>NC_139383.1:10000000-20000000 GCF_054392235.1 Sus scrofa | reverse complement strand
TAATTGTACTTGAAAAATTTTTTAAGTTTCTTGAAGGCGCTACAGAAAGAGGAGAGGGGTGGTGTAGAGGCCCTCAAGGGCTCACAGAAGGAATCCAAGAGACCCCAAATGTAGGATCCTGGGGGATCAAAGAGCTTTGGGGAAAGTCTTCAGATTTTTTCAGACTGTGAAACTGGCAAAGGTTTAAGTCAATTTGCCTGAGATCCTGAGGAGCAGGTAAGTCTCAGGTTGGCATGTAGATAATGAAGCCATCTCATTCAACCCTTGTGACATCTCCATGGGAAAGATTTTATTGTTGGATGCTTTCTGAAGATGAGAAACTTTAGACCCAGAATCATTCTCAATACTGCATATCTAGTAAATTGCAGAGCTGGATGGCAATACAAGCTCCAACAATCTGGGCATTATCTCAACCAGTATAACCTAAACTTTGCCTCAGACTTTGAGATGGAATCATTGCATCCCCAAATCCTCCCCACACTTTGAGGTTAGTTTTCCTCCCACAAAGTACATGGACCTCTCTCACTCTGGGATTTCACATTCCTCATTGACACTTTACAGCTCCTTCTCTTCAGCACATAAGCATGATTGGGTCTTTTTGATATAGAGCTGCATGAGATCTTTGTATATTTTGGAGATTAATCCCTTGTCAGTGGCATTGTTTGCAAAGATTTTCTCCCATTCCGTGGGTGGTCTTTTCATTTTGTTTATGGTTTCCTTTGCTGTGCAAAAGCTTTTAAGTTTAATTAGGTCCCATTTGTTTATTTTTGTTTTTATTTTCATTACTCCATGAAGTGAATCAAAAAAGATACTGCTGCAACTTATGTCCAAGAGTGTTCTGCCTAAGTTTTCCTCTAAGAGTTTTATAGTATCTGGCCTTATGTTTAGGTCTTTAATCCATTTTGAGTTTATTTGAGTATCGTGTTAGAAGTGTTCTAGTGTCATTCTTTTACATGTAGCTGTCCAGTTTTCCCAGTACCACTTATTGAAGACACTGTTTTCACCATTGCATTTTCTTGCCTGCTTTGTCATAGATTAGTTGACCATAGGTATGTGGGTTCATTTCTGAGCTTTCTATCCTGTTTGGCCACCATCAAAAAGTCTACAAATAATAAATGCTGGAGAGAGTGTGGAGGACAGGGAACCCTCCTACTGTTTGTGGGAATGTAAATTGGTACAACCACTATGGAGAGCAATGCTTAAAAATTAAATATAGAACTAACATATGATTCAGCAATTCTACTGTTAGGCATATATCCAGACAAAACCATTATTCAAAAAGATATGTGCACCCCAATGTTCACTGCAGAACTTTACAATAGCCAAGACATGGAAGCAATCTAAATGTCCACCATGGAAACAAACTAAATGTCCACCAACAGATGAATGGATGAAGAAGATGTGGTACATACTTACAATAGAATATTACTCAGCCATTAAAAAGGAATGGAATAATGGCATTTGTAACAACATGAATAGACCTAAAGATTAGCATACTAAGTGAAGTAAGTTAGACAGAGAATCACAAATATCCTTGCTGTGCTGTACCGTGGGAAAATAAAAAAAAATTTAAAAATAATAATAATAAATTAAAAAAAAACACAAATATATGAGATCACTTATATGTGGAATCTAATAAAAATGATACAGAAGATCTTAATTACAAAATGGAAACATACAGAGTTTGAAGTCAAACTTATGGCTACCAAATGAAAAATATGTTGGGAAGGGATAAATTAGGATTTGGGAATTAACATATACATACTACAACATATATATTGGATAACTAACAAGGACCTACTGTTTAGCACAGGGAAATCTACTCAATATTCTATAATAACCATATGAGAAAAGAACCTGAGAAAGAATGGATATATATATATATATATATATATATATATATATATATATATATATAACTGATTCACTTTGTTGTACACCTGTAACTAACACAGCATTGTAAATTAACTATACTTCAATAAAATTAAAAAATGTGATCATGTCTTGCCCATCTTTGTAACAAAGAAGCTTCTTCAACTATGTTTTCCTAATTACTTTTTCTCATATTCAAACCCTGAAAGGCTATCCATACTTTTCCTTTGCTCTTTTTCATTCACTTTTCTGCCTGCTGTCTGCCTGTTCTCTCTACCTAAGTAGGTGATGGCCTCCTAACCCCAACACTCAGTAGATACCTTTAGCCTTCACTCATTTGCTTTCTCTGCGGCATCTGATTATCTTCACAAAGCCCTGCCTCTATCTCTGCGGCACCTCTTGGACTTGGTTTTATATTTGCATCTCCGACCCTCCGTCTTTCTCCTTCCTGTATTCCTCTTTTTCCAGCTATTCTGGATGCCTTATATGGTGGTAAGGGAACCTTCTGAAACTGACACAAATTATCTTGTATCTGTACCTTTTTTCTAGGCAAAGGAATATTACTTATTTCCATAAATATTTATGAAGGGTCTACATTGTGCTAGGTTCTTGAAATAAACCAATTTAAAAAACCCATACAGATCCTTGTGATGTATATTAGGCAATAAACTATGAACACAATAAATAGGTAAATTATATAATGTTTAAAGATGTTGGGATTTCCCATCATGGCTCAGCGGTAATGAACCTGACAAGTATCAGTCGGATGTGGGTTAAATCCTCACTCAGTGGGTTAAGGATCTGGCATTGCTGTGAGCTGGGGTGTAGGTCACAGATGCAGCTTGGATCTGGCATTGCTGTGGCTGTGGTATAGGCTGGCAGCTGCAGTTCTGATTTGACCCCCAGCCTGAGAACTTCCATATGTTGCAGGTGCAGACCTAAAAAACCAAAAAAAAAAAAAAAGTCAAAAGCTACAGAAAAAAAAAAAAATAGAACAAGGTAAAGAAGATCACAGGACTGAGGGGGTGGGGGGAGGTAACAGGCAGCTGGTAATTCTAAACAGGGTAGTCTGGGTAGATTTCATTGAGACAGTAATGGTTAATCAAAGACTTGAAAGACGTGAAGAGTCAACTATGTGCAATAACAAGCAATGTAGACAATAGCAAGTGCAAATGTCATAAGTCAGGTACAAGTTTGAAACATTCCGGGAACAGCAAAGGACCAAAGGGAGAGTACACAGCTAAGGATGAGCTCAGAAAGGTGATGGTGACCCAGGTCATGCAGGGATTTTTTAGATCATTGTAGTACTTTTACCCTAAGTGAAATAAGCAGACATTATATGGCTTTGAGCTTAGAAGTTTTACTGTCAGGTTTATGTTTTTAAAGGATCACTCCTTAAAGAGGATGGATGTAAAGAGGCAGAGGTAAGGGAGTTCTCTTGCGGTGCAGTAGGTTAAGGATCTGGCTTTGTCTCTGCTGTGGCGATGGTTTGATCCCTAGCTCGGGAACTTCCACATGCCCCTCGTGCAGCCAAGAAGAAAAAAGAGGCAGAGGTAAAAGCATGGAGGCCAATCGAGATGCTATTGCAATTATCTGCACAAGCGATGCTAGTGGTTTGTACCAACCAAACCACCACCAAGAGATGTTGGGGGAGGATAAGAATGGTGATATGAAATGTTCAGTTCTCATTTATGTTTGGAACTTAAATGCAACAATATTTACTAATAAACTGGATAAAAGATAGAAAAGACAAAAAAAAAAAAGGAGTTAAGGACAACTCAAGATCTGTGGCCTTAGCATCTGGAAGAATAGAGTTGCCATCAGCTGAGATGAGGAGGGCTGTGGGTAGATAATACTGAGCACAGAAGGAGTAAGGGGGTCAGTTTCAGACTTGTAAAGTTTGAAATGTCCACTATACATCTACATGGGAATATCAGGCAAGTAGTTGACCATAAAAGTCTGGAATTCAGGAAAATGGTCTAGATAGAAAAATATAAATGTGGGAGCTATTAGCATATAACTAGTATTTAAAGCTGCATAACAGGACGATATGATTAAGGAAATAAGTTTTGGTGGGGAATAGAAAAGGACCAAAAATTCAGACCTAGAGTACTCAAATATTGAGGTAAAACACCAACAAAACAATTTAGAAGGAGCAGCAATGTAAAAGAAAACAAAGACGGTTGGGATGCTGGAAGCCAAAGGAAGTTTCCCTGAAAGAAAAAGTCATCAACTATGTTGAGTGCTACCTAAAGGGACAATGAGATCTGAAATGGGTGTGACTATGTGGCGATTGCTGGTGACTTTGCCAAGAGCTGTTTTGGTGGCAAGGAAAAGATAAGGGCCTAACTGGAGGAGAATTAAGAATGGGCAGAAGAAGGATAACCAGAATTTTGCAGCAAAGAGGAGCAAAAATGAGTGGAAAAGAAGGTTATTTTTTAAATGGTCAATATTTCAGTTTGTGTATTGTGGAAATGATGGAGCAGAGAGTGAAAACTTGTTGAGGATATTGCTGCAGCGACAACCTTGAGCAGGCCAGAGGATACAGGATCTAGTGCATGCTCATTTGGAATGTCTGGCTTTCAGTGGGAGGGTGAAGACTTCATGGATGATAATGGACAAGACAGCAGAGTATGTGTGCTAGATCTGCTAGATGTGATATAGAGGTGTTTTCATTCAAATTAACCATTTATCCAATTTTCTCAGCTAAATAGAAAGCAAATTCATCTCCTCAAAGTGCAGAAGGGATTGGGTTGGGGGCATTGCAGAGATGAAAGAAGATAATTTAAAAAGCCATAATAAGAGATACGGAAATCTTATCTGGATGCCAGGCAGCACTTGGAGGACCCACTTGAAATCCAAGATCAAGAATGTTAAAATAAGACCAGTCAACAAAGTTGTGTGTTTTTGCCAACCCCAAACAGTTGCACAGGTTCAGGCACTGATGGTAGGGAAAGGATTGGATTTATTGAGCTATTGTTTCTCAACTAAGTACAATGAAGCAAGAAGGAACAAGAAAATGATTAGAATGATTGACCATAATGTAAGGGGCACAGTCAGGGAGCATGAGCACTGGAGTAAGGGACATTGCAAAATGGAGAAACACTTCTTAATAAAATATATGTACACATGGAATTATTGGACTCTGAGGGTAGACATGTGGTTGGAGTTAGTATACTAGAGGAAGTGAGCTGTCAACACAGGAAGAAGTGGTGAAAGAGTAGGATGCATGAAATCAAGATTTTGGAGGAGTTGGGTGTATTGAGAGCGACGGTGTCTAGAGTATGATCACATGAGTGATCAGATAATCAAAGAGTTTAATACCTACAAAATGGTTAAGATCCACATCTCTATATAGTTTCCGCATTCACGACCCTGGCTTAAATAGTGCATGCTTTGAGATGATTCCTCTCTATACAGACAACTTGGATATTCCACCTGTTGGCTGTCTCCACTTGGATGTGGAACAGGCACCTCAAAAATAACATGTCCTGGGATAAACTCATCGTTTTACCCTTCCTCTGCCATGTCTCCCAGAAAGGGCTGTTGTGAAGAGTAACTGAGATCACACATACAAGGTGTCTAATAAAGAGTGTAACAGAGCTGACAATTTTAATAAAGGATCCTTGCTCTCCCAAGGAGTGTACAATCCACTTGGAAGATGGAAATTTACACAATTTACCATAATAAAATGTCATGAATATTATTAAACAAACCCTATGGGAGAAAGGACAAGAAAATAATGAATCCTGGTGCATGACGGTGTGGGGAAGACGTTACAACCAAGCCTCTGGATTTTGCTGTCGGACACTAACATTCGCCTTATAACCATCAGCCAATAAATAGGCTCTGGTAGCTCTGTTGTAAAAGTAAAGAAAGAAACCATCCCTTGATCTCACACCACCCTCCAGCTAATTGCTCATTTCTCTCTCCCCTTGACAGAAAAACTTGGGGAAATTTTATTTGCTGCCTCTCTCTCCCTCTTTCTCTTCAACCCATTTGCATTTGGCTGATGTCCTTTCCACCAAAGTGACAGGTTGCTTCCACTTTGGCCACTCTTTTTGGGCTTCTTACCACCTCCTCTTCCGCTGCCAGGGCTCAGTGCAGGTTCTCTTCTTTCCTCCCTGCATTTTCTCCTTTAGATAATCTCATCTAGTCCCTTGACTTTAAAAACAGTTTATTCCTTGACGAGTTCCCAGATTTACGTCTTCAGTTCAATTCCTTTCTAGAGCACCAAATTATCCAACTGCTGGTTCAAAGGGGACCACATTGAGCTTCCCAAACTTAACAGACCTAACGCAACTATTGATTCTACCAAACCTCCCCCACAAAACAAAATAAAAAATACCTGATCCTTTCCTGTCTGTAAATGTCATTACCACAGTTGGACACCTTCGATTGCTCTTGTCCCTTCACTTTCTGTTTCTGATCCATCGTCAGTTCCTGTAGACTGTACTCTGTTCATTTCCTTCCGTGTCCACTGAAACCACCATCTCCCAAGCCATAGGCCCCCTAGACCCTTGCAATAGCCTCCTAACCCATCTGATAGCTTCCAATTTTGCCTCACTCCTTTCTCCGTAAGGTCTCCACACTGTCCCCACCAGTCTCCACAAAGTAGTTAGAGAGATTATCATAAAATGCACTCCCCTTTTTAACACTTACAGTGCTTCCTTATGTCATTTGGGACAAAACCTCAGTGCCTCACCATGACGTAGGAAACCTTACACTGCCTGGCCCCGTACCTCTCTACCCCCTTCTCCTGCCTTTCTCCAGCACACTCACTATGCCCCAGGCACAAAGGACTTCCTTCCATTTCTCAAATGCCCCAGTTTATTCCAGTTTAGGGGGGAAATTCAATTTGTTTTTGCCCTTCGCCGCACTCCCCCTCCCCAACCGGGTCTCTGAAAAGCTTTGTCTTTCTCATGTTTCAGGTATCAGCTCAAATGTCCCTTCCTCAGAAAGCAGGCTACCAACTGTCCATTACAGAGGAGTCCTGCCCCCCATCACTGCCTATTATGTTATCTATTCCATCTTCTTCACAACACTAATCCCTTTTCTTTTCTTTTCTTTTCTGGTTTTTTGTTTTGTTTTGTTTGTGTTTGTTTGTTTGTTTTTTTGGCCATCTCGCACCATATGGAGTTTCCGGGCCAGGGATCAGATCTGAGCCAGGGTTGTGACCTACACCACAGCTGCAGCAACGCTGGATCCTTTAACCCACTTCGCTAGTATACGTGGGGATCGAATCTCTGTCCCAGCATGGTAGAGACACCACTGATCCTAGTGCATCACAGCAGGAACTCCCACTAATTCCTTTTTGAATTTATGCTATTCGTGTGCTTGGTTATTGTTTATATCTCTCCCTCTAAAATATTAAATTAAGGAGAGAATGGATCTTGGGCTGTTTTCTTTTTTTTTTTTTATTTATTTATTTATTTATTTATTTATTTATTTTTCATTGTGGGTTTTAATTTCTATTTTCCCACTGTACAGAAAGGGGGTCAGGTTATCCTTAGATGTATACATTGCAGTTTGGGCTGTTTTCTTTATTGCTGTATGTCCAGTGCCTGAATCAGGGTGTGGGGCTTGATAAGCATTCATGCGGTATTTGTTAAATAAATTAACATAGTTTGGGGAAGTGTTTGGTAAGAGGAGTTATTAGAATTATTCACTAAACTGGAAGAGGTGGGGGGCAGTGAATAGGTAGAGCCCAAAGGATTTTTAAGGCAGGGAAATTATTCTGTGTAATTGTTACATGTCATTATATGTCTCCAAACCCATAGAATATATGACATCAAGAGTGAATTCTGGAGTTCCCGTCCTGGCTCAGCAGTTAACGAACCGGACTAGTATCCATGAGGATGTGGGTTCGATCCCATCCCTCGCCTTGCTCAATGAGTTAAGAATCTGGCATTGCCATGAGCTGTGATGTAGGTCGAAGATTCAGCTCGGATCTCACCTTGCTGTGGCTGTGGTGTAGACCAGCAGCTACAGCTCTGATTGGACCCCTAGCCTGGGAACCTCCATATGCCGCAGGTGCGCCCCAAAAAGCCAAAAAAATTAAAAACTTTAAAAATGTGTAAGGATAATATTCTTTACAAATCACTTGCTTATGCCCCTTATTCCACTAGTAAATGTGATTGAGAATCTGCTGAATGGTGAAAGCGGCAGTGATGTTGGAGTGATTTTGCTTGTGGACCATCCTTTTGCTTCTTAGGAGTAGACCTTAGTTTCTGGTAAGCAATCAAATCACAATTCAGGCAGGCAGGATACCTCACCGGCTGGGAAAAGAGTCATACACAAAACAAGATCCTTGAGGTGCTTATCCACCTTGAGTGAGGGGAGGGCACATACTCTCTTGACACTCTTTTCTCCTAGGTTAATAAGTTCAAGAACAATGAGCATATTTTTATATCTTTCCAAACGCAAAGGGAAACCATACCCGTTTAATAGGGGCAGTAGCTCTGCCAGTTATAAAGGGTGGGAGAAATTGAGACAATCTAAAGCAGTCATTTCTGCAAAAATACAGTCTGAGTAACTGAGGAATGCCGAGCCCTTGCTAAGTCATTCACTTCTCAGGAGGCTTCCAATTCTGTCACCAGACGCGTCTGCTCAAGGAAAGTTCCAGTCAATGGGAGCCCAAAGGCCAGACCCCCTGCCACTGCAGGAGGGGACTGGGGAAGGAGCTGGCACTTCAGCTTTCCTCCCCTAATTGCCCAGGTACTGAGGGGTTTTCATAGTCTGGTCACACAGTTCTGATTTGCTCTATTCTGAAAGAAATGAAATGCACTGATCACAAAAAACATTCCTTTGCGATCTCATGACTTCTAGAAAACTAAGTCCTTAGAAAGAGTAACTCGGTGATCTCTGCATCCAAATCTGAGACAAAGAGGCACAATCAGTGCAGATTCCACATCTCTAAATCTGTTGCCTGAGGCTTTCTCTAATGCACGAGCGCAAAGGTGCCGCCACACCTGTAGATCCCATGTCCTCAGGATGGTCATGGGCAATGGTGAACGAACACGGTGCTGTCTTCCAGGGCCAGCATGTGACACGGTGTCATTATTGGCCATTCTTACAACCAACTTGGCATACGATCACTCTTCATGGCTTTGCGTCCTGTACTAGGTAGCTGATCGTTTTCACATCGAAAATTAAAGCAACAAGAAGAAATCCATGAATCTGCCTTCCATCTCCTGTTACTCATCGGGTCACCCCACCGCCACCACCTTTGGGTCCTGGAACACACTGTTTTGAACAAGCCGGGCCAGGCTCTAGAGAGTCACTTTGTAACATTTGCCATGCTCTCCCTTTAACAGGGACAGACGAGGTAAAATTTACTTTATGAAATTTTTGACAACCATCAAACAAAGTGAACACAATTCAAGGTGACACTTACTGTCAAGGAAATCTTGTTTCTTCAAGGAGAGTGTTTTTTTCAACACTGTGTTCTCATTAGAATCACCTGGGGAACTATTTTTTTTAAATATACTAAGAGGTTATGATTTAATTGGTCTGAGGTGGGATGGTTCTAATGAGCTGCTGTGGTAAAGAACTGCCAACCTAGGAGGGTAAGTAGGAGCCTCAGATTTATAAAGCCCCAGTGAGGGCTCCCAGCATTGCAGCGATGACCTCTGAAGCTCATAGCACACAAAAAAGAAGCAAGTGATTGAAGAAATACAACTTAATTAGCATGAAAATTAGCGAGGTAAGGAAAGACCCATTCTACAGTTAGAAAGCCTTAGTCACAATTGTGTCTTGTCTACAATTATTTTTAGTTAAGTGACATTGAGTGAAAATGCTCTATTGTTAGTAGCTACTTGGGGTTTTGCTTTTTCTGATGATGCTTTTATAACTGCGCATTCACTTTGTGAGTTTACCTTTTCCAAATTGGCTTTCAGAGGACTGAAACTCCCTATGTTATTCCTCTGCCTGAAGCCCTGCTTTGATGTGTTTAAGGTAGGGGGAAAATCCTTTTAAATGAAATTCAAGGCTATGTCAAAAGCAGTTCAAAAGTTAGAAAAATATTGTCATAAAATTGCTATAGTCAGTAATGTTTTGAGATTTCACAGCAGCATTATTGAACAGTTGAAAGTATTGTTCAGTTTGTATTTTGTGGTTCTTTGCAAGCTATTGACTTTGCAACTTAATCCTTTCAGAGTCCTGGAGGGACTGAGTTGTTTTGTTTTTGCCATTTCTATACCCAGTCCCTGAGGTCCATTGCTGAGATAGGAAGTTTGGTTGCTCACACACACTCAGGTCTCTGTGTTCACCCACTTATACACAGACACGCTCAGCTGTCCACTTAGGACGCAGGTGCCATTGGCCAGCCTTGGCAGCCACCAAGTTCATCCCTGGAGGGGGGAAGATTTGTATGGAACCATCCACACTCAGCCCCCTTGTCCTTAGAACTATGAAAGTAAATGGAGACCAACCAAATGAGAAGAGCAAAGGCTACAGTGAACTTGCAAAGGAGTCAGCCATCATCACTTGCATTTTAGTAGAAACTCAAAGGCAAGCAGGGGAATGGGAAAGCTTCCTGGTGGAAAAAAAGGGGAAGACTTCCGGTGTGCCCTTGCTGGAGGCTGTTGGCATGGAGAAGCTGTGGGTAGGATAATCAGAAGTGCTCTGTGATTGGCTAAGGGTAGCTGGCTTTCTCTGGTTAGTCCTAAGTTGAACATGGGGGCAAAAAATTAGAAAAGTTGTCAATTATTAACCATGTCCTGGCCACTTGGGGCTAACTGTTATTATTTAGTTTCATGGCTTGTCACTAGAGGTAGAAATCTGGCTTCCTTCAAGGATGATTTACAACAGGCCAACTTCCTGCCCTGGCTATTGTGAATGAAGTGTCACTTTCATGAGCAGGCTTGTGGGCCAAGGTTCAGCTTTTATCTATGGTTGGGCCATTGTCTGTTATATTCAGTCTCCCAGAACCAAGAGAATGTGGGTTATGGTGGCATTTAATGCTCTACTTTCTAGCCTGTCCAACACCCTGACTGCAGTGATCAGCCACAAACACACTGATAAGTTTTAAATATAACTTGTTTTTATATTGCAGAATAATGAGGGAGAGGACCAGAGGTATCCTACTAGCTATTTCTTTTACTATGCTATTCTATTTCCGGATAATCCTAAACTTTGGGTTGAACGATAAAAAAGGGTCTGGAAGGAGAAGCTGCCCTACCAAAGGGCTTGCTTCACTTGCTTTGTGCTGGGCACTGTGGGAGCTTAATACATGTTTAACCATAACTTGGAAGTAAGAAGGAAGCCGCCATGGCCAAATCAAGATGCCTGGGCAGTAAATGCCTGATTTCTTGGAAAGCAACTCAGAGAGAACTTGGGCAGCTCTTCATCATGAGCCCTTCACGACCCCACTCTGCATCCTCTCCCTCTCCAGCTTCTTGACGGGCCACTTCTCTGACAATGACGAGACCTGAACCAGTCAGCACCCCCAGTCCCATCAAGAGAAGTCTCTCGTACCATCAGCCTTGATTATCCTTCTTGTTCAGGTCAAAAAGTTGGCTGCTGACAAGAACACGAGTCAACATAGATTTAAAAAGTAAAATCTCTGTCTGATTTCTTTTGTCTTTAGGATGTCTGAGTGTTGTAACAAATATTGTGTCCATCAATCAGTTTCAGACACAAGAAAGTATTAGTTACGCTGAGATTTAGGTTGTAGTTGTCCTTGAGATCAATATAGCCAGAGAATGGTAACCACCAACAGCACTAAACTTGAGGCTAAATAAACGCTGTTAAATATATTCCTTGGGAGTTCCTATTGTGGCTCAGCAGAACCAACTAGTATCCAAGAGGCTGCGGGTTTGATCCCTGGTCTAACTCAGTGGGTTAAGGATCTGGTGTTGCCATAACTGGTGCGGGTCACAGATGTGGCTCAGATCCCATGCTGCTGTGGCTATGGTATGGGCCAGCAGCTGCAGCTCCTATTCGACCCCTAGCCTGGGGAGTCCCGTATGCCTCAGGTCTGGCCATAAAAAGATAAATAAATAAATTTTTTGAAATATAATATAGTCTTGTGATCCAGACATTATTCCCATTTCACAGATGAGGAGCTTGTGGGCCACAGTCAGACCCGAGGGAACACAGCAAACAAATGCACAGCTTTTATTCCACATGTCAGGATCCTTGCTCCCAGTTACTCATGTATTTCTCAAGGTTCTCCAAAGAAACATAACCAACAGGGAATCAGGGAAACTAATGGTGTAATTCAGTTTGAGTCCAAAGGCCCAAGAACCAGAGCACCAGTTGTCTCAGCATAAAGAGCAAATTTGCCCTTCCTCTGCCTTTGTTTTTTTTTTTTTTTTTTTTTCCCTTTTGTCTTTTTAGGGCCGCGCCCATGGCATGTGGAGGTTCCCAGGAAGGGGTCTAATTGGAACTGTAGCCGCCGGCCTACACCACAGCCACAGCAATTCAGGATCCGAGCCGCATCTGTGACCTACACCACAGCTCACAGCAGTGCCGGATCCCTAACCCATTGAGAGAGGCCAGGGATCCAACCTGCAACCTCATGGTTCCTAGTCGGATTTGTTTCCACTGCGCCACAATGGGAACTCTTTTTTTTTTTCTTTTTCCTCTGCCTTTTTATTTTCTTCAGGCCCTCCAAGGAGGGCATGATGCCTATTCACATGTCAATGTTTGTTTTTTTTTGTTTGTTTTGTTTTTGGCTTTCTAGGGCCATGCCAGTGTCATGGAAGTTCCCAGGCTAGGGGTGGAATAAGAGCTGCAGCTGCCAGCCTACACCACAACCACAGCAACACCAGATCTGAGCTGCATCTGCAACATACACCACAGCTCACAGCAACACTAGATCCTTAACCCACTGAGCGAGGCCAGGGATTAAACCCGTATCCTCATGGATACTAGTCAGCTTTGTTACTGCTGAGCCATGACAGGAACTCCCGTGAGTGTGATCTTTTTTCAGTCCAGTAATTCACATGCTGAATCTCTTCTAGAAACATCTTCACAGACACACCCAGAAATAAGGTTTTACCAGTTATGGATTTCATCCTGTAACTCAGTCACATTGACACATAAAGTTAACTACCACGTGTGTCCTATGCAAGCAGATATTTATCCTCATAGAGATACTTTATGCTCATAAAGATACTCATATGTTGTTTTCTGGGTTTTTTTCTTTGTTTGTTTGTTTTGCTTGGCCCAGAATAACCAGGGGTACAAGTGGTATGGAATTAGAGAGACAGCTACACACTAAGCAATGTTGCCTTGTTTTCCAGCAAATTGTCCCAATTCCCCCCAGATGGTAACACAAACTGCATTATAATAATAGAGAACATACAATACATTCCTTCTACATATAAACTCACAGATCGCATCCTGCCTTCGGGAGAAAAGTCATGGTAGGTTGGTCAATGTGCTGCCCATACTGTTACTCAGGAGCCAACAGGGCTACACTCTCCCCTTTCACTTCGTCTTCATGGTTAATTTAAAAACACTTCTTGCTATTGTTAGTTTCGGTTCTCCTCAGCCATCTTATCAGTGTGATGTTTATATGTGTTTTGATGTTATCAGTATGAGATGGGGAATTTTTATTTTCTTACCAGTTGACAGAAGCATTTATCACAAGGAGAAGTGATCCACTGATGCTCAGAAAGTTATTTGAAACCCTTTGTTGTAGCAGAAACAGACCTCGGAGGGTCTCAATGTAAGGATTTGCCCTGCTGGAGGGATGGAGGGTAAATTGTTTGCTGTACTAGAGAGGGAAGGAGCCAGAAAAAGTCAGTTGTTTATAACTCCTTGTAACTTTCCTACAACACGTGAAAGCCTAAACTAACAAAATTCTTGGTGTGATTAGCACTTTTGTGGGAACTGATGAAAAGGCTATACTTTTGGTTCAGGTCTAAAAGGGGAAGAACCAGGATAGGGGTCGGACCTCGTTCTATCACAATGTCCTTTTGTTTTCAATGTTCTGAGTCTTTCACATCAGGGTCTTGTGGACCCTTCCAGAGTAAGCCAATTCCTAGAGATAAGTCAGCCGCCCAACCAATCCAGAGCCCATGCCCCCAGCCACCTCCCTGAAGGAGCTCTCCTGCCCTGGGGCACTGTCCATCTGCTCTAATCACCCCTGGGTCAGTTATCAGACAACTAGGCCCCAGAGTTTGCTGAAATTGTTCAAGCTAGCCAACCCTAAGCCTGCTTACCCTCCCTGGCCTGGTCTCTCCTGCAGGAGCCTCAGTAAAGGCCCCTGCCCACATGCCCCCTTTCCCTGTGCCTCATGCTGACCTCTATGCCACCCCACGTGGCCTCCATCCTTTGATGAGACTCCCCCTCTTAGGGACTGTGAGTGACTGCCTTTGCAACAGCAAACATCTCTTGAGCTGTTGGCCTTACCTGCACCTCAATTTTTCTACTAATATACTCTATTTTAAAACACTAGGGGGAAACATCCAGAGGAAACCGCAAGGGAAGAACCGTGTCAGATGTTACTGACATGGTGAAAAGGGATCTAACTTCTCAGACACCAGAGCTGAGGCTCAGCCAAATTTTCTTAAGTCTCTGAGGGGCAGAAAAGCCCCATACTTGCTTCAGAAGGATGTCTCTTTGCTTTATTCTCAGCACTACCTACCTCCCTTCTCTTTTACCTGTTATGAATTTGTCATTCCATAAATCAACCCCCCTCACAACATTCCATAGATCAACACCCCCTCCCGGTGTTCTTCCATGGCACCAGGGATTCTCATATCTAGGCGAGAATCATGTAGGAGGGAGCGATCTTAAAAGGGCATGTTTTCAGCTCTGAACCAAAACATGTCCCTGATCAGGTTTTGATCAGAACTGAATGGTAAGTAAAGAGGAAAACATTTTTCTTTTTAGGGAAATAAGGATACATTGAATAACCCAAACTTTATACAAGAAAGGAAAGAGGAGTTCCCGTCATGGCGCAGTGGTTAACGAATCCGACTAGGAACCATGAGGTTGCGGGTTCGGTCCCTGCCCTTGCTCAGTGGGTTAACGATCCGGCGTTGCCGTGAGCTGTGGTGTAGGTTGCAGACTCGGCTCGGATCCTGCGTTGCTGTGGCTCTGGCATAGGCCGGTGGCTACAGCTCCGATTCGACCCCTAGCCTGGGAACCTCCATATGCCGCGGGAGCGGCCCAAGAAATAGCAACAACAACAACAAAAAGACAAAAGACAAAAAAAAAAAAAAAAAAAAAAAAGAAAGGAAAGAAAGAAACATGAAGAAAATAGCATGAAAACATTCATCCTTTAAGATCTCTTAACATCTAATTAACATCTAGTTTAGATTGTCAGAAATTCCCTTTACACATATCTTGAAGCTTTTAAAAATGTACAAATTACAATTAAAAAGTAAGTGTAGGGTGAATCCAGAATTCTAAAATTACTTAGAAATTTAAATAATTTAGAAGACAAGCACACATGATAAAAATTGTTTTCAATTTCCACTTAAAAGGGTGTCATAAATTTAGAATAGCTATAATTATGTATAGTCTGTTCATATTTATGAACAAATAAAATAAGCAATTCGAAGCCAACTATAAATTTCAGCTATAAAAGACAGAACAGGGAACCACTTTTTCATATATGAGGATATAACACTCATTAATACGCACACACATGTACATTCAACTTTTTTTAATTTTAAAGGTGTGAGCAGATGCCTTGTGACCAAGAAATTAATCATGTAGGAAAAAAAGTTTTGTGAAGAGCTAAAAATAATTTTATACTATATTTAGGAATTATACATTCCTAAATATTAAAATATTGAATATATAGATACATATATATTTATTGCTCTTTATTGAAATCCGTCTTTAATGGTAAGGCATCCTAATAAATGAAAACACTTTGAGTTATTTATACTCATTAAGCCAAAATTTTCTGGGACTATATTTGCATGCAAACATGCTATATAGTTCATGTCATAAAAATTAGAGATTTTGTAAACACTTGACCAAGTTTTCAGCAAATGCCTCCATATCTGCCAATTGAGAGAGTCAAAAATGAATCAAGAATTCAGGATTTTCATCTTTGTACTCTCAGCATTGGCACAGTGTCTGGCATGTTGTTACATTTAAATAGAAGTTTTAAATAAATGAATGAATCAGAATTAGGGAAACAGCCACAACGATGGCCATTAAATGCTAAAGCTGCTCCAGAGGCAAGCACTGGACAAGTTATGATAAACTTCTCTAAGTGTGATACATTAGAGAAGATTACTGTGTAGAAAAATCTACTCAAACCATATTCTGTTGGGTTTCTGTCCCTTGCAAGTCAAAAAATTATATGGCAAAATATTGGACATTTTCAAGTAATATGCAACAAGTTTAGACTCTTTAAAGATGTTTACTTTTCTTTAAACACTTAGCTTTCTGTATAAGAAGATGGTAAAGCCAAGGTTTCTTAAATAAAACAGAATCTTACTTCAAAAGAATCTAGGACAAATGTGCAATTAGTGGGAAACATTGTCAGACTACAATTAAAAAATGTAACTTAAAGGAAAACAGGCAGAAATTCAAAGCCTAGACTGTAACAAGGATGTAGTTACCAAAGGTTCTGACCACTTTCCACCCATGAAGAGACTCTACCCAATATTCTGTGATCATCTATGTGGGAAAAGAATCTGAAAGCATATGGATGTGTGTACACGTACAACTAAATCAATTTGCTGTATAGCAGAAGCTATCATAGCATTGTAAATTAACTGTACTTCAATAAAACTTTAAAAAATGAAAAAAAAAAAAAAAAGACTCTCTACTAGCCAGATTCCATCTGGGATCATTGCACTCCACCTTCCTGAATGCCCTTTGCAATTCTCAATACAAATATACAGATGCATCTCTTCTTCCTCTTTATTTATTTATTTTTTAATTAATTAATTAATTTATTTATTTATTTTTTGCCTTTTCTAGGGACTGGGGCATATGGAGGTTCCCAGGCTAGGGATCTAATCAGAGCTGTTGCTGCCGCCTACGCCAGAGCCACAGCAATGTGGGATCTGAGCCTACACCACACCACAGCTCAAGGCAACGCCAGATCCTTAACTCACTGAGCAAGGCCAGAGATGGAACCCGCAACCTCATGGTTCCTAGTCGGTTAACTACTGTGCCACGACGGGAACTCCTCTTCTTCTTCTTTGAAGAGCCACAGTTAGGGCTTGCTGGCAGAAAGTCTCTTGGCCCTCTCCTGGCAGGTAAGTGGATTTCAAGTGTAGTGGAGGGAAAAAAATATTTCCTCTATTTTCAAGTTCAGTGGCTGGTGCTTGTGAGTTAAACTGACAAAGTACAGATTAACAGTAGGAATGGCTTAAAAATTTTATTAATATTTAAAATTTTATGTGCATCCAGGGTATCACAGAAAAGCAGTTAAAACCCAAAGAAGCAGTTGACTCAGGGCTAATATCCTATTTTAACAAAGGGCAATAAATTGTGGAGATAGAACTAGATAGAGGAAGGGAATTTGGGCTTCTAGGGATGATAAATTGTGAGACAAAGACTAGGAAATATATGAAAGAAATAAATGGAAGATAAGAATTATTTTAGTAGGGTTTGGTTATTTTGTGTGTTTTTTAAAATTTTTATTGGAGTATAGCTGACTTACAATGTTGTGTTAATTTAGGTGTATAGAGAAGTAAATCAGTCACACACACACACACACACACACACACACACAGAGTAAGCTTTGTTTATGCAGGCTAATCTTGGTGTGACTATCCATAGAGGAAAGAATCTCTTCTTCATCCCAGTATGGTTGGGAGAAGAGCATTTATGTCCTACTTTCAGGGAAACAGGAAGAGAGCAGAGAATTTTTGTGTCTGCTATTTTTCAATTGCCTTTAGCTGAAAATAATTAATATGCCCAAATGGCATAATTTGGGATAGTATATTCTGGACTCCATGGGAGTGGTGAAATAGTCACATATCCTGAATGGAGGCTGCCAAAAGTCTTCTTCAGTTTTGTCTAAAATGTCCTTTAAGACACGCAGATAAAGGGCACCTGCAGTATGTGGAAAAGATGCTGAAATAATGAAGTCAACTGCTAAGGCAAAGAGATTTTACTGAAAGCTAGAATAGCCAGGAAATGAAACACTTCACAAAGCCGGTTAGATCATGTCATTTGTGGGTAATTTAAACCAGGATTCTTTGCTAGATTTCTCTGTATAATTAAATCTTGCTTAGGATTTTTTAGCCTCTGATATTTTGCTTTATTTTTTGTTGGTTTAATTGTGTGTTTTTGTCTTTATATTTTGTTTTGTTTGTTGTTTGCACTTCTTAGCAATTTGCATTGCTAAATTTATGGGATTAAAAGGATAAGAAATACAAAAATAAAAGAATAGAGTGAAGGCATGTGACACTCTTTCTTCTAAATCATGAAAAATGAATGGTACTTATTGTGATCAATGTAATCAAAATAAATTACTATCAGGTCAAAGAATCATTAGTGAATTCTAAGAGTTGTCTACACAAGCAAAAAATATTAATTTGAAAATAACAAATCCAGGCTTGTGTAAACTGAAACCCATGGAAATCACCCAAGAAAACCTTTTCATCCACCAGATGAGGAGTCTGGAGCTCACAAATGTTAAGTGACCTGCCCAAGGCTATGCAATTAATTTTTGGCAAAGTCAGAACTAGACAAACATAGAGTTAATTGGTTCCAAAATCTCCTGCCTTTTCTGTTGAAATAGCATCTTTAATAAATGAAAAAAAAAGAAAAAAGTATTTGCTTTGTTTTTGGTTTTACATAAAAGAAGGACTTTTTTTTCAGGACATGGGAGAAGTGAGGATACTAAAAAACATATTCCAATTAACCATTGAATAGTTGAGTTTATTGAGTCGTGGCTTGTGGATTGTCTAGACCACTTCCTACACTGATCTTTGTCCTGTCCTTCCTCAATAGGCAGCCATATTTCCCTTAGACTTCCAAGAACTATGAAATGAAAAAGACAAAAATATGCAACCGTCAATATATTTTAGTATTTGTTAGCTCCTCAAATGAAAATCTTAAAGGAACACTGAACATGAGGAGACAAAATGGGATATTGTATATCTCATCTTTACCAAATTATTAAGGCACTTATTTAAAAAATAACTGTAATTAATCTTTCAAAATCTGATGTCAAAAACTGAAGGTTTTGGTAATTCCCATAGTGGCTAAGCTCTGTTAAAAGGAGAAGATTGACAAACTGGTAAGAAGCTAGAGTTAAATCTAGCAGAATGGAGTTCCTGCCATGGCTCAGTGGGTTAAAACCCAGCATCGTGTCCATGAGGATGGGGGTTCGATCCCTGGCCTCACTCAGGATCTGGCATTCCAGGGTAAGTCGCAGAGGCAACTCAGATCCAGTTGCTGTGCCTGTGGCATAGGCCTGGAGCTGCAGCTCCAATTTGACACCTAGCTCAAGAACTTTCATATGCCTCAGGTGTGTCCATAAAAAGAAAAAGGAATATATATATAGCCAAATAGTCCAAATTGCCTGATGAATGAGTAATGAGCACTTCTCATTCCCTAACCTCCATCACAAAGCCCACAGCAAGGTTGCTGCTTATAGACCCTTTCAGACACCTAAACTCTGGCTGCTGGCAGAGAACCAGTGAAATAATGAGTCAGCCTCTGCCCAGATTGGTGACTTTTCTGGAGTTCATAACCCCATTTTCTTAGCAACTGGTCTTCCAAATATTTATTTTCTCACTAATTTCATTAAAATCATTCTATTTGCAGCTTGCTAACATTGCACAGAAAATCATCCCTTGCTTCCTTAGAAAAAGCAAAATAAGCAACCCTTAGAATCATCCAGAAAGAAGGGGGAAATTGTGGGGGGAAGGACAGGCCATGAAGATGTAAATCCAAGTTCAGGCACAAAGTGTGCCTTAGGCAGAAAGCCTGACAAATGTTAAGTGACCTGCCCAAGGCTATATAAGACTGCACTAAAATATAATAAATTAGGGTTTTTTGTTTGGTTGGTTTTTTGTTTTTTTGTTTTTTGCTGCTCTATAAAAGTGGTACGTTTAGTACTTCTTTACAGCAGAAGTCAGCATGCCTATAACAACTCCGAAACCTTAACAGGACATTAGCTATCAATCACGCCAAAGTGCAGGGCTTTTAGCCCAGTGGCAACAGGTCTTCTGAAGCCGGGGCTGATACTGCACTCTCAGAGAGGAACAGTAGTAAATTCCCAGCAGCCTGGATCCTCCCTGTGGAATCCCAGGAGAAGGGACAACTAATTCTTTCTTTCTTTTTTTCTCTTTTCTTTCTTTTTTTTTTAGGGTCATACCTGCAGCATATGGAAGTTCCGAGGGGTTGAATCAGAGCTGCAGCTGAAGGCCTACGCCACAGCCATAGCAACACAGGATCCAAGCCACATCTGTCACCTACCCTGCAATGCCGGCTCCTGACTGAGGCCCAGGATCGAACCCGCATCCTCACGGATGCCATGTCAGGTTCTTAATCTGCTAAGCCACAATGGGAACTCCTAATTTTTTCAGCAAAATAATGATCTCTATTGTTGCAAACAAACTGACATATGTCACTTGAAAGCTCTGGGCACGTTCAGTTGTCTTCAGGATCGTAAAATTGAACAATATCGCAAGAATCTTTGGCATTTCTTTTTCCATTAGTTCTGCAATCAACCAGTCATTCATTTTGCCAACTCTGAAGCCTAAATATCTCTGGAATCTGTTCTTTCTATCATCGCCACACTGCCATTATTTTAGTCCAATCCACTGCTATCTTATACCTAGAACACAAATTTGTCTCTTTGCTTTCATACTTATACCTTCCTCTCTGAGTGAGCAAAAGCTTCAGTGAACTCTCTGGCTTAAGCACAAGTCATTTGTTTTTCTCACTTGAGGGGTGTCCACGGGCTTAGTTCAGCTCTGTCTTTGTCCCTTTATCAGACCAGTAGCTGCACGAACACGTCCTCACGATTCGCCGGAGGCAAGAGGCCAAAACAAAGTATATCTGCACATCAAAAGCCTCTGCTCCAGGAACACACGCTAACATTCCATTGGCCAGAGCAAGTCACTTGGCCACCCTAATGTCTAGCAGGTGAGGAAATAATCCTCCCCCAGTCTCGTGGGCAGGGTGCAGTCACGTGGTAAAATGTAGAGGGAGTGTGGAGTTAGAAATTAGAATATAGTTTGCTACATTATTACTATCTATTCTCCACGTCAAGCCAGAGGTGCCCTGGAGGACTCTGCTCACTGCTCCATCCAACCTCTCGCCATTTTCCTCCCCCACGTCTACACTTGATCATCCTGAACTTCTGATGCACCTGTCTCTCTCCCACCTCAGAGATGTGCCCAAGGTCTGCACTCTGCCTGGAATAAGTTCCTCTCCCCTGTCCTTCATTTAAATTACATCTAAAGGATGTCACTTCTTCAGAGTAATTTTCCTTGGCCAAGGGGATTGGGTCAGATCCTCTTACTAATTACTAATTTCTTCTAATCCTTCCTCGTCACATATCGCAGTTGTAATTAATGGATACTTATTAATCTAATGATTGTTTCCAGCTGCTAAAACATTAAGCCTTATAATTATAGAAACGTTTAGTGTAGGGATATGTCATGCGCTTAGCTTACATGTCCTGTCATCATAAACATGCAACACACACACACATATATGCACAGACATACACAGACACATACATGTGGGAGAGTACACATATAGATGTTGAAATATACCCATATTCATAATAGGATACTTTTTCTTTTAATGATCTCCCCTACTCATTCTGCCCCTTCCAAACTTCTTTGCTTAGCAAAACAGAAAGAGTTCGGACAGTGTTTAATTCTCAGTTGTGCCATTTAGTACTTGTGTGGGTTGATGATTTAATCTTGCTGAGCCTTTCCTTATCTGTAAAATGGAGATGATAATTTGACTTTGCAAGGCTGGGAGCCTTAACTGAGCCGTGCATGAGCAGACACTCTGGCCATTGTTTCGTTCTCAGTTCTGGTTCTCTAGCCTGGTTACCATGGCTGACTATTCATTCCGGCTTCTGCAGGACATTTTCACCCAGATTTGCCGACAGCAATACAAACTCCAATCCAACCTATCAACTTTCTATGAAAATTGACAACTCATCCTAATTCCCTGTTTTGGTTAATTTTTCAATAGGTTCAGGTTGAAAATCTGGAAATTATTGTCCATTAAGCCTTCCTCTGCCCCAGTCTCACCCACCAACGTACCTAACAGCTCTCCTTGGTCTTTCCCAGTTTCTCTGTACTGACCCTGGCATTTCCTCTCTTGAGACCTCCCTTGGGCTTTGCCAGTATCCAGGCTCTGGTCACTACAATCCTGCACTTCATTGAAACCACTTTTATTCATTTAGCCAAGTCTCCAAATCAAGTCTTCAATGATAAGTAAAGTGTAGCAGCTGACAAAGTGGTAGGTGCATCATTTTTCCTTTTTTTTTTTTTTTTTGGTCTTTTTAGGGCCACACCCAAGGCATATGGAAGTTCCCAGGCTAGGGGTTGAATCTGAGTCGTAGCTGCTGGCCTACACCACAGCCACAGCAACGCCAGATCCGAGCTGTGTCTGTGACCTACACCACAGCTCACAGCAATGCCAGATCCTTAATCCAATGATCAAGGCCAGGGATTGAGCCAGCATCCTCAAAGATACCAGTTGGGTTCTTAACCCACTAAGCCACAACGGGAACTGCCACATCATTTTTACTTTTTAAAACCTGTGTCTATGCTCGCGTGCGCGCGCGCGCACACACACACACACACACACACACACAAATTCCAGAAAGAATACAACAAAATATAGACGGTAGGATGACCAAAATATCTACATTCTTTTTTTTATGCTTTTTCTATATTACTTGGCTTTATATGACAAGAATGCATTATTTTTAGAAGTAATAAAAAAACTTATTTTTTTAAATCTAAATTACCACCCCAAAACCAACACTCTATGACTTTCTTTCCCTAACAAACAAGAACCAAATACTTAATCCTGGTGTTAAATTCTTTCATGCATGAAAGTCTCCAGATTATTTTTCCAGCCTGTCTCTTGCCGCTTTCCTTTATACTCTCCATGTTACAATCAAACCACACTCTATTTCTCTCTCCACATGGAGCTGAGATGGTCCCTCATTCCTGAAACTGACAGGACTCCTCAATTTCCACAAAGGCACAGTAGTTCTACTCTGTTTTGTGCCCTTCATAACATTTTAATGAACTCTCAATCAGGAACCCAGTTTATTTGCACTTTAAGCACTCACAAGAAAACATAGCCTCAAGCCTTCTCTCTTTAGTTTCTATTGAGCCCAAATAAAAAGAAGCATCACCCTTCACTGTTATTCTTTCCGTTAGGAACCTGTGAACCACAGCCTCCCTAACTCATAACAGCCTTGAAGCAAGGCAATGATAGATCTAATTATAAAATGTTAATAAGTAGATATCTTTCCAAATATATTTTGGAAAGACTGGGAAAAAAGACTCACATGATAACAACATCTACACAAAACACAATGCGACTGCTCATTGATCTCTCTTCATCCCCCCTCAGGACAATTCATCTATCTTCCATTTCTTGCCCTCTACTGCCTTTAAAAATCCTCTTTATTTTCCTAAGAGTGAAATTCAGCTCACACACACTTTGCCTGCTCTACTCAGTCAATCAAAAGCCTGGTACATAAGTCTGCACTTTGGTGGCCTCTGGACCCCACCCCAAAAACAATGATCAGAGTATCCATTAGACAAAACAAGACTCCTCCTGGTGGAAAATTCTACTTGCTAAGAAAATGTGGTTTCTCCACACTAGTGTTCATCCTTCACAGACTGACTCAACGACGTTCTCTCCAGGAAGCCTGCCCTGATTCATCTCAATGGATACATCTCTCATCCAAACCCCTGTATTTGGGTTGAATAATATGCCCTGTAAAATTATATTAAAAGAATTTTACTGTGTAAACTACACTGGGAACGGAAGATACCTATAGTTGATTTGACACCTCCCTAAATATTTTTAGTTCTCTCTTGATATTATACATAAACATTCTCCTGAAATAACATCAAAAATTGGGGGCAAAATTACACAGCAAGAGGAGTTTACTGGAAGGCTCAGCAGGTTAAGGATTTGGTCTTGTCACAGCTGTGGCTCTGGTTACTGCTGTGGCACAGGTTCAATCCCTGGCCTGGGAAATTCCACATGAAGCTCAGGTGCAGCCAAAAAAAAATTACACAGGGAGAGGTCTTGGCCTTAAGAAATGATAAAAGTGCATGTGTGTGAACCATAGACACTAAGATTCTTCCTTCCCTGCTCAACTCTTTATTATTATCCGTTAGATTTAAAGAAGAGAAGAGGAAATTGCATTTCAAATACCATCCTTATTTTTGGTCTAAAATGCATAAGTCTGCTTGTCATTGCAAAATAGTATAAAGCAATATGACATTGCTTTGAAGAGTAAGGATCTTAAAATTGTTTTTATGGTTTAAACAAGGTGTTTTATCTGCAGTGATGTAATTCCATGTCAGAATTTTGCTTTCACGTGTTGGCTCCAGACTCAAGTAATTGGAACAGGATATTCATGAGCAGAAGTGAGCTAAGAGCAAGGGAATATTTTACTCTTCAAATTCACTGACAATAAATTGTCACACTTCTTAGTTCCTTGGTAAATAAATAAATAAATCCTAACACTATAAACACTGATATTACAAAATATTCCCAAGGAACAGATGACAGAAATCTATCCGTTATGGTAATAGAGCCAAGCACAGGAAAATTGCTAAGGGAAATTGCATCTGGATAAGCTGTCCCAGATGGTATCTTATGATGAGCAGCCTGCCCTTCTTAGCACAAACTTATGGTCACAGGTCCTTCATTCCAGAGAGAGAGTGTGTGTGTGTGGCATGATAGTGTTAGGAAGATTTGCAAAGCCATATGGCTCCCTTTCTCTGCTGCTTCATGTACCATACACTTTAATATTTTCCAGCGCCTGCACTGACATGATCTATAATATACAGGTAAGAGCTAATGGTAGCTAAACTGACTCCAGGAACCTTCTAATTGGAATCAATGTGATTTCTCCTTTATTCATGCATGACAAAGTCCAGTACAACAGAAAGCTCCTGAAGTGGTGTATGCCTTTGTAGCTTTCAATTCACAAGTCAGAGACCTCCCCCCACCCAGTCCCCCAATACACTCAATCAGTTCTCTTGATTGCAGTTTTGTGTCAGTGAGGAGTAAAAGCATGATGTGATAAAATTTGATTTGGGCTTCTCATTTCAACACTATAACAAGATCCATAACTTGAACAACTTTTCTGATTAAGACAAATAAAGTATATTCTTTGGAGTCATTTTAAATGCATTGCCGAACTAGCATACAAAAATAAGCAACTCAAGGTTCCTCAAATTAGGTAAAACAGGATCCCTGGGAGATAAGTAAATAGCAAGTCTGGCTTTTGCCCCAAAGCATAGTTCCTGCTGAGCTACAAAGAACTTGAGTTTCTGACGTGTTAACTCGGTGCATAGGGACAGTGGAAAAATGCCAAGGCCTGCTGCAGACAGAGAACCTAACAATAAGCCTTACACCCAGGGGAGACCCTTAATGATACTAAAGGGAAAAGTAAGGAAATGTGCCTGTCAGAGTTCCCTTTGTGGCTCAGGGGTATTGAACCTAACTAGTAACCATGAGGATGTGGGTTTAATCCCTGGCCTCTCTCAGTGGGTTAAAGATCCGGCGTCGCTGTGAGCTGCGGTGTAGGAAATGTGCCTGTCTTGAATTTAACACTCGATGAAAACAGAAAAATCTACTCTGAGAATCTGAATCCGCAACCTGGCCTCAACACTGTTCACACTGGCTTAGGCACACAGTCAGCGGGTTTTGGTCAAAATTCATGCTTTGTGGTCCCAATCCTTAGGTTAAAAATGAAATTTAGAGTGATTTTAAGTTGAGTGTGTCCCACAGAAGAGAATAAATAAAAGTAAACTCTGTTTAGTAGTGTCAGCTTCAGCCTTGACCAAAGATTTGATACAGATATAGACCAAGAAAATAAATAGTTCACAGTACAAAGTCCAACAATTCGTAAGAATAAGGCACCCGAAGGGATAAACCACAGAAACAGACTAAAAATAATGTCAGATATTAATGAATAAAGGATGCAAAATTATTATGCTTAATATATTTAACTTTTAAAAATTCAAAACTATAAATCATGAGTACAAAATAAGATATCATAGAGATTGACTAGATTTGATGAAGAATCAAACTGTTTACATGATATACGTAAAATAAACCAAATCAAATTATATTCACACAAAAATAAATAAGTACAAATTTAATTATGAAATAAAATTTTAAGAGAGGTTAAACAGCAGATGAAATGCATGTTCTTGAGAATCAGAGAACTGGAACATAACTGTGAAGAAATTAGATGTGAAATATGAAAATTGAGAGAAAAGAGTGACAAGTGTTCTAGTAATGCCTGATCGGAGATTCAAAAAAAGGTAAAGAATTGAGACTAGACAATATTTGAAGTTAAAAAGGCCAAGAATTTTCAAGTATTGAAAGATCTTTAGACCCAAGAGGTTGAGATATCTAAAATAGGATACATAAAAATAAATTTGACTTTAGGCACATAATAGACTGCAGAATGACAAAGAAAAACACTATGTATTTTTAATATTCCAAGGATAAAAAACAGATTATCTGCAAAGGACTAACTGTTGACCTCACATCATAAGCAGCAGAAAGCAGCAGACTGCAGAAAATAGATGAACAGAAAATCACGTCAACTTAGATTTCTATATCATGAAAAACTGTCTTTCAAGAACAATTAGGAAACAAAGACATCCTTAGACAAAAGGAAAAGTTAAGTGAGTTTACCACCAAAAGATCCCTATTAAAATGAATTCTAAAGCATCTATGTATTTCAAACAGCAGAAAAACCATCCTGGTGGAAAAAAAAAATGTGCCATTAATAAGTATGTGAGTAAAAGTAAACAACAATTGTTTATTTTTTTAATTTTTTGGCCACAGTCATGACATGTGGAAGTTCCCTGGCTCAAGGATCAAACTGACAGCAGTCTGAGCCAGAGCAGTGACAATGCCAGATGCTTAAGCCACTGAACCACCAGGGAACTCCAGCAACCATGTTTAAAACTATGAAATTAATATTCAGTTCATTGTGAAATACAGGAAAAAAAACTGAAATATTCCCTTATAATAGCATAAATTTCTATCCTGGTATAGGCTTTGGATATGATCCCTGATGACTAATTCTTCTAGTCCAGCAGACATGTTCCTAAAAATATTGGTTAATTTGATTTTATCTGATTGTGATTATTAAAGAAAAAAAATGCCAAATGTTAAAGACAGCATTAAAGAGATTAATATATGATTTACTGAGAACGTTTTATTAAACTGAGAATGTTTCACCTGTGATTCAGGAAATTTATTTTGGGGAGTTCCCACTGTGGCTCAGTAGTTAACAAACCTGACTAGAATCCAATAGGATAGGTTTGATCCTTGGCCTTGCTCAGTGGGTTAAGGACCTGGCATTGCCATGAGCTGTGATGTAGGTCACAGATGCAGCTTGGATCCTGCCTTGCTGTGGCTCTAGTGTAGGCTTGGTAGCTGCAGCTACGATTGGACCCCTAACCTGGAAATCTCCATATGCCACAGTGTGGCCCTAAAAAAGGACAAAAAGACAAAAAAAAAATTTATTTCGGCTCCCTTTTAAATTGAATCTTTATTCCTGTCTTCCTTCCCAACAGTAAGCCTAGCTAATTCTCAAAAACGCCATGAGGACTAGTCTTATATTGCTTAAATCAGAGCAGGGAAAAAAATGGCACTCATGCTACACACCCCCAATCCTTAGTCCAGGGTAGTTTGCTAGTTAATCATGGCACTCTTTGCTGAGGGTACAATTGCAGCCTTAGAACCTTCTCAAATGCTACAGGCAGCCACCACCAGTCAATCACAACTAACATTTGACCTCAATCCTAGTTGCCTTTCTGAGCTTAAAGACTGCTGACTTTATCCTATATGGAAAAGGGTCTGTGATTCCTCTTTCTTCTTCAGTTGTTAGGGAGAGAAATACATTTTTTTTTTTTCCTGGAAATATTCCTTTACCCCTGGTTGCTGGCAAAGGCTGCAAAACATTTATCAAGTAATAATACTGGCTTAGAGGTTCACACTGGCTTAGGCACACAGTCAGAGTTTTAGATACACACATTCTATATTTGCTTATAAATAATTGTACAAGAATTATGTGTTTGGTGCATAACAGAAATATCTCCTATTTTTATAGCTTTACAGTTAACAAAGCATATAACCATAAATATTTTGTTCCGAGTTCTAAAACAAATACACAGTGAGCAATGCTACATGACAGGCATTGTGTTAGATGCTGGGGATACAAAAGTTCTTGCCCTCTTGAGCTTATAACTTGTAGAGGAAGCAAACACATAAAGCAATGATGGGAACATAGGATGACACCTTCTGTAAGGAAATATAAGAGGGCAGCATGATGTAGTGATCAAAAATATGGATTTTGGAACCAGAAAAACTTGAGTTCCTTTCTCTGCTCTCTAATTTATCAGCTCTGTGCTAGCTTGGGTTCTCCAGAGAAACAGAACCAATCGGATGTGTGTATATACATCATATATAGAAAGAGAAAGAAAAAGAGAAGGAATTGTCTCACATGATTGTGGGGACTAGCAAGTCTGAAATTGAAATCCTGGCAAGAGCTGATGTTGCAGTCTTAAGTCCGCAGGCAGTCTGGAGGCAGAATTCCTTCCTCATCAGGAGACTTCAGTCTTTTCTCTTAAAACCTTCAACTGATTTGGTGAGGCCCACACAATTAGTAGAGGGTAATATGCTTCGCTCAAGGTCTGATAGTTTATATGTTTATCACATCAACTTAGTACTATAGCCTAGTCAAGTCAACATATAAAATTAACCATCACAGACTCAGCTCTTCATCAGTAAAATAACAATAATGAGAATAACGGAAAACAATACCTGCTTCACAGAATCCTTATGAGATTACACTGAGATCCGTTTTATGGCTGCTTGGCACCATGTCTGGAAGGAAGCTCATGCTAGGTGTCACCATGTTCCTATCATCAACATTTGCTCACCTGCCACTCCTCCTAGTGGGTAACCTCTTACCAGTCACAGGGCACAGGCCGTGGTGATCCCCTGTTTTCCTGTCCTCCCAGCCTGAGTGCATGAGTCTTCCTTTGCCTGGAGCACTTAAACCAATCTTTGTGTATGAACTAGCTAACTCCGAATGTGAGGTAGACCATAAAATAGGTTAAAGCAGGAAAAACCAGCAATATTTAAATATTTTTGACATACAACAATCAACCAATTCATGTGGTTCAGCCTAATAAAACTAAGCTACTTTGTAGCACTATCAATGTAGTTTAAAAAGAAACCCCAGGCCAACATTAAAAAATAATTCAACATAAATGAGAGAATCAAATTTTTAATCCAAAAATGAAAGGAATCTTTAAAAGTCCTTTTCTTTTTCTTTGTCTTTCAAAGACATGGATACATAGAGAGATGGTCGTGTTTGTACATGTGTATATTTCTATACAGAGAATATATTCATATGTGTATGTATTTCTGTATCACATGGAGCCCTAGGCTGGTAGCCCAACCCGTTCCTATGACCTGGCCTTGGCTTAGCTCTCTCGTCTTTCTTTTTTATCCTCCTCTCACCCTCTGGATTTATTCTTTTGTTTTCCCATAAGTAGTTCCCTGACCTTTCTGCTGTAAACAACTCAAACTTGTTGTGCTTACCTAAGAAACGTACAGCTTAGCAAAGACAAAGGTTCCGTAATGGAGGAAATTAATTAAGTTACACATTAACCTTTTTTTGAAGTCACAGCATGTTATGCATACATAGTCTATTTCTGGATCCCATTACTTTTTTGTCTGCTTACACTGTATGTTCTACAACTAAGCCACTCTATAAAATTTTTTAAAAATTTAACTTAAATTTTTTACAAATTAATTTTTATCCCAGCACTATATTTTTTAAAAGCAAAGCTTGTTTTGAACAAAGAACATACAAAACCATGCAAAGATTCCCCAGGCCTCAAACTGTACACTCGTGGAGATATCTTCAACTGACAAATTATAAAATACCCTCTTCACTTCCTCTGGGGGAGTGGGGTGCAGGAGGTGGCCACAAACTATTTTCAAATTTCTTTGTGCAAAGCCAGAAGGATCAAATTCATTCCTAATGAGCAGAGCTCTTGCACTTGACCCCGATGTGAGAGAATTTTTCTGAGCTCAGAAAATGAATAGCCCTTCCAAATTCCCCTCCTGGCCTCCCCGTGGCTTTCGGGTTAATAAGGGAATATTTAGAAGGCAGAAAGTATTTAGAGCCCTGGAAAGTGAGGTAACCAGGGAGGAGGAGACGCACTTATAAGTATACAGTAACACTGGGCAGGAAAGGAGAATCAACCCATTTGGTTACTGGAGAGCAGCCTGTGGCATCAGGCTCTGTGAAGGCTTCCTGGAAAACTTTAAGGACTTGAACATCTCAGCTCATCTTCACAGGTAGTATTCCTCTTGGAATGACAATCACATGTTTGATGAAGAATACTGACTTTCCTGTCCTTAAAAATACATGCAACCGTATCACATAACTGCTTATGTCTCTGATTTCCATTCCTTCGCCAAATATATTTAAAACATTTACAATGATTTTTGTTAAGATTTTTTGAGTTTGCATTTGAATTTGTTCATAGTAATCATTCAGTGAATGATTGATATATATATATGATATATATATATATAAACACTTATACACATATATATTCTTTTTTAGATTCTTTTCCCTTATAGGTTATTACAAAACATGGAGTCTAGTTCCCTGTGCTATACAGTAGGTCCTTGTAGGTTATCTATATTTAGTATAATAATACGTATATATTAAACTCAACTTCCTAATTCATCCCTTCCCCATCCATTTCCCCCTTTGGTAGCATGTTTGTTTTCCATGTCTGTGGGTCTTTTTGCTTGTAATAAGTTCATTTGCATCTTTTTTTAGTTTCCATTTATAAGTGATATCACATGATATTTGGCTTTCTCTGTCTTGTTTGTTTGGATGGATTTCTTGGCTCCCACTTCCCCATCTCTGCTGACAAGAATGTCTTCCCTCCTCTGGATTCAGAGAGGGCACCTTTCAGAGATTTATCCCTGCTTTCAGGGAACAAGGGTGAGGTGGGGAAGGTCAGAGTGACCTTCCTGTTCTACCATATTCTCAACTCATGCAGCTTAAAATCACCCATATGCCAAGGTGTTGCAATTGGGGTAGTATGTCCTGAACCTCATCAGATCCACAGGCTCAAGTACAGGCACAATTATAAGGCTGCAAAAAGAAGCAGAGAGAAGACAACAGGAAACAGATTAAAACCTCAAGATTGAAGGGTCACCTTATCTCCTGCTTTGCCACAATTTTGATTCTAAATATCATTGGAGAAAAATATCTTATTAGGCTACATTAGAGAATTTAGATTTGAGTAAGAGATAAAACTTGATAAAGTTCCAAATTATTTATATAGTAGGCATGGAAACTGTCTAAAATGGACTGTTTTCTAACAGAATCAACCTTATGCAGAAGTGAGGCCCTGCTCTTACAGGCCCTAGGGCACCCAAGACCCCTCAGCCTACCCTTCTGTTATGCTTTTAGAATCCTGGGGGGGCTGGTCCCTAAAGTTCCATCATGACAACTTTACGCTTCTTAAAATAAATGTACCGCACAGGGGAGGTAATACATGATCATTTTTTGTCCAAGAGACATGTCTGTGGGCAAGGAGCTCCTAGAGAAGAGAGATGTTGTGTTCATTTTGAGAAACCAGAGGGAGGCAAAATGTGTGGTCAGAAGAGGTCATCTATAGCTCTTTGTAGAATGTATAAATAAATCAGTCCCCATCAGTCCCAGTGTGAATTGATTTATCTCATTTCTGACAATCAGCAACCTGTCTGGGAGCTGGTTGTGATGAGAAGTAGAGAGGAAAGGTAGACAGGCAATGCCTCAAGCCTAGAGAAATATCAAAAAGACCAGAAGTGAGTGGATGGTCCTGGCAAGTCAATAAACAATAGAGGCAGAGGATTTGGAAAAATAAAGCTAGGATTTATTCCAATTTCTATTTCTTTACCTGTGATTTGGGCCAAATCTCTTAGCTTTCTTAGTCTCAGTTTCTGTTATAGAAATAATAGAATTGTGAGAATTAAAGATAGCATAAGTATATAGGCAGCTGATAAATAATGAATAGAACTGTAAGAGTTGTAAATGATTTATAATAACTATTACAGTTATCTTCAACATCGGTGTTAACATCTCAGTGTTAACTGAGAAAATAATCACCTCTGGAAAACAGAAAGTTTTTTTAAAAGACGGTAGCAAGAAGACAAAGAGAACTTTACTCCATAATTTTGTCGGGGGATGGCCCCTCTTTCCAATAATATTTTCTACCTTAAAGGATGGTCTTTTAACAAGTAAACATCAAATTGATAAGGTAAATTAATTGATCTCCACTTCATAAGAAGCAAATCCTTTCAGCTGATTAAGATGAGACTGATTTACACAATAATTCTTTAAGAAGACATTATCCACTCTACTCTCTGTGGTCATTTCCCAAACTCTTAAGCTGTGCAATTAATAAAGTCAAGATTAGCTTTAAGATCTAAGTGGCTGTAAAAGGAGTCAAAGAGGAGGAGGAAAAAGAGGAGGAAAGGAGAAGGAAGAGGAAAAATAGGCTTGATTCGATGGCCTTAGGGAGACTGCCCTAAGAATTGAATTGCAAGCCCCTGAAGTTGGAAAGGCAACAGGAAGGCCACTCCAAGAGCATTAAAATCCATTCGGTAGGTGCTTTTGCACTGGAAGTACTTGTACAACACATGCAAGATGCTCCAGATAGACCTTTACCTTGGAAATCAGCCCAGAAGACAACAGTGAGGTCAGCTGTGAAATTCATCTGGGAAGGATAATTTATCTCAATTGTAACTCCTCACAGTAAATCATTTTTGTTCAGGCTGTGTTCTACCAACTTCGACTCTTCTGATGCAGTTCACACTTTTCTAGGAACTGAAATCATCAAAGATGTCTCAAAACACATGAGTCATAGAGGACTCATATAATAAACTGGATCGTATATTTTCAGTTATTCAGGAGGCATTCAAATCAATGTTCTTAATCAGGGTTGGGTAAACTTTTTCTGTAAAGGGGCAGAGAGCAAATATTTTAGGCTCTGCAAGTCAGGCAGACGCAACTCTTTACCTTTGTAGCACAAAAGAAGCCATGGACGGTATGTAAACGAAAGGCTGTGGGTTTACAAAAACAGACGGAGGGCAGGATTTGGTCCATGGGCCATGGATTATCAACCCCTGATAAATTTTAATTTAATTAAAATTAAAAAATTAAATTTATGAGTCTTTTTGGTTGGAAATTTTTTTTTTTTTTTTTTTTTTGTCTCTTTGCTATTTCTTGGGCCGCTCCCGCGGCATATGGAGGTTCCCAGGCTAGGGGTCGAATCAGAGCTGTAGCCACCAGCCTACACCAGAGCCACAGCAACGCGGGATCTGAGCCACGTCTGCAACCTACACCACAGCTCACGGCAACGCCGGATCGTTAACCCACTGAGCAAGGGCAGGGACCGAACCCGCAACCTCATGGTTCCTCGTCGGATTCGTTAACCACTGCGCCACGACGGGAACTCCCCTTGGTTAGAAATTTTATCAAACAACCGTAGGATTTTGGTACCAGCTTCAAGTAACTTCAGTATTTAGAGCTGAGACTATAGTAGGTATGCATGGTAGATGATCAATAACTACTTGTTGGGTAAATGAAGCCACTGTATTATGCTGAGTTTTTTCTCTACTATTGTGTATTGCTTTTTATTTTTTGTTTTCTGGTTTTGATCATTACCATGAAACTAGCTTATTTAAGAAAGGGTTCAAGGGACAATGGCTTATCTCAAAAACTTGAGGACAGATTTTTGGGAGGAAATTTGAAATTTTTCATATTTTACAAAGTTTATACAATACATACTTCTGCATTATGTTCCCACATCCTTCAATGTCTGGGGCAGCACCATTAATCAAGGGCAATATTTCTCCAGTGAAACATATGAATACTCATACTAAATGATATAAATAGAGATTATAATAATCCAACTATTCTCAAAGTGTAATTTATGGATCCTTGGAATTCTTCAAAACTTGTTCAGGGTGTCCATGAACTCAAAATCATTTTGGAAGAATACTTTTTCACCCATATTATTATGAGTGTATGGTGAAGTTTTCAAGAGGCCACATGCTGTGTGACATTATGGTAGATTGAATGTAGAAAATAGGAGAGTCTGGCTGCCTCTCTTAAGCAAGACTGTGTAGACTTGCAAGAATCTAAAATAATGCCACTCATTAAAATTTTGGTTTGGGAAAATATAGTAGTTATTTTTATAAAACATCAGCTTATATTAACATATAATGGACTCGTTATTTTTAAGTAAATATAAATAAATGTTTTTTAAATTTCCATTTTAATTTCTAATGTGGTAACTGGATAAATATAACTCACCTAAGCAAAAGAACTTCGAGGTCCAAGACGATTTTTAATGGTGGGATTCCTGAGACTGAAATGTTGTAAAACTGCATAAAAGAGGAACATCAGGAGTTCCCACTGTGGCTCAGCAGGTTAAGAACCTGACATAGCATCCGTGAGGATGTGGGTTCAATCCCTGGCCTCGCTCAGTGGGTTAAGGATCCGGCATCGCCGTGGCTATGGTGTAAGCCAGCAGCGGTAGCTCCAATTCTACTTCTAGCCCAAGAACTTCCATATGCTGCAGGTGCAGCCATAAAAAGGAAAAAAAAAAAAAAAAGGTTAACATCAGTTCAGGAAACATTTAGCTGCCAAATGACTTCTGCAAAATCTTTCGGTTTTCTGAGGATTTGGATGTTACAGTTAAGAGATGAGAGACTGTTGGCTTTTTAGGAGATTTGAGGTTAGGAGATTGCCTGATGTTTATTCTAAAGGAAAGTCCAAACCCTGGTGTCTTGGGCTTAGAGGAATTTGATTGGTTGTAAATTTAAATGCCTGCAGGGATCCAGGATCCACATTAAATTTAAATGTGTGAAACAAGGCAGCTGGGGACTGTGATACTTGGTCCATGTCATGCCATGCAGAAGAGCCCCAGTTTACCAAACCTTTAGAATCCAACGAAAACTGGAAATCTCATGTTTTTAGGTAAAATTTCCTCATTGCATTTACTATTTAAACAATGTCATTTTTTTTTTTGTTTTGTGTTGTATTTTTTGTTTTGTTTTTAAAAAGAACATTTTACAAATCAAATCATAAACATCTGCTGGTTCTTATCCACTGATGCTCAGGCACTTGAGTGGATTCAGGTCCACATAAGGCTGCTGCTGCCCTTGAGGGACTTTAGCTAAATGTTAGTTCCCTTTCTCTCAAGGGCATGGGCAGATGGAAGTGATGGCCAGATGTAGGGTAGCTCTATCACTGACTGTACTATTAATGCTTGCTCAGCTCTAAAACCACATCTTTTTAAAGCTTCTTTTATTAAAGTATAGTTGATTTACAATGTTGTGCCAATTTTTGCTGTACAGCAAAGTGACCCAGTCATACACACATATACATTATTTTCCCCATATTATCTTCCATCATATTCTATCCCATGAGGCCGACTATATTTCCCTGTATTATACAGCAGGACCTCATTGCTTATCCATTCTAAATATAAGAGTTTGCATCTACCAACCCCAAACTTCCAGTCCATCCCACTCCTTCCCCCTCCTCCTTGGCAACCACAAGTCTGTTCTCCATGTTTATGAGTCCGTTTCTCTTCTGTAGACAGGTTTATTTATGCCATATTTTAGATTCCACAGATAAGTGATATCATACAGAATTTGTCCTTCTCTTTCTGACTCACTTCATTTAGTATGTTAAAACCATATATTTTTGAAACAGTCAACTTTGTCAAATATTTTTGGTTGACCATAATTCTCATTTTGAAATAATCACTTGGAATTTTGTCTTCATATATAAGTTACGGAGATATAATCAAATTGCTCTACCATCTGAACATTAATTATTGATTCCTAAAACTGATTTTAGTAAAACAATTCTGAAAATGTTTTCACCAAAAATATTCTGAGGATATTTTTATCATGGGATGACAATAATTGAACATATATAATTGTCATGGTTGTTCTTTTCCCAGCTCCATGTCAGAAGGATAAATATTGTGTTACTTCAATTGTAAATAAAATATTGGTCAAAAATAATGCATCTTGCCTTTCTACCCACTTGCCTTTTAACAAATTGAACCATTTACTATTTGTTAGGATTTTTTTTAATGTGTGTTCATTTTGGAAATTTTAGAAACTATAGAAAACTATAAACAGCATAATAAGACATAATAAAAGTCATCAAGAATCTCACTCTCTAGCGATAACTAGGATTTAAGTCTATAAATATAGATAACAGGTGTAGACAAAAAAATTTACATGCACAGCCATAAAAATACGTGTGTGTGTGCATTCTCCAAATGTATATGTCTGGAGATATACAAACAACAAAATTAGAGTAACAGTCTGTATTCAATTTTGCCTGCTTTACTCTATTAATGGGCACTTTTGTAGATTTGATTTTGAAGTGACACTTCTCATTTTACTGACATATAGCTCTGGAACAAGCAAGGGAAGATTGCAGCAGAGACCATCTTAGTAAGGACACACAAATGGTAGCAATTATTATAAATGATAGCTGTGAGTCACTCAAGCCCTAACAACTATCTGTCTTTTCTCCTGCTCCCTGAATCACATATCTCCTCTCATTTCTGTAATAACTGCTGGGTTACTGAATGCATGTGAGCTACTTCCCAGCACTTGCACCATTTATGAGGACAATGATTACCAAGAGACTAAAGTCTCTGTGGCCGACAGTGTCCCTGGCTTTCCTGTACGCAGAAACCCAGTTGTTATTTATATGCAGCAAATTCTGCTGAAGTCTGAAATTACCTTCCAAGAGCCTTGTATGTAGCTGCAGAGATATAGTGCAAATACAAGAAGGCTGAATATCAGTGATAAATATCATGCTAATTTAATAAGTTAAGTAAATAACTAGAGTAGCAAGTCAAAAATAATAAGCTCACAACTCAGGTGTGCAAGAAAGAGCACATAGCTTTCTTTTCTAGAGCAACCTAATTCTGGCCCAGATTGAAAGGAAATTCAACTGGAGTCAATGCCAAGGGCTCTCCTCCCTGAGTTGATGCAGCATCCAGGTCTGGGGAGGCTACTAATCATTTGTTCACATTAATTATTTTGAGACACCATGGTGCAAGCTACGTGATTCCTTCGGCTCTGCCAGTTTCAAGGTCTGCTTAGGGCTTGACGATTTGAGAGGAGGCTGAGTTCTGTTGCCTCGGGAGCTTCCTTCCTTGACATAATCCACAGCTAAGCCCTGTCAGTTTGCCCCTGACCTTGGGATGTTGCCTCCAAACTTCTGCCCAGTCTCCACTCTCTTAAGAGCATCAGAGCTCTCTCTCTTCTGTCCCGTTTCAGAGGATATTCACTGCTGTCTTCTAGTTTTCTCTCAAAGTCCTTCCCCTCTCTCCCCTGTTGCTCCAGGGCACTAATACATTCAATTCCATGGATTACGTTTTTACAAAACATGGGAAAACCTTTTGACTGCAGGCTCCTCCTCTTTTCTCCCTTGGCAAAATTCCTGAGGGTCTGGTTCCCTGCTTGAAATGAAGAACAAGGAAAGTAAAGGGAGAAATCATGTTCACAAATGCTTCGGCAAAAGTTTAGAGGCGGGAATAATCACTGAGCTTGGAAGCAGGGTTCATGATTTAGAAATAGTCCTAAATCTAACTCCATAGATGGATTGTTATTGAACAAATAGAGAAGAGTCAGGGCTTTCCAAGTAGTAGAATTGCAATGAGTAAGGAGGTGGAAGGTGAATAGTCATATCCTGGTTAGGACATGCAAAGACGAGTTAGTTGGGAGCTCATAGAACAGGGCAGACATGTTTGGAGATGCAGTGGTCACTTTGGGGAAGGCACTGAATATCAGATCATTGCTACTGCTATTTTTCTTGTTTTGCAGACAAAAGAAATCATTGAAGACTTTTTCAAGGTGTATGACTTTGAAAATGTGATGAGATAGAGAATTATGGGCAAAGCCATTTAGGAAGATTGCTGGAGGAAGCCTCTCTGAGGAGGTGTGCCTTGGGGTTGCACCCTAGAGGGTGAGATCAAACCACCCTCAAAGTGGGTTTCAGTATGGAGACTGATGAAGTCACGTAAGCACTAAGACTTTATGAAAAAGTTTATTACTCACATAATGAGACTTGTGGGGAGAGCAAAAAAGATACCCAAGCCAATTCAAATGGTTCAAGCAAAGAGAGGGCCATATGGCTTTGTTTTTGATGTGGTCTTGGGGTGGGGCTGGGGCAAGAGTTCCCACACATACAGGTTGGGGCTTGCATGGTTTGGACTTCCCGCCTGTACCTGTGCCAAGGGAGTGAGAGTATAGGCTTTCTTACTGGTGTGCTCAGAAGAGCAGGGCTTGAAGCTATGTAGGTTCAAGCATCAAAAAAATAAAGTCAGGTTCTATATTACAAGGTGATATTTCTGCTGAGATCAAAGGATGAAAGAACCAAGGGAAGAGCTGGAGGAAGAGCATTCCACACAGAAGGAATGTAGGCAGAAGTCCAAAGCTGTGAAAGGCCTTGAATGTTTGAGGAACTGGAAGTGGCCAGTGTACTTGGAAGACAGAAAGTAGAGGAAGATGAGGTTAGAGAGACCAAAGGAGGGCAGATCATGCCATGAATTTAAGTTTATAGCAAGAGGCATTTCATGGGAAGCCACTAAAAGATGGTAACTTGGAGGAGTAAAATCAGAATTTCATTTCAAGCCTCACCAAACATGATATCTGGATATAGTGAGAGAAAAAATAGACAAATCGACAGAACATCTCTAACAAGATTTGATTCATTTAGATATTGTATACCCAAGTAAACATGACCCTCATACATCAAAGGGGCTAGCCTAAGGTGCAGGACAGACTTTGGATTCCTGAAAATATCTCTCCATCATGCTCCTACCAACCCCAGTATGACATATGTGTATTCAAATAATTAAATATGAATCCAGAAAGAAATTGGTGATGTAGAAAAGTAACATTCCTTCCTTAGTGTTGCTTAAAAGATGCATAGCAAGTTTCAATGCAGCTTCAGTCTCTTTACCTCTCCATGGTCACATTCCAGAGCTCCAGTCTATCAAGCATCCCTTGGAGAAGAATGACTGGACATCAAATGGGAGTTTCTGAAGCTAAGGAACTGTTAATATACACTTGCTAGAGGAAATCCTGAACCTCTGCTTCTTTAATAGGAATCCCTGCAGCAAAACCCTCATCACTTATTTTTAGCTAAGACAGTTAGCCTGTAGTGATAGATTTGAAATAACTGCCCATTTGTCTTCGAAAGCAATTGTTATTCAAAACCACTATTCCTAGAGTTCCCATTGTGGCCCAGCGGAAAAGAATCTGACTAGTATCCATGAGGATGTGGGTTTGATCCCTGGCCTCCTTCAGTGGGTCGGGGATCTGGCATTGCTGTGAGCTGTGGTATAGGTTGCAGATGCAGCTTGGATCCCACATTGCTGTGGCTGTGGCATAGGCTGGCAGCTGTAGCTCTGATTCAACCTTTAGCCTGCAAACATCCAGATGCCACAGGTGCAGCCCTAAAAAGCAAAACGTACACACACACACACACACACACACACACACACAAAACAAACCACTATTCATTTAGTAAGAAAGTAATGTTAATTTAATTTCCCACCTGGATAAAATGTTTATGAATGGAATGATTTCTAGAATCTTCAAAAGGATTGCACTACCTATTCCTGATGATCACATTACCTTTGCCCTAGTTACTTAGGCCAGGTGACAGGGAGTCAGTAAACATTACTCTGCATTCATCCATTAGTAACTGGAAATGGGCAGGCGCCCCTCAGTGGTGGCACATGCCCATGCTGATGTGTGTGCCCAGGAATCTTGTAAATTTTCTTTAAAGCTATTGATCTATTTGAGAAATATACTTGTGTCTTTGACCTCGCAAGCTTTATTTTTCTTGATTATGTCTCATTTTATACCTTAAATGTTCTTAATACCATACTATCTCAGAATTTCTATTCTACAAAAAGAACTCAAAATCAGTGCCAAATCAGTTATCGTTGTATTCCCAACTCCCTTCTGTTGTTACTACTCAGAATCTTTCTCTCTCTCTCTTTTTAATTATTATTACAGTATAGCTGATTTACAATGTTTCATCAAGTTCTATTGTACAACAAAGTGACCCAATCACACACACTTCCCTGAGGTGTACACTAGGAAACCATTTAAAAAAAAAAAAAAAAAAAAGGCAAAAAGACAACCCTCAGAATGGGAGAAAATCTTTGCCAGTAATGCAACAAACAAAGGCCTAATCTCCAAAATATACAAACAACTCATGCAACTCAACAACAAAAAAACAAACAACCCAATTGAAAAATAGGCAGATGACCTAAACAGACATGTCTCTGAAGAAGACATATGGATAGCCAACAGGCATATGAAAAAATGCTCAATGTCACTAATTATTAGAGAAATGCAAATCAAACTGCACTAAGGTAACCTCACACCAGTCAGAATGGCCATCATTAACAAGTCAACAAATAACAAATGCTGGTGAGGGTGTGGACAAAACATACCCTCCTCCACTGTTGGTGGGAATGTAAATTGGTACAACCACTATGAGAAACGGGATGGAGATACCTCAGGAAACTAAATATAGAGCTACCATATGATCCAGCAGTTCCACTCCTGGGCACATAGTGGACAAAACTTTCATTGAAAAACATTCATGCACCCCTATGTTAACAGCAGCTCTATTCACAATAGCCAAGACATGGAAACAACCTAAATGTCCAACGACAGATGAATGGATTAAGATGTGGTACGTATATACAGTGGGATATTACTCAGCCATAAAAAAGACAAACTAGTGCCATTTGCATCAATGATAAGGATGGATCTAGAGACTTTCATACTAAGTGAAGTAAGCCAGAAAGAAAAGACAAAAAATACAGTATGATATCATTTATTTGTTTAATCTAAAATATTGAACAGATGATCCTATCTAAAAATAACAAACAAACAAAAAACAAAAACAGATCATGGCCAAGAAGAGCAGACTTGAGGTTCCTAAGGGGGAAAGGGGAAGGAGTAGGAAGGATGGGCATTTGGGGGTTTTTTTGGATGTAAACTGTTACCCAGAATAATTTTTTAAAGCTGTTTCAGAATTGTCAAGCATTAGGAAATGTCTTGACAAATTAACATCTTTCATAATGTTTTATATTTTGACTTAGCAAATTAATTTAAGAACTTGAGTATCCCAGGGTTAATACTTAGAGCAAGCAGATATCTGTGTAATGTGATTTTGGAGACGACAATAAATTTCTCTCTTCTTGCTGATGACAAAGCTTTACATTTCCACCATCTGGCAGTCAGGGCCTGAACTAGAAAAGCTCCTAAGGCATTAATCTAAGGAGGTGCTCACTCTCTGTGTTGTGCAAGCACCTCCTTGAATTTTGCACCTGGGCACCCACTTACCTCACCTTCATCCAGGCCCTGGCAGCAGCACATTTGGGATAAAGCTCAGAAGGACCCGGTTAACATGCAAATATGTTCCCTGAGTAGTATAACACAGCCACCTCATGGACCTAGTTTATCAGATTAGAACCAACTGCACCAAAATGATGTTTAGGAAATGAGACAATGGAGTTCCCTTCCTGGCTCAGCAGAAATTAATCTGACTAGTATCCATGAGGATGTCTTGCTCAGTGGGTTAAGGATCTGGCATTGCCATGAGCTGTGGTGTAGGTCACAGATGTGGCTGGGATCCCGCGTTGCTGTGGCTGTGGTGTAGGCCAGCGACTACAACTTTGATTCTAACCCTAGCCTGGGAAACTTCATATGCCACGGGTGCAGCCCTAAAAAGACCAAAAAAAAAAGGGAAATGAGACACTGAACAGGTTGGTTTTGAGGAACAGAAAGCGTTTGAAAAGGTTTGAAGCCCACGGACCTGCCCAAGGACCAGCGTGTGACCCTGACGGGAGGAATCTGAGTAGATGGTGTGGGGGAGGGAGCAGCCTGAGGAAGGAGGAAAGTGATCTCTAAAAAGGACATGAGAGTCCTGCAAAACTCAGTTCTGTGTGAGTGCATGTGTGGATGGATACATATACCACATATAATATTTTATAGATTATTACTCATGTATAATATATAAAATACATAATGCATATGCATCTATATGCACGCATAAGGTATATATGCGTGTGTGTTTAGGGGTGGGAGTGCAAAGTCTTAAAATGGACACGGAGGTTAACAAATTCCCATCAGAGTCAGGGTTTACATTCACAAGGAAGGTGACTCAACCTACCTATAGCCCTTTGAATTTGCCTGACTTATTTCCATGTTTGTGCCAAAAGAAAAGCTATACTGTCACTGCCACGGTAACACTGGCATCAGGCAGCTTTCAGCTTCATCCTCTGTCAGCGGGCATCTCTGTCTTTAGAGAGAGCTCCCTGATAAAGACAACATTCAAAAGCTATAGCTTGGCAGCTTATAGGAGACTCAAGCTCTCCTTCCTTCTCTGACTGGCCTGAACTTTGATTTCTGTTTGTCCTCAAGCCTTCTGTCTGTCTGGGCCTTGTCTTCAGCCTTGGGCTCCAGCTCATCTGGTTCATGGATTGTATCCTCTCTCTCTCTCTCTCTCAGCTTGGCATCCTCGCGTTGGCCACTCTTCTGAATGGAATGCTCATTTTATCATCCCAGATGGTAAGGCTCTTGGTGTTTTGACTCACCTGCTGTGTAATTCTGCTCCCAAAGTGTCACATTCCCAATGCACAGCCCTAATAAGCTGTGCTCATGGCAGCACGGCTTTGTGTGGTGTACTAGGCACAAATGAGAGGTCACAGCAGGGCCCCCCAAGCAGCTGTAACCTCATTTGTGAGTGCAGAGGAGGTGGTTATTTATGAAGCAGTGGGGAAGAAATGTCTAGGTAAGGAAAAAAAAAAAACTTGAACTAAACTTTATTTTTTCATTTCTTTTATTGAAGTGTGGTTGATTTATAGCGTTGTGTTAATTTCTGCTATACAACAAAGTGATTCAGTTTAACATATATGTAAATGTATATATTACAAATGTGTATACATCTATATTCTTTTTCATATGGTTTATTATAGGATTTTGAATATATTTCCCTGTGCTATATGGTAGGACCTTGTTCTTTATCCATTCTGTATATAATCATTTGCATCTGCTATGTTCAAACTCCCATCCCATCCCTCCCCTACACCCATCCCCCTTGGCAACCACAAGTCTGTTCTCTATGTCTGTGAATATGTTCCTGTTTTGTAGATAAGTTCATTTAGGTCATTTTAGATTCCACGTATAAGTGATCTTTAAATGATTTTTATTTTTTCCACTATAGCTGGTTTGCAGTGTTCTGTCGATTTTCTACTATACAGTGAAGTGACCCAGTCACACATACATATATACATTCTTTTTTTAATTATTTTTATTTTTCACCTATAAGTGATCTTATATATTTGTCTTTCTCTATCTGACTTACTTTACTTGGTATGATAACTTCTAGTTCATCCATGTTGCTGCCATTGGCATTATTCCATCCTTTTTTATTCCATTGTGCATATATACCACCTCTTTATCCATTCTTCTTTTGATGGACATTTAGGTTGCTTCTAGGTCGTGGCTATTGTAAATAGTGCTGCTCTGAATAGAGGGGTGCATCTATCTTTTCAAATTATGGTTTTGTCTGGATATATGTCCAGGAGTGGGATTGTAGAACAATATGGCCACTCTATTTTCAGTTTTCTGAGGAACCTCCATCTGTTTTCCATAGTGGTTGTACCAATTTACAGTCCCACCAACAGTGTAGGAAGGTTCCCTTTTCTGCACAACCTCTCTAGCATTTGTTATTTGTAAACTTTTTTTATGATGGCCATTCTGACTGGTGTGAAGTGGTACCTCACTGTAGTTTTGATGTGCATTTCTCTAACAATTAGTGATGATGATTATCTCTTAATATGCCTGTTGGTCACCTGTATGTCTCCCTTGGAGAAATGTTTATTTAGGTCTTCTGCATGAACTAAATTTTAGATTCAAATTGGGACTCCTGGAAAACCATGATCCTAAAAATGTACCTGCTCCTCCACTCTCACAGCTCAGCTCCCATCTCCAGCAGGGCAGCTGTCAGAACCTAGATCAAGAGAGGCTGCATGTTTGCTCTCTGAGCCTGACCAAAGCCCGGGGGCCCCGGAAGGAAAGTCTAAGGGTAAGCATGAGAGCACTGCTTTTCCTGGAAAGAGGTTGGCCCCATGGGAGCCACACAGTCCTGAAAGAAGAAGGGGATGTCAACATATATGAATGGTTCTGGGAGGACTTTCCATCTTCCTTGCCCCTGAAAAGCTCTGGGAAGAGTAGAATAGGTGAGCTGAATCTGTCTGTTCATGAGGCTGAGAGAGTGGCATTAACCATCACACCTCAGCAAACAGAAATCAAGGAGGGGGCACTGTGGATCACTGCTGCTTAAGACTCAAACCCTGGAAAGCATGACATGCTTAATAAGGAAAGGAATATGCACCTCTCTCCTTTAAGTCAATGTCTGGATCAGTGAATACCATTTTCACATAAGCAAGAAAGCCCCTTGAAATCAGAAACAATAAATAAATGAATAAATGAATGCCACAGACACTCCACAATTTGAGGCCATCTTTTGTTCGGTGGGTGAGTTTTACCAAAAATTATCTGCATAGGACATCTCCAAGGAATGTATTAGGGATATAATACAGAAGGCAGTGGTTGGAAATTGGGAGGCTTGAGTGTCAGTCCTGGATTGTCAGGAACCACTTTATATTTTTGTCTGCTGGTATTCAAACTCCTGAAAATTGGGTAATTTGGACTAGAGGAGCTCTAAGCTCCTTATATGCTATTTTTTTCTGAAAAAAAAAAAAGTTTTGGTTTAAAATAGCAATGTTAAATATTCCTCCAGTCAGTTTCTGGATTGTTGGCAGCCGGTTCTCTTATTCAGGCATGTTATTATGTTTGCACACAACTGACTTGTTATCTTGAACTTTCTCTACCTCGCTGTGCCATTCCCAGCCCGATCTCACACTCACCTAGTGCCCTAATACGTCTTTCAGGGTGAGAACCACAGTCTCACTTGTTTGCTGAGTAGTGATCCGCTTGGCTACCATGTTACCTCCTTTTCCTAAGCATAACCAGTGAAGGTTATTGAAGGAATGAGCTGCTATTATGTGGCCCAAGAGTAAGAAAGCCAAAAGCCAAAACCAGCACCCTCAACAGCAAAGAACATTCTGAAGGTACCACAGGCCAACTTTCAAAATGCTGGTCAATCTTTTGCTTTTCACTGGGGTCAAAAGAAACTACTAAGTTTGACTCTCTTAAAGGATGAGCTTCTCTGAAGTGATTGAGACCAAGGGCTTTAGACGGTTGCCTGGCAACAATCCTAAAGGCAAGAGTAGCCTAAGGCCTGAAGAGATCTAGTAAATTAGAAAAGAAAAGTGTCCGCTGCCCATTTCAAAGTCATTCTGCTTTAATAGTCCTATAAAAGGACAGTGAAAATCCAGTAAGCTGAGTCTGGAGTCTTCTTCCTTAGAAATCACAAAAAAGTACGTTGACTTTGGTGAAAGGAAGCGTGCTTGGTACACTTTCCATAAATCCATCGTTTAGTGAGTTAACTCTGTCTTACCCTCACATAGCCTTTCCCAGGCACCGTCTGGGGGAGAAGAGGCAGCAGGAAGATCTCGACAGCTACCTCACAGCATCTTTGCATGTAAACTCTTCTTAAACACTGTTGTGACCCAGAACTCAGTATCTCATTAGATGGGACAATATTTTTTTCTTGACCAGTCTATTTTTGAAAAGTTCTCTTAGAACACTCTTCCTTAGGAACTGAAATTGCTTCTAAATAACTTTCTTTTTTTAGAAAAAGAAATTCCCAGAGTAGGAGTCGAATCTAAGCTGCATCTGCAACCTATGGCCACATCTCGTGGCAATGTTGGATCCTTAATCTACTGAGCAAGGTCAGGGATCAAACCTGCATCCTCATGGACACTATGTCAGGTTCTTAACCCACTGATCCACAATGGGAACTTCACTTCTAGATAACTTTCAAATACTCGTTCTCTCTCCCATATCTTTTACCCTGTTTTAAATGGGACAGTTGAGACTAGCAACTGCCACAGACAAGTCCCCAAATTTGGATGACTTAAAACAAGGTTTTAAGGTTTATTTCTTGCTCAAGTCCAGTGCTAGTTGGACAGCCAGCTCCATCTTAGAGCCATAGAGGCTCATGTTGCCAAGACAGGATAACAGAAATTGGGTGGGAGTGGAAATTTGGCTCTAAGTGGCACCAACACATGTGTTCCAAGTCCACTCATCAGAACTGCAACAGACAATCCCCCAAATTTGTATAACTTAAAGCCTGGGAAATGTAGGGAAGGACTAAATGTAGAAATCTAGTGGGTGCCAACTGTGTCTGCCCCCCGCCCATGCCCCCAACCAAGCTCACTGATGGGAAGGATGAGGCGGGTACCATGATTTACTCCATCATATTGATATTGAATCCTGAAACCAAATGATGCCAAGGAACAGCTGGTGCTTCTTTGGTCAGACAGAGAAGGCCCAGAGGTCACTCCTTTAGAGTCTAACATCTGGCCTTCCTCTGCCTCTGTGCAGTGTCCAGAATATGTGACTTTCCCCAATTTAGGCTCATGGTGTGCATCTCAGCCATTCTTTTGTTGACTACAAATATTTGTCCTTGTACCTCCAGACTCAGAGATTAAGAATTTGACAGTATAGGAGTTCCCGTCGTGGCGCAGTGGTTAACGAATCCGACTAGGAACCATGAGGTTGCGGGTTCGGTCCCTGCCCTTGCTCAGTGGGTTAACGATCCGGCGTTGCCGTGAGCTGTGGTGTAGGTTGCAGATGCGGCTCGGATCCCGCGTTGCTGTGGCTCTGGCGTAGGCTGGTGGCTACAGCTCCGATTGGACCCCTAGCCTGGGAACCTCCATATGCCGTGGGAGCGGCCCAAGAAATGGCAACAACAACAACAACAACAACAACAAAAAGACAAAGAAATAGCAAAAAGACAAAAAAAAAAAAAGTATTTGACAGTATAAAGGAGGATGTCCCATAACAATGTCACTTTATGTTAATTAAAACCATATCACCTGCTTCTGCATTTCAGATATCCCAAAGGTGCTAAAAGTGAGATGTTATCCAACAGGCTGAAACCCTTGGTTTGCCGTCCCACTCTGAAATGGGAAAGTGAGACTCAGAAAGACTGGGTAAATTATCTGTATTTACGTGACCTGTAAATGGCAAAGCCAGAACAGGAGCCTAGGATCTGTGACTTTTAATGTAGTACAGAGTGCTTTGCTAAGGGCACACCAAGACCTAGATTCCAATCACCTCCAAGCTTTCTCTTTTGAAATGTCAGAATACCAATCTGACACAGTAGGAAAGAAAAAGATAGACAGCCAGACCCTCTCTGCTAATGGCACCTGTGGCGTCAGCACCAGGCAAATAATAGGTAGTGGCAAATGCACATTTAAATCAGGCAGAAATTAGTGGCATGATGAGGACGATAAGAGGCCCCTGATGGAATAATTTCTTCCCTGTGGGGTGTTCAAGCAGCTCGGGTTTGCTGATGCCCAGGCTATAAATGAGTTTGCACTGGAGGTGTCACCACAGCCAATACAATGGAATTGGAGGGAGAGGAGGTGGCCACAGGCATGGAGTTTTCAAAACCAAATGATTTATGAATTGCTGAAATGCTGTTCGGGAAAATTTACAACCTCTTTAAAAGCTTTATACTTTGAGGAAGAAAAGGCAAAATGGCACTTCAGCACTGACTCCATCCCAACTCCTGCAAGGTTGGTGTACTCAACACTCACTTTTATAATAACAGCCTAGACAGGTATTTTAAAAAACTGCTGTTAAGCAGCTGTAAATTTTGCAAACCTGTTTTATTCTTCACTGGTACTAGCATTACTCTGTGAGAACATCTGGACAGTCCATGTGGAATACAGTCACTTGAGGGACAGCATTCATGACAACACAGGGGACCTCATAAACCCCCAGCATGTATCCTGCAGCATCAGATTATGGAAAGATTTCGATGAAAATTTGCACAACCTTAGTGGCAACGGCAAATGAATTGATTTTCATCTCTGGCATCTGTACAGTACTCTTGCAGTCTCTATAGCATCTCCATCATTCTGGAAGTCGTTTCATTCATCCCAATTCAAGAGCATATATTCAAGTGCATTATTAAAGCCTCCTTTGACTTTTGTAGTTCCTATCCTTTTGTGCAAATAATTATTTACCTTTGAGAGTTATTGCACATACACAGCCAGATTTTAATAATGTCTTAATTGAGCCTCACACGATGCTTATAAAGTAGATTGGGCAGATATTATTATCTTCCTTTTTAAATAAAAGGAACCATGAGATTCAGAAAAGTTATATGCTTTGCCCATGATTACACAACTAGCAGAAAATAAAATCGATATTCTTCACCAAGGCTCACTTCCTGCTTCCTCTCTAAAGGCTACAAGACCTGTATACGCTCATTGTTCCACTGTTTCCCAGTCAGACTCATTTTTAAAAATACTTGTTCCTGGGAGCACAGATTGTGTCCAGGGCTCCCAATACCCTGAAAGAGCCCTGAGGGCATCTGAAAACAAGGTGATTGAAGATACAGGCTCTGAGCCTGGAAGCCATGAGCACTTGGGAGCTGCATCTATAGAACCCTTACTCGGTACACACTTACAAAACATGAAGCATTGTTCATTTTCCAGGGGAAAGGGCCTCTGATTTTCAAAACCCTTCCAGAAGTTAAGAATTAATAACTCAAAGGTAATAGAAATATCCTAAAACAGTATTTCCCAATCTTTATAAAACTTCCTCTTTCATGAGTCAAAATAAAGAATCCTCTCTTGCATGAAACAAAATAAAGAATCCTAACAAAGAAAAATCATAAACAGGACATAGATATGCTTTGTTTTTAAACTTCATACATCTTCCCATCCATCCCACCCTCCAAAGATTGTAATAAACTCTTGCTCTCCCTTCCCTCCCTTTCTCTCCCCACCTACAATTTCTGCTCTGGAATAAGGTCCCCCTGGGCGGATTAAACCTACTGTTCTAGAACTCAGAAACAATGTTAGATGGGGAATGAAAAGAATCAGTAATTAGGGATTTCTGGGGAATGTCTCCCTCTTCTGTTCTGCGCTTCCTTCGCCTTTTGTTGTCCAGTTAATGAGAGATTAGTTGGGGAGAGAGTGGGGGTCAGATTTAAGAGGCAAGAAATATCCTCACCAAGACAAGGCAGCAGCGGTTTATCCTAATTTATGAAACACCCAAAGGAAAAAATTTGGCAGTTTAAGAACCAAGGAACAGGAATAAATAGCAATTCTTTCTAAACAATAACTTTATTGAGGTGTAATTGACATATAATAAACTGTACATATTAAATGTACCATTCAATAAGTTTTAATAAATGTCAACTCCGTGAAACCTTCACCACAATCGAGGTAGTAAACATATCCTTCATCGCCCAAAGTTTCCTCATTCCCTTTTGTAATCTCTCCCTGCCGTTTCATTCCAGTCTCAGAAACTCACCTGGTTTTTTATTTACATTTTCTAGAGTTTCATATAAACAGAATCAATCATACATTGCGTGCTCTTTTTTTTTTTTGTCAGCCCTCATTTCCTGAGCATGATTATTTTGAGTTGTTGGGTATATGATCAGTTTCTTCTATTGTTGTGTAACATTCCACTGTATGGATATACCACAGTTTGTTTATCCATTTACTTACTGATGAATATTTGGGTTATTGCCGATTTGGGGCTATTAGGAACAAAGTTGCTGGGAATGTTCAAGTAAAAATCTTTGTATGGTTTTCATTTTGTTTGGATAAATAACTGGAAGTAGAATGAGGGGATTATATCGTAGGCATATGTTTACATTTTTAAGGATGTGCTATGTTGTTTACTAAAGTGTTTGAACCACTTTTGTTCCCAGCAACAACATATAAAGCTCCAGTTCTTTCATTTCCTCTCCAACATTTGGTGTAATTAAATTTATTTTTAGTTTTAGCCATTCAAATAGATGTGTAGCAGTATTTTATCATAGTTTTAACTTGCATTTCCTTAGTGGTAAATTACATTGGGCATCTTTTCATGTGCTAATTTGACATTATCTTTGGATGATCTTTGGTGAAATGCCTGCCTGAAACTTTTGCCCATTTTTCAGTTGTGTTGTTTTTTCTTAAAGTGTAGCATTCTTATATATTCTAGGTAGAAGTTTAGCACATACATCATTTGAAAATATTTCTTCCAATTTTGTGACTTGTCTTTTCATTCTCTTAATAGTATCTTTTAAATAGCAGAAGTTTTACATTTGATGAGGTCTAATTTCCCTTTTCTCTTTTTTTACAGATTGTGAATTTGTGTCATATCTTTGTCTGGCCCAATGTCACAAAGATTTTCTCCAACATTTCTTCCAGGATTTTTATATATTTAGGATTTTTTTGGTCTAGTTTCAGATCAGGGTAATGCTGACCTCATAAACTGAGTTAGGAAGTAATTCCTTTCTATTCAATTTTCTCAGTGTCTCTGTAAAATTAGGAAATAGTTTCCTTTTAGTTTTTCCTTTTTTTATAGAAAATAACTATGAAGCTGTTTGGCTCTGGCATTTCTTTGTGGACAGTTTTAAGCCAAGGTATCTATTTTTTGAGCAGCACTAAGATATAGACCAGAACAATGCATGCACTAAATTTGAAGTTAAAGTGATATGGTAAGTTATACACCCAAAGATGCATTCTCTTTTTTTCTTTTTTTTTTTTTTCCTTTCTTTTTTTCTCTTTTAGGGCCACATTCATGGCATATGGAAGTTCCCAGGCTAGGCATCAAATTGGAGCTACAGCTGCCAGCCTATGCCACAGCCTATGCCACGTGGGATCTGAGTCGCAGTCTGCAAAACCTACAGCAGAGCTCATAGCAGCGCTGGATCCCTAAACCACTGAGCAAGGCCGGGGATTGAACCCTCATCTTCATGGATTCTAGTTGGGTTCATTAACCACTAAGCCATGAAGGGAACTCCCACATTCCTTTGTTTAGATTTTTGTATAGCATAGAGACAATCAGTGCCCCTCAAAATTATCTTTCCTATTTATTTAATAATAATTTCTAAGCATCCTTCACAACCTTAGCCCAAACTCCAAACAGAAAATTTTATAAATTAATGTGATAAAGATAGTTCCAGCTATAACCCCAAGCCAAGGAAATGCATACTGCCTATTCTACCTAAAACAAAACTCCAAATGAACTCTGATGGTCTTCAATGCCAACCTATTTGAAAGAGTAATCACTAATCAATCTTTATCCTTTGTAGTATGGCTCACAAGTGTACTGAAGCATTACCAAAACCTTCCTAATTCCCAAATTTAATCGGTATTCTTAAGTTAGGGTGGTTTTTTTTTTTTTTCTTTTCCTTGTATATATGACTTCTTTGAAGTATTAAAATCCTTGAAAACTTTTATCATCTGGAAATATTCTTATTCCAGTCACTTCTCCTCTGGTTAACTCTCCTAACCTCTCACCTAGACTATTGCAATAACTGGGTCATTATGAAGGGCATGCAGAAATTGGTAACCATATAACATGGCAGAACATAGAAACAGCCAAATCAGGAGTTCCCGTCATGCCTCAGCGGAAACAAATCTGACTAGTATCCATGAGGACACAGGTTCCATCCCTGGCTTTGCCCAGTGGATTAAGGATCTGGTGTTGCCATAAACTGGTGTAGTTTGCAGACACATCTTGCATCTGGTATTGCTGTGGCTGTGTTGTAGGCCAGCGGCCACAGCTCCGATTCAACCCCTGGGCCTGGGAACCTCCATATGCCGAAGGTCCAGCCCTAAGTAAAAAAAGAAAAAGAAAAAAAGAAACAGCCAAATCAGGGATGTCCCACTTAGAAAGAAATATTCCCATCTTAACATGATGTTCTTATGATTAATGAGAAAAGTAAACCCAATCCATGTTTCTATTTTGCACCCATTTTATTCAATAAAGAACAGCATTGCACATGGCTCAGAATATATGAATTACTAATATGCCTCCAAGTGTTATTGCTCATGCAGGGAGAAGAAGAGTGATTGCCTGATGTTTACTTTTACATACACACTTTATAATCCACAACAGAGGACAAAATATTGAAAAACAAGTTGCACAAGAGTGAAAAATATCCTCTGCCCAGACCGCTGTGTTTATCCTCCTGCTGTGATCCATTAGTAAACAGCTGTTCCTTGACTTCTGTAGATAAGAATTCTCTCAGTACAGCAAGTTGGGAAGAGAAGGGACTCTTTTTTTTTTTTTAAAACAGGTGAGGCTAGGACTAGAATATTATTTGCCATTCCTTGCAACATATCACACAAATTGAGTACCCAATTCATATATTCTAATTGCCTTTATGGAGTACAATTCTCAGTTTACCTAACTCATATCATTCCTAAGAGGAGGAAAAATAACCAAGAATTTGAGTTGAAGTAACTTTTCATGAAATATAAAACAAAACAAAACATCTAAAACGTTGAAGGGTGTGCCATTTTTCTTAAACAGATCCATCTTATTCTCTGTAGTTTGATTTACTATCAAAAAAATTGAAAATCAAAATTTAATGTTGGGGAAACCTCATAAATAAAACTGAATTAAAGATAAGTTATAATACACAAATCAAATAGTAGTCTGTTTGGAAAACTACTTGCAGGTTTAGCTATCATTCACTCTGTTGCAAAATGCATTAAGGGCTTGCTTATCAGTTGTTGGCAATCAACACCACAAGTCTCAGGATAAGTTTCTCTGATGAACCATAATGATTTACACAGATGACAGGAATACCTTAATAATGTGTCTTCAATGCCAAATATAGAATTTCTAGACTTCATTGAGTATAGCATTGACATGTTTTTCTTCTAGGGAAAAAGAATATAATTTCACAGTTTAACATTATTTAATATTGGAAAGAACCTAATAAAAAAGCATGAGTGCTTTAGGGAAATAAGTTAGATTTACTTTAGAAGCCTATATATTCTTCCTTTAACAAGAATGGACAAATCATGCAATTCATGAATTAATTCCTGTGAGAACAGAAATGCAAATCAAAACTACAGTGAGGTACCATCTCACACCAGTTAGAGTGACCATCAGTAACAAGCCAACAAAAAACAAATACTGGAGAGTATGTGGAGAAAAGGGAACCCTCTTACACTGTTGGTGGGAATATAAACTATACAACCACTATGGAAAACAGTATGGAAATACTTCAGAAAACTAAAAGTAGAATTACCATATGACCTAGCAATCCCACTCCTGGGCATATATCCAAACAAAACTTGCCTTGAAAAAGATATATGCACCTGTATGTTCATTGCAGCACTATTCACAATAACCAAGACATGGAAACAACCCAAATGCCTACTGACAGATGAATGGATTAAGAAGATGTGGTGTATATACACAATGGAATACACAATGGAATACTACTCAGCCATAAAAAAGAGCAAAATAATGCCATTTGCAGCAACATGGATGGAACTAGAGACTCTCATACTAAGTGAAATCAGAAAGAGAAAGACAAAAACCATATGATATCACTTATACCTGGAAACTAATATATGGTGCAAATGAACCTTTCCACAGAAATGAAACTCATGGCTTGGAGTTCCCCACTTGTGGTTGCCAAGGGGGAGGGGGAGGGAGTGGAATGGACTGGGGATCTTGGGTTAATAGAGGCAAACTATTGCCTTTGGAATGGATAAGCAATGAGGTCCTGCTGTATAGCACTGGGAACTATATCTAGTCACTTGTGATGGAGCATGATGGAGGATAATGTGAGAAAAAGTGACTAGGTCACTTTGCTGTACAGTAGAAAATTGACAGAACACTGTAAACCAACTATAATGGAAAAAATAAAATCATTTTTAAAAAGAAGATGTGATACATATATACAATGGACCACTATTCAGCCATAAAAAGGACAAAATAATGCCATTTGCAGCAACATGGATGGAACTAGAGACTCATACTGAGTGAAGTAAAAAAGAGAAAGACAGACACCATATGATATCACTTATATGTGAGGTATAAAATAAGGCACAAATCATCTGTCAACAAAATATACAAGACCATGGACGTGTAGGACAGATTTGTGTTTGCCAGGGGGGAGGGAGTGGGATGGACTGGTAATATGGAGTTAGCAGATGAAAACTGTTGCATTTGGAGTGGGTGGGTGATGGGATCTGGCTGTATAGCACAGGGAACTACATATCTAATCACTTGTGATGGAACATGATAGAGGATAATGTAGGAAAAAGAATATATATACAGCTGGGACACTTTGCTTTATAGCAGAAATTGACAGAATATTGTAAATCAACCATAATAAATAATTTTGTTAAAAATACCTCATTTGGAACATGCTTAACTTGGAGAATTGAGTTATTTTTAAGAAATGTCCTTCCAGAAATTTTATTCAGTTCAAAAGTAATTCAAATTTGAGAAAGGACAAAAGTTTGAAAATAATCATATGAATTATCACGCATTGCTCTAAGTAACTTTTCCTTTGTGTCATAAATGTATATCAACATTCCCAGTGTATTGCTTTAAAAATCATCACCATTATTCCTTTATTTATTTGCCAAATTATTTTTGAGCACTTACTGTATGCCAGAAATAGTGCAGATGTTAGATTAAAAGATGAGCAGAATATACTCTATGATTAATGTTTTATAGTCTATAAACTTAAACTTTTAATACCATAAGGAAAAAGGAAACTATTTAGAAACAATGTATTGTGAAAAATGGACCGGATCTATCAGGATACAGAAATCACACTGTTATTTGCACAGGGAAATTGTGTTATAAGGAGTTATCAATTAAAGAGATGAAAGAGAACTCTAAGGGGTCCAAAGGTATCAGATGCAAAATCTGCTACCCCCAGGTTAAGGAAGAGCAGAAAATATGGACACTAATGGCTACTGATTGCCCTACCTAATGAGGGGACATTGCCCCCAACCAAGGACGAGATCTAGCCCACTTCAAAAAGAGGATGTCTATGACCAGAACACAAAATTTGCTGGTGACAAAGAAACTTGCCAGAGGGAAAGGGACAGTGCTCTTCTGTAGAAACAGCCCACGTTTCTGAAGTGTGTGGGCAGACTGGAATTGGGTTACAGAAGCAGCCCTTCACTGTAAGAGAGTGTGCATGGATTAGACCTACTTGGAAGTGGCTATTGGTGGAGGAAAGTATGGTCTGAAATGCAACTAGTCAGAGTATTTCATTATTTCCCTTCTACTACTGTGGAGGTAAAAATGTGCTTACCTCAACAAAATAACAGATGCTTTATGTGTGGAATCCAACTTTTCCTAGAGAAATGGAAGCCAAGTCTCATTGCTGGGGAGGGTATGCACGGTGGCCAGGGGTACAGGAGATAGACTATCTGAAGTAGCAACAGGATGGAGGGATTTTGTAAGAGACGTGTAGGATGGGAATTGGTCTAGGGGTATGATATTGTGTAGTATGACTGTCATCCTTTCCAGTGCTTCTGTAAATCATAGCCAGAGCTTACAAAAATAAGAAGAAAAGAAAGAATGATGATGAATAGCAAGTACAATTGGATTTCATGTGAAACTAAGTGAAGGGTCTGAGTTTCAGGTACTGATTGATGTTAGGCCAGAAGAGGATCAATTTGAATGGATGGGAAAACTGCTAACATCTGGGATATTCAAGCAATGCACAGTCACTGTACAAATCAAATTTTTAAAAGAAATAAACATTACAAAAGCAAAACTTAAAAAAAAAAAAGCAATCCCAACTTCCAGTTTCAGTTTTGATATATAAAGAGCTTGGAAATTGTCACTCCCCATCCTTAAAACCAGGGAGAAATAAAGGAAACTAAAAACCAATGACCTACATCAGAAAATTGAGGTCATAGGGCAAACCACTGCACTTAGATCTATAGAGACAAAATAATATAGAAAACTGCAGCTGATATATGTCTACCTGGCATAAAAGTTGCTGAGCCATATACTGTAGGAACATGTAAATGGACATTTTAACAAATTGCTGAGGCTGAATGTAGACTAGATTGAAAATGAAAAATTCCAGGAGAGGCACAGTCGTAGGAAAACCCTCATACGTTTGCGAGTTTTACCTCCAGGAACCTCACAAGGTTCTCACAGTGAAAAACCAAGAGGGGTCTCCTCATGGTTCTGGTGAGAGAAAGGAGACTAATCATATTGAAATATGCCCAGAATGCTCTCCAAAACAAAGGCAGCAGGATATGTGTAAGGGATTAAGAGGTTCAAACTATTATGTATAAAATAAATAAACTAGAAGGAGGTATTTTACAGCACAAGGAATAGAGCTAATATGTTCTAACAACTACAGATGGAGTATAACTTTAAAACATTGTGAATCAGGAGTTCCCGTCGTGGCTCAGAGGTTACCGAACCCGGGTATCCACGAGGATGCGAGTTTGATCCCTGGCCTCGCTCAGTGGGTTAAGGATCGAGCATTGCTGTGAGCTGTGGTGTAAGTCACAGATATGGCTGGGATCCCACACTGCTGTGGCTGTGGTGTAGGCCAGCAGCTACGCCTCCAATTCGACCCCTAGCCTGGGAACCTCCATATGCCACAGGTGTGGCCCTAAAAAGACAGACCAAAAAAATATTGTAAATCACTGTGTTGTGCATCTATAACTTATACAATATTTACATCAACTCTACTTCGATTAAAAAATTAGAGCAGAAATCAAGGAAATGGAAAAGAGAAAAACATGGAGAAAATCCATAAAACCAAAAGCCAGTTCTTTGAAAAGATCAATAAAATAATAACAGAGAGAGACACAGAAGGAAGGAGGGAGGGAGGGAAGGAGGATGGAGGAAAGAGAGGACGAAGGGAGGAACAGAAAGGACAAAAATTAAGAAGTAAAAGATGGCTTATTATTACTGACCTGGTGAATATTACAAGGATAAGAAAGAAATCCTAAAAAATAACTATGCCCACAATTTTGATAATTTAGATCAAACTGACTAATTCCTTAAAAGGTACCAAATATTACAACTCACACAAGAAGAAAAAATTTTCTGAATGTAGTTATCACTATGTAGCTGTTAATAGATCCATTAAAGGAATTGAATTAATAATGAATAACCTTTTAAAAGGAAAGCACCAGGCCTTAGCTTCACTGGGGAATTTTATCAAATATTTAAGTAAGAAATGATATAAGTTCTCCATAATTTCTTCCAGAAAATAGAAGCAGAGGACACACTCGCTAACTTGGTCTTTGATGGCAGCATTACCTTAATACCAAAACCAGACAGGAATTATAAAAAGGAAAACTACAGACCAATATTGCTCATAAACATACATGTGGGTTTTTTCAGTCTGGAATTGATGTCCCTGTGTTTTGGTTAATCTTCTTTTATTACGCCTTTTATAATTTCCTCTCCAATATTTTATCTTTTCCCTCTTTCTGGAATTTCTATTAGTGAGATGCTGTACTTCTGGTGTTCTCCAATTTTATTATTTTTCCTCTCTTATCACCCAATTTTGGCCTCTTTGTTCTTTTTTGTGAAGATTTATTTAACTTTTATCTTCCAAACCCATTACTGATTTTTCAACTTCATTTATCATATCTTTAATTTTCAGGTATTCTTTCTATTTTTCTGATTTTTTAAAATAGCATCGTCTTTTTCATGATGTCATAATTTCTCTTATTTTTAAAAGATATTTCTTTAAACTTTGTTTTCTGTATTATGTTTCCTTAAGCTTTGATCTCTTTCTTATATATCAGAAGTTTTTTTAATACATTGTAATTCTTGGCTTTTCCTACATTTTAAAAGAATGAAACAGTAATAATCTCATTAGACTCTATCTTATGTGTACAATTAAAGTCCTTTGAATCTGGACTTCATTCTAGGATATTCTAGGCTTTCTTTATTTTTATTTATTTATTTATTTATTTTTGGCATGTGAATAATTCCCAGGCCAGGAATCAAAGTCATGCCACAGCAGCAACCTTGGCCACTGCAGTGACAATGCCAGACCATTAACCCACTGTGCCACAAGGGAACTGCTAGGCTAAGTTTCTGCTTAATGAATCCACTTAAATATTAAAAGAAAACTGTCTCATCTGTAAACATAGCATCTCTCTCCATTTATATAAATTTTATTTTCTTCAACAAAGTTATAATATTCTTCACAAATTACATGCATTTCCTTTTGGTAGATTAATTTCTATACCAGCAATGGTTTTTCTTTATAGTATAACATTCTCTCTTTTTCTTTTATAATTTCTAATTTGTTATGTCTGGAATATAGAAATGCTACCAGATTTTATCTGTTGATCTTATAATTGGCAAACTTATTGAACTCTTAATTGTCCTAAATTTCTGTACATTCCATTTTATTTTTAGTGTGGGACATCATATCATCTGAGAATGACAATCACGTTATTTCCTTATTTTTAATCCTTATACTTGTTATTTCCATGTTTATCTTATTGCTTTGACTGTGAAACCATTGACTCTTTACATGTGTTTCATGAAACACATGATTATTCCTTTATATGTAATTTTTCCTTGCTCTGTAGCATTTTATAGGATGTGCGGTGCTTTATTCTCCCTACTTATCCATGAACAAGGCAAGTTCTGTTCTACTTAACGGTTTTAACCTAATAAAATTAATGGACTCACCTAAGTTCTGTTCTCTGCATACTGCTTTCTACAGTAAACAGACCTATAGCTGGAAGGCAGCTTAGTGTGGCCGGATCTGAATCCACCGCACAGAGTGTATTTCTCACAGAGCTCTTCCTATCATCTCTGCCTAGTTCTCTGTTATTACCCATAACAGAAAACTGAAGTTCCTGACCTGCAGTGATAACAGGGTTCTTCACTGCTCATCTCCCAGTTCATGCTCCAACCTCCAAATCACACTCTTATCCCAACAGTGCATTCCTCTCTATGGATACCTGCAATATTATGATTTACAGTAAGAAATAAATATTTGGTCTTTCTCCATAGCTCCTGGCACAGAGTTCCTAAAGCCCTGTAATTTCCTGTGTAAGAACCATAGGGGCGTCTTTTGTTAGAAGAGTCAGTTCTGCTCCCAGTTTCTGAAAGAGTCCTAGTGAGATAAAGGTGAAATGAATATCTTTTGTTAGTCATAATAAGCTCCTTTAACCACACCCGAGTTTATGTTAATAAGGTGATTTTTGAAAACCCCACAGGTTAAAGCCTGGTTTCAGGGGAACCAGCTACATAATTAAATGTGATTAAATGGTTGGAACTTTCAAGCCCCCATCCATCTCCTGGGAGGGAAAAGGGCTAGAGTTTGAATCAGTTACCAAAGAGCAATGGTTTAATCAATATGCTTATGTAATTAAGCCTCCATAAACACCCAGAAGGACAGGGTTTGGAGAGCTTCATGATTGGTGAAGACATGAAGGTGCCTGGAGAAAGACACACCCAGAGAGGGCTGGAAAGCTCCAGGCCCTTCCCACATTCCTTGCCCTATGCATCTATTCCCTCTGACTGTTCCTGAGCTATATCCTTTTACGATAAACTGGTAACCTAGCAAGTGCACTGTTTTCCTGAGTTCTGTGAGCATCTCCAGCAAAATTAATCAAACCCAAGGACAGGCCGTGTGAGCCTCGGATTTATAGCCAGTTGGTCAGAAGCACTGGTTGGCAGTCTGAATTGGGGGAGGGGAGCAATCATCTGGGACTTAGACCTTAACCTATGGGATCTGATGCCATTTGCAGGTAGGTAGTGTCATAGTTGACTTAAATTGTAGGACACACAGCTGGTGTCACATATTTGCTTGATGTGGGGAAAAATCCATACATTTGGTGATCAGACATGTCCAAAGTCAAGCAGTGTTGCGGTAGGTATGGAAAGCAGAGGAAACATACCAAGGGAATGTGTCCTCTTTACTACACTAAACCATTGGTTTCCATTCTCTTTGGTTTGTGTTTTTTTTCCCCCTTGGGTTTTGCAACACCAGCCTGACTTGTAAGCTATTGGCAATGATATTTGCTTAAGAGTGTATGCTGGTTTTCAACTTATTGCTTCTCAATTCCAAATCCACATCTACAGCCCAGGACCCTTTGGGGAGCTTCTCCTGCCCACTTAGAAGGTAGTGTCCCAGCAGGTGACTTCTCTCTAAGTTCTTCAGCAGGGCATCTTTCCACTGGTGGCTCAAACTTGTTCTTTCCTTGATGCTCCGCTTCAGTCCTAGAAGTAGGCATTGCTCCCCACATCCATTACTTTATATTCCTTAGATTTTGCTCTGCTCTTTAGGAGGTAAGCCCCTGTTTTAGTTAATACTTTGTTATACTAAATTTTCCCTGTTTACTTTACTGTGTGGTATTCCTATCTCTTGATTGGACCCTGACTACTAGACAGGTATGATGATGCCTTCTTTTTTTTTTAAGGTCCATATGTGAGGCATATGGAAGTTCCTGGGCTAGGGGTCAAATCTGAGCTGCAGGCAGCATCCTATACCACAGCCACAGCTATGCTGGATCCAAGCCACATCTGTGACCTACACTGCAGCTCACAGCAATGCTGGCTCCTTAACCCACTGAGCAAGGCCAGGGATTGAACCCACATCCTCATGGATCCTAGTCGGGTTCGTTACAGCTACGTCACAGCAGGAACTCCTGCCGCTGCTCTTGAGACTTCAATTTTGGAAGGAATAAGCATGAATTCATAAGCTCTTCCTGGCTTTTTGTTCAGTAGAGTGGCCAGAGACCTCCTGCGTCCAGAGACAGAACAACAGAAGTTTTCATGCTGGCACACATGCACCATGTTGGCAGGGCATTCTGCTGTGTCTGTGCTTGTCCATGGAGACAACAGAATCTCTGCCAAAGCTGCCCAGTGATGCAACTGGGACCTCGTTTCTGGCTGTAACTCTCCCAAGCCTTTGAAGCTGCCAAATACGCCTTAGTGAACACCTTTAACACACATTGACACTATCTAAAAGAAAACCTGCTACTTCTAAATTTAGGGAAAAAAAATTTCCAATTGTTAAAAATCTGTGAGCCTGACCCCTCCAGTTTGTGGCTTATCCCAGAGACTGGATAAGAGGGAAGCCTTTCCCAAACCCCCAGGCCAGTCAGCTTCTTCTGTTATGTGCCCTTCTAGAACTGCAGGCAGGGCATGTATTTTAGTTTTTATATTTTTATGTGATTAGTTCATTGATATCTGTCCCTCATAAGACTAAGCATCCTGAGATCAGAGACCATGTCTATTTTACTTCACCAGTGCTTATAAGTACCAGTAACCTGGTACTTAGTAGGTGCCCGATAAATGTAAGCTGAAGAAAAATAAAATCACTTATCAAATGAATCCATTTTTTTGCTTTTATACTTTTATCCTGTATTTGCCTTTATTGCCATATTTAATACATTCTATTGATATTATTTATTATTGGTCTGCATACTCTGCTAGAGTGTAAGTTCCTAGAATATCAACGTTATTTCTCAATTATTTAAAAATCCCCAATAAGGGGTTCCCGTCTGGCGCAGTGGTTAACGAATCTGACTAGGAACCATGAGGTTGTGGGTTCGATCCCTGACCTCGATCAGTGGGTTAAGGATCTGGCATTGCCATGAGCTGTGCTGTAGGTTGCAGACTCGGCTCAGATGCCATGTTGCTGTGGCTCTGGCATAGGCCTGCGGCTACAGCTCCAATTAGACCCCTGTGCTGGGAACCTCCACATGCTGCGGGTGCAGCCCTAGAAAAGGCAAAAAGACGAAAAAAAAAAAAAAAATCCCCAATAAGTACTCAATAAATGTTTGTTGAACTGATCTGTGCCCTATGCTAGGAATTAGTATCTCTGCCAGGTATTTCAGATGGCTTACACGCCCTCTTTGAGATTCAAGTTTTTTATCTGCAGAGTGAAGTTATTCTAGAAATAATCTCTTAGGATCCTTTCCAATTAAAAAAGCTAAAAGTTATATAATTCTAAATATAAAATGCATTCTCATATCTCAAATAACTAACAATATCTTAAGCAATTTAAATGAGGAAAGAAAAGGCCTTCATGGTAGAATTTAAAATGTAGGGAGAAATTTCATTAAACTATACAGATAGAAATTTGCCCATTATTTGATTTTTACCCAACAGAATTATAAACAATAAAATTGGATAACCTAAAGATTTATGCTCTTCTGGGGCCATGGAGAAAAATTCCTAAAATATGTGTGCATCTTAAAAAATTCATCATTTGGGGAAATAAAGTAGTTTGTATTTCTTGGGCATTTGAGAAATGTTATTATGCCTGCTGGATAGCATTACCGTATACAAAGATTTGAAAGTTTCTTTTAGGAATTTAATAATATACTCAAGAAAAATATGTTAGACATTTGGGCACATTGGCCCATTTAAGATGACTTTCTTTTAACAAATATGATTTCTGGTAAAGAATAAAATGGATATATTTGAGTGATTTTGTTTTAACTCTCACTCTTCTCTTACAAATGTAAATTTTATATTGAATCTATAGAATGCAACTATTGGAGAATCTAACCCAGACACAAAAGAGTATCTTGAAATAGCCTATGCAGCATGAAATGTTTTCCTTGTAAAGAAAACTTTTCCCATTTAGTTTTATTTCAATCTTCAAAATAAATAATTTATTTAGTGGAATTTGCACCAGAGCCTGAGGATAATTTTCAGAAATCAAATTTAAATTTTAAACATCAAGATGTTTAAAAAGAAAGAAAGAAAAGGAAGGCAATTTGAGAACAATGGTAAATGAGAGTTAACTACTTCATTTCTCAGAACCTCTTGCAAAATACATCCCTTAGTCACCAACATTGCTTCCTTTTGGAAGAATAGAATAAAGTATGTTACCCGCAGCTCCTTCCACCCTCTCCTTTCAAATGACCGTGAGGACTTTAATATAAGCATGCAGGCATTTGCTGAAAGATCTAAGTTTGAGAAACACCAGCGAGGACCACTGACCTCTAAAGATGAACTGACCTAGACTGTCATAGGATCAGTTGGTTCACTACTAGGGATTCACTCCTTGGGGATTTTGGCCACGTGTAAACAAGTTCCCCTTTTTGGAGTGTAATTTTGAAGAGAGTACTAAATATATCAAACTCTTACTATTCAATCATGTTGCATCTAAACTTAGAATATGTCAGCCCAACCATGAAAGTAAGTCACATTAGGAAGGAATATCAGATAGATTGGAGAGATGAGGATAGAGGGCTGATAACAAAGGAGAGAAGTCCTAGGGGACCAGAGTGAGCCATCCATCGATCCTAGTGGGGCGTGTTGGTATCATGGGGGTGGGGGGGGGAGGGGGAAGGAAGGGACAGAAAGACTAACCAATGTTTCAAAGCAACAGCAAGATGGTGGCAAAAATTACATTTATAGTTTTTCCAGACACAGAGTATATGTTTTGTGATCTACTTATGGAAGAGATGCTTCTCAAAGTCAGAAAGTGGCTTTCACTCCCAATCTGTACTTCATTTTCCTTTGAGAGACTGCTCAGAATTTCTTTCTTTTTTTTTTTTTTTTTTTTTGTCTTTTTGCTATTTCTTGGGCCGCTCCTGCGGCATATGGAGGTTCCCAGGCTAGGGGTTGAATCGGATCTGTAGCCACCGGCCTACACCAGAGCCACAGCAACGTGGGATCCAAGCCGCGTCTGCAACCTACACCCCAGTCACGGCAACGCCGGATCGTTAACCCACTGAGCAAGGGCAGGGACCGAACCTGCAACCTCACGGTTCCTAGTCGGATTCGTTAACCGCTGCGCCACGACGGGAACTCCAGAATTTCTAACAATAGCAAAAAATATTTACCAATTACAACAATTATAGCAAAAGGCCACAGATGGTAAGTAAAATACCCTTCGGTTTAGCATGTTCTCACTTGAATATGTAAAGGCTTTTTTTCCCCCTGTGTTTGATCTTTTATAGAAATATAGAAAATATAACCTAAACAGTTTGGGCACTACTCTAACTTTTGACATCACTAACCCCCTGGTACATGGCCATGTACCAGGATTTGAATACTTCATAAGCTCATGTTGTTCCATTAGTCTCTTCTCTGAAGCAAGGATGTTAAATAAGAATTAGTCATCCTGAAGTTCAGCCACAGTGAAAGGTAAGAATATGATTATGCTGACTGCAAGTCTCAAAAAGAAATATATATGGCTCCTATATACGGCTCAGGGACAGACCAGCATCACCGTAATTCAGAAAAACTGACACTGAAAAGAAAGTATTCTCAGGCAGAGAAAAGCATATTGTTTATGATGCTGCTTTCCAGATACAAAAAGGGAGTGATAACCTTGGCATCAAATGTTTATATCATAATTTAACATTTATTCCCATTAAAATGAAAAAGATTTTAAATTAAAAACCCTATAGTCAAGAAGAAACTAAAGGAGTTCCCACTGTAGTGCCGTTCAGTTAATGATTCCGATTGTCTCTGTGGCGTTGGGGGTTCCATTCCCCAGCCCAGCACAGTGGGTTAAGGATCTGGCATTGCCACAGCTGTGGTGGGGCTAGGATTCCAATTCTGGCCTGGGAATGTCTACCTGCCACAGGTGCAGCCGAAAAGGTGGAAAAAAACTTTTTAATTAAAAAAAAAAAAGCAGTTCCCATTGTGGCACAGCAGGTTAAGAACCCAACTAGTATCCATGAGGATGCAGGTTGGATCCCTGCCCTTGCTCTGTGGGTTAAGGATCCTGCATTGCCACAAGCTGTGGCATAGGTCACAGAAGCAGCTTGGATCCAGCATTGCTATGACTATGGCATAAGCTGCAGCCTATGACTCCAATTTGACCCCTAGCCTGAGAACTTCCATATATGGTGAGTGCAGCTCTAAAAAGACAAAAAAATAAATTTTAAAAAAAGAAGAAACAAAAAAATCTGCTTTCAGGCTCAGAAGAAATAACTCAAAAACTGACACATCAAAGGATAGCATATGTTTAAGAAGAAATTGTGAAAAAAAAAAAAAACTGTAGGAAACTTTCATCACACCATAGATTCATTGATAAAGCAGCCCTATATAATCCTGCCTATTCATCATACAGTTCTTTATCCCATAGGATACTTCTCAAACCATGGGACTAGCTACGGAAATTTATTTCTGCCGATTGATAATTCCCTTAGCAATCATCTAAATTCTTATTCAATTTCACATCTACCAAAGAGAAAAATAAGAAAATGAAAATCTAATCCAGGAATAAAAGTAGAAAAGTTTGACTCTACATGAAAAGAAATCCAATTGTTTGTGGTTCTTGGGTTCCCTGCTCAGCTATTTCTGTGCCCTGCATGAACTTCTGGAGGCATACACATGTGTAATTTAATTTTTCATTTCTTAACTGTGTAATTCATTTTATTTTTTGGACATCATCATTCTCTTTCCCCATTTGCATTTCTTACATACAGGAAAACTAGTACTCATACCCTGGTATAAATAAAAATATGTATATACTTTTTTAAAGCATGTGTTTATATTTTATATTAATTTTTCACAATTAAATATTTATTTAAATATTAAATAAATATGTTTTATTAAAGCATGTGTTTATATTTTATATTAAAATATGTGTTAAAGCATGTGTTTATATTTTATATTAAAGCATGTGTTTATATTTTATATTAATTTTTCACAATTTTAAATATTTATATATTATATTAAATTTTTATGCAGAAACCATTTCTAAATTGCTAACCAGAATCCATTTGAGCTATGCCAAGACATAAATATTTGCTTCGTAGTATTTTATTAACTATTTTAAAATATTACTTATGTTATATTTCTATTTAAAAATCCATGTATATAGTTTGAGTTGTCTTCAACACAAATTTAAAAAATAAATCGGCTATAATGGCAACACGGCATGGGGTTAAGAGTGGGGTTTGTGACATCAGAAAGTCTGATTTTAATTCTGTCTCTAACACTTTCAAGCTGTTTGACTTTACAAAAGGCATTAACCTCTCTGTGCCTCAGTTTCCTCATCAGCAAATGAGAATAATCATAGTACCTACCTCTAAGAATAGGTAGAACCTATTATTTTAAAATCAATACTGTTACTATTGTGCCTAGTGCCAGTGGGGAGATATGTTGGTATTGTTTTCATTGTCTTCCCAAAAAATCAATTTTATACTTGATCCTTTGCTAGACACCAGGTACACAAGTTCATCAATTGAGTCCTCTCAGAACCTGCAGACCCACACGTGTATATAGGCGTGCATCCTGCAACAGAATGGCCTGTATCAAACTCTGAGATACCCAATTAAGAACATCATCTATGGATGTGCTATACTGACATTAGAAACAGGTTAAAGGTAAGTAGGAAGGGGTGTGGAGATGTCCATAGACATCCCTGGGAATTCTGTAATCCACAAGGGAAAGTAGAGGACTCCTCTGGTTAATCTCTAAAGGCTTCAGGGAAGAGTAGTGACAGTGACAGTTTCATGACAGGAGAGACACAACTGGGTGGGTTCGAAAGAAAAGAGCCTGATCTAGGTTTACAAGGCTGTTATCTCAAAGCTCGGAATTTGGACTGGAATGACTATATCATGGGAATTTGAGACAAGTTTGCCTAACATGATTAAAGACCCATGAACCAAAGGAAAAAAAATAAGTTTGTTTGTTTGCTTTTTGAAGTTCAAAGCTGGTCCTTGACAGGGCTGTGATGTGCACTTTGTGGATCTTAAGAGTCCTGGAGAACGTAATTAGTGACGAGACACGATAAGGCTTTGAGGGGAGAGATGGCAAGAGCATTTCAGGAAGAACTTTGAGGGGCTAAGGGAAGGATGAGAAAACAGTGCTGACCACAAGGATGACAGTGAGGAACATCTGTAGGCAGAGAGTCCAGAAGGAGACTAAAATGGATCAAGAAACAAAATAAAAAGTACCCAGGATAGGTGGTAGCATCGAGAGTGGAAAAAAAATTCAGACAGATCTGAGGGGAAAGCGTGAAGCAAAATAAAGTCTAGTTTAGCAATACAATGCATGAACAGAAGGCAGAATGCAGAGAAGGTGAAATGACACTAGTTTGTGGCTTGAAATGTTAAAGAGATGATGACGACACAGCTGCTCTGATTGATGGGGGGACGCGGGGGGGGGACGGGGGAAACAGAAAGCATTTGAAGGAAAAGATACCACGATTCTTGAAACCAGGTGACATGGATCTCCATTCCAATGTAGCCTATGTTCAGGGGAATAGAAATCAAGAGTGTGAGCAGGCAAAAGGAAAATTACATTTGCATTTCAAAGCTCTTGATATCATGTGAGGTTAGCACTTACTATCTAAACCCTTTGCTGCTTCTCTCCTATCCTTAACCCTTTGTCACTGTCATTTGTCCGATAGTTGAACACTTGGCCTGTGCAGGGATAAGTCAGTACACAAGATTCAAAAATAGTTTTATGGACACACCATATGAATAGTTTTATGGACACACCAACTGCAGCATGCATGCACACACATACACCTTCCAAAGCTAGAAAACAGTATCAGAATTAAACTTAAGAAACGGATGCCCTTTTCATGTCATCTTCTTCCATAAAATGAATTTTGCTTTCAGCACTTACACATATGAAAAATCCCTTGGTTATCCCTCCTTTCACACGTATCACTTCATGAACTGCTGAATCGTGGTAAATGAGAGGAAAGGTTACATTATTACATTATTGGTCACCTCCCTTCTCCAGTGGTACTACAGAGAAAGCATTAGAGTCAACACATTTTTAATAATAGACAATACAGAACTGCTGCTTTGCTGGCCCACTTAAGTTTGATGTCATTCCAGAGAGCCATGCACAGTGCTGAAGAAATGGATGCAAGTCTGCACGGAGAAAACAGCAAAACTGAAAATTACTCTTAGAATGAGCTTCTGAGAGTCAGCTCCCATCATGAGCTAAATACCTCCACTTTAGGATAGACAACAACAAATATCTAATTAACACAAGTATCTAATTGTAACAGAATAGGCAGCAAATTATGTGAAAGGGAAAAAAATTAAACAGCAGGAAAAATAGGGAGAAAGCTACTCGGGAGATTATTTGAGAGATGTGATCATATTCGTAAGTATCCTTCTCTCTAATGTACTTGGCTAAGACATCATCTCAGCAGACAGCTCTGGTCCTATGAAACAGTAAAAGGAAGCAAGTTGTTCCAGTGGGAGCCAGGGGGTGGTGGCTAGCCATGAGACAGGGCAATCAGTAAAATCCTGGCATGTCTAATACACTTGCCTTGAGTAGTGTTCTGAGTCAATTAATTGATCTTATTCTATGCTTGGCTCAAAGTGAAAATAAAAAGTGAGCAGGACTTAACCAGTCAATATACCTAATCTAACACAGTCCGCAGAATTGTCATCTAATAAACCAGAACTGTGTCCAGCAGTGATCAAATTTAAATTTGTCTCACTGACACCCGATTGGATTTTTGTCAGAGATGTCGTAAAGTGAGATTTTCATGAATTCTGAATAAAAGTCTTGAGTGGACAATACATGGAGAAGACAATGATGTATATTCAATCAAGACAATTACATGAGCTCTAAATGATTTCGGGGGTTGTGGTAAAGATGGTCTCTCTTCTCCAGGCTACGACCCTCTTTTTCCTTTAAAGTTCTTCTTATTGGACAGTTTATCCACAGCTCATTCCATTTGTTCCCAGATATGTTATTCCAGTATTCCTCACATGCTGTGAACCCCTGCTCAGCTACAGAAGGTTGCTTTGTTTGTTTGTTCCTTTACCCCATCTTCTCCAACCTCACTAAGAATAGCAGGAGTCAACTGAGGATTCAGCTTTCTCTTTGAACACTGTAGGATGCTGGGAGTGTCCCCTCATGTCCTTTGGTTGTCTTCATAAATGTTAATTTGTCACTTTTAATGTTTGAGGGAAAAGAGAAAATTGAAAGTTGACATAAATCAGTAATTAGAAGCATAGATTGTTAACTTTGCGAAGAACCTGGAAAGTCATAGGATCAAGTTTTCCACGCATTTACTGACCCCCTTTAAAACGCTTGGAGAGGGAGGTTTCAACTTCTGATTGAAAATCTTTTAGAGGCAGGAAGCTCATTATCTCACAAAGCAGCCTGTTTTACCTTTCTCCAGCTCGATTTAGAAAGTTCATAATGGAAGCGAAAAGCTACCACCCTGTAACTCTCCGCCGTGAATTTTACTTCTACCCTCTGGAGCAAGTACAAGGTAATTGCCTTGTTTATATTATCAGTCCTTCAAATATTTAAAGTATTATTTCTTTCTATAGTCTTCTTTTCTCCAAGTTACATGTCCTAAGCTCCTTTCAATATATTTTGATAATCACATCCATTTATCAAAGCCATAGTGAGTATTAAGTGAGGGAAAGTCCTGAATAATACCAGAGTGTTTGCCCGATTGTTCAAAAGATGAGGGCGTTCCTGTTATGGCACAGTGGAAACAAATCAGACTAGGAACCATGAGATTGCGGGTTCAATTCCTGGCCTCGATCAGTGGGTTAAGGATCTGGCATTGCCGTGAGCTGTGGTATAGGTCACAGACACGGCTCAGATCTGGCATTGCTATGGCTGTGGTGTAGGCTGGCAGCAACAGCTCTGATTAGACCCCTAGCCTGGGAACCTCCATGTGCAGCAGGGCCCTCAAAAGATAACAGCAACAAAAAAAGATGAATTTACAAATACAAAAATGATTTAAGAGTCTTGTTTTCTCCATCTCTACTTCAGAAGAAATCAGAAATCCTCTTTGAAAAACTGTCTAACCTGTAAATGTCAATATCCTACTGCAAACTTGTTGACAGAATGGAACCCAATCCTTCAACTAGTTAGTGGGCAGAGCCAAAGTTCTGTGCTACACAGTCAACACCTGAGCACTCCTTGTTTGTTTATGTATTTTTGTGTGTAAAATATTAGCCCACAATTTTATTATAGCCTTTTTAGCCACAACAGCAAATGGTGGGCTCATTTAAATACATTAGATTGTTTTCACTTGAACTGCTTGAACTGTTACTAAACCATGTTTCTCCCTTTTTTATTTTTGCAAAGCATCTTATTGATAACATTTTTATTATGAAAAAATTGACTCCTGACTAAAATGTGAATTTTGTTTATATAGCCTGTATTTCTGTTATTAAAAATGACAATCAGAAATCATATATCAAATGGGTCAAAAAAATGATTCCCTTTGATCAGAAAGAAAATAGACTATCAAGGGATTAAAATATATTCTATGCCAACAGCAAATATTCTTGCAAAATTAATTCGTGGAGAAAGAATATTGGCAAATGCTTCAACTTGAACTAGGATATTGGCTTGTAGACACTTTAATATCACTTTGCAAAAGAGATTTGTTTTTTATCAGTTGTTATTCCTCATGCATAGTCAGAACTACTTAAATGCTTAATAATAAAACAAATTTTCTTTACACAACTCCAATTACTGCTTGCCAGTGATTACATACAGAGCTCTTTATCTAATTGATTTACATATGTAACGATCTATTATCTTCCAAAGAGTGTCACCTCCATTTTCAAACAATCAGTTTAATATATTTAAAACAATCAAGAAATTTCTGTGTACAGAAATGCAAATCTTTCTGAGTAATAAGTTAAAAAAATTTGGTTACCCTTAGAGAAAACAATATACTATAAAAAAATTAAAACTTGGCATTAACTTAATAAGGAAATACTGCCAATGTCGTAACAATACTATCAGGTCTGCAGTTTTCTCGGGAAGACAGAATTCCCCTATTCAGACATCTGAAATGTACAGGTCACTAGATTTGCCTAATACTTTAGTTGCAAGTTTTTATTTATTACTTTCTGAGGCCTGCAGCTGTTTTTCTGCTCAACAGAATATATAGAGGAAGAACAGGTGTTCACATCTGATTATTTACTCCACTGATTATAAATGAAATTATGGATACCAGGCAAATTGTTGGATTAATCAAAAAAAAAAGAAAAAATATCCCTCCATTTGTAAAATTTTAGACTACAGGAAATGTACAATGATGACCTGAATTCTAGCTCATCCTCGGTTGATCATGAGCGTGCATCTATCAATCAAATCAACACATAGGGAGTTTCCATCGTGGCTCCATGGTTAAAGAAATCCGACTAGTAACCACAAGGTTGCGGGTTCGGTCCCTGCCCTTGCTCAGTGGGTTAAGGATCCGGAGTTGCCATGAGCTGTGATGTAGGTTGCAGATGCGGCTCGGATCCCACGTTGCTGTGGCTCTGGTGTAGGCCGGTGGGAACAGCTCTGATTCGACCCCTAGCCTGGGAACCTCCATATGCCACAGGAGTGGCCTAAGAAATGGCAAAAAGACAAAAATAAATAAATAAATAAAAACACATAGGCATGAAGACATTCTGTGGGTTTGAGACAATCCTCTGATATGTGTGCCCATGAGGTGAAGGATAAAGCACAGTATTATTTTTAGACTATCTTCATTTCCAAAAGATAGAATTTTACCCTGAACATATATGACATTTCACCTCTTTTTGACATTTATACAAACAGTATTCATATTCATTCTTTACTGTGCAAGGGCTTCAGCATGGCAACTATTTTGTTTATGTATTTATTTATACCTCTCTTTCTCCAAAAAGAACTAAATATGACACTTACAAAGGATCCAACAATATAGGAAAATGAAAATTAAATTTTAAATAAGTAAGAAAGATGAGACAATGGAGTAAAAATGGGTAGAAATACAAGGCAGACCATGGAGTAAAGTTAGCTCAAGAAATGTGTACTATATAATTCTAATTGTTACTGAGAAGAGGAAAACATAATTATTTGTAAGCTTCATAGTTGCATAAAGTATTCTGTATTGCTCAAGAAAACAACTGTGCCTAATTCCTTGGCCAGAAGGCAATTTCTTCCAAGAGCTCACTCACTGTAAGAATACTGTGCAGCGTAATACACTCAATAATATTCTTAGTACACATAGCAATATATTTCATAAGGCTGTTTTTATTTGAAGGTCATCCGTATTAGCCTATGATGGCAAACCAAAGGCAGAATGAAAAAATGCAATTTTCATCAAGAGACTGGGTTGCAAATGCAATATAAAGTTTTATAGGATCATGGTTCTCTGACATAACATAGGATATTTGTTATGATTTAATGTCATTGAATAGTACTGGTATACATAAAAAAATAGTCATTAAAAGGCTTAAAACAAGAACAACAAAAGGAAGCCTTCAGTAGTACTTTTCGATAAATTATCCCAATTGTTAACTCATATTAAAAAAAAAGTTACTCTGAAATAGTTTCTTCATATTTCTTTTCGATTAAAATACACATTCGAGCCGAGCATAGGCGCCAAAGAAATATTTGGTTTAAATAATATATGAGAATGTGCAAAAGACTATGTTGCTAAACACTATTTACAACTCCTACCAAAAGATGATATAATGTGATGTGTTAAGTGCTTGAAGAGCAGCAAACATGGGTCCTATGAACATGCCTGGGAGGAGCCACCTAGAGGACCCGTGAAGACATTTCAGAGAGGGTGACCTTGGAAAACAAAAAGGAGTTAATTCAGGCACAGATGGAAGGAAAGAGGATTCCAGGTGGAGGAAAGAGTATGTGCAAAAATCAAAGGGTAAGAAAGGTCATAGAACATTTAAGTACTTCATGGTGACTGGCATGTACTCTTGGAGGACCGTTACAGGAGTGACAAGAGAGATTAGAGAAAAAGGCAAGATCTAGATCACGGGGGGGGGGGGGGGGGGGGCGGCTTATATGTCGTGATAAGAACTTTTTAACTTTTTCCCTAGAACTATGAGAAGCCATGGAGAAATGTTGAGCAAGGAAGAGATAGGATCATACTTGAAATTTAGATAGGTTTCTCTGGTAGAAATATAAAGAATGGTCTAGAAAAGGGTAAGACTAACAATAGGAAGGTAAGTCAGAAGGTTTTAGTTGTCCATGTGAGAGCTGACAGTTGGGACATATTTAAGAGATATTAGGAGGTGTAACTGAAAGAACTCCTTGAATGATTGGAAGGATGGTGAGTGGGAGGAAAATGGCAAAAATGACATTCAGGTTCTGAGTTGGACAACTTGGGGAAAAGTGTTGCCACTGTTTACTCAGAGGAGAAGAAAATGGGAAATTTGGCAAAAGAAAGAAAACTTCACTTTGTGGCATGTTGAATTTGAAAGATATCTTGGGAGATGTCCATATAAAAATGCTCAGGAAAAAAAATTTTTTTGATGTATGGACCCAGCACTCAAGAAAGAGCTTTAGAATTGAGTGAGATTTGTGTGTCATTGGCATAGATGATAGTTGACAAGATTCTGATTTAAAATGGCAAATGTGTTCTTCCTCCTGAATGGAAGTTACCACAATTGAAGGATGGAATTCCACCTGCAACAATGAATAGAAAAGTAAGAAGGATTGCCATCAAATAAGGACACTTCAGCATGAAAGAATGTTTCTGGAAGTGCAGATGAACTTCCAGATGGATGAACTAAAGGAAAGAGACTGGGGCTCAGAACACCTAGCATGGAGACACAGTCCTGCAGGGAAATGGAAAATAACAGACTCACTGGAAACTTGAGAGTCGCTGAGCTTAAAATTCTCAATTATAACCAAAGTTGGAAGAGATAAGGAAGCAAAAACAAGACGGAATGGCAACTGCAAGTCTGGCAATGAAGATTATGTCCTTACCAACATTTTCTTCACCCTCCCTAACAACAACAACAACCAATTTGATATACAAAAAAGAAAAAAAAAGTACATATGAAACAATTTATAATTACAATTATAATCATGTCTACAGGAAGGAGGGATCAGGGGTTGTAAATCAATGTTCATGTTCTTTCCTTTTAAGGAAGAGGACATAAATAAAAGCAAGAAGAGAAAAAAAGCATAGAAAAAGCCAAAAATTTTTGAAATGTAAACTAAACAATAGAAACAAGTTCAAATATATCAGTAACCATAATAAACAGAAATGACTTAATAAGTTCCTGAGCACGTGAGGTGCTGGGCAGACATAAGCTTTGTTTGAATACCAGTCTATTAGAAACGGAGGATGGCAGCCGTGGTGCAGGACCCAACTGTGGTGCAGGTTTGGTTCCTGGCCTGGGAACTTCTACATGCCATGAATCTGGCAAAAAAAAATATATGTATATGGGAAACATGTATCTTATTTGTCCACAATAGGTACAATATTGTTACTGAAATTGTCTGGACCATGAATCTGTCTTTGGATTTGTCATTTAACTTTAAGAAGGCAACAATAAGGATCTTTATGGAATGAAAAATATATCCCATTTTCTTAAACAATTCACAGAACAAACTAAACTTTATTTGCTGACTTCTGAGTTTTCTCTCACCAGGAACTGATGAAAGCCTTGATAGGTGTGACAGTGACAATTATCCGTGCTGTTCTGTGCTAGGTCCAGCACTTGATTCTTTCACTGTCCAGTTTCTTCTGAATTTCCTTTTTGTAGTCCATACCGCTCTGATGCTATGCCAGATCATTTAATACTAATTATTTATAGTTTAGGTTTCAAATGACAACAGTCTTATTCACTGAATGCTAAGCAGTATTTCCTTCAGTAATACTGGTGTAATGCCCGATGCAATTACAGTTCAGGAATTCATCCTGTTATTAGAATGGTCCCACATTTTCTCCCTGCCTCCATCTATTCTTTCAGCTGTCTCTGGATCTTGTTTTTGGGTTTCTGTTCTTTGGACCAAATGAAAACTTCCAGATTGTATTTGAATTTATACCTTTTCCCCATTGGACAGATTATTAGATATCCATTCATATCCTCTAGCTGCAGGAGCCCAAAGCTGACCTGTTTAACTACTCCATGTCGACGGTAATATACACTAACCACATACTTTATGTGGACACTAAATCAATGCTAAGGAATCAAAGATAAACAAGAAAGACTAAAGAGACCTCTTTAGATGGTGATAAAAGAGCTGCTCAGAGGACTATATATTAAATACATAAATACATTTTTACCAAACTCTAAATGATCTTACATGAGAAAAATGGTTAATTATTCAACCGAAGAGAATTTTGAATGTTTTGTGTTAGGATTTTGTATATAAATTTTATTCTCAGGCTGGTAGGAAGGTGGTCCCACTAGTCTGGATCACACATCCACACAGAACAACCACCAAAAGAAGAAAGAGCATCTCTTCCTGTGGTTCTTTCTCAAGAGTGAGATAACACAGTAGCCCCCAGAAATTATTCATGTATCTCTGGGGGTCCATGTTAAGTCACATATTTTTTTTTAAACTCATTTCTATCACCAGGGAAACACTTAATTTTACTTAATTCTGGGTTCTTGAACCAAGGAGGAAAGAATTTCCTGTCAAGTGTTTTAGCTGTCTCAGCCACACTGTGTCTGACCTCACATCAGGCTAAATTTGTGAAGATGGGAAACTCAGCCTATTTGGATGCCTTCTCTCAAATCTCTACTGTTCCCCAACCTACCTGGTCTTCCACTTGCCATCACCTTACGGATAGTTGTTTTCTATAGTGTTATGGTTTGAATTTCATCCCCACCAAAATTCATATTTTGAAGTCCTAACTTCTGGTATCTCAAGAATCTGAATCTGACCTTACCTAGAAATAAGTTCTTTGCAGATGTAACTAGTTAAGATGAGATCATACTGGACTATGGTAGACCCCTAATCCAATGTGACTTCCTATCCTTATAACAAGGGGAAATTTGTTTGGATACAGACATACACAGAGGGAGAATGCCATGAGTAGATGAAGAGATTCAGGTGATGCTTCTACAAACCAAGGAAAGCCAACAACTGCCAGCAAATCAGAAACCAGGTGAACGGCCTAGAGCAGAATCTCCCTCAGCGTCCTTGGAAGGAACCAAGCCTGCTGATACGTTATCTCAGAACCTAGCCTCCAGAACTGTAAAGCAATAGATTGTTGTTGTTGAAATTGCTCAGTCTGTGGTACATTTTTATGGATGCCCTTACAAACGATTACACACGTGGTATGTTCAGAACTCATAGAGGGTGGTTCACTAGGTGCTAACTCCACCAAACCAGGAGTGAAACGGTCCTGCTGGCTGGCCTTAGAATATGTTGTTCACATCTTCTCTGTGCCTCTAGCTTTCTTTTCTGTAAAATAGGGATGATAATAACATTTTCCTCGTAGATTTGCTGGGAAGATTAAATATGCTGATATATGTAAAGCACTTAAAGAAAAGTACGTGGGCCATGTCCTCTTATCAACAGTCACTGGCTCTTCTTGACCTTCACTCACTAAATGACATGCCAAGCTCCATTATACATAGTGATTACATCACCAAACCAAACAAATTACAAATTTTAGCTTTTATGGTTTTTTCATTTATAATGAGAGGAGGCAGAAATAAAACAAATAAGGAAATTATATGATTAAATTTCACACGGGCCAGTAATAAGTTCCATGAAGAGAAATGAAGCAGAGAATGAGGGGAGGGAGGGCTGGGATTCAGGATGGCAATTTTTAGTAAGGTGGTCTAGATAGGCTTCCCTGGAGGAGGCTGGGAGTGAGCCCTGGGCATTCCTGGAAAAGGCAATTCCAAGCCAAGAGAGGAGAAAGCGCAAGTGCCCTGAAGTAGGGGCCCTCGTGGGGTAAACGAAGAGCAAGAAAGAGCAGAATGAGGCAGAAAGCAGTAGAAAGAAACGTCAGAGACCTAACAGAGGACCAGGCTGTGTGGTCCTTACAGGGCTTTGGCTTCTATTCTGAGTGACATGGCAAGACACTGGAGTTTGTACACATGGGAATGATGTGATCTGGCGAGAGTCACCTAAGCCACTGTATGGGGAATGGATTTAATAGAGGTAGGGGCAGGGGGAAAGGGAAGGTGAGATATAGGGAGACCAGGAGGATATTTTGGAAGTCCCGTCTAGAGGTCATGGTGGCTGTACCTAGGATTGTTTGGGGCAGGAGGTAAAACAGAGTCAGGCGATAGATATTTTGACAGGAGAGGTGACAGGTTTTCCTGATGGATTAAGTGTGATGTTTGAAAGAAAGAATGGACAAAGGATGACTCTGAGGTGAGGTTTGAACCTGAGACTCTGGAAGCATATCTCCCTTAACCAAATTGGAAAGACTTTGGAGTAATGGTTTTGGGAAGGAAAGAACAACTTTGTTAGTGTTGTTCTTCCTCTTCTCTTTAGTATTAGTACCACTGTTGTTGCAATGAAAGGGAGCTTCATCAGTCCTTCCCTCTTTATCTCAGTCCCATCTCCTACCAGACTTTCTCTTTTTCCCAGCAGGTGATAAGCCACTGCAAATCCCACCCCTCTATTTGGCCAGCAAATTGCATGGATCTGGTCCTTTTTCCTACTGTGATTTATCCCAAAAATAGATGGATACTCAGCATGACCCTCTGTCCTGGGAACATACCCTTAATTCTACCCCGTTTCTATATTCACACCTTCTTTCTCACCCTCCCCCATAGTATTGCTATAAAAGGAAACACCTACTTGCTCTTCTTTTAGAAATTTCACTGCTCTTTACTTTTTTTTATTTTAGCCATTTTTCTTCCACTTACTTCAGTTTCCATTAATCTCCTCACTGATTCTTCCCCACTAGCAATCCTACCTGCTCTCACTCCCATGAACTATCCTACAGCCCCTTATCTCATGACCTATCTCCCTAGCTTATCCCCTTCCCCTCAATCAAAGCTTTTCTGCCACAGGAAAGCCATTTGAGGCCTCCAAGTCTTAGTTTTCTTCTCTGTAAAATAAAGGAATTACTAGGTTATCTCCAAAGATACTTTCGGTTTTAACTTTTGATCAAACCGACTCTCTGTTTAGCTCTTCAGTAGTTTTTCAGGCATGGCAAGTTCTCATATCCTAGTTAGTTCATTCTCAAAATTTTCCTTTCATCACTTCCTTATAGTTTTCAAAGTCCTAACCACATTTTTTTACACTGTTACTTCTCAGGCCAGGCCAGGTGGTTATCACCTACACCTTAATGTTCATCAAAAGAATGGGTTCCTTTTTCAAAAACTTCCCTAACATTAGCATACAAAATAATTGAATGACAATGTTTCAAGTCTAAAAGAAAGCAAGCTTTCTTTATCTTTATTTCTTTATCCTGAGTAAGATCTTACGATTTTCTTTGAAAAATCTGTGACTGGAAAAGTTTTGTTAACGCCAATGACAAGCAGCTAACACCATATCTGCCTTGAGCTTTTCATTCTCACTTTTTTGTGGTGCCTTCACCTCTGACTTTCTCTTGTCCTGTAAATGCCAATTTTGATTGGCTAATGAGAAAGTGAGAATGATAAGGAAATAACAACTTAGCTCAGCTGACTGCCTCTTTTACAAATAAGGAAACAGTTTGTTCTTCTGGATTTCCAGATAAATTAATAACATTTTTAAAAATCCTGTACACAGAGGTCATTTTTAGTGCTTTTATTTAGCAATATTCCACGGGATTTTGAAATATAGTGGCCATCCCATTCATTGAGGACAAGAGGTTCTTCCAAAACACTTGTAATAGCCCCCAGCTGATTTTGTCCATCAAAGCAAAAAAGAGAAAAAAAATCCACCCTAAAAAGTCTTTCTGTAATGGAAATTGCAAAGCTGGATTTCTTAGACATTAAAGAAATTCACACAGACCCATTTATATAATTAGCTAGACATATCCCATTTTTAAGATTAAATTTTACACAACACATTATGACCATAAATGGGTTACTTGAATACAGTCATTATTGCTACTTTTTTTTGACATAATGATTTTTATTTTTTTCTATTATAGCTCATTTACATGGATTAGCAATGAGATCCTGCTGTGTAGCACTGGGAACTATGTCTGGTCACTTATGATGAAGCATGATAATTTGAGAAAAAAGAATGTATACGTGTATGTGCAACTGGGTCACCATGCCGTACAGCAGAATATGGCTACTTTTTTTAGCAAGAGAGCTGTACTTAACAATATTTAATCCTGGCTTATACATTTAACTTTGTAAAATTCTAGAATACATGTGTCCTCTCTAGCCTTCTTTGCCCCAATTAAATGCCATCTCCCCTGAGTTCCACAGTTATAAGATGCCTCTTCCTCCTCTGAACTCCACTGGAACTTGCCTTTCATCCTGATCCCCATACTTCCTAAATCGGAGTCTCTCATATCTATCAATAAATATTTATGGAAGAAAAGGAACAGAAAAATAAATAAGCATTGTAGTTTAATAGAAAAAGTAAGGGTTTTGAATCAGACAAAACAAGCTTTGTATCTTATTTCATCTATTTATTCGCCGTGTGATAGAGAACAATTGATTTAATCTCTCCGAGCCTTATAAATGAGTTTCCCCATTTATATAATGGAGATGATAAAAACTCCCTCAGAGGGTACCATGAAGACTGAATGAATCAGATGGTAAAGCACCTAGCACATAAAATGCACCCAATAAGTTACCTCCCCTTCCTCACACTGGCATATCATTACTAGTTCAACTCTGCAGTCTACTCGAACACAGGGCTGTTTCTAGGCTATGAGCCTTTTTGAATGCAAGATCTTTATTTTTTTTTTTTTTTTTTTGTCTTTTTGTTATTTCTTAGGCCGCTCCCATGGCATATGGAGATTGCCAGGCTAGGGGTCTAATTGGAGCCGTAGCCACCGGCCTACGCCAGAGCCACAGCAACTCGGGATCCGAGCCGCGTCTGCAACCTACACTACAGCTCACGGCAACGCCGGATCCTTAACCCACTGAGCAAGGCCAGGGATCGAACCCGTAACCTCATGGTTCCCAGCTGGATTCATTAACCACTGCGCCACGACGGGAACTCCCAAATGCAAGATCTTATTAATCTTTGCATTATCTATAGAACCCAGGATAGCAAATGCATAGTCTGGAGGCACAGTAACTGTGTATTGTATTAAACTGAGAGCTAAATCAGGATCACTCCTAAACTGTGGGACCATTTTCTGCAGACTTTGGCACTTTGAGATCTTTTGGGAAAACAGCTCCCCTTGTGAACTCTGCAAGGCCACTCCGGCCTTGAACAGCTCTCCATGATTTAAATTCAGATAAATACCTCCCTGAATTCTATGGCAACTGATCAGAACACTGTTTTATTTCTCACTATAGGAACTGCTGCAGAAAAATTCACCTTACTCTGAGAAATGCTGAACTCATCACAGTATGCTGGCCAATCATAAGTTGTGTGGAAAAAGCACTGAATCCTAGTTATAAACTCCAGCTCCTCCCTGAACACCTCTGAGACCTTGGGCAAGCTCTTTGCTCACAGAGCCTCAGTTAAAACAAATAGAGACAAAAATTCTACTGAGGTTGTGGGTAGAGAAGGAAGTTAAGGCCTTGGAACACACTATAACAACTAGGAAGCAGGATCCAAAAAAAAAAAAAAGTCTAGAAAGTCATTGCTTTTGGTCATATGGGGCTCTTATTTTGTCTTAGTTCAGGCTCCTCATTTTATAATTCCATTTCAGTACAGCAGAAAAGCTGCGCGTGTATGTGTATGTGCGTGTGTGTGTACATGCACACACGCAGTGATGGCATCAACAGTGTGGCTCGCGCTCTTTTCTTCCCCACGCGGTCACAATGCAACAAGCAAGGGCAATCGTGACTTCACAGCACAAGAAAGCAGCGACCGTGCAACAAAGAACTGCATGTGGATGTTATGTCAGATGCTGGAACCACACTACACAGCCCAGCCGCGTGTGGATTTTTCTCGTGTGTCAGTCACAGCTTCCTTTGTAATATATTTCAGAGAAGATACAGCTCAACCAAAGTACATCAGAAAGCTAGCTCCCGACTAAAGAAGGCGGGTCAGGGGAGAAGCAGATCAGTCTTTCCAGTGGAGGAAGAATCTTGGTTTCTAGGCCATTTGCTAACACCACCCCAGGCCGGAGGTAGGGTGGGGGGAGCGCCAGTTCCATCACCTACACGCTGCATATGGAAGGACGAAGCTTCCCAAATTTCTGATAAAAGTCTTCCTCTGCCCGGGCCAAGGCGTCTTCATCGATGTACACAGCCGGCCTCTTGGCCAGAAGGAAGTACTGCACCTTCCTGCGATTCCAGCCGCGCACGTACTGGAGCCAGCCGCACACGGCGGCGGTGGAGCGGCCCACGCCGGCGTTGCAGTGCACGTACACCGTGTGTCCGTTCTCCAGCAGCGCGTGCAGGAGGCACACAGCCTGGGGCAGCATCTGAACGCGGCCTGGGATTGAGAAAGCACAGCACACACAAGTGAGAAGTGACAACCACCCCCGCGCCTCGGGGCGGGGGGGGGGGGTGGGGGTGGGGGGGGTCGCCGCACAATCACAGTGGGATGGAGGAGAGGCAGGGATGTGAGAGCTTGCTTCGCTCTGTAGTTTTGAAGAAAACGGTGAGACAGTATCAAAACCTGCTCATAATAAGGTGGAAAGAGCCGCCGGAGCAATAGGTCAGCTCTGAATCTTCACTTGATATTGCTGTTCTTTCACCTCTGCATCCGTGCAAATTTCCCTTCAAAGGTAAGCTCATTATCGCCTAACCATCGTCAGAAGAATGGAATTTTACATCAAAATGGTCTGTACGGATAGGGCAGCACTTTAAAGGATTTCAAAGAGAAGCTCACAGGTCCTGTCACCTGAATTTCCTTTCACCCAAATGGATCTTCCGATAAGAAAAAGAATGTGTGTGTGTGTGTGTGTGTGTATATATATATATATATATATATATCAATCACTGGGTCACTGTGCTGTACAGCAGCAATTGATAGAACATTGTAAATCTACTGTACTTTAATTAAAAAAAATTTTTAAAGAAAAAAAGGATCTTCCAGGTAAATGCAAAACAAACAATTAATACATATTGGTTAAAGGAGTGAATATGACTTATTCAATACACCGCTAATTTTCATGTGCCCAATGGAATGGCTAACTTATTAGTTGAAACGCATGGGACAGCCAATCATTCACTTGTTGCCTCCTTATAGAATGTGTATGAAAACTGATTTAATTTCATCTTTATTGGGTAGTTATGATTATAGGTATTGCTGCTCTATGACTGCTATTTTGATGAGTAGATGACTCAGATGTCTTCCCGTTTTCACACTGAGACAGGATACGCAATACTCCGCTGAGGCCCATTGGATGCAGACCTTCTCCATCATCCTGGGGAGAGAGGGCTGCCTAAAATCAGCACATCCCTGGATACCTAGTTTCTGCTGCACACAGATTTTCCGAGCAAAATTAGCTTGGTGAATTTTTTTGGAGGGTGGAGGAAAAAAAATTTTTAAATACATATTTTAAAATATATATTTATTAAAATATATATATTAAAAATTTTTATTAAAATATATATATTTTTTAGGGCTGCACCTGCGACATATGGAACCAGTGAAAGTTACAGCTGTAAGCCTATATCGCAGCCACAGCAATGGGGGATCCAAGCCATGTCTGCAAACTACACCACAGCGCACAGCAACACCAGATCCTTAACCCACTAGCCAAGGCCAGGAATCAAACCTGCATCCTTACGGATACTAGTCAGGTTCCTTTCTGCTGAGCCACAACAGGAACTCCCGGGTCAGCATATATTACTTCAAGAAGGAATGAAAGAGGAAAGCTATACAGAATCCTGGATGAAAACTGTGCTGTGACATTCTTCAGCTGCTCTCTGTCCTCAACCACTAGGGACACCACAGTCCTGGGGGATCCTCAGGGGCCACAGAGAAGCTACCTGTCCAGCCTTCACATTGCCTCCTAGCAGAGGAGGGGAAAGGCCCTCTCTCAAAGTTCATGGCAGATTTTTACTGAGACCTGGAATTCTCCCATAAGAGCCACTCAAGTAAGTTTAGACTTTCCTCCTTAGATGTCCTCTTTTAAAATGCAAGTGCCCTGAAGGGGCCAGCACAACACCTTGCAATCAGGCATCAGCCCCTTAGGAGAGACTTTATGGAAGCCCCACAGTGGCCTGAAGGCCTCCCATGGAAGCAGGGGAGGGGTGGGGTGTCTTGGCTTCAGGCACACCACACTGTGAGATCAGCAGGAAATCAAACAGAAGCCAGATAATATTCTAATGTTGCTGCTGGGGCTGTTAATCCCTCTGACAAGGGATCTAAAGGCCTCACACAGCATTTCAGAGACGTTTTTAACAGGAATGCTTTAGGCAGAGCACACTTTGCATTTCCTGAAGCCCCATCTCTTCCCAGTGCCTGTTGCTACACTTTCAAGTTCCCTTCCTGGTCCCCAAGGGCATCTGAAGTGGAGACATACCAGCTCCCCAGCCTTGCTGGGTTTCTGAGTCCAAAATGAACTTTAAGTTAAACTTTAATTGTGTTTGGTTGCAGGGTGCTCTGAGGTTATAGCTAGGTGGGCCTGCCATACAGTCCGTTGCTCTAGAGGCAGTAAAACATTACCGGAGACGTAACAAGGTGTAAGAGAGCATATCTACTGGAGAGATATCTCGCTGTGTGTCTCAGAGAGAGTACTGTGTATTTGATCCACTCTTTGAATTGGGGCATCAGAGGAGGCAAAACCTCCAAGGTCGGTTTGAGTGACCCTGCTGATAGGGTTAAGCCCGTTCAAGGGCAGAGCTTCTGTTCCCTGGGAGGGTTTTAGAGGTTTACTTTCCATAATATTGGCAGAGAAGGAAACTCCCAGTGATGGATCTGGGAAGCTTGGGTTCTTCTTGCCCCTGCCACAGCTGGTATTGCTTTTCAAGTTCCCTGTAAAAGCTGCCTCTCCAGTTACCATGTGCATTGCCAGGAGATAAACATTTTTTAATGTGGGTTTTCAAATGCCCAATAGACAAGGAGACCACAGTGGCCATTTGCAGGGGGAGCTGCCAGAGTCAGAGTCCCAGAGTCAATACTCAGCTTTTGCAGTATCGGCGGACACAGCCCACTGCAGCCAGGGCGGCTCTATGGGCCCATCAAGATCCCTTCCTCTGACCTTCTCTCTGGCCAGAGGTTACCCAAGGAAGGGTCTGCACCAAATGGCCAAATGACCTAGTATCTCCCCCTTCCCTTTTTATCCGTAAAAGACTCCTTAACAGGTATGTATACAGTTTAGAAGTTGAAAAGGAATAGGTGCTTAAGGTTCAGTGAGCTCAGATGCATAATCCTGGAAGGTAAATGTCACGTGGAAACTCCAGAAGGCTCTCAGTTTAAACACAGGCTTCACCCGCCAGGAGTCTTCTCCTAGAAGCCCTCAGCCATCCCACTTAAGACCTGTCAAACAATTATTTAAAGAGCATAAAGAATGAAGAAAGTACAAAAAAGGAGCACCAGAGAAGCAGATGATCTAGGACGTCTGTCTATCTCTGGTCCTGGCCTCGGCTGGACGGTTTTCTTTTGGCCCCACATTGATTGATGACAGCTAACTATACTGAGCCCTTTCTATCTGCCAAGCACTGTTGTAAGTAACTGTGCGTGCAATAGCTCCATGACTGCCACCTCTCAACAACTATGAGGTTGGTACTATAATTATCCTTAGTTATATCTGAAATCTGCCCATGGTTATTTCCTAATGGCAACTCAAACCCGGCCATCCAGATTCTAAAGACTGGTCTTAACTTCTGTACCATGGTCCTTCCCTAATCTACCCAGTCAGTGGCACTTGTTGGTTCCCCTGCAGTCAGTCTGAATTCTCAGCCAGTCCTTGCAGCCACCTTGTCTGCTCATGCCCTGGCTCTCACTCCAGTGTGAGAATCCCGGGGCTCAGCCCTCACCCTAGAGTGGCCACCTCTGTCCTATAGCCACATGTTCTTCTGCTTGAAAACCCATTCTAAGGAGCCTGAGCTAATACATAACCCACCAAGAAATCACAAGAGGGTCCCCATATCAGAGCTCACACAACAAAGTCAGGGTCAGCCAGATCCTCTAAATTTCTATGCTTCATATATTTAAGCTCCAGATAGAATTGAATTCAATAAAAGTTTCCATTTTCCAAAAACAATAATACCTCAAGGCAAGAGAGAACCACTGATTCTTTTTTAATGTAAAATATTCCAAATTTTAAATGTTGGCAACTAAGTTGAAAATTTCAAAAATTTAAAATTTGAAAGTGCAGGTCCAACAGAACACTGCACCATCTGTGATTCTTACTTTGAAATTTAAAACAGGCCTGACGCTCCATAGAGGCTCAGTAAATATTCGTTAAGTACATGAATTAAAACAAAGTAAAACAAAACCATGAATACCGATTTGATCTGAGATACTCTGAGTTCCCTCTAATCTTAACTTCTGGTCCACATCTCCTCCAGGCTAATGCAACTTGGAATGATAAAAACTACATGAAAAGATGCAATGAGCCAGCAAGCAGAGGTTGTGAGAGGTGGGGACAGGGGTATGGTGGGCAGCCCAAGGCTTTAGGACCTGAATAAATGGGAATAAGGGGATCCTAAAGATATCTGCGATTGAGCTAAGCTCTCCCTGAGAGAAATCATTCCCAGCATAATGTTCAGCCTCCCTCTCTCTCCCTCTCTCTTTCTTTCTCTCTCTCTCTCTCTCTCTCACACACACACACACACCTTTCTTAATCCAGAGGCAGATTCATAGCTGAATGTATTACTATTTTATTTGAGCATATCTTCTTTTCCTTATTATAGATAAGGTCCACATTATAACACCCTTTGGCAGAAACTGAAGGACTTGGACTAATAATATAGTCCTGACCTTGGGATTTGCAAGGCACCTTCCTATCAATTATCTTATTCTCTTGTTATAATCCTATAAGGCAGAAATTATTACTCTCCTTTTTCTAGATGCAGGAACGAGCCTGCCCATATCACACAGCAGCTCAGACAGTGATAAGGCTCCAAGGCCAATGTCTTTGCTTCATGGCAACACTGAATTTAGTGTGTTGAGTCAGAGAAAGAAGGCAGGCTGTGACAACAAAGGGGTGGCCGCGGACTCAGGACAGCATATTAGCCTTTTTGGGAGGCAAGGATGGACCATTTGTTATCAATAGCACTGAAATAATGGAAGCCAAAACCTAATCTGAGAACTTCCTACCTGGACCAAAACTGACTTTCAATGAACAGATTTAATGTTTTCAGGTGAGGGCTATATTGGGGAGCTTTTTGTTTCTCAGGTGAAAGATACAAACCACGATTTTTTTTAAAAAAAGAAAAAAGTCTCAAAAAACCCCAACCCCTCTGCATATGACAAAAAGAACAAGAGGAAGGATCGATGGCACGATTGGTTGTAACAGGTCTGTGACAACCAATGGTGACAGTCAGGCCTAACAAACTGTCTTCTTTCCTCAGACTTTATCTGACAGCAGTATGCTGTGGCTCAAAACACTTCCAGATGGATTTTCCCCTAGAGTATTAAAAATATTCAGCTGAATTAATCTCTATGTTCATTGTGCTAATACTGTGGGCCACACAGATTGATTTATTGGTCAAAAATGCCTCTGTGACTAGGAGGCAGTTGTTAGCCCTTTGACTGCTCCCCCAGGCTATGCTGAACCAAAGAAACCCTTTCCTTGGTCTTGGAGTTGGGCCTTTTTCAAGTGGGAGCTTTCATTTTGCTGCCACTTCATATTCCCAGACTGCCTCAGTGTAGAAGATACTTCATTGTAGGACTGGGTTCTGGTGACTGGTGACTCTATGAGCCACCCCCACCCCTCAAAAAAAGGTCTGACTACAATTACAGTGGGTCTTTGGCGATAGAATTTTCCCTCAGATTTCTTCATCTTCCCAAACTATCAAGTAAACTGCCTATTTTTCAGCAGGGTTTTGGGGGGTGATCAGTGCAGGGGGTGGATCAGGCCATAAGTAACTTCTCTGAGCCTCCTCTCATATCATACTCCAAGGGGATAACAATGCTATAAGATCAGGATCAAAGAAGTAAAAATCAAAACATTCTCTGGAAGCTGCTGGCACACTACCCTAACAATCTTCTCTTTTGAAACCAGAGAAACAAACTGGACAGGGCAAATATGACCTAGATTCCACCAGCGCTCTTCTATGCAAATAAAAGGGTTTTTTTGTTTTGTTTTTTTTCCTTCCTTGAAAAAAGACAGAGATCTTGCAACTAAATCAAGTTCCTCTGGATGAGCATTAATTACCAAGACGAGTAACCAAACTATCTCCTCCTTTAAGAAGAAAAATGATACTTCATTCCCAGTGACACCTCAGTTCAGACAGACACAAAGAAGGGCCCAGCCCAGCCAGGAAGACCACCTGAGATTCTTAAAGAGCCCAGGCAGCCACGGTCCTGTGACTCAGGCAACCTGTGATTCTCTGAGTCTCCTGCCACCAACCACGTCTTGGACTGTTGACTCTGGGGAGATAAGGTGGCCCCCTGGACACTCATGGCTTTGTCAAATTCCAGCTGAAGATGAACAGGACAGATTGAAAGTGTGGGTAGTGGCCTGCAGAGAGTGAGGGAAGAGTCTGCGTGAGCAAGTAGAGGAGCTTCATCATATAGTGTCGAGAGCAACATTCTGAGCCTGACCGCCTGTGTTGAAACCAGGCTGTGTCTCTGCTATAGGACCTCAGCCAGCTTACCTTTTTGTACCTCGTTCTTCGGCAAAATGGAGATAACTACAACATCTGCATGGATGCTTGTTAAAAGAATTAAATGAGTTAATGCATGAAACTTCTGAAAAGAGTATTTGATACCTAATGTACTTTGGGGGGAAGAGGGCTAATGATAGACACATTTCCTCGCCTGACATCACTGTCTTCCTTCTTTCCCCCAGAATAGCAGTTCCCCGGGCTCCCTCAGCCTGCGCCATACCATAGCTCTCTGCTGCCCCCTGCTGACTTCTGTTTGATATTATTAGCGTAACTTGTCCTCTCGGCTTCAGGTTCCATTCCTTTCTACAGGGACCCTATTCTACAACTAGGCTGAAATACAGATCATTCCTCTCAAACATCATGCTTCCATGCCTTGGCCTATGTTGTTTCTCCCACCTGGCATGTCCTTCCTCCCTCTACTGTGACCTGCCATGTCCACTTCAAATACCAGACCGCTCACATAGCCTTCCTGGGCTCGCTCCTCTATAGAAAGTGCTCTGCCCACACCATAACCCTCCCTCTTAGCACACATGACTCATTCTTCTCCTCACATTATTCTTTGTACTATAATTAGTTTTGAACATGTCTTACTGCCTCTTACCATTAGATCAAAATTGTGCCTTATTTGTCTGTTTTCCCAGCAGCACCCATGTCACACCCTAATTCCCTGCACACGAAGACACACTTAGTATTTGTGCAATAAGTGAAGCATCACTGTCGCCATCCTACCCCGAGCTGTGTTATTTCTCCTGATCTCTCACCTTAACTACCTCAGTAACCTGACTGTGGTCCCCAGATCTACTTCAGGCTCACCCCCACATTCCCTACACTGAGATTAAAGGGCAATTTTGGAAGGAAAAAAAAATGGTTATCTTGGCATCTCTGAGCCTTGCACCCTTTCAACTGCTTCTCACTGCTTTAGGATAGAGTCCAAAGTTTTTATCGTGTCCTAAGTCATGCAGGACTCTGCTCCCTCATCCCCAGACCTGCAGCCATGTCAGGTTTCTTGCAATTTCTATAACATTCTGTGCTCTCCTGCAATGGGGATTCTTCCCAAGTTGCTCCCTCTGCCTGGGAGCTTCTTTCTCTCCTCACCGTGGCCCAACCCACCTTTGAGATCTCAGCTCAAATGTACATAAGCAAACCTTCCCTAGCCCTTCTTCCTAAGTCTGGTTTGCTTGTGCATGCTCTCAGAGCAATGTCTATGTAGCTTTCTAACCAAAATACTCATCACAGTTTTGAATTTCTTTTGTAGTCATTTGGTCAATGCGTGTCTTCCCTACAGGACTATAAGCTCCATGAAGTCAGGAGTGTGCCTGCTCATCACTGCTGTATTCCCACACGCTAGCCTAGAGATACACAATAAATATATGTTTAATAAATAAATAAATTGAAGGATTCGGAATCCTAGCCAAGGGGTCAAAAGAAATATATATATTTATTTATTTATTTATATATTTATTCCATATCTATCATTCACATGTAGGTCATTCAATTATAGATAGAAAGGTAGGTAGGTAGGCAGATAAACGGACAGACAAAAAAATAGCAAGGGCTTGTCTGAAACACATTCAACAAGGAGCCGGAAAGCTCCCTTGGATGCTCACCTTCAGTGCTCATATCTGGCGTTGGCATCCAGATGTAGACCAAGCCTTCTTCCTTATAAAGCCTAATCATAGTGTCTGGAGTCATGGGTTCTGGGTAGCGGTTACAGCCTGAGGAATTCTGTACAATATCCCATTCCGTCTGGAAATTCATTACAGCTGTAATCCCCAGTTCATGCTTCAGTTTGATGGTTACGTGTTCCACTTGGCGAGGGCAGCTGCCCAGCCAGATATTGGGTAGAATTCTAATAAGAAGACATGGAGTTAACTGTTACTATTGCGATGTTAGGATTTGAGACCTGAGGAGATGCATAAAACATGCAGAATTAAAATGCAATTAACCTTTGAATCTGGCACAGGAAGAGCTGTACTGAGAATACGAGAACCCTGGAGTTCCCTGGTGGCTCAGCAGATTAAGGATCCAGTGTTGTCACTGCTGTGGCTCAGGTTGCCACTGTGGTGTGGGTTTCAGCCCTGGCCCAGGAACCTTTGCATGCCATGGATGAGGCAAAAAAATTTATAAGAGGAATATGAGAATCTATATTATTATTATTGAAAGATGAAAATACCAGTGGTGGTATTTTGGGGGAAACAAATAATTCAATTAACTGGAACACCAAGAAATAGGCATTAAAAAATCAAAGTAGCAATATATTAAGGTAAGTCCACTCAGTCATATTTATTCCGTGAATGTATATGTTCAATATTAGGAAAGCCATCTACTTATTTCTTTTTTTTTTTTTTTTTCATTTTCTTTTACAGCCATCCCTGCAGCATGTGGAAGTTCCTAGTTCAAGGGTCGAATCAGAGCTGCAGCTGCAGGACTATGCCACAGCTATAGCAACATAGGATCCAAGCCATATCTGCACCCTGTGCTGCAGCTTGTTGCAATGCCGGATCCTTAACCCACTAAGTGAGGCCAGGAATCAGATATCCTCATCCTCACAGACGCTATGTCCGGTTCTTAACCTGCTGAGCCACAATGGGAACTCCCCATCAACATATATCAAATACTAACAAATTAAAGGCAAAACCTATAATTATATAATAAACTTTGGGAAACATGCTACAATTTAGCAATTATTCCTGTTTAAAACTCTCTATAAAAATTTCAAATCGTACAAGACTAACAGAAACTAGCAAACAGCAATTTTCTTTGAAATAAAATCAAAGTAAAGACTACTTCCATTGGTACTTAACATTATATGTTTCGTCTAATGTTATAAGTGAGAGGGAGAAATATAACCATGTGTAAAAATATATTCAACTATAAAAGCTAAGAAAAGTATTAAAATATTAAGATACCTGGATGAAGGAAAATACACAAAAATCAAACAGCTTTTCTCTGTACCACTAATAGCCAGGTAGTGTATGGGGTGGGGGGAGGTCATTCAAAAATAATAACAAACTTATAAAACATACAGGAATACCTTTAACCAGAAAGAAATATAAAATTTTACTGGAGGGCATTAAGAAAACAATAGCAACAAATAAATACTGTGATGTTGTAGCCTGTAATAAAAATATATACATTTGTTCTTCATCCCCATTTCTGGTACAGAACTCCTAAAACCACTGAAATTTCCTAAGTGATGAGAGACAAAAAGGTGTCTTTTGTTAATGAGGTAACTTTTGGATGCACCTGAGGATGAGGGCTGGTTGCTAGGGGTACCAACCTTGTGATTAGAGGGTTGGAACTTTCATCCCACCTGCTGACCTCCTGGGAGGGGAGAAGAGCTGGAGGTTGAATAAGTCACCTTTGGCCAATGATTTAATTAACCATGCCTATGAAATGAAGTCTCCATAAAACCCCAAAGAACAGGGATTGAGGAGCCTCCATATTGGGGAACATGTGGAGGTTCTGAGAAAGCAGGATCAGAGGGGTGGGAGGGAGCATGGGACCTCTGCCCTTTTCCCCATGCCTTCCCCTAGGCATCTCTTACATCTGCTCCTGAGTTATGTCCTTTTATAGTGAACTGGTGATCTAGTAAGTCAAATGTTTCTCTGAGTTCTGTGAGCTGCTTTAGCAAATTAATCAAACTCAGGTCCAAGGAGTGAGTCTGGGAAATCTCTAATCTGTAGCTGGTCAGTCAAACACAGAGGTTACAACATGAGCTTGCAACTGGCTTCTGAAGGCAGGTTGGGGTGGTAGGTCTTGTGGGACTGAATACTTAACCTGTGGAATCTGATGCTATCTGTGGGTAGATAATGTCAGAACTGAGTTGCACGGCAGGACACCAAGCTGGTCTCTGGAGAATTGCTTGGATGTGTGAGAAAATTTCCTCTCCTACAAATTGGAAGTGGTACCCAGAATCCAAAAGACATACTGTGCTCAGTAATTGGAAGACTTAAAATCATAAAATGGAAATATCTTAAAAATGTAAATATTTTCCAAATAAACATATAAATTTAATCATATATTATAATGTGTTGCATATAGTGCATATAATCTTGTTCACTGATTATTTCACATGTACTTTCCTTCCAGAACCAATGGGTAAATATTTCAAACTTCACTTGATTCGCATTTCCTAGAACCTTCCAGGCTCATAATGGAGCATTCAGACAATAGTTATTAGATGACATGGCAGGCATCACTGATGCTCACCTGTGCTCCCAGGTATCCCTTTTTCAGCATGGAGGACTAAAACTCCTCTCTGCCTCAAAGATAGACATGGCCATGTGACTTGCTTTTGTCAATAACTCGTGAGCTCAAGTGACACGTGTCACTTCCAGAGACACACTTAAAACTGTATGCATGGTTCTTCACTCTTTCTGCTGAAAAGATCATGAAGACACATTTGGGTGTTGACTGAAGAAACCCTTATCCTCAGGTGGATTATCAAGTCATCTGAGGGAGAACAGCTGCTCAGAGAGCTAAAGGCTCATTGCGTTAAGCCTATTTTGGCATTATTTGTTACCACAGCATAACTTGACTTGTTCTGACCAATACAAAGTCCGTTGCAGTCTCCAACATGCAGGAAAGAAACAGAGCAAAGGGACTACATTTTTATCTAGCTACTTTCATTCTGAGTTTACACCAGTCATTTGCAATTGGGAACAATTTCATTTCTTAGAGGATATTTGATAGTGATTATGGAAACATTTTTGATTGTCAGACTGGGTCATGCTAGTGATATCTAGTAAATTGAGACTAGAGTTGTTGCTGAGCATCCTGCAATGCACAGGACAGCTCCCCACAACAAAGAATGGTTTTCTCCAAAATGTCCATAGAGTGGAGGTTAAGCCTTCATTTAGGAGAATAAAAGTGGAATAGAACTGTTTATTTTTATAGGAAGAAAAGGAGTGTGGAACAGAAATAAGACAAGAGATCTAGGAAGTGAACCAAAGGTCTGATACTGGATCACTGAACAGCAGGATAACATATTTAGTGTGGTATAATGGAAAGGGCACTAAACACAAGCTAGAAAAACTGGGTTCAAATACAGTTTTAACACAATATTTTTTAAAGCACTTGGTAATAATTGTCTGATCTTAAACCAATTTATTTATCATCTCTGGTGTTTACATTCTTAAAATGGGTCTAAACTAGTTCACAGAAATTCTGTAAGGAGTAAATACAAATAAGTAGGGTATTTGAATAGGATTGACACTAGCAGATACACAATAAATGCAAGTGGAGTTTATCTCTAGTTATTATAATTTACTTATTTTAGAAGTTTATTTTGTATTGAAAAGACTGTTCATATAATTTTTCACTGTTCTGTATATTCTTTATTTGAATGCCGCAGAGTCTAGGCTATCCTATTTTTTAAATATGAAATCCAGCTTTTTTTTCCCCCTTTGGGCTGTTTTTATCATTGTGGATGTTAATATAAGAAGCCAACTGACTAATCCTCCAGTGTGGGTATTACCCATCCTCAATGAAAATATCTTACAAGATCACGCATCATCTTTCTAAAGCTTAAATCCTCCAGGAAAGAATAAACTAATTTTTTTATTTCTGCTCAGGTTCTAAGAATAATGGGTTATTAGAAATTTCCTTGTGGATTATTGATAATTATTATGGAAAAAAGAAAAGGATAAAATTTAAAATAAAAAAATCAGAAACCCAGGAAAGACTTAACGAGGAAAGAGGCACAGGATGCAAAGGTCTTTTTAACCTTATTTCTGGCCCCAAAGAATGCTCAGATACCCTATCGGGCCCAGTGGACTGAGCCCAGATGCCAGCAGGGACATGGCAAGAGTGCCAGAGCTATGCTTGACCAGGACACTGTCAGCTGAGTAGGTAGTCTTTGCAGGAATGGAAACTTTACACCCCCTGGGTCGTTGGCCCTTCTCTCTGGCTGTTTAGTGAGAGTAGGAAGCTTCCGCTCTCTAAATGTTCCATCCCTCCTTCCATTATTCCTCAAAGGCTCCTGCTGTCACCTATGGGATGCCTAGTAAGTAGCACTGTTGGGCTGCCATACTTAAACTTTGGGGTTTCACTGAGCGTGCTTATATACACTCAGCTGGAAAAGAAGGAAGTGGACATGTCAGTTCTATAACCAAGAAATATAACCTTTTTTTGTCTTTAGAGGGCTTAACCCACGGCATATAGAAGTTTCCAGGCTAGGAGTTGAATCAGAGCTGCAGCAGCCGGCCTACACCACAGCCACAGCCACAGCAACTCGGGATCCGAGCCACATCTGCCCCTACACCACAGCTCACAGCAACGCTGGATCCTTAACCCACTGAGTGAAGCCAGGGGTTGAGCCGGCATCCTCATGGATACTAGCTGGGTTCATTACCGCTGAGCCACAACGAGAACTCCAAACTATAACTTTTTAAACATCATTGTACTTTTACTGGCAAAATCTTGACTGGATTGGTTACATATTAAAATGAGTATTCATGACAAGCAAGCTAAACTCCAAATGTTCCCCCAGAGTTCTCTTGAATATTGTACTTTTTGAGTGGGTAGCACGCAGTTGTTATCTAGCAGATAAATGCCAAAGGAAAGTGGCTAGCATGCAAGATTTGCATAAACACCAAAGAATAGCTCATAGAGATATACAAAGGGTAAATCAGGACATTTGAGCCTACAAAATAAGAAATGAGAATCCCAAACCAGACTCAATATGTAGATCGTATCGTGTTGCTAGAAAAGGTGTTATTATATCATTCAGCCTTGGTCTTCAAATGTGTTTAAACTAACCAGGAACTCTCAGGAAACTCAAAACAAATCAAAAGTAAACAGGCTCAAAGTTGGTACCTTAACATATATGTTTCCCATGTTAAGTTTCTAATGAAAATAAGCCCTTGAAATACAAACGCACTCACTCACATACAAATAACACCAGATATTTTATATCAGATATTTTCAAATTTTTGATAACATAATGAATTCTTTCTCTAAAAATACTAGAAGTCAGAGTCCATATTCAATATATAATAAATCAATAAAAAATAATCCCTGACTTTTTAAGCAAGATGTTCTGAACCTAGGAGGTAGATAACTCAAGATAAATCCTGAAAACAAGCACTGGATTGAAGGATAGAGATTTGGAGTTGTAAAGTAAATTGTGCTGAACCATTACATGGGATACGAAGACAAAATACCAGGCTTGTTGGAAACACACAGATCAATAGATTCTGCTTAATCAGACAGCTAAAGTGCCCTTTATATGCATCCTATTTCAGCTTGTTGTCTCTAAGAGACAATACAATTTCTAATTGAATGATACAATATAGTAATAAAATACATGGTGTCCTTTCTAAACAGTAATTAAACTTTTACTTATCCATTCAAAAAAGATTGATTTGACACCATTAAAAGTCAATTTTTACTCATCTTAGTTTTAATCTTCTTTTGGTGTCAATGATACTTTAAACAATTTTTAAAATCCAAATTTTTTTTAAGGTGAAAAGAAGTTTGTTGAAATAGGGGGTTTACAGAATAAAAATCTTCTGTAAAAGTAGTTTTAATGTAAGATGTACCAAACTTCAAAGATACAATAACAGAAATAAAAAGCATAGCTTTACAGTTACATTGTAAATTACACTGTAAAACTTCCAGAGAATTATTTTATGAATAACAAACTCTTGATCATGAATTAATCAGAGACATCTGGCAGCTCCACTCCAGATTATTTGGAAAGGTCAAAGAGAAAGCACTGTACTAAATGGGTATTGACACTCAGTCAAACCTAACAGAGGTGTTGCCAGATCTGACTTTGCATTCAAGTCACGTGAGATGCTTTCATAAAAACTTCTATTACCAGGAACTACCCCAGAGATATTCATAAAGTGGCTCTAAAGTGAGGTTTAAGATTCTGTGAATTGATTTTATTTGATTTTTTTTTAGAAATTAACCAGATCACATACATAGGTAGCTAAATTCCAGAACCATTAGCCAGCAGATCCCAATAAACATGTAAGAGAAGTCAAGTCGAGCATATAAATCTCAACACTTTTTTTTTCCTTAGAGAATGATTTCTTGTTATAATGAATCAGAAATAAAAGATTCCACTGAAACTGGAACAATTGACAGAATAAGTTGAACTTCATTAAAACTTCAATGGAAATGAATTAGAAGAGGGTCAAACAAAGCCAATACATGGAGAAGCGCAAGATTAGTTTGGTATAAACATAGGGCAATAGCATTTCAGCAGGGATATCATCTGACCCTCCCACCCGATACCTGCCGTCATGTTCCAGCCCTTGGCTTCTCCTGAAGCATCTGCCAATTCAAATGACTTTTCCCCCGCTTTTGCAGGTGTAAACCAACCCAGAAGTACTTCCTTGATGCAAAGCCAAGAGGAAAGTTTATTAATCTCATTCTAGGTGGAAAGTGCACATACCCAACCCAGCACCTTGGTTATGCAGTGTAAACGTTCATAATAATACCTTTTAGTAGCAGTGAAAAAATGGAGATTAAGGGGACATGGACTCACATGAACAAATAAAGTTAAGTCCTTACTTCCTACGAAAATAGCTTTAAGACTGCAAATGATTCCTAGACAGAGAGTGAGGAAGGGGAAACTGCTAAGAGAAACAAGCGATGAGAACATATGTCCATGTATTTAATGCATATATTATCTTTTAAAATGTCAAAAGGAAACCTACTTCTGAGTCATGACAAATATTTAATATAGTTACATCCATTAAGAATGTACTATTGTTGGAGTTCCCTCCCTGGCACAGTGGCTAATGAATCCGACCAGGAACCATGAGGTTATGGTTTCAATCCCTGGCCTCGATCAGTGGGTTAAGGATCTGGCATTGCCATGAGCTGTGGTGTAGGTCGCAGACGCGGCTTTGATCCTGAGTTGCTGTGGCTCTGGCGCAGGCCAGCAGCTACAGCTCAGATTAGACCCCTAGCCTGGGAATCTCCATATGCCGCGGGTACAGCCCTAGAAAAGGCAAAAAGACAAAAAGACAAAAAGACAAAAAAAAAAAAAAGAAAAAGAAAGAAAGAAAGAATGTACTATTGTAGAACAAAATTTATTCACTTGGGTTTTGACTATTGCCACTGGGATTCAACAAGGTTGAATTTAAACAAAAACCATCTTAGTAATATCACAACTTGGTTAAAAACAAGGGGAAAGAAAAGGATAGCTGACATTCTGGAAACTTCTTTTCTTGGATTGCAAATCAAAATCGATTTCATTCATTTGAGTGAATCTAGAGTTGTGGTTCCAGGTAATCACATCACAGTACTACCCTGTTTGCTTCACTTGTCAGACTGGGGCCTGTGGTACAACAGCCACTGAAGCATATTAATCAGACTCACTCGCTCCATCTCAGCTGTCAGTCAAAATAGGCCTTGCTAGTAATAATGAGTACATCAGACAGAATGAGCACCCAAGCATTTCATGAGAAACACCACAGGGTATTGACAAGAGCTGGGGCGGGGGGGGGACGTGGAAAAGACAAGAGATATCAAGAAACAAGACAGTTGTAAAGACTCCACATAGCAGGTTCCATCCTTAATGGCCATGAGGAATAGCAGAATAACCTTTCCTAAAGGTGAAAATGAGCACTGTTTTTTTGGTTCACAGGGAAAAAAAAATAGGAAAACCATAGGAATGGTGGGATCAATGTATGAACACAGGTTTTTGTTTATTTCTTATCACACAGAGACCACAACTCTTGACCTACAGTATCTTCTTAGCCGTACAAACACAGCACTATTTCAAAGACAGAGAAAGCAGATTTTGCTGAGATTCTTCACAAAATCCAGCAATGAATTCCAGAGCAAAAAAAGATTAGGACATTTCCTAAGGTGGATAATTGTGCTGCATTTACCTTATTTAATATTTTATGGGCAATTCGATGTGAAATTAAAATATGATCTAGCTTTTAAATAATGGGTGAAGAAAAAAGTCTATCAGTCCTGTAATTTAGATCTCATTAGTGAGAAAGCAAGAGAAACATTAAAACCAACCTCCAGTAAGTTCCAAGCTTCATTAGCACATATAGCTCCTTCTGCTGAAAATTTATTCAATGGTGTCATGTTAAGTTATTAATGCCAAACTTCTACCCCAAAAGGGTGCTTATAAGAGACTCCAGTGAAGGCTGAATAACTGGTCAAAGATGAATTCCAATTTTGAGAGTGATGCTAATTAAGTTCTTTAATAAAAAATATTTTATTATAATTTGCTTATGGGTTATAGACTATAGTGTATATAGAACATAGAGCACATGTGAATTTCTATAATCGAGGTTAGTTTCCTAGATTTTTTTTAAAGTGTATGCTATGTAGCTTATAGCTACATGAAGCAAATATTTTTGACATATGTTCTTTTATTTTCTATATTATACATGTCATGTAACTAAATTAATTACGAAGGTCTGAGTTGAATTGCATTTCCCCAAAATTCTCATGTTGAGGTTCTAACCCCCATCACCTTAGAATGTGACTTTATTTGGAAATAGGGTCTCTTCAGGGGTAGTCAAGTTACAATGAAGGCACAAGTGTAGACTCTAATTCAGTGCAAATGGTGTCCTTGTAGAGGGGAAATTTAGACACAGGTGTGAACAGGGAGAAGATAATGTGAAGACAAAGGAATAAGATGTCAAGCTTCAAGGCAAGGCAAGAGGCCTAGAGCAGACCCTTCTCTGACAGCCCTCAGAACGAATCAGTCCTACAGACACATTGACCTCATACTTTCAGCCTCCAAGACAGATAATAAATCTCCACTGTTTGAACCACCTAGTTTGTAGCACTTTGTTATGGCAGTGCCAGGAAACAAATACAAGGTCGAAAATTCAGGCCTAAAATACATACAGTTTATACCTACAGACTCTTTCAATATCCACATATTAAGTGAATTTAAGTTAAGCATTTTCATAGCTATTTCTCACCTTTCATCTTGATGTTTGCACTCCTACAAATACAATGAACATTTGGTTGTGGTACCAAATTATTCTTTTATACACATTACTACCCCCTCCTTCCTTTGCTCACGTCTTTCAGTCCCTCACCCAGGCACCTGCAACGTGGTGCAAGAGATCATCAGGCCCCTGGCTGGACTGTCTTTTTTCCTGATCTAACAACCAGTTCTAAAGTCCTGCGGTATCTAGTTTTGATCAATTCAGTAGAGCCTTGGGCCTCTGGGTTTGATTTTTAGAGAATGAACCTCAATGGAGAATCACTTGATATGCCTAAGAGCACAGTCTCTCAGACTCATAATTTCTTAAGACTCTCAGTCCCAGAAAGTTTAGCCTTCTTATTTTTGTACATGTGGTGCACCAAAGTTTGGTTTATCTGCCATATTGACAGATCATAACAGTAGTTAGGGCAACTAGCATACTTCACTTTCTGTCAATCACAAGGTACCACAAACTAAGACAAATAACTAGGGTAGCAGCCACAACTGGTTACCCTGGTACAATTTCAACGAATGTTCTATTAAAACATCCTCTTGGCATATTAATTTTGTTTCCAATACTGAGCATTCCTTGAAAGAGTAAAATGTCATGTTTAATCATTTTTTCACATAATGAACTTGAAAGGATTTGTTCAAAATTAATCACTTGCATAATGAATTAGGAACCACAGAAGATCAAGGAAGCAATACAAAATTAAACAGGTGATTTTTTTGGCATTTATTTTAAAATCATTCCGTCTATTCAACACAAATATAACGATGCCTCTTTTTCGCCAGGTACTCAACAATCGATGCTGAGCAAGACAGTCAAAGTATGCCCTTATTTGAGCCTGCATTCTTTAAGGAAGACAGGCAATAAGCAAATAAATATACGAAATGTGTAAAATTAATGTGTAATGTGTTTTTGAGGATTTAAACAAGGAGTTAAAATAGAGAACCACGGAGAATTTAGAATTCAGATAAGACAATGAAGAAGATACTTCCTGAAAATGTGACATTTAAACTGAGACATCATGTTGAAAAAGGAGCACAACATAAAATGCTTTTGTGGTGAGAAAGAGAGGTACACTTTAGGAACAAGAGAAACCTAGAGACATGGCCTGAGGGAAACAAGGAAAAAGTATGCCATGACAGATTGAGAAGACCATGTCAAGTCTTACTGATGTGCTAAGGAATTCAAAAATACTTTCTATTTAAGAATATAAAAGCAATGGAATGGCAATGAAGGGTTTTTAAAAGGTGACTCCGGCTGCTATGAGGAAGAGGGAAGACCTTTTGGACACTGATGGCTTGGAATACAGTTAGTGGTACAGGTAGACAAGTGAGTTAACTCAAGGTATACTTTGGCGGGGGAACCAACAGAACTTGCATATTAGCTGGATGAAAGGACTGAGGAAAAGGGAAGACTCCAAAACAGCTCCAAGTTTACTAACATGATATTATAATCTAAAATTTCTTAACCAAGTGTTCCTTCAATGAAGCCTATCTCTCAAAGTTTCTTTATAGTATAGTTTTACAAGTTTCAGATTAACCAATATTTCATTTACTAGACCTCATGCTAATGGTATCCATACACCTAAAGTCTTAGGAACATCAAATTCAAATCTTTATTTCTTTTTTTTTAAATTTCAGATCTTTTTATATGCATATAAATATACTAATACTGTCATATGTACTTGTCTACTTTTTTAAATTTCTATTATGGAATGTTAACAAGGTCAGGTTTTATTGATGTAAAAATTCTGTACACAGGAAATGTTGCCCATTGATTAGATTTAACTCACATCAAGGAAATACCATTGTAACCAAAGTGGTACACAATGACACTGATTGATTTATTTAATCAATTCACTAAAATGATATTTTCAAAATTTATTCTTTCCAACTATGGGTCTCTATTTTAGTTCTAGAACAAAAAAGAATTTAGAAAATAAGATGGTTGGAAAATGAAAATAATCATGATTTTTTTCTTTCTTACATTAACTCCTCATTATTGCCAACTAATCATTTAATTTATTGAGATACAAGGAATATCTGTTATGAAAAGGGATCCTATTAATTATTTTGAGCCACAGTTAGTGTTTTCTTTATCATTTTCTTGACCAAAAAAATAAATCATTTGGGATATCTGTATGGCCATTATTCATCAAGACCAGTGTTTCTTAAATATTTATAAGCGATGGAATCATCTGGGTGTCATGCTAAGATGCAGATAGTGATTCAGTAAATCTAGGTTAGAGCCTGAGATTCTGCATTTTCCAAAGCTCCCTAGTGAGATCAATGCTGCTGCCCCTTAGAACACACTTTGAGTAGCAAGGAGTACTCTAATAATGATATTTAACCTAAATAATATTATTATATTATTATACATCACAATAGAGCAATACAATTCATTATGCTCAGGGGCACTGAGAAGTAAATGAAATAAGGTCCTCTCACCAGTAGAAACAAAAAGATAAGCATTTTATCACTATTGTTGCTGCTAATACTAGAGGCCTAATAACGGTGCAGAGGCTTGCTGTTTTAAAAAATTCTATTAGTTATAAAAAAAATGTAAATCTCTTTAGACCTCTTTATTGATTTCTCGGTGAAGAATCTGTAGGAAACCAAATGGTTGTATTTACATGAAGACCTTCCTTGGTTTTAAAAAATTCCTCTTTTCTCTTTTATAGTGTTCATTAGCCTCTTAACAGGGACCTAAAGTCCCCTTTTGTGTTATATTTTTAAAATGAAGCTTGATATTTTTATGCTGAAAACTGGAGAAGATATACACAAGACAAAATTTATGGAACATCAAGCAATTTAAACGGTTGAGAATGTAGATGCAATTAGCAGTGTTGCAGGCAGGGGTGTCAGAAACTAGATATGGTTCCAGAAAGACAAACAATAAACACTTCCTCTCCCCTATGAAATGTAAGTAGTTTGAAGGGCTGAGAGAGAAGAGAAATTCCTAGCTAAAAATATTATAATATTGGGATCTTTACAATCCCTGGGAAGTTTTGCTTCTTTCATTCAGCCTGGACTCAGGGAACATATATTTCATGATGCCCAAGTAATGTCATGATGGTCAATAAAGCCTCCTAAGGATGTGCAAATCAAAAAGTCCTCTGTTTTCTTTAAGTGACCCAGAGATCCAGAGAATCCACTGATAAGGAAAAAAGATGCCACATATCAATGATATCTGATCTACTTCCATTATTTCTAATCCTAGGTTTTTAAAAAACAGGCAGATATGTGGTCTAATACAATTCACAAGGAGAATTAAACACCAAAAATACTCAAACTGAAACTGTCACATTTAAATTGATGAATTTCAAATAACCCTAATCATCGCAAGAGTGCATCCAGTTATATGGTACTCTTATATGCCGTTAATTCATTCTGGCCAGACCGACAAAATACAGTTTTATTTAAGATTATCTGTTCCACTGAGCATTTTTAGCTTCTATTCATTGAAGTGCTTAATTGGTAAAAATTGGTCTTACATTTTTTAAAATAAAATTGCTTCTTCCATTTTTCACAGCCAAGGACCTTGTCATCTACACCTTGTGCTATTTAAGAGCTTAGATATTTTCAAGATTTTTCAGGAAACAATTTGCATTCACAACTGGGCTTATGTGTGTAGAGAAATGTTTAGATTTCAAACATTTGAAACATATCTGGATATTTAAATCATCTATCTTTCAAATGATATAAATCACCTATAGGCTCCTATTAAGAAAATTCAGTTCAGCACCTAGAGACTCAATGCCTATCAAGTCCCATTTGACACAATGGCTAATTCCCAGAGACAATCTAAGGTATATTTTCCATCTCTGTTCTGAATTACATCCCAATTACATCTATCATCTTTACCAAATTACATCCCTACTATATTATCCCAAATTACATGTGTGCTATTGACCACTTCCATTACCCCATACATTCCTAGTTCATTCCTGCTATACCTCTGTTTCCTTCATAAACTCTGTCATCTACAAGAATTTTAAGTGTGAGTGTTTCTCAGAGTTCCAAACACTGATCTTCCTTAGATTTTTATTTGTCAGGTTTAATTTTTTTTAATTGTTATTTCCCCAATACAATTTTTTTTCCTACTGTACAGCATGGTGACCCAGTTACACATACATGTATACATTCTATTTTCACACGTTATCATACTCCATTGTGACTAGACATAGTTCCCAGTGCTACACAGCAGGATCTCATTGCTTATCCATTCCAAAGGCAATAGTTTGCACTTATTAACCCCAAGCTCCCTCTCCCTCCCCTTTGGCAATCACAAGTCTATTCTCCAAGTCCATGATTTTCTTTTCTGTGGAAAGGTTCATTTGTGCCATATATTAGATTCTAGATATAAGTGCTATCATATGGTTTTTGTCTTCCTCTTTCAGACTTACTTCACTCAGTATGAGAGTCTCTAGTTCCATCCATGTTGCTGCAAATGGCATTATCTTGTTCTTTTGTATGCCTGAGTAGTATTCCATTGTGTATATGTACCACATCTTCCTAATCCAATCATCCATTGATGGACATTTAGGTTGTTTCCATGTCTTGGGTATTGTGAATAGTGCTACAATGAACATGTGGGTGCATGTGTCTTTTTCAAGGAAAGTTTTGTCTGGATATATGCCCAAGAATGGGATTTCTGGGTCATATGGTAGTTCTATGTATAGATTTCTAAGGTATCTCCATACTGTTCTCCATAGTGGTTGTACCAGCTTACATTCCCACCAACAGTGCAAGAGGGTTCCCTTTTCTCCACACCCCTCCAGCATTCATTATTTGTGGACTTATTAGTGATGGCCATTCTGACTGGTGTGAGGTGGTATCTCATGGCAGTTTTGATTTTCATTTCTCTAATAATCAGGGATGTTGAGCATTTTCTCATGTGCTTGTTGGCCATCTGTACATCTTCTTTGGAAAAATGTCTATTCAGGTCTTTTGCCCATTTTTCAATTGGGTTGTTAGCTTTTTTGCTGTTGAGTTGTATAAATTGCTTGTATATTCTAGAGATCAAGTCCTTGTCAATTGCATTATTCGAACCTATTTTCTCCCATTCTGTAAGTTGTCTTTTTGTTTTCTTTTTGGTTTCCTTTGCTATGCAAAAGCTTGTCAGCTTGATTAGGTCCCATTGGTTTATTTTTGCTCTTATTTCTGTTGTTTTGGGAGATTAACCTGAGAAAATATTCATAAGGTTGATGTCAGAGAATGTTTTGCCTATGTTCTCTTCCAGGAGTTTGATGGTGTCTTGTCTTTATTTAAGTCTTTAAGCCATTTTGGGTGTATTTTCATGCATGGTGTGAGGGTGTGTTCTCGTTTCATTGATTTGCATGCAGCTGCCCAGAAATACTTGCTGAAAAGACTGTCTTTTTCTCCCTTAGATTTTTATAATCTTAAATTATCTCACTAATATACATTGCCATCTATAACTGCCATCTACATGCTGACAAATTCCAAATCTACTGCCTCAAGCTCAAACCTCAACACTCTGTTGGAATTCTCCACTCATTGTCCCATAACTATCACCTAAACTCATCTTCACCATCTTCTACTCTTTGCTTCCCACCCACAAACTTAACTCTCCCCAGTTGTTCTAGAGCTGCATGAATTGTGCCACAAGGTTCCTAGTCACCTACACCATGAAACTTCTCTTCATTCTTCCTTTTTCCCCCTCCCTACAGTCATTAACCCAGTCACAGAAGTCAAGCTTTTGAACAGCTGCAGAATCTGTCCCCAATTCTCTATTACCACTGCTTTCCTTCAGATATGCAACACTTAAGAAGTCAATTACACCAATAGCCTCCTAAGTGACCTCCAAAGTCTGTCTCCTTTCCACACTGTAGCTAAAGGGATCTTTCTGAAACACAAATGTGATTATGTGACTCTACCACCTAAAACACTAACATGACTACCTATCATTTTCATATGAAGTCTCAAGTTTTTGTCCCAACCCTTTGGAACCTAACCCCTACATAAGTGTCTCATCCCGCATCTCCAATTGAGTGGAGATACTTGGAATTCTCCCGAAGCACCATGCACTCTCCCTCCCCAGATGCCTATTCTGCTGTTCTTCCTCTTGGAATGCATTTTCACTACTCATCTATCTGAGCAAACCTATTCAACCTTCTCTGATCCCCCATAATCTCAAATAGGTCCTCCTTCTTTGCATTCCCATAACATATACACACCTTTAGTTCAGGCTCTGAACTCTCTCTAAAATTTTGATTTTTCTTAGCATTTCCCCCACTGGACTGTGAACCCTTTGAGAACAAGAATGACATCTTATTGATCATCATATTTCCAGAACTGAACATTGTATCCATCATAACACTAGTACTTAAAAGCAAGTAGATGATTGAATGAATAAACAAATGAATGAATGAACAACTATAGATATATCTTTACTTACTCAAAACATTGGGTTCATTCAATTGTGTGATGGTTCATACAACTATCACCCATTGAACATCATTTCTCTAACTTTGCAAGATATTTTTAACTGTGTTGTCCCAAGAATATATGTGTTAAATTACTGGTTGAAATTAGTTTAAAAATAACACTTTTTCTGAAGACAAATGTGAAAGCTGTTTTTAGCCAGAATATAAAACTATGTCACCCAACATGTCTCCTTTTTTTTATCTTAACTGCCAGAAAAATTGAAGACAAACTTAGTGTTCAATAGTAGTAGTTAGACCATCCCAAGTTCCTGATAATTTCTATGCCATTTCCTGTCATAGATGGTCTATTTCTATCCTAAATTATTTTACTATACATAATTTATTCTCCCTAAATTCATCTATTATAAATTATTTTAATATTTGTAGGTAGGTGAAGAATGGTGGCAAAACCTAATCCATCAAAATACGTTTTTATTCCACCTTAAGTCCCAGGCATTAAAGAGCTGCATCAAAAGTAAAGCCTAGGGGGTGGGGGGTAGGAGTTAGAATTATGGGATTAACAGATACAAATACTACACATAAAGTAGATAAGCCACAAGAATTTATTGTTTAGCACAGGGAATTATATTCAATATCTCATAATAACCTATAATGGAAGATAGTCAGAAAAAAATAACTGAATCACCATGCTCTACACCTGAAACTAATACACTGTTGTAAATCAATGCTACTTCAATTATTTAAAAATCAAGACATATAGTCTTCTGGCAACCTATCAGAATTCCTGAGTTTTTTAGTCAGTCTGATTCTGCAGCTATGCATGTCAATCCCAAAGTCCCACTCTCATAAAACTGATTGAATATTATAGCCACCAGTACAATTTATCTGCAATAATAAAGTTCCACTCATGCTTGGAATGTGTTCACATTTTTATTAATTATAACCCATGGACCATAGCCATAAGTTTCATTTCATGCCATGTAGTATTTTAAATATTAGCTGTTAATGTAAGTGGACAAATTTAGCAGACAATAAGCAATGTGATTCACAACCTAGCCCCATACTAGAATGTCCTGGGGGGAAACTTTAGACATACTTATGCCAAATCCTCAATTTAAACAGAATTTCCTAAGCAATAGGGTGGGACTCAGCATCTTTTTTTTTTTTTTTTCCAAGCACTCCAAGTGATTCTACTGTACATTGAGGCTTGAGAATCAATGACCTGGAGACTGGGAAAGAGGTCCAAGTTAGGGATAAATGTTTGTCATTTTTCTCTTCAGAGGAGACTGCTGATCAGATTTTAAAGTGAAAATAATTCTACTTTTTAAAAATCAAACTTTATTTACCCCCATTGGAGTGAAGCTGGTTATAAAAAACCTGAGTTTAAAAAAAAAAATTAGAGATGATTACTTATTTTAAAGGATTTTCTGTCTTTATAAAGGATTAATTTGAGATCATTTCTTCAAGTTCCAGGTAGTGATTTAATTGATTTGTAGACTGGTCTGTTATTAATTACACTTGTGACCTTTGCAAAGTCACCTGAATCTCTCTAGACCTCGATTTTCCAATGTGTTAACTGAGAGAACGGGTAAAAGAAGCACTTTCTCAGTTCACACTGTTTCCCAGAGGTGTCTAGCTCACACACAGAGGTGGAAGGGTAGCTGAGGGCACAGACCCTGAAGTCAGGCTGCCTAAAATTGAATCACGGCACCTCTAATTACGCTGCCTTGGGCAGATTAATTAACCTTTCAGTGCTTCAGTTTCATCAACTATAAAATGGAATTAACAATAGTATGTACTTCACAGGTTATTGAGATTAAATGAAATAATATATATAAGCATTTAGAATAGTTCTGGGCATATAGTGAGCACTATATAAAAGCATTAGTTGTCATTCCTATTACTAATATTACACCCTCGAAAAAAGTCAAGGGCGAGGTATTGCTAATGCATTGCTGAGCCTCTAAGAAGGGGGCATATATGATGTGTTTCAAAGATACATTTGACCAGTTAACATTTAGTTGCAGGGGGACAGCATGGATCACACTCCGGGCAAAGCTGGACTACATGACTGCCATATCCCTTTAAACTCTAGTATGGTGATTCATCTCTATGTCTTAGAGACCTAGAAAAATATGGCCCATGGGCTAAATCCAGCCAACCATCTGTTTTTATAAGTAAAGTTTTCATGGAACACTGCTATTCTCATTTGTTTACACATTGTTTGTATCTACTTTCACACTACAACAAAAGAGTCGAATAGCTGCAACAGAAACCATATGGCCTGCACAGCCCAAAATATATGCTGTCCAATCCTTTGCCAATCCTTGCCTTAGATATAAAATGTACTGGGGAGCCTACAGCTCCTCTCCATAGTAACCTAAGAGACAAATTATATGAATAGGCATTTCAATTGCATCGACCCAGTTGGCTGGAGACACAGAAGAAACAGTCATCAATGTGGGGTGCAAAGAGAGAGTGGGTATGGGGGTGGGAGGTTCTTGATTATATGTGCAGGAAAGGATAAACAGTGAGGATCAGAGAGGAAGAGCTGCTGGTGGGAAAATAAAGGTGCCGATAAGGGATGGGCATGTCCTCCCATCACTTCCCCAGCTGTCTACTCATCCTCCCCAAAATATAAGATTTCTTTTATACTCACTATTATTAATCAAGTACAATCCTAGAAAAAAAATGCTTTTTATATTTGTTTCTTTATATAAATATTATTATCCTAATTTTATAGATGTACAAACTGCTAAGTTTAAGCAACTTTCCCCACAGCTGATCAATGGTTGAGCTCTTAGTCAAAACTAGTTTTGCTAGTCTCAAATTGTCCATCATGCCTCAACTGACGTTATTCGGTGTTAGAACTTCTCTTTAAAAAGCAGACAAATGCTAGATACAATTCTGTGATGAGGACCAGAATTTCTTATGCACTATGCTAAATAAGTACTCACAATTGGGCAAAGCTTTACTATTTTCACCCATACGAATAATCGATTGCTCTCTGCCAAGTTTAGCTCTCAGGTGGTGGGGGAGGGAGGAGGGAAATGAACAGGCAAGGTGATGTAAGGAATCTGCCTGCATCCTGCATAGATAGCAACCACGTCGAAATTTATCTTACCAAGAAAGATAAAGAAAGGGATTCATTCAATATGAATAGAAACACAGGAAGCTATTGAAGAATAGACAAAAAGCACTGTTTAAAACGGCAGCTGCAAACCTTATCACTTATATTCTATTGCTACAAAGACTAGTCAGCTTTTCTTAGCCAAATGTGAATTAGAAGAAATATAATTTAGTGTTTAGAAAATATGCCTAATTGACCACCAAAGCTATACAATTTTGTCTTGAAGTAAGGAATTCTATATCAGCTTTTTAAAATGATGGTGATTAAGTAGACTACAATATACGTCCAGTGGTCTGTTCTTTTCATTATTTGGTGCACCCTGATGAAAAGTAATTATGCTTTGGCGAATTTTCCTCTTAGATGTAATTTGGACCACTTATCTGAGATTCTCAGAAGGGAGCTGACTTGACAACTAAAAGAGAACACCTGTTTCTATCAATGTGAAGGAAGCTTTCCTGAGAGCCTTTTCCTCTGCTTGGCAATGCATAGCATTTCTGCAACTGGAAATATTGAGAGATGTGTTAATGAATTGCCTTCTCTACCCAGCTAACAGAATTAGGAATTAAATGGCATAGGTTTTTTTATATTTACATAAGGAAAGAAAGAAGAATGGTCATGAATATAAAGTAACCAAAAGAGAAGAGGGTGGCGGTGATTGAGAATACTGAGCTATGTTGATGTGCACCCTAGGGACCAACCCACCTGCTGTAAGGTATCTTTCAGCTACGCAGGTGCTTTAAAAATAAAAACTCACAATTCGCGATTCCATTACTTCACTAAATAGTCAGACGAGATCTGCAAAAAAGGAGGTTGTTGTGTATTTTATTGTTCCCCACATACATTCTATGTGTGAAAATTCCATGCACACTCTTCATTGATATTAAAAGTAGGTGCCTGGCATGTTATTAACGGTTCATAAAAAGAGAATGGTCCCACTGCTTTATTGAAACACTAAATAATTCCATTTTCTGACTAGGACCATTCAAACCTACTTTTAAAAGCCTTTATTTGTTCCTTTTATGATCTATAAAAGCGCTATACTGCTATTACTTTGGCTTTTCCATCCTGTTTTAACAAACATCAAAAAGCACTTTTACAAATACAATCATTTAGCCTTGTTGCATTCTTGAGATGAACATCAACATGTAAAATAAGTACAGTACAAAAGATCTAAAACACAATTTAGGTGGATCTACTGAAAATCATTTAATGGACTTCAAGGAACTTTGTTTTACTTTGCCAATATTTTACCATCCCTTTTTGCTTGCCTCTAATGGGAATCTAATTTTCTTACGGAAAACTACTGCAGGGAAAAGCTGCAGCAAGTTTTTTTGGTCGTTTGTCTTTGTAACACACTAAGATTTTGCACCCTATCAATTTTCTAATTATATGCAAAATTGGGTATTTGCACTTTTAAAAACTTTCTATTGGAGTTCCCGTTGTGGCGCAGCAGAAACAAATCTGACTAGGAACCATGAGGTTGCGGGTTTGATCCCCGGCCTCATTCAGTGGGTTAAGGATCCAGCGTTGCCGTGAGCTGTGGTGTAGGTCACAGACTCGGCTCGGATGGATCCTGCGTTGCTGTGGCCGTGGTGTAGGCCAGCAGCTACAGCTCCGATTAGACCCCTAGCCTGGGAACCTCCATATGCCGCGTGTGTGGCCCTGAAAAGACGAAAAAATAAAACTTTCTAGTGAAACATAATATACATTAAAAATACACATAAGTGTGCTTACCACTCGATAAAATTTTTTACAAATAATATATCCATAGAGCTACCACCCAAATCTAGAAACAGAACTTCTACCAGGCCCTAAAAGATTCTCCCTGTACCTCTTTCTAGTCATTATAACGATAACCACTATCTGAACTCCTTACTATAAAAATGTCAGTTCTGTAGGGTCAAAGATGGGCACATCAAATCTTACAAATCCTCATTAATCCCTCAAACATAAACCTGGACTCAAAATTCTACATAGGTATAATCCAGTAAGGAAACCAAAATCAGTATCTGAACATATTTGAAAATAATTCAAAATTCTATATCTGATCAAGTTGCCATCCATATATAAAAACAATATGAAGACATATATTAAATATGTGAATGATTTAAGAAATAAACTCCCATGATTCTTTCTTAAAAAAACTCTACCTCATGACTTAATCTAACCAACCCAGGGATGACTCTATAAAAAACTCAGGAAAGATAATGCCATTTTATAAAAGACATGATGTCAAGCAATTTAAATAAGTAAATACATCTAAAAATGATTATAAAATGATGTTATCACTTATAAAAGTAAAACTATACAATATTAAAAATAAAAATAAATAATTATAAGGGACAGGAAAAAGTTCCATTAATACTAAAAACTGAGGTTGCAGTCAAGGGGGAGTGAGTTTTTTATCCATATATGTAATAATGTCTATAGTCTTTCAAAAGGAGGTCTCTCTAGGTACTTTCAATTGATTAAATCGAATGGAAAATAATAGTATGTTCACATTCAAAAGATAACCTGTAGTAGAACAAGAAACATACTATATGTCTTCTACTTATCAGAAAGATGATCATATAGAAAAGGAAATAATAGGAAAAGTTTAAAAAGATTCAAAAAAAGGAAACTTAAGATGGTATAACTAAGACTGAGCATTTTATAACACTAAATATTAAGGGGCTATATTTACTTATTAAAGGAAAACTACTTTACCAAACTACTTTTTGACTCAAAAAACAAGGCTAATTACAAGTTAAATATAACTTGTAATTAAATATAACTTGTAAGTTAAATATAAAAGGCATAGTAAAAACAATGTAATTTAGAAATGTGTAAAATAAATGGAGAGATAAAATTTATCTTTTACTTATTACTAAATTACTATTTGCAAAAATAAATCAAGGTACAAAATTTTAATAGCAGTTAAGATTGAATTCAAGGCAAGAATGATAATAAAAGATTTCATTTTACATTAAGCTGAAAGACAAGTTCAAAGAAGCCAAACTTCTGAGTAGAAAATTAAAATTACATTTTATGACTTAAATGAATATAGAGCTTTTACTAACTGTAAGTGACCAAAGAAATTATCAACCTGCCCAAATTTTTATCCAGGGTCAGGGGGAGTATTTCCCTACTGAATTCTGGAAGATGAAATACATTTATTGCTTGCTCATAATGCCAATCATGAAAATAATTAAACATATGTTAGGCGCTCACTAAGTATGTTAATGTTTTATCTCATTTAATCCTGGCAATAGCATATTAAGGTTTATATTATCATTATCTTACAGATGACATGCAGCAGTTAAGTAACATATCCAAAGTCCTACTGCTTAGGAAGTGGTTAAGCTGGAATTCAATCCTTGGCAGTCCAACCTAGAGCACATGATTTTGATGACTACCCTGATTACAGATCAAGCAGTTCAGAGAGGATAGCCTCATTAGATAATTTTTATATGAAACAAGTGATGGATTACAAAGTGTAGACACCACAACTGGGACTACAACAGTGAACAAAATAGAAAGTCTTTACCCTCATTACCTGAGGAGGGGCAGGTGGCATCAGAGAAGGGCCTGATCAATATCTATACATGTCCACATAATGACATGATGCCAGCATCATGGAAAAAATTTGAAACAGGTACAGTGCTGTTGCCAAAGGAGCCATATGAAGTTGGATGGGATAATATCCTGATCCAGTGTGACTATGTTCCTTCTTCCATGGACAGTATTTGCAATCTCAAAAAATCCCTGCTCTCCAAGGCTCTTTAACACTCCTTTGTTAGCCTGAGAGCATAAAATTTGCCCAATTTTTAAATAAATACAGGTGGAATTCAATATTGTACTTGTATAGGTAAAATAGTATCCTGGATTTTATATTTATCAGTTTTTTGGGTTTTTTTTAGGAAATGCTAGAAATTTCAGTGTCCACTAATAAAATAAGGCAGGATTCATTTTAAAGAATGTTTATAGTAGGTTTAGAGTCAAAAATAAAATTTGAAGAGTGATCAATTACAGTAAACAAAAGAATATGCTCCACTATTTTTTTAATTTGAGAAATTTAGTCTTTCTGATTTTTTCTTCCAGGCATGCATCAGTGGTTTTTTTATGGAATGGTGTTTCCTATCTAACCAACAGGATTTATTCTCATCATTAAATTGTATTTAGTTTTTGTTTCTGACCTTTGCTTCTTTTCATTTACATTCTTTATTCTTTTTCTTCCATTTGCTCCTTCTCCCTCTATGCTACCTTCTCTGAACCACTTGATCCATAATCAGGGATTTGACTTTGACTGCAAGGGGCTTTTTTGGTAACAATCTCTTTGGTTACTTGGGGTCTGATGCTTCTACAGGGCAGGGTTTTTTGGGGTTTGTTTGTTTGTTTGTTTAAGATTAGGGACCTGAAGCAGCCTTTTGTTAAGATTTTCAAGTTCATTTTAAGGGCCAATTTCACACTCAAATCAAAAGACTGTCATTTCACTCTTAAAATAGCCGAAGATTTACAATCTCTGGTTCCGAGTTTGCTGAACTCAGACATATAGTCATTCAGGTGATGCATCTTGTAAGCCTGCCCTTCAACATTGTCTTAAAACTGATGATATAAAATTCCCATCCGCTTAGTATATCATAAGACTTGTTTGTTGCTTCAACTGTCTGGAATAAAACCTCATTTCCTTAATTCTTCTCAGTACACTAGCTGCCTTTATGTGCATCCTATATTTGCTATATTGATTTTCCCCAAAAAGCTATTTGCATTAGCAAGATAGTTGCCTAAGACAAACACTTTTAAAGAAGTTAAGAAATTAGTCAACAAGATAAAATACTTTAAGCTAAAATTGGATGGTAAACACTGTCTGCATCTGCCCAAGCATGCAGTCATACATTGCCCTTTCTTTATTTTGCATTTTATTTTTAGATATGCTCCATTAAATGACTCACCTGTACTGTACTACTCTATAGCCTTTTTAAATTTACAGGCTTCTTATTTTTAATGAAGATCTGTAGTTTGGACTCATCATTTACAACACAATAGATGGCTTTTGCTCCTAAACTCATTATTTCTCCTTATTACACTTACTAGCCCTCTGAGATAATTTCAGTCAGACAATTAGTTGTTCCTTACCTTTATTTCTAAACCTAGAAAATGCCTTTCCTATTCTTTTCATTTAAAATACAACTTACTGTAGAATGGCATTGTTCACTGAATTCCAGGTGAAAGTTATGTTGTTTTCATTAAAATTCATAATTAAGCAATACAACATCTACTTGGGGATAACACATGCCTTATAAGGCTAGTTCAAAAACCTAAATGTATAGAAAAATCTACTTTGCCTTTTACAAGTTGGAGTAGTGAAAAGCCATAGCAGTTTTCTAAATTCAAAATCCAGAAGTAGTTTTGATTTTTAATTACACTAATGTCAACTGTTAAACTGGCCAGTGGATTAGGGGGCTTTATGTAAACTTTTTAACCTCCATTTTCTTATAGTATTTAGAAATAGTTATTTCTACTTTTCCCTATGCAAATTCCAGGAAGATTTTTTCACTGTTTTAGGGGAGGAATGAATTCTTTCTTTCTACTACCTTTCTAGGTTCTCTGGCTAAAGCTCTATAAATTAGACTGGCAAAAACAGATTAACAAGAAAAAAAGCGTACACATTTATTTATATTGATGTATATTTATTTAATATAAATTTTTCATGGTACAGAGGAGACTTCACAAGGAAATGAGGACCTGAAGAAGCAGTAAAACTTGAGTAGTTTTATACTAGGTTTGATGAAGAGTGGAAAGTCTTTGAAAAATGTAAGAGGACAACAGGATGTGAGCTGAAGGTGGTAAACTGGGGGAAACTTAGCAAGACATGTGCCTTTGACTTCCTCTTAGTCTTCAGAGATAAGGATGCTCCTTCCTTCTGATGTAGGGAGGGCACTGTTCATATAAAGTTCTTAATACCTGCTTTAGGAGATGTCAGAAAGTTCTTCTCATATAGGCTATTATTCCTTGAATTCCTTCAGCTTAAAATAGTTTACATCCTATGTTGCCATCACTGTGAGCTGGATATCCTTGAAGATTAAATAACACGAGAGTTTACATTTAAAATGGATAACCAGTGAGGTCCTCCTGTACAGCACAGGGAACTATATCCAAATTGCTCTTGGGATAGACCATGATGGAAGATAATATAAGAAAGAGAGTGTTTACATATGTATGACTAGGTCACTTTGCCATACAGTAGAAATTGGTGCAACATTGTAAATCAACTGTACTTTAATTTAAAAAAAAAAATTAGGAGTTCCCTGGTGGCCTGGTGGTTAAGGATTTGGCATTGTCACTGCTATGGCTTGGGTTCGATCCCTAGCCTGGGAACTTCTGCATGCTGTGGGCAAGTCCAAACAGCCACCCCGTGAATCAAAAACAAACAAACAAAAAATTAATAAAATTAGATAAATAAATAACATGAGAGTGTAACCAAGCAGGACGCTATGGGGCCTTCCTGGAACAGGCCCCCTCCCTATTCTCTGCTTTAGCCCCTCTGTGAAGTTTCTAGATAATAGTATCTTATATCCACTCCCTGAGTTGTTTTACATATGCTAAAACCCCACCAAATGGAAGAAGTTATCACATCCAGCAGAACCAGGAAATATTTGCCACAACTTATCATCTGCTTTTTTACTTTACTTCACCATCAACCAATCGAAGGACTGTGCGCGAGCTGATCACATACCCTGGGACTCTCCTCCCTTGCCTTGCCTTTAAAAATGCTTTATTAGTCAGAATGGCCATAATTAATAAGTCCACAAATAACAAATGCTGGAGGGGGTATGGAGAAAAGGGAACCCTCCTGCACTGTACCAACCTATATTCCCTCCTGGTGGGAATATAAGTTGGTACAACCACTATGGAGAACAGTACGGAGGTACCTTAGAAATCTATACATAGAACTACCATATGACCCAGAAATCCCACTCTTGGGCATATATCCAGACAAAACTTTCCTTGAAAAAGACACATGCATCCACATGTTAATTCCAGCTCTATTCACAATACCCAAGACATGGAAACAACCTAAATGTCCATCAATGGATGACTGGATCAGGAAGATGTGGTACATATACACAATGGAAGACTACTCAGGCATACAAAAGAACAAGATAATGCCATTTGCAGCAACATGGATGGAACTAGAGACTCTCATACTGAGTGAAGTAAGTCTGAAAGAGGAAGACAAAAACCATATGATAGCACTTATATCTGGAATCTAATATATGGCACAAATGAACCTTTTTGAAAAGAAAATCATGGACTTGGAGAATAGACTTGTGGTTGCCCAGGGGAAAGGGGAGGGAGAGGGATGGATTGGGAATTTGGGGTTAATAAATGCAAACTGTTGCCTTTGGAATGGATTAGCAATAAGATCCTGCTGTGTAGCACTGGGAACTATACCTAGCCACTTATGATGGAGCATGATAATGTGTGAAAAAAGAATGTATACATGTATGTATAACTGGGTCACCATGCTGTAGAGTAGAAAATTGACAGAACACTGTAAACTGGCTATAATGAAAAAAAATTATATATAAATAAATAAGTAAAATAAAAATGCTTTACTGAAACCCATTTGGGATTTTAGGCTTTTTGAGCCCTGGCTTTCCCAGACTCCTTATATGTCACCCTGCAATAAATGCTGCTCTGTCTTCACCACAGTCTGATGTCAGTAGATTGGCTTTACTGCTCATGGGCAAGCAGATCTAAATTTGGTTTGGTAACAAAAGACCTTAACTCATTCAGAGTCCCTTAGGAAATATGACGAAATACCAGTCAGCTGACTTAACAAACTAAAAAGATTAATACAGGTAATTTCTCAGAAGTTATCACATCTTGAATCAAACTTATCTACTATAAAGCTTTTAGGTATATGTCAATCCAAAAAATTATAATGCCCACCAAATAGGTTTGTGTATGGTGTCTAAAATTATTACCTTGGAGTACCCATTGTGGCTCAGTGGAAACAAATCTGACTAGCATCCATGAGGATGCAAGCTCGATCCCTGGCCTCACTCAGTGGGTTAAGCATCCAGCATTGCCATGAGCTATGGTGTAGGTCTCAGACGTGGGCTCGGATCTGGCATTGCTGGGGCTGTGGTATAGGCCAGCGGCCACAGCTCCAATTCAACCCCTAGCCTGGAAACCTCCATGTGCCACAGGTTTGGCCCTAAAAAGCCAAAAGCCAAATAAAATAAAATAAAATAAAATTAAATTAAATTATTACCCAACTTGTTCACCACAGGCAGTAAGACAGACTTTGCACTGCACAGAGTGAGTGGCAGCAGTATGGGTGGAGAGGGAATTCACATAAACTATTACATAACTTATATATTCCAGAGTTATGCAAGGCAACCATCCTATATCCTTTGTGAAAATTTATTTTGAATAATGGTAAAAATCTAAAGCACAATTTTAAGAGAGTTCTGTACTTTACCCAGAGGGTTTTTCCTGTACTTCAACAGAACAATTATTTAAAATATTTTAATAGGATGAGAAAATAAGAATGTGAGTTAAATAAAACTTTTATTAATTTCTTTACTTCATAAAATTTTAAGTACCACAGTCTTTCCCTTTATTAAAAAAAAGTGTTCTTGAAAATTAAATATTAACTAAATTTTTGTTAGCAAAGTCCATTTTACATGTTGAGACTTCAATGGGAATTCAAGACCTTAATTCACTCAAAGCCACTTAAAGAAAATAGATGGAAAAAATCTCAGAAAGGTAAAATCCAAATTAATTGGATTAAGATTTTCACAATAGGAGTTCCCGGCATGGCGCAGCAGAAACGAATCCAACTAGGAACCATAGGTTGTGGGTGGGTTTGATCCCTGTCCTCACTCAGTGTTAAGGATCTGACGTTGCCCTGAGCTGTGGTGTAGGTCACAGACGTGGTTTGGATCTGACATTGCTGTGGCTGTGGCTGTTGTTGTAGGCTGGCAGCTGCAGCCCCGATTAGACCCTAGCCTGGGAACCTCCATGTGCCAACAGGTGTAGCCCTAAAAAGACAAAAGACAAAAGAAAAAAAAAAAAAGATTTTCCCAATAATACATATTTTTATTTGTCTCTATTGAGGACTACTAGCTTCTGAAGGTGAGATACTAGGTCATGTTTAACCTTGACCTCAGCATCTAGTTTCTGGCAAAAAGTACACACTCAAAAAAATAGTTGAATGAATGAATGAGTGGAAACAGATCAAAGTCACCTGGTTACCATATTAAGAACACAAAGCATTAAATGTTTTAAGTATTGTGGCCAGTTTATAAAGTACCACACAAAAATGAAGAAAGGGAGAAAGGACATTAAGATGTTTTTTAAAAGGACAGGAAAAGCTGGAGGGAGGGTAAGAGACAGACAGGGAATCAGAGGCACAGGGAAGAGACAGTGGGAAACAAAGAGAAGAGGGGGCAGGAGAGGAGTAGACTGGAAATACAGAAAACAGTAGAGAAACAGAATAGGTGGCAAAGAATAAGAGCAAAACCTCCTAGACAAAGGTGCTTTTGTACGAAAAAATGTATAACTGCCATCCTGCAATCTGCAGTTCACCAGGGCCATGAATTTCAGAGTTTAAACTTCTCGTTACTCATCTTGGACATGTGAGTTAGCTGGTTAATTACTACTCACAGTTTTGGGGGTGTTTCCCTATAATTAATTTTTCCTGGACACAGTGGCATTGGCCAGGACAGAAACATGCCTCAGGTATTATTAATTCAGGCCAGAGAATGATCTTTCCCAGTCAGCTCCACCCTATCTAAAAGCGAGTGAAGGACACTTTCGTGAAATAAATAACCACCGTATAATTTCATTATTATTGAAGCTGAAAAATTTTAACAGTCCCTAACAGAGTACTGCGCACATGATGTACAATCAAAATGATATGTAAATAAGCTTTTTAGGTTTGGGGATTTTTTAGGAGGGAATAATGTTAGCCTCATGAAAAGGCTATTTTGAAAGTGGGTGTTCAAATCGATTTCTGTAATCAGTTAACTACACATATCTTCCACTTCCGTGATGTCATTTTTACTGTCCTTTTTACTCCATATTGACTTCATTAACAATGTATGATTTGGGAGTTCCCGTCATGGTTCAGTGGTTAACGAACCTGACTAGTATCCATGAGGATGTGGGTTCCATCCCTGGCCTCGCTCCATGGGTTAAGGATCCGGCATTGCCGTGAGCTGTGGTGTAGGTCACAGACGTGGCTCTGATCCTGTGTTACTGTGGCTGTGGCTGTGGCTGTGGCTGGCGGCTACAGCTCCAATTCGACCCCTAGCCTGGGAACCTCCATATACCACGGATGTGGCCCTAAAAAAAGACAAAAGACCAAAAAAAAAAGTATGCTTTGAATATCTTGAACTGAAAGGCAGCTCTGTGATTCTGGCTGCAGACTACTAATCTACGCATTGTTGACCCCTCTCAGAATGGTGCTTCACTTTCACTGAATCCCTGACCTTTGTTTTTTGTTTTGCTTTGTTTTGTTTTAAGATCTGAAGTAATAACAATTCACTGTCGTGGCTAAAAGCAATAAGGCATACAAGACACACTATTTCCAAAGCTCTGATAACCTCAGAAACAACAGATTACTCAGGGTGAGCTTTCAAGGGACAAAGGATTCTTCAGAAGGAAATGTGATTAAGAAAATAACCTGGGAGTTCCCTTTGTGGCTCAGTGATTAATGAATCCAACTAGGAACCATGAGGATGCGGGTTTGATCCCTGGCCTTGCTCAGTGGGTTAAGGATCCAGCATTGCCATGAGCTGTGGTGTAGGTCGAAGACGTGGCTCGGATTTGGCATTGCTGTGGCTCTGGCGTAGGCTGGCAGCTGGAGCTCCTATTCGACCCCTAGCCTGGGAACTTCTATATGCCGCAAGCACAGCCCTAAAAAGCAAAAAAAGAAAAAGCAAAGAAAAGAACCTATGGTACCCCCTGCTATCACAGAATAGTGACAAGTGGCCAGGTCTATGTTCCTTCCTTCTTTCCACTTTCTTCTCCATCTTTCCTCCTTTTTTCTTTCTTTTTAATTTTTCTAGGCCATGACTAAAAGTCAACTACAAACATACAAGTAGCTTTATAGGTATAGATATACTTCACTTTGCACAGCAAAATGGTCCCTGATAATTTGTATAAATCTATTATTTTTGTGACAAACTGATCCTGCTTTTCTTTATCATGTTGGAGATGCCTAATTTTCCTTCCTGATTAATCATTAATTTTAGCTTTAAGTTTCTCTTCTCTCGTAAAGCTAGGCCAAAAAAAAAAAAAAAAGCCTGGAAACAAACAGTTAAATATTTGGGGAGGTCACCATGTAAGTAAACTCTCTGGTGACTTCCTATTTAACGTAAATGTCTCTTTGAGCTTTGGGATTTTATATATTTCCACAGAATTTAGCCTGAGGAGTCACAGCAAGCATAATTAGGCTGGAGGAGTGCAGAAAAAGCATGTGATACAGTTTATAGCGGAGGACCCTCTCACAAAACGCCTTCCTCTAACATCGATAAGCCTATTCATAACGGGGAGTGCAACAAACATGTCCAAGGAAAGGGCACAGCAATGGAAATGCCAGTGACTAAATTAAGAGGAGTAATAATAATTGCCTCAGAAAAACAAACAGCCCAAACAAATGAATCTCATGGAAGAAAAGGGTATTGGGACAGGTTCCGCCGTCTAGGAAAAGGGGACATGAGACAAGCAATGAGTACCACGATTTAAGATGATAAGGTGGAGAAGGATAACGAGGTAAGTTGATGCCCGAATATATGTCAATTTCCAAAAAAAAAAAAAAAAATGCATAAAGGTGCTTGGAGAGAGGAAGAATTTTCAGGTACTTCTTATAATTCGTTCAACTTATTTTGACTTATCTAGATCATTTAAACTTTAAACTGATTGGTGAAAACAAGGCGGATTTTTTTGTCATCTCTTTGTGTCCAGATGCGTGTCTGGATCACAGGTGAAGGCAGAACACTCTGGTCTAAGACAGCGGAGGCCCCGCTTCATGAGGAGCAAACAGAGGCATGAGCAGGACAATGTGGGAGTGAGGTCGGCTGCTGTGAACTCAGAGCAGGACCTGGTGGATCTGGTTCCCATTCTGCTCTCCTGGAACAGGAGGGGATGCTGTGTGAGATGCATTTTCTCCCATCGTCAGCTGTTGCTCAGGGCTTCAAAGCAATGTTACGGTTTTACTTGTCCAAGAGAATCCCGGTCCAACACCTAAAATCTACGCCCTGTGCAGGGGGGCGGGGGGGGGGGGCAAGAAAATGCAGGGACTCAAAACAAGGACCTTGCCTGATGGCAAAAAAAACCTGAAGGCAGGTTCCTAACCAATGAAGGGAGCTCACCTGAACGGTACAAGCCGAAGGTGGGCCTCTGGTCAGGATGAAAGCCTGCCTGCATGTTACAAGCCAAGGGCAGGCCTCAGGTTACACAGCTCTCATGTTGATGCTGATGGGGAAGAATTGGGGCTTTCCTGGGAAAACAATTTCCATGTTTGCGCTGGAGAACATGGATTGTTTCTCCTGTGACCTAGTCTTTCCTGCTGTTTTATTTGTTATTCAGTTTTCCTCAGTCTTTCCTGATCATTTGCTTATTATTCTTATTTCCCATTCTTATTTTCCTGTGGTGACTTGAGATTTAACAAAATTACAACAATAATATAGTAAGAATTTCATCCTGAAGGACTTTCCCCTATTTAAATCCAACTTAGTTAAAACATAGTGTTTATCTATTAACTAGTTATATAGTAAACTTTAGAGTTAGGATTTTAATGAGGTTCATAAAAGTTAGACATATATTATCCAAAAAACCTAGCTGTGAGTTTTGTCTTTGATTTTAAAAGCTTTTAAGTGATAGCTAGTTTAGTTAAGTTGGTTTATATTTACTTACACTATCTCCCTACCATTAAGCTTTGAAGATAAGCACCAGTCTACAAACAAGGTTTGTCAATGCCAAATTCTTGTGTCTATGGCCTCTTCAAAGTACTCACTAAGTTTAGTTAAGATAGAGGTCTTAAAACAGGACGCATAGCTGCTATACCATGTAATAGTTAACCAATGTACTTCTAACACTGCGATGTAATCTGTAGTGAAAAACTGTCTATGTAATCAACCACTGTTGCCAATAAAGTTTGAGCAGTCCAGTGCCCTGAAAGGAGGGACAAAGAGGCTGTCTCTGATGCAAAAGCCGACGTCCATCCATCTTCTTCGGGAAAGCGTACACTCCCTGGCCACCAGAGCTGGCCTCTGGCAGCCCTGCTTTCTCCAGTCTGAATCCTAGACCCTGCCCCAGCACTCTGTCATACACATCCATCACCATGTAGGAAACAATCCTTCCACTATAAAATGGAGAGCCTGCACAAGCAGATGTTATCAGTGTGTGGGGGTGGGGTGTACGTGTATATGTGTGTGTGTATGTGTGTGCGTGTGCGCACGTGTGCATTGCTACAGCTAGTATTTTTTTCAGAATATTTATCAACCATGTGGTGAAGCACCTAGCATTCCTATGCTAACTAATTAATTAATATTCATCACCATTGATTCATTCATTCATCAGGAAATGATCAATCTACAGGATAGTCAGAAAAAAAATTAAAAGAACTTAGAAAATGAAAGAGAAAGGCAATCCACACCTTATCAAAGCATGAAAATAAAGACTTTGCTTTACAAAAAAAGTCTGTGAATATACAAGTCATAATAGGGCCTTTATGATACAGAAATAGCCAACAGCAAAACACCATCATGTAGTATCTACCATGCATTTTGACCACTGTTTCTTAACTGATCCCTCCTCCATGGGTTTGATCATCCTTCCATCCCGTTCAGCCAAAGATGAGACTATGTTCTAAGAAATTAGTCATTCTAAGCCAATTTAAATCATCGCAATCAGTCATTGGCAAAGTGATATGCACATGCCAGCCCTCTGAAAACAAGAAAGGAGCATTCCCAACGTATTCACTGACTCCAGTATAAACAGATTCACTGTTCTTCTTAAAGTGGACCTTCCATCACGGCTAGCATAATAAATTTAATTCTAGCTCTGAAAATTATAGTATATAATTCCCAATATGCCAAGCCTCCATTTTAGCACATTACTTAGACTTCTTTCTGATCTGGCTAGAGCCATACACAAAACTGTCAAAAATCTTGTCTGACTTCTGTATTCATTTAAAATGAGAGAATAATTTCTTTGTTTGTCATAGCCACTGTAATACTGGAATTGTAGGGATTAAAATTCATGAGTTAGCACATTTACATCCCATTAGTTACCCAGTCTATATATCTCTTTCAAATCTAAAATTCTTTTTTCTCTCTTCTCACCCTCATCTGATGACCTTGCTTCCTATTTCACGGAGAGAAGAGCAGCAATCAGAAATTGAACTTCCACATGCTCTTGCAACTTCTCTGACCTGCCTGCATCCTTGCCCATTCTGTTTTCCTCCACGACCAAGGATGAACTCTTTGTTGTCCTGGATTCAGATCACTCTTGCTTACAAAACGATTTTGCTCCTATGACTCTTCTCTTTCTCATCTTAATTATTCATTTTTCTCCATTCTATGAGATTATTGTCATTAGCATCGAAACATTCTGTAATAGCACCCGCCTTAAAAATACCCTCCCCTACTCTATATTTTCTTGTTTCTCTGCTCTCTTTTGCAGTAAAAAACTCATATTTTTATAGTAAAATTGTCATATTTCCCCCACATGATAACTTAGGAATCCAAATTGCTTAACTTATACGATAGAATATTCTCTTTTTCTTACTACCATTCCAGTAGACACAACGTAGACCTGACAATCAAGTTCTCTCCTTCAATCAAGCTTCTTTCTCATTTGCCTGACCAAGACATTTCAGTCGTAATTTAAATAACAATGCTGTTGATAATATACAAGGCAGCACAGAATCCAGCTGCTTCCTTTATAGTTGTACTGAATCCACAACAGCACTATCAGCAAAAACTGACTTCTCTATAAACTTTAGCAGATACATTTTAAATGACTCCTAAAGGGAGTTCTCTGGTGGTTCAGTGGGTTAAGGACCTGTCATTGTCACTGCTGTGGCTCTGGTTACTATTGCAGTGCAGGGTCCACCCCCTGCCCAGGAACACCTGCATGCTGTGGATATGGCCAAAGAGAAAATGACTCCTAAGAAACAAGAATTAAGTGGTATGTTTACAATATGTTCATAGTACTGTGAGGATGCTAATATCTATTACTAAATTTTGATATGATACTGAAAATAAATCATCCCAATATAATTATAAATAATATGAAATATAATTTATTTTAATCAATTTAAATGTTTTATATAAAAACATGTATTAATAATAAGAAAAAGAGGACATCCATCAATTAATTTGACCTTATAAAATATGAGCAGCATTGTTTATATAGGGAAAATATATATATTTTTTGCACTATGCAAGGAAATCTCCCACATTCAGTTAATACTTGGTAAAAATCATTGCCTAGTCAGAACTTAATAAGAAGGAAGATTATGCTGTTTCCCTTACCTAGTAGGATGAACAATTATAACCTTTGGTTTTAATATTTAGAAAAACTTCAAATCATTCAATCAGATGCAAATACCAATTGAAATTAGATTCTTCCTTTGACCAGTAAGGTCTTGATTGTGAACTACAGAAGCAGGACAGTGTAATTAGAAGCCTGTTGCACCAGAATTTTGTCCAAAAGAGATTTCTTGTTAAAATTTGATTATGAATATGAGCAATGTAAAAATACCATCATATAATAAGTATGCATATACTTATTAAGGATTAATTGTACCCTGACAATAAAGTATATATCTTTCCAAATATTTCTGTAGAGTTGGACTGAATGTTATGTCCTGGGCTATGAAAATGAGGGAAAGTGCCACCTACAGGCAGCACTAGATTGCGGGCATTTGATGGCTGAATTAGAAGTCAGAGAAGCTGATATGAGGTACGGTCACTGTTAAGCCAATATGATACATTGACAAAATGTTGCATAAGGCTTAGTTTTTTTAATTAATTTTAATCCTTGATTATTGCCAGAACTTCTTTCAGTATTCATCTAGTTCAACCAGCTCACTTTGCAAATCCAGGAAACTGAAATCCAGACCTTGATACAGGATTGTCCCACGGCTGCCCCACAGTAAATGAGAGAGCTGAGCTCTCTCCAAGTCCCTCACCAATTCTCCAAAGTAATTAATTCCACTCATTTGGAAAATGTGCTAGATAAAAAATGGCATCAAAATGTGTGAAATTATTATTCTACAATGTATAAAATAATTTTGACTTTTGAAAATTACTATATATCTTTTCTTTATAAGCCAAAGAGGCTGCAAAATATAAGCATGCTTTTATAATACATTTTCTTAACTGCAACATTTTCATAAGAGTATGAAGTGTGACTTTTCTAAAGTCTAATTTATGGCTCTTGAAATGAGTTTAATTGGCAATAAAACTTTTCAAGACACAAAAACTACAGTCCCTTTCCACTAAAGTCTCTTTAAATTAGTTTTCTGTGTCTTTAATGCAAACATACATTCTTTTGCATAAAAAAAAATCTATTGAAGAGGGAGATGTAGTTTGGTACCAAGTGTAGACTGAATATGGAAGTTGGGCCTTGATTTATAAAATCTCATTCTAGTGTGATAGAATCTTAACCTGGGTCAGAGAAACATAACACAGACTAAATGTTAAAAATAAAGAATGTACTTAATATTTATTGAGCTACTCTTTACAAAGTTTTATGTTAGACTCTGAAAACTTTATTTCACTTTAATTTTATTGCAGAAAAATTGGTTTCACACAACTAATCTGACTGTCACCAAATCCCTTTAAAAAGGGACTAAAGAGATTTTTGTGGAAAATTAAACACATAAAACCTCAAGAAAGAACAGAAAGAAAGACAACAGCAACAAAACTGTGGAAAGTGGAAAGCAATTAGTTGATTACTGAATAATTTAACAGAATGAGAAAGACAGTCTCAAGGCCAACAGTGGAGAAAGCTGAGAATTGACTGGAATGACACCATACAATCCCCAACGAGCTCAGAAACTGGGATTGCCAAGTACTTCAGGATGTGTGTGAAAAGAACAAGGAGAGAAGGAGTTCCCGCTGTGGCTCAGCAGATACGAATCAGATAGTATCCTTGAGGACACACGTTTGATCCCTGGTCTTGTTCAGTGGATTGAGGATCCAGTGCTGCCGTGAGCTGCAGTCTAGGTCACAGACATGGCTAGGATCTGGCATTGGTCTGGCTGTGATGTAGGCTGGCAGCTGCAGCTCTGAAGCGACCCCTAGCCTGGGAACTTCCATATGCCAGGGGCGTGGGCCTAAAAAGAAAAAAGTGAGAATAAGGGGAAGGGGCAAGTCTTTTTAGGAAAGAGCCAGACCCTCAGCTTCAGTTTCCTACTCTTCTCAGCTGGGACACACTGCCTCCCCAGGCCTTTGAAAGACTGGAGATTTATTCTCTAGGGAAGCTTGAAAAGTGTCTGGCCGGAGGGGGTCATTCAGGTAATTAAATGAGGAACTCACAGAAAGCAAAAAAATGATAGCAGAAATGAAAAATTAAATAGCAGTGATAAACAATTAAGTTGAGAAAATGAGTTAGAAAGAAGAGGGGGAAATACCAAAGGGATGCAAAATATAAAAGACCCAGGCCAGGATTCCAATATCTGCATAATGGGAGTTCCAGAAAGTGAATAAATCACCAAAGAAATAACTTGAGAAACTTTCTTTCAAAGAATTAGAAATTCCAGAATTGGCAGAATTAAAAAAAAATCTGCTCACTGAGAGCTTAGCAAACTGGATTTAAAAAAAGAGAGAGAGAGAGATCCACATCAAGACATTTCAGCATGAAATTTCATAATATTGAAAAGAAAAAGCTTCTAACAGCTTCTCCACTAGGGGGTGGGAAGGGGGACAACTCAGTTCAAATATAAAGAATCAGGAGCCATAATGGCTTCAATGTAAACCTGAAAGCTATACATTCGTCAAAGGAGGTTCAGACATTGTGAACAGTTAGGGGTATTCAATAGCATTTACACAGGGCATATGAAAAAACACGTGGCATGCTAATCTCATCAGAAAGATAATTACAAGTATATTGGGAGGATTGAACAATAGGAGGATGTCACTGAGGTTTGTGGGAGAAAGGGAAGAAAAAAGAGCTAAATCTTCATTTTTCATGATGTGAAATCAATAGATAATAACAAAAACTACAATCAAGAAGATGGGCCATGGAGTTGCCGTCATGGTGCAGTGCAAATGAATCCTACTAGGAATCATGAAGTTGTGGGTTCGATCCCTGGCCTCGATCAGTGGGTTAAGGATCCGGTGTTGCCCTGAGCTGTGGTGTAGGTCGAAGATGAGGCTTGGATCTGGTGTTTCTGTGACTGTGGTGTAGGCCGGCAGCAACAGCTCTGATTAGACTCTGATTAGACTCCATATGCCGTGGGTGCAGCCCTAAAAAGACGAAAAGACCAAAAAAAAAAAAGTAGTGCCAGAACCCTAACCACAGTCACACCATGTAATGGGTGTGGATTTCTATATAATAATATCCATAGTCCCCGTACTTGGGCAGGGTGTTTCTCACCCCGTCTCTCTGGGTCTGACTATGGAGAGATACCAGAATGTTCCCTCTTATATGACCTGTTCTCTAGATTGCCCTATGTTCTGGTATTCCCAGGACAGTCCTCTTCTATGCCTAAGGGCAGGCTAATTATTATTATTTTATTTATTTATTGTTTTGGGCTGCATATGGAAATTCCCGGGCTAGAGGTCTAATCCTATGCCACAGCCACAGCAACGCCAGATCCGAGCCGTGTCTGCAACCTACACCACAGATCACAGCAACACCAGATCCTTAACCTACTGAGCAAGGCCAGGGATGGACCCCCGCAAGCTCATGGTTGCTAGTCAGATTCATTTCCACTGCACCACGGGGGAACTGCTTTTTTTTTTTTTTTTTTTTTTTTAGGCTAATTATTAAAAGTACCTGTTTTTACTCTGGAAATTATCCTGATTGGACAAAGTGATTGGTCAGCTTAAGTTTGCTCTTATGCTTCCAGATCTTTGCATTTGCTATTCTTCTTACCTTGACTTCTCTCTCCCAAATGCCCTCGTGGAAAAGAAAAATCCTTCACATTTCTATCAAGTTCTACTCATAAAGATCTCGCCCTGAAGATTTCTCCTCCTGTCCCTCATTCCACCGCATATACAACTTCATCACAGCGATTATCTTACTATCTTGGAACTGTTTACAGGCTTGTCCTCCACAAGAACCTGAGTTCCCGAGAGCAGGGAGCATCGTTGCTCTGTCTTTGATTGTCCAGCGCTGAACACACAAACACATCCTCATTAAATGTCAGAACATCTCAGTGGGTGTTCCTTCTCATTCTTTTCTCTGGATCCTCTACTTCTCCTTGATTGCTAAATTGTGTGGAGCTGAGACCTCTTTTTTTCTTTGTCATTTTTTGATTTTACTCATTTGCTAAATGATCTTCTAGACCTATCATTTGGAATGTCATCTATATATTGATAATCCTAATTTTAATTCTCCATTTCCAACCTCTCCCCAAACTCTAGACATCAAGTTGATTTCCGTTCTGAAGTCTAATCTACATTTCAAATGCAATATGTCTAAAATAGAATTTTTATTTTAATCCCTACTCCAAACCGCTCTTCTCCTAAGTCTCCCCATCTCAGTTAATAGCAACACCATTAAGCCAATAGCTCAGACCATAAAATCCCAAGTCATGCTTGACTCCTCTTCCTCCCACTGTGCAACCAATCTGCCAGCAAAGCCAGTTCTAATGTGAATTTATAAGAATGGTGTGTCCAAGAAGACTATTCATTCCCTAACAGCATGATGAAATTACATTCTCCCTCTCCCCTAACCCTTACAACCCTGTTTCTATTAATTATATCTCTCATTCAAAACAATACCACTTTTAAGAACATCTCTTTGTCAATGGTACAAACACCACATGCCCTACAGTACATAACATAGATGAACATTTTAAATGTTGGATGTTGGTTTTAAATTTTAAATCATCAAAGTATGAAAAACTTATTTAGACTTGCTAAATTAAAAATAAGTTCCATAAACCTTTAAAAATGTATAAGTAATGAAAAACAGAAGTTAATGGGTAGAAGTAGATGCGCAGGAAAATTATCGGGGAAGTAAATCTCTGATCTTACACAGCAGGAAATGAAGGAACATTGTCAAAAACTTATGCGTCAAGAAATGGAATTTTTATGAAGTTAAACAACAAAAGAATTTTTTAAGGAGCCTGGTAGGGATTAGGAGTGCAGAGAGAAGATAAGTGAACTAAATTTCTCTCACATCATAGAAGGGAATCGATAGCAATTTTTAAATTGATATATTAGCAAATAAAGTATAGGCGTATTATTTGAGACTTGGATTTCACTTCCAGGAAAATTAACCATAAAATGGTTAAAATTATTATTTCTGATGAGTGGGAATGAAGGAAAGTGTACTGAACCTAACTTTTCCTTTAGCATCCTCTTTGGTGTTTGAATTTGTACCGTGGCACATATTGCAGGAATAATAATTAAACAGGCAAATATATAAAATAAATGTATTACTAAGTAATAGAGTAAATGATCACATCTGATCTAGTTCTAGGTCTAGATTTTCACACGTTTATTTGAATAATAGTTTATTAAAAAAAACACCAATTTTTGTTTCACTGTTGGTCAGTAGCATGAAAGATACAAATGCTGATTTAGGATATTTCAGTCTAGCTTTTTCTTTTTAATCCACTCTGTAAGTACAAAGATTGGTGAACTACTGTCTGGTCAAGATATATTGATGCTAGAATAGGTATTTAATTTTTAAAATTCCATAAAAAAATTCTTTACATTCAGAACCAGAAAAATTCACGCACGCAGTAATTCACTGTACTTTACCTTCTCAAAGTACTGAAGGCCTATTTAACACTCCAGAGGGAGATACTGCAGTTCTGTACACAGTAAATGCTTCCATTGTCCTAATGCTACCCTTGTCCTACTTCTAGGCTTATAAACACAGCACTATTTTTACCTTGAATAATGCATGGCTTGGTGGCCTGCAATATTAAAATAGAAGTCTGTTGTGTGCTTCATCTCATTGGTGTGCCCAGTGGCCTCAATCCAGTGTCCTATTGGAAGGCAATAAACACCATCCACCAAGTTGCTTTCATTATAAGTATAGCACCGGTCATGGTGGGGCCCATTGCCTAGAACAAAAGAAAACAACAAACAGGGCAATTATATCAATGTATTGCTTCAACAGCCAAAAAGTAGCTGATGCAAAATTAATAGTAAGATGAAAATAAATGTAAAGCTGCATAACCTACACAGTTCAGTATAAACAAAAACAGACTAGAGTAAGAGGGAAGAGAGTGAAAATTTGTGAAGACTGAATTTCATAGAGTTCTATGCTCCCTTTGAATGCATGGATAGTTCCAAAAGCGTATTAACTCTCCAAATTTCATGATACCTCTCAGTGCCTAAAGAGTCCTTTGTGAATCATTTTGCAACCTCATAAGCTGTTGAAAAGATTTTTAAAGGCATTAACGTCCCCGAACTGCATACTCTTATTTTCCTGCTATGCAAATTTATAACTGAAATCAGTAATAAAGTGCTTCAGTATCAGCTCAAACAATAAATGAATTTTAAAATATAAATGCATTATTAAATAGCAAAATAGGAGTTCTCTCGTGGCATAGCAGATTAAGGTTCTGGCCATTGTCACTGCAGTAGCTAGGGTCACTGCTGTGGTAGGGGTTCAGTCCTCAGCCCAGGAACATTTATATGCTGGGGGCGCAGCCCTAAAATAAATAAATAAATAAATAAATCCAAAATTTTTAATTAAATAAATAATAAAATAAATGATCATAGGCAATCCAGTTTGCATGTAAATCAGTGGTTCGTATTAACTTCAAGTGGGAAAACTAAGTATCACAGAGATTAAACTAGCTTGTCCAGGGCAACAGAACTAGTAAGTGCAGAGCTCTTAGTAACCTGACAGCCCTAATCTCCCACCTTTCAGGCACCTGAAACCTTCATGCTATTTTTCTGCCTACTTCAGAAGCACCAAGACACATATTCCTCCTCCCAGGGAGTAGAGCAAAAGGGGCAGAGACAGAAGAGCACATCTCTGAAAACACTATTTGCCTATATCACAATTTTGCCCAGTATCAACTACAGTAGTAAACACACCCTTTATATCTATGAAAATTGTAATTAGTACATAATTTGTATTAGCTATTCTTATGTGACCATTCCATTTCAAACGATTCCTTTGCTTAACCTACCTAATTTCCAGATATTGTCATTAATAAGGAAAACCTATAGGCAAAATAAAATAGGAATAAGTCATCACCCTTACTATGAAGATGAAAATTCAACTAATTTGTTCCTTGTTCTGCCTTACAAAATATTTTACCTAAAGTTATTTAGCATAAAATCTATTTTAAAAACCCTTAAGTCATTGGGCAGTTCTTTAGAATATAACTCCTTTCCATAAGATAGAAGGTACAGGATGGCTTCTTTAATCAATCATCACTGGTATTCCTAGCTCAGCCTCCTCTTTTTCTCTTGATGGCTACAAGGTGCTGCACCAACTTCCCTATTAACTGTGATATTAAATGGATGAAAACCAAACTATAGTAGCAATCCCAGTTCTAGAAATACATCCAACAGAAATATAACAAGAGCCAAGAAAGATTCATAGATACATACATCTGTGTAAAAATGCTATCTACCCATTCTTCCACAAATATTTACTGAATGTCGACTATATGATAGGCATTGTACTAAGACATGTTAAGGACTTAGGTATTTTCCATAAGAGCAATGAAACATGAAATATTTTAAGCAGGCAGATGACATGACCAAATTTTTATTTGAAAATATGTCTCTGGTTACAGAGTAAAGAATTAATTCAAGCACAATGAGAGCAGAAGCAGAAAGTCCATTTAGAAAACTACTGCATCAGCCTAGGTAAAAGATGATAAAAGCCTGGAGGTAGAAATGGAAAGGAGAAGGAAGATTCAGGAGCAAAAAGCCATGGGACTTGGTGATTAATTGGATATAGGAGGCGAAGAAAAAAGGGAATCAATAAAGACACCTAGGCTTTTGGCAAATACAACTTAAAGATAGGGGTACCATTCACTGAGATGTGAAATCTAGAAGAGTTGGAAGGTAAGATCATCACTTTGGTTTTGGCATTTAGGGCTTGGAGAGCTATTTAGAATCAAAAGGAGATGTCAAGTAAAGAGGTGAATTTATTGATTTTGATACTCAGACCAGAGACCTAAACTGGAAAAATAAGTTTATGAGTCATCTAAGTATAAATGGTAATTGAGACCAGGATATAGATGAGTCACAAAGAAAAACAATATTGATTGAGAAGAAAAGGTTTCTAGAACCAAGTCTGAAAGCATCTCAACATTTAATAGCTAGATAGTGAAAGATGAGCTTACAAAGCAGGCACCAAAAGAGAAGCTGGAGAAGAAAACAAGGAGGGAGTAAGTGAGGTGGGGAAGCATGATGGAAACTGTGAATTTGGACTGAAAAATAGTTAATAGATGTAACTATTAACAGTAACTACATCTGGAGAAGGTAATTGGGAAGGAAGGTCTGTTTTACTCTTAACTATTTTGAATCCATTGGATTCACTACAAAGAGAAGGTATTACTTTTCTTCTTATTATAAGAGAATAATATCTACGGCTCCCACTGTTCAGTACAAAAGACTTACAACAATTTAAATGCTATGACTTGAATAAATATAATTACTGAGGAGCTCAGGTATACATAAATTACACTATTCAAGAAAAATTATGTATGTAACATTAACTTCCCGAAGAATTCTTCACTCCTAGAATTGGTTTTTTGAATTACTCATTTTTACGCACCCATATTTTAAGGAAAGTAACAGAACTCATCTATCTCTCAGCCAGGGAGGTAACAGCAGGGGTCGAGTGGAGAGTGGGAGCTCTCATCCCATTCAGTGGTAATAAGGAACCCGGTCCCTTCAGTTATCAATGGAGACTGGGTGAGGAACCTGGGTAATGAAATGGTACCTTCGCTCTCCTGCCAGAACAGTGTCAGAGGAATCTACTTAAACCAGAAGTTTTGATAAGATGCAGAGTCTCATTAAATAATATTCAGAATGCCTAGGTTTCAATGGAAAGTCACTCACTACATCAAGAATCACAAAGATCTCCAAAAGAATGAAAAAAAAAAAATGTCCCCAAAATGCTAACATCTCTAACAGAGATGTTAAAGCTATCTGACAAGGATTTTAAGTTTCAACAATGCACTGAACACATTTGAAACAAATGAAAAATCACAAAGTCTCAGGAAAGAAATAGAAGATATAAAAAAGAATTAATTGAAAATTTTAGAACTGAAAAATGTAACAACTGACATAATCTAAGAGGATGAGTTTAAGAGCAGAATGGAAGGAACAAAGGAAAATTAGCAAGCTGCAAGATAATATAACAGAAATTATCCAAGCTAAGCAACAGAGAGAAAATGGACTGAAAAACAAAACAAACAACAACAAAAACAGAGCTTTAGGAACCTATGAGACTGTAACAATAGATGTAGCACTCCTATAATTGGAAAGGAGATGAGAAAGGGTGTGGCTAAAAAATACTTGAGAAAATAATGCTTAAAAATGTTCAAAATTTGTAAATAAGCATAAATCTATGTTCAAGTTAAGCAAACTCAAAATGGGATAAATAAAAAGAAGTTCATGCCACAACACATTATAATTACATTTCTGAAAACTAAAGACAAAGAAAAACCTTGAAAGTAGCCAGAAAAATGATAATTTAAGAAAGCAGCCACTTTAATGTCAGTAGGTTTCTCAAAAACATGGCTAAACAGAAGATCTTTAAACAGAAAGGAAATTGTCAAACACCAGGAAGGAAGAAGATGGTAAGCAAATATGTGGGTAATTCCAATAGAACTTCTCCTCTTGAGTTGCTAACAAAAATTATAATGCTGTCTGATGTGATCCTATGTGTGGAAATATTTAAGACAGTTATAAGAAGGGCAAAAAAAATAGAGGGAAGGTTCCTCCAATTCATTTAAATTAGCCAAATGATGAAACCAGTCAACCATGGCAAGTTATGTTTATATAATGTAGGTAAATCAAAATAAAATTCTAAAAAATGTTAAAGCATAAACCACATTGCCATTAGAAGGCATAGAAAGGAAACAGAGAATAAAAAACAGAGGAAACAACCAGAAACAAAAAATAAAGTAACAAACTTAAGTCTTAACATACAAATAGTCTTTTTAAATGTAAACAGTCTAAATACACATTAAAATACAGAGACTGGCAGAGTAAATTTTTTTAATGAACCAGCTATAGAAGAAATTCACTTCAAATTATAAAGGCAAGTGGAAAATAAAAGTAAAGAAAAAGATATTCCATGCAAATATTAATTTTTAAAAAGCTGAGATAGGAGTTCCCACTGTGGCTCAGCAGGTTACAAACCTGACTAGTATTCACAAGGATGCGGGTTTGATCCCTGGCCTTGCTCAGTGGGTTAAGGATCCAGCATTGCCACGAACTGCAGCATAGGTCACAGATGCAGCTCAGATCTGGCATTATCGTGGCTGTGGTGTAGGCCAGCAGCTGCAGCTCCAATTCGACCCCTAGCCTGGGAACTTCCTTGTGCTGTGGATACAGTCGTAACAAGAAAAAAAAAAAAGCTGAGATGATTATATTATTACCTGATGAAGTAGAATCTCAGAGCAAAGAAAATTACTAGAGAGGGAAATTATCTGATGGTCAAACTATCAGTCCAACATGCATGGACCTTGAAGGCATTATGTTAAGTAAAATAAGTAAGACAGAGAAATACAAATACTATATGATCTCAATTATATGTGGAATGTAAAAACAGAAAAACAGAAAAAGCAATCAGATGTCTTTCAATAGGTGAATGATTTAACAATTTTTGGTACATCCATACCTTGATTTAGCCATAAAAAGGAATCACCAATTGATAGTGCAAAAATTTAGGTGAATCTCCCAAAAATTTATGCTGAGTGAAAAAAAATCAATCCCACATACCATATGAGTCCATTTATATAACACTCTTGAAATGAAAAGTAAATGTATAGATGGAGAACAGATGAGTGGTTGCCAGAGGTTGGGGGGTGGGGGATGAGGAAAGCAGGTGAGGCTATAAAAGAGGAACTTGGGAGATCCTCATGGTGACGAAAATGTTACCATTGAGGGAAATGGTAAAAGTTACAAAGACCTTTCTGTATTATTTCTTGCAACTGCAAGTGAACATATAATTACCTCAAAATAAAAAGTTTAATTAAAAAATAAATGTTGGTTTGTTTTTTTCCAAATAGACTGGAGATTTTTTTGGTTTCTAATTCACTTCCTCCTCCACAGAGCTGCCCTAAGAGTATAATGTATAACACATTGCTTGCCACCTGTGATCAGTTATGCCCAGAATTTTAGTTTAACATTTCCAGGTTTCTACCTCATAAAGGATTCAGTTGGCTATGTTGCAATAAGGTTAAAGGAGTAACTTTGCGGCAGTGGTTGGAGTGAGGAGGGGAGGGAGCAGGTAAGAGTGAATTATCTGTTCCATTGGCACTTCCCATTGCCAGTCAATCACTAGTATTAATTTAAAATAAACACAAACAGCTCACTAAGGTGGGATAAACTAGTCTGTTATTGGCAGAAAGTGGAAAAGGATTGGCTTAATTAATAATAAACACTTATTTCTTCAGAGCAGATTTGGTCATCATGTTATCAGTTTTTTTGAGGCAAGTTAGGTAAATTAAAATAAATATTTCATTTTTAAAGGAATCTCTATTCTGTTCTCCATAGTGGTTGCACCAGTTTATATTTCCGCCAACAGTGTAGGAGGGTTTCCTTTTTTCCACGTTATTTGCAGCAATTATTGTTTGTATAATTTTTGATGATGGCCATCCTGACTGGTATGAGGTGATACACCGTATAGAACTACCATATGATCCAGCAATCTCACCCCTGGGCATGTATCCAGAGAAAACCATAATTTGAAAAGATATAGTCACCCCATTGTTGATAGGAACACTATGAACATGACATGGAAGAAATCTAAATGTCCATCAACAGAAGAATGGATAAAGAAGATGTGGTACATACATACAATGGAATATTACTCAGCCATTAAAAAGAAAAAAATAATGTCACTGGTAGCAACAAGAATGGACTTAGAAATTATCATACTAAGTGAAGTAAGTCAGACAGAGAAAGACAAATATCATATGAGATCACTAATATGTAGAAACTAATAAAAATGATACAAAAGAACTTATTCACAAAACAGAAACAGACTCAAAGATTTTGAAACCAAACTTATGGTTACCATGTTGGAAGGAAACATTCAGGGGAGGGATAAATTGGGAGGTTGTGATTGACATATACACAGTACTATACGTACAATAGATAAGTAATGAGGACTTAACGGTATAGCAAAGAGTAATGTACTCAATATTGCATAATTACCCATATGGGAAAAGAATCTGAAAAGGAATGGATATATGTATATGTGTAGCTGATTCACTTTGCTGTACATCTGAAATAATACACCATTTAAGTCAACTATACTCCAATAATTTTTTTTTTTAAATAAAGTGAATAAACATGAGAGAGTAAGGGGCCTGCTTTCCAGCACTGCAGACACAAATTACTTTCTGGTCAGAGAAGTCAGAAACCTCAAAATATAAAAATCTGAACTAATACATTATTTTAAATAGTTCTATAAGTTGAAAATTCAGGTTAAAATTAATATTTCTATAAAGTCAGAAATTTTGAAATAATATTAGATAAGCAAAATCTATTACATAATGTGGTCTACTTAAAATTAAAATTCTAATTATTACACATATATTACTTCTTTTGATTCTGTCCTCTTTGGAGTTTAATTACCTTGCAGTTTTTATTTCTAGCATGTGAACACGAATTCTGAACCTAACATAATAATCTCTAATTTTAGCTAGTAATTCACACAAATCAGATCTCTCTCATGCCCTATCTGGTACTTACTACTTCAAAAGCTATTGGTGCATAAAGTTGTACACACATGGTATAATCATTACCAACTCTGGCACTTTGATAGTCTGTTCCAACTGCAAACGCAAGACAAAATAAAATGCAGAAAAAAATTTTTTGTTCAACCAACTGCTTCTTTGAGAGAAAGGATCCTTTCCAGTTGAGCACTTTGATACATTGCAATATGCAATGGTAGAAAATAGCTGAGTTTGAGTGTAGTGATGAGAGAGAGCTGAACTGCATCATAGGACAGAGGATGTAGGTGCAATCAAGGAAGGAGGGGATACGGAAAAGGATGTGAAGATTGAGAAGGAGAAAGAAAGGCGAGGTGAAGAAACAGAAGGCAGAAGAGAAGATCTAGCCAGCAAACTACATAAAGTGGAGCAGATAATCAAAACACACTGGTCACGAGATCACCAGAGAGCAGGTAAAGGCCAGCATTTAACACTTAATTTGAAGTTGTTTGCCTCTCTTCTCCTCCTCCCCAACCATCAGTATAACCTCCTATATTCACACACACAAATTTCTGGCATAGAGAGAAAGAGAATAGTCCACTAATGAAAATTTACTTAAAAACTTAATTTCTTGCCTATGTTGACTTGACATAGAACAAGGCAACAAGCAGCTGCATCTGCTAAGCAGAGCAGAAGCAGAGCAGAAGCAGGAAAGCAAGGATAAGGATGACCAGGAGGATTTAAACCTTCCCTCCTGCTTAGGCATATTAGAGAGGCTTCCATCTTCTCCACCCTATAGTAACAGGGCTAGATAGATAGATGGATAGATGGACAGACAGACAGACAATAGATAGATAGATAGATAGATAGATAGATAGATAGATAGATAGATAGATAGATGATAGACAGACAGACAGACAGACAGCAGGAGCTAAGACCACAGTTAAAATCTAACTTAAGCAATTATAGAGTCTTTACCAGCCCTAGAATCTGCACACACAACAAAATAAAATTTTAACAAAGAAAATAAGCAAAGCTAGTAAGAAAATAACAATACAAGACTTAGGAAGAATATTTTTTATAAGATTTTTATCTTATTTGATTATAGGAACACAAAAATCTTAAATGCAAAGTGTTAAGCAGATAGTTCATGCTAATGACAAAAATAATGAAATTTGGCTAATGAAAATTACAAAATCAAAGACTATCCATGGGTATGAAGACAGTTCTATACTAACTCAGGGAGGTATGTAGACAAAAGCCCAGTTCCTGTATAACAATACTGCATTAAAATAATAGCAGGTTTTTATAGTCAAGAGTGCCATGCCAAAAGTTAAAGCTGAAATAACTCCTAGGAAAAATCCAATACAAAACAATTGAACAATTTCAGGAAAGAGCTCCAAGGGTTTTGCTTTAAAATAATAATAATTACCACAAAGACAAATAAGAGGCCCACTTAGCAATGATGAAAATAGGAATTAGATTTAGACATAGGTTTTTCTAAAGTAGATGTGAAAATATTATTGTTAAGAAAGTTAGAGTTTAGAGGACCAGAAAGGAAAACACCAAATGTAACAAGATGATTATGGTAGTAAATCAGACACCTGGCTCAGGGAACACATGCACTCATGGGCATGGACATGCATGCATGCAGATCTGGGTATGCGCGTTTGATTATCTTTCAAGGTATAAAACTGATTATTATTGGTGATTGCTATTTTTATGGCAAATGGTTAAGTTTAAAACATGAGATTCTAAGCATTATCCTTTCTGTAAATCTGTAAAGAATATTGTCTAACCCTTTTAGTGAAAAATCAGCTACTCAGGGAGTTCCCCCTTGGCACAAAAGGATCAGCAGCATCTCCACAGTGCCAGGATGCAGGTTTGATCCCAGGCCCAGCACAGTGAGTTAAAGGAGCTGGTGTTACTGCAGCTGTGGTATAGGTTGCAGCTGTGGCTAGGATCTGATCCCTGGCCCAGGAATTCCATATGGCACAGGGTGGCCAAAAAAAGAAAAGAAAAGAAAAAAAAAAAAAAAACCACTCAGCCTAAGACAATTCAGATAGAACCACAGTCAGGGGGTTCCTATCTTTGTAGATAATAGGTGTGGCTTCACTTGCTCTCATTAAAAATCAGACTTAAGACCATTCACATATGGTCAAATTCTGAGAGTCAGTCAACAGAAGTCCTCAAGGTGGGTGGGTGTGATGTATTGGTCCTTTCTAAGGTAAGCTTGAGGTGTGCAGAAAAGAAGAAGAGCAAGAGTAACTAATAAAGCTTAGCTTTGGATTCACCCTCTGCCGAGCCTCCACAGGGGATCTTTTAGGTAAAACTCCCAAAAGAGCCTTAATCAGTTCAAGCTAAGAATTTTAAAGAAAAGCTTAATTAACACCTGCCAAACCATACAGAGCAGAAAATATCAGAAGACTCCTACAGTTAGAATGAGATATAGGTGAAATGGAGGCTTACATCAAGCTAGGCTAAAGAAATAGAATTTAAAAATAGTAATGAGAAAAGCAAAATTCCATAGTTCCTGTCTTAAAAGACTTACTGACAATTTAATATATCATTGCTATGAACTAAATTTTGGAGCCCCCCACCAAATTTATATGTTGATGCTCTAACCCTCATTGTGACTTTCTCTGGAGATAGGGCCATTAGAAAGGGACTTCAGGTTAAATGAGGTCATAAGGGTGGGGCCCTAAACCAACTGGATTGGTGTCCTTATAAGAAGAGGAAGAGACACCAGCCTCCCTCTCCATGCAGGAACATGAGGACACAGTGAGAAGGCAGCCATCTGCAAGCCAGGAAAAGAGTCCTCACCACAAACCAAATCTGCTGCTTAATTTCAGAACTGTGAGAAAATAAATTTCTGCCATTTGAGCCACCCAATCTATGGTATTTTGTTATAGCAGCCCCAGCAGACCAATGCACTCATCTTAGTGAAATACTCCAGAGTTTAATCCAGTTAATATTCAAGTAGTATTGAGTTTGTTGTATATCCAGTCCTCTGGTAAACTGAAATGGACACATGAAATCCAAAACATGATTCTCCTCACATTATCCTCTGTCATGTTCCATCACAGGTGACTAGATATAGTCCCCTGTGCTATACAGCAGGATTTCATGGAGGATAATGTGAGAAAAAAATACATATATATATGTATGACTAGGTCACTTTGCTATACAGCAGAAATTGAAAGAACACTGTAAATCAATTACAATGAAAAAATAAAAATCATATAAAAAATTTAAAAACATGATTCTCACAATTAATGGAGTATTGTTGATTAGACAACGGTTATGCAAAGCAACTAGTGAATGAAACAAAAGGATGAAAATAATTTAAAAACGTTGTAAGACACTGATACCTAAGTAGACCATTCAAAGGCTGCAAATAAGCTTCATCTCCAATGACATATTCAACGTATGATGATTGGAATACTATTCTGAGATGTATTTTAAGGAGCGATTGGCTCACCAGGAAAGGAAACTATGAAAGGTTCGTAGTGTGTAAGGAAACTATGATAGATTCGTAGTGTGTACATGGATATAGAAACCTGAAAAATGGAGATGGTTGTATCAGTGTGAGTTACATCTACTTGAGAAAGGGCTTGTGAGAGAGGGGATGGGTCTCAAGCTGTGATGACAACAGAGAATGCTTTAGATACATACAAAGAGCACAGCAATGTATGAATCAGTATGGTTCAAAGCTGAAAACAAGGAGTGTTTATTTCAGTGCATAGAGTTACAACATGATAGGGACTCGTAGGGGGTCCATATTACTGAACCAAGCTCTAAAGCAAGCCCTACATAACGACTGGATTTCATGCCTTGGAAAAACAGAGAATTACTATTCATCTAACCATTATTTAGGAAGTCAGATTTTTCTTTAATTGCAAAAGTTTTACATTAATTAGTGATTCACGATGCTACACACATCTTAAAAGAGGAAGCATCTCAAAGATTGAAGATTCTATTTAAAAAATCACCCAAATGGCATTACCCAGAAATTATGCTTCCATTTAAAATTAAATACAATAACAGAGCTCTCCTTTTTATATAATTTTTAGAGAAAATTTGAAACTTAGATTGTTCTTAATAGGCTTGACTCAAACCACTGAGACTGAATTATTAATAATTCATTCAATGTGATGATAATCTAGAGAGAAGCCAAAAGATTTGACCACCTGATTTGAAGTGATCAAATCTTTCAGTAGCTAATTATGTCATGACTCAAGGGATTAAACAAGATTAGAATATTAAAATGCTCCATCTCTATGTAATTGGATCTATTTCCACTTACTGCACTTACTTTCTGTGTCACATGCAGAGATGTTTATTCATGTGTTTAATATATTTTTATTTGATTGCTCAAATAATTTTTACTGTTTGTTTTCCTACTGTCATTTAAACAATTTTTATGGTAGTGTCTAGACTTTTGTTGTTAAATTGTCAGGTCGATTTTTCTCTCCAGAGTTCTCTCAGAATTGAGTAGAAATTTCATTGTGTTTCATTGTCTGAACACAAATCCAAGTGACACTATAAAAATAAAGCATCTATATTAATATTAGACTCACTAGAGGAAGCAAATGCTTCTAACCAAATTTGACTGCTTTACTTGGCATACTTTGAAGCCCATGACAAAACTTTCATGTCACCTATCTTTGCACCCTTTAAGTCAAATAATGCTGAGGCAGAAGATGATATTTCCCTAGTGGCCATAACTCAAGTGTCCAACATTTAGAGGCCAACAACATAAAATAATCATATTTATCCCAGGAACTCTGAAGAACACTGAGGATTATTTTATATTTAACCCCATCCTAAACCAGCTCACCCAGCAGATATGCATTTTAGTAGTTTCATAGTAAGTAAATGGTTCGGCATGAAATCTCTCTTCAATTAAACTTTTCTAGAATGAGGACTAAATGGTTTATTGAGACATTCCCTTGAGCCGATCTAGGTCTAGTGAGAAAACTGTCTCTGATGGCTTCATCCTTTGGTTTCTTCCATGGCAAAACTGTTCCTTGATATTACAGAGACATTGCTGATGTGAACTATATACAGGCAATGTTCTAGTTACTGGAAATAAACCAGAAATTAACAGCTAATTGAAATAAAGGATAGAGTGATCAAACACAATTTTAAAGACTAAATTGTTTCTGGAATTGATAAGCCAGATTAAAACCTTTTTAATGAGACATTGTAAGCTGTACAAATAAAAGAGGGTCAATTAGGGAGATTATCTTAAAATTTACCAAAGCCATAAACTACACATGTAGAGGAAACAGTTGATAAAGAATTAGGCTTCTCTGAGTCCTATGTCTGACTGCAAGCAGTGGAAAAACTCACTAACGGTGACTTCAAACTATCTCTTGTGTAACAAGAGCAGAGGCCAAGCAGCCCAGAACTGGTGAAAGACCAGTACCTTCTTTTGTAATATCTTTTAATTAAAGTAGAGTTGATTTACGATGTTGTATCAATTTCTGCTTCTAGCAAAGTGAACCAGTCATTCATGTATATACATTCTTTTTCTCATATTATCTTCCATCATGTTCTATCACAAGAAATTGGATATAGTTCCCTGTGCTATACGGTAGGACCTCACTGCTTATCCACTCTAAATGGAATAGGTTGTATCTACTAAAACTCCCAGTCCATCTCACGCCCTCCTCCTCCCCCTTGGCAACCACAAGTACCTTCTGAATATCTGCTTTGCCATCCTTTACACTGATTGACAAGCTTGTCAACTCATGTTCAAAGGATGACCTCTAGACATGATGTCTGGACACTCCACAAGCATGAAGAAGAGTGCAGAGCCTCTGTTCCTCTTCATGAGAAGAAAATTGAAAGCATTCCTGGAAGACATCCACATCTCACTAGCCAGAACTAGGCGACAGAGGCATCCTCGGACCAAGTGTTAGCCAAGGTGAATAAGACGACCATGACAGATTAGAGCAATAATGACTCAGCCCACTGCTATCGAAACAAACATTTCTGCTCTTCTGGTAAAGCTGGAGAAAACAAATGCTAATTAGACCCTGGATGGTGACAGTAATGGGTTTGAACACATCCTCTTTCTCCAGCAAATCATTGTGGAAGATAAACTACATTTCTTTAGGTTATCACATGTCTCTACCTGATTTAATTCAAGGGTAATCAATGCATGAATTTTTAATGGTAAGTTATTTTAGAATAAATTAATACTAAGACTAAAAGCATTTTAATGTACTTTGAAAACTTGAAAATTGCCCATACAACTCCCCCCCACCCAAAAAAAAAAGAGAGAGAGGAAAAGAGACCATAGGCGCTCTAGTTCTTGACTGTGTCAGGCTTGCACAACCTCTTTGCCACAACACTGGCTCTCCTTCCACGCCTCACCTTAAACCTCCCCAAATACCTCCTTTCCTGGTTTTCCTGCAGTATTGGCCTCACCATCATCTCTGACACCCGTATTTTTCTTCTGACTAGCCCTGTCCTCACCAAATACCCTCACTTCCCTACTCATTTCTCAGGGGCCTACAATTGGGTACCCACCCTCATTACCCCACTGGGTGGGGGGAACTTTTGATGAAGTCATCTCATGTCAGATTCATTTTTCACCTTTCTTTACCTGTCTGCAGCATGTAACAAAAGTAACCCCTCTGTTGAAACTCTCCTCTGCTGACTCCAGACTACTCTTCCCCTGGACAGCAGTATATTACAGCAGTTAAGTACATGGACCCAATATCCAGACTCGGACTCTATCCCAAGTTATACCACTTTCTATGTATCAGTAATAAGAAGAAAGTCAGTTAAGCAATCTTTGCCTCTGTTTACTCTTTGTGAAAAATGGATCACAGTACTATCAACCTCATATGGAAGGGAATTCAATTAGATGATCCATTTAAAGGATTTCACACAGGACCCACCACACTTGGTGTTTAACAACAACTCAATGCAACTTTTAACTATTACTCATCTCTTACATCTCTTTCGGTCCTTCCAGTCTGTTTGCAAAACTGTTCATTGATCTGCAAAACAGGTAAACCCCTAAAATAAGCTCAAATTGTTTTTAACAACAGCATTGTTCAGACCTACGTGTTGCAAAGATAAGACCACTGATTTTTTTTCCAGCAACTCAGCAGTTTACAAATTCTGACCAATCTCTTCCTAAACCATGCTAACATCTCTCTAAAACCAAAACTAATGGAAACTCCCAAATCTTTTCACTTCTGAATCGTTCTGAAGACAAGTTTCTCTAGTTCTCTATTTTTAGAAAAGAACTTATTAATGCAAATACAAGACTTGATTTTGATAATATCTTCTTGTTGGTTTATTCCTTTCTTTGGGATATTGCTTCTCTCAAACAAAATAGCAATCGTCTCTCTCAGTCTGCTCTCATCAGCAAATTTGAGAAGCATGCTTGCTCAATTAGTAATGAAATGATTTAGCAGGAAAGGACCTAGAATAAAGTTGACTTGTGAGATGCCACTTGTACTCACCCTCATGTTCCTATTGGTTTATTAATCAGAGCATGTTAGGTTCAGTTGTTCAACTTGCAATGAATTGACCTAACTAATCTATTAGCCAGCCAGTCACTGCCTAATTTGTGGGCAAAAAATTGTTATATTTTTCTAAAATCCTTAACTAAGATACACTGTTCCTCCATTTTTTTTTTCTCTTTATACAAACAAGGATTGACATTTGATGAGGTAAAACTTCTAAAGCAATTTTTAAACCTTCTTTAAAATATGTAATTATGATGAAATACCAGTTTTTTCTGTTTTTGCATTATTTTGATTTTGTTTTGGGTTTTAGTTTTTCTTTTCTTTTTTTTTTTTTAATTTGTGTGGGTATTAAGTCCTTTTGAGAATCAGCAAAAAGCTATGGATCATCTTCCACACACACCCACAAAAACTTAATGTTCATGCACACGGTGCAAACAGCTTATCATTATCCTGTATATTAGAGGAGAGGAAATGGTTCATAATTATGACCATAAGAGAACAAGGTGAAATGCTCATTAACATATCAATTCATGTTTAGACTTCTACCATTTTAACTTTTTTTTTCCTCCTTGGAAACAGCAAAATTTTATTCAGCACAATACAATTAAAATTTCTATCAAATGTCAGCCATTTCAACATAAAGATTTCTCCAAAGACATCATTTTATAAACAGTTTTTCAACAGTCTAATTTTCAAAGCAGCCACTTTTTCTTGTATAGCATGCAGTGATTATGGCAGTTTAAAAATTACATTGATGGAGAGTTCCCATTGTGGCTCAGCGGAAACGAATCTGACTAGTATCCATGAGGATGGGGGTTCCATCCCCAGCGTCGATCAGTGGGTCAGGGATCCAGCATTGCTGTGGCTGTTATGTAGGCCAGCAGCTGTGGCTCCAGTTTGATCCCTAGCCTGGGAACTTCCATGTGCTGTGAGTGTGGCCTTAAAAAGCAAAAAAAAAAAAAAAAAAAAAAAAAAAAATTGCATTGATGGTTTCCTTACAAGTGAAAACTAGCACTACATTATGTTGCTAAAGAATCCTGATTTTTTTTGTCCTGCTACACAAAAAGACTACTCTAGTAGATCTAGACCATCCCTTTACGGAAGCCTTAATATCAACAAAAGTCAGAAAATAACTAGCTTTACAAGTGTACTTTTCTAATTTAACTCATCTTGTAGAATTAATTTTCTAAGAAATTCTGACACAAAGTAAACTGATACGAAACCATGACAAAGTGTTTCGCAAACATGTCATAGACATCAAAGGATTCAACATAACAACTTTATCATCTTATGATACATAGGATAAAACAGGCATCAGTAGTATTATCAGTCAAAAATGTCTACGTTAGTTTATTGAAAAAACTTGTTAAAGCAGTCACAAAAAGAGCCAATGGCAAGATATTTTTAGGTAATCTTAACTGATTTTAATTACCTGTATCAGAGTAATTAACCTACATCTGAGCAAAATTAAGCTACCTAAACACTTCTTCCCAAAAGAAGTAAAATCCTGGAGAAATGGCTAAGTCCTAGTGATTGCCCTCACATTTCTGTCATTACATCACTTTTAAATGAATAGTAACGGTTTCTCAGAATTGTTTTGGGGAATAGGGAGGACATGGGGTGGGAAAAGGGGATAAGATTGAGAGAAAATGAGATGGTGATTAAATTCTTTTCTATAAGATAATACACAGATGCTAAAATTATAGTAGAGTGCAAGGGAAATACTGCCACCCAGTGGAATTAAAATATAAATAAAATCTTCAAATTTTGAAAAGATGGCTAGAATGTCATGAAATTTTTTAATTGGAATAATAGAACTTTAATAATTTCCAAAGTACTTTCAGATATATTATGCCTTTTTAAAAAAATCCAGTGGGATAGATAGCAGACATGTGAGTACATTTACTCCTGAGTCTGAGGTTCTGGCGGATTACATGCCTTTGCAGCGTCCTATCTAGCAGCAGAGCAAGCACAGAGCCCAAGGCTGCTGGCTCCCAGTCCACTGCTGCTTACATCATGCAGCCTATCCCAAAGAGCCTCTGAAATCCCTACCCTTGTCCAAACCTTGTACTTCAGAGAGGAGAAAAGCGAGACTCTGAGATGACCAGGGTGTCTCAAACATGCCCGAGGGGTCTCAGGAATATAAAAAATTCTTGGGGAGTTCCTGTTGTGGCTCAGTGGTTAACGAATCTGACTAGGAACCACGAGGTTTCGGGTTCGATCCCTGGCCTTGCTTGTGGGTTAAGGAACCGGCGTTGCCGTAAGCTGTGGTGTAGGTCGCAGACGCGGCTCGGATCCCGCGTTGCTGTGGCTCTGGCATAGGCCTAGGCTGGTGGCTACAGCTCTGATTAGACCCCTAGCCTGGGAACCTCCATGTGCCACAAATGCGTCAGGAGCGGCCCTAGAAAAGACCAAAAAAAAAAAAAAATTCTTGTATTTTTCTCCTTTTAAAATTCTTGTGAGATTTGTGTTCTATTCCATATGATACACATGTCTGTATTAATCTGAAAATAATGGGTCTTTTTTCTCCTCAAATACTTTTACAAAAAGTGTTGCTGTAAGATACTGGTGCATTCCCATCCTGTGCTACAGACTTACTAGACCAGGACCACATCAAAGATGTGAAGACAGAGCATATGAATACTAGTCTGAGACACCTGGAAAGTGTCTTGTTCAAGTTCATTCATTCATCAAGTCTTTAGTGAACACTTGCCAAATGCCAGGCATTTTTTTAGATCTGAGAACATACTGTGATCACAAACAACTCCAAGTTATCAGTAGCACAGAAGCGCAAAGATTTGCTTCTCTCTTGTGCTAGAGTTCACTGTATATTGGCTAAGTAAGAGCTCTTTACATTGTCATCATTCTCATGCTGGGGCCATCAGACACACAAATAATTTTTTAGAACATCAATAGTCATCTCTTGGCAGAGAGAAAAAAGGGAGGCAAAGCAACAGGAAGTGACACATTATTTCCTCTTACACTTTATTGACCAAAGCAAGCTACATGGCAAAGATATACTTCCTCAACAGGGCAAAGAAAATAATCCTACCACAGGAGAGCATGTGGCTATTGGTAAACAATAACTGCCTGCCACACTCCCACTCTTCCAAACATACTGAGCAAAGGTGGCTCTGGGTAACAGAGAGAAAGAGATCAGATCCCTCAGTAGGCAGGATGGGAATTCAAGCAATTTTTCTTAAATATCCAAAGAAAGGATTATCATAGAAGGCTAGAGATCTCCGAATATTTATGCTTCAGAGATGTGAGATACAAATGAATATGTATAAAACAAATAGAGAAAAGGTATTTAGAACATTTGTTAAGTATGAATTATGACTCTAAGTCCCAGTTCTGGACATGAGACTTTTTCAGTACAAACTCACAGAAGCTGCCTATGTTCAGTGAAGGATAACAAGTCTCATCAGAAGACACATGGCGGAGCTGCTCAATGTACACACACCCAGAACTATACCCAAGTGGGCTGGAATATCAGAGCCAGATGTACACAAGTTATATCCAGCATCAATGCACAATGGTTGCTTAACTTACTCGTACGTAAAACCCAACCACCAGTTGATTGGGGGCAGCAGAGCCAGCAGGTATATATACATGTATGACTGGATCATTTTGCTATACAGCAGAAATTAGCACAACATTGGAAATGAACAATACTTTAATAAAAAAAAAAGTTAAAATGATTGGGTTACCATATGATTCAGTAATTCCACGTCCAGGTATATACCCAAAAGAAGTGAAAACATGCATCCACACAAAAACTTGTGCACAAATGTTCATAGCAGCATTATTCAAAAAGTGAAAATAACCCATATGTCTATATGGGTTGATGAATGAATAAACAAAAAGTTGTACATCCATACAAGGAAATACTACTCAGCAATGAAAGTGAACGAAGGTCTGAGACATGCTACAGTATATACAAACCTTTGAAAACACTATGCTAAGTGAAAGAAGTCTGTATGCCGGGCCACATATTTCCTAGAAAATACACAGAACAGGAAAATCCTTAGAGACAGAAAATTCAAGTGTATTCCAGAGGAGGGGGAAGGGGAGGAATAGGAACTGATTAGCAATGAGTACAGAGTTTCTTTTTGGAGTGATGAAAATGTTGGAGAGTTAGTATTGATGGTTATACACCTTTGTAAATACGCTAAAAAAAAAAAAACCCACTGAATTGAACACTTTAAAGGGGGGGAATTTTATGATATGTGATTTATATATCAATTAAACTGCTAAAAACATATGGATTTCCAAGCTTCTTCCTTTGGGATTCTCTGAGTTGGTGATGGACCCAAGAACCTTATGTTTAAAAGGCTGTCCTGGTGATCCTACCGCTCAATCACATTGGCGGGGTCCCTGAGGTACCTAAAACTTCACCAGAGAGTTACTTAAGCCACATTTGGAAAAAAAGAAAAGATGTCAAAAGAGAGGCTCAAAATAAGCACTGCAGCAAGAAAAGCTATCTCTGCCCAAGACCTTGGGGTTCCGAGAAAGAACGCCCTACTCACCACCCCAGTGAGGCCTCCAGCCTCCTGCAGACCCCATTCCCACCTCCTCCCCGCTGCCCCTACAGCACCTCCCTTGGATTCCTTTGTGGAAAACCAGCTTTCCTACAGCGCGCCCCAACCCACCCCAAGACTCCCAGGGAGCCTCTCCTGAAAAGGCTGAAAGGCTTAAATGCCTTTGAGCTCTCAGATTTGGGCTTTTGCCTTCTCACTTAAGTAAAACCATGACTCTCTCTTGTGGAGGATAAAGTCAGGGCACCAAATTTCCTGTTGGATTCACATCAGGCAGATTTTAAAAAACTAATTTTGTTTTCATTTCCACATTTACAGAAAGAAAATGAATAAGGGAGGATCTTATTTTTCTTTAAATACCAAGTTCAATATACTATTGCTTCCATAAAGCCTTTCCAAACACCTCTCACCTGCCTGAGTTCCCATCAGAATGAACCTCCTCCACTACGCTGATATTTCAGATTTTCGTATTTCTGGTACAACCCTTACTTGATTAAAAGCCTTTTTTTTCCCCCTCAGCTAGAACATAAGTCTCTTAAACACAAGGGCTGTGAATTTTCCATCTTTGTTTCCCAGCATCTATTGCAATTCCAGATGGATAACTGAGCCTCAAAATTTTTAAATGAGTTGAGTAAATGAATTAAAAATCAATTTTTATTCTTAGGCTGTTTTCCTAATTGTGGGAGCAAAAATAATAGATTTCTCAAAAGCTAATACCAAAATAAGGTTTTAAATAACATTAAAATTCAAGGCTTACTGATATTAATATATTTTTATTTTCACGTCAATTTTTCCTTTGTAATAGCAGACTAGTTAGAAGAGTTACTGTTTTAACTTTGGTTTGGATTGTGTCTCTCTACATTGCTTACACCTAGTTTGATTGACCGTTAATGAATTCTAAGTATATCTCTCTGAGAAATAATAAAACCTCTGCAACCACAATCAAAAGACATTATCAAGTGAAAATTTCAGATTCAAATTTCTAAACAGATTAAGTAAAGACAGAAGTCTGTGCAAAAAAAGGTATGCACAGCTCCAAGGTAAAGAACTTTTTAAATAAATTTTTGTGGGATATTCCTTTCTTACAAATAAAATGTGAAACATCACCAAAAAATAATAAACGTAAATAAGCCAATGACAAAATCATGTCTTTTTTTTTTTTTTTTTTTTTTTTTTTTTTTTTTTTTTATTGCCACACCTGCAGCACGTGGAAGTTCCTAGGCTAGGGGTCAAATCAGTCATAGCTGCCGGCCTACACCACAGCCACAGCAAGACCAGATTTGAGCCACATCTGCGAACTACGTTGCAGCTTGTGGCAACGCTGGATCCTTAACCCGCTGAGTTCAGGGATGGAACCCGCATCCTCACAAGACACTATGTTGGGTTCTAACCTGCTGAGCCTCAACAGGAACTCCTCAATATTTTTAATACAAAGTATTTATCACTTCCAAAGAATGTTGCTATATATTAACTCAATTCTTCCTCATAGATATTCTGAACTAATAAGGGTTAAAGCAACACTTTACACCAATGTCTTTTGCACAGCATTCAGAATTTTCATAACCTCAAAATTCATTAGGTGATACATAGAATAGTTCTGCATGTAAACTCATGGAAATAACAGTATAACTCTCAAATATAATTTTCTGTGTACAGGACTCCAAAGTACTCCAGTTCTGGATAACGACTGTCACACTCATCAAATAGGATTTCAGTGGTTGCAATCAATGAATTTGGTAATAAATTGGTAATTTATGGCAAAAGACATGAATGCAAATGTTATATTAACTTTTTCCAAAGGTAAAAATAGTTCATAAAATCTAGAAATATAACGTCCAGAAATGTGGGCAATAACAGATCAAATGATGATCTATTATTTCTCCTGGAAACAGAATAGGAACTTTTACAACTAAACTGAAAAAGAAAACGATTTCAAAGTAACCGTTTCTCTGATTCTCTATGGTTTAATTAGCTAAAATTCAGGATAAAGCTCTATGTTAATGTGACATTATGATTTAACATTTAAAAACATGAAGGTCATAGAATTGAAAATGTTAAGCTTCTCACTCCATTGTCTACTGGCTGTACAACAGACCTCAGCTAGCCAGGCACAGACCGTGACCCCACCATCAGAGCGGAAAACAGGAAATGTTCTACATAATGAAACTCAAATTGACGATCATCTTAGAATCATGAAACATTATACTGAAAGGGAGCATTGGCACCAATGCTGGTACCAAGAATGAAGCCATCTCCCACGCCTAGTGGAGATCCACCCAGCCAGTCAGACCTGACCTGCCAGCCAAGTCCAGCTCTTTCACAGAAACTTGAAATCTCCTCAGACTTCTTTCATCTCATTAAGCTACTCACTCTGTGGCTTTCTGCAAATCGCAATCTATAAATCGTTTTCTCATTCATGCTCACGTCTCAAACACTCATGAGCATTATCGTCACAAAAAGAAATACATTCAACAAAGTATAAAATTTCCACATAAGTATTTCATTTCCCTAAACTCCACACTATAAAATATGTTACATTGGTTTAAACTAATGTTTTATCCAGCTTATTACTTGTCGCTCCAGGAGCACCAAGGAATCCTTTTAAGATTTTAGTTGCTCTACTATTTTGGGGAGGAAAAATAAAGCATCTGTAGCATTTCTCCCTCCTCACTGTGTAAACATACAATGGCATTTTCTTTGATGTTCCCTAAAATTATAATATTTCCCTCATTCTGCTTCTAGAGGACATGTACAAGTCATCTAAAAGCAGTAAGCATTTTCATTTCAGCTCCCATTAATTCTCTGGCAAACGATGGAGAGACAGGTACTGGAAGAGATGGAGAAACTGAAATGATATCTGTTCCTAAAGTATTTTAGTCGGGCACAACCTGTTTTGCATATATGGTAGACTATGGTTTGGTTCAAGAGCAGGAAAAAATGCTGTTGATTCTGATTTGAATATTCTTCTTAATGTTGTTCTCAAAACCTTTGGTCATTTTGGCTGAAGCAACATATTAAATGAATGCACTGATGAAAAAGAAGAGGAAAGGAACAATTTTTTAATGGAGAAAAGACCATTTGAAAGAGTCTCAACTCACTTTTCCATTTTTTCTGATTTCCTACACCAATTCCCTTCTCATTGCTAGTGCAGAGATATTCCCAGATTTTACACAGCCACCATGAATTCCTTCTCATCTATGAAGTCCCAGAGCTCAGAGTTCATGCATGGGATGTTAAAATTCACTCATCATATCTCTATGCCCTGCCTAGTAGAGATGACGTAATATGGGAGGAACCGTGCTAAATCATGACACCTGCCTTCTGGCCCAGTGTTTCTCAAAGGCCAGAAGTGTGTGAGCCTAAGTTATCCACCTAGACTCTCTGAGCCCCATTTTCTCCATTATAAAATGAGGAGAGTTAATTTGATGATGTGATAGTTCAAGATAGATCCAGGTTTCCTTGGACAGTTTCAGGTGATCAAGAAACAGTAAAACTTCCCTTATTGTAATTTTTAGATAGTAGGATTTTTCATTCAATGGCAATAAACTACAATTAATATAAATATATTCCTTCTTTTTTTTTGTCTTTTTAGGGCCACACCCATAGCATATGGAAGTTCCCAGTCAAGGGGTCAAATCAGAGCTACACCACAGCCACAGCAATGCCAGGTCCGAGCCACCACAGTAATGCTGGATCCTTAACCCACTGAGTGGGGCCAGGGATTGAACCCACATCCTCATGGATACTAGTTGGGTTTGTTATTCCTGAATCACAACAGGAACTCCAATATTTCCTTCTTTCTTGACCATTTCATATGTCTCTTCAAAGTTTTATTTATGCATGTCTTTTATAACTCTCTTATTCAGCTATTCACATGTAACTCTCTACTGGGTTCCTGGGTTTACATCCCCTTTCTAATGATTCCTTTGATAGTTTGAGTGTAGTAAGCATACCTCTGTGCTTGAAAGACTGTCACTTCATAATACATGAAACAAAGGACCAGAGTTATATTTAGGAGAACTTTCTTCTACTCAAAGTACATCCAATTAAAATTGAGTGCACTGGAGTTCCCATCGTGGCTCAGTGGTTAAAGGAATCCGACTAGGAACCATGAGGTTGCAGGTTCGATCCCTGGCCTTGCTCAGTGGGTTAAGGATCTGGCGTTGCTGGCGTTGCCCTGAGCTGTGGTGTAGGTGGCAGGCGCGGCTCAGATCCCGCGTTGATGTGGCTGTGGCGTAGGCCAGCAGCTATAGCTCCGATTAGACCCCTAGCCTGGGAACCTCTGTGTGCCACGGGTGCGGCCCTAGAAAAGGCAAAAAGACAAAAAAAAATTTTTGAGTGCATTGTATTCACAGAATTGGGCTGGAAGGTGGATGATATCGCTTATGCAGTGTGCATCCATCTATCCTCCACTTAAATGCAGCCTTCACCAAGGCCCAGTACAGAGTAGAAGCACAAGTAGAAATGGGTGATGCAAGTCATTATCGGGAGGTTGCAGCATAGTTTAGGACATACTGGCAACAAATGTATAGTTCAGGGTCAGTGTATGGAGTAGCCCAACATTACACAGAACAGATGCTTCTATGAACATAAACTGTCTTTAAGATCAATGAGTTTTATCTCAGTAAAAATGGGAAAACGGTGGTAATTCAGCTGCCAAAAACCGTGGGCTCTCTTAAAGTTATAGCTACTACTTCGTTCTACACACTTTATAAATTAGTCCTCACAACAACTTTAGTGTGGTTGTTAATCCCCTTTCAGAAAGGAAGAAACAAACTCATGGGGTTAAGTAATTTATGTAAAGTTATACAACAAATCTGTGGAAGAATCTGGAGTCTAATCTGGGTTTGTCTTATTGCAAATATTTGTTCTTTCCACTTTAATATGGGGCCCCTTCATACTGCCTTCCAAATAGATGTTTTTATCTAGATTACAGAAAATGGGTTGCTATAGGGCAAGTTTTTCTATCCAAAGACAAATGATACCTTCTTTAATAATTTAGAATATAAAGAACACTTTGATAAATGAAATAAATATTGGAAAATATTTATTATCGGTTATGGGTTGAATTGTGTCCCCTCCCCTCAAGTCCATATGCTGAAGCCTTAATCAATTCTCAGTTCTTAGGGGTGACCTTATTTAGAGAGTCTTTACAGCAGTAGTAAAGTTAAAATGAGGGCACTGGAGTGGACTCTATTCCAATATGACTGGTGTCCTCATAAAATGAGAAAACTTGGACAGAGAGGCATATACAAAGGAGATGATGCAAAGACATAGGGAGGAGACAACCATCTACAAGCCAAGGAGAGAGACCTAGAAAAAGTCCTTCCTCACAGGTCTCAGAAGAAACAAATCCTGCTGATACTCTGATTTTTACTTCTGGCCTCTAGAACTAGAACTGTGAGGGAATAAATTTCTGTTGATTAAGCCATCCAGTTCATGGCACTTTATTATGACAGCCCTAGCAAACCAATGCATTGTCTTAGACATAAAGTTGCATGTTGATTTGTTTAATCTTCTTAAATCAGAATAATAGATTATTTAAGGATTAGAAGTTTTAACATGTCAATGCTCTAACATAATCACTGCTGTGGAACAAAACATAATATGAAATGGAGACTAATTACAGTTTTTGTAGAGGAATAAAAGTGGAATAAGAAATATGGATAATTTGAATGTTGAATTCATGGTCATTAAAAATCTAAGACTATGAAGCTTAATCCAGTGTACAATTGAGTGGAAACAAAATTTAATTCTAATTTATAATTAAAGAGGTAGGAATCTTCAGTATGAAAGAAAACACTACTAAAGAAAATAACCTAATTTTAACAAGAAAGATATAGATTAGACTATATATACATGTCTGTGGGTATACATATATACATACACATACATAAATACATTATAAATAAATTCAACAACCAAATCTGGAATTGCCATTTTATAAATATTTTAACATGTTACAAAAATATCTAACAGAAAACTTGTAGAAATCAGTCATACACTTCTGCCTATAAAAGCAACAACTATAAAATATATAAAACAACTGTTTTTAGATGTTGAACACAAGCTAGTGGAGAAGAATCTCGGAAGAGAAGAAAACAAACAAGGTGAACAACCTGAATGCCATGGATTTCTGCCTGTAGAGAATTTCTGAACCATGGCACTGGGATGGAATCCCAAATAAAATGCAATGGTCTCTCTGATCAAGGAAATAGAAACACAATTTTGGGAGGAACAAAGTAACTAGAAATTTTAGGGCCAAATTCCAGAGATGAGAAAGCCAAGCAGAGAGGTCCTTATGTCCATAAACTCTCAGATTCTTTGGCTTCTTGCCAATGTGTGGATGCATAAGTTGGAATTTAACAGAGCCACACAAAGAACTAAGGAGAACAGCATAATTTCTGAAAATTGTAAGCCAAAGAATTGGCAGAGCTCACACAGAACTGTGAAATATTTGAGTTACCACCAGACAGAGTAGGAAGATTTTGTTTAATACATGGATCATGCAGCAGAGAACATAGAAGGATCATTGCTTAGTACTGGGGCTAAACTAGCCCTAGAGGAAAAGCTATTGCAGGCATGCTCTTATAAACCTTGAACATAAACCTCAAAAGGAATAAGCTAATCCATAACAAATGGCCAGAAAATCATCCTAAACTTTCTTTGAAACAGTGTAAAACTGCAATGGCTACCATCCAAACAAAAATCAATTGATATAAAGGTCAATTTCTTTCCTATATACCAGCAATAAAGAATTAAAATTGAAAGTTGAAAAGTTTAAAAACATACCACTAAAAATAGCACTCCCCATTAAAAAAAAAAAAAAAACCTTAAGTATAAATCTAACAAAACATGTACAGAATCTGTAGATGGAGAACTACAAAACACTGATAAAAGAAATCAAAGACCTAATTAGATCAAGATATATTCCATGTTCATAGATTAAAAAACTTAGTATTGTTAATATGTTAATTCTTCGGAACTTAATCTATAGATTCAATGCAATCATAATCAAAATTACAACAAGCTATTTTGCAGATTCAACAAATTGATTCTAAAATGTGTGTGAAAAGGCAAAAGTCCAAGAAAAGCCAACACAATACTGAAGAACAAACTTAGGGAACTCACGCTACACTATCTCTTTTTTTTTTTTCCATGACTACCCCATGGAATAAAGAAGTTCCTGGGCCAGGGATTGAATCCAAGCCACAGCTGTGGCAATGCCAGGTCTTTAACCCACTGTGCCAGGCCTAGGATTGAACCCACACCTCTGCAGTGACCCAAGCTGCCGCAGTCAGATTCTTCTTTTTTTTTTTTTTTTTTTTTGTCTTTTTGCCTTTTCTAGGGCCACTTCCGCAGTGTATAGAGATTCCCAGGCTAGGGGGCTAATCGGAGCTGTAGCCACCGGCCTACACCAGAGCCACAGCAACGCGGGATCCGAGCCTCGTCTGCAACCTACACCACAGCTCACGGCAACGCGGGATCCCTAACCCACAAAGCAAGGCTAGGCATCGAACCTGCAACCTCATGGTTCCTAGTCGGATTCATTAACCACTGCGCCAGACGGGAACTTCAGAGTCAGATTCTTAACCCACTGCGCCATAGTGGGAGCCCCCAAACTACCTCAAGACTAATTTAAAGCTACAGTAATCAACACAGTGAGATATTGGTGAAATAATAGACACGGACCAGTGGAACCAAATAAAGAGCCCAGAAACAGACCCATGAAAATATAGTCAACCTTTTTTTGATTAAGACAAAAACAAGGGGTAGTATTTTCAACAAATGGTGCCGGAAAAAAAAAGGACCATATGCAGAAAAAAAGGACCTAGACAAAGACTTTAAACCACAGATAAAACTTAACATAAAATGGACTATAGACCTACATATAAAATGCAAAATTATAAAACTTCTAGAGATAACATGAGAAAATATAGATGACCTTGAATCTGAGGAAGTTTTTTTAATTCAAAAACATGAGCACAAATCCGTAAAAAAATGGTAAATTAGACTGTATTAAAATTAAAATTTTAACATTATAAAAGACATGGTTAAGAGAATGAAAAGACAAATCATAGACTAGGTATAGCAAAGTGATTCAGTTATACATATAAATAAATTCCTTCTTAATTCTTTTCTATTATGGTTTATGTCAGGATATTGAATATAGGACTTGGTTCTTTATCCCTTCCATATGTAGCAGTCTGCATTTACTAACTCCAAACTCCCAAACCTCTCTCCTCCCCCACCACCTTGGCAACCATGAGTCTGTTCTCTATGTCTGTGAGTCTGTTTCTGTTTCATAAATAGGCTCATTTGTGCCATATTTTAGATTCCACATATGAGTTATCACATGGTATTCATCTTTCTCTTTACGACTTACTTCACTTGATATGATAATTGCTAGGTCATCCATGTTGCTGCAAATGGTATTTTTTTTTTTCTTTTTTAGGCCTAGCAGTATTTCACTGTATATATTTACCACATCGTCTCTGCCCATTCCTCTGTCAATGCACATTTAGGTTGTTTCCATGTCTTGGCTATTGTGAATAGTGCTGCAGTGAACATACGGGTGCATGTATCTTTTTGAATTATAGTTTTGTCTGGTTATATGCCCAGAAGTGGGATTGCTGGGTCACATGGTAATTTTATTTTTAGTTTTTTTTAGGAACTTCCATACTGTTTTCCCTAGTGGCTAAACCAACTTACACTCCTACAAACAGTGTAGGAGGGCTCCCTTTTCTCCATATTCTCTCCAGTATTTGTTATTTGTTGACTTTTTAATGATGGTCATTCTTATGGTGTGAGGTAGCATCTCATTGCAGTTTTGATTTGCATTTCTCTAACAATTAGTGATGTTGAGCATATAATAGTATTTCTTAAATAATAAGACTTGGAAGTGAAAATTACTACTTGATCCCTTGGCTTCAGAATGAATGAATCTCATTGTACATCTCTACCAGAACTCTTGAGTGACCAAGCTACATTGTCAGTGAGCAGTAATACTTTGAGAGGAATCTTTTTTCTCAGTAGTAGCTTTTGAATAGTGGGTTTAAAATATTCAGAAAACCATTTTGTAAGCAGATGTGCTGTGGTCCAAGCTTTGTTGTTCAATTTATAGAGAAAGAAAGCATTTAGTATAATTCTTGAGGGCCTAGGATTTTCAGAATGGTAAATGACCATTGGCTTCAACCTTAAGTCAGCAGCTGTATGAGCCCCTAACAAGAGAGTCAGTCTGTCCTTTGATGTTTCGAAGCCAGGCATTGAATTCTCCACTCTAGCTATGCATGTCCTAAATGGCATCTTCTTCCATTAGAAGTTTGTTTGTCTACACTGAAAATCTGTTGTTTAGTGTAGCCACCTTCATTAATTATCTTAGCTAAATCTCTGGACAAGTTATTGCATCTTCTACATCAGCACTTGATGCTTTTATATTATGGAGATGGCTTTTTCCCTTAAACCTCATGAACCAACTTCTGCTAACTTTTGAAACTTTTCTTCTGCAGCTTCCTCACCTCGCAATCCTCAGAATTGAAGAGAATTAAGGCCTTTGTCTGGATTAGGCTTTGGCTTAAGGGACTGTTGTGGCTGGTTTGAGCCATCCAAACCACAAAAACTTTCTTCTTCAACAATAAGACTGTTTCACCATCTTATCATTCCTGTGTTCACTGGCATAGCACTTTTTATTTCCTTTAATAATTTTTCCTTTGTGTTCACAACTTGACTAACTGATGCAAGAGGCCTAGTTTGACTTGTAACTTTCAGCTTTTCAATTTTTTTGTCTTGACTTTCAACATGCCCTCCTCAATAAGTTTAATCATTTTGGGGTTTGATTTAAAATGAGACATTCGACTTCCTTTCACTGAAATACAGGTCATCGTAGCATTAGTAATTGGCTTAATTTCAATATTGTTGCATCTCAAGAAGTAGAGAGGCCTGAAGGGGTGAACAAGGATGGTGGGAGGGTGGCCAAGTTGGTAGAAGAGTCAGTCAGAACACAAACTATTATCCGTTAAGTATTAAGTTTGCTGTCTTATAAGGGCACAATCGGTGACACCACCAAACAATTACGGTAGTAACATCAAAGATCACTGACCACGGGTTGACATAACAAATATAATAGCAATGAAAAACATTGTAAATATTACAAGAATTACCAAAATGTGACACAGAGACAGGAAGTGAGCAAATGCTGTCAAAAAATGGCACCAACAGACTTACTCAACACAAGGTTGCCACAAACCTTTAATTTAAGGGGGAAAAAAAGGAAAGAAAAGAAATATCTGCAAAGCTCAATAAAGTGAAATGCAATAAAACAAGGTATATGTGTACGTGTGTTGAGGGGTGGGAAGAATTCTGGCCAAGTTAATGCTTTCTAGATAAAAGAGGATACCATGGCTGACACCGCCACCCTCTCCTGTCCTCCCTTACTCCACTGAATGCAAATGTGATGATTAGAGCAGCAGCTGTTGCCTTGAGGAAAAAGCCAAGAAAATGCAATGGCACCTCACCTGACATCCATGAGCCATGGACCCTTACCACAACTGACCTACCTATGAACTTTTTATAGCAGAAAAAATAATCCTTATTTGTTTAAGCAACTATTTGCTGTGTGTTCTGTTAACTTGAAGCCCACTGCATTTCAAACTCCTTCTGAAACTGTACATTTTGCCAGGGGCGGGGGGTATTCCTCCTCCCTACTGCAAGAAGTGTTTGTTTTTGGAAATGCTCATCATTGTACTCCCACCTCCTTGGCAAGAGAGTGATAGGTTCCAACAAGGTGAATCCCAGTCCTTCCCCCAGATTTTTCTAAGAAGTTCTTGCAAGGAAGACCATATTTTTCTTCTCTGGTTCCAAGTATGTAATCCTGGAGCTCCCCGGGGGGAATCCAGCTTAGGAGAGTCAATTAGCTTCAGAGAGTGAAGCCAGCACCTGAGCAGAGCAAATGCACTGAGAAGAGAGAGAGAGCTCGAGGGCAAGTGAGGAAAGAGGTTGGACCCCACGCTTCTTTAGTTTGCTTATAGGAGTTAATGATAATTCTTTTTTTACCTGTTTTTGTTTATACTCAGTTTTTCTTACTTGCAACCAGAGTCAAAACCAACATAAGCAAATCAGTTTCAAACTGTAATAAGAGTTATAAGGAAAGGAAATGATGCTGTGAGAAGGTATAAGAAAGTAGTTAGGGAGGACTTCTTTTATTTTATTTTGCTTTTTATGGCTGCACCCATGGCATATGGAGATTCCCAGGATAGGGGTTGAATCGGAGCTGGAGCTGTAGTTGCCGACCTATGCCACAGCCACGCAGAATCCGAGGCACGTCTGCAACCTACACTACAGCTCATAGCAACGCCAAATCCTTAACCCACTGAGCAAGGCCAGATATGGAACCTGCATCCTCATGGATGCTAGTCAGATGCGTTAACTGCTGAGCCACGAAGGGAACTCCAGGGAAGACTTCTTAAAATGCAACAAGTAAGAAGAGACTTAACAAATAGAGAGGTTTCCACCTGGAGAAGAGTTGAAGGAAAGGTTTCCTATGTGCTTCCTTCCACCTCACCCTGTCTCCAACGTGAAATAAGTGTGCTCTAAACATAGTAGGGAATGGTTTTCTTGGGAAGCGCCCTAGTGCCCCAGGAATCTCAGCAGAACAGATCTGGAGATAGATGTCAATGGACCCACCAACAGACTCGGAGGCAAGAGGAAAAGGCAACACCATTCAGGGATAAAACAGACTGAAATATCTCTTCCTATGGTAAAGGTTTTTTTTGTTTTGTTTTACTTTGCTAATGATGAGGACCTGGAGCCCACCGGATCCCCAGCCATAAACCCTAAGTGAGGAAATTTACCCCTCCGCAAAATCTGCTAAATTACAGTATCTCATGAGTGTTCTCCCATTTAGAGGAAATTTTGGACGAACATAAGTAACTTCTAAAGGACCAGTACAGCTGCCTATACCAATCAACATAACCTTTATTCATAAAAATAAATGGTAACCTAGGGATACTTGAGGAAAACCTTTAGCATTAAAAAAAAAAAAAAGAAAAAGAAAAAAAATTGAGGAGTTCCCATCTTGGCACAGCAGAAATGAATCCAATTAGGAACCATGAGGTTATGGGTTTGACACTTGGCCTCACTCAGTGGGTTAAGGATCTGGCGTTGCCAAGAGCTGTACGGTAGGATGCAGATGCGGCTCGGATCCTGCATTGCTCTGGCTGTGGTGGAGGCCGGCAGCTGTAGCTCTGATTGGATTCCTAGCCTGGGAACCTCCAATGCCGTGAGTACAGCCCTGAAAAGCAAATAATAATTAATTAATTAATTAATTAATTAAAAGTAAAAAAAAATTGACTACAGAGGGGAAAAAAGTTAATGTAAGACAAAAACAACTTTTAGTCAATTCTATTTAATGTCCTCAGATAAGAGTCAAGTATGATTTGAATCAATACAGGAAGAACAATCAACTCAGTGGGGGGGTAGAAATCAGAGAATAACAGAAAAATGTAGGAGATTAAAAATGATTGCCAAAAAAAAAAAAAAAAATCTAGTGTAAGAAGTAATAATGAAACGACTAGTATTAAAAACCAAACAGCGATCTGGAAACACAGTCAGGAAAATCTATCCAAAAACAGATGGAAAATACCTAAGAAAATTTAAGAGATATTCTCAGATACAGAAGGCACAATATAAAGCTAACAGATATTTCAGAGGAAAAAAGATAAAACGAAGAGGAGGAAATAAAGAAATAATACAAAATTTCCATAAGTTGAAAAAAACAATTCCTGAAAATAAAAAAACCAACCAATTGTCAAGTCATATGAACAAAAAAAGACTCAGATATATCCTAATAAAATAACGTAAGGAAAAATTGTAAAGCTCCAAAGAGAGGAAAAAATTGCCTACAAAGAAATGGGCTTAATTTGACATCATAATTATCAACTTCAAGGGAAGCTAGACAGTACTGAGGTAGTGCCTTCAAAGGGAAAATTATTTTGTGACTAGAATACTCTATCAAATGATTAATCAAGTGTGAGAGCAAAATAAAGGCCTTTTCAGGCACTTAAGGACTCAGATATTTTATCTCCCACTTACTGTTTCTTTGAAATTATTTGAGGATAAAATCCAATGAAATTACTAAGATATTCAAGAAAGCAGATAAAGAATAAAATAATGCAACAGAGGAGTTCTATTAAAAACAACAATTATAAAAGCCCAGATAGCTGTGCTCAGAAATCTATATATTAATGAACATTAGAACAAAAATTCCAATCCTTCAAGGAAAAGAAGGTTTTCAAAAAGCAAGGAATTTGTATTCATCAAATACTGAAATTCAGCTAGGAAATTTTGAGGACCATTGTGCTGTTTCTGTTTTTTAAAAATGTAACTAGAGGAGTTCCCGTCGTGACTTAGCGGAAGGGAATCTGACTAGTATCCATGAGGATACAGGTTCGATCCCTGGCCTCTCTCAGTGGGTGAGGGATCCAGCGTTGCCATGAGCTGTGGTGTAGGTCACAGATGTGGCTTGAATCTGGTGTTGCTGTGGCTGTGGTGTAAGCCAGCAGCTACAGGTCGAATTCGACCTCTAGCCTGGGAACCTCCATATGCCACGAGTGAGGACCTAAAAAGACAAAAAAAAAAAAAAAATGTAACTAGAAATTTAAAAACAAGGCATAGAAGAACATCACCACCTAAATATAATGTAAAATGAACTCTGGCATTATTTTAAATAAAATTCAAGCATGATTTATAGTGTAAGGGAATTATTGTTATTTTTGCTATTATGATTAGGAAATAATTACTACAACATCATGTTGTGCAAATAGACTCATAAAAAAGGAAATATAATTCTGTGATATGAAACCTGTGTACCAGAAGGAAAGGCTCTCATCCCTCACACTATAAATCATGCTCAATTTAAAAAAAACAAACTAACACTTATTAAACACTTAATGTATGTCCTATTCTAAGTTCGTAAGATTTATTAGCCAGTCTAGTCCTTTCAACAACAGCACGACAGTGTTAAGTGACTTGCCCAAGGTCACACCCTTGGTAAAGTTAGGCTTTCTGGCTCTAGAATCCTTGCTCTTAAACATTGGCTCTGCCAATTCTCATAATGCTCTTTGTTAACGCACAATTCTCAGAATAAACCTACCAACCTAAAACAAGAATTCTTAGTAACCTTTGTAAAATAGAATATAAATGATGTAGAAATTAATGTAGAAATAATGATTAACCAAAGTAAGAAAAGCAATGTGTAGATGGGCTATTTTCCTTATTCTTTTATATAGGAGTAACTTTCTAGATAATGGAAGTATAACAGAATTTTCTAGATAATGAAAAGTCAAAAGTCAACTACATATATATAATTTCAAATAATAATATAACCCAGCAGGGAGGAGAGAGAGAATGCACTTCAGCTAAATTCCTCATTTCCTAGCAATTATGGTGGTTACCTAGAAGAGTACACAGTAGCTGTCAACAGATATTGCCTAATTTTAATCAACATATAACATACAAGTTATATGGTAGCTCTCAGAAAACCTAAAACCAAAAGAAATTAAAGATGATATATTCAGAAATAGCGACCTAAGCAAATTATTCAGCATTTCGGGAGGAATATCAGAAAAACTAAACATAGAAAAGGAAGGGGACTGGGGAAAGGGAAGATCTTTGTTTTTAACCATCTTAAGCTTTTTGTTTGGCTGGTTGGTTGTTTTGTTTTGGTTTTGTTTTTTAGGGCTGCACCTGCGGCCTATGGAAGTTCCCAGGTTAGGGGTGGAGCTACTACACCACAGCCACAGGGGATCCGCTTCCGTGACCTACACCACAGCTCATGGAAACACCAGACCGCTGAACCACTGAGCAAGGCCAGAGATGGAACCCGCATCCTCGTGGATACTAGTCAGATTCGTTTCTGCTGTGCCACAACGGGGAACTCCTATTTTAATTTTTATTAAAATGATTAGGTATTACTTTATTATGAAAGATAATTTCATAATGGTATTATAAACATAATACATTATTAATATAATAGTACTATCATGTAAAGAAGGGCATAACCAATGAGAGTATCTGTCGCTTCTGGCATGGTAATACAAAAGGACAGTAAATGCCACCAGACCATAAAACTCAGTGCGGGCACGAAGAGAGGAACAAGTATAATACATAAACACTACAGAACACTCATGCTCTTTGCTGATTCTTTGTTCCCACATCATTATGGACTAAATGGCCTGCTTTTATCACATAAACTTCTAGAGACATTTCATCTGCTGTACACAACTACTGAGCCATAAACACTCAAATCCCCTACTTTGAACATTTAAAGAAATGGGTGTGGGTGGGGTCCAAATTCATACATCGCGGGCAGGCGTCTACATGGGCATAACCTTTTTCACGGACTAACCTGGTAGTCCGTATCGAAATGGTTACACGCTGACCTAACAATTTCACTTCTCAGAATCTACCCTAGCGCGACTTGCCCAAATACTCAAAAATAACTCTATACACGGACTTTCAATTAAGCTATTACTGTTTATCACAGAGGAAAACGGAAAACAACCTAAATGCACATCGGAAGATGCAGGATATTTTGTTGCCATTTTAAAAATTAAATAATATCTATATGGAGTGACACTAAAAGGTACAACGCGTTGTTGAGCAAGAAAAAGCAAGACAGAGAATCGTAAGTTATACAATTTGTGCGTGAAACATAAATCCACACTGTTCAGCGGGTTTAGGGTATGCGGAGGAAACAAGTTTTTTACTTTGTACATGTAAATTTTTACTTTGTTTTCTTACAGCCAGCATGCACTGTTTTTATATTTTAAGAAACCAGAGCATATCTCAACTGTCAAATGAGATTTTAAAAACATCCAAAAAGAGAAAGGCTCAACGTCTTTCCATTAGCTCACTCTCAAATTTAAGGGGTGGGGGGAGTAGCATGTTGCTGTTTAGGGCTAGTGGAAAGGCTAGCTTCACTGATGAGGTCATTTGTGAGTGAATTAGGGCAAGAAAATGAGGGCACAGAGACAAGGCGGAGTTGAGGAGCGAACCCAGGAGCAGCCGGGGTTCAAGCAGCCCAGGGACCGGCCCAGAGAGGACGCGGAGGGAGCAGCGGGGCCGAGGCCCGGGCTGCGGGGTCCGGGCAGTGTGGGAAGGAGATCAGAGGGGAAAAGATCGAGGGGCGGGAGGCCAGAAACACAACCTCAGCCCAGGGAATCGGTCGGGAGCTGGCGGCGACAGCTGGGCGGGCAGAGAAGGGTCAGCCCGGGGCGCCCGGGAAGTTCTGGCGACTAGCGAAGCCCGAGAGCCGGGCAAAGTGCCCAGGAGGCCGCAGCAGGGACTGTGGGGCTTGCCCCAGGCCGAGGCTGAGGCTGGGGTGCAGGTCGACTTAGCGCCCAGTACCTTCCCAGGAGAGCGCTCCTCCCTGCTCGCGCTTCAGGAACTTGTACCAGAACGTGTCCACGCGGCCCGGCTCCGCCCCGTCCTGCGCCGCCTCCAGCTCCACCTCCCCGAGCCACAGGCCCGGCTCCTGCAGCGCCAGCGCCCCCGGGCCCGCCGCGGTACCCGCCGGCCTCAGGCGCACGGCCCCGCACGGCTCCCAGTGCCCCAGCTCCGGCCGAGAGCCCACGACCAGCAGCTCCGGCCCGGGCCCGGCTACCGCGGGCGGCACCACCACCCCGAAGCGGAACCGCATGGCGGCGGGCGGGCGGCGCGGCTCCAGGTCCCAGTGCCCCTGTGACCCGCGGACGCGGCGATTGGGCGGCGGCGCGCGAGGCCTGGACGCGAGAGGATCGGGCGCCGGCGGGGACACGTGCGATGCTGCACCTTTTTTGGGCTGCATCACGCGGCTCAGGAGCCCGGGCCTGGTCCAGGCGGGAGCCTCGCCACCCGCCTCTCTGGGAGAAGGAGGCTGGCTCCCGTCCGCTGCCTCTTCCACCGGCTCCAAGGGCGCCTGGGGACGCGGCGAAAGCAAGGAGAACGGGGTTGGAAAAGGAAACATCTCATAAGCCTTGAGATTTTCCAATCATCTTTCCAAAGACTCGAAATTATCATTGTGAGGACCTTAAGACAAAGTGAATGGCATGTAGAAAGCAACCTCCACAGTAGTGAAGTTGGTTTAAGATCCTGCATCTGTATCTGGAGAGCTTTGCACCTTACACGGGTCACTTTCTCTCTCTGGGTCTCAGTCTTATCTGTAAACTGAAGGTATTAAATAATGATTTCTAAAGACCCTGTCAGCTCTAAAGATTGCTTGACTGGTGGAAGGGGCGCCATTCAGAACCAAGAGCTGATACAAAAACACAGTATTTTCCCTTGCCAGGACCAGTGTGATGCCTGACACGACACATGATCACTTTCTTTTTTGGAAAAACTATTAGGGGTATTTGTAGTAGGTGTAAAGTGGATTTAGAGTAAGAATGTTCAAGCCTTTCCAAGGTAAAACAAAACCAAAAAAAATGGTAATTCTGTGGCCATAAATATAAATGACTTCATAATTTTTAAATGGCATAACATAAAACTTTTTGCTCTCAGTAAAAGTCAGCATCTTTCTTTTCAACTTAAAACTTTTGTGTGCCCAGAAAACACAGGCTTATAGCTATTCGGTCAAATGAAAACTATATGGAGTGGGGGACTTAGGGGGGTGCCCTTTAATTTTTGTCACTGCCTTAAGAAAACCAACTGTCCTGTTTACTTGTTACTTTTTAATTCTTTATTAAAGTTGCTCTTGTGGTCGCCTTAACATTTCTGTGTTTACCAGGGCTTAACTCTCTTTTGCGAACTAAAGATACACAGAGATACTTTTTTTCCAGTATTTGAAGGCTTGTGAATAGTGGGGGGGGGCACCAAACTTTCATGCATTCATAAATAAAACAGAAAGAAGTACCAAAATGTAAGCCATACAAACTCAGTCTCTCTGTGGAACAATTAGTAAACTATTAATACATTTCACTTCTAAATATTGATAATTCCACTCTGTGTTTGGTTAGTTGCTAAGCTTAAGGATAAGCACAAAGAAAAATGAGGCCGGCAGGGCTGGCCAAGTACAGCTGATTCAATAGCAAAGCAGACATTAAATCACAGTGGAAAGTGAGTCAGTTTATTCAGACTACTATTTCAAAATATTCTCACAGTAATTTTAGAAAAGTAAGAGTCCTTTGGCCACGCAAGTGCCCTGGAAGCTGACAGTACAGAACTTTCTTGTGTTCTACCATGCTGCCTGTGTTGTGTACTTTTCAAATGGCATTATTCCCACCAGCTCTTCCAAGGGGAGTACTGCCTATTCTGCAGATGAAACAATAACAAATCCCCCAAAAATATATTTGTTCAACAGACATTATTTCCTTTTCTCCTTTCCCCTCATAAAGAGGTTGAGTAATTTTTTTTTTTTTTTTTTTTTTTTTTTTTGTCTTTTTGCTATTTCTTTGGGCTGATCCCGCGGCATATGGAGGTTCCCAGGCTAGGGGTCTAATCGGAGCTGTAGCCACCGGCCTAGGCCAGAGCCACAGCAACACGGGATCCGAGCCGCGTCTGCAACCTACACCACAGCTCAGCGCAACGCCGGATCGGTAACCCACTGAGCAAGGGCAGGGACCAAACCCGCAACCTCATGGTTCCTAGTCGGATTCGTTAACCACTGCGCCACGAACTCCAGGTTGAGTAATTTTAACAGTTGAAAGCACTCTTTTAAACCCCTAGACAAAATATATGGGCTTATTTTATTGCATGGATTTAAATATAATACAAATGTGCTGACTACTTTGTGCCCCAAGCAAAATGCAATTGGAAAGAGAAAAATATCAAAATATGGATTAAAAGATATTTCAAAGTCAATTGTACTTGGTCAATTATTTGAAATCACTAACCATAATAATTAAAATAGCTACTGAGCTCTTTTAATGTGCCAGACAAATGGTTTTCATATTCACATTACCTCATTTTTCTCTCACCAATTCTATAACTGCAATTATCATATCCATTTTTATATGTGTGGAAACAGGCAAGAAAATTTCAGCAAATAGCCCACAGCAAGGAAGGGGCAGAGTCAGGTGATAAAATACATCCACTCAGCTTACAGTTAAAGATATAACATAACATTACATAATGTAGCATAATATTTGATTTCTGATAAAGAAATCATTTATAGAATGCATTTAAATCCTAGCATATTTAAATAAGTTATTTTCCATTAGTTCTTAATAAAGATGAAATTTCTATAATTATTCCTGTAAATAACTTCATGCTTAGGAATAATAGAACAGATGAGTCACACATGGCAGTCTAAATAGGTCAATGAGTCTGTAAAGACATAGATATTTTTGTATTTAAAATGGATTTAATCTCCTAGAAATGGTAAGTTTTATGCCCTAATATGTGTACCTTGTTGATGAAAAAAAAATTACCAATTATTAAGCTGTGTTATTTCCAGCTCTTTTTTCTTCTTGAGTTCTCCATGTGAGATTTATTTTTACATTTCAGTGATTCATAATATATATTAAAAGGGATTATTTACTGAGTTCCCATTATGGCTTAGTGGAAATGAATCTGACTAGCATCCGTGAGGACACAGGTTCGATCCCTGGCCTCACTGAGTGGGTTAAGGATCAGGCGTTGCCGTGAGCTATGGCATAGGTCAAAGATGTGGCTCCGATCTGGCGTTGCTGTGGCTGTGGTGTAGGCCAGCAGCTACAGCTCTGATTCAACCCCTAGCCTGGGAACCTCCATATGCCATGCAGCCGTAAAAAAGAGACAAAAAACAGGGGAGGGGGATTATTTCTGAAATCCATTTGGGATAAGACTCTTGATCCTATGTGGACAAGCTGAATTTAGAGCAAAAATTGGCTCAGTAGAGTAACATAATTCCTATAATAATGTTTAAAAGACCGAACTAATTTGCTATCATTGAATCTTATTTCTATCATGCTATCTTATATATAACTACAATATTTCTTAAAGAATGGGTGATAAGTTCAAATTCAGAGTTTCAGGATCCAATTCAAATGTAGATTCTTTCAAAGCTGCCTCAGGGAAAGCTATTATTCAGATATCTGGTAGTTTATGTTTTCTGAAGCAATCTCTCACTAGTCAGTGCATTATCATAAATCTTTCCTTAGAATATTATGTATGTATTCACACAGTCACTGATGTAAACCATATTTCATCCAAGTAGTTTAGGAACCATTATAAGTATTAGTTTATTACTTGTCAGAACACACTGAGTTAAATGTGTCACATACACCATTTCCAATTTTACAGCTTAAAAAATAAAAACAAAAACAAAACCTTGCAGAGAGGATTTGAATATGGCTTAGAAATTTTTGCATATTACAGCTGACATTTTCCCTAGCTTGGAAAATTATAGCTTAGGTTCCTTAAAATCCCTTTGAGGCTCTGGAGCAAGAGAAGAATGTGAGCTATATCAACTGTTTGTCCAAAAATCCCACAACACTTCTCAACTATTCAAAAAATCTGTGTCTCATTTTGATATATATAAAAATCTTCTATCTCCAGGAGATTCCTGTAATTCCATTTCTCACCCCACGCAGTCATAGGGAAGTACTGCTCTTCAGTGCATCATGAGCAGCCAGTTTTGTCATGATTATTTCTCTGTAATTTATACAATTAAAATGTGTTATTTTTAAAAAATGCTCTAAGTATAGAATTACAATGAAACATATTTCTTTTCAAAAGATATTGACTCTGTCTCTTCTCTTGCACATCCCATCCCACTGTGAACATTGTAAAACCCACACGTCCTATCCCCATTTCTCAACTGAGAACCTCTATCCACTCAGCAGGTCAATCAAGCCTGTGTTCTGTTAGGCAATGACCTCAACTGACTTTTCCTAGGGTAAGTAAAAGGCCAAGCCAGGTGGCTGGACCTTGAGATTAGAGACACCAGCTTAGAGCTTCCTTCAGTTGTAAGAAGATCCTCCTAAGTCTGGGGTAACTTGAAAGGCAGGCTAGATAACACCTTTCTCCAAGAGGGTGAGGGCCTGATAACTCAACCCTTGAGAATTAAAGATTAGTGGCTGGAAGGGATGATTGGAAACTCCCAAGGGAACTTTCAAAGAGTTTGAGAAAAACAAAAGAAGTCAGCAGAAAACAGCTGACCCATTTATACTTAAATGGATAATGGAGACAGAGGTCAGAGAGGAGGGCAATTGCTGGGAGAAGCCTCGAGGTAAACTTGACAGCACCTTTTAAGAATTTGAACACTCTGTAATTCACCCTTTGCTCATTTTTCCTAACCATTGTTTATGTGTTTATATTAAGAATAAAAGTAATTGGAGTTCCCATTGTGGCTTAGCAGGTTAGGAACCCAACTAGTGTCTGTGAGGACATTGGTTCAATTCCTGGCCTCCCTCAGTGGGTTAAGCATCCAGCAGCATGGGTCCCAGATGCTGCTCAGATCTGGCATTGCTGTGGCTGTGGCACAGGCCAGCAGCTGCAGCTTGGAGTCGACCCCTGGCCTAGGAACATCCATATACCATAGGTTCAGCCCAAAAAAGAAAAGAAAGAAAAAGAAGATAGGTATTTTAAACATGAAACTGTTTAGGGTGTCTATTTCTGAAGAGAAGTGGGCAGAGAGTAGGTTGGTTTGAAGACATGTTTTTCCTTCACCATCATCTGGACTAAGCCCAGGATCCCAGAGGTTAAGGTAGGTATTGGTGGGAGCTATAAAGAAGCATGAGGTGTAGCCCCACTGGCCTTCAAGAGGAAAGAAAAGATAGAGCAAGAGCTGAGTAAAGGCCTTAGGCTTCCTTCAATCTCTAGTTCTTACTAGGACTTCAGGGGCTCCCTGGAAATGCAGAAAGAGGCTAGAAGGAGGGGGTGTCCTCATATTTTAATTAACGGAATCAGCTACTTTTTAAATAATATATACTTGTCCAAGCAGGTACTAAGGACAGGGTCAAAGTATAATTTTCCAGAATGTGTCTCCTGCAAATTAATGAGGGAAACAGCAAGAGGATAAAGATGGTTCAAAAAGAACTCAAAGTGCAGTGTATACAGACACTGAAAGAACTGCTAGATTCCTAAGTTAGTTACAAAATTAACTCCCCACTGCACAGTAAAACTGTGACTTGGGGGTTTATCTATTCTTCCACACAGAAATCACTTGCATCTTTTACAGATAAACATTTATAAAATTTAATATATAACGTTGGGGATAGGGCCCTAATCAAGAGTAAACAGCAACATAAACCAAGGCACAAATTATCTCATAAAAAAAATGAAATAATTCTCCAAGAGATCTAGTGGACACTGCTCCAGCCTGCCAGACATGCAGTCAACTTTGCACCTTACTACTACATTTTGAATACTTTTTCTAACAATGGATAATAATAATAATAGCTTCTCATTTATTGAGCTCCTATCTACCATGAGGTAGGCACTGGGCTGGATGTCTAACATACCTTATCTTTTTTAACCTTCTCCACATGTCCATAACAGAGTTATGATCTCCATTTACTGAAGAATGATGAAAGTTTCTGAAACATTAAGTGATTTACCTAAGGCCATACAGCTAATAAATGACAGAGCCAGGAACTGTACCCAAGAATGTCTCTTCAGCCAAGGACTCTGCGTATGATTTTGCAGCTCAGATACTGCACTGGGCTGAAAGGGTCAGTCAGGGCTGAAATGCAGCCCATGCTCTCTTTGCAAGGCCTTTTGCTCTTGATGCTTTTTCCTTCCCATAAAATACCTGCTCCTTGTAAGCCTGGTGCCATAGGGTCAACCTATGTAAAGCCACAGGAGCTGCGACTGCCGAGGGGTGACACACGTCACTGTTTCCTTCTCCCAGAGGGGAGCATTCCAATTCCCGACAAAGTAAAGCTAAAACCCTGATTCCAAAAGGAAAAAAAAGGGGGGAGAGGAACCAAATAGACATTTTTCCAAAGAGGAAATGCAGGTGGCCTCAGGCACAAGAAAAGATGCTCACCATTGCTAATCATCATGGCAATGCAAACTGAAGCCACAATTAGATATCACCCCACACCTGCCAGGATGGCTGTCATCAAAAAGAATACAAATATCTAATGATGCCCAGGATGTGGAGAAAAGGGAACCCTTGTACACTGTTGGCGGGAATGTAAATTGGCACATCCCCTGTGAAAAATAGTATGGTGATTTCTCAAAAACTAAAAATAGAACTACTAGATGAATCAGTAATTCCACTCTTGGGTATATATCTGAAAAAAATTAAAACACTAATTCAAAAAGATATATGAACCCCAATGTTCACAGCAGCACTATTTACAATTGCCAAGATATGGAAGCAACCTAAGTGTCTGTCCACAGGTGAATGGATACACAATGGAATACTACTCAACTATAGAAAAAATGAGGTTTTGCCATTTGCAGGAACATGAATGGACTTGGAGGGCATTATAAGCAAAATAAGTCAGACAGAGAAAGACAAATCCTGCATGATAGCACTTACATGTGGAATCTAAAAAATATAACTAATGAATGTAACAAAAAAGAAGCAGACTCACAGAGAGCACAAACTAGTGGTTACTAGTGGGGAGAGGAAAGAAAGGGCAATATATGTGTAGGGATTTAAGAGGTACAAACTACTAGGTATCATGCCAGCTGCAGGGATATATTGTAGCATGAGGAATACAGCCAATTTCAATTTACAATACATTTTCTAATAACTATAAATGGAGTATAATCTTTAAAATTGTAAATCACTATATTGCACAGCTGTACCTTATGTAATATTGTACATCAACTGTATCTAGAAAAACAAAAACAAAGGCAGCAGACAGTCTGTCACATAATATTGTCATAGACACAGTACCACATCCAAAGCTTGTGTAAGAAGAAGGGAGGGGAAGGGGATAAGAAAACAACTTAAAAATGTGAAAAAAAAATTTAACCGTTTAGACATATTTGGGTAAATCACAATATTTTCACTCTTTAGGACATGTCCTTATCAAAATTACAGCTACGAGCAGATTACATACGTATCAGCCTGGACGAACACAGATGTATCTAACTAGATGTAGACCTAGACATTACATACATTCACTATGAAGAGACTGTCGGTCTTTAGGGGTCTGTCACGTGGGGGATGCAGCACCGTCTGCTAAGACTTAGTTCTGGGAGAACTTCACCAGAAACTTCTCGGCCGTTCTGTAGCTCAGGGAACTCTGGAGATCAGTGAAACAGGGAACAAAAATCCGAATTCATTTGTCCTTGAAAGGAGGCCAGAGAAGGCTAGGATGAGGGAGACCATTTTCTGAACACAACTCAGCATATTTCACACCTCAGTTTGTAAATGTGATCGGATGGCGTGAGGTGCTATTTTCCCTATGTCACCACACAAAAAAGAGCTTTCAGGGTGAACCAAAAAAGAAAAAAAAAAATCAAGTGAACTGTTAAACCAGAAATATGGCCTCTTTAAGTCATCTGAGTTTTGAACACTGCTTTTCAAAGAAATATACACATAAAACTGGTTCCTAGAAATCTAGAAGAGAAGAATTTGACCCCTTCAGAATACACTATGGTACAGATTTACACTTCACAATGGTGGATAAGAAGAATAACTTTTCATTTTTTTCAAATCCTCCCCCCAAACACAACCAATTCATATCAGACAATCAATATACAAATACTGCTGGCGTGTACAGCCCAGGATTAGGTGGCTTGTACTCCACAGATAGATATGAGATCCTTGCCCTCAAGGACTTGTTGTAGTTGTTGGAGATAAAGACACATGAAAAGTTGAATAGCTGCATAGATATTAAATTTTTAATAAAAGGATGCTAAATTACTTGTCACAGAGCAATGACTGACAACTCAAAACAGGAATCCTAAAGGTCAGAATAGGATCGAAGCAGCAAGGACCTGGATGGGTTGGGTATGACATTAGGTCATGAGGGACTTGGAACCAGAACATGGTAGGGACGGAAAGCAGGAAAAACCTGGAGTTGAGGGGACACAGGTATCCCATCAGGGAACTGCATCCACAAAAGCAGAGAAGGAGAAAACCTTAAGGCATGTTTCAGGTAATTTTAGAGGAACAAACGATAAGGATCCCATGAATCCTTTTTCTGAGATAATTATATGACAATCACGTATTTGGCCTTAGTCACGTTTTAGAGTAATCATGCACTTTAACTCATATGTTCCACATATCACAATTTGTTAATAAAAAAATGGATAAAGATGCAAGCACGTTATAATAGTTCTATAATGAAAAGATGGAAAATAAGAAAGAAAAGGCAATGTCTTGGGTGTTTAATGTCCAAAGTAAGAACATCAAACTTAGGAAAATCAAGAGGGGAACCACTGCATGCACCTTAGTTCAATATGAAGGCACAAGTTCATTTCTGCTATTTCATAACAGCAGAAACGAGTACATTGTAAATTGTTACCGTCTATTTGCTCATTGCCTTTAGGAGTGAGTAGGAGGGTGAACCACCCACAAGCTTATCAGGCAAACAGTATTAATCATGGCAAGACTAATATATGTTTCCTAATCTCATTTAGTTATCAAACTTTTTGAAGTATTGGGTTAGATACATAAGATTGCTTTGTAAATATCTTTGGTATGCAGTAACATACTTTTTAGAAAATGTGATTTATTATCACTCTGAGGAAGAATTGATTTTTTCAGAGCTCTTTAATTTTCAATAAATGTCCTACTCTGACACAGACTCTGCAGGGCCACTAAATTCAGCATAAAAAAATTCTGTGGTTTAATTAAGTTCGTATGTCCCAGGCAGAGTAGCAATAGATTCTATAATTCAATTTAGAAATTCCTCCATAGAATAAATGAAAACATAATTTATTTTACCAGATTAATGCCTTTAATATTCAGCCAGTTTCATATAGTTAGTTTACCACATTGCCCTGAGTTAGAAAATTCAAAGAACTACTGTATTTTGAACTGTAGATTTTTTTTTTTTTTTTTTGTCTTTTGTCTTTTAGGGCCACACCCTCGGCATACGGAGGTTCCCAGGCTAGGGGTCTAATCGGAGCTACAGCTGTCGGCCTACACCACAGCCACAGCAACGCCAGATCCTAACCGCACCTGCGACCCACACCACAGATCATGGCAACGCCATTAACCCACTGAGCCAGGCCAGGGATCGAACCTGAAACCTCATGGTTCCTAGTCAGATTCGTTTCCACAGAGCCAAGACAGGAACTCCAGATTTTTTGAGAGACACGCTTCCTCTTGTTTCCATGTTCTTCAGTCTCAGTCCTCTTCTCAAAGAAGGTGGTAACCTGAAATGTCAGTGATGCATCCACTGGAACACACACAAGCAATGACTGACGATAATATATTCACTATGTCTTGCAACCATCGCCAAAATCTAATTCCAGAACTTCTCATCAATCCATAAGGAAACCCCACACATGTTCATAATTAGTCTCAACTTCCCTCTTCTTCCATCTTCTGGCAATCCCTATTCAACTTTCTGTCTCTATGAATTTGCCTAATCTGGAAATTTCATACAAATGGAACCATCTTAAGGTGCCAGGGCTGTTTCTGAAGTGTCTTTACAAGCCACTGACATCCGGTCTACAAGCTTTGATGCTGGTACTTTTCTTATTCACTAAAGTTATAGTTGCATTGTTTTCTCTCAATAGATTTGCATGCCTCCTTTTGTTTAAAGCAGTAGATAGTTTCTGAAATGTGAAGTTTGATACCTTAGTGATAGTTGTTCACATCAGCCTGTCACAGTTTTAAATATGGTGTAATTATCCTAAGAGGTATGGTACCCCTCTTGCCTTTAGTTACGTCACATGGCATGTGATAAACAAGCCTTTTGCACCTGGATAACAAAACAACTCTGCTTCACCCACTTGGGCAGTCTTTGCCAGGTCTCATATAGCCCTTGGATATTGCTCTGTGAGAAAAGAGGGATTGGGATTTTTTCACTAATAATAAATGTATACCTCAATAGTATAAAATTTATACTTTGCTCATTCCTAACCTTTCTTGTACACGAGAAGTGTTCAAGATTTTAGACTGGGTCATACTGAAATCTTTTTGAAGATATTATGTAGGACAAACTCAACACATAGCTCAAATAGAATGGGAACAATATAAAGAGTTACGATCTAGTGACACAGTGATTGCCCCAAGGCAGAAGTCTGCAAACTTTTTCTGTGAAAGGCCAGATAGTAAATATTTTAGGCATCGTGAGCCACCTGATTTCTGTCACAACTACTAACGGGTCATATGTAGATAATGAGCATGGTTGTGTTTCAAAAAAATTGACAACAAAAATAGAGAACCTGTGGCTTATTGACCCTTGATTGAAGGAACAAGTTCATGATCTATGCTAGTCCAACTGGAGAAGGAAACCTCTTTGAATACCAGACTCTAAGACTGAAACTGAGAGCTACCTGCATCAAAGGTTCTAGCCACGTGGGGACATTTAGTTTGAGAGAATGGAGCTGACATGCTAAGAGAAGCAAAGACAAGAGACAGAATCATCTCAGAAATCAAGACTGTGAATGCATTTTTTCATGAGGGCAACACTTCCCCTGCCCTTCTGTGCTTTGGTTACACAGACCTATTTAGTCTCTTTTTTAGCATAAGCTGATTCTTCTTGTGTGTCTTATGCTTATGATCCCTGGCTATGTTATCTTGTTCAAGTTCTCAAACTCTTTCTTCACTTACCAAATGGGGGCAAAAATAGACCTATTTCACGGGTTGATGAGGAAATCAAATAAGTTATTATATGGGAAAAAGCTTAGAAGCATGTGCATGGCAGATAATAAACTCTTTGCAAATATATCATTATCATTATCACCTTTGTTAATAATTTGGTTGCCTCCGAGAAGATAACATAAATCTAGAACGTTACATTTTCATTCAAGGAGAAAACAGTTTGTTCACACAGGCAAACCTGGGCAAATAGAGCTTATTAATTTCTCCCTTCAAGGAGTTCCCATTGTGGCACAGCAGAAACGAATCTGACTAGGAACCATGAGGTCGTGGGTTCGATCTGTGGCCTTGCTCAGAGGGTTAAGGATCCGGCACTGCCATGAGCTATGATATTGGCTGCAGACACGGCTTGTATCTGGCGTTGCTGTGGCTGTGGTGTAGGCTGGCAGCTATAGCTTCGATTCGACCCCTAGCCCAGGAATCTCCAAGTGCCGAGAGTATGGCCCTAAAAACAAACAAACAAAAATTTTCCCAAAATAGGGATTATGATGGTAATGGAAGGAAAGGACTGTCAATATGGATTTTAAGTCTGATATTTTCAGAATTCAGGAATAAATATGCTAAATTAAACAGAGTCATGGCCATAAGAATAAGCAGTGAGGCTCTATGTTTAAAATGCAAGGGCTGGGAGTTCCTGCTGTGGCTCAGCAGGTTAAGAACCCAACTAGTATCCATAAGGATGGTTCAATCCCAGGCCTCCCTTAGTGCGTTAGGGATCTGGCATCACCACAAGCTGCAGTGTAGGTCACAGACGCAGCTCAGATATAGCATTGCCCTGGCTGTGACATGGGCTCCAACTGCAGCTCTGATTAGACCTGTAGCCTGGGAACTTCCATATGCCCACAGCTGCAGCCCTAAAAATGAATAGAATAGAACAGAACAGAGTAGACTAGACTAGACAAGTCTAGACTAGAAAGAATAGAACAGAATAAAATAAATTGGAATAAAATAAGATTCATGGGAATAAAAGTCGGGTTGCTTTTTTCTTAGCTAGGTTACACAGATCACCTAGCTGGCAAATGTTCACTAGTAAACTGGATATTTAATAATATGTCCCCCCGAATCTTTAAAACATAATAATGCTTCAACTGTTTGAAATGCCAAGACAAAAGCTACCTGTGCAAATCCAGAATATCCTTAGAACTAGTTAAATAATTCATATCTATTAAAGAGCATTGAAGACTCTCATTTTGTGATAATCATTTCCTTATTTCTTCTCACAGTTTTATTTCCTCCGTACATGTTCATATTGTGTGGCAGAACTTATTCATGTCCCTAGTAATTACTAACATTGTGTCTCAACAGAATCTTTTTTTTTTTTTTTCTTTTTCTTGGGCTGCTCCTGCGGCATATGGAGGATCCCAGGCTAGGGGTCTAATCGGAGCTGTAGCCACCGGCCTATGCCAGAGCCACAGCAACGCTGGATCCGAGCCGCGTCTGCAACCTACACCACAGCTCACAGCAACGCCGGATCGTTAACCCACTGAGCAAGGGCAGGGACCGAACCCGCAACCTCATGGTTCCTAGTCGGATTCGTTAACCACTGCGCAACGACGGGAACTCCTCAACAGAATCTTTGATAGGAAATGAACTCTTTTTCTATGAGAGCAAACAAACTACCAAATGTGCTAAAAGTCCTGGCTAGTACGTACAAGGCTTTGTGTACAAACAGAAATTGAGAGAATGCACCTGAAAATGAGATGTGGAATATAAGCTGGATAAGACATTGGCTTATTAATTTGTAGGCCCTCTCCTCTGATTCAGGATGGAGCACCTTTAGGAAGGACTCTCGAAGTCAGTCCTAATACATTTTTGGAATGGCTCTTTCAAATCCCGGGGTAGAGGTGGTGCATAGTGAATGATGTGAATGTTGAAATTGCCCTGGCAGAGTATTGAGGAAGGGATCAGAAAGCTTCAAGGACGGAGAGCAGGCTAGAGTTTATTTAGGGTAAGAGAAGTCACCAGCTGACCATGTTCCTTGGGAGCCCCGGAGGATATCCTTTCACTAAAGCAATAAGGAAGCCACCTATAAGGGAGGCATCAGTATTTTTGAGAATTTCTGTGGCAGCTCTTCTCTGTGTCCAGGGCTGTTGGTAGAGGAGACTGCTGTGGAACTGAACTTCCCATCGTCAATGAGAAAACTTAAGAATCTGGAGGAGAAGATGCCAGGTGGCAGCCTGCTGACATCAGAAGGAACGTGGGTATATCATCAATTGAAGGGAAGGTGTGTCTCCTCAAGGAAGGACTTTTCAATGCCACAGCGACTGCTTACATAAGAATTTCCAAATCCTTCCGCCAGAGGGCCATACCAGTAACTGGACGCTACAGAATACCTATATTTTTCAAGGACTCCTTGATCTGACTTGATATTGTCAAGAACCCCAAACATCATGGCCATCCAGTCAGAAAGGTGGCATTCAGAGGTCAGTTGACAGCTAGAGTCCTGGGCAATGTCCATTTCACTGAGTCCAATGTGTCCATCAAAGCACCCATGGTCATTTCCCCAGTCCTCAAGTGTATAATCAGAACAGATGTATTTAGCAGCTGTCACACTGGTAAAATTTAAATTGGCTCCTTGACTTGTGGAGTGCCATGGTTAATTTTATGTGTCCACTTGACTAACGTTGCCCAGATTAAGTATTATTTCTGGGTGCATCTGTGAGGGTGTTTCCAGATGAAATCAGCACTTGATTAGTGGACTCCCCTGTAAGGTAGACTGCCCTCTCCAATGTGGGTGACATCATCCAATCCAGTGAGGGCCTGAATAGAACAAAAGGTGGAGGAAGGACGAATTCTCTCTTCCATGCCTGGTTGTTTGAGCTGAGGACATAAATCTGCCTTCAATGGCCCTGGTTCTCAAGCCTTCAGACTCAGGCTAAATTACGCCACTAACTTTCATGGGTCTCCAGCTTGCAGATGGTAGATGGTGGGACTTCTCAACCTTCATAATTATATAGGCCAATTCCTTATAAGAAATCTCTTCTTCTCCCTATATCCCATTGCTTCTGTTTTTCTGGAGCAGCCGAATAAATTGAGTAAAAGCATAGTCATACAAAAGTGAGTAGAAAATGGCCTATGTCCTTGAATGCCTTCACATCAGGCAAGACAGACTCATTGCAAATGAAATGGCAGAAATCGGTGTTTCCATCAAAGGTTTAAAGTTTGCAGGGGCATGTCTCCACCACCTCTCCACTTAATTTGCCGATCTGGTCTTTGCAAAAAATCTTATGGATCATGATGGATGTTGGCTGACTGCATCAAAGCCTCCCCAGGACTATGATCATTCTCCTGATCTCGAGCACAATATAGTTCAAGGACACCTCAATCATCTGGACATTTCTCAGAACTTCACTACCTTTGACAGCAGTATAACTGGAACCGAGGATCAGAAAGTTGTAATACTCTGAATGCCTTAGTAAGACAAAAGTCACACCATTTGAAGGAAATGATTCCTTCATAAATTCAGAAGTCTGCAGCACCAACAGAGTGTTTTGAGATTCAGGGGTCTGAGACATGCCAGCATATCCCCTTAAAGTAAAGAATTGTACCTTGCAATTCCTAGAACTAAGAAAGAGGCAGGGACATTAGTCAGCCTCTTTGGATTTTGGAGAACATATATCACATGAGAATATCACCTCAACCCATTCACTAGGTAACGTGGAAGATTACCAGTTGCAGTTGGGCCCAGAACAGGTCTCTCCAGCATTTCCAGCATACAGTGCAAGTGATAATGTCTCTGTAACATTTGCTCCCGCCGATCCCATCAACTTAGTGATGTCTGAGGTAGTCAGCAATGTTAAGTGGCATCTCTGCAAAACCTGGAGCAACTCTCCAACAAAAATTAACAGGAAATGGTGCATAAACATCTTAACTTCTTTGCCTCTAAGATAAGTTAATTCTGGTGAATGTTTTTCATGGGTTGCCTTGAGTTCTTTAATGGGACCAAGCTGTAGTTATCCACAGTGGTAGCCGGCTTAAAGAGCACCTTATATTGTCTGCTTCCACTTCTTGTCTATTATTTCCCCCTTCTATTGCTACTTTTCTTTTCCTCCCAAATAAACTATTTGATTGAAACATATTTGCCATTTTTATAGGTCAAGAACTATTGAATATCAGTAGCTTCATACATTTCAACTTAATATTTCAGCTTGAATCCTTGCTTTAGGATCTGCTTCTGGGGGCACTTATACTAAAAATTAACTTTCACCTATTTTTTTAATTTTGTATGAATAAAACAATACTGCATGTATTCTTTTGTACCCGAAGTCTTTTGCTCAACATTATTTTTTTGAAATACATTCATATTGGGGCATGTAAGTTCAATTAATTTTGTTTATATACAGTATATTTCATTGTTTGAATATCTCATATTTTATAAATTTTGTTGTTAATGGGTAGACAAATTATTTTTAATATGGTCCTATTATAAACAGTGGAGTTGCTATGTACATGGTCCTATTATAAACAGTACAGCCTGCTATGTACGTCCTAATATTCATGCACAAGATTCCTTGGGCTACATAACTAGAAGTAGAACTGCTAAATCACAGACTATGTTCACATTTTATTTCTTTAAATAATATTCAAAATAGGGAAAAAATAACCTTTACCATGGTGCAATCCAGTGTGTATAACATCTTCCTAACCTCTGCTTTCTTTTCTTTTCTTTCCTTTTTTCTTTCTCTTTCTTTCTTTCTTTCCTTTTTTCTTTCTCTTTCTTTCTTTCTTTCTTTCTTGAGTTTCAGTTAGGAACTTTTGTCTGTTTTTTTGTTTGTTTGTTTTATTGGAGTATATCTGACTTACAATGATGTATAACCTCTGCTTTCTACACATTGTATCTCCAATGTGAGAATTTTAATTCTATGCAGCCCTGGGTAGGAAAGAAGGTATGATTCTTCTTAGAGTTTTTCCTTCTGTATTTTATCCTTGAAGAGTGTGATCTCCCTAAGTTTTCTCTTTTCTTCAACAAATAAATAAACCCAATCCCTTTAGCTATTTCTTCGTAGAGCCTCTTTCCTGTGCCTCTGATGATTTACACTGCTCTCTTCTGGACTTCTCCCAATTTTTCAAATCTAGAGTGACCATGTAATTTAGTGTCCAAAGCAGGTCAATTTTGAGAAGGGAAAGAGGTATTGACAACGTACATTGATTTACAACAGATGTGAAGGAGATCCATTTTAGGTAAACCAGAATGTACTTTACTTGTATCACACTTTCAGTGTGTGGTCTCAAACCACTTAAGAAATGCTTCTGGAGAACTGACTAATATTAAGCATTGAAGGTCGGGAGCGGGGGGGTTGGCTACATGACACAGTCCCATTTACAATCCTTGTTTCAGAGACATTATTATGAATTTATTATGCCTAAGTAATAGCACATAATGATATTCCTAAACAGCAAGGGCAAAACATTGGTCTCTTACTAACAATAAGGTAATACAAAACCTAGTAATACAAACTAGGTTTTGATTATGTCCTTTAGGGAAATGGTGGCTGCATATTTGATCTTTAATTTAGCAATAGACACAAATCTCATGGTGATTTAGTATTCAAAGGAGATTTTTCAAAGTATTAGCTGGTTGCTAAGTAACAATTGGAAAAAAAAGATGAAATGTGGAAAATTTTACAAACTTCCCTGGCATTTACTGGCTTCAGAAAACAGGTCTCTTTTACATAGGACCTGTTTGACAATTTGTACTTGGAAAACTGAAAGTGTGACATTTTTCTACAAGAAGAAAAATGCAAAACAAAACTATTTTAGGCACAAAGAAATTTCACAGGGTTAGTATTTGTTTAGATAGAACAGTTGATAGTGCAGCTTGTTGTTTAGATAAGTGAAATGTCTGAATAAAAAAAGTAAAATGTTTGGAAAAAAGTCTAATTGCCCCAGAAATACTTGGATTTTCTCAAATGATTTGGTAATAATAATAGAAGCAGCCACTTAATGGGAGGTGCCTTGTGGTGATTACTGAGGCTCAAACTTCAAATCCCATTTTTCTGGTTAAGATATCAAAGACCAAGTGGTTAAGTAAATTCTTTCTGTTACAGGTTAGAAATGGGCTGAGCCAATATTTGGACCTGAAGCTTTTGGGCTCCAAAGGCTCTATGTCTTTTATAAAATATTTGGAAGGCTTTGGTGTTATTGTTGTTTGTTTGTTTGGGTGTGCCCTCGGCATGTGGAAGTTCCCAGTTCCTGGGGCCAGGGGTCGAACCCATGCCACAGCAGCAACCTGAGCCGCTTCAGTGACAACACCGGATCCTTAAACCCCTGCACCACAAGGAAGTTCCGGAAGGCTTCGATCTTATTTGCTGTCACAGAAAAGATGCCACAGTTTAAATGACATTAAGTTAATAGAGGCAGCAAACGTATTACTGAGACTTGATATTAGGTTACCAAAACAATTCAGAATGAGTTATACAGAGATCTGGGTGCCCATTTTAATAAACAATCTACACCTTCTTTGAAAATATGTTTCTAAACTAAACAACAAAAAAAATTATTAATATTTAAACACTAAAGAGATTAACGTAATCTAAAAATTAGAAAAAAATTCTATTTAAAAATAAATATTGAATGTCCTATTCTTGGGAAGTCAGTTTAAACAATGTCAATTTAGGAAAAAATATGTATTAATTTGTGGAATAATGTAGATCATAAAGTAGGAGGAATTTAATGCCCAAATTCACAGAGATATGTGTTCTAGTTCCCTCTCAAATCCATCCGATTTTTGTTATAACGAGAGTTCACTTTGGTAGATAAATTTTTAACTTATCTTGTATTTTTTCTTATAATTTAGTTCAAAATCAAGATAAATAAAATAAGGTATGCCAGAGGGTAAGACGATGATGATTAATTCACAGAAATTAGATAGAAAGGATAAAATGAAAGAGAAAAAAAGTCTTATGCATGATGGGCAATAACATCAAAGTTTGATATTATCCTGAAGAAGAAAACTTGAAATCACTGGAATAATGCTCCTGTATAAACTAACCTTTTCAAGATGCTTCGAAGGTAGAAGATTTAAAAATTTTTTTCATTGTTCTTCTGCTCATTGCCCATCATGCATAAGAGTTTTTTTTTCTTACATTTTATCGTTTCCATCTAATTTCCACCTAATTTACATAAGTTAATCATCATTTTTCTCTAAACTTCTAATTCTCTGGCTTACCTTCTCTTATTTATCTTGCTTTTTAACTTCTAGTAAATTCTTTTGAAATGCCTGAACCAACTTTGCTATCTTCCTTTCTTCACAGTGAAGTGATCCTTTATTAGAAAAAAAGGTCGAACTTTAAAGAACGATATTTATTTTGAACTTCAGCCTTACTGAGGATAAATACAAAACTAATTACTATATTATAAGAAAGAAGTTTTCAATAGTAAAATTACATATAAGTTTCCAAATGTAATACATTCCCCATCTTCAGTGGAAAATATTAAAAATGTCAAGATAATTTTTCTACTCACTGTCTAGATATGATTCTTTTATTGTTAACTAAGCTAAAAATAACATATGAAGGAAACTTTGGTCAATATTACTAACTTTGTATCTCAAAATTAAGAATGATAGATTTCTGAGAAACCTATGGTTTTAAAAAAGAGATGTCAGGTAGCATTTTTCTCAATTTCTGAAAATCGTAAAGTAATAAAATAAATTTCATTTTCTGGTTCTGCTAAAGGAATTTCTTTTCAATCTCTGACCAGTGAAGATTCAATTTTGGATGACTTAAAGATTTGGTTAAATTATATTATAAGGTTTGGGATTGACGGATCCTAAAGTGAATTTGTGAGCCTTTTTCAATAAAATGGCAAAAACACATATCTCTTAGGATGAGTGTATGCTGACTAATAACAATAGACGAAAACCTCATTACTATTAGAAGAGTAATGAGGAAGATAACAAATACTGACCTTTCAATGTAGTTTGGCTCTGTGTGAGAGTGAGAGAGAGAGAGAGAGAGAGAGAGAGAGAGTGTGTGTGTGTGTGTGTGTGTGTGTGTGTGTGTGTGGAGGGCGCGGTTGTATTTAAGAGTACTAATGGGCCTGGGGATGGAGAAGAGAGATCATCCAGTTGTGGGAAAGAGCAGCCTTGATCAGCTCCAAATCATAAGGATGTGGATAAGAACAGTGGAGATGGACTCAGGGGAAAAAAGAACACGAGGATATTTGATGTTCAAAATAAAAAGATAGATGAGTTATGGACTTAACAATTATTTCAATTTGGGTTTCAAAGTATTCCCTAAGTGCCAACTAGTTGCATAGCTAACATGTCAAAGCATCAATATTCATCAGGAACGCCAAGGCTTTCATCATGGTTGATAACTATGATTAGTCCAAACTCTGCTTCTGTTTCCTAGGTGTTTGCAGAAAAAGCAAATAACTTCTTTAGATCAGGGGTCAGCAAACTGAACAACCCATCCCTTTTTGTAAATGAAGTTTATTGGAACTCAGGCAGGTGACACTCACTTGTGCCTTGTCTGTGACTGCTTTCACACTTCAAAGGCACTGTTGAGTTGATGCAACAGAAACCAAATAGTCTCCAAGGCTAAAACATTTTGTATCTCACCCTTTAATAAAAAGTTGACTCACCACTGTTCTAGACTGGGATTTCTTAGCCTCAGTACTACTGACATTTTGAGCCACATAATTCTTTATTTTGTGGGATTTTCCTGTGCGTTGTAGGATATTTAGCAGCATCTGTGGCCTCTACCCACTTAGATGCCAGTAGCACTTCTGTAGTTGTGCCAAACAAAATGTCTCCAGATGTTTCCACACGTCTCTGGGTAGGGGTGGGAAGGTAGTATCACCCCTGACTGAGAACCACTGCTTTAGCCAAGATACCATTTTTTCTAAACTCCCTACAATTTTCTGACACAAACTGCTTTTCCATGTGGACCTGCATAGCAACATACAAAGAAGTCAACCTGAAGAATTGTTACTGAAAATGGAATTAATCTAAAAAGAGTTTCTACAAGCTCTTGCCTCCATTCTGACCCAACAAAACATACCTAGACTCATATATTCTGCCTCCCCTATTTCATAATATGTGTCAGTCCTCATGTCTAAGGCTAAAATTCCATTTCTGGGTGATCCCATCCCCTCATATACGCAAAGCCACCTCTGCAGAGATTTCCTTCTTTCCCTATTGTGTCACGATTTCTCTTTATTGGATCAGATACATCAGTAACATTTATCCTATTATTTCTCAAATCTTAAAAAAAAAAAAAACAAAATCTCTCTCTTTCTCACATCTTCTATTTTGTGTTCACATTTTTTATATCATTTATAGCATATCTTGCAAAATATAAATCTTCAGATTCAGGAATTATGATGAATCCCAAACAGGATAAATGAAAAATCTATACCTGGAACTATTATAATGAAAACAAAAAGTATCAATGATAAAGATATTATCTTAAAAGTAGAGGGGAAAAAAAGAAGATAATTCTACAAAAGAAAGATAAGTTGATTGACTGCTGATTTTTCAGAGCAAAAATGGAAGCCAGAGTGGTTGACTATCTCTGAAGTACTTTGAGAAATACTGCCTACTCATGAGGCCTACTGTAGAATTCCCACCTTCTGTGGTGCTGATTCATTTGCATCATTTTAAAGATAGGGGCAATGATAGCAGCATAGTTCTTGTCCTGCTTGTTGTATAGCACAATGAATATATATTAATTCCTAGCACTCAAGTCATGAGGATAATTTTTTTCCTAGTCAATTTTGACTTCCTAACCACATGACAACTTTTTGCATTATTATGAATATATTTGTCATTAAATAAGTGTGGTCATATAGTTACTAATCTTTTATTTTTAATACTTTGATAGTTCAGTATCAAAGCAAAAAGCATTTGAATGAACAAAAATGTCATAACTAGTAACATATTCTGGAACCAATAAATATTTGAACTGTTCATTGTACAAATACATGAATTGTGAATAAACTGACTTTTACTTAAGTATATGTGGTAAAATCTTTAGATTTATGAGTATTAAACCAGTGGTTATTTATAATCAATAACTGAGGCAATTCTAGACAAGCATTTAGCCCAATGACATGAAGCTGAATATGCTTTAATAAATGAAATTATTCAGCAAACGTCAATTGCAAAGAGCTACCAAAGTGCTTGTAACATAATCTTATTACATTTGTGCTGGATGAGATTCAAAATTTGTTGATGCTTAATATATATCTGTATCTTTATAGAAGTAAAAAGCTTTTTAAAAGTACCTATTTTAAGCTTTATTATAAATGTGGCAAAGTAGAATTTTTTTCTCTTTCTTCTCAAATTATTTCATATAATGGTGTGCATGCGGTGCATGTGCACACACACACACACACACACACACACTCTTTTCCCACTGATCCCTTCCGGTCCATCCCAAAAGAGAATAATCCAAAACGAAATTTTAGACTGTCACAAAGCATAGAAAAGATTCAGAGAGCTGTATAGGTTATGCTATAAAAAGTGGTATGTTAGTAAGAAAAATGTTTGTCTGTCTCACAAATGTTTCTCTTTGAAAACTAAAGGAATCAAAGCACTCCGCACTAAGGAAGCAACTAAATGGGAAATAGTTCAGCCTCAGGATCTACACTGCTAACTAACTGATCAATACTCATGCAGATATAAAGGAGTGCTTTTGAAAAGAAAGAGATGGGAAAACCCTGTCTGTGTTGAACTGTGCTGCTTGCAAGCATCCAGGAGATGTTAACTGAAAGACAGTTGGGTCAATCACTACAGAGTTTAAATGAGGTTTAGATTTGGAAGTCAGCAAATCTGGTGTGCCTGAAGGTGAAAAGGGAATGTAATTATCCGGTTAAATGTTTAGAATGAGTGGAGACAGGACCAAGGACTAAGCTCTCCCGTGTTCTGGTGTTAAAGAGACTTGACTCTGAAAAAGAGCTTTTATTCACTCATTTGACAAATATATGTATGTCTGCTCCACTGATGCAGGAGTTCAGGAATGGGAAGACAAAGAAGACATAGTCCATGCCCTTGAAAAGTCCATTTAAGGGCAGCCAAAATAAATTAAAAGAAAATAAGAGAATAGTTAAGGGAGGATATGGGAAGCAAGAGTTTTTCAAGTGTCACTGAGTTTAAGGATAGAAAAATATCTTAAAGGAATTGGCAATGACAAGGTCTTTGCTGAGTGTGGTCTCTTTGCCATTGTTTCAGGGAGATTAAGCTGCTCAAAGTGGCTAATGAATGAGACATGTACTAATTAATGCAGAGAGAGGGTAAACTCCTCTTTCAAGGGGCTTGGCATGAAGAACCAAGAGATAAGATGGGTTGGAGGGAAAGGAGGAGGACAGTGAAGCACATATGGAGGTTTCTGTTTGAGAAGAACACAATCATCTTTATAAACTGAGAGTAAGTTTAGTAAGGAGACAGAATTTGAATGGACAGAGCAATACATGCTGATGGAGGGAGCATACTTCCCCTAAGAGTAAGTAGCAGAGAAAGATGGAATCCAGAGCATGCATAAGAGATTAACTCTGTAACCAACTAGGAATAGTATTTTAAGGGAAAAAAAGAGGGAAGAGGAATAAAAATAAGCACATATGCAGGGGAAAAAAAGGTTAGAATAAACATGAGAAGGAAAATGCTGGGTTGTCTTACTGAGTCTTCAGTTTCCTGTCATATTATAAGTAAGTTCCCTGCTGAGAGTGGAGGAACAGAGGTGTTCTAGACTCTTAGGGAACACAGAGTGGCTGAGGAGTTCTGCGTGCCCTTTGGGGTTTTGTCTAGCAAATACTTTCTTGGCATTGACTCTCGGTGAGAACAGTGAGCTAAAAGTTTCCACACATTCTTTGATACCAGAAGTTTCTAGAGTTCACAGGATGCCTCCATAAGGTGGCACTTGCAACCTCCAGAAAGCATTGATTAAAGATGAAAGCAGAGCTGAACAATGGCAGAGAGTGGCAATGTGAATTCAATCATACAATAAGAAATACTATTTTCAAGAGGTTATTTTAAGAGGTAAATGTAAGACTTGCACTGTCCTCAAGTTCTCAGCTACAGTGTCTCCTACTTAATTTGCTACAGTATCAAAGATTCAAAGTTTGACAATAAGGCACTGTTTAAAGTTCATCTCTATGCAAACATTATGTCCACTCCTTGGCTTTCCAGAAATGTCTGGTTGAAAAGGGAAGAAAGGAGAGGATGTTAGAGTCGGCATGAAGAGAATGATAAATAACCCAAGTCTATTTCTGTGCCACAGTCGTTGATGGGTGACTATCACTGCTAAACCATTACCTGTTGCAGGATTATCAATTACTGAAAATGAGTTGTGATGCTGTTATCATGTTTTTTAATTTTACACACGGATAAATTTTTAACGCAGAAGAAGGCAAAAATAAATGAGTGTTAGATCTACTCTACAGCACACAACTGAGATTAATGTTCTGAACATTTCTATTTGCAACAGCACATAATTTTGATGATCAAATTAAGAGCAGGAGTTCTCTTGTGCTGCAGCGGGTTAAAGATCCAGCATTGCTACTGCAGTGGCTTGGGTCTCTTCCGGGGCGCAGGTTGGATCCCTGGCCCAGGAACTTCTGCATAATGGTGGGTATGGCCAAAAATAAATAAATTTAAAAAATAAGAGCAGACAAAACAAAGCACAGGAGAAATTTTCAAAACCCTATGTAGGTTAGTGATAATAAACTCTATGAATGATATGTTAAACTGAGTTAGAGCTTTGCTACAAAATTCACCTTTTTTAAGTGTAAAACTCACCGCTTTTTAGTTTATACTTACAAAATATTTTCACCACCACAAAAAGAAACCCCATACTCATAAATAGTAACTCCCATATCCTTTTTACCTCAGCCCTTGGAAACCACTAATTAACTTCCCTTCTCTATGAGTTGGCCTATTCTGGACATTTCATGTACATGGAATAATGCAATATGTGACCTCCTGTGTCTGGCTTCTTTCACATAGCATGTTTCAGTGTTCAACCATGTCATAGAATGTATAAGTCAGTCATTTCTTTTTACTGCCAATAATATTTCCTTGTATGAATATACCACGTTTTTATCTATTCATAATTGACAGAAATTTGTGTTGTTTCCCATTTTGGGCAAATAATAGTAAAGTTTCTGTGAATATTTGGGCACAAGTTTTTGTGTAAGCATATGTTTGCATTTCTCTCAGCAAATGGAATTGCTAAGTCTTACAGGACCTCTATTTTTAACTTTTTAAAATTAAAACAAAGAATAGTTTCTTCAATAAATGCTGTTGGGAAAACTGGACAGCCACATGCAAAAAAAAAAAAAAAAATGAAATTAGACCACTTTCTCACACCAGAGACAAAAATTAATTCAAAATGGATTAAAGACTTGAATGTAAGACCAGATACCATAAAATTCCTAGGAAAAAAAATAGGTTGTGCACTCTTTGATTTCAGTCTTGGAAGTATCTTTCTAGATGTGTCTCCCCCAAGTAAGAGAAACAAAAGTGAAAATAGACAAATGAAATGACATCAAACTAAAAGTCTTCTGCATGGTATGTGGGTTCAATCCCTGGCCTTGCTCAGTGGGTTAAGGATCCAAAATTGCTGCAAGCTGCAGTGTAGGTAGTAGATGTGTTTTGGATCTGGTGTGGCTGTGGCTGTGGCATAGACTGGTAGCTGCAGCTCCGATTTGACCCCTAGCCCAGGAACTGCCATAGATAGCAGGTGTGGCCATAAAAAAACAAAAACAAAACAAAAAATAACAAGTATCAGGATATAAAGGGAACCCGCATACACTATTGATGGCTATGTAAATTGGTGCAGCCACTGTGGAAGAAATATGGAGAGTCCTCAAAACATTAAGCATAGACTACAATATGATCCAGCTATTTCACTTCTGGCCATTATCCAGAGACTATGAAAACACTAATCTGAAAAGATATATGCACTCCTATGTTCATCATGGAATTATTTATAATAACGAAGATATGGAAACAACTCGTGTTCATCAAAGGATTAACAAGATGTGGTATACACACATAATGGAATAATATTCAGCCATTAAAAAAAATGACATCTTGCCATTTGCAACAACATGGATGGACTCTTGAGGGTATCATGCTAAGTGAAATAACTGAGATGGAGAAAGACAAATACTGTATGATTTCACTCCTGTGTGGAATATAAAAACTAAACTGAACATATGAACATAAAAACACACCTCCACAAAAACAAAATAAATGAACAAACCATACAAAAACAAACATGTAGACACAGAGAACATAGAAGTGCTTTTAGAGGGGAAAGGGAAGAGTGAAATGGGTCAAGCTATCAACTATATGGTGATGGATGAAAACTAAATTTTTGGTGGTGAGCATGCTGTAGGGTATACAGAAGTGGAAACATAATGTTATACACATGAAACTTATATAATGCTAAAAATCAATGTTACTTCAATAGATTTTATTTTCAAAAATATGAAAAATTAAATTAAAACAGAATTTCCAAACTTTTTCCAAAGTGGCTGCAGCATTTTACATTTTCATCAGCAATGTATGAGGATTCCGATTTCTCCACATCTTTGCCAGTGCTTGTTTTTCCTACTTGTTAATTATAGCAATCCTAGTGGGTGTGAAGTGCTCTCATTGTGGTTTTGATTTGCATATCTCTAATGACTAATGATGTTGAGCATTTTTCATGTGTTCATTTGCCATTTGTATATCATTTTTGGAGAACTGTCTATTCAAATTGTTCATCCATTTTTATCTGGATTATTTGTCTTTTTATTGTTGAGATTTGAGCTTTTTATGTGTTCTTAATAGTGCACGTATCAGATACATCGTTTGCAAACATTTTCCCTTATTCCGTTAAACTGTCTTTTCCTTGTCTTGATAGTATACTTTGACATAAAAGCTTTTAAATTTTGATGAAGTGCAATTTATCTGTTTTTAATTTTGTTGTTTGTGTTTTGGCTGTCATAGAGAAGAAATCGTTGCTTACTCTGAGATCACAAATATTTATGCCTATGCAATTTTCTTCTTCCAAAATTTTTGTAGGTTACTCTTACATTTAGATTGTTGGTCCACTTTGAATGAATTTTTGTGTATATTATGAGGAAAGGGCCCAACTTCCTTCTTTACTATGTGGATATTAATTGTTCCAACACTGGTTGTTGAAAGTCTTAACCACATAGAATTGTCTTAGCTCCCTTATTGAAAAGCAAAAAAAGAGTTGATTTCTGGGTCTATATGTCTATCTTTGTGCCATAACCATACTGTATTAATTATTGTAGTTTTGTAGTAAGTGTCAAAATTGGAAAGGGTGAGTCCTCCAACTTTGTTCTTTTTCAAGATTGTTTCTGGACCCTTTGCATTTCCATATGAATTTTAGAACCAGCTTGTTCAATTCTGGAAAAAAAAAAGGCACTTGGGAGTTTTGATAGGGATTACATTCAATCTGCAGATCAATTTGGAGATTACTGATATCTTAATACTATGTCTTTATAGGATGTTTTTCTATTTATCTAGATCTTCAATTTCTTTAAAAATATTTTGTAGATTTTAACATACAAGACTTGAACTTCTTCAGTTTAATTTATTCCTATTGTATTTTACTATTTTGATGTTACTATAAGTGAAATTGATGTCTTAATTTGTTTCAAATTATTCACTGCTACTGTAGAAATACAATTGATTTTTTAAAATTTTGTATCCAATATAGTAAGTCTGATTTTGTATTATGCATCAAGAGGGCAATATTTTTAAATAAAAGAAGGAATCATAGGAGAAATCAGAAAATATTTTCAATTACATGATAATGAGATACAACATATTAACACTGTAGGATGCAACTGAAGCAGAGATTAGAGGGAAATTTATATCCATACATGACTATATTATAGAACAAAAAAGGTTTAAAACCAATGATCTATGTTTCCACAAGAAGATGGTAAACAAAGAGCAAATTAAACACAAGGTAGAAACAAAGGAAATAATGAAGAGGCAAAAATGAATGACATGAAATAGACGAACGAGAGAGAAAACTAAGAAAGCCAAATTTGGTTCTTTGAAAAGTTTAATAAATTCATAAACCTCTATCAAAAGTAGTAAGGAAAAACAAAAAATTACAAATTATTAATATTAGTAATGAAATATGGGTGAGGACTACAGATCCTGTAAACATTAAAAGCATAGTAGTCACTTTTCTATCGCAGTGCTCCCCTCCTGCTGCTGCTTCTATGCCTTGCTGTCCTTACAAAACTTGATGCTCTTCTCTGTTATTGAATTGGGTCTAGTTTTTAATATTTAGGGTGTTTTGCTAGAAAAATCTGAAGAGGAAAGGAGGTATTATCAAATTGTAAATTTCCTAGGCATTTATAGTAGATTTAAATGGATATGATTCTTTCCATTCCTATTTACACATTCATTTGCAACATGACTTTGCTGTTCCTCCCATGGAGAGGGAAAGTCTATTTCTCCATCCCTTGCATCTGAGATTAGATGCTCTGGAAAATTAACAAACGTGAGAAGTGGCTTGCGCTTTAGGGCTTACTTTCTTGCTGTTCTTGCTACTGCCCTGTAAATGAGCCTGGGCTAGCCGGACGGATGATGAGACATGTGGCCTAAACATCCTCATCCCCCCGGCCAACAGCCTGCTAACTGCCAGACATGTCAGTAAGGCTGTCTTAGATCATCTAACCTCCAGCTGACCCATCAGCTGATCATGGATATGTGAGCCAACTAGAGATTAGCTAAATCGGGCCAGACCAAACTAGCCCAGCCAACTAGCCATGAGCTAATTAAATTTGTTTCAAACCATGAAGTTTTGGGGTGACATGTTATGCAGCAAAAGCTAACTGCAACAGCATTTTAAAATATTCCATCATTTTTCACAATTAGTTCAACAAACATCTACTGAATATCTCTGTGTATAAGGCCTTTTGCTAAGCATAGGGATCCAAAGTCAAGGAAGTCTGCCTGGGGGGTCCACAATCTGCAGCAGTGTACAGAAATCAGCAAATGGGTAACAGCAGCACAGTGTGATGAATACTGAAAAAAATAGGAATAAGAAAAATGAGGGAGAATATAGATGAGGGGAACTCATTGGTTTGGGAAGGTCTAGGGGAAAAACAGGTGACATCAGAATTGGACTGCTACCAATGATCTTAAGTTTGTCACACAAAGAATCTGGAGGAGGACATGCTAGACAAAAAGAAAAGCCTATGAAATGTCTCAGGTGGATAAGAGGACATTAAGTGTTTGGTAAATGATGCAGAAACGTAGCCTGCAAGAAGACGGAATAAGAAGTGATGATTATGGAAATCTGGGTCAAATAATCTCTTTGATAAGAATCCTAACTATTGTAGAAATATCACAAAATCAAGTAAATAAAAATCATGGAAGTAAAATATCACTGCAAACTTAAGAGTATGAATGATCATAATTATTTTCCTTCCTCCCAACGAATGTGTTGGAATATGACTTCCCTTCCTCCCATCCTTTGACTTTGGACCCCGCTGCAGTGTCTAAGTAGAGCTATTGCAGTGTAAGTCTCCTCTTGTCTACTCTGTACATCCTCATAGTTTGGTTTATACTATCAGCCCCATTCTGTTATGCTCATTTAATTACACTTACTGTTGCTCAAGTTGAAGTATACACACACCTTAAGTGGCATACATATCCCCAGTCTATACGAGGCATGGTTATTTGTAAAGCAATTTAACTTTTTTAATATTGATTTTAATCAGTAATTTTCTAAAGTCAGCTCCTTAGAACACCGTAGAAAGTAACTGGTTTAAAGTAATCTGAAAATACATCTTATGTAAAGTAATGAAAGCAAACTTAATTGCTTAATTGCTAAAATCATTCCTCAAATAATAAGACTATTTATGATCATTTGGATTTTACTATACTCAAAAGAGTGTGTCTTTAGTACTTGAGGAAGGTATGTGTGAAGAACCATTGAAAGTGCTTCAAGCCTTTCCTTCTCTGGAATTTGTCTATTCGTCCATGTGTCTGGCTTAGTTACCATATATACACAGTAGTCACTTAGAGGAGGAGGAAGTAATTCCCTGTGTAAATTTTAGGCATGTCACAACCTTCCACAGTCAAGCTACACAGTGCCTGGCATTAGTGCTCAATAAATGCTTGTTGAATGAACGAACAAACACGGACAAACTTAGCCTCAATTTCCCCAAATATAAAATGAGAAACTAAATGGTCATTGGAGTACCTACCAATCCCAAGATTCAAGTATTTCCCATAACACAATTCAAAAGAATACAAAATGTATACATAAGTTCAATTTATTAATTTAGTCTTATCTAATACATCAGTGTATTTGTTCTTTAAAAGGAACACAAAGTAAAAAATTATAAAAAAAGATCATGAAAATCATACAAATTTTTTTCAAAACATGATTTTAAGTACGGACCTTTAAAAAGTGTGATTGAGATGTGTCATAAGGAATCCTAAGAAAATGTAAAAGGTAAAAAATGAACATGGAAGCCAATTACTTACAGTTGTATTAAATATAAGAAAACTGTGATGAATCACAACTTTATTTCTCCTGCTGTCAGCAGCATTTCTGTGATGGAATTCATGAATTTCATTAGGACTTTAAACTGAATAAATGTGTTACATTACAAATACTGTAATTTAATTCTAAACCATAGCTTGAGCATTTCACAGACTGAGCACACTGTCCTTTTTGTCTTTGGTAATGACTGCAATTACTCCCTCTTTAAAAAAAAAAAAAAAGTGGTAAAATACATGTAACATAAAATTTACCATTTTAACCTTTAGGGGTATTTAATACATTCACAATGTTGTGCGATCCACACTATATTGTTCTAGAATATTTTCACCACCAAAAGAAAGTCAGTACCCTTTAAACAGTCACTCCCTACCACTCCCTCCCCACATCCCCTAGCAACCCCTAATCTGATCTCTCTCAATAGATTTGCCTATTATGGATTATGTCATATAAATGGAATCATGCAATATGTGGCCTTTGGGGTCTAGCTTCTTTCACTTAGCATGTTTCTCAAGAAATACCATTTCCTTTTGAATTTAAGACCAAAATAAACCAACTCTATGTAAATCATGAGAAAAAAAAAAGATACTTCAGAAATTAAATGACACCTGAGGTAAGTTAATGAGTCAGTGCAATTACCTTTCAGAATGCAATTCAAGTTTTCAGGATTGATTGGTGCTTAAACACTGATCAAATGAACGATACAACGTTAATATTTCAAATGCAGCATAAAATATTTAGAATTCACATCCATCGAATTATTAACCATTCAACATAATTTATTTCATATCAGAGTTTTTAATCGTAAAACTATTGGAATGTTGTAGGGAATCACTATGATTCTCCATTTTTATTTCAAATCTCTAATACAGGTAACATTTTTTAAAGTTATCATTTAATATAAAAGACATCCAGTTGACACAATTAAATATTCACTGGATAATTTTACTCTTGAACAGGTATAATACTCTATTATTGCTTCTGTTACTGTGGTTTGATTTCTTTGAATCAATGTGTTTAATCTGAACGCTGACACTTCAATTTTTCAACACAACAAATCTATTTGTGAGTTGAGAGACTTTAAAGGAAGCTAAAAACTTAAATCTATAAACTTTATCAACCAAAACTACTAAACATAGGCTGATCAGCAAAACAAGTTTTTTAAAACTCCATGTACTTAATCTAGGTTTTTTGATTACCCGATTAGAAAATTGAAATCATGGGATAAACAAGCAATAATGACAAATACGGAAAGAAAGACTTCAATGAAAAAATTCTAGGACAGCAAAAGGGAGAATCTCCTTTTTCCAACTTCAATCTTTTTAATAACAAATTATTGCTACTGTTCTTATGTCATTAGACCACTGAATAATAATTTAACAATTAATGTTACTCTGACTGCAAGGGGTAAGGAAATCAGCTCCTCTGTCAAAGAATGAACCAGCACATATATCAACCTATTTACCTGTTTGTAGACCTGTCTGAAAAAAAAAATTCTAACAATTTATATTAGAAAATGGCAAAAATTAAATCTGTTGACTTTGCTTTTACTAGAAAAGGACAATTTGACTTAATGAGGTGGTCAGTCTTAGGAATTCAATGAAATGTGGTTTTATTACTTTCAAACACACAGTTACCACCATTAGAACTACCCATTATCAAAGAATCATTTCTTACAATAATATTTGCATGAAAATGGGTTAATAAAATGATTTGAGGATGCTTAAAAATTTTTGGTGTTAGTGAGAAAGAAACAGATTTCCCTTGTTTCTATTGTCAGTTTGCTTCAGAAATGCTTTTCTTCCAAGTAAATAATAGATGCTTCAGTACAGCATGTCAAAGATAGTTATAAAACAGGGAGATTCATATCAATGAGTTTTTACTGTATTTCCAAGAGCATGTTCATGAATCATCCTTGTAACTCATTTCTTTGTAGTTTACTAAATTAATGAAAAGTCACTCCTCACATAATACATTGGAATGTCAAACATTCTGAATACAAAATGTCAGCTGTGAAATGTTCTAAAGAAAAAAAGCGCTTCAAGATGTATCTCCATTAGTAATCTCAAGATGTATTAAAATCTACTTGGCTGATTTCTGGAGGTTATACATGCAAATAAAGATATGTATAAACAATGCATTGATAGAATTTTACCAACCACAGATGCAATAAAATACTTCTACAAATTCAGAAAAAGACCCTATTTTTGCAAAGGGTTTTCAGAACAGCATATCGTACCTAGTTAATTTTACTTTGTTTACAAAGGTATTACCCAATAGTTCTTTCCAAAACACTTACTAGGAATATTAGGAATCAAATATTCTAGGCAAAAAAATGGTCCAAAATAATTTCCCTACATCTAAGTGTTCTCTTTCTGTGTTTGTAAAGAAGAAAAGTGAACTGCGTCAGAACATCTTTTTCTCAAATACCCAATACATTCATCATTACCTAAACTTCGAATACCTCAGTTTTTTCATCCATACAACGGAAACTGAAAAGGTCTCTTGAACTTACTTTGATCTTTTAAATCAAGGAAGATAATTATGTAAAAGGTGACTAAACATCCTCTTTTATTTGGAAAGGCGTTTACTAGTGTGGGTGTTTAATTGTACATCAAAGTTTTTTGTTTGGAAATCAGATTTAGATCAAATCCTAAAAACAACCCAACACTGAATCATTTTAAACACAATGGATGAGTCACTGATGCATTGATTTCTTTAAGGTGTAACTAAATACTCTTGTTTCCTAGGCCTTACTAGCATGTTGACTAATAAGTATATTTAGATAATCAGCTAAGCACACATCAGAGAAATTATTTCCATCAAAAGGCTCTGTCCAGCCTTTGAAAGAATGAAGGCCAACTGCTTTCTATTGCAATTCTAAATACCTAACTCTGCAGATTCTAATTACATTGCTTTTCAATGTGGTGTGTCAGGCATGAAACGTATTAATATACTTTTTAATGTCTCCAATACTGATTCCTTAAACATTTTAAAAATTAATCAACTCCATGTCTTTTTAGGTAGGGATGCAAAACATGAAATCTAAACAAAAACTACAAATCGCCAGAGATTAAAAATCTGTTACCAATACAGTGGTATAAACACCGTATCTTCAAGGACCACAATATCCAATGTTAAGGGATGGTTAACAGCAATAACATTGTTGGGATGCATAACACAGGGTCAAAGACCAAAAAAGATTCTACACTACTGAAACCGGAAACTCAGTCTTTAATACTTCTTATTGACAGGGTTGAAAGAATTCCTACAAAATTCTTGTAGAATTTAATCTAATATCCTTTTACTTCTACTCTGTTTATCCTAGAAATCTAATATGTTCACATGACTCTGCAACCACTAAACAAGAGAATGAATGAGGACTAGGCTAAACGTTAATGCTAATGAACAGAAGTTCCACTGCGATTTACCTTGATCAGAATAAACACTACTGAAACACTAGTAATAACAGAGAATTTATAATACTAATAAATACTAGCTTTAAAAAAAATGTCCACCTATGGTACCCAATATATTGTCATATGGCACTGAGTTTGAAACAACATGTATCATTTAAATTTAATCATTAACTAACACTAATTACTATTACTCTTAATTTTGGATTATACACATATGTACACACTTATACCTGCTCCAAAAACACATCATTCACAAGAATAGCTGGCATGTCCCAGGCTTTATTCTAAATTCTCATACTTTACCATGTTATCAGAATCACCTGGGGAGACTGCAGCCTCCCCACCCAAAGTTTCTGACTGATTCTGTAAGTCTGCGGAGAGTTCCAAGAATTTGTATTTCTAACAAATTCCCAGATGATGCTGATGCTACTGGTCCTGGGACCACACTTTGGGAAGCACTACTGTAAATGATCTGTGATTCTTTGGGGAGGGGAAAGAGAGCGAGATTGAGGTTAAGCAGAGAGCTCCCGGAAAGAAGGCAGAGGGCAAAAGTGAATTCAGATTATTTCCCTCCTTCCTCATACTTGCCCTTTAGCTTGCCGGTTAGCAAAGACTTCTCAAATGCCAATTTACTTGGTCAACACACAAACTTTTTCATGCATAAAAGGCTGGTATCCACTACAAATTTTAGAAAATAAAATTGCCAGGAACTCTTCAGTCTTTCAATACCCCTAGGTGGAACTACTTTCAAGAAGACATGGAAGGGGCAGAGAAAGCTAGTTAATGAGTTTTACATATTAAAAAAAATTCATGTTCACTGGTAAAACATGAGTGACCAATGATAATCAACCAGCAACTCCTACATCATGCAGAAAATCCCCACTATAGAAACAATATGATTGTGTTTGGAATTTGTCAAACAAGGATTAAAATTTTATTTAAATGTAAGTTTTTCTTTTTAAGTTACTGAGCCATATAAAGGAAAATATTAATTTTATTAGAATTTGAACAAATGTTACACAGAGAAAACATTTTAACAAAATAGTATGGTGGCATAACAAACAAAAAAGAAAACAGCAAAAGATGTGAAAAAGAAATAAAAGGTGGAAAATGTTAACTATCTCATGATCCAGAGTGGAAACAAGAAGTCGAAACTTAAAAAACAAAGATTTTAAAAGCACAACCATAAAAAAAAAGTTAATGTTTGTGCTATCCTAACCAGACACATTCTTCAGCAAAACTTGAAAAGGCAGAGTTATACTTTAGAGTATTTGCCATCTTATTTTTTTTTCCTTTTTCACAAAAAAGAGACTATTTTTGTAATTCAATCACAATTGAAAAAGGTAAGTTTCAGCACTGAGAAATAAGTATTCCACTAATTAAAATTTCAGGTGAGACAAAATAATTAATTAGTCTCTAATGCTATATTTTTCAACTGTAATAAGGACTTGATCCAACCAAAACAAGTCTTAAGCAGTTCAGAATTTTCCTGTAATGCCCGAGGAGGAATGCCTCTGCCCAGTCTGATTGCCATATATGGGAATCAAGAACCTAGGTGACAACAGAGTACTCTCAGGGACAAAATGTAGGAAGAGAAGACAAAACAGAGTTTTGAAATTTTATAATAAAGTAACCTGTCATCATTTCAGACTACCAAAGGCCAGAAGTTACCTAAATTATTGAAGTACATGTCCCCGGCTTTGCAATTTATTTAATACTGATATACTCATTTCTCTTAAACTGACCATAACAGGTTAATAATAGTATAAACCAGGTTGAAAATTATAATAAAATACTTAAAGAGTAGGTCTTTGAATATTTTTCTGTTATACTTTGATTTTTACACAAAGATGGAATTCTTACATTTTTGGTAGAGAAGTCTATGGAATATTAGCCTGAAAATGTTTAGAGATTGTCAACCAAGGCAGGTTTCTGCATTTTGTGATTGTCACCTTACAAAGACAAATGTCCTATTTTTAAGTGTCTTAAAACAACATGATTAGGATTTTTATGAAGATCGAAAGGCAAAAATTTTAAATGCTTATGAAGTTAAGCCCTTTGCATTATGAATATTTTCAATTTTTCACACAAGATGCCCAATTCAAACTTACAATGAGGTATAGTCAGTCGTCCTTCAGTATCCACAGGTGTTTGGTTCCAGGACCCCCTGAGGTACCGAAATTCACAGACGTTCAAGTCCCTTATATAAAATGGCACAGTATTTGCATATAACCTATACACATCCTTCCATATACTTTAAGTCATCTCTAGATTACATATAGTAACTAATACAATGTAAATGCTATGTAAATAGTTGTAAATATAATGTAAGTGCCATATAAATAGTTGAAGGTGAGTGATAAATTCAAGTTTTGTTTTTTAAATTTTATGGAATTTTTTTTCAAATATTTTCCATCCTTTGGTTAAATCCACAGATATAGAACCTGCAGATATGAAGGACCAACTATATTTTCATTTCTCCAAATATCAAATACCTAACAAATATATGATGCCATATACAGTTTCAAATTAAACTCAGAGGCTTTTTGTTTGATTTCGCCTTCATCTATCATAAAACACACTGCCATGGGTCTAACAAAATATATGACCACTGAATGAGAGTTGTAAATATGTAAGGTGAAAACATTTTTGTGGACTATTTTTAAAATTATTATAAATAGCATCATCAAATATTATGATTTTAAATATTATGTATACATTAGAAATCATCTACATATCAACAATCATATAAGGGGAGTACTAGAAAGTAAAAACTTTATAATGGTCTTATGCAGTACTTAAAGCAATTGAATGTTTTTATCTGAAAAGCCTAAGACATAAAAAGTAGAATCCAAGTTTTGCTTTTTGAATGCATGGGTTGTAACCCACAGAAAATATGAGAAATAAATTGGTCAGGATCTTGTTAGTTTAAGAAGAAAAAATTTGGGAGTTCCCGTCGTGGTGCAGTGGTTAACGAATCCGACTAGGAACCATGAGGTTGCGGGTTCGATCCCTGCCCTTGCTCAGTGGGTTAACGATCCGGCGTTGCCGTGAGCTATGGTGTAGGTTGCAGCCTCGGCTCGGATCCCGCATTGCTGTGGCTCTGGTGTAGGCCAGCAGCTACAGCTCCGATTCAACCCCTAGCCTGGGAACCTCCATATGCCGCGGGAGCGGCCTAAGAAATAGCAACAACAACAACAACAAAAGACAAAAAAAAAAAAAAAAAAAAAAAAGAAGAAAAAATTTAATTAAGAACCAAAATATGCACACCATCAAAAATACTAATTCTGAAAATTATGTAGCTCAAAAAGTATATCACCCTGTCCAGCGAGTTCCAAAAAATTCACACATTTCAAACATTAAGGCAACTTCTTCCAACTAAACAGTACTTTATAAAAATATACGTCACTTCAAAGCATTATATACATAGTGACAATATATTTAGCTAGTTGTAATCTTTAATACATTAATAAAGTGTCACATATTACAAAGGAGTTATACTAGGTACTTGCATGTATGTGCAAGTGGAGTTACGGTTTTTAAAGTACAGGTTTTAAAACTGAGCGAAGTGAACGTCCTTCTTTAGTGAGTTCTCGTGTCACACACATACATGGCAATGGGACTGCTTCCTCCCGTTTCTCTACAATATTGTAACTGCATTTCTTCAAGTGGTCAGCCATACTTAGGATGTCAGCAAATTTCCATTCATTGACAGAACAGAAAGCTGTACTGAATCGCCATACCTAGAAGAAAATTCTACTTCAGATTTAAACAAGTCAATTTATAAGAATCATACTTAAACATACTTCCTGCTCTAATTGCATACATTTCTGTTAGAGATATAGTCAATATAAAGTTTCAAGTAGTCAGCTACAAAACTGAAAGGCAGTAACCCATTTGCACAATCTGTTTGTCAAATATTTATAAGATAAATCACTTTCGTGACACTATGACCTCAATAAATTTAATAACCGAAAAGAAAATAAAAGACAAAATTCAACATTAAAAATCACATCCAAGGAAAGGATAGATGTGTATGACTGGGTCACTTTGCTGTATAGCAGAAACTGGCACAACTCTGTAAATCAACTATGCTTTAATAGAAAAAAAATTAAAATTAAAAATACATCCAACCTGGCTTATTAAGCAATTTTTATAAAATAACAACCTCATGAATTTGGAGCCTCTTCCTAAAATAATAAATACTGTACACTAGTCTTTTCTGCTATCTGAATGGCTTTAGATACATAGTCTAGAGATACTGACAATATAAGTATTATTTTTTTCTCCAAGTTTTTCTCCCATTCCTATTCCACCATGTGAAGTATACTAAAAAACACTCTAGAATTTTGTGCCAATGTACTTTTCCTTCCACTATTTATAAGTAGTAAAGGCACTTAGTAATATTGAAGAATACGGGTGTTTCTGGAAATTTACAGAGAAAGAATTTTTTGTAAAATGAATCATTTTTACCTCTATATGCATTTCCCCAGATGCACTTCTGGGGAAAATATTCATCTGCCATCCCTGTTCATGGGTCTGGTAAAAATAAGAACTACTTTCCCATTTTCCACTCAGCAGCTCAAAGCCTTGAAAGAAGCACTGTCATCTTAAAGGTCCAGCAATGACTGTTGTGCCCCCTCTCGTTTTTACAACTTGTTACCTGAACATAGGTAATATGCATGAATAGAGCTGGACAGGCCTAGGAATCCTGCTAAGCTAATTAACAGGCAAATGTCTAGAGAACACTGAATCCATGACAAACAGCAGATAACTCTAGAAAGTAGCTGTGGATTTGAAGGAAGCCCTCAGCACTCATTAGAGCTTCTCAGAAAAGAAAGGTATGAATTCTGGGGTGGCCAGAGGCCTTCAAATTCTGTGAGAACACAATTATTTTTTAGCTGGCAATTGAACAGTTCAGCATGTAGAGTATTAACTGCTATACTTCTTAGGATTATATCAACTACCCTGCATGGAATCATTTCCCAGGAGTCGGTTAAGACCTGGAGAATAGCTACCAATGGATAATATAAATTACGATTCCCCATACCCACTGAACTATGATTAAGAACTAAGAGTTTTTGTTAAGCGTCACTAAACAAATTAGCTGAAAAATTCAATGGTGGCAGATAGCCTCCCTACTTCAACACAGTTAAAGAGTCTGGTGAAACAAACTCAGGAAAAATGGACACTCCCATCTCCTGATGATAAGGTTTCTTAGCAATGGGTCATAAAGTATTTACTTAGGGCCTTCTAGAAAGCAGGTGCTATGCTAAGCTACTGCAGATATTTTGGTGCCCCAGAGTCTCACTTCTCAAGGAACTCAAAGTCTAATGAAAGAAACTGACAACTGGTAAATTTGAAAATAGCATGGTGAATGGTTAGTAGGGGTAAAAAGAGTAGGGGTACATATGGAGCAGCACAGGAACACAGAGCAGTGCACTTCCCAGGGGCTTCAGTGGGGTCTGGGAAGGCTTTCTTGACAAAGTAAGATCTGAAGAATAAGCAGGGTATAGCAAGGAGACGATGATCACAAGCTTCAAAAACAGGCTCCCTGAGTCTGAATCCACCAATTCGACAAGTTACTTAACCTCTCTAAACCTCAGTCTCTTCATCCATAAAACAGGGACAGCAGATTAAATAAATTAATGAAAGTGAAGTGAACATTGTCTAGCGCATCGCTAGTGTTCAAATGCAGGTATCAGGGACAGTATACTCAAGGCCTTAAGGCAAGAAAGAAAACATCAGACAACTGATGTAAATTCCACAGCTGTAATATAAAGTGACAAAAGGAAATTGAAGAGGTAAGAAAGAACAAGATTATGAAGTCTTCAATGTTTCATTAAGGAGTCTGACTATTCCAGGGCAACAGACATACATTTAAAAAGTTTTTAAGCACTACAGAATAAGAACTGTATTTAAGAAATTGTTTATCACTCTACCTCTTCTATAGAGTATAGAGCAGATGCTGGAGAGGAACTCAGTTGGAAACAGAAACCCAGTTAGGAAGAGGCTACTGTAGTAACCCAAGGAGAGAACTATATGCAGAACTAACGAGGGAAACAGTGGTAGGAACAGTACAGCAAACCTGAGAGGTATGAAGAAGGGAGACAATAAGACTTTGTGACTACCTGGGTATGGAAATTAAGGCGGGGGGAAATGGGAGGTTAATTTTAACTCCCAAATTCCTAGTGTAGGCAACTTGAGAGAGGATAGTGCCACTCTCTGAGATCAAGATGGGTAGAGAGAAGGAGGACATGTTGAGTCTGATGAAACTGTGAGATAATTAAGTGGAGATAACCAGTAAATGGTTGTATATAACGGACTGGATTTCAGAGGAGAAAATGGCCAGGATATACACGTGTGAGTAATCTGTATAAATGATGGCAATTTAAACTGCAAGAGATTTCCTGCAGGAACAGAATCCCCAGAAAATATTTTACCTCACAAGTCAATTCTAGAAGGCAAGGACAAAAAGGAGCCATGCTCTGAGTGAACCATCCAAATGGCAGAAGGACACCAAATCATATAGAAATAAAAATACACACATAACCACATACATACATGAAAATTTCTCCCACCAGACTTCTCTTCGGGAAAAAAAAGATCATTAAATAATTTGTGTGTTCATTTACTGGTCAAAGCTTAAAGAGAACACACAGCAAGTAGATACAGAATTCTAAAAAACTAGAGCAATGAATAAAACAAAGTAGCCAGAAATTTGAACCCTGTGTAACCAAGGTGAACATTATCAATTTTTTTTCTACTTTATAAAATCAAAGTTTCATATTATAAATGTTCTAAAATGAAAAAAAAAACCACTTTCAATCAAATATATTTGTAATATCTTCTAGTTTCTATTGGATAGTGCCTCAAGCAGAAGCTGGGCAAAAGTAAGATATCAAAGGAGGAAAATGGTGGAAGCATGATTTGCTCCAAGGTCCACCTACTGCTCCATCTCAAGCTCTCAATCTGCAACACATTCCTGTACTGCACTAAACCCAGAGTCCCACCAGCAATATCAAATCCTATTGCCCTTATTTTACCTCAGCCTAATAATAATACATTTCCACATTCCTCCACTTACTTTCTCCATTCCCCAAAGACTCCATTGGTCACTTAATAGTAGTAGTAGTTATAACTTTTTCTCATGTCTCCCCTGTTTAAGTTCTACCTAAAACCACCAAATTCTAAGACAGAAATTGCTAAGAATGGACAGAAACTACCAACTTCCAGTAATAGAAAACTTCTCTTTGTTTCCTCTGTTGTCCTATGGTGAAAATGTTTCAGATGGAGCCCAAATTAGAAGATGATTAAACATGGACTCAAGCAAAAGGAGTTGTTACAGAAGTGAATGGGTACAGAACTTGCCAGCTGAAGAACTAGAAGCGACCTCTACATAGGACATTAGAATCTAGTTTAGGATGTCTGCATTAAATATATGATTATGATAAACAGTTCTAACTAGTCTTTTTATTAATTATCATTACAAAAAAAGTCTGTCAGCATCCTGAGTTACTAAGTTTTAAGGATGGTCAAATTCTCCACAAAATTAATTTTAATAAATTCTGCAATGTTATTAAGTGCCTATGATATGTCAAATAAGGATATAATTAAATTAAACCAACCTTTTCTTTTATCTGCCATGAAGAATTTCCTTCTGGATACTTCCTTTTCCCCCACTGCAGTATGACCATTCCGCGAGACTGAAGAAGACTGCCACACACATCCCTCATTAACTTGGATACACAGGAGAGCTGGCATAAACTGAAGCCATCAAGAAAGCCTGCAATATGCTGTAGGACCTCAAAAGGAAGGCTACTTAGATGGTCATTATGTAATCCCAACACACAGTTTCTAGCAGGCTCTACTAATACTGTAGATACAGATGGCTGAACTCCAAATGACCTCAAATGGCGGTCATGTATAATCTTTGCTCCTTGTGTTGATGGACAGAATCTACGCTGAGAATAGGTACAACCATAATATGCTAAAGGACACCTCTGTTCCATCCAGCCATTGAGTCCAGCATGAATGTCACCATGCACATTCTTAAAATGCGATGAAAATTCTTTTCTTCTAAATAACTGTCCACAAACAAATGTAAACATTGAACGCTGTTTGGGTTGGTACCTAGCGACACATTCCAATACTAAATCCAGCCCAAGTGTCTGAAAAGGACTTGGATTTGAAAGCTGTGGGTTGGCATGATCACAAGCTGAAGCTGAAGCTATTTCCCCAACCATTGTATTTGTAGCTAATATTGCAGATGGAAGTGAAAAAGTCTGAGTCCCAAAGTCAATGTGATAAACATCAACCATGCGACTATCAGATATACCCCTCCCACCTGGAGAATCTCCTAGACAAAACAGTAGTGCTGCTGTGATTAGATCTATTCCTTGGAGGCCCATTGGATCTTCTGCAACTTCCAAATCTGATGTATCTACTGCTTTATCTTCCTTTGGTTTAGACCAACATGAGTTAGAAAGAAATTTGAATGAAGGAGGATGATTGAAAGATAAAACATCCATATTCCTCAGGTCCCCCAAGTCTACTTTTCTCCAACACAAGTCTCCTTCATCATCATCTGGCATGAGGATATGCTGAACAGTGCCATTAGGCAAAGCATTAGCTGGTATTACTTCCCTAAGTTGTGCTGCTACTGAAAGTGAACTAGAAGGTTCTGAAATGCCATCTGATGCTACACATTCTCCATTTGTTAAGTTATTTTGTTTTGAGTCACCATGTAAATTCTGATTCTGCTCTATGACCTGTGTGCATATATCTTCCAAAGGGAAGCCATTACAAAGAGCAGAACTGCCATAAGAACTGGCATCCAAGTCACATAATAAATCACTTGAACCATTTTGTTCAGATTGGGCATTCTGACTTGTGTCATTATGGTCAATCCCACCTACTGCTCCTATCTCATCAGCATAAAGATGATCTTGGTCTTTCAAGCTTTCTCTGGAATTCTGCTCTTCATTTATTTCATTTGGGGAAGTACAAAGACTCGAACTTAACATGCCAATGTCTCTTGTGGCGGTATTCAGGATGTCTAAAGCGGCAGCCAAACTTCTAGTTGTTTCAACAGTAGCTTGATAAAGTGCACCATAAGATTCTTCATCAACAGATACCAAACCATTAGTATGTGGTATTTCTGAGACACTTGATTTAACTGAGATCTGTTCTCTAGGTTCTGATACCTTATCAGTTGCTTTTGACATCATGGTGGCTACTTTGAGAGATTCTAAGAGCATCCTTTGGTCTTGAAGGGCCAAGGCCATATCTAATTGTGCCACTTCATCAACATCTCTGCTTAGATTTTCGTAAGATTTTCTGTCTGCATAACTAACTGGCCATCGGTTCCACTCCATAGTACAGCACACCACACTTGCAGGACATGCTTCTAGATGTTCGGCAACTTTATTTCGAGCCATTGTAAATGGACATCCAAAGTCACTATTTAAACAAGGCACTCGTTCAAATGGACATAAAAGTCGATGCTCATCAGCTTTACAAGAATGGAAAACTGCTCCACAAACCAATGGACAACCAATCAAGTCACAGGAAATCCCAGGCTCTGGTCTGGTCATACACCGTCTACTGACACAATTCACGCAGTGCGAATGCTGCAGCTCTTCCTCCATAATGGTCAGTCCAGCTCTAGTTATCGAGATGGAAAAAAATAAAGTTAGGCAAAAAGTGGTCAATTTTTAAAAATTGTTTTTAAGAATGAAAATCAAACCATAAAGGCATATTGGCTTATATGAGGATGAAATGTATTAAAAAATATATTTAACAAGTTTATTTTACATATAATCAGTCCATCTTAAAACAATGTAAGCACTTCAATTCAAGGAGCAATTCAAAAGTTCATTTTTATATGTTATATAACAATCTGCCCCAAAGGCCAAATGTTTCAAAATATAATACTTAAATTCTAGGATATTATGTAGTATATAAATTAATGTCAAAAACAAGTTAATGTACATTTAACTTTTAGATTTCAGAGAAACCTTTAGCTTTTACCTTTTAAATTTCAACTAGAATGTGACGTACCCCACATTCTAGAGACCTCATTATATTCCTAAAAGAGAATCTGAGTTTTATTAATATACTTCACTAAAACTTTATGAGAAGATTTCCTTGTATTCCCTCCAAGCATACAAATTCATTTAAGATTTCATCTATTGATGTCTCCTTATATATATGCCTTAATAAATCCTACAACAAATCAATAGAGTAAGCCTTAATGAAAACATAGATGGAATTTATCCAAAAAATGTAAGTTCTAGCTCCAGTTCTGGGCAGTGGGCAATTCACTTACTTCTGAGGGTCACAGTTTCCATTCATGCATTAAACACCTATTTATGTACCAGACTGTGTTTCAAGTGGCAGAACAGAGATTAGAAGAAATGGTGCCTCCTGTCAAGGAGCTACAGCAGGTCAGAGACAACAGTGAAATCACTGTACATTTTTATATGATCAATATGGGAGAGAAAATAATCAGTATGAGTAGGGGACAGAGAAGAATTCCCAAGTCTTGAAAGATGAGAAGTCTTAAGCATAGGAGAGTAGGGTTAGACGGGAAGGGAGGCATTCAATGCTAAAGTAACGGCATATGCAAATGCAGAAAAGCAAGAATTGGCAAAAACATGTTGAGAGACCCTCAAGTTTCCAACATTGCTGGATTACAAGCCGCAATACAAGGTAGCTGTGAGAGATAAGGCTGGACAGGAAAAAAAAGAAGTCATGAAAAGTGTGCTATATACTACTCTAAGGAGTACTTTATAAGCAGTTGGAAGTCACTGAAGATTTTAATCAGAGAAATAATATCTATAAAAATAACATGAGGGGATTACAGTTAATTAATGGTCTTTCCTGCTTTTATAAAGAAGTTTCATTCGAAAAGAAGAGAAAATATTGGCACAATGCATTGATTTAATTACTTAGCCTGCTCGATGAATTTTTTTCTACAACCTTCAACTTCTTTATTGGCTTGTTCCTATTAGCATCAAAAATTTAAAAAGACTATTTCATCTTTAAGATCTTAAGTAATAAAACAATACCTTCCCCCCTTTTGCTACTATTTTTTCCTATTTAGCCAAGCTTTCAAAAGAAAAATGAAAAACAAAGAAAACACTTTAAATCTCCCATATACTCTTCAGCCCTCTAATCTGGCTTCTTACCATCACTCTTTAAAACCATTCTATCAAGATCCTTAATGCTAAAGCCAAAGGGCTTTTTTCCAGACCACATCCTCTTTGGCCATTATATCATTATGTTGACCAATTCCTCCTTTCTGAAGTATTAATCTTTCTTTTTAGTTTTTATGACCTCACATTTCCCTGTTTTCCCCCCTACCTCTTTGTTTTTCCTTAATCTTTTCTTCTAAAATAGTACTCTTTTTCAGGGACCCCCATCATTACTGGCTCATTCTATACATTCCCCCAGGGTGTTCTCAATTTCTCAAAAGTTTCAATTATCACTCACCAGTTGAAAACTCATCTATACCTCCTGCCCAGATTGCTCTTCCAAACTTCAGGTCTTTATAGCTACTTACTATTTCTCTCAACATGTACATGGCATAGGGAACTCACCTCCAAAATTGCCAAATTAAATTAATAATAATTTTCTGGATAAGAAGCCAATTCTTTGCCTAAAATAGTGATTAGATTATTCACTTCAGTGTACATAAGACTGCTAGCTCTCTCACATATTCCCTTCCATTAATTCTATCTTGCTTCTAGGTGGCTAATAGAAACTAATTACCCCCAAATTGGTATTCTTTTTCTCCAGCCCAGGGATAATTTTCCTCAAAACTCAAATAGCAAAAACTTATTTATCGATAGAGCTTTTGTTGATTAAATAGAAAAGTTCTGAGTTGATACTATGGTGTTAACTAATGCCAGAGGACAGAAAAAAAACAAGGCACACGTTCAACAACAAAACTATATTTTTAAATTGTGTTTAAAAATTACAAATTATGAGTTAAATACTTCTGAATGTTTATCCCCATAAATTTTATAGCTAAGGATAGAACCTATAAAGATATCCATGCTAAAGGGTCAAAATAGAAGAAATGACAGTCTAATGATGAAATTTCCAAATTAAGCAAAGAGAAATTTTAATAAGAATTAAGATAAATTTTACTGAGTGATTAGATTATGAAAACAGCTGTAGCTTTCTTTATTTTGCAACAACTAGACAGAGTTCATCTCACATGCTGAAGTTTATAAACTTGACTGTTACTACGAAAGACACCTAAAAATACAAGCAGTTCCCACAGAAGTGACCAATGCTCTCAGAACTGGTAGGAATACACTATGTTACCTTCATGTCACATGATCAGACCAGGCAGAACACATCTCAAAACATCACTTAATTCAAAAGTGTTTAAAATAGAAACTGTTACAAACAACCCAGTTCAATGTAAAACAGCAACAATTTTGAAAGGTAGAAGTAGAGGGCTCTCAAGGTTCAAAACAACCTCTTTGGCATTATTCCCCTCTGAAAAAGATAAATGTTTTTTAAAAATAAAAATAAAAAGCATTCACAGCAATGAATCCACAATACTTATTATTTATGGAAGGAGACTTAAAGAGAAAGAAAAGGTAACACTAATTATGTATACCTACTTTATCCTTCTTTAGGTATATCATGTCACTTAATGTCATTTAATCCTCATAACAACCCAGAGGAAACTGAGGTAAGGGACGCAAGGTCATCTACCTAGTAAGTGGTAGAACTAGGACTGAAATCTGTATCTGATCAATGCACATAGGTAATAACAAATATGCTTACTTACAAAAGTTTAAGAAAGTAAGGCAGCACTTCAGTAACTAGTGATCCATTTTTAAGATGTTATTTGAGGAATGAAGGTTACACAACTTTGCTTGTAGTTTATTCCAACACTTAATCACCCTCGTGGTCAAGAACGTCTTTTTGGTCTTTTCTAATTGTAATAACATACTACTTTGAACCTAAGTGTTTTAAATTATTTTTAAAATAATTTATATTTATAATGCTCAGTGTAAATGCGTGAAACAATATAAATTTAACCATTCTCAAAACAGCTATACAAAGAAAGGAACCAAATTTTAATTTTAATTTACAATTAAATATATTAAATAAGTTTTTAAAAATGCACTAGAAAATACCCAAAGAGTATTCTGGGGATAGAACCTTCAGTTTCAGAATTTAAAATTTCCAGAACCATCCTCTTTCAAGAACTCTATTACCAAATTAAACATGCCTCCATAATGTACTTCATAATTACTCATAAATCCTACGAAAACAGGTTTAAAACATCAATCCCCTATTTATCACAGTTGAACAGTGACACAGCAAGTCCAGTAGAAAACATGTTGCTGAAACTGAGGCTTCAAGTTCAAGATGAGCTTAATTTAAGATTCCTCAATATTAAGTTTCTTAAAAAACTCTTGGAATCTTAACATTCCAAATAACATACCTATTTATACTTAAAGTCGAATGACTATAAAAAGTTTCACTAGACTAGAAAATACTGTAAATGATTAAATGCTTTACAATAGTTTCAATCTTCTCTAACAGAAATTCTTGGCCAATTCACACTCTGGCTGACAAGCAACCCACAGAAAGAGTTTTAAGACATGGCATTTTCCCATACAATGAAACGAGGCCTTGTCATTTAAGGCTATTTCTAGACATAAAGATGTTGACCTCAAAAAAGTATTCCTTTTATTTTTCCAAATTCACTAAAATATGTAAGGAGATAAAGTACTGTAAATTAGCATGATTTTAAAATATTCTAAGTCAAGCCACCCAAATACTCAATACAGCATGCTGCCTCAGGCTGTTCTTAATGTCTGCCTCTGCCTCCAAGACACAAATACGCACACTCTCTCTCCTTTCCCTCCCCAACTATTGCCTGGAGTATATGTCAGCTTAAATATTACTTTTCCACATACTCAAAGGCAAGGTAAGGATGCCATATTGTACTTATGTGCTATTACACATTGGCCTTTTCCCTTGGTAATACTACTCTTAACTGTAAGTAAATCATTACCCTGTTTAACATCTATCTCCTTGGGAAAACGATAAGCTCCACAAAGGAGGAAGGACTGTCTGTCTCATTCATTCCTATGTTCCCTGTATTCAAAACTGGGCCTTGATCAGAGCCTCACTTATTCAAAAAACATGAACAAATGCAATAATTATAATACAAGAAATAACCAAATGGACTCCAAAGCAATTCTTGATTTCATGGAAAACTACATAATTCATGAAAAAAATCTAGTATTAGTCAACCAGATTGAGTCAAAATTACCTCACTGTACCAGCTATAGAAAGTCAAAAGTACTCAAATATTTATTGAGTATCTAGCTCATATGTTCTAGGTATTAGATATGGACTAAGCTAAACTGTTCATCATAAAAACAAATCAAAGGGAAAAGAAAATCAAGGACGATTTCAATCGTCCACAGTTTTAAAATCTTAAAAATAATAGTAATAAAAGGCACATAAGCAAACATTTACCTGTTTATTGTTCAACTATTTTAATTCCTTAATCAACCCTGCAGTCTGGCTATAGGTTACTGACTACAGAAGCATCCAATTCAAAAAGAAAAGCAGCAGTGGTGTCTGCACATGTGCAGGTGCCTGAGTATGTATAACATAAGGATGGGAAGCTCAAAAAAGGAAGTGGTATCAAGCATACTTCTTTAATATTACAATTAATATGATATTAGATTAAAAAGAATTTTACTGAGAAAATAAAATGTAGCTTCAATGTAAGGCTAAGGTGGAGCTATAGACAGACTTGTTCAACTAGTTAATTATTATTACAATTAGGTCTACAATGGAAATTTTATATCTACCAATCAGTTTTAACTCCTCCAGAGCAAATCCCATCCTTCTTGTATAGTTGGAGGTACTACATAGTAAACACAAACATTTGCTGGCTGATTTACTGATCAGGTGCACTCAAAGTTTTAAAGACCATAATATTAAAAATCAGGCGTTGTCACTGCTGTGGCATGGGTTGGATCCCTGGCCTGGGAACTTTCACACACCACAGGTGCAGCCAAACAAAACAAAACAAAAAAGACTAAAAACCATAATAAATTTATAACTTCACTCAGACATTTTTAAAAACGGGGTGGGGTGGGATGATGAGACAAGATCAAAAATCCAAACTCATTAAATTCTCAACCCAAAGTACATACCCTACTGATAAATCCAAAATGGCTAAATGGGTTACACTGTATACACTCTTTTATTAAATTTTGGTTCTGACTTTCTATTTATAGAATGATGACCTCATTATATGGAATTTTGTTTTCAAGTTTTTACCCTTCCAGTTATGATATGATCAAAACATACATCTTCCATTTCTAAATATGGTTATGGATAGCTTGTTCCAAAGCGAAAGTTCTAACTATTTGCAACTGTTCTCCACTAAATAAGCAAATGGAATTACTAGAAACTTACATCAGAAATTAAAATAATAACTATAAATATTTAATACCCATACCAGAACTTATTTGAGCTGATACTCAGATAAAAATAATTCACCCAAATGGCAGAATTCAGCTTATTAAAATGGGCAGCATGGCACAGCGGAATGGGCTTCCAAGGACTCTCAGCTTTGTCACCTTGAGGCAATTACTGAATGGTGAAAACAACCTAGAATTCTACAAAGGTCGATTATAATTAAGGGCGTGTCCAGTAGGATACAAACTTGTATTTCTCAGAAAACAGATATACCTCACTCTACACAACAGCCACATCTACATGCACAAAGCTTTATGTATAATCATTTTTAAATCAGGTCATTTATATGTAAAAAGCTTACTAAAAGCAGTCATATGAAGAACTATCTAATGCTAACACTACCACTCTTTTTTTAAAAAAAAAAAAGGACATACCCTTTTTGTAAAAGTTTTTCAGACTGGGTTGTGATTGAGGCATGCTTATCTGTATTTAACTATCTACTACCTACAGTGTCAAAACCACTACTAAACAAGGCCAATCTCACCTATTTCATCAAAATAAATTTGAAATGAAATAATATTTTATACAACCTTTTGACTGAAGACTTTAACATCAATAAATTCTACAAATACATTTTTCCACAGCATGCAGTAACTCTGTCTAAAGAAACAAAGTCATGGTAATTCAGTTAAAATTATTTATCTAAAACTATACAGAATAGCATATAAGGCTTATGTCATTAAAAGTTACATCTTAGCAACATATTATACCACATAGTAAAAATACATTAAACAGTGCCTATTTTGGTGACCTTAAAGTACCTCTCAACTATATACATTATCTCAAAATAGGCATTATTTTTCTTTAATAGCCTATTTTATTAGGACACTCTGCATTAAAAAGTCTCCAATGCTGGCCATAGAGAAATACTGGATTGAAATTAAATACCTAGTACACTTGGAATGCATAAGTTTGCCTATATCGGAAACTTCAGTTCTCTGATAACACTTACAAAACTCCACCCACTAACATTTCCAGAATCACGAAAAAACTATGTCACCGAATTAAAGGACCAAGTGAAAACAAACTGGCAATTTAAAAAGTTGGCAAAACATAATGTTATCCCCAATTAAACTTATGTAGTAAGAAACAGTGACTAAGCATATATAACAGTGATTCAGCGAAACCGTATACTAAAAAATTGAACCCCTAGCAAAACCCTAAACGTACATTTTATGCTACTCTTTCCCTTTTGCCGAGTCAACAACGGGACTGCTTTGGAAAAGCTTAATATGAGCAAAATGCAAAAACTCTGTTACTATAATTTACTACATCTCTTAAAGGACACAACACAGTATTGAAATAGAAAACAGAAATTAAAACCATAGTAAGCTTGGGGTTCTGTATCTAAAGTTTTAAGTTAATCTACACTAATATGAGAATGACCATAAATAACTTCATTTTGGATCAGAGTCAACAAAGTAATTATGGAATAAAAGGTCAATTCCTTCCCAAGCATCTTTTATCTGAGACTTACGACATGGCTCAGAAAGAAAAACAAGACACAGGGAGAGGGGAAAGGAGTACTAGAACCATGTAAACAACACGCTGTTCTGTCTCTATTCTTCAAATACACGAGTTAGAAACATACTCAAAGGAGATTATTTTGCATTCAACGTGTGCACCCTATGGCCCCCTTCCAAGCAATGGACTTCCACGAGACAGAACACAAATAACTTGGAAATGGTCATACCCCTCAAATCTATAAAATCAGGATGTTTCTCTTTCACAAGGGCTGAGGTTAAGACTTAGATCCTCTGACTTCCATGAATGGAAAAGTTACCAACTTCACTGGTCCCGTGGAGAGAGACGGCGGAGGATGCCTCCCAATCCTACTTTAACCCGTTAGTCCCCACGGAACGCAAGTTTCTAAACCGCCAAAGGAAAGAGAAGCCGGGTCGTCGAGGTTCTCAGGGTTTCCTAAGTTGAACGCCTGCTCCACCCCTTCTCAAAGCCCAGACACCCGAGGAGCCCGGGTGACACGGGGGTCGGCCCCCGGGGTCTGGGTCGCCATTTGCTGACGGCCTCCACGGCTGGCCGGGTGGCAGGCTGGGCGCCGACGCCCTCACGGCTCCAGAACCCCGGCCCCGCGACCCGTGAGGCCGGCACAGGGCCGTGTTTACTCCCCCCAGACCCAGTCCGCAAACCCCACGGCCGCCTCCGCCGCGGACCAAAGGCCTCGCCCGGCCCAGCCGCCGCCTCTGTCCCCGGCGCAGCCCGGGACGTGCCGGCCTCCCCTGCAGGCCTCCCCGACACTCACCGGCCGGCCCGGCCGAACCGCGGCCCAGGCCCTGGCTGCCGTGGCCGCCGTGCCCGGCTGCTCCGCGCTATCCCGGCGCCGCTCTGAGCCCCACACCCCCGCGCAGCCCGCCTCCTCCTTGCCTCTCTGCCCCGCCGGGCCGCCGCCTTCTCCCAGCTCCTCCTCGTCCAGCACTTCGGCCTCCTCTCCGGACAACCGTCTTCCCCGTGCGCCCCGCCCCGCCCAGTTCTGCCCCGCCCACCCAGCCAGGCCTGGGGGCGGTGTCTAGCCCGGCGGAGACGCGCACGCTGAGCTTGGCGGGGGCGCGCACGGCGCCCGTCCGCACTCTCTTTCGCTTCCCGGAAGCAACGTGGCGGAGAGTCACCGCTGGAGCTCCCTGAATCTCGCGTGTCCCACCGGGGGTTTCCGCTGGACCCTACTTGGTTCCTACCTTGCACGTCTACCAAATCCTGTTGGATGTTGGAAACTTGTATTCCTGAAAGGAATCCTAGACGCGTACTTTTGGAATTGAGGAAAGAGGCCCAAGAAGAAAGTATTGTTTACCTCCCTAAATTGGAGAAGCAACCCAGGTCCCTTAACTCTGGGTGCAGTGGTCTTCCCATTAGGCCGCTCTCATTGAATCTTTGATGATCAGGCCTACCTGCAGCTGGCTGAGTATGCAGGAGTCCTGTGACTTAGCGGATTCTTTTCGGCTTCTATTCCCTGGAGTCTGAGCTCAGCCCAGCAGGATCCAACCTTTTCTGCAGCCCTGGCAGAGCAGCCCACTAAAGTCTGCCTTTTGTGAGAGACTAATCCCCCACACAGACCATAGCAACGAGGTTGTCTACGTGGGAAAGGCGACATGATCTAGCTGGAAAGGTGGCTTGAAGCTTTTGTAGGATGCTTTACAAATGACTGAAGAAATATCACATGGCCATATTCAAAGAATTGGGGTCCATTTCCCCCTACTACCACCATGCCTTAATCTAAGGCAGAAGGACAGATGGAATAGTGATTCCGAGTGCTGAGAAACAGGTATCTCTCTTCCCCTCACCTCAACCACAGTGACCATCCCGTGGATCCTGGCCCAGCCCTAAAACAAGGAAAGGATAAGGAGAAGATGGCTGTGACCCCAGCCTTGCTGGTGGGGTCACAGGCAGAAAAGCAGTGTTTTGTAATACTTTTTTGTGACTAGGTGTGTCTAGGTAAAGATAGATCACACATAATTTGTCATGCTAAGAAATGGCTCTCGGACTTTAGATTTTTCAAGAACTTTTTTTTTTTTTTAAGTCTGAAAAAGGAACTTTGTTTACTACCTTTTTATTGTAGTTAAAAAGACAGTAAAGGAGTTCTCTGGTGTCTCAGTGGGTTAAGGATCCAGCATTGTCACTGCTGTGGCTCTGGTTACATTGTGGCATAGGGTTGGATCCCTAGCCTGGGAACTTCTACATGCCAAGGGGTGTGGCCAAATATAAATTTAAAAAAGTAAAAAAGATGGTAAAAATTGGCCACTCATTTCCTACATGAAGGAAGATTTTAACACTAATTATTAGCAAGGACATCTTCACCCAGTAAAGATTTGTTCTTTAAATGAAGACATTTAGCTTTTTGAAAGATTCAGGCTCTTTTTTCTTATTTTGTCTAATTTGGCTGCAGATGGGCACTGGTCCTTAGTACAGAGTTTGAGAACCACTGTCCAGAGAACTAGACAGAACAGACGGTGAAGCAGGCAGTGAGACTCTGTGGGAGAAGGTATGGGTACTGTTAACAGGTGCCCTCCTCTGCTCACTGTCCTGGATTGAGTCACATGCTGCCCTGAACCTCAGCTGCCTTCCTATAAAATGAAGAGCTGAACAGATGAACTCTAAAGCCCCTTCCAGCTGTAAAGTCACATGATTGCAGTTTATGCTTTTTGAAAGCTGGGGCTTTCCCCTTTACTAAGAAACCTAGCTGACACTGGGTCACCTCCTGCCTCCACCCCACCCTCCACCCCCACCAGCTGTCAGGTTGTAAACCTCACAGTCTTCTTTGCCCTCTCCAACACAATAATTTTCCATGTCCAGGCAGAAAGAAAAAAGAAAAAGAAATCCTTTCTTCTCATCTTTCATGTTTACTCCTGTTACCATCCTAGGCAGATATGGACTACTGCTATTGCCTAACCAATCTTTCCTCCTTCAGTTCTTCTCACCTTAAACCCACCAACAACATAGTTCTTTCTAAGATATTCATTTCATCTTCTCATTTCTCTATTCGAATATCTGTGGTGGCTCTCTAATGCTCATGGAGTAAAGTCTCAACTCCTGTCTTCAGTTGCTCAAATACATCGTTTATTCTGGCCTGATTAGCTTCCTTCTTTTCCCCATCAAACGCTATATACAATCCAATTTCAAGTCAGCTGTACTCAGCTAATAAACGTGCCTGAACTTCCTCCCTCTTAACCATATAGATCGAATCTCATGTCCTCTGTGAGGTGCTTCTGTAGCACATGCTATTTTTAGCGCTTGGACCTGTGGCTGAAGCCTATGGTACCTGCTTCACAAATGTGTGTCAGCTTATAGATTATCTTCAAACCCATGGAAGCATGTTTTGTGTTGCTTTTGTGTCAACCTCAGTATCTAGTATACCTCCTATATATTGTAGGTACTTAATGATTATCACTTCCAAAACAAAATGTATGCTCCTCTCATTTCATCCTATCCCAATTTTCATTTTCTGTCCTATGTTCTAACTCCTTGGAGAACCTTCTCTTGGTGACTTCTAAGAAAATGTATCTTAAACTTTAGTGACAAGCAGAGAGAATGCCAGGAATAACTACTTTCCTCAAATATGCTCTCTTCTCTGCTATACATGCATTTGACATGGACCTCTAGAACAAAGTTTTCATCTGTGTAGCTTAACCACCCAGAGGAGTGACAGTGACCCTGGGAATTTAAAGTAAAAAAGGAAGAAAGGGCAGTACTAGTCTGACCTACTGACTGCCCGAAAAAAGCCTTGTGTCTCCTCAGATCACACTCTGCACGCAGTGGTCTCTCACAGGCTTATACAAGGCATAGCTCCCAGTGGCTTTTTCAAGAGCCCATTCTCAAGTTGGATAAGGTGTAAGAAGCACAAGAATAATACAACACCAGAAATTGAAGTTCAGAGCTTAGACACCAGACTAGATTGTAACAGAGAAGATGTCAGAGAATGCAAATTCAGTTGATGAAGAAAGCAAATTTAACAACCAAATTGTTCTTCCCTTTTTTCAATGTCCGGCAAATAGCATCACTGTAAAAGTAGGTTTTCTTTCCCAATTAGGCCAGCCTGCACTCTGGTAGCCCAGACAGCAAAGCAACAGACAAGTCAAGACTAAAGTTTAAGTCATGTGCTAATTAAGGAAAGCATCATTGGCCTGAAACAAGTGTGAGAATGTGGGGGCCAATTTGCAGCTGTGAAATCATGGGACAATTGGAATTAGCAGCTGGGACTATGGTGGGAAATACCATTCCTCTTTTATAATGTGCTCCTAAGGAATTATAAGAGTCAGTTTGAATTACCTAATTGCCAGAGATTAGAATGTAATAGCTGTAATTATATTTCCTATACAGTTTATTCAAAATATGAAGAATATGGAGTTCTCATTGTGGCTCAGCGGAAACAAATCTGACTAGGAACCATGAGGTTGCAGGTTCGATCCCTGGTTTCGCCCAGTGGGTTAAGGATCTGGAGTTGCTGTGGCTGTGGTGTTGGTCTCAGACTTGGCTCAGATCTGGCATTGCTGTGGCTGTGGTGTAGGCTGGAAGCTGTAGCTCCAATTCAACCCCTTGTCTGGGAACCTCCACATGCCACAGGTGTGGCCCTAAAGAACAAAACAAAACAAACAAACCAACAAAACACCCCCCCCCCACAAAACACAAACATGAAAAATATGACAAATAAGATACAATTATATTGTAATTTAGAAACATCCTGCCAAGGATAATGTTCATAACCCCAAATCAACCTTGCAGTTTTATGTAAATAATCAAGGGAATTTGAACCAAGACAGCTTGCAATGTTGGAAAAAGTAGAAGACTCAGGTTTTGTTACTGTATACCACAGACTTGCTATACAGCATTGTTGATAGTATCTATCATGTGTATTTCAATGTTTCTCAATTTGAGTTATTATAATTAGATCTATTAATACTGTTCCTAGTATATGGAATATATGTCCACTGACCAACTAAAGGAACAAATGAATGATTCTATCTCCCAAAAGGCTGTTGAAGATCTCCAAGGTGTTATATTTATATTTCAGGTAGCTACCACTAGGTGGAACTAGTTTGTGGGTGAGCAGATGAGCAGGTAGCCTTCTCTTAGGTAGGGGTAATAACGATTTTTTTTTTAGGGCTTCGCCTATGGCTTATGGAAGTTCCCAGGCTAAGGGTCGAATTGCAGCTGCTGCTGCTGGTCTATACCACAGTCACAGCAATGCTGGATTCGAGATGCATCTGCAACTACACCACAGCTTACAGCAATGCTGGATCCTTAACCCACTGAGCAAGGCCAGGGATCTAATCCATGTTCTCATGGATACTAGTTCAAGTTCGTACCCCACAGAGCCACAATGGGAACTCCAATAATGATGTTGTCTTAATCCATTGTGTACAAATATATATATAACTTTAAGCTGATAGCACATCTTGGAGGTGATATTTAATTTCTATGTAGAAATCTTACATTATTCAAAGAAAGTTGATAGAGCTATGTGGGAGAGACCACTTTTAATTTACCGGTAGGTGGGCTTACTCTTCAGTGCTCAGGCCTGCTACATTCTCTATTCAGTTTCAATGGTTGAGGAGCCCAAGGCCTACAAGCCAAATGGTAACAGGAAGTTGGCTCCAGACAAGCACACTGTTACTAAGTTGTTACTTAGGTCTATAGGTCTATTCAACAGTTGTTGCAACTTGAAATCGGAGGAAATAGTGTTATCACATCTTCTAATTATTATTTTTTAACTAGAAGTCTAGATAATTGGGTTAAAGTCACATAGTGTTGTTTTCATGTTTTTTGAAAACTTGTATGGGGAAGAAAAATCAACCACAGAAAAGACTGTCTCCAACAAGCCTTGTTTTACTGATACATTCAAAAGATGATGAAAGAGAAGTACATGCTTATTTCTATGGGTAACATAATTTCTGAACCATTTGAGTCTCACTTGCCTCTGAAGCTAGATTTCCTGTACTCAAATGCTGGCTTAATTGTCTATTAGTTGTTAATCCTTGGGTAAGAGCTATAGATTGAAAGTTTTTGCCCCTCCCCCAAATTCGCATATTGAAACTTAATGCCCAAGGTGATGGTATTAGGTGGTGGGGCCTTTAGGGGGAGATTAAATATGGGACTAGTGTTCTTATAAGAGACCCCCTCCACAGGGATCCCCTTGCCCCTTCCACCAAGTAAGGGTGCAGTGAAGTGGGGGGTCTCACCAGACACAGAATCTGCCAGTGCCATGATCTTGCACTTCTCAGAACTGTGGGTAATAAATGCCTGTTATTTATTAGCCACTCAGTCTGGTATTTTGTTATAGCAGCCCAAAGCACTAAGAGTAAGGTATTGAACCTCTCTGTATGTGTCACGCAGCTTCTAAGATGGTCCGTGTCTCCTAGAGTGCACACTTTGGGGCAACCTTTTCCCCATGAGTGTGAACAGGAGCTGTAACTTGCTTCTAACCAATGGAATAGGTCAAAGGAGTTGGACTGTCACTTCTACAATTAGGTTTCAAAAGATTTGACTTTATCTTGCTGGCAGACTCTCCCCCATGCTGGCTTTGATGAAACAGTTTATCCCAACGGGGAGGCCCATGTGGCATGGAACTGACAAGTAGACACCGAACAACAGCCAGCTAGGATTGAGGCCCTCAATTCAACATCTCAAAGGAACTGAATCTTGCCAACAACTATGTACATGAGATCAGAAGTAGGTCCTTTCCCGGTCAGGCCCTCAGATGAAACCTGAGCCTTAACTGCAGCCACATGAGAGACCCTGAAGCAGAGGCACCACTAAGTCATGCACTGACCCATAGCAAATGTGATGTATGTAATAAGTATTTGTTGTTTTAATCAATTAAGTTTGTGGTCAATTGTTGTGTAGCAATAGGTAACTAATATACCATGCCTTACTTTTCTCACCTTTAAGATGGGAAAGATAACAGCACTGCCCACCCCTGCCCCAATTTAGGGTATCATGAGGCTTAAATGTGTTCATTCATGTAAAGTGCTTAGAACAGTGCCCAGCATGTATGAGCTCAGTAGTGTTGGGCATCTTTTCCTCAGGCAGACTCTAGAAGTGAAGTAGGGCATCTTAGCCAGAAAGGGGAAGTAGCAGAAGCTGAAAGAGCTGTTTTGGTGCTGCTTCAAGCCCAAGTTACAAATAGTGACATCGTGCTGGGCAGAGGAAAAATTTTTCCCACTGGTTTACAACCATGGAGTACCTTTGCGGAAAAGCCTGATGGAGGGACAGGGTCCCTCTGGAAACCCGGGGAGCCGTGTCCTCATGGAGGGCACTGGGCATTGGAGAAGAACTAGGGCAGAAGATCATCAGTGGATTTATCCTGAGAACACCTGACAAACTCCCTGGGGAAACCCAGAAACAACTGATCCAGCATGTGAGATGAGCCTGTGAAGCCTGATGAGTCCTGCTACCAAGATTTGTAGTGGAACCCTTCTGCTAAGCCTTGGAGTACCAATCTGGTAACACTAAATGGTCTAGAAGCAGGATCTATTGTCTATCGTGTTTATGTCTGAACCCCCCAGAACCCAGGGGACTATGATATAGTTGATGGTAAGTAAATGTTTGCTAAATGATATTTATGTTATCCCAGTAGTAGTAAATTATTATTATTTCATACTTTGAGATGGCAGCACAGTTTTCACAAACTTTTCTCTTGCCTGACCTTCTTCTTTGGCAATGAAGGAAAGAGAATGCATAATGATACTGGGTCAGACCCTCACCTGTCCACAGCTCCCTGGCACATTTCCAGGAGCAGGAGAAAGTTGGGTCTTAGGACCGATGGATTATTTTCCTTTCCAGTGAAATATCTGGAGTGACAAGCCCAGTTAGTTTGTCTTGCTAAGACAGAACATTTCCTGAACAAAGAAATTAACCAGCGTTACTTCCATTTCTCTTTAGTTACACAAACGATTCAGAATGAACTCAGAATATAGAAGACTGGGCTGGAGGAAAGATGTGTGTAAGCAAATCAGTAAGTATGAGTTGATGCTAATGATTAATTACTCAGAGGGCAGGTAGGAAAGGCTTGCCCTAGGAAAGACTCTAACACGTGAATGTCGAAAGGGGAAATGCAGACTTATGGGAGTTTTCCCATTAAAAGAAAAATCAGATGACTTTTAGCAAGTAGATGAGAGAACAGTAAGACCTAGAAAGCAGGGCCTTTCTAATTCTCTTCTCCAGGATTCAAAGGATTAAAGGCTAAGAGTGTTCTCCATTCCTGTCAGCTTACAAAGCTGAAGCTAGTGTCTGGCAAATGGCCTCCTGGTTCCTCTGGACCAACTCTCCCTTGAGGAAGGCAAAACTAGCAGAGACTGTGTTTCCTAAACTTCTTCAGGGTGGGGAAGTCAGAGGTCTACACGGGTTTTTGAAAGACAAATCCTCTGGATGGGACACCAAATCATCCACATGTTTCTTTGATGATTATGAGGTCTTCTAGAATCACCTATTAAAAGACAGCGCAGACCTATTAAAAGATAACCCTGGACCAGGCAGCTCTTTATTTAGCAGGATCATGGACAGTTGGGTGCAGAAGAAGTTCTGAAAGTTGGGAATGGGAGTTTCAGGGTCTCCGGATGATGAAAGGATTCAAAGGGGAGGTGGAGGCCTCCAAATTTAGTTCTGAAAGTTTACATCCTATTTCTTTCACTTATGGACTCTGGTGAGAAGCTGAATCTTCCACCCAATGATCTTATTTCTAGGTCTGCATCTGTTTCTTTTTTTCATATGAATTACACATTAAGGATAATCAGAATTACACAGGGTACAATCCTGACATCATCATCCTCAATTTTCCTTGACGTTGTTGGGCAAAGTTTGTTCCATGTAGAAAGAAGCTTTATTGAATTTCTGGACACAAAGGAAGAGCTAAAGTTAATTACCCTAATATCCTTTTCACAGAAATCCTGGTGCTAAGTTCTCTGACATTTTATGTTTCCCAAAGCATTCTGGCTTTTAATATCACCCATATTTTGTAAGTAGGAAGGACAGTAAAATAAATTTGTGAGTCAGAACCAGAGTCCAGGACCTGACTCCCACACACTGTGATGTAATTAACAAGATATTGAAAACAAACACACCCATAAAAAAAACTAAACTAACCCTAAATTGACTTGTAGTTCATTTATCAGATGCTTAATTTCATTTCCAACCTGAAATGGAAAGATCTAGAGAAAGTCCACATAGGCCATTCATTAAAGCCTATGTCACCGCAACCCAGTTACTGAATCATCCTCTTTGGGTGCCACGTCTGTGTCCAAGTCTCTCAAAAATTCTAGAGTTGAAGGAACCAGGCCACACCCCAATGCTTCTCCCCTGCCAGCTGCTCAGCTATCTTATACATAGAAACATCACCAACGACATATGCTTCTGTTTCTCCCCTTCCTAGTGAGTTCACACAATAGTGTTTCTTGGAGAAATAGAACTGACTGATGTCTCAGCACTAGAATACCTTTCATTTGTTTCCCACATTTGGTTAAACACTTTTAAAGTTTGTAAAAGAATATAAAAATGTGTGAAACAGAGGAAAGCAGGCTTTGGAAAGAGACAGAAGCCAAATACAGTTGACCCTTGAACAACATGGGTTTGAATAGCATGAATCCACTTAAATGTGGATTTTTTTCAATGAAAATGGTATGACGTGATCCCAGGTTGATTTAATCCAGTGCAGATGTAGAACAACAGATATGGCAGGCTGATTCTGAGATTTGAGCTTCCTTGGATTTGGGTACCTGCAGAGTGTCCTGGTACCAAGAAACAACTGTAGTACTTTTCAGCACTGGCTTTTGCATTAGCAAAGTATGTCAAAGTAAATGCATCCAGTCTAATTATACAAGGTCATGGTTAAGAGGGCCCTGACTTGGCATAATATAAACAGCAATATTGAAGCATCCTTGGAGTTCCTGTTGTGGTGCAGCAGAAACGAATCTGACTAGGAACCATGAGGTTGCAGGTTTGAGCCCTGACCTTGCTCAATGGGTTAAGGATCTGGCATTGCCAGGAGCTGTGGTGTAGGCCAGCAGCAGTAGCTCTGATTAGACCCCTAGCCTGCGAACCTCCATATGCCTTGGGCGTGGCCCTAAAAAGACAAGAGACAATAAAATAAAATAAAATAAAATAAAATAAAATAAAATAAAATAAAAACAAAAGCATCCTTGAGTTCGAATTAGATGTCTAAGAAGATAAGGGTCTCAGGATCAGGGATGAGGAGAGGGGCATGAATAGTAAAAGAACTGGCTGCAGGGGGAACTGGTCAAGAAAGTCTTCTTCATTCCCCTTCCAGAGTTGTGCAGCTCACAACCAGTAATTCCAAATGGGGTGGCCCAGTATGCCCTACTTTGTATAGCCACTACATATTATACACTATACAGGCTAATAAGGGATGCAGTGTCTTTACTTGTAAGTGAAATGATTACTTTTCAGGGTAGCAACGAATTATTTTTTTAAAACTTCAGTCTCTGTGTGCATGGAGAGAAAAAGGAAAATGAATTCCATATTTTGAAGTTTTTGGTGATAAAAAGATTAGGAACTAGGTGCTGAATCCCTAGGCATCTGTAGGCATTAAGGGTGTGTGCATTAACAAAAAAGGGCTTTAGTGGAATGAGAAAAATACCTCTGGTGATTGTGATTGTGAAGATAAGCAGATCCTGGAAGGGAAAAAAAAAAAAAAAAACACTTTTATCATGTCTTTTCAGAGGTGGTCAGATTAAAGTCAATTAGAAAGATAGTTTTCTTTAAAATTTTAGATTCAAAAGTACCTCCCAAAGTCATCTATATTACAATAATATTTTGCTGTATTTATGCTTTAGAGAACAGTGGCTTTAAGTGTCTCAACTCATTTATAAATCCATTTAAATAATAAGGTAGACCATAAAAGGGTTCTGCTAAAGGCATACAGAAAAGAGAATACTTATTATTATTATTATTTTTTTTTTTGGTCTTTTTGCCTTTTCTAGGGCCGCACCCATGGCATATGGAGGTTCCCAGGCTAGAGGTCTAATAGGAGCCATAGCCGCCGGCCTACGCCAGAGCCACAGCAACGCGGGATCCGAGCCGCCTCTGCAACCTACACCACAGCTCACGGCAACGCCGGATCGTTAACCCACTGAGCAAGGGCAGGGACCGATCCCGCAACCTCATGGTTCCTAGTCGGATTTGTTAACCACTGCACCACGACGGGAACTCCCTATTTTTTTTTAATACAGGAAAAATTGTTTGAGGCATTTAAGCTTTAAAAAAAAAAAAAAAAAAAAAAAACCACATTTTTTAAAAGCATTTTTAAAAAAGCGTTTTTTAAGAATTTAAAAAAATTGGAAATGAGGCATTTAAAAAACATTTTTAAGCATTTAAAAAAAGCATTTTTTAAGCATTTAAAAAAATTGGAAATGAGGCATTTAAGCTTTCAAAAGAAAATCCCACATCTCTCACAGTAGTTAGCCCAAGTTATTTACTGATAGTTTCTGCAATTTGTCCTGATTAAAATTAGTGAAATATTTGATTAACCTCAACTGTAGACTCAGAATGAGCTGCTGAAGGGGCAAAAAATAAGGAATTCACTGTCATTGAGAAGTGCTGGAGGCGAGGAGAGAAAGGCAAGGCAATGGAGAAGTGCCTGAAGTATAGCCGCTTTAGGGCTGCCTGGTAACAGGGAAAGGCCAGCCAGGGCCAAGCCCGCTGTCCCATGAGCTCCGAGAGGCCCAGCTCTGCTTTGACCTCCCCCAACCTGTTTGCCTCTGGCTGCGTGACCTGTGCTCTCATGCCAGCCAGCTCTTTCTGGCGCAGCTGTGGCTGGCTGCCTCCTGATGGGGCCTGAGCCAGGCTGGCCCTCGTCCACTAGTTTGGTGGTGAGCCTCTGACTGTGGCCCTGATTCTTTTGCCCAGACTCTTGTTTCCTTGACTTTCTTGGGGATGGAAAAACAAAAAAAAACAAAAAAAAAAACAAAAAAAAAAGAGTCTGAAGCGAGATTACATGAAAGAAAATTTCAAACAATGTGTATAGTCATGCTAAATAGAAGAGAAAGAGCTCTAAAACCCCAGGGTAATGAACATTACCTAAGAGCAGATAGCAACAATGACAGAAATTTACAGAGGTCTATGGTTTGTACTGAGCACCTTAAATATTTTAGGTTAATGTAAGACTGCACTGTGAATCTGTGATAATAATGGCTCAGAAACTCAGGACTTCATACTTTTAATATCAAACTTGAACTATCTTAGAAGTGGCATCTGGAAGCATAAACTGAGGCTAGACACGATATATTTTCAATTAAGATGTCTGGGAATTTAAAAAGCAATCCATACTATGCATTTCTGTATTTGCCTTGGCTTCTCTGGCAAAGATTTAGTTTTCTGCATATTTTTAACAGATTTTATGGAATGAAGGAGTTCTATTAAAAAAAAAATCATTGTAGGAGTTCCCATCGTGGCGCAGTGGTTAACAAATCCGACTAGGAACCATGAGGTTGCGGGTTCGGTCCCTGCCCTTGCTCAGTGGGTTAATGATCCGGCGTTGCCGTGAGCTGTGGTGTAGGTTGCAGAGGCGGCTCGGATCCCGCGTTGCTGTGGCTCTGGCGTAGGCCGGTGGCTACAGCTCCGATTCAACCCCTAGCCTGGGAACCTCCATATGCCGTGGGTGCGGCCCAAAGAAATAGCAAAAAGACAAAAAAAAAAAATCATTGTATATTCTTTTAAAAAGTTTCACTATTTTAGATACTTCACTTAACTGGAATCATGCAGTATTTGTTTTGCAACTGGCTTATTTCCCTTAACATAATTTCCTCCAGGTTTCACGTTGTTGCTAGTGGCAGGAATTACTTCTTGTTAAGGCTGAATAATATTCCATTTTATGTATCTCCCACATTGTCTTTATCCAGTCATCCGTCAGCGAGCATTTAGGTTGTTTCCATATCTTGGCTAGTATGAATAATGTCGTAAAGAATATGGGGCCATAGCTATATCTTTAATATCCTGATTTTAACTGTTTTGGATCTCTATATCCAGACGTGATTGCCAGGGGCTGGGGAGGGGGCGATGGGAGCTGCTATTCGACAGACATAAGGTTTCAGTTACACTAGATGAGTAAATTCTAGATATCTGCTGTACAACATTGCTTTTATAGTTTACAGTATTATATTGTGAATTTAAAAATTGGGATAGATCCCATGTTAAAAGTTCTTAGCACAATAAAAAAACAAACTTTTTGACTCATGTATGCAAAAGAGTTGGTCTTCAATTTTTATAACTTCTCACTCTGGAGAGCAGTACTGAGAGCTTGGGCAGAAAGACCATAGTGAGAACCATAAAGATAATGGATCTCCTGAGGTATACTGCAGCCAGAAGGCACATAATGTCTAATAATCTGACTTTTGAGAATATTACCAGCCATTGAGAATTATAGCTTATTCATAATTTGTATCAAGCAACAGAAGCTGTAATCAAATATCAACTTTTCCTTGAGAATTTTATTCATCTGTTCCTATAATTTGACCAGAAAACAATGATCACAATGCCCTATTGTTTAAGAAACATTTTCACTATAGCATTTTGATTGACTCTCCTGATACTTTATTTGGCAGGCCTTAATCTTTTTTTAATTAATTAATTAATTTTGTATTGCTATTTCCCCAACACAGTTTTTTTTCCCACAGCATGGGGACCCAGTTACACATACATGGATACATACTTTTTTCTCCCATTATCATGCTCCGTCACAAGTAACTAGACATGGTTCTCAGTGCTACACAGCAGGATCTCATTGTTAATCCATTCGTTTGCATCCATTAACCCCAAGCTCCCAATCCATCCCTGCCCTGGACAACCACAAGTCTGTTCTCCAAGTCCATGATTTTCTTTTTTGTGGAAAGGTTCATTTGTGCTGTATATTAGATACCAGATATGAGTGATATCATATGGTATTTGTTTTTCTCTTTCTGACTTACTTCATTCAGTATGAGAGTCTCTAGTTCCATCCATGTTGCTGCAAATGGCATTATATCATTCTTTTTATGGCTGAGTAGTATTGCATTGTGTATATATACTACATCTTCCTAATCCAATCATCTGTTGATGGACATTTGGGTTGTTTCCATGTCTCGGCCGTGGTGAATAGTGCTGCAATGAATATGTGGGTGCACGTGTCATTTTCAAGGAAAGTTTTGTCCAGATATATGCCCAAGAGTGGGGTTGCTGGGTCATATGGTAGCTCTATGTATAGCTTTCTAAGGCACCTCCATACTGTTCTCCATAGTGGTTGTACCAGCTTACATTCTCACCAACAGTGCAGGAGGGTTCCCTTTTCTCCACACCCCCTCCAGCACTTGTTATTTGTGGACTTATTAATGATGGCCATTCTGACTGGTGTGAGGTGGTGACTTGTGGTAGTTTTGATTTTCATTTCTCTAATAATCAGGGATGTTGAGCATTTTTTCATGTGCTTGTTGGCCATCTGCATCTCTTCGTTGGAGAAATGTCTATTCAAGTCTTTTGCCCATTTTTCCATTGGGTTGTTTTTGTTTGTTTGTTTGTTTGTTTTTTGCTGTTGAGTTGTATAAATTCTTTGTATATTTTAGAACCTTGTCAGTTGCATCGTTTGAAACTATTTTCTCCCATTCTGTCCATTGTCTTTTTGTTTTCTTGTTGGTTTCCTTTGCTGTGCAAAAGCTTGTCAGTTTGATTAGGTCCCATTGGTTTATTTTTGCTTTTATTTCTGTTGCTTTGGGAGACTGACCTGAGAAAATATTCATAAGGTTGATGTCATGTTCTCTTCCAGGAGTTTGTTGGTGTCTTGTCTTATTTTTAAGTCTTTCAGCCATTTTGAGTTTATTTTTGTGCATGGTGTGAGGGTGTGTTCCAGTGTCATTGATTTGCATGCAGCTATCCAGGTTTCCCAGCAGTGCTTGCTGAATAGACTGTCTTTTTCCCATTTTACGTTCTTGCCTCCTTTGTAAAAGATTAATTGACCATAGGTGTCAGGGTTTATTTCTGGGTTCTCTATTCTGTTCCATTGGTCTGTCTGTCTGTTTTGGTACCAGTACCACACTGTCTTGATAACTGTGGCTTTGTAATATTCCTTGAGGTCTGGGAGAGTTATGCCTCCTGCTTGGTTTTTGTTTCTCAGGATTTCTTTGGCAATTCTTGGTCTTTTGTGTTTCCATATAAATGTTTGGATTATTTGTTCTAGTTCTGCGAAAAATGTCATGGTAATTTGATAGGGATTGCATTGAATCTGTAGATTGCTTTGGGTAGTATGGTCATTTTTACAATATTAATTTTTCCAATCCATGAACATGGAATATCTTTTCATTTCTTTACATCTTCTTTAATTTCCTTGATTAATATTTTAAGAGTTCTTTGCATATTTCCAAATGTTAATCTCATATACTGCTACTTTGCTGAATTTGTTGATCTGTTCAAGTGGTTTTTGTGTTGAGTCTTTAGGGTTTTCTATATATAGTATCATGTCATCCGCAAATAGTGGCAGTTTAATCTCTTCTCTTCCTATTTGGATGCCTTTTATTTCTCTTGTTTGTGTGATTGCTGTGGCTAGGATTTCCCATACTATGTTGAATAGCAGTGGTGAGAGTGGGCATCGCTGTCTTGTTCCAGATTGTAGTGGGAAGGCTTTCAGGTTTTCTCCATTGAGTATTATATTTGCTGTGGGTCTGTCATAAATGGCTTTGATTATGTTAAGGAATGTTCCCTCTATACCCACTTTGGCGAGAGTTTTTATCATAAATGGATGTTAGACTTTGTCAAATGCTTTTTCTGTATCTATTGAGATGATCATATGGTTTTTGACTTTTCTTTTGTTAAGGTGGTGTATCATTCTTATCTTTGGTATTCCTATGAGGTGACTAGCACTCTGAGACATTAAGTGGCTTTAAATAATTCAGAAATAATATGCAGCCAGGAAGTGAGGGAATCTTCTCAGTCTGGATCCCATGTCCTTTATATCAGAAAACATGGCTTCCTTATCATGTAAATGTCATTCATTGAGTCACTTGAAATTTTTCACTGAGCACCTATTATGTATCAAGCTCTGTTAAGACACTAAAGATAAAGACAAAGTTGACAAAGTCTCTGCCTTAGAGTTTACAATCTACTGGGAGAGATGGACATTAAGTAAATAATAATGCAAATAAATACATAAGTATTACCTCTGTAATAATGCTTTCACTTTTGTGTTTTATAACAGTTTTTTTTAAATACTCTGAAATTGTTATTAACCTAATTCTCCATATCCCCACTACCACATTTCATGAAATTTAGACTATCAACAAAATGAATATTTCCTGTCCTTTGGAATTGGAGGAAAATATCTTTCCCAACACACATATCATCTCTATTCAGCAGTAGCAAAATAGCAGAACCTCATGAAATAACATCTATATCCATATTTCATTTCCACTCAACTTGACTGCCTTTAAAATTCACCTATCAGGAAAACAGCCAATATCCCAGAACTGAAAGGAACAAAATAGATGTTCAAAGGGTAGTCGAAATATGTAAAAATACTCAAGAACAAAAATGCACACATTTTGTTCATAGAAGATGCCGTATAAACCATTTAAAACCAAAATTCTCTGCTTGTACATACAATACTTTTGAAAGTTTCTAGACAGTCAGGTTTTCATTGGAAATTTATAGTTGCATTATCTCTAATCAAAAAAAAAAATACTTCTTAGAGCATTTGATTAATCAGCTTCGGTTGACACAGATCCCTGTGTATATTCTCAGTGAAAAGTCAAACTCACCTCTATTTCTACAGCAAGGGCTCAAAAAATAGTCTACTATTTACAAGAAGGAAATATTCCATTGTCCTAAATTGTAGTCATTGCAGGGTGGAGTTCTTTCAACAATTTACTGCATGTCTTCTATATTCCAAACTGTGATTGTTCCTTTATGAGGCACAGACAAGCATTAGATATAATCGGTCTGCTATTGGATCAATATAAATTCTCTTTCATATATCTGACCAGGAAAAAGTTTAGAAAAAGTTCAGACTTTTGCATCATTTCTGACTTTTGCAACATCTTTTGATTTAATAGAGATTCGTGAGCCTAGCTTTATAATTTCAATATAAATAACAGGTTTTCGATGCAGATTTAGATACTTTGTCACAAAACTACCTGCAAAAATAAGGATGGATTGAAACCGATAGGTTAATTTCTTTTCCTAAGTGAAGCCAGTAAATTGGCACAATGGTTATATTAACTTAGATGCAAGCTCTCTTGGCAAAGCAGATAAAAAGAGATACATCCTTAGAGGAATTTCAAGAGTGGTTTCACAGACCACCTTAACCTATTGACTGCTGGCAGTAAAATAATAATAATAGTAGTAGTAGTAATAATAATAATAATATCCCCTAATCAATACCCATGATATCCGAAACCAAACTGTGGTTTCAGGGTACATTCAGTGCTATATAACTCCATTTTGATGACTGAATTTACCATTGGACACACAATGAGTTCTCTGGGATACCTCTTTTGTGGGGACCTAATCCAGGTAGGTCAATCTGGATATAATCCACTCTAAACAGAACTAGTAAATCCTTGTTGTGTATCTATTTTATGCATAGTAGTTTGTATCTGTTAAACTCTCACTTTACCTGAGTCACTATGTTGTACACCTGAAACTAACACAATATTATAAATCAATTATAGCTCGATTTTTTTAGAAAAGGAGGAGTTCCTGTTGTGGCTCACTGGTAACAAACCTGACTAGTATCCATGAGGATGCGGGGTTGATCCCTGGCCTCGCTCAATGGGTTATAGATCTAGTGTTGCTGTGAGCTGTGGTGAAGGTCACAGATGTGACCTGGATCCCATGTTGCTGTGGGGTAGGTTGACAGCTTCAGCTCTGATTCGACCCCTACCCCGGGAACTTCCGTATGCCGCAAGGGCGGCCCTAAAGAGGAAAAAAAAAAGGAACAAGTCCACAGGCCTGTACTACAGATTTCTAGAAAGTAGAAAGTAGTTTTATAGATCTATCTAATAAATTTTGTAAACATAATGCAGGAACTTTAATAGACAGTTGACTTTATTAATTATTACTTCTTTCCCCTGCCCCCCAAAACAGGACAATGACTTCAAATTTATTCTTTGGTTGCTAACTCTCAATCTTTATTATTAGGATGTCTTGCCCACTGACATAGACGTATCCTTGACAAATAGTCCTTCTTGGAGACTGTATCAGAGAGTAGTCCAAGACTTGGTGTTCACAAATGTTTTACAGGGAACTTCCTTGAGAATGGCATTTGTGTCCACTGCCTTATGATTTTTTTTTGGGGGGGGGGCCTCAAATAAAATAGCTGTCAAATTATCTGTAAGAGAAACTTGGGGTCTTTTGACATTTATTATTTTCTAAGGAAGATTTTGGTTCTGTCTGTGGAAATTCCCTTACCTTTAAGAGGAATCGGAACGGCTTTAGGAAGATGTCTTTGTTAAATTCTTTACTTCTCACAGGTTATCCATGCTAACCCTAGCTCTTCCCTGCAGGATACACATGATTGTGTCCTTAATTGGTAACGTTGAACGTTGCTAGCCACTTGCCAGGGAGTACATTCTTGAAGTCTTTGTTACTCAAGTGTTTATTAAAAGCTCAACTTAGAGAAACAATGTCCTTGAATTATTTAGGAAAGATGCACAGTCTCCTTCTTCCCTTCATGTTTTGTTCCCTTTGTACCTCCCAGCGTCTATGTTTGGCAAATAGGAGGTACACCACAATATTTGTACATTGAGTAAATGCATGAAATCTATCACTGGATTAAGTCTTTTAAGAGCGAAGAGACGTAGTTCCAGAACAGATTGTTTTATCCCTTGCAGAATTGTTTTTCCTGAATTGTATTTGGTATAAAGCCCTGGGTTTGTATTGAGAATTTCTCTATTAATCCTATGGAAATCATATTATTGGAATACACACTTTTTACCTTATGGAGTGCCTCCATAGCGTTTCTTTTCTGGATCTACTATAAATAATAGTCTTGCTCATTTTGAGAAATTGATTTGTCTTTATTTTATGGGTACCATGAATTGTTTTATCATTCAGAGTTCCCTGAGCAAAATTTGTAGCTCAAAATAACAGTATAATTGTGCTTTTTGACTAATTAATTTCACTTTTATTTTTGCCAACATGTTTGTTTTCACTTTTTAAAAAAAATTTGTAGTTTATGACTTGGCACATGTTCTCAATTGCTTATTGGTGTAACTTATGTGTCCATTTAAGTGATCTTAAATGTCTTTTGCAATAAGATAGAGTATTAACAGATAGAAATTATAATTCAAATTAAATAAGACATTAAGTTTATCATATAGGACTTGACAGTTGGTAATCTCTGCTTTTAAATGTCACTGAGACAAGACACTCTTATGGAGTATATTTATTGTTTGTTCTACCACCCACCTCCTGACTTCTGGAAAAACAACTCTTCTGGAAACTGCTCATCTTCCCTCTGCAGTCATATAGTTTTCTGACCAACTCCACTTCCTAGAACCTGTTGATGACTCCAGGGTTGGGCAACCAAACCACGCTGTTCTACTCAAGCACTTCTTGGGTTGTTTACTTGTTTCTTGGGGTGGGAAGAGTAGTGTGTGGGAGACAGCCCTATCCTATGATGGACTTGAGATATGAAACTTTGGAACTGTGAGTGATCATATGTCCTGCCACATGGAGAAAGCCTAGTTCAGTGTGAGGGGAAAAAAAAAGTTGGCACAGAGCAAAGAGACATCAAGTGAGAGAGAGAAAGTAAGAGACAGAGGAAGAAGACTTGGTAGCATTCAAATCCCTGGTTCTGCTGGTTCATGGGACACAACTGAGTCTTTTCCTGCCATGTGGTTTAGATGTTCACCCTTTCTTTAGATTTTGTGAGCTAACTAATTCTTTTACTTTTTTCCATATTGACTCAACTGGGTTCCTGTCACTTTCAAGCAAGAGTCCTTACTCATATATGTTGCTCTTAAGCTTTACTTTTTATTTTTATTTATTTATTTATTTTGTCTTTTTGCCTTTTCTAGGGCCGCTCCTGCGGCATATGGAGGTTCCTAGGCTAGGGGTCTAATCAGAGCTGTAGCCACCAGCCTATGCCAGAGCCACAGCAATGTGGGATCCAAGCCATGTCTGCGACCTACGCCACAGCTCATGGCAATGCCAGATCCTTAACCCACTGAGCAAGGCCAGTGATTGAACTGGCAACCTCATGGTTCCTAGTCAGATTCGTTTCTGCTGCACCACAATGGGAACTCCTCAGCTGTACTTCTTATAGCACCACTGCCTAAAACATTTGAATTTTCTTTTGCAAAATACTAGATTACAGGTGTTTTTGGAAACCTTAAACTTAAATTGTTTGCTCTTCTAATTGTGTCAAAAACTAAACCCAGACAAAGCTTATGGGTGATGTAGGGACATGATAATGAGCATTGTCTAGATTGTTCTACTTCTATCTTCATGTCAAATAAATAGAATCCAGAGTTCCTGTTGTGGCGCAGTGGTTAACGAATCCGACTAGCAACCATGAGGTTGCAGGTTCGGTCCCTGCCCTTGCTCAGTGGGTTAACAATCCGGCGTTGCCGTGAGCTGTGGTGTAGGTTGCAGACGCGGCTCGGATCCCGCGTTGCTGTGGCTCTGGCGTAGGCTGGCAGCTACAGCTCCGATTGGACCCCTAGCCTGGGATCCTCCATATGCCGCGGGAGCGGCCCAAAGAAATAGCAACAACAACAACAAAGACAAAAAAAAAAAAAAAAAAAAAAAAAAATAGAATCCTACATGCCTGGGTGGGTAGAATGGAAAGAAGATAGACATTAGATCAGGCAGACCCAGAGCCTGTCTTAGCTATACAACTTGGCCAGTTGATCTCTCCTAGTTCCTTTCTTCCTTCCTTCCTTTCCCTTTTCCTTCCTCCCTTCCTTCCTTCCTTCTTTCTTTCTCCTGTCAGCATGATATGGGATCTTGGTTCCCATTACCAGCGATCAGGGGTCCAATCTGGGCCACGGCTGTGTAGTGTCCTAACCACTAGACCACCAGGGTGTTCCCTCAGTTTCATCTAAGTAACTCGTGGAAGAACAATAGCATCTGTCTCACAACGTTATCAGAAAAAAACACTGCAAAGCCTTAATACCATGTTAACATGTAGTAAATAGGAGCTGTTATCCCTATAGAAGGAACTTCTGAGAGCTTTAGCACTGAGAGTTTTAGCAGTTTGCTTTCAGCTTTCAAAACACAAACACACACACAAAATCTGCATAAATGTATCTGCATCCTTTGTACACATATTACTTCCATAATTCCCTTTGTAGAAATATCCTTTTATAGCCCTCTTAGGATTTTGCCCTTGAGGAAGCATACAGACATTTCTAAACTGCTGATTTTCCTCTTTATCTACTGATAAAGCTATGTGAACTTATTTTGTTCACCCTCTCCCATCTTCTTTCTCCCCGCCGCCGCCCTTAACTATCAGTGAGAATAGAGCTAAATTTAATGCTCAATTGCATAAAACTAGGTTAAACTACTCATGACCTCCTTAGTTACTTAACAGGTATTGTTTTATTCTTTAAGTGATCATATTGTGTGGGTATCTTTTATGTAAGGAAGCATTCTCAAATTATTTCTGAAAGCAGGCAGCAAGGTATGAACAATAAATGTAAATGAAAGAATGAACAGACCCAGACTATTTAGCACGCTCAAATGGAGGATGGTCAGGTCAGGAGAATGGGGGTAGCAGCCCTTATGTTTGACAGTTGTTGGAAGATGTGTTCTGAGCTCCCTGAAGCCCACTCTTCAGGTAGCAGACCCGCATGGGAGTTTCTGTTCTCACTTCTGGTCAGGTTTTGTGGGAGGAGCCTCTGTCTTTCAGACTCCATGTTCCATGCAGCCCATTGCCTGCCATCCTTGGAGAGGAACCATGAGGTCAACATTTCTTCAACTTGATTCAGGGTCTTGACCAATGAGGGCGAGACCAGACAAAGGATGAGACTAGACCAGTGCTGGACACATAGTAGGTATTTAGAGAGTTTACATCTTACTTATTGGTTGAGACTGTAATTAACCTTTTCTCAGAGTTCCCATCATGGCTCAGCAGATATGAATCTGACTAGCATCCGTGAGGATGCAGTTTCGATCCCTGGCCTCGCTCAGTGGATTAAGGATTTGGAATTGCCATGAACGATGTTATAGGTCTCAGAAGCAGCTTGGATCTGGCGTTGCTGTGGCCATAGTGTAGGCCAGAGGCCGAAGCTCTGATTCAACCCCTAGCATGGGAACCTCCATATGTCGAGGGTTATGTCCATATGTCCAGCTGTAAAAAGACAAAAAAAGAAAATTTTTTTTCTCTCTTAAGAAGGCTTGTCTCTCCCTTGTGTCTTTGTTTCTCTAGTTTCATGATACCTACACTTAGTGTTAACCTGCCTGTTTCCTCTGAAAGCACAGGAGCTCCTTGAGGTTAGAAGCTGTGTCTTACTCTTTGTTCAAATGCCAGCGTATCTCACAATGCTAGTACATAGCTTTCAAAATATGTTGAAGGAACAAAATACATGTGTTACAAAGTCCAAGCTTGTTCTGCTCACCACACAACAGGACAATAAATCAAGAGACAAGCTGTTGATTCAAAGAAAAATGACTTTATTCAGAAAGCCAGCAGACCAAGAAGGTGGCAGACTAATGTCACAAAGAACCACCTCCCTTCAGTCATAATTCAGGTCCTTTTATACCAGAAAGGGTAGGGGGAGTGGTTAGTTGTTGCAAAACTTCTTGGTGCATCCTTTGTTCTTGCAGCTGTTTATGTAGGTCAGGTACCACGTTCCTGTAAACCCCCAGCAAAACATGTTATTCTCTGTTCTTCAACTTTTGATCTAAAAATATAATACTTTTAAAAGTCATAGCCTTAAAAATAGGTTATCCTGTATATATCAAGCTATAGGCAGCATCCTTTTGCAAAAGGTGCAGAACCAGGATAACTAAGCACAAGTGACAGAGGGCAGAGGTTAAAGTTAAAGAAAAAGGAACAGATCCAATATGAAGTCAGATTTGTTCTTCTCTATAACAAATGAATAATAATCTTCACTGAGAATATTCTCAACATAGCAAGGGAAAAAAAACCATGGAATGTTTCATTTTTTTCATTGTCTCAAGAGGTAAAAATACAAAAGAAACTAATTATTTACTACTGGGAATAAAACGAAAATTGACATTATTTACCACAAATATGTTGTTCTCATTTCCAGGAATCAGCTTTACTTCTTTTGTAAAGAACACTTAGTCTCAGGGTGATGTCTTACATTTAAAGGGAGATAACATATTAAATTCACTTCATAAATGTCTTCATCTCTTCTTTAAAAAAAAAAAGCAAACAAAACTTTTTCTACCTATTTTTTTGAAAGAAAAATAAACGCTGGGAAGGTTATCTGGGACAGTAGGTTTCAAGTTTCTACTTCAAGTACTTGTGCCATTGTCAGCCTGTTTGTCAGCTCAAGAGCCTCTGAACCCCAGAGAGTCTTTTGGGACAGTCACTGTCTGGTCACCATTCTACTCCAAGAATGACATTGGGGGCTACACAGAGTAACAGCTACTGAACGCTCAGAAATCCTTGATTAAGAATAGAAAGTATGGGGAGTTCCCGTCGTGGCGCAGTGGTTAACGAATCCGACTAGGAACCATGAGGTTGCGGGTTCGATCCCTGCCCTTGCTCAGTGGGTTAATGATCCCGCATTGCCCATGAGCTGTGGTGTAGGTTGCAGATGTGGCTCGGATCCAGCGTTGCTGTGGCTCTGGCGTGGGCCGGTGGCTGTAGCTGCAATTCAACCCCTAGCCTGGGACCCTCCATATGCCGCGGGAGAGGCCCAAGAAATAGCAAAAAAAAAAAAAAAAAAAGAATAGAAAGTATGTTCTCATGTGAGACACATCACTTCCAGACTAAAGAAATGGTTTCCTGACAATTTTCTGAGCTAAATCAACCACACATCCTCTCAGTTAGTCAGAAGCAGCAAGCTGAATGAGTCAATGTAACCTTCACCTACTGTGTTTATCTACATCTGATTATTGAGTGTCTCAGTTGTAAAGAATAAATAGATAGGGTTATTTTCCTAAAAGTGGTCTCCTTCACAATATAGGTGAGGAAAGCTGGACAAAATCTCAAGGGAATTAATTTCTTTATTTTTTCACTATATTAGGTAAGAACTCTCCTGTGGTACTAATTTCAAATAATTCTCCATAGGTGTTTATTTTTAACAATAAAGGGCTGATTCTCCCATTTCCTTTGGTTGGTGCAAGTCTTTCCCTGGTTCCCAACCATCCCTGTCTCTCTTGAGCACCTGTGTCCACAGTCTGCTCTCAGGGACTTTGGGGGACTGACATGCAGGTTAATCGGAAAAATCTAGAACCAGGCAAGATAATGGATCACTAGTTTTTTTATGGAGATACAACTTGGAGATATCACAGGTTTTGTTTCAGACCATCAATAGAGTTACAATAGAGTTACAATAGAGTTACAAGAATATTTTGTTCTCCCGGCGCATATAAAACTTATGTTTACACTATATTGTAGCCACTATATTGTAGCAACAGCATTATGTCTAAAAATATATGCTTAATATTAAAAATAGTTTAGTACTAAAAAATTCTGACCGTCATCTGTGCCTTCAGCACGTCATAATCTTTTTATTATTGGAGGATCTTTTCTGAGTGTTGATCACTGCCGACTGATCAGGGTGGTGGTTGCTGAAGCCTGGAGTGACTGAGGCAATTTCTTAAAGTCAGAAAACAATGAAGTTTGCTGCGTCGATTGACTCTTCCTTTCATGAACGATTCTCCACAGGATGCAATGTGCATTGATAGCATTTTTCCCACAGTTGAACTTCTTTCAAAATTGGACTCAGTTCTCTCAAGTCTCATTGTTGCTTTATCAACTGATTTTATGTAATATTTTAATCTTTGTTGTCATTTCAACAATCTTCCCAACATCTTCATCAGAAGTAGATTCCACTTTGAGAAACCACCTTCTCTGCACACAAAGCAGCACGCTCATTATTCATTGCAGAATGTATTGCCACAAACCTTCAATTTGTAAAAATTGCAGAGCACAGTAAAGTGAAGTATGCCTGCAATACGAAGTTTTCAGACTTTTGATTCGTTGCAACTGCACCGATCCCTTGTTATCAAGGAGCTTTTGTGTATGTTACAGAATATAACCATATCTGCGTACAGCAACAGTGTCTTTAAAAATATTTGTAGGGTTGTGTGGAGAGTGGTCATATAATTTATCATCCACATCTGAACTCCTTTGAGAATGAAAGGGGGGCCTGTTAATAATTATACAAGAAAAACCAGCATGTGCAGACATCTAGTTACTAGGCATTTACTTTTCTTGTTTTCTCTGCTGTCAGCCTGATTTCTCTTAATAATACCATAAGCTGCTCTGTGAGAAGGCATTATTGTGATTCTTTTATATCTAACCACCCAACTGTCTTTTGCTCAGAACTGTTCAAATAAAGACAAATTGTTATTATCAAAACCTTTATGTACAAAACATCCTCCAGAGGACTTACTTTTACTCACAGACCAGGGTTCTGATCCAGAAATCAGTCTTTGCCTAGAAAAGCTCAGGTAGAGTGAAATTACACTTAAATATAGTTAGGTAGCCCGTGGAGAAGGTGAGGATGGACAGGAAAGCCTACCTTGCCTGGGTCTGTTCCTTTCTAGGCAGCTCTAATCTAACTCTATGGACCTCACTGTCTGTTTGGGGAGAGTTCACAGTAAGGCCAATTCAATCAAAGTGTAGAATAAAATGTGGGAATTCCCATCATGGCTCAGCAGAAACGAATCTGACTAGTACCCATGAAGACACAGTTTTGATCTCTGGCTTCAGTCAGTGGGTTAAGGATCCGGCATTGCCATAAACTGTGGTATAGTTCACAGATGTGGCTCGGATCCTGAGTTGCTGTGGCTGTGGCACAGGCTGGCAGCTGCAGCTCCAATTTGACCCATAGCCTGGGAATCTCCATATGTCGCAGGTGTGACACTAAAAAGACAAAAAAAAAAAAAAAAATTTAAAAAGAATAAAATGTGTCAAAAATAAAATTACCTTTAGTTTCATAAGAAATAGATAGGATGTCACACTTTTAGAAGGAAATGGGGGTTGAAGACCATGCCATGAATTCAAACTCATGATGAGATTGAGATTCAGCCTCAAAGATTCTGGGGATTTCTATCTTAACCAACACAGAAAGAAGAGACTGCTTCCTTTTTTAGTTTCTGGTCTCTTTCACAACCTTGATGGTTAGGGGATTGTTTAACTTGTGAAATGCCTTTTGTACGATCTTCTCTGGAAGATATTTTGTTTATGGTCTGATACTGTGCCAGCTTTTTCACAAATCAATCTTTCTTTTCTTTCTTCTGCCCTCCCTCCCCTCTATCTCTTTCTCTTCCTTCCTTCCCTTCTTGCCTTTTCTTCCTTCCTTTACTTCTTTTCTTTTTCTTTCTTTCTTGCTTGCTTGCTTGCTGTCCTTCTTTCTTTCTTCCTTTCCTTCTTTCTTTCTTTCTTCCTTTCTTTCTCAATTAACAGCCCTTTTCCCCTCCCTGCCACCTCACCTCTACTTCTCTCTGTCAAACTCTCAAAATTGGCTACAAGAACAATAGATTAAGAGAAACATCTATTTAAGTATTTAACAGCAATGGAATAGTTTTTACCCTAAGTTTTGTGTAAAGAATATGTTTGTTAATATTTTATTAAAAGTATCTTATGTAAAGAACGTTTTGCATGATCCTAAGAATTTTCTGCAATAAGCTAAGGGGTTTTGGCTATAGCACAATGTGTAAGTTTCAGAAACTGTGACTAGCCTCTTAATACAGTCAGTTTCCAAAATGCCATTCTTACGCTTAATGGATTTGTTTGCTTTGCCTGGTATGTTAGCCAGTTAACTTCCATTAAGATGTATTGTGCACAAAGTGTTTTTATTTTTGTTTTCACTGCAAAGGCTATATCAATTGATATTGCCTGGGTTTAAATAAACTCAGTTTATTTTAAAATGTTTTGATACAGTGTACTGGGAAGTTCTTTTGTAATTTTAAACAATCTTTGTTGGCAGAAGAGAGAGACAATCTTTCTTTCTAACAGCTTTATAACATATTTTTCACATGTACGGACAGAACTGTGGAAAATTGTTTTCTACAGATGCTTAAGCATTTTAGCTATCTATGAAGAAAGTTTTTCTTTATTTGATTGGCCTATTTAAAAGACATCTGCAACTTATTTATGTATTTTTTTTTAATTTATTTTATTTGATTTGATTTATTTTATTTTATTTATTTATTTTTTTTTTTTTAGTTTTTTTTTTATTTTCCCACTGTACAGCAAGGGGGTCAGGTTATCCTTATATGTATACTTTGCAATTACAGTTTTTCCCCCACCCTTTCTTCTGTTGCATATTTATGTATTTTTTTAACTCACCCTGTACTTTTTCTTTCTGGAGAACCAGCCTATTATCCACCCCTTAGTCATCCAAGTTTAAGGTATCATGGACCTAGGCCAGATCAGTCAAGAGTCCTTATTTGCCTGCACACAACAAACATTTCAAGGATGGACAGGTAATTCTAACTGTCAAGAGGAGGAGTTCCCTAGTGGCCTAATGGTTAAGGATGTGGCATTGTCACTGCTGTGACTCTAGTTAATGCTATGACTTAGGTTCAATCCCTGGCCCAGTGAACTTCTGCATGCTGTGGACATGGCCAAAAAAAAAAAAAAAAAAAAATTGTCAAGAGGAGAGGTGTTTTCTTTTACTGGGATCTGCAGCCATAAGGATAATGGAGCCTAGCGTGGCCAGGAGCCATCTCTGCCAGTACTTGGAAAGAGCCTAAGACAACACAGGCAGAATGGAGAAAAGAGCCTGATGCATTCATGTTCTCCTGAATCTGTTCACAGCCGACCTGTGATGGGCTGTCCAATTACTTAAGACAATAAATTCTTTCTTTTTCTTTCCTCTTAGAGTGGTTTAAAATAGATTTCTAACTGAACTTTGAGAAAGTTCCAACATGCCCATTAGTCTTAAATTGAAATGCAGGGTCACACAGTCATACTTGTTTTAAGACAGAACACAGTTTTTATTTCTTATTGTATCCCAACTCCAATGGGAAGCTTCCCAGTAACAAAACTAAATATCTGCCTTTATTTTCTAGATTTTTAAAAAATTCATTATTTCCGGAGTTTCTACTGTGGCACAATGGGACTAGCTGTGTCTTGGGACCACTGGGACACAGGTTCAGTCCCCAGCCTGGCACAGCTGGGATCCAGCATTGCTGCAGCTGTGGCTTAGGTCGCAACTGTGTCTGGGATCTGATCCCAGGCCCAGGAACTCCGTATGCCACAGAGCAGTCAAAAAAGGAAAAAAATTCGTTATTCACAGTAGCGTTTTATCCTGCTCAACCTGAAGGTACTAGAAAGAATTGAGAAGACATAAAGCTATGGATTATACTTGATCAAAGACCAGAAAACCTGCCATTGCCATGTGTTAATTTGTAGTGTCACAGGCACTAATATATAAGGCTGAAGCAAAGACCCTTGAAAAAATGAGCAATAAATGCAAAGACCCAGACAGAATCCATGTTAATTTTATATTACTTAAAAGCCTTTTTTATTGGATATATCTCAGCATATGTCACACCTGCTGACCAGTCACTCTTATGGAGAGGACAGCCAGGTCACCACGTTACTCAACCATTGTACAAGCTTTATTCTTACCCTTGCCAAGTTGATGTGACTATGCAATTTACACTCCAGGGAAATTTTGGCTTGTCATACTTACTCAGTTAACTTACCCATGAATTTGTCATTATAACTTGAATTCTCTGGATCTAATACCTTTAAAAATAGAAGCAAGGATCTCAGGATCCTAATTCTGTTGAATGAGTCACTTGTTATTTCTGCCAGCGACCCCCTTGGGAATCAGCCTAAGGTCTAAATCCTACAAGAGTCATGGATGGATTTCCTAATGGATTATGCAGAAGGGTGTGGAAAGCTGTGGCTTGGGAACATCTTGTGAGTTGCAGAATGAAAGGCAAAGGAACACATGCTATCAACATTCCTTCCTCAGCCACCTAACAGTTCATCATCAAGGGGACAGTCTCACACACAGAATAGACAACACTTTGCTGAAATAAATGTTAGCAAATCACTTTACTCTGAGCCTTAATTTCTCTTTTTAAAAATGGCAACACGCTTTCCAAGTATGTCTGTAGTGTAGAATAAATGAAGAATCAATGTATATGTGATAATTTAGAAGTTAAGTTTAGAAATTAAGGCTCAGCCAGTGTGACCTTCCAACATGTTTCGGTCCCATTTGCCTCACCATCACCTGCCCTCATCTCTCCAAATGCTTACTTAGCCTTAAATACCATCTGATCTCTCTTGTCTCAGGAAGCTTTGCAAATACCATTTCTTCTGACCCAGTATTTTCCCCTTTCTCCATACCCCTGTCTAATTTCCACTCATCGTTCAGTTCCTGTACTTATCCTGCTTTCTTAACCCCCAAACTGGATCTGAGTATTTCTTCTATAACAGTTTCTTATATGATGCAGTACTTGCCTGTTTTCTTATTTGTTCTCTTCGCTAGCAGGGTTTTGCCACTGAAACCAAACTTGACATGATGTGAAGAATACCACAGCAGTTTTCACATTGGATAATCGTAGGCCTAGAATCTTCCTAAAAGAAGTAAATGAATGTGACATGAAATGTTTAATTTTGAATTCTTCATAAATAGTATTCCATATCTTCTTCGGCATTACTGTAGCTGTGGCTGTAGGTCACATGTGCCACAAGCACAGCAAAAATCAATCAATCAATCAATCTGTTTCCTCAAATTTTCCTTGTGCACTGATCTGAATCCAGATGAAGAACTGAACTTGAAAATAAGAAGTGTAACTGAGTATATGCCACATCTACCATATTAGTAATGTTTTTTTCTAGATTAGAAAGGGACCATTATTTTATACAGTCTGGAAAACTGATAAAATTCCACTATATCTATTTGAAACAATGTCTCAGAAGATAACAGTTGTGTTTAGTCAAATGTACTAAACTTGTTTGATCAACATTTGCATAAAAGTGTGCTGGGCAGGAAAACCAGGAAAATTTCTTTTGTAAACCATTAGGTCTTTATTTAATAACCCCTTTGGGGGAGGCTGTGCACCTGGCGTGTTAAAGAACAGATCAAAAATTAAAAATAGCCCAGAGAATTCCCCCTTTTTTGCTCTTGCTTCCAGGGGCTCCTCGATGTAACCAAACTCTTAGGTCTTATGCCTTTGTAGTTGCAACTTGACTGCTAATTTTCCCTAAAATAACCTTCTGTGTGAATATGGGAAACAACCGATGAAGTTTGTTTTTCAGGTGTACTGTATAGTGATTTGACTTTTGCCTCCATTATGAAATCATCATTACAGTAAGTCTAGTTACCATCTGTCCTCATACAAAGTTATTAGAATATTATTGACCATATATATTCCGTATGCTATATATTACATCCTTGCGGTGTATTTATTTTTTAACTGGAGGCGTGTATCTCTTAATCCCCGCTGTCTATTTTGCCCCCCTCCCCCAGAAACCACCTGTGTATTCTCATCTAGGAATCTGTTTTCATTTTGTTTGGTTTCTTCATTTTTTAAATATTCCACATAAAAGTAAGATCATACAGTATTTGTCTTTCTCTGTCCAACTTATTTCATTTAGCGTGATACCCTCTAGATCTATCCATGTTGCTGCAAACAGCCAGATTTCATTTTTATGTCTGATCAGTATTCTATTTATCCATTCATCTGTTCATGAACAGGTTGCTTCTACATTCTGGCTATTGTAAATAATGCTGCAATAAACATTGATGTGCATTTATATTTTTAAATTAGTGTTTTTGTTTTCTTCAGGTTACTATCTAGAAGAGAAACTTACGGATCAAATGGCAATCCTCTTTTCAGTGTTTTGAGGAACCTCTATGCTGCTTTCCGTAGTCTCTGCACCTATTTACAATCCCAGATTAGATTTTTCTTGGCTCCAGCTTTATACCTTGGGGATAACAATGATCAATTCTGGCCCTTCTTAAAAAAGAAAGAGGGAAGTGGCCTTGCTAATTTATGGGAAGATAGTAAATACTCTTGGGGCCTGACTCCTCACAATGCAGGTGAAGAATCAGAGAAATCAAGGATTTCCTTCAAAATGGCAGAGGCAGTTTAGCATCCAGGTGTTCCCCAGCCCCTCTCTTTGGTTTTGGTTGTTCACCGCTTGTTCTGGTCAGCTGGTGGAACGTTGGGCTGTCCAGGTCTGTTTCTGAGTTATTTGTGTCTAACCATTCCCAAGGCGGTAGAACCTGACAGTATTTATTTACAGTCTCTCAGGAGTGACAGGACAAATATAATTAACATTTGTTCTTTGAGGGAGAAATTTACCTTCAAAAATAAACTACAAGTAATTTGGAGTTAGTTTATGAGCAACACGAGTAACTCTGTTCTTCATTTTTTTTTTCCTAAAATACTAAGAAATAGCTAAAAGCAATGAAACTAATGTTGATGGTGGCTCGAAAACAACGTCTAAAGATGCTTTCACAGGAGGAGTTTAGGAGTTCCCGTCGTGGCGCAGCGGAAACAAATCCAACTAGGAACCATGAGGTTGTGGGTTTGATCCCTGACCTTGCTCAGTGGATTAAGGATCCTGCGTTGCTGTGGGCTGTGTGTAGGTCGAAGAGGACGCTCGAATCTGGCGCTGCTGTGGCTCTGGCATAGGCTGGCAGCTACAGCTGTGATTCGACCTCTAGCATGGGAACCTCCACATGCTGCAGGTGCAGCCCTAAAAGGACAAAAAAAAAAAAAAAAAAAAAAAAGAGGAGTTTCAACAAATTTAGACCAGTAACTGATTTATTTTAATAAATGAAGAGAATCTCATTAGGCTTTACAAATTTTGTAACAAGTTCAAAGCATTTACCAGCAAATATCATCTAAATTTCCACAGGATGATCTAACTGAGGTTATTCATTCTACAAAGTCAGCATTTGACTAGCAGAATGTTACAGTTGTGTTTACAATAGGCAAAGGAATTAGAAGAAACCTCCGGTAGAAAATGTATTTGAGATTATTCTTACAATCAGTCGAAGTATTAACACTGATTAGACTACTAAAGGACCAATCTTAGAGTACTTTTTTTCCCCTCCAAATTTTGGGTTAGGCAATGCAAAAGAATATTTTCTTAGAGACAGAATCAAGGCACCAAGTTGTAGTGAGTAGTGTGATAAATTTGTCAGGAGTAAAGTTGGCAAAAGAAAGTAAAAGGGAGCAGGAACAGACAAAGTCTCAGGTCTGCTGGGTGATACAGGTCTGACCCTTGTGAAAGGGGTGTAGGAAGAAGAAGGATGGGTGAGAGGGGAGCTGGGGGAAGAGCTCAGACAGCAGTGTAGCTCTGAGAGAATCTTGGCCAACCCAAAAGGGAACTCTGGTGCAAAGACTGATGGAAGAGGAGGTCCACTTTGAGGAGAGATGGCAAGGCTCTCATGTACCATGCCCATGCCATGGCTGGGGGCTGTCCAGGCTCCTGATGGTAACAGAATTGGAGGCTGTCAACTGACTGCATTCCTCCAGCTGAAGGGTAGATTCTTTGTGTCTAAGTGGCACATCTCAACTATCCTATTAGTCATGAGATATATCTTAAGTTTTATGTTTACACTCCTTCAAAGATGCCCTTAAAGATTTCTTTCGTAGTCTGCACAATCCTGACCAACTATAGGGACACCCTGGGCATGTTGAATAGGAAACGAGTAAAAGCTGTTGGGCTCCGGGACACAGCCGCCTCATGAGAGTCTTATCTGAGTGTCCATTTTCTACTGAAAAGCCCCAAATTGGCAATTCAGTACTCTATACAAGATGATGAAGTACATTTATGACACAAACTCTTATTACTCAACTGAAGGAAATATAGCAACACTGTTACCAGTTGAGCACTGGTAATAGGAGCTCAAACCACCTTACAGATGGCTGGGGCCAAGCTGAGGTTATTACAAAAGATGTTTAATGTTGTATCAGGGACATTTCATGCCCCTCTGCAGTTCTATGATATTGGTTTGGACTCTGATATTCTTGCCTCCTGTTTCTTTCCCTGCTACCCTATCCATCCAGTCTCTGTGCACAACGTGATAGATTTTATATCATCTCAATTTTTTATCATCTATACCTAGGAACCCAGGAACTATTGAGTCTGTTCAGGGGAGTGAGAAAGAGAAGATGACATTTTGAGAAGGAAGGAGACTTTTGCCAGGCAAGGGGGGAGGGGCATTTCAGGCAGGTGAAACAACAGCAGCAAGGTCTGGGCAATATGCAAGTCCAAGATAGCCTCTGGAAATAGCTATTCATCTAGTGTGAGAGTGAGAGAGGGAGAGTGGGGAGGAGAGAGAAGTCGGGGGGGAATTGTCTGGAGGTGAAGGGGGAAGAGGAAGAGTGGGTGCAGTGAAATCATAGACAGTGGCTGCAAGACTCGCTTTGGTTCTTATAGATTTAATATCTTATGAAAGCTTTTTTATGCTACTCTGTGGACACCAAGTGGAAGCTTCTCCATGACAGACCTTTAGTGCCCAGTATAATAGCCTCTAGCCACATGCGGCTGTTTACTTTAAACTAGCCAAAACTAAAATAAATTTAAAATGTTGCTCCCAAGTCACATTAGCCACATTTCAAGCATTCAGTAGCCATCTGTGGCAGTGGCTACTGTATTGGATGGTGCAGATAGAAAATATTTGGATCAGAGTTCCCGTCATGGCTCAATGGTTAACGAATCTGACTAGGAATCATGAGGTTGTGGGTTTGATCCCTGGCCTTGCTCAGTGGGTTAAGGATCTGGTGTTGCCCTGAGATGTGGTGTAGGTCGCACACATGGCTGGGATTCCATGTTGCTGTGGCTCTGGTGCAGGCCGGCAGCTACAGCTCTGATTAGACCCCTAGCCTGGGAACCTCCATAAGCTGCGGGAGCGGCCCAAGAAATGGCATACAAACAAACAAACAAACAAAACAGAAAATATTTGGATCATCACAGAACGTTCTGTTGGACAGCACGGAATGGACCATCCACAACTCAGCTTTCTGCTGTATTGCTTCTGCCTGGAAGAAGACAAAGAATCTTGGGAAAGGAACTTGATGAGGAAATAATTAGGCTTTGCCCAGTAACTGGACATGAGCACTGCTTCAGAATCCTGAGAGATTTGCTTCTTGGCTTCTGAATAAAATCAAACTCCTGCCATGCACACAGCTATGATAGTCCCTGGGTTTCATTTTGAAAACAAATATAAAGCCTAATTGGGAGAAAATATCATAAGAAGAAGACTTCACAGTCACACTGCTTGACTCAAAAATGTGGTTTTTTTTTGGGGGGGGGCACATCCGCGGCATATGGAGGTTCCCAGGCTAGGGGTCTAGTCAGAGCTGTAGCCTCTGGCCTACACCACTGCCACAGCAACTTGGGATCAGAGCCATGTCTGTGACCTACACCACAGCTCATGGCAATGCCGGATCCTTAACCCACTGAGTGAGGTCAGGGATCGATCCTGCAACCTCATGGTTCCTAGTCGGATTCGTTTCTGCTGTGCCACAAGGGGAACTCCTAGACTCAAATTTGCCTTGCCATTTACTAGGTGGGATACCTTGAAAAAAAAAAAAAAAACCTAAACGCTTGATGCTTTAGTTACTTCAGCTGCAAAATAAATATCCTTAAAGAAAAAAATTGCATGACGCTTGATAAAGCAGTAAGGCAGATTTATTCAGGATTATAGTGATAGATATAGGGACTACTGAGATGGGGTTTTGCTATAAGGGAAAGATTGGACTTGACTCTGAACACAGCAAGGAAGAGTGGGGATTTATATCCTGGAGCAGGGTAGGGGATGGGTAGATGAAAAATTAATAAGAGGAAACACCAGGCAAAATTCTGGTTAAACTAACTTAATAGGATTCTTCCTAAAGGTAGGCCTGGGTGATCAGACATCACCTGGGGGATAATGAATCCAATTAGATATTAAGGGTGAACAGACATTGTTGGTAGGGGATTCTGGCTAAACCAAGATAGCAGGCTTCTTGCTAAAACTGAGTGATGCAAAGATGGACAGGGGAGTCTAAAAATTGAGATCTAGCTGGAAAAAGGATTTAGAGAAGCCTGACTAAAGACTGGTCAAGGAGAGATCCTCTACCAATATAGTGACTGTACCTTCTCATAGGTTGTTATGAAGGTGACAAAATCAAATATATGTAAAAATTACAATAGTACCTGTGGATAATAAAAGATTTTAGTGCCCATTAATATTATTAATTGACTCCTAGAGTAATGAAAATAAAAAAAATCAAACCCATTTAAACTTGAAGTCTTTTGCATAGCAAAGGAAATCATAAACAAAATGAAAAGATAGCCCATGGAATGGGAGAAACTATTTGCAAATGAAGCCACTGACAAAGGGTTAATCTCCAAAATATACAAACAACTCATGCAGCTCAATATAAAAAAAATAAACCCAATCAAAAAATGGACAGAAGATCTAATTAGACATTTCTCCAAAGAAGACATACAGATGGCTAAAAAATACATGAAAATATGTTCAACATCACTAATTACTAGAGGAATGCAAATCTAATCTACTGTGAGGTACCACCTCATACCAGTCAGAATGGCCATCATCAGAAAGGCTGCAAACAATAAATGCCAGAAAGGGTGTGGAGAAAAGGGAATTCTCCCACACGGTTAGTGGAAATATAAATTGGTGCAACCACTATGGAAAACAGTAGAGGGTCCTCAAAAAACTAAAAATAGAAATACCACATGATCCAGCAATCCCACTCCTGGGCATCTATCCAAAGAAAACCATAATTTGAAAATATACATATACTCCAACGTTCATTGTGGCACTATTTGCAATGGCCAAGACATGGATGCTACCTAAATGTCCATCAGCAGAGGAGTGGATAAAGAAGATATGATACATACGTAAAATGGAATATTACTTAGTCATAATATAGAATGAAATGCCATTTGCAGCAACATGGACCTAGAGATTATCATACTAAGTGAAGTAAATCAGACAAAGACAAACGTCATATGGCATTATATGTGGAATCTTAAAAAAAGGATACAAATGAACTTATTTGAAGAAAAGAAACAGACTCAAACTGAAAACACACTTATGGTTACCAAAGGGGACAGGTGGTGGGGAGGAAAAAAATGGATCGGGGGTTTGGAATTGGCATATGCATACTGTGATATATGGAATGGTTGGCCAGCAGGGACCTGCTGTATGTATGGCACAGGGAACTCTACCCAATATTCTGTAATAATCTATTTGGGAAAAGAATTTGAAAAAGAATGAATGTGTGTAAATGTATAACTAAATCACTTTGTCGTACAGCAGAAATTATCGCAACATTGTAAATCAACTATACTTCAATAAAACTTTACAAAATAAAATGAGGGTTATAAAATTTAAAGAAATATTATTAATCAGCCAAAATTTTGTCAAACTGGCACTACACAGCACTGGATTTTGAAGGAGAACCTGGACAGATCTGATTTATAAGTGTGAACACATCCTATTACATAGAAAGCACTTAATACCCATTTATTACTGTAGTTATTTTTTAAATGGCTGTATTGCCAGAGACAATTAGTATTTGCAAAATATTGGTAAGTCATTTTATGGAATGCAATTTTTTTATACAGAAACTGGTGGTACTAGAAATTTATAATCCCACAAATTGCCTTGTTCCTCAATATACACAGCTCTAAACTATGTAATGTCCTATGATTTCTCCCCACTCTTTTAAAAACTTTTAGTGCACAATTCAACAAGGAGAGTCAACTATATATCAGCATCCCTCTTAAGGACAAGTTTGGCTAAGGAGAGGTCATGGGTTTTTACTTTCTGGTGTCCCCTGAGAGTGGATTGATGCTGCCTGATGTCATGCACTTTTTTGGTCACAGTAGAACACATGCTAGGTACCAAAATAAGATGTTGAGTAGAAATGTTTTAAAAATCTAGAAAGGAAAAAATAAGCCTCAACAATATTTTTTCCCCGCAAAACTCTACAACAGGGACTTCAGCTTTCTGGCAAGATGGAAAAAGAAGGGCTGAATTTATGCTTCTGGATGAAATAAAAACTAAAATATATAAAACAATGGTTTCCTAGACAACAGACATAAAGCAAAGCAGGAGAGTGATGCTTCAGAGACAAGGAAGAGACAAGGTAGAGCCCTATGATTGCCTCAGTTTACTACACTGAGAGCTTTCTCAGGTCCTGCACAGGGATGGGGATCATTGGTGGGGTCCAGCAGGTGGAGCCCAGCAGACTCTCTGAGCTGATGAAGAGAACTAAAGGTCATGGGAAACGAAGGTGGCTGGAGTTCATAGGACAGAGTATTAAAGAGAAGAAAGCTGCACCAACACAAAACCCCAGATAGTCAGAGAGATCTCTTGAGTATTAGGAAGAATACAGATCAGTGTTCACATGCGAAGAAACTACCCTAGGCCAGGGGGGAGAATCTAAAAGGATTAGAGAGAATAGTGCCTGATCCTCACAAGGGCTAAGAATAGGGTACTCTGCCGCCCCCCAGAATGGAAATTCTCATCATTCATGGGATATTGGACAGAGCACTTGGGAAATTCTTGCCTCAGTAGTGGGAAAGAATGAGTCCTCTACTAGCACTGCTTCAGACCTGCCTGACAAATCATAAAGGCAAGACTCCCAAAGGTAAAACTGTTTCCAAGTAATTTAATTTCATCTCAGAACAAATCGCAAAAATTTTTATGGGAGTGACAAAAAACCAGTGCTGAAGAAGGTGAAGTTCAAATTATCTCTGTATCTCTCATCCAATCAAAAGTTACTGAGCATTCAAAGAAGCAGGAAAGCATGGCAAATAATAAAGAAAATAACGAATTAATTAAAACTGACACAGAACTGATATGTGTTAGAAATGGCAGACAAAGACATTAAAAGTTATTATAAATGTATTCCATATGTTTGCCAATGTTAAATAGAAACACAGAAGATAATGAAAGGACCAGGGGGAAACTAGAGAGATGAAATCTACAGCTAGTGGAATAAAAAATATGCTAGCTAAGATTAACAGCAGAGTAAACACTGCAGAAGAAACGAATAATGAATTTGAAGATGTAGTAATAGAAGCTATTCAAAATGAAACATAGAGACAAAAACAAATTTAAAAAATTTGTTTAAAAAAGCCGAGAGCTGCAGTACAACTTCAGGTGGCCTAATATAGGCATAGTGGGATTACTCGAGTACAAGAAAATAAGTGAGGTGTATAGAACAATAACTGAATAGATAATGGCCAAAATTTCTTCAAATTTGAAAACTGAATCCACAAGCACAAGAAAAATGAAGAAGCAACATCGATTCAGAATAATCACATTTTTCAAAACCAGTGAAAAAGAAAATCTAAAGAGCAGTTCAGGAAAAAAAAAAAACCACATATGTACAGAGGAAAAGATATGAATCAGAAATAATATAGTGAGCAAGATCTTTAAAATACTGAAAGATAAAATTCTATAAACTGAGATTTCTATATGTAGAAAAATAGCTTTCGAAAAATAATAAAACGGATTTCATCAAAATTAAAAGCTATTATTCTTCAAAAGATACCATAAAAAGAAGGAAAAATAAAAAGTATGAGAAGATATTTGCAAACATAGGTCTGATAGAGGATTTCCACTCAAAATATTTATAGAAGGTTCAAAACTCAATAATATGAAATCAAACAACCTAACAAAAAAGTGGGTACACTCTCTGAACAGACACTTCACCAAAGATTTTTGGGTAACAAATAAGCATATGATACAATGTCCAACATAATTAGTCATTACAGAAATGCAAACTAAAACCATAATGAGATATCACCACATATCTGGTGGAATGTATACAATTAAAAATACCAACCATACAAAGAGTTGATGATGTGGAGGAATTGGAACTCTGATACATTGGCAAAGGGGATATAAAATTGGACAGTCACTTTGAAAATTTCTTTAAAAAGTTAAGTGCACGCTCACCACAAAATCCAGCCATTCCATTCCAATGTACTGATCAAGGGAAAAGAAAACTTACATTCATACAAAGACTTATACACAGATGCTCATAACAGTTTTATTTGTATTGGTTAGAAACAGGAAATAGCCTAACAACAATAGATGGATGAATAATCAAACTGTGGTATAGCCATACAATGGAAGGCTACTCAGCAATAAAAAGAAGCAAGTCATTGACACATGCAGCAATTTGGATAAATCTTCAAATAGTTATGCTTAGTGAAAGAAGCCAGATCCCCCCTCCCAAAAAAAAGTGAGCACACTGATTCTATTCATACAGAACTCAAGAAAATGTGATTAATCTCTAGTGACAGATGGCAGATATGTCGGGGGGATGACAAAGATACTTGAGGAAACTTTTTGTGGTAATGGATATGCTCACTGTCTTGACTGTAGTGATGGTTTCATGGGGGTAGTTCTTTGTTAAAACCTATAAAACTGAAAATTTAAATATATGTTATTTATTATATGTGAATTATACATCAATAAAACTGTTAAAAGAAAAAAAAGCAACTCTCTGTTGTTCTTTCCCCTCTCTACAATATTCAACAAAAGCATCACAATTCTACAGAATATCTAAAGGGTTCAAAGCACTAACACTGGATGACCGTGTGACCTGGCTATCTGCAGTGTGGCATGCAGTACTGTGTGATTTGGATTTCATGGCTCTGCACGAACAGGCTGACAGAAATGTACTTCCTTGTGGTCAGCCCTAACGTCGCTCTCCGTATGTGCCTGTATTTCTATATAATTCACAGCATGATAGCGAGTCCATCTGATACTAACCATTGTGCTGAAGATTGTTATGGATCTCACACTCTTGGTGAAATAAAAAATACAACGTGAGCCTCTTCAGAAGCATGAAAAGCAGCCCCAAACTTGTGCTTAGGCTGCTTTTGTATGCACATGTACTTAGAGAAGGTCAAACATAAACAAAATGCAGGTCCAACTGCTTTTGAAGATGTCAGTTCTGACTTGGAATTCAGCAAAAAACTAACAATTTCATCTCACCTAATTAGCCTGTCATATTAACTACAATTTCCTCTTGGTAGTTTTTACATTTCTCTAATTGATCTATGTACTTTAGAAAAAATACTTTTAGAAAAGATCTGATGTACTTTAGAAAAATGACTCTGTTCAAATGATATACTACTTATTTTTATTTAATATGTACATTGGGCATCATTTACAGAATTTGGCCATGGGGGCACTGGCTGGGAACTCTATTATAGCACTGTTTCTATGGGAAAAGCAGAATAAATTTTCAAGATTTCAACTTAATGTGCTTTTTCCAAGCATGTTCTTTGCTATGAACACAGAGTCTGCTTATGCTCTAAAGTACAAACCATTATTATTCAGAATAACTTTACCTATGGAGTCAAATCCTCGACTGGAGATAATAATACCAGTTTAGAAACAAAGTTTTCTGTGTTCCAAAAGGCAACATGGGAGCACCTTCATTCTCAAATTACAAATGAAAGACGTTTGTAACACAAATACAGAAACAAAAGATCAAACATAGTAAAGATTACTAAGATTACTAAGAAGTAGCGGGATGCTACTTCTTAGTAATGAGATCATCATAGAAGACACTTCTTAGTAATGAGATCATCATAGAAGACACTTAGAATTTGCTTCTAACTGATGTTTCTGATTCCAAACTAATATAAGAAATTGACGAAGTTCAATCTGCTTTGCAGGCTGCGAACATCACCGCTGGAAGAAGAGCAGCAGCATGTATTGGAAGGGCAGGAAAAGAAGAAACTGCTTTTAAACCTTAAGTTGAATTCTAACTCTGTTCTTTCTGACTGGTAAAAATAAATTTTGTAGGCACATTAATGGTGTCGAAAATAGATTTTTGTTTAACGACCATTAATCTTTAAACAACATTTAGCCTTTTTATAATCTAAATTTAAATTGTATGTTAATAGAACCCTGTACAATGCTAAAAATTATTTCTGAAACAGACATTTATTGTTGGTTAATTAAATATGTAGTTAAGGGCAGGTATTGTGCCTGATGTTTGTACTTAACAGCATTCAGCACCGTTTACCAGTCATATAGGGGTGTTGAAAAATTACTTTGGTCTTTCGAGTATCAAACTCTATGCTCAGAATATTTGAAATGCTGTGTTTCTCCCTGAAACACCGTCTGAGTAGGAATACTGAATAAATACAGAACATTTGGCTTTTATTTTCCATCAAACTATTTCCACGCGTGATTTAGGAAACCCTTTCTCACAAGCAACCAAGGTGTGAAATCATTCCATTTTCTTGGATTATAATGCTAGGCAGAGACCATATCTTTTTAGTCTTGGTATTTTCAGTGTCTGGCACAAAGAGGTAGCTGGCAGATGGTAGGTGCTCAGTTAATTTTGGTTGAACACATGAATGAGTGAATAAGACCAAATCCTGTGTAGTGTTTAATCTGATTAGACTGGAGTTTGGCTCTAAGGCTATCAGGTGTTGAGCAACTATGTATCAAACTCTGTATTAGTGCTGAGGCTGTAAAGGTGCATGCAACAGACCCCTCAGCTTGAAGGAGGCAGCTATGCAAACAGAGCAAACATTACAGTGTAAGTGCTGTAACTAAAGTGTAAAAGAAGCACAGGTAAAGGGGTGAAGGTTTTTTAGATGAAGCACTACTTATGTTGGGGCTTGAAAATAAGATAAATGAATGCAGAAATTTTAATTAGAAGTTAACCAAAAAAATCTTCAGAATCACATGTTTAACATGTTAACATGACTAGCCATAAAAATGTGGATATATATGAGACCCAGTTTCCATAAAAATTCATGGCAAAATGCTCATACAATATAGCCCCTGAGTTTAAGAGTTATAAGCAACAAATATTCAATAGGCAACAAATATTTTAAGCCACTTGGATGAAAATGACAGCGGTGAGCTGTGATTTTTTTTTTTTTTTTTTTTTTTTGCAATTGCCTCTGTTGTTAAAAAGACAGAGAAGGGGGAGGAGAACATTCTAGGTAAAGAAAACAGCATACGAAAAGGCACTCAGCTGTTAAAGGGGATAGCAAGGTTAGTGCAACTGGAGTTTTGTTACAAGAAAGTAGCCGTCTTCATCTGCATGAGCTGCCTTGACAAAATGCCATGGACTGGTGGCTTAAACAACTGAAATTTATTTCTCACAGTTCTGGAGGCTGGGAAGTCCAAGATCAAGGTGCCAGCTGAACCAGTGTCTGGTGAGGGCTCTCTTTCTGGTTTGTAGATGGCAGCCTGCTCACTAGGTTCTCTCGTGGTCTTCCCTTGGTGCATCCTTCATCAGAGGAAAGGCAGGTGGCGGCCAAGCTCTCTGGATGCCTGAGGGCCCCAACATCATGACTTCATCTAACCCTAATTACCTCCCAAAGGCCCCATCTCCAAATACCATCATCACACTGGGAGGCTTCATTAGGGCTTCAACATAGGAATTGTGGGGGGGGGGGCAGGTGGGCATCATACAGTTCGTAGCTGTGGCTAAGATGGGACCAGACTTGTAGGGGGCACCAGCTAATAAAGGACAATTGTGCCCGGTTCAGGAGTTTGGGATATTTCCATTGTCAACAAGGAGGTTGCAAAAGTTTTTAAGTAGGGAAATGACGTGATCAAAGTATTTTTAGAAAGGTAGCTTTGACAAGCAGCATCTTCTGGCTGCTGCTTCCTGCTGGCTTTAGTAACTTGTTAAGTGGCTAGTTGTCAGGAAGCAGGGCCTACACTCGGTAGGATACAGGGAATTGAAAGATTACTCATGATGTATTATTGGGAAATTGTTGCTAAATAGATGGTGTCAAAATCTTTTGTGATAATCTTTTTTACTTATTCTTTATCCACATGAGTAATTTGAATCATAAAAATGTCTGGCAATGCTTTCATAAAGTTACAAAGCATTTCTTTGTATGAGTGGTTTATTCTTTCATCTTGTTGACAGATTAGTTCACCTCTCCTCCTCTTATTGTGTGATGATAATTTAAGACAAATCCCTCAGGGCTCTCGCCTGTAGTCCCATCTTCTTGTTTCATTACTGTCTTCATTTTTTACCTTTCCTTGCTTTGGACCTTAATTGGAGAGGTCTTCACATTTATTCCTGAAGGACGTTTATTACTGAATAACCCTCACTATGTTTACTTATGCAAAACACCTTTAAGCTGAAAAAGACCCTTGAAAAAGAAATGAAAGGTTTTTTTTTTAAAACAAACATAAAAATTACAACAAAAACAAAACAAAAACCAGAATACACAATAAAGCCTCCTGTAAGAAGGCAGCATCTTGCTATCTGGTGCAAAGATCAAGTCATTTTTAAAGTCATTTAGCTTATGAATAAGAATTTAGAAGGCTTGGAGAATAAAGACAACTTAAAAAAAAAAAAGTCACAGCATTCTTTCTAACTGAAAAGCCCCAAAGGGACCAAGGTTTGATGATGTCCTAGATTTCTGAGAGTCTACACTGAAATGATGATGTCTCTTTTTGAATTGCCACCTTTTTTAGGTCTTTGGTGGTAGGCAAATTTGTTGACACCATCATCTCTTTGTTAATGTCCTTTTTTTTTTTTTTAAGCCCAGCAAATCTAAAGCATCAAATAAATAAAATTTAAGACACAAACATATGATTGAGACTGTGGTGCTTTTCTATTTTTTTCTAGTTTGGAATATTCAGAACCATGGGCTACCATACTTTCTTAAACTGCTATAGTTTTATTATTCTAGGCTATTTTCTTCCCCATGGTGATGACCATCCCAGGTCCTAGACTTAAGCTCCATTTTTTAGTGTTTATTTTTTATTTTTATTTTTAAAAGTTTTTATTAGAGTATAGTTGATTTACAGTGTTGTGCCAATTTCTGCGTTGCAGCACAGTGGCCCAGCCATATACACACACATTCCCTTTCGTGTACTATCCTCCATCATATTCTATCCCAAGAGACTGGATAGAGTTCCCTGTGCTGTGCAGTAGGACGTCTGTGTTGTCCATTCCAAATGTAATAGTTTGTATCTACTAACCGCAAACTCCCAGTCCATCCCAGTCCGTCCCCCTCCCCCTTGGCAACCACAAGTCTGTTGAAGCCCTATTTTGAGTTCACATTTTGGCATCTTTGACCCCTCTTATGCTCTCCCCATCTTCAGTGGGGTGCTGCTCCAGTGAGCACTGAAAGACAAAGCAGGACTGACTGTGTGCCAGGGAGTCGAAGAGTCACACGCAGGCCCTATTTGGGAAACCCTGTGTACATTGTCTTTACATCGAATTATTATTTTTTTGATCTCATGGGAGCCATTTTACAACTCTGTGTGTTGCAAGTAATAGGCATACAAATTCTGTCCTGCCTGGTATGAGTTTTATTGAAGTTTTACGACTTCCATCTCCCTCTGCCCCCATTGCGAGGGAAGGGGAACAAGTTTTGCTTCCATTTACAATTCGCTTCAACTCTCCTTTACTCCAAACAAATTTGTTGTTGACTTCTTTTGTGAACCGGCTGTAATATCTGCCTGTTCCCTCAGTGAAAGAGTTAGATGAAAATCTTTAATGCGTGTTCATTTTTATGTCTGTATAAAGGTCACAAGGTTACCTTTCTCTCTCTCTCTTCCTTCCTTCCTTCCTTTCTTTCTTTCAAAAATATGCGTTTAGCACTTATCTTCCTTACTTGAAGAATGAGCAGAGTAATAGCTCTGTCGCCTTCCTCCCTGAGTTTTTAGGCTCGAATGAGTTGTAATTAGCCAGGATGAAATGATGCCTAAGGGCTGAAAAGGCAGCTCATCTACTTTCGTATTTCCAGTATCTGGGGGAGAGAATCTACACCAAAGTGCTCTTTTTTTTTTAATAAAAAACTAAATTGGAGGCATTATTATTATCAGATATTATTGGCAGCACAGAAGTCAGCAACCTCTGACCTCATTTTGAAAGTGGCAGAGGGTTCATTTCAGGCTGCATTGCAGGGGGCAAAGGTGCAGCACTTGTGCACTGGGCAAATGGGAACGTGGGGACACCTTGTGGTTTCCGATTCCAGGGAAGAGGCCACAGGTGGCAGAAAAGGGTTAAAGGAGACTCTCGGGGTTGCCTCTACTTTTCTGGCCCCTTTGCCACCAGCAGTTCAGAGGTCAAGACTGTTTTTCCCACACAAACATTAGCTGATCTAACACACAACCACAGATAATTCTGTGCCACCTGAGGTGGGAGGGGAGATGGAGGGGGGAGAGCAAGATTTTCGGGGTGCAGGGTGCTGCAGTGAACAGCAAGATGGGGCACAAGACAAAGACTGCCGATACCTGTTGGCTGGATCTATGTCCTATTCCTATATTCAAATTACTTATTTCTGTTCCAAAATATAAATTCTAAAATGTTGAAATAGAAAGCTAGGTGTTCCCTTGTGGCCTAGAGGTGAAGGATCTGGAGTTGTCACTGCTATGTTGTGGGTTTGATCCCTGCTCTGCCATGGTCCCAGCCAATAAAATAAAATAAAATAAAATAAAATAGGAAGCTAAAATTCAAAATTGAAATCATTATAGAAATACTCAGGGTTTTTAAGTCTCGGTGTTCTTTTTTCCACTCTTCATTTCTCCCTGATCTTAACATGAGCAAGTACACTGAGCCTCTTGTTCACTAAGCACTGCTGATGTAAGGGGCATGGAAAGGCAACTTGTATTCACCCAGTGAGTGTCTGAACGCTTCCCCCTCTTAGGCTGAGTAATGGCTCACTGTGATGTCAGGTCCTAATTCCTGGAATCTATAAATGGTACCTTATATGGAAAAAAATTCCTTTTTTTTTCCTTTTTTATGGCTATGCCTGTAGCATATGGAAATTCCCAGGCTATGGGTCCTATCAGAGCTACAGCTGCCAGCCTACACCACAGCCACAGCAACACTGGATGGAAGCTGTGTCTTCGACCTACACCACAGCATGCTGCAACACTGGATCCTTAACCCCCTGATGGAGGCCAGGGATGGAACCAGCATCCTCACAAACACTATGTTGGATTCTTAACCCACTGAGCCACAGTGGGAACTCCAAAAAGGGTCTTTTTAAAAGTGACTAAGTGAAGGTCATGACAAGGGGAGATTATCTTCATTAACCTGGCAGACCCTGAATGCAGTCACACGCGTCAATATAAAGGAGAGGACCAGGGAGGTTGACACCCACAGAGGAGGTAAGAGCACGTGATCACAAAGGCAGAACTTGGAGTGTTGCAGCCCCAAGCCAAGGAAGGCCAGCAGCCCCAGAAGCTGGAAGGGACAAGGAGGGGATGTCCTCCCAGAGCTTCCAGAGCGAGGGCACCTTGACTCCACCCCAGGAAAACTATGTTCTAACTTCCAGCTTCCAGACCAGGAAAGGATCCATTTCTATTGTTTCAAGACTCTGAGTTTATGATCAGACTGGCTAACTTAAACAGTACAATTTCAATCTCTCATGTTTTGGAGACTAGAAGTTCAAGATAAAGGTGTCAGCGGGGTTGATCTCTTCAGAGGTCTCTCTCCTTATCTTATAGACGCATCTCCATCCTGTGTCTCCTCCTGGTCTCCCTTCTGTGCACAGTTATATGTCTGTGTCCCAACCGCCTCTTCTTTCACGGACACTGGTCATCCTTAATTACAACCAGCACACACGACCTCATTGAACCTTAGTTACCTTGGACCCCAGCTCCAAATACAGTCACATTCTGAGGTTCTGGGGGTTATGAATTTTGAGGGGGACACAATTCCATCCATAAAATTAAGTAACATTGTTATCTTTATTTTTACCCATGAGGAAAGACTTAAGTCCAAAACCTTGTTTAGTATTACATAGCTGAGAAATCTAAGAGCTTGGGTTTGAAATCAAGCCATTTGCTCTGATTCCATTACTGAGTTCTTAAAAAACAAACAATAAAAAACCACCAGAAGTACAGACTCAGAGGGAACTAATGCAGCTGTTTTAGAAGAGTCTTGTTTTGTAAACTTCACCCCTCTAGTTTATTGTTTAGTAAATTCAGTCAGAAGCTGAAGAAGGAGGTACTGCCTAAGCAGTCTAAATAATTACAAAATATATTCTTATTTATTTATTTATTTATTTATTATTTTTCCTTTTTTTCTAGGGCTGAACCTGTGACATATGGAAGTTCCTGGGCCGAGGGTGGAATGGGAGCTGCAGCTGCTAGCCTATCCCACAGCCACAGCAATGTTGGATCCAAGCCACATCTGTGACCTGAGCTGCATCTGTGACCTACACCACAGCTCACAGCAACACCAGATCCTTAACCTTCTGAATGAGGCCAGGGATCGAACCCATACTGTTGGGTTCTTAACCCAATGAGCCACAATGGGAACTCTGCAATGTATATTTTTAAAAGCTTGCTATAAAACAATCACTCACAGCTGATTTCTTGAAATATTATTTTGGGGACCAATATAAATATCTACAATGACTTATCAGAGTTTTTAGGAGAAAATTGGAAATCTTGCATCATAATAATTTGTATTTATCTTCAATAACAATGTTCCTCCTATTTATTTCATGCAACATCATCCTTTTCCTTAAAAATTTGATCAAGTTGTAAAAAAATGTTGTTTTTTAGTGGGGAAGAATTTCCAAACAAAACATCATTCATCAAACAAATATTTAGTGAAGATGATCTGTCAAATATTGTTCCAAATATTGGAAATGAAATACGAAAAATTACCCTACAGAAAAATCCTGAATGAAGCCTAAATCTTAGTGGGATAAAGCAGAGAGTAAATGATTACATGTCAAATATTAAATACAGAGTACATACCAGCCAAACTTTAATGTGACTGCAACTGTGGTCGACAGAACCCAATGTCGTGAGACTGATGGCCAAACTCCTGACCCATAGAAATCATGAGAGATACAAAGAAATTATTCTCATTTTTAAAGTTATTAAACCTTGAAGTAATTTTTGATTCAGCATTAGATATTAAGTTTTAACAATAATCCAAGTATCTTCTTAGTATCTACTTTGTATTACAGTTACATTTTCCATTAGCTGCCTGATTATTTTGTTTTAAATATTATGCTGCAACCAGAAAATAGATATTTTCTTCCAGGCAGTGCCTGGGAAGCAGTTGTCAATATATAATGTCATTCTTAGAAGTGTTTGATATTTCTGAACAGCTACAGAAATCACTAAATGATCAGGTTCTTTCAAAGGAATAGGAATTCTTATCCAGAGAACAGAATTTTCTAAGCTGTTTATCGAAAAGAGGGCTTCCAAGTAATTATAACATCTGAAAGGTGCTTGTAACCATAGATTTTTTAAAATTTTTTTTATTTTTAGGGCTGCACCTGTGGCATATGGAGGTTCCCAGGCTAGGGGTCAGATCAGAGCTGTAGCTTCTGGCCTGCACCACAGCCACAGCAACACAGGATCTGAGCTGCGTCTGCAACCTACACCACAGCTCACAGCAATGTCAGACCCTTACCCGACTGAATAAGGCCAGGAATAGAACCTGTGTCCTCATGATTGCTAGTCAGATTTGTTAACCACTGAGCCATGATAGGAACTCCACAATAGATATTTTTTAAAAAGGATAAATCTCTTCCCTTCCCTTTCTTTTTCATAAATTAATTTTAACTTTTAACCAATAAGATGATGTTTACTTTAATTGATTTATATATAGACAATAAATATGTCTGTTACCAATTTTCTAAGCCAGTAACTGACTTGGAGGGGGTTTAAAAATTTGTAATGTGTGTAACTGGTTGACCATAACAGTTCTGGAATTTTACAGATTGCCATGGTTTCAGTTATTAAATCGGTAGCTTTTACCAGCTAAGGAGAGAATGGAGTGTGCTATCCTTTCAGTACAGAATATACATCCAAGGAGGAAAACTCCCCAAGTTTATGTACTTCAAATAAACCCACATTAATGAAGTGGGGAGTTCTTTGAAAAAACAGCAACATTAACAACAATAACAATAACAACAAAAACTTCTGGGAATTTCTACCTGAATCAAATCTTTGGGATAGATGATGATTTTTCTTTTTTTTTTTCTTTCCATTTTTATTTTTAATTTTTGTTTTACTTTTTAGGGCCACACCTGCGGCATATGGAGGTTCCCAGGCGAGGGGTCAAATCGGAGCTGTAGCTGCCAGTCTCTGCCACAGTCATAGCAACTCCAGATCCGAGCCGTATCTGCAACCTACACCACAGCTTGCAGCAAGGCCAGATCCTTAATCCACCGAGCAAGGCCAGGGATCGAATCTGAATCCTCACAGATGCTATGTCAGGTTCTTAACCCACTGAGCCACAATGGGAACTCCCCAGATGATGAGTTCATTGATTTCTGTTTAACACTCAGTGCTGCAGGTCAAAACATAATCTACTGGTAGTGTGCGTTATTTAGCTGCTAATCTTAAGAGAAATCTTTATACATAATTATAGCAGCACAGCTAGTTTTCAACCACATTTAAAGACTCAGTGTCATCCTTTTTCGTCTTTGTTGGATGTGAATTCATATTCTGGTTTTCTGACATCAGTAGACTAACAGTCACTCAGTGTTTCTCCAGAGAAGCCTGCACTTAAAATGGCAAATGTATTTGGACTGTCATATGCCTGGAGGCATATGACAGTCCCTTTCTGGACTTTTTACACCCTGTTTAAGCTGACTCCTCAGACATTTTGAAGTGGTACTTATTTCAGTGGATGTGAAAGATCAATGCATTGATCCTTTTACATGGATAGCAGACAAAATGAAGTTTATCTTTCTTTTTTGGGGGGTGGGACAGTGGCGTTTCTGCAGCACGTGGAAGTTCCTGGGCCAGGCAGAGAACCCGAGCCGCAGCAGGCTCCAGAGTCCCTGCAGTGACAATGCCAGATACTTAACCCAGTGTGCCACAAGGGAAATCCTTGAAGTTTGTCTTTATATTTCAATATCATATAACATCATAGAGCACTGGAAAGTTGACACATCACATTTCTGACCAACCTAAGATCTTCGTAATTAAAAAGGAGGCACACCAGGCACTGCAAAGTGCAGTCCATGTACCAGCAGGATCAGCGTCATTTGGAACTTGTTAGAAATTATTGGGCCACTTCCAAACTTATTGCATCAGAAACTCTGGGGGCAAGGCCCAGAATTCTGTGTCTTAACAAGCCCTCCAGGGGATTTTGATTCAGGTTGTAGTGCTATAGTTTGTGGACGAATGATATAGGACATTCCTATCCAAAAAATAAGACAAATCAGGATATTGAACTCCTGGTAGACCTAATCCTACTGTGGGTTAAAAAAAAAAAAAAAAAGACTGGCATTTGCACCTTTCTTCTTGGTTAACTTCTTGATTTATCTTTAACGTAAGAAATCTATTGATGATGAAATTAAGTTGCTTCATAGTTGACCTAAACTGAGGATATTGTCTGGTAGGAGGAGTATCTTTAGACAAACTTCCTTAATAGGAATCTGGGAAAGACATACTACAGAAAGTCCCCATAAAATCCATAAATTTTGTCACCAAGGGAGACTGAAGGAGACCATCAGAGGAAATACCAGTTAAGTGAATAGGTTTGTCAACATCCATATAATAGCTTTCTGGAATTTAGATTGGTACTGCATTGAATCTATAGATCTAGTTGGAAAAAACTGGCATCTTGACAATATTGTATCTTCCTATTCATGAACATGGAATATCTCTTTATTCTTTAGTAGCTCTTTGTGTAGGATTTGCAAATTGACCTCACTGATAAGCTGACACTGAAGCAGAGGCTCAGAGGGAATGAGACAGTGGGTCATGCGAGTACCTGAGGGAAAACCGTTGTAGACAGAGGGAATGGCCATTTCAAAGGCCCTGAGAAAGCATGTTTGACATGTTCCAGGCAACAGAAGTACCCTTAGGATGGAACAGAGGGATGGAGGGGGAGTGTGGGTGATGACGGAAGAGGGGTGGAAGGTGCTCAGATCAACTGGGCCCTTCCAGCCTTCAGGAAGTTTAGGTTTCTCTCTGAGACAGGTCAGTAGCCATGAGAGAGTTTTACAGAATTGGGATATTTTCTGCTATATATCTTAAAAGTATTACATCAGTGACCATGTTGGGAAAAGGCTGTAGGAGGCTGACACACAACCCAGTTAAGAGTGACTATGGCAGGAGCTAGGTGGCAGCTGGAGAGGTGAAGAGTTGTTGGAGTTCAGATGTATTTTGAGGGTACATTGATGGATTAGATGTGAAGGATGAGAGAAGAAAAAGATATTAGGATGACTTCAACGTTCTTGGCTTGAACAAAGGAAAGATGGAATTCCATTTACTGAGATACAGAAATCAGCCAGTAGGCTTATTCTTATACCATTAGTTAATAAAACTTCCAATTAACAAGATCCTTTTTATTTTTTTAGAGTTTCAGGAGAAGACTTTTCTTCTCCAAGCTTATATTCCTTTAGTGAACATCTATAGCTAATACCACTTGAACTCTGGGGAAGGTTCTTGGTAAAGGCCCCCATTATGCTCCTAGGCAAGGCAGACTTGTCCATGGTTCCTTGTAGAAGAATGGCAAAATATGTGTGGGGTTGTTAGGGAGGAAGGAAAGAAAGAAGGAAAGAAAGTTAGGAATCATTTAACCCTTGTTTCTTCTTCTTTTTTCTTTTCTTTCTTTTTTTTTTTTTTTTTTTTTTTTTTTTGGCTGCACCCACAGCATATGAAAATTCTCAGGCCAGGGACTGAACTTTCATCACAGTAGTGACCTGGACCAGAGCCCCAGCAGTGACAATGCTAGATTCTTAACATGCTGAGTCAACAGGGAACTCCAAAACTAACTTTTTTTTTTTGTCTTTTTGCCTTTTCTAGGGCTGCTCCCGTGGCATATGGAGGTTCCCAGGCTAGGGGTCGAATCAAAGCTGCAGCCACCGGCCTACGCCACAGCCACAGCAACGCGGGATCCGAGCTGCTTCTGCAACCCACACCACAGCTCATGGCAACACCGGATCCTCAACCCACCGAGCAAGGCCAGGGACCGAACCCGAAACCTCATGGTTCCTAGTCAGATTCATTAACCACTGCTCCATGACGGGAACTTCTCCAAAGCTAACTTCTTAAAGGCAGAGGCACAGGTCTTCTTAAAGGCCTCTTGAGACAGGCGAAGAATTTTTAGTGGGAAATCTAATGTCACAGAATGATATTATATTAATGTTATGATATGTACAAATGTGTGGGCAGATGCCATCCTCATCATGGTTTCAGAATGCAGTAAATTCACATTGAAAACACTTGCAGTACAATGTATCAAAACTTCCATGATTATATCCTTCTTTCTTAGATGACTTAATTGACAGGCTAGAAGGACAACAAAGGTGAGTTCTACCGTGCTGACTTGGTGTTCATAATGATAAAGACATCGAGTATATTGGCAAATTCTCTGTCGGTGGATAGCAAATTTTTTACTGCACAGCAAAATTGATTATACAGTTACATTTCAATTCCTCTGAAATATTTCCATTTATAAGTGTCCAAGGGTGTCCAAGGGCAGTCTTTTATTAGGATACAAATAGAATTTTTTCTGTGGCTTCATGCTGGCATTTCAGAATTGGATTCAAATTTTAGAGCAAAATATGACAATCTTCCAGATGAACTTGGCAAAGAATATGGTTACCTAAACTTGTAATATCAATGAAACCACTTATTACATAATATTCTGAATATTTCAAATTAGTGAGCCAAAAGTTAAATACATGGAATATTCCCTTTGCTAGGTGGAAAATGATTAAGTCTTTCTCCACTTATGCCAGTGGTTCTCAATTTTGCCCCCCAACCCAGAGATATTTGGCAATGTCTGGAAACAATTTCGGTTGTCATAATTTGGGGTGTGGGGTATGCTGCTAGCATCTAATGAGTAGAGTCCAACTGTACTAATAAATGTCATCTGATGCACAGGACAATCCCCTGGGTTACCTGGCCCAAAATGTCCCTAATGCTGAGGTTGAGATTCTCTGACCCACACTGTCCTCCATAGCTTATTCCACTGCTCATATCACAATTGCATTCCTTTAACTGAGTCTTACAGTTTGATTGTTCAACACAGTATTTCAATGTCAAAGGAAGATTGACAACTATACTGTACTTTTAGGAAGAGGAGAAGACACCACTTTCAGGTTACATGATTTATAATCATTAGCTGATTTGGAAGACCATTTGAATTTTAATCAGATACTGATGAGTGTGCCAGATTAGGGCTTTATGTAAGAACATCATGAGGGTTAATGAATCTTTGAAAGATAATAGTCACCTTTGTTTCATGTCTAAGAACTTTATGCATCGTTGAGACATTCCAGTCCCATGGCTATCTGCTCAGTTGAGTGTCAATTACAGCCAGCAATCCCAGATGCTACACACGCACATTTTAACTGTGGCTGCCGCATACCATTGAGATTCACAGGCCCCCAGTACAATATCCTCAGCAATGTGTGCCTGATATTTTGAAGACCATCTGTCTCATTTTAATCTAGAATAGGCTCTGCCAAAGCTTGTGCATGCCAAATGACTTAAAAAAACTCAACCTTGTGCTGTGTTAAAAAATATTTTAAAACATTTTTATTAAGATATAATTCACATACCATAAAACCCAGCCATATAAAGTGTACAATTCAATTTTTTTTGGTACCCTCACAGAATTGTGCAACTATAACTACAATATAAGTTTAAAACTTTTTCATCATCCCAGAAAGAAACCTCATACCCATTAGCAGTCACTCCACACACCCCAGCATCCTCCTAGACCTTAGCAACCACGGATGTACTTTTTGACTCTGTAGATTTGACTGTTCTAGACATTTCATATAAATAGAAGCATATAGTATTTTACTGCTGGTTTCTTTTACTTAGCTCATTTTCAAGATTCACCCTTTTGTAGCATGTTTTATTTCTCATTGTGTCCAAATAATTTCCTGTTTTAAGAATATGACATATTTTATTTATCCATTTGTCATTTGATAGACGTTTGTGTGGTTTCCACTTTTTTTTTTTTTTTGTCTTTTTGCCTTTTCTAGGTCTGCTCCTGTGGCATATGGAGGTTCCCAGGCTAGGGGTCTAATCGGAGCTGTAGCCACCGGCCTAAACCAGAGCCACAGCAACAGGGGATGCGAGCCGTGTCTGCAACCTACACCACAGCTCACGGCAACGCCAGATCCCTAACCCACTGAGCAAGGCCAGGGATTGAACCTGCAACCTCATGGTTCCTAGTTGGATTTGTTAACCACTGCGCCACGAAGGGAATTCCTGATTTCCACTTTTGTGTATTGTAAATAATGCTGATGAAAAACAAGTTTTAGGGTGGGGTCCTATTTCCATATGACTCGTGTCCTTCTAAGAAGAGAGATATCAGGGATGCCTGCATGCAGAGGAGAGACCATTGAGGACACCTTGATCTTCAACTTCTTGCCTCCAGAACTTTGGGAAATAAATTTCTGTTGTTTAAGCTGCCCAGTGTGTGGTATTTTGTTATAGCAGCTCTAGCTCTCTAATATGCCTAGGAGTGGAATTTCTGGGTCATGGGGTAACTCTATGTTTAACAATTTACAGAACTGCCAAATTATTTATATGCAAGTCTTTGTATGGATATATATTTTCTTTCCTTTCTAGTAGACATGTAGGAGTGGCATAGCTGGTAAGTGCATGTTTTAGTTTTTAAGAAATGGACAAACTGTTTTCCAAAGTGGCTGTACATGTTAACATTCCCACCAGCAGTGGAAGAGTTTTCCAATTTTCCATTTCCTTGCCCAAACTTGTTATTGTCTGTCTTTTGATTATAGTCATCCTAGCGCAAGTGAAATGGTATTTCATTGTGTGTGTGAGTATTTTTTTTTCCACAGTTTTTTTTTTCTTTTGAGCCATTTTAGGTTCACAGCAAAATTGAGCAGAAAGTACAGTGTTCCCATAAACCTCCCACCCACCTCCCCCCTGCCCCAACTCACCCAGTATGAATATCATACATCAAAGTGGTAAATTGTTTTTTGGCCGCACCTGCAGCATGCAGGACTCTGAGCCACAGCAGTGACTCAAGCCACAATCAGTGACAATGCTGGATCCTTAACCTGCTGCATAATCAGGGAGCATCTCAAAATGGTAAATTTATAATTTATTAGAATTGCTGAACATATTTTGGTCACATCCTTATCACCCAAAGTCCATAGTTTACATTAGGGTTTACTCTTTGTGTTGTAGACTCTGCAGGTTTTGACAATGTATAATAACACGTCTCTCCCTTTGTGGTTAGCACACAGAATTGTTTCCCTGCCCTAAAAATCCTCTGTGTTCTGCTTATTCATTCATCTTCTCCCTCCCCCAACCCCTTCAAGGTCTTGATTTACATTTCCCTGGTGGCTAATGCTGTTGGTCATCTTTTTGTATGCTTATTGGCCACTTGTGTATCTTTCTCAGAGGGGTCAACGTGTACAAACTTTGTTATGAGGATATACAATACGATGACTATAGTTAGTAATACAGTGTTGTATTCTGAAACTTGCTGAGACTGGATCTTAAACTTTTTTACCAAACACATACAAAGAGTTAATTATGTGAGGTGATGGTGTGTTAATTACCTAATCTTCGTAATTATTTCACAATGTATATGTAGCTCAAATCATCACACTGTATACCTCAAGTATATACAATGATATGTCAGTTATTCCTCATTAAAGCTGGGAAAAAACCCTTGAGGTTAAAATGACTACTATTTGTACGGACTACTTGATAATCATATTTGAGGGCACACATGTTTAGTGATATGGTAATGGCAGTATGAAATACACATATTTTTTGAAGAAATTACATAGAACTTCTGGATTTTTCAAGCTTTTGATGTCTTCATTGTGAAATAAAAATATTTCTCTTAAAAAAAAATCCTTTGCCGGGGATAGGGAGGGCAGACGGAGGGACTGAGGATTTAGGACTGGCATGTGCTCGCTGTGGTATATGGAATGGCTGGCCACTGGGGACTGCTGTATAGCACAGGGAACTCTACCCAATATTCTGTGATAATCTACATGGGAAAAGAATCTGAGAAAGAACAGATATGTGTGTATGTATAACTGAACCACTTTGTTGTACAGCAGAAATTGTCACAATATTATAAATCAACTATATTTCAATAAAACTTAAAAAAAACTTGCCCATTTACAAATTGGATTATCTGTCTTTTTATTGTTGAATATCAGTGTTTTCTAAGGTCCAATTTGCCTCCAACTGAAAGGGAAAACAACACAGGATTTTTGTCTAGTGTGAGAGATATACTATCGTGTATTATCCTGAATGGTAGTCTCCTCAATTGATTGCACTCTCCCTTTATATCTGGGATCTGCTGGCTGTCCAAGCAGTGATTTCAGGGCAGAGGCACCACTTATCTTGGCAGTCAGAGTCACAGAAGTCCAAAAAAACCAAAGAGCTTTAGTCAATTTTAAATAAATCTTAGAAGGATAATAGCGTAACAATTAATTCCCAATATCACAATCACATAATGGAATCAAACAGCCTTTCTTACTATTAAATATGAAACACACAGGAATAGCAGTTATGTGAAAAGTGTTAAATTTCTCAGTGTTCTTTAGACGGGTCTCTTCAATGGGCAGGAAGTTTGCAGATGTTTCAGTAACCCATTCAGCCCTGCTCCAGTGTGAACCACGTTTATCAGTTATTACAACCAATTAAATTCTACAACTATTTTCTGCACACCCAATGAAAACCGATGCCTTTTCAACTGATGTTACTGAATTCCTTGATGCATTTTAAAAAAGGAATAGTTGCATTTTCTATGTATGCTAACTTTTTTAGAAAAGGAAATAGCAGGCTGCTTTTTTTTTTCTTTCTTTTTTTAGTATTTATGATTCACTAGGCTAAAGAGTGTCTCGATCTTAACACCATGTGTTTTAGGTGAAAAAAAAAAATCTAAAATGGAAAATACCAAAGTGACTTAACTACAGGATTTTAAAGAGCTTTAAAGTTCACTGGTACTTAAAATCTTTCTGAAACAATTTCACTATCTTCTTTGGAACTCATTTTGCATTCAAAAATTCCTTTCTTTCTCATGGCTAAGTCGGATACTATAGGCAGGCCCCTCCTCCTCTGCATTCAGGGACCAGCTCCTCTGCGCTCATGTCCTGACACAAGAAAGAAATTCTTCGCCAACCTTCCATGCTTGATCATGAGTAGCTCCCGCATTCACTTACATATGAGATGCATGACTGCCACGTAAATGGATGGGACTAAGGGTGTTGGTGGTGATCTGCATATTAAATAAGGGGAAGCTTGATTTCTTTTTTTATAAGTTATCCCCCACTCCATCCAACTTCCAATATCTTTTTTCCACATCGTAATGGATCTCCTTGCCTATTCTTGAAATGTGCACATCCACATCAGAGAACACCAATGGACCAATAATACTCATAAACTATCTTTTTTTGGTGGGGGGGAGTGAAACCTTACTCTTTAAATGTTTAGGTCAGGACTAAAAACCTTTCGGTATGTTTTTAAGAAATATTACAATGCTATTTAAAAAGGTGGTAGCATAAACCATTATCACCCATTTGCTTCTGCAAGGGTAGTATATGAGTCAGGTTTCCACCAGAGAAACAAAACCAGTAGGAGATAATATATTGAAAGATTTACTGAAAGGCATTGACTTATGGGATGGTGGAGGCTAGTTAGGCAAGTCTGAGCTCCATAGGTCAGGCCACTAGGAAAGGCAGGCTGGAACTCTCAGGTATGAGCTGAACCTGCTGTCCTAAGTTGGAATTTCTTCTGGAAGTTTCACTTTTGCTTCAACAGCCTTTAACTGATTAAATAAAGCCTCCCAGGTCATCTGGAATAATCTCCCTTAAAATTGGCTGATTATGACACTTTAATCATCTCTACAAAACAATTTCACAGCAACACAGTATTTGATTGGATAACCGGGACTACAGCCTAGACAAAATGACCCATAAGAGGGACCATCACAGGTGACAATTATCTCTGTGGTCACAGAGTAGTCACAAAACATCACTGTTTATAGTCACATGAAGGCAGTGTTTAAAATCAGCTGCTAGATGCAACCTCAACCATTCAATTTCTTTAAAACAAAGTGTAAGATGCAACATGAAATGAAACTCCATGTGCTACCATCTACCAAGCTCGCACACACTGGGGCCACTGTGCGGGTAGATTTTTCTTCAGTAGAGGTTTGGCCATGATCAATAAAATTGTGCACATGGCAATTTACCATAAGCTTGGTTAGAAAAGTTTTGCCCCTTCTCTGCCTTGTTCTTGATGAGGAGACATTGAAGGTCATTTAAAAATAGGCGACTGGAGTTCCCCGTTATGGCTCAGCAGTTAAGGAACCTGACGAGTACCCATGAGGATATGGGTTTGATCCCTGACTTCACTCAGTGGGTTAAGGATCCGGTGTTGCCATGAGCTGTGGTGTAGCTTCAGAGGTGGCTCAGATCCCATGTTGCTGTGGCTGTGGTGTTGGCTGGCAGCTGTAGCTCTGATTTGACCCCTTACCTGGGAACTTCCATATGCCGCAGGTGCAGCCCTAAAAAGACAAAAATAAATAAATAAAATAAAAACAGGCTATTGTAGTTTGTTCTCAAACTTCGTGATCTCGGGACCTTTATGTACATTAACATTATTGAGGATTCTTTTGGAGTGGATAAGCAATGAGATCCTGCTGTATAGCTCATCATTTGTGGTGGAACATGATAGATAGAGGATAATGTGAAAAAGAGAGTGTATAACTGGGTTACTTTGCTGTACAGCAGAAATTGACAATGTTGTAAATCAACTATAATAAAAACAAAAAAAATAAAAAAAATTGTTGAGGATTCTAAAGAATTTTTGTTTATAAGAGTTGTACCTTTGTCAGTTTGGGCTGCTTCAGAACTCTTTCCAAGGAACCGCATACTGTACACTTTGGGGGGGCTAACCCTCTGAGGTTCAACTGAGCCCACTGACTCCAGGTGAGGAAATTTTGGGTGGGGGTCTCAAGCACCCTTTTACGCCATGATGGATAAACTACTTTCCCAGTACCTAGACATATAGGTTCAAAACCAAGGAGGAAAGGACAAATAGGAAGGAAGGAAGAGAGAGTTAAAAAGTAGTTTACTCAGTAAAGATCTTTACACTGATGCTTGGAAGACCAAAGCCATTTAGGTAGGAAACTTAACTAATCTTTTTCTGTATGCATATGGAAGAATCAGGAGCAAATGCAATTCCCCCTTAAAAACAACTCACGGAATCAATTAGTTGTCTGCTTAATTGAGTCATCGTTACCAACTCAACAGGTAGTTGAAGTGCTATATAATGTCTTTACTTGTACTGTATCATGCTGGTAGGCAATTCTCTGGGAAGTTGAATGTGAGTGCGCGGAAGAAATGGTCACCAGCAGAAGATAAGCAAAAACCTAATTATCAATTAGGGACTTAAAAAGTGAAAAGCACTGCTGAAGTTTTAATTAAACAATATTCCACAATGATGCTTTTAAGAGTTTAATATCTAATCACTCATAAACATTCTAGTGCAATAAAGCAAAATCAGGAACTAAAATATTCGCTTTTAAAATACAGGTTTGCACTTACCAAAGAAAACACTGTGACAGCCAAAGGAAAATACATTCAGTGTGGTCAACAAGCAGTAATGCTTTCATCTTTGTCAAGGGACATTTTTACAAAGAGTCTAGAAAAAATAACTGGGTACGGCACTCATTTGATTGGGTAGCCGGGACATGAAGGGACATGATGTGCCTTTATAATTCTGAGCACAGAATTAGGGACATGGCAAATACACACTAAATGGTCTTGAGAGAAAATGAACACAGGCAATCTCTGTAGATATACTCCACTTTATTAATAGTGAGGAGGAAGTAGTTTCTAAGGAAATCTGGGCACAAATATTTGCTCTGTAAGGCACTGGATCAGTGATCAGAATTCTGAGGCATACAAATCACAGATTTGAAAAGATCTCGTGTGTTGAAAACGTGCTTGCTGAAAACGGTTCCTTGAATAGGCCCTATCAAGGATGTGGAACCGTAAGAGCAGGTTTACTAGAAGACAAAGATACCAAAGGGTTTGGAGAGGAAGCTCTCTAAGAAAAGGCTGAAGGGATGGAGTATCTGAAAGGCAGAAAGAAAAAGTTACTGAATAATTTAATGACAATAGTTGTCTGTATAAAGACTCATTACACAGATAATGGTTGTAAAACTTTATTTCTATTTTGCAAAGAAAAAGCAGGAGCCGTGTACAAAGGAATTAGTTTCAATATAACAAAATCAGTTTTAATGAACGAAATCAGTCTTGAGTCACTGACATTAAATAAAGGAATGGGGCCCAAGGGACTGTCAAAGATAAGGTATGCATGATTCTGAAAGGCTGACTGAAGTCGAGGGAAAGCTGGAAATGCCAGCATTGGTCCTGGCCAAGTTCTCCTGCTGTTTTTCTTCATGTGATACTGTCTGTTCTAGAATTTGGAGGCAACACCACATACTTGTGAGACCTGAACTTCCTTTGGATTGTCAATTACTCACTTCACCTTCCTCTATAGGAAAGCTTGCAAGTGGTTTATATTCAAGGCTTACATGTGACAGTGTTTATGTGAGCTTCACAATGTAACAGACACACGGAAATTTTTAAAAATTTTATAAAATATAGAGTTGATTGATCCAACTTGAAGACGCAATACTGAAGATCAGGTCTTCTTGGGAGTTCCCATCATGGCTCAGTGGAAACGAATCTGACTAGCATCTATGAGGACACGGGTTCAATGCCTGGCCTTGCTTAGTGGGTTAAGGATTTGGCATTACTGTGAGGTATGATGCAGCTCAGATCCCATGTTGCTGTGCCTGTGGTGTAGGCCAGCAGTTACAGCTCTGATTTGACCCCTAGCCCGTGAACCTCCATATGCCATGGGTGTGGCCCTAAAAACACAAAAAATAAAAAGATTAGATTTTCTTTATCAGAGTAGGCAGACTTTGCTTGAACTGTACCATTTTAATAAAGTTCATTTTTATATTGCTATGCCAGCTGGAAATTATGAAATGGCATAAAGTTAGAAATTATGAAATGGTATATTATTGTGGCATTTTGTTTAAATTCTAAAAAAATGGAAGTTTTTTTATTTAGCTTATGTAAGCTTGAGGTATAGGTGATGTTTGTATTTCTCAACAGTAATCCAGCAGTTTAATAAATGTAAAGAACTCAAGGACACTAAATCTTGGGAGAACTAGTAAGTAAAAGCAGATTTAAAAGACATCACTTCTTGTTCTGTCCACTAAGAGGGTAGCTTGAACTGATGATTAATCTTGCATTGCTAAATACAATTCCGAAATATTTTGAAAACAATTGTTATGTTTGATAATTATTTGTAAAATATTCATGGTTATATGCATCACATCTAATATTTTCAGTTTGTTATTAATATGATATGAAAGGGCTAATCCCTAATACTCTATGCCTAAAACATGGGCACTTCGCTAAGATCACATACAAACAGAAAAGCTGAAGCTGAAATAAAATAGTAAAGCTACCTGGGTTTGAAGCAAAAGACCAAAGAATTAGGTGTATGTATTTCACACTGTTGATACATAAGTTTTTTCAGTCCTAACAAGCTCCCCTTCATTTAACAGAGATGCATCACCAGATCCAAACACATTTTGGCTCTCTAAGCACTTGAATTACCTCATTTTTCTGCACTGGTTCATTAGTAAAGCACTTACTTAAGAACAACCACTTATAAGTACAATGATACTTCAGAGAATATAAAATGATGGAAGAAGGAAACAAAGTTCTTTGCTTGTAGCCAAAAAGATGTAGGGGCTAGATTTAAATTTGTTTTAAACAATTATTTGTGAGAATTGCCACCATTATTTTGGAGAAATAATAAATGTTTATAAAATATGGAATTCTGTAGTACAAACATTTTTGATATCTTTTGTTGAGAGACCAAAACATCAACAAATAACCACACAGTATGTTCTATGGCTCAGAAATTAAATCCCCAAATTTTAATTGCCACTAAAATATTTATTTGATAATATTTTACAGAAATAAATAAGAGCAATTTTTCTCTAATACAGGTAGATATATTTATACACATTTTTTTATATTTCTTTTTTTATAAAATTGAAGCATATCAAATTGTTTTCCCTAAACTTCAGCACAAAAAGGAATGTGAGGAAACAGAAAGAAATACTGAAATATGTTCATTATTAAATTATAACCATGGGCCTTCTGAATCTCAGTATACGATACTATTTAGAGAAAGAACATGAGATTTTGGGAGTCAGGAGACCCAGGCTCCACTGTTTACTTGCCATGTGCTATAGGCACATTTCTCATTTCTGAATCTCAGCTCTCTACCTTTAACACAGGAATGATACTAATTATATCAATTTCATAGGACTGTTAGGTAAATTAAACATGTGAATGTATAGGAAAGCTCTTTGTAATATGTAAAGAGCTACAAAAATAACAGTTCTGTTTAATTTCATATAAAAGAATCAATGCATATCTTCCTTCAACTGAAGAATAAGCACCAAAAACGTGTGTGTGTTTTCTTCAGCTGAATTATGTCACTCTATAAACCAGAATATGAAAATGCACCTTAACTAAGCACCAAAGCCTCTTGGACAAATGTGATCCAGGGAATATTTTTATTACAGTTTTCTGGGCAACTAAGTAGGAGCTAATGAATCCTGAGGGTCATTTAAAATTCTGAAGGCTCAAAGAAAACAAATCAAAACATTTGTAGTACATAAAGCAGCTAGGATACAACAAGCTACGCCTTATTCACCAATTTCAATGTCCACTAATTCTTCACAGAAGAAGAAACACTAGGTTTTATCACTTTCAATTATTTGCTTATTTGAATATGACATTCTCTTATTCCAAAGATCAAATACTAGTCCTTGAGGGATGTACTAGTGGAATGAAATAACAAACTCTATCATAAGTTTAGATAGTGGTTAAAAGTCTAATTACACAAGAACATGGGAAATGAAAAAACCCAAAGACATCAGTATAATAATGTTAAAAAAAACCCTTGCTATATTCCTATGATATAAGAAACAAAATTACAATATTTACAGATACATCATCTTAAAACATGAAAATACTTAACAGTAAGACAAATTAAAAGAAGAGAAAGCAGTTTAGATAATTTTAAGGTAAGTAAACATTAACACTTAAAAAAGCTAAAGTTAACTGCTTATAATGACAATACTTAACACATAATAGAAATACTTAAAGTGTTCAGTGTTTTGATTTTTAGTAGCAAGATACAGAGAAAAGAAATAATTGCCTAATATTTTCTTATTGTTAGGAGTTGCATTACTCTAAAGTTACTATTTATGGACTTATAGTCTATACTTACTCAAAGAACTAGGAGTTAATATAATTCACCATCTTTAAAATTATTACTAACAAGATACTGGTGAATCATGTGGTAAAGGTACTGAAAGCTCTTCCAAAAATGAGATCTATGTTGGTTGAATATACCAGGTAATATAAAACTAGACTAGTTTACTTATTACTCTCTTATTCCAACTCTTTGTAAGACTGATCTTACCAAAGAAAAGTATACCTCACCTCTCTTAATTTCCTCAGAGATAACCTTTAGAACAAAAATAACTATTTTATTAAGAGTGTAAAATTAAAAATCTTTATAAATATTTTGGAAACAGTATATTGAAAAGGACTCAATAACTACTACAATACTATACAACTAAAAAAGAAATTCATTCAACTAAGAACAGTGTTTACTGACATCTACTGGATTATTTTACTTATAACTTTATTCTATAAACTATGGAAGTTTTAAAATACATTGAAGTCCATGGATTGGATCAAATGTACTTCATTCAAGGTCCTCAGTTTCTTTGGTAAATAAGTCTGCCAGATCAGCCACGGTCAAGACGGAGGCCTCTGAATGCTTTGCCGATGGGTTGGTGTGACTGCAGGATTTTCCAAGTGAGCAGTATCAGAAAGAAACCCCAAGGATAAATCACTATATTTGTCTTTATGTATTGTTTGGTGTTATAATAATATAACAACATATTTGTTCCTAAGTTTTTGTAATTGAGTTATAAGAAACTCCCAGAAGAAAGTAGGATTGTTATCACAGCCTGTTAAAATTAGTGAAGACGGGGTTCCCGTCGTGGCGCAGTGGTTAACGAACCCGACTAGGAACCATGAGGTTGAGGGTTCAGTCCCTGCCCTTGCTCAGTGGGTTAACAATCCGGCGTTGCCGTGAGCTGTGGTGTAGGTTGCAGACGTGGCTCGGATTCTGCGTTGCTGTGGCTCTGGCGTAGGCCGGTGGCTACAGCTCCGATTCGACCCCTAGCCTGGGAACCTCCATATGCCGTGGGAGCGGCCCAAGAAATAGCAAAAAAAAAAAAAAAAAAAAAAAAAAAAATTAGTGAAGACGTCTGTATTATCATTTTCAAACTCTGCCATAAAATGTTTTTCTTTGCACAATTAATAAAAAAAGAAACACCCTCCACCCCCACCAACTATTTCTAAGGCTCTCACCTTGCAATTTACCTTCTTAGCATCCAAAGTGAATTTGTTTCAAGAAAAATTTAACAGCTCTTTTAACTGTTACTTTATTGAGGCATCTTAAATATAATCAATAAATTCTGTTACATATGGAAATACCACCAAGAAAAAGCCTTCGTGTTTAAGGCAAAAAGCTCTTGTGGTAGCCTTTTTCTTGCCCAGAGACCACCAATGGAAGACAATTCCTGATTTTCGATGGCCTCTTTGCTCTGAAAAGTACCTCTGTGGAAACAATCCCTTCTAAGGTAATCAATCATTTCTTCTGAGTGTATCTTCCAATAATTCCTATCTCACAAGGATTCAGTAAGACGTTAGTTTATGTTTTGAAACGACTTTAAGGAAAATAAATTAGGAATAAATATTAGGAAGTTTTATGATTTTGAACTTAAGCTTTTAAAATTAAAGCCTTTCTCGTCTCTCTGCTTCTGTTCTGCCTTCGAAATTAATAGCACAATTACCAGCCTACTTTTAAGTCCAGACCATCCTATCCACATGACTAACAGGTGTGATGTATAAAGCAGCACTATCAGTTTTGTGTTACAGGTAATCAGACTAAGGCTTTTAGGCTGGACATAAAGATCAATGTCACGTAAAAGTAATCCAGTGTGGCAAAGAAATGTAGGGTAGTTTTTTTCCCCCAAAAGACACGAGTGATTTAACTAGCTCTGAAATGAAGTTTCTTTAATAGGAGGATAGTTTAAATATTTTTATACATTACAATCACAATTAATAAATTAAATCAAACAAACAATGTTTAGAGCATTAACTGGAAATTCTGGGTAAGTAAAATGTCATACCTTGCTTTTAAAAGAAACTTGTGCTTACACCTTTTGGTTGACAAAGTGATCACCCAAATGAAGAAGTTCCACATACTTAGATGACCTTATATGAGCAGGAAAACTGCCATCGACTTGAAGTGCATTGTTACTTACCTTCTCTCAGCAGTTTTCAACATTGCTTGCATTCTTTCTTCTATTGTTGCTTTAATTAAGAATCTGTGTACAATAGTAGGTCTAGAAGGTACATAACAATTGTAAGTTTAAAAGCATCTTAAAACAAATCAGAACAAACAAACCACCCATATTAAATGCTCTGTTCATCAGTCAGTTGGTATCTACCGTGGCAGGTACTAATCCAGGTGCCGATAAGGTGGGGGTTAGACAACAGGGAATACTAGAAACTATTTAATTTCAATGAACTGTCTATTGAGGGAGACACACAATATACACAGATACAATAAGGTATTTCCAGATACAGCCTGCCAAGAGGAGGCTGACATGACTGGAAACATGACTGATGGGGATGAGGCCACTACGCCAAGGAGGAGTGGGAAGAACTGCAGACAGAAGCAGCAGCAAAGAAATGCCAAGTCCTGGTAAGAGAATGTGCAGGGCACAAGCTTAAAATTAGGGGCAGAGAGAAGGGTAGCGTGGCAGAAACATTTGGAAGAGGAGTAGGGGGTCAGATCATGTAGGCTCTCCTGGCTACGGCAAAAATTTGGATTCTTGCCATCAATAGGTTTTATGCATGATTTCAATTATTCTTGATTATACTTTAGATATCCTTTTGATTGCTATGTGGAGAATGGACTGTTAGGCAGAAAGTGGAGGCAGAGAAACCAGTTTAAGAAGTTCTGTAGTGGTCCACATAAGAGAGTGGATTGTACTTTGATTTTTATCAGTGAATATTGGAAGCAGTCATCAGATTTGAAATATTTTTGGAGGTGGAGCTGACAAGCCTTAAATGATGGTTTGGATGTGTGGTATGGAAAGAGAAATATGGAAAAGTTTTAGATTTCTGGTCTGAGAAATCATAGAAAACAGTGCAACATTATGAGCTGGGAAAGGCTCGGCGTGGATGGCAGTGCAATAGGAATATAATTCTGTTTTGCTGACGATAATCTTGAGTTGGCTATTAGATAAGTATCCAAAGGAAGGCATGGAGACCATGGATACATGTGCAGAGATAGAACTGGAGAGATGAATCTGGGCCAGGAGCTAAATGGGTATGTCTGGGCTGAGGGATATACATTTGAGAGTCATCTAAAAATGCTTCTTAAGCTCTGGGACCAGAGGAGCTCACTTAGGGAGTATGGAGAGAGGAAAAAGAACCCTAAGGGGCCACTTGTAAGAAGTAGGTCGTTAATAACATGAGCCTCATTTCAGTGGCATGGTGAGGACAAAACCCAAATGGGAGGTCGAGACAGAATGGGAGGGAAGGAGGTGGAGGCAGAGGTGGAATGTGGGAGAGTGACTGTGTATGTGGCAATATATTGTAAGAGGATTGTGTTTGCACAGACGAGGAGGGATGGGACCCAGGACAAGTAGAATGGCTGGTGTTTAAAAGAAAAGAGACACCTCTTCCACTGTAATAAAAACGGAAGGTACACACGGTGGCCTCCTGCCTATGGCTACGGATGGCTTCTTAAAAGCACTCCCCACACGAGGACGCTGTTCCAGTGCTCGCCCCCATCCTTTGCTCCACTAGTTTATCGCTAATAAATCATTCTTCCATTATTTCTCCCATAAATCTCAATCCTATTTTTTTTTTCCTTTTTATGGCCACACCTTCGGCATATGGAAGTTCCCAGGTTACCGACTGAATTGGAGCTAAGGCCCATGCCACAGCCACGGCAACACCAGATCCAAGTCATATCTGTGACCTATACCACAGCTTATGGCAGTGCTGGATCCTTAACCCACTGAGAGAGGTCAGGGACAAAGTAGGGTCCTTAGCCTGCTGAGCCACAATGGGAATGGACCTGGAGGGACGTATTTTCCCAAGGGAAAGAATTTAAAAAGGAGCTATTTGTTTTCAGTCATGCATAAGATACCCCTTCTTTAATTTTAAATACAGGCTACTGCAGCCAATCAAAAATCAATTCTTCTCAAGTTATGACAGATGCTTTCAATTTAGTACGTCTTAAGTAATTTAAGAAACTATTTTGATAAAGTGATTAGGGTAGTTTCTGAAAAAGGAAAGACAAAAATCAGAGAATTTGGGGGTTTGCTGCTCGGGGGAGGGAGGGTTGGAAATCTCAAAATGATTCCTGTTCATATAATAACATTTGAAAGTAAAAAAAAAATAAGGAAGTAACTAAAAATGAATAGGTTATGATGAACATAAATGAAGAGTTTAAATGCTGATTTGTATCTTAGGAACCTGAGCAAACTAATGTTAATTTTAGTCCTTACTTTGTCTGTCCAATCCGGTGCACCCTTCCTATGGCCTGAAGCTCATGGGCAGGGTTCAATATGGGCTCCACCAAAAGAACATGAGTTGCTTCGATGATAGTTAATCCATTAGAACCTGTGTGCAGGGGCAGCAGCAAAATATTGATTTGGGGATCATGTTTAAATGCTGAAAGGTTCTCCTAAAAAAGAAAGGTACATTTAAATTTTTAGCTGTATAGTTAGAAATAATAGCAGTATATTACAGCTCATGTTAACATGCCTAATGGTATTCAGGTCATTGTGAAATGTAATAACTAAGAAAATTAAATGTAAAATTACCAATTTTAGAAGACATGAACTTGTTGCTTGACTTATGAAAAAAAAAAGTGTTAAATAATCTATCTTGTTCTTTACAATATATAGTGGAATCACAAGCTACCTAAATGTGACATATGCAAATTAAACTACATGAGCTTAGAGAAAAGAGTGAGAGAAAGAATGTGTTAGAGTGAGTATAAGAGACATGAATCTGCTAAATTTTCACTTGGTCTTCTTTTGGTATTTGTCTCCTGTTATTGCGCTGAGTGTGATGTAAGCACAGTTTGACTATATGCAGTTTTGCCTAATGCAGTGTCTTCAGAATTAATCTCAGGGGCATGAGGCCCCTGTCCATTCAAAAGGTATGTCAGGGGCTATCTTTTCCTATATGAAAGAAAAGGACCTCAAGTCAGAAATCTTTAATATGGTTTGATGGAAAATAAATGCAGTTTGTTTACTTTGCATTAATTAAAATATTAATTTTAAAATTAATCAAGCACTCAAACCATGTTTATGTGGCTTATACGTCATACTATAATAAATACAAGTAAGCTAGTTAAGAATAGTTTCAATTTCCAATTGAATCCACTTCCAAAAACATGAGTAAAAACTTCTTGACATACCTGAAATGTCTTAACACGACTGATCTGTGCAAATTCCATGTTGTTGTCAGTGAGAGCTTTTGAAATAATGTCTAATACGTCTTGCCACTGAGAACACATAAAACAATCGGAAAACAAATATTTACATACAGCTTTCATATAAAAAGGGTCTGAAAAGGGATATAAAGGTTCAAAAAAACCTTTGTAACTTGGAGTTCCCTTTGTGGCTCAGCGGTTAATCAACCCGACTAGGATCCATAAGGATGTGGATTCGATCCCTGGCCTTCTCAATGGGTTAAGGATCCGGTGTAGCCGTGAGCTGTGGTGTAAGGTCACAGACGCGGATTGGATCCCAGGTTGCTGTGGCTGTGGTGTAGGCTGGCGGCTACAGCTCTGATTAGACCCCTAGCCTGGGAACCTCCATATGCTGTGGGTGCAGCCCTAAAATAGGAAAAAAAAAAAACCCCACAAACCCTTTCTATCTCAAAATGAAGTAAACGAAAACAAAATCTTCAAGTGAAATACCATTAATATTATTTTGGGAGTTCCCGTCGTGGCGCAGTGGTTAACGAATCCGACTAGGAACCATGAGGTTGCAGGTTCGGTCCCTGGCCTTGCTCAGTGGGTTAAGGATCCGGCGTTGCCGTGAGCTGTGGTGTAGGTTGCAGACGCGGCTCGGATCCCGCGTTGCTGTGGCTCTGGCGTAGGCCAGCGGCTACAGCTCCGATTCGACCCCTAGCCTGGGAACCTCCATATGCCGCGGGAGCGGCCCAAGAAATGGCAAAAAGACAAAAAAAAAAAAAAAATATATATATATACATATATACACACACACATATATATATGTATATATACATATATACACACATATATATATATACACATATATACACATATATATATATAATTTTGTTTTATCATGAAAGTTTTCTTTTCTTTTTTGCTTTTTAGGGCAGCTGTCAGCCTATGCCACAGCCACAGCAATGCCAGACCCAAGCTGTGCCTTTGACCTACATCGCAGCTCACGGCCATGCCAGATCCAACCCACTGAGGGAGGCCAGGGATTGAACCTGCATTCTCACGGATACTAGTAGGGTTCATTACCGCTGAGCCACAACAGGAACTCTGTGAAAGTTTTTTTTTTTTAATCAAATGCTAGTTAAAGGTAGAATAAAAGTGAACTTTTTTAATAAATGACTTAAACATAAATATTAGAAAATCAATTATGGAGTACTTAATGGATGTGGTTACTTATCTTTCAAAAATGAAAACTAGAATTTCATTCAATACCCTTTACTCAATAGATTAATTTTCTTTTCCTTAACCACGTTCATTTGTGAAGTGACTTTCAAAGTTACAGACTCTAATTTAAAAAAATTAATAAGAAAAATCTCTAAGTAAAATATGAAAACATGAAATCTAGTGCCTTGTGAAGCATCAGCAAATTTCTCTAAAAATAATTATTTTTGATGGACATTAAAAATAATCTAATATGGAAAAATTTATCAGTAATTCTGAATCTCATTTTATTACAGCAAACATTAACAATTAGTTCTCAAATATAAACTGATTAGAAACAAAAAGCCAGTCCGAGTTAACACTGAGGATGAAAATGTTGATTGTACCGTTGAGAAAACAAGTGCTTTGGCCCCTGGATCTCTCAGCTGGATTCTCATCAGAGTTCTGACCACGGCTTCCACTTTTGTAGAATGGCTGCCCTTTGAACACAAAGGAAAAATACATTATTACCAAATGAAATCTACTTAACAATGGAATGGATAATCAACATATAATACTTTTATTACCAAAACTATATGATTAGTGCATATGTGTTTATCCTTTTCATTTTGTATATGCTGCAAATTTTCTTTAGCCTCAAATTGTAGAAGTTATGAATTCATACCCTGAGAGAACTGAATATGAAAAATAAAAAAAAGCACACCAGAAAGTTATACAATGATATGACCCTAAGATAAGATTTTTTAGTTAAGTGGGTTATGTTTTATAGTTACAAAATTTTCTTACTTTGGATAAGCTGAATAATAGTATTAAAAAACACTCTTCAGATACTATGGCATTGAAGATGTTCAGAACATAATGACTCAAAACACTAATGTAAACAAACAGTAAAGAATCTACCCATGAATCATCCTTTGGCATTATAAAGGATGATGAGAGAGGTACAAATGGCATCCAGTTGGACGGAAGCAGATTTATACAAAGCTAGATAAATAGTGTTTTTTTGTTTTTTTTTTTTTAAATTGAAGTATAGTTGATTTACAATGTTGTGTAAGAGTACTTTTTGTACTTTCCATAACCATTTCTAAGATAAGAGTATGAGAATGAGAAAAAATAAAGAAATAAGAAAACAAATAAAGGAAGCCTTTGTAGTTCACTGAGAAAGTTTTGCTCCTGGAATGCTCTGGGAGATGGTATGACATGGAGAATAAGAGCATGGGATTTTAATGAATGAGATAAATCTAAATTCAACTGCCAGTTCTACATCTCCTTAGTTACAAAGACTCTAACCTTTCTAAGCCTTGGTTTCCTCCTCTGTCAAGCAGGGATGACATAATATCTATTTCCTAAGGTTACGGTGATAGTTAAATGAGAAAATGAATACAAAGTGTTTAGCCCACTATTTGGCAAATAATAGAAACTCAAGAACTTGTTATCTTTTGGAGACACTGGATATAAGCACTACATTGACAGGGTTACCCCACAAGCGGGGGCAGACTGAACCAAAAAGAAGTAAAAACTACTCCGATACTCTTCTCCTCAAGTCACCCGCCCTTACTACTTTTACACAAAGAGATACTCATAGGTAAAAATATAAACAAAACAAGGAAGAAAGCCATACTAATTTTTAAGGTTGTATACTAGTTGACAACAAAGAATTATGGGAGAAGTTTTAAAATTTTCATATTATGCCTCGGATACATAGACTTTCTATTTATTTCTCTGGATACGTATACTTTCAGTTATACTTGAAAGGTTAAAAAATATAAGGGACCTATTTCAATCTAAAAATTATCTTAAGAGCAAAATTATCTCAAATAACAGAAAATAGGAAACAGCATAAAGTGATCACTTAGGGGTTCAGAAAGAAATTTCTGTTCCTTGCAAGGTCTTATTTTCAAAGATAGTTTCAAGCGAAATACCAGGATAACTACGAAATTAAGCTGCCTCTTACAAAAAGTTCAAAAGAAAAGAGTAATATTTTATGAGCAACACTCCAACCTGAAGTGCCAACTCTATGAAAGAAAAGACCAGCACATTCCCTTTTATCAAAATTTGGCCAGTTCAGGTCAATGATCCCTTCCAAATGCTATGATTCTGAACCATCTGGTCCCAGTCCCATTACCTTCTACAAACAGAAGAAAGAAGAATAAGGAAGTCTGGAAATCCAAAGCTCTGCTTGACAGAAAGCTACAATGGGGAGTGAGACGAACTTAATGCCTTTTTCTTCCAGATGGACAGAAAGTGGCTACTGAAATGAGAACAATGAAGAAAGAAGAGGGGGCCCATATCTGTGACTCTTGGTTTGGGCATGCATGCCCTGCACAATTTTTGATAACAGAGCCGATAAATGCATATTCCTTGTTAGGCCACCGTGTTAAAGTTTCTCTCAAAGATTTCACATTTTAGATAACTTGAAAACATTAAAATTATCATAAATTGTCATTATAAATGTTGCCTCAAGTTACAAGTTACTGTGTTGAAAATATACTATGAGTCTACTTATTAAAAATTCATAATTTGTTGTTAAATGAAAATGCCCTAGACAATGAAGGATTACTATTCTAAAAAGTATTATTGATCTTTCTAAAAAGAAAGGCAGGAAACTAAAGGAGAAAAACTGAGTAGAAGTTAAATAAGGATCTGGTTTCTGTCCTATTCGCTACATACAGCAAAGCACTTTCTGGATAATATTTTAAAATTACAAAAGAGCAATATACGTTTATTGGACAACTAACCTAACAGAAGTATTCAGGATTAAAAATTTTAAATCTATTACTTTATGCCCTCCTCTCTAAACACCACTAAGAATTTGGCATTTATCCTGCAAGAGCTTCTTATGCATTTCAGAAGCCTATATACAAATGCACACACTCCCCACAAATATTTTTAATCATATTTTATAACATGGCCTTTGTATTTAATATTGAATCTTAGCAATCTTACCACGTAGGATCTTTATATATACCTCACCTCAATCGTTGCACAATAGTTAGGATATAATTTATTAAAAATTTGCTTATTAATATACATTTAGATTGATTTCATTCCTTTTTTTTTTTCCTTTGTCTTTTTGCCTTTTCTAGGGCTGCTCCTACGGCATATGGAGGTTCCCAGGTTAGGGGTCTAATTGGAGCTGTAGCCACCGGCCACAGCCACAGCAACGCCATTTCCGAGCCACATCTGCAACCTACACCAGAGCTCACGGCAAAGCTGGATTCTTTTTTTTTTTTGTCTTTTTTGTTGTTGTTGTTGTTGTTATTGTTGCTATTTCTTGGGCCGCTCCCACGGCATATGGAGGTTCCCAGGCTAGGGGTTGAATCGGAGCTGTAGCCACCGGCCTACGCCAGAGCCACAGCAACGCGGGATCCGAGCCGCGTCTGCAACCTACACCACAGCTCACGGCAACGCCGGATCGTTAACCCACTGAGCAAGGGCAGGGACCGAACCCGCAACCTCATGGTTCCTAGTCGGATTCGTTAACCACTGCGCCACGACGGGAACTCCCAAAGCTGGATTCTTAACTCACTGAGCAAGGCCAGGGATCGAACCCACAACCTCATGGTTCCTAGTCGGATTTGTTAACCATTGAGCCATGATGGGAACTCCGATTTCATGCTTTTTTTGCTCTTACAAACAAACAGTATGTCAGTGACTATGCTTATAGTTACAGCTTTGGGTAAAGGTGCAAGTATTTTTGTTGAAGAGGTGCATCAAAGTGGACGGGTCAAAGGTTAAAGAAATTTTTAAAATATTTGGATTTTGGTAGATTCCCTATTAAGCTGTCTTCTGAAAATGTCAGAACTTTTAACTATCATCAGCAGTGAGGTGTGCCTGCTTCCTCGCACACATGTTAAAATTCAGTTCTGTGTCAATCTGATAGATGAAATGAGGAACCAAAATTTCATTTATTTGCATTTTCCTGAGAATGAGTTTGATTATGATTTGTTGGACATTGAGAATCCCTCTTTTGTGAACTGTCTATTCATATGCTTTGCCAATTAAAAAAGACCCTGATTTGTAGGACCTCTCATATACTACATAGGTTAAATTTATGTTGTAAATATTTTCTTATTTGTAGTTCACATTAAATTTGAATTATATTAAATTATATTAATTATGTTGAGTTATTAATTATATTAAATTCAATAATGTAAGCAAAAGTGCTATATTAAAATACAATATTTATAGTAATTCACAAATGCTTGATCAATGATACATGAAATTAAAAACTAAGTATTCTAAGAATACTCTTTATACTATTTTATTAGAGTTTTCTGTATTTGACATTTAAATTTGTTTTTCATAAGGGAAAGATGAGAAATTTTATTTGGAGAAAAACAGCTTTTTCCTCAATTAACTGCCCTGCCATGGTTCTATCTAGTATGATTTCACATGATATCATATCATACATCAATATAGTACACTTCTGTCATTTATCAGGGGATGTATTGTTTGAAAACAAGGACCAAATGGCATTTACTTTTATATCACCTAGAGGCTAACATGGTCCTTTGTAAACAGTATACACTCAACCAGTTTACTTAATGTAAAACATTTTAATATGTACATTTAGGCTTCTCAATCCCAATCCCAAATCACCTGAGTAAAACAATGAATAAACCAAATAAAAATAAAAGGGTGTCAGAATATAATTTAAAACTCTCAATATTTTTTATTCATTCAGAATGACTAACATCTTTCACTTTTCTACTTGCAAAAGCTAGAGAGACTCAGAAAAGAATAGCCATGAAAAACAAGTTGGATTTCATTCAACATAAAGCAGGCCTGAGGTGAAATCTGTGTTAGAAAAACTATAATGAAATCACCAGAACTGGTCTTAAAAGAAGCCACCAATTGGACGGTGATTTCATCTTATTCAGGTTTATCAATACTCATTTTTTTTCATCTACCTATCAGCATGTACAGGAGAGGTTAACAAAGTCAGCAAACCCTGTTGACTTTTTTTCCAATCTTCAGAATCGGAGATAGCTACATGTTAGTCCTTTATTCTTAGCTTTTTTCTCTTTTCTGCTTGTGTTTTTGTCACTTCCAAGGGGAAAGCAAAAGTCCCAAAATGATACTGGAAAGACCATGGTTGGTCTAAGAGCAGAGTTAATAAAAGTGACCAGAGAGATAGGGCAGACTTTCTTCTAGATGTTTGCCCATGACTAAGTCCCTCTAACATTTTAGGTAAGTTCATTCATTCAAATCATTCAGAAAAACTTTCTGTACACCTAAGTGACAAGAACTCCACTAGGCACTTAATATACAAAGATGTAAAGATACTCCCTTATTCCCAAATACATGTAGTCTAAGGCATGTTACAGAATATGGAGATAAGCAAAGGATGTCTCTATGTTGCTGCTTTGGCCTGGAAGTGATTGAAGTGAACGCTTATTATACCATCTTAATGAGCACTATGTACATTCTACTGCTCCTTTTCATGTTTATTTCTATCTCAAACATATAAATGAACTTTGGCTCAAATCTGCCAGTTTCTGAGAAGACTGCTCAGTGTGGTCACTGCTACCGAAAAGAGATACTCACTTTGTTAAAAAGATTGAACGGGAAGAAGGAGATGGGTTATATATAGGTTTTATCTATTTATCTACCTATCCATCCATCCATCTAGCTATAAATGAGAGAGTCACAGAAAAGAAAAAAGAGATATGGATGAGGAAACAGGGATATTAATGTATCCCTGTGCAAGGTGTTAACTGAGTCTGAGTATTCTCAAGACAGGTAAACTGGCAGCCTCAATCCAACCTCGCTTACATTTTAGCTGCATCAGTAAACACACAGATGCAAAGTTAGGCTGGAATTAGGGAGGATGGTACATGGGAATAGAAGTTCCTCACACTGACAGACCATTTCTTAATATATTAGGTTGATAAAGCTGCCCTTAGTTTCAAGCACCTCTATTCCTCTTCTGAAATTCTTGTCCCTTTCCTCACTCTTATCCTCTCTTACTGGTCTCTTCAGTTTTTCTAGATATGTATCTACCAACCCTGACTCTGATCAAAGCTTGGTTTTTCCTCATGTTTCTGAAACATCAATGACCAGGAGTAGCTTTGGAATGAAGACCCATCATCTGGCCTTTGCCCTCCTGACAGTATCTTCGTGGCTGTTCTCTCCGAGGAACTACTTCTCTCTAAGGTTAGCTAGGAAACTGTGAAAGGACACATATACAGTGTTACAACCCATGTGAAGTCAGTGCCTCTCCTAATTTTCTACTCATGAGTTAAGCAGCTAAGGGCATTATGATAGTTAACACTGAAGAAACAGGATGGGATTTTCCTTCTTTACAACAAAAGTCTTCTAAAACGTTCTTTATTTTAGATATAAAGATCTCCCTTGCTTGTAATTTATGAATTAAACCAAATGATCTCAAAGCTACACATACTGGTCTTTCTCTTTCGGGAAAATTAAGTACAAATTATAAAGCTTCAGGGTACCCTCCTTTACTGTTGGTGGGAATGTAAACCGGCACAACCACTGTGGAACAGTATGGAGGTACCTCAGAAAACTATAGATAGAATTACCATATGACCCAGCAATCCCTCTCCTGGGCATATATCTGGACAAAACTTTCACTGAGAAAGATAATGCACCCCCATATTCCCTACAGCACTCTTCACAATAGCCAAGACAAGGAAATAACCTAAATGTCTGCCGACAGATGAATGGATTAAGATGTGATATACATACACAATGAAATACTATTCAGCCATAAAAAAGAACAAAATAATGCCATTTGCAGCAACATGAGTGGAACTAGAGAATCTCATACTAAGTGAAGTAAATAAAAAACATAAAGACAAATGCCATATGATATTACTTTTATATGAAATCTAATATATGGAACTAACAAACTTATCGACAGAAAAGAAACAAACACATGGACTTGGAGGAAAGACCCGTGGTTGCTGAGGGGAGGGAGTGGGATGGACTGGGAGTTTTGGGTTAGTAGATGCAAACTATTGCATTTGGAGTGGATAAGCAATGAGGTCCTGCTGTATAGCACAGGGAACTATATCTAGTCACTTGTGATGGAACATGATGGAGCATGAGAGAAAAATAATGTGTATGTGTGCGCGCGGGCACTCACTCGTGTGTATGATTGGGTCACTTTGCTGTACAGCAGACATTGACGAACACTGTAAATTAACTACAATAGAAAAAAAAATCTTAAAAAAACCCAACAACGTTAAAAGCTCCAGACCACTGGCTAAGCAGTCAAGGCAATGAAAAAACAGTCAAGATCCATTAGCAATAAATATCAGCAAGAATTTCTCATTAAATCTGGCCTAGATGTGTAATAACGTAACTAAAGATTTGAAATGTCAGGTAGACTCTTATTTACTCTAAATAGGTACAACTAACTTATTTTAATCACTGAGTTAAATTTTATTGGAATAAGGCAGCTCTACACTCTCAGGGTCTTATAAAATTCTGAGAACCTAAACTGTGAATCAAAAGCTATTAAATGTGTTAAAAGGATGGAAAACTCAGTTTTGGTTTTGTCATATATTTGGGAAGCTGAAAGAATTCTAATAATAAAACAACCAAGTAGTACTTGATTTAGACTTTGATCACCCCCCGCCCCAACCATGGGACTAAACATTTTACCAGTGCATTGTAGAATGAGGTACTGCTTTTCATTCTCCGAAGTCTTATTATTGGGGAAAGAGGAGGGAATAATATTAATAGGAAAATCCCATGAGTATGGAGTAGAAGATACACTATAATTGGCTTCACACTATTCCCTTCAGATCTATTTCCTATCTGTTAAAACTCCTTATTTAGAGAAAGAAGAACAGACACGACATCTCCTTACTATAGTAGCAAAGTGCTACTTGTACTTGATTTATACAAATAAAAGCAAAATAGTGTTTTATGATTGGAAAACGATTGTCGCTTTGTATTTTTAATATCTACCATAAAAGTGAAAACTGGGAACTCTGGAGCAGGACTGGGAACTCTGAAGCAGGACTTGGCAATCCAAGACTCTGAACCAAGAGCTTATTGTCCATTATATCCCTTCTTCACTAGCCTAGTCCTTCTTCCTTTGGCCCCTTTTATTTTCTTTGTTTACCTAATCTGTCCACACTTCTTCACCTACTCCTTTTTCTCTGTAATGTCTATGGATTCTCATGGTCATGATCAGCTCCACTGGTGCAATTAAGGGCTAACGTGGCTGGCTGTGTCCTGAAGAACATCAGAAAAGTCAACACAAAGGAGATGATGAATGTACTCAGTCTATTTTTCATTAAACATCAGAGAGAATACCTATGTTTATAGACTAAGTTAAGAGGCAGACCATATCTTTAGAGACTGGATAGATACTATATATTTCTACATTATCTTTAATATATCTTTATAATAATTAATATATATTAGTGTATATTTATATGTTATATATTCTACAATATGAAGACTCACACTCTAAGGTGAAGGCTGAATGAAGTCATTTTCAGAAGTATGAAAACTCTGAAGTTTTCAATTCACATACTCATGTTAAAATTTCTTGAAGCAGTACTGCACAGCAAAAAGAGAATCACAGACCGAAGATCCCATGAATTACATGGTTCCAGATAAGGCTGACAGCAAAATGAAGGAAGCTAGCTAAAAAAATGAGAACTTCTATTAGGCTTGGGTGCTTGGAAGATACTTCCTTGAAAAGCAAAGTTTAAATGATAGAAGATTAGGATTACATTCCTTTCTGAATGACTTCAATCACTCTATTTGGTTCTATAATGAACAGTATTCATCTTATTGTGCACACTATTTCCTGATTTTTTTCAAGATAGGGAAGTCGCATCCACAATTAGGCAGCAAAATGTGAATGTATAAACATAATATAAAAATGATACTATAACAAAAACTAGAATGTGGAAGGGAAAAGACAAAATAAAAGAGGAATGGATGAACTAATTTCCTCATATTTGAAACTGAGGAGTCTGTTTAAAGCAAGAAACAAAATTTGTGTATGTTACTTAAAGTCGTAGAGGTGATCTCTATAACTAAAAACAGAAACTGTTCACAGTAGCAAGGTAAGAAGGAAGGATGGAGAACACTACTTTTCACTGTGTGCCATTTGTTATGAATTAATTTTTACTCTTTTGTGCAAAGTGCTTTTATTAAAAAATAATACTGTACTTTTGTTTACCCTGATTTCTTACAGATGAATAAGGTTTTTAGGGGAATGGGTGGGAGATTTGTAATTGTGGGATCTTTTAAACTTGTTACATCAATGATTACAATTGGGATTGTGTTTATCACAAGTGAACTGGTCTTTGAATTATGTCATCACTCGGGTGCCGCGTGCCACTGTCCTGCTGTACCTCTTACTGCTCTAGGGTCAAATGGATGCCTAAACTGTGCTAGCTGCTACAGACAGCATTTCAGGACAATCATCCCTGAGACAGAGCACAGAAAATATTTTAATCTTCCAGTTATTATTGACTTTTAAAAAAATTTTTTTAAATACACCATAAGAATCAAAGATACTGCAATTAGATTTTTTGAAGATTCACCTAACTGAAGAACATCACTTTTAAAAAAACAAATTTACACAATTAGCTTCCCCTCACTTCCTCCAAAAAAAGAACTGTGGTCTCTAGTCAGTTACATGAGGAACTGGGATTATAATTTGGTGACAGGTCATAGATTTTTCTTTAGGTTTTCTTGCTGGAAATAAGGAAAGTTGCAAATAATATGAATGATTTCTATAAAGGAAGTCATTTCCTGTCTTGGTGTTTTCTGACTTTCATTACTTTTATTCTGGCCTTTTCTTTTTAAAGTAGAGCTAACGCTTTCAATGTGCCTATGCTGTCCATAGTAGTTCCAGCTGAGTAAGATCAGTTAACATTGTTTTATTTCTGTCTGCACCTGTTCACTATGCTAAAAACCCATGTTGGTAGTGACAGATACAATTCTGTGTAGTGACACAGCTTGTATGATTGATCTCACTAAGTAGGAATACTTTTCAAGCATATGCCTGCCGCAATGGTTGGGTTCTTCACATGTTACTTAAGTGAAACTCAATGGAAATTTCACCTAGGTACTCTATGTGGAAACTTTTACAAGTACACACAAAAACATCCTGTTCTTTTAAATACTTTGAATAATTATTTCAAAGAGATAAGTTAGTAATTGCAAACAAGTTAAACATTTTATTTGGACACAAAGGTTTTGGGGGATATCACACACAAATACCAATGAGTTGTTGGTCCATCCATCCACCTGTCCATTCACCCATCTACTGACCTATTACAAGTTGGGCATTGTCCTAGATACCAGGGATGCAGTAATGGATGAAACAAAGCCCTCATCTCATGAATAATGTCTTTTCCACATTTGAATGGAGTGTCACTCCACAATGTGTAAGTTTTTCATAAAGATAATTTATACCTTAAAAGTCTTTACTGTATGTTCAATTATTGCAAGCTACTGCAAACTTTAAGACACAATAACAGCTGAAGAGCTAACTTGGTTAGTTGAACAGAAGTTTTTTTTTTGCAGTTATAATTTATTTACTCATGACATTTTCTAACAAAAACACTTAATTTTATTCTACCTTTACCAGTTAGCATTCACATATTAAGTTCTTATATTTAGACAGACATATTTAAAGATAACCACTATGGATTATATTTACCAAATTATATTATGTCAACTTTAAACTCAGTCAGAATTTTACAATGAGTTTTATTCCACCCAGATTTTTGTTTATTTATTTATTTATTTGCTTTTTAGGGCCACACCCACAGCAGTTCCCAGGCTAGGGGTCAAATAAGAGATACAGCTGCCAGCCTATGCCACACCCACAGCACTGCCAGATCCGAGCCACATCTGTGACCTACAACACAGCTCACTGCAACACGGGATCCTTAACCTACTCAATGAGGCCAGGGATCAAACCCACATCCTCATGGATCCTAGTCAGTTTTGTTACCACTGAGTCATGATGGGAACTCCCCAGATATTTATTTTAATTATATTCTGAAAGTACAAGACAGACTTCACAAGCCACCTTTGAATCAACTGAACAAAAACTCAAAAAAAAAGGAAAAGAAAACTAAAAAGGAAACAATAGGATTTTACGTATAGTAGAATTTGACACACGGTAGTGCTAGATTTCTGAGAGTTTGAATGTAGAAATACAGTATTTTTTTCCTCTACAAAAAGGCTGTATAAAATATCTCTATTATCAATGGATTTGCTTTTTAACTGCAGATTCCTGGGCCAGATCTGAGATCTAATGAGTTAAAATTTTTAGGAATTGAGCCTGAAGAAATTCTCTATTTTAAAAAGCAGGAGAGTTGAATATCAGACATTCAAAAGTTTGAGAAGACGAAGCCTTGTGTATGTGGGTAGGCTGCGTGGGAAGGGTGCTGTTTTGCTGTGGATTTAACCATGTCGTGAATTTTCTCCTGGATAGAAACTTCTTATGACATAAGAATCTTGTCCATCTTAAGGGGCAGGGTTTCCACTGACAAAAATGCTTTGCATGAATCCTAGCCAAACTCAGGACACAGGAACATGCCACGTGGGGCATATGTTCTGCCAGGAGGCCTACTTCACCATCTAAAATGCCTGGCAGTTGTCAGAACTTGCAGGGGGAATTTTGTTTACTTTGTGAGATGCCCAGTAGGTTCCAAGGGTCATTTAGGAATACTGTCACACTGCTGTTAGGGTAGACACAGTCTTTAACTCAAATGCATCCACTATTGGGAACATTTTATTTCTATGATCAATCAACAGGATTCCTTACATTGTGAAATACCAGTAGGAAAAAAATGTCTTATATTATTTAATTCTGTTTTTCAAATATCTTATCAGAGATCAGCTCTATGATTAAATACCGTGTATGATATTACATTGCTGTGTCTGAGAGTCTTCACATGAATGCATAGAGTGAAAGAAACATTTCAGATAAAAACTTTAATAAAAATAAATAAAAAATTAATTCTCAGCAGTGTGTAATAAAGCTCAGGGATTTGAAAATCAACAATAAGAAAAGAACCCCTGAGTTCATTAACAGTATGAACTACTATTTATAAAATTTCAAAATACTGCCTTCATTATTCATACAGAGCCATCTTATGTCCCTCAACTTCAAGAGAGCTGACGTGTCAATTTAGTGGGATAGTTTCAGATGGTCAGAGTGCAATGAGAGTCTGAGAAAACAATAAGCAGATACTTCAAGGGGAGGGTGGCAAAAATGTGACAGAAAAGGGGACAGGCAGCAGAAGGTAGAAGTGGCAGACAAATGGTGACAGAAATCAAAAGTAAATGCAGCAAGAAGCAATGTAAAAATATGGAAAAGCGATCAAATTTGCTTGCCAAACAGGTACAATGTTCAGCCATGTATCTAATAAAAAGGAAATGTAAGTATATATGTATCTACAACAACAGAAAAATTAATTTTAGTAAATTCTGTATTCTTTTAATTTTTTTTTTTCATGTGTTCATCGATAATCATGAAAGACAGGAAGAAGTCAGAGCATAATAAACTGTATTTGTACACTGATATCCCTGTCCCAAAAGGACAGCAAGCCTAACTGTCCTGAACTCTCTCCCGGGTGCCTAGGAAAGCTGCCATCAATGAACAGGTGTTTGGGATGGATGGGCTCAATGACTCAGTTTCATAGAGGCTGTGCTGTTTACTGGTAGCTAAAGCAATCACTTCCTAAACCTTACTGCATGAAGCCTGACACAGCAGTTCTTTCTTTTGCTTGTTCCTTGTACTGTGATGAACACTTTCATCTAAGGGTCGGCAACCCTTCTCAGCTACACATGCCATTTGTGGCCCTTGGGATGCCCAAGGCTAGAGGAAAAGATAGAAGGGAGCTAAGAAAGACTATTTTTATGGGAAGGAAAGGGGGAAAGAAACTACAGGAATAGGAACAAAGGGGGAGAAGGGAAAGGAGACTGGAAAAGAAAGCTGTTCTTTGTGTGCTGAGTAGGTTAAAGAATAGCTAACTTTGGATATTTTATCCCATCCAGTAGGACCACCCATTCAATAAGCAGGTTTCACTGCTGCAACTTCTAGCACCCTTGCTTCTCCTGCTCTCAGATATCCAGTCACATCTAGAGTACCGGATGTCTGTCCTCTCTGAGAAGGACCAATTAAGATCTGCTGTTCTCTGATAAGGACACCTACTCTTATAGCTTGGTTCTCAATAGCCTAACCTACACCTGTTCAATTTCAATGAGATCTTTACTTTCTCTTTATATATCAACACTTTTCCTGTCTCTTCAAGAAACCTGTGTAACAGGGTATCTCTTCTATCTTCAATCTATTCTTCTTAATTGGAGATGAAACAAGCTCAAGAATCTTTTATCTTACACAGAATAAAACCAAAAAACAAAGTCTTTCTGCACTTCATATCTTCTTCTGGCTACAATTCTCACTTTTCTACTTCGTAGCTAAATTTATGAAGTAGTTGGGCATTTTCTCTCTACTTATCCTAGTCACTCCTCATTACCTCCTAATCTGCTTTTTGCCTTTGAGTTTCCATTGAAAGGGCTCGTTTTGAAGTCACCCATGAGTTTTATTAACCAAACTAGTCCATCTTGGGCTACAGCTGCTGACGGCTTCCTCACTGAAACTGAGTTTTCCGGTGACCTCCTTTGACAGCACACTTTCCAGGACTACCTAAGCCTTTTGCTGCTCCTTCTTGCTCTCTTTTTTTTTGGCTCCTCTCCCTTTACGGCTCTTTTAAAAAAGCTACAGAATGCAGCAGGACCTGATCTGAAGCTAAATTCTGTTTCTTGCCTTAGGTAATCTCATACACTATCATGGCTTCAAAGATCACTTACTGTCATTGACTTTGAATTTCATATCTCCAGCTCCACATTTTAACACTTGGCTGATTATTTTACTTGGGTGCCTTGGGCATTTCAAATATAGTATGTCTAAAGGTACCTTTCCTCCAAATAGCTTATATCAGTAACTGTACCTTTAATCACATGATTTTTTACATCAGAAACCAGGGGTCACCTACAAAATTTCCTTCTTCATCAACATCCTATCTTACTCATCAGCTTTATTGCAAACATCTCTTTGTATCTGGAGTGGACAGAAATACTATAAAAATAAGAAGGGACTGTAATTGTAAGATGTTCCTTCTGCCACCATGGGCATGACTACTGCTAACTATGTTTGAAAATGCTTCCTTGTGTTCCTCCCATAAGGAATGAGTAGATGGTAAAGCTGAGGCTTTCAGGCAGTATATCTACAGCCAGATGACGGTGGCTGCTCCATATTCATTGTGCCAGCCTTGTTCTGATTTTGATGCTCTCACTGCCAGATACTGACTCCTATTATACTGCTTTGATTATACATCTACATGTTCTTAACCAACTTTACCTTCACAGGAATGTCCTCTTCCTGGCTGGCTTTCTCTGAGGTGAAGACATACGAGATTTCTTTGTGAGATGTGGTCTGGCGGCAGATGGCACATTTAATGGAGCTCCTGTGGGACCCCACGCTGTATTGTTCGATAATAATTGAAATGCATTCATTACAGAAACAGTGACCACAGGTTAGTACTGCCCACTGAAAAAGATAACAGAGAATACATCTCAGCGAGATGCCATCAAAGATGCTTCCAATCTATAAATATATTAAAAGAAAGAGTCATAATTCCATTTCTTAAATATTTCATGATATAAATATCTTTTAAAGTCATAAAATAGTAAGTTGTACTTTTAAACTATGTTTAGTCCAATCAGAATACGCTCTCATAGTCTTAAGTTCTGCTCACCTTAACAAGAGCAGTATAGTCAGTCAATGATTATTATTTCGTAGGATGTTGTTCTTACTTCAGTAGTTAGGAAAAATGCAAATTACTCCTTAGCCCTATAGCAGCAGATGTAATAGAGGGACTGCCTACATCAGCAATTGGGAAAGTGGCTATGTTTACCACTATACCACTGACGCACACACTACAACATCAACCTAAAGATAGTATCATATACAATATAGTCTACATAGCTTATTGAGTAGATTTGCATTTCTACATGTTAAAGCATTTCTTATACAGAAAATTAGATGAAAATGTTAAAGACAATAAAATTTTTGAGATGATCTAGCTGTACAAATCTCATCAAAACTAAAAGCAAAGAAGAAACTACATACACCATAAAGTTTTTCCATTTTTACAGTTTTTTATCAAAACATTTTCATCATTGATTTTTATCAGAAATCACCAGTATCTGGATATTATCATTCTTCTGCTCAGTTTCCAATGTAACATCTAACATTATAAGTTCTATTATCAATAAAATGTCCTTTAAAATTTCATTTCCTTTAATGATGGAAACTAAAAGGTTTGTTCTTTGTGATTACTGCCGGTCAGAATATGGAACTTATAATTTAATCTTTTGATCTCAATACCACAGAAAAAAAATTGCTTAGGACACTTTTATTTGTTTAGTAGTAACAGACTTACCTTTCAAATTTTAAAAAGCACTAAATATTCTGATATTATATATATTCATTTATCATACAAAGCACAAACTTGTATAGTGTCATAAGTCACAGTTGGTAAAATAAAAATAATCTCACTGAGGAGAACTAATACAATCCATTAAGTTTATAGACATCTGTATACTAATACTCACAAAAATGTACTTAATTGATATAACATTCTTCTAGAAATCACATATAAATTCGCTTAGAATTACTGTTATTTGTGTCTTAAAGCCTGGGACTATTAGATATAAGTAATGTTAAGTAAGAACTATGTTACTATACCTTGTAACACCGTAAGTAAATCTGTGTATGCTGTATTATATTTCTGCACAATAACCAAATAACCATGTTAAACTGATAGAGTCAAATGATTGGAAACAATACTTAAAAGTATTCATCTTTAATGAAAAAGATGGGATTATTCTAGAAATACATTTTCACCTATCACTTACGGAAAAACTTTGCTCAAACATACTTGGCACTAAACATGTCAGTTAACTTTTGGCCCTTTTATGTAAAGTTGTTGAGAGAGAGAGAGAGCGAGAGAGAGAGAGCGAGAGGGAGACTGTGTGCAAAAGTCCTTGAAAACTGCAAAGTGTTTTATAAATTCATTTGGTATTTTATAATTGCACCTGTTTGCCTAGCTGCCGAGCACAGATTGGACAAGGTTCTGGATTGACACCTCCTGATGTTTTGTCTTGAGACTATGCAAAAAAAAAGAATTTAAAACATAGATTAGTTTTTTATTTAAAACAATACATGTTTTACAACTCATTTATAAAAGTAAATGCTGGCAACTGCAATTAAAATAATCTAATAATTGAGATGACCTAATAATTTATATATTACCTAACACTATCATTCCTGGGATTTACAAATAACATTTATTCAAGTAACTGCTTATTAATATTGGCTTCTTCTCAGTATGCTTTTTTCCAATCTAAGGCAAGCAAATAACTACAAAGCAGAAATAGTACTGATCTGAGATCTATCTATGCTTGAAAATTATGTAAAAGTAACAATGATAGGTTTTTAGAATCTCTTTAAAATTATTTCAAAAACTGAAAGAGCTTCAAAAAAGTCACCAAATGAACAGGTTTTAAAACTGAGGAAAACATAAAGATGAAAGTAGATCAAACTCATAAATTACTAAAGTTTTTAAATCTGTGGTTTCACTAACCATACATTTAAACACTAAAAAAAAAAGTTCAATTACCTTTTGACTTTTATAAGCAGTAAAAGTAGAAAAATTGTTAAACTGCACATGGATTCAGTAACTACTGGTTAAAACAATTCCATTAACTATAATGTAGATATGCAAGCATTAAAAAAAATTGATCTGAATTATTCCTTTCCTCTGTTAATTATTGATTTGTTTGAGGTAAGATATAACAAACCACCTAAAACCAACTGTAGTCTACTGTTTTCATTCATTTGCCCTATCCAAAAATCTACTGTGATATGCTGTTCTAATAAGTTACCCTGTCAACTGCCATTTATTCTTGCAAGAAAATGGAACAAATTTCATCAATGTCTAATATAATACTTTGCTCACAACTCAGAAAATGTGTTGAGAATTACATTAAATAATTCATTACCATGTCTTGTATTTAGCAGCTTTCCAGACACACTTCAGAGTTTCAAATAGCAAGTAAAAAAAAAAAAAAAAAAGAAAAAATCTATGTATGTATTAGTGGATGCATGTGTACATCTTATATAAGGCAATCTTTGCCCAGAGGTATGTTGTAATACTTCCACTGTTTAAGACTCCAAACCACAGCCTGTTTGCATTGTGCTACACTATATATATATCACACTTTTTACACTGTCTGTTTAATGTTTTCTATAGATATCATCTTCTTTTATCATCTTTGTAGCTACTGCAGGCATAGCTAGTGTTCTGAATCATATCACTAATATAAATAAAAGAATAGTTTAAAAATCTGTATTGTTAATTAGGGGACTAAAAGATTAAATAGAAAGAGTTACTAAAGTGGTTTATTGATAATACAGTAGGAGAAAAAGTAGCATCTTTTAAAAACAATACCTTCTCCAAGTTAGTTAGGTAAAGAAGCTGTCCAAGTTTTTTCTGAAGCTGTGATGTAGCAACAGCTTTATCATTTAGTAGTTTTATACGATTCTGTTCTACCTAAAAAACAAAACAAAACAACTTCTTTATTCTAAGGTGGTAAATTATATTACCATCCACAACTGTTCCTTAATATTGTGCCCTATTTTAAGAAAACACATTTACATGTGAAAACTCAAATCTGCAAAATGGACATTAGATAATATATTTCAAAGATATATATTTTCTGTTTTATAGGAGACAAAATTCAGTGTAGAATTCTTTTAATAGGAAGCTTCCCTTTATACCTGAAGTAGGATAAAAATCAGCCAAAGGCTATTTGTATATAATTTTTCAGAAGTACATTCATGGGATAAAGAAAAATAAAGTGATATGCTATTTTGGCTAGAGTCATTTTAAGAAATCTGGAGGAGAATCTCCCTGCTCCCCTTTGCTCTGTGGCCCTCCTCAGGAGAATACAGTAAACAGAAAGAAGTATAAAAGTAAGAGGAATTTGTTTTCCCAGAAAAAACTTAGTGAGAATTCTATTTTAAAAATTAGGTGCAATAGTATATAATGAATATTTCTAAGTTTTTCTAAGTTACAGTCTATAAGCTTTATACAAAAAAAAATTTAAAAGACTAAAGGAATAAAAACAAATAATATAAGGAAATATATATATATATATATATATTTTTTTTTTTTTGGTCTTTTTGCCATTTCTTGGGCCGCTCCCATGGCACATGGAGGTTCCCAGGCTAGGAGTCGAATCAGAGCTGTAGCCGCCGGCCTACGCCAGAGCCACAGCAATGCGGGATCCGAGCTGCGTCTGTGACTTACACCACAGCTCACGGCAACGTCGGATACTTAACCCACTGAGCAAGGCCAGGGATCGAACCCGCAACCTCATAGTTCCTAGTCGGATTCGTTAACCACTGAGCCATGACGGGAACTCCATAAGGAAATATTTTTAATATGAAGAAAAAAGGTTGGTAGAGTTATTTCTTAATCCTGAGATACCAGGAGGGTTTTATCAGAAGACATCAATATCTGTTCATCAGTAGCAAAGGGAAACACTACAAAATAAGTCTGGTCACTCTTAGGGAAGATCTTTCCAGTTCTGAAAAAGCTGAGGTAATAGGACGTATGTCTAAAAATTGACCAAAAATATCTTTAGGTTTTAGGACACAGAAGGTGCTCAAGAATAGATGAATGTGCAATATGGAGATAAACAAATGTGCAAATGCACCAAAAGAGTTAATGCTAAGCATGTATTAGGCATGAAACTGCTTATCTTTTACTTATAAAAACAAATGACCTCATATGGCTCAAACTAAGAGTAGATATGAAATACTTGCTTATTGGGGTCATCACTGCCCTCTTTCTCTTCTGTGGATCTTGGGATTTTTGTGGCATCTATTTGCTGTGCTCTTTTCTGTGGTTCACTTGCAAATTACCTCATGTGGTTCAATGATATGAAGAACCGGTGGATTGGGCTTTGGCTCCCTGGGATCGCGTACTCTTAGTCGTTCTGTAGCCATTGCAAGTTCATCAACAGCAGACACACGATTCCTCAGAGCCATCCAATATTCATGAAGCAACTGGAGGAACAGAAAGGAAAGAGGCAGTGGTAATGCATGTAATTAAAACTGGCTAAACCACCAAGATGTGTCTTGGTCAAGAGTCTTCACTGAGGTCTTAAGTCATATACAGTTTTTTTCATTAATGGTCTAAGGTTCAAGCAATTCTTGGGCCATTTTTTGGAATGCGGAAGTGTGGCTGAATAATCTCCACATGATGCTACAGTGGATTGCCTCTTCAGAATCTTAGGAACAGCATACCTCAAGATTTCTTGGTTAGGACCAAAGATCATTATAGATCAATACTAGACTGGTGAACTCTCTGCTTTATTTTTTAAAGAAATATTTTTATTATAAAGTATTTTACATATTCAAAATAATATGTATATATGATAATGAGAATACCAAAATACACAACCGAGTACATATCATCCAATTTAAGAGAATAATACCAACTCCTGTGTTCTTTCTCAACTGCATCACTCTCTTTCCTTATACAGTCTTCCTTCAGCCCCTAATAATGCAGTAACTACTATTCTGAACTGGACTTATTATTCCATACTTTTCACTGGGGTTATATGAATCCACACCTACTTAATAATGTTATTTTATGTTTCTGAAATTTATTAAAATGGTATGAATCTATATAAATTTTTTTTTTTTTGGTCTTTTTAGGGCCGCACCCACAGCACATGGAGGTTCCCAGGCTCGGGGTCTAATCAGAGCCATAGCCACTGGCCTACTCACAGCCACAGCACACCAGATCCTTAACCCACTGAGAGAGGTCAGGGATCGAACCTGCAACCTCATGGTTCCTAGCCAGATTCGTTAACAACTGAGCCACGAAAGGAACTTCTATATGTATAAAATTTTTAATAGGCTTTCTTCATTATGAAGAAAACATATTGCTCTGAGTTAGCAATTGATATGAGTAGCAGTAGCTCATTCATTTATACTGCTGTAAAAGGGTTTAGTCTGCAACAGTATAGACAAAAAATGCACAAAGATCTGGGTGAACTGAATGATAAGCATTCCTGTGACACAGAGCATGAGGCTAAACTGAACTCAAGGAAAGAATGCAGGGGCAAGAGAACACGGTATAAAGTACTGTCTACTTCCATGACTTGCTGTAATTGTGTCAATGTGCTTCTGCTTTTAGAATAGCAATGTGAAAAGAAAAGAATTATTATGAACCATGACTTTGATTCTATAGAAGTATCATCCCTCAATTTATCAAATATATGAATATTATAGACAGTATAGCTTCTCTTTCTCGACAGAAAGAAATTTTTATCCTGCTTTAAAAGGCAACAACTTTAGATGAAAAAACTAAAAAATATCAAGTGGAATTATAACATTATAAATAAAAACCCACTTCTTTCATTCCCTCACCCATCTCACTTGCAAAGTATGATAAGAGATTAAAAAATCCACATATAGAAAGTAATTAAAAATTAATGAATTCTGGAATCTCGTCTCAAGTAGAGTTATAATATGATGAGACTATTAAAGTATAAATGTGAAGGGTCCCTTTGGGCATTGTTAATTGCAATGGTTTCCAGTCTTGTATGTCGAAAAACGTTTGCTTTGTTCTCTAATCACCACAGTTGTTGATGTTTGGTTGTTATTCACAGAGCAAAAGCGAATCAAAGCAAAAAATAAAACCATATTCTAATTTCACAGAATAGCAGTGTGAGAACAAGCTAACACTAAAATTATACACTTTCATAGCTAAATAAAGTGTTTTATGTAAATTTCATTTTAATAATGATTTTCTTTTGGTAATTTAATAAATAGACATTCCTTACAGTATTACTATATCTATTACTCATCACTACAATTGCTACATTTTAGGGAAAGATAAATTCCAACACTTCAAGTCTCTAAAGCAGATTTTCAGAAACTGAAGAGAGCAAAAGGAACATAGTAATTAATGTAAGGTGAATTTTTAATACTGGAAGGAAGTTTTAAAATACCTTATATTCCTTCTTCCAAGCTTCAAAGAGATCCATTGAAGTACTTCCTTCATCAATGAATTCAATATCAAATCTATGTGACTTTGCAAATGACAGCAGAGCTTTCATGGACCGCTCTGTCTCACTTACTGCCCACAGGCCGCGACTAGTGGTAGGTATTCGATCATCCACCAGCCCTTCTTCATCTTCTATCATCTCCTCAAATATTGCTGTCTGGCCTTTGACTCTGAAGACGTTTGAGAACAAAGCAACAATAACTGGCTGTGGGTAACAAGTATTATAAAATCCTATCGGCAGAGCTAGTAGGAAAGCAAGGTCAAAAAAATTCCATCAAATTTCAATGTCATGTCTCTAAGATTGTACTTGCAAGTCTTTCTAGCATAATAAAAAATGGCTATAAATTCCAGGCTAATATCTTCCTCTGGGAATTAAAATATTATAAAACACAAATTACCACTACTATCATCTATGCAAGAAAAAACAAAACAATAACCACAAGATAACCTAAACATTCACTATCAATTTCTTTTTTTTTCCTGAGGCAATCAGAATTTAGCTTTTTCTCAATTTCTGTGTTAGTAAAAAAGGGATAATTTTGCTAATACCACAGTTATATGTACTAAGTAGCTTAATTCCTAACATAAGGATGAAAACTTCAAATTTGTGTTGGAAAAAGTGTGTTAATAATGAGAGCTAACACTTTATAGACTACCTACCATGTATCAAACATTATGCTAAACAGTGCTGTGCATTTTCTTATTCAATATTCACAAAAAGCTCATTGAGGTAAGTGTCATTACTGTCTTTATTTTACAAATGAGGATACCGAGGCTTAGAGAAGTAACTTGCCCACAATAATGGGAGGGATTTGAGTCCAAAGACTTAAGCGTCTGTGTTCTCCCTATATTCCTCATTACTACATTACTCACTTCTACATGACATGAGCATTTGGTGGTAACCTCTGCATGTGAAACTGAGAATGCTAAGTGATTAAATGCTAAAATTTGCTAAACTGATTTAGTAAGAAAAAAAAAAAAAAGAAATGTTATTGTGAGTAAAAGATAGTCCCATAAATTAAAACACCAAGTCTTATAAAATGTTTCATTTTCCTGATGGGAAATAATCAGAGAACTTACGTGTGAGAAAACAGCTTTGATTCGTACTCTGTGAACAATTCATCAGCCTTACAAAAGACACAGCTGGAAAAGAAGAAATTATCAGAGAAATATTCAAAAACATAACCAGCAATCAGGTAACATCTAAAAGAGACTTAATATTTTATACTTCACATTTTCTCTACAATAGGTATGCCATTACATGGTCTTTAGTAGGTGGTCCTAGAGAAATTGTTTTTAAAATTAGATTAATAATGTATCTCTACTTCTGTCTGAATTCAAATGAAAAAAGTTTTATTGTGGAAGCCATTGCTTTTTCTCTCAGAAGAAATCCAGCTCAACAGAAGGATGCCATTTCATGATAAGATTTCTCCCACTACCTACCAGTTGAGAGGAAGTCTGGCTGGTCGGAGATGGCAGATTGTTGCAGATTCAATAACATGACGAGATGGAGGTCCCTCCAGATTTTTTACAGCCTCTCTTACTTGCTTCTGGAACTTACTTAGCTCTTCCATTTGTGTTGTAAGTAAGAACTGAAGACCTCTGCAGTCATGGAACCTGATTTCCATCACCAGCACCACAAAACAAAGAAAGAAAATAGTAGGTCAGTTTCCTAAAGATTAAGAAAGTGGCTGGCAAGGCATTGAACAAACTGTGCAACGTTTCACCTAGTCACATCTGAGGGAGTTTACCTTAGGAGTGTATTCAGTTGGTATCTACTATAAAGCAAGGGATAACAACACTGGATTGTCTACTACAAAAGGTAACAAAAAAGCCTACTAGTTTCTGCCCTTGGAACTGAGAAACGGTATGCGAAACCTATCTCTGTCTCCGCCGTTTCTGAAAGATCAGGATTGCCACATTCTTTCCTTCTAATGCTGACTGACCACAGACGGCTCTCCTGACATCCATGTTCTATGTGGAGGGGTGACTGCCAGATGAAAAGAAAAGAGAAAATTGAGAAGAAAAGGAGCCAATGGCGTTCCCGTCATGACTCAATGGTTAATGAATCTGACCAGCATCCATGAAGATGCAGATTCAATCCCTGGCCTTGCTCGTTGGGTTAAGGAACCAGCATTGCTATGAGCTGTGGTGTAGGTCGCAGACGTGGCTCAGATCCTGTGTTGCTGTGGCTGTGGTGTAAGTCAGCAGCTACAGCTCTGATTCAACACCTAGAGTGGGACCCTCCACAGGCCGCAGGTGTGGCCTTAAAAGGAAAAAACGAAAAAAGAAAAGGAGCCAAGAGTTATATTCTATATTACAAGGGAATTATATATACATATATGTATTTTATTAAGCATTTATTAAATGCCAGGCACTTTGCCAAGCATTTCTGCACAGCCTCAATAGATTCCATTGTGCCCACACACTGTAGGTGAAGTTGAATGAATTAAAGTAATTTCGTTAAAGTTACAAAGTTATTAGGCGGCAGAGTGAGAAGTCAAACCCAAACACAATGCTCTTAACCATTTTGATAAATTGTAAATGAAATGGGCCAAGAAAAAAAAATTGTGGATGTGTGTATGTGGATTTATGAAAGGAAAAGGAAGCCTGGAATAATAAGAAATTTAAAAAATGGAAAATATGCAGAAGACTTGCTTGCTTTTTAAGAGTACATCCTTCTTTTCCCTAAAATGCCATACACCACTCTCTCCAAATTGTTCAAAAGAGCCTGCTCTCCTTTCTAAAAGCCTTCCCCAATATTTCACAATACTAATCTGCTGCTTTCTGTCCATGAAGTTTATTTATGGTTCTTGTCTTCTCATTAAGCTGACTTTTAGAGGGATTACATCTTTTAAGAAAAACCTATGTAATAGACACAGAGTAGCTGCTTAGTAATTTCTAAAAAAATTGACAGATATACTGAAACAAAATTAGGTTAGATGTCAATACTTCTCAAATCTTTTTAATTGTAACTTATTAGAAATTTAGATTGCTTTTCAAAAATTAAATTTTGAGACAATGGGAAGAAGTGGTTTTTGGAAAAAAATCTCTCCAGTAACTCATATCTGAGCATATGAGAAGGGGCTGAATAATATTATCATGGATTAGCATTTAACAAATCTTAATGATGTCTCTATTGCAGGTCTTTTAAATGAAACAGAAGAAAACAATAATATATAACTCAAACATCACTCTGAATGGTAGATACTATTTTAAGTAAGTACTTCATAAATATTAATTTACTAATCCTCACAAAAATGCTGTGTGGTATTACAGACAAGAAATTAAGGCACAGAGAGATTATAACTTTCCCAAGGTCATAAACTAATAAGTGACAGAGTTGAGATATGAACACAGGAAGTCTGGCTTGAGAACCTGCCTATACTCTTAATCATGAAGCTACATAGCCTTTTCCAAGAATCATTAATAAGCAAATAGAAGTAGTTTGGGTTTTGAGATCTCAGTCTCATTAAAAAACAGAATAGCAATGTTAAGCTCATCTCTGAATATATATAATATAAAAATATTAACTTTAAAAATGTTTTATTACTTTCTCTTTATGTCTAATGTTTTTTTAAAATCATGATTGTGTTATGTTCTATGTTTTTTATTGGTCCTTTACAGCTCTGGGACTTCAAAACATTTAATAGGGGATATGTTCTAATATGAGGATTTACAACTTTTAAAAATAGTTTCTGTATGATTTAAGAAAAAAAATTCAAGATATCTTATGCATTTTTTTTTTTTTTATCAGCTGATTCCACAATGCTGGCAGAATACGTTGGGAAATAGCTTTGAAACTGGATAAAACGAATCATGACGTAAATGACAACTTATGCTGGAACAGTGATTCTTGTGCTTAACGGGGAAAAAGGGAAATGTACTCAAAAGCATAATGTACTGCATATATTTCAGAAATGAGAAGCCCATCGGATTCTGTATGGTGAAAAAGATACAGTATAAGGTACATCCAAGTTGATAAGGACACAAGAAAAATGCAGTATTCTTTCTTTAGGGTGTTAGTAGACACTTGGAAAAGTTTTTAGAAGAGCAAGTGAAAACATTTTAAAACATTTCAAAGAGGAGTTCCTATCGTGGCTCAGCAGAAATGAATCTGACTGATATCCTTGAGGACAGTTTTGATCCCTGGCCTCGCTCAGTGGGTTAAGGATCTAATATTGTTGTGAACTGTGGTGTAGGTTGCAGATGCAGCTCAGATCTGGTGTTGCTGAAGCTTTGGTGTAGGCCAGCAGCTACAGCTCCGATTCAACCCCTAGCCTGGGAACTTCCATATGCCACGGGTGCGGCCCTAAAAATATAAAACGAATGAAAAAACCAAAAACCAAAAAAAACCAAACAAACAAAAAACCAAAGATATTTCCACACTGAATTTTTCACTGAAAACCAACTTTAACCCCAAGGCTGACTTGATACTGGAATGTGATCCAATAAAGATCCTTTCTCTTTTCCCCTACCCACAATCAACAGTTCTGCCAAAATACCTAATTCCCCCACACCCAATTCCTTTGGGTTAAACCACTGAAGGTACTTTTGATAAAGAGTAAATTTGTTTCTTAATAAGAATGATTCATTGTTTATACCTCAAGTCCAACTTACCAGAGAATGGGGAGCATTGATGAGAAGATGGGGAAGACAAAGCAGACAGCTCGACAATATAAAACCTGGGCCACTGTGGCGCTATGAACTTAGCTCTCAGCAAGTGAATCACACAGGGAAATATGAATGCCTTACCCCAAGGCCAAAATTCTCCGAAACAAAGTCTATTTCAAAAATTTGCTTTAAGGTGGCTTTAAGCAATTTTGTCCAACAAACATACAAAGAAAATGCTTTAAGTAGATTATAAGGAATACAAAAAAAAAAAAAAAGCACTAAAAAGAGAACACTTTAAAGTGACTAATATATCAAAAAAAAGGTTTCCCTTTTAGACTTACACTTATGTTTTGGTTTGAAATAGACTCTTAATGATATGTAAGATCCAGATGTTTGTAACTATATGTTCTGATATTTAATTGTAACTTTTAATATCAAGCCATCTGAATATTTGGGGTGATTACTCATATAATTATTCTAATTTGTAATATTTTCTTACTTCTCTGACATAGAAAGCTTGCCAGTTTGTTGCTTGTAGTTGCTGGTTATTTCATTTCGCACTCTTTGAACAAGCTCCTCTTCAATACCAAATTCTATTGCTCTGTGGATCACATTCAGCCACCAAGGAGAATTAGAATAAATCTGTAAACAGACAACAACTAATCAATTAATTTTTTTTAGTACTCACTGTGTTTCTATCACTAGAAAGCGTTCTGTGAAAAATCCGAAGGAAGCAATAAACGCCATTCTCAAGGGAATTACAATAGTGGGGAGAAAAAGTATACATACTCCATACACAATGGATGAGTATAACTTTTGCATATATAATTAAAGAGAACACTTATTTCCTAACTACTCTGGATGAGTGAAAATTTGTTGAATGTACCTGTATAATAAAGCTGTGCTAAAAATACTATACCAAAATGAAAATTCAGTACTCGTTCTACCTATATGAAAAGGTAACAGGTTTCTTTCTCAGAATAATAAAAAAAGACATTATGCTTATCTTCAACTAATCGAACCAGATTCTACTCAATGAATAATCTATAATAACTAGTAAAATCAAATGCCTAAATACTAAATAACTAATGACTCAGGAAGAATAAAATGGGGAATAACTAGTAAAAATTGGAAACTAAAACACAGTGTACCTTGCATAGCCTCCTCTTTAGACTTGCTACTGATTTCATGAAAGATATTTTAGAAATGACAAGTGGCACGTATTCCGTAAGAAAAATACCTGTGGCTCTAATAAAGTTTTGACATCTTAAAAGAAGAGATTTTAGAAACATATATCTAAGATCAAAAGTAGGTTATGGAAGTCTCTACTTTCTTCAAAAGACAACTTTTTAGGAGGAAGCCCATTATAGCTTAAAAGAAACAAGAGAATAACTTTAAAAATGGGTGATTTATCTATGCATCTGTTCATTTAATCAATAAACACCATTAACAGCAAATAAACTTTTATTGTGGCCCAGGTACCATATTAGGTGCTAAGAATTCTGGGATGAATAAGAAAGTTCAAGTTTCTCCCCAGAACAGAACAAAAACCAAAATGCTACATGGAGACAAGTTCAAGTAAGGAAAGTTACACTGTGGCCATACCTTTCTCTGGAGATCACGTATGGTCTGCTGCACAGGCAGCAAAGCTTGCTGTGCTTCAGCAACCTCTGTATTGCACTTGCTCATATAATGCTCTCGCAGTTGTTTGGCCTGTGTTGAAATAGGAAACAAGTATAAACTTTCACTCTAGGTCTAAAAAATAATTTAGTAAGATGAGCTTGTTTTATTTATTTAAAGCCTCAATTTGATTTAAGCATAAAACTCTACAAGTGTACTGGAGAGAACATTAAAGCCATGCTAGAAATTCCAAAGATGTATATTGAAGACACTTTACTGTAAGTCACCCTCACTTAACATTTATCGGCGAAGTCATACAATCTAATAAATTCTAAGAATTTGCTCCCCAAATTTCTAATTTCCATTTTTTTAATTAAAAAAAGAGAGGAGAAGAGCAGTAATGTTTCAAACTATGAGGCAAAGCAAGGGTAACTTTCAGAATTTCTTATCTGATTCAGTTATTGTAACTTCCTGGAATTACTCTGGTTTAGAAAAAATACAGGAGAATACACATTAACACAGATTTTATAGACTGAATTCTGTTTCCCCAAAATCTATATGATGAAGCCCTAGCCCCCAGTGTGACTGTATTTGGAGACAGGGTCTTAAGAAAGCAATTAAATGAGTAAATGTAGTTAAATGATGAGGGGAGAGCCCTAACTCAATTATGCCTGGTGTCCTTAAAAGGAAAGACACCAGGGATACAAGCACACAGAGAAAAGGCCATGTGAGGAGACAGTGAGAAGGCAGCCACCTATCTGTAAGCCAAGGAGAGACTTCTCAGGAGGAACCAATCCTGATACCTCCTAGACTGCCAGCCTCCAAAACTGTGAGAAGTAAATTTTTTAAAATTAAAAATAGTTAAATTCAATTTATTTAAACCAAAAAACCCCCAACAGTTTACCCATTTCTCCCACTCCTAACCCCTACATCTTAAAACTACCAATGTGGTCTCTTGTCTATGAGCATGGTTTTCCTTTCTTTCTTTTCTTCCTCCCTTCCTACTTTCTTTCGCCTCCCTCCCTCCCTTTCTCTTTTTTTTTGATTCCACGCATAAGAGAAATCACACAGTATTTATCTTTCTCTGACTTATTTCACTTAGCACATAACACCCTCAAGGTCCATCCATGTTGTCACAAATGGCAAGGTTTCATTCCTTTTTGTGGATAAATAATGTTTCATGTATATGACATCTTCTTTATCCGTTCACATGTCAATGAACATTTAGGTTGTTTCCATATCTTAGCTATTATAATTGATGTTTCAATGAACACAGAGGTATATATATCTTTTCAAGTTAGTGTTTTAGTTTTCGTTGGATAACTATCCAGTAGTGGAGTTGCTGAACAACACTGTAACTCTAGTTTTAGATTTTGGAGGAAGCTTCATATTCTTTTCCATAGTGGCTACACCAATTTATATCTTCATCAACAGTACACAAGGGTTCCCTATTTCCTCATCCTCATTGACACTTTTTATGTCTTATCTTTTTGACAACAGCTACTCTAGTAGGTGTGAAGTGATATATCTCATTGCAGTTTTGATTTGCATTTCCCTGATAATTAGTGATACTGAACACCTTTTCATATACCTGACGGCTGTCTAAAGGTCTTTGGAAAAATGTCTATTCAGATCCTCTGCCTATTTTTTAACTTCCTGATGAGGCATTAACATCTAAACCCTCAATAAGGGGTTAATATTCAAAATATATAAATAGCTCATACAATTCAATATCAAATAAACAAACAACCCAACCGAAAAATGTGCAGAAGACTTGAGTAGACACTTTGCTAAAGAAGACATAGAGATGGCTAACAAGCACATGAAAAGATGCTTGGCATTTCTAATTATTAGAGAAATGCAAATCATACAAGATATTATCTCACACATGTCAGAATGGCTATCATCAAAAAGTCTACAAATGTTGGAGAAAATGTGAAGAAAAGGGAACCCTTGCATACCATTGGTGGGGATGTAAACTGGTGCAGCCACTAAGGAAAACAGTACAGATGTTCCTCAAACAATGAAATATAGAACACAGGATTCAGTAATTGCACTCCTGGTTATATAGCTGGAAAAAATCCTAAAACACTAGTTAGAAAAGATACATGCACCCCAATGTTCATAGCAGCACTATTTTCAATAGCCAAGACAAGGAAAAAACCAACTGCCAGTTAACAGGTAAATGGGTAAAGAAGATATGGTATATATTTATAATGAAATATTATTCGGCAGTCATAAACAAAGAATAAAATTCTGCCATTTGCAGAAACATGGATGGACCAAGAGAATATTATACCTAGTGAACAAGTCAGACAGAGAAAGACAATTTATATGATATCACTTATATGGAATCTAAAAAATAATACAAATAAATGTATATGCAAAACAGAAACAGACTCACAAATGTAGGAAAAAAACTTGTGGTTACCAAAGCAGAGAGGGGAGGGGGGAGGTTCAAATTAGGGTTAGGGACTTAACATATTCAAACTACTGTGTATACAACAGATAAGCAACAAGGATATATTATAGAGCAAACGGAATTATAGCCATTATCTTATAACAACTTAAAATGTAGTATAATTTTAAAAATATGGAATCACTATGCTATATGTCTGAAACTAATATAATATTGTAAATAAACTATACTTCAATTAAAAAAAAGAGACTGTCCTTTCCCTATTGTATAATCGTGGTTCCCCTTTTTTAAATTAATTGACCACGTATGGGTGGGTTTACTTCTAGGCTCTCTCTGTTCTGATCCACTGATCTATGTGCCTGCTTTTATGTCAACACTATACAGTTTAGTTTTTGTTTTGTTTTGTTTTGTTTTTTTCTTTTCTAGGGTCACACCTGTGCCATATGGAGGCTCCCAGGCTAGGGAGGTAATAAGAGCTGTAGCCGCTGGCCTACGTCAGAGTCACAGCAATGCCAGATCCAAGACGCATCTGCAACCTACACCACAGCTCACAGCAATGCTGGATCTTTAACCCTCTGAGTGAGGCCAGGGATTGAACTTGCAACCTCATGGTTCCTAGTCGGATTCGTTAACCACTGAGCCATGACGGGAACTCCAACACCATACTGTTTTAACTGCTATAGTTTTACAATATGGTTTTAAACCAGGGCATGATGCTTGTACCTTTGTTCTTCTTTCTCAAGATTGCTTTGGTTATTCATGGTCTTTTCTGGTTTCACACAAATTTTTGGATTGCTTTTTCTATTTCCGTGAAAAATACTATTGGGGATTTTGACAGGGATTGCACTGAACCTGGATTTTGCTTTGGTAGCATGGGAATTTTAACAATAATAATTCTTCCAGATCACCATGAGTGTGATAAATAAAATTTATGTTCTTTAAGCCACCTGGTCTGTGGTATTTTTGTTATGGCAGCCCTAGAAGATTAATATAACAAGGATTTAAAATTTGTTTCCTTTTCAACTTTTCAAGACCAAAAGCATCATATTATTTGCAAGTATTAGAAGTAATGATTTTTTTTTTTTTCTTTTTTGGGCCACACTACAGCATTTGGAAATTCCTGGGCTAGGGGCTGAACTGGAGCTGCACCTGGATTTCAGCCTACTCCATAGCCACAGCAATGCCGTATCTGAGCTACATCCATTACGTTGCAGCTTGCAGTCACACCAAATTCTTAACTCACTGAGCAAGGCCAAGGATCAAACCTGCATCCTCATGGATACTCTATTGGGTTCTTAACCCACTAAGCCATGATGGAAACTCTAGTACTGAAAAATTTTATTGTTACAATCCATTAGGAAACTTAGGAAAATTCTTCACTTTCATCCATTTTACTGAAATACTTAACTGAACTTTTGGAACTATTTTACGAATGAATAGAGGGGATCAGAGGCAGCATGGGATAGTGGGAGGAAAAGTGGAAAGACTGCTAAGCTGGAAATTCCAATGCTTCCAGTGAGTAGTGGGTAGAGCCATATGAAATTGCCAACACTAAACCATTTTTGACTTACCAATAATGGCAATTTCATTAGGTCAACCAAATAGATACATCTCTTTCAACTAGGCATTTCACTTCTCTAGGCTTCAGTTACTTCATTTGCAAAAGGAGGTGGGTTGAATTAGATTTCTCGGATCTTATCCACTTTGAAATACTGTGGCTTCAAATACCATGAGCATTAGGCAAAGTAATAAAGTCTCCTTGGGAATACATCTACAATAGTATGAACCCTCCTCCTCATGATGCACTTTCCCCCTTCCTGTCTCAACCTTCCATTTTTATTAAAATCCCAGCTATAACTAATTGGTCATTAGTGCTGTCTGCTACTAGGACTGCTTCCCAGAGAGCTTCTTGTCATTGAAGACATTTAAACAGAGTGACTGAATATACATAAGGATTAGATGCTTGGGAATAAAATTTCACTTGAAAATTTCCAACACTTAGACTGCTCTCTAGCATTAAGAATGGGCTTGGAGGAATTCCCGTTGTGGTGCAGTGGTTAACGAATCCAACTAGGAACCATGAGGTTGTGGGTTCGGTCCCTGCCCTTGCTCAGTGGGTTAACGATCTGGCGTTGCCGTGAGCTGTGGTGTAGGTTGCAGACGCGGCTCGGATCCCGCGTTGCTGGGGCTCTGGCGTAGGCCGGTGGCTACAGCTCCGATTCAACCCCTAGCCTGGGAACCTCCATATGCCACGGGAGCGGCCCAAGAAATAGCAACAACAACAACAACAAAAGACAAAAGACAAAAGACAAAAAAAAGAAAAAAAGAAAAAAAAGAATGGGCTTGGAGTTCCTGTCGTGGCGTGGCAGAAATGAATCCAACTAGGAACCATGAAGTTGTGGGTTCGATCCCTGGCCTTGCTCAATGGGTTAAGGATCCGGCGTTGCCATAGCTGTGGCATAGGCTGGCAGCAACAGCTCTGATTAGACCCCTAGTCTGGGAACCTTATATACCAGGTGCGGCCCTAAAAAAGACCAAAAAAAAAAAAAAAAGAATGGGCTGTATATAATTATATAATATCATTGTTTATCCTATTGATTCAAATAAAAGCTCTGTTTATAGGTTCCAACATATAACAACATATCATACATAACCACTACTCTTGCTTTCAGGTTTGCCATCTCTCTTAGATCTTTAATAAGGCAAAAATCCATGGGGAATTGGAATAACAGGCATATTAATAAGAATTTATAATATCACTCTTTCTCAATGAGAAGGAATATTCATTGCAGAGGGAACCTCTTTGAGAGGACATAAGAAATACCAGTGAAAATCTGAGTTTACTTATTGCCTTAAATAAGATGCAGAAATGTGAAGAAAGTACAAACCTTTTTATTTTTATTACATCTTTTGTCACAAGATCAACAATTGCCTCCTTTAAATTGCTGTTTATTTATATCCTACGCTGTTGAATAGCCAACAGCTATATCTACAATGAGCACTTGTCATATAGCTGTAAGCAGATCATCGGAAAAACAAAAGAGTATGGAGTCACAGTATTCTTTGCCACCCAAAGTCACCAGTTTGGAACATCAAAGAGCAGTTTGGAACATCAAAGGTGCAAGAAAACATGGTTACCTTCATATGTCCCAGGACCTATCATTTAGGTGGAGCATGCAGTCTTAAAAAAACTTCTATAGACTGAATGAAAAAAGTAATAATTACCTCTTCCTCAAGCCTGCCATCTCTCAGGGTAGGAGGTATCCCTGGGTGCTTGGCCATCAACAGTTCCATCAAGTTATGGGTAGCATGAAGCCTCTACAAACACACAAAAGGCAACAGTTATGACAGCCAATGCAGTGAACTGTACAGGGAAAATCTACTATTACTAAGGCATACAGAGCACTAATTCCACACTGAAGATGGAACCGCCAAATACTTTTCCTTTAAAACAATTTGAATATTAACTTTCTCAGAGAAAACCAGCTGAGTTTCATGGTAATTATGTTAATTCATAACGACACAAATTTTGAGATAAAAATATAGTCTCATGAAACATGTCTATGTATTTAACAGAGTAGGTAATATAGATAAATTTCTCTTATACATGCATTTGTCTCTATGGGGAAATATGAGTATGCCATGTAAATCTAGTAAAGCAGAAAGGCTGACCGCATAGACGTGATTTCTCTTCTCCTAGGAGACGAATCTGGATGAGCCTATCAATTATACTGTGATAAAAACAAGGATAATGAAATACCTAAGAAAACAGGATCTGGATCTGGATCTCTTGAACTTAAGCACTGAAAAGGGGAGGAACGGGAGGTGAAGATGGTGTAGAATAAAGAAGAAAACGCCATCTTAAATCTCTTTATTAAATATAAGACAGACATCCCACTGTTTGACGCTCCCTTTGGAGTCAAGGGTTATGAGAAAAAATAGAGTGAAATAGAGTCTGCCTAATTTGAGTCTTTATTTAGGAAGATAGCTAAGGGCTAAAGGATGATTGGGAAAGATCTGATTTGGTGCTAGTGATTGGAGACCATGAAGGGTTACTCTGGCCATGAATTACAGGCCACAGTACAGATCTTTGTAGAGTCAAGTTTTGAAGAGTTATCTCAAATGTCTTAGGTCTTTCTATCACGCCTTCATAGATAATAAAATGGCAGAAACTCAGCTCCTCTCCTCTGTGTGCACTTGTGGGAGAAGACTTCTGTTGCTTTCTGAACAATGTGGTGGAATGGGCTGGGGTGGTGGTGGGGGATACTTATCTCTCTCCATCCCCTTACACATTTTATCCCAACAGAACAGTAGCTAATCTGACTGGAAAGAGCAAGATATTTGGTGGGCCATGCTTTGTCAGTAAGTGGCGTTACTGTGACTCAAAGGCAAGAACCAGGCTGACAGCTTACCCTTCCTTCTTGAACTCAGGCATATTGGACTTACCTGCCCTACTTTTGTTCCCTTTATTCAGGAGCACAATATCTATGTACTTCCTCCTTCTTTCATGAGGTAACACATTTGCTTAAGGTCCAGACCTGAAATCCTTATCCACGCATAATAAAAGTAGACTTGTATTTAATTTTCTCTCCTCTCCCCTCGTCCCCATACACTCCTCCTAATACCTGCTGAGGCACAGGTAATCATTAGGTCCCAAGGTCTAGAATCTGAATGGTAAAAAAGAAGCCTCACCTGGGACTCTGAAATACAAATATTTTGAGCTGCTTTTCTAATGTAAGTTACACTTACCTAGTCAGCCATGTAGACAATACTCGCCTGAGCAGACACAACACTAGTGATTCTCAAGCTTTTGTGTATATATAAATCACCTTGGGTACTTAGCAAAAGAACCTGAATTCCAAGCTTCATCCCCGGTAATTATAACTCGGTCCATTTGTTACCCTTTGTCCTCTTAAATAGTCAGAAAAATTATTTTGTTAAAAGCAAATACTTTGAAACTGTTTGGTTTTTACTTACTTGCAGTGAATCAGTTTTGAGTTTTTCCTTGTGTTCCTCAGATGAACGCAACACTTCTCTGTACAGTTCTGCTGCCAAGGCATATTCACCTGAATAATCAAAATATATTTAAAGCATAAGAAAATCATGTACTTAGCCCTCAATGTCATCTAGTCATCTATAATCTAAAAATACCTACTGTAGAACTATAGCAATAATTACAACTCACTAATTTACTTTTTAAGAAAATGAATTTAACTTGATATTTAATATTTGATTGCCTTAGTGAAAAAGCTGATGATAGCACATTTTTTTGGGGGGGGTGGTTAATTCCACAGAATAGAACACCAATCATATACAATGTTTCAAAATTATATTGTAAAACAAACTCTGGATTAACTTTTTTAACTTAAATGGTTTTCTTCTTGCTGAAGTTAATTAAATAACTACCAAGCAGTAGTCATTAGGATGTTTGAAATCAGGACAAATTTGGGATACTTATGTGCATTCATAAATAACATTCAAAACACTATGACAACCTATATATAATTCTCAACACTCTTCCTGATAGATATTGTTCTAGTTGGTATCAGGCCAGAATTATTTACAGTTAAAAAACTACATTTCAAAAACATAGGAATTCTATTTGTGGTCACAGAAATCATAATTAGTCTGAAATTTATGGGGTACTTTTTATACATAATTAGCAGCTCATTCAGATAAAGTAATTCAAAAAGTATCCATTAAAGCCCAGATTGGCAAACTATGGTCCATGGGTCTTTTTGGACTCTGCATTTTTATAAGGTCCAGAAGCCGAAAATAGTTTAGATTTTTAAAAGCTGAAAAACATTAAAAAGAATAAATTTTGTGAAATGTGAAAATTACATGAAATTAAATTTCAGGGTCCATCGATAAAGCTGTACTGGAAACTCAGCCATGCTGACTTACTATGTACTATCTGCGGCTGCTTTTGTATGACAATAGAAGAGCTTAGTAGCTGCCACACAGATGTTACAGCTCACAAAGCCTAAAATATGTATTAGCAGTTTTTTAGAAAAAGTTTGACGAGATTTTATGAAGGAGAGATGAAACATTTTTAATGGCTTAAATAATGGAAACTCTCTTATTTGCTGCCTGGGGAAAAACTCAAAACTGGTCATTTATATATACAATTAAAACTGAAATTTGGAGTTCCCGTCATGGCGCAGTGGTTAACGAATCTGACTAGGAACCATGAGGTTGCGGGTTCCATCCCTGGCCTTGCTCAGTGGGTTAACGATCCGGCGTTGCCGTGAGCTGTGGTGTAGGTTGCAGATGCGGCTCGGATCCAGCGTTGCTGTGGCTCTGGCGCAGGCTGGTGGCTACAGCTCTGATTCGACCCCTAGCCTGGGAACCTCCATATGCCATGGGAGCGGCCCAAGAAAATGGCAAAAAGACAAAAAAAAAACCCCAAAAAAACCAAAAAAACCCTGAAATCTAACCAGGGCAAAATCATGTAACACACACAAAAAAAGGTATAGATATGCTCTAGTTTCCATCTGCTGAGAAAAAAAAAAGCTTTTTTCCTGATCATCACACACACTTGCATTTTTTAAAAACTTTAAACTTGTTTTATTCATATTGTGGATTTAGAACTTAGTTCATAAGAATAATGAGGTTTCCACATATGCACCTTTGTAACTTTTGTTGTTGGTTCTTTCTCGTTAAAGCTGGCTTTATATACATGTATGTTTTACTGTGGATAAACATACATAAAAATTTACCATTTTAACCATTTTTAAAAGCGTACAGTTTAGCAGCATTAAGTACATTAATATTATTGTGCAAAACATTTGCTTTTATATCACATATCTAGTTGTACCAGTTATCTAACATGAAGCTTTCTTTCCACACATTTTCACAGTATGTTACAGCTGTCCAACTTCTATTCACTTTAATAAAGGAGAAGATTATTTTCACAATAATAAAGTTGTATGATAATGCAGGGGTAACACTCAATCATCCTCACACAATGAGCTCTCTTTTTTTAGCTCTGAAGATTCCTGTAAAGCTTTTGAAAAGACATATGGATTCTATTAATATTTATACCATCATTTCTGCAGAACAATTTATTTTATAACTCTCTTCTCATAATTACTATACCTTTTAAAGAAAGTACAATGACTAGACTATAATAAAAGCAGTTCAAACTGAACTATATTCAATAATACCTTTTTTAAAAAAATGCTTAATAAAAAAGGACATGTTTTCTGGGGAAGACACAAGAATATGCGTATTTCAATAACCTATACAAGTTTAAGCCAAATTTGGAAATACCCATTCTCTGCCACTTGATGGCACTAATATTTCCAGGTAAACAAACCATACTGGTTTGATATTGCCAAGATAATTTTCTTCAAAAAAAACATGTGTAGAAAGGAAAAATGCATTATGAAGTGATCAGGAGAAAAGCTTTCTCTCTCAGGAGGCTGAACCTACAACATCTCTATACCTAAAAAAAAAGTCCATGTACATACTGTACAAAATTGAAATAATATCCTGTCTTTAATACCATAATCAGTGAAGACCTTAGAATAGGCATTGTATATTATATATATGTGTGTGTTTGCATACAATACAAACAAATCCTTTTAGAATTTGATACTAATTTTAGATTTCTTTTAGAAGTCGAATTTTCACTATTTCATTTCTGTATTACAAAAGTTTAAACTACAGAAGTTAGGAGTTCCCATTGTGGCACAACAGAAATGAATCTGACTAGGAACCATGAGGTTGCGGGTTCAATTCCTGGCCTTGCTCAGTGGGTTAAGGATCTAGCGTTGCTGTGAGCTGTGGCTTAGGTAGCAGACGTGGCTTGGATCTGGTATTGCTGTGGCTCTGGTGTAGGCCAGTGGCTATAGCTCCGATCAGACCTCTAGACTGGGAACCTCCATATGTCGTGGATACGGCCCTGAAAAGACAAAAGACAAAAAAAAAAAAAAAAAAAAATAGATTACAAAGTTAAATAGGTAATGTTATTTTAAAAATGTGTATTGTTTAACATACTACGAGTTAAACGATGGAAACCACAGGCAGTTCAAGCAGTTCGTCCATCACAATAAAGCTTATAATTACAATTAAATGAAGAATAGACATATCATGTAGTAATGGCCTTTCTAATAGGAATTTCTCTTAACAATTAGCAATAGCTTCCAACCACAGACAAATAACTACAGTGGGGATGCACTGGAAACTATCAGAAATGCATCTCCTGTTACACCACAGGATGGTATTTTGCCACACAGGAGCCCACTACATGCTGATCTTGTGAGAGTGCAACAGTGCTTGGAAATGATCAGAAAAATAAGCTTTTTTCCCAATTCCCATTTTATGCATAACTTCGCAGCAGGGTAAAAGAGACAACAAATCTGAAAAGGAGACTAGAAAAAAAGGCCAAGAAATTCATATACTGTCTAAGCTTCTGAGTCTTAACACAGAATAAAATGAGGAATGTAGTTTTAGAATCAAAATGGGAAATCAGAAATTTATTTTTATTATTGTAACCATCTGCAAGTAACATATTACTTCACTTTACAAATGTTTGAGGATGAGTTTCAACCTATCATAGACAGTATAATACTGAAATATACAAACACCTATTTGATAAAGAAGCAGATATAATGTAACAAAAATTAAATATTTGATTTGAAATAAAAAGATCTAAGGCAAATTCTGTCACTTAATTAGCTATAATCCTGAGAAAGCAACTAAGCCTTCTGAACTTATTTTCTCACATAACATAGGGATGGTAATATCTCAATTATTGGTAATTATGAGGATGAAACAAAATACATATGAAAGTGCTAAGTGGAGTTCCTGTGATGGCTCAGTGGAAACGAATCTGTTATCCATGACAATGCAGGTTCGATCCCTGGCCTGGATCAGTGGGTTAAGGATCCGGTGTTGCGGTGAGCTGTGGTATAGGTCACAGACATGGTTTGGATCTGGCGTTGCTGTGACCATGGTGTAGGCCAGCAGCTACAGCTGCGACTCAACCCCTAGCCTGGGAACCTCCATATGCCACAGGTATGACCTTAAAAAGACCAAAAAAAAAAGCAGAAAGTGTTATGCATAATATAAAATGTTTATAGAAAAATGATCATTTCTCAGTTATGAGGCTAGATTTTAATGACCTGACAACATTTAAAATAGTATATGCATTATTCATGTATTTTTAAGACTAAGACACATATCTATAATCTGTGATCATCACAAATATTCCTTGCAATTAATATGAGGTTGCGAGAAGCTAGTAATATATATGATACATAATTTTACAGTTTTTGCCTAAATATTTCCAGATTGAAAAAAGGAAAGTGCAGTGCTTTAAAAAATATTTTCTATTAAAAGTTGCCTTACTTAGTCTTTCACTATGGGTTGTAAAGCACAGATCATTTTAGATTTTAGACTGACGCCTAGAATACTACAGTCACAGGCACACTTACAAATTGAGATGGCAATGATGACGATGGTGACTATTAATACAAACACGTAAACACTGATAGCTAAACAGAGGACTTCCTAGGGATGTTCTACAGGGAACATTTGCTCAAAAAGCTGTGTGTGCTATTTTTGAACAACTTTTCAGAAATATGTAATATATGTCTTTTGCTCTTATTATTTGCTCTTAGTTACTGATGATAACATTTGCATTGTGAACAGAGTGAAAAGTAAAAATCTGAGATCACTTTATATTCTTATAATCAAAAACATCATTCTTTCTCTGTATATTTCTACAAAGTTTTCACTGTGCGTCTACACTTCACATTAAGAGTAATAAGTCAAGAGAGGCGAAGTATGTGGTATTGTCTAATTTTACTAATAAGGAAACAAATCCAGAAACCTCGATTAATATACTCAAGGTCACAGGGCTACAACCAGAGCATACAGGAAGCCTCACCTTTTTAGCTATTGTCTACAGCTCTTCTACTCAGCTTCTGTGAGACTTTCTACTCTACCCAAGTATCCAGGACAATAAGAGACTTTCTAATTCTGGTTTTGTTATGCTGAAGAACAAACAACCAAAGAAGGGCCACCATTGCCTTGTATTCTACCAAAGCATATATTTTTCTGGGCAAGTGATTTATTTAAGATCTTGCTACCTGGTAAATAAGAAAAACTATAAATTTTCTCCATGACTGTGTACCCAAGTAGACTAATTGATTAGTAGTCTTTATGGAAAGGGTGAAGGAACTGGAATTTATCATGAAATGCCTTTCTAGCCCTAACACCATGAGCTAACTACACAGACTGTGAGAAATGTAGAAATAAGGATGCATTTGAACATTTTAAATTACCAAAGTGCTTAAAATGGTAACTTATTTCACCATTATGAAATACTTACATGATGTCAAGGACTATATTCAACTCAGTCTTAGAAAGACTAAAGTCAAATTATCTAAACCAAAGCTATTTAAAAGGTTTAAAAGTAGCTTTATAGGAGTTCCCGTCATGGCGCAGTGGTTAATGAATCCAACTAGGAACCACGAGGTTGCGGGTTTGGTCCCTGGCCTTGCTCAGTGGGTTAAGGATCTGGCATTGCCGTGAGCTGCGGTGTGGGTTGCAGACTCGGCTCGGATCTGGCGTTGCTGTGGCTGTGGCATAGGCCGGAGGCTACAGCTCCGACTGGACCCCTAACCTGGGAACCTCCATATGCTGAAGGTGCGGCCCTAGAAAAGACAAAAAGACAAAAAAAAAAGAAAAAGTAGCTTTATAAAAAGGTACACTTACATCGGCAATTTCCTCATTATTATAAGAGAACTCTCAAGAGTTACTAAAGTATAAAAGCTACAAAACTATATGCTCTCTTATTACATTACAAATGTAATAGTAAATTGAAGTTGTTGAAAAGAGCACTTAGTGATTTATTGACATTTAAAAAAAAATTAATGCTTAAGATAGCCAGAAAAGTTATCTATCATGAAAAAGTCTAGAATAGCATCATGCAAAGAATGAATGATTTCTGCAAAGAATGAAAGGTAGAAGCACTGAATTAATTCCAAGTTTACTATAAAAGTACATTGAGATAATGGAAATGAAGCTATTAAGTAAATGAAGTAATAGAAAGCTAACTACGATTTTATGTTCTTATCAGAGTGTCTGAAGAACTCCCAGTTGTTTCCACATCCTCACCTGCATGTGATTTGTTTAATTAATTTAAGCCATTCCAATGAGAGCATAGTGGTATCCTTGTTTAAATTATGCATATACCTAATGACTAATGATGCTGAATATCTATCTTTTCATGTGTTTTCTGTTATCTCTACATATTTATTGAAGTCTGTTCAAATAATTTAATTATTTTCATTAGGTTGTCTTTTTTTAGGGCCACCCCTGTGGCATATGGAGGTTCCCAGGCTAGGGGTCTAATCGGAGCTGTAGCCACAGCCATGCCAGAACCAAGCTGCATCTGTGACCTACACCACAGCTCACGGCAACGCCAGATCCTTAACCTACTGAGCAAGGCCAGGGACCAAACCCTGAGCAAGGCCAGGGATCGAACCTGCAACCTCACGGTTCCTAGTTGGATTCCTTTCCACTGCACCATGATGGGAACTCCTTATTGTTTTTTAATAATTCTTTTTATATTCTGCATATAAGTCTGTTCTCAGATAGTGATTTGCAAATATTTTCTCTATTCAATCTTTTTTACTCTCTTGAGAATGCCTTTTAAAGAGAAGAGGTCATTAATTTTGATGAAGTCAAATTTATCAGTTTTTTTTTTTTCTTTCATGAATTTTCCTTTTGGTGTCATATCTAAGAAATATTAGCTTAATCTCGAATAACAAATATTTTAATTTTACCCTTTGTTTTCTCCTAGAAGTTTTATAGTTTTAATTTCAGTTTAATATCCTTTTATTTTGAATTTTTTATATAGTACAAGGTTGAAGTTTAATTTTTTGAATATGGATAATTGTTCCAGCGCCATTTCCTAAAAAAACACTAACTTTTCTCCACTAAAATGTCTTTGCAGATTTGTAAACTGAACATAAATAAGACTAGTGCTGAACTCTATTCTGTTCCATTGATCTACTTGCCTATCTTTATGCCAGTATTACACTGTCTTGATTACTGTACTTTTAAAATAAATTTTAATTCAAGCAGTGTAAACCTTTCAACTGTTTTGTTTTTTTCAAAACTTGTTTTCATTATTCTAGGTGAATTTTATTGATTTTTTTTTTACAGACATACCTGTGGCATATGGAAATTCCCGGCTAGGAGTTGAATCAGAGCTGCAGCTGCTGCCTATGCAACAGCCATGGCAACATTGGATCCAAACCACATCTGTCACCTATACCTCAGCTTGCAGCAACACTGGATCCTTACCCCACTGAGCGAGGCTAGGGAGCAAACCTGCCTACTCACAGAGACAATGTTGGGTTCTTAATCCACTGAGCCACAATGGGATTCACCTCTAGGTGAATTTTAGAATCAACTTGTCAACTTCTATAAAACAGCCTGCTAAACTTTTTGATTGGAAAATTCTGATTGCATTCACTCTGGCTGTCAATCTGGGATGAATGAACATCTTACTGATATTAAGTATTCTGGTCCATGAACATGGTATATAATTAGGTGTTTTTTAATTTTTCTCATCAATGTCTATACTTTTCAATGCTTTTGTGATTTTTTGTACGAGCTTTGTATGTCTTTTTTTCAAGTTGATGCCTAAGTATTTAATACTTTTGATATTACTATGAATGGTACTGCTATAATTTCTTATTGTTCATTCCTAGCATGTAAGAATAAAATGAACTTGTATATATTCACCTTGTCTCATGCAATCTTACAAAACTCATATATTCCTTCCAGAAGTTTTCCTACATAGACAATCACATTGCAGCAAATAAACATAGTTTCTTTCTTATCCTATTCAATCTGATTAACTGTCTTCCTTTGTTAAGAATTTTAGGTCCAAAAGATCAGAGAACACTTAACTGTACTATTTTTAGTACCCAGATCATACCTAGCACATAGCAGACATTCTAATATTTGCCGAGAGAATGAATTTACAAACAATATTACTTTCTAAATCAATGACCAATATTCATTTGAATGTGTCAAAGTTTAACCATTCCACTATTTCCAGGCATTTGGTTGTTTCATTTGTTCACTATTACAGACTAAAATCAATAATGTTTAGCTTAATCTTTGTTCACATTCTAATTTCCCTTAAAAAAACTTCTAAAATTGGAATTGTTTGGTGAAAGCATATGTAAACTTTGAAGCTTTCTGAAATGTTCTGTATAACTGCTCTCCATTAAATTGAACCTATTTAAATTATGATCAGTACTGTGTGAAAGTGTCTTTCTTGGGAGACTTTGGTCTCTACTATAACAAACTTTTCCTGTTAAGCATTTAGAAGAATCAGAGATAACAAAGCAATCACCTTCTACCTTTAATGATGTGGATGCCTGCTAAGCCATTGAGAGCACAAACTAGTTGCCGATGTGCTTCTTCACACTCAGTTCCACATTTTTTCTGCAGAGATGTCAGCAGTTCTTCCATGGTCATAGTGCTAGAAAAAAGGGCAAATTGTTCAGAACTAGAAAGAAAATCCTAAAGGAGAGTATTATATTACATAAGATCAAGAGTACCAGACTTTTATCAAATCTTAGTAATATCTTCAGCATCTTTCTGTTTAACTCCATTTTTAGCTTAATTACCTCTTACTATTCTAATAAGCATTTTTCTGATCCCATCATCCTTTAACTCTTTCCCATTTCAGTCAATGGAGATTAGAACTAAAAAAAAAAAAATCTTCCCAAAGTACAAAGTAAGTAATATATTTGTTGTGAGCCACACAGGAAGTCCATAAAGTAATATATTTGAAGTAGTATAGGTGTGAGAATATAAGACCGAGTCTTTTTTTTTTTTTTTTTTTGGTCTTTTTGCCATTTCTAGGGCCGCTTTCCTCGGCATATGGAGGTTCCCAGGCTAGGGATCTAATCAGAGCTGTAGCTGCTGGCCTACACCACAGCCACAGCAATGCTGGATCTGAGCCACGTCTGCCAACTATACCACAGCTCATGGCAATGTTGGATCCTTAACCCACTGAGCAAGTCCAGGGAACGAACCCACAACCGCATGGTTCCTAGTCGGATTCGTTAACCACTGCGCCATGACGGGAACTCCAAGACTGAGTCTGAATTCCGTCATTAAACTTAACCTCTAGAAGCCTGATTTTTTTAATCTATAAAAAAATGAAGACTCTCCAAGGAGTAGATCAAATGCCATTTCCACCAGAAGGCTGCCTAATATTAACTACTTTGTACAGAAATTATTGCCATATTCTGATTGTCCACAACAATTCATACATACCTTTTGTGAAATGCATAGTTTGCCTTATATTACAGAGATCTATAATTGTTATCACCTCCTTCATTTGTCCATAAACTACTTAAAGGCAAGGACAAAGTCAAATTCCTCTTTATACTTACAGCATCTGAAATGGTATCTTTTTAATATCAAAGGCTAAAAAAAGGCCAGTTCTTGAGTCTTACTCTGATGAACAAAACAATTTTCTGGAATAATAGAGTATTGTGGGCAAAAATGCCTTAATGCATTAGAAAGGAATAATCAAAGAGTGTAGTTGGCACAATTATAAAGAAAATATTTAATGATAATCTAGTTCATCTAATTATCTGATGTGGGAACCAGAAAATATAATAAGACAAAACTCTTTCATACTTGGAGTGCAGCAGAAAAAAAAACAAACAAAACGAACAAGTTTAAAAAAATGTTCAAAACCATGGAAATAATTTTGATGATGTGATTCTTTCACAAATAAGGGTTCTGTATCAAAAAAAAAAAAAAACCTTCTACACTGCTAAAAATAGCTGAAAACAGTTATGAGACCCTGAATGAAACTGTGGGCAAGGAAGCTAATTGCTTAAATACTGCCTATTATTACTCTATTTTTAATTGCAGTATAAGGAATTTTAAAATAAAACCTTTTTTGGAGTGGCAAGAACTCCCCTCGAACAGCCTGTGGGTGGCAGCAGGCCTGCCTGAGCCTCAGCAATGGATACAGGATGGAGGTGACAGTCCTTCTGTCCAGGCTGCTGAGCTTGAGAGCCCAGTCAGAAATCTTTCTGAGTTTTACTACTGCATCCTGGCAGCATACTTCATGTTGACGGTGATAGAAATGTCTTTCCACTGGAGAAAAGTGGAGCCAGTGGATTTCTTCTGTCTGGGGGGGTATCTGGATCTGTACAGAGGAGAAAAAAAAAAAAAAATGACTGTACCTGGAAATTTAACTTTCCATCCCAACTCTGCTTCTTCTTTTATTTTTTTTTTTTTCCTCTAATACCCTTAATCAATAAAAACTTATCCTACTGACTTGGTCAATCACATCTTTCTTTGCAGACCTCCACAGTATCTTGGCAATAAAGCTGTAGAGGGGCTGAGGATTCTTCTTGCAGTAAGGACGATAGAGAAGTCGAACCCACCAGTGTTTGACACAGTAAGGTTCAATACCAAGAAAGACCACTAACCCAAAAAGATCTGAAAAGAAAGAAAAAAGCATGTTGAGAATACAGATGGTCCCCGACTTACGGTGGTTTGACTTAAATTTTTTTGACTTTACCATGGTGCAAAAAAGATATTCAATGGAAACCGTACTTCAAATTTGAATTTTGATCTTTTCTCAGGCTAGTGATATGTGATACCGGACTCTGTGATGCTGAGCAGTGAACGAGAGCTTCCAGTCAGCCACTCAATGACGAGGGGAAACAAACAATATGCTTATACTCTGTACTCATACAACTATTCTGTTTCTCACTTTTAGTAGAGTACTCAAAATAAAAATCACATAAGATATTCAACACTACTAAAAATAGGCTTTTGTCCTTTATATTTTCTGCTTCCTCTACCATAGAGAATTTTCCTCTCGCTCTTCACCCAGCTTATATGGTGTTTTAGATCTTGATTCAGCTGTCACTTCCTTCTGAATCCCTATTATGTGACATCACAGAACCAGACATCATTTTTTGAAATCTTACAGTTAAAATTTTATGTTTATTGCATACATGGAAGTTATCTTGATTGCAATCTTATATGTGTTTAAGTGTTTAATAAACATATCTTGTCTTCTAAACTGTAAGCTCCGCAATGTCAGGGACTTTATTTTTTGCTCACTATTATAACTCACAAAGAAAAAATAGCTGGAGTTCCCATTGTGGCTCAGTAGTTAACGAATCCGACTAGGAACCATGAGATTGTAGGTTCGATCCCCGGCCTCATTCACAGGGTTAAGGATCTGGCGCTGCTGTGAGCTGTGGTGTAGGTCGAAGACGCGGCTTGGATCTGGCATTGCTGTGGCTCTGGTGAAGGCTTGGCGGCTACAGCTCTGATTAGACCCCTAGCCTGGGAACTTCCATATGCCGCAGGTTCGGCCTAGAAAAGACAAAAGAGAAAAAATAAGCCAATAAACACATTACAAAGTACTTAAATTATTTAAAGTTGACACGTACAAAGAAACTAAATTAAATGAATGCATAAGTAGAAAATAAAAACAAAAGCAGTGGAAGCAGTTACCATTTATGAATATTTAATAACTCCCAGGTACTATGCTAAATGCTTTGCACATTTTATTACAGTTAACTTTAAAATATCTCATTTCGGGAGTTCCCGTCGTGGCGCAGTGGTTAACGAATCTGACTAGGAACCATGAGGTTGTGGGTTCGGTCCCTGCCCTTGCTCAGTGGGTTAACGATCCGGCGTTGCCCTGAGCTGTGGTGTAGGTTGCAGACGCGGCTCGGATCCCGCGTTGCTGGGGCTCTGGCGTAGGCCGGTGGCTACAGCTCCGATTCAACCCCTAGCCTGGGAACCTCCATATGCCGCGGGAGCGGCCCAAGAAATAGCAACAACAACGAAAAGACAAAAAAATAAAAAATAAAAATAAAAATAAAATATCTCATTTCATAATACAAAAAATAGGGATTTGAATTATTAAGTAATTTGTTTATGGATATACAACTAAGAGTCAGGATGTGAACCCAGGTTCATCTATTTCCCAAAGCCAATTCACTGTATACCAATATAAACAAGTGTATTATATTGACATGGGGTATGGAGGATGAAAGGAAAGGGTGATGTCCTTGCTTAGTTGACTCTCTAAGTAGACTGACGTGATTCAGCCTGCCTGGAAGGACATACTAAAAGCCTGACAAATTATGTTAAGAAAACAGCCTAGTCTCATTTCCTTATTCACTATATGGCCAACCTGTTATTTACCAGATCTCTTGGTTGTTGCTAATTAATAAATCATCAAATCTGATTTATCTCTGTCAGTCTAGCACAGTGAATCTCAACTGAGGTGGAGGTGGGGGGGTATGATTTTGCCCACAGGGGCATTTGGCAATGTCTGGAGACATTTGTGCATGTCAAAACTGAGGAATGCTATTGGCATCTAGACAGTAAAAGCTCAATATCCAAAACGACCAGGACAGCTACCAATAAGAATGAATTATCTGACCTTAAACACCAATGGAGCTAAGGCTGAGAAACCCTAGTCTAACACAAAAAGAAAACAAAGGAAACTTTCATTTCCAAATACTATATAGTTAAGTCACGCCAAGCTAATGTTTACACTGCAATAACTACAAAAAAGAAAAGATGCATGACAAAAATTATAGTATTAAATATGTCAGAGAATCATGAAAGCAAAGACAAAAGATAAATTTCTAGAAAGTCTAGAAAGGCTATGTTTTTTTAGTAACTTGGTCAAGAGAAAACTTTTTGGGTGATCATCTTCATTGTGGAAATAAACTCACATGTATGTACATATATGTGTCAAAAGGTGACAAATTCTATACTTTAAATATTTAGTTTCAATATGTCACTTATACCTTAATGAAGTTGTTTTAAAAATTAATAAAAAATTTGTTGAATGGTGGGTGACAAGTGCTCAAAACATCTCCCAATATCTTATTTTTCCAAGATAAACTACCTAGAGAACTGAGGAATTATTGCCCATGTTCTTTAAACATTAAAAATCGGAAAAAAAAAACTTTTGATAGTCATTCTTTTTTCTATACCTTCTCAGCTAACTTTTGAGCTAAATGAGATCTTATTAACACCTAAACAGCAACAAATTGGACACTTTCCAAATATAACAGCAGACCACCAAATCTGGCCTTTATATTAGCCTGATGATATCCTATAAGTACATATCTTAATGTAACATACTAAAATTATTAGGTATTTAAATACATACTTAAAATCTTCCTGAAAACCTTTTTTCCCTAAAAATAATTATAAAAATATATTGTTTTTCAGGTAACAGTAATGGATGTTGATATTTTTATTTTAGCAGAATGAGATTACCCTGCTAAAAATAAACAATATATGAAAATGTGTATTTTCAGAATAAGTTCTGAGGATAAGTATTTGCCACAGAACTCCAAGAATATAGTTTAACTATATTTTAATGATAGTTTTTCAGGAAATTTGCTATGTAAAATGACATTTACTTAAACTTTTAATTATAAAAATTTGCAACTTGAACAAAAGTTTTAAAATGCAGTACATGTTCTATGGAAAATGTAAGTTACATGAATGAGATTAACATGGAAACATGAGTTTTATAATACATGGGTGGGAGGCCCTTATTTTTATAGACACAGCAAAGTAAAATTCTTTCTCTCTCTTTTGTCTTTTATCATTTTAGGGGCTGTGACCCCTAGCCAGAGGTTCCCAGGCTAGGGGTCGACTGGAGCTGTAGCTCCTGGCCTATGCCACAGCTACAGCCATAGCCACAACCAGTGGGATCCGAGCCGTGTCTGTGACCTACTCCTCAGATCACTGCAACACTGGATCCTTACCCACTGAAGGAGGCCAGGAGTTGAATCTGCACCCTCATGGATACTAGTGGGTTCATTAACCACTGAGCCAATATGAGAACTCCTAAAATTCTTTTTTCCCCTGTCTTTCTCTTTCCCTTTCTTTCTTCCCTTTCCTATCTCTCTTTTTCCCTTTCTCTCTTCTCTTTCCTGTCAGGTTCTTCCTGTTTTCTACACATCATTTTGAAACTTTCAGCTCAGTTCAGATCTATGTCTATACTGTTTCAGGAGGCAAATTAGGGCAGTGGGACTACTCACTGTATATCTGTCCTTATACATATGAGCAAAAATCACTTGATTCCACTTAAAAAGGTAAGTGTTTGAAACCATCAAGAATCTAATGTAAATACATGTATCATCACTTACATAGGATTTCAGCAAAAGTTAAACATATTAATATGTTTTGTTCAAAAAAGTTAAGCTTTTCAAATATAAGTAACATGTGAGGAAACCATATATTACCCTCCAATCCTCTCTGTACTGGAGTGCCACTGATGCACCAGCGGTTAATCCCACTCAAGCGCTGAGCCATTTCTGCAGCCTGATGGGAGAGAAATATGAAACAATAAAGAAAAAAAAAACCACACACACACACACAGAGGAAGAATGTGGAAGTCAGGAATAAGTTTACTTAAAATAGCCCATGAAAAGTGATGCTTCAGGTCAGATGCATGTAATCCTACTGAACAGTTATCACACTCAATACTGAAGGCCATATTCAATGGCTCATCTTCTAGTACAGTGGTTCTCATTAGCAGGAGGCTGCCACGTGTCCTTCCAAAGAGGAAAAGTAGTTCAGGTATGTGTAGAATGAACAGGCTCCCTGATTGACTGACATATCCCCTGGACCACACGATCCTCCAGGTGTGAACCACTGTGCTAAAAGATACCATTTATAAATTCAGTTCTGGTTACAGACTAATCAAAGAAGACAGAACAAAGACAACGTCTGAATTATCCTCTAAAATAGCATTTATCTATTACCATTTGGTCTCTCTGATAAAAAATGGCCAAAATTATTAGAACCTATAGGATGAGCATTCCACATAGCAGAAATGCTTATAAAAGTCCCTGAACAGAGTTCACTTCGATTTGCATCACACAGAAACTGCCATCAAATATGCATGAGCACTGCATATGAAGTAATGATTCAGAGTATCAAAGTAATTCCTAAAGATTATATAGCTCATACACAAGACGAAATCAAATGTAGAGTGTTTAACGGCAAACTTTTGACTAATGTCAATGATGTGGGTTAACTACACTTAAACTATTACATTTTCTATGAACAGTTTTCCCCAATCCCCTCCCCTTTTCTCTCTTCCAACCCTTAAGAGTCTGCAGAAATTCTCACTTTTACAGCAGGGCATTCAACCATCTGAGCTTCATCAAGGCAGATCCTCCACCACTCCACAGCTACTAGGGGGCTGGGAATGGCCATATAGCGCTTCTGGTTCCTTAAGCGACGCCCATCCTCACTATTGCTGTGTGGAATATCTACATAGTTTAGTTCTGAACGCAGGACATCATAAGTAATGATGACTATGTCCTGTTCGGCCAAAAAATGAGGCTGCAAAAAGCCATCTTTCTTCACTCCTTGATATACCTACAAAATAATCAGCAGAGAGTTACTGCAGAAAGGCGAATCAAAGATAACTGAAATAGAAATATTCATTAATTTTATACCCTTATTGAGCCCTTCCTATTTGTTTAGAACCAAACATGCTATAAGATACACCCCTGTATCTACCTGTCTAGTGAAAGATGCATTTTAGTGTGGAAGATTAAGAACATAAGCAATGCAAAAGGAACTATAACAGAGGCAAATGTGCTAGCATCAGAGTGAAAAGAGCATTTCTGTGGCTAAGAAGGTAAACTCAGAGAGGAATTCAAATTTGAGGTAGATCTTGAAATACATTGAGGAGTTCTCACATGTGGAGAAAAGGGGAAAAGGACTTATGGGATAGGTAGGTAGGTGGGTAAATGGAATCAATAGCTTGAGCAAAAACACAAGGGTGTGAGAAAGCAGCACTAAGAGCTGTTATTTACTTAATGTCTTTTCTATTTCTGACACTGTTCAAAGCTTTATTTCCTACCTTCAACAACAATCTTGTTAGTAGTTGTTATCATTCCTATCTCACATATTAAGAAACATGAAGTGAACTGCTCAAAACTGGTATAGTCAAGATTCAAACCGAGGTTTGTCTATTCTACAGAACAGAGCTCCTCAATGGCAGATGGTATTTTACGTTTTACTGTTTTCTCCATGCCTATCGCAGCGGCTGAAATAAAAGAGCCTCCAGTGACATTTAATAGTAACATAGAAAGAAGGAAAGATGAACAAAGAGAGTAAAGAATACTGAAAGAAGTGAACACTAACATTAAATGACCACTTACTGTGTGCTAGCACTTTATCAACTCATTTAATCATCACAAAAAGTCTGTGACAGGGCACTAGTTTCAGAACTTAGCACAATTCCTAGCACATAATAGGTGCTCAATAAATATCTGTTGAATGAGTAAATTATTATTTTATAGATGGGGTAATTGAGATTTCAGAGGAAGATTCTGGAGTTAAAAGTTATAAGATCATACAAGTAGATACTATTAAACAATGCTGCCTTTGAAATGCATTTCTCTCAGAGTACGAATGCTCATACAAAGATTTTTCATTTACAGTTCCTGCAGTGGCTTAGCGGTTAACGAACCCGACTAGCACCCATGAGGACACAGGTTCAATCCCTGGCCTCGCTCAGTGGGTTAAGGATCTGGCGTTGCCGTGAGCTGTGGCATAGGTGGCAGATGCGGCTTGGATCCCGAGTTGCTGTGGCTGTGGCGCAGGCCAGCAGCTACACAGCTCCAACTGGACCCCTAGCCTGGGAACCTCCATATGCTGCTGGTGCGGCCTAAAAAGACAAAAAAACAAAAGGTTTTTCATTTACATGATCAAGAATTTTTTCAAAAGCTTTCACATTTTTCAACCCAAAATGCTTTAACTTCTGATATCAGAATAGTCTACTATTCTATTTCTTATTCCCAATTTCCTCTTTAAGTTCTGATTTAATATTATTATTATTATTTCATTAAGTTAATTTTGGGGATCAAACCACTTTGGTTTGCTTTTATCATGAACCAAAAATTTACATTTTCCTATCCCTTTAAAGAGCCCAAACTGCCTCACCAAGACTCGAAGAGATGATGACCTCACATGCCTGTTGATCTCATCCACCCACTGATGACAGATGGAACTGGGAGAGATAATCAGAGTTGCTCTTGTTGATACTGGCTCCATCGCTACAAGGCAGTGGGGGCAGTAGAAAGGTTTAATCTTCAGATTCTTCTCTTCATAATTCACACATTTTGCATGTTGCCACAACTGGCATTTCAGGCACTGAACACGAGGCTTACAGTCTGCCTGGTCAAGTTCACCACATATGCACTCAAAGCGATAGCCAGAAGAATTATTGGGACTCATGACATTAGAATGTGGTATGTCACCACCAGCAGGAGTTACAGATTCAACTTGGTCCTTTGCTGCCTGCTCTTGCTTGACTTCAAAGACACATGTACTTTCAGATGTGGTAACATCAGTAATTCCAGAGTCACCAGGAGCTGGACAATGATCTTGTGAGCTGAGATCGACATTAAGCTGACTTTTTTCCTTTTTTGTGGAGGGAGCAGGTTTTTTCCTCAGTTTACTACGATTTTTCCTGGGCTTGTAGTAATAATAGTAAGGATCATCATCATCATCAGAGGTATTTGATGGCAAGTATTCAGAATCTGTGTCCTTGTTCCCTGATTTTCTGGATTCTTTCTGAATTTTCCTTGGACTCCCCACTGCCTATAAAAAATATTATTTATTTATTTCAACAGAGTGATATATCTGAAATCAAATGCCTAACATCATGTGCTTTACATAAAATTCTAGTAGCCAGTCTTTGTTACCCTTGCCCTGAGGAGAATCACTTCTGATCAACAGTTTTAAAATTGCTCCAAGAACTCCCCTCCCTGAAGGCCCAAAAGCAAAAGAAAGTTCTATTGCTGTATAATTAAGATTTGGAGAGAACAAAAATTAGAAAGATAAAGGGAGCTACTAATTTTTGTATCAACTTCTTGTATTTACAGTCTGCTTACATCAATAAGAGACTGGTTAGTTTGTAATACATAAATATATAAACTAAGGCAAATATAAAAACACCAAATATTAAAATACAGCATTTAAACAAAGTGAAAATTAATCTACTAGTTACTACAATTAGGAAATGAATTCCTCCTTCCTTTCTTCTTTCAACCTGTGTACTCGCCTCATATTTATTTATTGATGTCTATTCTGCGCTAGGCATCATATGAGATGCTGGGGATACAAATAAGAGGAAAATTTAGCTCCCAGTCTCAAAAGGGTCTGTTGGAAGAGAACAGTAAAAAGTAAAATGATTCTACAGGAATGCACAAGAGGATTATATAACAGAGAGGGCTGTCATGGGGAGGCAGGTGCCAGCAATAGCTTCCTAGAAGTGATGTCACAGCCAAGGTTGAACAGAGGAGTGAATGACATTAATGTGGAATGACTGGCATTAGCTGAAGGAGATTTTCTTTTTTTGGTAGCAGAATAATTAGTAAAAGCATGGAAGTTCACTGCAGTCTTCTACCCTTGTTGGGGAGAAAATGCTGGAGAATCCCCACTCCAGGAAATGAACTTTCTTATTTGCCATTTCTTTCAGAGTAGGTAAAGTGGTAATTTCACGCTTTGACTTGCTGTCATTAGTTTTTTCCTTGAATTATGTTCGTAAATTTGTAACTATTTTCTTAAAAGCAAATTGAAATTGTTGGCCCCAAAGAAGCAGTTTTATAACAAAATGTATAAATTTTATAAGATGATGATATGGGAAAAATGAGACTTTTATAAAGATTCAAGTTGTATATAAAGAGCTGTGCACATGTAAGGTATCAACATTTTAAAAATATGGAACATGCTTTTTAACTGCTGACAACAGCACGAACATAAGAAAAGTTGTTTTAAACTCAAATACGCTTAACAAACTAATCTTATAATTCACTCAATAAATACTTATTGAGTCCTTGATATGCACCAAGCACTCAGCTTACCTGTATTCAAAACAATTTCTACTCTGATGGAACTTATATTTAAGAAGTAGAAAATGTAAGTCCCAGCCCTAAGTGTTTTTTCTAATGTTTGTTTTTTTTATCACTAGACTGTAAGAGCTTTAGACAGGTGGGAATCTGTCAACTTATTCTGTAAAGCATTATATACGGCTACTTAATAAGTGCTCTGTTACCTGCTTTTTTGTTTTATCATATATATCCTCTTCCTTGTAATTCTTTCCCAATGTAAAAGTACCAGAAAAACCATGGCCTTTGATCTGTTTCACAAGACCTTCAAAAATTAAACATTTCAGCATCCGTTTCAGAAGACTCCTGTTCCGCTGAACATCATATCTATATATAGAACTGACATACTTATAGATGGAAAGAATGGAAACTCCTTTTTTTCCATTCATTTCTTTTACAGCTGTCAGGATCATCACACGTGTGGCTAAATGCAAAAGGACATGCTAACTCAGTCACAACAATTAAAATTAAAAGAAAATAAAATTAGTTAATCTTAATGTGCATTGAGGACCAAGTTAAGAAAAAAATAAATCAAAGATTTAAAGTTACATTGTCTGTATAGCATCACTTTGAAGCATATGTAATAAAAATTTATCTCAATACACTAAGAAAGAAATTACTGTAGTGGAAATAATTTAAGGAAGAATTACATTAATCTGCTAATCTTGCAAATCAATTCTCATTTAAAATTGTATATTAAAAAAATTCTCACAATTACCTACATATTATCTACATGTATTATCTACATATATGCTACCATTAGTAACGGAAACATTCATTTGCTAGCAGAATTTGAAGTAGGTACACTAGAGGATAAACAAAGCCTGATTAAAATGGTAAGCAAAAGAAATGACGCAAAATCTACCTGGACCAAGAGAAACCAAAGAATAAATCTTTACTTTTGTTATAATATGCCTTGTAATTGAACTTTTATGCAAAGTATAAGCAACTGCAAAAACAATTATAAATAAAAATTACAAGATACCTCTATATAAGGTTGATAAGAACTAGAACAAAAATCACTGTAAAAAGGTGTTATCTTTAAGAGATGTCATACTTACGGGGGCATTGAACTTTTTCTTTTGGTTCAAATTCCATATGCTGGGTTTCTGTGTTTTTTACATTTTCTCCAGAATACTGTGATGGAATGAAATAATTCACCACTTTCCCCTGATATAAACAACATTCAGTAGTCACACACAATGCTTTCAGTATTCTGAGTTGCCTATTAAAATTAACCCTCTTTCTATTAAGGAGAGGGAAAAAAGTTGTAAAAAATTATGAAAGAAAGGGCTATACATGCTATTCATACATACAAACCTTATTTTTTATTTCGGAGTTTACAGCTAGCCATCACTTCAAAAAATTGTGCACATTATCTTAAATTAGTTCTGAAATTAACTTTTTAAGGCTTGTTTAAAATAGAATTAGCTCAATGAATTTATAATAATACTAAAAATAACTTAAAACTAACACATCTAATGAGTAGAAAATTCCCAAAGACAGTTACAGATAGTTAAAACTGTATACTTTAACTCATTTTTCTACAAAGGAACAGACATTCTCTACTCTATCCCTACCCAAATCTCAAAGGCTATTTTGAAAACTTTACTCTATTAAAAGATCATATAACCACTAAGGTTGTGAGCATGATGGGCCCTACAGGTAATTACAATTATTTCTTTTACTAGTGGCTTCATTTTGGCAGGATTTAATGTCCTGATTTCAGATTTCATTATTGGAAAATATGAGCTACAAGCTATATTTGCCTCAGTGGATTTTTTTTTTATAAACTCTGAAATTTATATTTTAAAACAAAATTATAGGTTTTGTAATAAAGACTTAGAGTTTGTTTCACCTAGCAATCTAATTACTAAGCTATTTATCCTTAGTTCTAATTATATAATTCTAAGATTTACTTATCTGAGACTTGCACAGTTTTTGAAAAATAGCTCTCAAAAATATTCAGTAGTGATGTGGAGCCTTGAAGTAGTGACAGAACATATGAGGAAGTAATAGAACATTCCTAAGGGAATTTCTCTGCCAATTAGGAGGAAGCTTGATAAGTGACAGCATATCCCCTTCCTAGTTGGCCAATATCACTTCAAAAAACCCTGCCAGGTCACAAAAATCCCATTTTCTGTGTCTACGTGAAGTTAACTAACAACTAATATAAATCATTAGCTGCAGAGTAAACTGAAAGTGTTGACTTAAGTGCCAAACAAATGTTCGACATATGATGCTTTTTGAGAACACATGTCCCTGCTTTCCCAAGCTCTACAGTACTCCTCCTACCTCAGGCAGAGTGAGAGCATCTTGTTTGACATCTTGTCGAGTATGTGTCAGAATAAGAGCCAAAACCTCCACTGTCTTTCCGAGACCCATCTCATCTGCTAAGATTCCACCAAGCAACTGTGGCCCAGCATTTGGGTACTCACGAATGATGCTAAAGGTAAAAACAAGAAAAATGCATTATTGGAGCACAAATAAAAACTAAACTGATCCTAAAGAGAAATGAAAGAAATGCATAAAAGGCTAAGTTTTTTAAAACTATATTTTAGGGTGCAATAATTATAATTCCTATATCACGAATATAAGAACTATGATAATCAAAATACTGCCTGAACTGACAACTAAAGCCTGCAGAAAAAGAATTGGTACTGTTATCATTTTTTTCTCTTCTATAAATAGAAGGAAGTATGTCTGCCTTTTTTTTGACCCGTTTGAATCTGTGAATAAAAAATAAGAACAGCAATAACTACTGATTTGACTAATTAAAGTTAATGACTGAAAAAAAAATAAAGTTAATGACTCTGAAAACTTATGACATTTTACTTAAAATTATAATCGCTTTAAATATCAATAACTATACATCTTAAGTCAATTCTATTATACTGCATTTATCTACTGAAAAATGACAAGTGTTATTAAGCCTATATCTATCCTATCTATAAAAATGTCTAATAAGACTTTAACTTAGTATTCCTTCTTGAGGTACTGCCAAGACTGAAGACATATATTACCATATCTCATACGGGTTTTCGTAGTTCTATTTTTAATATTAAGCACAAAGTAAAGTTTTGCCTTACCAGCCTGTATATGGATTGTAGTAGAGTTTCAAACCCTCAGATGTTACAATCTCTCGCCATAGAAAGTGCAGGGCATTTTCTAAAGAAAAATATCACCATAAGAACAAGTTTTATTTGTTTTCCTTTCTGTCAGATAATCATTAAAGTAAAAGTAAGTTAACAGTCAGGATAGCCTGGAAGGCAAATATACATGGGAAAAAGGCTAGGATTCCTCTCATGGTTTTCTTCACATTTTATTCTTTAGCTTCCTTTGCTTTGTGCACAAATATTTTCCAGAAAAAAGTGGTAAGCCAGAAAAAGTGTAACAAATTACAAAGGGTTAACAGGAAAAGCAAACTAATACATATAATCAATTCTTACCCAATAAAGGAAAGTAGCTTATCTTTTACAAATCCTTCAGGAAGGTAACAAATGTCTTTAAATAACTCTATAGATATGATACTGGGCTAGTACATTAAGTTAGACTTAACCTTTTATACGGGCCTGAGTGGGAGGAAAGGCTTAAATGAGAAAAAAAAAATCTAAAACTAACACTGAAGTACTGTGTTTATTTCAACCAGAATCTTCCACTATCTCTTCCCTTAATATTTTAAGTTGTTCAAGCCAACTGCTAAGTAGAAAGTATGTCTCTACACACTAGTGAAATGGTAAGTCATTTTTTGTTACCTTCCTTAGGGATTAATTGAAGCAGGAATACAGACACATAGGTTGTATAAAATGAAAAACATTGAAAGAGAAAAATAGAAGAGAGGAGATAAATTTATGGGAACCACAGGGAACAGAAATGACACATGGGACTTAACAAAATCTAGTCTCTGGACAGAAAACAATGAATCACTAATATATGCACCATGGATGAACTGCAAAAACATTATGTTGAAAGAAGCCAACTCCCTCCACCTAAGTGTCCATGCTTTATCATTCTGTTTGTTTCAAAAACAGGTAAAACTAATTTACGGTGTCAGTGGTTGCCTCTCAAACGATGTGAAGTAGGAGAGTTGACTGGGCAATGATGGAACTTACTGAGGTGATGAAAATGTTTTATCTCAGCACTGTATGGATAGAAACATTAAAAGAAACAGGTAAAACTAACTTTAACAGTCATTTTTATTTGGCCTAATATAATAAAAATTTTATTTCAATATGTAATCAATAAGAAATTAGTAGTGAGAGTTCACATTCTTTTTTTGATTTTAATTTGAAATCTGGTGTATATTTTAAAGCTACAGCACATAATCTGGACAGACACATTTCATGTCTCAAGAGGCATGTGTGGTTACTGGCTACTTTGGGAAAGTCTGGTTATGTCTTAGATCTGAGCTGCTAGTTACTCCGTTGCATAGATTTATCAAAACTTACCAAACTGTGCCCTTAATATCTGTGCATTTTACTGTTTATAAGTTATACCTTAATCAAATTACTTAGTTAAAAAATTATTTTATTTTGGAGCAAAATAATTCAGTCTGTGGGAAACTCTATAGAGCTAACAATTTCTTCAATAAATATAAGAAAAAATAGAGAGGAGATAAAACATATTGACTAAAAGGAACTTAAGAGATAGCAACTAATTTCAATATATGGATATTATTTGGCTTAAGGTTTGAGCAAACTATAGGAGAGAGAGAAACAGAAAGGGGGGATAGAAGGGAGAAAGAAAGATTTGGTGATACTAAAGGATTATTGGTTTTAAAATCCATTAGAATATATTTATTCCTATTTAGAAGAACCTACCAAAACAGATATGCAGACCAATGGAACAGAACTGAGAACCCAGAAATAAAGCCAGACACCTAGAGTCAATTAATCTTTGACAAAGGAGGCAAGAACATAAAAGGGGAAAAAGACAGTCTATTCAGCAAGCATTGCTGGGAAACCTGGATAGCTGCATGCAAATCGATGAAACTAGAACACATCCTCACACCATGCATGAAAATACACTCAAAATGGCTGAAAGACTTAAACATAAGACAAGACACCATCAAATATTCTCTGACATCGACCTTACAAATGTTTTCTCAGGTCAGTCTCCCAAAGCAACAGAAATAAAAGCAAAAATAAACCAATGGGACCTAATCAAACTGACAAGCTTTTGCACAGCAAAGGAAACCAACAAGAAAACAAAAAGACAACGGACAGAATGGGAGAAAATAGGTTCAAACGATGCAACTAATTAGGGCTTAATCTCTAGAATATGCAAACAATTTATACAACTGAACAGCAAAAAAGCCAACAACCCAATTGAAAAATGGGCAAAAGACCTGAATAGACATTTCTCCAAGGAAGAGATACAGATGGCCAACAAGCACATGAAAAAATACTCAACATCCCTGATTATTAGAGAAATGTGAATCAAAACTACCACAAGATACCACCTCACATCAGTCAGAATGGCCATCATTACTAAGTCCACAAATAGCAAATGCTAGAGGGGATGTGGAGAAAAGGGAACCCTCCTGCACTGTTGGTGGGAATGGAAGCTGGTACAACCACTATGGAGAACAGTATGGAGGTACCTGAGAAAACCATACATAGAACTACCATATGACCCAGCAACCCCACTCTTGGGCATATATCTGGACAAAACTTTCCTTGAAAGAGACACATGCACCCGCATGTTCGTTGCAGCTCTATTCACAATAGCCAAGACATGGAAACAACCCAAATGTCCATTAGCAGACGATTGGATTAGGAAGATGTAGTATATATACACAATGGAATAGTACTCCGCCATAAAAAAGAACAAAATAATGCCACTTGAGGCAACATGGATGGAACTAGAGACTCTCATACTGAGTGAAGTAAGTCAGAAAAAGAAAGACAAATACCCTATGATATCACTCATATCTGGAATCAAATATACGGCACAAATGAACCTTTCCACAAAAAAGAACATCATTTACTTGGAGAATAGACTTGTGGTTGTTGAGGGGGAGGCTGTGGGATGGATTGGGAGCTTGGGGTTAATGGATGCAAACTATTGCCTTTGGAATGGATTAGCAATGAGATCCTGCTGTGTAGCACTGGGAACTATGTCTAGTCACTTATGATGGAGCATGATAATGTGAGAAAAAAGAACGTATACATGTATGTGCAATTGGGTCACCATGCTGTACAGTAAAAAAATAATAATGCATTAAATAAAATTAAATAAAAAAAGAAACTTTATCTTTTAATGAAATAAACTAAAATATTAATATATGATATGATATAATATGTGGGATTATTACTTCAAAATAATTCAGAATATGGAAGAAGGAGGAGATGGAGGAAGAAGAAATAATATTGGTTATGAACTGGTATTTATTTTCCAAAATAAAAAGTTTAACAAGATGAAGTCTGTTGGGTAAAGAGTGGGAAAAATAAGTAAAAGCTATTTATCATTAATTAAAATAAATCTATGAGTTTCTGTTGCAGCTCAGTGGGTTAAGAACACAATCAGCATCCATGAGGATGAGGGATTGACCCCTGGCCTTGCTCAGTGGGTTAAGGATATGAGGCCGCCACAAGCTGTGGCATAGGTCACAGACATGACTCAGATCTAGCATTGCTGTGACTGTGGTATAGGCTGGCAGCTGCAGCTCCAATCTGACCTGTAGCCTGGGAACTTCCATATGTCATAGGTGTGGCCCTAAGAAGGAAAAAAAACATCTGCATAGGAAGAATGAAAAACAGCCAGCACTTCCCTTCCCAGAATCACGTAAAAATCTCATTTTATGCCCATCCCTTTAAAGAAATGGCACAAATGACTCCCATGAATCTACTACTTTTATGAAAACACTAGATGACATTTCATTTTATTGTTTATTTTGCAGAGTAAAGCAAATAAACACAAAAAAAGAGAAAAGAAATGCAAACCAAGAAAAATTAGATGAGTCACACATAAATCTCCCACTTCTGTAAATTTGCTTTCTGTTCCTAACATTCATGATTAAACTGCGAAGCCTCTTACATATATATTAGCAAGAGTCCCACCTGATCAGGTTCCAAAAGTAATTCTTAGTTTGAAAGGGCCATGTAAACAATTGCTTGGTTTTAAAACTTTCCAATCAAGGCAGCCTTTACTTTGGCAGGAAAAAAATCAGTTCAAACTATTATGCACCGGTGAGGGAACTCACTGATGAATTTCTCTAAATTGCAATTTTGAAAGATTTCTTAGAAAATAATTTTGTTCACCAGAACACCCATTCTATCCTATCTTTTCAATACAATTAGTTTATTGGCCAATTTCTTTCCACCTTAACTCTCCCTTCTATAATCCTTCTGATCAATTACCCTTTCTTTAAGCATGTTATACTTGCCACTAGCAGGAGCACTTCTGAAATGCTCTTGTTGTAGCATCCAATTGACAGCCTCTCTTTGGTATGGTCTCAACACAGGAGTCAGTGCAGGATGCTGGACATCCACGTGAATGGATTGAGTTTCTTGCTGATGTGTTTGCTTCACAAAGTGATAGAGCTCATCAATGTCCTGTCCCTCGGGCTCACTCTCTGAATCTTCCTCATCTTCTTCCAGCACATCTGCATATCCAACAACAAATGTATTCAAAACAACCCAGTCCACATGTATAACTATGAACAAGTCTTATTTCAAGAACATACCATGCATTCTCCTAACTCTGAGACCTTCCTTAGTGTATTTCTTGACTGGAAGATCCTACACTAATTCTTCATTAAGCCAAAATCTTTCCACCCATCCTTCAAGATAATTCAACTGAGAAGTTCCCATTGTGGCTCAGTGGTAATGGATCAGACTAATATCGACGTGGATTCAAACCCTGGCCCCGCTTGGTGGGTTAAGGATCCAGCTTTGCTGTGGCTGTGGCATAGGCCAGCAGCAGTAGCTCCGATTAGACCCCTTGCCTGGGAACCTCCATATGCTGAGAGTGAGGCCCTAAAAAGAGTCCCCCCGCCCCCGCCGTCAAAAAAAGGTAATTCAACAGATACTTTTTCCATGATATTTTCTTTTGTTTTTCTCTAATCAGAATTAATATTCTCCTCTGTGTTCATGCATTACTCTTATACTTTGGACATAGCAATACCTTGCAATCTGTCTGGTAGTGCCATTCACTTGTGTGTATTCATCTCTTTCCTACTGAACTGTTATGCTCTTTGAAAGCAAACGCTGTGTTGTATTTATAGCTCCTCAGAGCAGCTAGCATGTTCTCTGCCCACTGTAGATGTTTAATAAACATCTGAGGAACTGAATGTGAATATTTTTTGTAGTTTATCAAAGAATAATTTCACTTTTACATCTTAACATAAAAAATTCATACGTAGATAACACCTTTTCTATGTCTAACAAGACCAGGGTTCCCATTCTATTTCCTATAGTAAAAATGACAGGTATTTGGTAGCAGCAGCAGCCAATTAGGAGATTAAAGTTTTAAACCATCATAGCAATACCTTGCAATCTGTCTGGTAGTGCCACTCACTTGTGTATTCATCTCTCTCCTACTGAACTGTTATGCTCTTTGAAAGCAAAGGCTGTCTTGTATTTATAGCTCCTCAGAGCAGCTAGCATGTGCTCTGCCCACTGTAGATGTTTAAACTTTTGCACAAACTTACAAACCCCTTTCAGCTAATGATTTGTTTCTGAATGGTTTCAAATAGGCCTATGCACATTTATAGGACATACCTCACATGCTCTAAAACAAAGACTGTACCATAAAATAATTACTTTTTTCAATAAAGAATATGCCATATAAGATTTTTTAAACTTTATAATGAATGTGTAGTTATACGCTTGGTTACTTTGTTACTATTGGTATATAATATAGTATTAACATCTAAATTTGAAGTTACTATTGGTATATAATATAGTATTAACATCTAAATTTGAAGTTTTACTTTGAAAAATTCAGACCATATTATTTTTAGAATTCAGTATAACAGAATTCTTATAACTTTAAAAACTCTAGGTGTACTTAAAAGCATTCCTTCCAATTCTGAAAACAGGGATTTTCCTCCCTTTAGGTCTATAATATGCAAAAAGATGTATTATTACTAGTATTATGAAGCTTTGTAAAGAATGTACTGAAGGAACAACTCAATAACCAAGCTTAGGAACTGATTTCCCAAATATTTATGCATAAAAATGTTCTATAATTTGCACCTGAAATAAGGCTGACCCACCATGAGCAGGACTTGGAGAATCTGAGCCGTTTTTCCAGTAGTGTTGATGGGCTGCATCAAGCCATCCACACTCCCCCTTGGGAACCAATGGCAGACAACTCTGAAACTGCAGGTCTGACCAAGGATGCAACATCTTGCCAAGAAACAGTAGCAAAGTTAACTGGTCTTTATGGGAAGCAGGCTCTTGAGATTATTTGTCAGACTGCAAAGGAGAGGTGGAATAAAGGCCAGCCAAGGATCTCTGGCCATGACAAAATGAAAAAGCACAGGAATAATGCAAAAATTCCAATCAGCTCAGATCCTTTTAAATTCTGCCTACTGACTCCACAAATATTTGAGTACTTATGATAAACTAAGCACATTATTAAGCAAATAAAGACAAAAATTACAGTAGTGGGGGCATTTCAGATAAGTATAATGTTGTCATGTAACAATTTTATGGAGGTTGTTTAATTTTATTATGGTTTTACTAGCTGTTTTTCTGTCTGTTATACATAGGAGTTGGGGGAAAACCTTCAACTCTTCAGTAATAGCAATTTTAAAGTTTACTTTAAAAATTACCTGGAATAATAAAACTGTATAACTTTTCCATCACTCTTTTCATGAGTTGATTGAACTTTTTCATTCTGGAATTTGCATCACTCAGAAAATCTAGTTTCGCTAGGCCACCTTCCAAAAGATAAATTCCAACCTACAAAGAATTAATCAACATAAAAATTTCAATTGAACTACATCATTTTTTGTGAAAATTTTTAATAAGGATTTTTTTAAAGGTTTTCATAATATTTACCCCACAAACACTAAATATATACCTACCAAATCTCCCTAAGGTATTTTCACTTTCAAATAAGAAATTAATTCTACAAAGGCAGTGCCTACTATGTGTGATGCACCATTTGAGTAGTTAGAAAAAAAAATTTTTCCTAGCTGGAACTGAACCTGGGACAATGTGATGAGAAAATCAATTCTACCTACCAAGTCAATGATTTCCCAACTGGATGATCATCAAAATAATCAGGGAAGTTTGTTAAAAATGCATAATCCCCAAGAAGATTCTGATACAAATGACAGAATTCCTAAGCATGGTTAGGTTTGGGAATCCCTATTGGCAGATCAAATACTAAGATGTACAGACCTTGATTAAGGTTATGCAGCGTGATTCTGGTAAAACAATGCAGTATGAAGTTTTGCAGTCAAAATACCTGAATTTTAACACTGGCATTGATATTTTAGAGCTAACTAAAAAAAATGATTGATTGATTTTGACCCAAATGTCCTCATTTGCAAAATGGAGAGAAGTCTACATGAGATAGCCTGCTTACTACAATTTTAAAACTTTCTAATGATAATCAATGGACCCAGTTTCCTCTCTCTCCCTATATTACCCTGGGTTTGATTTCCTAATCACTGAGATTCTCATGTTCTTTCACTAAAGAACAAGAATCAAGCAGGATTATACAGGAGTAAGAGGTAAAAATGATCTCATTTTTTATTTGTATTCTGCCTCGTGTTTACCTAGAGATGGCTTGCTATAGCAGCATTAAGTATTTAAATATTTATAAAAATCTGGATCAGGGAACACAGAACAGATTAAGCCTTGATATGTGGGACAAATGGATAAAACACAGGCATTATAAGCCATGAATTCTTATATACTTGCTATCCCTGAGCTATAATTTTTGGCATTCACAATCAGCAAAGAGAGAGAATGCTTGGGTTACACAGACTGCATAATGAAGAATTAATTACCTCTAAATTTTCTCCTTTCCTTCTGTCAATTATGAAACCATAAATAGGGCTATTGACATAACTGCTTTTTAATGTGAGAAATGTATGACACAACTTTCAATAGAACAAAGGTGAACATAACATTATAGAATTTCTTTTCAAGTTTTAGTATAAAGGCGTATTAACCTGCTTCATAGTTTACAAAGTACACTTACTTACATTATCTTACCTGATTCTCAGCACAAGTGTATGAGGTAAAAACAATGAGTACTATTTACATCTCGTACAAAAAGAAGCTGAAATTAGCACATTTAAATGGTTCATGTAAAGTTATCTGGCTAGTGAACATCAGCGTCTGAAATGAATTATATATAAATTTATTCATTCATTTGTTGTACCTTGATAATGTGATTTCCTTCTGCTTTTTGGTAAAGTTTTATTCTTTTCTTCTTTTGCAGCCACCCCAAATCTTCTAACATTTCACCACTGAAGGATGATTCCACTTGAATACCTTTGTCACACATACTGATTGGCTCACTGAGTCCTCTTTCTTGTTTCTCTATGTCTTTGCATTCTGAATGAACATAAATCAGGAACTGATTGCTTAACTCTGAACTCACCAGTGTAAAACTCCTTTCAGAAAAATTTTCCATTAAACTCTGTTCAGGAAGAAGCTGAAGAGTTAATTCTCCTAGAAGTGCTTTCCAAGAATTATCCAAGTGATAGGGAGAAATCACAATATTCAGCTTTACAGACAAAGGGGAAGAAATGCCACCAGTCTCTTCTTTATCAATTGATTTTGAGATGCTCACTGCCTCTAAACACCTCTTCTTATCTCTGTGAGCCAATTCTTCCTTTAGACTATCATCTAGTATGATGCAAGGAGCAGAAGAGGAGTCCAGACCTGGGCAGGACTGCTCATCATCAGTTAAGGTGAGAGGTTCATTCCTTCTGTCCTCATGCATATTCCAACAAAGCTGCTGCTGCTTTTCTTCATCCACCTTTACTGGAGGAGCACGTTTCCGTCGGCTACTCATTTTCAAGTTTTCTTGGAAAATGTTAACTCTAGAAGACAAAATGCAACAGTAGCATTCCAGGAGAGAATTTTAGTATTAAAATATTCTCAGATGAGAATTCAGTATATAATATTAATCCTACACATAACATGAAATCTTCAGAGATATATAAAGCAATGGATAGTTTTTTAAATAAGCCAAATACAGCTGTGGATCAAACTGACTATAATTTCATCTATCACATAAATTCTAATGGTCTTGTTGATCTTTTACAGATAAATGTAATATAGATAATTCGTTGTTTAAAACAAAATAAATTCTGAAAATACATTTCATGAGCAGCAAGATAGTACTGTAAATCTCTCAGATAACCTGGAAATGTTTATTTGAAAACTTTTAGTAACATTTAAACTCCTATCATCACTACAAAATTTCACTTTGCTTTATAATCCCAAAGGATTATCAAAACTTCATTTGACCCTTACATAGCTGAAAACAGGAAGATGAAAATATAGAAAGGTATTTCTTTTTGTGTATTAGCAGATAAAAAGAATAAGAGAGCCGGGCAAGAAATAATGTGGTGATGACAACCAGGGGAAATAAGGCGGAGATGATAAAAGAAGTAAATTAAAAAAAAAAAAATTAGGGAAAAAAGGAAAGAAAGTTTTGCCATCTCAAAAGAGGAAACTGGGCTGCAAGCAGCCTATATAAGGTCCCTAAACTATATTTTCCCCGATATAATAGCCAGTTCCTATGTGGAACATAGAACAATTCAGAGTTCAGTCACAGAGCCATAGCTGAAAACAAACAAAAGGATGTACAGGCAACATTTGGCTTGAAGTATAGTTTAAGAAATATTTTTCAATAATCCCATTTTTGAATAAAATCCAATCGTATTTGATGAGTCCCCAGTATGTATTTGAGGAAAGGATACAAAAGAAGTAGAGACCAAACCATGGTCTTTAATTCAGTACAGACAATAAGCTGCCTTTCAGTTTCCTGATGACAAACTGAGCACACAAAGCAGTCAGCACTGCTCTACTCCCACTAACTCCCCATCCCTAATTACTCTACTCCAAATCTAGCCCAGTTTAGGATAATACAAAACAATGGAAATCTCAGATGACCAGAAACTTTGAGGTTTTCCTAAAGAATCATACAGAGGGAATCAGACTGAAGAGCTAAGTGACAGTGTGAATGTATTCGCACAAAAGATGGGAGCACCTCCAAGAGGGCTGCTGTGCTCAATGGTGGGGGACCTGGCAGTGGAACCCAAAATGAGTCCAGGGCTATCAGCATAGCTAACTGTGAAGCAATAAAGTGGGAACCTTCAGGCCCTTACTTGCTCCATCTCTCCCAAAGATAAGGCAGCTTTGATGGGAGTATCTATTTTTTGGTTAAGAGTTGTGGCTAAACTGGAAAGATGTCCTTTGTTACTGACTAAAGAAGAAAAAGACAGATGACAATGGACTCTGCCCATACTGAAGTCTCACCAATTCCCCATCCAAACAGAAAACATGTCCCAGAAGCTGCTTCTCAGCTTCTTCTTAAGGAAAACGTACAAGCAGAGACAATGGAAGGTGAAACAAGGAATGCGAACCCTAAAGACTAACTCAAATTCAACAAACATGAAGGGATGGATCTCCAATAGGAGAACAACTCAACAAAGACAAACTTTTCCCCAAAATGAATGGAGCAATTTGAATAAGAACTTTATAAAACAATCAACAGCATCCCATTCCTGGGGAGATAAGATATTGTTTTCATGAAACTGAGGCAGGAGGTCATCACACAAAAATAATGGCTATTAAAAAATCTGATTAGCAATTTTAGAAAAGCAAGCTATATTACTGGATACTTTTTTTTTTTTTTTTTTTTTTTTTTTTTTTTTTTTTTTGTCTTTTTGTCTTTTTGCCTCTTTTTGTCTGTTGTTGTTGCTATTTCTTGGGCCGCTCCTGGGGCATATGGAGGTTCCCAGGCTATGGGCTGAATCGGAGCTGTAGCCACCGGCCTACGCCAGAGCCACAGCAACGCGGGATCCGAGCCGCGTCTGCGACCTACACCACAGCTCACGGCAACGCCGGATCATTAACCCACTGAGCAAGGGCAGGGACCGAACCCGCGACCTCATGGTTCCTAGTCGGATTCGTTAACCACTGCGCCACGACGGGAACTCCTATATTACTGGATACTTTTGATCTGCAGTTGGTTGAATCTTTGGATGTGGAATCTGCATATATGGAGGGCTGACTGTATCTTTAAAAAAGGAAGGTGAAGAAAATGACAAAAGTCGAAGGAACTTGCTTGCAGACACATACCACCCGAAATGTTACAGGAAGTCCTTAGGCAGAAGGAAAATGTTAGATGGAAATCTGGACCTAAACAAAAGAATGAAATGTGTGCATAAATATAATAGACTTTTTCTCTTGTTTTTACATTTCTTTAAAAGATAATTGATGTTTTGGGAGTTCCTGTTGTGGTTCAGTGGTTTGAGAACCCAGACTAGTATCTAAGAGGATGCGGGCTCAGTCCCTGGCCCTGCTCAGTGGGTCAAGAGCCGACCTGCCATGAGCTGTGGGGTAGGTCGCACATGTGGTTTGGATGCCGAGTTGCTGTGGCTGTGGTGTCAGCTGGCAGCTGCAGATCAGATTTGACCCCTAGCCTGGGAACTTTTATGTGCTGCAGGTGTGGCCCTAAAGAGACGGGGGTAAGAAAGATGTTATTATGGAAATGAAAGGGGAAGCTGCAGATGGGAGACAATTTTGGTAAAACAAATATCCGATGAAAGATCTCTGTGGAATATATAAGTAACTCTGACAAATCAATAGTAAGAAAAACAACTTTATTTTAAAAAATGGGTGGAGTTCTTGCTATGGTACAACGGGATTGGTAGAATTTCTGGAGCACTGGGACACAGGTTTGATCCTTGGTCCCTTGGTCCTGCAACTACAGCTCGGATCTGATCCCTTGCCCAGGAACTCCATATGAGGCAGGGCAGCCAAAAAAAAAAAAAAAAGGACAAAATTTGTGAACAGATTTCTCACTAAAGATGATCTATAAGTGGCAAATAAGCATATGCAGATATGCAGATATCTTCACCATCATCGGTCATTAAGGGCACTGCAAATTCAACTCATAAAACACAATGAGAAACTACCTATCCACTACAATAGTTACAATTTAAGACTGGGAATGTAGAATAACTACAAAGGAACTCTTAAACATTCTAACAGTAAAAGTTTGTTAATTTCTTACAAAATTAAATATACACTTTCTGCACAGCCTATTAATTCCACTCACAGATATTTACCTAAGAGAAATAAAAACAGAATCATTAAAAAAGACTTAAACTTGAGTTTATTAGTAGCAGTTTTATTAATAAAAGCCTAAAACTGGGGAGTTCCCATTGTGGCTCAGTGGTAATGAACCTGACTAGTATCCATGAGGATGCGGGTTCAATCCCTGGTCCAACTCAGTGCATTAAGGATCCAGCATTGCCGTGAGCTGTGGTTAGGTTGCAGACATGGCTCGGATCCTGTGTTGCTATGGCTGTGGCTTTGGCCAGTGGCTGAACTCCAATTTGACACCTAGTCTGAGAACTTCCATATGCAGCATATGAGGCCCTGAAAAAAAAAAAAAAAAAAAGGCTTAAAACTGGAAACAACCCAAATGTCTATCACCTGATGAATGGATAAACAAATGGAATACTACTCAAGATAAACTACTGGCACACACAACAGTATGAATGAATTTTTAACACATAATAGGTGAAGGAAGCCAGATATGAAAGACTATATACTGCATGATTCCGTTTATATGAAATTCTAGAAAAGGTAAAAATCCATTGATAAGAAGCAAATTAGTGGTTACCAGGGGCCACAAAGTGGTAACAGGTGACCGACAGCAAAAAGGCAGGAGGGAAAGCTTTGGGGAGAGAAATGTTCTTCATTACATACATTTACAAATTCATCAAATTGTATATATAAAATTACTGAATTTTCCCATATGTAAACTTAAAAAACTAATTTAAAAAGCAAAGACAAAAAGTAGATGCAGAAGGGATTTAAAAATTGTAAGAGAATGTTTGGAATAGATTTATCCTAAAATACTTGAAAAATCTGATAAAGTGCATAATTTACTAATGAAATGTAAATAAATAAAACTGGTCCAATAAAATTGGTCTGAATAGAATAACCACAAAGGAAATAATATTACTTATCTACCTAAGATCTACCTCATTCCCTTGTTGTCAGAACCTTTTTTTTTTACTTAGGAACATGTTGACCTTGTGACTTAGAAGGAGAGTAGTTTCTTCCTTCCCCCAAGGAAGTTGTTTGGGCAGTACAATAAGGATGTCACTAGCTGCCTACAGCTATTTAAGTTAAAAAAAGATTTAAACTCACCTCCTCATTCTTATTAACCACATTTCAAACATTCAAAAGTCATACATGACTAGTGGCTACCGCAGCAGACAACATAAACATGGAACATTCTCATAATTGCAAAATGGCAATCAAACAGTGCTGGTCTAAGTCAATCTTGAGAATTCCATTCCCTTAACCAGTGCTTGGTTTATGAATATGCAGGTGGTGCTCTATAATCAATTTCTGACTATAGTTAACTATTTTTCAATCATCTTATCTCCTCTATTGCCTTGCATAAGAGATCAGAATAATGTAGGAAGCCTAATTGAAGTTAGGCCATACCAGTTTATCAGTTAGCTACCGCCGTAAGTATGCTAGGTAACACATCATCCAAACTTAATGCCTTGAGTCGTTTATTCTCACAGATCTGCAGGTTAGCTGAGGGCTGACTGATCTAGGCTATGCTTCAGGAGAAGCAGCTTGGCTCTGCGTAATGTGCTTCTCAACCTTCTCCTGGGACCAGCAAAATAACCCAGGTATGTTCTTATGGCAGCGACTGAGGTGTGAGAGTGCAAATCCAACCCCACAACTACTTTTCAGTATTCGGGTCAGGGAAAAAAATCACTAAGGTTCTAATTGGATGGACTCAAAGTCAAGAGGTGGGGACATACGTTATACTTCTTTATGAGTGGAACCACTCTTGGCAAAGAGGGTGGATGTAAGGTAAGGGATAGGGAAGGAACTAGGCCAGTTTATACAATCACACCAACCACAGTGATATTAATAACATTGTAACTACAGAATCCTTAACTCCAAAAGCCCCAAAAGCAACAGGCTAGAGTCTTACATGTGCAAGGCAATGTGGCTTACAGAGAGAATGGGGGCTTTTGAAATCCTAGGTTCAAATTCTAGCTTTGCCACTCACTGCCACTCACCAATTATCTAGTCTCTATGTAAGTACAAGAGCACAGCAACAGAAATTTAGCATATTTTTAGTAAGTGGTAGTTGCAATTACTATCACCCCGAGAACAGTATAAATTACATTTTATAATAACCAAATTTTAAAGTGGCAGGATGGGGGACTATCAGTGTGTTTCAAACTTGACTGCACATACCTGGGGGAACTTTTAAAAACCCCGATGACCTGTACTACCCCGGCCAATTAAACTGTCATCTCTGGGGCAGGACCCAGGTATTACTTTCATTATTTTTTACACTCCCTAGGTGATTCTAGTGTGCAGTCAAGTTTGAGAAACCTTGTTATGGATAGCCAGCTGCCTACTAAAATCCATTTATTTTCTTCCAAAATATAGTATAGATGGAAAATGTCTCAACTGGTGCTACATCTATAATAATCCTGTGACCAGCTCAAGCCAATCAATTGTGAATAGAGGTTACTATGTGCCCTTTCTCTTACAACGATCTTGTAGCAGAAATATTGGTGAACTAGAACACAATCCTTCAACTCTTTATTCTCTGCTAAGACTTGTTCAGTATCTTTTAAATAATATATATCACTATAATTTGCACATTCTTTTAGATGTTTGCTTCCAACATGATTTCTTCTAATATCATAGTCTCAAAGTATTTATGAATTATGACAATTTGAAGAAAAATAAATACACGACTTCTATCAAGACTCCTTTTGTCCAGTTCTCTACTGAGCAAACATTCATGATCTGCCTACGCCCCCACACCACTATCCCCAGCCCATCCTGTTTTGGTTGACTCTTGCTCTAAGAGATCTTTATCCAGGTATAACACTTGAACCAAAGAAGGTATTATTTGATCAAAACTACTTATAACTAGGGAGTTCCCATCGTGGCTCAGCGGTTAACGAATCCTACTAGGAACCATGAGGCTGTGGGTTTGATCCCTGGCCTTGCTCAGTGGGTTAAGGATCTGGCATTGCCGTGAGCTGTGGTGTAGGTTGCAGACGTGGCTTGGATCCGCGTTGCTGTGGCTCTGGTGTAGGCCAGCAGCTACAGCTCCGATTAGACCCATAGCCTAGGAACCTCCATATGCCGAGGGAGCGGCCCTAGAAAAGGCAAAAAGACAAACAACAACAGCAACAAAAAAACTACTTATAACCATAATGTTAACTGGCAGCTGGTAAGTTGAGTACTGGTACAATTCTATATATCTCTAATCATATCTTAATTCTAAATCCTTCTACTTGTTTTCCTCATACCACATAAATCTCACTTTGATGATTCTGCTTCTTCTTCCTTCTGAAATATCTGTTTGGGAATAACATGATTATGTGCAATTTCCTTTTGGACCACACTTTCTGTCCTGCATTTGAATGTAAAAAGATTTTGCCTAAAATGCCTGTTCAAGCTTTTCTGCCTATTGTTGTCCTAATCTTCCTACCAAACCTTCCAGGACCAGGTATGCTAAGTTAAGGGCCTCTCCTCCTTGATCCCAACTGCTAGAGTGTTCTTAATTGTTTGACTTTGAACTATACTGAACTACTTGAACTACCACTGGGCAGGAACTGTATCCTATTCAATACTGTACTCTCAATGCGAGGTAACTGCCAGGATGGAAAAAATATACAAAATAATGTGAAACAAAGATCTCTTAACTCCCTGGATATCCTTTCTTCTTAAGGACCCAATAGTACTTTACTCAAATTTCTTTTTGGGCAAATCTCTCTTAACAACATTCTAAAAGACTCTAGGTAGTGTGAAACTACTTTGAGCTATTTTTGGTTCAGAATGAGACAGAGAAATCCCACTGACCTGTATCTTTAACAGAAAACAATGACAGATTGCTAGAGAAATAAATATAAAATGTCATTACTAAGACAATACAACAAATGGGTATCAATTAAACTTAATTCAGAGCTTTTTTCCCTCCAAATCATTATCTCTTCCTTAAAAAACACGTACCAGTCCTGAATCACAATAAATCCACGGCAGGCCTGGGCAACAGGTAGTATACATTTGAGATACTCTGTCCAAGGTCAATCTTTTGCAAGTGAAGCCCAATCATTACTGATGACTAAAAGTTCTCAATGACCTAGCATTACCACAGTCTTCTGTAGTGATAACTCCAGCAGGCTGAAAGTATTTTCATCTGTTGAAGTCTAAAGTACATGCTAGTCATATAAACTTAGAAAATGGCCTTGTAAGATTTTTTCACCAGCAGATTCTGTTTTCCCCAAATCTTTCTGGCCTGAACTCTTAATAAAAGATCTGTTTCAATAATTCTGTAAGTACACTTCTTTAGGCAGGGCAAGAGGAGGATATACATAAACAGCACCTTTCAAAAGTAAACTGCCTTACTCTCAATTGCCAGCTTACTGGCTTGGTGAACCTTGTAAGTGCCAGGTTACAATATAGAAACACTTATTCTACTACTGCTCACTAATCCCCTGCTTCTAGCATGGTTATCTATTACAACCAACTAGTCTTTCTGGTGACTGCAGAGATATTACGGACCTTTTTGATTGATGAGAGTTTCATCATTCTTACTATCGCCCAACCCAATAATTAAAATAGCTGTACTGACTTTAAAATTACTTTTTGTTCAGTTAAAGACGCAAGCTAATTTAAATATAAGTAGGGAAACATCAAACATCTAGGATTTCTACCTATCGGCTTATGTCAGTTCGGTTAGAAAAAAAGGCACAAGCTTAATGGTTATTATTTAATACTATTTAGCTGAGAGTGACCGTCAATCATCAGAAAACATATCTTGGATCAGAAAACTAGCCAAGGACCACGAGTCAAAATGTACAATGTTGCAAGTGTGGTTGACTCCGACTGTAATTAATCTGACTCCCGAGATAACTGAGAACTTTCAGACTAACTTGGAAGCCTCGGCCTTCCCTTTTACTACATTACAGCTCTGCACACCAAGAAGCTTGGCAGCTACCCGGTTCCAGTATCCAGAGGACATATACGCCGCGAATGGTGATACCCACTCAGTTTTCTTCCGAAAGACTCTAAGGCGGTTCGAGTGTCTGAGCAAGGCTGTCAGCTCCATATCGCTCCAGCAGGCCCGGCAAACAAGCTACCGCGAGGCGGAGGAGCGCGACCACAGCCCCTAGGACACTCGAATAAACACCCCAGGCCCCAACCCCCGGGGGAGAAACACAGCCTCCTTTCCCACGGCCCCACCTCGTCCCCGGGGAACCGCGACGATCCACAGGCCCGCACGTCTGAAATGGGGAAGGGTCGGGGGGGCTTCGCGCAGCGGCTCTCTCTCAGCCTTTTAGTTTCCTTGGCTCCAGAACAACCGAGTCGTCCCTCCCTGGGCACCTCTGTCTCTGTCCAGATACGTCTTCCGTCCCCGACCTCTGACCCCTGACCCTCCATCACCCAAGAGCCTACCTAGACTCGTTCTCCAAGCCCCTAGTGCCTCTCTGCACTAAGGCTCGGGGCCTCTAATGCCCCCGCAGATCCTGGGCACGCATTCGCCACCCACCGAACATCCGCCCGAGGTGGACGCACGCGTTTTACGCTGGTTTGTGTTGGGGTTCCCCGGGGGTGGGGGGCCAGACACCACAGCTTCTAGGTGCCGGGCGTGCGCTGGAGCGTAGGGTCAAGATGAACGCGCACGCCGGGGGCGCCCCGCCTCCTTTCTCCCGCAGTGGCTTCATGAGTCTTTTCTGCGCAAGTCCACACAGGTCAGAGACCATCCGAGGATACGATTGGAATCTCGCGATAGCGCTACTCGGAGCCTTTAGAGAACACAGGATTGGCTGGAACCCCTAAAGATGAGGCGGGGCCCTAGACCCGTTTGGAAGAGAGCGGGGAGGGAAGTGAGCCGGCGGGCCGGCCGAAGGGAGTGGCCTCCGCTTGAAGCGAGTGGTAACTGAAAGATTTATGGCTTTGAAAAGACAGAAGAGAATTTTGCAAACGCACCTTTTTTTTTTCATTGCTTCTATAAAGTGTCCATGAATTAGTTATGGATGAAGCTTATCTCCCTCAGAAAAGCTATTTTAAAAGACTTCCCAGGAAAATGTGAGGAGTATTTTAAGATCAGGGAAAAACCACACGTATTGTGCCTAAGTTGCCCTTCCAATGTGTAAGCCTTTTTCCCTTCTCTTCACTGAATGGTAGCCTCTTTTTCATGGAGGTAGGCTTATGCCTAGGTAACTCTGAAAAAACTGAGAGGCTGCAGAGCCAAGAGCCTGAAAAATAACCCCCAGGAAACCTCGGGCGCTCGAGTACCTAATACGGGCTCAGCATTATGCTGTGGAGGGGCGTCTTGGTCTGTGTGATCCCAGAAGCACAAAAGTAAGTTTTTGCCTAAGGGAGCATCCGATAGCTGCGGAGACGGTCCATAGTGGTCCATATTCGTAGTACAGAACTTCATGACAGACTTCTAAAGCTAGCCTAAAAGAAGCCATTTGTATTTACTAAACCACATAGAATTAAGTGGAAATCAGTTACCTTATCCAAGGCTTCATGAGGCAAGTTGAAAAAGTAGTGCTAATGCTGGAGCCTCCCCTCTTTGTTGGCGAACTGATCATTTTACTAAGTGCAAGACCTAATGGAAATGTAATTTGAAACTCCGTGTTTAAACGTATATTGTGCTCTAAAAGATTATCTTTATAGTTTTATGTTACATCTCACCGTGGGAACAGAAAATCAAGCTCACTTTGAATGAGTCCAGCTGGGTGAGGCAGAAATATTTTAAAATAAGCATTGCTGGAGTTCCCATCATGGCTCAGTGGTTAGCGAATCCGACTAGGAACCATGAGGTTGTGGGTTCCATCCCTGGCCTTGCTCAGTGGGTTAAGGGTCAGGCGTTGCTTTGAGCTGTGGTGCAGGTTGCAGACGCGGCTCGGATCCCGCGTTGCTGTGGCTCTGCTCCAGCTCCGATTAGACCCCTAGCTTGGGAACCTCCATATGCTGTGGGAGCGGCCCAAGAAATGGCAAAAAGACCAAAAAAAAAAAAAAAAAAAAAAAAACCAAACAAACCAATAAGCATAGCATCATTTAATCTTTGTTCATCTTGATTGGGGTAATTAATCTCTATAGACATAATTTTTGTTATCCTGTACAAGCATTAAACTACAGATCCAGTTGTGTGTCCAGAGATATGATTTCAACTACAGAGATAGAATTTTATATGGTATCATGTGCTTACAATGAAAAGAAATTCTTTCTCTTGAATTTTCCAATGGTATGTTCAATCTTGTATCTGCAAAGTGCCCTGTATAGTCTGAAAAGTTCTCTATGGAGCATTGTTTTTCAATGTTAGAATCACCAGAGCTATTTTAGAAAATATGGCTCATTTTTTAACCTTAGCTTTCTGGAAGCTCCCAGCTGTTAAACAGCTATTCACCCATGACAACACTTGGCTCATCCACCCATTAGATGCTAAAGAGCTAAAAGCATTCCACAAGTGGGAATCACTTGAGTGGACATCAACCAATCAGGGGACCACTGAGTGTTCATAGAGTTTATTTCCTGAAACTGTAAATGTGACCAAAGTCAGGCCACTTTCTTCCTTGTGTGATCTCGTTAGGCCAAAACTACAGATCCAGTTCCTTTTGGGAATAGTAGCTTTATTCTAACTGTGCCTCTGACTCAGTTCGTCTATTTTAGAAAAGAATGTTGTTAAGTTGTTCTCAAGGAGGTGGACTAGTTGAGAGGGAGTGAATAAATGTAAATTTAACTTCTTTGGAGGCAGAAGCAGCCTAACTGATGATTTATAAGTAGAAGTTTATGTTTTGCAAAGCCCTGTCATGTTCATTTTTCTGTTTGATTCTTAGAAAGCTAATATGAGATATTTAAAATTTTCATTTTATAAGAAGAATCTGAGACAGAGAAATCTGGTAATTCGCCACAGTTTAACTTTAGGAGAACAAGAGGATCTAGAACTCCTCTTGACTCCTCTGTCTAGACTGTTTCCGCTTAAGTCATGTTGTCTATCAAATAAACAGTATTTTTACTAAACTTCCTAGGTTGCCATGGGATGAAGCAAATGAAGCAAATGAAGGCAAGAGGTGTGTAATTATTTGATGATATGGGGCAGTGCATATCAATGATAAGGATCATTCAGACCCAGCACTCCTTAATAGAAAGGTCATTAATAAACTTGATTGGGAAGTTTATTCCGTATTCTACTTTTTTTTGGCCTGTCGTCTGGAAGTGAAGTTGATGGCCACTCAGTGTGACTGAGGCTTGGCAGAGATGACTCTTTGTTTCCATCTTCTTTACTACCAACTTGTCTTAGGATGCTTTTCCTCCTCCTGAAAAAAATGAAAGTATGAGAGTTGAAGATACTATTTCCGAATGAAGTATAGTGTCCAAAGCCAATGTTAAAATGTATGTAGTACTAACAAAGAGAGTGTGAGGAGGAAACGTTGCCTTGGAAAATTGGTGCTGACGGGGGAGATCAGCTGTGTTGGAGTGAATGTATGCCAGGTCAAACAAACAGTAAACAAGGGACTGGATATATTTTGCTGTATGTAGCCTGACCACGATATGTTGGGTAGGGGGCAGGAGGTGTGTGACTTGAACACCAGTCTTCATGTTTAGAACTCCACAGTCTTTGCTTAAGCTAGCCATAGGTAGGTTTAACTGTTAACTTTCAATTTAATTTTTCCTTGGTGATTCAATTTCAGGTCAATTTTATTTCAAAGTCAAAAATTTCTTCTGTCTCCCCTGCTGCAAGCTCAACCTGCAAACTGAAAACTCTGCCTGTCATAATTTGTAGAGCAAAATGTGTAATCTGTACATAAAATGCTGCATTGGACATGAACCTATGACGTAAGGAGAAGGGAATTCACCATTTGTTTGTAAGTATTTATTTTGAGCATTAATAAAACAGTGCTTGTAAATTAGGTAAATGCAATGAGAAAGATGAAGTTGGGCCTGTTGGGTAAGGAAGGATGTGAAATTTAGCATTTATCAATGAAGATAACATAATCTGTGCCCTTGGTACCTTTACTACTCCCTCCCCACCCCTATTCTCAATTGCTACTTTTCCTAGGGAGTTCCCATCGTGGTGCAGCTGAAAAGAATCTGACTAGGAACCATGAGGTTGTGGGTTTTATCCTTGGCCTCACTCAGTGGGTTAATGATCTGGCTTTGCTGTGAGCTGTGGTATAGGTTGCAGATGCGGCTTGATCTGGTGCTGCTGTGGCTGTGTTTCTCATGGCATATTTTTCTAACTTGCTTTGTCGATAGGGCCTCCACATGTTAAGAAATAGGAATATTGTAGATGAGTCTATTGATGCTTATGACTTAAGTTATATTTATTATGCAGTTTTGAGAAAAATACAAGTAAAAATTTTTTTGAATATTTCAGAGGTCACCATCATGTGTCATTTTAAAGTACAAAAATAGTGATGTAGCACTTTCAGAATGAATATAAAATCTCAAGGAAGCTTAGTCATAGTAGTGTTAGCATAAAATGATATTTGCCAGAGGAGAAATAACCTTTCCAAAGCTTCTATCCACTGGAAGGGCAGTGCCATGTTCATACTTCAGCATTGGTGTATTCTTTAGGTCAATTCTTGGGACAGTGGCAAAATTAGATTTGAGTTTCAGTTCTATTAAACCCTGTTAAATTTCTGAGTTCCTCTTTAGGACCTTAAATAAACTTAAGTGCTTAAGTACCTTAACTTCTGCACAGCAGTAGTATATAATGATCAGTGTGTCTATGATCAGTATGTCTGTGTGACATAACTCCCTCTTTATTAGCTCCTAAGAATTAATTTTAAAAAATCAAACCATTCCAGATAACTAGTAAAGCCAATATAAAGATAAATATTTGGAAATCACTTAAGTAAATGATGTCTAACTTATGAACTAATTGATTCCTAAATGATAAAAAAAGCATGTTCATGTAAATCAAATCTTTATTTCCTATAGCGGTAATGTTATAAACTGGGACACCAATCATGGAAACCCATTTCATACCTTAAAAATACCAAATTAAAAGTTCCCGTCATAGGTCAGCAGTTAGCAAACCCGACTAGCATTCATGAGGATGCGGGTTTGATCCCTGGCCTTGCTAAGTGGGTTAAGGATCCGGCATTGCCCTGAGCTGTGGTGTGGGTTGCAGACGCGGCTCAGATCCCCTGTTGCTGTGGCTATGGTGTAGGCCGGCGACTTCAGCTCTGATTGGACCCCTAGCCTGGGACCCTCCATGTGCTGCGCAGCTGCAACCCTAAAAAGACAAAAAAACAAACAAACAAAAAACAAATTATCTTTACGAGAATTAACTCGAAATAGATTATAGATCTAATCATAAAATGCAAATCTATAAGACTCCTAGAAGATAACATAGGAGAAAATCAAAATGGTCTTGGGCATGGTGACGATGGTATTTTTAGATACTATACCAAAGGCATGAACCATAAAAGAAATAATTGATAATCTGGACCTTTATTAAAATCTCCTCTGCAAAAGATAATGTCAAGAGAATTAGAAGGCAAGACAAAGACTGGGAGAAAATATTTGCAAGACTCATGTGATAAAGGACTGTAACTATAGTCATTAATTAGTTAAGGGATATGCAAGTTAAAAAGATATAAGGTTTGACTTTTAAAACATAAAACGGGGTGGGGTAGAAGCAAAATTATAGAGCTTTAGAATGTGATCAAACTTCTTATCAACTTAACATAGGCTGTGACAGATACAAGTTGTTATATGTAAGCCTCATGGTAAACACAAACCAAAAACCTATAGTAGATACACAAAAGATAAAGAGAAAGGAATCTAAACATACCACCAAAGAAAGTCATGAAGTTACAAAGGAAGAGAGAAAGAGCAGAGGGAACAGAGAGGAACTACAAAACAGCCTGAAAACAATGAACAAAATGAAAATAAGTAAATACCTATCAATAATTACCTCAAATGTAATTAGACTAAATTTCACAATCAAAAGACATAGAGTGGCTTAATATATAAGGAACAAGACCCATTTCTATGCTACCTAGTTCAGATTAGGGAAACACAGACTGAAAATGAAGGGATGGAAAAAGCTCTTCTATGCAAATGGAAGACAAGAGAAAGCTGGAGTAGCTATATTTATATCAGACAAAATAGACCTTAAAACAAAGAGTATAAGAGATAAAGAAAGGCATTACATAATGATAAAGGGATCAATCCAACAAGGGGATTTAACTTTTGTTAAGTATTTATTCACCTAACATAGCAGTATCTAAATATAAATCTTATATTAAAAGACTTGAGGGAGAAATAGACTGCAATACAATAATTTACATCAATGGATATGCCATTTAGACAGAATCTCATTAAGGAAACATTAGCCCTAAGTGACACATGAGACCAAATGAGCTTAATAGATATATACAGAACACTGCATCCAAAAACAGTGGAATACACATTCCATCCAAAAGCAACAGAATACACAATGTTCTAAAGTGTTCATGAAACATTATCTATGATATATTAGGCTACAGAACAATTCTTAATAAATTTAAGAGGATTGAAATGATATCAACCATCTTTTCTGACGACAAAGGTATGGAACTTGAAATCAATTGTAAGAAGAAAATGGGAAAATTTACTAATATGTAAAGATTAAACAATATGCTACACAACAACCAATGAGTCAAAGAAGAAAGGAAAAGATGCATTTAAAAAATACTTTGAGACGAATGAAAATGGAAATAAAATATGCCAAAATTTGTGGATGTAGCAAAAGCAGTTCTTAGAGGGCAGTTACAGCAGTAAATGCCTACATCAAGAAAAAAAAATCTCAATAAACCTGACAATAATATACAATAATACTATAATATAATAAATATATGCTATAATTGTATGATAATAATATCAATAGATGCAGAAAAAACTTGACAAAGTTTAACATCCATTCATAATTAAAACTCTCAAGAAAATAGGTATAGAAGAAACTTACCACCAAAATGCAGCAAAGCCCATATATGAAAATCCTACAGCTAATATAATATTCCATGATGAAAAAAATGAAAACTTTCCTTTGATGATCTGGTGCATAGTAATAATGCCCATTTTTACTTTTTTTCAACATAGTCCTGGAAGTCCTAGCCAGAGCAATGAGATAAGAAAAGAGAGATCAAAGGAATCCAAATTGGAAAGGAAGAAGTAAAATTATCTCTAATTGCAAATGATGTAAAGATATATGTAGAAAATTCTAAACACTTATCCAACAAAACCTGTTATAACTAATAAATTAATTTAGTAAAGTCAAAGAATACAAAATCAACATATAAAAATTAGTCGTCTTTCTATACACCAACAACAAATTATCGGAAAGGAAATTAAGGAAACAATTCCATTCACAATAGCAATGAAAAGAATAAAATCTTAGTAATAAACTTAACAAAAGACATAAAAGACTTTTGCACTGTAATTTATAAAACCTTGATGAAGGTAATTAAAGATAGATAAATGGAAAGACATGTAATGTCCATGGGTTAGGAGAATTCACATTGTTAAAATGTCCACACTACCCAAAGCTGCCTGTAGAGTCAGTGCAACTCCTATCAAAATCCCAATGACATTCTTTACAGAAATAGTAAAAACAATCCTAAAATTCATATAGATCTACAAAAAACTCTGACTAGTCAAAAGAATCTTGAGAAGGAAAAAGAAAACTAGAGGTATCATACTACCTCGTTCAAATTATGTTACAAAAGTATATCAAAATGGTATGATACTGGCATAAAAAAAGACGTATAGACCAGTGTAACAGAATAGAGAGCCCAGAAATAAGTGCACACATCTACAATCAAACTGATCTTTGACAAGGATGCTAATTAGACCTAATAAGGAAAGGATGGTCTCTAACAGTGAATGTTGGGAAAATTGTATCCACATGAAGAACAATAAAATTGGACCCTTCTCTCATACCATATACAAAAATCAACTCAAAACAGATTAAAGAAATAAACATAATGCCTGAAACTGAAGAACTACTAGATTTAAACAAGGAAAAAGCTTCTTGACTTTAGTCTGAGCAATGATTTTTTTGGATATGCTGCCAAGAGCACAGGAACAAAAGGAAAAAAAAAGTGAGATTTGTCTATTTTTTGATGAGATTGCATCAAATTAAAAAGTTTCTATATAGCAAAGGAACCAATCAACAAGTGGAAAAGTAACCTACAGAATGGGAGAGAATATTTGCAAACCATATCAGCTAAACAGCAAAAACAAACAGTAAAAAAAAAAACCCAAAAACCCAAACTTGATTTAAAAAGTGGCCTAAGGAATTTCCCTGGTGTCCTAGCAGTTAAGGGTCTGGCATTGTCACTCCTATGGCGTGGGTTCAGTTCTTAGCCCTGGAACTTTTGCATGCCACAGGCACAACAACAAAAGAAAATGGAATGGGGAGAAGGACCTCATTAGATAGTAATCAACAGAGTACATACAAATGGTCAAAGGGTATATTAATGAAAGGGTTCTCAACATCAGCTAGTCATCAGACAAGTAGAGATCAAACCTAAAATGTAATATTACCTTACACTTGCTGGAATGGCTCTTATCAAAAAAAAAAAAAAAAGATGTTGGCAAGGATATAGAGAAAAAGGAACCCTGGAACACTGTTGATGGGAATGTAAATTAGTATTGCCATTATGAAAAATAGTATGAAATTTTCTCAAAAGATTAAAAATAGAAGTACCATATGACCTAGCAATTTCATACCTTGGTATATAACCAAAGGAAATTAAATCAATATCTTGAAGAGATATCTGTACTGCTATATTCATTGTAGTATTATGCACGATATTTACTCTATAGAAACACATGAAGTGTTCATCACTGGATGAATGGGTAAAGAAAATGTTCAGCCTTAAAAGAGAAGAAAATCCTGCCATTTGCACCAACCTGGATGAACCTGGAGGACATTGTGCTAAGTGAAATAAGCCAGACACAGAAAGACAGATTACTGCGTGATCTCATTTTTATATGGAATCTAAAACATTTCAACTCATAAAAGCAGAAAGTAGGTATTTGACAGAGGCTGGAGGATAGAGAAATGGGAAGATGTTGTTCAAAGGATACACACATGTGATTATGTAGGATGAATAAGTTCTCAAGATCTAATGTACAGCATGTGGCCGTAATTAGTAATATATGTTGTATTCCTGCAGTTTGCCGAAAGAGTTGATCCTAAGTTTTCTCACTACAGAAAATGTAGTAACCGTGTGAGGTGATGGATATATTAATTAACTTGATTGTAGTTATCGTGTCACAATGTATATGTATATTAAACCATCACTTTGGATGCCTTAAATATATACAAGTTATATTTGTAAATACCTCAATAAAGCTGAAAAAAGTGATAATTGCGAAATTTCAACAACTTGAAATGCCCTCATCAAAAAACGATTTATTTGTAATCAAATAGGTGTTATATATTATACATTTCATTGTATTTTGGTCCTTGAAAGGTAATTATCTATGTAAAAGAAATTCTTAGCCAAACAATATGACAATAGCTAGAATGCTTTGCCTGCCCCCAAATATTTTTTAACACATGTGGGTTTTCTATATTTTGTTTGACAAGGGATGGGAGAAGTTTCACCTGTTCTACCAGAAACCATGAAGTCCTGTTGCTTTAATGCCTGTTTTTCTCCTGTGCAGAATATTTGTTCAATTTTTTTATAGTTAAATATGATATATGAAAATCAACCTGAAAAGCATAAAATCTAAATCATCAGTGATGATTAGCCTTACAAAATGGGTGTCTTCTTATGTAAAGTAGAATATTTATGAATGTGTGTTTTTAGTCATTTTGAATATAAATATTATTTGGAAAACTTCAGATTTATTGAAGTTCCTCTGCCCTAAAGAACCAGTTTTAGGTTTTCATCATCTTCATCTTTTTTATGGTGCAAGCCTAAAGGAGATGTAATCTAATATTTCTGTAGTGACTGCTGGCTATATAATCACTAGAAAATTCAAAATACTGAAATGAATTATGGAAAAATATGTTTCTAGATGTAAATAAGCTCACTTTTAGATTCTTTGCACCATACGCTTTATTTTCTAGTTAGAGATGAATATAATTATGTGGAAGCCACAAAAAATATTTCATTGCCACTATGTCAGATGCGTCTCTGCTATTTCACAGTCTTTTTTTTTTAACCTGGTATATTAAAATCATTTGTAGCAGGTATTGAAATATTAATTTAGACAGATTTACTAACTTAGTCTGAACTTCTCTTTATGATTTAATATTCTTACATTTCTTGGAGAAATGTGAGTGCTTTGCTATAGTAGGATCAAGTCTCATAGGAAAAAGATAGTCACTCACATTTTGAAGGAGAATGCTGTGGCTTTGTAGAGCCATTGCCTGAAAGTTATAGAAAGCTTTGCTAGTTGGCATCAGGTTTTAAGTAATGCACAAAAGAGGTAAAAATACAGAGCAAATTCTGTACAGAGTTGACTTCTCTGCTACCTTATTGCTAATATAATGCAAAGGAAAATTTATGAAGTCCATGAGGCAGATGTACCCTAGGTAGAATTGTGGAAGTATTAGCAATATAAGAATAACTTAAAGGATATAGAAACCAACTTCCCATTCCTCCATATTTAAAATATCCCCTATCAGCTGCTTTGGTACTTGAAAGTATATAATTAGATATTTATTTATTTGAATAAAGACATCACATACAGGAATTTTTTTTACTTTACATATGATACGTTCTGTTCAGTAAATATTTTACAGAATTATATGTCAAACACTTTACCAGTTGTGGGAATGTAAAGTTGAATAAGGTAGCATCCTTGTCAATTTTTCTGTCTAGTAAGAAAAGGTAGATGTATTAAAAATAGTGTTATGAATTTTATACATGCTGTGATAGAGTGCTGATTATTGTGAGTGCACACACAAGTGAATGACAGACTATTGAAATGGATAGGAATTGGTAAGGATAACTGAGTTTTGGATAATTGAGTGTTAAAGGGTTAATCAGTATGTTCCAGGTAGGCAAGAAGATAAGCTATCCTCAATAAAAAGAGCCTCTTGAGTGTGAAGACCTGGAGATGTAAAGCTGACTGGATTATTTGAAGAAACTGCAGGCTATTGGACATAGGCGGAATGAAGGGTGAAAGTGAAGACGTGATGTGAGAAGAGCAAGAAGTGAAATAAATTGAGGGAGTAGCCAACAGTTTGATTATGGAACATTTTATACCTTGATAAGGTGGTTAGAATTTATTCCATTATCAATATGGGGGCATAGAATGATTTTAATCAGGGACATTGTATGGTCCTATTTGTGTCATAGTAAGTCTAGTTATGCGGTGGGGGATGGAACAGATGGGAAAACTCTGGAGACAGGGAGACCATTAGAATGTTGTTGCAGCTGGTAAGCTCAGGTGTGTTAAGGACTTGGACTCTAGAAGTATCAGGAGAGGAGGGGACCCATCTGTGAGTGGGTTAGTGCCTTTGATGGCTATAAGTAGTACATTAGTGGGGAGGATTTGGAGAAGAAGTTTGGGTCTTGCTGAATTTCAGATGCCTATGGTTAGATATGCACAAAAGGGGCAATTGATTTAGATAAGCTGAATAATTAAATAAATGACTGGATGAGAATGGGACAAGAGAAAAAGTCTGGCCTGGAGATGGAGATGAACACATAGGTGGTAGCTGAAGTAAAGGGAAAGGATAACATCTCTCAGAGACAGCTTGTAAAGCAGGCCAAGAATAGAGCCTTGGGGAACACCACCGCTTAAAGAGCAAGTATAGGAGGAAGTGCTAAAAAGGAGACTGGGAATATGTGGGCTGAGTGGTTAGATAACACACCCAGAAAGCATAAATTCATAGAAACTAAGTGAGAAGAGAGTTTTAATATTGGGGGGAATAGCCAGCCCTTAAATACTGGAAAGAAATCAAGTATGCAGAAAACTGAAAATACAGATCTTTCAGGAGATCATCAGTGATTTTTGCCTGAGGAGTTTAAGTAATGGTGAGTAGGACTTGCTTGCAGTAGGGTTAAGTGAGTAAGAGGTGAAGAGAAGTGGTCATCCAGTGTAGATTTTCTTTCTAGGAGGTGGTTATAAGTGAAAAGAGATGGAGGAGGAGGTGAAGAAGAACCTAGGGTCAATGGAGAAATTTATATTTACTATATTGTTTATTTTAGTTATTTTAATATTTTTCCTGAGGCATAATTGACATATGAACATTACACATGTTCAAGGTGTACACCCTATAATAACTCTTGCTTTGTGTTTGATGTCCATTCCCACCTGGAGTGCCACCACCTTCCCAAATAGGGATCCATTCTGCACCACTCATTCATCTTTTCCAGCAAGTCTACCCAAAACAAACACTGAACTAGGAACCAAGAGACCTGGATCCTGATCTCATCTTGCCCCAAAGAGTTTTATGATCATGGACAAGTCACTTAAATTCTATGATTTTTAGATTACTTATTTTTAAATTATAATAGCTTAAAAGGCCCTTTGAACTACACCTTTCTACATCTTTGACATACAAAGATGTGAACATTTGTTAATTGATAACTTAAATGGCATCTGTTTTCAGTGTCTTTTATATTATAATGGTACTTTAAAACCTTCAAGAAAATTTCAAACAATTTATTTTATTTTTGTTATAGTATAGTTGATTTACAGTGTTATGCCAATTTCTTCTATACTGCATATAGTGGCCTGGTCATATATATGACACACTTTTTCTCACACTATCCTCCATCATTTTCTCTCTCAAGAGATTCTGAAAGGGTGAATGTGGGATGAAAGTTTTAAAAAATAGATTCCAGACACAAGAGGTGGGGGATTTTGTAGAGCATCATGCCTTCCTGGTTCTTGGAAATCATGCCACATAGACAATTTTTCCATGCATAGAACTCATTCTTACTGATTATGTTGTTTAAGGTGAGAAGCTAGCTATGAAACAGTAGCCAAAGTTTGAGACCATGGTAATGAAGCACCTTTTAAACTCTGCTGGTATTAGCAGTTGATTACAACTCTATCCTTTCATAAATTCCTTCTCAAGCTCAAGATCTTGGAGTCATCTGTGACAAGGGATTAAAAAATATATAAACACCTCCTGCAGCTCAAAATCAAAAAAACAAACAACCCCATCAAAAAATGGGCAGAAGATCTAAACAGACAGTTCTCCAAAGAAGACATACAGATGGCCAAAAAACACATGAAAAGATGTTCAACATCACTACTTATTAGAGAAATGCAAATCAAAACTGCTATGAGGTACCATCTTACACTAGCCAGAGTGACCATCATCAAAAGGTCTACAAACATAAATGCTGGAGAGGGTGTGGAAAACAGGGAACCCTCTTACATTGTTGGTGGGAAGGTAAATTGGTACAACCACTGTGGAAAACAGTATGCAGATTCTTCAAAAAAACCACTAAAAATAGAATTACCATATGAACCAGCAATCCTACTCCTGGGCATCTATCCAGAGAAAACCATGACTTGAAAAGATACATGTACCCCAATGTTCACTGCAGCCCAATATGCAATAGCCAAGACATGGAAGCAACCTAAATGTCCATCGACAGAGGAATTGATACAGAGGATGTGGTACATGTACACAATGGAATAGTACTCATCCATAAAAGGAGTGAAATAATGGCATTTGCAGCAACATGGATGGACCTAGAAATTATATGCTCAGTGAAGTTAGACAGACACAAACATCATACACTATCACTTAATGTGTGTGGAATCTTAAAAAAGGATACAGTGAACTCATTTGCAGAATAGCAACTGACCCACCAAATTTGAAAAACTTATGGTTTCCAAAGGAGACAGTTTGGGGGGAAGGGATAGGCTGGGGATTTGGGATGGAAATGTTGTAAAATTAGGTTGTGATGATGGTTATACAACTAAATATAATAAAATGCATTGAATTGAAAAGAAACTCACACAAACCAAAGTAGCCAGAGTAGTCTTTTATTTTTTATTTTATTTTTATTTATTTTTTATTTTGCTTTTTAGGGCCACACATGTGGCATATGGAGGTTCCCAGGCTAGGGGTCTAATCAGAGCAACAGCAGCTGGCCTCTGCCACAGCCACAGCAACATGGGATCCAAGCCGCGTCTGCAACCTACACTCAGCTCACAGCAAAGCCAGATCCTTAACCCCACTGATCAAGACTGGGGATTGAGCCCTCAACCTCATGGTTCCTAGTTGGATTCGTTTCTGCTGCTCCATGATGGGAACTCCCAGAGTAGTCTTTTAAATCGTAAGTCAGATCTTGTCACTTCTCTGCTCAAAACTGTTCAATGCCTTCCTATTTCATGCATAATAAAAACCAGATTCCTTACAGTGGCCTGCAAGACTCTGTATAAACTGTTCTTCATTTGTTTTCTGACCTCAATCCCTACTGCTCTTTCATTCACTTAGTGTGGTTCACTGATGTATCCCAATCACTTAGCAAAGTACCTGGCATGTAGTAGACACTCAATAATTTTCAACTGTTGTTGCACTGACAACAATAACACCAACAATGGCTGTTATGATTTGAATGTTTATATGCCCCCCACCAATTCATATGTTGAAACCTAATCCCCAAGGTGATAGTACTGGGAGATGTGTCATTATGATTAGGTATTAACAACAGAGATCTCATGAATGGAATTATTGCCCTTATGAAAAAGCGTCCAATTAGATCTCCAGCTACTCCTGTCCTGTGAAGATACAAGAGCAAGTTTGTAACCCAGAAGAGGGCCCTCACCTGGCTGTGCTTGCTCCCTTGTTTAGAATTTCAGCCTCTAGAACTTTGAGAAGTAAATTAGGGTTGTTTATAAACTACCTAGTCTCTTGTATTTTATTAAAGCACCCTGAACAGACTGAGGCAATGGCCACTTGTATTTATATAGCAGTTTAGAGTTTAAAAAATATATTTACTTTTGGGAGGCTATAATAAATAAGGAAATGACTTGGGCGCCCTCCTAATAAAACCTTATCAGCTAAATTAGTATGAGATTTGCCAGGGAAATAGAGCCTTAAAGGACTGGGAAAGAAGGTAAATACATAGGATAAGCAGTAACTTTCCAAAGTCCATTACTCTCAATTGCTTTAGTGAGAGTGGTCAGTAGGATTAATGATTTGTTGGCTGGAGCTATGGAAAACAGAAAGAATTGTTCCAGGAATGAGGTAAAGCAGCCATTAAAAAAATGAGCCTTGCTTAAGTCAAAATTTCATCTCTATCTGTCTCTTTTTGAACATTATAATCAGAGTATATTGTGTTTGGATGATTATGATGCCAGTTAAGAAACAGAAAAATTGGTTTACTTTTCAAATTATGCCCAGATTTGTGTATATGCGGTTTATGCATTGAGAATGCAATAGGGAAAAATACCATACAAGCAATGAGAACAGATATACTGGAAGACTAGGGCCTTTCTTTCGGAAAGTGCACATTTAGTCTGTGATATGCAGCTTAATGATTCTTTAGTGGTAACAGAAGAAAACCCCAACTGATTGTGTTTGAAGTATTGGCAAATTTAGCTTCAGAATAATAGCATCAAAAATATCTATATTACATAAGTTGTGGGAAATAAAGATGCTTGAACCTACATAAGCAAACAAATATTTTATTTCTCCCTAAAAATCAAATCTCCAATCAGAGAATAACCATTTACTTTTAGCTACAGTAACTACACTATAAAGCAACTAAAGGAGCACGATACCTCCCTTGAGCAGAAATAGAAGGAGGATCTATTTGTAAATTCTGCCTATGGTTATCTATCACATTTAATCAGTTAAATAAAATTAAATAAGCATTTTGCAAGTGAAATGTATATTGTGAAAGGAAAATTAAATATAAAGAGATTAGATTTCAGGATATATGAATTGCTACTCTGTTTCTAAAGTAAGTCTGGAATGAAAAGATGTATATAGTTTTCAAAAAATATTAATTATATATTTAAATAGATATGGAAAATAACAAGCTGAAACTGTATCATTAATATAATGAATTATCAATTCTACTGTTCTTATCACATACATGGTTGGTTAAATTTAATTTTTAAAAGCTTTGCCTTGCAAAAATATGCATGATATAAAACTGTTCTTGCAAGCTGTTCTAAAAGACTTTATTGAAATTATCTATTTAGCAAATAATAGTAGAAATTAAAGTCACATAGCCATTTCTCCCATGTTTAACCATCTATATCTTCGCCAAGACAGCTGCTCAAATTATAGGATTCTTTTTATGTGATATATTTAACTCTAAAAGTTAGTCTAAGTCTAATTTTTCCACTTATGACACTCTTTTTCGAACTTTATTTCATTTTTAATTGAATCTCTAGCTCCAACTATAGGAACTAGATGCTCTTTAACTTGCTATGAACTGTTTAGTTATTTTTAAAGAAAAAATGTTCTTTATACCTAGACCAATGAGTAATTATTCCAGAAAGCAATATTTAGCCCTCATACTGGTAGAAAAATTGTCATAAAGATAGAGTATGTTTGCATGTCCTAATATCTGGGAGGAAATTATCTAGAGGTAAATATAATTTTTTAATGAAAAGTGGCCGTTAATAATTTAACTATGCATTTTTTGAAGCATTAATCTTATTGGTTGGGAAGGATTTTGTATGCGATTAAAAGAATTCCTGATGGATTGTGGCTTAAATAATAAAGGCAAGAAATCTGGAAGAAGGTGATTACAGGTTGGGTATAGCAGCTGAAGGATAACACTTCATTTTGTTAGCATTTCCATGCTTTCAGTGGCCTTCCAGTTATAGTCTCAAGATGGCTGCAGCACCTGCAGGCACCAAAACCATACAACCAGCATCCTAAGTAGAAGGGGTAGAGATATAACAGTTTCTTCTTGCAAAGCCCATCTTTTTATATAGGAACAAAAATTTCCCTCAAAGCTTCCTAGCAGACTTTCTCTTATGTTTCCTTGCATGGTAAGAGTTGTCACATGGATACCTCTATCTCTAAGAAATTTTGGGAACGATGTCTAATGAAGGAAAATGGGATAATGGGATTTCTGTGTCTAGTTTTTATTAATCATGAGCCATTTTCTAGGGCTAGCAAAAGACTTAACCTTCCCTGAGATCAAGGAATCTTAGCCAGCTACCTGAACATAACTAAGATTCGGTTAGGGGAGACTTGATGAAATATAGAATAAGATTTTTCCTGCTGTTCTAAATTTTGGCTAACACCCAAAGCTGATAATAAAAACAAAAAAATATTACACATGTTACAATCCATACCTTCTAGCAGTTGGGGCTGGCCATCATCCTTTAGAACTTGCTGAGATGTGCCAGTTCTTTTTTTTTTTCCATTTTTTTATTACTCTAATAAATTTATCACATCTGTAGTTGTATAATGATCATAACAATCTGATTTCACAGGATTTCCATCCCACAGCCCAGGCACATCCCCCCACCCCCCAAACTGTCTCCTCCGGAGACCATAAGTTTTTCAATGTCTGTGAGTCAGCATCTGTTCTGCAAAGAAGTTCAGTCTGTCCTTTTATCAGATTCCACATGTCAGTGAAAGCATTTGATGTTGGTGTCTCATTGTATGGCTGACTTCACTTAGCATGATAGTTTCTAGGTCCATCCATGTTGCAAAAAAATGCTGGTATTTCGTTGCTTTTAATGGCTGAGTAATATTCCATTGTGTATATGTACCACATCTTCTGGATCCACTCCTCTGGCGATGGACATTTAGGTTGTTTCCGTGTCTTGGCTATTGTAAATAGTGCTGCAATGAACAATGGAGTGCATGTGTCTTTACAAGTCGTGGTTTTCTCTGGATAGATGCCCAGGAGTGGGATTGCTGGATCAAATGGTAGTTCTATGTTTAGTTTTCTGAGGCATCTCCATACTGCTTTCCACAGTGGTTGCACCAATTTACAATCCCACCAACAGTGTACTAGGGTTCCTTTTTCTCCACACCCTCTCCAGCACTTATTGTTTGTAGACTTTTGGATGATGGCCATTCTGGCTGGTGTAAGGTGGTACCTCAGAGTGGTTTTGATGTGCATCTCTCTAGTAATGAGTGACGTTGAACATCATTTCATATGTTTCTTGGCCATCTGTATGTCTTTGGAGAATTGTCTGTTTAGATCTTCTGCCCATTTTTTGATAGGCTTGTTTGTTTTTTTTGGTATTGAGCTGCAGAAGGTGGTTTATAAATTTTGGAGATTAATCCCTTGTCAATCGATTCACTTGCAAAGATTTTCTACAATGCTGTGGGTTGTCTTTTTGTGTTGTTTAGGGTTTCCTTTGCTGTGCAGAAGCTTTGAAGTTTTATTAGATCTCATTTGTTTATTTTTCTTTTTATTGTCAATACTCTGATAGGTGGATCTGAGATGTTGCTGTCGTTTATGTCAGAGAGTGTTTGGCCTATGTTTTCCTCTAGGAGTTTGATAGTGTCTGGTCTTATATCTAGGTCTTTAATCCATTTTGAGTTTATTTTTGTGTATGGTGTTAGGGAGTGTTGTAATTTCATTCTTTTCCATGTGGCTGTCCAGTTTTCCTAGCACCACTTATTGAACAAGCTGTCCTTTCTCCATTGTATATTCTTGCCTCCTTTGTCATAGATTAGTTGGCTGTAGGTGCGTGGGTTTAATTCTGGGCTTTCTATGCTCTTCCACTGATCTATATGTCTGTCTTTGTGCCAGTACCATGCAGTTTTGATGACTTGCTTTGTAGTATAATCTGAAGTCCAGGAGCCTGATTCCTCCAGCTCCATTTTTCTTTTTCAGGATGTCTTTGGCTATTCTGTGTCTTTTGTGCTTCCAAACAAACTTTAAAATATTTTGTTCAAGTTCTGTGAAAAATGTCCTTGGTAAATTGATAGGGATTGCATTGAATCTGTAGATTGCCTTAGGTACTATAGTCATTTTGATAATATTAACTCTTCCAATCCAGGAGCATGGTATATCTTTCCATCTATTTGTGTCATCTTTGATTTCTTTCATCAGTGTCTTCTAGTTTTCAGAATACCGGTCTTTTGTTTCTTTAGGTAGGTTTACTCTAGGTATTTTATTCTTTTGGATGCGATGGTAAATGGGATTGCTTCCCTAATTTCCTTTTCTGCTTTTTCATTGTTAGTATATAGAAACGCTATTGATTTCTGTGTATTGATTTTGTATCCTGCGACTTTGCCAAATTCGTGGATAAGCTCTAACAGTTTTCTGGTAGAATCTTTAGGATTCTCTATGTATAGTATCATGTCATCTGCAAATAGCGATAGTTTTACTTCTTCCTTTCCAATTTGGATTCCTTTTATTTCTTTTACTTCTCTGATTGCTGTGGCTAGGACTTCCAGAACTATGTTGAAGAGTAGTGGTGAGAGCAGACATCCTTGTCTTGTTCCTGATCTCAGAGGGAATTCTTTCAGCTTTTCACCATTGAGAATGATGTTCACTGTGAGTTTGTCATATATGGCCTTTATCATGTTGAGGTAGGTTCCCATTATGCCCACTTTCTGAAGGGTTTTTATCAGAAATGGTATTGGATTTTGTCAAAGGCTTTTTCTGCGTCTGTTGAGAGGATCATATGGTTTTTATTCTTCAGTTTGTTAATGTGGTGTATCACACTGATTGATTTGCGGATATTGAAGAACCCTTGCATCCCTGGGATAAATCCCAGTTAATCATGATATATAATCCTTTTAATGTATTGTTGGATGTGGTTTGCTAATATTTTGTTGAGGATTTTTGCATCGATGTTCATCAGTGAAATGCAGTTTTTTTCTTGTTGTTGATTTTTTTTTTTTTTGGTGGAGTCTTTGTCTGGTTTTGGTACCAGGGAGATAGTGGCCTCATAGAATGAGTTTGGGAGTATCCCTTCCTCTGCAATTTTTTGAAATAGTTTCAGAAGGAGAGGTGTTAGCTCTTCTCTAAATGTTTGATAGAATTCGGCTGTCAAGCCATCTGGTCCTGGACTTTTGTTTGTTGGAAGTTTTTTAATCACAGTTTCAATTTCAGTTCTTGTGATGGGTGCATTCATCTTTTCTATTTCATCTTGGTTTAGTCTTGGAAGATTGTACTTTTCTAAGAATTTGTCCATTTCTTCTAGGTTTTCCATTTGATTGGCATATAGTTGCATATAGTAGTCTCTTATGATCCTTTGTATTTCTGTGATGTCCGTTGTTACTTCTCCTTTTTTCATTTCTAATTTTATTGATCTGAGTCCTCTCTCTTTTTTTCTTGATAAGTCTGGCTAGGGGTTTATCAATTTTATTGATCTTTTCAAAGAACCAGCTTTTTGTTTCATTGATCTTTTCTATGGCTTTCTTCATTTCTATTTCATTGATTTCTGCTCTGATCTTTATGATTTCTTTCCTTCTACTAACTTTAGATCTTGTCTGTTCTTCTCTCTCAAGCTGCTTTAGATGTAAAGTTAGCTTGTTTATTTGGGCTTTTTCTTGTTTCCTGAGGTGGGCTTGTATTTCTATAAACTTTCCTCTTAGAACGGCTTTTGCTGCATCCCATAGGTTTTGGAGTATCGTATCTTTGTTGTCATTTGCTGCTAGGTATTTTTTAATTTCCTCTTTTATTTCTTCAGTGGTCCATTGGTTGTTTAGTAGCATGTTGTTGAGTCTCCACGTGTTTGTGTTTTTTGCAGTTTTTTTCTTGTTGTTGATTTCTAGTCATATAGCATTGTGGTCGGAAAAGATGCTTGGTATGATTTCAATTTTCTTAAAGTTACCAAGGTTGGATTTGTAGCCCAGGATGTGATCAATCTTAGAGAATATTCCATGTGCACTTGAGAAGAATGTGTATCCTGTTGCTTTTGGATGAAATGTCCTATAAATATCTATTAAGTCCATCTGGTTTAGTGCTTCATTCAGGGCCTGTGTTTCCTTATTGATTTTCTGTCTGGTTGATCTGTCCATTGCTGTAAGTGGGGTGTTAAAGTCCCCTACTATTATTTTGTTATTGTCGATTTCTCCTTTTAAGGTTGTTAGCCATTGCCTTATATATGGTGGTGAACCTATGTTGGGTGTGTAGATATTTAAAATTGTTATATTATCTTCTTGGATTGAGCCTTTGATCATTATGTAATGTCCTCTTTGTCCCTTAAAATATTCTTCATTTTAAAGTCTATTTTTGTCTGATATGAGTATTGCTACTCCAGCTTTCTTTTGATCCCCGTTTGCATGAAATATTTTCTTCCATCCTCTCACTTTCAATTTGTATGTGTCCCTAGAAGTGAAGTGGGTCTCTTGAAGACAGCGTATATATGGGTCTTGTTTTTGTATCCATTCAGCCAGTCTTTGTCTTTTGGCTGGGGTATTTAGTCCATTAACATTTAAGGTAATTATTGATATGTATGTTCTTATTGCCATTTTATTAATTACTTTGGATTTGTTTTTGCTGCTCTTTTTCCTTTCCTTCTTCTCTTGTTCTTTTCTGCCTATAGAAGTTCCTTTAGTATTTGTTGTAAGGCTAGTTTAGTGTTGCTGAATTCTCTCAGCTTTTGCTTATCTGTGAAGGTTTTTGATTTCTCCTTCAAATCTGAATGAGAGCCTTGCTGGGTAGAGTAATCTTGGTTGGAGGTTTTTTCCTTTCATACCGTTGAGTATACCATGCCACTCCCTTCTGGCCTGCAGAGTTTCTGTTGAAAAATCTGCTGATAGCCTTATCGGGGTTCCCTTGTATGTTATTTGTTTCTTTTCCCTAGCTGCTTTCAAGATTTTCTCTTTGTCTTTCATTTTGATGCTGAAGATGATGCAAGATATTGGAAATAAACTGGAGGCAAAGATGGATAACTTACAGGAAGCACTGACCAAAGTGATACAAGATATAAAACTTAAACAAGAAGAGATGCAAAATACAATAACTGAAATAAAAAATTCACTAGAAGCAGCTAACAGCAGAATAAGGAGGCAGAAGAACAAATAAGTGAGGTGGAGGACAGATTAGTGGAAATTGCAAATGCAGAACAGAAAAGAGAAAAAAGATTGAAAACAAATGAAGAGAGTCTCAGAGAACTCTGGGATAACATTAAACACACCAACATCCATAGTATAGGGGTGTCAGAAGGAGAAGAGAGAGAGAAGGAGACAGAAAAAATATTCCAAGAGATAATAGCCGAAAACTTCCCTAACATGGGGAAGGAATCACTCTCAAATCCAGGAAGCACAACGAGTACCATATAAAATAAACCCAAGGAGGAACACCCCGAGGCACATACTAATCAAACTGACCAAAATTAAAGATGTGTCAGTTCTAAGAAAAGGCTCTGATGTCACCCACATGTCCTGTCACTTGTAGTCATTATAACGGCAAGTCATTGTAAGTGGGATTTAGAAGAAAGTAGTATTTGTGAAGAAAGTCTCTTCCCTTCCTTTCCTCTTGTGAAGATACCTTTGAACTCTAAAGAGAATGAGTTGAAGATTGTGATGACTGTGAGGAGGGAATATTGGCATTTAGTTTCCTGATATCTACTCACATCCACATCTGAATTCTCAAATCATTTGGTTGCATAGACACAAGTGATAGAGTGAACTCATAAAAACTACTTGTCACATTAACTACTTATTCTCTATTCTCTTAGCATAGATGCTTGTCATGTAAAATGGTTTTGTTGACTTCTGTGCCCAAGATTCTGCATAATTATATGAGGTATGGTTGTTAGATGATGGTGATACATTTTGGTGCTATTTTGATATTTCAGCTACAAACCCCAAAATATCCAGATTATCTCTTCTCCCCTCTCCCCTTGGGTTTATGTGCAAGCACCACATCTAAGAAATGATAGCAGTATAGGCATCCAGGAACCACATCATCAGTGATCATGCAGTCTTACAATAACCCCATGGTAAAGTAGAATTGAGAAATGTATCTTAGACTCAAGTCCTAAGTGGTGGCCCTATTTTTTTGGCCCCACTTCTCAGTTGGTTCAATAATGGAGGAATCAGCAAGTGAAGAGGGCAAGAGAAATTTTTTAAATGAATATTCCTAGATCTAAAAAACTGGAATCAGACTGTTCTTGTAGCTAAAATGGCTAATAAATTTATATAATCTAGATAGGATGTTGAGAGAATATTTCCTCAAGAGGAAATGAATTACAGTGGGAGAGTTTTGGTATAGTTTTTTTGGAAAACAAGGCCACATTTAAAAACTAGTTTATTACTCAATGAACCCTCCAATAAACAGTCTTATAGATGTGTTATTGTGTTTGTATGCCTCATACCGTTTATGGTCACATCTGTGTGTGTTTATATACATATATAGGTATGTATAATTTAATTTATTATTAGCTATGAACTCAAAACAGAAAATAGAAAACTTATGTTAAAGGAAAGCAAGTATTTGAAACAAGTGAAGGTCAATATTAAAAGCCAGGCATCAAGAAATATAACTGTTTCAAAAATTGGTGCAGATAGTATCAGTGTTATGCTGACACACTCCAGGAATTTTACTCATAGCGTAAGCATTATTCTTATGGAGCCTATATTCTCCTTATTTATTTGCTATGAATCAATTATAGATTTAACTTTGGGTTTTCTAGAGGCCAATGAAAAGCAGAAGCATATTTTAATATGTGATTGAAGGCAGCATAATGTAGACGCTAAGTAGTTGCTTAAAATATGGTCATAATTTATACTAAGACCAGAAAGAGATATCACCTGAGTGTCTCAAAAGAACACTGTGTACAACAATAATATCCTCAGTATCATCCTCAATGAAGAGCTTCCTAAGGTTCTATAGAAAATTAAAATGTGGATAAAATGGAGTAACAATAACTACTTTGACTACAAAAACAAGTGTATCATCTATGACAAACGTTGTACTTTTTTTTCAGGAGGAACTATTAGGCTTTTTCTCGTGGGTTCTAATTTTTTGTTTGAATGTCAGGGTTATCTGAGATTAATAAAATAACAATAGACATTTCCATTGTAGTTTCCTCTCTTGAAGGGGAACTATGAGTGCTGTTAATATGATGTATAATCTAATTTGGAAAGAAATTAAGCTCAACTGGCTTTTATTCAGAGCTAAATACTCATTATTTTTAGTTCTTCAAGCTCAGCATATTAGAATTGAAAATGTGATTTGATAGTCATTGACCCCTGCAAAGGAGTGTGGAGTTGTGTGTGTGTGTGTGTGTGTTTTGACCTTTAATAAATATTTGTTGGGTGAACAAAAAGTTGGGTGAGTATATTGCCTTTAGTCATTCAGTGGACTGACTCCTGAACTTTCTGGTGTTATGCCTCATTATGTCTGAGACAGAATTTGAACACTTATTAAAATAAAGACACTGGATAATATTATTAGGATGCTTTATAATATGGCTTATAAAATGATACAATTTTTAATAATCTGGATACAAGGATGGATATGTGAGTACACAGTGACTTTTATTTTTACGCTTCAAAGTGAAATCAATAATTACAATAAGGACCTGGCCCAAAATTAAGATCTTAAAATACTTAGTAACCAGTCATTAAGAACAACATATATCCAGAAGCTATTTTCTTTAGCCGGCTGTTTCTATGTTGAAATCTGTAATTGGCAAAAACAAAGCAGAACGAAATTATAGGCACAACGGAAAATAGTAAGCTAAATGAAACTCCATTGTACTTTAGAAAGTTTCACTCCCTTTTTGTTACATACCCTGGAGTAGGCTACCAGGACTTGGTAAAATCTCTCCTAAAAAAGAATAAACAAACATAAACACATCTTGTATCTTTTTACTTAAATCTTATGCCTTTTACCTTATTTCTTTTCACTAAGTCATGTTCCTTTTTTCCTTTAAGCTCAAAAATTTCCCCCTCTGTCAAGTAGTCTCTAATTCTTTGACTGTGGTCCACTGTGGGGTGTCATCTTAGGTCTTAAGGGTTTAATAAAAGATTCTTTGTCATTCATAATGATGTTATATCACATTGCTTTTATTCCCTTCTTGCATTTTAATTTTTGGAATCTTTATTTTTTAATAGAAAACCCCCAATTAATAACAAGAAATTAATGTATTAACTAGGTGACTTATATTTCTAGGATTATCTTAATTGGTTAACACTAAAATGATCTGATTTTGCAAAGTATGCTCCTAGGGTTTATTAGAGCAGTGGATCCTGAGCAGGAATACTGAAAGCACTAGAGGTTGCTCAAAGATCACTTCAATCGTCTACAAGAAATTATACTATTTTTTAAAAAGTCTATGGAAGTTTTGTTTCCCTGAGATGAGGCCACTTAGGCTAACTAAACCATTAGATTTTCTTGGTTTTGCCTAGATTATATCAATTCAACAGCATAATTTTTCATTGCTGTAAATAAAGGATTTCAATTATTTGCATCCATGGTGGGAGTATAGAATGATTGGCTAATATTATTTGCTTTTTAATATTAAAGAAATGGAGTATGGGAAGGCATAAGTGACTTGCTCAAGGTCATCTAGGCTACCTAGTAGGCAGAAAATCTAGGATTCAAAAACAGATCTGGGAGTTCCTGTCATGGCTCAGCTGAAACAAATCTGACTAGGAACCACGAGGTTGCAGGTTTGATCCCTGGCTTCACTCAGTGGATTAAGGAGTGTAGATCTCAGACATGGCTGGGATCTGGCATTGCTGTGGCTCTGGCATAGGCCGGCAGCTACAGCTCCAATTCAGCCCCTAGCCTGGGAACCTCCATATGCTGCAGATGCAGCCCTAAAAAGCAAAAACATACAAACAAACAAAAATACCCAACCAACCAACCAAACAAACAAAAAAAACCCCAGATCTGCCTGAATCCAGAATGTATACTTATTCATCCGTTTTACCTTTCCATGAAAAATGAATGGAGATACATATTTAAAAACAGTTGTAAAGCTTAATGGCATTTATACTTGCTCTTGCCCCACCCCCCTCTCATGCTCAGAGTGGTACTTTAACGAACTCTTCACTATACATACAACAAATATTAACAGACATAAAAGGAGAAATTGATGGGAATACTATCATAGTAGGAGACTTTAACACCCCACTCACACCAATGGACAGGTCCTCTAGACAGAAAATCAGTAAACCAACAGAGATCCTAAAGGAAACAATAGAAAAGTTAGCTGACATTTTCAGGACATTACATCCAAAAAAATCAGAATACACTTCTTCTCATGTGTGCATGGAACATTCTCAAGAATTGATCACATATTGGGGCACAAAGCTAACCCCGACAAATTTAAGAGTATACAAATTATTTCAAGTACCTTCTCTGACCACAATGGCATGGAACTAGAAATCAACTACAGGAAAAGAAATGAGAAAAAACCTACTACCTGGAGACTAAACAACATGCTACTAAAAAACCAATGGGTCAATGAGGAAATCAAGAAAGAAATTAAAAAATACTTGGAGACAAATGATAATGAAGACACAACCATTCAAAATCTATGGGATGCCGAAAAAGCAGTGCTCAGAGGGAAATTAATAGCACTACAGCCTTCCTCAAAAAAGAAGAAAGGGGAGTTCCCGTCGTGGCGCAGTGGTTAACGAATCTGACTAGGAACCATGAGGTTGCGGGTTCAGTCCCTGCCCTTGCTTAGTGGGTTAAGGATCTGGCATTGCCGTGAGCTGTGGTGTAGATTGCAGACGCGGCTTGGATCCCTCATTGCTGTGGCTCTGGCATAGGCCAGTGGCTACAGCTCTGATTTGACCCCTAGCTTGGAAACCTCCATATGCCACGGGAGCGGCCCAAAGTAATAGCAAAAAGACCAAAAAAAAAAAAAAAAAAAGAAAGGGCTCAAATTGACAACCCACCGCCTAAATGAATTAGAAAAAGAACAAAACAATTTATTTAAACATTTTTTTCTTGTAAGTTCAGTGTCTGTACTTCTCATGGCTAGTTTGGTTAATTCTTCCTGTGATTAAACCCTACTTCCTTCTTTTTGCATACTTTGTAGTTTTTGTTTTAAAGTGAATATTTTACATATTATAATGTGGTACCTCTGAACTCATATTCTTCTCCTCCTCTGAATTTGCTTCTGTAGTTTGTTGTGGATTGTAGTTGTTTGCTTAATTACTTTTCTAAACTATTTTTGTAACTTCTGTACACTGTGTGATCTCTGAAATATTTAGCTTGCAGTCAGGTAATGTTTTGATAGAGTTTTCCTTGAATGCCTGAGGCCAAGAAGAAAGAAAAAGAAAAAGAAAGGTCTCAAATTGACAACCCACCACCTAAATGAATTAGAAAAAGAACAAAAAACCCCCCTAAAGTCAGCAGAATGAAGGAAATCATAAAGATCAAAGAGGAAATCAATAAAATAGAGATTCTGAAAACAATAGAAGAAAGCAATAAAACCAAGAGATGGTTCTTTGAAAAGCTAGACAAAATTGACAAACCTTTGGCTAGACTCACTAAGAAGAGGAGAGAAAGAACCCAAATAAACAAAATCAGAAATGAAAAAGGAGAAGTCATAACGGATACTGCAGAAATACAAAAAACAATGTGAGAATACTATGAACAATTATATGCCAACAAATTTGGCAGTCTGGAAGAAATGGACAACTTTCTAAAGACTTACAGCCTGCCAAAACTGAATCAAGAAGAAATAGATCAACTGAACAGACCGATCACTAGAAATGAAATTGAGTATGTCATAAAAACACTCCCTACAAATAAAAGTCCAGGACCAGATGGCTTTACAGGCGAATTCTACCAAACATACAAAGAGGAAATTATACCCAGCCTCCTCAAACTCTTTCAAAAGGTTGAAGAACAAGGAACACTCTCAAAGACATCCTATGATGCTACCATCACCCTAATTCCAAAACTAGACAAAGATACCACCAAAAAAAGAAAAGAAAACTATAGGCCAATATTTTTGATGAATATAGACACAAAAATTCTCAACAAAATTTTAGCCATCCAAATCCAACAACATATCAAAAAGATCATACACCATGACCAGGTGGGATTCATCCCAGGTTCACAAGGGTGGTTCAACATACACAAATCAGTCAAGGTCATACACCACATTAACAAAAGAAAAGTCGAAAACCATATGATCATCTCAATAGATGCAGAAAAAGCATTTGACAAAGTCCAACATCAATTTATGATAAAAACTCTCACCAAAGTGGGTATAGAGGGAACATTCCTTAACATAATCAATGCCATTTATGACAAACCCACAGCAAATATAATATTCACTGGAGAAAAATTGAAAGCTTTCCTACTAAAATCCGGAACAAGACAAGAATGTCCACACTCACTCCACTGTTATTCAATATAGTTTTGGAAGTCTTAGCCACAGCAATCAGACAAACAAAAGAAATAAAAGGCATCCAAATAGGAAGAGAAGAGATAAAACTGTCACAGTATGTGGATGACATGACACTATATATAGAAAACCCTAAAGACTCAACACAAAAACTACTTGAACTGATCAACAAATTCAGCAAAGTAGCAGGATATAAGATTAACATTCAGAAATCAGTTGCATTTCTATATACTAACAATGAAACTTTAGAAAAGGAATGCAAAAACACAATGCCTTTTAAAATTGCACCCCAAAAAACAAATACCTGGCAATACATCTGACCAAGGAGGCAAAGGACCAATATGCAGAGAACTGTTAAAACATTAATCAAGGAAATTAAAGAAGATGTAAAGAAATGGAAAGATATTCCATTCTCCTGGATTGGAAAAATTAAAATTGTAAAAATGGCTATACTACCCAAAGCAATCTACAGATTCAATGCAATCCCTATCCAATTACCCATAACATTTTTCACAGAACTAGAACAAACAATCCAAAAATTTATATGGAACCACAAAAGACCCAGAATTGCCAATGCAATTCTGAGGAACAAAAACCAAGCAGGAGGCATAACTCTCCCAGACCTCAAGCAATATTACAAAGTGACAGTCATCAAGACAGTGTGGTGCTGGTACCAAAACAAACGGACCAATGGAACAGAATAGACAACTCAGAAATAAACCCTGACACCTATGGTCAATTAACCTCTTACAAAGGAGGCAAGAACGTAAAATGGGAAAAAGACAGTCTATTCAGCAAGAATTGCTGGGAAAGAATTGCTGGATAGCTGCATGCAAATCAATGAAACTAGAACACACCCTCACACCATGCACAAAAATAAACTCAAAATGGCTTAAAGACCTAAATATAAGGCAAGATACCATCAAACTCCTGGGAGAGAACATAGGCAAAACATTCTCTGACATCAACGTTATGAATATTTTCTCAGGTCAGTCTCCCAAAGCAACAGAAATAAAAGCAAAAATAAACCAATGGGACCTAATCAAACTGACAAGCTTTTGCACAGCAAAGGAAACCAACAAGAAAACAAAAAGAAAACGGACAGAATGGGAGAAAATAGGTTCAAATGATGCAACTGACTAGGGCTTAATCTCTAGAATATGCAAACAATTTATACAACTGAACAGCAAAAAAGCCAACAACCCAATTGAAAAATGGGCAAAAGACCTGAATAGACATTTCTCCAAGGAAGATATACAGATGGCCAACAAGCACATGAAAAAATACTCAAAATCCCTGATTATTAGAGAAATGTGAATCAAAACTACCACAAGATACCACCTCACACCAGTCAGAATGGCCATCATTACTAAGTCCACAAATAACAGATGCTGGAGGGGATGTGGAGAAAAGGGAACCCTCCTGCACTGTTGGTGGGAATGGAAGCTGATACAACCACTGTGGAGAATGGTATGGAGGTGCCTTAGAAAGCTATACATCGAACTACCATATGACCCAGCAACCCACTCTTGGGCATATATCTGGACAAAACTTTCCTTGAAAGAGACACATGCACCCACATGTTCGTTGCAGCTCTATTCACAATAGCCAAGACATGGAAACAACCCAAATGTCCATTAGCAGACGATTGGATTAGGAAGATGTAGTATATATACACAATGGAATAGTACTCCGCCATAAAAAAGAACAAAATAATGCCACTTGCAGCAACATGGATGGAACTAGAGACTCTCATACTGAGTGAAGTAAGTCAGAAAGAGAAAGACAAACACCATATGATATCACTCATATCTGGAATTTCATATACAGCACAAATGAACCTTTCCACAAAAAAAGAACATCATTTACTTGGAGAATAGACTTGTGGTTGCCTGGGGGGGAAGGGGAGGGAATGGGTGGAATGAGGAGCTTGGGGAATGGATGCAAACTATTGCCTTTGGAATGGATTAACAATGAAATCCTGCTGTGTAACACTGAGAACTATGTCTAGATACTTAAAACGCAGCACGACAACGAAAGAAAAAATTATGTATACATGTATGTGTAACTGGGTCCCCATGCTGTACTGTGGGAAAAAAATGTGTGTTGAGGGAAATAACAATAAACAATAAATTAAAAAAAAGAAGTCTTCACTAATCAAAAGAACCTTATTGTTCATTGAAATAGAAAATACCTATTGAAATCTAACCTCCAGCTTTATAAAATTTTGGGAGCAAATTATTAGGCTCAGATTAGATTTGTACATTTTCCTACACAGGTACTGAGATATCTCATATTGAATATGACTGGTAACTTCATTTTTGAAATTGCAGTGTACTTCAGTTTTTTAATCTCATTTTCCTGCAATGTTTGAATTACTTATTTACTTAATCACAGTATTTACTTATGTAGCTATATTGGCATTTCTGTTGTCTTATTTATTTGTGGAATACCACACTGGCATACCACAATCTTCAAAAGATAATTGAAGACATTCTGGATGTTGCAGGACCTGGTTTGGGACTTAAGGTCTACAAAATTTCCCTATCCCCATTAATGTCCCTGTTACATTTGCTCTTATTCTTGCTGTAACAGAACAATTTTCATCTAAAGTTTGAATTTATTTGGCAACAAGAGAAGAGTTATTCTTATTTATAATAATTGTCAGGGAAGAATGAGGGGCAACTGTTACAGATTTGTTTTTAAAGAAAATCAACGCAGGTACTCTGGAAAACAATGTGGAGATTAAAAATTAAGAATAGAACTGTCATACAGTCCAGCTATTCCACCTCTGGATATTTACCTGAAAAATACAAAACCAACGTGAATTAAAAAATAAATGTGCTCCCCAATGTTTATAGCAGCATTATTTATAATAGCCAAGATACAGAAAAAACCCTAAATGTCCATAGATGAATGAATGGATAAAAAATGTAGATATGTACACAATGGAATACTGTTCAGTCATACAAAAGAATGAAATATTTCTGTTTGAGATAACATGGATATATCTTCAAAGTATTATGTTTCAGAATGTTGAAGACAAAAACCGTATGACTTCAGTCATATGTGGAATCTAAACAAAAAAAAAAAAAAAACAAAAACAAAAAGTAAATGAGTAAACAAAGCAACACAAAAATAAACTCATAGACACAGAGAACAGATTAGTAGTTACCAGAGGGGAAGGGGGTTGAGGGTGGGTGAAAAGGGTGAAGGAGGTCATGTGTATGGTAACGGATATGTAATTAGACCTTTGGTGATGATCACTTTGTAATGAAAATAGATGTTGGATCACAATGTTGTACAAACCTAAGACATATATAATGTTATATACCAACTTTAGCTCAGTAGAAAAATGAAAGGTCACTTTAGAATTTGACCTAGTCCTAATCAATATTCAGAATATGAATATTGTTGGACTTTTGAGGTCTACTAGTTTTGAACTAGCAGGAATAGAAATTCATCAGTGAGCTCGAGCCCTTTCTCCTTAAGTTGATTACTCTCTTGTGAAGATGCATTAAGTTTGTTTACTGTTCCAGTCATAGCTATATGTACTACACTTGACTATATCCACTAACTGGTGGGGGGAAGGCAGCTGGGTTTTACCTTCTAATCCAGGGCCACAGAAAACATTGTAAGCATTGTCAGGACTATTTGTCACTTTTTTTACAAACTGTTGTAGACAAAAATCTCCTTTTCTCTATCCTTGGTGAAATTGATTATTGGCAGGTTGATCATGTGCTTTGTCATCAAACCAGGACACTTTTTGGGAGTAAAAGGGGGTGCTAAAAATTAACAGGCATTAATGTATCTACAAGAGGCATAAACTCTACCAGTTTAAGTAAGATTATCCCATTTTCTTGAAGAGAAAACTGAGCAGTTGGAAGATGCTGCCACTTTCTTATGATCCAACAATTGATAAGGAATGGAACTGGGATTCAAATGTAGATTTGGTCTGACCACAGACTCTTCTAATTTGACACCTATGCTGCTTTCCTTCCTTTTACATGTAGCAGTAGAATATGAACATATAAATATCCTCCAAGTAATATTCTTTTCTAGTTAAATTTCATACTAAGGGACCATTTGCTTGTTTTTTTCTTCTGAATTTATACCTATAACTTGACCTTATTTTGTATTTAAAGAATGTTCTGTATTTCTTGGTAATTTTATAGGCACATATTATAATATTACTGGCAATTTTTTTCTTAGAATTAAAGTCTTTATCTTTGGGCATTTACAGATGTATAATTCTAAATCTCAAACAGTAATTATCATTTGCTTGCAGAATTATGTGTGTGTGTGTGTATTGCAGTTATTCTTCTTATACCACAGTTATTGATAAATAAATGTAAAGGCATCCAGATATTTGAAAAAAAGTTATGACTCATTTTCTGTTTCTTCATTCCCATTTTCCACAATCTAATGTCATTTCTTTTTATAAACCTGCTTTGAAAAAAAGTTACTTTTTAATAAATCCAGTTTTTGGTCCTTTTCATTTTAGTTTTGTACTCTTAGATACTCTCTTCATCTTGAAGGACTCTTCTTTTTTTCCCCCACTGTTTCTTTGACCTTACTTACATTTCTTAGAGTTCGTCTGTTTCTGCTACTCCTTCTTCATCAACTTTGTGGGCTCCAGCTTCTCTACTTTTACCGTAGCTAGTATTTTTTTTTCTTACCCTGGATATTCTGTGGATTGTTTTTTAAGTTCTGCGATTTCATTTATTCCAAGTATCTCCACAGATACTTATTTATTTATTTATTTATTTGTCTTTTTGCCGTTTCTCGGGCCGCTCCCGCAGCATATGGAGTTTCCCAGGCTAGGGGTCGAATTGGAGCCATAGTCACCGGCCTACGCCAGAGCCACAGCAACGTGGGATCCAAGCCTCGGGTCTGCAACCTACACCACAGCTCATGGCAACGCTGGATCCTTAACCCACTGAGTAAGGCCAGGGATCGAACCCACAACCTCATCGTTCCTAGTCGGATTCGTTAACCACTGAGCCACGACGGGAACTCCCACAGATATTTCTTTTATACATATATCATTTCTATCCCTATACTTGTATACGTAATTGCTTATGGGGGCATTTTCCATGAAGTGTCTCAAAGACACTTTAATGGGTCTCAAATAAAACTCATCATCTCCCCCTATTTCACAGTTCTTCTTTGTCCTGTGTTTTATGTTTCAATAAATGTCAACACTATCTGCTAAACTGCGCTGAAGTCTCAAGATGGGAAACAATCCTGCTTCTTTTTCTTGCTCAATCTTCACAGTATCCTTTGCCAAAATATTCCTCTAATTTTTGTATTTTAGAGCCAAAGAAATGTGATTTCTTCAGAATTACACCTGATTTTTTTAAATCCAAAACTTATCTATTTGTTCAACAAATACTTAAGGAATTATAGGTACTCTTTTAGATTCTAGAGATTAAGTGGTTAGAAAGACATAGTTCTCCCCCTTCAAGGATCTTGAACACCTTTTATTATTTAAGAATTTTCATGTCAATTGTCCTCTCTCAGAAAATTAAATCTGCATGCAAAGAGTGATTATTTACTATGATTAATGATTTTTAAAACAATACATTGCTGTTTCTTGTGTAGTTGATTTATCACGTTCTAGTTTCTGGTTTCTAGTTTCTTGTATAGTTGATTTAGCATGTTGTTCTAGTTTCTGTTTTTTTTTTCCCCCCCACTGGTTCTTTGATCTTACATTTCTTATAGTTTGTCTGTTTTTGCTACTCCTTCTTCATCAACTTTGTGGGCTCCAGCTTCTCTACTTTTACCATAGCTAGTACAGCAAAGTGATTCAGTTGTACATGTATATATTCTTTTTCATATTCTTTTTCTTTACAGGTTATTACAAGATATTGATATGGTTCCCTGTGCTATTTAGTGGGACCTGGTTGTTTATCTATTTTGTAAATAGTAGTTTGTATCTGCTAATTCAAAACTCCTAATTTATCCCTCCCCTACCCCTTTTCACCTTTGGTAACCATAGTTTTCTATGTCTGTGGGTCTGTTTCTGTTTCATAACTTAGTTCATTTGTGTCGTATTTCGGGTTCTACACGTAAGTGATATCATATGGTATTTATCTTTCTCTTTCTGACTTATTTCATTTAGTTTGATAATCTCTAGGTCCATCCATGTTGCCTCAAATGGCATTATTTCATTCCTTTTGTATGGCTGAATAATATTCCCCTCTATATCTTCATCTGTTCATCCATTCATCTGTTGATGGACACTTAGGTTGCTTTCATGTCTTGGCTATTGCAAGTAGTGCTGCTATGAATACTAGAATGCATATATTTTTTTGAGTTAGAGCTTTTGTCTTTTCCAGATATACGATCAGGAGTGGGATTGCTGGATCATATGGTAACTCTAGTTTTAGTTTTTTAAGGAAACTCCATATTGTTTACCACAGTGGCTGCACCAGTTTGCATTCCCACCAGTGGTGTAGCAGTATTCCTTTTTCTCCACACTCTCTCAGGCATTTATTATTTGTAGGCTTTTAAATGATGGGACCCTTCTGACTGGTATATATCATTGTGGTTTGCATTTCTCTAATTGGCAGTGTTGACTTTCTTTTCATGTGCCTGTTGGCCATCTGGCAGTCTTCTTTGAAGAAATGTCTATTTAGGTCTTCTGTTCATTTTTTAATTTGTTTTTTTTTTGTTGTTGTTGTTGTTGTTGAGTTGTCTGAGCTGTTTGCATATTTTGGAAATTAAGCCCTCATTGTTCACATTGTTTGCAAATATTTTCTCCCAGTCCATAGGTTGTCTTCCTTCGCTGTGCAAAAGCTTTTAAGTTTAAGTTCCATTTGTTTATTTTTTGCTTTTATTTCTATTGCCTGTGGAGACTGACCTAAGAAAACCTTGGTACAATTTATGTTAGAGAATGTTTTGTCTGTGTTCTCATCTAGGAGTTTTATGTTGTCATGCCTTATATTTAAGTCTTTAAGCAATTTTGAGTTTATTTTTGTGTGTGGTGTGAGGGTGCGTTCTAACTTCATTGATTTACATGTGGCTGTCTGCTTCCCAAACATCACTTGAAGAGACTATTTTTTCTGTGTTGAATATTCTTGCCTCCTTTGTCAAAGATTAATTGACTGTAGGCATGTGGGTTTGTTTCTGGGCTCTCTGTTCTTTTCCTTGATCCTATGTCTGTTTCTGTGCCCATATCATGCTATTTTGATTACTGTAGCTTTGTAGAATTGCCTAAGGTTTTGGGGGGGTTATGTCTCTCTTTTTTTTTCTCAGAATTTCTTTGGCACTTCTGGGTCTCTTATGGTTCCTTCCATATAAAGTTTAAGGTTGGAGTTCCCGTTGTGGCTCAGCAGTAACAAACATGCTCAGTATTCATGAGCATGCAGATTTGATCTCTGGCCTCACTCAGTGGGTTAAGGATCTGGCGTTGCCATGATATGTGGTGTAGGTCCTCAGACGCTTCTCGGATCCCACACTGTTCTGGCTCTGTGGTGTAGGCCAGCACCTACAGCTCTGATTCAACGCCTAGCTTGTGAACTTCCATATGCCATGGGTGTGGCCCTAAAAAAAAAAAAAAGGATTGTTTCTTCTAGTTCTGTGAAAAATGTCATGGATAATTTGTTAGGGATCACATTAAATCTGTCGATTGCTTTGGGCAGTATGGCCATTTCAACAATATTAATTCTTCCAATTAGAGCATGGGATAGCTTTCCATTTCTTTGAATCATCAATTTCCTTTATCAAAATACATTGCTTTTTATTAAAGATGTTTATAACTATTGCATAGTTAAAAATATGTATATTCATTATTCCAATACCCTTTGGGCATTTTCTAGCCAGAATCTTTTTTTTTTCCCTAGGACTTAGGGGAGGGAAGAGTTGGATATGAACATTTACCATGTTTTACTTCTGTGAACCTCTTCCCTGATCAATGGGCTTTTGGTACCTGGTAAAGGAATTTAGACATTATTCTTTAAGCAGTTGGGATATATTATCAGTTTTGAACTATGCAATTGAAAAAATAAGCATTATATTTTAGGTAGATCAATATTTTGTGGTCTGCTGGATGGATAGCAACCATATTATAGTTTCCTTGTTGTTGTTACAATATATTGCTGTTAAAACACGGATAATAATTTGTTTTGTAGATGAAACTGTAGTAAGATAAAGCCTTTTCTAATGATGGTTTTTATTGTATCTGAAAATTTAGATACTTTTCTTGCTTAATTATTCAAAGTTGACTGTGAGATTGTGTAAGTAGGTTACTGCTGTTATTAGAACTGTTATAAAAGATGGCTATTTTAAGCAAATAGAACAATCACCTGTAATGCTTATGCCCTCAACAGATAAAAGGCCCAAAGGAAAGGATTCAAATTTATTTTCTTTATTAATTAAGCATTTTCTGAGAAGAGAACATCAGTTCAAAGCTTAAGCAAAAATGAAGATAAGTAACACTTAGCTGAATTCATATGGTCAATTTTTATAAACTTATGAATTTGTAGTAAATATAACATCATGAGACAATGTTCCTAATTTGTTCATTCAGCTAAGGTAAGGAATAGATTCTTGGTGTTCAGTTTTTTTCATCTATAGGACTAGGATAATATGCTTATTTTATGCATCTCTTGTGATGATTCTGAGAACATTTTCAAATGGTAATTTTCAAATTACATAACTACAACATTAGATAAAGGTTAGTTTCCAATTATGTATTATTTTCTTTTTACCTTTATAACATTTCTAAGTTTTATTTGATATTGGTTAACATATACAGTATAGTAATGAAAATGGTTTCTTCACATTGGAAACAAACTTTAATACTTCATGTGTAATAAAGTTTGTAGTAAAAGTATGTTTCTAAATGATTTAATGCTGATTAGGCTGGTTACTTGCATTTGAGAAATAGTTGCAAGATAGTTACTCTCCCTACATTATATGAAGAATAAATTAGAAACATCAGTAAACTGCCTAGCTTTGATCTTCTTAAAGTCATTAAAATGAGATGATATTTTTAATGTTAAAGGGGGAATATATCCATTTATTTACTCAACAAATATTTTAGCATCTATCATGAATCAGATGTCTGTATTGTTTTAGACACTTGGGAAACTGAGGGGAATATAACAGACAGTAATTGTGTCCCTCATTGTGCTTCCAGAATAATTGTGTTTGCCTTAACCTCCTCAGTTGTGTTTTAATACTTTAAAAATAAATGTTTGAAAAGTTGTGACAGAACAGCAAATGTATGTTTTCCAGTCCATCCATATTAGTTCACAGAACTGTTCTTTTTAATTGTTTATGGAAACTGATGCTTTTTGTTCTATCTCTGCATAAATTGTTATAGCATAATTTATCAAGTTAATGAAACAGTTGAATATATGTAACAAATTTGGCTTATTTTAGTTCTTTTAAAATATTTTGTTTACTTTTTAAAATCAACCATGTGTTTTTGTTTTTTTTTTTTGTTTTTTGTTTTTGGCCATGTCCATAGAATGCAAAAGTTCTCTGACCAGGGATTGAACCTGAGCCACAACAGTTACCCAGTAACCTGAGCCACAGCAGTGACACCAAGTCCTTAACTGCTAGGCCACCAAGGAACTCCCGAATCAACCACGTTTTATAAAAATGTATTGCATTTCTGAAAGGAAGAGGTTTTATTTTACAATTTTTATTGTTTTGGTTCAGGGTGGAGTCCAATGAAAATATTGCAGTTTCCCTCGATGTGAGCAATGTAGATATCCAAATTGGATAAATAAACTGAAAATTCTCACTGGGGCTTGAATTATCTTGCTGAACCCACGAATTAATATAAGAATGTGAGAAATGTCATGCTAGATTAAATCAATTGTCTACAGAGCATGCTATTTTATGGAAAGGCATGATATTTGCTCCCACAACACAGATCTACCTTGAACATCTATTATATTCCCTTAGTAATACATTACATATCAATTATCCACAAATCAATTTTATACAAAGACCGTCTTTGATCCCATTTTTATTTTCAGTCAGTACCACCTCTTCAGTCATGAGTTTATTACCTCTTGTGTATACTTCACTTGCATATTCCAATGACTATGTAAACTTTACTTTTCAAAATACCCACTAGAGTACACTAAAATTTGGACTATGTGCCTGGCTTATCCCTTCCTTACTTTTTCTGTCTTTCTTTCTTTTAGCCTTGTTCTTACTCATCTCTTATCTTTCTCATTTGAAGAGTGTGAATTGTTAACCGATTTTATATGGAAAGCTTTACATCCTTTTGCTCATTTATCATCTAGACCAGTTCCTCTATGATGTCCTTTATGACAGCGAGCAATGAAAATTGTATACAGAAAGTATACATAGTTTCATTTATGGAAATGAAAGTGAAAGTGATCATAGTTTCATTTATAGGTAATATGTGTTTTATTACCATATAAGGATAATGCATGTTATTGTCCTTATTGTTACAGCAGCACATTTAAATCTTTGTCTTGAGATAGATAATATGTTGGATATTCTGCTTGATCTCCACTATAGTTTGAATTAAACAGATTTCCCAAGCCAAACTACTCCTGGCACTTTTGCCCTGCTCTAAATCACATACTGAATATAAGATACTACCCTACTAGTACTGAATTATTCATAGTGACAGTACTTCAGGACTCATACACTTTTAACATTATCTGAACTCTAATAGATTAGCTATTGACCTATATTTGTTCTTTTGTCTGTAATTCATTCCTTTAGTAATTCTCTTCAATCCTACAAATAGAACCTTCCCTTACATGTCTCTACATGTGTTATGTCCTGTCTTCCTTGGTAAAGTCTAAATTTCCAGAAAGATGGGGTATATTTGGATGATCTTGCCTATTCCTTTCTCATGCCTGCATCTTCTTGAATTATTTTTTGCCCTTGTGCCTTCTAAAGTGTGGTCTTAAATAATTATCAATACATTTATTTGATAATTTCAAATTGACACATTTGAATTTAAAATTTTCCTTAACATCTGTCATTTGTAGATCATGCATATGCATAAATCTGCTATGTTATGATTCACAAGTTATTCTCTGTAGAATGACTTTTTTTCAGCCAACCAGAATGTGTAGTTTTTACTTGGACTGTATTGAGAATAAATAAGTCTGAATATTTAATTATTCCTTCTGTAGCAGAATCTTTTCTAACCTATGTCAATGTGATATATTAAAAATATTTATCTTTCAGAAGCACATATGAAAGCTAAACATGAACTTCAGAGACATTCTTTCTCTAATCCTGCAAATCATATTTGATAGTTTATATATGCACTGAAATCTTTGTACATTCACTGTACCTACAAAATATTCCAGAAAATTCATGTTTAGGGTTTATCATACTAGAATAGAGTTATCTAAAATGGAGCATAAAGAGCTAATATAGGATATGAAATACTATGGACACTGAAAATCTGTGACTTGCTCTTAAAATCGACATGTTCCTAAGCATACAAGCAGAGAACCAGTTTACCTTATGCGTGAACACAGAAACTTACCTCCTGTTTTCATTGAGTAAACATATAGCTTCTTCCATAACTGAGATCTTTGGTTCTAAAGGGTGCGTACCTGGTTCTGTGCATTATTTGTGAAAAAAGAAAACAAATCCTATACCTTTTAGGTTGCCTAAGAAAAATAAGGAAAAAAATTCTGACACTTGGAAAAAAGGCCAGAACCAGAAAGAGCTTTTGTTCTTGACTGGAGGTGTCATTTCCTGTCCTAAGTTTCATGGAACATGCTAAAGAGTTTTTAAAACTGCCTTGTGTGATTTGTCCCCTCCAGCTTGGCATGAGCAAGACAATTAATTATAAAGGGACCCATAAGCTGATCTCTCTTTTTCTGCACAAAGCTTTGAGCAAGAGTGGAAAGGCACACTGTCACTTGTCTTTTTCTGAAGAAGCGAGGACACATTCTGTTCAGCCAACATGTTCCCAGAGGAATGTGATTTAACTTCTACTTTTCACACAGTAAGAAGCAATACTGTAGACCTGTCGGGAGGGTGATGGCAGCCTGGGAAGAATTTGGAGAAATGTTTTTCACTCCAGTGTTTTCTTGTGACCTGACTCTCATTCTCAATTTAGTTCCATCTTGACCTGGAAAATGCAGCCAGGGCTTGTGTCTCTTCATTTGGCTTACCTTGATTCATGATGTGCATACCTCTCTTTCCCTTACTCGCACCCCATGCAGCCTCTTCCCCCTTTCCCTTGCAACCTACCAATAAAGCCTCTCTAAATGTCTGCACATGCATTGACTTTATTTCTTTCAGTAGAGGTTTTATTTCAAGGGAGAGAAAATGTGTTTGGGTCCCTGAAATACATACAAGGAATAGCCACTATAAAGCATCCTAAGTGGTTTCCCACTCCTTTTGCCAGATCTGACTATTCATATACCTGGCAGCTTCTTTACGAACCCTCTGATAGTAAAGGAATTAGTATTCTCCATTTATCCCTAGCTTTTCTCCCCTTCCGCCTCCATTAAATGACTGATTTTTATGCGTGATATAATAGACAAGCCTTGGGTGACCTGTTTTTTTTTTTTTTTTTTCTTTTTCCCCTCCCCCCTCCCTCTTTTTTCCTTGCGGTAAAATATTGCTGAAGAAAGAGGGCACTAGTGTACAGCCCAGATCGCATCCTTGCACCGTCTGGGTTAGAGCTGAGGCGTCTGCGAACCGAGCTTGGCCGAGGTGCTCTGGCCCGGGGACCAAAGCGCTATCTACCCGGACTCAGGTACGTCTCAAGTCCAAATTCTCCAAGCAGACCCAGGTGAGCAGACACCTCCCGGGGGCGGGATACCTCCCCACTGTGGCAGACACGGTCCCAATCTATGGGATTTTTCTTCTCATCCCAGAGGCATCCTCGATTATTTATTTCTTTTAGTCCTGCTTACCCAGGAAGCGTTGGGGACCCATGGATGCCTGGGTTGTCTTTCTTATTTTGCCTACCTCACCTCCTGTGCTCTTGCTCCCTGTCTGCTCCCTTAGCTCCTTTTCCTCGTCCGACTCTCACCTTGAAAAAGGGAGCTGAAGAGGGACGAGAGAGAGGGAGTCAACTTCAGCCCCGCAAGCGGCTGAGATTTGGCGCCTCTGCCCCCGAAGCGGCAGGGTTTGAATATACCTGCAGGAGCACTAGCTGCGAGGCACAGAGAATGAGGATCGAAGGGTGTTGGGGAAGCGGGGAGGTGTGTGTGGTTGTGTGTGTGTGTGTGTGTGTGTGTGTGTGTGTGTGAAGAATGTAGAGGGGGTTGAAAGGGCGAAGTCGGGGGTTAGTAGGGTTGGGGGGGGTGGTTAAAGAATTGCACTCTCTGGTCAAAGCGTCAGCAACCAGCCTTGTGGGGGAATGTCTCGGCAGCTTGACTAAGCACTGTCCAGGGTTCTGAAAGCGGCAGGGAATTGAGCTGCCGCCGCGAGAGCAACCCGGAAGCTCCCCTCTCTCCCCTTTCCAGCAACTATGAAAGCCAAGGTCCGGATTTAAGGAAGTGCAGGGGCCCCTCCATTCCCTCCCTCCATCTTCGGTCGTGGGATGCAAGTTGCCTTACCTACACTCTTTCCCCTTGAGCGACTACAATAACCTGACTTCTTGGGGGGTGGGGAGGATGTACCAAAATTCGACATGCAGGGAATTTACCAGGCGTTGCCTTAGTAACTAATATGGATTTCCTCAAGCTGGCAAATTTATGTTTACTACTTGGGTAGTATATTAGGGTCTCTTCATCCCTTCAAAGTTAAAGTAAAAGGTGCCCTCCTGGTTCGAGTATATTTTGAAGTAGCGCTTCCATCTTCATAATGAGTTTCCAAATTTCTTCTGGGGAAAAAAAGTTGATCTTTCAAACCCGGAAAGTTCTTTTGGGTCGAAAGACCTAGCTCCTCCTTCTCCTCTCTTTTCCCTCCTCCCCCTCAAGTCAGTAAGCGTGAGGTTATACCGAGACCTGGAAGAGGCTTGAAACTGCAGGAGGGGGCGGGTCGGCGGGACTCAGCGCCCCTCCCCCCTCCCCCCAGGACCGATGAGAGCACTGGGGGCAGAACGCACCACTTGACCAGAGCTGCCTACCAAACTGTCCCTCTAGCCTATGTTATGATGTACTTCCAGCCTGTATCATGAAATGAACCGGGCAAATGTTAACCAGCGCTGACCCCAGAATTTTGACCCAGGTCCTGTGATAATGGAGGTTTGATTTTCTTCATCTTTTGTCGGCAGCCTCCAGCTCACCGCAGCCACCACGACGCCCATTGTACATTTGGTCAGTTTACACTGATGTATCTGTGAAGAAAGGGGACTCGAATTCCCCTAGAGACGCCTCCAGGGCGTGGAGGTGGTCGTGGAGGACCGGGAAGAGGAGGCGGAAGGGAAGGAGGCTGGGGTGCAGGCGGCGAAGGCATCTGACAAGCGGTGTCGGCAGGGGGGACCGAGCCCGCAGAAGCGGGCGTCGGGTCCACACTGAGCTCACAAAGCCGGCTGGCTGGACCAGCGTGGGAACGAGGCTGGCGGACTGTGGACCGCGTCTTCAGCACAATGGTCCGGCTCCTCTTGCTTTTCTTCCCAGCCGTCTTTTTAGAGATGTCCCTTTTCCCTAGAGGCCCCGGCGGGAAAGTGTTGCTGGCGGGAGCCTCGTCTCAGCGCTCGGTGGCCAGAATGGACGGAGATGTCATCATTGGGGCCCTCTTTTCAGTCCACCATCAGCCTCCCGCCGAGAAGGTGCCCGAGAGGAAGTGTGGGGAGATCAGGGAGCAGTATGGCATCCAGAGGGTGGAGGCCATGTTCCACACGTTGGATAAGATCAACGCAGACCCGGTCCTCCTGCCCAACATCACACTGGGCAGTGAGATCCGAGATTCCTGCTGGCACTCCTCCGTGGCTCTGGAGCAGAGCATTGAGTTCATCAGGGACTCTCTGATTTCCATTCGAGATGAGAAGGATGGGCTCAACCGGTGCCTGCCTGACGGCCAGACCCTCCCCCCAGGCAGGACTAAGAAGCCCATTGCAGGAGTGATCGGCCCGGGCTCCAGTTCTGTAGCCATACAAGTGCAAAACCTGCTCCAGCTCTTTGACATCCCCCAGATCGCCTATTCTGCAACAAGCATCGACCTGAGTGATAAAACTTTGTATAAATACTTCCTGAGGGTTGTCCCCTCTGACACTTTGCAGGCAAGAGCGATGCTTGACATAGTCAAGCGTTACAATTGGACCTATGTCTCTGCAGTCCACACGGAAGGTAGGTAGGCAATGCATTGGAGAAACAAAGTTCGAGAAAGCCAGGGCATTGCATGATGTGCGACTGGGATCAAAGTATTGTCCTTGTTTATGTATAGCACTATGGGAACAGACTACCCTTCTCAGTACACGCCCACCCAGGCATTGCCCTTTATTATTCTATACTTACAGTGTAGGAAAACTGTGTCCCCATGGTGTTTCCTGGGATAGTGGGAATCAAAAAGATACCAGACTCTCCACAAACAGTGCCCAGTTGTAGTTTTTGGACTTACATATTTGTTTGCCCTTATAGTCTGAGTTTGTGCTTATTTGCCCAAAGTGTGTTATTCTACCCTTAAGTACTGGCTATGATTTTCCAAGTTTAATAGACTAATCCATTAGTTAGTGGATTAGTTCTGCTGTGCCCCTTCTTATACATTCAAATCTTACCTGTGCATGTTGGATTAATGCAGTCACCTCCCTCAGAATATAAGAAACTTAGATTTTAAATTCTAGGGTGCCTTAGGTACAAAGGAAAAGTAAACAGTTTAAATAATTTATTATTTTTTTCCTACTTCATATGTTAAAATTGTCCATATGCCCTCACTTCCCCCAAGAATTATCTTGTTTTATGAGCAATAGCATTGATGACCTCTTGGATGTGATTTTTGGTTTCTACTTTTTTTTTTTTTGCCCTAACACAATGACTTTGCTCATTAGAATTTAAAGTTAGACAAATTATAAATTACTAATAAAATGATAGTAGATAACAGGTTTAAAATAGGTTTTAAAAGTGAAATAGATTTTTCCTGAGGCCAAAAACTTTGATTTATATAGAGACTTAGAGCCATAAAGTTTCAAATAATTTCTTATATAGATTTTCTTACTCTTCTCATATTACCCTATACTGCTTGTTGGATAGGATGAGACTTTTAAGTCATCTACTTTTAACTCCCTCAGATTTATGGAGAAACTTAGATGCAACTTACTAATTAATGTCCAGGGCAATTTGCATGTATATGCTGGCATATGGAAGGGAATCTTGAGGATATTGCTGCATGTGTATTTCTTAATATCAAATTATTAAAAGAAAGGCCTTAAGTATGACTTCATCTTCTTTTAACAGTAGTATTCCATTACTGGTGTGAAGTCTGATATAGAAATTAAGAAGCATTCTTACTGAAGAGGTCAGATGGCTATTGTTAATGAAAACTGATGCTTTAACTTTAAAGGGAACAGTTTTCAGGACAAAAAATGTGCAGAATTATAGATTATAATTTGAGACTTTGATTTTGGGGAAAAAACAACACTTTCAGTTGCAATATTGTGACTTCTAACAACTGACTCCTTTTTCTGAATCTTGGTTTTTCATAGTGAACTGCAATACCTCTTTTTCAACAAAATCCTCATATTACTCCTTTAAGACACAGATTTAAGTTCAAATGTTAACTCCTTACATTTTGATGGTTAATGTTAATTTCCTACCTTTTATTATTTAATATGGTTTTCACCAGTGCATAGATGGAACATCTTGAAAGCACAAGTTAATAATGTGTTCAATATCAGCATTAGGGAGATCTCTCTAAAAGGGAATGGCAAAATCTAGATTGAATGTGATTTATTTAATTATTTAATAATTCTCTGTCAAGTGAGCTAGGAAATTGATTATAGATATTAAGATGTGTAAATTCCTCCTTCAAGAGGAAGTAATGCTTCGTTTTCATAAGATAGTTTATATATATATATATAGTTTTATTTTCTATACTTTATTATGTCATTTTATTTTGGAGGTGAAGAGGAGTGTAGTAAAGACCGCTCTCCCCTCCTCAGTGTATTTTCTACTTGCACCTTTTTGCTAAAAATAATGGCTGACAGTAGGTTGCTTTCTGACAACTAGAGTTAGGTTTTTGGAAACTTAATTGGACTTGTGTTTGCCAATTTTGTTGAGGGAGGGCTGACTTTAAACGTTCACCCTTGTGTTAGTTTGGACTACTTTGTTTCCTTTTTGCCTTCTGAGTGGTATTATGTGGTAGAGATAATGTCTCCAAACCATTATAGTCATTGATTCCAGACTAGATTGTGTTCATAGAACAGCATCAGAACTTACTTTGGTGTCCATTTATTACCAAGAATTGACGCCATTCACCTTGCTTTTTACATATGATGTATTATTTCTTCTTAAAGAGAATTTGTTTCCTCCTCTTATTGGATATAATAGCTTAGGGAAACTCAATTGTTTTTATTTTCTTCTATCTGCACTAAAATATAACAGCGTCCTCTGTATAAACTCCAACTGAAAATTCATTTTTCCAGAGGCTCTGCCCTCCTGCTTCTCAGGGACCCATAGTGTACTGACCTGCAGGGGCTTTCTTGCATCATTTAGTAATTTTCCTGCCTTCAGACTGATGGGGTCACCTACTGGTGACAGTTCCCTGTCAGAAAGCAGCTAAGACCACATAGCAGTGTTGTCTCTGCCATCTGAGAACTATTCAGGAAGGAAGCCAGTTTGTCTGGATATTAGCAGTGTGGAGTTTAGAAATTCTGGGACCTCCAGTGACCTTCACGTCTCCTTCCCAGGTTAGCCATTCTATAGTCAGCTTATCATTACAATTTCTTTTATTAGAAGTTAACCTAGTATAGCCAACTTCAAAAGTACTTAGTGACTAGACCAGTGTACCTTCATTTCTATAGTTAATATTGATTGACTTTAAAACCAGAGATGAAGCATCCTGTTTTTTCCCTCAAAAGTTTTATATCCTTTTATTTTTTCACTTTATGTTAAAGTAAGCTTAGAGGTGTTTGCTGTTTTTGTTTTAATCAGCTAGATTCAGTTGTTACATTCTTTTACATACTTTTCAATCTTCTACCACATCATTTGTGTCACACTTGTCCTCTTGACATGACAGCTATCAGTTTACCTGACATAAGAAGAGGATCAGTTCACATAAAGTTACCTGAAATAAGCTCTCCAGAAATTTGTTCAGGATTAGTTCCTGAAAGGAATATTGAAATAGAATCTGTCAAATGGTAAGTACTGAAGTAATAGAGCCTTGTCCACAAATAAAAATCAAGTGCACTTGGGAGCAAGCTGCTCACCTGGAATGTGTGTCTTTAAATATGCTAATTGTAGAATACAAAAATAGCCTACCTCTGTGAAGAATATCTCGGCCAAGGACAGTGTACTTCATCCTTCTGATAAAATGCAGATTCCCCATCAAAAACCAAAGTAATCACTTCAGAAAATTGTAGAAAACAATACTTAAACATAATTCTAGTAGCTTAAATTCAAAGCTTTGGTTAAGTTCAGTAAAGAATATTCTTTGGGTTTGTAGCTTCAAAAGTTATTTTTTGGATTGACATTTTCATTTGTTTTAAGCCTTTCTCACTATTTGGTCTCATAGTGTCACATGAGTATTGATGTGATAAGGGATTTAGTGATGCTGCTATACCCTTCTGTTTACAGTTATGTTTTCATTGTGGTGCACTTTTTTTGGACATTTGCTTACACTTTATATATTTGTCCTTTTTGGCTTCTTTTCAAAAATCTGATCTTTTTCTCTTTAGAAGTTTGCTCTGTTTGATGCAAAACACTTTAAAAACCTAATGCCATGAGAAGAAAATCCTCCTAAATCATAAGAACATCAGTTAACTATTACTCTAGCTAATGCAATTACAGTAAGAATTTTTTTCTTCAAAATATCATATTTTCTATCTATGTATCAATAACTTTCTTTATACCTACCTTATCTTGATTCCAACCGATTTCACAGTAAGTTACCTTAATAAATGTTCTATTTTGTCACAAAATAAGGAATGAGAATGTCTTGAAAGGTTATTTAGGCCAACCAATTAAAGATTATTACAGCACTACCATTGTATCCTTGCCAAGAAGTACTTCCTATATGCTCTATTTTTCCTAATTGCGATTAGGATTCCTAATGAGGGTTGGGGAATATAGGGCTTAAATTCAGAGGCAGAATTTCACCAATTAGTCAGGTTTTCTATATAATGACTTGACTCCCTGAAATTTCTATTGACTACTGTGAGTCATCCAAACAATTCAAATTTCTCTTCCATGTGACATTTATTATCAATGAACCCTCTCTCCTTTATACCATATATCACCAGTTTCTTCACCCACATATTCTAATTTTTAGTTCCCTCATTATCATAGATAACTTAAGTAAATCTTAGATAGCTGTCATACAAAAGTTTTTTTTTTTTTTTAATATGTACTGCTACTAGGCCACATCTTCTTCCTTTATAGTTGAACAATTTTTTTTTCTTCTTAGGCCCACACTTGTGGCATATGGAAGTTCCCAGACTAGGGGCTGAATTGGAGCTGCAGTTGCCAGCCTATGCCACAGCCACAGCAATGCAGGACCCAAGCTGGGTCTGCACCACTCTCAGCAACGCCAGATTCTTTAACCCACTGAGCATGGCCGAGGATTGAACCCACATCTTTATAGATATTAGTCAGGTTCTTAACATGCTGAGCCACAACAGGAACTCCCATACTTGAGCAATATTTGATAGTGTTGTTCTTCTTATTCTAAGACTAAGACTTTGTTTTCGTATTTCTTTTTGAATGTAAAATTATTAGCTTAAATTTGCCTTATCGGTAAGTTCTGGAATTTTGATTATTTCATTGATCTTACCATCCTAGCTTTGTGTCCTCGAGATTTGATTATATATGTTGAAACTGACTCAAAGAGGGTCAAGTGTAAATTTCCATAGCCTATTACCAGCAAACTGCTACTCTGGTCGTCACTCAGCCTGATCTGAATTTCTTTGACAGTAAGTTTTTTCATTACATACTGTACCACTTTATAGATTAATAGCTTATAAGTATAAAAGTCATCACAGGATGTATACACTTTAATCAGAAATTTACTATACCAAAAATTGTATTAAGAAATTTGAAGATTTGGTATCAGTTATTGAGTTGTTTTTTTCTCTTTTTAGGGTTGCACCCATGGCATATGGAAGTTCCCAGACTAGGAGTTGAATGGGAGCTTGGCTGCCTGCCTATGCCACAGCAATGCCAGATCTGAGCCGGTCCGTGACGTATACCACAGCTCATGGCAATGCTGGATTGCCAACCCACTGAGTGAGGAGGCCAGAGATCAAAACTGCATCCTCATGGATACTACTCAGATTTATTTCCGTTGTGCCACAATGGGAACTCCCCAGTTATTAAGTTCTTTTCATTCTAAAGGAATTGCAGTTTGAACACATGTAAAATAAGTAAAAACAAATTATTGCAGTACAGACATTTAGAAACATGAGTTAATATGTGTTTAGGGAACTCTGAATGAAAATATTGGTGAGTGTAATTAGCTACAAAAAAGCTGAAGAAAAGGAAATTTGATTAGTGTTTTTAAAATATGGCATTTGTAAAAGAATCAGTAATGAGAATGTCCCCATGGGGGATGGAATAATCAGGTCTGCTTGGCTGGAGTGGAAAGTACTGGCCAGCAACAAATAATAAGGTAGCAACTCAAATATGTGTTCTGTTCTGTGATTGCATGATTCTTTATCAATATGAAGGACAAATAATGGAGACATATGAGTCAAAGAGTTTTGGTTTCAAGAAAGAAATATCGAAGCAGAGTGATGTGATTCAAAGATAACTAAAAGAAAGTGAATTCTTACTGAAATATGTGGGAGAGATTCATTGGATGGAGAGAGAGAAGACTAACCAGGAAAGATTAGTTTTGTAGAATTATAGGTACTAGGATGTTAAAATAATTGTGAAGAATAAAAGTACTTTAAAGGAATACTGTGTAGGAGAATTTGATGTACCAAAGAGTTAGGGACAAAGAGGAGTCAAAGCCACTTTCACTTTTGCAATTCTGAAGGACCGAGAGAATTTTGGTGTAATTAACAGGCCTATAATAAGTTGGTTTCAAAACCATAATTCTCTAAGTTTTTACATGGACTTAGATTTAATATGTTCAATTTGATGTGAACTTTGGCTAAGAGCACATACATTACTAGTAAGAGTGAGTGTGTGGACAAAAGAAAAGCCAGGGATAGTTATGTTACCCTATTTTTGATTAAAAAAAAAAAAGTGTTCACATCCAAGTAAGTATTGTTTACCCAGAACCTTGATTCTCTGGCTGACTAACCTGGGGACTTGAGAGTTGACTCCTTTAAACTCCAGTCTTTTATGTTTTAAATATGTTACAAGGTGATCTTTGCAAATTGTGATATTTAGTTCCCCGACATTTTTTAAAGAGAGTGCTGAATTTAATAGGAACTTTTCTTGAGTATTCAAAGTAATCATTATGACTATCAGCTGTTACCTGTGCTGGGATATAGTAGTAATCTGGAAGCCTGTTGAAAATATAAAGCCACTTATTCTTTTTAAAAATAGCCCTAGAATACCATACTTCTGAGTTTCTTTGTTATTTCTTTTTATATTGACTAGTCTTATTAAGCCTAAGCCATTTTCTAAGTTATTTAATAAGTACTTAACAGGTACTATGTACAAAGGATTATGTTAAAATACGAGTATGAAAAGGATATGAAAAAAAGAGACACTTTTATTATTTTGAGAAAGCTTGAACTCTTCTTGATTCTTCTGCCATATGATAAATCCTCTGTGATTTCATTTGCTTTGGAACAAATTTTGTAAGGAGCTGGGCTGCATAGGGTTGATGAGGATGGCAACTTCTATTTTGTTTTTCTGTAATGTGGCTTGGCAGTTGCCATTCCTCTTCAGGCACTAAAATTTTTTCTCCTAGTGGTTTATGGAGCTAATATACGATGACTGTTTTATGGATTTTTAATAACTTACTGGGCAGTCATGATAAAGAGATTCCTCAGAAGCATGCTCTGTAGTAAGACCACGGAGGGCTGGGAGACCATAGCAGAGGACACAGTAATTCTGTAAGCACCTGCAGCCACCGAAAAAACAACTCAGCATTATTCTGTTCTGATATTAGATTGGAAGCAACATCTCAGTTGGAGAGGGTTGTCAGTTTTCAGAGAAGCTATAGCTGAAAACCAGAGTCAGGCTGAGACATAAAATCTTGTCAAAATGATGTATCTGTCTTATCTATCAAAGAGCTATCATTAGATTTTAAATTTATGTAGAAATATTTATGTAATTTATGTGCACAAGTTCTACTTATTTTTCATGCTTAATTGTCTTCTATAAATACCTACATTTAAAATTTTAATTTACATGAAAAATTGTAATATTAGTATTCTTCAGTCTCATGGCAAGTTTTACTTTCTTAAACCTAAGACATTGTAGCACCAAATATAGAATTAATGTTCTTATGAAGAGTATTGGCTCAAGCAGAAACTTGGTGATCAGAAATCATCATTTATCAATTTTAGGATCATCTATTTTAGTTACTTCATGGCCATCAAATTGAAAATCCAAGGCAATTATCTAAATGATTCAGAAAGAAGCCTTAATTGGCACTTGAAGCGCAAGAAGATTTGGGGTAACATTTCTTTGTTTGTCAAGTAACTTACTTTGCTTTCTAATGAATATATGACCATTTATTCATTGGTAAACACATGCATTTACTATGTGTCAGACATTGGTCCTGGTGCTAGGAACACCTAAATTAAAAAAATAATAACTATTATTATTATTTCATTACTATTACTATTATTGTCCTCATGGGTCCCCTAGTCTGTCGGAAGAAGAGATGTAAAAATATGGTGCCATTTCTATAACAAGTAACCAGAGGTGCTGTATGTGAATAAGAATGAGAACATTAAAAAGGATGGCTAGGGGTGGATTCCAGGAGTCAGGGATAGGAATGACACAAAGATTTCACGGAGTCAGCCATGTTTAGAGAACCATCAGGGTAAAAATGTTCAAAAACAATCCTTTAATTTTACTGCGTAGATAGAATGAGACAATGCTGTGTACAGAGCTCAATAAATGTCAGATCTCATTATTGTTATCAGGCCATTCTAACCCTAAATAAGATGATGTCCTTGGTCCAGGAGAGCTTCCATGAAGTAAATACAAGAATGTCTTGGGGTGAGGGTATGCAAATAAAGTGATAAGAAGTATATCTTGCTAATTTGCTGATTTTGAGCAGCATGTTCAGCTTCTCATTCTCTTCCTTCATAACAATTGTATCCATAGCATGTGGACCTAAGTAAAAGCCTTTTGGTTACAGAGCCTATTCAGCAATTATTGCTGGATACACTGAGGCAGTGCCGTCTGTTCTCTGTGGTACTCTAACACATTTTATAACTTGTACCATATAAAGGTTAGAACAAAAAAGATTAGACAAATGATGACAGTATGTTTAAGAGGAGAAACTGTTTATAATAGAATTTAACAGGTGATGTAAGTATATGGAAACAGTGGAAAAATTACAAGAAACAAATAATATTGCCCTTTCCTGGATAAATAAGTATTATACATTATTTTCCTTTTTGGTCAGTAGGTATTACTCTGCTGGTAAAAAAAAAAAAAAGAAGACATTTTTAAAGATCTCCTTCTTAATTAAGTAAACATTAGTGAGCACCTTCTTGGGCCAGGCCCCCTTCTAGAGTCATTAATGACCAAAGTTAGATGAACAATACATAAATCCCTCTATCAAGAAGTTGACCATATGTTGATTACCATTCAGTCTGATAAGTCCAACCATAGAAGTAGGTATAAATCAGAGGTAACAGACAGAAGTGTGACTAGCTTTCTCTGGGTCGGGAAGAGAAGTGAGGAAAACCTCATAGAAGCCTCCTAAAAAGGTGACATTTGAATTTGACTACATTCGAAGAATAAGAGGAGGACACAGAGAAGTGAGTGTGAGTAAAAGTATTGCTGTAGAAAACAAAAGTATGCTCAGGGAACTCTATCACTAATTCTGGAATATATGTTCAGGGAAAGGAGTGGGGAAGGATCAAACTGAAAGTGCGGAAAAGCCAAGGTCATGAAGGGACAGACTTGTCGATCATGAAGGAATTTAGGTTCTAAGTGTGGTTAAACCAGTGAAGGATTTTAAATGGGGAGGAAACATGGTCAGATTTACAGTATTGGGAAGGACATCCTGAAAACTTTGGAGAGGACAGATTAAGGAGTCAGATTAGAAGTTAGCATACAAGTTGGCAGCCCAGTGATAGTTGGGGGAGTGATGGAGAAAAGGCAGTTTTGTTTATCAGTTTATTAAAGAAATAATGAGAACTTTACCGAAATTAGTGTCAAAGGGGATGGAAAGGAGAGAATTGATTTGACAGCTGTTCATTAGGGAGATTTGAGATTTAGTGACTGATAGACTTTGAGGATCAAGGACAATGTCTAGAATGACTCCCATGTTTCCATTATATACTACAAAGTAGGGAATAAAAGAGGAAGCACAGACTGAGAAAATGTGCGTTTTAGACTGGTTGAGTATGAGGTATCTATGGGAAAATAAAGTTGATAGGCCAAAGATCTGAAAAGGGAGGTATATTTGAGATTTGTTAGCAAATAGCTGTGGGCAGTATCCCAGGAGTAGATGAGATTGCCAAGGAAGAGGATATAGAGTAAAAAAGAGAAGAGAGCTAAGGGCAGAACTTTGAGGAAGGTAAAAACGAGGAAGAGGATCCAGAAAAGGGATGGAGAGGAAACGGAAAACTATAAGGCGAAAGGGGAAGAACCAGACATTGTGGAAGCCTGGAGGAAGGGTAGAAGTCTCAAGAAGAGAACAGTGACAAATATCACTGAGCTCACAGTGAAGGAACAGTTATAGAAATGGTCCTCTGTTTGCATAGAAGGCTTCCTCCCAGCTTCTACTGTTCAAGAATCTCTTAATTTCTAAACCCAGGAGGAAGTGGGGGCTGCAGCTATATAGCATTGTTCCTGAGATAAGAAGGGAAAGTGAGAAAGGTACCTAGTCAGAAATGCATTTCCAAATGAAGACATTTTCTCGGATGAGAAAGACTTAAGCAGTTTTAAGGAATGACAGAAAAGAATAGTAGAAAAGGCAAATTCAAAGATAATTTATGAAGCAAAGTTGCTGAGGAAGCAAGAAGAAATCATGGCTGGACCACGCTTGAATGAGAGAAAGCTTTCCTCTGGGCGGTGGTGAGGTAAACTGCGGAAGGAGAGAAAAGAAGTTTTGAAAATAACATTTGGTAACCTTTGTTTTCTCACTTATTCCATGAGGCAGATGGAAAGGGACAGGGAGTAAGTTAAACATGAACAGAGCAAACTTTTTAGAGGATCCAACTGATATTAGAAACTATGAATTTTTAGGAGTGTCAATTCATACTGGTTTGATATTCTTTCCAGTAGTGTACAGACCCCAGATACAAGGGAGGAGTCTCAGCTTTCATAGAAGTTCATTAACTTGACCACCTGCTGGCGCAATGTCCAAAACACCAGAATATTTCTCTAGTTAATTACACAGGGTACCAGGTGTTCACCAGAGATCATAGCCTAGAACTATTCTTTATCTAGCTCCTGTCATAAGGCCATATTGGGGGAATTATAAATTAAGAGTATCATCTTAATTTACAATTAAGAGATCATTATTAACCACTTTGAAAATTAGGTTTCCAGAATACCAATACCTGATTCTATTTACTCTATCTGAAGAACTGCTTTTTCTACTTTGCATTCTAATAGTGCCTTTTTATTTCTTAAAGGCAAGAGCAAGAGTTGGAAATGTAAATACTACCTCATAGTTCTCACAATTTTTTGTTGAAGATATTGATTATTATGTTCTTCATTGCTCTTATATAAATTCCGTTGCTAACAATTCTTTTAGATTTTAATATAATGAAAACATTTATCTCTCTTGAAGAACTGACTTCTTTCATCTTAAATAGTAATGAGAGTATTGTTTTCTCTTTTTCTCTTTACCCAACAGGAAACTCAAACCTAAATTTGCTGCTCAAGCACAGAAAATGTTTACATGTGTGGGTATTAGCATGTTCCACCTTATTTCAACAGGATTAGTTTATACTCTTTATAACTGAAAAAACCCTCAACTCTATTTTCAGAGGAATGAGGATATTGATATATACATGTGTAAATGAAAGTGACCGCAATGTAGGTATAGATTCCTGTTGAAGTTTTGGTATGTTATGAAACAATGAGTAATAGTCGATGAGAGACTTTTTTAAGTGTAGAAGGTTGGGAGGTTATGTTGCAGCCATAGCTGAATATGCTAAAGATGGAAGAAAAATTGCCTGTGATTAGTGTGGCAGAAGAATCTTTGAGCATTGATTGCATACCAGAGGAAAATTATGCTCCTTCACATTAGTGAAAAAGGCTTTCTTCTGCTTCATAGATGCCCTGCCTACTGCTGTCTTTTCCTTTTTTCAGTGTGTTCTGAGATCAGATACATGGTGGTGCTGGGGTATTTTGCCCATTTTGGCAGGGTGTACATGTGGGTAAAACATTCTTTCTCTTTTCATGGGCAACACTGAGTATGGCTGCTGTGTCTCTGTGCATTTACAATATCCTCCTTTCCTCTTCTCCCCCCTTCTTATTCTTAGGGAAAAAATCTGTTTGTAAAGTGACTGTTCAGTGACAAATGGATAGGTAGCTTTCTTTTTATCTGTCTCCTTTTTCCTAGTGTTCTCATCATGTGCCTGCCAGACCATAACTGCTTGGGAAACTAAATAGAATGTAGGATGACACATCGAAAAGACCCTATGTCTCTTACTCCCATTAGGAGAGACAGTCATTTTATCACAGAGTAGAGGGAGGCCTTATGCATTAATATATGTGAAGTATGAATTGTCCTTTGTTTTTGGTTAGACATGCTAGGTTTGGAACCATGAAAAGCCAAATTCCATTTTTTATTCTATGTTGGCACATGCCAAAGGAAAGTTTAGTATGTAATATCCTTGATCTGTCATTTTAAAAGTAAAATTTTACTTGAGAAGAAACAACTTAAAAATAAAAAAAAATGAGTGATTAATTTTTGAAGTGCTTATATTCCCCTTTTCAGTAGATTATTTTTAGGCTCTCCTAGGTGCAGAGTAATGCACTAGAGCAGTGCTGCTCAGATGTTAACATGCATACAGATCACTTAGCTTGGCCTGGGATGGACCTGAGAGTGCATTTCTGCTAGGCTCTCAGGCGGTGTTGGTACTGCTGGTCCATGTACCAAAATTTGGTTAAAATCTCTGGAAGCACTTTCTGATAATGTGCATCTTATGATAGTGCACTGTGAAGGTTCATGAATTATCTCCTTCAGAATCAAGTATATGTGTCTCAAATCAATACCCTATTGCTTCTTAAATAGGGAGAAAATGGCTTTTAAAATGTTCATATTTAGAAAATTATACTGAAGATATTTACTCAGTTCTTGTATTCAATGATCTTTAGAAATATTCATTAACTAGCCTGAATAATTGCTGAATGTAGCATTGTAGTTAATCAAACTTCTGGTTACAGGTATGCCTTCTCCTATGAGAATACTCTGCCCTAATAGAATATATTCCTTGATGGAAAGTAAATTTTTAGAGTGGGAACCTTTGTTTTGTTCAGTTCACTGATATATCTCTAGCAATTACAACAGTGCCTTGCACATAACAGACACTCAATAAATATTTGTTTAATAGAATTAAGTGGGGAGAGTTTATGTTTCAGTCCTCTTTTCTGCCTTGGTAAGGGGTTTGATGACTTAAGAGCTTGCAGGGCTTCCCATCAATTCTTATTGCCTAGTGCTATCAGTGAAAATGCAAAAAGATAGTAGACTAATTATTCAGCTTCCAAGGACTAACAACCTTGAAAATATTTGGTTGTTACTAAATTTTTCCTAATTTTTTCTTTTTGTTTGGTTATTTCTTATAATAATGGAATAAAGCAAAAAAAAATCCAATTAATTGAATGTTTCTTGGATAGACTCTTCCTAACACCCCTCTTCACGTTTCACCTTTCTAATTATTATTAAGGAAAAATCACTACATTTATTGTCATTAAAACTCTCATTTTGTTGTATTTTTCTCATTTTCTTTCTTCTTATGAATATTGGTTTTCAGTACCAATATTTCCTCTAGTGCTCACATGCAGTAGGAAATGTACTGAATGGGAGGACATGGGTTTGGTCTCACTTCCTCCATCATTTACCCAAGTGACTTTGGACAAGTTACCGAACTCTTTAAATCAATATTTATCTGTAAAGGGTTGGGCAAGCCTTTCTTCCAGGTCTCCTATCAGGACCAAAAAAACTGATGTGGAAGTGCTTTTGAAACTGTAAAGTTTTGTATAAATATAGCTACTTGCGTTGTATTATAATAGCTTATATTATTATTTTCTCCCTTTAATTATTAATAACTGCCTCTTGTTCTCTGTTTTTCCCAAAAAGTGATAAGCAATTACTTCTATGTAGCATTTATTTAGAATGATAGATTTTGTGTTGAAGAAGACATTTATCTAAGTCCCTGATTTGAAAAGAAAAATTAGGTGACTTACCTGAGGTTACATAAAGAGAAAAGCCTTTCATTGCAGCCCAGCTTTTGCTCTCTATAACCCCTGAAGCATCTCCAGATCATTTACCTTCATGTACTCTGCTCACTCTCTGATTTGTTTTCATCCTTAATCTTTCTCCGTTGCCTTGAAGGGCAAGCATCAACTTTATATCAACGAGCTAACCAGTTAATTCACTTATTCAACAAATACAGAATCTACTAATTATCCCATAGTATGCTAGACATCAGGTATCAAAAATGAACCTAGATTGCAGATGTCAATCAAGTTTGGTAACACAGGCATATATTATCCATAGACATTATCAGCTATTATATTTAGAGTAAAAAGATAAATATGAATATATATTCATATTATTATACAATAAAATAATATTGTCTATGTTTCCAGACTTTGTGGATATTCTGTAGTTCCTGCCACTGCTTATGGTCCAGAAGGAGAGATAGAGAAATAATTTTTGCCACATCAATGTGACGTGGATAAGAAGAGGATGGATGAGGAGAGAGTGTGGAGTCGTTGAAAAGTTGACTTGAAAAGTGGACCCAGATGTCAGAGGGCTGAGAATGTCAGATTTTGAATTTGTCTTCCATCTGCTAATTTAGTCAAAATAGAGTGGACCCTCTTTTGCAAATTTTTACCAAAGACTGATGCATAGGAACTTATTTTTAACTTTTCCTTCCCACTCTTTTTTTTTTTTTTTTTTTTTCTGGTCCGTTTCCCCTCTTTGAGGCATTTGTGCTGGAAAGTGACACCTTTGCAGGGATGCCACCTTCTTTGTTTGTCTGGCAAAATGTCATTAATCATACAGTACACTTACATTTTCTTAGCAATATAAATGTTTGATTATAAAAAAAATGCATTGCAATATTTTGAAGCTAGAGTTGTGGCCTCTGTGGACATGTGGTCTGCCTCTCAGTGAAGCAAAAGGCATATTACAAGCTGGTTTCTCAGCTGTGAAATGCCACTACTTAGGTCACATGCTTCAGTTTAAAAAACTGCCAGGAGAAACGCCTTCTTCTTGGCGGAGAGGCATGCCACCTGTCACCCAAAGCTGCCGTCCCCGCTGGCATCATGCACGGATAACTTTGATTCACTTCTGCATGTGGGGAGGTTATGTTCTCTGCCTTTTGCAGCGTATTTCTCCATGGTATTTATCTAAGGTAGCCTTCATTCTGGTAAGTCAGTGGTTGGGGATTATTGCCCATTTGTATAGGGACCAAATCTTAATCTAGAAGAATAGTTGTAACTGTGGGGAATAGCACTTGATTAAAAATGTGAATTGTCTTATATGTGAAAGATGGCATATGACAGGCATATTTCCACTCAACAGCTAGCCTTGTAGCCACCTTAGGTGACATGACAAGATCACACCTTATGTCACTTCTTCACAGCATGCAAGGATTCCTGGAAACTGGCCTTAGACTACACATAGTCTAGATCCACTAAAAACCTTGTTCCATAACTCTTAAGGCATACAAAACGAGGAACATAATTCATATCTTCACAAGCAGGTAAAAACACTCCTTACAGCCTGTACCTTTTTTTAGTTTTTCTCCATATCTTTTTGTAAGGTCTGACAGGGTGTCAAGCACCAAGTGAGTGCTTGATTAATACCTTGGCTTGAATGACTAACAAAATTATGGCCTGTTAAAAGGCAATCTAATTGGCATTTGGGCTAGCCATTGTATTGGAATCCTTTGGCATCCTATTTCCCTAAGAAAGACATATTGAACAACCAATAAGACCCTACATTTATGAAAATGTACAGGTTCCTTCTGCTATAATAATGCCATCATCACCCAAGTGTCATACTTAGAGTTTACAAAATGTTTTCTCTTGCATTTTTGAGTGGTTCAAGAAAAAAAAGTGTATTACAATGCATATATCCTAAAATTTTTTCAAATATAATTCACCTTTTTTTGCATCTCTCTCCCTCTCTTTTTTCTGGGTTGAATTGTATCCCCCTTAAAGTCTTGAATCTTAATGCTTAGTACCTCAGAATGTGGCCTTAATTTGGAGATAAAGTCTTTGCAAAGGTAATCAAGTTAAAATGAGATTATTAGGGTAGACCCCAATCTAATATGATAGATTAATTTTGTAAGAAAGACATACAAGCAGGGAAAATACCATGTAAAGTTGAAAGTAGAGATTAGATGATGTATCCACAAGTCAAGGAATGTCAAAGATTGCCAGCTAGGAGAGAGGCATGGAACACATTTCTCCCTTATGGTCCTCAGAAGTAAACAACCCTACTGACATCTTAATATTGGACTTTGAACCTCCAGAAGTATGGCATAATAGATTTCTGTTATCTAAGCCACATATTTTGTACTTTATTACAGCAGCTATAAGAAATTAATACAGTTCTCCTCAGGTTCTTATAAACCTGGTTTAGTTTTGGGTACCTCCTATATGTGCTGAGAAAAATTAGTCTTTATAGTACAACCGATGTGTATCTGGTTTACAGACAGTTGCTAAGCCTTTAATCTTTTTCCACCATCAAACACAGCCTTTTACTCATAAATAGTAACATAACGTAGATGTCTGCTATTATTGAAAATATAGTAACAATGCTAGTGCCATTGATTGAGCATTTATTGTGTGCCAGGCATTGTACTTCTGAATTTTATATATATTACTTCATTTTATCCTCCCAATAATCCTATAAATTAGGTAATATTATTATTCTGGAAAAATTAGCCCAGCCTCTTACCACTTCAGAAAAGGATAAAATAAATGCATACTGGGCCTTAGTTTTTTGTTCTCTTCATGTTCTGAAGTGTGTGTCTAGTAAAGGGTACTCCACCACTGAAGCTTTCTCCTGTTTGGTGGTAGAAGAGGCAGAGGGAAACATTCCCAGAGAGTGAAGATGGCTGTATATTCATTTCTTTTAAAGCATTTCTGAAACCTTCCAATTGGTATCTCCTGGAAACAATGATAAAAAGTCGTCTTCTTTTTGTGTGTATGTGCCCAGAAAAACCCTGCAATTAAAAAAAGGAAGCAAACATACCAATATTTCTAAAAACAAGGGATATTTTTCAGTGAGCAAAGGGGAAGACAGATTTTATCCTTTGGAAATTTCTAGGGCTTTAGTCTTGGGGAGTTTACTACATTTTAAAATTTCATGGCATGGTACTCAGGGAGTTCCTGTAGTGGCTCAGTGGTTAACGAACCAGACTGGCTTCCATGAGGATACGGGTTCAATCCCTGGCCTTGCTCAGTGGGTTAATGATCCAGCGTTGCTGTGACTATGGCATAGGCCGCTGTTACAGCTCCAATTCGACCCCTAGCCTGGGAACCTCCATATGCCACGGGTGCGGCCCTAAAAAGACAAAATAAATAAATAAATAAAATTTAACAGTGCTCAGAACTGACTTATTCTCAAAAGCAGAATACATACACAGCCAGTTGACTTTCCAGTGGACTGCTAGTTCATGTGGAATTCATCCTTTCTTGTTTGGTCCAGAGTGTGATTATGGGCACATGTTTGTGAGATTCTTAGATTGTTGTAGGAGGATTTAAGGTGTTAAGTGAGGTTGGACTGAATGAGGCCAAAGACTGAGAAGCTAGGATTCTATGAGTACGGGTTCACGGAATCTACGGCTTTGTAACAGATCTCTTTGTAACATCTCTTCCTGAGAGAAGTGTACCATGACTTTGACTTAGTGATTGAGCTATAAGCCTTTAAAATTTTTGATCCTCTGTTTGTAGTTAGTATTCAAGTAGATGCATAATGTGAAGTCCATACATAAAGGAAGGAGATTCTTGGTTAAGAGGGAGGCTTCCAGAGATAGACCTGATTTCTTATCCCATCTCTGTCATATTTGAGCTTTGTGACTTTGGGCAAATCACTTCTCTAAATCTCACTCCTCCAATCTGGAGATTATAATTGTATTTACTTCTCATGGAACTAAATAAAGGCTGGCATATAATAATAATTCAATAAAATGCATACATATATACATATATGATAATAAGGTGGTGGTGTGACATGGCATTTTCTATAGCTTCTGTTGGGAATGACCTTTCCTCCCTTTGTAAATATGTGACCTTTCAGAGCTAGCATAGAATTTATTGGGAGACAGAAAAAGGAGGCACCATATAATTCCCCATCCAGAACCACTTTTCATCTGGGAAATTTTGAGTGATAAGTTTCTGGTAAAATATAGTACCTTTGGAAAGTATAGCATTTAAAGCTATTTCCGTTATTATCTCAAGGTTATCAAATAAAAATATAGGGTGAGCATGAGAGTGGCCAAAGGGGAGAGCCAATCCTGCACAGGCGAGGTGGGGGACATAAAAGGTTATTTCTAACTATGAACATATGTGTAACATGTGTTTCCTGGAGTTCCCGTTGTGGCATAGTGGAAGTGAACCCAACTAGTATCCATGAGGATGTGGGTTCAATCCCTGACCTTGATCAGTGCGTCAAGGATCCAGCATTGCCATGAGCTGTGGTGTAGGTTACAGATGCAGTTAGGATCCCACGTTGCTGTAGGTATGGTATAGGTCAGCAGCTGCAGCTTGGATTCGACCCCTACTCTGGAAACTTCCATATGCTTTGGGCACAGCCCTATAAAGCAAAAAAAGAAAAAAAGAAAAGAAAAAAAGTGTTTCCTGAAGTCTCTGATGATCATCTTTAATCATCATCACTGTCAAGTTGTGTCAATAAGATCATGAGGCTGAAAGTAGATATTTGTAGTCCTGGTAACTTTCTTGAGGGTAGGATCCATTTTATTGTTTTTGTGATTCTTACAGCAACTAATATGACCCCTTGCACATACGGTGCAAATGTTAGTTGAAATAACTGACCTCGGTAAAGTAGGACTTTTTTTTCAGAGTTGTGAAGCTATGAGGAAGAGAGATTTATTTGTCTTAAGAAAGAGGTTAGTGATTTGGGGAGTGTTTTCTCTACTCAGACTTTCCTAGACATTATATTGACTTTATTATATTCTTCCTTACTATTTTCTGGGCCATAAACTCAGACCCTTTTCTGTTTATATATTAAATCTTTACTTTTTTTTTTTTTTTTTTTTTTGCTTAGGGCAATGGTTCTCACATCCAGCTGTACGTTAGCATCTTCTGGGGAGCCTTAAAACCTAAACATGCTTGACTTCATTGGCAGAGGTTCTGATGGAGCCTGGGGAGCAAGTAGAGGTATACACACATGTGTGTGCAAGGCCTTCCGTGGAATGTGGATGTGGAGGTAGAAAGCCAAGGAGGCAGAAAGTGGGTCTGGTCCTGCAAAGGTAGAGAGGGTGAACCTGTTCTGGTATCGTCCAGTATCACCTATCCCATCCTTCCTCACACTCTAGCTGTGGGCCTCCATTCCATCTTTGAGCACATGGAAGGACCCCTCATGGAGGCATTGGTGGTACCTGTTTCCCTCTGGCTGGAATCCACCTCAGATCTTTGAGAGGCTGGCTGCTTCTTTTCATTCAGGCTTCACCAGTTCAAGTATCATTTCCTCAAGAAGGTCTTCTTTATACAATATATCGCCCTTCCCCTTTCACTCAAATATTTGTAGAGACATTGCTAATTGACTAGTATTTTTTTCCTCCTGGATTCAGTAACATAGTTCTCTCCATACAGTTTTTGATCATCCAGTTAGCTTCAAGATAAAACCTTTTTTTAACACCCCTAATTTAAAAAGTTGTACATAGCTTTTTTAGTTCAGGAAATTGAGGCTCAACTAGGAAGCAGTGTCTACATGCTCATTCAGTCTTTCATTCGTTAACTCAAAAATATTTATCAAGAATTTAGAATACAAGAAGCAAGATACAGGTTTTCTCCAATGTTTCCAGTGCTTGAATCTTGTGCTATGCTTGGTATAATATGTTTTTCAATATATGTTTGCTGAATTTAATTCAGTAGAGGCCTCAGAAAAGATACACAGTTACTTTATGTGAGGGTTCATATGACAAATGCAGGTGGAATGATTACAGTGTAAATTATAGGGCAGAATTAGGGCTGAAGGGATTTCAGATTGTCCAATCCAATGGTCTGTTTTACAGATGAGGAAGCTGAAACCCAGAGAAAATAAGAGTTTATTTTCCATGAACGCTTGTAGGATGACAAATAAAAGACTGACAGAGTGGTGCTCAAGAGAAAGTGATTATTTTGTGTTACAGCAGGCATCAGAATTCCCTTGTCAACCCAGGACTCTTTCCTCTCTACCAGTGATCCCCAAATATGATTGCTTGGAATCACCTGCAGTTTCAAACTTGTGGGGATGGTGTCCTGAGACTTGATTTTTTTTTTCTTTTTAGGGCCGCACCCCCAGCATATGAAAGTTTCCAGGCTAGGGGTTCGATAGGAGCGGCAGCTGCCAGCCTATGCCACAGCCATAGCAACATGGGATATGAACCAGGTCTGTGACCTACACTGCAGCTCACGGCAATGCTGGATCCCCAACCCACTGAGCCGGGCCAGGGATTGAACCCACATCCTCATGGATATTAGTTGAGTTCATTACAACAGGAACCACAACAGGAACTCGAGCCTTGAATTTTTACCATCCCCCTCTCCCAGGTTATTATGTTGTAAAGCCAGATTTGGGAGTACTTTATACATCATATTATTAATACATGAATTTTCCTCACCTGTATCTGCAAAGATGAAGAGGTTACACATATTGTATAGAGAGTATCATTTATAAGACTTTACAAAAAAAATCTTCTAATTTTTCTTAGCTAGAAAGTATCAGTTTTTGAGCTAAATCTCAATAACCTATAGAATTGCTTCTGACATTTAATTAAATTCCACAGTTATTGAGTGTGAGGGATATAAAAATGAGTAAAACATACTTCTTAATACAGAGTCCTTAAATCCTGCTTAAATAGAGGGAAGTAAGACAAAGATGCCTGATAGTCTCTTGAATTTTAGGTAATCATCTTTTGTCTGGCTTCTGGCAATGTGCCTTGTACCTCGTAAGGTACATAGGGATGCTTAATTTTTTCTGATTTACTGTTACATGAAAGTATCAGCTTTTTACTTACTCAAACTATAATGAAAATATCCACTAGCTTATAAGTTCTCAAAGTATTCTTTTATTTTTTTTACATCCTGTGGATGATAGGAGGAGAAAATGGAAAGGAAGCAACATATTTTGTTCTGTCTTTTCAGATTGAATAGTAATATAACAGATTTAATTATATAATTGATAGAACAATCTTATTAACACAAGTAATTTTTTTTTTTGTGGCGATAGAACCTTCATAGCACGCGTTGCTTTTCCCAATGAGTTTTCACTTTCTGCACCTTTTATTTTATCCTAAGGTATCTGCCAGCTATGAAATCCTATCCATAAGCAGTTCCCTATATGATCTCCACGGAATTTTGGGCCTGATGTGTTTTATTTCAGGAGACATAGAAATTCATTTCTCACATTTCGGGAAAAGAGAACGGAAAGGCATGACTTTAGAGACAGTCGTTCAGTTCAAAGAGGCATTGGGAAATTCAGTGTACACAGGAGTGCAATATATGTTTTTATATTTGTTTTTTAAAATTGCCTGACCAGAAATATTTCTTAGCAAGAGGAGAACAAAGATTGAACTACCCAAATAGTGGATATTTTTCCCCCTAGAGGCTCCCTGGGATTAGGCAGTGGTAGGAGAGGGGTGTCTGGGTCACTGTTAGTGTCATCAGCTGTCCTCTCTCCTGTCTTCTGTGGCAGGGAAGGTGTGTGGGTGGATGTGGGAGACAAGTGACAGGCAGGGTAATTGCGGTGGGTGGGGAAATAGGGAGAGCTGAATGCTGGCTAAGTGAAGAGATAGAAATGGGGAGGAACAGACTTGCCTTGGGTCTGTGCTACGTTTCCAGTGCAGATGCCTGCCTGTCTTGTGCCTTACATTGTGTTTCTAGAGACCAGTACAGTGTCTGGAACACATCAGATTTTTTTTTAAAAAAGTTAAACGAATGTTCATATGCATAACTGCTTGCACAATTATGTCAACCATTTTGAAGAAACTGAGATTTAACAAATAGGATTAACAATGTTTAATTTCTTGGTTCTAGCATAATACCTTTTCATGTAGTTGGCACATAAGGAAGATTGTGTCAAGATTCTAACACTGATATTGAGATAAAAATTATAGATATTAATACTTTAAATACATTAGAAAGCACCGAGAACAATGAATTTTTAATTTTTATGGAAGTATGCTTCTGTTTTCATTTTTTATTTTAATAATATTTCCTGAGGAAGAGAACTCATTCCATTCAAAATTGAAGTTACTCTAAAATCATGATTCCCAGCTCCTAACATATTAACTTGCTTATTTCTTCTTTTGTAAACACCAACTTTTGGATTGAAACTCTAAGTAGAAATCTAATAAAACTGTGAGGGAGTGGTGTGCGCTAACATTCATGGGAGCAGAATTTAAGGGTTGGGTAGGTGTGCTTATTTTCTGAGAGCATGTAGGCAGCATGTATAGCAATAAAAATTTCCCTCGGCCCCTGTGAAGATGGATAATCTTTGGTTTTACATTTGTAAATAAAATGAAATTAAAATGATTACCAACAAAAATGGGAACATAACTATAATGAAATAACTTGGGGAAATGGAAACAGGATTGCTAGTGGTAAAGAAATGCCTGTTTCTTCTTCTGTTTAATGAATTTTAATGATTTTTATTTATTCATACACGCTCATTAAATAAAAAGGCAAAACAATTGAATTTAGTCAATCACTAAATTAATTTGAAGGGAAGTAGTTAGAGACTAATCAGTAAGAAAATCCTTCCAACCTACTCATTAGTTATTAATATATCTACTGTTTATATGAGTTCAGTCTCACTGAAAACCATACAAAGAATGCTTTCAAATAGTATGCTATTTCAACTGTCCATTTCAACCCAAACTTGCTTTTTTAAAAATACTGTATCACATGATTTATTTAAACTTATTATTTGTTTTCCTCCCATAGAAATATTCTTCATTCACTCTTTTACATCCATGCCTAGAATTAAACTTGATATATAGTAGGCACTCACTAAATATTTTTTGAATAAGTAAATGGATGATGGCTTCTTAGATGTAAACCAGTCATAATCAGAAGATTGTTTAGGAGCGTGGAATCCTAACTAGGGAAACTACAATTTTTATTATGTTGAGATATGTCTCTTCTATACCCACTTTGGTAAGAGTTTTTAAATCAGGAACGATGTTGAATTTTTGATACTCCAAACTTGCTTTTGTGTGTGTAATCATTTCAGATTAGAAATCCTATTTTTTCCTCTCTGTGACATAATGGAAAAGTTGATACCTTTGGAATGTTGTATCTTTCTATAAAATTAGTTACATTTTAATTTGTTTTTAAAAAACCATCTTCCTGGCTTCAGGGACTGCAAACTCTAATGTCTATAGAGGACAAGTGAGTGAGGATAAAGGATGAGGCTGACCATGCGGGGACCTGGGGAAGCAGGAGAGCAGGTCCACGTGATCTGCAGCCAACCACAGCTGTGGGAACATGTGGGCTGTATGTTGCCAGGTCTCTTATTTCAAGAAAAGCTAGAAATTGGAATTTATATGTGAAATGCCTCTATCTTTGAATTTCAGCAACTATTTCTTTAAAACATCACTTGGACCAAACAAAGCTTAAGTGAGACCTGGCTGCTTTTTTGTGAGCACTGCTTCGGATAAGCAGGTCACAACAGCACCGCTCCTGGGGCTAGACACTTTGGGTTCTAACCAAGTAAGAATTAAATGTGGGACCTTAGGCAAGTCACTCTCATTTTAAAAATTATGGGTTTGGGCCAAATGAATGAAATTTAGTGTCTTTTCAAGTTTCACAACATCTATGATTGTATAAGGAGCAATAACCGGATCTTCACATCCATTACTATTCTTATTTTCACTGTGACTTGAGTGATTTCCCAAAATATTTGAAATCTGCCTACTATTGGCCTCTCCGAGAGTTGTTTATGAACATTTGTTGAAACTGACCAGAGAAAATACTGTCAACTTGTCTCTGAGTCTAAGCACATTGTTAGCAGAGTTGCAAAACTTGGCTATCTCCTGCTGTAGTAAACATATTAATAAGCTCTCACCAGAAGAGCTGTGAACAGATGCAGTTCTTGAAAACACAGTGTCCTTGTTACATTTACTTGTCTGTCTCTCCTAGTGAGGCAAGACTTGCTTGTGCTATCCCAGTAAATACTCTCCTTTTTGTCATGACCAGATTATAGTTCAGGAATTCAGTAGAAACATCATTGTAACCAGTATCTTTAATACACAGATCTAATCCCTAAGGGCAGATGCACAATAATATAAAATGACAAATCCTCTCCCACTTTTCATTATGTCACTTGTTTTCTTTCATTCTATCACACAATTCCTTGGAGCCAAAAATAAGGATAGTACATTGCCTTTGTATTCGCTTTTCAGTATGAAACTTTAGGTGCTTTACATATAAAAAATGTATCCATACAACATCTTATGTGGTAAATTGGAAACCATCCCCAGGGTAGTGGAAAAACTTAGGCATTAAACTTAAGCACCTCTGTGGTTTCTGATAACTAGCTGGATGACCTTGAAAGTTGTATGCCTTTCCGAATTCCATTTTTCATCTATAAAAATAGTGCTTAAAAAAATCCCTGTCTCTAGAGTTGTGAAGATCATAAGAAAGCAATTAGATGTGAAAGTGCTTTGCAAAACAGAAAGCTCTGTATGTCAGTGAGATAACATGCTAATCAATCACTTACCTCATTCCAACATGAGGAATGGAAGTACAAACTGAATAAAGCATCTTGTTGGATATTACATGCTGCACCTGTAATTCTTTGGGGTTTGGAATTGGCTTCCAAATTCTCTCCTATCATTCCTGCTTCCTTCCATTTAAAACCATCTTTCATATCTCAACTGCTTAATTATGGATATATGGAATTGAACTTGGAATTTCAGATAAAAAAGATCTTATCTCTTCCTAAAGGATCTTAAAAATATTCCATTGGATTTCTTCTTTAAAAAGAGTTGTGTCTAATCTCTATTTTTTCCCCTTCTCTCTTGACTTCTGTTTTTCTACATTAGTGATAGAATTAAGGACCTTGGGGGATTGTAATGCCATATACATAATTACTCAGAGAAAACATTATTGTTTTCTTTTCACTTAATCTTACACAATAAAGTTTTCTAAATTTCTACCTCGTGTCAATATCTGCAATTTAAAATGCTGATACAATTTTTGAGAAATGAATGTACTAAAATTCCCTTTATTGTAAGCATTCAAGATGTTTCTGGTCTATTTTGCTTTTATTTTCCTTCAAACGTATGCAGTAGTGTGCTACTCTCTAGAAAACATTTCAAAAAACCCTGCTTTGCAGCATATGCTGCTTTCCATGGTGTAAATCTTCCCATCATATTTGATGTCAAGCTAATGATTTTATGTCATTGAACTTGTTGGGAAGAAATGTACCTGACTGGATCTCATGAGCCAGTATGAGCAGCTCCAGCCCATAACTACATAGTATTATTGTGAACATATTAGTAAACATGGACAAGAAAAAGCTCTAAGTAGTGCTTTATCATTGACTGTTATTGATAAACTACACTTAAGGTTTATGTAGTTTTTAATTCAATTAATACTAAATGTATTCATTATATGTATATCTATACAACAATCTCGTATTTTAAATAAAAGCATAAAGAAATAGATCCCTTGATTTCAAGATTAATTTTAATTGACTTTTCTTTAGTTACAAAAATTATTTTTATTCACCAGTCTCAATATTTTTCTAATTTAACTTGTAATTATATCTTTAAAGTAATTCAAAGCTTACCTCAGTCATGCTCTATTATCCATTTCCTCATAATGTAGTTCTTACTTATCTCATAATGTGTACATCACTGAGAGATTTTTTGTAGAAGGGGTATTTTGGTATCATAGTTTCTGAGATGCCACATGTCAGAGAGTCCCCTAACCCTCTGAATGTTGCTTCATTGTCCTTTGGTAGACACTGTTACAAGAGAAAAGTCTATGGAAATCCCAATTTGATATATTTTGAAGGTGAATTTATTTATTTTTTTATCTTTCTCAGCCTGGGTATTTATAGCATTCTTGAACTTTGAAACAATAAAATTTACCAGTATGTATCTAAATTGTCAAATTTCCTTCTCTCCTGCCCCCCCCCCCATTTTGTGTATGATCTTGTAAATCCTCTCAGTATGCAAGTCTCCCACTAGTTCTGTTTTTTGGTTTCTTGTTTGTGATAATTTCTGCTGCTCCATTGTCTTCTTTGCTGGCAGGGATTGCTATTCTGTCTTGTTTTGCATGTATCTTTTAACTTTTGCCTTTATTTTTCATCATTTGAAATTAATTTTTGTTCTATATTTAGGTTTGTTCACTGGGTCATCGATTTAGCTTTCTACCATGCCTGTTTTGCTATTCCCCCCCCATGTGATTTTTTTTTTTTCATCTGTTACATTTCATTTGGCTGAAATCTGACCTTTATCCTTTTTGCTTATCTCAGTCAATTCTTATTTAATAGGGATGCTAACCTCTTAAAAACCTCATTTTTTAAACATCAAATAGATATTTTCTAAAACTGCCTTACATTTCTTCAAAAAAATATTTTTGAGGCTTCATACCCCCCTGTCATGCCGTTAGAGAATTGTTCCTTTTCTTCCTGAACTACACATTTTCTTTGATGAATCCCTGCTGACTTTTTTTCCCATTGCCCATCTTTGAGTGAGGCAGAGCCTGACCAGGTCTTATAGGTCAAGGCAACCATCAGGCAGGGCTTCTCTTAGAGCCACCATTGTTTGTTCTTCTGCAAGCAACTTCCCTGTGCAGCCATGAGATTGGAGGGCAGGCTGATTTCAGAGCAAGGGGCAATATAACAACAGAGCAGGCACTCAACAAATGCTAGTTTCTCCTTCTACCTCTAAAAAGACTGATCAGAACTCAAGTTGAAGAGAAAATTCCTTAAAAAGGATGAGCAGAGCTTGGGTTTACTTATGCTGTTTCCTAATTCAGTCCTATCAATTTGAGAGTTTGTAGAAATGTTTTCTGGATTCTACAGGATTATTTTATTTGTGTTGACTAGTTTTCAAACTTATTATGAACACTTTGGGCATTTTCTTGAATGTTTTCACAGCGATTTGGGAAGGGAGCTTTCTGTTAAGTTTATTTTCTGCTCTATGCAACCTCTGTACTCAGTTTCTACTTTAAAAAAAAAAAGTCACTGAATTTTTTGTTTTATTTTCTACCTCATATTTTACCTATACAGTTTCACATATACAATGAAACCAGATGATTTTTCAGAGCTATGTTTTAGACTTTTATTTTAGCATAGCAGCCACTGAAAGACTACACAATACATTATACCATCTATCAACATTATGGTTCCTCATGTACTTATGTTGCTCACTGACATCAAGGACAGTCACACATACTACACTGGAATCACTGCAAATCCTGTATTAATAGGATAGGAGTTAATGTCAGTTAAATACATTGCATACTCAAGTACCGTCAACCTATTATCTATGCCAATTAAGAGGTGCAGTGTCACAGAAATATAAAGCACTCCAGAAATCATTTATGCATTATTATGAATTCATATGCATTACAACTTTTCCCTGTTTCATATTTGCATAATTACAATTTCACCTAAACTTACATGCAAATTAGCTTGGATTCTCTGAGAACATACCAATTGCCTAGATTAGCATGCCGGTTCATAACCAAAAAGAAAAAAAAACCCAGCATATAAAATTCAAAATGGATATTTCTCAAAATGGATAATCTGCAAATAGTTGCTTGGAATTGGCAAGTCTTCCCCAGGAACCTGTTAAGAGTTCCTGGAATGATGTATGTGTGTGCACAAGTGTGTGAGTATGTGTTTTTCTGTATTAAGGGTATAATTAATACTAGAAATAATTGTATTAATTCTAATTGTACTACATATTTTTCTATACTGTCAAACTGAACAATAAGCATTGTTACATGGTTTTCATCTAAACTCATTAAGTCTGTTTTTATAGATTAGTCTAATTTAAAATTCTTTGAGGAGTTCCCTTGTGGTGGAGTGGTTTAAGGATCTGGTGTTGTCACTGCAGCATCTCTGGTAGCTGCTATGGAGTGGATTCCATCGCTGGCCCAGGAACTTCTACATGCCTCTGGGCAGCCAAAAAAAAAAAAAAATCTAAAACTCTTCAATTAATAAATACATTAAACAATATGAGATTTAACACTAAACTGCAATTCTGTCCCAATATTATGATATCCATGCTTTCTCCCTCTCTCTCTTCTTTTTATATCCACACCCATGGCATATGGAAGTTCCCAGGCCAGGGATTGAATTTGTGTTGCAGCTGCAACTATGCTGCAGCTGTGACAATGCCAATCCTTTAGCCCACTGTGCTGGGCCCAGAATCAAATCTGTGCTTCCAACATTGGCCTGAACCGCTGCGATCAAATTCTTAACCCGTTGCGCCACAGGGGGAATTTCCATGCTTTCTCTATTTTCAGAAAACATTCAAACATACAACATTTGAATTATTTTTTTCTAAGATATGAAGCTCTTCCTGATTCATAGTGTGTAATATATGTGCAACTTCTTTGATCCATTAATTTTAAATTTTTCACAAAAATAAAAAAGGAGGGGTCAAATTTGTCCTTCTTAAATTTTTATTTTTAATTATGAATATTCAACATTCATGATATTTACAGACTTTTTTTTTTCTTGGCACTAATATTGTACTTAACAAGCCATCAATTTCCAAGTACTAGATGAGAATTTGCACACTGTTTTATCTTGTTAAAGATGGTTGCCAAAGTTACTAGATAGTTTTTAAGAGCTGAAATTTTTGTGCTTAACACTTTAAAACTTTTATTTTAAAACTGCTTTAATATAAAAATACATACTAAATTGCCCTTTAAGCTTATGTCATCTAGGAAAAGCAACTTTCAATTCTGAACTCTTCCTTGATCTCCAAATAGCTACTTTAAATGCAGAAAAGAACCTTACCTTCTTAATGTGAGCCTTGTAAAAAATATGTTCAAAATTTTCTCTATTACCAGCTCCTTTATTAATTTTAAAGTTAATTTTAGAGGAAAATGTAACAGTCCTGTGCTGGTATGGGCTCAGGCTGTGTGTAAACTACGTTCAGATCTAGCTGCGCTCAGTCCCAAAGCCGAGTGATGGGGCAGCCCTACGTAGTGGTACAGAGCACCGTTTCTGGAGCCAGGCTGCCTTTGGTCCAAATCCTGACTCTTCCACTTACTGAATAAGTTCTTTAGACTCTCTGTGCTTCCATTTCCTTGTCTGTAAAGTGAAGATAATAATCATCTTAGAGTACTGAACTAACAATTCAGTGAGATAGTGCCTGGCACACAGTGCATTGCTTTAGAGTTTGTTCCCATTATTATTATCTGTTCAGTAGAAATGAGCTACTCTATGTAAATTTCCGTAGCAGAAAGGGGTATTTATTGACTTATGATGCTAGGCTTGGCCTCGTCAGTCCTGTGAGAAAGAGGAGAGAGAGTCAGCCCTCCCTGGTCCATTGGAATGAGATTTCCAAAGTCCAGAAGGGTACCCCATCTGGGGAAATGGTATAGGAATCATAAAGGAAACAAAGTAAGAATAGGCATCGTTATTATCAGAAGGACTGTTTAGTGAGAGAGAAATGCATGTGAACACATTTTTGTTCCATGTGTTTTAGAGGTCAAAAATAGGACGTATGGATAGGAATTGTAGAACATCAGATTCCTTTAATTTAAGAGGGGAAAACCAAGCTAGAAATCTGAAAAGGAACGTACTGTGTTTTAAGGCTGTGAAATGCCTGTTGCTGGTAAAGACTTTTAAAGTCATTTGTAAATAAATATGTCTAATTCTATGACTCCTACAAATGTGGGACATTTGAGGAACAACTAAGGTCTTTGAGACATTGCTGTTAAACATTTATGATATTCACTCTTCCCAATTTCTAATGAAAATATTGACATTTTTATTCAACATCTGATTTCTTCAAACCATAGTTTGGATGTAATTTCATTTTTGTCTTTCATATTTAATTACATATAGTCTAATCCTGGGTATTCCTTACTTACTGGAGAAAATAAGAATCTAGCTAAGTCTCAAAGCTCGTTTTGCCTAAATTGCAGCTGGACTAGTGAACTAGTGAATTTCTTTCATGACACCCCTGACTCTAGCATTAATAAATTTCACTGAGGGAACATTTTGATTTATTAATTGATTTCATGTTAATTATTAAGTCATGAAATTTGCCCATCAACAATGATAGTGAATTCTTTATAGAGAGTAACGCATGAATTGGAAACTTGGCTATTTGTCTGTTTATTGATCAAATGTATATTCAGTATGATACATGCCTTAAATCTGTAGAAGTAGGCAGTGTATAAATTAAATTTATGTTTCTTGTTAGACCTATTTAAGCCACTGTAAATGTAAAGAGGCTATAGACATATATTTTGTTTTTATCTTTGTAGTACTTTAAGTATAATTTAGAGAGTCAATTACCAAACATTTCAGTGTCCTTTCAGAATGTTTAAAATTCATTTACATGGAAAAGAATAAGTTCATAAAATAATTATTATGATTATCCAAGTAGGAAAGAGTTAAATCAATGAGTAATCAAACATGATCCTAAGTTATTTAAAATCATCTTAAACTATTTAAATCTTTCAAAATAGGTTATAATTAACCTATCTACTACAAGTTCTTTTTATAAAAGCAAAACCATAAGGTACAGACTAGTTTTAGATTTTCCTTATTTGGAAAAAATGCCTTGTTAAATTCTTTAGAAGCAAATAGGGGGAAAAACAACAACAACAAGGTTCCAAGGATGAAGGACTTTGGAAAGGGAATCTCATAAATGACTCTGCAAATAATTCTTAAGGGGCTATTAAAACAGTCACTTCCCCAAACCTTACTGTTTGTATGATGATATGATAAAATGACAATGAAACATGACATTTTTAAATTCTAAAAATAGGAAAAAATGATCTGATTTTATGTCTTATTTTCACTGATTTGATTTTGCTCAGTTCTAATCATGTTATTCCAAGATTTGAAGGGCAGAAGTAACAAGCTCTTTGTGTTTTAAAAGGTGGTTTGGGAGTTCCCTTCGTGGCTCACGGTTAATGAACCCAACTAGAATCCATGACGATGTGGGTTCAGTCACTGGCCTTTCTCAGTGGGTTAAGGATCCGGTGTTGCTGTGAGCTGTGGTGTAGGTTGAAGACGCGGCTCGGATCTGGCATTGCTGTAGCTGTGGCATAGGCTGGTGGCTATAGCTCTGATTCCACTCCTAGCCTGGGAACCTCCATATGCCTTGGGTGCGGCCCTAAACAAAAAGACAAAAAAATGTTTATTAATGCCTGATTCTACTTTGAATTTTGAGTAATAGGAATATGAGAGTGTTTTTTTATATGCGGATAAGATCCTAATATATTAAATTATTTCCTATTACATTTATAATTATTAACACAAATTATTCAGATTCCTTGGGGATCAGTTTCCAGTCTCTTCCATTGGTCTTTCTTGTAATCAGTGTCCAGTCTATAGAATTACTTTAATAAAGTCCATGAGTTAAATTTCTTTCTACCTTTAGCTGTGTAAAGCTGTGTAAATCATAGCAACTATGATTCTGAGTTGAATATAAAATGTGGACTCAACATTTTTATATAATGAAAGATTTGTAATGCTGTCTTATGGAAGTTATGGACACAACTGGGAAGCCAATGAAACAATCTACATTGAGATTTAGTATGCTTTTTTAGTACTCCCATCATCGTTAGTGCTGTTACCTCCCCTACCACTGTTGTTTACTATGTGATGAATGCTATGCAAGGTGCTTTAAATATATGAACCATTTTGTCTTTATACCATTTCTACTAAGGAGGGGGCAACTGGGGATGAGAGATTTTAAGTAGCTTGCCCAAGGTCATGCATCTCTAAAGTAGGGAAGCTGGAATTTGAACCATCATCCCCAAAGCTCATCATTATCTACTGTTTTTCTGCCATAATAAACAACCCCCAAACATAGTAGAAGTGTTTATCCGCTATGTTCTTGTTTCTGTATTTGGCCTCGGGAAAGCCAAGATAAGTAGGACCTGATCACTACCCTTGAGGAGCTTATAATCTCAGACAAGGTGCTCAAAACACTTCCTCCAGTGCTCTTAAAGTTATTTTTTTTTCTCTAACGACTTTATTCCTTAATTGTCATCTGGACCAGTTTTTAAGGTCTGTTAAATATATCCCAGAAAGTGCTCATAAAACTTAAACCATAAAGAATATAAGCGAGAGACTACATTAGGAATAGAATGGTCACATTTTGAGCACTTAATACATGTAATTTCATTTAATACTTACAGCAACTTTGTGGTGTGTATTTTATATAAGATTTATTAAGGGATAAATGAGACTTATAGAGGTTAAGAGATATGGTGAAGGTCACTAACTTGTCAGTAGAAGTGACAAGATTTTAATCTTGTCTGGCATCCTAAACATTTTTGCATTTCCTTTGGAATCCTGCCTTCTCTGTCTCCCATGTGATTTAGGTGCCTGATTTCTAGTCTAGCAACCACAAAAAGGAGAGGTTTCCAGGGAATATGAGATTTATAGAGCAGCATCAAGTTTTGCTATTACACCAGGTAAATTAGTAGAATCTATGTTAAGATACTTTTAAGATATAAAAGTAAAGGGGAATAAAACCGGACAAATAAACTTTGTTCTGGCATTCCATCCTCTAAGAGGTGTTGCTAAACCTATTTGTCAAAGCTTGGCAGTGGAATCCTGACCTTATTAGTCATTCTTGAATCCACTTGGTTCAAATGCTTCTCTAAATCATTATCAGGAAAGATTTATAATCTTGAGATCCTGTAACATAAATTTAGTTGAAAATGGGTGAACTTACACCATATAATGAAAACTAAGTTGAAGTGTAATTATATGCAGAGAGTTCCTGTTGTGGAACAGTGGAAAATGAATCCAACCAGAATACATGAGGATGCAGGTTCGATCCCTGGCCTCACTCAGTGCATTAAGGATCCAGTGTTGCCATAAGTTGTGGTGTAGGTTGAAGATGAGGCTTGTATCCCACATTGCTATGGCCATGATATAGGCTGGCGGCTGTAGCTCTGATTTGACCCCTGGCCTGGGAACCTCCACATGCTGTGGGTGTGGGCCTAAAAGCCAAAAAAAAAAAAAAAAAAAAAAAAAAAAAGTAATTATATGCAGCAATTATAACTAGTATAAGGCAAATTTTGGTATACATGTCTGATTCTAATTCACTAAGGAACTATTGAAATATTTAGCCTTGTGGGGCTGGAGGAATCACCTGCTTTTGGTGTATCTGGATTTTTCTTCCAAATTTGCACATCATTCTCTTTGTTCATGCTGTTCTTGCTCACTCTGGGCTGATTCTTTGCATCAAGGTTATTATCACATTGACAGGAAATTCTTGGGCTCTGTCCATGTGTTTATTATTCAAAGGTCACTTTATGTGCAAAGTCTTTATTGTTTTTAAAGGGGATTACTTTTAATATTCTTCTGTTATATAACTTCCATCTTAGTTCTTTTTTTTGCTGTAGAGTTTTAGCACTGCTCTGGACTGTTACCCCCTGTCCCTGTGTTCTTCTCTGTGGCAGAAAGAAGGGATTTTACTCTTTATTTTCTGCCAGAAGAAATTCCAAGCAGAAATCTACCTAGAAGTGGATCTTATGTTATACAGAACTATGGATTCTACATTACTTCATGTTTAATATTGTTACATATCTTCTTTCTCTTAGGCAATTCCGGAGTTTTCCACTTTAATTGTATCTTTTCTAAAATCATTAGGGCTTGCTTAAAAAGCAATCAGTTTGAAAAAGGTAGCATGGTTTCTTTAAGAGGAATGAAGTGTTACTAAGATCTGTTTTTTAGGTTCTCTCATGTCAGGTCCCAGGAAGCAGACTCTGAGATGGAGATAGCCTGCAGGAAATTTATGAGGAAGGCTTTTGAGATCCAGATCTATGAGAGAAAGTGAAGGAAGGAAAAAGGAGTGGGTAGAGGGATGTAGTGCAGTAATATCATAGCCTCGGTCAGTCGACTAGCCAGGGGGCTCTGCAGTAGTATATTGTACCCATCAGAAGTGCATTCAGTTAGGATGAGGGTCTGGGCCTTCAGATCTCCCCATTGTCACTGGTTGCATGCTGCCCTTGATATTGACCTTGCAAAATCTCTTGGTGGAGATGATTCGGAAAAAGGTTGACAGCTGAGCGCTGTCTCAGTAGCTGAGGAATAAATCCGTCATTGCTAAAGATGGGATCTTGGCAGTACAATGCACCATCCATGACACTAGAATTTAATGAAGAGGAAATGATGACATACATTAAGCCAATTTTTCTCAACCTTTTCAAAATCATTCTACCTTTTGATCAATATAGAATGTGACTCTGATATAGCTAAGGGAGGGGTTGTGTGGCTCCTGGTTGATTGCACACTTTTCATTTTCTCACTGGATAAGAATATGTATCCGGAGCCCTGCTATTCATTAGGAAAGATTTCTTTTCTTTTGCTTTCCTCCTCTCTTCCCAGCCTCCCCTATGCAGGGGTCTGAACTGTGACATTTCTTGATATTTTCTGCACAGCGATGTTGTGATATCCCTTCGTCCTCTTGTGTGTTATTCTCTAACATCCTGCACAGGACCAGGACCGTGCAAAATGCTCATAAAACACGAGGTGATTGATGTGAAAAGGAAGAACCAATTAATAAGTTTTTTGTTCTTTTTCATTTTTTTTTTTTACTTTCAAAAAGTTTTAAGCAAGGGTTTAAATTAAAAGCAAATAAGTGAATAACAGAACCTCAATTGGATTTTTTTTGCTCCTGAAAAAAAATTGAATTGGTACTAATTCTGAGGTCAGGTGGCAAACATAGCTATCAGATACATGCACACAGGAACCCATGTTGAAATATCGGGGTTACTAATTTATGCCAGGTAAAGGAAGGAGAAGATCATGTGGGTGAAAAAATATTAATTCTAAAACAAAAGACAATGACTGTTAAGGCATCAAAGGAGGAATTGGTGATAAAGGCAGAAACTATAAATTTCCGAACACGCTTGATATATTCACTAGTGAGCACACATTAAGTTTTTATGATATGCTGGGTCATATGCTAGGTGCCTGGATACAAAGATGAATAAGAAATGCTACCTACTGTCAAGCAAATTGCATTCTTGTAGTGATACACAGAGAAGATGAACACAAGGGTCTCAGTGGCCTCATGAATATGTGCATCCAAATGCTTGCTCTCTCAGGTAATACTCCTCTAACTCTCCCTCCTAATACTCTTTCCCTCTTTGAGATTAATATTATAGCTAGTTAAATATCTATAGTGACTGCATTTATGCATTATTAATAATTATATTCACATATCTCAGGAGTGCCTGTTAGGACTGGGGATATTTATTACTGTGATTAGAGGAACTGAGAAGAAATCGATGGATCTGTAAAGCAGATTAAGTAACTGATTACATGCCAAACGCTATGTTAGTTTGTCGACCTTCATGGCTAGAAGGGGTATCCGGCACTAGCGCTTAAGAAGTCAAAATATTTTCAGTGTGGGTTAGAACATGGTAGAGGTTTAGAAGACAGCATTTTAAAGTATTCTTTCTTATAATGGAGAGGCTCGCACTTTGGAGTACAATGTGGTGTGGTAAAATACAAAACTAGGGTAAATGTCAAAAGCCTCCACCATGTATTAGCTGTGTGAATGGGCAAGTTGTTGAACTTTGCTTTTCATTTGTATTTGGGGCTAATACTTGGCTACTATATAACTGGATCAAGGGACACAGCCAATATGAGTACCCTATAAAGCATAATGAAAATGTAATAAATTACAAAATTATAAATGATCAAATGTGAGCTACAAAGGAAACCTAGGAGTCATTATAGGTTGTTGCCTACAAACCTGAACATGATGTGGAAAAGAGCAACTAAAAAGCCTTTTGAGTATTACTACTAATAATTTTAAATGGCCACAAGGATATTAGGCATCATCTAGAGAGGCAATGGGAAAAATAGCTACAACTGAGCAAAACCTTGTGTATATGCACCTGGAAAGATAAAATTCTAGCATTGAATTTTGAGAAAGAAAAAAATATATATATAGATGACAAACATAACCAGCCATGAAGATAATCAAGTGTATAAAGAGACATCCATATACAGAGTGTGAGTAGGAATATTGATATTATTTAGTCTTGAAAAGTTGAAGGTTAATATAATCTATAAATTAAAATTTGTAAAAATCATCAAGATTAAGGATTGTATGGATGTTTCATCATTACCGGAATACTAGATTTTGAGAGCATCTCTCCTTCAAAGTGTGAAAGAGGTGCTGAGATAAAAAGATGAAAGTTTTGCTTTACCCAGGAGACGATTATTTTGAAAGAGCATATATGCTGAAGATGGGTGGGGTGAGAGATGTTGAGATCAGATCACCATGCATCCCTTCCTGTCTTCTCTAGAGCGGGGTTGGAGTGGGAGTGGTAAGATTCTGCAACTTGTGTCTTCTAAAGGCGAGAGGTGACACATTTCTATCTCTTTTGTTTTTTTGTTTTCTTTCTTTCTTTCTTTCTTTTTTTTTTTTTGTTTTCTAGTGCTGCACTTGTGGTATATGGAAATTTCCAGGCTGAGGTCAAATTGGAGCTAGCCACTAGCCTACGCCACTGCCACAGCAACAGAATCCAAGCTGTGTCTGCAACCTGCTCACAGCAACACTAGATCCTTAACCCACTGAACGAGGCCAGGGATCGAACCTGCCACCTCATGGATCCTAGTTGGATTCCTTTCTGCTGCGCCACAATGGAAACGCCCACATTTCTGTGTTTTTGTTCTGTGCCTTTCTAGTTACCTGATTTATCCTAGGAGGAGTATAAGAAGTAATAGGGCCCCCAGTGTGTGGCTCCTGTGCTCATTATCTCTCAGACCTCAGGCATCTCCCATGCAGCATTATCAGGATTCTCTAGAACTCAGGGACACTAGTCTGCCTGGATTAAACCTAGTCATCTTTTAATGAATGAATCAGTCGTGGAACATTTCGTGATCATTTCTCCTGTGCCCACGGCTGTGCTCACTTTTGGCCTGAGTATAGTTAGCCACTTCCTAGCAGGTTTCTTCATTGGTAAATTGTCATTTGTTTTTAGGTGATAGGTTTGAAGTACTGTTGCCCAACAAGCCTAATTCTTAATTTCATTTAGGCTCCTTTTGCTTTTGGATGTAATTATTGGGCTTCTCTCTTTTATAAGTAGCAACAATGTTTTACTGACTACTTCAGAGTAGTAAATCTAATGAATGTTCCACAGAAAATGACTGTTTACTTTCACATAGCAGTTTAATGACATTAAAGTATGGTTCTGTGACAAGTAGAGAGGTCCAAAATACCTGCCCAAATTATACACAATGAAGGGCTGTGTCAATTTAGGGGAAAAAGTTATGTTGCCAAGTAAGAGCATTTTAATTTATAGAAATTTGCTTTTCTTCCTGTGTTGATTCTACATCATTTCCCTTTTATCCTTTCAATAAGGATTTATTTTTTTCAGAGTTCATATAGTATGAGACTACATGACCATATTTCCTCAAATTGGATTCTGTGTATCTCAGTGCTTTGGTTGGTTCCTAATAATGTTCTGTATAGAAGTTTTAGATGTAAATAACAAGGTGATATTTGATATACTCCAGAAAAAATAATATATTGTTGCCTTGATTAACAGAGCAATCCCATAGTACATTTCATTGTGAGAAAGCCCTTGTCAGACTCAAAGATGAAGGGGGCACAACTCGTTTATTTAATAAGTATTTACTGATCACCTACTCTGTGTGGGACACTGTGCTAGATTTGGGGAATACATCAGTGAACAAAATTCTCTGTCCTCAGAAAGCTAAAATCCTACTGAAGAAAGGCAATAAAATGATAAATAACTAAATTATATAATATGTTCAAAGCTAAATGCTATGGAACTCTGGGGCAGAGTAATGGGGATGTGGAGAACTAGGGTGGGCTACATCTTAAAGTGCTGAAGATAGGCTGCACTGAGACAATAGCATCTGCACGAAGAATTAGAGATGAGCCATATGACTTTCCTGTGGCTCCCATAACAAAATACCACACACCTAGTGGCTTAAAACCACAGAAGTTTATTGCCGCACAGTTCTGGAGGCTAGAAGCTCCAAATCTCAGTGTTGGTTGGGGCCATGCTCTCTCTGAAACCTACAGGTAGAGGACACCAGTCATGTTGGATTCTGTCCCACTTTAATGGTTATATTTTAATTTGATTACATCTACAAAGACCTTATTTCCAAATAAAACCATAGTCACAATTTCCAGGGATTCAATATATCTTTTTGAAGGACACCATTCAATCCATACCAATGAGATAATCAGCCATGCAGTTATTTGTTTTGAGTTTAGGATCTGGCTCAAAGGCCCTGAGGAGGGAACATGACTGGTATCTTTGAGAAACATGAAGGAGGCCATTTTTCTGGTACAGAGTAAGCGAGAGGAAGAGTATTAAGCGAGTGAGGTCAGGGAAGAACCCGGAGACAGCCGCATGGTGCTTTGTGAGCCATTAGTGGGGTTTGGCTTTTTAATGTGGATGAAATTGAGAACCTCTGGGATTTGATTTTCATCTTAGAAAGTCCACTTTGGCAGCTATATTGAGGGTAAATTATGGAGGCAAAGGAGGATGCCGGGAATCTGATGGGAAGACTATTGCAATATTCCAGGTGGAACAAGATGTTGACTTGAATCAGGATGGTAACAGTGGAAGTGGCAAAAAGATGCTGCCTTCTGGGTATGTTTGAAAGGCACAGTGTGAGGATTTCCTGATAGTTTGGATGTGGTTGTGAGAAAGAAGACTCAGGGACAACTCCACATATTGGGCCTCAGTAATTGGAAGAATGAAGTTTGGAGGCGGGATTAGAGGCTCACTTAGGTCATGTAATGCCTTTTCAACATTAGAATGGAGGTTTTGGGTAGTTGGTTGTGTACAAAAGTTGGAAGCTCATGAGAGAGACTGACAGAGAGCTGCTTCTTGGCAGATGGTATCTGTGAAAATTTGGAAGACGCACCTATTCTGGATAGCAAAGCTCTGGACAGGCATTTAGCCCTTATCTTTTCATCTGCCTGGGAGATTTGTGCAATTTTAATGATGTGCACACTGTTGTGAAAATGGTATCCACCAGGCCATTTCTTCCTGTCACCATAGAAGAGCCAGCTTCTGATTTTTCATTCCTCTCAAACAGAATGACCTTGGACAAGGTATGGGGAAAGTCGGAGTATAAAGAGACTGGTGCTAAGATAGTCTTTCTAGGCATGTGGGAGTCTGTTCTTCATGGGTCTTGCCTGATGATGAGAGGTTCCCAGTGGGAAGCCAGGAAAATTCCCATGGCACAGGGACTACTTTGAACATGCAGATTCTTGTTTGTTTGTTTGTACCTTCCAATGAATATACTCTCATTTAAAAATTTATAAGTGAGAGATACTTACTGGTTATTTACAAACAGTTAAGGATACTGATTTGAAGATAAAATTTAAACAAAGATATTTCAAGGCTTGTTGAGAACTGTAACTCAGTATTCTGCTAAGAAGTGTGCTAGCTGCTCAACACTTGGCATGCTTGCAAAGCCTTTTCTGTGCAAGTTCTCACATGAATTATTAGACTTATGCACATTTCTAAAAGGGACCTTTGCTATGAGTGTATTATTAGTCTTGATCATGCTTGTCAATTGCTGTTCTTTTGGCTTTTGTGATTAAAAATCACGCTTAATTTACCTGTCTCATTTTCAGTTGAATTTAGTATTGATTTTGTGATTGAAACCATAGTATGGAGTGAATGATACATATTTAAAACAGAAATATGTGGGGTTCCATTTTCCAATAACTAGACTTGAAGATACTGAGCATTGTGGTTCGAACAGAGATATGAATTATCCATACCATGATTGCTAAAGCATGCCCTGACAGGTACCTACATCTCTTCCTTTCATATTTTATTTGGATAGTGGCCCTTCACAGGGGGTATAGGAGATGGAGGAACTCAGCAGGATATTTCATTTCCACCCAAGTGGATTTTAGTTTTTTGCTACTCTGCTCCAGAGGTTCATCTTATCCACTCCTCTTCCTGCACTGTCCTTCTTGCCTCCCTTTTCCGTATCCTCAATCATTGATGTTCCAATTCAGCCCCGAGGAGACAGAAATTTTCCACAACACAAAGGCAACTTTAAGAAAAGAATAGTGTAGTAGAACAAACACTTTTGGGATTGTGCATCAGAGATATCAACAAATATCTGTTGAATTTCAGAAGACATAAAATAATAGCCAGTTATCCTCTGCTTACAAAAAATTAGGAAATAAATTTCATACCCACACACTACTATATAGAAAATAGATAGGTAACAAGGACCTACTGTATATCCCAGGGAAATTTACTCAATACTGTGTAATAGCCTGTATGGGAAAAATGATCTGAAAAGGAATGGGTATATATGTATATGAATAACTGACTGACTTGGCTGTATGCCTGAAATTAACACAACTTTGTAAGTCAACTATATTCCAATAAAATTTAAAAATTTTCATATCCAAAGAGTGAAGGGGCAAAATCTTACTTCACTTAAATTCTTATCAGAAAATTCACAACAATAACAACAACAACAACAACAACAACAAAAAGACAAAAGACAAAAAAAAAAAAAAAAAGGAGTTCCCGTCGTGGCGCAGTGGTTAACGAATCTGACTAGGAACCATGAGGTTGCGGGTTCGATCCCTGCCCTTGCTCAGTGGGTTAACGATCCGGCGTTGCCGTGAGCTGTGGTGTAGGTTGCAGACACAGCTCGGATCCCGCGTTGCTGTGGCTCTGGCGTAGGCCGGTGGCTACAGCTCCGATTGGACCCCTAGCCTGGGAACCTCCATATGCCGCGGGAGCGGCCCAAGAAATAGCAACAATAACAACAACAACAACAACAAAAAGACAAAAGACAAAAAAAAAAAAAAAAAAAAAAAAAGAAAATTCAGAAGAACTCTCTTCACTTTCAAAAATTCTATATTAACTGATGAATTTTTTACATCCACAAGGATTTACTGAATGCCTTCATACACCAGGCACTGGTCTGGGCACAGAGCTAATTCTCTACTTCACTTTGGTAGAAGACGTAGACTAAGAGGTCAAGGCAGGGCAGGATGACTCAGTGTTTGTTGTATTGTTTGGAGGAGCCAGAAGGGCAGCTGATGAGGACAGCCAGGAAAAGAGCAGATACTAAGCTGAGATGGGGGAAGAAAATGCAGATAGCCTGACAGAGGTGTTCTCTATTAAAACAAAACACTGAGCCTTGCTTCACATCCTTTGACAAAGGAGATGCTACTTTAATTGACACATTCAACAAAATGCAAGTAAATGAACATTATTAGGACACAGATCCCCCACACACACCCTTTTTCTTGGTTCTGTTTTGTTTTTTATGAGAGGAGTAGGCATTGTCAGCAAAAATTTTACACAGGCTGGCAGTGTTTCATAGTGTTTAGTGTAACATCACATCTAAAGCATCTTCATTATTATTCAGGTTGAGGTCTGCTAGCGTGATAGAAGATGAAAGACAGGATTTTTGTTGCTAAATTCTTTTCCTGTGCTGTGTCTGAACTGGCTTCTTTATATGTTGTTTCTGATGGCAGTCTGCAAGCCCTCCAGATGAATAACTCACTTGAGATAGCAGCTGTGGAAATACATTGTTTAAAAAAATGAAAGATACTGGCTGTTCAGCACAAGTGCTTCAGAAGACTGGCATTTGGGTATGTGTGGATCCAGCCAGTGTCTGCTGGGAGTCATTGAAGGTCCTAAAATGCTGGGACAGAGATGTCAAAGAAAATTAAGGGAATGCATTTATCACTATTCAACTGGCATAAATTGTGAATATAGAGGTAAAGAAAGATTTATGTTATCACTAGATATAATATACTTGGATGAAGTGTGGGGCAAAATTATCTTACTATTATTGATAGGATGTTTCATAGTATTTAAAACTATTTCAGCAAGAATTTAGAATTAGTGTTGGTGAAGCACTTTAATAATCTTACTAATATTTTGTTTTCTGGAGACTTTTAGTTCTAAAAACATGACACCATAACCATTATCATAGATGTTGCATAGAAGCACTTGTTGCAAAGCTAATATGCTGTATGTACATCAAGATGATATGCAGTTTCTGAAGCGATTTTTAATTTAAAAGCAATACCCCATTCAGTGTCTTGGATATGAGATTTGTGCACCTTTGGGGTGATGGGTGGGATAGGAAGACCTTGTCTGACCAGACGCACCTCCCTCTGCTCTACTGAATGGTACCTGGAAACACAGAGCAAGGACTCTTGAGAACATGTCTTTTCTTTTTTAAGCAAGAAAGAGAGCCATGTCTTTTCAATTGTGAGTGTGTATAACGCTGATAACTCATGGACCATCAAAAATGAAAACCAGACTGATGTCGTCTTTTAAAGCCAAGCGATGTAGAGGAACTACCAGCTGGAATCTTCTCATTTTCATTGCCTGTTGGTGCACATCCATCAAATCTCTTTAAAGCTATGGAGAGGTTAAGAGGCAGCTAGAGGTAGTGAAACAGAATCCTGGATTTCACTTTGTACTTTGTTCTCATTCTCTTCAGTGAAAATGAGGCCTGAGAGATTCTCATAATTCTTCTTTAGAGAGTTGGTACAGTGGCAATGCATATTGGTAAAGTGAACATGACACCGGCTGCCTGTCACCAATAAAGTCAGTAAATATATGATTTTGGTAGCCCAAAGAATCACAGCATCTGCAAGAAACTTTTGTATAGACAGAGTTATAACTTTCACTGGAGATGGTGATTGTACTTTGTTAGTACATACAGGAGCTGATATTGAGGTCAGTGTAGCAATAAGTTTACTCAGTATTTCATATATTTTGATCATATAAACATTTTATGTATACTATCATATAGGTGGTGTGACAATACTTTGAACTATTAACCAATTGTTTTCATCTTCTGGCTTCACTGCTTCAAGGAAGGGAAGATAAAAAAACATGAAAGCAAATATATCAAATCTTACCTTTTGTGTTTCAAAAGTCAAGGTCCTGGAGGGATACAGAAAACAGAATTACACATGAATCAGGAAAAGCCAGTTCTTCCCTCCTGAAACTAGAAGGGCCAGGCAGCAAGCTATCTTTTTGTGTTCCCAACTGTGGCTTGGAAGCAATTCAGTAGAAATGACTGTGGTGTTCAGGCATAGAGAGCTGAGACAATTTATAGTTATGTGTACTCCAGTGAGGGCGAGGAGCACCCAGATAGCTGTCTGCTCATAGATACCATGGGACTGCCTTACACATTCCCATTGAACTTCCTAGAATCCTCAGGGGAGTGAGAGCAGCCAAATGTTTCCAAGTGCCCAAGAGGGACATGGGGATGGCTGAGAGAGCAGCGCCTGAGAGGTCTTGCTTTTGGTGGTTGTGAAGGGTGATATAGCAACATCCCATGAGACTAGATGACCCAGGGCCAGGCAGAACACTGTCCATCTTGGCAAAGCATCATTTAAAATACATTGAGTTTGAGATAAAAGGGTATCTTGACTGCAATTGCTCACAAACGACTGGGGTTGGGAATGAGAAAGTGGTAAAGCAATGTGATGAAATATTAACATTTGGGGAATCTAGCGGTGGTCTGAAGAAATTATTCATGTATTCCATATATCTGAAATTATTTCAAAATAAAAAATGAGGGCGAGAGAAGGAGAAAGGGGAGAGAGAGAGGGAGAGAGAAGCACAAGACCAAGAAATAAAAATTAAAGCTTGCAGAGAGATCTGGGTTGTGTTAAAGATTTGCTATGTTTATTCAAAAACAGTAGCCCCCCAGTACTGGATTAGTAATAACTGGGAACCTACCTCTTTACATCTGAAAAGAGAAAAGGAAGAGCAGACTTATAGAAGCTTGAGGACACACAGGGGCAAGAGTTGAAGAGCGTTAATTTCTTTTAAATTGAAGTTAATATAAAGTGACCTGAATGTGACCTGAGGCAGTCCAGAGCTTACAGAAAAATAAGGTTTAGAAAATTTGAACTTTTGGGGAGTTAGTTAATGTCAAGTGTCTGATTTTGCCCAGAAGCACTCATCTAACTTTAAATTAATGTCATTATTTATTATTGAATTCATTGATGAAATGTATAGTTTTATGCAATCTTAAGTGCTATGTTCTAGGTGTTGTGGGGGCTATAATGAACATGGCTGGGTTGTAGCTATAGAGATGTGATGCTTTAAGGTGTTTGTGAGCCTTTAGGAGTGATACACACACACACACACACACACACACACACACAAAATCTTGGAATGACAAAATGTGAGAATTAGTATACAGAGCATAAAAGCATATAAGTAAAATGCTAACACAGCAAAATAAAAACTTTCTGTTGGAGAAAAAGCATTGATTTTGTGGGTGTGGGGGCATTTCAGCTGGATTTTGAAGGATCAGTAGGATTTCAGTTGGTAAATGTGGAATGTTAAGGGTGGGCCTTGTGAAAAGATGAATCTGAGCTAAAATATAGACACAGGTGAGGGCTCTGAGGAATGAGTGGATGAATATTCTACACAGTGCTGCTTTGGGAACTAGGTGGAGTAGGTAGGTACATAGGCTAATCAGAGCACATTCTGGAGGTCCCTGCTTCCTTAAAGGAATTCATTGGTTTCATCTTTTTAAACATTGAATTTCTTTATCCATATGGAGGTTGTTTTGGTATCTGTTTTGAAGTAGGATCCATTGTAATGCTCTGTCTCTGCCCACCTCCTCTCACAACCTGGTCTCTTGTCCTAAACCCCATTTATTAAATAATTATCTTTGTCTCCTTCTTTTCTCTATCCTCTTACACATCCAATAAATCATTGAGCTCTATCAAATCTACTCTAAATAGTCCTAAAATATTTCTCTTTTCTCTATCCTCATTGTCAACACTTCAAGCCACAATGATCTGTTACCTAAGACAATTACTTGAATAATTACTCCAGCAGCCTTCTAGCAAATCATGGCATCCGCCTCTCCCTACTCCGACCCAGTTTTAAAAAAGAAAAATCTGATCAAGTCATTCATCTGCTTAAAATTCTTCAGTAGCTTCCCACTGCCCACATATAAAGTTCAAAATCTCTAATACATCACACAGAGTCTTGCATAATCTGGCTCCTACCTACCGTGCAGATTCATTTCTTACCACATTCTCATTATTCTCTATGTTCTAGCCACAGGGAACTTCTTTCTGTTCACCATGCCCTTCTCTATGCCAGGAAGACTCTTCATCTGCTGCTTCAGATCTCAGCTTGTAAGCCACTTTCTCACGGTAACTTCCTCTGACTCCAAATATAGATTGGTTCATCCTTTCAAATATTCCCCTAGTGCCCCACACATCTCCTCTGCCATGTGTGTCATTACCTATCTTGTAGGATCATCCTCTCCACTAGGCTATATACCTCAATGAGGCAGGATCTTTCTCATCTCCTCTTCCCAGAACCCAGCATAGTTCCTAGTACATAAGGGTGATACCGATATATTTACTGATTGATCAAATCCATCCCTTACCCTACTGATTATGATGCATTCTTTGTCATATATTAGCATCTTTATTTTAAAGTCTGTTTCTAATCTATCTATTCTATTGTGATCTTGATCTCTCCCCCACCGTTCTCTGTCTTATGTTTATCATCATTTCATCTATTTTTGCTGACATTACTACCCTTTATTTTAGCTGCTGCAACTTTTAAATGTTTTGATGTCATCTTAAAAAAATAAAAATTTATTGAACCTATTAGTTCCTGTTTATTTATTTTTCTAGATTGCCCTAAAAATCCTTAGAATTTTGACTAGGATTATGCAAAATTGTATTTTGAAAAGAACTGACACCTTTACAATAGTGTCAATAATTTGCAATACTTTCCCCATACAGAAGCATGTTTAGCTTCTTCATTTAGTCATGTTTTTCTTCACATCTCTAAGAACTGTTTGGAATTTTGTATAATTATAAAAACCTGGGAGAAAATACAAGTACATATTTATTTAATATCTGGACAGATAGTGATTTTATAAACATTAAAGCAATAGAAGCGCTAACAATAGAAAAGGCTGATTGCTATAACTACATAACAATGAAAACAATAGCGTATGTTTAAACACATTATAAATAAGATGAAAAGACAAGTGAGAAATTGGAAAAATAATTGCAATAGAGATGCCAAATGGCTTCTATCCTTACCAAATAAGAAATGACACAAATTGATCAGAAAAACTCTTGTTTTTCAAAGAAAAATAGACAAAGAACTTGAGCAATTTTCAGAAAAGGAATTAAAAATGTCATAGACTATTCTTTTAAAGTAATTCTATTTCTGACATGTCACTGTTTGCCTCAGCTGTTTTTAGATCAGATGTAAGACTCTTGGGTTGAATGATACCTACCAGGTATTTAAAGTAACTAGATCCTTTATTAAATGTAGGTTACAAGCTTTAAAATTTTATTTAATATCTTCTCTGTGCTTTTTTATTTAGATATGTAGGGGAAAATAGATGAAAATGGCATTTTCTGTATTTCATAAAGAGGGGAGAAAGACCTTGGTACTTAACTGACTGTAGATATGTATAAACCAGTGTTCTTCTCAGTGTATGTTGATTTCAATACACTAAGTGTTTATTAGTATTTTCTTTTTAGGGCTGTACCCACAGCATATGGAAGTTCCCAGGCTAGGGGTCAAATCAGGGCTGTAGCCCCCAGCTTATTCCGTAGCCACAGTAACACCAGATCTGAGCCATATCTGTGACCTACTCCATAGCTCACAGCAATGCTGGATCCTTAACTCACTGCGTGAAGCCAGGGACCGAATGTGCATCCGCATGAATACTAGTCAGATTCCTTTCTGCTGAGCCATGACAGGAATTTTGATTAGTATTTTCTTTTACTGTCATTAATCCAATAATTTTTTTAGTTGCTTTGGGGAACAAGGTCCTGGGTTTTCTTGGATAATTTCTCTTGTTTATACACTTTTAAAATCGAGAGTGATACTTTGATGGAACTGCTGAAAATTCATCATGGAGTTGGTGAGTTTATTTAGTTGAAATTGACAGTTATTACTTTATGCTGGCATACAAAAGCAGAAGACTAGGCCAGCTCTCAAAACAGTGCTGGAGGGTGTGAATGGTATATCTTGCTTTATTATTACGGGTGATATATATTAGATTTGAAAGAAGCCAGTACATAATATCCCTCTTCTCTTTCTGGTTTAGGAATGATTGCGAAGGAGTCAGGTAAACAGTGATCAAAGTATCACTTTTCTTTCTGTTAAGGTTAAGTTAGGGGATTTGACTGGACCTCTGACGATATTGTTACACAAACTGTTCCTTCTCCCAGTGTCCCATTGAATTGAATCCATCCATCCAGAACTGCAGCTTTCTCCCCAGGGACAAAACCTGTCCCAATTAGCTTACGATGCAGTGGCAGTGGCGGAAAAGTATGTCCTGAGGGCAGACTATTCCCTAACAGAAAGGGTCTGCGTTGTGCATGCTCCATCTTCCCCAACCCGCTAATCAGGTAAGCCAGTCATCCCACCTTGAAGAAAAGCTTGAGAAGGGGACCAATACTGTATTCAACCAAGGAGTAGAGTTTTCTCTCCTGTACAAATGTGTAAAAAGTAGGAGACAAGCACTACTTTTAACTCGCTGTCAGCTTTTTGTTTTCTCAGTCCACTGAGTTTAAGACCTAAGCCTATGGTCCTCAGGGGTGGGACTGTCCCCTTCAGGGGGAGGAGATCATAAATTTATCCTGCTCTTACCTTTAGGAACTCCTACCCCCAATACCACCATTGTTCCAGGTCTGTCTTCCTGAGACCACTGGTGGGCAGGATAGACACACAGTGGATCAGAACCGCACATCATTTGAATCAGTTCTATGACATCGCTGTTATCTAGGGCTAGTGGTCGGTCATTCTCTATTCTAATTCCCAACCCGAATTATGTCTAGCCTTGTAATCAACATAACTCCACAAAAGTTATTCATGGAGATCAAATGGCACCAAAAAGGTACTCCAGTAATATTACAATGGCAATGTAAAAGTGTCCCCAAATGTGAATTTTTTTACCCTTTATAAAATTCCTGTGCCAAAGAGATGTCAAAATCTCCTTGCTTTTGTCTGCAACATTAAGGTGCATAAACTTTAAACCAAAATTTAAAGGATTTGATTTTCAAAAATTATGTCAATCATTTTCTGCTTATGTTAAGTTTCAGGTAGAGGCATCTACTCCATAGTCTAGACAGAATTGGATTCTTTCATTGGCTGCAACTTGAGCTGTCTAGTATTGTAATGATAAGGTTCTTTCAATCTTAACCCTTCCCTGTGCCTCAATTTTTTAATCTTTTTATTTGATGTTATTGTAAATTTTCTTGCAGTTGTAAGAAGTAATTATGGAGAAATCCTAAGTATCGTTTACCTAACCCCCAGTGATAACATCTTACATGACAATAGTATCATAACAAAACCACAAAATTGGCATTGGTACAAGCCATAGATGATTTTCAGATTTCATCAGTTTTATAAGCACTTGTGTGTGCATGTGTATAGTTATGTGAAATTTTGTTACATGTGTAGATTTGTGTAACATCCTCACAAGAAAAATATGGGACTGTTTCATTATTGTAAAAATCCCTCAGAGTTCCCTTGTGGCACAGTGGGTTAAGGATCTGATGTCACTGCAGCAGATCAGGTTGCTGCTATGATGCGGGTTTGATCCCTGGCCCAGGAACTTCTACAGGCCTCAGGCATGGCCAAAACAAACAAACGAAAATCTCTCATGCTACCCCTTTATAGTAATACCCATTAATAATCATACCCACATTCTTCACCTACATCATCTCATCCTTAGCAACCACTATTTTACATCTCTATGATTTTGTCATTTTAAGAATGTTGTGTCAGTGGAATCATACAGAATGTGACCTTTTGATATTTGAATTTTTTTTACTCAGCATAATGCTCTTGAGATCCATTCAAGTCGTTGTGTATCTAAAGAGTTCATTTCTTCTTTTTTTTTTGGAGTGGTGTTCCATCACATGGATGTGTACTGTTTGTTTAACCATCCCCATTGAAGCACATTTGAGTTGTTTTCAGTGTTTGGATATTACAAATAAAATTGCTGTGAGCATTTATGTGCACGTTTTTGTATGGACAAACTTTGATTTCTCTAGGATAAATACCCACTGTGCTATTGTTGGGTCATAGGATAAGTTTCTGTTTAGATATTTTTTCTAAAGAAACTGCCAAATCATTGTCCATTTTCCATTCCCACCAGAAATGTATGAACAATGCATTTTGTCTACATCTTCATCAGCATTTGGTGTTGTCATTATTTTTCTTTTTTTTTAGCTATTCTGATAGATGTGTAGTAATAACTCACAAGAGTTTTGATTTGTTTCCCTAAAGGCTAGTGATGCTGAACATCCTTTCATGTGCTTATTGTTCATGTGTATTTCCTCTTCAGTATAATGTCTCTTCATATTTTTTGTCCATTTTAAAATTGGACTTTTTTTTAACTGTTGAGTTTTGAGAGTTGAGTACTTTGTCAGGTATGTGGTCATATGCCTCATTTTTAAAGTTCAATAAACACTTGACATTACGAGACCAAACCCACACAGATGAAATTTTAAAACACAAGCAAAAATTTGAGCTTCTAGAACTGTAATCTCAAGCAAAATAATGTTTCCAAAACTTGGTGTTTAATAAAGATTCCTACTACTGTGGCCATGAGTCATAAAAGGAATTAGGTGATGTTCGAGGAAAAAGGTAAGCAGAGGCAATCTTGTTTTAAGACTCGCCAGGATATTAGTATATGCCAGTGGTCTAGATACCATGATATATAAATGTAAACTCAACTCGGGGAAGATATTCATCAAGATGTTAATTTGCCAACATGCATTTACTATGAATTGGGAGAAAAATCCACTTGTCTATGAGCAGGTCTCTTTTATAGTGGCTGCCACCCTTGCCTCTGGCTATGAAACAGGCCTATGAAACCTGTTGGCTAAGACCATTTTTCCCCTGTCCCCACATCTGTTTCACCCATATCTGACATCTTAAGAAAAGTTGCTATTATTTCTTCTAAAAGCTGAGTCTTTAAGAGTCCATGGAGAGGGGGTGGATTTTTTTTTTTTTTTTTTTTTTTTTTTTTTGGTCTTTTTGTCTTTTCTAGGGCCACACACACGGCATATGGAGGTTCCCAAGGCTAGGCGTCTAATTGGAGCTGTAGCCGCCGGCCTACACCATAGCCACAGCAACGCCGGATCCTTAACCCACTGAGCAAGGCCAGGGATTAAACCTGGAACCTCATGGTTCCTAGTCGGATTCATTAACCACTGAGCCACGACGAGAATTCTGTGTTTACTTTTCTCATTCAACAATGATTTTTGGAAATCCTGTCAAATCAAGTGATATAAATTTTTTCTTACAATGACTGCATAATATTTGATGGTATAAATACATGACAATTTACCTAAACTTCCATAACTGGTGTGATTTAATTTCTGTGGACTCTCTACAGGCAGTTTTAAGAATATACTTAGTAGTTTTCAGGTTTATAGTTCCTTCTGGGGAAGCTTTCCAAATTGCACTCTGAGATCTTGTTTCTCTTGCTCTATTAGATTTCACTGGGTTTTTATGCTGTCTGATCTAGTAAATGCTAAATTACCTATTCATCTTCAAGTACCCTTTTTATGAGCTGTTAGACCCAGGTTCATTTTATTGATTTGCTGTCTTTCTAGCCAGGCCTTCACAATCTTGTTTTTTCTTTGATAACTGTCTAGCCTGTACTCTAAGATCTCAATACTCCATCTAAGAAAAACTTTCCCTCCAGCTTATTCATCATTGTTTTTCTTCACTCTCTAAGCTTCTGTTCTGAAACCAAGGCTGCAGTACAGCAAGCCAATGCATCCTCTCCTTGGCTTCCTCATGATTCTTAACAATAGTACATTCCAGGCCCAGGCATGTAAATTTGCCTTTTAGTCTCCGAGTTTGCAATTTTTTAATTCGTGTTTTATTTTTCTTCATGCATTAAACACTGGTTCCTTTTTAGTTTTTGTTGATAACATCCATGTCCCTTCTATGTATGAGACCATAGTAAATCTCTGAAATGCAAAGCCAGTGTCCTGGTCATTTCAATAGCAGGTCACAGCTCTTTAAGGCCATTGGTTTGGAGGATAACTCTCAAAAAGCTACATGAATCCAGTAGTTTAGTTTCTCCATAATTTTCTTTTTAACTTTTGTATTTCAGAACATACAGAAATGCAATCTGGGGCAGCATATTTAGAACTATTTACCTACACCTGGTTTGAGACATACTTTAGTAGAACTCTGTGGCCTGAGAGTAACTTTGGTGTTTCTTTCCTGTGTATTTGACTGAGAAATACAGTAAAACAAGTTAATGTGATTTATCCACGAGTGTCTAAAAAGTCTATGTACTAAAGCTCTGCTTATTTTAAAATTAGCTTTTATTGGAACAGAAGAGACTCTCATCTGTAATATAATACCTGTCCCATTGGCCTTCTTTAAACCATAGTTGCGCTGTATAAGTCAGGTCAAATTTAGCCACAGAGAGCCACACAGACCGTGATTACTAAGCCCCACATTCCCTCAGCAATTAAAGTCCAGCCACATAGTGACAATAAAAGCCATAGTAAACTACTGAGATAAAAACCCAGGTGGCTTAGGATTCCTAAGGCATCAAAGATTTCAGATTTCATCCCTTTCTTGCTGTCTACTGCACACATTCTGGCCCAGCATTTATTACTCTGTACTTCCAGCCCATGAACCAATAAGCTAGGGCTATAAAAGGCCAATCAGTAACATTCCTTTTCACATCCGGAGTTTGAGAAAAAAACAAAAAACAAAAAAACAAAAAAACAAAACCCAAAAGTACATTCAGGAATTCAAAAAGATAATGGGAAAAATATCTGCTTTTATATGGATAATGAGTTAGAGAATGTTGCTTGATTTTATCCACACTCTACTGTCTCTCATATGCTCCCTCAACCTGTGAATTGAACTTATCTACTCATAACTTCAGGCCTGGTAAAGACAGAACCTTCCTAGTAAAGTAACTAATAGACAAGAAGAAAAAATGTGTGTGCTAAGGATTTTGCATTCTGAGACAGAAAGGAGCTACACTCTTTGTCTCAGTTCCTTCTTCCCATTGTTAAGATTAGAGGAGTCTCTCCTTCCTCTTGAATGTATAGGTGAAGAAGCAGAGTGTCCTCCTGAGAAGTAGAGATCTCTTTCCACTACGGAAAAGTGAAGAGTTGGGGGGCAGGTATGTGCACCTCCTAACTTTATGATAGTGTGCATAAAGGAGGCTCTTGATAGCTGATGGAATACTTAGCCTGGAGTAGGATTTAGGTTGAGAAACAGACGTATGAGGTGGAAATTGAACTTCAACAGATTAGAAATGTGCTGTATTTTTGGTCACTATAAAAATATTTTAGAGGAGTTCCCATTGTGGCACAGTGGTTAATGAATCTGACCAGGAACCATGAGGTTGCGGGTTCGGTCCCTGGCCTTGCTCAGTGGGTTAAAGATCTGGCGTTGCCGTGAGCTGTGATGTAGGTTGCAGACACGGCTCGTATCCTGCGTTGCTGTGGCTCTGGCATAGGCCGGCGGCTGCAGCTCCGATTAGACCCCTAGCCTGGGAACCTCCATATGCCGAGAAAGCGGCCCTAGAAAAGACAAAAAAAAAAAAATTGTTAGAGAAAGGACCAGTATAAAGAAAGAGAGCCATAACATTGAAGGGTGTGTTAAGGGAGGTGTGAGGGGTCCAGTGTGGCTAGAATACTGGAGAGAGTTGCTAGAGATGAGGGTGGAAAGTCATGGTGAAACTATGTTTTCAAGTATGCTTCATTTCATAACAAAACCTTGCTAATTTATTGTATAGTTACTCTTCTAAGATTTTAAGTAGAAAAATGATTTTGATATTTACATTTCTGAAGGATAATTCCAGCAACAGCTACAGTGGTAAAGGGATGTCTTTAGGCTGCTGATATGGAGTTCAACAGCTAAATGGGGTTGTAGTTAAAAAATTTGAAAAATTCTGGATCTGCTATTTTAATAGAATTAAGATACAAATACTCAGTTTAATTTAGAGAGTTAAAAATACTTTAATTATACCATAAATAATTAGAGGAACTTTGCAAACTCAGAGAAAGGACAGGCTAAAACAAGTCAAACACGGTGACATCTTTGAATTGTTGAGATTGTGTGCTGCCACCCTCCAATTACCCCATATCAGTCACCCAGGCTATGACATTTCCTTTGAAGTAATTCCAAAGCCCATGATTCACTTTTCTATCCCCCAACTATCTCCACTTTTTCCTGCTCTAATCATTTGACAATGATTTTTTTTCCTGCCCTAAACATTTAACATCTTCATAGAACTTTGGTTCTGTATTATTTTTAGAGATTAAATATTTGATATGCCCTCTTCTCACTTGGATGGATCTGGTTAAGAGTTTATATATACAGAGCTATATGGTCATGAAGTATTGGCTTTATTCCAATGTGTGTATGGATGAAGGACGTAGACAGGTCTTATGATTCTCTTGCAGATTTAATTTAACCATCTTGCCACAGGTGAGATGCTCAGACACACATCTAAGGGGATTTACTGCGTGGAAACTGGAAGTCCAATACCTAATGCATCTGACGAAGCAGAACCAAGAGGAAGAACAAAGGAAGAGAATAGACTTTGCTTCTAACTTTTGAGCGAAAGTGACTCCTACTGTCAGAAAGTTACATTCTTAGCAATTGTTACTATTATTTCTTTTTCTTTTCTTTCTTTTTTTTTTTTTTTTTGTCTTTTTGCCATTTCTTGGGCCGCTCCTGCGCCATATGGAGGTTCCCAGGCTAGGGGTCGAATCGGTGCTGTAGCCACTGGCCTACGCCAGAGCCACAGCAACGCGGGATCCGAGCCGCGTCTGCAACCTACACCACAGCTCACGGCAACGCCGGATCTTTAACCCACTGAGCAAGGCCAGGGACCGAACCCGCAACCTCATGGTTCCTAGTCGGATTCGTTAACCACTGCGCCACGACGGGAACTCCCATTATTTCTATTATTATTAACATTTCTACTCTAAAAGTTCCTGGAATCAATCACAATATTACAGGACTTCTATAGGACATATTACTATATGTTCTATATTAACCATTTCATAAGTTTGGTAACACCGAGAGGTCTGCATTTCAAACAAGTTACTTAGGTTACCTGTGTGAGCATAATTGAACTTTTCATTGTTAATGGAATGATGTCAAAAATTGAAAGAAAAAGTTATCCTAAATGGCCTGTCCTCAAACAAAGCAAAAACGTGAACCGTCATTTTAAATGATAACCACTTGCACTGGAATAAGATAACTATCAATCTCATTGAGATATGTCTTTGAGGGTCTACTCTAGACTCATGACTGACCTCTCAAATCTCAGAGGTTGCTCTGAGAATAACATACTAGTTTTAAAAGGGGTTCAGAGAAGTGATTATGTTTAAAAAGAAAAAAAAGCTGGCATCTTGTATGAGCTCCCATTAGATAATTCCTCCAGAGAGCTGAAGGTAAAGTTTCACTGGTAATCAAAATTAAATTAAAAGCTACTACTGAATGCTCATGTTAAAATGGTAGTACACTGTCCAACTAAATGATCTGTCTGACCAAAGGGGTAGAAGTGCCTATAAGGTCAATGCTATATCGTATTTCTCACTGGAATCAAAATTTCAAACCATTGTCCATAGACTGAACATACTATGTAACCCTAAAATGTCTTTTAAAAACTTGGTCTTACCATGAGAACTGCATGTGATGCTTTCAGTTTGTTGGCATCGCCCAAAGATACCCATACTGTGATCCTGATTCTACATCCAGTGTGACCCCTCTTTTGGTCTGACCTCTGATAGCAAGGTGTACCCCATAAGCCCTTGCCTGATTAGCCTAGTGGGCCAAGGGGGTGGCAGACTTAATACTTAAAGGTAGGGGAACTAACATATCTGTGCTCATTTCCATGTCATTCTCAGCTGTTTTTGAAGCACATGGGATCTCAGGAATGGAAGGGTCTTAGAAGTCATTTGTTTTCCCTCCACATCCCTTGCTTTTCTTTAGGTCTCTGCTTCACCTTCAGTTCCATAAAGTCTTCATTAGTACTCTGTCTTTGCTCTGCAAATTTGGAAGTAATCTCCGCCCCCCCCCCCCATCTTTCTTAGTTTTTGTGCTTCTTCTGTGCACTTGTTATTACCTGGTAGCTATGCCGTTCTTTCTTATCCCTCAGCAGCACAGGATATTCTCTCAATCATCTTTGCATGCCCTATAGGGCTTGCACAGTTTATGGTCTGGGGAAGGGCTCAATAAATGTGCTTGCTGAATGATGAAATACAGTTCTGCTGTGGGATAGCAGTTCATGGTGGCATTTCATATCCTGTTTGGAGACGATCTTGGAGCTTGATTTATAAACTCCTCAAAATCCCTGCCAAATGAGCTCCCACTCTATCCTTGTACACCTCCCATGATGGTGAACTCATCTCTTTTCAAAGCAGTCCATTCTATTTCAGACAGCTCCAAGTGTGACTATCTATTCTCTCCTGTAGAGTATTCTGACCTCAAGACTTAGATTTATTATTAGCCCAGCTAAAGCCACTTTAACTTAATTGAGCTAAAAATATCCCCTTGTTTTAATCAGTCTAAAACCTAGAACTATCAACATTCTATCTGACTTTGCTGGAATTTTCTACAGCTACTTCCTTTTAAATTGTTATTTTTTTCCCCATGGATTCAGAGGGCTAGAAAAGACCTAGAGGGTTGCTAGTTCACCCTACTTAATTTTCAGAGGATCAGATTGAACCTTGAGAGAGGACGGGACTTGCTGAAGGTCACACAGCTTCAGTGGCCTTAGTTCCACAACTCCCTCAAGGAGTGAAGGTGCATTCTCAGCTGCTGGCCTGCTTAAAGGAGCCAGTAGCTATTTATTCCCACATTTCACATAGGCAGTAATACCATATGTCACAACAGACGTTTAGACGTTTTTCACTTTTTAAATACAATATTAATGACATGAACTTAATTACAACCATAAAAAACTGTCTCCCTCCTCTCAACCCCTTGTTTACTTGCTGGCATATCACCCATGACCAGGCAGACAACTGTTTGTCTTCTGTCAACTGATTGAGGAGTGATGTTGGGTGGGTGTTAATTCTTATGAAGAAGAGAGAATAAAAAAATTACCATAGGAACATGCTTGAGTAATCAATTTGATGATATAATTTTTAGCTATGAGACAGTTTTGATTCTCAGAAAGGGATAATTTGTTATAACGTTAAATAGCATTTAATGTTATCCACAGAAATGCATTTGGATTTAGCACAGGAAACAGATGATATTTGGTCTGAAAACACTCTGTGAATTTACTTTTTTTCACAGATTGTTGCTTACTTTTAAAAAATTTCATGTTCTACTATGCCAGGGAATGACAGTTAGATTATGTAACTGACAATAGTAAGTTGAGGAAATAAATGGTTTGAGTGGAAAGGTGGTTTGGTTTATGGGGAATATACTCAAAAAAGTTCATATTGTACATGTTTTAACTTTGTTCTGGAACTAAAATATGGACAATCTGTGGGACAATCTGCTAAACTGCAGGGAAATTTTTGTTTAATGGGGGGTTTCCCAAGTGAATTCTGATTTTACTCTTTTCTTCATCTCTCTGACATGCTGCTTCAGAAAAACCCTTTATTATCTGTGTATAATGTTTTAAATTCATGTTCTGACTAAATTAGTTGTTTTTTGACAATTACAAAATTTTTAGTCCAAAACAGTTGTAGTCATCTGCAAGAGAACAAATATATGAAGACATAGGACAGGTATTTGCAAGTACAGGGTAGGAAGTGTCTGAAGTAGCAAGTAAGTGTGGATGGGGAAAATGTGTTAAATAGAACTTCATCACGGTTTTTAACTCTGGGATGTATTTGCAAAGCTGTGTGATGGGCCACATCTTTCTGTCTTGCATTAGTGTCAGTTTAACCCAGTTACTCTGTGAAATCTAAAGCCACTTCTGTGGCTCAAAGTTGGGTTCCACATTGCCTGTCCACTATGTTCTTCCTCTACATCCCCTGCAAAGTGAATGTTGCATCTTCATCAACCTCTTTTACCATCTTTGAGCCTATCTAGGACTTTGATCCTTTACGTTTGCGTATTCCTTATTCTGGAGTGCCTGAGGAGCGTGTTCAAAGTCAGGCACTAGTAGCAGCCAAATCTGGATTATATGTCAGTTTCCTTCGAATGGCAATCAGTCCCAGTTCACCCAGTCTCAATGAAATAGTCCTACACCATATTACTAACACTTCCATTAAGCATTTATATTAACTTCATTTGTTTCCTATTGCTTTATTGAACTTAATTTTTGTGAATTATTGGCCATGCGTTCTTCTGTTTAGCTTCTCTTTTACCCCCATACTTGCTACAATGCCTTTCACATTGCACGCAAGCTCCATAATTAGTTGTGGAAGTGATACTACTTAAAATAATCAAAGTTTGCTTCTAAATCTTGCAGTCAATAGTTCTTAGATGAATCAGTGTGGTTAACTCAGTCGATTTGAATCTCATAGTACCAGTTCAGTCTCTAAAATTGGATATTAAAAAACAGAGGAAGAAAATGAAATTGCTTAGATATGATCATTTGTTAAAATACCAGTATGCTAACCTGTGGAATATATGGATCAAAGCACTTATTTCAATAGGTTAATGTGTAACTTAACATGTAACCAAATGCCTTGGTAAGTTGATTATCTATTTGAAATGAAAATTAATACTATTTTTCTCCTGTAAGGAAATTTACACAAAATTTCTAGGATTAATGTAAGCACAAGTAGTCCTAAATAGTTAAAATATATCTTGAAGTACTTTTGAATTGAAAGAAAAAAATCCAGATTTTAATAGCCTTTTTCTTTATTGTTTTTTTCTTTTCCTTTTTGGCTCTTCTTTATAGATAATTTAATATTATAATCATTATAACTGAGAATGTTTTTCATCTTAGGTGTATAGCTAAGCACGCTGTGTGGATTATGTTCAAATCTCACAATAAGCTACTAAGTAAATGTTACATTTTCCCACCATTGTCTAAAGTTCATCTCACCACTATATTTTTCCCCTACATTTTTTATTGAGGAATATAACTTGGGTACAAAAAAGTACATAAAACCCATATGGTTAGTTTTATAAATAGTATAAAGCAAATACCTATGTAAATACTACCTGACCAAGAAATAGAACAAATTTTTTTTTTTTTTTTTTGTCTTTTGTCTTTTTAGGGCCACACCCGCGGCATATAGAGGTTCCCAGTCTAGGTCTAATCAGAGCTGTTGCTGCCAGCCTACGCCAGAGCCACAGCAACTTGGGATCCGAGCCATGTCTGCGACCTACACCACAGCTCATGGCAATGCCGGATCCTTAACCCATTGAGCAAGGCTAGGGATCCAACCTGCCACCTCATGATTCCTATTCGGATTCGTTTCCACTGCGCCGCTACGGAAACTCCAGAAATAGAACAATTTATATAGATGATTTAGAATAGCTACTGAAGGCAGAGGGAAAGGAAACTAGCCAGGCAAACTCATGCCTTTTCCCTTGTGTTTTTACTATCCTGACTGTTATAGTAATACTCTCTCTGCTTATTTTTATGATTTTGCCAACTGTGTATGTCACCCTAAATAAAAAGGCTAGTTTTTCTATTTTCAAACCATGTATAAATGGAATCATATTATGTATATTCTTTTGTGCCTTGTTTTACTTTATGTTGGTAAGTTTTATTCACAGTTGATACATGTGACTAGTTTGTCCACTCATTTTTAATATTTCATAGTGCTCATTAAATTAACACACCACAGTTTATTTATTGATGCTACTGATAGTGGCAGTTTAGGGTGTTTCCAGTTTAGGGCTATGAACAGTGCCTCTTGGTGCATACATTTCTTTAAGGTATGCACATAGCAGTGGGATTTCTGGGTCCAAGCGTACGCATGTCTCAACTATGCTAGATAATACTCCATCGTTCCCCAAAGGAATGTATGAGTTTATATTCCCACTGGTGGTATATGACAATTCCTAATGCTCCAAATCCTGACCAATGTTTGGCATTAAATTTTTACATTTTTCCAGTCCTGGGAATGTTTAGTGTTAATTCATTATTGATTTTTGCTTACTCTAATTGCTACTGATCTTGAGTATCTTTTTAAAAAATCAATTTATCAGTGACTTAAATTTTCACCTTTGTGAAACATTTCTACATTCTTTGCCTATTTTCATATTGGATTGCTTGTGTTTCTTTTATTTTTCATTTATTTGTATTTCTCATTGAGTTGACTGTGTATTGAGGTCTACTGTTATCAGTTTGCAAATATCATCTTCCCCTTGGTGGTTTATCTCTTTACCTTTACATGGAGTCTGACAGGAAGCAGAAGTTGTTCTTAACTTTAATGTAGTCAAAATAATCTATTTTTCCTTTATAGTGAGTACTTTTTCTATCTTATTAAAGGCCCTATCTCAAGTGTATGAAGATACCCACCTATATTCTCTTTTGAAATTAAAATTTTAATTTAAAATTTTGCCTTTTCTGCTTAGATTCTTAATTTACGTGCAGATGATTGGTATACTCATTATTATGGTTCTATTGGTTGGAAAATTGGTCCTTTCTCAACTGCTCTGGAGTGCTGACTTGTTTTAAGTGCTCTTTTGTGTGAGGAGTTGTTTCTGGGCTTCAATTATATTCCATTGGTATAAATGTCTACTTTAGCAATAAAAGTTCACCATCTTGATTACTATAGCTTTATATAAATGCTGATAGCTGAGCAAGTACTTCTTATTTGCCTTCAAGTGTGTCTTGGCTGTTCTTAATCTTTTAAATGCATATGTAAATTTGCTTGTTAAGTATCCCCCTCCCACACTGAAATAACCCGATGATATGGAATGCATTGAATCTATAAATTAATTTCAGGAGAAATATTTATACTAGTGAGCTTATCAATCTGTGAATTTATTATGTATTTCAGCATTTTTAAAAAGTGTTTATGTACATTTCCAGATAAATTTAATTTTTATTTTCCTCCCAGTTTAATGACATATGATTGACAAATGAAAATTGTATTTATTTAGGTTGCACATTATAATTTTTTAAAGGCACATAAAATGATGGTTTAATATACATATACATTGTGAAGTGAGATTATTTCAGTTTTGAGGTCTTCAATGTAATTCAATGATGCTCTGTACATCTTTTGTTAGATTTTTTCTGAGGCACTTGATATTTTTGATACTGTTATAAATCCACTTTTGCTCTTGATCATAGTCCATCTGAAACTTCCAAGACCTTGCTTATTAATTCGTCCAACTTATATCCTATTTCTTGCTCCACTGAGATAATCCCTTTATTATGTGAACAGACTCTCCACCCATTTAAAAAAATCCTCTAGATGCTCCCTTTCCATGCTCCTCTCTCTTTCCTTTTACGGCCAAAAATTTGAACATGATAGCCTGCACGCGAATGTCTTCCTTCTTCCCTCTCAGACAGTCACTTCCCAACCTGCTATGATCTGATTCACTGCCACCATCACTACCACAATGCATCTGGTCTTTCCAAGGACCTCCTGAAGAGTAAATACAGGGGCCATCTTTTTTAAAGTCCTTGTGTTGACGTTTTTGGATTATAGAATATTATTGATAATGATAAAATCTATTAGAAACATCTATAATAATTATAAAACAGTAATAATAGTAATAATGAAGTGATAAAATTTACTATTGAGTGTGTTTGTGTGGCAGCACTCTATATCTGTTATTTTTGTAAACCAGATATTATTATTACAGATGAGATGGCACATTCCATTGTTCAAGGTCATGATGAGTAAGTTCTACAGGAAAGTCTGCCTAATGCCACAGTCTAAACTCTGTCCAATACTTATCTCTCCTTAAATTCAGGACTCTTTATCTTCTCTGGTTCTCCTTTGCCCATCCAGACTTCCTCTTCCACTGCCCACATCCTCAGTCTGGGCTCCTCCCCAAAGTTTTGACATTGGTCCTTTTCTTACCCTTCCTTCCTTTCTATCCCTCCTTGTGTGATTTCATCCCTTCCAACAGCATTAGCAATCATTAAACACACTAACTTCTTTATATCTCAGACCTGACATGATATATAACTCATAGCTAATTGAATAAGTGAATAAATGAATGAATAAGTGAATGAATTTAGAAACTTATATCTGCCAAATTCAGATTCCTAGCTCAGCCTTGAGCAGACTGACAGATCTGAAACTATCTTGTATCTTCACTGGATGGTGTCCAGGTATCTGAGCTCAATATTTACAAAACTGAGCTCATAATCCTTCCTTTCCCAACCTGTTCTCCTCCTGTGTATCTTTCCTGGTTAAAAACACCACTCTTCATTTATTTGCTCATTCATGAAACCTGGCAGTCACAGAACTCTTTTTTTTTTTTTCCTCAAGCCAGATTCAGAACTCAGTGAAAAATCTACCAATGCAGATCTCTTGCATTCTGGTCTTTAATGCTCTATCTCTTGGTGCTGTTCTTTTTGGAGCACCTATATGCTTCATATGTTGGTGATTTGACTCTTATAGAAGGAGTAGAATAACTGCAAATTTTACTCTTTCTGGGTTAAATGAAGTTACTATTTTTCCATGTGAAGAAAATGAATCTTTCTAGCTTGACAGCTTGTATTTTGAGATTGCCAGAGAGTCATATAAGTATCAACCTCTCGCCCTTTCTTTCTTTTTCTCTTTCTTTCTTTCTTTCTTTCTTTCTTTCTTTCTTTCTTTCTTTCTTTCTTTCTTTCTTTCTTTCTTTCTTTCTTTCTCTTTCTTTCTTTCTCTCTCTCTCTCTTTCCTTCCTTCCTTCCTTCCTTCCTTCCTTCCATCCTTCCTTCTTTCTTTCTTTCTCTTTCTTTCTTTCTTTCTTTCTTTCTTTCTTTCTTTCTTTCTTTCTTTCTTTCTTTCTTTCTCTTTCTTTCTTTCTTTCTCTTTCTTTCTTTCTTTCTTTCTTTCTTTCTTTCTTTCTTTTCCTTTCTTTCTTTCTTTCTTTCTTCCTTTCTTTCTTTCTTTCTTTCTTTCTTTCTTTCTTTCTTTCTTTCTTTCTTTCTTTCTCCCTTTATCTCTTTCTCACTTTCTCGCTTTCTCTCTTTCTTTCTTTCCTCCTTCCTTCCTACACTTTTAGGTATAAAAAATAATGGAAGAAAAAACTTGTGAAAAAACTGAAATATTCAACTGGAAGTTGGATATTCAGATGCTTTGGCACTTAGTTAAGATTTTAAAAATTTTCATTTCTAATGTTAGCAGAAATGTAGATGAGAATACTGAACTGTGCACTTCATTAAAGTTAACTGGTGGAGTTCCTGTCATGGTGCAAGGGAAATGAATCTGACTAGGAACCATGAAGTTGTGGGTTTGATCCCTGGCCTCGCTCAGTGGGTTGAGGATCTGGCATTGCTGTGAGCTGTGGTGTAGGTCGCAGACGCGGCTTGGATCTGGCGTTGCTGTGGCTGTGGCGTGGGCCAGCAGCTGTACCTCCGATTGGACCCCTAGCCTGGGAACCTTCCATGTACCTTGGGTGTGGCCCTAAAAAGCAAAAATAAATAAATAAATAAATAAAATAAAGTTAAATGGTGAACAACCAAATAACTAGTTGTCTGTCACTTAAGTCTTCCCAAATGGAGTCACATTAGACTCTCAGTGCAGGGGTCTCTGTGTACAGTTTCTGGAGATGTCCTTATGGGGAATCTCTGGGGCAACAGTCCTTTGGGAATGCCGGCACAAAACTGGAGAAAACAAAATAAAGATTGTAAAGTTTGTACAGAAACTTCTTTACCAGATGTGGTGAAATTGAAATTACCATTTTTTCATAATGATATAGGTACATCGAAAGCCATTGGAAATCCTACCTAATAGTCATTATTCATAACTCGGGAGACTGATTTATGAAATTCTTTTGATAGAATTTTATACTGTGGTGGACAATATGATGCTAGGACTAGCTGGCAGCATCTGTTTTTTAGCTATCAGAGCCCTCCGGGGATTGGCCAGGCTAAAGAGGTCATGCCCACCTTTGATGTAGATGAGGGAACACACAAGCCCAACCATCCTACCCAACCTTGGGACATTCCAGCCTCAGAATCCCTATAGTGCCATTTAAGCCTTCCACTGTGACAGCATTACAGCTTGATATCTTTCTCTACCCAGTCTTGCTTCTTTCTCTTTTTTTTTTTTTTTATTTCCTTCCACAGGTATTAATCCCAAGAGCTTTCTCTTTTTTTTTTTTTTTTTTTTGCTTTCTGTAACTAACATCCTACATGTTAATCTTCATCTCAGAGTCTGTTTCTGAGGAAACCCAACCTGCAACACCTTCTCACATAAAAGTTTGATGCATCTTTGGCAGACAAGCACAGCATGAATGCGAATGCTGTAAGCCCTCACCAGCAGAGGAAATTCATAAAGATTACCAAGTAAACATATTCCTTCATTCTTGCGACATTTACACATTGAGCACTCTCAGGGCTATAGAGATGAATAAGACATGATGCCTTGCCCTCTGGTGAGGGAGATAGACACACAAATGTTCACAATCCAGTATAATAAGTGCTGTAACAGAGGACTGCATGATGTACTCATGAAACACAGGTGAGGGAGCAGTTGAAACTGTCAAAGTTTTCCTGACGATATCACAGGAGGAAACTGATCTGGAACTTAAAGGATAAAGAAAGGAGAGGGAACTCCAGGCTTGGAGGGGTGATGTATGAAAAGGCACTAAGGCAAGAAGGGAATGGTATGTTTAGGGGCTAGCTTTTTGGCAACTGTGTAAAATGCCTAAGGGAAAGAGAGGGGCCAGACCGGGGTGAGGGTGGAGAAAAGCAGAAAGTCATGAAAAAATCATCCTAGAAAAGTAGTTGGCGTCCAGAGCTAAGAAAGGAGTGGTTGCCTAGTGATAATATGTACAAAGAGGAGATAAAGAAGGATACTTAAGACTAGTATTTCTTATGGAGAGCACTGAGGGAGAGCAATTAGTGAAAAACGCTGAAGAACCATCAAAATAATAGAAGGGAAACTTAAGAGAGTATTACTATAAACGAAGGGAAAGAAGAGTATTTCAAAGAGGCAATGGTAATAGTTTTCTTGAGGCACAGCCGGTTAAGGATCCAGCATTGTCACTGCAGTGGCTTGAGTCTCTGCCGTGGTGTAGGTTCAGCCCCTGGCCCAGGAACTTCCACATGCTGTGGTGGGGGAGGGGGGGAAAGCCATGGTCAACATTGATACATGTTCCAGAGATGTTCACTGGGATGAGACCTTCAAAATAAGCCACTGAGCCCACAGTGGAATGGACAAGCAAATGGAGGTATATGCATACATGGAATTCATGCAAAAAAACCCCCAATAAATGTTATAAATGTGATGCTGGGTGATTACAGTCATATAAACTGCAAAGGCAGGCTCAATTAAACCTGTAGGGCTTAGGAATACTTAATTAGGTGGTAAGAATGTTAAAAAAAGCAGATGAATAAATGCTTTAAATTATGATAGATTACTTGAAAGAAGAAGGATAAAGACCTGGAGTAGGCATGAGGGGAGCTGCTGGGATCTCTCTAGATCTGAGTGATATTTTTATGGGTATTTCCCATGGGAGAAATCTTTGGGCTGCACATTTATATTTCGTGAGCTTTTCTGTGATGTAGTTTATGTTTTACAATAGGTAGGCTGAAAAAGATAAACAATTGGAATGATTAATTTCAGAGTCGTGGTGGCTTTGGTGAGTGGTTTCTAGAGAGTGGTGGGTGGTGAAGATCTGACTGTGCTGGGCCGAGGAACTAAAAGAACAAAATCTGGAAATGAAGATTATCTTTTTCATATGTTGCTGGGGAATAGAGAGATGATCTGCCACTTTAGAGTGAGTAACCTTTAAATTAGAAATATTCCTAAGCTAAAAGCCCATAGTTAAAATGTATAACACATACAAGTAGACAGACAGGACTAAGTTTTTACTGAACAAAACATTGTAGTCAGCAGTTAAAAATCATTGTGACAAGCAAATAGCTTTATTTTTTTTCAAACCATGTTTTTGAAAGCCTTATTTATAACTTTATGTGAATCTAGAAAATGATTCTTAGAAACTTGGAGGTATAAAAGGGACTACTTGGGAAAAAGATGAATAAACATTTAAAAGCACATGAAACTCACAAACATATGTCATTAATAATTTGCCTTTAAGGGACTGGAATCTTTAGCATATTAGTATTTTTCAGTTTTAGCATATTATTTATATTTGTAATATTTTTGATGCAACAAATAACTATATTTACTTCATGAAAACCAAGATTTTGAAAGTGCACTAATGCAAATGTTAAGAAGAAATGTTAAGAATAAGAAGGGAGTTGGAAGATAACTCATTCAGTTGGGCTTATTTGACAGACTAAGATTCTGAAGCTTTGGAGACAGAATGTCAGTGCCCAGGTCACACAGAGATTGGAAAGCTTAACTAAAGCCCAGGTCTCTCCATCTCTTAGTCTAGCGAGTCTTAGCAATAGCTCATAGATTGAATCTTTGTGCAGCAAAAGATTCCAGACAGTCTAAGGGTTTTGTTACAATGGAATTTGGTCTGTGCTAATAACAATGTTCTGTATTTGGAAATTGTTTTCTTTCAAGTCAGAGCTTTACAGGATTTGATATATGGTTAAGTGTGATTTGTATTTGGTCTTGGGTGGTATCACTCATTTAGGGAGAACTCATCTCCTATGTAGAATGTGATTGGAAAATGACTCAATGAATGGAAATTCACTGTAAATGCAACTCCTAGTGCAAGCCTAGATTCTGAGACAGAAGGTCAGCTGCATAATCTTGTCAGTTTTCATTACAATATGAGCACAGTTATGTTGCTTCTTTACGGAACCTTAGATATATTTGTGGATGATCAGTGCTTCTGGTCTCATGGTAGAGGGAGAAGGAAATCTCAGGCTGATTAAGCAATGGATCTCAGGCTATATTCTCATACAAACCCTGGACTGCAGGGAGCTTATTCTTAGTCTGTCCTTATTCTTCTTATAGGAAAATTTGCTCTCCTTTAACAGTACTGTCCCTTATGACGTACAGTGTGATACAGGGGAAAATTTCAATTTAGTTCTCATTAGGATTTAAAAAATTTTTTTTAACCATTGATTTGTCATAAGTGCTATCTCTCCTGAACTGAGGAGAACTTTGTATCCAGGAAGATTGTAGATCTTTGTAACCATTGACCATCTCTGACTGTTAATGAAATTTTCTAGTTTATTACCCTAATAAACCACTTTCGTCAACTTGGTTAAATCTAGACAGCCTTTTGTGATTACTCCTTATATCAGAACTGATTCCTCTTATTAAACTGTAAGTCCCTCAAAAGCAGATTATGAGGCTTGGTAATTTTTGTGCACACCACTGTGCCTAGAATGGTGATATGTGCAGAGTAAATTCTCAATTATTATTAGGTAAGCAAAGATAAATTCTTTCTACCATTATCACTTTATTGATTCAGTGCTTCCAAGGGTAGCTAACCTGCTTTTTAACCTCTAGGTAGGAAACGACAATATGACTATACATGCTTTCTCCTCTCCTGGCCTCAGTGTCTCGCTAATGAGCCTTTACTTCAGTAAATTGCGTTTTCAAGGCTCCCCTTGAAACCATTCCTTCAGTATACTCCCCCTGTCACTAGAAGTATGACCTTCTTTGATTGCTTTTATTTTCCCTCTTCTAGGATTAAAAGCATTTAGCACATTTTTAAATTCCTTGTGTATATTTATTTCAAATAGCATGATAATCTCTAGGTCCATCGATGTTGCTGGAAATGGCATTATTTCATTCTTTATATTACATCTTTATAATATATATAAAGATATATATATTACATTTATATTATATATGAAGATTTTTATTACATCTTTATGCATTCATCTGTCAATAACCAATAACCATATCTTGGTTATTATAAATGGTGCTGCAGGAACACAGGGGTGCATATATCTTTTCAAATTATAGTTTTGTTTGGGTATATACCCAAGGGTAAGATTTCTGGATCATATGGCAACTCTAGTTTTTTGAAGAATCTCCATACTGTTTTCCATAGCGGCTGTAGCAATTTGCATTCTCACCAACAGTGTAGGAGGTTCCCCTTTATCCACACCATTTCCAGAATTTATTATTTGCAAACTTTTTAATAACGGCCATTCTGATTGGTTTGAGATGGTACTTCATTAGTTTTAACTTACATTTCTCTAAAAATTTTCATGTGCCTATTGGCCATCTTTATCTCTTCTTTGGAGAAATGTCTATTTAGGTTTTCTGCTCATTTTTCAATTGGGTTTTCTACTTTTTTGTTATTGGTTAGTATGAGCTGTTTGTATATTTTAGAAATTAAGCCCTTGTCAGTTTCATCATTTGCAAATATTTTCTCTCAGTCTGTAGGTTAATATTTTTGTTTTCTTTATGGTTTCCTTTGCTGTGCAAAAGCTTATAAGTTTGATTAGGGTTAGTGCATCAAATAAAATAAAATACTTAGGCATAAACCTCACAAGGAGGTGAAAGACATGTGCTGAGAACTACAAATATTAACAAAGGAAATTCAAGATGATTCAAAGAAATGGAAAGATATCCCATATTCTTGGATTGGAAAAATTAATTTTTTAAAAAATGGCGATGCCCCCCAAAACAATCTACAGATTTAATGTGATCTCTATCAAAGTACCCAGGACATTTTTCAGAGAACAAGAACAAATAATCCTAAAACGTGTATGGAACCATAAAAGGCCAAGAATTGCCAAACCAATCTTGAGGAGAAAGAACAAAGATGGAGGCATAACCTCCCAGATGTTAGACAATACTACAAAACTACACTAATCAAAATGGAATGATGTTGACCCAAAAGACATATGGCTCAATAGAATAGAACAGAACAGAGAGCCCAGGAATAAACCCACACACCCATGGACAATTAATCTTCGACAAAGGGAGCAAGAATATAAAATGGGAAAAGGACAGTCTTTTCAGCAAATGGTGCTGGGAAAATTGGACAGCTACATGTAAATCAATGAAATTAAAACATATCCTCACACCATATACAAAAATAAACTTAGAAAGGCTTAAAGACTTAAGTATAAGACAAACACAATAAAACTCCTAAAAGAGAACATAGGCAAAACATTCTCTGACATGAATATAGGTCAGTAACCCAAGGGAATAGAAATGAAAGCAGCATAAACAACTGAGGTGACTGTTCTTACTGGGGCCCTCACCCTTCAAGTCTGAAATGGACTTGAAATTGTCCCAGAAATTCTGAGCACCCTTGGAACTCACTAAGTCCCTTTCAGTGGTTGTTGATTATTTCCTTTAATCACCTTTCAGTTACATTTATCTCACAAAACAGTTGATATTTGTACATTGGATAGGAAAGGCTTTGGGAAAACAAATATTTAAAATATATCCATGCGGAGTTCCCGTCGTGGCGCAGTGGTTAACGAATCCGACTAGGAACCATGAGGTTGCGGGTTCGGTCCCTGGCCTTGCTCAGTGGGTTAACGATCCGGCATTGCCGTGAGCTGTGGTGTAGGTTGCAGACGCGGCTCGGATCCCGCGTTGCTGTGGCTCTGGCGTAGGCCGGTGGCTACAGCTCCGATTCAACCCCTAGCCTGGGAACCTCCATATTGCCGCGGCCCAAGAAATAGCAACAACAACAACAACAACAGCAACAACAACAACAAAAAGACAAAAAAAAATAAAAAATAAAAAAATTAAATATATCCATGGAATCCAGGAGGTATGTTTCCTATCGCTCCTATCTGAGAACCTAATTTCCAAATCAGGACTTGGATATCTTACTGGTATATGGGGATGTCCTTTTCTCTTTGTAAGTCTCTTTCCTTGATCTAAGTATTGGATCATGATCATAAATGTTTCTTATTTCTGTAATTGTTTACTTATATTGGCTGGCATTAGTTAAGTTTTCTACTATTTAATTTGCTTTCTTCTTCTTTTTTTTTTTTTTTGGATTTTTAGGGTCACACCCGTGGCATATGGAGGTTCCCAGGCTAGGGGTCGAATTGCAGCTGTAACTGCTGGCCTATGCCACAGCCGTAGCAATATGGGATCTGAGACCTATACCCACAGCTTATGGCAATGCCAGATCCTTAACCCACTGAGCAAGGCCAGGGATCAAACCCGCAACCTCATGGTTCCTAGTCTGGTTCATTTCTGCTGCGCCACAATGGGAGCTCCTGCTTTCTTCGTTTTATGCTGTAGCTGTTTTTTGTTTTCTGAGAACTTTACATTTCTCAAGTGCTTTCAAATACATATTTATATACATATATACTTATAGATGAATGTGTTTGCATACATTATAGTTATATATGATTCCATTATATATTAGTAATATGTCACATATTATTCATATATATATTTCTATTAATCACATTAACACTATGAAATTGGTAGAACAAATTTTATAAATGTGGAAATTGAAAATCAAATAAATGATTGCTAAGCCACTTAGATGATAAATGACAATATTCGCACTGAAATGTGGGTGCAATAAATCAAAACTCAGTGTACTTCCATCCTAGTCTACCAGAATGCTCTCCCTACCATCCCAGACAGGGCATGTGCTTCCCTTCTGTCTGTGCTCACCCAGTTCCTTCTCTCTGCCAATCATGCAATGACCCAGTTTCCAAGGCTCTGTTCAAGGCCATCACCTTCCCGAAAGCAGTCATTGCTTAGCTAGTCTGTAGTTATTTTTCTGTAAGTACTTTTTTTTTTGCTTTTTAATTTTATTTTTTAATTGCTTTATAGTTCATTTACATTACAATGTGTTAGTTTCAGGTGTACAGCAAAGTGATTTAGTTGTACATACATATAGACCTTTTTTTTCTTCTTTCTTTTCTTTTTCTTTTTTTTTTTTTTTTTTTGGCCATACCCTCAGCATATGGAAGTTCCTGGGCCAGGGATTGAATCTGAGCCATAGCTTCTATGTACCTAAGCCACAGATGCAGCAACACTGGATCATTAACCCACTGCACTAGACCGGGTATTGAACCCTTGCTGCCACAAAAACAACACTGGATCCTTAACCTGCTGTGTCACAGCAGGAACTCATACAAATTCTTTTTTCCTTAAGAAAATACATTATTGCAAATTATTGAGTATAGTTCCCTGTGCTATGCAGTAAGTTCTTATTTGTTATCTATTTTATACATATTAGTATGTATATGTTAATTCCAAACTCCTAATTTCCTCCCCCACCTTTTCCCTTTGGTAATCATAAGTTTGTTTTGTATTTCTCTGGGTCTATTTCTGTGTTGTATATTGAATCATTTTTTTCATAATACTTGTTATTTATGCTATTTATTTTGTATTTACTCATAAGGTCTTTGTCTCATTACTTGACTATGTTAAGTTAGATATTTAGAGATAAGGAAAAAAACACAGGCTTTGAAGTCACCTGGACTTGGTTTCAAGTCTTGATGCTACTTACCACCTTTTATAATCTTAAGTTCCTGTTAATTCATAAGTAAAGTGAGGATTTATTAATTCATTTTAAAAACATCTGTTGAATGACTACTGTATTCTGGATGAGCACAGTGGTGAACAAAATACAACAAAGAGTGTGAGGGAGATAGACAAATAATGGAGAGAATGTAAGTAAGTATACAATGATTTTAAAAGTAAAGCCAAATGGTAAAATAGTGACTGTGCTAAGGGTTCACATTGGATACGATGGCCAGGAATAGTGCTCTAGAGAAGTTGGGACGTTCCCTGAGACTTGACTTATGTGTAGAATCAGCCTTGCAAGAGCTGATTAGGAAATCTCCAGGCAGGAAGACTTGGAAGCGCAAAGTCCCTGAGGTTTGAGATAGCTTGACTTATCAGAAGAGCAGAAAAAAGGCCAGTGTGGCCAGGGCATAGTGAGCAAGGGCTGTGATCATACTGGTCCAGGGTGAGGTTGCTGAGAAGGGGAGGGATCAAATCATGGGGGCCTTAAGTGCTGGCCAGGACTTTGGGTTTTATTCTAACTGCCATAAAAGTCAATGGAGAAAACAACAAATCCCCATACAGATGGGAGTGTTGAAGGTATTGACATAGAAAAGCAGTTAGTGCAATGCCTGGTAGTTAAGTGTTCAACATATTTTTATTCCACCTTCATATATATTTTTTATTATTATAATTATATTGTAAGCTCCTTAAATGCAGGGGCTATTTTGCCTACTATTGTACTCTCCTCACAATGCGCCACACCGTGACACAGAAAAGCTGATAATATTTGTTAGATATGAGCATCAGCCTAGTGTGCCACTTGGCAACAGCTTTCCATGTAGAGAGTTGCGCTGTTCTGAGTAATTCAGTGGAGCTGCCTGATTCTGCCTGTGCTACATCACCTTATACACTTGAGGTTACCAATAAGTTCTGCAAAAACAACTTGCATATTGTGGAGTATGCAAGTATGCATAATTCTCACCTCGATCTATATTTAATTGCCATTCTGGAAAAAAACTGACTTCTATATGGTTATCCAAAAAAGAAAAAAAAAAAAAGAAAACAAGACAACTATGAGGGATGAAGAATCCATTTAGCATTTTGGAAAGGGAGTATCTTCAGAAAAGTTTTTTTTTTTTCTTTTTATTTGCTGCACCATCTGCTTTTGAGATAAGCAGAACGAGTAAGTTCTTTATTGAGATACATCCTGTTACTTAGACCTTGAAAGTTTTTTTCTCTTTGGAAATGCCAAAGTGTTATTAATTTTTCTGTGCTTCAGAGCATGTATTTTTCTTTCTGACAGAAGAGAGATCGAGATAGAAACCCCTCTATCTGGGCTTTCCTTGGAAAGAGTTCTTGCCTAAGTATGGCTTCCCAAGAGCCATTTTTCACTGTTTCTACGTATAAGACGTGGGAGGATTCTTACATTTTCCCTTTGTATGTTTACAGTCAGATCACTCACTTGGGGACAGGCACTGATTTTTAAATTGTCTGCAGTTTGGAATTAGAGATGCCTATTGGGTTTTATGCAACTCCAAAACTGAGCCAATTTAGCTCTCCTCTGAATTGGTGGCCCTTTTTGTTATTTCTCCTCATTTTCTTCATAGAAAGTCACCTTTAGATGATTAATAGGTGCACTGGCTTTAGCATCAACATACATTTAAAAGGTATTTGTTTGATTTTTAGCAATCTATGTAGCTGCAGAAATAATCAATAGAGAGAATAAAACTTTAATAAGTTAAAGGCAAACCACTATTTGATGAAATTCTCTTTTCAACTCCTTAAGTCTACAAGCTCCAAATTTCTTTTTAACAAAAACATCAAATGAAATCCTCGAGCAAAACACAAGGAAAATCCATGAAATCAAAAGGACTTTTATTCTTTTGATTTATCAAGTCTTTAATTGTTTAAAGTGGGATTTAACTTTTGTTTCCCAGGCTAAATTGAAACATCCTGAGGTCACAGCTCATGCCATGTAGTCCTCTCCTCCTTAGTGCCAAAATCTCCTTAGACACTCAACAGACATATAGTTTATTGTACAGAATATTTGGGCCATTTGAATTTTATTGTTTGATGGCTCCCTCCTACAGCTTAAAACCTTAAACTATCCTACTTGTGACAGTTATTAAACTATATTGAACTTCTGAGCTCTTGAACTTGACACAGTGCAAAAAAAGCATTGTCGTATGTTAACTACATCACTTCATTTGTGTTTTCAGTTCAGCCCTCCAAACATAAGCATATATATTCTCTCTTTTTTTTTTAAATGAAAGACTTCAAAAGAAAGAATTCAAATGAGGATAGCATGATTTCTTTCTCTCTTTTAAATCTCTGGAGTGCAGAACAACATTCCTCGAAGCTTTTAACTGAAGGTCAAAGGTGAGATGTAGTGATGTTTCGAGGTCTAGAACATTGACAGTTTTTCTCTCCAGGTTTTTTGCAACAAAGCTTATGAATAGTGAAACAAATGATACTTTTCAATATATGGTTCATTTCTCTCAGGTATATTGTGAAGGATTTGACAGCAAAGCGTTAGCCTGTAGCCATTTTACATGAGAGAGCAGGTCTGGAGCAAGTGCTTTGAATCGTTTGTCCTAAATCCTCTCTCTCTCTCTGGACAGAGAAATACTCTGTATGAGACACAGCTCCTTTTTGTAAGTTTCAAAATGTAAGCTGTGCACTCCTTCCAAATCTTAGCTACTTTAGTAAATTTTTGGATCTATATTTTGAACTCCTCTTAAATAATTATTGCATTTGTTGCAACATGTTGAAACTGAAAGAAGAAATGTAGAGGATGTGTATTTAACCGTTTGAATGTGGACTCTACTGCTTAATTTTACTACCTCAAAAATTTGGAAAGGAAGAGCTCATTTATTAAAAGCAGCTATGTAATTAGGAACATTGTTTTAAAGATTTCAGTATAATGGTGATTGTTTTTGTTGTTTTTTCCTTTTTTTGTTTTGTTTTGTTTTGTTTTGTTTTTTTTGTCTTTTTGTCTTTTTGCTATTTCTTTGGGCTGCTCCCATGGCATATGGAGGTTCCCAGGCTAGGGGTCAAATCAGAGCTGTAGCTGCCGGCCTACGCCAGAGCCACGGCAACGCGGGATCTGAGCCGTGTCTGCAGCCTACACCACAGCTCATGGCAATGCCAGATCCTTAACCCACTGAGCAAGGGCAGGGATCGAACCCACAACCTCATGGTTCCTAGTCCGATTCGTTAACCACTGCGCCACGACGGGAACTCCTGGTGATTGTTTAGAACCTATTAAATTGGAAAAGTAACCTTAAATAATAAATACTGAAAATTATGAAGAGTTGAAAACCAGTATTCTTGTACTTTGGTGGTAGATTACTCTTCTAATACAAACTGGAATCAACTTGGATATGTATTGAAAATAAAAATACTTATAATATTTTCTAAGGAATTCCATTTTTCTATGGAAATAATTGGAAATATGGAGAAAATTATATGTGTGATCAAACTCGATGAGGTGTTAGCATAATTACAAAAGCAAAAAGAAAAACACACCTCAAAATAAAGGAACAAAAGTGTGGAATGCTTATGTAAATTAGGGTACCTCCACTCAGTGAAACATTATATGGCCTTCAAAGTCATGTTTAAATGGCAACATAAACATGCTAAAAATGTTTATTATACAGTAGTAAGTGAAAGTAGCCTGCTTCTTAAAATTATTCTAGTGTTACTGGTTAGAAAAACATATTAAAATTACAATATTAGTTATATTTGAGTGATAGGAGTATTCATTTTTTCATCCAACAAATAGACTATTTATTTATTTATTTATTTTTTGTTAATAAACTCTCTTTAATTAATTGAATTTCTTTGCTTCTGTGGTTATGTTTATAGCCAAGAAAGGTAGATTTCAATACAAGTATTATATCTCCTTCTAGACCTGAGGCAAATAGACTATTTAAATCACATATATTCTCATGTAATTGCTGAAAGAATGCATTGATATTCCCACTTTAAAGATTTGGAAAATACATTAAAAATATTTTATACTGTGATTTTAGTGTTTAAGTTTGTTGTTTAGACATCATTCCATTATTTTGGATACTGAAGATGTGCTGGGTCTTTATTTTTCCTTAAAAATGTATTTGTTTTATCAACTGCATGATTAAATACTAAAGCACTTTCAGTAACCCACAAAATTACTTCAGATACTATTATAGTTCTAGTGAAATCTTGAACTGCTATTTAAGAGCAAAAACAGAAAATTTCCTCAATCCTATAGATTTAAAAATTTTTTTATAATTTTTTTATTGTTATCATCCAGTTGGTGATGTTTATTTAATTTTTAAAAATTACTTAATGAATTTTATTACATTTATAGGTGTACAATCATCATAACCAAATTTTTACAGCATTTCCATCCCAAACCCTCAGTGGATCCCCCTGTCATCCATTCTGTCTCATTACGTTTTTCAAAGTCTGTGAGTCAGTATCTGTTCTGCAAAGAAGTTCATTGTGTCCTTTTTTTAGATTTCACATGTAAGTGATAGCATTTGATGTTGGTGTTTCGCTGTCTGACTGACTTCATTTTGCATGATAATGTCTAGTTCTATCCATGTTGCTACAAATGCCGTTATTTCTTTCCTTTTAATGGCTGAGTAATATTCCATTGTATATAGGTACCACATCTTTATCCACTCTTCTGTCGATGGACATTTAGGTTGTTTCCATGTCTTGGCTATTATATAGAGTGCTGCAATGAACATTGGAGTACATGTGTCTTTTCGAGTAATGGTTTTCTCTGGATAGATGCCCAAGAGTGGGATTCTGGATCAGATGGTAGTTCTATTTTTAGTTTTCTGAGGAATCTCCATACTGTTTTCCACAGTGGTTGCATAAACACCTCCTAATGCTCAATACCAAAAAAACAAACAACCCCATCGAAAAATGGGCAGAAGATCTAAACAGACAATTCTCCAAAGAAGACAAGCGGATGGCCAAAAAACACATGAAAAGATGTTCAACATCACTAATTATTAGAGAAATGCAAATCAAAACCACTGTGAGGTACCACCTTACACTGGCCAGAATGGCCATCATCAAAAAGTCTGCAAACAATAAATGCTGGAGAGGGTGTGGAGAAGAAGGAATCCTATAGATTTTTAAAGTGTTACTTTTGTGACTTAGGTATGTTACTTAACTTTTCAGGGGTTCACTTCTTCATCTTAAAATTGTGATAATAATAATATGGTCATTTTGAAAATTAAATGAGTATTATGTGTGTATATGTGCATATATTTGTGTACATCATATTTAGAGCAGTGCTTGGTGCATAGTTCTCAATATGTGGCAACCAGTACTGCAATTGTGTTGCTCTAGTTATAGTTTTATATTCCCATTATTCATTTTCCATATTTCTTGTTTATATGACCTGCTAATTCTTCAAATTAATTTCAGCACTGTCAAATTTTAGTCAGAAAAAATGAGAATTAAGCTATGATTTTATAATACTGTTCTATTCATATAAGTCTGGCACATTTCTTAATCAGTTTATTCCTAGTAATTTTAGATTTGCTACTTCAATTATGAATTAGATTTTTTAATAATATTTCTTAATTAGTTATTATAAAAGCTATTGATTTTGGTTGGATGATCTCATATCTGGTCAACATTATGTGCTTTTGTTTTAGTTCTAGCTAGTTTTCTGGTTTATCCCTGTTATTAACTTGCAGACAAACATAGCCTATAAAGTAACTTTTGTTGCTTTCCAGCTTATATTTAATGATTCATCTCTTTTCTTGTCTTATTGCATTGGTTATGAATAGTTTCTTTTCTTGTTTTTTGCATTGGCTATAAATATTGCTACGTAATTTCACTGCAGTTATGTAATTATGCATGTAATTATGTTTCTACAAAGAAACAAAGGTATCTTTGTTTTGTTTAGCATCTTTTCAGTGTTTACTTCAATATTTTAAAATTTGAATTTGACAAATACCATTCATCAACTTAAGAAAAATTTCACCTATCTTTAACTCAGTTTAATTTTAATTTAATTTTTTTTTTTTTTTTTTGCTTTTTAGGGCTGCACCCATGGCATGAGGAGATTCCCAGGCTAGGGGTTGAATCGGAGCTGTAGCTGCTGGCCTACACTGCAGCCACAGCATTGTGGGATCTGAGCCACATCGGCAATCTACATCACAGCTCATGGCAACGCTGGATCCTTAACCCACTGAGCAAGGCTAGGGATTGAACCTGCATCCTTGTGGGTGCTAGTCAGATTCATTAACAGCTGAGCCGAGAGAGGAACTCCCAGTTTAATTTTTAAACTCAAGAATGAGTCTTGAATTTTGTCAGACTTTTCCCTCATGTCAGGATGATCATGTAATTAAATAGTTAACACATTGGCTCATATTAATGCATTTTTTAATGTGGAATAATTCTTTTATTTCTAGAATCAACCAAGGTTGGTAATTGAATAATATATTGTAATATCCTTCTGTTTTTTGTTTATTTATATATTGTATTTAGGAATTTTTCATCTATTTTTTATGAGATAAGCATCCATAACATATTATGTATGTGTGTATGTACTTGTGTTACATTTTTTTTCAGTTTTGTGACCAGTTTTTTTTTTTTTTTTTGTCTTTTTTCCTTTTCTAGGGCCGCTCCTGCAGCATATGGAGTTTCCCAAGCTAGGGGTGTAATTGGAGCTGTAGTTGCCAGCCTATGGCAGAGCCACAGCAACGCAGGATCCGAGCTGTGTCTGTGAACTACACCACAGCTCAAGGCAATGCCAGATCCCTAACCCACTGAGCAAGGCCAGGGATCGAACCCGCAACCTCATGGTTCCTAGTCGGATTCATTAACCACTGAGCCACAACGGAAACTCCTTGTGACCAGTTTTGAATGCCTTTCTAGAATTAAACGAAAAGTTTATTAACTTCCATTTCTTACTATTGCTTAAAGCTTTACAGTAATTTCATAAAATTTACCTGGAAAGGCATCTAAACTCAGTATATTTTGTGGGGATAGAAATCTTTAATTTTATTTTCAATTTCGTCTATGGTTGTTGATCTGCGGAAGAATTTTCAACTCTTGTTAGGTCAATATAGAAATTTATATTATTTTCCTTTTCACATAGATTTTAAAGATTTGGCATAAGATTGTGTTTTATCAAAAAAGTCTTCCCCAGATCTGTCACTATATCTCTCTCACACACACCTCATCCTCCCATTTGATTCTCAGTGTGGTTCACTTGGGCTTTTATTTTCTTTCTCTTTCACTTTGGTCAAATCTGGAAGAGACTGGTTCATTTTGCTAATTTTTTTGGGGGGTATAATACTATTTTTATTAACACTATTTTTATTAAATTCACTGACAGTGCTAAATTCTAGAGCTTAAAGGGTGTAAGGTGAAACAGCATAACATAACAAAATTTAAGGGGTAGTATAACTGTACCTCTGTATGCGGGCTAGTGTGGGGACAGGTAAGGCCACAGGTATGGGGACAAGCCCTGTAGGGTAAAAGGTCAGGACTCGGGTCCTTGGTTGCTGACCTCAGACAAGACACACCAAGTAGTCTTGTCCACTTATAAAAACAGACTTAAGGACCAACAGCAACAGGATTGGAAAGAACTGACTCAAGATGATGGGGGCCAGTCTGAGTCTGGTTAACTGGGGGCTGTTGCAGCTCAAGTCCAGGATAGGTAGACTGGCTTGTGAACTGAAATTGCTTGTTTCCGAACAAAGTCTTAAGATGCTTTTCCCAAACAGAGCATTTTGCCAAATTTTTTTAGTCTACTTTTGGTTTTATTTTTTGTTATGTTTATTTTGGTATGTTTTTTATTTTATTAATTTCTGTTCTTTTATTCTTCTAAAATTTTTCTTGATTTCACTTTGGTCTATTTTTCTGTCTAGATTTTTGAGGTAAATGCTTATCTATTAATATTTTGATGACATTCGATTTGGATAAAAACATTTCTTATATCCTCTTTTATATTCATATAATTCTTTTTACTATAAAGTACTTTGCTATTAATAGATTGCTGTTAGTACTTTTAAAACTATGGCTGTTGATATATGTCTAGTGAGTATAGTTAGCTCTCCATTTCTTACTTTTCTGTGAATGTTTTATTTTTTTATTTATGTAACTTGCATATAGTTGGCTTTTGTTGATCCAATCTGAAAGCTTCAGTTTTAATAGCATCTAATTTACATACTTTAATTTTGATTACTTTTACATTATACCGTCCTTCTGCCATTTTATTTTATGATTTCTTATTATTTTATTTTTTAATGTTTTTGGTCAGATTGATTACATTGCATCATTCTCTAGTCCAAAACAGTTTTGATATTCTTCTATTTCAGTTATACTGATGAATATATTTATATAAACATATTTATCTTATGTTTTCTTGTCAGGTTCAAAACAATCAATATCTATAACCTCCAATCCAACAACAACAAAAAAATCAGGCATTCCCATTGTGGCTTAGTGGTGTTCCCACATAGTGTCTGTGAGGATGAGAGCTGAACTCTGGCCTCACTCAGTGGGTTAAGGATCTGGCATTGCCACAAGCTGTGGCATTGATCACAGATGTAGCTTAGATCCTGTATTGCTGTGGCTGTGGTGCAGGACTGCAGCTGCAGCTCTGATTTGACCTCTAGCCCAGGAACTTCCATTTGCTGCAGATGAGACCCTAAAAAGAAAAAAAAAATCAGCAGAAATCCTAAATAGACATTACTCCAAAGGAGACATACAGATGGCCAACAGGCACATGAAAAGACACTCATCATTGCTAATTATTCGAGAAATGCAAATCAAAACTGCAATGAGGTATCACCTCACATCAGTCAGAGTGGCTATCCTCAAAAGGTGTACAAATAATAAATGCTGGAAAGGATGTGGAGAAAAGGGAACCCTCCTATATTTTTGGTGAGAATATAATTTGGTGCAGCCACTATGGAAAACAGTATGGAGGTTTTTTTAAAAACTAAGAAAAGAGGAGTTCCCTTCGTGGTTCAGTGGAAACAAATCCGACTAGGAACCATGAAGTTACGGGTTCCATCCCTGGCCTCGCTCAGTGGGTTAAGAATCCACTGTTGCTGTGAACTGTGATATAGGTCGCAGACGTGGCTTGGATCTGGCGTGTTGCTGAGACAGGCAACCACAGCTCTGATTAGATTCCCTAGCCTGGGAACCTCCATATGCTATGGGTGTGGCCCTAAAAAGACAAAAAGACAAAACAAAACAAAACCAAACCCCCCAAAACAAACAAAAAAAAAACTAAAAAGAGAACTATGATATGATCCAGCACTTCCACTTCTGGGCATGTATCTGCAAAAGGCATAACCTTTAATTTGAAATGGTACATGCACTTTAAAGTTCATTGCAGCACTATTTTCAATAGTCAATAGCCAAGACACGGAAACAACCCAAGTACCCATCAAGAGATATTTGGTTTAATAAAACATATATGTATATATATATATATATTAGAAGAAAAGACAAATATTATGTGTAATATCACTTATATGTGGACTCTAAAAAGTAATACACACGAATCTTTATACAAAATAGAAACAGATCCCCAGACATGAAAAACAACCTTATAGTTACCAAAGGGGAAAGGAATGGGGGGGGGAAGATAAAATAGGAGTATGAAATTAACTGAGACTAACTACTATATATAAAATAGATATGCAACAAGGACTCACTGTATAGCACAGGGAACTATACTCAGTATCTTGTAATAATGTATAATGGAAATAATTTTTTAAAATATATAACTGAATTGCTTTGCTGAACACCTAAACTAACTCAATATTATAAATCAGCTATAGTTCAATAAAAACATCCATAGCCTCCATATCTCACTCCCCTCCTCCTCAAAGGGATTGAGGACATTGACCTTCCTTTTTCTTCCCTTGCTTTAGAATTTAAGTTCTTTATTGTCCTTTTTAAGGGAACAATACACACATACACTGTATATTAAAATGAATTACTTATCAATAATGATTTATTCAACTTTTTAAAATTTTACTCAACTAGTTACCACTGTTACTTACATCCGTATTTTCTTTTTTCTTGAATTCATTTTTAATTTTGATATAGTGCAACCTAATTATTTTTTCTAGAAAACATTCATGGGTAGCAAATTTCATGTGTCTTTTTATATATCAGATGTCTTTACTTTTTTACTTGAATTATTACTTAGATCAAAATTTTTTTCCACCAGCAACTTGTAGACATTGTTCTTCCCTCAAGACACTTATTTTGTAGATAACATAATAATTCTGATGTCAGTCTGATTTTAATTCTTTTGCAAATAGTTTCCTTTCCTTGGTGAGATAAGAGGTTTTCCTCCTTATTTTGGACTTTACAAATTTTTGGATGGTATCCAGATTATACTCCACAACTTACCTCATCCCCACCACCACATTTCTCTAAAATTTAATTAAGTCTTGCTGTATGGAGATGTTAGTACTTCATCAGCTCAAGTAAATGTTCTTTTATTACTTTCTACTTCTTACTTCTCTCTTATTAGGTGGATGTTGGGCCTCCTGGATTTGTTCTCTTCCTCAGTCTTTCTCCTCTCTTTGTCCTATTACTTGAACACTGGAGGATTTCTCAGCACAATCTTTTTATTTCACTATTTCAGCCTATATCATTCTAATGTTTTTATTTGAAATTTTCATTTAAATAACCTTAGTTTTCATTAAAAAACTTTATTGAGGTCTGATTGATATTCAAAAAGCTTTGTGTCTTTAATGCACAACTTGATGAGTTTGGCATTAAGTACACACCTGTGAAGCCATCACTATAATCAATGCTGTAAACACATCCAATTGCTTCTTTTCTATAGTAGATTATTTTTATGTATGTGACATCTTTTCAAATATGTAAAGACTCTAATTATATTTATTTTCAAGCCTACTGCCATTTCTTATATGAGCTTTATTTCCTCAGATATTATTTCCTTGGTTGTTCTAACACCTGTTTTGACATTGTTGGCTTTTCTGTGGTATTTGCATTTATAATTGAGGACTGAGGTTGGTAAGTAATGGTAGCTAGGAATAGCTCCCCCTATAAAAGTGAGTAAAACAGTTTCCTCAGTGAGTGAATTTAGATTCTATTTATAAAAGAGTTTTGTGTAGAGAGAAGGGTGCATGGTTATGGCCAGGAAGGTATTTCTGTTAGATCACTCAGAGTTTACTTAATAGATGTATAGACTGCCAGTCATCTATTAAAGGAACCAGAAGTTACCTGGAGAACTACTGAGGTACTCTCCCTTTGCTCCAATAACTTCTATAAGTTTCTTAAGGCAGATCCTTTATTTGGAGAGCTTTTCTTGAGGCTTGAATCTGGAGGGACATGATACTATCAGCAGTTCAGTATTCTGTTTCATTGTAGCTCATCATTCCACTACCCAGTTGTGCTTCCAGTTCCTGCTGTCTCTGATCTTGGTGTTTTTCTTGGATTCTGAGAAGAACACTCTTCTTTAGTACTGTTCTCATGCATTTTCAGTGTTACAGGTTCAGCTCTATTAGACTTCACTATCAATCTGATCCCATCTGCCTGGATCTTCTAGAAATTCCTCACTATTCTGGTCTGCTGCTGGCACCCTTCCCAGGTTTCTAGTGCTGCCATGGATTCATTCTTATTTTTAAATCTCTTCTGTTATTTGAATGGTACTATGGGAAGTAAGACAGATTGATACATATGCTCAGATATCTATCATAAAGCAGAAAAACAGCTTTTAATATTAGCAAAAAAATTCTTTCCTCCAAAGAATCAGCATAGTTTATTTCACAGAACTCAAAATTCTTCTTTCAGTTTAAACTTTGTTTCAGAAATATTAAGTGCCAGGTACCTTACCGCATGATTTGTACACATTTTTTCTGTCTTAATAGAAATTCAATATTATTTTCCTACTTCATAGATTTTAAAAAAATGCCTGAGGAATTTGAACTACTAAGTGATTTTAATCAAAACAATGCTTTCCAAGGCTGTATATTTTTAAAAAGAGAAAATTGATTTAAATATAGAGCCCTGGAAGCTTCATAGCATAACTATTTTATGACTTTGTAATTTGATTCAAGACTACTGATAAACATATTTTCATCGTTGCAGATTTCAAAGAAGACATTAAATGCCTGCATTGATTTTGGAAGATGTTTTCTTTAAATTGACTAAATATTTAATTTTTCCAGACATATCATTATGTTGACAATTTCCCTTATCCTTTTGGAGACAGAGATCACTATAATACATTAGTAAATGTGTATATATTTGTCAACATTTATATCTATATCATATATTGGCAGCAATTATCCTATAATCTAAGTATCAGCTATACTTATTTCTGTGGCATAAGGATTGGCCATTCTATAACAAATTTCTTTTAAAAAATCAACAACATTTAAATGCTAATATTCATGACTAGGGATGAAACTGAGAGCATTTGTTCCCCTCACAATTTTAAAAAGATACTTATCTTTTAAACAACCCATCTGTGGGTCATTCATAATTTAGAAAATCTAGCCCAATGCATTTCTTCAGTTTTCATTAATGGCTGCAGAGCTCTGGAGAGAGAAAAATTGCTTAGTTTCTGGAAATAAGGAAATATTAAATATTCCAGTTCATTTAAGCAAAAAAAGTAAACAATCCATTAATGATGTAAGTAAACTTATTTTAAGTATCTAATGTTAATGACATCATTTTTTTGACAAAAGAATGATATAAAATATTTTAACCTGGTGTGATTCTCTTACTCCAAGTAGGTTTAAGCTTTAAGAATGATCTAGACTACTTTTTATAGTTCTTCTCCAATTAACCTTTGGTAATTGCCGCTTCCCGATTCAGAGTCTGGAATCAGATAAAAATATATCTTTTCCATTCCCGCCCCGAAACAGTTAACTTCACTTTATTTTCAACTGCTGTTTTTTTCAATTGGAGGAGTTAAATTATGCATAGGGAACACTGTCTCTATCTTAGTTATTATGTAACGATATCTTCTATATGTTCTGGCTATTTTTGACCATTTGTAAAGGCTTTGTTATGATACTTAGATTGTATTTTCCCCTCTTCCTTCCTTCCCTCCCTTCCTCTTCACTTCCTCCCTCCCTTCCTTCCTCTTCCTCTTCTTTCCTTTCCTTTTTTTCTTTATTTCCGGCTATCAACTTAGACTGAAGGTGTAATTTATAAATTAAGAGTTTTAAGTCAATATTCTAGGTATATCTGAGGCTAAGGTAATAAATTTGCCTTTATTACCTTAATAGCTTCTTTAAGCAACTACACTCTTATTTTTTCCTGTTTTTTTTTCCCCATTCTGTGTTGCTATTTATATGAGTGCTTACCATACTTGCATATGTTCCCAGTTTTTCCCCAGTTCACTTATTCAGACTCCTAATTAGTGTTGAATTACTCCATTTTATTAGAAGAAAACTATTTTGAAAATGTTTGAAAGTAAAGGAAGCCAAAACATTAAGTGAAAGTGAATTTGTGATTTAATTCAACTGATGAGAGTATTTGACTTAGCTTAAAGTTCGGATTGTTATACAATCACTTTTATTTTTCTTTTTTATGGCCACACCTGCTGCATGTGGAAGTTCCTGGGCTGGGGGTCAAATTGGAGCTGCCGTTTCTGTCCTACGCCATAGCCACAGTAGCACTGGATCTAAGCCACATCTGTGACCTAAGCTGCAGCTTGTGGCAATGCTGTATCGTTAACCTGCTACGTGAGGCCAAGGATGGAACCCCCATCCTCATGGACACTGTGTTGGGTTCTTAACCTGCTGAGCCACAATGGGAACTCCATCACATTTGCTTTTAATCTGATTTTTTAAAAATTCTGATGCTATATATTCCTACCCATTTCTACGTATATTATAGCCATAAACTAGATAAAAATAATTTTCAGCGTCAAAAAGTTACTACTTTATATTTTTGTGTAGACACTTAGGGAGGCTTCTTATAATAGAAGGATGAAAAGCTGACCCAAACTGTGGATCAATCTGGGTTAATCTTAATGAAGCATACAAATATGATTTTATTTCAACCACCACGTGGAAAAAAAGGGATTCTTGACAATTAAAATATTTTATTTCTGATTATAAACATAGTCCACATTTGCTATAAAACATTTCTAAAATAAAAGAAAATATAAAGGAAAGAAAAATTAACCATAACCTCACCACCAAGAGATATTTGCTGTTAACTATTCAATATACTGCTTTCCTATATCTTTTTTTGGCATATGGGTGTTTGCAAATATACACATATTTTAAACGTATTGTGCATATAGTTTAATCTTTTAAAATTATTGATTTATCAAATTAAACTGGAGTCAAGCTAATTTTCTAAAATGACTGAACAAAGCATCAAAATAGTCTATGAATTAAACAATGATCTCATTTCAAACTGATCTATTGCAGAAGAGTTTTCAAATACTTGAGTGTTCTAAATATCTCATTAGTTGTATCACTTGAATTTGTAATTGTTGGTGGAGGGGGGAAGATTCCCTTCTGTGTTTGGTTGTTGAAATCCCAATTTTAGTCTTAATTTAAGAGGGTCCATTAAACTTTATTATTGAAGAAGTTCTAAACTCCCTATGAATAATTTGGTTCTTTTTTTAAAGAAACAATTTCATATTTTATTTGTTTCCAATTTCATTTTTTAAATGAATCCATATCATGATATGGTATCCATGCACATAATACATGTAACCAGTCTTCTTTGATGAGCATGTTTCCAATATTATCACTATTGTCTGCAATGCTGCAATGAATAGCATTGTACATGTATCATGTGTCTTCTTTCTTAGCAAGTGTTAAAACTCTTTATATATAAAGGAAATTAGACTCTTTTCTATAAATTCTAAATATTTTTGTCCAAGTATGTAATTTGCTTTTGATTTTTCTCAATTATGCAGAATTTATTTTTATGTACACAAATGTATCAGTTTTTCTTTTTTTAATTACTCAATGAATTTTATTATATTTATAGTTGTACAACGATCATCACAACCTAATTTTATAGCATTTCCATCCCAAACCCCCTGTGCATCCCCCTACCCCTGACCTGTCTCATTTGGAAAACATAAATTTTTCAAAGTTTCTGAGTCAGTATCCATTCTGCAAAGAAGTTCATTTGTGTATCACTTACATGTGGATCTAACAAAAGGATTCCACATGTGAGTGATAGCATATGATGTTGGTGTTTTGCTGTCTGACTTCACATAGCATGATAATTTCTATGATAATTTCTAAGTCCATCCACGTTGCTGCAAATGCTGTTATTTCTTTCCTTTTGATGGCTGAGTAATAGTCCATCATGTATATGTACCACATCTTCTTTATCTGTTTCTCTGTCAATGAACTTTTAGGTTGTTTCCATGTCTTGGCTATTGTATATATTGCTGCAGTGAACTTTGGAGTACATGTATTGTTTCAAGTCATGGTTTCTCTGGATAGATGCCTAGGAGTGGGATTGCTGGATCAAATGGTAATTCTACTTTTAGTTTTCTGAGGAATCTCCATACTGTTTTCAACTGTGGTTGCACCAAATTACATTCCTACCAACAGTGTAGTAGGGTTCCCTTTTCTCCACACCCTCTGCAGCATTTATTGTTTGTAGACTTTTTGATGATGGCCATTCTGGTTGCTGTAAGGTGGTACCTCATGGCGGTTTTGGTTTGCATTTCTCTAATAATTAGTGATGTTGAACATCTTGTCATTGTTTTTTTGGCCATCTGTATGTCTTCTTTGCAGAATTGTCTGTTTAGATCTTCTGCCCATTTTTTGATGGGGTTGGTTTTTTTTTTAGGTATTTAGCTGCAGAAGGTGTTTATAAATATTGGAGATTAATCCCTTGTCAGTTGATTCATTTGCAAATATTTTCTCCCATTCTGTGAGTTGTCTTTTCATTTTATTTAGGATTTCCTTTGCTGTGCAGAAACTTTTGAATTTAATTAAGTCCCATTAAACTCCCTATGAATAAGTTGTTTTAAATTTGCTGTTTCCAAACTGTTTTAAGATTTTAAGTTAATGCAAAAACCTCTTTTATAGAAATAGAAGTTAATAGCTGTTGTGTGTGCTCCATTTTGACTAAGCCACTCTCAGGAGTAGGGAAAGATTCAAGGTTGTAGAAAGTATACTGCACTTAGCAAATTTAATTTTAAAAATGTCCATAAGTACATTGTTACAACCTCTCCCAGGGTCTTGGAAGGAGCCTATACAAGTGAGCAGCCCTAAAGCTTAAAGCTCATTAGCTTCATATTAAAATTTCCCTCATCCAGAAGCTAACATTAGCTTTGCATAGTTACGTTTCTCAATATTATACTACTAAGTGTGAACTTATTGTTACTTAACAAGAGAAAGAGGTGGTGGGGAGAGCTAGGGGATATATTAAGAGTTCTGCAGGCCGTGACTTAACAGAAAGGCTCTGGTGTACCTGGAACTTCAAGTGGTAGCCTAAGGAATGGAATGTTATTATTGCATGATTAGTCCAGGTTCAGAAGTTGGGAAATTCAGTCTAAGCTGGTAGACAAATGAGGAGCAATAACAGGAATTCCTATCCCAGGAGCCAAGAAAATAATGGCAAAGGCAGACCTATATGGAGTTGGTCTATTGCCCACAGACGGTGTTTGCTTCTGAGATGTGCTGGGTGGGAGGCACCTGGGTTCAAATGATCAGAGATGGGACGATATATACCTACAATGTGACAATGAGCCAAGCATACATACTCAAGACATTCTTGCTTAAGAAAACTTTCTGAGTTTGAAATTATGAAAGGAGAATATGATTTGGAATTGGAAAATTCTGCCTCTGAGTTCACTTGCAACCTCTTAATATCTATGTAACCTTAGGCAAAATTCAGTTTCCCAAAATTTGGTAGCTTAAAATAACAAAATTGCTTTTTTCCTGAGTCTGTAATTGGGTGGGACTCATTGGGGACAGTTTGTCTCTGCTCAACTTGGCATCTGGAGTGGCTCAAAGTCTGGGAGCTGGAATGATCTGTAACCTCCCTTACTTACCTGTCTGTTGGTTGATATTGTCTGTGTGTCTCTGTGGCTAGATTACCTATACACCTCTTCTCCAAGTGGTTGCTTGTCTTCTTCATCATGTGGTAGCTGGTTTCCAAGGGCAAGTATCCCTAGATGACTGGGAAGAGCTGTATCACATATATGATTTAGCTTCAGAAGTCATACAGGGTGAGTTCAAGGGGAGGGAACACAGACTCCATTTCTCAATGGAGAAGTGACAATGTCACATTGTAGGAAGGACACATGGATAGGATATATTGGTGTCACTATCTTTGGAAAATACCATCTGCCACAAGGATAATAATAGCACACATTTATTAAATACTTAATAAGCACCAAGTGCTAAGCGATTGACATTCATATACTACCTCATTGAATTTCTCACCATAAAAGTCTTCTTTAGGTACTGTTACTTCCTCTGTCTTGGAGATGAGGAAAAGGAAGCATAGTTGAGCCTTAGATCACCAAGAATTCAGCTAAGAGGTGGAGTCAAGATTGGAACCCAGGTCCTTAGAGCCCATCCATACTTTTATTCCCTATTAGCAGAATTGTTTTCAGGATTAAACAAGATTGTATGCATTATAGGGGCTTGTTAATTGTGAATTTGCCATGCAAATTTAGATATTTTGAGGAAAAACTTTGGGAAAATTTCAGAAATATTAATATTTAGTATAGTGAATGTGTGTCTGGGTAGGCTGCACAATGAGTTTAATAAAAATATTAATAATGGAGTTATTCGATATTTGCAGAAGGTAAAGCTTTTGAGAGACTTCATTTCTTACATACTCTCTAATCATTCCATCATTCCTCACTTCAGCATCTTTGGCCCAGCCTTGTATTTCTATTATGGAATCAGATATTAAAGCTATGAAAAGTCTTATATGTTATATGGCCCAACTCCCTAATGTATTCATAAAGTCTTCAGTGTGGCCTTAAGGAGTATAATGATTTTTGAGAACAAATACTGATGTAGAGTGTTTTTCCCCTGATGTTCTCAAAAAATATTTTTAGCATACAACCCTAAATAATGATAGATTTTGGGGTGAAAGACTTTATTTTAGTTTAGAGGTTAAGTATCTAGGTAATTTTATAAGATTATTTTACCATCTATTAATATTTATCAAAAAGGCAATTTCTGTGAAGAACAGGAATGAAAATGGAGGATAACACTCCCCATGCTCCTAGAGCTTGAATTGCATAATATGCAGCCTCCAGAAATGTGACTGATTTCAAACTAGCAGAGATTTTTAAGTTAGCAGAGATGTTAAGTATCCAGGATACATGGCTTTCTTCTTATAGTGGAGTTGTTTCATTAAATGAGACAAAGAATGACCATGTATGTATGTGAGTGTGTTTGTGGCAGGAAATCAATTTCAATGATTCTATGAAACACTACTTAGCATCTGTCCTACATGAATCCTACTGAGAATAGTTTGTGGGCAGAACAAAGCCAGAACCTCCCTTGGAGGCATTTCTGCAATTCACTGAGCACAGAGTAACTTGGAAAGTTGGCAAGGAATTGTGGTCTCTGGTTCACCTTGAGATGAATTTCAAGGTCAGTTCTTAGTTAAGCTAGGACACTCCTTGCCTGTTGGAAACAGAAGGTCATATTTTGATGTCAATTTCATGTTGTTAGCGTTCTTAACTTCTCAACTGGGTGGCCAGTATTAGGATCTCCACATTGCAGTTTTCTCCTGCAACCAAAAGAGCCCATCTTGATTTCTTTGTGGGTGGGGCTTTCTAACTTCTTGGGTAATTTGGGTTATCAGCTCAAATCATGGTTTGGCCAGAGCCCAGACCCCTAAGGCTAGAGTCAAAGATGTCAGGAGTGGTTTTTTTTTGTTTATTTGTTTTGTTTTTTTTCTATCCAGAACAACAACAACAAATCACTCCGAGCACAGGCATTCATTTGGCCTGCTAGGCATTTCTATTGGTCAGACTATAAGATTTCAGATACATTGGGTTTAGCAAGGTAATTATAGGAAGAGAAATGCCAGTTGTCAGTACTCAACCCTGATGTTGCTTTGGTGTATAATTAAGATGATTAGTTTAATTAGAAATCATGGAGAACTTTACCACAATATAGTTTCAAATCACACTGTTATGGCTTAAGATTTTGAAAACTTGTTAAAAAATATTTAATTTTATTCTCACTGTTGTTTCCTGAAGCTCCAGGATTTAGCTTTTCCTTCCATTCCCCTCTTCTTCCCTTCCCTCATTGTTTTCTTCTTTCCTTTTGAGAAAAAAATAAATAGCTTTATAAGGCATTGCATTAGTCAGTGCACTTATGAGTTATAACATTTATGCATTAAATGTAAATAAATAATAATGAAAGTAAAAACAATTTCTTAAAAATAACAGTTGGAGGATGTCAGATAGCCAAAGGAAAGTAAATATTGAATAGCTGAGAATTAGTTAACTAGTTTGCCTTCATGTTTTTAAAGTTTTGATATTATTCTTTAAAGTTTCACGGTAGGGAGAGCCTACTACTATGCAACATTTAAGGAAAACTTTGTGATTTATTCCATCAGTGAACTCATCTTTTACTATATTTTATTAACAATAAAGTTATTGGTGTTTCCAGAAGGTAAAACTCCATAGAATCTTAGCTACTTATAAATTAAATTATCATTAGTTTCAACAAGAAAATCCTAAGGAGGCAACTAATTCTGAGACTTTCAATATTAGAAAGCAAGAGGTTTTACTCAAGCTCAGGCTTGATGTTCTTGTGTAGAGTGATGCATCTTTTGGACTGATTCTCTCTGAAGTTCTTACTAGTTACCAGAGGGAAATAAATATATGTGCAGAAATGTATCTACCATCATAGATCTTCATCTTTCTTTGTTAAGTAATTCTTGTAGTGGAGTTAGCACTCTTAACATGACTGATGACCTCAGATGAAAGTTCTTCCCACTTTTCTAGCCAACCTCCTGATAGTAAATCAGAAGCTCTGTTTCTCCCAAGACCTATTGTTTTCTTTCTGGAAGAAAGGTAGCACCATCATAATTCTACTAGGATATTACATAAGTTTGTGGAGTTAGGAAAAATTAAACACTATTGGCTCCTCTAAGTACCTATTTAACCAATTAAGATTTGGGAACTGAGAGAATGGCACACATTTCATTATTTCATTGAGCAGTGGCTAAGAATGAATTTGTCCCCACTGTGCCAGAATATTAGAGTAGATTTCTACTGCTATATACCTCTCTTTTTGTGTGTTTAATTCTCAGTAATAGCCTAGAATTCTATTTTATGTGGCAATGTGATAGAAGAGGTAGTAGTGCCAAAATTAGGAGCCCTAAGTTTTAGTAAGCTATGCCACCAAGTTCCTCTGTGACTTTGACGAGGTTTCTTCACTTTTTTGGTATAAAATGAGGGTCATAGACTAGATAATGTCTAATGTTCCCCAAGTTCTAGTATATTACATATATTCATATATAATATGATAATTATAAGGTTTTATTTAATATATAATGCTATATATAACATATACTATTATATAAGTATATATTATTTGTATATTTAATTATCTGATTAAGATGACATATATATATATAATTTTTAAATGAAATGCAAAAACCACACACTGTCACTTAAAGAGTATAGGCTATCAAAGTGTAGTGATACATACCTCCTGAATTCCTCTAGGACTTCAAATCCAATATAACCAATATAACCCAGTGGAACAAAGAGTTTATGGCAGACAAATCATGTATTTGCTGCTTGAATTGGTCAATAATTATTTGTGATTCATCCAACAGAGTTATTGAATTGAAACAGTGCCCAGACACTGTGCTGGACAAAGGTAGTAGAGACATAGCCATTACCTGCACCAAGTGTATACACTAGTGGAATATGCAGGCATTAAGCAAGTCACCACACTAGTTCACAATTCTACATTTATCCGTATCTCACCATAAGTGCTATAAAGGGAATTAATGGGGCTTATTGTTATTATGATGATGGAGCCAAGGTGGGGCCACTTTATATAGGATGGTTAGGGAAGATCTCTGTGAGTAAGAGACAGAGTTGAGAGGCTGAAGCCTGGATGGTGAAAAGGAGTTAAGTTTGGCAAAATCAGAGGGAAGCAAATGAATGAAGTCTCTGAGCAAGGAAAGAGCTTTCCACATTCAAAAATGGAAAGGAATTCAATGTGGCCGCAAAAGTGAACTGGCAAAGTGGCAAGAAGTGAGGCTGGCATGGCAGGGAAACTGGGGGTCACGTGAGACCTCTCAGGCAATGAAAGACTTGTGGATCATATCCTAAGTGTTGGGAAGAAACTGCTAAATACATCTGAGCCAGTAAATAAATTGATCCAAATATATTTAAGATAATCATGATTTCTGGATTGAGAATGGATTGAAGAGAATTAAGAGTGCATGTAGGAGACCACAAAGAAGATAAGGGGAAAGATAAAGTGAAGACTCAGACTAAAGTAATGGTAGTGAATAAATTCAACATTCCTTAATGAATTGATATATTATGAGTGAGCAAGAGTAAGGAAATAAAATGATTTCATTTTTATTGGACTTGTGAAATATACCTAAATTAACTTTCCATTGAAGACAACTTTTTAATGTATCATACACACAGATTTTTATGTATCCATTTGTCTGTGTATATTTGGAATTATCGTACATGTTACTGTTTATTTTCTTCTTCTTACTTTTTGTTTTTTTTTTTACTTTAAAGATCTTTGGTTATACCTATGTTAGAATGGGTCCAGGGAACAGACATATGAGTAAGATATCACTTTTTTGGCTGCACCCACAACATGTGGAAGTTCCTAGGCCAGGGATCAAACCTGCACCACAGCAGTGACTGAACCACTGCTATGACAACACCAGATCCTTAACCCAATGTGCCACAAGGGAACTCCAAGATATCATTTTAATACCCTTATTTTCTGATCCTGTAGATACTCTCCCCTCTGCCTGCCCTTCAGCACCATTTGTAATCATTCCTTTGCATATCCAATTCTTCCAGAAGCCTAAGTTTATCTAGTACCTGGATCTCTTCCATTCTTTTTTTAAGCCCTAAGGGCCTTGTTCTGCCTGGAACACACATATGTGCTGGAAGGTATTGAACAGCAAAATGATCATGTTCATTCATAAAATGTAATACTTGTTTTTATATGTTCCCAGGTGATGGTACAGAGACTAGGTATCTGCTTATTTGAGTTTCTACAGTTCTGCTCTCATTTCTCTGTAACAAGTCAGAGATATTGGAAGGCTGAGTTTAGCAGCCAGAGAGCTTGCAAGGTGTCATTGGAAGAGCTAAATCCACAGTACCTGTATGGTTCATCAACTCAAAGCTCTTGGAAGTGAAATAAAGCTCAGAGGAAATCTAATCCTACAAAGGATTCCCTCTGCACTGCAGTGTCAGAGCTGAAGATTATTTGAAATACTTGATTCCAAATATTGGGCTTCTCAGAAATAGTGTCTCCTTTCTTAGTTTTCATTAGTGAAAATAAATGACAATTTAATACCAAAATGAGAAACTGGGTCTTGACACATTCTCATTTTTTAAAACTACTGATTAAATTATATATCATAATAATACATAGTGGTAGAGAAACAGATCCTATGTATATAGAAGAAAGGAAGTTACAGTGGATGATTTCCACTTGGGTTCTTCATGAACCCTTCCTTTATTTTTTATTTACATATATATATATTTAACCCTAACATTGTCAATGTTCCCATCTTGCATGCTCATCCAGTTCCTTCTTGGAAGCCCTCTTGTTAAAACTACTGTGAAGATTTTAAATAATAGACATAAGGAATTATTCACTATCAGAGGGTATTTGTAAATGATCCAAGAATAATAGTGAAAAAGTACCCAGGAACTAGTGTGTTGTGGAATTGACATACTCTGCCTGCCTTCTGTGTGCTACTCTGCTTTACAACTCCTTGTATCAAGGGCATCATGATCCCTCCGGTTGCCCACTGCTTTTAGAAAGATCTACTAAACAAAATAAGAGTAAGATGTTGGAGCTTTCATGGATTAACTTTTCAAGAAGCATTTTCCTTTTCAGGAGAAGAGAAAAGTCATGTTTCATAATGGTAGATTTCAGATATCATTGAAGGAGGCACCTTGAGCTAGAGAAACCCAGTTACTTTGCTAGAACTTTTTTTTTGCCACCCCTGCAACATGCAGAAGTTCCTGGGTCAGGGATCAAAACCATGCAACATCAGTAACCTGGGCCGCAGCAGCAGCAGCACTGGATCCTTAACCCTCTGAGCCACCAGGGAACTCCTTTGTTAGTACTTTTTAAATGTGACTTTTAAATTTATTTTTGTATTAAAGTATAATTGATTTATAGTATTATATCAATTTCTGCTGTATAGCAAACTGAGCCAGTCAAATATATATACACACACACACACACACACACACACACATATATATATATATATATATATATATATATATATATTCTTTTTCTCATACTATCTTCCATCATGTTCTATCCTAAGAGATTAGCTATAGTTCCAGTAGCATTGTATGTAAGCCTTATTTCAAACGCCTTGGCCTAAAGAGCAGATAAAATGCCCAGGACATTTACTTGGTTGTGTTCTTGGTTGACACTTTAATGACTCTGTTTTTCTCATTGTTGCACATAGATGCAGCCTGTGACCCTTCCTTGAAGTCTCCCTGAACCAACTGAGTCATCCCTACAGGCTCATACTCAAACATTTCGTCCCCTTACAATATGTCAAATAAAACTGTGGGCTCTAGACTCTGATTGTGAGACCTGAGTTCCCTTCTCTCTCATTTACTTATGTTTGAGAACATAAGCAGCCTTTCTAAGACTTGGTTTTATCACATGAGAAATGTCACGTAGTAGGTTTCTGAGGTAAAAAGGAGACAGTGGATGTAAATGGCTTCATCTGTTGCCTAGCACATAGAGCTCAAAAAACGTTAGCTAGGAGTTCCCATCGTGGCTCAGTGGTTAACGAATCTGACTAGGAATCATGAAGTTGTGGGTTCAATCCCTGGCCTTGCTCAGTGGGTTAAGGATCCGGCGTTGCCATGAGCTGTGGTGTAGGCTGCAGATGCGGCTCAGATTTGGTGTTGCTGTGACTCTGGTGTAGGCCTGTAGCTACAACTCCGACTAGACCCCTAGCCTGGAAACCTCCATATGCCATGGAAGCTGCCCCAGAAAAGGCAAAAAAGACCAAAAAAAAAAAAGTTAGCTAAATAAATATCAACAAATTTTCATATGTTGATATTTATATATATTAAATCATATAATTCTTACAACAACTCTAAGAGGTGTATTATATTATTATTTCCATTGTACAGATGAAACAAAGCACAGAGAAATCAAGTGACTTACCAAAAGCCCCATAGTTAATAAATGGGAGAATCAGAATTTGATTCTGGGGTTTCAAGTTCCAGAGTACCTGCTTTTCTCATTCCTGCAGTGCTATCTCTTCTATAAACAAGTGATATTACTTCAAGAGCCTTGGTAAAACTATAAAAAAAACTCCTCTGTATAATCTTAATCCAGGTGAAATGCAGGTCAAACTAAGGTTCTATAATGTAAAGTGGTGTGGAATGAGTCTTTCCCAATATGATGCAGAAAACTGGGGCTGGCCTTGCAGCATCACAGTAAGAAACTTTAGATGTTACCAGTGCAACCTCTTCTCTTCATAAACATGGAAACTGGAGCCCAGGGCAGTCCAGGTACTTGCACATGATCGTAGTTAGACCAAGGCAGAACTGGTTAGGTTTCATAGGCCCAAATCTCAGGCTCTTTAATTCACTACATTTCCTGTATGAGGCTGCCATGTCCTTTTAATTAATGGCAGTTTTTCCTTCATAGGATAAATTTCTTTTGACCCAAGGTAAACTCTATTTTGACTTAGTTCAGTGGAAATTTTTACTGATGATGTAAAAGATACAAAAAACGGGGTTATGTAGGAGACAAGAGCTTAGTAATAGGATTGGGTTAATTCCACTGAGCAAAAGGTGACTAAAAGTAGCCAGGTGGTGGTGGTGGTGGGGTAAGTGAACAGCTACCTCCTGCTGAAGGTCAGTCCAGTGATGCTGGACCAGTATGTCTCTCTGTTACTTTGGGTTCATCTAATGAGCTTGTTCTATAAGCAGCCTTTTTTTTCTAATATGATGGCGGTTTCTGCAGGGCAGTGTCTTGTTCCTTGCTTTTCTGTGACTGAATACTTAAAAGGGAGTATTGGCAAAAATAAACCTGCAGGCAAGATACTTTTAAAATGGTTACACAACAAATGCTTTTTCCTCCCCTAAAGTAATGTACTTGTAAAAGAATCAGATTGGAGAAGAAAAAAGCTGTTGAAAAAAAAAAAATGGTGCTAAGCAGATGCTTACTCTGAGTACTGAGAATATGAAATATGTTTTGACATGATGCTCTAGATTATGAAAGAGCACTGATTTGTATTGTTCTAGGATCACCAAATGCTCATGTGGTAAGGAATCCCAAAATATGGGGTTCTCCTGGTATGAACCCCATATCACTATCATAGCTCATTAGGGACAGTTAAGACTGTTGGCTCTCACCCTGGAATTTTTATAGTAAAATGTCATATAGAGAATCAAGAATGTGTTCATATGAAAATTTCAGAAGAACATCTTAATGGTGGATTTGCAGATTGGGATTCACCATTCTCATGCAAGAAGACATCCACAGGCAGCCAGTGCAGGGCTAGGATGTGTAGTGTAGTGTAGTGCTACTACTGGGCAGATGTTTTCTGCTCCCCCAGACTTCATGTGAAGGCTTTAGCCTCATAGTTAATCCCTCATTGTGACAATATGGCTGCTGCACCTCCAAGCCCTGGTCTGTGTACTGGTGTAAAGAAAGAAGAGACAAAAGGCCTAAGAAACATGCCTGGCATATGACTTTTTAAAAATTTCCCAGAAGCCTCACCTGGCAATTTCTGCTTAAATCTCATTGTCTGTATTTGGATAATTTCCACATCTCTAGCTGCAAGGGAGTCTGGGAAGGTAGGCACTTCTGGCTATGCACAGGCACCCCAAACAAAATGAGGAAAGATGAGGGGATGAATAATGCATAGAAAACTGCTTGAGTTTGAAACATCAAGTATACAGGAGGTAAGTAATTAAGGGATATAGGCTTCAGTGTCAGACATATCTGAGTTCAAATTCCAGCTCTCACAATTTTGGGATAAGTTACTTTACTGTCTCAAGACTCAGCTTTCTTTGTAAATGGAGAAAGTTATGGGCAAATGAGGCAACAAGTTTGTAGGGAAGATAAACGAAGATGATTGTGACACAATACGATTTCTATAAATTTTCACATTATATCACTGCTTTAGGATCTGGTACATTAGTGTTGCTTACCCTCCCTGGACTAAGATATACTTTGATTTATTTTACCTTCAATGAGGTAGTCTGTTCAGGACATCAAGATACAGAAACTGGTTAAACAGGTTTTATTCACATTTACTCCCTACTAGAAATAATGCACAAGTGATATTTAGAAATTCTTCCCACTGCTCTTCTAGTCCTTTGCTCAAAGGGGGGAGAATTCAATGGATAAGCCAGTCTTGCCTTAACCCAAAGTGCTTCCTCATCATGGAGAAGAGAGAACCAAGCCTGCATCCCGGATCTTATAAGGAATTTACAGAAAATATAGAGGGTGTGTGAGCCTTTTATATCTTTTCTTAGGCCAGAAGCTCAGTAGATGATGACATTTACATCTCCCAGACTAAATCTTATTGAGTCTTAAAGAAACAAAAAAAAAAAAAAAAAAAAGAAGAGACTACTTCTTTAATAAATTGGAGGGCCTCATACCAGATCTCAGGATTTCAAACAAGAAATCTCTATATATTAAACATACTCTCTCAATCCAAGTAGGTGGATATCACAGGAGAAGACTTATGGTCAAAAAAATTGTTACATTGTTTATATGAGAGGTTTATTTCCCTTTAGGAAAAATTTTCTGAATATCTCATAATATCTTTGCTTGGCATGATATTCAGATATAAACTATACCCTAAGTATTTTTATTTCAAGCATTTTAATTAACAAAATAATGCATGATTATTATAGCTGAATTAGAAAGCAAGATAATAAAACCATAAAAGCATAATTATATATGATTCTACAATCTAGAAAATACTTAATATTTTCTTGCATATTCTTCATAGTTTCTAAATATATGTGTATACATATATAAACTTGACTTTATATTTTATTTACTATTTTTAACCTTTTTGTGCTTAACAATATGTTATTCCTATTACATTGAGTATAACTTTACATTTTCATAGAAAATATATGCATGCAATCTTTATATAAATACATAAAAATTATTTAATCATGTGCTATATTAGAACATAGGTTTTTTTTTGTTTTGTGTCTCTTATATTTTCTAATTATGAGTTTTGATAGAGAACCTTGCAACTGGAACTTGGTGGACAATGAAATTATTTTCTAAAAATCAAATTTCTGAGTTAGAAAGTAAGAATGTAATTTAAAGCATTGCTACTGCAAATTTTCTACCAATAAGATGGAAACAGTTTATATTGCTATTAGTGCTATATAAAAGTACTCATTTTCTTGAACACTTGCCAACACTAGGGTATTATCATTGAAATTATGTGTGGATTATGTGTGTGCATGTGTGTTGGGGATACTTTGTCTGAATTTTTCACTAGATATAATTTTCCCAGTTGTGATTGTACATTTAATATCACAGAGGCAGTAAGAGTGGACAGGTGTGATAGGGCTGCCTCTATGAGCCTGTTTTCTGAATATGAAAACTGAAATATAAAAGTGCTACTTTTCTGTAAGAATGATGATGTCCTTTTATATTTTTATACCACTTACATTTTCCCCTCTCTTAACTTATTTCTCCTATGATAAAGAACTTGAGTTAGAGAAACAACAAATAATACAGCTCTAAAATAAATATATTAGAAACTTAAAGAAGATTCTGTTACAGAGACAATATAGACAAACCCAGACTTTTGAATACATTGTGTAAACACCAATAGTCCAAAAATAAAATGGGGAAGAAATTGTTTTAAGTATAGCAGAAAAAGTAATCTAGGGACAATTTGGGAACAAGGTGACCATGAATGAGAGCAAAGCAGTTAGAGAAACAGTCATGAGCTTGGATTTTATAAATAGGAACACAGAAATAAAGGAACCTAAAGCTCTTGAGTCAATGATAAAGCTTTATGTCCAATTTTAGATTCTACCACTTTAGAGGAACATGGAGAGTAAATGTAGGCACCATTTCCTGAATTTTTATAAATTCCAAAAACTAGGCATTTATTAGCACATAGATTTCAATAATCATGTCAAGTCTGAGATGCATATTATAACTCCCATTTTTGCATAAAAGGAAAGCAAAGCTTAAAGGACATACTTTAAGTCTATCTATATCCTAATCTAGGATCCAGGATTCAAACCAGGTTGGTATGTTTCTAAGGCTCATCCTCTTATTTACACACCTATAAGGCATACCTGAAAAAAATGGTGAGGCAAAAGACAAAGTTTAATCAATACTATTGCATAGAGATGGCAGTCACTCTTTGGTAAATCTCCTTCTTCCACTTGGATGCTATAACTCTACCTGCCAAAATTGAGATAATTAGAGGTGAGGTTGCAAAATTGCTGATAAAAATGATTATCTTCTGTTTTCTCTGACTACCCTGTGTGAGGCAGGTCCTTCAGTGACCTTGCATATAAATTCCCTTACGAGCCCCTAAGGCAGGTGTTGACTCACGCACCTCTGACTGACCAGATCGTAATGCTGACTGCAGCTATGTGGGTGGAAGCAGGGAATCATAACACTTTCTACATTTTAAGTGGGAGAACCGAAAAAATTAAAAGGTTGCCAGGAAAGGTTAAAATAATAGAAGTTGTTTCTCTGGAAGGAGAGAAAGCTGAATTGTGGCTTTCAGAAAGACTTAAGAAAAAAGGAAATAAAGAGTTCAAGCCAGCTGATAATCTGTCTTCACTGAGAATGAAGAGGAAATGAATTTATATTTTGTCATGCAGGTTTGGGGTCAAAAAGAAGAATTTCCTGATAGTGATGGTTATCAAATACTGTATTGGCTTCCATAAGGTGCTCTGAAGTCACTTTCCTTCATCATAATTCTTTGAAAAGTAGAATATTATCTTATTCGTCCAAGATTTCCCAGGAGGCAGAGTAGTCAATTTTCAGGACCTTGGATAGGGACTGATCCATGACCCAAGGGCTAGATATCATCATCAGAGGAGTCTTAAACTATCTTAGAATATATCAAGGAAGGAATGTAAGCATAAAATAATGCAGGGAATAAGGGAGTCTAGGACATAAGACTAGTGAATCTTTCAAAGTGATAGTACTCCTTTAAGGAAAGTATGGCAATATCTACATATTTTCACTGGATAAGCATTTCTTCTCATAACTGATGTGTATGTGCAGGGACGAGATATGTTGAATGATGTTGTCTGACCAATATAATTTAGGAAGATGCAAGCTTCGTTCAACATAATGGCTAAAATATTATTTCAGGAGTTCCCATCATGGCGCAGCAGAAACAAATCTGACTAGGAACCATGAGGTTGCGGGTTTGATCCCTGGCCTCGCTCAGTGGGTCAAGGAGCTGGCATTGCTATGTGCTGTGGTGTAGGTTGCAGACGCACCTCGGATTTGACATTGCTGTGGCTGTGGTGTAGGGTGGGAGCTACAGATCTGATTAGACTACTAGCCTGGGAACCTCCATATGCTGCAGGCGCGGCCCTGAAAAAAAAATTAAATAATGATATTTCAAATTGTTTCTTGTATATATTCTCAATATGTTAAGAGTAGAAAAAACATCAGTTAATAAAAGGACTAGTCAGTCTTCAGTGCATACTTTTCACCATGATGAAAGTTCATACAGGTGATTATAAAATCCAAGACAATTTTATTTCATGGCTTATTTTCTCAGTGAAACTTACCTACCAAATCACCTCAAATTAATCTTTTATGAATGAATGTCTATTAACCTGGCCTGATAACAGCAATATTTAACTTTTTCAAAAACTAACGTGTAGCTTAGAAAATTCAGAGTTTTAACCATTTTTTTCTCTTGACATAGTTTGAATTTTTATACTTATTTTCAGTACCTTTTTAAAACTTTTGCCCTTGTATGGACAGCAATGTCCACTTCTATTTTGTTTAAATACCTTTATTATTCAAACTATAGGGATTTCTTTGTAAACCTCATATTATTTCCCATTAATCTCTCGTAAATTCTGTTCAAAAGCTTGTTTTTATAGAGTATCTTGATTTGCTCTCTGTAAAATCTTTTTGTTATATAACCAAGATAGAAACTAAGATTTTTTTCAATGTATCTCAATTTTATATTTTATGGGCTTTGTCGGATGCCACTCTTCCCTCTCCCTCTGACTCTCTAGGTTTTAGGCAACATCATAACAGTGATAAAGTCTGTTATAAAATCTGTTACAACACAGCAACATATAGCACATTTCCATGTTGCAGTCTTGTAGTGGTATGCCAGCTGCTTCATTAGAGATCTGCTATACAGAGTGTCATTCTATAAACCATGAACCTTCTGCTCCAATGGAACTTCTCTATTCATTGCCTCTAAAAATACCTTTTGTGGATTCTCATTCACTCCCATTCACCCTGAAAACAATCCCTTGCTTACATTATACATGAACACATTTTCATTCCTACTTTTCCCAAGAGGTGTTCTTTGATCATCCCTGCTTTCTTATTCTGAAGTTTAGCATTATGGTGTTTTTCATTTCCCGTGTAGTATATACAGCTTAGTATTGTCACTGTATTTTGTGTCCTCGTGTCATGCCTTCATAGCTGTATTAGAAGTCCATGTAGGAGGCAATATAAAATGATGGTATCAATAGGAGCTTCTGAGTTAGGTGTTAAATACTAGATTCATCACTGTTTTATCTTGGGCAAGTTATATAACCTCTTAGAGCTTTGATGTCCTCATCTGAAAAGAGGAGTTATAACTTCTGCATGGAGTTGTAATGAATAAATGAAATGCTTAGGTATTTAGCACCATGCCAGACACATAGTAAATATTCATTAAATTGAAGGTAAAGCTAATGTCCACTATTTCTGGGCAACTCTTTAAAGGGTAGAGCCTAAAGACTTTTTCAAGCTGAGAGTTCAATAAGCTTTTTGATAATTGAAAATACACAGCTTCCTACCAGACCTGAATGTTAGCAATTACATGGTTCATTTAAGAGTTTTATCATGAGTTTCTTATATATTCAAAACTTATTCTGGGGCTGCACAGAGAAGTATCTAAATAAATTCTTCACTACCAGGAAAGGTAGATGGAGGCCTGGGTGGTTTCTGTGATTGTAGTCCAGAAATGAGCACCTTAACAGTAAAGTTGTTCCCCTTGTAACACCATTTTCTGATGCCTTTTCAGTGACTTTTGCTGAGAGTTGGCTGGTGAGGTCTATGTACCTTGTAGATTCTTGAACCTGCATTTATTTAAATGCCTGAATTTAAGCGGCATCTGACTTCCTTCCTTGTGCCCTCTTCTGCAGACAGATGAGACATTCACTTGCCAGCTGCAGTTTTCTCCCTTATAATCAGTCAATGCCTCCTGTCTGAGGCATATGTGCTGCCACACTCCATGGAGCTGAGGATTTTGTCATGTGTTAAATCATCCATTTGGGTTTCACTGCACTGCACTAAGCCACTGAAGGTAGTTAAATGAAGGGGCAAAGACATTAATTTGATAATTAATAATTTTATGAAAACAGGAGACAAATCTTTCTTTTCAAAAATACAGGAAAATCTTGTTAGATTTCATACCAATGCCCGTGAAACTTTTATAGATGTCAAGATTTAAGCCCTAAGTTCTTTTTGGATTATGTCATTGTTTTACAACTATTTTTACTTAATTATTGCTGTATTTATGTGATATTCATCTTGGAAGCACTGAGAAGAACTATGTCTAGTCACTTATGATGGAGGATGATAATGGGAGAAAAACATGTATGTATAACTGGGTCACCATGCTGTACAGTAGAAGAAAAATTGTATTGGGGAAATAGCAATTAAAAAGATTTTTTAAAAAAGAACATTTTTGAAAGCTACTGCCAAATTGCCCACCAAAATTTGAACTACTTTCACCAAAAGTGAATGTATTCATACCTTGCTAACATTGAATATCATTAATCTTTGAAATTCTGGCAATCCGATAGATGAAAAAAATAGCATCTTATTTTTAATTATATTATCTTCATAATAAGATTCAGTGATTTTTTTCATATACTTATTACCCACTTTTACTTATTGCTTATTTTATAAATTTCATATTTTTGACTTTTGTCCCTTTCTCTTTTGGGCTATTATAACAAATGTACTTTTACTGTGCATTTAGTATCAAGAACTATTCTAAATACTAAGATTACATCATTGAAAAAGTCATTAAAAGGTGTTCTCATGGATATTATTCTAGGAGGAAGATAAAAGTGAATAAGAAAAAAATATCAGGTAAATGATCAATATTTACTGATCAAGGGACATGATCAGTATTTACCTGAAGGTTACTTTAAGCTAACTGGTCACAAAAGACTTTTCAGAGAATGCAATATTTGTGTTGCAACATGACAAAAAACATTTTTAGAAATACATCTTTAGGTTATTCCAGGAAGAGAAAAAAGGCCACAGGGCTGGAGAAGATAAGACAGGGGAGGTGAACAGAGATGAGGTGGGTGAAGTTGGAAAGCTCAGCCCAGGTACAGCCCAATAATTAATGGTAAGGAGTTTTGGTTTCATTCTAAGTGTATTGGGAAGTGATTGGAACTTTCTGTAGAGAAGTGATATAGTCCAATTTATAACGTCACAGATAACTCTGTTTCCCAAGTATGGAATGAATCATTGGGAACAAAAGTGGATGCAAGAAGACCAATCAGGGGACTAGGGCAGTTGTCTAGGCAAGATCAGATAGTTACTTGGGTAGTGGATGGTGTTGGTGGCCTGGACAGGCTCCCTCTACTTGTCTGGTCCACCAGTCTCCCAGCCGCTAGAGTGTAGGATTTAATTAGTCCTAGCTGACCCCTTCCTGAGAGGGTACACCACCCCTCCTCTCTTGTGGACTTTATACTGTAACTGAATTGACTAGAGGTGGCACTAACTCTGGTACAATTTGTCCTCTAGCACTTCCTTGTGAAATCAGGCTGGACTAACTTTTAGCTGAGATGACATTCCTACTTAGTAATCCCTTCTTGTTCTTCCTTGAGTCTCTTTCTCCTCAGTACATAACTTGAACAAGAATCTTCATCTAAGCTCTGTTTTTAGAGAATCTGACCTAAGACATGTGGTTTAGGGTGTCAGAGGTTGAAATGTAAGAGAGAGACTGAATTAGGAATGTCTTAGAGATAGAGTTTATAGGAGTGGATCTGAAATATGAGAGAATGACCAAAATTGAAACTGCTCCTAGATTTTGTTATTGAGCAACTTGGTGGATAATGGCACTGCTTACTACTAGGAGATGTCTGAAAGAAGAAGTTTTGCAAGGTAGAGAAAGAAAAGTCCTAATTTATGTATGTTAAGGATGAGATGTTTATACATGGATATGCCAGGCAGACAATTGAATACAGTAATGTTTTACTCAAAGAGACAGTCCAGTCTGAAGATCTGTATTTGGGATTCAACCATTGTATTCAAATGGTGTTTGAAGGAATGTGACTAAATGAGGGTACTTAGAGTGAGTATATAGATGAAGAAGAGAAAATTTCCCATGACTGGATTTTGGAATGATGTTGAGCAAAAAAGAGAAATCTAGCAAATACACTGAGGAATAGTCAGTTGAATGATGCAACCATGAGAAGGTTGTGTCATAGAATCTGAGAAGGATAACTTGTTTCAAGGAGGGCGTGGCCAACTTTTGGATGCAGGGTGTGGCTGACGAAGATAAAGACAGAATAGATGATGAGATATAACAACAAGGAAATTATTGATGACCTTGACAGGAAAAGAGTTTGACAGGAGATAAGTGAATGGTAAAGGAGAGAATGGGAGATGATGAAGCAAACACATTGACCTAGGTAATTATTATTGCTGTGAACAGGAATAGTGAATGAATAGTAACTCATAGTAGTAGGACAAAGAGTCCAGGATTTTATTTTTGATTGACACTATTAGAAGGGAGAAATTGATTTTTACAAAGGAGAGGGGACAATTGCAGATGGAAGTCCTTGAATGAACAAAAAGTGATGGGACCTAGTATTCCTGAACAGGAGTTGGCTCTATCCTGAAGCAGAAACATTTTAGATTTTCAGCAGAGAATTTGAATGCCAATAAAGAAAGCTTCACAGATGTTATGGTGTGCGGCTGAATTAATTCTTGTCTGGTTGTTTCTTTGTTCTTATTTAAATATGAAGTTTCGAAGATCCCAGCTGAGATGAGGGTCAGAGGTGGGTCACTAATTTGGAGATTTGGAGGAGAGAAGAGTAAGGATGAAATAATCATGTTAGGACTGGGATCATTTATTTACAGGGAGATAGAGTATAATTTCCTTGCACTATTGAGTGCTCTTTTTGGTATGTATGCTCGTGAATTTTAAATAAAACCAGCCATCAAGATTGTATTTTTTTCCCTAGACATGTTCAGGTGCTCATGTGTAGACATGAAATACCTGAATATTTTGGTTTAACTAGCATTAGGGTTTTATTAGGAAAATACACGGGAGTTAAAGAATTTGCAAGAGAGTAATTATGAGAATAGGCTGTGAGATCTCAGCTAGGCTAAGAGGCAAATGAGAAGGAGGATGGAAAAAAGAAGGTGAATGGATTCAAGCTTTTTTATGCAGTTTTAGGTGCTGGAGTAGAGGTAGTAAAATATATGAGCTTGAAAGATAAGAAGACATAGAGAGAGGGATGTTTGATTTACACATTCAGAGATATTAGAAGCCTTTGTAACAACAAGGTCAAAAGTGTGAACATGAAAGTACATGGGTTGCAGGAAATGTCATTGGATGGAGGGGCTGAGAAGCTCTGAGGACATGGTATTGGATCATTTACATGTGTATCAAAATCCCCCAATTTGGGGAAAGGAGTGGAGGTATGGAAGACACTAAGGTGGGAGATAAATTAATTTGTGAAGTGGAGAAATGGGGGAACTGGCACAAGGTACTCTTTTTATTTCATTGATTTCTATCAATTCTTAGTTTTTAAAGTATATTTTATTATAAGAATAATATAAAAATAAAAATAAAAACATGAGACCACATCTTCCATAATCCTATCAATTTATCAGATGTTCACAGATTTTGAATAAGCCCTGTGGCTGTGTGTGTGTGTGTGTGTGTGTGTGTGTGTGTGTATTCTGGTCTGATCAGGTGCTTTGCTTTGCTTACTCACTCTTCATGGAATTGTTGCAGGACTTGCTATCACCATGGGTGTCTGCTCTTCACCTGGCAGCCAGGTGAAGCAAGCCCTCAAATGAACATGTCTCATTATGCTGGTTGACTTCCTACCCCAAAATTCTGACTTCTCCCACATTGCTAAAATCTCGGCGTTGTAAAATAGGGCAGCTGTCCTTCATTTCTTGAAGCCTATTTCACTGTGGACATCCTAGTTATATCATTTCCCATTATTTTCACAGAGTTGATAGTTTGATTACATTCGATTACATTTAATGCATCCAGACCTTCCTTCAATACCAGTTATATTTACAAATTATTTGGCAAGTCTGTCTTCTCCATTCCCTGGGACTACCTGAGCCCTTATTCTACCTTGTGAGGGCTGTTGCTGCCATGTTGTCTTGAACATCTGCTGATTGTTTCTGGACAGGGAATTATGGGGAGAGCGGCATGGATGCTTTCAAAGAGCTGGCTGCCCAGGAAGGCCTCTGCATCGCCCATTCAGACAAAATCTACAGCAATGCTGGGGAGAAGAGCTTTGACCGACTCCTGCGCAAGCTCCGAGAGCGGCTTCCCAAGGCCAGAGTGGTGGTTTGCTTCTGCGAAGGCATGACCGTCCGAGGCCTCCTGAGCGCCATGCGGCGCCTTGGAGTCGTGGGCGAGTTCTCACTCATTGGAAGGTAAATCTCTCTTCCTCTATTTCTCTCTCTCTCTCTCTACACACACACACACACACACACACTCTTGTTCTTACAAAACTGGACTTTCTGTTTCCACAGCTGGTGAGATGTGCACTAGTTCTAGATGTCACTGAGTGTGAGGCTATTGCCATTTTCATGATAGACAAGAGTAGATCAGTTAATGACAAGATGATGAAACTATTTCAGAAGAAGCTGGGGAATTGTTGCTAGAATGTTTTGTCCTGGGGAATTATTTCTTTCATTTGCTTCCTCCCTTCCACCTCTTCTCCTCCCCAAACCACACAAATGCTTTTGTCTTTATATTCCTGTGCATACATATCTTAAAGAGGTGTTGGTGGATGGAGGGTAGTAATGAAGCTGGAAATATATATTAAGATCTGAAATTTAAAGGGCTAACTGAATGCAAATGAAGACATGCAGCTGAACTTTGGTATTTGATAATATAATCTCTTACACTCATGCTAATAATGATGCTTTCAGCATATAATTTCTGGAATTGCAGATGGTCAGTTCCTAAATCTGTGTTCTTTCTAGACCATATGTACCTGTGTGGAAATAGATTTTCATTATCATTGTATTTTTCATAGGGTTTTAACTTAACAGGTACTTGTTTAATTTGCCATCTTCTAATACTACATAAAGAAATTGTTAAGTTTTTCCAGGAAACTGCGGCGTTTACTCGAAGGAAAGTGTCCACTGATCTCTGACTCTGTTACACTCGTCTTCCAGTTCTCTTTTTTTCCATCTTTTCTTCTGCCTAGAGTACAATCTTTTTTCACCTTCGTAACTGCTGACCCTCTTCTTCAGGGCACTGGGCAGTAGTGATGTGCATCCTCACTTGACCTTTCTCTTCTAACCTTGCACTTGTGATAATGACTGCAATGCTTGTAAAACTAATCTCACCATCATCTGGAACTAGAGGCACAGGACATATCAAAGACTGAGTAGAAGGTAGGATAGAAATACAACAAAATGAATAAAGAAACAAAGAAATGATCTCCAGGCATGAGGATGTATGAAGTCAAGGTCAAAGTATAATTCAAGATGAAGAAAATGATTGAATTTGGGTAAAATTGGCATACTGCCACAAAGTGTCTTTTTGGTTTCTAAGACATGATACAGTTGTATGAAGCCATTTAAGAAAGTGTCTCTAAAGAAAGGGTATTTAAAAATGAATGTTAGGAGTTCCCATTGCAGCTCAGTGGAAACAAATCTGACTAACATCCATGAGGACACACAATTTTGATCCCTGGCCTCACTCAGTGGGTAGAGGATCTGGCATTGCCATGAGCTGTGGTTTAGGTCGAAGATTCGGCTCAGATCCTGCATTGCCATGGCTGTGGTGTAGGCCAGTGGCTACAGCTCTGATTCGACCCCACGTCTGGGAGCTTCCATATGCTGCAGGTGCGGCCCTAGAAAGACAAAAAATAAAATGGAATGTTATTTCTTTGATGAGTGAAAAAAGATGTAAGCAGCATGTAAGAAGCATTGTTGAAGTGTTATATGGAATAGGCTCTTAATATATGTACCAGGACAGATGGCATATGGATATTCAGTCTTTTAATTGATTTTATAAAATGACTGATTTTATGAAGGGTGCTTGTTTTAAAAAATTCTTGTGTTTACCATTTTCAAAAGAACAATAGTCTTTTGCAGGATTTATTCCATTTACTATCCCTAAAGAGTGGCTAGCTACGTGGATTCTGGAGATCTTGAGAAGATGTAGCAAATATGTGAGCTTTGGGGTATAAAGCCTAATTATGAAATATATTTTTACAAAATGTAGTGAGTAATTACAGCGTAAAGAATTTATTCCATTATCATTATTTAAAAGCTGCTCAAGAGTCATAATGTAAAATTACCTCACTGGCTGTTACTTACCTGCTAGTAATGCAGCTGAGTCCATACAAGCAATTTCTGGGCCTCACGTGTATTTGCTTATAAAGAGGTCAGCTGAATGTGATATCTTCTTATTTTACTCTTCTCTTTCTCTTCCTCCCTGGGTTCTTCTGACATATCCCAGGGATACTGTCATCACAGTGGGCACCTATGCTTCTGAGCACACTCATCTCTGTACCAGTGGCCAATAAAGCATGGATCCCTGAAGATGTCAAGCTATGCCACACTCAGCGCTTCTCAGATTTTCTGGGCTGTTTTCCATGAGAGTCTGTCAAAACGGTATTGGCTTTTACTATCATATCTTAGAAGATTTGGGGGAAAACAGCCTTTTTTCATTTTTTGTTCACAGCTCTCTCCCTTCCCTGGGAGAGATATGAGTCCAGAGGGAGCTGAGATGGCAATAAAGAGAAGTGGTAACACTATGGCATACCTAGAACTAGCCTTTCCTTCATACGCTTGTTTCTCCCACTTCCTGTGGGATGAATTCTATCCCAAATGCTCCCCTCATCCCTCTTGCCGGTAGACATTTGATAAGCTTGGTTTCCCAGTTTCAGCAGGCATGTCCAGGAGGGTTCCAGTTTAATACCAAATTGCAACTTATAGCTACATTTGCAATGCTGTCATATGTATTTCTTTCCTATTTAAAGGGGTTTCATATCCCAAATGATAAAATTCTTTGAGGTCAGGAGCCATTGTTCAGTTTCTTTCACATTATGTAGTATGATTCTGGATGCTGCCAGATTCACAAGAGGGCATTGTGTAAATGATGATGGACCTTTTTTCATTGGGGTGAAGATCAGTAAATCGTGGTGTAGATTGCAGCAAGAGATATTTGAGTTAAGAAAAAAATTAGAAATCTCTAAATGGAAATTTGTACTCCTTTGCCTCTCATGTCTCCTCTTTTCTCTTGAACTTCACATCCGACATAGAAGGAAATGTTGTTGGTACTATAATCAGAACTTTGACAACTTAATACCATTCTTGTCGTTACCATCTTGGTCCAAGCTACCATAATCTCTGGTTTATTGCAATAGCCTACTTATTAATCCTTGCCCCTCCCTACCATTTATTCTTTAGGCAAAGGGATCTTTTAAAAATTCAGGTCAAGTAATACCTTTTAAACTTACATGCTCATACCTGAAAATGTCTTTCCTTTTTTTTTTTTTTTTTAATAAAAAAGTCCTTTCAATGGCTTTCAAGGTCCCACATTCTATCACTGGGACTGAGTTCTTTATAATAGAATAATAAACTATAATGACATAAATAGAGTTTCTAAATAGAAAGTTCTCAGAGATATTAAAAATTCTATATTTAGTGAATATATGTAATGGAAAAACAAAACAAAACATGAGCTAAGAGTTCTACCTCTGCCACAAAGTAATCATGTGATCTTATTTAAGTGACTTTTTGTTTCTGGATCTTTTTTCTATAAATATTAACGACTTGGCTGCAGATCATGTTGAAATATTTTTCCAGTCCTAGAATTTATACTATATTAACACCATATGACTAAGCTGTGTTCAAAAAGAGTATATTTATAGATTGTTTTCTAAAGTTATTCATGATTTTGGATTAATCAGTTTACACTTCTCACAAGTCACCTTGTTAAAATCAGGGGAATTCATTGAATACAGCTGCTCAGAATTAGTGTCTTAAATCTGTAGTCATGGAATGAATCAGCATATGCATATGAAATGAAACATTTGACTCTGGAAAATTGGAATAACATTGGAACAACTAACCAAGGAAGTTAACTAAACATGGTCAAGTTAATCATGCAAAAGAACCATTCCTGGTTCTATGAAACTGCCTCTTTTGAGATGCTTCTCAGAACTGTGATCACCATATCTCTGATTATATTTTAATTATGATGGTGATGACAATAATGTTGATAATGATAACATTTGTTTAAAATTTACTGTATGTAAGACATTGTTTTAAGCACTTTATGTATATAAACTCATTTAATTGTCATAACAATATGATGATATAGGTACTAATATTATTTCTATTTTAATGTATGGACATGTAAAGACCTTGTCAAAAATATCACAGTTGCTATTGAAACGTAGGCAATGTGACATCAGGATCCATGCTATTATTTGTTAGGTTATACTGTGTGTCAAGCTATGAGTGTTCTGTTTATAAGAGATATTAGCTTTACCCTTAGCTTTCAGTTTGTTCTCTCTTCTAGAGATTTATTTCATTGTCTTGAGTCACCTTATTTGGGAAAATTACCTAAGTATCTCCATGAAAAATTTATATTTTATGTTTCTAATTATTCTCTATTTCTTTGAATTATTTTTATTTCTCTCTTAGTATTAAATGTTTTATATGATATTTTGATAAAGGGGCCATTCTTTTCATGCTCATTATTTTTTATTTTAACACAAGACTCCTCAATATCATTCTCTACTTGTATACCAGTCTATATCTATGGAAATATACTTACCTAAAAGCTTATTTAGAAAAGTGGGTGATATTTCTCTGAAAACTTGAGTTGTAATTATTAAATTTCTAGTAATTTCTAGTAATGATGGATTTGCCATTCTTTGATTTGAAGAAAGTGGAAATAAGCATAATATATGTATGTAAACACATAATAATATCTATTTATTGAAGGTTTGGTACATACTAGGCTAATAATATATGATATCTCCAGTCTTAACAACCCTGAAATGTTGATTTGGAAGGTAGAGAAGTTAAACAATTACCCTAAATTCCTAAATTAATAAGTGGTAGAAATAAGATTCAAAATTCATGCTATATAGGTATATAAATATCGAATTGTAACCTCCTCAATGATAGGAATTAGGTTTTATATACTTTTAATTTTCTTATCATGGTAAGTGCAGTGTTTTGATGTGTTAATTATTTAATAACTATGTCAGAAAGCTTGGAGTTGTCATAGTGAGAGCAGGTAGTTTCATTGTATGGTACTGATTTCCCTTTCAGATTCCAGGATCAGTATGCTTTGCCAATTTTGGTAAGGGTTGATGTGCTTTAATCTGCCTCTGTTTGTAGAATTCTTCTGTAAAATTGTGACTAATAATTGCTTATCTGAGAGATTGTCGTATATGTCTACTCACAAAATGCTTACTTGTCTGTTAAGTCAAAGTTGAGTGTCAGTATTAGGTCCCGTAAAGACACATTCTTTTCTGAAGGTGAGCAAGAGCTTTCTGGCTTTCATCCTATGTCTAGTGTTGACAGTATCCTGGGCTTCTACCCTTGCTTCCTCTTCTTGCAAAACTCTTCTAGTAGGTTTACATTCTATCTTTTTAGGAGTCTCTGATTAGATATACTTAGGTATGCCATATTTAATTATACCTTTTCTAACCTCTTTTATTGGATTATGATATCTTATTTCTCCACTGTAAAAAATAAACATCCAGTAACAATAATTAAGTGAAAAACCTTCCATTCATCTCCTCTCCCTACTACATACTGACCAGTCAACTTATATGGTTCTTACATTTCAAATGCCTATTTTTTCCTTATTTGTGTGTTGTTTTACTTGTCATCTCTCCCAACTCTGTAATCTTCTCACCCACTAGACCCACTTTCCATTATCTTTTACTTTGGAGAAATCCTTCCTCCCCCACCTAAATAAAAGCTGATCCATGAAATCAATAACACAACACTGTATGTTGAAAGCCCAACAAACAACATCAGGCACATATTCAAAAATGATTGAAATGAAGCGATTGCTTTATCTGGAAAGAAGGCTACAGTTTCATTTTAAAGCAAAGGAAATACTTATTTTTATAATGTATTTTTTATCTTTTTCTTGCAGAACCTAAACATATATTTGGAAAAATGACCTCTATACCCTTGAAATGTAAAATGATACACCATGGTGTTATATTTCACACACTGATGTATTGAATGAAAAGTGAGTTATTTTAGATACCATCTTTCTATTATGAAAAAAAATGGGCAAATGTCTAATATTTGCAGCCTTCAGGAAAAATTGCAAAAGTTATGTGTTTCAAGTTAATGTGGATTTTCAGTGAAGTGTGACATCCCCCCAAATGGATTATAATCAGGAGGCTGCCAAGGCTGATGAGCATTTTCTGACGTGTAATGGTCACAACTTATAACAATTCATAACCTGGCTTTCTCTAGGTTTCCATGGGTGGAAAATGACTACTAACTTGCTGACAGAATACCCCTTTCTTAAAACACTCCTGCTCTAAAGGCAGTTTAATATGAGCTTTATGGAAGATTACATTGTTAGAAAAAGACCATGAGAATGTGTTCTGTGGAAGGAGAAGGGATTTAGTTTAGAGTACTCTGGAGAATAAACATTATGTGTAGGGTTTAACAGTTATTCTGAGTGCAGATTTCAGCCAAAGGAATTTCATAAAATTGGGGACTGACTTACATCAAAGTTAGTAATAATTAACTCTTTCTTTATACCAACACTTATTTCTACTTTTCAGATAATGGACACCTGAAAACTGAAAGACTCTACTGTCATGGTCTCTCCTTGCCTTTAGGGCATTAGAAACACTGAAGGAAAGCATTAAAGTGTCTTCTGTATCTAAAAGGCACTGGCTCAATTTGAATGAATGAAGAAGGAGGTCATTATGATTTACACCAGTTTGTGTTGCAGGCTGATCAAAGAAATCAGAGAATTTATCTAATACATTTTCATACTTCCTATGATAGTCTGTTTTCTGGCTGCACATCAGACTCAGCAGGGGCATGTAAAATGTAGATTCCTGGATCTCACCCCCAGCCATTTGTAGAAGTAGTTTTGCCGGATGTATGATTCTTGGTCAATAGCTTTTTATTTCAGCACTTTGAATATGTCATTCAACCGCCTTCTGGCCAACCTTGTTTCTCACAAGAGATCATTTCTTAACCCTGTTGGATTCAAGTATGTATGATGAATTGTTTTTCTCTTGCTGCTTTCAAGATTTTCTCTTTATTATGTCTTTCGTCATTTTAACTATGATGTAACTTATTGTGGATCTTTTTGTGTTTATCCTATTTGGAGTTCATATGTCCATGTGTAGAGTTTTTTAGTAAATTTGGAAAGTTTTCAGTTTTTTCTTTTTTGTCTTTCATTTTTTTTTTTTTTATTTTTTCTTTTTAGGGCTGCACCTGTGGCATATGGAAGTTCCCAGGCTAGGCGTTGCATCAGAGCTGCAGCTGCCAGTCTTCTCCACAGCCCAAGCAATGCTGGATCCAAGCCATGTCTGCTACCACAGCTCATGGCAATGCCAGATACTTAACCCACTAAGCACAGCCAGGGATCTAACACCCGCATCTTTGTGGCTACCTTGAGGTTACCACTGAGCCACAGTGGGAACTCCAGATGATTTTTCTTTGAACATTTTTTCTGCTCTGTTTCCTTTCTTCACTCCTTCTGGTAGTCCTATTATACATGTGCTGGTATTTTTAAAAGTGTATCACATTTCTCTGAGGCCCAGTTTATTTTTAAAATTCAATTTCCTATGTCTTCTTTGGTCTGTATAATCTTTATTTATCTATCTTCAAGTTCAGCTATTCTCTCTTCTGCTAATTCAACCTATTGTTGAGCTCTTCTGCATTTCATTTATTATACTTTTTAGCTCCAGAATTTCCTTTTGATTTTTTTTCTTTAACTTGTATCTCTTTATTGATATTTGATTAGATATTTACTTCTTTAAGTATGGTTTCCTTAGTTCTTTGAAAATATTTCTAACATATACTTTGAAGGCTTTATTGTAGCTGACATCTGGTCCATTTCCCAGGCAGGTTTGTTGCCTTTTAAAAAATATATATGTTTTAGTCTCGCTTTTCTGCTTCCTTGAATATCTCACATTTTTTTTGTTGAAAACCACACATTTTAGGTAATATATTGTAACAACTCTGGATGCTGATTCTGCAACTCCTTCTCTGAGGCTTGTTTTTGTCTATGTTTTTATTTGTTGTGTGGCTTGACTAGATTATTTTGGTGAAGTATATTTCCCTCACAGTGTGAAGTGTTTGGTTTTGCTCCTTAGAGGGTGCATGCAGGCTTGCATATGTGCCTACTCACTTTGGAATGCCAGTGGTTTAAGCAAAGCACTATTGACTATCTCTTTTTAGCTCTCTCTGCTAAGCCATATATCTCCTGTGTTATCACACTAGATATTAAATTTATTAGTTACTGACTGATTGCTCTGTTGTTTTAGATAATGCCCAGGGCTGTACATTCCCCATATTCTGATGAATTAAATTTGGGCATGATAATTTTTGAGGCCAGTATTTGATTTGTTCTGACTACAGGAAGTGTTTGGGTTGAGAAAGGTGTGGGGGGTGTTCCAGTGTGATAATTCTTCCTATTGGGAAGTCCTTAACCCTTGACAAGCCTAAACCTGTCTTATCTCTCTTAAATCTATTTTTATGGATAATAAAATAATGAAGAATCACTGTTTAACTATTTCAACTAACCACTTCCCATTGATCCATGGTTTTACCTGTAAAAGATTGAGTTTCACAAAAAAGAAATTTACATTTTTTTCCCCTGAGGTATTCACCCAGAGCCCTAATTCTGGATATAGTCAATGTCAGGTGTGTCCACATATTTGAAGAATTCAGATTCTTGTCTTTTATTTTGTGTCACTCAGAGATGAGCATGGTTTCTCCATATTTTAAAGATACTATTGAGCGTTGAAAGAAAGCCTGCTCCAAACATTCCTTTTAGTAATTTTTACACTTTTTAAAAATAGTAGTAGTTTTCCTCCTGCACATGTACAGTCCCTAGAAATTACCATGGATGATTTTTCAAAATGTAGATGCAGCTTCAGTATTTGTGGAAATACTATGCAGTAACTAGGGAGTTTGACCTAATGGGATTTTGGGTTGGCATTCCTCTCTAATGAGGAGACAAGCAGGTATGTTTTCTCTTCCTTACTCACCATATATAGATTAAAACTCACTCTACTCAATACCTATGGGAATTTCAAACTTACATAAAAACTAAAGGGAGCTGGAATTGCAAAAACTGTCTCAGTAACAAAAAAAAAACCCAGAAAAATAGCTTACTTACATGTTTTGCCAAAGTGGATATTGAAATCATTGACTTATTGATTTTGGTCGCTACCCCTGGGAAATATTAGAAAAATTTTTATTGATGGATATAAATTCGTGAAGCTTTAAATTTCAAAAGGATACTGTGAATTCATTGACTGTGTTTCAGATTATTACATTAGAGATGTTTATATTTGTAGCCATAAATCTTTGTGTCTTGAGTTTTCTCTGAAGACGAAAAGGTATTTGCTGAACCTGACTTTCTGAGGAGAATGGCTTATGAAATACAAATGGTTTTTGTCTAAGATCTTGTTTATCCCAAGCTCAACTTGGGGAGAATTTCCAAACTCATTCACTTTGCTGTTGCCAGATCTTGGATTCTTGCTGGCTGTTTGCTGGAGATACCAGTTTTTTGCCACAAGGGCCTCTCCGTGGGGCAGCTTACATGACATCTGGCTTCTTTAGAGCAAGCCAGCAAGACGAAATGAGAAAGAAAGAATGAGAGTGAGAGTGAGAGAGAATGAGAGAGAGAGAGAGGGAGAGAGAGATACAGAAGTAGTCTATTTCTAACCTATTGTGGAAGTGATGTCCCAGTGCCAAATTCTATTTATTAGAAGCTTATCACTAGGTTCAGTGACTCAAGGGGAGGGGATTGCATAAAGGAATAAATGCCAGAATGCAAGACGATCTTAGAGACTAAGACTGGCATGAACAAAACCACAGTACTTGCATTTGTAATTCACTCTTTTTTGTTGTTGTTGTTGAACTTGGCTTTTAGTCATTCTGTGATCCTGTCTTTATAGCTAGTATGCTAATTAGGTTAAAGTAGGAATCAGTGATATTTTTACAATGACATTAAAGGATGTAAGTACCCTCTGCTACCATTATCACTAGAGTTTTCTGAGATTTTTTTTTTTTTTGCAGACACTTATTACAACCTCTACTTTTCTCTAAATGTCTCTCTTTGAAAAGCTTTAGGAAGGCCTGTCACCATTTGTCTGGATGTATCTATATAGATGATGTTTCTTGCCTGGATTTATTATATTATCCATAGGACCTTGAGAAGCAGCATATTAGAAATGGGACCATTTTACTTTATAGAAGTTGGTTTAACTTTGTAGGTTTTTGGTTTGTTTTCAAAATGGTAAATAGCAAACATAATGCAACACAATACACACAAATATAAATGTAGAATCTATTTCATAAATCCAAAATATCCTTGTTTAATTCATTGGAAAAAATTTAAAAAAATCACAAACTGGAATTTTCAAGTCTTCATGCACAATTCCTATGACAAGGAAAATAATATGTGAATGGTACATCGTCTTGGTGGGATAAGGAAGACCTGATGTCTTTTCTAAATATGATGTGGGTTATAATAGGCTTTGGAAATATACTGTTGCATTTCAAAGAACATGCCATAACACTTGGTTTATGTACACCTATATGTTATAGTAGCATTTCCTGTAGATGGGTATAGGAAAACATCTAACCTTACTTCTTCCTTGTAAAAGGGAGACAGATAGTGCTCTTAAATACATACCTATCTCATAAGTTATTTTGTTGGTTAAGTGATAAAATATAAGCATGTTAAGGATAGGGTTTTTTTCCCCTTCATTGCTAATTCTCTAGTACCTGTATGAAAATGTGTGGAACTTAGGTGGTACTCATTACATACTTGGTATTAACCAAGGATGTCCAGTTTAAAACTTGATGCATGGTAAGCATTCAGTAAGTCTTGGCAATTGTTATCAATCCAACAAAAAATAAATTTTTCTAATGCTAGTGAGGCTGTTTTAAGTGGAACTAGCCAAGCAGAAGTTGTAAAACCACCCATCAGGAACTGGAAGAGATTACTAAATTAGAAAGATATATTAGTCTGTATGATTTTAAGTCATGATATGTTGTAATTTTTCTTTTAGAATTGATGGATTGCTATGCTTACCTCCTTTTTGAGCATAAAAGGATATAGTTATAGTTTTAATGTCTCCCCATGGGCTTCTTTTGTCAACTCAGGGTGAGGAAATCAGTACTAGAAACTCAGAGATACCGACTTACTAAAACTTTTGTTTAGACCACTTTAGACCACTTTGATCTATCTCTCTAGAATCAACAGCTCAAAAATATTTGAAAGGAAAAAATATGTAAATGTCTCTTCAAGATAAATAAATACTGTAGTTCTTTCATGTTTCCTAAGCAACAAGGAAATTTTATCTACTGTATACCGAAATCATTAGTTGGTTCAGTACATTCTTAGAAAAGCTACTTGGAGTTCCTGTCGTGGTGCAGTGGTTAACGAATCTAAGAACCATGAGGTTGCGGGTTCGATCTCTGGCCTGGCTCAGTGGGTTGAGGATCCGGCGTTGCCATGAGCTGTGGTGTAGGTTGCAGACGCAGCTTGGATCCCGCGTTGCTGTGGCTCTGGTGTAGGCCAGTGGCTACAGCTCCAATTAGACCCCTAGCCTGGGAAACTCCATATGCCACGGGAGCGGCCCAAGAAATGGCAAAAAAGACAAAAAAAAAAAAAAAAGATACTTAAATCTTTTAACGAACTGATTTCTCTAAATTTACTAGTAAATTACTTGAAATAATTACTCTAATAGATTTTGACAAGCAGTCATAAGAGTCAGAAATACTCCGATTCTAACCTTGCTTCCCTATTTATTGCTAAGAGACCTCAAGTAGGTTTGCAACCTTTCTGCAAAGTGGAACCAATAGAGTACCCTCTACATAGAGCTATTGCAACCATGAATGAAGGTAAGGACATTTAAATGCTCAAGAGAATTTCCCTACATTGTCATTAAATGGGTACATGTTAGCTGTAGTCCTATCACTAAATGGACAGTTTGAACTTTCTTTTCTTCTTGAAGCATTAAGCATTGGCCTCAAGTCTGTTGTTATTTTCCTAATGCAGCACTAGGAGAGGAAGCAGCAAAGTAAGTGAGCCCTCTATGTTTGACCTTTAGACCATTGTTTCAACATATGATTTCCTGATCCCAACCCAGTGGAGAAACAAGAACTGACATGTATTCCCATTGCGACTTTCTCTGACAACTCAACAGCAGGCTAGAATAGAGTAGGAGAGAATACGCTGAGTCACTTTTTAATCTTAAAAATATTAGACTCTTCATTCTCTTTCTGCTTGATATACTCTGAAAATAGTTTGCACAAGCTGAATTTCATCTTTTTTTCTTCTAGAATAATATTAAATGTATGTTTTAAAAATCTTATTCTCTTTTATTTTCTATAAAGATATAAGACAGATATGTATTTTTTCACATGTTTAATGTCCCTAAATTTCTGTTTTGGAATTTTTACATCACATTAAAATCTGATATTGATATATTTGCATCTATTCTAAGCTAGATAACTTATGAGTGATATTTGATATCTATTAATTTCATTATATCCCCCGTTATAATTTAATTATATTCCAAGTTATTTTATCTTTGCCTTCACTGGATTTTTTTCACTGATGGGCTCATTAAATGTATATTTGCAGTTTTAGCTTAGCTGTTTCTAGTCCATGCTTGAAAATTACATTTTAAAGCAGAGTTGTAGCCAAGAAAAATGACTGTGAAAGACTACTTTCTCACTGTCAGGAAAGACCACTGTTTCTACAAATGAAAATTTATTTTTATAATAAGCCAACAGAAACTCTTCCCTTTTGTGTATTATTTGATCAACTTTACTTTTTAAAAACAGTTTTACTGTTTTTAGAACAGATTTACAGAAAACTTGCTGAGATAGTACAGTTAATTCCCATGTACCCAGCACTCAATTTCCTTTATTAACATCTGATTTTAATATATTTTGTTACAATTAATGAAGCAGCGTTGATACACTCTTACAAATTAAAGTCTACACTTTATTCAGATTTTCTTAGTTTTCATCTAATGTCTACTTTCTCTTCTAGGATTCTACATTACATTTAGCCGTCATGTCTCCTTAGGCTCCTCTTGGCTGTGATAGTTTCTCAGACTTTTCTAATACATGGTAATGTTGACAGTTTTGAGAAGTAATTTGTATTTTGTAGAATGCTCTTGAACTAGAATCTATATCATGGTTGTTTTTTCCTCATAATTTGACTGGAGTTATAAGTTTTGGGAGTAAGACCACAAAAATAAAGTACCATTCTCATCAAATCATATCAAGGGTAAATGCTATCAACATGACTTATCACCATTGATACTAACTTTGATCATCTAAGTTTTGTGGTTTTTTTTTTTTTTTGGTCTTTGTGCCTTTTTTAGGGCCACTCCCCTGGCATGTGGAGTTTCCCAGGCTAGGTGTCTAATTGGAGCTGTAGCCACCAGCCTACCCCAGAGCCACAGCAACGTGGAATCCGAGCCATGTCTGTGACTATACCACAGCTCACGGCAACGCCAGATCTTTGACCCACTGAGCAAGGCCAGGGATTGAACCTGCAATCTCATAGTTCCTAGTCAGACTCGTTAACCACTGAGCCACGACGGGAACTCCGTGTTTTGTGTATTTTTGAAAAAAGTTGCTCATTTAAAGGCCATTCTCTTTTGGATGTCAAATATTATGTAGATGTTGTGTTAATGGATTCATGTTTAGGAATGTCTGCTCTAGATAAATTTTCCCACTGTTTCGTTATGACACAGGTAAAACCAAGTAAGGGGAGGCTTCTGATTTTAATTCAAAGCCATTAGCCCATCCAAGGAAGGATTCTAATTTGGACTGGAAGTATAGGAGTAGAAAGTGATAGTTGAATATAATACCTTGGAAGAGGGTCTTATAAGAAATAGACAGTGGTCAGAACCCAGGCACATAGACTCTTAGTAATTTATTTTCAGATAGGAAATAGAGTATTGGATTACAAACTACTGGAAAATTCCAATTTACAAATTGAGAGAATAGTATGTTCTGAAGAAATAAAATCAATACTTGTGTGCACACGCTTTCTCAGGGCTAACACTGGTATTGCAATCTGGACCTAAGGCAGCAGGACAGATTTCAGACCCAAGTACCAGAATTGCACTAGTTGCCCTAGTTAGGAAATACTTGGTAAGGCTTGCAGAGAAATGACCTTGTTAACCCCAGCTAAGCATTTGGAGAAGGAATAGGCTGGTTTTAAAACAGTGTCAATAGATTGAACACTCTGCTTATTCATCTACATGAAATTAAACTGAAGGACAAGGTGCCCATTGTTCAAATTGTACAGAATTGGTAGCATGCCCAGAATTAGAACTCAGAACCCTCAATTTTCCTGTTCTTCATTCCTTTATGGTTTAAGGGTTTTTAGAAATCTCTATAAAATAGTTATTTACTTTTTTGTGTTATTTCTTTAAGTCATATTTACTTTATCTAGATATTGTATTTTACCTCTTTTTTATTTTTTAGTTACAGGACCAAATCATATAAGGGCTTTACTAGAATGTGTTACTTCTTATATAAGGTACCAGATTTTCTAATTATATATTGGTTTTTTTAAATTGATGAATGGGCAAAGCTAAGCTTTTTTTTAATTAATGAAAGGGCAAAGCTAAGTTTCAGTCTAATTCTGTTGCCTATGCAGGAGAAAAAATAGTCTTATCTGATTCACAGATCAAAGGTTATATTTAGAGAATTATCTATTTTTAAAACAGAAAAACATATTTTTTTTTGCCTTTTCACACAATTCAAATTAGATCTTAGGGTTACTAGGGGAACAAATATGAAGTACATATTGTGAGTGGCAGTATCAACTGATGTAATCCCTTTCCACTGTTTCTATTTTAAGAAAAAAGCTAATATTTTCCCTTTTGTTTTCATCCTATAGATTTAAAAACTATAATAATTTGTAATTAAAAAATAAAAACAGACTATAGCATTCAAATGCATGAATTTAAACCTTTTAATTTTCTTCATAGGAACTTCACTAGACTTTTATGGTTTATTCTTTCCAGCCTATAGCTAGTTTTTTTTTTTTAAAAAAAAAACACACTGAATTTTAGCTAAAAAATTATCTAAGAAAATAGTACTACCCTAATATATGACCTGAAGCAAAACTGACTTGATAAGAACTCAATTTTAATAAATATTTCCAAAAGTAGACCTTTCTAGTTAGCTATCATTATAATGGCAGAAGATATATAATCCTAGTTTAAATAGAAATAATCTCAATGAGATCATACACATAAAATCCATAGGGTTATGAAATATAAAATTATAATAAAACATCTTCTAAGAAGCATTTAAGCCAAGAGAACGAGAAGAATGACAGTATAACACTATTTTCACTGCCCATCAACTAAGGATAATTTGCAATAACACACCACACCTCTGGTACACAAATAGATGTGTAGTGCACATGGGTAACAAATGCATTTTAGCAAGAGACTTCAGTGAATACAAAATTAGCTTAGAAGGAGGCTGAAAAGCTTGAAATCTTCACACATAACTTGCCACCTCCTGAAGAAAAAACAACAAAACAAAAATCTACAAACCCTTTAAAGACTAATGGTGAGAAATGAAGTCTTCATGAGAGCTTCAGTTCACTAAACAGAATATGTCTTTTGTCATCACCCTAAGTTATGAACATGTTCAATATCAAGAAGCAAACCTAAAAATAACTGCCAGATTTCAAGTGAGAAAAGAAAAGGTAAAAGGGGGATGTATATCCCTAACTCATCTCTGTGTTGAATACAAGTTCACTCTGCCATGATTATTATTTATTTCCAGTATGTCTACAGCCCTTCCTCTAGAATAGCCACTCGATGTATTTTTTTTGACTGACTTCTGATGAAAAAATATCGGTAAAGATCAGAATAATAGCAAACTATTAGAGATTCACATGTTGACTCAAGACATCATTATAGCTCAAGCTGCCAGTCTCTCCCTTTTCCCAAACTACTAGCAAGTAGAGTATTTTTTCCTTCTTGCCCTTCCTTTGCCAAATGTGCTGCATACCAAATGTTTGAATTGAGTAACAGTTGAGACAAGGAAGTGGATAAACATGGGTCAGGGTGGTTGGCAATAGTAATCAATTTGTAACAATTTTTGAGTAGAGGTTATTTATTAAATAAAAGCAGAAGGAAAGTGTGGTTAATAAGAATAAATTAAAGAATACTCTTAGAACACACAGTAGTAGAATTATATGGAAATAAAAGAAGCATAAGAACAACATTAAAAAGGTAAAGTGATTGTTTAGAGCATGAAGAATTATTGATCTGCTTTGCTACTGTGAACTGTTAACATTTTCATCCAAACTCATTTTCATAGGATATGCTTTAAAATTATTTTATCATGAATCATAGTTTTACCACCCAGGGTTTGCAAACAAATTAATTTCATTAATAATCAGAAAAGACAAGAAGCTTGATTGCTAAAGTGATTTTTTTTTCCTCTAGCAAACTCTTTCTCTCTGAAAAAAAATGTTTTCTAAAATTCTCTTTAGTAGAATTTCTAAATACAGGTGGGTGAAAGTTTTACTCTTTTGAATTTGTCTTGATTGCAAGAAATTAGCTTATTTCATCTCTCAGTTCCCCCAAGTCAGTTACAGCTGTACATGCAACACTATCTGAATTGGAAATATCTTTCGAAAAAAACCCATTCAATTTCATGTCCTATTAAGAGAACATGCAACAATTACTTGCCCTTTCTTGTTGCTCTTTAAATAAAATACTTGATAGAACTATACATAAATATTCTTTAAACTTTTGGATGTTAGCTCATCCATGTAGGATCAATTTTAAGAAAAAAAAAAAATTCTTAGCCAAATGGCTAAATGGGGAACCCATCTCCAGCATTGCAGATTTGCATATCTCGTGGTTTTGTTTTGTTTTTTTCTGGACCAGGATGAGACATGGTAGTTGAAAATTTAAAACAAATCATAAAGGCTGTAAATCAATGAAACAGTCCACTCCATTTTCTTTGAAAAGCAGCACTAGCCAGCCATCAGGTATCCTGAGCAAAATGGATACTGATATTTCTTCGTAGAATTAGTAATGAAATATTTTTTTGCCTTACTAATTAGTATACAAGTTTGGTTACCACAATAAAAATGAAACTAACACTTAACAATCTGGAAGTAGGCAGTTAAAGGCTAGTAGGGATGCTCTACTCCATGGTGTCTTTTAGAGATTCAGGTTCCTTCCAATTTGTCATTCAATCATCCCTCTGATGTTGTTCTCATCTTCGGAGTTCAAAGGGGCTATCCATGCCATCCATGTTCCAGTTTTGGAAAGAGAGAAGGAGACAAGAGGAGACTTCCCTTTAAGAACAGGATGTAGAAGTCTGCACATCCATCACTCTCTTCATACCCCATTGTAACTTTATTCCAGTGGCATAGTTAGCTCCTTGAGAGATTGAGAACTTTGTTCTTTCTCAAAAGAAAAGTTCTTTCTCAAAACCAAAGTTGGCTATATGCCCAATTAGGAGCTCTTACTGTGCAAGAAGGGGAGAATGAATTTTTGTTGGGAATTAACATTTTCTGTTCCACTTTCAGATCTTAAGATTTCACTTAAGTAAAGTGATGGATGGAGAGGAGATATTAATGTTAGCTGATAAAATAGTAGAATGCTAATTACTGGTCTTGAAGTCAGCTACTAGAACCTGAATGGGAAAACAATTAAATGACCTTAAATAATCCCCCAATTTTAGTTTCTATTTATAAAAAAGAATTAGATGATATTTATGTTCCTTTTTTATTCCTTGTATTCTGATCTTAAAATTGTTTTCGTGCTTTTATTAAGTAATTCTCTGGTCTTTTTTCATTTTTAAAAATTTTATTGAAGTATAGTTGGTTTATAATGTTATTATAATCTCTGCTGTGCAAAATAGTGATTCAGTTATACACATACACCTCTGGTCTTTATCTAGAGTCTTTGTGCCTAGGGTGATTGGGTTGGCATTACCTTGTCTAATTCATATGCTTTTCTCTCCACTCATTTTTCAAACCCTCTAAGTCTGACTTCAGATGCTGGCAGTTCTGTCAACTTCTGTCTCTTGCTGATAGCATAAATATTTACATTTTGATAAGTTCTTTGTATGGTTTCTATAAAACTAGAAACAAAGTTGAAAAGAAAAAGATAAATCCCACAAATTATGGCAATAATCAGGCCATTTAGTCTGTAAATCACAGTTGGAGTGGGCAATTAAATAGGTCTCCTCCCTACTGAGAACCCTGAAGCCTTGTAAAATGTAAGACCTGGAACACCAGCTGGATTTAACCAGGAATTCAGTATTAAAATGGGTCACCTCAGACGTATAATAACACTTGTCAGATAATAAAGTTTAATAGCATTATCATAAATCTTGGGTTCAGCATAGGTACTTAGCTTCTACCTATCTTGTTTTACATCAGTTTGAAAGAGACAGAGGAGGAAACAGTTACAATTATAGAATCTTTGAATCAGAATACAACGTAAAGGTCATTTCATTCAGCTTCCTTTCCAAAGCAGAGCTCTCTTTTCACCTTCTCAAAATGGTCATTCTGTTTTTGTTTGGAAACTTACAGCTTTCTGATACTGCTTATTGTTCCTTTGTTTATAATACTGAGAAATTCTCTAGTCTTGTGCTGATATCTCTTTTCTGTTTTCTAATTATCTAAATCTGGATTATCTGAATTGGACCACATTGAATGCTGTGAGAATTCGCAAAATTGCGTCCTCCTTGACTCAGAGTTTTTTCCTAAACACTAAAATGCCTGCATGAATTCAGTTCTATTACCAAATCTTTACTGTGGTAAGCTAAGCACTGATTTCCTATACCTGTGTGTCTTATGTTAGACAAATGGGCTATGTTATGCTGCATAACACACCGTTCTAACATCTTAGTGGCTTAAAACAAACAAAACCCATTGTTTCAGGTTTATAGGGCTCTGTTCCTTGTTGTTTTCATTCAGTTAGAATACTTCCTTTAAAAATTCCCACCCTTAAGTGACCACATAGCTTTCACTCACATTTCACTGAATAAACTGTCTTATGAAAGAGATGTGCAATCCTACCATGTGCCTGAAGGAAGGAAAGCCAGAAATGTTCATTCTCCAATAAAGTGTTAATTACAAACATGTACTATTTGGTCAACAAATGTTCAGTTTATTTTTATTACAATGTGCAAAATGCACTTTACTGTTCCTAAAGAAGACAACCCCAAAGTCCTATCCAGTGATAGCATAAATCTCATAGACTAGAATATCTGGATAGTAAGCAGTAGGCTGTACATCAGGTCTGAATATGGCTCCTTTTGATCTGGAGACATATGCATTAAGCAGGTAAGTTAGTTTCCTGTTATAGTCTAGTACACACTGATAACAGTAAAATGGGATAACCTCAATAAACATTCTGCTTTGGAAAGGAAATAATGAAAGACTCGCAGACAATGGATGCACATCTTGTCCAGAACAATACTGCTATCCCATAGAGCCAAATTTGTCAAAGCAGCTTACCTTGGGGATAGAAAAATTCCTTGTTTAGGTCTCATTCCACTGCCTGGGAGTAGCCCCCTTGTTCAGTGATTCTGTGGCCCTCTGGGAGATTCTTACATTTCGGGATTCTTTGTGGGCACATTTTCAAAACTGGTATAGGAGTAGAATTGAGTAGCTTCCAATTTCTGCCTGTAGATAATTGATAGTTCAAGGATTAACTTAAGCTTAGAACAGAAGCAGTCTTTTTCAGCCCAAAATGGTGTGTTTTTTTTTTCAGACTGGTGATTCTTTTTTTTTAAATTTAATTTAATTTTTTAAATTATTTCCCCAATTTTTTTTCTACTGAACAGTATGGTGACCTAGTTACACATACATGTACACATTCTATTTTCTCACATTATCATGCTCCATCATGAGTGACTAGACATAGTTCCCAGTGCTACACAGCAGGATCTCATTGCTAATCCATTCCAAAGGCAATAGTTGGCATCCATTAACCCTAAGCTTCCAATCCACCCCACTCTCTCCCCCTTCCTCTTGGCAACCACAAGTCTATTCTCCATGACCATAATTTCTTTTCTGTGGAAAGGTTCATTTATGCCCTTTATTAGATTCCAGATATAAGTGATATCATATGTTATTTGTCTTTCTCTTTCTGACTTACTTCACTCAGTATGAGAATCTCTAGTTCCATCCATGTTGCTGCAAATGGCATTATTTCATTCTTTTTTTATGGCTGAGTGGTATTCCATTGTGTGTATATATTCCATTGTGTGTATATATACACCACATCTTCCTAATCCAGTCATCTGTTGATGGACATTTGGGTTGTTTCCCAAATGTCTTGGCTATTTTGAATAGAGCTGCAGTGAACATGTGGGTGCATGTGTCTTTTTTAAGGAAATTTTGTCCAGATATATGCCCAAGAGTGGGGTTGCTGGGTCATATGGTAGTTCTATGTATAGTTTTCTCAGGCACCTCCATACTGATCTCCACAGTGGTTGTACCAGCTTCCATTCCCACAAACAGTGTAGGAGGGTTCCCTTTTCTCCACACCCCCTCCAGCATTTGTTATTTGTGGACTTATTAATGATGGCCATTCTGACTGGTGTGAGGTGGTATCTCGTGGCAGTTTTGATTTGCATTTCTCTAATATCAGGAATGTTGAGTATTTTTTCATGTGCTTGTTGGCCATCTGTACATCTTTCTTGGAAAAATGTCTATTCAGGTCTTTTGCCCATTTTTAATTGAGTTGTTGGCTTTTTTGCTATTGAGTTGTGTAAGTTGCTTGTGTATTCTAGAGAAGCCCTTGTCAGTTGCATCATTTGAAAATATTTTCTCCCATTCTGTAAATTGTCTTTTTGGTTTCTTTTGCTGTGCAAAAGCTTGTCAGTTTGATTAGGTCCCATTGGTTTATTTTTGCTCTTATTTCTGCTGCTTTGGGAGATTAACCTGAGAAAATATTCGTAAGCTTGATGTCAGACAATGTTTTGCCTATGTTCTCTTCCAGGCGTTTGATGGTGTCTTGTCTTATATTTAAGTCTTAAGCTATTTTGAGTTTATTTTTGTGCATGGTGTGAAGGTGTGTTCTAGTTTGATTGATTTGCATGCAGCTGTCCAGGCTTCCCAGCAATACTTGCTGAATAGACTGTCTTTTTCCCATTTTATGTTCTTGCCTCCTTTGTCAAAGATTAATTGACTCTAGGTGTCTGGGTTTATTTTGGGTTCTCTTTTCTGTTCCATTTGTCTGTCTCAGACTGGTGTTTATTAATGGCAATAAAATTCTCTGAACATATTGTGGATATCTTATGTATTTGATTCCAGTTAGTACATTGTACTGGCAATCCCACCCATAGTTCTCTGTAAAGCATCGTTCTTAGGCTAGCTATATTCTTTAAGTTTCTCATTCACATATCTTTAAATCTTGACTTATTGCAGATACTTTACACCAGTTAAACTTGGAGGAGAGTAGCTCCATTAAGCTCATGTCCTGGGACATCTGCCTTTAGTTCAGTCACTCCTGATACCTTCATTTATTCAGAACTTATACAGTGGTTGCCACAGCCATATCCTTAACATGATACTTGCTTGTGAGGCTGAATTTTACTTGACCTTTGATGCTAAAAGACTATGAATTTTATCTTGAGCTGGGAAGCAGTTGTGTTTTCTCTATATTCCTAAATTAAGGGACAACCTGTATTCCTTTTTGTTTCCAAACTAGTTAATATTTTCCTGACCATATCTCTTTATTATGCCTTGCAAAGTAAGAACAGTAGCTACAATATGCCAAATATTTTTTCTCCACCTTCTTTTCCTAGAGATTGAAATTCATTGGTTACCTAATCTGCCTACCAAATTGTTACAAGTGACAATTTTACCAGGTGTCTCCCCACTGCCTAACTGATAACAATTTCATTTCTACCTACTGCCTAGTTGCTAAAGCCGTGCTGTGTTTTGCAGCTTTTCTTGTTACAGCTGTCTTCTCTTGTTCAAATGTCTATATCAATGAAGATGTGCTAGATTATGCTCTGGTAAAGAAACCCAGGAAATCTTAGTAGTTTAAAGCCAAAATGGCTTATTTATTGCTCACACTATATGTAGATTGGGCTATAGGGATTATAATCTACATTGTCCTTACTTGAGAATATAAATGAGAGGGCCTATTTACAGTGTCACTGGGTATCTTAGCAGACAGATGGGAACTTTAATGGTTTCTGCCCAGAAAAGCAAATTTCAGTTCTATTTATATTTTATTGGTCAAAACAAGCCACATGACTATATCTAACTTAAAGTGAAGGAAGAAGTGCAATATTACTACATGTCTAGAAGGAAAATCAGAAATACTGGTATTTCGCACTAATGACTACCCTGCTCCTTTTAATTTCTAAAAGATTAGTTGATTGTGTTTAATGTCTGGAATATCTGAAGATCTAACTGCTAGCTTTTGCACATGTAATATCTGAACGTGATTCATTATTCAAACATTTATAGAGCTAGAATATATTAATCAACTAACCATTATAAAATATTTTTATTGACACAAGCTACATTTCAGAGTAAAGAAAAAAAAAAGCCATTGAAAAAATAAGTAAAATTTCTCCATCAAGTATATTCATTTACTAATAGGGATCCAAAAGGTGTGGTATTTCCCAAAGGAAGACATTCATAATTCATGCCATTCCATGAAGTCTTTGATCAAATAGAATTCATTTCTAATTTTCCTTTAATCCCCTTACTTGTATGTGAGGAATGCATTAGGGCATGTTTGTGAAGATGTCATTTAAGAGCCTTAGGATTTTGTTAATTTGTTCAGGGCAAAAGATCATCTTTTTTTTTTTTTTTCTTCTCTTTTTGCCATTTCTTGGGTCGCTCTCATGGCATATGGAGGTTCCCAGGCTAGGGGTCGAATCAGAGCTGTAGCTGCCAGCCTATGCCAGAGCCACAGCAATGCAGGATCCAAGCCTCATCTGTGACCTACACCACAGCTCACGGCAATGCCGGATCATTAACCCACTGAGCAAGGGCAGGGATTGAACCCGCAACCTCAGGGTTCCTAGTCGGATTCATTAACCACTGCGCCATGAGGAGCTCCAAGATCATCTTATTTTTTAAAAAAAATCCATAATACCCAGTAATGTACTATGTACATGGGGACAGTGACATATTTCATGAACAAGAACAATAGAATGATGTTATTTTAATACTGAGGTTAATTTCATTGAAATTTGACTTATATTTACTAAGAAACAAAATATATGCAATAAAACTAGGCACAAAACATATATAGGATGAACTATTTGTTTTAAAAAATGACAAACAAAAAAAGCCAAATAAACATATAAGGTTCTGACAGTTATTTTCTATAATTAGTAAGGATGATAGGCAAATCATCATTTGGAGTTTAGCAGCATACATGTTTTCTTATTGTTATTTGTGCTCTTATTTTACCCTTAAAAAAAACAACTTTCAAAACTGAATGTTTGGTTGGTTAAAAAGTAAGCCTTCTGTCTTATGCGGGATGTCCTCTTTTTGACACCAAAGTCCATTGTATTTATCTCTGCTCATAATTATCACAGTCATTTGAAGTGTTTCAAAAAGGAATTCATATTTCTCTTAGAGCCACCACAGGTCATTGAAATAACAGGAATCTCAAAAGCCCCTGTGGTCACTATACCACTGAGATCACTGCAAAAACATTCCTTTCATTTCCTTTCTTCTAGACATCTTCTCTTTCAAATCCATCCTGCACCCCACTGTTGAATGGATTTTTCTAAACCCCTTCTTTGTCCATATCAGTTCAAGACACAAACAACTTTGATTCCCTATTGTTTATAGGACAAAGTTCAGACCTCTTGTGCTACATTCAAGATCCTTTACAGTCTTTACAACAATTTATTTTCTTTTCCAAGAGAATAGAACTTCTCTTTATTGTTTCTTCAGTGTGCTACTACATCTTCATTTCTGGACCTGAAATGTTCTCCCTGCTGTGGCAGTTCGTACTCAAACTCAAAATACAAGTGATTTTCTCTATAAAGACTCCCTCATGTTCTCCTACTCTTAAAATTTATTTTAGAACTTTTTTATTCTCTTCCCTACCCCAATAAATTACATACACTGTTTGTATAAAAAGGTACAATTATCAAGTAATGAGATATTTCATGAGCCAAGGAATATATTTTTTAAATTCCCCACAAGACCAAGTTTGTGGTAAGTTCTGAGTAAATCCTTACTTATCAACTTTGAGACATTGGTTTTGTCTCTATCTCCTGGAAAATCCACAAATTAGCAAAAACAAAAATGAAAACAACAGCAACAACAAAAAACTAGTTTATTTCCTCATTCTCTAAAACCAGAAACTCTTTTTAATGATGCTACCACTTATTCTCTGTCTCATTTCTAAATAAAAAAACTTACTTCAAAAATTCTCCAGAAACTGTTTCTTAATTGAATAACACCACGCTTATTATTCATAATTGTGAATTTTAATCGATTTCGATGTTTTAAATAATTGGACTTGACTTCCAGATACTCTAACTCAGCAATAAGAGTGAAGACGAGCATGTGTACCTTCAAAAACTGCCTAAGCAATTCCACTAGGGGCTTATCTGAGAACTACTGCTCTTAATAGCTTGGAACTCTTGGCCATGCCTATATTTTTTAAGCCTTGATCATCTTAAAAGGCTCATTGTAACCTCATCTTCTTCCTTCCTACTTTATGTTTCATGCAATGGTTCATAATAAACCAATTTTAGTTACAAGGTGTTAGTAGCTCTATGACTGATTCCCATCAGGCACAATTCAGTTGTACACCATGATTCCATAATTCTTCAAAACATCTCTATAGACCACCTGAAATGGAATTATCAAAGTGGCTTTGTAAATAGGCAAATTTTGGGGCTTCTCACAGACTTATTCTCATGTATACTAAAGTTCAAAACCCACTCTAAGCCATTATTCACTAGTCTATGATGTAATTGAGCATATCAGTGGTAACAAACCTGAAGTCATAGATTTGCATGATGCTTGGTAAAAGAATTTTGAAAGAATGAACAGCTGTAGAACATTTAATTTGATAATTTAATTACTTAATATGCAGTCTAGGCTGATATGTAAGTAGAGGATCAAAATATTCCATGGCTTAAATGAGATGAAAGCTTGATTCTTTCTTAGCAGTCTTGATATGAGTGGTCCAGAGCTTACCAGGGTGAATGTGATCCATAAGGTATCCAGAGACTCAGGCTCAAGAGAGTTTCTCTGTCATCTTGAACATGTGGTTTCCTTCTCTTAGTAGAAGGCAGTTGTCCCAGAGGTTGCCATTTCTTGGTCAGCAAAAGAGAAAAAGGTTGATCAAGGCAAATAGACTTCTCTTTAAAAATAATGAATGAGGAATTTCTGCTGTGGCACAGTGGCTAAGGATCCAGCATTGCCGCAACTGTGGAATAGGTCAGAGCTGCAGGTTAGATTCTATCCCTGGCCCAGAAACTTCCATATATATGTGGCCATTAAAAAAAAAAAAAAAGAATGAAAGTGGCATTAGTTCAGCGCAATGATTTATTAGGATGCACTTAGCCACCTATTCACACGTAGCAGTAAGGAAGGCTGATAGTTTCTCACTGGGTAGACGTGTGCCAAGTTACAACTCCAACATTCCTGTTAGTTAAAATGAAAAGAGGGAAATGGATGCTAGGAGTCCATTACTGATTTCTGCTCCAGATAAGCTCTATTAGTTTTTGTCTTTGCCTTAATTTCTCATGAGTAACTAGACTTATGAGAAAATAAAAACATATATTTGATATCTGAAAAATATATTTTTAAATTACATAAAAGTTATACTACATAGTATATGTAATATATAAAAATATGTTCCTTTAAGTGTTCTGAGACCCATTTTCCAATATGTGTGTTTGTTTCTACACCCACAAGCAGTTCTCAGTCACCAGCTGAGTGTCCTTCAAATCAACTCAATTCTGACACTATCTACCTGGATAGACACAGGCTAAGGGTATAGTCCTCATGACTGCCCTCCCCTCCAGTTCAGGCTCCAATCATAAGTCCAGGTTATCACCTGGGCTTCTGATCAACTGCCTAGTGATCGGAGGTTCCAGAGACCTACCTCCTGGGGTTTGTTTAATTTGTTAGAGTAACCGAGAGAACGCAGGGAAATTTTTGCTTAATAGATCACCAGTTTATTGTAATAGGACACAATTCAGGAACAGCCAAATGGAAGAAATACACAGGGCTTAGAGCTTCCATACCCTCTTCAAGCATGCCACTCTCCCCCAATCTCCATGTATCCACTATCTTGGAACCCTGTTTTGGGGGGTTTTATGGAGGCTTTATTACATAGGTACCATTGATTAAATCATTAACCATCTGAGAGCGTTCAGCCTCTAGCCCCTCTCCTCTCCCTGGAGGTGGGAAGTAGTGAAGCTAAAATGTTTAACCCTCTAATCACGTGGTTAGTTCACCTGCCAACCAGCCCCCATTCTTTGGTGACCCCACTAACATAACGAAAAGCCACTTTATGGCTCTTAATACAGGAAATTGTAAGAGTTTTAGGAACTGTGAGACTGGAACCAGTGGACAAAGACCAAATATATATGAGAAATATATTTTGTCATTTGAATGACCAAATACATGTTATAAATCATATTATCACAATTTTAATATTTATATTACTTTAGTAATTTTTAGTAAATAATTTATATTTTCTCCTTGTAATTTGGAACATCATTAAGCAAATTATCCAACTGTCAGGTAACCATAGCATTGAATCAAAAGTCTCACTAACGCCCAATTAAAGTACATTAGTTATTTCTTTGATCCACACAACCTGCCATTCCATTGCAAAAATAATTTGACTTGGTGTGATTTACTTTTCCCAAAACTAGTCTAGTTGTTCTACGAGTTTTCCTTTGAGGCCTCATTTATAATACTTTTGCTTTACTGTTTTCAGTAATCTGGCTGACTAGGGAGTGTTGCTGAGTTTGTCCTCTTCCAATCCCTTTGAAGAAGAGGACTCACTGTGTTTTCCTCTACTTTCCACAAGCCTCCCATGTTCTCTGTGCACCCAAAGGCAGCACTTGTGGCTCTGTAAAATCACTTGCAAATTCCAAATTACTAGAAGATTTTAATAAAGATGTTCTGTTGGTTCGTGTAAATCCTGATTTTGTTTAACATTGCATATGCCTCTTTTCCCTGGCTTTTTGCCTTCTCACCATGTCAGTTTCCTATTTATCTATTCAAATACAGTTGTTGAAAATATACTGTATACTAGGCAAATGTGCCAAGGGCTAGAGTTGGAGAAACTGCTCCTACTCTTAAAAAGTGGTTAACATGGCAATTGGAACAGAAGCCAAGCCTAATGTACAATAACGTTATGAGTGGTGAGATTAAACTATAAGTAGATATAACAGAAAATATTTGAAGTTCAGTAAAATGACAATTCCAAAATCTCTGCTTCTTAATTTTTGATATTTTTCCTAAGTACCATTTTCTCATTGTTTTTCTTAATTGAGTAAAGTTTTCTATTAATTTTTTTTATGTCTCTTAAACCTTAAGATCCTTGATTTCCTATGCAAGTGGACTATTTTTCTGTTTTCCTCAGTGACCTGGCCTGTTTTCGGCTTCTTGTAGAATTCCCACCAGCTTTTTGAACCTCTCACAGATCTGGATTGAACCACTATGGCATCCTGCTGCTTTTCCATCTGTCCCATATTCCTGCAGAAATTCTTTTTCCTGTTGAAGCAAGACTCTTGCTTCTGAACTATTTTTCCATCTCTATGCTTTCTATAAGTATCCTGGCATGTCCTTTTGAAATATTAGCACTTTTACTTCCTGATCTCAGATTCATAAGTAAAATAAAACAATGTTTTCATATCATTATTATTATATTTCATACTTTAGAGGTTTTTACATATGTCAAAATCATTTTTGTTCTCATTATAGTAACAAATAACAAAAGTGTAGTTAGAGTATATGATTTGGTTGCAGTGTTATAGTTAGTAGGAGATTAGGATTTAAACTCAAGTATTCTGATTTTAAACTCCACAAATCTACTACATTTTTGCAGAAGCAACATGTTAGCTCTTTCCACTAAGGTTATATCTGCTGTGAAGAACTTCTCTCAAATCTTTATCGCCTGAGATAGCATAAATATTTTTCTTGCTATTAAAAATAGAAATTATGGATATATTTCCATTATGAGTGTTGGAGAAAGGAAGGCAATTGTTAGTGCCAGAATCCAAGGGAAACTTACAGCCAGAATGGTAATTTAGAGTGTTTTGCTTTTGTAGCTCTAAGGATAGAGGGTAAGGATATCTTTGGGTATAGAACTTTGCTAATAATGAGTAGAGTTGAGTGATCATTGTTGGAATAAGATATGTGATCTTGAATTTGGGTAGAGGAATGGGAACTAACAGCTATGCTAAATCTGGATCTCTACAAAGGGTGGAGTTAAAAAGGAAGTAGGAAAAGTTTACTCATCTGCACAAGGAAGTAAAAATGAACTTGACTCTGCCATATCCCTTGGTGGGAAAAAGATATTCTGGTGATAAGTTGAAGTCCTAGGTCAAGTTGAAGTCCTAGGTCAGAACCACAAATGGGCATGGAGTGTAAAGTTACTTTGCAAATATTTTGCTGGATTCCTCAAGACAGAAAATTAATTTAAAAACATTCTGAACAAGTGAACATCCTGAGGTTTTAAATAAGTAAAGATAAAACAGTTACCTAATAGCCAATCCAGGGTACATAGGACTTGTAGGAAAAAAATTCCCACTAAAAATGAGCTCATGAGAAAAAAATAGAAAGCACACAAGGAAATATTATACCTTGAGGGAGTTAGCCAATACATATTTAAGAGCTAACTTTTTTGGAATTTAAGATAATAAAACAATGGCAAAGAAGTCATGTAATATTCACTGCACTAGTGAAATGATTTAAGAAGCAAAAAGAGAATTAGAATCATAGAAAAACAAGGGAGGACTATGATAGAGTAGCTGCAGATTTGACAAAAAGCAAAATAACATATCTACCAATGAAGACTGTAGTCACTGAAACTAAAACTCAAGAGGTGATTATATAGAAAAACTGAAGAGATTTTCAGTGAGATAAATCCAAAGAAATTACCCAGGATGAAGCATATAGGATAAAGTGATGGAAGAAATGAAATAGAGGGTAAGATAGAATGGAATGACAATATGATGATCAACATGAACCACCTCTAAGAGTGAGAGTGTGTAGAAGTTACTATTTACTCTAAATGTTCAAATGCATAAATAACCCTTCTTTCTCAGATTCCAAGGTCATGATAAAACTTTCACTTGATGCAGTATTGTGGGCCTCCAAAGTCATTTTTTTGAGGACAGCATTATATACAGGTAAACCTTGTTTTATTGCACTTTAATGTATTTGCAGATGTTAGTTTCTTTACAAATTTAAAGTGTGTGGCAACCCTGTGTTAAGCAAGCCTGTTTGGCATAATTTTTCCAACAGCATTTGCTCACTTCATGTCCCTGTGTGACATTTTGTGAATTCTTCCAATATTTCAAGCATTTTCTTTATTTTTTTTTTTTTTTTGTCTTTTTGCCATTTCTTGGGCCGCTCTCATGACATATGGAGGTTCCCAGGCTAGGGGTCTAATTGGAGCTGTAGCCGCCGGCCTACGCCAGAGCCACCGCTACGTGGGATCTGAGCTGGGTCTGCGATCTACACCACAGCTCATAGCAACGCGGGATCCTTAACCCACTGAGCGAGGCCAGGGATCGAACCCGCAACCTCATGGTTCCTAGTCGGATTCGTTAACCATTGCACCATGACGGGAACTCCCATTTTCTTTATTATTATATGTGTTATGGTGATCTGTGATCAGTGATTTTTTTATTTTAACTACTCTGACTCACTAAAGCCTCAGATGATACTTAGAAGTTTTTAGCAAAGAGGTATTACTATATTTTTCAGAGACATGAATGCTTTTGTACACTTAAACTGTAGTATAATGTAACCATAACTTTTATGTGCATTGGGAAACCAGAAGAAATGTGTGACTCACTTGTTTTATTGCAATGGTTACTTTATTGCTGCAGTCTGGAACTCAACCCATGGTATCTCTGAAGTATGCTTGTACTCTGATACCAAAGCCAGACAAAGACCTATAAAAAGAAAATGAAAATTACAAGCCAATATCCCTAATAAACATAGATGCAAAAATCCTCAACAAAATATAAACAAACCAAGTTCAACAATACATTAAAATAATGAAACACCTTGATCAACTACAAGGATGGTTCAACATCCAAAAATCATTCAATATACACCACAATAATGATGTGAAGGATAAAAATCATATAATAATCTCAATAGATACCAAAAAAATTGAACAAATTCAGCATTCTTTCATAAGAAAAACCCTCAACAAACTGAGTATAGAGGGAATTGACTTCCACTTAATAAAGGCTGTATATGACTCCGCTAGCATTATGCTCAGTGGTGTAAAGCTGAAAGCTTTTTCTCTAAAATCAGGAGCAAAGCAAATATCCCACCCACACGGCTTTTATTCAACACAGTATTGGAAGTCCTAACCAAAGCAATGATACATGCAGATGACGTGTTATTATATACAGAAAAGCCTGAAGACTCCACCAAAGTAACTATTAGCACTAGTAAAAAAAATTTCAATAAAGTTTCAGGATACAAAACCAATAGACACTGGAGTTCTGTTGTGGGTCAGCAGAAACAAATCTGTCTAGTATCCACGAGGATGCAGGTTCAATCCCTGGCCTCAGTGGGTTAAGGACCTGGCATTTTCATGAGCTGTGGCATTGCCATGATCTTTAGCTCTGATTCGACTCCTAGCCTGGGAACCTCCATATGCCACAGGTGCAGGAAAAAAAATAAAATCAATATGTACTGTATTACTACACACTACCAATGAACTTTTAGAAAGAAAAACTAAGAAAGTAGTCTCATTTATAATGGCATCAAAAGATACTCAGCAATAAATTTAACCAAGAAGATGAAAGATCTGAACACTGAATACTGTAAGATATTGCTGAAAGAAATTGTGGAAGATACAAATAAATAGAAATATATTCCATATTTATGAATTGGAAGGATTAATATTTTAAAATGTCCATATAACCCAAAACAATCTACAGATTCAATGTAATCGCTGTAAAAATTCCAATAGCATTTTTCACAGAAATAGAACAATCCTAGAATTTAGGTGGAACCACAGAAGACCCCAAATAACCAAAGTATTCTTGAGAAGAACGAAACTGGAGGCATTGCACTTCCTGATTTCAAACTATATTACAAAGCTATAATAATCAAAACAGTAGGGTATGGGCTTAAAAACAGACACATAGATCAATGGAACATAAGAGAAAACTGAAATCCATGTGTGTATAGTTAATGATATTTGAAAAAGGAGGCAACAATGTATGATTGGGGAAATATAGTCTCTTCAATAAACAGTGTTTGGGAAACTGGATCCCCACATTAAGAAGGATGACCCTTATCAACTTTAGATGGATTAAATACTTGAATGTAAAGCCTGAAACCATAACACTTCTAGAATAAAACATAGACAGTAAACTCTTTGATATTGGTCTTGGCCTACATCCACAAATCTTAGGATTTGACACCCAAAACAAAGGTAACAGGAGCAAAAATAAACATTTTGGCCTACATCAAACTAAAAAGGTTCTGGAGTTCCCTTGTGATACAGCAGGTTAAGGATTCATTGTTGTCACTGCAGTGGCTCAGGTCGATGCTGTGGGGTGGTTTTGACCCCGGCTGAACATGCTATGGGCATGACCAACAAACAAACAAAAAAGCTCTAAAAAGATTTTTATAGCACATGAATAAAAAAAGTTAAAAAAATAAAAAAAACTAAAAGGCTTCTGCACAGCAAAAGTAATCATTAACAAAATGAAAAAAACACCTATGAAATAGAAAATATTTGCAAATCATATATTTGATGACGGGTTAATACTCAAAGTATAAAATGCACTCATACAACTCAATAACAAAAATCCCAAATAGCACATTAAAAAATGAGCAAAGTACCTAAATGATAATTTTCCACAGAAGACATGCAGTGTCCAACTGGGGCATGAAAATTTTCTCAATATCACTAATTATCTGGAAACACAAATCAAAAACAATGAAATATCACCTCACACCTATTTTGATGGTTATTATAAATAATCTAAGAGATAACAAATGCTGTCAAGGATTTAGAAAAAAGGAGCCCTTGAACACTGTTAGTGGGAATATAGAGTGGAATATAAAGCTACTAGGGAAAACAGCATGGAGGTTCCTCAAGAAATCAGAAATGGAAGCATCATATAATCCAGTAACTCCACTTTAGGATAAATATGTATCCAAAGGAAATAAAATAATTATCTCAAAGATATCTTATTCCTATGTTCATAGCGGCAATTTTCACAATAGCCAAGGTATGGAAACAACTTATGTCCATCAATGGATGAATGGATATATATAATCTTATTCAGCCTTAAAGAAGAAGGAAATGCTGTCATTTGTAATTACATGGATGAATCTGGAGGGCGTTATGCTAAGTGAACAAAGCCAGACTGGGAAAGTCAAATAGCACTTGTTATTATTTACATGTGAAACAAAACAAAACAAGAACCAAAATCTTTAAATTTGTAGAAACAGAGATTATAACAGTGGTTTCCAGGGGGCATGGGAACTAGAAAGAAGTTGATAAAAGGGTACAAACTTTCAGTTATAAGATGAATAAATTCTGAGGATCTAACATACCTGATGACTCTAGTTGATAACACATTGTGTAATTTAAATTTGCTAAAATAGTAAACTTAAATGTTCTCACCCACCAACAAACAGACAAAAAAAAGAACCCCAAACAACTAAGAATGGTCTTTGTATGTGGAAAAATATATCTCCAGCAAAGATTTCTTTTCAGATGGCAGTAGTCAGAGAGAAATTGGTGATGATATAACAGGCTAAATCTTTCAGACTGACATGTGGTGGAATAAAAGCAAAGAAAGAGGAATAGCTAGGAACTAGATGAAGTCCTCAAGTTGAATAAAAGGTCTCCTCCTGTAGGTTTGTAAATGCATTCCATTTGCATATGCTATACATATTTGATAGGAAAATTGGGACTACACACTTGCCTCAACATTGGACATATGGAACAGTTATTAGCTTTGTGGTAATTAGGTGTATATCATCAGATGTTCTGCAGTAAAGTCTAAGGATACCTTTTATTTCTACTTTCCTCCTTCACCATTGCCAATAAGGGATCCATACTTATTTTTTCTGCTATTCTGTAGAACATTGCCCACTAGTGTTCTAGATTACATTTCCTTTGGTCTCCTCAGAAATTTCTTCTCTCTTTTTTTTTCTTCTCCCTATTGGTTGTTCTTTACTGATTGTTTATTCTTAGCATATAAACCTGCCTAGGTGTAAATCTTAAAACAACAACAAAAACAAATACACAACCCTTCCCATTTATTTAAAACCAGTTTTTGTTTGTTTGCTTGTTTTGATTTGCTTTCTTTTAACAGGGGGCTGCTCATTTTACTATTTCTACACTGTTATCCCAATTCACTCTTTAATCCAGTGCCATCAGTTTTGCACTTCTACGCCTTATCCTGTCTGGTAATGCCTCCTAGTTGCTGTATCCAATGGACACATTTCTGTCCTTGTTTATGTAATCCTCCGCTAAATATGTCACTTTCTCCTGGTCTTCTCTGATTTTGTTCTCTCCTCTTACTGTTCCCTCCATTGCACTTCCTCTTGCTTTGGAAAATCCTTTTCCATATCATTTATCTCTCTCTTTTCTTCTGTAAACTTTTTAAATGTTGCTACTTGACAGAATTCCGTCCTCACTGTGCTTTGCTTCTGACCCTTTCTACTCTCTCTGGTGGGGGTTCTCACTCACTCTTAAGGGTTCGTTTTCCACCCATAATCTCTCCTGAGCTCTCAGTACACAATTTGTATTTATGGAGCATTTTCATTTGGACATTTGCAAGCCACACACACTCCTCATACCTGAAGCTGATCTGCATTTGGTCACCATGTTTATGGTTTTATCTCTTCAATACTTTTTGGTTTTGTCCCCTCATCTCCATTTCTATAGCTCTGATCTTAGTTCAAGCCGTCATCATTTCTGATTTGGTTTACTGCCACAACTCCTAACTGAATTTCTTGACTTCATCCTTGCAATTTTATCTCCCTCAACCTTGACTGTTTTTCCACTTCTTCTTCACATTGCTGTAATCAAAACATGTCATTACCCTGATTTAAGTATTTGAGGTGGTGTGTAGTCTTTGGGATGGAGTCCAAACTCCTTGGCATCCTATTCATGGCTCCTTCTGATCTGACCCTGGATTACCTCTGCAAATATCAACATGAAACGCCTTATCCTCTGTGCACCTGTTTTTCTCTCTCTGTCACCTCTGTGCCTTTGCATACCCTATCCTTGCTATTTAGATGGGCTTCTAAGCTCCCTTTATGTAAGTACTTCACCCTTTTAGGAAGTTTCACTGGTTCATTCTCTCCCAAGCCTCTTCTCTACTCTGGGTTAGAATTCTCACCCACATGCCCTCATCCTCATAATGTCTCCTTTTATAGCACCTTGTTCATTCTTCTGTCCTACCACTTAACTCGGTGTGTTATGACGTCTGTGTACTAGTATGATTCTCCCAATAGAATTATGAATTCCTTGAGGGTAAGGACAAATTTTTATTTGATTTGTTTTCAAAGCATCCAGTAAATTGTCTGGTACAGACAATGAAGGCTGTGCCATAAATGAATGAGGTGGTCACAGAATTATTTTCTTTGAAGGGTTTTCTTTCTCTCTGATAAGTCCTTTTATTGACTTTATTTCCAACTTAAGCCAGAGTCTCTTTCTTTTTCTAATGTTGTCAAAGTGGATTGATTTACTTCTAATAGCCCTTCAGATTCAGAATCATACCACTATCCTTTTAAGCTCCTCTACATGAGGCCAAAGTCAATTATTTTACCTAAATTGGAGGGAGAAAACATTGAATTTGTTCTTTTAATTTTCCATGTTTTTATTTGATTGTTTGTTTAATTAATCTTTTGGTTTAGTATTACCTCTCTTACTTTTCTCCATTTCTCTCCTTTTTTGAGATATTTTACTCATTTCTCAATGCCTCTTTGGTTTGCTTATGCTGAAGCTAAAAACACTGTCACCTTTTGTTCTTTCCTGTCAGTCAATCTCTGATCCATGACAAATTAATACAAGCTTTTGTATTGAATACATAAGAGTTTCTCTTATGCTCAAAGAGAAATACATAGCACACAAAGTTGAGGAAGGGATATTTATCACAAGAGAAATTGGAAAAAGTGCAATAAGCATATTGATCTACCACAATCTTTTTTAAAAAAATAAATTTTATTGGAGAATAGTTGTCTTACAAAGTTGTTAGTTTCAAGTGTAGAGCCAAGTAAAAGAGTTATACATATATCCATTTCTTTTCAGATTCTTTTCTCATATAGTTTATTACACAGTATTGAGTAGGTGACTCAGTGCTATACAGTAGGTCCTTGTTACTTCTCTACTGTGTATTGTGATAAAATGAGACCAAGTAACTAATCATCCAGAATTCTTACTAGCCTCTTCATACACAAAATTGACTAACTTCTAGGATAAGGGTTCCAGAAGGTTTATTGCCCCCTAAGTCAGTATCCAAATGTTGGCATTTGCCTTATGAAAAGGGAAAATCTGTAGAATGATAATTTTATGAAATACTCCTTTTAATGCAAATATTTATATTTTAAAACAAATATCAGTCACACCAATTACATGACAGTAAATTGAGATAGGAAAAATGGGGCTGTTGTCTAGCTTTTTAAATCAGTGCAAACTATTTACAGAACAATAATGGAACATACAGGGAGGAAATATGTTATCCTAGTTACAGGAGAAGTGTAGTGAAATCATATGGAACTGGGTTAGAATTCTGGCTCTGCAAATCATTTGTCATTTGACCTTGGCAAAACCTCAGTTCTTCAACTGTTAATTGTCTAGAATTAAATGCATCAAAGCATTTAGAACAGTTCTTCACATGTAGAAAATACCTACTCTATGCAAGTAAACCATTAATATAATTATCATTAATTATTTTTCTTATTCTCCTCTTCCCTTCATTTTTATCATCCAACTTACACACCTAGTTTTTTAAAACTCTCACTATTATTACCTCTTCCTAAATCAGTACTTTTCAAAATGTGCCATTAATAGGCCATGAAATCTGTTTAATAGGTTGCGATCTCTACTAAAAATGTAATAGAATTTAAAAATATGAGCGAATTGCATGCACTAAAAGTCATTATTTTGTGAAAAATTTCGTTGTACATATGATTTGACTGATATTTTAAAAGGATTCTTCTGCTGTGTATGGAATGGACTCTAGGTAGAGTCCATAGGTAGGCATGAATGGAAGTATGGGCCTATTGCATTTATCCAGGCTGAGAGACAATGAGGAATCAGACTCAGGTGGAAGGAATAGAGGAAGTGAAAAGTAGCCAGATTATGGACATATTTTATGAATATGGGCAACAGTTTTCATCAATATACTGGATATAAGTATGAAAAAAATTTTTTGGATTAAGCAACTGGAAGAACAGATTTGCCATATTCTAAGATGTGGAAGCCTATTGGAGTGATAATTTTGGGGGGTGGTGGTATAGAAAGATGGAGTTTTATTTTGGACATATTAAATTTGAGATGCTTATAATTATGGACATGGAGATGTTAGGTATGCAGTTGCATAGAGAAGTCTAAATTTGGAGGCAAGTTCTTGGCTGGAGATACAAATTTGAAGATTGTTAGGATATCTGTGCTATTTAAGTCATGAGTCTGGATGAGATAACCAAGGGTGTGAGTGTACCTAGAAAAGAGGTCTGAGGTGTGAACCTTGAGGCACTGTGACACCTAGAAATTGGAAAAGTAAATAACTGCAAGTAAACAAAGAAACTGAAACACTGTGGCCAGTGAGAGAGCAAGGGAAATACTCAGGAGAATATGGTTTCCTAGAGCCAAGCAAAGAAAGTGTAACGAGAAAGCGATTACCTCTGACTAGGGCTATCACCCTGCAGGTAGAATGTAAGAGTACATAGTAGGTGATGGTTGTTGAAGACTCTTACAAGCACCATTTTTTTTTTTTTTGGAATGAAGATAAAAGCCTGCAGTATATTTTTGGTGCATATATGGGTTTTTAATAAGTGTAATTGTTATCCTAGAAATGTCTTTGTTATTTCTTTTTTTTAATAAAAAATTATTCTAGGTTATGTATCTAGGTTGCTTTTTACCTGTGCATTCTAGCACATTTTAAACTTTGTTTTCCTAGTGATTAAGACCTAAGTAGTTTTTAGGACATGCTCTAATGAATATTCTTGTACCCTTTCAGACCTGTGCAACTATTTCTTTGAGAAAAATAACTTGACCTCTAATTATTGGGTTTTGGTCATTTACAGACTTCATTTTCACAAGATATTGCTAATTTGCTTTCTTGAGTAGCGTAGCTGACCTAGTTTACCTTCCCAGCAGCAGTATATGGGCGTTCAGTCTCTTCATAACTCTTTTTTTTTTTTCCCTGTCTTTTTAGAGCCACACTTACGGCATATGGAAGTTCCCAGTCTAGGGGTTGAATCAGAGCTGCAGCTGCCAGCCTACACCATAGCAATGTGGGATCTGAGCTGCATCTGTGACCTATACCACAGCTTGCAGCAATGCAGGATCCTTAACTCGCTGAGCAAGGCCAGGGATTGGGCCTGCATCCTCATGGATACTAGTCAGGTTCTTAACCTGCTGAGCTACAACGGGAACTCCTCTTCATAACTTTTTTAATACTCAGATTTAGCCCCTTTTTTTGATTTTTTGGGATCATTCTAATAGGTATTCTGTGATTCTCTCAGTTTTAATTTGCATATCTCATCATTAATGGCTTAAAATATTTCCATGTTGATGCTGGCAATTTGGACTTCTCCTTCTGTGCATTTGCCTAGTCATATATTCTTTGTCCAGTTTCATGCTCTTTCTGAGCCACCTGTTTCCTTTTTTGATGACTAAGTTACCCACCAATGACATTTTATTTGTCATCATTTTCCAGCTTCCATGGCATATATCTATCTTTCCTTTTGACTTCAGAGTCTGTGTTATAGGTTTCCTCTTTATTTTATTCAGAGCCTTCAAATCAATGATTTAAAATCCAAATGACACTTTGATTTTATATTTCTTTCTCTTTCTCAGATCCATTGTCCAAGTCTCTAGTTCAGCTAACAGCTGGAGCATCTTTTAGAATTTTCTCCCTTCAGTCTTTCGAAATAACAACTTCTCTCTTTTACTACGACTGCTCTACCTTCCAGTTATCCCACTACCTAATCACCTATTGAACTTCCCAACTCACTGACTAACATCCCTCTGTCCACATTTGGCGCCCAAGTGCATACATAATTCTATTCTGGAAGAGTCTAAGGATCTTTAAACCAAATGTTTCCTTCTTCAAGAAATTACATAGTCCTATGTTGAACTCACATGGTATTAAGTTGGCACTACCCTACATGTCTCTGTTTCTGGATTAAGTGTTCTACTAGGTTGCAAATTGTTTGAGGGCAAGAATTTTACCATAAGGCAACATAGCATGTGAGTTTGGCACATGGACCTCCTGATCTCGGTTAAATCTTGGCTCTGCCCCTTAGTAAAGCTGCATAGTTTCAACAACGTTACCTAATGACTTTGTGCCTCAGGTTATTACACTACTGTTGTGAAAATTGAATAAATTTTTACATGTGAAGCTCTTAGAAGAAGGACCCAAAATTGTACTGCTTAGCAAATGTTTACCATCACTATAAATATTGCTATCCCCTCTACTTTCATCTCAGTAACATCTTGTTTATGGTAACAATCCATATTAAAAAAAACTTGAATATAAATGCAATATTCTATAAGTAGTAGGTGAAAGGAGAGTTGGGAGTAAAAAATGGGAAGAGGCAACCATTCTATATTACTCTTTCCCTATACTTTTGCTTAGTCCATAAAATGAGAACTTTGTAAATATTGGGAGGAAACTTCATCTATCTCTCCACCTCCTCAGCCCTACCTTCCAGAAGAAAGGCTCTTTTGATTGGTGAGATGATCACCAATTGGTGAAGAGGATCAATAATCTTGATTATCGTCTGTCTTGAGCCTTACTTTTGCTCTTTCTTTTTACCCAGACTTCCTATAGACCAAGACTTTTCTTCTTCTCTTCTTACAGTAAGCAGGCCTTGCCTCTGGGTAGGGAAATACTTTTTCCAGAGATAGGAGAAAAACCTGTGTTTATTTTGGGCATATAGCAAATTCTCTAGTCCAAATTTTAAAGCCATAAAGCTATTTTTATTCATATCTAATCTCTGTCCTTTACTGTTTTGCTTATCCTCTGAATATTTCCAGTGAAAGAGGGGATACATAGTAAGCTAAAGTAAAAGAGAGAAAAAGAATATGAAGAAATCAGACAGAAGGCGACTTGGCCAGCTGTAAATGATAGGATAGAAACGTGTTCATTTTTTTAGGTCAGGAAAGACCATGGGCTGGTGACTGGTGAAGAAAGGAATAAATCCAAGTTGGTATTGAGGAGGCTTTAGATAGTTACAGATAGGGACCATATTTGATGTTTCTGGGACTGTCCAGGGTTACACTTGTAGTCCTAGTATTTTGTTCAGCCCAGCATTCCATGACAAAATTATCTCAAGTTGGATGCTTAGGTATATAATTATCATAAATATTATGGAAAAGACAAGAGCCTTCTTGGAACATGACAGTGGGTAAAACAGATGATAAGTTTCACGGGGAATGTGATTTTTAAGTGATGAATGGCCACATCGTTCTAGTTTTAAATGAAAGTCGTGTATCCTAAGGCTTCTTTGAGAGAGCATGGCCGTCCCTTCTAAGTGATCAGACAATTCTTCAGCCAAAGGTTTCCAGATATGAAAATTGGCCCAGTTCTGTGAATTTAGCAAGGGATTGTGGCTTTTTATGAAGACTATTCCCTTCAGCCTTCTGTTCTTCTTCTTCTTTTTTTTTCTGGTTATAGATAATAAAGGTGAATATGTGTCAGTTTCTGGTCTGTTTTATCTGGAAATGTGATACTCTAAAACCATCTCTACAGTTCTCTCTAATTTAAGCCGTTTGGCTGGTCCTTTAGCCATTTTTGTTGTTACAATAATTTTAGCTTCCTGGTTTCTGTAGGTAAAATGCTGTCCCTTGGCCTCTAATATTCAGAGCCCTACCATCCCCAATGAACAAGCCCATCTCTGACTGCTTCTCCTATAGTCGGACCTAGACAGCAGAGGGGATACACACAGCACAACTACGTTATGCTGGATTCCCTCTTACTAGTGTGTTCCTGGTAGTGGTTGGTGTGCCCCTGGACCTCCTGTGGAACGTAACTCTTTGGAGGATTGTCTGAATGCACGAACTATATCTGTGACAGAATGCTCACTTTCCTTAGCCTCTTTATTCTTCCTTCTACTAGCCCACAGAGTCTTCTTCCATAGTGTGTACTCTCAACCACTGGGCAATGCTGACCTGTAGGCATTCTTGTGTGTCCGAAGCCCTATAAGAGAGCCTTTGGCAGCTAATGCCAAACTGCACCTAGCAGGCCACTCTGGATGAAGAAATCTCAGTGACTAGATGACCCAAATAACCAGGACTCTAATAGCCAGATAGAGCCTTCCCCCATGAACGTTCTCACAGATGTGTATACCAGAGTGCATATTATTTGTACCATGGATCAATACATATACAAACCTATACATACATGCCCCATACATGCTAAATGTATCACGTAGCTATGCCATGCCTTATATGCACATTATAAGTATACACAGTCAGAACTTCCAGTATTCTCATGAATGCATTAGTAGCTGGTAGTGTGGAAGCTTTGGGATTGAAGTCATACAGACCTTCACTCTTATTAGCAGTGGTATTCTGAGGAAGTTCCTTTCTTTCTTTGAGCTTCAGATATCCCATCAGCATAAGTAGCTATCATAATACCTATCTCACAGGATTTCTCTTAAGATTACATGAGATAGGAGAAATGAAACTGCTCAGCACAGTTCTAGTATTAAAGAGTGCAGTGAAAGTTTTGTTAAATTGAATTACATATTATCTACCATTCTTAATACAATTGTGTGTTTCTAGTGCTTATTAATGAAATGAGCACGGATCATATTAACCCGAGCTGGTCAAACTATACATCTTACTAGTTCTACTATGATGTCCAGTCTTCCTGTTTTCCTTCAGGCTGAAATCATCAGGGAGGGGCTGCTGAATCATCTTCCTAGTTCTTCTACTGTTTAGCTGGGTAATTCCAGAGAAGTGACTTTTCTCTGTGGACACCAATATCCTTTCTTATTTCTGGGATGAGACAAATTCAAGACCATGGATAGCTATTGGGTTGTCAGCATGAGACTCAAAAGAGAGCTTAAAAAAATGCAGTCATGAGCTTTCTCCTGGAGATTCTGTTGAGTAGCTACTATAAAAAAATAAATCCTTGATTTTTAGTGCTTTAATACAGAGTTTATTTTCTGGTCATGGAAATGTTTGATACAGGGGTTTCTGGTAATTGTCCTGCTCTCTTTTTTATGGGAATTTTATCTTTCCTCTTGCTCTGTCACCTACCAGGACCTTAGAATCTCCTACTTCTAGCTAGCAGACAGAGAGGGTGCCTGTAGTAGTGCATGCAAACTAGAACTCATCCTTTCTCTTAGATCCAATTGGCCAGAACTTTGTCAAATGGCATATCTATATTCAAAGGGCTGTAGGAATTGTTGCCCTTGACTACACAGCTACATCTCAGTGACAGCTTTATTCTAGAATGAGGAGTGCTCATTTTTTCTTGTGGACAGCCAGCTCTTTCTACTATAGTCAAGTTTGTAAATCAGTGGACTCAGTAGCACCCAAGCTCCTTTCCAGGTAAGATCAACTGAGCATATGTCTGAAGCACAGTATGTACAGGAGAGTCTTAGTTAACTTTTATTTAACAAGGTTCTGAAGACTTTTTGAAACTCTGAAATTGGAAGCTAAATGTTATTCCACAGGAAAGAAAAAAATCAAAGATTATGTAAAACTTTATATCTCACCTAAATTCCCCCAAATTTGTTGCATTAATTACTGTCACTCTTTGTCAATTCTCTTATCTTTTGAGTGTGTGGATTGCAAAAATCTTTCACATCAAGAGGAAGTGTATTTTTTTCAATCACTGTTTATACCAAATTTTACATCAGAATGAACTCCCTTGTTCTTCAACACATGTAGATTATGTGTTATTTTTGAATGCAATGTTGTTATTGAGTGTTAATTGCATGCACCTACAGCTTTCAAAGTGATAACTAGATACTGTCAAACTGATAACAGCCAGCCTTCTCTCTACCATTACACACGTGTTAATTTATAAGGTGCCTTATCAGGAACTTCACAAAACCTTTATTTTTGGGTTCCTTGATGATGTGAGTGAGAAAGAAAAGTGCAGATATACTGCTCCCATTTAAAAAATGCTGCATTAAGGCAGTGGGCAGGAGAGCTCTAGCCCAGAGATTTTTTTTATTGATAAAAGCTTTTACCAATTTACCCTAATTTCTTGAGACTTCAGAGTTAGCATAGGAAGCACATGCAAATATAGAAAATTCTCTATCCGAATATATTTTCCTTTAATTTTCTCAACATAACACATTCTCATTTGGAAAAGATCCCATGTACCTATAGTTAAAATCATTTGCAAAGTGCTCAGTCTACATTTTTGTGTGACTTCAAGGGGTCCCATGAAATGGGTGTGGTTCGTATAGGCTCAGGCATCATGTTTACATGTGAGTCTAATATGAGAGTGTGTAGCGTCCTTTCATCTTTATAATAAATTTTTATATATTCATCTTTATAATAAATTTCATTTATTTTTGTGGTAATTCAGAAACAACTAAGATTTAATTTAAATGTTCTTTATAAGAGTTTACTAATAAATAAATTAATAAGACAAAAAGTTATAAAAGAACCTTTGATTTATTAACAATTCTAACAATCAGACTTTAAAGCAATTTAGAACCTCTAGTTATGTGCGCTTTGGAAATGCTCACCATTACAAACATTCAGCTGGGTTTTTTTTTTTTTTAATGTTTCCTTCCTTCCTTCCTTCCTTCCTTCCTTTCTTTCTTTGTCTTTTCTGGGCCAGACCCATGGCATAAGGAGGTTCTCAGGCTAGGGGTTGAATCAGAGCTGCAGCTGCCGACCACAGCCACAGCCACAGCCACAGCAATGCGAGATGTAAGCCGTGTCTGTGACCCACACCACAGCTCACTGCAATGCCGGATCCTTAACCCACTGAGTGAGGCCAGGGTTCGAACCCCTGTCCTCATGGTTGCTAGTTAGGTTTGTTAACCACTGAGCCACGATGAGAACTCCAGGGTTTTTGTGTGTGTGTATGTTCAGAGTTCTGGAATAGGTATAGGGAACAGAGCCAAGGTCTAAGACAGTAGCCATGTTTTAGACAATCTACAGTCTGCCTTGAAGTTCATGTAACATCTGGAGACATATCCTCACATCCTGGTGGACAGAAGGTCTGTACAGGGGTCTTACATCCTAGCTGTTTACACATAGGTGACCCCTTTACACAATGCTATGTAAAACTTTATTAATCAGTGAATGAGCACATGAAAAATATATGCATTTAAAATATCTAATGATTCCATTATTTCCAACACTTAAATTATTTCTAATTAATGAAGTTTTAAGTAATGTGAAAAGTGACTCTGGGATGCTTTGGGGTTCAATTTGGGGGTGTTCGAAAGTTCTAAATATTTGTAATATTAAAAGATTTTCTTAAAAATGACAAAGAAAGTCATTGAGCTATGGTTCCTTTTTCTACAAACTAATTTCTTCTTTTTTTCCTTTCGGACTACTGTTTTAAATTCTTTCAGAACACCAAACATTTATTTTAAAAAAATAACATTCATCTTATAGGAAATTGTACTGTGTTCTGACTTTTTCTTTTCTTTTTCTTGATTCCTTTTTGAGGATTTATTTAACCCAGCATGTATATTTCAGGTGAGTGAAAATCAAAGAGGCAAACTCTTAATGGCTAGCTGATCTGACAGCTGATTCAAAAGGGTAAAGTAATAGAAATAGCATGGTGATAGTTGCAGAATATTGGTGAATTCTTATACAGGAAAAAATTTAACTTTATTTTCTGGTTAAATAAGTTGGAACCTGAATTGTTATCATCATAATGCACTATATTCTTCTCCCTGAGGAGTTAAATCTAGAAAAACAAACAAAAAAATCTATGCTTAGAAATGCACACTGCAATTAAATTTCTTTAATTTTTTCCCTCTATGCGTTAGATCTGGCCTTTTGTCTACTTTGAGTCCTTTTCTGGGACACATAGGTTTTTTAAAAGCAAACTTAGAGCACTGTTCAGTCTTTGGATTATAACCGAACTGATAATCAGCCTCATCTTTCCCCAGTCAAAATTTGTCCTCTCACCTGGTTTTTCTCTCACACACTCCACACAAAACGTGCTGGCACATGCAAAGCCATGGGTGTGCTTTCCTGGGGCAGTGGGAACAGAGGTCCTCTGTGGGCAGCATAATCACATTGGTCTCATCTCTATATGATGCGGGACCTTTTCAGCCCATGTGGTAGACTTCAAAGGAAGGAGCAGGCTGATGTTTCATAGCAGAGGAAGGTAAGTGTGGGTGTCCATAAGCCATAGTCAGCATGGTTGTTTCTATTCTAGGAAACAAAATCAGGGCTATAACTCTAGAACCTTGTCAATCAGGGCTGTAACTCCAGAACCCTTATATGGGAGGCCATTTTTTTTGCTGGTGAATATAGGGCAGGAGGATGTGGTCAGAAGCAACAGGCAGAAAAGCAGGAGGTAACATCACTGCTGTGTGGGATAAGATAGGGTCTACACTGTGTATCTGTGAGGAAGGACAGTCTTATCCCATTCTTCCCACGTCAGTCCCATTTCTAGTCCTTAACCTTCTTCACAGACATTCCCACTGAAGGGGGAAGGAGCTGCACTTCCAGGCCTGAGATCTTGACACTATTATTATTAAGGGTTATTATTCCTTAAAAGGTACAAAGCTATGTCTATTTATTGTTCTCTTTCTGGTTTCTTGTGGCTACCTGGGTAAGTGCTCTTAGAACCTCTTGGAGCTTGCTTTAATACACATACTCATATCTCCCTTACCCCTTCTCTCTCTGTCTCTGTCTTTTTCTTTCTGCCTAAAATAGGCTTTATCCTGTTAGTCCTTAGACATAGACTTTGAAGTTGCTAAGTCCTTCAAACACTCTTTTACTAGAGCTCTATTTTAAGTATTTTCACATGTATTAGTCAAGTAGCACTTCATTTCTTATTTCCCTGCAGAGAGAAACATAATGAGCAGTGTGAGATACAGCCATTTCTAGATACCTGTCTTAATACCTTCAGCCACCACCAAAACCCTCTCTATTCAAAAGAAAGACAATCAAAATATATAGAGGAGACTTGTTTCAGTGAGAGAGAAAAATGCATTTGAAGTCAAACAGACTTGGTTTTAAATCCTAGCTAAAACAGTGTCTGTGGGACTAAGACAAATTATTAATTTAAAATCATATGCTGTACAGTAGAAAAAAATAATGTATTGGGGAAATAAAAAAATAAAATCAATAAAAATTTATAAAAAATCATATGTATTACTTTAAAAGTGGAAAATATATATTAATTAATTATATATATATATTAAATTATTTGAGCCTATTTTTTTAATCTATGAAAGGGAGCTTATAATGTTTGCCTTGAAAAATTCTTGTAAAACTCAAAGAAAATGCAGTCTGTGGCATATGGTAGATACACAGCATACAGGGACTTTATTCTACTCTTCTGATGATTTTTCCTCCTTTCCTCTGTTCCAAATGACCTCTTTCTGCAGCCCTCAGGCTCTCTGCCATCATTCTGTTATTTTACTTTTTTTCCTTAAAGGTTACCCTGATTTACTGTCCTCAGATATCATCTGTGCAGAACTATAGGTGGTTGAAGTTATGAGTAAAAAAGGCACACGTCCTATGGGGTTATTCTGACTTAGATATACAGGGACATTATATAGGTAATCTCTCCATCAAGTACTTTGAGGCTCCCAGTTGATATCCCAAGAAAGTTAATAACATAACACTTTCTATAGTGATAATTCTTAAGTACTTTTCCAATTTTTATTTTGAGCGACCAGAGTATTTATTTAAAAGTACATAATTGTTTTGTATTGAAAATAAAATATTTGTTATATTCACTCAAAATAGCATAAACAATTAGCTTATTCGAATGATCTTTCTTTACTTTTCACAAATTTTTTTATATAATGATTTTTATTTTTTTCCATTATAACTGGTTTACAGTGTTCTGTCGATTTTCTACTGTACAGCATGGAGACCCAGTTACACATACATGTATACATTCTTTTTTTCTCACATTATCATGTTCCATCATAAATGACTAGACATAGTTCCCAGTGCTACACAGCAGGATCTCATTGTTAATCCATTCCAAAAGCAACAGTCTGTGTCTATTAATCCCAAGTTCCCAAACCATCCCATTCCCTCACCCTTCACCTTGGCAACCATACGATATCACTTATATCTGGAATCTAATGTACAGCACAAATGAACCTTTCCATAAAAAAGAAAATCATGGACTTGGAGAATAGACTTTTTACAATTTTAAGTCACATATAAACAAGAAACATTAGTAATTCACATAGAGAAACAGTGTTAATCAGACTAACATCTTTCCATTTTTTTTGTCTGCTTGGTTAATAAAAATCGTATCTAAAAATAGTTTACCTTATCCCTGTTCCTTGCCAATTTTTCTTCACTCTACTCATGTTGGAGTAAGAATTGACTAGTTTTATTTTTGTTGTTGTTGTTATCATGCATTTTGAAGTTAAGATAGGACTTTTATCTTTTTATTATATGTATCACATATACATATATAAATATTACATTATATATATATTTCTCCCTAGAAAAAATGTAAATTACTGCTAGTATTTTGTCAATCATATTCATTTTGTGTTACAACTTTGAATGGTGTCCAGCTCTCAGTTTAAATCATTTTCCTCTTAAATTTTTACAACTGCCAATAATTATGATTAGTATAGTTTATTTTAAAAAAGCAAGGTAACTTGAGTAAAAATTAATTTTGAAAGACTGTGCAATGACATGAAAGTATCATCTATGAGTAAAAATCTTAATGTATCCTGGTATATTACTTTATAATTTTCTGTTTACTAAACAATTTTGTGTCTATTACTTAATTAATCCTGATGGAAACCTAATAAATTAGGTACTGTTAATACTGTAGTCAAGATAGAGATTCAAATAATTTAATTTAACCTAGAGTATGAAACTAGCAATTGGTCTAACCAGAGCTCAAATATGAATCCTTTGGATCCAAATTCTATGTTCCTTCCTGTGACCATGTTGCAGTTAACAGATATTTTTATTTTTAGAATATTGAGCAAATGCTCCAAATCTTAGGTTAAGAGTCAGAGAGGCAAGAATAGAAAATCATCCACCTGGGATGATTTGTCCTAGAGAGTGCAATTAACTTGGTTCCCAAATGCTTTAAAGATCTGGGACACTTTTCATTAAGTAGGTGAAGGTTGGTAAAATTTGCCAGTTTTTTCCATTCTGACTTCATTCACTCCTTTGTACTTTAAATATGGTTTTAGAGACCAAAGAAGAAATGGAACATCACATAAAATTTGACAGTTCATGGATGGCTCCAGGCATCAGAGATATCTATTATTCCACTATATAGGGTTTCAGAGAAAACATACAGATTTAAAAAGTTCATTGGAAATGGCTTGGAGGCAAGTTACACAAAGCAGAAGGATGGTTTGCGATGCAAGAGTGTATTTCATTCCTGGAAGAAAGATGTTAAGAATGTCTGAGTCATTACCATTGACACGTGGGTATCAGTTCATTAGGATTCTGCTCGTTTACATTGTAAATCCAATTGATGTTATTAATTTGGTTTCTATGATTCACTGAAGCCTGGTCTTGCTGATAAATAGTAGATACTTGATTCTCAGCACATTTTTTAGATGTTAGAAAGTAGGTGGCAGAAGTGTAGGGAGGGTAGATATTGAAATAAGGCTTTCAACTTCATGGTTCTTATTACACTTAAGAAACAGAGTGATGCTACAATAATGTTTTAAATGGAAAGGAATCTTGAGAAGTAGAACATTGCCATTTTGCACAATGTCATTATGTGCAAACCATACTGTGTTTTCTGAAGGTACTTTTATTTTGAGGTGAAAAATTAGGGTAGCATTAGGAACTATATATTTTCAGTTGAAATATCACAGGGGTTCAGAATTTTTCCATGACTTAGAGTCTATTGAGTTGGAATATTTGCAAAAGTGGGGAGAAATCTAAAGGAAGGAGCTTAGAATTAAAAGGAAAACTCTAAGAGATAAGGGGAGAAAAATCAAGTCACAAAAGCTTTGTAATTTGTCCCTAATATGACAGCTTCTATATTCATATTCTTGACCTCTGTCTTCATAGTTCTATAAAATCTATGAAATAAAGTAGATAATACCCCTAATCTATAATGTTAATATAGTACTGAACCAGAAAATAAAGAAGTGCTTAATACAGCCTGAAGCAAACACAATACAAGATGTGATAATATTACAATGCTGCTGCTGCTGCTGATGGTGGTGGTAGTAATGTAAATGTAAAAATTTTTTTTACATCCCATGCTTTTCCTTTTTACCATACCACACTGTTGTAACACAAGATGATTCATTGGTGAGACCAGGGTTGGCAGAACACTTATGCTACTTTGTTCCTATAATGCTAGGAAGTGGCTGAATTATGGATAGGCTGGCAGGGATAGGGAAGGTTGGTTCCAGGTGGGTGGAAGAGGGAGGAGCATAAACAGAACAAGACCCATGAGCCTACCCATGGTACTATGGTGGAAGTTAATATCCTTTTAGCAGACATCCCGAGTTTACCTCCTACCTTATCCCTAGGGAAAGTATTCAAAAATGGGCTTATTCACTTAACAATTCTTTATTGTGAATAGATCCACACAAATAAAAGAGACCCATTTCAGGGAAGTCCAAAAATCCTTCAAATGCAGGGGCTGCTTGCATGGCATTGAGGACTATGCTTCTGTCGCCTGTGGTGCACATGTAGGCACATGTATGCTGAAGAATGAAGATTCATAGCAGGAATGGGAACGAACCATTTTAATCTCACAAGTTAAGCACATGGGGTAAAACAGACTGCCTGTTCTCCATACCACCCTTCTGATGTGACTCTTTCAGAAAAAAACTTCTCGATATGAAGTAATTATAACCTATTCAAATCAATCTTCCCCCTGCTTTTAGCTCCATTGATTCATTCAACTTCTATCAGTGTTTCTTTCTATTTGAGTTACATAAAGGAAAAAATATTTGGTTTAACTTGCTGCAGCAGGTTTCAAAACCCAGGCATCATTAGAGTTCTTGAAAAGTAATGACTATTGAATTTATCTTTGGTCCAGAGAATTTTTATCCCTGTTCTTGGCAGAAGTTAACGGTTCTGACATTTGGCCATTATTTTTTGGCGACCTGTGTGTCTCCAGCAAAACTTGAAGGGACAATTCAGTCTCTGATGATAGAAAGAAAACAAACTAAAGCAAGGAAAAAAAAATTTTTACCATCCATTTGCTATAATAGATACGCAATTTTTATTTTAAGATGAAAAAATTTTTTTAGTAAATGAAAATTTTCTTGAGTCTCTTAGATGGTAGAAGTCTGATACCACTTAATCAAACAAAATCAATGTGATTATCAGGAAACATTTACTGTGGGATCCATTTAAGGCTTCAGTGTAATTGCTGAGTAGTATGCCAAGTCTACTCAGAACAGAACCCATTAAGATGTTATTTAAAAAGCATCCACAAACTTTCATCAAACACCTTAAATATTATTTTTTAAAAGCCCATAATGATACGGAAATTTCTGTAAGCTAATAGCTTCAGTAAGCTATGAACAACAGTATTTATCTTTAAACTTTTCCTAAATGTTAGTTATAACAGTTCTTTTTTTCCAATTTAATTTTTACATTCCACTAACTAGCCTGCCTCCTAGGAAATTCCCCAATAATAATCCAAAGAGCAGCGTGTGTACTGGGGCTCAACTAGAGAAACAAAACCGTTAGGATATATACATATTAAGAGATTCATTGCAAGGAATTGGCTTATATGATTGTGAAGACTGGCTTAGCAAGTCCAGAATCCACAGGGTAGGCCACCAGGAAGGACAGGCTGGAGTTCTTGGTCACGTTTTACCACAGGCGAAATTTTGTCTTCATTAAGGAAGCCTCATCTTTTACCTGATGGAATCACATTCATCTAATTACCTAAGCTAATCCCCTTACTTGAAGTCAACTGATTATAGACTTCAATCATAACATAATAACTTCATAGCAACACGAAGATTGGAATTTGAATATCTGAGGATGTAGCCTAGCCAAGTTTATACATCACAAGAGTATCATGGGAGTTCCCATCATGGCTCAGCAGAAACGAATCCAACTAGTATCCATGAGGATGTGGGTTTGATCCCTGACCTCACTCAGTGGGTTAAGGATCTGACATTGCCATGGGCTGTGATGTTGGTCACAGAGGTGGCACGGATCCCATGTTGCTGTGGCTGTGGCATAGGCCAGCAGCTGTAGCTTCGATTGGATCCCTAGCCTGGGAATTTTCTTTCTTTTTTTTTTTTTCACCATATCAATAAATTTAATTTTTTTATTTCCCCAATACATTATTTTTTTTCTACAATACAGCATGGTGACCCAGTTACACATACATGTATACATTATCTTTTCTCACATTATTATGCTCCATCAAAAGAAAAAAAAATAGGAGTATCATGGTGTTCCCTGGTGGCTCATTGGTTTAAGTATCCAGCATTGTCACTGATGCTTGAGACTTGGCTTGCTGTTGTGGCATGCGCAGGTTGGATCCCTAGCCAGGAAACTTCTGTATGCTGTGGGTGCAGCAAAATTAAAAAAAAAAAAGTCTATCACAGAGTGTCATAATGCATCAGGTCCATTTAAATGACAAAGATTTGGTATTCACTGATTTCTTGAATAAAGAGTTTATCTGTGCATTTCTAAAAAACATAGTTTTGAAGATACTTCATCATTATTTTCTAGTTTGTAGTATGGTTCTATTAATTAATTAATTAATTTATTTATTTTATTTATTTTATTTTTTGTCTTTTGTCCTTTTAGGGCCATGCCCGCAGCATATGGAGGTTCCCAGGCTAGGGGTCTAATCTGAGCTGTTGCTGCCGGCCCACGCCAGAGCCACAGCCATGTGGGATCCGAGCCACATCTGCAACCTACACCACAGTTCACAGCAACGCCAGATCCCCAACCCACTGAGCAAGGCCAGGGATCGAACGCACAACCTCATGGTTCCTAGTCAGATTTATTTCCGCTGCTCCACAACAGGAACTCCTGCAGTATGGTTCTAAATAAATAAATTAGTACATGACCTGGTGGTTTTTCACTTGGATACTATCCCTGAATTATCTAAAACTTGTTTATTAATGTCTCAGACCTATGAATATCCTTGTACTACTCTGATTTGGAAAAGGAGAGAATACAGGCTTAATTTTTCCTTTCTCCATCTTTTTTCCAGTTCTAATAGAGAAAACTCTTCTTTCCTTGAATTAATTATTTGCTGCTACAGTGAATGATTTTTTCCCACAAAATCATGTTGAATACATGGTGGTTATGTCCCCAGGCTTCCCCTCGAAGTCCAGTTCAAAGATCAAATACTGTTCTCATTAGATATACATAATCTAACTTAAAAGATTTCTTCCTTGTGGCAACTAACTTGAATTTACAGCTGCCTTGTAGGGTATATATACTGCTATGTGTTTCTTTATGTCCTTCTTCTTATCCTATTCCTAATTGGATAATTACTTCTAAATTTTTTTCTCACAAGAACACATTTACTGTGTTTCTACTAGGAAATTTTCTAGACTTGATATCAGATGTTGTGGTGTAAGACCATAAAAGTAAAGGAAACAGCATCACAGAGATTAATTATATATTCAATTCAGAGCCATTGGTATTATGATAAAGGAAGTAAGATCCTATAGGAGAATAGTAAGAATCTTACTTCCTTACTTATAGGAAGTAAGATCCTATAGTAAGAATCTTACTTCCTTACTTATAGGAAGTAAGATCCTATAGTAAGAATCTTACTTCCTTACTTATAGGAAGTAAGATCCTATAGTAAGAATCTTACTTCCTTACTTATAGGAAGTAAGATCCTATAGTAAGATCTCTCCATGGCAGGGAGATCAGGGAGTTGTTTCTGGAACTTTTCCTGGAGGAACAGATTCTTAAATTGATATTAACCCAGTTTTAGGCATGTGAGAGTGGTGAAGAGCAGAAAGAGAGGAAACACATACATGAAGGCCAAGAGGTGAGAGAGAGCATGGTGAGTTATGAATGCTAAGACAAATTTTATCAGTTTAAAGCATAGAATTCAAATGAGAGTGAGCAAATGTCCAGAGATGAGGCTGGGAAGGTAAAAGCTAGATATAGGAAGTCTTAGCCAGGTCAATGAATTTTGAATTTCACCTGTGGGACACCAAAAGCCATCAGAGAGTTAGAAGTAATAGAGCAAGAAGAATTTTAGAAAAATCTCTTTGGATATAATATAGACAATAGATTACAGAAGGGGGAACCTGTAAATTCAGCAAGAGTAGGGGTGTTTCTATTTTGGGGCATGGTTGAATGTATTCCAACTAACTATTCTCATTGTTTAGAATACAATAGGCATTCATTCATTCATTCATTCATTCAGTGAATATTTATTGATTAACTATGCAGTATCCTTGATATTTGCAAAGGAGACTGTGCTGAATAAGACTGGCATGATCAAAGCCATCATGGATCTGGTAGGGAAGAGAGAGAGGTAACATCAATATTTGGTGAATAGAATAATTATATACTGTAGTTTTAAGTGCATAAAAGAGACCAAAGAATTATTCTAGTAGAGAACAATGAGAGGTCCTTACTTTAGGTAAGTTTATCATGGGAGACCTGCTTAAGGAGGTGGCAGCCTGGAGATATATATTGCAAAATGTGTTTTTAAATAACTATAAAAAGTAAGAATGAAAGCAGTGATCAAGGGAGGATATGATGTGTGTGCGTCAGGGTAGTGGAAATGATCATGGAGAGAAGTGTTGCATTTGAGGACATTAGTGATCCTGTAGGACCAGATCATTAACTGGATGTGGAGACTGCAGAAGTCAGAGGAGTTAAGGATTTCAACAACTGGCACCATTTCCTGAGGTGGAGATTCCAGGAATAGAAGTAGGAGGACCTTCTGTGTTGGAGTAAGGATAGATTCCATTTCAGACATTTGGGTTGGACGTGATCGTGAGATGTCCTTGTGGAAATGGCCAGATGGAAGTGGGAGATACAGATCTGGAGTGCAGGAGGGAGGTCTGACTTGGGCAGAAATAGGAAGGAAGCAAAGAGAGTAATATCACAACGGCCATAGGCAGATGGCATTTCAACAAGTAAGTGGTAAAGTGTTGAAGTTTGTGACTCAATCAAGTAAGATTGGAACCACTACACATTGATGGATATGGATTTTAAGATAGTGGTCAGTTGAAATCTTCTAGAATTGAAGTTTGCCATGTGGGTGCTTTGTAAAGATCGCAGGGCAGAAAGGAGTTGAAAACTACAATTTAGATAAGGAAAAAAGTGAAGAAATGGATTGGGAGCAAATGTGAGGATGAAGGAGTGTGCCATCTCGACACAGAAGAATTCATGTTCTGGAAGTAACTGAGGAGAGCAGAAAAGAGGACGTTGTGATCATAAAGTGGAACTTTAAAGGTTTGGTTTCATTGGTGAGCCACTTGGAAGTGATCTTAAGGTCCAGAGTGTGGTTGTGAGAGCTCTTTCTGCTGGGGAACACTGGGGCTGCTCAGAAACAGCTGCGGTGTGATAGGCTGCACTTCTGAGATACCCTAGAGTTTAAAAGGAGTAAGCGTCCATCTGGATGTATCGTGAAGGCTCCCAGAGGAAATCCATGAAGGCTCCCCGTTCTCAGACCATGGCTGATGAACACAGGCAGTCAGGGAATCTGGCTGGGCCCTGGATCACCTCTAGATGTATAGGTTACACACTTGCCTTACATCCATAGTGTATTTCTAGGCACTCACCAAGAACTGCGCATTTTTATATTTCTGAAATTTGTTATAGTTGAACTATATTTAGTCTTTTCTGAACAGCCATGTATTGAGCCCAGAGACAAAGATGCAGTCACTCTCCTCAGACAACTCTCAATAAATAACAGGGTGTAGGACTAGTAAAAAATAATTGTGCTGCAGTGTATGAATAATTTAATGGGGTCATGTATAAACTGCTCTGGGGGAGTAAAGGAACAGCCCCTTCTTTTGGATATATAGCGGAAGGCTTCAGAGATGGTAGAATTAGATCTTGTTTTGAAGAATGGGTAGGACTTCACTAAGGAGAGAAGCAAGTGAAATTCATAAAGAAATTGTCTGAGCTAAGAGCATGAAAAGAGACAGGAGAGAGCCAACAAAGACCATGGTATTCATGGGAAATAATGGCAGGACTGGATGAGCTTTAGCACAGAGTTTGTAGGGGACAGAGGACCTGAGGCTCAGAATACAGCATGGAGGCAGCTCCTGATCTGCCTTTCTCCAAAAGGGTATTCTGACTCTGCCAGTTCAGAGTTACACTTTATAATGTATTTGTTTGGTCTAATATGGTCTTATTTTATGATGGTGTTCTCATTTGATTGTCCGTGATCTGATTGGCCTGCTGCTGCTCGAAGTTTTCTGTAATGTTCACTCAAACCACCATTTTTCCCTTTATCCAGTTGTCTTTTTTCAGAAGGCCAACATAATAATATGTCCCTAAATCATGACCATTAATAATTTCAGTTTAGTTTTAAAAATATAAAGGTTTATATAAACAATATAAATTTAACACTATTAAATTCTTCTAATTTGGTCTCCTCCTCTAATGACAGCTAGTCCTAAACCAATCAAGCAAGTATGTTTTCCCCATCTACATAGGACTTCTCTTTTTAAATCTTTTCTATCTGGGCCCCATCTCTTTGTTTTCAGCTATTCTCCATCCCCCTTTCTCTATTCTTTTTTTCCCATCGTATTTCCTATTACACAAATCTATGTCTGCCTTCCCTCTGCAAATTTGTCTTTCAAGTAAGCAACAAAAATATGTGAATGATGCTGTAGAATCGTCCTGATTTTATGTCCTTACTCAGAGGTCTTATGAGGATGTTCTTCCTGTAAGGAGTGACATTTTATAAAATAAAGAACATCCACTAATATTGTTATTCTTAAAATAGTTTCCATTTAAAAATTTCACAATAAAATAATGTCTTCTTGTCTTAATGATATTGTACCTTATGGAAAAATTATTCCAATATTTTTTCTGTAAATCTGGCCAAAATATGTATTAAATTTGTTCATATGAAATATGTGCCAATACCATCATGCTTTAAAATTGTTTTTCTTGTTATGTAAGCATAACTAACTCTACAGTCTGAAAATCATGAATATACCTACCTTCATTAAAATTTGTAATTTTAAAAAATTTCTTCTTAAATTTACTTTTTTAATAAACTTATATCCAGTTGTTGATGAAACAGGAGGGGATGTGTTAGTGGAAGAAAAACAGCAGGCTGCTACTGTGAGAACAGTATCAAATATTACTGTCTCAAAAATGCCACTTAAAATCATCTGGTCTATTCTATTGTCATTTTCTTTTGAATGGTGATTTTTTTGTTGCCATATCAACTGCATTATGTAAAATTCAGCGTTCCCTGGTCTCCAGTGGAAAGTTACTCTTCAGCTGACCATCTCTCCTAGAGAAGTTTATTAAAGCTAGCTGGACAATTTACTTGTAACAGAAATGGAGACTAATGGAAACTATGGCTTGAAGGTGCAGCAGTTAACATGGAAAAGACATGTTCCTCTAAGCAGAGGAACCATTCACAGCAGAGTTACTGTGCTCTCATGAGCTGTCTCACACACTTTAGTCAATTTATCACTCAATAAATTGTTGAGAATATTCCATTGACAGTGGAATCTTTTAAGAAGCCTTTCCCAACAAAGCACCACCTGCTGGAGGCCACCTGTTCTTTGAATAACAAGGTTCTCAGATAAGCAGCCCATTTAGTTTTAATTTGTAAGATGTCTTTCCAGACCCTATACCACTATAAAGCTTAGAAAATATTAGTGCTAAAAACATCCAAGTATTCTGATCAACAATCATTTATTGAGCTAGTTTTATATGCCAGTATTGTGCTAGGCACTGATTATAAAACAATTAATAATGCTGGGGAGTCTTGTGGGAGTCTGTAATTCAGTTGAGAAGTCTAGTACATGTAATTACTGAGTGATATGCATTCTTATATTTAAGGAGTACAAATGAACCACAGGCCATAGAAATAAGGGAGGAGAAAGCAAAGTAATGAAAATCTCTCGTTCATTGTGACACATAGAATAACTAGAATAAGCTCGCCATTCTGTACATTCTTTTTGAAAACTTTTGCAATGTGGCTACTAAAGAGTAGCTTGTTCATTGCCAAGTTTTTCAGCCCTTTCAGTTGGTACATTGACTTCATTAATCAAAATTTCTTTGGAGCAGTCTGTTCAGAATCCTTGTCTTAAAGACTTCGATTGAACTGGGATGATTCGTCTTTGACAATTATTTGAGTTCAAAATGGGTAGGCTATTCCCTGATGTAAGAGATGATGTGATATGATGGTTTTTTTCAGTGTTGAAGTTAACCCAGTAATGCTTCCAAGTAAAAGTGAAGAATCACAGAAGTTATTTGTTGTTTTCCATCTAATGATTAGTTAACGTCTGTATTTACTTTGTGTGATAATGCCAGTAAAACTCAGATAATCCAATTTTCAGACTTCAGAAAAATGTTGGGATTTTGACGCAGAGTTTCATGAATACAACTTAGTGCATTCTTTTAACTGATTACAGGTAAAATCGTGATTCCTAAACTTTAACACAAGTGCAGTAGAGCTCCAAATTACTAACATTTTAAGATATTCATTTAGTAATTGTATAGTGATGGCCTATCATGAAAGGTAATTAATATTTATTTTTTTAAAACTAAAGTATAGTTGATTTACAATATTCTGTCAATTTCTGCTGTATAGCAGGGTGACCCAATCATATTTTATATAAATATATATACATATATACACACACATTCTTTTTCTCATATTAATCTTTTATCATGTAATATTTATTGTGCTCTCATAACATTAGAGTGAGAGACAGATAATGCCAGTCATTCATTTGTACAGTGCAAGAGGAACATAAGTACCTACTGTGCACTAAGCACTGTAGTACAGCATAAAAATGTAACATTAACTAAAATATAGCCTCCACTTTTAAGGATCCCAGAATCTATAAGAAGAGATAGGTACATTCCCGATAATAACAATACAATATAAGGTTGCTGATAGACACAACTAAATATATTTTGGGGAAATCAAAAAGAGAGGTTGAGTTCCTGTCGTGGCTCAGCAGTTAACCAACCTGACTAGCATCCATGAGGATGTGGGTTTGATCCCTGGCCTCTCTCAGTGGGTTAAGGATCCCATGTTGCTGTGGCTGTGGTGTAGGCCAGCGGCTACAGCTCCAGTTGGACCCCTGGCCTGCGAACCTCCATATGCTGTGGATGTGACCCTAAAAGACAAAAATAAAAAAAAAAAAGAGGAACATTTGCAAGATGAAGGTTTCACAGAGAAGGTTATTTTCGAGCTGAATTTGAAGGGAAGAATAGATTTTGTAAGGCAGAGAAGCTGTATTGTAATAGTAGCAAAATTCTTTTGTCATATGCTTTTCGTCAAGTATTTTACTATCCATATCTAAATTCTTTGCAATATCATCATAATAATCCTGTGAGTAGGCGTCATTATCATCTCCATCTCAGAGATAAAAAAATCATCAGGCTTAGAGAACTTAATGATTTACCAGTGTTCTTATCCAGGGTATGCAGTGGGGGTCACTTAATAACTTGATCTTTTACCTACCAAACTGAACCATTTTCTACTGTTGTGATGAAATACTGAATAGACACAATGGTCATGGAAAACTTAGGATCATTTTCCAGCCTAGATGATTGGGGTTTACTTCACATTTTTCTAGTTTTGATTAGATTGGTAGATCTTGAACATAAGGGCCTTATCATACATTTTTCTTATCCCTAACAGTGTCCTGGATGGACCTAAGTAATTATAGACACAAACTTCTTTTTGTGTTTATGAAAATATTTTTGAAGTAGAACATCATTTTCAAATGCAAAATTATACTTTAAAATATTTAGACTAAAGATGTTCTTTGAAGCCAGTGCCCTCCCATTGATTCATGAGTATAGAGTCTTAACTTTACTAAGGAAACTTTGAGAAATCATAAATGATGTATAAATCAGTAATGTGCTTTCAAGGTTCTGACAAAGTCAGTTAGTATCAGAAGAACAAACATAAATAAATTAGTTCCTCGCAGAATAAAACATAAATAAGTCAGAAGAATGAACCTGAAAGGATCAGATCCTGTTTTAATTAAACAGGTGGTAGAATATACCTGCCATAAAATGTTGGCATTGCTGAATAATTCCAGATGTAATATCCTACCTTTCTAAAAAAGACATTATGTGTCATGTTTTGGTGACTCACTAGATATGTTTAATATTTAATCACAAGTGAAACTGAGAAAAGGAGACATGTTTCCCATTCCAAGTATAGTTTGTTTGTAACATATCTTTCTAGAAATAGGAAAACATCATGGCTACAGTCATGGTTAAGTCAGTTTGCTTGATTTCTTCAACTTTGAAGAGCCAAATTACATTATGTTTTAGAAATGGTTTTGTGACTTCTTTTTTCTCTAATTCCCTTGATCGCTCAAGCCTTGGTTATTTTTAAAAGCTTTAGATTTTCTTTGCATTCACTTCTCATTTAGAGTTTGAAGTGATATGATCAAATACATCTGCTTTAAAAAAAATAGCGTTCAAATCACAATATGGGTGGATGAGTTTGGAATTTTTTTTAAAGTATAAAGCATTTTTATTAACTAAAATTTCTGTCCATGTTAATATTTTAAATGTGTGAGACTAAAGAGAATAAGTTGTCATCTTCATAGCAACTACTGCAAAAAAAAAAATCTTTGTAGAAAGAGACTGGCCTTCTTAAGAATGGGCTTTGCTAAAGACACTATGGGGTAGGAGACACAACCTTGGAGTCTCAGGTAAGAATTGTGTCCAGGTTTTAAGCACAGAAGAGAGCAACTATGAAAAATGAAGAATGAATGAAACAGAAGGTAGAACAATCAGTCTTTGGGGAAGCCTGGAGTAGTAGCTCTCAAACTATAGGTCACACCCCATTAGTGCGTCATAGGTTCAATTAATAAATGATGACCAGCCATAATTTAAAAAAATCAAGAGAATAAAAAATGCAGAAAATATCAGTGCATAACATATTGTGAAGATGAAGTATTGATTTGGAAAATATTAGCATGTCACATATCATGAAGATTATGTATCATTTTGCAAAATGTTTGTTCAATTTTATGTGTATCCATAGTGGGAAATATATTTTTTATAAACTCTTGGTAAAAATAAATTATGAATAATGATCTAAAGAGAAAGAGAATTTGTATTAATGGCAGGTTTACTCTGGGGATGAATAAAACCAAGAATTTGCAGACCGTCTTCATTTCCCTTGCTAAAACCTGAGCAAATGCTATTTTGTTTACAAATACTTTCACGCAAATGAAATCTGTCTTTTTGTTGTATATATGTTTCCATGCACCTGCGCACACATGCAAGAGTGTATAGGTGAAGTGTTATGAACAGGGAGGTGTTCAAAAAAGTAGGAAAGAAGCATTTAAGATATAATTAGGGATTATATATTGCAAGTATCTTTCATATATCCATATATAATGGATATTGCATTTGAATTTTTTGAGGTATTTAAGTATATCACCTTGAGGTCAGAAACTAATAAAATTCAGATAGTTATATTAGGAAGGAAAGGAACATAGGCACAGATACTTACTTCATTAAATTGTTAATTCAATATTGAATTCCGACACCTGAAATGAAGTGTATGATTAGCTGAATATGTAATATTGGGTGCAATGCTAAAAGTTGCTCTATTTTTAATACATTTGTGAACACTTGCTGAATTTTAATGTGCTGTAAGAGAGATGGCCAGAACCTGTTTTTTTTGGCCATGCCTGTGGCATGCAGAATTTCCCAGGCCAGGGATTGAACCTGCGCCACAGCAGCAACTTCAGCCACGATAGAAACAACACCAGATCTTTAACCTGCTGAGCCACAAGGGAAACCTAGAGTCTATTTTTTTCAAAATAATTAACAATATTGTGTTGTATACTGAAAGTTTCTAAGAGCATAGCATTTTTATCTCTTTTAAATTGAAGTATACTTGATTTATAAATTATATTGGTTTCAGATATACGACATAGTGATTTGATATTTTTGTACATTACAAATTGATCACTACGATAAATGACCATATGTAATATACAAAGCTGTTACAATATTACTGACCACACTCTCACTGCTGCACATCACATCCTCGTGATTCATCTGTTTCATAACTGCTTGAGTTTGTACTTCCTAGTCTCCCTCACCTATTTCGCTCATCTCCCACCCCCTTTCCTCTAGCAACTCTGTTCTCTGTATCTGTGTGTCTATTTCTGTTTTGTTACAAAATGTTTGTTTTGGTTTTTAGATTCTACATATGAATGAAACCATACATTGTTTGTATTTCTCTGTCTGACTTATTTCACTTAGCATAATAATCTCCAAGGCAATTCATGTTGTTGAAAATGGCAATATTTCAATATTTTTAAAGACTGAATAATATTCCATTATATGTATATCTTCTTCATTCATTCTTCTGTTGATGGAAACTTAGGTTGCTTCCATATATTGACCATTGTGAATAATGCTTCAATGCATAAATCTTTTTGACTTAGTATTTTTGTTTTCCTTGGAAAAAATACCCAGTGGAGTTGCCAGCTCATATGATATTTCTATTTTAATTTTTTTGTGTAACCTCCATACTGTTTTCCATAGTGGCTCTACCAATTTACAATCCTACCAACAGTTTTCTACACATCCTCACCAACACTTGCTATTTTTGGTCTTTTTGTTAATAGCCATTCTGACAGGTGTTCAGTGATATCTCACTGTAGTTTTGATTTTCATTTCCTTGATGATTAGTGATGTTGAGCATATTTTGTGTGTCTGATGTCCATCTGTATGTCTTTGGAAAAATGTCTATTCAGGTCCTCTGCACATTTTTAAATTGAGTTGTTAGTTTTTATGATGTTGAATTGTATGGGCTCTTGGTATATTTTGTATGTGAAGCTCTTATCACATATATTGTTTGCAAATATCTTCTTATTCTGTAGACTTTCTTGTTTTGCTGATCGTTTTCTATGCTGTGCAAAAGCTTTTAGTTTGACCTAGTCCCATTTGTTTATTTTTGCTTTTGTTTCTCTTGCCTAAGGAGGTTTATTTTAAGACTGACATCAAAGAGCATACCGCCTATGTTTGCTTTTAGGGTTCTTGTGGTTTCAGGTCTTACATTTAAGTCTTTAAAGACCTATGTTTATTTTTGTATATTATGTGAGAGAAAGCAGTCCAGTTTTATCTTTTGCATGTAGTTTCCCAATTTTCCCAGCATCATTTATTGAAGAGGTTATCTTTTCCCCATTGTGTATTCTCACCTCTTTTGTCGTGGAGTAATTGACCATATAAATGTGGATTTATTTCTGACCTTTTCACATTCCATTGCTCTCTACATCTGTTTTTTACCGGCATCATACTGCTATGATTACTGTAATTTTGTAGTATAGTTTGAAATTATGGGTCATAATACCCCCACTTTGTTTTTCTTCCTTAAAATTAGTTTGGCTATTTGGAGTCTTTTGTGTTTCCATACAAATTTTAGAATTATTCGTTCTAGTTCTGTAAAAAATGCTGTTGGTATTTTGATAGGGATTTCATTGAATCTGCACATTTCTTTGAGTACTATGGTCATTTTAACAACATTAATTCTGTCAATCCATGAGTACATTATACATTTCCATTTTTGTATGTCCTTTTCAATTTCTTTCATCAATGTCTCATGGTTTTCTGAGTGAAGGCCTTTCACCTCCTTGCTTAAATGTATTCTTAGGTATTTTATTTTTTTAATGCAATTGTCAATATGATTATTTTCTTAGTTTCTCTTCCTGAGAGTTTGTTATAATATAAAAACATAACAAATTTATGTGTATTGATTTATATCCTGCAACTTTAATGAATTCATTTATTAGTTCTAATAGCTTTTTGGTGGTGTCTTTATGCTTATATATAGTACCATGTCATCTGCAAACAAAGGCAGTTTTACTTCTTCCTTTCCAATTTGGATTTTTTTTTTCTTGTCCAATTTCTCTGGCTAGGACTTTTAATACTATGTTGAAAAAGTGGTGAGAGTGAACATCCTTGTCTTTTTCCTGATCTTAGAGGAGATGCTCTTAGCTTTTCCATTTGAGGATGATGTTGACTATAGATTTGTCATATATGGCTTTTATTATGTTGAGGTATGTTCTCTGAATGTTTTTGTGTCATGTTCATCAGTGATAGTGACCTGCAATTTTCTTTTATTGTGTATCTTCATCTGATTTTGTTATTAGAGTGGTGTTGGCCTTAGAATCAGTTTGGAAGTGTTTCTTCCTCTTCAATATTTTGGAATAGTTTGAGAATTATAGGACTTAACTCTTACTTAAATTTTTGGTATAATTCATTTGTGAAGCCATTTCATTCCTGGACTTCTGTTTGTTGGAAGTTTTTTAAAATTAATACTTTAATTTCATTACTAGTAATGGACCTATTCATGTCTTCGTTTTTTCCTGATTCAGTCTTTTTTTTTTTTTTTTTTTTTTTTTAAAGCTTCACCTGTGGTATATGGAAGTTTCCAGGCTAAGGGTTTGAATCAGAGTTGTAGCTGAAGCCTATGTCACAGCCACAGCAATATGGGATCTGAGCTGCATCTTCAAACTACACTGCAGCTTGGAGTAACATCAGATCCTTAACGCACTGAGTGAGGCCAGGGATCGAAACCTTATCCTTACAGAGACTGCTTCAGGTCCTTAACCTTGTGAGCCACAATGGAAACTCTCTGATTCAGTGTTGAGAGAGTGTATGTTTTTAGAAATTTATCTATTTCTTCTAGGTTGTCCTTTTTTTTTTTTTTGTCTTTTTGCCATTTTCTTGGGCCATTCCCATGGCATATGGAGGTTCCCAGGCTAGGGGTCGAATCAGAGCTGTAGCCACTGGCCTATGCCAGAGCCACAGCAACGCCAGATCCGAGCGGTGTCTGCAACCTATACCATATCTCATGGCAACGCTGGATCCTTAACCCACTGAGCAAGGCCAGGGATTGAACCCGCAACCTCATGGTGCCTAGTCGGATTCATTAACCACTGAGCCACGATGGGAACACCTAGGTTGTCGATTTTATTGGTGTGTAATTGTAGTAATCCCTTATAACCCTATGGTGTCATTTGTAGCTGTTTATTTTTCATTTTTTATTTTATTTTATTTTATTTCTTTGGGTCCTTTCTCTTTTTTCTTTATGAGTCTGGTTAAAGGTTCACCAATTTTGTTTGCCTTTTCTTTTTCTTTTTTTTTTTCCCACTGTACAGCAAGGGGGTCAGGTTATCCTTACATGTATACATTACAATTACAGTTTTTCCCCCACCCTTTCTTCTGTTGCAACATGAGTTTTCTAAGGAAATTCTTAATTTCACTGATCTTTTTTTACTTTTTAGTCTCCATTTCATTTATTTCTATTCTGATCTGTATTATTTCTTTTCTTTTACTTACTTTGATTTTTGTTTGTTCTTCTTCTTCTAGTTTATTAGGTGGTAAGAGTAGGTTGTTTATTTGAGATTTTCTTATTTTCTGAGGTAGACTTGTATCACTATAAACTCCCCTCTTAGAAGTGCTTTTGCTGTGTCTCATAGATTTTGGAATATCTTGTTTCCATTTTCTTTTGTTTCAAGGCATTTTTTGATTTCCTGATTTCTTTGTGACCCACTGGTTTTTCAGTAACATATTGTTTAGCTCCTACATGTTTGCATATTTTGCAGTTGTTTCCTTATAGTTGATTTCTAGTCTCATAGTATTGTGATTGGAAGAGATACTTGATATGGTTTTAATTTTCTTAAAATTGTTAAGACTTGGAAAAAGAATTTTGTTCCTTTAAATTGCAAGAAATTGTATTTTCTTGGAAAATTGGAAAATTTCACCTTTGTCAGAAATTTCACTAAAATATACTTGTGTAAACATAGTCCTTGAAGTGCAAATACGAAGCAATTCCACTATCTTGGGACCACCTTCTTCATTACCAGTGGATCACCCTCTTCCTGCCATATGGTTTATACACCACCTTAAAAGATATCACAATATAAAGTACTTTGATGCTAGGCTTACATTTATAATCTCTGTATATAACATGAACATTCTGATATCCTTTTATATATATTATATCCATTACAACCCATGTTTAGCCATTAGGAAAGTGAGTTTTCTGCATTTTAAATATGATGAAGATCAGCTTACTGAGTTCATGTGTTTTAAACACATCCTTAGGGCCCAGACATTTAGTGTAGATTCCTATCATGAAAAATCCAATTTTAAGGATGAAAAATAACCTTAATATCTTCACTACTTATGAATAGCTTGGGTCTGCCAGAAATCCAACTGTGTTACCATGGAAACCTCATTGGCCTAGATGTGATGTCATCACCCAACAAAGCTAACATTCAACTATTCTATTATAAATTGCTAATAAAAATAAATATTGAATCATTTAATTATTGGTTACAGATAACATTTCCCCAGTGCTTTACTCTAAGGAGTTAAAAAAACTTATTAAGTATGATTGGTCAATAATGAAATACCCGAGTGAGGGTGGGGAGATTTTACTGAAATGGTGAAATTTATCATATTAAAAAAAGATGCAGCAAATTATTCTGAAAATATATTCTAGTGACAAAACTGTCTTAATGATATTTAAAAGAGCTAAGTACAACTTGCTAAATAAGTCCTATGTTTCTCATCCTAATCACAGAAGGGGCTTGTAGCCATTATGTTCAAAGAACAAAACTCAGAGGGTGCCATCATAAAGTGACCTTTTTTTTCTGTACAACTCTCCCTTTAATCTTGCACTAAAGGTCGCTAATTTGTCTTCAGCCCTTAAATGATATGCAGAGTAGTTTTCATAACTTAGATAATGAAAAGTCCCACATTCACTTCTCATCACAAAATAATTTCTGTTCAGTAATTAATACGTCTAATCCAGTGTAATAATAATAATAAAAAACTTTGAATTTTTATTGTGCTTAAGACTTCTACTTTACCCTTAGGAGAACCTGATAAAGGTAAGAGTCCATAGTCTGACTATAGGAGGAATTAGATAGCTTTTTCCTCTGCCAGCAATATCTCCCCAACCAATAACTACTGCTTGGGATGGGAGGAAGGGAGGGAGAAAAGACAAAAGAATGAGAAAAGGTCTTATTTGACTGGTACTGGTGAGTTAGTATCAATCTTCTGGAGAGCTACCAGGGATCAAAGCTGACATTTACTCTTGGAGCACTTTCATGAGTTCTAGTGAGTCTTCAACCGCTCCTTCTGCCCCCATCGCAGGATATGCATCTTCTCCAGTTAACTGCTTGCTTTCTACATCATTTCTGGCCATCTGGAAACACTTCCAATCTTTCTCTACTAAGATCCCCTTAGCCCTCTGAGTAGTGCTTCTTGGAAGACCTGAGAAAATTATTGCCTTGTTTTCTCTTTTGCCTGACCAGTATCTGGTCCACAGATATGATGGTGCCTTTGACTCATCAGTGGGAGTACTATCTTTCTGTTTCACCTTCTTTACAGGAAGCTCCAGCTCTTTACCTATTAGATGGTTCAGATAGTGTCTAAAAAGGTACAGGAACATATGTTAAACTCTCTTGTAGTTTATTTGAAGTCCTCTCACTAGTTTAAGAAAAAGAACAGGATGGTGGGAGAGGTAATCACAGTATAATAATCTCCAGGGAGATCTTCCTTCTGATGTTCATCTTCTCCAGCCAGTGCAACCTCAAGCACATTAGACTCATTACTATGAGAGAAGGGTAATGGTAACAAAATTGGTTTTAAGTTAAAAAAATGACTTTTTTTCAAGTCCTACGTATATCATACCTTACTTTTGCATCTTGGGCTATTCGATATATTTTCTTAGGGTACCAATTAGTACTAAAATAGTTTCCCATGTTAACATCCTGGTATAGTGATCATTAATAGTCTCCTTATTAAGAAACATAAGTGGTACCCTAATAATAAGTTAATACCCAAATTGTAATAATAAATCATTAAACAAAATTCTGTGTGACTACAAAAATTGTATGTGAGCATTCAGTACATTTTTAGATGATGGTATTATTAGACTATTTAGATGTTCACTGACATATTAGGAAATGTATGTAATTAAAGTTAACTTATGAAAACAAATGAATAAAATTTATTTTTAAACTTTGCAATGTATTAGTATAAATAAGTAGTAGTAAATAGGAACAACTGGATAAATTCTCTTTTTTTTTTTTTAACTAGAATATCTAAGCTAGATGTCTGTCTTGCATCTTGTCATAACCTGAAACACATATTTGTCATAACCTGAAACACATATTTGTTTGCTTTCAAGTGCCTTCATGGTAACTATGTTTTAAATATCCTTTGGGGATAGAAATGCTCCATTTTGAGAACCAGTGGCAAATTCTGATTCATTTAAGTCAATAAGTAAAATAATTTCTTGGATTCATGGTTGACTCAGAGATAGTGATATGAAACCAAACTTTGGTCAGTGAAGCAGAATGAAAAGTTTGTTGGTGACTTCTTAGAAAAACACTTCCTCTTTCTCTCCAGCGAGCAATTCAGAGATGTCCTTCTTCTTAGTCCATGGACATCAACTGAGAAAAAATAGACCCCTAACAGTTATTGGTAGGTATATTGAAATCTCAGAAAGACTAACTTATAGTGATAATGATATTGTGAAAAACAGAAAAAAGATGGAAAAAAACTAGGACTTTAATAATAACTTTGAGTCATTGTAACAAAACTAACCCAAAGTCTGCCTTTCCTTTGGACTCTTCAGATATCTGAGTAATTAATTCCTTTTGTTCTTTAGGACAAATCTAGCAGATTTTCTGTTGCTTGCAAATGAAAGCATTCATACTGATACAATGCCTGTTCAGAACATCATCTGTGTATCACTAGCAGTCCAGCTATTGGGAGTATAATTGGGTGTTCATTATTACCACCAATGGCACTTCAGCTTTCAAAATTAAAATGGCTACTCCATTTGCATTCTGATGCTTTATTTGCTCTACATTTGAGCTGTAGGTGACTGGTTTGAACAATTACTGCTCATGCTGTTTCTTCTTCTATAGTTATGATTACAAAAAATATAATGGACAGATTTGCAAATATGGTTGACTGTGATTCTATGCTAACTTTGCTCTTGTTTTCTGGACATGGGTTCTGGTTGATTCTTTTTCATCATCTCTCCAGGCTCTGTCACAGAATCTGTTGACAATTGCTCTTTTTTCCCCAAGATTGCACCATCAAGAGATGAATAGAGTAAATAGAAAACTCATTCATTTAAAGAACCATACCCTGAGGTTATATACAAATAATCACCCAGAAACTTTTAAAGGAAAAAAAGATTTACATTTATATTTGTATTATCTTGATTTTATTTCTATGTTAATAGAATATTAAAGTAAAATCTTATTCTCTCATATATACAAAATCCCTTTTAATATTTTTCCTTCTCCCTATAAATATACAGAAAAATATACATAGAAAAAACTTCAAGGGATTTCCTTAGCTCCTTAGCAATTTCCTTTCCTCCTCTTAAGGAGGTATCTTAGTTTTACATCACCCTAAAAGCATCATTCTGAAAAAAGGATATGGTTGTTGCTAGTTTATACAGGAGATGATTTGAAATGTTAGGGTGAAAGAGCGAGGTGAGTGGCATGGAGAATGAAAAAAGTCAATAAACAGTATACTACTGATCTGGCAAATACTATGGGACTATTGAAACTCAGTATTATTAGGATTCTCTAAAGAACCATGTAGAATGGCCTAAATTATGTTTCATGTTCCTATTTCTGTATCATTCACATCAATTATAACTTTTCCACTTTGGTGGAAATTTTATACCAAGAAGATAGTCACAATATCATCCCCAAAATGTCTTCAGGGGATGAATTTGGTTATTTGGAGTTCTTATTACAGGAATTTAAAAAAATGCTAATATTAAGTTAAATTAATTGTATACACATATTTACTTTGAGTTTAAAATTAAAATAATCCTCTCTTCAAGAATAGTACATTGGTTATCAATTTAAATATTAGGTAAAAAGAAATAGTTCCATGAAATAAAGCATTAAAGATTAATACTTCTGAAAATCTATTTTGGTTTGTTAAAAGTATGCAGAAAAAAAAAATCTAAGGACAACCATTTTAATTTTTTCTCATTTGACAGTTGGGGCTAGTTGTACATGCATGCCTTTAGCCATCAACTTTTTGAAAAGAAGTGGTCCTCTTTCTAATACAACAAGGAAAACTTGAAATTTCCAGATAAAAAAGTTTTGTTTTGTACTAAAACATTTTTAAATTTAAAAACCCAGGTTTTCTACCATTAATGTGAGGCTGTTAGTGGTTTTTCTATTTTATATAAAGGAAAGTTGCACAGCTAATGGTATAATTATTAGTAGTAAGCATTAAGTTCTACCAATTTGGGCTGATTAGAACCTTTTGCACACAGCTAAGAAAGAAACCTTGGCAGTGGAGTTATTCAGTGTTGATGGTATAAATCGACAATTTCTGTTCTTGGTTGATAAAACTATAGTATATGAAGAATAATAATACTTGCAAAAGTATCAAAACCTAAATGGTGCCACGGCCTGAAGAAAAACAAACAGCAACAGCAAGAACAATAGCAGTTAACAGTTCCAAAAACTCATTGAAAGTATGTCCTTCCTCTTCTATATATCACAGGAAGACTTCTATTTTTTGACTCTACTGTCTCAGTGGGATCTGGAGGTGGTCCCTGAGATAGGCTTCTATAAGCAGGATTATAGAAGGATTGTAACTGATCCCTGAGACTGGAGGGGTCATCCCAGTACATACAGTCTTACTACATTTGCTCCAATCTTCACAGATTCCAGAATCTGATCAAATAGCACACCAATAATATAATATAAATATGATGTTAGAAACACACAAAATAGTAAAGACATCAAAATATTGTTTTACAAGTACTCAAACCTGTCCTGTCTATTGAGTTTTATTATTTCCTTGTTAAAAACATTGAGGTAGCCACCAATTAATAGCTAGGCATATTTGCATATTTTTCTCCATACCTAAAAGAATGTTGTCTATCATTTATTGTACAAATACAGTGTACCAGACATTATACTAAATGCCTTAATATGTTATTTAACTTAATTCTTCCAGTAATCCTCTGAGCAGATAGCATTAGCTTAATTTTATAGATGAGAAAGTGAAGGCCTAGAGAGGCTGATTAATTTGTCCAAGTTCACAAAATTAGTAGGTATAGGAACTTAGATGTGATACTAAGCTTGGGATCATTACATTATTATCCTCAAGTCATAAATTGATTACCTTATTAGGAACTTAGTTAAATCCATTTGCCATACTTCTCCTCAGAAAATAGCAAGTGTAGGATTTAGGAGGATTATATCTTCTATGAAGACAAACTATACCAGTATTCAGATGTAATTGTACTAACATTATATTTTGTTTCGCTTGAAGCAATATTTTTACCTTTTAATTAGACTTTATTTTTTAGAGAAGTGTTAGTTTTACAGAAAAATTGAGCATAAAGTACAGAGTTATATTTCTCCTGCCCCTACCCTCAAGCACAGCTTCCCTCATTATTGACACCCTACACTGGAGTGGTATATTTGGTAGGACTCATAATCATGAGGCATCCTTATCACCATAGTTTGCCTTAGTTTACATTACATTACATTAATTTACATTCCATAATTTACATTAGTGTTGTACATTCAATGAGTTGTACATTGATGTTGTATGTTCTATGGGTTTTGGCAAATGTGTAATGACATGTGTCCACCATTATAACACCATACAGAATAGTTTCACAAGAATATTTATAATGGATATATCTTCAATCTTTGATTCAATAAATAAGCACTAAAGAAATTTAGACTTTTATACTTAGAGATCACATCAACTGAATACGGCCTGATCCATGCAAGCTTAATATGCTAACAACTTACCAGCGTTTCTGGGGGCCAGTCTTCATCAATTAAATGTATCAAGTGACCAAATATGACAATTAGGTGAATTGCAACTATGACTTCATATGAAAGGAAACTAACATGGGCAGTGTCCTTTAAAAGGCGAGGAATTCTTTTATTTTGAAGGGAGGTCATCTTAATGTAGGAAGCACCACACATTCACTGAATCCAAACTGAAATCATTGTGCAAGGAAGTTATAAGTTGCCATTTATTTTTAAAGTATTGGATATTTCATTTGGCAAAACAATTCATTTAGTTTTAGAGAGCATTCTTATGTGCCCATCAGACGACAGAGAGCTGCATTTAGAGAGACTTTTCTCTTATTATTGTCAAGTGAGGCCAAGAGTTAAAAAACTTAGCCTGAGTTTTATCTGACATTTCTCTCTTGCATGGTAAATAGTACAAAATTTTAGGGGTTCATACATCTGCAAAGCATTTATTAACTGTTGACTATAACTCCAAACTGTGTCTACTCTCTTTTGCATTACTTTTTTAGCCCATACTTTTTGCTGAATTGGATTGATAATTGCTTGGGAATCTACATTTGGTTATTAAACTTGAACAGTGGAATGACTGTCGTAAATCTGCATATAGCTCTTCTTCAACTGACACATAGATAAATTGCATTATAGGCACATATAAGAGAATTCAATCAAAAGTTTACTGCAGTCTGCACCCTGTCAAAGGCTCTCTTGAGATGTCTGATATTTGACAGACAGTCTACCAGGCATATGAACTATTGATTCCTGTAGCTTCTCCAATTTATGTTTTTACTCAGTTACATCATCTATAAACTTTATTATCTTTGTGGCAACCCTGTATTCCTATCCTTGCTCTATTATTATTTCTTACCTTCCTCTTCAATTTTAGTAAATATATTTGATTAAAATTTCCACCTGCTAGTCTATAAAACTTATTCACGTTATTTAGAAGCTGGGAAAGAAATTTTAGTAGAGAGGTGAGTGTGGAAAGAGCACCTAAACATCTTGTCACTGTAAGCTCATCCATGTTAAACCTTGAAAGAGGAGGTATACTTCAAACCAAGATGAAGGACAGCTTTAAAATTTCATAAATTTTTAGTTTAGGGGAAGCTGTGTTCCTGTGACACTAATGAAAAATGATGGAGTTACAGTTTCAAGGATGGGGCATTATTTCAGATTCATAAAATTTATCATTATGATAATTCACATAGACCAATCTCTGACAGTTGTATAGCCTACCTTAAAGTTTTTAAAAGTATAATTGAACCTAGCATAACTCTTTTTATAGGAGGCATTTATAATAGACATTTTGTATTTATGTAAATATTGAGCATGTGCAGGGCTCCACCTTCTATTATAGTAGTCTCAGGGGCCTGGACATTCCTATTCTCTGCCCTCAACATGAGAGGGTCATATAGTGATAATCGAAGGTGATGCCAGAGAGTCTGAAATGGTTGGTTCTGGTGAATGACTATTTGCTGTCGGGCCTCTCTTGATTCCAGACCATTCCTGAGCTTATTTCTTAAATCTTTTGTTAATATGCTAGCCACCCAATAAAGTAAATAAACTGCTTTTCTACTTAATTACCAGGTCAGATTCCATTGCTTGCCACCAAAAATTCTAACTTATTTAGCATTTTAATAATTCTATATAAACCTTGATGTATTAAAGATGCATGTTGAGGAAATCTAGGTACCAGGTTGCATAAAAATTTCCTAAAGGTGAATTGTAATCTTTTTTTTTTTTTCTTTCCTTTTTCGACCATGCCCTCTGCACGCAAAAGTTCCCTGGCCAGTAATCAAACCGAGCCACAGAAGTAACAACACCAGGAATTCCCATCTTGGTGCAGAGGAAATGAATCCAACTAGGAACCATGAGGTTGAGGGTTCGATCCCTTGCCTTGCTCAGTGGGTTAAGGATCCGGCATTGCTATGAACTGTGGTGTAGGTTGCAGACACAGCTTGGATCTGGCGTTACTGTGGCTCTGGCGTAGGCTGGCAGCTATGGCTCCGATTAGACCCCTAGCCTGGGAACCTCCACATGCCAGGGATGCAGCCCTAAAAAGACAAAAGACAAAAAAAAAAAAAAAAAAAAAAAAAAAGAGAGAGAGAGAGAGAGAGAAGTAACAAATCCTTATCTGCTGGGGCACCAGGGAACTCCAGGAATTCTAATCTTAAGTGAACCTCTAATGATCTGAATGTTTCAGTACAAGTTGACTTCTCTGGGCACCAGTGGCCCTTCTATAAAATTAAAAGTGTGGCTAGATCAATCAGTGACTGTTGTGCCTCGAGGAGCCCTGGGGATTCATAGGAACTTTCTCTCGGCTTCTGAAAGAGAGCAGGGTAAGAGAGGGTGTAATCAGGAAGTGCTGTGGAATGTAATGTCCTCCCTACATTTTACAAAGAGTATACAAAGTCATATTCAGTTTTAGTTCATTAGGTTTTCTTCAAGATTGGTTGAATAAAGGATCCCTCAATTTTTTAAAAACGTGTAATAAAAGATGTCTAAAACATCTTCTAATTTCCTCATTCTCTGAATCTATATTTTGCCCTGGAAATCTCTTCTGCATAGTACTCCCCCCAAATAGTGAGAGGAAGCAAGATATTCTGAGAGTAAAGGCATATTGTTTCTAATAAAAATATCTGTCATTTATTGAGTACTTACAGTATACAAAGGTAAGTGTTTTAAATGCTCTAAATGAATAAATAATTTAATATTCACAACAACTCTATGAGTTTACCTATGATCATATAAGTATAGGAGGTAGGATTTGAACCCAGGCACATTTGCTGTAGAGCCCACACTCTTAACTACAACTCTATATCCTTTCTGCTTAGTGATAAGACATTAGAAGCTCAGGGTAACATATCAATTGCTCTCAGAAATAAATGAATAAACATAAAACTTTGGGAAAGTTTAACAGTGCTTATAGTGAAGCTCTAAGGGATGCATTTATCAGATCCAATGTGAAAGGGATCTCCAGAGGAAAAAGTGGCTGTAACATTGTTTTCAGCAGTTTGCACAAATTGTTTTCTGCTAAGTGGCTGACACACACACAAAAAAGAGTTGATTTAAGGGCATCGCTTTAAGTAGCTTTCTGACGGCAATGCCAAATCAAATCTGGGGAGGACTTCCAGTACTATATTGAATAAGAGTGGTAAGAGTGGAAGACCTTACCTGGTACCTAATCTTAAGAGATAAAACATAATTTCAACTAAAAAATAAAAACTCTTGCATCTGGCATTTCAAATGGAAATCGTATGTATGAAAATAGGATGACAGACCTTCAGTTTCATTATTAAATGTGATAGTAGTTGTGGTTGTGTTATGTACCTTTATCAAGTTCCTAATTTCTTAAGCCTTCTTTCCATACATGAATGTTGAATTTTGTCAAAGACTTTTTCCATATCTATAGAATGATCATATGTTTATCTTTTTTTCTCTTTTGTTTGTTGATATGGTGAATTACATTGATCAATATTTGAAGGCTGAATCAGCCTTATGTGTCTATCTTATACCCCCATTTAGCCATTAAATATCTTTTAAATATATCCTTGGTCTGTATTTGCTGCTATTTTGTTAAGGTTTTTGCATCTGTTTATAAATTGGTCTATAATTCTATTTTCTTTTAAAGCTTTTGTCTGTTTTTGCTGTCAGTACACTTAGCCTTATAAAGTAAACTAGGAATTTTTTCCTCCTTTTCATGTTCTGAGAGAGTTTTGTAGACTTGGTATTATTTATTACTTAAATATTTGGCAAAATTCACAGGTAAAGCCATCTGATCCTGGATTTTTTTTTAATTGGAAGTTTATTAACTACAAATCAATTGCTTTAAAGGTGATTAGACAATTTAGGCTCTCTATTGAATGGACTTCGCCAGGTTGCATCCATGTTAGTCTGCCAGGTCATTCCAACTCTGGGATTCCAATTACCCACATGTTAGATTATTTGGTATTTTTTCACAGAAAAATTCTTTTTCCTATTTGTGTTTCAGTTTGGTTAATATTTATCCTCTATCTTCAACTTTATGATTGCACTTTAATTTCCAGTGTGCTGATGAGCTCATCAAAGACATTTTTACCTCTGTCATCTTATTTTTTTAAATTTCTAAATTTTCATTGGATTATTTTCTTATAATTTTCATCACTTTGTTGAATGATCTATGTGGTCATATATGTTGTCCACCTTTTCCACTAGAGCCCTTTACATATTAATCATAATTATATTAATTTTCCTGTTTGAATGTTTTATTCAGGAAGTAGAAACAGGTATATAGTATTCTTGCCTGGGCATGTTTTTTTCTTATGCCAGAGCTTTATAATTATGAACCAAGTCAACCTTGTTAAGAATTTAACTGGATACAGGCTTCAAATTCTTATGGCGCAGCACTCTCTAATAGAAACATAATACCAAAGCACATATGTAATTTAAAAATCTTCAGCAACCTTCTTTTTTTTTTTTTTTTTTTTGTCGTTTTAGGGCTGTATCCGTGGCATATGGAGGTTCTCAGGCTAGGGGTCAAATTGGAGCTGTAGCCACCAGCTCACGCCACAGACACAGCTACACCAGATCTGAGCCATGCCTGCGACCTACCCCACAGCTCACGAGAATGCCAGATCCTTAACCCACTGAGCAAGGCGGGGGATTGAACCTATGTCCTCATGGATACTGGCCAGGTTTTGTTTCTGCTAAGCCATGATGGGAACTCCTCAGCAGCCTTCTTTTAAAGAGTAAAAATAAAAATGAGTTAAATTAATAATACATTTAACCTAATATCCAAAATTATATCATTTCAATAGGTAACTCTAGTTACATTTCAAGTGCTCAATAGCTATCTGTGTCTTGTAACAATAATATTGGAAAACAAAATTTGTGTATTTTCTGTGTTTAGGGTAGAAGTAGTTTTGCCAGAGTTTTTCTCAGTGTCTTTTCCACATTCACCATTAGCATTTCCCTTGATGCCTGTGACTTTGAGAAGTTCTTTCTCTATAGACTTGTCCTTTCCCTAGTAATACACTGCTATTTAACTCAGAGTCTGGTGGAAGGCACTGAGGGGCATTCTCTGTCAGCTTTATTCTTAGCAGTGTGACCCTGCAGCTTAGGGGTGGGGCCATCTCAGTGATTCTTCTCTCTCTCTAACAGTCTGGGCCTAGAGTATGTTTCTGCCCTCCCCCAAGATGAGAGATTATTTGCTCCCTTCTCCCAAATACAGTGGGTTGTTCCCTGTGCCTCAAGTGTGATGGGTTTTTTCTCTTTACCCAGAGGTTTTTGTTCTATGGGAAAGATAAGTGAAAAGAATCCAGGTAGGACTCTGTGCCTTTCCTTCAGGGATGCTCTTCCACTCCCTCAAGCCCTGTACCATCATGGACACTTTCTCAACCCTCTTGTACTGACCCTAGTTAATTATGGTGTCATCCAGTGAGGTTTGTGGAGCAAAGTCTGACAGTGGATGTAGTTCCCTGGTGTTTTTGGTTCTTAGGAGCCATATGATGTCACAGTAGCTCACATTCTACCTTCAGCACACTGGTAAATTTTAATAGAATTACTCTCACCTTCTTGTTTGGTTTTGAGTAGCCAGCATCTGCCTCAGGTAATCAAGGCTCTAGTGTGCTGTCTCGTCTTGGAAAGATTTGTATTTCGCTTAGATTTAAGTTTACGTACTTGTTCCATGAATCCTATCTAATGGATTCAAGAAACATTGTGATTTTGCAGATTTTTCTGTACTTTTTTTTTTTTGACGTAATAGAGGAAGCAGCACTATTTTCAGCTTTCTACATTCCAAGAAGAAACTGGAATTCCTGATGCTGACTTTTCATAAATATAACTCTAATTACCTTGAAATCTGTAATGCACCTCACTGAGCACTACTGATATGCAGAAAGTAAAGTCTAGCTTTTATAGAACTCTTTAACTCATATTTTATTATGCTTCAGTTTGTATTAAAAGACAGCATATTTTAGTTTGCTTTCCCAATGTAAATTTTAGTGTCTTATTAAATATCCTTTTTTTTTTTTTTCATATGATACTGTCCCTTCCAAAGAAGATGGTATCTCGGATAAAGGGAGGACTTCGCACTCTTAGCACTTCCTACACATCGCAATCAATGACACAGATATTTCTTCGTGACTGGTGTAATGAGGGTTAACTGGTGTCATGGTGAACAAGCAAACAAGACTAGAGCAGTGGCAATCTCTATGTCCTCTCAGACAAATTGCAGCCGTGCTTTCTGATAGGGTGACTTCATTGGGTGTCCAGGGTTGATAAATCCCATTGTTTTACGAGGGAATGAACTCAGAGCATATACGGAAACTTTATGCAGCCAACTATACTGGGCTCTAAATGTATATGTTCAAAAAGCATTTGAAATAAATTGTTTCTAATCTGACACTTTTATATTCCGTTGTGGACTGCTGCAGTGCCCTCAGGTTACAAATCACAGCTACTAACTAATGGACTCTATGAGCCAGTGGCTTCACTGACACCCCTCATTTTGTGTATGTGTTTCATGTTGTTTTTTACTAGAACTTGCTGTGACAAAGTTAGATCCCATCTGTCTGCTCAGTAACAAGCAAAATGACAAACATAACACAGGAAACATTGTTCAGATATCCCAAATTGTTTTCTACCATTTCGTTTTGCTAATATGCTAACATTTAGAGCTGATAAATAAATGAAAGATGGATAGGCTTTGAAATCAGGATGATCTTTATGAGAACTGCAATATAACAGCAATATAAATGGACATTTGTTCTCATTTTTGTTTGTTAGGCATTTTATACTTAATTCATTTACCTCTCTCCAAAAGATTCCAATGCTGTGGAGTAAATTAGCTCTTATATTTTATAATAGGGAGTAAAGAAGCTGCCTTCCTCTTTGGAGCTCAGTTTTTACAGGAAGATGTGGACATGTGGTTTGATCGGTATTTTGTTTCCTGATCTAAATTTTTTTAATGAAGGAGAGAATCCACCCTTTACTGGACATTTTTCCTAATATAGATACTCCAATACTGTGGGAGGAAAAATTCTCTATAAGTTAGAGATAGGTTTATGTGCAATTTTATAACCTTAATTATCCCTATTAGGAGGTGGCACATTTTCCCCCATGGCTTTTCATTGCTTTTTCTATGGTGGTGCAGAGATGCTCTGTATTTTTTAGGTGAAAGCAATTGAAAAAAATTGTAGGCATTTAGTAAAATATCTTAATCACAGGGGATATATATTTCACCCATTTTGTACTCCTTTTCTAGAATATGTTTCTATCTCTTCCTAGTTTTCATAAAGTACCTTATATAGAGAGGGTTAAAGATAAAAATATGCTCAATAAAGGCACATTGGATTCATAAAATCTGGTCAGCTGACTGTGGTATATTCTCCTAGTGATGGTGTTTGACTATGAAATTCTCCCTCAACCTTCTTACCTTTCCAAAAACTGCTTGACTCCAAAGAATATAAGAACTAAAATATTATGCAGTTCTTACACAAAAGACTTATAAATACCCACCATTGTTGCTGTTATTAATATTCTTTTGTTTTAAAAAGTACCAGCTCCTCTCATTCCATAGCAAATAACACAACTGTAGGAACTGTTGCCAAGCAACCTGCATTCACAGCTCAGATGGGTTGGATTGTTTATATTCATATGTGGATAAAATTGACCTACTCCTTCTCTGAAAAAATATATTAATTCTTTGAGATAGTTCTGCCTAGATTTTAAGGTGTGGGTCATAGCATTATTGTTCTGTATTTTTCTGAAACTGACATATTCAATGTATATATCTCCTTCACTATTCTTGCCACATTCTGGTATACGAATCTGGCTTGGGATCTGTTTCTCCATTAGACGACGAGTTCCTTGAGGTCAAGGATTGTATTCTTCTCATCATACTGGAAAGGGTTTTGTATATGGCCAGTATTCCACAAGTGCATGATAGATGCCTTAAAAATAATTTAATGTAAATGTCTATGCTATATTCTTTCTACAAAAGTATTTTCTTGCTAGAACATAGAAGGAAAAAAGAAATAGATTGAAAAATACAGTAATATTAAATCATGATAAGCCAAACTTAAGCAGTGAATTAAAAAAATACTAGAATTACAACATTTTAGAATTAGGAGAAACATTGTGGGACTTTTATTCCAGTGGTCTCAATCTTAGTGCTGAATTGAATCATAAAAGAAGCTTATATACTTAACTACTTAAGTTTGAAACTGGGGTATTTTTAAAGTTCTCTAGCTGTAGAACCAGAATTGAGAACCACTGAGAGAGTCCAACAGTCTCATTTTATGGTGGAGAAAAATAACCCCAGAGGAGTAAGAACTGTGAGGCTGTAGAAGGAACACAAGCTTTGGAGTCACCTTCCAATATCTGATTTTAGCCATCAGTTTCTTACTGGAAAATGGAAATAATAAAACTACTTGTAGTACTGCTGAGGAGGTTGAATGGGATGACATGTGTAGTAGACTTAGAGCCATGCTCAGTGGGAGCCAGGCAAGGACTGACCCTTCCCTCAGCAATTTTATCTGAGTTGCAAACATGATGTGAATAGAATCTTGACTTCCAGACTTTTCAGTACCATGGAAAGCAAGACAGAATCTCCAGTTCTGATGTTTATACTGGAAAGAAGCAGGCATTAATACAGCTGTCAAGATCCCTGCAGGAAACACGCAAGGCACCTAAAAGGGTAAATGAAGAGAATTTAATGAAGGGACTTTTTTCAAAGGTGTGGCAAGGTTAAGAGAACTACCAAGGAACCCTGAAGTAGTAAGAAAGAGCCTGCCAGATTAAGGGGTCAGAGGTTACTACCTGTGTCTGCAAGAAATAGGCCACCTGGTAGACGTTGCATACCAATTAGAGGAACAGTGCTAGTGGCTCAACTGCAGCTCAGCAGGAAGGGAGCTGGAAATGCATCTCTATCTCCTCCTACTCTCTAATTTTCTGCTAGTGATCACAGTGGTAAAGCCAGAGGACAAGGAAGCCTGGCTGATGTAATTCATAAGGATCAGTCTCTTGGGGCCCAGAGCAGGGTGAAGAAGGATGGAGAAGCTCTGGAAAAGCAATCAGAAGGTATCCAGACAATTACTAGGCTTCTTTCCCAGGCCAGATACTTGTGCATGATGTCTTTAAAGCTTGTGTTGCTTTGGAGCTAATCCAATTGAAATGCCCAAAATAAATGACATTCTCTGTGGCAGAGCCTCAGCTAGAAAGTCACATATATACCTGCTAACTTTGCCCTGAAATAAACTTTCTCCTGGTAGTGAGACTTGAGCTTGACTACTGAATGTGGATCCGGTACAGAAGAGGCACAACTTCCACTCTGGCAAATGGCTGTTTTTGTTGGAGTAAACTTAGCAGGGAAATCATTATGCAAGACCTGCTAGCCAGGAACACACAATAACCAAAATCCACTCCTGCTTCAGCAGCTGCCTGCTTTTCCTGAGCCGTCTGTTCACCTCATTGTTTTGTAATGTATCCATCTAAGAAATGAGAACACCTGCTTCTCATTATGAGATTGAGATGTTTTGAGGGAAATGAGGCTCATTCTTATAGAAGAAAGATGCTATCTACTTAAATGCAAAGTTGAAGCAGGAGACATTCTACTGACACTTATATTCATCAGTAAATGGGACACGAAGATACCTGACATTTTTATATCTTTTAATAAACCATTCTTAATAATCACCTGGAGAATCAGAGAAAAATAAGGCAGCCTCTGCCTTTGAGGAGTCATGGTCTTGTGGGAAGAATCAGAAACAAAATATCCCTTAAAAATGGATAAAATTAGATGAAGGTTTTAGTATCCTTTTAAAATTTGCTCTTGTAAATATCAATCTGTTGATTTCTATCTTTCTATCTAAATTTTGTTTTTAAAGTATAATCTGCACACACCCTTTCCTCACTTTAAATGCATCAGAATCCTGACTTGGAGTCCCTCTTGGCACCTCTCCTACCCGACAGTGCTTTCTCTTAGATTCCCAGGGTTTTCCAACCACTTATATCCATACTTTGGTTCTTTCGTCAACCCCAACTGATTCCCCATTGGCTTGCATCCCTAGTTTGAATACTTTTTTCTAGCTCAGGTTTTCATTCTTTTATGTTAAATTTCTCTTTACTAGCCCTACTCAGCATGCTCACCTGCATTCCCGCCTGGCTATAGAGAGATTTTATCAGTAATTTTATGAAATACCTTTTGAGGACTGCAGATAGTAAATTTTCTATTCTTTTCTCTTTGTCCAGTGCTGAAGGGTATGGCTTATTCAGTAACTGGGATATTGGGGCTAAGAATCAGTGAAATCTTAGGCTTCTGAAAAGTTCTCAGATTTAGGACGGTTCAGTTAAGATGTATCTCATAGCAATATCAAGGAGGAACAAAGACCTCATAGCTGACTTGAATATGAGCTGGAGATTAAAAAAAAAAAAAAAAAGGATAGCTTTCCTAGGATCAGCATAAGCAAACATTCAGGGTCAGGCATTAACACAGTGTGCTCAAGGGTGCAGTGACAACACCATCCTGCCTGGGGAAAAGAGCTCCTGGTGAGATGTGATTCTATCACCTGCCATTTATTGTGTGCCTACCATGTGTCTGGAATTCTGCCAGATGCTTAATATATCACCTCTGTTTTGAACTGAATGTATCCTGCCCTTCAAATTGATATGATAAAACCCTACCTTCTCACACACCAATATAATGATATCGAGAGGTGGGAACTTTGGGAGGTAATAAGGGAGTGGAGCCTTCATGAATAGGATTAGTGACCTTATAAAAGAGGCTCCAGAGAGCTCCCTCATTCTCTCTCCATTGTGTGAGGGTACAATGAGGAAATTACCACCTACAACCTGGAAGAAGGAACTCATAAAAATCCAACTATACTGAACCCTCATTTCAGATTTCCAGCCTCTAGAACTGTGAGAAATAAATTTCCATATGATGTCACTTGTATCTGGAATCTAATATATGGACTTTCTTTCTACAGAAAAGAAACTCATGGACTTGGGAGAACAGACTTGTGGTTGCCAAAGGGGAAGTGAAGGGAGTGGGATGGACTGGGAGTCTGGGGTTAATGGATGCAAACTATTGCATCTGGAGTGGATAAGCAATGACATCCTGCTGTATAGCATAGGGAACTATATCCAGTCACTTGTGGTGGAATATGATGGAGGATAATGTGAGGACTTGGTTACTTTGCTGTACAGTAGAAATTGACAGAACATTGTAAATCAACTATAATGGAAAAAATAAAAATCATTTAAAAAATTTCTCTTGCTTATAATCCACTCAGTCTATTGAAGCCTTAGCTAAGAAAACACACACAATGAGTCCTCATAACAGAAAATTGTGCCACATAGCTAGCAAGCAGTAAAGCTCTCTTAAGTCCTCAGCTCTGTCTGCCTCCAAACCCTGTATGCTGCCTTTTTAAAAATAAGTAACATAGAATTTTTGAAGGAGAGCCAGATATCAGAAAGAATGGATATATGTGTATGTATAACTGAATCACTTTCTTATATATCTGAAACTAACATGATATTGTAAATCAACTATACTCCAATATAAAATTAAAATTAAATTTAAAAAAATAGTAAAAAAAAAGAAATCCTTGATAACCAAAAACAAAGAGTATGGGAAATATTTGGTAGATATTAGACATTAATTTTCATGGACCTTATTTGTAGAAGAACATTTTCTGAGATGTTCATAGCCTACCCCCCAAATACTCTCAAGCAGATCAGCATATTTCAGTTATTCTTGACCCCAAACAGACTTTTCTCATCAGCCACTGTGAAGTCAATTGCATGAAATTCCTATGCTCTCTCCAAACACTTCTGAATCTGGTGATTATTTTTTCTCTATTAATTGCCTGAGAGGTAGTAAGGATAATAAGGAGAATGAATGATAGCCAGCTTCTGCTGTCTTCCTCTATCTCGCCAGCACTTTGTTATAAATGGCTCTATGTCTGAAGGCTTAGAATATTGTTCCTTCCCATCTTCACCCTTTCATGAAAAATTTTAGAGCATACTGGACATGAGAAATCTCGAAATGAAGCCCTTTGAGGTACAGAAACTGTTTAACGTGGAGGGAAAAAGTATGTAAGACCATATTAGCATTCTTCATTTGTGGAGAATGCATATGATGTTATTGGTGGGTTATTTAGTTTATGCTGTAACTCACCTATTTCAAGCATTCTAAGCAGTCATCTTGCCTGACCTTCAGACATAGGGCCAGAGATAATCCACAGTTAAACCAGAGATAGTGGCAATAAACTTTTCAGCAATCCAGATTAATGCAAGAAATTTTGTTAAAAGGCATATTGAATGCCAGAGAGAGATTTATATTAGTAAAACTCTTGTTGTAAATAGCATAATGAGTGCTATTAATGGGCTTTCATTGGTGAAAAAAAAAATTCAAGATTTATAGATTGGCTAAAATATTTTAGAGATACTCTAAATAGGGGATCAGAATCTAGTAATGGCTTTGGTCTGTAGCCTCAGGAAAGTTTCCAGACTCAGTTCATAAATGGTATTCTGTCTAGGTATTGGTTTAGGAGCATTTCTATTTTCCTAATGAAAACCATAGGGGTAACAGAATTGTATCTCTGGAATGTTCTTGTGTTTGCCTTGAGTAATCCTTTCACATGAAGTATAGTCAGAGCACCTGAAAAGCAGAAAACTGGAGAACTTTTTGACTTAAAGAATGTAATATATGAGTTCCTGTCATGGCTCAGCAGTTAGCGAACCAGACTGGCATCCATTAGGAAATGGGTTTGATCCCTGGCCTTGCTCAGTGGGTTAAGGACCTGCTGTTGCCGTGAGCTGTGGTGTAGGTCACTGATTCGGCTCAGATCTGGCAGCTACAGCTCAGATTTGACGCCTAGCCTGGGAACCTTCTTATGCTGAGGGTACGGTCCTATTAAAAGCAAAAGCAAAAAAAAAAAAAAAAAAGTAATATATGGACTATTTTGAGCCTCTAATAAAGATTTATTCAATAAATACCTAGAATTTGACCATAGTAAACTGAAGCACTTCGGATATTTAAGGGCCACTGTTAAAAGTAAAAATAACTTAAGTGGTTTTAGATTAGTTGACAACAGTTAATTTTTCATTATTTTCAACTACTTTATTGGCTATGAAAGTTTTTCTTGGTAGTTTGAAAATTGGACCAATACTGATAACTTTTTTTGGTATATGATTGTTCTAGGTTCTAATCAACCAGTTAATACAACTTTTAGCTGAATTTCCTTTCTAGGTAGGAGACAACATATATTAGCAAATTTTTATTTCCTAATAACCCCTATTGGTTTGTTTGGTGAGCTCACATATATTTACTTGGTATGGGGACTAGGATAAGAACTAGAAATGTAGCCATCATGGATTCACTAATCATTCTTCTGTGCTGTGGTTGTACCTGAAGGTGTGTATCTACTATCACTGATGCTTTAGAGCAGGTAGTAATTTTAGATTTGATGACTGTGCCTGTTTTGTCACCTCTATTATCAACTTGATTTATTTTTCCTGATTGAACTGTTGCTGCCTTTATTATGAATTATTAACAATAAGAGTGAGTGTTGTTTGGTAAGGTGATAAATTATTCTTTTGTTCTTAATTGTAGTTCGTTGTGCCCTATTCATGCTTTAACATTTCTTAAGGGGTACAAATAAACACACTATGGAAAAACATAAATATAATTGAGTAGGTAGATAGTCTAAAATAAAGCCCACGACTTCATTTGTGTTTAGGAGCAGGAATGTTAATGTAAGTTGCAAGATAATAGGGAAAAGAGGAACCATGGCCTAACAAGAAACATCTGTAATCTTTTGCTTTCTGAGTTGTTCAGATAGCTTGAAGAAACTCACATTCTGTTTGCTTTAAAAAAAACTGTCATAATTAACTATTTAAACTGTTATCAAAAATGATATAAAGACTGAAATAGATGGTTTTTAAAGTCAAGAGAGTGTGACCCGATTTTATACAGATTGAGATAATCATAGCAGGATCATAGAGAGTGGTTAAATATTCAAACCTTTGTTTTCTTGTCACAAACATGTAGTGACTGAATTCACTTTTCTAGAATGCCTACATTTCATAGTCTAAAGATTAACGTTCACGTGACAATTACTCATTACTATGAAATGCAAAATATAATTGAGAAACCTCTAAGGAACAAAATGCTTTCCTAATAGCTACTAGCCAAATATACAAATCTTACAAGAAAGAACTTTCATCTTCAACTGCCTAATATTTATGGTCTTAATGCCTTCAAAGGATGTGACTTGTGAATATTTATCTTAGTGATATAACAAGATATAGTGGCCAGCTCATTGAATTGTGTTCTGTAAGCTCTGTTTTCAATAGCTCAACTTTTTCCAATCTCCCAAAGCGGTGTCTATTAAAAATGTTTAGCTTTTGGTGCTAACTTTTAAATTTAAATGAGATTGAATTAAATTATGCTTTCAGTTTTTAAATGTTACACATATTAGAGTCAACAACAGATGAACAGGACACTATCTTTGTGTTTTGAGTCTTATTCTATAACATGCCAGAAGAAAATTCTCAGTCATTAGGAAGTATACTCCAGAGGGAAGATATGTGAGCTAATTTGCCTTCCACTACTTAACAGTATATGAGCTTGTACTATTTTCTGGGTGATCCTACCAGAGTAGTTTGCTTTAGCTGAGAGCAATAGATTTGGTGAGATTTTTTGGGTTGGAAAGTCAATAGGATTCCTAGGTGACACTTCTAAAGAGGAGCAGGGCTTGACGGAGAGCTCACCATCTAGGTGCAAAAGATGACTCTAACGGCTTTGGAAGGTGGAGTTGATAATGTCTGGGAGTCACTAGTCTGTGGATGAACACACCCAGCAAAGAGGAGATCAAAGGAGAAATTCTGCTGAGAGATTAAAGGTTAAGTTATTATTTATTAATAGCAATATCTAGAATATACTCCATAGAAGGGTCATTTTACTGTGTTCTATCACAGTTTGTGTATTTAATATCTGTTCTTTCTTTCTTTTTGTCTTTTTAGGTCCACACCCGTGGCATATGGAAGTTCTCAGGCTAGGAGTCGAATTGGAGCTGTGACTGCCGGCCTACACCACAGCCACAATAACACGGGATCCCAGGCGCATCTGCGACATACATTAAAACTCACGACAATCCTTAACCCACTAAGCAAGGCCAGGGATGGAACCCGTGTCCTCATGGATACTAGTCAGGTTCATTACTGCTGAACCACGATGGGAAATCCTGATATCTGTTACTTCTTGATCAATGCTGCATCTAAAATGACAGATCATGTTTTTTTTTTCATTTTCATTTCATTTTCAAATACCTGATACATGAAACATAATAAGTACTTGATATATGTTGTACTTTGACTAAATTGGACATATTAATAAAGACTTTTGGTTACAAGGTAAGGTACAGAAACCTATTTGGGCTAACACAGGTGAAAAAGATGAATTTATAATGGGGGAAGATCACATCCAAGTACTAGAAAAATAATTGGTACCAGGCAAATAAATGTCAGTAGGATGTTCTCTCATCTCTGCTCCTTTGCAGAATATTCCCCTCTCCCTCTTTGGACCAGCTTCCTCTCCTCCTTCAGCTCACATGGTGGAAAACATGTCAATAACCCTCACATTTACATGATATGAGGTCAGTATTCTTATGAGAAGAGAGATCTATTTCTCAACCCCAATTCTTAATTCTCCAGGAAGGGAAGCTGTTTATTACAGCTTGGGATCAAGTATCCATTCATATCTGGCAAGGTTCTTGGGGTCACCTGGCTGCCTGTATCCCAATGACATGAATGGGGGAAGCAGGTTTTAGAAAAAGGCAAATGAAACAATTCTAAAAGTAGGTGGCCCATTGCATTAGAGGAATCAATGTTAGAAGAGCTTAAGAAACATATATATGTGTGTATACACATAACATATATCTAAATATGCATTATTATATTATGACATATATAATTGTGCAAAAGATGACTAATAGCTTTATATATACCATTATATTATATATAACAAATACTATGTATAATATATAAACAATTATAATGCTATATAAATATATTAAATATATCACATTTCATATAATATAAAACACATATTATGTGTATATAATTACATCAGTCTAGTTTTTAGAGACTCATCCTGGTCTTAGTAAATCTGTACAAAGAGAGAAAGAGTCTGAGTTAGATGTTTCCCTGAGAATATTTTGTTGGATGCTGGGTCTTGAGAATTGGAAAGGGAATAGATCACCTGTTCTGGTGAAATTTTAGGTGTTCAGATAAGAACTTATTTCTTCATAGAGGCTCCCTTCTCTGCTTTCTCTCGTCCTACCTTCCTTCTTTCCTCCTTTTTTTCCCCCTCCATTAGGATAACCCACAGAAATATGGCTTATTTCATTGTAAAAAGTTCTGTTGGTGGTATTAACTTAAGCCTCATGAATGAAAACAGTTGCAAAGATATAGGAAAAACTATAAATAACTGTCATGACAGGTAAATTAGATTGGCAATAAATGTGGTAGAGGTAGGCAGATCTACAAAGGATTCAGTATATTTTTTCAAAAATTATTTTTAGACATTGGAGACTTTATAGGCACACTTACTATATTGTACCTTTTTTTGTATCATCCGGAGTTTTGTATATATTTTCTACTTACTTAACATTATGACTGAGCTCTTAATATTGTTCTAGCCACCGTTCTAAGCATTTTACTCATCCCATTTAATTTATCCAATAACTTATAAGTTGTTAGTCTCTTTCACAGAGGAGGGAACTGAGTCTCAGAGAGGTTAAATTACTTGACCAACATCGCATGACAGGTGGTGGAACAAATCCCGGCTCCAGAGCTCACTTTGTTATGCAATCTATATAAACCTTTCTGTGCATATACAGTGGCATAAGTTATGTAGCTGATAAAATTAAGGAACATATTACTGGAGATATTTTAATAAATGAGAACCAAGAAATTATGTAAAGGTGAGAAAAAGCATACCATAATTTCCTCTGTGCTTCTCTTGGCTCTAAGGTGACAGATGGGACTATTTTAGCAAGACAGATGTCTGAAAGAGCTTCAGGGTTTTCTAACATTTCATTTTTCAATCCAGATGCAATCATTTGATTAGTGAAGTTCTAGTTTGAGTTTCCCTGATTTTCAGGCTTAACAACAAGATCCTTGGAAGAATATTAATAAGACTAAGTGGAAACTTTAGCATCCATGTATCTTTTCCCAAATAGGACCATTTAAATGATCATAGACTGAGAATTGCCTATATGAAAACTGTAAAAGCATGTCATGGAACTTCCTTTTTTAACCCTCTTACAAATAGGCATCTTTGAATCTGTAGATTGCTTTGGGTAGGATGGCCATTTTCACAATATTGATTTTTCCAATCCAGGAACATGGAATATCTTTCCATTTTTTTACATCTTCTTTGATTTCTTTGATTAAGGTTTTATAGTTCTCGGCATATAGGTCCTTTACCTCTTTGGTTAGGTGTATTCCGAGGTAACAAATAGGCATCTTAAATATCAACTCCATGGTATTATCTCTTCTTTCTCTCACACCAATTTAATTGGCTTAAATCCCTAAAGCTCCATCAGTAAAATAACTTCCAAATTAGTTTCCCAATCCTCTTTGCATAGTGCTTTTCTAACCCCAGTATCCTTTTATGTTTGTCCTTGCATTAACTTTATTTTCAGATGTAAGTGTCACATTCACAAAGGGGCAGTCCCAGAGAAAGTAGATCATACATTATTCTCCTTTGAATTATTCGTGACCCAAAATTCAAATGTTAGAAGTGAGGGACAGACTTGCTGTATTTATCTGGCAGTTCTTAGTTGGAAACTACCTTAGGCCAAAAGCAGCAGATGCTCTGTTTTCACAGTTGTTCATAAGCATCACAAGAAAGTAAAGACACCTTGTCTGTTTAATGTGGTCTCAACATTTGATTTGGGCATATGGATGAGGGCAGAATTTGTGCAGACTGATCTTTATTTTATTTCATTTTATTTTACTTTATTTTTTTTTTTCATTTTGGGCCGCAGCAACAGTGAATGGAAGTTGCCAGGCTAGGGGTCATAACGGAGCTACAGCTGTGGACCTATGCCACAGCCATAGCAATGCAGGATCCAAGCTGTGTCTGTGACCTACACCACAGTTCATGGCAACGCCATGTCACCCACCCACTGAGCAGGGCCAGGGATTGAACCTGCATCCTCATGGATACTAGTCGGATTCGTTTTCCGCTGCACTGCAAGGGGAACTTCCCAGAGTGATCTTTATAAATCAACTTGAATCATATCTCTTATCCACGTCCCATCTCATTCAAAACTCATGCCAAAATCCTCTATGATTTGTTCCCCTCTGACCATGTCTTTTAACCCTGATTCCAGTCTTTCTTTCCTGATTTTGCTCAATGCCTACTTGGGCACCTTTGCATTTATAGTTCCCTCTGCCTGAAACACACATCCTCAGACATTCCCAAGCCTCACACTTTCATTTCCTTTATGTTCTTCCTCAAATGCACTTCAGCGAAGCTTTTTCTGACTGCTCTCATAAATTGTCACCCTCCTCCTTGATATTTCTTTCTTTTTTCCCTAAGAAGCTAGATCTATCATATTTGATATATTTCATTTATTTTTCTTACCAATTATTTTACTCTGTGAAGGTAGATATTTTTGTCTGTATTTTCACTTGTATATCCCCTGGGACTGGAACAGTGCTTCAGTAAAATATTTGTTGCATAAATGAATAACATACTAAATATGCAAGAAATAGAGATAATAAGGGTGAGTGTGATTAATTTTTAACAGTGCTAGAAAATATTTGAGAAATCTTGAAGGAGGTAGTGTTAAAATTGGATTTTGAAGGCTCAGTAGGATTTTTCTAATGGGGCAGTTCGAGAAAGGACATTCCACACAGTTGAAATAACATGTGCAAAGGTACAGATACAAAACCATGTAACGTGTTTGGAAAACTCAGCTTTAAAGTGTTGACAGATCTTACCATGTATTAAAACAAGGACATTAGAATTTATTCCTTAGATATTATAAAGCCCATGGAAAGTTTTAAGCATAGATGATAGAGAACCATGCTCTTTTCTAGCAGCAATAGAAAGCATGGATTCAAGGAAACTGAGGCCTAGGAATCGTGCAAGCTAAGGAAAATAAGGGACTGCACTATTACTGTACTATTGTACTGGGGTATTATGGAGGTGTAACAAAAAGAATTAAATGATTGATTGAGTGTGTGTGTGTGTGTGTGTGTGTGTGTGTGTGTGTGGAGAGGAGATTTAGAGGGATGAAGGAGCTGAACTCATAATGTTGATAAAATGTAGAGTTATTCTACTGAATTATCCAGTCTCTCTCTAGTTCATTGACACTGACGCATGTTTTGGTGTAATTCCTGAGCTTGTTCACCTTCATCTGATAGATCTTGAGAGTTCTAGACATCTGTTTTATTGCTAAGAGGATGCAATTAATAGGATGATAGAACTTTTTTTTTCTTAAAATCAATGAAAATATCAGCAAACCAGTCTAAGTTATATTTTCTATCAACCTGCATAATCTTAAAACCTTCTGTAAAATCTCAAGACTACTGAACCTTATCTTGAAGTTAATAGAAGGCTATTGATTTTGATTCACTCAAATAAAATAGAACTATTTCCTGACAAATACTCTACATAAAATTATTCTGCCCATGAAATATATCACTGTCTGCTATTGCCAGTTCAATGTGTGAAATTTAACAGAAAGCACCTAAACTTTAAAAGTCACAGTAATCTGGTCTGAATTCCATATATGCAAGATGACCTTTGGCAAAATTACCAGGTCGCTATGAAAATCACTTTTCCCACTACTAAAATAAAAATAATACTTACACCACAGAATAATTTTGAAGTCTAAAAGAGACAATACATGTGTATAAGCCTAGGGTCATCTGATAACAAAATAACAAAAACCAACTCTGGCTAAGGAGCAAAAGATAATTTATCAGAAGGAAGTCAGAACTTAACATATTAACATGAAGCTAGAGAATGGGCAGTAATGTGCAGAAACTAAGGCAGCAGGAACCATAGAAATGGTCTTGTAGCCTAAACAATTTGGTTCGAATGCCACCTCTAGAAAGGGTATGTGCCAACTATGATTTTCATCCTTGTTTCACCTTCTTAAGGAAGGAAGCTGATCTGGGAATTTCTACCCCAATAAGACTTTAAAAGAAAACTGGATCCAAGGAAAGTGGAATGGATTCTTGCTGTCTAAACACATTAAATTTATGACTTTAAGGAGACCAATTAAGTTGATGAACTTCGAGCTGTTTTGACCATAATCTGCAGAAATCAATATATTTTATATCATGGCCTAGGGTTCACAGATGTATATGCTTATATGAATTTTTATATAACCAAGACAAAATTTTCTCTAAACTGAACTTATTCCTAGTGTATGTATTATACTCTGTTTTCTATTGTTTTATTCCATACCACTTTCTAAAGATCTGGTCATGGACCACTAAGATGATTTTATAACTCATGACTGGATTGCAGTTCACCGGCTGAAAACATTTTATTGCAGTATATATAATATTAGAAAATCATAGACAGTCTGTAAATGTCAAGTTCTTTCATACTATTTTTCCCTTTATTTTGCCTACCATTCTCTCATCAAATAAAATTGCAGACAATGGCTTACTGACCAAGATATCTGAAGCTTCTTTCATTGTATCGACCTAATGACATTATGTTAATAATATTTTCCTAGAGAATGGAGTTGTACCAAAAAAAATCAGGATTGTTAAGAAATGTAGGGTATAGGGAGTTCCCGTCGTGGTGCAGTGGTTAACGAATCCAACTAGGAACCATGAGGTTGCGGGTTCGGTCCCTGCCCTTGCTCAGTGGGTTAACGATCCGGCGTTGCCGTGAGCTGTGGTGTAGGTTGCAGACGCGGCTCGGATCCCTTGTTGCTGTGGCTCTGGCGTAGGCTGGTGGCTACAGCTCCGATTCGACCCCCAGCCTGGGAACCTCCATATGACGTGGGAGCGGCCCAAGAAATAGCAAAAAGACACCAAAAATAAATAAATAAATAATTGTTTTTTTTTTTTTAAAAAAAAAAAAGAAATGTAGGGTATAGAGAAAAACAGTATTGAAGAAGAAATAATAAAATGAAGAGAATAAAGTTATGAATTAAGTCTCAGCAAAACTAAGATTCCCTTCCCGAAACAGCATAGAATAACCTTCTATTCCACACTCACAACATTGGTTGCTTCTCTCTGGAATTGGACTTAGAAGATTAGGCACACCTTTTCTAAATGTTCCCTGTATCGAAAGAACTATTTGGCTTTCTTTCATGACAAAAAATATTTATTTTGATCTAAAATATTGAGTTAATGGGTCGGGGAACTTAGGAGCTTTAACTGGTAACATAATTGGCTCAATTCTTTATTTGTGTCTGTGTATGTGCATGTGTGTGTCTTCGTGTGTATGTGTGGTGAGACTGTCACAGAACACTAGGCTTATAATAGGTTCCACCAAAAGGACTTGAATCTGACTCTTTATATGCTTTAAATATAAGACAATTAGAGAATTTATAGGCTTAAAATGTTATAAACTATGTTTTTGTCTCCATATGTTATTTAAACCATCTCAAAAAGTCCTCTTTCCCTCAACTGACAGGATCCACTACACATCCCTATTATTTTGCCTTCTCTGGACCTCACTGCTCAGAAATCTCTTATTTATTTTCCATTGATTCCCTATGCTATTTCCAAGGAGAACTGTGACAATTCTCCATGTGTTGAAGCCTTTGATGCTTAATCTCTCCTTGTCGAACCCTGGAGAAATTGCTCTAACTTGTATTTGAGGCCTGCCTCATTAAGGCTCCTCTATTTCTACCCTTCAAATAACTCCCATGTCTCTCCACTAGAACAAGCCCCTGATTTCAAGGTATATCACTTCTCCTGTTTCTCAATCTCATTCCCCCTTGCTTCTTTTGGAACCCAAGTCCCATAATTTTGTCCCCTCTCATTTACATCTTCAAATTGTCCTTCTCCCCTGGAAGTTTCTTCTCTTTCTATAAATGTTCTCCAATACCCTAACAAACTTGCCAAAGCACCATGGCTCACCTTTTCTAGTCCCACAAGCGATTAAACTTTCACTCCCATTTCCTTCAGATGCTACAGTTCTTTTTTTCCTTTTTTTAGCTCAAAAATATTTTTTATTACTCAAATGAATTTATCACATCTGTAGTTGTATAATGATCATAATCCAACTTCACAGGATTTCTATCCCACCGCCCAGGTACGTCCCCCCACCCCCCAAACTGTCTCTTCCAGAGACCATAAGTTTTTCAATGTCTGTGAGTCAGCATCTGTTCTACAAAGAAATTCAGTCTGTCTTTGTTTCAGATTCCACATGTCAGTGAAAGCATTTGATGTTGGTGTCTCATTGTATGGCTGACTTCACTTAGCTTGATAGTTTCTAGGTCCATCCATGTTGCTAAAAATACTGGTATTTCGTTCCTTTTAATGGCAGATGGTACAGTTCTTGAAAGTGTATACTTGCTGCTTCCATGTTCTTTGTATTCATTCTTTCCCGTGTCTCTAATAAGCTCTCACATCCTCCAGTCTACTGAAACTCTTCTCTTCGTGCTTACAATAAGTTCTAAGGAAGTTTTTGTTCTACCTGAGGTCACTGGTATTGCATTATTCCAGTTTCTTGACTCCTTCCTGGAATCCTTGTCCTCAAGCTGTACCCCAAGAAGCAGGCATCTCCCAAAGCCCTCTTCTGACATCTCTCTGATTAGGCATTAGGTACATGGGCTGTGGAACCACAAGGCCTTAGGTTCAGTTCAGGATCTGACACTGCTAGCTGTGCCATCTTACCCAATTTACGTATACTTTCAAACCTGTTAACTGGAAATAATTATAATGCCTATATTCTAGGGCTTTTAAACTCTTAGAAGACAATGTCACCAGAGCACTTAGGAATTCTTTGCTGGTAGTAAATGTCAGCTATCATCTTTTCCTCCTGAGAAAATAGAGGCTTTTCCTTTGGCGATGAAGGAAGACTTTTGCCTACTCCTCCACCACACCTAGGCCTCCATCTGGCCCTTCACTGTCATCTCTCTAAGCATGTTTGGGAAAGGATCCCAGCATCTAGTTTAATCCCCCCCATTTTTTGCCTTTCTGATTTTCCCCTTTACACCCAAAATTTTGTAGAGCAGTCTGCTTGTAGAAACGTCTATTTAATGCTAGGATTCCTGTTAGGAAGTTTGTTGCTGTACCCTAAACAAAGGTCTTCAACATTTTATATTCATTTGCCGTTCACCACCTGTGTCAATTTCAACTGATCCAGATCTCGACAGTTAAAGAGAGGATGGCAGCTCATCAGGCCCCTTAAGACCGAAACACTTACTGTTTTATTTTTGTTATTACATTTGGTTCTCAACTCCAGCCTTTCCCTGCTGTAATACATTCTACACATCGCTGCCTGTAATCTTCCTAATGAAAAGCTCTTATGTCATTTCTTTTACAAAAAAGTACAATTGCTCTTTGTTACTTAGAGAATTGTGTATGGATTTCACTGAGGTATTCATGATCTGCTTCTCCCACTGCTGCTTTTGTGTTATCTACCCCTCCAGATGAGGTAGATTATTTTTTCCCTGAAGAGTGTATGAATTTTCTACCTCTGTACTTTGGCTTATGCTCCTTCTTTTACCTAGAAGAGTCTCTTATCCACCTTTAGTTTTTGAAATTCTAGGTTTTTTTTTTGTTTGTTTATTTTTATTTTGTTTTTTTGTTTGTTTTTTTGTGGGTTTTGTTTGTTTGTTTTTGCTTTCTAGGGCCACACCTGTGGCATATGGAGGTTCCCAGGCTAAGGGTCAAATCAGAGCCATAGCTGCCAGCCTACGCCACAGCAACAGCAACACAGGATCCAAGCCTCGTCTGTGACCCACACCACAGCTCATAGCAACACTGGATCCTTAACCCACTGAGCAAGGCCAGGGATCGAACCTGCATCCTCATGGATGCTGGTCAGGTTCATTAACCACTGAACCATGACGGGAACTCCTGAAATTCTAGTAATATTCTGACACCGTTTCCACTGTCATATTTTTGGTAAGGACTTTCTCAGTCCGTCAAGTCTAATTTATTCCTTCTTTTGTGTGTATTTTTCAGTTTTCTTATGGAATATATATCTCCTTATTTTAAAACTTATAAGACTATTTTATTTCCCCTTCACAAAAAAAATCACAACCTGTTTAAGGGCAGGAGCTACAGCTTCCTCTTCTTTTTATTTAAACTCTGTAGTGTGTATGGAGCATTGAGCATGGGACCTGTAGTTAGTAAGTGCTCACTAAATCTTTTATGATTTAAATAGAATTTAGTAAATAATAAAAGATAATCATGGAACACTTTCTACCCATGTTCTCATTTGTTAAGATATTTTTTCCCCCAAGAAGATAACTGTGGTCTTTACTCACAGTAAATAAGCCATTTCTGAACTAAATGGCACAGTGGTTATGGTAGTGTGAGTAATCTTCTTGAGGTTTTCAGGTTGCAGAAGTTGATTTAAGAGGCTGAAACTTATAATAGAGTTCAAGGCAAAAGGGAGCATTGGCATCCTGGTTTAAAACAGGTAGTTTTTGTGGCAGCAGTGAGATTCATGCAAAATTTTTGTTGAAAATGAGTTCCTAAGCACTCAAAAAATACCTGCTCAGCTTATTTTCTTTAATTCATCCCATGCTTTTTTTTTTTAATGGACATATATGCACAAAGCACTGAGTTAGGCATAACTAGGTGTTCAAACCCTAATTTAGGAAGACCATAAATCAGTGGTAGGCAGCCTATTATCTGAGAAAACTTTTCATGGCACTTTGTTTTTCTCCTCACAAATACATTATTTCTGTTCTGTATCTCTCTTTCCTTCCTTCATCTAAGTTCCATTCTTTTTTTTTAATACCCTGCTCTTTTCTTTCTTCATATTTTATTTAATTCTCAGCTTACTTACCTGTGAGTTTTTTCCAGCAATATGTTCCACCAAATTGACTTCAGAGAGGACACTGGAACCAAAAAGCTTAGAAGTGTACCTCACTACGTGAAAGGCATGTAAAATCCATGATGGCAGGAAAAATATCTCCCATACTTGGTATTTGTAGCCCAGCATCTTGTTCTGCTTTGAAATATTAGATATAGTTGCTGAATGAATAAATTAACAATAATGTTAACAATAATGCTAGTACCTGAAGAAGGTCTCTCTATCACATCTAGGATAAAATGAAGGCTTCTTACCCTGAGAACTGATGAAGATGCTTCTGTCCAAGCTTCTACTAGCTGTCTGCCCAGAAGAGTTGTGCTGATCTCATTACCTGGGCATGACCATGGTTAAAGGTTAATGCTTCTAGAAGATTCTTTCCCTCTCATAAGTTGTCTTTTCTCACTCCTGCTCAGGTACTAGTCTAGATGATTGCTCCTCATACAACTCAAATCTAGGATGGTGCCTGATCTCACTTAACACTGTATTTTTCCTCCCTATGTTTATCACAGTATGTAAAAATTGTTAGTTGACTTGTCTGCTTCTCCCATGACTACTATGTCCATTTGAGCAGAGATATATTCTGTCTTGCACACTGCTATACTTGCAGTATCTAAACATTCTACTTGGCAACAACCAGTGTAGAGACACTGAGTGAAAGTTATTTGTTGAATATTTAAATGGGACTTATGGCTTAGCTGGCTAGTCATCTGAACTCCTCTGAAAAACTGGTGGAATCTCAGGGTGTCTGACCAAACCAGCCTCACTGGGCATCTGATTTGAGTAAGGGAGTCAAAAGGGTTGATTGGTGGGTATGCACTGTGAAATCATAGAAGAAATGAAAGACAGTGTCCAATGATGAAGCTAGAATAAATAAAGTGCTGAGGAGGTAATTTGACTAAAACATCTGTCTGGAGGGGATGAGCAGAAACAGGGACAATGCAATGGGGGCTAAAACTAGACACAGTCACCACTAAAATGATTAAGAAAAGAGCATAGACTGAAGACCCTGAATGACTTGGAATATTGCCAGAAGGTTGTTTTATGGAGCTTCTGACCCAGAGCAAAGAAAGAAAGAGAACTGTTTAATCATGCTGGTCTAGTTTGGATAGATGTTGCTATTCTCAATTTCCCACAAAATGCCCTTTAATGTGGATGGGGAAAGAACATAATAATTCCCCAACTAAATCTGACTGTAAAAATGTTGTCAGTCTTGGATGAATTTTCATTAATTTAACATGTTGGACAGGCTTGAGAACTAGCTGTCAACTAGATACTTTCCTACTTAGAATAGACCAAGCCCCAGTGGCCTAAAGGAAAGTAGGGAGACAGTTCATTCTTACTCTCTGCTTTCTGGCAAAGAGATTCTGGCTCTAAACCAACCAGAAAACTAGGCAGGTGTCCTCCAGCAAATGTCTTTTGAGGTAGTCAGGAAACTTCTCTTCTATATCCATTTAACAGGCAGAAATATTGATAATGGCACATTGCATACCGAGAAGTGTATTTTCAGCAAGCAAAAGTTGCTCCCCTCCAGACCTTTTTTTATACTATCCTATTTTGTTTTCCTAATGTGACTATTTGAAAGGCTCTTATTCATGTGTGTAATTATTTTTTGTCTGCTCCAGCATTAACATGTAAGCTCCATGAGAGCAGGGGCATAGTCAAACTTGCTCACCCTCTATTAATACCCCAGCACCAAGGACATTGCCTGCATAGTGTTGCACTCCATAAATATTTGTTGAATGATTAATTAAAGAAAATTGGAGTTGGAATATATCTGTTTTCAGTCCATGTTGTGGAGTGTATTCTATCTGTTCAGATAATCAGAGAACCAAAAAGATGTTCTCTAGTAGCTTTCCCTAACTTATCAGCGTCTTGTCCAGGACCTGTGCATACTGGCCCAGAATCCAGCTGGACATCTGATGAGATGTTCTTGGCAATCCATGGGATGAAGTCTCACATCTTGTCCATTAGCAAAATAGAGCCTGTATAGGGCTCTTATTTTTAAAATGACATATAGTGTAGAAAATAAGTTTGGAAATTTTCTTGACATCCTTAATAGGATAAAAAAGACATGCTTTACATGAAACAGGAGTAGACAGCCAAAAGACAAGAATATGAGGCAGATACTAAGAAGGGTGAGTAACTAAGGAATAAAAAAATAGAACAGAAAAAAAGACCAAAATCTGTGCTAAAAATTAAATTGATACTGTGGATAATTAAATGATGATGGCAATTCCAGTGCTGAAACTGAGGATGTCTAACATGTGCTAAGCATTGATATGTTTCAGGACATGTGTTAAGCCTCGTGCAAATGCCATTGGCTCCCCATCTTCCTAATCATGGCTACACACTGGGATCACTGGAGAAAAAAATTGAAATATCAGTGCTTTACCACAGCCCTGATTTAATTGACTTAGCGTGGGATCCAGGCGGTGTCACATCATTGCACAACTCTAGCAGTCACTGCCAAAGAGAGTAGAATGTCTCATGAATTGTGCAGGTAGCCCTAGGCTTAGCCATCTTTATTGTTATTATTTAGTTTCACAAGGGATTCAAACAAAAAGCCAATGTTTAGAACTACTGGCATACGTTACGTCGCCTAATCTCATTTTTAGCAAAAGGCTTGAGATGACCTCCCAAAATGCAGGAGGAAAAACAATAAATAAAAATAATGACAAACCAGACCACAGATATGGGAAAATTTTTAAAAATGCAAACTATGAATGATAGGCATTCTCATGAGAAAGGCCAAGACCATCAGAACAGAGATCATTATTTACAGCATAATTTAAAACAGGCTTCTTGTAGAAGAATTAAATTAGAACATTCTCTAACACCATACACAAAAATAAACTCAAAATGAGTTAAGAACCTACATGTAAGGCCAGATACTATAAAACTCATGGAGGAAAACATAGGTAGAACACTCTTTGACATAAATTGCAGCAATATCTTGTTTGATCCATCTCCTAGAATAATGAAAGTAAAAGCAAAAATAAACCAATGGGATCTAATTAGACTTAAAATCTTTGCACAGCAAAGGAAACCATTAAACAAACAAATGAACAAACAAAGCAACAACAAAAAAAAAAAACAGCCCACAGAATGGGAGAAACTCTTTGCAAACAAAGAGACCAACAAAGGATTAATCTCCAAAATATGCAAACATCTCATGGAGCTTTATGTCAAAATGACAACGACAACAAAAACAACGAAAAAAATCGACTGATGATCTAAATAGACATTTCTCCAAAGAAGACATACAGATGGCCAAAAACACATAAAAAGATGCTCAACATCACTAATTATTCGAGAAATGCAAAACAGAACTACAATGAGTTATCACTTCACACCAGTCAGAATGGCCATGATCAAAAGTCTACAATAAATGCTGGAGATGGTAAGGACAAAAGGGAACCCTCCTACACTGTTGGTGGAAATGTAAATTGGTACAACCACTATGGAAATAGTATTGAGGTTCCTTAAAAAGACTAAATATAGAACTACTATATGATCCAGCAAGTCCACTCCCTGGTATATATCTGGAGAAAAGCATAATTTGAAAACATACATACACCCAATGTTCTTTGCAGCACTATTTACAATAGCTAAGACATGGGAGCAACCTAAATGTCCATCAGCAGAGGAATGGATAAAGAAGATGTGGCACATATATACAATGGAATGTTATTTAGCCATAAAAAGAATGAAATAATACCATTTGCAGCAACATGTATGAACCTAGAGATTATCACATTGAGTAAAGAAAGACTGAGAAAGACAAATATCATATATCACTTATATGTGGAATCTAATAAAAAATGACACAAAACTTATTTATAAAGTGGAGGCAAACTCACAGATTTCAAAACCAATCTTACAGTTATCATAGGTGAAACCATTGTGGGAGGGAAGAAGTGGGAGGGTAGGAATAACATATATACACTACTGTATAAAATAGATGATTAATGAGACCTACTGTATAGCACAGGGAAATCTACTGAATAACTTGTGATAACCTACATGGGAAAAAATAACAGATACATTTATATGCATGAAGTGATTCACTTTGATGTACACCTGAAACAAATACAACATTATAAGTCAATTATACTCCAATAAAATTAAATTTTAAAAAAATAAAAGGAGCTTCAGTCTCCAACGAAAGGATCCATTGCAAGGGCATGCATGCTTCAGATAAAATTAGTAAAAAAAAAAAAAAAATTTTTTTGAAGCATCTAGACTCATTCTTGCAATACCTATGCATTTCAAAAGTGTAAAATATTCTTATATATCAACATGCAAAGGTCAGAAAACAAAATAAAAACAAACAAAACTGGCCACTCAGGTATAAACTTGGACCCGCTTCAGATTTTTATGATAGAAGAAAATGAAAAAAAAAAAAGGCCAATGAATTTTGTAAAACACGATTTGTTATCTATGACAAGCTAAGCTGCTGTCCTCATGTAAAAGCAAGATAAAAACATTTTCATTTAAGATCTTATCTTAATCTGCTTAAAAATTATATAAATATATTCTCCATCTGAGTAGATCTAATAGCCATTAGATTTTTACCTCACAACATAAACCAAATACATTTAGATAAATGAAACCATATGTGTATATCTGTATCCATTTACAGTTTATTTTATGTTATTTTAACAGTACACTGAAAGATAACATATATAAATATTTCAAGGTAATGGTGTGAATCAAAAAGGAAAGTATAAAATGTTATTAAATTGGCTCTTTAATTTTTTTTTTTTGTCTTCTTTTTTGTCCTTTTTAGGGTCACACCTGCGACATATGGAGGGTCCCAGGCTAGGGGTCTAATCGGAGCTGTAGCCACCGGCCTACACCCCAGCCACAGCAACATGGGATCCCAGCCTGTCTGTGACCTACACCACAGCTCACAGCAATGCCAGATCCTTAACCCACTGAGCAAGGCCAGGGATCGAACCTGCAAACTCATGGTTCCTAGTCGGATTCATTTCCACTGCGCCACAATGGGAACTCCAAATTGGCTCTTTAAACAATTTTTGCTAACAGAAATCATGATAAACCAAATTTAAAGGAAAAACTATGAATTAGGAATATAGTCTCTCTTTCTATATATGTATATATTAGACTGTATATATATATATAGACACATGCATGTATATATATGTATTTATACATATACTATAATGACATAGTATAAGAAATATGAAACATATGAATAGATGACATGAACATATAATTACAATAAAATACATTGGTTTAATAGATGTTTGTTGAGTGAATGTATAAGTCAAAAATGTTGATTTTTTTCCCTAGTTTTTTTGAGATATAATTGACATATAGCATTGTGTAAGATTAAGGTGTACAATGTGTTGATTTGATACCTTCATATATTGCAAAATGATTATTATAGTAGTGTTAATATCTCTATCACCTTACATAATTATCATTTCTTTTTTGTGGGGAGAATATTTAAGGTTTACTCTCTTAGTAACTTTCAAGTATACAATACAGTATTATTACTATAATCACTAGGCTGTATATTAGAGCCCCCAAACTTCTACATCTTACAACTAGAAGTTTACGCCCTCTGACCAACATCTTTCCATTTTGCCTACTTTCTAGTCTATTGGCAACCATGTTCTCTCTCCGAGTCTGACACTTTTACATTTCGCATAACTGAGTTATACAGTGTTTGTCTTTATCTATTTCAGTTAGCCTAATGCCTTAAAAGTCCATCCATGCTATTGCAAATGGCATTATTCCTTCTTTTTATGGTGGAATAATATTCCATTGTATGCAAACACCTCATTTCTTTATGCATTTATCCATTACACTGGCTATGGTGAATAATGCTGTAATGGACATGGAGGTGCAGATACTGCTTTGAGATGCTGGTTTCATTTCCTTTGACTATATATCCAGCAGTAATATGGTTGAATCATATGGTAGTTATATTTTTAATTTTTTGAGGAATCTCCACACTGTTCTCCATAGTGGCTGTACCAATTGACATTTCTACCAACATTGCACAAGAGTTCACTTTCTTCCCATCCTCAACACTTTTTGTTTCTTGTCTTTTTCATAATAGCCATTCTAATAGATGTGAAGTGATATTGTGATTTTGATTTACACTTCTCTGCTGATCATCTTTTCATGTACCCTTGGGCATTTGTATGTCTTTGGAAAAATGCCCATTTAGTTTCTCTGCTCATTAACTGGATTGTTTGTTTTGCCCCGGAGTTGTATGAGTCCCTTACATATTTTGGATGTTAACTTCTAATCAGATATGTGATTTGCAAATATTTTTTCCTATTTGATATATTGCTTTTTGATCTGGTTATTGTTTCTTTTGCTGTGGAGAAGCTTTTTAGTTTGATGTCATCCCACTTGTTGATTTTTACTTTTGTTGCATTAGCTTTAGGTGTCATATCCAAAAAAAATCATTGCCAAGACTGAGAGTGAAATGGACCTCTTTGGCAGCATCCCAAACAGCTGAGGAAGCTTGATGCTTAATTATATGCTCCTACTTCCCCACTCATGAGAAATCATGTCCTGAGAAGATCTCTCTTGGCCCTGAATCATGCTACCTTGGGAGAGGGCTGATGCAAGTCAAACTGTTCCTTTAACACTCTCCAGTGCATCCAAATTCTTACTTTTTTGCTCCAGTAGTGTTCTGGAACTTCTCTGCCAGAAACCTGGACTTCCACAAAGGCTCTATTATCCAGGGACATCTGTCTTAAATGATGTTTTCTGGGGGCTCTTGGACCACAGCCAAGAGGGACTGGAGTCAGTTCATGGGTCCTTTCATGATCCACTGCCAGCACCGAGGTTTCTTGCCTATCATCAGATGTACAGGTGGGCAAGGCTTCTCCTGGGTCCTTTGGTATATAGTGCTGGATCATATTGCTCCCATAAAGGCACTTTTGTCCATGGGTGGCTGCCAAACTTTTGCTGCCAACAAAGGACACAAACAAGGTACATTTTATTAAGCCATATTGCTGAAGTTACTCTCCAGGTATATATATTTTAAACTAATATTAAAGAAAAATTAAATAATCTGATACAATGTTTCACCTATCAAATTATCAAAGATTTAAACAAATAATTACATATTTCTCCATGCTGGAGACTGAGTAGATGAATTTTCAGAAACTGCTGGATGTGAACTGGTGTAACATTCCAGAAAGCAAACTAGTGATATGTATTAAGAACTTTAGAAAAGTTTATTTCTGCAGTTCATATTGTGTCTCAGTGGGTTAAGAAATTCGTGTAGTCTCTGTGAGGATACTGGTTCCATCCATGGCTCAGTGGATTAAGGATCCAGCATTGGCGCAAGCTGTGGCATAGATCACAAATGCAGCTTGGAACCAGTGTTGCTGTGGCTGTGGTGCAGGCCGGCAGCTGCGGCTCTGACTCGACCCTTAGCCTAGAAACTTCCATATGCCAAAGGTGCAGCTGTAAAAAGAAAGAAAGTGTTCATTTCTTTTGACTCAATACTTCCCTTTCTTGACACTATTCTTAGTAAAATTTCAAGCATATCAAATAAAATGTAAACAAAAGATGTTCATTTCAGTGTTATTTGCAATAGAAAAAAAAATTGAAAAACAGCTAAAATGTTTAGCTACTGAGCAGTAGGAAGTATTCCTGTTCATAAAATATTTTAAAATAACTTTTCATTATGTGGGGAACATTTTATTATATAATCACAAGTAAAACACTGAACATAAAGTTATTAGTAAGATTTGACCTTTTTAAAGAAAAATGTATCTAAAATACAGTTGGAAAGAATTAGCCAAACATAGTAGTACTATTCTCTAGATGGTGGGATTATAGGTGATTTATGTAATCTTTGTTATAACTTGATATATGTATAATTTTAAGTATATGGTAAAAATTACAGAATAATAGGGAAGGATTTTTCAGTAAATAGTATGCTGATAAATAGGAATTTAGAAACAATCCAAATTACATCCAATTCTTAGCTTGCAAACATCATAAATTTATTTGTTGCTTTAAAACTGCATGCCAGCACTATAATCTTTTGCATCTTGATTTTTTATTTGCATCTCAATGACTAAAATTTATATAATTTGGGGGGACAAAATAACATAATGGCTAGTTTAATCCATTATATAAAAATTAAGTGCACAGTTATAGAAAAATCAAGACTTTCATTTGTATTGGAATCTTTAATTTTCCCATGGGAAAAAAAGAAGTAGGCTAATGCATAAGTCTTAGCCTTTTGCTATAATGCCATTACAAATCAACTTGAAAGAATGTGTGCAGTTCTTATACTGTTGGGAATATTCAGCAATTACATTACCTCAGAATGCTATTCTTTATAGAATGTGTACTCGCTGGAGAGTTAAGTAATGTTAAATAAATTAGCATCTTAATGAAAGTTGTATATTAATACTGCTCCTGCTCCTACATAGTAATTTAATTCCAGTAAATCAAGGAATTCAATTTTTGCTAAATATATATCATGTCTTGAAAAGTACTAGGCTGCAACTGAGCATTTGCTATACTCTCTGATATTTAGAAAGAACTATTATTAAAGAGAAGATGTATTCATTTTGAGGACTATATGGTTTGGAAATTTTTCTTACTGTCAAATAGGGCAAATTAGGAAGGCATGTTTAATGGTCTCAGTGAGTCATTAGACAATCCAGTTTAGTCATAGAATATGATAGTTATATGATCACTGTGTTGATCAGGTAGGAGCACTTTAACAAGAGTCCTATCATAAATTCAATTTCTTTGAAATATTCAGCCTAGCCACATTGACAGTAAGATTCTTATTACACAGTATAACATTAGAGAGTAATTTTCAAATAAAGATTTTAACCCACATGACTTTAACTTTTCAATGAATTTAAGACTTTACTATGAGTTTTTTAAAATTAACACATATCAAAGAGTTAAAAAATCACTTTGTTAGTAAACATGAAAATCCAGCATGAAGCAAAGAATCTTTAAAATAAAAATTCAAAGTGTGTATGTAATGTTTTATCTTGAATTGCAGTTTATATTAGGTCTTATGTTCAGTTAATAGTGGCTATACAAATCACTTTGTGTCGTGTGTGTGTGTGGCTTTTCTCATGATCAACATAGTTTATCAAGTCATCCATACAGATTTAGTTTCCAAAGGCCTTCAAAACTTATTCTCTAGACTTGTGGCTGCCCCACAGGAGAGGGAGGGAGTGGGAGGGATCAGGAGCTTGGGGTTATCAGATACAACTTAGAATAGATTTACAAGGAGATCCTGCTGAGTAGCATTGAGAACTATGTCTAGATACTCATATTGCAACAGAACAAAGGGTGGGGGAAAAGATGTGTACATGTAAGAATAACTTGATCCCCATGCTGTACAGCAGGAAAAAATTAATTAATTAATTAATTAAAATAAAAATAAAAAAATAAAAAAACCTTATTCTCCTGTCATTTTTCCCTACTCCTGAACTTCTAGGAACTCCTTTAGTCTTGATTAGTGCCTTGAAATTTTCACTTCTGCCCTTGTTCTGTCTTCTTAACTCAAAATGTAGAATATATAGGCATCAGGAATATATGCCAAATAATGTTTAAGTAGTATTTGTTAAATGCTTATCATATACCAAGTTCTGTGGTGGTCATTCTGTATGTTATTTAATACTCATAATAAATCATTTCAGAGAAAAGCATGTTAAAACTCAAAGAGGTTAAGTCACTTTCCCAAGTGACTTAATCATTAGTGATGGATTTGTGATTTGTTCTTTGATACATCTGACTCCAGAGCTTATAACATGAAGAGATTATAACTAAGAAGCTTAATATACATATGAATGTTTTCATCTGATACACTGCTCTGTGCAAAAGGCCTTACAACACTTTCTCAAAAATGTGCTGTCTTCCTCTAGTAGTTATCTTTATCTTGTGGCTTGGAATTTCTAAGCTGAGGTTCACTAGAGGATATTTCATTAAGATTAATTGTGTTTTCATTTCCATCAGTCAACAGCAGATCTTAGAGGTGAACTTGAAGAATCTGAACCAAGAACTAGGAACCTGTCAGTTTCCAGTAGACTTGTTCATCCAGTCTGCCCTGTATTTCTTCAGATTCTCAGAGACATTTCCAAATGAAAGTTCTTTGAACCTAGCTGCATCAGGAGGCCCCAGAGACCTGCCCTAAGTTTAATGATTTGTTTGTGTATTCATAGGACTTCGTACCCATAGCCTTCATAGCTATGATTTTTATTAATAACGAAAGAATACAGAGCAAAGTCAGCAAAGAGAAAAAGCTCATAAGGCAAACTTGGAATAAACCAGGCAAGTGTTACTAACACCCTTCTTTGAAATAATTTAAATATTTCAAAAATATAGATAGAACAAGGGATAATTAACAAACATCTATGCAACCACTACTCATATTTAACAAATGTTAAAAAAATTGTCATATTTTTTGTTTCAGTTGTTTTTAAAGCTACAAACGTATTTGAGAGCTGCCTTGTTTTCCTTACTAATTAATTCAGTTCCCATTTTTCCAGAGTGGGCTCATTGTGTAGCTTACCTCTACAGACACCATTCATCCAAAATACAGTGCAAATAGATTCATGGTATTGCACAGTCCTGTAGTTCTGCCCTTGAATTAGCCACTCTCTGAGAGTTTATTTTCATTTTCCCTGATAATACATATATATATAATACTTATGTATATATTCATAAATAATTTATAGTATTATGGAATTTTCAAAGATATATATATATATATACACACACACACACACATAATAATGTATATTTTCCTACATAGGAGACATTTTTAGTGCTCATCTCACTTGACCTCTCCCAGCATTTGACTCAATGGAAAATTTTCTTAAAATTCTCTCCTTCTTGAGCACCTTTGGAACCAGTCTTTACTGGTTTTTCTCTTCATCCTCTTACCATTCAAATTTTCTTCCTTGACTCTTTCCAAAGTTTTGTGTACTTTTCCACTAAACCCGGTCTCATAAGGATTTTATTCACACTCATATATTCTAGTAGTAGATATATACTGATGATTGCCTCTTTGAGATCTTCATTCTAGACGTCATGTTTCATTAATATCCTTATGAGATTGTTTACTGTCTATATGAATTGTAATCGGGTCTATATCGGACTGGTTTTCCACACTTTATTTTAAGCCGTAGAATAAGTGACCAGTTGAATAATAGAATTAATCCATAAATCTGAACTTTTATTTTGGTGCTATGCTTTCAGTAGACAAGGCATTTTTCAGTTTGCATGCTTGTAAATTTATTATCTTTTCTCCCAGATGTACTTCTCTGTATGTATTTTTTTATCCAAGGTAATGGCATTAATCAACCAACCAGAATGAACTGGCCATAATTCTTGAATCTTTACATTATGATCAACATCTAATTAATCACCAGGTTCTACTGGAATCTCCTTCATGCCTCTCCAATCATTCACTTACTGTCAACCACATTGCCACTGACCTAGAACCCTATCAGTTCTCATGTGGACAATTCTCTCTTTGTAATTTTTTTTCCTTACTAGTTTCACATCATGCCCTCTTCTAACAATTCATCCTCCATGTGCTGCCAAAGGGATCTCGTTAGACTATAACTCTCCTTTTGACACCTCCTGCTTACATTTTTTTTGAAGTCTCCCTATTCACATCTCCCTGTTGAATAATGTTCCAAGTGTTCAAGTCTTCAAGATAAAGGGTACGTAAACTCCATAGCAAGACATTCAAAGCACTTGGCATTCTGATCCACTCTTCAAATCACCACTTTCTTTTGACCATTTCTGCTAACCCTTTTGCTTTCCAGCCATATGAAACTAACAAGATTTCTCAGAATTTCTCATGTTCTCTTAGGTCAAGAGTTCTTAAAAAAAAAAAAAAAAAAAAAGTCTGGGTTAAGTGTAACTTATAAACAGCTTTGGATGGTTGAACATGTAAAAAATTCTGAACTCATTACTGCCTCCCAGCACTTCATCTGACTGAGTCCTATAACATCCACTTGTCTTAAAGAAGTGGAGTCATCCATCACTTCTTCCCAAAAGGCTTTCTTAGTCTCTGTTTCCTCTTGGCCCCAGGTAAAGAGGATACTTCTCTATCTACACTGATTACATTTTGTTATAATCTGTTTACCAGTATGTCTCTCTTACTTTCCTTGATGACAAGTACTTATTCATACTTGTATCTACAATGACAACCACACACTTGATAATATGCACCCAGTAAATATTTGTTGAATAATGGAGTAAATTAATATCTGGTTTAGAGATTTATATTTTAAAAGTCTATTCAAATAATCCCTGATCATCAACACTCAGCTTATAAACTACCTCCTACATGAAACTTTTGGGATCCTTCCCCCTCTGTCAATTGGCTATGACTTTAGCTTTATTTGAATTATCCCTAATAACTCATGATTTCTGTCTTGTATAAATTATGTCCATGCATGTCTTTGTCCTACCTTTCCCACTACAACTTTAAATTCCTCGGGATGAATCCTAAAGCCTCATCCTCTTTGTTACCCCAGCATCAAGCTGTGTTCTCTATGATGGGGAATTGCTATGTGCTTATTGGATCTTGAATTTATTTGACTGACATAATCCTAGTTAGACTATAGTGAGATAGCCAAGACCACATACCAATCATACTTTAGATCTACAGGAACTTTTTAAAAAAACCTTTTGTTGCTTAAACTATTAAAATAAATTCTCAGTGTAAAGTAGTGGACTATATTTTCCATGAAACAGAAATGTAAGGTCAGAATGATGAGGCGAAGTGAACTAGCTAGCTGTCTAATCTAGGGAAATGTCATAAATAGAATGCTCAATATTGGGTAATTGTTATTTATGACGTTTAAATCAACATAGAGTTTCTAGAATGCCTTCGAATATTATTTATAATTTTCTAATGGATATACTAATGATATGGGTAGACATCAGATGTTCCTCATTAAAACATTGTTTTAAATTTTGAAATTTCCTCGGAAACTTCTATCAAGATTCTGTTGTATGCCATCAAGAAGTGTTTTGATGGATATCACAGACAGTCTGAATAATAAGAGTTTTGTTAGATATTCATGCCATTTCTTAGGAAGAAAGCTAATCTTTAAATAAAGTTTTAAACAAATATTCTTGCAAAAGCACTGCTAGGAGCAATGGAATGCTTAATGTATATTCTTTCCAACACCACAGCCATGACTGTTATTACATTTAAGACATTTATTGAATACATACCATGGGTGAAGCCCTATGATGCATATTTGAAAGCACTCTCTCTATATATATATAATTTTATATTAAATATATACAATTTTATTTTTTGCTTCTACTTTAATAAAACTGGAAAAAAAATTTTAAAAATAAGGTCAGAATTGCTCTGGTAGATAGTACAAATCCATACTCACTCAAGAATTACAAAATATGTATTAGGTGTCTTCTAACATGGGCATGTACACAGGTATCTTTCCTGCACTGTCTTCCTAAGTATACAACAGAGGTAATAATATAATAATCGGTTCTTTTGTTGAGTTCATGTTCTTTGAGTGCTTTAAATATACCATCTTATCTCATTTCCTGTGTGGCTCAGTGACGTTGAGCTGAGAAATACAGTAGATATTTCAACCTAGACAGAGTAATTTAAGAGTTTTAGCCACTGTGCAATGTTGACATAGTGATGTATTTCACAAAATCATGTGTAAAATGCTAATTTCTTAAAAATTAATCTTTAATACTTGAAAATTTATTTCTAAAGAAAAGTTTATTATTTATTAGAAAAAATTACTATAATTAAAATGCAGTCTGATCATGACTGATTTTATAGCATATAGTTCCAAGTGAGTATTTTTGCATTATTTCATAAAATAGTTGAGCTTCTGTGTTACACATCATTTTAAAATATCATAGTGATTTTATAATACTAGTGTATTTATAACCTCAAAAATTGCATTAAATCTTCACCTATAGTGATGCTATAGAACTAAAATGAGTGTAACATTCATATCATTCTGAGATAGTCATTTGACAAATAGTTGAAATTAAAATCTGAAAAATAGATGTAGATTGCTACAGCCAATGTAGTCTGCAGCCATTTTCAAATGGATATTAATAAAAATACTCTGATATGTCTGAGGGGTAATAAATAACACATAAGAAACATCATGTCATCATTTACCCAAAAGGTCAATTAAAGTTCTAAGTCATTTTTTTTCCCTTAGACTTACCAAAGATATTCAAAGTCAAAGGAAAAAATAAACAAGTGTGTATTCCTAAGGAAAGAATTTTTTGTTTTCTACCACTCACATTCTTCTGAAGCCGGCCAGGTAAAATAAGTTAATTTGAAATGTTAAGTATATTAATAACATTTTGATACTATCAATTGACTCAAGATAGATGCCATCTCCCTTTCTGAAAGGAGCATTAAGCCTGATTTCATATTACCATTGTATAAAATACAATTATCAGTGTATAATTTTACAAGTCTCTAACTTTTATAGCATGTTTATGCCTCATATTCATTTAATCTTCACAATGTTTAGGGGTTAGCAAAGAACTTAAAAACTGTAAGAGATAAGAGAGGTCATATAATACACACTGACTTCACAGACAAGGAAATCTGGATCCAAGCTCATGTTTCAGAGAACAAAAACCTGAATGACGGGGGAACTCAAACCAAGGAGATATGGTTGAAACTCGTGCCCCAGAAATACTTTCTCAACTGGATTAAATGGGATAATATAATGTAGGAAACTAATCTGTTTAAATATGAACCAAGAGCTGGTAGAAAAGCAATTGGCACAGAATTCAGACACAAAATGATATTAAGGAAGCCTAACTTTACATATAATTTGCATATAAGAAAATAAAGATTTGTATTTTAATCCATCATGAGAACTTGCTAGCTGGAAAAATTACATTTGGGTGAATGAACTCTTTCCTTAACAGTTGTGATTTCAAGAACTAAAAAAGAAAAATAAAAATTATAGGCACTTATTAAAATTGTTTTCTTAATAAGAGTTTCAGGATATGAGACTTTTTGTTTTACTTTCTTTTTTCTTTCCTTTTCTTTTTCAAAAAGACATGTTTGGCATACAAAATATTTTAAAAATAAAGTGAAGCAATGCAGAATTCAGTATGTTTTTATCTGGTTCAATGCCTTTAAATCCAACATTAAACTCCCCATTTACCTCAGGCAGACAAATCTTCTACATTATATCAATATTTTAAGAACAACCTTGGAAAGAAATGTTGCTTTTCAATGATTTTTCTCCCTAATTCATGTTTCTGAGAAAGAATTGTAGAACAGAAGCAGAAAAAAATTATCTCCCAAGGATGTGCTGTCCTTTGGACGCAGACCTGGAGTTACTGATGACTCTCAGAATTTCTGTATTCCTCCACCTCCTCCTCCACTTCCTCCTCTGTGACCCCTGAGGCGATTGGTCACAGTCTTGAGCCAGCAGAAACTGAACTTGCCTAAACCACATGGAAATTAAACCTACAAACTCAGATTTGTGAACACCATTTTGGGGAAGAACATACTTTAATTGCTGAGGTTTTACTGTTATACCCAATACACCACCCACAACACATGGAAGTTCCCAGTCTAGGGATTGAATTGGAGCTGCAGCTGGAGCCTACACCACAGCCACAGCAACACCAGATCCTTAACCCACTGAGTGAGACCAGGATTTGAACCTGCATCTTCATGGATACTAGTCAGGTTCTTAACCTGCTGAGCCACAGCAGGAACTCCAAGAATTTTTTTTTTTTTTTTAGTTAAAGCTTGAGTCATATCCAGTTGTGAGGTTGCCAGGCTTCCTGGCCTCGAGCCTAGAACCAGACTGTGAGTAATATGGTGGGAGGGATTTACGGCTTTCTAGAGAGCCTTGTTGGGAAGCTGGTGGAGAGAAGAGAGAAGGGCACCAGTGGAAAAGGAGGTAAGGGGGCCGCTAGGGGAATCCTGGAGAGGAGGAGGAGGACTAAGGGTTCAGAAAGGCTTCTGAAAGGCAGGTGGTCTCCTGAACTTTTGTCTCATTCAAACTAAATTTCTAAGTCTTTAGAGCTTTGCTTGTCATTAAGTTTTGTAAGTACAGTATTACATTTTCCTAAATATAGGCTATTTGTCACCTCAAACATTGCTAGCCTTGTTTATAGAAAAGAATGAAGAACAGCTGCCCAAGTAAGAGACTAAATTTTCCCTCTGTATGAGTACAGTCCATTAAATGGACATTCTCAAAAGAATTGCATAATTCACAGATATTGCTACTTTATGATTTATAAACCAGATCATCCATCAGAAGATAAATCTTCAATGGACAAATAAGACATAATTTCTTATTTCTAAAATGTGGTAGTCCTTTACTGAACTAAAAATTTGTAGCTTTTGTCAGAGTGTATCTTCCTGCTTATGGCCATAGCGCTGAAGAAAATGGCAGTTCCTTTTCAATTGTTCGCAGAGATCGTCCATAGTCTCACATTCTATCAGTATTTGCTGCACTCCAAGGCTATGTCCATGTAAAATTAACTCTACCTTCCCTTTTGTTTATATATGAATACATCCACTATAAATACAACGGATGCATGATGTAGGCATTTGGCTATTTTCTGTAATTTGAGAAACTCTAAGAAAACCCATATTCCTAAAACATCATTGGAGTGTACTTGAGAGTCGTTTTTGAGCATATTATTTTTTAAAATGCCAATTCTCCTTAGTAAATTAATGCAATAATCTCCTAATACTTTACCTAGGATTGATTTTATCATGTAGCTTACACATCAACAAACGTTTATTAACCACAATTTATGTTCGAAATACCAAGTTATTTTATTTTGTGGGACACAAACCTGAGGAGTTATCCCTTCACCTGGAGAGCTTGTAGACCACCAAACTGTGAGTTGTTTAAAGATGGAGTGTCTTTTATAGTGCTTAGGATGGTAGAATAAATGAATAGTATTTATTAAATAATAAATTACTGAATTCCAGTAGACTCCTCATGCATACAAATATCTATGGTCCATAGAGTACATTATGAACAACATGAAACTATTAAAAATGTCTCAGCAAAGAGAATTAAAAAATACTTCATCGAGGATGTTTCACACGCCTTGATTGTTGAATAGATTTTGGCAGCTTGTAGGAAATGGTTATGGAAATTCTGTTAGCATAAACAATAAAGACCAAGGCTCAGAGATTAAAAATTAAAGCGTAGATTCTTTTGGCGGGTGGTGGAAAGGAAACAAAGACACAAGGCTTCTGACCATGAATGGAGTCCTATTGATGCCTTGCAAAGGAGCCTGACTATTATTCTTAAAATAACCAAAGAAAGAGTAACTTGAACATGATAACAAAATGAAATCATTGAATACCTGGGATGAAAAAGCAAAATGACTTGAAGACAAAAAGGCAGGTCTTACCTATAGCACAATTTGAAAAGGTTGGCTTACTGCTCAGTGAATTCTAGAAGAATGTTGCATAAATTGAATGTTACATTAATTGTTTGAATGCTACCTACATAATAATTTATTTCTGTGCCAAATTTACTTTTCTACCAAAATCTAATGTCCTCCTTTTCCTTTTCTTGGTTCTCTTGCACTTTTATTAGATAAAACTTTTGGTAGCTATACGCAGATGGTCCAGTTTGTAGTATGGGACTGTCTTGGTGAACCCCTTCAGCTGATGAACTGAGGGACACACTGAAGGTTTGGAGTGTGCCCTGGGAGAAGGATGTAGCCCTAGGAGAGAGGAAAAATTCCACAGTTTATCTATAGGAGAAAATAACTGACTTGAAGGAGGGGTTCTTCAAACCTTAAAGCAAAAACACTACCAAAGATCTGAGATTATGTCTTAAATAATTTTATTGCTAATGCTGTCCTTTGTGCCTTCTAAAATCTCACTCAGCTCAGTGTTTTGAAATCTGGCCACATTATCAAAAAGCAGAAACACCCATTCAGTTGATTCTTACCCTTACAAACTCTAAGGGCTGCCTAGGGCTTATGGTGTACTGTTTTCATAGATTTTTAATGGTAGTCACATGATCTATCTTTTAATTTCCCCGGACCAAGTCCTAGAAAGGGTTCCTTTTGTAAATTAGAGGGCAAATGCAAAATGTCCCCTTTATAAGAGGCTGCTCAGTGGTACAAAGGATTGGATGCAATGTTTTGGAACTTGTCCCCTGCCTTTTTTTTCCGGATGGATAATTGTTAGAGGGTTATTAGTAGTAGTTAAATGAAAAGGCAATTATGAGGAGACTATGGACAAATCTGCCTTCCTTTTTATTTGAATGTTGAAGCATTCACAATGTTTGTTGTGTGTTCCTAGTAATGGAATTCAATCCTTTATCTTTTGTTAAAATGTACTTCAATAATATATGATTATGCAGTTGTATAGAAAAGCCTGTTTTACAGAGTCAGTCTCTCTGCAGTTGTTCTCCTGTTTTAACAAGTGTAAAGTCTCTTTCTTTATGTAACTATAATAAGGATATGGCCTTTGAATTGCTCAAGGTATGTGTGTGCATGGCTGTTATTTCAACCACTCAAATAAAAAGGAACCATACACAGGAATATTACCAATGTACCTTCTGAATAAGTAAAAACTTACAGAAAAAATAATGGCAGATAACCTATGACACTACTTTTTTAAATATTCTGTTTTTAATTCAATTACCATAAAAATACTTTTAAATTACATATCTGCAATACATATTGTCCAAATGTGTACACTATTTGCAATAAAAATCAATCTATATAGGCTATTTCAAAAAATATTGGAAAAATCATATCTTCCATAACCCTAAGAAATAGAGTAATTTGTGAAAGTGATGTTTAATTGCGTTTGATGCATAAAATATCTAGTTTAGCTACAACATCTTCTCTGACTAGGACGAATTCTTATCAACATTTGCTAATCATTTTCATTCTTCCAGTATTTTTAAAATGTTTTTTCAAAAGAGGAAAATGTTTTCAATTGCTTTAAAAGTAAATATAGTAAAAAGAATTATTGCTGATATGAAGCTTATTTGCATGCTTCAGAACATTGAATATACATTAGTAATTAGTATTTATCTCACTTCTATTATATTACAGGCTTAAAAGAGTAAAAAGATGTCTTCTATATGAATGAAAGAAACAGGATGATTTAGCTTAGCTTCTAAGACCATTTTTTAAAATAAATACGCAATACTGGATTGCATTAGCACCCGGATTTTAGTGTCTAATTGTTCTAAGAAATTGGAGTCCAGTCATGAAACATTTTGTTGAAACATTTATGTTGAAGGACTGCTGTGAGCACTGTGGAAGCTGTGAAGAACTAAATAAAGTGGATATTTATTTCAAAAAGCTAAACTGGAGGAGGGAAGGAATGTAAATGACACAGAGACTCAAAACTAGGAGAAGTCACCAGGAGTTACAGTGGGCAGTATGGGCTTAAGTTAGAACTTTTAAAGTAGTTGAAATTTGGATTGAAGGAGGGAAGCAATAAGGGTATTTGGGTGAGTGAATGACAGCTAGTGAGTGCCAGGCATGTTCATGGGACAGCTTGTACAGCAGGGAGTCCAGAAGAGAAGGCTCCAAAGTTCACACAATTCCTCTGCTCAAAAGTTTCATTGTTTCATAAAGCAAATTCATTGTCTCTGCTCTAAACTTTTTTTCTCATTTTGTTTCTTCTTCTTGTCATGCTGTGCTCACTGTCTAAGATTGTTGAAGTTTTATTTTGAAGACATTTCAGATGCTACTAAAATTCTACAGGTATTTAGCTATAGAATTTCATACAATTTATTAAAATTGTTCTGTATTGCAGTTTGTATTACTAGCTTTTCCCTTCTAATCAGTCATGACTCTCTTTAGGCCAGGGACTGTTCTTTATACATCTTTTTATTTTCCAATAGATGAGAAGGTAACATTTTTAATGCTAGGTCAGCCTTTTAAAAATATTTTAGACTCTATGCCAGAAGACATAACATGGAAAAAGTATTGCAAATTTATTGTTATTATTTAAATAACAGTAAAATTACCAGCTTAGAGCAGCCTTAAAATTTTTGTTAAACCTATTATTCGTGGTTAATACTGGGTACCAGATATAGTGAAAAGAACCTTAGAATAATCATCAGAATAACTAGACGCTCATTCTTTATTCATTATTATGTGATAGAAAAATCACATTATCTCTCCAGATTTTGAATCATGCCATCATTAAAAGAGAAAAAAATTGTGGCAGTTAAGTAACAAATTTCCTTCCTACCTTGGAATTATGTAACACAACTGAGTCTCCTTTTCTTTAAAGCAAATTTCATTTGCAAATAATTTATACTAGTAGTACTACCTTTAATAAGGAATTCTATCTTTCTGTATTGTTAATATAATGATTCCTCATACATACATTTATGTTAATGATTTCAGTGCTAGTGTATTTTTTCAAGATTCATTATGCAAACAATTTTAAATTATGATATTTAAAGACAAAAGGAAAAGCTTAACAGACAAAAGATGAAATATATCAGCCTTTGAAGTTGAGACTTCAGGAAACTGTAAATACTATGAGCATTTGAGAGAAAATGAATCATTAGTTGAAAATATTGAATAGGGAGAAAAAGAGTTAATAAATAAACATTTGTATATTTTATCACAAATACTCTTGAGTCTAAATTTTTCCAGCAAGTTTCGTGTTTGTGTAGTGAATTTTGTCACATTAGAATACATGCAAGAAAGTTAACTAAGTAGGCCTGGGTTGCTCAAACCCAATTTATTCCCAAGAAAGTTCTGTTTTCAGGAATGCCCCTAGGTGGTCCTAGGTGAGCAGCTAAGCCCTTGGAAAATTCTTCCTGATACTGGGCCACCCAGCACCAATTTTATCAGATAGTTTATGCTAACAATATGATCTATGATGAACACATTTGTACTTTGGGAAGTTGGAGACCGAGTAGCTGATTAGGGTTATAAGAGCTACACGCCTACATGACTGACCTCCAAGAAAAACTGTGTACATTGAGGCTTGAGTAAGCATCCCCAGTTGGAAGCACTTTTTGTGTGTTCTATATCATTACTGGGAGAATTAAGCACATTTATGTACCTCTACATAGGAAAGAATGCCTGGAAGCTTTCTCCTGCTTTCTCCTGGACTCCCCTTTTGCACTTTCTCCCTTTGATGATTTTAATCTGTACCTGTTTCCTATAATGAAGTATAACCATAAATGTAACCGCTTTTTGCATCCCAGGAGTCCTTCGGGTGAGTCAAGACTGAGAGTTTTTTGGGGTCTCCACCACCCTGATACAGTATTATACAGTACACAATTAAAAATGGCACTTCAGAAATATTTCCTAAATATTCCTAAAGGAAATAAGACTTTTTTCCCCACAGCCACAGCATGCAGAAGTTCCTGGGTTAGAGATCGAACCTGAGCCACAGTGGTGACAATGGTGAATCCTTCACTATTAGGCCACCAGGAAAATCCAAAACAAGACTTTTTTAAAAAAAATTAAAAGCCTAATATTTAAGTTCAAATTACATTGAAAAAATATTATCTACTAAAAGTATATTAGGTCATCTGAGATATTTTTATTTTATTTTATTTTATTTTTGTCTTTTTGCCATTTCTTGGGCCGCTCCCGCTGCATATGGAGGTTCCCAGGCTAGGGGTCGAATCGGAGCTGTAGCTGCTCTACGCCAGAGCCACAGCAACAAGGGATCCGAGCCGTGTCTGTGACCTACACCACAGCTCACGGCAACACCAGATCGTTAACCCACTGAGCAGGGGCAGGGACCGAACCCGCAACCTCATGGTTCTTAGTCGGATTCGTTAACCACTGCGCCACAACGGCAACTCCTGAGATATTTTTATACCTATTATCAATTTAAAATTTTTTATTTATTCCAGATAATTTGGAGTCAAGATTGACATGATTGCTTTTTCTCTCATTGCTTTATTAGATTAATACCCACTTGATAAAATCCCCCAAAGAAATATCTCATAAAGCTATTTGAATGTATATAATACATTTAAATCATATTATTTGGAAGATCCAACAAGTGCCATATATACTTAAATTATCTTTGGTTTTTAACTTTCAGTACAACAAGGTGCTATGTTATTCATCTTGCTTTACACAGGTATACCTCATTGTGTTGTGCTTCCTTTTATTGTGCTTTGCAGGTATTACAAATTGAATTTTTGTGACATTGAGCAAGTCTATCAGTAGCATTTTTGCAACAGCATTTGCTTATGCTGTGTTTCTGTGTGGCAGCTTGGTAATTCTCATAATATTCAAATTTTTTCCTTATTATTAATTTGTCATGCTGGTCTGTGATCAGTTATCTTTAATATTACTGTTTCAATTGCTTTGAGGTGCCATGAACTGTACTCATCTGATGGCAAACTTTATTGATAAATGTTGTGACTATTCTGACTACTCTCCACTGACTGGCTATCCTCCAGTCTCTTTCCCTTTCTGGAGTCTCCTCATTCCCTGAGACACAACAATATTAAGAGAAGGCCAAATTATAACCCTACAATGGCCTTTAAGGATTCAAATGAAAGAAAGAGTCACAAGTTTCTCACTTTAAAGCAAAAGCTAGAAATGATTAAGCTTAGTGAGGAAGGTGTATCGAATCCAAGACAGGCCAAAAGCTGGGCATCTTGCACCAAACGGCCAAGTTGTGTATGCAGAGTAAAAGTTCCTGAAGGAAATTTAAAAGGGCTCTTCCAGTGAACACATGAATGATAAGAAAATGTAAGAACCTTATTGCTGATACAGAGCTTTTTAGTGGTCTGAATGGAATATCAAACCAGCTACATTTCCTTAAGCAAAAGCCTAATCCAAAGCAAGGCCCTAACACTCTTCAATTCTATGAAAGCTGAGAGAGTGAGGAAACTGTAGAAGAAAAGTCTGAAGCTAGCAGAGGTTGGTTCATAAGGTTTAAGGAAAGAATTCATCTTCATAACATAAAAGTGCAAAATGAGGTAATACAAGTGCTGGTGCTGAAGCTGCAGCAAGTTATCTGGAAGATCTAGCTAAGATCATTAATGAAGGTGACTACAATAAACAACAGACTTTCAATACAGACAAAACAGTCTTCTTGGAAGAAGTTTCCATCTACGACTTTCATAGCTTGAGAAGAGAAGTCAGGAGGGGCTGTGGAGAAAAGGGAACCCTCCTGCACTGCTGGTGGGAATGTAAACTGGTACAGCCACTATGGAGAACAGTGTGGAGATACCTTAGAAATCTATACATAGAACTTCCATATGACCCTGCAATCCCACTTTTAGGCATCTATCCGGACAAAGCTCTACTTAAAAGAGACACATGCACCCGCATGTTCATTGCAGCACTATTCACAATAGCCAGGACATGGAAACAACCCAAATGTCCATCCACAGAGGATTGGATTCGGAAGATGTGGTATATATACACAATGGAATACTACTCAGTCATAAAAAAGGATGACATAATGCCATTTGCAGCAACATGGATGGAACTAGAGAATCTCATACTGAGTGAAATGAGCCAGAAAGACAAAGACAAATACCATATGATATCACTTATAACTGGAATCTAATATCCAGCACAAATGAACATCTCCTCAGAAAAGAAAATCATGGACTTGGAGAAGAGACTTGTGGTTGCCTGATGGGAGGGGGAGGGAGTGGGAGGGATCTGGAGCTTGGGCTTATCAGACACAACCTAGAATAGATTTACAAGGAGATCCTGCTGAATAGCATTGAGAACTTTGTCTAGATACTCATGTTGCAACAGAAGAAAGGGTGGGGGAAGAAATGTAATTGCAATGTATACATCTAAGGATAACCTGACCCCCTTGCTGTACAGTGGGAAAAAAAAAAAAAAAAAAAAAAAAAAAAGAAGAGAAGTCATGGCTTGGTTTCAAATCTTCAAAGAATAGGATCACTCATCAGGGGCTAATGCAACTGGTGCCTTTAAGTTGAAGCCAGTGCTCATTTACCACTTGGAAAATCCTAGGGTCCTTAAGAATTGCATTAAATTTATTCTTCCTGTACTTTATAAATGGGAAAACTAAAGCCTGGATGACAGCACATTTGTTTACAGTGCAGTTTATGGAGTACTTTAAACCCATTCTTGAGACATACTGCTCAGAAAAAAAAAAAAGATTCTTTTCAAAATATTACTGCTTATTAGCGGTGGACTTTGGTCATTGAAGAGCTGTGACAGAGATGTATAATGAAATTCATGTTTTTCATGCCTGCTAACACAACATCCATTCTGCAGCCCATGGATCAAGGAGTGATTTTGACTTTCAAGTCTTATTATTTAAGAAATATGTTTTGTAAGGCTATGGTTGCATAGAGAGTGATTTCTCTGATGGATCTTGGCAGTCAACTGAAAACCTACTGGGAAGGATCTACCATTCTTGATGCCAGTAAGAACATTTGTAATTCATGGGGAAAGATCAAAATATCAACATTCAGAGGACTTTGGAAGAATTTGATTCAAGCCCTCATGGAAGACTTCAAGTTCAAGACCTCTGGGAAGGAGGTAACTGGAAGTATGGTAGAAATGGTAAGAGGACTAGAATTAGAAGTGGATCCAGAATATGTGACCGAATTGCTGCAATCTCATAATAAAACTTTAATGGATTAGGAGTTGCTTCTTACAGAGTAGCAGAAAAAGTGGTTTCTTGAGATGGAATTTACTTCTAGTGAAGATGTTATGAAGATTGTTGAAATGACAACAAAGAATTTCATATATTACATAAACTTAAAAAAAAAACAGAGGAAGGCTTTGAGAGGATTGATTGCAATTTTGAAAGTTTATTGTGGTTAAAATGTTGTCAAACAATATTGCATACTACTGAAAAATTGAAAGGAAGAATCAATTGATGTGACAAACTTCATTGTTGTCTTATTTTAAGAAATTGACACAGCAACCCCACCACTCAGATCCGTCAGCAGCCACCAGCAAAACAATTACAACCCATCCAAAATTGAGATGATGATTAGCATTTTTAGCAATAAAATTTTTTATTAATTGTTCTTTTGGAATAATACTCTTGCATACTTAATACACTACACTATAGTGTAAACATAATTTTTTATACATACTAGGAAACCAAAACACGTGGGTGACTCACTTTATTATGATATTTCCTTTATTGTGGTGGTCTGGAAATCAACCTGTAATATCTATATTTGAGAAAATTTTGGCTTAGAAATTTAAAGAAATTACACAGCCCATTCAACTGAAAAGCGGCAGAGGCACTATTTGGAATTAAGTTTATACTCTTCTATTACAACATAAATTCATTCTTATGACATTACCTATTCCTTGTCTAGTAGTAGACACAGTAAATTATCTGTACACTGACTTTATTTCTTCCTTAAATATTTAATTGAAATGACTAATGAAGTTGGTGGGAATAATTTTCTTTGTGGGAATATTTTAATTGCAAATTAATTTTCATTAACAGATATAGAACCATTAATTTTTTTTCCTCTTCTGTCAGTTTTTTTCTATTCTGTGTCTATCAAAATTTTCAATTTCTTCTAAGCCACGAACTTTATGGGCACATGATTTTTCGGGATAATTTTTTATACTTTTAATGTCTACAGAATCTGTAGTGATATCTCTTTTTACATTTCTGCTATTGGTGATATATACTCTCCATTTTGATCATTATACTTAGAGGCTTATAACTTGTATTTATTTTTAAAACACTCATGTTTTAGTTCCTTTGATTTATCTTTATTATTGGTGCTTATACTTCAATTACTTCCCTCTACATACTTTTGATTCAGTTTGACATTCGCATGCTAGCTTATCAAAGTAGAAACGTTAATTTTTAATTTTTCTGTTTTCCTTCCACATGCACTTAAAGATAAAAATTTTCCTTTTACCACTGCTTTAATTGCTTCAGTTTTCATTCAGTTAAAAAAAATGTCTGATTACCCATGTGGTTTATTCTTTAATATATGGATTATTTATGTTTGTTGCTTAATATCCAATAGTTGGTGTTTTTTTCCAGATAGTCTGGTTATTGATTTCTAAGTTTAATTCCATTGTGGTTAGAAAACATTTTCTATATTACTCAATCCTTGGAGTTTTATTGAGATTGATGCATAGTGACCTAGGAGTGGTCAATTTTGGTGAATGTTTGATGAGCACTGAAAATAATGCATCATTTGCATTTGTTTGATAGAAAATTTTATGTGTCTATTGGGATGAATTTGGTTGGTATTATTCATCACTTTTTTATATTCTTGGTGAGTTATTATCTATTTTTCCTATCAGTTCTGAGAGAGGAGTGTTAAAATTCATAACTATATTCATGGATTTGTATGTTCTCCCATTACTTCTGCCAGTTTTTGTCTTATGTATTTTGAAACTCTCTTATTAGCCCTGTACATATACTTGGTGAATCAACAGTTTTATCATTATGAGATATCCTACTTCAGTTGGGAAATGTCCTTTGTCCCAAAGTCTACTTTTGACTGATATTAAAATACAGTTGACTCTTGAACAATGTCAGTTTGAACTACATAGATCCACTTCACATTATTTTTCAGTAAATACATATTATGGTCTGAGACAATCTGCAGTTGGTTGAATCTGCAGGTGCAGAGCTATATATACTGAAGGTCAGTTGTACAGTTATACATGGAGGTTCAACTGCACAGGAGTTGGCGCCCCTCAACCCCATGTTGTTCAAGGGTCAATGGTAGATTTTCTACTTGCTATTTTTATGATATATATTTTTATGACTTTTTACCCTCAACCTGTTTCAGTATCTATATTTAAAGTGAATTTTTTAAAGGCAACTGTAACAGCATCCTGGTTTTAAAATAAAAGCTAACAATAATTTCCTGTTAATTAGAGTGCTGTCTCCTTATACTTTTAATACAAATATTGATATGTTTTGGTTAAAGTCTACTACTTTATTAAATGTTTTCTATTTGTCATCTTTGTTGTTTTTAAATTTTTAATTTTAATTTTTATTATTTTTTGTTATTATTATTTTCTTAATAGTTAGTTCCCCAATGCAATTTTTTTCTTCTATACAACATGGTGATCCAGTTACACATACATGTACACATTCTATTTTCTCACATTATCATGCTCCATCATGAGTGACTAGACATAGTTCCCAGTGCTACACAGCAGGATCTCATTGCTAATCCATTCCAAAGGCAATAGTTGGCATCCATTAACCCCAAGATCCCAATCCACCCCACTCCCTCCCCTTCCCCCTTGGCAACCACAAATCTATTCTCCAAGTCCATGATTTTGTTTTCTGTGGAAAGGTTCATTTGTGCCTTATATTAGATTTCAGATATAAGTGATATCATATGATATTTGTCTTTCTCTTTCTTATGTACTTTACTCAGGATGAAAGTCTCTAGTTCCATCCATGTTGCTGCAAATGGCATTATTTTGTTCTTTTTTTATGACTGAGTAGTATTCCTTCTTTTTTGAAGAAGGCCTAGTATTGCAATGAACTTCCCTCTGAGCACTGCTTTTGCAGCATCCCATAGATTTTGAGTGGATGTGTCTTCATTATCATTTGTCTCAAGGTATTTTTTAATGTCCTTCTTGATTTCCTTATTGACCTATTGGCTTTTTTTTTTTGTTTTTTTTTCTTTTTGCCATTTTCTTGGGCCATTCCCATGGCATATGGAGGTTCCCAGGCTAGGGATCGAATTGGAGCTGCAGCCACTGGCCTACGCCAGAGCCACAGCAACACGGGATCCGAGCCGTGTCTGCAACCTACACCACAGCTCACAGCAACGCTGGATCCTTAACCCACTGAGCAAGGCCAGGGATCGAACCCACAACCTCCTGGTTCCTAGTCAGATTTGTTAACCACTGAGCCATGACAGGAACTCCGATCCATTGGTTTTTTAGTAGCATGTTGTTTAGTCTCCATGTAGTAGGTTTTTTCTTATTTCTTTTCCTGTGGTTGATTTCTAGTTTCATGCCATTGTGGTCAAAGAAGATACTTGAAATAATTTCTATAATCTTAGATTTGTTGAGGTTAGCTTTGTGCCCCAATATGTGATCAATTCTTGAGAATGTTCCATGTGCACTTGAGAAGAATGTATATTCTGATTTTTTCGGATGTAATGTCCTGAAAATGTCGATTAAGTCTAACTTTTCTATTGTGTCTTTTAGGATCTCTGTTGCCTTATCAATTTTCTGTCTAGAGGATCTGTCCATTGATGTGAGTCGGGTGTTAAAGTCTCTTGCTATGATTGTATTCCCATCGATTTCTCCTTTTATGTCTGTTAGTAGTTGTTGCGGGTATCTGGGTGCTCCTATATTAGGGGCATATATATTGACAATTGTAATATCCTCTTCTTGAATGGATCCTTTAACCATTAAATAGTGTCCTTCTTTGTCTTTCTTTATGGCCTTCGTTTTAAAGTCTATCTTGTCTGATATGAGTATTGCAACTCCTGCTTTCCTGTCTTGTCCATTGGCATGAAATATCTTTTCCCATCCCCTCACTTTCAATCTATATGTGTCCTTTGCTCTAAGTGAATTTCTTGTAGGCAGCAGATTGAAGGTTTTTGCATTTTTATCCAATCTGCCACTCTGTGTCTTTTGATTGGAGCATTTAGTCCATTGACATATAAGGTGATTATTGATAGATACGTATTTATTGCCATTTTAAATCTTGTTTTCCAATTGATTCTATGTTTCTCTTCTTTTCTTTTTTGGGCTGGATGGTTTCCATTTATTTTATGCTTGAGTACTTTTCTTTTCAGTTTTTGTGAATGTAATGTTTGGATTTGATTTGTGATTGCCCTGTTTTCAAGCATGTTAACACTTCCTATATCTGCTTGCTTTTGCCTGATAGTCATATAGGCTCAGACACATCATTAAAATAAAAAAAGGTCTATGTTTTCTTACTTTCCTTCCCCACATTGTTTGATTTTGATGTCTTTTTTTTTTTAACATATTCATGTTTAGATCCGTATGCTGGCTTATTTAAGTGATTGCTTTCCAATTGTGGTTTCTCCATCCTAATTCTTCTTTTTCTCTTTTTTCTCTATCTCTCTTTTTTCAATTTAGAGAAGTCCTTTCAGTATTTCTTTTAGAATGAATTTAGTATTGCTGTACTCTTTTAGCTTTTGTTTCTTGGAGAAATTCTTTATTTCCCCTTCTAATTTAAATGATATTCTTGCTAGATAGAGTATTCTAGGTTGCAAATCTTTTCCTTTCAGCGCTTTACATATATCTTGCCACTCCCTTCTGGCCTGTAGTATTTCTGTAGAGAAATCAGCTGATAGCCTTATGGGGGTTCCCTTATAATTAATGCTTTGCTTTTCTCATGCTGCCTTTAGAATCCTCTTTTTTTTTTTTTTTTTTTTTTTTTTTTTTTGGTCTTTTTGCCTTTTAAGGGCCGCTCCCATGGCATATGGAGGTTCCCAGGCTAGGGGTCGAATCAGAGATGTAGCCACTGGCCTATGCCAGAGCCACAGCAACGCGAGATCCAAGCTACATCTACGACCTACACCACAGCTCATGGCAACACTGGATCCTTAACCCACTGAGCAAGGCCAGGGATCGAACCCACAACCTCATGGTTCCTAGTCAGATTCGTTAACCACTGAGTCATGACAGGAACTCCTGGAATCCTCTCTTTATCTTTATCTCTTGCCATTTTTATTATAATATGTCTTGGTGTGGCCCTGTTTGAGTTCAGCTTGTTTGGGGCCCTCCGTGCTCCCTGTATCTTGATATCAGTATGCTTTAGATTTGGAAAGTTTTCAGCCATAATTTCTTCAAATATATTTTCAATCCCCTTTTCTTTTTCTTTTTTTTTTTTTTTTTTTTTTTTTTTTTTTTGTCTTTTTGCTATTTCTTGGGCCGCTCCCGCGGCATATGGAGGTTCCCAGGCTAGGGGTTGAATCGGAGCTGTAGCCACCGGCCTACGCCAGAGCCACAGCAACGCAGGATCCGAGCCGCGTCTGCAACCTACACCACAGCTCACGGCAACGCCGGATCGTTAACCCACTGAGCAAGGGCAGGGACCGAACCCGCAACCTCATGGTTCCTAGTCGGATTCGTTAACCACTGCGCCACCACGGGAACTCCCCCTTTTCTTTTTCTTTTCCTTCTGGAATTCCTATTATGCATAGATTGGCCCACTTTATATTATCCCATAGGTCTCATATATTGCTTTCATGTTTTTTCATTTGGTTTTCTGTCTGCTGCCCTGATTGGGTGATTTCCATTATTTTACCTTCCTTGTCAATAATTCGTTCCTTTGCATTATTCATTCTGCTCTTTATTGCCTTAAGCTCAGTTTGTATCTCTGCAAATGAATTTTCTAGTTTTTCTTGGCTCCTTTTCATATTTCCTAGTTCCTTTCTAAAGGAATCTGCATTACTGTTCATACCCTCTCTTAATTCCTTCAGTATTTTCACTATCTCCCTTTTGAACTCAATGTCTGACAGACTGCAGAGGTCTGTTTCCTTGTTGACTGCTTTATGCGAAATCTCCTGTTCCTTTAACTGGGAATGGTTTCTGTACTTCTTCATCTTGCTTGTGTTTTTCTTTTTCTTTGAGTTTGGGGAAGCCAAACTGTAGTCTTGTAAGGCTACTTCTATGCAAGAATACTCCTTTGTATTTTTGGGGGGAGTTACTATTTATTTTTGGTGTGGGAGTTTGAATATTTGCTGTCTCTTTCTTCAGAGCAGGCTAGTGTTACAGGATGCTCAGTGTGTTTTCAAGGAGAAGGAGGCAATGGGTAGGGCCAGCAGTCAGTGCCTAGTTTTGGGGCTCTCAATAGCAGCAAGGACCTGCAGGAAGGTGCCACAGGCTACTCCTAGTTTAAGGGCTTTGGAAAGTGGTGATAAGCTCTAGGCAGATCTTCAAGGTGACCAGAGCATTTGGTGGTTGCAACAGCAGGGTGCGTGAGTTCCCAGGGGAGTGAGAGCAACAACAGCTTGTGTTTGATTGCAGTGCCCTCCTCTGAGGTGATTGGAGCCACAGATGGTGCCTGTTCAGGGATCCCTATTGGGAGCAGGCCATGACCATCTCTAGAGTCAGTGATATCTGTGGTGGTTTGCCCCTGCCACCTGTAGACCATGCATGAAGCAACCTGTCTCACTTAGCCCACATATGAGGTGTTATAAAGGGTGCTTCTAGTAACAGAGAGCACTGGGAAGTGACAGAGATCAGACATATGGGTACCGCAGAACATTTGGCAGTGGCAGCAGCAGGGTGGGTATGTTCCCCAGGGGTGCGAGAGCACCAACAGGTGTTGTTCAGTCACAATGCCCTCCTCTGTGGTCCCCTTTAGGCGAATGGGGCTGCAAGTGATTTTTGCAAAGATATCTCCATTGGAAGTGGGCCACGCCCACCTCTGGGATAACTGCAGCAGTTTGCCTCTGCCGCCTGCAGACCACGCAAGAAGCACCCTGTCCCATTTAGCCCATGAAGGAGGTGCTGCACCCGTTGCTCCTAGTTGTAGGGTCTTGGGAAGGGACAGTGACCAAGTGTCTGGGTGTCACCCAGAGCATTTGGCAGTGGCGGTTGTGGGGTGGGTGCGTTCCCCTGGGAGGGAGAGCCACAGTATATGCTGCTTGGTTGCAATGCCCTCTTTTTTTCTTTTTTGGCAACCCCTGAGGTGACTGGGGTCGCTGGTGGAGCCCACTCACAGGACCCAGTGATGGCAAGCCACACCTCCCTCTGGCCTCTGAGATAACCACTGCAGTCTGTCCCTGCCACCTGTAGATCGTGCAAGAGGCACCACATCGCACTTAGCCCCCTGATGCCCTTAGCCCACACAATAGGTGCCTGGCCACTGGTAGCCTGTACAAGAAGCACCTAATCTCCCCTAAATGAGCAAGAGGCTTCTCACCGCCCTAAGCCTCCACAGAGCCGCCCTGCCCTCTACACCTGCAGGCATGTGCATGCTCTGGAGCAGGGAGTTTCCTATGGCAGCCACCCCTCCTCTCCCCTCCCCAACAATGGCACCTTGCCTCTCCTGTGGGTCCAGACCTTCTCCCATGTTCCCTCTGCCATGGTGTTCCCCTCCTTAGTCCGTGGTGCACTGCTCCTTAGCCCCTCATGCCAGCCCCAGTCCTCTCCCCGGGACTGACCTCCGGAGCCTGAGTCTCAGCACCCAGCACCCAGCCCTGGCCTGAGCATCACAGGCTGTGGGGTCCAGGCAAGATGGTCTGGACCCCACAGTGGTTCAGATGGTCTTTGAGGATCTCACTCTGCTGTTCTCAGTCCAGCTGCTGCATTTTTCTGCGACTTTGAGGTCCTGCCAACTCAGCCTATCTTTCATCAGTTAGGTGGCTTCCCAGGAGATGGGTTCCTTTTCTCCTTCACGGCTCCCTCTTGGGAATGCTAGTCCCATACTGATTCCTTTTCTCTCTCTCTCTCTCTCTTTTTTTGTTCTACCCAGTTGTCAAGAGTTTCTTGCGCTTTTTAGAGGTTTAAGTTCTTTGGCCAGCATTCAGTTGATGTTTTGTGCGAGCAGGTTTTTCATGTAGATGTATTTTCTCATGTGTTTGTGGGGGAAGGTGTGCGTGACCTCTTACTCCTCTGCCATCTTGCTCTGCCCCCCAAATTTTAATTTTTAAAAAATTTAGTAGAATATACATAACATAAAACTTACCATTTTACCCATTTTAAAATTCTTCCTTTTGTTTTTTAATTTTTTTATTATGCAATGAATTTATTACGTTTGTAGTTGTACAGTGATCATCACAATCCAGTTTTATAAGTTTTCCATCCCACAACCCCAGCACATCCCCCCGCCCCCCAAACTGTCTCCAGACCATAAGTTTTTCAAAGTCTGTTAGTCAGTATCTGTTCTGCAAAGTTCAGTATGTCTTTTTTTTCAGATTCCACATGTCAGTGAAAGCATTTGATATTAGTGTCTCATTATATGGCTGATTTTACTTAGCATGATAATTTCTAGGTCCATCCATGTTGCTAAAAATACCAGTATTTCGTTCCTTTTAATGGCTGAGTAATATTCCATTGTGTATACGTACCACATCCTCTTGATCCACTCCTCTGTCAATGGACATTTAGGTTGTTTCCATGTCTTGGCTATTGAAAAGAGTGCTGCAATGAACATTGGAGTCATGGTTTTCTCTGGATAGATGCCCAGGAGTGGGATTGCTGGATCAAATGGTAGTTCTATTTTTAGTTTTCTGCGGAATCTCCCTATTGTTTTCCAAAGTGGTTTCACCAATTTACAATCCCACTAGCAGTATAATAGGGTTCCTTTTTCTCCACACCCTCTCCAGCATTTAATTGTTTGTAGACTTTTTGATGATGGCCATTCTGGCTGGTGTAAGGTGGTATCTCCTAGTGGTTTTGATTTGCATTTCTCTAATAATTAGTGATGTTGAACATCTTTTCATGTGTTTTTTGGCCATCTGTATGTCTTCTTTGAAGAATTGTCTGTTTAGATCTTCTGCCCATTTTTTGATGGGGTTGTTTGTTTTTTTCAGTATGGAGCTACAGAAGGTGTTTATAAATTTGGAGATGAATCCCTTGTCAGTTGATTCATTCACAAATATTTTCTCCCATTCTGTGGGTTGTCTTTTTGTTTTGTTTAGGGTTTCCTTTGCTGTGCAAAAACTTAAGTTTGATTAGGTCCCATTTGTTTATTTTTGTTTTTATTGTCATTCCTCTAAGAGGTGGATTATCTGAGCAGATGTTGCTGTCGTTTATGTCAGAGAGTGTTTGGCCTATGTTTTCCTCTAAGAGTTTTATAGTGTCTGGGCTTATACCTAGGTCTTGAATCCATTTTGAGTTTATTTGTGTGTGTGGTGTTAGGGAGTGTTCTAATTTCATTATTTTCCACGTGGCTGTCCAGTTTTCCCAGCACCACTTAAAAATTCTTCCTTCTTTTGAATGAAAAAAAAATTTATATTCCATTTTATATCCTCTGTTGACTTTTTGCTCTGCCTATTTTAAAGTGATTCTTCTAGGGATTAAAATAAGCACCTTTGTTGAGTTTCCTGGTAGTCCAGTGGTTAAGGATTTGGTGTTGTTACTTCTGTGATATGGGTTTGATCCTTGGCCTGGAAATTTATGCATGCTGCAGGCACAGCCAAAAAAAAAAAAAAATGCACCTTTAATTTGTTACAGTCTACTTTAATTTATTTTTACATTACTTCTTGTATACTCTTAAAACAATACCCTTCTACTTTCCCATGGCCCATTCTTTAGATATTTTTGTGAAATAATCAACTCCTACATATGTTATGACTTTACCAATATGTAATTGCTATTTTCCTCTTAATAGTCCATTGATTCTTAATGATATAAAAGATGGGGGAAATCCTTATACATATTCCCATATAATTTTCCATCTCTGGAACTCTTTGTTTCTTTGTATAACTTCATTTAACATTATTTGTGACTGAGATCTGTTGGTGAGAAATTCTCTCAAAAAACTACTTAATTCTATTTATCAAAAATCCCTTTGGGAACTTTTTAGTTTATGTAATCCCTCTTTTTTATTTTTGCTTTTGTTACCTATGCTTTGGTGTCATATCCAAAAATTCAGTGCCAAAATAAATATCAAGGAGATTTTCCCTATATCCTTATCTGGAGTTTTACAGTTTCAGATGTTATATTTAAGTCTTTAACTTGTTTGGAATTAACTTTTGTGAGTGGTATAAGTTAAAGGTCCAGTTTCATACTTTTCCATGTAGACATTCAGTTTTCATAACTCTATTTTATCGAAGAGACTATTCTTTCCACATTCTGTGTTCTTGGTACCTTTGGAAAAGATTAGTTGACAATATATGCATGGATTTATAGCTGGGCTCTCAAATTCTGTTCCAGCGGTATATGAGTCTAGTTTTATACCATACCATACTGTTTTGATTGGTATAACTTTAAAATGTAGTTTGGAATCAAAAAGTGCAATGCCTTCAGCTTTATTCTTCTTTATGAAGATTTCTTTAGCAATCTTATGTCCTTTGTGTTCTCATGCAATTTTTAGGATTTTTTTAAAATTTCTATGAAAAATACCAGTGTAATTTTGGTAGGGATTGCATGGTATCTTAAGAGGATTCTTTTGCAGATTTGTGGAGCTCCTTCTCAATGCATCTCCCTCACATATGTTACTCTGCCTTGCAAAGTCTACCAGCGCCTGCTACTCTGAACTCTGAATTTTATTTCTTCCACCACTCCCACCCAAAGACTTCAGGTTTCTGTTTGGGCTCTACTTCCCAGTGCAGTGATTTGCATAATGCTCCCTGGCAGAAAGCTGAAGTTCATGTGGAGATTATCTTGTGTGGTTCCCTGTCTCAGTGATCATAGCCCTGAGCTACGTTTTCTCCTCTGCTTGAAAACAGTTGCTACATATATTTGTCCGGTTTTATTATTGTTTACAGTGAGAACTTAACACAGGATGATTACTAGTCTTTCATAACTTGTTCTCATAATTGTCACTCTTTTTGAAACCTGAGTGTTTCTAGTTGGCTAACATGGTCTCAGGAACTTTTCCCTTTCTTTATTTGTCAGGTTAAAGAAGCATCACACCACAACATTGACTGTGTTTCTTTGCCAGCCTTACTGGGTTTAATAGTTATGTCCCTTGATATATACAGGCATTCATGGGCCCTGGATTATATAATTTTTCTTTCTTGAAGACATGAACATTTTCTGTGTAATGGATTGTATCTCTTTTCTCTTAATTTTTACCCATTACTTCCTTTACATTTTTATGTGTTTTATTTTTTATAACAGCCTACTCAACTTTTCTTGCTTTTGGAAAAGAACTTTATACTGAAAAAGCTACTTTCTTTGACTACAGATATTTCGTTAGCTAATATTTCTAAATAGTGCTGATTTTTTTTCCAAATGCAATAAAAACAACAAAACTTCAGAAGAATTAATTTCTGATGGGTACTATTTTCCTATATTCTTTAGCTTATGATATCTCTGTCTTCCTTTGTGATTGCTAATTTCATTATAAACTAAATTCTCAGCCTCTTTTATGACTAGGGTAATATGAGTGAACTAAGCTAATTTCATCATAATCCAAATATTGACAAGAATGATGATAGCATTACCAGTAGCATAACCTTGTGTGATAGATAATTGAGGGACATATTCACTTACCTCCCTCGTTGCTCCAGAAAAGGGTGTGTATTCTGTCTCTTGACTTGGTATCAGCCACATTACTTGCTTAGGTCAGTGAAACTTTAGCAAACCTAACAAAAAAAGAGATTCACAGTTCCTTTAACAGCTTAGTTTGTCCTCTTGTCCTCCCACCATTACCACAAGGAGAGCTTTCAGAAATAGCCACTACTCCCTTACCCTCAGCCCATATACAGGATGCATACATAAGGAGCAGACCTGAGCAGCAAGGCCAGCTTAAAGCAGAGCATCCCAGCAGAGTCCAGCCTAAATCACCTCAACCCTTCCCACCTGACAATATGTTTGTGAATGAGAAGAAATGGTTGCAGCTTAAGGTTTGCGTGTTTAAAGATTTTTAGGGTGATTTGTTATAATTCACGGATAACCCATATACCTACCAGAATGTAAAAATCAGCCAGATACACATCCCAAAGCATTTGAACTCCTGAGTTAGGAAATTTAAATGTACATGTGACCTTTGGTTGTATGCAATTGGTGTATATAGGAATTATTTAGGAAAAATCTCCTAGGCCTGTGAGCTAGAAAGGCACAGAGGGGGAATTTTACAGTATACTTATGCAAGAAAAGGAGCAAATTTTGTCCTCATTAGCCGTATGTGCCTTGTAATTTAAAATCAGTTTAGCATGTTATAGAAGAGCTTTGGGTTGGCCTGTGGTTTTTATCTCCTGGATTAAATCATGCATCCTTAGAAAACGGCTGGGATAAAATTATAATAAGGCATACTTATTGAACATTTGCTATGACAGGCATAGTTTCAAAAGCTCATCATTCATCTAGGACTCTGCAAAGATATGAGATAGAGATACCCATCCTATTGTATAGATAAGAAAATTAAGACACCAATCCCTTAAATAATTTGTCCAAAGTCATAAAAGTAGGCAGTGGCATAGATGAAACTCCACTCAAACAACATGGTTCCAGGATCCACACACTTAACCACAATGCAACCTTGGAGTATTTCAGGCCTATGACTCATATATTACTCACATCATGTATTACTCACATATGATACAGAAACATCTGGCTTCTTAGTACTGTTGCCTTCAAAAATTCCAAATAGCTCAAAATTGATTTTAAATGCAGCAGTTTGGGCAATTTAAGTTTGCTGAGTGCAGATGTTCTGAGTGTGTCCCCTCACATTGAATCTTTGTGGACTTCCTGCTTGGGCTTCTGTCCTTTTGAATAGGGATGGCAGCAGAACCTCAAAGATTAGCACACAGGAGATGTGCTGGGCATCACAGTGAGGTGGGGATGTCATGAGAAAACTGACAGTCACATATCTAATTTCCCCTTTATAGCTGACCAGGAAATGTAGTAATAATGTGAATGCACCAGTTTACTAATAAAGATGGGCAACAGCATATTTAAAGTTTTTTAAAAAATAAAGAAAGAAAAATGTTCTCCAAAGCCATTATTTTCTTTAATGGGTACAAGCATCTTTTTAATCTACAAACTCATGCATTAAAGAGAGCACCTGCACATAACTGAATGTTCTTTGTCCTGGATGCTAAAGAAATAATGCACACTTCATTACAGCAATAATGCAGAGAGGGACTTTGAAAATTAAGTGGTGTGAATTTTAAATTATTTATATATTGGAAAGTTTAGTTTCAGCCAGTCCACTTTTTATTTGGTGGTGGATAAGTTGGTGGGAGCAAATAAGATATAAAATGAACAAATCCTGGTTTTGAGCATTTCACCTAATGAAAACAAATTTAATCCATGGCATTCTGTTCAGATCACTTTCTTTTCTACTTTCCATAAAATCATAGCATTTTAAAGATGAAGGATACTTTCATGTCATCTAGACAAACATCTATTCAATTTTTGAATATCATCTGATAGAGAAATGTTGCATTTCTAGGGAATAACCAATACATCACTATCTCAAACTTAACACATCCCAAGCCAAACTCTTGACTTCTCTTTTCTTGACTTTCCCCATGACCGTTCATATCCACCTGTTGCTCCCCGACCCCCTTCATCCTTCACAACTAGTTCATCACCCAGGTATTTCTAAGTGTAATTCCAAATAGCTCCTGGATGTCTTTCTACACTTTCCTCTGTATCTACCTTTCTGCACATCAGAAACTGAGTCCCAGTCACCATAATATGTCGTCCATACTGATTCAGTAGCCTCTAATTTCTCTGATTCTGTCTCTCAAACTTTTCTTTCCATATCCCTAGCAAGCTAGAGCGTTTTTTTTTTCTACAATGTAAATCAAATCCTTTACTCTCTTCTATAAAACTCTTCAACAGATTCATTTTGCACTTAGAAATGACTATTAACCTGGGCCTTGCATCCTCTGCTGTCCTCATCTCTTTGCACAATGCTTATCTGTGATGACCTTCTTTAATTGCATTAGATGTTATTCCCATTACCACCTTACATTGTTTAAGAATTCAATCATAAAATGCTGTTTCTTTATTCCATGCTGGCTTCTCTGTTAGAATTTGAGAGCATGAGCCTATAAATATCCATTTTATTCAATGGCACATAGAAGAATAAAATTATACCTGGAAAATATGATGTGTATTCAATATTTTTAAATGTATGTTGACTAATATCAATAGTTAGAAAATTCCAGCCTATAGAAATTTATTGAGTTGAAATTTATCTCTTATCCAAACTTTGGTCCTATAACAAATTTAAGACGTCTAAACTAAGTTATATTCCTTTGTATAGTTATAGATTGTAATAGCTTTATCTTTGCAATCACAACCAAATCAACAATATATTCATCATGAAGTTTCTTGTAAAAATATTGAATTGAGGAGTTCCCTCTGTGGTACAGTGGGTTAATGATCTGGCTTGTCTGTGGTGATGCCAGTTCCAACCCTGGCCAATGCATTTGGTTAAGGATTCGGTGTAGGTTGCAGCTGTGGTTTGAATTTGATCCCTGGCCCAAGAACTTCCATCTTCCATATGCTGTAGAAGCAGCTGGAAATTACTTTAGATGCTAAAAATTCTATATATTCTATTTATTTTTAAAAGTCATTGTCATCTGAATATATAACAACCAAGATTTCACAATTTCTTCCAAATTTCCAAAAGTTGTCATTTAAGAAAACTCAATATATAAAAAGGACCAAACAGAAAAGAGCTAAATGAAAACACACTTTTTAAAATTTGCCAAAACAGAGTTCCCGTTGTGGCTTAGTGAGTTAGGAACCTGCAATAGTGTCTGTGAGGATGCAGGTCTGATCCTTGGCCTCACTCAGTGGGTTAAGGATTTGGTGTTGCCACAAGCTGCAGCTTAGGTCACATATGCAGCTCAGATCCTGTGTTGCTCTGGCTGTGGTGTAGCCTGGCAGCTGCAGTTCTGATTCGACCCTTAGCCCAGGAACTTCCATGTGCTTCAGGTGTGGCTATAACAAATAAATTAATAAGTAACCAAATTAATTAATTAAAATTTGCTAAATGAGCACTTTGCTTCAAAAGAGCTTTACATTTAAATAGCATGTTATCTCAACTTAGCATCTTGCTTATTTTTTTAGAAACTTAATTCACTAATAACTTTTTAGGATTTTATGTATAAACTAAATCAAAGTGCTCCTATTTTATTAATACAGTACCTTCAAGTTCTTAATGAATATCTGGAATATTTGTAAGAATGAATTCTTAGATTTTGCAATGTGTCAGGTTTCAGTTAAGTTTTCAATGTGGTGACTGAAAGGACTGCATGTTTAGATATAAAGAAGGAGCAGAAAGGTTGCAAAGCTCAGTTGTTAACAAGATTTTTGCTGGAAGGGACTTGAAAATCAGACTTTAAAAACCAAACTCAACTGACATTGATGGCCTCTGCTAGTTACAGAAAGAAAAAATAAATAAAGAAAAGAAAGGAAAAGAAAAATATCTTGGTAGAATGTGCTACTCCTGAAAAAAAGCCTGACAGCTGTTGTATAGAATTCTGAGAAATAGTAAAGAACGAAAATAATTTTAAACGGCAACATATTATCCCTCTGGGGGAAGTGTAATAAATGTCAAATATTTTACTGTTTATTAACAGTCAGATGGTGAGGTGAAAATTATTCTTTATAGTTGATTAATGTGGATAGACAATCCAATAATTTGACCCATAAGAAAAAAAAACACAAAGCCAGAAATTTTGAGGAAAAATTTTACTCAGATAATCTAGATTATTGCTTCAATTTTGGCATGAAGCCACCGGCTGTTGGCCAAGAGCAGTTCCTTTTTAATGAAAAGAGGTGTTTTCTGTAATAATAAAGGTTTGAAGACTCTTCCTGGAATTTTGGCTGGAGCATGTATGAAACCAGTCCAGTGAAACACCCTTGGATTAATCTACTTTTTGTTACTTTATTTAGCCATTTTGGCATAAAATTATTTGACACACTTAAGATAGTCTTAAAGTACACATACAAAATCATATCAAACTAGCTCAACTCGTAAATCAAACGAGTTATGACTTTGTGTAGGCTTCGATATTCTGATTTCTCTATCTTCTGTACTGCCACCTAAAATAGATTTTATTATGTACTCTCTCTAAAACAGATTTTATTATGTTGCTCTTGTTCTTCTAGATACTCAGTCTCCCACTGCACCTGGCATAATGTGTGAGCTTCCTAGCCTACTGTGCTACACTTCTGATAATGATGTCCCAGCCTGGGTTTACAATATAATTTTGGCCTCTCAGCTCTACATAGCCTCTCTTAGGACCTTACCCGCCCCAGGCATGGTTTCCCTTTGCTCAGCTTATTTATCTATATTATTCTCTCCTTCTGATATGTATGCCTCTCCCCAGGTTGTCTAACTAGATGACTCATACTCTCGCTTTAAGACCCACGTTGACAATAACCTCCTCTCACTCATTTTCTGTGGTAGGCATAATAATAAGTATTATTAAATAAATAAATAAATAAATAAATAAATAAATAAATAAATACGTCCGTATCCTAACCCTGGAACCTGTGAGTACATTACGTTATATTTCAAAAGGGACTTTCCAGATATTGTTAATTGAGGATCCTAAGATAGGTGTGTTACCCTGGGTTATCTGGGTGGGTTAATTAAGAGTCCTTATAAAAGAAATAGGGAAGCAAGGGAGTTAGGGAAGGGGGTCTGATAATAGAATAAGAAGTCAGATGGATGTGATTTCTGGCTTTGAAAATGGAAGCATGCTCTAAGCCAAGGCATGCAGATAGCCTGGAGAATCTGGAAAAGGAAACAGATTCTCTCCTATTGCCTTCAGAAGGAATACAGCTCTGTTAACATCTTGGTTTTAGCCCAGGGAGACCCATTTTGGAATTCTGACCACCAAAGCTGGTGGTAATAAATGTGTGTTGTCTTAACCCACCAAGTTTGTGGTGATTTGTTACAGCAGCAATTGGAAACTAATATAGAGTTTAGCACCTGGAATTGAGTGCTGATATAACAAATATGTAAAAATGTGGAATGAACTTGGAATTGGGAGATGAGCAGACTGGAAGAATTTTAAGACTAGATTTCCTTGAATAGACTCTTGGTAGAAATATGGGTGTTAATGATTCTGTTAGTGAATGCTCAGAAGAATGTGAGGGAAGCCTGACAGAGAAAACACCTATTGTCTGTCTTCGAGAATACCTAAGCCATCATGAACCGTTGGTAGAAATAAGAACGTCAAAGGCAGTGCTGGTGAAGGCTCAAGTGGAAATGAAGAGTATGTTATTGAAAAGTGGAGAAGAGAGGATTCATGCGTATGGTGGCAGGGAATTTAGTTGAATTATGTCTTGCAGGTATATGGAATTAAAATTTATAAATTATGAACTTGTGTATTTAGCTGAGGAGATCCCAGGCAAAATGTTCAAGGTACATCCTGGTCTCTTTTGACTGCTTATATTAAATGTGAGAGAAAGGAAGTGTATTGAGAGAAGACGTGTTATGCAGAAATAAATTATTTGAGAAATTGTCATCTTGTACAGATGTCAAATATGCTAAAATTAGGAAACTCGCTCTCTAGAAAGTGTGCTCTGGAGAGAAAGCCATCTGTGTGGCTGGATGACCTGACAATGTATCCAAAGGGTCAAGAGATCTGACACTGGTCATACCGAGGGCTTTCTGAGGAGATTAGAAGTTCTGCTCCTGGATCCCCTTACCTGAAGGAGGCAATATAGAGATGGGATTATGTAGAAGAGATATGTGAAGGAGCCTCAGGTCTAATGGGATGCATTTCCTTGACGTACGTAAGACATCCACAAGATTTTTGAGTATATTCTACCAACATAAAACACTGACAGCTTTGATAAAGAGAGTATGACATGAAAGAAAACTGTTACTCTCACAAAATTATACAGATAGGAAATAGGCAGATTAACTTTTTTGGCTGCAATATGTGCTATACTTCACACAAAAGGAAGAATATTTCTAAGGATGAAGAACCTTAAGACAAGAAGGCAGAGCCTTGGACCACAGAGGGTTATTCCCAGGCCTTGAAACCTATTTTGTTTACCCAGCTAGATTTTGAATTTGATTTTCCTGCCATTTTCTATCTTTTTTAAAAATGGAAATGCTTATGACTTGTGCCCCATGCATGTGTAACTATAGTATCTTGGGAGCAGATAACTTTCTAATTTCACAGGTTCACAGATGCAGAGAAATTTTGCCTCAGGATGGATCAGGTCTTACTCATATCTGATTTAGAGGATTTAAATGATGAGACTCAGGAATTTTAAACTGATGGGATTTAGATGAGATATTAGATTTAAGGTGATGCCATTAAATGGATGCTGTTAAAGACTTTTGGAGATGTTGGAATGGACTGAGCATTTTACATGTGGGATTGATGTGAATTTTTATGTACCAGAGACTGTACAGACTGTGATAGACAAAATAATGGCCCCTTAAATATGTCTACATCTAAATCTCCTGCATCTGAATATATTATATTACATGACAATAATTAATGTTTCAGATAGAATTAAGGTTGCTAGTCAGCTGAATTTTAGACAGGATTTTTTGCTTTAAATTACTCCTTCTTTACTATTAAAATTATGTTACCTCATTTCTTTACATATGGTATGCTCTCGCACATCTTTTTATTTTCAACTTTTTGAAAAATTATATTTTAGATTGGTCTGTTTGATCTAACATAGTTCTGATTCTTTCTTTAGAACCCTATTTAATACATGACTTTTATTATAATTAGTGAGTTAAGCCAATATTCCTTTAATTGAAATGACAGATATATTTAGGACAATTTCTGTCATACGGTTTTGTCAATTTTATACCTTTTAAAGCCTCTCAATGAGTGTTTTCTTTCTTTTTTTTTTTCTTGTTTGGCTGCTTGTGGCATATGGAGTTCCCAGGCCAGGGATCAGATCCAAGCCACAACTGCGACCAAAGCTGCAGCTGTGGCAACACCGGATCCTGAACCCACTGTGCTGAGCTGGGAATTGAACCTGTATCCCAGTACTCCCAAGATGCCGCCAATCCCACTGCACCACAGCAGCCAATGGGTGTTTTTTTACTTTGATTTTTTTAGTGTGGATGTGTGTATGTGAGTATACATGTGTAGGTCTTCTGATATTTAGGAAAGTTTTCATTATTATTCTAGGAGCTGATTTTATGTTTATTTTTAAAATAAAAATTTCAAGTATGATATAAAAATTTCAAGTATATATAAGAGCACTAAAATGTGCACAGCTCAATAAATGTTTACAAAGTAGAAACACCCATTTAATTTTTGCCAAGGCAAGGAAATTGAATATCCTCAGCACTTATGAGCCCCCCCAACATTCATTGTATATATGAGATTCATCTGTATTACTGCACATACAATAGTTTGCTTATTCCTATTGCTCTTTAGTATTCACTTGTACAGCTATAACACCATCTATCTCTTTTACTTTTGATGAGCATTTAGGTTGATTGTAGTTCTTGGCTCTTTGAAACAACGATGCTGTGAATGTTCTTGTGTCATTTTTGGTGTGGCACATTGTATATCTTTCAGTTGAATGTAAGACTAGAAGTAAATTTATTTGTGTAGTTTATGTATATATTCAGGTATGGGATTTTATGTATGTTTTCATGATGGCTCTTATCGATTACAGTAATTTTCCTCAATTTCATTTCTGTTTATGTGTCTCTGTGTGTTTTAAATCTTGAACAGACATTAAGTTTTATGTAGTATTTTTTACATCTATTTAGGTAATCATATAAATTTTCCCTTTATGTATGTTATTATGTTGTATTAGACTGATAAATTTTCAAAAAGTAAGCCATCTCCAACAAATTAGATAACCTAGATGTCATGGAAAAAACTAGAAACACAACTACCAAATTTGACTCAAAAATAAATACAAAATCTGAACAAACTTATAAGTAGAAATTAAATTCATAATCAAAACTTCCCAACAAAGGTAAGTCCAGGACTGCATGGCCTGACTTGTGAATTCTACCAATCCTTTAAAAGAGAATTAGTGCTAAAACTATGATGAAGTATCACCTCACAGGAGTAAAAATGGCCATCATCAAAAAGCCTACAATCAATAAATTCTGGAGAGGGTGTAGAGAAAAGGAAACCTTCCTACACTGTTGGAAGGAACATACATTAGTACAAATGCTATGGAAAATATTATGGAAGTTCCTCAAAAAACTAAAAATAGAACTACCATTTGATCCAGTAATCCCAATCTTGGGCATCTATCCAAAGAAATCCATAATTCAAAAAGACACATGCACCCCAATGTTCTTTGCAGCACTATTTAGTTATTGTAGCAACCCAAATGTCCATCAACAGAGAAATGGATAAAGAAGATGTGCCACATATATACAATGGAATATTACTCAGCCATAAAAAAAGAATAAAACAATGTCATTTGCAGCAATATGGATGGGCATAGGGATTATCATACCAAGTGGAGTAAGTCAGGCAGAGAAAGACAAATATCATATGACATCACTTATATGTGGAATGTAAAAAATGATACAAATGAACTTGTTTATAAAACATAATTATACTCATAGACTTCATAAAAAAAATTATAGTTACCAAAGGGGAAATGTGGTATGGGAAGGGGTGATGTATTGAGGATTGGGATTGGCATATGTACACTATTGTATATGGACTACATGGTTGGGGGGACATGCTGTATAACACAAGAAAATCTACTCAGTATTCTGTGATAACCTATATGGGAATGTTTATGTATATATGTATAAACTGAATCACTTTGCTATACAGCAGAAATTAATGCAAATTGTAAATCAACTATTCTTCAATAAAAAGCAAGACTAAACAAAACAAATAAACAAGAAAGAATTAGTACCAAATCCTTCTCAAACTCTTCTGAAAATGGGAGAGGAAAGAACACTTCCTAGATGATTCTATGAAAGCAGAATTACTATGACATGAATTTATTTGTAATTACTGATATATTGGAACTAGTGCCATCACCTTATTTTGTTTGTGTATTTTGTTTGCTTGATGTTTGTTGTACCTTGTCAATGTTAACCCTTGTTCCTATTTGGATTGCTTAGAAGTTGATTTTTTTTTGTCTTTTTGTCTTTTTTTTTTTTTTTTTTTTTTTTTTTGTTGTTGTTGTTGTTATTTCTTGGGCCGCTCCGCGGCATATGGAGGTTCCCAGGCTAGGGGTTGAATCGGAGCTGTAGCCACCAGCCTACACCAGAGCCACAGCAACGCAGGATCCGAGCCGCGTCTGCAACCTACACCACAGCTCACGGCAACGCCAGATCGTGAACCCACTGAGCAAGTGCAGGGACCGAACCCGCAACCTCATGGTTCCTAGTCGGATTCGTTAACCACTGCGCCACGACGGGAACTCCAGAAGTTGATTTTTTTAAAGTGTATTTAATTATGTTTCTGCCATTTTCCTAAGAGTAGGATTTTTGATCTCTTTCCTTTGAACCATTTTATATCACTGTTTTTAGAATTTCAAATGGCATAGAGCTAGGTTTTTAAATGTAGTTTTAGAATAATTGTCTTTTAAAAGGAAAGCTTAATCCATTTGTGGATTTAATGTTAATTTAGTACTCCTGGTGTGTGTGTGTGTGTGTGTGTGTGTGTGTGTGTGTGTGTGTGTTATGAGCTGTTCTCAGTAGGTTTATTTTTTTGATGAGGATTCAAATTTCCCTAGATTTCAAAGGGATCTTTAAATATTGACTTCCAATGACATTCCATTTGAATTCTAGGGGTTATAAGTAATCTTAGGCCAATTTTTGTGGTAATTTGTCTGCTTAAGGCTCTTGTACCATCAGGCTATGTAAATTCAGATATCACACATGTGCACTGTGACTTTACCTTACATGTTTTCAGTTCTAGTCCCTGGACTGACTTGAAGCCTTCCCGGTCTGGTGGGTAAAACTTTCAGTTTCTTTATGGGATTTTGAAGTCCATCAAAGCTTAGCTCCCATCTTTATGTTAAGTGTGTCAACTTCAACCCTTTGACTTCCACAGTTCATGAAATAATCTTTCGCATCACCAAATGAATGTTAGAAACCATTTTCAGTTCCCTAGGGCATCATTTATAAGCTGCTCATTACCTCATGCTAATTGTTTAGCCTTTATTCCTCTCTCCATTTCTAGCACCTGCAAATTACTTTTTGCTTTTTGGTTGTATTTTATTCTGTATTTCTAGATAATTGCAGCACGAAGAATATTTGTATCAACTTAGTTTACCACATTGTGAAAAGTCTTGACAATTTTTTAAAATCTGCTTTTAGTGCTAAAATAATTCAACATAGTTTTAAAAAATGAGAGTAGACTAACAAGTCATATAGCTATTGATCCAAAGTTGGCTAAGAACAATTTTTTCCTTCAAATGGTAGGATCTAGAAACTAGAGATTATGATAATTTGCATTGGTCTGTTAAAAGAATTCATTAATGAAGTTATTAAACCGTTGGATATGCTTTTGAAAAGCCACAAATTGGTGTGCTTTGACCTTTTGTTCAAGTAAGAAAAATAAATCAGCTTAAAAAAAAAAAAGTGTAAGAGATCCTGACAGCATGGTTGTCAGCAAGAATCTCAGAAAGCAGCATTGCAAAATTAGCCTTCTCTGTGTGTTCTGCTAACTTTCCCACCACTGTGGATTTCAGAGGCTCATTTCCTTGGCCTTCTTTCTCCCTTTCTTCTTTCTTCCTTTCTTCCACAAATAGGTATTGAGGACACAAAGTTATTTTACTTGTAGCACTGAAGAATTATTCTTGTTGCCTGAGGCCTCTCCTCTGGGAGTTGCATTATAGTCTTCCAATGAACCTGAAGCTCAAGAAACCACCCATCCACAAACGATTACTGAGAACAGCTCAAGATCTTCATAACTCATTCATCCTCTACTCTCACTTTATAAACCTCTCATTATTATTCATGATACCTACTTCTCTGCCTCCATGTATACTTATGTGCCCCTTTCCCATGTGACATTAAATCAAACATGGTTAGAGTATCCATAGTCTTCCATCAGGGAACACTTCTTTATTTCTGTGCCAGAAATGTGCATAGTTCTTGCTTCAGTCCACAGTCTTTAAACTGATACCCCATGCCCCTCCAGCCAGGACTGCTTTAGAAACAGAGGTCACTAAAAATAAGTGGTAATGAAAATTTTAGTGAAGAGGCAGAACCTGTTGGATAAAGTTTAACTCCAGTGAAGTTAAAAAAACAAACAAACAAACAAACAAAATCCCCTAAGGCTTCAAACTCCATTCCAGCCTTGTAGAATTTAAGTTCCAGATGGGTCTGTTCTGACCTAGTCCTCTAGAATCCCATCACCAATAGCATGCTATAACACAAGATGATTTTGGAGCCATATCAAGTTTCCTCAGAACATGATTTTAAGATTTTTCTGAAAGGTATTTGGGATAGTTCTATTATTTGAACAATGATGTATTTCAAGGCTCTAGTTACATAGAAAATAGTGTGTGCTAAATGAAGTGCAAGTAAGAGCTGTGACTTGCTCTAAATTCTGATAGCCTCAGTGATTTCTCTAGCTTTGCTCTCAGGGGTCACTTTTCAGCCTAGGTAAGTGCGACCACCTTTGTATCAACTTTATTTTCTAACAAGGACTTTCAAAAAAATGGAAAACACTTAAAATTTTAAGATATCTTAGAGAATAGCAAATATACAGTAGACAGCTGAAAAATAGAAAGGTATCTATTCACGTATCTTCTGTTCTGATAAATGGAAAGATTTTGAGCCACGCTTTAGTGGCAGGTGGGTAATGTTGGGTCACATCTCCTTGCTCCTGCCTCAGAGCCTTTGTGTCAGCTGCCTAAAGTCCTCTTCCTTCTGATCCTTGCACAGCTCAGGTCTCAGGGTCAGGGTTATGTCTTTAGAGATGCTTCTCTGGTCTCTCAATGCTTTCTCTGGCCACCCAGTGTAAAATACATTCCTCTTCATTCATATCATATGACTCTTTAAAAACCTTCTACCTAAAGTGCATCACCATGTAATAATTTCTTGTTGTTATTTGTCACTTAGTATCTCTTTTCTCCATCACTCCATATATGAATTTATATGCCTTGTAATATTTATTGGATGCCAGACATTGCAAATTGTACCTTGTTGATTACTGGATATTTTATATTTCTAGAAGTATTCTCGGACTTCCCTGGTGACCTAGTCAGGTCACTGCTGTGATGAGGGTTCCATCCTTGGCCTGGGAACTTCTGCATGCTGCAGGTGCAGCCAAAAAAATAAAATAAAAGTATTCTTGAACTAGTTCTTGGAGGAGGTGAAGTTATTTATGAATAATTTAAGTTTTTTTTTTCTTCTTTCATCTTGCTTCTACACTTTGTTAGACAGGCCAGAGTAGCATTTGGTCTAGGGATAATTTCTCCAACTGCTGAGGCAAGACCTTTCTTTGTACTCCAGCCAACTCCTTATGGAACATGATATTTTCCATTCTAGCTATTGAGAATAGTTACTATTCCTAATTCTGTGACTTCCAGGCACTATTCCCTCAAATTTTGTTTGTTTGTTTCCCCAGCCTTAGGCATTTCATTGCATGCATGGGCTATCTTAATATTCAGCTGAGTACTTTTGGGAGAAGCACTACAGACTTCTTTTTTGGCAGCTGTCCCCTCTGTATACTCTGCCCCGTGAACACAGGCCACCTTGGTTTCCTGACTCCCAGCTCTGTCCATTCAACTCAGCAAATCTACTGGGCTGTGCCTGAGTTCATTCCTTCCCACACCCCATCTTACTTCTATGCCATGACTTGAAAAACCTCCAGGCAGTAAGATCAAACAATTGTAGTGTTCATCTCACTTGGTGCTCACTCTCCAGAGATCGCTATCCTTCGCCGTTCAACATAAAATGCCTTGAGAGCCATCATTTTATATATTTTGTCCAGTGTTTTAGTTTTTTCATACAGAAGAGTAACTTTGGTACTCGCTACTCCATCATGGCTGGAAGTAGAAGTCCAACCTGTGAATTAATTAATTTATTTATTTTTATTTATTTTGCTTTTTTAGGGCCATACCTGCAGCATGTGGAGGTTCCCAGGCTAGGAGTCCAATCAGAGCTACAGCTTTCGGCCTGTGCCACAGCCACAGCAATACCAGATCTGAGCTGCATCTGCGATCCACACCACAGCTCACAGCAACGCTGGATCCTTAACCCACTGTGCTAGGCCAGGGATCAAACCCACAACCTCATGGTTCCTAGTCGGATTCATTTCCGCTGCACCACGACAGGAACTCCCAATCAATGAATTTAAATTTAAATTTAATTTAAAGAGTAGTGACATTTCTGGTCTTATTCATTTGTGTAGTCTCAGGATCTGGCAGTGCCTGGCACTAAGTAAGATATCAGTAAATATTTATTAAATGAAAGAATGCAAAAGATTTGAATCAGCTAATGTTGAAAGATCTAAATATTTTCCAATGAATTAAAAAACACCTTAAATGAATCACGTGAAATATAAAATTAAAATTACCATGTAAATGTATTTTATCTTTGTATTCATTTTCTTGTATTATTGCAATGATTTACTAAGTTCCAGATACAACTCAACGTCTTTATCATTAAGAACGCAAAGCTGAGGAACCCAAAACATTCTAAAGTGTATATGTCTAATTGTAGTGCAAAAGCTGCAAATATTGTTTATAAATTCAGACAATTTCAGGTATAAACTATAAATCTCTTTTTTAAAAATTAATAATATTTGTTAGGCTAAAAGTAGTTTGGTCAGTTTTTTTGGTGTTTTATCTTTTTTTGATGCTCATTAACCTATAATTATCTCTTCTTGAGAAAGAAAAGATAAAATGATCCAAATGTATAAACCATGTAACAAAGAAATTCAGAAAGAATATTTATTTCAAAAAGTAATAGGTTTTAATTTCTATTATGGATATTTGAGAACTAAACAATAATCACTTAAATAATCTTTAGCTCATCTGACAGCTAATCCAGCTCATCACAACTAATTCTGAATTTCAGGGAAAATATCACCACATGTTATCGTTAGTGGTATGATGGTAAATATGTAAATAACTGCCTCTCTTAAAAATTAAACAAAGCAGAACAATAAAGTCTTGATTTGTTGTGATTGCTCATTTTTTATGGGTTGCATTGTCTTCTAAAAAGATATATTAAATACTAATCCCCAGTACCCTAGAATGGGCCTTACTTGGAAATAGAACTGTTCCAAGTGTAATTAGTCAAAATGAAGTTATCCTGGAGTAGAGCTGGCTTTTAATCCAATATGACTGATGTCCTCATAAGTGGAGAGGAGACACAGAGGCAGAGATACCTGTAAGAGAACACCTTGTGACAACAGGGGCAGGGATTGGAGTGATGTGGCTGCAAGCTAAAGAGTGTCAGGGATCAGTGGGCACACCAGAAACTCAGAAGCTAGAAAGGTTCTACCTAGAGTCTCAGAGGAGGGAGGAGCCACAGGACACCACGATTTCAGACGTCTAGCTTCTAGGACGTTAAGAGAATAAATTTCTGTTATTTTAAGCCACCTTGTTTGTGGTACTTTCTTAAGGAACTGGATAGACACATAGGAAAAAAAAAACACGATCATTATGGACAGTTTCAACCTACTGACATGAAGTCACTTAATGCAGATCTGGGAAAAGATGTTAACAAGGAGTGCTTGCCAGCTGTACCAGCCACCTCCACCATACCACTGATCATAGAGTTTGTGATGAATTCTTGAAGAGAAATTAGTTCACAGAGTCTTTTATCCATTGACTCATCTAACAAATATATAATAAGCACCTACTATGGGCCAAGAACTAGTATAAATTCTGGGGCTATATGAGGGAATATAAAAGACAGAGCCTCTCTGCCTATATGGAGCATCCATTTTACTGGAAGAACATAGAAAAAAATTATATATATATATATTAAATTTTATGACCATGCCTACAGCATATAGAAGTTCCTGGGCCAGGGATTGAATCTGAGCCATAGCTTCAACCTATGCTGCAGCTGTGGCAATGCCCCATCCTTTAACCCACAGCAGCCGGCTGGGGATTGAGCCCGCGTCTCTGTAGTGACCTGAGCCACTGCTGTCGGATTCTTATACCACTGTGTCATGGAGGAAATCCAGAAAATATGTTTTTATGGTATGTCAGGTAGTGATATTTTAAGGAGGAAAAGGGGGTAGAAAATAAGAATAGAGAGAAAGGAGACAACTTTAAATAAGAAAAGATCTCCATGAGAATATGATATTTGAGCAAACATGAAGGAAATGAAAGAGTAAGGTCTGCAGATATCCACATAAAGAGAAGTCCAGAATTCCAGTCAAAGAAAATAGCCAGTGCAAAAAGCCTAAGGCCAGGGTATCCCTGGCTCATTGAGGAACACAAGGTACCAGTGTGGTTGGAGCAGAAGGAGAGGTAGCAGGGGTTTTAAGGTAGTCACTGAAAGGTTTTGTATAAGATGAAGAGGCACCAATGGGTTTTAAGCAGAGGACTCTCAGGATCTAATTTACGCTCTAATCAGAATCACTCTGACTCCATATTGCATTCTTTTTTCTAACAAGTGTCTTGCCTCTCTCTTCAGGATGCAGTGGTTCTTAACAATTATCTGGGAAACTGCAGCTTCTCACTCCAATAGCATAGGGAACTGAAAAATAAAGGTTCAGAGGTGATGAAACAGTCAGGGATTTAAAACAGAGAGCTAACAATGGCAGTTTAGATCTAAAATTTTGCAGCCTTCTCAACAAAATGAAAAGAAAGTCTCTTCTGGTAGTCATGGCTTCATTTATCATAAGCATCGAGATGGAGTTTCTGAAGTATCCTTCTTTGAACTGTTGTAATAGCATAGTCTTTACCTTCATTTCTAAGGCATGAAAGATAAAGAGATCTTCTAAAACAGATCTTCCTATTCCTTCAAAATTTCTAGTCTAGTGCTGTTGTACTTTGACAAAAGACAATAAAGATTAAATAACGAAGAAATGAGATACAGCATAAAGGAAGACATGTAAGAATACAAGCCTAAAGTTGTATTACTAGATTTAAATAGGCATAAAATCTTATTTGTGTAAATATAATAAAAATAAACAAAAGAAAGGATAAAAGACAGAATTACAAAAATTATATCCATTATTCACTTGAAAGTGTGTTACTAGGTGATTAGTAGATAAAATTACTGTTATACTTTTAACTTTTATATGTTCTATAGTTATAAAGAAAAAAGTTGTAAGCGAAATAGTGTTCCCTGTGTTAAATGCCAATATGTACACTTTGAACAAACACCATGCATATCAATACTGATAAAATTTAATGTGATAAGTGAGCTTATTAAATTATCTAATCTTGATTGGATTACCAAGGGTATTTACATAGAATTATGCATGTATAAACTGTTTATTTTGTTTTCATAGTGGAATACGGTCATTCCTAATGGAATAAACAGCCTTACAGAAGTCTACTGAAGGAAATGATAGAAGAGATTTCTATAGCAATTTCAGCAAGTTTGGGGGTATTTATTTTCAATTTTTTGGTCTTTTTTGTCTTTTTAGGGCGCACCTGTGGCAAATGGAGGTTCCCAAACAAGGGGTTGAGTCGGAGCTGTAGCTGCCGGCCTATGCCACAGTCACAGAAACCTACATCACAGTTCACGGCAATGCCGGATCCTTAACCCACTGAGCAAGGTCAAGGATGAAACCTGCATCCTCATGGGTACTAGTGGGCTTCATTAACCGCTGAGCCACGACAGGAACTTAAATTTTTGTCACCAAGTAATGCAAGTGACACCATATTTTCAAAAGTCATCTTCAGTCTTTTATCAGTAGCCAGTTCCAATAATTTATTCCATAACATTGTGGTTCAATTTAAATTATCTTTTGATGAAATAAGTGTATTCTGTATTCATTAATTTCCTGTATGAGGATTTTTAGATGAGTGATAACTTTAGTATTACTCTGTCTGCTATGGACTAAATTGAGTGTTCCCAAATTCATCTGTTGAAGCTGTGACCTCTGATATGACTGTATTTGCAGATAGGGATTAAAGGTTTAATTGAGGTTGAATAAGGTCATAAGAGTGAGATTGTGATTCAGTAGGATTAGTGGCCTTGTAAGAAAAACCACCAGAGAGCTTTTTCTTTTCCCACTATCTGTCAGTATGCACTGAAGAAAGACCATGTAAGGATATAGTAGAAAAGCCAGGAAGACTCTCTCAGCAAAACTCAAATCAGTTGGAACCTTGAACTTGAATTTCTGGTCTCCATAACTGTAAAAAAATAAATTTCCATTGTTTAAGCTACCAGTCTAAAGTATTTTGTTAGGCAGCCCAAGGAGACTAAGCAATCAAATTCATAGTGTTTGTTGATAGCACTTTGCAGATGATAATATCAAGATAATTTCCTACTCATTGACAATTATTTTAAAATTAAACCTGATATAGAAAGATATTAAAAAACTTGTTCTTTAAAATTTCTAACTTTTAAGTTTGCTCTTTGATTTTTAGCTCCCTTTTGGAGAAATAAATGAACCATTTTCTTTCATAAAAAAATATAAAGATTATTAAATATATCGAAAGTACCAGGTAATAGAGCAAGTCAGGCTTTCCTATTAATATGTTTAAATCTTGGGACCAGCCTTATTTCTTATCCTAAAGAAACACTAAGATTTTATTTTATTTTGTAGTTCGAACACTCTTCTTTCATCATTTTATAAAATTTAAAGCTAGATGTGTTTCTCAGCCATAAAGCTAAAAGAGAATTTAAATCAGAGCAGATATTTCTTTCTTCAAATCTTTATCATTTCCAAACTTCACATATACCAGAACTGCCACAAAAAGCAGTTATCTGCACATTCATCAAGTTACAGTGAAAGAATACTTCACCAGCTTTATTTATTCAGTGAGTTGGTTTTCCATATCATTAGGCAGTCTCAGAAATCATTGCGCTATGATGGCATCAGAAAGTAGTACTTGAGCTACTTTCTTTACCAGAGTCACTGAATATTTCAAAGCAGCTATCCCTAATGTCTTCATTCACTAATGTCTTGTCAATTGTATATATATTTTAGCCTTGGCAATCACAAATACTACGTCATATAAAACCCACAAAACACTAATGTTTATATTAAAGTATCGAACATAGGCTTTTACCAGCTTTTTAATTCAATGCTTTTTCTTTCAAATAATGATTTTGGTTCTAAATTTTAATCATGTATGTTTTGCATATACAGTAGTTCCCTCATCCATGGGTCATACACTCCAAGACCCCCAGTGGATGCCTAAAAATGTGGATAGTACTGAATCCTGTATGCACTGTTGTTTTTTTTTTTTCTATGCATACATATGTATGTACATAAAGTTAAATTTATGAATTAGGCACAATAAAAGATTAACAGCAACAAATAATAACAATTAAAACAACATATTGTAATAAAAGTTATGTGAATGTGGTCTCTCTTTCAAAATATCTGGTCCAATTTAAGACCTCTTCCATCTTAACTAAGCATTTATGCACTGCGGTTGTAACTTTTGCAATTTGAGGTGCTATCTCAAAGCTAGCACAAATTTCTTTTTCCTTCTTCACAATTTTATGGATAGATTTGTTCTTACTGTAGATCTTAGCAACTTCAGCATGCACTTTTTTCTTTCCATGTTAAGTTGCAAACTTTCAACATTTCACTTAAAGGAAACACTTTAGAGCTTCTCTTTGGTGTATTTGAATTGCCAACATCACCACTCTTGTACTTTGAGGTCATTACTAAGTAAAATTAGGGTTACTTGAACACAAGTACTACTTCCACAGTCAGTCTGATAACTGAGGTGAGATGACTCCTGACTACTAGGTGGGATATCCTGGAAAGAGGGTGATTCATGTTTTTGAGTTCGGTGAAGCAGGACCTTAAGAGATTTTATCACGTTAGTTAAAACAACGTGCAATTGAAAACTTACAAAAACTCCAAAAACTTCTGGAGTTTTTCATTTAATAATTGCAGACAACAGTTGACTGTGTGTGGGTAATTGAAAAAAGAGGAAAGTGACCATGGAAAAGGATGGGGGAGCTGATACAAATGATTAATAAATTTTGATGATTTCACAAGTTCATTGGCTAACGTGGCCCCACAAATAGTATGCTATGGTTCCAGCACTTCACCATCAGTTAGGGATTAAAAACTAAATTCAATGTATAAGCCAACATATTTTCAGGTAAATTTCATTGGAATTCTCTTTGCCCTCATTTCCATGGAATCATTTCCATTGTTTGCATTTCAATACTGTTGCCACATTCAGCAAATTGTGTATATTTTCTTGTTAAAAAAAAAAAAAAAGTCTGTTAAAGCTTGTGTGGTCCCAAATAATTAAAGTAAATTATGAAAATTCTGTTTCCTCGATGTAGAAAGTAATCTTATATGATAAATAATGAAACAGACTTGATTAAAATTTAATGAGGTTGTAAAAACAAATTGACTAAAGCAAGTGTTTATATATTCAGAGATATTTATATGATTTGGGGTTATATTGGGCAAAGTAACTTTGAAAAGTCACTGCATATGGTGAGCACATGGCTTGAGTCAGAGGCAATTCAGCATTTGAATTGGAAAACAAAGTGCTTAAACCCTATTTGGTGACATGAGTCCACTGATCATGTCCTTAAATTCTGCAACGATTTCAAACTGCTGTAGGTTTTCCTAAATTCTTACTCTCAGTCTCTGTACTGACCTACTCATCAGTTTGTAAAAAATAGTTCATGAGCTGACACCAACCTTCGGCCCACACTGTGAGCAGCACTTTTGCAGAGAAGTCTTTCCCACATGTCAACAGAGCTCAGTACATTGGTTGGATCCTGAAGAGATTGATGGTAAAGAACTGTTATGTCAGTAAGTTATGTCTAGTAAGGCTTCATCATGTCTTACATACTGTGATAGGTGTTTTGCATGGATCATCTAGTTTAACTCACAACCAACTCTTAAGTGGTTGATAGTGTTTTCATCCTCCTTTTTAGATAGAAAAATAGAGAAAGCTTAACTAATCCATTCTAATTTCTTATTGTCTTTTGGATAATAGACAAAATGGGGTACTACCTTGGTACTAGAATTTGAAGGACGAAAAAAAGACCTACTTGTCCAATAGTAATTCTCCATTAACCCAACTTCCTTTCACACTGGCTTGAAATTGTCATTGATACATGAGAAATACCCTATAGAAAATTTAGGAAATAACCTCCACATTTGCATGGCTGTGTGCAGTGTTTATCAGTAGACATCTTTGCCTTAAATCTCTGCTCAGAGAGGGGATAGTTACAAGCCTCCATGTGGGTTTGGGTTTAGAGGTGAGGAGCAGATGGGAAAATAAAAATACCTAATCTGACCCTAATTTCCTTCACATGGAACTTGAGCTCCTTGAAAATTAATTCTCCGTTCTTCCTCTTTTGTCTTTTGATACCTTCCCATTCTCTCCTCCACCTCCACTTTATACTGAAACAACATAGCTTTAGAAATAAGGCTTTTGTTTGAATTCTAATTCCAGCAGTACAGGACAATAAAAGGTACAGCTATCCCTTCATCCTATCTTCTGCTTTTCAGGAGGCTGAGTGACCTCTAAGTCCCTGTCCTAGATAATTATATAAAGAGACTTACATTTGTGTTGGTTCTATATCCATGGTGGATTGTCAATAACCAATTTTAAAATTAAATATAAACTAATTGTGACCACTGCCCTCATTCCTGGTTCAACACTGCCACTATGCCTTTATAACACAATGTAGTTAACCTGCATATGTGCATATGTGTGTGCAATGTGTGTTTGCATATGTTTGTGCATATCTCTGTGTTTGTTTCTGTAGTTTTTGCCTGATAATTCAAGAAGCAAAGAATCTTCACAAATACCTACACTCTAGGTAATTTTTAGAACTACCTTTCTAAAAACAACTCTAATTGCATCGTATTCCTGCCTAACATCTGAGTTGTTTCTCATCACCATGAAAGGGAAATCCAAAATCTTTAACAAGTATATTACAGTTCTTCTAGATCTCACCCCTGCTTGTCCTATCTTTCCTTACCTAGTATGCTAAGTAAACTGAATGCCTTGCTGTTGTTTGAAAGCTTTGTCCCCTCTTTAGCTGGTCCCTCTTCCACTTCCCTTTTTACCTATGTAGCTTCAACTCATCTTTTAAGTCTCGTCCCAGATCCTACTTCCCCTAGGGAAAAAAGTCTCCCTTGGCCTGACCACCTTGCCCCTTCTCTGTGCTTCTGTAGCCTGTCTTCTTTCAGTGATTGCAACTCTATGGCTACTGTGTATTCAGTGATCAATTCATTGCTGTAAATGTTTTGATAGTAGGGGCCTTGTCTCTACCCTTGAGCAATGCATCCACACCAGTAAGCAAAACACTTAACTCATACAAAATTATCAGTTAATAAATTTTGAATGAATAAAGCTATTCTCAATTATTATTGAAAAATCTGCCATTACCTCCATAAAATTTCCTATAATTGACATCCTTGACTTAAATTACATTAGCATACATTTTTTCAACCTTGTATTGCATTGTAATTTAGAGGATGTTGGGCTTATTTACATGTGTTTTTTAAAATATTGTTTGTATTATGCTTTTCTTCTTTCCCAGTTTTATGGTAATCTTTGGATTATTTTTAAAGAATGAAAGCTTTATTATCGGGCATACACAATTACTTGAATTCATTACAAAAATCAAATTGCTTTACTCTCTAGACTGTAATTATTTTAATTGAATGGAAATAGGATTTTCTAAAATGTTTTTGTACAATTTCTAAAATGAATACTATTGCATTTCTGTTTTTTACTATCAATTTGTTTATTAAATCCTAGCTGATATAAATGCACACGTAACACTCCTGTGGCTCCTGTCAAGTTATAACTGGTAGAATTAAAAATAATATTCCCCTGTTGTTAATATCAGAATGTATTGAATAGAAGAAATCCTATTATTGTAAGTTGGATTGTGAAATTTTGGAGGTCTAGAACAATGTTTTTGCAGGAAGAGAACAACCTTGCAAAAGAATTGCTGTATAAAAATGTTGGGGGTGATAGGAAATAAGGAGTCTTGTATATTTGTGAGGAATACTTAAGACATGTAGTTTCCTGGTAAATGTTCACCCTGTTCACTCACATTATGCAGTTTCATTTCCAGAACCCCAGATAGAACTCAAACTTGGGAAACAGATGGAGCAGCAGAAGCTGCTAGAGGCTGTGAACATGCCTCGTAAGAAATGGTTCAGCGCTGCCTGAGGCTAGTCAGTGCCCTGCACAGCAGCATTCACTCTAGACACTTGAGCTGAGCAGATGCCTGCAGGTCACCTCTGGTCAAGCTCAGTCTACACCACCACCACTGTTACCACCACCTCCACCTCCACCGTTACCACCCCACCATCAACAACAACAAAAATCTATACCAAGTATCAGAGAGCTGCTGACTCTCTGTTTTCAAGTGTACTTCACAGGAATTCACCAAAACAATATCCCCATTCAAAAAATCCCAATACTACAATTAAATAGTGAAAATCTTCTAAAATTCTCTGCATATATATTTAAGTAACATATAGATGAAAAGATTAAGTTATGTACAAACCAGGAGTTGCTTTATGGATGTATTTCAGTGACTTTTTATGTGTTAGCATTCCTTTCCACTTCACTGTGATAGATTTAAGATCTCAAACAAAACTTTAGAAATTAACATTTCAAAAGATATTCACCAAGTAATCCTAGTGGAATATCTCCTCTGTCTCATCTTGGTTCTCCTTGATTTTATGACCTCTTAGATTCAATACCTACTCTTATTTCTAGAAGAGGATCATCTACAGTGATGGAGGAAAGGATTTGACAAATGGCAATGGGAATTTAGGGCTCTACCCCACTAAACCACATGGCTTCAAGTTGTCTGTATTCATAGACAAAGGTTCACTCCTATGAGGTGTTCCTCTCTGTTGGTGTGCAAAAGGGCCGAAGATCACGCTTTCTCTGCTCCTAGCACTGACAAATGATATTTGCTTTTATAAACTTGAGAGTAATTTTTTTAAGAAAAGAAATGGAACTAAACATTATTGAAGGGCTAGTTTCACACACTTTAAAAAATTGTGGGTTTTTTTCTTCAGAATATACTATGCATACAAAAGTCTCATATAATAAACCTTGGGGTGAAACACACTTCAAGCCTAGACATTATGTCAAAAAGTAATTATTTTAAGTTATGTCATTTTGGTTTTTTTTTTTTTTTGTCTTTTTGCAATTTATTGGGTCGTTCTCGTGCATATGGAGGTTCCCAGGCTAGGGGTCGAATTGGAGCTGTAGCTGCCAGCCGACACCAGAGCCACAGCAACGTGTAATCTGAGCCGCATCTGCGACCTACACCACAGCTCACGGCAATGTCGGATCCTTAACCCACTGAGCAAGGCCAGGGATTGAACCAGCAATTTCATGGTTCCTAGTCGGGATTCGTTAACCATTCGTTATGTCGTTTTTATTTTAAATATGTACTCATAGGCAGAATTTCTTGAAAGCCTATCTGGTTTTATTTTTACCCTCTTTTTGAGCATGACATGAACTATAGTTTGTGTCTTCAAGCTGCTGTAGATGCAGTTATGATATAAATGTGAATAAATATAAGTAATTAAACTAGCCCAAACCTTTCTCAGTAGACTGGGATGTAGAAAGATAAATAAGTGTTTTATTTTGTTGTTAATCAATTTGGCCGCCATGTTTGGTGATTGTGAATAGAAAAGGACTTGTCCCTCAAAAATACTGAGGTCATTTACCACCAGAGGGCAGAGTTGGATGGTCTCATTAAGTAATAGCCTTAAATAACACTAAGGACTTGCTGTGGTCCTTAGGTTAACAGTTCCCAGCATGCGGTTAGGCCTGCACCACCACTTCCTTCTATACTTCTATATTCCAGCTGAATGTATCCTCTAAATTCTTTGAAGGAGCCTTGCTCCTTTCTGTATGTTAGATAATCTATCAGGAACTTTCTTGCTAATCCCTCCCTCTCTCTGTCTTGACTACTCCTACTCATCCTTTGGGTCTCAGCTCAGACATCACTTTCAGATCAAACCGAGCCATAGCAGTAATCCAAGCCACAGCAGTGACAATGACAGATCCTTAACCTGTTGAACCACTAGGGAACTCTCTGGTGTCACTTTCCTAGGAAAGCAATCTCTAATCAAGCCTCTCTTTTCCCACACTCATATGCATGCATATACTTCAGACCTAGGTAGATCCTTAAATCCCTTCCTTCCATAGTACTGGTTCATCCTCCATCTCTACTTCCATAGTGTTTGTAATTCTTGTTTAATGTCTGTTTTCCCACAAGTCTGTAACACTAGGGGGAAAAAAATAACATGTTTTATTCTCAATTGGATCTTGAGCAGAGCAGAGCATCTGGCACATAGATGTGGAAGAAAGGAAGGAAGGAAATAGAGAAAAGAAAGATCCATGAAAAACATTAGAATTTATATTTTAGTGGATTTAGAAATATACAGATGTTCTCTGGTCTGGCTGCTTAGATACAGCATACTTTGAAATTCCTAAAGGAATTCTGGATCATGTTAAGTCAACTTCTGCAACCCTTGAGATCTTTTGAAAATGCTGCTCGTGTTTGATTCACTGGGAAGATTCTGGAATGAAATTATGCCAATTAGCTCAGCTAAGTGGAGGATATATTTATCTCAGTTGATCCCAGGTAACAAGGAGAAGAGTGAGCTATGGCCAGTTCTAGGCACTTGGCCCAGCTCCCTGCTCCGTGAGGAGCAAGTGATAAAACACTTTCTCTGGCAGAGACTGAATGGTTATGTTCCAGAAACTGCAGGGCACCACTCTGTGGGTAGAGGAATAAATCCATTGCTTGACCAAGACACACTTAATGGTCTCCAAATCTTGATGAGATTTGAGACAAATCTCTTCCTGACTTTAGGCCCCTTGAATTCCTTTTTCTTAGAACATTTACTTTCAAAAACTTGCCTGTGTCAATTCTTTCTATGCCCCTTTGAAATGTAAATTTTCTCCCAGTATCTTGCTAGTTTTACTACAGAGAATTTTTTTTCCCCCTCAGGGACCTGGGAGCCATGCCTTTGAAATGTAATTATTAAGAATAATAGCAGACCTGTCTCCAAGTTTATGTGGGAAGGTGGGAGCCTAGTTTAGATAAGTGACAATTATCAAACACAGATGTTTTAATCACATTGACCAAGCTCTCCCCAATATCCTCTACACTTCCTCACTAGCTCATCCTAGCACTAAAAAACCCTCTCACCTTTTATTTCAGCAGAATTGAGTTCAGTATTTTTGGTCTATTGAAATGGATATAGTCTTTGACTGTTTAACTCCGTCTGGTGTAGTTTGTCTTTGACCACCTTCTTGGGAAGGGATCACAGCCACGCACATGAGGTTTGGCCTGGCTCATACCTATACTTCAATTAAACTGGATTTACATTACTCACAGTATATGTGAATGTTCTAGAAAATGACCAAGCTTTAAAATGTGAACCTACAAATGAAATGTCAGTAAACTGCCATTTAGTGAGAAGGATTATTTTTATTTGGAGGAATGAGACTGTTTTCATGCTGCTATTTTGAAATAACATTAGAAAAAAAATCAGGTCACTTCTAAGATATATAAATTTGAGCAATGTCCAGGAACAAAATTTGTGGTTATCCTCTTTCTGAGCTAAATCAATGTCCTACCCCAAATAATGCACTCATGTAATGGTCTTGATTGCAACTTTGAAACGTCGCCTAACTCTTATGGAGAAGGCCTGGAGTACCTTTTTTTCCCCCTCAAATAAAACCTGGGTTTTATTTTCCTCTGTTAAGAAAGTAACCGATAGGTTTTGTGGTCTAGTTGTAAAGAGCCCTGGGCTTGGGAACCAGACTGCCTGGATCTGGATCTGGGATCCACCAGAACTTCAGCCAGTTGCTAAACATCTGACTCAGGAAAAGTCAGTGGCACAGAATCTCGTGACTAGTAAATGTTCAATAAATGTTAGCTCTTGTCATTGTTGCTGTCATCATCTTCATCATCACTTCACTCCTGTGAAAAAAAACAAGACATTATGATTCTACAGTTTTCTACTCTCCACAAAAATAAAAAGTCATTGATGGATGGCAATGCTGGCTTAAAATAGACTTTCAGTCTTTCTGAATTGCTTCATTCATGCATAACTCAGAGCTCTATTTGTGAGACTTTTGTTTTTCTCTCTCCCCACCCCGATCCCTGCATTTTTTTTAGTGATGGATGGGCAGACAGAGATGAAGTCATTGAAGGTTATGAGGTGGAAGCCAACGGGGGAATCACGATAAAGCTGCAGTCTCCAGAGGTCAGGTCATTTGATGATTATTTCCTGAAACTGAGGCTGGACACTAATACAAGGAATCCCTGGTTCCCTGAGTTCTGGCAACATCGGTTCCAGTGTCGCCTACCAGGACACATTCTGGAAAATCCCAACTTTAAACGAATCTGCACAGGTAACTCACGTTTACAGAATCACAGCTCAGATTTTGGTCATCTCCTCCGGCTCGATGAATGAGTATAGACAGTGTCAAGGCTGGAGTTACAAAGACTAAATTGCCATCTTAATATATAAAATAGCTAGAGTGGCAGGTATATTGCTCTAGGGATTCATATTTCTATATTCCGGAAAGACTGCTTCAGTCTCTCGTGGAGCAAGTTAGAAGAAATGACAATATAAGTAAAGGAAAAGCAAACTGAAACTCAGGTATTTAGTATTCAGGCCTGAAGGAAGAGATTTTATTGCAGGCATACTTAGATCTTAGGAACAGACATAAGTAAACAGCACTGGTTTGATCTCTTTTTCTACTTTATGACTTGCTTTGATGTAAAAGTCAGCAGAAGATGAGAAAATGTCACCCCGGAGCATATCACTAACATGGGTGTATGTGGGCACAGGTGACAAGAGGCTCTACACCTCTCTCTGTAGACAGGAAAGATGGTTCTCAGTGGGACAGATACTCCCATACACCTACTCAGTAGAGGCATGCCGGAAAAGGGCAGCATGTTGTGAAAGATCTTTCAGGGCTTGATGCACTCCACAGGATGTCCCCACTTCTCCTCACCACCAGGAACTACCAGTTAAGTATTCTTAATGTGGTAACTTTATGAGTATTCTCATTATTGTATAGACATTGCTGGGGTTTTTTGTTTGTTTGTTTGTTTGTTTCTCAATAGTCTAGTCCAGATTACCTTTGGTCTTCTGCAGTGGATTCAAGGTCCATACTGGGTTGATAACATAGCTGGATGGACAGACATTAGACTCTCTACCCACGACCAAATTTGTATTGTAGCACAGTGATGTGACATGTATTTCCTATAACTAGGCTGAGAAGACTTTCTTCAGAAATGTTTACAACCCATTCATACATGGAACGCATATATAAAACACTGCATACACTACATCCCAAAAAGGGACAGAAAGGTGCATAATCCATGACTCTCAACCTAGAGAAACTTGAGGTCTCTTTGAGCAAATCAAAACATATAATATAGATGATATAGGTAAATAACAATCAAAGACGGTGAGTTTTTATAATGCAGGATAAGAATATGAATAATTATAAAAATTATTTCTAGTTTTAATAACATTCATATTTTGATGTTAGAAAATTATTTAAAGTACCAATATGGGGCACATCCCTTCAGAGGAGGGTGGCATCCTGACCCATTAGTCTGAGTTGCCTGTGCCTGATTCTGACAGTTTCCTGCTACCTGGAAGCCCATTCCTGGGACAGAAGAACAGAACACTTTGATAAGTGAATCTCTGTCTGTCTGCTTTGTTCATTTCTGTGTTCCTTTGGCACACACACTCCCTCTCCACACAGACACTCTACACACAGACACACCACACATCTGCGTCACAAAACCCAGCTCCCCATCTCTGTAGTCAAAGGAGGGGGCACAGTGTCCTGGGAGCAGGTTTCTCCACTATGACTGCATCTCAGGAGACAGGTCTGGCTCTACCCCTGATAGTTCCCCCAATCTTGTCCATGTCCATGTCTGGCTCTACCCCTGATAGTTCCCCCAACCTTGACTCCCAGCCTCTCAGGCCCAGGGGGGACTTCTCATCAAGGACTTTCCCTATGGCCTTTCCAGCCTCCCTCTGGGAGACCCCAGCTTCACTTTCATGGCCCAACTCCAGGTTTTGGTCTCCAGATCACACAGGACAGTCCCCTGACTCCCTGGACTCCACACTAGCTTCTTCCTACATGGTTTCCTCACTTGGATTAACAACCATGTACAATATGTTTGTATTGTCATTGTGTAGTCCTTCACCCCCAGCCCTCTGGGACCCTCCATGGTGCCCAGCTACTCTCCAATGGTCCCCATAGGTCAGGCAGTGGCCTTCAGGAAACATTTTTTCACCCACCCACCTTGCTGGTTTCTTCCACAGAATCTGTTCTGTGCTTGCCCTCAGCCCTATGGGACTCCTCCGTGGGGCCCAGCTACTCTCCCAGCACCCCTCTGAGACAGATACAGCTGCATGAAATAGCCCCCAGCCCCCAGGAAGCAACTTCTTCCTTGCAGACCTCACCTGTTTCTTAAAGCAATGACAGAAACAGCAACAAAAAAACCAATATATTTAAATTCAGTGCTATATGTCTGATGATAAGATTCAGCAGAATTCACTGAGAAATTTCTTGGTGTGAATCTATTTTTAATCAGTCAAGGTTTTTAGAATTTCCTTGGGATGGTTTCTTGGGAGGCTGAGTGCTAGGAGAAGAAAAGATATCTTGAACAGCTAACCATCTCACATGTATATCTCTACTGACTTCTCTTTTTTCTCAAATAAGAGACCCACATAAATTAAGAATTTTAATGAACCAATAAGCCACCTAGTGCATTCTTCTTATTTGCAAAATAAAGACATTGAGGATGAACACAACATTTCCCTGGGTTCATTTAGTTAATGGCAGCAATGGAAATAGAACAAACACCTCCTAAATACTACAATGCTGGGCTACTTTTGGACTTAGATTTTAGTAATAGATTGACTTTTGTTGTTTTCTAAAGAATCCTATTTCCTTTCTTAAACTTTAAGATCTTAGAAGATTGAAAACCCTAGCAACCCTCATAGAACCCTGTACAACATTGATTTCTGGAATCTCAGTCATTCCGTAGTAAAAAAATTGATCAATTAATTTATATTATAGTCAATGAGTTTTACTTTATTTGAAGAAAAGTTAGACTATTATTTTTCTAAATTAAATATACTTCATTCATTCAACAGAATTTATTAACCATGTCCTATATGTAAGACTTTATTCTAGGAGATGGAAAAACAGCAGAAAACAAAAGAGGAAAAGAATTGTTATCAATAAGTAACCTTACATTTCAGTGCAGGGAAATAAATAGTAAACAAAAATAAATTAGGCAAAATATATTCTCAATGAAGTGATCATAAGAGCATTGAGGGAAGTCAAGAATGGGGGTAGGGTAGGAAATGCTGGGGTAGAAGGATTGTATTAAAAGAGAAAGCCTCACTGAGAAGGTGACATTGGATTAAAGATATGAAAGTGAGTCATGTTAACCACTTGGGAAGGGCATTCCAAGCAGGGGAAAGAGCAAATAAAAAGAGGCAGCTGCATGCCTGGCTTAGTGGGAGAATGGTAAGGAGCTCAGGCTACCTGGAACCAGTGAGCACATAGACTAGCAGGAGGTAAGTCAGAGAGGCACAACACAGGAAAATGTTGTGCAGGACTTACCTGTCCCTTGTGAGAACTTTGGCTTTGTTCTGAGTGAGATGGGAATTTCAAGCACAGCAGAGACAGGATCACAGTCTTACTTTTTCTGGAAAGAATTACTCTTGCTGCAGTTTTAAGTTTTTTTTTTTTTTTCTCTGTTAAAAGGTTTTCTTTTTTAATTTTTATTTTATTTATTTTATATAATGATTTTTACTTTATTTTTTTTATTATAACTGGTTTACAGTGTTCTTTCAATTTCCCACTGTATAGCATGGTGACCCAGTTACACATACATGTATACATTATTTTTTCTCACATTATCATGCTCCATCATAAGTGACTATATACACAATGGAATACTACTCAGCCATAAAAAAGAATGAAATAATGCCATTTGCAGCAACATGAATGGAACTAGACACTCTCATACTGAGTGAAGTAAGTCAGAAAGAGAAAGACAAATACCATATGATATCACTTATATCTGTAATCTAATATATGGCACAAATGAACCTTTCCACAGAAAAGAAAATCATGGACTTGGAGAATAGACTTGTGGTTGCCAAGGGAGAGGAAGAGGGAGTGGGATGGATTGGGAGCTTGGGGTTAATAGATGTGGACTATTGCCTTTGGAATGGATTAACAATGAGATCCTGCTGTGAGCACTGGAAACTATGTCTAGTTTTAAGTTTTGATTGACGGGGAAAGATAGAAAGAAGCAGAGCAGTGAGGTCACTGTAATAATGCAGGTTGAGAGTAAGGCGGATTTGACCATGGTTGTGGCAAGCAAGATGCAGAGAGGTGATTGAATTCTAAGGATATTTTGAATGAGGGGTTTTGCTGACAGAATTGTGAAGAATGACTCTGGTCTGAGCAACTGAAAATATGGTGTCACCATTGACTCTGATGAGGAAGACTTGGGGAAAAGCAGGTTAGAGAAGGATCAGAAGCTAGAACACAGATGAATTAAGTTTAAGATGCTTATTAGTGATATAACTGTATATGTCACTTTGATATTGTGTTTTATTAGAAGAGTTCAGAATACTATTTTTTAAACACACTTGGATATCTATATTTAAGGATTTCCAGGAAAAAATCTTGAGACTTGAACTTTTGAAACAAAGTTAGAACTCTGTAGCCATGTACAATAATGCTTCAGGTTTTCATTTTTCATAGTACATGTCAAAGTTAAATCTGAAACTGGTTAACATTCATAGCATGGAATAAAAATTGGCACATTCATGAATTATTCTTATATTATGCTTGACTCTCAAAACTATTTTTAAAACTTCTCACGTGATTACAGAATTTAATAAAAATGTTTTTATTTGCATTTCATTCTGGAGTCAAGTTCAGCAAATATTTCCCTTTGTTCTTAGTTCTAAGAAAGCAGCAGGTTTATTTAACTTTTCTACTTGGAACTAATTCATAAAAGTTATTAATCATTTTTGCTGCAAAAATCCTAGAATTTTATCTTTAGCAGTGTGATCTATGTTATCTCTGTGTTTATACAGTCATGTTAACTAACTTTTTAGTTTTAATCTCTGTATGAAATTGGCTTCAATAATATTGCAGAACAACGCAAAATTTCACTTCATGTATCATTCTTATCTAGTTAATATAATTGAATATCAAATGAATTCCACAGTCTTATAACAAATATGCAGACATACTTATGAAAATTAATGTGAAGAAGTACCAGTAACCTTTCCATACTGTTGAGAGATACTCTTTCTGTCATTTATTTTTACCTCTTCTAATTGGGTCATTTTGATGTTTTGGAAAGTTTTGATATTGCAGTTAGTTTCCATAGAAACCTTCATTGAGCATACTTTCAGATGTCACTATTTTAAATAAAGGGTTTACATGCACTAGACTGTCAATTTGAACATTAAGGATCCCAAGCCCAGGCTGAATAGTTTGGGAATCACTATGGCTAATTGGAAAGTACTTCATGCGAAGTCTACATCTCTACCTAGTTAGGTGAGTATATCAAGGAAATTGGAGATTCGTTGGAAAAGCACTAACTGAAATATCAAAGTTTAACTTCTAAAAAAATGTATCCTTGTGAGAACAGTGGGAAAGGTAGGTATAAAGCAAATCAATGTCACCCTCTTCCCGTAAATGTCTTAATTGCTTGCAACATTTGTGGAGTATTGGCAATGGCACAGTGCTATATCATTCCTGATGAGAAATGCTAAAATGATTCAATGGAAGCTGAGAAAGCATTTTGAAGCTCAATTATTGAGTCCAACACTGGCTCAGTCAAGCCTCTGCCACATGGCTTGGAGGACCTCACTTAACCTTTGAGTCTCAATTTCTGCAACTGTAACGTGGTAACAATTTCTACCTCACACAGTTGTGAGAATTGAATGAAATAATACAAGTGAAATACTTTGCATTCTGCAAATCCTTACATAAGTGCAAAGTGTTATTATCAATGTCGTGCATTATCACAAAATAAATAAGGCATGATATGGGGCATTTTATTAAAAACTACAGTTTTTAAAATTACAGATTTAAAGTAATTGCATTCCAGGATGTGGAAACTAGAAAAAACAAGCACATGACCCTTACACAATCACACTTACATAGTGCCAAAATATATATTTTCTTTCATTTATTTTTCTGAGTAGTCTTTTATACTCTTTGTGATTATCAAAGTAGTATATACTACTAAGCTTATCATTTGCAAATTTAAAATATAGAAAAACACAAGATAAATAAAGAGCATTAAGAATTTACTTTTATAGAATACTGTTAATTTCTGTTAAATTTTTTATGTGTTTCTACTAAATATGCTTAAACTTTTGGTATATTTTATCATTATGTAGTTTTAAATCATGAAATTAATGTAATTTTACATATTTAAAATGAATACTGCCTTTTCTTTTAAATTTATGATTTTTTCTTTGTCTTTAAATTCTTTTTTAATGGCTAACATTTTGCAAACAAATAAGCTATAATTTATTTAACCATTTCATTTTTGGTTCTTAACAAATTTTTTAAAAAGCTACAGTGATGCAATAAAAATTCTTCTTCCTAATTTTTTTTTTTTTTTTTTTTTTTTTTTTGCATCTCAGACAATTTTCTTAGGCTACATTTCCAGCAGTTGAATTACTCAATCAAAAGATATGAACATTTCTAAAGCCTTTGAAAATAGGAGTTCCAAAATGCAACTCCTATCAACACTGCATCAAATTCTATTCACTTTTCATTTTGTTTTAGATAATTATACTTATAGTATACATATAATTTCTATATCTTATTTTCATTTAGGATCATACTTTACTTTTTTGATATTGCTGCATGGCCTTTATAACCACAATTTTCAGTAGCTCCATGACTATACTATAATTACTTAGCTATCTTATCCTGTTGAACGTTTAGGTGCTTCTAATTTTCTTATTTAAAAACAAACAAACAAAAAAACACTAAATAGTGTAAAGAAAGTTTTCGTGGTTGTTGTCCTTACTATTTTTTGATTATTCCCTTACTGCAGATTACTAAGTGTATGATTATAGGTCAAAAACACAACAGTTTGGGGGTCCCTTGAAAACAAATATTACCATTGTCTTGAAATAAGGGAATATTAAGATTTGCTGGGGCAAGCAGTGTATTAACTGTGTGAATTTACTGGGTTCATATGTCCTCACCAGCCTTTTTCATAATCTAGTGTATTTATAGCCATAATTTTACTTTCTCCCCTTAGTCTTTGTACCAACCAGGAACAGATGGTCACAATGCTTTTTAAAGCTGGTATATCCTTGTACTTGGTTATTATACAAGACATAATGAAAATTTTGATGGGATCTGTAATGCTTACTAACAACTGAGAACTAGTAAGTAAGACAATGACAGCTAGTCTGATCTGACAAATTTTCAAGATTTCCAAGTATGTATACTCTTGTCCCAGTAGTTTGAAGACTGCCATTCATAATTTTCAGATTGGAACTAATTTTTTATAATATATTCGTCTCTTCCGGCTGTAAACTTTATGAACTTTCTGTTTTGAATTAACTTATTATGTAAAGCTGTATAGAATTGGCCCATTAGTTGATCTAGATTAGGATGATCTATAAACTGACATATATTTCAATTTAACTTCAGCGCATTATGTCCCAGGGTAGTAACCTCTCTTTGCCTTTCTAAGTTTGGCGCAAAACCCAATATGCACTCCTAAAGAGTATCATCAGCCTTTAACCAAAAAGTTAGTACTATTAATTGGAGTTTGTGGAAGACTTCACAATTCTTCACTCCTTCCTGTATCCATGCTCTTTAAAACATGACTTTGTAGCTCCTTCCATTAAGAGATGGAGTTTTGTTCCTGACCTCAGAAATGTGGATTGACCTTAGAATTTATTAGTTCCGAGTTAGGTCAAGAGGCTTTGACCTACTCACATTCTCTTTCTTAGAGTCCTTCCTCGGCCTAAGTACAAGCCAGAGTTAGCCCTGCTGAAGATGAGGGATAACGTGGAGGAGAAACAGGATAACCTCTCTGTTGAAGTCATCCTGAATAAGCCAATAGCCCACCAATCCACCAGCTTACTGCTGATACATGAACAAGCTCAGCTGAGATGAGTCATATCCAGCCCAGAGAAACAGAATGCCCCAGTTGACCCCTAGATTCATGAGCTGTAATACTGTTGTTTTAAGTCACTGAGCCTTGTGGGTTTGTTTGCAGCATTATTGTGGCAACAGATAACTAATAAAGGGTTTCCATAGACTTATATTCCATGACCCTCCCATGGAGCAATAGTCAGTTTAATTAAACTGTGGAACATAATTATTCAACTCAAGGCTAGAATTCTCAATTTCCCTGCTGTAAAGAGTGGTACAACACCCTGTATCTCATGGAATAAATACAAACATTTTTATAGGTACAACAACGAAGATTTCAAAGCCCTCTGGTCCAAGACAGCAAACAATCTTCTTAGGAATTATGGTGTCCACACAGAAAGTACTGATGAGTGGGGCACAGGTACAGCTGAGCCCAACAAACACCCCTAGAACAAAATAGTCATAGGTTCTTGGACAGTGCAAGTAGAAGTTGCCTTATGTATATATGTTTCAAAGGCCTTAAAGAGTCTTAGTCTGAGATGTTGTAGCAAATTACCATAAACTGGATGGCTTAAACAACGAATATGTATTTCCCATCATTCTGGAGGCTAGAAACTGAGATCAAAATGTCAAGATGGTCAGGTTCTGGTGAGAGCCCTTTTCTTGGTTTCCTCACAGAATGGAGGGAGGAAGCAAGGTCTTTTCTTATTAGGGCACAAATCCATCATGAGGGTTTCACAGTAAAGACCTAATTACCTCCCCAAATCCCTATCCCCAAATACCATCGCATTGTAGGTTAGGGTGTAAATGTAAGAATTTTGAGGAGACACAAACATTCAGTCCATAGCAGATGGGATAATATCTTTTGGTTGAAAGAATAAAAATTAACTGACCTTGGGTCCCATCTGGACATTATAATTTCTTAGACAAATCTCAGCAATTATTATACACAGATGAAGTTCTGAAAATAATATTGTACTACAAGCAAAGTCTTGGTCTGCCTATTTCTTTCCTTTTTCGTTTATTTATCTATTTTTTGTCTTTTTTTTTTTAACTGCTGCACCCACAATATATAGGAGTTCCCAGGCTTGGGATCAAATCAGAGCTGCAGCTCCTGGCTTACACCACAACTCATGGCAATGCCAGATCCTTAATCTACTGAGCAAGGCCAGGGATTGAACCACATCCTCATGGGTACTCTTATCTTTTTTAATTTAAGTACAATTGATGAGACTATTTTCTTTTTTTATTTAATTAAAAAAATTTTTATACAAATGTTGAACGTTACTTTTCATTTACATTTATTATAAAATATTGGCTGTATTCTTTTTTTATCATGAACAGATGAGTAAACCTTTCTTCCCTTTTCCATTTCTGTTTGTTTGTTTGTTTATTTTATTTCCCCAATACATTATTTTTTTCCTACTGTATGGCTCTATTCTTTATGTTGTACGATACATCATTGAACTTATCTTAGACCCCATAGTTTGTACCTCCCACTTTCCCATCCCTGTATTGTCCCTTCCACACCACTAGTAACCAGTAGGTTGTTCTCTATGAGTCTCCTTCTTTTTTGCCATATTCATTAGTTTGTTGTATTTTAGATTCCACATATAGGTGATATCATGTATTGTTTGTATTTCTCTGTCTGACTTATTTTACTCCAGGTCTATCCATGTTGTTGCAAATGGCAAAATTTCATTCTTTTTATGGCTGAGTAGTATTCCATTATAAATTTATGCTATATCCTCTTTATACATTCATCTATTGATGAACACCTACATTGCTTCTATATATCTTCTATGGTAAATAATATTGCTATGGACATTGAGGTTCATCTATCTTTTTGAATTATATTTTCATTTTCTTTGGATGTATACCCAAGAGTGGAATTGCTGGATCATATGGGATTTTTTTTTTTTTTTTTTTTTTTAGTTTCTTGAGGAATTTCCATACTGTTTTCCATAGTGGCTCTTCAATTTGTATTCCCACCCACAGTGTACAAGGATTCCTCCCCTCCATATCCTTGCCAACATTTGTTATTTGTAGTCTTTTTGGCTTATTAAAGTCATCAAGAAACCTTTTTTAAAATTATGTTAACTGTGCAAATATGGGTCCCCTAGTAAGTCTTCTATTATACCAGTTAAATCAAAATCTCTAAGGTGGGGCCAAATATTTATATTAAGGATAGCAAGAAGCTCATACTTAAAATTTATGAGCCCTTAACTGCATCTGTGTTTTTTTTTTGTTTGTTTTTTTTTTTTTTAGTTTTCAAAATTTAGAACCATTTCTCATTTTGTCACTGTCCAAGTTGAGAGTTTGCCAAGGTTTTGGCCCTGGCTATGGCAGCTGTGGTAGTTAATAAGAGCTTAGTAATTTCTAATGCTGAATCAGTCTCTTCTGTTTGTTTTATTTATTGATTGATATGCTTGTTTGAAGCAGTGGCATTGCAAAACCAGTAAGTCATGGCTAAACATTTTTCTCTATGTCCAGGCTGGGAAGTTTCTAAATGTATTAATTTCTATTACTGCCATAACAAATTACCATAAACTGAATGGTTTACAACAACACAAATTTATTACTACACAATTCCGTAGGCTATAACACTGAGAAGGGTCTCATTGAGCTAAAATCAAGGTGTCCGCAGAGCTGCATTCCTTTATGAAGGCTTAGGCGAGACTCTGTCTCCTTGTTTTTCCTCATTTTTATTTTTTTTAAAAATATTTTATTATAGTTGATTTACAATGTTTTATCAACTTCTTCTGTACAGTAAAGTGACCCAGTTATACATACATATATATATATACACACACATTCTTTTTCTCACATTATCCTCCATCATGTTCCATCACAGGTGATTAGATATAGTTCCCTGTACTATACAGCAGGATGTCATTGTTATTCACTCCAGATGCTATAGTTTGCATCTACTAATCCCAAACTCTCAGTACATCCCACTCCCTTCCCCTTCCCCTTAGCAACCACAAGTCTCTTCTCCATGTCCATGAGTTTATTTCTTCTATGTAGTTAGGTTCATTTGTGCCATATATTAGATTCCAGATATAAGTGGTATCCTACAGTATTTTTCTTTCTTTCTGATTTACTTAGCATGAAAGTCTCTAGTCTCATCCATGTTGCAGCAAATGGCATTATTTTGTTCTTTTTTTTAATGGCTGAGTACTACTATATATAGAACTACCATATGACTCAGCAACCCCCTTCTGGGCATATATCCAAACAAAACTTTCATTGAAAAAATACATGCACCCCATGTTCATTGCAACGTTATTCACAATAGCCAAGAAATGGAAAAAACCTAAATGTCCATTGACAGATGAATGGATTAAGAAGATGTGTTATGTATCCTTGTTTTTTCTAACTTCTAGAGGTCACTCCCATTTCTTGGTAGTGACCTTCTTTTCTCTTTTTTTTAAATCAGCAATGTTGTATCTCTTTGGCCCTTTTCCCATAGTCACATCTCTCTTTGATCACAGCCAGGGAAGGATCTCTCCTTTTAAGGACTCGTGATTAAATTAGCCCCACCAAATAATCGAGGATTATCTTCCAGTCTCAAAGGATAGTTAATCACACCTACAAAATCCTTTTCATCATGTTCCAAACTTTAGGATGTAGGTGTCTTTGTAGTCCCATTTTCTGCCTACCACAGGAGACATCTAGACAGAGCAAGGGATTAGCAGGATGTAAGTCTTTAGGAACAGATTTTATTTTACTTTATTATTTTATTTTATTTTATTATTTTATTTTTTTGTCTTTTTAGGGCTGCACTGGCAGCATATGGAAGTTCCCAGGCTAGGGGTCGAATTGGAGCTACAGTTGCTGGCCTAGACTACAGCCACAGCAATGCAGGATACAAGCCACATCTGCAACCTACGCCATGGCTCACGGCAACATCATATCCTCAACCCACTGAGCAAGGCCAGAGATGGAGCCCGTGTCCTCAGGGATGCTAGTCGGGTTCGTTAACCACTGAGCCACAAGAACTCCAGGAATAGATTTTAAAAATCAGTTTCATTGTGGTAAAGCATCCAGGCTGTTGTGGTTAAACATGTGCCTCTGGCTGACTGGAATAGTATCTGAATGCATGGAGACCTGCCTATTAGACTTCTCTAATCTCTGTTTCTAGGTTTTCCATTGGTGGGTTTGTTCTTTCATACCCACAATTTGAGAATATCATAAACACCATGCTCTTACCGCAGAGACACAAATAACTAGTCTCCTGGATAATTCAACTTCTTGTAAAACCGCAATTAGAGAAGCATCCTTGTAAATACTCTTTGTCCCTCATTCCTCACTCGGTATAAATGATTATCCATCTTTCTCCCACAGACATATACCAAGATATCAGATATTCTCCAGGAGCCTGATTATCTGTGAAGGCTAGAGCCTGGGCCTCCTGGTGAATAATAGTTTGTATTTTTCCGTAGTTTTTCATTCATCTATATATTAGTTACTGAGTGAATCTGAGTTGGTTTAAAGAAAATAGATACTTCATTCTGAAGAGTCCTAGAGAAGCATAAACCATGAGATCCTGAGCTTAACAGGTGCTGGTCATGCTCATCCCTGTCCATCCCGGTTTCTTGCTCTTGTACCCAGATGACTGTACTCTCTCAATCTTCAAGTCCCAAGTGTCAAATTCTAACTGATCTCAGGGCTTTCTCTTTTTTTTTTTTTTTTTTTTTTTCCTTTTCTAGGGCTGCTCCCATGGCATATGGAGGCTCCAGGCTAGGGGTCAAATCAGAGCTGTAGCCGCTGGCCTACACCACAGCCACAGCAATGTGGGATCCAAGCCGAGTCTGCAACCTACACCACAGCTCACGGCAATACCAGATCCTTAACCCACTGAGAAAGGCCAGGAATCGAACCTGCAACCTCATGGTTCCTAGTCAGATTAGTTAACCACTGAGCCACGACGGGAACTTCAGGGCTTTCTGAATAATACAAAGCTATGTTTATTTCTTCATGATCATGTTCTAAAACTATAGCCAATAACAACACAAACTCTGCCAAAGACTGTCAATCTAATCAAGCTTCTTTGGGCTTAGTGCCCTTGTGCCTAAATATTGTGTTTTTCTCCATTCAATATTAGATTTGAATTTCCAATTTAGATAATCATTAGTGCTAAGATCTGACCATAAGTTTGGCTCTTAGTAAGTGTGAGAAGATCCAGAGTTTCTTACTTGGGTAAAGTGAACTCCCCTTCAGGATTTTTTGGAGTGCCTCCTTTTAGCACTCCACATTTTCAGTTTCCTATAATTTCAAGTTAGAAATCAAGAAATACAAATGGAAACAGGAATATGAATATAGTTAGGATAGACTAGGCTATGCTGCAGTAGCTAATGACCCCAAAATTCCAATACCTTCAAAGTACAGACTTGGCTCTGGTTCATGTCCCATTTCCATTGCAGGTTTCTTGTGCCTTTTCTCTAGGTCATCTTTACTCCAGACCAAGCTGACAGTGAAGATTCTATCTGAAATATTGACCATTATTATAGAGGAAATGGAGAGAATGGCAAATCAGATGCTGGCTCTTAGAAGTGACACTCACTACTTTTAATAATATTTCATTGACCCAAGTTACATAGGCCTGGCCTGATGTCAGTGAGTAGAGAATTATCATACTCTCCCAGGAAAAGGAAGCAAATATTTTGTGAACTACAATAGATTCACCATGCCCTGTCCTTCTGGTGAAAATTATACAGATAAATTATTTAGAAAAATCTGATTTCTTCCTGCAGAATACATTAATAAACTCTCCAACAGAGACAACACAAGAAAGCCATCCAATGATCAGCCTCAAAGTTAAGCCTCATATTGTTTTCTCTTCATCAGACTGAACATGACTCTTTCTTCATGGTTCCATGGGTAAAAGAGACAAGTTGGCTGTCCCTCCACACCCCATGCATAATAGGGGAGAAGTGAAAGAATTACAAAAGTAATCGTTGGGGAAAGGCAGAGCCTTAGAGGTACACCACAGTGGTTGGTTCCATAGACATTCTAAAATCCATCAGGGAAGATTTCCAAGTGTTCTCTACTGGCACTGGGAAATGTCCTCTGAGTGGGCTCGGATGTGTTCCCTGGGAGACGTTCCCAGGCTGGTGTTCTCCATGGCCCCTGCATCCAAACTCAGTCATGTCCCTCCTTTTCCATCATCCATTTTGGCCTCTTCTGATGAGGCATTGGGCACTGTCTTCTTTTCAGCCTACTTCCTCCTAAAAGTTTGGGGCACAAAGACTCTTTTAAGTCTTCAGTGATCACAATCTCTTTTAGTCTAGGCTGGTGGCTTTTTTTTTCCTTAATAAAACTCTTTCGAAAAGTGCAGCTTTCTTTGTAACTAGGTTATCCATCACAACATGTGCCAATAGCTATGCCTACAATTCTTTTTTAGAGAATCCTCACCTTCTAGATTTAATTTTAGAAATCTTGAGCCTAACCAACTTCTAATGAAAAACCAGTCTTTGCCTCTTTTAGCAATTTTGTTCTTCTGAAAAATTTATGGGTGCCAAATTAATCCCTCCAGAGACTTTATTATAATAATATGAGTTTTGATTTGGCCTTTGTCACGAAGCTGAATTTTCATTTGTCCTTTGTAGCATAAAGAACTTCTAAGTTTTATCTTTTAAGAATTGGAAATGAGAATTATTTTTTGTGTGTGTGTGGTTTTTTTGTCTTTTTTTTTTTTTTTAGGGCCACACCCACGACATATGGAGGTTCCCAGGCTAGGGGTCTAATCCAAGCTGTTGCCACTGGCCTGTGCCAGAGCCACAGTAACACCACATCTGAGCCACATCTGGGACGTACACCACAGTTCACGGCAATGCTGGATCCTTAACCCACTGACAAGGCCAGGGATCGAACCCACAACCTCATGGTTCCTAGTTGGATTCATTTCCACTGCACCATGGGAACTCTCAGAATTCATTTTATTATCATCTCTGTACATTTAATTTTCCTACATCCCTGCCTAGATATGCAAGCTTATTTGATAAAATGTCTTCCTTCTAAGTTATTACAAGTGACAATGCTATCGAATGTTATGTCCCTGAATAATAATTAACTTTTTTCTTTTCGATTCTGGTCATAGTTTCTTTCCATCTGCTTCTTGTTTCAATACGCCTGATATTTTGTGGTTCACTATTGCTTTTATTGTTGTTGTAGCATCTCCCTAGTTTTAGGTACCAATTTATGTTTTGGTCAGAATAGACTAGAATATACTATTATTACAAATGACCCCTAACTTAATGTCTTATAACAGGAAATAGTGATTTCTCTTTCATGACATATGTTCATTATGTGTTAGTTAAGACTGACCTATGTCTTGGGCACTCTGGTGGCCAGTCTGATAAAATAGCTACTATCTGGAACATTGATAATGGTGGCAAGAGAACAGAGTATGACGAATGTGCTGTGGGTTTAAAGCTTCTGCTAAAAGTGTGCATGTCACTTCACCAACATATATCAACCAAATCCAGTGCTACATTCCAGCCAAATAGCAATGGAGAGGGAAATACAATCCATCCCAATGGAGAGACAACTAATATTTGTGAGTCATAATACAACCTATTAAACTATTAAACTAAGATTAACCCTACAGCCTTTTATTCATGAGGATAAACCTCATATGCCTAAAATATATGGTTAAAATTTTTGAAATTTAAAATCAGACCTTTAATTGGCGGAATTACTGTGTCAAAATTTCTTGAGATATTTTTGCCAAAGATGAAAAAAATTCCCTTCCTCTTTACCAGGGGTTAAATTAATTATAGGTAATTTTTATCAAGACAGTGAATGACAGATTCAGAACTCTAAGACAGTGAGACATCAGCCAGAAGGAGTTGTCAACAACATGCCTTTCTTTTCTACCTAAAGTAAGATTAAGCAATAATTAGGTATTACTGTACAGAGTTTTCATGTTTCCACTAGTGAAGTCTTTGTTTAAAGGCTCTATTATTGGAGTGTACTCCTGTCTTATGAAGAGCAATAAGAAAGGGGTTCCTGCATAGTCAGACCCAGCAAACTTCTCTGAGAGGTCTTGCTTCCTAGATTGAACCTAAGATGATTGACATTCATGAACAGTTATAGGATTTCCTTTCTTATGTGGGGCATGAAGATCATTATTACCTCTTAGGAATACAACTCTTTTGTTGTTTGGGGGGTTTTTTTGGCAAGAAACAACTCTTGCAAAATAACAAGCATGCACAAATTCTTAAGACATAGTACAAAGGTCATTGAGTGACTCAGGCTTATATTTCCCCCCTTTAAAAAATAATTCATGGGAGTTCCCATTGTGGTGTAGTGGAAACAAATCTGACTGGTATCCATGGGAGATTCAGGTTCAATCCCTGGCCTAGCTCAAGGACACAGCATTGCCCTGAGCTGTGGTGTAGATCGCTATGTAGCTGATCCTGCGTTACTGTGGTTGTGGCTTAGGCAGGCACACTCTGATTCACCCCCTAGCCTGGGAACTCCCATATGCCACTGATGCGGCCCTGAAAAAAAAAGTAATTTATTTACATCATCTTGTAGGAATAAAATGGCCTCAGCCCAGCTGCACCATCCTCTCTTAAATGACAGTTTTCCAAGTCTCTATGTTCAAAGGGTAAGGGGATATTTTAACGTAGCAAATAGCTAACAATGGTCAGCTGCAACCTTCTCCACAAGGTTACCCAGAAGTCTCTGGCACACTGTTATTAGGCACTATACTTTTTAAAATTCCTAAAATAATATGTAAAAATTAATGTCATATTAATTATCTTCCTTATAATCACTGAGGCTGAATATTTTCTCGGATTTTATAATTTAAAAAATTTTATCTTCAGGTATTTCTATTTCATGTCATTTATCAGAATACCCTTTCTTGAAATTAAAATTGTTTTTATTTTTAAGTTCTTATAAAACTTATATTTTATCTTTTTTTCATCTTTTGAAATATTTTTAATTGAAGTATAGTTGATTTACAATGTTGTGATAATTTCTGCTGTACAACAGTGTTTCAGTTATACATATACACACATTCACTCTTTTCCAGATTCTTTCCCCATATAGATTATCACAGAATATTGGTTAGAGTTCTCTATGCTATACAGCAGGTCCCTGTTGGCCAGTCATTCCATATACTACAGCCAATCTCAAACCCCTGATCCATCCCCCCAACCGTCTGTCCCCTTTGGGACATAGGTGGAGGGGGATAAATTTGTTTTCAAAGTCTGTGAATCTGTTTCTGTTCTACAAATAAGTTCATTTGTATCCCTTTTTAAGATTCCACATGTAAGTGATATCGTATGATGTTTGTCTTTCACTGTCTAACTTCACTTAATAAAATATCTCTAGGTCCATCCATTACTACAAATGACATTATTTCATTCTTAAAACCTTTACAAAATAAAGGAAATAAGTCCTGGACTTTGAGTCTTTAAAACATGTCATTAGAGATTTACTCATTTTGAAGAAAAGTTTGTCATGGGAGCAGAAGTTTTAGATTCTAAAGTGATGTGAACAAGTTAGAGATGTGGTTATATAGCTATTAGAATTAAGTTTATTAACAAGAAAAAATGCAAACAGAAGTCAAATAGTATTTTTGAGAATGTACCCGTGATATGGGTAAATAATCATAAAAACACAAACAAAACTATACAAACTTCTGGTTATAAAATACATAAGTCATGTGAATGCCATGTACAGCATGGTAACTATAGTTATAGTACTGTATTGCAGATTTGATATTGAAAGTTGCTAAGAGAATAGATGTTACAAGTCCTCATAATAAAAAATAATAATAAATAAAATAAATAATAAATGAAGCAGGATACAGAATGTGGGAACTGTGCAAGTCTTCTAGCTATTTGGCACAGGCCATATAGAATAAAGACATTATGAACTGTATGTAAGGCTAGACTAATTAACTAAAGGTTTATGTATACATGCTTGTATATGTTTTATGCATTAACACCTAGATTTTTTCCAATAATTATTTAAGGTAATCTATAAAAGTTTCAAATATGACCTTTAAATGAATAGAAAAGAAATAGTCCAGAAAATTGGCTGTGGTATAGTAAAAAGTGTTTTGATTTTTTAATGAATTTTTTTAGAATAATGTTAGATTTATGGAAAAATTATGAGGCTACTGCAGAGATTCTATATACCCCACAATTAGCTTCTCGAATTATTAACATACTATATTAGTGTATTCATTATATTCATTGCAATTAATGAACAGATATTGGTATATTTTATTAACTAAAATCTATACTTTATTTAGATTTTTCTTAATTTTATCTACTGTCTTTTTTTCCCTGTTTCAGTATGCTATTCAATGAATGCCACATTACATTTAGCTGACATGTCTCCTTACGCTCCTCTTGGTTGTGACAGTTACAGTATGACTTTTTACAACATGGATATTTTGTAGCATATGGGCAGGGAAAAAAGATGAAATCACACTTGTGTTTAGAGACAAAAAACATATCATGAGATTATGTTCTATGGCTAGAGATGGGCAACAACTTTGGATTTGAACCACAGTGTCCAAAAGACACAGACGGCAAATACACAAGTTGCTCACCAAACTCCGTAGAAATGAAGCTCTTTCTGGTGTGGAGGCCTAAGATAACCTTCTCCTGGAGCTGTCATTTAGAGACCATTTTGCAATGTCCTAAACATTTTCCCTGGTATTTATGGAAAATAAAAAATGGCTTATTAGGGCTGATTCCTATAACATCTTAAAGGTAGGCCAAGGTCATGAAGACCTTGACCAATGTGAGGAGGAGGAAAGGCAATGGGGTCAATGCAGTGAGGTATGCAAGCTACCTGGAGGCTGGGGCATTTCCTCTAAACAGCTGTTCCTATAGGGCTCTTCCTAAAGCTGCCAGAGCCAACCAGATAATTCAGTAGATACCATATGAATGCTGTCAGGTTGGACCCTTCTGACTCCATCTTTTTCCCTAGCTTCTTTTGATGAAAGACAAGCAAAGGACTTTAACTATAGGCATTTACTGGGGACATTTAGAGCCGGAAGGCTGAAGGTCAGGTACTTGTCGAGGCTGTTGGAACTATGAGGGCTGGATTTTGACAGGCAAGTATTCCAGGCACCTCGCAGATTGTGGGATTGCCATCTGCTTCCTTTCTCCCTGGTTCACACTGCATTTGTTCATCTTGGTCAGGGGCAGCTGCTCATAAAAATGAAATCATATTTTCTTTGGCCACATCATGTCTACAGTGCAAGGTTGCCAAAAATTTAAAGGTACCATCTCAATGCAATGATAATATGCCAGAAACCAGATGGGATTTTCTGTAATTGCAATTATTTATATTGTTCTCTGGTTTTAAATTCCTCGGTGGAGAGTAATGCTAATTAAAGCATTGCTGCAACTGAAATAAAAGTGTGACCTATTGTCCTTAAGCTCCTTTCAAATATCACACACACACATAACACACACATATACACACAGAGTCATATCTAGCCTAGATGTGAATCATTATTTGTTTTATGGCTTTACTCCTTGATATGTGTGGCTTTGGAAAAAATTTTTTTAACATTTTGATGCCTCGGTGGCCTCATCTGTAACATGGGAAATATATGCCCATGTTAGAGTACAAACATTAAAATTAAGTGAAATAAATCATGTGATGCTCTTGCACAAATATTTTAATAGTAATATTGTCTTAATGATATTATCTCTCTCTACACATATACACAAATATAATTCCTTTAAAACTGTTTTACTTACCTAAACATGACACGTGATATCTGTCTTACATATCATAATTTTTAAATCATTGCCTTCTTTTCATGATTGTCATAAGGTATAGCTCGTATTTCTTTCTGTCCTCTTGAATGTTCCATCTTTCCAGTTGTCAGGTATAGTCACAGGCTTCTAGAATACTCAGCTCAGGGAACTTTTACTATTTCTGAGAGGTTGGGAATTCTTTCCTGGCCGTCATTTGATTCCTTATCTGAGGAAAAAGAAGTCCATGATCCCAAAGAGGATACTGTCTTGGGCCTCAGTCATCTCAATCTTCAGTAGGTCAGATGAGGCCAGTGGCCAGTGGCAGTTTGACCTGTCCATCTATTGGTAAACTCCATGTCAGCGGTTTCAGTCTGGACCTCTCACCCCACCTTGGACCATCTATTATATGTTACCTTTGAACTCTCCCTGAGGTGTCTCTATATTTCTTGTAGCTATTGTCAGACTTCCCTCTTAGACTATAGTTTCCCTAAAGGTTATGAATGCAGGACACACCTTTGCATCTCCTCTGCCACAAAGCATGATGGATGACAAGGTGAGTGTGAAACACACTGAGCTGAATGAATGGATGAAGGATGAGATTGAACGGCATTCAAAGATTCGCTGGCTCAACTCTCTTGCTCCTTCAAAGCTCCTACTCCCTATTTTAAGATCAGTGCTGTGCTGGAGGTACTCACATGACTAACTTGAATGCTGCTATAAAGACTATTTCTTTATTTAAAATTCCTTGATGTTTAGATTGGAACAAATAGGGCTTATGTCCTATATTCTGTAGGAGGGCAGGGGTCTGAGGGAAGAGCTCACACATTTTGTGGAGGGCTGGAGTCCAAAGCAATTAGGATTCTCAGATGTGCTGTGGAGAGAGGGCATCGTGAAGACAGTGGTAAGAGGTAGGATGCTTTGGAGAATTAATTAAAGACACATAGAGAGAGTCACCAGAGGCGAATCTCTTCAAAATTTTAAACATAACTTTTAAATGATTTCTCTACAAATTATACCTTAAATTTTCTAAGATTTCTTCCTGCCTAGTCTAACATGCTACTGTCAAGTATGATTTGCTGCTGTTGTTCCCATCAATTGTTTTTTTTAAAAAATTATTGGAATATAGTTGACTTACAAAGTTTTGTTAATTTCTGGCATACTGCAAAGTATGTATATATATCTCCATTCCTTTTCAGATTATTTTCCCATATAGGTTATCACACAGTATTGAGTAAATTTCTCTGTGCTTTACAGTAGGTCCTTGTTACCTGTCTACTTCATATACAGTAGTGTATATGTATCTATCCCAACCCCCCAATTTATCCTGCTCCACCACGTTTCCCCTTTGGTAAACGTAAGTTTGACTTTGAAATCTTTGAGTCTGTTTCTGTTTTTTTGAGTTCTGTGTCATTTTTTAAAAATCATACTAAGTGAAGTAAATCAGACAGAGAAGGACAAATATCAAGTGAGATTTTTATTAGCTTCAGGGAAAAAAAACAGTGCACAACTGTATAAACTATGAACACAGTTTACCAAACTTCATGGCAAAAAGTTTCTTAAGTGGCAGAGAGGATGGCCGTGTGGTCTTGACCGGGTAACCTGAGGAACACTGTGTCCCCCTTTAAAACTCCTCGCTGAGAGAAAAAATGTTGAAGATTGATGGTGCATTGCTCTTCACTTTTCCTGGGAGAAGGATTTTTGTTGGTTGTTTTCGACACAGTCATTTTATTTAGCTTGGAAAACAACTCAAGAGAGAGAGGAGCTTTCAGAGAGAATTGGTGTAATTTTCTTTTTTTTTTTCCTTCATTTTTTATGACCTTTAAAAAAAATTGGACTTTTTTTAGAGTAGTTTTAGGTTCACAGCAAAATTGAGAGGCAAGTACAGAGATTTCGCATGTACTCTCTGCCCCCACATATGCATGGCCTCCCCCGCTATCAACATCCCTCATCAGAAGGGGACACATGTTGCGATCAATGAACGGACACTGACTCATCATTATCACCCAAAGCCCATAGTTTACTTTAGGGCTCCGTCCTGCTGTTGTGCGTTACATGTGTAATGACATACATCCACCATTAGAGTGTCATTCAGAGTATTTTCATTACCCTCAGACTCCTCTGTGCTCCTCCGATTCATCCTTCCTTCTCACCTCCTGGCACTGGAAACTGCTGATATTTTTACTGCTTCCATCAGATTTCATGTACTTGTAAAAAGTTTTTATTGGGAAAACAATGTTATAATAACAATAGAAATCTATGGGAACTTTCACCACATCCCCATTTACCGTATCAAATTTGTTTTCACTTACCTTTTTTACATGATACACTATATCTTATGTATAACCAATTCCTACATGTTGTAGTGACATTGTTGACCCAATATTGTAAATGAAGTTTTCAGTTTTACCTTAAATTAAAAAAAATATTTTTTCTTCTTATCTCTGTTTCTTTCTTTTGCCCATCTATACACTGCATTGTCAGTTTGATGTTATCTCCACTCTACCAATTATTTTTATTTTACAATGCTGCTTTATTTAAAATTCCTTGATGTTTAGGTAGGAACAAAGAGGGCATAATACATATATTCTGTAACAAGGGTAGGCTCAATCAACTATTTGAGATTAAATATAGGTAAATATACGAGATAATTATTCTGTGCTATTATGTTTCAAATACCGGGTCAAGGCATAATGATAGGCCATGGGGTGCACAAGATTAGTAAAAGGATTTCTGTGCTCGCAGAAATTTACAGTTTGATTAAGGTGATGGGACATATTCATGTAATTCCATTAGCTAACATGATCTAAGGATATATAACAGCATGATAGGCTGAAATAATAAAGTACTGAATTGTGAGATATAGAAGCTGATATGAAATGTAGAAATTAACAGGACAGGAAAGCCCATGCTCTAAAAAATGTGCTAATTGTGAAGTTTAGATTCATGCAGGAAGAGAGTTCAGAGAGCCCTGCAGCTACGCCTCTTAGGGGGAGGATTCTCAGAAGAGGAACTGATGGGGGCCACCACCATGGCAGAATTTCAGCATCAATAGGAATGGGTTTCAGGGAACTACCAGGAATGTTCCATCAGCCGTCCTGGAATGTTTGGCAAGGTGTGTTCATTCTAACTTAGAACCCACTTAGGAGCATGTCCCACCCCAGACAGGCCTGTAAGCCAGAGAAAAGCACTAGGAAAAGAAAAATCCGTCTCTATAGAATAAGATGATACTGTGCGGTTTTTTTTTAATTAAAAAATTTTTTTTTGTCTTTTTTGGGGCCACACCCATGGCATATGGAGGTTCCCAGGCTAGGGGTCAAATCAGAGCTGTAGCTGCTGGCTTACACCACAGCCACAGCAATGTGAGATCCAAGCCACATCCTCAATCTTCACCACAGCTCATGGCAACGTTGGATCCTTAACCCGCTGAGCAAGGCCAGGGATTGAACCCGTGTCCTCATGGATACTAGTTGGGTTGGTTAACCACTGAGCCACAATGGGAACTCCTGATACTGTGTTTTTAGACTAACTTTTTTTTTTTTTTTTGTAGCTAGGGAAACAAGAATAGTGAGCAAGAAACAATGGGAAAGGTATTGTACAAACCAAAAAAGAGAGCCTAGTTCACTTCTGTGTGTCTATATAGTCTCAAATCCTGTTAATAAATTTATAAGCCTATCATAAGCAAGAGATATAATTAATTGTTACTGAAAAAAGTCTTTTAAACACTCCATGCTTAGGATACAAAATGGATTTCCATTTGGTATGTTGCTTACTAGTTATGGGTTTGGGAACAACCTTAGTTTCTTCAACTCCAGAATAGGGTCTTAATACCGTCTTCATAAGGTTTGGAGGAAGGTAAGCAGAGTGTAAATATATGGCAGTTTTTTCCACTCTGTTTTAGAAGAAAGCTTTCTAATCTCAAACATGTTTATTTTTAAAGATGACTTTAAGCTTGTGTAAGTGACAGTAAAAAAACAGTCTGGCTGACAACTGCCTCTGAAGGATGGCCTTAAAGTCAGCTGGTTGATAGACTAATGGGTTTTCAGAGTGTTCAATACCTTGGAAGTCAGAAAAAATCATAGACCTAGAATGGAGATAGCACACGGTCTGGTTACCATTTCAGGGAAATGAGTATTTCTCTCTTAGATACTCAGAGGGATGTGCCCTGAGACCACTACCCATATTTATTGTGGTGATAGATTTCATGAACTGTAGAAGCTCATTGTCTTCTCTTTGAGGTTCCCTTTCTATAGTTGGCTGGAAGATAATACACCACATATATCAGCTAATGAGAGTTGTATTAATTTTCTATTACTCTGCCTTGACCAAAGATCACAAAATTAGCAGCTTAAAATAACACCCAGTTTTTATCTCACAGTTCTGTGGGTTCTACATCTTGGTATAACTGGCCCAATTGAATCGTGTGGAGTGTCTCACAAAACTCTGGGGACAGATCCTTCCTAAGCTCATTTAGGTTGCTGTCTGAAATCTATTCTTTGCAACGCGTCCCTGCTTCCTTGCTGCTGTCAGCCAGTGGTTGTTCCTATAGGTTTTCCACATACCTTTTCCATATGACTGCTCCACAAGGGTGGATCCAAGCCCTCTCACCCTTCAGATCTCTCCAATTTGTCTTCTGTCGCACTTTACTGACTCCAACCAGTCAAAATTTTCTCTTTCTAAGACTCATGAGGTTTAGCTTGGATCTACCTGGATAATCCAGAATAATCTCCTTATTTTTAAAGCCCTCAACCTTAATCACTAAGTACCTTTACAGGTAACATAACATTCACAGGTTCTAGACCTGTGGACATCTATTGGGGGGGTGGCATTCTGTCTATCATAAAGTTAAAAGCTATTCCTCCTTATCCTTTTTCAGAGCATATTGTCTTCATGAAAGCCACTTTAAAATTTTCAGTTAAATAATCGTGGTGACCACTATTGTCTAATATGCCTGAAATGTAACCTCTCTTAGAAGTTGCTGGCACTTGAACAACACTGAATTACCTCAACTATGTACTTACTAGTTGTCTGTTTGTTTGTTTTTGGATTCTCTCCTAACATGAGTGACAAGTATTTCCCCCCATCTCTGTTTTGGTTTTTTAGGACAGTGGTCAGGAGAGAAATTAAATATAGATTTTATTACATTTCTTGGTGGTGCTGTGGGCGAGCGTAGATGCTGAGTCATCTGTCATCATTTAGTAGGATTCAGCTGGTAGGAGAGACCTGTTGCCTGATAGCAGAATGTTCCTGTCACTCAGGATGAGCTGCTCTCAGGAAGGAGCTAATCTCCTCCTCCTGTGGATGCAAACAATGGCTGCAGTGTCTACAACTCCTTAAAGACCCTAGTGATAAATTCCTAAATCCTGAGGTGCTGATTCTTATATTCATGTTTCATTACTCATTATATTTTTTCCCAGCTCGAGCAAAAAAGGTTCTGATTCTCCCTCTCTCCCTACATACCCCCTCCCCATGCTTATTTCCTTCAAGTCTAGAAAGACACAATGGGAAAATGTCTAATCACACGTTATTATTATAAAATCCTTGTTTTTCAGACTGATTTTCTCTTCTTCCTCCCTTTGGCTTAATCATCCTTCAGACATTTCACTGCAAATTAGAGTTTCAACCAAGAAGTAAACAGTCACAGAGAAGTGAAATATAAGTACTTCAGCCCTAATTATTAGCCCCAGTGTAAGGTTTACAAATTGAGAAAGTGAAAAACAATGACCAGAAAGAATTAGGCTCTTCACTTTTCCTTGCTACTTTTCACAATGTCAATGACAATCGTGAGTGATTGTGTGGCTTCATTCTCCGCCAGTGTATTACCTTTAGCGTAGAGATCTGCAGATATTTAGAATCCAAATTGAAAATAGATCACCCTTTCTTATTTTATAAGAAGAAGCATCTTGACCCAGAAAGGTTTACTCTCTTGCACATAGCCACACAACAAAAATACCATGCAAGTTTTCTCATGCAATATCTAGAAATTTGACCCTACTATCCTCCTGAAAACCTGTGGAGAATCCAATCCCAAAATATATTAATGACTTACAGTTGCATTGATCAATATGAACAAGCTAAGACCAGAATGCACATCTGCTGTTCTCTCACCTTGTATGCTTGCCATCAACTTATGTCTAGCTAGGTGTGGAAAATTCTCAGGAGAAGCAGGTATGCTGTAATAGAGTGGATATGTGGGGTGGAAAGCACCTGATGTATCATTATCTGTATCTTCACATGCCATTAGTGTGGCATGATGCTTTTTTTCCCACTAATAAATCACCATAAGCTCGAGGCCTTTTTCTTGACAGCCTTATTTTCTCTGAGGTCAAGCCCATTCCATGGTCCTGGTGACATATGACTAGACTATATCCTTGTATAAAGTCCTGTGTAAAGAATTTCTTTTGATTTGAAAATATTTTTCCCTTTGGAATTCAACCAAAATTTAATGAAAAAAGTTATCCATTATGTAGTCTTACTCTTAAAACAAATATAAGTGTCCAGTTGCAGAAGTCTTGTAGGTATTATCTGCCTTCAGTTAGGAATAATTTAGAAATTGAATAAGAATTCCCTTTCATTGACTGACATTTTGCAGATTAAATCTGAACCTCTTGAACTTCATTACAGCTTCATGAATATTCTAAGGTTTTAAAACTTGGCTGTGGTGTTGAAACTCAGCCAGGAAGGTATTAATGATTGTTAGAACTTCTGTTTATGTAATATCCTTTCTTCCAACTAGTTAAAACACCTAGCACATTGTTTCAGTCTACGTCTATAATATGCATATGAATTGTTAAATGGAGACCTCATTATTCCCATTTTATAAGTAGGACCCCTAAGGGTCAATGAAGTGACACCAACTAACAAAGGACACAAAATTCTCTATTAGATATTTTCCATTTCCGAATCTCTATTTGGGAAAGTTGCTTTCACTGTTAAGATACCTCTTATTTGTATTGCATTGCTTTAGCTAAGTATTAAATCTCTACTCCTGCTTTGGAATTATTCCCAATTCCTGTGTCCCTCTCCTCTTCATTTGCCCACCCACTTGAATTCCATCAATAACTTCTTCCTGCCTCAAGTCCTAGGATGTTCTACGTAATCTTTAAAGTGTATGAGACTCTCCCAGGGTGCTCTGGCCTCAGTAATGGTGATACTTTCTTAATAGATTTATGATGGAGCCAGGAATCTTCATTTTAGCAGATACCTTAGGAGTCCAGTGGTGGAGGGAGTGGGATGGACTGGGAGTTTGGATTAGTAGATGGAAATTATTACATTTAGAATGGATAAGCAACAAGGCCCTACTGTTAGCACAGGGAACAGATCCAATCTCTTGGGATAGACCATGACAGAAAATAACATTTTAAAAATATATAAAAAAAGAAAAAAAAATTTATAGGGCAAAGGAGGGAAAAAAAGTGTCCAATGCTGATAGTAATTGAGAAATGTGCCTCATAATCAATCCTGATGTGGAGTGGAAATGCTGAGAAGAGTTTTAGAGTCTGGAGCCTATTAACATGGTCTAGTAGATTACAGGACACTTGTCCTATATTAGACTAGAGTTCATGAGAAGCAGAGCCAGAGGAAAAGATTCTTTTGCTAATAATTTATTGAGATGTGCTCTCAAGAGAAGGAAAGGGAGGGAATCAGGAGAGGGCTGAGGAATGAGCTAACAATGTCTTAGCTGGGGTCTGATCCAGTCTGATCCCACCAGGATGCTCTGGAATACAGATTGCCCACAGAGTTAGCAGGGAAGCCAGCTTTTTGAATTTCAGAGTCAGCCAGTCATTAGCTGAATCCTTTATGTAGCGTAGGTGTGGTCTTCCTGACGAGGCATCTCCAGGTTGTCTGAGAGCAAGTCTTCAATCCAGGCAGCTCTGGATTGTTATCAATCACACCGTGGCTACTGGGGTATGTGTGCTCTAGCCAGTAAAGGCAATCTGGGTAGGGCATCAATGGTATCTGCTATATCTCTCAGCTCAACAAGGATCTCCTAGTCTTGAGATCCTGGATTTATCATTTCCCTCTCTTGAATCACCCAATCCAATACCTAATTCTATTTCTCTGTCTGAGTCCCCTCCCTGGTAGCTTCCATAGTACCACTTTTCCTTAAATATTTGTTCTTAACAATCCTTTTCCTAGAGAGAGAAATCTGCCTTCCAACCTGCCCATTGAAGGGTGCTGACTCTGGCCACTGTCGAGTGCTAGACTTATAATATGGCAACTCAGGCAATATTCTTTGGGTACAGAGTTATGCCTCCAGACTAGTCCTTTGCAGCAGGATCTGGCAGCCCACTTCCCTGCCATTCATTTCCCAGGTTCTGGCTGGTGATAGACATATGACATTAGGAATGGTAGGGATGTTTTTACTTCTCTCTGCCTATTGCCTTCTATGTTGTAAAATTATAAGTGGCCATCAGGTGTTACTACCCATTCCACTTATACGGCAAATTGACAATGGAATTAAATGCTTTAGCAAAATTGCTAATAGCGAAATTGCTAAAATGTTCACTGGACAAAGTAAACAACAGAGCTAAACTAAATGTGGAAAGTAGGAGACAAAAATATTTAGCCAGGTTCCTAGATCCTGGGTTTGTTGCCTGCACTTGACTTGGCCCTCTCATGGAATTGTGTCTTCTGAAGGGTCTGGGTGCTATGGCAGAAATTCAGAAACATTGCTTCTAGCAACTTCCCTCCCAGAAAATCCTTGTTCTAAAGATATGACACAGTGATGTACTTGATAAATAAGACTTATATTTTGTGTTTACTTACAACAAAATTCACAAGAGAGAAAAAATATAACTACGTGTAAATATCATACCTTATTTAATTTGTGTGTGTGTGTGTCTTTTTAGCACCACACCCAGAGCATACAGAAGTTCCCAGGCTGGGGGTTGAATTGGAGCTGTAGCTGCTGGCTTATACCACAGCCACAGTAATGCCAGTTCTGAGCCGCGTCTGTTACCTACACCACAGCTCAAGGCAATGCTGGATCCTTAACCCACCCAGCAAGGCCACCAAAACTGCATCCTCCTGGATACTAGTCAGGTTCATTACTGCTGAACCACAACAGGAACTCCTATTACTATTTAAATTTAAAATAATTAAGAAACAGACAATACACAGTTCAAAATAATGAAAAAGGTTTACTCCCTTTTAGTAATCAAAGAAAGTAAAACAATAATTTTGCATCTATTAAACTTTCCAATATTTAACAAAATGGTGATATGTAATGTTGTTCAAGATGTGGTAAGATGGACATTCAAATATGTGGCTGATGACAGAATAACTGGTACAGTTTTTTGGAGGACAATTTTTCAGTATTAATTGAATCAGAAATATCTTAATTGAGCAATTTTACTGCAAAGCATTTATTCCAAGAAAATGATCAGATATGCAATGATACAAACATATGTGTACCAACAGGAAAAGTAAAAATTTCCCTTATTTCTAACTCTTTGCAGATCAAATATTTTTAAATGCTAGTATATGTATTTTTAAACACTGTTTTTTAGAGGAGTTTTAGGTTCACAACAAAATTGAGGACAGTACAGAGATTTCCCACATACTCCCTGTCCCCGCATGCATAGTCTCCCCCACTAGCAACATTCCCCACTAGAGTAGTACATTTGTTATAATTTATGAACCTATGACACATCACAATCACCCAACATCCATAGTCTGTTAGGACTCACTCTTGGTAGAATATATTCTGTGGGTTTGGACAAGTATATAGTGACCTGTATTCGCCATTATAGTATCATACAGAGTATTTCCACTGCCCTCAAAATCTGTGCTCTGTCTATTCATCCTTCTTATCCCCAGACTCTGATGACCACTGATATTTTTACTGTCTCCATAGTTTCGCCTTTTCCAGAATGTCACATGTTGGAATCCTTATAGTATACAGTCTTTTCAGATTGGCTTCCTTCACTTAATAATGTACATTTAAGTTTCCTTTGTGTCCTTTTGTGCCTTGATAGTGATTTCTTTTTAGTACAGAATAATCCATTGTCTGGATTACAACAGTTTATTTGACCAATCGCTTGTATATTTTTACCATAGAAGCTAATGGTCCCATTTTACTGACCTCTGCCAGGTACGCTATAAGTTGACTTTTTCAATAGTGATATAATCTAAGCTCAAAGTTTGGGGATTTGGAGAGCAGAAAAATTGGAGTTGAGTGGGCATGGAAAAGATGGAACCAACAAGCCTTCCATGTGGCCCATCCCAGCCTATTTAAATTCTGAATTTCCTTTGAGGCCCAAGCCCCAACTAACAGGACAACATTAACTTTGCTTTCTTTGCCTGCTTAGTTGGTCCATCTTCCTCAGAATCTCATGGGTCTCTATGGCTTTGAGTAAGACTCATGGATTCATACACATTGAATATAGTCACTGAGGACTAGACAACCATCTAGGAGATAAAGCCTAAAAGGAAGTGATGGTGCCAGGAAGAAGCCTGAGCCTTCAATGCTGAAGGGCTTTAGGAACCTCCTTGGGTTTATTGCTTCCAGTCTAAGAGTCTACAGGCTATTTGAAGCTCAATGAACAATAGCTATTATTATTGTCATATTTAATAAAGGTGTGGATATTTACCGGCTCCTTCACTCAGTATCTGCACTTCTCTCAGTGTTTCTGACATAGGAAGCTCCTCTTCCTTCTTTCATTACTGTGTGTCTTACCTTTGTTTAAGAGCAGGCTTATGTCTGCCCTTCTACATGAAGCGTCCCAATAACTCTAAGTGATTGTTTTTTTTTTTTTCCTCAATCTCTATCTTTAGAGTTAGAACCACACAATTTGACTCTTTAAAATATACATAAGGAGGTTGACATATGAAACGTGTCATGGATAGCTGAGTGAGTGACTTTCAAAATGAGAATGCAATCATGATGGTATTAAGTTCTTATTCTATTAAGTAACTGAAATGAATGACCCTGCATTCTCATTTTAATTTATTCTAAAAGCTATTACACATTTCTATAGACTTTTCCTGTGGTGCAGCAGGTTAAGGATCTAGCATTGTCACCAGAGCGGCTTGGGTTGCTGCTATTGTGCAGGTGTGATCCTCGGCCCAGGAAGTTCCATATGCCACAGGTGTGGCCCCCCCAAATTCCTATAATTCTAGGTACTGACATCTTTATTCCTCTTCATTCCATCAGAGAACCAAACAGATATGAGCCTTGAACAGTTCTCTTCCAACAACACTCAACTCTGTTCACAAACTTAAATATGGAATGTATTTTGATTCTACCTTTTAAGACATTTGAAGAACTTTCTCACTACTTCAAACTGAAATAATTGCTTGAACTTCCCCCTTTCATTTTTTTCCATTTACGCAGCTTCTTTTATTTCTACAGATGTTAAGAGCTCCTAATTTGATGAATATGTTAAATAGACACTTCATTTATATTAGTTTGTATTCAATAATCTGAAATAATAGCTTATATTCATCATATCACGTTTCCTTTTCAGTGTTCTTAAATGTTCCTAGTCACCATCAATAATAATTAAGCCTCAGGGAGATCATGATCTTATTCCTGAGCTGTCAGTCATTCACTTTGAGAACAATTGAGATCACGTAGACGACAATTGTCTAAATAACTCTTATTGCTGCATGAAAATGAGAAAAGTATTCTTTCTTTGCGGGTGGAGCCTATTCTGATATTTTGCAATTTTTCAGTAGGAATAAGGGATGTGTTATGTTGAATTTCTGGCAGCAAAATGTCCCTCAGCCATTCTTATTCTTTGCATCACAAGCTGATATGGGCTTCTTAAACCTGTATCTTCATCACATTCAGAAAGCCGGGTGAATTGAAATTTACTGATAAAGCATCATATTCTTTGGGACACAAAATATGCTTTTCCCCCTGGATTATTGTAACTTATATTAAAAAAAAAACCACCAATGAATCGTTGTGCAGTTCTAGTCTATGTGAGCAGTTGTAGGATTACCTGGTGATTCTGAGTCAGCAGTTGTTGAGGTAAATAGAAATCATTGCTGCCTTCACTTTATTGTTCTGTGAGCTTTTCTTCATTGTTATGTGAAAAATTACTGCCAAGTGTTCTTGGGTAAAATACTTTTAATGGTTTTCCTGTTGACCTCATCACTAAAAGAAGCTGTCATATATGATCAAGGCAGCAGTGTCATACTGATCAATCTCTTTCCTGGTTTTCTTTTCCCAAATATTTCTGAGCACATGAAGAGTGAATACCCATGCCCTGGTTCCATTGCTTATTTCTCAGCAAACTAATCTCTGTGTTGGCTTTCTTATCTTTAGTTAAGGGTAGAATTCACTTCTGCTGCTGCCTTTTTTTCCCAGCATAAGGAATCAGTGCAGAGGTAACAATGCCACATCACTAACCTCACTCAGAGTGCTGTGCCAGCTCTGTGTCCCCTGTATTAATAAGGAGGCTTCTTCTTTCTACATTAAGTTCATTTGGAGGATGCTGCAAAATATCAGGCCTCACATATCAGTGGTTTGAATGCATATATACAGCTGTTTAACTCAAAGCATGTGCAAGCACACACACACACTCTTTCTCTCTCTCTCTCAAAGAATTCTATCATTGGATTTTATACCCAGAACCAAAATTGGCCTCAAATAACACAGGCATTGGCATAAATCTAGTATATCAGCCTAGACCTTTTCTTTAAAATACGTTTCAGGTATCCATTGTTCATTCTTTCACTCTAGCCTTGGTTGTGACTAACCCTGTCCATCATTTCTGCTACCTCAGTTTTGAAGTTAGTGGTTAGCGGGCATCTCTCCACTCTTTTTCTCTCTAGGGTTGGTTACCTGTTTATGTGTTTTTGAGAATCAAATAGGTATATTGAAAGGTACGGAGGCACACCTATTTTATCTAAATTCCAAGTTCTAATTGAAGTAATCATCTTTGTTACACTAGAAAAAGTTCACTCTGAGTACAAAAATGAACAAGGGCTGCGTGTAGACAGAGAATTATCTTGACTACATTTGTGTTTGTCTCATACCCTCATCTAAATATAACCAGAAACCACCAAGGGAAAAATCTTTGTATGTTGTTCAATTATTTCAGTAGGATTGAATCCCATGATTGAGGTATCATCCAAAAAATGGTGTAACACCTGGCATCCTAGAAAGCATGGAAAATGTCCCATAGTCAACAGAAATAGTGTCTCAGAGATGCTAAATTCCATATGTTCCTCAAGTGGATTTTTGATGAGTATGTTTTGATAAGCTTGGTCAAAGTCAGTTTGCAAAGACTTGACCCCAGCAGTCTAAGTTAGCAGTCTAGGATAACCACAGGCCCTGAGCACGGGTGCTACTTGAGAGAGTTTCTTATGATACTTTGGAGCCTCCTCAAAGTTGGTTCTTATGTTGTAGCTTCCAAACTGATACTGCCAACCAAGACTGTACGCCTGACTCAAGGGTCACTTGTTTAATTAAACTCTTAAGTTAATTTTCTGTGGTTATTTTCCCCTGGAAAGAGGTGCACTTTCAACTTTTTAAATGCATGGATGGCAATTGTGCCCAGAAGGATTGACCCTGCAGCCATCTAGAAACTCAGATAAAACCTGGGGGAATCAGTTAATTGCTTCTTGTGGCTAGGTCTGTCTGAGGGTCATAGGATCTAGAATATTGATTCTTAGTGATGGGTTTCCTTCTAAATGATTTTTATCTGTTGGATTTAGCTTCTTCTATGGAGTATTGAGTGGAGCATCTATAGGATGAAAAACATGCAAAAAAATTATTCTTCTGTATCAGTATCATCCATGTGAAGTAAATCATGACAACCTCACCATGTGATGAAATTTGTGGATATTCTCTATATAATATATGTAAGATCTACAATCAAGGGAAATTTTTATTCTGCACACATGAACATTTATCAATATTGCATCGAACATCACTTCTGTCCATGAGCCTGCTGAGTGTAATGTCACTCTTGGGTTACAACTAAGCAAGAGACAGAGCAACGTAGTACTTAAGAGTGAGAGCTGTAGAATCAGCTGTGTGTCAGGTTAGTCACTACCATTGTCCAGCTCTGAGATCTTGGACAAGTCCTTTGAGTTTCTAATTGCAAGCTGGATATAGTAGTATCACTCATATTATTAAGTCATTATGAGGTGAATAGATACTATATGTAAAGCACCTGATTAAATTCCTGTCACATAGAAAGCATTTGGTTATGTTACTTACCTCTCACTAATCCAGATTAGGATGCTAATACTTGTATATTTTTTAAAAATAAAAGTTTTTATTTTAGAATAGCTTTAAATAAAAGTTGCAAAGATACATCAGGGAGTTCTCATATACCTGGCATTCAATTTGCTCTGTCGTTAACATCTCATATTGCTATGCTACATTTGCCGCAATTAATGAGCCAAAATTGGGACATTGATATTAACTAAATTCCATATTTTTTTCATAATTCATCAGTTGTCCTTTTGTTGTTGTTGTTCCAGGATCCTATCTAGAATATCATTTTATATAATTTTTCACGCCTCTTTGGCTCCTCTTAGCTGTGATAATCCTCATATTCCCCTTGTTTTATGATGACCTTGATAGTTTCTAGGAGTGTTGGTCAGGTATTTGGTAGAGTGTTGCTAACTTTGACTTTTGGCTGAGGTATTTCTCATAGACTGAGATTATGCATTTGGGGAGGAAGACCACAGAGGTGAAGTGTCTTTCTCAACACATCGTATCAAGAATATACCTTATCAATTTAGCCCTATTGATGTTAACATTAATCACCTGACTAAGGTAGCATTTACTAGGTTTCTATTTCTGTATTTTTTTTTCTTTTTGGACTGGACTCTGAAAGCAAATCACTAATGGTATCCCACACTTAAGTGTTGGGGAATTATGCTCCACCTTCTTGAGGGGAGCGTATCTACATAAATTGTTTGGAATTCTTCTGTACAGGAGATTTGTCTTGTCCCCATTTATTTAATTCTTTATTTATATCAGTTTGGATTCAAGAGTATTTATACTTTATACTTTGGTTTGTATTACTGATTTTCTTGTTCAGATTGTCTCAGCTTTGGCCATTGGGTGGTCTTTCAGTTGACTCTGGTGTCCCTTTGACATATTGGGACATATCTACTGTTTTATTTTCTTAAGTACTTCCTTATTTTCTGGCACTATAAGTTGTTTCAGGCTCATTTCATATACCTCCTGCCCTAGCCCTACAGTTGGTTATGTCTCCAAAACCATCTTGATCCTTTTTATTAGAGAATGATGTTAGAATCCAAGATCTGGGCACTGAGTGTGCTTGTTCCTATTAGGGTGTTGTTGCTTCAGTGGGCAGAGCTGGGAAGTATATGTAAATCGATCCACATGTAAACATATATGCATGGTTATTTCTCTAATAATTCATCAGTGCATATATTAAGCTAAATTTAAATTCATACTGATGATTTTACCTTGATTCCAGTAGCACACAATATATTCTAGCTTTTCCCCTTTGCTTGTCAAGAATCAGCCCCACTCCAACTGTAATAAACTCAGCTTCTATCATCTGTGATCCATTTAGTCATTTATTTTTTTCAATTTATAACTTGATAAAATGCTATACATAAAAAAGTCTACCTTGTGGAGTTGTATGTGTATGGATATTTCAGAACTGCTAACGCGTACCCCGTGATAGCCAGCTGTACCGACTAGAATATAGTGCTTATATTCTACTCTGAAGGTGATTTTAATAGATTTGGATGATCCCTGTGACCTCCCAAGGCAGTCCTTCTTACAGAATCTATACTTGGCATTCTTGTTTCTGTACATATGCCTTCACAGCCCGGGCACAGTGATTGACACCTTCAAGCAGATTTGTGTAAAGTCTGAACCCTGTGTTTGTTTTAGCAACAGATCCTGCTAAGAGCTTTTGGCTTGTATGTGCTTGACATCATTTTCTTAGGAACTACTCTTTTAATTTCTGTGACAGATATCGACTAAGTCTCACTAGCCTTGAGTTCTTATTAGACCCTTAGGAATTCCAAATCTGATTCTTTCAAGAGATCCTGTTAGGAGACACCACATAAAAGACAATATGTCATTCAAGAAATTCCAGCCAACACTGAGACAGATAGTGTTGTGGTCTACACGGACTGCTAAGTCTACGTAAAATGTCAATATAAAATGTCAACTAATATTGCCCTGGGGAAGTGAACATCACATGAAAAAACCTACAGTGTAGCTTATTCTTTGGTGATGTGGGCATGGTAATAAACTTTATGGCCTATTCTTAAACCCCAGTCGGAGTCTTTGTGGAAGATTGAAGACTTCTATTCCCAGCTTCCTTTTGGCATGTGAATTCCAGGAAAAATACTGAAGTGTAGAGTATCCTTAATGTGTCTCAAAGTAGACTCTTTTTTTTTTTTTTTGGCTGCACCCATTTCATATGGAAGTTCCCAGGCCAGAAATCTAACTGAGCTATAGCTACAAGCTATACCACAGCTGTGGTATACTGGGTCTATATAACCTATTGCACAGGGCTAGGGATTGAACCCGTACCTATGCAGAGTTGGATCCTTAACCCACTGTGCCACAGTGGGAACTCCACAAAGAAGACTTTTTTTTTTTTTAATGCAATATTATTTATTTATTTATTTTTTAATTTTTTTTTTTATTTTCCCACTGTACAGCAAGGGGGTCAGGTTATCCTCACATGTATATATTACAATTACATTTTTCCCCCCACCCTTTCTTCTGTTGCAACATGAGTATCTAGACAAAGTTCTCAATGCTATTCAGCAGGATCTCCCTGTAAATCTATTCTTTTTTTTTTTTTTTTTTTTTTTTTTTATTTTCCCACTGTACAGCAAGGGGGTCAGGTTATCCTTACATGTATACATTACAATTACAGTTTTTCCCCCACCATTTCTTCTGTTGCAACATGAGTATCTAGACATAGTTCTCAATGCTATTCAGCGGGATCTCCTTGGGAACCCTCCTGCACTGCTGGTGGGAATGTAAATCTATTCTAAGTTGTGTCTGATAAGCCCAAGCTCCCGATCCCTCCCACTCCCTCCCCCTGCCATCAGGCAGCCACAAGTCTCTTCTCTAAGTCCATGATTTTCTTTTCTGAGGAGATGTTCATTTGTGCTGGATATTAGATTCCAGTTATAAGTGATATCATATGGTAGAAGACTTTTTTATGTATAGCATTTTATCGAGTTATAAAGACTGTACTGTATTAATCAGAAATCTATCATAAAAGTGGATTTACATTGCTAACACCATACACCTTTTAAGGTTTTTTTTTTAAAGAAGATTCTATATTAGTTACCATAAATTCTGTTAGACCCTAATAATTCAGAGATAAGTAGAGTCTCTACAAATAGTTCTTAAATTTCTGCAAAAATCCACTCTGCCTTATTAGCTCAATATAAACACTGCAGCATGAAACTAGAGATACTACAAAAGAACAAACCATTGACAAGAACTCAAAATGGACCATAAGGGTGTTAAAACATGGAACACCCTTACATATGAAAAAGAAGGCAAAATTTCCTATCACCCCTAAATAAGTAGAAGTAGTGCTATGAGCATACATTTGCCTTCTTAGAGTTCAGAAGAGGCTAGGATGAATATGCTTGGCAAGGATTCTGACCCAGCAGGTTATTGAGGAGGGAGTTGGTTCCTGATGAATTTTAACAACACTTTAACTTCCCACATTGGCTAAAGCAGCCAGCTCTCTGTAACATACTCTGTCTCTATGATTACCTGCCAAATGCTTACTGCAGACTTGCAAAGATTAGTTACTCCAGAGGGAGTGGTTTATAATTCCATGACACTGTTTTGTGCCAGATCAATAAAGGCAAAGGCGCAGGACAGGCTGCCCTTATTTTCTCTCTGTAGAGAAACAAAGAGCCCCACAGTTCAAAGGAATGCTACTGACTAATCCTCGGCATCACTAAAACACACCAGGAATTGTTCTCTTTTTTTTTTTAACATAACACTATAATTTTTTGAAATATGGATTAGCCAAAATGCAGTTGTATTTTCATGGAATTGAGGGCTTACCATACATTATTATCAATTTTCAGGGAGCCTATTGTTCATGTGTCATATGACTGAGGGATTGCTCGCTTAACAATCGATTGTGGTGATGCATTTAGAAAAACGTCCGTATTGTTCACATATGTTAACACCACGTGGGTTTAAGCAATTCAGCTGATAATAACAGTGATAGTGACACATGCTCACGTAAATGACCCTTACTTTCTTCTTTTCCATCTTATATAAGAGTTAATTCACATTTTAACAAACTGAATAGAAAATAATGGAGGAGCCATATTTTTTTTCTGTGATATGAGCAGAAGAATTTTTTTTTAGGGAAAGAGGAAAATATAGAATTAGAGGAAGCAAAAAAATCAAAGTTTCTAAACTCGAGCATAAACAAGCTTGGGCCATTGTGAACCTTACAGCAAATTCTTCCTGGAAAAGCATAAGAAAAAATTTATCAGCCCAAGCCTTCAAGAAAAATTGAGGGCACTTAATCCTTTAAGGTCATTATTTTAAAGATGATCTGATTAATTTTCTTTCAATTAATCTTATACTTCGGTCATTTAAAGGAACATGAATTTCATTTTCCTTGCTTGATATGTTAACAATGTAAAATAATTGCAGTTCTTTCTATTTTGATGTGAGTGGAGATTATATCCAATTACGTATTGAGTACATAATGCTCTCAGATAAAAGAGGCAGTGGAAAGCCACAAAAGCCAAGAAATCAGAAGATTGTTTTCTCCAGGGAAGATTATATTTACTCATGTTTCTCAAAACATTTCCTTGTTTTATGATGAGATAGAAGAATACGTGTTTGTTTCTCTTTATTTTGAATTTAATGCCGAGGGTCTACATTGGAAAAGGCAACATAACTGGACCTAAATGCATTGTGGTAGGGTTGCACTAATGAAATAGAAAGAAGAGCAATCAACAAAATTATTGAAGTTCAACACTCTTTCAATTTATTTTCAATCCTTTTTCCACTTTGGACATTCAAACTGGGACAATATTTCTAAAATCTCAGAAGAAATAAACATCAAAATGATTGTTCTTGCTAACCAACGTGCCCTTATCTGTTATAGGATGCTCTAGCAGTTGAGCAGGGCTGCAGTTGCAAGCATAGTGCCATTTGGCAGTAGCATGTCCAGTTCTGGAGGCCACTGCCTCTGTCCTTCGTAGCTGCATAATCTTAAGTTCAGAACCTGAATGGTTTCAGTGGGACAGCCAAAGTTCTTCCTTCTCGGATTTGAAGCCAACTAAGAAGTAGATGCAGCAGTGAAACAGATGAAAATAAAATATGTTTTATTAATTGCATACATAGAAAAATCAAACAAATTTATAAAAAATTTAGAGTTAATAAGTTAATTTAGCAAATTTGCAGGATATAAGGCCAAAATACAAATATCGATAGTTATTTCTCTATACTGGCAACAAGTAGTTTAAAAATTTTCAAGTACACCAATTGTAATAGTATCATAAAAATCAAATACCTAGGCTCTGGCTACTGAAAAATTATAAAACATTGCTGGGATAAATTAAGGAAGCTCTACACAAATGGAAGTCTCCAGAAATGCTTTATAACATAATCTTGGGAGCAGTTATATGGGTATGTACATATGTAAACATTTATTAATCTGTACAGTAAAGATTTCTGTATCACGTGAGTTATACCCAGTAAAAACATTTTTAAAAGTTAACAAAAACACTGACTGACAAACAAAAAAGCAGATTGGATTAGGGACATGGATCAGATATGTGGCCACAATAGACTTTTCAATACTAGATAGATTAGGCTGTCTAGCCCAATAGCACAGCTGAACAACTACAGTCCACTTTTACCAAAGGCAGGAGAACCAACCAGAATGTTTGAGATTTGTTGGTGCCAGGCTCCAGATAAGAGAGAAAGGAACTGAGCTGAGAATGCCCAGTTTGTTTTGTTTTGTTTTGTTTTGTTTTATTTTTTCTTAATACTGTAAAAAGATAAATCACTCTTATCTGCCCATTAGGTAAGTTAAGAGCCCTGAGGTGTTACTCAACAGGAGTCTCTTCTCAAAGAAGCATTAATTGAAGGGAAAGGAGAGCATGTCTCCCCAGTTGTGACTTCACTTCTCTGTGCTTCGGTCTTCTCATTTATGAAATGGTGATAAAAAACCAATCTCCGGGAGCTTGGGCTTATCAGACACAACTTAGAATAGATTTACAAGGAGATCCTGCTGAATAGCATTGAGAACTTTGTCTAGATACTCATGTTGCAACAGAACAAAGGGTGGGGGAAAAAATGTAATTGTAATGTATACATGTGAGGATAACCTGACCCCCTTGCTGTACAGTGGGAAAATAAAAAAAATTATATATATAAAAAAAAACCAATCTCATACAGTTTTGTAAGACTTAAAAAAAAGATAATTGTCATGGTCTGTGCATGCAGGTGGGAAGAAAGAATTTTCCAGCATAGCAAGGTGAAAAGAAAGAAGAGTGTATTGAGATAAGAGATGCTGCTAGTACAGCAGGATGACTTCCTAACAGTCAGGGAGAGCTGACCCAGGATGTGTGGTCATGTCTGCTTTTATAGCCCAGGCAGAGGAGAGGTCTTACATACTTCTGCTGACCTGCCGATTGGTTGGGGAAAGAAGGGTCTTACAATATACTTGCTCATTGGTTTGGGGCATATATTGCCCTTTAAAGAGTGTGGTGAGGATTGGGTCACATACCTTTCCTAGTAGAGGGCAGGAAAGAGTAGGCCAAGTTGCTTGAGGTGAAGGAGGGGGCATTGCAATGAGACAGGCTGGGTGATGATAAGGGTCTGGTAATTCTTGTCTTGGCCAAAGTCTTTGAGTTCTATTTCCTTGAAGTTCTTGAAGCCCAACAATAATATATGTAAAGGGCTTTGCTAAGTAACAATAAATGTGGGATTGGAGAAATAAAACATGGAAACTTTAGTTGGAGAAGACACCATCAGAAAGATAATCCAATCATCTTATGGTCTTTTTAGATTAGGAAACTGAGACCCAAGGAGGTGTAGACCCTTGGCAAAGTTCCACGGCTTGTTGGACATGTATCATTGATGTTTTATGGCAGAACTGCCTCTAATGTTAAACGCAAGTCTATGTGCCCAATGTACAATGAGGCCAAACAAACAAAATGTCTGAGTTTGGAGCAGAGAAAGGTTTACTGCAGGGCCAAGGAAGGAGACAAGAGAGCCATGCTCAAAAAACTCAACTCCCTGATAGTTTGCAAGAGAGGTTTTTATAGGCAAGATTTGGGGTGCAGGCTGCAGCGTGTGTGACTTTCTTCTGATTGGTTGGTGGTGAGATACCAGGGTGGTGCTCTCTGGGAATCCTGTGCTCAGGCTGAAGTTACCATCCTCCACCTGGGTGGGGGCCTCAGTTCAGGCAGAAGAACTCAAGGTGATGTTGCGTATATTCCTTGAAGAGGAAGGAGGATACTGCCCCATGGCTGCACTATTGTGTCTTGACTCTTCCTCCTTTGTTTCTGCATTTCCCTCCCTCCCCTGATTAGCAACTGTTTGAATCTGCCCTTTGCAACCAAGGGCAGGTACAGGAGGCTGAGTGAAGCCTGTTTCCTTGAAACAAAAAACTGAGGACACAGAAAGGATTTGTACCACAGGGTCCCGCTCCATTTCTCTAGGTCTCAGTGTTTGTCTGGACAAGTGTCTAGTCCAGAGTTCTTTCCTCTGTACTGCTCTGCTGAACAGCCATCCTAAATGGCAGCTGACAGAATTGCCAATCCTTCTCTCAACCACCATGGATTTCCTGTTTTCAGACGGTACACAGTTTCTTTCTCCCCCCATGGAGGCCCTGTGTGCTTTCACAGGCAGCAATTTATAGCAGTTGTTGCGCTTTTGCAATAAAAATGAGATTACTATTTAGAATCAAGGTAGCTATTTTCACAATCCACTGTGAAGGAGTTAGGCAGGTATTCTTTTGAAGGTAAATAAACACAGTCAACTACAATTACTTGATTCCATTTAGTATATTAGAAAAGGTAATGGTTTAATGATAACCTAGTGGCCTGTAACAGTTAGTGCACTGCAGAAAATGAATCATAAAATCCCCTTCTCACTAATAACTCTAGGACTAGTATTATTAAAAAGGCAATAAACCTGAGGGAACCAGAATGTTCTCACCTTCCCATCAAGTGACGATATTATTAGTTTGGATTCTCTTTTTGCTGGTCATGAAAATACAGGAGCTTTGGGGAACAGGAGAACCTGTAACATATTCTTTTTGTTTGAGGATAGATTCTTGCAACATCAGCTGGGACCGTTGCTATGGCAAAGAAAATGGTCCTGTAAAGTCCAGGCGATTTTCTAACTCTGTGCCACACTTTCCCAAATGCTAGTTCCTTGCGGGCTGGGCTAGCAGCTGAAGAGAGAGTTCTTACGGATGGTAGGTAGCATCTCATTCCAACGCAGACCCAGGGGCTGGCAGGGTAGGGAATGCTTGTGTCCCTTCAGGTTTACACAAACACACAAGCTGCTTGTGTTTATTTTGCAAAGGGCTTTGAGTTATGAAGCAAACATGTACCTAGTCTCCTGGTTCTGTGTATGATAAATACTGACAGGATGGGCTTCTTTGTCATAATCTGCAATTAATAGATTGGGTTCCAGGACTTCTAGGTCAGAGAGGCAGCTGGGCACATTTGGAGTAATCCCAGGGAGAAGCTCCCGGAAAGGTTGACAAGGACACTAGGGCACAGCAAGATGTCCTGTCCTCAGTCACCAGAAAAGTGTCTCCTCTGTAGACTTCTATATCTGTAGTCAAGTTTCCGCTGAGTTACAGAGAGAACAAGCATCAAGGGGTATTTTAATACCATTGCTCTTTCCTCACTTATAAATGGTAAGATTAATGTCTATTTAGTCACATTATCATGAACTCCTTATTTCAGTAGTGTATATAATAAGCAAAAAATAGTAGGAGTATTACTATTAGTATGTATATTGCTACTTGAAATTAGATTATAAAATTAATTTAAATTAATAAGAGTATTCCACTATTTATTATATATTGTATAAATATACAAATGCATACATGAATGAATATATATATTTACGTGTTATTTTATATACTTTATATGTATCTTTATACACACACATACACACACACACGAACACACACATATCTTACTTATAGTACCAACAGTGAATAGATATAGTTAGAGATCAGCATGTCTCAAAAAACTTGTCACTATTTGACCAGTTTACTTTAATTGCAACTGTGTTTCTGGAATAATTATAACTCACTTCTCACTTCACTCACAAAAGTAACCCAGCTTGGACAATAAGTTATATAATAGCCCTAAGTAAGGATCAAAATATTGGGGGGGGGAAGGAATACACTGATCTCAGAGAAATCCAAGACCAGTTACAATCCCAATGCTGCTGAATAAGGCATCTACTAGACAACCTGGCTTGAGAAATTTTGTGCTGGGGACACCAACATAATTTTTAAAGTATGCAATACATTTTTGATAGCAATTATCAAAACTAAAACTAAAACAACAACTCAGTGGCCATAAGATTTGTCCCTAATAAAGAACTTTTCATTTAGTAAGGAATACTATGTTTTTATTCTCATATTTTCTCATAGTTTTCTCCTAGGGTTGACTTGAATAGCTTCAACCTCAAGTAGATGGTTTTAGTACCAACTAGAACTGTTTAAGTAACTGCTGCATTGAAGGTTATTTTGCCATTCAATTTTTGTCTATTTTTTTTTCTTCTTTAACTCCTGGTAATTTCTCTAACAACTTTAACATTTAGCTCCAGCAGTTGGAGGTTTGGGGCATTCTTTAAAGGCTAATTTAAAACTTATAAGACAGATGGCATTAGTTTATCTCTTTTATATCCTAGTACAAAGAAAAGAGAGAAAGCAAACTAACATTAAGACCCAGGGGTTCAGGGTGACAGACATAAATTACCTTATTTCAATGGCTTCACAGTTTTTGCAGGGAGGATGTTTGCTTTCTGCTTTATGTAACTTTTTATACTTATTCTGCACAGTTTGATTTTTAAATGCCCTTTCCGGCTCTCTTACTCCTATTTCCTCTCAGAAAGCGTTCTTTCAATTAGAAAAATACCTACTTTAGCAAATCACACTTTTAACAATTTCTTATTAAGCAACATCAGACAATGACTTAAAATTGAATTTTTCCCCCTTTCAACTTGGCCCTGGGTATTTTGTATCTCACTCTTAGATGTACATGTTTCTTTTTTACATTTTCAACTGTACCTAAATAGATTAGCCTTAAATAGACCTCTTTAGAAGTGTCTTATTTCATCTCAAGCTCAACATCAAAGTCAAAACTCTTTACCATTTCTTCTAAACACTTCAAGCTCTCTGTGTTCCTAAAATACTCTCTGCTACTCTCTAGCCCAGGAACCTTGGGATCCAGTGACCTATTTAGGTTGTCATCTGTGACATAGGTAGAAATGATTGCACTTTTTGAAACTCACAGGTAAAAGCTACAGGTCAGAAGTAAATGTGTAGTATGACTCTTCCCTCAAGACACATTTTACCTGAGTTTTTAATCATTAGTAAATCTGAAACAAGTATTTCTATACTGCCAACTATGTATAAGAAGAAATTCACACTACCTGGTTCTTGTTCTTTCTCTAGGTTTTTGTGGTCCTGGAGATGATAAAATTAGTCGAGTCATCAAAAGAAAATACTGAGGTTTGGGTAATTCACAAGCTGATTTACTATGGATTGTGGATTGTCATGGAGGATATCAAAAATGCTTTTCCATGACTGTGATATATGGAGACTTTTAATGTATGTCTCTGTGAATCAAGAGGGAATAAGAGTTATTTTATTGCTCCTTAAGGAATTTCTTGCAATATGTGAAAGTTTTTTATTTTCACCTCTAAGCATTTGTTTTATATGTTACAAAGCCATTATTGAATTCAGAAAACAAAACAAACTTTGTGCAAATAGAAACACTAGAGCTAGTCACAAATGCAAAGCTTGAACAGGTAGGTTTAACTTTCCCTTCTTCTGACAGCCCTGAAATGCATTTGAGAATTAACATGCAGTTTTAGACTTTGTTGCTGCAACCTTGGTAGTGATCTGTTTTTATGTTACAGGTAATGAAAGCTTAGAAGAAAACTACGTCCAAGACAGTAAGATGGGGTTTGTCATCAATGCCATCTACGCCATGGCACACGGGCTACAGAATATGCACCATGCCCTCTGCCCTGGCCATGTGGGCCTCTGCGATGCCATGAAGCCCATTGACGGCAGCAAACTTCTGGACTTTCTCATCAAGTCCACGTTCATCGGTGTGTCTGGAGAGGAGGTGTGGTTTGATGAGAAAGGAGATGCTCCTGGGAGGTAAAGCAGTCTTTTCCATAGTGGATCCAAATAACTCTGTGATCCTCCCTGAACCTTCTGGCTCCTTGTGGTTCCATGGTTTCTGGATGCCATGAAGACAGGCACAACCAGAGAGCTAAAAAGACAGGGCTATTGTTAGATGTAAATTACATTATACAACATTGAAAAACTTTTTGGTAAACACTCATAATCCTGCATCCTGCCAGTGCCAACCCCCACACGAGCTGTCATCCCCACTCTTCCCTCAGAATGCCTGGGACTTCCCTGCAAGTGATGGGATTATACCTGACCAGCAGGACCCTCCTTGGCACTGATAACATCAGGTCAGCATCCTTCTGATTGACTGGCTGTGGAATATTATGCCTGCTTAAAGATCTTAATATATGAAGAGAACCAAGTCCTACATATGTATCCCTTCTTCTCAGTCGAACTTATGTTCCTGCTAACATATTTCTTGGAACAAGAAAGAAAAAGAATTTCATGTCTGGTACAAGTCTCTAAGACTTCCAAAGAATTAATTGAGAAGCAACGGAAAATTAAGTCTAACTATATATATTTTTCCCAAGTCATGTTATGTACAGTCTTTCCTGCAACACTTGCTTTTATAACAGTTAGCTCATATGTGGTCTGTATACAGATAATGATTTCAGTACGAAGAGTAGTTGTGTTCATTCATAGGAATTTTCTTAGGCAAGGGATAACGAAAGTAGTGAGATAAAAATTAAAACCTGCAACAGGAAAGAAAAAAGGCCCTCAGTCTAGCTGCTGCTCAGTGTGTCCCAAATCCTTTTTTTCCCCCCTCATAAGCCCTGTTATCTTTCAGTATATGATTCTGCAGAATGAGAGATTTTAGAAAAGCATATGTTGTGATAAAATGGAACATCAAATCATTTAATCCTCATTGCTATAGGCATATTATTATCCTCTTTTGCAAATGATAAAACTGAGTATCAAAGAAATTTTAAAAACTCCTAAAGTCACCCAGAGAGTAGCTGGTAGAGGCAGTGCAGTCTAAATCTGAGACTTGTAATCTTTTGGCTACATCATGCTGCCATTTAGCTAATTCTAAAATTAGACAAAGTTGCTGGCAACCTTCTTAATGTCATTTCAGAGGTACTGTAAGAGACTATTTGACCCTAAGTTATTTTCCACAAATCTCTTCCTTTCATGTAAGCTTAAAGTTCTACCTTTAGAGAGTGCCTTGTGGGGCTTCAGTGGATTCTCCCTGTTAAAATCCAACAGCTCTAGGAAGGATAAATGATATAGGTAATTGTCAGCAATTAAAGCAATGAATTTATCAGATTTCTCCAAGCTGCTGGTTAGGTGGGAGCAGTGCAGATCCAAGTAGGAGAGGTGGAATGAGGCAGGGCCTAGGCTTGGGGAAAGCTCCCAGGGGCTGAGTACCTTAGGAAATGGTACCAGAAGGAACAAGTGCACAGATTCAGAGCACTGACTCCCCCCACTGTCCCATCCCCTTAAACCCATGGTTGTAATCCTGGGATCCACTGGCAGCCAGACTCTGTAAAGGACTGGGTTTGGAATGGAAATCTACCTTCATGACTCTATAACAGAGTGTGCCTAGGACAGGGCAGATGCATTTCCCACACTCCACAGACACAAATTTCCTCCTCTTCTCTCTAGCTGTAAGCTATCCAAAAGAAAGGCACACAACTTCTGCTTGTTTCTCCATCTTTAAATATTTAAATCACGAGCTTTCCTCTGGGTCCCTTTTCAAGGATTGTTTCCTCATGTTCAAAACTGTTCAGCTTAATCTGTGTTCATTTCCTGTTTCAACCACTTCCCTCTGTTTCTGTCTCCTGCCTTACTACCTTTCATGCTTTTGGTCCCTCTTGTAATTATTTCAGTTAATCATTATGCAACATAAATTGAATGCACTGACAAGATGCTGTAAAGGCAGCATTTACAGCATGTGGATATTCCAAATACCCGCCAACATGCCCAGAAGGGACTCTGGGGTCAAAATATGAGAGTAATGTTCGTTAGCACACACAGCATAGAGGAAGGTCTCTTTTTAGTAAGTCAGTGTTTTTCCCTTGTTATTGTCAAGTATTTTTTTTTTCTCCAGCTTTTGGGACTTTTAAAAAATATGTTTTCATAGAAAAATATTGCGAATTTTTCAGTTTCTAAATGCTAATGAAGTGTGAACTGATTTCTCCTCTTGAAATGAGGAAGTTAAGATAAAAGTCTTAGGAAACTGATTTATACAGAAAAAAGATATTCTAAAGCTAATGTTACACCTAAGCCTTCATTGAGAATATATAAGGAGATTTAACAATGTAATATGCTGTAAAACATGCATATTAAAGGAAATGAAAAAGGAAACTATTCTACCAAACACCCAGAGCAAGCTCTGTGACCATAATGTATTTAAAATTGAAACATACTAAAGGTGTAGGTTAGTATCATTGATCAGCAGGATGAGTGTGAGCTGTCAGCCTATGGTTAATACCCATGAGGAGATGAGTTAGAGAACTACTCTGAGAACATTCTAGTGCATCTCAGCAGCAAAAAGAATAAGGGCCCTCTATTAACCAAAAATCAGAAAGCAGAGATGAGTAATACACTCCAGGTACATTCTCTCTTCCCACTCCAGGTAAGTTTTGTTGACCTGGAAAAGTAGGGGAATGACTTCCTTTACTTCACCAGAGTCCCCTTTCCCTTTAGGGGGCTGCTATTTATAGAAATTGCCAGAATCCGGTTGTGCAGAAGCCATGGGCAACCCTGTGGGTGACAGAATGCATTTGCACATTAAGAACAGGCAGCAAAGCTAATAAAAGATATTAATTATCCAGATAGAGTCCTAGGCCGGATACAGCCCATAGGTTTCAGATGCCAACTAATATTGATGGGTAATTACTTCCTGGAGTGCTGGGCTAAGGAGGATTCCGAGTCCAAATCTTTCTAAAGAGAAAGAATTCCAGGATGGATTAGTTAGGGGAATTGTTGGGGAGAGGAAGAGAGCTGAGGAAGAGGAATATGTGTTAGTTAACTGTCATCTATTTCTTTGAGTCAAGCACGAAGAGCAAGATGCCTCTTATATTCTAGTGCAGGAGGATGAGGACTCTGCACTGGTGCTGCAGGAAAGAACCCTGATTTGCAGAGCTAGTAAGGGAGAGTCTGTTATACATTTGGGCAACTGCCACTTGAGTTATAGTTTACTTGGAGTAAATAGTAACATGGAAAGAAGATTGAAGATACCAGAAAATTTTCAGTGACTCAGAGGGAAATGGCTACGACAACACAAAGATCTTCTCATTTTCTTATAGTTTGGAAATAACCAGAGTATTTTAGTATGTCAGTAGTACTACAGAAGTGAATAATATAGTGATATTGCCTTAATATGCATTTATCCCACTTGTGAAATATTCTACATGCCTTATTTTAGTAAATCTCCACAAGCATCTCATGAGCCTTAAAGAGTTCAGTATAATCTACTGTTAAAATGTTAGAAAGGAGATTCTAGCTTACACATTCTAACATCAAATCCTGTGTTTTGTTTCCACTGAATTGGAAAATGCTCTCCACTGCCATCACTGGGAATGACGAATCTGGCCCCCAGGCCACACCCTGACTATAGTGAAGGTTTCTAAATGTAGATATTACTGTTGTGTAGCATTGCAGCCTTTGAAATAACTGGCACCAATTATTTGGATTCAGAAATGTGTGTCCTAATCAAGGAAGAGACCAGTTTAAATGTCAATGCTCAAGATGTTAAATTTCCAACATCCTTGCTAATTAAAGATGCATTTATCAGATTTCTTGCTCTATTAGCATCTAAAATAGGTTTCAGTCTTGGTAAAACTCATCTCTTTTAACCCAGTGTAATGAAAATGGCAACTGAATGTGAAAAATACACTTGGAATAAACATAATCATTTAAAAATTTATGTTCTAAAGAATTGTTACTCGATCAAAGAATAACTTGCTGATTAACAATTTGAAGGAGACGATCATAACTCAGCACATACAGAATTTTCCTTGAGAATAAACACAAAGAAAAGTGCAAAAATAATGTATTCTTTAATAAAATTGAATGATACACATAGACTGAATAATGGAATACATATTTGAAAGTCTTTCCAACTAAACTAAACTAAACTAGGTAAATTAAACTGAAACATTGACAGTAGCTGCTATTAGCACATGGGATGATTCTAACTTTTATCTCTCTTCTGTTATTATCTATTTATCCAGTTCCTTTGGTTTCTACATCATGTCCATATTCTCCAAGACATGCATGTTGTTTGCTTTGTAGGTATGATATCATGAATCTCCAGTATACTGAAGCTAATCGCTACGACTATGTACATGTTGGAACCTGGCATGAAGGAGTGCTGAACATTGATGATTATAAAATCCAAATGAACAAGAGTGGAGTAGTACGGTCTGTGTGCAGTGAGCCTTGCCTAAAGGGTCAGATTAAGGTAAGCCAGCCACAAATGCATACTTGGGGGTGGGGGTGTCCGTGAGGAGACCTCCTGCCTGGACATCAGTAAGAAAAACACAGACATTTTTCTTTGAAAAGACTGCCCAGAAAGGGTGTGCCACGCTCACTGCTTCTGTTCTTGGGTGTAGCAAAAATTAAGAAAATTGAGAAGACAAAGGAAGACTGGGAAATGAAATAGGCCAACCATTGAGATATGTAGAATATTCTTTATTTTAATCACAGTGATAAGCTATGATCTTAAACATGATATAGAAAGCAAGGGGATGAATAGTCAAATTAAAAATTGAAACAGAAGTAAACACGGAAATGAAAACCAATGATATTGCGTAGTCATAGTTCCAGCTGTTGTTAAAGAAGGTGAACAATGCTGGAGTTCCTACCATGGCTCAGTGGTAACAAATCCGTCTTGTTTCTATAAAGATATCTGCTCAATCCCTAGCCTTGTTCAGTGGATTAAGGATCTGACATTGCTATGGGCGGTGGTGTATGTTGCAGATGTGACTCAGATCCTGCTTTGCAGTGGCTATGGTGTAGGCTGGCAGCTATAGCTCTGACTCGACCCCTAGCCAAGGAACTTCCATAGCATATGGCTCTTCCAGAGCAAAGGTATGGCTCTAAAAAGAAAAAGAAAAAAAAAAAAAAAAAAAAAGAAGCAGCTGAACGATGCCAAAGAAGCTTATAACTAAAAAGAAGCTGAAATGAGGTAACACAAAAACACTGCTTATCCCTTCTCTTTTCTCCACCAAGTCTTTTGATTTTCCTGAAACTGGTATTTTCCAGCTAAGAAAATGTCCCCACTTTTTAATTATTCCCAGAGCTTTTCTTTTTTTCAGGTTGGGGTAAGTGAGTGACCATGATATTACTGTATAATTAAAACCCTAATAAACATCGTATATTGGGCATTTGGCTGAACATGGTAGAGAGAATTCTTGGCGAGGAAAGCATGGAAACAGCAGTCTCTGTATCCTAGGCTATTTAAAACCAAACTAGCTGAAGCTCTAAGAAGCAGAGCAGAGGGGAGTGATTGTGAACTGGCAGCAGCATAGATTAAATGACCTAATAGGTCTTTCCCATCCCTAATTTTCTGTGATTCATCTCTGGAAGCAGACAGGCTGTCACGTAAATGTCACAGAACACAGCTGGGGCTGGAACGGATACTATGTGAGGCCCCTGCTCTCTTGCTATGTGGCCATGCTGCTGTGCCAGTCACAGGAGCCATAGGACCACCCATTCCAGGGAGCTGCTCTGAGAAGTATACCTAGCGGTCCTTGAAACAAGAGTCTAAAAGCTTTATCTCTACTGATCTAAGAAGGTGGGGGATCTGGAACCTGCAACATCTTTTAGCAACAACAAAGAGCTGTCCAGGTAGACTCAAACTCTCCGTGGAATCAGTCACTTTGAGCATGAAAAAAAGTTCTGAGGCAACTGCCTAGTTTCAAATGTCACTGCCTTCTCTGCAGATGTGATATTAAAAGTGTTTAATATATGTAATGATAACAAACCAATCAGAATGAACTCTTTAGCACTATGACAGGATGCTTGACCTCCTGCCGTTCCCTCGATTGAACCTGGAGTTGTTGGATCACAGGAAGATTTAGGTGAGGAATCTGACATGGAAAGGGTAGTGTGAGGGAGTGAGGAGGCTTAGAGGCACCATTCTGTAGTTTCCAGCCAGTACAGAAGCATTTCGGTAGCACAAGAATGGCTCCAGCCAAACCACAGTGCATGGGCTGTATGTCAGTGCTGCTCTCCAAGTGTGCATCTCTGACTCTTGTCCAGATGGAAGTTTTCACGTGAGGCTTCTAGTGGTTTGTAGGAATAAATATCCACTGAAATCGAGAGGCCTAAAATTTCTCCTCAACTATTGCCATGGATCTCAGACCACTGGATTTTGTGTTTGTCATCTTTGGGTGCTAGGGAAAACCAGGACATCTGAGACCGGAAGTCATATGATTGAGACAGTCCAGCACTTTTGTGACCCAAAGGAAATTACATGTTCATCTCAGACCTTCTTCCCATCATGGGCAGCAGCACTGAGTCTTTAATGCAGATGACTGTTGTGAAAACGTTTATGGAACTGATGGAATGACAAAGTTTGGCTTTTCAGAATATTAGAAAAACAAACAAACACACAAAGAAGAAAAACCTTGGCAAGAGAATACAAATGATTCCAAAGACTCTCTAGTTGAGCTCCCCTTCAAGATTCCCTCCTGTTACTCTGGCTCCTGGTTCACATACCATGTGTGGTCCCATTTGGACATTCCAGAAAATAGGCCTTCTCCCACCCCCAAGTTCAAAGCAAAAGCTGTCTACGTGCATCTCTAATCTTAGATGCTGAAGTATTTCTGGCCTCCTGTTTGCATTACACCCATGCAGTGTTATTGAAGGAGACCCCAGAAATCATTGCTGAGCCACTAGAGCACTCACTATAAATGCAAATCTCTCAGGGTCCAATTTTCATGATATTCTTCACCCTGCAGGTTGAAACTAGGCCCTTTCTCAATAGCACCTGGAGTGGAGGTGAGGGGGGATGTTTGTTTGTTTCCCATAAGCACCATGGGAGGTAGGGAAACAAATGAAGTCTGAATCCCATTTACCAAATAATAGCATTTATATCCTTTCTTACACCATCAATTCACCACCTACCAGGCCCAGGATGCAGAGCCCAGTCTTGCAATAGCTACTCCAGAGCCTGGAGAGAAGCAACTTCTAAGGTGATTGGAGGACTTGCACTTGTGTTAACTGAGAAACATAATCTCTGGGATAAAATTATTCATTTTAAATATCAAATGCCACTTAAAATGCTGAAATAATCATTTGACTTTTTTTGTGGTAACCCATAGGTCTTTCCCATGGTAATTTTTTTAAAAGTAGTTAAAAGTCCAATTTCCTACGTTATTGATTTTTTAGGAATAAAAATATAATATCTTCTAATATTTTATAGAGGTAGAAAGTGATCTCAGTCATACCATCTACTGAGGTAAATAAAATAAAAATTCATTTGTTGTGTCTTATATTAGGGAAAAAGAACCCATGCCAGGTAGGTCAAGAGAAGGAATTTAATATAAAAAACTGGTTGTAAAAGTAAAAGGGGGCCACTGAGGCAACTCAGAGATGAGCAGCTGCAGGAATCCTTCCCACCCTGGGGCTAGAGGGACCCGGAGGAGGTTATAGCTCTTACCTTAAGTTCTTTTTTATATTCTTTGCTCCAAGACTCTGGTTTGGGTCTAGGAGTTTAGTCAGGGAGAGTAGTGAAGGTCACAACACCCCTCTTCTCACCCAACCAATCAAGATAGAGATATGGATTTGGGGGTCAGTAGATGCAAACTATTATATTTATAATGGCTAAGCAATGAGGTCCTGCTGCATAACACAGGGAACTCTATTACACAATCACTTGTGATAGAACATGATATAAGATAAAATGAGAAAAAGAATGTATACATATATATAATACTATTATATATATATATATGACTGGGTCATCTTGCCATACAGCAGAAATTGATAGAACCTTGTAAATCAACTATAATTTAGGAGAAAAAGATAGAGATCTGGAGACATTAGGTGAACATGAACTATATCACCCAGGGCTCTGCATTACACAGGCCATATGGTCATGTAGTTAAATATATACGTGGAAAAAAGCCCAGACACACATAGTTTTGCAAGCTATAGATTTCAGAATTAGGTTTACTCTGTTTCCCTGAAGCATCTGAAAGTGAGGTGCAAACATCATGAAACGTCCTTTCCTCGTACCTCAGCTCTTGTTCTCTAAGAATGAGGGCACTTCTCACACGACCACCTGATAGTAAGACCAGCTGAGAGGGGTGGCAACAACATCATCCATCAGAGCTTGTCCCATCCACTTCAGCGTCCTCGTTTTGTGAATCAAAACAAACTACCCATCTAAACGGTCCATAGTTAATGCAAGTATTTTGGCAACCAATGAAACAACGACAGTCCCTTTGTTACATAATGTTTTCTAAGTTGCACTGCAGGATGGTAAGTTCTCAATAAATATTGCTCACAGGAATATCAAAAACTCCTTATTTGAGAAGCCCATGATTGCATAATGATGATGTGCTCTTCCCCAGTTACTAAAAACATACCAGCTAAAATTTTGTAAAAACTTGAAGAACATTGGGGTTTTTTTGTGTTTTATTGTGTATGTGAAAACTTGAAATGATTATAGTCTCTCCGGATGAGAAGGAAACTTTGCAAGCACTGGTGATAATGAAAAATGCTACAGATTCATCATTAATTTGTCCACGGCAACCTCTGAGTAATACCAGCACCTTTACCTCTCAGGCTTTGACCAATGTTTAAGCTGGTCTCTCAGTTACTAAACTTTTCGGTGATCACCTTAGCTGCATCCCTAGCTTGTCTGTTGCTTTGGGGCACAGATGCCAATAGGAGCTGCTGCTGAATCACATGGCAGAGTACAGAGCAGGAGCTCAGCAGAGCTGCCGAATCTTGGAGATGGCAGGGGCTAAAACAGGGCCCATTTACTTTTTAAAGTAAACGTTTATTGAAGTATCCAGGTAAGTAGAGGAGGAAGGCATGAGCATGAATACCCAGGGTACTCTTACTAGTCTTTGTACTAGCTGTTCCCACTGCCTAGAACACTCTTCCACAGCACATTCAGGGTTTACTCCCTCCTGCTCTCAAATCTTTACTCAAATGGCAGAGCTTCCTGAGGCCTAACCTGACCACCATATGCAGAATTGCAACCCCCAGTTCCAGGTGCCTTGCTGTCTATTGGGACTGAGACTAAGATGAGGCAGGTGAGGTGGCTATAGCACAGATACTACAGAAGCCTCTCCTCTCAAGGTCCTGCACTTGCAGGGTGAGCATGTACACAGCCCTGAGGGTGAGTCTTCTTAAAATTTGGTCCCTGAATACTAGACTAAGTCTCACCTAGGTCCGTGCCAAGAATCCCATTCCTCTTTCTTGTGCAGTTTTCCCAAAGCCTTACTTTAGAATGATAGCTCCTCAAAGATTGGGAGTATTACCTGTTTTAGTCACTGATTATTTCTAGCCTTGATATGGTGCCTGGCCCTCTAAATGCATGATGCGAGTGAATGAATGGATGAATGACTGAACATATATTCTCTGCATAAGCATTTCATTCCTCCTTGCAGCAGTGTGCTTCATACATCATGCCAGATTTTGAGCTTCTTCACCTCAATGATCATCAGAATCTTTCATCTCTTTATCCCAGTGCATAGCACCATGTCTGGCACACTGGGCCGCTAAATAAAGGTTGGTTAAGTAAATATATATCTGCCAACCTCTGAGATATAATTTTGATTCTCAGAATAACATGTCATCATTCTGACAGCTGTTTTTACACCAGGACGAGCTTAGTTCTTGGAAGTAACTGGGGATAAGGTGACTGAGGTTTGCACAAGGTACTTACTTATCTGTAAAATATACATAATTAACTTCACCCAAAGGAGTGGTTATGAGGATTAGTTCAGTTTTGTACAGAGTACCTAGCACATAGTCTGGTTCAATATGTATCCATTTTTTTGACATTTTGTATTCTTATACAATTTTTGTTACATTTTCCCTGTAAGAAATTATAATGTAGGAATTTTCCAAAATTGACATCTTCCTATAGTTATTGCAAAGCTGTCTTCAATTTCCTCTTATTTTTAATTCTCTTTGAATCCTTCATTTTTATATGTTCTATTTATGTCATACTCCATATTATTTGTCTATTTTCTTTCATATGTGCTGATAAAAAATTATTGATTAATATGTGCCAAGAACTATGTTAGCACTGTGATTGCAAAGGAGGCTTACATGGCCCCTTCCTTTGAGGAACTCATACTGTAGCTGGAAAAAAATGTATCAGCCATTGGAGTCCATTGTTACCCAAACTCTCTGGGCTTTGTGGGGCACAAGTGGGGAGACTAACCCTTCTCTCCTTTGGCTGACTCCCTGCAGTCCTAGTTAGCCCCAGTGTCTTTATTCTGTTTAGTCTTCAGCCATTTTCCTTCTGAAGAAAATTTTCTCTCTTTCCTTTGATTTATCATTACTCTTCCTTCATTATATTCTCTTGATGCTGTTTACTTTCTTTTGTCTTTTTTTCAAATAAAAGCCTACATGTAAAAAATCCATTTCAAGTTCCTTCAGAAACGTAGTTGTAAAGTGAACACTTGATTTCCTACAGCATAAATACTTAAAGACTCCAGTGTACATATGAAATTGACTCACAGCCTTGTGTGAAGCAGCAGGTCATCCAGTCTCACAAGCAGTAAACAGACCACCAAGTATCCAGGATGTAAAAGGAAGCAAAACAGTCCCTATGTCTTGAGAAGTCTTGGTCCTTCAAGGGTTATTTCAGTGAAATACCAAATCTCTTATCTTGACTCAGAGCTGTCATAAAAAGTGTTTTACAGCAAAAAGAAAAAAAAAAAAAAAGGAGACAATACTCTAGTCAGTTAATATTCAAGTAATATCAGTAAGTATAAACAATATAAAAATAACAAGATATTTGTGATGTTGGGGAGATTAAAACATAGAGACAATAATTTAAGAATTTTTTTAAAGTATCTGAATGAAAGCTATCTATCATATATATGCGAAAAAATTAGAGGATAAAAGCTAACTAGCTCAAGGTAATAAAATACCAACTATATTTTAATTATGTGAATTCCAGATAAGATACTATTTCAGAGGGCTCACTGTTCCATAAATACTTTCTGGAGCATGTGATGTGTCAGAACTTGAAACTAGTGACATAGTGGACGATGGAGGAAAAATGATATTCCAAATGGAAATAAATATTTTTCTTTCATTAAAATATATTTATTTCTTTACCATATTGTTCCACGTTTAAGCCTTGGCTTAAACCATACACAATCTCTCCTTAAAATCGATTCTCCAAACAGCAGCTATAATAATCCTTGTAGAAAGTAAGTCAGATGAAAAACAAATTAGATGATGTATCTGCCCTACTTGAAAACCTCCCTCCAAAACAAACAGGGTTATGTGGACACTAATGAGGACATAAGCAGGGGATGGCGCAGAGGCTGCTTTTCCTTGTTAGGCAAACTTATATAAGAGATTATTAGCAATCAACTTAGATGCAGAAACAAAAAACCAGGGACCAGGTGAATGCCTGGCCAAAGAGCTTATATTTCAAAGGTATTGAAAAAAGAAGGCATGGAAGTTCCTTGAGTGGCCTAATTACATTTAAAAAAAAAAAATTCTTCGACTCACCACTCATTTATTGGCCACCTACCGTGCATTCTTGGTACATTTCTTGACGACTGTGATCTGAAAACAATGAAGGTATGGCGTGATTCCTTCCCTTGAGGAGCCCACAGGCCATCCAGATGATCCTGGAGGCTGTGTGCATGTTATTCTGAAGTGAGAAGAAATTAGAGAAAGGTTATGTGATTATAAGACAGGCACCAGAATTCAGTTCTGGAGTCTAGAGGGGTGGCTGAGAGATAGAAAAGACAAATCCCATATCTTAGACATTGTGTGGCAAAAGTACGTATATTTGGTGGTTGAATAAAGAAGGAGTAATAAAAAAAAACTCCATTAGAGCAGTTCCATTTTTCATTATTTAGTAAAAGTATAATGTTAGCACTTATTCATTCATTTATTCAGTCATTCAAAGCCTAATTTTAAATACTTTCCATGTACCCGTTACTCATAGGATCCACCTTTCACCAGCCATTCTGCATAAATAAATTTGTTCAACATTATTATATTTGGAATTTGTCTAATTTGCAGTATTCATTTTACAGTGAAAGAAAAAAATTAAAGCTGATTGAAGACATATACAGTATTTTATGATCATTCTTGCTGTACTTCTACTAATTAAAATAAGAAAGCAGTATTCATTTATTAATTCAATTTTTCTAATATTAGGTACGTTTATAATATGGAATGTAAACTTTTCATGTTTATCCTGAAGATATGTACGTGTTTTTTGCAAAAAGACTTAATTTGGTTTTCTTTTCTTTTTCTTTCTTTTTTTTTTTTTTTTTTTTTTGTCTTTTCTAGGGCCGTACCACTGCATATGGAGGTTCCCAGGCTAGGGGTCTAATTGGAGCTGTAGCTGCCAAGCCTACATCACAGCCACAGCAACACGGGATCCGAGACACGTCTTCAACCTACACCACAGCTCACGGCAACGCCAGATCCTTAACCCACTGAGCAAGGCCAGGGATCGAACCCGCAATCTCATGGTTCTTAGTCGGGTTGGTTAACCACTGAGCCACGACGGGAACTCTGATTTTATTTTCTAATGTTATTTGAAAGTAAGAGAAGAAAGAGGAAAGCTTTTACATTTCCTGAAAATATATTGTCATTTGATGGATACTTTTCATGTACTTCTAAATGAGTGGTATCAATTTTGAACTGATCTGCAAAAAAGATAATTTTATTTCACAAAGGATAGAGTTTGAATGATTTTAAGGTATGGCAATCTTTACAGTTTAATTTCTGACTTTGCATCTGAGGACATTTGATAATGTCTAATGTGTTCGAGAGGGACTTCTGTTTCTAGCCATGAGGAAGTAACGGAGCGCAGACTTTGCCTTCTGCTGTTAGCAACTGGGAAACTTGACACACTATATAAAATAACTGTATTCAGACATTGGAAAACAGTGCATGGCCTTGATTTCAAGAAATTGAAAGGAAATAAACAAGGTGAACCCTAAAATCACTCAGGCTTTCTGTCTGGAGGCAATTTCCTGATTGTTGTTTAGTGAGAAAGAACACAAACAGAACTAGACTATCTTGATAATTTAAGAAGACAGAAATTAGAGTTTAGGCAGGTTGAGGCAGCCAGAGTTTTTAGTGCGGAGGAAGAAAGGGGATCTATGCAGAAAATGAGTTGCAGAAGCTGGCATATGGATTCCCATGAGTATTTGCACAAGTAGGGTAGAATACAAAAAGTCCAGGTAAAGAACAATTACTGGGAAGCCAGATTCCCAGAGGGCACACAGGGCCAAGAATTGCCCCAGTTTCTACAAGCTAGAGTAGAGATTCTTTGCTGAATACACAGAGAATTAAGTAGAGACCCTAGCAGAGTCACATCCTAATAATGAGGTTAAACTATTCTTAAAGCACAGACTATTTTAGACTCACCCTAAAAGATTAAAAACAACAGCTCAAACTGAACCACAGGTAACTTAGGTGCCTGTGAGAACAAAGGCCAATGCTTCTTAAAGAAAATAATCCAGGGAGTTCTCATTGTGGTTCAGTGGGTTAAGAACCTGACATAGTCTCCATGAGGATTTGGGTTCAATCCCTGGCCTAGCTCACTGGGTTAAGTATCCGTCATTACTGCAAGCTGTGGTTTAGGTTTCAGATGTGGGTCAGATCTGGTGTTGCTATGGCTGTGGCATAGGCCTGCAGCTACAGCTCTGATCTGATCCCTAGCCCAGGAACTTTCATATGGCATGGGTGCAACAATAAAGAGGAAAAAAAAGGAAAAAAAAATCCAGCACACTACACCTTAGTACAAAATGTCTAACATCTTGTTAAAAATTTTCAGATATGTGACAAAGTGAAAAAATATGACACACATTACCAGAAGTAAAACCAAGTAATAGAAACAGTTCCAGATTGGGAGTTCCCTGGTGGCTTAGCAGATTAAGGATCCAGTTTTTTCATTGCTGTGACTCTGGTTACTGCTGTGGTTTATGTTCAATCCCTGGCTCAGGAATTCTCACATACCATGGGCATGGTAAAAAAAAAAAAAAAAAAAATCCTGATATTATATTGATCATGAAATCAGCAGTCAAAATACCTACTACGAATACATACAAAAGGATTTAAAATAAAACATCCGTATCATGAGAAGACACGTGGACATATAAAAACATAACAAAATAGAATTGATACAGTGAAAAAAAATACATTAGAAATAATATTTTAATTGATGGGATTAAAAGCCTCTTAGACATTATGTAAGTAAGGATCAGGAAACTTAAAGCATAGCAATAGAAAATATCCAAATAAGGCACAGAGAAGGAAAAACTAACTTAAAGAAATGAACAGACTCTCAGGGACTTGCAGAGTTCTACCAAGAGGTATAGTGAAAGTGCACTTGGGGGAGTTCCTGTTGTGGCTCAGTGGTCAACAAACCTAATATCCATGAGGACACAGGTCCAATCCCTGGCCTTGTTAAGTGGGTTAAGGTTCTGGTGTTGCTGTGAGCTGTAGTGTAGGTCGCATATGTGGCTCAGATCCTGCATTGCTGTGGCTGTGGTGCAGCCCAGCAGCTGTAGCTCCGATTCGACCTCTAGACTAGGAACCTCCATATGCTGTGGGTGCAGCCCTAAAAAGACAAAAAAATAAAAATAAAAATATAGTGCAGTTGGAAACCAAAAGGACGGAGAGTGAGACAAACCAGGGGAAGAAAATTAAGACATAATGACTGAAAAAATTTCAAATGTAATGAAAATGTAAATCAAATCCATGGAGCTCAGCAAATTCCAAAGAAGATGAACACAAAGAAGACGTTATAATTACATTGTTAAAAATCAATGATAAAAAGAAAAATCTTAATATCAGCCAAAGTGAAAAGGTCTGTTACCTACAGAGGAACAAGTGAGAATTATGGCAGACTTATCAGAAGCCATATGAAAGGCAGGAAAGGATATCTTTAAAGAGTTGGGGCAAAAAACAACTTTAAAACTAGACATCTATTCCCAAGAACAATAGAATGACATAAAGTGCTGGAAGGAAGAAAAAAACTGTGAAACTTCCATACCAGGTGAAAATATTTTGTCAAAAATTAGGTCAAAATGAAAACTTTTCAAACAAATAAAAGCTGAAAGAAGTCATAATTCTCGGATCAGCACCACAGTAAATTTTAAAGAAAGTTCTTCAGGCAGAATAAACTGTTATCAGATAGAAATTTGTGTCAAAACAAAGAAAGTAAAAGCACCAGAAATTCACTACTATATATAAAATAGATAAAGAACAAAGATCTACCGTATAGCACAGGGAGATTTACTCAATAACTGGGAAAAGAATCTGAAAAGAAATGGATATTTGTATATGTGTAACTGATTCACTTTGCTATATACCTGAAACTAACACAACATTATGTTAACTATACTCCAATAAAATTTTATTTTTTAAAAAAGCACCAGAAATTATAAATGTATGGGAAAATATAAAGTATGATAATATTTTTACGTCTTTATTTATCTATTTTTTTATTTTTGTCTTTCTGTCTTTTTAGGGCCACACCCACGCCTATGGAGGTTCCCAGGCTAGGGGTCCAGTCGGAGCTGTAGCTGCCAGCCTACATCAGGGCCACAGCAACTTGGGATCCTAGCCACATCTGCGACCTACACCACAGCTCACGGCAATGGCGGATCCATAACCTAATGAGTGAGGCCAGGGGTCTTCAGGGATGCCAGTCAGGTTCGTTAACCACTGAGCCACAATGGGAACTCCAATGTTTTTATTTCAAAAATTTATTTTAAAGATAATTGTTTAGAGCAAAAAATATAATGTATTATGTGAGGGAGTTATATGTATAGGTAAAATGTATTAAAACCCCAGGAATGGGAGGGAGAAAAAAAAAGAATATTGATGTAGGAGACTTACATTATACGTGAAATTATATAACATTATTTGAATGTAGACTGTGATAACTTAATGGTGCATATTGCCAGTCCTTCAGCAATTGCTAAAACAAAACAAAGAGGTTTAACTGGTATGCCACCGGGATAAGATAGAATGCTAAAAGATTCTCAGTTAATCCAAATAAAGGAAGAATAATAGGAAAAAGAAAACAAAGAACAGATGGAAAAGATAGAAAAAAATAAAGAGATGATTGATTCATATCCAACCACATAAATTATTGTAATAAATGTAAATGTACTAAACACTTCAATAAAGGGCAGAAATCATCAGACTAGAGATGAAGCAAGAGCTAATTATGTTTATAAGAAACTCACCTTAAATGCAGTGCATTTTGATATATATTCTTATATTGTGTAAGTGAAAAGACCTTACCAAACAAACTGAAAAAGGGGGAAAATTTAAACTGCTCAGATAATAAGCAATTCTTTAGTAATTTTGGACTAGTAATTTTTTTTCCAACAATTTAAATGACCTTTTAAATTCACCAGAGCAAGTCGCAAGGCCCATACTAGGGTCATATTTTCCCTACCCATCACTATGTTTATGTATATAATGTTACTTAGGCTTTTTTTTTTTTTTTTTTTGGTCTTTTCTAGGGCTGCATCCCGTGGCATATGGAAGTTCCCAGGCTAGGGGTCTAATCGGAGCTGTAGCTGCTGGCCTATGCCACAGCCACAGCTATGCAGGATCAGAGCCGCGTCTGCAACCTACACCACAGCTCATGGCAGCGCTGGATCCTTAACCCACTGAGCAAGGCCAGGAATTGAACCCGCAACCTCATGGTTCCTAGTTGGATTCGTTAACCACTGTGCCATGACAGGAACTCCAAGTTAGGCTTTCATAATTACAACAAAAAAATCCCACAGTTCCTCAGTTTTTATAAATTAATAAAGTTTTATGACATCAAAATTTACATGGCTAAATATTACTTGCTCTTTCAGGGAAGAAAAATGTATTTTTTTCTAAGAATTATTAATACATATTAATATAAATAATGATAAAATGCAAGTTTCATTCTTTTTATTTATTTATTTATTTTTTTTGTCTTTTTTTGCTATTTCTTGGGCCGCTCCCACGGCATATGGAGGCTCCCAGGCCAGGGGTTAAATCGGAGCTGTAGCCACCCGCCTACGCGAGAGCCACAGCAACGTGGGATCCGAGCCGCGTCTGCAACCTACACCACAGCTCACGGCAACGCCGGACCCTTAACCCACTGAGCAAGGGTAGGGACCGAACCCGCAACCTCATGATTCCTACTCGGATTCGTTAACCACTGCGCCACGACGGGAACTCCTCATTCTTTTTATAAAAGAATTTATTTTTGAAAAGCCTCCAAACTCACATGGAAGGAACAAAAACTCTCATCTGAACTCTAATATAACAAGGTATATCCCAATCCATGTATTTAAGCTTCCTCGACATAGGATTTTTTGAAAAGTTCCTTTGAAAAAAAAAAAAAAAAATCGTACTGTGAAAGCAAGTCCTCATCTGAAAAACAAAGACTTTCTGGAGAAATGGTCTTTAAGACAAATGAAATATCCCCATGTTCTAGGTCATACGGAAAGGAGAAGTCAGTTGCTGCTGGATTTGCACCGCTTGCAAAGAGAATGAATATGTGCAAGATGAATTCACCTGCAAAGCCTGTGACTTGGGATGGTGGCCCAATGCAGATTTAACAGGTAGGAGTGGCCTCACTTGTAAGTCTTGTCCCTGACTGTTGGCCCTTCCAATGTGCCCATTGTCTAAAATGTTAGTGGTTAGCTTGTGTCTTTTTCAATGTTTGTTTACGTTGTTATCGTTCATGCCAAGTTATACACATAAACCTCTTATAAATTTTCCATCATCTATATGTAAAGTTCATTTAAACATAAATAAAAGTGTATTCAAAGGGTATTTTAATACATCAGTTGGTCCTGTTTTTCTTTTCTAAAATTTTTATCTGAAGCTATTTCTGATAACCTGAATTTATATTTGCAAATATTTCTTGAACATGTATATGAGAGACACTATTGCAGCCCCTAAAGGTACAAAGATAAGTGAAATATAGCCCCAGCTTTATTTTGCTTAAAATATATCAGGGAAGAAACAGGTAAAAATAGAAAAGAAAATAGTCATTAATATAATAGAGGTATTTATGAATTACTGTAAAGTATGTTAGGCAGACAGGAGAAGAAAGAAATTCCAGACAGAAAGTAGAACATGAGAAACATGAAAGCATGTGACATATTTGGAGAAAAAACCATGGAACAAGTAAGTTGTCTGGTAAACACAAGAGCCTAGTACAGATACGGTCAGAAATGAGACAGGATGAGTACACTGGCAGCAAATGGCAAAGAGTTTCTGTAGGGTCTTTCCTAAATGTTTTTTCCTAAATGGATTTCGGCTTTAAGCACAACAAAATCATTGAAGGACTTAAAAAGTAGTATCACAATATCTGTGTCTCAGAAGGATGACTCTGGTGGCAGCGTGGAGGAGAGTAGTGAGCCTGGACTCCAAACAGAGAGAATTTAGGAGGCTGTTGTGTTGGTCCAACTGAGTAGTTTCAAATGCTCTGAACTAGGGCAGCTGCAGCAGGAATGGAGAGGAATGAAGATGATTTACTAGTAAAATCAAGAGGACTCATATGGTTGAATTACATGAGTTTATAAGCTTCCCCAAAGCAATGTTCAGGTATATGAGTTTTGATTTCCACAGACCCTGGTATGAGCTCATGGATGAGCGGTCTTGCATAGGTACTTTTCACAAATTTTACAAGTGATAGAGCCATAGAACTTTATCTTTGAGTTCCTAGGGACTTTGTCATCTGAGTATTGTAATCACTCATTTTAGAAAAAGAAAGCAAGGCCTAGAGAGGTGTTCTTGAGTGCCCAAGGTCAGGCACCTAGTTAGAAGCAGATCCTAGTTCATTGCCTCCTGATCTTATGCCTCCCTGGGTACCACTGAAAATCATTGGAGATGATAGCATTCATGATTGCTGTTTACTTTTTCACCTTTTAGCAAATGAGAATATGAAACTAAGAAATTGTGTGGCTTATTCAAAGGATATCAAGAATAATTGGTGGAGTAGAACCAGGTCACATAATTCAAATTACACTTTGGGAACGAAAGCCCTTGTAAAATGTTAATCCTATTAGAAAAAATTAAATTAAGATGAGTATTATTGGAAAGATTTTATTTTATTTTATTTTATTTTTTGGTCTTTTTAGAGACACCCCCACAGCATATGGAGGTTCCCAGCCCAGGGGTTGAATCAGAGCTGTAGTCACTGGTCTACACCACAGCCACAGCAATGTCAGATCCGAGCTGCATCTGTGACCTACACCACAGCTCACAGCAACACCAGATCCTTAACCCACTGAGCAAGGCCAGGGATCAAACCTGTGTCCTTATGTATGCTAGTCAGATTCCTTTCCCCTGAGCCACGATGGGAACTTCGTGAAAGACTTTAGAAATTATCTAGTCCAAAGGCCATTTTTAAATGCAAAGAAATTACATCAGAATATTTTTGTAGGTACAAACTGCATCTCACCTCTTTTTTATCTTTTTTTTTTTTAATTTATTTTTTAATTCTCTAGCTAGAGACTGGTTTTAAACTTCAGTGTGCCTGAAAATTACCCAGGAATTTAGTTATCCATCGGCAGAGATTCCCATTCACTATTTCTGAGATGGGACTTAGCAGATTCTGAGGCCCTTAGGCCCTGTGCCATCCTTCAAAAAACATTACTCTCTGGCTCATAGCCTGTGGCCTTGAACATAATTGCTACTTGATAAATATTTTTTCTATTGAGAGAATTAGAAAGAAGAAGGGTATCACATAAGTTCATCAAAGTCAGTGTAGATAGTTAAAGAGAAGCCACCTCGAGAATCCAGGGGTTTTGGTCCCTGGGTCTAATGCTCTTTCACTATGCATTTATCTCATGGTTGCATGCAGTGGACTGACGTAAAAAAGCTCTTCCAACCTCTTTTTGGATATAAGCCTCCTCTTCCACTCATACCGTGTCTCTCTTCACATCTTCATCCTCCATCACACTGTGTGCTTCCTGCTAGTTCTTTTCGTCTTGAGAAAGCAGTCCCCTTAGGTGACCATTGTGCATGAGAACTGGGCTTGGCTTCAGAGTTAGTCCTCTCTGCTATTTGACTGAGACCACAGCTGACCAGGAAGAAGCTAAAAGACAAAACTAGTTCCTTTCTCAGGTTCATCTTAAAGGTCCAAAATCCTGACTTTGAGGTATAAGAATTATCCTCTTGTCTATATTTTTGAGGGTTCCCCAAACTCTTTCTACTGCTTCATCTTCACTTTAATTGGGGCTTATCTCATACATGAAAAATAGGTTCTATCCTATTTTAAAACATTAAAATATCAAACAACTTTTTAAAAAGAGTATGTCATAGAAATGGAACTCGAATTCATATATTTTATTCCCTAGAGATCTTCCATTGTGAATATATCATCTGCCCATTGCCAAATGACCATCACTGATTAAGGCTCTTTGACTTAGTAAAGTATTAAAAATATCCTCTTTGTTTATAAATAGATGAATATTAATGCAGTTGTCTCTGTAAAGAATCTAATCAATTATCTTCCATCATATATTAAAAAAGTCACTAACATTTATGTGAGTTGAGCCAAGCAATAGTTCAGATTGTGTTTATTCAACAACAGCAGGCAAGTGGCTACTTTCGGATCATGTATACAATTCATGTTGCAACTCTTATTTAGGGTCTTTCAGAATACGCATCTCTCATACTCACTTGTACTTAGTTTTAACTTTTATGGTTTCTGCATTTCTTTCAGTCTTCACATGAATGGAAAATGAGATCTAATTTGCCACTTACTTGGTGCCATGTCAGGCTCAGAGCAAGGGCATAGTACATGGTGGTGTGTTTTTGATTGTTGCCATGGTAGCAGTAGTTGTGAAAAGAGAAAACCAAAAATCAGTAAAAATGCTCAGAGGAAGATATGCATTACCATAAGCTGGTATTTTGTTTTCCTGGGTGAATTTTTTTTTTACTTAATTTTAGTTAAAATGATAAATCATTCTTCTTTGGAAAATAATGTTTTTCACTGAAGGTGAAGTTTGTTAAAATTATGCTTAAAATCATTTTACGAGAGAGCTACTTTTAATATATGCTCCAAAGACTCTGATATGAGTGAATAAAAACATGTTAAGTGAATTCTTATTTTCATTAGAATATGTTGCTTTTTGGCTATGAAGAAAAATTTGTGTATTTCTTAGATGAAGTGCCTTCTGAAACTATTAATAAGTTTCTCATATTTTCTTCTTGGGAAAAGTGCACATTTTCATTCAGCATTTAAGTTTCACACTTTTTTTTTTTTTTTTTTGTCTTTTTGCCATTTCTTGGGCCGCTTCTGTGGCATATGGAGGTTCCCAGGCTAGGGGTCCAATCGGAGCTGTAACCGCTGGCCTACACCAGAGCCACAGCAACGCAGGATCCGAGCTGCATCTGTGGCCTACACCACAGCTCACGGCAACGCCGGATCCTTAACCCACTGAGCAAGGCCAGGGATCAAACCCGCAACCTCATGGTTCTTAGTCGGATTCGTTAACCACTGAGCCATGACGGGAACTCCTCACACTTTATTTTTTATGAAGCATAAACCAGGATTTATCTCTTCTGCCATGATATACAACTTGAGAGTAGTTTATCAATTCATGGACCAGTTATGTGTAACCCAATTGCTATTTATTCCTTTGAAAAAGTCAAATGGTATGAAGCAGTTCCTCAGAAAGCCAGACTATACTAAATCTTATCATTAAAAAGCAGAAAATACTAAGTTATAGAAAGTAATTTTAATTATTTTTCTCCATCCAACGGTTGCTACCATCTCTCATATAATCTACTCATTTGTTTACTTTTATGTTATACACCACCACCTACTTTGCACCACATATTTTTTAAAGAAACTGGGACATATGGGTGAATGAAACAAGGTTTATATCCTGGAAGGGAAGCTTTATATGAAACTAGACATGTAAATAGGCAATTTTAGTATAACTCTTAAAATACGAATATGTGCCAAATTTCATATAAATGCAGAGAAAAAAAAAGTAATCATGTTTCCCTGAGAAGAGAAAAGCCTTCACAGAAGAAGGGACATTTGAGTTGCAAATTAAATAATAAATAGAATTTCACTTTTTAGATAATTTATATTAATGTAATAATGTTAAAGCATTGCAGTACAGCTTTATGCAATCCTGAAGTATTATTATAAATGTTATTAAATGCCCCAAGACACTTTGGATCATTGTGGGTATCTTTATTTCTTGACTCATATTAAATTTGCCTTTACATAATTGGAAAGAAGTCAGATATTAAATTTTAGCCTCCTCCAATGCATTTGACCTTATAAGTGAGCCAATACTTGTTTCAAAAAATTAGGAGTAACCCCTTGTCTTCAGATCAGTTATTACCACTTTTCTTGGATTTTGCTCAGTAATTTGTAGTCTACTTGAAGGAAACTGACTTGTCCGATGCTTCTGGATTGTTTAGGGTAATTCTAACCATGGACACTGTCAGGTCTTTAAGTTCAGAGCTTTAAATATAAATTGTACAACTATCTTTAAAGTCTTCTCCTTTTGAATGCTAGAGATCAGTGAGGCTCAGGACACTCTTCACCACTGATTGAACTTAACCTCCACCCCTTCTAGTCTTGGGATACCCAAACACCCTGGAAGGTGGCAACTCTTCTCTTTAAACTTCAAAGCAGGACAAATAAGCACATTACATTACATACATGGATAATATGGAAATTTTGTCTAATTCTCTCAATATGTCCGAGCTAGCACTTCTCAAATTCAGGATGTCTAAAAAGAATAAAATAAAAGAAGAAAGGAAGAGGAAAGAGGAAGAAAACTTTTAAGAAGCTTATTCAAAATATAAATGATCACTCCTAATCCCCAGGTGATTCTGTTTTGGGTGGTCCTGGATTGGCACTGAAAATCCTGGTTTCCACAAAGGGAAAAGGATCTAAGATTTTCATGAGACAGAAAGCAACCATAGTGGTGTTATATGTATATTGTTTTGTAGTGTTGTTATGACAAATGGCTATTATATCTAGAATACTAATATCCCCTTCTACATAAGGTTGTTTTTCTTCATGTGTGTTTTAATAGATTATATAAGATAGGCTTAATTTATGGCAAGACTTGGAAGACTCTCTGATTATATATGAAGATAGCTGAGTATCAATCTTTGGCTTCCTGCTACATTAGGGGACTGGAATTTATGACATGCAGTTTAAAATTTGAAATTCCACTAGTGATGACCAAAAAACCAGTTCATTTACTGATAGATTTCATCTGGCACATTTTATCAGGCTGATTTGGCTATATGACATGAGGGTCATAAAAGATTTTACTGAAAGTTTCTACCTTGAGCTGTCTCAAAATCAGTGTTCATTGTGCAGATTTTAGTAGCTCAGTCCACAGATGAAATACGCCCTTGTTGGAATATGGGTCCTAGAGAGCGTGCACTTGGCTATTTCTTGGTCCCTGGGTGCTAACCTGTACTCTTTCTCTTACTGTCCTTGACTTTTTGCCTTTCAATGGAAATACTACATGAGTATGTTCTGTGAGTCTTCTGAATCCTTTCAAACATTTGAACTTGTGAAATATTTGCATATACAAAAGGTATCATTACTGAAAAAAGTTAGTGTAACATACCTAACAATAGCTTTATATAATTGAATTATTGAGTTAGAGCAATGATTATCTCTAGTAAAAGCTAGGTTTAGGCAAGTACTTATTATTAGTAAGAAGAATGTTAAAGGCTAGTTCAACTTTGTATAGCTTTTAACCAATAAAGAAGTATAAACAAGCACGAGCATTCAAAGGAGAGTATGATAGATATAAGAATCTTCTTAAGATGACCTTGTACAGAAGACCATTGTATAGTCATCGGCTTCCTCAAGGTTCTTCAGGTAATAGTCAACTTCCATGGGCCTTCAGCTTCTGGAGGTTCTCCTCAAAACCTCAGTTTAAAATCACCAAAGAATGTAATTTCCAGCAATATTAAGGTTTCCTTTTACTTGTCCAGAGATCTTGGAATGTATACAGCCTTGTATAATTTAGTTTCATAAATAAATATTCCAATGAAATGTCCCATTCCAACATGTTCCAATGAAATGTTCCCCCATGGGAACATGCCAACTAAGATCACAAAAATCTAATCATATTTTAACCATTGTAAGTACTGTGGCTTTTCAACAGGGGAATGCTGTAACCTATCCAGAAAATAAACTCTATTTAAACTAGTACTAGTGTACGTATAAGCCATAGAATGAGACAACTATATGCAATGCATTTGGAGTTACTCAAAGGATTCTTTTGCAGTCGTATCAGTCAATACCCCCCCTTACGTTTTTTCCAGATTAATTTAATTACAAATGAAGCATAAACTGGCCATATTGCTAACCTGGAAATGTTTTCCCATTAGCTTTTAATTTTGTGGCCAATGCTTTTTAACTGGGGTAAATTCTCTCATTTTTTTCCATCCAAATTTTATCTAATGTCTAGTGGTTATTTTATCAGGTGCTACCAGATAGTCATTCTGTTTTTGCCAGATATTATCCTCACACATCTTCCACGGCAATTATTCTGGCATTTCTTTTAAGAATTTCTTTTCTAGATTTTATGTACCTGTAACTGAACTCTTGAACTTTTCCGTGAATTAGTTATTATTAATAAATTACTTACTGTTGTTTTATATGGGACTCTTGTGAAGACTTTTAGAGCAGTCTGTTTAGCATGATCATCTCTAAAATATTTCTATTACATTTTACAGTGCTAGTACAGTATTAGCTTTTATAGTACTTTTTTAATTACTGCAAGTCTCAACATTTATGGCAGCAATTATTTTATATAATATCAATACATCAAGAAATTAATATTATTGTTTATTTTTAAAGAGTGCCTTGGGAGTTTCTGTCGTGGCTCAGTGGTTAACAAATCCAACTAGGAACCATGAGGTTGCGGGTTCAATCCCTGGCCTCGCTTTGTGGGTTAAGGATCTGGCGTTGCCTGAGCTGTGGTGTAGGTCGAAGATGCAGCTCAGATCCTGCATTGCTGTGGCTGTGGCTGTGGCCGGCGGCTATAGCTCCAATTGGACCCCTAGCCTGGCAACCTCCATATGCCATGGGAGTGGCCCAAGAAATGGCAAAATGGCAAAAAGGCAAAAAGACAAAAAAAAAGAGTGACTGACTATTTATTTTTTAAAATGTATCTGTATCATTTTAAATAAGTAAATTATTCTGAAAGCATACCAGCTATTAATTCATGTATCTGCCTCTTTTCTCTTAACAATTTGATATGCTATAAAGACCGCAATTTAGTTATTAAGATTGTTTATATTGTGATAAAGTATCACATTTTATAATGCTAGCTGAACTACTTATTGTATATTAAACTAAATAGTCTTCCTCTTTTATTTTTAGTGTAACACCCATAGTGAAACAATATTAAGTCAACATTTAGTACTGGGGTGTTCAATATTCTGTTCTAGGTAGGGACAATTATTGAATAACACAAGCACGATGCCGAGATTCTCCTCCACTGATTACAGAGCTGCTTCATTATGAGTATTACATCAGTGAATAGTAGTATGGGAAAGAGAAGTAGCAACAATCCATGGTTCACTAATTAGAAGAAGATGTTGGGTAGTTTCTGTTAATAATAGGGGTTTATTACGCATGGTAACCTTAGATTTAAAGACCTTGTATAGAACCTAAAGATATTTTGACTAATTTAGTTTGTGCCTGCTATTATCCTTAGGTAAGGAGACTAAGCACTGGCTATGAAATTAAGATGTTGGCTTTAATGGGTAAATTATCTATTACTCTGTAACAAATTACCCCCAAACTTAGTAGTTTGGATTTATTACCTCACAGTTTCTGGGTTATAAATATGGGCACAGTTTAGCTGGGTCCTCTGTTTCATGATCTTTCACAAACCTAAAATCAGGTGTCAGCTAGGGATGGGGTCTAGACTTGATTGTGGAAGGGTGCCCTTCCAAACTTACTTAGCTAGTTATTGGCAGAATATATTCCTCAAAAATTGTTAAATTGAGACCCTCTGCTTTTTTTTTTTTTTTCCTCATTGTTGGGTCTGGACTGCTCTCACCCCCTTTCCATGTGGACCTTAGCAACATAGAAGGTTGCTTCATCAGAGCCAGACAGAAAGCCTGCTAACGAGGTGGAAGCTATTATTAGGTCACTGAATCATGGGCGGGACATCCCATCAACTGCCATATTCTATAGAAAAGAAGCAAGTCATAGGCCCAGTTCATGCTCAAGGAGAGGGGACCACATAAGGACATGAATCCCAGGATGTGGGGATCATGGAGGACTATCTTAGACACTGCTTCCCACAATGAACAATGGATCTTTGATATTGCTACTCTGTTTATACATCTACATCATGTTGTTGCATATTCATATTTATACAAAAAAGAAAGGTTTTTGATGATCTAGGTATCTATGATGATCTGCATGCTTATGGCTCTGTTTCAATCCATCCTTCTATTTCTGTGGAGAATTTTATCCATAGGAATTCTGGGATAAAAGCTCTGATTTGGATAGTGTCTTAAATTATACATAGGACAGATATTTTCATGACTAAATCAGCTCTATTTGTTCATGCATAAGAATTATAGACCACCTTGTCTGGCAGTAAATCCCACGTGTTAAATGTGTGGGGTGTGTCACTGATAATGTATCCTTACAATAGCAGTCTCAAACTTTCAGCTGTAGGTTGGGGCATGGGAAGGCTGAAGATTTTCACTATTTGAGTGGTTTATTCAAACAGGGTATTTGATGTTCTACTAATAGTGAGATTATTAGCAGACATAAAGGCATCTATATCAATAAGAAAGAGATAATGTTTCCCTTGGGAGTTCAGAGGACAGACAGGGATTCTTGGAAGCTAGTGTCGTGTCTCCCATGGAGTTAAGTCATTAAACAGATTTTAGGTCGTTATCCTGAATTTTAGCTAATGTGGGATGATGATTCTTTAAATGACATTTTTATTTGCAGTATCTATAGGTTCTTATTTATAGGCTCCCAAATCATAGAGAATATAGGCCTTTTTAGATGTCTTACCTCAAGATTCATAACTATATTGATTTCTAGCTTATTTAATTTTTAAGTCTATCTGGAAATGTCTAGTCACATATTGGATATTTTCTAAGTTGATAATTTTTCATTCTAACTTTTTTTTTTTCTGTTTGATTGCCCTAATTCTAATTTGAACCCATTTACAGAGAGGATATAGTCCTTTTTATGTCAGCTATTGAGTCTATCCCATGATTGTTTGAAGGTTTTCTAAAATCTATCTTTAATCTTTATTTTAAATTTGTATTGAAAAGAAAGCTTCTGAAATTGCCTTATGTAATGCATTTTCTATTTTTATTTTTAAATGTTATACCACGGGGTTATTTAAATCATCCGTTTTCAAATATGCTGCTTTTTAAACATCTTCCTCCACAAGGCTAAAAATTAATTGAATTAATTGCTATATACCTGTAGTGCAGGACAATTAGTATCTAATAAAAATCCTGAATTCTGCAGAAAATATTGTGCCTGTATCCCTAAAGTTTAGGAAAAATTATTAATTATAGCTCTTAATTTAGCTCTAGACCAGGGTTTTAATTCAACTTCAACAGATCTGACTTGTGTTCTAGAAATTTAAAATGCAGTATTCTTTTCTAATAAAAACAGCAAAGTCAGAATCACTCATTTACAAAACCAGGTTGCAAAGAAAAAGAAAAATGCGAGGAGGGTAGCTTTAAGAAGGCTACAAAGACCTTGAAAAAGACTCCATTGGAATTTGAATTTAATTAATTAATTATTTATTTATTTAGTCTTTTGTCTATTTAGGGCCGCACCTGTAGCATATAGAGGTTCCCAGGCTAGGGGTCGAATCAGAGCTATAGCCACTGGCCTACTCCAGAGTCACAGCAACGTCAGATCTGAGCCATGTCTGCAACCTACACCACAGCTCATGGCAATGCCAGATCCTTAACCCACTGACAGAGGCCAGGGATTGAACCCAAAACCTCATGGTTCCTAGTCGACTAGATTCGTTTCCGTTGCACCACAACAGGAGCTCCTGGAGTTTGAATTTTATTGAGCATTCTCGGTATGTCAATTTAAGGAGGTGAATATTGACCATTCAGTATTTTATCTCTTAATTTGTCTATAGTTGTTTGTCAGTATTTCAGTTTGTTAATTATGTTATATCAAAAGTCCCTCATAGTAGTCATTGTTATTCTAGAGAGCTATCTATCTAATCATCTTTCTAAACTTTATCAAGAAAAAGGGAAGATTTAGAATTAAAATGTGACTTTTTATAGGAAGCAGTTTTTCTAGGAAGAGGTTGAGACTTTGACGTAGACAGACCCCTGACACAGAAGAGAGAGGAGCCACCGTGATGAGTCAGGAGCATGTCTTGCGAGTGGTTGGCACTGATTCCATTCCTGAATGGGTGGTGATCAGAAGCAAGGGCCGACACCCACCGTATAACACGCAAAAACAGTGTTCACTGAGCGGGGTGCTTGTTAAATGACTGAACAGGTTTAAAACAGGTTCTGGTAGTTCCTTGCTCTCATGGCTAGAGAACAATGAGTCTTTTCCTAAATTTATGGAAATACGTATTTTTATTCTCACAATTTGGGAAATATTGGCCCAGACCAAACACAAATCCTGTTTCTCTCTCTATGAAATAAAAAAGAGGCTTTACTCTGGAAGGGAAAGACAAGCCAAACATTTAGGAACACGGTGCTGTCTCTCCTTTCAAGAGATGGGTGAGGGGAGATTTCAGTCTTCGTTAGTACGTCTATTGGAGGCTGATAATGCACCCTGTAGAGATCATACAAAACTAAAGGGGTGAGTCTTAAAGTGAGTAATACAATATGTGGTAAAGGGGGGAATGAAGAGTCTCCTAAAGAATTCAAATGTAATTTATGTTCAGAACACTGCTGGAAGGCCAAAAACAAAATGAAACTTGTCTATGCGCTGGACTTGCCTCCTGACAATAGCTGCATAAAAATTTTTTAAAAAATGGTTTATTTCTTACTAACTTATTCTGTTACATTGTGACCATTGTAACCATCAATGGAAACATAATTTAGTTTCCTTCTTTTTCTTTCATTTTCTAAAAGTGTGGAACTGAGTTCCATCCAGGGAGCAGCATCTGTTTATAATGCTGGAAGAAAAGATTTTATAGGCTTAAGTATGTCACACCAGGATTGTAATGAGATTAGGTTTGGGAACATGATTGTCCAGAGAAAACAGTGCTGTATCTCGATTTGTATAACAGAGAGGCAATTTTTTTTTTCTTCTTTTCTGCACCTGAGGCACGTGGAAGTTCCCAGGCCAGGGATCAAATCTGAGCTGCAGCTGTGACCTACACTTCAGCTGCAGCAACCCCAGATCCTTAACCCATTGTGCCAGGCTGGGGATCCAACCCTCCCCTCCCCACCAACCCAAGCTTCTACAATTAGATTCTTAACACACTATGCCACAGCGGGAACTCCAAGAGGCACTTTTTTTTTAAAGAATTAAAAATAGCATAAATTATGGAAGATGCAAATATAGCTATGTCTCTGATAACTAGTAAGCACTGTTATTATTGATCAGTAAAATCCTGGATACATTTTAAAACTATTTTTCTCATCACAGGTTGTGAACCCATTCCTGTCCGCTATCTTGAGTGGAGCAACATAGAATCCATCATAGCCATTGCCTTTTCCTGCCTGGGCATCCTGGTAACCTTGTTTGTCACCCTCATCTTCGTGCTGTACCGGGACACACCAGTGGTCAAATCCTCCAGTCGGGAGCTCTGCTACATCATCCTAGCTGGCATCTTCCTCGGTTATGTGTGCCCTTTCACCCTCATTGCCAAACCTACTACCACATCCTGCTACCTCCAGCGTCTCCTGGTTGGCCTCTCCTCTGCCATGTGCTACTCCGCTCTAGTGACCAAAACCAATCGCATTGCACGCATCCTGGCTGGCAGCAAGAAGAAAATCTGCACCCGGAAGCCCAGGTTTATGAGTGCCTGGGCCCAAGTGATCATTGCCTCAATTCTCATTAGTGTGCAGCTAACCTTGGTGGTGACCTTGATCATCATGGAGCCCCCCATGCCCATTCTTTCCTACCCAAGTATCAAAGAAGTCTACCTTATCTGTAATACCAGCAACCTGGGTGTGGTGGCCCCTTTGGGCTACAATGGACTCCTCATCATGAGCTGTACCTACTATGCCTTCAAGACCCGCAATGTGCCCGCCAACTTCAATGAGGCCAAATATATTGCCTTCACCATGTATACCACCTGCATCATCTGGCTGGCTTTTGTGCCCATTTACTTTGGGAGCAACTACAAGATCATTACCACCTGCTTTGCAGTGAGCCTCAGTGTAACGGTGGCCCTGGGGTGCATGTTCACTCCCAAGATGTACATCATTATTGCCAAGCCGGAGAGGAATGTCCGCAGTGCCTTCACCACCTCGGATGTAGTCCGCATGCATGTTGGCGATGGCAAACTGCCCTGCCGCTCCAACACTTTCCTCAACATTTTCCGAAGAAAGAAACCAGGGGCAGGGAATGCCAAGTGAGTTATGTGACCCGGGTTTGCCTCCTCTTTTTCTCTTTCTGTCTCTGTCTATATCTCTGTCTCTCTTTCTTGCGTTCTCTCTTTTCTCTTTTCTTCTATTTGACCAAATCGTATTCTTCCATGTGCGCAATGTTTTACATTTCCTTTCTTATTCTTTTTTTTTTTTTCCAAATCTCACATTCTGTTGCAGTAGGAATGTTGTACTAAAGGTCTTTGTTGTTTTCATTTCTTTGGAAGAGCAAGGAGCTTGAAACCACAACCAGTTGAGCATCTCTTTAGTCTTACCTAGAATCTGCAGCTTCTGTTCTGCTCCTAATGTTTTCCCTCTCTATGGGTCTCACTTCTGTGAACTATCAACACATCACTGGCATCTGGTCAGACATGCAATCTCTAGTTTTAATTTTTAGTTTAGATCATGGTTGAGATTGTATATGATTTATTTGTCACTCTGGTTACATTATAGTGTCATCTTGTCACTATTACTCATCTTGAATGGAGAGAAAGGAAATTAAGGACCTGGGGAAATTTGATTATTCCTAAATTTGACTACAGCTGAGCACCAACTCTGTCCTAAAACAGGTTCCCACACGCAACTGTCCTACCATGGTCCTCTTATTTATTGAACTTTAATGTGTATTGTAATCTTGCACAACACTATACATGCATTGACCTATCTCTGGTACAGGGCTATGATCAGAATGGTTTCCTAGCCATAAAGCGCCAAATGAAATAAGAAACCAGATAAAGGTGAAGAGCCCCAAAAGTGAGAGTCAATGTGAACATCAAAGCCCAGATTATTTCTATTTTGGTAATTCTTCTGAGTAGTTTATGTAAAAAAACACATTCCTATCTTCTTCCTAACTCTGTTTTGCCAGGAAGCATATGCTAAAATTTGCATGTGTCATCTATTTCTGAGACCCATGAAAACAGATTTATGTCACATTTACAACTTTTAAAATAACATGGATGCTTAAAGTTCCAAAGGTAATTGAATTATACAGAAATTAAACAATTTTACCCAGTGGCAGTATTAATTTTACTTTTTGAAGCAGTTCTTTAGAAGTGAAGAATTTGGGGAGTTCCTGTTGTGGCTCAGCAAAAAACAAATCTGACTAGGATTCGGGATCATTCCCTGGCCTTGCTTAGCAGACTAAGGATCCAGCATTGGCCATGAGCTGTGGTGTAGGTCACACACTTGGCTCAGATCTGGCATTGCTGTGGCTATGGCATAGGCCGGCAGCTGTAGCTCCGATTAGACCCCTAGCCTGGAACCCTCCATATGCCATGAGTGCAGCTCTAAAAAGACAAAAAAAAAAAAAAAAAACCAAAAAAAGTGAAGAATTTTAATAGTAATAATAATAACATATAATTTTTATAGCTATTCTGTGCACCTAAACAAGTCAGCAAGGTAGGGTTAATGGGTATTATTTCCCCTCATTTTGTATGTGAGGACACCAAGCCACTGTGAAATTGTGTGCCTCTTAAGTTGCTCCACTTAACTATCCATTCTCTGTGTAGGTCCTAACTGGCCTGACATTTCTCATCTTAACATATGTCAAAAAAAAAAATCTACATGCTTTAAACTTCTGGATTTTGTATCTTTATTTGCCAAGCAGCAGCATGGGCATCTTGTACAGAAATCATATAATTGGTTTGAGGATCAGATGAGGGAATCTATGGGAAAATATATCTTTGATATCCATCAGGTTTTATTATTATTTCAGATAAAAACATCCTTAAATTTTTTCAGTGTTACAAACAAAGCCAATAGTTTACACCTACTTCTTGCCGTATCAATTTCAAGTTCTTCATGAGATGCTGATTATAAAAGTTGCTCAGTTGTTTTTTTCCTTGTCCTGTCTTTTCATTCTGGCCAACATCCCCTGGGTTCCAGTGGGCATGAAAGCAAAACAGCAGTGCCATGAAATGAGAAAAAAAATAAACCATAGCCACAGAGCCCAGATGCACAATGGCATCATGACAATTATCATTAAGAGGGGAGGGATGAGAGGAAACAAAATGAAAAGAAGGGAGAAAACACTCTTTAAACTGGAATGTTTGTAGCGACTAAGATATTTCCTTTATTGCGTCCCATATGGCTTTACAAGGGTTCCATTCCACCATGCACCATTACCCAGCTCCGTGTTTTCTAACTGCCTTGGTCATGGTTTTTCAGAAACTTTCATATGATTTTAGGTCATGAGTCATTTCTAAAAGCTGTTCTTCTAACCATTTAATGGAAAGAGAGAATCTATATAATGAAGATATCTTGTGTTGGTACTCAGGAGTATGTATTTTTGAAAGCTCTCTCAGTGATTCTGTGTAGAGACAGATATGGGCACCTGTCCAAGAGAGCAGTGACTAATCATTAGTCTGCATTGCTTGGCTGCTGGGATAAAATGAAGTGAGCTTATCATTTCTATAGTAGTCACGCATTTTGTATATTTCTGATTACTTTCTCACACCTGGAACTGCTTTCCTTAGAAGCTGAGAATACTGCGAATTTAGGAATTCATTTCGTTTGGAATCATGCTTTTGAGAGAAAAAATCAGCTTGATCTAAATTGGATTGGTTGTCTAGGAAGCACTGCTTTCACCAGTTAATGCATTGCTCAACTATTAGCTGTAATTGATCAAGCACTGTCAGATTATTATGGTGAGAAATATACTTCTAATTAGTAATTCTAATATGCAATTTTCTTAGTACAATTGATAGCTCCTCCAAAGTGTACCACATACCTGAGCTGACCCACAAGTGTTTTCTATAAAGCCTGAACTTCTATGGAAAACAACCATTTATTTACTGATCTTTCTCACTTACTCTGCTTTTACTTCTCTTGCAACTCTCTGCAAGACTGTACTTTTAAAATATAACAATAATCTCAGTGCCTCTGTTTTTTACCTTTTTATTGCTGTTTTGTGATTTCTGGTTTGGCTTAAAGTTACAAAAACCACAAACAATCTAATATTTTCTACAGCCACAAAAATATGGCAGAGTTTTGCCAACTGAAGTAAGGGGCTGAAAACTCTGGTGAACACATCACCCAATGAGTTTATTACCATTCTGGATGTGTAATCCCTGCGTTTATGGTGCACTGTGGGTGTTCGGCAGCCTGCATATGTAGCTATAAACACAGAACAGATGCTGTAATGAAGAGCTTCCAACTCATCTATCTGTTTGAATATTATGCTGAGGAGTTGCAAGTCCAAGTACATTCTCATAACAGGCTGTTTCTGAGATACATGGGAGGGATGATGTTATGTGTCTGCTTTTGCAAAGTTTACTTCAATTTGTTATTTAATTCACAGCCAGATATCTGACACAACCAAAAGCTTGGGAACTTGCATTTATATTTTCTGAAATGTAATTTAGGAGGAATTTAATCAATAAATTGAGTGATTGGGTGACTTGAGTTACTTTAGTTAGATGTCCTATTGGGCATAATCCTGTCCTGGAAGAGCAACTCAATCACATAATTACTTTCGACATCTCTAGTATCTTTAGCTGTTAGTTTAACGTATTTGAATGGGAAAATATTCAGGCCTAACTTAACATAAAGATGTTGGTAAAATTTCTTGGCAATAGAAGAAACATAGAAATCCATAGACGTTCATAATTAAGGAAATTATTTAGATCCGTGTTACTGATCACTTCCTTTTAAAACAAAATGAGTTAACTTTATACAATTAAAAAAAATTAAAACAATGTAAATGACATGCTTTCTCTAAAAAAAATAGTTATGTCAATAGCTAAATATCAAAGTGACATTTTTAGTTATTTTGGGGGGTACATAACCTTAATGAGTGCCCAAACAATTAGAGGGCACTTGGAGCTGAAATGTGACAATACACTCTGACTTATGGGGTGCATAACTGCATGCAAAACCGAAAACAATTATAATCACCAAAAAGGCATTATATTGATGCAAGAAGTAACTTTAAAACATAGGTTTCTAAGGAAGTAGAATATTAGTATGTTTCTGTGATTGTTTTTTAAGCATTTGAATATATGTTTTTAATGTGTGCAAAAGTAGATTGAAATGCTAAATGGAATGATGCTCTGAGGGTATTTTCCTCTTGGTCTGCTAGAAATTTTTTTTGTCCACAAGAAAAGGCACATAAGCCTGCAGCATTAGTGCTTATGCCCTGGGTAAGCATCTTGTCTTTCCTCCTTTGATTATGAAAGGAAATACGACAGCGAGCCAACAGACATCATAATCAAAGAGGGATAACATGTTCTCTTTCATAGAAAGACCTCATTCACTATTCTAGCTCGTAAATGAGAAAATCTGTCATTTTGAAATCGTTTTTCCCTTAATCAAACAATAAGTGGCTTTAAAAGTTACTATAATTCTTCATTTGATTTTACAGTAAATATCAAAAGATTTTATTGCAGCACTTGCCATAGAATTTCACTACTTGAGAGTAACATTTATGGTGGATCTACTGCTTATTCATTCATGTATTCATTCGATCAGTGATTGTTTCAAGAATAATATATGCTTCATAAAAGCACTTAGGTATTTGATGTGGTGATAGTAATATTTAGGATAAAAAACATTAGACGCAGGCACAGATTGCACCAGTCTTGCAATACAGTAAGGGAGACTAAAACATATAATTAAATCAGAGTTCTCTCATAGTACAGTTGGTTAAGGCTCCGACATTGTCACTGCAGCAGCTTGGACTGCTGCTGTGGTGTGGTTTCAATCCCTGGCTTGGGAACTTCCTTATGACAAAAAATAATAATAATATATATACATTTAAAACTAAATATATAGTTAAAACTAAATATATGGTTAAATGCCATAATAGAAGGTCAATATAATATTTTGAGGGTCCAGGGAAAAGAGATTAAATCTAGCTAAACAGAATGGTATTTGGGGAAAGAAGGGGAAAGACTTCCTGATAAAAGTATTAAAGGGGCCTTTGAACTTAACTATTATTATTATTATTATTATTTGTCTTTTTAGGGCTGCACCCATGGCATATGGAGGTTCCCAGGCTAGGGGTCTAATCAGAGATGTAGCTGCCGGCCTTTGCCACAGCCACAGAAATGCCAGATCCGAGCCACGTCTGCAAACTACACCACAGCTCAGGGCAACGCCGGATCCTTAACCCACTGAGTGAGACCTGGAATCAAACCTGCAACCTCGTGGTTCCTAGTTGGATTTGTTTCTGCTGCACCACGATGGGAACTCCAACGTTCTTTTTGTTTGTTTCTTTGTTTTGCTACTTTAGGGATGCACCCTCTGAACTTAACTTTAAAGGATTTTTTCAACAGGAGAAATTGTGCCATGAGAGACCATTTTACATGTAGAAAGTAATGTAAGTGAAGATTCAGAAATGTTAGTGCACTTTTGGGTCAAAACATGGAATTTGTTATGAATGAAATACATGGAGAGATGTAGTGTTGGGTAAATTTGTAAAGGTAGAAAGAGGACAGACAGTAATCAGTGTTCTAAGAAAAAAAGCTTGGATGCATTTTATACGAACCACAACATGCATGAATGATTTTTGTGAAGTTTTATGATCATGTAGTATTATGGGAAGAGACTGACTATAGAAAGACTATAGCATGCTACAGTAATCCAAAACAGGTTAAGGAGTTCCCTGGTGGCTCAGTGGGTTAAAGATCTGGCATTGTCTCTGCTGTGGCTTGGGTTGCTGCTGTTGCCTGAGTTCAATTCCTGGCCCAGGAACTTCTGCATGGGTCAGGCAGGCATGGCCAAAAAACAAAACGAAACACACACACACACACACACACACACACACAAAACCAAAAGACAGGTTAAAAATAAAAGGCTTAAATTAGAGCAGTGGAATAGAAGTCAAATCCCAAGTATGCATATGAAAAAGTTTTCTGAGCTTGATTCATTAGAACTGGAATTTTGATTTTTATAGAGGAAGAAAGGAATAAACAATAGCATACAATTCTCGTGATTTGAGAAAAATACAACTATCATAAAAAAGTGATAGGGGATCCAGGAATAGAGCTGGGGAAATGTTGGTAAGTTGGTTTTCAGACTCAATCAATTGAAAATCCTATAAAGGCATTCAAACAGAAGCATCCATAAGCTATTTAAAAATTTAAGTCAGGAGCTTGAGAGAAAGGTCTGGCCAGAGCTCTAGATTTGAAGCATAATTGTCAGAATGTTTACAGTGGCCAAAAGAATGATTATGACATGAGAAAAGAAGAAAGTAGGAGGAAGAACACTAGGGAATACTTATATATGAGATAAGATAAATAAGGAAAAACCGAAGACGATAAACAAAATGGAATTTAAAAAATGGGAGAAACAGAGGAATTTCAGTATCAAAGAAAGCAAGAAGGAGGCTGTATTTTAGTCAGCTCTGTTGCCATAGTAAAATTCTACAGACTGAATGGCTGAAAAGACAAATATTTATCTCCTCACAGTTCTCGAGGCTGGAAGTCCAAGACCAGGGGGTCAGGATGGTTGAGTTCTGGTAAGACCTCTCCTCTTGGTTTGCAGACAGCTGTCTTCTAGCTTTGTGCTCACATAACTAATTTTCTGTACAAGCATAGGGACGGAGAAAAAGAGAGAAGGGGTGTCTTGTGTCTCTTATGATAAGAGCACTAATTTGGACCCCACTCTCATGACTTCATCTAACCCTAATTACCTCCCAAAGGCTCCACCTCCTAATACCATCACATTGGGGGGTTAAGATGTTGACGTATGAATTTGAGGGGGACAAAACCATTCAGGCCATCACAGGCTGTTTCGAGAAGATAGAACTTGGGATCCTTGGGATCCCCAAGAATGGAGACTCTGTGGCTATTCTTGAGTGGTTTCAGTAGTGTGGTGTGAGTAGAATTGTTATTGCCATAAGTGGAGGGGTTTGTCATGAAAGGAATTGAGAGGTTTAGACAGTATCTAAGGAGACCAGGGAAGACAGAGGCGTGCTATAAGAGAGGAGAAAATTAAGTTTGCTTGTAATTCCTAAGGAGCTGACAAAGAAAAATTGGAAATATAAACCAGAGATCATACGGTTTATGCTGGGCAGTCTGTCCCAGAACTGTGTCATTGCAATAGAGCCACTGGACACCAGCTGGCAACTGTGACAATGAAGGACCAACTCTGAAAAATACTTTGGTTGTAGTTGATGCTGGTTCTCACTTAGCTATGTGTGTGTTGCTTGACATTAAAAAAAAAGAAAAAGAAAAAAAAAAGGCAGAAAAATCAAGCTGGGACTTTAATTAAAAATTAAAGCAATTTTAGAGGAATTTTAATTAAAATCCTAAAATACAGCCCTTACTATTGATTTCATCATATCTCTGGGCTTACAAACATTGATTGTAAGATTTGAGGTGGAATAAATGAGGGAAAGCTGGAAAGTAAGGCGTGCTATCCGGGAGTTATGGGTGGAGCTGGAAGATTTCCAGCTCAGAGGTATCGGTCATTTGCAGAAGAAGGGCATTGTGTATTCAGTACCAGACTCAGTGGAGAATGAAACAGTTACCTTCATTCAGCTGGGATTGGAAGGGACTAAAAATGCAACTCCTTGGCTCTCCTCCTGACAGCCCATCACAGAGCCTGAGCCTGCCAGCAGGAGGGTATTTTGTTTGGATTAAAGCCTTATGCCCCCTGAAAAAAACAAGCTAAAATGCCTTCACTCGCAGGAATATGTGACATTTTCTGACCTAAAAGCATGTAGTTTAGAATGAAATTATCTGTTATTCAGAATGAAAATAGTAAGCTGTGTGTTGAGGAGTTGCCGCTGTGAGAGACCAGCTTCAGCAGCCGTGGACTTTACAGCAGGGAAGGGGTGAAGGATATTAGGATGAGGAAGGATGGACACAACTTATACCCCAGAAGGTGCAGCAAATTTGCCATCACCATGGTTTCCTTGCTTTTTCCCTCTGTGAATAATGTACTTATTCTGCAAACAGCACGGAAATGAAAATAGCTACTTTTAATACTCATGTTTAGGCTCTATACTGAGACCATGGGACATAGATTGTGCTACAACTTCAAAGAGAATATATTCCTTTTGAATATAGGTCACCTTCTATATTTCTTTCAAATTCAAATAAACTTACATGACATACATCGTCTAGTTCTCAAACAGTATTTTATTCTATGTTTATAATGTGTAGTTTCTGAAATGAATTCAGAAATGTTGCTTATGAATATCCAAAATGGGAGTTCCCGTCGTGGCTCAGTGGTTAACCAATCCAACTGGGAACCATGAAGTTGTGGGTTCGGTCCCTAGCCTTGCTCAGTGGGTTAAGGATCTAGCATTGCCATGAGCTGTGGTGTAGTTTGCAGATGCGCCTTGGATCCCGCACTGCTGTGACTCTGGCGTTGGCTGGCAGCCGCCGCTCCAATTCGACCCCTAGCCTGGGAACCTCCATATGCCATGGGAATGGCTCAAGAAATGGCAAAAAGACAAAAAAAAAAAAAAAAAGAATATCCGAAATGATCCAGAGTAGGTACATACAACACTATTGTGCAAATAAAGAAACTAAGACTTGGAAATTTCAAGGTCATTTTTATCAGAGGAACGAATGGGACTAAAATCATTGTTTCCTGGATAAAATCATTTATTTTTATCATTATTATTAAAATACAATTTTAAACACTTTTATGTATATTGCCTAAATAATCTATTCATTCATCCATATATTCAATAAAATAAATAGACATGGAGCCCGCCCTCAAGAAGCTCATAGTTTATTGGTATAAAACACTGTTATGATAAAATCCAGTGAGTGAAATGATAGGAAACGGTATACTGTGGTGAATCAGGTGTGTGGATAAGTTTAGAGTCAAGTTTATTGAGTCTGGGTTCGTTATTTTTACAAGATCCGACTCTATGTAACAGATACTTTCATTTCCCCTAGTTTCACTCTATGTAACAGTCACCTGTTAAATGAAAGAAGCTATCAGAGGACACACTGGAGGCCTGCAGGCTGAACATGACCAAGGATATTCTTAGATCACAAGAATAAAACTTACAGTTTCATTAATTAAAACTCTTAGGCTACCGCACCTGCAGCCCAAAAAGAAAAAAAAAAAAACAAAAAAACAAAAAACTCTTTGGTACAAGTTACAGAAGCCAACCTAAGTAGCTTACGAAATTTATGTTCCCTTTATATAAATAAATGGGAAAATTTATATAGCATATACAGCACAGCGTCTAGCATATAGTAAAATCTCAATGATTGTTAGATAATGACATTAAAGTTATGAAAATAGGGGAGGAGATATGGAAGTTCATGCTAACATAAAACTTTGCATGGTTACCCCTTCCTGTAAAGAGAGTTCTAAATACTGGGCATATGCATCATTACTCTCAGCTCGTAATACCCACAGTGTAGAATGGAGGAACTGTGCATCTGCCAAAATTCAAGGCATGCAGGTGCTCCTCAGTGTGAGATGTGTATGAAGAAGACACCCTTGGAGTTCCTGCTGTAGTGCAGCGGAAACGAATCCGACTAGGAACCATGAGGGTTCAATCCCTGGTCAGCGGGTTAAAGATCTGGCATTGCCATGAGCTGTGGTGTAGGCATAAGCTGGCAGCTATAGCTCTGATTCAACCCCTAGCCTAGCCCTGGAATCTCCGTATGCCACAGGTGTGGCCCTAAAAAGCAAAAAGAAAAAAAGAAGGACACCCTGTTTGACATGACTTGGCAACCTGTCCATGCTTGGCCACAACCAAAGAAAGATGAGATCATTTGCAGTCCATCTGTTAGCCTTGGTGTTCAGTGTAAAGTGCTACCTCTTAAGAGGGAAGCAGGCCATGTGAGCAAGTAGTTCAAACTAGTTCAAGAACAAAAATACTAACAGCCTACACAGTGAAGAAACTAAGAAGAAAGTACCAGTGGATTTGGAAGTTTCCAATCATGAGAAGAGTGACTATAGGCTCATTAATTAGAATTCTGGCTGCAAGTTATAGAAGCCAAATTAAGCTGGCAGAAGGGAATGGGGTCTTTAATAGAAAGGATATAAGGAATACTGTCAGGTACCTATGGTAACAAAGTTTGGAATGCTTCTGGACCACAAGGTGGACCAGGCTCTGAGGAAAAGGGTTCCAACCCTCTATGTCATCTCCTAGTTCCCTGCATACCTCCTTTGTCTTCTCTTCATAGATATGCTTTCTCCACTCCTTGGCCTCTCCCAAGTTTGCATGCTTTTATAGGCCCAGTTACCAAAGAGACTGCTTTAATTCCCTTGACCCACATGGTTCTATAAGATACGGACAGAAACTGACTGGTGTTGCCTGACTCAGATGTCTATTCAAGGTCAGAAGGATAATGGACAAAGGATGGAGTCACAGAGTGTAAGATTGTCTTCCAGAGGCCCATGGCTCCCATTCTTCATGGGTAAGATCAGGGAGGCAGTTCCCAGAGAAGGGGTATGAGTGTCATGTGAGCAGAAGCCCTGCAAGTGCCACCACCCATCCTTTCTTCTTGGGCATCTGAAAAAGCCAGTACTAATCACCAGCCTTTAGATTTAGAAAAATTGAGGAAAAGAAACTTCAGAACCTGCAGGTGGTAATCAGCCAGCCACATAATCACCCAGCTATTCAACATCTGCGTGACTATTACAAACTCCAGCAGACATACCAATGGAGGGGTGAGAAAATGCATCACTCTGGCAGAGCCTTTGTTGTAAAGGTATGAGGTGAAGAGTCAAACAGATTTAAAAACTAGGCTTGTCTTTGCTACTTTATAGAGAATCCTGATTATAGAATGCTTCTCAGTTCCCTCAAGATGAACAAAGAGGAGGAAAAAAGGTGTTTTTGTTTGGTTTTTAAGAAATATGGATCATTAGGACATTGTCTTCTGAGTGAATTCAAACGCATCATAAATTAAGAGCCAACAATAAAATACTACTTATTGTTAACACTGGTTAATTGAACAGAAAAAGAAAATCAGCAGATATTTAATCAGGTTAACCTGAAGGTATGTCTCTAATTTGAGTTTATTTCAAAGGGGTAAGTGAAATCTCCTATAACTGAAGGAAATTTAATAATACCCTCTATGCAGATTATCTTCAAGATAAATGAGGATTCTGCTACTAACAAAATTAGGCCAAGTCCCCAGTGATGCTGCTAAAGATATTGAAAAACAACAGCTTAAAAAAAATCAATAACAACAGAAAATACTTTCCCTTATTTCTTAGTTATAAAAATATATACTGTTAGCTTGCTCCCAGTAAATGCTCTCAAACACTGTGGGACTTAATGTCATTTTCCACTTGACTAAACTCTGCATTGCTTATGTTAGTTGGCATAGATGGGTGTGGGGTGGGGGAGTAGGAAAAGTGCTAACAGAAAAACAATGACGGCGTACATGATCAAAGTAGATTAAAAAGTAAAGTAAAAGAAGTTCTGATAATGGAGCAGCTTGAGTAGGATGTCAGGGGCTCAGAGGGCTGGCTGTGGATATGTCACCAGGCAATTCTATGACTCTAGCCACTGATTCTATCCGTGTTTTATTGAAAGTGATGGAATTGCAAGCAATTTTAGTAAGGTTTTTTTTTTAAACTCTGAATGTTTAAAGTCAAAAGTTATTCCAGGGCTGATCCTAGTATAAAATCACTTTGAATCTGATGGTTAGAATGGACTCAAGGCCTGATGCACCCCTTTTAAGACTGGGAAAGGAAGCACTGATGATTCATTCACTCAAGCACTTACCATGTGCTGGCCATTGGGACAGGGGCTTGGAATACAGTGGCGAAAAAAACGGATTCAGTCCCTGCCTTTGTAGAAATTTGGAATCTAGCCAGGAAACCAGGCATTATTAAGAGGATCTAATCAGTCCCAGTGTGTGGAGGCTGGAAACGTTCTCAAGAGGTATTACTTAGGCTACAACTTCTGAAGGAGGAAGAGGGGAAAAAATACTGGTGGCTGAAGGACATGAAGCAATTCCTAGAGAATAAAGGAAAAGTGTGATAAGGAAACAGAACCATGAGGTTGTGGGTTCAATCCCTGGCCTTGCTTAGTGGGTTATGGATCCAGCATTGCCCTGAGTTGTGGTGTAGGTCACAGACATGGCTCGGTTCCCAAGTTGCTGTGGCTGTGGTGTAGGCTAGTAGCTGTAGCTCCTATTGGACCCCTAGTCTGGGAACCTCCATATGCTGCATGTGTGGCCCTAAAAAGAAAAAACAAAAAAACAAAAAAACCTCAAAACTTACATCAGTAGTTCCTCCTTTGACCTTATATGGTTTAACTGGGACTGTCATGATGCTATTTAAATCATGTGTCTTAGCAAAAGGGTGGTAGCATATGCTAAATATGGTAATTCACCTCAGATTTCAGTATAATGTTCCCTTTCACCTAGCTTCTTTTGCCTTTCACCCATATTTCTATATTGGCTACATACAGAAATGCTACTCTTCAAGGACCATTAACTCCCTGATTTCATGTAAAAAGATTCAGACCCTATATCTACTGTCTTGTGTTTTAACTAACAGGATTTGTGGCTTGAATGTGCCTGGCATTTGAATGCATTTTGTCTTTCTTCAAGGGAGAGTAGATTGTTGCTAGAGTACCGGATTCTTTTCTTGAATGGTCATTAACTTACATTAGACTCCCAAATTCCCTTAAAATTTCCTTCCTTCCTTCCTTTCTTTTTTTCTTCCTTCCTTCCTTTCTTTTTTCCTTCCTTTCTTTCTTTTTTTCTTTCTTCCTTCCTTTCTTTTTTCTTTCTTCCTTCCTTTCTTTTTTCTTTCTTCCTTCCTTTCTCTTTTCTTTCTTTCTTTCTTTCTTTCTTTCTTTCTTTCTTTCTTTCCATGTTTAAATTTTTTATTAAAGTATAGTTGATCTACAATGTTGTGTCCATTTCTGCTATACAGCAAAGTGACCTGGTCATACACATATATATCATATATATATACATTCTTTTTCTCATATTATCTTCCATCATGTTCTATCACAAAAGATTGGATATAGTTCCCTGTGCTATACAGCAGGACCTCATTGCTTATCCATTCTGACTGTAATAGTTTGCATCTACAAACCCCAAACTCCCAGTCCACCCCATTTCCTTCCCTTCCCCTTTGGCAACCACAAGGTTGTTCTCCATGTCTGTGAGTCTGTTTCTATTCTATAGATAGGTACATTTCTGCCACATTTTAGATTCCACATATAAGTAATACCATATGGGATTTGTCTTGCTCTTTCTAAATTATTTCATTTAGTATGAGAATCTCTAGTTGCATCCATGTTGCTGTGAATGGTATTATTTCATTTTTTTAATGGCTGAGTAGTATTCCATTATATATATGTACCACATCTTCTTAATCCATTCATCTGTCAGTGGACATTTAGGTTGCTTCCATGTCTTGGCTATTGTGAGTAGTGCTGCTATGAACATATGGGTACATGTATCTTTTTGAATTGTAGTTTTGTCCAGATATATGCCCAGGAATGGGATTGTTGGGTCGTATGGTTCCATATGTAGTTTTCTGAGGAACCTCCATACTGTTTTTCCAGAGTGGTTATACCAATTTATGTTCCCACTAACAGTGTAGGAGGGTTCTTTTTTCTCCATGCCCTCTACAGCATTTGTTGTTTGTAGACTTATTAATGATAGCCATTCTGACTGGTGTGAGGTGATACCTTAATGAAGTTTTGATTTGCATTCTCTAATAATTAGTGGTGTTGAGAATTTTTTAATGTGCCTGCTGGCCATCTGTATGTCTTCTTTAAAGAAATATCTATTTAGGTCTTCTGCCCATTTTTTTTAGTGGGTTGTTTGTTTTTTTGTTGCTGAGTTGTATGAGTTGTTTGTATATTTTGAAGATTAAGCCTTTGTAAGTTGCATCATTTGCAACTATTTTCTCCCATTCTGTAAGCTGTCTTTTCAGTTTTTTTTTTAATGGTTTCCTTTGCTATGCAAAAGTTTCTAAGTTTAATTAGACCCCATTTGCTTATTTTTGTTTTTATTTCTATTGTCTTGGGAGACTGAAATTTCCTGTCTTTAATCCCCTAATGGGATTTTTTTTTCTATTTCTGGCCACCCCTGCAGCCATACGGAAGTTCCTGGGCCAGGGATTGAATCAGAGCAACAGCTGTGACCTACACCACAGCTGAAAGAACACTGGATCCTTAACTTGCAGTGCTGGCCCAGGGATTGTACTGGCGCCTCCAGAAACAAGTCACATCATTAACTCACTGATCAATGGCACAAACTCTAATATAAAGCAAGTTTTTGGTCTTTGGTCTTTTTTTTTTTTTTTTTTTTTTTTTTTTGGTGGCCATATCTGAATGGTGAATGATGAGAAAAATGACTGCAAGTCTGAGAACCAGGTCCTAGTTGATCCTTAGGGAATGTGTTCACATGCATAGACTCTGCAAGGGTGAGGCTATGGGTAGTGAGGCACCTCTTGCATGGGCTATGGGCAATGGGGCCCCTGTTGCATGGGCTACAGGTGGTGGTGCCTCCTGCATGGGCTAAGTATGACAGGGTACCTCTTGCATGGTCTACAGGCAGCAGGGGCAAATCATCACAGTCATCTCAGACTCCAGAGGTGGGCCTGGCCTGCCCACCACCACCACTAGGCAGCACCTGTGACCCCAGTCATCTCAGAGGTCAGCATAGAGGGAGGCACTGCAACTGAGCACCACCTATTGTTGCTCTCACTCCCCTGGGAATGGACATGCCCTGTCAACTGCCACTGCCAAATGCTCTGGGTGCTGCCTATATGTGCCTGAGGGCCACTTCCTCTTCCCTGGGCTCTGCAACTAGGACCAACAGCCTGTACCACCTTCCAGTGGGTCCTTGTCACTGTCAAGGGCCCAGAAACCAGGCAATGGCTACTAGCCCTGCTCATTGCCTCCATCCATCTGGAAGCATACACAGCACCCTATCAAGGGGATAACAGCTTACATAGACTGAGGGAAGAGACAGCAGGCATCCAAACCAAAAGCAGCCCTCACACCAAAAATAAATAGCAAGCCCTCACAAAATATCTAGGGGTGCTCTTGCATATAAATAGCCCTCCAAGACTTCAGTGGTTGTTTTCCCTAAACTCACAGAATAAGAGAAATATTAGCAAAATGAAGACACTCAGGAACCATTCCCAGTTAAAAGAACAGGAGAATTCTCCTGAAGCAGCAAACAATGAAACAGACTTCTGCAGTATAACATACTAAACAGACACTAAGTTGAAAAAGGAGATAGTGAAAATACTGAGGGAATTAAGGGTGAATATGAAGGAATTGAGAGCAAAATGAATATTACTGCAGATTACTTTAGAAAGGAACTAGAAAATATAAGGAGGAACCAAGAAAAATTAGAAAATTAATTTGCAGAGACACAAGTTGAGTTAAAGGCACTAAAGAGTAGAATGAATAATGCAGAGGAATGAATTAGTGACTTGGAAGATAGAATAATGGAAATCACCCAATCAGGACAGCAAAAGAAAACCAAGTGAAAAAACATGAAAGAAATGAAACCTGTGTGATAATATAAAGCAGGTCAATCTACACATAATAGTGATTCCAGAAGGAGAAGAAAAAGAAAAAGGGATCAAAAGTATATTTGAAGAAATTATGGCAGAAAACTTTCCAAATTGGAAGGAAACAGATATTGAGATACAGGAAGCACAGAGGGCCCCAAACAGGCCCACATCAAGACATATTATAATAAAAATGGCAAAAGTTAAAGATAAAGAGAGGATTCTAAAGGCAGTAAGAGAAAAACAGCTAATTATAAGGGAACTCCCATAAGGCTATCAGCTGATTTCTCTACAGATACACTACAGGCAAGAAGAGAGTGGCAAGATATATTCAAAGTTCTAAAAGGGAAAAATTTGCAACCTAGACTACTCTACCCAGCCAAAATGTCATTTAAAATAGAAGAAATAAAGAATTTCTCCATCAAACAAAAACTGAAAAAGTAGAGCAATACCAAACCCATTCTTTTTTTTTCTTTCTTTATAGGGCCACACCTGTGACATATGCAAGTTCCCAGGATGGGGTCAAATTAGAGCTGCAGCACCCAGTCTAACCACAACCACAGAAAAATCAAATCTGAGCCATGTCTGTGACCTACACCACAGCTCATGGCAATACCAGATCCTTAACCCACTGAGGGAGGCCAGGGATTGAACCCACATCCTCATGGATACTATTTGGGTTTATTACCACTGAGCCATAATGGAAACTCCTACTAAACCCATTCTAAAAGAGATACTGAAAGGGCTGTTCTAAATTAAAAAAGAATAAGAAGAAACAGGATAAAAGAAATCACAACTGGAACGTAATGACTTAAGCCAGTATACAGATCTAAAATGAGAAGAAAAAAAAAGCTGTTGTAAAAGCAACATAAACACAAGGAAGGGCAAAAGGATAAACATGAAGATGTTAAAAAAGGACATCAAAATCATAAAATGTGGATAAGAAAAGTAAGAAAATCTAGACTCGTATTTTAGAATGTGTTTGAGCCTGTATGACTTTCAGGCTAAAGCAATCAGATATAGGAAGGGATTACCATACTTGAAAAATCGGAAGGAAACAGATATCAAGATACAGGAAGCACAAACCAAAACCAAACAATACATTCACAAAAACTAAAAAGAAGAGGACACAAGCATAAAATAAAAGGAAATCATCCAACCAAAAAAAGAAAGAACCAAAGGAGAAATAGAATTAACTGGAAAATAAGGTTTAAAATGGCAATAAGCACATATTTATCAATAATTATCTTAAATGTCAATGAACTGAATGCTCCAATCAAAAGACTTAGAGTGGCAGTTCAGATAAAAAAATCAAGAGCCTACAATATTCTGCCTACAAAAAGACCCATCTGAGGGCAAAGGACATATATAAATAGAAATTGAGGGGATGGAAAAGGATACTTCATGCAAATGGAAAAGATAGGAAAGCAGGAGTTGCAATATTCATATCAGACAAAATAGACCTTGAAACTAAGGCCATAAAGAAAGACAAAGAAGGAAACTATTTAATGATAAAATGATCAATACAAGAAGAGGATATTACACTCATCAATATATATGTGCTTAAAATATAGGAGTACCCAAACACATATAATAAATACTAACAGACATAAAAGGTGAAATTGATGGGAATACAATAATAGTAAGAGATTTTCACACCCCACTCACATCAATGCACAGATCCTCTAGAGAGAAAATCAGTAAGGAAACAGAGATCCTAAATGGCAATAGAAAAGTTAGACTTAATTGATATTTTCAGGACATTATATACAAAAAAATCAAAAATACATTCTTTTCAAGTGCACATGGACCATTCTCAAGGATTGAACACATACTGAGGCACAAAACTAACCTCAACAAATTTGAGAGTATAGAAATTATTTCAGGTATCTTCTCTGACCACAAATGACATGAAGCTAGATCAACCACAGAAAACAAAATGAGAAAAAACTGACTACATGGAGACTAAACAACATGCTACTAAAAAACCAATGGGTGAATGAGAAAATCAAACAAGAAATTAAAAAATACCTTGAGACAAATGATAATGAAAACACAACCATTCAAAATCTATGGGATGCTGCAAAAGCAGTTCTTAGAGGGAAGTTCAGAGTGATACAGGTCTTCCTCAAAAAAACAAGAAAAAATCTCATATCAACAACTTAACCTACCACCTAAAAGAATTAGAAAAAGAAGAATAAACAAAACCTAAAGTCAGCAGGATAGAAGTCATAAAGATCAGAGAGGAAAGCAATAAAATAGAGATTCAAAAAAAAAAAAAACAGAAAAAAATCGATAAAACCAAGAGCTGTTTCTTTGAAAGGGTAGACAAAATTGACAAACCTTTGGCCAGACTCACCAAGAAGAGGCGAGAAAGAAGTCAAACAAAATAAAAACTGAAAAAGGAGAAATCTCACTGGATATAGTAGAAATACAAAAAACCATAAGAGAATACCATGAACAATTATATGCCAAGGAATTTGACAACCTAAAAGAAATGGACAACTGTCTAGAGACATACATCCCACCAAAACTGAATCAAGAAGAATAGATCAGGGAGTTCCTCTTGTGGCACAGTGGTTAATGAATCCGACTAGGAACCATGAGGTAGCGGGTTCGGTCCCTGCCCTTGCTCAGTGGGTTAACGATCCGGCGTTGCCGTGAGCTGTGGTGTAGGTTGCAGACGCGGCTCAGATCCCACGTTGCTGTGGCTCTGGCGTAGGCCGGTGGTTACAGTTCCGATTCGACCCCTAGCCTGGGAACCTCCATATGCCGCGGGAGCGGCCCAAGAAATAGCAACAGCAACAAAGACAAAAAGACCAAAAAAAAAAAAAAAAAAAAAAAAAAAAAAAAAAAAAAAGAAGAATAGGTCAATTGAACAAACCAATCACTAGAAGTGAAATTGAATATGTATAAAAACACTCACTACAAACAAAAGTCCAGAACCAGATGGCTTGACAGGTGAATTCTATCAAACATACAAACAACTTATATCCATCCTTCTTAAACGTTTCCAAAAGGTTGAAGAAGAAGGAACACTCCCAAAGACATTCTATGAAGTTACCATCCTCCAAATACCAAAACGAGACAAAGATACTACCAAAAATCATTACAGGCCAGCATCTTTGATGAATATAGATGCAAGAATTCTCAACAAAATTTTAGGCAACCAAATCCAACAACATATAAAAAAGATCATACATTATGACCAAGTGGGATTCACCCCAAGTTCACAAGGAAGGTTTGACATATCCAAATCAATCAATGTCATACACCACATTAACAAAAGAAAAGTCAAAAACCATATGATCATATCAATAGATGCAGAAAAGGCATTTGAAAAAATTCAAATATTCATTCATAATAAAAACTCTTATCAAAGCGGGAATAGAGGGAACATACCTTAACATAATAAAAGTCATTATGACAAACCCACAGCCAATATATACTCCATGGAGAAAAGCTGAAAGACTTCCCACTAAAATCTGGAACAAGACAAGAATGCCTACTCTCACCACTTGTATTCAACATAATATGGGAAGTCCTAGCCACAGCAGTCAGACAAACAAAAGAAATAAAAAGTATCTAAATTGGAAGAGAAGAGGTAAAATTGTCACTGTATGCAGATGACATGATGCTATATATAGGAAACCCAAACATTAATCAAGAAAATTAAAGAGGACTCAGAAAAATGGAAAGATATTCCATGATCCTGGATTGGAAGAATTAATATCATTAAAATGGCCATACTAGCCAAAGCACTCTACAGATTCATGCAATCCCTATCAAATTACCCATGACATTTTTCACAAAATGAACACAGAAATAGAACAAAAAATCCAAAAATTTATATAGAACCATAAAAGACCCAGAATTGCCAAAACAATCCTGAGGAGCAAAAACCAAGCAGGAGGGATAACTTTCCTAGACTTCCAGACAATATTACAAAGCTATAGTAATCAAGACCGTGTGGTACTGGTACAAAAACAGACATAGGGACCAATGGAACCGAATAGGGGACCTAGAAATAAACCCAGATGCCTATGGTCAATTAATCTTCAACAAAGGAGGCAAGAACATAAAATGGGAAGAAAACAGTCTCTTCAGCAAATGGTGCTTGGAAAACTGGACAGCTGCATGTAAATCAATGAAACTAGAACAGTCCCTCCCACCATGCACTAAAAATACCTTAAAGACTTAAACATAAGACAAAACACCATCAAACTTCTAGAAGAGAACATGGACAAAATGTTCTCTGACACCAACCCATACAAATGTTTTCTTAAGTCAGTCTCCGAAAGCAATAGAAATAAAACCAAAAATAAACCAGTGGGACCTAATCAAACTGACAAGCTTTTGCACAGCAAAGGAAACCATTAAAAAAAAAAAAAAAAAGACAACCTATGGAATGGGAGAAAATAGTTTCAAATGATGCAACTGACAAGAGCTTAATCTCCAAAATATACAAACAACTCCTACCACTCAACAGCAAAAAAATAAACAACCCAATTTAAAAAAAGAGAGAAGACCGGAATAGACATTTCTCCAAAGAAGACACACAGATGGCTAACAGGCACATGAAAAAATGCTCAATATCATTAGAGAAAAGCAAATCAAAACTACTGTGAGGCACCACTTCACCTAGTCAGAATGGCCACCATTAGTAAGTCTACAAATACCAAATGCCAGAGAGGGTGTGGAGAAAAAGGAACCCTCTTACACTGTTGGTGGGAATGTAAATTGGTAAAACCACTAAGGAAAAGAGTATGGATACTTTAGAAAACTAAATATAGAACTACCATGTGACCCAGCAATCCGACTCTTGGGCATATATCTGGATGAAACTTTCATTCAAAATGATACATGCACCCTTATGTTCATTGAAGCACTATTTGCAATAACCAAGACATGGAAACAAACTGAAATATCCATTGATGAATGAATGGATTAAGAAGATGTGGTCCATACACACATTTTTTACTCAGCCATAAAAAAAATGCCATTTGCAGCAACATGGATGGGACTAGAGACTCTCATACTAAGTGAAGTAAGTCAGAAAGTGAAAGGCAAACACCACATCAATTATATCTGTAATCTAATATGAACGTATGGCACAAATGAACATATCTACAGAAAAGAAAAAAACTTAAGGACATGGAGAACAGACTTATAGTTGCCACCGGGGAAGGGGACGGACCAGGAGTTTGGGGTTTGTAGATGCAAACTATTGCATTTGGGATAGATAAGCAATGAAGTCCACATGTATAGCACAGGGAACTATATTGAATCACTTGAGATGGAACATGATGGGGGATAATGGGAAAAAAAGAATGTGCATGTATATATAGCTGAGTCACCTTTCTGTGCAAAAGAAATTGACATAACTTATAAATAAATTATAATAAAAATTTAAAACAAAAACAAATGTCTAATGACTAATAATACTACCACTACTAATTACTGGGGAGAGTTAAAATAAATGTTTGCATATGCTTTCCCCATATCTCCATCTTAAAATAGCGGCACTATATTTTCATTATCTGAGTATTGTCTTTCTTTTCTTTCTTTCTTTCTTTCTTTCTTTCTTTCTTTCTTTCTTTCTTTCTTTCTTTCTTTCTTTCTTTCTTTCTTTCTTTCTTTCTATCTATCTTTTTAGGGGTGCACATAGCATATAGAGGTTCCCAGGCTAGGGGCCCAATTGGAGCTGCGGCTGCCGGGCTATACCACAGCCACAGCAACACAGGATTCGAACCACATCTGCAAACTGCATCACAACTCACAGCCACACCAGATCCTTAACCCACTGAGCAAGGCCAGGGATCCAACCCGCAACCTCATGATTCCTAGTCGGATTCATTTCCACTGCGCCACAATGGAAACTACTGAGTATTGTCTTTAATGTTATTTACAATTTTTTTTTATTTTAGGAAAACTTTCTTGAACAATGTCTTCAGTATTTGTTTCCCTGAATTATAGTCTTTCTTTGAGGATTCCTAACATCTATATATTGAATCTTCTTTGGCTAGCTTCAATATTACAGTGTCTCTCTAATACTTTTTATTCTTTCATGTCTTTTTAAATTGAGACATAATTACATAATTACAGCAATATGCATAGGTGTTAATGGTGGTTTGATAAATATACAACTGTGTAATGCACTATGTAACTGAGAAACAATCACCCTGGAAAGTTTTCTCCTGTCCCTTTCTTATCTGGTCTACTATCTAAAGGCAACTACGATTCTGATTTCTATCCCCATAGCTTAATTTTACCTGCTCTTAATTCATAAAAATGAAATTATATAGATATTATTTTTGAACCATTCTTTCATACAATGTGAGGATCATCCATGTTCTTTTCATGTATCAATTGTTTATTCTTTTTAATTGCTGAGTAGTGTTACATAGTATGAATACACTAAAATATATTTATTCTATTCTATTGATGGGGATTTGGGTTATTTCCAACTCTATTGCAAAAAAAGTTACAATCAACATACGTGTACATTTTTCTGGACATAAATTTTCATTTCCTGTGGGCATATGCCTAGGAGTGGAATGACTGGATGACAAGGCAGGTATATGTTTAACTTATAAGAAAATGCCAAAGAGATTTCCACAGTGATTCTGCCATTTTATATTCCTACCAAGAATGTATGCAATTCATTTTGTGTTGATAGTCTTCCAAATGTTAGTCATTCTAATGGGTATGTAGTAGTATTTAATTATAGTCTTCGTTTGCATTTTCCTGATGATAATGATCTTGAGAGTTTTTTTCATGTATTTAATGGACATTTTCTTTTTTGAAATGTCTATCCAAATCTTTGTCTATCTGGGAAAGTTTTTTGCATTTTATTACTGATTTATAGGACTTTTTATAATCTATATTCTGCTGTTGGCGGCTTCTAATGAATTTTTAATTTCAGTTATTATTGTATTTTGCATCTCTTCTTGCTTAATTTTTATATCTTGTATTTCTTTGATCAATGTTCCTATAAATTATCCATCTTTGCCTCCAGTTTATTTCCAATGTCTTGCATCATCATCAGCATCAAAAGTCTAAAGTCTTTTTCCTGGAGGCTGAGAATCTCCTGATCACTTAGCTATTTTTCTGGGGTTTTTTCTTTCTCCCTTATCTGAGTTATAGTTCTCTGTCTTTTCATTTTTATAGGCTTTTGGCGTGGTGACCTTTTTGCAGACAATAGAGTTGTAGCCTCTCTTACTTCTGGTGTCTGCCCCCGCTGTGGCTAAAGTTGGTAAGGGGGCTTGCTGTAGGCTTCCTGATGGGAGGGACCCATGCCTGCCCACTGGTAGGTGGGGCTGATTCCTATCCCTCTGGTAGGTGGGTCTTTGTCTATGGGTGAGATTAGAGGCAGCTCTGTGCCTGGGGGGTCTTTAGGCAGTCTGTTTATTGATGGGTGGGGCTGTGATCCTACCTGGATTGTTGTTTGGCCTGGGGCTTCTTAGTGCTGATGGATGGGGCCAGATTTTCCCAAAATGGCCACCTCCAGAGAAAGGCACGCTGCTGAATATTCCCGAGAGCTTTGCCTCCAATGTCCTTCCCCCACAACAAGCCACATTCACCCCCTGTTTTCCCAGGAGATCCACCACGAACTGCAGGCAGGTCCAACCCAGATTCCTATGGAGACTTTGCTTTGCCCTGAGACCCAATGCACATGCAAGTGTGTGTGCGCCTTTCAAGAATAGGGTCTCCGTTTTCCCCAGTCCCATGGAGCTTCTGCACACAAGCCCCACTGACCTTCAAGGCCAGATGCTCTGGGGCCTCTTTCTCCTAGTGCCAGATCCCCAGGCATGGTGATTTGACGTGGAGCTCAGAACTCTCACTCCTGTAGGTGAGTATCTGTGATACAGTTACTTTCCAGTCTGTGGGGCTTCCCACCCAGGAGGTTTGGGGTTGCTTATATCACGTAATCACCCCTCCTACCTCTTGATGTGACCTCCTCTTCGTCTTCTGTAGTAGGATATCTTTTAGAAAGCTTCCAGTCCATTTGGTTGTAATTTTGTGGTTTTTATGAGAGAAGCTGAGCTCCAGTCCTTCTACTCTACCATCTTAATCCCATCTCCAGGACTTTTTATAATCTAGATATGAGTTCTTTGTTATATATATTTATTATAGTTTTTCTCAGTCTGACTTGACTGTTCTTTTTCTTAATGGTATCTTTTGAAGAGTGAATGCTCTTTTTTTTTGTCTTTTTGTCTTTTCTAGGGCTGCACTCATGGCATATGGAGGTTCCCAGGCTAGGGATCTAATTGGAGCCATAGCCGCTGGCCTACACCACAGCCACAGCAACACAAGATCCAAGCCGAGTCTGCGACCTATGCCACAACTCACTACAATGCTGGATCCTTAACCCACTGAGCAAGGCCAGGGATTGAACCCGCAACCTCATGGTTCCTAATATGATTCATTAACCACTGAGCCACGATAAGAACTCCAAAAGTGAATGCTCTTAATTTTGATGAAGTACAATTTATCTTTTTTTTTTTTGTCATTAGTTTTTTTTGTGTTTGAGTCTAGGAAATCTTTGCTTACCCTCAGGATGCAAAATTATTATCCTGTGCTTTTATCTAGGAACCTTTAAGTTTTGACTTTTACATTTGGTATTGTGATATACCTTGAGTTAATTTTTATGTGTGGTGTAAATAATGAATGAGGGTTCATTTGTTTCCTAAACAGAAATCTAGTTTGCCCAGCTCATTTTCTAAAAACTCTCCTTTCCTCATTGAATGACACTGATGCTTCTGTCAAAATTCAACTGACCACACAATGTGTAGTCCCAGTTATGAACCATCTATTCTGTTCTATTGATATATAGGCATATCTTCATGCAAGAACCATACTTTTTTGATTGCTAAATCTTTGTATAAAGCCTTAAAATCACATGTACCCGTGAACAGATGACTGACATGTATATATATACATATATATATTCCATTGTGTATATATACAGTACCTACAGTATATACACAATGGAATATTACTCATCCATAAAAAGGAATGAACCATTGGCATTTGCAGCAACATGGTTGGACTTAGAGAACATTATATTAGTGAGGTAGGTCAAACAAACACACACACTGTATGATATCACTTATATGTAAAAATCTAAAAAATAATACAAATGAATCTATATACAAAACAGAAAGAGATTTACAGACATAGAAAAAAGATGTATGTTTACAAAAGGGAGAGGAAGAAGAGGAAGGACAAATTAGGAGTATGAAATTGACATATAAACTACTATACATAAAAAATAGAATGTACTTCCAGCACAGGGAATTATATTCAATATCTTGCAATAACCTATAATGGAATATAACCAGAAGAAATAACCGAATCAACTATAATTAATTTTTTAAGAATCTAGTGGTATGGGTCTTCCAACTTTGTTCTTTTTTTTCATTATTTTTTTGGCTATTTCAGGCCTAGGGCATCATTGCATCATTGCAAAATTTCATCATTAGGTATGATATATCTAGATTTTTTTCATAGATACCTTTAAATGCTCTTATTCTCCCAGTGTGCTGAGAAACTTATCATGAATAGGCATTGAACTTTATCAAATTATTTTTCTGCATAGGTTGAAATATATTTTTTTTCTATTTTACTCAGTTAATATGGGGAAATACATTGAATTATTACCAAATAGTAATCCAACTTTGACTTTCTGGGATACAAATTATCTTTTCTTCTGTGTAATCAACATATTTGTGTAGTAACAACTTTTATTTATTTTTAAAATTTTTATTTTAGTGATTTACAATGTTCTGTCAATTTCTGCTGAACAACAAAGTGACCCAGTTACACATATACACATATTCTTTTTCTTTTATGTGCAGCTTATGAGGGACACCACTTAACCTAAGGATACAAAAAAAAGCTGATAAATTAAAATATGGGAAAGTATATAATATGCTAACAGTAACTCAAAATAAAAGTTGTTTTCCACATTTATATCTACCATTTAATTATTTTCTACTTGTTTCACTAGAATAATTACTTCCCTATATTTCCCATTTTCTCTCTTTTCTTGCCTTCTTTGGATTAATCTAGTATATTAATATGTACTATTTTTACATTCTTCTTCTGGAAGTTATTTTTTTAATTTTATTGGAATATAGTTGACTTACAAAATTGTGTAAATTTCAGGCATATAGCAAAGAAAATCAATTATATATATTTTTTTCAGATTATTTTCCCATACATTTTTACACAGTATTGAGTAAATTTCCCTCTGCTATAGAGCAGGTCCTTGTTACCCCTCTATTTTATATATAGTAGTGTGTGTATTCAATCCCAAACCCCTATTATATCCCTCTCCCCACCATGTTTTCCCTTTGGCAAACATAAGTTTGATTTTGAAATCTTTGAGTTACATTTTTATTAGATTCCACAATATGACATTTGTCTTTCTCTCTCTGACTTCACTTAGTATGATAATTTCTAAGTCCATCCATGTTGCTGCAAATGGCATTTTTGCATGCTTTTTTATGGCTAAGAAATATTCCATTGTATATAGGTACCACATCTTCTTTATCCTCTGTTGATGGACATTTAAGTTGCTTCCATGCCTTGGCTATTGTAAATAGTGCTGCAATGAACGTTGGGGTACATGGATGTTTTCAAATTGTGGTTTTCTCCAGATATAGTCCCAGGAGCCCTTGTAGCTTTAGTTTTACATTCTTTTCTGATTACCCTTGAGATTACAGTTAGTAGTCCCTGTCCTCTTACAATTTCAAATAAATCAGTATAGCAGTTTTGTCACTTTCCAAATAAGGCAAGGATTTTAAAATACTTAATTGCATTTATTTTCCATCAACTTTGTGCTCTTTGTTTAAGTCTGTACATCCTATTTTACATTATTATTGTTTTGTACAATCGAACTTATATATTGCCATATGATTTTTTCATATATTGTATTCCAATTATGCACTGAGCTGATTTGAGTGTGTTTTTTTTTATGAAGTTTGTTCTGCTTTACCTAGTGCATCCTATTCTAAGGGTTCAGCTATCTAGGAGTTTTAAGAACCTGAGTCCTCACTATTCAGTTCTTCCTTCTTTAGATGTCTTTAATGTCTATTATGATTCCTCAGTGCTATGAGACTTCCAAAAATTTCACTGATTTTCAGCAGCTTTCTGCTTAGTTTTGTATCCTATGCTTTGTGCAGCCTAAAATTTGTAAAATTTTCTAAAGGAAACCCACCAAGTGCTGGTCTCACTTTTCTTGATCTTCTCTTTAGGATCTTGGCTCTTCAAGTCATGGCTGCCTTGGAAGACTTGAACTCAGTTTTTTTTTGTGTTTATAGTCCTATGCATTGTTAAGTTTCTCTTGCTATTTACCTCTTAGTTAAAACCCTCTGCCTGGACTCTCAGTATGTTCTTCTTACTAAGAATCATAAACTGTCCCAGTTGGAAAAATAGCTTGAAGATTATCTTCTTACTTCTCTGAAGTTCTCTTCTTTCTGACTTCTTGGTCCCTTGGATTCTAGTTGCCATGACAGCTTTCCAGCATCTTTAAATGGTTCTTAAAAATATTTTATCTGTTTTTTTTTCCTGTTGTTATCAGTGAGAAAGCTGGTTTACCCCAAGGAGTTAAATCTTAGCGGGAAATAGAAGTCCACTTATACCAACTTTAATATCTCTCTTTTCTCTTTCTCAATAGGCTATGATATGACTAGGGTTTCTTTTAGACAAATGGTAACTGTACTTATAATACTATGAGAGCAATTCTATGATAATTGCCTATCAGTTTCTTTTCAGGTTTGCTGGGTGGTGACAGGAGGAAATTAATGCCTCTGCTTAAACAGAAATGATAGCATAAAATAAAATTTAGTAGAAACATACATCTAATATTAGTGCATATATCTAATATTAGTGCTTAGCAAAGCCTCACAGAGTTCTTGATTTAAGTGATCTAGGTCGTTTTTTGTTAATTACCTCCTCAATTTTAAGATTCTTTACAAAGTAATACTTTTATTGCTAAACAAACTGAGGTGAAGATTTTAGCTCTTGGCAAGTCATTTTCATCATCTCTCTCTCTCCCACTCTGTGAGAAATCAGAGCAAAATAATAAAAAGACTCACTTTAGCAATTTAACGCATAAAGTCTATCTGGAAACATTGCAGGGTATTTTTTTTCCTTTTATGTAACTTGTCTTTTTTTAAATTTTGAGCTTTTACTTTCTCATTAATAAAGATGCCTATACGTGAGAATAAACATTTAAAATATATGTCTAATAAAGATTTACTACAGAATAAAGGCTAAATTTACTACAGAATTCTGAATTAAGAAAAACTTCATTATATGAAAAATATTACTATGAATTTCCAATTCTATAATTTATATTTGATATCTCTCTTTAGTAGCTCTTCATATATTTGAATATATATTTAGAATTGTTATTTTAATCTTTCTATAGTAAAGTAAAACACATTCATGATTCCCTGACTCCCACATAATACTTTAGCTTATTGGGGTAAAACTAAAAAAGAGAAGAGGGAATTTTGCTTCTGAATTAAATGTTGTAAATTTTGTTTTGTAGTAACAGTTACTGCTTATTTTAATATTTTTAAAAGTAATAAATACTAATTGTGGGGAATTTTGAAAATGTTAGAAAACACAGAATATAATAAAAATTACCTACAATTCTATCAATAGAGAAAAACCACCATTAACATTTTTATGTATATTCTAGTTTTTGCACACACAAATACATATGTTATCTTTACTGTTTTATTTTTAATTTAAATTTTTCTGGAGATTTTATGACATTAACTATTGAGAATAAGAATTAATTTAGGAATTAGTAACAAAATAATAAGTGCTTTTGATATTCCTGCAGTTACCAAAGTGATGAAGAGGCTCAGGACTATTTCTGTATTATTTTCATGATATGTTTCTTTATTCTATTTTGTTTATTTAATAATTCAATTACAAGATTTACTGTAAATAGATGACTATTTGTCTCTTTGTATGCCTAGGAGAGACCAATTTATGCCTTTTGTCATGACATAATTTTTAAGAGCACTTTATTCTTAAAAGTAATCATTTTGCATGAAAAATTACATGGTTTCCTTTTATTTCCAAAAATCAGGGCAGGTAAAAGGGGAATAAAGTATCACATAATGAATAAATCAGTCGTAGATCCTTCTCTCCAAAAACTATGACCTTCCTACGGTAGCAGATGAGAATTAACATCAATAATTTATATAAGAAGTGAAAAAAGATCACAGGAGAGATGCAAAAATATAGTGTACATTGTAATGTGTTTAAGAACTTGATAAACAGTTTTAAATTCTGAAGGAAATTTATTCAAAATTTTGTGAAGAATAAGAATACCTTAGGTTTAGAAAACAGGTATGAAAGACCAAAACTATCTTTTTACAGTATCAGGGAGCTGCCGAAATGATAGGGATTAGTGAAACTGAAATATCAGAGAAAGGAAAACTGAGAAGTGAGCAGAGGATGTGTAGGTGCTTTTTCCTGGGGGCATCAGCCAGTTCCAGGCACTAGTAAGAGGTTGGATATCGAGACGTGGCCCAAGCAGAGAGTCAATGGAGGGAAAAGAGAAAGGAGGAGAGATCTTGCAGACTCTTGAGGATCAAGTGATAAAATGAAAGAGAGGCTTCTACCCTTGTTCAGCTTCTCCCTCAAAACATTTTCAGATATCTGCAGTTGGGCGACTCAGAAAGGTTAAAAGATAAGGAAAATATTTTCATGGAGTATTTCAAGAATGAGGAGACAGGCTAGAAAACATTTTTAGCAGTCATGTGAGGTTGGATGGATAAGATTGGAGACTCAAAGATGCTCAAACACCTGGTACAAGTTCACTGTCAAGACATGTGCCTAATTCTGAAGTTGTGGGTGACAGGAGGCCAAAAATTGAAACTAAAAATGATTGAAAACCGGCCGGAATTTCCCATAGCCTCTCAGTGCTGAGGAGATAAAGACCCTCCAGATGTGCTGTACACATCCAGATGCTCTGTTGAAAGTCTCTAAAGGATATACCCTACAACAGACTGATTCTTATTCAAACTGCAAAATAACTATGCTCAGCTCAATTCCTGACTGGATTAAGCTGATCTGTCCTCCTCTACTTAGCAAAAAAAGTGATGAAGCAACCCCGGTAGAAAGAACACCTTCTAGAACCTCTACAGATTCTTATTTTATATATATTTATAATGGCTTATCTGATAAAAAAAATATGTTTAAACATGGAAGAGTTAGAACCATATAACAACAGCAACAACAAAAGTAAATGGACAATAGAAACAGACCTGCAGGAGATGCACTGATCACTGTTGGAGGATGTTGGGAAATCAAATCATTATTCTGGGCATTAGTGAAATAAAGAAAAGACCTACCCATTTGGCTTGTATTTTCTGTTTGAGCTCTACCTCAGAGGAATTAATTAGCTGATAAGGATAAGTTCTTCTTTTAAAAAAGAAATCTAGACAAATACAGAAGGGATGATAGAATTATAATAGCATCATTTTGTGGTTTTGTAATAAAATAATTGATCTATACAATTATTGACTATCATTAATGACTGCTAAACCATTAAATGAAAGACTGATGGGGAATTGTATACTCTATACATCAGTCTGACCATATATGAATCCTCTGATCAATCTTAACATAATTAATAGAAAAACCAATTTATGTGGTGCCTCCTAATAGGAGAAAACCATCTCCAGCAATCTATTCTCTTCATACAATCAATCATGAAACTGATCAAGACTTCAGATATAACTATTAATTCATAGGAAATACAGGTAACAGAGAAACATGTTAAATGACACTATAGGGACTCAATCAGTAAGATTCATAACCTGGATGTTTTTTCAACAAGAAAATAGCAATCAAAAAGGAGGAAGGAACATCAAAAAAACTTTAAAGACTTATCAACAAAATACAATGTGCAGATTTTCTTTGGATGATGGAGCATACCTTCTTCAGATGATGATTTGAAGATTAAAAGTAACATAAAAATATATGAGCTAATCAAGGAAATTCAAATATGGACTAATATTAAAAATTTAATATCAATTATAAGGAACCATTATTAATGTATTTTAGGTATAACAATATTTTTTTCTTTTATTATAAAAATGTGCATCTGTATTATAGACATATAGGCTAAATTCTTTATGGATAGAATGACATGTTTTAGATTTGCTTTAAAATAAATAAATCGGCAGGTTTAGAGAAAACAAGATTCCCATATATATGGATTATTACTGAAGTTAAGTAATAAGGATATGGGAATTCATTTTAGCATTTTTTTCAATTTTTGTATATTTAAATTTTTTTCATAATAAAGGGTCAATTTTAAAGATGTCTGAAAAACAAACAGAATTGGAAAGAATAATAGGAATTCCCACATACTAGTGTAAACTATGCAAGCATTTTGCAGAGCAATTTGGCAATACATAAGAAAGATGAATGTGCATTCACAACAATTCATCAACTCCATTTCTAGGTCCACACCATGGAAAAGCTCTCTCATATATGTGTAAAGTCATAACCCTGCAGAATTGCTTAAAATAGCAGGATGTAGGAAACAACCTAAATGATCATCAGTAGGACATTTGATTATATTCTTGATTGTGTGGTATTTATTTATTCAGTCTAGTTTAAGTGAATGAACTAGATCTATATCTATGAATATAACACTCTGCAAAAAGAGCAAGATGCTAAATGGAAATACAGTGTGATGCCATGGGTATGAAGTCTAATAACACGCTAAATCCTACCACATATTATTTATTAATATATTTAATAATATATTATTAATATATTATTTATTAATACATGTAAAAGCATCAGAATATACCAAGTAACACATGCTAAATTTCCCTGGAAAAAGAGGGAATTAATATTAAGAATAATATACAGAGGGCTTCAAATATATCTATAATGTTTTCAAAAGAAAGGGAACCATAATAAGGCAAAATGCTAATATTTGACACATGTATGATGATAATTGAATTTTATTAAATAGTTCTCCATAGTCTCTTATTAGCTTAGAGATCTTTACAATTAAGGATTTTAAAATAGAGCCATGCTTTACACTGCTTTGTATTTATATAAAGACCTTTAATGTACTATGTTAGATGTGCATATATTAAAAGGAAGAATGGAAAAATTACTGTTTATAGAGGGCTCATATATAGAGTCAGAGCCCCATTGTCTATTCTGCTAAATGAATACTGAGAAATAAATATTTAAATTCAGATAATACAAAAAAAACGCGTTTGACTTTGGAAAGCAATCAGATGCACAAATTATGCTATTTATTTATAACAAAAAAAAAGAGATAGATCTCCTCTGCTAAAATGCTCTTGAGTGGTTGCTGTCAATCTTTATGGTTACTTTGGACAGCCGCCATATTTCCATGGTGACTGTATGGAATTGTAAGACCATTTTATCTCTGCAAAAAAAAGGCACCTCCAAACCTGTGATAGACATGCAACTTCAGACCCAGGCTGCTAACTTGACTGTGCTTACCTTTAACCTGCTCCTGACACACCCACTCAATGTCCCTAATGTTGGTGGCCAAAAAAGAAAAAGAAATTCCAGAGAAAAAAACTATTTTCTCTAGAAGTTATTAAAATTCTTTAAAAAGGAAAATCCATGAGTAAAATGAAGTTCAAGATACTATGAATTTGTCTAACCTAAATACATACTGAGATTTAAAATAGTTTTTTGTCTGTGCCTTTGTTCCTCCAATAGAGGTGTCTTAAGCTAGGATAGCATTTTGCTGTTGGGAAGTATTTTCACATGTACTATTTCAACAAACCTTCCTTGTGTATGAAAAACTGAGTCTGAAAGAGTCAAGTACACAGTTGGAGAGTATCTGGTCTCCCGAATCCTTTGTCCCAGCAATCATATTGCTACACTATAATGAGTCAAATTTGCCTATAACAACTTCTCAAGTTCATATAAAAAATAATTCCTAGCATAGAAACCAATGTATGGAAGTCTTGATGTAAAGAAAATAACACATGAAAGTGAAGTCACATGGGACTAAGTACACTCAAAGAGAGATTTCTTATACAAAGAAAGATTATTTGGCCAATATGAATAGATGGGAGAAGCTATACACACAATAAGCAGTGACTTTCTATAAGAAAGAAAAACGAGTTCCTATTGTGAATCAAAGGGTTAAGAACCTGACATATTCTCCATGAGGATGCATGTTCCCTGGCCTCCTTCAGTGGGTTAAGGATCCAGTGTTGCTTTGGTATAGGTCAAAGATGCAGCTTGGTTCCAGCGTTGCTGTGGCTGTGGTGTAGGCTGGCAGCTGCAGCTCTGATTCCACCCCTAGCCTAGGAAATTCCACACTCTGTGGGTATGGCCATAAAAAGGCCAAAAAAAAAAAAAAATAGAAGAAGAAGAAGGAAGGATGAAGAAAAAAAAAGAGAAAGGAGAAAAAAGAAAGATAGAGGAAGGAAGGAAAGAAGGAAGGAAGAAAAAGAAAGAGAAAGAAAGAAAGAAAGAAAGAAAGAAAGAAAGAAAGAAAGAAAGAAAGAAAGAAATAGAAAAAAAGAATTATGTACTTTCAGAAGAAATTGAAGATGAATCTTTCTAAATTTCTGGAGTTTCATTAAATCCATGATTTCTGCCAAAAGATTCAGCACAGATTTGGGATTTATATTTGACAAGCCGCCATATGCTGCATTTTCCCTCCAAGCTTTTAATCTGGCTTGCGGACTCTGTGGTCGGTTGAATATGTGGTTCTACAGTTGCTAAAAATACCTGAAGTCCAGCTCCTTCTCTCAGATTTTATGCAGTTGATAAAACAGCCGCTCTGGAATCAGATTTTTCAAGTCTTGACCTGTAACTTTCATAACACCCTTCTTTCATAAAAGTCTGTATGAAGAGGTCATTTGCATGTCACTTCAACATAAAATCAATGTCAGAGACTACACAAATGGCACCATGAAGGAGATGCTTTAATTTTTTCAACTATTTCAATCAATAGTTAATTAAGGTGGCTTTGGAATTGCTTAGTGTTACTCTGTGACGTTTGGCTGTCAATATGGCTGAAACTCCCAAAGGAAACACAGAATTGTCCATAACCATAACTACAAGAGTAGTTCCAAAGTCAGCTAGAGAGGCCACAGAACTTCCAGCTCCAGTCCCCAGGGGACACAGAAGTGCTGACCTGTCCAAACAAGCCACACTGTGTGCCCCTATGCTAATGTTAGCAAGTCAAGTCTCTAAGATGTCAAGATGTTCCCTGTGGTTTTTATCATCATCCGTACATCCCAGCAGATAGGACGAGCTCCAACATTTGCATGGCCCAGTGCAAAAGGAAAACCTGGAGCCTCTGGTTGAAAACATAAAGGGGAAAATAGTTGAAGGTACTAAAACAAAGTCTTCTCTTTTCTTCTATAGTCTCCCTCTTGACCCATCATGGTATTTTTCATTTGCATTTAATACTGTACTGCCTTGTACTCAGTGAGCATGTACAGACTCTGCAAGGAGTAGCAGCTCCAACTCTGGGAGGACACGTACATGCAGCCATCACGCTGCCAGGTTTCCCTCCAGCCAGTCACTGGTAGAGTCCACGGAGAAACTGAACCGGGCATCTCCCCTTTCCTCATGCCTCTTGCCCCCAGCCAATGGTAGATCAGTGACCCCCAAAAGTATTGCAGCAATGGCACAGGGACCTGCAAGGGACCTGCATGGAGGATGGGCAATAGGCTCGCCTATGCTGTGTTACTCACCCAATGCATAGTGGACCTGCCAGTACAAGGAGGAGTTGGCCACTGCCAGTCACGGCCTGGAGATGCTTCTGGGCATGTGCGCTGGATCCTGATCTGATCTCCCCACACACATGCCCAGAGGACCTTGCTAAGTGTGGAGTGGGACAGGGAATCCTTGGACAGGGGTGGGTAGTGAAGGCTGGATGGACTCTAGGCCTGGGTGTTCAGGGGCGGGCAGGGGGAAAAGAAGCTAGAAACCTATCCAGTGAAGTAAGACCATGCGTGAGGTGAGGCCCTAAGCCCTCAGTGCAAGCTCCATTTCCACATCACTTACAGAACACAAATTAAGTAGTAAAATGATTATGATTTCAAAAGGACGACCACAGAGGACTAAACCCTGCGTGCAGGGCTTTCTGTTGAGGAAGGTACTGTGGGTCTGTACTGGTCACAGAGCCATGAAGCCAGCCCTGACACTGGTCCTGTCTTCCCAGCATCATTGGGCCATTCCATATACAGACATTATCTAAAGGAGAATTAGTTGCAGGATTCAAGGGATGCAGGCAGTTTAGAAAGGCAAAGCCAAATGCTTTGGATGTATTTTTTGCCTTTTTTCATGAGAAATGAAGTTGTTCTAATATTTTACAAGTGAAATGCTCTTTTCTACCAATAACTTCATTTACATATTCAAACATATTTTTATTCCTGGGCCTCTACTACTAATGTTTTAATTGTTTTCATGATCTTTGTAATTTCAAGTGGGCATATTGGGTGTTATATTACTTTGGCAATTTCAATAGCTAACTATCTCTTTGTCTAATTTTCTTATACAAATGTTTATTGTAGTGGTAATGAAATTATACCAATGTTTCAAGTTTTTAACCTCTGGATGAGAATTTCAAACTTATCTGGGTAGATCATATACTTTCAAGTGGTTTACTGAACTTCCCAGTATATTGATGGAAATATACATATTGATCAATTTTATTTTTTCTCTCTTACCTTCATCTGTGCTATGAATGTTTTTTTCTCACCTCTACAGTCAGATTAGATTCCTCCCTTTCAAGCATTGCATAAATAGTCCACTGGATTCTTGTTTCAAACCTCAAACTCATTTCTCTCCTTCCCAGAACAATGCCAGGCCTCAGCCTGAAAGACTTGGACTGGGAAGTAACATGATCTACTCCTCAAATATCTCTGGGTCTTCCCTCTTCTGAATTTCTCCTCCTCTCCCTGCTTTGATGGGCAAAAGAGATAGGAGAATTGGCAAAGGTCTTTGACTTGCCTTGAGCTCTTGTGGTCATCTTCTGATTAACACTGGATAACTGTCACCAGCATCTTGGGGTAGCTGGCCCAAGGATGATTTATAGTAAGCATTTGTGAGTTTTTAGAAAACCTCTTAGGGGACTTCACAACTGCCACCTTATCCATTCACAGCACCTGCGGATGGTTCACCTTTAGCAAACCTGTTCCTAAAATTTTTTCCTGTGATTGGCAGCCCTCATATGTGGAGTGAGAGTAAGATGGCTTTATCCCACCAGCTTCCAAAGTGCTTCTTAACTCCTGGGAAACTTAAGCGTCCTCAACTCCAGATGCAAGAAAGGGCAAGGGTGCACAACCTCCCCACCTGCCTTGCCAAGTCTGGTTAGAGCTCTTCTCACTGCACTAGATCACACCTTGTGCTGAACAAGGAGACACCCAACCAGGGAATGAGATGATATTCTTCTTTGGGGCAGGTTTATCCAATCTCTTGCCGCTTCCTTTCTCTACATCAATATGTATACATTCCATCTTGAGAGAATCAAGAGATACATGTGATTTTCTGTAAAGTGACAGCAATGCTTTTATGATGACATAATGTAGAGAAAAACTAGAAATACAATTAAAAGTCACAGTGTAAGACAGAAATCCATACACATCCCTTAAAGAGGTAGTTGGTGGGAGGATTCAAGTGAAGGCCACTGCCACAAAGAATAGAGAGTGTGGCTGAGTTCCCACTGTGATGCAGCGGAAACAAATCCAACTAGTATCCATGAGCATTCACGTTCCATCTCTGGCTCTGCTCAGTGGCCCAGGGATCCCACGTTGCTGTGAGCTGTGGTGTAGGTTGAAGACGCAGCTTGGATCCCACGTTGCTATGACTGTGGTGTAGGCCGGCAACTGCAGCTCCAATTGAACCCCCTAGCCTGGGAACTTCCATATGCTCCAAGTATGGCCCTAAAAAGCAAAAAAAAAAAAAAAAAAAAGAAGAAGAAGAGAAAAGTCACGGGGATGTCAAGAGTGGAGGAAAAAGAGCCAATCTGAGATAGATATACACACAGCACACAGCAGAAAAAGCAGCTGCCACTTGGAAATAGATGGTCCCACAAGGTAAAAGAAAGAATACACTCCACTTACGTGGCTTTCAGAAATGAGCCTGGTGGTAGGAAACAGCTGGGAAGCACAAAGAAAATGTAGGAGGTGGAGGCGGAGAGGATCACGTGTAGAAAAGTTCAGGAGCCAGCCCAGGTCCTTCCCCAGCCCAGGCACCGCCTGAGCGGTGTGAGCACCATCTCTGTACACATGTATAACCACTCACTCACTGGGTATCTTTTTCTTTTCAATCTTCAGGAAGAGGCAGCCAGAATTCTCGCCCACCAGCCAATGTCCGTCGGCACATGTGCAGCTTTGAAAACCCCCACACTGCAGTGAATGTGTAAGAGAAGCTGCATGGAAAATATAGTGGTTTGCCCCTTGCTTTCTCTCTCCTGGGTTTTTCTACTTTCTAACATGGAAACAGATGTGGTGCATGCCATCAAGAATGAGGAACCATTTACGTGCCATGGTTTGCACGACTGCCTTAATTTGATTGTCCATCGTTCTTAAAAGGACACTGTCAAGTTGTTAGTCTTTTTGCTTTTTTATGTTTTGATGCAAGATGCAACACCTTCTCCCATTCTAGAGATTCACTTTTGTTTGTGACTCCCACTCACAAGCTTGAAAGTGAATTTTCCCCCTTCACAAATTTGTCAGCTTCTCCTTGGCAAACAGCTCTTTCTTTTCTTTTCTTCCTTTGCCTTTTTTTGCTGCTGCACAAATGTTTGATATGATCCTGTCTGCATTGAATTAAAAGCCATAATTTGAACTTATGAAAGAGTTCCATAATGTCAGTGGGGGGGCAGGCACCAATATAATCCTCTGCTGGGTGCTTCCTGTGCCCTGGGGAGCACAAAACAAAAGTTTTGTGAGTCCCAAAAAAGTAAATTTTGAAAAAAAAAAAAAAGGAAAATAGTTATTTTCCCAGAATTCTGAGTGCTTTTTATCAGATTTTTCTCCGTCTGATAAAAACAGTGCATGTCTGGTCCAATTTTTGACCTTTAGATCTTGACAGTGTCTCTTTAAGTCAACAAAAGAACATAGACCTTGTTCAATTCATTGTGCACGGAGTCTGTGGTCATTTTCAGCTGTTCCTTTACAGCCCTTCAAACTCCTGGGAGAGTCAAAGGTACACATTCCTGCAGCAGAAGGGAGCTCACTGATGAGGTGTCTGTGGCTTCAAGAGCTCTTCAAATGAGAAGAGCCCAATTTGTTTCAATATTTGCTAGGAAACCTGGCCATGGAGCCCAGTGAACAGGGGCCCTGTCATCTCTTCACCTCACTCAGTGGAGTGCATTGGGAAGTCATGTTCTGACGTCCCCCTGAAAGGCCCAGATAGAAAGCATGAGGTCTCAATCAAACCATACTGACCCTTAGAGGGACAAATAAGTGGTGGTTGGGAGGACACCGCCCCATCTAGTAACCAACCACTCTAGTTTGTCAGGATGCATTCTCTGTAGTTCTCCCAAGTCAAAAAGCATTGAGTGTTTCTTGAACCAAGGGTTGAGTCTAAACAAGGACACAGTAAGGACTTTCTGATTATGACAGCTGTTGGCTACCTATCAAAATGGATTGATGGGACTAGTAGATGTGCTTGTCCTGTCATGACAGCAGGGCCAGAGAGAGAGGAGCATCACTTACCCTTTCATGACTTAAAGGTGAGTGCCTAAAAATAAAACAAAGGCCAAAAGTGGGTGCACTTTGATAAGTGTTCAAAAATAAGACGACAGTCAGCAAAGCTAACAGGTTGGTTGTAAAGGATTTTTGAAATGGGATCTAGTCAAGCTTTCTTTCTGGAGACAATAAAGGATCAGGAAGAGATTGGTAGCTTCCAAGCTGTATACCATAGACTAAGACTGGCTATTTTTAGCTTTGGTTGTTCCTGCAAAAAAAAAAAAAAAAAAAAAAAAAGAGAGAGAGAGAGAGAGAAAGAAAGAGAAAATAGGTTTTTTTTGGGGGGGGTTGTTTTTTGTGACCAGTTCCCACAGTTTTTGTGAACAAGCAAGGAAAAGGGGCCAGTGATAGAAATAAAGCTGCCTACTGGACCATTATGATCAGCCTGGATCTCTTCTGCCTCTGAGGAATAATCCCTGCAGAGCAATGCAACTGCTCTGTATCTCCAGGACAAATTGTGAGGACTCCAGGTCTTGTTGAACAGCATCAAAAGACTCGCTATTAAAATTATAGGTCTGGAAGTGTGGAGCATAGAAAAAAGGCGATGATGCTTGACCTGAACTTTCTTCAAAAGGAACATAATCTAGGCTCCTTTATACTTCTGCAGGAATAGAATTACACCTGGTAGACCTCTGCTAAAACCATGCTTCTGTACCAACATAGTGTCTTAAACTTTGGCACCAGAATTTCTTTCTTCAGCCAGTAATCATGATTAGACTAAACCAAAGGCCATTTAAAATGTGCTTAGGAAAAGTTTAGTAACTACCAGAATGCTACTTTTTAGTTTGCAATAGATTTTTCAATTTTCTTAAGACAATAGATGATATACCTGGGCAAAGTTTATGGGGTCTTCCACACTTTATTGGCCTTGATGAGGCAATTTCACTTGTCGATGTCTGCTTCTTTATTAATTCATTAGCAAAAACACAATTTTTAATAAAAACTAACTGCCTTTCTTTTTAAAAAAAATCTTTTTGCTTTTTAGGGCCACAACCATGACATATGGAGAGTCCCAGGCTAGGGGTCAAATGGGAGCTACAGATGCCGCAGGCCTACACCACAGCCACAGCCACAGCAAAGCCAGATCCAAGCCACGTCTGTGGCCCATACCACAGCTCACAGCAACGCCTGATCCTTAACCCAATGGGCAAGGCCAGAGATCGAACCCAAAACCTCATGGTTCCTAGTCCCATTCATTTCCGCTGCACCACAACGGGAACTCCCTAACTGCTTTTCTTTATGTTATCATTTATCCCGAATCATATAACTTAAGGATAATCAATATGATTGACCTAGATTCTGAAAGGAGGACTGTGTATTTAGATTTCATAGGATTGTAAATTTCAGCAAGCCAATTTTTTTTCTGATCCACTTATTATGAGTTTAGAATCAAAGAAGAGAGGGACAAAATTCACAATGCTATTTGAGATTTAATATCAGCAGAAACTATCATGTTCTCATGTAATCAAAAAGCATTTGTCTCTGCAACACGTTCAGAGATTCTCTAGCTTACAAGTAGCGGTGAGTCAAAAAGGTGAGAAATTTTAAATATGTTCAAATAAACTTCCAGAGAATATATACTGAATATAAGACTTTTCTGGAAAGCTTTCAGGAAGTGAAATTGGTGTCAGTGAGTGTCCTTTGTATTGAAGACTAGCTTGGGGTTGCCTGGGAAAACAGGAGTCTGACTCAAATTGTTTCAAATAGTTCCTATGCCTAAAATGCTACAAGTATCACTATTCAAAGTGCATTCTGATACCAGCTTGCTGAAGTAGGTGGAGGTGAGATACCTGGATGGTGCAGCTGTGACATCCCAGCTGGATTGCTTTGGTGGGGGCAGCACCGCCCCTTCCTTGAAAAGCCACGTGCCCCAGCCAGAGCTGCAGGGCTGTGGCTGTGGTTTGTTTTCTTTACTTGGTGAGCCATCCTCTCCATGCTATGACTCAATGGCATTTCCTGTTTCCATTCTAACTTTCAAAGGAAACAAAGGCTACCCTCCTCAGGTTCCACGGAGTGAGTCTTACCTCCTCACGTAAAGGTCTCGCCTTTTCTGTAGGGTCTCTGAACACCGTTCTTAAGTCTGTTGTGCAGCTATTAAGCTTAGTGGCGAAGACTTGAATTGGACATAAGGGAGACAGGTGTTGTGCAAGCTTTCCCCTCAGGCAGCTTGTGCAGGATGCTTGCCTCCTGATCTCAAGCACCCACCCACTGTTATTCCCATTTTAGACCTCTCTAGAGCAGAGCAGTGTGCTCTGCAGATGTAACTAGTACTTACTGAAACAAATAAAACAGACAGGATCACCCTGAATGCTAAAGAGACACTAATCTGTTTACACCACCCACTTCTAACTATTCTCTAAAGTGCTGTAAATATTGGGTTTTCTGTTTTTTTTTTTGGGGGGGGGGCGGATTGTAATACTTATCTAATGAAAGAAAAACCAAAGCAGGATCCCAAGTCTTTTATAGATGAAACTATAGCCCTTGGCCAGCTTAGCTCTGCACACTATCAGTGTCTGGCATCCTCCACGTCTCTAGTTCCTCCCAGTCTAACAGCGATTTCCTCCAGTTACTTCAATATCAGTCAAGATGTTTAGCCACTTGAGGTATTTACTCCAGATGCTACTGCATTTGATCTATAAGCATGAGATTGTTTAAGTCCTATGTCTGTCTTTTGAAGTTACAGCAAGAAGGATGAGGTGCTTTGTGAAATTCTGTGGTGTTTCTAAACCAGATAGCTTTTCCTAAGATTAGGAAACCAAGTAAAATTAAATATTAGAAGGAAGAAGCTAGCGGCTGAAACATAAGGTATTACAGTTATCTGGGATTAAATAAAAGTCTCATTTCAGAATAATATCTCATCTTTATAATGCATTTATTCCTTTTTGCTGTCCCATATTTTATGTATTTTTCTCTTCTTAATATACAGCAATGGATTCCCAACCTTTTCAAATTAGTTAATCACTTTTCACATCAAAACTATTATTAAACCTTCACCTGAATCTGTGATAGTAATTGCACCTATTAGTGGCCACTTGAACACAAAATGCACAAAAAAAAAGCATCTCAGAACTTAGTTACACTTGTATCTAGAAGCACAATTTATCATAAAGGCATTTTGCATTTAAAAATAGCACTGCATAATCTACAAGGACATAATATTGATTCAGCCTAAAAAAAAAAAAATGCTTAAGGCATGTGTAGATTCATGGACCATTCAAGCTGTCTATGGACCATAGGCTAAAAATAACCAATACAGAAGGACCAAAGTTTATAGCATGGGCTTCAGTTTCTATGAGATGATGCATTTCCTTGACGTCTCTGGTTTTAGGAAGCAATTCATTTAGCCCTTGGGGACAAAAAAAAAAAAAAAAAAATGGTTAATCTAATTTCCTTAATCTGATAAAGTCCCTAGGGCATTAGAACTGTTCCCTAATTAAATAGTACTTTATAGAAAATCTAGAGCAAGGCTCTGAGGGGAAGGAAAGCTGCTAATTTTGACAGCTAGAGTGAAAATCTCCCATCACAAGAATAAAGATGGTATTGGATTAAAACAGAACTAAATAGTGCATATCTGTCTGCAAGATAATTAGTAATGCCTTTTACATGTTTGAAAAAGAAGCTCATACAGGAGCCTTGGACAAGGAGGGAAACATCCCATGTAAGTGAGTGGGAGGAGGTGAATGAAGTTCCAGGAATACAAGGTTGCCTTTTTTGCTGGTGTATATGGAGACTGGACAATGTTTTCTTTGGGTGTCTGAGCCTAGTGATCAAATTAAGTCAGACTAACTCTCAAAAAAAATTTTTTTAATACATACACCCATAAACACAAACACAATTAAGTGAACACACAAGGCACCTTTTACTTTGGTAATTTTCTTAAGAAACTTGGAGAGGCAGGCATTTGGAAAAGGAAAAAGTGTTTCCATTACAACTGAAAGGGATGCAAAGTCTTGAGGTTAGAAATTACACTAAAGCATATTTAAGCAAAGCAAGAGGCAGCGAGGCAGTTTTATACTTTCAAGAAGAGGCACATTAATTGCATACAGAGAGAAACACTGCAAGTAGAGTGGGAGATGGAGGAAATGGAGAAAGATGGAAGTAAGGAGGTGAACTTACCTAGAGTTTCAAACTCAGAACAGGAAATGTGGATTCCAGTCTTGCCTTTGGCTGGCTGGTTGACTGCCTGTTCTTGCCCGGAACACCACTGGCTCATTCTTTAGTTTGCTCAACTCAGAATAGAGTCAACTATTCTAACAAGAGAGTGTAGAAGCTGATAATCAGTAATTTCATATTTACAAGCACTTGCACATTCTCAGGAACTATAATAAGCATACATTTGAGTGAAATATTAATTTTGATATCCTATTTTGGAGATGAGATTTTTTTCTTAGACAGTTAAAAGTATAGCATAGATTTTCAGATATATAGAGGAACTATCTTCTTCCCAAATAATGAGAAAATTTTAGCTGTTACATCTATTTTAGAACCTTTATATCCAGAATTTCTATAATTTAATGTCAGAGTTTCTACATAAATCTCTGCTTATTTGACTCACTTCACTTTTCAGGATTATAGATTTTGAAATGTCTAAACATTACCCTCATAAATGTGGCACTACATATAATTATCAAAATATTCATTCTTACATTTTCAAAATGATTAAATAAATCATTGTGTTACCTATTGATCATTTTCTACATTTTTCCAAACAAAAGGCTATGATGTGTCTATGTCACATATCCACTTAAGAAAAAACCTAAATTTTCTTCTCCTCCTTTTAATGTCAGAAATGTGTCATTACTGTGCTACTTTCTCTGTTGTTTTCATGGATACAAAGAAAAAGCAAAGAAAAAAGAAAAAAATGATTTCCTGATTTGTGCTAACACTGCTGTTATTAATAGTGTGCTCTGGTAAGGTATTACCATCTGCTAAAAATTATACAGAAAATAAACTGAGTCCAAAAAGACCAGAGTTATTAGAACAGACAGAATAGAATTTGTAGTATATAAACAGCATGCATCTCATTTTTTTCTTATTCAGAGATATATTCTATTTCGTTGCTTTTATGAGAGCTTCAAGAAGCTGAACATTGGTAAGGGTGAAGGGAAGCTGATGCCCTCAGACTTTTCACAAGTGCTCCATGAGGGGAAAGCCCTGAGAGGTCCTTGTCTTGCTAACTTCTGTTTCATCTGAATCTTAGTTTGGTCTCATTTGCATAAGCTATATAAGAAAACTAAAGCAGGATGGGGCATTTGTATTTTTCTGGGCCTTCCAGTTCTGCCTCTTTCAAACACACCGAGCTAAACGTTGCCAGTGTGAAAATCCCAAACGAGCTGCTGTGAGTGAATTGTGATCCACTACATGTGTCTGAAACAATACTTTGAAATAAAAGGAAAATCAAAAGTTAGGAAACTCTTAAGTGCAGCACAGGTCTGGGTTTTTCTGTCATCTCCTTTTTTTCTTTTCTGTACAGGTGCCGTGTGTATGACCACGCTGCTCCTGTTACCACAGGAAATACCTGCATATCAGAATGGGCAACTGAGAGGATGTATTTTTTAACCCACAGGACAATGAGGGTGGCTTTACATGTGGATTTTAATTTGTCCCAGGGACTAAGAAGAAAGGGAGACAACAGCTTTGGTCATTATGCTCTGTTGTCCATGTGTAATTAAGATTTTATTTTTGTTTCCTCCACTAATTTTGGAGTCTTTCAAAGCTATCACTGAGCAACAGTTTTATCATTGCCTTCAAGCATGTGTGTGTGTGTTTGTGTGTGTTATAACTGTGAAGTCGTAGACCTAAATGAAAATAGCTGCTTCTACAAGTTGGCTTTTCTCTCCCCTACAGCTTTTCTCAGGGTCAAAATGTCCTGCCTTGTCTTAGGGTGGATGGAGTCACTGGCTGCAGCTTCAGACTTTTGGCATTTGCTGCGGAATAAGGACAGGTTGGGGGTGTGGAGGACAAACATACAGGGGAGGAGGGAGGGAGTCCAGTGGCTTGGAGCTGGGCTTGCAAATGTTTTATATGTATTTCATCCGGTGCACATGATATACCTGCAAATAAACCCATCTCTATTTTATTCATAGTTCTAATGGCAAGTCTGTGTCATGGTCTGAACCAGGTGGAAGACAGGTGCCCAAGGGACAGCACATGTGGCACCGCCTCTCTGTGCACGTGAAGACCAATGAGACGGCCTGCAACCAAACAGCCGTCATCAAACCCCTCACTAAAAGTTACCAAGGCTCTGGCAAGAGCCTGACATTTTCAGATACCAGCACCAAGACCCTTTACAACCTGGAGGAGGAGGACGCCCAGCCGGTAGGCTTCAGCCCTCCCAGCAGTCCTTCCATGGTGATGCACCGACGCGTGCCAACTGCGGCGAGCACCCCGCCTCTGCCGCCCCGCCTGACTGCGGAGGAGACCCCCCTATTCCTGGCTGACCCGGCCATCCCCAAGGGCTTGCCCCCACCCCTCCAGCAACCGCCGCCACTGCCGCAACCGCAGCCGCAGAAAGCCCTCCTGGACCAGCTGCAGGGAGTGGTCAACAATTTCAGCACCGGGATCCCGGATTTCAACGCGGTGCTCGCTGTCCCCGGGGGTCCCGGGAATGGGGTGCGGTCCCTGTTTCCGCCCCCGGCGCCCCCGCAGCACCTGCAGATGCTCCCGCTGCAGCTGAGCACCTTCGGGGAGGAGCCCGCCTCCCCGCCAGCGGAGGACGACGACGAGGACGACAGCGAGAGGTTCAAGCTCCTCCAGGAGTATGTGTATGAGCGGGAAGGGAACACGGAGGAAGATGAACTGGACGAGGAGGAGGAGGACCTGCAGGCAGCCAGCAAACCGACCCTCGAGGATTCGCCTGCCCTGACGCCTCCGTCCCCCTTCCGCGACTCAGTGGCCTCGGGTAGCTCGGTGCCCAGCTCTCCCGTGTCCGAGTCGGTGCTCTGCACCCCTCCCAACGTGACCTACGCCTCTGTCATCCTGAGGGACTATAAGCAAAGCTCTTCCACCCTGTAGGGAGGAGGTGTCCACAGGGAAAAGCCAGAGTGGTCAAGGAGTATCAGCACCTCCGGAGATGTGCAGAAAACTGGGGGAGAAGCGGAGGCTGGAGGGTGAAGTCCCAAGCAAGGGAGAGACAGCTGCTGACACCCTAACAAGGCGAACGCGAGAGATGCTGGACTCTGCGAGCAAAAAGTGATCCGGGAGAGGGTCCTGATTCTTGAAGTATTCAAAAGCTTTCTCTGGGAAGAAAGGGAATTCTGTCAAAGCACAATCCCTTATAGCATATAACCTTTATCGTAAAAATAAATAAAATCAACAAACATACTCTCTTTGGACAAATGGGCATAGATAGGCATGCCTGCATTCTTGGCTGGTTTGGAAGGGGATTTTACAGGAGGTCCGCCCAGCTGAGTCATTAACTCACAGTCAGGGTATTCCTAGTGATGGTGATACAGCCATTCAGAGCAGGTGAGTGAAAAGAGGCAGGCGTGGAACCACCCAGAGAAGAGTGATGGACAGACAGCAGCTCATTTCTCTCAAGCCCTCTCCTTACTGGGCCCACAGATCCTTGGTCTTCTGGACTGTTGGGAACTGGTCCATAAAGGGGTCCCTCTTCAACCACTGCACCCCATTCAGTGCCAGCCTTGCTGTCACACCTGGAGAAAGGTGTGTGGACACCTTGCTGCTCTGTGATTTCCCTCTATTTAGGAAAACAGGAATAAGAGCAAAATCATCACCAAAAAGGGCTTCATCAGGAGTGCTAAGGGAGAACGGAATGAGAAGCAAGACAGTACGAGAGCTTGGGGCTTTGAACAAAATCAGTCAGCAAAATCAGCTTCCCATATCTGATACTTGTTGGTGATTTGGAGAAAAGGCAGACAAGAGATTGTTTGGAGAGTGGCAGAAGACTTTCTGAGGATTTACTGGTGTGCCAATGGGGCTCCTTTGCCCTTTAGTTAAAGAGAACAAACCATATGGCAAAAGTGTTACCTTCCATTTTCTGTAGCAAATAATATTTACCAGTTGAACTTCTAAGATGCAGTATGTGTATTTGGTGCCATTGTTTCTCCTATGTACTACAGAAACAAATTCATTTTTGAACTTAACGGTGTACTCATAGCAAATATTATTGGTTTAAATGGCAAATAATTCTTTCCGATTGTCACTGAAGTCCCTGTAACTAGCAAGTGAATGTATTCCTGTGTCCTTGTATACCGTGATAATAAAATTTGTGCAATGTAATGTCAACCTAACTGCAACTAGAAGATTATCTTTCTGATATAGTATAGATATTTTTATGTTCCAATCATGTTTTATATTCCATTGCCATCAATATCTACAGGAGCTCTTTGAAGGTTTGAGTGCTCTGGTCTCATGTGTTTCATATGCTGCTCAGATGGTTCTTCTTCTAAAGAGGGAACTTATTTTTCAGATATTTTATGATGTTGAAATGTTATTAATGAAGTGGTTTGAAAATTTGTTATATTAAAAGTTCACAAAAATGATGGATAACAGTAAAAAGGTATGTTTTATAAACTTGCATACATCATTATTACACACAAGATTGAAAAGACAATATTTACATTATTTCATTTTTTTTAAATATTTCCACAGCTACTTGAGCTTTATGTGCTTAAAGCATACACTAAACTGTAAGTCTGGTCATAATTTCTCAAATTATTGATTCATCACTTTTTGATTTCTTTTAACTTTTAGTTCCATGTTTTATTCCTATATGTTCACTGTCATAACTTGTCTTTTTATTTTTGTTATTTGCAGCATATAATATTCGTGTATGTGTAATCCAGTTGTTTCATTTTTGCTCCCTCTTTTTACCCCCAATAAAAGAGATTTTTCTTGCTGTTTTGATTTCTTGTATTATGTGGGAATGAATCTTATCCCCTTAAATATCTTTGTTTATACCTTATGTTCAGTCATGTTTAATATGCTTCCTTCATGTTGAAGCTGCTGATTACTCAGCCAGAAATCATCTTGGAAATCTTTAAATACTCACTGCCTCATTTGTTCAGAAATTAACATCCACTCCAATGTTTGAAACTCACATTTCTTATGTCTTCCCATATTCTACTGCCAAGTTTAGTCAGTTTTATATCAAGAATAAACTGCCTTTCCTTTTAAAAAGTTATTTTATTACACCTTTGGTAGAAAGAGCTCATGACTAAAACGTGGATTTCAGTTCCATATTTTCATTGTCATGAAGAAGAAAGAGAAAACTGGATGGTTCCAATACTTAATAGACCGTCTACTAATTGGCAAAGTAGTAAAGGAAAGCATACAATTACTAGTGAAACATGATCTTTTTTAAATGCCACTGACATATGTCTTTGAAAACAGGACTTGTGCATTCTTTAAATTAAGAATAGATCAAGAAAACTGCTTCTACTTTTCAAATACGTCAGATTGTTCTGAGGTTTTACTCTGAAACATTTGGTGAACACATTCAACACCAGTCATGTTATTACTCTGAATGCCTAATATCCTGATTAAAAGTTTTTCTGAATACAATAGAGTATTAGCTCTTATACATAATTGTTCAAAATTGGAAGTGTAAACACATACCCTATACCAAAAGTGCAAAAACTCTCCCCCCCAATGTACGTGCTTAGACAAGTTGTTCAGCTTCTTGTAAAAGTGTTTTCCTTTGGCTCATTACTGCCTTTTGTCAAATAATCTTGATAATACTGTATAATAAATATTTTCTATTTATTAAATGTGAACGTTCTTTCTTTCTCTCTCTACTTTCTAAGACTGATAATAATAGAAATAGACTGACTGGTATAAAAAATAAATTCAATGGCTTGATTTTGCTCTGAACATGTCTTCCAGGTGAAAGTTGGAGATCACCACACAAAAATCTACAGACCAGGTAGGTGACAACATGGAGTATAATTTCATTATGAGGAAGGCTGTATCTCTAACTCCAGCTACTTAAAGTGAAATCCAAAATTAAAAATTTCAGTGTCATGGCAGATGATGTCATCTATCTTTTTAATAGAATATATGAGGCTTGACAGTCTCCTGCTTCTCCATCAGAGCTTTAGAGATGGAGGCATCCGAAAGCTCCATCTTTGTTTCGTTGTGGACCCGCACAGCTTTTCTCCCCTTGGCTCACACTCCAAGGGTACCTGGTTTCTGAACTAGTTAATATCTTCCTGCTTATCCCAAGTTCTGTTCCTCTCTCTCTCACTGGGGACTTCACCAGTCCTCAAAAAAGGCTGCCTCTTTTTTTCACATCTCTGGATAAGATGCCTGCAAATGAGGCATCTCCTAAGTGTCATTCAAGGGAACACTTAGTGGCACCAGGGACACATCCATCACACTGGTGTGTTTAGATGGAAAGAGCGTATTCTATCCAGGAAGGCTGATGTTGAAGAAATTACCAGGATCAGGAGCTGAGATACCAGCAGTTTCTTCATTGTGCCCAGAAACTAGAATGAGAAAATATGAAATGAGAGCTTCATGTCTCAGGAGGAAAATCCATAGGAGAGGGAATAAGAAACGGGGGGAAAGGGAGGTGGAAATGGAAATATTTCAGGTGTATTGTCCAAAGAAATAACCATATATTATGGTGGGTCCTAAGAGCCTCCACTTGCAGAGTCCAGAAACTTTATCATGATGGAGATATTTGGAAAGGCTGAAATTGGGATCCATCTCCAGAAACATTGTTTGAATAATTGCCCCAATAATTCCTACCATGAGAAGGTATGAAAGAGAAGGGAAGCAACATTTTTATTTACCTCCTCTGTACCGGAAATTTTGCAAGTCCTTTGCTTTCGTTCTCATTTAGTCTCCCCAGTACTACTGCCACAAGGACTATTTCAGAGAACTGGAATAACTTTCCCAAAGTCTCTTGGCTGGTATATGGCTCAGCAGGAAATTGATCCCCATCCTAAGCCAGGACAGAGTCTGTGCCTTCATGTTCCTCTGTAGAACCTAGGAGAGTATGTAGGAGATGGTGTCTGTTGTGACTGTTCCCCTTTGGTATTCCCACAGCATTTTATTCACATCCCAGATTACTTGATTTCTTCCATGTCTCCTTCCTTAAATAAACTGTTAGTTCCTTTTTGCTTTCTAATGTCTGATTTCTGAACCTTCAAGGCAAAGCAGAAAATCAGTAAATGTTTGTTTGGGAAGCAAGTGAGTGTTGTAACACCATACAGTTTTTCGGAGTTCTCTGGAGATTTATTCCAAGATCCTTCTGGGGTCCAGAGCTCTGGATTTCTACCTACTGATCCTAAATCTGCCAACAGAAACAACCCATGTTTTCACCTTGAAAAACAAGCTCTCCTTTTGGCTGTCCCTCTGGGGCAGCAGGTCTGCCTTGCCTACAGAAGAGGGTAGCAGTTCTCAGTATCCACGAAGCCCAGCCAGAGGTCTGGCAAGGCAGTGCAAGGTGTGGGCAACAGCGTCCTCTGCACAAGAATTGCAGGTAAGACATTGATTGCTGAATAAGGCACCAGTGAAAGAGTAAATAAGTCATCCAAGAGGAAAGCATGAGCTGAGGATTCCTACCTTGCAGAAGTACATATCTTTAGGCAAAGTGAAAGGCTAAACTGGTCATCCAGGCTTAGGAGAACATGAGAGTAAGGAAGAGCTTAGTTAGGGAGTTGAAGTCATGGCACTGTTAAACTGGAAAGTGGCTTGATTTTCTTAGGGTAGTTGAAGAAGCAGTGCTTCCAGATTAATAATAAACAGGAGAAACAAAGTGTAAGAAGAAGGGTGACAAAAACTGCAAAGGAAAAGGGTCATAGAATTATAGAGCTGGAAATAAATTTAGAAGTCACTTAAACTGTCATCCCAGTGGTAATTCTATTCCCTTGTGTCCAGTTCTTCTTCCCATGCCAGACAGGGCCAGAAGAGAAGCCACTGCAGACTGGAGTAGGACACAGGGAGGGGCTGGGGGGTACAGAATTATAGCCAGCAGTTGTGCCAAGAGAGAAGGCAGATGGCCTTGGATATAGAGAGTTCAAAGCTACATTGTTAATACCCAAAACTGGCCACAGAACAGAATCACAGTACAAATCCAGAACGAAGTTCTCAGGAAAACGAAGTTTCACCCAATAGGACATGCAACAGGATGGCAGTCTGATGGAACTAGAGACAAAAGGCCGGTGACCCAAATGAGCTTTTGGTAAGAATCACTGAGGCTCACCTGTGTGACCTGGTTTATTTTGAGGGATGGAATGGATTTACATGATTTTTGCCTTTTGCTTAAATATTTTCAGGGATCTTGCATTTGTTAAGGGAAAGCTCTAATTGTTAGAATACCCTTCATTTTCAAGTGTCAAAAATTGCTGTTCTCTAACTTTTGTTCAGAGTTCTGACTTCTGGAAAAAGGCTGAACATATTTAGTCCACTGTGCACACGACTTCCCTTCAGCCATTTGAATACAGTGATTATGCCAATAGTTAGTGGTTTATTCTCCAAGCCAAACAACTTTACTTTCTTTAACTGTTACCTTTGTTATTAGGTTCCTAAACTACTAATCAGGTTACGGTCATGTTCCAATTTTGGAGTATCCTTTTTAGAATGTTGCATCCAGAACTAGACATAGTACTTCATAGATACGTTGACTCATTTTAATTTTATTCTGGTACTGATGCCGTGTTATGTTAATTCTGTTACCAGTCTTGCCACATTTTAAGCTCACCCTTAGCCCCAAGTCAGCTATAACCCTTAAACTATTTTCATATGAACTACAGGAAATAGATATGAATGAGACTATTTCATTAGGTTTTGTTTCCCTGTAACAGACCCTGAAAGGAGGATTTGAGTGCAAGCTGCATATTGGAGAAGTGATCCCTGGAAGCACCAGTAGGAGAGTGGGGAATGAGGCAGCACATGTGGCCATATTACCATGAAGTTACCTCTGTAGGATGCAGCCTTGCTGGAGAGTCTGGGAGACAGTGGAGAACCTGACTCAAAATTGTCCCTACACCCCAGTGGGCAAGGGGATTGAGAGCAATGAATTACCAATTCCTGTTGAGGGTTGCTGGAGGGGGCGGGGGTGCAGGTTGATTCCAGTTACTGCCAGTATGTCTTCTATGTAGGCTCCTACCTCCAGAGAAAGACTTCAAGCAAAGAATTACAGATGCTGGCAATTGGAAACGTAAGAGTTGGCCTGTGTGGGAAAGGGTGAGTGTCAAAATTGGGCAGGGCACCAACAATATCTACTATAGATGTGACATGGAGAGAGAGAAAGAGATAGAGAGCAGATAACATACATGCTCACAGATACAGATACTGGTACAGCTAAGGATATGAAACAAGAGCTGTAGAAAGCAAGGCAAAGGTGTGTTGAAGGGCTTGAAGTGAGAAAAATGCTTCTAGAATCAGCTAAAGGGACTCAGGTTTCTTTATAGCAAAGGAAAATCACAAAAGAAAGTTTTGTGGAACTCTCTTTTAAATAAATTTGTCAAAAGGATAGTAAAGCAGAACTATCCTTTAAATAAATTTGTCATTAGCCTTTGGATGATTTCTTTGCAATGAGTTCTTAAGTTTGTCATTTTCTCATTAAAAAATAAACTGTGTGTTAGAAACTTAGAGAATTAAAGAAAAAATATCTATGGTCACATCATCAAAATATTAACATTATAGATATTTAGATTTTTTTCTTTTAGTGATTTTCATGCAAATAAGTTGGGTTTTAACAGAGAGAGGATCACTTTTCATTTATATTTTTTCTTTGCTTTTTCCATTTAACAATATGACTTAAGCAAGGATTTCCACTTGATCAGAGGTAAGGAATCACCTGTTAATGGAGTTAGGCAGTTCCCAATCCCCATGGACCTGTTATCAGTTATTTGATAATAACTACTGTTTATTCCCTCTCAAACAATATGCATTTTCCATCACATTTAACTATGTAACATCCTTTGAGGTAGGATGTATTTTCATTTTATAAATGAGAAAACTGAGGCTCAAAAAAGGTGAAGTAACTTGCCTAAGATCACAAAACTAGTGGGATCTAGATAGAGATGGAACTCCTTGGGTTCCAAAGCCCACACTCTGAGCCACCATACTATACTGAAAATTATACTGAGTACTGTGTTGAAAACACTGCTCCAAAAAGTAGGCACACTAAATTTGAATAGCAAAGTGATAGAAAATGTATATTGCCTGCTCTAAAATCATAATTGGGAATGGGGGGGTGAATTATTTTCCAAATGGCTTCAAGATTCCACAGGGCTAGGGAAGTTTGCCTAACCCAACACCACAAGCAAAATCACTGCCACATGTAGGCTCGCCATGGAATGCTACCGATGAAAAAAAAATCTAACTCAAAATCATTGTCTAGTTGCAGTAATTTATAAAGGTATTAGAAAAATAGTCGAAGTAAAAAAAATGTAATAATTATTGTTTTCTACGGTTCTGGAATTTAATAAATAATGTGCCATTATAAACTGGGAATTTTTAAAGGGTCACTCTGTGTTTTAAATAGGTATTTATTATTTCCAGAATGTTCACTAAAAGAATTTATACTTAGAGTTCCTGTTGTAGTGCAGCAGAAATGAATCTGACTAGGAACCATGAGATTGAGGGTTCAATCCCTGGCCTAGCTCAGTGGGTTAAGGATCTGGCGTTGCCGTGAGCTGTGGTGTAGGTCGCAGACGCGGCTCAGATCTGGTATTGCTGTGGCTCTGGTGTAGGCTGGCGGCTACAGCTCCGATTGGACTCCTAGCCTGGGAACCTTCACATACCACAGGTGCGGCCCTAAAAAAGACAAAAGACAATTAAAAAAAAAAAAAAAAGAATTTATAGTTAAAAAAGAGAGTGAGGGAATGACCCTTCTCAAAAATGTGAAAAATTTCATGAGTAGATATAAAGATAGGTAAATTTCTAATAAGTGACACCCAACAGCTAAAAGATTGAGATCAACATTGTTCAGCTGTCACTAAAGCATCAACATATTAACATAAATTACAACAAATGCTACAGTAAATTAGCAACAAATTACATAAATTCAGCTAAACAGATTTAATGTATCTAAAGGTTTTTTTCACTGAAGTGGTGCCTCTGGTTTAGGGGAAGACTGCAGTATATTTGAAAGAACCCCAGATTGGAAATCTTTAGCTAGACCCCCAAATCAGTTGTTTGCTATGAGTAAATCACTTAACTCCTTTAAGCCTCAGAATTTTAAATCTCTAAAATGAGGAATTTGAATTATATAAAACAATAATAAATGTGTTAAAGACTTATTGTGTGTCCCTATGTCCCCAGCATTATATCTTTGATGTCATTTAATCCGTACACCTGCGTGAAGTAGGTGTGGAGTCTGTGTTAATCAGGATATGCTACACTATGCTACAATATCAGAAAGAAGGAAGGAAGGGAGGGAGGAAGGAAAGAAGGAAGGGCAGGGGGAGAAAAGAGAGAGAAAAGAAGGGAGGGGTGAGAGGGAAGGCTGAAATCTTAAGCCTGAATAAAGTAGCATTTATTTCAAGCTCACATAATATCCCCTGCAGGGTGGGCCACTCTCCCTTCATCCTGGTTGCAACTCTAGTTGGAACACATGGTGGCTGTTACTACAGTGAGCTGAAGTTTCATCCCCTGAAACCTAGCTGCAAGGGAGCCTGGAAAATACAGTCATCCTAATGCCTACCATAATGGTGGACAGATTTCATCGTCTTTGCCATGATCATTAGGTCATTACCCTCAATCTGCAGGTAAGAAAACCGGGGCTTAGATACACTAAGTAGCTTGCCTACAGTCGCAAGGTTAGTAAGATGAGACTGAATTCACAGGATTGCCAGAGTCCAGGGTTTACCTTAGTGATCCCTAAACCATGCACCTAAGTCCTGGCTTTTCAATACCACCTTGACTGCACAAGCACAAGGGTACTTGCTAGTTCAGATTCTTTTGATTTGTTATCCTTTTCTAGGTTTTAACTACAATGCATAATTTGCTTTCATGCTTTCATGTAGTCACTGTAGACTAGCAAATGGCAGGAATTTTTTAGCACAGATTTCCATGACCAATCTTTTCCATTTATCAAAACCCAGTCTGATGGCAAAGAGTGCTAAGGGGGGACCCAGGGAAGGTTCTGCTGCTCCAAGTCACTAGATAAACTTAAAATAACTGTAATTCTTCTGTAATAGGATACTTAATTTACCATACTTAAGCAAGGGTGATGCAGAGGTAGCATTTTTAAGTGACAGAAAACATCATTAAACTTCCTAACTTTCTTATAATTTTTAACTAAATGAAAATTAATTTCTTGCTGTCTAACTTGCTACATAACTAGTTAAAACATTATGGGATGGGAAGGTATGAAATTCATACATTTACAAGATTATTGTAGAACCCTAGTGATAAAATAAAACACTTTTCTAGGAAAGAGGACTTATAATTAGTGAGCAGTTTCTGCTTCCTCAGGGTGGTAATATCTGATTTGACAAAATCTATTCCTCCTATAGAAATAGATATCATTTATTCCTTTATTAAATACATTTTGTTTTGTTTTGTTTTTCCCTTTTAGGGCTCTACCTGCAAGATATGAAGGTTCCCAGGCTAGGGGTCAAATGGGAGCTGCCAGATCCAATTTGCATCTGCTACCTACACCACAGCTCATGACAGCGCTGAATCCTTACCCCACTGAGCAAGGCCAGGGATAAAATCCACATCCTTCACGGATACTAGTTGGATTCATTACTGCTGAGCCAAATATGTTTTATTTCTACTTTAATGGAGAGAGTGGCTTCAGCCTTCCCAGCAAATGACCACCTCGGAGGTGCAGTACCTGAGATCCAGGGGCAGATCCTGAGCGTTATAAAGGGGCTCTGACCACTGACCTACATTTGCCTCATGCTGAGCGACCTCTGAGGGGGACATGACTGTCTCCAAGACACAAAAAGGAGGGAGTTCCCATTGTGGCTTAGTGGGTTAAGAACCTGACATAGTGTCCATGAGGATGTGGGTTTGATCCCTGGCCTCACTCAGTGGGTTAAGGATCCAATCCAGCTTTGCTGCAAGCTATGGCATAAGTTACAGATGCGGCTCAGACCCCGCGTTGCTGTGGCTATGGCATAGGCTGGCAGCTGTAGTTCCAATTTGACCCCTAGCCCGGGAACTTCCAGATGCTGCAGGTATGGCCGTTAAAAACTTTAAAAAAAGGAGTTCCCATCGTGGCTCAGTGGTTAATGCATCTGACTAGGAACCATGAGGTTGCAGGTTCGATCCCTGGCCTTGCTCAGTGGGTTAAGGATCCGGCGTTGCCGTGAGCTGTGGTGTAGGTTGCAGACAAGGCTCGGATCATGCGTTGCTGTGGCTCTGGCGTTGGCCGGTGGCTACAGCTCCGATTCGACCCCTAGCCTGGGAACTTCCATGTGCTGCGGGAGCAGCCCAAGAAAAGGCAAAAAAAAAAAAAAAAAAAAGACACAGAGAGGGTGTCATTTATGGCATTATTTATACTCACTTTTCTGATCAGGGTCTCTACGGCACAGATTTTCAGAGAATTCCTTCTCATTCTAACAGATAGTAAACAGGTATTGTTTTAGCCTGTTCTACCCCAGAAAGACGGTGGACCATCATTGCTTCTTTGTTGCCCCTTCCCCCCACCCCCCAGGGTTGAATCTCCAGTTCTGAAGGCTGAAACCCAGGGGGGGATGTAAACACTATCCATCTTCCCTTTCACTTTCCACTCTTCTAAATTGGCCTAAATACAAAGGCTAAACTAAAGGGAAAATATGCACTCGTGAATGATTTAGTTTCCCTTGAATACCTTCTCTCCTGTTTACCATGGCTGTTGGCATAAGCAGGTAAAAGTGAATGACAAACTTCATTTCCTCTGGTGCCTGTGTATGTTAATAATACTGCAGATCATTATGTATAATGTGTAAAGCAGTTTCACATCAAGTGGAAAATATCTATATTCTTCCTTACAACCAACATTAACAAGTTTTAATTCCATGTCCAAAAATGTTTGTCAAAAGCTAAGAAATGCCATCTCTGTATAGTTAAATTAGGAAAAAACAAAACAAAACTTTATCTTCAAGCTGTTCTTTTAAGCTGTTGTCTAGAAAGTGTCCTGAACAACTGCTAAATATTTTTTTAAAAATAACAACAACAACAAAAAACCCTTCACCTCCACTGCTAAAGTGAAAAGAAAGAGAGGAAAACCTTTTTCACACTTTGGAAATCATGGAATCACTCAAGACATTGGAAATTAAGCCTAAAATATCAGAGAATTTAATTCCTTAGTGAATACCATTGTTCTTCATATTAAAAAATAAAGTTAGAAAAGTTATTTATGGGAGTTCCCGTCATGCCTCAGTGGTTAACCAACTCCACTAGTATCTGTGAGGATGTGGCTTTGATCCCTGGCCTCACTCAGTGGGTTAAGGATCTGGAGTTGCTGTGAGCTGTGGTGCAGGTCACAGATGTGGCTTGGATCCTACATTGCTGTGGCTGTGGCGTAGGCAGGGGGCTATAGCTCTGATTCAACCCCTAGCCTGGGAACTTCCAAATGCGAAGGGTGTGGCCCTAAAAAGATGAAAGAAAGAAAGAAAGAAAGAAAGAAAGAAAGAGGGAGAAGGAGGGAGAGAGGGAGGAAGGGAGAAAGAAAGATAAGGTATTTATGAATAAACATACCACTGCCCAGTTTGACCATATACCTGCTCAAAGAGTTGCTACAGCTTCTTTCAGAGATTTTAAATAAAATGGCAATAGCTGCTTCATTGTACCACCTGGGCAAAGGCAAGATTGAGGTTCTTTCCCTTCTTGAGTCTTTTAAGGTATAAATGTGTTTCACAATATTTTACACATGTAGTAGTTTGCTGCTGAGAATCAGGGCTCAGGATATGACCCTTACAATGATTTCCTTTGGGTTTCTTTCAATGGAAGCAAACCCCCATTTTTGGAAAGAGACAATCAGTATCATAGGGTATTTCAAGCCCCCAGGTTTGAGATAAAATCAGTTGATAGTAATGAATGTAAAATTCATAGTGAAGTCCCTCTAAAGCACTGGTTTTTAAGGAGGGCTGCCCTTTAGAAGCACCTAGAGGGCTTAAAAATAAATGAAACACACCTGGGCCTAATCTCTCAGTGTTTCTACTGTGCAGCCAGGTTTGAGAATCATTGTCTTAAGTGTACAAGTATGGACACTGAATTAAAAAGAAAAAAGAGAGAGAGAGAGAGAAGCAATCCTCAAGAGTTGTAGGCAAGTCTATTTAAAAAAAAAAAAAAAAATCACACTTCTGCCTATAACCCTTGTCTCACATTTTGTATAACAAACAGATAGCTCACCCAGGAGGCCCCGTAGAATCCTCCCCATGGAGATAGAAAAGCTACATTGAACACTAAACAACAGCTCTTAAAGAAACAAAGAGCTTTCTTCTCGTCTTCTTTTACTCTTCTTCTTCCAGTGGAGCTAGCGTCCTCCAATCTGAAAGAGCTTGATTTAGACTGAAGACCAAAGGAGGAGGGTGAGAATGTGAGAGGCAGTGTTCAAGACGAACTCAGCGTACCCTCCACAACAACAAAATCACCAGCTTTATTCTTTATGTTTCCCACTCCACACAAACAAGGCTACAGTTTTAATCTATATTCCATCAGACTCCCTGTGGTTCTTGTATTATCTATGAAGAATCCCATACGTGATTCATGAAGGAGCTGGTTATAAAGAACTGAAAGCCAGGCACTGTGCCCTGTGCTAAGAACTCAGTCAGTTCAAAAGCTAAACATGAATACAAACTGTCCAGGAACACAAGAGTGGGAGTGACTGGTTCCTGTGTGGTTCAGAGCCTTTCCCTGCTCAGCAGGCCGGGCCTCCACGGCCTGTTTCTGCTGCATGGTCACCCACACGGCTGTCTGGAGGGGAGACAGCTGTGCAGCAAGAGGCTCTGAAGTGAGTCTGTAATTAGACCAAACTAATTGCCCAATAAATGCCCAATCTATCAATCAATCAATAGCAAATGCTGAATTTCAAAGGGACATTGTCATTAACGGTTTCTCCTTTTTTTTTTTTTTTTTCCGTTGTATCTGGTTTACAGTGTTCTGTCAATTTTCTACAGTACAGCAAGGTGACCCAGTCACACATACATATATACATTCCTTTTTCTCACATTATCATGCTTCGTCATAAGTGACTAGATATAGTTCCCAGTGCTATACAGGGGGATCTCATTGCTTATGCAGTCCAAAGGCAATAGTTTGCATGGACCCCAAATTCCTGGTCCATTCCACTTCCTCCCCTTCCCTCTTGGCAATCACAAGTCTGTTCTCCAAGTCCACGATTTTCTTTTCTTTTGTTTTTTCTTTTTTGTCTTTTCTAGGGCCTCACCCATGGCATATGAAGGTTCCCAGGCTAGGGGTCGAATCGGAGCTGTAGCCACTGGCCTATGGCAGAGCCACAGCAACGTGGGATCCGAGCACGTCTGTGACCTACACCACAGCTCATGGCAACGCCGGATCCTTAACCCACTGAGCAAGGCCAGGGATCAAACCCACAACCTCATGGTTCCTAGACCTATTCGTTAACCATTGCACCATGACGGGAACTCCTCATGATTTTCTTTTCTGTAGAAGATTCATTTATGCTGTGTATTAGACTACAGAGATAAGTGATTTCATATGGTATTTGTCTTTCTCTTTCTGACTTACTTCACTTAGTATGAGAGTCTCTAGTTCCAACCATGTTGCTGCAAATGGCATTAATTTGTTGTTTTTTTATGGCTGAGTAGTATTCTTTTTCTATAACCATTAGTAATAGACAAAATGCAGAGGATATTGTCAACTAAGGTGGCATTTAATGCTTCTGACACCCACCTTTCAATTGCGAAATTTTACTACTGTTTTGAAAGAAGAAATACAGCCAAGATCATGGTTCATGGCTGCTTTGGTTTGTTTGTGTGTGGGTGTGAGTGGGTGTGGGTGTGGGTATAACAGATTGAGACTCTTGAGACTACAAAGATGAAAAAGAAAGAAGCCCACAGCAACAGGAATTATTATAGACATGTTACATAAATGATATCCTTCAATGTATTATTTTTTAATACATTATATTTATTATTTATCTCGTTTGATTTAATCCTTCGCAACAACCTCATGAGTTTTGTTATTACTTTTTCTTGGATTTGTAGCCAGATCCTACCCAATAAGCCCATTCTTTTTTCTTCTTTTCTTTTTTTGTCTTTGTATGGCTTCACCTGCAGCATATAGAAGTTCCAAGATCAGATCGAAGCTTCAGCTGCTGGCCTAGACACAGCCACAGCAACACTGGATCCAAGCCACGTTTGTGACCTACACCACAGCTTGCAGCAACACCAGATCTTTAACCCTCTGATGGAGGCCAGGGATCGAAACTGCATCCTCACTGACTATATCAGGTTCTTAACCCACAGAGCCATAGAGAGAACTCCTCATTCTTTTTTCTATACTAGGATTATCTCACTCCCCAATTTTGCGTATAAAAACAAAATATCGCAAGTGCCCATTGTGGTGCAATGGAAGCGAATCTGACTAGTATCCGTGAGGATGTGGGTTCAATCCCTGGCCTCGCTCACTGGGTTGGGGATCCAGCATTGCCGTGAGCTGTGGTATAGGTCACAGACATGGCTTGGATCCCACGTTGCTGTGGCTGAGGGCGTAGACTGGCAGCTATAGCTCCGATTTTACCCCTGGCCTGGGAACTTCCTGCGGCCCTAAAAAGCAAATATATATATATATACACTTATACATTTACGTATTTATACGCACATATGAACATATAAATACATGTTACATAATACATAAATACATATAAATACACATATACATATTTATATATATGTATAAATACGTAATATGTCAACAGTATTCTATGTTCAAATATTTTTGGAAATCCCTAGTTAAAGATGCTTCCTTCGTCTAGAACGTCTTAGAGCTTTTAAAGGCAATACTCGTTGGAGTGCTCAAAGACAGTGATATGCACACAATGTTCGCAGGTTTGACCACAGAAACCCTTGTTAAGCTGACTTCTTTGGGGGACATCATCCAGGGAGAGACCTTTAGTTTAGTACTGCTTTATACTACACTGCTCTCAGAAACTAGGCTCCAAAGAGTGTTAAATGAACGCACAAATGCCCATCTATCTTAAAGGCAGAGGGTGGTCATTGTGCTCAGAGACGTAGAGATAGAAGGCAGGGTAGTTCAGAGTAAAAAGGAAAATAACTGCGGCTGCTAGAATAAGCTGCTCAGGAAATGTGACATTTGGATTTTATCAACAGTGGCATCAATTTCCTTGCAGGATTCCATTCTCCAAACCCAGTGATTTGTAATGTTAGCTGCAATTGGAATCCCTGGGAGGCATTAACAAATGCGAATCTCTGGGTCCTACTCACAGAGAGTCTGATGCATCTGGTTTGGGGCATGACCTAGACATCAGGATTTTTATATTGGCTCAAGTGTTATAATGAGCAGTCAAGTTTGAGACACTCGCAAAGTCATTGGCTTGCCTTATCCAGAATTTTAAAAAAACAAAAACAAAAACAAAAAAACGGGTGCTTTCTCTGCAATAATTATTATGCCACATCTCTCAGCCATTCCCACAGCCAAAAGCCAGAGGCTTTAACCATATTTCTATACATGCCAGTATCACAAATGCTTCCAGACTTGCCTGCTTCTTTGAGGTTTTCTCTCATGAAGTATGCCAGTCATTTAAAATGAAGGTTACAGAATCATTCCAACATCAGGATAACAAAGTCATTAAGAGCATAGGCTCAGGAGTTCACTGTGGCTCAGCGGTAATGAACCTGACTAGTATCCATGAGGACGAGGGTTTGATTCCTGGCCTTGCTCAGTGGGGTTAAGGATCCAGCATTGCCATAAGCTATGGTGTAGGTCACAGACAAAGTTTGGATCCTGTGTTGCTGTAGCTGTGGTGTAGGCCGGTAGCCATAGGTGCAACCCTAAAAAGAAAAAAAAAAGAGGATAGACTCAATGTCAGGCTGCCAGAATTCAAATATATTTACGAGGTGTTTAAACTTAGGTAAAGTCTAAGACTTTTTAAGGCTCAGTTTCCTCTTTTGTAAAATAAATTTAATAATATATACCAACATGTATAGGGTTGTTTTGAGGATTTTAACAAGGTAACCCTGGAAACACCCAGTATAGCACCTGGCACATGCTTGATATTCATTAAATGTCAGCTGCCACTTTCTTCTTCCTTTTCTTTCCTTCTCCTTCTTCTTTTCCTTCTTCTTCTTCATTATCATCATCTCCATCATCATCATCACTGTCATCATTTTCTCCTTGATCATTTTACTGTTTTTTAGATTACCTCATATAACTGGTGGAAGCGAGAGAAAGCTTGTTAGGATCCTGTTGGAGCAAGAAGCTTGTTATGGTTGCAGAATCTCAGGCTCCACCCCAGGCCTGCATTTTTCAGGGAGAAGCGTACACACATTTAAGGTAGGTAGGCATTGTTTCCGGTTCAGTGGTTTGAAGCTTTGCTCAGATTAGAATCACCTTTAAAGAGCTTTTAAAAAATTGATCCCTGACCAATTAAATCAGATGTGCAGGGATGGGACTCAGGCATCAATCAGTATTTTTTTGTTTGGTTGGTTTTTTTTGCCTTTTTGTCTTTTCTATGGCCACACCAGGGGCATATGGAGATTCCCAGGTTAAGGGTCTAATCGTACCTGTAGCTGCCGGCCTACACCAGAGCCATAGAAACGAGGGATCCGGGCCGTGTCTTCGACCTACACCACAGCTCACAGCAACGCCAGATCCTTAACCCACTGAGCAAGGCCAGGGATCAAACCCACAACCTCATGGTTCCTAGTCAGATTCGTTAACCACTGAGCCACGACGGGAACTCCTCATCAATCAGTATTTTTTGAGTGTCCTGGGTGATTCCAGAGTGAAGCTAAAATTGAAAAACCTTGGTTTGGGTCTAAAGGTTACCAATAAACCTCCAAAATTCTCATTTTCAGACAGCCTTACTCTTTCTCTCTTTCCCTCTCTTCTCATATCCTCTCCCTTTCTTTTTCCCCCCTCTCTCTCCTTACTGTAGCCAGATTCTATTTTCCTTTCCAAATCCATATGTTTATTCTTTCCTCAGACTTGCTTGTGTTCAGATTCTGAACTCTAACTTGAGAGTTGATAACTCCCACATTTGAAAAAGGATAAACTGGGGTTCCAAACTAGTTAACCATCTGTCACTGCCTAAGTCCCCACACACCTGTGATTATCTTAATTCAGCATACCTCTCAACACCACCTGCCTTTCATGCCCTTTACACTCAAGTCTGCTAAAGGGAAGAGTCTGTACCTATTTTAACGCTTAGTAGGTGAACATTTCTAGACATGAAACCAAATGATAAAAACTTTGAAATAAAATTTTGTCTAAAACCTATTACCAAGAAGATGGCTTGTGATACTTAATTTTTATAGTGTTCAGACTTCTTTTGCTTTCATGAGCACATGTGAATCTCACCACAGCCCTTTAAATTATTCTAAACCCAGGAGTTCCCATCGTGGCTCAATGGAAATGAATCTGACTAGCATCCATTCGATCCCTGGCCTTGCTCAGTGGGTTAAAGATCCGGAGTTGCTATGAGGTAAGGTGTAGGTCACAGATGCGGTTCGGATCTGGCATTGCTGTGGCTGTGGTGTGGTCCAATTGGACCCCTAGTCTGGGAACCTCCATATGCTGAGGATGCAGCCCTTAAAAAAAAAAAAAAAAAAAAAAAAAAAAAAAAAAAAAAAAGGACAATAAATAAATAAAGTATTCTAAACCCAAATTTGCGCTCACATATAGTGAGATTCAGAGGAATTCAATGTCTTGTCCAGGCCTGCAGAGCAAGTAAGTGGCTAAGCCAGGTCTTAAACACTTACCTTTTGGTATATTTAAGGCCATTTCTATCATACCACACTTCAAGTGAGAAGGTCTAGGATGTGATTGCTCAAACACAGTGTCAGGTAGTGCCAACTAATGAGAACAAAGTAGGAGCCTTTGAGCTGTGATTGTCTCTATCTTTGCCTAATTATGTCAGGCTGCCTAGCAAGACATGGGCGTGCTTGCTTCTGTTACAAGTTCTACATTAGACAAAAATAGAGATCTGGGATTTTGAATCTATTTTTCTTTAGCACCCTTTGCTTTCTTTATTTAAAAATGTATTAGTCCCTGGTCAGGCTTCTGTATAAAACCACTGCAATATTTGCCTGGGTAATGAGTTTTCAGCATGTCTTTGACTTGAAAGTTTCCCGTTTTCCACAGGCTCGCCAGCCTGCCACTTCTCTCCAAATACGGTTCAGGAATATTAGGAAGGGAGGAGGGAAGAGACCTGGATATATTAGAAAAACAAAACAAATAAATAGGAAACTGCATCACTTACCTCTTAAGAGCATTGAATTAAATGATAAAGCATCACTGACAAAGCAACAAATCCTTTCCATACAAACAACCATATTCATGGCATTTTTGCACTTCACTCATTTTATTATTTCTTTAGCTCCAGCATTTCTATACATTTGAAATTTGCTAAGAGGGCAAAGCTCAATGTCCTCCCCAAAACAAAAACAAAAATAAGGTAATTAAATGATGTGGTATATGTGCTAATCACCTTGATTGTGGGGATCATTTCATAATGTGCGTGTACATTGAAACATGAAGTTATACACTTGAAATACATGTAATTTTTATTTGCCAAAAAATTAAATGTAGGCAGTTTCCGTTGTGGCTCAGTGGTAAACAAATCCGACTAGGAACCATGAGGTTGCGGGTTCGGTCCCTGCCCTTGCTCAGTGGGTTAAGGATCCAGTGTTGCCGTGAGCTGTGGTGTAGGTTGCAGATGTGGCTCAGATCCCACGTTGCTGTGGCTCTGGCGTAGGTCAGCAGCTACAGCTCCGATTCGACCCCTAGCCTGGGAAACTCCATATGCCGTGGGAGCGGCCCAAGAAATGGCAAAAAAAAAAAAAAAAAGAAAGAAAGAAAAAAGATGAAAAATTAAATGTAAAACAGTTTGTCTATAACTCATTTTCAGTAAAACTAAAAGTTTATGGTCACATACCCATATATACTTTCCATTTGCATAAAATGACAGTTGCCTTGGAGAATAGCATTGGAGTTATTTTTACCTTTCCTCTTTAAATAAAAATTAAATATCAAAAATGGAGGGATAGACTAGAGGTTTCTCATCAATCTGTCATGCTTTAAGCAAAAACTATTCTTAATACTTAAAAAAAAGACCTTAACTTTGTGACGAATGCCATTTTGAACACAACCCAAATCCAACTTTTCAAGACATATGCACAAAACACGTAGCAGTTACTTCAAGCATTTTATTGCAGCCAAATGAGAGTTTTAATGAAATGAAAGGCCCAGAGTCTTTAGTTAGAAATTATCTCAGTCATCCTTTATATCAATAGTATCTCGTCTGTTTCTCTCTTCTTGCACAGCTTGTTCTAAAATAACATGGGTGTGTTTGTCCCAACCACTAGACTAAGATACCAGGAGGGCAGGTGATATGTCTAACACTTCTTTTTGATATAAAGGAAAACAGAAAAAAAAAAAGAAAAGAAAAGTCTTGTTCAGTGTTTAGTTTATTATATATGCACATGTAAAATGTTGAATACTTTTAACTGACTCAAAGACATGATTATAGAGATTTGTTTTCTCTATCCCAGTGCCTAGAGTAGGGCTTGGCAGCAAATGGGCATTCACCCAGTCGCTATTAATGAATGTATAAACATTTGACCAAGTGAATAAATACATGAATTTTTTAAAAGCAAGTGTGCTTCCCAAAGAATCTAATTTATTTAGCAAGCTCTAGGGAATTGAAAGAATTAAGACTTGCAAAGTGAAAGAGCAGCCATAAATACCTGAATACGTGAATACATTTTAGGCTTGTTATTTTGAATATTTTCTAGGAGTTTATTGCTATATCTCAATTACCCAAGTTTTTTATTTGTTTTTCTTTTTTCTTTTTAGGGCCACATATTGAAGTTCCCAGGCTAGGGGTCAAATGGAGCTGTAGCTGATGGTCTACACCACAGCCACAGAAACACCAGACCTGAGCTGTGTCTGTGACCTACACCACAGCTCATGGAAACGCCGGATCCTTAACCCATTAAGTGAGGCTGGGGATCGAACCTTCATCCTTGTGGATGCTAATCAGATTCATTTCCGCTGAGCCATGATGGGAACTCCACAACCACACAAGTTTGGTATCTAATGGACAAGGGGTTTTCAGACCTTTAAGCCCCCCTATGACAGTGATGGAGAATGAATGCTCTTTAGCTGGTAATACCCCAAATTTCCAAATCCTTATGTTTATTCATGAGCAGCTTCCTGCCGAATGAAGTATCATAGAGCACCTTGCAAATGCTAAGCATTTTGAGTTTGCATCTAGCAGAGCCAGAATTAGAGCTGGGCCTTTAATAAATCCATAAAGTATTTTTGCTGAGATAATAGTCTTAAAATACCATTTAGTTTTTGCATAAGCAATTAACATGCTTGAAGCTAGTTGAATTTTAGCCAGTTTTCAGAAATTATAGGGAGAGAGAGGAACAAATTAAATGACAATATGAAGAAGCGAACAGATAAATCCAGAGTGTGAAACATTGTACAGGACTTAGTTACTTGTACAAATCAAGGGTATGAAAAACAAAAGGGTAGAGGATACTGCTCTGGATTAAGAAGTCTTAATGGGAATGATGACTTAATGTTACTTAAGTCGTTAAATTGAAATAAATAGGTACACTTTTTAAGATTTTTAAAAAGATAATTGACGACATTTGAAAATGGCCTAGATAGTGCATGATGCCAGAAGTTATTATCAACTTCTGTCCAGCTCTGCATACAAGCAACTTGGAAGTCATTGCTCCACAGTAAAAACAAGGAAAATAAGTAAAAATTTGAGCAGACTGAAAAATCAGTCACTCCTTTGAGATCCGTAAGAGAGAAAAGGTCATAGGTCAGCCATTGCCCCCAGTACTGGATAGGAAAATTGGACAGGCAAATACAGAGAATAACAACTTACCATAGCAGAGACTCAGGAGCGGGAACTACTCTGGGAACAACTACTGGGGTAGGGAAACTTGAACTGTAATTGATCAGTTGCTGGAGACTCAATGTGGACAGATCTGAGAGTTAGAAGCTCCATGGGGACTCAGTCATAGAGGGGTCTGCCTCCTGTCGATTTTGTAAGATTTACTTCCAAGAGCTCATGCTTCCATCAGGAGAAGGAGAAAAGCCATCATTCTGAAATATGCCAGAGCATTCTCTTCTTAAGACTTGCCTTCAGGAGAAACTAGTTAACCAGAGCATAACCCGCTAGGGTATACTGAGAACTTAACTGGCCTGGAGGAGAGTGGAATACCTAACTGGAGACCAATCTAATCATCCTCTTCTATGTGAGGGTGTGGTGGTGAAAATACTAAACACACTGGTGAAGGTCACAGTTCAGAGGCACAGTCTCACCAAAAGACTGAGACCTAATATAGGACTATAGGATGCCTCCCTCTCCCCAAAACCTCACCATCACACTACTAAAGTCATATTCATAGCAATTTTTTTTTACCAAGTATATCATGTCCAGCTGCCAAGAAAATTTTTCAAGACATATCAAAAGGCAAAAGAACACAACTGGAAAGACGGAAGAAGAATCAGATCCAGATATGGCAGGGATATTGGAACTATCCAAGTATGAATTTAAGATAACTGATTAATATGCTAAGTGCTCTAATGGATCAAGTAGACAGCATGTAAGAACAATTGGGCGATGTATGCAGAGAGGTGGAAATCCTAAAAGCCAAAAGGAAATGCTAAAGATCCAAAACATAATAATAGAAATGAAGCATGATTTTGTTGGGCTTAACAGTAGACTGGACACAGCTGAAGAATCTCTGAGCTTGAGGCTATCTCCCTAGAAACCACCAAAACTGAAAAGCAAAGAAGACAAAATAGAGTAGAATATCCAAGGACTATGAGACAACTACAAAAGATGTGAGTTGCATAATGGAAATACAAGAAGAAAGGGAGGTAAAAAGAGAAGAAACATTTGACGCAATAATGACTGACAATTTCCCCAAATTAATGTCAGACACAAAACCCCAGATGTGGGATCCAGGAGGCTCATAGAACACCAAGCAGGATCCATACCAAAACAAAACAAAACAAACTACACACTACACCTAGGCATATCATTTTTAAATTATATAAAATAAAGGACAAAGAAAACAATTCTTGAAAGAAGACAGAGGAAAAAATATCTTATCTACAGAGAAAAAAAGATCAGAATTAAACATCGTTCTCTTCAGACACCATGCAAACAAGAAGAGCAGAGTGAAATATCTAAAGTGTTAGGAGAAAGAACCACCATCTTAGAATTCTGTATCCTATGAAGTCATCCTTCAAAAGCCTTTTTCAGGCAAACAAAAATTGAGGGAATCTCTTGCCAGGAGACCTGCCCTGAAAGAAATGCTTTAAAAAAAAAAAAATTCTTTAGAAAAAAGTAAAATAATATAGGTAATAAACTTGGATCTACACAAGGAGAGAAAGATCATCAAAGAAAGATCAAGTGAAGATAAAAACTTCTGTTTTTCTTACTCTTAACCTAATAGATAACAGATTGTTGAAAATAATAATAGCAACAATGTATTATATCATATATATTACATTATATGGTATATATATCATAATATACACATATACATATAAACATGTCTATATATAAATTAAATAAATGAGAGCAATGATACAAAGGAGCAAAGTAGAGGAATCAGGATTATTTGGTTATTACAAGTTTATATTACTTGTGAAGCAATAGAGTGTTATTTGGAAATGGATTTGGATTTGTTGTAAAAGTATATTTCAAACTCTTGGACAACCATTAAAACAGATTTTATTTAAAAGGATTATAACCGATATGCTAAAAAAGGAAATAAAATGGAAGCATATTAAATTTTCAATTAAAAGACAAAGGGCAGAAAAAAGTAGAGGACAAAAATAAAAATGAAAAACAAGGACAAAAATAGAAAATAGTAAAAATATGGTAGATATCGATCCAACAGTATCAATTACCACTTTGAATGTTGACTATCTAAATATGCCAGTTAAAAGACAGATTGTCAGTGTGGAACATGACACAACTGTATGCCATCTATAAGAAACCTACTTTAAATATAAAAACACATATAGATTAAAAGTAGATGGATGGAGAAAAATACTCCATGCTAATAGGAACCAAAGGAAATCAGTAGCAGCTCTATTAATTTCAGACAGAGCTCATCTCAAGGCCAGGAGAGTTATCAAGGATTAAAAAAAAAAAAGGGCATTACATAATTATAAAAAGGTCAATACTCCAAGAAGACATAACAATCTTTAATGTGGATGTGCCAAATAACAGATCATCACATTGCATGAAGAAAAAGCTTATAGAAATTTAAAGAGAAACAGATGAATCTATTATCATAGTTGGAGACCTCTACACCCATTTATCAGAAATGGACAGGTCCAGGAGGCAGAAAATCATTAAGATCTTAGTGAATTCAACAACATCATCAATCAACAGGATGTAATTGACATCTATAGATTGCCTCATCCAACGACAACACAATACACTTTCTTTGCCAGCTCTCGTAGAACACTCACCAAGGTAGATCAAATTCTGAGCCATAAAACATACCTTAATCTATTTTAAAGAATATAAATCATAGTGTCTGCTCTCAGGCCACAATGGAATTAAACTAGAAATCAATAACAGAAAAATAAATGAAAAAAAAATCCAAAAACATACAGAAATTAAACAATACATTTCCAAATAACACAAAGGTCAAAGAATAAATCTCAAGAGAAATTAAAAATATTTTGAACTAAATGAAAATGAAAGCCCAAAGTATCAACATGTGTGAGATGAAGGAAAAACAGTCCTTAGAGGGGAATTTGTTTCACTGAATGTGTATATTAGGAAAGAAGGAGGATCCAACCCCACCCCCACTTCAGAAGCTAAAAATATGAAAAACAAATAAAACCCAAATGAAGCAGAAGAAAATAAATAAGAACTAGAGCAGAAATCAAAGAAACTGAAAACAGAAAATCAACAGAGAAAATCAGCAAAACCAAAGGCTTGTTCTTTGAAGAGATCAATAAAATTGATAAGCCTCTACCCAAGCTACGAAAAAGAGAGAGAGTGGAAATAAATTACAAATGTCATAAATAAAAGAGAGGGCATAATAATAAATAATAAAAGAATAATAAAAGAGAATACTATGAACTACTCTATGCCCACCACCTCGCTGAATTAGGTGAAATGGACCAATGCCTTGAAAGACACAATCTACCAAAACTTACACAAGAAGGAATAGATATGATAGTCTCAGTAAAATAGCAATAGAAGGAAACTTTCTTGACCTTATAAAAAAATAATCTACAAAAACCCTAGAACTAATATACTTAATAGTGGAAAACATGAAGCTTTCCCACTAAAATCAGGTCCAAGGCAAGTATACCTCCTCTCGACAATTCTTTTCAAAGATTTGGTATCTGTGTACAAGGGGACATTACTCAGCCATAAAAAAGAATGAAATAATAACTAGAGATTATCATACTAAGTGAAGTAAATCAGACAAAAAAAAAAAAAAACAACCAAATATCACTGATATCACTTGTATGTGGAATCTAAAAAAACTATAGTCATTGATCTTTGCCAAAGATGCTAGAACAACTGGATGTTCATATGAAAATAAATAAATCTAAACATAGACATTATACACTTCAAAAATTTAACTCAAAATGGATCATAGATATAAGTATAAAATGCAAACTATAAAACTCCTATACGATAACAAGAGAAAATGTAATTGATATTGGGTAGAGTGATGACTTTTTAGATACAACACCAAAGGCATGATCCATAAAAAAATGATTAATGCAGTAGATCTCATTAAAATCAAACTTCTGCTCTGTAAGACAATGTCAAGGAGTTCCCATCATGGCTCAGCAGTAACGAACCCAACTAAAGGAAGAAAAAGAAAGACAACGTCAAGAGAATGATAAGACAAGCTACAAACTGGGAGAAAATATTTGCAAAAGCACATCCGAAAAAGAATTTATACCCAAAATATACAAAGAACTATTAAAACTTGGTATTAGGAAACAAATAACCCAATTAAAAAATGAGCCAAGGACCTTAACAGACACCACACTAAAGAAGATATACAGCAGGCAAATAAGCATATGAAAATATGTTCCACATCATACGTCATCAGGGAAAATGTGAATTAAAACAAAAATGAGATACCGTGACAACTATTAAAATGGCTAAAGTCTGGAACACTGACATCACCAGATGGTGGTGAGGATGTGGAGCAAGAGGAACTATCATCCATAGACAGTGGAATACAAAATGGTACAATCACCTCAAAAGGCAATTTGGTGGTGTCTTGCAAAACTAAACATACTCTTACCTTAAAATCCAACAATCACATTCCTTAGTCTTTACCTAAAAAAGCTGACAATTTATGTCCACACGAAAACCTGCCCATGGGTATTTTATAACAGCTTTATTCATAATTTCCAAAACATGGAGGCAATTAAAATGTCTTTAATAGATAAATGGATAAACTATAGTACATGCAGACAATGTTAATATCATTCACCACTAAAAGGAAGTGAACTGGGAGTTCCCACGTGGCCCAGTGGTTAACAAATCCGACTAGGAACCATGAGGTTGTGGGTTCGATCCCTGCCCTTGCTCAGTAGGTTAAGGATCCAGCATTGCTGTGAGCTGTGGTGTGGGTCACAGACGCAGCTTGGATCCCGCGCTGCTGTGACTCTGGTGTAGGCCGGTAGCTACAGCTCCAATTCGACCCCTAGCCTGGGAACCTCCATATGCCGAGGGAGCAACTCAAGAAAAGGCAAAAAAAAAAGACAAAAAAATAAAAATAAAAATAAAAGGAAATGAACTATCAAGCCATGAGAAGATATGAAGTACCCTTATATGCGTACTGTAAGTGAAAGAAGCCGATCTGAAAAGCCTAGGTCCTATATGATTTCAAATATATGACATTCTAAAAAAGGCAAAACTATGGTGACTGTAAAAAGATCAGTGGTTCCTGGATCATGGAGGAGGGAAAAATGGGTGGAATACAGAGGATTTTTAGTGTAATGAAAATGCTCCGTATCATGCTAATGATGGACAGATATCGTTATATATTCGCCCAAACTCATAGAATGTAAGTCAACCGTACTTTTTTTTTTTTGAGGTTTTACACTATTTGATTTATTTTTTTGTATGTATAATGGTTTTTATTTTTTCATTATAGCTGGTTTACAGTGTTCTGTCAGTTTTCTACTGTATAGCACGGTGACTCAGTTACACATACATGTATAGATTCTTTTTAATAGATGAAGACTATTGCCTTGGAAATGGATTAGCAGTGGGATCCTGCTGTGTGGCACTGGGAACTATATCTAGTCACTGATGATGGAGCATGATAATGTAAGTCAACTATACTTTAATTAAAAAATTAAAAATTAAAAAAATAAATAATAAATAATTTTAAAAATCTGAAAAAAAGAGTGAACATAAGGTAAACTACGAGCCTTAGGTCATTAGGATGTGCTAATGTAGGTTGTAACAAATGTACAATGTCGATTGTGACTTGTCCCACTTTGGTGGGAAAGTTGCTAAAGGGAAGGCTCTGCATGCATGGAGGCTGGGATATAGGAAATCTCTGTGCCTTCATCTCAATTTTGCAGTGAACCTAAAACTGCTCTAAAAAAGAAAAGTCTTAAGAAAAAATTGTTGTTAATTTTGTAAGGAGAGATAATGGTGGTGTGAATATGAAAGCAAAAAAACCCTATTTTTAGCAATGCACATTGAAATACCATTAAAATGGCATATTATTTATTTATTTAGAACATACATTTAAAATAATTCATAAATAACATTTAAAAAACAGAAACAAGGAGTTCTGATGTGGCTCAGGGGTTAATGATCCTGACTAGTATCCACGAGGATGCAGGTTCGATCCCTGGCCTTGCTCGGTGGGTTAAGGATCCGGTGTTGCCATGAGTTGTGGTGTGGGTCGCAGATGCAGCTTGGATCTGGCTGTTTCTGTGGCTGTGGCATAGGCCAGTGGCTGCAGGTTCAATTAGACCCCTGGCTTGGGAACCTCCATATGCCGAGAGTGCAGCCTTAAAAAAAAGAAAAGAAGAGAAAAAAGAAACAAAATAAGAAGCAAGTACAGAAAATTTGAGTAACTATTGAATATGAAGATCAATAGGTGATTTTTATACCACTCTCTGTACTTTCATGTTCCATTTTATCTAATGCTACATTTTTAACAGCAAGATAATGGTACACAGAAAACACTGAACTCAGTTACAGTTCTCCCTGAAGGTGATCAGTTTCATCCAGAACTTATTATCTTTTAAGAACTAAGACTAAGAGTTTATGAATGTCTGCAGGAGATTCCATTTTACAATTTTAAGGCACATTGTTTTATCCATTCATATGCGTGATAAAGAAAATGACTTCGGGGTTAAAAAAAATCAATGGAAACATTGTTTTCCACTCTCTCATGATGCCTGCCTAACCAAGGCAGCAGGAAAGAGGGCTTTTAGCCTGAAGCCCATCACTAATGGGAAAGCTGGCACATCTTCATCCCTTGCTGGTCTTTCCTGACCCCTATAGAACATCGAATGGCACATGTACATGGGTATGGCCAGGTATCTGATCAAACATGATTTTTCTTCTCAAAATGAATGAAATAACATTACCCAGTAAGAAGATGAGAAAAATATATTCAGAGGAGGAAACATATTCTTTCCTGAAGTGAAAAGAATATAACTCTAAATTAAAGATTAATTTAAAAGAAATTGTACTATGCAGAAACTGTAAATACAAAATAACTTATAGAGTGAAATGCAGACTTGAGCCCATGTTAAGAAAGATAAAGCTATTTTGTAGTTTAACCTCCTCTTTCCTTCTACGTTCTTCTCAGGTAACAATAATCATTGCTGAAATATTTTATTTATTTATTTATTTATTTATCTTTTTGCCTTTCTCTAGGGCCGCTTCCCAAGGCACAAGGAGGTTCCCAGACTAGGGGTCTAATCAGAGCTGTAGCCGCTGGCCTACGCCAGAGCCACAGCAATGCCAGATCCGAGCCACATCTGCGACCTACACCACAGCTCACAGCAACGCTGGATCCCTAACTCACTGAGCAAGGCCAGGGATCGAACCCACAACCTCATGGTTCTTAGTCAGATTTGTTAACCACTGTGCCACGTCGGGAACTCCTATGCTGAAATATTTTAAAATACTAAATTATGAAATGGTAAATTTTGCAATTATCAGGATTTCCAAGAAAGAAGTCTAAACATTTAACTGTAAAGGCAATTTGAAGTTTATAATTTGAATATTTACAGTCATTCAGGGAAATGATTAAATAATACCCAGGAATTCAACAAGAAATACATTTCATAACACATTGTGAAAAAGATTGTTTTACTATCTCCTAGCACATTGTTACATGGAATGATAAAATTGACTTTGTAAAGCTTAGAAGAGGAAATTTTATTTTTTCTATTAAATGTCATACATAATGTTTCCTATGATCCCACACCCATGCACATAAAAACCAGAAAAAAATTTTCTATACATCTCGTATTTTTCTACTATTTACTCGGCAATTTAACAAGAACTATGTGAAGTAGAAATACATAAAAATTTAACATCGGTACATGTCTCTGTTTTCTCTTCCCAATAATAATCCCTCCTCCAAAATAAAAATATAGTGACATAATAATCACAACTTTATCCATAATAGGGTTTCACATTAGTATTGCCTTCTTTTATAACTTCAAACACTACCTAACTTGCTCCTGGAAGCCGTTGCTACTCCAAGGACATGGGTCCTTAGGATGCTACTTCTGTCTTCTTTTATTCTCATATCTGATTTCATTACTCAAACATCTAAAATAGAATAATGAAATTATTTATTTCTTTTTCTCTTTTTACAGCCATACTTGCAGCTTATGGAAGTTCCCAGGCTAGAGGTTGAATCAGCCATGGCAATGCCAGATCATTAACCCACTGAGTAAGGCTAAGAATTGAAACCACGTCCTCATGGAGATAATGTCAGGTTCTTAACCCACTGAGCCACTAAGGGAACTCCAAATAATGAAATAATTTAGGTGGAAGGAAGGTTGAGATGGCCAATAATTTAGGTGGAAGGGAACTTGTATCAACATTGTGCTACTAATAATTGTCAGTTATTGAACACCTGTTATGTACCAGGCACTGTGCTAAGAACTTTTCTTACATTATGTCATTTAATGTGATAAACGGTAATTATCTCCAATTAATGGTAAGGATAGAGTGGTTCATAAAGGTTAATTACCTTGTTTAATCTCACTGTAGGAGCTAGCTAATTTTGTCTGCTTAGTATCCATTTGCGTTTCTTCTCATAACTCAGGGTTCCTTTAGGGAACCTCCACATCTTCCCTGCTCTCAGTCAATATAACTGAGTTGAGGCTGCCCTGCCACAGCTCCAGGGACATAAATATGCCCAAGGTCAGGCCAATCAGAAAGATTCATTTGTTCAAGTGTCAGCTCATGACCTAAAATGGACCAGTCTTAGTAGATACCAGGGCCAGAGATGGTGCTTTGGGAGAAGAGGAGCCCTCATCCTGGGAAGGATGCTGAACTGGTAAGGTGTAAACCTGAAACTCACCGTGGTTCTCTTGCCACAATGTAGGGAAAAATCAAAAGAAATGAGACAAAATTCTTGATGACATCAGTCGTCTCTGAAATATGAGCTATTCCTGGATTTGTGGTTACTCAAATGAACAAATTCCTTTTTTTTAGGTGTCTGGTTCTGTCTTTTGCACTGGAATGAGTGATGAATGATCCATTCGTTAAACTGATACACGGTAGAGCCAGGAATTAAACCAGGTTTCCCATTCTAAACCCTTTACAGCACAGTGTTGGGATTTGATTTAATCTGTTGTTACCTCTAAAGAACTTGAACAAATTGGAAGATATAACCACAAAAGATGATTTAGCCACAGAGGGGGTGACCAGGAATCAGACCTGAAGTCAAAAATTTATGTGCAAGTAGTTTAGGAAGGATATGCTCCTGAGCACAACTAATAAGAGAAGGGGAAGCCAGAGCAGAAAAGAGAAGAAGCCAAGAAAGGGAAAGGTTTCTGGCAAAGCCCCAGGCTCCACTTGACTCCTGAGGCAGCTCAGAAGTGTAAATTACACTGCAGTTGGTCCTGCCTCAGGCTGGGGCTTGGGCTTCTGGATTAAGTTCCAGTCAGCCTCTGGCAAGTGGGCTGCAGTGGGTGGAGGGAATTTACATTCAAAGGCACTTCCCCACTCTACACACTTTGGAGACAGAATAAATCTGAATCAGAGGAACCTTTCCTGGTTATCTGCAATGATCAACCTTCCTGGAATTGGATCCTAGAGAAGTCAAAACTACAGCAAGTTCTCAGTAAGATGATATGAAATTCAAGTACAACTTGTTTCCTTGCCTTCTTACAACATTTCCTAATCCCTGGACAGAAATGTCTCCAAATTGGTGACTTTCTCATATTTATTTTGGTCCCAGAAACCATTTCCCCATCCACAAAGCTTCAATGCCTCCAAATACCCTTAACCTCATTCCGCATGAATTTTCTCACATTTACAGTGGGGAAAATAATAGAACCCACAAGAGATTCTGTATTACAAATTATGTGATAAAATGTATTATCACAATACCTGGTACTGAACTATTTGCATGTTGTAGAAAATACAGACTGAACTGAGTCCTCATAAAATTTCTGTGTGGAAGCTCTAGTCTCCATTATCTCAGAATGCGATTTTACTTAGAAATAAATATTTCAATGTTAAGTGTAATGTTAGCTGGAGGTTTTTCATAGATGGCATTTAGGTGATCAACTGAGATGCTTTAACTACAATGTGCTGAAAACTTTTATCATGAACTAGTGCTGACGTTTCTAAAATGCAGTTTTCCAATTAATTGATGATATTTTTTTCTGTCAACATGTTCAAATGTGCTCTTTGCTTTTTTAATGTTAAAAACAAATCCTCCCTTTCTGAGATAAACTTTCTTAGTCATATGATATATATATATTTCATATGTCTTAATTTTTATATTTCTGAATTATATATATATATTTCTGGATTCAAATCACTAATATTCTATTGAGAGTTTTTGCTTCAGGTTAATGAGAAATATTAATCTGTGATTCATCTCTTTTTCTCTCATAATATGCTTGTCAGGTTTTGGTGTCAGAAATATGCTAGCCTTACAAAATCATCTGATAATTTTTTTCTTTATATTTTATGAAAGAATTTACATTATATAGGTATTATTTCTTCTGTAAGTGTTTGACAGAATCAACTAGTGAAATAAGTTTTGCCTGGGATATTTTTGTGGAAAGGTATTTGATGACACATTCAATTTCTTTAATAACTATATAGCTATTCAAATATTCTAATTATCCCATCCAAGCTTTGGAAAGTTGTGCCTTTCAAGAAATTAGTCCCTGATATTGAACATTGGCATTATCTATCTAACAAACATAACATATTTGTTAATTATGTTAATTTTAAAAATCCATTTTTAAACTTGTTTAATCTATTGTTTTTATTTTTCAAATTAGTTGATTTCCTCCCTTTTAAAGAAAAGGTTTTCTTTAAAAAAAAATAAATAAATAGAATCTTTAAAGAGGTAATTAAGTTAAAACGAGGCCCTTAGAGGGAGCTGTAATTGAATTTGACTGGTGTCCTTCTAAGCGAGGAAATTTGGGCACAGAAAGAGTTACCAAGGATGCTGGAGCACAGAGGAAAAACTGTGTGAGAACTCAGCATGCAGGCAGCCACCTGCAAGGCAAGAAGAGAAGCCCCAGAAGAAACCAAACCTAACAACACCTTGATCTTGGACTTCTAGCCTCCAGGATGGTGCGAAAATAATTTTCTGGTTTTTTAAGCCATCCAGTCTGTGCTACTTGGTCAAGGAAACTCTGGGAAACTAATATACCTACATATCAAAAGCATCCCTTCCTTAATTTCTCATTCCAGAAGTCCATCATCCTGTGTATGTATGGGATAGATAGCTGTATCACGGAAAGAAAATGTGTCCTCTGCACAGGGTTTTGCCTTTCAAAAACAGACCCTAGAAGAGAATGGAAGGGTTTTTTCTAGAAGGAAATATTAAAGAGACTCACATTCCACATTCCTTAACACTGTAATATCAGCATGAAGGAAATTATTCTCAAGGCTGTATAGCCCAGAGACCACAGTAATATAAGCATGAGGACCAGATGCAATAAAACCAGGATTCAGAGTCCAAGTGCATTTCTGTTCAGAGCATCAGTAAAGGATGGGCTGAAGTAAAGGCGAAATTTCCCTTTGGTCTCTTGGGTCTAATTTTGGTTCACCAGCTCTATAAAAGCTACTTAGGAACACTGGGCACTTAGTAGAAGCTAAACAATCTCACCACATCTTTTCTATGATTCTGAAAAATGAATCTAGAAAATCAAAGCCATAAATCTCATTAGAGCTGCCTTCCAAAGGCAATGATTTCTTAAGTGATTTTCATTGGAATAGTAAGTCCAACAAATAAATCCAGAGATGCAATAAAGCTTTTCAAGATGGAAATAGAAAAATGAGTTAAAATATTAGAGCAGAGAAAACAGACTATATACTCCTCTTTTTGAAATCCTATTCAATGTTCCTAAAGCAAAGAGAATGCTTGTTGTATGCAAAGCCTCTTTGTATACACTATCCCATTTAAGCCTCACAATAACACAGGAGCTGAACAGAGAAGGTAACTTAAGATCAGAGAAGTCATCAAGTGTTTTCCTACTCTTTCTTCTTCTTTGGCTTAAACTTGACTCATATACCAGTTACATGAACAGTAAGAATTGAATACAAATAATTATCTAGGTTAAAAGTTATTAACTAGGTAACGAAAAGGGTAAAAAGAGAACTCTGAAGAATTAACTTGCAAATGAAGGAAGCAGTTACCGCTGCTAGTAATCAGGGCACAAAGGAAAGAAGAAGTTGAAATTATTGCAATTTAAAAACAGGAGTTCTTGTTGTGGCTCAGCAGGTTAAGAACCCAGCAAGTATCCATAAGGATGCCAGTTTGCTACCCAGCCTTGTTCAGTGGGTTAAGGATCCTTTGCCACAAGCTGCAGTTTAGGTCACAGATGTGGCTCAGATCTGGCGTTACTGTGGCTCTGGCATAGGCTGGAAGGCAGCTTCAGCTCCAATTCCACCCTTGGCCTGAGAACGTCCACATGCCACAGGTGCGGCCCTAAAAAGAAAAAAAAAGAAGAAATGTAGAGGCCTGGGACAGCCCTCTGAGGAGGCAGAGCCAGCCACCGCGCTTGTGTCTCTTGAGTAGGGAGGTTTGGAGAATGGAGGAAAACTACAAATTGGCTATAGCTGCTGGTATAGGTCAGCACTCCTAGTGTCAGGATGAAGAATCAAGGAGTAGGTGATGCCCAGGAGGACCAGTGACAGACAGGTAGGAAGCAAGTGGGAGAGGCAGGCCCGTTCTCGCTCCTCCAGCTTTCCAGATGCTTTCTAGTGCTCTCTATTGTTGGAAATTAACAAGGATTGAGTTGGCAAAGCAAAATTATGGTTTGAAGCTAAGGCAAACATTCAGAAAGATAAAGATGAAATCGATTCAAGTCGATGATGGTCCTATCCTTTAAGAAGACTTGATTTCATTCACTGCTCTGTCCCAGAGGAAGGTCTTGCACTGAGAGGAAATGGCTTAATAACTGGAATAGGGCTTTCATATTGCTCAGAATATATGCATTTATGAAAATTGTGTATTCTTGCAGAGAAGAACCGAAAAAGCTTGTGAGTGGGCACACCTGTAGCATACCGTCTCTTAAGTCTTCTATTAAACACGGTTAAATCAAAATTACCTTGTTGGGGAGGGGGAAATTTCCCCCCTACCCTTCTTGAGCTCTTACAGAGGACAAATAGTAAAATTGACACAAGATAGATTAGCAGGAGAAAAAGAAATTTTAATTCGTGCACACAGAGGTCTCCTTGAAATGGGAGCTAAAAAGAAGCCAAAGCAAGCTGCTTTTATACTTTTTAGGCAAAGAAACAATACATTTGTGAGAAATTTACAGCACAAAGAAACTTAGGCTTTGGGTCGTTAACTAGTGAAGAATCTAAGCAGAGTTTGAGCTTAGAGTAGTAAATTACTGAAGAATCAAGTTTTTGTTTATTTGTTTTTCTTATGGCCACGCCCATGGCATATGGAATTTCCCAGGCCAGGGACTGAATCCCAGCCGTTGTTGAGAACTACACTGCAGCTGTGGCAACACCAGATCCTTTAACCTACTGCATCAGGCCAGAAATTGAACGTGTACCTCCAGAGTGACCCAAACCGCTGCAGTCTGATCTTAATCCATTGCACCATAGCGAGGGTCGAAGTTTCTTGACCCCAAATTCCCCGTCTTTAGCAATAAGATGCTAGGGTTCTTAAAAGCAGGGATCTCCTTTCATGTAGGATATTTATCTCCTGCTCTCAGAGGGACAGAGAAGAGGGACAAAATGTCCCTATTACATTGGCCGTTTCTTAAGTAATTTTAATTCAAAATAATTCATGTGCCATTGATACATACCTTGGGGCAGCCTGCCCTGGGCCCCAATGATCTACTGCCATATTTCTTTTTTTTTTTTTTAAAGAGCCATTTAAATCATCTTCTGGGAGTTCCCGTCGTGGCGCAGTGGTTAACGAATCCGACTAGGAACCATGATGTTGAGGGTTCGGTCCCTGCCCTTGCTCAGTGGGTTAATGATCCGGCGTTGCCGTGAGCTGTGGTGTAGGCTGCAGACGCGGCTCGGATCCCGCGTTGCTGTGGCTCTGGCGTAGGCTGGTGGCTACAGCTCCGATTCAACCCCTAGCCTGGGAACCTCCATATGCCGCGGGAGCGGCCCAAGAAATAGCAACAACAACAACAACAACAACAAAAAAGACAAAAGACAAAAAATAAATAAATAAATCATCTTCTGCTTAAAACTTCACATTCAAGACTTGCTATATTGATTTTCATCTCTATCAGACTGCTTATCAGCCACACTGATGGCCAAAATACTTTTTAAAATACTCAACCAAACAAATGATATTCTTTGAATTAGGTCAGAAGAGGGGACAGCATAGGAGTAAAAACTACTTACTTAAGAACTGTGCAATATTCCAACTGTGAGTAAGAAGTGCTAGAAGGAAGTGAAAGTAACATGATAAAGCGGTAGATATTAGAAGCTAAGAAATGATAAGGCTCGGAGACCAGCTTGGCAGAGAGAACGAAGAAAAGGAAATCTGCATCCCTCTGACATTGCTTTGTTTTGAGCAAAACTAGGAAAAGGCAATAACAAAAACAGCAACAGGTCATTCAGTCTGGTTCACAAGATGCTGACTGAAGAAATGTTCCTACGTGCCTTCGGCTCTCACCTTAGAAAACAACTTGGTTTCTTGAAATTACCATCACTGTTTCCTGCACCTATAACTTTTCCCAGGTTCTGCCTTCTGCCTGGAATGCCTTTCTTTCCCAAAACAACTTATTTAAACTTCCAGTCTTCATTCAAAATCTTTCTTTTCAGTAACACCTCCTTTGTCCTGGGACTGCAGCATTGCACAACTCCGGGGAGATAATTCACCTGTGCTTTATATAAACAATGTTTCTAGGTGTTATGCAATTTGATAGTCTTCCTCTGAACCCCTCAGACAAAATCTGGGTAGGACAAGGTGTCTCTCCCTCTCCCTCTCTCTCCCCACCTCTATCTCTATCTCTATCTCTATCTCTATCTCTATCTCTATCTCTATCTCTATCTCTATCTCTATCTCTATCTCTATATCTCTCCTCCTCATCATCTATCATTATTAGTCCTCTGGACTGCTGTAACAAAATACCAGAGACTGAGTGGCTTAAACAATAGAAATTTATTTTCTCACAGTCCTGGAGGTTCAAAGACAAAGATCAAGGTCATGTCAGTGTTGGTTTCTAGCTCTACCTCTCTTCCTAGTCTGTAGACGGCCACCTTCTCACTCTACCTCACAAGTCCTCTTCTCCATGCGCTCATGGAGAAAGACATCTGGTGTCCCCTGCTCTTCATATAAGGACACAAGTCCTATTGGATTAGGTCCCTACCCTTGTGACCTCATTTGAATTGCTTCCCTAAAGGCCCTATCTCCAAATAGAGTCACATAAGAAGGTAAGGCTTCAAAATATGAATTTTGGAGGAACCTCGATCATTCCACAACACTGCTCATCTGTATTGGAGCCTTTTGTACTGCATATTTAATTCTCTTGTCTCATGTCTCATTTTTATACCCACTAAGCCTGATTCCCTTGGAAGACCATATCCTTCATACCCTTGTTGTACATTAAAGATGGCTACAGAGGGAGTCCCCATTGCGGCACAGCAGAAACAAATCCCACTAATGTCCATGAGGACGAAGGTTCGATTCCTGGACTCAGTCGGCTGGGGATCCAGCATTGTCGTGAGCTGTGGTATAGGTCACAGACGCAGCTCAGATCCCACAGTGCTGTGGCTGTGGTGTAGGCTGGCAGCAGTAGCTCCAATTCGACCCCTAGCCTGGGTACCTCCATATGCCGTGGGTGTGGCCCTAAAACAACAACAACAACAACAAAAAATAGCTGCAGATAATCTGACATTTCTTCTGCTAGGTGGTACTTATTTTCCCTCCTTTTGAATTTTGACAGAATCTGAAACAATTTGGACCAATATGTGAGAGAGGAAGTAACATTGTTTCAGGTTCCAGGTCTAGACCTTAAGAAACTAGCAGCTTCTACTTCCTGTCTTTTATAGCTATGGCTTTGGAAGCCAAGTCCCCATAACATAAGGGAGCCCAAGGAATGCTGTGAAAAAATCTACCTGGTGAGAAATCAAGACTGACTGCTTTCAGCTGGCAGCCAGCCATGTAAGGGTATCATCTTGGAAGTGGTTCCCCCAGCCCAGCTGATGCCATGTAGAGAAAAGACATATTGCCCCCGAAAATTCCTGGTCAAATTACACATTTGCTAGCAAGATATATGACCACTATATTAATCCACTAAGTTTTGGGGTTTTAGGGTTTTTAAGTCACTGAATTTTGATATTCTGGGGTGACTTGCTACCAATAGATAAACCCAAAAGGGAGGATGGATGCTGTGTAGTTAAAATCCCCAACAAATATGTATTTACATTTCTGAAATTTGAGATGGACTTTGAAGAATAGTTGTGTATGAGGGAAGGGGTTTCTGGTGGGGGGGACATAGCTAGAGCTCAGTGTCAGAAAAATATAATGATTATGAGGCAAACATCAAATGGCCTAGCTTTATAGGAAGAACAATAGGATTAATAACATGGAAAACATGACTCATGGGAGGTTGATTTGTGGCTTTTTACATAATCTTGAGCTCCTTAAAATGATGTTAAAAAATGCTGAGTTCGTAGATACACCGGGTATCAACTTGGGGAGAAAGTCCACAGATGGTTAAAGGTCTCGGTGACAAAGAACAAAACAAAACAAAAAAATAGCAGTATCTAGGACAGAGTAACATGGTAGAAAATCCACCCCCCCCAAAAAATAGGGACACATGGGGTGCAAATATTGAAGTTCCTTAAATGTCAGGGAATGATGTTTGTACTTAACTGGAAGGCTAGCATGGGTCCTTTAGAAAGCAATTGGGAGAACTCACTGATTTGGATTGAAGATACTAAATTCAACATAAGGTATATTGATTTTAAGATGATAATAGGATAGTGTCTAAACAGGAAATTGGAATTTGGAGCTGAAGCCCAGGATAACCAAAAAGGTCGAAGATACTCTTGTGGAATTTTAGATACATAAGCCAGTGTAACCATTGGCATGCAGCTACTATCAAAACAGCAGATTCCACTGCATTCCTTTATTGTAGCTCATGTTATTGTTCCAGGGTTCAATTCTTGAGCTCTCGGATAAACTTAAGTTCTCTCATCTAATGAGGGCAGTGTGCAGGGAAATGGAATTGGCTTAGTGGAATTCATTTTGCATTAGCAGTGTTGCCTTCATAAAAATTCAAGTTTAATTCCATACGGCATTTCAAAATGATGCGGTGGCAGGGAGTCAACATGCTTTTCCTACGGGATTCTTAGCTCTCTAGTATATCAAACTGTCTCCTTATAATGCCTATTAATTTTATGAAGTAGTATGGTTTATTAAGTGCCTTTTTAAACCTATTAAGAAAAAGTAGATTTTATTTGGGGAAAAAAACTCCAGACATGACACTCCATGTTTTCTTTCCAATCAGTGGCTAATTAAGATTGAAATTCTATTCATCATTGCTAAGTAGTTTGGTGCAATAATAAATCCCTCAACTAAATAGGCTGTGATGCAGATAAACCACTAACACAAGTTAAAGTTGGAAGAAAAAGGAATATAGTATATATTATTCAGTGATATTTAATTATAATCATTCAGGTGAAACTGGATATAATTGGTAGGTAATAAGCAGACTTGTTCTACATTAGGCATTTAGGATTTGTCTTTCAATAGTAATTAGCATAAGTAAGCAACTTCAGAGTATTTGCTAATGAATAATTGTGTATTATGGGGTATTTGCAAAATGACACATGGCTTGGAAGGAAAAAGAAAAGCAGCAGTATATTGAATAAATGAAATACACTGAATAGAACCAATAAAAAATGGAAATAATAAAAGTTATTTTCAGTAGGCACTATTTGAATATGATCTCAATGCCCAAATTTCATTAGCCCATTCTTCAATTTCATGTACACTTCAGATATTATATCTTATCCTTACAGAAGAAAAGGGACTTGAAATGCTGTGGTGCCTGTAGGATGCTATAATACTGATGCTCATTGCCTTCTGGGAGTGTCTGTGAATCCCCATTTTACTCTTTGTAAAGTCCAGGTTAGCTCCCATGCTATTGATATTCTAAATTACAGTATTTAAGATTCATCTTTCTCTTTACTAGCATCTACCTTCTAATGAAAATATTTTTATAGAAGCTGTCTTTAAAAAGTTTTATAAAGCTATCCTCTCTGAATTCTTTATCTCTTTCATTTTTTTTTCATTTAGACAGTCACAGAAAGGCAGTAACACTTTAAACCATGGCTTTAAATAGGTATCATTTGTATAGCAACCTTATAACAAGAAGACTATAGCAAACAGGATGGCATTAAGAACATTAATCAGGGAGTTCCTGCTGTGGCTCAGTGGGTTAAGAACCCAAGATAATGCCCATGAGGATCCGGGTTTGATCCCTGGCCTCACTCACTGGGTTAAGGATCTGGCGTCGCCACAAGCTGAGATATAGTTTGCAGATATAGTTTGGATCCTGTGTTGCCATGGCTGTGGCACAGGCTGGCAGCTGCAGCTCCAATTCAACCCCTAGCCCAGAAACTTCCATATTCCACATGTGTGGCAAAAAAAAGAGAGAGCATTAATCAAATTGTGATATTATTCACTTGGGCTTAGTGAGACAGCTGCCCCAATAAGGATAGAATAATGAAGAATATTTAGGATGTTGTATGAGACTGTGGCTAGCCCTATAGGAACTAACTGTATCTTATACAATAGATTCTCTGTCCCTAAGTAAGTTGTGTTACTTTATAACACATTTGGTTTCAGTCAATATAATTTTTTTGCATCTGTAGACGCAGCCACAAATGTGGAAGCTAGCTTAAGCTGCATTTCTAGTGTTTTAGAAGATGTGTTTACCAGTATTGGCCACAAATGTGTACCAAGATCAGATAATAACAAAAGAAAGAGGTTTTATACAGGATAAACAAAAAGACTTTCAAAAACCCAGTTATAACTAAGCTTAAAAGCTACTGACAGAGATGTCCATCAGTAAGCTAGCTTTTGTTTTGTAAGGCACAGGTTCCTTAGAATAATGATTTTTAAATATCTACCCACAGACCCTTTTTTTCCCCACAAGGCTTCTATTAGTCTGTAGTAAAATAAATCAAATAAAAGCAGTGCAGTACATTTATCATGTAATTAAAGTTATTTCATTCAAAGGAAATTTTCCTCCTTTAAAAGTATGTCTTGCAAAGGTTTTTGGTATTAAAATGGTTTTGTATTAGGAAATGCCAACGAAGATGTATGGGTTTGTTGTTTCTGTTTTTGATTGTGTTTTTCAGGTTTTTGGGGGGCTTTTTTTTTGCTTGTTTGTTTGTTTGTTTTGTTTTGTTTTGTTTTGTTTTTACAGCCACGCATGTACCATATGGAAGTTCCTGGGCTAAGGGTCAAGTTGGAGCTGCACCTGCCAGACTACTGCAAATCACAGCCACAGCAACACCAGAACCGAGCCACCTATGTGACCTAAGCTACAGCTTGTGGCAATGCTGGATCCTTAACCCAGTGAACAAGGCCAGGGATCAAACGCGTATCCTCATGGACACTACGTAAGGTTTTTAACCCACTGAGCCACAGCAGGAACTCCTAATTGTGTGTGTGTTTATTTTTATTTTTTTATTACCATTCATTTACAATGTTCTGTCTATTTCTGCTGTACAGCAAAGTGACCCAGTTATACATATGCATACACATTCTTTCACTCACATTATCCTCCATCATGTTCCACGGCAAGTGATTCTGACTGTGTTTTTAATGACAAAAGTTGGCGACCAGACACTTATCCTCTTCTACTTTATTTGAAATTGTACTTACTCTATAGAATCTTAGTGTTTGGAAGCTGCTTAGAGGAGCCTTTTGAGATCAGCTGGTGTCTTTGCTGTTCCCTAAAGGGCAGCCCCTTTCAGTATATGTTCTCACACACATAAACACCCTGTGATCTTACAGAATCTTACAGCAACAAAGGGGGAGACCCTGCCCTGAACAAGTTGCCTTTTGTTCATTACATCTCTAGGCATTCCACTTGAAACTCTAGCAAGGGCCACTAGAAGGGTGGTTTGTCATCTAGGGTGGCAGAACAATGTGGAGGGTGACCTTGGCCAGAGAGAGGGGCCAAGAGAAGAAATCTACCTCTGTCCTTATGCAAGGGCAAGATGATCTTCAAAGTACTTGCTTCTTACCTCCGATTTACAGAAAAAAGATAATAATAAAATTCAGAGAGCTCTTGCGGTTTATGATCTCAGAGCATGTGGCAAACCCAGGATGCAGAAATCACAAATCTCTGACATTTCTGAGTTGCCAAATGGCTTCAGCTTCTACAAAAAGTATCTGTTTGGTGAAGATTTGGGGCTTATCTGCTAAGGCATGCTGATTGCAAACAATTCAAGTCACTCTTAAGGGGCTTCTAAGAAAAGGTGCCTGACAATATAAATGTTATTTGTGAAATATGATCCTAATACACTATTTCATGATATGATCCCTGGTTTACCTGTGCCCTGAACTGTTTTCCTTTTTTTTTTTTTTTTTTTTTGTAGCTTGTTATTCTGCTAGAGATAAACACCGTCTAGTCTCCCTACTTAATTCCACATGGTTAAATGACTCCTTCAGTTCAGAGCCATTTTTTTTTTTTAATTAAAGGAAATGCATGCTTCCCTTTGGCTATGCTTCTCAACGCTGAGAAAAGTCATCGAACTGAATCAAGGCAAGATTACACCCACAACTGAGAGCTTTGCGATCACACCTTTTTCTAAGGATATTGTGTTTGGTAGTTTCATGGCCAACAGACCTGTACTGACTTTTCCCAGAGAGAGGATGCAGACAGCTTGTAAGTTTTTATGAACAAGAAAAACATTGGGGACACAGGGATTAGGTGGAATATCCTAAAGCCATCCCTTCCCCCTGCACACTAATACCGGGGCTGTGCAACAGAGTATTGTGTGAGCCATACCTGTCAAGAGGCTTAAACCCAAAAGCTGATTTCGAATAAGATTTTGATCTATTCATTTTATTTCCCATTGCTTTCTTCAATGCCTTTGGTTTTCTTTCTCTTGCAAAACATTTCAGACGTTATTAAGTCTTGTTTTTAAGGTCTCCAGATTGTTATCACCCTGTGGACCGTTACACCTCAAATCCAAAAAGGCCTTTATAGACATCATTGCTATTCTCAACGAAACTGCCAGTCTAGATTTTACATTGGCTGCAGATATTTGTAAAGATCAGCCCTAAGAAGAAGCCTTTTTATTTAGATTTATACCCTTGCCTTGTGAACTTCTTTTATTTCATCTTCCCTTGGGGAAATTTTAATGAAGAACAAGTACAATATACATGCTACGAGCCTCAGTAAGTTCACCCATCTGGAGGTTGTAAATTTGACATTTTGTTTTGATTTTGAATCTGGAAGCCAGAAAGAGGGGGATCACGCGGATGGTATGGGAAACTGTGAGAGGGAAGCTGCTGTTACAGAGGCTGATGCCGGCCTCAGTTAGGATTAGTCCGTTTATCTCCATGGACAGACCTATCAAACAAGATGTATATGTTTGAATCTTTGGAGAAATAAGAACTTTGAATACAGAGCTCTGAATACTGCCCATCCGTGCCCATTATTCTTTCTGGGAATTAAACAAAAATGAGACATTCAACACCCAATATTCTGCGATAATCTATATGGGAAAAGAATCTGAAAAAGAATGGATGTGTGTACATGTATAACTGAACCACTTTGTTGTACAGCAGAAATTATTACGACACTGTAAATCAACTATACTTCAATATATATGTATTTTTTTTGGCTTTTTAGGGCTGCACCCATGCATATGGAGGTTCCCAGGCTAGGGGTCCATTCGGAGCTGTAGCCGCTGACCCACACCACAGCCACAGAAACACCAGAACCGAGCCGCGTCTGCGACCTCCACCACCGCCCATGGCAACGCTGGATCTTCAACCCACTGATCGAGGCCAGGGATCGAACCCGCAACCTCATGGTTCCTAGTCGGATTTGTTCCCGCTGCGCCACAATGGGAACTCCTCAATAATTTTTTAAAGTAAAAAAGAGTTGATGATTGTGATGCCAAACCCTAAATAAACAAAATGCTTTATAGTTTCCTTCCTATGTCCCCAGAAGGTCCCACGAGCAGGAGGGCTTCAGAAGGACTAAGAGGAAAGAGTACTATACATTTGAGGACAACTGGGGATCCCAACTGCCCTCACCTGGGAAGTGAATATTGTAATAAGATACAAAATAAGCTCTTTTGGTTTTGGTTTTTTTTATAATTATTTTTATTTTTTTCCATTATACTTGGTTTACCATATGGAGAATGGATATTTTTTAAAATTTTTTAAATGATTTTTATTTTTTCCATTATAGCTGGTTTACAGTATTCTGTCAATATTCTACTGTACAGCAAAGTGACCCAGTCACACACACATACACATACATTCTTTTTCTCACATTATCCTCCATCACGTTCCATCACAAGTGACTAGATATAGTTCCCTGTGCTATACAGCAGGATCATGTTGCTTATCCACTCCAAACGCAATAGTTTGCATCTATTAACACCAGACTCCCAGTCCATCCCACTCCCTCCCCCTCCCCATAAGCTATTTTGTGATTCAGGCTCAGGTTCCTACCTTCCACAGCTCCTTGCATCAAGATCCAGCCTCAGGCCTCTTGATTCCAGGGGCAGTCCTAAAAGAGGAAGGCTTAAGTAGCACCTCCCTTGGTCCCTTGTTTAATGGGATGAGAAATTGAGTCAGTCTTCAGAGTTGGGTTCTGAGGTCCCGGCACAATTGTTGACCTCCCACGTCTTCCTGAGATGACTGCCTGTCAATCAAAACAAAGATCTGAACTCTTGGGAAGAATGCAGTGCTCCTGGCCTCCCATTTGGTCCAGGGTCTGGGTCTAAGCCATCATCTTGAGGTCCACTCTATACACTGTCCAGCTGTCCTGCCTGATGATCTAGCCTCTCTGGCATTAATAAATATTTTGTATGAAGGTATTTTGGCATCTCTTCCTTTACACGTTAGTTTCTATAGTTGACTATTTTGGAGCAAGTTTCGGGAGTCTGCACTTTTAACAAGAGCCTCAAGTGATTCTATTCAGGTCACACTTTAAGAAAAATTGAGATATGCCTCTGTGTCCTTCATTTCAAGTTTAAAGAGAGAATTTCATTCTCCAAAGTCACTGTTAGAGTTTTTTGTTTTTTTTTTTTTTAATCATTGCAGGCTCTAAATGAATTATGTGTTTTAAAAGGAGCCGAGATGTAATCTTAATTGCCTATTGACATTCCCGGGGTGTAAATTAATACAGCGTTTTTTTTTTTTTTACTCTACAATGTAGGCCACTTAAATGCTTCTTTACATTCTTCCAGAGAACCCTTTATTATATATACACTTTGCAGTTGAGTCTCAAATGACACTTCCTGTCTCTGAGAAATATGGAGATCCTGATAGCCTTGATTTATAAGAAGTAATAGGCAACCTTCTAGGATTGGGGGATTGTTAATGTATGACCACACCACAAATCCAGTGGGCTCTAGAAGGGTTGATATCTAGAGAAAAATTACAAATAACCTACTCTCATATGCCATGTACAGGACTAGAAAAATAGCAAACATATTCTTGTTATTATGGCACATTTTTCTTTTCCAAGTGCTCCTGGTCATTTTAATAGACTATATCCTTTTCTGCACAGCTGGATTGCTTTCTCTCCTCTATAACCGAATAATCCCATGAGGAAAGTAAAGAACTCTTTCCACTTCTCAGACCATTGGTTGAATTAAAAACTGAGGGCGTTGGGAAAGTTACTTAGAAATTACATATTCTTTTTGTCCAAGAAAACATGCAGTGGTTGTGCTTGAAGAAAAATACATAGAAGAAAAGCCTGGCCCTTGTATGTCTGTGATCTCGACAGGTGTGAGCACATCAACTGGTGTGAGAGGAATCTGCACACCCTCCTGTGGGAGCACCCAGGCTGGATGGAGAGGAGAGTCTTCAGTCACAGGGTCTCACTCCAGACCTGATCTGCCAGGCGCTCAGCTTAATGACACATCACTCAAATGGCCGAGGTAGGTGAGGTCAAGGGTTTGGCCCATTACTTCGAAACCCTATTTCTCCCCTTCAGACCTTGTCAGATTCTGGCCTCCCCCTGAATCCATCCATCTCATTTTCACATCTGATACCAGGAGCTGTCTGCTCCACTTGCTGGCCTTTAATTTTGGCATTATATTTTACATTCTCTAATCTTTTCTTGGGCCTCCTTTTTTCCCACATCCTGGTGTTTGTACAATGAAGTTTATAACAGATACCCAGGGCCCTGAGTAAATGGACCATACTTTTGACACATAGTGCCCATTGGTAAGAGAAGTTTGAACCACACCTCTCCAAAACTGAATTATAGAAATGAAAGAAAGGACATCAGCACAGATGAAATCTGTGAGTCAATTTCTCTCTCTCTCTCTCTCCTACTTGAAAAAAAAAAAGAAGGAAAAGTTAGAATGAGGAAGAATTTTCTTAAATATATCACAACTTAAAAAGTAGAAATGAACCATTTATACATCTATAGTGTATAAATATATAATGTATAAACAACTGTTCTAAATCAATTCCCAAACAGTAACGAAAATATTGACTACTCATACAATATTGATAAGAATTTTTTTTTTTTTTTGCCATTCACAAAGCAGGCAGAAGTCCCCAGGCCAGAGATCAAACCTGTGCTACAACAGTGACCCAAGCCACAACAGTGACAATGCTGGATCCTTAACTGCTAGGCCACTAGGGAGCTCCAGGATTTTTAATGTCAAGCAACACCAATGCAGAGTGAAATAGAGAGAGGGGCAGCTATTAATCAGCAAAGATTACCCTCTGGATGGTTCATTCTCTCAAAGGCTTCTCTGCATTAGGAGCTTATGGTTTCTGAGTAGAATCATTCCTGAAATTCTCTGCCTATGAAAATACATATTTATCCTTAGTCATAGGTTTATTAGGTAAAGTGTTGTATACACATGATTACTGAGTGAGTGAGTATGTTTAATCAATGCCCATGAAATAGCAGAATTTGACTCCAAGTTGCAGTAATGTTCTCAAGAGAGAAATGTGCTGTTGAGACAGTTCATTAAGAGCAATGTGGGCCAAGTAGTCTTCCAGACTTGAGTCTACCTATTCAGCCATGACAACTGGCTCAGTTGGTAGTCAATGAAGAAAAAAGAGTCTAGGCTGCATTCGTCTCAACTCTGCTGCCTTGTTTTTCACAGACTGGGCTATGTCACTGGCATTCCTCAAAGGAATTAGCAGTGTAATTGCCACTTAATTACAGGGCTCCCTCATAGATCAATTTTCACTTCAGAGAATTATGCTGGGAAATGTGCCTTAGGAGTCTTATTTCTCTCTATACATCTAGAAAGTTTCCCTCTGCTATCTTAAAATAAATATTTCATAGGAAAGATAGACTCAGGCTGTTTGACAATATCAGAAAAACCAGAGCTGTCCAGATGCGCTTAAACCGATGTCTCTGGAAATGGAAACATCCACAGAACAATGGGGCTGGGAGAAATTTATAGGAAGCTGCTCACTAGGAAGGACAAGGGAAGAAAATTCTAATGCATTTCAATGAATATCCAATGAACAAGGGAAGAAAGACAGCCGGTTTTCTGGGGGGAAGGGGGGAGAGAAGTCAGTTCCTTGCCTCCTCCCAACCTCAGATCCCAGATTCTGATATTGCCTGCAATACATCTGAATCAATGCAGAGACAATGCCTCAGAGTAGATTTGTACAAGAATTCCTTAGGGGGAGGAAGTATAGCTAAAGCAGCCTCGCCACATACTGATCTGTAAACCTGGGCAAATTTCATAACATTCCCCATCTGTAAAATGGGAATAATACTAGTATTCACTTACAATAATTAATTTTGTTGTAAAAATTAAGGGAAAGAATATGCATGAAGCTTAGACCCTCACTCAACTTTTTGGGATAATTGTTTTTTAGTAGAAATAAACATAAATTCATTTGTTTTAAGATTCAGCTTTAATGTGTCAGCTTAGCATTATAACTATCAATTATATTACTGAACTCTTAAGTCTGCCATTCTTTTGCACCTGTTCAATTGTAATTTCTGCTAGCAGTTGGACTTTTTCTATCAGTTCTTTCGACTGATTTAAGAAATCAGAACTGAGAATTGATGAATTTGATTTTAATTTGATAATTTATCTTATAGAGCAAAAAGAAAACTATTTTTTGTACATGTGTGAAAGGACAGTAGGGAAATTAATATTTATTGAATGCCCTCAACCTCCACTACATGTCTACATAGTAGGTGGTAAAGTTTCCACTTATAGAGAAAAAAGTCTAGGCTCAGGGAGGTAAAACTAACATTTTAAAAATATGGATGATTTTCTAAAATCTTCAATTATAAGAACCTTTACAAAGATATGAAAATAACTCAGATCACCTCATAATAATAGTCATAAGTATTATATTTGTTGATTGAGAAAATAATAATTGAGAATAAATGTGTAGTGTATAAATTACAATTGGAACAAAATGAAAATGAAAGAAGTGGGTTGAGTATTTTTATTTAGCCTGAAAATTGTATGTGTAGGTTAATCCGCATCTAGACTTCTTGCAGTAACTGTATGGACCTCTAGGGTTTCTTTATCAACACACCAAGGACTCACACACTGTATAAGCCTTTTTCATCGATTGTATAACATGTTCCACAGCAGTTTTAAGCATTTTTAGGTATTTTATTTTTTCTCACTCTTTCACCTAGATTAGTTTACTAAAATATGATATTTATAGAAATTAGATTTAATAAGTAAAAGTTTAATGGACATTTTCATTGCTATTAAAAAAAGCACTTGCTTACTCTAGAGTATGCATATTGTAGGGAAAATGTTTGGTGCTGCCACACATTAATAATAAAAACTTACTTTCATAAGCAGTGAGTGACAAATTTAGAACCAACAATAATAGGAAAGATTTTTTTTTAAACAAAACTCCTTTATAGTCTAATCATGGTAATATTAATGTAAGTTTCCTTTTAAGAAGAATTGGAAATCTCATCTCCTCTGACTCTATTTTAGAAACCTGCTTTTAACCAGAGAATTGATGGAGACTGCCTCTGTCTTTATTACCTAAAATGACTGACAATGATGACTTTCAGACACCACTTCCTTTTTTTCTTGTTCACTTGGAGCAAGTAGCCAAAAACACAATTATGTAAAAATAAATAGAGACTGTGAAATATTTTACTTTTGTTCTTCCCATTTTAGTAATGTATGTAAATAGAATATAAGAAACAGAATATAATAAGATTTGATGCTTTTCTAAAAGCAGTTTTCACAATCCATACATTCAGAGAACAAGGCAATATTGTCTCATGGAAAATGGCCATGTCCTTGTCCTGACATATATAAAGTAGAGGAGGCAATTGAAATATTGCATGTTACTCAATTAAAAACAAATTGCTCCCATTTTGTGATGAGAGTTTGTCACCAGAACACAAGTATCTTGAAAAATGTTATGAAATATGAGCCAAAATGGGATATGATTCATATCAATATTGCTATCATTGGCCACTGAGCACTCACCATTTGATCTACAGATGTGGTGAAGTCAGCAAAATAACTGTCAAAATTTTTTCAAATGAGCCTGCTGAGATGGGAGAAGTCTTCTTGGGGTATGCCTGGTCTTGGAATACCCTAGCCTGGGAACCTCCATATACCGTGCGTATGGCCCTAAAAAAGACAAAAAAAAAAAAAAAAAAGAATATCTTGGCCAAAATCATAGAATTTTGAAACCCATTAAAACAAAGTATAATAATAAACCAGTGTCTTCTTTTGATCAACACCAAAACTTTCCATAAAATTGGGCTGAGTAATATTCCATTGTGTATATGATATGTATCACACCTTTTTCCATTCATCTCTCAATGGACATTTAGGTTGCTTCCATGTCCTAGCTATTATAAATAATGCTGCAATGAATGCAGAGGGCTGATCTTTATGCTGCTGCCTATGGAACCTCCTGTTAGGCTAGAGTAACTCAGTCTTCTACTCTCTTTCTGTGCATCTCCTGGAGCCAAAGTTCTCCGAGTGAAGAACGGGTGGCTTGTTTAAAGGAGCTCCTCAACACCATACCATCAGTTCTGCTCTATCATGCCCCCTCCCAGCCCCCAGAACGTCAAAATTGTAAGTAAGATATCAGGTCTTATCCTCTGTTTTAGCTTTTTCTTTAGTGTATGTTGCTTTTTATTTTTCCTTTTCTCTTTCTTTTTAAATTTACAGTGAACCCATTTGCTCTAACATCAGCTTTGCTGAGATGGAGTGTGGAGTGTTTGGGGAGAAACTGAAACCATGAGTTTGCAAATCCTGGTCTCACCCCTTCCAAATCCTCCTCTTTCTCTGCACAAATTCCTAGCTCTGCTTTCTTCCTAAAAGTGTGTGAATTACCATACACTTTTTTTTTCTATCTATGAATTATGATAAAACGCTATGTTAAGAATGAAACCATTTCCTCCTATTGTGTAAGGGAAATTGAAAATTTGCCTCTTTTTCTCTTTGGGCAAACTTTGGTTTTAAAGACTCCTGTCAAAGCAAAGACTCAAATGAAGTAGGCGAGCAACAACCACCTGGCTTTAGACTGTACTTCACTATCCCTGATAATTTTAAACTGTATAGTGTACCCTTAGTGTTTAAGGCACTACAGAGAAGGGAGAAAAGGTACTCCATTACTAAAAGGAAAAATATATTGGGAAGAAATTCTAAAATGTTTTCTGTGTCACACTTCTGAAAGGAAGTGCTATTTTATTATTAAAAAAATATAGCTGAAACTTAAAATTCCAGTACTTTGGATGATTAAATAATGCAATTGGATAGTATTATAAATGCCTGTAATTTTATTATGTATGCTTCTGTTATAATGGATTAGTTGTTGGTTTATTTAGATGAAGACACATTTTATAAGACAGCATTCAAGCTCACTTATTAAAAACGAGGTGGACAAAGTAGTCCTCTAGGCGCTCCTTACACACTTTAATTTTAGACTTGCAAGTTTCATTGTCTTAACATTACTGATCATGACGGAAATGATTTTCACCTTTTTGCAAAATCAGCCTAAGCTGATTGAGTTACAACTGGCACATTTTTACTTCTAAGATTAGTCTGTCTTCTCATCATTTAAGAAATGGAACAGATCAGGTTTGTAAGTGGTACACTTGCTAGAGATGATTGATTTTGTGCCTAGAAAGCTCTGTTTTCCAAAAGAATATCTTCAGTCTGCATCTTTATTCTCAGCTCCAGCCCTTATTTTGGGATTGGCTTCTTGGATGTGTTTACTTGGCTGTCTCTTAAATGACACACACACAGGCACGCATGCGCACATACACACACACACACACACACACACACACACACACACTTTCTATTCCCCAGTGACTTCAAATTACCAGTAATGTTATGGTCTTTGGCAACAAGGAGACATTCTTACATCATTGTATTCCCTTACATTTCTGAATTCCCTTGCTAGAATCCCACTTACCCATTGATTTACTTTAACAGTTCCTTTTCGATTTAGTTCTGTGAACATTTCTTTGCCTCCCTATTCTCTCGTCCTCCAAAGAAATGTAATTGTTTTTTACGTATTTCTCCCAAGGTGTATGAGATCCTGGAAAGTAGAAACCCTGATTTATTTGCCTACAAATAAATTGTTGTATTAGTTTGGTGGACACACACGTGTGTGTGTGTGTGTGTGTGTGTGTGTGTCCTGCAGAAATTTATGTGTCTGGAGGCACCTATTGCTCAGGACTGGTCAAGATGAGTTGGATGAAGAAGACAAAGGAGATTCATTTCTCTTTATGTTAGAGTAACAAGTATTTGGGGGCTGGGTTCCGGCTGTTAGAAAAGGTTTGGAGGATTACAGTGTGGTCTTTCGAGAAAGAAGGGGACCAAGAGCACAGCAGGAAATCAGGCCTGGGGAGAATGACTAGACACCATAGCAGCTAATTTTCTGAACAGTGATGTCTAATTCTTATTTTTAAATAATTTTCTATGCTAATTCTTTTTCGTATTTCCTGTCGTGGCTCAGTAGAAACCAATCTGACTAGCATCCATGAGGATGCAGTTTTAATCCCTGGCCTCGCTCAGTGGGTTAAGGATCCGGCATTGCCGTGAGCTGTGATGTAGGTCACAGACGCAGCTCAGATCTCACATTGCTGTGGCTGTGGCTTAGGCCAGTGCCTGCAGCTCCGATTTGACCCCCAGCCTAGGAACCTTCATATGCCAAGGGTGTGGCTGCTAAAAAGACCAAAAAAAAAACCCACAAAAGTACATGCTTCATTGTTTTATGGTCTTCATAGTTTCTGTGGAAAAGTCAGACATCAGGCTTGTTCTTTAAATGTAATTGTGTCTTTTGCTACCCTCTGCCTGCTTCTAAGATTTTCCTCTTTGAATTTGGTTTTCATCAATTTTAATATAATATTATTCCAGGTATGGTTTTCTTTGATTTGCCATTCATGGGGTTCACAGAACTCCTCTAATGTGGATCATTTTTATTCTTGAGTTTTGAAAACATTCTTAGCTATGATCTCATCGATGAGTGTCTCTGCCTTTTTGCACTCCCCCCCTCTTTCTCAAGACTACATTTGCACCTACATTAATCATTTTTATCTCTCTCTTTTGGGAAGCTTAATGTATTTTCTATATGTTCATCTTTTGCCATGCTTTAATATGTATATTTTCTAGTGACTTGATTGTTAGTTCATAATACTCAATTCCACTACATCTAATTTACTATTAAACTCTTACCCTCTTAAACAGTGTATCTGCTATATTTTACAGTATTTTATTTTCCTAGAATTTTTTCATACATTTCAATTTTATATTGAATTTCACCATCCTGACATTCTCCATCTTGTCATTGTCTTGTGGTTTGGATTGGATACATTAACCCATTATAACAGTGTCTGTAATTGATGACTCTGATGTCTATGCCACTTATGGATCTGTTTTTAGCGTCTATTTTTCCCTCTTGGTTTTTAGTCAGTTATTCTTGTGGCATGCTTGATCATTTTTTATTTGATGCCGAATAATTTGTATAAAAAGAAGCTCTTGTTGGTATTATCTTTTCTCATAAAGCTTTCAGGAAAGCTGTTAGAGTAGGAGCAGGTAGTATGCAATTCAAAGCTGGATCTCACTCTTTTGTTAGGGTTAGTCTATTTCTGGTTAGATCTTATTCTCAGAGTGTATAACTTTCAGGCTCCAAACTGGAAGCTAGATTGTCCTTGACTGGCTGTGAACTGAATTTTTGTTCTCATAGTCCCCAAAGCTTTGTAGAATCTCTACTCATCTTCCTAATTTCTTATCCATCACATTTTGCTTGTTCTCTTAGCTCAAAGTGCTTAGAAATGGATTGAAGGGTTAAGCAGTTATAATGTGGGGTTCACCCAATTTGTTTTCCTTTACTCTAGAATTCTAACAGAAGAAGTCTTGCCTTCCCTGGTATCTTTTCAATGGTATCAAACAGATTTTTTCCCCAGATTTTCTATTTTTTCATCAGCTATTTATGGTGGAAGTATTCGTCTTCAACATGTTACTCCAACATTACAAGTTAAGCAACTCTGAGGCAATTTTCACTTTTCAACTTTCAGTATCTTTATTTTCTTAGAACTGGGCATAATTAACTTTTAAAAGGAGGCCATTAATCAATACTTTATACCTTATAATTTCAGACTCTTGTTTTAAAAAACACTACTGTGTTATCTGTAAATGTGAGAATGCATTCAAGAATGGGGAACCTCAGATTAAGAGATTGCACCAACAAGTGCAATCTCAGTATTAATAGATACACATAAAATTAACACTGTAGCATATGAGTTTTAATATTGCAGAACTGTGATCTTCTTATAAGGTAACTTACATAACAAGTTACTCTTTGTTTTTCTATCCTAAGCAATATGAAGTATTTCAAATGATAGATCACACCCATAATCTTTCACTGTGTATTTAAATCAACTTAGGATACAATCCTTTCTACTGAATATAGATTAAAAAAAAAAAAACACTTCAATCCCTGCCCCAAAAATAATCAGTTAACTCTGAAATAAATCAATCAAGTTTCAACAAATGGAAAAGTAGATACAGATCACAGGCAATTCTGTGCCTTCAGTCTTTTTCCTCACATAAAAAAGAATGAAATAATGCCATTTGCGGCAACATGAATGGATCTAGAGATTATCATACTAAGTGAAGTAAGACAGAGAAAGATAAACATCATATAATATCGTTTGCATGTGGAATATTTAAAAAAAGATTTTACAAATGAACTTACTTCCAAAGTATAAAAAGACCCACACAGACATAGATAACGAATTTATGGTTAACAAAGGGAAAAGAGAGCAGGATAAGCTAGGAGGTTGGGATTTACATACATACACTACTACATATAAAATAGATAACCAGTAAGGTCCTTCTGTATAGCACAGAAAACTAGTTAATATTTTATAATAACCTGTAAGAGAAGAGGATCTGAAAAAGAATATACATCTATCTGTCTCTCCGAATTCCTGTGCTGTACACCTTAAACTAACATATTGTAAATCAACCATACTTCAATTTTATTTAACTTTTATATATTTATAAAGTAATTCTATATATAAATACTACATGTATAATATATATAACACCCTGAGGAAATAGAACCTTTTTTTTCCTGTCTCCTTGGGGGGATTTTGGGGAATGAAGAGGGGAAGCTGAGAGTAGGAAATTTAGATTTTTGATTGACATTTATTTTTTGTAAATAAACTGTATGTTAGAACAGTTTTAGATCTGCAGAAAAATTGGGAAGACTGTACACAAAGTTCTCATGTACCTCCTACCCAGTTTATCCTCTTATTGATATCTTGCATTTTTATGATATATTTGTTAAAATTAATGAACCAATATTGACACATAGCTATTAACTAAAAAAAGTCCATATTTTATTCAAATTTCCTTTTTACCTAAAGTCCTTTTTCTATTCCAGGACCCTATGTTACCTTAGTCATCATGTCTCTACTTAAAAATTTTAATACATAGAATATATTTGTAGGACTTCCCACTGTGGGGCAGTGGATTAAGAATCTGACTGCAGAGGCCTGGGTCCCTGAAGAGGTGCAGTGGGTTAAAGGAGTTAGCATTTCTGTAGCCAGAATCAATCCCTGGCCTGGAGACTTCCATATTCCATGGGTGCAGCCATAAGAAAAAAAAAAATACAGAAAAAAAGAATACATTTACAGTAATTTATTTTGATGTTACTGCCTGCTAATTTATCATATGTTTCAGTTCTTGGTAGATTTTCACTAATTGGTGAAATCCTTGCAATAACCCTATGAAACAGGTTACTGTGGTTATTATTCCCATTTTGTTTACCTGTAATAAATACAATGGGAATAAAGGGCCATAAAGGGCCATAAAGACATCAAGTAATTTGTCTAAAGCCATACAACCATAAGTGATGGAACCAGGACATGAACCTAGGCAGTCTGACTCCATAGAAGGTAATGCAGACCAAAGATGTGTTAGGTCAGATTATCTTAAATTTCTTAATCAGTCTCTGAAATTTCAGTTCTCATCATTCAGAGGTTCAGAATTGCTGGGCCCCTGCAAAGAAATGGAGAAAAATGAGTCTCTTGGTCACAGTATCTGATGAATAAAGCAGTCCGGGTTCAATGTGAGCCTGACATTCTGTTGTGTGATTTCTGGCTCTGACCTTGCCTGTCCAGTGAGGGAAATGAACTAGTTACATCTAGCCTTTTTTATAGTCTATGATATGGTGAAATGCAATTCTCTTGTTTTGGACACTTTCAGGCAAGATCAGCTCAGGCTATGGCAACTCAGAAACTTTGTGTTGGTCTTTGTCCCTTAACAATTTTGAACAAATTGTTTAATTTATCTTAGCTCAATTTGTCCATAAAATGAGGTGACCATAGGACCTACTTTATGTGGTTGTTATAAGAATTAAACCAAATTTGAGTTCCCTTCCTGGCTCAGTGGTTAATGAACCCAACTGGGGACCATGAGGGTGTGATTTCAGAATCACAGGTCTACAAGTGACTCATTAATTTACACTCGAAGGACTTTCTATAGAATCCAGAGTCAAAAAAAAAAAAAAAAAAAAAAGTACTGGCAGAAATTCCCCATTTAGGGATATTACCCTCCTTGGCCTTCGTTCTGTTTATTGGAAATCCCTTTAGGTAATCATACTAGCTGTCAGGACATGGATGGTATGTGGATTTACAGTGAAAGTGTGCTTCCTCCCAGGGCCAGCCCTGAAAATTCCTTTAGGGCACAAGGTGAGTAATGTTACATCATTACTTGTTTACATCATTACTTCCATGAGGTAAATCATCCTAGGCAAGTTTAAATTTTCTTGATTAGCTACATATTTCTACTCACCCCAGCAAAGTGGTTCTGACAGGTGCAAGAAGCCAGGGAGGGAGAGAATGTAGGACATCTGAGGACAGGAAGAGTCATGCACTAGCAGAGGTCAGGCTCCCCAGAACCTAGTGACCCCAGCCATCACATCCCCAGTGTCCTCCCCACATCTTTGTTATAGACATTGGAGGCTTCTGCATCTTTGGAAACTTCTAGAAATTCCTGTTCCATGAATTCGGAAGGTTGCTGGCCTTAATACACTGGCTTTGTGTGAAAAACATGGGTTCTTTTATAAATTGCACCCCAAAAAATCAAATACCTGGGAATACACCTGACCAAGGAGATGAAAGAATTATATTCTGAGACTGATAAAACATTAATCAAGGAAATTAAAGAAAATGTAAAGAAATGGAAAGATATTCCATGCTCATGGGTTGGAAAAGTTAATATTGTAAAATGGCCATACTACCGAAAGCAATCTACAGATTCAATGCAATCCCTATCCAATTACCCATGACATTTTTCACAGAACTAGAACAAACAGTCCAAAAATTTATTTGGAACAACAAAAGACCCAGAATTGCCAGGGCAATCCTGAGAAACAACAACCAAGCAGGAGGCATAACTCTCCCAGACTTCAGGCAATATTACAAAGCCACAGTCATCAAAACAGTGTGCTACTGGTACCAAAACAGACAGACAGACCAATGGAACAGAATAGAAAGCCCAGAAATAAACCCTGACCCTATGGTCAATTAATCTTTGATAAAAGAGGCAAGAACATAAAATGGGAAAAAGATAGTCTACTCAGCAAGAATCGCTAGGAAACCCTGACAGCTGTATGCAAGTTAATGAAACTAGAACATACCCTCACACCCTGCACACAAATAAACTCAAAATGGCTTAAAGACTTAAATATAAGACAAGACACCATCAAACTTCTGGAAGAGAACATAGGCAAGACATTCTCTGACATCAACCTTACAAATGTTTTTTCAGGTCAGTCTCCCAAAGCAGCAGAAATAAAAGCAAAAATAAACCAATGGGACCTAATCAAACTGACAAGCTTTTGCACAGCAAAGGAAACCAAAAAGAAAACAAAAAGACAACTTACAGAATGGGAGAAAATAGTGTCAAATAATGAAACTGACTAGGGCTTAAGCTCTAAAATATTCAAGCAACTTATACAACTCAACAGCAAAAAAGCCAACAACCCAATTGAAAAATGGGCAAAAGACCTGAATAGACATTTCTCCAAGGAAGATATACAGATGGCCAACAAGCACATGGCAAAATGCTCAACATCCCTGATTATTAGAGAAATGCAAATCAAAACTACCATGAGATACCACATCAAACCAGTCAGAATGGCCATCATTAATAAGTCCACAAATAACAAATGCTGGAGAGGGTGTAGAGAAAATGGAACCCTCCTGCACTGTTGGTGGGAATGTAAACTGGTACAACCACTGTGGAGAACAGTATGGAGGTACCTGAGAAAACCGTACGTAGAACTACCATATGACCCAGCAATCCCACTCTAGGGCATATATTCAGACAAAACTTTCTTTAAAAAAGACACATGCATCCGCATATTCATTGCAGCTCTATTCACAATAGCCAAGACATGGAAACAACCCAAATGTCCATCGACAAATGATTGGATACAGAAGAAGTGGTATATATACACAATGGAATACTACTCAGCCATAAAAAAGAACAAAATAATGCCATTTGCAGCAACATGAATGGAACTAGAGACTCTCAAACTAAGTGAAGTGAGTCAGAAAGAGAAAGACAAACACCATATGATATCCTTTATATCTGGAATCTAATATATGGCGCAAATGAAGCTTTCCACAAAAAAGAAAATCATGGACTTGGAGAATAGGCTTGTGGTTGCCAAGGGGTGGGGGCGGGAGTGGGATGAATGAGAAACTTGGGGTTAATAGATGCAAACTATTGCCTTTGGAATGGATTAGCAATGAGATCCTGCTGTATAGCACTGGGAACTATGTCTGATCATTTATAATGGAGCATGATAATGTGAGAAAAAAGAATATATACACATATGTGTAACTGGGTCACCATGCTGTACAGTAGAAAATTGACAGAACATTGTAAACCAGCTATGATGAAAAAAATAAAAATCATTATATAAAAAAATTTTCTGAGTCATCATTTGAAATAAAACTGTTGCTTTTGTTTGAACATCTGGATGATGTGGGTTTTCTTCAAAGGCTTGCAACAAAAGAATCAATCTTTTTGACTGTGCCTTGATGCTGAGATGGCAGCCCCACCACATCATCTCTGGACACAAATTTGAATGTATGCAAATGAGTTGGCTGAGCACTACAGAAAGTTTGGTCATACCTGATACATTTCTTTTCCTCCAGAATGTCAGAAAAAAAGGAATTTCAAAAAATGAATTAGTTGTAAACAGAACTACTCCCCAAGAATTGGAGAGAAGAAAAATCTTGCTTTTTACTATCAAAGAACATTGATGTCACATTAAGATAAAATGTAATCTTAATATAGAGAGGTTGGTAATTGTAATTTTGCAGTGCTAATTGTTTGATTGTGGTCAATAATCAATATTAAAAGAGGAGAGAAAGAAGAATGTAGGATTTGAGGGGAGTCCATTTAATGAAGCTGGATATTCACTGCTATTCAGAATCAAAATTGCTAAAGCTGGTAGTTCCCATTGTGGCTGAGTGGGTTAAGGACCAACATTGTCTCTGTCAGGATGAGGGTTGCTACCTGGCCTCGCACAGCAGGTTAAGGATCTGGCATTGCCTCAGGCTAGAGTACAGGTTGCAGAAGTGGCTTGGATCTGGTGTTGCTGTGGCTGTGGTGTAGGCCTCAGCTGCAGCACTGCTTCAACCTCTAGCCTGGGAACTTCCACATGCTGCAGGTGTAGCTGAAAAAAGAAAAAAATATATTAAAGTTATTACTTGCTATTTCTTCACTCTACATAAAACAGCAATGAAGTAGCCCATCTTCTTCAAATAATTAGGCTCTGCATGTATTAATACATACAGACTTCAAATAGCAATCAGATTTATTGAAATTATAATTATGCTCCAGAAGAGACTTGAAGAAGAGCTACTAGTTTAAATGACAGGTGAAATGTAGAAGAGAAAGAATCATACTAACACTGGAATTTTGCATCTAGTTCATCAGATTTAATCTTTTCCTAAGACAAAGTAAGGAAAATTGTAGCAGAGGAAATGGGTAACATGGAACATTATCATTTTAAACCTTTTTGCAGTTGTGCATAGAAAAAGAAAAAGAAATCAGGCACAGAGCAGATGGCTTGGTGCACACTACCAGTGATTTGTGTACACACAGTTTAAAATGACAGTCTTTATTGTTCCCTGAGCATGGCTTCTGATGACAGAAGCAACGTCAACAGGCTTAAAAATATGCTGACGTGTGAATATAATTTTATAAATGGAGATTGCACTTCATCTACTAGAAAAACTCAAGGTCATTCATTACCATATGTCAGAAAGATATTGGCTTTACTGATAGATGAAAAATACAATCTGGAAAGAGCTATGAGACATCAGCCATCGACTTCTAAAATAGACGCCTAAAAGAAGGAAATATTGAGGGACATTTGTCTTTTAGAAAAACCACTCTGGTTACCATTAGAACAAATCAGCCTCAATTTGGAGTGACAAAAACAGAAATATAAAGTAAAATGAAACAAAAAATTAGGAAAAAAAAGCACAGAATACATAGTTTGCAGAGTAAGTACTTTTGATTCCTTAATGTGTCTTAACACATGCATTTAGATGATTTTCCTGTTTGTTTGGCTTCCTGAATGTTTTTTCCAGTTTTGCAAAAAATGCCTTTGGAATCTTGATAGGGATTACATTGAAACTGTAAATGGCTTCAGGTAGTATAGACATTTTAACAATATTAATTCTTCCATTCCATGAACATGGGATTTCATTTGTGTCTTGATTTCTTTCATCAATGTCATAATTTTTAGCACACAGTTCTTTCACCTCTTTGGTTAAAATTCTTACCAAATATCTTATTGTTTGGGATGCTTTTGTAAATGGGATTTTTCTTTCTTTTCCAGATAGTTCAGTATTGTGTATAGAAACACTACTAATTTTTGTATATAACTTTTTGTATCCTAACACTTCAGTGAACTAGTTGATTAGACCTAAATGATTTGGTGGAGTCTTTTGGGGCTTCTATGTATAAGATCATGTCATCTGCAAATAGAGACAGGATGACTTTTAATTTTTTTCTTGCCTATTTACATCTTTTTGAATGATCCATGCTCAATCTCATACATTTGTTGGTGCAAGTATCACTTAATTTGCTCTTTCCTCTAACTCCCATAAATGTTTCAAATCTGGGCTTTAGTCGTGCATTCAGGGAAAATGTTCTGGCCCCTTGAGAATGAGTTGGATATTTGTATTGTCTATTCACATAATACCCCATGCTTCCTCCATCATGGCATTTATGTAATGGTCTTATTCTCCCACTAGTCAGTAACATCATTGAGCATCAAGTCCATGTCTGTCTAGGTCACTCTCCTACTCTCAATGTTAATGTAGTGTCTGGCAAATATTAGGCACCCCATTAATCCTGTTGAATGAATAAGTCTGATGAAACACTGTAAATGGCTCCCCTTTACACCATCTCCACTGATGCTAATCTACCAAACAGATGCCAGAGTTAATGGGGTGACCAGATAAAATACAGTTTACCCAGTTAACACTGAATTTCAGATAAACAATAAAAATTTTTAGTATACATGTGTCCTTTGAAATGTTTGGGACATTCCAATACCAAAAAACAGTGTTTTTTTGGCCACACTCATGAAATGGGGAAGTTTCCAGGCCAGGAGTGTAGAACCTTTTCCACAGCAATAACCCAAGCCACTTTAGTGATGCCAGATTCCACTGTGCTACAAGGGAACACCAAGATATTTGTTTTTTATCTGAAATTCAAAGTAAACCATACTTTTATTTGCTTAATACGGCCACCCGATTAACTTTGGCATTTGTTTCATCCATTGTCAGGGACCTTGAATTCTTATTATTTCCTATTAATAGGGCATTTCCCACAGCTTCAAATGTACCTGTGTTTGCCAATAACCTTCATCATGCGCTTCCTGACCTGCTCCTCCCCCGACTCACTTCTACCTTAATTATTAACCCCAGAAGTATTTCCTCTCACAAAGCTCCCAGGGCTCAGTTGCTTTCCCACTTTTGACCATGACCTGGTATCTGCACCCTGATGATCTTTTTTCACTCACTCATGTCTAGTATTAAACAGTTACTAAGTCCACTGCCTTGGACTCTGCTTATACTGTAACCCATCCTGGAGTGTTACCGCTAAACTTAGAAATGAGAGCTCTTAAGATTCCTTGTTATATTTGTCAATGATCTAATTGTTAGGGAATCAGTCTTTGTGTTGAATTGAAACCATCCTCCTCCCAGCTTCCAACTATTCGAGTTTCAATAGAAGTTTGCTTCTTGAGAGTAGAAAATGTCTCATTCACTTTAGTATCTCCAGCATCTGTGACAGTGACTGGCGCACGGAAGCTTCTCATAAATGCCTGCTGAATAAAAAGGAATATTATTGCTTCTGGAGTTACACTGTGTAAAGTGACTCTCTTATCTACAGTCAGTTTTTCAAATATGTGAACAATGTTATAGAGCCTGCATCAATCATGTCTGTGATAGACTAGGCACTCCCAGTTCCTTAAATCATTTTTCATTTGAGAAGCAGTGTGTACCTGACACAGAAGCACATGATAAATGTTTGTCTATTAAGAATTTATCCGTATTTAATTTAAAATGGCAAATATTGATATGAGTATTTATGCTACATATAGCTTTATATGATATAAACATTACTAGTGGGTTTACAGTTAAAAAAAATAATAATGGTCAAAGTGATAATTGGATCCCCTAAAAATGTATACTCTGCTTACCTTTCAGTGAAAAGGAAACTTGACAGAATATATATTGCCTAGATCTTTTGAAAATATATATGCGTGTACACATACCCAAGTATGCTTACAACTTTAGACTTTTTAATTCTAAATACAATATTCTAATTTTTGCACTATATTATGTAAAAATCTTCAACAATTCTCCAAGCTTATTACTTAATTCCTAAGCTTACATAAATTGTCTAGGTATAATTAATGTTACAGGAGAGAGTAATCCAGTATTTTTTATTATTTTTACTTTTATTTTTCGTCTTTTTAGGGCCGCACCCACAGTATATGGAGGTCAAATCAGAGTTGTGCCTGCTGGCCTACATCACAGCAACACTGGATATGAGCCACGTCTGCAACCTATACCACAGCTCATGACAATGCCAGATCCGTAATCCTCTGAGGGAGGCCAGGGATCAAACCCGCATCCTCAAGTATATTTGTTGGGTTCGTTAACCACCTAGCCACAATGGGAACTCCAATCCAGTATTTTTAAAATGAAACACATTTTTTCCATTTTAATTGAAATAATTAGCAAAAGGAATAATGGTACTATCCCTTGAAAAGAGATCTATAGAAAAAAATACAGGAGGAGGAGAAATCAATGATTCATTCTAATAACTAGAAGAAAAATCATGCTAGAAAATGCTAAGGGGCACACCTAGGAGCTAGATACACCTTAATTAAGTTGTTAAAATAGGGGTAGCTGTCAACAAATCTTCAAAATTGCATGCTTTCCTCAGCTCACCTACTAAACTGAACAGCAATATCGGATCATTTTAACAAGTAGAAAAATAAGATTTTTTATATTAAACTATATAATAATGTATATATTCAGAAATATTTGAAGTGTAATGTGCAACTTAACCTGCCTTTTATGTAGACTCTATTTATTTAGTCTCTAAGATGGAAAACTGACTCTACTTTCTCTGCAAATTCCACTTGGGTTGATAACAGTCTGTTATTTCTATGGCCCAAGCACTATTGAGTGGGATAGGAGGAGAAAGAACTCTACATTAAAATTTGCAAGTGGCCACACTACCAAACCACAGCTAGATTTGTTGCTGCAGAAAGCTTGCACATAATTAAACTGGTGAGAAATAAAGGGGATCCTTCTCAGCAAGATTCCCTAAAGGAAGTATGTCTTAAACACTAAAATAGGGAAATGGGGAGTTCTTGTCATAGCTCAGCAGTAACGAACCCGACTAGGATCCATGAGGACGCAGGTTCAGTCCCTGGCCTCGCTCAGTGGGTTAAAGATCCAGCATTTCCATGAACTGTGGTGTAGGTTGCAAACATGGCTCGGATCCTTCGTTGCTGTGGCTGTAGTGTAGACTGGCAGCTGTAGCTCCAATTTGACCCCTAGCCTGGGAACCTCCATATGCTGCATGTGCAGCCCCCAAAAAAGCGGGGAGGGAATGCGCTAAAGGAAATTAGCTACATATTGTCCTTTTCCTTTCTTTTTTTTGACCGTATCCATGGATTGTGGAAGTTTCTGGGCCAGGGATTGAACTCAAGCCACAACGGCAACCCAGATCACAGCAGTGACAACACTGAATCTTTAACCACTAGGCCACCAAGGAACTCCAAATTGCATCTTATCCTTAATTAAAGGTTAGCCATTAACGACAGAATTTCTGCATAGAAAGTCCTGTTTTAGAGAGTGTGTGTATGTTTATACAGAAAGAGGGAGGGCGACAGCGAGGGAGATTTTATAAGCTACCATGTTGGTTTCAAACATGATAGCTCTTGGAGTTCCCGTCCGTTGTGGCGCAGTGGTTAACGAATCTGAATAGGAACCATGAGACTGCGGGATCCATCCCTGGCCTTGCTCAGTGGGTTAAGGATCCGGCGTTGCCATGAGCTCTGGTGTAGGTTGCAGACGCGGCTCGGATCCCGCATTGCTGTGGCTCTGGCGTAGGCCAGTGGCTACAGCTCCGATTAGACCCCCTAGCCTTGGAATCTCCATATGCCGCGGGGAGCAGCCCCAGAAAAAGGCAAAAAGACAAAAAAAAAACAAACAAACAAAAAACAAACATGATAGCTCTGGGAATAATACTGATAGATTCTGCAGTACGTAAAACTGGTTTTGTTTTAGCTTGTTCAGGGAACCATAACCAAGTGCCATAGACTGGGTGGCTTACAAACAACAGAAAGCTCTCTCACAGTTCTGGAGGCTGGGAAGTCCAGTAGCAAGGCGTGGCAGATTCAGTATCTGGTGCGTGTCTTCTTCCTGCTTCTCAGCTGCCCATCTTCTTGATGTGTCCTCACACAGCACAGACGGCTGAGAGAGCTCTCTGGGGTCCCTTTTATGAGGCACTAATCCCATTCATGAAGGTTCTGCCCTCATGACCTAATCACCTCCCAAAGGCCTCCTTCTAATACATCACACTGGGGGATAGGATTTCAACACCTGAATTGTGGTGAGGGATGCAAATATTCAGTTCATAACGTTCCCCACCCCACCCCCTGCCCTGGCAACAAGGACCACAGTAGCCACTGTGTGTCAGGATGTTGGGAGCCCTAGGTTCTAGCTGCAGATCAGGTGTTTATCCTTCCCTCTCCATCATCCTCACGTCTCCTCTGCTCCACCTGCTCTCCATTTTCCTGAGCACAAGATTTGAAGGGAATCCGTGCCATGGGTTAAAGCAGGTTGCCAGAGGACACGCTTCTATTTTAGAAGAAAAAAGCAAGAAAAAGATTCTGCTGGCTCTATGGTATGTCTTCTGACACGCTGCTCTTTAGAAGGCAAATATATCGCCACCTCCAAACTGTACCTCCCAGCAGAACCTGGGAGGCCACCGTGGAAGAAAACCTTCTGTATGAATCTTCTTCTCTGGTGGAGAAACCTCATGTGAAGAGTGGTCGCCCTCCTGTAAGAGAAACTGCTCCTATGGAGCTGGGATGGTCCATGAAATCTGTCCTAAATTGAAGCAAGTTGGTCAGGTATTTGCACCCTCCTATTAACAAGTTATTGAATGACAGAAAGATAGATTAGATAGATGGATAAATAGACGTCAATCTTTTTTACAACTTTTTCTTTTTATGGCTGCACCTGTGGCATATGGAAGTTCCCGGGCTTGGGGCCAAATCGGAGCTGCAGCTGCCAACCTATTCCACAGCCACAGCAGCACTGCATCCAAGATGCATTTGCTACCTACGCTGTAGCTTGTGACAACATCCGATCCTTAACCCACTAAGCAAGGCCAGGAATCAAACCCACATCCTCATGGACACAATACCAGGTCCTTAACCCACTGAGCCACAACAGGAACTCCATAGATATCAATCTTAAGAGATAGTGTTGAACTGATTTTTAATGTAAGTTGTAAGTTTCATGTCTAGGTTCATTATTTTGCTTAACAATGGCCTGTTGTTCCAGCGCTTTATTGAAAAGTCTGTCATCTTTGCATGACTTATCTTTGCGCTTTGCCTTTGTTAAAGTCAGTTGACTACATTTGGGTAAGTCCATTCCCAGGCTCTAGATTTTATCCTGAGAAGGCAATCTTTCTGAATCTGGTGTGGCTTCTTTATAGTAATTAAATACCGTTATTATAGTGTTGAGAAACAAAAAGTATTGGACATATAAAAGGAGAAACTGAACCATATTAAGATGATGTATATTTGGAGTCAGATATAATTAATTGAATTTGAAACCTGCCTTGCTGATTGTTTATATGTAACATCGTTAACTAATTTAATTTTTTCGTGCCTTGATTTCTACATCTGTAAAGTGAATATAATAATAGCTGATTTTATGAGACTACATATTAAATTATCCAAATTAAAAAGAGAGAGAGAGAAAGGAGATGAGGGCGTGAGCCAGAGCACTCCTGAGGAGAAACATTTGGGATCACTAAGAAGATACAGACGCTCCCAGCACCATCTGTCACAAATGATGGGATTTGAACTGCTTTCCTTCTCACCTGCTTCTCAGCTGCAGTGTCAGAAGCTGGGGGCATAAGGCATGTGGGGTTTTCTTTATGTAAATGGTAGCATTTGTTCAAACTGCATCCCCAAACCCTTGACTGAGCTACTAAAAATAAGATGACTCCTAAGACAAATAATGAGTAATACTTGGAGCAGAGCTATGGGGCGGGGGGAGGGGGGGAATGTTTGCAGCTGAGATTTGAAGGAGGAGAATCAGTGAGGGGGAGGGAGCAAAAACGACTGTAAGCAACCCTCGTCCATCCATTGTCTCCCCTTTGTGTCTATTCCCACTGACAAAATGAGCACGTTTCAGAAACATTCAAAGATACCGAAGAGCTTCTCTGAGAGTTGCCCTTGGATAGCTTAAAATTAAGAAAGAGCCATGTGAAATGATATGTAAAATCAAGAAATAATAATGATAACACCCAGGGGAATTGTACAAGACCACACTGATTAAATCACAAAGTCTTCTTGTAAATAGGAGAAACATATTAACTGCAAAAAGTTTCTTTCCCATTTCAACAGTCTGATGATGTCAGTTCCAAAACAAACAAAAAAGTTAATCCTGGGACTTAATGTCATACCTTCTGAGAAGCAGGAACCATCTAAATATAGCCCAGTTCAGGTTCCTCTCAGCACAAAGCCAGGAGAAAAAGCCCTCAGATATTCATCACATTGGGACAGTTGAAAATTTGTCATATCTCCCTTAGGTTCCTTATGGGTCATTCTAAATTAAGCTCTGAATGAAGAACATTAACCATCACTAATCACATATAACCCAAATCAGAGTTCCCATCATGGCTCAGCGGAAACGAATCTGACTAGTATCCATGAGGATGTGGGTTTGATCTCTGGCCTCACTCAGTGGGTTTAGGATCTGGCATTGCCTTGAGCTGTGGTATAGGTCACAGACGCAACTTGGATCTGGTGTTGCTGTGGCTGTGGCATAGACCGGTGGCTACAACTTTGATTCAACCCCTAGCCTGGGAACCTCCATATGCCGCCAGTGCTGCCCAAAAAGACCAAAAAGAAAAAAGAAAAAAACCCAAAATCAACCAAAATAAATGGAATTATTTTGGCAATTGGCATGATTTATTAAGAGCCTCAAGCTGGAGCTGCTTTGGTGTCAGTTCCTAAAAATCTTCTAGAGGAACTAATTCAGATGATACTCTATCAAATGACTTTTGGAGTTCATGTAATTCAGATGATTTTGTAAGGTAAACTAATTCTAATAGAGTGAATTTAATTTTGATAGTTCAGAAAATTAGAGGGGGAAAAAAACCTGCCTTTTTCATCAATATGAATGACATTGACTTTGAGGGCAGTTGTCTTTGGATTTTAAAACAGAAAAATAACTCCAGCTCTCACCCCATAAATCAATTGAGATCTATGCTTTCACAGTTTCTAACAACAAGAAAAAAATCTACTCTGATTATTGTGGCAACTATTCTAGAACATCCTGCAAGGATTTATTATTTATTTTCATATTGTATTAAGATTTAAAATTGATAAAATTGTAGGGAGTTTTCTCTGTCCTCCACTTCAAATGATACTACATGAAAAACCTGCCCCACATGGTTATTATTGCTATTTATAGACAGAGACCCATATTCCCCCAAACACAAATGATTGATTTTTGAGTCAATGATCTACTGGTAAAGGATGGATGGGATGTTTTTCTCAAAACGCCAAGTGAGATCATCAGAGAACAGTAAATCACTGGCATAATTTCCTAGCCCTACCAAAACCTAGTCACCTGTATACCCTCATTTCAACAGCAGAATTGGGGTTACAAAGAGGTTCAGGAAGCATTATGTAAAAAGGTAAGTTTGTGGAAATGACTCTTTTCTACACAGCCCAAGGTGACCTTCTTATGAATTCTGGTAAATAGAAAGGGGCTAACTCCGACCCAACTAGAACACTTGTCCAAAGCCCTAATATTCAGTTCTGTTTAATGCTGAATCCAGTGAAGACTTTTTTTTTTTTTTGGTCCAACTTAAATATAATCTAGCTCTCTCCCTATAGAATTATAGCCCCTGTGATAAGAATTGTCTTGTTTCACCCAATTTCCAGACCACATTAAGTTTTGGAGTCCGGCTCCAAACACGTTTATATCTGCTGTGGTAGATGAGGAAAAATTAAAAAGTCAAAAGTTTATCAAAATAGGTCCAGATATTCTGGTCTGAAAATGTGGGTCTCCAGGGGAGATCTCAGGGAGCAGGACCCCTGAGACAGGTCCTTGGCTTCTTAGGAATGGAATTGGCAAGGGAAAGAACAGGCTATTTTCTGCAAATCACAATAAAGTCAGAAACTATGATCAACCGTTGTGCCAAAATGGATCATGCCTCCCCAAAATCAGATGGAGAAAAGTGTAAATTCCGGTCGCTAATTTCAGCAGGTCTTCAGAAGTGGTTAGCCCAGTTTTATTTAACAGACATCTGGAAGCACCTGAGTTGTGTAGTGTGATAAACTCATCCCAAGGTAACCTGGGAAGCAGAGGGAGCCAGAGCATGAAACAATAATTGAATCCTATCCATATTTATCAGGGGCCTTATTGTTAGGGAGATGCTGGGAAAAATACTCTGCTTGGGACTTGAGCCCCCTGTCAGGACATGAAATGAATTCTCTTCTCATGGGAACACAGGAGGGTGACAGACACTGTCCTTCCTATCGGCAGTAAGGGAAGAAACAAATGTCTGCAAAACTCTCTGTTGGGAGATCATGCTTGCTGGCTTTTTATACTTCTATAAACATTTGGGAGAAGGTTGACCCTTTGTAGTTCCAATCAGCAATCAGAAATTATAATGGGAGGCGATCATGGAAAACCAGGTCCTATGCCGAGGGCTGGGAGAAGTGAGGAGAACACCCTTGCCCTGCTGGAACCACAAGTGGGCTTTCCTGTGGAGTCTGGCTACAGACTGAGAACATGACAATGGCTTGTATCCAAGGCAGCTCCACCCACCCTGAGGTGTCCAGACACCTGCGAGCCTTGAAGAAGCTCACCCTCGGCAGGGGGCTGACAACATTGCAAAGGGGCAGCTGTGGAGTATTTAGCATTGTGGTTAATGGGGAATCAAGGGAGAGTATAGGCTTTTGGTTTATCTTTCACTGTCCTGCAATTCCAGTCTCATCGAGATCCAAAAGAATCCAGAAATGTCTCTCATACAGGTAGCAAGGGTGAAGCACCTCCTAGATTATGGTTTATAAAAATGAATGACACTCTTAGTCCTTGAAGTGCTCTCTTCCAGGGACAGAATCATAAACATCTAACGATAAGACCAGAAAGACACGTAATCATTAAAAAGCTAGTAATAATAACAATAATAATACAAAGCAGAATCGGGTATTGTTAAAAAAAGGAAAAAAGAATAAGAAACACACACTATTTGAAAAAAAGAGAAGGGAGAAAATTTACTTCTAAGACATTTGAGGAACAACTAATGATCACTGAGTTTTGGTTTGTTTTTTTTTATTTTTGTCTTTTTGGGGGGTGGGGTGCTCGTGTGGCACATCGAAGTTCCCAGGCTACGGGTTGATCACTGAGTTTTGAAATTAAGATTGAAAAAAAAAATCTATATATTACCAAGAGAGGTAGAAAAACTAGGAATGAATTTTTAAAGGGGAAATAAAATAGATAGGTAATTATATCTTCCTGGATACTTTGAGTAAGCCATTCTACCAGTTGATGCTTTAGTTCTATTGTCTATAAAGCCAACATTAGCTGAAAATCAATCTGGAAATAACCATTTCCTTCCTATTTAATGGGAAATCTTATGAGGAAGACTGAAATGATCCCAATATGGTATTTTGGCCTCTTCAGCAAAAAAAAAAAAAAAAAGGCAATGAAAAGGCATTATATTCTTGTAAACAGGTACTTACCAACATAAAAAGTTATGATATACTATCCTGGTCTGTGTTTCTGAAATAGGAAAAGAGATTACTTTCTGAATCCTGTTTCATGTGAACAGGTTTATGCTAAATGAGATTCTAGGGTCTTTGGGAGTTTAAAATACATTTTATAGAAGGCATAGTACTTAAGGCTATTTTTTTAATTTCAACAAAGTTATGAGAAGATATTTCACTATAAGATGACATTAGGTTAGGTGCTGAAGGCACAACAATAACAAAAATATTTCTTATCCTCAAGAAGCCAACAAAGATGAGGTTGAGTCACAACCAGGTTAAGGCACTGAGATTCTGTGGTGGACACAGGTTAAGGCATGAGACAACAGAGGAGAAAAAACAATTAAAATGATCATAGGATTCAGAAAAGGGTTTACCAAGCGTGTATGGAACTGGATCATATAAACAGAATTTGCAGTGCATAGATTATGGGGCAAGGGCAGACCAAGCAGGTAAAAGTCCATGAACAGTTCAGAGCTTTTGAAGGAGACCCAGGATAGAACGTTCCACATGGCTAGAGATGTGGTGGAGGCGGGTCAGGTATGTGGCAGCTGAATAAGAGACTGGTGCTCTGATTGCATGAACACTGTCTTTTATTTAAATTAGTCTTTTCAGGGCTCCCAAGTTTGTTTGTTTTCTGAGATTTTTTTTTTTTTTTTTTTTTTGTGCCTATGGATCCTTTTTATTCAGGATTTCTCAACTGCTCTCGCGTTCATGATAGACTGAAATGGTATCCTGCATAGATTTACAATCTAAGTGCATTATTTACTCCACGTGGACATAATTCACCTGCCTTCATCATGCCTCATTTCAAGGTGATTAATTCGACAGAGTTAGAAACCACTGACTGCTAATTACCTGTACCAGCTCCCAAGGGTACTTGTAACTGCATGCTTACAATAGGCTTTCTGTTTCATAGTTTAGCAAATATGAAAAACTAGTCACAACAAAGAGATGGACTACTTAATTTTTAGACTGGAAAGTTTGCACGTAATTTTGATAGAACGGAATGTTAATGAGGTCACGGGAAAGCTGAGTGTCTCTGTTCCTGAGCCATCAATGGCACACTTCTCTGGTGTTCACTGGCTCTCAGAGGCAGACATCTATCTGATCCAAAGGGATTTAATGACAACACACTTGTAAATTAGCAACTTAGAGAATTCCAGGGCTGAAGATAATTCAATAGATATTTATTGAGGGCATAATAGTTTCCAGGCATTGCCCTGGGAGGTGGAGACACAACAGTGAGATAAAGTCCTAGCTTTCAAAGGCTCACATCCTAGATGGAAGAGGCTGCCAGGATGGGCACACAGCATACGTACATGAAATACAGAGTAGGGGGAATGCAGAGTGATGGAGATATGAATGCTCTTTCATATTAAAGATCGGGGGAGGCCTGCTCAGAAAGGTGATGTTTTAGGGACAATCCGAAGTGTGGAATATGCCGAGCAGCAAAAACTGAGGTCAAGTGTTCTGTGTTGTCCAGGGGGTTGGGGGCTGCAGTGACTGGAGCAATGCCAGGGAGGGGGAAGGTGCTGGAGGAGATAGCCGAGCAACAGCAGGACCCAGGTCATAGAGGGCCTTTTGGATTTTGCTCTAAGTGAGATGAGGAGCTGCTGGAGGGTTGTGAGCAGAGAAAAGGCATGATCCGATTTATTTCCAAATCGCCACTCTAATATGGAGCGACAAGACTACAGGGGACAGGAGGGGAAGCATGAGGGTACTGCACTAATTCCGGGAGACGTGGGTGGTTCGGTCTAGGGTGGTGGTGGTGACAGTGCATACGAGATGAAGGTGGCTGGATTGTGGATCTATGTTCAAGTCACCAGAACTTGAGGTCAGGGCTTTTGTCTACTTTATTCTCTTCTGTATCTGCAGCTTCCAGAACAGTACCAAATATATGGCAGGCGCTTGATAAATATCTTTAAAATATTGTGTGAAGGTAAAGGCTGAGAGATTGAATGTGGGGAGCGAGAGAAGGAATGGAATCAGCGATGGCTCCAGAATTTGGGCCCTGACCAACAGAAAAGTGGAAATGACACTTGTTGAGATGGTGAAAAATTCTGGAAGAACAAATTTTGAGCGTAATTGAGAATTTGGTTTAGGCCATGGTAAGTAGATGGGTGAATATAAAAGGGTGCCCAGAGCAGATGCCAGGCTTGAACATTTGAGAGTCAACAAGATACAGACTGGATGGTGTTCCTTAGGGGGTTATGTAGATAAAGCAGGATCCCTGAGAAATACCAGCGCACTGTGGTGATTGAGGGTCACAGAGAATAAGTCTGAGAAAGAACCCAGAAGAGGGAGGAGGGGAACCAGAGAGAGATGGTCTGGTAGGAAGAGAAGAGAGTGTATGGATGAGAAAGGCTTTGCTGTGCAAAAGCAGGGGGAGGTCCAGTGAGCTGAGAACCTAGAGCAACCAGGGCACTAACTGTGGGCACTGTTACCTTTACAACAGGGAATGAAAGAAGTACAAATGGGAGAAGTAAGGATAGACAGATTTGTAATTTTTTTTCTATAAATGGGGGAGGGGGAGAAGGAGGTAGCTGGAGGAGAGTGGGGATCAAAGGAACAGTCCAACAGTGAGGAAAAACCTGATGATCAAAGGATGCACTAGATCCTCAAGGTCACGATGATACAAGGTTTTATGAGCAATACAAAGTAGACATCAAGTAATAATCCTTTGAATCTCATAATCCTTTTTTACTTGCTTACCTTCTTACTCAAAGTTGACTTCAAATACATTTGAGAATTTGTTGCCTCCAGCCATACCCCTAATTCTAAAGTATGTTCTTAGCTATATAACACCTAAAACAAATGGCATTACTGTGTCCTTTTTCTCCTTCTCTTCTTCCTCCCTCTTCCTCTTCATTCATGGGTAGGGCAGGTCAGAAGTGAATAATCCAGCTGAGTTCATGGGACAAGGACGTTGCTCGCCAGCCAGTCTTTTGCTCATTCCTGTTTAGCACTGTGCATCTCTGTATAAGCTGCCTCCTTTGCTGGGGAGATGCCCTTTTCTCTTGCCCTCCACCTCCAGGTCCTTTCACTCACAAAGGCAGAGGAGGCTCTCTTTTGCTACTCATCCCTGTCAGAAAGAAACCTCATAATTATCAGCCAGAATCAAAAACCTGAGTGGTGTCTAAATTGCTAGAGTTTTACAGAAGCTAGTATGAAGGGTGATTTATTTAAAGCCAAGAAAATTGCTAGGAAAATTTAAAAATTCATGCTATTATTATTATTTCTGAAACACTGTCAGCAGAGATTCCTAAGCATATTAATTGGGACGGCTCTATAAAATAAACTTGCCATGCAAGAAATGCAAGAACCCCTAGGAACTCCTAGGATAGTTGGGAAATAAAAATCTAATGAGAAAGCATCTTTCATTTAATGTATTTCGCTGAAGATTTCTTTGTGCAAGGCACCGTGGGGGCTTGTGTAAAATATATAATTAAATAAGAAATAGTTCCCATGATTCAGAAAGAAAGAAAAAAATCCAAACAAGCATCAAGTGTGTGATTATATACAGCAACCGCGATACACACACATACACTTGTGCCCCAAATTAATTATTCTCCAAACCACCTCAACCATGTTCCATTTCTAGTATTTCTGCTCAGTCATCACAACTCCCTAAGTCACCCTTTCTCCAATTCCCTGTCTTTGGAATGTTACCCATCCTTCCAGATTCAGCTTCCTGGGGACTTGTGGATCTTTACATTAAGAATTAAGAATCCCCCATTTTGCAACAAATTAGCATTTTCATGCCTTACTAGTACATGTCTGTTTACCCTGTTGGACTGTGAATTCTTTGGAGACAGGCATTATGTTTTATTCTGTGATTCCCCTCATTGTCTAGCTTCACCCATGTCAAGAATATATTACATTTTCATGGAACTAAATTGTTTCATTGATCAGCAGCCTGAAAAGCTTAATGAAGGACAAGAAGCCTAAGTAATGGCTGGACTCCTGATAACACTGGCTAGAATTTATTGGACTTAGTCTGTGCTAAGAACTATATACACAGTATGTCTAATCCTTACTTCAATCCTTACAAGACCCCTTTGAGATATATTTTGTTAAGTCTTTTAAAGAAGAGAACTGAGGGTTGTAAAGTTTACCTAACACAATCAAGATTCCCGCATTTGCCAAGGGGCGGGTCTGAGTATGGCCTGGGTCTACATCAATCTGGATTTGAATCTGGCTTTATCTGACTCAAGGTCTGTGCTGTAGCCCCTCTTCAAGTTGCCCTGCCTTTGTGAGAGACGGAGGAGGAGCTCACCATCTCTTGAGCACCTACCCTGTGTCAGGCATTGTACAATGCCTCCATCTCTTTTATTCCATTAGATGCTCACACGTTTCTATGGGATAAACTCAAAGAGGCTTAAAGATTGTAAGTAAATTGTTCAGGATTGCATAGCTGGAAGGGGCAGAGCTGAGATTTCTATCCTAGGCTAATTAGGCTAGTTAGAACACTTTTATAAACCTTTGGACTCTAAGGCCTGGTTGAGGCCTTTCCCACCCACCTTCCCATAATGGCCCAAGGCTTCCCTTCTCTGGATGCAGGGGAAGAAAGAGTTTTGATCAATAACAATGTTGGGGGCAGGGGAAAGGTTTCCCCTCAGGACTAAGCAATTTTCCAACACTACCTAGGGGTCCTACAATTTAACTCAATCCTGACACTATCTGCCAGGAGGTAGCATGGATCACACAGATTAAGGGCCCAAGACTGTCCCCCTCCCCCTAGCCCAACTTCAGATGCCAGCTTGTCACCTGGGCTTCTGATGAATTGACTAGGTTCTAGCAACTCCCTCCTTGAATTTAATTGGCGAGAGTAACAGAATCCAGAGAAACATTTTACCTGCTAGATTTCGGGTTTTGTGTTTTTTGGGGTTTTTTTTTTTTGTTTGTTTGTTTTGTCTTTTTAGGGCTGCACCCAGGCTAGGAGTCTAATCAGAGCTGTTGCCACAGGCCTACGCCAGAACCAAAGCAATGCAGGATCTGAGCCATGTCTGCGACCTACACCACAGCTCATGGCAATGCCAGATCCTTAACCCACTGAGCAAGGCCCGGGATCAAACCTGCAACCTCATGGTTCCTAGTCAGATTCGTTTCTGCTGCGCCATAACAGGAACTCCACAGGTATATTATTTTTAAGAAAGAATAGCAAGTTGGAAGAGATGCATAGGGCAAGGCATGGGAACAAGGACAGGGCCTTCATGCTCTCTCTGGGCTCAAAATGCACCCCAAATGTCCACATGTTCTCCAACCCTGAAGCTCTCCCAACCCTGTGCTTTTGGGTATTTATGGAGGTTTTATTATGTAGACATAACTTATTAAATCATTGGTTATGGGTGGTTGAACTCAATTTCCAGCCCCCCTCCATCCCAAGAGGTCAGAGCTGAAACCAAAACTTCCAACCCTCTAAGCATCTGGTTGGTTCCCCTGGCAACCAGCCTTCAATCTTAGGTGTTTTCCCACAGCCGCCTCATCAATATAACAAAAGACACTTCTACTGCTCTTATCACTTAAGAAATTCCAGAGGTTTTAAGGGAGTTCCCATTGCGGCTCAGCAGAAACAAATCCCACTAGTATCCATGAGGATGCAAATTGGATCCCTGGCCTCGCTCAGTGGGTTAAGAATCTGGCATTGCTGTGAGCTGGAGTGTAGGTCACAGACTCTGTTTTGATATCGAATTGCTGTGGCTGTGGTGTAGGCCAGCAGCCGTAGCTCTGATTCAACCCCTGGTCTGGGAACTTCCATATGCTGCGAGTACAGCCCTAAAAAGCAGAAAGAAAGAAAGAAAGGAAGGACGGAAGGAAGGAAGGAAGGAAGGAAGGAGGAAAGAAAGAAAGAAAGAAAGGGAAAGAAAGAATTCCAAAGGTTTTAAGATCTCTGTGCCAGAAACTTGGGAGAAGACCAAAAGTATATTTCTTATTAAAAAAAATAAGAGTGTCTCCTGGGGACTTCCAGGCACTCAATGGGGGGTGTGAACTGAAATTTGGCGCTTGCCATTAGCCTCTACTGCAGCTGCAGACTGAAGCACCCCCTGAGTGGAGCTGGGGCCAGGAGTGAGGCACTCTGTGCTCTGGGAAAACTGGAAGAATAGGTCTTCAGATAGGTATTTTTAGGAGAAGATTTTATGAGCCCAATTCTTGCATCTCCTCATACCTAGAAAAACACTCAAATCCATCAAAATCCATCAGCGACAACTGATGTCTCTGACTGGTAGCAACCTTCACAAGACCAGCAGCAAACTTGTATAAAATGTGTGCCTGGCTGCATGCCCGCCCCCATCACCTTTATCACTTAAATCTTGATATCCCCCCCTTTCCTCTTTGGGGCAGCGTTTGAGAGCTACTGGAAATACTGCCTCCTGGACTCTAGTAGGTAGACAAAACAAAAGATGTCATGGTCATCTGTGAGAACAGTCACACCTAAGGCTGGGCCAGTGAGCCAGGAGGGAACTCAGGTAAGAGACAAAGACTGGCCCACAGCTGAGCGGCACATCGAAGGAGTGACTCCAGTAAGCCCAGACACTGACATCTTCCAGAGAAATGGGTTTTCTATAAATCTTCATCTGTAAATCTGGTTATCTTTTGTTCCTCCTACCTTCCCTTTTGTGCAAAAACTTGCATATGTATATCCTAGCTCCTTCCCTCACCTCCTCGGAGAGGTTTCTCGGGCTACCTGACATGCTGTCTCCCGGGCTTAAGTCCTAATTTCGCCCCCCAAAAAACTTAACCCTCAACTTCCAGGTCGGATTCTTTAGTCAACAAGGGGACCCTCTGGGGGATTCAACACAGTGGATGTTGTTCCTTCCTCCCTCCCCCAAGTCACAAACAAACTGAACCGTTCTCCCCTCAGTTCTTTCCCCACATTTCTGCCTCTCTTTAAACTGTTCCTCCTGCTTATAGATTTTTTTTTTTCCTTGTTGCTGGTTTTTCAGATTTTACTCTTGCAAGATTTTTCCAATCAGGTTTGCAGATTCTGCCCTACTCAGTATGTTTTTCGTTGCAAGGGGCAAGTGGGGGAAACTGGGTGGGGGTGAGTCAGAGTGAGGAAGTATTGCCCTCAGCCAACACCAAGAATGCTCTAATTTCCAATAGTGACCTATGCATGAAGAGCAGAAGGTGGGAGTTCCCATTGTGGCTCAGTGGAAATGAACACAACTAGTATCCATGAGGACGTGGGTTCCATCTCTGGTCTCGCTCAGTGGGTTAAGTGTTGCCATGAGCTGTGGTGTAGGTCGCAGATGCAGCTTGGATCCTGCATTGCTGTGGCTGTGGCATAGGCCGGAAGCTGCAGATGTGACCCCTGGCCTAGAAAATTCCATATGCTGTACCTGCAGCCCTTAAAAAGGGGGGGGGGGGCATGTGGAGAAAGGGGACTAATTTTGATGGTTTGGATCAGGAAAAATTGCATGAATTGAATGAAGGGGTAGGAGTTTGATCAGGACCACAAAAAAGGAGTATGATTTCAAACTAGGTGACAGGCAGAACATGCCTAGAGGGTAGAGTGTGCCTGAGGTGGTGAGATAACACAGGAACAGGAAAAGGGGGCGAGTCACTCTTTGCCAGTGGTGAAGAAGGAACAGCCTTCTGATACAAGTAAAGGCTAAGACAAAAGTAAGCTGATGGAGCTTGAAGGTAAAGACCCTGAGGGCCTAGGCACCCCTGATTGAGAAATTAGTCCGCGCCCCCTCTGCTTTCCAAACCAAGAATTAAAAACATGTATTACTCAATAACAATCCCCAGTATCACAAGTTGGAGTTTAAAAAGCAAAGCCGGAGTTCCTCATGCGGCTCAGTGTGTTAAGGACCTGAATATTCTCCATGAGGACATGGGTTCAATCCCTGGCCTTGCTCAGTAGAATAAGGATCTGTTATTGCTGCGAGCTGCAGAGTAAGGCACAGAAGCTGCTGGGATCTGGAGCATAGGCCCCAGTTGCAGCTCCAGTTCAACCCCTAGTGCAGGCACTTCCATATGCCACGGGAGTGGCCATTAAAAAAAAAAAAAAAAAAGGAGTTCCTGTTGTGGCTCAGTGGTTAAGGAACATGCCTAGTAACCATGATCTGGATTTGATCCCTGGCCTAACTCAGTGGGTTAAGGATCTGGCGTTGCCTGAGCTGTGGTGTAGGTGGCAGTCGTGGCTTGGATCCCACATTGCTGTGGCTGTGATGCAGGCCGGCGGCTACAGCTCTGATTCGACCCCTAGCCTGGGAACCTCCTTATGCAACAGGTGTGGCCCTATAAAGACAAAAAAAAAAAATCTTTCCTAAATTGGAAAATAATTGAGATATTTAAATATGAAGACACAGTCAAGTCAAAAGGTTAGAACAAGTTCGTTCCAAATGACCACATCTCAATCCTTGAATAAATGGGCTACATTTTCAGAAATGATACTGCTTGACATTTATATGAAAGGTACCCTTTTTAAACTATTCGTATACACCCTTTTTTTCTGCTTCAGAGACATAGATTTTGAGCTTAATTTTTTTATTTTTTAATGATTTTCTATAGGAGGGTTTTTTCTTTGAGTAGTATGGCAGTCACTGGAATCAGCATCATAGAAAACCCATAATGTGAGGGTGTTTCTGTCACTTGCAACCATTCAGACAATGCCTGTCTGCATGTGGAGGGCTTAGCAGCATTTTTCACAGTCCAGCCCTCTCACAGTTCAGAGTATCATTCCTTTCTTTCCTCTGTAGTTTTTTATATTTCAGTTCATTTTTTTTCCCGTGGTGGCTCAGAAACAAAATTCAACAGTCTCTGTTCCATCCATTGCTTCTATCATTCCTTCCTATCTATGGCAGGATTTCTATTGCTTTTATGATAGTTGGGTGGGTGAAGTACCACCCTCTGAAGAGCATAAGCCCTTCTATCAGAGTATTTAGTTTAGTAACCTCCAATGTAAATTCATATTAATTTGTCTCTTTGGTTCACTAGACTGTGAGTTGCCTGAGAGCAGGAACAAATCTTTGGTTTTTATATCTCCTATTACTAGAACAGAACCTGTCACCAAGGAGGTGTTCAATAACCAAATATTTATGAATCTGGAGTAAAAGACTTAGACTGAGGTGTATGTATCCCTGCTGTTTATCCCCTTGTGATATGGACAAAGCATGTTGCCTTTTTCAATGTATTTCCTCATATTCTCTTGTAGTTATTTTATTAACTGAGTTGAAGCCATGTAAAGTGCCTTGTATATTATAACATGTCTATGCATGCATGGTACTGTATTAACGCTGTTTGGTGTTGAAAAAGAGATGGGGAATGGTTTAAACCAATGTTCTCAACTCAGCACCCAGCGAAATTTTGCCTTCACAGGGAGACTTGGCAATGTCTGGAGAGATATTTGGTTCTCACATCTGGGTGAGGGAGGGGTATTGGCTGCTGGCGTCTCGGGAGTAGGGACCAGGGGTGCTGCTCAACATCATACAAAGCCCTGAAAAGCCCCCACAAGAATGAATTTTCAGGCACAAATTGTCAATAGGACCAAGGTTGAGAAACTCTGGTTTAAACTTGAAAACATATGGCAGGTAAAACACTTTTCTTCCTGTATCTGCCACTTGACAACTGAGTTGTAGCTTTTTTACACATAAATAGGACTCATCATTTAAGTCCCTATCTTTTATAATATAAATGTGTTTGCTTACTCTCTGTTTAGTCTTCTATAAACAATAATCTGCATATGGAAGAAACTTCTGGTTTCCTCTTTGTTTTAGGCACAGGATGGGTTTATACTTTCCTAATCCCCTTCTACCTAGGCTTCCTGACTAGTTTTAACCAATGCATTGTGAATAGAAGTTACATATTTCCCTTCAGAGGCAAAGCATTTAATAGTTGATGCAAGACTCTCCCATTCTCTTCTGCTCTGGTTTGGTGATGACAGAAGTAGCAGCTGAGATGGTGACACCACAAGAAGGAAGCAGCCTCGACTCCAGAGCCTCACATGGTAGACAGCTACATGGAAGCTCACCCAGATCCACGTCAGATTTTACAGGAGCAAAAATAAACTTTTCTAGGCCAAGCCACTACAATTCGAAGGTTTTTTGTTAAGGAAATTTAACTTAGAGTCCCCTGACCACTACACTAGTGGAAGTGAGAACAAGGTTGGTGGCATTGAGTGCATTATACTCAGCTTGAACAATTCCGGGAATAGAATTTGACCTTGATAAAAATTTTGATTTTTTTTTTTTTTTTTTTTTTTTTTGGTTTTTAGGGCCACACCCACAGCATATGGAGGTTCCCAGGCTACGGGTCAAATTGGAGCTACGGCTGCAGGCCTATGCAACAGCCACAGCAATGCAGGATCTGAGCCCCGTCTGCAAACTACACCACAGCTCACGGCTATGGCAGATCCTTTAACAACTGAGAGAGGCTAGGGATAGAACTGGCAACCTCATGGTTTACTATTTGGATTCCTTTCTTCTGTGCCACAACAGGAACTCCTGACCTTGATAAATATTTTAATGCATAATTGTTGGAGGAAAGGAAAAGAAAATCATTGACCCAGTATCTTGCTTTTCAGAGTACTTCTGTCCAATTGCAACAGATATGCTGGTTTTGGACTCATGGTTTTGTTTTCAAAGGTCAGAGTTGAGAAATTTTGACTAAGTTATTTTGTGACGTGTAATCCTTCAACCACTATACATAGCAAACCTTGAAACCCCCTTGATATGCTCACTGACTCAAAATACCATACCCGCAGACACCAGAATACCCACTGCTGAGACGTCATGATCTTTTGCTACAGGGAAACTCCGAGGTAAATTCGTTATGAATGCCAAGATATTTTTCTGTCACTGTTGAGCAGGAGTGAAGTTGCAAAGCTTGCCTTCTTGCAGCCGAACAGTGTCAATCCACAAATAGTTATGGGTGATGAATCCTATACTCGTCCTCTGTAAGCTACTAATTAACATGGGCTGGAATGTGCAGCACTGCAGAGTGAAGAGCAGGGTCTCTGATGTCTGGGACCTACTGCCTCTTAACTGTGTCATTGGGGGCCCATTCCCTCATCTACGAAATGTGGGTAATAAAAGTCTCCATGTTATAGAGCTGTCCAGTTAAATACGTGTGACAGTGTTTAAAATAATATTTGCCACAGAGCAAATACTCAAATAAGGTGAACTTACATTACCTACAGTGACTTTGAACTAGTAACCATATATAGGTTCCTCAAAGTACTGCATACGTTAACTAGACAAAGAACTGCTATTTTTAAAGGACCTCCATGCTTTACGAATGGAATACTTCAAAATGTTAGAAACAGACAAAATCAAGAGTTTAAAAACATAACATAATCTGTGTTGAAATGTGCCTTCCAAGCCATAGCTCTGTTAGAAAAGTCTATCAAACCTTGAGGACATTCTCGTGAAGACATGGGAGTGCAAGATTTGTATATTTATATCTTCTCAAATGACTTTCCTGAATGGTTCCGAGAAAAGGGGAATTTGTTAAATATTCTTTCTCCCATCTTTTTCATTGCTTTGTAAAAGTTCCAGGCCAAGAATAGACATTCAAAAATGGCCTTCTTGGAGTTTCCGGCATTGCGCAGCAGAAACAAACCCGACTAGGAACCATGAGATTGCAGGTTCGAGCCCTGGCCTTGTCTTGCTCAACGGGTTAAAGATCCAGCGTTGCCGTGAGCTGTGTTGTAGGTAGCAGACACAGCTTGGATCTGGCATGGCTGTGGCTGTGGCTGTGGCTGGCAGCTACAGCTCTGATTAGACCCCTAGCCTGGGAACCTCCATATGTCGCGGGTGTGGCTCTGGAAAAGACAAAAAGACAAAAAAAAAAAAAAAAAAAAAAATTAAAATAAAAAAAATGGCCTTCTTGGATTCAAGGTAGATATTCGATTCAATATAAGAATCAGTCAGAAAGTTGATACTGTGTATTCCCTGTGTAGCCTCATCATCTAACTCTGTGAAGAAAGAGTTAAAAGTACATCCCCAAACAATTGTGGGTCCTCCACAAGAGTCTGCAATAAAAAATACAATCTCCTACAAACTGAGAAGAGATTATAATTACATTTGGCTCTATGATCTCATGAATATTAGATTATCCTGCACAATGTAGAAACAGAAGGCAATAAAGAGAATTGTCCAAATTGGCTAGAATTTCATTTATATTTTGCCAAGCTGTTCTACACTAACCATTGAAAATTATATAAAATGAACATGGACTTAAAATTATAATAGTTAAGTAGTAATACATGAACCTATGTAAAAATATCACAAAATTGTCTAATAACACCTAAAATATTTAATACATCTATAATTACTTAAAATTATGTCTATAATAGGGGCACTTTGTGCTTTTGTTCTTAAATCATATTTTATTACTATAGACGTTTAAGAAAAATGAGAGGCTGATAATTCAAACAGAAGTGCACACAGAAAAACACACTTACATATGCACAGCAAAGAACTTGGCAAGCAGGGAACACAGCACCAAGTATTCGACAGCTTCTTAAAGTAAGATTTTTTTTTAGCATATTTTATACCTTTATAAAATGTACTGCATATTTATGAATATTACCTATATATCACCTTGTATGGAAAGCTGGGAATATATTTTTAACTTTATTTAAAGCTGAGAAAATAGAGATTGAGGGGTTATGATCTTTCGGGTTCACCAAAGAAATGGCAGAGCCAGAAATTCCTCTAAATCCTATGTTCATTATTGATTTTTTTTTTGCTTCTCATGGAGGTTCCCAGGCTAGGGGTCGAATCGGAGCTAGGGCTGCTGGCCTACACCACAACCACAGCAATGACAAATCCTTAACCCACTGAGCAAGGCCTGGGATCAGACCCGAAACCTCATGGTTCCTAGTCGGATTCATTTCTGCGGCTCCATGATGGGAACTCCCTACATTTATTAAAAGGTCACAAATGGGTCAATGGATAAAGCTAGGATATGAACTCAAGTCTTGAAATAGAGTCTAGGGGTCATTCAATATTCACTTTTCCAAAAAAAAATTTTTTTTTGAATTGAAGAATAAAGAGGAGATAAAAACTTCCAAACAAAATAAACAGGTTATATATGAAAAAATGTTGATCAGGGTAGCATTGGACTTAATAGATCAACGCTGAAAGCAAGAATTCAGTAAACAAATGCCTTTGACATTAAAACCGAGAGGGTAAAAATTCTAATCTAGAATCCTAATATGAATATTCAAACATTAAATCAAAGGTAATGGTAGAGGGATAGCATTTTCAGGCATGAAAGGAACTTCAGTATTTACTTTTAAAGCATCTTTTCTTAGAAAGTTATCTAAGACTATGTTCCAGTAAGACAGTGCAGACTTGGGATCCAAGAGGTCGGAGTTCCAACACATATGAGGGAAATGTAGAAAAAATCCAGAATAAGAGCAAAAGAATTTCCAGAACAGCAGCTGTGCAGCCAGCCCAAAAGCCTTTAGTCCAAATTAGAGAAAAGGCTCCAGGATGGATATCTTCATGGAAGATCATGGAGCTAATACTTTACCCGATAAACTATTTTGTGAATGATTTTTAAGGTCTTTTTTTTTAGAAGTCTTTTTGAGAGTTTGGGGAGAAATCAACAAGGATATAGGACACAAAGAAGAAAAAATAAAACGAGACACAATTTACAGGAACAAAAAAACCCAACGAGATCTTTTTGAAAGGACTGGGGTTTCCATCGAGTATACTTATACGCATAATATTTTTACTTCGTATTTGAATTATGCGTACCACATGACTTAATTTGGAGTTCCTCAGAAGCTAACCCAAAGATAATGTTTCAAGTGTAAGTAGTTTATTTGGAAAGTAAAGGAGACACTGACGGGAAAGGGGGAAGTGAGAGGAAAGAAGCTCACAAAACAAGGGAAAACAAAAAGTAACTGCAAACTGTCTTCCATACCCCATACGGCTTCTTACCATAAAAGTAACTGTAAAACGTTTTTTCGCTCAACACTATATTTTTGAAGATTTCTCCATGTATTCACATAGGATTTCATTTGTTTTATCTCCTGTGAGTTATCCCACTATCCCACTATATAAATATATAAATCATAGCTTTTTTATTCCTTTTGTTGTCTCTACTTTTCCCCATTACAATCAATGGTGCATTGCACATAACTTTTTTTTTTCTTTTTCTTTTCTTTTTTTTTTGTATTTTTAGGGCTGCACCCACAGCATGTGGAAGCTCCCGGGCTAGAGGGCGAATTGGAGCTGTAGTTGCTGGCCTACACCACAGCCACAGCAACGCCAGATCCAAGCTGCATCTGTGACATACACCACAGCTCATGGCAACGCCGGATCCTTAACCCACTGAGCAAGGCCAGGGATCGAACTTTCGTCCTCATGGATGCTAGTCAGATTTGTTTCTGCCGAGCCACAACGGGAACTCCAATACATGACTTCTTGCGAACATTTGGGAAAAGGTTGAGTTTTGTTTTTGTTTTTAGCATAGATCCTGGATTACTAGGGGTGATGGTTAATGTTATGAGCCAACTTGCCTAGGCTAGTATACCCAGATATTGGTCCAGCACTGGATGCTGCTTTGCAGATATTTTTTAGATGAGATTAACAATTAAAATCAAGAGACATTGAGTAAAGCAGATAACCCTCCGTAATGTAGTCGGGCCTCATTTAAAATATTAAAAGCCTTAAGAGAAAGACTGACCTCCCCTGAGGAAGAGGGAATTCTATCAGCAAACTGACTTTTGGATATAAGCTGCAGCATCAACTCTTTCCCAGGTCTCTACCCTGCCAGCCCTCCCTGCACATTTTGGACTTGCCAGGCTCTACAATCATGAAGTAAGGCAATTCCTTAAAATTAAGGACTCCCTCCCTTTCTCTCTCTTGCTCTATTTATAGTGTATGTGAGCTCTGATTGCTCCACATCTTTGCCAACAATTGGTATTGTCAGCACTTTTTAATTTTAGCCAATCTAGAAGGTGTGAAATGATATTGATTTATAGCTTAAATTAGCATATCCCTGATGACTAATGAGGCTGGTCATATTTGCACATGTTTCTTGGCTATTTTAATCTTTTGTGAAATATCTTTTAAGTCTTTTTCTCCCATTCTTCTATTTTGTCATATGTATTTTCTTAATAAGTTTTATAAATTATATATTCCAAAACTGAACTTTTAAAAATTGTGTAGCACATATATTTCCCTATTCTGTTAACTTACCTTTCACTCTCTCATTGGCTTTTTAAGGGATTTTTTTAAAGTTTTATGTTAGTCTATTTTAGCACATTTTCCTTTATAACTAGTAGTTTTTGTGACCATTTTAAAAATCCTAACTTACCATAAATCATAAAGATGCTTCCTATGTTATGTTCTATAACAGTGCTGTCTGAAATAGAATTACCATATGATCCAGCAATCGCACTTCTGGGTATATTTCCAAAGGAAATGAAAACAGGATATCACAGGGATATCTGCAGTATTTTCCACAATAATCAAGGTGTGAAAACAGCCTATGTATCCATCAATGGATGAATGGGTAAAGAAGGTGTGGTCTATATATTACCATAATCATGTAAGTAAGATGTTAACAACAGAGAAAAATGGTTTGAGGTATAGAGGACGATACTATCTTTGAACTTTTTTGTAAACCTAATACTATTCTAAAATGAAAAGTTTATTAAAATAACTTAATGGGGATATGTTGAAAACTTTCAAAAACTGGTTTGCTTCTTTCCATTTTTAGTCAAAATTTTATTGGCAGTTCTAGCCAGTGAAACAAAATATGAAAAACAAGATGTATAAGCATTGAAAATAAGAAAAAACAATATGTGTCTATACATAGAAAAAAAATTCTACAAAATTTTAGAATTATGAAGGTCATCGAAACTAAATTCATTCTACACAAATCAATTTTATTTTTATTTTTATATGCTGACTACATACAAGTCAAAACCTCTTCATATGACTGAATGATACTAAGGCATATATAAATGATAGATATGTTTTGTCAATATTTTTGAAGATTCAATTTTTTTTCTCCTCAAATTGATCTATGGACTCAATGCAATTCAGCAAAAGTGGCAGAAGGTGCTTTTGTGAGCACTGAGATGCTGACTGTAAGATTTGTATCTAAATGCAAAGGAACAAGATTGGCTATAAGAAACCTGAAAAAAGAATGACAAGATGAGAGGTTTTGATTTGCCAGAAAAGAAGACTTGTTATAAAGCTACAGTAATTAAACCAGGGAGTTCCTGTCGTGGCTCAGTGGTTAATGAATCCAACTACGAACCATGAGGTTTTGGGTTCGATTCCTGGCCTTGCTCAGTGGGTTAAGGATCCAGTGTTGCTGTGAGCTGTGGTGTAGGTTACAGATGTAGCTCGGATCCCGCATTGCTGTGGTTGTGACATAGGCCAGCATCTACAGCTCTGATTCTACCCCAGCCTAGGAACCTCCACATGCTGAGGGTATGGCCCTAAAAAGACAAACAAACAAACAAACAAAAAAAAACCCCCCAAAACTAAGATAGCAACACAGAAGAATGCAAAAAGGATAGTCTTTTCAATAAATAATCCTGGGTTCATTGGTTACCTACATGGTAAACCAGTGAAACTTGACTTGTCCTTTCAATATTTCCTTTAGGGTAGACCTGCTGATTAGTGTGGCTTTTATTATTCATTCAATAATTACTTGCTAAATGGTGTTTTTTCTATTTTGTTCATAAAATGCATAACTCTTTGAAATTAGTTCATGTATTTAATTATTTTTTAATTATCTATGCTGTTTCCAGTATAGTATAAAGTGCTCGAGATCAAGAATCTTCCTATTCTGCTCATAGCACCATACCTGGAATATCTAGAACATTTCCCAGCACAGTGGGAAAATTTAATAAATGAATGTGTGAATCTTCCAGAGAAAGGTAGATAATCTCTTGATCTAGCCCTTGAATGATGAATTTACTTGGGAGACCCTGGGGTGGGATAAAAGTTTGGAATATATTCCAGTTGGGGGGCATAGTAAGTACAGAAGATCAACAAATGTGTGAGAGAATATCTCAGGGTGACTTTTTACATGGGACATCCCTATATGTGGCAAAAGGAAATGTCTGTTTAAGGAGTTCCTTTGCAGCACAGCAGGCTAAGGATCTGGCATTATCACTGCTGCAGCTTAGGTCACTGCTGTGGCATAGGTTCCATCCCTGGCCCAGGAACTTCCCCAGGCTGCAGGGGTGGAAAACTAAACAAAACCCAGATTTTAGGGATTCAGTCAGAAGTCTCAGATTATTTGCATTTTTTTTTTTTTTTTGCATTTTATGTATGAAAAAAACTCATTTCCCCACCAAAATTGTTCACGGCTCTAAGATTTGTTCATTCTCCCCACCCAACTCTCAACCTTTTCCAATTTAGGGCTGCACAAGCAGATGCTGTTCTGCTTACTTACATTACTTGGCATTACTTATATCAGTACTTGAAGTCAAGTGTGTGAGTCATGCTCGTCTAGGTGTTTTTGTTTCGGATTTTTTTTTTTTTTTTTTAATACAGCTTTCTGGGATATCCTTCTAAAAGATTAAAAGAGAATGTCTGGGTAAATTAGACAGCTAGTTCCCCAGGTGTCTTAGTCAGCTCTGGCTGATACAGCAAATTACCATCTACTGAGCAGCTTAAACAATAATTTATTTCTCACGGTTCTTGAATTGGGGAAGTTCAAGATTAAGGCTCTAGCAGATTCAATGTCTGGCCAGACCTACTCCCTGGCTCATAGGCCACTGTCTTCTTGCTGTGTCCACACTTGGTGGAAGGAGCAGCAAGCTTGCTGAAGTCCCTTTTCTAAGAACACTAGTCTCATGCATGAAAGCTCTACTTTCATGCCCTCTGGAAGGCCCATCTCTTAATACCATCATATGGGGGCGGGGGACACAAAACTTTCAGATTTGGAGGGGACACATTCAGTCCCAAACATCAAGTGAGTCAGGTACAAAGCAAATGTGGGAACTACTGATGTCTAATCTAAACCCTTGCTAATCAAAGTGTTGTCCACCAATGGCATTCATGTCTCCTGGGAATTGATTTGAAATTGGAAATCTCAGACCGCATCCAACATGTACTTAATCTCTTTTATAAGCTCCTAGGTGATTCATATGAATTTTAAGTTTGAGAAGCACTAGTGAGGATCCAAACTACTGTGCTCCCAAACCCACAGCATGAACATCACCTAGGAACTTGTTTGAAATGCAGATTATCTGGCTCCACCCCAGATCTACGGAACCAGAACCTCTCTGGAGGTGGGCCTCGGGTGTAACACTCAAATTTAAGAACCACCAGATCCAAGATATTACCCTGCCTTTAGCTGGGACCATGTGTGAATTTCAACACCACAATTCTATTCCTAATGTCAGCGGAAATCTAGGAGAGCTAAAAAAAAAAAAACAAAAAAAACTCATACAAGTCTATGGTAATATGTACCTATGGAACAAGATGTTGCATTTATGGCAGTAATTGGCAGATTTCCTCTTTCCCCAAGCTGGAGGCATATTGGAAGGTTTCTCTAGTCGAGTGAACATAAAAGCCATAAGCTGGTTGGTCATGAAATGTTTTTAGAGACATATCCATGATTTTTCAATAGCTATTCTACTAAAGGTTTTACTCCCACTTTGACTTCTAAATTTTAAAACGCCTCCACCTCTGAAAAACATTTTTCATGATTGTCAGAGTGAGGATAGGGCGGGCAGCCGCTCTGGTTTATTTAAGGAAGCTACCGCAGCATAACAGCTCCAGGTGTTTCTAAATATTTTGGGGGAGGGCAACCCTCGATTTTATAAACACAGCAGGCGAAGTCAGGCTTCCTGCCTTTCTTTTTGAAAGTAAAAGCCCTCGATGCTATCAACTATTTTTCAATCAATTCTTAGGATCTATCTCAGAGTCTCTACCACCTAAACACTTTAAAAAGGCTTTTGCGGTTTGTTGGGGACGTAAAATAAGATCGTTTAGAGACCTCGCGCTGTCTTCCTCAGACTCCCTCCTTCATTTATACTAAGAGCGGTATCACAACTTTGTCAAGTTCAGAGTAGGTCGCCCACCTTTCGCACTTCTAAAAGTGGGCAGCTGGAGGTCCATCAAGCAAATGATATACAAGCGTTAAACTCCCTCAGGGCAGAGCCAGGAAAGGAAGCTGATTCCCAGGCCAGCACCTTCCCGGCTGGGGCCGCTCCCTGGACGACCACCTCTCGCCCTGCGCGCCCCGCCGGCTGGCTTTCACCGCTCGATTCGGTGGCCTGGGCACTTTTACCCGCCGACCTTGACCCGCCCAGGCTCCGGGCCCGCTCGCCATCGGCCCCGGGTTCTCGGCTTCCGCGAGGCCAGCAGGGGGCGGCCGAGCTCAGCGCCGCCCCGAGGAGTAGGAAAGCCCGGGGAGAGGAAGTGCCCCGCGCCCTAGCCCGGCCCACCCGCAGCGCAGCGCAGGCGGCGGGTAGCGGCCTCCTCGCCGGGACCTCCCCCGCCAGGCCAGCCCCCGGCCCTTTCCCCGCCCCCGGCGTTTGCCAGCGGCGGCGGGTTCCAGGTCCTGTGACCGGTCAGGCGGTGCGGCGGCGCGGCGAGAGGACGGCCGGCCTCGGGGAAGTTTCGACGGCCGGCAGGGGCTCCGAGGGCGCCGCGGGGAGGTTTCGGCCGGGAGGGGGCCCCGGTGCGGAGCCCGAGCTCGCCGAGGACGGCCGGCCGGCTGAGCGGGGCCGGGCACGCTCATGGCGGGCGGCGGAGCTGGGGACCCCGGCCAGGGGGCGGCGGCGGCGGCCGCCGCGGCGCCCGAGACCCGCGAGCACCTCTTCAAGGTGCTGGTCATCGGCGAACTCGGCGTGGGCAAGACCAGCATCATCAAGCGCTACGTCCACCAGCTGTTCTCCCAGCACTACCGGGCCACCATCGGGGTGGACTTCGCCCTCAAGGTCCTCAATTGGGACAGCAGGACGCTAGTGCGCCTGCAGCTGTGGGACATCGCGGGTAAGCGGGTGGCGCGAGCCGCGGACGGAGACCCCGAGGCAGGGGGGCGGCGGCCTCCGGGCAGGGGGCGCGCGCCGGGATTCCCAGCCGTCGGTTGGGAGCCAGGGCCTTTCGGCTCCTTTTGCCCTCCTTTCTAACTCTGTCCTCAGCCTGAACTCGCCTGCCTGTCTCTGTTTAGAAGAAAGGGACGAAATCACTTAGAAAGATGGAAGGGGTTGTCCTGTGGCCTCCAGTGAGATCAGGAGAGTGGAACGGGCAGTAGAAGTTGAAGAATTTAAAAGCAGGACAAAATAAATACTTGGTAAATGAATAACCCTGGTTAGATGCCTCAGCTCAGTCTGTAGATCGCTCTCTAGTTTTTTGCGCGTCGGCCCCTCTACTCCGGCCGTCACTTGACCAGGGGTGGGTGGGCAGCCATGGGAGCTTGTCCTGAAGTTTTAACTCTGCATCTTGGCCAGGAAAAGTGAGGGGAGAGGACTGGCTCCTTGTTAGCTTTAACATTTCACAGTTAAGAGCTGAGGTTCTGAGGGGTTGAATAGCTTACCCAAAGTTACACACCTAGTCACACCTAGTTAGTAATACAACCCAAACTAGAAATTCTAGCAGGTTCCTTTTCAGGTTTTCAGTCACCCACCTTGGGTCTGAGACTTTTCATTTGAGTAAAATCCCATTCCTCATATATCATGCTTTCACTCCAAAGGCAGGCCACCCAGGAGCGGACTTGGGAATGCTCTCTTGAAACCTCACTTCCTCCCTTCTCCGCCAACCTTAACTCCGCACCTGCCTCCCCTCCCCCCAGTATTTGGCATTTGCTTTCCCTTGTCATTTTGGAGCATAATACCTCTCTGCTGGGGGAAGGTGCATATTCTTCTTGCACTAACATATGAAAACTTGAACTCTGGCTGGTGTGTGGGGTGGGATGTGCGCCTTTAAAAAGATGTTAACTTTCAGTGGTTCAGTGGTTATCCATGGTAAGAAGCTCAGTCTGCAATAGGTGTCTGTATGGGAGCATGTCAGGGCTGGCGAGGCTATCCTTCGTCCTCCAGATGCATAAAACTGCGGCAGGTAGAAGATGTGGTCGCTCAGCTGGTAGCAGAGTTGCAGGGATACAGGTCGTCTGCTGGGTTCTGCTCTTTTCATCAACAGCGTATTACATGTGGGCAAGTATCGAGGAAGCTTTATTTAAGAATAGGCCTTTTGCCTCAGATGTGGAAATAAATTTAGGTATGGCAGTCCCTCAGAGGATAATCAGCCTTTGGCTCAACTTTTTTTTTTGGTCACGGAAAACCAAAAGTTCGTTTGAAAAGTCATCTTTTGAAGCCAGAGGCTTCTTTCGAAACACTTCCTGCTTTTTCACAGAGTGCTTATGAACGCAGTATTGCTTCTTGACAAAGTCATGGATTCTAAAGGTTGCCTTGCCATGAGATAAGTCATTCTCCTGGAATGGAGCTGTGGATGTCTGTGAAGATGATTTTAAATCCTGGCCTAGGAGGATTGTTGACTTTGCCGTATTCTTCATGTAGAATAATGTGGCATTTAGCAATTAAATTATGATTGGGCCCTATGATTTTACTGTAGGTAAATAAAGGATTTTTATGGCACAGTTGTGTTTTTAAGTTTCAAGGAGAAGTCTTATATTTGGAGACTTGGGAAAGCAAAAGCATGAGTAAGAGTTTTCTCTCGGGGTATCACCCCTTTTTTCATCCTTCTTAAACAGACCTCTTCTGGCAGGAAAGGGACGTATTCAATCTTTACCAGACTCTGGGACATAGGCCTAGATGGAATAGCCTTGCATTTTTGCCCAAGTCCAAACCGTGAGCTTTTCCAGGAAGGAAGGCAGACCTTTAAGATTGCTAGAAAGGATTCCTGGGGATTAGGTACCATTCTGCAAGCACACACCAGCAAGGAACAAGATTAGAGGTAAACTTATGAGATGATTGGGAATTAATAGACTCATAAATAAGGTTTTCAGAGATGGAGTCTTAATCTATAATAAACTGAGAGTAAAAATAACATGGGTTTAAGTTAAGGTTTAGGGAGCCGCATCATTAACTATGTTTAATTTGAATATTTGTGCTACTAGTGAATCCTAGCTCATACTATTTGAATTAAATAGTAATGATATAATGAAGGCAGACTGAAGCCTGCTCCAAAGAGTTCCCCAGCGGCCAAACATATTTGCCTTATGTACTAATAAAGTTGAATCATATTTAATTCTCAGAGGAGGGAGATATTCCTTGATTGCAAAATAGTAGGTGGGTGGGCCACTTGATGTGACTAACTGAAGGTGTGGTGTTAATTACTTGTTAATTTTTTGTTTGGTTGCTTTAGAGATGGGAGAGGTGGCAAAGAAATAAAAAGTCCCTGTATTTGAGAGCTTTGGCAAGTGTGACAGGCAGGAGTTATCCAAATGTTTTCTATAAAGGTGGCCACTAAGTTTAAGCTGAACTCTTCGAATTGAGAGCCATAGTGACTGTGGGGTATAGGCTTTACAAATCCTTAATCTACTCAAAAGAGTGTAGCTTTAAAATACAGATGCAATTTATACCATCTTGTGTTAGACAATTGCTGTCTTTTACTTCATATCTGCTTTAAGACTGCTGCTCAACACTCAACTGAAATATAGTAAAATATTGAAGTCGTTGATAAAATTTTAAAGAGTTTAATAAATGCATACTAAATTAGGATGCAGCATCTCATCTTCCTTTAACACATATTACAGATGAAGTAGTGTTTGGCTCACTACTTATTATAAACTTATTAGCAAGAGAAAACTCTTATTAGCAGAGAGTTTTCCGCTTGAATGGCTGGTCTAGGCTAACTTTTTTTTGTAAGTTTTCCATTTACAGCTAATGAAATTTAGTCTTCAGGTATTCATTGAAGGGATATGCTTTTGTATGGGGAGGCAGGATTTTATCTCTGCTCTCTTTGAGCTTTCAGCTGGGCTTGAGAACTAATTTAATGTAAGATTAATAGGAGAAATTTATTTAATCTAAATTTTACGTGACATAGGAGCCCTCATAAGGAAAGGAAGACCCCCCCCCCCCCCGGCAAAGTAGTAAAACCTAAATGTTTTTATACTAGGTTGAACAAAGAGAGGTAGTTGTAGGAAAAAAAACACCCTCTGTGGAGAGGCTGAAAGAAGAGTAATTTTAACAAGATCTGTTTGTGAAGAATTCTCTCGGCTTGACTCCCCATCTCTGATGACAGGAGTGTTTCCATACTCCCAGTCTAAGGAGGACATCTTTCACATGAGGGTTTTATCTTCTGAGTTAAGGAAGAAAAGGGGGAAATGAGAGCACCATTTGTGCACTTTGTGTTTTTTAAGTGCCTTTAGTTCAAATAATTCTTAGGCCAAAGTGACATTTTTGGGAGGGTGGCCTTTTCAACTACTTTCACTTTTTAGGATCAAAATTTCTTTATAAAAATCTGAGTAATACCCCTTTAGGCCAAAGAACAAGTCAGGCACAATGTATCCTGAGATTCATGTCACTGTTGTTTATCAGAGCATCAAATGCATGCTTGGAAGACACTATAAATTATATAAACCATACTTAGATTCACTTTTTGTTTTTTTGATTCCCATCCAGAAATAGAATGGTGTCTTGATTTCCTTGCTCTGTCTTGCATATTGCCAGTTACGTTACCTTGTGGTCTCTGCTTGTCTTCTTTTGTAGCCCTACAACTCTTTATGAGCAAGAATCTGGAATATTATTTCTCATGCTTTCTTGACCTTCAAAGTATCTGTCAGTCAGGGATTATTAATACTCAAGTTTCTTCTAAATACAAAGAAGCGATGCTTTGAGGAGTTAGTCTCTGTTATTTGTCATCTCTGTCTTAAACACTGAGTACTGCAACAGCTTTCTTAGGGCTTACCAGTGGCCAGTGATTTAATATCTCACTTAAACGGACCTAAAGAAAATCTTTATATCCATCTGACTCTTGTATCATCTTGCTATCTTCACCTTGCTCTGGCTCAGTTTCTGTGCTCGATTACAAGCAAAGCCTACTGTCCCATTTCTCAGCTTCACATCTTCCTCTTTGTGAGTCCTGGCATACCTTTGGGGGCCTCAGCCTGGACTGTGCTTTCATAATTGCCCAGGCAGGAATTTCAGCGTAACAGCATATTTGTGTTATCACACGCGAAAATTGCTCTGATAATGATATGCCTCTTGCCCTCTTTTTTTTTTTTTTAATTCGTGACTGTTCTATGTTGCCTCATTTAGTGCACGTAAGCTGAAGAGTGTTCAGGTTGGAGGGAGAGATAACCCGGTGTTGATAAGAAGTACCAAAACTTGGCTCCCTACCAATTGCCTAATCATTCTACTGTTTGAACTGGATTATAGGCTTTTAGAGCCCCCATGGTTTAAATATAGAAAGGTGTGATAAGTTGAGAAAGAACACACAGGTAATCCATGGGCCTATGCAGAGATAGGTCTCCTGTCTCTGAACTATGACAGTAAGCTTCTAATAAGTAGAGTGGATTTTTGGTTCACTGGTTTCAAAACAGTAGCATAAATTCTTGTCTAAATTTGCAAATGTTCTGGTCACCCCTAGTTTAGAGCATATGACTTATATTTGATACCCATTGTAATAATTACCATCTCTTTATGTTATCAATCCAGAATTTCCAGTTCTTACACTTAATCTTGAAGCACAGTACTTCCAAGGTAGACACTTTTTGATTGGCTGTGTCTTTTTTTTTTTTTTTAATTGTGCATTTTGAAAGACTATTTCCAAACTGTGGACTTTCCTGAGCTGTTTTATTGGTATGGTTGCAGAGCATACCTTGGAAAAGCAAGATCAGAATTAAAGATGTGTGTCTGGTCTGCTCTGTGATCTCACTGATTAAGCCCATATGCCATGCATTATGCTAGAGGTATGGCGTCATGTTCACATATATTTTAGGAGAAATTTTATCTATCATGTATATGTTATTCTGACCTTCCAGGTTTCTTAAGCTTACAGTATGTATATTTTGATGATCTTTACTCTCTTTTATTTGTTTATTTTTTAATTTTTTAAATTTTTTGTCTTTTTGTCCTTTTTTAGGGCTGCACCCGCAGCACATGGCAGGTCCCAGGCTAGGGGTCTAATCGGAGCTGTAGCTGCTGGCCTACCACAGCTCACAGCAGTGCTGGATCCTTAACCCACTGAGGGAGGCCAGGGATCAAACCTGCAACCTCATGGTTCCTAGTGGGTTTCATTTCCGCTGTGACACATGGGAACTCCCTTACTCCCTTTTAAAATGAACTCAAGATGTTATTTTTACTCACGTATGATGAGACCGACACATCAGGACACAATTGCAATTGAAAGAAATCAATTATTATGCGTAGTTCCCAAGAGGAGGGGCCGTTCACACCCTGCAGGAAGAGAAGTACCAGGAGCTGGGAGAAAGCAAAGCAAGGGCTAGAGCTCTTTTGTGGTTTTCACCGGAAATAATGGACAAGGCAGCATAGGCAGGCAGAGCAAGCTTAGGATTGGGTAGTTTGAAAGATTTCAGTGGGCTCTGGGTTAGAGGGACCATCCCCGGTTGTCTAGTTCCTGGCCATGGGGTGACTCTGGGCAGGAGGATAGATAGGGTCCTGGACTGCAGGAGCCTGGAAAAAGAAAGCAGGGAGAGGATAAGGATTCAGGATTGGATGGTTTGTATATCAAAGATGTGCTCTCAGCACATTGTCCGCTCTCTCTGAGAACTAACTAACCCCGTGGAAGGGGCAGTCCCTCTTCTGGTCCACAGGGCCCTAAGAGGTCAAAGCATCATAAAATGCAGAAAGCAAAAAACATGAGTAATGCCTATTTCTAGGCACTTATTAAAACAGATTGAGAGATGAGAGAAAGCACTCTACGAGAGAAGAAAACTTTAAAGGCCTTTAGATTTGGAGCCCAGGAATAGCATATCCTCAAAATAGTGAGGATTTCACACTTAATCAACACTTAGGTAATGGAGAGTGGGCTCAGGCGACACGTTTCACGTTGTATTATGGTTGTAGAGATCTTCTCTTGGATGGTGAAGAAAGTGCTGACATATGTGGGGAGATTTCTGTAGGGTGAGATAAAAGATCAAGAAAAAGTGCTTTAGAATTCTTAATCATATTTTCAAAAGAGCTTTTTGCACTTTTTGCAGTCGAGGAGTCTAGAAACATGTGGTTTCTCCACTCATTTTGAGAGAGACAAACCACATAAAGATAAATGGAGAACACGGGTTTAGTTTACGGCTCTCTGGTGGTCTTTCTCACTGACAGATGATCTTACATTCAGCTCTTCCCCATTCTTTTCACTCACTTCTATCCCGATATTTTCCTTAAGCATCTCCTGTAGTGATTTTTGATTGTTTTGACATTAAGCTAAATAAATATATTGGGATGTTTACTGTGATTATATGGAACTTCCTCTGTCAGACTCATCTGAAGTGTTTAAAATGCAGATTCTTTAGCATCAGCTATAAGCAGGTTTGTCTTTGTCTGTCAGACATCCCCAAACATCATCGTTTAACAAGAGAGAAGTTAAAGTCTCTCACCTCGTGTAGGTCTGTGGTTGGGCAGTCCAAGGCTGGTGAGCAGAACCATAAAGTCTTCCTGGACAAAAGCGAAGGTTTTACCACTCTGCTCTTCCCTGGCCGTTGTCTTTGCAGCCCAATCAAATGCACACACCTTGTTGCAAGGGCAGCAAGGAAATCTAGGGCTTCTTTTGTTTGCTTTTAAATTGGACCCATTGCCTCCTCAAGTCCAGTTCTGTGAAGGGAAATTGGAGAGGCAGCTAGTGGTCTTCCATGCTTACTGAGTTGGAATTCCAGGAGGTAAAGCCTGGAGATACGTAATTCTCCAAGCACCGTGGGTGATCTGCTTTATGCTCAAGTTGCGAACAGCTGCTCTGAGTTAGCCTCCCCCCCCCAACCCAAACCATCCTCTCTCTGCGCACAAGGAGTCTCCACTTGCCAGGACAAGCCTGCTGCTCGCCATGCTCCCTCACCCTCACCTTCCCTGGCCCTGAAGTCCCTGTCCTTTTGGCATCACCTGCTCCTTATCTTTGTGACTGTCTCAAGAGGTGGTGTACGGAGGCAAGATAAATTTCAGGACAGAGATGACACAGGTCTTGCTCTCCCTGAACACTTTACTCAAGGAAGGAAAATGCCGTATCTTTAACGTTTAAAACTATTATGACTTTGGACACAAACCAAAAAGATATTTTGATCTTATTCCCTCCTTTAAATTGATTAAAGTCAGCTGTTCTTTTGCAGTCGCCACAGAAGATTGTAAATAGTTGAATAAAACAGACTTTACATGGTGACCTAAATACCACAAAAGCCCAGTCGTCTTACATGAGCAAAAAGAGAAACCCAGAGTCTGAATTGGCCTGTATCTGGGAATAGGTAATTTTGAAGACGATTTAGTGTTACTGCTGCTACCATCTCAAAAGCCGTCTGTTTTCATTTTAGTTTAAAAAATTTTTTTTGTATTCAGTTTTGTTACTCTTTTGTTACAGGTTTCATCTCAATCTCAAAAAGTGGTGCTATGAACACAAAAATGGTGCTTTGTACATGATTTAAATAGCACCTTGCCTCTTTTCCTTTATAGCTTATTTTTCCAAGTGGAAGTATGTTTCTAAGTGTAGGCATGGAATCCCACAGTTAGGAACTTTTGGTCATTGACCTTCTTGACCTTCTCACATAGTAACAGTTAACATATATCAAAAGCTGGGGAGTTCCCGTTGTGGCGCAGCAGGAATGAATCCGATCTGTATCCATGAGGATATAGGTTTGATCCCTTGCTCAGTGGGTCAGTGATCCAGCATTGCCATGAGCTGTGGTGTAGGTTGCAGACGTGGCTTGGATCTGGCATGGCTGTGGCTGTGGTGTAGGCCGGCAGCTGCAGCTCTGATTGGACCCTGAGCCTGGGAACCTCCATATGCCGCAGGTGCGGTCCTACAAAGCAAAAAAGAAAAAAAAAAAAGAAAAAGAAAAACCAAAAGCTGTTTTCTGGTTTCTGTTACTCAGTTTACTTTTATTCTCATTTCACTTAAGATCATCTGTAGAAATGGGATTGTAACTGTAAACTGAGACTCAGGTAGGTTAAGGGATTTTCCTCGAGGTTTGTACACATATAACCTGCAGAGTTAGGGCACAGATCCAGGTATTTCTGACTCCAAAGTCTCTTGTTATATTATCTTCCTTTCATCTACATATGATAAGAAGGAAAACCAGCTAAAGCAAAGGTATTGTGTAAAATCATGTGATTCTTTTTACCTTTTTCGAGGTACAGTATTAACATATGAAATTCAGTGTATCAAATCCAGATTCAGATGATGCTAATTTGATGCATTATCTTTGAAATTTGTTTTATCTGAGGATAACACAGCCACTGTTTTATGGAAAATCTTGCAAGCCAGTTGGGGGAAAATGGGCGACTAACGATAGGGTCTGTTTTTAATTACACTGTTTTATTGGTTAGTATTATGGTAGTTGTTTAATATAAGTGTTCTTTTCTTCTAACAATGCCTATAATTCTATTATGTTAAATATTTAGGTGTAATTCTGGGGCCGTTTATAAGGCACGTTTAGTAATAAAGTAGAAGTATAAAGAGTCATGAACTAGATGCCCTAAAAATAACCTGTGTGGCTACAAATTATAGCCTCTTACATATAAAATCTAAGACCCATTATGATATCACTTTATTACCTGTATCAAGCTATAAACATTTTTAGTGGATAGGTAATTATCCTTCTAGAACCAATGGCTGGACTTAAATTTTGACTGGGTCTTGATCTGTTACTCACCAACCACACAAACTTGTTAGAAGTGCATTATCTCTGAGATGCATACTGAAATTTAAGGATTTGTTTTTAAAGGACTTTATATGCACGAACTAGAACTATACATTTTCACCCAATCACCTTGAGCAAGAATATGTAGCTCGGTGATTCTTAGTGGATGGGAGAAGATAAGCATTTATAATTGGAAAGCTAAGCACCAATTGTCCTATTGCTTTGATTTGTTTTTCCTTGTGTAATTTATATGTTTTGAATTTCAAATAACATTAAGAGACATTTAGATTATTTATCAAATGGAAGCATAAACATAAAATTTTGAGATAAACATTAAAAAAAAAAAAAAACAGTGATGAAAATCATAAGAGAAGCTCCCTGGCTTGTGTTTCTGATAAAAGTTCAAAATGCAATACTTTCCTTTTCAAATTTGAGAGGAAATACTTTGCCTTTGAAATTTTCCATGACCTTTCCTTTCCTAAAGAGTTAAGGCATACTGTTTTTTGGTTTTTCTTTTCCTTAATTGAGATACACATTCTTGGCAAATGTATTAAGTTGTGGCCCCACCTTTTCAAAGTCATTGGTCTTGGATACTCCAAATATCAGATAAACATTTGAATCCTTTTGCCAACATTTGTACTTTAAGTTTCATCCCTTTGGAATGTACGAAGTTGTGCATCTTTAAATATCTCTGCGCCGAGATGACTAGCACTGTGCTCTTTTTTTCCCGTTCTCATTGCCAAGATGTCTAGTTATAATCAAGGTTCCTTCTTCTAGAGAAGGAAATAACACATCTTTTTAAAGGAGGACACATTTTAGGGTTATTTGGAATATGCAGGCAATGTGCCCACAGTGATATGGATGAAAAACTGTCCCTAGATTTTTTTCCTGCACCCAGTCCTTGCCCCTCATGGAACACAAACCAGGGGCATTCAGCATGGCAGGAATTTTCTGCTTTTATTTATGTACTTGGGGAAAGTAAAATCCTCAAATAATAAATATTTCTTGAACTAAATTTAAAATGTTTGATTGGCTACCCCTCAAAGTATTTTTTTGCTGTTATCTTTTTTTTGGGGGGGGGGGCTGCACCCGAGGCATATAGAAGTTCCCAGGCTAGAGGTTGAATTGGTGCTGTAGCTGTCCACCTACACCACAGCCACAGCAGTGCCAGATCCAAGCCACATCTGTGACCTACACCACAGCTCACAGCAACGCTGGATCCTTAACCCACTGAGCGAGGCCAGGATCAAACCTATGTCCTCATGGATGCTTGTCAGATCTGCTGAGCCATGATGGGAACGCCCCCCCTCAGAGTGTTTTTAATATTCTTTTCTAAAATAAGAAAAAGAAAAATCTCCAAGATTCTGTGGGATTCTAATGGAATTCTAGCCTGGATATGCAAGTCTTTCCCACTAGTTTGATCCTCACCCCTTTCTTAAACCCAGGTAGGCCTGCTCCTGAGGTGCTGGGAAAGGGGAAGTAGGAAAAAGTATGTTTCTCCCGCTGTGACTCAGAGCAGCACTGCTGGGAAATTGCCTCCAGTGGTTAAATTTGAGCCTTGTAGTCCACTGGTGGCTAGTATGGTTCTGACTAAGCTGACTGCTCCTATGGGCGTGCAACCCGAAAGGCACAGTATGGAAATCAAGAAGTAAAGAGATGTATGAAGTTATACTTTCATGATGAGTAAACATTTGAATGGAGTTTCTTGATAACGTATCTTTCAAAAAGACTAGTAAGATTAGCTTACATCCCTCAATGAATAACCACTTCTTGTTTAGTACCGTAATATGCTCTTTGTATCTCTGAATACACCTCACACATCATGGTATCACTTGGTCTTTTTCCTCAAATGGACTGGGAGGTTCTTAGGCTCGTATTCATCCTTTTATTATTTTCACCAATATCTAGCCCAGTGCCTGGTACACAGGAAGAACCTAATACATATTTTTTAGTTGAGGTCAGATCTAGATATAAGAGATAAAATGGTATTTGGGAGTTACCAGTCAAGAGAGAGTCTAGGTCAGATCTAGATATAAGAGATAAAATGGTATTTGGGAGTTACCAGTCAAGAGACCAGGCATCTAATACATGGACAGATGAGGGTGACTTCGTTCCAATAAAACTTTACTGAGCTGGATTTGACCATGAGCTATATGGTTTGCCAAACTCAGCCCCAAACACCATTAAAATGATGATTTCTCTCACTTTCTACATTTTCATGGTGGGGGGAGAAACGTGAGGGTGACTTCTCATTGGATGCACTTGTGCCATCTAATACTATCATCTCAAAGTTAGGGTTCAAGTCTTGGTGCTGCGGGACAAGAACACTGGCAGCTGAGGAGTTCTGCTTGGAAGCCACACTTCTGTTCGCTGTCACTGGCCAGGACGAGTCCATGGACACTACTGATTTAGCAGGGGCCCAGCAGTGTGCTCCTCCATGTATTTAGAAATAGAGGAGAATGGAATATTCATGAACGTGAGTTTTATTTTCCACTGGAATCCTTTGTTTTAGACAGTAACGAGGGACTAGCTAAAATTACCCAGGGGAAAACTGAAACCAAGATATAGGCTGCCACTCTTCCTCTAGTAGCAAAGTTTACTTGACTTTCCAGTTTAACAACTGAAAGAACTTAGCAAATCTATGCATTTAAACCTTTACAACAACATAGTTAAAACTAGGTTTTACCTCTTTAGTTTTTTGGAGAACAACTCTTAATTTTATGTCAAGATTATCATTTAAACAAATTCATCCTATCTTCTTCCACTCCCTAATTAAACTTCATTTGCTTTAGAAACTTGTGTTTTTTACTTGTTTTTACCAGTTTGAGAATATATCTCTGAAGCACAAGTGAATTACCTCTGAATTTTTTTTTTTTTAAGAAGAGGCCATGAATTTAGTAAAATATGAAGTGTATTTTATTCTTTTGGAAAATAAGCTATTTCCCTAAATGCAGAGACCTGGCCTTTTGACACTGGGTCATTTACATTTGCTGTCTGGATTTGGTGGCTGCAGAATCTTCAGAAGATCATTATAACATTAGAGTTATAACATAGAAACCTAAAATACGAGAGCTGGGAGGGACTTTGATGATCCCTAAAGATCTCTAAAGACAACTGGATGATTTAGGCGGAGTTGTTTCCTGGGAGAGCTTGACTGTTGGGTGCTTGATGCTTGATTCTCCAGTACAGCTGTTCTTTCCTCTGCAAAGTACAAGGTCCAGCACATAACCAGCAAATAATTTAAGGCTTTGCCGTGTGTAATGGCACCAGTTAAAAAGGAAAACTCAGGCTTTCATCATGCAATAAGTTTATTGGGCACTTAATAATAATAATAATACTTAGCTAATATTTGTTCGGTGTTTACTGTGGACTTAATGTTTTATCCTCTTTGAACTTGAACCACAGCCTACATGCAGAGAGACCTTAAGTATATTCCTCCATGAACTTTATGTACCACCTCCAGTTCAAGGTATAGACCGTTTTAACCCCCTAGAACAGTAATCATTAAACTTTTTCTGTAAAGTTCCTACTCAAAATTATTTTAGGTTTTGTGAGCCATTTACTCTTTGTTGCACCTATTCAATCCTGCCATTATAGAATGAAAACAGGCATCTAATACATGGACAGATGAGGGTGACTTCGTTCCAATAAAACTTTACTGAGCTGGATTTGACCATGAGCTATATGGTTTGCCAAACTCAGCCCCAAAAATCTCCTGGGCAGACATTTTACATTTAACCTTCCCAGTGACCATGTGTGGTAGGTATTTTTTTTTTTACAGCTTTACTGTGATATAGTTAAACATACAGTAAAATGTACAGTTTCATAAGTTTTGACATATGTATACACTTGTGAAACATTCTTGTTATCAAGATTGCAAACGTGGTCCTCACCCCCAAACTACTTCCTCTTGCTCTTTAGTAATCCATCCCTCTGCCTTGCCCAAGGCAATCCCTGATCTGCTTTCTCTTGCAGTAGCACTATAGTTTTTAACTTTTTTGAATTCAATCTAAGTGGACTCATAGTATTCCCTATTCCCTCCCTGGCCTGGCTTTTTGGACTCCGCATAATTACTTTGCGATTCATCCATGTTGTTACTTGTATCCATAGTTTGTTCCTTTCCTTTCTAGTGTTGAGTTGTATTCCATTGTATGATACATCATAGTTTATTCATTACTGTGTGAATAGACTTTTGGATTGCTTCCAGTTTGGGAGTATTAAAAATAAAGCTGATTGAGCATTCACAAACATGCCTTAGTGTAGACACAAATTTTTGTTTTGTTTGCAAATACATAGGAGTGAAATAGGTTGGTTGTATGGTAGGTATATGTTTACATTCTTAAGAAGCTATCAAATTGCTTCCCAAAGTGGTTGTACTATTTTATATTATTCTCACCAGCACAGTTTATTGGAGCTCCAGCTGCTCCACATCTTCACCAGCACTTGGTATAATCTGACTTTTTATTTATAGCCATTCTTTTCGGTGTAAAGGATCAGCTCGTGGTGATTTAAATTTGCATTTCCCCAATGTCTAATAATTTTGAGCATCATTTCTTGTGCATATTTGTCACTATATAAATTCTTTGGTAAAGTGTTCCAATCTTTTGCTTGCTTTAATTTTTTTTAATCTTTTTATCTTTGTACTTGGAGTTTTGCGAGCTTTTTATATTCTGAGTACAAGTTTTTTTAATCAGACATAGGCTCTGTAATTTTTTCTCCCGGCTTCTGCCTTTACTTTTCCTTTGCTTAGCAGTGTAATTAGCACTGTTTTGATTTGTCATATATGGTAGTTGTTAGAAAGAACACTCCCCGATGTTGAGACTCTCGGCGAGTTTTGAATCCGAGCCTTGGAACCTAAGGATATTGATATTCTAAGACACAAGGTCCTCCTCAAAAATGCCTTGTCATATACATTCCTGGTTTTCTTAGGCTTTAACCAGAAAGTTTATATAAATACAGACTTGAATTTGTTTTAGCATGATTGGTAGAAAGAAATATTTGGGGGGATTTATAAATGATTCTGTGAACCAAACAAAAGTCACTAGAGTTTAATAGCTCTTTATAACTTCTGGATTTCTATACTTTTACTAGTTTGGCAGCCTGCCATCTTTTCTAATTAAAGGGTGTTTGGGGTTGGTGGATGCAAACTGTTTAACATTTGGAATGGTTGGGGAATGGGTGGGCAATGGAGCCCACTGTGCAACAGGGAACTGTATGTGATTGGGTCACATTGCTGTACAATCAACTATACTTTAAATTAAAAAAAAAAACCGAAGGAATACTTTCTTGTAATCTAGACTTAGTGAGACTCATTTCTCTTATTGCTCTAGTCATTTCATATATAATAATTAAAATTCAGAAAAAGTGAAAATCAGTAGTAGTGTGTACTCTCCAGTTAAAATTGAAGTCGGAACCACTTGAATACATCCTCACAGTGTTTACAAAATAGTGATACTGACTTTGAGCAGTTGGTCCCGCCTCTGTGAGCATGCCCTGTATGATAACTAAATGTATGTTTGTGGAAAATAGTGCAATGCTAACTTTTTATAAATGTCGGCATAGGTGATTGAATAAGCTAAATCATGGGCTAGTTAGATTTACTCTGCCAATAAAATATGACCATGATAGTGGGATGTCTCATGTGACCATTTGTTTTAATAAAATTCAGAACTGTGAACTATCATAATACAATTTTAGGCAAGGCCCCTGTGAAGAGTCATCAAAACCAAATGACCTTTGTTTATCCATTTACGCTTGACTGTTGTATTCTTCTTCCATTATCCTGTTAAGCAATATCTAAACTTGTACGATGGCACAGAATTTGGAGGAGAAAACATTAATGTGGGGTGTAGCTTTGCATTTGCTACTGCTAATAAAATATAGGTTAAGCTTGCTTTTCATCGTATGCTTTAGTAGGAAAGTATTCTGTCACAGAGGATGTTTCTATCATTGGACAAAGAGTTATACATTTTAGACTGTGGAGTAAGTCAGAAAGAGAAAGACAAATACCACTTATATGTGGAATCTAAAATATGGCACAAGTGAACCTATTTGCAGAACAGAAACAGACTCACAGACATAGAGAACAGACTTGTGGTTGCCAAGGGGGAGGAGGGGGGAGGAGGATGGACGGGGAGTTTGCGGTTGGCAGATGCAAACTATTCCATTTAGAAGGGATAAGCAGTGGGGTCCTACTGTAGAGCTCAGGGAACTATATCCAGTCTCTAGGGATAGAACATCTTGGAAGACAGTATAAGAAAAAGAATGTATATGTTTGTATGCCTGGGTCACTATGCTGTGCAGCAGAAATTGACAACACTGTATATCAACTATAATCTAATGAAAAATAAATTTAGATTTGCAGTGATTGCCAGTCATTTTTCCTCAGCACTTTCCTCAGTAATTTGACAGCCCAAAGGTATGAGCTTTAGAAGGCAGGACAGCTCTAAGATAGTGCAGAGTGGCTGGCATATTTCCATGCCCGTGTGTGAGTCAGAGGACCCGCGTCTGCTCCTGTCTTCTTTGGTCAGTGCCACTGGAATCCTGGCCAAGCAGCCTTTTGCGTGTTTTTCCATCTGTCAGATGAAGATAAGGGTTCTTCTCATGTCAGAGATTAGTACAAAATCAGATCGTAAGAGAAAGCTTTGTGAGGTCCTATATGGTGTATTAAAACAGTGCATTTTCCCCCAAAGTATTTAGCATGTTAAATGATTTAACAAGTACAGTGATACTTGAAGAACTCTGCAGTTGATCCCTTTGAACGACACAACCAGTCGTACCACCTTGTTCTAACACAGTTGCATGTCTGCCTTCTTAGAGGAGAGCAGTCTTGCATGTTGAGTCAAAAGTGGGTTTGGCTGAAGACGTGAGGAGTTAAGAGCAGGAGCTCCTTTATCTCATGTCCAGTCCCAATCTCTCTGGCTAGCATTTTACCCACCACACTTATCTTCTTCCTGCAAGTCTCATTTTCTCTATTCTCGTCTCTTCCCTCCACTCCCAGCTTCCTCTTTTCCTTTAATACCTCTTTTCTCTTAGACCAAGGGGGAGTGAAGGGGGCAGGTAATGGACCCCATAGCTTTACAAACTGTCACCTTGATGTTTAAGGGAATGTGGTGTGTGTGCACAGACATAAGTAAGACAAGGCAGCTGGCTGCTCAGACCGCATCATCAGCCACTCCTGCTTTGCGGGTCATGGTTCCGTGTGTGTTTCCTTAATCCCGCCAGTTTGTGTTGCTATGGAATGGCAGATATGTGTTTACAGCATTATTTCTAGGATCAAAAGGTTATATCTAAATATAGACTCTTGTCTGAATTATAAGCTTTTAATCTCTTACTGTATTGTTTCCAGGACAGGAACGGTTTGGCAACATGACCCGAGTATATTACAAAGAAGCTGTTGGTGCTTTGGTCGTCTTTGATATATCGAGAGGCTCCACATTTGAAGCCGTTTTAAAATGGAAAAATGATCTGGATAGTAAAGTCCACCTTCCAAACGGCAGCCCTATTCCTGCTGTTCTCTTAGCTAACAAGTGTGACCAGAAAAAGGACAGTGGCCAGAATCCGTCTCAGATGGACCAGTTCTGCAAAGAACATGGCTTTACTGGATGGTTTGAAACCTCTGCAAAGGTGAGTTGTGCTTTGCATTTATATCTGCTCTTCTGTTAACTTGTAAATCTGAACTGCTGCTATAAAGTGTTTAGATGGATGTACTGGCATGGTTTTTGGAAGCTTAGAAAAAAAGTGACGTGTAGCATGGATATGTTATAGCTTCTTGCAGTCAGCAGCAGGAATGCTTTCAGAACTGGCTAGTGGGGAGGTGGATAGAAGGGCAGATTTTACATGAAAGTAAGAATGAGTATTATTAGAGCAAAGCACAAATGACCTTTTCTGTGAGTTTGAGTCCTTAAAGGAAGTACTTTTCATGCAACTGGAGTTTGTGGGCTATGAGGTACAAGCACAAGTCAAGCACAGGGATTTTCGATGTCCATAGGGACATAGATGTCCCTAGTGAAGGTGTGGGTCACGTGCAGGACTAACAGAGACAAGCAACAGGTCAGAGAGATGCATTCAGGTGATGTTTGAAGAGTTTTTTTAGATCAAATGTGTATGAAAGAATTTGATCAAGAGGAAAGTATCCACATTTGTGACATACTTTTCAATGAAAATAGAGAATTTTTTCTTTCATGCAGTTATAGGATGCTGGATAAAATGTTTTTGAAAAAAACAAAAAAGTTGGGTGATAAACCTTAATGGGCTAGATATGCAAGGAAGCAAAAGTGAAAATCCCAAGCACAAGATATTGCATGGGAGGGGCCTCATTTGTATGCACTGGAAGTTTCACTTTAGAGGGTGGATGAGAAAATACTGGTGAGACTCTGTGATGACAAATTCAAAACCATAAATGTGGCATAATCTTTTTTTTTTTTTTTGTCTTTTATCTTTTTAGGGCCGCACCCGTGGCCTATGGAGATTCCCAGGCTAGGGGTCTAATTGGCGCTACAGCTGCCGGCCTACACCAGAGCCACAGCAGCAACGTGGAATCCGAGCCATGTCTGCAACCTACACCACATCTCATCGCAACGCCAGATCCTTAACCCATTGAGCGAGGCCAGGGATCGAACCCACAACCTCATAGTTCCATGTGAGATTCGTTTCCACTGTGCCATGATGGTAACTCTGATGTGGTATAATCTTAACGCAATTCCAGCTTTTAAGTATGCCTTCTGTGATTTTCTTGTACATATCAAAAAAAAATGCAAACCTGCATTGTTCCTCTAAAGCACCCACTTATTACCAGGTTACTTTTAGCTTTACCAGAAACCTGCTCTAAAAGCGGAAGATTATTTGCTGCCACTGATGATCAGAATAATGAAAGCAACACTATAGGAAATGACACAGAAAGCACTCTGAAAATATTGTGATGGTGGGGTCATTGGAAAAAATAGTGTCTACTGGAGGCAGAAGTATTTACTCCTAAGCCGAAGGCTATTTGTTTAAATAAATATATCCTACTATTTTAAAAATTTAGTTTCATAAATAAAAAGTAGCGGTAGCAGAGAGATGAAACCCATAGGAGCTGTACGAGCACTTAGCCAAAGAGTAAGGAAAAGATTACAGAAGGTAAGCTTTTTATGAAGACACTGGCTCTGGAAGCCAAGCTCTCTGTCTGTTCTCTGCACCTATCAAGGGATTTGCTTTACTTCCCAGCTTTGTTGGAAAAACATTAGTGGCATGTGTAAATGTTTATTAGAGCATGAGATTTGATGAAGAAGATGAATGTATTACAGTTAAAATTTCCTCTTTTGGAATTCCTGTTGTGGCTCAGTGGGTTAAGAACCCAACATAGTGTCCATACGGATGCAGGTTTGATCCCTGGCCTCGCTCAGTGGGATAAGAATCTGGCGTTGCTGCAAACTGTAGCAGAGGTCACAGATGCAGCTCAGATCTTGTGTTGCTGTGGCTGTGGTGTAGCCTGGCAGCTGCAGCTCCGAGTCAACGCCTAGCCTGGGAACCTTTATATGCCATAGGTGTGCTGCAAAAATAAAAAAAAAAAGAGAAAATTCCTCTTTGTGTTTCATTTGAATTAATCAATCAAGTAATAAATCCAAATTTCTCCCCAAAATCTAGAAGGAAGATTCATAAGCAATAGTATCATGTGACCTGTAGCCTGAGACTGTTTCAGCTTCATTATATTTATAAGACATGAAGGGTTGCATGTAGAGGTGAAAAGGAAAATGTATGTTGTGTGCTTTCCTATGAATATATTAGAAATAATCTGCTGAATTTCCTTAATGGTAAACCAGGAGTGTTTCAAGAAAATAATGATAATATAAAATTTAGGTTAAAATTTTTAGTCAAGGCTTAAAGTACTGGCCGAGTGTTGCTAATACCTATGCTCCTAAGCTGGCAGGCAGCTAACTTCAAATCTGATTTCTGCTTGAATTCTAGTGATCTGAATCCTAATAGGTGTACGGCCAAAAGCAAGTTTAAATTCATGCACTTTATCTTTTCACCTTTGTAGCAAATAATGGATTTCCAGTAAGAGAATGTGTGACTACACGGCAGTATGGGAATTTCTGTTCTAATCAATAACAATTAAATGTAGTTAGAGAACATTATAATTATTTGGTATAATGGGGATGGTGAGGACTGAGTGACATTTAGGCATTTAAAAATCAATACTGGAATTAAAGTTAATGCCTGTCTTGGGAGTGAAGGTAAAAATGCTTGTATTGGTGCTAGAAAAGACACCTAAATAAATAGGAGAGGTCTTGCAGGTTTCTCACCGTCTGAGAAGGGTATGACGGATAAGAGAGAAGGCTAGAATAAACCTAGTGGTATTGGATTGGAATTGACGAGGTCAGTATGGACTTAATGTTTTATATATCTTTATAAAATCCTATGTTTTATGCATGCACACACCCATCATGTTACACACAGAGTGATAAACATAGAAGTAGAACCCATGTGTGCATGGGTACATGCGTATATTTACCAGGTCTGTCTGCTGAAAAGGTTCAGAAGCAATGATGCCAAAGAACCAATGAACTTACCAAGTCCTCAGAATTTGATTTTTAAATACTTTATCTAATAAAAAGAACTGGGGCTCCCTAGAGAAATGACCGATTCCAGGACTAGTGGCACACAGAAAGTAAAGATGTGCCTGAGATACTTTGTGACGCCAGAATCTGAGCGAACACTCACAAAGCGATGGAGACATGTCAAAGAGATACAGGAGCCTGCTTCTGGGAGCTCCAGAATTGCAGACAGTTTGAGCAAAAAAATATGTAATCCATAGAATAAAATAATAATCCATAACATGAATAAACAAGTGAATAAATGGGAGAGAAGAGAAAGCTCTTCCTAACTGTAAAATTCCAACTAATAAATGGAGAAGGAATGATGGAAATATGAAGCCATTAAACACAACAACAATAATGTTTGGGGGAAGAATTAATTGATGCTAAAGTGAATGGGGAAAGGGCTATGGTGAAAAGCAGGTGTTCACATACTTGTACTTACTAAGTATAAAGTGAAAAATAGTAACTTTTCACTGGAGAAGCCTGGCAGATATGCCTTCTTCAAAAAAGGGCACATCACTTATATCTTATTCCTGCCAGCAACACGTGACTTAAATTTAATGATGAGGAAACATTAAACAGATCCAAACTGAGGGATATTCTCTGGCCAGTTATCTCCAAGAGTGTCAAGGTCTTGAAAGGCAAGGAGACTGAGGACCCGTTCCAGATTTAAGGAGACCACAGAGACAGGACACGAAATACAGCTGCCCACCTGGATCAGAAACAGAACTGAGACAGGTGGTGAAATCGGAACAAGGCTGCTAACTCTATGCTGGCACACCACCATCACCTCCTTTCCTGATTTTGATAGTTGACCTCTGGTTACCTAAGATGTTAATGTTTACGGAAGACGGGTGAAGAGAATTTTTACTATTTTTACAAATCTGAAATTATTTTAAAATGAAAAGTTAAGTGCTTTAAAAAAGAAGCACAGTTTTGGCTACGTTACTTATTGTATAGTTAATGACAGTTTATGGATCAGCCACACAAATGTGATAGGTAGTGATTCCTTAGAGCATCCTTAATGGACATCACACCTACAGCATTGTTTCAGCTCAATTTGTGCATGTCAACGAAAAGTCATAACTTATACTCAGAGGTGGGGAAGTGACTTGATGCCTTATCACCTTTTAATGTGGTTTGAGCCCTTTAACATTTTTTTTTTTTCCACAATGTAAGGAAAAAAAAATGAAGGAGATGTTCAGGGCAGGATTTTTTTAATCTTTGTGCTTTCACTTATGTGGCTGGCACCCTAGAGCAGGATGAAGATTCATTTTCAACCATGGAGATAGTTCACTGAACCTCAGGGGCAGAAGTTTAAAGCATTAAAAAAACAAAAACAAAAACAAAACAAAAAAACAAAACAGGAACATCAGAAAGCGTGATCCTTTGTAAAAAGAAGTGGGTTCCACAGTCACAGTACTGAGTATAGCATTGAACTCGTAGCAAACACCTTAGTATTGGAGCAGAAGATGGAGTTGGTGTCCTTTTAATGTCCCCTCTGACAAAGTTTCCTAGTGCCTGTTAATACTCTTCATGCTTCCTTCTAAGAATTAGTCCTGAGAATTGATCCTCGTCCTCATTTCTGCACTGCAGGATAACATAAACATAGATGAAGCAGCCCGGTTCCTAGTGGAGAACATTCTTGCAAACCACCAAAGCTTCCCCAGTGAAGAAAACGATGGCAGAATTAAACTGGATGAGGAGACCATGAAAAAAGAGAACAAGTCCCAGTGTTGCTGACTTGGCATCTGCTTCTCTCCTGTGGACGCAGCCTGACTTGGTTGGAAGCAAATTCCTGGATCGCAGTGGCGGATGTGCTGCTGTGTGAACCTTCCTGGGGCTGTGCCTTAAAATGACAAGGGTGGCACCCCAGGAGCTTGCAAAGAAAGGGGACACTGGTGAAGGAGCCCAGCTCTACACCTTCACATAGGAACACTTAGGCTTCCGTTGCTGTTGCAGTCTTATCCAGGATAATGTTTACGTCCTTTTTAGCATCTTTTGAAATGACAGTTCCTCAGGATTTGTTAAGATTTACGCTTCAGTGTGAACACTGGGGTGGTAATAAAACTCTCCCTGCATCGGTGATAAAACTCTCTAACTTCACGAGTCTGTCTTTTTGACTCCGTATCTCATCCTATCTTTTTTTTTTTTTTTTTTCCACTCTCACTTTTGAGGGAGGATTTTAGACTCTGTTAGCCACGGAAAGCTGGGACGTTCCCATTTAGTGTTTTGTGTGTTTGTTTTGCCTAGTCAAAACTTTGGTACGTCACATAAAGTTGTTAACTTCGAATCTTTGAATACTCTAATTTCAGTAGTGCTAGCTAGTGTGGCATGTGGTTCTTCCTCTCAAATCCATTAAAGTGTCCTGCCTGATGATTCAGGAAGTGCTCACACCACACTGGTATTCTGATCTGGTTGCTTCCAGTTGGAAACAGTATATGCAAACATTTCTTCTTCTCTCTCCCTGTCCTGTTCTCTCCTCTCTTCTTCCTGTGTGTTTATGTTTCTAACTGAGGGCCTGATTGATAGTACTGCTTCAGTTCTAACGAGAGCTAGTCTTTTCAAACCTCTAATAATAATGGTCAAGGAGAACATTTATTTCAAAACATATACAATTAAATAGATTCCTATAGTACGCATTGTGAAAGGAACTGAGTCCGGTGGTTCTATACAAGGTTTTGAAGTATTGTACCCAAAAAACTTAAAGCAGGTTCATGATATTTGTATTCTCATTTAACCCAATTAAGGGAAAGAATAAATATTTTGACTGAAACTTTTGTTTTGAATTCATGTCATTCTAGAAATGTTAATATGGGGTATACTTTTCTAACTTAGAAAAATTTGTGTCTGTTCCCTTTTGCCTTTTTTTTTTTTTTTTTTTTTTTTTTGCTTTTTAGGGCTGCATATGGAAGTTCTCAGGCTGGGGTCACACGGGAGCTGCAGCTGCTGGCCTGCACCACAGCCACAGCAATTCAGGATCTGAGCCTTGTCTACGACCTACACCACAGCTCACAACAACACCAGATCCTTAACCCACTGAGCGAGGCCAGGTATTGAACCCACATCCTCAGGAGTACTATTGGGTTCATTACTGCTGAGCCACAACGGGAACTCCCTTGCCTTTTATTTTTAAGGGAATTGAGGATGTCATGTGAAAGGTCCAACTCCTCTTTCCATGGAAATTTAAAGGTATTTGTGACATAACAAAGTTAACGCAATGAGCTCTTACACGTTGAGCATAAAACCTGGATAGAAAAGATCTGTACATTTTTGAGCAGGGAAAAAAACTAGTTCTGACAGGTGTCTTCTGAGTAGAAGTAGTAGTTGTAACAGGCTATAAAATGTTCTGGCTCCTCTCATTAAACCAGCGCCTTGACTAGGAACCTTGAATCTGTTTACAGATTATATATTTAAGTAAATCAACTCTCTAGCCTCTTTGGACATGTTTTCTCTATAAAATCAGATTTTCCAAGGCCAAGGAATAGAAAGCAGACCCTGATTTAAGTAATACTTGTTTAATTAGTATAACCTTTTTAAAAATAATGTATTAAATCTTGCTTTCTAGGAAACATAGGTGTCATACTTTAAAGTTTTTTCTAGAATAGGTATAAAGTTCAACTTTTTTAAAATTCCAGTTTCCTGTAGTCTAGTATTATAAAATATTTGTGGCAAAACCAAAATGTTAGAAATATAAACCCTATTCAGGTTAGTCACTGAAAGACTGAAGTCTGCTTAGAATGTTCTTTTTTCATATATTGACTTTTATTTTTTACAGGAAATTTATCATGTTTAAATTGATTGAGCAGTGGATTCAAAATCAGGAGTATTGCACTTTTTGTGCCCTCTTTATCATTTCTTTTCTTGTCTTAGAATAATTTTAAGAATTGACGGTACCTTAAATAGTTGTTTTCCAGGGTTCTGTAAATCAGTGTGAGATAGTTTATTAATTATTTCCTCCCCTTTAGAAGTAAAACTGAGTAACTTTTGCTGTACTCCTAAATTCTCACTATAATTTTTTTTTTTTTTTGGCAACTTGAACATAAAACTTGAATTTAGGGTGTTGGGGAAGTTTTCTACTCCTCTTTCAAAGTTCCTCTGGCTGGGCTAAGAAATAAATTGACCTGAGACCGAATAACAGAAGAAAAAATGAATTATGGATGCATGGAGCCTCATAAGAAAAATAAGATCCCAAGGACAGGTTAGGCAGTGGAGGCTTATTTACCATCTGAGAGAAACAGGAGGAGGAGGTAAGAGTTTGTGATTTCAAAAGGGAGAAAGGCAGTTCACATGGAGATGGAAAAACAAATGTTTGGTAACAAATGTTTGCTTCACCATGCAGAGAGGTGGGACTCAGGGAGGGCTCTGGTCTCCAGGCCCTGCCTGGTTCCCCCAACACCTGGCCCATGTTCTTTGTAGGGTCTCTGGTGACAGTGTTTGTCCTGGGCCAGGCCCTCCATCTGAATTCTTTTAGGCAGATAAAGGGGAGGTAAAAAGAAAGAATTCCGAAGTCTTGGGTTCCTTAAAAATAGTCAGCCTAGTATGATTCTAATGCCAGAGGCATGTTTTGGGGTGACAGATTTTGCTCCCCTACGAGGATAAGCTACATAAATGATTAAAGGAAAGAAGAGAACACTTTGAAATTCCTTATTCACATGCTGAATGAAAACTCCTAAGCCTCTCTTCAGACTTACATAGTTTTCTAGAAATGGAGCTCGGAAATCTACTTAAAAAAAAAAATCTAGGAGTTCTCATTGTGGCTCAGTGGGTTAAGGACCCAACGTTATCTCTGCGAGGATGCGGGTTTGATCCCTGGCCTCCCTCAGTGGGTTAAGGATCCAATGTTGCTGAAAGCTGCAGCACAAGTCACAGATATGGCTCGGATCTGGTGTGGCTGTGGCTGTGGCACAGGTCTCAGCTGCTGCTCTGATTCAGCTCCTGGACCAGGAACTTCCATATGACATAGGTGTACCCGTTTAAAAAAAGAAAAAAAAAAACAAAACTAGTGATGTGCATTTTGAAAACCCTGTGTAGTAGGTACCTATAGTTAAAGTGTTATTATTTTGAAATCTATGGTTTCAGTAAACCCATGAACATTCTTAAAATATAGCACTTTCATTTCCACTTATAAATCAGTCTTACTCAGAAGTCTGAACCCCTTACAAAGTGGACAAGCAGAATAAACCTGCTTTCAGCCTCTGAAGAAAAGAGACCTAAGGGTTCTGACAGGCTAATCTGCAAGCAGTGTAGCCATTTAGAAAACAGGAAGTAAGTTGCAACTCTGTGTCATATCTCTGTTACTCTATTCCCCAAAATGGTCCATTCTGTAAATTAATAACTGAAGTGTAAAAACAAGAAATAAAACTACAAAAACTTAAACTTGTATGGGAAGATGTTGACTCTGGGCTAAGAAAATCCTTAAATGCCCAAATGTGTCTTAAAGCCACAGAAGAAAAAATAAATACATTTGATTGAATCAGTATATCTTTTGGAGCAAGATGGTATAAGTAAAGTTATAATGAGCTACAGCAAAGAAGATATTTGCGATTCATTTAGTTGGGTGAGGATTAATAAGCTGGATAATTTTTTTTAAAAAAGCCTCCATAAGGCAATGAGTGAAAATAAGCAAATAATGTAAGACCAGCACTTACGGAAGAGACAATTCACATGTCAAATCTTAGTATCCAGGAAAATTCACCATGAGTTTGATTATATCCCTGATTTGGATGAACAGACACACGGGAAAGTAGATGTTCATGCTCTGCGGTTGATGCATTTGTCTTGATAGATGCCTCTGAGTTGTCCCTCCAGGGCTGCTGTGAACTCTCCACTCTCAACCTATGTCTTGACTGGAAGTGGAGCTGCTATTTTGGGGGGAAGAGAATTATGAATAAAACCTCCTCCCAACCCAGAAGACATCTCCACAAGGACAGTGGAGACGAAAGCGAGCAGTTGTTGAATAAACGTGAGACCAGACGTGCTCCTCACACAGGTTGTGTGCTAAGAGATTGTAAAGACAGGAAGAAATTTAACCCAATTGTACAGCCCAGCAGATACCACCTGTTCCATGCATGTGTTCTGGGGACAAGGTCACTAGTCCTCAAGTAAGAGGACTTAGCGGCACTGTCACACGGTGTGAATCCTAAATTCACTTAAAATCAGGGTGAGCATTTGCATTAGCTAACTAGGTTTATCCAAAGGAAAAATAAATTCCTGTCTTTGTGACAGGAGGTTGTTTTTCAAGTCGGTGGGCGGCTCCCACCAAAGTTAGGCTCTTTCCTTCCCACAGAAAGTAGGAGATTGGACCCAATCTTCCTTGATTACATTTCAAAGAGATGGTGGACATCCTTGAACAAGCTGATGAGAGTCTTAGCTTTAAAAATGATTTAATAATATTTAGAATGGATAAGCAGTGGAGTTCTACTGTACAGCACAGGGAACTATATCCAATCTCTTGGGTTAGAACATGATGGAAGAAAGTATGAAAAAAAGAATCAGTGTATGTGTGTGTATATATATATATATATATGTATATATGTGTGTGTATATATATGTATATATATGGCTGGGTCACTTTGCTGTATAGCAGAAATTGAAGGAACACTGAATCAACTATATTTTAATAAAAATTTTGTAATAAAAATAAAAGTGATTTAGATACATCGCAAAAGGGCAGAGAAAGAACGTACCAGTATTTGAATGTAAGCACTCAGAAAAGGGCGGGGGCAGAGGCAGGGAGAGTCTCTTATTTTCCAAAGGGAGAATTAAGCTTCTTTTAATTTGCATTTGCCCTTATTCTCAACCCGGGGTGAACATATGCTTACAAGTATAAGGGAGAATTCGGAGAAGCTTGTTCACCGCAGAATTGATTGGATGGACATGCAAAAAAATTAACTGCTTATCTGTAGGGAGAAAAATGAAATGGATAATTGACTACCTGTGCAAGGAGATACTGTACAGCAGTAGAGTAACATTTACAATAAAATGTATTAATAGCTGCAAGACTTCGTATGGATAAATACCAAATCCCTAGTTATAATACCTCAGGGGAGGGCTAGAATTGCAAATATTGGTCAAGGCTGAACTGAGCTTTTTAGATAATGTTATGCATTTTATAGCACCGTTCATTTTCCATTGGTCAGTATGTTCCCTACATTATCACGTTTCCGTTTAAATCATAACACTGAAAAAATAAAAATAAAAACTGCTCTGAATTATCTTCACTTTTACTACCTTTAATAACATTGCTTATGATTTTGACCCTTCTTGGCACTTACGTACATTAGTTTGCTTGCTAAATCAGTTAACTTTCCTAAGATTAATAGCTGGAATTATTCAGCTCAGCTTTTAAAATGTACATTTCTGTTTACGTGGGGTGAATCTTTGTTGTTCTCTCTAGCCAGTGTTCAAGAATAGACAATTGTGCAGTTTAAAGGACAGACTTTATAGGCGTATGAAATCATATGAACTACCCATTTCTTTTACAAAACAGGGTTTCGTTTTGAAGCATGAAAGTATAAAGCTGCCATTCTTTTTATTTCTGATTCTCCAAGTTGTGTGTGTATGGCGGGTTGAGGGGGTAGGAATGTAGGTAAGAGAGGTTGGAGTTATATATAAAATACTGCTGGAACTATGTACATATTAGTAAATCAATCTATTGCCTCCAGTAAGCCTTCTGTATACCACCTGGTATATCCTACTAATCCATTAGCATTTCCCAAATCAAACCAATTATCCTTCAATCTCCTTCCTACTGCCAAACTTGCTCTAGGGGTCTAAGTGTTTATAAATTATAAATTATATGTTCACTTTAAGTTAACATGTACTGCTATCTTTTAGTACTATGATTATTTTGCTGATTTTTTTGAAGCACACTAAATTTATACCTGCTATTCCCTCCTTTTAAGAAACCTCTGCTTTTGAGTCGCTTTTGAGTCTTTAATACTGCTTTAGTCATGCTGTTAAATTATGTTTTGAGAGCCTATAGAACTTTAAAGAAATACAGTAATTGCTTTAAGTGAAGTCTTATAATGACACTGGTTGAACCTGGCTTCAATTTCAACCCAACATACTGCTTCACTCTCTGTGGTTTAAAGATGCAATTCTTCACATTTCTTTTATTGATTACAAGCTGTGATACTCTCCAAAGTTTTTTTTCTCTTGTGAAAATTTAGTATTCTAAATTACTATAGTACTTTTATACTGGTTTAATTCAAAATGATTGTAATAGCTGGGAGTAGAGTCTCATTTTCATAGCATAACACCTTTAAAAATTGAATATACTCCAAGCCCATGATTTTCTTTTCTGTGGAAAAGTTCATTTGTGCCATATACTAGATTCCAGATATAAGAGATATCATACGGTATTTGTCTTTCTCTTTCTGACTTACCTCACTTAGTATGAGAGTCTCTAGTTCCATCCATATTGCTGCAAATGGCATTATTTTTTCTTTTTCTCTGGTTCCATCCATATTGCTGCAAATGGCATTATTTTGTTCTTTTTCATGACTGAGTAGTATTCCGTTATGTATGTATGTAAACCAGCTATAATGAGAAAAATAAAAACCATTATATAAAAAAATTGAATATATACTCTAGATTATTTTGTGGTACTACTTGAGCTTATTTCTATTCAATCTTATTTATTGCGATGATTAATGATACAGTCAGTGTATTTTGTAAATGATATGAAATATGTGTAATAGTTGACTCCACACATAAAGGAATCATGGTTAAAATAGGAACAGGGTGAAAGGATAGATATATGTCATTCCTCAAATACATATAATGCTAAGCATACTGTGTTCTGAAATAATGGTCACTGTTAACCAGAAATCAACTTACATTCAAACATTTAAAGACACATCTCAGTATACGATGGAGACTAATTGCTAAATCATGTTTAATGTTATGTTTAAAATATTCTGTTCTTATGTTTTTAATTTGTATATTATAATATTTCAATGTTTCTCACCATACTTTTATTTATACAGGGAATATGAAATGAATACTTCACTCTATAGCAGACTTTTTTTAAACAAATGAATGAGTGATTTTAAAAAAATTTTTATTAGAATATAGTTGACTTACAGTGCTGTGTCTATTTCTGCTGTATAGCATAGTGACCCAGTCATGTGTGTGTGTGTGGGTGTGTGTATACACACACACATCCTTTTTCTCATACTGTCTTCCATCCTGTTCTACTCCAAGAAACTGGATATAGTTCCCTGTGCTGTACAGTAGCACCTCACTGCTTATTCTTTCTAAATGTAATAGTTTGCATCTACCAACCCCAAACTCCCAGTCCATCCCACCCTTTATCTCCTCCCCCTTGTGATACTCTCCAAAGTTTTTTTTTCTCTTGTGAAAATTTAGTATTGTAAATTACTATAGTACTTTTATACTGGTTTAATTCAAAATGATTGTAATAGCTGGGAGTAGAGTCTCATTTTCATAGCATAACACCTTTAAAAATTGAATATACTCCAAGCCCATGATTTTCTTTTCTGTGGAAAGGTTGATTTGTGCCATATATTAGATTCCAGATATAAGAATCTATATCTATATTTGTGCCATATATTAGTTTCAGATATAAGAATCTATATCTATATTTGTGTCTCCCCCTTGGCAACCACGAGTCTGTTGTCCATGTCCCTGAGCCTATAGCAGACTTTTATGGCATTTCATGACTCAGTGAAGGACTTCAAAGAATTTACCTCATGTAAATTTATGATAGCTCTACGATGAACCAAGCTAAGCTGAATTGAGAGTATGTGAAATCCACTCCTGTACCTAGATCTTTGACTCATTGTTGTTTAAGACTATACAGAATTGCGGGTGCCAGACAGAATCTGATGTGATAACTAAGACTTGACTCAAATCAGTGGTCACACAGGAGTATGTACTGCATTGGAATGTCCGCATCAAAATCCTATGCTTATAATTCAAAGGAGACATCTGAAGGATTTCTGCTTTCCTTTAATTCCCCATGTAATATATTAAGTCAATGTATAGAACATATTAAATCAACATAAAAGTAAAGAAGGAAAGCTGATACTTATTTCTTCTTAATGAGTTGGATAAGCTTCCAAATGGCCACTTCTAGTAGTGATATTTTTGAAACTGCACATTATGAAAGAGTTAGTGTCTTTTAGCCTTTAGTAAATGATGTATTTGTAAGTACATTTTTGAAGGCTCGTTGTTCTTTTCAAACCAAAGTTAATGGTGAACTTGAAAAAGAAAATGAAACAGGTCTGTCAAATGGAATTTCCTACGAGCTTCTCCACCCACTCCATCTGCTTATATTACAGAAGAAATTTAGCCAAATCCCACTAGTTTCTGAAGTAATTTTTCATTCTGTTCCCAGGCCCCATGTTTTGAACAAAATATCCAATATGTCATGGCTGGTTAACTCCGACATTCATTTTAGAATTCACTTTAAGGTGTTGGAGTTCATTATTTCTAGAGCAGCATTAGTATATTCCCTAAGTTTGGGGAAATTAATGTTAATGCTTTAAAAAATAAGTTTGAAGTAAGAATGAAGTAGTATATGCTGAATTTAATATCATTGTCCTATTTAATAACCATGATCATTTTCTTCTTAAAAGGCGTCTTGATGTATAATAACTTGGCATTTTTAAGAAGAATCACATTATTAACCATGTCACAACTTTATAACCAGATCAGAATTTATACAAATATATAAGAAAAAATATGTAGAAACAGGAACCAATAGTGATAAACACTTAAGTAGAAAATTTTTATCAAGGAGCAGCTATATAACCAACCATATTTCTAAGATTTTTTTTTTTTTTTAAAGAGCTCAATCAGAATCAGTAACTTAGGGCAGATGCACCCTGTTAAGTATTGAATTATGTCCACGCCTTAATTCATGGAAGGAAGGGTAGGTTCAAGTCCTAGTTCCCAGCACCTCAGTGTGTGGTCGTGACCTTGTTTGGAAACAGGATGGTTACAGCTGGAATTAGTTTGGGAGGTGCTAGAACAGGGTGGGCCTCCAACGCAGCAGGACTGCTGTTCTCGCAAGAAGATGGCCACGTGAGAACAGAGGACTGGAGAGCCCCAAGCACTGCCAGCACACCACCAGAAGCTAGAAAGAGTTGGGGAAGGATTCTTCTACAGGTTTTGGAGGGAGCGTGGCACTGCTCAACCTTTGATTTTGCATTTCAGTCCCCAGAACTATAGACAATAAATTTCTGTTGTTTTAAGCCACCCAACTTGGGACACTTCATTGCTTCATCATTTGGGCTCACCTCATTAGCCCTAGGAAACGAATATACACCCCAACACAAGTTCTGCTTAAATTTTATTAGAGAAAGAAGTGAAAGCGGGAAAAAAAAGTCAGAAAAATGAAGGTCAAGTTAGAAACAGTAGAAATGACAGATTGCTGAAAACATGGTAAGGGATACAGAATTCAAGATGGCAAAAAGAAATGGAAACAGAATTTTTTAAAAATCAGAGAAAACAAAGGGAAAATGGACAGTAGAGCTCTAACCATTAGTATACTCTGAATATGCTCAAATAAAGTGATTCATGTTTGGAAATAATAGGATGCTAAAGACACACCAGGGCAATGCAAATCAACCAACAAACAAAAAAGGCACAAATATCAAGCAAGGTGAGTGAAGGGAAAAACCCACCAAATGATTAGACACAGGCAAACATTTTATTACAAAGAGAAGGATCCATAATCTAACTGATAGATGTCATTTGTTACCAACATTCAAAAAACAAATTCTAGGAAGTATTAGGGAAAAAAAATGTAGTACAAGACTTCAGTTGCACTTTCCTCAATCGTGAAATAATATAAGATAGATCCTCCACAGACAAACATACTCCCTACTCCCACAAAAAGATATATCTTATTTTCCAGCAATTACGGAAAAATCGATCACAAAGTTACCATGGACTAGCCATAAAGAAAAGTCAGATTCCTAAAGAAACAGAGTTCACAGCTTTCATCACAAAGCAATAAGATCAGAAAACAGCAGATGGCACACAGCCAGACCAACTAAATAAAAACTAACCTGGACGTATATCTCAGACCAAGGGGAAAATCAAACCTAAAACTACAGAATGTCTGGAAAGTAACAGTGATAAAGACACCATATACAGAAACTGCTGAACTGCAGTTTACAATGCCGAAATCAAAATGCATACTTCTAAATGATTAAATAAAAGTGAATGGAATAAACTTTCATTGCAAAAATTTAGAATATCAGTAAAGGAAGAAATTAATGTTAATCGCAGAAGTGTGTTACTAGAAAACATAAATTTTTTGTAAAAATGTTTGAAGGGGGAGGATAAAATAGATAAACCTGAAAATTATGGTATAAAGAAAATAATGGCATTTACATGAGAAAGTAAAATATCCTAATTGAAAATTTTGCTTAGCACTATGCAGATGAATTCAAAGGAAAAAAATTTCTTAAACTTCTTCAGTGAAAAAAAAAAAAAAAACTCCAGTTTTTATATTTGAGGAATAAGTGCTTAAAAACCTAACTTTTACCTATCTCAGCCCTCCTGGTAACTACCATCACAAAAAAAATACACCAGGTCTAGAATATACCACGGTAACTCAATGCAATGCTTAAGGAATTCATCTTTCCAATGCTATTTAAACTCTTCTGAAGTATAGAAGAAAGAAAACTCTCCATTTTAAAGAAAGTTAGCTTTGAAGGGTGAGACGTATCTTGTTGCTTAACTAATTTTAAAAAATAAATAAATCTTAGAAATATGGTTGGTTATATAGCTGCTCTTTGGTAAAATTTAAAAATATTTTTCCTGGAATTGACAGATTAAATGATAGTTATAGCAAATATCATGTAAGGGAGGTATGCACTCTCACAGTAAGTAATTAGTTTAGTTACTTCTTCAGCATGCTCCAGCAAACTAATTACATTCTCTGCAAGCAACCATTATTTTTAGCAAAACACAGTTTACTTGATAATAAAGGATTTTTTTTTTTTTGGTAGTTTTCGTTCAGGTTTATGGCATGTACTATATTTTATTTCATCTTGTTTAAACACCTCATACCTAATGGTTGTGAAAACAATTTTATGTACAAAACAGTTATTAACAAATGTCCTTTAAATATAGAAATAGATTGACAGTTAATACCAATACTAAAAGATCATACTTAGCTAAAGCACTGTGTGCCCTTTTTAAAGTAATATATTTATAAAAAATATAATATGAGGAAGCATACTTATTAATATGCTTATAAAAATTTAATACAACTGATTACATTTTTAGAAGGAAAGGGTTAATGCTGGTCTGGTAGCCTTTTTTCCAGCCTTGATGACTCCTGATGACTTTACCCTTGGTCAAATCCTCCTTGAAATACTAACTCAAGGAACTCTTAAGAGTGTGCCTACCCTGGAGCCAAAATAGATCAGACTTTGACTGAGGACCATTAGAAGATGGAGCTACTGGGCTTCCTAGTCAATATTTTTTTATAAAGGGTAACCAGTGTTGGAGTTCCCATCTTGGTGCAGTGGTTAACGAATTTGACTAGGAACCATGAGGTTGTGGGTTCGATCCCTGGCCTTGCTCAGTGGGTTAAGGATCCGGCATTGTGGTGAGCTGTGGTGTAGGTCGCTGACGCGACGTGGCTCGGATCCTGCATTGCTGTGGCTCTGGCGTAGGCCGGCAGCTACAGCTCTGATTTGACCCCTAGCTTGGGAACCTCCATATGCTGCGAGTGCGGCCCTAGAAAAGACGAAAAGACCAAAAAGAAAAAAAACCCCCCAAAAAAAACCAGTATTGATGAAGCAACTCCAGAGGGGACAGCAATGACTAGGTGGGAATCAAGACTGAAGGCTTTCTGAGACAAGACGGCACACACTCAGCCTCTTCTAGGATCCTCTAAGTGCTGAGTGACTGGGATGTGGAAAACTTCCTGGGAGTTGCAGGACCACAGCCACGCCTTTGTAAGCATTCTGTGCAATTGCCTGTCCTATATCCTTTCCTAAAGCTACATAAACTTGGTATTGAATAAAACCATTATTTTCTTACAGTCTCTCTTTTTGAACCCAAGAACATTGCTATTAGCAGCAGAAAGTTTTCTCAGTTGCACACTTTTGATCATTGTATAGTTTTTAAATCAATGGGTTCGTTTCATGACATTTACCAATTATTCTTTAAGAGCTGCATTTAAGTTTTTGTTGTTTGATTCCATTTAGAACAAGAGTCCTTCAAGAAAAAGTTTGTTTTGAGAAATCTTCAAAGCTTAAGATAAAAAGAGAATGTTAATTTTGCTACATGTGGAATTGAGATGACAAAACCTCCAAAATCATGTACAGTGACATCTGTGATAAATAATCTTGAAGCCAGATGTAATAAAGAATCTAACTAACAAGCAGAAAAAATAAGTCAGAGAAAAACCGAGTATTCAAAACATCTTTTTTCCATTAGTCAACCTTCAAAACCAAAACTTGGCTGGAATGTTGTAATGAGATATTTTTCTAGTTTTGAGTTTTTAGAAACTAAGAACTTAGAAAAAGATTGCTATGGACTTCCATTTTCAGTAGTTGTAAATTTCATAGATTTTCCCATGTCATAAATTATAGTAAAAATTCCTTTTAGAAGACATTACTAAAAAAACTTCTTTTCCCTGAATTATATTCTGGTGTGTAAATAATTTTTTTAGTGTTAATAATATGAAGTGTACTTGTGAATCTTATATTGCAGGAATTTGGACATGTAGGAATATTGTTTGACAGCATGGTACACTAATAACAAATTCAGCAATGCTTCTGTTTTCCTTACGGAGAGGAATCTAAGTCTTATACAGAATCAACGCAATGGAAGTGACTGAAAGTATGTTTAGAGAACAGTAAACAGCAAAAAAAAAAAAAAAAACAAGAAAAAGAAAAAGAAAAAAAAAGCCCTAGTAATGTGAAATTGTCATTGATAACAAAACAAGTATGTTGGAGCCTATGAGAGAGTTAGCATTTTAGTAACACTTCATTTTTGTGATCAAAGAGGAATTGTAGTATTGGGTAAAGTAATATTGGCTGTTGAGAAGCATAACAATTGTGAGCCATTTTGATCATTTGATTTTAGTCAAAGACAAATCATACGACAAACAAGATATTAAAACTGCCTGTTCTGATCTTATGTGAGATGTTTAAACAGATAGAATGGAAGCTAGTACAGGTAAAAAGGACTCTAAATAAAAACTAAAAAAAAGCATTAATTATTAAGCAGCATAAGTTCTGTTCATAGTCAATGGTTGCTTGCCAAGGATGTATTTAGTTTCCTAGGACCTGCTGATGAAACAACTGAGCTCATATGCCTGACAGTATACATATTTCTAACATGATTTTTGCTAAACATCATTTTATCATTCAACTCTAGGACAATATTAACATTGATGAGGTACTAGTGTACCTGAGATGCAGATAAAAATTAAAAGACAATTTCATTATCCTGTTCATTGTTCCATTGTTCCATTTCAAGATCCATAGTCTAAGCACAAATTTTTCTCCAGTAATAATGTAAAATGGGGATGCATGAAAATTTTTTTTTTTTTTTTTTAGGAATAAGCATTGCAATTAAGGGCAACACTTGGCATCTACTTCTGAAAATATTCATCTTATTTCATGATATAGTATCAGTGAAATAGCATCATCACAAGTCGAGTCTTCACATTCAGTAACTGTAGGGGAATAAATGCTTATTTTTGTTATTATCTGAAAGGAAAAAGAGCAAGATCACCATCATGGGTAATCTATATTAGAAGAACTGGCCAAAAAACCCTCAGTTTGTTCAGTTGAAGTGAACATCAATTTAAAACCACACATCATATAGTAGACAGGAACACTCTAGCTGCTGGTGGTACTGACAAACTATTTCTCTACACTCTAATATTAAATTTCTAGAATTCGACTACTAAAATGTTTTTAACAATAAAATTGTGACCATTACATTTTTGATGCAATTTATATTTCAGTCTATATACCGAAATTTCCTTCTGTGATGATGATAAGGTGAGTTATTCAACATTCTGTTGAAATGAACATTCTGTATCCCTCTAAATATAAAAATACAAACAAACAAACAAACAAAGTTGATGCTAGCATGAGAATAGCCAAATAGATCACAGGGTTAGAAAGTTCAAAACTGAGTATAAAAGTATTTGCAAATGTAGTATATGAAGGACTGTTATTTCATATCAGCAAGGAAAATTTGATTATTTAATAAAATGTGTTGAGATAACTGAGTAGTCACCTAGGAGAAAATGCTGGCTCCCTATCTCTAATTTTTTTTATCCAAGTTAATTTCAGATGAATAATTTAAATGAACAAATTACTAAGATAAAACATGAGTTTTTGAAATCTTGAAATTTGGGAAAGCCTTTCTAAGTGTGACACCAAAACAATAAAATCTGATACATTCAACCACGAAAATTAAATACACTGCCAAAACTCACCATAAACTCAAAAGATAATCCTGAAAAACAGTTAAACCGCTATTGTCCTTGATTTTCAAAGAACTCCTACAAGTCAAAAAGATCAGAAAAATGAGGAGGAGGACAAGATGGCGGAGGAGTAGGGGGACACGCTCGCCCTCTCCCACAAACACAACAAAAAAAGCACATCTACAGAAGAAATGACTCGCACAGAACAACAACCAATCGCTGGCAGAGGAACCTAAACTCCAATAACGGCAAGAAGTTCGTGACATTATTGGGCAGAACGGGAGAAAAGAGGAGAGTGAGAGAAGGTGAATCCGAGCGGGACGGGCGCTCCCGAAAGGGAACTGCGGAGGAGAAAGGGATCCCGCACCCTGGAAAGTCTCCTACCGGGGGAAAGATCAAACGAACCGGAGGAATCTCCAGATGCAGAGAAGAGTGTAGCAGTAAGTCGGAGTACGGAAAAACGATCAAGAACCCAACGGACCATCTGAACTACGGGCACAGTCACCAAAAATTGAGACGCCTGGGTGGGGGCTGGGCACCGAATCCTCGGCTCCAGAGGTTAGTCCCCGGGAAAGGGCCGGGGGACGCCTGGGTGGGGGCTGGGCACCGAGACCTCAGCTCTGAAGGTTGGTCCCCGAGAGGGGGCCGGGGGACGCCTGGGTTGGGGCTGGGCACCGAGACCTCGCCTCCGAAGGTTAGTCCCCAAGAAAGGGCCGGGGGGCGCCGCCTGGGTGGGGGCTGGGCACCGAGACCTCGGCTCCAGAGATTAGTCCCCGGGCTAGGGGGGCGGGGAAGAGCGGAAACTGCTTGGGAGGTCTCTAAACCATTTGACGGGGCAGAGACTGCCTGAGAGACTAGAAAACAAAGCTGTCGCAGAGGAAGGGAGCAATACTCTAGGGGCGGGGAAGTGGAAAGCCGCCTCAGAGGGAACCTGGGAGAAGAGCCTGGTCTGCGCCCGTGCTGGGGAGGGGAGAGAAGAAGGGGTGGGTCCCCATAGAATACCCCCCACGCCACAGCAAGCTTACAGGCCCGCTAGCTAGCAGAAAGCTGTGCTTCCCAGTGCATTCCCTCCCCCCACCCCCGCCACCCCCTACGCTCTCGCCGAACCTGGGGCTGCCTGCCATCCAGGAGGGCTGGCCTCAACAATTGCCTGAAGCCTACCACCGCAGGGGCTCTCCCTGCACAGGCCTGCTTGCCCTTTGGAGGGGCTACACTTCCACAGAGCAGCACCAAACACCACCAGCCCCCTAGAAAAGGCCTGCAGCCCAGAAAAGCTAGAACAAGCCTAGCCAGGCCGTGAATAGATCGACCTAATTCTCCGACGGTTTTTCTGAGACGGGCTCCCCCGGGGAGGAGCCTCTTGAGTCTCCAAGGGCCTTGCTACACGCCCAAGACCCCAGGGGGTGCTAAGACCTAGGGGACCAGCTGCATAGGACTGCCAGCTCCAGGCAGGACCCCCTGCAGCCCAGAAAAGCTGCAACAAGCCTGGCCGAATTGGGAAAAGATCTCAGACGGTCTTTCTGAGTCGGGCTGTCCTGGGGAGGAGCCTCTTGAGTCTCCAAGGGCCCTGCTACCCGCCCAAGACCCCAAGGGGTGCTGAGACCTAGTGGACCAGCTGCATAGGACTGCCAGCTCCAGGCAGGACCCCCTGCAGCCCAGAAAAGCTGCAACAAGCCTGGCGGAATCGGGAAAAGATCTCAGACGGTCTTTCTGAGTCGGGCTGTCCTGGGGAGGAGCCTCTTGAGCCTCCAAGGGCCCTGCTACCCGCCCAAGACCCCAGGGGGTGCTGAGACCTAGTGGACCAGCTGCATAGGACTGCCAGCTCCAGGCAGGACCCCCTGCAGCCCAGAAAAGCTGCAACAAGCCTGGCCGAATCGGGAAAAGATCTCAAACGGTCTTTCTGAATCGGGCTGCCCTGGGGAGGAGCCTCTTGAGTCTCCAAGGGCCCTGCTACCCACCCAAGACCCCAAGGGGTGCTGAGACCTAGTGGACCAGCTGCATAGGACTGCCAGCTCCAGGCAGGACCCCCTGCAGCCCAGAAAAGCTGCAACAAGCCTGGCGGAATCGGGAAAAGATCTCAGACGGTCTTTCTGAGTCGGGCTGTCCTGGGGAGGAGCCTCTTGAGCCTCCAAGGGCCCTGCTACCCGCCCAAGACCCCAGGGGGTGCTGAGACCTAGTGGACCAGCTGCATAGGACTGCCAGCTCCAGGCAGGACCCCCTGCAGCCCAGAAAAGCTGCAACAAGCCTGGCCGAATCGGGAAAAGATCTCAAACGGTCTTTCTGAATTGGGCTGCCCTGGGGAGGAGCCTCTTGAGTCTCCAAGGGCCCTGCTACCCGCCCAAGACCCCAAGGGGTGCTGAGACCTAGTGGACCAGCTGCATAGGACTGCCAGCTCCAGGCAGGACCCCCTGCAGCCCAGAAAAGCTGCAACAAGCCTGGCCGAATTGGGAAAAGATCTCAGACGGTCTTTCTGAGTCGGGCTGTTCTGGGGAGGAGCCTCTTGAGTCTCCAAAGGCCCTGCTACTCGCCCAAGACCCCAAGGGGTGCTGAGACCTAGTGGACCAGCTGCATAGGACTGCCAGCTCCAGGCAGGACCCCCTGCAGCCCAGAAAAGCTGCAACAAGCCTGGCGGAATCGGGAAAAGATCTCAGACGGTCTTTCTGAATCGGGCTGCCCTGGGGAGGAACCTCTTGAGTCTCCAAGGGCCCTGCTACCCGCCCAAGACCCCAGGGGGTGCTGAGAACCAAGTGAAATCTGCTACCATCGTGGGGTGGACCTCCCAGTCCTGTCTGCCCTCAGGAAGTCCTCCTTTGCTTCAAAGAAACACTGTTAGTCCCATCAACACTCCAGAAAAGCCACACTGCCTCAAAAAAAAGATTGACCAACAACGACAGCCCTCAGGAAATATTCCACGGCAGTGACAAGGCAAACACTACCCGATAACGGAGAGTACAACTCCCTCAGGAGAAAGAAGACAACAAGCAAGATGAAGAAGCTGAGAAACCACCCCCAGTCAAACCAACAGGAGAACTCACCTAAAACAGTCAACAATGAAACTGATCTCTGCAGTCTGACAGACCTGGAGTTCAAAAGAGAAATAGTGAAAATACTGAAGGAATTAAGAGAAGATATGAACAGCAATGCAGATACCCTCAGAAAGGAGCTAGAAAATATAAGGAGGAGCCAAGAAAAACTAGAACATTCATTTGCAGAGATGCAAACTGAACTAGGGGCAGTAAAAACCAGAATGAATAATGCAGAAGAACGAATCAGTGATATGGAAGATAGAATAATGGAAATCACTCAATCTGGTCAACAGACAGAAAACCGAATCAAAAAACTGGAAAGCAATATAAGAGACCTATGGGATAATATAAAACGAGCCAATCTACGCATAATAGGAATTCCAGAAGGAGTAGAAAAAGATAAGGGAATGGAAAATATATTTGAAGAAATTATCGCTGGAAACTTCCCAAATCTAAAGGATACTGGATTCAAGATACAAGAAGCACAGAGGGCCCCAAACAAACTGAACCCAAACAGACCCACACCAAGACACATCATAATAAAAATGGCAAAAGTTAGTGATAAAGAGAGGATCCTAAAGGCAGCAAGAGAAAAACAGAATGTTACCTACAAGGGAACCCCCATAAGAATATCAGCTGATTTCTCTACAGAAACACTACAGGCCAGGAGGGAATGGCAAGAGATATTTAAAGTGCTCAAAGGAAAAAATATGCAACCTAGAATACTTTATCCAGCAAGAATATCATTTAAAATAGAAGGGGAAATAAAAATTTTTCCCAACAAACAAAAACTTAAAGAATACAGCAACACAAAACCCAGGTTAAAGGAAATATTGAAAGGGCTTCTCTAAACCAAAAGAAAGGAAGGAAAGGGAAGAAAAAAGAAAAGAAAAAAAAAAAAAAGAAGAAGAAGAAGAGGAAGAACTAGGACAGAGGAAGATACAATCAGAGAGCAGTCATTCAAATAAGCCAGCATACAGATTTAATCATGAACATGCTTCAAACAAAATAAAATTAAAAAGAAAAAAATAAAAGAGTCATCAAAACCATAAAATGTGGGCAAGGGATGTTAGGAGGTAAATAATCCTTTTTGTTTGTATGTATGTCTCTCTTCTTAATTTTAATATAATAATGAAGTGTTTGAACTTACAGGACCATCAGGCTAAAACACACAATTATGGGAAGGGGTTAGCATACTTAAAAAACAGGGCAACCACAAGCCAAAACCAAATATTGCATTTGCAAAAAATGAAAAAAAAATACACTCAAGCAGATAATAACAGGAGACCATCCAACCAAAAAAAAAAAAAAAAAAAAAAAAAAAAGAAAGGAAGAATGGAGAACCATAGAATCAACTGGAACACGAGGATCAAATGGCAATAAATAATCATCTATCAATTATCACCTTAAATGTCAATGGACTGAATGCCCCAATCAAAAGACACAGAATGGCTGAGTGGATAAAACGGCAAAAACCTTCAATATGCTGCCTACAAGAAACTCACCTTAGGACAAAAGATACATATAGATTGAAAGTGAAAGGCTGGGGAAAAGTATTTCATGCCAATAGACATGACAGAAAAGCAGGAGTTGCAACGCTCATATCAGACAAAATAGACTTTAAAACAAAAGACATAAAGAAAGACAAAGAAGGACACTATTTAATGATTAAGGGATCCATCCAAGGAGAGGATGTTACTATCATCAACATATATGCCCCAAACATAGGAGCACCCAGATACATACAACAAATATTAACAGACATAAAGGGAGATATTGATGAGAATACAATCATAGTAGGAGACCTAAATACCCCCCTCACATCAATGGACAGATCCTCTAGACAGAAAACCAATAAAGCAACAGAGATCCTAAAGGAAACAATAGAAAAGTTAGACTTAATTGATATCTTCAGGACACTACATCCAAAAAAATCAGAATACACATTCTTCTCAAATGCTCATGGAACATTCTCAAGAATCGACCACATATTGGGACATAAAGCGAATCTCAATAAATTTAGGAGCATAGAAATTATCTCAAGTATCTTCTCTGACCACAATGCCATGAAATTAGAAATCAACCATGGGAAAAGGAAAGAGAAAAAACCTACTCCATGGAGACTAAACAACATGCTACTAAAAAACCAATGGGTCAATGAGGAAATCAAGAAGGAAATTAAAAACTATCTTGAAACAAATGATAATGAAGACACAACCTCTCAAAATCTATGGGATGCTGCGAAAGCAGTGCTCAGAGGGAAATTTATAGCAATACAGGCCTTTCTCAAAAAAGAAGAAAGATCCCAAATTGACAACTTAACCCTCCACCTAAATGAATTAGAAAAAGAAGAACAAAGAAGTCCTAAAGTCAGCAGAAGGAAGGAAATTGTAAAGATCAAAGAAGAAATCAATAAAATAGAGACTCAAAAAACAATAGAGAAAATTAATAAAACCAAGAGCTGGTTCTTTGAAAAGGTGAACAAAATTGATAAACCCCTGGCCAGACTCACTAAAAAGAGGAGAGAAAGAACCCAAATCACCAAAATTATAAATGAAAAAGGAGAAATCACAACGGATACAGCAGAAATACAAAAAACCATAAGAGAATACTATGAACAACTATATGGCAATAAGTTTGACAATCTGGAAGAAATGGACAATTTTCTAGAATCTTACAGCCTGCCAAAACTGAATCAAGCAGAAACAGACCAACTGAACAGACCAATCACCAGAAATGAAATTGAAGAGGTCATAAAATCACTCCCTACAAATAAAAGCCCAGGACCAGATGGCTTCACAGGTGAATTCTATCAAACATATAAAGAGGAATTGGTGCCCATCCTCCTTAAACTCTTTCAAAAGGTTGAAGAAGAAGGAATACTCCCAAAGACATTCTATGAGGCCACCATCACCCTCATTCCAAAACCAGGCAGAGATACCACCAAAAAAGAAAACTATCGCCCAATATCATTGATGAATATAGATGCAAAAATTCTCAACAAAATCTTAGCCAACCGAATCCAACAACATATCAAAAAAATTATACACCATGACCAGGTTGGGTTCATCCCAGGTTCACAAGGATGGTTCAACATACGCAAATCAATCAACATCATACACCACATTAACAAAAAAAAGGTCAAAAATCATATGATCATCTCAATAGATGCAGAAAAAGCATTTGACAAAGTTCAACATCCATTCATGATCAAGACCCTCGCCAAAGTGGGTATAGAGGGAACATTCCTGAATATAATCAAAGCCATTTATGATAAACCCACAGCAAATATAATCCTCAATGGGGAAAAACTGAAAGCCTTCTCACTCAAATCTGGAACAAGACAGGGATGCCCACTCTCACCACTGCTCTTCAACATCGTTTTGGAAGTCTTAGCCACAGCAATTAGACAAACAAAAGAAATCAAAGGCATCCATATAGGAAGAGAAGAGATCAAACTGTCACTGTATGCAGATGACATGATTCTATACCTAGAAAACCCTAAGGACTCAACCCCAAAACTCCTTGAACTGATTAATAAATTCAGCAAAGTGGCAGGATATAAGATTAACATTCAGAAGTCAGTTGCATTTCTGTATACCAGCAATGAAGCATTAGAAAAGGAATACAAAAATACGATACCTTTTAAAATTGTACCTCACAAAATCAAATACCTCGGAATACACCTAACCAAAGAGGTAAAGGACCTATATGCCGAGAACTATAAAACCTTAATCAAAGAAATCAAAGAAGATGTAAAAAAATGGAAAGATATTCCATGTTCCTGGATTGGAAAAATCAATATTGTGAAAATGGCCATCCTACCCAAAGCAATCTACAGATTCAATGCAATCCCTATCAAATTACCCATGACATTTTTCACAGAACTAGAACAAACAATCCAAACATTTATATGGAACCACAAAAGACCGAGAATCGCCAAAGCAATCCTGAGAAACAAAAACCAAGCAGGAGGCATCACTCTCCCAGACTTCAAGAAATACTACAAAGCCACAGTCATCAAAACAGTGTGGTACTGGTATCAAAACAGACAGACAGACCAATGGAACAGAATAGAGAATCTGGAAATTAACCCTGACACCTATGGTCAATTAATCTTTGACAAGGGAGGCAAGAACATCAAATGGGAAAAGGAAAGTCTATTCAGCAAGTATTGCTGGGAAACCTGGACAGCTGTATGCAAAGCAATGAAACTAGAACACACCCTCACACCATGCACAAAAATAAACTCCAAATGGCTGAAAGACTTAAATATACGACAGGACACCATCAAACTCCTAGAAGAAAACATAGGCAAAACACTCTCTGACATCAACATCATGAATATTTTCTCAGGTCAGTCTCCCAAAGCAATAGAAATTAGAGCAAAAATAAACCCATGGGACCTCATCAAACTGAAAAGCTTTTGCACAGCAAAGGAAACCCAAAAGAAAACAAAAAGACAACTTACAGAATGGGAGAAAATAGTTTCAAATGATGCAACTGACAAGGGCTTAATCTCTAGAATATACAAGCAACTTATACAACTCAACAGCAAAAAAACCAATCAATCAATGGAAAAATGGGCAAAAGACCTGAATAGACATTTCTCCAAGGAAGATATACAGATGGCCAACAAACACATGAAAAAATGCTCAACATCGCTGATTATAAGAGAAATGCAAATCAAAACTACCATGAGATACCACCTCACACCAGTCAGAATGGCCATCATTAATAAATCCACAAATAACAAGTGCTGGAGGGGCTGTGGAGAAAAGGGAACCCTCCTGCACTGTTGGTGGGAATGTAAACTGGTACAGCCACTATGGAGAACAGTTTGGAGATACCTTAGAAATCTATACATAGAACTTCCATATGACCCTGCAATCCCACTCTTGGGCATCTATCCGGACAAAGCTCTACTTAAAAGAGACACATGCACCCGCATGTTCATTGCAGCACTATTCACAATAGCCAGGACATGGAAACAATCCAAATGTCCATCGACAGAGGATTGGATTCGGAAGATGTGGTATATATACACGATGGAATACTACTCAGCCATAAAAAAGGATGACATCATGCCATTTGCAGCAACATGGATGGAACTAGAGAATCTCATACTGAGTGAAATGAGCCAGAAAGACAAAGACAAATACCATATGACATCACTTATAACTGGAATCTAATATCCAGCACAAATGAACATCTCCTCAGAAAAGAAAATCAATCATGGACTTGGAGAAGAGACTTGTGGTTGCCTGATGGGAGGGGGAGGGAGTGGGAGGGATCGGGAGCTTGGGCTTATCAGACACAACTTAGAATAGATTTACAAGGAGATCCCGCTGAATAGCATTGAGAACTATGTCTAGATACTCATGTTGCAACAGAAGAAATGGTGGGGGAAAAACTGTAATTGTAATGTATACATGTAAGGATAACCTGACCCCCTTGCTGTACAGTGGGAAAATAAAATTAAAAAAAAAAAAAAAAAAAAAAAAAAAAAAAAAAAAAAAAAAAAAGAAAAATGAGCAACAGATAAGCAGAAACAGTTAAGTGAAGAGGAAATACAATTGGCTATTAAACTGATGAAAAGATGCTCAAATGTATCCACCAATATGCAAATACACAACTATACAAGATATCATTTTTCATCTATTAGGTTGGTTAAAAAATGTATTTACTGAAACTTGTAGAGTGCTTCAAGACAGGATCTCACATTGTTAAAGCAAGTGAAAATTGACAAAATGTGTATAAAGGATAAAGGGACAATACCAATCAAAATCACAGATGTGATTTTACATTGAATTTCCCATAGACACGTATCCTACAGATCCTTGAACACTTGTAAATTTAACTTATGTTGCAAGGATATTCATTGCAGCAATGTTTATAAAAGCAAAAAGCTGGAAATCATGGATTAGAAGCAGAATCTTGTAGTGGTATCCCTTCGCAGTCAGATAAAAACACTGATATACAAAAGATATGAACGCTTTATGTGGGAACATAGCAATTTCATAAGTTATACAAAAGTATTTTGAAAATTAGGTGCTAAAGCAACTCTAGTCTATTTTGAATGGAAGAACTAAAACCTTTCGTAGGCAATTATAGCCGTGACTTAGCAGTGAGGGACAGTTATTGTTGTGGTTGCTGCTGTTTACACTGTGCCACAAACTGTGCTGAGCATTTTAAAAGATTACTTAACCTACTTTTAATAATATGCAATAATCTATATGAGAAAGAATCTGAAAAAGAATGGATAAGCATGTATGTCTAGCTGAATCACTTTGCTGTACAGCAGAAATTAATGCAACATTTTAACTCAGCTATACTTGAATAACATTTTTTGAAAAATGAACAACAAAAAATTGTGCCCCTGAGACAAGCTTTCTAATGCCATTGACTCTGTCTTTTTAGGAAGTCTCTTAAGGCCACAAACACTCTTAAAAACTGCTTTCTAAATTATGATCCTTACTGTTTTTGAAATCTGAACTTACCTTCTGCTCCAGAAAGAATGGGTTGTTCCCTGCTGTGTCAGTCCTCATCTACATGGACAAAGAACTGAGCCCAATCCTAACTTTGGGAAAACAACAAACATGTGAGAATAGCCCAGCTATGACTCTTACCAAACCAGAAATATCTTACTTTCATGAGAAAGATGAAAAAAACTCCTGCTTCTGAAGAACTTATAAGATTGACCATTTCAGGTGACTAAAATAGAATTATATTTATTATAACAATTCACTGTGTAATATTGCTCTCATTAATTTAGAAATCCTCTCTGATGTCAGCTAAATTGGAGCTCATTTTGAAACTGGATGGATAGGCCCATAAGTCAGTCATTCACCTCTAGGGAATATACTGGTCAGTAGCACTCACGCATGGTCATAGGCAGAGGCTTGCTGCATGCCCAAGAGGAAATATACCCACTCAGTACTTACCACGTGACAGACACTATTTTTATTTTAAGTGTGAGAGAGAGAATGTGTGTGCATGTTTAATCCTTAATCCTTAGTAATCCTAATAAGGTACATGGCATAAACATCCTTACAGGTGAGAAGGCAGAGGCTTAAACAGATTAAGACATTTGTCAAAGACAACTCCATGTGTGGCAGAGCTGGTTCTGATTAACTCATTTCCAAATACAATAAATTATTACAGCTATTGCAATTATTGTAACAGTTATAGATATTACTATATTTCATCAAATCTGAGATACTGTAAAACACATCACTATTTGATGCTTCTAACTAAAAATATAACTTTGCAAATTACACTGTTACGTACACATTTTACCATAGTGTCACCTGTCAAATCACGTGTGAATAAAATTGTGAGATAGGAGAATATTTCTGACAACTTGATATTTGAAGTGCTAATGGTAATACTTCAAAAATTGATCATACCAGTTTATTGTCTTGGAATTTCTTTCTCCTACTCTCAGAGTTTCAGTCATATAACAATTTCTTTTTATGTATTTCAGTAACAAAATATAACACAGTTTCAGCTCCTTATGAGTCCTTAGTGTCTTCCTTTCTTAGGTACAATAAAGCATTTGCTGGCTGGTTATTTAAAACTAAATAAATAAAAATAATTGTTGGTTATTTGTCAAATGACTAATATTTACTTCACTAAAATCAATCTCATGCCTTGCTGCTATTGCAGTTCATTTTTTTCATACACACTGGCTTTTGATTCCAAAGCAAGTTATACCAAAATCTTTTTGAATGCATCTTTATAGCAATTCAACATAGCAGTAATCCATAAAACTCAGATATAAATGAGGAAATCACGGGTGGCTATGACTAAGTTCTCTTATGTTTATTTTTTTGTTTGTTTGTTTTTGTTTTGTTTTCTGCTTTTATTTTTTTATTTTTATTTTTATATTGATAAGCATTTTATTTTTATTACTCAAATGAATTTATCACATCTGTAGTTGTATAATGATCATAACAATCTGATTTCACAGGATTTCCATCCCACAGCCCAAGCACATCCCACCACCCCCAAACTGTCTCCTCCGGAGACCATAGGTTTTTCAATGTCTGTGAGTCAGCATCTGTTCTGCAAAGAAGTTCCGTCTGTCCTTTTTTCAGATTCCACATGTCAGTGAAAGCATTTGATGTTGGTGTCTCATTGTATGGCTGACTTCACTTAGCATGATAGTTTCTAGGTCCATCCATGTTGCTAAAAATGCTGGTATTTCGTTCTTTTTGATGGCTGAATAATATTCCATTGTGTATATATGTACCACATCTTCTGGATCCACTCCTCTGTCGATGGGCATTTAGGTTGTTTCCATGTCTTGGCTATTGTAAATAGTGCTGCAATGAACATTGGAGTACATGTGTCTTTGCGAGTCGTGGTTTTCTCTGGATAGATGCCCAGGAGTGGCATTGCTGGATCAAATGGTAGTTCTATGTTTAGTTTTCTGAGGAATCTCCATACTGCTTTCCACAGTGGTTGCACCAATTTACAATCCCATCAACAGTGTACTAGGTTTCCTCTTTCTCCACACCCTCTCCAGCACTTATTGTTTGTAGACTTTTGGATGATGGCCATTCTGGCGGGTGTAAGGTGGTACCTTATCGTGGTTTTGATATGCATTTCTCTAATAATGAGTGACGCTGAACATCTTTTAGTTCTCTTATGTTTAGACAGTGACAGTCACAGTGTGTCTCAGGTCTGGCTGATGGTAATTGTAGGACTTCATCAATTGTAAGTTATATCTGAATTTCAAGGATTTTACAATGTCAAAATAAATGTTTGAAGAAAATGTATGTCAAACGCTGTGCTAGGAACTGAGAATATCGGAAAGTAATAGAATCTTTTCTCTCGTGCCTGTCTAGTGAGGGCAGAAAAATATGCCAACAATTAGTATTTTGTGTGATGATAAAAATAGCAATGAACATTGATATAGTTTTTATACACACACTTTATATATGCTCACGGATCCAGTCCTTGTACTAATTCCATGAGGGAAGTATGTGATAGAGGCATGGGTCTCTCTGGATTTGCAGGAAGGGTGTCTAAACTATCCTGTGTGTGTGGAAAGCTTTTTGTAGGAGGTACTAGTATGTATGAGTAATGGAGAAGAAGGGAAGAAATACAGTTCCAAATAGTGGCACTCTACGAGCATAGTCAAAGAGGCAGGGAGAGAGGGACACCTGGGGAATACCGAGGCTGGAGAAGTGAAGGTGCTGTGGCTTATGGGGGGGCGGGGGGAGTAGTCAGGAGCAAGGCATTGTGCCATAATACAGAGCTTAGACTTTACAGATTGGGGAGTGCCATTGTTGGTTTAGAGGGAGTTGTGATTGGGACCAGCAAGGCCTGAAAAGATTTCAGAAAATCCAAGTAAAATATAATAAAGATTTAGATTAGGTCAGCAACAGTTTTGCTAAATATTAAATACTAACATTAAAGAGCTTGAGGTCAGCAAAAATGGCAGAGTAAGAAACTCCAAAGTTATGCTCCTCCATAGAAGGAAAAAACAAAAAACAAAAAACAAAAACACCTCCTCAAACTGTGAGAATTTACTTTTTTGGAACTCTGGAAAAGAACCAAAGGTTTACAACAACCCAAGGAGTGCCTATTCAAGAAAAATCGCTGCCTCACAGTATGAACAAACTTTGTGGCATTGAAACTTATCCTAGCCTCACCTCTTCCCCATTCCCAGCTCAGGGGTAACATTGAAAATAATACCCTATATACCTCCAGGTTAACCTATTTGTTTTACCCTGTCTGTTGGGTCCCAGAAGATGAACTCAAAAGTCTAATCATTATTTTACCTGACTCCAAACTGGTTAATGCTAATGCTACTACTTGGGAGCTTTTGTCTAGAACCCTAGCAGGCAAACATGTAAGACCCTGCTGCCTAATGCATTGATAACAGTGGGGCAAATGACAGACTATTCAAAAAGCTTAGGAGGAAAGCCTGAGAAACGAGGTGTTCATAAAAATTTTGTAAAGCTCCAAAAAATTCCTAGGAATTTATACGGCCACGCATATTCTCAGGACTGTGTGCATGGTCAAGAGAGACCTATAAAGGCTCTAAGCTTTCAACTCTGGCTCTTAAGTCTATGTAAAAGTAGAAGATAAAGTCTAAGGTAGAGTTATAAACTACCATTGTTTAGAATTGAAGGCGGAGTTCCTGTCGTGGCTCAGTGGTTAGCGGATCTGACCAGGAACCATGAGGTTTCGAGTTTGATCCCTGCCCTTGCTCAGTGGGTTAAGGACCCAGCATTGCCATAAGCTGTGGTATAGGTCGAAGATGCGGCTTGGATGGATCCTGCATTGCTGTGGCTGTGGCATAGGCTGGCAGCTACAGCTCTGATTAGGCCTCTAGTCTGGGAACCTTCATATGCCATGGGAGCAGCCCTAGAAAAGGCAAAAAGACCAAAAACATTAAAAAAAAAAAAAAAAAAAAAAAAAGAATTCACTTAAAAAAAAAATGAAGGCAAACCTCTTGGCAAAGACTAGTCAATTTTGTGGTTCAAGGAATTTCAAGAAACCTCTGTCTAGTCACTAGCTGACCATTAACCTAACAGAATAGATATTTCAGCAGTCACATATGACAAAGGATACATACTTTCCAAAATTGGTTCAGAAAAATCATTGAACAAACAACAACTACAATAATCAGCAACATTAACAAACCTAGATGGGGGCTGGAGGGAGAGAAATTGATTTCCAGAAATTCCCCACTGTAATATTCAAAGTGCCCAGTTTTCAACATAAAATTATAATGCATGCAAAGAAAAAAAAGTGTCTCTGAGGGAGTTCCTGTCGTTGCGCAGTGGTTAACAAATCCGACTAGGATCCATGAGGTTGTGGGTTTGATCCCTGCCCTTGCTTAGTGGGTTAAAGATCCGGCGTTGCCGTGAGCTGTGGTGTAGGTCGCAGACGCGGCTCAGATTCCACGTTGCTGTGGCTCTGGCGTAGGCCGGAGGCTACAGCTCCGATTCGACCCCTAGCCTGGGAAACTCCATATGCCACGGGAGCAGCCCAAGAAATGGCAAAAAGACAAAAAAAAAAAAAGTGTCTCTGAGAAAACTCAGACATTCGACTATCTAGACAAAGACTCTAAATTAGCGATTTTAAATCTGTTCAAAGAGCTAGAGGAAGCCATGAATATTGAACTAAAGGAAAGGATAAGACTGATGTCTCATGAAATACAGATTATAAATAAAGACTAGAAGTTAAAAAGTTCTTGTCATGGTGCAATGGAAACGAATCTGACTAGGAATCATGAGGTTGCAGGTTTGATCCCTGGCCTCACTCAGTGGGTTAAGGATCTGGCATTCCCCTGAGCTGTGTTATATAGGTCACAAACTCAGCTCAGATCCTGCATTGCTGTGGCTGTAGTGTAGGCTGGCAGCCACAGCTCCGATTTAATCCCTAGCCTGGGAACTTCCATATGCCATGGGTTTGGCCCTAAAAAAAGCAAAAAAAAAAAAAGTAGAAGTTATAAAATAAACCAAATAAAAATTCTGAAATTGAGAAGCATAATAGCTGATATTAAAATTTCATTAGAATTTCTCAAGAGCAAGTCACATTTGAGTAAGCAGAAGAAAGAATCAGTGAACTTGACTACTGAAATGATCAAGTCCAAGAAAAAGAAAAGAATGAAGAAAAATTAATAGAACCTTAGAAACCCATGGAACACCATAAAATGTGCCAACATAGTCATAAGGAGCGTCCCAGGAAGAGACGAGAGAAAAGTGCGGAAAGAATATTTGAAGAAATAATGGCCCAAAATTCCCAAATTTGATGACAAACATTAATGTACACAGCTCAATGAACTCTAAGTAAAATAAATTCAAAGAGATCTGTATCTAGATATATCAGGATCAAACCATCCAAAGCCAAAAACAGATAGAATCTTGAAAGAAGCAATAGAGAAGTGATACATCACATGCAAAGGATGCTCAATAAGATAAACGATGGTTTCTTATTAGAAACTCTGGTGACCAGAAGGCAATGAGATGATATATTCAAAGTACTGAAATAAAAAACTTTCAACTCATAATTCTATATCTGAAAAAATTCTCCTTTAAAAAATGAAGGTGAAATTAACATGGTCCCAAGTAAACAAAAACTATGAGAGTTTGTCACTAGCAGACCTGTCCTATAATAAATGCTAAAGTCATTTGTTTGCTGGAGTCATTAAAGCTAAAATAAAAAGACATTACAGAGTAAATCAAATCCACATAAAGAAGTAAAGAACACGGATAGAGATAACTACCTACCAAAGTTAATATAAAAGATAAAGTGTTTTTTTCGGTTTTTAATTCATTTTTTCCTACCTGATTTAAAAGACAGCTGCATAAGTCAGTAATTATAAATCTGTGATAATGGACACACGATGTATAAAGATGTGATTTCTTATAATAACAGCATGAAGGTAGGGGATGGAGATATATAGGAACAATGTTTTTTATATATTATTGAAATTAAATACCTAGGAATAAACCTGACCAAGGAGGTGAAAGACTTATATGTTGAGAACTATAAAACATTAATCAAGGAAATTAAAGAGGACTCAAAGAAATGGAAGGATATTCCATGTTCCTGGATTGGAAGAATTAAGATTGTTAAAATGCCCATACTACCCAAAGTAACCTACAGATTTAATTCAATCCCCATTAAATTACCCGTGATATTTTTCATGGAACTAGAACAAACAATCCAAAATTTTATGTGGAAACATAAAAGACCCAGAATTGCCAAAGCAATCCTAAGGAACAAAAACCAAGCAGGAGGCATAATTCTCCCAGACTCAGACAGTTTTACAAAGCTAGAGTATTCATACAGTAGTCTGGTACCAAAAACAGACATACAGACAAATGGAACAGAATAGAGAACCCAGAAATAAACCCAGGCACCCATGGTCAGTTAATCTTTGGCAAAGGAGGCAAGAATATAAAATGTGAAAAAGACAGTCTCTTCAGCAAGTGGTGCTGGGAAAACTGGACAGCGGCATGTAAATCAGTGCAACTAGAACACATCCTCACACCATGCACACAAATAAACTCAAAATGGCCTAAAGACTTAAACATAAGACGAGACGCCATGAAACTCCTAGAAGAGAATATTGGCAAAACATTCTCTGACCTCAACCTGTATAAATGCTTACTTAGGTCAATCTCTCAAAGCAATAGAAGTAAAACCAAAAATAAACCAATGGGACCTAATCAAACTGACAAGCTTTTGCACAGCAAAGGAAACCATTAAAAAAAAAAAAAAAAAGGCAACCTACAGAATGGGAGAAAATAGTTTCAAATGATGCAGCTGACCAGGGCTTAATCTCCAAAATGTACAAACAACTCAATCAAAAAATGGGCAGAAGACCTAAATAGATACTTCTCCAAAGAAGACATACAGATGGGCAACAGGCACATGAAAAAATGCTCAACATCACTAATTATTAGAGAAATGCAAATCAAAACTACAATAAGGTAGTGGTCAAAATGACCACTTCACACTGGTCAGAATGACCATCATCAGTGAGTTTATAAATGAAAAATGCTGGAGAGGGTGTGGAGAAAAAGGAACCCTTCTACACTGTTGGTGGGAATGTAAACTGGTACAACCACTCTGGAAAACAGTAGGGAGTTTCCTCAGAAAACTAAATAAAGAACTGGCATATGATCCAGCAATCCCACTGCTGGACATATATCTAGACAAAACTTTCATTGAAAAAATACATGTACCCATATGCTCATTGCAGCACTATTCACAATAGCCAAGACATGGAAACAACCTCAGTGTCCATTGACAGATGAATGGATTAAGAAGATGTGGTACATATACAAGATGGAATACTACTAAGTCATAAAAAAGAACAAAATAATGCCATCTGCAGCAACATGGGTGAACTAGAGACTCTCATGTTAAGTGAAGTAAATCAGAAAGAGAAAGACAAATACCATATGATATCATATGTCTGGAATCTAATGTATGGCACAAGTGGACCTATCTACAGAAAAGAAACAAACTCATAGACATGTAGAACAGACTTGTGGTTGCCAAGGGGAAGAGACAGAAAGAGCAGGATGGACTGGGAGTTTGGGGTTAGTAGATGCAAACTATTGCATTTGGAGTGGACAAGCAATGAGAGCCTGCTGTATAGCACAGGGTATTATATCTAATCACTTGTGATGGGCCATATTGGAGGATAATGTGAAAAGAGAATGCATATATATATATAAATATATATATATAAAACTGGGTCACTTTGCTATACAGCAAAAATTGACAGAACATTGTAAATCAACTGTAATTTTTTAAAAAAAAATTTTAAAAATGCAATCCCTGTAAAATGCCCAATGCCTTTTTACAGAAAAGGATAAGTTGATCCTAAAATTCATGTGGAAATGCAAAAGATACTAAGTAGCCAAAATAATCTTGAAGGAGTCAGTACACAGCCATAAGAATAGGTGCTGTGTTATATAAATAAGTTCCTCTACACTAAACATAATAATACTTTGATGGATATTTTAAAATTTAATTTCCCAATAAGAGGTAAATGCTAATGAAAGGTAAAACACCAAATCTTTAATTTAGATTTATAACATAACTTTTTATACTGAGTGTGCTCATATATAAACATACCTTCTCTGACACTTGAACTGCTCATCTTTGTAAAAAAAGAAAGGAAACTATATTTGCACAATTTGCAGAGCTCAGTATTAAGCTGCAAGTATGACATTGTAGCTTCTTTCTGTTGCTGTGGGAAGTTAACTTGAATGACTTCAACAGATTCGCGAACTGAACAGAAATTGCTTCCCACTCAGTTATAATTTTACCATGCGGAGCCTAGATATTGGGAATAAATAATGAACGAGGTCATCCAGGTTCACATTTAATCCTCTGTGTGGGATGTAGCTGATGACTGGAGAAGGGAAACATAACCTAGTGGTAGAGAGATCTTGCTTTATGGTCCAAAAGAAATTCTGACAGCTCTGACTTTACTTTCACATAAGTAAATGGGGGAAAAAAGCCTCTATGAAGGAACAAATTGGTTGCTAAAGTTGTGCTATTAAAAGTTGTACCCTACAGAGAGAAGTAAACAATCCCCATCTTTTTTTTTTTTTTTTTTTTTTTTTGGTCTTTTTTGTCTTTTTAGAGCCACAACCTCGGCATATGGACACTCCCAGGCTAGGGGTTGAATTGGAGCTGTAGCTGCTGACCTTCACCACAGCTCATGGCAACACTAGATCCTTAACCCACTGAGCAAGGCCGGTATCAAACCCGCAACTTCATGGTTACTGGTCGGATTCGTTAACCACTGAGCCATGACAGGAACTCCAACAATCCCCATCTTTAAAAAAAAAAACAAAACAAAAAAACCCGGAATGTGGACTCTAGGTTGATTATGAATGCGGCATAATTTGCCCGATAACTGTCATATTATTGAGATAAAGTTTGACAAAATGGAAGACATAAATCTTTTTCCCCAGAACACCTTTTATGTAATCCATAGCTGTATTTATTGACAAGAGGGTTGTTGGATTAAAGAAGGCCACAATTTCTTTGTAATTCTGTCCTTTGAGAAATAGAGTTTATTTCCCCTCAACTTTATTCCGTCTGGCCCTGTGACTGCCATCAGTAATAGGTGATGGCAGAAGTGACACTTGGCCAGTTCTAAGCTTAGCCTTTTTGAAGACTGACAGGTAGTTATTGCTTCGTGTTCTAGGAACACTCACTCACTCCTAAAACTCTGCCTTTAAGAACCCAGCTGCCATCCTGTGAAAAGCCCACATCACAGGAGAGTCCATGTGAGGTGCTGTGGTGCAGGTGCCCAGCTGAGCTCCCAGCCTTCAGCCCGTATCAACTGACAGCCATGGGAGTGAGTCATCTTAGATGTTCAAGCCCAACAGAGCCACCCAACAGCTGTGGTCCCACAGTGACACCACTGGACTAGAACTATGCAGGTGCTTCCAATTAACATGTGGAACTGTGAGGAGTAATACAATGGTTGTTTCAAGCAGTTAAATTTTGTCTGGGTTGTTATGTAGCAATAAGTGCTCAAAGCAACATCTTTTTTTTTTTTTTTTCCTTCTTCCTGCAGCATATGGAAGTTCCCAGACCAGAGGGTCAAATCAGAACTGCAGCTGCCAGCCTACGCCACAACCACAGCAATGTGGGATCCAAGGCACGTCTGTGACCCTCACCACAGCTCGGGGCAGTGTGGCATCTGTAACCCACTGAACAAGGCCAGGGATCCAACCCACATCCTCATGGATACTAGTTGGGTTCTTAACCACTGAGCCACAATGGGAACTCCTTCAAAACAACATCTTGCATAAAGATGTGTGTTAAGTTGTGTTAAAAGTTAGGTGTTACAGATTGCAGAGCGAATAGAAAATTAGTAAATTTGACCTGTATCAACCGTTATGTCAGCAGTCTTTCCTCAGAACTTCCCCAAGGGAGTTTTAGCAATTTAAAAGATAGCCTTCAGACCTGATCCCTTTTCTAAAAGCAATTTTATATTCCACTGGGTTCGAGACAAAAAGAATGTGAAAAATCTATAACTACCTCCAATTTAACACATCAAAAGTGCTTATCTCTTTTTTAAACTTCAAACATGGAGATAAGGCTTTTACTTAGAACTTCATCTCAATAAAAGTGTTCATTTGGAATAAAAAGAGAACAGAAGAATATTAAATAATTTTTACATGGAACTTTTATATTGCCATTGACATGTTTTAAAAATAGATTGAGTTCTCCTTGTGGCTCAGCAGTAACAAACCCGACTACTATCCATGAGGAGAGAGGTTCAATCCCTAAACTCACTTGTGGGTTAAGGATCTAGTGTTGCCATGAACTGTGGTGTAGGTCACAGATGAGGCTCAGATCCCGTGTTGCGTGGCTGTGGTCTAGGCCAGGAGCTGCAGCTCCAGTTTGACCCTTAGCTGGGAACCTCTGTATGCTGTGGGTGCAGCCCTAAAAAAAAAAAAAAGCAAAATATATATATATATTAAAACTAAACAAAAGCAAACCACTCTCAAAGACAGTAAACCCAGTTGCCCTAAAAGAAAAATTTCAATTCAGTAAACTATGAATAGAAATTCCTGTATGTTGAGTTAATTTTTTTTAATTTGTTGAGTCTTTTGTCAGTAATAGATCAGAATGAATTAGTGGACTAAAACTGCATTGGTGACTCCTTTTTAAGCTAATGGATTTTACCTCAGATCCCAGAGTTGAGTAAAAGGTGAACATGTGTTTCTGAAGATTGACCACACACATTTTCCAATACTCAGACTCCATGAGAAACACGGTGCACAGCTCATCCCAGCTTCTGGGAATGGCTTTGTAGAAACATCTAATTTTGAGCAAGTCACCAGCACACTCTCCTAATCAATATCTGAATCAGTAGGAACCCAAAACTTTGCCCAGTTTACCTCGAAGACGGTTCTTTAAAATCATATATGATGAACATATTTTAGAAGAGGAAGCCTTTTTTTTTTAATTGAAATCATTTTTGTTCTCGATCATTTTTGTCCCATGAATTGTGTATTTTTTTCTTTCAATTTTGGAAACTATTTTATTACACTTTCCTAAAGTCCAAAATTGTTCCTTCTTAGATTGTGGTGTCTGCCTGCTTTTCTAAGGATCTCTGAAGTTAAGTGATATTTAATTGGAACATAAACCATGGCAGAAATATTGGAGAGAGAAAAGAAAAACAATCATCATATAGACAGAAAATAAAGACTAAGGTGGCATTTTCAAGCATTCAGACTTTTCACAAAACCTCCTTTCTTCCTATTCCATTTCAGCCCCTCCAGGACCTACACTCTGTAGATCACACCTCCACTTTACTGTCGTCAGCTCCTGGTCTCTTCAGTTTCCACACCCAGCTTAGATTCCGTAATTTGTCATTCAGCTCACACTCTGCGTGCACCATTACTCCCTTGCCTCTCCCTTTATTTATTTACTTAGTTTTTGGCCACGCCTATGGCATGAAGAAGTTCCCAGGCCAGAGATCGACCTTGCATCACAGCAGTGAAAGCCACAGCAGTGACAATGGCAGATCCTTAACCTGCTGTGCCACCAGGGGAATTCTGCCTCTCTTTTCTTTTAAATTTCTCCTGGAACTTCATATACACAGAACTACAACGTAAATACTCTTCTATCTTGCTTCATTCAATAAACGTTATGCTTTTATGATTTATCCTTGGATCTATCTAGTTCATTCCCTTTTCATTCCTGAATGGTATTTCTGAATACGTCACATTTTGTTTATTCTTCTCCTGATGGGCATTTAGGTTATTTCCAGTTTTTGCTACTGTGAACTTTCTTGTACACATCTTTGTGTGACTGTGTGTTTTCCTTTCTCTTAGGTGAACACCTAAAACTGGAATTTTTGGATATTAAGGTAGGTGTGTCTTTAATTATATAAGAAACTGCCAAACAGTTTTCCAGAGTCATTTCCCATCATCGGTGACTAAGAGTTGGAGTTGCTTTTATCCTGTCAACATTGAATACTTGTATTGGTTAGTTTGTTGTTCATAACAAATCTCTACATATCTTAGTGTCATTAAAATAACATCAGACTGAGCCAGCTCAATGGAATTAGATGGCCTAGGAGAGCCTCATTTGTATATTCGATGACTATTCCATTGTCAACCAGCATGACAAGCACGACGTGTCCCTGTATGTTTCAGAGGCTAGCCAGGACTCATCCACATGGGAAGTGGTTACAAAATCAACAAGAGAGGAGTTCCCCTTGTGGCTTAGTAGGTTAAGGATCCGATGTCTCTGTGAGAATGCAGATTCGATCCCTGGCCTTGCTCAGTGGGTTAAGGATCTGGTATTGCTGTGGCTGTGGCATAGGCCAATAGCTGCAGCTTCAATTCAACCTCTAGCCCAGGGAACTTCCCTATGCCATAAAAAAGAAAAAAAAAAAAAAAAAAGAAAAATCAGCAAGAGAAAGCAAACTCCATTCCACTTCCACTTTCCAATCCTCTGCTCGGTTCATGTTTGTTAACGTCCTCGTAGCCAAAGAAAGTCATGAGGCCAAGAACATATTTAAGGGGTGGGGAAATGGACTCCACTTTTAATAGGAAGACCTGAAAAATCACATTTGAAAGGAGTATTGCTGCAGGGATAAGAAGTATTTGAGGCCTATTAGCAATCTACCCCGATCTTCTCTTTGATGGCAAACATTTATAGTCTCTTCACATGAAAAATATGATCACTGGCATTTCAGAATGCCTCAAAGTTTCCTTTCAATGATGACATCAGTCTCAGAGTTGAGGCTCTAGTTATCTAAACCAGATCCAAACACAAATGTGGTTCCAAGAACTGCAGTTATCAAGGGTTAGTCATGGAAGCAGAACCAGCATGAATGTCAGTGAAATAAGGGATTCATTATAGGAATTAAACCTTACACAAAAGTGAAAGTAAACAGAGTAAATGAAAGGGTTGTTGGAGGATCAGAAAAAGAGTCATTAATGAGTCTCCCTGTGGGTAGATAAGTCAGAGCTTTTTGGGGAATCTGAGACACCAGACACATCCAGCCACTGCACCTGAACCAAGGAGAGGAATTTCATGGCGGGCTCCGTGGGAGTTGTTGCCTTTGTGTAGTTAGTATTTTTGTGGGTCCAGAGCCAAGCATCTCATGGTAGAACTGGGGCTGCTGTTGATCTCCCTGGAAGATGAGTTGGACAGCCTTGTAAAATGAGGTCATGCCATGACTCAGTCAATACATCTGCACAAATCTGGCACTAAATCCAACACTGATGAACTTTTGAGAATAATGGCTACTGCTTTATGATGTATATGCTTTAAATTACACACAAGTTTTTCCTCTGGCAAAATCTAAAGCAAAAAAGAAAATTCCAGGAAATCGTCTTCATTGTAACCAAGCTGACAGAGAAAAATCCAGTATACTGTTTTTAGTTTTACGTTTTCATTGCAGCCTGGTACTAGGTCTGTATATACTCATGACATCTCACTGGGTTTCAGTTTACACTAGCCTAATGACTGGGCTTATTGGTCGTTAATATTCTTTGTTTTATGATTGTCTATGTTTTGTGCTAATTTTTATTAGGTTTGTTGTCTTTTTATTATTGAATTTTGGAAAACCTTTATAGAGTCTAAATAGGGATCCTTTGTTTATAAATATATTGCAATGTTTTTATCCCATCTAGCCTTGACTTTTAATTTTCTTGGTAATGACTGTTTTTGAATAGGAGTTTTTACTTTTAATGAAGTTCAGTTTATTAAACTTTTTGTTATGGTTAGTGATTTCTGTGTCTGAGAAATCACTGAACACCCAAAGGTTGCCAAGATATACTCCAATAGTCTCTTTAAGGAGCCGTTCAGATTGAATTTTTATGTTTAGATCTATATCCCATCTTGAGTTAATTTTTGTATATATAGTGAGGTATTGACCAAGTTTGTTTTTCTTTTTTTTTTAATGTAGACAGCCAGTTCTCTTGGTACAATATATTAAAAACCACATATAATTTCTTTGTTCACATTAAATTTCACCGATACTTTTATGAACATAAATTCACTACATTTTATTGTGCGTGTATCTATTTCTGGGTGTCCTACTTTGACTAATATATTCTTGCATTCCATATCAGTAATTATTATAGCTTTATAGCAATTCTGAATACAAATCTTATACATTTGTTCTATTTAAATATTTTAAAAAATTATTCTAGGTCTCTGGCATTTCTTTATAAATGGTACCAGGTTGTCAATTTATACCAAAAAGTAATCTACTTGAATTTTGGTTGGAAATGTGTTGAATCTATAGAAATTGGGAGAAACTGACATTTTTACAGTAGTTCTAATATGGTGTATTTCTCCATTTGCTTAAGCCTTCCTTAATTTTAGCAGTAGATGTTCAGCTTATAGCCTTGTGCAGCTTTTGTTAAATATATTACCAGGAATTTTTCTTGCTGGCATTGTAAGTGGCATTGTTTTACTCTCCCACCCCCACCACAACCTATCATCAATAGGGCAGCCAAACTGCTATTATTAAAAATAAAATTAGATGTCCTCTTCACATCATGTCCAACGAATGGCTTCTTCTATTAAGCATAAAAGCACCAAAGTCATTTTAATAGCCTAACCTTCCTACCTTTTCTCCTACCGCTATTCCCCTTGTTCCCTCTCTAGCAATTACCCTGAGCTCCAAATGTCTCCCTTCCCAGAGGCTTCCTTGTTTCCTTGGCCTGCCACAGCCTTACCCCAAACAGGTGTGTGGCTTCTTCCCTCAGTGTCTACAGACGTCACCACATCACCTTACTCCTGACCACTTAGTGTGAAGTAAACCTGACTTACCGCCTCAGCACCGCCCCATCCAACTTAACTGGGTGATCTTACATTTTCATTTGTCCAAGCTGGCTGCCCCAGCTTGCACCTGTTGCGCAGACTTCCCATCTATTTTTCAACTCCTTTTATTCTAAAAAACATCCCATTGTGGCTCAGCAGGTTATGAACCTGACTAGTATCCGTGAGGATGTGGGTTCTATCCCTGGCCTCCTTCATTGGGTTAAGGATCCTGCATTGCTGTGAGCTGGAGTGTAGGTCACCAATGCAACAGATCCCACATTGCTGTGGCTGTGATGTAGGCCGGCAGCTGCAGCTCCGATTCCACCCTGGCCTGGGAACGTCAATATGCTGGGTAGGGTCCTGAAAAAACAAAAGGAAAAAAGTCCCAATTTAAACAATAAATAAATTACTTATCCTTAATAATAGCTTATCCAATAAATAAATAACTAAATAACTTATCCAATAAATAAATTACCCTGTCCTTACCCTGACTCATTTTTTTTTTTAAACACTCATTAATTCTGGTGTCATACCGTACATTTATTTACAGGTTGGTTTTCTAACTTCCCCAAAGCTACTGTAAATCCATGTGATGCGCTTTGTTTTTATTGCTGACTGCTTTATCTTCAACCCTGCGACTACCACCCAACTTAATTTGTCGTGTTAAGTAAATAATAAGTATACTAGCTGAATGACTTTGGGAAGCCACTTCACCATTTGAACTTCCGTTTTTTTCCTCTCTCTGTAAAATGAACTCCTAGATTAAATGAAGTCATTAAGGCCATTCCAGATCTCACACACAATAATTGCTTGTGAAACCTCATTCCTTTCTGATACGAGTTTCATTTAAGTCAACAGTGTAGAGGGAGAACATTAGAGAAATGTTTTTCATAAGCTGGAGTAATTATCTCAAGCAATGAAAGACATTGTTTTAAAGTAGAATTTCATTTAAGCAGCATGGGATTGATTTAAAAATAATTACCTGGGTGATGACTTGCAGGAAGCCTCAAGTGTAAATCCTTATTTAATCATTTTTTAACCTGAGTTTTTACCATACATTCTTATAATATTAAAGAAATTTTTATGGTATGGGTAAAGTTATTTATGGAATTCTTCTTAGGGTAAAGACACCCAAATTTCCCTCTCTAGTCCAGACCCGTCCCCTGGACTCCAGACTCATTTATCCAAGTGCCTGTGAACTCTCTATGTGCATTTCTAATAGGCAGCTCAAACCGAACATGTTCAAACTTGAACTCCTAATTTTCTCCCCAAACATTCTGCTCTCAAAGTCCTTCTCACTTCAGTGGCTGGCAGTTCTATTTTTCAGCGGCTCAGGCTAAAATCCTTGCTGTCATCCTTGATCCCTCTTTTATCTTACACCTCTGTTCAACCTCTCAGCAGATCCTTTTGGCTATACCATCAAGTGCACCAAGCATCAGAGTCGTTCTCATCCTCCTACACTTTTGCCTAGTGGCGCCAATACTGCATTTCTCAGAATTACCACAATAGCATTTTAACTAGTTTTTTCCTGGCTTTTGTCCTACTCATCTCTCAATACCCACCCATATGTATTTTCAATAAAGCCATCCTCAAAGATCATTTTAAAGCCTAAACCAGAGCATGTCATGTCTCTTCCCCAGTCTTCTAATCTCTTCCATCTGACTCAGATGAATGCCATGCTCCTGATAGGGACCTGTGGGTTCTGCCACCCTGCTGCCTCTCTGACTTCATCTTTTACTGCTTTTCTTCTCGTTCTATTTGTTCTAATCACAGTGGCAGAGAACACACCACATACCCTCCCACCTCAAAAAATTACTTGCCATTCATCTTACGTAGAATACTCTTTCCCTCAGAGGTCTGCAGGACCTGATGTCTTACACCCCTCAGGTCTGTCATCAAATGTCACAGCACCAGAGTGGCCATTCCTGTACCCTCGATATAAAATAGCAACTTTCTTAGTAGTTTCCACATTTCCTATTTACTTTACCCTACTTCCTGTTGCCGCCTTAGTAGTGAACCTCATTAGACATACAGGAACAACATGATATATTATGTGCATATTTTTTTTTTTTTATCTATCCCCCTCTATTAGAATGTACGTTCATGAGGTCTAGGGCTTTGTCTGTTTTGTGCCCTCCCTATATCTTCCCATCCCCTAGAACTGGGACTGGAACATAGATGGTCACTAAATATTTGTTAAATGAAAGAAGGAGTAGATCTGTTTATTAGACTGAACTTTTATAATCTAATGACCTTCTTCCCCTTCCAGTCTTTAACTCCATTAAAAAAAAAAAAACTCTTTGATAAAGCAAACTTATTTTAATTGAGTTATCTTTAAATTAACGTGCATTTAAAACTGTTTTTTAAAAACTTATGTATGAAGCTGAGAATATGCACAAAACAGTGTAAGATACCCAGTTGCACTTACAAGCATCCTCCTCTAATGCCAATATGTGCTCGGCATCTAGGCTCAAGATGGGTGTCACTCCCTCTTAGCTCTCAGAGGAGAGGAGAGGGATGGCAGGATCAGAGGTGTTTTGATGCTCTCCCACTCTTCCCAGTGCACTGATCACTTCTTGCTGTTTTGGTTCTGCAAACAACCCATGAAGTGTAGACCTTACACTGCCTTCTAGCTGTCTGCAGTTCTCCAGCATAGCACTCTACTCAGACCTCCCCTACCAAACCGTTCTTTAATCCTGAAAGTGCTGGTGTCTGTGCTGGCACCAAAGCAGATCTGGAGCTTCATCTAGTTCAGCCTTACAATTTTAAGTGAGGAAACTGGAACTCAGAGAGGTGGGATGACTTATCCACAACCACTCAGAGCTGGCCCCAGAGTCCGAGTCTCCAGTTTCCCATCCCTGTTTATCTATACTTCCCTGTATTTCATCAGCCTGTTATTCACATCCATTAAATATAGGAAATTACCTGAAAGTTCAGCCATAGGACAGTGGTTACATATATTCGTATGATGGCTTACTACATAGCTATTAAAAACCATCCTGCAGAAAAATCATTAAATGACATGGGAAGTATTGGCAGCATGGCTAAGTGAAAAAGGCCAAATAAGGAGTTCCCATCCTGGCTCAGCGGAAATGAATCTGACTAGTATCCATGAGGAAGCAGATTCGATCCCTGGCCTCACTCAGTAGGTTAAGGATCTGGTGTTGCCGTGTGCTGTGGTGTAGGTCGAAGACGCCGTTCGGATCTGGTGTGGCTGTGGCTGTGGCGTAGGCCAGCGGCTGTAGCTCTGATTCTTCCCCTAGCCTGGGAACCTCCATGTGCCACAGGTGCGGCCTTAAAAGATTTAAGAAAAAAAAAAAAAAAAAAAAAAAAAAAGGGCCAAGGGCCAAATAATATAACCTCGATTTTATAAAATTGTTGTGTAAATGATGAGAAGGCCCTATACATCAAAAATTATGCGTGGTTACTTCTGGAAGATGGGATTAGAGATTTTTAAGCTTTTTTGTTAATACTTTCATGATTCTAGAATCAATACATTAAAATTTAAAAAAATGGAGTTCCCATCGTGGCGCAGTGGTTAACAAATCCGATTAGGAACCATGAGGTTGCGGGTTCGATCCCTGGCCTTGCTCAATGGGTTAAGGATCTGGCATTGCTGTGAGCTGTGGTGTAGGTCACAGACGCGGCTCAGATCCCGGGTTGCTGTGGCTCTGGCGTAGGCCGGCGGCTACAGCTCCAATTGGACTCCTAGCCTGGGGAACCTCCACATGCCTTGGGTGTGGCCCTAGAAAAGGCAAAAAGAAAAAAAAAAATGATTTTGAGCTTTCCCCCCACATCCTCACAGAGAAAATATTGTGTCCTTAACTTGCTGAGCCACAGCGGGAACTCCCAGGGTGCTATGCTTTTAAAAGCTCATATCCCTTCTCTACAAAATAGGCTGATTGTAATATCCCTTGGGTTGTGACTGCTGAAGGAATCAGATGCTGAATAAGGGGTCATAAAGAGCATGGGTCTGGCGCTGGATTGCGTGGGCCTAAATCCTGCGTAATACTTACCAATTGAATTTAGGATCTCAGCTGGTTTTCTTATATACAAAAGAGAAATTGTAATAATAACATCCCTAGGGCATTTATGGGGGGATTAAATGTTTTCAATACAGAAAAAGAGTGTAGTAGAGTGCCAAACATACAGTAAGTGCTCAATAAATGTGAGTTCTAACTATTAGATGTTGAAGAGGTTTGCAAAGTTTGAAGTGAAGTTGGTGAAGAGAAGAGGTCCTGCTCTAAGTGCCCTTACAGTCTAGTAAATGAGAAGGGCCACAGCATAAATAATGATAAAAAGGAGGTGTAGAATATGGTAGGAATTTTTAAAAGAAACAAAGCTCTTTGGAAAATAAGGAGAAGGATATTAATTTCCAAGGAAAGAAACAATGGAAGGACAGAACATGAACAGGCAGTTAAACTTAACTGCAAGCAGAACAGGTAGAATTTACACTTCCTCATTTAATTGGTTACATTTAAACAACTTGGTAATTGACCTAATTGCAAAGAGGTGCCTGAGTAGCGCCATCTGTATAATTTGCTGTGGCTGTGGGACCAGGTGTCTGCAGCTGCCCAGCGCTATGGCCTTAAGAGGCAGAAACCCTGTCCCTCGCCTTGCCCTGTCATCTGGAACTCCTGGTGGCGGGTGGAGAAGTGGTTACCAAAATTCACTTCCCTATTTCGTCAGATCCCTATGCAGTCCAAGGAGAGAGCCCTTCCCTGTTCTGTTTCTGCTGGCACCAGGAAGTAAGTACTTCTAACCACTTCCCTATGGCGCAGGGGTTACTGTGATGTGAGGACACAAAACTCTTCCACAAAAAGTTAAGCACAACCTGCAGCAAGGCTCCACTCTGGGTAGCTCTAAGGAAATACAAGCCCTGCTTCTCAGCCCTTGAAAGTTGTTAGACAGCCAGAGAGCTTGGAAAGCCCTAAGCTGAGTTGCAGGGCAGTCATCTGGATTTGCTGTGCTCAGGGGCATCTCTGAAAGCCTACAGCCTGGGTAGTTAGTCTGGAGGACTGCAGACAGCAAGGGCAATGGAGTCGGGCTATTCTTGTTCTGCCCCTGGCCCCATGTCAGACAAGTTCCTTTACCTCTCTGCACCTCAGTTTCTTTACCTGTGAAATAAAGAAAACATTAGCTGTCATTACTTGAGTGCTGATAAAATTCCAAACACAAAATCTGGTGTAAGCATTACTGTCTCCCTTTTGCAGATGAAGAAGATGGAATTCAGAAAGTTTAAGTGACTTACCCAGTGTAACTCAACTAATAAGAGTTGATATTTAAACTCAGGTCTGTCTCTAAAGCCTATGGTTTAAGGATCTAGCACAGCTCCCTCCCTAGGCCTGGCATGTCACAGGAACTTAGTAAATCACAGCTATTATTAACATTGCAAAATGGCATTGACCCTGCACACAAGAATATGAGTTTAAAAAAAATAAATTTAGGGCCGATCGTCCTTTTTACACTGGCATATACAAATACCGTCTTCACTTTATAGAGGAACACATTTGCTGCTTACTCTCATGCCCCGACCAGAGTTTGGCTTCAGGAAAAAAAGAGAAATTCCATTTCTGTATGCTGTATACATAATGTAATAAAAGCGAAAGAACACTGCATGAGGAATTAATAAGCTTTTTATACTTTAGCAAGAGATTTTTATTATCTCATGATGTCATTCCATCTTGATGTCAACTACCCCACCACCACCAATTTAATAGATAAGAAAACAGTCTCCGCATGAAGTAGTGAAATGTTTGACTTAAACCAGTGCCCCTCTTTTTAATGCCTCTTGTCCAAACTCTACCTAAATAGACAAGCAACTTTTGGCAAGACATTTCTCTTCCCTTGGTCTGCGGTTCTTCACCTGTAAAATATGTGTGAGATGTAGACCCTCTGATTTCCAGGACTTTTCTTCTCTAATGGCCTTGGCATCTTGCAGTCTATAACCATGGCTTCAGCAATAGCCCCTGCTCGAGAGGAAACTCACCTGTCCATGGGCTGGTTGATTAAAATTGTGCTATTTTACCCTGTAGTCTTTGTATATGCTCATGGCTTTGCATTAATGATTTTGATTAGATTTAATATTCAATACTTCCTTGAAGTTTGGTCCTTTCTTTTCTTTCCTTTTTTTTTTTTTTTTTTTTTTTTTTGTCTTTTTAGTGCCGTACCCATGGCATATGGAGGGGTCCAATTGGAGCCATAGCCGCTGGCCTACACCACAGCCACAGCAATGCCAGATCCAAGCCGTGCCTGTGACCTACAGCACAGCTCATGGCAATGCTGGATCCTTAACCCACTGAGAGAGGCCAGGGACAGAATCTGCATCCTCATGAATGCTAGTCAGATTCGTGTCTGCTGAGCCACAACGGGAACTCCTGCTCCTTTATTTTCAGTTAGGGGAGTTCTCTGGAAATCTAAGTGAGGCAGAGCCCTCCAGATGTCTTCATTGTCTTTACACATACCGCTGTATGTAGGGCATTTCTTCAGTCATATCATTAACACTGATGACTTTGAAGTTATTTATCTTGCATATAGAATACAGGGAAATTGCTATCTGATTGTCTTCTATGTAACAACCGATAATAAGTTTGGGATAGGCTGACAAAGCAAAAGCTATGCTGAGTGGAGAAGGCTAGGCATTCATTTGTCAGAGCAGTTGAAAGATTTGCTTTGCAGGAACCTGCTTTTCCCCTGTAGATTTGGGCCACTGAGCAGTTCCAAGTACAGAGGGAATGTCTTTATTTAAAGATGATTAATTATCTCTAGGCTCAAGAAAGAGGTCATCTCGTTAAAGGGGTTCTAAACCTCAGGCCTGTTTATGGTTAAGTCTCTCTGAAGTGAGGTTGCATTGGGCCAGAGCAATATTTGGTTTTATTTTAAGGTACTTTAAAGCTTTTCCAGTCTAAGCATTTCTCAGCTTCATTGATTCATGTTATCTGCCTGCTCGTTGAAGGCATTTGAGCTGTCATCTCTGAAATAGGGGCTGCCATTTGCTGTGCTTTCATTGTGTGCTAAACATGTTACATACAGATTATCCTCAAAATAGAATTGTGTTAGGTATTAGCATCTTCTGTTTACAAGCACGTAAACTTGAGACTCAAAAGGAAGAACTTGCTTGCCCAAGGAAAGATAACTTATAAACACCACTAGGAATGGCTGACGACTAAACTCCAGGCTTAATGGGTCTTGGTTTGCTTGTGACATCTGGGTCCACTGCCTTCTCATGTTAGTTTATCAAGAGCTACTCCATTCCATGACTTGGGTTTATTCTTTCATGTGAACAACCCAGACACCCGACCTATTTCATCAGAGATATCGTCATTATCAAACCTTAAGAGACTGAGAGTGTCATGATCTTGCCTGCCCTGAAGTGCTCCCCCTGCATTCATTACCGGACCCACAATTTCCAGGCCATTGGCCAATTCAGTGTGTCCCTAATGTCTCCTTAATTATTACTACAGGAACTTGTTCAGTGCAGAGAAGACCCGGGGAAGGGAGCTCTCATAGAATATCTTCAAAGAGTTGAAAATCCAAGAGAGAGTCCACATATGTCTGTGGTTTTGAAGGGCAAAGTCTGGCAGAATCAACCTGATAGAAAAGTTCCAACTTATCCAACTTATTGATGGCGTGGATTTGGCCATCAAGCCTATGGCCAAATCCATGCCAGGGGCACCTTCTCCCCCAGACACCCAACCCCTAGGTTTCCACCTGCCTGAGCTCTCGGCAGCACAAGTCCCTATTCCGTCCTCAGAGCCGCAGTGGCTACAGCCGCGTTGAGCCCCAGAGGCACCTGTGCCGCTTCTGCGACGCTTCTGGCAGTTGCAGCCCGCCCACCGCCGTCTCCTGGCAACGGCAGACGCGGAGCCTGGGTCGCTGAGCCAGCTCTTGGCTCAGAGCTCAGCCCCTGCCTGGGTCTGCGTCTGCCATGGCCACTAAACAAACCAGAAAGAAAGAGGTGCATCGTATCAATTCGGCGCACGGATCGGATAAATCTAAAGAGTAAGCGACCTCTGACTGCCCATACCACCCCTGGCATTAATTCCTTGGCCTTTCCACTCGTCCTGGCGCTGCTTCCTTGTAGCAATCTCTGCCAACGCAGGAGTTCCATGGCCTTGTTGCAGCTTCTTTACCCTCTGTAGGAACCCAGACACCCCAGGGGAGGATTCTTGCCCTCGTTCCTTTTCCACGCCTGGCTCGACCCACCTCCTCTCCAGAGCCCCTAGTTTTACTACTTCTACTGCTAGGCTGCACTTCTGACTGCCATCCAGGAACCTCTCAGCCCTTTCCCGTCCCCATCCCTCCTCCTTCATAGTCCACCCAGGCACTTTAGAAAGGCCGCGGGCTTCCTTACAAAAGAGGTGAGGCTCAAAGTTAGGATCCCATCTGCATGGCCCCAGTAACAGCAGAAAAAGAGAAAGAGAGCTTTCAACTCAGAGGTGATTCCCTAATCCAACAACTAAAGATCATTGGTGAGATTAGATCAGACATGAAATGGTTAAAACTCTACAAATATATGATTTGCGTTACTAATGTTTGTTCCAAAGTACGCAACCTCTGGCTCATGGAATCTATGCCAGGCCTCTCTGCTCTGGGGTTCTGTTCATTGTGTCTGTGTATGAACCTCCTTATTATGGATTTTCCTTTGGTCTTCCCCCCCCCTTCCAGAAATACCTAGTTATTAATAGCACAGATTTGGGGCAACTATCTGAACTTAACAAAATTTCTAATTGTTATTCCAGCTGTGAAAGAATGCCAGCTGCCAAACCTACCTCAGTGGAATCATTCATGTTCTTCCCACTATGCCTGTGAGGGGTGGACAGTTGGGTTCTTAGATTTTGGATGCTTAGTTCTTCATCTCCTTCTTTGCCTAAAGAATCCCACATTGAACTTGTGCTCACTGATGCCTTGTATGTAAGGCCTTTCCGTCCCTGAACTCCTCTCTCACCCTCATTCCCGTGTCCCTGATTCTCTAGTTCCTTCTTCTGTCCTCTCTCATAAGCAGACTTCCCAGCTTCCTGGCAGATAATGCATTCATTTTATTAGTAACATAAATTTCAGGTACTGTGTTACATATGTAAGTGATTTTTACAGGGTTGTTCTCTCGCTCCCTGGTCAGTGTAGGTCATACCATTTCAGCATTTTCTAATGGTTTCGATTTTTATAGGTCCAAGCCCTACAAGACCCTGCAGGATAAGGACCCTATATCTTTTCTAATTTTACCTCCTCCTTGTTCACATACTATCCTTTCCACACCCTGGAACACTCTACACTTGTTCCTACCTCAGGGCCTTTGCACTTGCTATTCCCCCTGCTAGAAAGTTCTTCCCCCCATATTTCCATATGGCTTTCTCTCTCACCTCCTTTAGATATTTAGCTCAATGCTATTTCCTCATGTCAGCTTCTTTGGCCAACTGGTTTAAAATTGCAATCCCACTTTCCTGCCAAAACCAAAACTTCTCTGTTTTACCTTTGCTACTTTATTTTTCATCATTAATTGTTTTGCTCATTAGCATACTATGTATTTTGCTTTAAAGGTGTTCATTGATAACGTCACCCTAATAAAATGTGAGTTCCATTTTAGGTAGGCAAGAATTTTTCTATTTTATCCACTATTAAATGCTTAGTACCTGAAGTGATGTTTGGGTTATATGTAGTAGACTCTCAAAAATATTTAATGAATGAGCAAATGACAATGATTAAATAAGAGACTATAAGAGGGTTGAAAAAGTTTTTGAATATACCAGAAAAAGCAAACTTATTCAGTGCTGGTTATAATTAATGTACATGGAAGTCTCACCACTCTTAAGGAGCTTTGATTTTAAAGAGTTTATATCCTAAAAGAGATGAGATTATCTCCCATTTAAAAAAAAAAAGGTCAAATCAGATACCATAAAACACAGTACCTGCCCTGGTCCTATGATGATTATGTCACACAATAGAGATTAGATCCCTGCTGATAAGATGTTAACTCTTTCCTTACTAGAATGTCCCATTTCTTTTTGAGATTATATTATGTCTAACAAGTTTAATTTTTCCAGAAAATATCTGAGTTGAATTATATCAATAAAGGAACATGTGTATATTTATGAAAATAGAAGAGTAATGGCAAATAGCTATATAATATCTAGTCTTTGCTAGAAACTAGCTGTGAGTATTAACCATCAAATGATTAGACTTTTGCTCTAGCTGCTATATGATAGGATGTGAATTCATTATAAATCATGTTTATCTTCTAAGTTGTACTGAAGAACATTCGAATCATAGATACAGACTAAGTCATAGACTTAGGTGTAACCTAGCATGGGGCCCAGGGATCAAAGTCTAGCAAGGAGCCACTTGAACTTTACTGGGAACATTTAGAATAAGTTTTTATTTGTCATTTTACCACACCTCGTTCTTATACATCCAGTAAATGCAACTAACTCTAACAAGATCTGGGGTATGGAAATGAGAAAGTTTTTGTAGCCTGGAAAATAGCTGTCCCATAGAAGCTTTTCCCTTAGAGATGCCATCTGTAGCATATTTCTTTTATTTCCCCAAATTTTCTATGAGACTGGGGTCAGGATCACATCTGGCTTTTGCCTAGCCTGTTGGGTGGTGCATAATAATAACCACTCACCATTTGTTTATTAAATGTGTTCGTAGTTTAGTATGCTTGTTTTTCATTCCTTCTAAGTTTGACCGAAGCCCAGTTCTCCCTCCCTTTCTGATCTAAATGTTATTGGAAAAATTCAAAACAAGATGTTTCAACCAACAACAGAAAGAACCACGTATGTCCAGCTGTGACCAAAATCATAAGTAAATATGACTTTGGATCACAAAGAATAAGTATGTGTTTTTAATATTAGATTAAATTATTCCTATTTTATATATACTCTATTGCTCTGTATCAGCAAGGATGAAATCTCTGTTTTAGGGTTCATCCTTACACCATTTTTTTGTTTTGTTTTGTGTGTATGACATTGAGCTTGCCATTTTTCTATTATGATATTCAATTTTTTCTTCTTTAAGAGTCTTAAGCTCTACCAGTGGAGCTAGCCAAGTACCCCAATTTTTTCTTCTTTAAATGAAGAGCTATCTACTTAAAATTTTTTCCCATTTCAACATTCCCTGTCCTCCCTTCTCTGTTTTTTTCTTCCAGCTCCAAACTTCCATGATTCTTTCAGATTTTTTTTGACTTTTTTTATGTTATTTCCCCAATACGATTTTTTTCTACTATACAGCAAGATAACTCAGTTACACATACATGTACACATTCTATTTTCTCACATTATCATGCTCCGTCATAAGTGACTAGACATAATTCCCAGTGCTACACAGAGAATCTCTTTGCTTTCAGATTTTTTAAACTCAACTGGAAGAAGGGAGGGAATTTTGTTATGGTAAAATGTTTGAAAATTTTATTTTTATTTTTCTAAGGCTATCACAACTATCACAAATTATGCCTTTTTTTATCAGTACCTAATGATAATTGAAAATTATAAATCAACCTAAATTTAATCAGTTTGAAAACTAGTATGCACTTCAAAGATATTTTCACTACATAGATGCTTCTGGAAGGATTTGTAGTGATACCACTATAAAAATTTGATCTTCTTAGAAGTACTAAGTAAAGTCTTTGTGTACACAATAGACAACTCAAAAGAGGGGAAAGGAGGAGTTCCTGTAGTGGCTCAGCAGAAACAAGTCTGGATGCAGGTTTGATCCCTGGGCTCGCTCAGGGGGTCAGGGTCCGTGGTCACCATAAGCTGTGGTGTAGGTCTCAGACTTGGCTCACATCTGGCTTTGATGTGGCTGTGGTGTAGGCTGGCAGCTGTAGTTCTGATTCAACCCCTAGCCTGGGAACCTCCATATGCTGTGGGTGCATATGCTTACACTTTAAATGCTAAAATATTTGGAATTTTATTTTTTTAGGTTTTTTAAAAGATTTTTATTTTTTCCGTTATAGCTAGTTTACAGTGAAAAAATTTGGAATTTTAATGGGAATTTTGAGATAGGGACACAATTTTGTGTTCAGAGTCATAAAATTTTGTTTTATTTCCAATATCACATTAAAACCAAGATCAAACAAACAGATAATTTGTTGAACTAACAAGAATTATGCAACCTTCCAGATTTTTAATGGTGATGTATCATTAGACTTCTTTTCAAAACAAAATGAAATACATTTCATAAAGCTCAAGTTAATCTATTTTTACTTACTGAAGTGTGCCTCTGAGTTTCATAGAATTCTCAAAAAGATTGACATATTTGTCTATACAAAACTTTGAAAACAAGACTATTACAAAAGTCAAGTTATGATGAATACTGTGAAAGTAACATAAAGTAGAAGAATACATATCTTTTTGAGGATTAAATTAAGTGGGTTCTTGGTCATACCAGGTCCAAAAGAGCTGCTTCAATAAAACTGTGCAACAGTGATTAATAGTAGATAATAGATAATATATTCCTCTACCACCAGAGATCAGAAAGGAGAACGTGTGCACGTGAAAGAGAGACAGAGGCAGAGAGAGACAGTGGAGAGGTGCCTTTTAAAGCTCCAGGTCTAGTCCTTACAGCTCCACAGATAAAGGCGGAGAAGTAAGAGGAGAAGCAGGGCAGGAAAGAACCCAGGGTTCACACCGAGTCTTGTGATTGTCCCCAAGTCACCTCTGAGGACCTCAACAACCTAAGGACATAAGGACCAAGGTCACAATTTAAAAGGTGACCTCTGGTGACAGTAACTTCCCAAAAAGGAAGTTATGTTATTCTTTATGTTCATTTCCCAACTATTCAATGAGCTCTTCTCATGCCCCAGTCACTGGTTGGCTTGGGAGAATAAGGTATTACACAGCAGGGTACATGTTCGGGGATCTTCAATCTACGGGAGAGATGCTAAGTTTCAAACAGAAATAACTAGGAACTATACAATAACGCCAAATTTGTCAGGGAGAACTTCCTGGAAATAATGGAAGCAACTATGAACCAGCATAGGGTTAGATTAAAGAAATCGTGACATTTCTAAAATGATGGCAGGTTGAGCTAGAGGAGAGGAAGATCACTTCCAACTGGTGCTGCTCTTCCATTACCTCCAACGGCCAGTCTCCAGGTGGAAAGGCACAGGCTCTTGAGATGGTTAGTGCAGGCAGTGGGGATGCTTGAGGCACAGAAAGTCACCCAGGTTGGCTGGAGCAGAGCGTCTTCATGTGAATGTACTGGCATGTAAAGCATTGGAGGTGACGGAGCAGCAGAATGAGAGGGACAGATTAAAGAGTTCAAGCTATATGTGATGGAGAAACACAGTTGGTTTTAAATATCAAAATGATGGTTTCCGAGGTGTAATTTGATAACTGTCTGCATGGAATCCATGCTAAAATAAGAGTGAGAGTAGCAGGAAATACTGATGATAATGGTAGATGCGGGGGGCAGGGGCGACGCCTGCTTCTAGGAACTCTCCACAAGGAATACTTTTAAAGAGGGGTGAGTAGGTGCCAAGCAGATCTGTAGGGCAATTGTGGTCAAAGACTGTACAAGCCAAGTTACTGCCCTCTCAAGGTGCCGTGGTGATGATATCTGGGTGATGATGCCACTGTGTCTGAAAAGAGAAGGAAAAGGAAAGGGTAAAAGAAATTCAGTGATAAATTTCTGAAGTCCTGGCTTGTTTATTTTTTCATTTTCTGCCAGGCCTGGCACAGTGTGTGTTTAATAAATGTGATGTGTACTTTGAGTTCAAATGGAAACCTGTGTGGCAGCTTGGCATAAAACCCTTTGACTCAGAACCAAAGAAAGACTCAGAGGGAAGAGGCCCTGTCAGTCATCCCCAGGACCTGAGGCAACACAGCACAGATTAGGGCATTATATAAATGTCTGTTGCATATATTTTTAAATATAAAAATCTCAGCTAAACCACCCTGCCTAATAAGGCTAGGAATACACATTGGTCTTGGTGGGGTCTGTCACTAGTTCTCCCTTTGAAAGAATCTGAAAATTTGATTAATAATTTGTTAAAATATGACTTGGGTTAATAATCATTTCTGACAATGAAACTTTTTAATCAACCAATGTTTTTTTTTTTTCTTTTTTGGCCGTGCCCAAAGTTTGTGGAAGTTCCCGGACCAGGGATTGAACCTGTGCCACAGCAACGACCTGAACCACTGCAGTGACAACACTGCATCCTTAACCCACTGCACCACAAGAGAACTCCTCAACCAATTTAGGAGAAGTGGTTCCTTCTCAGTTTACTCTGTGGCATTATTAGAGGAGCAGAGGATGATAAGGATTTACATTTACAAACTTATGGGAATTCCTATTTCAGTGCTACCTAAAAATAAAGTTGAAATTATATTCGATTTGAAACTCATGGCATTGTTGCTAGTGCTTCTAGATGAATAAAGAAATATTGCTTCACTCTAAAGTGGTTATTTAAAAATATTTTAGTTGGCTTTACTATTCCTTTGACATTTCTAGGTCACAGATTATTGAAATTAAGGGATTAAATAATCTGTAAATTGATTAGACAACTTAATGTGAGATAAAATGACTAAAACTTATATCTAAGACATTTAAAAATACACCTTTGATATGATTTTTATGTTTTGATATAATTTGTATAATTGAAGCATTAGATAGAAATATTTCTAATATTTCTCACTTTTACCCTTGACAAAGAACACATGCTTATGTTGTCAGAAGAAGATTCAACTAAGTGCTTTGAAATTGTATTAGCTTTGCATTAGCTTCCTTCCTAGAGTACGTCCCGGCTAATTAATTCCAGGGGCTAAGGCTTATATATGTATACTTCTTTGTGGGTGCCAAAATGAATACCATTTTGGGGTCAAAATATCTTGAGATTATTTTTATTCCATCCTTCTGATCTGATGAGTGTCAGAATTGCATGTATTACTTTAGTTAAAGTTCTCAAAAAGTCGACATGCCCTTTCCTCACCTCTCAATCTTCCATTCAGGGAAGAAGTATGTCTGGTTTATTTATAAATTAATTAAAAAGGCCACTACAGGTCATCAAACCTTGTGAATACACAGGCAAAAGGAGAGGAAGCAGGAAGAGCTGTGGTTTGTTTTGCCTACTTTTGCTGCAGGTACAAGCCAGAAACGCAGTGACAGTTTAACCAGGTGAGGTCATGGGGAAAGGTGAAAGCTGTACTGTGCAAACTGCTAACGAGGCTCCTTCCATGTGCTATTGAGGGACAAAGCCTCAAGTTCGATCCACCTTGGGTCAAAGTGTAGAAGGAATTTGGGATTTGTTTGCACCATGGAGAAAGAATAAGATTAGGAGGAAAATAGTTGAAGTTGTGTAAAAGAAAAAAAAAATGTTAATTGAAGCCTGTGCAGGTACCAGCCTGCGGGTCCTATGGGCCTGTCATTTCTTAAATGGATTAAGGACATTATCTCACTTATTTGCATATCGTGTTTTGTCCTTGCTCTTTATTATAAATATCAGCTTTGCTGCTGGATGGTGTCAGATCCCAGACGGCAGAAGCTTAAATCCTAGCCCCCTGTGTACACTGGGATGGATCAGAGCAGCAGAAACAGCCCCTCCTGTTTGGTTCTCTCTTTGTCCCTCCCTGTCTCTCAAGAGGGTTCAGAGGAACTGTGTCACTCCAGCTAAATCTACCCTCTTATCCTTCCTGGAGTTCTTTCCCTCAGACAGGCCTTTACTTTGTTTTCTCCACCCCACCCCCCACTTTAAGTTATTAGTCTCCTATGGTCTTACTTCACTTCTCTGCCATATATCTTTTGTTCATCTAAAACAATCATTCCTAGGAGTTCCTATCTGTGGCTCAGCTGAAACAAATCTGACTGGAATCCATGAGAATGCAGGTTCAATCCCTGGCCTTGCTCAGTGGGTTAAGGATCCGGTGTTGCCCTGAGCTATAGTGTAGGTCACAGACGAGTCTCAGATTGTGGGTTGCTGTGGTGTAGGCCAGCGGCTACAGCTCTGATTGGACCCCTAGCTTGGGAATCTCCACATGCCTTTGCTTAAGATGGAATTGCACTCAAGGTGGCAAATCCACGTGGGTGTACTCGTGGACTCCAAGTTAAATATGTTCAAAAGGAAGGGCATCATTTTCTCTCCCAATATGGGGATCTCCCAAGTTCTTTTTAGAGAATCATACATCTTCCCTGACACCTCGAGTTTCAAGAGCAGTCGACTTTTCACCCTCTGCCCATTATGTTCAGTTGGTTTCCGTATTCTTTCGGTTTTCCCTTCAAATTGCTTCTCTACTCTGCCTGAGCCTTCGTTTTGTTCTCTGACATCCTCTAGTTTGGGCTTTTATTAACTCCAGGTAGAACCACTGGGGAAGCATTCTAATTCCCTTGCCTTCAGTCAAAGACTTTTCTTACCCAATTTATTGCAATTTATTTTATGCGTAATACTATTAGCAATCCTAACACACCATTCCACTGGTGGGATGTTCATGCTTTGAGAGGCTAGAGAGAGAGAGAGAGAGAAGGAAAAAGAGAGTTGAGGGAGTTGTCAGGGGGCCCCAAGCAGCTTCTGCTCCCTCCTGGTATGAAACCAAATAACTACAGTATTTAGACTCTTCCATTTTTCCACCCCTGTACCTCTTTCCATCCTCTTTTCTCTGTTTAGAGTTGCTTTTGCCCAGCCCTCAATTCCATCTATTTTATATACATACATATGTATTTAAAAGCTTTATTGAAGTATAGTTGAGTCACAAGGTTGCGATGATTTCTGCTGTAGAACGAAGTGGTTCACTAACTACATCCATCTATATTTTAAGACTTGCTTTTCCATAGAGCCATCATTTGATTTTCTAAGTTGAGAGCAATTCCCCCCCACCCCGCTTCTGTGCTGATGAAGCAGTCTGTAACACTGTTTTAACCTTTTCATGGTTGCCTTTGCATTTTTATTATTGTGTGTATTTATTCCCATTAATTTTGTTGAGAATGTAAATTGAGTCACTGATTTTTATTTTTTTTAGGAAAGAATATCCTTCCTTTTTTCTTTCTAGTTTTGTTGAGATGTAATTGACATACAGCGCTGTATAATTTTAAGGTGTACAGCATAAAGATTTGACTTACGTCATGAAATGATTATCACAGTAAGCTTAATGAACATCTGTCATCTCATGTATATACAACATTAAAGAATTAGAAAAAACATTTCTTTCCTGTGATGAGAACGCTCAGCATTTTACTCTCTTAATTTTCATATATAATGTACAGCAGTGTTAATCACATTTATCAGGTGGTATTTTACCTCCCTAGTGCTTATTTATCTTATAAGTGGAATTTTTTACCTTTTGTCTTCATCCAATTCCACCTCCCACCTCCCACCTCCCACCTCCCACCCCCTACCCCTGGACCCCTGCCTGTGGTAACAACAAATCTGATCTCTTTTTCTAGGATTTTGGTTTGTTGGTTTTGAAGTGCAATTGACCTCCCATACCATGATAGTTCCTAGTACACAAAATAGAGATTTGATATTTCTATGAATTTCAAAATGATCACCATGGTAAATCTAGTGACCATTTGTCACCAAAGGTATTACATAATTATTAACTCTATCCCCCACACTGTACATTTCATATCAGTGACTCATTTATTTTGTAATTGAAAGTTTGTGCCTACTAATCTCCCTTACCTATTGATTTAGATATTCACACAAGCACAATATATTGAAAAAATAGATGTGTTGAAGTTGTAAAGTTAAATGCCCAATTAAATAATTTTAATCAAACTAAGAGAATAAAGTTTGTCATAAAAATCTGGCCTTAGCTATTTTTAATTTTTAAACTTTTTAGAAATTGTAATTTATTTCCTCACATATTAACATTTCTGAAAAATATGATTCAGAATGCCCCTAACCCAAATTAAGTCAACTGTGTACTCTATTCATATTCTGATTCCTTCAGGGTTTTAGCTGATGCTACTTAATAAGGCATGCTGATTTCACATTGCATAAATAAACTCCCTCCCACTATGAGTAAAATCATGTCTTTACCCTGAACAGCATGCTCAAGAAAATAATGGCAAAATTCTAGACCTTCACTTTGTTGACGTTTTAACATTCCTACAGTGAAAGTAATCTAATTAAAGCATATAGAGGAGTGTGTATGAGTTCATGTGTAAAGATTCTGCTGCCTTTTAAAATTTTTTTCTTAGAAGTCTCTAGTGATTTTGTGCCAGCTAAAGTTTTCTCTGGTTTTCAACTCATATAAAGTTTTCACTGTATTATATAATCTTGTTAATTGACCTAAGGATTTTTAAAAAATCGTTTTGTCATCTTTGCCAGGTATGTGATTAATAAGTGCTTTTAAGGTTTAAAAAGTTGGAGTTCTGACCGTGGCACAATGGATGGCAGTGTCTCAGCCAAGACACAGGTTCAATCCCTGGCCTAGCACAGTAAATGAAAGAATCTGGTGTTGCTGAAGCTACAATTTAGGTCACTACTGTGCCTCAGGTCTGATCCCTGGCCCAGGAACTCCATATGTTGCAGGGTGGCCAAAAAAGAAAAAAAAATTTAAAGGTATTAGTGTTTTATTAATAACCAGATTGTAAAATATTTATTAATGCAAATATGAACTACTTGTTATTACATATAAAGACAATTTTGACTTTCTTCCTAAGTCCAAATTGTGTAGGATTTAATTTACCAGGAATAGGTTTACATGAAAGATAGAATATGTAGACAAAATACATTTAGTTGAATATGACTTGATAATCAAGTATACCATAGAACCTAGATTTAATTTAACTATTATGACTCTAGGAACAGATAATACTGCTATCGCAAGGTGATGTTTGGCGTTTCCTAAATTGGTCTTTTAAAATCCCCGGGTTTTCTTTTCTTTCTTTTTAAAAATCAGGTTTATTGGTGTTAATCTGAAATACAGTAACTTGCACATATTTAAAGAATAAATTTTGATAAGTTTTGATGTACATCTATATACACTTTGAAAGCACCAACACAATCAAGATAATGAGCAGATCTACCATTCAGCAAAGTTTCCCAGATCCCCCCTGATCACCTTCTTCTCTCCCTGCCTGGCCCTAGTCCCCAGGCCATCACTGTTTTGTTTTCTGTCACTGTAGTTTAGTTTTCATTTTCTAGAGTTTTATGTAAATGGAATCATAAACTTCCTTTTGAATGGCTTTTATATGGCTTCTTTCACTCATCATAATTATTTTGATATTCATCCACATAATTATCAACAGCTAATGTAGAAATTAGCATTATTTCTTCCTTAAATATTTAGTAGAGTTTACCACTGAAGCCATCTGTGTCTGGAGTTTTCTTTCTAGGAAGGTTTTTAATGTTAAATTCACTTTATTATTAGAGACATACAAGATATTCAATATCTCCAATCAAATCTCTCTTTTCTTTACCAAGTGTTCTTAGTTTGTATTCTTCAGGGAACTGATCAGTTTCATCTAATTTATCAAATATATGGACAAAGAATTGTTTATAGTATATCGTTATTATCTTTTTAATGTTTCTAGGATCAGTAATGATGGCTCTTCTTCCATTTCTGATTGTTGGTTTGTATCTTCTTTCTTATATCCCTGCTCTGACTAGGGTTTGATCAAGCAAAGAACTGGCTTTTTGATTTATTGGTATTTTTCCTATAATTTTTCTGGTTTCTATTTCCATAAATCTGCTCTAATTTTTATTAGTTTACTTTAGGTTTATCTTGCTTTCTTTTTCCTAGTTTCTTAAGGTAGAAACTGAATACATTGTCCTGAGACCTTGACTCTTTTCTAATGTAAGGATTTTGTGCTATAAATATTGCTTTAGTGACATCCTGTACATTTTAATGTGTTGTACTTTCATTTTTATTCAATTCAGAAACCTTTTTTTTTCTTTTTTTCTTTTTATGGCTGCACCCGTGACATATGGAAGGTCCCCGGCTAGGGGGCAAATCGGCAGTCACTGCAACACTGGATCCGAGCTGCATCTGTGACCTACATACACCATAGCTTGTGGTAATGCCGGATCCTTAACCCACTGAGTGAGGCCAGGAATCCAACCCACACCCTCACAGAGACAAGTCAGGTTCTTAACCTGCTGAGCCAAAATGGTAATTACCAGATACTTTTTTTTTTTTGGTCTTTTTGCCATTTCTTGGGCTGCTCCTGCGGCATATGGAGGTTCCCAGGCTAGGGGTCGAATCAGAGCTGTAGCCGCCGGCCTACGCCAGAGCCTCAGCAACGTGGGATCAGAGCCACGTCTGCAAACTACACCAGAGCTCACGGCAACGCCGGATCGTTAACCCACTGAGCAAGGCCAGGGATCCAACCTGCAACCTCATGGTTCCTAGTCAGATTCGCTAACCACTGAGCCACGATGGGAACTCCAACTACCAGATACTTTTACAACTGCCTTTTGAACACATTGGTTAATCATAAATATTTTATTTACATCCCGCATACACATATCTTCAAAATTTCCAGGTTTTTTTGGTTAGTGATTTCTAGTATAATTCCATGGGCCAAAGAACATACTTTGTATGACTTGAGTTCATTAACATTTATTGAGAATTATTTGATATCTCAGATTATGGTCTATCTTAATGAATAAAAATTGTGTTCTTGAAAAGAATGTGTATCTCTTGTGACATTCTACAAATGTCAGTTAGGCTAATATTGATAGAGAGTATTCTATAGTCTATGTATTCCACAGCCTTACTGATTTTTGGTCAGCTTGTTCTATCAGATATTCTGAATGATATTTCTATCTTCCATTGTATTTATGAATTAACCCTATTGATATTTTATAGGTCTATCTGTTTTTGATTCACGTATTAATAAAAGTTTAGGATTATTATATCATCTCAAGGAATTTTCTTTTTTAATCATTATGAAATTAAACTTTTTAATCACTGATAATATTGTGAAATCTACTTTTTAAAATATTTGTTTTTATTAATGTTAACATGGTATATATTTTTCTACACTCTTATTATTTGTGTCTTTATGTATATAAAAGATTTATCATAAATAGCATATACTTGGATCTTGCTTTTTATCTCATCTTAAAATCTGTCCTTTTTAATTTGGGTATTTAGACTATTTAGTTTTAATGTGACTAGTAATATTGCTAAGTTTAAATCTGTTATCTTGCTATTTGTTTTCTCTTTGTTCTATCCTTTTTATTTCTTTTTTTCTTCTTCTGCAATCTTTTGGATAATTTTTAAATTTCTATTTATCTCCTTTGTTTAGCTATATCATATTGCTTTTTTTCTTTCAGTGGGCTCTATAAACTCTTCACATTTATAGCACACACCTTTAACTTATCATTCTCTACCTGCTTTTGATATTATACCAGTCAAGTCATATCTAATACAAAAAACATTGTGGTAATATACATATTCACCTCCCAACTTTACGCCTTTTTTTCATACATTTCACTTTTATAATGTCATAAACCATACTCCATTACTTGTTTGTGTAAGTAGTTAATTTCATTACAAAGATACTTAAATTGTAGAATAACCTGAGTATTGAACCATGTAGTAACTATTTTGATTTTCTTTTTTCTTTGTGTAGATCCGTATTTCCATCTGGTATTGTATTTTCTACTGCCTAAAGGCCTTATTTTATTTTTTATCGTGGTGAATTTTTTCTGCTGATGAATGCTTTTAGGTTTTTTTATGTTAGAAAAAAAGTATTTATATCACTTTAAAAGAATATTCTAACTAGGTGTAGAATTCTAGCTTAAGAGATTTTTTTTGTTTCTTTTAGTTTTTTTAAAGCTGTTGCCCGTTTACTTACACTGTTTTTAATGAGAAATTTGCTGGTTTCCTTTTTTCGTTCCTCTGCATGTATTATGTCTTTTTTCCTTTAGCTCTCAAGATCTTTTCTCTTTATTACCACTACTTTTGAGTCATTTGCTTATGTTGTACCTTGGCATTATTTTCTTTATGTTCCTTGAGTTTAGAGTTAATAAAAATTCTTGAATTTGTGGATTTATAATTTGTATTGAAATTTTTAAAATTTTGATCATAACTTCTTCAAATATTTTTTCATGTCTCCAATCCTTATTTTGATGAGACCAATAACACTTAGATTGTTTGAAGTTTTTTAGAGTTCACTGACGCCCTGTTCATTTTCAATTTTTTTGTGTTTATATTCCATTTTGGATCATTTCTATTGCTATCTCTTCAAGTTCATTAATATTCCTCAATAGCTAATCTACCATTAAAACCCTTCTTAAGTATTTTTTCTCAGACATTTTAGTTTTCATTTCAGGTATTTCAATCATTTATTAAAAATCTCATGTATCTGAGATTTATAAGACCAGAGAAAAAAGCACCCGAAAGAATTGGAAGGCTTACATAGGGCCAGGACTAGTCCTATTTTTATTAGCTGCAAAATGTAAAGCTATCAGAAAAAAAGAAATAATAAAGATTACAGCCAAAATAAACAAAATTGAGAATAGGAAAACAACAGATAAGATAAAAAAAAAAAAAAAACCCAAATTTGGTTCTTTGAAAAGATCAACAAAACTGATAAATCTTTAGCTAGATGGACTGAGCAACAAAAGAAAAAGACTTAAACTACTAAAATTAAAGATGAAAATGGGGACATTATTACCAATTCTGCACAAATAAAAAGAATTATAAAGCTTCAATGAACAATTGTTTGCCAACAAATTAGGCAATTTAGATGCAATGGACAAATTTCTATAAACATAAAATTTAGGGAGTTCCCGTCATGGCACAGTGGTTAAGGAATCCGACTAGGAACCATGAGGTTGTGGGTTCCGTCCCTGCCCTTGCTCAGTGGGTTAACCATCCGGCGTTGCCGTGAGCTGTGGTGTAGGTTGCAGACGCAGCTCGGATCCCGCCTTGCTGTGGCTCTGGCGTAGGCCAGCGGCTGCAGCTCCTAATCAGCCCCTAGCCTGGGAACCTCCATATGCCATGGGAGCAGCTCAAGAAATGGCAAAAAGACAAAAAACAAAAAAAACAAAAAAAAACTTAGCAGACTAAATCATGAAGATACAGAAAATCCTATAACTAGTAAGGAAATTGAATCAGTAACTAAATATTTCTCAACAACAGAAAAATCTCTGGATGTGATGGCCACACTGGTGAATTCTACCGAACATTTAAATAGGAACTAATACCAATACTTCTCAAACAAAAAATTGAAAAGGAAGGAATGCTTTCTAACTCAATCTGAGGCCAGCATTACCCTGATACCAAAGCCAGACAAAGACAGTACAGAAAAGAAAACAGAAAACTACAGATCAATATCACTTTAAAACATTGATGTAAAAGTCATCAATGAAATAGTACCAAGCAGATTCATCAACATAGTAAAAATATTATACACCATGGCCAAGCAGAATTTATTCCTGGAATGCAAGGATGGCTCAACATATACAAATCAATAAATGTAATACACGATATAAACAGAATGAAGGAAAAAACATTTGTCATCTCAATTGATGCAGAAAAATTTTTTGACAAAATTTATCATCCTTTCATGATTAAAAAAAAAAAAAAAACAAATCAACAAACTGGGAATGGAGGGAAACTACCTTACCATAATAAAGCCATGTATGAAAAACCCACGAAAATATCATACTCAATAGTGAAAGACTGAAAGCATTTGTTATAAGATTAGGAACAAAGCAAGGATGCTTGTTTTTATTATTTCTTTTCAACATAGTACTAGGAATTCTAGCCAGAACAATCAGGTAGGAAAAAAAAAAAAAATGGAAGACATCCAAATTTTAACAGAATGGCATCCAATATTTTAAAGGAAGAAGTAAAAAGGTAATTGTAAATATAGAAAACTCTAAACATTTCATAAAAAACTGTTAGAACTAATAAATGAATTAATCAAAGTAGCAGGAAACAAAGTCAACAAACAAAAAATCAGTTGCATTTCTATACATGAACAATGAACAATCTGCAACATAAATTACAAAAAAAAATCCATTTTAAATTAGTATCAAGAAGAATAAAATATTTATAAACTATTTTAACCAAGAAAATGAAAGACTTAACAAAATAAAAACTAAAAAACATTGCTGAAAGAAATTACAGACATAAGTAAATGGAAATACAGCCCGTGTTCATGGATTGGAAGATTTAATGGCTTTTTAATGTTATCACTACCCAGAGTAGTCTACAGATTGAATGCAATCTTTTATCAAAATCTCAATGATTTCCTTTTTTTGCAGAAATAGAAAAGTCCACCTTAAAATTTGTATGGAATGGGTGATCCTCCCCGTACCTCCCGCCCCCACCAACAAAGATCTCAGGAGTCCTCTCTCTGCGAAGCTCTCTCTTCTAGTGCTCTGTCCTTCAGACTCTAACTGTTTTGGTCTCCCTTAGACGTTCTTCTCCATCTCCACTGCTCAAGAAATCTGCTGAGATATGCCTGGGTAAACTCTCCCTGCACTGCAGCCCCCAAACCCTCAGGACTATAAACTGAGGCAATTATAGGGCTCACCTCATTTGTTTCCTATTTTTTTCGTAATCACTGTCCTTCGTCAGTTCACAGCTGTGTCTTGAAAAACAGTTTTACATGTTTTCCTCAGGTTTTCATATGTCTTAGGTGGGAGAGTAAATCCAGTTGTGGTTACTTCAACTGAAGTGGACATGATATGTCTCAGGTTTATTACTTAAGTTCTATATTTTATTTCTATTCAGATGAGATGTTTTAAAGCAGTATTTATAGATACCTATCCACAAATAATATATTGCAAGTGTGGATAGAATTCCTTCCTTAAAAATCAATTCCAAATTGGATATAATTGCCAGTATACATTCTTTAAAATTGGTTTTTCATATAGTAGAGACCTCATGATACAAACATCTTAATTAAGTGAATGCAACTTCCAGATTTTGTGAGGATTACCTGAAATAAAATTTTCATAATTATTGTTTTGTGCTCACTTATGAGTTGTATTGCAACTTCCAGTGTTCTTCAAGCTTCCTCTATTAAACCAGTGTAGGTGAATGTTAAATAGTATGTGTCTAATAATAAAATGTTTGTCTTGGTATAATGGCCAAAGTCAACAATAACTGCAAAATAAGATTCAAGCCCCTCCACAAGCTCCTTAGTGGGAGCTGCCCGCCTGCATTGTGTTTCTTTCCAGCCTAATTACTCCCCACCTTATACTACATGCTCCCCCAGTACTGAAGAGTTCATAGTCCTCTGCATTCATCTATTGTTTCTTGCCTCTGCATGTCTCATACGATGTTCTCCTTTCTTAGGGATGTTCTTTCTCCTTTTTCAAATGGAAAATTTGTAGTTATCCTTCAAGACAGCTCAGATGCTATTATTGTTGCAAGTTCCTCCTAATTGCCTCATGTTGGGCACAATGCCCCCTCTTTACCACCTGTGAATCCTTCCATCTTTGTGCACACCACAGTATATTGAAATTTTCTGTTTACCTGTTTGCATTCCAAAATAAACTTAAGAGCATAGATATATATTTACATGTCTGAAACCCCATCATCTAGCACAGTGCTTGTCACAGAGCAGGTGTGCAATAAATGTGAGTTAAAAATAAGTGAACTGTCAGTTGATCGAGATTCCTTTCTCATCTGAAATAGTATCTTTCTAAACTGTTTTATTCTGCAGACACATCAGTTGATTTGATCCTAATTTTAAAAAATTCTGCATTCCCAATTTCCCTTCTACCCAAAGCACTAAGAGTTGTTCCTTAATGTCAGGTTCAATCTTTCTGTTCTCTCTCAGGTTGGAAGCTTTATATTTTATTTCTTGGAATATCCTTGCAATGGAGTGAATGCCTGTGTACCCCAAAATTCATACGTTTAAACCCAAATCCCAATGTGATGGTACTTGAAGGTGGGGCTTTGGGAAGAATTGAGGTCATGAGTATGAAGGCCTCAGGAATGGGATTAGTGCTGTTATATAGGAGTTCCCGTTATGGCTCAGTGGTTAACGAATCCGACTAGGAACCGTGAGGTTGCTGGTTCAATCCCTGGCCTTGCTCAGTGGGTTAAGGTCCGGCGTTGCCATGAGCTGTGGTGTAGGTCGCAGACGTGGCTCTGATCCCGAGTTGCTGTGGCTGTGGTGTAGGCTGGCGGCTACAGCCCCAATTTGACCCCTAGCCTGGGAACCTCCATGTGTCGTGGGAGCAGCCCAAGAAAGGGCAAAGTGCTGTTGTATAAAGAAGCCAGAACGCTATCTAGCTCTCTTTCTGTTATGTGAGGACACAATGAGAAGTTGGCCACCTGCAACCCAGAAGAGAGCTCTCATCCAAACCCGACCATACTGGCACCCTGATGTCTGACTTCTAGCCTCCAGAGGTGTGAAAAATAAACTGTTGTTTATGAACCACCCATTCCATGGCATTATGTTACAGCAACCCATACTGGTTAAGTTCACCCTTAATTGTTTTAAAGTACACTCATCTTTAAATATTTCCCTACAATGCCTACAATTAGCATTATCACTAAAGAAAAAAACAGGCACACTCGTATCTATCAGAATTCACTCCCTTTCTTGTCTTTTTAATTTTGGATAGCTTTTAAAAGCACAAATTTATTGTTTTCATTATTTGTTTATAGGAAATACATTTTAGAATTTTACCAAAATATTATATTGACTCATTTGTCTACCACTGCAACTTGCATCCCACATCTTAATTCTGGGTTCATTTCTCTTTTCCTGAGATAAATCCTTTAGTAATTTCTTTTCTTTTGCAGGTATGGGAGGGCAGAGTCAGCTCTGGTAACCCCACGTTTTAAAAATATTTTTATTTAATTAAAACTAAATGCTTCTATCTCACTTTTGAATAAGTGTTTAGTTGGGTCTTAATTCCAAGATTGGCAGTTATTTTACCTCAGCTTTGAAGACATCGCTTCATTGCTTCATAGTGTCTATTATTTGCTGTCAATTTTATTGGGTTTTTCTTTTCTTCTTTTTTCATTTTAGGGCTGTACCCATGGCATATGGAAGTTCCCAGGCTAGGGGTTAAATTGGAGCTATAGCTGCCGGCCTACACCACAGCCACAGCAACACGGGATCCAAGCTGCATCTGCAACATACACCACAGCTCCCGGCAATGCTGGATCTCCAACCCACTTGGCCAGGGATCGAACCTGCATCTTCATGGATACTAGTCAGGTTTGTTTCTACTGTGCCACAAGGGGAACTCCTCCACTCAAGTCTTAACATGGGGAGGCTGGAGGCTTTTCTCCCATATGGGAAGTGCTGTCCCTGATACGACATCCATGGTGGCGGACGGCCACCCCAGTCCTGTTTTTTCCCTGTTGGCCAGCCTGTTCCCTCATGGAATCACAGGAAAGTGGCATATTGCCTTTTACACCATAAACATTAGGAGGCTGAGGTTATCCTAGCCTGAGTTCAAAGCTAGGAGTTCATGAGTACTCTAGCCACTTGGTCACACATGAAGCCTATTTCTAGGGAAATTTACTGGGTGAATTCAGCTTCTTTTCCAAAATAGACTTTTAGGCTCCCCTCGGTGCCCAGTACCTATTTGTGGATGACACTGTTCCAGCCCCTAATCCATCACTACACATTCTTTCTGAAATTAGTCCATTGATTTTTTTTAATTGACTAATTGATATTAGTTTCAGGCATAGAACATTCTGACTTCCTCGTATATGTTGAGAATGGTCACCACAGTAAATCTAGTTAACCTTCATCACCATAAATATTTACACCTTTTTTTTCCTGTGATGAGGATTTTTAAGATTTATCCCCTTAGCAATTTTTAAATATATAGTAGAGTATTATTAACTAGAGTCACTATAGCCAATATGCTTTATATTATATCTTTGTGACATTTATTTTATAACCAGACGTTTGTACATTTTGGCCATTTTCACCCATTTTGCCCATCCCTCACCCCCTGCCTCTAGCAACCACCTACTCACATATTTCAGTGGCTTTTAATCATAATTAATTCATTTTAGTAATGAAAAAATATGCATATAAAATCACTTTAACACCTTTGTATCTGTTGTTTACTTGATATATCATTTTGATGTCAGAGTATTCCGTCCAACTTGGCCTACTATTATAAATTTGCATCTGTTTCCTCTCTTTTCCCCAGGAGTATCTTTATATTTTGTATTTCTCCTCTTGAAATCATTCCCTTGCCTGGCTTTCTGGAATTTTTCTTCCCTCTAAACACTGGTTTCTCTTGGAATATCATTTGGCATTTGGAATATACAGGTTTTATATTGTAAACATCCCCCACTGACTTTAATTAATTTTTTAAATAATATATTTCCACAGATAGGTTTTGTTTACACATTGTGAGCCCCTCCTAAAAAGGTCACTGATACTCCATTTATCTAAATAGCATATTTAGACCAACTACATGGAAGAGAGTATTCTTGGGTCTGTTGCTGTATGAGTAGAATAACTCTGTGTATACCCCTGATTTTCTCAGGGGCAGGTTTGATTTCTTAGCATGTTTGAATTTTCTAAAATTTGTCAAACTTTACTTCCTAGTATTATTGGTTTCTAAATCTTCAAAAGCCCTGGGTTACTTTTGTGTTTAAAGATTATCTTGTCCTCGGAATTGATGAAACAAGGAATAATGTGCTTTGAATATTTTAAAGGATCCCAGCTATGCCAGAACAGTGGGTACGTTCTGGCAATAAAATTCAAGGGCATACTGTGCTGAGAGTTTCAAAAGCAGCAATTGTTGATGATCATTTGAAGTCGATGGCGTATTTGACATTGGGCTGTATTTGACCATTGCTTGTATTGTGTTTGCAGCACAATAGGTGAGCTACTGAGCTGGTATAAGATACCTCTCATGAGACTCTTTTTAAATGATCTTCAATAAAGAGGGAAACAAATTTGACACGTTGCAAGAAAAGTAGGCCAATTAGTGATAAAGCTTAACAGCTTAAGGGAGGGAACCAGTATATATTGACTTACACTTGACAGAATGAAGAGGAAAGCAAACTATAATCTCAACAGAACCCTTATTTTTTAAGAAATTAAATCTTCCTTTTACAAAACAAGCTTTTAAGATTTTGAGCTTCCTAAATGATGTAATTTTATCATGGTTTTGAGGAATACAAAATCAACAATTCCTTTTTGTCTTTGAGGTTGTACCCAAACCCAATAAGTCAGAATCGGAGGTACTGATAGAGTCAGTTTCTTTAGTCCCTGTCTCACGGTAGCAAAGCATTAAAGTGAAAGCAGATTCTCAGAGAGGGAAAAAGAGAACTCACATGTGCACAGGTTAAAAGAAAGTCCAACTCATTTTACATTTGTCCTTATACCGCCCCCCCAAGATGGACCTGCGTGAAGACCCAATTTCTCCTGGTCCAGCCCCCTACACTGTAAGGGCTGAGTGTTGTTTTATCTCTGATGGGACAGATTTGATTTGATTGGTTTAGGGGAGGATACCTTATTTGCCTGGGGAACAGGTTATATAGAGGCAAGGTGAGGAATGGGCCACATTTCTGTCTCACCAGGCCGTTCAAGGTGGGGGAGGGGGCATTACAAGGAGACATGGCCAGAGGCTTTTGTGTTTAATCTCCTTGAAGGGGACTTGAAGCCTATAACAGTACTGTAATATACTATTTTGTGCTTTGATTTTTTAAATTAATATTGTGAAAAATTGCCCCCTTTTCCTGAAAACTATTCTAGTTATCCTTCTCATATGTTCTTAACATGCTACTGCGAACCACTCCTTTACGATGTATAAATTATCAGACTCTTTTCCCCAAGATGGTGGATTACAATTTGAAAAAAATAACGTAATACCTACAAAAATCTACATAAACAAATGAAAATGCTCGGGATCCAGAAAGGAGAGGGAACTGAAAGAATGGCATGGCTCTAAGCTGCAGCTGCTGCATTGCCAGGGAAGGCTTATCAGTTTATAAAAGTAGCGTCTTTTGTTTTAACACATATAAGGCAAGATCTTGAGCCCAAATGAGGGGAGTATTCCCACCTTAGATAAAGGCATGGTTTTCCCAAAGTTTAATTCTCTGTACCAAGGTGAATGAGGAGTCCCTACTGGGGCTTAATGGTAATGAACCTGACAAAAAGCCAATGTGATTCCCTTTGTTTAGAGCCCCTTTCTTATCTTTGCCCCTCCTGTTACCTCTCCGAAATCACCTCTTTTTAACCCCTCCTTCAGCCACACGGATCTCCTTATTATTCTTCAAATAAGGGAGGAAGCTCTTTGCGTCTGCAGTACTCTTCCTTGTGGTTTGTACTCGCTTTTTCTTACTTCTGGAACATTCTTTCCACAGGTATCCATATAGCTTGATCCTTTGATTTCTTTCGCTATTTACTTAAGTACTACCCTATTATAGACACTTTCCATGACTACTGTATTAAAAATTGTGCAACTTAACTTTTCAATTGCTCTTTCCTATTTTATATTTTCCCCTTGGCGTTTTTTGCTTTATAATATACTATTTATTTTACTCAATTTATGCTGTTTGTTTTGTATCTCCAGTGCTAGAATATGAACTCAATAAGGGTAGAAATTTTAGTCTGGTTTGTTTGTTGCTTATCCCAGGACCTACAGCAGGGTTCTAGACTCATAAGTAGCTAAAAACTTGAATAATTAAGAAGATGCCTTTTTTAGGAGTTCCCATCATGGCTCAGTGGTTAATGAATCTGACTAGGAACCATGAGGTTGCAGGTTCAATCCCTGGCCTTGCTCAGTGGGTTAAGGATCTGGTGTTGCAATGAGCTGTGGTGTAGGTCAGAGATGCAACATGGATCTGGCGTTGCTGTGGCTCTGGTGTAGGGCGATGGCTACAGCTCCAATTAGTTCCTAGCCTGGGAACCTCTACATGGCATGGGTGCAGCCCTAGAAGAGACAGAAAGACAAAAAAAAAAAAAAAAAAAAAAAAAGACGATGCCTTTTATGACTTTACAATTCATAAAAATGTAGAAAATGCAAAATTAGAGGTTTAGTGACATGAGAGTTTCAATAGACCAATGGTGAGAGTAAAAAATAAGTCCAACTTTTCTGTAGAAAATTAGTCAGAATATACCACAAACTTTAAATATGCATATATTTTGGTTTGGTGAGCCTCTTTATTAAAATCTATCCTAAGGAAATAATTAATAACATATGCAAAGATTCGGCGGCAAGGATAGCCATCACAGACTTGTTCATAATAGTGACAAATTTTAAAAATCAAAACTCTCAGATTTCCAATGTAGAACCTTACTTAAATAAAAGTATATCATCCAATGGAATATTATTCAATCACTAAATGAGTATGTAGATAAACACTTATTGGCATGGGAACTATTAACATTGTACAGATATGTGAAAAAAAGCATTATGTAAAAACGAATATGATGAATGATGTCATTTTTGAAGACAGATGTATAACCTATAACATTAGTCTGAGGGAATGGATAATTTTTAACAATGTGATTTCTAGAACGAGGCGAGAATGCCTTTCTTATTTATCTGGTGTGTCTTTTTAAATTTTCTCTTAGGAGTTCCGTCATGGCTCAGTGTTTAATGGATCTGATTATTATCTGTGAGGACTCATGTTCAATCTCTGGCCTTGCTCAGTGGGTTAAAGATCTGGCATTGCTGTGAGCTGTGGTATAGGTCGCAGACGTGGCCTGGATCTGGTGCAGCTGTGGCTGTGCGTAGGCCGGTAGCTGCAGCTCCTGTTTGACCCCTAGCCTAGGAACCTTCATATGCCATGGGTGCAGCCCTAAAAAGACAAAAGACAGAAAAATAAATAAATAAAAAGAAATTAAAAATAATTTTCTCTTAAAATGATGAGCATGTGGCGCTTTTATATTGAGAAAAATCCAAATGATATTTGCACCAATTGTCAAAAAGCTATTACCATTATACATGTGCAAGATTTTCTTTAGGTGTGGATTCTATATAAATATTCCCCTTTATGGCATCTTACGTGTTTATGATGAATGTCTTGCCTTAGTGAGTAGGGACTAATGCTCAAAATTTACTTATGAAATAATCTCTTTTGGCTATTTCAGTCTTTAGAACCTTTACATGTAGAAGCAGTGTATCCACAGGTATGACTGTATTGAAACATATATTTAACCTGACTCCTAACAAGATAATTAAATTTATATCATGAAATTAATCTTGTATTTTATTTCAGAGATTTGAATTAAAACCCCCTCCCCCTCTGTCTCTAGTCAGTACCCCTTTAGCAGTAATCTACAACCCAGTGAACAGAAGAAGGGGAGATTTCCAATCTGGCCAGAATGGAGCGAAGCTGACATAAATGCCGAAAAATGGGACGCAGGCAAAGGTGGGAAAGAAAAGGACAAAACAGGGAAAAGTCCTGTACTTGTAAGTAGACTTGAATGTGGCTAGATTGCATTTTGGTTTTTAACTCTATAATGGAATAAGATTTGTTGATGCATATGTGTGTGTTCACTCATCTCCATGGCAGCCTCTAGTCAGAAGTGAAATTGTCTGTCCACCTTGCCTCCCCCCAGTCCTACCTGATCTTTCCAAGCCTCAGTTCTGAGCTTTGGTGGAACTCATATGAGTAAACAGGAGGAGAGAAATGACCAAGGAGTCAGAGTGAGATAAAGAGAAAATTGATCAAACAGGTTAGCTAGTGGATGTTGAACAGAACTGGGAGGGAATCAAGCATTTAGAAATGATAGTTTAGAAAATGAGAAGCCCTCTGGAACCTGTGAGCTGTTATTTGGAGATTATAGGAAAGGTAATTTTTTAAAAGACATTACTATGAGTTAATAATTGAATCCCTTTTGGAGTTCCCTTGTGGCTTAGTGGTTAAGGATCTGGTGTTTTAGATGTGACTAGGGTTCTCTCCCTGGCCCAGGAACTTCTGCATGCCACAGGGGTGGCCAAAAAAAAAAAAAAAAAAAAAAAAAAAAGGAATTAAATTCCTTTTAATATCCTCCCTCCTGAGATATTTGGGTTAAAAAAAAAAGTCTTGATTACTCTTCATTTACTATGGCTTTTAAACATGTGTCCCTGAAATTGGAGCTGAGAATAGGATTCCTACGTTTTCCAGTTATACTGTTTTACATTCTTTTGCCTACTTAAAATGTGTGTTTGTAAAGATTTCTTTATAGAAGATATGGGTCTGGATTTCATTTTAAATATAGCCCACTTATTTGGTGCAGTAATTCATTTAACAAAAATACTTTTAGAACACAATACGATTTCGAAAACATAAACAAAATCACCAGAATGGCTAGGTTGAAGTCTGGTGTCTTTATTTGCATGGAGCACTCTGAAATGGTACTTATTAGCATTTACATTTTGTTCACAAAATGCAGAATCACAAACTGCATGACTCATATGAGATTTGTTTACAAAAGACACTCAAATAATTATTAATAATTACTGACTCTGTTGGTATTTGAACAATTTCAAATAACAGAGTTGTGAGGGAATGCATTCTTTGTGTCACACCTAAGGTGATTATGGAACTTTTAGATGCAAAGGACTTTTGAACTCTCTGCGTTCAAATGAAAACGGTCATATTCTACATATTTTTAATAGCAATTCAATACTTACTGGGATAGTGTGTGAGTTTATATCAGTAAGATAGATTATGCAAATCCTCAGTTGAGCAGTTGAGCTCAGGAAAAGGTCCAGAGATAAATCATTCCAAATCGTGAAGGAACAACAAAGAAGGGAGGAGAAAAATGCCTGAAAACTTTGGAGTAGGAAATGGGATACAAAATATAGCATTTTAAGGACCTTAGTGTGCAAGCTTGCCTTTATCAGATGTCAATGAAAAATTCTTGCAAATCTCTGGAAGGTCAAGTATCAAATTCTGGAATTTATCAATGTGATTAAAACAAGGGCAAGTCTGTTGGATGAATATTTACTAGAGGGAAACCACTGAGACAGGAGCAGGAATAAGTGTGCTGGTCACTTGATGTCCAGTCCATTTGGGGGCAACATATAGGAATATTGCTGGCCGCTGCATAAAAATGCATGATCTGGGAAGCACCACTCCTGCTATAAATGGGGGTTATTCCAAAGGAAAGTGGCACCTCAGACTATTAGCTAACACTGCATTCTGCACCACACTTTCATTAGGTAGGAGAGCACAGCCTAAATCCTGGTTGTTACAAAGTGGTGCCGTCTGAGATAGAACCTTGCTTCCCACCCCCAGTTCTTTTCCGCAGCCTCAGCATTCATGGCTCAGGAAGCGACAGGTCCTCCACTGGAGTGAGTGGTGGATATTTCAAGCGGGTAATTGCATTTCTAAGATATGGTGGTGGCACATTAGCTCTGAGCCATGATTCACAATGTCCGTATTTTACCAGGATGAATTGCCTTAAGCATGTAACCATAGCTATTATCTTTAGGATTTTAGAGAAGGCCACTTCCTTAGATACGAGGCCAGGGATCAGGAAATCAGCCTCAGCTGAGCTGATCCTACCCTGTAAGTCCAGTCAGATCTCACTTCTTCAGCTAAGTGATGACAATGAAAAGATATGATGGGTGAACCAAATAAAGAAGTACACAATAAAGTACTGAAATGTGGGTGTAAAGCAAGATGATGTGGAAAGATCACCACTCACTTAATATGAGGGGCTCAAATCCTGGAGCAAAGGGAATCACAACAGGATTGCCCCCATCATTTTTTGTGTTTTTTCTCCTCAAGGACATTTTTTTTTTTTTTTTTGTCTTTTTGGGGCCTCACCTGCGGTGCATGGAGATTCCCAGGCTAGGGGTCCAATCGGAGCTGTAGCTGCTGCCTACACCACAGCCACAGCAATGCCAGATCCTTTACCCACTGAGTGAGGCCAAGGATCGAACCCGAGACCTCATGGATACTAGTCGGGTTCGTTAACCACTGAGCCACGACAGGAACTCCAAGGACATCTATTAATTCAATGTATAGAACTTAGAGATCGAGCAGAAAGTAGTATCCTGGGGCTTGCATCAGTGTCTCTGGGCCGAATAGAAAGAGGATATTGTCTGGGCTGCCAAGGCAGCCAGAACTTGAACCATAGTCTCAGAGGTAACTGCAGAGAAGTGATTTGAAACAGGGAACTATATCCAGTCTCTTGGGATAGAACATGATGGAAGATAATATGAGAAAAATAATGTGTATATATATATATATATATGTATCCTGGGTCACTTTGCTATGCAGCAGAAATTGGCACAACATTTAAATAAACTATACTTCAATAAAAAATAAATTTAAAAAAAGAAAATTTTTCATACAATTTTATTTTGAGACATTTGCCTACCTCCTAAGCAACCTTTTGCTGCTGAGCAAATGAGCAAAAAGCAGCAGTCTGGAAGCTAAATAACTGAGACAAGATCTCATGATGCTATGGCAAGAGATTGGAACTGAACATATACCAAATGAAGGGGCTTTGACAAACACTACAGCTTTTTGGTCAGTGCCTCAACACAGCTACAACATTCCATGCGAGTAAAGACAAACCAAAATTACACCAAGTCCTAAGACCCAGTGTTGACTCGGTCAAGTTCATCTTGTCCTCTGCCTGCCACCAGGGAATAAAATCTTCCTCTCTGGAGGAAGACATCATCATTTAGAGCCTCCATAAAATTTCAATATCCAGCATATATCATACAATTACAGTTTACCAGACCTGGAGAGAAACAGAACCAAGTGACTGAAAAATGAGAGGAAAAAAAAATCTGATAATAGAAACAGATGCATAGCAGTCTCTTTTGGAATTGTCAGAGAGGGGACTTTAAAATAACTGAATTAGTATTTGCAGGGAAAAATCAATGTGAAGGAGCCCAGAAGTCTAGTGCAGCTCCCGAGAACATCAGTCTGTTTTTTAAGGATTCATTCTTTGATCATTTTGACCAGATGTTGGGGTTGCCTTTGTCTCCATTAAATTATTCCAGTATCTTAAAAATGACAGTAAACCACATGCTCCAGATACACATATTCATTTATTATGTTTAAAGCTCAGACATTGCCCTCAAATATAACCTATTTCTCAAGCCACACCAGCACGAGAGTAAACATATAATATTGCCCTCAAATATAATCTATTTCTCAAGCCACACCAGCACGAGAGTAAACATATAATCATCACAAAACTATTTGCCTGTCCCTTTAACTGAGGTGAAATTTTGTTACCCTTTCCCCCCATAGAAATAATTTATTTTCCTTTAGCATTTTGTTTGTACGCCTAGAATTTTTCATGTTATTTCTTGTAAAGATCCCCCCATCCCTTACCACCTTTGAGCTATGAGAACTTTTACACAGCATCTTCTAGAAGTCTCTTTAACTTAGTAGATTGCTTGCCTCTGGATACCATTCTACCTTAGAACTCAGTAACTGACCCACAGTAGGGGCTCAAAAATGAATGATTCTTGAACCTGTATCCCAGAGAAATGGAAACTTACCTTCACACAAAACCAGGTTCACACAAAACCTAGGCACACATGTCCACAGCAGCTTTAATAGTAATAGTTCCAAACTGGAAACAGCCCAGATATCCTTCAATGGGCAGGTGGTAAACAAACAAATATCCATGTCATGAAATGTTACTCAGCCATAAACAACAAACTTTTGATACATTCAACAGCTTGATTGGATTGAATCTCCAGAGAATTAGGCAGTGAGAGGTATAAAGCCAAACCTAAAGGTTATAAACTATATATGATTCCATTCATGTAACATTATTGCAATGACAAAATTATAGAAGTTGAAACTAAACCAGTGATGGCCAGTCTCTACTAGTGGTAGAGATTAAGCACAGAGTGCGGTGTTGGAGGGTGGCTGTGGCTATAAATGGCCGCAAGAAGGATCCTTGTGCCGATGGAATTGTTCTACAGCCTGACTCTGTCAATATCAATATCCTGACTATGTACTGCAGTTTTGCAAGATGCTACCATAGGAGAAATTGATCAGTGAGAACATAGGGACTCTGTATTATTTCATACAATTGCTTATAAATAATAATTATCTCAAAATAACAAGTTTAAAATAATTAATAAATGCAAGTCAGATCAAAGATGCAAATTTCATTTACATATAATTCTCTTTATGATTCTAACAGCTGGAAAGCAACTATAGGGTTTTCAATCTTCTCTGCTCAGGTAAAAAACAATATTTTCAGTGAAAAACGTGGTAATATCTGGTCCATTCAAAATTATTTTCCTGCTACACCTAATTCACATTTTGAAGCAGCTCGTGCTTGTTTGGACTGCTTCCTCTGCCATCAAAATGCTGCTCAATAATCAAGATTTCACTAACTAAATATGGTGTTATTAACTTCAGTATTCTCTAAGTACTTTAGAAACTGGTTCTGAGAAAAAATACACAAATTGCTTTATAAATGCTTATTTATTGATCAAATCTATGTGCCTATTTTTTTTGAGGATCAAGTTGTTTTTATTTTAATAAAATCATATGAAGAAAAAATTTTTGTATTTTTATATAGCATTGTTTTGAAGACCCTGAAGGAAAGATTGAATTCCCACCATCACTGAAAATTTATTCCTGGAAACGTCCACAGGATTTTTTAATTAACAGGGTGAGAGATATTTTTATTATTAAACAAAATATGTATTAACTGTGGGATACGGTATCCTAGTAATGAAATTTTACATTTTAAAAACAATTTAGGGTAATTTTTCCTCTGGTATTTAGTAAGAAAAAGTAATTAATTTTTGCATTTAAATTGGAATGGTTTATCAATATAGTTTGTACTGGTTTTCGAGAGAATATTGACTTTTTCTTGTACTGGTTCCTTGTGCTAGTTTTCAAGAGAATATTGAAATTTGTGGGGGAGCACCTCAAGTTTTCTTCTTCTCTTCGTGATGTCAAATTATAACCTAAGATGTTGCAAAAAGTTATTCCTTAATCTCTGACAGACTTTCTCCTTTCTGCTTTTTATGTGATGCAAAGGTCTGTTTACTCTAAGGCTCATTAGCATTAATTTTCAAGCCCAAGAGATTTGCCCTCGAATCTCTCTATTTCAGGAAGTCTTGAAGCATTTTCCAAAGGCCACTTTCATTCTGAGCCCCATTTGAATCATACTGACGTAGACATCACCCAAGACCTCATTTTAAATAGTACTTATGTGCATTGAAACTGTAGACCCACTGATCTATCTTCCTAATTAATAGCTATGTTAGTTTGAATATATTTGGTATTTCCAAGGATTAAATTACCGCTAAGGCCTTTTTTCTTCTTGAACCTCCAATTTCCATTTAATGCATACAAAACTAGTAGGCTAAATTAGTTATTTAGTTCTACTCCAAAGGTTATAATGGAGCTGATTCTTCTGTATATTATCAAATTAATTTCATCTCTGTTTCTATACAAAGTGTTTTTATTCCTAAGAGTTTTATCTTTTAGAAACACTAAATATGATTTAACCATCATATTTTTCAACTATTGTAACTAGTAAAGAAAGTCAGAAATCCCAAATCTAAATATTTATTTATTTATTTATTTATTTATTTATTTTTGTCTTTTGTCTTTTTGTCTTTTGTTGTTGTTGCTATTTCTTGGGCCGCTCCCGCGGCATATGGAGGTTCCCAGGCTCGGGGTTGAATCGGAGCTGTAGCCACCGGCCTACGCCAGAGCCACAGCAACGCGGGATCCGAGCCGCGTCTGCAACCTACACTACAGGTCACGGCAACGCCGGATCGTTAACCCACTGAGCAAGGGCAGGGACCGAACCCACAACCTCATGGTTCCTAGTCGGATTCGTTAACCACTGCGCCACGACGGGAACTCCTAAATATTTATTAAAATGAGAAAATAAGGTACATCTGTGTCCATAAGCGTATTTATTCAATGCCTACTTGTAAGACATTTTAAATAAAAGAAATCAAATTTACATAAACCGTGCCTTTAAATTACTTACTATGTTAGGTAACACCGAAACAAAGAATACAAAATCTGTGATGTGAATATAATGCACTTAGTATTTATGTATCATTAATAATACTCAGGCTCTTAATATAAGTGCGGAGTTTACATTCCATGCAAAGGAGGGATATGAATTCCACAAAGTGAGATTGAACAAGTAGGAAGGTTTTATAACCTTTTTATCATGTTACCATAACTTAGTTCCAAGAGATAACCTTGTACCCAAGGTAAATTGATTCGTTGTTGTTGATGACACTTGAGACCTAATTTATTGAAATGCATCTTCATACCGCTAGTCTCCCTCTACACTGATTTTGACTGCACCTGCAGCATGTAGAAGTTCCCAGGCCAGTGACAATGCTGGATCCTTAACCCTCTAGGCCACCAGGGAACTCCTGACTCCTCCTCTTGATCCATTGTGATGGAGTATTGACCAGAATAGCCAGAACTGAAAGTCTAACTAAGCAGGAAACTTTTAGAATTGTGTTTGTCAAGTTTTAATATCTAAGTCCACAGTGATAAATACATTTCACAGAGACTTATTAAATACGGACATACATAAAGCTTAGACAAAAATATTGCAAAACAGTAATGACCTTTCTGTATGAAATTTATTCTTTTTTTGTTTGTTTGGTTTTTTTTTTTTGCTTTTCAGGGCCGCACCTGTGGCATATGGAGGTTCCCAGGGTAGGGGTCCAATCGGAGCTGCAGCCGTCAGCCTACACCACAGCCACAGCAATGCCAGATCCAAGACGCGTCTGCCACCTACACCACAGCTCATGGCAACACCGGATCCTTAACCCACTGAACGAGGCCAGGGATTGAACCCACCTTACGGTTCCTAGTCGGATTCGTTTTTACTGTGCCACGACAGGAACTCCCTGAAATGTACTCTTTTCTATTACATTCCGTATCTATAGATAGTCCTGACCGATTAAATGATTTCACAAATCTCTACATAATTGCAACCCACGATTTAAAAAGCACTAGAACCATACCCCAGAACACTAAGCAAAATATGAAATGAAAGGATGTGATTTAAGTTGGAGAGAAGCTAGCTTATTAAAAAACTTAACAGCCTGAATTTAAGGTACCAGAGTCAACATGGACCATTCCAGCTGAGGAGGTTAATAAGCCCTGATGACAGAGTAAGTAATCAGATCTATTTATTTCTGAGAACCAGATATTGGTGGCCCAGGTCCTTGATTTTGATTATATTAAACAGATGCAAGATGTCTAATGATTTATCTTGTCCAGGTATGAGTGTACAGGATAGAGATGCTAAAATAGCATTGTAGAGACCTTTGTTTTACTATTTGTTGTCTTTTACAAACCGTCAGTTCCTCCTTTTCATTGGGTCAGCAGGTGACTATTAGGTCTAACCTTTTAAACCTTAGATGTGCAATACATGTTTAATCTATAATTAGTCAATTTTAATGCATTTGGTACCTGCTGAAAGGTAATAGGCATTTTAAGGGTTGCATTACAATCAGACAAACAGGAATTATATATGTGTGTGTGTTTATAAACATAAAGGATGTTATATACATGTAATTTAAGTTATATAAATTATGTTTATAAATTGTGAACATAAGAGTCAATTTAGGCCTTCAAGGTAGTTTAAGTAAATTTTTCTCAAACATAGAAAAATATTGTATTGAGTTTTCAAGATGTTTCTTATGTAGATGAGTGAGAGTAGTTGATAGCATTAGTTCCTTTAAAAATCTGTTTTGCTAATCAAAACCATTTTCATGTTAATTAGATATATGTTAAATATATAAGGTTGATATTAATTGTAACTAATTCTTTTTCTTTTTTTTTCTTTTTAGGGCCCCACCTGCAGCATATGGAAGTTCCCAGAGGTCAAATCGAAGCTACAGCTGGTCTACACCACAGCTACAGCAACCAGGATCCCAGTGAGTCTGCAAACTATACCACAGCTCATGGCAACCTGGATCCTTCACCCACTGAGCCAGTCCAGGGAGGGAAGTGGCACCCTCATGGATACTAGCCTGGTTCATTACCTCTGAGCCACAAGGTGAACTCCACTTGTAACTAATTTTAAAACTGTTACAAGCCATATTTTCCCTATTATGTTTATTCCTTACTGGTCTAAATATATAAAAGCAATGTTAGATATATACCAAATAAACAATGCCCATCAAATTAACTTTAAAAAACATAAGAAGATTTAAAGTTGAGCAAGATTTTGAAAAGCTGTCACAGCTAATATTTTTCATCCAAGATTAAGGTATTTTTCTAGCTACCAGATGTTAACTAAGTTTCAGGTTTAACTTGAATGGTTAATTTAAATTTCAAATCAGGTCTTAAAACTCTCAATTTGTGTCTGTATGTGTGCTAAGTTTATCTGCATATGTTATATCTTACATTTTCTTGTATGTTAAAATACTGTATTTTATAGGCATTCCATTATTAATTAGTGTCACCTACAGTTCTAACAGGGTAATCCTATGGAGTCATGTGCTAATTTTTTAATTTTTTCTAACAGGGTAATCTTATGGAATCATAGGCTTATTTTTTTATTTTTTCTAAATTCCTCCAGTTGTGAGAAATGAAATCAGGTTTGGGCCATTTACAGCAAATGAAACTATTTCATTAAGCTCCATCTCCTTTATTTTTCCCAAGGGGAAATATCGCTTTTTATACATATATATTTTTTTATTTCAGCCTCCAGTCGTTGTGAAAAATGAAACCCTGTTTGACTTGTTTTCAGCAAATGAGCATTTACTCTGCAGTGAGGTAGGTGAGGGAGCATGAACCTAAGAAACGCCTCATTGCAGAATGCTTCCAGACCTGCTGACCCAGCCCCCGGTCCTTCGGTCTCAGGGCTCCCTTGCTCACCTTTAAGTTTTGGGATAGCTGAGTATTTAGTACCCTGGCCATCCAAAGAGGCAGAGAAGGGGTGGGGAGATGTTCATGTGAGCGCTGTCTGCGCCTCTGTTTTCCTGCCCACCTGCCCGGGGTAGCTGGGTTCTCTCATCTGGAGAACATCTGTGTTCTCCTCCACATCCTTGTGCCCAGCAACTGACATGAAGTGGTTGCCCATCTGACCCTATGTCATGTGCAGCAGTAGGGTGTTTGGTGGTGTTTGACTCGCTAAGGTGGGGAGATCACGGGGTGTGGTTCGAGGGCAACACCTCACAAGCCTGATTCCCAACACAGCAGTCCTACAGCCTGTGGGAACACAATCCCCCCCTCTGCACCCCAGCTCTGTCCATAGGAAGCAGATCTGTTCCACTCCCCTATGGTAGTTGCCTCAGAAACAGGGACTTTTTGATTATTTTCTCCTAAGGCCCCGTCAGAGGAGTGGGGCATAGTCATTATTCGCTCAAACATTTTGTCTTTCTTACCTTTAATGTCTTGAACAATATTAAAATCATTTATTTATTTCTTCAGCCAGGTTGTACTGATTAGGATAAAATTATCTTGGAATTGTTCTGCATCTTATAGTTTAAAATGTTATGAATTCTAAACATACATAACCTTTAGAGTATCATTCTCAAGGGAAGTATAAAATATTCTATGGTAAAATTTCCAGATATGCGGGAGACTGATTTGCCTTTTTATTTCTTTTTTTCTTTTTCTTTTTTTTTTTTTGCTTTTTAGGGCCTCACCTATGGCATATGGACAGATCCCGGGCTAGGGGTCAAATCCGAGCTACAGCTGCCAGCCTATTCCACAGCCATAGCAACGTGGGATCCAAACCATGGCTGGGACCTACACCACAGGTCTCGGCAACACCAGATCCCCAACCCCCTGAGCGAGGCCAGGGATGGAACCTGCATCCTCAGGGATGCTAGTTGGATTCGTTTCTGCTGTGCCACAACGGGAACTCCTGCCTTTTTCAACTTCATCAAAATTGAAGAGATTTCCTAGATAAATGCATACTAAGGAAAACACAAATCTTATAAAGTTAGTCTCAAGGATTTACTCTCCTTACAAACCAGGCAATAAAACAAACTCTGAAGTTCAACTCTCCACTGTGCCTCAGTGCCTGCTGAAAACCCTGCTAGTGGGAGTCTTACTTGGGCCACTTCTACACCTGCAGACCAGCACACAAATGTGAGACTTAGAGGACATTAGTCTGTGTGTAATTTTAATTTGTCTCATGTCTCATTTCTTGTCTCATTGGTCCTATTGACATACAAGGATGATTTCCTTCTCAAATTTCTCAACATTTATAGAAGATTAGCTCCATCCAAAGTTAATTCCAAAATGAAGTCATCGTTGCTCTCAGAAGTAGTCAGTCTCCCTCTCTCTGTTTCTGTCTCTGTCACACACACACACACACACACACAGAGCCAAAATGGGTGTCACCATCCAACTGACAGTTTACTCTGGAAGACAGCTCTTAGGTAAGACTTTTTGGTTTGTATTGACACTATATTTTCTGAAAACAAATGATCTATGACTTTATTCTGCAAGTCAGAAATCAACACGTGGTATACATTATATGTGGAATTTAATACTACTGCTAGAGGTAGATTTTTGACTGTTTCCCCCCTCCTGAATTACAGTGCCAGCAACTGAAAAATAACTAATGAACACTACTGATTCTTATCCCTAGCTGATGAGATGGATTATCAGCGAAATCTACGCCGTGTGGAAGATATTCAATGGGAGTGCTTTGACTAATTATCTTAAAGGGACTTCAGGAGAACCTCCTGTTTTGGCCTGGAAGCCCTGGGAACACATATACTCTCTTTGCAAGGCTGTGAAGGGTCACACGCCCTTGTTCAATAGCTATGGAAAGTACGTTGTGAAACTTTACTGGATGGTAAGTTCATGTTCACGTGTGTTAACATTTGTGTCTTTCATATTGAAATGTCTTCGTCTTACCTGCTGTTAATGAGGCTAATAGAAAATGAAGCAGTTTAGGAGGGCTATTGACTGTGTACTTACTTGGGGAAATGCCCTGCATGTGTAATTTGAGATGAAAAAGAACACGGCTGCATCCTCTGGGATACCAGTCCTGTGTGCTTTTTAACTGGTGCTGCTGGCACCATGGAAGGGCCGCCCTTTGCTGCCTCTGCCCTCTCGTGCGGGAGGGTTGCATAGGCAGGTAAATGCATGGGGCTCTCCCTTTTCTGAAAAGATATCAAGGTCAGGGGCAGGAGAGAGTGCCCGAGCTGCAGCTTGGCCTTCCCTCCCTGGTTATTTGCTGCTACTGATGAAGCTGGTCCTGGTTACTGAGAAAGAATGCTCTTGAACATTTGAGAGTGAGCAGAGTTAACCATTCCACTCTATATTTCTAAGAACATGACTTCTTCCTTAATTAGCCTGGGTGAACTCTCTTCCTGGGATGGGGAATGTTGAAAGGCCAATGCTTAGGAATTAATAGGATCATTTTGGTGGGAAGGTAAAGAAAGGAATCTTAGCCTCCAAATAGGAGTTTGGGGTGGTTTTGTGTTTGTTTGTTTGTTTGCTCGCTTTTTTTGTGTTGTTCCTGGTTTGTATTTTTATATTCACTGCAAGACCTTGAAAGTCAAAACATTGTCAGGAGAGAAAACAACTTCCCCAATTCCTTTATTGTCTTTGTTTAGCCATCAGGAGGCAGGTTTGGCGGAGTAGACCTTAGAGTACTACAGAGGGGTGAGAGGGAGGATGCGGTATGGAGAATGTGGGTGCACAGAGGACTGTGTAGGGTTATAGAAAGAAAGTGAACCTTGGAAGAGGGCAGATGCTTGGGAACTGGCCTCACTTCTGCACATTTGCCTAAACTTAAGGTGGGACAAGGATCAAGATCATTAAGAATTTCAAAACAGCTCCGGCAAAACATTAAACCAATTCTGTTAGTTCCTCTCTCTCCCTCTCTCTCTGCTTCCTGACATCCTTCTTTTTTAATTTCCTCCTGAATAAGGGTCAACGTTTATTACCACTATATTCCATTTAACAAAGAAAATGTGATTTATATCCCTTTAATTATACCAATTCCTCAGAAGCCCAAACCTACTTAGATTCAGAAATTTTTTAAAAATGTATTTAGTCCAGTTTGGAAATCTCAGTATGATGCAGTCATTTAACCTGTCTCTTTATGTAAGTGGTTCTTGAGTGAAGAGGTCTAGGAATGCAGGGATCAGAAAGATAGAACCTCATGTCCAGTGGCATCTTCTGGTTCCACCTGAGGAATGGGCTGTGGGGGATGCTGCCAGATGGCTGAACACTGAGGTTCACCTAGTTCTGAATGAATTATTCTGCAGGCATCTTGTTGGCACTCAAGTGCATGGTCCTATTCGTGCTCTTTTTTTTGTATCTGGTATTTTGAACATATTACATTTTATGTTGTTTGTCTATATGCCTTCCCTCACTGTGCTCTAAACAATTCAATGGTATGGGTATAGGCTGTGTGTTATACAGATCTTTGGGTTCAGACTCCTTGCATCACTGCTAAAATATTTCTTGGGCAAAGGAATGAATTCATAATAAAATTCCACTAGAAAACCCATGTTTAAAGAAAATTTGAATTCACAGTTATTAATTTTATCATTTGTCTCAAGCTTTTAATTATGAAATAATATATATACAGGTAAATATGTAATGATTTTAATAAATTCAGTATTAATTAACTTTATGTTAAAAATAGATCTTTAATTAGGAGTAGGAGTAATATGGTAGTTGGAAGAATAAGATCACTGAACCTATGAGGATAAAAAATAATTACTAAAATTACATTTGGAGAATTTGCAATATGACTACAGTAATTTATTTAATTATGCCCAATGTTTTGATTTTGCTATTTTGAAATACCTCAATTTACTGCATTATGTAGAATGGGACACCAAAGAATGTGCTAAAGGACCTCATAAGTAATGACGTTATTGATATAGATATAGACATGTTGTTCTTACATTAAATAAAATAGTAAGCTAAATATTGATATAGACATTATTATTACATTAAGTAAAATAATAATATAAATAAAATATTTCAGAGTAATATTGAATACCAGTATATTAGTCATTAGGTGTAAGATACTAAAATAAAATTATGAAACCATAAATAATAATGTCAGCAATGTACATTTGAGCATTTGCCTAAACTGTGAAACTGTGAAAATATAAATAATTGATGGCATATTCCTTTCTTCTTATCTTTAGGGTTGCTGGAGAAAGATAACTATTGATGACTTTCTGCCTTTTGATGAAGAAAATAATCTGTTGCTTCCAGCTACCACCTATGAATTTGAACTTTGGCCAATGCTTTTGTCTAAAGCTATCATTAAGCTGGCAAATGTTGAGTAGGTAGAATGAAGAATTATCACACACTTGTATAAAAACAAAAAAACGGAGTTCCCATCATGGTGCATTGGAAACAAATCCGACTGGGAACCATGAATTGCAGGTTTGATCCCTGGCCTCACTCAGTGGGTTAAGGATCTGGCGTTTCCGTGAGCTGTGGTGTAGGTCATAGACACAGCTCAGATCCCGCGTCGCTGTGGCTGTGGTGTAGGCTGGCAGCTGTAGCTCTGATTAGACCCCTAGCCTGGTGAACCTCTATATGCTGTAAGTGCGGCCCTAAAAAGCAAAAAAAAAAAAAAAAAAAAAAACAAATAATAGCAATAACTATACATCCATATTTCATAGCTTTATTTTTCTAAAATTCAATTTTAAAAGCTTTCTCTCCAAGCAATGTAAACTTTCTAACATAAAAATAAGCATGTCAGGAGTTTCTGCTATGGCACAGTGGGTTGATGATCTGACATTGTCTATGTGGTGGTGCGGGTTTGATCCCTGGCCCAGCCCAATGGGTTAAGGAATTAATGTTGCTATGGCTGTGGCTTGGATTCCATCCCTGGCCTGGGAACTCCGACATGTTGTGAGCATAATATGCTGTGGGTCAAAAAAGAAAAGTGTGCCGAAGCCACTGATGTGAAGTATTATACTAGCCAGTAATAAGACAAAATTCCTCCAAAAAGAAAAAAAAACCACCCAGAACTTATTCTATATCCAGTGTTTCCGTATGAGAAATGGAAAATCAATCTAGGAAAATAAAATTTCAGCTTCATGGGAGAAAGAAGTTGTTTTGTAGGGGAAAACATTGATTCCTCTATACACTGAATATATATATATCCTATAATCCAGTTAAAGTTTTAGGTTCTGTTTGTACAGCAGTCATTTACCAATCTTGAAAACCTGAACTCTTCTAAAGGAAGTCCATGTGCTCCTCATGCTTTTGATAACTTTGGTTCCTTCTAATACATTCATGATGAAAACTACTCATGTTTTCTTCAACATTCTTATGAAATATGCTTATGTCTTATATGCCTGCATGACTTGAGTACCAACATACATGAGACATGACTGGCATGTTTATTTTCTTAGCTTCCTCTTGCAGAGAACAGTGGTCCTTCCATTCTGGCCTTAGCGTTGCAAAATGCTTTGATGCCCAAGCTGCAAATGCATGGCAACTGTGTGTCCCTGCTCTGTGGGAGAATTTTCACACACAATGCACCAGCTTGAATTTGATACCCTTCCCCCTCCTGCAGTGTGTCACAGCATCTCCTTTTCAACAGAATACTCCCACTTGCTTTCACAGGCTACTCCAGCCATTTGCTCAAAGCGCAGCCCCCTCCCCTTCTATTATTATACACAGCAATGTCAGTCAGGAGCCTGGTCTGCTTTTTTTGTGAATTTTCTTTTGGCTCAGCTTCCTTTTTCTCTCCCAAAGCTACACAACAAAAACAACCCCTCCTACTGCCATCCTCTTCATCTCTTTTTTCTTTTACCAACCCTCAATTTTCTTTGGGGAATTTGTTTTACCCAGCCTGCAACCCTTAATTTCAATCATATTTTAAAAACTCAGTCTGCATCGTTTTTAGGTAGCTGAGTACCACTAAGTATTCAAAGTGACAGCTCTGTTTGTTTATTTTGAAAGAAATAATGTTCCTAATTCTCAGACCTAACGAAGAGCTGCAAGGCCAGTGAAGCAGTAAATGCATGACCTGGATAATTGGTGTGGCATTTCATCTTTCTTAAAGCAATCGTCAAGTGCAATTTTACAGCAACTTGAGGGAGAGAATTATTGTTATTTTTGAAAAATAAACAAATCTAACTTGGAAATAAAGGACTCAATAGAAATCTGAACTGCATGGTCCAGTTTATTCTCGTCCAAACATTTTTTCTCAGATTTTATAGAATCTATGGTGATTATTTCCCTGTGAGTTTTAGCTTTTTATGTTAAATAATTAATATTTAGTAGCCATTTAAATATCACTGTGAGATATGCAAAGGAAAAAGCATTATTTTTATGAGGTTTGCACAGTCACTTCCTAAATATGATTATTCAAAGAGGAGCTAGTCTGAACTGTCCCACAATTTATTTGATATCTTTGAGATATGCAGACATGTCAAATTTTATAATCTTCAAACAACAAACCAATGTAAATTTCTAAATGATAGAACATGTGACTAAGATAGTAACATTTCTTTCTGAAGAAAAAGACATGTATGTCAGTCAAGACCATCAATCAATCACCACTGTTGGCATAAGGTGGACTAGAGCTATGATCCCTGAGCAGAACGTAGCCTCAGCATTCGTGTGTGTTAATGGAAATGGACTAATAACTTCAGAAAAAAAAAGTAGAAATAAAGGATCGATCACAACCTCATTTGACTTTATGCAGTGGTGGCAGATCCACTCATTTTACAGGATAAAACAGATGTCACTGCTTTCTCTGAAATTATCTAGGGATTTAATTAAAGATGTCTGATGCCCATCTTGTCCTGCCATGTGGGAGACTGACTTAATACACAGCCTCGTAGGACTTTTAGAGTAGTTACTGAAATCAGAAAGATGAAAAACACTATCCTATCCTTTTTTTTTTTTGTCTTTGCTTTTTTTTAGGGCCGCACGTGCGGCATATGGAGGTTTTCAGGCTAGGGGTCAAATCGGAGCTGCAGCTGCCGGCCTACGCCACAGCCACAGCAATGTGGGATCTGAGCTGTATCTGTGACCCAGACCACAGTTCACCACAACGCTGGATCCTTAACCCACTGAGCAAGGCCAGGAATTGAACCTGCAACCTCATGGTTCCTAGTCCGATTTGTTTCTGCTGCACCACGACAGGAACTCCAACACTATCTTATTTTTAAAAGAACATGGTAATATATTTAATATACAAAATAGATTATATATCATCTACATATCTCCTAATACATAATAGGTATGTTTTAGGTATACGACATTAATGTTTTATGTATGACATTTAAAGCTAAAGCTTATAATCGTGTTTTGTAATAGACATGAAATTTTACCCATGGATCTAGTTCAGTGCTTTAGCCAAACAAGTCATCTGACTGTTGGAGAAGTATTTTCTTGTGCTCTAGTATATAACCAGTAGGACCACTACCTGTGTTATTATGTGGATGGTTATTGGTGATTCTTATTTTTTGCATACCTCTGTTTTCAAGTGTTATTAACTGTGCTATTGTGCATTTGCTTTTTTAGCATCCATGTCGCAGAGAGGAGAGAGCTGGGAGAGTTCACAGTGATTCACGCACTCACAGGATGGTTACCAGAAGTCATTTCTCTCCAGTATGTTTGGCCATTAAGTTACTCATGTATTTATTTGTTTCTTTCTTCCCCAGTAAGATTTCCTTAACTAAAATATTCTTAGTCTTTAAGAAAAAGTCAAAAATTATTCACATTTTACAAAATGTTTGGAGAATAACTTTTTATAGTATTATATAAAATTTCCTGAGAATTCCAGGATGAATTCTGTTTCCATATATGTATGTGTGTGTGTGTATAGTAAATTTAATCCTTAAATATCTGAATTATAAATATTAAAATGATATTAATTATTTCTTGTGGTAAAATATATACAATGCCCCTTTTTACTTATATACGTGTTATATACAGAAACACAAAAGCAATCCCCGCCCCCCAGGGCTGCACCTGAGGCATATGTAAGTTCCCGGGCTAGGGGTTGAATTGGAGCTACAGCTTCTGGCCTACGCCACAGTCACAGTTGCAGCTCACAGCAACACCTGATCCTTAATCCACTGAGCGAGGGGAGGGATTGGACCCACATCCTTATGGATACTAGGTGGGTTTGTTTCGGCTGAGCCACAATGAGAACTCCCCCAAAGCAATTTTTAATTAGCCAACCATACTAGGGCATAAATAACAATAAAATGTCTGTTAAACATTAGGCACTTTAATATAATACATTATTTTTTTTTCTGTTGGTTTGTTTTTTTTTTCGCTTTTGAGGGCCGCACCCACAGCATATAGAGGTTGGATTCGTTTCCACTGTGCCACGACAGGAACTCCAGTTGAGGGATTTCAGCTGCTCAATTTACATGAATTTATGGTTGCTTATTAAATGTCTATGAAAATGATGTAAAGGGGGAAACGTTTGAGCTTTGTAGTCAGAACTATATAGCTAGACTTACATTCTACTTCTAATTGCAAGCTATGTGAATTTTGCAAGTAATATAACTTCTTTGGGCCCTAGTTTTTTTCATATGTAAAATCGGGATAAAATGACCTCTCCTTTATGGTTGTTCTGAGGAATAAGCGAGTAAGTGAGAGTGTCAGAAAAAGTAGCTCATGTGTGGTAAAGGCATGATTAGTTCAATTTCTTTCTCTCTAACGAATATCACTAGATTATTTAACATTATGTGGAAACATATCTACGAGTTAACAATCAACCTTTGGAAACAGAAAAGTCTCAAAAATACTTATTGACTGATCCAGATGTTCAAATTGATCATTTTTCTTCTAAATACAACCAAAAGGTAAAAGTTAGACACTATCTTTGAACTGTGTCATGATTGGTAGGATTTTTCGTTATGAACATTCTGCCACATTACTTATATAATTTCAAATTACAGTTATACTATAAAATTACAAAAAGCTAATCCATGTGTGTATGTATGTATAATTTTAAATGAAAAAAATGCCATGAAACTATGTAAGTGATGGTGAAGAAATGTTTAATTTGAAATCCCCATCTGCCAAGGATGCAGGCAGAGGTCAGGTATGGCTTCATGGAGAAAGTTCTGACTTGATCTGAGCCTTTACCCTTGGCTGGGTTTGATTTGAAAGGAAGGACGGAAAGGGACATGAAAAGCAGGAGAACAGAATGATGAAAGCCATGGTGTATTCAGGAGGGGGATGTTTCTGGTACTAAGAAGGATTAAAATGTACAGAGATAGAGTTCTCTTGTGGCTCACCAGCTTAAGGATCTGGCATTGTCACTGCAGTGGCTTGGGTCCCCACTGTGGCACTGGTTAGATCCCTGGCCCAGAAACTTCCATACGTCATGGGTGCAGCGAAGGAAGGAAGGTAGGGAGGAAGAGGGAAGGAGAGAGAGAAAGAAAGAAAGAGAAAGAGAGGAAGAAAGAGAGAGAGAGAAAGAAAGAGAGAAAGAAAGAAAGAAAGAGAGAGAGAGAAAGAAAGAGAGAGAGAAAGAGAAAGAAAGAAAGAAAGAAAGAAAGAAAGAGAAAAGAAAAGGAAAGAAAGAAAGAAAGAAAGAAAGAAAGAAAGAAAGAAAGAAAGAAAAAGAAAGAAAGAAAAGAAAGAAAGAAAAAGGAAGAAGAGAAAGAAAGAAAGGGGAGATCCCATGGTGGTGCAGTGGTTAACGAATCTGACTAGGAACCATGAGGTTGCGGGTTCAATCCCTGCCCTTGCTCAGTGGGTTAAGGATCCGGCGTTGCCATGAGCTGTGGTGTAGGTTGCAGACGCGGCTTGGATCCTGCGTTGCTGTGGCTCTGGTGTAGGCTGGCAGCTACAGCTCCGATTGGACCCCTAGCCTGGGAACCTCCATATGCCGCAGGAGCGGCCCAAGAAATGGCAAAAAGGACGAAAAAAAAAAGAAAAAGAAAGAAAGAGAGAGAGAGAGAGGAAGGAAGGAAGGATGGAAGGAAGGAAGAAAGGAAAGAAAGAAAGAAACAAACAGGAAAAGAGAGAGGTGAGGAGGGAGGGAGGAGGCATGCAGAGAACACCCCTGAGCCTGAGGGGCTTGGCCAGTCATCAGCATGGTTTAACAGTGGTCAAGGAGAATTACAGTATTAAAGTTTCAAACTTGTGTTTACTACTGACTTTTTCCATATGAAAATCAATTAGGGTGAAAACTGTTTCGTGGCATCACTTGGAAGTTCCAAAGGGACTGTTCTATTTGCAATTGTTGACCTTGGCTCTCATGTTTTCCTACTCTTAGCCCTGTTTTATCAGTTTGGGGGGCGGGGTGGGGGGGGAAGACCTTCTAAATCTCCATATTGTAATAGAAACACAGAGTGGATATGACAAGTCTGACAGTTTCAAAGGAAAATATGACTCTTTTCTACACAAATTTCTCTGATCCTGGCGTAGTTCATTTGCGAGTAGAGCACTCTGGCACCCCATATTTCAGCCTATCAAAGAAGGTGTATAGTCTCATCCTGTGGTGTTTGAATGTTTCCTTCTCATAGCATAACATTTTTTTACATTGTAGGTGGGAAAAAAAACCACCTGGGTTTTGGATTCAGAAAGGTCTTTTTAAATCCTGATTCTATCATTTGCTACTTGTGTGAAGGCATACAATTTACAACCTCTTACACCTCAATTAGAATTATAATACCTATGTTGCCGAGCTGTTCTGGGACTAAATGCAAAAATAAAAACTCTGTCTTGGCAACCGCTAGCCGGCCACCCACATCTTCATTCTGTTTCTTAAATGCACTAAACTCATTATCCCTCAGGGTCTTTACATGAGCTGTGCTTTCTTTATGCCTGGGATGATCTTGCATCAGACATTTACTTGGCGGGATATGTCATAACATTTAGATCTCACCAAGATTAAATATCAACTCCCCAGATAATCCTTCTCTCCATCAAAGTCTTTCTTTCCCAAATGATGCCATATCCCATTGTTTATCATTTAATTTTCAACATGAAAACTACCTGTTTTATCACTGCCTATTATCTTCTCTCCCCCCTCCCCTGTCTCTATCTTATTTGTATCCATCTACTGGGGTGGTAAAATGCACGAGAAGAGGTACCTACCCTTTTTGTCTTTCTCAATGTGCAGACTTTTGTCCTTAGAAAAAAATGTACTTATTCAGTACAGTATGATCTCAATAAATGTTTGTCGATAGAGTAATTTTAAAGATATTTTAAAAGACTGCCCTGGAAGTGTGTGAAAAATTCTTTAGGAATCCAGAGCAGAAACGTATATACCTTAATTTCCCCAGAAAGCAATGCTTAAACTGACCTCAAAGGATTCGTTGAAATTAGTGCAGTTGATTGAGGTAACTCATAGAAGAAAGAAGAGCATGGAAGTATAAGAGAGCAGGGTATTGTCCCCCCAAAATCGCATGGTTCTGCAAAACTAGATTATGTGCTGCTGGATTCTAGAAGAGGGAGGAGTATGGGGTAAAAAGGCATGCAGGGGCCAGATAGAAGAAGTTAAAATTTTTTCACACCATCCTTACAGTGACGGAATGGCACTGATGGATTTTCAGACAGGAGGATGATCTTATGAAATTTGTGGTTTTGGAGGATTGCTCAGGGCAGTGGAACAGATGGCAGGACTGGAGCAGGGGAACGGCGTTGGTTCAGTACTGCGGAAGTCCTTGCCAAGGGCTTCTATAGAAAAAGTGGCAATAAGAATGAAAAAGGGGGAGTTCCCCACATGGCTCAACATGTTAAGGACCCGATGTTGTCTCTGGAGGATGCAGGTTCAATCCCCAGCTTCGCTCAGTGGGTTAAGGATCAGGCATTGCTGCAAGCTGCAGTGAAGTTTGCAGATGCAGCTCGGATCTGGCGTTGCTGTGGCTGTGGCATAGGCCAGCAGCTGCAGGTCCAATTCGACCCCTTGCCTGGAAATTTCCATATGCCGCACCAAAATGGTTGTCAAAGTAGGAGGAGGTAGGATCTAAGGGACATACTGTTCATATGATGGTTTCCAGGCCAGAGACTTGGTCGTTCTTAGTTTTCTAACCTGACTGAAAAACAGATGGTGACAGGATGGTTTGATTGATTGATTGATAGTTTGTTTTGGACAGATGTCTGTTAGGTGGTTGTGTACATGGGCCTGTGTATCAGGAGAGAGATTTGAACTGGAGCTCATGATTTGAGGGTTACGTACGAGTACAGGTGAACCTCATAAGAGGAGAGGACATAGGATGGCAAGAATGTATAGCAGAGAGCTCTGGGGCGGCAACCCTAACTGGTTAGCAGTGAGCACAGGAAAGGAAGTGTTCAAGAGTCTGCAAGTAATTTTTATAAGCATAGAAGCGAGAAAAGAATGATGTGGTGGAAGCCTCAGGAAAGGGTTTAGAAAAAGAAAAAGTAACAACATTGTTAAACTTCGAAGAGAAGTAACATAAAAACCATTTATCTAAATGATAATGTATAGGAGAGTACCTGGTGCTTAATAGATGTTCAAATAGGTCTTCTTTCCCTGTCATGGTGGTGACATGCCTACCCCCCCACCGCCCGCCGCCAAGCTGAGTGACCCTTGAGACTAGGGTCATGTGTTTGATCTCTTTATTTATTTTGGTTTCTTTGTTGGCTTGGTTGTTTATTTTTATTGAAATAGAATTGACATATAACATGATACTAGTTTCAGGTATCCAAAATAATAATTTGATATTTGTATACACTGAGAAGTGGTCAACACAAGTCTAGTTAACACCCATCACCCATGGTTACCAATTTTTTTTTCTCATGATGAGGACTTTTAAAATCTCTTAGTAGCTTTCAAATATACAGTACTGTGTTATTAACTATAGTCACGACGCTGTGCATTACAATCCCAGGACTCATTTATTTTATCAGTGGAAATCTGTACCTTTTCACTCATTTTGCCCAAATCCCCTCCTTTGCCTCTGGCAACTACCAATCCATTCTCTGTATCAGTGAGTTCATTTTTGTTTTTTTGTTTTTAGATTCCACCTATAAATGAGATGATATGGTATTTGTCTTGCTCCCTCTGACTTATTTTACTTAGCGTGACACTCTCAGAGTACATACGCATTGTTGCAAATGGCAATATTTCCTTCCTTTTTTAGCTGAACAATAGTCTGCCTTATCTATGAACACCACTCTTTATTCATTCATCTATCCACAGCTACATACATTGATTCCATGTCTAGGCTATTGTAAATAATACTGCAGTGAACATGGAAGTGCATCCATCCTTTCAAGTTAGTGTTTTCATTTCCTATGAATAAATGCCCAGAAGCAGGATTGTTGGATTATACAGTAGTTCTGTTTGTAATTTGTCTCAGGAAACTTCCTCCTGTTTTCCATAATTACTACACCAGTTTACATTCCCATCACCAGTGCATGAAGTTTCCCTTTTCTCCACATCCTCACCAAAACTTGTCATTTTGTATCTTTTTGATGATAGCCATTCCAACATGTGTGAGGTGATAACTTATGGTTGTGGTTTACATTTATGTGATGGTCAGTGATTTGAGCACCTTTCCTTGTACCTGTTGACCATCTATATGTTTTCTTTGGAAATATGTCTAAGCAGACCCTCTGTCCATTTATCGATTGCTTGTCTATTTTATTTAGTTAAATGAGTTTTTTTTTTTTTTGTACTTTGCGTAGTAACTCCTTTTTAGATATGTGATTTGCAAATATTTTCTCACTTTAGTAGGATATCATTTTTTTTGTTGTAGGTTTTTTCTGGGTAGAGGTTTTTTAGCTTCCTCTAGTTCACCTGCTTATTTTTGCTTTTGTTGCCTTTGCTTTTGGTGTCAAGTCCAAAATATTATCACCAAGACTGAAGTTAAGGAGCTTAATACATATGCTTTCTTCTAGAAGTTTTATGGTTTCAGGTCTCACTTTTATGCCTTTAGTTTATTTTGAGTTAATTTTTGTGTATGGTATAGCATAATGTTCCAGTTGTATTCTTTTGCATGGGACTGTCCAGTTTTCTCAGCACTATTTATTGAAGAGACTGTACCTTTCTCCATTTTATTTTTGGCTCCTTTGTCATAAATTAGTTGACTCTATGTGCATGGGTTTATTTCTGGGTTCTCTATTCTGTTTCATTGATATGTGTATTTTTATGCCAGTATCATACTATTTTGACCATTATAGCTTTGTGTTATAGTTTAAAGTCAGGAAGTGTGATGCCTCCAGATTTGTTCTTCTTTCTCAAGATTGATTACTAAGGCTAGTTAGGATCCTTTGTGGTTCCATATAAGTTTGTGTTGTTTATTCTATATCTGTGAAAAGTATCATTGAAATTTTGATAGAGATTGAATTGAATCTGCAGATTGTTTTGGGTAGTATGGGCATTTTAGTAATATTAATTCTTCCAAATCTTGAACACTGTGTATCTTTCATTTATTTATGTCCTCTTCTATTTCTCTCATAAATGTCTTATATTTTCAGTGTATATGTCTTTCACTCCCTTAGTTAAGTTTATTCCTAGGTATTTTAGTCTTTTTGCTCCAATTGTCTATGAGATTTTTTTTTTTTTAGTTTAGTTTTTATTTTTTTTAATAAAACACAAGAGATTTTTGTATATTGATTTTGTATCCTGCAATTGTACTGAATTTGTTTATTCTAATGGTTTTGGGGTGGAGTTTTTAGGGCTTTCTATATATAATAGGGTTTTCTGTATGTAATAATATATCATCTGCAAATAGTGGTTGTTTTACTGATTTGTTGCCTTTTATTTCCTTTTCTTGCTTAATTTCTCTGACAAGACTTTCAATACTATGCTGAATACAAGCAGCAAGAGTGGGCATTCTCATCTTGTTCCTGATCATAGAGAAAAGTTTTCAGCTTTTCACCCTTGAGAACAATATTAGCTGTGGACTTGTCATATATTTCATTTATTTTATTGAGATGTGTTTCCTCTAAACCCATTTTGTTGAGCATTTTTACCATAAATGTATGTTGAATTTCAAATGCTTTTCTGCCTATTAATATCACCATTGATTTTTACCCTTCATTTTTTCTTTTTAAACTGTGGTGTATTACACTGATTAATTTGTGTATGTTAAATCTTTCTTGCACCCCAGGAATAAACACACTTGATCATGATTTATGATCCTCTTAATGTATTATTGCATTCTGTTTTCTAATATTTTGTTGTGGATTTTTTGCAACTGTGTTCATCAGGGATTTTGATCTGTATTTTTCTTTTCTTGTGATGCCCTTGTCTGATTCTGGTATCAGGGTAATGCTTGTGTCGTAAAATGAGTTTAGAACTGATCCCCTTTCTTGCATTTTGGGGGGATGAATTTGAGAAATATTAGTATTAACTGGTCTTTAAATGTTCAGTAGAATTCACCAGTGAATCTTTCTGGTTCTGGACTTTTCATTGTTGGGAGGTTTTTGATAGCTGATTCAATCCTTACTAGTAATCAGTCTGTTCAGATTTTCTGTTTCTTTGCCTTGGTAAGTAGAATGTTTCTAGGAGTTTATCCATTTCTTCTAGGTTGTCCAATTTGTTGTTGTATACTTATTTATAGCAGTCTCTTATGATCCTTTACATGTTTGTGGTATTAATTAAAATGTGTCTGTTTCATTTTTGATTTTATTTATTTGAGTCTTCTCTCTTTTTTTTGTTGAGACGTCAAGGTTTGTTGATTTTGTTTACCTTTTCAAAAAAAATAGCTCTTTCTTTGATATTTTCTATGGCCTTTTAGTATCTCTCTCATTTATTTTCATTCTGACTTTTGTTCGGTTTTCTTCCTTCTACTAAATTTGGGCTTCATTTGTTCTTTTGTTCTAGTTCCTTGAGGTATAAAGTTAGGTAGTTTATTTGAGATCTTATTTTTTTGATGTAGGCATTTATTGTTTTGAGCTTCTCTCCCAGAATTACTCTCTTAGAACTACTTCTGTTTTGTTGTATTTGTCTTGTTGTTGTTGTATTTATTACATTTTTGTTATATTGTACTCCCATTTTTATTTGTCTCAAAGTTGTTTTATTTATTTCTTCTTTGACCTCTTTGTTGATCAGTAATATGTTGTTTAATTTTTACATAAATGTGAATTTCCCAGTTTTCTTCTTGTAATTAATTTCTAGTTTCATCCAATTGTGGTTGGAAAAGATCAGTGATATGATTTCAATCTTCTTGAATTAATTAAAACTTATTTTGTGACTTAACATATGATCTATCCTGGAAGATGTTCCAGGTGTATTTGAGAAAAATGTGTATTCTCTTGCTTCGGGGTAGAATGTTCTCTAAGTCCATCTTATTTAATATGTCACTCAAGGCCAATGTTTTCTTACTGACTTTATGTCTGGATGATCTATTCATTGATGAAGGTGGGATAGTAAAGTCTCCTACTGAGTGCCTTTCTATGCACTGACCCTAGAATAAGTGAGTCTGTGAGAGCCCCTTAAAAACTGTTTCTGAGTTTGCTAAAGGTTGTCGGCCTCATGAATGCAAGCCCTGGTGGCTTTCAAAACTAGATGTTTTGGGAGCTTGTCTCTGATCTATAGATCTTAAAAGTTGGGATGCCAGTTGTGGGGTTCAAACTCTTCACTCCTCAGGAAAAAGCTCAGGGCTGTGAGTTCCTCCAAACTGTGATCTCAGCACTGTTTGAGGTTCATGGCAAGATTGTGTCTTAACCTCTCCTACCTACTTTAATATGGGTTTGTTTCTTGTTTTCCAGACACATAGGGATTCCTCAGCTCTTTTCAGAGGGAATTGTTCTGTATGTAGCTGTAGATTCGGTGCGTCCATAGGAAGAGATGAGTTCAGAATCCTCCTACATTTCCATCTTTAACTGGAACTCTGCGTTTAGTCTCTTTGCATCAGCAAAGCCCAGCACAGTGTAGGCACTCAATCAAAGTTTATTTAATGAATGTTTCATTATGAATGTTTCATAATGATGTTTTTAACTAAAATGTGAAGTAACTATTATACTTAGTCTTGTGAAATAGAAGGTTGATTTTTTTTTTTTGTCTTGATTTTTCTCTGTCAACAATTTCTTGATGTGGAATAAAAAGCTTAATTTGAAAATTAATGTTGCTTTTTTATCTAAGCCCAAGATATATGGACAAAGTTTGGGAGCTCTTGAAAGAAATATTGCCTGAGTTTAAGCTGTCAAATGAGTCCAACTCTGAAAGCAAAATAGCAGAGATAGATGCCAAATTAAAAGAACAAGGGAAAGACATGAAGGATGTGAAAAATGGCAAAGAAGTGAAAGATGGCAAGGAATTCAAACCTGAAGGTTCAGCAACAACATTAAAATTTCCTGAGAAAAGTGACAAAGTTTTAAAGGGTAAGACACCTTCTATCACGATGTTATTTAATATGGGTATTTATTATATGTAAACACTTTATAGTCATTGCTGAATTTATTGATTATCGTCATTATCATTTGTTAAGTGTGTGGAAAGAGTCATGTAATTAAGGTCCTTTCCAAAATATTAGAATTTATGATGGTGTTTATATTAATTATTGTTCTATGTTTTGCTCTTTTTAAAAATCAGAGGCGGAGTTCCCCTCGTGGCGCAGTGGTTAACGAATCCGACTAGGAACCATGAGGATGCGGGTTCGGTCCCTGCCCTTGCTCAGTGGGTTAACGATCCGGCGTTGCCGTGAGCTGTGGTGTAGGTTGCAGACGCGGCTCGGATCCCGCGTTGCTGTGGCTCTGGCGTAGGCTGGTGGCTACAGCTCCGATTCGACCCCTAGCCTGGGAACCTCCATATGCCACGGGAGCGGCCCAAGAAATAGCAACAACAACAACAACAACAAAAAAAAAAAGACAAAAAAAATAAAAATAAAAATCAGAGGCAATTATAATTTTGATGAGACTAAATTATATAGTACTAATGTAGAAAGAGACATTAAGTCTTCAACTTATCTTTCTTATATGTTGTATAAGAGTGGAATGGACCAAACTAGCAAAAGAGAGCGTTGCCCTGTTTTCCTTTTCCTGAAATGGACAGATTAGATTTTGATTTTCAGATTGTTTGTTGTAAGGTAGAAGTTAAAATCTGGAAAAACAAATTTTTTTTTCAAGTTATTTACAAGGTGCAGGAGCATTTCTTTTCTTAAAGTGGGAACTATATTGAATAACTTTATTTTATGTTTTCTAAAATATTTCATCTGGCTATGCATACAAACAATAATCCTTGTGCAACAGAGTTAACTATCCTAGAAAATACTCTCTTTTTTGTATACCTTAATAGCATCTATAGTAATCTTTCAAATATTTGTGCTTTGTAAGATATTGGTATTTCGTCCTTATCAAGATCTTATTTACCAGTATTTCCAACCATCTGCTACCCAGAAATAATTACTGTGAATATTCCTCAAAAAATATACCAAAAAATTGTGTGTGATATGTGCCTGTAATGGGCCCCTCTTCAAATGACCTAATGTGCATTAGTTTATAAAGTAAAGCGAAAAAAAAAAAAAAAAAAGTCTGATTAAATTGGTTTTACTCAGAGTAGCCTAAATTAATTTGAACCTAGAATCCCTTTCTCATGTACCACAAATTAACTTCTACCTATCCACCCATCCATTTATCTATCCATTCATCCATCCATTCAAACATACTACTTGCCGGGTAGAATATCAATATGTATTCCAGGAATTAATGATAACTTGAACAAAATCAGCTGTAGAACTTACTTCCTAGAGCTATGGTCTAGTGAGAGAGAAACATTAATTTTAAAAATCCTAAGTGCATACTAATACATGAATCTTGAAGGGAAATTCAGAAAACTATAGGAATTCATAGGGAAGGACCTAGTCTGGGGCATCAGGAAAGAATTCCCTAAGGACTTTGGAGCTGTGTTTGAGAAGATGAGAGGGAGATCTAGGGGAAGATGAGGGACTCCGGGGGAAAGAGCATTCTAGATAGAGGAGAGAACAGATATAAGTGTTATGAGGCAGTAGGAGGAATGACAATGATTTGGAAGACCTAGTAAAAGATGGTTAGCTGAAGGAGAAGATGTGAGGAATGAAGTGGCTAGAGAAGAGCCTGGAGAAGTAGGTAGGAGAGTGATCATAACAAATCTGCTGAGTCGTGTTAAGATTATTGATCTTTACCAAAGAACAGTTGACAGCTAATGAAGAGTTTAGAGTTGATTCATGATCCATTTCACATTTTCAAAAGGAAATTCTGGTGCTCTGAGAAGAAAATAACTTGGGGTGCAAGTGGGGATGGAGGGTCAATGACATGGGTGGATATAGAAATATCAATTTGGAGGCTGTTGCATCAGCTCGTATTAGCGATGGTGGTAGCTTGGAGTAGGGTTATAGGATAGCAACAGTGGAGAGGCAGATGAAGTAAACGAGTTATTTAAAAAGTGATGGTAAGATGTGGCAAAGATGTTTTGTAGAATTCTGACTTGCAAATTCTACAAAATGTAATTGAGATGGGTACTGCCAAAAGAGGAATAGCTTTTTTTGAGGAGAGATCACAAAATGATATAGAATGTATTGAATTTGAGGTGCCTTTAAGAAATCAAGTATAGGAGTTCCGACTGTGCCATAGCAGGTTAAAAATCCAGTTGAGGTGGCTGGGATCACTGAGGAGGTGTGGATTTGGTCCCTGGCCCACCACAGTGGGTTAAAGAATCTAGCATTGTACCAGCTCTGGTGTAGGTCGCTGCTGTGGCTGAGATTCAATCCCTGGCCCAGAACTTCCATATGCCGCAAATGTGTCCATAAAATTAAAAGAAGAAAAGAAAAAGAGGAAATCAAGTGTACTTTTCATGTCAGGTGTTCCAGGCGTGGTGATATTGGTGGTATACATTTGGGAATCATTGACGAATGCATGCCAAATTAAACAGTGAATGCTATTCCCGAGGAGATGGCATAGAGTGGGAAGACGAGGAAGCTTAAGACTGAACCTTAAAGAAACTAAACATCTGAGAACTAGGAAGAAAATAATGAGCTGGCAAAGGATGTTAAAGGATGATAAGAGAAGCAGGAAGACCAGCAGTGCATGCTGCTATTGAAGTCAAGGGAAAAGAGTGTTTCAAGAATCAGAGAGATTGTCAGTGCCAAATAGTGTTGAGAGTTGCAAAATTTTAAAAACCAAAAAACCTTGCCAATGGTGATTGCAAATATAGCAAATGATGAAAGAATCAAATGGCAGAAATTTGAAATTTCTGTTTTAGAATTGGAAGGGATTATGAGGAAATACAAAATCTTGGGGGATTTTTTTTTTTTAAGCTGAAGGAGAACAAGTTTCATAGAAATGTGTATACGAATGGAAATTCAAGTTGCAGATGGTACTGGGTACTAAGTTCATGGTTACACACATCATTTTATTTATTTATTTATTTATTTATTGTCTTTGTGCATTTTCTAGGGCTGCATCCGTGGCACATGGAGGTTCCCAGGCTAGAGGTCTCATCAGAGTTGTAGCTGCTGGCCTATGCCAGAGCCACAGAAATGCAAGATCCAAGCTGCGTCTGCAACCTACACCACAGCTCTGGGCAACGCCAGATCCTTAATGCACTGAGCGAGGCCAGGGATTGAACCTGCAACCTTGTGGCTCCTAGTCGGATTTGTTAACCACTGAGCCATGATGGGAACTCCACACACATTATTTTAACAGTAAGATGTTGGTTGGTGGATGTTGGCTGGCACCCAGTCTCTACCAAAGATACTCTGGATGCAGTCAACTGTGTTTCTTGAAATACAACCTCCAAATAAAGAAGATCTGAGAGGACTCCACATTTAAGACTTAACTTTATGTACATTCTTTGGTATTCTTTGTTTTTTGTTTTTAGAATGAAAAAATTAGCCTAATGCTATAACTTTATATAAATAAATTATATTCTGGTAATAATCTATATTTGCCATGAAATTATGTGAAATCAATAGTAAATAATGCTCATATCTTTCACAATACCTGTCAATTTTCAAAGTTTTCTTTTGCTTTGTTTTGATGTTCCTAATTCAAGGTGAGTAGTATTTGTGGAAATTTATGGCTATTTTACACTTAAATAAATGAAATAATAGTATTGTTTTGGCTTTCCTTTCAATACAATGACTGAATAAGTAACATAGCTTGAGGTTTTGTAGTTAAAGGATTTATTATATTTTTTAATATGTTAGAGAAAGCAGATGCAAAAGACCTTGGGAAGAAGAAGAGTAAAGATGGAGAGAAGGAAAGGGAAAAGGACAAATTCAAATGGTCACTCCATGGTTCCAGACCCTCATCAGATGTACAGTACTCTCTACAGTCTTTGTCAGAGTGTAAGCTCTCAGTCTCCTAGAATAATAATTTTACCTGTTTTTAAAATGTTGGAAAACATTGGAGCATAGAACTATATTTCCTGTTTAGATGTATCTATCTAAGCTTGTTCAAGGTGGCCTGTAATTACTAGGCCCTCAAATGGTTATGCCTAATGGAGCAAGATCCTACATATGAGGCAGAAGTCAAGGTTATCCAAGTTCTTATGGTACAGCAGTCACAGGAGAATGTTTCCATGAGGAAGGATATATAAAATATGTATTATGTACTAGTTCAGTATTTGTAACATGTTTTATATATTATAGAATGCATTTATATATTACTATATATTAGCATATGTCCTCATTTGCATAAATAAATTATATATCATAAAAATTATATGTATGTAATCTTTTTAAAAAACCTTACAGTCCTAATATTGAGTTCTCTATCTTGGTGCTTCCAGAATGTAGGTTATAATTCTCAGCTCATCTTTCTATACATGAAAGCATGTCCATTTATCTCTAGCACCATGCTTTATCTAGTTCTTTTTCCTTTTTTCCTTTTCTCTCTCGTTGTTTTTTTTTTTTTTTTAGGGCCACACCCACAGCATATGGAAGTGTCCAGGCTACGCATCAAATTGGAACCACAGCTGCCAGCCTCTGCCACAGCCACAGCAACATGGGATCTGAGCTGTGTCTCACCACAGCTCACAAAAACGCTGGATCCTTAACCCACTGAGCAAGGCCAGGGATCGAACCCACATCCTCATGGATCCCAGTTGGGTTCCGTTAACCACTGAGCCACGAAGGGAACTCCAATACATTGCTGTGTTTTTATGTGTAGACATTTTAATAATTATGGCTTTGTATTTTTATAGAAATTTGTATGGTGGTTTGATAGAGAAAATACAAGTATTAGTCATTGTATTTTTAATTTTATATTAAAACTGTTTTCTTATACTGATACCTTAAGCAATCTTTTTTGATAGTTGATGACATAACATTCCTAAAGTTACTAATACTTATTTCTGAGAATGGCTAAACCTTTCTCTGGGTTTCTTTCTTTGTGAAAATAAAGGTAATGGTGTTTTGTTTTTGTTTTTGTTTTTGTTTTTCCTACCAAACTCATAATTAAGGTCAACCTCAAGATACAGAATGTGGTTCAAAGTTTGGGCTGTGGAGTAAAACTGCCTGGGTTCAGATCCCTGCTCCATGAAACATCTATATTGGAGAAGGCATAAATTTCCCTCTACCCTCTCTAGGCTCTTCTGGCTGGTCTAAGAATTAAGCCGACAGGAGCCAGATTAGTAGAAGAAAAGAATTATGTGCATCTGGGGCCTCATAAGAAAAACGAGACCCAAGGATGAGAGAGGCAATTGAAGCTTATCTACCATTTAATAGAACGAGGAGGGAGGGGTTTGTGACTTCAAAAGGGAGGAAGGCCCTTCACATTGAGATGGAAAAGCAATGTTTGCTAAAAATCATGTGGAGACAGTGGGACACAGAGAAGACTCTGGTCTGCAGGCCCTGCCTCGTCCCCTCACACCCAGACTGTGTTCTTTGTAGGATCTCTAATGACAGTGCTCATCTCATCCAGGATCAGGCCCTCCGTCTGAATTCTTTTAGGCAGTTAGGAGCAGGTAAAAAGAAAGAATTCCTGAGTTCCTTGTTTCTTTAAAAAAAAAAAAAAAAATCAGCCTAAAATAATTCCCATGCCAGGGAGACACATCTTGGAGAGACATTTTTGCTCTGCTATGTAATACAAAGTTCAATTTTTAAATGTAAAAACATATTTTTATAAGTTTGGCATATTTCACATCTTAATCCCTTCTGGAATGATCCAGGGCTCACATCTCATTTATCTGCAGCACTAAAGATGTTATTCTTCAATAAACGTATTCTCTAATGCACGTAAATATAGGTGCTAGAATTTGTAAAGGAATAAAACGAAACATTTTAATTCAAAATAAAAAGAAATGGAGGAAAATAAATTCCATTGGTTGGGCCAGAATCTTTAAAAAACTACTGCATCATGAATCAAATGTCGTCCCTTCAGGGATGTTGAGGAAACATGAGTAAGTGAGTAAGGTCGAGAAGTAAATCTGCAAACATTAAACATTCCAAATGTTTTCCCTCTTGGTTTTCCTTCCTCATGGAAGGATTCATTTGTTTTCATTCTACTTGCAATGATGTGGAAATGCCTAAACTTCTTTGAATTCAAAACAAAGAATCTATGAAAGCTAAGAAATGTCTCCATTTTAAAGTTGTTCCTTTTAAACCTAATTGTTTGTAGACCATTCTAAGTTACACTGACTGATAGCTAAAGTTTATAACTATTTTACAATGGAGTAAAATGATTTCTTAATGAACTAGATGATACTAGTATTAGGGTAAAACTAATGCAAATTCTATAAAATAGATGTACATTTGAGATTTAACATGTATTAAATGCATGTAGAGTCATTTAACTATTTTTCACGAGCAAAGGTAAGTTCATTAAGGAACTGGAGCAGTCTACCCTGACCTACTGACTGACCCATTTTGGCTAGAATTTCCCTAACAAAATTTATACTTGGTTTTACAGGTTCTTCAGCAATACAGTCTCCTCAGATGGTTGTATATGCTACCTTTACACCTCTCTATTTGTTTGAAAAGAAGATCTTTTTATTAGAAAAGATGGTAAGTACTCAAGGCTGAGACACTCAGTGTAATTTATGGGTGTGTGTGTGTGTGTGTGTTTGTGTGTACTTGCTATAGTAAAAGTTATACCAGAATTCAATTACAATTCCCTTCCTGAATTTGTCTTGTTATCTCTATAATTTGGCATTTGGGTTCAGAGACCTAGAACATCCAAAGTTTTCTTAGATGACTGAAATAGTTTTATCAAAAAAAAAAAAAAAGAATGTAGTCTCATATATTTTTATCAATCTTTTCCATTATTAACTTAAGAAAAAGACATCAAGTTATATATTATCAAAGTGAGCATTGTGTATATCACTCCTAAATAATAATAATCACCTTTCTATAAACAGATTATACATATTTTCTTAACCTAAGATGATTTAAGCAAATTCATGTCTGGGGCTGGAAAGCTACTTGCTAAGATCTCCTTGTATCTTGAAAGAATGCACACAAAAATGTTAATTGCTTTTTTCTTATAAATCTATCAACTGATGAAAAATTTATCAAATATGGTAATGAAAATTAAAATGTACATAGTAAAATTTATAAAATATGGGAATGAAATTAAAGTATTCATAGTAAAATATCTAGACATGGGTACTACTGACATTTGGGCATATATACTTTGATTTTTTTTTCTTCTCTGCATATTTTCTATATGTGTATGGGTATAAGTATTTTACACAGGGGAATTCTATTTTACTTTCTGCTTGGAAACCAGCTTTTTCACTTGACACTGTATCCTTAACATTTTCCCATGATGTTAAATATTTGACAGCATAATATTTAATAGTTGCATGGGATGCATGAGTTTGCCATAATTTTTTAAGGTCTCTTCGGTTCTTGGACATAAAAGTAATCTTTTTCCTTCCCTTTCAAAGAGTAAAGTCCACCAGATTATGCTTCAGTCTACTTAGAAAAATACCCTATTGTATTTCCTTTGAGGAATGTTGAGACATCCGGTACTTTATTGCTAGAATTCCATATGTTCTGAAATCACTACATTAAAGACAAAAGTGATATAATTATACATACACACATATATATTTGCTCATTTGGTTAGAAACAGCTGAGTGTTAAAAATTCAATGGAAACTTGCATGAAATGTAAATACACTAATTGTATGATTATTGCACTTTACTATGTGTGTTGCATTTGTCTTCTAGACGTTTGCTCAAGTGACATAACCTTGTCATTCCTTCTTCCTTCTCCTTCATCATCGTCCTCCTTCATTTTTGTATAGAAACCCTTCCTTCCTGCAAAAGTCTGCAATATAACGAGGGTAATACTGTTGATACAATAAGACATAAAGTGTCATTATGAACATAGAGAAAGTGGCAGTTTCTTTGTTTTTTTGTTTTTGTTTTGTTTTTATAGCTGCACCTGTGGCATATGGAAGTTCCCAGAATAGGGGTTGAATCGGAGCCTCAGCTGCTGGCCTACACCATGGCCACAGCAACACTGGATCCTAGCTTTGTCTGCCACCTATACCACAGCTTGCGGCAACACTGACTCCTTAAACCACTGAGTGAGGCCAGGGACTGAACCTGCATCCTCATGGACATTATGACAGGTTCTTAACCCACTGAGTCACAGTGGGAACTCCAGTTTCTGTTTTTAATTCAGAGTTATTTACTTTCAGCCATGGCTAAATCCAAGTGTGCTTCCTAGGCCTCCCCACAACTTGAATCTCTTGTAAATGTTTGAGCTGGCTATCTCAGCCCTGATTTTTTTTTTTTTTTTTTTTTTTATGTCCTTACATGGCATTGGTCTAGGTGCTATCTTAGATACTCCAGAGAGATTAAACTATCTAACACCATGGACTACAAAAGACCATGAGCCATGTTTTGTGGCATGCCATAGACTCATGTATGGGAAATACTGAAACACTTTTTAAAACTGCAGAATATAAGCATGGAATGAATGAATTACACAAAGAAAAGGGCACAAAATAATCCGTTTGGACTTCTGGCTGTCCTACTGAAAAGTTAATTTTTTTTAATTTTTATTTTTTGTCTTTTTAGGGCCACACCTGCAGCATAGGGAGGTTCCCAGGCTAGGGGTCAAATCAGAGCTGTAGGCCGGCCACCACCACAGCCACAGCAGCGCACTCACGATCCAAGCCTCATCTGTGACCTACACCATAGCTCACAGCAATGCCGGATCCTTAACCCGCTGAGCAAGGCCAGGATTTGAACCCACTTCCTCATGGATCTTAGTCAAGTTCGTTGACCACTGAGCCATGATGGGAACTCCCTGAAAAGTTAATTTTTAAACACAAAATTAGTTTTTAATTTAAAGGACGAAACTCACATGTTTATCACTAACTCAGCAGATGTTTGTCTGTTAGGTGCTAAACAATGAACTGGGCTCTGAGGACACCCTGATGGGCATGATTAACAAGGATCCTCCCCACAAAGTTTAGAGTCAATGAAAAAGGCAAACAGCAGTCCTCAAGTTAGAAGACTGGTGTAACAGAGGATGCCTGGAATAAGGCAGGTGTAGCCATCAAGTAAAGCGCATTAAATAAGTGATCAAATGAATAATTAATGAGTAGAAAAATAAGGATGGGATTACATAGCAGAAACACATCTTTCTGTCTAGTGCATTACAAGGGAAGCCAAGTCATCCCAAAGGGGAGGAAAAAAGTGTTTAAACAGTGGCTCTAAGGTTACCCGGATGGAGCGCTCCCTGTGGCACAATGGGATCAGCAGCGACTTGGGAGTCCTGGGACACGGGTTGGATCCCCAGCCGGGCACAGGGGGTTAAGGATCCAGCATTGCCACAGCTGTGGCTTCGTTCACAGCTGGGCTTAGATTTGATCCCTGGCTGGGGAGTAACCTATGCTGTGGAACGGCCAAAAAAAAGTTAAAAAAAAAAAATTGAGTTAGCCTGGAAAATAGGAGAAAGTGTGCTTGAAGCGGAGGGAAGCTTATGTCGGAAAGGCTGAAGGTTCAGGGAAATACCAGAGGTCAAACAGATGGCAAAGGGAGACGTCTGAGAGGCAGCTGGAGATGTGGGAGAGAGCCAGGCCAGACAGGGTATGTTCATCCTCCCTTGGTGGGGGTGAAAATGGCTTAAAGGGCTCAGAGATTCAGGAATTAGCCCAGTGTCCAGTAATGACCTCCAAGGCTGTAAGGAACTGACCACAATGCCACGGTCTCCTGCTGATTCTTTTACATTAGCTATTGGGTCAAACAAGTTCTCCTGGTAAAAATCAGAATATAAAGAAGATGTAATGTCTTAAAGATAAATCTACAAGAAAAAAAATTCTCTTCTAATGGAATTTTGTTACACGGAGTACATTGCTAAAAACTGTAGCCCCAAAGACCATGAGAGCAACACGTAAAATAAAGTCAATACTTTACTTTTCCTTAAAGAATGGATGAAGAATGCAAAAAAATAACAAAATTTGAGAAGAAACAAAATGTCATGAATTTACCCCACATTATCCCCCAGCCTCTTCCTCTTGGATCTTTGAAATTATTTTGTTTCTTTCTTTTTGGACTGCCCCAAGGCAGATGGAGTTCCCCGGCCGGGGATCAGATCTGAGCCACAATTGCCTATGGCCCCAGAAACACTGGATCTTTTGCCTCTGATCCCGTTGTGCCACAGCGGAACCGACAAAGTGGTTTTCGTTTTATTTCAATGGGTGAGCTGAGAGTTCTAAAAAATCCTCCCCCACCTACTCAAACCCCTACTGTTAGAATGTCTGAGGCAGGATGAGATAAGAGAGTGAGAGTCTTATGGGCAAGGAAACCTAGTTTGTCTGACGTATGAATTATTCCAAGTTACTTCTTGAAGGCCCATTCAGTATTTCACTGGAACATTTCACTGTTCTAAATTCCTCTGCATCCCTTCTAATCCAAGGACATTTGGGAACCTTGAACAACGCTCTCAGAATCAAACTATAACTGTTATTAATAGCATTACTTGACATGGTTCAGAAGTATTGTGCAGTGTGTTGGAAATGAAGTATGGGAAACTGGCTTACATACCTTGCACAGTCTAGTTCTTTTGTGGATTATTCAAACAATACAAGATGTGAAAATACCATACTTAATTATTTGACACGATATAGCTAAAATTTTCAGAATGCCTTAAATCTTGTTCTTTTTTGATGCTCTATAGCTCAACAAAGAAAATATATAGACTATAATAAGGGTTGCAGTTGTAAGAAGGAATAGAGATATTTAGACCAAATTTCATGAATGTAAACTATCTGGAAATTATTCAACTTATAAATATTAGTTTGGATATTATTTAAATGTAAATTTTACAGTAATGTACTTTCTCTTACTATATCGAGGCACTGATTTGTTGAATAACATCAAGAAATTCTCCCATAAACTCTTCTTGGAAAGGATTACATTCAGGGGTTGGGAAACTTCTAAAATTTGACAGGGTTTAAGTTGTACATAAAAGGTTTAGCTGTGAAACAACACTGCACAGTGAAAAAAAATGTTAAGCCCCTGTAAGGCATAATTCCAGAGGTTTCTCTCATTTTTTCTGTGAATCGCTAACATTCACAAATGGGATAAAGGGGAAGTGACATTTTCTTCCCCTTTTAAGCTAGGCCTTTAAAAAAATTAAAACGCTGAAGGACTGTCCTTTTTATTTTGCATATTTATAATGCTTTCAAATGGCTCCTCTGGACTCAGTAATTTAAATGATGCTTTATAAATTTATACTTTCAAACATTGCTATTTGCATAGAAGTCAATGATGTGAAATCACTGGGAAGAAAAATAGCTATTGGCAAAACTGGCTTTAATGTAGTTAATATTTTATTTAAATGTTTCAGTGTTGTGGACCCTGAACATCAGAATTTGACTACAGTGTGTATTACTTTAACTTTCACAGACTTTTTGATTATTTATGGCATTGTTCGGTCATCAGTCAGTAACTGAATTTCCACTTAAATCTTACTGTGAATTGTTCCAAAGCTGAGTGGCTCCAGAACTGAACAGTGGAATACGGAAAGCATTTGCCTGGGAAACTACTTGATTTAGCAGGACACAGGGCAGCCTCTGTCCTGTGTCCTGTGAATGCCTCCATTGTGAGGAGTGATCATGAGGATTTCCTGGGGGGAGTGGGGGGACATAGACCGAAGAAGACAAGGCACCCGCTTACCCTCATGGACCTGACACACTAAATGCAATGGTGGTAATTTTTTTTTTAATGTTATGCAGCAATTGCTGGTGCCTAACAAACAAACATACAAACAAACAAGCTTGCTAAGTACTTGTATCAAAGCTTTAACCTATAAAAATAACCATTGGTTAATTTTGGACCAAAATGGATATACTAAGATTTCTGCAATCTCATAGAATCTTAAACTTTTAGAACTGAAAAATGGTTTCTTATTCTAGTATGTCATTTTGTAAACCAGGAAATGGGTCCCCAGATGAATTAAAAGTTGGAAAGAAATACAGAGAGTAATAGTACTTATGGTAAGGAGGGAGAAAGTGGGTGGTTATTTTCTTCTTAGCACTGCGTCCCTCTAGTGGTGATAGTATTTTTATAATGACAAAAAGTACCTTAAAATGCATGAAGCAAATGCAAGAACCCTTTTAATTCTGCCTTCCACCTTTTAGGCTAGTTCTGCTGAGAAGCTTAGAGAATATGGACTTTCCCACATCTGCAGCCATCCCGTGCTGGTGACAAGAACTAGGTCTTGCCCTCTTATAGCACCGCCAAAACCACCTCCTGTACCGTCCTGGAAACTCTTTCGTCAAAAAAAGGAAACTGTTATAACAGATGAAGCGCAAGGTATGGTTCACGTTGTCTGAAAATGAACACTTCTTTCTGTGAAGCTCTAATGGTTTCATTTGTAATGAGGTATTTGTATCAAGGCAAAGCACCCAAGCCCACACCTAAAGCCTTCATTTAGTTTCAGGTCCAAACTTAATGTCCTTAAAGGATTGATTCTGCACATCTCAGAAGTCAAGCAGTCTGGTTTTCATGTCTCACCTGACCACATGTATAGAGGCCATTCTTTGCGTGATGGTACTGTGATAGGAAAGTGGTTTGTTGCACGTAATACAGAAAGTTAAGTGGCATACATGGTAAGCCACTGGTGTGCATTTCTTTCTTTTTATTTTTTTATTTTTTGTCTTTTTGTATTTTCTAGGGCCACACCCACGCCATATGGCGGTTTCCAGGCTGGGGTCGAATTGGAGCTGTCGCCACTGGCCTACGCCAGAGCCACGGCAACGCAGGATCCTTAACCCACTGGGTGAGGCCAGGGGTTGAACCCAAAACCTCACGGTTCCTAGTCAGATTCGTTAACCACTGAACCACGATGGGAACTCCCCAGGTGTGAATTTCTTAAACGGAAATCATTCTAGAGTGCCTGTATGAAATAACCTTTGAATTAGCTGATTTTTGTTCTAACTCCTACAAGAATAGAACTCCTGCCCTGGGCTGGCTCCTATCTCAATACTGTGTCACTAAAGCCATGTTTCAGTGGAAGAGAGACCAAGAAGAAATGAGTGAGACCAGATATGAAAAATCCATTTTAAAGCAGAACCAGTAACATGAGGAGAGGAGTTTTGTTTGTTTGTTTTGTTCTTCTTTTTAGGGCTGCATCTGTGGCATATGGAAGTTTCCAGGCTAGGGGTCAAATGTGGCTGCAGCTGAGGTCTATGCCGCAGCCACAGCAACACCAAATCTGAGCTGCATCTGTGACCTTCACGACAGCTTGCACAACTCTGGATTCTTAACCTACTGAGTGAGGCCAGGAATCAAGCTTGCATCTTCATGGACACTGTGTCGGGTTCTTAACCTGCTGAGCCACAGTGGAAACTCCAGGAGAGTGATTAAAAAAGAAAAACTAAGAATTAAAATATTGCAGCCTAGCAGAATAACTCAATTTGTTTATATTGATTCAACATTAGCTATAGCCTTCCCATAGCTAATTTACACTTGCAGTTTTAATGAAGGGTAGTAAAGATTGGGGTGCTGTGGATTATGTATGTATATGTGTGTATATGTATCTGTATATTTCCATTCCAAAAAGTTTAAATTAGCTCTGTTCAAAACCAGCTTTTCTGTGACCTCTTTTGAGTTCATTTCCTTGCTTTTGCCTTTCCTTCCTTTGTCTTTTCTGATCCCTCATTACCTTCTAACTGTGCTCATCCAGTAATGCGTGCTAGAGGTTGTTGCATTAGGGTTCACCGGTCTGTCGCCCGAATGAACAGTGAAGACAAAGCTTCAGTGAACATCCCGAGCTCCAGTTTACCAAGAGCATCCCTGCAAAGCTCATAATAGGCTTTAAGGGATTGGCCCCATGAACCACGGCTTGTAGTCGTATTGATGATGCTTGCTGTGGCTCCTGCTCCCAGTTCAAGTGTTGCTGCTCCTTCATTGCGTGGGACCAGAGAAGCATATCTCAGTCACCGTATAATCCTTAAGTCTCCACGGCACTCAGGATCCTAAAACGGCAAGAGCCACAGAGACTGGAATATTTACCTGTTCCTTTCCTCCTACTTCCAACCATAATTTACATGTTTTTAAGATATAAATAACAACTGTTAACCATGTAATTTTCCTCACATTTGCTTTCTGCCTACATTGACACAACCGGTACAGCTGGTAGCAGAGTGTTTCTAGCACAACATGTATTATCCTTGCCAGGAAAGAACAAAGATTAAAGAAATCTCTGGTTCAGATGTAAAGGAGAAGTGGTCAGTTCATTTTTTTTTTTTTTTCTTTAATTAGACTTGTCTGCCTTTCTTCCTCCTGCTTGGTTATTTGAGTTCTTTCTTTACCTTCCTTGAGTTTCTGCCGTATAGGCTGTCGGTGCCAAGAGAGTGCCAATTGCTGCTTTGGGTTCCAAGAACTTTCCAGTTTTCCTCCCTCCCTCCCCCCTCCTTTGCCTTTCCAACCAAAGATCAGCCTTCACAGGATGTTGGAAAGAAAATCTTTTATTTTTTAAATGCTATATTTTAGTTAAATGCATAGATCCACAATTAAAACGGTTCTTCATTCAGAGCATCCAAAAGAGCTGGATGACAGGGAAAATACTGACCATCCAGCTATTCCCTGATTTTGCTATTGACTGTTGCCTCATTCTATGTAAGGGAGGGCTCTGTGGTAAGAAGGGGAAGGAAACCCACGGATCGATGGGATTCCACAACTGCAGTGTCCCACGTGGGGACTCGCAACATAATTGTCTTTCTTAACTCTTTTAGGTTTAATATTTAAAGGGAAAATTAAGAGGAACTGGAGAGATCAATTTAGAAGTTACCCCAGGAAAAAAAAAAAAAAAAACACAGGAAATCACGGGCACTGTCTCACTTCCTTCTGCCCAGTGGGCAGCCTTTCCACTGCTGCAAGAGTTGTTGTTTAAAATGTCATGCCTAGGAGTTCCCGTTGTGGCGCAGTGGTTAGCACATCTGACTAGGAACCATGAGGTTGTGGGTTCGATCCCTGGCCTTGCCCAGTGGGTTGGGGATCTGGCATTGCCGAGAGCTGTGGTGTAGGTTGCAGACGCAGCTCGGATCCTGTGTTGCTGTGGCTCTGGCATAGGCTGGCGGCTACAGCTCTGATTCCACCCCTAGCGTAGGAACCTTCATATGCCGCGGGAGCAGCCCCTAGAAATGGCAAAAAGACAAAAACAAAAACAAAAAAGTCATGCCTAGTGTTTACTTTCAGTGCTCACCGTGTTAGTGCATGGCTGTGTGCCCCATACACTGAGCATCTACTTCTCTGTCAGCTTCAGACTCCTCTGGGAATATCCACAGCTCTTTTCGAGACCTCCTGCTTTCTTTTCTGCTTCTGACCTTTACTTCCACTACTATATCCATGTATTAGTCCGCATTTTTTTCCTGTCCTAAGCAATGGTGTTACAGAGGTTAACCCAAAGAAGACATTTTTTACTACAAAACTTGTCTAGAAAGTCTTTCGTGCACTTGAAATAGCAGCAAATGCCAGTAATAACTCTACAAGACGTTGCTGGCTTTCTCCCTTGAGACTTCATCCTTTCATGTTGTAAATCTGGAAAGCAACTAAGTAGACTAAAGAAATCTAGTATTGGCAGGATCCATAAAGCCTTTCAATAAAAAAAAAAAAACTTTATGTATCCTAGTACATTTCTATTTAACTCACTGAAATTTGCTGGGTAGTTAATCTAATCAGTGCTATGTTAAATGTTAAACTGTACATATAATCTTGGAAGACTAAAAAAAAATATATCACTATATTTTTCTTTTTAGAAGTAGTAATAAAGAAGCCTGAACAGTTCCTTGAGATTTCAAGTCCGTTTTTAAACTATAGAATGCCTCCATTTACAATTCCAACAGAAACGTAAGTACAAGGACATTCTTTCCTACAAAATACGTCTTGTTAACACATGCAGCTTTTTGTTATTTGTGCGGTTAAAAATGAATGCTGGAGTTCCCGTCGTGGCACAGTGGTTAATGAATCCAACTAGGAACCACGAGGTTGCGGGTTCGATCCCTGGCCTTGCTCAGTGGGTTAAGGATCCGGCATTGCTGTGAGCTGTGGTGTAAGTCACAAATGTGGCTCAGATCAGGTATTGCTGTGGTTGTGGTGTCGGCTGGTGGCTACAGCTCCGATTAGACCCCTAGCCTGGGAACCTCTATATGCCACAGGAGCAGCCCAAGAAATGGCAAAAAGACCAAAAAAAAAAAAAAAAAAAAAAAAAAAAGAATGCTTTTGGTGACAAATGTATGAAAGTTTGTGTCAGTATAGTGATAATAGGAAAACAAAAATTTTAGGTTTTATTTCACAGTAATAAACAGCTAAGATAAATTTGAATTGGTCAAAATAAAGCCTAAATATGTCTGGCTTTATAGTTTTGGCTTCTGTGTTAGAACAACATACGTATTTTGTTTTTCTTTAAACATTAGCCCTGGTGAATGTTTGTGGTTATTACCTGACAATTAAATCACAAGATCAGATGATTGTCATAGAAGCCTGGGAGATGAAGTTTGTCACTCTTAGAGGGGAGGGAAAAAGAGAGAGAGAGACAGAGAGAGATGACTAAACACAAGAGCAAAGACAATGAAGAAGAAGAGGAGGAGGAAGCAGAATCCAGACTTAGATTTGCATATGACAGTGCGGGAGAAAGACTATAATCATGGTCTAATGTTTTTAATGAGTTTGTGGAGGTGGAAAGAAGTCCACAAACAGCAAAAATGAGAGGGAATGTGGGTGATGAGCGGAGGATATGATTATTGCCACTAAAATGTGGTAATTTGTCACACAGCAATTGATAACCAATACATGGATGCACACATATATCCAAGATTATCACATTTATTCTTTGAATCTGTGGGATTAACTGTACTTTAGTGATAATATCCCTCAATAATGCCGTCAAATATACAAGTAAATAATAGTACATAAAATGGTTTAAAAAGTCAAATAGGGATTCTAGAACCAAGGAAGACAATAACTGAAATTAAGAATCCAGTAGATGTGGGAGTTCTCTTGTGATTCAGCCGGTTAAGGACCCAGTGTTGTCACTCTCATGTCACTGCTCATGTCACTGCTTATGCATGCTGTGGGCATGCCCCCCCCCCCCAAAAAAAGAATTCAGTGGATGTGTTTGATCACAGATTAGATAAAGAAAAAAAGACCGCAAAATGGGAAATAGGTCAGAAAGTAATATCCAGACTGAGGTATGGAGGCAAAAAAAACCCCACGAAAAAACAAGTAAAAGTATAGTAAAAGACAGATGAGACCAGTTGAAAAAGACCTACATACTTGCAAGTGGGTCTCAGCAGTAGAGGTTAGAGAGTTTGGGGAAAGATCATGAAATAAAAATGTAATGATCCAAATCATCCCAAGGGTTAAAAAAAATCAACTAAAGATTCAGGAAGTTGTGAAAAAAAGTCGTGACGTAAACATGAACAAAACTACAGCTAGAAACATCGTCATAAAACCAAAGACAAACATTGCACAATAATATGGAGCTATAAAACCAAAGAAATACTGCCACAAAAATCAACACAGACAAATATCACAATAATGTGAGACCCAAGAAATCTGGTACCAAAAGGATACAGTTTATTTTTAATTTTTCTATTATTGTTCATTATAAAAAGAAAAACAATAATACGGTATTGGAAGTCTTGACAGACTGTTAGCTGTGGTGAGGGCTGCCAGCCTGATTGGGAAGCTCATCTGGCAGGGTTTGTAGGGTGCCACAGTATTAATATCTCTCCATCTGATAGTGCTGATAGGGCCATGTTTACTTGGTGATGTTTCAACAAGTTTTACATTTTATGATGTGGGGTTTTTTTTTAATATATTTTTAAACTTCAATAAAAATTCATTGAAAGTTTCAAATGGTGTATTGGTCACAAATAAGGGCCATTAGATATGGTTTATCCTCCTCTTAGACATATTAAAACCTACGATCAGCATATAAGCTGATGAGGAAAAGCAAGCAAAATTTAGACCCAAATTCTGTTCATTATGTTCTTCTACTTTTATTTTATTTTATTTGTTTTCTTTTTAGGGCCGCACCCATGGCATGTGGAAGTTCCCAGGCTAGGGGTCAAATCAGAGCTGTAGCTGCCAGCCTGTACCACAGCCACAGCAATGCCAGATCCAAGCCACATCTGCAACCTACACCACAGCTCACAGCAACGCTAGAGCCTTAATCTGCTGAGCAAGGCCAGGGATTGAAACCCTGGCCTCTTCACGGATCCGAGTCAGGTTTGTTACTGCTGAGCCGTGATAGGAACTGCCTGTTCTATTTTTAGAGCCTCTGTACATCACAGTTAATTTACATTTTATGGTCTCTAATTAAGTTGAATGTATTAGAAATACTGTTCAAATCTTTTACCTTTAGGGCTCTTATCAGTTCTGCACATCAAGGGTTAAACACTGAAAAGGGGGTGAGGTGGACCCCTAGGCAGTGAGTAGAGAAATGAGGTGGTTAGCCTTGCCAAGCCATGAGGGACAGCTTTATAAACAGAAAAGACAGTTTGCTGCTACTTTGGTTTTAAAATTTTGTTCTGTTACATATGTGCAAATCTAGTTTTCCTGAGACTTTCATTTTAACTTATAAAAAATCTTGTTTTATATATGATTAATTTCCATACAAGTGTTAAGTTTAGTCAGCTAAATTTATTTAAACAATTTAAATTGTATTTACAATATTAATGTATTTTATTTTCACTTTAAGTACTTTGAAAAGCCAAATATCATAACAAATAAAAGCTTGCCAAGAATGTAAATCATCATTAAAAACTTCAGATAATCAGGAGTTCCTGTTGTGGCTCAGCAGGTTAATTAAGGACCTGACATAGACTCTGCAAGGGCGGGTGTGATACCTGGTTTCAGAGATAGGGGCTGGATTTGGCGTTGCTCTGTTTGTGGCTTAGGCTGCAGCTGCAGTCTAATTAGACCCCTAGCCTGGGTACATCCATATGCTGTGTGTGTGGTCATAAAAGAAAAAAAAAAAAAAACTTCAAAGAATCAAAATGATGTACTTTGAGAACCTTGATTTTTTTTCCTAAGCATACTGTTAATTTTTACAACCGCAGATTTTCTTATACATTTTACATAATCATAAAACTAAAATTAAATATAAAGTTAAACATTTTATAGCCTAATTTGTTGGGTTATCTAACATGCTACACTTTTCTCATGTGTCACAAATACAAAATACCACATAGAGACAGAATTTTCTTAAACTTAACAAAAATGTTAACCAATATAATTTTTCTAATTAATGTTATACTTAGTATTACCCACTAAGATGATGATTTTTCCATTCCAAACAATTTCTGGTTATCTCTCAGCAGATATAGATTGCATACTACTCTAAAAACTTTGCAGATTGTACAAACCAGAGCTGCAGACCACCAGGACAAATTTTCTCAGGATTCGAAATATTGCACCCAGACTACTACAATCTCTGAGCAAACACGGACCACAAATGGGTTGGTTTCATAACCTGAACTTCCCACATAACTCTCTTACTCGAATTTCCTTTTTTTTTTTTTTTTTTTTTTTGTCTTTTTGCCATTTCTTGGGCTGCTCCCGCGGCATATGGAGGTTCCCAGGCTAGGGGTTGAATCAGAGCTGTAGCCACTGGCCTATGCCAGAGCCACAGCAACGCGGGATCCGAGCCGTGTCTGCGACCTACACCACAGCTCACGGCAACGCCGGATCGTTAACGCACTGAGCAAGGCCAGGGATTGAACCCGCAACCTCATGGTTCCTAGTCGGATCCGTCAACCACTGAGCCACGACGGGAACTCATCTTACTCGAATTTCTTATGCCTTTTTTCAGCTTTTTTACCAAATTAAAGTGAATGAAATTCTATAATCCAGGTCTGGGTGACTTCAGCACTTGATTGGATTCTCCTAATCCATTCACGCTTGAACCTGGTGTGAATTTCCTAGCATATCCATCCTACCTGGCAGAGCCCAAAGCAAAAATATGTGAATGGCATTTCCCCATTTCGCCCTCCCTGACTGCTGTGCAGTCAGAGTTCCCAGGTCAGGATCAGAGCAAGCTGTTTTTTTGGCGAGGCCTGGAGATTAACCCCTCCACAACACTGTCCCTGTAGCAAAGACAACCAGGTTTGTTTGCCCATTCCTGGTTTCCAGCCTTGTTTGAGCAAATGGGAGCCTTACAAATGTTTGTGCTGCCCTCTAGTGACAGTTTCAGGTAAAGCGGAAATATTTAGCTTGAGGCGAACTAAGTTTTACAATACACTAGCAAGAAAAAAATCCAAAAGTTTAGGAAGTTCTCTATCCATGAAATTAAATATTACCTATGAAACTCTTACCTCAAATGTTTTTCCTATAATCATATCTTTTTATTGTATCCATAAACTTCTAGCTATGCAGTGTTGATTTGGGGTCATGTCAGCAATAACTTGAAAGAAAATACTGTACATTTGGCTAGTATAAATATCACGGTTATAAACTTCAGTACTCACCACTCATAATTAACTTTCTGACTCCAAGCCCTATTTCACTGATTGGTACTTTAATACAGAATCAAATCAATTCTAAATGTCAGATTCCTGTGTGTTCTGATCATCAACATTCAAAGATAATCACCATAGCTTTAAAATAAATGGTGTTCCCAGAAAATTTTTTATACCGGTGCACTGACTGATAGAGAATATACTTCAGTAGTATAGAAAGCATGAAATGTTTATAACACGAAGCAAAAAAATATTACTGGTTGTAAAAAATGAGGGTGATAAAATGAACAAAATAAGAAATTTCTATTATTGTCAAAACATTAATATATAATGGAATGTTATTCAGCCATTTAAAAAAAGCAGGAAATCTTGCTATTTGTGACAAAATAGACAGACCTTGAGGACTTTACGCCATGTGAAATGTCAGGCAGAGGAAGACAAATATTAGATGTTCTCACTTATATGTGAAATCTAAAAAAACAAAACTCACAGAGAGAAGAGGAGACCAGATTGGTGGTGGCCAGAGGCAGAGGGTTGGGGGTGGATGAAATGGGTAAAGGTAGTTGTAACTTTAAAATGTTTTATCACAAGGAAAAATATTGTAACTACATGTGTTGATGTATATTAACTAGAGTTATGGTTATCATTTTACCATATATGCAAATATTGAATCTCTAGGTTCTATACCTGAAATTAATATAATATTATATGTCACTTATAGCTCAATAAAAACTGCAGTTATGCAATAATAGCTTTAAACAAGAGACTAAGATAACAGAATTTTTTTTTTTTCTTCCCCGTTAGTCATTTTGTGCAATCTTTTATTAAGAAAGGTGTACTCCCAGGATCTGGCTTATCTTCCATTACTGAAAATGATGAAACTGCAGTCTATAGCCAGATAGACTTAGGTCAATTGACAAGAAATATCTCTCAGGTAACTATTTTACTCTTATTATTATCTCGATTCTTAACTAGAAAAGATTTTTTCTTAAATTGTGAAATATATATAAATACATTTGAACACAATAAAGAATACTATGAAAATAAGCTTCTCATGTACCCATCTTCTGGATTAGAAACTAGAATACTCATCTCCTATAGAAGGCTCTTGTGTGTCTCTTCTGCCTTGTATCTCCTATCTGCATTCAGGGTTTGGTATTAGCAAACCCCATACTCTTCTAATTTTGCCAATTATGGATACATTTATAAACAATATATAGCTTTTCTTAATTGTTATGTTAATTTTATTTATGTGGAATCTTGTATTAATTCTTCTGGGACTTCTTAACACCCTTTATGAGATATGTCTCTTTTTCTACTTGTTACAGTTTATTCATTTCACTGGTTGAAGGTATTCAATGTATAACTAGTCTACCATTAAAGAAAAAATCTTTTGCAGTGTTAATGGCTACATCCACTGCTTTTTATTTCTTACTGTTGCAAGCAGTGGTACCAAGACTCCTCCTAAATGTCCCTTTGCACATGTACAAGGATTTCTGTGGTTCCAGGGTTTGGAAACTCGCATGTGTTATGTCTACCTCTGTCAATCTTCTAAAACACATGACGAATACAACTCTTCTGCTTCTGCACATGAGTTGTGTATTGGTGATAGGGAACAGTGGAGGCAGAACAGCTGTTTAGGTTAGCGCTGTATGAACATACACCCTCACTCTTTGATGGTTGAAGGACTACTAAGTGTTAGGTGCCAGATAGCCAGCCAGCCCAGGTCATAGGAATATCTGTGGACAGGAAGATATGACCACATGGAATCTGACAATGGGCCTAATAACTGCCGTCATGTCAAAGTGTGATCGGCATGCAGGACCTTTTCAGATTTTGCAACAACCCTGATGTGGTGTAAGATATTATGATTTCTTTTTGGATAAAATCACAGTTATTACCAATAACACTGTGGCTACTCACCTGCCTTGACAAAATTGATAACTGAAGAAAAACTGAATGCTGAACTTCAGCTAAAGATGAAAAAATTCTTTTAGACATCCTTTTTCATGGATTCTGGAAATCTCACCATGGGCTCCAGTGGACACTAGACTACTAGGAGGCTCTGCTCCAAGTATGACTCTGGGAGTATCACTGATGGGTCTTAGGACATTCGACTGTTTAACCTTACAGTAAAGTGCACTGGATGAGAATTTTCTCTGCCAGCACACATATTATCTGATGCTTCAACTTTTGCCAATGTGATGGGTGTGAAAGGATTTTTAACAGATTAACATGTGCAAACATAAAATTATAAGGTGTACATTAAGAAGTCTGGTTTCCATGTAAGTACCTCTCCCACTTTCACTGCGCTGCCTTCTGTAGAACACTTTCCAGGGTGTCTTTATGTGAACACAAAGAAACACACTATATTCCACCATCTCCTCTTTTTCTACTCAACGGTTAACAAGATTAAAAAACAAAAACAAAAAAACTTAATATGTACTGAAGGTAATTTCACTATGCCTAGAGAGTATTTGTTTGTTTGTTTTGTCTTTTGGTCTTTTTCTAGGGCTGCACACTCGGCATATGGAGGTCCCCAGGCTAGGGGTCTAATTGGAGATGTAGCCACCAGCCCACAGCAACTCGGGATCCGAGCTGCGTCTGCAACCTACACCGCGGCTCACAGCAATGCCAAATCCTTAACCCACTGAGTGAGGCCAGGGATCGAATCCGAACCCTCATGGTTCCCAGTCGGATTCATTAACCACTGCGCCATGACAGGCTCTCCGAGAGTGTATTTTAAAGGTCACATCGCATTTCATTATGTGAATGAACCATAGTTTATTTCTACCGAACTCTGTAGGTGGTAGAGGAGACCTTGGAAGCCCAGCATCACAAGCAGGAAAACACATCATTTAGTATTAGTTGAAAATCAGAGGCTAACAGATGAGAACTTTTGCAAGGAGAATGAGTAGACTTTAACATTTTGAAAGGGTTTTTAAAAAAAAAAAAAAAAAAAAACGAAACAAAACAAAACTTCAAACAATGTGTGCAATAGTTTTAAAGAGTCAAAAATTACCAACAAGATCATCATGAAAACAGCCAACCTGTTTTATCTCTTAGCCTTCCTCCCCAGAGCTTTTATGTCATTTACATGTTTCTTCTGTTACGTGTCTCTGTGTTTTAAATAGTAGGCTTTATGAAGGCAGAGATCTTGATTTTCATCATCTATTTTTTCTCCTGCAGCACCTGCAAAGATGCCTAGAAGTAGCACATGGCAGATACTGTTATGTTTTTGCTAGTGTCTGAATTCCATTCTTTCTTGATCTGTCAACTTAGACATTCTCTCTTGACTTCCTGCTATGGAAGGAAGGATTTAGTACTCCGGTACACCTGTACTCACCAACCACCCCTGCCTCCACTTTCCTCTGTCCTGCAGAATTTTTCATTTCATGAGTTTTTGTCAAATCAGATCCTAGCTGAGAGGTTGGACACCCTGTTTAGACTTCCTGAGCTGTTACATGATGCTTCTCACCTAAGAGGGGTGAAAATGTTGGGGGAGCTTAGGGTTCTGTGAGCATTAACAGCTGGAGCCCTCACACTGGAAATGAAGAGCTCTGCACCGTGGCGTGAAGGGCAAGATCTCAGACCCAGATGCCCACTGACCCCTGGGTTCTCAGTGCCCTTGTATATTTTGTAGCTCTGGCTCCTGGCTCTTAACTAGGACTGGCTGCATAATTTGTGGGATGAAAATGCAGGGCCCCTTGTTCAACAATTATTAAGAATATCAAAAGGGTGGGGGAGTTCCCCTTGTGGCGCAGCGGAAACAACTCCAACTAGTATCCTTGAGGATGTGGGTTGGATCCCTGGCCGCACTCAGTGGGTTAAGGGTCCAGCATTGCCGTGAGCTGTGGTGTAGGTCACAGATGCAGCTCACATCTGATGTTGCTGTGGCTGTAGCGTAGGCCGGCGGCTACAGCTCCGATTCACCCTCTAGTCTGGGAACCTCCATATGTCACAGGTACAGCCCTAAAAAGACAAAAAGGAAAAAAAAAGAGAATGGCAAAACGGTGAGCGCAAAATATCAGGCCCTCCTGAGCACAGCATCCTGGGCAACTACGTAGGTTACATGCCCACAAAGCTTGCTCTGCCCTTGAGCTTGCTTTAGACACCCAATCAGGCTGATAGACTGCAGACCATGGAGTTGTGTGCCATTTCTGGCTGAAGCACTTAATGCTTCAATCAGGAAACCACATGTCCTAATGGCAAGGCTATAAGGTACAAGGGTCCAGGTGCCTACATCACAACTGGGAAAGGGACCCCTTAAAAGCCCCTGAAATGGACTGAAGCTTAGGGAGAAATTGACCCTATGTGTTAAGCCATTGAAATTTCAGGATTGGTTTGTTATCTCCGTCTAGCCCAGCCTGATATAGTCTGTTTTTAAATAACAAAACTGCCTCACCTTTACCCTTAAAATAGATAAAAATGAAAGGGACAATAGGTCTTTTTTCAGACTTTAGCTAGGAATTAGTATTTAGTGCAAGTCCAGTGTTAGTTATTCACATTTCCTCTTCCACCTTCATCATTTCTTCAAGCTGCAATAGAAGAAAAAATAAAAAATAAAAATAGTCATCCTTTAAAAATTTTAGCCGCATAAGGATGATTACTGCTGAAGCAAATTGCTTTTCTTCTACAACTTTTTTTGTACAAACTAACTCCTTCATTTTCTTTTATCTGCTTACTTTTCTACGGCACCATTAGAAAGCCTTCTCAAACACTTAAAAAAAAAAAAAAAAGAAAGAAAAAAAATTCCTCTAAACACCATTTACCACACAAACACCTCAGCTAACTCCATCAATGCCAATAGTTTTCCCGGCGCCATCATCCCCCTGGAATCGTTTGCTCACTTGCTCTTGTTCAAACTGATGGAGAAACTTGCACCTGTCATTGTGGGATTTTTCTCTCTCCTCTGCTGGATTTTCTAATTTGGGGAAACTATGTCTTCCCCCTAGTTTATACCCTAACTTTGATGGCACATCTTCTGATACTCCTTGAGAAAAGATTTCTGGGAAGTGAAAATCCTGAGGGGTTGTCTGCCATCACATGTCTTCGTTCCACCCCCTCACCTGACTTGTATTTTGGCAGGTTACAGAATTCCAGTTTGGATGTTCTTGCCTTCAGAACTTGAAAGCTCTTCCTTAATCTTTTGTCTGTTACCTTCAAGCATTGCTGTTAAGACTAGAGATGACATTTTGATTCTTGATCTGTTGTGTGCGACTCTTCCTCCCCCCTCCCCCGCCCCGGGAAAATTTTAAGACTCTCTTTCCATTCTTGGAATAATAAAAATATACAATGATTGCCCATGTAAATGAGCCTGTTTACATGAACTGTGCTAGGTATTCCATGAGCCCATGCCACCTGGAAACTTCTGTTTTTCAGTTCTGGAGAATGTTTTATACTGTTTTCCCAAGAATTTCCTTTTCTTAGAATGATAATATCGAATACATTCATGTTGCTGTGCAATCAATCTCCAGAACTCATTTCATCTTACAAAAGTAAAATTTTATACCCACGAAAACATTCCCCATTCTTCCCTCTTCTCACCCCTTTAAAATCACCGTGCTACTTTTTGTCTCCAAGGTTCTAGGTGCCTCATACAAGTGGAATCATATTGCATTAGCATTTGTGTGGCTACCTTATTTAACTTAATATAATGTCCTCACAGTTCATCTGTGTTGTACCATGTGTCAGAATTTCTTTACCTTAAGGCTGAATAATATTCCATTGTGCATACATATATACCACATTTGTTTACCCACGCATCCATCACTGGACACTTGGTGAATAACGCTGCCATGAACATGGGTGTATAAATGTCTCTTTGAGATACAGGCTGCAGTTCTTCTAGGTATATACTAGATGTGACTGTTTCCCATAGCAACCAGACCATTTTATTTTCCCACATAGAATGTAAAAGTTTCCAACTTCTCTCTAAACTCATCAACACCTGTCATGTCCTGTTTTGGGGTTTCGTTTGTTGTTTGTTTTTTGACAGCAGCCATCCCAGTTGGTGAGGGTAATATCTCATTGCAGTTTTCATCTGTATTTCCCTGAGGATTCGTGGTGTTGAGGATGTTTTCATGTGCTTGTTGGATAAATGTCTATTCAAGTCTTTGCTCATTTTTTAATTGGGTTGCTTGTTTTTGTTCTTTGTAGAAGTTCCTTATATATTCTTGATAACTCTTTATTAGATATATGATTTGCAATTAATTTCTCTTGTTCCATTGGTTACATTTTCACTCTATTGTATTCTCTGAATGACAGAAGGTTTTATCTATATAGTCCAATTTATTTATTTTGTGTTGCCTGTGTTTTTGTTGGCATATCTAAGAATCAGTGTCAATTCAATGTCATGAAGCTCTTCACCTATGTTTTCTCCTAAAAGTTCTTTTTTTTAAATTTCAGTCTCTTGGTCTTTTGTGTCAATTTTCAGCCAAACCTTCCATGGAATTTGCTCACTTTCCTATTTTTAGTTTCTAGGAGCTCTCCTTTGTCCTTGATTGTATTTTTATAGGTTTATTATTTGATAAATGAATAACCTCTTACTTTTCTGATATTACAAACTAAAAAATTTCTCCCAAATTATTATTTCTGTTTCCTATGAATCTCCCTACCCACACCCATTTCTTCCTTTTATAGGAGACTCTTTCCTTGTTTGTCTGGCTGGCAATACTTTGTTGTACACATGTGTTTAAGGAATTTATGACATTAAAGAACTGCTGATTAGAGGAAGTCTTATGGCATGAATAGAGCTTTAGTGTGAGATAACTGGGGGTAAATGAGCTTCATCGGTGGTGGCACTAGCTCCAAACACTAGATTCCCTGAGGTTTTTCCCTGTCTGTTCAGTTTCTCAGGTTAAGGGTCCTCTAATCTCCCAACTGGAGAGGAATGTGGTCATAAGGATTGTTTAGTCTTATCCACCAGAGTGATTAAAGCCAAGCAGCAAAGAGTTCCTAAGAGTCTCAAATCTGAGCATGTGGGAGTTCATGTAATTCCTCTCCTCTCTGTATAGGAGCCTCTCTTGCTTCCCCTGGTGTCTGTGAACCCATATCTGGAGACTTTTTATTTAATTTCTCCACGTGAAGCAACTTCTGGTGTCCTGTTTAAGCAGAAGAAGGATACATGCTAAACCAGAAGAGATTAGAGAGAGGAGATTTGTCTGTTGTTTTTTAATATAGACATTCAACCCATTCCTGTATTTTTAACCGATAGCTCATTCTTTTCGTCTCAGATGCCTGTTGGTTGTTTCTGGAGTCCTAAGGCGTGGATGGACTTGCTTCTCACTAGCCCTTAGTATTCAGTTATCTCACTCTGTTTGCTCCTCCCTCCACTCTACAGCACCCATCATCAGTCTGTGTCAATTTATCCCATGTTATCTTTGATATTTATTTTAATTGTGTTCCAGAGATGAATTGTACCTGTGAACACAACTTATTTTCCCTGTTAATAATTTGAGAAACCATTTTTATAATTTGAAATCATCCTTTCTAGGTTCTGGACCCAAATTGCCAATCATAATCTCATTTTACTCAATCTGTATTAATGACAGGTGACTCCTACCCACTAATATATCTATTTGGGGATGTTATTGTTTTAAAATAGCTTTTATTATAAGGTTCAAACATTTAATAAGCTCACATAGTCTGTATTTTGATGTTACAAACTTCACCTCTCAACCAAATTCACAGATTTTGAATTTTAAGGTTAAAAACAAATTCCGTTTTGATGTATGTTTTAGTAAGTGTTTGTAGAAACCTAAATCTTCAGTGTTTAAAAGACTGTCTTAGCTCTTTTCACGACTCTGGTGCTTTAGAGAGCTGTAATATTTTGTTGAATTTTTTCTGAATGTGTTCTTTTCAATTCACAGGGTAATATTGCTTCACAAGCTGTGCTTGGAAAAGGTAAATTAATAGTCTTCTCATGATTTTTTTTTTTACAGACATCAAAGCGCTAAGGGGTCTCTGTTTCTTGACAGCTTTTCGAGCTCCATTCTGCTGGCTCTCAGCAGTGGCACTCCACTGCTTCCTCTGATGTGTTGGGTCTAATCTCCTCTGGGCTAGAAAAATCACATAATCTCACTTGTTAAATTCATGCTTAAAGTCCACATAAAAGATGATCTGATTAAAGCCCCATGAGTAAAAGTTCATGTGTTTTAATGCGTGTGCGGTATGATCAAAGCACTAAAACCACTGAAAATTCCTCAGTTCCCAAATAAAGACTTGGCCAAGGCTCAAATCCCAAAAAGTGTTATGTGGCATGTGTCTTTATAACATTTTGGCTCAAGAAAAGTGTATGAGAACTTTATGGCATTACTTGATACACATAACATGAGATGACAGAATCACCGACTGAGGGGAGCAATTACGTGGTGTACAGAAATCTGTCAGTCACAAGAGATCTTTCAAGTTTTTGTTTCTCCTGTGGTCTGAGTCATCCCTCCTTATGTGACTATGTCTATTTACAGCTGATTCTAAATAATAAACTAGCTAATTTATAACTTTATAATCTCTAAAGAACGTGTGCACAGATTTATGAAAGTGATTTCAAAATTTCTGAGCCCTCTACTAGGCGTGTAAGTTATGACCAAATTCTCCTGAGTGTGTAAAAATGGGTCTCCATATGGACTTCCACAAATCGGAGGCCTGCGTGTAAATGATTATCTCAGTAAATATTTTCTCAAAAACAGACTTCAGTGTGTGAGCTCCCCTCTAAAATTTTCCACATCTTAATAACTTAATATGTAACAATATTGGTGTGTTTGACACAGTTGTCTTCTGCTTTGCTTCTGCTTTGCACAGATGAACTAATGGACTTTGGATTGAATGACATAGCTCATCCAGCTGAGGGAGTCAGCTTAGAACGAGATTTGTTCAGCCAGACAACAGCAACACAGGAAAAATCTCAGGAAGAACTTGCAACAATAGATAACGGTGTTTCTAAAGAAATATGGCTGGATTTTGAAGACTTCTGTGTGTGCTTTCAGTATGTGTAAATTTTTGTGTACGTTTAATGTAGCAGATCTATAAACTACTCATTTTTAGCTTTCTTTTAAAAGAGTTCAACCATTATCAGTCTGGTGTTAATACAATATCAAACAAAAACATTAGAAGGAAATAAGTGTGAGTGGATTGTCCGCAGGAAACATGAATATCCAAACCAGTCTCAGGTCAGTTTCAGCTTACCCTCAAAACTTACTTGTTGATTAAGGAACACAGTTTTTTTTTCCCGGAGAAAGATCATGTCTCTCCTTTTCAGGCAGTTAATTCAATGCAGTTATTATTTTCCCCAGCTTTATTGACAAATAAAATTGACAAAATTGTAAGTAAAGTGTGCATGATCATGAGCTGATACACACATGCACTGTGAAAAATCCCCCCACTAAGTTAATTAGCGTATCCGCCACCTCATATATTTATCTTTTTATTGTGTGTGAGAACATTTTAAGTTCTATTCTCTTAGCAAATTTTAATTATATGATAGAGTGTTATCAACCGCAGTCACTATGTCATTCATTAGATCTTCAGATCTTATTTACCTTATAACTGAAAGTTGGCACTCTTTTACCAACCTCCCCCCACCCCTGTTTCCCCCATCTCCTAGCTCCTGGTAACCAATTTCTCCTCTCTGAGTTGTTATTTTTTTAACTTTCAGCTTTTACCTGTTCAATCTATAATAATTTGCTTCTAAGAAACGTAACAAGTAGTACTAGTCTGTTGCATAGAATGACAATAACCTATTGTAAATAATGTTTTTCCAGGAACATATATATTTTCCACAAGCCAAGTTCATATTGCCTTAACTTTCAAAAAACAGAATTCAAGGTAAATATATTACGATCTCTTCTCTTTCCCTTCTTAAATTGTTGATTGAATCATGCTAGTGAATTCACATTTATCAAGCATTTCTAAACCTGCAGCATAATTATATTTCACAGTTTAATTTGTAGGGTCTTCTAACCTCTTATCCAGATAGTAAGCAAACTTCTGCTACCTCATATTCCCAAGTGTGATCCATCCTTTTATATTGCATCCTGAGCAGTATTATTATATCAGTTCACATTAAGGAAATTTTGACTTTTGAATAAATGAAGGAAAAGCACAAATAAATTCACTATGCTAGATTTCACTTAGTGTTTACTGACTTGTGCACAGTTCCTAAAACATAAGCGCATTTTCTCTCTGATTTCTGTCATTTTCAACTACATTCTTTCTCCTCCTGTGGTTCATTCCCCTTCATCCTTGTTGCCATCATCTGGTCAAAGCCTAGAAGTCCTTCAGAACAGTATGGATGTCCTTATCCTGTGAGACCTCCTCCCCTGACCGTAGAGTCTGGGTCAACACCCTCGCTCCATGCACTCAGTGGGACTCTCTCACCCAGACATCTTCCTCCTTCCATCCTAAGTGCTTGGTCACGTCTCTGGGACTCTCCGCCTGCCCATCCACTTGGTGTCAGCATCTTAAGGAAGGCTCTGTCCTTTCCTTTGCTTTGCAATCCATGTCCTGGCAAGGTAGGAACTTAATTTAAAAAAAAATAGTTGAATGAATTTATAATTAACAAATCTGACATTGAGCAGAATTTGAGAAACTAAATTGTATTGAAACTTGCCTGTTGCTTATATGGGGCCATGCAAGCCCTCGGTGAGAATCTGCGCCTCCATGAGCTGCATGCACAGTTGGGGGAAGCAAGGCATCTTGGAGTTGACTTCTTCCTTTGTGCTTGTACTGGATGAAAACAAGGCAGAGAAAGCCTTGTGAGCGTTCCTCAAGAGTCTCTGATGAAAGGAAGACTCAGGTCTGTAGTAGTAACCAGGGGGGTGGGGGTGGGGGGTCAGCAGAATGGTTGACCTGGTTCTGAAGTTTATCTCTCAGAACACCCAGAGGAATGCTTTGACTTTATGAACACAAAAAGACTGTTAATTGGGAATGATAGAACCTAGCGTATGGTTGGAGAATAATGTACAGATTACAGTTCATGTAGGAACATTGTCATATTCAAACTATTGGCAGTAATTCAGTGAGAGTCATTTATAGGTGATGACCCTATGGAGTCATTTATAGGAGTTGTTCCTAGCGCTGACCTACGTTCTTTTTTGTATCAACTTCTCATAGCAAACTCAATGAAAGTACTATTATTTTATCAATATTCAGGTAAGGAAACAGAGGCTGGCCAGGTTTGAGTAAATTGCCCAAGATCACCAATTAGGAAGTGGCACAAGCATCATGAGAACAGGTTTCTCTGATATGAAGCTGGTGCCTTTCTCACTAATGCGTCTTTGGAGAAGGTAGGTTAGTGAACTGGAGTCAGGCTGCCTGGTGTTGAATCCAGGTTTCACTTGGGGTGGGACTCTGAGCAAGCGATTCAAGTTCCCTTTGTCTCAGTTTTCTTATTTATAGAATGATAGTGATGAGAGTCCTACATCAGAGAGCTGGGAAATAAATGAGAGAATATGTATTTGTGGCACAGCAGAAATGAATCTGACTAGTATCCATGAGGATGTGGGTTTGATCCCTAGCCTCACTCAGTGGGCCAGGGATCCAGCGTTGCCCTGAGCTGTGGTGGAGGTGGCAGACGTGGCTCACATTCTGTGTTGCTGTGGCCGTGGCTGGCAGCTGTAGCTCCGATTCAACCCCTAGCCTGGAAACTACCAAACGCTATGCAGCCCTAAAAAACAAAACAGCAACAACAACCACTACTTAGAAGAATGCCTAATATTTAGTAAATGAAAATAAATTCTGGCTGTCATCATTATTACTAAGAACAGTTTGCATGTGAGTTTTTGTTATACATCACCACGCTAGTATATGTGTATGTGTATGTATGTGTATGTGCTTGGAAAATGGCCATCTGTTCTTTATTCTCATCCTATTTATTTTTGAAGAGATGGTACATAATTTTTTTTTTCTTTTTAGGGCTGCACCCGCAACACACAGAAGTTCCCAGACTAAGGGTCCAATCAGAGCTGTGGCTGCCAACCTACACCACAGCCACAGCAACACAGGATCCAAGCCACATCCACCACCTATGCCATAGCTGTGGCAGTGCCAGATCCTTAACGCATTGAGCGAGGCCAGGGATCGCACCTGCATCCTCATGAATACTAGTTGGATTCTTAACTCACAGAGCCACAGTGGGAATTGCTAGAATTTTTTTTTTTTTGAAGTCCCAGCTTAACAAAATAAAATGACAGCATCCATTATGAGTCCCCTCATTCCCCTGAAATTTTCTTTTTTTTTAACATCAATGGTCTGAGAAAATGATGACTTTTTCTTAGAAGATGTTGTGGGAACCTAAGGATTGGCAGAAAGTATTGTCCATAGTCTGAGGCCAAGCACTCCTGACTTTAGTGGCCACAGGTGCTGCCAGCTAAGCTGGAGCACAGAGCCCGTGGGCTCCCCTCTGCACCCCTCTTAGATGCTCCATGGGAGATGTCATGGGGGTTAGTGGGGGGCTCTCAGAGGTGTCGTGTGCTGGCACCAGGGCAGAGCCCCTGCATGTGGCCTCCAGGGTCACCTCCCCCTCACATTCCCAGCTTCTTTAACATGACAGCAGATGAGCTCTGAGCAGAAACTCCTCAGTCACACAGGCTGGGCTGGCAAACTCAGGGTCCTTGGTAGTTTTAAATAGTACATATTTGAAACAGCTGCCCCTATCACCAACATGTTGCGGCAAAAAGAAAGCAAATGAAAGTGTCAGATGGAAAACACTGGAGGAAGTAAACATTTAAAACAGTTACGCGGTGTCAAGCATTTCTAGGCATTTTGTCATACCTGATTAACAAGGATTCCTTTCTCACAGTATTATTAGAGATTTTTCTTTCATCTTCCAACTTGTTATTTAAATGTTGTAAAATAATACAGAAAGCTTTTAAAGTGTAATGACTGTTAAATTAAACACAATTACTATATACCATCTGTCAAAATTATGTTGAAGGACTGGGAAACAAATGCAGTAATAACACAATAAATGAGAAGACCAGCATTGAAGTCAGATAGATAGATAGACCTACTTTTGAATCTTGGCTTTGCTATTTGCAAGCTCTGTGACCTTGGCAAACTACTTACCCTCTCTGTGTTTCAGTTTCATCATTCATAATTATGGATATGAATAGTACCCACATAGAATGTATTTAAATCATGTTCATGTAATCTTCACAGGGCTGACTACTAAGGGACATTCCAGTTGTACTCAGTACTTTTTCTTGCGTGCCTGAAAAAAAAATATCCAGCTTGGTTCACTAGCATGTAATGGGTTTATTTCTGAAGATCTTGTAGAAAGAAGGTATAGCGAGGTTTATATCACCACCAAGTAAGATACCTTAATATATTTCCATCTTCTGCTAAAGTCACTCCATGATCTGTTAACTTATCAGGGACCCCTCTCTGAGCACTGCTCAGCTCTGGGCTCAATCTCTTCCTCTGTTTGTCATTCTTGGAACAAGCGTATCCTTTTACTCATGGAGAAGAGCTTTGAGTCTCTCTGACGTGGTGGTCAGTCTCACACAGGCCCTGCAGACCCAGCTTCCATGGACTGTTGCTAACATTCACCCGTCAATATGATTTTATTCTTATGATTCAACCTGTAAAGTACTTATTGTAGTGTCTAGAACACGCCAAATTATCTATAAATGTTAGGCATTGTGCTTTTCTTAGAAGTGGAAAATACACATACAGCTTTAGTAGACTAACAGTGATGGATCTGATTTCTTACAGTTCTCAGATGAACGTGTGTCATACTATCTGTTTGTGGACAGTCTAAAACCTATTGAACTACTGGTTTGCTTTTCCGCATTGGTTCGCTGGGGAGAATCTGGAGGTAAGGGGGCTATGAGAAAAATTATAGTCTGAAAGCCCAGCTCACTTTCTTTCTAGGAGAAATGTAAAAAATTTAGACTCTGGTTGAAGGAACTTATTCCCTCTCCAGACGCTAAGGAAGTCACACACCACTTCCCAAGATCATCCTCCTGGGACATACAGGATTATGCTCGCTTTTGCCACCCGCCCCACTCTTTGTTGTGGTCACCTCTTCGGCACACATGGTCACTCTGTTTCTTTCTCCCTATACACACCATCATTCTTGATTCTTTCAAAATCTATTGGAAGTCATGAACTCTTTCTTCTTTGTCTTTTGTCTTTTTTGTTAGGGCCACACCCGAGGCATATGGATGTTCCCAGGCTAGGGGTCTGATCGGAGCTGTTGCTGCCGGCCTACACCACAACCACAACAACGCCAGATCTGAGCTACATCTGCAACTACATCACAGCTCACAGCAATGCCGGATCCTTAACCCACTGAGCAAGGTCAGGGATCGAACCCGCAATCTCATGGTTCCCAGTCGGATTCATTTCCGCTGCGCCACAACAGGAACTCCTCTTTCTTCTTTGATTTGACAATTGCAAAGATCTTTTCCTCCATCCCACCTTGACCCCTTACTTTCATGGCTATATTTTAGACCTTATTGTACCAATAACTGGCTTATTGCTATCAGTTTCAAGTTCTCTAACCACTACCTCTGAATCTCCAGTTCACTCTCTCTAGAACTCCTACCCCTACAATTCTTGGACTGAGCTGGGACCACCATCCATCGACTCTACCACTTTTTATGTGTGCACTCTCCTCACATCCTTATTTCTCTTATTCTAAACACAATTTCCATGGCCCAGCATTGTATTTATATCCTCACATGTGCCCTCAACCCAAATGTACTCTCTTGTCTTATGCTCCTGGCAAATCCTATTATTGGTTAAATGTATCTCTTTGCCTAACCTTGGGTTGCATCAGAGCAGCTGAATATGACGGGAGGAAAAAAAATCCTACTAGCTAGTCTCACTCTAAACTGAGGACCACAAATCCCAGGAAGCCCCTAAGCACAGCCGACATTTCCCCAGTTCATGATTATCCTACTCTTACTCCCATGGGTAACTGATGCTTTCAGACCTTGAGATCTCTTCCTGTGCCTTTGCATCTCCAACTCCCACTCCCACCCTTCCTCATTTTCAGCTGATGCCCTTGGCGCTGTTTTCAGTGAAGAGATAGAAGAAATCAGAAATGACCCACTTCATCTTCTTATAATGAACTCCCCCAAGTTCTAGGCGGCCCATCAGTTCTCAGAGATGAGCAATTCCTTCTCTTCTCCAAAGCCAGCCTCTTGTCAACACATGCACTTAGGCACAAAACATCATTCTTTAATTATTTGGCTTCTTTTCTTAAAACATATGTATTTAACTCAAATTAATAATTGCTGAGAGAGTTCCTGTTGTGGCTCAGCAGTTAATGAACCTGACTAGTATCCATGAGGACGAGGGTTTGATTCCTGGCCTTGCTCAGTGGGTTAAGGATCTGGCGTTGCTGTGAGCTGTGGTGTAGGTCACAGACAAGGCTCGGATCCCACGTTACTGTGACTGTGGCATAGGCTTGCAGCTTCAGCTCTGATTCGACCCCTAGCCTGGGAACCTCCGTATGCTACAGGTGTGGCCTTAAAAAGACAAAAAACAAAAAAACAAAACAAAACAACACAGTAGCTGATACTGCACAGTTTCAGTAAATATTTGCTGAATGCTTAATATTGAATTTCTTTCCCACTTTGAGGGCAGAGACTATGATTTTCCACCTAGATATACCCAGTGCTTTGAATGATGTCCCATGTGTCGCAGGTAGGCAATAAATAATTGCTGAATGAAATTTCCAGATTTCAGTGGTGTGAGTTTAGTATGTCTGCCTAAGGTAAAGCTCCAGGGCCACACCATGGCCTAGAACATTGAAATTCTATGTGCATAGAGGTGTTTCAGACCATGTGGGGGCCTTGAAGCCTTAGCTTGAATGTTATCTGAAAACTGGGTGAGAAGTATTTAGCCCTCAGCTACTGATGAAGAATAGTTCATATTTTCTATCCATTTTAAGAGAAACGCTTGACATTGAAATTAAAATTTTGGAGTTCCCATCGTGGCACAGTGGAAATGAATCTGACTATGAACCATGAGGTTTTGGGTTAGATCCCTGGCCTCACTCAGCAGGTCAAGGATCCTGTGTTGCTGTGAGCTGTGGTGTAGCTTGCAGACACGCTCGGATCTGGCATCGCTGTGGCTGTGGTGTAGACCGGCGGCTACAGCTCCGATCAGACCCCTAGCCCGGGAACCTCCTTATGCCTCGGGTGTGGCCCTAAAAAGACCAAAAAAAAAAAAAAAATTAAAATTTTGTTAATTATTTGTATTTATCCACACAAAATTAAGACTCAAAGGTAAAAACTTAGATAAATGGCTGGATATTTTGCCCTTGATTTTCCGCTGTCTTATTTTCCCAGATACGGTATTTTTCCTCCTTTAAAAAATGGAGTTCTTGGGGAGTCCCCATCATGGCTCAGCAGAACGAATCTGACTAGCATCCGTGAGGACTCAAGTTCGATCCCTGGCCTTGCTCAGTGGGTTAAGGATCCGGCATTGCCGTGAACTATGGTGTAGGTCACAGATGTGGCTCAGATCCTGCATTGGTGTGGCTGTGGTGTAGGCCAGCAGCTACAGCTCCTATTCAGCCCCTAGCCTAGGAACCTCCACATGCTGCATGTGCAGCCCTAAAAAGACAAAAAGATAAAAAAAATATGTAGTTCTCTATGGCAAAACAGATGAAGGTTCTGGCATTATCTCTGCGGCAGCTTGGGTCACTACTGTGGTGCAGGTTCGATCCCTGGCCCAGGAACCATTATATTTGAGGGTGCAGCCAAAAAATTCCATCTAGAGGGATATCGTAATTACTGCCGTACATAAGAAAAGCAACGGTATACAATGAAATATGCCTGTCTGTCCTCTTTTCCCTAACTTTTCCATTCCTGCTTTCTTCTGCCTAGGGGATGACTATGAGGAGAAAATCCGAATAGGGAGGAAGGTCTTGACTCCTCTTGAGTATTATTTCTAGAAATCACTTGCCCGGGGTAGTTTCTAATGTTTTATGAATATTTTCAGAATGTTTCTTACTCTTGGTTGTTGTTGCTGTTATTGTTGTTGTTATTAATATCGTTACTGATAAAAGGCAATACCACTGAAGGTCAACTATACTCACACAATCAAATTTTAACTTATTTTTTCTTTCCTTCTTTTTCTTTTTTTCTGTCTTTCTTTTTTTCTTTCTTTCTCTCTCCTTCCTTCCTTCCTCCCTCCTTCTCTTTTTTTCTTTCTTTCTCTTTCCCTCCTTCCTTTCTTCCTTTCTCCCTTTCTCCCTTTCTCCCTTTCTCCCTTCCTTCCTTCCTTCCTTCCTTCCTTCCTTCCTTCCTTCCTTCCTTCCTTTTCTTTCTTTCTTTCTTTCTTTTTCTTTCTTTCTTTCTCTTTTTCTTTTTTTCTCTTCCTAAAGCTTTAACAAAAAACAGCCCTCCCACAGAGCCTGGACTACTCATTGCTGAGACAGTTTCTTGGAAATCTGTGAGTCCACGAGATCCTGTTGCAAAGATTCACACATATGCTACCAAGGCTACAGTGGTTCGCCTGCCTATTGGGTAAGGTGTGACTGTTTTTCCTACACTAAAATTAGTTTGAAAGCTTGTAAACTTTTGACTGCAAAGTCATGAAATATGGATTCTAGTATATTGTTTTCTAAAGTGATTTCATAAGGCTTAGGTCTATCATCATTATTCTTAAGAAAAACAATTTTGTCAGCAAGTTAGTTGAAGAGATACTGTACATTTTGAAAGAGTCATGATTGTCAAAGAATCTATTGATTTCTTTCATAAAAAATACAATTTAAAGTGGCTTAACCCAGTTTTTCCCGATTAATTTATTAAAATGACCTTTTATGTTTTATTATAAAACTTACTATATTCCTTAGAAAGAACCATGATTTTGTTTAAAAACAGTTTGAGAAACACATTTTCCCCACAAATCTATTGTTTTACTTGTAGTTTGTTTTTAATTTTACCTGTAGTTTTTTTTTTAATTAAGATAAAGTTGGTGAAACACAACACATTTTCCATTTTAAAGATAATATGTATAATTGAAAAGTTTTTGGGAGTTCCCCTCATGGCTCAGTGGTTAACGAACCCCACTAGTATCCATGAGGATGCAGGTTTGATCCCTGGCCTTGCTCAGTGGGTTAAGGATCCGGTGTTGCCATGAGCTGCGGTGTAGGTCACAGATGAGGCTCATATCTGGCATTGCTGTAGCTGTGGTGTAGGCCAGCGGCTTCAGCTCTGATTCGACTCCTAGCCTAGGAACCTCCATATGCTGCGGGTGCGGCCCTAAAAAGACCAAAAAAAAAAAGAAAAGTTTTCATGCTTTTGATAAATAAAATTCAAAATATTACCTCATACTTTGGATGAAATAAATGTTTTTACCGAATTGCCCAAGATCAGTCATGATAATTTTATGTGATCAATGAAAAGCTATGGCTCTTGCACAAAAAGCAAAGCCCAAAACCAAATGCTAAAATAATCTATGGCAAGTATCCAATATTCCCAGAGAAATAATAAATTTCAAAACTTCTATATTTTCACCTCTCCCCTAAAAAGTCTAGTCTGGAGAAATTCTCTTGGAAATCATTACTCTGCATGGGGGCTCATTCATCTAGATGACAAACGACAGGGACTGGATAAGGAATCTACTTTCACCTGCATTTCCCCCCTCCCCCACACACAGGACCTCACCTGTCCACATGTCAGTTTGGAGCATGCTCTGTGCTCAGGGAGATCAGGGGTGAACTCTGTGCTCTCGGTGATGTCACAGCCTGGTGAGAGAGACACCATTTACACACAGGAAATTATGCATTTGTGAGAAAACGCCTAGGAAATCTCTGAAGCTCTATGCCAACGTGGATTACTACTGCCGATAGTGGGAAAGCAAACTGATTGTTTTAGGTATATATTTTTTTTCAAGTTATTTTCCATCATAGGTTATTACAAGATATTGTATATTGTTCTTTGTGTTATGCAGTCTGCAGGGTAGGGGAGATACTGCCAATATGTGCAAGTTGGTCATTTAGTGTGACTGCTTTGTCCAACGTAATGAGGGGAATACAGATTCCTTGATCTCTGAGGGTTTTTGCAGAGTGAGCATTCATCAGTCCTTGCCCCATCAGCATTCCAAATTTCAGCCCTTGCTAATGTACCTACCTCATTCGAGCACAGTGTCATCAAGAAGTGAACAAGGAATCCTTGGTCCTCATGTCCTGTCCCTTCTCCATAGGCGACACATGCTGCTCTTCACCGCGTACGCCCCCGTGGGCCATTCCATACACATCTGCAGCATGGTGACCTTCGTCGTCGGGGACGAAGACGTTGTGCTACCCAACTTTGAACCGGTAAATAGTTCGGCAAATGTGATTTGTCTGTGTATGTGTGTGCCTTATTTTCAAAGATTTTAAACCAAGCCGTATTTCGGTTTTTTTATTCAACATACCCATTTTTTTTTTAATTTTTAAAACTATTAAGTATATTTGGCAAGAAATTCCCAAATATGGATGTTGACAAATAGTCGAAACTCTGTAGGGATACAAATAAAGTTATTTTATTTTATTTCATTTTCTTTCATTTATTCACCCCGGCTCTGTCGAATCCCCTCTCACGTCATTAACACCTCAGGCAGACCCCGTGGTGTTACAGGTCCTTTGGGAGGCATTAGGGGTCAGTACAATCCTTTTTAATACGGTTTAAATTGTTGCTATTATGTGCTCCTTTGTCCCCTTCCTTGACCTTAAAAAAAGGGTCTCCTGGGTCAACCGGAAGGTTCGGTCACTTCTTCATCTCCTCATTCTCCTCTTCATCTCCTCTTAGCTTCTCTAGCTCCTCTGTTCTGACTGAAAGGAGAGGAAAATGGGTCTAGCATCTTCCCTGAGGTCCTGACTTATGTAGATATGGGCATATGTATTTGGGGGCAGGTATCCACAAAGTCTTCCCACTGCATAATTCAGCATCACCTGCTCCCTCCAATCCGTCTCCACATAGCACAGCTTCCTATTAGTGAGATGAGATCCACTTAGCCAGTTAGTAAGCCTCTTGGTCAGAGCAGCATCCAGAAGGCTCAAGACAGCCTCCCTCCTGCTCATGCTTCCATGGCCCAGTCATGATCCAGCCATGCATGCTTGCCTCTCCAGGCAGTGATTGTGCAGAATTCCCCACTGCTGCCTCTTCTCTTTCTCTACCATCTCTCATCAATCCTCTGCCTCCCACTCAATAGACACAGAAGGAAGATCGAGAAGCCCAGCTGTATGTAAATGCCCCTTATTCCCTTATTTAGATTTACGCTGCTTAAAGTTTTCAATTTGTCTTTTCTTTTAAAAAAATAATAATTCTGCTTTAGATAGCATGGGTTATCTAGTTTCTTCCTTCCTTCCTTCCTTTTTTTCTTTCTTTAAATTGAATTATAGTTGATTTACAATATTGTGTTAGTTTCAGGTGTACAGCAAACTGATTCAGTTTTATGTATTTTTTTCAGGTTATTTTCCATCATAGATTATTACAAGATATTGAATATTGTTCTTTGTGTTATACAGTAAATCCTTGTTGTATAGTAGTATTTTTCAGTTAATCTCTTACTCTTAATTTATACCTCCCTAACCCTCTTTCTACTTTGTTAACCATAAGTTTGTTTTCTATGTCTGTGTGTCTGTATCTATTTTGTAAATATATTCATTTGTGTTATTTTTTAGATTCCACATGTAAGTGATATCATATAATATTTATCTTTCTCTTTCTGCTTTTTCACTATCATATTCTCTAGATCTGTCTATGTTGCTGCAAATGGCAATATTTCATTCTTTTTTATGGCTGAGTAATATTACATTTTATATCTTTATCTATCTATCTATCTACCTGTCTATCTATCTTATCTATCTCAAACATCTTCTTTATCCATCCATATGTTGATGGATGTTTAGGTTTCTTCCATGTCTTGGATATTGTAAATAGTGCTGCTATGAACATTGGGGTATGTGCGTCAAGCTTAAAATCTTTTAAACAGCAAAGGAAACCATCAACAAAAGGAGAAGACAATTTAAGAATGGGAGAAAAATATTTGCAAACAATGTGACTGACAAGGGGTTAATTTCCAAAACATACAAATAGCTCATACAACTCAGTAGCAAAAAAACACCAAACAAGCCAAGCAAAAAATAAGCAGAAGACCTAAACAGACATTTCTCCAAAGAAAACGTACAGATAGTCAACAGGCACATGAAAAGATGCTCAGCACTACTAATTATCAGAGAAATGCAAATCAAAACCACAATGAAGGGTCATCTCCCAAGGGTCAGAATGACTATCATCAAAACGCCTATAAATAATAAGGCAGAAGAGGGTGTAGAGAAAGGGGAACCCTCCTACACTGTTAGCGGGAATATAAATTTGTGCAGCCACTATGGAAAACAGTATGAAGGTTCCTTTAAAAACTAAAAATAGAACTACTGTATGATCAAACAATTCCACTTCCAGGCATATATCCTGAGCATGTATTTGAAAAGATATATGCACCCCAGTATTCATAGCAGCACTATTTACGATAACCCAATAGCCAAGACATGGAAGCAATTGGTTTAAGGCTTTAGGTGGTTTAACTCCCTAAGTGTTTAGTTATTTTGATTTGTGCACTTATATTTGCCTGGGGTTATCAATTCCTCCACCTAGTAAAAATTATTGAGTCTTAAGGCCAGGCCCCAGCATTCTTCAGTTCTAATAAAGAACAAAAGGGGATATAGCCTGGTCCAAAAGCAGAGAGACGCAGTCTCCTCAGAGGTGTACCTGATCACCCCCGACACTACCCTTCATCCAGAGAACGTTTCTGGTTGTGGTTTCATCTCAGAGAAACATCATTGAGAAGAGGCTTTTCCCTAGGCTTCAGAGGATTGGGAGGAGGTCAAAAAGAAGTAAATAAATGAAGGTGGCGAGTCATTTTCATCTGTTTTCCTCTGCTTCTTACCCCAACAGGGAATATGCCATTCCTGCTGGGCCGTTCCTCAAAATTTTTACAGGGAACAGTGGAGCAATGATTGCACCATGGCGCCCCCTAGGTCAGGGGCAAAAATAGACTTTACGAAGTTTTCCCCCTCCTTGACCCTCTCCATGCTGCCTCCAGCCACACTCTGCTCTGAGCATCTTCTCCACTACTCACCACCTCCCCACCGCACGCTAGTCAAGATAATCTGCAAACACCTCAGGGTTTTCCCCATTTTAAAAAATAAGTTATTTCTTGACACCCCTGTCTCTGTCTTGCTTTCATAGCTTCTTTAGAGTTTATAGCAAAAGGGAGCCAGCACGCATTCTAGTTCACCCTCTTTTCTTCTTTATTTATTGCTCTGTCCCTGAACTGGTCTCTGTCCCTTAGTCCTGAAACCACACCGCTCCCAGTCTATTTCCTAGACATTCTTCAGTACAAAGTCTGGATATTAACACTGTGAAGAAATTTCCCTGGGCCCCAGTATGAGGTAGGTGTTCTTTCTCTGTGTTCCTACCAGAGCAGGAGTCTTGTTCTTTGTTTTCTCTCTCCTGCTCAGACCATAGCACGTAGCAAAATGCTTTGATCAAGTAAGTCCTCCATAAATAAGTATCAAACCAACCATATAGCAGATGTTTAATATATTAACATAAATTAAACTTTTGCAAACTGCATTATACTTAAAGAAACAAGAGTGAGGCTGGCCCCCATGCTTTGTCTTCACAGGAGAGCTATCGATTTACAGAGCAGTCTTTAACCATTTTGAAGGCTGTTGGGCACGTGATTGCTAATTTCAAATATAAGGGTAAACTTCCTGCAGCCCTGAAGCATCTACAAGCAGCTCACTACCCTATCCCTCTCCAGGATAAAGAACTAACTGCGCAGCACTTCAGGGTAAGCATGCTCAGGCTATAATGTTCTTAGAAGAATATGTTCCATTTGAAATAATGTATCTCATATAAGCGAGCCCCAAACTCAGAGCTGAGAAAATGTTTTAGATGGAGATGGTTTACCTGGGAAGTGATATCAGCCAGTGGAAGTGAGAGAGTAGGAAGAATGGAATGAGAAAGAGAAGGATATTCATTAAAGGATATGGTACTTACTGCTGTGGGCTCAGTGCTCCAGGGGATCCTAACAAGCTGTGGAGGGCATCCTTCAGAAGGGTCCCAGTAGAGGTTGAGACGACTGTGACATTGATCCACCAACTCCTTCCCCACTGAGAGATGGATGCTCTCAGGAGCACTGACTTCTTCACACTTAGAACGTGTGCCTCTGCTGGGGCTGAGCCGTATCCTGGCTTCACAGAAAGACTTGAGGGAGTCAAGTAAAAAGACTGTGGTACCCCCTGTTCACTATTAATATTTGAGGCTAGATGATTTTCTCGTTGTGGTCCTGACATTTCAGTAGCAGCGTAGTCTGCCTACTCTCTCTAGGTACCAGTAGCATCCCCTTGTGACAACTAAAAACGGTTTCGGACATTATCAAATGTCCCCTGGGGAGTGGTGCTGCTAAAGTTAGCGAATAAAAATATAGGACATCTCGTTAAAATTGGTTTTATTAAAAACAATTTTTAGAGCAGTTTCAGGTTCATTGCAAAATTGGGCAGAAGGTATGAAGATTTCCCATATGGTCCCTGTCCCCATTGTCAACATCTCCCATGAGTGGTACACCTGTTGCAATTGACGAACCCACACTGACACATCAATCACTCAAAGTCCATAGTGTACATTAGGGTTCACTCTTGGTGTTTGTACACTCTAGGGGTTTAAGGAAATGTGTGATGACACGTATCTATCATTGTAGTATACATAATGGTTTCACAGCCCTAAAAATTCTTTGTGTTCTGCCTATTTATTCCTCCTCTAACCAATCCCTGGCAACCATTGATCTTTTTACTACCTCCATAGTTTTGTCATTTCCAGAATATCATAAAGTATGTGCTCTTTCCATATTGGCTTCTTTCACTTAGAAGTATGCTCTTAAGTTCCCTCCATGTCTTTTCATGACTTTATAAGTCATTTTTCAGTGCTGAATAATATTCCATTGCCTGGATGTACCACAGTTTGTTTATTTGTTTACTTGCTGAAGGACATCTTAGTTGATTCCAAGTTTTGGAAATTATGAAGTGGCTATAAACATTTGTTTACAAGTTTTTGTGGACATAAGTTTTTAACTCCTTTGGGTAAATACAGAGGAGTGTAATTGTTGGATCATATTAAGAATATGTTTAGTTTTCATCAAACTGTCTTCAAAATGGCTGTACCATTTCATTTTGCATTTCCACCAAAATGAATGAGAGTTTTTGTTGGTCCATATACCAGTCAGCATTTGACATTCTCGGTGTCCCAGATTTTGGCCTTTCTAATAAGTGTGTAGTGGCAACTCAGTTTAATTTGCATTTCCCTAATAGCGTATGTTGTGGAACATCTTTTCATATGCTTATTTGCTATCTGTATATATTCTTTGGCGAGGTGTCAAACAAAGCCTTTGGCCGATTTTAAATCAGGTTGTTTCTTTTCTTATCATTGAGTTTTAAGTACTTTTTTGCAAATATTTTCTCCCAGCCTATGGCTTGTCTTCTCATTTTCTTTACAGAGCAGAAGTTTTTTTTAATTTTAGTGAAGTCCAGCTTATCAATTCTTTCTTTTGTGAGTTGTGGCTTTAGTGTTGTATGCATAAAGCCATTGCCATGCCCAAGGTCATCTAGATTTTCTCCTATGTTATCTTCTAGGAATTTTACACTTTGTCGTTTTTACCTTTCAGTCTGCTGTCCACTGTGGGTTAATTTTTGTGAAGGATGCAAGGTCTCTGTCTAGAGTCATTTCACCCAGTTAAATTTTAATTTCATATAAACAAATAGCATATAGAATATATAGGATATATTTATATTAAGCATTATTTATACTAAAAATTTATTTTCCCTATTATTCTGTTTTAACTGGGCATAAGGTATTGTTGTGGAGATATAATTAAAAACAGAATCTCCTTCCAACCAAGAAAACCTCCACAAAGGTGGAAGAAAAAGAATATTGTTGAATAAGCATTAAACCAGAACGTGATACACATCAAAGACAGTATGCTAAAGAGATTGCAAAGACCTAAAGAAATCTCACTCTTGTCTTTTCTTTTCTTTTCGTTAGGGCCACTCCCTCAGCATATGGAGGTTTCCAGGCTATCAGTCGAATAGGAGCTGTAGCTGCTCACCACAGCTACAGCAATGCCAGATCTGAGCCACATCTTCGACCTACACCACAGCTCATGGCAACGCCAGATCCTTAACCCACTAAGGGAGGCCAGGAACTGAACCTGCGTTCTCATGGATACACGTCAGGAACTCCAAGAAATCTCACTCTTTTGTAAACCCCATCGGATGTAGCCCATTACATACATATTCTCAGGATAAATGATCATTAGTCCTGAAGTAAAAGTATCTGATGGCACCATTTGTTACACATAATGAATCCTTAATTCATCTGGTATCTGGGGTGACCATTTGCATTAGTTAGCAGGGTTTATCCAAAAGAAACATAAATTTCTCCCATCTTTATGGCAGTTCTGCAAAGTGGTGGGAGACTCTCACCAAAGTCAGGCCCCTCCCCTTCCACAGAAACTGGGAAGTTGGGGTCCTATCTTCCTTGATGATTACACTTCAAAGAGGTGGCTCCCTGGTCCTTGAGAAAGATATTCCTGGATCTTAAAGCTGAGACCTATTTGGCCTTTAAAAATATTTACATATAGTTCAGAGAAAGAGCTTGAAATGACAAGTTTTCTAAAGTAAATGCTCTAAGAAAAGGGAAGGGAAGGGTCTCCTCCCTGATTTTCTATAGTGAGAATTAAGTCTTGCTTTGTTTTGCTTTGTTTAAATTTGTATTTGCCATTACAGTTTCTTGTATTTTTATCTGGGAATCCTACTTGAGATACAAGTCACTCCCAACTGAAAACCACTCACCTAGGGCATGAGTAATCCACAAAAAAATACCTGCCATGATTTATCTCTTTAACCAATCTGGTTGTTCATTAAGTTAATTTTATCCAAAAAGTCTTCAAGGTGGTAGTTCTTGGTGATGGTCACAAGCTTTAAAAAAAAAAAAATTGAATCATCATGTTACGGCTTGTCCTGAGGCCATAATTGGTATTTGACATTTTTCCTCTGTTACCCAATTCTAGATTTTCCTTTTTTCTATCTGGTCTAGTTGCTTAACTGGTAGGTGACCCAGACCTTCCATCTTGATGGTGCAGACTTCAAATGCCTTACTCTTAGCAGGCTGAGATTATTATAATTAATCATTCACAGCCAAAGCACCAAGAAGTACCCTAGCAAATGCAGACGTAATTCTTCTTGTCAGCATCGTATAGTAGAAACCCTAGCTCCTCATGACAATCAGGGTGAATTCTTCCCCCACTCCTTCCTGTTTCTTTTTTTCTACTTGTCCACCAAGATGAGGATCTCAAAGCAACCGTGCATATATCATAGTTTAGGTTTACTTTAAATCATACTGTGTTCCCTCATGAAAGTATTTCCTGTCATCCACCCCCAGGAACTAGGTCCTCCAATCCAGAAACTCCCAGTTACAGGGACAGAGAACACTAGTTATTTCAAATGGGTCACTGGAAATGATGGTGAGAGAGGCTAATCTTCTTCTAATGTCTGGATGGCAGCCCAGTAGGTTAGTACAGTCAGAGTACTAGGTATTGCTCTTTGGTTTTGTATATATATTCTGCATCCTGGAGAGAAAAAATACTGCCTCAGTTGTGCTGGTTGTCATTACCAGGCTGGCTTCTTAGTGAGCCTTTTATATGCCATTCCAGTCTACCTGGAATTTTATCAGTTCTTTCTGTGGTATATGTTAGGACCAATGAGTCTCAGACATTCCCCAGTGGTTAAATGTTCACTTAGTCCAAGGGGAATGTTAAGCTGGACCCCATGTCTTTAAATCAGATTTTCTGTAAACCCTTGGAAAGCAATGCTGGGAGAGGCACCCAAGACAGAGAAAGCAAACTCATATTTGAGATGGGTCTCAATTCTAGTGCGGATGCATTGGTGCCCACCCCTCCTTGATAGAACACCCCTGAAATCAACTTGTCATGAAGGGACTGACTGGACTCTCCGGAAGATGATACTATATTAAATAATCAGAGTCAGGTTTTGGTACCGACAGTTTAGGCAGCTAAGCCTGGATGAAAGAGCCCCCACTGATGGACCCTTTCAGAGTCACCATCCCTGTTGTGACGGTTGCTTGTGCATGGCTTGTTGATGCTAGCCCAGCCCTAACGTGTCAGGGGCTTTTGCCCATCTGTCACTTATACGAAAGGGAGTCATTTTGGTAATGAAACATCTCCATTTTATAATTTTACATTACACAGTTAGGTGCCATTTTTCAGTGAGCCATGCCCCATGAATCAAGAGATTCCAAATTTGTCTACCACAAATAATTCTAGACAGATAAGGTGCATTATACCACAAGGATCTCATAGATGAGGACCTTATGTCCTTAAGTTAAAGTTAGTCAAATGATAAATATTTTGGTCTCTTACTGGGTGAGGGAGACTTCAAAGGGTCTTTTGTTAGATGGCATGAATATTTGAGAAATGTATAGTTTCTATTTTTAGAGTATCTCAAATTTTTTAGAGCCTCTCTGGCCAGGTAATAGTATTTTCTTGGTTTATAAAAATATACTAATGCATTTTTACCTTTTTCAGGTTTTTCATAATTCTTTATGGCGTTTAATGAAAAAAGTTCAAATAGCAAAACCTCCCCCCAACCTCAAATTTGCCTTCCGGGCTTTGGTTTTGGACTTGGACTCACTTGATTCTTCTTTGGAAGAGGCTTCTTTAGGTACTGATTAATGTTAGATGTTTATGTGACAAAGGAATTTCTAGTCTTATATAGGATAAATAATTTGAGAAAAGTGCACTCAGGATTTGTGGGGAGTGTGCAGAAGAGGTCTGTATCAACAGCTGTAAACTCCAGGCTGTGCCCTGAGAAGCTCAAAGTGTTCCAATGATCTGGTGGGTCCCCTCTCTCACTACTTCCAGGGAAGCCCAGAATTTCCCAGTTTTATTTGTTCCTGACCTTAAAAAGCATGAGTGTATACATCTGTACAGTACAACTCGAGGAATTCTGTGAAGATTCTCTGATCTTCACAGAGTAACCCTCATTTTTTCCTATTCTGATGCTCTGCACCATTTTCTTTCCATTTTAAGAGGACTTTCTTGCTACTTTCACAGAGGAATCAATAGTAGTTCACTGAAGTGTCAATATTTAGTATTTCCCTTCTCCAGAGTGTTTGCATTCTTAAAACAAAAACAAAAACACCTGCAGAAGGCAATGTTAAATATAGCAGCACATCTATTGTCTTGGCACTTTATATGTCGGAGGGCTGTAATGGTTAAAGGCATCGTAAATTGGGGGAGAGATTAGACATAACTTTCAGTCCAAAAATTGTTTTTCTCTTTCCAGCGGAATGGGTAGATGTTAAAAATAATGTGCCAGCGAGTGATAAAGAGTATTCTCCTGAGGAAATAGCAGCAGCAATTAAAATTCAAGCCATGTGGAGAGGGACCTATGTCAGACTGCTTATGAAAGCGAGAACACCAGGTACAATCTTTCAGTCATTTATGGGATAAACTTGTGTTCATAAGGATGAATATTCATTTATGGGTTAACAAACAGTATTTTAGAGTCACTCTACTTTATGGCTTGGCTAATTATTTTTAATTCTCTAAATGCTGAAATTCCTCAAATTCAAGATGCATGTCTGTACCCTCACGCTCTTGTTCCCGAATTTGGTGCAGCATCCACAAAATGCTTGCTGAAAGATTGAATAAATGAATGAGTGAACGGTCAGCTGTATTTTCCCCATCTATTGAGTGAGTTCTTTAAAAACAAGAACCTGGCCGTTTTCTCCGTCCATCCCCAGTGCCTAGCAGAATGCTGCAGCAGTTGGTTTCAGCTAAGTCATAGATAGTTTTGCATTTCTAGACCATTTTTCAAAGAAATGAAGGAATGAGTGAATTAATTAATTAATTAAATGAAGAAGTTCTGTATATGTCCATGGTGACATGTTTAGAAAGCATAAAACATTTTAACTGCATTATTATATTTATTAAATAAAATATATTTATGTATATGAAATAAACTATTTTTTAAAAATGCCTATTTTATTAGCTCAAGATAAAACACTGCAGAGGCAAAAAGTATATTCAATTATTTTCATTCTACAATTTTTTTTGTCATTTTATAGAAAAAGCCTCCAATAGAATTCTTTGAGTATATGGAAATATTTTGTTCTAAAAATATCTCTGAAATATTTAATGAGAACCTTCAAAATGTTCCTCTAAGCAATAAAAACTATAGATACACAAATGTAAAACAAACTATGCTGCAGTTTTGTGATAGAAAAATATTACAGTTCCTTGATTTTTATATTTTTTTGCTCTCAGAAAAATAATTATAAATTCGCCAAATTAAATATGTAGTAAAATGCACTTTTGTCCATATATCTTGCGAAAATTATATTCATACAGTGACCTTTTTTCTCTTTATAGAGACAAAAATGAGTAGCTTAACCATGTTTTAATAGCATTTGCATTCTTTCACTCAATACGTATTTATTGAAAAACTCTTGTGTGTACAGAACGGCTCTAGATTCTGTGGAGAAATTGGTGAAACTGGCAAGGTTTTTCCTTTGATGATCTTGTGTTCTAGTGGTGGCAGGCATAAAATAGAAAGTAAATACATTAAGACACCAATTTCAGGTTTTGGTAAGTACTATAAAGAAATTAAAATAGAATAATTAGAAAAAAATGTCAGTTTCTGACACAGTGAATTTGAGGCACTTACTATGGATTTGCATTTTTCTTGCCAAATCATCTCCTCTTAAGCCATTTGCTTTAGATAAAGCCTCAATGAGATCCTATAACCATTGTTTTCTAGAAAAATTGAATGGATTATTTTTTCTGATATAAGAGCTTTCTTAAGGTCTTCGGGTGTAATAAGTGATCTCCTGTTGTAAACTCTTTGAGAGTATCTTCAGTTAGAGCAAAGAGCATGTTATGATTTTTAAACTAAAAATGAGAAACCTCGTAAAATGGTGAGCAGAACTCTTGATGAGGTTTATGGCTTTATAACTTAAATATGGTTTTGTTGCTGGTAAAGTTTCTGACTTTGGATAGCATCTTACTCTTGCGTTTCAACAGTAAAAGAAGAGCTTTAGAACAAGAAGATTTTTTTATACAACTTTTACATTGACTGCTATTTTTTATTGCTATTTTTAGACACACAGGAAAATACTAGTGTGGCAGAGACTCTTCAAAAACTTTGGGCCGTACTGGAACAGAATATAGAACAGTATGCAATTTCTCTCTTAAGGTGAAGCAGTTTAATGATGTTTCTTACTCTAGTATCCTTCAAGTTTCAGTTCAAATGCTACCATATTTGTTGAGTTTTCCCTTAATCACTGCAGCTTGAAACACACCATTTCTTCTGAACTTCCACAGTTACTACTTGAGTTTGTCTTCGTTGCACTTTTCTAAAATTCTAAGCAGAAAATCCCGGAGAAGCAAAATGGAGTTTTTGAAGACTTTTGGTACGAAGGAGACAAAAGATAGAGTTTAGGACCTGCTGGGGAGGGGACTCCAGCAAACAATTAAAGCATTCAGTTGAAAGCCCTGGAGGGCAACATTCTAGAAACAGGAGTAAATGTGAAGTAGATTGAGTTTAGGAAGACTGCATTCTAACCACAAACCATGTTCAAGACGGGGTAATTTGAACAAACTAAGAGAACACACATACACACAGAGACATATATATGAAAAAACCAGATCATCTAGTGATGAAGGAGTTACCTGACCAAATCTCTAAAGGTAATTCTTATGGAAATGACCAAGAAAATAAAGGATAAAGAAAGAGTAAATAGATTAAAAGTTTAGATTAACAAAGCTCAGTCAAGTGGAATGTCCAAGTGGAAATGAGATTTTTAACAACTGAAATTTAAAGCTTTGCAATGGGTTTAACACAATCAGGCAGAATAAAGGAAGAGATTAGTGAACTGGGAAATAGAAAAATCCAAACTGACATATAGGGGGAAATAAGTGGAAAATAAGGAAGAGCTAAAGGTCATATGGAACATGCTTTGAAAGTATAGGTTCAAATAATTTTAATCCCAGAAGGTAAAAAGATTACAGTTGATAAATTTCCAAAACTGATAAAAATACATCAATTCATATTATTAAGAGACTCTGCACATAGACGCCATGCTGGAAGGACTCAAAGAAAACCATACCTAGACTCACCGTTGTCAAACTGCTGAAAACCAAAGGGGGAAAGAAAAACCTTTGAAGTAACCAGGGAAATGAGACATACTATTTTCAAAGGATAATCAGACTAATAGCTATATGTAGGAGTAAATTCTTGACCTTAGCAATACAAAATGCAGAAGTCGGGTAAAAGCTTTTAAAAAGTTCTAAGATTCTAGTGTTACTGCAGAAATGATAAAAATAATAATCTAGATAAAACACTCGTAGGGAAGGTGTGCATGATGTATTCTTTAACCATGTGCAAATGGATCAACTGGTTAATTTAAGAAATAAGATTAATCCTACACATCTTACAGAAAATAGAAAAAAGAAGAAACATTTACCAACTTAAAACCTTGATTTTAAAAAAGTCAACAAGGAGGAGTTCCTGTTGTGGCTCAGTGCAAACGAATCCAACTAGTAACCATGAGGTTGAGGGCTCGATCCCTGGTCTCACTCCGTGGGTTAAGGATCTGGCGTTGCAGTAAGCTGTGGTGTAGGTCACAGATGCGGCTCGGATACTGTGTTGCTATGGCTGTGTCATAGCTCCGATTTGACCCCTAGCCTGGGAACCTCCATATGCGGCCCTAAAAAGCAAAAAGCAAAAAACAAACAAACAAAAAAAGTCAACAAGGAAAAAAAGGAATTCCCACTGTGGTACAAGGGTATCAGCACCATCCTGGGAGCACTGGGATGAAGGTTTGATGCCCTGCTTGGCACAGTGGGTTAAGGACCCAACAATGCCACAGTGGCTGTTATTTTGTTAGAAGTATAGCTCAGATCTGATCCCTGGCCCGGGAATTCCTCGAGGTGGCCAAAAAAGAAAATAAATAAATAGGTCAACAAGGATATTAAAAAAACGTGAAATTGAAAACCAATCACCCTCTTGAAATTAGATGAAAAAGGCCATAAAATAGTAGCAAATCAAGTCATAATCATATAAAAAAACAATGCCTTACAACCAAGTGGGTCTCCCCCTCTGAGATATGCAATGATGGCTTAACATTAAGAAATTAATCAATTTAGCACATTAACAGAAAAAAGGAACAAATCATTTGGTCCTTTTTTTGGATAGGTTCAGGAAAAAAAATTTGCAAAATAATGAACATAAATTCAAAATTTAAAAAATTAACAAACTAGGGTTAGAGAAGACTTAATGTGACATCTAGTATTATTATTATTTTTTTTTGTCTTTTTTTTTTGCTATTTCTTGGGCCGCTCCAGCAGCATATGGAAGTTCCCAGGCTAGGGGTCAAATCGGAGCTGTAGCCACCGGCCTACGCCAGAGCCTCAGCAATGTGGGATCCCAGCCACGTCTGCAACCTACACCACAGCTCACGGCAACGCGGGATCATTAACCCACTGAGCAAGGACAGGGACCAAACCCGAAACCTCATGGTTCCTAGTCGGATTCGTTAACCACTGCACCATGACGGGAATTCCTAGTATTTTTTTTTTTTAATTACTGCAAACATGCTCAGTGGTGGAATTTTGAAAGCATTCTGCAGAGATGCCTGCCCAAACACTTCTACTTCTATTTAAGATAATCTTGGAATTCTGAGAAGAGCAAAAAGACAATAAGGCAAAATAAAAGTCACTAAGATTTAAAGGGAAGAAATAAAACCACCACTGTTTATAGGCAATACAGTTGTATACGTAGAAAATACCAAACAAATCTATGCAAAAATGATTAGAATTAATGAGAGAACTAAAGAGAAGTTACTGGATACAAGGTCAAAATAAAATAATTAGACCTCTATAAGCAAGAGATAAATAGAAAACTATATATATAAATATATAAAAATTTAAAGAAACTAAAGTTAATGAAAAAAATTCCATGATGAATAAAATGTCAACATTTTAAATACAGAGAAAATCCACATTTGTACTTTTCCAACCATGGGAATGAGTACCTCACTCACCTCACCCAATCCTGGCCCATCAGTATTGCTATTGCCTGATAATCCAGCTTGAATGACTTCTCTAAAAGGGGTCCTCTTAACCTAAGATTCCAGAAAGCTTGAACCTCCTTCTCCAAACTGCTTCTGCATTTTGAGGAAGATTTCTGGCTGGGAAATTACATCTAATTTTCATGTAAAGGAAGTGCTAAAAACACAAGCTGCCCTATTAGGGAGTCAGGTCAGTTCACCAAGGAGTCTGAAACGCAGGGATAACTCCTTCAGGGGGGCAGGTGTTCTCTCCATCTGTCCTTTCCTCCATGGCCAAGATCATTTCCAGAAGGAAACTCAGTGACTACCCACTGCAGATAGAGGCCATGTTCTTTCAATAATTTGAGTTCTGCACCTGAATCTATTGAATGGATGAAACTCACAAGTCTGACTGATCTTTAAACGTAAATGCTAGGAGCATCTGAAGCCACCTCCTCACCCTAGCAGGCATTAATTATATGGTCAAAAGCATATTTTGGGGGATGGGACCTACTGCTAACCCTAGTTCTACACCTGGGGTTAGTTTCTTTATCTGCTCGGAACTTAAAATTAATCTTTTCACCTGTAATATAAGGATAATAGTATCTACCTCATGGTACTGTTCTTTTTATAAAGCTGTAACGATTAAATTAGGGTAATACTGGAAAATGACTTAGCACAATATCACAGATTGAGCCTTTATAGAACGTTAGCTGTTATAAATATTGCTATAATTATTACTAGTACATGAGTAATTTTGAGGTTCTACAGCCTCACTTTGCATCTCAGATCTTAAGGGACCCTTCCCCAAGGTGACTTTGGGCACGGTTTAATTTACCCATATAACTTTCTCTCTGTCCCAGGATGCAAAGTTAAAACTGCATCTTTCAATTCTGTCAGGGGTATTACTCTGTGGGACATTCAAGATAATCCACATGAGGATTTTGATGGTCCTGTAGTCCTTAGAATTTCCTGGGGTATATGAAAACTAGTAGAATGTGTGATGGGAACAGTGACCACCGGGAAAGCCTTTAACTCCCACCCTTATCCTAGAATGGTGGCAGGATCCATGACATTCACTTCCCGATGTGGCCTACTTAGTTCTTGTGCTGGGTGGGCCACACCTACCTTTGGACTCAGCCAGCCCCCATGTGATTGACAGGGTTGCTCTGCATTGACAGACCAACACCTCGTAGTTGTAGTTCCGGGTGAGAGTAATCGGGTTATTTATCAACCAAAACGGGAAAGAGGGAACACTATTACTAAGTATGCCAGGGCCATGGGCATAAACAGGACTGCGCCAGGCAAACCAGAATATGTAATCACCCTGGTCTTTGTTCTTGTCACTATTTCAAAAAGCTTTTTAAAACCTCTCCAAATATATGCCTATCATTTTCCTGCTACCACCAAAGAACAATGATCAAATGGAGGCAGTGAATCCTCTCCTCCATAAGGCTCTCTATGGCTTTGCTTCCCACCATCATCCACCTTCTGGTCGCCAAGAGCCCCTCTCTCTCTGTCTTGACCTCCAACAGAGAACCATGGTCTATGGTCATTATAGTGTTCATCCCAGCTAGTACCCAAGACATTGTATAAAAGAATGAGATTCCTGGTGCTGCTGAGGCTGATTCCAATTCCTACAGGGCAGGGGGGAGGGGGTACAGGACCGTGAAAATCTCTCTCATCACTTCCTTACTGTTCTGGAATATGCCACCGCCTTCCAGGGAGCAAACAAGGAGAAAATTTGGTTGCACAAGGAATCATGTAGAAAGAAAATTCTTGGCACTCTCCCCTTGTTCATGGCCTTTGTTTTTAGGGTTTATTTTTAAATCTTTTCGTCCAAATCCACTCCTCACTTTAAAATCTGTTCTAGTATTGATTCTCTACATCAACCCTGGACCTTCAGTGGCTCCCACCCAGTTTTCCTGCTTCTAGTTTTCTCATGCTTGTAACTTGCACTTTGTTGTTGATTTCCCATCTATATATTTCAGTTACTCCCTAGATCATGAATTAGGTTCTCTGTTGACTAAGAACTTCAGATAACTTTGTGCATCTTTGAGAGATACCTTTTGTGGTTGACCTGGAGTAGGCTCCCCTGTCGTGTTGCCTGGCACCCTGGTGCTAGGCGCCACGAGCCCCATAGACCCTCCTTTGATGATGGACTCAGAATAGCCAACAATGAAGGCAATATTTTATGCTATGTTTTGCCCATTTTTTGGTAAATATGATTTATTTTAAAAGTTGCTTTTTTCCTTGGTATTTAAATTATTTTTACATTTCTAGACTAATGTTTAAGAGCAAGTGCAAGTCTATGGAATCTTATCCATGCTATCAAGATGAAGAAACTAAGGTTGCATTTGCTGACTATATTGTGACTTATTCAGACCAGCCACCAAATACTTGGTTTATAGTATTCAGGTGAGGATATTATATACTGGCAAATAATGTCACCTTTAAGTGGCATGAAGTATTCATATTTTGAGAGTTTTAGTCATGACAGTAATAAAAGTATGAACTATTAAGTTGCTTTCAGGACTTAGCTAAAATCTCTTCCATATCTGCTATGCATGAATGAGATTTAATAGAAATTTTTATTCATGTTTCTTAAACAAAATAAGAATATTAAGTTAATTATTAGATCTTTTTATGAGTATGGTAAATATAATAAATCGATAGGCTTTTATCATGTAAATCACTTAATTTTCAAGCAATAGCATAGTAAGTAAAAGTTACAAATTACTTGTAAATGGGATTTCTTAAAAAGCTTGCATTTGCATGACAAAATAGTGTATTAATAATCATTTTAAAGGAAAACAATATGTGTGCCCTTAAGTTATTTGTAACTCTAAACCTACCTTTATTAATTCTTAGCATCAAATATAACTTCAAACTTTTTTGTGATTTATGTCAAGGGAAAGTTCATGCTTTTGTAATTACAGAGAAACATTTTTGGTTCCTCAAGATATGATTTTGGTTCCCAAAATATATACTACACTTCCAGTCTGTATGCTCCATGTTGTTAACAATGACACAATGGAACGAGTGCCAAAGTTGTTCCAAAAAGTGGTGCCTTATCTTTATACCAAGAATAAGGTGGGTATAAAATTTATTCTCCTCAAATGAAAGAATGGCATGAGAAGCCAGCACCCTGAGTGATGCCAGCAGAAGGTAGAACAGATGTGTCTGCAGTCTGCTTAGCAGAGGAATAGGGTCCTGGTCTTTCCCTGGAAGTCCCATGTATTTGACAAGAGGTACTTAACATAAGTTCTAGAACATTCAGCTTTAACCCCCCCACCCCATCTTGACTCCAAAGAAAAAAATGACAAGAGGAAAACATTAGAAATTCCCATTATTAACATATGTAAATTTTATGTATCATAAAAGCATACAAACCTTTAAAATGAAAATGGAGATAAAGCACATATTCAGTCCTATCTTTAAATCAGCAGGTTGTCTCAACTTCCCACTGGGTTTTTCATTCTATTCCTAGAGGTGTTAGAAGACTGTGATCACACAGCCACTCACTGGGCCCCTCCCCAGCACCACCGTACCCAGTCTTTTCCAGGGCTACCCAGATTCCTTCGAGAATTTACTCCTGCTGAATGACAGACCTTGATCTCTGATGTTCATTCAAATCATGTTGCCTCCTTATTTACCTGAAGCTCGTTTTTGTGTGTCCAGTCATTTCTTCTGAGAGAGAAGTATTATAAAAGTTTGTATACTTGCACTGGAAACCAGAAAGTCTCTTTTAGCTCTGCTGTCCCATTCCTTAATTGTCTGGCTTTGAATTTATTTTTCTCTTAGTGTTGTGGTTGTAATTTTTTGTTCATTTGTTTTTTAAGGCCGCACCCACAGCATATGGAAGTTCCCAGGCTAGGGGTCCAATCGGAGCTACAGCTGCCAGCCTACACCACAGACACAGCAACATCAGATCCGAGCCGCGTCTGCAACCTACATCACAGCTCAAGGCAATGCTGGATCCTTAACCCACCTAACAAGGCCAGGGATCGAACCGGCATCCTCATGGAGCCTAGTCGGGTTCATTAACTGCTGAGCCATGAAGGGAACTCCCTGTAATTGATTTCTGTTCTTCAAATTCCACTTGTTGTTGAGCTATTTTAGAAAGCTTAGGATTTTAGGCAACTTTATAAAAATCAGGGTAAATTTTTGATGAAATTATTTAATTTGTTTATATCTCTGGAGAGATGTATTGCTGGGTATAACTATTTAAAAATTTTTATATTTTACCAATGAGTGTTTTTACTAACTCATTATAATTAAAATCTCATATATGTTTTACTAAACCTTAAATTTTTTCTATTATTTTTCATGAGGTACAAATTTTCTCAATAATGCAATCTGATTTTACTAAATTTGAAGATATTATCAAGTTGTGAATTAAACTGTTCTTAGTTTGTATTAAATTTTGCACATTTAATTAACATTTACATTTTATTAGAAAATCTGATAGACAATATTTTTGTGTGCAGTTATGCATATTTGGAGTTAAATACTTAAACATAATTTGAAAAACTCCAAGTCAGTACATCAATATATTATTTTTCTAATTGCCTTTGAAGGAGTGTTCATATTTCACTTAAAAATAGAATAATTTGCTAATAAAAGACAATTTTTGTAAATCAAACATGTGTTTAACAAACAATTTATTTGAACCTAATACAATCTGACCCTCCAGACAACTTCCTTTGGCATTACATTTATCCTTCTTTATGTCCTAGAAAAAAGCAATGTATTAAAAATTATAGTTTGGGAAATTTATTGATAAAGCTTGCCTCTCTCCAGAAGAATGTCTTGGATTAAACCAGACACTATAGGAGACAACTAGTTCTTGGTTAATAAACCTGTCTTTACATTAGTAACAATTGATGGGTTATTTCTTTTAATGTTTGTCAAGTTCGGCACAGATTTCCTTTTAATATATAAAAATTTATTTCATTGTGGGAAAGTGAAAGTCCCACATGAAAGAGATGATTTTATTCAAAGGGAGAGTATCAAGGTCATAGATGTCATCAAATTCTTTACTTCACCAGATAAGTATGCTAATAGTAATTATATTAGTCATTGATAGTTAATTTCGGTAGGGACTTTTAAAGGATGTTTAGTTGAACTACATAAGCATCTGATTCTTATTTACACCCAGCAGACTTTGGCTTGGCTTTCGTTTAGTAGTCCCAGTGAAGACCTCCCTTTTTAGACTACGCTTGAATTTTGAGGGTAGCTTTAAAAGATGCATTTGAAGTCAATATGCAAAATAACCCTTTATCTCCATTTAACCATTACTTCTAAATTGTAAATTTAGAATTGCAACAGACAAAACTATTCCCTCTCTCAAATACCTCCTCTCTGCTACTCTCTCATCTTGGGTCTTTTCAGAACAAAATAGAGAGAATGAGGAGAATATAAAGCTTTATGAATCAAAGGATAGCTTCAGTCACCTTTTTTGTGGTATGGTTTTCCTTCTGTTGTGACACTTGATCTTTGAACATGTCTCCAAATTATCTAAGTCTCTTCTAAAATACAGTTCCCAGAACTGAATGCAATGTCTAAAGGGAATTCCAGCCCACCTAAACGTAGCCCATGAATGCATTAACATTTTGGTACTTGCAAGGCATTTTGACATATATATAGCCTATTTTAGGTCAACTTTTTCTAATATATGTCCCCAGAGCTAGTTTCTTAAGTTAAAAAAAAAAAAAAAAACCCACAGGATTACACAGTCAGTCCTTTAGAATTGTTTGACATATTTTTTTCATAACTTTAAAAAAATTTTATGGCCACACCCATGGCATATTGAAGTTCCTTTAACCCACTACACTGGGCAGGGGATGGAACCCCTGCCTCTGCAGTGACCCAAGCTGCTGCAGTCGGATTCTTAACCCTACTTTTTTCATAATTTTTCAGAATCATTTCATGATATTTGAAATACTTACCTATGAGGTTTCTCAATATTTGGTACTCTATTATGTTGCTCTTTTATTCCAGAGCCCTGAAGTCATTTAGAATCTCCAGGTCCTCTCTTAAAACCCTATCGCAGGTTTAGCTTTAGGCTTTCACTTGCCAATATTTATCCTACTCTTTTATAAATCTTTTATTCTCTCTCAAAATTGTTCTCTGAATCTAGACAAACACAAAATCAGAGTCATGTAATTTTGTTTTGCTTCTTTAATGCATTAGTACCACAAGCTCAAATAATGACAAAAACAGCAGTAAGTCTGCACTTTGCAAGTAAAAAATACTTTAACATATGATTTGGCTTCCTTTTCTTCTTGCCCCAAACATAATGTCAGAGGTCCTTATGTGATTTCAGTCTCTTTACAGGTATTGGAATTTTGGTTAATATTTCTAGATGCTTACTGCAATATTATGAATCATCCACCCCAGTTAAGCCTCTGTTTTATAGCTAGGGAACCATACAAACAACGGTGTTAGAGTTTTCCATTTTCTCTGAAAACATGTAAGATGGCACTTTTTAAGAGGGATTTCAAAACATAATGCTAGTGCTTTGTTGATTATCAAACACATGTATATTATGTATATTACGATAATAAAGCATTTTAATATTGTGAAACCGTGTATTGTACCTTAGAGACTAATAACAATGTAACTTCTGTGTAATTCTTCTTTCCTGTAGAAAGGATACACATTCGTGGCTGAAGCATACACTAGTGACTTGTATGTGTCATCTGCACGGTGGAAACTGCGCCTCATTGGTTCTTATCACCCACTCCCATGCCTGTCTCGAGACCCTCCATGTAATACCTTTGCCATAAAGGAAATCAGAGACTACTACATACCCAATGATAAGAAACTTGTATTCAGGTATGTGACAGAAAGGAAATGCAATGCTTTTAAAATATTACTATTTTATTATATTAAATACCTTACTTTAAATTTAAATATTTTGTTTTAAATATTAACATTATCAAAAATAATAAATTCTGCGGTAAAATCTTGAGTGAATTTTGAATGTCAATTTTATACTCTTTTGGAAACAATTAACTTAGAGAGTAATGTGATTATATAAATGTTATCTAAGATCAAACCTATGTTACATATAATGATACTTTCCTAGACCTCTTCCTATTTGACTTTCATTAAATATCTTTCCTGACACTCTTCCTTCTATTACTCTCTCCATATTCTCCTCCATCTCTGACTGTTTTCTTGTATGAGTTTCTCCATATCTACTGACTCATCCTTTTTGTCATGCTCATCTGTATATTCTCCATGAATATCGTCACCATGAACTCCACTCTCTTTTATTAAACTGTCCTTTGGGTTCTAATTCCCATATACCTCTTATCTCTATGCCCTCCTCTTTATTCTCAGCGTCCTCCACTATTTCAAGACTTCATTATAGTATGTCTGCAGAAATGCTGTGTTTCTGGCATCCATGTTTCCGTTATTTTCACTTTTCTTGTTACTCTCTATTCCCTCTCTCTCCTTATTCACTTACATAACCATTGTTTACTACTAGATTACCTTTAAAATTTTAGGCAACTTTCCATTGGCATAGAATAAAATCCAAATCACAAACTTGCCAATCCACCCAACATGTGGCACACTCTCTTGATGAGGCTAAGGACCAACTCCTAACATATATGTAGTGTGATTTCATCTTGCTCATGCCTTTCCTCTTGTCTTGTTATATCCTGTTTCCTTTTCTCCACCTAGCAAAACTTATCACTTTTAATGATAATTTTCAACAGTCTAATGTTTGTACTCAAACCTCTGAAATAGAACTAGTTGGTCTGGTCATGTTTCTGAAGTCTTGCTTTCTGAGAATATGACATATCAAATTTTATCTGGTTAATTTCACATCAACCTACATGAGAATTAATGTTCAATTGAGGCAGGAGCTGTGTTGTATCAATGTGGGACAAATTGATATATGCCCGATACATAATTGGCCTTCTTTAGATATTGTTAAATTTTCATTAAATTTCAATTAAATAAGTTGTTAGAATACTTTCTTTTCTTTAATGTATATTTTTCTACACAGAAAATTTGGAAAATACGTAAATATCTTATTAGGGAAATAAAAATAGGCATTCTGTCGTGGTGCAGTGGAGACGAAATTGACTAGGAACCATGAGGTTGGTGGTTCTATCCCTGGCCTCACTCAGTGGGTTAAGCATCCGGCGTTGCCATGAGCTGTGGCATAGGTCAAAGACGCAGCTGGATCTGGCATTGCTGTGGCTCTGGCGTAGGCCGGCGGCTACAGCTCCGATTAGACCCCTAGCCAGGGAACCTCCATATGCTGGGGAGGCACCCCTAAAAAGACAAAAAGACAAAAAAAAAAAAAAGGAAATAAAAATAATCCCATAATCAAACAACCTAGAAACAATCATTGTATTTTCTTAAAGTATTTTTCTAGTTTGCAGTTTAACGTTATTACAATCATAGCATAAAATTTTATAATCTGACCTTTTTACTTAACATTATAGTGTTAGCATTTCCAATACTAAGACTTTTTGTGAACTCTTTTTCATGATTATCTAATAATCATTCTTATGAATATACAAGTTGTTTGGTTATTGGTTATTCCCTGTTGTTACAAATTACCTTTTCTACTTTTTCTACAGTATTAATAGAGATGTAATAGGCATATTTTGTTATAAATATTAAAGAAGGTTTCTTTTTTTTTGTTATAATGATTTTTATTTTTTCCAGTATAGCTGGTTTACAGTCAAAGAAGATTTCCTTTTTTTTTTTTTTTTTTTTTGTCTTTTTGCTATTTCTTGGGCTGCTCCCGTGGCATATGGAGGTTCCAAGGCTAGGGGTCGAATCGGAGCTGTGGCCACTGGCCTACGCCAGAGCCACAGCAACGCGGGATTCGAGCAGCGTCTGCAACCTACACCACAGCTCATGGCAACGCCGGATCGTTAACCCACTGAGCAAGCGCAGGGATCGATCCCGCAACCTCATGGTTCCTAGTCGGATTCGTTAACCACTGCGCCACGACGGGAACTCCGATTTTTGATTATTAACTAAAGATTTATTATTTCAAAGAGATTTTATATTTTAAAGACACTTTATATATCGGTAGGTTGATTTTCAAAGGGAAAACCTAAGTATTTTTGACAATATATGCACAAATAATAATTCATTGTATTCTGGCTGATTTTTCTTGTATAATTCTTTTACAATAATTCGTTGTATTCTGGCTATACTATAATTCTTATTTATTCTTTGAAATATTTTTCCTTTTAACAAACATGCTCATGTTTTTGCAATGAAAGATAATCAACAACAAAATTAAATTACAGAACAATATATACAGTATATACCAAGTATATTTTCTTACATTTGTAGTCATTGATATATCATATATATATAAAATATATTTTATAGGTAAGATTTTAGAGAAAATGCTAAATGAAAGAAAGCACAAAAACTGAAGGCAGTGAAAGGGTTGGAGAATTCTCTTTTTAATCTATCTGCTTCTTGTAATACATTCACATACTGCCTTATTAGAAAGAAAGTAAAAAAAAAAAATTAGAGAAAAGGAATGAAATGTGCCAGTAACTAAAAATAACAACTGTGATAGAGTATTTTAACTACTATGGTAGGAAAACGTTGTATTACACAGCAGGGCCTCTAATAGACTCAGCCATGATATTGAAAAGAACACCTAAATTAGTCCCAGCAGCTGGTCCTGACACTGTCAAGCTGAGTTTGGGGGAAGATGAGGAAAGAACTGACTATAGCACATGGAAAGTTCAGAAATTAAAGAGTGTATGACCTTTTCAGGGAACTAAAGACATTTGTCTTGTTTGCAAGGGGGGGTTCTAGAGTGCTTTAGCAGACAGTAATACCCAGAGGTTGGCCCTTTCTTGAAGGAGCTTATAAGGCAAGAGACTCAGATTTTACCACAGAGGCAAGGAGATGCTTTGGAGAATTTTAAGAAAAGTGGCATTAATAGACTTGTGTTAAAATATTGTGTATGAATTGAAAAAGTACTCTGAATATAATTTCTAAGAACAGAAAATGATGTTAGAACTATATTAATGTGAAATTACATGTAATCGCAAAAGGCATGGAAAATGGGGTGGGGGGAGCTCACTAACAAGACTGTAGTTGTGTTGAATGGATGAAGGGGAGCATAACTGGAGACAGTGGTCACAACCAGGTAGAAGCTTCTAAATCACCTAGGTGTGTGATAATGGCAGCCTGAAATTAGGCAGTGCTTGTTCACTGGGGCTGCCCTATCAAAGGCCCACAAGTGGGCAAAGTAGGTGGCTTGAGTGACAGAAATGTATTATCTCACAGTCCTGGCTGCTGGAAGTCTGAGACCACAGTGTCTGCTGGGGACTGAGGGAGAAAATACTCCATGCTTTGTGCTAACTTCTAGAGGTTTCTGGTAATTGGCATTCTTTGACTTGTCGATTTATCACCCTGGTCTTTGTCTTCCTCTTCAGGCAGCATTCTCCCTGTGCCTCTGTTTTCCAAATTTCCTTTTTTTTTTTTTTTTTTTATAAAGGACCTCATTTTAACTTGATTATCTCTGGGAGACAATGTCTTCAAGAATGGTGACACTATGAGGTACTAGAGTTAAGACTACAGCATAAGGGTTTTTTTTTTTTTTTTTTTGGCCACAACCATGGCAAATGGAAGTTCCTGGGGCCAGGGATCAAATGAATGACAGAGACAACAGGATCATTAACCCACAATGGGAATTCAAGATAGGATTTGAAGATATCGAGGAAGGAAGATTGATAGCCTTGGTTGATTGGGATTTGACCTTGGGGGGAACCATTGGTTACTATTGGACTCCATTTTCCACTTGGGCAACAGAATGACAATTAATTCATTTTTAGTTGTTTAACATGGTAGGTCATTAAAATGTCTGAGTGACATTGCATAGGGAAGTTGGGCCGGAGACCCAGATTTGGAAGTCATATTCTGTTCCTGCCCATCGAAGTGCCCAGGAAAGTTTGTACAAAGAGAGTCAGATCCAGGACAGAATGTTAAGATGCTCTGACATTTATGGGAAGGTCCATGTGAGAGAAGTCTAAAAAGAGCACCCCCGAAATAGGAGGTACAAAAGTTGTTATGCTCAGGGGGAAAAGGTTTGTGAAGAAAGAGGAAATGAGGGTTGATTCAACCTTGTCAAATTCTCCTAGAGGTCAAGGAAGATAAGAACTGAGGTTTCTATTTGGGCGATGACAAGCTGCTTGAAAGAGTGGCAAAACCAAGCTCAGCACCATGGCTGGAGGAAGAGCAGTGTTGTGAGTCAGTGGGAGGTGAGGAGGCTGCCAATGGACGTAAAACTGTCTTAGATTATGAGCTGGGGAGTGAAATAACAGCCAAGGCTGGACAGCAGGGTTGATTGAAGGTTTCGCTTCATTTTATTTTGTTTTTTGTTTTGTTTTGATCTCTTTTTAAATGAATGAGACCTGCTCAGGTACAAAATCCAATGCCCAGGAGGAGTAAAATGGGGAAATTGAAGGTAGAGGAGAGAAGCAAATTTCTAGAGAAATTGACAGTTGATAGAGTCCTGTGTTTTTGCACGGATTCACCTAAAATGAGAAAAAAACAAACCAACAGAACAAGAAAAAACTCTTTAAGGAAGGAGTTGGAAAGGCATTAGACAGCTCATTTTCAGTCATTTTGCAAGAGGTTCCCAACTGGCATGATTAAAGTGTGAGAGTGCAGGAGAGAGGTACTACTTTTAATTTCTCTGTATTTTTGAGATTCAAAGAAGTTTTGAAAGCTACTACCAATTGTGCTTTTTGTCCAGCTGGAGAAGAGGGCAAAATGGAAAGAAAGGTTTGATGTGACAATAATTTGCAATCTATCAAGTTTTATGACTGCCTATCTTATCTAAATAATAAGTTCTATTTCCTGTCTGGGGTATGATGATAATAAACTTCCTATACTTACTTCATTTTACTATAGCCTATCGGGATCTTTTGCCAAAGTCTCAAATAGCACTAATATTTCTGGGATTTTATCTGATTTTACCAGTGGCTCTACTCATAGATTGTCGTATCAGCAAATGATTCAGTTTCCTATACTGACTTGAGGGAAAGACCAACACACTTGCTTATAAAAGTGAATATTTTTCTTTATAGGTACTCAATTAAAGTTGCACTACCACATCCTGTTACAATACAGGTACGTGTATCTAAACCAGATGCATTTATCAAGCTACAGATCCTAGAAAATGAAGAGGTTATCGTGAGCTCCACTGGGAAGGGCCAAGCTATAATTCCGACAGTTAACTTCTTGGGGAATGAGAAAGCCTTGAGCTCTCAGTGTAAGTAAGTGTGGCTTTTCAGGTTGGTTATTTAGATTGATAAACAGATATTTATGTTTACGTAACTGATTTTCAAAGTTTTTAAGTCAAAACAGCAAGTAAACATTTAAATCAGTAGAATTTGTTAACACGGTAAAATATTTCTCAAAAACTGCAACACAGATTGCATTTGTGTGCCAAATTAGTCTCTGAAGATCAATAGATTTTTACAACAATTCTTTAAAGACTTTTTTATTACATGATCCTTCTTAGATTTTTGAATAAGAAATACATTTTTATTATTTTGAAAAAAATGTTTTACTTTGATTTTGTTTCATTTGTGAGTGCAATAGCAAGTAGTAAGACCCATTGTTGGCTGGGTTCCTGAAGGGCCATATAAGGCAGCGGACTTAGATTTTATCATAGAGGCAAGGAGAGGCTTTGGAAAATTTTAAGAAAAATGTCCTTAATAGGCTTGTGTTAAGATATTGTGTCTGCACAGTATGAATTGAAAAAGTACTTTGAATATAACTTCTAAGAATAGATAGTAATGGGTTAAAACTGTATTATTATGAAATTATATGTAATCACAAAAGGTATGGAAAATGAAAAAAAAAAAAAACAACCCTCACTCCCAAGACTGCAGTTGTGTTGAATGGCTGAAGGGGAGCATAACTGGAGACAGGGAAAGCAACTAGGTAGAAGCTTCTAAATTACCCAAGTGTGTGACCTGACATAAGGCAGTGTTAGTTCAAGAGGGCTGCCCCAACAAATGCCCACAAACTGGCAAAGCAGGTGAGTTGAACAACAGAAATGTATTATATCACAGTCCTGGCTGCTCGCAGTCCAAGATCACAGTGCCAGCTGAGGACATTATTTTTAGAAAATATTCTGCTTATTAAAACTAACAGAAACTTTAAAGTTATCACTTGCATAGTCCTGAAACTGAGTCCAAGCTTGTTCTGCTCTTCACATGAGAGGCCGCTAAGTTGGGAGAGGAGTTGTCAGCACAAGGAATAATGCCTTTAGTCAGAACCAGCAGACCCAGAAAATGGCAGACTAGTGTCTCAAAGAACCATCTCCCCCCAGTCAGAATTCACACTTCTTTTATACAAGAAAGGGGAGGGGGAGAGGGAGATGCAACTTCTTGGTACAGAAATCCTTTGTTCTTGCACCTGTGCCGGTAGGTCAGGTCACAGTCGGTGCACCACGTTCTGGTAAACCTCCAACAAAAGCAAATGTTATTCTCTGTTCTGCAACTTTTTATTTCAAACCTTTATCTTAAAGGTTATAGCCTTGAAAATAGGCTGTCCTGTACATTTCTATGAGCAGCAATATATATACATTTTTTTTTTTTAATGAGTGGTGCAGAGCCAGCATGTTTAACTGCAAGCAACGGAGGACAAAGGTTAAAATGTAAGGAACAGATCTAATATGGAATCAGATTTGTCCTATTATCACAAGAGCTTTTAATTAATAAAATTAAATTATTTCTGAAATGATGGCAATGGTGAAACTGGGAGATATATTCAGTTGTTTTCATAACTTGGTTCTGACTATAAAAATAACACATACCCAATGTAGAAAATTTGAAAAATAGAAAATTGTAAACAAGGCAACAAGAAATTCCTTGTAATCATGCTACCCAGAAAAAATACTGTTTGCATTTTAGCTTTTATGCCTCTATTTACCAGTTTTGCATTCTCATTTTAAACGGAACTAGGATTTTACCAGTTTTGGTGATTGGTATTTCTTCTTACGACTTTTTCTTATTTGTGGCATCAGTTGGGATCTACAAATCAATGTTAAGTAAGAGCAATGATGATATATTTCCTTTTCTTAAATAGGAAGGCTTATAGCATTTTCCATTAAGTATTAATTTTATTGTGACTTCTAATAACATTTTATAACATTTAAGAAATTTTTTTCTATTGATAGCTAAGAATTTTAACATGGAACTAATCTGAAATTTTTTAACTACTCATTTTGTTGTTTATAGAAGTCATCAAATTTTATCTTTTTTGAATTTCATAAATTAATTTTTAATTTGGAATCATTCCTTTTTTATTTGTCTTTTGGGTTTTGTTTGTTTTTTTTTGTTTTTTTGTTTTATTTTTTAGGACCGCACCCATGGCATATGAAGGTTCCCAGGCTAGGGGTCTAATTGGAGCTACAGCCGCTGGCCTGCGCCATAGCCACAGCAACACAGGATCCGAGCCGTGTCTGCCACCTATACCACAGCTCACAGCAATGCCAGATCCTTAACCCACTGAGCGAGGCAAGGGATCGAACCTACAACCTCATGGTTTCTGGTTGGATTCCTTTCCTCTGTGCCATGACAAGAACTCCCAATCTGGAATCATTCTCAATATTAAACGTATTTTTCTATGATGTTTTAATACATTCCCATGTTTAGAATATGCAATTTTATTTAGTTTGTTAGATTCTATTATTAACTCTATGTCTCTGTGGGTGTTTTTCTCTCTGTGTGTGCACACTACACTATTCTTTCCAGGTTCTCAAGTTAGAATTATGACAAATTTTTGAAATTTAATTTGGAAACTTTCTAATTTTGGAAGCCATTCAAATACTACAGAAATCATTTGTTTGTTTATTTCCTGACACCTGCCCCCTTTACACTCAGAGCATGTGGACTTTCCAGGGCCAGGGATTGAACCCAAGCCACAGCAGTAACAATGCTGAATCTTTAACTGCTGGGCCACCAGGGAACTCCACATTTTTTTGTATTAGATTTTACCTCAAAATTATCTAAGTCATGTTTTGAGGGGCTATCTTTCTTTGTTTTTAATTATCTTTTCAACAATTTCAATAATTATTTTCTTCAAACTTTCTTTCACTTTTCCAATATCTATTTTTATTTAAAAGCGACAGTTTCATCTAGTATTTCAAATGGATCTGCACACATTTGTTTACACAGGGTTCTTTAAAAATACAGATGACTACAGAGCTCAGACTTACATTTACGGAGTTCCGTTTGTGGCTCAGTGGACACGAATCCAACTAGGAACCATGAGGTTGCACGTTCATTCCTTGGCCTCGCTCAGTGGATTAAGGATCTGGCATTGCCGTGAGCTGTGGTGTAGGCTGCAGACGCGGCTTGGATCTGGTGTTGCTGTGGCTGTGGTGCAGGCCAGCAGCTGTAGCTCTGATTCAACTCCTAGTCTGGGAACCTCCATATGCTGCAGGTGTGGTCCCCAAAAGACAAAAAAGACAAAAAAAAACCCTCCATAAAATTTTTCTGAATATGTTTGCATACTTTTAAATATTAATTTTTATTGTTAATAAAAAATAATATTTTTTAAATGTATTCTTTGTTAAAAATTACTTTAAAAATGTATTCTTTGTTAAAATTATTTTGGCTATTTTGTTATTGTGAAGTTTTGTGGAGTTACAGTGTGGCTTATATATTTTCTATTTTGAGGATTTGATAAATGTTTTTCTGTGACCTTATTGAAATCACTTTTGCTATGCTGAGGTTTACAAAGAACACTTAGGGTCTGTTTTGTAGGTAAATAGTTTGTTGTCTAAATACACACATGCACACACATGCACACATACTTTCTATAATAAAAAACTCGCTGCGATATTTAAAAATTTCAGTTGTCATCTACATTTCATCTCATTGGTATGTAAGTTTCTGAGAAAAATATGTTAAGATCTACTTTCATTGTGAAATATGTAAAAAATTCATCTCTAGTGTTTTTCATTTTGTACATTTTATATTATGTCACAAGTTGCATAAAGTTCTACATTTACTTTGTACTTACTGATTTTGTTTTGTTTTGCTTTTTGCTTTTTTAGGGCCACACCTGAGGCATATGGAAGTTCCCAGGCTAGGGGTCAAATCTAAGCTGCAGCTGCTGGCCTACACCACAGCCACAGCACCACAGAATCTGAGCCATGTCTACAAACTCCACCATAGGCAATGCCAGATCCTTAACCCACTGAGTGAGGCCAGGGATCAAACCCACATCCTCAAGGATACCAGTCGGATTCTTAACCCCCTGAGCCACAATATGTTGCATTTTTTAAATGAATTTGAAAGCATCCTTTTTTCAACTTTATTTATTTATTCATTTACTTATTTTAGGGCCGCACACATGGCATATGGAAGTTACTTGCAGGATCCGAGCCGTGTCTGCAACCTACACCACAGCTCACCTCAATGTTGGACCTTAACCCATTGAACAAGTCCAGGGATCAAACCCACATCCTCGTGGATACTAGTCAGGTTTGTTACCCCTGAGCCACAATGGAAACTCCCCTTTTTTCAACATTAATAGGTTGTCTGATATTAACACTGATTCTTTCATTTGTTTTCAATTGCCTGTTCATTTCAGTTCATACATTTAGTTTTTCAAACTTTCTCTTATAAAAGAGTATTTTTTTCCCCATTGAATACAAAATTCTAGTCTCTGAAATGGATTAATGTAATCCATTTACAATTTATTTTGATAAATATGCTTTTTTTCTGAATTCTGCCATCATGTTTCATTTTTAAATTAATTATACCTTCTAGCTGACCCTTGCATAACTATCTTGTGGCCTGCACTCTTCCTGATCTCTCATTATTCCTGAGAGTGTTTATGCTGACTATTTCAAGTGTACAAGCGAATTGCTAAAAAGAACTATCTTTTACCTATTTTCTAATATTTATTTTTTTCTTTTTTAAAGTAGATGCACACAAAGCAAGGCTCATTTCTATCATCCAGAAAAAGTCCCTGAACCTATTTTCATTCAATTCTCCAACTCCCAGAGGCAACCACTGTTCACAATTCCATCACAGTAAACTAGTTTTACGTCTTCCAGAACTTCATGAAAGTGGAAAACTGTAAATACTCTTGGCACTGGTATCTTCTGCTCAGCATAACATTTTTAAGATTTATCTATGTTGTTGCTATTCCATTGCTTTTTATATTGCTGAGTATTATTCTGTTGTGTGGATAGTCCACCCTTGTTTTACAGCTTTAGCTTTTAATTGGAATTTTGTTAAACTTGGGGAGCATTGCCATCTCAACAAAACTGAGTGCTCTGGTCCATGAACACAGTAGGTCTGTAATTTCTCTCAACAATAAAAATATTGTTTTACACCCTCAATGTACAGAGTTTACAAACAGGTTATTAAATTTATACCTAAGTATTTTATTTTTATAGGACCTCCATTTAGGAATACAAATACACATAAATTATATCATTTGATGTCTATATTCATTTCCTAAGGCTGTTGCTGCAAATCATGACAAACTTGATGGCTTTCAACAAGAAAAATGTATTAGTTCTACAGGGCGCAAGCCCAAAATCAGGGTGCTATCAGGGCCACAATTCCATTAAAACCTCTACAAGGGAATCCTTCTTTGCCTTTTCTAGCTATTGGCAGCTCTTGGCATTTCTTTGCATATGAGGGCACAACTCTGTCAATACCTGCCGCTGTTTTCACATGACGGTCTTTCTGTGTATCTGTGTCTTCTTCTTTTCTCTTTTAAGGACTTAGTGCCCTCTGTAATCCAGGTTGAGCTCAGTGGAATCCTTACCTTAATTATAGCTACAAACACTTTTGTAATAAGGTTACATACTGAGGTTCTAGAAGGATATATCTCTTTTGGGGGGCTTAATTTTCCACCCACTGCAATATCAGACCATGGGTTATTTAGCCTCTGTTCAGTTTTTTCTTTTATTTTTTTATTATTATTATTATTATTTTTTTTGGTTATTCTTTGCCTCCTTCTCGATCATGTGTATTGCCTATTTTCAAGATTACTAATCTTTTCTTCTACATTTGACAAAGTTTAAGTCCATCTAGGAATGTCTCATTTCAGTTACAGTCAGATGTAGAATTTTTTTATTCTTTATATAGTTCATTTTTCTGTTGATATTCACTATGTGTCCTTTCATTATGTCAACCTTTTCCCTTAAATCCTTAAACACATTGTTAATAGCTGTGTTTGCTAAGTCCAACATCTTTGTCAACTATGGGGATATTTCTATTGACTTTTTTCTCAAGTGATTTACATTGTGTACTGTCTGTTGTATCTTCTACATTACTAAGACTCTAGATCATTCTGTCTTTATTAAAAGATTGTTTAATTTTTTCTGCAATTTATTGACAGTTTAGCGTAATCTTGCCAAAACTTTGTTTTAAGCTTTTTTAAGGCAGGTCTAGAGTTTCCATTACACTAGGCTTAAGGTACCTCTACTTTTTTTTTTTTTTTTTTTTTTTTTGGTCTCTTTTGCTATTTCTCTGGGCCGCTTCCGCGGCATATGGAGGTTCCAAGGCTAGGGGTCGAATCAGAGCTGTAGCCGCTGGCCAATGCCAGAGCCACAGCAACGCGGGATCCGAGCCGCGCCTGCGACCTACACCACAGCTCACAGCAACGACGGATCCTTAACCCACTGAGCAAGGGCAGGGACCGAACCCGCAACCTCATGGTTCCTAGTTGGATTCGTTAACCGCTGCGCCACGACAGGAACTCCGATACCTCTACTCTTAAAGAATAGCCTTTCTTGAGTTTCAACTGAATGCCCTATATTTTTCATTAAATTTTCCTTATTTTGGCAGAATGCTAATGTCTCTCAACACTGTCACCTTTAGAGGCTCCATTAAGCTCACAATCTTCCACTAATTGTTTATTAGGTATTGCTAGGTATTTGTACAAATGAAGTTTATTTATTTATTTATTTTTCTAGGGCAGCACTGGTGGCATATGGAGATTCCTGGGCTAGGGGTCAAATCTGAGCTATAGCTGCCGACCTATACCACAGTCACAGCAACGCCAAATCTGAGCCATATCTGCAACCTACACCACAACTCGCAGCCACACTGGATCCTCAACCCACTGAGTGAAGCCACGTATCAAACCTGCATCCTCATGGATACTAGTCAGATTCGTTTCCGCTGGGCCACGACGGGAACTCCCAAATGAAGTTTAAAATTCAGCTAAAGGTTCAAGTGGACCCCTATGCATATTTCTGAGTTCCTTTCCTGCTCTGATGCCTCCTTTCTGGTACCCTGCATCACAAATTTTAGTTGTTTCAGGAGCCTTGAATTCCAGTGTTTGCTTCCTAAAGTTGACAGAGCTGTTTACTATTTGGATTCAATTTCCCTTTTCCACTGGGGAGACGGTCCCCATGGGCAGACATGTGAAGATATGGAGAGATCACCTTGAGTGTTGCCTTTCTCTCAAGGATCACAGTCCTAGGCTGTCTGTTGTCCAGTGCCTTAAAATACTTGCTTTATGCTTTTTGTCCAATTTTATCCTTTTTTTAATGGTGTGAAAACGAACCTAATGTCCATTCTGTCATTGCTGGAATTTGAATTTCCCTGTGTTATTCACTTATGTTCCCTCAGTACATGTTTGATGAATTAATTAACATTCAATTTGCATCTATTTATATCCCCCAATCATCCTTATATTATTAATTATCACATAATGAATGTAGAAATTAAAAATTGTAGTCATATACACATACATAGTATTAAACACTGAAGAAGAATGTCTGGTATCATTTGAGTAGCATAGAATGAATGGACATTGTTGAATTGTTGTACACGCTTTTTGTAATCAGCGGTTACTCAGAATATGCACCACTCTATGCAAGTTTATCTACAATTATAATAGGCCAAGAAGCCAGTGATGTTGGGTTATTTTTTTTTTTTTTAATTTTTTTAGGGCTGCACCTGCAGCATATGGAAGTTGCCAGGCTAGGAATTAAATCATAGCTATAGTTGCTGGTCTACACCACAGCCATAGCCACGTGGATCCAGGCTGCATCTGCAACCTACAGGCCACACTAGATCGTGAACCCAATGAGCCAGAGATCAAACCCATGTCCTCTTGGATACTAGCTGGATTTGTTACTGCTGAGCCATGACAGAAATCCTTTTTTTTTTTTTTTTTTTTTTTTTTTTTTTTTTTCCAGGGCTGCACTTACAGCATACGTAAGATCCCAGGCTGGAAGTCAAACTGGAGCTGCAGCTGCCGGTCTACACCACAGCCACAGCACTACTAGGTCCAAGCCATGTCTGCCACATACACCATAGCTCATGGCAACGCCAGATCCTTTAACCCATTGAGAGGGGTCAGGGATCAAACCTCATCGTCATAGATATAGTCAGGTTCTTAACCCACCGAGCCACAACAGGAACTCCGATGCTGCTTTTCGTCTCATTAAAACAAAACAAACTGACCTGTTCCTTTGAGCTTTTCATACAGGGATATAACTAAATAACACAACAATCAGTAATTACGCATTCCACATATTTTACCTTAAACATACTATTTCTTATATTCAGCTAGTAAGCAAATTCTGAGTCATGCTTCATTCAAGAGAGAGCAAGACTTTTACCTTAAGAAGAAATCTGCCCAGGGAAGTCAGAAATCCTATAAAAGACCCGGAAGTGCAGTAGCAGACTCTGGTCAACCTATTTTGGATGAGGAAACCGTGTCTGTACCCAGTACAGAAGAAAATGCCAGCACACCACAGCAGGTAATTTACATTTAAAAGAATTACTCGGTGTCACTGACTGTAAAAATGTAATATATATTGAAACAATTATTTTCCTAAAATTATTAATGTTTAATGCTTTTTATGTGCAGTGCCATTGGTATATAACCACAATTGAAGAATTACTGACATTTTCTCTGTGCCAGGACTTTAAAATATGTGATAAATTTGTTACACTAACAGATAGATGTTATCATCTTACATTACATATTAATTAAGAGGCTATGTGACTTTTTCAAAGCCATATGTTAATAAAAACTGAATTGCATGTGCCTTGAATTGAAGAAATAAAGAACAATGCACAAATTTTAAAGCAATAAAAGAAAACATGATCTCTCCATTGGAAAGCAAGAAAATTAATTAATTAATTAAAATAAATAAATAAAAACAATGTCAGAAGTAAGTCCTAATAAGACAGTAATTACGATAAATACAAATGGATTATTTATCAATTAGAAGGATAAAATTTTAAAGATAAAAAATGACTACTGTAAGTAGTCTCACAGTGACGCTTTAAAGCAAAATGGCACAAAAAGTTTAAACTTCAGCCAAGAGAGATGGGATGATATTTTAATGTTCCAATACATAGATAACAATGGAGGATATTATAAAAATAAAAGGAAGACTAAAACAAGTTACGTGTGATAATAACTTACACATAGACACCTCACTGCCCAGACTCAAATAAAAAGCAAAAACTAATAGAACTATAGAGAAAAATAAATTAACAATTCATAGTTGAAAATTTTAACACACATCTCTCAGAAACTAGTAGACCCAAGCTGAAAAACAAAATACATTTGATCGTTATGATTTGAAATATCACCATAAGCTTAATCCTTTAGAAATCTATATAGAGCACTTCACCTAATAAAAATATAATGTACTTTTTCATAGAACACACAAGAAGCCTTGATAAAAACCAAACTATATTGTGTGTTATCTGAACATAATGCAATAATATAGAAATTGATAATTAACAACTTATTTAAATGTGGAAACAAAGTCAGATACACTAACTAGTATTTTAAAAAATCATTAAAAAAGAAATTGTGAAATACAGGGAACTCATTAAAAATAAAAAAGCACAAATCAAAATTTGTAAACCACTTCTAAAGTAACATTCAGTGGAATGTTGACTTTTAAATTAATTCATCAGAAGGTATGAATGATAAAAACAAATGAGACAAGCTATTGAAACAAAAACTTAGAAAAAAGAGTAAAAGAATAACTCAAAAAGAAAAAATTTTAATAAAAATAAGGGTAGAAATTGACAAAATAGGGAACAAAATTCAGGAAGATTAATAAACCTAAGCTTTTTTACAATTAATAAAATAGACATGCTTCTTGCATGACCAATCAAGTAAGGAAAAAGAAAGAAAATATAAATAAATCAAATACAGAATAAAAAATAATAGGGTGGAGGTGTAAATGCAAACAACTTTTTTTTTTAATTAAGTATTATATACAACTCTATGCTAGTAAACATAGAACTTAGAAAAATTGTTTTAAATATAAAATTTCAGGGACAGGGGAAAGAATGGGTAGCTGCTCCACCAAAAAATAGAAAATATGAAATAAGAAGAAGAGTAAATAAGAATAATTAAACCACAATGATAACCAAAATCACATCCTTTCCAAAAAAGCCATAGACCCAACTGACCGTAGGATAGATCTAATAGACTTTTGAGGAATAAATTGTTCTAGAAAACAGAAAATACAAACCTTCCAATCCTTTTTAAGAGAAGAATGTAGTTGTTTCCAAACTTGATGAGTAACAAAAGTAAAATAAATAAATCTTATGTGGAAACATAAATGAAAAAATTATAAATACTAGCATACATGGTGGTAAGTATTGATGAGGATGTGAAGATAAACTTTTACAGACTGTGCTGTTACTAAATTTAGGAGAACATCGGACAGGATCTAAATTATTATTGTATGATCCAGAAAAATACGCACTTATGTGCTTAAAATAATAAATTATTAGGCACACACTATGTTTATTTTTATTGTTTGTGCTTAAACCCTGCATTTTCTATCACAGGTATACAAGTATATTATACAGTGTTTGGTGTTATATAACAGTTGGCCTCTCACTGAAAGTCAGCTGATGTTTGTTCAAGCACTAAAAGACTTAGAGAAAAATGATAACAAAGGTATGTCACCCTATACGTCATTCATATGTTTTATATCTGATATAAATATTTAATAGTAAATGTATCATGTGATTATCAAAACATTTCTGCTTACAATTTGTACTTTGATCCAGTGGCATTTCTTGTTAATTGATTACATGTTTCAGAATCTTTACTGTGTGGTTTATAAAACCCACAAATATATGATTTTTTGGCCTAGTTTAAACTAATTTTCTCCACATCATAAAAATTACTTAATGACCAAGAAATGTACAGGAAACCTTTCTAGTTATAAAATTATGTTTGTCCAAGTTGTTGCGAAAGTATAACCCTAAAAATACCTTTTTTTAGGGCCTCACCTGTGGCATATGTAGGTTCCCAGGCTAGGGGTCCAATCAGAGCTACAGCTGCTGGCCTACACCACAGCCACAGCAATGCTGGATCTGTGACCTACACCACAGCTCACAGCAACACCGGATCCTTAACCCACTTAGCGAGGCCAGGGATGGAACCTGCTTCCTCATGGATTCTAGTCAGGATCATTAATGACTGAGCCACAGAGGGAACTCCTAAAAATACATTTTTAAAAAATATTTAAAAGAAGGAAAATCTCCTACTGAAGAAAGATTAAGCTTTATTTTTTCAAAATGTAAATGAACTATTCTCAATATTCCTGAGCAGAAAATAATAGTTTGATGCTTCAGATTTTTAAAAATCTCACATAGCCTCTACTCCTAAACTTTAAATCACATTATGCAATATAATAATTAAACCTGAACTACTTCATCAGCTAGTTTAATTAATTAATTAAAATAAATAAAAACAGAATGCCAGAAGTAAGTCCTAATAAGACAGTAATTACGATAAATATAAATGGATTATTAATCAATTAGAAGGATAAAATTTTAAAGTTAGATAAAAAATGACTACTGTAAGTAGTCTAAAAGTGACACTTTAAAGCAAAATGGCACAAAAAGTTTAAACTTCAGCCAAGAGAGATGGGATGATATTTTAACATTCCAATACATAGATAATAATGGAGGATATTATAAAAATAAAAGGAAGACTGAAACAAGTAAATGTGATAATCATAAAAAATAACATGTGTACATTATTCTAAAAATAAAACTATACAATATAGTCCATGAAGAGACTTAGATCCGGATTGTGTAAGCTGTCGATAAATGTCATTCAATGTACAGCCCTCTGGTGCAAAAAAGTTTTATAACTGTGCCTTGACTTCTAAAGGTGTTGCTGAAATCTCAGCTGCCTCTGTACACCGATGCCAAATAGAAACTCGGAGACAGAGTTGGAGGAAACAGAAAAAGTAGCTTTAATTGCCAGGCAAAGCAGGAACACAGCAGGGATCACAGCGAGCTCATGCATCCAGGACTGTGCCCCTCTTGGAGGGGACAGTGAGGAGTCTTACAGTGTTCAAGGAGCAGGGCATGATCAACTCACAGACATTTTCCTGATTGGCTGGTGGTGACGTAATTGGGAGTCAGCATCACCAACCTTCTGGGGTCTGGGTGTTTGCAGGCAGCATCCAGTTGACTTTTTCCATCTGGTGAGAGCTTCAGCGCCTGCAAAACAGCTCCAAGGACATGAATATTATCTATAGTCCATGAGGAAGACCTAAGGTCCTTGACTTTGTTGAATGACTAAACTATTATTATTCTGTCTTGTTTTCCTTTTTCTCTGTATTATCTCATTTCCCTGATTAAATTGATTCTTCAACTAAAGTCTTTCTATAGACAAAAAGGCAGTTGAGGACATGAGTAGAGGCCCACTCTGGGAAGGTCTCCCAGGGTCCTGCTCGGTTACAATGGGTGGAACAGTTCTCGGAGCTTTCTGAAATGGTGTTCCCAGGTTATAATCTTCAGTCTGGCTCGAGTATAATTTTCCATTTCTTTCTTAGATCGACTGATTAATTTTTCATTTATACTATGTAACCAATAATTGTGATCTTTACTATTTACTCCAAAGAGTTGAAAACTGAAAATTCTGGTTTAAGATAGTGACACAGGAGGCTCCTAAACTCATCACCTCCCACAGACAAGGATCAAGGAGCAATTCCCTCTAGAAAGAAACCCAGAAACTAGCTGATGAACTCCTACGCATCAGGCAAATGAGAAAAAACTCACCCTAAAAAGTGTTGGAAACGTTGAGATATACTCTCGCCATAACCCCCACCCCCAGCACAGCAACATACAATTGGAAGGGAACTCACAACTCCCATAGCAAGAGGTTTGAACCAAACATCTAGTGCCCCAGCTAGTAAAACTTCCACATAAGTCACTGGCACCTGGTCCTAAAAGCCAGTGGGGCTTATGTCTATAAGACCCACAGGACTGCAGCAAACAGAGATAGTTCTTAATAGGCTTACAAGGATGCTGTGGCCACCAAGGCTCAGTGCAGAGAAAGCAGACAGAAATATCCATCTCCTAGTTCTTCCCTGAAAGAGATCTATTTGCATACTTTAAAAGCTGCTGCCTGAGGATTGGGTTTCCAGTTAGCATACAATCTAGGGGCTGACTGCAGTTCTACCTGAGGAAGACAGGACAGCCTGGCCAATGCTATCTCCATGCTTTTCCTTGGGTCTGATCCAGGTTGCCAATGTCTTCCTGAAACGTGCCTGGCACCCTGACTTTCGCAGCTGCCACTCAGAAGATGCACTCCTTGATTGCCTGGCTCTGGTAGCCAGCAAGGATTGCATTTTGGGACCCATGAGTCTGTGGTAAACAAAGAAAATGTTCTTAAGCAGCTGTCCCCTCAGGGCTTGGCACAGAGGGAGCAGACAGAAAAGCTCATCTCCCAGTCTTTCCCTGAAAGGTCTATTTGCATATTTAAAAGCTGCTGCCTGAAGATCTGGCTTCCAATCCAATATTTTTTAAATGTTAATACTACACACCGCTGTGTATAGATTCAGTGCAATCTCTATCAAAATTACAGTGGCATTTTTCATAGAAAAAATGAAATCCTAAAACTCTTTATTGAAAGATCCTATATAGCCAAAGCAATCTTTATATATATATATATATATATATATAATTTTTTTATTTTCCTACTGTACAGCAAAGGGTTAGGTTATCCTTACATGTATACATTACAATTACATTTTTCCCCCACCCTTTCTTCTGTTGCAACATGAGTATCTAGACAAAGTTCTCAATGCTATTCAGCAGGATCTCCTTGTAAATCTATTCTAAGTTGTGTCTGATAAGCCCAAGCTCCCGATCCCTCCCACTCCCTCCCCCTCCCATCAGGCAGCCACAAGTCTCTTCTCCAATCCATGATTTTCTTTTCTGAGGAGATGTTCATTTGTGCTGGATATTAGATTCCAGTTATAAGTGATATCATATGGTATTTGTCTTTGTCTTTCTGGCTCATTTCACTCAGTATGAGATTCTCTAGTTCCATCCATGTTGCTACAAATGGCCTTATGTCATTCTTTTTTATGGCTGAGTAGTATTCCATTGTGTATATATACCACCTCTTCCGAATCCAGTCATCTGTCGATGGACATTTGGGTTGTTTCCATGTCCTGGCTATTGCGACTAGTGCTGCAATGAACATGCGGGTGCACGTGTCTCTCTTAAGTAGAGTTTTGTCCGGATAGATGCCCAAGAGTGGGATTGAGGGGTCATATGGAAGTTCTATGTATAGATTTCTAAGGTATCTCCAAACTGTTCTCCATAGTGACTGTACCAGTTTACTTTCCCACCAACAGTGCAGGAGGGTTCCCTTTTCTCCACAGCCCCTCCAGCACTTGTTATTTGTGGATTTATTAATGATGGCCATTCTGACTGGTGTGAGGTGGTATCTCATGGTAGTTTTGATTTGCATTTCTCTTATAATCAGCGATGTTGAACATTTTTTCATGTGTTTGTTGGCCATCTGTATATCTTCTTTGGCCAAAGCAATCTTAAGGAAAAAAACGAAGTCTGAAGACACTACGATTCCTGATTTCAAACTTATAGTAAACAAAATAGTATGGTATTGGCATTAAAAAAGATACGTATACCAATGGACAAAATTGAGAGCCTAGAGATAAACCCTCTCATAAATGGTCAGTTAACTTTTAGCAGCAGAACCAAGAATACACTGTTACACAACTCAGGTTTGGCTGCTCTGCCACTTGAAAATCAATACCTGAGAGGCAGTTGTTGGTAGAAAGGAAAGTTGATTTTAATGAGAATGCCAGCAATCTAGGGAGAAGGCAGCCTCATGTCCCCCCAAAAACCAACTCCAAAGATTCTTCTCAGCTATGAAAGTTTTTAAAGGTAAAAGGAGAAGTAACCTCAGTTAATCACTGAGATAGGGGATCAGACTCGTAGCATCTCCCACTGTGTGCAGGCTACTCTTCCTGATCTTTCTTTGGATGCTATCTTGTTCATACAGTTTGGAGATTACTGAAGGAGAAACTAGGGAAGAGATCTAGTCATTTGTTAATTACTTATTCTCCATTTCTACTTCTTTGGTCCAGGAAAGAACCAACAGGTTAGGCAAGGTATTATGTGATCAAAAGATTTGAAAAGTGTGCTTGAGTCAGAGATGAGTAGAGTGTGGGCATGCCTTGTTGAAGGTTAGTTACAATATATCTTTGCTAAAGTGACAAGAGAAAAGGGGTTCCCTGCCGAAGGTGGTTTCCTGCAAAGAGCTGCTTACAATACACAGGAAAAGGATAGTCTCTTCAATAAATGTTGCAGGGAAAACTGGAAAGCCACATGCAAAAGAATGAAACTGGATCCCTATCTTACACCATACATAGAAATCAACTCGAAATGGATTAAAGACTTGACTATAAAGCCTGAAATCATAAAACCCCTTGAAGAAAACACAGGGGATAAAATCCCTAGCATCAGTCTCCACAGCGATTTTTTTTTTTTTAGATTTAATATGGAAAGCACAAGCAACAAAGGCAGAAATAAACAAGCAGGACTACAATGAACTAAAAATTTTCTGCATAGCAAAGGAAACCATCAACAAAATGAAAAGCAACTTAGGGGATGGGAAAAAGATATTCACAAATCCTATATCTAATAAAGGGTTAATATCCCAAATATGTAAAGAATTCACAAAACTCAGTATCAAAAAAAGAAACAATTCAACTTAAAAAAAAAAAAATAGACAGAGGACCTGAATAGATGTTTTTCCCAAGGAAGATAAACAGATGGCCAACAGATACATGAAAAGATGCTCAGCATCACTAGTCATCAGGAAAATGTAATTCAAAATCACAATGAGATATCACTTCAGGTTTGTTAGAATGGCTATTATCAAAAAGGTAAGAGATAGCAGGTATTGGCGAGAACATGGAGAAGGGGAGTCCTCGTACACTGTTAGTGAAAATATATATTGGTGCAGCCACCATGGAAAACAGTATAAAGGTTCCTCAAAAATTTAAGACTAGTAGAACTGCTGTGACCTAGCAATTCCACTTCTGGGTATATATCCTAAGGAAATGAAATCATTATCTCTAAGAGATATCTGCACCTCCATTTCATTGCAGCATTATTTACAATAGCTGAGACATGGAAACAACCTAAGTGTCCACTGATGGATGAATGGATAAAGAAACTGTGGTATATATACACAGTGGAATATGATTCAGCCATAAAAAATGAAGAAAAACCTGCCTTTTGTAGCAACATGAGTGACGCTTGAGGACATTACGATAAGTGAAAATTAGTCAGACAGAGAAAGACAAATGCTACCTGATCTCACTTATAAGTGGAATCCAATAATAAAATCCACAGAAACATAGAACACATTGGTGGTTGCCAAAGAGGTGGTTGTGGGTATAGAAAATGAGTAAAGGTGGTGAAGAGGCACAAACCTCCAGTTATAAGATAAATAAGTCCTGGGAATGTAATGTACAGTATGTTTCTCAAGTTCAAGTTGTCCAGCACGAGTAGATTTTCAGTATCTAAACACAATATAATAATTTATGAACTAGGCTAATGTCAAATGTAGATCTTGGTTATGGTACAACACTGATAATGTGACAAGTTTTTTTTCTATAATCTGTATTTTTAAAATTTTTTTAATTATAGTTGATTTACAATGTTTCGTCAATTTCTACTATACAGCAAAGTGACCCAGTCATGTGTGTGTGTGTGTGTGTGTGTGTGTGTGTGAGTGTGTGTGTAGACACACACTCTTTTTCTCATATTATCCTCCATCATGTTCAGGAAGTTAGCATTAAATGAAGAAATACAGATAGAGTCTAAACTACTATACATTGAACTACCTAAAACTAGGTTATGAATCACCTGCAAAATTAGAATAACTCCTATATTATGTGCTAACACCTCTCTTTCAAAGTTGTGAAGATTCAAAATAATATATATAGTTCTTAGAACCTAGTAGCACTTCAAAAAATAGTTTCTTCATTATTTGTATTCCAACTAGAGAATAAATCTTTAGAAGTAATCATGTCTTCTTTTTTGATGTCATGTTTGATAATTTTATGGGTGAATGAGTAGCTATTAAAATTTAATGAGAACTTGGGTCACTTAGTATATTTTTTGCTGAAAGTAGTGAAGAAATTCAGAATTGAATTGTATTTAAAATGAACTAGGAAAATTTTCTATTTGAATAAATATGTTGGCCAGTCTTTTGGAAAGTTAAGTGATTTTTGAATTCATAATAACCATTCTCTAATTATGTGTTCATAAATGTGTTTTTTTAGGCAGCCAATTTGCTTAAATTAAAACATGTGAATATTTCCACTTACATTTGTCAATTGCATTTACCTATAATCTTTAACCTTAAGGTTGTGATATATTTTAGAGAAAATAAATTATTAATGTCCTCAAAATATTAGCTTACTATTCAATTACAAATATTTTATTTCAAACAAAAATTGGTCGTGTTTTTTTCAGTAGTACATTAGTAAACTAATTTAAGATTTTATGTAAATTAAATGGAAACTTTGCCCTGTATACTGATTTAAACTCAATGTTTAATTTATTTGAGAAAATATAATTTAATTTTTTTAAAATGTACATCTTTATAACCCATGATAAAATGTAAAGTCTGAAACTTGGCTATGTACAATCTAGGATATTTCTATTATAAAATTTTAGGAAGTCTGGCCTCTGGTTAACATGAGGCAACAGTGCCACCTTTAGTATAATTCAATACCTAAGTTTTAGTAAAAGTTGCTTACTTGCACTTAATAGAAAATGGAGAATCTTGAGCATGTAGAAGTGATATCATCTGCCTTCATATATAATTAGTAGTGTTGTTATTTTAAAGTCCTTCTCTGTTGCTAGTCTGAGCATTTGAAGTTCTAATCTAGTTGCATTAAATGTAAGCTTTGTAATTCTCAAAAGTACTCAGTTTCAAGCCTCACTACTAATTTTATTAGCAGGATTATAACACTATTTCTTTAACTCAAATATTATACTGTAGCTTTTTCTTAGGCATAATGCATGCATGGTGTATCCAAATCAAGATCTTCGAAGATATCAAACATTGTAGATACTATATATATTTACTATATCCACATATATACACATGTGTGTGTGTGTGTGTGTGTGTGTGTGTGGTTTATATTTACCAAGTGTGATTGCACTTGGTTAAATGTATACTTTGTTCTAAAGTTTTCTAGTTTAGAAATTATGTTAATGTTCAAATCCCAACCAGATTACCTAAGCACTAAATTTTGATCATAAAATAAAAATTACATTTCTGTAATTTTAATAAGTTTTATTGCTCACTGAAGGTCTCTGTCTGCTGTATCCTGGACACCTGTAAGATAAGAGGAAAGCTAAAGGCATTATGCTAAAGGTCTTGTCAAGTTCATTTCATCAGCAGATGCTCCCTGAGCACTTCCTCTCTGAAGGGGGTATATTAATGTATTCTAATGGTCATTTCCTCTAGAGTTCCTCAAATTACATGAATATGCAATGAGGGGATCACATTTTTAGCAATTTTTGAACTACTAGGGTATTTATTCTTGAATCTTACTGTTATATATGCTCCCAACACATACAGATTCCCTATAAAACTTTACATACTAAAGTTAGACCATCTAATAATGAGTATATACTATGAGTTCTGCCCTATAGTAGGTGAAATTAAGAATTTAAAATGAAGTACAGGGAGTTCCTGTTGTGGCTCAGTGGTTAACGAACCCGACTAGCATCTATGAGGACATGGGTTCGATCACTGGCCTTGCTCAGTGGGTTAAGGATCCAGCATTGCCATGAGCTGTGGTGTAGGTCACAAACGTGGCTCAGACCTGGCATTGCTGTGGCTGTGGTGTAGTCGGGCAGCTGTAGCACCAATTCAATCCCTGGGAATCTCCATACGCCACAAGTGCGGCCCTAAAAAGCAAAAAAATAAAATGAAGTGTATAATGATATTCTGGCCTTCAATGAACTTGTAATTCGTGGGAGAAAAGGTTACCATACTGTAAGCCACTGAAAATATGGAAATTATTTTATTCTCCATATGAATAATGTAAAGGAAGAGAATACTATGCACCCGTGTGTGCCTGACACTGTAGTAAGTGGTCACATATATAAACTTGGATATTAGAATATGCTAATTTGAATGGAATCAAATATGCCTAAGTATATGACTCCAACACTAAGAACTATCAGGGAGTAAGAAAAGAAAGCCCTAGAAATACCTAATGGGGAAGCTTGAGATTCCATTTCATCTGACGTTTGTTGCCATCTTAAAACCCTAGGGTATATTATACTAGGTAAGATCTTATTTTAAATCTTCTATGTTGATTATCTAAAGCCTGTGGGCATGGTGTTAGTTTCTGCATTATACGGAAGAGGAAACTTAAACTCAGTGAATCAGGGAGTTCCCTTGTGGTACAGCAGGTTAAAGATCCAGTGTTGCTGCAGCTGTGGCACAGGCTGCAACTGTAGCACAGGTTTCATCTCTGGCCTGGGAACATGTGGCAGGTGTGGAAAAAAACAAAAAACAAAAATCCTCAATGAATGTGATGAACAAGGTTAACCTATCCAGTGACTGATCCAGGATTCGCTTTTAAGTTATTCGATTATTTGGCCAAAGGGTTTTTCCCTAGCACGACACTTTCGCAGTAGCTGGGATTGTTGGCAGAAAGGCAAGTTGCACCCTTATAAAATCATGGTGTTTATAGTCTGGTGATAGTCTGTACTGTGGTCATACACGGTATATTCCCAGTTTGAAATCAGCTAATAACTGGCACCAAGTAAAAATAAAATCTAGAGTCTTCCAATTACTATTTTCCTTTGACAATGTGATAACTTACAAGATTCCAGATTAGAAAGGGACTGACATGTCCTCTATACAATTATTTGAATTCTGATTCAACTTATCAGTGTGGAGAACCTGTGTAAATTACATAATCTCTCTAAACCTGCCCTTCTGGGATGCTTTGAGAATTAAAAGAGAAAGACATACAGTAGGGAGTCAACAAATACTATTTGCCCCCTCAATACTTGCACACCTGTTAGGAAGAATTAATACAACAAAAAGCGAAACCCTTCGTGCTGAGAAAAAGTAATTATATCCTTCTAAATGGAAATCAGTTGTTCTCTAAGTGCAATCCTTGGATCAGCAGCCTCAGTACCACCTGGGAACTTGTTAGAAAGCAAATTTGGGGTCTCCACCCCATACCTACTGAATAAGAAACTTTAGTGGGGAGGGAGTGCCCAGAAATTTGTCTCTAAACAAGGTGATTCTGATGCAAGCTAAAGTTTGGGAATCACTCTTATAAAGGAACCTTCGGCTTCAATGAATTCTAAATCTTTAGTTTCTTCCTTTCAGCCCATCCCTTTGCAACATTTACTTCTAACAAAAAGAGGAAGCTGTATACATTTCTTAATGCGGCATTTCTCAAAGTAAGATTCGGAACCATTTGAGGTCGTTTTCAAAGATGTACATTCCTGGGCCCCACATGCACCTAAGAGGTTAGTTAGATTCTCTAGGGATTAGGCTTCAAGATCTACATTTTATAGGCTCCCTGGGTGATTCATACATTCACCAAATTTGTGAATTGCTTGCATTACAATAGGCACAGCATTGCTGATAACAGAGTTGTCTGGCAGCACAAGATGAAGAGAATGAATTCTTCTGCTCGAGTTTTTATGATGCTGTATTAGTTAGCCCTGGCCACAAACAGATCTCTAAAGTAGAGTTAACTCCTAACTTTGCTGGCACTGAAATCTCGGGGACGTGGGTTTTACGGGGGCAATAAGCTGAGGTGGTAGCTGAGGCCACTGAGACTGGTCAAAGCCCAGTTATCTCACATCAGGTTTAAGATGGTGAGCTGGTGCTGCACCATCTGGATGAAGCAGAGGCAGCATGAGGAGACTTCGCAGGGAAGCAGCACTTCATGCATGGGCTCCCATTTCTGTGCAAGTAGGGTTTCTTCAAAGTTTTGGTTGAACCAAGAATATCAAAGAGCCAAAGAGAAAAGGACATGTCCTTTCCAGTCTCTCTGCATTCTATCCTAAGTGTCTGATAAAAGGTGATTTTATTGTGTGGCTTCCTATAAGAATCCTGTCTTCCTTTCTGCTTTTTTCTTCTCTTGATTCAGTTTCTATGGCTCATCATTTCAACCCTTACGCTTCATTCCCACTCATTTAAGTAACCTTATTGTCTTCCTGTGGTCTCATTATTTTTACTTTTCTGCAGTCCATTTTTTACTTTGCCTACTTAATCGCACTCAAGAGCTGAGCTGTTTAGAATGGAATCTCACCTTCCTCCGCAGAGCTTTTTGATATTTCATGCTCTTATGACAAGATCCCCAGGGGACCACGAGACACCTACATGAATTCTCCATTCTCTCAGACAAACTGCATGCAGAGGTAATTCAGAAGGTTCAAATAAGAAAAGAAATCCAGGAGGACATCAATGGAAATTTCAGAAAAAGGACTCCAAAATTTAACTCTTACATAAAAACAATGAAAAAACTGGCAGAGATGATCAGGATCAACTTTTCACAATTCTAGAAATTAACAAAGGCTTAATCCAAGAAAAATAGCCATTTCCCTTTAAGTGCAACAAGCTTTAAGGCATTTTTATCTGTCCCAGCCCCATCCCCATTCCCTTGTTTCCAACACAGCAGTAGCCTTGAAAACTAACAGCCTGTATTCCTTTTTTTTTTTTTTTTTTTTTTTTTTAAGGGCCACAACCACAGCATAAGGAAGTTCCCAGGCTAGGGGTCAGATTGGAGCTGCAGCTGCCAGCCTATCCCGCAGACACAGCAACCCAGGATCCGAGCCATGTCTGTGACCTACACCACAGCTCACGGCAACGCCGGATCCTTAAACCACTGAGCGAGGCCAGGAATCAAACTTGAATCCTCATGGATGCTATTTAGGCTCATTACCACTGAGCCACAACAGGAACTCCTAACAGCCTGTATTCATCTTTCAAAGCCTCATTCCCAGAAAGACAAAAACTGAATGAACTTGTCACCAACAAATCTGCCTTTGAGAAGGTTCAAATAAGAAAAGATATCCAGGAGGACATCAGTGGAAATGAAGGAAGTCATTCAGGCTGAAATCAAAGTACACGAGGCAGTGACTGTATCCACATGAAGAAATAAAGTGCACCGTAAGAGAAATTTTAAAATACTTAGAGGCGAATGAAAAACAGCAACATACCAAAACTTATGAGATGCAATGAAAGCAGTACTAAATGGGAAATTTATAGCTAAAATGCTTATATTTAAAATGAACAAAGTTCAATAACTTAAACTTCCACCTTAAAAAAGAAAAAAAAAAAAAGAACAAAACAAGAAAACCAAAAAAAAAAACAAACAAAAAAAAAACTAAGCCCAAAGTAGGCAGAGGGAGAATAATAACTATTAAAGCAGAGATTAATCAGTTCAGTACTGTACAAGAGATACCAATCAAGGCAGTTAGACAAGAGAATGAACTGAGAGCATCCAGATCAGAAACAAATTACATAGTAGTGACCACTGCATAACCTTATGACTAAACCAACACCCCCTGGTTTATGTACTTCAATGATGAGTTTATGTGTGTGAATTATTTCTCAGTTGTAAGAAAGGGAGTTACACACACCTTTATAAAAAGTCTATATGTTTGTTTGCTTGTTTAAAAAAAAGAAAAAAAAAATCCGAATGCCTTAGACTAACCGTTTTTCTTTGACTTCTTTCCCTTTTTTCCTGCATGACACACTTATATTGCCATAGCATGACTCATTGGTTTCCTTTTTTTTTTCCTAGCACATGGAGAGAAACATGAGGAATTAATTACCTTGGGAAGCCCTGATTCCCACACTATTAGTGAGGGACAAAAATCTTCAGGGACTTCTAAAACAAGGAAAGGCAAAGAAAAGTCTTCTGAGAAAGAAAAGCTAGCCAAAGAAAAACAAGCACCTCGCTTTGAGCCTCAGGTGGGTCTGATGCTTTTTATTATTGGAATCACTTAATAAATTTAGGCTCATTGGCTCCTTATTTGCCCATCTCTTTTGAGGGGGAAAAAAAAAAACAACAACAAAAAAAAAACAACAAAAAAACCTGTGCCCTCTTTTCAGCAATCTTCTAGATACTTTAAGGACATGCCTTGGATACCTTATGCAAGCAGTCTTCCTTCACTTCCTATCAAAAAGCATTAATTGGAGTTCCCATCATGGCTCAGCAGTGGCCAGCCTGACTGGTTCAAGGACTCAGGTTCAATCCCTGGCCTTGCTCAGTGATTTGGGGATCCAGTGTTGCCATGAGCTGCGGTGTAGGTCACAGACTTGGCTTGGATCAGGTATGGCTGTGGCTGTGACGTAGGCCAGCAGCTGCAGTTCTGATTCGACCCCTAGCCTGGGAACTTCCATGGGCCGTGGGTACAGCCCTAAACAAAAAACAAAAAACAAAACAAACAAAATGCATTAATTGAGCTTTTAATGTGTAAGACACTGTTTGGGGGACTTGGGTTTCTACTACTAATACTACACAGTCCATATCTTCAAAAACTCACAGTCTAATGGAGGAGACTGAAGGTAAAGAGAGTTGTAATGTAGATAGGGTTTGTACAGTGGTAGAAAGGGTAGGAACCCATTACAGCCTCTGCCTAGAGGAGAACTGAACTGAGTCAATGAACAAAGACACATTGAGGCCAAATCCAACACAGTCTGGTTTTGTGAATCAGTAAGTATAAGACAGGAGGCTGGAAGGGCAAGTGAGAGTGAGATGGAGGGGAGCCTTTAAACCTGGTCAAAAGGCTGGAACTCCAGGGTCCTGAAATACAGATTTGTTTTTTCAGGGCGAATTAAGTATTTCCAATGATTAGGGGTAAGGAAGAGTATGTGGGTGGTGAATCTGAAGCATGAAAGCACAATCCAAAAGACACCCAAATTCGAGTTATTTAAAATGCTGAACTCAAAACATTAGCTGTAAGGACAAAGTCTTCCTGTCATTTGTGATCACAGCTTAGGCTACACAGGGCTGGAAGGTGGGAGAGAGGGGCTTTTAAAAGTGTAGTGAAATGATCAGATTTACATTTCAAGTACCTTGATGACTTTTAAGGGTATGAAATTAAGAGGGAAAAGACGAGAGATGAGAAAACCACCAGAAAGCCTTCAATAGTCCAAAGAGTACAAGCTATAGCAGATACAGGCCAAAGAAAGGAAGAAGAGGAAAGAATCAGCTAGGAAATAAACTGGGTATGTAATTATTAATCCAAAGTGGATGGTAAGCAACAAGAAAGAACAAAGGCTATCTGCCACCTTGATTAACTAAATAGACTGTTGGTAGCACGAGTAAAATAGACACTAAAGAAAAATTAACAAATTAGGAAATTATGACTCAGTTTTCTCATACTCAATTAATGGGGGGAAAAAAGCCATCCACCTGCATTTCCAAGATTTAATTTCTTAGCTATGTTAGAATATATACCTTTGGAAACATTGAGAAGTAAATAAGCTTAGCTCAACTTCCACTGGTGGCAGAAGGAATCTGAGGAGCTGGTGCTGGGCTGCTGCTCTTCTGCTTGTGCTGAAAGCTCAGCTGATGCAGGCCAGCTCCAGTCCAATGTCAATGCTAGGAAAAAGTGAGTTGCCACTGCTACGGAGGCTGTTTCAGCCTACATCCCATAATGCAAAAGGCATTTTGGGGGAGTAGAGAATCAAGCAATTGCATATGCTATGCTCACATAAACATTACCAGGGGACAAGCCACATCAATCTACAAAGAGGATTTTGTATATTCAAAATAAAGTGTAAATAGACCAAAAGTGAAGCATGTACTTGAAGTAGCACTGTTACTCTCCAAGCAACCCTTCCTTTACGTATTGAAATTTGGAAACTTAGCACTTCTGCTCCCAAGGGACTTAGAAAAGTAAGCATTCACATGTCACCCTTGAACTTTGTTTCAAATGTTATTTTTGGCAATCAGCATGAAATGATTTATTTTTTAAGCTCAATTTAAGCCCAGTTCTCAAATACTAAGAAGAGTATCAGATAGTGACTGATTAAACCAGAAAAATGTTCAACACACTATCCAATCTCTGAAAAAACATAGGGTTAAGTCAGCAGAAAAGAGAACTCATAGTATAATGATGAAGAAATAATAAAGACTTTCTCATTACATGAATAATTTAACTACAAAATTTGGAAAATCACTCTACTTTTTATCAAATCCTATTCATTCATACCACAAAGTAAGGAAAAACTTACTTACGTAAAAAAGGAAAATAAATATTTTCAGGACAAATTGGAAATTGAATATAGAGACATTGAAGAAGAGAAGAGGTGATTCTCTGGATGCTGGTGTCCTGACTGATAAGAAGCCAGGCCTAGAATCTTCTTCATATGCTGTGGACAAGCCTGCAGGTCCCAGGGAGTCACCTGAGGCTTTTCTAGTTTCTACCAAAGTACCGCTAACTCTCTCATCCCACCAAAGGTGTACAAGCTTTAGAAGGTGGTTGAATTGGTGGACTTGTTCCCAAATTAAGGTGTGATTCAGTCCAAAGAAGAGGAAGAGGCAGTTAAAACTGAGCAGACTATTAGCAAAGACTAAAATAGAGAGAAGAAAAAGCGTTTATCTCTTCAACAAGAAAAGATGGCCAGGTGAGTTACTGATGACAGAACCTGGGCATCCGTTCAGGCATTAAGAACAACTGACCCAAAGTTCTGCATTAAGGGTGGAAGAACTGACTTTTCATCTTCAAAATTTTCCTGAGGGAAAAGGAGCGGCTGCCAAGAGTAGAGTTATTCTGTATTTATTGTGACTGAGACAATTGAAGGATGGCATTCTTCCGGCTGCAGTTAGAGATATTTTTGCTTTCATTTGGCTATGTGAATCCAGTGAAAGGAAGAGGAATTCCAATTCGCACAACTGATGATGGAAGAACAAGGAGTGTGGTTGCTCTTCAGCTATTGTGGAAATCAGCTGAACTCACTCAGAGCCCAGTTTATTAGCACTTTGACTGCATCCGTGGAGGAAGCAGAGGTACCAGATTAGCTTTCATGTTGAGCGTCTTCCATGTGTCCCCCGGGGTGAAGGTGAGGAACTTTATCAAAAATCAGGATGAGATGTGTTTTCACAAAATATTGTTGGAACAAATGAGTCAGGCAGTCAAACTTGGGGAAATACTCTTAAGGATAGAATGAGATATACACTGATGATTGAAACAGCCAGAAACCCCGGAAGCCCTAAGGTAGCTGCAGTAAGTGCCATGATACACAGAGGGGTAGCACTAACAGCTTTTGTGTTCAGAAAGTACGGTCATTTTCTGGGACTCAGCTCTTACTAGTTGGAAGGCCATCAGTATAAGATGTGGCAGGCCGTTAGAGCCACATCTGCTGCTCCAGGCTACTTTGCAGAGTGTGTATTTGGAAAAGGATCTTCATCAAGGTGGAGGTTTGCTTCTTAAAAACCCCTCAGCAGTAGCAATGCATAAGTGTAAATGTCTTTGGCTAGACATCCCCTTAGAGTGCCCAGTATCCCATAGGAGAAACACCATGACATATACAAGCCGGAAAACCAGTATCTCATGTCATCAACACTGCTACAGACACAGATGAAATCCATATAATACTTGATGACCTATTACCTCCTGACACCTACTTTAGTTCAGTCCTGCAATATGCAGAGACGTACCTCTAGATGAAAGCTGAAACAAAAATCTGGATACGATGCAGTTAAAAGGGTTGAAGTACATAGAAATAAAGGAAAAAAATGAAAATACTTATAAAAATATTGTCAAGAAAAAACAATTCTACAGAAAATGAACCACTGGATAAAACCAGAAACTGACATGGATGAAGACCTTTTCAAAATTATGAAGAATATGTGCATATTTTCAAAAATGAAAGCCTGTTCAGAGGATCCAGCAATTTTAGTAAGGAACTGGGAGATTCAGTATGAGCTAACTTTGGAATACTCATGAATTCTTGGGAATCTTGGCTAAGACAAAGTTTGGACCACCTTGTGAAGCACAACGAATCTGTTTGGTTATAGAATTCATATGGGAATTGGGTTTTTATGACATAAATAGGAAACTAAGCTTTAGGATTCTTAGTACTGTGTTAGTTGGCTTTAGTAGCTATAGGCATTATATTATTTGATGTTTAAAATGTATTCACATATGTGCCAAACAGGAAACTGAAAACTATCATATTATCCTTTGTCTTTTTTATTTAGTCACCATAATCATGTTGAATTTATTGGATCACTGATTTTATTTCATATGGAAAAGTTAATTTCTTCGTAAATTTACAGTACTTATGTCCTCACCAGCTGCATTCTACCATCCAAATATTTCTAGTGTAATACCATCTAAACAAATGCAGAAGTATGGAATGTTCTCTGTCAGATTACAATTATGTCTGAAATATAAAAGAACCGAAAAACGCTTTTTACTCCAAATGTGTTCTTTCAACATTGTTTGGTTGAGAAACATAGGTGAAGCTCCATTCAACCACTTTTTTTCCTCTTGAAACTTCAAGATCGTGCTGTGGGTTAACTTTTCTAGATGTAGCTCCAGTTAATCATTTACTGTTATAAAATCAATTATTTGATTAATAATTAAGCTTAGTTCAATAAATAAATCCTTGTAAGACATGCGGCCCCTCCATTAGCCCTTCGTAGTCTTCCCTGCCCTAATCAAAACTGGATCCCAGAGAAGGTTCTGATAAACTCATTTTTCAAGCAATATAAACGATGGGAAAAGCTTATGTACTGTGTTTTAAAAGGAAGCCATAAAAGAACTTCCAATTTTGAGATTTATATTTTCATTAGAATATTAAGGGAATATCATAGAAAGCTAAGTCTTCTTTTTGGTCACATTGAATCCAAACTGCAGGTGAAAATTTTATTCAGTGCCCACCCCCCCCAATTCCAGTCCTGTGTAGATGAACAATTGACATTGTCTCAATCTTATATAAAGTGCCAGTAACCACATCAGACTCAAGCCCCTCCCTACCAGATTGCTACCAATGGCTTCACTTGCCTAGACATTTTCGAAGCCTACGTCAGTCTGCTCCCAGCCTCAGGTCTATGAACGTGATCCTACAGCAAAAGGTTGACTGTCACAATAATAATATGTCAAGTGTATCCAGACTTGGAAATGATCAACTATTCCTGCCCTCATTATGAGTGAGCCTAAGTATAATTTAGAATTATTTTTATTTACAGTTTTTAGGTGAAATTTGCATAGCATGAAATGCAGCCATCTTGAATGTACAAATCAGTGTTTTGACAAGTGCGTTCACCATGAAACCCACTGCTCAGTTAAGGTATAGATTATAGACCATTTGCATAAGCTTAGAAATCCCCTTAAGCCTCCTTGCAATGAATTCTGTCATCCCCGTACCTCACCCTCAAGCAGGTTTTGCCTCTTCATACAAATGAATCATATAAGAAGTATTCTTTTATGGTCTTTTTTTTTTAGGGCCACACTGGCAGCATATAGAGGTTCCCAGAATAGGGGGCCAATCGGAGCTGTAGCCGCCGGCCTACACCAAAGCCACAGCAAGGCCAGATCCTTAACCCACTGAGCGAGGCCAGGGATCAAACCCATGTCCTCGTGGATGTTAGTCAGGTTCATGAACTGCTGAGCCGCAACGGGAACTCCCAGAAGTATTCTTTTACGCTCAACTTCTTTATTTCAGTATAGTGTCTACCTGTAGAATTCAACCACACTGTCATGTGCATTTGTTGTTTATTACTTTTTAAAGTTATGTAGTATTTGATGTATGAACATATTACAACTGTTTATCCATTCATCAGTTGACAGGTATTTAGATGGTTTCCCTCTTTTTGGCTAATACGAATGAGGCTATAATAAATGGTCTTTTCCAAGCCTTTTTGTGAATATGTTTTCATTTCTTTTGGGTAAAATGCTTGATAGTGTATCAAATTTATGGATCATAGTGTAAAATCTAGACACTTTTGAAAGGAAGAAAGCATCTGACCCAAAGGTTTTTATTTTGTCAGATGTCCATTGCTCACTCTCAAGAAGACCCAAATAAGCCCTTCTGGATTTTGAGGTTGGTCACTGAACACAATGAAGCAGAATTTTTTGAAGTGAAAAAAGATACCGAACGAGCAGATGAAATCCGAGCCATGAAGCAAGCCTGGGAGATGACGGAGCCAGGAAGATCGATCAAGGTCACCTGAGTTTGAAAAGTTATCCTTTTACTTTGCATTCCCAGGTGTGGTCTGAAAGAAGAGCCATGTTGGTGAGATCACATGGTCTTTCCTTTAGGAAATATCTAGAATTTTGTCAGACATCAACTAACTAGATATTACGACCACATTTGGACACCTTGTGAAATGTTAGTCTTTGGGTACCCCGATGACTTGCAAAAGCAAAGCACATAACGGTGCCCCTTATGACCCAAACTGTAGTCGCCTCGTCCTTTGCCGTCATCAGGGATTAACACTGTCCGTCCTTAACACTCCCAACGAAGAGAGCATAAAAAAATGCTTATTACGTGCTTTCATGTACTTTGAACAGCCTGAATAGATTAAAAAGTATGTGCTGCCTTTTTGGAATACACCTGATCCCTATTTTAATATAAGAAGCAGTGCCACGGGGAAAAGTTGTTATTTATGTGTGTTTCATGTCACTCGCTCAGGGTTACTGAGGCAGTTGACAAAGGTTCAGGAGACCTGGATCTAAAACCATATGCCCAGTGTATGCGTTTTAGGATTGCTTCTTCCTTAGTTCTCAAAATCACTGTCAAAGTCATGGATGGTTGAGAATTTGAGTTTTCCTTTGATAATTCATAAGAGCTGGCCTGGTTCAGACTGCTGTATTCATTCACATCGTCCTGTGTCTTTTGAGTACTATTGAGATGGTGTTGCCTGTACCGTGTGTTTACAGTGTCTGTCTTTTAGGCTTCCCAGGCTCGTCTCCATTATCTCAGCCGGTTCATTAAGAAAACGCCTGACACCGAGGGTGTGCTTATGTCTGAGAGCCAAACCAAAGCAGGGGAAGAAGGTCAGTGGACCCTGCCCTGGCTGCCCCAGACGTGGAGCTGTTACTTGCACCTCTTAAAAGCTAGTCAAGAAGTCAGGCTTGGTCAAAAGAAAATTTTCAGAATCTATGTTCTTAAAGGAGTGTTAAAAATAAGTCATGATCCTGTAAGAAAATAGACCCTGAAGCATTTTCTTTTCACCAAGCAGGTTTTTACTTTTTCCCCCCAGGGAAAAAGTATATGATTTTCCCCATTTAAGAAAAGATGAAGTCAGAATAAGGGTGCAGCCTCATTAGAAGGTACGTGAACTTGAAGGCAGCTGTTACAACTGTCAATCTGGTACCTTTCTAATCACAATAGTGGTAAATAATAGCAATAAGAATCACAGTAATGAATCTAATTGCTTTTATCGAGCTATCTGCCTTAGGCCTGAAACTGTGAAATACTAATAATTTCATCTTATACTGATACATCAACTCACTGATATATAACATTGTTTCCAACTTACCAATAAGGATATAGGTTCTGAGTAAAATTCACAAGCTACCCAGAGACAGAGCTCGCCGTCTTCTCACAGACCCTTGGCTGCCGCCGTCTATCATCACCCTGAGCTGTCCAGGGAGGCTGAAGACATTCACATCTCAAATCATGCTTTTCCACTTTTACATCTTCAGGAGTGTGACTTGATAATCATTGTAAAAGTAATGCCCCTTAGCTTTCACACCAAGACTATAAACAACAGATATCTCCCAATCCTGTTATTCTAGGATGCTCAAAGTGCTTTATGTTTATTATGTCACTCTGACTCACAGTAGGTATAACATAAACATTACTATCCTCATTTTACAGATTTAGAGACAAAGCTCAGAGGCTCGCCTTATCCTTCCTAAATCATACATCCGAAAAGTGACAAAGTTGAGATTAATACCAAATAGGCAGGGCGTGGATGGAAAATTACTTATAGGAATTTACTTAGGTAGCAAAGGTCAGGAAAGGGAAATTTGATTGACTATCAAGGGCAGCAGAAGAGGAGCTTAACTGGGTATCAAGATAGGGGGATTCTCAATAAACTAGTTTAGCAGGATTTTTTGCTAAAACTGGGATTCATGACAAGTCAGGGATGAGGCCTGATGGGAAACAGAGCTGAGAGAAGACTGACCTTATCATACTACATACATGCAACAAAGGCACAAATCTTAAGCATATGGCATTATGTATTTTCACATATGTGTATCCTCAAGAGCCACCATTCAGATCAAGATATAAAATACTTAATACATCCCAATAGTCCTCCTCATTCCCCTTCCCAGCCTTTTTCTTCCTTAAAGTAACTATTAGTCTGATCTGACCTCTATCACCATGAATTAATTTTTCCTGTTCTTGAACTTAACATATCTGGAATCATACAGTATGTATTCTATATGTCTCGCTCCTTTTGTATGTGACTTCATAGAATGCAAGTTTTTTCAGTAACGCCTATATCATATTGTAGTAGAGACATCATCAATGAAAGAGTCAGACACAAAGAGTCCCCTGAGTTTAGATAGCAGAGAGACCCTGTCATCAGGGAGCATGCTATGGAAGAAGTGGCAAATGAGCAAGGGCCTGAAGGATCTGACAAAATCGACAAGCAGTGAAAGTGGAGGGTCATCCCCTGCAGGGAAGGAGGAGCGCGAGCAGAGCACGCGGAAGGAAAATATCAGTAAGTGCTGCTCTTATTGCTCAGATAACCACATCTTTTGAAGTAAAAATTCTAGAAGAGCTATCAAGTGAAGCATATGTGATGGCTAGGGTTAAACATAGAAAAATATGTATATACAAATACAGAGTCTTCATTTTGATTGTCACAATTGATCATCTGCTCAAGGACCTGGTTACTACATATTTAACCTCAAGATAAAAGTGGGCAAAAAAAATTTTTTTTAATAATTTTTAAGTAGCAGTTATATTTTTGTATAATTTCCTGTCTATGAGTAATAAAATTGCAGTGATCACATATACTGTTGTCACTAAACACAGATCTCCTGTTTTATCTGTAGTATGTTACATCTTTTATAATAAATTTTAAGTATTTGGTTTCTAAAATGTCCAAAGACAGAAATTTTCAGTGGTGCACAAGCCATACCAATTGGTTCATTTCTGTATGATATGGATTTGTGTTTATTGACTAAAATGAACCTAAATCCTCGATGGAGAGTGTTAGAAAAAAATTATCTTCCCACATACCTGACTTCCTTGAGGAACAGTTTTCCCTAAGCAACTCATGAACCTTCTGTTGCCGATGGGCTAAGTATGTCATCTGATTGATGTGTTTGGAAAGAATAAATTGGACTGCCCACAGGAACCCTAAGTCTCCTGCTCATCCCTGAGTTGAACAAGAATAGCTGTGACAAAGGGGTGCTGAAAGGTTTGGTTAGTTCTAGGGTTCTCACATCAAGCTATACATACCTCACATCAAGTCATATACATATACACCTATTTCAAAAGAATGGTCTTTTTCTTTCTCTGCTTGTTCGAAACTCAGATAGGAAAGATATTTTGGAAGAAAGCATCCTCAGAAATGCCAATAATGGTTCTGTTCTCAAAATTCCTAAACCAGTCTGAGAATTTTTTAATTGAAACTTGATTATGGCTAAACCATACTTTTGAGTGATTTTTCAGAGTGAAGAAGAAAATTCCAAATTTCAAAGGGCTCTTTACTATAATAACAAAAGATTCTGATACTTTTGAGCCTCTATAAGGGGTTAATATCTAAAATACTAAATAGCTCATACAACTCAATATCAAAAAAACCAGCAGCCCAACTAAAAATGGGCACAAGACCTGAACAGGCATTTTTTCAAAGAAGACATTGGGATGTCCAACAGCCAAATGAAAAGATGCTCAACATGCTAATCATCATGGATGTGCAAATCAAACCCACAATGAGATATCATCTCACACTTGTCTGAATAGTCATCACCACAAAGGCCACAAAGAACAAATGCTAGTGAGGATGTGGAGAAAAAGGAACCCTTGTGACTGTTGATGGGAATGTAAATTGGTGCAGCCACTGTGGAAAACAGTCTGCAGACTCCTCAAAAAACTAAAAATAGAGCACTATATGATCCAGCAATTCCACTCCTGGGTATACATCTGAAGAAAACAAAAACACTATTTCACGAAGATGCAAGCACCCCAGCATGCTCATGTTCATAGCAATATTTATTTACAATAGCCAAAATATAGAAGCAACCTAAGAGTCCATCAGTAGATGAATGGATGATGAAATTATATATATATATACACATATATAGCATAATATATATTATATGACATATGGATATATATACTACTCAGCCATAAAAAGAATGACATTTTGCCTTTTGCAGCAATGTGGGTGGACCTGGAGGTATTGTGCTTAATGAAATAAGTCAGATAGAGAAGGAAAAATTTCAGCCTCATTCATAATAGCCAAAAGGGGGGAATACAATATACATATACCCATCAACAGATGAATGGATAAATAGTTGTAATATGTTCATACATCAAATACTTAACATTAAAAAGTAATAAACTACTAATGCAGTGTGGATGAATTCCACAGACAGACGTTATACTGAAATATAGATGCTGAGCACAAAGAATACTTCGTGTATGATTCACTTGTATGAAATTTCAGAACAGGCAAAAGTTGCTTGAGGGTGAGGTATGAGGATGACAGAATTCATTGCAAAGAGGTTTAAGGGAATTTCTAAGCTTATGCAAATGGTCTATAATCTATACCTTATTGAGATGCAGTCTGGGCTAAGACGGAACATTCAGGAAACAGGAAAGGTAAGAGTGAGCAAGGACGGCAGACTTAGAGGCCAAAGTAGTCTGTCCTCAACTGCAGTGACAATGCCAGATCCTCACCCTGCTGAGCCACAAGGGAAATCCTTTATGTATTTTTTAAAAATGAAAAATTAATTTGATGTTACTTTTTTAATGTTTTTAACGTTTTACATTAGATTGTATTTCTGAATGAATATCCCTTTTAACAAGTTGTTATAAATTAAAAAATTAGCAATATTCCTGGAGACTTCTACAAGCACATGGGAAAAGTCAGATTAAATAGTCAGTGGGGTGGGGATGGGGGCAGGGGTGGGATTATTTGCATAGCAGAGTGAAGACCTGACATCTCCTCTCCCCCAAAAGCAATGATAACCTGGAAAAAAACTGATCAAGAAACATTTAAAAACTCTGAAGGCATACAAGCTAAATGAAAAATAGTTATTAAAAATAAAAAAGACAAAAGCAAATGAACTAGTTTCTTATTGCTTCTGTAACAAATAACCACAAATTTAGAGACTAATAACTAAGTAACAGTAACTTAGTGACTAATAACACAAACTTTTGGAAGTTCTAGAGGGCAGAAATCCTAAAATTAAGCTTCTGGCAGGGCGGCATCTCTCCTGGAGTCTCTTGGGGACAATCTGTTTCCATGTCTAGCTTCAAGGGCCATCCCCCTTAAATGAAGAGGCTTGATGCCTCTTCCTCATATTCAAATCAAGCAGAATAGTAGCTGCAAATCTCTCTGTCTCTCTGTCTCTCTTTCTATCCCTCCCTCTCTGTTTTCTCCATGACCATCACCTCATCTACTTCTTGGATTCTCACTCTTTCACTTGCCTTTCTTTTTCCCTTAAAAGCGTTCTTGTGATTGCATTGAACCCTGCTGAATAATGTAAGATTATCTGCTCTCAAGATCCTTACCTTAGTTGCATCTGCAAAATCCTTATGAGGAACATATTCATACTTTTCAGCGATTAGGACATGGATATCTTTGGAAGTCTGTTGGTCTGTCTACCACTGTTAGCCTACCAGCCTACTGCAGGGATGTATCATATTTTAATATGGGATTCTCTCATCAACCCCAAGGTCTGTAGCATGGTAGCTAGGAGAATCAGCAGCTTTGTTGCCAAGGCTAAAAGGGATTTATCTGATTTGAGGCGCCATGGAAAAGTTCTACACTCATGGATATTGTTGCAAGTATAGTGAACATGGTGGCAAGTAGTTGGAATAGCCAACATTATAGCAGCTTGAGATTGTGATACTGGTCAGGAAGAATAAAAAATCAGCCAAAAATTAAATAAAGAGATTGGGATAATAAAAGAGACATAGTGATTTCCACTTTCAACAAGGCAGGTTGTCCACTTTAACCACTTGCAGTCAACATTTTAATGGAGGTTCTAGCCAGTTCAGTCAAGAAAAAGAAATAAAACACATCCATATCAGAAAGGAATAAGTAAAACTGTAAAACAGAAAGGAAGAAGTAAAATCAATGTGCTATATTGAAAATCCTAAGAAATCATAGAAAAAGAACCAAGAATATCATCTAGAACTAATATGAGTTTGGTGAGATCACATGATAGATTAATATAAAAATTGCTTTCATTTCTACATATTATCCATGAAGAGTCAAAAACTGAAATTAAGACAGTTTCATTCACAATAGTATCAATAACAAATGTATGGACATAAATTTAACAAAAGTGAAAGACCTGTATACTGAATATTATAAAACATCTTTTAAGGAAATTCTGTAAGATCTAAATAAAGAGTAAGCAATGAGATCCTGATATGTACCACAGGGAACTATATCTAGTCACTTGTGATGGAACATGATGGAGGATTGTGTGAGAAAAAGAATGTATACACACACACATACGTATATATAAACACACATATATACATATATGTATGTATATATATGTAAAACTGGGTCACTTGGCTGTACATCAGAAATGGACAGAACATTGTAAATCAACACATCAGAAATTGACAGAACATTGTAAATCAACTATAATAGAAAAAAAAATCTTAAAAAAGAGAAAAGAAAGAAAGAAGAGGCAGTCAGGAAGTTTCCTTGTGGGGCAGCAGGTTAAAGATCTGATAGTGATGCAGCTGGTTGCACAACTCTGTAAATTTACTAAAGAGTATTGAATTATATTTTAAAATTGATAAATCTTATGGTATGTAAATTATACATCTCATTTTTTGAAAAGAGAGATTAAATGATCTGGAAAGTCTGAATGGTTAATAGCTTAGTCTCTAAAATTTTTTTCTTAAATCAATTCCTGTGGATTCATATGAATCTGTGGGGTAAAAAACTACTATTACTTTGATTATCAGTGTTTGCTTGTTATATGTTGCCTATTCTCCTGGACTAAAAGTTTCTTGAAAAGTCAGATACTGTGTCTCAAAACATTTTTATATCCCACCCCCCATAGTGTTTAACATAGCTTTCACAGATAGACCAAGTTCTTTAAATATTGGATAATTTAACTGTTTATAAAGACATTTTGCAACAAAGTGTGACCTTTTTTTAATCTCTGCTTTCATTTACTATAATTAGAGTAATTTTCTTACTATTCTTATAGCGCATATTCATTTTTTCTATATTTAATTTATCTTTTTCATTTATCCGTAAGTATAGTTGGAATTGCCATTGTGGCACAGTCGAAACAAATCTGACTAGTGTCCATGAGGACCCGGGTTCAATCTCTGGTCTGGCTCAGTGGGTTAAGCATCTGGTGTTGCTGTGAGCTATGGTGAAGGTTGCAGATGCGGCTTAGAGCTGGCATTGCTTGGCTGTGGTGTAGGCCAACAGCTACAGCTCCGATTCGACCCCTAGCCTGGGAGGGAACCTTCGTATGCGCGAGTGCAGCCCTAAAAACACCAAAAAAAAACAAACCAAAACAAAAACCTAAGTATAGTAACACCAGCTGGAGGATAAATGTGAAATATAATTATATTTCAGTGAAGTCATTAAATCACATTAAAATCATATTAAGTAAGGCAAGTCCAAAGTATTTAAATTTAAATGAGATACACAATCCTTTAGTTAATCATTGTTGATGCTTTTTTGAAAGCCTGGGACTTTTTTTTTTTTTTTAAACAGGGCCTCGTTCACGATCGCCAACAATTTTGGAAATGTCTCCACAACTTATTCGGAAAAAACTACAATGTGTAGACTTAAGTCAGTATATACAGTAAGTTTCATAAACATGATTAATGCCAACATCTGAGTTCCTAGAATTTTGGGTAGATTGTCAATAGGCAGTTGCTAAACAACTGAAAATTTAAAATTAAATAATATATTTTCAGTGTATTTAGATTTTTACAAGTACATGACTTGCATCTCAAATTTAGTAAATATTTTATGAGTTAATTATAAAAGCATTTAAATGTTTTCTGATAAGATTAAATTTGTTGCCTGGTTAAGGTGAGTTGAACTATGGAAAACTCCCATCATACCTGCTGCCGTTATTTAATCGAACTTTCTTTTCTTTTTTTTTTTTTTTTTTGTCTTTTTGTCTTTTGTCTTTTGTTGTTGTTGTTGCTATTTCTTGGGCCGCTCCCGCGGCGTATGGAGGTTCCCAGGCTAGGGGTTGAATCGAAGCTGTAGCCACCGGCCTACGCCAGAGCCACAGCAACACAGGATCCGAGCCGCGTCTGCAACCTACACCACAGCTCATGGCAACGCCGGATCGTTAACCCACTGAGCAAGGCCAGGGACCGAACCCGCAACCTCATGGTTCCTAGTCGGATTCGTTAACCACTGTGCCACGACGGGAACTCCTAATCGAACTTTCTTAAGAACTAAACAGTAGCACCAATAGAGAGAGTTAACCTAAGAATATTTTTAAGTTTGGAAACATTTTGAAACCTATTTAGCTTCATAAATTCAAAAAAAAAACTAAGAAATATTCTCACAGTTTCAGACACCAATTCCACAAACATCTCTTCACATAGCACATCTAATTTTGCTGATATTTTTCTAAAATAATTTCCTAAAATATTAGTGACTTAATAAATGGAGCATAGTCCACATAAAAATAATGGTTTATGATTTCTGGTCCTAATATTTGATTTGATTTGAACCACCACCCTGTTGATATGATTTTTAATTGTTTGAGTGCTAAAGTTCATTCCTGAATTTTCAAATAATTTATGTATCCCTTTTGATGTTTTTAAATCAAGGAAAACAGATACTGATATTCTGCTGCAAACGGATGAACTGAATCAGCAGCAGGCAATGCAAAAGGCAGAGGAGGTTCATCAGTTTCGACAATATAGGTCCAGAATCCTCAGCATTCGAGACATTGACCAAGAAGAAAGGTTGAAAATAAAGGATAAAGTTTTGGAGATGTATGGGGAAATGCAGGTGAGTTCCAAAGTGCATATACTTCCATCGCAGCCGACAAATTCTTTTGTAATATTAAAAAGATACTAGCACAGGATACTATATCCAATCTGCTGAGATACACCATGATGGAAAATAATATAAAAGAGAGAATGTATATATATGTATATATATGTATGAGTGAGTCACTTTGCTGTACAGCAGAAATTGGGATGACACTGTAAATCAACTATTCTTTAATAATTTTTTTTAAAAGATACCGTAGAATGATAGAAAGGTAGAAAGAAGTCTTGAAAACATTCAGTTCCCAAGTTCTCAGAAAATTGGCAAATTGATTATACACATCTAATTTACTCACCCCCTAAAATCCTTCTGAAATACAGTATTGGAAATCTATCCACAAAATGGGAAGAATGGGAATGAAGACCACAGCAAAATATTCGTCAAGTTGGAAAGTAGTTGGAGGAAGATGGAATTAACAGACTTGAGGCCGCTGACTCCTAAACTGGCAGTAGAAAAACTCTTAAGAATCAACCCATTTTGCTCCACAGACTCCCCCACAGGCTCAGAAATTGGTGGCTGGTAGCATCAGCCTTGTTAAGAAGTGAAAGTGATGGGAGTTCCCATCCTGGCGCAGCAAAAAAAGTGAAGGTGAAGTGAGAGGGAGAAAAAGGCTTTGGGTTTGGTTAGTTTAAAGCTACTTTGGAAGCAGTTAGAGTCTCAGGTTACCACCTTGACTTTTTGTAGCCAGATGACTGTCACTCCCCTATCCCAGCAGAAGGCTCAAGGTGCTTTGTTTACACATAATCCAAAGGCAGCTCGGGGGCGGGGGGGGGGTGAGAGATCAAGCTTAATCATAAAGAGAAGTATCGTTATACTAGAAATGGGGAAGTTTGCTAAGTGTTACATGGATGACTTTCACTATGGAGGGTGAAGGTTTTTTTTTTTTTTTTTTCCTCTCTTTCTCTGCAGCAAACACATACATACTCGCAAAGACTCCCTCTAGGGAGGAAATAGATGCTAAGATGCAAACATAATAATAAATACATTGTATAATGTGATAGAAAGGGACTAGTATTGAGAAAAAAATAAAACAGAATCAGAACATGATGTTTCAGAAGAGATGGCTGGTGCAAAGGCCCTAAGCAAAGAGCATAGTGGATGTTTTAGCGGAAGAACAGCAGGGAGGCCAGAGCCGTTGGTGTGGAGTGAGCAGGGTAGATGAGTGGAAGAGAGGTCAGTGAGGACGCGGGGAGAGGCTGGTGGAGAAGATAATCATGCAGGACTGAGCAGGCCGCTGCAAAGACTTTAGCTTTTATTCTGAGGGAAATATGGAAGCACGACAGGGTTCTAACGAGCAGAGGAGGAGCATGATTTGACTTAGGCGTGAAAAGGTCTGCTCTGGATATTGTGTGAAGAACAGATTAGTATCAAAGAAGAGAGATCTGTGAGAAGACTACTGCAGTAAGCATGTAAGAGGTAACAGTGCTTCCTACCAAGGCCATGGTGCAAAGCAGCTGAACTCTGGATGTGTTTTGAAAATAGCATCAACCAGATTTCCAGATGGATTGTTGGTATCTTATGAGAGAAAGAAAGGAGTAAAGAAATACCATACTTTTGGGGGGGCTTAAAACAGTAGAAAGGACCACATGCTATCATACCTGATGGTTGGAAGGATACATAACATTTCAGTTTGGAACCATTTTTTTTGGCTATGTCTATTCTATGAAAACAAGACTATTAGATAGTCATGTGGAAATGCTGAGAAAAAGATATGTGATTTTGGAATGTGGGCAAGAGATCTGGCTGGAGATTTTTAAAGAATGGGGGACCCAATCAGTGTATAAATAGAATGTAAAGCCTTAGGGTCAGAGAAGCTCTAACCCAAGGGGAGAGGCCTCAGATCTGCTTCATGGCCGCCTCCACATAAGAGACGAAGGAGAAAGGGAGAAATCAGCCGAAGTGACTGACAGGGAGCAGATAGCAACGTAGAAGAACAATTAAGCGGATGTGGCGTCCAGGAAACCAGGTGGCCTCCGGAAGGAGAGGGTGTGCTTAAGTAAGACTAGGAATGAGAAATGATCTTGGCTTTAGATAACATATGTCTTTGGTGTCCTTGATGACTACGCTTTTTCTGAAATGGTGAGACTGGAAACCACATTGTTAGCAAAGATAAGCATTCCATTAGGTGATATTATTTAGAAGTTCTTCAAGTACAAATCAGATACAGTTTGTCGAGGCTAGAATACGTGTGGCGAACTACTCATTTATGGCGTGAGAGACACCACCCAGCTGCCTATTTTATATCGATGATCTCTGAGCCCATTTAAAGCAGATAACTGCTTTGCCAAAATCTCTGCTTATTTCTTCCTTCACCTTTCTCTTTCTTTTTCTTCTACTGATGCTTTTATTTGGCATTCTGTAAAATCTCACATGCCCTTTGCTGTTATCTCATGTTTTACGCAAACATAAACATTTGAGACCACAGCCTCGTTTTCATCTTTATTCAGTCATTTGCCACATGCATCCAATGGCATGAGGAAAGGCTAGAGAGAATGCAGTTTTTTTCTGGAATCAAAATAAGGCTCTCTCTGTGGCGCTTATTTGTTTGGACTTCTGTTTTGCCACAGGACTCCTTAGATGAAGCCCGGCAAAAGATCTTCAATATCCGGGAGGAGTACAGAAACAAGTTGCTGGAAGCGGAGCGCTTAAGGTTGGAGGATCTGGCTGCAGAGGAAGCCGCCAGACGTGTGGAGCCAGAAAAGAAGGGCCCAGCTCCTAACTCAAAGAAAAAAAATAAAGGAAAGAAGCAGTAACCTGGAGAGGCCCCATACTTCTTTTTCTCTGAGGAAGAAGAAAAACTTATTTTTAATTATCTATGACTTTGCCTTTGATAAAAAAAAATTGTATTAGGTCAATTGAAAATAGATGTTTTCTCACCTTAGACATAGTTTCTGAGTTTTAATGTTAATGAATTAGTTTTTCCCAGGAAGCTATTATTTGAGTTAAAATTTTTCTAATGTCCATAAAGGTAGCCTAAAATTATTCAGAATGGAACAAAATGTATGTGTCTCACTCCGAATTGCTTCTCTTTTAGTTAGTATTAGAACAGGACCATAAGGGGTCAAACAGGACTGCCTTTGAAAAGTTTAACAGCGAGAAAAATAGCTATTGTTCATTTGTCCCTAAAGACTTTAAAATGTTTTTAAAATTGCTTCAAAATCGTTAAACAGATAGTTAACAGTCTGCATCAGTATAGATTCAAGCATGAAAAAGTATGCTCAAAATAAAAAAATAATTTTTTTAAAAAATTAAATAAAAATATGCTTCAGACTTGTGCTCTTTCTTTCTTTCTTTTTTTAAGGAGAACACCAGCAAATGCCCCTCACTGGGCAAGAACTTTTGTGGGTCAAGCACACACACAAAGTGTTAGAAGTGCAAATCCTAACAGTGAGTCAGGGGACAAGCCAGGCCTAAAGAAAATGGTCACCTTTGTTACGTGTTCCAGCACTGTATTTGTCATAACACAGAACATATTCGTGTATGCTAGTTAAAAAAAAAAAAAAATGCAGTGAGCGTCTTAACTGGGACACACAGTAGGAAATTGACTTTCCCCAAACCACACTTTCATGACTTTCTCAGATGAAAATTCCCATAGCATTTCTGAACCAGTCAAAGCTGTTTCACTTGGATTTTGGTTTTTTCATTAATTTTAAACCTTTATTATTAAAATTTTAACTCTTTATACATGTGTATTTGTAATTTTAATTAAATATGGAAACACATGCATTGCTTCTCTATTACTCTTTGCCTGCACTTTCCTTCACTACCAGTCCCCCCCCCCCAGAAATAATTCATGGTAACAACCTATATGGATGTTTCCATTTTTCACTCATCTCATATAATTATACATCATTTTATTTTATATCATGGCTTGTTTTACAAATTGACATTTTATCATGCAGATCTCACTGTATCTTGATTTTTCTCATCAAACAATACGAAATCTCTTCTAGTCAAAAGTATTATTTTTAATTACTATGTAATATTCCATGGCACAATGTACCATAATTTATTCAACTAATTCTCTATTGAGGAACACTTTGGTTTTAAATTTTTACCATACTGTCTACTTGAAAATTTGTGTGCGGGTTTGTATCAGGATATTCAAGTACATGGAGTTCCTGCTGTGGGAGAGCAAGTTAAGGATCTGGTGCTCTCTCTTTGGTGGCAAGGGTTTGATCCCTGGCCTGGATCACAGCTGCAGCTCTAATTCAATCCCTGGCCTAGGAACTTCTATATGCTGCAGTGAGGCCAAAAAAAAAAAAAAAAAAAAGGAAGGACATTCAAGTACAGTTAATCTTCAAACAACACAAATTTGAATGTGCAGGTATAAAAACATTTATTACACAGATATTTATCATTAAATATATTGGAAAAAAATTTTGGAGATATGCAACAATTTGAAAAAATAACTCACAGGTGAACTGCATAGCCTAGAAACATTTTTAAAAATTAAGCAAAAGGTATGTCATGAATGCATAAAACATATGTGGATACTAGTGTATCTTATCATTTACTACCATGAAATGTACACAAATGTATTATAAAAAGTTAAAATGTGTCAAAATAAATACAGATCATACATGGTGCCATTTGTAGTCAAGAGAAATGTAAACAAAGATGTGGTGTTCAAGTTATCTGCAGTCTATAATAATTTTGTAGCCACTTCCTGTTACTTTTGCAGCCAGCTCGAATGTTGTGCGTACCCTCTTAAAATGTCATGGGAGGCTAAGCATCTCCATGTAAGCAGTAATCTCTTCATCAAATGGCATATCAGTAAAAAGTGATCTCTAGTGATTGAGAATTTTTCATGGTAGTTAGTGCAATACTATAAAACTTGAATAACACCAGGGGACCCATATGATACTGAAAGTGATCCCCCCCAAAAAAACAGAGAAAAGTCATGACATTTCAAAAAAAAAGTTGAATTGCTTGATAGGTCTCATAGATTGAGGTCTGTATCTGTGGTTGCCCACCATTTCAAGATAAATGAATCTGGCATTAAAAAAAAAGAAAAAAGAAAACGAAAGGAAATTTATGAAGCAATCATTGCAGCTATGCCAGCAGGTGCAAAAACTTTCTGTTTTTTGAGAAATATCTTTTTATCTTGTACTCAAAATGCAGCTTGTGTATGGGTGCAGGATTGCTATAAGAAAGGTATCCTTATACACACTAAAATGATTTGAGAAAAAGCAAAATCATTACATGACAACTTAAAGCAAAAGGAAGTTGAAGGATCTAAAGCTGGAGAATTTAATGCCAGCAGAAGATGGTTTGATAATTTTAGAAAGAGGTCTGGCTTAACAAATGTCAAGATAACAAGAGAAGCAATTTCTGCCGACCCAGAGGCAGCCAGCAGATGGGTTCCCAGAAGCCATTAAGAAAATGATGAGAAAGGATATCTGCCTGAACAGGTTTTTAATGTAGACAAAAGTTATCTTATTCTGGAGGGAAAAATGCCACACTGGACATTTATTAGTAAGGAAAAGAAGAAAGAACCAGGATTTGAAGCAGGAAGGAACAGGCTAAGTCTACTGTTTTGTTCCATGTGGTGGGGTTTATGATCAGGACTTCCTTCAACTATAAATCTGCTAACCCTAAGCCAATAAGGGAAAAGATAAACACCAGCTGTCAGTCTCTGGGTTGTACAGCAAGAAGGTCTGGACAATGAGACCCCTTTTCCTGGATTAGTTCCATTGATGCTGTGTCCCTGAAGTCAGAAGTACCTTGCCGGTAAGTGAGTGCCTTTTAAAGTTCTCTGGATATTGGACAATGTCCCCAGTCACCCAGAACCCCATGATTTCAACATTGAAGGAGTCTTAAGTTTTCTATCTGCCCCCAAACACAGTGCTCTAATTCAACCTCTAGATCAGGGCTAATAAGGACCTTTAAGAATCATTACACATGGGACTCTAGGCAAAGGATGGCCAGTGCTATGAAAGAAAACCCTGATAGAGGGAACATCATGACAGCCCGGAAGGATTACATTATTGAAGATGTATCATTGCCATAGGAAACAAACAAACAAACACCTAAAAACCACCAAGCTCAAAACAATTCCTACTGAGGAAAACTGCATCCAGATGTTGTGCATAACTTCACAGGATTTATGACAGAGCCAATTAGGGAAATCATGAACGAGATTGTGGATATGGCAAAAATGATGGGGGGTGAAGTGTTATAAAGATCTTGTAGGAATTCTAAAGCTACTAGACACTGCACCAGAGGAATTAACATAAGATGATCTGATGGAAGTGAGTGCTTCCAAACCAGTACTGGATGATGAGGAAGAAGACTTAGAAGAAGCAGTGCCAGAGAACAAATTGACACTAGACAAATCTGACAGAAGGGTTCCAATTATTCAAGACTCATTTTACAACCTGGTCCCTTCTATGATACGGGCACTGAAATGAAAACAAACAGTGTAAGAAGGATTGGACATGTATAGATACATTTTTAGAGAAATAAAAAAGCAAAAACAAACAAACAGAAACTACAACATATTTGCATAAAGTTACACCACACCGAGTGCACCTGCTCCCCCTTTCACCTCCTCCACCTCCTCCGCCTCTCCCACCTGAGAAAGCAAGACCAACCCTCCTCTTTCTCCTCCTCCTCAGCCTACACCTTGTGAAGGGCATGAGGATGAAGACCTTTATGATGAGCCGCTTCCACGAAATGAATAGTAAATCATCACAGTGCCTTACCGTTGATAAGCTTATCTGCTGTGAACATGTGCGTTCGTGTGACAATCTATTACCTATATGGCAAGAACTGAATAAGACTTTTTTGTCATCATCATCATCATTGTTTAAATATTCATTCAGCTGGAGTTCCCGTCATGGTGCAGAGGAAACGAATCCAACTAGGACCCATGAGGTTACAGGATTCGATTCCTGGCCTTGCTCAGTGGGTTAAGGATCCGGCATTGCTGTAGCTGTGGTATAGGTCGCAGACGCGGCTCGGATCTGACATTGCTGTGGCTGTGACATAGACCAGTGGTTACAGTTCGGACTAGACCCCTAGCCTGGGAACCTCCGTATGCCCAGGGTGCAGCCCTAAAAAAATAATAATAATAATTCATCCTGCAGATCCTCCTGAATGTTCTATATGGAAGTAGATCACCTATGCTTACACAGACACAAGGTGAGTGATATTTAATATAAAATTAATATGTGTTAGTTTTCTTAATGTTTTCAAACTTTGCTCTTAAAGAAATATATTGCCATACAGTATGCCTTGCATGCAATTGAAGAAATTGCATATCAGCCTATCATCACAGGTAAATGGCATCTTAAAAAATGTAACATTATTTCCAATACTGTATTATGGATATGACTGTTATATTGGATACCATAAAATTTTTATGACAATTCACTCCCTAGTATATAGGCTAGGTTACCGTGAAGAAATTGTACTAATTACACTAGGCAATCATAGACGTATCACCATTTCTTAACTATCGATGCATGAATTGTTATACCTATAAATAAATATGGACTTCTTTTTCACAGCATCTTTTCATTTGTTTTTGCCTCACTCGCATCGTATGGAAGATCCTGGGCCAGGGATTGAACCTATGACTCAGCAGCAACCTGAGCCACTGCAGAGAAATCACTGGATCCTTAATCTTTTGTGCCACAGTGAATACTTTTTCATTTTTGAAGTCTAGTGTCAGTCATTAGTATAACATCTACAGTATTTTGTATCATTTAAGACAATATTGATGCACATACTGACAGATGATTCACCTTGTAAACAAAGTAAGTTTACATTTTCAATAAATCCATTACAATACTGTAAATGTATTTTTTCTTCCTTATGTTTTCCTAAAAACATTTTCTTTTCTCTGGTTTACTTTATTGTAAGACTACATATAACATACAAAATATGTGTTAACTCTTTATGTCATCAATAAGGCTTCTGGTCAAAAATAAGCTATTAATAATTGAGTTTGGGGGAGTCAGAAATTATACTTGATTTTCAACTGCACAGGGATTGACATCCCTAACCCCTACATTGTTCAAGTGTCAACTGTAGTAATATTGGTATTTTTAATTCCCTTCAAGTTAGGTGAAATTCAGCTGCAAGTATATATTTTGACTACACTAGAAATACATGGTATATTAAATAAGTTACAATGTTCATACCTATACCTGAATTTATTGAAAATGCAACAGGTACACATACAGACTGACGTACAGGTGGTTTGCAATTGTGACTCAAATATTTGGAATGAGGTTGCTATTGGCGATACATTTTCCAAAACAGTGAACAACCCTTTTCAAAGATAACAATGTTTAGTCTGCCCTTATTGTACACAACAGTTGCATTCCTGAAATAGTCAGTGAACTTTAAGACTGTGCAAAAACTACTTATCTCTTAATATATCTTATGAAATTATGTTCTTGGTTCACCGCCTTCCTTTTAGACTACACGAATGATGAGCCATTAAAATCATACAAAAGAGGTAAGATAATTCCTTATTGTATGTAACACTTTAAAAAAATTAAAAAAAATTGAGAGGTGTCTAAAATTCTTGGCTTTTACTACTAAATAGCAGTAGTTCTCTCCTATTATTGGGACAACCCAAAATGCCCCACCGCCAGTAATTCCTAAATATTCTCTTCCACTGAGATGGCATTTTTCCCACTGAGATCATCCTCATATAGAAAAACAGTAGAGATTGCTGGGAAACTGAATATAGTTATGTCTGTGGATCAGAGTTAATAAATAACTCTATTAGAATACATAGCCATATAAGTGTTCTCCATTTGTTGATTGAGTTAAGCGAGGTTGAGCTATGAAGCATATTGCAGTTCCTACAATCCGGAGACTGTTGACTCTAACAAAGTATATGGCTCACCATTTGGTTTCTTTCTTCCTAATTTCCTACCTCCTACCTCTGCACAACCTCCTAAGTACTTTAAGGTCAACCCCTCCTTTCTCAGGGCCTCTTGTAAAAGCAGAGAAATAGTTTTCCTGTTCTGCAGTCACAGGCCTGCCTCTGAGTCAGTAGTAATAATCCCCAGGGTGCAACTCTGATGATAATGAATCATCATTACAAGAGCAATTTAATTCCTCAGTGCCTCCAACACCTCCACTGAAAGAATAGGATTGTGGCTTTTCCATTTGCAAAATCAAAAGTGTTCACTCAAGTATTTTTTGAAATGTAACAAAGGACAGTCTTCATTTCAGTGAATCAGAAAATTGCTGACAACTTCAATAAACTTTTAACTGGCTTCTAGATATCACATTTCCAAAAACATGAAATAATGACTTCTAGTCTTGAGGCCCCTGTTAAACTATTTGCACATATTGCATATATTCTGTATATGAAATGTTGCACAGATTCTGACATGTTGGCTAATATTTATCTTGCATCTCTGTCTCATTCAAAAGAAACCTTTGCATCCACTGACTTTTGGAAAATAGGAAAATAGAGGGAGAAGTGGAAAGAAGAGCCATGTAATACGGGACCTTGCCTCAGAGAAGAAACTGTGTGCTGCCACCCTCAACCCCTGGCCTCCTATATAATAATCATTGTTTATACATGATTTACATACATACATACACACACATATATTCATACATATGTATATTCAACCTATAACTTTAAACAATTCTAACTTTATTCCAATAAGTCAAACACTTTTAATATATTTTGTTAACTATAAATACTCACTGATCTGTAAATCCCTTCCCCATCTGGCATATAATATAATGACACTCTTTATTTTCAATGTTTATCAAACTGATGATTTCAGAATCACCAATTCAGATAGCATATAGATGTCTCTTTCATTCCACTGTAGGTGGTTGATATATTTAGACGGATACAAAGAAAACTTATTAAAAATGATGTTTGCCTTAGTGGAAAAGATTCCAAATTAACAAGTTACATAGTAAAGACTTATCAGTTGATATTTAAATAATTAAATAAGTCATGATTATACCTCATGGGTAAAATTGGGCTAAGTTGGTTAATATCTTTATAACATTTTATGGATTTGAAAATCTACATGTTGTTTTCAACAGTAAGATTAGTTTAAACTTGTGCAGATGACCAAAATTATATTAGATACAACTTCATCAATGACCGTTTCATTAACTAATAAGATAATACAAAATTGTTGCTCTATATTTTTTCTCAAGGATCTTTGAAGTTTTCATGTATTTCTCCATGAACTCGGTCAATATTTAACTCTGTTGCTTGTAAAGTAGCATGTATACAAAGCCTGCATATTTTACAATAGGATATACGGAAAACAACCTTTGGCAAATAATATTAAAGTTTGTATAAGGAGCTTTATTTCCATAGCAAAGCATCTGAGGTCACCAGATTGACTTTTAAAAGTTAACACTCTATGAAAATAGTTTTTAGAATAGTCAGCTTGAATTCAGAAGATGATTTCCAACAGAAATCATGATCCATACAGACTATTTATCTTTACTCATCCTTTTTCACTAACCTTTTAGTCATCTATAAGTACAAAGAAGAAAGCAGGAAAAAATCCAAAGAGTTTCAGGTGTGTTTTACAGATATAATTTTAAAATGTCCTAAAGGGAAGTGAAAATTCCTCATATATCATCTGCACATTTCAATAACCCTTGGCCTTCAGTATCCTGGATAGTTCAAATGTGGCCAAAAAGCTCTATTTTTTCAGTTGTGTCATTATTGTTTAACTACTTTGTCACACTAGGATCATTTATGATACTTTCTATAAAGACTTTTTCTCTGTTTTCTAATGGTTTATAGTTTCCTTGAGTGCCAGGACTACATCATAATTGCCATATATCATGCATCTTAATTACCCACAGATTAGAACATGATACCACACACAGTAGGCTCTCAGTAGATTATACTTGAATAAATTTTCATAATTGGGGCTATTAAGCTGATGTTAAAATGGGCCTAAGTCAATGCCTATGATCATTTTCACAAAATGTATTAGAATGGCCTTCAAGTGAAAATACTAAAAAATACAGTTTACAGAGCTTTAGAAAAGATGTATACCATTAAAAGACTGTGTTAACACCAGATGGCCGATTGTCAACAATGTTATTTTGCAACATTCACAGAAGACGTATGGCCGATTGTCAACAATGTTATTTTGCAACATTCACAGAAGACGTATATCATAGCTTCATTCTCCAAGTAGGATCTTAATCTATACCCATGAAAGCAACCAGGGATCTCATAGTCATGCAGTTAAAATGAGCATATTCCAAACCTGTGACACTGTGTCTTTTACTGATGTCTTTGGCCAGAGGGCATCCCTTTATTTGATTCTTGCCCTTTTTCCGCCACACAACTCCAATATACAAGTATATACAATTGTGGGTTAGAGAATAAACAGTAACCACACCCATCACTGCTTCGTAGCAATTCTGAAATCCCTCAGGGTAGATGTTGTGAAAGTCCTCTTCCAAGCAATAGGGAAGAGCTTGGATCAGGTCTGACTCTGCTCTCTAGAAAGACCTTTCTGTTCAGGGGATCTCCATGGTCCCTGGTTCCATAGAATTTTTTTTTTGTCTGTTATACTTTTTTGCCACCTCTGAAGTGACTGTTTGAAAGTATGTCCTTCCTAGAAGCTGACGAGTGTTTGCATGTATTGCAGTTCTTCAAAATTCCTGTAGATATATTGTATATGGATAGAGATAAGAATAGAATAACTGTGATGATAATAATAAAAACAGCAAAGTCAGTTAAAAAAAAAAGGATAGCAAAAATTTCTATTCTTATCTTCCCAGGAATCTGTGGATACTGTGATGTACATTTCATTTCCTCTCTCTATCTGCCCTGAATCCTGTTTTCTGGGTGGTCTTTTGTTTGTTTGTTTATTATCGGTTTTTTGTGGTTTCACTTTTATTAGCAACAAAAGAGCTAAAGCTGAGTCATGAGCATCTCAAAGTGACTGTTCATTATATTAGGATCTGTTACCTCATTTGCTGTCCTTTCTGGCCTGGGTTTTTCTTCAAATCTATGAGTTATTCAGAGTTCCCGTGGTGGCTCAATGGCTTAAGAATCCAACATAGTGTCCGTGAGGATGCGGGTTTGATCCCTGGCTTCCCTCAGTGGGTAAAGGATCTGGTGTTGCTATGAGCTCCAGACTCAGCTCAGATCTGGTGTGACCATGGCTGTGGCATAGGCTGGTGGATGCAGCTCCAATTTGATCCTAGCCCGGGAACTTCCGCATGCCTCAGATATGCTGTAAAAAGAAGAAAAAAATCTATGAGTTACTCAAATATCTCTCCAGTGACTTTTTTTCTTAAGTTAACCAGAGTTTGTTTCTGTTATATATAACCAAAGAATCATAACTTATACACGCAAAACTCATTTTGGGTTCTATTCCTTGAATTAGTTTCTATTTGAGGGATTCTGAAATTTAGAATACATACTTTAGAAGTTTTCAAAAAAAGAATGACCTACATTCCAGAGCAAATGTTCTTAAACTGGAGGCTTTGAGTGGGCTTTAGGTGACCCCTGAGCCTCCTGTAATTAGACATATTTTCTTTTGACAAAATCTGTAACTTTCATCAGATTATTAAGAAGTCTCTAACCCATAAAATTCTAACAACTACTTCTCTAGAAATTTATTTTTAGTTTTCAATTAGCATGTGAGAGAGTAAAAAAATTATTTTCTTTTAGCGGCTTTTTTTTTTCTTTGAAGAATGGCTTAATACGTAGTCAACTTGGAGACATTTTCTTGGAAATAAAGCTCTTCAGTATTTATTAGAATGTATCGGCAAATGTTATGAAATTTATTTACTTCTCTGAAGGGAAGGTTTTTGTTTTTTTTTTTTTTTTGGTTTGTTTTTTGCTTTTGCTTTTTAGGGCCACACCCAGGGCATAGGAATTTCCCAGGCTAGAAGTTGAATCGGAGCCACAGCCTATGCCACAGCCACAGCAACACCAGATTCTCAACCCACTGAGCAAGGCCAGGGAGCGAACTCGAATCTCCATGGATACTAGTCGGGTTCACCACTGCTGAGCCACTGCAGGAACTCCTCTGGAGGTTCTTAAACAGAGTATAAGTCATCTAGTTTAAATCTGTCCTCAAAAAAATTGAGTTGGACATCTTATCAATGTTTAACCTTTTCCAAACCTATGTTTTAAAAATTGTCTTCTGAAAAAAAAATGGTATCTAAATACAAAATACTGTTTGGTGTCAGAACTCTGTGCCAGCAGTTATTAAGAAAGAAGTAAGAAGAAAGAGATTTAACTGGAAGGTCGTCAGTTAAGAAGTAGAGGTGGAGACTCTGCAGTAGGACGGCCATGTGGGAGGCAGAGAACTGGTTGTGTACAGAATCCTTGGCAGGAGCTAATACACTCATCCAAATGTTGCACTTGAAAATGTCAACATTATTTTTTTTCAGCAAACAGATCTCTCTATTTTCATAAAAGGACTAAACAGATTCAAAAACAATGACAAGAAAAATAAGAGGGTTTCAATTAGAGGAAAACAGAATGCTGATGCAAATACAAAGCTTGGTGGGCTTTGGTGTTACTGCAAATCTGGTGGGATAATTAATTGAAAAGTGTTTCCTCTCCAGGCAGCTCTCAGTAGAACTCAACAGCTATCCCAGTGTGCACAGCCGTCTTTTTCCACTAGTTAAGACAGAACATGAAGAAAACTGCCTGTGATTTACACTGCCAATGGAATGTGCAAGATCAGTACACTTATTCAAGTTGGAATTTAGCCCAGACTCTATTCTTGTCAAAGGAAAAAGGAAAAAAAAATGGCTTAAGCATTTCAATAAAGTATAAGAACATTGGTTCATTGGGGCTATAGCACACCTTTCCAGTCTCTCGGATTTCCGTTCAGTTCTGCATAAAGTTTCACATGCTTTTCTTGATAGACCAGTACCTTTTTAGTTTAAATAAGCAGTTGCTTATCTATTTGGTTTTTAAAAGATAGCTATTTGAGAAACCCTGACTTCTAGTCTTGTCTGTGCTCTTCTCCACTAAGCAGACCTATAAAATCTGGAAAAGATGTCAGAGAACACCAACGGAGACTTCTGGAGGGTTGTAGGAAAGTGAGCTGTTCTTGGATCCCAGAACTGGAGGAACAGCACAGGAGCAAGGCTATCTTTCTTCACTCCACACAACAAAGAAGACTACCCAGACCCATTGTTTTCTGATCACCAAACTAGCAAAGGAAAGCAATCAAGGTGGGTTCACTTTTTTCCCCATTAGAATGGGAATCCTTCGGACAATATCAGCTAAGCTGACACCACAGGCAAGGATAATCAAATGGGAGCCCCACCACAAATAAGCAGTTAGAGAAACTATTACAGTTCCTTGCCAAGCCTGCAATTTTCTTTTTTTCCATGAGATACCAAGGCAGGTTCCAGGATCTGGCAGGAAGAACACAGCTATAGAAACATCTTTGTCCCTAGGGAGCCAAGATTCTCTAGAGCACAAGCCCTAGAGTGACTGAAACAATATTGACAGAGGAGGAATTCCTCTCCCCAATATTAAGGCTATTTAGCTATTATAATCAAAACAATATGATATTGGCAGCATAGTAGACAGTAGATCAGTGGAACAGAATAGAGGACCCAGAAATAGAGCCATACAAGTATGCCTAACTAATTTTTAACTGAGATGCAAAACCCCTTCAATGGAAGAACGATATACAACAAATGGTACCAGAGCAACTGAACCTCCATAGACAAAAAAGAAAAGAAAAAGATAAAAGAGGGAGTTCCCGTCGTGGCGCAGTGGTTAACGAATCCGACTAGGAACCATGAGGTTGCGGGTTCGATCCCTGGCCTTGCTCAGTGGGTTAACGATCCGGCGTTGCCGTGAGCTGTGGTGTAGGTTGCAGACGCGGCTCCGATCCCGCGTTGCTGTGGCTCTGGCGTAGGCCGGTGGCTACAGCTCCGATTCGACCCCTAGCCTGGGAACCTCCATATGCCGCGGGAGCGGCCCAAAGAAATAGCAAAAAAAAAAAAAAAAAAAAAAAAGACAAAAAAAAAAAGATAAAAGAACCTCAGCCTAAACCTCTTGCCTCAAACACAATTTGACTCAAAATGGATGATTGATTGATTGATTGATTGATTGATTGATTTATGTCTTTTTGCCATTTTTTGGGCCCCTCCTGCAGCATATGGAGGTTCCCAGGCTAGGGATCCAATCAGAGCTGTAGCGGCCAGCCTAGGCCAGAGCCACAGCAACACGGGATCCGAGCCGTGTCTGTGTCCTACACCACAGCTCATGGCAACGCCGGATCATTAACCCACTGAGCAAGGCCAGGGATCGAACCCGCAACCTCATGATTCCTAGTCAGATTCGTCAACCACTGAGTCACAACAAAAACTCCTGGATGATATATTCAAATTGGAAACATAAAACTGTAAAACTTTTAGAAAAAAAATATAAAATCAAATCTTTGGAATATTTGGCAAAGAATTCTTAGATTTGACATCGAAATCACAATCCATAAAAGGAAAAAATTGGTAGTATGAGCTTCGTCAAAATTAAAAACTTGCTCTGCAGGAGTTCCCGTCGTGGCGCAGTGGTTAACAAATCCAACTAGGAACCATGAGGTTGCGGGTTCGGTCCCTGCCCTTGCTCAGTGGGTTAACGATCCGGCGTTGCCGTGAGCTGTGGTGTAGGTTGCAGACGCGGCTCGGATCCCGAGTTGCTGTGGCTCTGGCGTAGGCCGGTGGCTACAGCTCCGATTCAACCCCTAGCCTGGGAACCTCCATATGCCGCGGGAGCAGCCCAAGAAATAGCAACAACAACAACAAAAAGACAAAAGACAAAAAAAAAAAAAAAAAAAAAAAACTTGCTCTGCAAAGTGTCATATAAAAAGAATAAAAAGTCAAGCCACACATTGGCAGAAAATATCTGCAAACCACATATCATATCTGACAAAGAACTAGTTGTTAAAATATTTAAATAATGCTCCAAACCCAAAAGTCAACAATTAGAAAATGGGCAAATGGCCTGAAGAGAAATCACCGAAGAGGATGGAGAGATAGCAAATAAACACTCCAAAAGTTTTTCAACACCCTTAGCAATCAGGAAAATGTAAATTAAAATAAAAAAAATATCAATGCATAGTTTATCAGAACGGTTAAAATAGAAAATATTGACAACACCAAATGCCTGTGAGAATAAGAAGAAACTAGATCACTCATGTATTGCTGGTGGTACTATAAAATGATACAGCCGCTTCGGCAAACAATTTGGTAGTTCCCCCCAAAAACCAAACACACAAATACCACATAACCCAGCAATTGAACTTGTGGGCATTTATCCCAGGAATGAAAACTATGTTCACCCAAACACTTTTCCATGAATTATCATAGTTGCTTTATTCACAAGGGCCAAATATTGGAATCAGCCCAAATGCACTTCAACAGGTGAATGATTAAACAAATGCTGTTAGACACATACCATGGAATATATTTCTCAGCGATAAAAAAGGAACAAACAACACACGATGGCCTGGGTAAATTTCCAGGGAATCATATTCAGTGAAAATAGTCAGTCCCCAAGGGTTACATTCTGTATGATTCAATTTATAGAACATTCTAGAAACAACAAAGTTTTAGAAATAAAGGACACATTCCTGGTTGCCAGGATTTGGAGAAGGGAGCCTGGTTTTCATTCACAAGAGCAACACCAGGTATCCTGGTGGTGTTGAAAGTGCCCAGAATCTTGGCTGTGACAGTGGATATGTAAACCTACACAGATTTAGAGTGTATAGCGTACAGAATGAAATACACATACTCAAAGATGAATTCAAAAAAAACTGTAGAAATCAAATCAAATTGGTGAATTGTATCAGGGTCAATATCCTCAATGGGACCTTATATCAAAGAACAAGATAATGCCCTTGAGGGCTTTGGGGTTTGGGGTTTGTTCAGAGTTGTCCTGACTAGCTCTGATTTTCTTGCTTTCTTTCTATATATGAATGGGGTTGATAAGTGTCAGGTTGACACCAGGAGCTATGAGCAGTGCAGCACACGAGCAAGGGCTCAGCATCTGGGGTGGCGATGAAGATACAAGGTGACCAAGATACAGAACCAGCTGCAATGGGGAGATGTCCCTACAGGCTCAAAAGAAGAACTAATCGCTGTTTGGATTCAGTTCACATACCTATGTTTCAAGGATTTGAAATGAATCCTCACTTATCTGAAATCAGTATATTAATCCTAGCTTTCAAAGAGGAAGTAAAACTGCTTCTCTAGCTGTTCCTTTCCAAGTGACTTTTCCCATCTGTTGTACTTTAATTTGGCTGGAATTTTGTGTGTTAAAACATAGAGCAGAGACAAGTCAATTACAGGACAACTTGATGCCACATTTAAAGGACTGGTGAAATGTAAAATGATTTCCAAGCCTCAGAAAAAAGGCTGAATAACAGAGTATTCAGAATAAATCTTTACTTGTGAGGACCCAAAACTAAGGAAGGCCAAGGGGAAGAAAATGCGGTGTTGCAAATCAATTTATTTCAATTCCCAACAGAATTTAAGTTCATTATGTAAACTTTCTCCTGAGCACAGCAGGGGAGGAAAGCTACATCTTTATAAATCTTCAGTGATCCAATGTCCCTCCTGCAGCTCTCTCATAGTCTGCCCCCTTTTAATTTTCACCTTCCATTCATCCTTCTCTTCATAGTTGCTAGGAGACAAGCATTCAATTGTTTCTCAAGGGAAAGAAGGCCTGTTTGCACTTTGAGCACTTCATACCTAGACCACACCTACCAAAGGTGTTGTCACTGGGCAGATAAACTAAGTCTGGTATTATTACCACTCATCGATTTACCTATAAAGGCCCCCATCTCTATCGCAGCAGTGGACAGAAGTTTGCTATCACATTTCAGGAGCTCCCCAGCTTCTCCTCACTTTCAGTGTCTCCTAAAGGCAGGTAAGTGGAAACCATGGACTCAGGTTTTCCACACTAAAGTGTTCTCATTACCAGGTCTCTTCTCCCCTCAGAAAATGAAAACAAAAAGCAACATGAGACAGAAGCAAGAATTAATAAATGGTGAGTATTTATATCCTATGTGAAAAAATATATATATAGTCCCTTTGTCATTCAAAATTACAGTGCTCAAAATGGTGTGGGAAGAATGGATAAAGATGATCAAAAACAAACCTTTTAAAAAGTTGTTTTTTACATTATGGTACTGGGGAGTTCCCATTGTGGCTCAGCGTGTTATGAACCCGACTAGTATCCATGAGGATGCAGGTTCAATCCCTGACCTCCCTCAGTGGGTTAAAGATCCAGCATTGACATGAGCTGTGATATAGGGCATATACATGGCTCGGATCTGGTGTTGCTGTGGCTGTGGTGTGGGCTGGTAGTTGCAGCTCTGATTCAGTCACTAGCCTGGGAACTTCCATATGCCATAGGTGTGTGCCCCCCCCACCCCCCATCAAAAGCAAAATAAATAAATTATGATACTGAAAAAAAAAAACAAACCCTGCTTAACCTAGGAGTCCAAAGCTGGAGAAGCATCCCTCCCAGGCAGGAGCAGGAGTGTGGAAATAGAACCAGTACTAGACCCAGGAATCAACAGTCAGTTTGTAGAAACATTCAAATTTATATATGGATTCAAATTATTCAGGAAAGAGCAGTCACATGCGGTATGGGAAAGCCTAGTCCAAAACTTCAGCACACCTTATAGATTTATTCTTATTGTTTTACAAGGTTAATTCACATTCATTTTTAATAAATTTGAACAATATAGATATATCTATGTCTACACTTAGCTATCTATCTATGTAAAATAGCTTCAGTATGTAGTTTTTGGCCACACCTACGGCATGTAGAAATTCCCCAGGGAAGGGATCAAACCCATGTCACAACAAAGACTTAAGCTGCTGCAGGGACAATGCCAGATCCTTTCCACTGAGCCACAAGGGGAATGTGGCAGTGTGTAGCTTATCTACTATGTTTGATAGGAGTTTGTTTATTTATCACAACTTCCTTGTGAAGTATAATAACTATTCTGGATATTCAGCTTAAAAAAAAAAAGTCAAGTTAAAGAGGAGGCAATTATGTTATTCAAAGTTTTACAGTAAATTATGGACCTGGGATATAATCTTTGCATTGTGTCTCAGAATCTTAAAACTAATGACTAGTGTGCTATATAAGCACAGACATAATCTCCTTTCATTGGGTCATTCCAGATCATTCCCAATCATTTTTGCCAAAAGGAGGTCGTAACTTAGAAAACATTCAACAACTTGCTTTTGTCCACTCACCAAGCATAGAAAAATTTGCATATCATTATGTATAAATCTCTTCAACACCTCCATGCCTTGATTAACAACTTTTATTCATAACCCGAACTGTGCCACTAAGTGTAAAGTCATTAAATTGAAAATTAATATGTATAACAATTTTAACGGGAAAAATTATGATACCTTTCAACCCAACATAAGATACCAAAAACTATTTTCACAGGGAAAAATAGATGGACAATAAAACCAAGTGTATATGAGCAATAAAAAACAATTTGCAAGGAAACAAAGTCAGTTTTCCATAAGTGAAGTAAAAGTCCTAGTGTCATGAAGGTTTCGTGACCTCCCTGAGAAGGACCAGGTAGTAAAGGGTAGAGCAGAGGACAGGTACAGGAAGAAGTCTAGGAAAGACTGAGGAAGGTGAGGTAACAGGCTTTTAGCCAGACATTCAATACCCCGTAGTAAGTAAACTATCTTAAAGGAGGGCAGGATATTTCTGCCTCCCTCTTCCATCCTCTTTCATCACATCTCACTTTTGCTCCATGATTAAAGTTTCCTCGCCATCCTTTTTGAAACGCAATTTGTCCATTTTTGAGCCATTTGCGGGCTCATGGTTAACTTTCAAAGTAGACTTGAAAGTAAAGGCTAAATGCAAGAGTGGATCAAAACATTTGAAAATAGGAATGTAGGTGCATAAAAGACCAAAGAGTCATAGAAGTTGCTGCTCTTTGATCCCTCTCGCCCTGTATGCCTGGAAAGGAAATTGTCGGGGATCAGGCAAATCAGACAGCAATTCAAATTTGTCCTGAAAATCCCCTCTGCACAAAAATTATCATGTTGAGTAAATTTTGAGTGTGTCCCTCAAAATTTAAAATGATAAGTCAAAATATTTTTCTTGAGGAGTTCTGGCTGTGGTGCAATGAGTTAAAGGATCCGGCATTTCTGGAGCTGTGGTGTAGGTCACAGCTGGAGCTCAAATTCAATCCCTGGCCCAGGAACTTCCATATGCCATGAGTGTAGCCATAAAATTAATGTATATTATATATATACATAATATATATATAATTCTTTGGATCGAAGGTATTGTGTAGGTTTTTAGGTGAAAGCATTGTTATAAAAAATATATAGTCATCCAAAAAGTGGTATAAACTTTCAAAAACCATTATGGTAAAAAGTTAGTAATTGAAAAATCATTTTGTGAAGTAAATCTATAGCTTTGGCAAATTATAGAATTGTGTATAATGAATAAACTGTGAATTATTGAATCAGTCTCCCATTAATGAATATTTAAAACTTATTTAATACTATTATCATCAGTGTTGAAGTGAACATCCTTAAACTTACTTCATTCAGGCTCTATATAAGGTTTTTTTATTCATTTTTAAGGTTTTATTGAACTATTTATTTAAAGTATTTATATAAAGTAGCTTATTTACAATGTTGTGATAATTTCTGTTGTACAACACAGTGATTCAGTTATACACACACATCCATTCTTCTCCAGATTATTTTCCCATATAGGTTATCACAGAATACCGGGTAGAGTTCCTTGTGCTATACAGTAGGTCCTTATTGACCATCCATTCCATATACCATATATAGGGTTGGTTTGTTTTTGTTTTGTTTTGTTTTGTTTTTGCTTTTTGGGGGCCACCTGTGGCATATGGAAGTTCCCAGGCTAGGGGTTGAATTGGAGCTGTAGCCGCCAGCCTACACCACAGCCACAGCAATGCCAGATCCTTAACCCACTGAGCGAGGCCGGGGATTGAACCAGCAACCTCGTGGTTGGTTCCTAGTTGGATTCGTTTCTGTGCACCACAATGGGAATTCCATGTACAGGTATTTTTTAATACAGATTTCCTGACATGGAATTGTTGAGTCATAGGACAGACATATATATCACATAGATTACTTCACACAAGGTTTGAGGTAATTTACATTCCCTCTAATAATATATGAAACTAATATCTATTTCCCTTCAACTTCATCGATACTAGAAATTATTAATTTTAACAAATTCTATGGTTCTGATGGGTGAAAATTTTTCACTAATTACAAGTCAGGGTAAGCATCATTATCAATTTGATTACTACTTTTATAAATATTCTGCAAGTATCTCCTCTCCATTTTTTTCTGTTGTCTTATCGTTTTTGTCGTTATCCATTTATTGAAGCTTACTTGTACTTAAGGGACGTTAACATTTTATTACTTACATTTTGGTTTGGTAAGATTTTTTTTTTGTCTTTTTTTTTTTTTTTTTTTTTCCTTTTCTAGGGCCACACCTGCGGCATATGGAGGTTCCCAGGCTAGGGGTCTATTCGGAGCTGTAGCCACCGGCCTACGCCAGAGCCACAGCAACATGGGATCCAAACTGCATCTGCAACCTATACCACAGCTACAGCAACTCAGGATCCGAGCCACATCTGCGACCTACACCACAGCTCACGGCAATGCCAGACCCTTAACCCACTGAACAAGGCCAGGGATCAAACCCGCAACCTCATGGTTCCTAGTCAGATTCATTAACCACTGAGGCACGATGGGAACTCCCTGGTTTGGTAAGGTTTGACTTTGCTTATTATATTCCTAAGACACAATCAGTTCCACATATTTTGTTGTTAAATTTGCCATTTTTTTCCATTGTGGCAGCTGAATTTCTTATCTTGCTAAATAGGTTTCATCTATCATTAGTTTATTACAAAGAGTAGCCAAAAATTTTCTACCATGGCTACTTTATGTAATTTATGTTAGAGCTATATAAAAATTATTTTGTTAAGCTATGTGTGTGACAGACCCCACTCATGCCCACCAATCTCTGGATTCTCCTCTCTTACCTAGGCATCCAGAAGATGGTACTTCTCAGCCTTCGGGCAGGTAAGAAGTGCTTTATGGCTAGTTGTGACAGATGGATATGAGTCGGTGTGATGGGTGTCACTTCCATGCTGGAACAGAAAACAGCTCCTCTGCGATTTCCTATCCTTTGTTTCCCTGTTGGCAGCAAGTGTGGAAGCCATGCTTTGAAATATCAGAACTTGAAGGCCCCAGCAGCTCGGGTCTTTGGGCCATGTGTGGAAGAGAGTAGCTATGGAGATTCACCAGACCTGCACTGGATTTTTGCATGAGCAAGAAAGAAACACTTTGTGCTAATCCACGGAGATTTTTACAGGCATTTTACTACCCTTATGTTACTAGCATAAACTCAGCATACCCTGACTAATAGAATATGATATCATATGATTGCATAATGTGCAGATGATAGATGGATGGAGAGATAGAATTTACTTCCAAGTTGATAGCTGAACTCAAATCACTATATCACAAATACAAGGTTGAACAAAAGAATGAAGATAGAATGCATATTAAGTGATTTCATAACATTAACTTCGAACACAAAACAAAGCTGGTGTTAGAAGAGTGGTTACTTTTAGGAAGGGGAGAATTCGTCAGAGGCAAGGGAAGAGACTGAGAGATGACAGTGTTAATCTAATTTTGACCTAAAAGATGGATACTGTGTTATCCTATGCTCAGCATGGTTTTAAAATTGAATTTACATGGTGTCATTTTAAAACATCCTACAAAATGATTTTTTTCACTCCAGTGTATGCTGTAGGTATGCTGATACACATATTAGTTAGATTTAGTTCATCTGAATTTTTTTCTCTAATATCTTAAAATACTCCATGGCTTTTTGCAGACTTAGGTATTATAAATCAAGTAAAATGTGCTTTTCAATTTTTTTCATCACTATGGTCTTTCATATAATGGGGAAAAATGGCCGAACTACAGGACAAAATTACTTTTTCCTTAAAAACAGAAGCACAAACACACTTGTATTTCTCTGTTACCATTGCTCTTAATATAGCCTCATCTATTTATGCTAATTACAATTTAATCAAAGTAATTAACTTCCTGTTCTCGAAGAAACCTGGGGGGGGGGGGTATAATTAAAGATTATCATAAAAAGACCAACAAAAAAGGGAGTTCCCATCGTGGCACAGCAGAAAATGAATCCAACTAGGTACCATGAGGTTGTGGGTTCAATCCCTGGCCTTGCTCAGTGGGTTAAGGATCCAGCATTGCCTTGATCTGTGGTGTTGGTTGCAGACACGGCTCGGATCCTGCGTTGCTGTGGCTGTGGCGCAGGCCGGCAGCCGTAGTTCCTATTAGACCCCCTAGCCTGGGAACCTCCATATGCCTTGGGTGTGGCCCTAAAAAGGAAAAAAAAAAAAAGATTATCTGTCATACATCAACTTTTCCTGGCATACTTCAATGGTTTTTCTTTCTTTCTTTCTTTCTTTTTTTTGTCCTTTTTGCTATTTCTTGGGCCGCTCCCGCGGCATATGGAGGTTCCCAGCCTAGGGGTCGAATCGGAACTGTAGCCACCAGCCTACGCCAGAGCCACAACAACGCGGGATCCAAGCCGCGTCTGCAACCTACACCACAGCTCACGGCAACGCCGGATCATTAACCCACTGAGCAAGGGGAGGGACCGAACCCGCAACCTCATGGTTCCTAGTCTTGGATTCGTTAACCACTGCGCCACGACGGGAACTCCCAATGGTTTTTCTATACTTGCTGCATTACCTGGAATTCTACTTATTTCCTCTCGGCTGACTTTTTGCTTGTAGTAATAAATATATCCTTCAATAATGATTTCGGTGAGAGTCCACAGTGGCAAATTTTCTTCATCTATTTATCACCCCTGGAGCAGTTTGGTTGGAAAGGGAACTCTGGGTAGACAGTTACATTCTCATAGCATTTTAAAGATATTACACCAATGGCTTTTGGCATCCATTTTTGCTGACAGGTGGCTCAACTCGGGTATTCGTTGAGTTACTATATGCTTCCCATCATGCAGTGTAGACAAGTCACAGCTCTTGACCATGAGCAGGTTCATTCCTCAGCCTCCTTTCACTGGAGGGAGAGCACTACCCTTGCTCCGAATTTTACACCCTGCTCTAGCTCTGGTTCTCTTCCATCTATGAGTTGGGTTTGGCCTCCATCCCCCTATAGAAGTCAAATGCTTGTTTGTGTTCCTGGAAGCTGATATAGACACAATTTCAGCTCTGGTTTCTACTCTGGGTTTTTGTTTTTGTTTTCAAAAAGAACTGAAAATTTGAGTAGGCCACATTCTTTTTATTAAAAAAAAAAAAAAAAAACACTTTATCTGTCATTTTAAGATTTTTTTTTTTTCCCTTGGAGGGCATGGTGGGATGTGTGGGGTACAGTGGAATTCAACTTGATAAAACTAAAAACATAAACGTCAAACACCATCTTGACTAGAAAATACTCAGAAGCTTATGACTAAGGACGTCCCGCTGTGCCAGAAACAAATCCTCACTCAGCAGAGAGTTATTTCATTTTGTGAAGCTAAAATTCCAAAGTCATTCCAGAATCCTGCACCGGAGTTCTCCTACCAGGGTTAGATGCAAACTTTCTTTCCTGCCATGTTGCTTTCCCCTTTCAGACTTCTGTAGGGTTTGATTACCTGCCATGGGCAGCTAAGAAAGGTAGCTCACCAAAGATAATTGAGGTTTCTTTTTACAAATGAACACTGCTCATTGGTATAATGTTCTCCAATTAATTTTGCAGGTGATTTGAAAATGTCCATAAATGTGAATGTCTGTTAGTGTCCAAGACCTCACCAAAGCCTCCCCCACCCCCTGCGCCCCCAGGATGGAAAAAGACCTTTTTCCTTCCACATTCACCTAATAACTCCTTTGCATTGAATAAACCGGTTGTATCTGGAATGTTAACTGAGAACATTATGAAGCAGTTCCTTCTGAAGTGACTCATAAGATGCATTGCTTTGTCCCAACCATGAAGAGAAGCTCCGTGTTATTAATTTTCTTTGGAATTGGGAGAATGTGAACATGAGAAAGGAGACAGTCCTGGCTGTTTAGGAAAATTGGTCAGCGACAAGCCTGGAGACATGGTTCCTGAGGGCCAACCTCGTTCTACCTGAGACCTGTATTCCTTTTAAAGAACTTCTCTCTTCTCTAAAGATGCCCCCGTCCCAGAGCAACATCAGACACCACCCTTCACTGCGTGCATTTTAACTGTTGACAATCCGACTGACTTTTACTTCTGGCCTTAATTTTTCGGTCAGTTCCCCTCCGGCTTGCACTCACTTGAGAAGCAAGTCCCCTCTCACATACCTCACATACGTGGGAAATTAGGAACATCCCAGAACAGGGAATTCCCTTGATGGCTCAACAGTTAACAATCCTGACTAGTATCCATGAGGTTGAGGGTTTGATTCCTGGCCTCACTCAGTGGATTAAGGATCCATGAGCTGCGGTGTAGGTCGCAGACACGGCTTGGATCTGATGTTGCTGTGTCTGTGGCATAGGCCAGCGGCTATAGCTCCAAGTCGACCCCTAGCCTGGGAACCTCCATATGCCACTGGGTGTGGCCCTAAAAAGACAAGAAAGAAAGAAAGAAAGAAAGAAAGAAAGAAAGAAAGAAAGAAAGAAAGAAAGAAAGAAAGAAAGAAAGAAAAAAAGAAAGAAAGAAAGAAACTTTCTAGAACAAATCCTGGTCTCAAAGTTGTCACCATCTACTTTTGGTGGAGACTGGACTTGCCTAGACTCCTTGAATGTGTTTTCTTGTTCCTGAGTCTCTTTGACGGGTTTGGGCCTTGCCCCCCACAACACACCTTGGCCCTCTGCTTCCACCACCCCAAGCACCCCAAGTTCCATGTGCTCTGTGTGCTCCCCAAGCTTCTGCCAGACGGATTCCCTGCAGCAAAGGCAGCACCACCCTCCTCTTTTGCTCACCAGTTACGAGACCTCACAGTCTTCCCCTCTCTGCCACTCCTTCCCGTCCTGCTGTCCTCACTCTACAAGGAGAGAGGATTTAACTAGACCAGTACCCACAATATACACTTTTGGGTCCTTCCCCCTCAACAGTAGCCACCTGACCCATCTCCTTAAGCCTGTCCTCAGAGCTTTTCACTCCCAGTTTGGGGACATCTTTTAGCGCATGGTCTACTATCAGTATTTCTCATGAATCACAATCTTTTAGCATATTTGCCATACATCTGTTTTCGTCCTTCTCAGACTTCATTCATTTAGTCACTCACTCATTCCTTTATCAAACATGGCTGAGTTCCTATCTTATATAACATTGTGTCCTGCAAGCTAGGAAGCTCAAGACTACAGTTGGGTTCTAAGCCTCAGCTGACCTTTGTAGTCATCTGAGAATCTTATGCAAAAATACAGATGCTCTGGCTCCACTTCCCAGAGAGTCTGATATAATTATTCTGACCCCTGAGCATCCGTGATTCTTAAAACTCCTTGGGTGATTCTAAAGGGCAGCCAGGACTGCGAACCACGAGAAGAGCGTGAATAACTCGGGCCAAGATTAAATGGCCAGGATTTCCGCAGATTCAGAGCGTACTCCGGGCAACCACACCCTTCGCCAACACAACATTCCCCTCCCTGTGATCTCATGCTTCAGCCACAGCTCAGGTGAGTGATGTGTCACATCTGTCACAAACTGAGCAAAGAGAAGGTGACAGAATCATTAGCTTTTTCTCAGCTGAACAAGAACTGATATCACCTTCTTCTAGTGAAAGTGAACAGTGGGAGTTCCCATTGTGGCTCAGTGGTAGGGAACCCCCTAGTACTCATGAGGATGTGGGTTCAATTCCTGACCCCCCACTCAGTGGGTTAAGGATCAGGCCTTTCTGCAAGCTGTGGTGTAGGTTGCAGATGCTGATTGGATCTGGTGTTGCTCTGGTGTAGACCAGTAGCTGCAGCTCCAACTGGATCCCTAGTCTGGAAACTTCCATATGCCATGGGTAAGGCCCTAAAAAGAAAAGGAAAAAGAAAAAAGAAAGTGCACAGTGGTATGGGAAATTTTGTGCTGCTCAGCCTAGCCAAGTTCAGGAGTCCTAAAACTTTAAAAGAGACAATTTAGAGGAAAGCCTGGCAGCTCTGATAGTCCTATGGCTACATGAGGGCAACAGCTTATACATCTAGGGAGATCACTGCAATTGACAGGAGTAACAAGGGGTTTATGGAGACTGGAATAAGGGGAAAGACATTTAGAAATCCCTGTGGCATGAGGGTCTTTCTGTTTCTGTGATACGATGGGGGCTTAAAGGCAAGAGAATGCTGTATACCTGCCCCCTCAGGTTCCCACAGACACTAAGAAACCCTGCCTGGCCTCTCCTGTCAGAGGAGAGGCTGGCCTGTCCATCCTTCAGTGCACGGCTTTAAGGCAAGAACTAGAGCTGCGTCAGGAAACTCCTGATAATGACCTCTTCTTCCTACAGAAACTGTTTACTGACTGGTGCTCCAGCGGATGCCTTGTGCTACGGGGTTAAGATTCATTGCTTCTCTCTGTAGAAAATTCCCTTCTGGTGCAGAGAGGAAAGACTAAAAGGGAGAGGTCATCCTAAAATGCAGAGAGCGCCTGGGGCAAGGACAGGTCAGGGAGAGCATCATTTTCCAGTTTTTCCAGCAGGGGGAGCCTCCGACAAGCGCTAGGTGGGGAGGCAGCCCAGGATGATTATGCAACGCCCAGGGCGCATGCTCTGGCCCGGGGACCGCCCCTCCTGCAGATGCTGACGCAGACCTGAGTCCGGGAAGAGAGAGGCACATCTGGGGCCCGGGCGCATTTTCCCAGAGGGGAGGACGAGCTCTTTGGACTCTTCCTCCTTCCTTTGAAACCTTGGAAACGGCTCAGTAGTTCTTCTGGTTGACTTGCTGCTATGTACAGCTGTCAGCTGCCTGTGAACCGGGTGACACTAGCTCAGTGCTCCTGTTTGTTTTCCTAAAAGGACTTTCTTTTCTTTCTCCCTCCCTTCCCTTCCCCTCTCCTCCCCTCCCTTCCTTTCCTTTCTTTCACCGAATGATAAAAGTTATTATAGGCAGCTTTTGCCTTCACCGCGCAAGGTTCTTAACGTGCCATGTGTAGCAATTTCCTGTTCTGCATTTTCTATCCCTTCATTCTGCAGCAAAGGGCGCTACCAGCGCTTTCTCAGACCTCGCTGCAGCGTTAAATACAGCCTGTTTTTAAAAGAGAGGCAGGAAATCGATTACTTCCCAAACTTGCTGAACTTAGCTTGAATTTAGAGAAGGAATAGGAAACTGAATATTGTTTGATTTTCCTCTTTTGTAATCATTTGCATCTTGTTAGTGCTTTATCCTTTAAGGTGTGTGTGTGTGTGTGTGTGTGTGTGTGTGTGTGTGTTTAATTTCCCTCCAATGTGTCCATGATCTTTTTTGCTGCCATATTCTAAAGAAAAATACTGGCTAAAGGGAGAGAAAAGGCATTCGTTTCTTTCTAGTAGAGAACTAGGGTTGCCTTCTTCATCTTTTTCCTTTTTTAATTATGTCACAAAGGGAAATTACAAAAATATTTTTAAAAGAAAAATAAGAAGGGAGTCCCCACTGTGGATTCAGCAGCAGGTTAAGGATAGCAGCAGGTTAAGGATCCCATGTCGTCTCTGTGGTGGCCGGGCTTCAGTCCCTGGCCCAGGGAACTTCTATATGTCGTGGGTAAGGCCAAAAAAAAAAAAAAAAGTCCAAGCCAAACATGTTAATTGTAGAAAATTTGAAAAATACAGATCTGGAAATAAAGAGGATAAAATAATACCCTACCCTAGAAATAAATGTTGTTATTTAATTTAGCGTATGAACTAATGGCCTTTCCCCCCTAATGTTGGATATGCTTCCTACAAAGTGTTATAATGTACACATCGGTTAAAAATCTGTTGTTTTCCTCATTTAATATAATGTGACCATACAGCCTGTTTTTAAAAGAGAGGCAGGAAATCGATTACTTCCCAAACTTGCTGAACTTAGCTTGAATTTAGAGAAGGAATAGGAAACTGAATATTGTTTGATTTTCAATACTCAGTTTGATTACCTGAGTAGACTTTTTTTTTAAACGGCTGCACCTATAGCATATGGAAATTCCCAGGCTAGAGGTCAAATCAGAGCTGCAGCTGCCAGCCTACACCACAGCTAAAGCAATGCCAGGTGGGAGTCGCATCCGTGACCTAAAGCCTGCAGCAACCCACATCCTTAACCCACTGAGCAAGGCCAGGGATGGAACCCGCATCCTCACAGAGGCTTTGTCAGGTTCTTACCTGCCAAGCCAGAATGGGAACTCCCTGCATAGTATTCTTGATCACATATCATATAAATATAGCATAATGCATTCAGTTAATCCCTTAAGAATATACATTAAAACTATTTCCATTTATTTTACAATGGTATATATCACTGGGATAATAATCTTTATATACATTTGCATTTTCTTAAGAAAAATCCTATAAGAGAAATTGAAGATGAATGGCTATTTTAAGATACTCAGTTTGTACATTTGCAAATGCCTTTCCAGAAACGGTGCTAATTTGTATTTTCCTCCACTATTATGAGCCAACATGGGCATAGTTCTTTTTGTATGCTTTGCCAGTTTTATAGGTTACAGATAGTATTTCATTGTTTTTCTAATTTGTATTCTTCTGCTACTTCCTTTAGAATTTCTCAGATTTCCTTTGAGGACTTTTCCAAAGGCTTAGATTCTGACATAAGCAACAAAAGATAAGAGTGTGCAGCAATATGCAGAGTTCCCTTTGTGGCGCAGGGGAAGTGGATCCAACTAGTATCCATGAGGATGAGGGTTTGATCCCTGGCTTCGTTCAGTGGGTTGGGGATCCAGCATTTCCAGTGAGCTGTGTTGTAGGTTGCAGACTCGGCTCAGACCCCACATTACTGTGGGTGTGGTGTAGGCCCAAATCTCCGATTAGACCCCTAGCCTACGAACTTCCATATGTCTTGGGGGCGGCCCTAAAAAGCAAAGAAAAAAAAAGAACATGCAGTGGGAGACAGTGGCATTTAAGGCATTTGAGATTTGATGAAACAATGATCTAGGACCTTGCACAGAATGATGCTTTTATAGAGACTTGGGACCCTCAGTGGGAAAGAGTCACAGCCAAGAAAATTGGAGGGGGTCTGCCTGGGGATCCAAGTTGGAATAAGTCTTAAATTTGAGTACTCAACTTTAATCACTAAAACCCCACCGTGGTATGAAAGACTGAACACAAGAATTCTGGTGATTTTTGCTTCCAAGGTGGCCTCGCAATAAAGCAAGACTGTAGCATGGGGGAAGGAGTTAATTCACTGAACCACAATTTACTGGCAATTTCCCAAATGCCCAATTGGCAAAATGTGGCGGAGGTTTGAAAAGTTTTGGTTTCATCATAGCCCTATGCTTTCCTTTGCCATGTCTCAGAGGTTTGCCCAGGCTGTTTTGTTAGTGAGGCAGGGTCAAATTCAGAGGCAGGGGCCGGGAGAGGCAAAGGTAGCAGCAGGAACTATGCTAAAACTTATAAACAAAACCCTCACAAGTCAAGAAATCGGTCACTCGTGAAGTGAATTTTAGTAAATTGGTTTTCAACAAATTGGCCCAGAGCCCTGCTTTAGCACCTTTTTTCTGGAAACAACTCATTTTCCTTTTCCAGTCCTTCCTCTTCCAAAGTTGTACTTCACCTAGACGTTGAGATTGTGCCATTCCTAAGTATAACCCTGACACTCACCACTTGCTTTGAGATGTAGAGATATGTTAGCTGGTTAAACATGTATGTGGAATCATAGAGGATCTTTAATAATATTTAATAATACATTCAAAGTCCACAAGATGATGCTGATTTGGAAATAACTTCTTTTAGCTCTTCCACCTTGCTGCCTAGCTCCACAGATGGTCATAGGGCCTTAGTGAGCCTCATTTGGGGACAGAGAACACCCCCAATCCTCACTCTGCATATCTTTTCCCACAGCCCATTTATAGCCTTTCAAAAATAAATAAGTAAATAGCAGTCATGGCTGCCTCCACTTAGCCCACCCCTGGATAAGTGACTAGGTGTTTGATCAACTGCTGGACAAAGTCCTTTAAAAGCTGGGAGGCTGGCAAAGAGGGCTGGTTCCTAGAAGTCATCTGACCTATAGAGCAGAGACAAAGGGGTAAGCGGACCTTTTGCACTAAGATGAGCTTTCTTATGAATTTTCCCAAAATAAAAGTGCATTTCCTTCAGCCTGATTGCATTTTAACAGCCCCCTTCACCTATCATATTCTTGAAAGATGCTAGCCTCCAGGGGAAAAATTAAAGGTAATATGGATGGTGAGAAGGGTGAATCTGAAATAAAAGCTGCCTCCGTCATACATTGGATCATAGTAAATACTGGTTACACTCACATTTTTGGTGTCTGTATGGGAAATTATAGTTACAATGTTCAGAGGGATAAAAATACATTTATAAAAACTTCAACATAAAATGTTGTGTGCTAAAAGTGTAAGATGCCAGAGTGGTCATAAACTGGGACACCAAGGATTGGGCAGAGGTGGCATAAGAAGCAAAATTGTGAGTTGGTGCCAAAATGATTAAGGAAGATAGAAGAGTGAACTGAGAAACAATGTCACAGGTTCGTTAATGCATGACCTGAAGTGTGAAAGAGGAGCTACATTTGAGTAAAGGATGCAGGACACTTCCATCTATCATGCTGGAAATCTAGCAGGTGCTTATTTAACAGTAACCCTATAGCATTTGAGAGCTGGGAGTAGTTGATCCGCAAGTTCAAACTAGATTTGCTCTGGCCCAAGTGTGAAAACATAGCCTTTTAAAGAATCTCATTGCTTTATTTACAGATATAGGTATAAGGTAGATATTTGTGAATGTAAGCAGATGATAACATAATAAATGGATAGTAAATCGTCTGTGTTCTTTTTTCTTTTTTGATCCTCTTTCTTCCCAACAGAAGGAGCAACTTCAAACTTTACAAAAGGCTGTGTCACCTCTGATCTATGACCATTTTATTTCAAACACAAGTTACTATGACAATTCTGTCTACTGCATGGTTGGGAAAAGGCCTTTCTACATTTCACTCACTGCAAAACAATCCAATTTTCTTGTCATATCCATCTGGTGTTTATATCTATCTCTTGAAATGCAGGGGCTGTTAAAATTAGATCAGAAATAATCCATGTAGAATAGAGCTGAGATTATGTTACTGATGAGACACACACACAAACACACACACAGAAAGAGAGAGAGAGAGAGTAGCTAATAGCATCACAGGGAGAGAATGAACTCCATTGCAGATCTTTGGAAGTCTAGCACCATATATACATATACATATGGTGCTAGACTTCCAAAGAGAGATATACACACACACACACACACACACAGAAAGAAGAGAGATCATATCTTCTTTATTCAGTCATTATCGATGAATGCTCATATAGTTTCCATATCTTGGCTATAGTAAATTATGTTGCAATGAACATGGGAGTACATATATCTTTTTGAGTCAATGTTTTCATTTTCTTCAGATAAACACTGCAGAATGGAATTCTTGTATCTTATTGTAGTTCTGTTTTTAACTTTTGAGGCTCCTCCCTAATGTTTTCCATAGTGGCTACAGCAGTATGCATTCCTATCAGCAGTGCACAAAGATTTCCTTTTCTCTACATTCTCTCCAACGCTTGTCATTTCTTGTCTTTTTGATAACAGCCATTTTTTAATAGGTGTGAGGTGATAATCCATTGTGGCTTTGATTTGAACTTTCCTGATGATTAGTGATGTTGAGCATCTTTTTATGAACCTATTGGCCATCTGTATGTCTTCTTTGGAGAAATGTCTATTCAGATCTTCTGCCCATTTTAAAATCAGATTGAGGGTTTTCTTACTACTGAACTCTGAGTTTTTAAAATATATTTTGGATATTAGTCCCAATCAGATATATGAATTGCAGTAATTTTCTCCCATTCATTAGTTGCCTTTTCATGGTTTCCTTTATTGTGCAGAAGCTCTTTAGTTTGATGTAGTCCCAGTCGTTTATTTTTGCTTTTGTTGCTTTTGCTTTTGGTGTCAGATTCAAAAAATCATCACCAAGACCTGTGCATAGGAGGTTCCTGCCTATATCTTCTTCTAAGAGTTTATGGTTTCAGTTTGTACATTTAAATATTTAATCCATTTTGAGCTAATTGTTCTGTAGGGTCTAAAATACTGGCCCAGTTTCATTCTATTGTATGTAGTAGTCCATTCTTCCCAACACCATTTATTGAAAGGACTATCCTTTCCTGGGAGTTCCCATTGTGGCTTAGTGGTAATGAACCTGACTAGTATCTGAGGATGTGAGTTTGATCCCTGGCTTTGCTCAGTGGGTTAAGGATCTGGCATTGCCGTAGCTATGGCGTAGGCTGACAACTGTAGCTCTGATTCGACCCCTAGCCTGGAAACTTCCATATGCCACAGGTGCACCCCTAAATATATAAAAAAAAGAAAGAATAAAGAAAAGACTATCCTTTCCCCATTGTATACTCTTGGCTTCTTTGTCACAAATTAATTAACCACATATGCATGGATTAATTTTTGAGTTCTTTTTGCTGTTCCACTAATCTATGTGTCTGTTTTTCTCTATGCCAGTACCATATGATGCCTCTAGGTTTTTCTGTTTTTGTTTTTGTTTTTTGTCTTTCTCAAGATTGCCTTGGCTATTTGGGGGTCTTTCGTGATTCCATATAAATATTATTATTGTTTGTTCTAATTCTGTAAAAAAACGCCATTGAAAGTTTGATAGGAATGGCACTGATTCTATAGATTTCCTTGACCAGTATGGACATTTTAACAGTATTAATTCTTACAATCCATGAGATGTAATCTTTCTATTTAGTTGTGTCATCATCAGTTTCTTTCATAAATGTTTTGTAGTTTTCAATATAGAGGTTTTTTCACCTCTGGTTAAATGTATTCTGAAGTGTTTTATCCTTTTAAATGTAATTATAAATGGGAATGTTTTTTTCATTTTTCTGTTAGTTTGTTATTAGTGTATAGAAACACAATAGATTTTTGCCTATTGATTTTGTATTCTGTAACTTTATTGAATTTGCTTATTAATTCCAGTAGTTTTTGATGGAGTATTTAGGGTTTTCTACATATAATATTGTGTCATCTGCAAATAGTGAGTTTTACTTCTTTTCCAATTTAGATGACCCCCTCTTTTTTCCTTGCCTAATTGCTCTGGCTAGGACTTCCAATACTATGTTGAATAAAGGTGATGAGAGTGGACATCCTTGTCCCTGATCCTGGAGGAAAAGCTTTCAATTTTCCACCATTGAGCATCCCCAGAACAAATACCACTTGGTCATAACATATGATCCTTTTATTATATTATTCAGTAATACAATAAAAGGATCATATGTCATGATCAAGCCCACAGCTAACATTTTTTTTTTGGAAAAGTTTGATGAAAGTTGGTATTAGTTTTTCTTTGACTGTTTGGTAAAACTCATCAGTGAAATCATTCAATCCTGGACTCTGGTTTGTTGGGAGTTTTTAAGTTACTGAGTCAATCTCCTTACTAGTCATCATTCTGTTCAGATTTTCTATTTTACCATGATTCAGCCTTGATAGGTTGTGGATTTCTAAGAAATTATCCATTTCTCCTAGGTTGTCTAATTTGTTGGCATATAATTTTTCATAGCAGCCTCTTATGAGTCTTTGTATATCTGTGGTATCAATTGTAATATCTGCTCGTTCATTTATTTTATTTGTATCCTCAGGAATTCTTTTTTTAAATACATCTTTTTTTTTTTTTTTTTTTTTTTTTTGCTTTTTAGGGCTGCACTGCAGCATGTGGAAGTTCCCAGGCTAGGGGTCAAATAGGAGTGACAGCTGCCAGCCACAGCCATACCCACAGCAATGCAGGATCTGAGCCATGTCTGCGACATACACCACAGCTCATGGCAAAACTGGATCCTTACCCCACTGAACAAGCGAGTTCAGGGATCAAATCTGCATCCTCATGAATCCTAGTCAGATTCATTACACTGAGCCATGACTGGAACTCCTTAAATACATCTTTTTATTCTCATTAGAAATAAAACTTAAACACGGTTGGGAATGGTGACATGTTGCTTTAAGCTTGCATGTAGCTCTCAAGGTGGGTAAGAGGACTTTGGCTAGGAGCAGGTTTCCAGGCAGGAAAAATAGCTCATGGGAGGGGAGAGGAGAGGCTGGAGGTACCAAACCCATTTGGGCACTCAGCACTTGTATCTGTCCTCCTCTATAGTCTATGGCCAAGCACCTTACATCTTCTAGGAATTCAATCTATGTATTAAACCCCAAACTACTAAAAGTGCAATTATTTAGCATTAATCATTTTAGTCTTTAAGTTACTGGTTTGTGAAGGACTGCATCACTTTCAAGTCAGGTCCCAGTGCTTCCCCATGGCACTGCCAGCCCTCTAACAAAAAGTGTGAGTTGTGTGTCAAAACAATAAGGATCATCTCATTATAAAATTACAGCATCATTGAGCAGGAAGGGAGCTCCAAGTTCATCTTATGCAGCCTCCAAGCTGATACAGGAATTCTCTTTACAACATTCTTCTCAGGTGAGCCTTCAAGTTCCAACTGTGTATTCATACAGACCTGGATTGTCCAAAATCTAGACAAAAGTTTCTTGTGCTCTTTTCCAAAGCCTCAATTGGAGGGAATGTTTTAGTCATTTTTGAGTCCAAATATGCCTTTGTATAATTTTGATAGATAGTTTCCCCTCTAGTGAACCAGGAAGCAGTGTGCCCTCTTTGACGTCATCAGCCATTGACTACAAGTCAACTGTAAGATGAAAAGAGCACTGGAGTAAGTTTCTGGAGTCCTAGATTTGCTCCTTAGCTCTGTTGCAAATAAAATGTGGGTCTCATTTAGACTTAAATTCAATTACCCTATTGCTATTGATTTCTTTTTTCCCCTTCTTAGTAAATTTCTTTTAAAAAATTCTGCATCTGTACATTTCAAGCAGAAAATTTTTTAGCAAATGAAAATATTATATATAAAATTGAAAGATATATTTCAACTTTTACTCACTATGAAGAGGTTCAAACATGTATAGGAGTTGAGTAATATAATAATGTGCTTGTAATCTACATCCTATAAATATACCAAGTTGTGATCAATCTTATTTCATCTTTATCCTCACCCACTTTCTCTCCTCCCTGGATGTATTTTAAAGCAAATCCTGGGTACTGTATAAAATTATTCATAATGATTCACAGTTTCTTTAAAATAAAGGGCTGTGGCTTTTATTTTAAAATATAAGGAGTTTTATTATATTATTATAATAAATATTTTTAAATAGTTATATTTTAAATTATAGTTTAAAATATAGGGAGTTCCCACTGTGTCTCAATGGGTTAAGAATCTGACTGCAGTGGCCTGGGTCATTGCAGAGGTGTAGGTTCGAACCCCAGCCTGGCTCAGTGGGTTGAAGGATCCAGCATTGCTGTGGCATATGTCATAGCTACAGTTCAGATTCAATCCTTGGCCCTGGAACTTTCATATGCCATGGCTCTGGCCATTAAAGAAAATATATATATACATATATATATATACACACACACAGAGAACTGTGACTTTTTAATAACCATTATTATTCTCTATCTCCCAGGTTAAAAACAATTCCTAAATATCTTAAATTATACAGGCAGTGCCCACATTTCTCTAACGTGCTCTCTCTCTCTCTTCAAGACTCTATCTCTGTCTCTCTCTTTCTGCCTGTTTGAATCAAGATGTAAATAAGAGCCTATCATTACAATTAGTTAAGTCTCTTTTAATATAAATGTGCCCTTATCCATCTAATTTTTATTTTTTCCTTACAATTTTATTTCTTAAACTAGTTTTATGTAATTAGCATAACTTAATACTTGGTGAATTTGTGTTCCTATATTTTGTTTTCTTAAATTTTCACCCATGTATCTATAGTAATGTAGAAGTGGAATTTCTAGGTCAAAGTAATTTCTCAGAATATTGTCAAATATTGCAATATTGCAAAATAGTGTCTCCGTAGGTCTTGTAATGCTTTAATTCCCGCCGTTCCTGAAAGGCATTAAACTGGTGATTTTGGAGGCTTCTAAAGCTCTAAAATTATAGAGTGAGTATTTGATGAGACCTCCCATTTCCACGAGTCTTCTGTTTTCCAGGCTAAGCTTATTCTAGTTCTTGCACATTTGATAAATAGACTTTATATGTCCGTACCCATTAATAATATTCCTAAACAGAAGTGAATTAAGACATCTTGACAAGTAAAGGGACACTTCCTTCCAGGCTGACAGTGGTTGAGCATCTTGAATTTATCTAAATGCTCATCTATCATTTCCCAATCCCCACTTTTATGATATTTTATCCAATGCACTAAAAATTAAAATCCATTTGTTATCTATGTCTTGTGATACACAAGCTAGGATAGTGACCTCTACACTCAGACTCCTTGAATTTGTATCTTCTCACCATCAACTGTGTTTCGTTGGATCAGTTGTTTAAACCTCTCTGCTTCAGTTTTTATCATTTGCTATGTAAGGGTTTTGATAGACTGGTTGCCGTGATTATAAAAGATAATACATGTAAAGGATTTAAAATAGCATCTGACAAGTAGTAAATCTTCCAAAAATGGTTATTAAATGAAAGTTACTAATCTGATAACAAGGTCCCCCCAAATTAAGTAATTTGACACAAATTATTGTTATTTAATGTATCCTGGAGAGTTTTTCCTGGAATTTATACATACTTATCTCTAGTCTCTGAAAACTGTAGTATCTGGAAAATTTATCAGTTAAGGTTAGGTTCAGCTGTGTAAGAAATATTCCAAGACAACATAATATTAATCAAATAGAAGAATTTTTTCCCCTCGAAATAAAAAATCCAGAGGTAGACAGTTCAGAGTTAGGTTTGATGGCTCCACAGAGCCAGCATTAATCCAGGTTTTGAGCTTCCTTGTGGCACATTGGGTTAAGGATTTGGCTTTGCCACTGCAGCAGCTCCAGTCACTGCTGTGGCTCAGGTTCGGTTGCTCACCTGGGAACTTCTACATGCCATGGATGAGGCCAAAAAAAAAAAAAAAAAAATCTAGGTTTCAATCTTAGCCCTTCACTAATCTCAGTGTATAATTCCCCACCTTTAGACTATAGCATGATTTCAAGTGGCTTCATTACAAGATGACAGTAGTCAGAAGAGCTAAGAGACAAAAGAACCACTCTTCCCAGCTAAGTGATCTCAGTCAACCCAGAGTCACATTGATACTGGCTCTTAGACTTCACATGACATTAACATTGGTTGTTATAATTCATTAGCCAGACTCTAGTCACATGGCCATTGCAAGCTGTAAGACTGGCTGAGAAGTAGATTTTCATGGGTTGCTTCATCCCCGGATGAAATCAGAGTTACATTGGCAAAGGAGAGAAGACCAGCTGTTGGGTGATCATCTAGGTGTCTCTGCCACAGTATTTTTTCATCTCTTGACATCTTTTTTATTCTCCATGTTTCATTATGATAATCCACAGTGATGCTGGGATCATAGCAGCATCTTATTATAAAGACCTGGGATAAAATTTTTCTAAATTGCAGAATCAGTGAAAGAAATGTGTTCTCCTCAGAGAGCATCTTCCTTACCATATTAAGATGATCACATTTTAAAATTCAGCATTGGAGTTCCTATTGTGGCTCAGCAGTAATGAGCCCAACTAGTATCCTGAGGGCGTGGATTTGATCCCTGGCCTTGCTCAGTGGGTTAAGGATCTGATGTTGCCATGAGCTGTGGTGTAGGTCACAGATGTGGCTCGAATCCCGTGTTGCTGTGGCTCTGGTGTAGGCCAACAGCTACAGCTCTGATTCAACCCCTAGCCTGGGGAACCACCATATGCCACAGTTGTGGCACTAAAAAAAAAGACAAAAAAAAAAAAAAAAGAATTAAGTATTTAACATGGTTCATTTACACTGTCTACACATACAAACAACTGGGAGAAACCACCGCCATGTGAACACAATAAAGAAATCAGATCGAGTGATCATGATGTGATCATGTATTAATAATAGATGGTATAATGAACCAAAACTGAGCCTGGCAAAACTCCCAGGTGCTTTTCATAAGATAATTTCTATTATCTGCTTTGCCTGTGAAGAGTAGAACACGTTCTCCCATGTTTACTTGAGGGGTGTAGACACTGGCCCAAATCCAAAAACTGGAACAGTGACTCCAAGCCTGGTGCTACACTTCTCTGGAGTCCTTGGCCTCTCTGCCATGAGAGTGTCTGTCTGTGGGGAGGAGCCTAAGAGTCTGACTCTGGGGCCCAGACTGAACTCCCCTGATGCTGAGCTTCCCAGCAAACACGCATGGGAGACTCTGACAGCTGCAGAAGCTTGGCACCTGGAAAGAGCAGAAGACTTCCTGTTTACCATGTAGATGGAGTGATATGAGGACACAGACAACCGCTTGAGAGCTGGTGGTGTGTTTCCTGGCTCCATCACCCTGTGCCATCCTGAGGCTGCCCAGGGGAAGACGCTGACCTTCAGAGGTCCAAGCTTGGCCCAGAAGACAGTCAATACATGGGAGAGGAATCACACAGTTATAGAAGGGAAACCTGGGGCTTGCTCCTCACTCCAAATCCTGTCCTTTACCACAGAGGAAGGCTTGGTATCTACTTTAGTTGTACTGGTCATCAAGCCCTGAAAAGAGTTAGAGCATGTGTCCCTAAATCTTCTAAAAAAAGAATGTATGTGGTAAACAAAATGACACAGGACCGTCATAGAGAGCACAGAAGAACTGTGGCTGGAGTTTCATGGTGTTCTGGTCTGGACATCAGAAACACAGAACTGCCTGCAACACCTTCCAGAAGAAAGGATCACTGGGGCGTTTGTGTTACATGGCATTGCTGACATGTGCAGGAAATGCTGCCAACAGCCCTGGGGCATGAGATAGGCAGTGGAATCAAAGGCCATCTATTCAGTGAGACGCTCAACACCTTAGCTGCTTTGCAGTGTTTATGTTTGGCCACGTGCCCTGTACATTCCATACTTCAGAACTATATCCATGAGTGGGATTTCATTCCCTCCTACAGGCTCACTTAACCCTTTGAGTGGTTCTAAGTTATGGACAAATAGGTTATGGGTTCTAAGTTATGAGCCACAAAAGGCCATTACATAGGTAGCAGGAATCTTTTCAATTATCTGACTTAGGCAGCACCTCTAAGAAATGCTGAGCAGAGGCTTGGTGTGGCACTGGAGAAAACCAACTTGTCCACCTATCTCAAAGTCAAAGTGGCTATTATGCACATGGACATGAACTTCTGGATTAGAAAAGCCAATTATCGAGTTAGTGGCTGAGTCAGAGTAGATGTACATTCTCTAGGCCCATATACTAGCCAAGAAAGAGTCCAGCTTCACCTAAAACATCTTCATGCAACCTAAATTACAGAGACTAAAAGCGAATGTCTGTTTAGATATATTCGCCAAAATAATTGAGTTTTATTACATTTCCTCTGCAACGCATTTCTTTTCTCTACTAGCCAACATGATATTTGTATTTTTGTTTGCTTGTTTTTAAGGCCACACCTGTGGCATATGGAAATTCCCAGGCTAGGGGTTGAATCAGAGCTACAGCTGCCAGCCTATGCCACAGTCACAGGAACGCCAGATCTGAGCCACGTCACAAATACCAGATCCTTAACCCACCGATGGGTGCCAGGGATTGAACCCACAGACATTATGCCAAGTTCTTAACCTGCTGAGCTACAATGGGAACTCGTCAACATGATATCTGTAGATGCATATTGCACACAGTTTTCTATGAGCGCTCAAACTGGGCAACCCAAAAGGGAGATCTTCTGTGAAGTTCAGGGAGCACCACCATAAAATTCACCCCTTATCTCCTGGGTCACAAGGAGATCCCTTTCCCTTGCAGAGCTACTCATGTTACAAAAAGGTCTTTTCTGTCCCTTCCACCTGAGAACAGCCCCCTCAACCACAATCTACAGCAAAGCAGCCAGCTGGGTTCTTTTCTATAAGTTGCTCCCTAGACACTCACGAAGTTTCTTCTTTTCTTTTCCTAAGGTATTCTTCTCATGCGTGACTCCTTCAGCATACCATCCACCAACACATGTAAAGTCCACGGGCACTTTATTTAATTATATACATGCACCTGTATGTTCAAAGCTGCACTATTTGCAATAGCCAAGACATGGAGACAACCTAAATGTCCATTGACCAATGAATAGATTAAGAAGATGTGGTACATATATGCAATGGAATACTACTCAGCTATAAAAAAGATTGAAACAATGCTATGTGCAGCAACAAAGATGAGTCCCTGTTTTTCAGCTTTGTGATTTAAATGAAATCACATCATTTTGTTAATGCTGTGCTCTCCCTCAATTAATTTTTGAGTCCTGACAATGTTTATTAGAAAAACACCCAGCATCATGTTATTAAGGTTCCCTTTTACCAACTTACCGAAAACACTGCTGGCTTATCCATTCCAAAGTCTTTACTCTATACAAGAATGATGGGCAGACACAACTTAGAATAGATTTACAAGGAGATCCTGCTGAGCAGCATTGAGAACTATGTCTAGATACTCATATTGCAACAGAACAAAGGGTGGGGAAAAAATGTATACATGTAAGGATAACTTGATCCCCTTGCTGTATAGTGGGAAAAAAATAAATTAAAAAAAAAGAAAATTGACAGAACACTATAAACCAGCTGTAATGAGAAAATAAATAAAATCATGATATATAAAAAAAGAATGATGGGGTAGGTTGGAGAGAGAGAAAATTAGAAAGTCTGGTCAATATACTAGCAATGCTGACACCAGATTCTGCTGCCTGGGACTGGATCTGTGTGAACTGAACTTGTCCCCACTGCCTGACACTTGGAGGCTTTTTGTTGTACCAAAGCAACCAGGGCAATTTACCCCCATCCTTTTTTGCGAATTTCTCCTTAAGGATGTTTGTTCTGTTCTTGCCAGCAGATATCCCCATCATTGAGACGCAAGTGATTGAACTTCAAATATCAAAGTTTAGACCTCAGTCCCTTGCTTCCCCGAAGCCCCAGGGATGCTGATGCAAACGGATGCACCTTCTCTTTAGGGCTTAGGGAGGGCAGCCTTCATCAAGTGGCTGAAGGCTTCAGCCTGTTCTTTTCCCAGAATAATAAGTGTCTCTTCAACCTAAAGAGGCATAACCAAGAGGGGCTTCAGGTCATCCTGTGCAAAACCAAGAATATTTGCTTCAAGGTACCTCAACATGGAAGAAGACAGGTGACCTATAAAAAGAGTCTACCCCACTCAACACATAGCAACGCCTGACATTCCTTTGCTTTGCACACATCCTAAAAGCAAAGGATGGAAATATCCTTGGGTCATGTCTTTGCTTTAGCCTCTGTTATTTTCTGAGACCTTGAGCAAATCACTGAATTTCTCTGTAGGAATAGACTAGGGATTTTCACACTTCTCTATTTCATAGATCAGACTTTTTTTTTTTTTAAGTTTTCTTAAGCCTCAGGATCTTTATTTTCACCCCAAGTCATACAAATATGAACTTTACTATGATATTCTCAGGGGCTACTGAACCATAACTTTATTTTCTAAAACTAAATTCTGTGGTGTGACTCTGAACCCCCAACCTGTCCAATGTAGAAAACTTAATCCAACTACTTCCTTTTCAATCTAATAAGATTTGGAGACTTCTCAGTCACTCTGGGTTGAAAATTCAGACATACGCGAGACCACTTACCTTTTTGTACTTTTGCACCTGCAGAGGAACCTGGCAAAATGCAACATGGTAAAATTGAAGGCAATGTTTCAGAAGAGAGGCATGATACTTTATAATTTCACATTTGTACCCTCGCGCTGGCAAAGGTTCTTGGATTTGCTCTAGAGCTGGTTTTCCCTCTGGACAGACAGGACCAACCTTCACCCACCCTTTCCTGCTCCTTGACCCATTCACTCTTTTCCCATCTCCCCTGCTGCCACTTCCGATGCTCGTTCTAAAGGACTGACCCCCTCGGTCTTCCTTCCCCATCAGAAGTGGTAGGATAGTTAATTTTATGTCCATGTGAGTGGCTGTGGATGCTCAAATGAAACATTCATCTGAGTTGTTTGTGTGAGTGTTTCTAGAAGACACGAACATTTGAATCCGTGGATTAGCCTTCCCCAGTGTAGGTAAACATCATCCAACCTGCTGCAGGCCTGAGGAGAACAAAAGGCAGCAAAAGAAAGAATTTGCCCTTTTCTTTTCCCTGCCTCACTCTTGAACTGGGACATGTCATCTTTTCCAGCCCTTGAGCCCTTGGCCTTGGATTTGTACCATCAGTTCCCATGGTTCTCAGACCATCGGACTCTGAATTACACCACTGGTGTTCCTAGATTTCTGGCTTATAAATGGCAGATCATAGGACTTTTTTCTTGCTTTTTGCAGTTGTACATGATGCCAGAGATCGAACCCTCATTCTCATAGAGACAATGTTGGGTCCTTAACCTGTTGAGCTACAATGGGAACTCCCAGATAATAGGATTTTTAACCTCTATAATCATGTGAGCCAATTCCTCAGAAATTAATTAATTAATGTATAATAAAGAGACCTAGCCTTGCCCCACTCACTGTCCATGTGACCTTGGCAATGATCTCTCTGAGCCTTAGTTTCTCACTAATAAAATAAAGAAATTTGGAGTTCCTGTCGTGGCTCAGTGGAAACCAATCTGACTAGTATCCATGAGGATGCAGGTTCTATCCCTGGCCTCGTTCAGTGGGTTAAGGATCAGCGTTGCCTTGAGATGTGGTGTAGGTCGCAGACGCAGCTCGGATCTGGTGTTGCTGTAGCTGTGGGGTAGGCCATTGGCTACCGATCCGATTCAATCCCTAGCCTGGAAACTTCCATATTGCCGTGGGTGCAGCCCTAAGAAGACAAAAAATAATAATAATAAAAATAAAGAAATTAGATGATCTCAAAGCTTTTCCTGCTTTTCAAACCTCTGACTTCTGAATACTCAGGTTCTTGGACTCTCCCAAGTTCTTCAGAGCCACCCCTACAACTCCTCGCAAATAAAGATTAGCACAGTTATAACCATTAGGATTTCTACAATTTGCATTCAGTTCAAATTACCCAAACACCCTGAGCTTGGTGCCACTTATTGTAACCTATTACATTATCTCTGTACATAAAAGGTTCTGCCTTTCTCTCTAAAATCAACAACATGAGGTATTTCAGAGCCACAGGATAACAACTTGGATTTGAGGATGAAAGTGTATTAGAAGTCAGCTAAGCAAGATATAGATAGTTTTCCAGCTCTGAAACTCGTCATCTAAGCTCCCTTGGTTTAGTCACTTAGGTCTCATGTCTCATTCTTACCATCTCCAAGTGGACATAGCAATACCTTCACTGCCTACCTCATAGGATTGCTGTGAAGTGCTCAAGCCCAGAACTGGCCCCCACCACATTGGACATACATTCACCTGCCACCAGGCACCATAGCCATAAGGTCACCCCAGACCAGAAAACCCCATTATTCCTGATAGGGAGACCTGACATCACTGAAGGGGTTAGAAATCCTATTCTTATGCCAGTTTATCTTTGCAGGTTAATCTCTCGCTTACTTTAAGGCACACTCTCTAGCATCTGTATTTGTAGACAGATAAATAGCCCCTAGCCCAACAAGCAGCAGCAAATGTAAATTAGGTTTTATTATTATAATATCATGTTTAGCATTTTCACACCTTTATGTCGTGTGTGCTCCTCCTTGAGTACCTTTTTCTTCAAAGCATAATTATACAGCAAAATCCAAACATTGTGTAGAAAAAAAAGTGAATGTGCTGGGCTCATAGGTTTACATAACTCTGATAGTAGCTTCCATACCTACTTTTATGGTGGTAATTTTTGCATGTGCTATTTTTCCTGTATGCATATGCTCCTGAAGGTCACCAGACTGCATCTGCAACATTTTTATATGGTCTCAAAGCGAGCAAGTCTACGACACTTTACATAGAGAACTCAATAAATACTCAATACATAATTAATACAAAATTAGTGAAAACAGACCCATGAGCCCAGACATCATTTCTTGGCTGTGTAGCTTGCTTGATTTTGGCTTACCATTTGGTTGAGAAAGGGCAGAGAGGGTATTTTCAGACTTGCCTAAAGTGGGAGTCGCTAGGTACCTGACGTCATTAAACCCGTAGCCCTGTCTGCCCCAGAGTCCATTCTGTTTCTAAGCATGTCTGTTGGGCTGAAAGCAAAAGTCTTTATAATAGGACCAGACATTTTAATAGCCCCTGGGGAAATAAAAGCACTTCTTGAAGGTTACTTTTTTTTTTCTGAATAAAAGTAGTCTATTCATAGAACAGCTAGAAAATATGTAGTAATTAGAAAAAATATATTATTCTGTTCTCTGAAATCGCAATACTGCCAAGTGATATTTATTGAATTTTTATCATAGGCTGCATCATCTGATGCATGGTCTCCTTTAAGCTCCATGACAACTATATTGTAGAAATCATTATTATCTCCATTTTACAGATAAGGAACTTGTGACACAGAGATGGCAATAAGCTGCTCAAGGTTACACAACTAGCAAATGATGGAATAGATAACTTGGTCATGACCAGAGCTCTCTACTTGGACATAAACATTTGAGGAATTTCAAAATGAGGTGACCTCCCTATTCTGAGACTCTTAACCTTTGGTCTTCTTCAAGGTATCAGAACATGAAAATGTGTACAAGTTTTTTGGTCACTGTGCAACCTCTGTTCAATTAGCCTTGAACTAGATCTCTCTCCACGTCCCTGTTTTCCTTGGAGAGAAAATTGCAAATAAACTTGGTTTCCAGTGGTATTTAGAGTGGTCACTAGAGGGGCTTTCCCAATGCGCAGGAAAAAAACAGGTCCCCTGACCTTTGGCCAGGGATTCTCTCTGCAGGACTCAGGTATCAGCAGCAGTCAAATCCCAAGCAGCAAAGGTGCCTGTGGTCTGGCTGCACTGCCCCAGGCTGGAACAGCAGCTCCAGGCTTGTCTGCACCACTCTGCCAAGAGCTGGAGGTAAGAGGTCATTCATACCCGTTTCCCCCATCTGGATAGGCACCAAAAAGCCCTAGGTAGCTCCTCCTACCCAACAATGGAAGCTGAGAGTCGGCAGGTAGTCAAGCCAGGTGCTACTTGGCTGAGAGCAGAGAGGGAAAGAAGACTGAAATGGGAGAGGGGGCAGGTGGAGTCTGAAACTACGGGGAGCAAGCCCCTTCCTCCCATTCATGGTGCCCGCTTCAGTGTTAAAAGGACAGGCAGCTAGGAATTGCTATCAGTGAGACGGCCACATACCATGTGGATATAACACAACAGGATGTTGAATCCTCCACAAAAGGACTTCCATGTGACCGAGTGAACTTCGAACCATCACACCACGATAAGCCACTCCCTTCTTGATTGTGACCTAACTAGGCCCTAGGGAGCAGAAAGTTGAATGTGCTGTGTCTCTTCTCCAAACGGTCGGTGTGATCACTTCCATTACAGCTGATTTTCTTTTGACTTTTATCCGACAGTTCTGTTTGTTACTAAGCTATAAAGGATGCAGATTTCTGCGCATTTTATAGCCATTGGCCTCACTGGGCATTTTTTTGTTTCTTTATGCCTTTCTCCAGCATTTTTGTTCTCATCCAGTTCCTAGGCAGATATTTCTTTCTCGTAATAACACAGGCAAGGCACACAATATTGATCTGACTGCAGCATTGAACCCTCCTGAAATACTGAGAGCTGATGACCTCATTCTGCACCTTACTGGAAAAGTTAGGAAAACCTAAGCCAAAGGAGTCAGTCAAGTGTTTTATAACAGAGGAAACTATAACTAGAGTGTTCTTCAGATTTTTTTTCTCTTGCTCTAATCCAGTCAGATCACATTTTATTAGGGCTCATTACCAAGTTAGAGAGTGATAAGTATGGAAACCATGGAAACACATTATGGTCAAATTGATGTTGCTTCGAAACCCTAGTGGCACCCACTGGGGAACACTACACATTATCCACAAAGGTGCCTCTCAGACTTTTGTCAGCAGGGACTTTTATAAGCTCATTCTAGGTTCAAGTTCAACCACAACCTTCCTGGAAGAGGGGGTGTGCTCTCTGATGTAAACAGTACTGCAAGTCACCAGGCTTTTTTCAGAACTAAGGAAAAGATACCAAAAACTGCACATTATTCTTCATTGATTTTATCAATGGAATACCTTGAGTAATAAGAAATATTTATTCCTAAATATTTAAGACATTTGTAGTACTCTTTTTCTCTCTCTCTTAAATCCAATTATTTGCCTCTACTTTTTAAAACATCAAATAAGAATGTGCCTTGTCAATGTCATTATTTCCATGAAAATGTTAGATTTCAATATTCTACATCTGAACAAAATAAATAAATCTCAATGGGCCATTAAATTTTATAAGTTCCCCAAAATTATGAATACACACAGTCACACCCCACTTTACATGTGAAGAGTGCAAAACAAGTTAGAACAAGGATTCTCCCTTTATATGTAGTCCTGAGTGTTAAATCTCTCTCTTAACTAATTTATGAAATCAAAATAGAACATTAAATAAACACAAACTTTCAAGTCATTTACCTATAAATGATAGTTCTAAAATTCTGACTACAATTTTGTCAGAATCAACGATGCAAGATTTCTGCAATGTAAGTGAATAAGAGTAGGAATTTTTTAAATAAATCAAATATTTATTGGCTGCATACAAAGTACTTCTTATTCACATGAGACAATTTTGGTGGGATGTATAGTACAGCTAGAATTGAAGAGTATTTACTAGCACACAAGTTTCACTGAATATTTCCCTCCTATCTCATCATCTCATCTCGTGAGATGTGCCAGTCTTCTAGGATTACAGCAAATCAATACCAGAACACTGATTCCTCTGAGGATGGTAGTAGCCTTGACATATAGCTGAATTCTGAATCATTCATTGAATGCATGCTTGTATAAACATGGTTGAAATGAGATAAATTTTTTTCATTTTTTGTATTTTAATAGCAACTTTTTAAAGAGAGGTGCAGGAGTTCCCATCATGGCTCAGTGGTTAACAAACCTCAGTATCCATGAGGACATGGGTTCGATCCCTGGCCGTAGCAGTGGGTTAAGGATCCAGCGTGTTGCCGTGAGCTGTGGTGTAGGTCACAGAACCGGCTGGGATCCCATGTTGCTGTGGCTGTGGTGTAGGCTGGGAGCTACAGCTCCGATTCGACCACTGTCCTAGGAACCTCCACATGCTGCGGGTGTGGACTTAAAAGGACAAAAAGACAAAATAAAATAAAAATAAATAAAAACAGTTGCAAGAGAAATACATGTTCACTGCAAATAACATAAGACATAGAAAAATCACAGAGAAGAAGCAATAATTTTCTATATTCTGGCACTGATATACAGTTGACTCTTGCACAATAACCACATGGGGTTTGAGCTGTGTGGGTCCACTTATAGCAGTACTTTTTTTTTTCCCAATAAATATATACAGTACTACTCCATCTGCGATTGGTTTTCCGTTTGGAAGACATTTATTCAAATCATCTGTGTAACTCTCAATGAAGTTTAGTAGTTTTCTCCATTGAGGTAGACACTTTTGTTATCATTCCTATGGATTTTCCATTCTTGTTGCTATTTTTAATCATATTGTTTCCTTATTATATTTTCTAGATGGTTATTTTTGGCATAAAAAGAAAACTAGAAATATTTGATTCGTTTACAGACACCAGACCTTTCCATTTGTTCCATCTGCTTTGCCATATTCCTTCAGGAAGGATTCTGATATGGAGGAAAATTCTGTCCTCTGATGACAGTCTTGGGAATATGCAGCGTGAACTCAGAGTATAATTCCACATTATTTGAGTAGCTTCTTGTTTTTTATGAATATATTTGTGTAAAGGACATTCTATTGAAAGACCAAATCACAGAATATTCCCTCCCTTTTCTCAATTCCATTTTCATCTTTAGATCTAAAAATATTACTAAGATACATTATTTAAAGACAACAGGTATGAAGGCTGAAAAATTCAGCATAATCACTTCAGAATTTAGAAGCATTTAGATTCTCATTAAATAAATCTCTCTGTCTGCGGAATGTCCCCTAATTCTTTTCACACTCAATAGTAATTTCAATAACAGCGTTTGTGATGGCAATAGAGAGATATAATTAGAGGCAAATGGGTGAATTTTGTTAGCAAATCTCCTTTTCCTACAGTGATATCCAAAGTTAAAAAAATCAAAGATTTTAATGAAACATTTTAAAGAATGAAATCAAATCCTTAAATTAGAAAACAAATGACTCAAGTTATTTCTTCCTCCAAAATCGTGCCTAAAGAAAGTGATTGATAAGAGAAATGCTATCACTATCTTGCAGAAGGCTGAATGATTTCCAGGTTTGCAGGAAATATGTTTTAGAGAAAGGGAGAGAAATCAGCAGATCTCTAACTTTTCTTGGGACTAGACTCAACCGATTTTTAAACCAGGTACACTCAGCCACTTAGGTACATGGAAACTGCTCTCAGGCTTTATTGAATTGCTGGTTAATACACAGGAACTAAATTAGGTCTATAATTTCGGATGCCCTTTTTTAATGACTCATTTTTCTGTCAATAAAATTGACAACAGAGACCAGCACAGTTCCTTTGCCCACCTCCGATCTGCCTTGTTGAGTCATGTGACACAGTCGAGTGTTGCCAGATATAGGCTGTCACTTTCCACTGGCGTTTCATTGAAATAAGATTAGAGAAATGAAGCCTGCACAAACCCAGGGAGGTTTTCAGCAGACACGAGGGATGGCAGCAATCATTCACCAGAAAGTCTCACATAGGAGATTTTCATTGATAGTGCAAACTTAATTTGTATATCTAAAGATGAAGTACCTTCCTTTTCCGGTAAAAGTCATTTCCTTTGTCAGGGGACGTTTTTATTGGCCTCAGAACCTCCTAAAAGATTCCTATAGCTTATCTTCCTTCCATTTCTAAGACTAGAGAGGAATTTCTAAGATGAAATAGGGAAGTTAGGTTTAGCCATGAGCTGAAGTCACATAAATAATCTGCAAATGTACTCATCACAAGGAAAAGACTTTAATGATCCTTTCATAATCTTTTTCAAAGGAAAAAAAAAAAGGATAACCCTCAGCTTTATTCTGACATTTTCCCTCGATGATGCCAATCAAGGCATTTATTGGTTAGTATAACCAGAAGACTGTACTCATGAATATTTTGACATTTAAAGAAGGATAATAAAGGAACAGACATATAAGCTTGCCTGCCAAAGGATATAGTGATATGCTGCATAACAGCCACCTTGGCAATAATGTGTTCCTCCACTATAAGGGAGAAAAATGAAGAGGCCCAGAGAAAACAATGAAAGGTAAAGTGCAAATGTGACAATTTTTATCAATAAGATAGAAATTATGAATACATATTTAAGTGTTAACTTTTTTATTTTAGTTAATTTCATTAACAATTAAATTAAAAATATAGGAGCTAGGAATAATTTTTAAAATGACATTGGCTGTTCAAGAAAAGAAATAAAATGCAAAAAATGAAAAATAAAATATTGAGATATCGCTTCGCCTGGCTTAGACTGGCAATGATTTTTTTAAAGTTAAATAACAGGCTCATTGATCAGAGTGTGGGAAAATCAGCATTATCATTCTTGTTATTCATGAATATAAGCTGGTAGAAATCCTATAGGGAATAATTTAGACATACCCATCAAAGGTATAGCTGTACCCTACTGTTTTACCCTGAAAGTTCCAATTTTAGGAATTGAGTCTAATGATGTACTCCTGCTCATGCGAAATGTCTTTGAATACAGATTTTAATTGGAGGACTGCTAGAAATAAGAACAACAGAAATTGGAAGCAACTTATCTTTAACTTATAAATATGTACAATGAAATATTATATGGCATCCAAGGCAAGTAAGACAGATAATTATCGAAAAGTTCATATTAAAAGTGTATTTACAAAACCAAAATGCAGAATAGTATACTGTATAATTCTATTTGTGCATATATGCTTACCAGTGCATACTCTGGAGGTATACATTAGAAACCAACAAGAGTGGCTGCATAAGAGGATAAAAATGGGGAAAATTTTAATTTCTATCATGCACAGGTGTTACCTGAAGCAGGGGGCAGAAAAGAAAAAAGATAATAAAATATCTCAAGAGAGAAAGAAAGATCAAAAATAATTTTCTGTGTACAATCAATCTAACACAATTAGTAAAGTGCTTTCTATGCGAAAAGCAATAGATCTTTGCTGGTAATTATTCTCTCCATTTTTATACGATTTTAGAATTTGAAAGCATTTTCCCAGAGTTGACGCCAAGAGAGCTATATTCCAAAACTTGGACCCATGCTGACTCATTGCCTAACTGTAAGGAAGTCATTTTATCTTTTTATACTTTTATATCTGACTCTTTGTACAATGGCTGTATGTTTTATCTTCTTTTCAAGTCAAATGTAATGTCAAAAAATAAACCACAGAATTGAATTTTTTTTTTTTTTTAGCAAACATGCACCATAGTTCTAAAAATTGTTTCCTTCAGATCCTTAGGGAAAGAATAGAATATTTTAATATTAATCTTTAAATTCAAAGAATTATTTTCCTAAACCATTTCTTTGTCTTGTGTTTTCTCTGAGTTGCATTCTCACAGTCTGGCTGCTTCTGTTCTCATTTGAGCTTTTGTTGACAGGCTTCAAAAACAGCATTTATTTAGCTCCTTTGGCCAATGCAGTGAGTTATTTAACTCTTTAACCACTGCCAGTCTAATCCATGTAACTACAGGGTGGCTGCCTCGCCACTCCTTGGGTTACCCCGGACCCTCTGTCTTCTTATAATCTGAGTCTATTTTTCTTTCCAATTCCCACCAAGCCAGGTTCTCATTCAGACTGTGAGTTCTGCTAAGGTTAGGAGCTGCTGTCAGCTCCAATTAGATTCTATTCCTCACTACAAGCCTACTGTGGAATGTACTCCCTTAATAAAATTTAGTCTGAAATAGACTGTGCTAAAGGTCAAGATAAGATAGCCTTTGGCTTCCCCCTAGATTCTAAATTGATTTTCTAGTTCATGAACCTCCTCTTTTATATTTGTTTGCAAGACGGCATGACCTTAGTGGAAAGGAGTTCTGATAATACACCCATCTAGTGCCATTGTTCTTGGAGGCTTTACCTGGAATGGGTTGGATGCTGGGAGTTTAAGATCCTCGGTGCCCTAAAATTTGATAATCAAGGTCATCATATTTCCTTGTCAGAGCCTCCTTTGATTCTTCCTCCCTTAAGCATATATGTTGTCTCCCTTCCTTTCAGCTAACATATAGAGTTCCACTCTTAGGTTGGTCCTTGATGCACTTCTGTAACACTTGCACCACAGGGGAATGGGGCTGCTCTTGAAGATATCGATGTACAGGAGAAAACTGAGACCCCAGTGGAGTTCCTGGAGATTATAGTAGAAATGACTCTCAATGAACAGGCTTTCATTAAGTACCTATTATGTGGACTCAGATAGCATATAATGTAGTTGAGGAGATGAGTCATGAACTCATGCATAGACTACGGACAGCAGTAAATGATGTGTGCCAAATAAATGGTACATAAATTAAAATATCATGGGAGCATATAATCAGATAGCAACTAGTTCCAGCTGGGATAAGCTTGGAAGGCTTCTTGGACAACTTCAATTGAGTTTTCAAGGATAGGAAGGATTTAGGCCATTGAAGTGAAGAGATACTACCAAAGGAGGAAAAGGCATCAAGCCCAAAACCTTCACAAACCTATTTTTACAAACCCTATAAAATAGGTCTGGGGTGCAGTGAGCATGCATATTGGCCAGAGTGGAGGTGTTTTGGATACGTAGGTCAGAAGGTTTGCTATACTCAGAGACACTGCCCCCCCCCTTCAGGAAATTGCCCATCCTATAGCCTTCTGCTCAAGAAAGAAACTCCAGTACTACCACCACCCTGCCCTTTTTGTTTTAATTGCATGGATAGACTGGCTATGGGCAAGTGACTCAAAAACAATCCAATCAATTACCACCATGGTGTCCTGGAATGACGGCCTCTGTCCAGAAGAGATGAGAGTGTTTAGCTGAGTTATGTATACCAGCTGCCTTTGGAATTTGACGACTGAGCATATAACAGCAAAGGGAAGCAAAGGTGACTGCAGGATGACCATACAGATGACCCCTTTCTTTGTTATTTTCCTTCCTCCTTCCTTCCTTTCTCTCCCTCCCTCCCTTCCTTCCTTCCTTTCCTTCTTCCTTCCTTCATTTCTTTCTTTCTTTCTCTTTGACACACCTGTGGCATATAGAAGTTCCCAGACGAGGGGTCAAATCAGAGCTGCAGCTGCCAGCCTATGCCACAGCCACGGCAACACTGGATCCCAGCCACATCTTTGACCTACCCTGCAGCTTGTGGCAATGCCAGATCCTTGATCCACTGAGTGAAGCCAGGGATTGAACCTGCATCCTCACAGACACTATGTTGGGTTCTTAACCTGTTGAGCCACAATGGGAACTCCATTTTTTAACATTTTTAAAATTGAAATACAGTTGACATACGCCCTTCTTCTATCTTGAGTCTCTCTCTGCATCCACAAGAAGCACCAAATCCTGGGTATCGATGTATGAGATGGAGAAGTGAAGGATTATGGGGCAGGGTCCTGGAGTTAGGCTCTTACTCATGGCTTTGGAATTTGCAGAAAGATTTATAATGCCTCAATGCCCCCACCCCCGTGGTCAGAGAAAGTGGGAAAGTGTGCTAATGTGAGGGAAAGATGGAGGGAGGAGAGCCTTTCAGCATATGAAGCTTCTTTTCAAGTTTATAAATTTCAGAATTTAATCTGTTCATAAGTAGCATTACTTGGCGATCACCATCTTCATTCAGAGAGGCAGTATAGTATAGAGGTTAAGAGCCCCAAAATCTGGCACCTGAGTTCTTAGAATTGAGTCCTGCCTCCCCAACTATTAGCTACATAACCTAGAGCATGTTATTTTGTTTCTCTGTATCTTGGTTTCCACATTTAAAAACAGTAAGCAGGATGATAATAATATCTACCTTCTAAATAAAGTACATGGCACATAGTAAGAATGATATAAACACTTAAATAAACTTGCATATTTTTATTTTGAAAGTTTCTATGTAAGCACAGTGGGTATTGTATGCCCTCAGCCTAGAGCCCTACTGACTTAGGTAAAACACTTAGGGTCATTTTTATGGTGAATATATGATATGATGGGATAAGGAGTCCTGTTTGGATACCCTGCTAGCAGAATAAAATAAAAAAATAAAATAGGAGTTCCTGCTGTGGCATAGTGGGTTAAGAATCTAACTGCAGTGGGTCAGGTTGCTGCAGAGGCATGGCACAGTGGGTTAAAGTACCCAGGATTGTGCAGCTTTGGCTCAAATTCAATCCCCTGGCCTGGGAATTTCCATATGCCATGGGTATGGCCATAAAAAAAAAAAGGTAAATAAAAAACAGGGTTCTAGAATTCATTTCTTCCCACAACACTGGGCAGCAGGAAGAGAAATCTGTGAGACTTTTGTCAAGAATGAGAGCCCCATAGAGGGACAGTAGTTCAGGTGTCACAGCAGCCTCTGCATTTTCTCTAGGTACCAGTACGTATGGTTGTGCCACACAGCACGTTGAGGGAGACCATCTCACGGGAATCAATTCCATCTTTGCAAGGAGAGTGCAAGATACAGCAATACAGAGTTACGTCAATGAGGCATTTTAAAAATCATTTGTTCTTTGACATTCTCTAAAACAAAACAAGAAAAAACAACAACAGCAATACCTAAAACGCATGCCTCAGCAAGCAGACAATGATGGCCCTGGCACTGACTCTGTCTGGGTAATGGGAGACCACAACAGGACACTCGGAGCCAGGCAGCTCCCAGATGGAGAGAAGGTTCTTTCACAGCAACTCTGGGAAGAAAGAGGACTAGAGAGTCAAAGCTGGTGATCAGCAGATTTCTGACGATGGCTGGGAGTGACAAGAACCGAAAAGCACCGGATTTTAATACTCATCTGGTTTCCAGTCTCATCTAACACATTTGGTCTTGCATAGGACAATTTGTCTTTCTTCCCAGGCTCCCAGGAGGAGTCTTTTCTGACATTAGATCCATTTTAGCCTTCTTTTGTTCCCACATACCTAAGGTCTAGCAAAAGCCTTCCTTCCTGATCATATATCCCAGCCTGCTGTCAAAACATCCACTGTCTCTGTCTTAAAATCGCTGATCAAAGCAAGATCTTTATTTCCTCAAATCTGCTCTATCTTAAAAACTTCCCTCCTCTTCTGGTTTCGATTGTCCAGAGTCTATTCAAAACGCTTGAAAAGACTTCATCTTCTTAAGCCTCACTGTACCACAATATTTCTGTTCTTAGAATCCTACAGTTGCTCTGGATTGCTCCCTGAATCTCAAGAAAATCTAAGACTATGGGCCTTATTGCCTTCCAAGTGCTGGACCCCCCAACCCTTTCACATTTTATTCCAACCTTGGCTGCTGAATTTCCCATTACTTTACCATTCTGCTGCCAGCAGAAAGTTTTATATGTTTCAAATTTCATCACTCCATGAGACATCTTTCTTTTGAACACAATTGCCCCATTCCTCTTTAAAAATCTTCAGCCTGATGGCTTTCACTTAAGACTTACTTATAATTAGTTTTCCCAAACAGTAAATATTTTTTCCTTGTTCTTCCTCAATTCCTGAGAATTCTACCATTATAAACACAGGAGATGATGCAGAAGACAATGAGGATAAGAACTTTGATGAATGAAATATTAACCGCTTACATATGGATAGAATTTTGCAGTTTGCATAGCAATTTCACACAATCTTATATTGTTGTTACCATTATTGGCAGTAAGCAAGAAACTATGTCCTAAACTCTTCTTCCTCAAATCTTTCTGTATCTCATGTAGTGCTTTATATACATGCAGTAAAAGAAAGTTAGATGAATAGGCTGGGTTTTCATTGCATAGTTTTAGAAAATAATTCCCTATGAGTCCTCCTGTTATCTTGCTTTATAAGTTGAGAAAATAGATAATTTGACACTTTCTTCTACCAGAGGAGCTTTGGGAATTAATGGCAGAATGAAAAAAAGATCTCATTTTATAAAGTGGCCAAGAGAACAAGTGGGATTCAAGAGAATCACGGCCCAAAGGGGCACCCAGACACAGCATCTTTCTCCAGTACCCATTCTAGCTTTAAGGGTATGAAGCAGGTACAGCAATAGGAAAGCTATCCCAGAATCCTTGAGTTTTTAACTCTAAAAATCAAGACACATACTGGCCAGGGTTAAGGTGGCCGGTAGGTTTGGCAGAAATATCTTTCAATGGTATATAATTAACTGTGCACATAATTCAGGCCCCTGAGGCAACTGCCAAATAAATGTTCATCATTTCTCCAGACATTAATGTGTATTATCTTGGGGAGAAAAGCTCTAAGAAAAGACAATCTTGGTTTTGCATTACTAAATCAGTACTCTGAAATAAAATCTTTGCTCAATGTTGGTATTTATTGGGAAATGTTTATATTCTGGGTATTTTTTTTCCTCCACTATTGATTTCTCCCTCTTAATTCTGCAAAATATTTAACATGTGACACTGTGAGATGACTCTTTTGGAGAACAGTACAACCTTGCAGAGACGCCAATCATCACCACTCAGGGCATTTTTATAGCACTCTACCTTTCCTGTGCTTTATGCATTTTCAGAAACTATTTTTTATTTTAGGGCAATGTAACTAGATCCAGGGTATATTTAAACAACCATAATGAGGGCTTATAATGTTTGGAGGAAAGTGAACAAACCAACTAGAGGACAAAGGATGAAAAAGGAAAAGGTCAACACAAATCAATCCGAAGCCAGCACAGATGTGGTGCCTGATGTGATGCTAGGTATTTTACTTTATTTTCACAGTTAACTTTTTTTTCCTTTTTTGGCCACACCCACAGCATATGGAAGTTCCCAGGCCAGGGACTGAATCCAAGCTATAGCTGTGACCCACGCCACTGCTGTTGCAATGTTGGATCCTTAACCCAATGCACCACAGCAGGAACTCCTACACAGTTAACATTTTATTTTGAAAATTTTGAAAGAATAGTACAATAAACACCCGTATACTCTTTACTTATGTTTGCTGATTGTTAATATTTTGCTCAATTTGCATGCTGTATCTCTGTAATATATATATTTATAGACAGAAAAAGAGATATATATGTATCTTTTTTGTTTTATATCTATATGTTTTATATATTTTATACATGTATATCGAGAGAGAGAGACGCACATTTATGAAGGAAAGAGAGACACGTGCATATATACATTACCAAACTGTATATATATATGGTATATATATATATTTTTTAAGGCCACACCCGAGGCATGTGGCGGTTCCCAGGCTAGGGGTCAAATTGGAGCAGTAACCACCAGTCTACGCCACAGGCACAGCAATGCCAGATCCGAACCGAGTCTGCAACCTACACCACAACTCACAGCAATGCTGGATCCTCAATCCACTGAGTGATGCCAGAGATTGAACCTGCATCTTCATGGATGCTCATCCGGTTCATTTCCACTGAGCCATGATGGGAACTTCTACATGGTACATTTTAAACTAACTTGTAGCCATCATGACACTTCACCTCCAAATACTTCAGCATGCACCTCTCAAAAACAAGATGCTCTTCCACAAGCTCTCTGAACCATTATCACTCTCATTGGTCATATAAAGTTTGATCTCTTTGACATGTCTCAATTACAAGATTGCTTGTAATTTCTCAGTCGTAAAGACACGTCTTTCTTAGAATTCAAATGTAATGGGGAGGGGTGGTGCTGCTTTGAGACTATCCCTTTCTTCAATAATATTTCATCTAACTATTTTAAGCAGCAATTGCTGACCATGAATTATGAAAATATTTATTCCAATTTTATCAATGAATAAACCAAGTTTTACCTTCTTTCCATTAACTAGTCAGTGTGTAGCAGAGACAGGCTTCAAACCTAGTCAGGGCTATGGGCTCATAATCAGCTACCCTCTGGGGTCATGCTGCCCCCATTCAGATCTTGATTAAAATTGGCCTAATTCCTACACCACAACCCAGAGAAAATCCATGTCTTTCTTAAGATTCCTGTAACTTCTTATGGAACTTATATTTCAGGGATTCTCTTGGTTCCAGATTCCTGGACCCAATGAATCAGTGTTTCCTGTTCCTAATGACCTACTGAATTGTAGCCCAAATGCTGAGCCTAGTTTCAGTTTCTTTCCATAATTTCGTTCTCTTTTCTTTTTTCTTTCTTTCTTTTTTTTTGTCTTTTTAGGGGCGCACCTGTGGCATATGGAAGTTCCCAGGCAGGGGTCAAATTGGAGCTGTGGCTGCTGGCCCACACCACAACTACAGCAACATGGGATCCAAGCCACACCTGAGACCTACACTGCAGCTTACAGCAATGCCAGATGAAGCCAGGGATCCAACCCGGATCTTCATGGATACTACTTGGGTTCGTTACTGTTGAGCCACAATGGGAACTCCTTTGCCATAATTTCTATACATAAAAGAGCCTCTTAGTGGTCAGCAGACTTTACTGAAGGATTTGAAGAGATGATAAAGGAAAAGAAAAGATTTACTTTGCCTCTTTACCAAACATCTAGAATTGAATATCAGGCATTTTTTTCTAATAGTCATTTGTCTTGCCTCCATGTCACCAGTCCCACTGCCCCCAGCTTCCCTGTATTCTTCCTCTTGTGAACACAAAGATGAACTTCCGCTCATACTTTTACGGAGCATAATTCAGCTCTCCCCAAGCCTTACCATGAGCTCTGCTCTTCCTGCTTCCCTACATAGATCCAGACTCAGCCAAAGCTTTAAATCATAACTGATCAAAATGTGATTAAGCTTTTAGCTTCCAATTCTTTCTCAGTCATTCTGAGGGAGGTGGGAGGAGGTAGAAGGGGTGGAATTCGTGTGACACATAGCTTAGGAAAAACAACCAAGTAGCCTACGGTCTTAAAACAAAGCCAGAGCCTAGCTTATATGCCTTTGAGTTTCCATGGGAGTAAACAGTAACTGGAATGGGCCACCATGAGGAAGGTAAGAGGTTGATGGTCTCTGTAAAAATGATGCAAGTGTTCGCTTTCAGATTTATAGTAACTGGTTTGGGGCTATACATGGAGTAATTCTTTCCCACAGAAGAAAATGGCCCTTACAGGTATAAAAAGAATTAAGATAAAAGGAAACGTTTTATAGAGATATTGGAAAGTAAATATAGGCATTCCTCTGTGGCTCAGCAGGTTAAAGACCTAGCATTGTCACTGCTGCTGCTCGGGTTGCTGCTGTAGCATAGGTTCGATCCCTGGCCCAGGAATTTCCCCATGCCACAGGTGCAGCCAAAAAGAAAAAAAAAAGTAAATACAGATACTTGGGAAACAATTTCAATCTAAATGAGTTATTTTTTGTTTTTGAAAGAATCAGGACAGGGGAAAACACCAAATGTCAGACCAAAACCTCTACCGTGTTCTGGTTAACATATGAAAAAAGAAAGACATTCAAGATGATAGGAGAATTTGCAATAGTTATCTTAATTTTATAAACATTTTTCAGAATGATTTACGGGCTTAGTCATTTTTCGAGCAGGTTTTGTTTGTGTGTTTGTTTGTTTAATCACAAAGACTATAACAGAGGAAGACCTTCAGGCAACTTCTATGCATGCTTTGAAATTTGAACACATATCTATGGAGATCTTTATGGGTCTTAAACATTTGTACATTTTATTCAAATGATATTGCCAAAATGTTCCCCCAAATAGGATCTGGTCCCCAAAGAACCAACTTTCCAAAGCAGTCACTTACTCCAGCCTTTTCTTTATACTGTCCAACTTTGGTCACCATCTATCAGGCATCCAGTTCACTTTGCTTACAACCTCTCACTGCTTTGAACTTGAGAACAACATCAATTTCTATATTCTATTTGGGAGTGGAAGAAACCACAAGAGATTTTCCAAATAGTTTACTCCATCAGCTTGTCACGCGGGGGCAAACACAACCGGTGGAAAGGGACAGGGTCCCTGGTTCTGTCTGCACAGCTCTGAGAGGTGCCACTTTGAGATAACTTCATTTTGCTTCTCTGCAACCTGTCGGTATCCAGCACCCAGGCCTCCTCCCCTCCCAGTTCTCATATCTCTCTCTCTCTTTTTTTTTTTTCCCAAACATTGACTGCTTCCTAGCTTTGAAAGAGTTTTCCCCTCTGTGGTCAGGCCTGTGCCGGAGTTAATAAAAGTTTCGCCACCACTGTGCCCCTCTGCTGACACCATCTCAAGAGAAATAACTCAGACAAGAACTCTTCTGAAGAGGACAAAGAAGAAAAGCCAAGGAGAATTAAACTAAATGGAAGCCTCTTGTCTTTTGAAGAACTTCTCTCCTCTGCCAGGATCAAGACGAACGATTCCTTCCTCAGTGCTCCTCCTGTTCTAATCATTGTTATCATCTCTTGTGAACAGACTTGCTTCCTTTTTTCATCCATGTCCATCTTTCAGAAATTATGTGGACTAAAAAGAAACAGTATAAGAACACGGTAACAAAGTCTAAGGTTGTCCTGAGGGATGTCTTTGAAAGATTGAGGAGAAGATGTAAGAAAGTATCAGTAGGTTTTTTCTTTTTTCTTTTTTTTTTCTTTTAAGGGAAATTTCAGGAAAGGAAGTAAGAATCGGCAAACGTAACATAAACAGGGAGATGCTCATGTGCCGCTCTTAACAAAATTGAAATGGTTCTAGGCAACCATAGGCAAGCTGGTTTTTGTTCTTAACGAAGGCTCTGTTTTCTTTCTAGGATTAGAAATAAATTAAAAATGCTTTTCAAATAAACCTCAGGGAGCTCCCATTGTGGCTCAGTGGTAACAAATCCAACGAGTATCCATGAGGATGCGGGTTCTCTCCCTGGCTTCGATCAGTGGGTTAAGGATCTGGTGTTGCCATGGGCTGTGGTGTAGGTCACAGATGCCCCTCAGATTCTGCTGTTGCTGTGGCTGTGGTGTAGGCCAGCAGCTGCAACTCCAATTTGACCCTTAGCCTGGGAACTTTTATATGCCCTGAAAAGACAGGTGCAGCCCTGAAAAAACAAATAAACAAAAAACCAAAAAAAACCACCAAAAAACAAAAAACCACAAAAAACAAAACCCCAACTTCAAAGGAACCCACTAGCCTGATAAAAAGATCCAATTTTGTTTCTATACTTAATTATCAAAATTGCTCTGAAATAATAGTAGTTAACGATTTTTTAATGTTTGGTGTGAGCTAGTCATTATTTAAGTTTGGATTACTCCCATTTTATAGATGAGGAAACTGAAACTTAAAGCAATTGGCTCAAGTTTCCAAATTTATCTCATTTAGTAAGTGGTAAAAAGCTGCAGACAACCACTACTCAAGACCCCATATTTTGAAGCAGGGTTAGCCAATACAGGAAAAGGCCAAAAGAAAGATTCAGTACCATGGAGGATCAAGAGTTATACAATCTTTACATGCTACCTTTGCCTCTACCAGGTTCTCCAAAATTAAATTCTGATTAATTTCATCAGTACCACTCTTAGGCAAACCAAATAATGATGCCCCAAAATGATCATCCAGGAGTTCCCATTGTGGCTCAGCGATAACAAACCCAACTGGTATCCATGAGAATGCAGGTTCGATCTCTGGCCTCGCTCAGTGGGTTAAGGATCTGCATTGCTGTGAGCTGTGGTATAGGTTGAAGATGCAGCTCAGAGTCGCTGTTGCTGTGGCGTAGGCCAGCAGCTGCAGCTCCAATTCGACTCCTAGCTAGGGAACTTCCATATGCTGCTGGTGCAGCCCTAAAAAAACAGATCATCAAGATAGGGTGGTGGAGTTTTACTGGTCTTAGGAAATCAGAAAGTTAGCCAGCTGTGCTCATAGCCATTTATGCACTTGACAAGCAACCTGTGGGGTGGGGGGAGGGGAGGGGCACTAACTAAAGGTTGTTTGAGAGAGAGAGAGCGAGCATTGCAAACTTGCCTGCTGGTGAAGATGCTTACTTTGAGGAAGCCCCATGCCAATGAGGTAGGAAGAGAAGAGGGAGCTCTAAGGACAGCAAAGCAAAGCTGCCTCTCTCTCCCTAAGGGAAGGACATAGGGAACTCTTTGGTGCTGTCCACAGGTAGCAAAGAATCTGCCATTATAGCTGGAGCATTAAAGTAGAAATGCATATGGGGATTTTAAATGTCTCCAGATCCCCGCTTCATTTAAGCCTTCTAGGGTAAGTAAACACCAGCAACACTTTCCAATCAAATTGGCAAACATTTTACCTTTCTGTTTGCTCACAGTCAAGTCTGTCTTCAATAATTCTGCTGAGTCAGTGTGCAGAAATGGGACCTTGGAGAATCAAGGCCTTTCACCTTGCATTAATTCCTCTGCCTGCCCCATAATAGAAATAACACTGCACTACTCAGAGCCCTGCTGCAGATAAATTAGCTCATGTCTATGGAGGATAATGAAGATTAAAATGGTGCAAGTACCATGGTCATGAATAATGAATGTAGTAGCTATACATTGTTATCCCAAATGTATGAAAGCTTATTGGCTACAAAACCCATGACATTTTACTAGACGATAGTTCAATTTAAAAGGCCCTTTAGAAAAAAGGTCGATCAGATTTAAATAAGATTTGAAAATAATTTTCATATATCAACCTATTAAATGTTTATTGAGAACTCCATTTTACACAGTCACTCACTATCTACCAAGTCATCCTAAGCTTTTCACAAAAGGATTTCAAATAGGACCAGACTTTTCTTTTTAAACCTAGCCAGTAACGACCTTTTTTTCTTGAAAAATTTTTCAGAAAATTGGGAAGCATATTAAGGAAAGAATAAATAGAACTGGTTTATGGAGTTCTAACCACTCTTTGGACCTCCTGCCACTGCCATTTACTCCTCTGCTGGTGTGACACTGCTGGTGGGTTTCTCCCAGCTGAGTCTCACCATTTCCTCCCCCTTCCATGTAATTGCCTAACCCACACCCATTTAAATGCCTGCATCCACCCCGACTCTCTTATATATTGCTTTGTAGTCTATCTGATCAATCAATCTACAGTAGCGAATTCTAGAGCAACTACCTTTTAAGTCACATCTTCACATTTTCCCCTGGGTCCTCCTTACATCATGATGCTTGTTCCCAAATGTCTGTATACCTAACGGAGACTGCTGTAACTGTCGGTATCTAGTAACTCTGCGGCCACCTCCGTCCTCACCACTCCAAGGCATCCTCTGTGCGCACCTCAAACCCTCCCTTCGGGCTTCTTCAGCTCTTTATTTATTGTGCGAACTGTAAATCTGTTGTGGCATGTTCCTTGGCACTTCCACTGGACCAGCTTCTTTCCTAGAACAAATTTTAAAGTAATCTGCAAACTGTGGCTGCTGGTTGGTAATTTTATCATTCTGAGAGACAGAGCCACAAAGGAGAGAGAATGAGCAAGAAACAGAAGCTCCAGTGACTCATCTCTGAAAAAATCCTAAAATAAGCACACTTCCCAAATGCGCATAAAATTCCAACTGCATCTATATGTCCAGCATGCAGGGGTGAGTTACATGTTCTGCTTCTCTCTGGTACCGTGGGATATTAAAATTGCCTCCCGAACTTAGCCCCACCCTGTAATAACATTGACGATGCCAGTCCAGTGTGTGTGTGGGGGTGCTGTAATCCTTGCAGAGGAGGAAAGAGAATGTCTACAGAGGACAAACTGGGGGAGACCCTGAGACCCTGCTGCTGACCATTTACCAATGCAGGGCAGTGTTCGGGGCATAGGGGGTGAAGGTGGGAGAAAGTAGGTGGCAACTATTTATATGGGATGGAGCAACTATTATATGGGTGGAGCAAAACAATAAAGTCTTTAGCTAAAAGGATGATTTGGGGAGGATGTTTCTTCAGCCCCAGTGTTAAGTGAGCTTCTTCAAGCAGAAACTCTCAACGTGGGCTCTGTGGACCCCCCTAAGCATTACTGGCGGTATTCTGCAATTAGATGCAGAATGATGTGGTATGTGTACCACATGAAACTAATTTCAAGAATAGAACTTTTAAACGTTTTCAGCCTCAAAGAATAGTTCATAACTTCAAAACATTTATAAAATTGGATTAAAAATTATAAAACTTGGAGTTCCCGTTGTGGCAAATTGGTAACAAACCCAACTGGTACCCATGAGGATGTGGGTTTGTTCCCTGGCCCCACTCAGTGAGTTAAGGATCTGGTGTGGCCGGTGTGGTATAGGTTGAGGATGAGGCTGGCGGCTACAGCTCCGAGTCAACCCCTAGCCTGGGAACTTCCACATGCCACAGGTGTGGCCCTAAAAATACAAAAAAAAAAAATTAAACTTAATAAGACCCAAAGAGAGACATTCTGAATTACTGTATGGAAATATTGTACCTAGGCATTGGTTTATAGAGGTCTGGGAAATGATGAGCAAAGTAAATGAAAGACACTGTTTACTTATTATTATTACTATTTTCCTATGCACAAACCTTATTCACCTTTTCTTATGCACAAACCCAGTGAAAGTGGGGTGAAAGACAGCGTGAGCAATAGGGTTCACAGTGCTTTGAGAGCCCAGGGTCTTATATAAATCTGCCAAGCCTCTTTTTTCAACTCTGAGGTAAGAATTAGATCTGATGACATTTCAAGTGAACATTCAAGTCTAAACTTCTATAGCAAAGCCTTTTTTCCATACTATAAATGCTTGTCCTCAAATGTACAGTCAATACAAAACACAATTTAAAAATAACACACAAGGAAAAATATGCAAGTTCTTGCGTTCTTCTAAAATCTCCCCCAAATGGAGACACTTCATTGTCCAAACCCACTGCGGAATATCTGCAGAATTGCACCAGAGCACAGCTTGCTTATGATTTAGTGATAGTTATTAAAGAGGATGATGATCTGGAGGATTGCCTAGTTTATTGATAACTACACACTAGCAGTTATTCTTAAACTGCAGCCTGCATCAGAATCACATGAGGGGCTTTTTGAAAGACAGATTTCTGGGCACCACTCCCAGAAGTTCTGGTTCAGTATGTTGGTGTGGAGCCCCAGAACCTGCGTTTCTAACATGCTCCTAGATGATGTTGCTCTCCCTCCAGGATGCTCTCTACCCTCCACCACCTACACCTGCACTATCTCTACAGGAGGAAGCTGTCTGGACCCAAAAATATCACTTTTGATTGTCATAGAGGAAACAGATCTGTCTTGTTTTTTGTCTCTGAGAGCAGATAGATAATGTTTAGAAATTCATAACTCTCTCATGAAACTCTGCTCCCAGTATCCACATACAGACTCTTCTCTCGTAAATCATCGTTTCCATTGACTTAGTCTGACCTCTGGGTGGCAGCAGTTCTAATCTCTCTGATTTCCCCAAAGAGATAAAAAGAGCCATGCATATGTTTAAAGAGACAGAGAGCAAAGAAAAAATGAAAAGGTTAATACCCATGAGGTCTTGGCCAGGAAATCTGATGTCCTGGCTTGGGAGGCATGAAATGAATGGTGTCCATGGAATATTGAGGGGCATACAGCACATGCTTGCTGTCCTATACTGGCCACCTACTTATTACAACTCATTCAAAATAAACTGGGATTTTTTTGGGGGGGGAGTGGTGGTAGTCCTGGGCTTGAACTTAATATTTTCTTGATGTCTATTTAGTTCCACAGAAGGTGCTACTACTTCTGGGGAGGAACCTGACATATAGCAGATGAGCAGAGAGGCTAAAGACCAGATGGATCCTGCCCCACCCTTGCTACTAAGCTTTCTGAGCTCCCATTTTCTTGTGGGTGAAGTGGAAACTACTTAGATGGCCATGAGTCTTGGAGGAAATTTTGCAGTTTCCTTTCCTGTCAGTTCCCTATAGATAGATCTTCATTCACCATGTGCTTTATCACCCACTTTCAAAGGTCCCAATATACATCAGAACTATTTGGATGACATTTACACATAAATTTGTCCACTTTTATAGGTTATATAAATTCCACTCTCCTACATATGGTAAGTGAAAACCACAATAATATATATTCTTAGACACAATACTATGAAAGTCTTAATCAGACATCTGCTAAAGTTCCCATTAATAAGTATGGCTATTATCACCTACCCGATTATCCAGTAAGTGTGTTAAGCCGATTCCGTGTAAGATGTTATGCTAGACCCTATGGCCGGGGTCCCTGACCACGTGCCTCGGTGTCTCCTGAGAATTTAGGAAAAATGTGGATTCTTGAGTCCCACCGTAGAACCACTGAATCTGGAGTGGGGCCTAGCCATCTGTGTTTTAACAAGCTCCCCAGGTAATTCTGATGCTGGCTCAAGTTTGAGAACCACTGCCACAGGAGAGTCAAGAAAGTATGAAACGAGCTGACGGTCATGCAGGGGAGATTAGACAAGAGTTCAAACAGTCCGATGGCAGCTGTGTGAGAGTGACAGAGCTTGGAGTACCACGCAGGGACAGGCCACCTCGGGTTGGAGCATTCACAGAGGACTCACAGAGAGCGTGGAGTTGAGCGAGGACAAAAGGATCTTAAGTGCAGAGCAAAAGGGGACGACAGAACAAGCTGCAGGAAAAGCCTGAGCAAAGCTTTGGAGGGAGGCTAATGATTAATTCAGAGATGCTCTGGGTGATGAACCAGGTGAGGCAAAATGTTGCTCCATTATGGAGAATTTGGAACACTGGGCTGGAAATTGACTCCCAAAGCAGTGGGAAGCTAGTTGTAGGTTTCTGAGGAGGAAAGTTCCTCAGGCTGGCCTGTGTTTCAGAAAAGCAGCTCTGGGAGCCAGGGGAGGGATTTGGCATTCAAGAGTTTTAGTGCTCTTCTGAATTCATGGGACTCTGAATTCTCACTTAAGATCCTCAGTGTTGTTTAAAAACCACTGCATTAAAATAAAGATTGTTTGGCTTAAATGAGAAATGCGGCCATCTGATTGCTTCATAGCTCTAAATCATTTGATTCAATTAATACATGCTTATTTGAATGTTTTTTTCTGTGTTATGAAACAAATGGAATTAAATAGTATGGTGTGTTTCTTTTCACAAACTTTCTTGTGAAGCAAAAATATGCTTCCAGTCCGGGATCTTGGGCTTGAGCATCCTCGTTGCTTCCTCTTTACTGGGTGGATGATGCAGCCTTCCATGTTTATCAGCCTTCACGTTTACTGGCATGTTGGTCAGTTTCTTCCACCTTTCACGAGATGGGTCCCTTCAGAACTTCCCTGCTGGGTGCAGCACGCATGCCGCGAAGACATCTCAGCCCACGTGTCTGTGGCAGATCAGCCACAACCTCAGCCCTTCTTTTCTAAAACTGACCCACCCCAACCCCCCCAAAGTCACTCTTCAGCTGGGAAGTATCTATGTGACCTGGTAGAGCCAAACAACTCAGTGGGACTTGGTGGATGGGTAGGATGTGACAGGCACAGGGGAGAGAACACAGGTGTTTGAAGCATGCTGGAAATTGCATTTGGGCTTTTTGAAACCTGACTTCTTGTAAGGGTAGTGTGTGGTGTTTAGGTACTGATGACCCTGTTTTTTTTTTTTTTTTTTTTTCCCACTGTACAGCAAGGGGGTCAGGTTATCCTTAGATGTATACATTGCAATTACAGTTTTTTCCCGCACCCTTTCTTCTGTTGCAACATGAGTATCTAGACATAGTTCTCAATGCTATTCAGCAGGATCTCCTTGTAAATCTATTCTAGGTTGTGTCTGATAAGCCCAAGCTCCCGATCCCGACCCTGTTGTTTTTAAGTCTCAGCCAAACTCCTTATTGTATGACCTTTTTGGTTTCTCGTTTTCTCTCAGTTTACCCATATTCGAAATGGAGGTAATTCTGGGAGGTGTAGTGAGAGATGCCGATCAGCCCAGAAATCATTATTATCATCTTTTAATTATTGCAAGTAAATTGAAGTTTGAGAAAAAGTATCACTCTTTATTATTAAATTAGTTAATAAAGGAGAAGATATACATATTGGCTGTTATAATTCAGTGATGTATATTTAATTCTAGATATTTAAAAGGAGAAGAGGATGTATTTTTGTTCAAGTAATACAAAGGAGAAAGACTTTAAGTCTCTAGTCAAGGAGTTGAAGCACAGCCTTTTTCTTAAACAGCAATACACACTCACTTTAGATTTTATGCTTATACTTCAAATATAGGGAATATAATACTTTAAATTAGACAGAAAGTAGATCTTAAGATTTATTCCTATAAAATGAACGAGAGGCACAATTTTGGCTCTAAAAATAAAATTTAAAAATTGCTTTCACGTTAACTTTTACCCTAGCATCAGAGTATTTTACCCAACACTTTGGGCTGCAGTGGCAACTATTCCAGTTCACAATGAAGGAGTTAGAGCATCAAAAAGAGAAGGAAGTAGCTTAAATTCACATATCACATGAGTGAAATTTCATACAAGAATTAAAACTGATGCTTGAGGTAGAGAAAGAGAGATGGTGGGCAGAGCACAGAGGATTTTTAGGGCAGTGACAATATTCTATGATATTATAATGATGGATACATGGCCATTATACATTTGTCCAAATTCATAGACTGTACAACACTGAAAGTGAACTCTAAGATAAACTATGGACTTTGGGTAATTATGATGTGTCAGTGTAGTCTCAACCTTGTTTAAAAAATGTAAAAGAACAGGGAACTAGATTCAGTATCTTGTAATAACTTACAATGGAAAAGAATCTTAAAAAGTACATATGTATGCATAACACCGAATCACTCTGCTGTACACCCAAAACTAACACAGCTTTGTAAACCAACTCTGTTTCAATTTAAAAGATGTATTATTCTGGTGAATGCAGTTGATAATGGAAGAAGCTATGCATGCATAGGGGTGGGGGCATTTGGAAAAATCTCTGTACCTTTCCTCAATTTTAAACCTAAAACTACTCTAAAAAGATACAATTTGAGCAGGAAGAAATGGACTCTTTCTTTCCTTAGGATGGAGCTGGGGCTGATTGTGTCCTAGGGATTCATGAGGATGGAGCAGAAACTTCGAGGGAATCACAAAAGGAAAAAGAACAGAGAATTATGTAGGAAGTCAAAGCCTATTGAAACAACCAAGATGGGATTTTAGGGTTATTCTCTGATGTGTAAGAATATGAATGTTAACACTAATTAGTAAGTTCCAACACAGCCTACTCCTGACTCATGGTGGGATAGATAGGGAATGAGAACCACATAGAAGTACTCACTGTGAATTCGAAAATGAGAAATACATTATCACCCTTTATTGTATAAAATGGCAAATCTATGGTGTAAAACCTCCCTCTACTGTATAAAACATAATGGATCACAGCAGAATATAAACATCATGCAAAAGATCTACAGTGATTCCAGGCTCTTGAGACTAGACAGCAACCTGATAGGAATTCATATTAGACCTAAAAAATGTCTCCTTAGAAGCAGGGGTGACTTATGATGGAATCAGAGAAAAGGGAATCAATATTTAAAGCAAATACTGAAAAGGCAAGTGTGGGTTGAAGACCATAACATTTGAGCAACACAAATACATTTGCCTGTGTAACATTCGCCAGAATCATCAGCAGTGAAAGGTAGGAACGGAGAAGACCTGTAGGTAGATTGATCAAAGGTTGGGATTCAGCTGGACAGGTCAAATGGGAGAACAGGCAGGCAAGGACATTAAAGGAAAGTGACTAAAGTGATTTACAATGGGGTCTAAGTTGGAGGAGAGAGCAGTAAAAGTGGGAGGAGCTGACGGACAGAGTAGCAGAGGGACTCAAGAGGGATGGGGTTATCAAACAGAACCCTATGGGTTGAGAAGGCTGAAAGCATAGGGCACTATGAGCAGAGAAGGGTCTTGATGAGTGTGGGATCCTGAGAATGAGGAGCTGGAGAGGGCAAAGTTGATCTGAGGAGATCAAAAATTCAAGAGGCCAGAGTGTTGCATGAGTGATTCCCATGAACAGGAAAGTAACCCACTTTCCGGGAGAGATGGAGATGGAGAATAAGACTGTGATCCAGGTGCTTCCCAAGAATGAGGGGGTGGGGGGCTAGGAATCTGGTAAAGGCATGAGATGAGGAGGGACAGGGATTTAGCTGGATGTCCCAGGTCTCTGAAGAGCCAGGATTTTTTGCCTGATAGAGAAGGACTCATGCCTAAAAGCAGCCTTGAGAATGAGGAGGACGCTGCCCAAGTTATTGGGCCACGTCCACTTGGGGGAACAATGTCCCTAGGGGGAGTCAAGCACCAGCCAAGGCAAGGATGTGGGAGGAATGCTGAGTGAAGAAGGAGTTAAGGGCAAGGGGAGTTTTGGGTGTAGGATAAGAAGGATGCAGAAGTAAGGGAGGGAGAAGAGAAGAAGGAAGATGGGTAATTGGCAGAAAAGCACAGAAGTGTTTGGGAATAAAAAGATGGGAGAGGACAGAGGAAGAGGGGCTTACATTCTGGACAGTCACCAAGGTACCAGGAGCAGGAGGTGTGTTCCATATTCAGCCCCCAGTGAATGGAAGGGGATATTGTCATGGAGCAATGGGGGAAGCTTCCATGGAAGGAGTAAATCATGACCTGTACCAACAGGACTTTGAGGGAATTGGAGAGGTTGGGCTAGATTTGTCCTTGGAGAGACATAAAGGTTGGGGTGGAGTGGGGGCAGTTAAAATGAGGCAAGAAATTTTGTTACTGTCTGGCCTTAAATGACCCTGAGCCCAAAGGCATGTTAGCTGAATGCCTCCATGAAAGAAAGATTAATCTCTCATTTCCTCCGGGGTTTCCCACAGCTCAGAACATTTCCTCATATGAGGACTGCAAGCCCCTGGGGTATAAAACAATATAGATCACCGAGCAGTGCAAGCAGCAAAGGAAGGTAGGAATCGTGCAATATGTCTCCAATAGTGTAAATATTTTAAAATTTAGCTACCAGGGGATCAGGGGGGGAAAATATAGTATGTTGTTGTAGCTCCCCATAAAACTGCAAAGCAGCACCTCTTCATATCACCTGCATTCTTTTGAAAAGATAGCGTTTCTCCTTAGGTGTGCTTCTGTTTCTGTCCTCTCTCTCCTTAAAACAATGTCTTGCCAAAAGCAGACTTTCTGAGAAGAGATAAGAGGATGTGAGATGGTCTAAAGGCAGCCTGTAAAGACTCCTCTCTTATCTGTTCAGATTTCCTAGCCTTCATTAACCAGTAAATGCCAACTTTTCCTATTTTAACAAGAGGAGACTAATTTTCACAGCCTGATGAGAGATACGTGGAGGCTGATCAAGGCCACATCTTTCACATTTCCAGAAGATAACCCCCTAAACCTCATTAAGCAATTATAACCCCTCTCATGACTATATCTGCTCTTTGCTTAACCCAGAGCTAGTGTGCAGAATTTGATATTCTTGTATCCATAGCAATTGTGTCCACTGGGGCTCATGGAACATGGTGTAAACAGTCCTTGTGGCTCCTCTGGCCGCAATGAGTTGGTAAAGTCCTCCTGGACACCTCTCTTTGCCCTGGGGGCACCCACTGGTGTTCCTGAGCAAGAGCTCAGGCCATTTTCTTTGGCATTTCACTTCCTTTCAGTTGTGCATTTTCCGCTCCTAAGTCTCTGAACATGTAACGTTCACAACTCTCAAAGCAAAATTAGGTGACATCATCCTGAGAGTTAGAGCTTTAGGAAAGTGTCAGTAAAGTGTTCCTTTCCTTTCTCATAATCTAGTGATAATTTTTGCAGATTAAATCCTGAGACCCAGGGTTGACAATATTTGTTGCCCCTTCAGACTGATCATTTTAAAATGTGTGTTCAATATGTATCAAGGACAGAGGTTATATGTTCTGTGGGGTGAGGCCGAGAGCGAGGGGTGCTCCCCACTGGGCTGAACCGTTCTGAGCAATTCAGTTCTTCTCCCAGACCAGTCTAACACCCTGTAAACATCCTCCTTGCCCTTCCCTGATCCACTATCCTCAGAATCAGATTAGAGATTTTTTTTATTGTAACCTGAGCATGAGTCTTGGAAGTCTTTAGTCTCATCCCCAGAGTCTTATCAAAGTAATTCTTACAACTCCTTCCCTAGAGGAATTCTGGTAAATACGATTCCTTCTTATTACATTCCAATTGATATCTTTGTACCCAGTGACCTTAAGCTCTCTTCATAGATGGATGAGCTGTCTCATCCTTTGACTCCGCTTAGCTAATAACTACTGTCCCCAAATATACATAAATGTACAATTCTGATGCTACGTCAGTGATAAAATAACAAGGGAATACTGTTACTATGTAACAAAATTATAGCCAGGGTTGGAAATCAAACCAATGGAGATGTTGATAATTTTTTACAGTTTCTTTTTCATTTAATTTTTAAATGCTCAATTTCAATTTTGAAGGAGTTTCGAAAATCTGCCAGTTAACTGAAAGCAATGTTTTTGTTTTTGTTTTGTTTTAGGGCAGCTCCAGTGGCATGTGGAGGTTCCCAGGCTAGGGGTTGAATCGGAGCTACAGCTGCCAGCCTACAACACAGCCACAGCAACACCAGATCCAAGGATTCTGCTACCATGAGATGAGAATAATTTTTAATAAGAAAAAAAGAGCTAGATCCTGGAGACGTTGTTTCATGACTTGACTTTCCTGAAAAGACGGATGGGGGTTATTAAAAGAGAGAGAAGGGAAATGTGGTTCCTAACAGTCATGTCATCATTTCTGAGCTTGGCTGCATCAAGGCTGGTTGAACTGACATGCACATGGCAATATGCAGCATTAGGGACAAACACTGATAAGAAACCCCTCAAATCCACTGCCGTTTTACTCCCATCCTCTCCCATCCTTTGGAAGTGCTTGGACGTTCAACTTTGGAATTTATTCCTTCACTTTCTGATTATGATCACGATCAAAATGCAAATAGTTCTATAACAGGTCATCACCCAGGCACAAAGTGGTTACATTGTATGGAAGAAAGACCAGCTCCGAGGCTGCCCAAGTTGGGTTTAATTTCCAGCTCTGCCATTTAGTAGTTGTGTAACAGTGGATATATCTCTTACTCTCTCTGCATTTTTTTTTTTTTTGGTTTTATATGCTAAAAGCAGGATTCTTAAAAGGATTGGCAACAGGGAGTGTTTAACTGTGACACACGGTCAAGTAAAGGTAGCTGTGGTTAGTACTATTTACTTGAAAATTTTGAGAAAGAAAGACAAAAAAAAAAAAGACCCCAAGGAAAGAAGGATGGAGCATGGGTGGGCATGGCTGGGGGGGGGGGGGTGTGAAGCATCCAGAAGAAGACGGAAAAGAAGCCACTTCTGTTTGGCGCTTTGGCATTTGAAGAGGTCCCACCTGGAGGCAGCTTCCTCCCAGTCCCTCACATGTTATCCAGTCATTTTTCTGTGTGGCCACAACTCCCCCATCACAATTGCTCCTTTCTCCATACAAGCCATTTGGTTACGGCTGTGCTTATGGAAGAATTTCCGGTGCTAAAATTGTGGATAAACTTTTAAATGAGTACTGATTCTTTAAATAAAGAGGGATTCTTCCTATGAGAGAAGGCAGTCAATGAGATAAGAAAACAAAACAACACAAAACAAAAGGTGAAGAAAGAGGCCAGGAGAGAACGGGACATGTCCAACATCCATCACCTTTTAAATGGGGAGTATTTGTGATTTCTAGATCTTACTGTGAGATGAAACCAGATTCTTTACGACAACCGAATGGTTTTCAAGCTGTCAGTGAATTAACCTCAGAAATGGTTAACAATTCTTTTGAAAACAGGAGGAAAGTAACCTTTAAAGGACAGCAAGAAAGGTATAAAAGTTTCCAAAACTGTTCTATTACTATAGTTAAATATTGAAATGGGGGAGCAAAAGGGTTAGCAAATCTCAGGAAGACTTCAGACTAGAACTGACTCTCATCCGGTATCGATTTGGGTTGTAAGCTGGTCCGCAGTTGAGTTCCCCAATCCCCTTGATGACCAGCCGGGTGACAATCTCAAGGAATGAGAATATTATGATAGTAAAACCAGTGATTTTAAGGTGCTTTCTAAAGAGGAATGGGGATCATAATATGAAAACAAGACCTCCTGTGTTTGAGCAGCTCTAATTTGTTTTCCTACTCACGTGATCTGGGGCACCGCCTGGGGCAGGAAAACAAGAGCTGTGTTTACCTACAGTCTTTAGGGGGCAGCATCACTACCAGGCGAGCAGTCTACTTCAGCCACTACCCTACTTGGATGGTTCCAGTCCCAGGTGCCAGGATCGTCCCAAGACAGGACAGGCTGCCCTCAGTGTTGGGTGGTGGCTGTGCTGCCTGTCCCTGATGCCTGATGCCTGGTGGTGTGAGCTGCATGCAGGGCTGCGTCTTTTGCCGGTGGGTGAATAGAGTGGGAGCCCACGTGCTACTCTCTAGTATCTCTGCTTGGAGCACGTGGTATTGGGCTGGGATCTGTTTCTTCTATACACTGAATATCAAGCTAAAACCCAAACCATCTGATCTGGCAGGACAAGGGTCAATTCCTCTGGTATGGTAGGCACACGGGTACTTTATTTTCCTTATTCTCCTTCAAGAACTCTGCAGGAACCCAGGTGAAGTGTCACCAGATTGGTCATTGAAGTTATGGGTCCATATGCTGTTGGGACATGTGATTTTACTTATAAGGTCAGATTTAAATATGAAAATGTGAAATAGCGGCTGAGGTCACACATTAATATTTTATTCCTTGGACTTACCACAAGAACATGGTCAGTAGGGAAAGTACCAATTGTTTTTTACAAAATTAAAAAAAGAAATCCTTAGGTATTTCCAGGCTCTGCCCCTAAAACCTTCCTTTCCTTTTGAGCTAGCTACAGCTCCTTCTCCCTAAACTCCAAAGGAGACCCCTTTGATCAGCTACTCAGTTTAGTGGGTAAAAATATCCAGCCCAGGGCTAGGCTGGGTTCCCACCTAAATTCACCAATTACCAGCTTTGGCACATTTGGCAATTTCCTGGTATGCCGGATTATTCACTGTTAAACCTATCTGTCAGTCTTGGGGAGAGAAGGTATAACGTAAAAAAGAACCTAACCAACCTAGCAGCTGGTACTTGGAAGTCAATTTTCTGGTTTGCAAGGCAAAGGCCTGCCACAGTGTTTGCCCCACATATTTGCAAACCTTGCTCTCTTTTCTCCCCAAGGGTCAACACAAATGTCATGTTCTCGTGAGGCCTTCCTTGGCTACCGTACATAATCTTGCAACCCTCTCCCCTTCTTTGCTTTATTTTTCTCCTTAGTTGTTATCAGCCTCCAACAAACAGAATGCTTCACTTTGTCCATAATTCTGACTAGAATGGAAGCCCCTTGAAGGCAGGGAGCTTCGTCCGTTCCTGCCTGGTGTGCTCTCTTGCATTATCCATAGTGCAGACTATACACATAGCACTTCATAATATTTGTGGAATGAGTGAACAAAAGGGTTTGTGTAAGCAACTCACTCTTAGTGCCCTTTTTTTCACTCATTGCCAAAAACTCTGATATGGCTACCCTTCTACATTCTCTGTTTGTGTAGTAGCTACAAAAACACTTTCTTCTCCTCTGATGAGTGACAAGCTCCTATTTGTTAATCATGCTCATGCAAAGTTTGGCAGAAACCTTGTTTCACCATCGCCTCTCACAGCCCCCTGGATTGAGAAGCTATGTCCCTGGTTATGTTTGCACTGGAAGAAGCCAGTTCACCTTCTTATGCATATCTAGATATAGTAAGTATGAATAGGCATTCATGTATGTGTGGATCTCAGGCAACTGACTCAGTAGTGCTTCCTGTTGCTCCTAGAACTATACATGTAGCTGGGCTACTAGATCGTGTTGCCAGTGAATTGAGAGAAAGTAAGAATGTTTGGCTTAGGATCAATTGAGACTGATGACTGAGATTGTTCCACGGGCAGACTGCGAACAATGCGATGGGATTATGCCGGAGGCCAGCTCCAGCGGCCAGGCAGTATACATCCCGATCGGAGAGGGACGCGTGTCGCACGTTGGCGAATGTACAACTACAGAGACAGCCTCTTTGTCCCTTCTTTCAGGGCGCTGGTCTGCTCAAATTTTATTGGCATGAGTGGTTGATTATATAGACAGCTTTTTGCTGCAGATTACATCACAGTGTTAAAAGTACATTGGTTAACTATTACATGGTATAGCAGCTGTACATCATGTTTTAAGATCTTTGTTTTAACTAAACTTAGTGGGTACAATTTAGGGGCAATTAGGTACAATACGTCATGTTTTAAGACCTTTATCTTAACTAAACTTAGTGAGTACAATTTAAAGGCAATTAGGTACAATACATCATGGAAAGGAGGAGACAGTACAAATCATCCCATGGCCAGCCAGTCTTTACAATTTGAAGAGTTCGCAGACGCAAGAATTTGGCATTCACAAATCTTGTTTTTAGACTGGGGCTTATCTTTAAAGCGTTATGGCAGGGAGACAGTGTAAGAAAATCTAAACCAACTTCACTAGATATCGCTTAAAATCTTCTATAACTCATAGCTAGGTGTCTTTTGGTCAAGAATAATATATGTCTAACTTCTATGAACCTCATTAAAATCCTAACTCTAAAGTTTACTGTATAACTAATTAATAGATAAACACTATGTTTTAACTAAGTTGGATTTAAATAGGGGAAAGTCCTTCAGGATGAAATTCTTATTATAGTAGTGTTGTAATTTTGTTAAATCACAAATCACCACAGGAAAATAAGAATGGGAAATAAGAGTAATAAGTAAATAATCAGGAAAGACTGAGGAAAACTGAATAGCAAGTGAATAACGGAAAAGACTAAGTTATCCATGGAACAATCGCCACTCAGCAACACGAAATGGAAATTATTTCCTAGGAAATTTAGTTTTCCACCTATGTCAGCAGGAGAGCCTTATTGTCTTCTGGGGCTTGTCCTCGGAACTGTACCGTATAGGCAGGCACCCCCTTGTTTAGGAACCTGCCCTCGGAATTGTACCGTTCAGACAGGCCCCTTTTCCTGATTAGGAGCTTGTCCTCAGAACCGTACCATTCAGGCAGGCCTCTTTTTTTGATTGGGAGACTGCCCTCGGAATTGTACCATTCAGGCAAGCTCCCTTCCTCGGCTTCTTGTATCTTCTCAGCTCCCTGCAGGATTACGTTGTCAGGAAACGTTGGCCACAACCATGTCAATGGTTACAAGAAAGTGTCATGAAGCCCATGAGTCCTGAAGCTCATTTTCATCTTTGCTAGTGACTGTTCTAACTTTTGAGACGTTTGCCTTAGCTGGGGTCAGCAGTGAATGCATCTCCTACTGACTCACCATAACACTTATCTCCATGAACCCAGTTTATCCCCTAAGTTGTATCCTGGCACTTTGGACCATGAAATTGTTTTTGTAGTGGACACATTAAAATTTGGATGAAAAACATGGAAAGGTAGGATGAAAAAGTCTTTACTCCAAAGAATATTGGTTTGGCATTTAAAAAAATGTTTGTTGTAGAGACAATTTGGAAAATGTAGTGGTAGGTCTCTCCACGAGATGGCACTCATTGTCTTCCCTACCTTTCATTTAACTTTTTTTTAAACATATTTGTAGTTACAGAATATATACGTACATGTATATGTATATGTACATGCATATATGTATGTATACATACATGTGGAAATTCATATATGTGTGTTTATCTGAGGTTTTATACTGTACCTAGATTGTTATACTCTTGACAAAAGTATCATTTATTTTGGCCCCGTAGGGCCAATGGGACAAAGCACTGGTGGGTGTAGAGAGAATCACTGCCTTCATTCTTTTTATTTCTACTCTGTGCTCTGCTTATGCCAAAGGATGAAAATATAAAGCTGGCTTTGAGCCTAGGAATCCATGAACAGCAAGCCAGGATGAAGCACAAAACCATTTAGACAGAGAATAAACAGGAATGTAATAAGATAAGCTATTTATAGAAAGACTACTATCTAGGTTGTTAGGGGACTAAGCAGGCTAGTCATTTGAAAAGCTGGTAACTTTTTGGAAAAAAAAAATTAAGGTTCACTCCCATTAAGAAGAATCTTGCTCTTGTTAGCATCTGAGGCCCCAAACTACTTTCTTTTCCATTTTGGTAAGTTCTAATATAAATTAAGATCTTTTTTACTTGATATTCTTTCTCTGCCGATGGCAGAGTCCTCTGCTCAAGTTAGAATGCTTCACCAGCAAGAGACTTCACTGTGGATTTTGAGGTCAGAGACTCCCAATTACAGTTAGCTGGAGAATTAACTGGGGTTTTGGATCATCATGAAATAATTCTGTTCTCATTACATTAGCACTAATAGGGGGAAAAGATCAGGAATTCAGAATCTAAGAACAGCGTATCAAACCATCTCTGGGGGAAATACATGTTTCTCAGCAACAGTGACATCAACACACATCAGCAGACTGGAAAGACAACTCAACTTGACCTCATAGGTATTCAAACCAAGAGGCCACTTTGGAGACAGAGATGGGAAAGGCACATAGAGCATTGTCGCAGGCCACGTGCCTTAAACGATGGCAGCCAGTCCTTCGTCTTTTCAGAAGCCTCTTCCTCCCTAGGAGAAGGTTCTGCCCTTTCTATTTACATTTATAAGGTTTCCTCTGTGTAAATCTAGAACATCATGGCTGGTATTTGTAACGTAGTTTGTTCATTTCAAAATATCTGACATCTAAGAATCTTCCTCATTCTTTTCAAGCACAACGGTGTGGAGGTTGATATGTTCATGCTAATTTTATAGATAAGAACCCTGAATAGGGGAAGTGACTTGTCTGAGGTCACAAGTGAGACAGAATCAAGGCCTAAGATGGAAAGAACCTAGTCCCCAAACCCATAGCCCACGCTGTCTTTTGCCTGATCATGTAAAAACCTGATCCTGACACATCATAGGAACTAACGGCTCCATTTGCTTCCCTTGCACATGCAGGAGTGTGTAAATTAAAGCTCTCTCCCCAGTGCATCTTTTACATGTGGTGCTTTCCACCTCTAAGTATTATTTGCTGTAGCCTTCTTGAGGATAGAGCCATGACCTCAGAAAAAGGATACAGTATATTAAGTTTCTCCTAGTCCTCAAACTGGATTTTCATTAGGGCCACTGCCTGATTCTTTTTTAGTACTGCCCCAGGCAGATTGGAGAGAGCTTATTTTCATGGTTAGCAAGGGCATCATTCAAAAGACAATTTGAATGTGGTCATTTATGAGTATTTTTTTTTCCCCCAAAGCTACTGTTTGGATAACCTACATGGAAATGTTTAAAATACCCAGAAAATAAATGCCAGTTCTAATCTGGCAAATACACACACATAGAACAGCAGATAATTCTGAGTGCATGCATGCATGCGTGTGTGTGTGTGTGTGTGTGTGTGTGTGTGTGTTTGGAGGAAGAGAAGAAGGGTTCTTTTGGAAATGGATAATCTAGAAACTCTTATTCATTCACAGGCCAAGTTAATCATCTATTTTCCAGCCCTTTCTCACCAGATTTAAAGAGTCTGGGGATATGGAGACAAACCAAGAAAAAAATCAAGGTATAACTCTTCAAAGAAACATTTGAATTTGCGTTCTTCAAAGATTTAGTTCTGAGCCATCCAGAAATGCCTGAGACGCGTCAGACCCTCAAGACATGACAAACTCAATGCAAACAAGTTGCTTTCCACACGCTCTGTGGGCAACCAACATGTTACAACATGGTATTGTGCACGATTGTGTGGAAATACTAAGCATTTCTCACAGTCTTTTTCTTTACATAGTTTCTCTGTTACACATATAAGGATGTTTTTCTATTTGAATTTTTGCTTTTTTTTTTTTTGTCTTTTGTCTTTTTTAGGGCTACACCCACAGCATATGGAGGTTCCCAGGCTAGGGGTTGAATCAGAGCTACAGCTGCTGGCCTACACCACAACCACAGCAACTCGGGATCTGATCTGCATCTGTGACCTACACCACAGCTCTTGGCAATGCTGGATCCCCCACTCACTGAGTGATGCCAGAGATCGAACCCATGTCCTCATGGATACTAGTCGGGTTCATTAACTGTTGAGCCACAGCAGGAACTCCTGCTTCTTCTTTTTGAAAGGCTAATGGCAAAGCGTTTAAAGGCAGTGGATTGCATAAAAATATTAGTTTCACCAAATTGAGTTCAGCTTCTGTGTACATGTACTTATGTGCACACATACACACACACACACAAACACATATGCCCACTCACACACACAAACCTCTTCCATCCCTCCTACGGTAATCTAAATAATTAATAGCTGTTTTCTCTTTGGTCCTTTGAAAGAAGCATTCCTAGGCATTAGAATCTCTATCATTCTTCTGCCAAAATGCAATGAATTCCTCTTCAAAGCTGTGACCCCGGTGATTTTGCTCACTGCCAAATTTCACATCATGAAGAAAAATAGCTTGATATTAGACTGATTAAATTTCAAGGAGAGCTGACAGAATGGAGTTCTTCAAAATCTCAACTCTGCCAATTTTTGATGTCTCTAATTTATTCTAACAACCGTTTAAGTCTAAATGCCTCTATTTTAATCACATTAACAGTATATTACAAAGAGACTCAACACCCAAAGAACTCCAGTGGTGAAATGATTTTGGCAATTCCCCTTCCTCTTTATGTCTGTGATGATCAAATAGCTGCTAGCAGAGACCATTTGCTGGAGCCAGCACTTCAGTAATTTCCCTTTGACTTCCTCTGTTTCCTTAGTCACAGGCCTGGACCTGGGCACTTGTCCAGATATTGTAGGGGAAATATACACACCTATCCCCACAAGCAACGGCAAAGGTACTGAGCTCCTGGCATTGGCAGTTCGCACACTCGAGACCTCACATGTTTCTTGCATTTGACTGCAGTTACAGATCATTAGCTGTATGAATCTAGCCAACATCAATTCACACCAACCCGGAGCCCAGGTCTTGACTGGCATCAGGCTTTAACCAGGGAGGCAGCGGTCAGGGCCCTGCAGAAACTGTGTGCTCCTAGCCCCCCTCCCGTAGCCTGACCAGTTGATAATGTATCAGGCCTTCAACAGGGTCAATGTAGAGATTTGTTCACACTGAGCCTGAACCCTTGCCAACTTGCCCATGCCTTTAGCTGTGTATTCACATAAAGCTGCAGGAAAGCTGAATATTTAATGCAGATATTTTATTTGAAGCCAAGTGCTCCTGTTCTCCAGGGTCTACTTTCTGTCACCAGCCTACCTCCTAGGAAATAGAATACACATTTTTCAGCCCTGCACAAGCCAAGCTATTTTCATATTTCGTTTCCCAGCAGCCATCAAACTGCATGTGGGCACAGGCTCTTAAAAACTCCAATATCTCTTTACCATTTTGGCAATACTGCTTGGTGGGTACAAGTTGGGTCTTTCCTATTGGCCAGTCTGTGCTAACCACTCAGGTCTGCCCCTCACTATGGAACTTTCAGCAAGTTATTTATGCCCTTGGAGATTCTGTTTTCTCAACTATTAAGATAGGGAAAATATTTGTTCCTACTTCACTCAGTGGTGCTGTGAGAAACAACTGAAATCATGAACAAAAAGTCCTTAACAGAATCTGGCCTATGGCAAGTGCTTGGTAATGCACTTAACATAGTAAGTGGGTCAATAAGTCCTTAACCAATGTTACTGCTAATGTGGTCATTATTAATGTGACCTACTTGTAAATTGATGGAATTCAAGATTCATCATGACTTGATAACACACACACAAACACAAAAAAGGGATGAGGAAGTTACAAATTACAATAATTTCTGCCCAGTATGGACTTTAGGGCAGCAACACGCTTGAAAAAAGAGCTGAAGGACTGTCTTAAAGTTACCTTTACATACTAAGTCCACTCATTTTCCTTAGATTGTGTGATTACTTAAGGCAGCTTGGTGAGCACAGGGTCTGATGGAGATGCAACGATACGTACCATCCTTCACTATCTTCACATTCGTCCCTTCCACCCTCCGCCCTGGGTGTCCCATGTCATACTTTCCCTGCAATTTTATCTCCCATAGCCAAGAACAAAGATTTTGCTAAAAAATTATTTTACAAGTTCCTTTATTTCCACATGAAAAATCTTTGAAAGAAATATGCCATCAAAATAGAATTGAATACCAAAGCACAGATTGTATTCCTCCTTGTTGTTAAGCCATGGAAGCATCTTGTAACCTTGGGAGAGTTCACAGCATCCAATCTGGGTGGAATCCATATTGAAAGAAGTATTGAGTCAATTCATCAGGCCACTGACCTCAATCAGGCAATAAAGGTGGTGGAAAAACAAGATTTTTTTTTTTAAAGTTTACCTTTCATTCAATCAACAAATACTTTGGAGAATAAAGAGGAGGGCTTTGGGATTATAAAAGGTGAACTAGAAACTTTTATTGGTACCTCAAGATAGAAGGAGTACTCAAATTTCTGTTTAGACAGCAGACCTATTTTCCCTGTAGAAATCAGAAATATTTCCTTGTATATTGGCTTGACTAAAGACAAATTATCTTTTTTTTAATTCTTAATTTTTGGTTAAATGATTTACAATGTTATTCCAATTTCTGCCATATAGCAAAGTGAGCCTTATATTATCTTCCATCATGTTCTATCACAAGATAGTGGATATAGTTCCCTGTGCTATACGGTAGGGTCTCATTGCTTATCCATTCTAAATGTAATAGTTTGATCCACTAACCCCAAACTCCCAGTCCATCCCATCCCTGCCCCCCCCCCGCCTTGGCAACCACAAGTCTGTTTTCCTTGTCTAACAGTCTGATTCTGTTCTGCAGATAGGTTCATTTGCGCCACATTTTAGATTCTACATATAAGTGATATCATATGGTATTTGTCTTTCTCTTTCTGACTTACTTCACTTAGTATGAGAATCTATAGTTGCAACCATGTTGCTGCAAATGGTATGACTTCATCTGTTGGGACTAATTCTCTTAAATAGAACTAGAACACATTCTTTTTTTCCCTTAAACAGTTGGCCCATCACATAGAGATTCAGACTCAAAAGAAATGGATAAAACACAAGTATAAAGCCACCTCTGAGCCTCCTGAAAGGGAAGAATCTCGAGCCAAAGAGAAGAGTGCAGTTTTCAAGTTTCTCACCTCTCCCAGGAGAAGTCTCATGTTTCTACCTGGGAAGTGAGAGGGGAAGTTTTTGGACGCTTGGGTCCTCTAGAAAGTAGAATCCACTCCTATCTGTCTGGACAATGGACAGCACTTCTAACAGTGGGATTCAGTGCTGCTAACAGGAGGAAAGCACTGGGCTTGAATGTATGTCCTGCTGCCTTATGCCATCCTGGAATTAGAACAATGGGTTTCCTTTCTTTGGGGGCCGGTGCGATATATTCCGACTGTGCTAGGTGTAACCAGTCAATCAGAGAACAATCAGCCAAATCATTTGGAGGGTTACCAGATCTGGGTCATGTTTCTGAAATGACCAAATGTTGCTGGAAAACATTTAGAGTAGTGGGGCATTCAGCTGCTGAGTTTTCTAGGAGAATGTTACTCAATGGTCATCTTTAAAATATAGCTAAAAGCTGATCACACTGACATTACAAATACAGCATTGACTATACATTATAATAAAGTTATCTGAGCCAGCTATATGTCTAAGGTCTATAGGGAATAGTCTCTTAAAATGTAATATTTTCTTGCAGATTCTAAAGTCCCTAGGTCCCTTGGAGGAACTAGAAACCACTCCAAAAAGGGAAAATAAAATTTCTTGAACAAATGGGATAAAACTGCATGTCTCTTTATCGAATTTGGGATTCTGTACACTGAATTCATTATTTTTTACAATTTCTTTTATGTGGCTGAGGATACTTGGAAAATAACTATTTCCTGCACAGCAGTTTGCTTAAGCACAAGTTACTTCAGTCTACACACACAAGGGAACATGAGTATTATTAACTGGTTACCATTTGACGTTACCCATAGTTTAGCTCCGTTGGAACAATCGGCAATAACAAATATAGTAACACCAATAACAAATGTAGAGAAATGACTTTTCTCATTTACCTTTTATGACACCATTTCTGCCAAGATGGCTCCCTCTTGGACAGGGACAGTCTGAATTCTCAGCATCTATTTCCTTACTAATGTTCTTCTAAATCTAGTCCTGGCTATAGATTGTTCCTCCCAGTTTTTACTTCCACCCTCTTGGCACAAACACTCTGAGATATTGACTGATCTCTCTCCGTCCTGACATTCTCTCTGACTTACAGAGCCTGAGTCCTTTATGTGCATTTAGAGCTATCTTTGGATGCAGACCTGCTGGAGCACAAGGACGCCTAGTGATGAAGTGCCTTCCCCTGGTAGAGAAGAATACCATCTACTTATCTGCAGTGTACTTCTCAAGTAAAGCAAATTGGACATTTGCTCCTGTGTCAGCCATGTGCGCAATTTCTCTACTAACTCCTGATCATTCTGGCAGCAGATGCCTCTGACATGAAGTGTGCCATACACTGTCTATGCATATGGTGTTTCCAAGTTATTTGGAAAATCTCAAAGTCACTGCTAGAAAAAATAACTGTTTTAACCAAGGTTGAAGAAATCAGTTACTTCTGGGAAAGTATACTCAATTATAAAATAATCTTTAGAGTATGTGCCATAAGAATCTTAGGAATAAAGTAATTTTTGTCTATAGGAAGAAGTTAATGCTGAAACTAGTTATAGTGGTCTGGGAAGCAAACATTAAAAAATGTAAATAAATGTACAGACTCTTACACCTTGGCACAGAGTGTATAATAATGAGTTGTTCTGACAAGTCCAAAAAATGTTTCTGTCTCTCCTCTTTCCTATGATTTGGCACCTCCTTTACTTCATATTGATTTGTTCCTCATTTCCTTGCAACAAAATTTACCTTCTTGTAAACATATCATATGATATTCTTTCCACAAAGACTATTTCTAGCACCTCTGCCTTCTTCTTAAATGATTTACAACTTTCTCTTTCCTACTCTTTATTATCCCTTTCTTCACTGAAAAACCAAAAACCAAAACTAAAATTTGACCAGAACAGAATAAAATATGAATTTTCCCAATTATCCAGGGTATGAAGACAAAGATGGATGTAGAATTTCGTGTGGACAGCCACTTCAGCTGGACAATATGGATACTCCCAGAGCTCCTTTCAACTTGAAGTCTTTGTCTCTAAGTCTGACTTATAACCAGACTGTTCGTACCTGCTTTTCCCACATCTCCATGTCCCTTTGAGTGGACAGGCTCTTTCCTCCTGCTTTCAGTCTCTGAGTCTTCCCACCTGCTCAGCTACAGCTGAGATCCAGGAGACAAGGTGCACTTCTAAAGGGAAATGTTGAATGTAGCCAACAGCATTGGGAAGAATAGGGCCTGTATCATTCTTGATACATCACGCTTGAAATTTTCTTTTCTTTTTTTTTTTTTTTGCTTTTTAGGGCCACACCTGCAGCTTATGAAAGTTTCCAGGCTAGGAGATCAAATTGGAGCTACAGTTGCTGGCCTACACCACAGCCATAGCAATGTGGGATCCAAGGCACATCTGTGATCTACACCACAGTTCACGGCAACACCAAAGGACCAGACCCACTAAGTGAGGCCAGGGATCGAACCCGCATTCTCTTGGATACTAGTCGGATTCGTTTCTGCGGTGCCACAACAGGAACTCCCACCCTGGAATTTTTTAACATTCAAATTGTACATGTTTCCTGATGGGCATTCCTTTCCATTTCAAGTGCTAAGCTCTGTCTCACAGAGAAATTCTAGATCACTTTGTCCTTATCGTCTTCACAAGGATAAGTGTTCCTGGTTGTACAAGTTACCATTTGACTAAAACATGTGTCTCCTTAGGTAAAATGTGTATCCTCCCTGTGGACTGCATAGCAAGGTGCAATGGCCCTCCTCTATCTTTTTCTCTCCTCCAAAGGAGTCATACTCCTTTATTTGGAAAGATTTTTGAGAAATTAAAGCTGATTGAATCATTTTCTCCTAATTATTCTGGGGCCCTAAACTGTATGAAATGAGCTATCTTTTGAGTTTTAGGTCAACACATCACATTTCCTTTAGTTTCATGGTTTTAAAAATTGTACTGCACTCCAGTCCAAATCTTATGATTTATAAATAAGAAAAACAGGGCTCAGAAAGGTTAAGTGACTTACGTAAGACCAGGCAGCTAATTTGTGGAAGAAAGTGAACAGTACTCCAGATTTTCTGATTTTTTTTTCTTTTGCTACTACATAAATGAAATGAGTTTCCTGTAGTTCCACAAATAAGCATGTGAAGATCATGCACTCCCATCATATTTAAATCAATCTTTGTGTTGAGAATTCTCTCATGGTTGGACCACTACGGTTCTTCATCACCACGATGAACTCTGAATCCTCCGTTTAGAAAAGAGAGCTGACATTTGCATAGCATTCTATGTTTTTAAAAGGTTTTACACCCATGCTGACATCCTATTCATACTCTAACCCCAAGAAGTTGATATTACTAATATTTCTACTTTATAGATGAGGACACTAAACATCCCAAGTAGACATTTATCTATTGCCTAAGCCACATGAGTTCACATTCAAGTGAACCTTGCAATCCATTTAGAAACTGATAGGTACAATTATATTTTCTTATCTGGAGTACTCTGAGAGAAGAGTTCTAATGGATGAGAAGCAGCCACAGCACACTCTGACTTCACATTTTTGCTGTATTCAGCACACCTGGCCAAGCCTAAACCTTTGCTTGGAGGTAAGTTTTGGTTAAATGGTGCTGTAATTGGTCCCTGAGTTTCTAACACTTATGATGAGGAATGCTACACAGTGGTACTCAAAGCTTTAAATTTTAGATTGGATTTGAGTCAAAGCCGTTATCATTCCTATTAAACTATTTTTTAGAAAAAACATTTTATAAACAAACAAGCATCTAAATAAATATTTGTTTTGACTTCTAAGAAATGTACACAACTTATTGCAACTCCCTCCAGAGGATTTTTATACTTTCACATCTTCAAGAAAAATTTCAATTATTTTATAGTACATTTTATAAAGTTGCTTTGCTGGTAGAGCCAACATAAAGGTACATGTGGTTTATCTTCTCAGTGTTTTAATTTTTCTTTATCCATAAGAAGTCTGGTTTCCCCAGAGGGCTATTCTATCACAAGGGGATAGCCTGATAATTCTATTGAAGTATGGAACAATATTAATTTTTTCTAAAATAAACAATCATCCTAGTAAACGCAGTTTTCAATGTACAGATTGGTAGTGTGCACATTAGTGGTTTGTGCTCATCCTGAGAAGAGGCCCAAAATGTGGCCACCTGACTTGAAAATAAATACCAACTGCCACTGTCCTAAGGGGTCCCAATACTGAAAGAAGATTATGCTCAATGCATTCAGATAATCAATGGTATATCATTAATGGAAACATTCTGACTTTGTATAGAGCCATCACAATAATCCCGTTATCATAGAGGTTGGAGCATTAGAGAATCATCTGCGTAAGCCACAGAAAGATGAGATTTCATACAGACCAGGGAGAGAAGGATGGTTTGGGCATAACAGCAGAGAAAGTGGGGTCTGGCCCAAGCATTGTTCACCTCATTCCCTGCCACCCCCCTCAAGAATACTGAGGGGTTCTGCCTGCATATGCTGTCTGAGTCTACCTCCTAAACTCATCCTATTCTAGAGCAATAATGATATAATTTCTGCTCTAATACTCATCTTTCCTTTAGATGCTAGTCCTGCAGGCAACTGCTCTCAACTTTGGGACTCCTTAGAAAACAGTCTGTTGAAATGGAGCTCTCAAAGGGGTTCCTGATGGATCACAGGGGTCAACTGATCATTTGCCCCTGATCACAGACTCCCCATGAAATGCAACCCTTTAATTCGAAGCTTTCGCCCAAAGTGCTGATAGGAGTAGAGAGTATGTTTGACAGATAACCTTGTTAGTGGTGGTGAAGCAAGAGAGCTCTAAAAAAAAATTTGGAGATCTAGGTTCAAGACCTGGGTTACCATCAAGTGGTTTTTCTTACCTTAGATCTAAAAGTCACTCGACCTGCCTGTGTCCTTGTTTCTCCACCTAAGAAATGAAGAGTTAGGAGTTTCTGCTGTGGTGCAATGAGTTAAGAAGTTCCAGCAGCTTGCGTCACTGTGGAGGTAAAGGTTTGACCCTCAGCCCAGTGCAGTGGGTTAAAGGATCCCATGACTGTAAGTTGTAGCTGTGGCTCAGATTCAATCCCTAGCCTGGGAAATTCCATACACTGCAGGTGCAGCCATTAAAAAAAAGAAAGAAATGAAGATTTAAAGGTTGTTTTGTGAGAGAAAAAAAGCAGACTGTCCATTATCTATATTAATGCCAGTATTATAAGATTTTAAAATCATCTTGCATCTCTTGTACATTTACTGTGCATGGCATAAATCAGCCGCACTATTAGTACTGCTTTCCTATAGCAAAGATATCAAATGTCCAAAGCAAATCAGAATAATTTTCATCTTTTTCTTTTTGCTGTTTCTTTCAAAAACAAAGATTCCTACTGTTGGATGTAGGTTTCACATTTACAGCTGGTCCTTGTTAAAGGAGCATAAAAATGCAGATGCAAAGAATGGAGGTCCTGTGTCTCCCCACCCTCTCCAGTAGCCAGGGGCAGAAATGGCTAGGCTAGCCAGGCAGTGGAGAGTTTCCCTGTGAGCTCTGCTGGCTCCCGGGCCTGTTTCTTCCCCAGCTGTGAGGTTCAAAACTGCTGATTCATGCTCCTGCTCCAAGCCTAATGACCGTGAACATGCTCTGATTTTTTTTTCTTCAGGCACATTTTCCTGGTAACCAGGCGGATGATGTGCTAATGCAAATTGGCAGACTTGGACTGAAACTCCAAAAATTGGATCTGCCACGTGGAAGAACAAAAGGACAAAAGAGACTTCAAGGCTTCCCTTTTGCTTTGGGTTTCCATTTCTGTTGCAATGGTAGACAGTAAGTGCTCAACAAGGATGTGGTATTCAGGGGTGCCCTATGGTGACCATTAAGATTTTAAAACACTGTGAGCAGTGGTTCTTTTCATTTAAAATAAATGTCCTTTGAGCCCTTTTGGTAACCTTGCTTTAAGAGACGCTGCTAATTTCTCTCTTTGTGTGGAATAGCTCTGGGTCTGCAGCCTACGCTGAACTCAGTGAAGCAGAGAAGTCAAAATTTGCCTTTTCTCAAAATCCATATTGGCCACAACCTGGCTGCATCTTGCTTCTGAGTCATATGGCAAAAGTTCATGGGAGGTCACCCTAGTTCTGTGGACTAATTTGGAGCTTTAATGTATGGCTGTTGAAATAATATTTAATCTCTTCTTGTCAGCTGGCTGAATGATACAATAATATTGCCCTGCGTTGCTGCACGAGTGATTAAAGTACAAGGGCACAGTAAGTCCTGCTTTTCTACAGCCATCTCACAGGAAAGCACAGAAGATTCTGCAGAAAGAACAAGCCTTCTGCAACACGCAGATATTCCCAGAAAGACAATTCCAAGTCTGTTTTATTAGTTCCTGAGTTTTCATTGCACTGCTGAGTGGTGTGCCAGGACTGTAGGCTCCTCCTTTATTAAAATTCTCATCCGTCTGACCGAGACCCACCTATTTTCTGACCATGGACTTGGAATTTACTGTGAAGTGAGTGAATTGATACAAACCAATCAGAATGCTCCAAGCAAATTCAGCTCAGATTTGAAGTAGTTGTTTCTATTCAAAAATGAGCTTTTTTCTTTATTAACCAGGAACTTGTCAGTTAGGCGGGTCTGGGTGAGTCTATTTTAAGATGTTAAAATTAGTAAATAAATCACCTTGGGTAATTTCCTGCCAAAAGTCACAGCCTCCCATTGATGAAAAGGAAGATATTTGGTTTCAATTGGAAAGGTCATGGTCAGGTGCTCTGCTAAGCTGATTTTAAAAGTGATATGGTGATAGGGGTAGAAAAGGGTAGAGAAATTCCTTACAAAGCAGAATGAAAATGAGGACTTTTTTTTTTTTTTCAATCATCAAAGTCCTAAGAAAGGGGTCATTTTGATATACAGAGAATTAACAGTTGCCTATAATGGGTTTACATGTTCGATTAACTGCTTATAACTGTTTGTGTCCTTAGTCAGCTTAACACCTAGAACAATCTTGAGATGGTTATTACCACTCTATAATAAAAATACTAGAAACGAGAATTTTATTTTCTCTTCTGTACTGTGGAACACCAAATCTTAATATCACCCAAGCAACTAAACTACTTTATCTTTTGAAGTGATCAAGATAGTCTAGCCCTAACACCATACTCTTTTCAAGGGTGGTTATCAAATTAGCCCTGGAGCTCTCATTGGATAAAGGATGCAGCCACCACAATCCCTTCCGGTCCCTAAAGCTGTCACTAAATGTCACTGCAGGCAGTGTCTGAAGGCCAGTGACCATAAACCTGGAGTGCTCCAAGCACCATCCACAAGGACTATCCAGAGTGAGGGTGTCCAGGCTGGAGGCTTAAAGGAGGGAATTATATTAAAATTAGTATCTCCACTATACAGATGAAGAAAATGAGGCACGGAGTAAGTCAGTAACTTCTCCACCTTCCAACAACCAAATGAACTACAATCAGTATGTTTCTGTCCCTGTGCTTTAAGTTGGATGTCTATCAAACCACACCACTTCTTTTGGGGAAGGGAAAAGAAGAAATCGAAAACTGGATAAACAAACACAAAAGCTGAATTTGGAGGTCAAAGAGAAATCCAAATGGACACAATAGGAGCAATTTTCCAATGACCTGTTGTTTGAAAACTGAGGAGCAGACACGAGTTTCAGGGAAGGAACCAGAAACAAGTTTCATTTAAAAAGTGGCATTTGACTCAGAGCAAAGATATTGAACAAAATTCTAAAAAGTTGATCCTGACAAATGTTTCCTTCTTCTGGGTTGGCGAAGGAATTAAATTCCTTTTTCTTCCCCACTAAATGAAAAGCTAATTCAGTCCTTCACAAAAGTGTTCTCATATCCCAAGTGGCTGAACAGCAAACAAACGATGAACATGGAAATGGTCAAAACAGCATGTGTTTCATACACAAAAAAATGACTAATAGAAGAAAAATGTCCTGGATTGAGATTTTGCTTGTTTTCAGAGAGAATGTAAAGAATAATAAAGGCAAAGATTAAGAAAATACAATAAAGATGGCAATCAGAGAGGACAGGGCAGACCTTGTCTTGGCCTGGGAGCAATGACCTCTCTGATCTTGCCTTTGACAATGGCCATCTCGAGACCCTCTGTGCCCAGGTCCAGTGAATATACTGTTCCCTGGAAACTCTTGTTCCCATTAGCGCATTGGAGCTGTGGCGGAGCTCTGTTCGGGAACCCATATGCCCGGCCCAAGTTTAAAAAAACCAAACCAAAACAAAAAAACTCAATTGCAGAAATGAAGCACCTGAAAATGCTCACTAAGTAAGGGGCTACTAAAATTAATAGTGGGCAACTGCACAAGATGAGGGAAAGAACAAGTACCTATTGAGCAAATATTATGTATTATCATACCAGAAACTCTACCCGTTTTCTCACTGAATATTCTTAGGAAGCATGTAAGATATGGAACTAATCCCATTTTACTAGAAACTGAGAATCAGGGAGGTTCAGTTACTTCTTCAAGATCATACAGTTGTATGTGAAAGGATTGAGATTCATTCATTTCCAGGTAGATTTTAATTTCCAACTAATAAAGATACAAGGGGAATTTCTGAACTATTGTAATTGTATGCAAATATTTCAAAATGCATGATAATTAACATTTTTGCTATAAAAATGTAACAGATTATCACAGGCCAGAATTTAATGAGGCAAAAATTTCTATTAGTACGTCTATAATTTCAAGTACAGTGAAATATTGACAAGCAATTCTCACTGAGAGGAGCTGGGGAAGAGGAGCATGTCAGAAACACTTGCAGGACCTTGCAGGTTCAAGCACATCTTCTGTTCCTATCCCCTCCTCTGCACACTTCACTTCTGTTGGTCAGTGTTATTGGGAGAATGTGTTCTTATTTCTTAGGAATGCCAATACCATATGACATCACTTATACGTGGCATCTAAAATGTGGCACCAACGAACCCATCTGCAGAACAGAATCAGACTCATAGCCATGGAGGACAGACTTGTGGTTGCCAAGAGAGATGGAGGGGGAATGGGATTAATAGATGCAAGTTATTACATTCAGAATGGATTACCAATGAGACTTTACTGTATAGCACAGGGAACCATATCCAATATCTTGTGATAGAATATAATGGAAGAAAATAGGAGGAAAAGAATGCATGTAAATGTATGACTAGGTTACTTGGCTGTAAAGCAGAAATTAGCAAAACATTGTACATGAACTATAATGAAAAAAGTTAAGAAAAAGAGAAATGTTAGGTCAGAAAAAAATACATTATAAATCTCACTTTGTAAATGTTCACATAAGTACATGCTTCTATGCATCTTCATTATCCTTTATACTTCGAGTAAAGGGATTTCTAGATGCATATATTCTCAAGTTTTTTATATTGCTATATGCTTTGGTAGTTCATTTATATCATACACAAGTTTACATATAACCAATATTCTTACAAAATTATGAATGGCTTACACCTCTCATTTGCTTCACTGACATATTCTGCATGTTCACAAACACTAAGAGCATACGCTAATTTTCTCAAAAAAATGGAGAAAATTAGTCCATTAGAAAATATTAAAACTCCCAAAGATGGTATATGAAGTGATTCCAATGGATCTGGTTACTATTATCATCTATTCATTTATTTATTCAACATCTATTTACTACCGAGTACCTGCAGCATGTCAAGGGGCTGGCTTTTACCAGCTTAAGTAGAACTGACTTCCTTGTTGAGATAATCATTCGGTTTTCTCTGAAAGAGAAACCTTCTTCAGGACAAGGATGGTACTGAAGATGTTTAGAAATATTAGAGGAACTGTTCATTTTTTTTAAAATCTTTTTAGGGCCACACTGTGGCATCTGGAATTTCCCAGGCGAGGGGAACCACATCACAGCCACAGCAATGAGGGATCCAAGCTGCATCTGTGACCTATACCACAGCTCACAGCAATGCCGGATCCTTAACCCACTGAGCAAGGCCAGGGGTCGAACCTACATCCTCATGGATGCTGGTCACATTCATTTCCGCTAAGCCATGACAGGAACTCCTGTTGGTTCACTCTTGAGTCACTCTGTGTTTATTGGAGATGAAGCATTCATGTTTTTCAGGTGACATTTTCCAGGTATCAGCGATTAGTAATAATTACTCTATCACTTATCTTGCTATGTAGGCTGAAATTTGAATGATATTAGGTTGCTTAAACTCTAATGGAAACATGAACTAAACATACTAAAATGGGTCCTTTAGACTCCAAATAACTTAAGGGTGCTGTTTTGGAGAATTCATAGTAAACTCATCTGTAGGTGAATTTATACCAGTAGCCTGCACTATACAACCCAGGGCACCAGAAGGATGTGAAGGCATCTGGGGATGGGAACCTTTTTTTTTTTTTTTTTTTTTTTTGTCTTTCTGTCTTTTCTAGGGCTGTACCCGAGGCATATGGAAGCTCCCTGGCTAGGGGTCTAATCAGAACTGTAGCTGCCAGCCGACACCACAACCACAGCAACACCAGATCTGAGCCACATTTGCGACCTACACCACAGCTCACGGCAATGCCAGATCCTTAACCCACTGAGCAAGGTCAGGGATCGAACCCGCAACCTCATGGTTCCTAGTTGGATTCGTTAACCACTGAGCCACGATGGGAACTCCTGGGGATGGGAATGTTAAGGCCTGAATTCAAACCTCAGTTTGCAAGTTTCAAAACCATGGATAAATCACTCATCTCTCTGAGTTAAAACTAGTCTATCTGTAGAGCAGAGAAAATAATGGCTTTGCCCATATCATTGAGATATCATAAAGATCAAGTAATCTAGGGTTTGTGAAAATGTTGCAGAAACTATAAAATGACCTATTAATATAAAAGATCCATTTTATGAAAATGCTTCAGAAACCATAAAATGAAATATTAATATAAAGTATTTGTTTTGCTATTAAACCTTAAAATTTTATTCCGATTTTATAATCATATCTAGGTTTATTTACCATAATCTACTTGCTCATTGTAAACTCACTTCAAGATTCAGACAGGGAGTGATATAGTATAAAGGGAAGAACTCAAGGCTAGAATTAGCTGAACTTGAATCCCAGTTACAGAACCTATTGGCCAAGATCCCCTGGCCATGTTGCTTCTCTGAATCTGTTAATTCATCCATAAAGCATACACAGTAATACCCAGCTATGTTAATGGATATCATGTAGACAATGCATGCGGTTCAGGTTCTCACCACTGAGAATCACTTCCATTACTACAAAGTTATAGGAGTCTTTGTTCTCCTCACTAACCGTACTTACTAATGGCCATATGGCTAAAGAACTGTATCATATTCTGCTAGTTTTGTGGCCTCTTTATTTTGCTTTTCTCATCCCCTTCCCAAAGCAAAGGATTTGCAATTACCATAGTTATTATGAAATTTTATTGGATGAGTGACTAACAAGTTAGTGTTACAGGTTGTGTGTGTGTGTGTGTGTGTGTGTGTGTGTGAGTGTGTGTGCGCGCGCTAGCGGTCATATCCCACTGAGATATCTGAACAGTGAGTCTGGTTTGAAAGGAAAAGCAAGGAGAGGGTCACACAAGGTTGAAGCCATGTTCTTGTCAAGGTGACGCTTAGCAAGGTTACAGCCTTACTTTTGTAATTTTGTATTTTATATTTTCTTTTTCTTGAAGTGAGTGTTTTGAAAACATTGTCCCACCTGGAGAAATCTGGAAACTGGTAAAATGAAGGCCTGTCTGAGAAACAAAACACTGCTGCAAAGAATCTGATTTAGTATCATGACTTTGGTTCATTTTTAATATAGAATTTCATGGCTCATCAAGGGGTAAGCCAGTCTATCAAAAGAAGTTGTCTTTTTTGTTCATTTTAGAAATGTCCCTGCTGTTACTGTGTGGCGTGTGCTTTTGAAAACTCAACACAGTTTAAACAGAAGAGGGCTGAGGCTTTGTTCTCTCTCCCCTCTTCCCGTCTAAGTTCATTGTCTTTGCCCTACAAGTTCTTCTCACAGTTTTACCAATTCCTTCCTGCCCATATGAACAAATGTCATAGCTTAGCAACAATCATCATTTCATATTACATTTATAGTTCAGCTAATATGATGGAATGATCTACATGCCAGAATCTCTTAATTTCTTTTCCTTTCCTTTACACAGCTGCAGACTGGAACCAAATGCTCAGTCAGATATCTTTCTTATATAACTAATGGGAGGTGAGTGTTTTCCTGTTTCTGTTTTCTCTCTCACCCATATTTTCTGTCTCCCTCTGTATTTATAGAACCAGCTTTAATTATAATTTACCAGTGTGCTGAGGGCACATCAGTGAGTCTCCAGATGGTGCAAAGCAACCTGTGAGAGTACATTGCTTTTCACATTTGATCTTGGAATAGCCAATATGTTCCTGGCAAGCACTGACTAAGCAGTTGACCTGTCTATTTGCCGTTAGTTTCCATTTACTTGCTTTCTGGTAATGAATACTAATATTCCATGATATGATGGGTCCCCTAATGTATCTCCCTATTTTTCCCTTTTAGATTTTCCTTTACGCTTCATCCGTGGATCAGTAGGAGGGAATCCTTTAATTTAATACATATATATTAAATTATACATTTATTTCATTATTTTAAACGAGCTTTTCCTTCCAGCGTATCACAGCTTCTGAAATGAAGGTCTTAAACTTAATGTCAAAGAGTGCTGGATATTTTTTTCTAAAAGCATTTTTGAGAATGTGAAAAGTATATCTATAAATAAATGAAGAGAAAAGAAAGACGAGGAAGAGAAAGCTATTATGTTTTACATGTTCTTCCATTTCCTCTGAACAAACTCGTTGCCAGAATGTTTAAAATAGTTATGTAACACCAATTTGGTTACAACAACCAAGTACTCATACCATCAGTATAGATTCTGTATTTCTTTAATTCCAAAATAATGCAAAGCAAGTGCTCCAGAATGATCCTAAGAATTGTAAATAAGCCAGTGATGGCAAAGCATTTGTTAGAAATGGTAATTTGTGTGTATACATACAGAACACATATATTATATGTATACATTGTAGGGAACAGTACATGATAGAGGATTCTCATAGCATTGTTTTTTCTGGTCTAAAACCAACTAAATATAACAATTATAATTTTATTATAGATGAAAATATTCTAAGTTTATATGAATTGTCAAAAATTTGTATTGGCCTAAATTGGAACTACAGAAATGGGAATACCAGGAAAATTCTAAAGGAATTTAATTTTTTTGTTTTTTGTCTTTTAAGGGCCGCACCTGAGGCATATGGAGGTTCCCAAGCTAGGGGTCTAATCGGAACTACAGCTGCCAGCCTATACCACAGCCAGAGCAATGCCAGATGCGAGCTACATCTGTGACTTACACCACAGCTCATGGCAATGCCGGATCCTTAACCCACTGAGCAAGGCCAGGGATCGAACCCGCAACCTCATGGTTCCTAGTCTGATTCGTTTCTGATGCGCCACAATGGGAACTCCTCTCACAGAATTTATGAATGTTAGGATGGGGTTCCCATCATGGCTCAGTGGTTAACGAATCCGACTAGGAACCATGAGGTTGTGGGTTGGATCCCTGGCCTTGCTCAGTGGGTTAAGAATCCGGCATTGCTGTGAGCTGGGGTGTAGGTCACAGATGCAGCTCGGATCCTGTGTTGCAGTGGCCCTGGCGTAGACTGGCGGCTACAGCTCCGATTAGACCCCTAGCCTGGGAACCTCCATATGCTGCAGGAGTGGCCCTAGAAAAGGCAAAAAGACAAAAAGAATGTTAGGATGTATATGTTCATAAGTAAGTAAACATGAAAGTTTTCATTTTCAATGTTATTCTGCATGTTCATGGTAATTCTACTCTACCATTGCCTCACTTATTTTTTCACCTGATGTGCCTCTTGTATTCAATACCATGAATACGTATTGGGGGTGGGTGTAGGTCAGAAGAAAATTAAAGGAAAGTTGAGAACATTTCAGACAGAGAGCAAATGAATGAGGAGATGAAACAACCTGCCACTTGTGATTCCCTTGGTTTCTTTGCGGCACAGAAAGAGGGTCGGAATTGATAATAGATGGGAAACAGAATGGAGGTGGCTTTCCATGACAACCTCTGGAACTTGGATTTTGTCCTTTTTCTATATGTAAATGGGAAAACTGATACATTTTGAGCAGGTGAGTATCATATTATTGAATTCCTTTAGATATTCACAATAGCAGCAGTGTGAAGGGCGTCATGAGAGAAACTGCAGAAAAATACATATTAGGGGACCATAGCCATATTCAAGATGAGAAGTGAGAAGGTTCTAGATGAGGACTGAAAACAAGGGAGTGTTAGAATATACACTTTACAAGATTTAGGGATGATTAGATATCAGTTGAAGGAAAGATACAAGTTAGGGTGACTTGTGGCATTTTGATTTGAAGAGCTTAGTGGATTTCTAAAATGAGGAATGCAGGAGGAAAGGGAGATTCATGGAAGGTGATGAAGTCAGTTTTGCACATATTGTGAAGTCTATGAGACACATCTCAGTGGTAGAGACTTGAGACACAAGTCTTAAGCTCAGGAGAGAGAGGCCTGAGATGTGCAAAAATATTTGTTTGTCAGATTCGAGGGTCAGCAGCATCGGTGACTGTTGAAACCCAGAGAGTAAGGAGCTTGCCCACACTTTCTGGAGGGAAAGGTCCCCATAGCAGAGCCCTGGAGGACATTAACACTTGAGCCATCCTTAGAAGAAGAGAAATTAGAAAAGGAGAAGTTTTAAATAGGAAGGAGGACTACCAGGAGAGAGTCATGACTCAAAAGGGAAGGGAAAAAACAATTTCAAAATTAAATAAGATGAGGACTGAATGACAACATTGTCTTTGCCCTTAATTGTCATTGGTAAACTTTGCCAGAACTAATTAGTATGGTAGATTGCAGAGGCTATGACCAGTAAAATTTAATATGTACCAATCTTATCAATGGATCAAGTCATCACTTCTAAAAATTACACAGAAATAACTTATTCAAAACAATAGTTCATTTAAAAATGAAACAGTGTTTGCATATGCAACATTAAAACTGATTTAGAAATTATGTTTTTAGAAGACAATTCCCTGACGTTATAAAAATTCCTAATAAATAGTTGCATTTGGGGAATATGAAGCCTCACCTTGGGCCATCATAGATCAATTGATCCTGAACTAGCTCTCCTGTTGTACACAACTAGAAAACTAAACAAAATATATTTTAAAAAATGTTTTCAGACATTCGACAATAGGTAGCATAAAGCAGCATCTCTAAGGGAAGGAAAACAAGGAAAAGGTGAGCCCTGTGATGAACCAGGCTTTCTGGCAATGGCAGAAGCCAAGGCAGAAGGATGAATCCTAATCAGAGATCTCACTAATCACAGTTTGGAGGAGCTAAGGTGTTTGGAGTGGCAGGAGAGAATAATGGAGAGAAAGGAGTACACACAGCAAGAGCTCTAGAAACCTGCACAGGGCTGTCAGTGAGACTTTGGTATAATACAAAGGTGTCCATGCCTTAGCTACATTTTACAAGGTTGAGATAACTACCAGGGAACTAGAAATTCAACAACTATTAGAAGTGGCACGGAACTGGACTGCATTCAAACACTGAAAATATCAAGCTGATTCCCCAGTAAGTAGATTTCTGACCAAAAACAAACTCAATACTCTTTTAAGGAAGACAATACAATCCAGAATGTCAACAATTAAACATTCGAAATGTCTAGCATCTCATTTAAAAATTACTAGACATGCAAAGAAGCAGGGAAATATGATCTATAGTTATAAAAAAGTCAACCAATAGAAATAAGCCCAGAAATTACTAAGGTGATGGAATCAGTAGGTGAGGTCTTTAACAGCTCTATAAATATATTCAAGGATTTAAAGGCAACCATGAACAAAATGAGATGACAAATTGAACCTATTAAAAAAAACAGATGGAATTTCTAATATTGAAAAATGTAATAAGTGAAATTAAAATTCACTGGATGAGCTTAAAAGCAGAATAAATGCTACAGAAGAAAAGATTACTGAACTTAAAAGCAGAACAATATGTAGACTCCAAAAAGAAACACTCTGAGAAAACAGATTTAAAACAATAACTTTGATACTTTAGATGAATGAACAGATTCCTTGAAAAATATAAACTACCAATGCTGACATAAGAGAAAATCCAAATCACTCTCTACCTATTAAATAAATTGAATCTTCAATTTAAAATCTTCTCACAAAAAAAGCGAAGACAAGAAATCCAGTTATGAATGGCTTCACAAACTTTTATCAAATGTTTAAAGAAGAAATGATCCCAGCTGTCCATACATTCTTTAAGAAAATAGAAGAATAGGTAACACGTCTCAACAATTTCATTACAAAATAGTAAGACTCATTTCAGGAGTTCCCATCGTGGCTCAGTGGAAACAAATCTGATTAGCATTCATGAGGACGCACGGTCAATCCCTGGCCTGGCTCAGTGGGTTAAGGATCTGGTGTTGCCGTGAGCTTTGGTGTAGATCACAGATGTAGCTCATATCTGGAGTTGCTGTGGCTGTGGTGTAGGCCAGCAGCTGTAGCTCTGATTTGACCACTAGCCTGGGAACTTCCATGATGCTGGAGGTGTGGCCCTAAAAATACAAAAACAAACAAACAAACAAAAAAACAACAAAAAAACAAAACCCGACTCATTTCAACACAGACTTAGTTCTTAGAAAGACGAGATCTTGTCTGGATAATAATAATCACAAATAGAGCCACAGAGAACCTGGGAGTTACACATATATTTAAAGGTTTTCAGTAGGAGGAGCAAGGGCCATTCTGATTTAGGGAAATAAAATAGTGATTTGAAACAAGGAAGCATATGTACATGGAACAGTTATTGCAACTGGATGATATCAGATATCATCGATATCATTAGGTTCATTTCAGAGACTTTTAGGGCTGGGCTTACCACATAGATGATGTCATAATCATAAACCACCTTTAGTTCCAAGTGAGTTTGGATTTTATTCCATAAGTAGTTAAGTCAATGAAAGTTTCTGAGCATGGGTGCAGCACAGTGAAACAGAGATTTTAGACTCTTGATCTCATAAAAGATATTTGAACTGGAGGGAAGAAAATTTAGTGATAGAGAAAATAGGAAAAACTGTGCAATGACCTGATAGGGTTCTCTGGGAGTGGAAAGAATGACAGAGTGCCCAGAAGAACCTCAGGGTAGATTCAATGGCAGCAGTAACAAACCTCACCACATTTTCTAAATATTCAGATTAAAAATAAATAAGTCAGTGCAGACTATAATTTCTAAGCTCACAAAGAACCTCATATAGGGTGGAATTTTACTAGTAAATGTTACCTATAGAGAAAATAAATACTATTTCCATTTATGTCATGTTCTTGGTCCGAAAGCACCCAAATTTAGCCCCAAATATCTGTGCATGAAAATTAGGTAAGAGTCATGAAATTCTCTGACAATTTTTAAACACGAAGCTAGGTTCGAGTACATTTATAATGAGAAGAAATTGACTTATATATACCATACGTTCACTAGATTCTAATTGATTCTAGGAAGATAGATTTGCCTACTCCATTTGAAAATGGTCAATGCTGGTTAAGTCAGATATATTTGATGTCAAACATAGTTTCATTATTTTGTTCTCAACATGATATTTGACTAATGCATTTTTCGCTCCTCAATTAACCAAGGTTCATGTACGCATATCTCTGAGGTAGAATCTACTCCCCAGTGTTTCTCTAGTGAATGTTATCAAGGGACTGAGGCAGACAAGAATTTGATATGTTGTGATTTTACAGCAGTAAACAAGCCACAGTAGAGGAAGCAGCAACTAACACTGTGAATTTGTTAACACCACAATTAATAGAAAAGAATATTCATGACAACTTGCCTAAAGAAAGACTTGCTATTTCCACGCTAGTCTTCTTTAAACAAAAAACAAACAAATAAAAAAAAAATCCTTAATAAGTGAAGAGTGAGGACATGCAAGGTTATTTTGAACACTTTAAGAGTTTGTTCATTTGGTTGAATAGAGTGAATATTCAGCAAGCATAGGCAAAGCATTGCTCTCTCCTGGATACTGCATAGCTTGAAGTGTGTGAGATCCAGAATCCACCACAAAGAGAAGAAGAACGTGGACTCACACAACTCCAGAAAATTACTAGAGGCAATACTGCAAGCAGAAGCTTCCCTTAGAACATTTCCCCATGCCTGAAAATGATTTTCAAACATTACGGAAGTGAAAAGACTGCATAAAATCCTAGGCATAAAATAGTTTTACTATTCACATCAAGTTTTGTAAATTTGAAATATGTTCCTGACCTAGTGCAAACTCCCTCTCCTTGAGAATTAATATTGCACAAAGCTAGTGAGTATTTATTCTCTGACAGATAAGATTGTAGTAGGTGGTGCCCCTTCCCTGGAAAAGCTCACAGTCTAAAGCATTGGAACCCTTGGAAGCCAAGGTACTGAATGCTTGGTCTGAGGCAGGAGAGGGAATGGTCAGTGGACATCCCACAAGGAGCTCTCAGTACGGAAAAGGAGGTGGATGAGTCACACAGTATCATACTATCACGAGGCATGTGTTTTAATAGAGATGTATGCATGATTCAAAGAAGGTTCAGAGGAAGGATGATTGACTTCACTAGGGTGGGAAGTGAGGTCAGAGAAAAGACATGTCTGAGAAGACAGCTCCTAAAGAATGAATGGATCACCAGGCAGCCAAGGGTTTATAGTAGGTGGGTACTGCAATGTTTTGATTTCCAAAGCGTTCAAAAGTACTTCAAAAGAGTAAAATGCTTGAAGCATTTTAAATAAGGAATAAAACAATGTTATGATTAAAGATAAAATGTTTACAGAAATTATCAAAATAACTGTTTACTCTTTTCTGCTACAAGTTTGAATTGATAACAAACCAAACGCAAAACAGCAAGTTTCATGGGGAATGCCGGAAGAGGGCCTTGTGGCCGGAAATGGAGGGGAGAGTAGCATTTAATGAGCTCCTATTAGGTGGTAGGTTTTTTTGTTTACATCCTTTCATTGAGATTTCTAGACAACACCATTATGCCCATTTATGGATGAGAAAACAGAGATCTAGAGAAGTATTTCTCACTAGGAAGGAATAAATCTAAAATATGAATCCAGACAAGTTTGTCTGATTCCAAAGTCCTTACTCTTTATTATAGGGTACTGTTTGCTACATTCGCCTTGACCTTTTCACTCTAACCTCTTCAGAAAATCCAGATATGAAAGTTCTATTAAGGACCTAAAAGAGCTTCCTGCAGAAATACCCAGCAAACCCTTGCTCAGGTTGGCCAATGGAATGTCTGGGAGGAAGGAGGGAATTACCAAAGCTATCTTTCTGCCCCTGCATTCTCTTGATCTTGATAAAATTTGGAGCAAGATGTTCCTTTTGTTGCTGTTTGTCTTCAGCTCTGGAGATCTTATGAGTGTTCAGAGACCAGGAAGGGACCAAGGAAAAGGGGGTTCATAGGACTTGCTTATGCATGAAGCTTAAAGAGAAAGAGGAAAAGAACTTGGGGTTTCTACATTGCCCAACGAGTTCTCCAGGGCAGAAAGTAAAGGTTTCAAAGCAAAAACCTCAGGGAAGAAAAAGTCTGAATTTAGTTGTATTAGCACCGAAGCCCAATTGTAGGTAGTTGGATAAAGCACGAGTCTACTAGAGGTGAAGCCTCCATGATATATATCAGCAGAGGGAGGGATGGTTGTAGCAGCAGAGATGCAGGCAGCCAATCTTCCCAATCCTTAATAGCATCTTAAAGAGACCTAGAGTAATGGAAAGTTCAGGTTTTGGAAAGAGGGCTACCCAGCTGCAACATCAGAGAGGAGAAGGAAAAGTGTGCATAGGAGCCACTATTGAGTATTGAGTGTATGTCAAGGAAATTCATGAGAAGGATGCCAATCCCTAGATCAAAAGTAGATTGTTTGTTTTGTTGTTATTGTTGGTTTTAAAAATTAACATATAGATAATTTACAATGTTGTGACAATTTCTGCTGTACAGAAAGATGACTCAGTCATACACATATATATGTATTCTTTTCAAAATGTTATTTTCTATCATGGTCTATCCCTGAAGATTGGCTATAGCTCCCTGTACTATACAGTAGGTTAATAGTTTGCATTTATTAACCCCAAATTCCTAGTCCATCCCACTGCCTCTCTCTTCCCCCCTTGGCAACCATAAGTCTGTTGTCTATATCTGTGAGTCTGTTTCTGTTTTGTAGATAGGTTCATTTGTGCCATATTTTAGATTCTATATATAAGTGATGTCATATAGTATTTGCCCTTCTCTTTCTGACTTAGTTCACTTAGTTTGAGAATTTCTAGTTGCATCCACATTGCTGCAAATGGTATTATTTCATTCTTTTTTGTGGCTGAGTACTATTCCATTGTATATATGTACCACATCTTCTTAATCCAGTCATCTGTTGATGGACATTTAGGTTGTTTCCATATCTTGGCTATTGTGAAAAGTGCTGCAATGAACATAGGTGCACATGTATTTTTTGAATCGTAGCTTTGCCTGGATACATGCCTAGGAGTGGGATTGCTGGATCATAAGGTAGTTCTATGTTTAGTTTTCTGAGGAACTTCTGTACTGTCTTCCGTAGTGGTTGTACCAATGTATATTCCCATCAACAGTGTTAAGAGGGTTCCTTTTTAAGGGTAGATTGTTTTTATTACCTCTTATCTCTCCTTTCCTTAACAGTCTCCTCTCTCCTCTTAACCAGGACAATGATTCTGCTCTGAAATCTTCAACAGCTTCTTTTTGCTTACAGAATGACCATGATTCTCAGGCATTCAGTATGCAGCACTTCTTTTTCAAAACTCCTCTTCTACTCTTACTACAGGAATTCTCCACCACATTAAAGTGGTATATGTCCCATTCCTAATCATTTGTTGTCCTTTCCCACCTTCATGTTTTTTCTGTGTATTACCCAAATGCTTCTCTCCTTTATTTTCCCCTCTCTTCCTCTCTCTGAACCTTATATACAATATGGGGCACACAAAAGTTGTCCCATGGAACCTGCATTGGGGTTACATGTTTATGTCTTATCTCCTTTGTATTTTTTTGTATACTCTGGAAGGCCAATAAACTATCCATATAACCCATTATTCCAAAGCATAACTCTTCATACATAATAGACAGCCAATACAAAACTGATGAAGATATTAGAAAGAAATAATGACTGAGGCGATCTGAAAGGGTCATTTGCCAGTATTTAGGCCAATGCCTTTCTTTTAGAGATGAGGAAACTGAATCTCAAGGAAGTTAGTGATCCTGATCTGCACAATAACTAGTTGAGTCAGAGTCAGGACTAAAAGTAATAGATAACCTTGTTTGATTATCTACTATATATAAGGCACAGCAATAGGATTTTAATTGTTTCAACCTTTCTAACCTTTTTACAATACTATGAGGCACTTAATAGCTCATATGATAGAAAAGTAGAGTTACATGGAAAAATTGAGTAATACATGCCAAGTCAAATAGCTTTATAAATAGTGGAATCAAGATTTGACCACTTTCAGACTGATTTCAGAGTACCCATAATTAACCATGACTCCACTCAACTGAACCCTCTGTTAATTTAGTCCTCATTCTACTATGTCATTCTATCTCCATTTGTTAGCTCAATAGGGCATAAAAATATTGACTGACCCAGGTTATTGCTATAAAATGAAAGGCTTGGAAAGATCACACATGTAGGCATTCACTGATATTGCTAATAAAGCTAATTTAAAAATGAGGTTAGTTCAAGCTAACAAGTGCTGTGATTCAAGTTGAAAAATGAAGTACAGACCCCACTTAATTTCAGTCTTATAGTTTCTGCTATTTAGTCTTCTCCATAGTAGGTAATAAACAGACCCATCCTTTGCCAAGACAAGACCTTGGCTATTTTATTGTTATCTACTTGAAAGTAAAAAATATATATATATATAAAGTAAAAAAAAAAAATATATATATATATATATGGTAGTGCTTTCAAAGGCTTATGTTTTTATTATCAATGATGATGGTGGTGGTAGCAACATCTCAATTCCAAATTTTTTTGGTAAATGAGTAAGCTTATTTTCTAGAGCTTCAGAAACTAAAGCCTATCTCAAATAAGCTTATTTTGAATTGTTTTGTGCTTCGTTTTCCCTGCTAATTAGATTCCAGTTTATAATTTATTAGTGTTCCTTCTTCTCATTCACTGTATTTCTGTGTGAGCTATTTCCAGATTAGAATTTTGAAATTTTCTCAAGGAAATATAAACCTTGACTTTTTGTTAATTATAAGAGCAACTGTGACCACAAGATAATTCTGGAAAAGCAATTAAGTAGTGTTTCAGTTTTCTCCAAAAGTGTACATTCAGAGTTAAGATCCACTAATCTTGGATGTTACCCTATCTAGACTCCAACTCTTTGGCGGGGACCTGCTTCATAGTGTCTTCTCTAAGATGCTGTTATCCCAATGAAGCTTAAGAAATTCTCCAAAAAATACAAATTGGCTCCTGTCTCTCCCCTTCCAGCCCCACTGTGTTCTTGCATTGTCACCATCCTTAACATGCTCTACCTCTTCACGCTTGGACCCCTTCTACCCTCCAGCTGCATCTCTCACCACCTCAGGCTTTAGCAGTCAATGCACCACCATGTTGTAATTTTTGCAATTGAAAATCTAGAGGAAAAAAATTGCACGCATCTTCTTCATGATCTCAAATAAAGTGCAGCTATAGTGTATTATTATTATTATTATTATTATTATTATTATTATTATTTTTGTCTTTTCTTGGGCCGCTCCCGCGGCGTATGGAGGTTCCCAGGCTAGGGGTCCAATCGGAGCTGTAGCCGCCGGCCTACACCAGAGCCACAGCAACGCCGGATCCGAGCCACGTCTGGGACCTACACCACAGCTCACGGCAACGCCGGATCCTTAACCCACTGAACAAGGCCAGGGATGGAACCCACAACCTCATGGTTCCTAGTCGGATTCGTTAACCACTGAGCCACGACGGGAACTCCAGCTATAGTGTATTATTGAAGTTTTCTATTTTCCAGGTTAATTTCCATGATTCTGGCTATTCTTCAACAATTGCACCCTAAGGTATACACGTCTTGGTAAAATCTGATAAAACTGAACACAATATTTTGATATGTTTGATGCTGTTCAGAGAACAGTGAACTTTTACATTCCACATCCTGGGGAGTAATTTTTTTTTTTTAACGCAAAACAATATTTCATGAGGATCGTCATCATCCCCATCCACTCGATTTGCACTGACCAACTAAAAACTTATATTAATTTTCATTACAGGAAAGTTACCCAAATATGTACTCTGCATTTGTTGTTTTAAACACAGATATGGTAATTTATATTCATTTCTGTTCAATTGCATCTCTTGAGATGCTCATCTTTCAGAATCCTGTGTTTATATCATTCGAGAATTGAATAACATGGCTGTCTTTGTCATCAGTCAAGTTACAGATAAAAGTTTAAAAGCACATACTCAGTTTGAGGATAGCTGATATATTATTGTGATTAAAGTTATATTTTATCATATCACTTATGAACAAATTGAGAGATTGTAACATATATACTCTACTCAAGAGTATCAAATCACATTACATATTCTTGGTGAATCCATGTTAGCTCTTTGTGATCCAAAAACATCCTCTTAATCCTTTTTGAAGTGTACTAAGCATTCGAATCACATATATGACCCCAGAATAGACACTTTTCCTCTTAGAAAACTTAAAAAAGTCTGAGGAACCTCCTCTACTTTCCACAAGTTCTTGAAGATAATTTATAGTAGCTCTACAATCGTATCAGCAACTTTTTCATTATGAGAGAAACATGCAGTAATTACCTCCTCACCTAGATTGCTCTTTGATATTTTTCTTAACAACAGTGACTCTGCTCTTCCTAATGTGAAAATTATTCCTCTTAATAAAGAAGATAGAAGTAAAACAGGAATTAGATTTCTAAAGTCTGAATTGGTTCTAATGCAATTTTACCTGTATTTTCCCAAATCACACTAAATGAGAACTAGAGAATGCTTAAACTTATTGTTCAAAAAAACATTATTTTTCTAATTCAGTGCCCTTCAGCAGAATTTCAGAAAGCCATACCCTGTCTCCCATCAGCTCCAAATCCCCCCAAGCTCATTCAGGAAGGCCCACAAGCTTCTGAATGTGTAGATGGATGAATTCTTTGATTTTGAGTGGGCAGCGGTGATCCTTTGTCAAGGCCATTCCTGCTTTCATGTTTTTCCTTCTTTGTTGCCACTGCCCATGATGCCACAGTCCCTACTTGCCACCCCGAAGCCTTCTGCTACCCTGGCATGGGTTGTGAGTCCACTGTCTAGGTCACCATGCTTTCTCCTGCTCCTGATATTGACTATTCTAATGGCACTTACTGCTTCCGTGCCTTGTATCCCTGCCACAAACAAGTCACTTTGCTGAAGTGGAGGAATGCCTTTCACTCCCAACAAGCTGAGTGTGCGAGTGCTGTGACTTTCTCCTATTAAAAAAATCCCAGTAGATGAGGCTGATGACAATCTGAATAGCACACACCCAGGCATATTCCGACTCTACCTCCCTTTTGTCAGATATTAATTTTCAGCACACTCTTGGATCTGAACTCTAACACTGCGCCCAGAACAATCCAAAATAATCTCCTGGAGTTCCCGTCATGGCGCAGTGGTTAACGAATCCGACTAGGAACCATGAGGTTGCGGGTTCGATCCCTGCCCTTGCTCGGTGGGTTAACGATCCGGCGTTGCCGTGAGCTGTGGTGTAGGTTGCAGACGCGGCTCAGATCCTGCGTTGCTGTGGCTCTGGCGTAGGCTGGCAGCTACAGCTCCATTTAGACCCCTAGCCTGGGAACTTCCATATGCTGCGGGAGCAGCCCAAGAAATGACAAAAAAAAAAAAAAAAAAAAAATAATCTCCTGACTTCAAGGTCAGCTGGTTACCAAACTTAAATGTATCTGCAACATTAAGTCCCTTCCCAAGTAAGTTAAGAGGCCACTTCACCTGCTATCCAGTGAGCCACATCTGTCCATAGAAAATACTCATGTCTTGCTTGATTTGACAAAGTGCTGGCTGATACCAGTGCAGCCACGAAGATGCACTACCACAGGCCACTTGCGCTTTCTAGGGTATGACCAGGCACCAAGCTCTTGTAACATTCGACAATGTAAATTCACATTAGGAACTCAGTTCTGAGTGGTTTCTCTCCGCAGCACCCAACTTGGAGTAGCTCTCCTTCCCCCTCTTAGAAATAATGACCTTGCAGATCTCTGACCCTTCCTCTTAATCCTGGTCCTGGGCTTATGAGTCCAAGAGTCACAAAACCATTTCCATAATATATTCTTTGTAAATCTTACATAAGGAGATCTATCTTAAGACTGTCTTAGTATTTAAAATTTACATTATTGGATCCTTGGTAGAAATTTTATGTTTAATAATCTGTTCCATGGTGTCCTCAATTGTTTTGTATTTTGATTCTGCAGTGAATGTTCTTGTACTTACATAATTTCATAAATATTCAAGACGTTAGATCAGTCTTAGAAGTGGAATTAATGGCTAAAGGGTCCCCCATTTTGACTTTTGATGGCTATTGCTAAGTTGATGTTTATGTAGCTTTATATTCCTACATACAGGTATTTACCAATCTACCCTCCCAGAAGCAGACAATCAAGAGACACTGTTTTACCACACTATCACCACCAAGACATAAGGTCTGCCTTTTGAGGTTTGCCCATTACATTGATGATGAATTTTTTATTGCATTCCTCTTCTTCTGATTAAAAATGGGACATGTTATAATTGCTGCCATTTGCAATCACAGGTGTGTTTCCTATGTACTTGATTTTTTTTCTTTCTTTTTATGACTGTACCTCCTGCCTATGGGAAGTTCCTAGGCTAGGAGTCAAATTGGAGTCGCAGCTGAGGCCTGTGCCACAGCCACAGTGATGCTGGATCTGAGCTGCATATGTAACCCATTTGTGGCAATGCTGGTTCCCCAGCCCACTGAGTGAGGCCAGGGATTGAACTGGAATCCTCAGGGAGACTATGTCATGTTCTTAACCCACTGAGCCACAATGGGAACTCCATGTTTTTATGTTTTAGAATGTAGAATATTCTGGTAATTTTTAAATGACTTTTAAGAATTCAAGTAGCATGAAGTCTAAGTGTGGCTGCAACTTATTTTGAGAATTTTTCCAAGAGAAAAAAATCGGGAAAGACAATGTGAGGCAACAGGAGTCAGCAGCCAGGGCCACGAAGCCCCAGCCTCTAGTGACGCTTTCCTGATTCTTAGAGATTTTACATGTACAGCTCAGAGTAATAATTGTGAAGGTCTTCTTATGACTCTAGTGCTATCTCTTTCTCTCTTAGGAAAGGATACAGAAGCAAAGGTTCCATTAAGAAATGTAGAAGTCTTACAGCACTATTTATAGTAGCCAAGATATAGAAACAATCTAAATGTCCATGAGCAGAGGAATGGATAAAGATGTGGTGATACATATATACAATGGAATATTACTCAGCCATAAAAAATGAAACAATGCCATTTGCAGCAACATGGATGGACATAGAAACTATCATACTAAGTGAAGTTAGACAGTGAAAGACAAACATCATATGATATCACTTAGATGTGAAATCTTAAAAAAAAGAATACAAATGAACTTATTTGCAGAACAGAAACAGAATCACAGTTTGAAAAACCATATAACTTACCAAAGGGGACAGGCTCAGTGATGGGAGGGATGGGCTGTTGGTGTTGCCACATGCAGACTGAGGTATATGGAATGATTGGGCAACAGGGACCTGCTGTATAGCACGGAGAACTCTACCCAGTATTCTGTGATAATCTCTGTGGGAAAAGAATCAGAAAGAGAATGAATATGTGCATATGTATGACTGAATCACTTTGTTGTACAGCTGAAATTAACACAATTTTGTAAATCAACTAGATTTCAATAAAACAAAATAAGAGAGAAAAAAAGAATTGTGGAAGTCTATCTTTGATTGAGGCTCAGTTTGATAAAGGAAGAGTTAATATTACATGATCCTGAATTAAGAAGGAATATTCTTAAGGATGCTGACATATACGCAATCCTTAAGATGTATAGAATTTCCCAACTCCAAGTTCATTATGTTTAAGTGTTAGACCTGGATGGAAGAGAGATAACCAAACTATTCAGATCTATTTTCTGATCTAAAAACATTGAGTCTGTAAATATCAAAATATTATTGATGGCTACTTACAAAACCTTAAAGTTTGTGTTCTTTCTCAAGTTGGAGAAAATGACTATAATGCTCTCTGTTATTTCAGATGAACATTGACATTCAGTGCCCTTTAGTGTGGGATCTTACACAATTCAGGTTCTATATTGAGCCTATAATTTATGTCCAATGACACGCTCTCTTGAACTGCTGAAGGAAAAAGAAAAGACTTCTTCAATTCCTTTCCTGTGAAAAATACAGGGCCAGGAAATGAGAACGGAGATGTCAGATATTTTGATCTATTTAGAGAATCCTCGGTTCTGAATAATCCAAATAAATGAAGTGTTATGACAGTATTTAATGGTGATTAAATGTTGGCTCAAGAAACAGCCCAAGGATAGAACAATTTACCATGTTTGAATACAACTTTTCTTGTTTTAAAGGCTCTTCCCCAACCAGCATAATCATTTTGCTTTCCCACCCCGTTATTGGATTAGCACTGCCTCCAAAATAGTACAGGTAATCGTCATTCTGCCCAGAAGTGCAAGGCCATAGAAATGACCATGCAAACTGAGACTACACAAAGTCATCTTAATAATTGGTGGGAAAAGTTACAATTCTTCCATGACCTTAAAAAATGTTTGTCAAAACTTTAAAAACTCTCTTATCATAGTTCATAAATGTATATGGAAATGTACAAGAGAGAAAAACTAATATTTACTTGGTACCTTGCAATTTAAAATACTGGAACCACTGGGGATTAAAATTCTTCTCTGTACTTTTATCAGGAGTAGTTTGACCAGTGTTTGCTTCTCCTTGTCATGGTATAACTTCAGATACAAGAAGAGCATCTTTCCTCCTTTGGGGAATTATCATAGCGCTAAGTTTTGATCAGCTTCAAACATTTTAGCCTTTGTGCTTTCAATGTTGTGAAATATCTCTGAATTCTTTTTATGTGAAGAGGTCACTTTCTTCTAGGGCAGCTTTATCCTTTTTGTCACAACCACTTTCCTCATTTATGTTGATAAGTTCACCTTCACTAAGTTTTCACTAAGTTCCTCTGGCTTCATATCTACAGCCTCTCAGATGGGCCAGTGTCAACATTCCCCACACTCAGCTATGGCTTCCATAGCTCCATTACGTTCATTCAGTATGCAATCACTTGTCTCTTCATTGCATTTTCATCCTTCCTGGCCGGTTAGCTCTGTGGATTATCCATTTGTGTAAAATGTCCTGTGGATCTGTCACTGGCAGACAAGGAAACCCCACAACTACATGCTTCGCTGTCTTCTTGTAGGACTTGAATAACAGATGTGCAGTGATTAATCACTGACAAATTTTGAAAGAAATAACATGATGGGTCACTGATTGTGATGGGCATCTGCTATTGATTGTGGACCAAGGAGTTAGCAGCAAGTTTGCAGTCAAAGATGCCCTGGCTCAGTTAATATGCTTTGGTAACCGAAATTTAAATCATGTTGTTGGAGGATTAGTGTTAGCTAAGCTGGGGTAACTGAACTTCATGCAACAACAAGGCAAACAACAGTGCAAAGCAAGGACTGACTTGCTATAAATAGAAATGTTGTATTTATTTATTCATAATGCCTGTCTTTTGGTAGCAATTAAAAAGATCTTTTTTCTGGGTGTAGTTTAAGAATGAGAGAAAAGAGAGTTCCCATCATGGCTCAGTGGTTACAAACCCAAATCGTATCCATGAGGATGCAGGTTCAATCCCTGGCCTTGCTCAGTGGGTTAAGGATTTAGCTATGCAGTGATCTGTGGTGTAGGTCACAGACATGGCTCGGATCGCACATTGCTGTGTCCGTGGCTATGGCAGGCCTCCAGCTGCGATGTGACCCCTAGCCTGGGAACCTCCATATGCCACAGGTGCGGTGGTAAAAATACAAAAAAAAAAAAAAAAAAAAAGAAAAAGAAAAAAATAAAAAGACTGAGAGCAAAAAGTGGACAAATACCAGGGTCTGTTATGAGATCATTCCTATGTACAAGTCTATATTTTACTTTATTCATCAGATGACTTATATAGTATTTTCTATACCAGGTACTTTCTAAAAGCTTTACAAACATCATCCCTTTTAACCATCTTAATAATGATGATGTAGTTACTGTTATTTTTCCACTCTTACAAATGAGAAAATAGGGAAAAAAAAGATAAGTGACTTTCCTAAGGTTACACAGCTGGTTGGTGGTAGAGCAAGATTCAACCCTTAGCAGTCTGGCCTTGGAGGCTGTGTTTTCAACTACTCACGATGCTGCCTTGTGTCATAAGCCTGAACTGCTAATTCTGCAGAGTAACACATTATCAGGCCATTGCTTTTCCCAGTAGAGTTAGGTCCATCTCATTTATTGTTGAAGTTTATGACCACAGATACAAAATGCAGTGCACAAAGCTGACATTATTTATGACTGAGATTACTAAGGCTCCACAGAGTTTAGGGGAGACACTGTACTTTTTTTCAGAGGAGCCATGAATGCAAAAGAAATGATGTGGAGAACAGGAGATGTAGCTGGTAACATCTCAAGGTCAGAATCAACTAATTCAGAGGGTCAGAAGGCTGAAGTTCTGATAAGGAAGCTCTACATGATGGTAGAAAAAAAAACCCCACCAAGGATCATGGAGTGAATAAATTACTTATTTCTTTTCTACCCAGATTACAAGGATCTCCTTAAAGAAATATTCAAGCTGGCTGTACTGAAATTTAAATGGCATAGATTTTTTCACTTTGCTTTGCAAACAACCGTCTACCTCTCCAACCACTAAACATGAAAATTATAAAAGTAAATTTTAATCGACCTGACAGTGTGAAGAAAAATAACTCTATTAAGTAAGCACAACTGATATAGCACTACAAGTTCAAAAACATTATGCCACTTCTCTTGTTAAATGTCTGTTTGGAGAATACTAGTAATCAGATAACTTAGTCTGCTTCATTGGGAATTGTGGTTAAAGATTAAAATGGTTGTTTATTTTTAAATCTTCTCGTGTTTCATCACCACTTCCCAAATGTCTGCTTGGTGCCTAGCAACTGCCAACCATTCAATTTTCAGTGCTCTCCTTTCCCTCTTTGGCAAATAAAAAGAAAAAAAACCAAAAGGTTACGCCGCCTGTTACCAGAAATAACTTATTTCATAAAACAATATGAATGACCTCGAATAAGCCGTTCATGAATATAAGGTGACGGCAAAAAGAACACATAAAGGGTCTATTTCTCGTGAAGTTTTTCTTCCCAATTTCCAGTCCAGTTCCACTAGCTGTGAGAATATTTTACTATCTTCATGATAGATCTTGACTCCTCACTGATCTCACTTAGAAGGAGGACGCAAGGAAAGGATTGATACTGAAGAAAAATTAGTAAACCTGTGTGCAGGTATGTATGGGGTAGCACAGTAAAAAACCTATGAACTGGAGATAAAAGACAAACTTGTGTCTCAGGCAAGGGTATTAATCAGTGTAGACAGCAGTTTCCATCTAGGACAGAGAAGCAAGCAATGCGGTCTCTAAATTCACTTTAGTTTCAAAGTTTGAATACTACTACAAAAGCACTCTAATTATTTCAAAGTCATCCAATAAACTGGAACACTCCATTTTCATGCCACTCAATGCCGAAATGCCTCTATTGGCTTCCATTTATCTTGGGGGGAAAGAATGCAAATTCTTTATTGTGGCCTAAAGTCCTGAGTGATCTGTTTTCACCCCAACCTCTACTCCATTCACAGCACCATGTGCTCCCGTGTCTGATGCAGTTACTCACACTTGCTAAGCTCATGTCTGTCAGGAGCATTTTGCCCTTCCTTTTCCTTAAACATCCTGCGTTTCACATCCAAGCTTATCCTGGTTGCAACCCTTCCCCTCTAAGCCCAAATTTATCATAGAGGTTTTCCTTTTCCAGCTGACCTAAAGGAGCTTTTCCCCAGTTAATCTCTATCACTTACCTTGCTTTAATTTTCTCTATAGCACTTCCCACAACTCGCAATGATTTTCTTCATTCACTGGCTCTTTATCTGCTTTATTCTATACAAAAGTATGAACTATGGAAAGACAAGGATCTTACGCATCGTCTTCTCCCATGTATCCCCTGAAACAGACCCTGGCAAATGTTAGGCACTAAATAAGTAATTTGGGAACAAATTAGTGACTATATATTGTTTACTGATGTACCATCAATGTGGAAGCACAATGCTTGTCATGCAGTAGGCATTCAGTAAATATGTTCTAAATGTAACAAAGTAACTCCATCACCTTCTCTTAAAGGTGTTAGTATGAATTATTTATCATGTATTCTACATTAGTTTCCTAGCACTGCTGTGACAAAATACCATAAATGTGGGGAGTTTCAACACCACAGTTATTATTGTAGAGTTCTGGAGGTCAGAAGTCTAACATAAGTCCCATGAGGCTAAAAATCAAGATATTGGCAGGGCTGCATTCATTCTGGAGATTCTAGGGGAAAATCTGTACCTTGCCTCTTCCAGCTTGTAGAGGTTGCTTACATTCCTGGGCTTGCAGCCCCTTTCAGCTTCAGAGCTAGCAATGGTCAGTTGAGTCTTTCTCATGCTCATTCATTTTCATATAATTCTCCTGCCTGCCTCTTTCACTTCTAGGGGGACCTGTGATTCTATTGAGCCTCTTGGATAATTCCAGAAGAGTCTCCTCATCTAAAAAGCTTAATTTAATCACATCTGCAAAGTCCCTTCTGTCGTGTACCATATAGTCATGGTTCCAGGGTTTAGGACATGAACATCTTGGTGGGGCATCATTCTGCCTGCCATGGTGTCATTTGGAATGACTCTGGAAATGAATCACCCTTGTCTTGGGTAATCTTATGGAAACCTCTTATCTTTCAAACAAGTGCTACAGGATCACATTCTGGAGAGGAATTCCCCATAAGTACTCTTATCCCTCATTCCCCCACCTCATGGCTATGGACTGTGAGTGTGAGTAACTACTTTGCATAAATTGAGCAAAGAGTTTAGAGGGCTACCTCTTATGCATATAAATAGCATAACAACTAACTGATGTTGACATTTCTGGGGAGGCTAAAAATCCATTTCTGTCGCTGGAGAGATAATGGCAAGAGGAGAAAACACACTCCATTCCCATCACCAAAATAAGAAGGCTAATACCACTGTACATTGGAAGAAGATACAATTCAGTGAGAGTCAAGTAAATTGCATCATTATTACAAGGATTTATCTTAAGCCTGGGTGTGTGCTGGGGGGAGGGTGGGCGGTAACATGATAGACTCCAGAATCCACATTGAGCTAAGACAATTCTCTTTGCTTGCCCAGGGTTAGTCAGTCTGTACAATCAAGCAAACCCAGGGGCCTAACACATTAACTTGCCATCGATATATTCTATCTGCCTTGGTGCAGCTAGTGTTTCTGGCATTATTTATGAAGGAAGTCTTGCTATATTTGCACAGCATGCAGCATTGTTCCTAGCAGGCTACTGATTATTGTCAATGAATAATGCCCCAGAAGCTCCTAACCCTTTGTGCTTATGCCTAATAACTAAATCAGCAATAGCTGCTTCTCTGGGCTCTGCTTAAGATTATAGCACAGCCATAAATAAACTACCAGTGGCAGGATCCATTTGGCATCAGTGACTACCATCACTGCAAAGCTACGAGTACATATTTTTCCCAGTGATGCTATAAACCATGGTCACTGCTCAGGTTTTTTTTTTTAAAGGTGATGAACTCTGAATACGGATATCAGAATTTTCTGAAATCTCATAGTGCTTGAATTATCCAAGCCAAAATATACATCGGGCCTTATTTGGGAATTTTCCGGTGGGGGATGGAAGGAGTAACCACGGAGAAGTGGGAATTCCAACACAGCCATTCTTCTTTCTCAATTATTAAAAACTGCACGAAAGTTCATCTTGTAACATTCAAAAGAGGGTTGGGCTTTTTCTCCTGCCAAATGACACACCCTGTCATAGAGCTTCAGAAGAGGCCAGTGGACCTCAAAATTTGCCCTTCAGGGTCCAGTTTGATAAAGACAAAAATCCCTCAGAGATTTCTCCTTCACTTCTTCCCGAAGGTCACACAGAAACACTTGACCAAATTAACAGGAAAACAGGTGCTTCTTTTGTTAAAATATCATCGTGAGGGAAGTCTCTATGTTTGATGCCCCATTTAAATGTTTCTAAAGAGTATCCTTCAAATTCATGCAAGAAGCAAGCATTCGGAAAGATGGGTTGACCTCTTTCATGAGATCACTAAAGGCACTACCTAATCTATGACTCATGACAGTACAAACAAAGTGCCACAAACACTGGAGAGGGAGGCAGAGCCAGAGTCCTGGACAGAAGGGTCCTGTCTGTTAATTTCAGTGATGAGGGATGTCACCACTAAAGGGTTCATTCATGAGTGCCTGCTCCTCCCCTGGACCTGCCCTGGCCAACTCCTCTCACCAGGCTACGTTAGCTTCCTGAGATGCCAAAACAAGTCACCACTACCTGGGTGATTTTAAACACCAAATATTTATTTTCTCACAGTTCTAGAGGCCAGAGATTTGCATACAGAGGCACACAGGGAAGATGGAGGCTGTGACTGCCTTCCTTGCCTCTTTCAGCTTCCGGTGACTCCAGGCATTCCTCGGCTTATGGCTGGATAATGCCAGTTTCTTCCTCCATCTTCCCTGTGTGCCTCTGTATGCAAATCTCCCTCTCCTTTCAGTTGTAAGGACACAGGGCTGATGATGGCATCATTGGGGTCCTTAACCAGTTACATCTGTAAAAATCTCATTTCCAAATAAGGCAGCATTCTGAGGTTCCAGGTGGATGTGAATTTTTTGGTAGAGTGGACACCATTCCATCTATTCCACAGGGTCTATTTCTGCTGTCTGGGTTAGGCTACTGTGAGAAGGATTTGCAGTCCCATGGCTCCCAAATCTCCTTTATCCTGCAGCTGCCCTGTTCCTGAGCTTCTTACAGGAGGCATATGGAGCCTGGACCACTGCAGAATTGAAGCATTGTCACCCTGCTGGCTGCTTCTCCTACCCTGCAACCTTGCTCCACATCCCAGGCTCTCTCCCAGTGGAATTACCCAGCCCAGCTGGGTCCACTCCTCCCCAGCTTCTCTGGGGAGATGGGCCTCTGTCTCCCAGGTTTACTTCTCCCACGCTGGAAGAATTGCAGAATTGCAACCTGCCACTCAGCACTCAGGCAACCTAGAGAAACTCAACTTTTTATTTAAAATAGACTCTTTTTTTCTCTATAAAGGTGATGCAACCTTGTCGCAAGATACATTTTTTAAAAATCAGAATATTAAAACTATAAAAATCAATAGGTGCAAACTATTGCATTTGGAGTGGATAAGCAATGAGATCCTATTGCATTGCACAGGGAACTATATCTAGTCACTTATGATGGAACATGATGGAGGATGATGTGAGAAAAAAAATGTGTGTGTATATATATATATATGTGTGTGTGTGTGTGTGTGTGTGACTGGGTCACTTTGTTGTATAGTAGAAATTGACAGAACACTGTAAACCAGCTATAATGGAAAAAAAATCATTTAAAAAATAAAATAAAAATAAAAAATAAAAAGATAAAAAATCAGGAGTTCCCTGGTGGCACAGCAGGTTATGTATCTGGCATTGTCACTGCTGTGGCTTGTCACTGCTGTGACACAGGTTTGATCCCTGGCTCGGGAGTTTCTGCACACTGGGTGTGAGGCCAAAAAAAAAATAAATACAAATAAAAAATAAAAAGATAAAAATCATCATTGACCCCACCCCCATAGAGACAGCCACTGTTACTGTCTAGACAAACTTCTAACAATATTTATGACATATATTCCATTTTTTAAAAGAGTTAGGGCAAGACTGTATGTATTTCTTCCCACATCTTTGGATCTCAAATGCAAAGAAAACTGAATGAACTCATAAGTTTAATTTTATGCTATAATGAACACCCATGAAAACAACACTCAAGAATTTGAATTTCTTTTCTGCTTGTTTTTTTCACATTATCTTTCCTAATCATTTCCTCATGTCACTAATAATCTCTAAAACACAATTTAATGTTCATATTATTTCATGTTATGTGTGCATTGAAATTAATTTAAATCATCCTACATTATGGACATATAGACCAAGTTCAATTTTAATAAAATAATGATAAAGCAATGTATAACTTTAATCATAAATGTACTTGACTATCTCTGATATTACATCAAAATTTCTTAAGCAAAAGATAAAGGTGTTTTGAAGTTTTTGATACATAAAATTAAACCTCTAGCTTATAACAATTTATAATTTCACCGTCTGGCTCATTATTCTCTTCAAACACTATTAACTGTGTCAACTTTGACTAGCTTAAAAGACAATATTATAGCATTCTAATTTGCATTTCTTTGATTACTAGGGAAGTTAGTAATATTTATAAATCATCACAGTTCTTCTGTAATGGCCTCTTCAAATTCTTTACTTATTTTTTCTATTGGGATATTTAATAATTCATTCATTCATTCAACAAAAATTTTTTGGGGGCCATGCTCTCAGCATGTGGAAGTTCCAAGGCCAGGGATTGAACCTGCACCACAGCTGCAACCTGAGCCATAGCAGTGACAACACAGGATCCTTAACCAGCTGCACCACCAGGAACTCCATTCAACAAATTTTTATTGCATGTTTACAGTGTGCCCAGTAGTGGGCTGGATCAGGGGAAGAGAATGTTGGGCGGTAGAGAGGAAGCGTGTATGTTTGTTCATGCCTTCATGAAAAATTATGTTCATTTTTCTCATAAATTTACAAAACGACTTTGTGCACTAAGACTATCAAGTCTTTCTCATGGGTCACTAACATTTTTGCTAATTTATCATTTAAAATTTTGTGATTGATAAGTATTTTTTTTTTTATTTTCCCACTGTACAGCAAGGGGATCAAGTTATCCTTACATGTATACATTACAATTACATTTCTTCCCCCACCCTTTCTTCTGTTGCAACATGAGTATCTAGAGAAAGTTCTCAATGCTATTCAGCAGGATCTCCTTGTAAATCTATTCTAAGTTGTGTCTGATAAGCCCAAGCTCCTGATCCCTCCCACTCCTTCCCCCTCCCATCAGGCAGCCACAAGTCTCTTCTCCAAGTCCATGATTTTCTTTTCTGAGGAGATGTTCATTTGTGCTGGATATTAGATTCCAGTTATAAGTGATATCATATGGTATTTGTCTTTGTCTTTCTGGCTCATTTCACTCAGTATGAGAGTCTCTAGTTCCATCCATGTTGCTGCAAATGGCATTATGTCATTCTTTTTTATGGCTGAGTAGTATTCCATTGTGTATATATACCGCCTCTTCCGAATCCAATCATCTGTCGATGGACATTTGGGTTGTTTCCATGTCCTGGCTATTGTGAATAGTGCTGCAATGAACATGCGGGTGCATGTGTCTCTTTTAAGTAGAGTTTTGTCCGGATAGATGCCCAAGAGTGGGATTGCAGGGTCATATGGAAGTTCTATGTATAGATTTCTAAGCTATCTCCAAACTATTCTCCATAGTGGCTGTACCAGTTTACATTCCCACCAGCAGTGCAGGAGGGTTCCCTTTTCTCCACACCCCCTCCAGTACTTGTTATTTGTGGATTTCTTAATGATGGCCATTCTGACTGGTGTGAGGTGGTATCTCACGGTAGTTTTGATTTGCATTTCTCTTATAATCAGTGATGTTGAGCATTTTTTCATGTGTTTGTTGGCCATCTGTATATCTTCTTTGGAGAAATGTCTATTCAGGTCTTTTGCCCATTTTTCTATTGATTGGTTGGCTTTTTTGCTGTTAAGTTGTATAAGTTGCTTATATATTCTAGAGATTAAGCCCTTGTCAGTTGCATCATTTGAAACTATTTTCTCCCATTCTGAAAGTTCTCTTTTTGTTTTCTTTTGGGTTTCCTTTGCTGTGCAAAATCTTTTCAGTTTGATGAGGTCCCATGGGTTTATTTTTGCTCTAATTTCTATTGCTTTGGGAGACTGACCTGAGAAAATATTCATGATGTTGATGTCAGAGAGTGTTTTGCCTATGTTTTCTTCTAGGAGTTTGATGGTGTCCTGTCGTATATTTAAGTCTTTCAGCCATTTGGAGTTTATTTTTGTGCATGGTGTGAGGGTGTGTTCTAGTTTCATTGCTTTGCATGCAGCTGTCCAGGTTTCCCAGCAATGCTTGCTGAATAGACTTTCCTTTTCCCATTTTATGTTCTTGCCTCCCTTGTCAAAGATTAATTGACCATAGGTGTCAGGGTTTATTTCCGGGTTCTCTATTCTGTTCCATTGGTCTGTCTGTCTGTTTTGATACCAATACCACACTATTTTGATGACTGTGGCTTTGTAGTATTTCTTGAAGTCTGGGAGAGTTATGCCTCCTGCTTGGTTTTTGTTTCTCAGGATTGCTTTGGCGATTCTGGGTCTTTTGTTGTTCCATATAAATGTTTGGATTGTTTGTTCTAGTTCTGTGAAAAATATCATGGGTAATTTGATAGGGACTGCATTGAATCTGTAGATTGCTTTGGATAGTATGGCCATTTTTACAATATTGATTTTTCCAATCCAGGAACATGGAATATCTTTCCATTTCTTTACATCTTCTTTGATTTCTTTGATTAAAGTTTTATAGTTCTTGGTATATAGGTCCTTCACCTCTTTGGTCAGGTGTATTCCGAGGTATTTGATTTTGTGAGGTGCAATTTTAAAAGGTATCGTATTTTTGTATTCCTTTTCTAATATTTCATTGCTGGTATACAGAAATGCAACTGACTTCTGAATGTTATATCCTGCTACTTTGCTGAATGTATTAATCAGTTCAAGGAGTTTTGGGGTTGAGTCCTTAGGGTTTTCTATGTATAGTATCATGTCGTCTGCATACAGTGACAGTTTTATCTCTTCTCTTCCTATATGGATGCCTTTGATTTCTTTTGTTTGTCTAATTGCTGTGGCTAGGACTTCCAAAACTATGTTGAAGAGCAGTGGTGAGAGTGGGCATCCCTGTCTTGTTCCAGATTTGAGTGAGAAGGCTTTCAGTTTTTCCCCATTGAGTATTATATTTGCTGTGGGTTTGTCATAAAGGCTTTGATTATATTCAGGAATGTTCCCTCTATACCCACTTTGGTGAGGGTCTTGATCATGAATGGATGTTGGACTTTGTCAAATGCTTTTTCTGCGTCTATTGAGATGATCATATGATTTTTGACTTTTTTTTTGTTAATGTGGTGTATGATGGAGAAGTATTTTTTTATAGGCGCTTGGTGGACAATTATTTGCAATTTTTTATTTTGAGGAGGGAGGAAGGAAGTTTATTAAGAGGACTTTCTCATCAAAAATGTCCAGCTGTTATTCTTCTCATTCACTTGTGTTTTCACTCATTTAAAAAAAATTTTATTGGAGTATAGTTGGGTTATGTTTTCACTCTTTTCGTGCAATTTTTCTATTTTTAATTTTTTTTTTTTTTTTTTTTTAGGGCCACACCTGTGGCATGTGGAGGTTCTCAGGCTAGGGGTCAAATTGGAGCTGTAGCTGCTGGCCTATGCCATGGCCACAGCAACACAGGATCTGAGTCATGTCTGTGACCTACACCACAGCTCACGGCCACCTTGGGATCCTTAACCACTGAGCAATGCCAGGGATTGAACCTGCATCCTCATGGATGCTATTTCTGCTGATATTCATTTCCACTGAGCCACAGTGGAACTCCTGGACTTTATTTTGATATATGACATGAGGTTTTAGAAGCTTATTATTTTCCAAATGGTAATTAATTATCCCTGTACCATATATGAATGATCTGCCATTTTGTCACTGTTTAGAAGCTCATGTTTATCATACACAATATTTCAAGTTTATCATACATAATATTTTATGTTTATCATACATAATATTTTAGAAACATCCAAGTATGTTTCTAAGCTTTCTGTTCTATTACACTGTTGTGTCTATTCTTAGGCCAATGTCACAGTATGCATTATTCAAGTTTTATAATAAGTTTAGTATATGACAGTGCAAGTTCTAGCATTTTTAAAACATTTCTTGGCTATTTTTACTCTCTCCTTTTTCCTCATCCAGGATAACTGTATTATAAACATTAAACATGAAGAAAAACCTCCCATGGAGATTTTGGAATTTTCATCATTTTCCTTTAGACTATAAACTATATAAAGTTTGAATCACCTTGATTCTCATTTGCTAAGCAATTCTTCTTAATTATCTTTTACTCCACAGTCCTTTGATACACCTGACCCTCATGCCCCACCTTACAGGGCCATACTAAACAGAACTGTCAATTCAGGTCATCTGTTTCAAACTCAACCTCATAAACCAGGAGAATTGCAAGACAAAGGAAAGTTGCTTAGAAGTTAAAAGGAAAAAAGACAACTTCAAATTCAAATTTCATTAGCAATGTAAGTGCATAAATCAAAAATAAAAATAAAAATTCACTTAACCTTTCATTCGTATTGATTAAAATAGTACAAGCATTTAATATATTCTAATGAAAATGAAAAGTATTTGAGATACCTTATGATTACTAAAAGATTTCTTGGCTAGCCTTGTCCAATATAATATTGTTCCAGAGAACAGAACAAAATAGAAGTTCCCTAGAATTCCTGCTGTGGAGCAGTGAGTTAACGATCTAACTGCATTGGCTCTGGTCACTGTGGAGGCATGGATTTGAACCCCAGCCCAGTTCAGTGTGTTAAGGATCTGGTCTTGCTGTAGTTATGGCTTAAGTCACAGTTGTGGCTCAGATTCAATCCCTGGCCTGGGAATTTCCGTATGTTGTGGGTGTGGCCAAAAAAATCATAAGTAAGTTCCCTAACATTCTTATTGAGAATAAACTCTAACAGATGCACTGGGTTCAGGTAGCCATCTCCCAAAGCTTTTCACTAAGAACAACTATTCAAGCTTCAATTCTTTTTGAACATTCTACTCAGCTCACATTATTCTTGTCCCTGCCATTTGACCTGCAACAATTTGCCCTTGGCTTCAATCATCTTCCTTGTATACATGTTTATAAAAGTACAAGTTTTAGTACAGCACCACAAGCAAATGTAAGTACAGTGTCCATGAGCCTCAGAAAAAGAAACAATGAACTCGTCTACATTTTCCAGAGTCTCAGCAGATAACAAAACTATCTTTTTATTTTCTATGAAACTTGGTACAACTGAATAATTAATTTCTTCAGCTATAAGTAATAACAGCTTGCTTAAAACTTTCTTCAGTCCATTTCAAATAACAACTCACCAAAAAAAAAAAAAAAAGAAAAGAAAGAAAGAAACCCATGGAATCCATTAAGTATTCATTCTTTTCTCTCTTGGCACCTAAAAATAGGCCAAATCTCTTACTCAAAAGTCCAAAGAAACTTTGCCTATATATGATGTTGTGTTCTATTCAAGAACTAGTTTGAAGCAAATCAGGTACCTTTTGGATTAAGCATTCAAACTAATTCCAGTGGAAAATAAAGGAATGCATAACTCTGCTACGAGGCACAGAATGAAAGACTAGCCATGACAAGAGGCAAACCCTTTTATGTGATGTGTATGTTTCATTTGTATTGATCTAGACCTTTCCCCTTTTAAGCGGTTAGTTTCCCAACCCCAGAACCCTCGCCTCTCTGGTGTTTAGGATGAGACTCCAACTTTGAATGGCGCACTGCAAATGCTGAAGGACTACCCTAGTTTCTCTATTTCCCTGGCAGATCTTACAGTAGCACTGGGAAACCCAGTCCCATCTCAGAAACGTCATCATTAGGGATTCTTCCAGGGGACTCAGGATGTGAACGTGCCCCTTATGTGTTGCTGAGGGGTCCTTTGCAAACACTGTAGCTGAAAATATCTGTGTAAGAACAGAACTTCTGTTTAGAACTTCATATATGGTAATCATTCGTATATGGTACAGAATGTGGTTTACAAAATCTAGGGTCCAAAAACAAAAAAGTTGCCTCAATCAAGCAGGCATCAGATAGGATGTAAATGAGCTATGGTCACCGGACCCTGAATCCCAAGTAGGCTCTCTTCAAAATTCTCTTTTCCAAAGTCTTTGAAATGTCTTATTTTCCCCAATTTCAAGTAGCAATTGCTCTAAAACTTGCTATAATTTAATTTATATGTAAATGAAATTATATTTTCATTTTCATTTATGTTTCAATTGAAGCTGAAAAAAGTCACCCTATCTGGCTTATTAAAAACTAAAAGATTGAGTCTTCTTACATAGGCCGAAGATAAATTTCTACATTATATTTATACTTTTCAATTTAGTAACCTAATTGGATTAAATTGGACTTGTGACATTTTCTAAAATGTCGAGTTTTCCTACTCAGCAAATTTTTAGTTCACTTTGCTCATTAGGCGCTCGTGAACTTATTCTCTCACACTTTCTTTTTTTCTGATCCCACACTGAAGCCATAGTCACCACACATTTTCGTGGCAATTTCAGAAGACACATTCTCTTGTAAGACAGCACTTTACCTGGACTTTGTGGCTTTACCTCTTATGATCACTTTGTTGAGGTTTAAAATAATTTTAAGCATTCTTCCTCTCCTCTAAATGTGTCACAGAACATTCTCATTCCTCTGGTGTGATATTATAGTAGAAGTTGACAAAACTTGGAATGATGTAGAGACTCCAATGCATAGGGCCATGCAATTAAAATAATGTAAAACATTGACTAGTTGAACAGATACATGTTCAGGAATAATATAAGTATCTTTCTTAGGCACAAATCAATTCAAGATAGGTGACTAAGTTTAATGTTACTTAGAAGCTGTCTAAGGTTTTTTATAACTTTTAAATAAAAATATACCTAGAAAGTTAGGTGGGTGTTATAAACGATAATAACTAATATGTATACAGTTTTCATATGTGCTGAACACTTTATGGATACTGGTCCACTTAATCTTTATAACTATTTGAAGTTAGAAACACTCGACTCTCCCTATTTACAGAACCAGTGAAGATGAAGGGCTGATTTTCTATTTCATTCTATATAAGGGACTTGAATATTTGTGGATTTGGGTATCTGTGGAAAATCCTGGAATTAATTCCCTACAGATACAAAGGGATGACTATACTATTAGCATCATTTCACAGATGAAGAAGCTAAAGTACAGGAAGGTACTTTGCCCAAAGTCACATAACTCTGGTGGCAGAATCCGGATCCAAACTCATGCCACCTGACTCCAAACTTATGTTCCTAATGAGTATGAGATTCTCCCCCTAAAGCTGCTTCCCAAGCATTTTCCATTCAGGCATTATCCAAGAACCTGACCTTGCTAAACTGCCATTATCAGATGTATTATGACTGATTCACATAGCTATGAAGGATGGAATCCTCAGTCTTGCAATAACATCCAAAGTTCCTTCTTGGCCGAAAGTAACTGTCATACAAAAAGGTCCTGATTTACAAATGTGAGATTTAGCATATAAAAACATAAAAGACTCAAGTAAATTTGAATTTTAGGTAAACACAATTTTTAAAATATAATTATGTCAGACCTCTGATACAGTTATATTCCCATATTGATCTCCTCCCTAGCCAACCAGATCCTCTGTGATAGAAACTCCTCAGGCCCAGGGTCTAGGTACTGTGACTTAATGGACTGAATTATAGGACAGCCTTCTGTCCAAAAGGTTTACTCTATCTCTTTATATTTCAGTTTAAGCCTGAGTCACAAAATGTAGGGTATTTTGATGCTAAAGCAGCAGCAAAAATCGTCATTCAACTCCTAAGCATCATTCTCATCCCCACTGTACTCTTGGCCCCCAATTCTCAGTGCAATGAAACATCCAAAACTTCATATTGAGAAGAATGTCTTTCTCATTCTCTTGCTTTCTGGGTATTCAGCTGCAGCCATAAAAGGTAAAGAGCAGATGGACATGGTCTATGAACATCTGAGGACAGAATTTGGTTCTAGATACTGTGTACCTGATAGCCTTAAAGCCTATGCCAGAGGTTAAGGCCAAAATGCATGTTTCACATCAAATTAATTACCAGATGAGCATCCCATTACTGAGTTCACAGGAGCCTTGAAAATTATTGTCCTTCTAGGTATGCTAAGTCAAAATCATGCAAAGTGCTATTTAATTGATACATTGAGCTTAAAAGCAGCCAACCTCATCTTATTAGCCTTGTGTTGGTCACATTAGCAATTGCTCAATAAATAAGTTGTTGGGTGATTGACTGAAGAGATATTGGAAAGGTACTGGGTGATTCTCTTTGCTATATGACGATGTCCTTTGCAAGGGTGAACCCAGTAGGGCGACAGAAAGCAATTGGGGGAGCTGCTGAAAATTATTCATGAGAGCGAAAAAAAGAATAGAAACACATCATCTGCCTTCTACACTTGTTGTATAAGCATTGGAAATAGAGTTGTCACAGCAGTGGAAACAGAGAAAAATGGTACAAGATTGAGAGGAGGCTTGGATTTTGGTAATCTGCCAATAACCCTGTGGGAGGCCATGGAAAATTCACTTAACATTCTCCCTGGAAGTTCAGTTAAACATTTTCTAAGGTCACTTCTATTCTTTAATTTTATAATTTTTCTTCTGACTCAGATCTACATGCATTTAAGCCTCAAGAAATTTTAGCTTTCTGCTTCTTCTAAAGTATTGATTTGCTGCTTGTATTCCTCAACTTTCTAAGCAGATTCCGTACTTGAAAAATGTGACGTCGATTTCTTATGAATATCCCTACTTCTGAGGGAGTTCAGCTAGCTGGATTAATCAGTACAGCTCTAGAGCTGCCAGGCAATCAGTCATTCTTACAGCCATTCATTCCTTTAATTCAGTGAATGCTGAAATTTTAGTCAATAGATATTTAATATTTATCAAGAACCAACTACATGTTAGGCACGAAACCAGATGCTAGAGAGAAGGTTCCTACCCTCAAAGAGCTTATAGTCTAGGTAGAGAAACAGAAATGTTAATTGAATTTCAACAAATTGCGATACATGCTGTAACAGACATTTACAAAGAGCCGTGGTAGGCTCGAGGGAAAGGGACTATTTCCTTTTCAAATCATTCAAAGAAGCCAACACAGAGCAGGGACCATTGAACTGAACCTTGAAAGATGGGGCTGTCAGACAGAAGAGCTAAGAGAGGCATTCTGGGCAGAGAACACAAGATTATGCTGCAGTCATGTGCATAACTGATAAAGGCTTCAGGGGAAAGGGAGTTGGGGAGGCCAAAGAGGCCATGTTTGATAACTAAACAGCCTCAGAGTGAAGAGAGAAATGAAGAATCAAAGTAGAAGAAAACTCACAAAAAAATGAATTAAAATAAGAATATATGTCTGTAGGTCAAAGCTTGAGGGGAGATTAAGAACATGAACCTCTGCTCTATAGAAAATCTCACTAAATAACACAGAGAAACCATCTTTTAGAGCAGGATATTTGGTTGTAGCATCAACCAATGATTCAGGATTGAGTTTCCCACTTTCTTTAACACTAGGTATTCATAAGGCTTACTTCTCCTTGACCTTCAAACTAAAGTTGCCCTTCCTTTTCCATCATGTGCTCTCCATCAAGTGAATGCATCAGTCACGACTGGTCAGTGCATTGCCTATTCATCTGTTTACATGCTTTGGACATGAAAAAATATGATTCCTTCCACAGCTGTGATCATTTGAGCTTGTATTTCTATCCTTGAGTAAAGAATGAATTACTTGTGTGCTCCAAACTCGGCAGTGCCTAGCCCAGTGTCTGGCATATATCAAAGCCCAAAATCCCACATTCATGTCTTGGAGCAGGAACCATAATTTTTCCTTCTACTGCAACAGCTGATATTCCCAGGGGCCTTTTGACCCTTTAATAAATAGTGGTGAAATTTGTTATTTCATATTTGTATGATGTTTTGTATTTTTAAACTCCTCAAAGTTGATTCCTAAGTCCTAATGAAGCCTGTTTCTATTAGAATGAGTTAAGGTGCTGGAATAGAAACATATGGAAAGAAAAGATATAATTAGGAATCAGCAGAAATGGTGGCTTTCTTATTTGTATTTCATGGTTCCTTTCATTGAATATAATGTAGGAGCTTCAGTATAACATATAATGGGGTCATCAATTTTAATTTTACCAGCCTTTCATTTGACTATCGCTGCCATACCCATCTGAATCTTCAAAGGGCACTGCCAGGATTAATATCACAGCTGCCAGATCTTTCTCTAACATCCACTGATCTCATCAACCTATTTTCTTTTCAACTTGGGATCACAGGTAGAGAGCTATTGCAGTCACTCCAATGATCATCTTTCTCCAAAAACACAGATTTTAGAGTAGTAACTACAAATTATATAGTCTATATATATCACATTTAATATAATACTCAATAATACTAATATAATTCATTTCAGACAAATATTAGATTCTATTCCACATTTAAATGGTTACAACACATCGGACTGAATTACATCTGCTTTAACAGGAAAGAAAGAATTTTCAAACTTGGCCATTTCACCAAAAGATCTCTCTGATGGTTAAATGTTTTACCTTAAAATAACTGTCCCAAGTGCAAATAAAAGCCAGGAGTCCCCTTCTTCCCTCTAATGTGTTTTGCACATTTTTACCGCACACAAGCCAAATTTATGCAAGAATCAGTAGCTAATGCTAGAATTCTGGAATAAATTTTATTCTAGTAGGTTTTTTAGTTCAAGGGAGATGTTTTTAACACAAATTTATATGGGCAGATTTGCTGAATTACCAACTTCAGCAGATGTTAATAGTTTGAGAGTTAACCTGAGATTTCCCCAAAAATAAAAAGGCAAGACATTTTTTTTAATTAAGCAATTGTAGTTATTTCCTTTAAAATGTGAAGAAATTCACTTAGTGTCAGATTATTACTTTATCATCTGCTAGATGTCTTCCCCATGGGAGAGTAAAATATATGTGACTTCCCCAGTTACACCAATAAAGTTACAAAGGAAAATTATGCAAATGTGAGTGCTTAGTTTCAAAGCCGAATAGACAAAATTTCTATTTTAAACACCCACGTTGGCTTAAATCCATTTCACTCATTGTTTTCAGATTATTTTCTCACTTAATTCTACCACTCATATAATTCATAAAGGCTTCCATAAAATAAATATACATATTGCATCATCTGGACCTCTGAGATGAATGTATTACGTTTAATGACAGTATAAAATCCTCACCTAAATTCATAGTTTGTGAATATAATTCACAATATATGCTTTACAGTTCAATGGTTTGTAAAGAATCTCATACACACACATACAACATGAGATTATAAACAATGGCATTTTGCATGGTAGGCAATTACTTTCTGAATAATCAGTGTCCATTAATATTCTCACAAGTTATTGTGTTTGTAAGTAAATGAAGACCAGCATGACGGCAATACTCACAACTATAAATCAAGAGCATGAGTCCTCAACTGACATGGAAGGCCAGCAAATAAGGAATGTTTTTTCTTATTCATCACTGTACCCCAATGCCTAGAACAGTGCCTGAATTTTTAAAACATTTGTTTTAAAAATGAATAAATTCTCTACAAATATTAAGTGGGAAATAATTTTCTCCTGTTTAAATTCTTTGGTAGTAAAACTAGGTAGAGGAGGATACACTGTGGTTCAAGAGAAAACATAAATTTGACTTAACATTTATTGGAGAAACTGTAGCCAGATAAGCAAGATTTTGAGGTATTTCCCTTTGATAGGAGAATCTATAATTACCTAAATGTTGAAAATGCACAGTGATTTATAGTTGCTGGAAAATTTTATGGGCAGCAAGTTGCGGTAACCTAAGGAGGTCGCTGTGTATGGGCTGACGCAAAGGGTAGAAGTGAGTTCAAGTAAGCACACCGAACTCAAAACAATCTTTAGAACAAGTGTCTGAGGGTGATGTGCTTACCTGCTCGGATTGAATGACCACCATCATCTCTCAGGATGCAGATTTGATCTAAAGTATTATCCTGTGTAGGAAAGCATAGAATGTGCCTGGTTCATAGACAAATACAGTCTTCCTCAAAGTGTTAACACATGGCCAGCTCTGCACCAGATTCATTGTTATGGTAACAGTAGCATTTTCTCTCTAATGCTGAAAACATCTGAATTCTACAATTTTCCCTTTTGTGTATGGTAAGGATGAAAACAGGATGGTGGAAAGATGTGACGCCTTCCCTCTAACCAAACTACTTCCTAGCTAAGTGATTCATGATGTAAACCAAGGTATTTGATTTTCCCATTTAGCTTGCTCACCCTCAGCCTGGTCTAGGTCTAAAAGTATAAGTGAGGCTGACTCTTTTGGTCCAGCCTAACTCTATAGTCCACAGCCCCTAAACTTTTATCAGACCTGCTCCAAGGGCCTCCCTGGGGGTTTTATTGTGCCAGTAAGTTCTGGATGGAGAGGGTTCACATTTCAGATTTTTTAAATTAAATCAGAAGATGTCTGGAGTTCCCGTTGTGGCAGAGTAGAAACGAATCCAACTAGTAACCATGAGGTTGTGGGTTTGATCCCTGGCCTCACTCAGTGGGTTAAGGATCAGGCATTGCTGTGCGCTGTGATGTAGGTTGCAGACGAGCCTCGGATCTGGCGTTGCTGTGGCTCTGGTGTAGGCTGGCAGCTGTGGCTCCAGTTCAGCCCTCTAGCCTGGGAACTTCCCTATGTTTCATAACTGCAAAAGAATCACACTACGTCTTGGAACATGAAGATAGGTGCATGGGGAAAAAGGAAAGAAAATAATAAACAGGAAAACTGAAGTGGAAAAAAGAGCCAGGGATTTCACACTTTTGGGGTTTTTCCATCCTCCCAGCGATCTCTACTTGCTAATTCTGCTGTCTATTCACGGATGCGGTGTGGCTCTCTGCTGGGGTAATTTACACGGTGCTGGTTGCACCGATAGCTCCAGCTGCACCTTTCCTTTTCCAGTACAGCCAGAAAGGTGTCACTGAAAAAGCTGAAATACTGTAAGTGAACGTAAAAAAGGAAAGTACTAAGTGGGACATCTAGCCTAGGGGAGGAAAGGCTAAAGAGAAGGCACGCAATGGTATTCAGATAGGTTCAAAGGGCCTGCCATATCTGCTGAACTATGTCTTCACCTGAGGCTGAATTCAACAGAAACCTGAAGATTTCACTGATGGAAGGAACTTTAGAATTTATCTGGTCCAATATCTTCCCTTCAAAGCTAAGATATTTAAGGTTGAGATATAACACTTAGAGGCCAAGAAACTGCACTTGACAGTCCACAGCTACCCTGCAAAGGAGACCAATGCACTGAAGGCATGATCAAACCAACACTTCTAAACCTATCATCCATTTGGCAAGATGACTTCAGATGGCACAAAGGCAGAAGTGTATTTTAATAGTTATGTATTTACTTCTCCCACATGTACTTTAAAAAATAGAATCAGCACAGCAATTTAGTAACACATAATTTCCTGTAAAGGAAAATAAACAAATCCCTTAATATACCAAAAAGAAAGTGTTCTCTTGGAAATGTGGCCTGGTATTTGTCCTTGATCGTCATTGCATGCTCAGCCACCTCCTTTGAGGTGGAATATGGCTCAGGTGGAAGTAACTGGAGCTTCTCCGAGAGGCCAACAATGAGGAAGATTTTCCTAACATCAGAGTCTTCATTTTTAAGGGAAATGGAGTTATTCACTGAGGTTATGGGAATTCCTCTGGATGTGTTCCTAGAAATGATTAAATCTAGCCTTCCTTGAAGCTTTGAGACATTTGATCAACTCTTCATGTTTCCATTCATAAGTGCCTGTTATTTTTGAAAAAATGTGAAAAGCGATAATGCTGCCAAAACAATAATAATACATTGAATATCTAAGGTGTATCACGCAGCAGACAAATCAGGTGTTAACACTTCCTGTTAGATAAACCTAATTTCTTCTCGCAATTTTGGGGTTGGGTGGCATTAAAACAGAAAAGGAATAAACAAGCTTTGAGGTTGGGGGAAGGAATTTTTATTTCTATCGTTTCTGTTGTCTACATAGACTAACATTACGTCTAACTCAATAACAAGTGTTAAATGACAGTATTTCAATATTGAATATTTCAGTATTGAACCCCAGCCTCTATGTAGTTAAAATGGGTCAAGAATGGGTGCCAGAGTTGGGTCTTGTTTCTTTTACCAAAGCTAAGCTTGATCTAGATACAGAGTGTTATGGCAGGTTTGACGATGTGGTTCCATAAGAAAGTCAGCTAGACTGACTGCTTCCTACCACTGAACTTGGAAAGAAACCTGGTAGTAGCTTTGGACTGTTTCACTTGAGGAAGGCTGAATGTCTGCCCCACATTCTCAAACTGATCTTCTTTGGTGCAATGGTGTCGCTGTACCTAAGATTCCTGCTCATGAATTCTTGACTCAATCAAGTTAAATGAATCAATATTGAAAGAACAGTCTATTTGGTTATAGATTTTGATAAATGACCACAGGGCTTTGAGTTTTGCAGGCCTGAGAGATTTGTGATGGGGCTCAGAAGACCTCCAGCCACTCTCAAAGGATGATCAGAATCCAAAAGTTCCTGCTTAGTCACTTCTCAAGAACAGCAACTGCCTTCTAAGATTTATTCCCAGGCTCTCCACAGAGGATACACTGCCATGCTTTTTTTTTTTTTTTTTAATTAGTTTTAGGCCCTAAATGTAATTTATACCAAAGCTCTCAGGCCAATTATTCCTGGAAAAGTTTCCTGCTACCAAGACAATGTGTCAACTGTCTTCTGGATTAATAACACAATTGACCTGTCAAAATACACCTTGCATGAGCAGAAAATATGCTATTAATGGTTTAGAATTAACTGGCTTTCTCACTTAGCTACCTCCCTCTTTATTAAATATGAGATACAGGACAACTTAGGATCCTATGAGGTTAATAAAGGGCTTCACATATTTTGAAGAGGGAAGTCAGGGGCTGCTTCTAAGATCAACGTTTTCAGTAGAGTTATCATAGCAGATTCTTGGATATGAATTATATCTTGGACAAGATATAACTTTGGAAAAAATTATAAGTAAACAAAAAGATTCCAGAATTAACCTACAGACACAAATTTTATATATATACATACACATATATATATATATAGTTTTACTATGAGCAAAGTCATCAATAAAATTTTGTAGTCATGCAAATAAGGCAAAACCAGAGACATGATTAAGTACATACTTTTCTCATTTTCTCTTATACAATAGTCTCTAATTTGCAACAACAGCAGTAAGTCAGGCTAATCAGTTTTCTTACCAAAATAATAAGCATTGGAAGAACTGAAGAATTTGTATTTATGACTCACTGTGCCCGTTTTTAAGCATTTTGAAAAGCAACATGTTTTTTGCAAAGTCATCATTTGATCTAGATGTTAAACAGATTCTCTAGGTTAGATCATCTAGGTATGTGATCGAAATCTTTTACTTTACAGTTTAGCTCATCATATTTCTTTATTCCTGTCTTTGGCTTCTTTGACTTGATGCTGGATGACATAATTATGTACATTGCCTTCAATTGTGTGTATGAATTTTTGTCTGTTGGGATCTCACCTCTACCACGTCTAAATACTGGAATGCTCCAATATTTAATTATTTCACCCTGTGGCTTTAAATACCTATCCTATGCTCCTGACTGGTGGATTTATATGTCCTGTGCAGCCCTCTCCCTTGAAACACAGACTATGTGTGATTGCCCACTTTGCATTTCCACTTAGACATACATCAGACATCACAAACTTAATACGACTGAAAAAACAAAGGCCAGTCTTCACCAGCCTGCTCTGCCCAACATCTTCTCCAGCTCAGTTCATAGCAACTCCAGCCTTTCAATGTCTTTGCCCCAAATCAGTGGCTTCATCTTTGAATCCTCTCTTTCTCTCGCCCACCCCCCATTCAAACCATAAGCAAATCCTATTCATTCTACCTTCAAAATAGTTCCAGAACCTGAGAGCTTTTCCCCTCCCCCCACAAGCTAGTTCAAGCTTCCATTATCTCTTACTTAGATTATTGGGATAATCTTCTGTATGGGTCCCTCCTTTAACCATTGTGTCTTATAGTTTATTCTCACCATACAACAGCCAGACTGATCCTTTTAAGAGCTAAGTCACACTATGCCCTTCTCTGCCTTACATGCTCTAATGGTTTTCAGTGTCATCCAAAAAAATGGCCACAATACTGATGTGACCTGCAGGGTTCTATGAGATCTATCCCCAATCCCTGCCCCCAACAGTTCTCACCCTTGTTGGGCTCCAGATGCCTGGCTTGTGAAAGAGAGGAGAGAGGAATGGACCATAATCACAGACAAAGTATTCAGATTTTATGGAAGTATTTCCCCCCTCCCCCTCCGCCGCAACAAGGTTTTTTCATGGCTCATTTATGATGACAGGAAGAAGCTTGGTTATAAAGAAAGCAACACAGCTCCTGGCCATGGCAACTGCACACTCATTGCCTCCTCCCAGGACAAAGGCTGTGTCTTTTGTCTTTTTGCATTGCTGAGTGCTAATGCAGTACCTGACATAGTAAGAAAAAAAATTTCTTTTTGACATTTTAGGGCCACATCCACGACATATGGAAGTTCCCTGAGTAGGGGTTGAATCTAGCTGCAGCTGCCAGCCTACACTGCAGCCACAGGTACGTCGGATCTGAGCCGCATCTGCGAACTACATCACAACTCAGGGCAATGCTGGATCCTTAACCCACTGAGTGGGGCCTGGGCCTGCATTCTCATGGATAGTAGTCTGGTTTGTTATTGCTGAGCCACAATGGAAACTTCTAGTAAGAAAAGTTGAAATGTGCAAAGTTGCTAATGAACACATCGTTCTTTCAATAATTTTGGCAAATAGTCTTTTGAAAAATATCATGAAATGTATCTTTGTCAATTAATGGTATATCATATCAATATCTATTACTTTCATGCTAGTTATATCCAGGTTCACCAACACTACAACATTTCCAGCTCTGTTATCCTAGCAGTTCCTGGGTTTCACTATTAACTATCAGGACATCTAATGCCAAGTTATATGAGTAGTTGAGAAGCCTCATTTCTAGGCTTCATTTTAAGGGTTTCTGATGAGGGACTTTCTCAATATGGCCCTTATTTATGTAGAATCTACTCTCTATGTCTTTGAATTTACAAATAATTTCTTGGTAAAACTTTCTAAGCCTGAATATCTATATCTGATCAAAGAAATTTCCCAGAATTATGTTTCCTGTATCCTACTGACCCCAAAGAAAACTTCTTATACATATCAAAAACGCATTTAGGTGAATAGCTGTTTCTTTAATTTCTGTGACATGAAATTATGCGGGCTTACTGAGTAGAAACTTCTCCTGAGGCATTTCAAATGTCAAACTGAGAATCACATTAGGGAGTTTCAGCATGAAATTTCATATCCTGTATGATCCAGCATCAAGATGCCTAGGAAGTACTAGTAATGGAATCACACTTGGAAAGATGGCGCGGTTGTGAAATAGCATAAGCATCTCTCCTTTTATCAGAATATAAAAATCTCTTCATAAATTTTAACCTTCAACCATGACTGAATGGTAACAGTCAATGGAATGTCTGCAATATTTCAACAGTTTCAGAAAATGTCTCAATCATAGTTCAAATGTGGTCCGAAGGTAAAGATTTTTATGATGACATGTATTTAGGACCTAAAGACTGAAGGAATATATATTTTATTTTTTCTTAGTTTTCACATACTATTAATTTATTTTCTTCCAGGTAAACTAAATGAACACCAGAAATCAAAATGACTAATCTTAAACTTTTCAAAAAGCCTTCAAAGCAGCCAATTTTATCACAGAGTTTATCCACAGTATTTCGTGTGTGCATTATTCCCTCTTTCTTTTTTTTTTTTTGTCTTTTGTCTTTTTGTTGTTGTTGTTTTGTCTTTTGTTGTTGTTGTTGTTGTTGCTGTTTCTTGGGCTGTTCCCGCGGCATGTGGAGGTTCCCAGGCTAGGGGTTGAATCGGAGCTGTAGCCACCGGCCTACGCCAGAGTCACAGCAACGCGGGATCCGAGCCGCGTCTGCAACCTACACCACAGCTCACGGCAACACCGGATCGTTAACCCACTGAGCAAGGGCAGGGACCGAACCCGCAACCTCATGGTTCCTAGTCGGATTCGTCAACCACTGCGCCACGACGGGAACTCCGTATTCCCTCTTTCTAATAGTTTTCCATCTTGTTCAAATTCCTACTTATTCTTCAAGGATTAGGTCAGTTTCAATCATGTCCTACCTCCTCTGAGAACCCTACCCCCCTCCTACTCACCACTGCAGCCTTCCCTCAGGAATTGTTTATTCTTTCCCCTCTGACCTTAGAGCATCTCTCATATTATTCTATCCACATCTCTCCTATTAGACTATGACCATCTGGATGCCAGAGACCTTTTTTTTTTTAACCTCCAAATTCTCAGTGCAAAACAAATAATGTGTTAAACAATGTTTGGGATTTTAAGGAGTGAAAGCAACCAACACTGTAATGTCTTTTGATCAGTTACTCAAACAAAGCTTCCCTTTTATAGAACCTATGCTCTGCAATCTTGAATTTAAGGCAAAATATCACTGTGACTTGAGCAACAATCAGAATGTCTCTGCCAGGGACCATGTTATGCTCAGGGTGCATTTTCCAGCATCTAGGCTGATGTCCTCGGCCAGGATTCACTTCATGTGGATTGAGGGCCAGATTTATAGGAAAAGCTGCTCTTTTTATATATATATATATAATGTTTTTTTATTTTTTTTTCATTATAGCTGGTTTATAGTGTTCTGTCAATTTCAGTAATGAAGAACACCCATCTTTCCTAAATGTGGACTCATACCGCCTTTTGCATCCAGATTTCCTCTAGCAGATCCCATCCTCATTGAGACAGACTGGACAGTAGAGACAGAGAAGGTCATCAATAGCCCTTTCCCACCTACTTTGTGACAAAGTTACCTTAAACCAACTGCACTCAACTCCCCGCAATCCTCAAACCAAAACAACTCTCAAGGTGATGGAAGCCTTGACCCACAACCATGCTCCCAGCACACAGAAACTCTAGACTGTTTCTTTACGTAAGCCTTGATCACAAAGGGACAAACCAGGATGACTTGGGAAGAAAATGAATTTAACAGGTACAGATACTAATTTCACTACCCTCAAGAGCATGATTTCATTTCAACAAATAAGCAGGTGCAGCAATATGCTTTCTTGATTTGGTATTCCTGCTCTATCTAAAGCACATTGCAAAGGCAAGCAAATGTTTTGGCCCTGGCAGGGAGCAGTAGCAGTGGCTTTAAAACTCTGTGAGCCAGTAGGTGGGCAGGAGGCAAAGCGGATATCTTTGAGGCAGGCTCCAAAATACAGATTCATTTTGTTAATGTGGATGCTATTGTTTTATGTTGTACTTCTATTAGAAATGCTGGGAAGGGGAATACTGGGTTTTCTGGGGTCCTCACATGCAAATATTCGTTCACCACTGACACTTGAACAATTTAACACATTGGAAAATAAGTCTGTGTTTCAAATCCTCTGCACTGTGGAACTAAGTGTTCCCAGCTTGTTCTATTTTTGATGTTGGACCATTTCATTTTGAAGGCTTGGGGAAGATGACAGCCTTAATTTAGCTAACCATATTCATTTTGTTTTCATTAGTTGTTTTTGTAGTTTCATATTTTGATACTTGATCTGATAAATGTATAATGCCCAGAGGGTGCCTCTATTTGTATTAATAACAGCATCTCATTCACACTTCATCAATGATAGAACAGCTCAGCTTCACTGTCAAAGGAGCATGAATCAGAAATGTTCATGAGAGGAGGGATATTTATAACGCAGATGGAAACTACAGAGAGGGTGAGGTAGGTGGGTAGGGAGGAAAAGTATACTCTGAAGTTCAAGGCACTGTGTAGCAGGCATGGGTTCTCTAAACAGTTGATTTGGGCAAGTCCCTTAAACCATCTGAGCTCAGTATTTTCATCTTCAAAGTGGGTATGGGTCAGTAAAACTATAAAATTCATGATTCTGTAATTGCATACTTGCATACATTGAGTTTCTAATTGTATCCACACTACCTAATAGAGCAATTATGATCCTCGTGATCCCTTAACAGAAAACTTTAGAAAGAAGAAATGTATGGTGCAAATAATGTTGGGGGGTCAATAAAGAATAATAACCCTTTATTGGATGCTTCTGTGGTAGGCATTATGCAGTTTTATGCATGTTATGCTATTTGATCACCACTATCATATTGTTCTACGAGTATTTAATCCTTATTTAAAAAATTAAAAGCATCTAGCCTCAAAAAGTTTATGTAGCTTGTCCTGTCACATAACTACAACCAAAATTCAAATCCAAGACTCTTTGGTTTCTAAACCCGAGCATTTAACCGCATCACCTCTGAGTTAAATTCCAAAGCAGCCATGGTTAGAGGTTCATCTCTCAAGTGTCCATAGCAATCACAAGTGTCCATCACCATCACAGAATGACACACCATTTTGTTATGTGAATGTCCATACTATAGAGATTTGTTCTACTATATCACACTACACAATTGGTACAAAAGGTAGCCTTAGAATTAAAGGTTTAAAGAAACATCCTAAGAAACCATAAGTACTTGAATTTATTGTAGCCTTTGCTTATGGATATTGGCTCAGAATGCCTACACCAGGAAAATATGTTTATACTTCCCTTATTATTGTCAACACATTAGGTGAAATCATCTTTACATGCGTTTCCCTCACGAGACTTAATACGTCTGAAAAGGAAGACCTGAGCCTTATTTATCTTTAAATTCCCAGCACATAACCCAATGTTATGTATAGAATAAACAATAAATATCAGCTACACATAATTTAATGAATAAGCATTTCCCTAAAGCCAATTTATCCTGAAAATTTACCTTGGTATCTCTTCCTTTGTGAATCTCTAAAAAAAAAAAAAAAAAAAAAAAAAACCAAAAACCAAAAAAAAGCTTAAAAAACAAATATTTAACTCTACTAAAGTGGAAAAGGGAAAGCAGCGGAGGTAGAAAAAGAAACTGAATATTTGTAAGTATCCTTACAAAAGATGCAATAGCGCTATCAGCATGAAACCAGATGTAAATCTTACCCAAAGGTAGGTATCCTGAAAACTATATTTTTAAAGTGTATGTTCCTTATCTGATATAATTGATAGGAATTTTTTTTTTTTGGCTTTTTGCCATTTTTTGGGCCGCTCCTGCGGCGTATGGAGTTTCCCAGGCTAGGCATCCAATCGGAGCTGTAGCCACCGGCCTAAGCCAGAGCCACAGCAACGCGGGATCCGAGCCACGTCTGCAACCTACACCACAGCTCACGGCAACGCCCAATCCTTAACCCACTGAGCAAGGACAGGGATCGAATCCCCAACCTCATGGTTCCTAGTCGGATTCGTTAACCACTGAGCCACGACGGGAACTCCTGATAGGAAAAATTTTAATGGTATTTTCTATGAGATGACTTATAATGACTTCAAATATTTTATCCAGCTCTACCAAGAAGACGTTCAAAAAGTGGGCCATTGTTAAGATCCAAGTGACCAGTGGGGAACTGAACCTGTTAGCAGCTGAGGGAGTGTGGCTTTAGAAGACGTCAATGAAGCAATTTGGTCTTAAGTTACAACATGAAAACTTAAAGGTGTGAAAAAAGACCAGAAGAGTTCTGCTGTCATAGTAAATCTCTGTCCTTTGCCATATTAGAGGCAGGTAGACCATCTGGCTCTCATTCTTCCCATCCTTCTTACTCATCAGTGACCTAGAGTAAAGAACATCCCAGCGCAGTTATGTATATGGAAAATGAATCTATAGCCACCCCAGATTAGATTTCTCCATGACCATGAGTCATATCGAATAAATGACCATTGCTTCTTAAACACTCCTTTAAAATTATGTACAAAAATAGCTACTTAAATCCCCACTGAGTCCTTCTGTTGTCTTTGAATGCTGATTCAGAAGGACTATTTGCTGTTTAAAATCTTCAATGCCTTCTCTTCTAGTTTTTTTTCCCTTATTGTTTTGCACAGCAGAATAAAGAAATCTTAGTCATACTTTCAGGGATTCACATTAGCATAAATATTTCTCTTTTCTGTGCAATGTAAAGGTTCATCTTATGATGAAAAAGGAAGGAAATCAGTCTTTTGCACAGTGAGAATAATACTGTGTAATCAATAACAATTTTGCATAAAAGTATTTAATTTTAAGTGGTCATGATAACATTAAGTGGTACTATCTTTGTATTTCTCCTGCTTTCATTAAATTGCTCTTCTAGCTGTGTCACTAAACAGACAGGAGCACATTGATAGGTATCTGAGCTTGTAAAAAAATCAATCAACAAAACTCTCTGTGGTTTTTTTTGTTTCCAGTTTCTCTCTACCCTAGATCCTCCCTCCTCCCTTGGCTGCCATTCTCTGTGTCCCAGGAGACTGACCCCCTACCCACTGCATCAGCCAGGTTCCCTTCGAACTAGTCTATATAGCCATAGCCAAAGGGAGGCATCCCTCACCTGAGATTAGAGGAGGGGAGGGGAGGAAGAAGGTTGGGAAAATGTTTCCTTCTCCCTCTGCTCTGAGTGATGCCCTTCAACAGGGATAGTTCCTACATGGCAGCCCCTCATTCCTCAAGCTTTCTCTGATTCAAGACACACCATTTATTCCTTTTAGACTAGGGGGCTGGTATCAGCTTCCTGCTGTTCCTTGTCTGGGTGTCTAATACCTTTTCTGTTCCCTGACTCAGTAAGTCATTCTTTTTTTAAAAAAAATTTATTATAGTTGATTTACAATGTTCTGTCGAATTCTGTTGTACAGCAAAGTGATCCGGTTATCTTTTTCTCGTGTTATCTTCTATCATGTTCTATCACAAGTGATTGGATATAGTTCTCTGTGCCATACAGCAGGACCCTATTGCTTATCCTGCTGGGTCTTGACAGATACACTGTGAACTGAAAGTAGATCAACTTAAACATTTTCCATTCCAATCACTTAACTCTGTTGAGGTGCCTATGAAAACAATGCCCTGTCTCTTTGTGTAATTAAAGCCAGGATGAAACAGTTCAACAATAACGTATCCAGAAGGGATCCTTAATCCTGGCAATCAGGGAGCATACTGATGTTGATGAATTTTGTGCACTGGAGAATTCCTTCCCCTTGGCCCCACTCTGGAGTGACCCTTCTTGCCAACAGGAAAGGGACATCACACGCCCTCTTACCGCGGTGAGAACAGAGAAGGACAGAGCAGTGCTCAGTGGCTAGAGAGCAGTGCCAGAGTGATAACATCTCAGGATCTGAGACAAAAGGAAAAATCAATAATACTGATCACATCTTGCTTGAAATTGTTTACATTTTGTTCATCAGGGATTTTTTTTTGCATTAATTTAAATTGCTAACTTATTTCATTTTTAAAGTATTTATCTTGGTTACTGGGATTTGGGGCACCCTCTCACATTTTATACCCAAGATGACTACCTCACTCTCCTCACCCTAGTCCCAGCTTTTTTAGAAAGAGTCAGAAAATGGAAAAGTCCTCTTAAATTGAAAGACAGCCAAGGCTAGATAATGGTACTGTTATTAAAGATGCAAACTTGGAATTCAGACACACTTAAGTTTGAAGTTTTCCCCTACCACTTACTGATTGTGACCTTGGGCAAGTTTCTTAAACCCTCTTAGCCTCAATTTCCTCCTTGCAAGATGAAGATAATATAGGTCAACAAACCCTAATCTGCATTGCAACATCCAAAAGTTCTTAGAACCGAATGATTGTTCATATGTTTGGCACAAACAAGTTTTGCAGAAAATTCTGACTGAACTGAGGTAAGGCAACTCATTGTCTTTATTTATCCCACATAGGAAGCAATTACTTACAGAGTCATGCCTCAGATCCCAACTGGGAAAAATCAGCTAAGTGTTATATGGACCGAGTAGTCTATCTGAATCTAAAAGTTCTGAATTCAAAAATTCTGATGAGCCCCAGGGTTTTGGATAATGACTGTGAACCTATAATAGCTCTTTGTGGGGATCTAGTGAGATGCTGCATGTGAGTAGATCAGAGAGTGGGGCATCTGGGGAAAACTCACTGGACAATGGGCTTTCCCAGAACCCTGGAAACTGGGAAATGGAGATTCTGTCCCAGGCCCTGACGCTGCTTGCTTCTTGGTGGAAGCTGAGACCTTGCAGACACTGAATTGGGTTCTAGAGGCAAGCAGGTTATATAAGTACTTCCAGAAAAATGATGTAAGCCCTAAAGATTAAAGGGCAGTGGCATGGCAAGAACGATGATCTGTCCTCTTGTGTGGACAGTGCCTTAGGCAGTTATGGGCTCCTGTTACATGTGGGGAGAAGTCAAGGAAGCTGTGCTGAAATACTGTGTCTGCTCCTGTCCTGTGGGGCCACCTCTCTACTGATTAGGTTTGCATCCTTGGCTAATTGAATTAGGAACTTCATGTAACCTTGCAGTTTGTGTGTTGGGAGCAGGTCTCTTCCTAATTGATCTGTAACCTGGCGGAAGCGCTGCTGCTGCTGCCGTGCTCAATAAACATTGCTTATTAATGTCATCTTAATCATGACAGTTTCCTAACCACCGGCAACAGGGATTTTTCAAAATTGAAGCTTTCTTAGAAATCAGTTGATTTACCATACAATCTTTGAGCCATTGCAGATGCAGAGAAGACAATTTCACTATAATTATGACTAAAAGCTTGATTGAAGAAAGTGAAAATGTCCTCTCCTAGCCTGGGGTGGGATGAGAACTCTATCAGCAGATCGTGAATGAGGAAGAGACATCTAGCCTGGACCTTAACAGAGACAATTCCTTTAGTGGTATGTGACTAAAGGATTTTACCAATTTCCAGTAAGTATCAGAAGTTAATTTCAAAGCCTGCTTTATATTCTTCAGAGTACCTTGTTTTGAATTATGCTGATATTAACTTGCACCATATAGAGGTTTTATTTTCATAGGATGAGTCCAGTCATCCTCATTTTTTTTTTTTTTTGGTCTACACATTGCCTTTAGATGATTAATCTGACTGGGGACCCCTGTCTATATCTTCAGTTTGAGTCTGGTGCTCAGAATGGGCAAAGCATCAGAAGATCAATGGGAGGTTGGTATCTGGGGAAATCACCTGTGAAGATGAGCCAGTGAATGGGCATGAACACCTCTTGCACTTGCTGATGTTAATGACTTTGTGTACCTACCAGAATCATCTGACAAGGTGGCCAATGGAGCAAATCACTGGACTCCTTATGTCTGTTTCATTTATAAAATTAGGAAGTTGCACTAGAGCATTTTTTTTCAGAACTCTTTCCTTGTGTTATTTTTTTAAAGTAGGAAGCCCAAAATATGACATAAAATAGATGCATTCTGTTTGAAGTAGGTGGGCCAAGTCCCTCTTTTATCCCCAGGTTGCCTGCCTCCTTCCAAAACACAAGGCTCCAAAGAGTCTCATGAGAATCAATGGACAGGTGGTTCCTAAGAAAGATTCCTTGTTGCTCTAGCACTCTCTAAATCCACAAATATATGAGATTCTAAAAATTGCCATTAACTACATGTCCAATGTATAAACCTGTAGTAAACATATATACATAGTATCTTATGTAAACTTTAGGAAGACCTTACAAGGTAAGGATCATTTATCTCCTTACAAAGATGAAGGAACTGAGGCTGTAGAGTATAAATAACTTTCTTGAAGTCACACAGCCAGTAAGTGTGTCCCTAGAATTCAAATTCAGTTCAGCTGCCCCCAAAGCCCACATGCTAACCAGTATGTCTATAGGGGAATCCAAAATAGAAAAAAAAAAAAAAAAAAAAAACCATTCTCGTGAATAAATTGCTGGGAAGAGTTTGCCTGAAACTCATATTAAAAGGACCTGGGCTTCACACTGGCTTCCTTTCACTCTATACAATATCTTCTCTTCTTCCCCTCTCCTCTTTTCCCTCTAAGCCACCTGTCCAGGTATCTAGAAAGTGATGGTAGGAAACATGGTGATTGAGAGCTGCCCAATTTCACCACATACACACTAGGAATCAAGACAGCAAACACCCAGGACACTTCTTAGTGTCAGTCGCCCATCTCTGGACCCTTCCACTGTGGACCCCTCCAAGGGGCAGGATAAGGGCTTAATGTGGTTGCTCCTGCTGCAGCTGGATAGCCGTTCTCAGAGAAGAGAAGTGAGAAGTATGATGCCTCTGAACAAAATCTTAGAAGATGGGTCTATTTCACAGAAAGATCGTTCTCACTGGATTTGAAAAAAAATGGCCCTTACTTTTATTTTCACATTGAAATATCCAACTCTTAAGTACCTGCTTTGGTCATGCTTTATAAATATGTAAAAATCTGGAAGTCCAAGATTGTGATTTTATTTAGGATTTTCCTTCACTATTTGTACAAAGTATTACTTGGACAAACGACTTCCTATCCTAGTTCAGCATTCTGCTTGTTTGTAAGTTGATTGAGTTTTCTTTTTCTTTTTTTTTTTTCCTTTGTTTTTTTGTCTTGTTAGAACTGCACCCACGGCATATGGAGGTTCCTAAGTGAGGGGTCAAATCGGAGCTGTAGCTGCCGACCTACACCACAGCCATAGCCACAGCCACAGCCACAGTAATGTGGGATCCAAGCTGCGTCTGCCGCAACCTATTCACCACAGGTCGTGGCAATGCTGGATCCTTAACCCACTGAGCAAGGACAGGGATTGAACCTGCATTGTCATGGATACTAGTCAGATTCGTTTTGGCTGAGCCACTCCCAAGAGTTCTCATTTTTGTTTTTGGTTTTTGTTAAACAAAAGGATTAGTTCTAAAGCTTTCGTGCTTAATAACATTTTCTGGGTTGGCAGATCTGTCCAAAAAGTATTTGTAGTGTCAAATATAAATCCAAGCATTGAAGAGATCAAAACACAAATACTAACAATTTTCATATGTACTTGTCTGAGGTTTTATGTTTGGTCCTCTCTATAATTCTTTAGGATGGCAGTCCAGAGAAATGTCATTTCCCTTCTGTGCAAAGAGGAAATACATCAAGAGGTTAAGTAACTTGTTCGTAATTACACAAGTGACCCATGACTTGAGCCCAGCTCTACTGATTTAGAGTCAATATACTGTAGTTATTTGAAATAAATTTCTCTAGCCATCAGAAAGTCTGAATTTTAGTAATTGTCACTTCTCTGTTATTAGTTCCTAATTCTAACTATATAAATATACCCTTGATGCTCTAGAAGTCTCACTGCCACCTTCCTTAAAGCAGTTCACTTGGCTTTTCCAGGTAGTATGATCAGTGTTGCCACCTGTAGAAATGCAGCTTATCTTATTATGGAGCATCGATCTATAGTTAGAGAATTTCTAGATCTGGTCTACTTAACTGTCCATAAAGAGGAGTTATGAACACCTAATCTTATTAAGCTCATTGAGCTTTATAGATGTAGCAGAGGGGTCGGGGGAGAAAAGAAATTTTAAAAACACAAATTAAATTGTGCGTCTTTTTGGTAATTTTTTCTTCTCTTTACTCCCAGTTCACCTCTTGTATTGGAACCAATAATCTATCTCCTTCCAAACAATGCTATTTAGTCAGCATACCGTGTGATATTGTGCCATGTATCATAAATCCTCTGTTCAAAATGATCCTAATAATGCAATCTTTTCAGCTTTGCAAGGGGGAAATTAGCCTTAGTTGGAAAAGGCATTTCTATAATTCATTTTTAATCATTTCAGTGTCAGTAACCACATATGCACCTAAATCAATTTTGGATCAGACCATAAGTTGGGTCATTAGGAAAGAATATCAGGACAATGAAATAATAGAATAAACTAAACACAGCCCATATGGTATAACCCTTTTACTTCTCCCTTCTTAACTCTTTGAACCCAGCTTTTATCCCTATCAGTGAATACTAAAATGGCATTATTAAAAGAAATTATTCCCAGTGCTACACAGCAGGATCTCTTTGAATAAAATAAATAAATAATAAAAAAATAAATAAGTTATTGACTTCCTTAACCAACGAAACCAATGGCCCTTTCTTCAGCTCTTGCTATAATTTGAACTCTACAGAGCATCTGACTCTAATAATCATCTACTCCTTAAAATACTCTTCTTCTCTGAGTTTGAGGATATGAAGCTATTGCATTTTTTTCACCCTTTTGAAAGTCCTGAGTTTTTCCTTCACTTACTCCCAGTGTTATTTTTTTCTTCCTTTTCTCTCAAATTACCTTCTATTTCAGATGTCACATCTAGTTTCCAGCTTCAAATAACATTTTAGGGAAGACCTCCAAATACTAATAATTGTAAATTATCTGTTAGAAATAAATGAAACAATGGAAAGAAGAGACACAGACAGTGACTAATCCATATACTGCTAGCAATTCTCTGGAAAGAGAATCCATGTGTTTCTTGAAAAAGTGATAAACTAGATTTATACTTTATGAACTGTTCAATATTTTATCCTTGTTTATAAAGCTAATAGTTTTCCCCTTCTGCTTTTGGAGTTTGGGCAAGTTTCTTGAAACCTTTTCACATAAACTTTGCCTCTTTGTTTCTCCTTTCTGAAAACATAGGGACTTGTAATATCTGGATTTGACATTATTTATTTATATTACATTTATTAATATAATAATTATGGAACTTTGAATATTAGCTCCTTTATTTTATGCCATACTACACAGAAATAGGCCATGCACAAAGCAAAACTTAAGCAAGAAAAGCTTACAAAAACTATGAACCTATATGAAAAATGTTAAAATGAAATTATTTATGGTATTTTTATGGATAGCCGTCCCAAAATATTTATTTGCATAAAGAGTCTTCTTTTTATATAAATTAAAACGTCCATGGTAATTTTGAGGGAGACAGCACTGAAAGGAACAGGGTGCTTGAGTCAAGTCACAAGTCCATTTAAAGGTTTCCACAACTTTCAAATCGAACCTCCACTTCTTTATTTTTGAAGCAGAATTATTACAAATGCCTGTCGGGATTCCTGAGAGGAATAAAGGTTATAATGTAAAACGCCTAGAACATAATAGATCCTTTTTCATAGCTTAGAGCATATTATCTCCATATGGAGGAGGAGGACCAGGACGCTAAAATAAATCTAAATGAAATGAAGCAAATCAGACTGTAATTCAACTAAAATCAGGAAGCCGAGTTCAAAACAGATCAAGATATCCTGCACCATACTTCTATTTGGTATTCATAGCAAGTGTAATCACAATTAATATTTAAGTTTTCATACTTTTGTAATAAGGGAAAGAGCTAAACAATATGGCAAAATCCAACATGTTTAAAGGCTCTTCTATATGTGACAAGAAAAGTTAAGAATTTAAGGGATGCCTGGGTGGTTTGCTGCTCTGTGCAAGGTTATCAAATAAGTTTTTGTATACTTGCTTACTTGCATTATTGGATTATTTGATCTTAGCCTTATGGAGTATGCTATTAGCCTATGAAATATTGAAACAAATTTAAAGCTGGATATGAGCACAGGAGAGTCAAGAGAACCTGACCAATGAGCCTTATCGAGTTTAGCTTCAGGAAGGGAAGGGTCATGTGCACTGTATCTGCCATCACTGGTAGTCTGTGGGTATTAGATTGCAATTTCATAGCTGTATGGGTAGGTTTCTTTTTCCCCAAATGCCTCTGAAACAAACTTTGATATAAATGCTTTGTGCCTCCACAAACCTTAGTAAACTCAGAACTTCATGCAGTAAAAGGATGTTTCCTCTGCCTCAAAAATCAATCACTGCAAACAGCAGAGGGAACTTGAACTGCTTCTGGTTGGTGTCAAACGTAAAGAAAATACCTTGCTTCGTGAGGATGAACAACAAAATCCTAGCAACTGACCTTTGAGTAGTTAGAGGAAAATGCTCTATTTGCTTCCCTGAGCCAATTGAATCATGAGGCTCCTTGTACCATGGAAAAATATCAACTTCAAGTAGAAAAAAAAAAAGGAATGAATGAACAGAATGTTTGATCAATTAATGGCTTCATATTAACCATATCTTTAGCAGGATAGGCCTAAAAGAGTAGCCCTATGACAAAAGCTACGAAATAATTAATCTACCTTAGATTATTCCTAGAGAGTCTTGGGTACATCTCCTAGAACATAAACAAACAAACAAAAAAAAACCATGACACTATTAATCAGTTTTCAATTATCTAGAGGTTGATATCCCATTTGTGGATGGTTCATATGTCTGTTCTCTTTCTGCTCTCTCTGGCTGAGTGCCTTTTGGCTATTACAGTCTCTCTGTGCACTTTCATGGGAGATGAGCAGGGAGAGATATCAGCAAGTATACAAATTGAGAGATCCATAAAAGTGAGAGGACCACGAAGCACTTTGGTTAAATAAGGCTTACGTATTAACTGTAGATCTAAAAGTTCAGGAGTTTCCATCATGGCTCAGCAGTAATGAACCTGACTAGTATCCTTGAGGGCACAGGTTCGATCCCTGGCCTTGCTCAGTGGGTTAAGGATCCAGTGTTGCCATGAGCTGTGGTGTAGGTCACAGATCTGACTCAGATCTGGCATTACTTGGCTGTGGTGTAGGCTGGCAGCTACAGCTCTGATGTGACCCCTGGCCTAGGAACTTCCATATGCCACAGGTACAGCCCTACAAGGCAAAAAAAAAAAAAAAAAAAAAAATTCAATGCTTTTTAAAATCATACTATGAAGTCCTATTAGCTCAGGGCTTTGTATAATCAACATTCAATAAATATTAATATAAAGAAAGTATAGGAGTGGAAACGAATCCGACTAGGAACCATGAGGTTGTGGGTTCAATCCCTGGCCTTACTCAGTGGGTTAAGGATATGGCATTGCCATGAGCTGTGGTGTAGGTCGCAGATGCAGCTTGGATCTGGCGTTGCAGAGGCCAGCAGCAACATATCAGATTAGACCCCTAGCCTGGGAACTTCCACATGCTATGGGTGTGGCCCTAAAAAGACAAAAGATAAGAAAAAAAAGAAAGTACAGCATAGTAATAAAGAGCCAAAGGCACAGAGATGAATTCCCTGTGTCCATATCCCATCTCTAAGCTTAAAGTTAAATGACTGACTTACTTGACCTCTCTGTGCCTTAGTTTCCCTATCTGAAAGTAATATCGTGATATATTGTATTGTTAAAAGGGCAAAGTCTGGAGAAGAGAATGGACCAAGGGAGAGAGACTAATTAAATTTCTGCCATTTTCACAGTTTCCAACCAAGGGCAAGAAGGGCTGTTATCTATGGTGGAGAAAACCAGTGCACCTTCCTAAAGAGAAAGTTCCTAGACCATGTGACCTTCTTCCCAAACACCCTTTCACTCATGTGATTAGTTCATCATGAAAAAGGTGAATCCAAAATTGATGTATATGCTCCTTGTCAGGAAATAAACAAGCAGTAAGTTATCAGAAGCATCAAAAAGGAAACTAAAAAAAATATCTTGAGACAAATGCAAATAAAACTAAATTCTCCAAAACCAATGGGATGCAGCAGAAGCAATTTGAAAAGGGAAGGTCATAGGAATACAGGCCTATCTCAAGAAAAAAGAAAAATCTTAGATAAATAATCTAATTTTATATCTAAAGGAACTTCAAGAAGAATAAGCAAATCCCAGAACTAGAGAAGGAAGAAGAAAATAAAGATGAGAGAGAAAATAGAGATTAAAAATTTTTTAAAACAAAAATGATTAAGGAAACTAAGAGCTTATTCATTGAACAGATAAAGAAAATTGATAAGCTTTTAGCAATACTAACCAAGAAAAAAAAAGAGTTTTGGTTCAAATAAATCAGAAATGAAACAAAAGAATTATAATTAATATCAAAGAAATACAAAAAATCAGAAGAGACTATTATGAACAATTATATACCAATAAATTAGACAACGTACAAGAAATAGATAAATTCCTAGAAATGTATAATCTTACCAAAACTAAATCAGGAAGAAATAGAAAATCTGAAGAGACCAATTTCCAGTAAGGAGACTGAATCAGTAATCAAAAAACTCCCAACAAACAAAATCCAGGACTGAATGGCTTCATTGGTGAATTTTGCCAAACATTCAAATAAGAATTAATGACAATCCTTCTCAAAATTTTCCAAAAATTTGAAAAGAAAGGAGCACTTCCAAACTTCTTTCATGAGCCTTCAGATAAAAATCAGATAAAGATATCACAAAAGAAGAAAATGACAGGCCTATATTCCTGATGAACATAGATGTAAAAGTCCGCACCAAAATGTTAGTACACAGAATTCAACAATACAATAAAAGGATCATATTAAGTGGGATTTATTCTGGGGATGCAAAGAGGTTTCAACATCCACAAATCAGTCAATGTAATATACTGCATTAACAAAATGAAGTATAAAAACTGTATGATCATTTCAAAAGATACAGAAAAAACATTTGACAAAATTCAATTTTATCTACTTATAAAAACTCTCAACAAAGTGAGTATAGAGAGGACATACATCAGCATATCAAAGGTCATATACAGCCCATGGCTAACATCATAATCAAGAAAAAGAAATACAAGTAATCTAAATTGGAAAAGAAGTAAAACTCATTGTCTGCAGATTACATGATACTGCAAATAGAAAACTCTGAAGATGCCACCAAAAAACGTTGGAACTAATAAATGAATTCAGTAAATTTGCGGGATATGAAATTAATATACAGTAGTAGGTAGCATTTCTATACACTAAAAATGAACTATCAAAAGAGAAATTAAGAAAACAATCTGATTAACAGTTTATATCCAAAAGAATAAAATAGTTGGGAATAAATTTAACCAAGAGGTGAAAGACCTACACTCTGAAAACTATGACATTGATGGAAGGAACTAAAGCAACACAAACAAATGAAATGATATACTGTACTATGGATTGGAAGATTTAATATTGTTAAAATATCCATGTTACTTAAAGTAATCTATAAATGCAATCTCTACTAATATACCCATGGTACTTTTCACAGAACTAGAACAAAGAATCCTAAAATTTACATGGACCACAAAAGCCACAAAGACAAAGAATTCTCAAGAAAAATGAGTAAAACTGAAGGTATCATGCTCTGTGATTTCAAATTATACTACAAAGCTATAGTAATCAAACAGTATGGTACTGGTCCAAAAACAGACACATTCAATAGAACGGAATAGAGCCCAGAAGCAAATCCAAATTTATATGATCAGTTAATTTACTACAGATGAGAAATGAATATACAACAGAGAAAATACAGTCTCTCCAATAAATGGTGTTGGGAAAATTGGACAGCTACAGTCAAAAGAAAGAAACTAAACCATTTTCTTACACTATATACAAAAAATAAATTCAAAATGGATTAAAGACTTAACTTTAAGAGCTTAAACCAGAAAACTCCTAAAAGAAAATATGGTCAATGTGCTCTTGGGCAACAGTCTTTCCAATATTTTTTTGGATCTGTCTCCTCAGGCAAAGGAAACAAAAACAAAAATAAACAAAAAAGATCACATCAAAATAAAAATATTTTGCACAGCGAAGGAAACCATCAATAAAATGAAAAGATATCCTACTGAATAGGAGAAGATATTTATAAATGATATGTTTGATAAGGGATTAATATCCAAAATATGTAAAACTTATACAACTCAGTATCAAAAACAAAAACCCAATTGAAAAAATCATCTGAGGACTTGAATAGAGATTTTTCCAATTTAAGGGCTGAAAGATGAGTGGATGAAAATGTGGTATATCCATACAATGGAATATTCCTCATAAAAAAGAATCAAGTCTTAACGTCTGTGACATGAATGGACCTAGAGAGTAGTATGCTGAGTGAAATAAGTTAGATAAGGATAAATATTTTATGTCATCACTTATATGTAGAATCTTAAAAAAATATTAATGAACATACATTAAAAAAAAAAAGCAGATTTACAGATACAGGGAACAAGTGATGGTTGCCAGAAGGGAAGAGGATGGGGAGAATGGGAGAAATAGGTCAAGAGGATTAAGGACTACAAATTTCCAGCTATAAAATAAATAAGCCTCAGCCATGTAATATTCAGCATAGGAAATATAGTTAATAATATTATGATAACTTTGTATGGCAACAGATGCAACTAGACTTATTCTGGTGATAATTTTGTAATGTATAAAATTATCAAATCAATGTCATACATCTGAAATTAATATGTTGGAAGTTAATTATACATCAATTAAAAAACACACACGAAGAAACCATCAGGAAGAAATTAATAAAAATAAAGAATAAAATGGTGAATTAACCACAGATAAACCATAGATTTAACTAGTAAACATAAGTATTATGAATATGAGGATGATAACATGACTCACTATATCCTGAGGGTCTCTTGAGAAAGTTCTGAAATATTCTTCCTCCTCAATCTTCCAAGATTTTTCTTCTATTTTTACAAAACATCAGATTTTGCTGAGAAATAATACAATGTGCTCCTAAAATGTATTCTTATTTCTAAAATGGATAAAGCGCTCTCTCTTACAATTCAGTTCAGCCAAATTAATATGTCACCAGATACATACAAGATACAGGGGACTGGCATTCAAACAGGAGAAGATTGCTGTTCTCCTGTATCTCAGTCTAGTAGGGAAGACACACCTACACAGAGAAATGCAGTTTTAGGGTAGTCAGCATGTAGTGATGGAGTTAAGGAAACAATAATAATAATTTATTGATTTTTATCCTATCGCAGAAAGACAATTTACTCTGCTTAAGACAATTTATTGTATAAGCAGCTTTAGCAGGGAAAAAAAAATTGAAGTGATATGATTCGAGTGACAGTTGTGTATTAATATTGTTAAACCTCAGACAAATTGTATAAGCTCTTTGCACCTCAGCGCCTCACCTCAGAAACTAGGAGAAATGATTGTACTCACAGGCCTGAGCTCATGGGGTGCAAGGGTCAAAGGAGATAATGTTCCTGAAAACCCTTTTAAATGTGCGATGCGCAAAAGTTATTTTCATTAGCACCATTAGTGTCAGTGTAAATGCTTGTGAATTTCACAAGTATATTTGAATTCCAGTTTATCCACTTGCTCTTGAAAACCATCTTCGGTCACTACTTTATTTATTTATTTAATTTTTTTTTAATGTCTTTTTAGGGCCACACCCATGGCATATGGAAGTTCCCAGGCTAGGTAAGGGTTGAATAGGAGCTACAGCTGCTGGTCTACACCACAGCCACAGCAATGCCAGATCCAAGCTGTGTCTGTGACCCACACAGATCATGGCAATGCCGGATCCTTTAACTCACTGAGCCAAGGGATCAAACCTGCATCCTCATGGACACTAGCTGGATTCTTACCCCCACTGAGCCACATCGGGAGCTCCCAGGCACCACTTGTTTAAGTCAACACTTTCTTAAATGGATAGTGGACAGAGTATCTTGATTCACAAATTTAAGGGCTGCACTTCTTCATCTTAAAGCTATAGTCATACCCCACATTAATTAAGATCAGTATGTGATCCAGTGTCAGGTTCTTCGTAGCCTAAATATGGAGGCTCTTTAGGATATGTTGTGCTTACCCTTTTAGGCTCTATTCAACATTCAGACATTCTTGTTAATCATGCAATTAGAATGTAATTACACTTACAAAATAATAGAAGTTCTCTAAATTGACCTCAGGTTAACACATCCTGTTTACCCACAGATGTTTCAGGATGAATGCTGACACAAATATACCTTTTGAATACTGAAATTCTGTTCTTCTTTTCTTTTTCAGCTGCACCCATGGCATATGGACGTTCCCAGGTCATGGATTGAATCTGAGCTGCAGCTGCAACCTATGTCACAGCTGCAGCAATGCTGGATCCTTAACCCACTATGCCACAGGGGAAACTCCACCAAATTAAATTCTGTAGGAATTTAAGCCGCAGCCTGCTGCAGCTGCTAACTGCCAGTGCACTCGAAGAGCAAACAGGATGAGGCCTTCTTTGCTTTGGACAAGCAGCCCCCTTAGGTAGATGTCTATCTCAAGAAGGATTTTAACGAACCAAGATTATTTCATCTTCCCTTATACAGAAAAGCACTAAGATCATTACCCTGAGATATCTCTCCTTCTTGAGTAGCAGTAATCTTTTACCAAGATGTGTATGCTTGAGGGCACATGTTCCCTAGCTAAAAGAATCACTTATAAACTGGCTTCTCCCCCTACATCTTCAGAACAGCTTCCTCCGGGCTACTGAGTGGCCACTTCCCTGGCTTCAGTCTTCAGTAAGATCCTGAATAAAAGTTATCTGTAACTCTTGTGTGACCCATTTTTCTTTCAATCAACACCCTTGAAGTTGTGGAAATCACAATTTGCGGAACTATTCAGAGAGGCCTGACAGCTACAATGGGGTCCAAATGAATTGCGTCCTCGGTTTTGGTGAACCGAGCAGACCCAGGCACTAAAATATCTGATGTTTTAGAGTCCACCTTGTATGGCAGGCACATTAATGATTTCTATTGATAGGAATTGTCACTACATTCCTACTACTGCCTAGGTAGGGACAGGTAGCAAATGCAACGATGAACAAGATCCCTGAATCACTTGCAAAGCACAATGGAAAGTCTTTGAAGGATTTTAAGGTTAATGACATGATCCAATTTACACGTTAAATACTCTCAGATTACAAGGAGAAGAAGGGGATAGAATGGAGAGGAAAAAGAAAATCAGAAATTATGCCATGATGTTTATCCCCAGGTTTCTGAAATTTGCTTTAAGAAGTGGTGAGCAAACCTCAACTACCTTATCCTAGATCCTAAGCTCCCTGACAGCAGGGATCACCAGTCTCATTGCTTGATAAAGTATGTCCAAAATTTTCTATAAAAGTTTCAAAAGTTTGTCCTGAAATTCCTGTACACAGTAAAGAACATGCTGGAAATTCTAATAAGCTGGCTTCCTAATGGCATCTCGCCTTCTCTTTCACCTAGAAGCAACATAAAAAAACCCTTCCTCATTTTGGCTCAGAATATATGGCCACTGCAGTCAGGGAACTTAACACACAATAAGTTTAGCTCATCGCCTATTTTTAAAACTATTTTCAGGTAGCTTTTGAAAATGTGAGAAGACTAAAAAAAATGATACCAATTCTTTGTCGTATTCAGCTACTTTTCTAAAACTAGACACATTTGCTATTTATCTTTTTTTTTTTTTTTTTTTTTTTTTTTTGGACTCATCAGCCAATTTTCAAGGCAATTTGAGTTCACTTTTTGTGAAAAAGTCTTCAGGAAAATATCCTGTCAAGGGCTTTGGGACAATCAAGATAAATGACACTCCTACATTTCGCTCATACTAATCACCCCTTTATGAATCTGCCCAAAAGAATGCATTCCTCTGTGCCAGGCTGCTCCTTATCCAATCTTAATGCTGCTGCCTTCTGTGTCTCTCTGCTCCATGCATCATCACTTCATTCTCTGTCCTATTGGCTGTTAGGCTGCCTCTCCACCTGAGATTCTGTTCTCAGAGCAGTTCTGCTGGGATTTGGGATATTAGGGATTAAAATTTTGGAAGAATAAAACAACGGATTTTTCATGTAATCCTCCTCACTGTCATCACCCGGACATTGATTTTTTTTTTTTTTTTTTCTATTTCTTCACTTGAAATCTAGATCATTTGTAAAAAATACATATCATGAATATGGAGAAGTTTGAGGTTAGCCATTGGAATACCTTCGGTTTGTCGTCAACACTTTCTAAAACTCACACAGATAAATGTGAAAGAAAAGAAATACTAGACTGTAATCATTGCCTGGGTTTTTGTTTTTGTTTTTTTCTTTTTCTTTTTATGGCCACACGTTCGTCATATGGAGGTCCCAGGTTAGGGGCTGAATCAGAGCTTCAGCTGAGGCCTGCATCACAGCCACAGCAACACTGGATCTGAGCTGTATCTGTGACCTATGCCACACCTTGGGGCAAGGCCAGATTCTTAACTCATTGAGCAAGGCCAGGGATCGAAACCACATCCTCAGAGACACTAAATCGGGTTCTCGGCCCACTGAGCCATAATGGGCAAGAATGGGATTTTTAAACTTCCTCCAAAAGAGGCTGAAATAGGAAGGAATCATAAATGAGATTAAAAATTTGATCAATAACTCAATGTAAGTGATGTGGTAGGAAAAAAATACCCGGCTGGGAGCTAAGTTTTGGTTTTTCCACTATTTTTGTATCTGCTGTAACTTTAGATAGTGAGAGTTTGTTGTAAAATTATATGTGAAAAAAAGAACTAAGGGACCTTTTGCTAACTCAGTAACAGATATGTTCTGGGCCTCAAAAAAAAAAAAAAAAGGAATAGAGCTTGAGATTTAGAAGATGATTTAGGATCCAATGTTGTTTTTCTACCAATATTAACTTATCATTCTTTGGTTAGACAATCTCTTGCCAAGATTGTGACTCAGCTCTTCTCTCTAGTTCTACTGCTGGATATCTTTTAGTTTCTGCTTAGTCATGACATCTATACTTTGCACTTGAATGTATTCACAACCTCTGCATACTCACAGTCTCACATGACCACTGCCACCTTATCATCTCTGAGCCCCAACTTCTGTGTCTTTTCCAGCATCAGCCTTCCATTACCAAAAGGAACACTCTCTGCATTTTGCACTCTAGTTCTCCAAGGAAGATAATCTGATGAGTGTTATTGAGTCATCATTTTCTTTGGGTAAAGTTCTCATGCCAGATTTCTCTGCTACAAGCCATTAGGTGGATCCATAATACAGGGATCCAGGCTCCCAGCCTTGACCTAATCAGAGGCTGCTGATGGAAAACAATCATATGTATTCATCTGGGCTGTGTTATCGATGAAGCCATCCATCAGTACCTAGGGCTGTGGGTAGGGCCTAGACTTCCTCTCCACTGCACGTTTCTTCAAGACCTATTTCCACACCTATAATAGCAAAAGTTGGATCATGCGTCCATTAAAGTCCTTTCACATTCTAAGGAAATATGAGTGGATCTTTTGTATTTGTCCCCCCCCCCTTTTTTTTTTAAGTTTTTTAGTTATTACTCTTGTGTGAGGTATTATTCTAGATGTTGAGGAAACAGGAGCAACTGAAACAGACCAAATGTATAACAAGATTCAGGCAAGAGTAAAATTTTACCCCAAATGGTACAAATGAAATGGTTTTAATAAGAGAGCGGCTTATTTACATAAGGAAATGTTTAGAGAAGTGATAAGCACCCCAAGACCAGCAAGACTTAGAAGCCACCACCACAGATAATGTTAAATGGGCCAAGGGGACATAATATTCAAACAAGGAGATTTTAAGACATGGTCACAAAGGATACATACAGATTCTGCCTAAAGACAAGGAAATTGCAGGAAGAAGTTCCTCAATCTCTTTTTCTTCTCACACTCTAGTTTACCAGGGCTTCTTACTGGCCTAATCCAACTGAAAATATGAGATCAAATGACTCAAAGTGATACAGTCTTCAGCCTCTGAGAGCACAGTTCAGAGTCAAGAATTACAGAAAACAGACAGGAGGGAATCAAATGCAAGATAATTGGTGCACTAATCTTACTGTCAAGTAGAGCAAACAGATTAAACTAACTAAAACAATAAAATTTGATTTAAAAATAAGTACAAAGGAGGTAAAGGAAGATGGAAAGTGTTTTCAAGGAGGAAGGGATTATTTTAGATTAGTGCAAAAATAGCACCTGTTGACCATTTTTGTCATTGTAATAAAGAGGTAAAGCATACTAGCCTTGGATTCTTTTATTTTGGAATATTTGATATGTGAAACGAATGTATGTGACATATGCAAGTTATGAACATAAAAGGTAAAGCAAACACCAGGCAATCACCACCAATTTAAAAAGAAAATACTATCCACACCATGACACTTCTTTGTTCTGCATCATCCTTTCCTCCTTTCTTATTCTTCATCAGTAGAACCCACTAGCCTGAGTTTTAATTTTTAATCACACTCTTTTAAAAATACATGTTAGTTTTGCTTATTTTTGAAATCTTTAATTCATTCTTTTCAGCCTTGCTTTTTCCACTCAATAATACTTTTTAATATTTACTCATGGTGACCCTCATTGTTGTAGTTCAACGTCTCTGTTGAAAAGATGTTTCATTATATGAATATTGTATAATTTGTTCATCCATTTTCCTAAGGATTTTATGTTATTGTCAATTTGTTGCTATTATGATACTGGTGCAAATATTCTCACACCTCTCTTTTGGATCCATAAGCAAGTACTTCTTCGTGATGTATAACGCATACAAGAATCAAACTGGTATGTTGTGGAGACTGTGCATGTTACACTTTTCCAAAATAGTACCAATGTGTTTTTCCTACTGGTTGTATCTGTGTATATTCTCACCACCAACATTTAAGAGTCTCCCTTGATTCACATAGTTATTTGATGCTATGGGTTAAGTATTTGTATCTCCCTATAAATTCATATGTTGATATCCTAGCCCCCAAGTGCTGCTTACAAGCAACCTGAATTATGATTCTAGACAACATCACCATGATAAGCAAATGAAAGGAACACTTGATCTAACAGCTGCTAAGACTTACTAGAAGGTTGTTATAATAAAAACAGTAAAATATTAATACAAAAACAGACAAATTGACCTAGAGAATAGAATGACTGTGAGACAGACTCATATCTCAGAATTTATGTTATAATAAACATGGCACCACAGGTCAGACTGTTTGTAAATGATAATAGAAAAACTTCTCATTATGGAGAAAAATCCATACTTATCTGTACCTACCAGAACAGAATTCAGATATAGTAAAGAAATAATCCAAAAGAAACCATAAAGGCAGACAATAATGTGCCCTCAGGTTAGGGAAGATCTTCTTAAAATTCCAAAGGCATAGTTAATACTTTTCATCACATCAAATTAAGAATTTCTGTGAATCAAGTTCACATAAAGCTGCTACAGAGATATGATATTTGCTATGTCTAAAATCACAAGAAATTATTACCTAGAATATAAAAGAAACACATCCATATGAAAAAGCATAGGAATCTTAAATTTAAAAACTAAGTGCAGGATATTTAAGGCAATTCAGAGCCAAAGAAATATATGTTTTGATGCTGAAAATCATTAGTAATCAGAGGAATGTGATTTAAAACAAAGAGATATCACTTTAGGCCCATCATATCCTAAATACAGAGTGTTGAGTGAAAAAAATAAGAATCCTCATACCGTCTATGTAAATTAAGTATGTAAACTCATTAAATAGTTTATAATTTACATTAATAGTTTAGGAAAGAAGAGTATAAACCAACTCTACCTTGGGAAATTGGGAGTGAGGAGTGAACAAGACATCTTGCAAAGAACAATGAGGATTACTAAGGAACCCTTGGCTCCTTAAAGCAAAGCAAAACCAGAGTGCACAGACAAAACCGTAATGTACCATCTTAAATTCCCCACTCCTTCTTGGAAGGCCTACCCACAGGACACCCATCTCAGGAGCCCACCATCATCTAAGCTTTTGCTTCCCTGGGAATCTTGGTTCCCCACAGTCCTAATGAGCCTTTTATAGGCTAAGAATAAAAATGGCTCTTTATCTGGTTTTCCCAATATTTATAATCCTATGATAATATAGCACCAAAATAAAGCAGTGATGCTTTTTTTAGGTAATTAAAATTTTAACCAAAACTTTTTTCTTTCATTTTCTTGAATCCTTTTCGCAACCTATTCACTTGGTAGGATTCATCACCTCAGGGAAAGAATAACATAGCAGAGAAGCAAAAAAAAAAAACTTTTTGGTGTTAAAAGCAGGACTGTGAAGTACATAATTCTAGGCCATAAAAGAGTATCTTTGGAAAACCAGATAAAGAGCCAAGCTAGCTTGTCCTCAGACTACATAAAAATGGTCAGGTCTGCAGGCACCAGGAAAGTCACAGCAGAATCAGAGTTGGATGGTGGTGGGTTGTTGGTTCCTGAGCTCTGTCCTATAGAACAGTCTCCCCAGAGGGAACTGGGAATCCAAGATCAGACAGAACTGGGCCCCTGGCCCCAGGAGAGTGCCTGGAGCCAGCAAGACCCCTGGGTTACTGTCCTTCAGCCTGGAGCCCTAGCTTGGCACCAAGACAGGCCTGGGGCCACCTCGCAAAGTCCATCTTGCAATAATGCAAGAATAGCTTTGTGCCTGAGAGCAGAGCAGAGCAGAGACAGCTGTTCTGAGAGCCCTTTGTAAGATCATAGCACAAGCACCAGGGGCTCAAAGTCAAAATGGGAATAGGGATCCTTCATACGAGTCTATGTAGATGATGAATGATTTCAAGGAAAGGCGTTCTCCATTCCTCCTTAAGGCCCTGCCCTGGCCCTTAGACATCCCCCCGCAGAAAGGGAGGGGCAAACCCACAGCTTCTCAACGTGGGGGCTATCTCACCCCCTGGCAGATATTTGTCAATGTCTGGAGACACGTTCTGTTGTCACGGCTGGGAGGTGCTACTGGTCTCTGATGGGCAGAGGTCAGTGCCCAGAAGAACACCCTCCCCAAATAATTACCCAGCCCCCAAGGTCAGCAATGTCAAGGCTGAGAAACACTTCCCTACACTGAGATTAGGTTTTGACCACTTGGCACAATAAAATAACTTATAACATAATTGTTCATTTATTTCAAAGAAAGAAAATGGCACCTCGGCCATGGATTGAAATGTGGAACCACTTGCTCACGCTAAGGACTCTATCTTTTCTGAGATATAAAAGAATTGACAATGATCAGTGTTGCATTTAAGGGTTTTGAGAGGGGAAGAAAATTTTAAGTAGCTTTAAAGTAAGATAAAGTGCCCTGCACACAAGGAGGAAAGAGAATTGGAGGCCTGAGAACAGTGGCTGGATGCTTATGACAATATCTGAAGCCAACGAGAAAAGGAAAACAGAGAGACGAAAAGTATGTGAAGTTAAGTCGTCCACAGAGCAACATTCAGGGGAGAGCAAGTTGTTCCTAGCCAAGGATGATGGGGACGATGAGCAGCTTTTAGAGAGATGAGATGGGTTTTCTTCCAGACTCCACAGTGGAAGCTTACTAAGAAGGTGGTGGGAGAACCCTGGCACACCAACATGCCAGGAAGAATAACAGTGAAGGAAAAAATAGCATGAATGAAAGGGACATCCAGAAACAATGAAGAGAGGAAAAGAAGGGGAAAAGGAGAAGGGAAGGAGGGAGGGAGAGAAGGAGAGAGCAACAGGAGAAGGGAGGGAGATGTGGAAACAGTGGCAAAGAGAGGGAAGTAAATCAGTCTTATGTTAAGGACATGCCAAAGTGTTCCATTTTTATGCAAAAGCAAATAACTGTGAAGTATCCCCAGCATGAACACTGATTAAAAGAGATTGAATGTCTTGGGATGAAATGTCATAATATTACACAGTGTCAGTTTGCGGTGTTCTCAAAATGTCAGTGACCTCCAGCTTCAGCCACTTCCATTACCAGCAACCTCAAGGGAGGGCAGCCTCAGCGGCAGGGTTCCCAGGAGGAGTTCACAGCCTCGTCCTGTCTCCTGGCCCTTAACAGATAAAACCTCACTGAAAATGATTCGGTGACATTTGGCCATAATTCAGAATGGACCACATTTTTTTTTTTTAAAAAAAGAATTTTTCTTTGATCAGAGAGGACTCCAGTTTATCTTACCATTTCAATAATGTTCCAGACCTGATTCAGTCAGTCTTCCATACTCTTCGGAATAATGGTTTTCTATTCTCTAACAGTGACATTTCCCCAGCAACAGTAGCATCTGCAGAAAATTTAGGAAGTGAGAGTTCATCATTTTACAAACTAATTCTGGAAAAAAGCGTGGGTCAGGATGAATTTATAACTGTTTTACCAGGACTGGTCCCAGAATTCTTCATGAAGTGTTAAGAGTGTACTCTGAGTGGCCAGGCCCCCTCATTTACTCTAATAAAAATCATTAGAACGTCTGACTCCCCCATTATTTTTTGCCTCCAAGCCAAATAAAATAGGCTAACACCCTGTGGTCACTTTATAGATTAGTCATTCTCTCTTACCTATTCTACTGACCCAGTTTCTCTCACACAGCCAGCACATGTGGCTTCCCATCTAACTGGTGACACTTTTCAACACATGAAACTGAATGGGTATGTATTTGTTGCCTAGTAATATGTACCCCTTCTGCAGTACCTAAGTGTGTACAGACATTTATGGTTGGTGCTATTCTGCATTTATTCAACAAATGCTCAATGAGTTTTTATTAAGCACAAGCTCTCTAATCAGTCCCTTCTCTTAATAAATTTCTAACATCTGGAGTGGGGGCAGGTGTGACATAAAGAATAGATAAGTGCCACTTCCAGGGTCCAATTACAGTGCTCAGTAATTAGCACAGTGAAGAGAAGCCTTTTAGCTGGAGACTTCAGGGGAAACCACAGGGAAAGAGGGTTACACAAAATGGACAGAACTTGGAGTTCCTGCTGTGGCCTAGTGGGTTAATGATCTGGCTTGTCTCTGTGGAGTTGCTGGTTTGATCCCCTGTTCCATCCCCAGTTCAATCTCCAGCCCAACTCAGTGAGTTAAGGAGCTGGCATTGTTGCAGCTGTGGCATTAAGTTGCAGCTCCAGCTCAGATTTGATCCCTGGCCTGGGAACTCCATATGCCATGGGGGCAGCCAAAAGAAAAGATAAGAAAAGAAAAGAAAAGAAAAATAAATTGAAGATTCATTTTTTAAAAAATGGACAGAATTCTTTAAAAATTATGTAAATGTGGACAGTATGTGGACAGATACATTGGATAAAACATGGTATCTGCCCCGGCCAAGTAGCCACTAGCCACATGCGGCTATTAAAATTAAACTGAAATAAAATTCAAAACTCAGTCACACTAGCCTCATTTCAAGTGCTTGATAGCCACATGGCTGGTGGCTACCATACTTGATGTTACAGAAGGACATTTTATTTTTTATTTATTTATTTATTTATTTATTTTTTGTCTTTTCTAGGGCTGCTCCTGTGGCATATGGAGGTTCCCAGGCTAGGGATCTAATTGGAGCTGCAGCCGCCAGCCTATGCCAGAGCCACAGCAACTCGGGATCTGAGCCGCGTCTGCAGTCTACACCACAGCTCACAGCAATGCCAGATCCTTAACCCACTGAGTGAGGCCAGGGATCGAACCTGCAACCTCATGGTTCCTAGTCAGATTCGTTAACCACTGCACCACAACGGGAACTCCCAGAAGGACATTTTCATCATTGCAAAAAAAGAAAAAAATTCATTGGACAGCTGTGTTCTAAGTTGAAGAATGGGACAATCATCACAAGAAACTATAGGTATTTTACAGATGTTTGGGGACCAACAAACACTCCACATTTGCCGGCACATAGGGTGAGAATAAAATAGTGGAATATAAGACTGGAAAGGGAAGTCAAGGTCAAATCTGAGTGAGTTTTGAACACCTTCATGTGGAATCAAGGATTTGTTCAGAGCAGAGGCCTCAGACATAGAAGGATGGTTTTTTGGTGATGTGTACAATAATGACCTGGAAAGACAATTGGGCAAAGAGTCCTCAACCCCGGTTGTACATTAGAATCAACTGAGGAGCTTTTTAAAACCCCCAAAGTCCAGGCTATACCCCAGAAGAACCAAAACAGAATCACTGGGGGTGAGATTCAAGACATTAGTATTTTTAAAATCTTATCGGATGATTCCAGTATGCCTTGATATTGAGGGACAGCTGCTGTTTGTGTACAGCATCTCTTCTCTTACTTCTGTTAATAACCTCTTTCCTCTTATGAACTTCCCCTTATCCTTTCTATCCACTCCTGGTGGAGTTGCCTCTCATAATAAGCTGATTCCCTGGTTATTAGTGGTGGTCTTAGAACCAAATCTTGACAGATCACAATACCCCAGTACTGCTGGCCATGGTGATTGGCCCAGACTTAGGCTGCAACTCAGGTCAGGCAAGTAAGAAACTGTTCTGAGGAGTTCCCACTGTGGCTCAGTGGAAGTGGAAATGAATCTGACTGGCATCCATGAGGACGCAGGTTCGATCCCTGGCCTTGCTCAGTGGGTTAAGGATCCAGTGTTGCCAAGAGCTGTGATGTAGGTTGCAGGTGTGGCTCAGACCCGCAGTTGCTGTGGATGTGGCATAGACTGGTGGCTCTAGCTCCGATTCAACCCCTAGCCTGGGAACCTCCATATGCCGCCAGTATGGCCCTGAAGAGACCAAAAAATAAAAAAAAAAAAAGAACTTGTTCTGGGATTCTACACACATACTCCTGGTTAGAAAGGCTCTTTGTTCCACCTAGGAGGTCACTATACTGGGATGGTGTTGATGTAAAAAAATCTCTGTGAATGTGTTCCTTCCTATGCGCCATGACCACCCTCACTCTGCTACAAGGTCGGAAGCTATACACACAAGAAAACTACAAAATTCATACGACTACAAGCTCCCTTTCAAATCTGTTTAAAGGGTTGATCGGGATTGGGCATCAAGGCCCGTTCTTGGTCTCTTTGCACACTGAAAGCACAACCAACAACCTACTCAGCTATGTTGGCCAGCCATTCCCAGGTATGAATTTATGCGGGCTGATTATGTTCTGTATCGATGGTTCATCGCTACTGGCCAGTGAAGCAGAGGATGCATCAGAAGCAGTGATGTAATTGTTCAGAAGACAAAAGCAGATAGAGATTAGGTCTACTCACAGGAAGGAGAAAAGACAATACTCAGGAGTGTAGGCATTCTTTCGGCCCCTGCCATCTTTCCACTGCTGATGTGTTTCCTGTCGTTTTTACATCAGGGCCCAACCCTTACCTTAACACCCCTCAGGCATTTTATGTAACTTAACTCAGGCAATTTTCAGATGCCAGTCTCTACAGGATGTGCTCTGTATCTTAAGAAATTTTACAATATATTTCCACGTATAGCATTTTAAAAATGTAGGCTTCTATGAAAAGTGATAGAGAAATCTCTGCCCTGATTGGGGGAGGAGATTATTCAAGATGCCCTTTATAAGCCCTCTTCTAGTTCTAATAGTAAATGACCATATTTAAAATGTGTGCATGTTGTGTGAATGTTAAAAATAAAAAGGACTGAACAGTGAGATCCCAAAGGTCAAAAATGTAGAAGTTTTGTTCTATTGTTTCCATGACCAGAGGGGAAAAAAAAAAAAGGCTTTATGTAAATCCTCTTGGATTTGTTAAATAAACATATCTGTGGATAGAAAATTTAAGAGACCTTTGGCATTTAAGGAATTCAACTGTCTCCATACTCACTGTGTCAGTCACATCATGACATTTGGTTTTCAGCAAGCCTCTTGGGGTCCAGATCACCTGGCAAAGCCAAAGTGAAGGTATAATTTGTTCAGGCCATGTGATCATGAGGCTCTCATCCATTATCTCAAGAGAGGCTAGTTTTGTCAGAGCCACAAGGATTTTAATACTCTCCTGGTAAGAAGACCTTTGCATTCTATAAATTCATTCTTAAAAAAAAAAAAAGGATCTAGAGTTCCTGTTGTGGCTCAGCTGTAACAAACAGGACTCGCATCCAAGAGGATACTAATGGCTTGGATCCCGTGTTGCTACGGCTGTAGTGTAGGCCAGCAGCTGCAGCCCCACTTTGACCCCTAGCCTGGGAACTTCCATATGCCATGGCTGTGGCCCTAAAAAGACAAAAATAATAGTAATAATAATAAGGATCCTTCCTTAAACCTGTGGACTTAAAACCTCCTTTTTAAAGTAGACAAATGTCCAGTATGGAAATCAGACAGAAGATCCTATGGTGGAAGGGGGAAATAGGGTCGTTGGAGTTCTCTCTTTCCATTGCCTACATAACCCCAGAGATGCCAGTGAGCAAGGTTTGATATCCACTATACTAAACTGTTTCCTTCACTGGCTGCTGAGTCGGCACCTCCTGGAGTTGTGTAGCATAGCAGTGCTGCCTGAATGGCCTGAAACAGCAATTAATTTATTAGAACTTGGATGTTCCCGTATCTTCCAGAGTCTTCTATAAAAATGCAAATGTTCCTGGGAGGAGAAACATCCTGAGTAGGCATGGGGGATTATATTATCAATTCAGTTTGCAGCCTAGAAACTTAACTGACAGCAAAGCCCTGTATGATTGGGTCCAGATAAAGGAACTGAAACAGATGGAACCAAGGAAGGATGTGTTTACTTCTTGAGGTTGTACAGGACTCACCTAACAGGCTACTTTTAAATAATTATAAAGTGTCTAACATCCGAGTATGCATCCTGAATGCCAGATATTCTTCCAATCTATATTTTAGCTCATTTAATGTATTCCTTTATTCCTTTATGTATTAATTCATACACATATTTCTTACAACAACTACATAAAGAAAGTACAATTTTATACCTATATTACAGTTGAGAAAACTGAGGCACAGAGGAGTTGGGATCACACAGCTAAAAAGAGGCAGAGCCAAGATTCAAATCTGCACAGCCTGACTCTAGGGCCTATGATAACCTCACACAATGGTTCATCTTTCAACAGATGCAAGAATAAACAAAATGTGATCATGCTCCTACAGTAGAATACTACTCAGCAATAAAAAAGGAACAAGTTATAGATGCATGTAACAATATGGATGATTCTCAAAAGTGTGACATTCATACAAAGATGGTGTACTCTATGAATTCACTTTTTAATAAATTCTAGAAAAAACAAAACTATTATGATACTAAGGAAATTAGCAATTGCCTGGGGCCAGAAGTTCGGGAAGGGAATTGACTGCCAAAGGACAGCTGGAAATTTTGGTGTAATAGAAATGTTTGTATAATGATGTTGACGAAAAATGTCCAAATTCATCAAACTGGACCCAAAATTGGTGAATTTTTTGTATGTAAATCAATAAAGCTGGCCAAAAAATAAAAGGAAGAAGCTCTCTCTATCACAGAGCTATACATTTTCCAGAAATAGAAAGTAAGAAATGGGAAAAAAATTAAATGTCTCTAATGAAAAAAAAGAGATGTTTTTAAATATCTTTTGCATTGTATAACGGTGTGTGTATTAGTCAAGGTTCCAGAGAAAAAGAACCAGCAGGAGGAATAGAGAAAGAGAAACAGGTTTATTTTAAGGCATTGGCTCATGGGTTGTGGGGACTAGCAAGTCAAAAATCTGCAGGGTAGGCCAGCAGGCTGGAATGCAGGGAAGAGTTAGCAGTTCATATCTGAAGGCAGTCTCCGAGCAGAATCCCCCCTTCTTCTAACTAAGGTAGTCTTTTTCTATCAAGGCCTTCAGTTGATTGGATAAAGCCCACCCTCGTTATGAAGGGTAGTATACTTTACTCAATGTCTACCCATTTAAATATTAATCTCATTTTAAAAATACCTTCACAGAAACATCTAGAATAAATGTTTGATTAAATATCTAAGTACTGTGGCCTAGCCAGGTTGACATAAAATTAACCCACACAGCATGCAATTTACAAAGTTCTACTCTGCATATTATCTCATTTCTTCTTCATAAAAAACAATTGGATATGAGTAACAACTTCTACCATATTTGGAGCAAAAAACTAACATTTCAAAAAATTAAATGACTCCCCATTTCCCATAGGTGGCAAAAGGTGGCTCTGGAGTTCAGGGCAATTATCCTATCTCCAAACTGCATGCTCTTTTGACCACAGTGCCCTGGAAAGAGACAGAGTAAGGGATTAAATATATCCTCTCTTCCTTACGAATTTTTCCCTGGCATTTATCCAAGCCCAAGGCATTTAAGGATTATATAATTTTTCTTGTTCATTTTTAGAGTTAGGTAAAATTGATGATCTATTTTATAAAGACTTATTTCACTTTTATCACATGACAAGTAAAAGTTAACAAAGCAACAAACCACTGATTAAATAGAGGCAGAGAGAAAATATCATCTGAAAATGAAATCCTTGCTTGCTTGCTTTCTCTCACTATTTATTCCAAACAATATTACTAAAGGGGTGGGGGAAAAGTCATGGACTCTATAAAAATCTGCTAACAAATGCAGAGAAGGGAAATGTAAGAAAAGGAAAAAAAATTTACAAGACGATAAACCATGGGTCATCCAAATGAATTCATTTAATTGGCATTTTGCCTCAGCAACTGATAAATAACATATAAAACTTATCCTATGGCTTTGTCATCTTCTAAATTTTCGATTTGAATGGACAGGAACTTCTCTCAGTTTAGTGTAAATGAGAAACTTATTCATTGCTATGTAATTTTAAATTCATTGTGGAGCTATGTAAAAAGAGTCAGTCATTTAGGCACCATTAACATTTGTCCTTATGGAGAAAAATGGAAGAAATGCCTCAGGTATTACTTTTTCCCTCCCACTAACTGGCTGGCTGACCTTGGAGTGAGCAAGCTCAGCACCTTGGGTCGTCGTCTATAAAATTAGTGTAATATCTACTTCACGGAAGTGTTTGGGGAAAGATGCGGCAATAAGTTTCTAAGCAACTGGAGATCTGCATCAGAGCATTGTTACCCACGACCTTGTGCTGTGCACCCCCAAGGCCCCTCAGCAAGGCCTTCTCAAGGTACAGCCCCATTGCCCTTCATCCCAGTCTCAACTCCGGCCTGATTCCTTTTTTGCCTGCCAAGGAGTTTTCTGCATTCCCACTTCAACAAAGTTTCAGAGAAAAAAGAGACAAAAGGAACCAGGTGCCCTCCACTCCTTCAACACCACCCTTTTTTTTTTTTTTTTTTTTGTCTTTTGTCTTTTCAGGGCCACACCCACGGCATACGTAGGTTCCCAAGCTAGGGGTCTAATCAGAGCTACAGCTGCTGACCTATGCCACAGCCACAGCAATGCAGGATCTGAGCCGCATTTGCAACCTACACCACTGCTCATGGCAACGCTGGATCCTTAACCCACTGAGCGAGGCCAGGGATCGAACCCGAAACCTCATGGTTCCTAGTCAGATTCATCTGCTGCGCCACGACGGGAACTCTGACCATCTTAAAGGTGAATGTTAGTTGAGAAAGCCCTGGCACAATGGTTCACATGTACACAAAGATTTCTGTTTCCTGGTAGATTTACATAAGAATTTGTTCCAAAGCAGAATACTGACAGCCAACTGAAAATGAGCCTGGAGCAAAATATTATCAACAATATCAAGATAGTAACCAGTCACCTGTTTTAGTAAGTGCTTGTTCAAGGCCATGAAGATTGACTTTTTGTTTGTTTGTTTTTGTTTTGTTTTGTTTCAGTGCCTGAGGCATCTGGAAGTTCCCGGGCCAGGGATGAAACCCATGCCACAGCACTAGTGGAGCCACAGAAGTGAAAATACCAGATCCTTAACCCAGTGAGCCACCAGAGAACTCAAGGGTTGCCATTTAATCCCTGCACTAACTCAGAAAGGTAGGTATTATTAGTCCTTCTGTAAGATAAGAAATTAAATAGGGCTCAGAGAAGTTAAATTCTTTGATTACAGCTAGTAGAGCCAAGATTTGAACCCATGTCAAAGAAGAGGACACTATTCATCATTTTGCAGACAGAATGCAAGAACTAGTACCAACTCCTTGGAAAGAACAATGGCTACGAGTTGTATTAGAAGGTGTGAGAAACTGTTAACGTTGTCATCCTGAAGCCACAAGCCCATGTCGAGGCGCTTAGTAGAGAAGTTTGAAATGCAGGCAGAGAGGGTGTGTGCACTGAGATATAGGGGTACACGCTCTCCCCTCCTGGCCCCTCCAACTCCCAAAAGAGTCATCTGGCAAAGAGCTTTCCTTTTCTTCCATACCTTTCCATCTTGATACCAATATTAATAGGCACATCCTTTATGCTAAGCTTTTCTTTTGGAAATTGATGGGAAGTAGGTAGGTGGGTGAGGAAGCAAGGAGAAAACACTAAGAAGAAAAGGTGGTAAGTGGGTGGATGAAGGTCACTGGAGAAAAAGAGAAACCAGAAATATATTCATCCCTGCTTGGGAAAAAATGACTAAGTAAAATAAGCGTGATCATTTGCGGCAGTCAGTAGTCTGACCTTTATGAAAAGAGCAGGATGATTCTACTTTTCTTCTCCCACTCGAAGCCATTTTCAAGCAGTCCATAACCCACTTCCATCAGTGGGTCGGGAGACGCTGCTGTAGAGCTGCCATCCACAGAAAGAGTTTCAGACGGGTCAGCTCACACTTTCCTACTTTCTTTAGAGTATAGGGGTGCTGGCCTCCAAAGGCAAGCAAATGGTTATTCTTGTTTGACTCTCTTTGGATGTGGCATAGACAGAGATGTGGAAGGAAGACGTCTTAAGGCAAAACTTGACCAGAGCTAAAGAATAACCTGCTTCCTCCTTGTTGACCATCTCAGCCTTTTATTTCCTGTTGAACTCCAAGGTCAGAAGGTAGAGCAATGCCACAGGGGTGGGGGGTCGACAAGGCAGGAGCCCAAAGTAACTCCTTAGCACTGATCCAGACCGAGTGAAGAAAGGATGGGTAATCTCATTTCCTCATGGAATGAGAAGGTTCTCTCAGGCAGCATAAAGGATGACCAGTTATGAGGGGGAAAAAAGAATAAAAACGGAAGCTGATGTCATCTTAAAAGGTTTGCAAGTCTGATGACAGGATTTTGTGATTTTCCCCAGATGCAAAGGTTGATGAGACTTCAGTGCTCATTAATACAAAACATGGGGGCTCTTCCTAAGGAAACCTATACTCGTTTCCTAGAGTTGCAAAGGAACACAAACTGGGTGGCTTAAAACAACAGACATGTCTTGCCTCACTGTCTGGAGGCCGGAAGTCTGAATCGAGCTGTCAGCAGGGCCATGCTCCCTCTGAAGCCTGTAGGGGATAATCTTTCTTGGCTTCTTCCTCGATGTTGGAAGAAGCCACCAACCCTCCGCAGTCACTGCCTGTAGCTGCATCATTCCTGCCTCTGCCTCTATGGGGTTCTACCTCTGTTTCTGACATCACATGGCTCACCCTGATGACCTCTTTGTAACTTGATCACATCTACAAAGAACTTGTTTTCCCAGAAATGTCACATTCATAGGTACTGGGTATCAACATATCTTTTGGGGGGAACTCCAGCAGCTCAGGTCCACACCTTCCATTCATTCATTCACTTTCCAAAGAGAAAACACCTATTCTGTGCCTGCTGTGTCCTAGAGGAGCATCTCCGTAGAGAAGGGGGCTGCAGGGTGGGCCGTAGAGGTGTTCAGACAGAAAGAGTGGACAGAACTATAAGGCTCAGCAAGAGTCGGGTACACGAGAAACAGCAGAATGAGACCAGAAAGACTGTCAATTTTGTGTAACACTTTACTAAATACAAAAAAGAAAACGGAGCAAGTAGTTAGTGTCAGGTTCCCAGTAAGGGCCAATGAGATAATGTCTGAAAAACACAGAAGAATGATTACTTTCTCTCACACTCAGCACCAAAGTATACAGTTTTCGGGTAGGTTTTACAACACGTTCTATCGGGATTGAAATGTTCTATTAAAATTAAGCTGTGTGTATACTCATGAAACCTATTCCAAAAATTTTAAACATTGTATTTCAGAAACACTGGTTCAGGAAAGATAGGAAATAAAGGCACTAAACCAAAATATTTGAAAATAGATTTTTTTCCAAGATACATATTAATTATGGAGGTCTCGTCGTGGCTCAGCAGAAATGAATCTGACTAGTATCCATGAGGATGTGGGTTCGATCCCTGGCCTCACTCAGTGGGTTAAGGATCCAGCATTGCTGTGAGCTGTGGTGTAGGTCACAGACGCGGCTTGGGATCTAGAGTTGCTGTGGCTGTGGTGTGGGCTGGCAGCTACAGCTCTGATTCAACCCTAGCCTAGGAACCTCCACATACTGTGGGTATGGCCCTATAATAAAAAATATACTATCTATATAATGAAAAGATATATGCTAATTAAAATTAGCCTAATATATATTATCTCTTAGGAATATTACCAGGTTAGTTGATGCAGAATCTACTTCCACTTAAAAATATATATATAGAAATATTTGGTAAATATAACATTTCTTTAATACAAAGCTAATCTTAAAAGAATAAATGAAAGAGTAAGTATAAAAGTCGATGCTTCTGCTGCTGGGAGGAAAAGAACCCATTAGATCTCAATATAGATCTCAACTGCAAAAGGTTAAGTTTTTACACCTAGTTTTATCCAAGGATAAGAGACATGGAAAATAAAGCCAGGACCCTGATATAGCCATGTTGTCCATGAAATGGGGTCTATAAATGGCAAGGAAACTGGCAGTCTGTTCAAAACACTCAATAGGGAAAAGTTAAATTTCCCAAGAGAAATTAAAATTGTACATCTAATTAGGTATGAGATCTAAATGTGCACAGGACACTCAAGTTGGGAAATGAGTTCTAAAAAGAAAAGCACACGGAAACTAGGGTTTCTCACAGAAGTCAGTGGACAAACAACACAAAGATACGAGTACTTTATAAAGAAGCCCAGATCCACATATGACTTTCTCAGATAAATACCTGTAAATATGAGCTAACCCTAAGAGATTTTAAACCATTAAAGGAAATAAAGAGCGAGAAAGTCAGCAAATATAAGAGGATAATTAGCATGCTATTTAAACCCTAAAATAATATAAGATGACTCCAAAATAAGTATAAGGGGTTAAAAAATAAGACTATAAAATAAAGCACTAAGGGAGTTTCCGTCATGGCTCAGTGGTAACTAACCTAACTAGTAACCATGAGGATGTGGGTTTGATCCCTGGCCTCACTCAGTGGGTTAAGTAGCTGGCGTTACCAGTGAGCTGTAGTGTAGGTCTCAGACGCGGCTTGGATCCTGCATTGCTGTGGCTGTGGCGTAGGCTGACCGCTGCAGCTCTGATTTGACCCCTCACCTGGGAACGTCAATATGTCACATGTACAGCCTTAAAAAAAAGCAAAAAACAAAAACAAACAAACAAAAACACTAAGACATTTACTGGCACTATTTTAAAAGGCAGATTAGACAAATAAATATATTTCTAGAAATTAAAAAGACTACCAATAAAATCTCGAATGGAAGGAATAAGTAAAGCAGTACATAAACATAGTCAAAGGGAAGACAAGTGAGGCAAAAACAGTTTGGAAAAATTACTCAGAGCTATAAAAAAAATAGAAAATAGGAATACAAAGTTAAAACATAAAGAGAATAAACTGAAAAATTCTAACATACTTCAATAGGAGTTTTAGAAAGAATAATAGAGAAAATAGTGAAAACACTGAAACTTAAAAGGTAACAGTAGAGAATTTTCCAAGCAGAAAATCCGTATACAATTTAAGTAAATAAAGTTAATTCTGAGCAGGTAAAAAATAAATTTGCACTGTCTTATCAAAATGAAACTTTGGAACATAAAATCAAAGAAAAAATCTTAAAAGTAACTCGGAGAAAGAGAGATTACTTATAAAAGAATAGCAATTAAAAGGATCATAAAGTCACATCAGCAAAAATAGAGGTGATAAGACAAGGAAAAAAAGTCAGTGTACAATTTTACACAAGCTAAGTAATTATTCAAAAATATTCAAACAAATCAGAGAAGCAAAAAACAAAACAAAAACAAAATATCATGGTAAAGAAGAGCTAAACTAAATAGTCAAAATGAATCTGAACCAGTAATTACAAGAAATATAAAATATTAATTTCAACCATAAGAAAGCAGAAATTCTAAGTTATTGCTATTAGCCCTGAACATACTTAGTACTCAAATATATAGAATTATTACATTTAATAAATAGGAAGAGATAAACCAAGATGATACCAAAAGAAGATAACCTATTGTGGCAATACTAGTATCAGGCAATAGAAGTTAGTCAAAATTCATGTTAGATACAAAGAAAATTATTGCTTTTAATAACAGAGGTATAGTTTCCCAGGAAACTCTCATATAATATGATAGTTTAAAATATTGCTTATCATATGTATCATATAATATTGCCTTCAAATATGGAACAAAACAGACAGAAATTCAAAAAGAAATAGCTCTGAAAATGGTGAATAAAACATTCTCCCAAATACAATTTATACACAAGCAAAACTTTCATAGATGTGAAATCGAGTTAAGGTTTAAGACAGAAATTATCTCCACTGTCATCTTAGTTACAGAATACACAAGCCTATAAAAACCTAGTTTAAAAATTCTTGCTCTGTCACAAATTATAAATTTTCAAATAATGAATTTATATATAAACAGTTAAGCTTCTTACGTTACACAACTTTTTAAAAAGCAATAATCCTTTCTGATACAGCGTGTATAAAAAATTTTCACAAACATTGATGCTCAGAGAAAGTAGGTCACAAAGTCACACAGAATATTAATAACTAAGAATAAGCCTAGGGCTCTTAACTGTAAAAACCAGTGTTCTGTACATGTTACCAGACTGCCTCTCAAGCATCTTAAAGGATTTGCTCGAAAATATAATCGAGTCATTTATTTCATCCCGAATTTATTGGTGTGAATACTGTCTATAAAGCACATATGATGATGGATCAGATATACACAGACCATACACACCACCTTCAACATTGATTCCCTAGTATTTATTTTCACTTGTGGGGTTCTTCACTCTTTCTCACTGCTCCAGCTTGGTCTCCACCAAGGGCTACTTTTTCCCTGCCCAGTCTTACCTAATCTCCAGGATCCCATTCTGTCCTGTCGCATTCTTGGTCTTCTACACAGTCTGATTGAGCCATCTTGTCACTATATTTCCTCAAGTAGCAAGCACTGGTTGAACTGATGACTCTCAAACCCATACTCCAGTCTAGCGCTCTGTTTTAAACCCAAGAACAGGGGCCCATTTCATATTGGACACCTCTATCTACATAAACTCGCTAGTTACTCTCTCAATTTCCTCAGCATCTGAAGATTACTAGAGTCTGTGGCTCTGATTCTTGGATCGCTACAAACTTATTCTCGTTTCCTATTCCTTTCCTAATACTGCTTCATCAACACCACTAAAGGCACTGACCTTAAAAATGGACTTTTTATTGCCCCAGCTAAAGGATGGTCTTGGCTCCTAGTTCACTGAGAACATACAAGTTACTGCATATAAACTTGCTTGTCTTACCTCTTGTCTTCTCCCAATTTCTCACTATTACGCCCATTGCCTTTCGTTCTCCCCTGACTCCTGTTGCAGAAGAGCCTCTATTGCTCTAGGAAGGCAGATGGGGGTGTCAGCAAGATACCCCTCATAACTTCAAGTTCACATGCTGAGAATGAAATTGGGAGAAGTGTAATTAATGAGATTAGCCATCTGTACAAAAAATGTCCCTCAGTAATGAGTGGCTAAAGTGTTTCAGGAACACCGAGGCTTGGTGCCCTCAGCGTCCTCTCAGAAAATCATTAGCTTATCTAGGCTTGTAGTTAATCAACTGGGTCATAAAGACAAGAGATCTGGAGACAGACAGATAGTTTAAATTCAAGCTAAACTACTTCTGCTGTAATTCTGTTCAACTCACCGAACTTTCTAGGCCTCAGTTTTCTCATATGTAAAATAAGGTTAGTGGTACTTCACGTAATTATAAAGATTGAGTGAATTTATACATAGCCTGTACACAGTATGTATCAATAAGGAGTTATGGAGGCTGGAATTACAGCTAAATAGTATTAATTGTGGGAGTTCCTATTGTGGCTCAGTGGGTTAAGAACCAGACAGTGTCCTTGAGGATGCAGGTTTGATCCCTGGCCTCACTTAGTGGGTTAAGGATCCAGCGTTGCCCCAAGCTGCAGGGTAGTTCATGGTTGTGGCTCACTTCCAGCATTGCTGTGGCTGTGGTTTAGGCCGGCAGCGGCAGCTCCAATTCAACCCCTAGCCCGGGAATTTCCATATGCTGCAGATGCAGCCATAAAAAGAAAAAAAAAAAAAAAGTATTAATTGTAGTAAAAATCCTTAGTCATTTTTTTTTTGTTTTGTTTTAGTGTGTAAATGAGAATTAGCATGAAGCATAAAAATAATGTCAAAGGACAGTCATGACCTGTAATATTAAAGCTGTCCCCTGACAGGTCTAGTGGATTAGGTCTAAATGAGCTAGTTCTCGTTCTCGTCTTTTTTCTTTTTATAATACTATACCAATGACTTAATTTATTTTGCAACTGGAAGTTTGTAACTTTGACCTTCTTAACTCATTTTGTCCACCTCCTCATTCCCAACTTCTCTACCTCTGGCAACCACCAACATCTTCTCTGAATCTATGAGTTTGGGTTTTGTTCTTTTTATTTGCCTTCTATATTTCACATCTACCTGAGATCATACAGTATTTCTTTTTCTGTCTTAATTTTGCTTAGCATAATGTCCTCAAGTTACAGCCATGTTGCCACAAATGGCGAGAGTCCATTCTTTTCTGTGGATGAAGAGTATTCCACTGTATAGATAAAACAAAACTTCATTATCAATTCATCCCATCAGTGGACCCTTAGGTTGTTTCCATGAGCCAGTTCTCTTAATGCATAGATTCCTACATCGTTCTTTGAGCTACCATGGCTGAATAGCCATAAAAAGCATCCAATGAACTCTTTTTATTCTGATTCTGTGCTCTTCATCCAACCTGCTGTTTGTAATTTGACTTCCTAGATAAATTTCTCATATAGAGAGAATATACCTATCAACTCATAGAACTAGTTCAGTTCTCGTGAAATGAATACCATCCATTTTCATTCAGGCACCAATTTTCAATGAGTCGATTTGGTAGAGTTCATCTTTGAAGGACTGTTTATCTGTTTGAATATTGCCATTGTTACATAGGAAATATATACAGGCATCTCTTGGAGAAATTACAAGTTTGGTTCCAGAACATCAGTATAAAGCAAATATCACAATAAGGCAAGTCACATGAGTATTTTGGTTTTCCAATGTATAGAAGAGTGATGTTTACATCAGAATGTAGTCTATTAAGTGTGCTATAGCATTATGTCTTTAAAAATGCAAAAACTTTAATTAAAAAAACACTTCATTACCAAAAAATTTAACCATCATCTGAGAGCATATAATAATAATGAAAAAGTTTGAAATATTGCAAGAATTACCAAAATGTGACACAGAGACATGAAGTGAGCAAATGCTGTTAGGGATATGGTGCTGATATACTTGCTTGATGCAGAGTTGCCACAAATCTTCAGTTTAAAAAAAATACAAGTTCTGAAGTGCAATAAAGAAAAGTGCAATAGAACAAAGTATGCCTGTATTTGATCTCTCTTTCCTGGCACAGGGCTCCTAAAACCCTAGGAATCTCTAAAATGATAAGTGTCTTTTTGTCTGCTAATGAGATGACTAGTGGCTGGGAGGCTCCTGGATAGCCCCTAAAGATGGAGGGATGGTTCCCAGAGCAACAAACCAAGTGATTGGAAGGTTGAAACTTTCACCCCCTGACCTCCTGAGAGGGGAGAGGGGCTGGAGATTGAATTTAACTACCAATGGCCAATGATTTAATCAAACATGCCTCTGTAACAAAGCCTCTAAAAAACCATAACCTACTGGGTTTGGAGAATTTGCCCATTATGAACACATGCTGGGAGAATGGTGCTCTCGGAGAGGGATTGGCACCTCTGTACCCCTTTCCCCACTCCTTGCCCTATGCAGCTCTTCCATCTGCTTGATCCTAAATTGTATCTTTTTATAGTCAACTGGTAATATGGTAAATAAAATGTTTTCCTGAGTTCTGTGAGTCATTCTAGCAAGTTATGGAACCCAAAGAGTGGTTGTGAGAACCCCCAGTTTATAGCCAGTCCGTTAAAAGTACAGGTGACAGCCTGGACTTTGTGATTGGCATCTGAAGTAGTGTCAGGGGCAGAGGCAGTCTTGGGGGGACTGAATCCTTAACTTGTGGGATCTGACACTAACTTCATGTAGATAGTCACAGAATTGAATTGAATTTTAGGTCACCCAGCTGCTGTCAAGAGAATTGGTCAGTTTGGATAAAAACAAAACACCCTCTCCCATGCCCCGCCCTCCACCCCCCCCAAAAAAGCTATACAGATATGATCAAAGTTCTCTCCCTAAACAGTTGATAACCTGACCATGACTTAACATCATCTTACTGAAGTGATGCCTGAAGTGTCTGACCAGCATTTCTCATGCCAAATCCATGTCATCTTTCATGGTCAACTAAATTTGCCTTTATTCTTATGATACCATCTCATCATCTCTTCCATGATTCTCTGTCCCATTTCTTTTGTGAAGTTGTTCTTTTTGGTTCCTTTATCTTCCCACAAACATATCTAGGTTTTCTCTATCCTAGATAGCCTCCATTACTATTTTTCTCAACCTGCTATTTTATTATTTTACCAGTTAATTGCAAATCTTCTTTAAAGAGTAATTTAAGATAAATATAGCTGATTAAACACCCTGACACAACATCCTCTCTCCTCAAAATATATAAAATTACAGAATTTTTTTAAAAAGAAAAATACCTACTTGAGGTCCAGAGCCCCAAAGAGAAAACTTCAGCTGCCACAACAAATGAATATTCCATAGAAGCAAGCAGAAGATAAAACAAAAAAAATCATGAAAGCTGGAACCACACATGGGCTATGAGATTTGGGGTACTGACTCAAACAGAAGGACTGGGAACTAAGTCTTGCACCCCACAAATGGTAGGAGGCTGACACCGACATGAATATCAAGCCATATGGAGTAAGACTGGGTGATAATTAGAAAATATAAAAGACATTCCATTGCTTTAAATGTCAGTTAACAGACATATAAGTTAGAAAGTCCATATCTGTGAAAATTGATATAAAAACAATCTTTTAAAAATATTAAAAATTTTTAAAGACAGACACTTGTGAAATAAAAATCAGACAATAAAATTATTTCTATACCAAAAACCAAATAAATAAATTGAAGCAGTAACCAAAATGTTCCCTTTCTCCCAGCACCCCATAGTTTGCATACTTCCATCAAGGACTCTGATTCAGAAGAACATAATGGGCAAGCCTTCAAGAAACAGAGAATCTCAGTTTTATGTTAGCTGTTACAGGGAAATAAAAAATAATAAAAGTCACTCATCTTGTTTTATTAGGCCAATAAATCCTGATATTGAAATTTTCAGAGTATGTGAAAATAAACACATTGTCCAGTTTTACTTATAATACATACATAAATAGCCAAATAAAACATTTGCAGAGCAAATCCAATAGGTTATATTAAAAACATGCTCACAAACATGTATTTTTGTATCCTTTCTTGGAAAACAGTGACTAAGCAACAAGAAAAATGGATCAATAAAATCTACCATATCAACAGATTAAGGGAGAAAAGTCATCTTTTCACCTAAATATATTAAAACCAAAAGATTGTGGTAAAATTCAATATTCATTCCTGGTTTTTAAAAAGCTGATAAATTAGAATTAGAAGAAAACAGTTTTAACCTGAGAAAGTGTATTTACAAATATCTCTATAGTGAGCATTATGCCTAAAGATGCAACTTTGGGAGGGGAGAGGATTAAGATGGCAGAATAGAAGGACTGGAGCTCAACTTCTCTCCTAAAAAAAAAAATTTCACAACTAAACTCTGAGCAATCCCCACTCAAATGGACCGGAAACCTTAAAAAAGATACCCTACTCCAGAAGAAAAAGAGGAGGCCACATCAAGAGGTAGGAGGGGCGATTTCGTGATATAAACAACCCCATACCTCCCAGGTGGGAAGCTCCACAGACTGAAAACTAACTGGTTCACAGAGACAGACTCACCTATAGGAGTGAGAATTCTGAGCCCCACATCAAACCCTCACATGCGGGAGTCTGGCACTGGGAGAAAGAGCCCCCTGGAGCATCTGGCATTGAAGGCCAGTGGGGCTTGTGTGCAGGACCTCCATAGGACTGGGGGAAATGGAGACCCCATTCTTAAAAGGTGCACACAGACTTTCACTTGCACTGGGTCCCAGGGCAGAGCAAGGTCTCCATAGGAATCTGGGTCAAACGTGACTGCAGTTCTTGGAGGACGTTCTGGGAAAACAGGGGTGAATGTGGCTTGTTGTGAGGGAGGGACATTGAAGGCAAAACTCTTGGGAATATTCAGCAGCTGCCTTTCTATGGAGGTGGCCATTTTGGGAAAATCTGTCCCCACCCGTCAGTCAGTGCTGAGAAGCTCCAGGGCAAACAACAATCCAGGTGGGATCACAGCCCCGCCCCTCAGTAAACAGGTTACCTATAGACCCCTCAGGTACACAGCTGCCTCTAATCTCATCCAGAGACTAAGTCCCACCCACCAGAGGGATTAGAATCGGCTCCACCTACCAGTGGGCAGGCATCAGCCCCCTCATCAGGAAGCCTATAGCAAGCCCCCATACAGACTTCAGCCACAAGGGGGGCAGACACCAGAAGCAAAAGAGGCTACAACTCTATTATCTGTAAAAAGGTCACCACACCAAAACCTATAAAAATGAAAAGACAGAGGACTATAACTCAGATGAGGGAGAAAGGAAAAACCCCAGAAAATCTGCTAAGCAATGAGGAGATTCTTAGCCTCCAGGAAAAAGACTTTAGATTGTTGATGCTGAAGAAGATGCAAGACATCGGGAATAAACTGGAGGCAAAGATGGATAATTTACTGGAAACACTGAGCAAAGAGATACAAGATACAAAACTTAAACAAGAAGAGATGCAAAATACAATAACTGAAATAAAAAAATTCACTACAAGCAACCAACAGCAGAACACAGGAGGCAGAAGAACAAATAAGCGAGGTGGAGGACAGATTAGCGGAAATTATGGGTACAGAACAGAAAAGAGAAAAAAGATTGAAAACAAATGAAGAGAGTCTCAGAGAACTCTGGGACAATGTGAAATGCATCAACATCCATATTATAGGGGTGCCAGAAGGAGAAGAGAGAGAGAAGGGGACAGAAAAAATATTCCAAGAGATAATAGCTGAAAACTCCCCTAACATGGGAAAGGAACCACTCACTCAAATCCAGGAAGCACAACGAGTACCATATAAAATAAACCCAAGGAGGAATACACCAAGACACATATTAATCAAACTGACCAAAATTAAAGACAAAGAGAAAATCTTGAAAGCAGCTAGAGAAAAGAAACAAGTAACATACAAGGCAACCCCGATCAGGTTATCAGCAGATTTTTCAGCAGAAACTCTGCAGACCAGAAGGGAGTGGCATGATATTCTTCACGTGATGAAAGGAAAAAACCTACAACCAAAATTACTTTACCCAGCAAGACTCTCATTCAGATTTGGAGAAGAAATCAAAACCTTCACAGATAAGCAAAAGCTGAGAGAATTCAGAAACACTAAACCAGCCTTACAACAAATACTAAAGGAACTTCTCTAGGCAGAAAAAAAAGCCCACAAGAGGAAACAAAAATTCCACAAATGACAAGGCTCACCAGTAAAGGTATATATGCAGTAAAGATATGAAATCACCCATGCACATTTATACCACCAAAATCAGAAATCATGAGAAGAGGTGGGTACAAATGCAGGACACTGGAGATGAACTTGCAATTAAAAGAACAACAACTTAAAACAATCACATATACATATAGACTCTTATATCAAAACTTCAGAATAACTGCAAACCAAAAATCTACAATTGATACACAAACAAGGACTCTCTGAAGAAGAAATATATCTCATAGTAAATAAGTGCATAATCCACCATGAAGGGGGTCATTTGACATCATTCTTGGAATGCTGAAGTCTTCTTAGAACTAATTCTGATTTCCTCTCCATCAAAGAATTTATGATAATTATAATTAAATAATGCAACTGTACAATTTAATGATATAGTTCTACAATTGTATTAGTAATAACCATTTCTCTCCACGGTACAATGTAAAGTCTATAATGTCTTGTTTATCAGATTACCTAGAATGGTGTAATGCCTTTACTGAAGAATCAATAAGATGTAACAAATTGTGAGGACATATTTATATAGTTACACTGTTTTTTAACCAATTTATGCATTTTATATTTTACTTATTTTCAGAGGGTGTATTATTTTTGTTATTCTTACCAGTTAAGTTATTCTTTTTATTATGCTATATAAAATATTTAATGGTATATAAGACTTTCTTCTTTATAAATTTTAGTTGCATAATATACACAATTTTAATATAATGCTAATTTTTAAGGAAAAATTGAAATATAATAGATAATACTAAATAGTAAAGATGAAAGCCATACAAAATGGGATAAAATATAGAATAAATTTCCTATTTGTCTCAGCATATTTTCCATTCCACTTCTCCAGAGGAGTCACTTCATCTGTTTCTTAAGATCCATGATATAATAATCTGTGTTAATGTAATTGTGTTTAAATATATGTATTTTATTTTGTAAAAAAAAATACAGATGTACAAAAAAAAAAGAAAACTACTGTGAAATCACAGTAATTCAAAGAAAAGAAACAATTAAAAAAAAAGATGCAACTTTGAAAACGTTCCCTTTAAAGTCAACTATAACCAAAAAAACCAAAAAAACCAAAACCCTGTGTCATTACTTCTGCTATGCAGTATCATATCGGATGTTTAGGTTAATACAATAGTACATTAAAAATAAATAAAATAGAAATATTTAATGGGAATATCCAAATCTCCAAACACCCCCCCCCACTTTTTTTTTTTAGGTTGTGTGATCACTTACATAGAAAACCTAAATAAATTAGACGAGTAGACTTTACTGAATTTCTGAGCATATTCAACAAAGCTACTGAATATATAAAACATCTACTAATAGTAGAACACTGAGTCAGAATCACAAATGGATGAAGTCACTGTGTGAGGGAAAAGAGTATCATCCATTACACCGCTTCCTCTCTCCTCCATATGCTGAGATTGACTACCTCATCTCCGTTCCTTACCTGTGTGCCTAAGTAAGGTTGGCATCACTTCAGTTCACTTTACAAAAAAGCTGGCTTGAGTATGGAAATGTCCCCAAATTTGGATGTGTGCAGAGAAAACAGAAGAAATAATCACTGACCTTTGCTCTAAGCTGTACATGCTAAAGGAGCCTCGTTAGAAGTCAGCACAGGAAGCATTGGCAATAACCCAACTAATGAATGACATCTTGCTTCCCATTCATTCCTTTGGGAATGCCCAAAACAAAATTTGGGCACTCTTTTTCTCCTTGTTTTTGGAGAGGGGTTGTTTTCTGTTGGAGGTTTTTTTCATTTGTTTGGTTGGGGGGATTGGGAGCATAATATAGTTCAATAGCAGCAAGCTATAACCTTGAGAGGTTATGTACCCTAACTTCCTCTCATGCATGCTCATGGTCAAATGGTTTTGTCCAGGCTGCTTCCTCTCTTAGGAATGATTTTCTTCCTTCCCCAATCAAAAGTTTATTCTTCATAAAAATTCTAATCAAATGCCTCCTCCATGAAGCTTCCAGATCCTTCCCAGTTAGGATCATCCCTGTGTTTATACATGTCTATGTTTACGTCTATGTCTGTTTATGCATCACTGTGGGGCATCAAGCATTATACAGGGAAGTAACCTAACAATATCTGTGGACTACTTTGAAGTTGATCCTAGTACTGTCTGACAGCATTTTCTCTAATAAACATAAATCTTATATGTCAGCATACTTCAAAACTGTAGCCACTATCCATATATGGTGAATAAGCACTTGAAATGTGGCTGGTATGACTGAACAAATGAGTTTTTAATTTTATTTCATTTTAATAAATTTAAATGTAAATAGTGGAGTTGGAAAGCTTTCTTGTGACAGACAATGAAAGTTATAAAACCTAGTATGACACGCTATTAGCCTTAGCTGACAAGTAACTGAAATCAATTTCCAACTTTAGTTATCCTTTTAGGTTCTGGTAGCATCTACTTACTACTCCTTTAAATAGCCTTTGAGTTTGAAGTGGACTTTACTAAGAAGAGAAAACTTAGTGCTGGTTTCAGAGTAACTCTTTAATGATGAGTGTTAGAAATATTCCAGGCATGAGAAATGGAGACTACAGAAGTATGGAGGTGAAACTGTACTTTATTTTTAAAAATTAATTTACTTGAGAACAGATTATGGAAAGTATAGGCTGACTCGCACTTTCTCTTGAACATTATAGCCTATCTACTCTACTTCTCATATCCTACTCAAGGATATCATTCCAGAATTTTGTCTGTTTCTCTCCAGTATCATCAATTATTTCCTATGTTTATTGACTGATTCCCAATACAACATAATGAAACTGTTATTTCTCCCATCATAAAAAGAGGGAAATAAGCACTTCTTTTGACTCCATTTCCCCAGCAGCATCCACTTCGTTTCATTTCATTTATCTCTTTCACATCTCGGTGATCAAGCATTTGATGTTTCATCAACCAACTGGCAACACTTGACACAATTTGTTTAGAGCAGACATCAGCATCTTTAGGAAAGTCAAGATTGTGGATTCAACACTCAAGAAAACACAATCTGCAGGGCTTCTGGGACACTATCCTATCTTGCTTTTCCTTGTACCCATCTGGCAGCTTCTTCTCAGTCTCCATTATCGACATCAGTCAACTCATCCAGAGAGGTTAATAACTTGTCAAAAGACTGTGATTAATAGTCCTAATTAATAGGCAGACCTGGAAACCAAACTCCATGGTCTGACTTCGAAGCTGGTGCCGAATACAATAATGTTCAATACTTTTATGGGTTTTTGGATAGAGAGGGTCCTATAAAGAGCTATTTCCTACTTGACTGTGCCCCAGGGGAGGGAAAACACCAAGATTAGAGAAAGATTGCTTCTTAGACGTAGTTGTCACATCTAAAAACTTTCATTTGATGTACACATTGTGTTAGATTTCCCAGATCACCAAAGTAATAACAGTATGTAATCCATCCCGCGACACAAAACGTTGCAATTACAGTCACTAGAAATCGATGTAGTCCACAGCTTCAGAAAGAAAAAAGGCAGGGAGAGGATGGATTAATAATTCATAAAATTAACTTAATCAGGTAAAAGCATACTTGTACTATGGGATAATTACATTTTCATGGTTGTTTCTTCCTGGACATAAATAGACTCAAAATTACCTGCACAAAGATACACTCAAAATGATTTGTATTTGTTCAGTGTTGTTTGCTTCACAAAATCTTTATTATCTCATTTAATATAAGTGGCAGTGGACTAAATTGATTAAAAGCATAATATTTTCAGCTTGCTTGAAAATCCTTTAGAAAAATCTTAATTAGTATAGTGTGTTGGCTTCACACCTGTGCCCTACAATCTGCCAAATGATTTCCCTCCAGGTGCATTTCAAGGTGTTGATCATTAATCTGTTTAGTCTAAGAATCTCAGAGTCTGATGACCTTACAGATGCTTTTCTTCCTATACACTGATGAAAATTTCTAGAATTGGATGTAGCAGATTACAAAAAGTGTTTCTTCTATAAAGGTAGTAGAACTCTGAAATCTTTCTTTTCTGGTCCAGAACACACAAATAAGCTGGCAGTCAAGGGCATTAGGCAAAGTCCATCTGTTTAGTCAGGCATTTGTCCAAAAGAAGGCAAAGATTTTATTTTCTCTTGCACTGATTTTTTTTTTTAAATTAAGTACTCCTAGTAAAGGAAACTGAAACTGAACCATGATGGTTGGTTATACTTGAATGTGCTGAAGAATGTTGCTTTCTCTCAGTATTTTATTCCTAAATCTTCTCATACTCTCCCTGACCACTACCATGCAACCAAATATTTATATTTGCCCCATATCGAAATTAACATGTTCACATTGTTTCTCTCAAGATTTCACAGTGAAGGGACAAGTTTTATGTTAGACCCTCCAGCTCTGTGCTCACAAGACACACTGTGTGTTAGTTACATGTTCAGTTAATACCTTCTCCATTGTACTGTAAGCCCCAAGACTGCCAGGTCTGATCTGCTCCCCACTGTACACCGACGTCCAGAATGCTGCCCATCAAATCACAGTTTCTTTTTGCACAAAAAATTTGCACATTACTCAATACCAAATGTATAGTTAAGTCAATCCTTCTGTCAACTATAGTCTAATAGTGTGGATAAACATTCATGAAACACCATAACATAGACTCTTTCCATTTCCAATGCTGATTTTCATATGGGCAATGCAGCATATCACAATACCAACAACATGACTGAGAAAAGTCTGAATGCATAATGTGGCATGTGATCCAACCATAACGGACAATGAAGATGGATTCACCTTAACTGGGAAACGGAATTTACCTACAATAACTAGCAGGGCATAGGCAGTATTTTTTTTAAGGAATTATAGTTGTTATATGTTGGAAACAATAATAATGTAAATCATCACTAGATGCCAACTAAAAGTCAGAGGGCAAAAAAGCTCCAAAACAGAAAACACTGTGTGCAACTGAGATGGATAAGTTCTACGTGTCCTGAAAGCCACACCCACCTGCAACAGGGAAACTGGGTTAATACAGGAAGAAAGGGAGCGAAAGAGAAAGGGAAGGAGAAAGGGAGAAAGACATGAAAAGAGGGAGGGAGGGAAGAAAGAAAGAGAAAGCTATTGCCAAGGCCAATTAAAACAAATTTACCTTAGATTCTTCTTGCATTAACAAGAACATAATGAATAAAGTATTTCACAAAAAAATGCACTTCTTGCTAACATAAATGCTTGGATGACAATACCATGTAAATTATCTCAGACCTATCTTGTAAATGCATTAAGACTCAGCTATATCCAAAGGGCAAATCTAAAGGATTCTGGAACTGTTTTCCAGCAGTTAATTAGCATGAGAGACCTAAGTGCCTCTTGGGAAGGAATCCACCCTCAGGCTGAGAAAGAGCAGCAATTTCAAATATAGCATCTAACTGATGTGTCCTCAGCCCCAGAGTCCATGAACTTGGCCCAAGTCTACTGTAAATGATCATGACTAAACTAAAGTGACTGTAAGCCATCAGGAACACGAACAGCTCTGATTTGGGACCGCGGAGTATGTATTCTAGGTTCAAGTCCCTCCATTTAGTAAGACACATGGCACAATGTAAGAGCATAAGATGCTTAGCTTTGAAATGATTCCAACAGCTTCTGACTTCCTTACGGCTGCAGCTTTGGTACCCACAAATAACTGTAGTTTTGGCAACAGTAAGAGGTACATTTCCAGAAGTTTCTAGAATCATCCTATCATGGAACCAATATTAGAACAAGAGGCTGCTTTTGAGTATTCTGAGACATCACCTAGAGGATTCTTTCAAGGGGAATTAAAGGTTCCACAATAGTAGGGAGAGGTGAACTCAGAGAAACACTAATTCTATAATTGTATACCTCTTAACTCTTAACCAGTGTGATCTGGTGAAAAACAAAATGCATATACTCTTGAAACAGGGAAACAGTTTTAAAGCTTCCAAAAGGTCGATGCAAAAATATTCTTATTTATATGTTAAATGTTTCTGGTTTTCATCTTCTGTGTCAGTGCCAAAAGCAAATCATGCACACATCACATAGGACTATGAAATCAACCATGAATAACTTGTAAGACTTGTCAAATAGCTGTGGTTCAACTATGGACCAGCTTCATACATTACATCTCCAACATACACAGTAGCTGCACTGCAAAGAGCATGTTCTAACTGAAATCTTAAATGGTGAAAAATGATAAAAATTACTACTAGGATTAACTCAATAAAATACCTTGAGTTTGATAATCTCAGTCTTCAATATACTCAAAAAACATGAGTAAAGTAAATTCTTTATATCATGAATGCCCAAAACTTTCATATAATTTTTGAAAGGCACTTATTTTTCCAGATTGGGAAAGTCAGTATTAAAATGAACTCCAGAATATTACACATTTGGTTTACATGAATATAAATATCCCAAAAACTCAAGTCTAAAATACTTGATAAAGGGATAATCAAAGAGCTGATTTTCCTACATTGGATCTCTAAATTCCTCAAATTCACTCTCCAAGTTGGTGTAGACTATACATTATTAACTTCAGAAAACTCAGGATTCAGCTAATCTCATGCAGACACAGCATAAAAGAAGGCCCTGATAAATGTGTATAAAAGTCTATTTTTTTCTTTTTGAAAAGCCTTTTTCTATTGATTTCAGTAAGATAAGTAATATGACATGAATTTGGCTTCGAATAGATTTGAGCTTGTTTTTTCAGATCTATCAATTACTAGCTTAGTCCTTAAAAGAGTTATCAGCCTCTTTGAGCAAGCTGACTGACCTTGTGAAGATGACTATTAACACCCCTTATAAAGATAAGAGAAAATATGTGTATCATACCTAGCACAGTGCAATACACACATAAATGGTAGCTATTACTGTTACTTCACCAATGCTATTACAAGTCCACCACTTTTACTGTTCCTATTACTTACTACTACCGATACTACTACTACTACTACTACTACTAATACTACTACTACTACTACTACTACTACTACTACTACTACTACTAGACCAAGGATGAGCATAGAAAATTCTGGATATGACAGTAACAAGTAGAGTCCACTTGTTTGCAACTATAAAAATATAAGAATAAAAAGGATGACTATAAAATTTTTGGATATTGAGTCATCCCTAATAATTTTTTCTCTATAGAGTAGATTATGGAATTAACATTAGCTTGGCATGCTTTCAGAACAGTTAATTAAAACACAAAGGGAATCCTTTCTCTTTAGCTATTTTATCCTTTGGAAAGCACGTCCAAAATATGCTAGACTACAAGAATTACAAAACCACTTCAAATAACAGTGGATATCTCCTTGGGATTTTAAATATCTGGTGATTGGCAATTAAAAATGACAAAAGGAAATAAATGTACCAATGGTATTTTATTAAGCAGAGGACATATTTATGAAGCCCATGGTATGCTGCAGAAACTTAGGTTTGTACCAAGGAGACTACCAGTGTCATGCAAGGTAAGATATCTAATGTCAAGGAAATTACTACATATTATGACAGGTAAAACAAGAGTAAACCATCCAAAACAGCACATCTTCTAAAGGCTTCAGGTGAGCTAAAATGTAATGAGTGGAGAGTGAAATAATCACATAAAATTTCACAAAAATGGTCACAGATGCTTGAACTGAGCCTTGACAGGTGGCAGAGAGCAGAGATAAGAGTTTCCAGGCAAAAATTTTATCATAAACCAAGTCATGGGGAAAAAAAAAAAGGCTGAGCTTTATATGTTTGCACGAACAATGGGATCACTGGGTTTGCAAAGCATTTTGCCAAACAGTGGGATCTAAAATTGTATAAATCAGCAAACTGGCAACTTGAGAAAATCTTCTTTGGGAAAATTAGTCTACATCAAAATGCCACATAATTTGTTGATGGTAAAGACTGCAGATGGGAAAAATTAGTAAGAGGCTATAATAATCCATAAAGACTGTAATAATGAGGACAGAGGGTTTGGGCAGGGCAGGAGAGATTACAGAGGAAAAAAAAGGGAAGAAGTAGAATGATAAAGAGTCTAAGAAAAGATGGACAGGACATATTAACTGACTGAAGGTATGTGTCTAATGAGTAAACAATTGAGTCCAAAGTTAAGCCTGGATGTTTGAAAGAACTATGAGATCCATCAGAAATAGAGTCTAGGAGTGTAGACAATAAGCCAAGAAGAAGGAGCCAGATAAAAATGATAATGGATGGGTGGAGATTAAAAAAAAATGTGCTTTGGGGAATATTTAGGGATGGAGCTGTAGATGTGGGCACCACCAGCCTTGAGGCGCGTGGGACCCATCAAAGTAGATAGAAGGCATCTAGAGAGTCAGAGGACAAGGACTTGATCTTGGAGATGCTCATAACCAGAAGACAGTAAGTCCTAGGAACAATGATAAGGGGCCTTCAGGAAGGAGGGGAATTATCTTTAAAATTAAGAATTTCTCAGAAACATCCCTAGGAAACAATCTCTACTGTCTTCTAAACCACACATATGATGGAAAATGGTAAGTTATGATTTAGGCAATAAATTTTTATAATGTGTCCCTGTGTGCCAGACACAGTCAAGGTAATGGGGACAGAGAGAAACCCAATGAACTGGAAATGAGGACCCCAGTCTCTGCCTCCTAACCATTCAGAGTCCCTGATGCTTGACAATGACCCCCCAGCCTCATCCCATTCTGGAGAGAATTCAATCCAGAGCAGTTAGGATCAGGAAGGCAAGACCCAGCATTGATCTTGCTGTTGATACCTGAATATCAGGGGAAGCTAATAACTGATGCTTTGAAATTGGTACCTAGTTATCTCCATGGATCAGAACTTTCCCCTTGTCTCCCAAGCCTGTCCCCATTTTATACTTTGCTTGTAACCAAAATTCTTCCCCCTAGGACAGGGCAATTTGGCTACCACTGAACCTCTCTGAACTCAGCCTCCTTAGAGAATAGTTATTGCCAATAAATTAGGCCCGTCCTTTTCTAGATTTCTCAGCTTCCCTACACAGAACCACTCAGAGGGATTTCTGATGGATACTATTTTTGGAGGGCTCTGAGAGTAGTCAAATTACGATAAAACGTCTCCAGCTTCACATACATCTCAAGAAATGTATTTACTAACAATCTCAAAACCACCTTCACTCTTTCAGTGAAAAAAGTAGCCTCAGCTTTAACTTTCTAACTGAAAACTGACAAGGAAGAAGGACTCTCCACCTCTAGGGCGGCCCCCAGACATCGGACTCAGTGAACTCCCATCCAGATAGCCCTAATAGAATTACACCTTTCCTCTAGCAGTGGTTTGTTTCCATTTATAAGGGCTTAAGTCTTCTGCCCCTTTGTAGCAATTGCTCTTTTTTGGTTCTGTGCACTCTTTTTCAAAACTGAAATTGGAAAAGAAATGTATGAGAAGAAATTCAAAAAGGCAGAAAAAAAGAAAGAAAAAAAAAAAAAAAAAGAAAACGTAAATAGTCCCAGAGCATCAAAAACCAAGTAAGAAAAATTCTCTGCCTAGATGTAGTCAGGATTTAGCCTTACATTAAGAGCCAAGATATTCCCTCAAGCTGCAAATCAGATTGCAAAATTCAAATTCCATTTACTTAATCAGTAGCTTATAATATTACAATAGCAATGAATCTAGTTTCCAAAGACTAAGGAAGTAAAATAGAAGGGCAATGACTTAGAGTTATAGTTTTGTCTAAAAACACGGACTTCACTAAGCGAGTTTGTTTCTTCTGATATTTAGACCTAATCTGGATTCAAAAGAAATTCAGTTCAATAAATATTTCTATGTTAATAGATATGTGAAGATGAATAAGGCTCCAGAGTCGTAACTTCTAGGAATTCTAATTATGAGGTCAGTTCAGAATCTTAACAAATCAGGGACCAAGGCTGGCAGGAATTAAGAGTGAAGAAGCAGAGTGGAATGTCAGGGTCAAGGAAATGAATTTATTCTGTGTGGTTGGAGGGAGGGGTAGACACTGAACTATTTTAAAGCTGAAACATGATGCAATCCAATCTGCATTTTAGACAGATCACTATGGTGATGATGATGGGTTGGAGGGAGGCCGTTTGGGAGCAGGAAGAATGAGAGGATGCAGAAGTGTGAGCACAGCCATGGCAAAACAGAAATGAGGCTGCTCAGAGAGACATGGGATGAGTAGAATCCGACTGCAGCTGGGCTGAAAGGAGAGAGGGCTCTGTCTCCTCTGCAAGGTCTTTCATGCTGCTCACCACATTTCCAGCACTGAGGGTCCTGCCCAGGGAGGCAGGCATCTCTCTGCCCAAGCAAGGCACCACCCTTATCCAGTCAGCTCTATGGTGAAAGTCCTACCAGCAATACACGAACTTCAAAGTGAGCCGGGATGATTCAGCTTGACCTTCACATTTGTTACTGTTGGATTTCTTCTCCCTTTTTGTTCACTGGGCCTGATGCAATGGAAACTAGGGAAGCCCGGTGGTCTTGGGATTTTCGCATTGGCTTTTTTGATAAGGAGAGATGTGACCTTAGGCAAGTCACGTCCCTTCTCTGAATCCCATTTTGTCTGTAATTGGGGATTCCTATAACTAAGATCCGTTTTAGACACATCTGTAATTTATTCCAAGTGACTCTGTTCTAGTCTATCAACCAGTTATTAGCATACAAAGAAAATACTGATTAATCTCAAAGGAGTTCAGATAGGTTGACTGACTTTTTTTTTTTGTTTTTTGTTTTTTTTTTTGCTTTTTTGGGCTGCATCCACAGCATATGGAGGTTCCCAGTCTAGGGGTCTAATTGGAGCTGTAGCCACCAGCCTATGCCACGGCCAGAGCAACGCCAGATCTGAGCCACATCTGCAACCTAAACCACAGCTCATGGCAATGCCGGATCCTTAACCCACTGAGCAAGGCCAGGGATCGAACCCACAACCTCATGGTTCTTAATCAGATTCGTTTCCGCTGTGCCATGATGGGAACTCCTAAAAGACTTCTTGAAAAGGAAAGTCCCTGAAACACGATAGACAAGGAAAAAACCATAGACTTCTCTAAATTAAAATAAAGACATCAGGAAAGTGCAACAATTCAATGGGATTTGATTGCCAGAAAAGGGCTGATGGTGATTAGATATCTAAGTTTAATAAGAGGATCACCCAATGAGTTTAACTGTCTGGGACTGAAAACTCAGAAGATGTGTGCCCCACTCCTGAACCAGTAAATCTCTATTCCCTTGTTGCTTAGTTAACTTCTAATTCCCACTGGTCATCTTGCAAATGGATTCTTTTTTAATGAAGACTTGCTGCTTCTTTTTTTAAAAAAGTGTTTTGTTTTGTGTTTGTCTAATAGCCTTCTCTTCTCTGACAACAGCATCCTCCCACTCTTAGGAGGGACCTGCCTCCTGACCCACTCTGTAAATTCATGGTCTGCGGGCTGCTGTCTTACTCTGTAACCTTGGCTCCCATATCACAACCATTTGACTGTCTTTAGATTTCAGACCGAACCTGGTCACTGTTCTTTAAGACTTTTTTCCTGTGAGACTGAGAGGTGGAATCCTTTCTTTCCTGATGCTAAAACTGGAAAGATACAGCTCTCGAGCTGTCAGTAGAAGATGTTCTGTTGGGGGACAGGGCGGGAAGGGATGAGAGATGGAAAGAAAAAAGGTTCCACGTCAGTCCTAGGACCAGTGGAACTGCTCCTTGCCTTGTAAAAATTTCTTGAACTCTTCTTTTGATGCTGAAGCCTAGATTTCCTGCCAAAACTACTTCAAGTTGGATTTCTATATTTTGCAACCAATGAAGTCCTGACTGATGTAGCAATTTTCCCCATAAGGAAGAAAAATGGAAAGGAGTGGTTTAGCTCATATCATCATCACGACTGGAAAAATAATTTAAGTGGCTAAATACTAGAGGCAAGTCAGTGATATTATCTTTAAGTATGTAAAATGATTATATATATAATATATATATACTAGTCTCTGAAGGACAGTACTTGCTGAAACAAATAACAATGGTCCTTGCCAACAACAATTATAATTTATAAGGCTTTGGTTTTATTGTTATTGTCATCAAAGGCAGAAAGATTTGCGTCACTTGCAAGAACTTTACAAATTTCCTTTCTAGATGCTGTTGATCTTCAGTAAAACACGTAGGAAAGAAAAGGCCATGTGATGGGCAAGGCTGGATGCCTGTATAGATTATATCCTCACAGGACATTGTTAGGGACAGTGTGGAAGGTGGCATGTAGCTATCCATCAGCGAAGGCCATCTGGACCATGTCAAGCGAATGCAATAGGGCTAAATTGAAAGGCTGGTCTGTCTACCATTCAGGTTGATTCTGGGAACAAAAGAAATTAAAATTATTTTCCACCTACAGGAAAAAATAGGCTCAAAGAGCTGGGGGGAAAAAAAGATAAGGGAAATAAAAATGAAAATAACTACAAATCACTTTTCATGAGAGTCACTTGCTCAACCTGAACAGCTGGGTCTTGAAAAGCTTTGGGACATATTCACCGAAACGAGTGTTCAATTCATTATGTTCTCACTTCTGCTCTGTGGTAAACCAGTTTGACAAAGATCATCTTCACACATTGTTTTATTATCAGATCAAGTATGTAAATTGGGGGAAAGTGAGTTCCCAAGAAGATAGGAAAGATAAAAGAAAAACTGTCTTAAGAAATGTGGAAAAAACAGATTTACAGACAAAGAATCCTCAATTAAGATTCTTAACCTTTTTGTCCCCGTAGATTCCTTGTGTGTTTGGTGAATCCTATGGGCCCCCTCTCTACCTTAATAATCACCATTCCCCCAATTTTCTAAGTCAAATATTCAGAATTCCTAATTCTCTTAACCACAAACTCAAAAATAAGCTGTCAACAAATTCTCTCAGCTCTTCCTCCCATCCCAATGCTTTCACCCTAGGTCAAACTTACCTGATATAAGTACTGCAAAGTCCTATTAACTATATGGCATGTACCTATCCCCTGCCCTACATGCCAATCTATACATGGCAGAAAAAAAAATGATTCTTTAAAAATTCTGTTCATGTTAACTCACTCCCTGAACAAAATGCCCCAATGAGTAGTTCCCTGGTGGCCTAGTGGGTTAAGGATCTGGCCTTGTTATTGCTGTGGCTCAGGTTACTGCTGTGGCTCAGGTTCAACCCCTGGCCTGGAAATTTCCACATGCCACGGGCATAGCTGAAAACAACCTCCCCCCAAAAAACAAAAACTAATGTCTTCACAATTTAATCTGAATAAAATCAAAATATCTTACTATGGTCTACAAGACTGTACATGATCTGAACTCTGAACCAAAGAACGATAGCTAAACATTCTTGAGCACCAATATATCCCAGACCCTAGTCTAATTTTTTTTTGTCTTGTTCTACATCTTTCAATATTTCCATGAGTTGTGTATTATTATTTACACCTATTTTTTTCCTTTTTTTTTTTTAAGGCCACACCTGCAGTATATGCAAGTTCCCAGGACAGGGGTCTAATCAGAGATGCAGCTGCAGGCATATGCCACAGCCATGACAGTACCAGATCTGAGCCACATCTGTGACCTATGCCACAGTCTGTGGCAACACCAGATCCCTTCTCCCACTGAGCAAGGCCAGGGATCGAACCCATATCCTCACAGACACTATATCAGGTTCTTAACCCACTGAGGCACAATGGGAATGCCTATACCTACTTTAAAGATATGAAACTCAAAACATAGATAGGTTAGACAATTCGTGCACAGCTAAATAAGTAATACGTGCCAGTTCTGCTATTTAAACCTAGGCACTAGAGGCTACATTCAAAAAAAAAAGACTCCTGAGCCTACACTCTTAAACACTGTACTATCTCACCTCTTCCCATTCCTCTGCTTCTCATAATACTGTGCTCCAACCCCCAGGTCTTTAGTTTTGAATATACCGAGCTAGTTCCCACACTCCAGGATTTGTATGTTCTGTTCCCTTCTCTGGAATATTCTTCCCTCGGATCTCCATTGGTGGACTCCTTCTCATCACTCAGAACTCAGCCTACTAAAGGCACTGAGAGTGGCCTGCCCAAATCTATCTCTTCTTTTGTCCCTATTTTTTTTTCTTTTTTAGGACCATACCTGTGGCATATGGAAGTTCCTGAGCTAGGGGCCAAATTGGAACTGTGGCTACAGGCCTACACCACAGCCATGGCAATGCAAGATCTGAGCTGCATCTGCAGTCTACTCTGCAGCTTGTGGCAATGCTGGATCCTCAACACACTGAGTGAGGCCAGGAATCAAACCCTTATCCTCAGGGACACTATGTTGGGGTCTTAATGCACTGAGCTACAACGGGAACTTCTTGTCCCTAATTTTTTTGCCACTTAGCCTTCTTTGGTCATTCTTATACTTAGAAAAATGATCCAAACTCAAGCTCCAGGGGTGGAATTTTAATAAAAGAAAATCTTTCCTAGGCTCTAGACCAGTCATAGTAACATTATTTCCCAAGCAGCTGACACAATTTTAGCCAATAAGATATAATGTGTAGTCTGCTGGAAACAGACTTACTTGCTGATAAAAATGAGACTTAGGGGATGAAACTGTCTCTTCACCTAAAGACTTTTGCCTAGGCACATAAGAATTGTGGTTCTTGGAGTTCCCACTGTGATCAAGAGTAATTGGGGGAGAATAGCTTTTATAAGACAGTCAGGGAAGATCTCTCTGGAGAGGTGATTAACTGTGGATCAGCCAGGAGGCTTCCAGCTGCAAGTAACCAAAAACTTAAGATAAAATAGCTTAAACAATAGAGAAAATTTTTGTCTTACATAAAAAGATACCTGCAGGTGGAAGGGCCCTAGAATTAGTTAATCAGAAGCTAATGGGTGTAAGAGGACATCAATTCTTTTTTTTTTTTTTTTTTTTGGCTGCCCTTTGGAGTCTGGAGTTCCCAAGCCAGGGATCAGATCTGAGCCACAGTCGTGACTTAGCTAGGTCATTTTTCCTCATAGGACCTATCATCTGAAAGTACCTTATTTATTTATTTACCATTTGCTTTCTTCCCTGGAATGTGAATTCCCCAAGAAAAGGAACTTTCTCCACTTTTGTCCATTGCTGAATCTCCAGTACACAGAATACCGTCATACTCCTCCTCCTCCAAATCTGTATGACCTTGGAAAATTTTCTTAATATCTCTGTGTCTCCGTTGGATTGTAAAGATCAAATTCATTAATTCATGTCAAGTGCTTTCAAAAGGACCTGGCATACAATTAGTGCTCAATAGCTTAGTTATTATTACTCTTATATAGGCACTAGATAAATATTAGTTGAACGAATGAGACTTTAAAAAGCTTAATCTCAAAGATGTGGTGTAATCACCCTCTAAATTGGAACATGATGATAGGAGGGCTTGTCTTATTCAAAAGAAATACATTTTTAAGAGGAGAAGTGGAGTAGTGCCAATAGTCAAGAATATTAACCTCTGCACAGAAATCTTCATTTCCTGAGGAAAGAAGCACCCTAGAAAACACTGAGTAGAAAAAACAGTAACGGTGGCCATTCTGGTGTACTCATTATGGCACAGGAATTAGACATGAACAAGACAGGTGAGGTTCCTGTTCTTGTCAGCAGTGACAGAGACTTCAACCATCCATGAATAAGCCACATAATTTATTTGGCCAAAAGCCAACCATGTAACAGGTGCTTGAAGATCATTAATGACATTTAATCTCCAAAGTAGCAAGGAAACAATGGGAGGAAGTGACCGCTTTGGACCTAGTTCTGACAACGAGAATTGATGTAATGTAAACTTTACAAGTGACCATGTTATCTTGACTTTTATTTTTTTCAAGGACAGCATGAATTGTATACTCTATGTGAGTGTCTTCAAAATGTTTAGAGGAAAGATATGCATTATTCATGGCATGAGACTCCTAAAGAGATGATGACTCAAAAGTGTTATGATGTTCTCAAAAATGCAATTTTGAGTGCAATTGCAAATGATAAAATAAGGATAAAAGTAGGAAGAAAACTTTTAAGAAATGTAGCTACAGATTTTTTAAAAGAAAAATTGCAATTGAAAAGTATCCCTATCGATCTTATTCGTCATCTTGGTAAATGCAGTTCCAAAAATGTGGCATAGAGTCAAAAGAATTGTCAGATGAATGAACAAATGAACATTGAATATGAGTGTGGTAGGGCCAGACAGACTCATATCAGAATGACCAAGGTCTCAAGTGAGCTAGGATTTGAGAAAAAAATTAAAATACCAAAGTAACTTAATACTTTTATTTGGAGCAAGAGAAGGTCATAAGTTTGAGCTAATGATAGAATAATGATACAGTGTTTTTCAATCTCTAAAACTGAGACTAAACACGATTAGGAAGAAATTAAAAACACAATAAGGCTTTCTTGGTCAGCACCTAAATGAATGCATATCCCCTAATAAGGACGAATTTCAAGCCACATTAGGAAAATAATTTGTGATGGGAGATCTCTGGGTACTAAGAGCAGTATTAGAAGATTAGGACTACAGGAAAGAGCTAAAACAGTGAATTCCAAAATCTACAGAAAGATGAACTGTGGTTGATTCCTGCTACATTCTGAATGATTGATCAAAAAAGCAAATACTGGAGTTCCCTTGTGGCCAAGTAGTTAAGGATTTGGTGATGTCACTGCTCCGCTGTAGCTCGATTCGGTCTCCTGGCTCAGGAACATCTGCAAGCCGTGGGCATGGACAGATATATATATATATACACTACCACGTTTCCCTCTTTGATACTACTATTAATCTGATAAGCCATTATTAATCTGGTAGATCAAGAAGGTTTACACTGTTCATGAATTGATCAGAACGGCTTTGAGACAGTCTGGAATAATAAGGTTCGGATACTAGCTTCATCTGGTGAATTCGCCATTGCCTATGTCAATATACCCTTACTTCCTAGTGGTGAGATGACTCCTGGTCACCTTATAGCACCATTCCTCCCACTTACATCTTATATCTCGGTCCCGGTTTATTTTTTTCTCCCAAACACCTGTCACTCTCTAAGCTACTTTATTGTTTATCTCATATAGTTTCTGTCTCCCCCCCTTAAATGGAAATTCTATAAGGATAAGTATTTGAATCCATTGGGTTCAGTGCTTTATGCTCAATGCCAAGCACAGTACCCTGACTGAGTATTCAGTGAATATTTTCTTGACTGACTGAATGAATGACTCTTGAAACATGGCGTCTAATGCATGCCAATGAAGAAGGATATAGGCCCACTAAATTTTTTTTTTTTTTTGAGGGGGACACAGTCAAGGACAGAACTTCAAATCACATCCCGCAAATAGAAGAATCAAATGAGTATTTTTAGTCTAGGAAAAAGGAGACATGAAGGGTGGGAAAAGGAGGATGGAAGTTGGTTTGATATAGTAGAAAGCTTCAAATATCTGAGCTCTATTATGAAAAGGGATTATCCTATTGTTTCTATTTTTAAATGATCAACTGATATAAATAAATGGAAGTGACAGTCTGATTTCACCTCTGTTTCACACACTCCAAGTTTTCCAGTGATGGTCCTGGCTGCCACTGAAGGAGGGAGTTTCTCTTTTTCAAGGGTTTAAGATGAATGAAAAATTTGTAGTGATGGTGGTTAGACTAGATAACATTAATATTATGCCAGACTACGATGCTTTTATTCTGTGAATTAAATCAGATAGCTTCCTTGTGCCAAATGTATCCTTTGGAAAAATGGACACAGAGAATATATTTACAAGTAAAGCATAGGAAATAAACTCAATAGCTTAAAAATACAAATCTGACTTAGTAATTTGTCCAGCTTTTTAAATCACCTGAAAAACTTTTAAGGCCTATAAGTGTTCCATTATATGAAAAAAATTCCCAATTTCTGAGGGCTGCAGGTGCGGCATATGGAAGTTCCCAGGCTAGGGGTTGAATCGGAGCTACAGCTAGCTGCCGGCCTATGCCAAGCCACAGCAACACCATATCTGAGCCCTGTGTCTGCAACCTACACCACAGCTTATGGCAACACTGGATCCTTAACCCACTGAGCAAGGCCAGGGATCAAACCCTCATCCTCACAGACACTATGTTGGGTTCTTAACCCACCAAGCCACAATGGGAACTCCCTCTCTCAGTTTTTGATATTAATCTTCTGTGCCCCTCTTTCCTTTTCTTTCCATTTTTCTCTTCAATGTACCATCCACACATGCAGAGTTCTAATCACTGTAAAGGCTACTGACTCATATTTCCAGAATTCCCTCAATCTTTTCCCAGATTTAAGTTAAAAAGAAAGGCTAAAGCGTTCTGCTTGAACATCTCCTCTTAATATACAAAAAAATTGTAGTTTGAAAAAGATTAGTATAGTACTCCAACTTTCTTTCAAAAGCTGAGATTCCATGCTGCCACCCTTTCTGTCAATGTCAAAGGACCCACATGTGTCCTGAAGGAAACTTTGTGTCAGGTAGAGACCCTGGGGATTCTTTACATCTTCCCATAAGACCAAGTAAAATGCTTCAATTAAAGCAATTGGTATGCAATAAATGTTGACTGTCAGATACATAGTTTTCTGAAAACCTGGCAGAAGGTTGCTTTAGAAGAACTTGTCTCCGCACTAGCTTCTTCAGTTTTGAAGGTCCCAAAAGACTTTTATAAAGGGAAATAAAAGATTATTTAAATAAACTAATATATTAATAATCATGCTACTAATGGAGCTCATAGGATTAGAACTGTCCTACTTAATTTGGACTGCTTTTAATAGATGTGACTTTTCTAATTTTCTGGAGAATGGTTCTGTATTTAACACATTCATCAACTGTGATCATCTTCTTCCCTTCAACTTTAGATAAAATTGCGCTAATTCCCATTCCACACTCTATTGAAAGTCTAATGCCAGGCTTCAGAAAAAGGTAAGGTGGGAATGTGTGTTTGGGATGAGGAGGGTAGCAGCTTATGTTTATGCTACTTCCAAATTCATCTACATCCAAACTCTTACTTCTGCTAGACTAACTCAGCGTGTGGTTCATCTCATGGTCTCTGCAAACTGTCAAGTCCTACACCTACCACATGAGCAATTTGGTCCCTTTCCTTTATTTCTGTTGAAACACAAGGAGGAAACAAAGAAACAAAAAGGAGGGTTCAGCTATCCTTTTATGTAAATAGACTTCACAGAAGTTTTTGGAATAACAGAGGGGATTTACAGAACACACACACACACAAACATACATACATACACCCCTCGCAAAACTTAACATTAGACATCTCTCTTCTTCTAGTGTCCCTTTCCACCGAGTAGGTCCCAGCTCCTGAAAACTTCCCTGTGTCTCTTTTCTTTGTTTTCCTTCACCCACACATTTCTTCTTACTTCTTAAATAGAGATTCTAGCAATATCAACATTTAAAGGAGTTCCCATCGTGGTGCAGAGGAAATGAATCTGACTAGGAACCATGAGATTGTGGATTCGATCCCTGGCCTTGCCCAGAGGGCTGGGGATCTGGCGTTGCCATGAGCTGTGGTATAGGTTGCAGACGCAGCTCAGATCTGGCATTGATGTGGCTGTGGTGTAGGCCGGCAGCTGTAGCTCCGATTGGACTGCTAGCCTGGGAACCTCCATATGCCACAGGTGCAGCCCTCAAAAAGACAAAGGACCAAAAAAAAAAAAAATTTTTTTTTAAATCTTACAGTCATGTTTGGTATTTCCTTTTCTTACATCCCCTATAACTAAACTGTCCCCAAATCTATTTTGTTCTCAGACAGCATTCAGAATGAACTTCTTTTCTTTCCTGCTACCTGTTCTCTAGTCCAAATCCATAGATCATCTGCAGCTTTTCTCTGTCCTCCTGCAATGAACTAACCTGATCAAACACATGAAAATACATTTGCTCAGGTTCCATTCTTGCTTAAAAGTTTTTCGTCAATTCCTAACTTCCCACCCAGAGTTTTAAATGGCCTCTTATACCTAGACCAGCTCTGTATTTTTCCGAGTTAATGTCCTAACTCAGACCTCACAACTCACACAAAGCCTTACCATCTTGCCTTTGTTCTTGATGTATGGCTGTATATCCTTTGTTTATTCAAATCCTACTCATGTTTGAAGATTCCCTTCCCAATCCCATCCCTACCTTATATATTTCAAGCCTAAACTCTCTCTCTCTCATAGCACAGTTAAGAACCCAGTTGCTTCAAGTATGTTTGTTTATTTGCTTGTGTACATTTGTTTACTAAATTTGACTTGAACTCATAGGAATAGACAGGACTCTATTTTACATGTTATTGTGTCCTTTCACAGAGCCAAAGCCAAGTCTGGACATACAGAAGCTATTACGGTTTACTGAACAGGACGACAGCTAAGAACTTGGGCTGGGGAGATATCAGCCTCATTGTGAGATATCAAAGCAAATTTAAAAATTTCTCTAGGATTTTGTTTGTAAATGTGAGTTGTGGGGTCACCATGAAGACTAAGTAGTATAAGGCATATAAAGCACTGAGTGTAATGTGTCTGGCATTTTATAGCCTGAGCATTTTTAAGAATCAAGTACAAAGAGCATTTTGGGTCATCTATCCCAACACCTCCATTCCACAAACAAGAACATTAAGTTCCAGAGAGATTAATTAAACTGAAAGACTAGATCTTCCTTCTGGGAGAAGTAGCTGGTGACTTTCTCAAGATACTTATTGTCTTGGAGCTGACTAAGGACCCAAACTCTTGACTCTCAGTCCATGGCTCTTTTTGCAATATTCCAGTGCTACTAGAATTAATTTGGAAGTTGGGAAACCTTCAAGTGACCGACAAAATTCTAAATCAGTGGTTGTACTTGGGATATTATGAAAGATTCTAGAGGATGGCTTTTAGATCATCCCGAAAACAAATTAAAAAGCAATAAAGAACAGAAAGATGGGAGTTCCCGTCGTGGCGCAGTGGTTAACGAATCCGACTAGGAACTATGAGGTTGCGGGTTCGGTCCCTGCCCTTGCTCAGTGGGTTAACGATCTGGCGTTGCCGTGAGCTGTGGTGTAGGTTGCAGACGCGGCTCGGATCCCACGTTCCTGTGGCTCTGGCGTAGGCTGGCGGCTACAGCTCCGATTCGACCCCTAGCCTGGGAACCTCCATATGCTGCGGGAGCGGCCCAAGAAATAGCAAAAAGACAAAAAGACAAAAAAAAAAAAAAAAAAAAACCAAACAGAAAGATGTTATCCATGATTTCAAACAATAAGAGAATATGACTGAATGATTTTTCCCCTTAGAATAAAATATAGGAGATTTTAATATTTACCCTTTGAATGTTCTTATCCCTCCAACTTCCCATCACAAGTTTTTAAAAGTATGTGTATGTTTGTGTGTGTGTGTGTGCATGGTCAAACAAACAACAGAAGTGTGTACACATGAGGCCACGCATTTGCTTGTTGAGTAGGGAAGAGAAATCTACGTCATCTGCTAGATTGGTTACTACGCTGACATCCGTAACCCCAGAGTGAAGAGACTCCACAAAGAAGACTGGGTAAATCCAGGCAGAATGTCAATTAGAGGAGGTGGCTCAGCTCTCATCTAGAAGAATTTCAGAGACAGTGAGGTGACTTCAGGAGACCATCAGGGTATCATTTCTCCTAAGGTGCACTATGTAATGGTTAATCCTCAGCAGTCAGTGCATGGCGGGTGTTTGCTGTCTATACCCAGCTCTATCACCCATATCATCTTGGACCAGTCCTCTTTCTCCCCACCTGAACACATGTCCCCTCACACACACACACACACACACGCACACACATACACGCACATATTTGGAAACCTTCGGAATATCCACTCTGTCTGTAAAAACTGTGTTATGGTTGCTAGAGCAGAGTCTCACTGGGAGACTGATTCACTTTCTGGGAATTCCAAAGAAGGACAAATAAAAAAAGCCTGTATCTTCTATGCTTAGACCTACAAGGAAATTTTAGAAAGTAACTAGCCTTTACCTAATGCTTTCCATGTGCTTTCTATTCTTTTAGGGAATCTAACATGGATAATATTATTTACTTCTGTCATATTATAGTTCTATGTCCATCTCTTACATAGGACCTAGTAGACACTCAAAAACTATTTAGCAAGTGGCAAAACCAGAAATCCAACTAAGATGTGACTGACTCCAAAGAAAGTATTCTTTAGCCACTAAAAAATACCACATTCAATCCTATACTATACATCCCCTGAGAATCTATAACCTTCTTGTTATGGACTGATATTTGCACCCCCCTCCACAGACATATATTGAAGCCCTAAACTTCCCAGGTGGCTGTATTTGACGATGGGGCCTCCAAGTAATTAAGGATAAGTGAACTCAGAAGGATGGGGCCCTGATCCCAATGGGATTAGTATCCTTAAAGAAAAGACCTCAGAGAGCGTTCTCTCTCCCTGAATGCATGCAGTGAGGAAAGGCCACATGAGGACATAGCGAGAAAGCAGCCATCTGAAAGTCAGAAAGAGAATCTTCACCGGAAATCAAATCCAGTTTAAGCTGGAACCTTGATCTTAAACTTCTAGCCTCTAGAATTATGAGCAAATAAATTTGTTAAGCTACCTATTCTGTGGCCTTTTGTTTTAGCAACCTGAGTGAACTAATACACTTCAAATACCTAAAATTCTCTAGCTCTAAGCCTTAGATGACTCTTATGTCCTAAGTTATTCTTGTGCATAACAGGGAATGTGTGCACGAGAGGAAAACAGATGAGTGACACACAAAAAATATAGGACACAAAAGACCCTCACCCATTTTGATACCTAATTATATGCAGAACCCCTGAATATTCAAAGAAAAGAAAACTCTGTTGTTGTTTTTTTTTCTCTCAAGGTCTACTCATACCACCTCCCACCCCACCACCAGCTGAAACTTTAAATGGGAAGGAGAGGCGGGTAGATTGCGACAAAATATTCAGTGTTATTACACATTCAAAACAGTTATTAAGCCATATTGACAGAAGAATGATTCGTAATTTGGATAAGTGTAAGCTAAATATCAAAGCAGCAGTATCTTTTAACCCCAAGAATTCTTGTTGATTTCTGCTTTTCTCATATACTAGATACTAGGTAACAGCATCTACAAAGAAATATTTACAGCCACACAGCAGAGTGCTGCTGAACCAGAACCCTGTAACAATCTTGAAGGTTCCCTTTCTGGAACTTCTTGGACGGCTTCGGAATTGATCTAGAGGCTCGCAGCTGCTCTAATTGCCAGAGTAGAAAAACAAGATGAGATCAGATTCCTTTGAGAGTCTTTCAGAAAGCCCTCTACTTCAGAAAAAATTTCTGAAGGCCATATATAATAATCTGGCCCTCTTGTGAGAAGACTGCTTGTGGACTGCTAGTGTGAGCCATTGCACAGCCTACTCCATGGATACTAGGCTCAAACGTATTCACCACAATGTCCTCAAGACCTTATTTACAAAAAAGACTCAGTAAATCATACTATCCTCCATCAATAACACAATACTAATGAGACAAATGCAGACAAGAAATCAGGACTTGCCTAGAAAACTCTTCTTAATATTGAAGTACACGACAGTCTGAAATTAGAATCGCACTGAAATGTTTCATCAGGCAGACCTAGTTTTGCTATAAAAAAGCTACCACCCACATGTATCTGAAACTTATTTATTCCTCCCCCAAATTGCTGGCTGGCCATCATACAGTCATTACCGTAATGCAGAGTGGCTCTCACTCAAAGGCATCCTCCCGAAGCATATCCACTAAACGGTCACAAGACGGTAGGGGTGTCAGAGAGGAGGAGTGACAGATAATCATTCAGTTCCACTCTTCCATTTCAGATGAAAAAAAAAAAAAACCCAAAAAACAAAAAGCTGAAGCCCAGAGAGTTCAAATGATTTACCAAAAGTCACAGAGGGAATGGACCCTGTTTTTCCAATAATTTCCTATTTTCCTACAAACCCCATCTCGGCCTGCCTCCTCTCTCTTCTCTGGCCTTAGCCTTTGTTTCACTCAAGCCCCAGTTGTAGCCTGCAAAGCAGGTGACATACCTAGGCAGCTATCTTCCTGCAAGCAGATTCTCACCGGAAAACTGGCACTCGGTACCTTGGCAGAGAATTGCTAAAGCAGGAGCAGAGATGTGGCCACCATCTGGACAGCATGATGCCTGGTGCCAAATGGGCCCCAGCCATGGGAAAGGAAGAGAAAGGAAGGGTGTCACCCGACCGCACACATTTATTTTCACTTTGAGGGGATCTGTTAGGAACCATGCTATTTGAGCGGAAGCTGTTGTAGGTGGTTCTGATGGCTGACAAATGTGTAGAAAGGATGAAACAAGGTGAGCAGTAGCCAGGCAATTTGCAAATGATTTGTGAGCCAGAAATAGTCAGTGGTATCTGATTAGTCTGTACGAATGGAAGGATGCATTTGTGAAGGGTAAAACCATGTGCATACTTTCCCCTACTTACTTTCTTTTCCCTTTTCCGAAGAGTAGGAAGCACAAGGATTTCCTTGACAATATCTAGAAAAAAATCTTTTATTTAATATTACCTACTGACATGTCTCTCTTGCTCCTAAATTTGAATCATATTAATATTTTCCTGTGCTGCAGTTCTGTGGCCCATCTGTGAAAACCACCCCAGTGGACACAATGGTTTTCAGTTGTCAATTAGCAGCACCAAAGTTGCTACAGAGGTTTCCTCTTAGAGATCCTGTTTTCTCTGTCCACACTGCTTTTAGCAATTGTTTTCAAGTCATGCATATCTTAATTATTGATGTCCCTGTTAACTATCAAGACATCTTGAGTGAATTATACCACACTGGGGACGTGCATGGTTTTAAAGTGTCTTCCCTACTTTAAGAATCATGTCCAATTTTCAACTCTCTAGCCACCATACATCATCTCCATTTTTGGCGTTTTAGAATTTGTAAAGCACATTCACATACGTGGTGCCATTTTAATTTTTTTGTTTTGCTTTGTTTTTAATTTATTTTATTTTTTAAATTATTTCCCCAATGCAATTTTTTTTCTACTGTACAGCATGGTGACCCAGTTACACATATATGTACACATTCTATTTTGCACATTATCATGCTCCGTCATAAGCAACTAGATATAGTTCCCAGTGCTACATAGGAGGATCTCATTGCTTATCCATTCCAAAGGCAATAGTTTGCATCCATTAACCCCAAGCTCCCACTCCACCCCACTCCCTCCCCCTCCCCCTTGGCAACCACAAGTCTATTCTCCAAGTCCATGATTTTCTTTTCTGTGGAAAGGTTCATTTTTACCATATATTAGATTCCGGATATAAGTGATATCATGTGGTATTTGTCTTCCTCTTTCTGAATTACTTCACTCTGTATGAGAGTCTAGTTCCATCCATGTTGCTGCAAATGGCATTATTTCATTCTTTTTTACAGCTGAGTAGTATTCCATTGTGTATATATACCACATCTTCCCATTTTAATTTTGACAGTAACAACCTGATGTTGGAAATTTATTCCTACTTTATAGAAATACTTTAAAAAAATACCCAAAAGAACTCAGCCCCTGAAGTATTATGGCTTGTGCAGCCAGCACTCACACTGGAATCACACGGATCTGGATTTGAATCTCAAAATCTCCTGGGGCCCCAGAAAAATTACTAAACATCTCCAAGTTTAAAGAGTAGTAGTTCCTGCCTCTAAGACTCATGTACATTCAAATAAGATAATAATAGGAAATTTTGTGGTATGGAGGCACCTGTCCATATCTTTTCCCTTCTCAATTAACTCCAGGTTTCATGCTTTTCTATTACACAATGATGCTTTCCCTTTCCTCTTTTTGGACATCTTGGTGATCAATGAGATACATTCTGAGATTAGGAGACTAAAATCTTTGGCCATGAAATACAGCCATGAGGAATAACAGAGATAAGAGAAAAAATATTATGCTTCAAAATTGAGCTAACCAGTCTAATCAACACTATTATCAATGGAATAAAATTAAGATTATACATCAATTTTTAATGTATTAAGCATCTATCTCCCAAACTTAATATAGTCATTTTCCTTTTATTTGTTTTAAAGGGCTTTTAGTCCATCACCATAAATAACTAGAAGTTAATGTTTCTTTTTTTCTGTTTTATAGCGATTTAAATTCATATTTAGTAAAAAAAAAAAAAAAAAAGGCCACTTATAACCAAAATGCTGAAGTCTAATAAACTTCTTCTGCAATGATTTTTATTTTATTTGTCGCTGCAGTAATATAAAATCTAATGACCAAGCCAAAAAAAAAAAATTGCATCTGGTACAATTGATCCATTCAAAGTCTGTTCAAGCTGAAATGATGGCCTAAAGGCAAAATCCTCAGTACTCGGAGGATCCTTATGGTTCATCAGGATTCAACCTCTGTGAAATAAAATCTGATGTCTTTAACAGTTAATTCCTCAGTCAAGGAGAAGGCACTGCATCCTTGTTAATAGGAATCTATTTGTTATGCTGTGTTTCTCTTTGAATACAACCAACGGCAGATGACCACATAATTTCATTACTCTTCAGTGGAGCGTAAGTTCTACTCACAAACTGTAGGCAGAAAGAGTTCCTCCTCATTAGGAAAGGAATGTTTCTGCCCACTCTTCATATTTCTTTTCATATGGAGGGTGCTACATAGATGCAACTCTTCTAGACTCCCTTCTCCCTTTCATTCCTTCAAGGCAGTAAGAATAATTTTCAATCCTATTAGCCTTGAAAGGAAAATTTTGGAAAACATAGTCCAGACCTACTCCTCCCATTTTCTCTTCAAGAAATGACTGTCTCCAGTAGCCTATAATTTGGCAACCCGAGACACCAGAGACATAGGAAACTGTTTTATAATGCCAAAAAGCAGGTGATGCATCAAGATAGAATTACCAAAAGCTAGTCATTAACCATGTTATTGCAACTTTTAACCAAAGTTTACAATGATCTGGAGCTCCCACTGTGGCACAGTGGGATCAGCAGGGTCTCTATAATCTCGGGATGTAGGTTCATTCCCTGGCCTTCACTGTGGGTTAAAGAATCTGGCGTTGCTGCAGCTATGGCATAGCTGCAACTGTGGCTCAGATCTGATCCATGACCTGGGAATTCCATATGCTGCAGGGATGCCAGAAAGGAAAAAAAAAGTTACTATGACCTTTATAGCTATAATAGAGTTAATATTTAACTTTTGAAGGAATTAAAAGACTCAATACTTAATATATCTTATATGTTTATTTCATTGAATATAAATATATTATCCCAACCCCAAAATAACATGAAAGAAATCACAAGTTATCAAAAAATGGGCAGAAGATCTAAACAGACAGTTCTGCAAGAAGACATACAGATGGCCAAAAAATACATGAAAAGATGTTCAACATCTAATTCTAACTGTTAGAGAAATGCAAACCAAAACCACTGTGAGGTACCACCTTACACCGGCCAGAATGGCCATCATCAAAAAGTCTACAAATAATAAATGCTAGAGAGGGTATGGAGAAAAGGGAACCCTCTTACACTGTTGGTGGCAATGTAAATTGGTGCAACCACTGTGGAAAACAGTATAGAGATTCCTCAGAAAACTAAAAATAGAACTACATTTGATTCAGCAATCACACTCTTACATATCTATCCAGAGAAAACCAGGACTTGAAAAGATACATGTACTTCAACATTCATTGCAGCACTATATACAATAGCCAAGACATGGAAACAACTTAATGTCCATCAACAGAGGAGTGGATAAGAAGATGTGGTACATATACACAATGGAATATTACTCAGCCATTAAAAAGTAAGAAATAATGGCAGTTGCAGTAACATGCATGGACTTAGAAATCATCATGCTAAGTGAAGTCAGTCAGACAGTGAGACATCAACATCATATGCTATCACTTGCATGTGGAATCTAAAAATAGAACACAATGAACTTCTTTGCAGAACAGATACTCACTCACAGACTTTGAAAATCTTATGGTTTCCAAAGGAGACAGGTTGGGGGGTGGGGAGGATGCGCTGGGGGTTTGAGATGGAAATGCTATAAAATTGGGTTGTGATGATCATTGTTACAACTATTAATGCAATAAAATTCATTGAGTAATAAAAAAATTTTCTAAATAAATAAAATAAAATTGAGAAGTTATAACAAGAAAAAAAACCTTCTTTAATTTTTAAAGCATGTTCACAATCCAATCTAGCTGTCCATATCAAATCTAATTATATATATTATAATTTATAATTTTATTTTCTATAAATATGTACATATACATATATAAATACATACAATTTATAAATATATACAATTTATATTTGTATAAATATATACAATTTATAAATGCATACAATTTATATTACATTTATATATAATTATTTTATATAATTTATATTACATAATTAGATTTGATATTATATAGATATACATATGTGTATGTAAAGAGAAAGAGATGAAAATTTTGTCTATTCAATGTGAATTTCCACAAATCATGAAGTGGGATAATTTTTTCCTCTTTGAAGTGCCCAGGTGATGTTTACTATAGGATGAGAGAATTTAAAAATCAACTATAATAAATATGGTTCATCACTTAGAAATTTTTGAATATACATATTAGGATAAACATCCAAACATTTACAAATCAAAGGAACTGAGCCACTTGAGAAAATATTTCACCCTCCATATGCCTCCTAACCCCCCAAAAATCCCAGGCATATACGTATTATGAAGTACAAAAGCCCAGGCAAATTCAGCTACGAAAGAATTGGCCAGAAATGTTCTCTTATGTTCTCACAATTTCCACAGGTGGGAGGTGGATATTTCCCTCCCCAGCCCCAGAAGGGCACCCTAAACCCAGGTTGTCTGGGAAGCCACTGCAAAACTGCCTCAGCCTAAGGGGCTACTGGGCTCTGTCTAGCCTGTTCTTCTCCAGATCATGTAACTCCACACTTGTTTAACTTTTCCTCACAGCCTCACTTTTCCCAGCTTTTTAGGATGTTTTAGGCCACATGTAATCCTTCATTTACCTTTCCCCAGTGTCCCATCAGAATTCAAGTTCAAAGCTCCATTTAATTTGACAGCCTTTTTCCTCATATATGCTGAAAATGTGGAGCTTCATGTTAGCCAAAAAGAAGGAAAAACAATATTTCTCCCATACTGTGGGAATATGTACAGTTATGAGGTATATCAGATTAATAAAGAACACAGCAAAAAGCTGACTAGCATATATCTGGACACATTGCAAAGAAATTGATTAAGGAAAATGCCATTAGTTCAGATCTTATATTGTCAGAAATTTTGATAGGTTCACGTCCTAACATAAATTTACCTTTATGCCATCTATTTATATATATAAAGCACACTGATAGGTTCAGTAAGAATACATCAAAGTAATTGAGGAAAGCAGATGCTTTAAGTTTCATTAAGAGACTACAAAGTTTTATCTGCTTTCATTTGGGTGCATGTTTTAAGTCACTGTTATCCACATGTTCCATAACACTTTCTATATGGTCGTCCTAAATATATTTGCATAGATAGGTTTTATTTTCTACGAATTTTATTTCAGGATAAAAAGATAGTCATTACAAAATATTTGCTATAAAATGGAACATGAGGATTGATCAAGTTGAGGTCCACTGGTGTACAGGGCTAGACCCCAAGTCCTCTTGGCCCTCCGTTCTCACCAGTCTTCTCCTGGCTCAGCCCAGATCTTCTACTTTCCTTGCTGTTTCTCAGACACATCATGCCTCAGGACATTGGCACATGTCTTTCCATTGCCTGGAACACTTTTCCCAAGTTATACACCTAGTACATACTCTTCATCTGGATCTCTGCTCAAAGGTTACTTTATTGGAAAGGCTATCGATCCTTCTTATAAAACAGTTCTGTCAACTCATACACATGGACAATTCTCACACCATATCCCCTTACTCTGCTATGAACTGAATGTTTGAGTCCCCTCAAATCCACAGGTGGAAGCTCCAACCCCAGTGTGGTCTCATTTGGAGAGGGGGCCTCTAAGGAAGGGAGTATGGTAAAATGAGGTCAGACAGGTGGGGAGTTGATACAACAGTAATAGTGTCCTTAACAGGAAGAGACACCAGAGAGCTCTTTCTCCCTCTCTGCACACACCGAAGAAATGCCATGTAAACACACAGCGATACGGTGACTGCCTATAAGGTAGAAACGGAAGCCTCCGAATGAAACCTGCCTTGCCAGCACTTTGATCTTGGACTTCCCTACCTTCAGAACTGCTGTTGAAGCCACCCAGTCCGTGGCATTTTGTTCTGACATCCTTAACAGATAAACACACTATCCTATCTTCATGAAGGTAAATGAAGCCAATGAAGAAAAATATGTCTTAAAATATGTTCATAAAATAGGCCTTCATTATACTTATCGTACTTTATTATTGCATTCTGCCTTTGGTGTGTTGCCCGTCCAGAAAGGAAGGAATTGGAGAATAAGGTCTTTGTCTTGTTCATCACTGCATCCACAGCAGTGTAAATATTTGTTGGACAATGTTAGGTAATGAATTTAACAGTAAGATTAAGCCAATTTCCTATGATTTGATTATTCCTTCCTCTAGTTTGTCTGACATGGCAAGATATTTCCAAAACAATTTTTTTTAGGGCCACACCCGCTGCATATGGAAGTTCTCAGGCTAGGGGGTCAAATAGGAGCTGTAGCTCTCAGCCTGCACCACACCCACAGCAATGCCAGATCTGAGCCACATCTGTGACCTACACCACAGCTCATGGCAATGCAGGATCCTTAACCCACTAAGTGAGGTGAGGGATCAAACCCACATCCTCATAGATACTAGTCAGGATTGGTTACCGCTGAGCCTCAACAGTAACTTCAAAACAAACAAACAAAAAATTTAAATGCATTTTATGTGTTTTCTGGCTTGTAGTGATGAGACACAGAAGGAATATGAAAACCTGCTTCTCTAGTGTCCAAAATAGAGCATGCCATCACCACCTGTGGTAGTGAAGTGAGGAAGAAACATGGGGGGAAAAAAGAGCAAAAGGAAAGCATGAACATTTCATAAGCAAACAGGGAAGCCATCCAATCTAAAATTATGTTGATAATGTATAACATGCTAGATGGCATGAGAAATATGAAGACAAAAATACACCATTCCTTGCTATTTTGGAGGGACGAGCAGTTACATTTGCTCTTACAGTTGTCAAATGTGTTCTTCTCGTATTATGTGGTTCCATAATGGCCAGCTAGAAACTGTGGGCTGACAGTTCTATTGATAGACTTGAACAACACACTGCAGTCTGTCATGTTTCACGTTTACCTCTTAGACTCGAATCTGTTTTTCTTTCCCTCATGAAGTCAATTCTGTAGCAATTAAATAACCAGCCTCCAAGGCATTTTAATATCCCAAGCCTTTATCTATATATAGCTCAGAAAGAGAAAGGTAATTAGAAGTGACCTGCTATAGCTGGTGGAGGGAGACAGGTTAGACAAATCAGTACTTTATCACTATTCTAAGGAGGCATCACTGAATCGGCTTCATTCTTGATTCAATCTTTCTCGGTGACATGGTGTAGAGGCCTTTTATTTGATCCCTGGGGCATGCAGACTCTAAAATGGGTATCATTATCTGGGATTTTGTTTCATTTTCTGTGAATTTAAGGCATCGCCGAAATAGACTCTGTTTTTTGCCGTGGGACGATGCCGTCACACACCCACGGCATTGGATGAAGTAGGCTTTGAAAGATATGAAAAGGCTCAAGGAAAATGACTTTCCAGATTCTCATCCATTTTGAGTGTTTTGAGCTGAGCCCTGCAGGTTGAGAATTTCTTGTCTAAGTGATTTAAGAAAAAATAAAAAGAAACTGCCACAAGATCCAGGCAAATTTGATTGGTGTCTCTCTTTGAAAATTTAGCTCCCTACTTCATATCTGCAACTTGCATATAGAGACAGTTATGCTGGGGTCTAAAAAGCATAGAATTTAGCTTCGAGTCCAATTCCTGTTCTGCCTCGTACTAGCTCCTTCTGGTCATTAAAATCCCCGAGCCTAGATTTCCGCTTTATCTAATGGTAACAAAAAGACCATTTTTTGACTATAAGATACACATTTTCCCCACTTTAGTCACGGAAATTGAGATGCATCTTACAATGTATGTTTGCTTTCAATAGTCCACGTTAGTGTTTTGGACCAACCTACCGCTTAGGGGACACCCTGGATTCAGAAATGATAGAGCTGAGACACTGCTACTGTCACCACCTTCCCAACCCATCTCCCTGGCTGTATTCACGCAGTCCCTTTGTTCCAACCCCTCCCCCTGCCGAACCCAAGTTTGGAAGCCTCTAGACTGAAAACTCAGGCAAGCACGGCACAGTGTAAGGCAGATTTATTTCCTAGTTCTGTTACCCATCTGCTATGACAATGCACCTATTATAGACCCTTCAAGTCATAAGTCACAGAGAGAATACTTAGTGAACTCCTCTGGGGCTAAGAGGAAGACTCAAGGTGCATTTACGATAAGCATAAAGTAAAATTTATGGGGGATTAAAAACATTTTGCCATAGTTAAGTAGAATAATTTTTTTTCTCTTATGGTGGTAGATATTAAAAAGGACTTTGTAATCTATGGTATGTTAAATTCAGTGAAACATAGCACCACCAGCAGGGTTAGATGAGATGATGTAAGTTAAAAGGGCTTCGTAAAGAACCAAAGCCAATGCAAATGAAAAATGTGATAATAAGATTCAGTCGGGAATCAGTTAAAGAAAACCACTCTAGGTATTTTAAACAGAAAGGAACTTGTCGCGTTCCAACAAAATCACTGGGAGGACAGAGGATGAGGCTCTAGATAGTGCCTTCGAGAACGACTCTCAGAACACTGCAACACTGGACTCTCAAAATATTTGCTACCTCTTCAACAGTCAGAAAGCTGAGAAATCAGGAAGTCACTTCATCAATTGTTAACTCTAAAAAAAAATTCTGTCTAAAATACAATCCAGAGATTAGGAGACAACCCTGGAATTTTTCGCTCCAGAGCCAGCCGCATATCAGATAAATAGATGCCTCATGACCCATGACCTGCTTCTCCACAAACACAGAACTGAGGACAGGTAATAGGGACCTGTGTTAACACAGCCACAAAAACATCCACTGCTTCCATGACTCTGCTGGACAGCAAGAAATAGGAGAAGCAACAGAAAGACAACCTCAGGATCACCTTTTCACTTTGTAGTTCATGCGAGCACATCTAACCAGCCAAACCTAAATCACACCCAGAATATTGGCTGCAAATACGTTTAAGTATAGTTTTTCATTTTCAAGCATCTGAATACGAGGAGGCATATGAGGATGAAGGGGGACAAAATGTAAAGGCACAATTCAGAAGATTTAGGGAGTAGCAGGAGACCATGTCTCCCTCCTACACTTACGATGAGAAACGCTAACCATAATGGTCTTCCTTAAAAATCCATCCCAGAGCTCCCATGTAAAGAATCAAAGTGACTTAAATTCCAAAAAAGTGGCAAGCCCTTCTCAGGAGAAGAGGCCATCGGTTGTTTTAATGCTAGCAGGGCAGTAAGAGGAGGAATCCACAATCGATGGGATAAAGAGAAACCTGCCAAATTCTAGAAAATTATTAAGAGCCACATGGAGCTAAAATGATGCATTGGAATCTGGGGGAACTCCAGTCACAGAGAAAATCTGCACCCACTTTCCAACACTTTCCCAAGAGCTTCACTGATACGTGATCCAAAGACTGAGGATGAGAAAAGAGTTGGAAGAAATCCCTCTATGGCACTCTAGTCCTGCCTATCCCTAGTTTAGCCAGAAGCTGAACTACTGAAGGCTGGAGAAGATTCAGGAATGCTAAAAGTAACCTCTCCAAGGCACTCAGAATTTTACCAAGTGTGGTCCAGAAGCCCTTCAAAGTCTGGGGGCAGGGCATCAGAGTGGCGACATTTCTAAAGGAACATAAAGTATAGAACAAAGAGGATTCCCCAGTGACTTACAAGTCCTAAGAGAATACAGGGAAAATTTAGAAAAAATGGTCAGTCTAGAGTTTAAAGTTTATCTGTCTAGGACAGTACATAAATGAGAGTGATAGGGTATGTTTTAAAACTTTTATATACAATGGATGTATATTAGAAAAATTCATCATGGCAACCATCAATTGTTAGAGGTCTACATAGAACATGAATTCAGAAAAACATTGCTCCTAGGTGGATATTTGTTACAGCAGTTTTTATAAGAGGCTTAAAACCCAGTCTAGAATCTGGTGAAAAATTGACACATACAGCCCAGCAACAACTTGCCAAGGCATTCTGAACACCAAGCTCTACCACTGGCATCCACTCCAGTATCTGAACAAGCTACTTCCTCAACAACCATCTACTGAGACCCTACTAGGTACAAAGCAGAGTGTGAGACACCTCAGAAATATCATGCAAAGAGGAATAAGGTATTTTCTGTTCTAAATCAAGGAAATTACTTTGCATCTTATACAATGATTAGGATTTTCACACTTTAGGAAGAAAACAATGAAGTGTGTAATAGTGTTTTCACCCAACACTATCTAGAAAAGATTCCTCAACGATCTTTTTTCTCATGGCCAAGAGAAAAGTGTCTCAACATGGTGCATTCTCTTGGATGTCTCCTTGGGGGTTTCAAGTGGGTAAAAATAAGTCAGCCATAGGCAATATGTCATGATCATTAGCGGCTCTGGGCCTTTTCAAAGACCATATCTACCACTTTTCAGGGTGAGGGCCTTCCTCTTGGTTCACAGAGAGCTGCCTCCTTTCTTTCTTCTTCTTCTTTTTTTTTTTTTTTTTTTATTTTTTTGTCTTTTTGCCTTTTTCTAGGACCACTCCCACGGCATATGGAGGTTCCCAGGCTGGGGGTCTAATTGGAGCTGTAGCCACCAGCCTACACCACAGCCACAGCAACGCCGGATCCTTAACCCACTGAGCAAGGCCAGGGATCGAACCCACAACCTCATGGTTCCTAGTCAGATTCGTTAACCACTGCGCCACCAAGGGAACTCCGAGAGCTGCCTTTCACTGTTAGCTTATGTGGTGGAAGGACAAAGCGCTAGTTCCCTCACTGCCTTATAAGGCCACCAATCCTCTCCCGGGAGCACCGTGCTCATGACCTTACTTACACCTTATGACCTCCCAAAGGCCCTACCTCCAAATACCATCACATTGGGGATTAGGGATTTTACATATTAATTTGGGGAGGATACAAACATTCAGTTCATAGCAGATATGAAACATATTTATTAGTTGTGGGGACCAAGAAGGAGATCAGGAAGCCAAAGAAACTTGAGAATGTAGTACAGTCATGAATGATGCTCTAATGCTATTTGCACACACAGAAAAGCCATTCTGGGAAGAAGAGGAATGGTTCAACCTTTTAGCTGTTGCATTTTGCATTTCTATATGAAACATCCACGTGTTCATATCTTGCAGGCAGCTAGAAATAATATTCTGAAATTCAGGTGACAGGACCAGACTGGGGATAGAGTTTTGAATGACTGAGTTGGAACCGGGAGAGTAGGTGAGATCCATGTGCTCAAGCATGGAAGCTAAGAAGTGGTCATGGGGCCAGAAAAGTAAAGTTGCCAATGAAAGAGAATGAAGAGTCACTGGACCAATAAATAGCAAACAAAACGGTGTCACAGAAACCACGAGAAAAAGGTGTCAAGTGCTGCAGAATAATTAAGACCAATAAAACTGAGAAGTGCTTATTGCATTGGCTACTAGATGCCATCAACAAAATGTCACCGCTCTCCTCCCGGGAGGTAGAAAGAAGGGAAAGTATAGAGAGAAAGAAGAAGCTTGTCAGAGAATTATACTATAATTAAAAAAAAAAAAAAAGCTGTAGATTCAGATGGTTCTGGCTTTAAAACCTGGCTCAGTCCTTTATTTTTGGTGTGACCTAATTAACTTTTCTAGACAGCAGTTTCCCATCTGCAAAATGGAAATTACACTAACTATATATGACTATGAGGAGGCATTCATAACCTGCTAGATACTAAAATGCTTAATACATAGCAAATATTAATAATCAATATAAATTATTAGCCATACTCCTATCAAATTTGCAGCTTTATAAGAAGACAGGATTATGGCTACTGGTGGGCACCAAATCAAGAAAAAAAAAAAACGGGTTTTAACTTTGAAAACTGAGCATGTTTAGACGATAGACTTGATGTCAGTAGAAATAGAGCTTGTATAATTGATAAAGTATGGTCCTGGAGGATATAAAAGAATAAAATCAAAAATAGAGATGACAGATTAGAATCCATTTAAAAAGAATTAAGTTTCTAAGTGTGTTTGTATAAGAGATAAGGGGTGGGAGTAGGACTGAAAAGAAGGAAGGGAAGATGGAAGGTGAGGGAATCCCTGCCTACTTAGTAAAACTATGGAGAAAGTCAGGTTAAAACTTCCCAGGGGGCCAATCTATAGGAGGTGTTCAAATGCCACGGGAGAAAATTATTTTTACCTGCACTTCTCTCAAAGAAAGACTGCCATGTCCTCTAAGACGGGGAGGCAAATTTGATTGCTCCCTGAGGCAGGGAAAAGGGAGACAGTCTTTCCTCAGCCAGCAAGGCTTCTGCACCAATGATCACAGCAGAACGTGGCTGAAGGCCTTTCCAAGAAGGGATGCTCTGAAGCCACTGCTCTGCCGAGTAGGGTGTGCAAGTCTGAGGCCACAGGGAACTGTGTGGAATCACAGAGGGAAGCTGAGTGAGGCACCAGCCCCTCCCTCCTCTTGAACCACTGTCTAAACAACACAGGCTGGAAAGCCTCCGAGTCATCAGTCTGCATGGGGTGCTCAGATCTTGGCCTCCGTTAGGCATGGAAATTATCTAGCAAGGGTCCAGGCGATGGGAGGTTGGTCTGGGCATTTGAAGAGAATGTGGCAGTGATGATAGATTCTGTGGGAAATGTGAAACCACTAGGTAGGGAAAGTAGAAACCATGCAAGGAGCTGATAGAATAAGAAGAAAGATCAAGTGACTAGAATTCTCCATGAGGTCAGCTTTTCTTTACTGCTTTCCATTTTGCCAATTCTTTCTGCCTTCTTTGAAGCTCTGCCTTCCTTCCCTCCTTCTTTCTCCCCTCCCCCACTCTGCCTCACCTTTAGCCTTTCTCTTAGCTCAATATTCCCCCAGGTAGCACTGCTTCGCCCAGCAGGTGAATGCTGGTGCATTTGAACTGATTGGCAGGATACAATGCTTCTCACTGTGGTGGGGAAAAAAGGGGGTGCCATATAAAGCCTTATTTCTCTGACCAAAAAATGAAGTCTGAAGTGTTCAGATATCCTTCCCTTTCTACACAGACATAAATTTTCTCTTCTATTTGGCTCTAGAGAACTACAAGGAGTTCCTCTCACAAGCTTTCCTTTAGCATAGCCCCTTCACACCATCCAACACAAGAGGATTCAAGCAGCCTGCTTTAAATATGCACATTCAAGCAAGAGAATTCACTTCAAAATAAGACATTTGCCAGGAATAATGACTATGGTAGCTAATGACCTGCAGCACAGTTTGGTCCACCAACTCCTCCCAGCTGATTAATTCTCCCTCAGGAACTGCCCACTGTCTCCATCCTTACTGACTGATTAGCCCAGCTTTCCTCGAGGCTTCTGCATTTTTGTGATATTACACCTACACCACTGTGCTGGTTAAGCACGAACCAAAGGCTGTGGTCTAATATCCAATCCTTCTAGACTAGTACTGAATGATGCTCTAGTTTCCTTTCACCTAATTACAGGGGGAAAAAATGCAGTGGGAATTTATCTTAAAGTGCCAACTTCCCACGCAAGGCAGGCTTTTCTTTCTTAGATAACTACCTCCTTGCTCTGGGATACTAAATAAGTTAATTAATCTCTTTTGAGCTTCATCTCCTCATCTCTGAAGTGAGGGTAATAATAGCAGCCATTATCGTAGGAATCTCCTAATAATTAAAAGACAAAGCAGAGAAAGTATATATGCCAGTATACGATAAATAATAAGTATTCAGTAGGTGGTGATGGCTGTTTACTACTTTCTTGTCTACAAAAGCAGAGAGCATATAGCATGGATGTAGAAAATTGTATACTATGTATACTATGTGTATAGATATACCATTTACACTTCAATCCCAATATTTTGGGCTCTTCTTAAAAAATAAATCTGCAAAAGATTTATACAGCACTTATGGCTTCTTAGTTCTGAATGAGAATACGGAAAGGAAGGAAGGGGAATCAGGACAGATTTTTTTTTTTTTTCCTCATACAATGATTCACTGAATGTAAAAGTGCTTAGCCAGCTGTGAGTTTTATGGCCTCTATTACAATGATGATACTAAAAATGATGGCATTCTATTCGATCATGACCTTTAAAAACTTGCTTTTATGTATTATCCCCTGTTGTTATCCAAACCACATTGGGACATAAGCAAGATTTTTTTTTTTTTTTTTTTTTTTTTGCTTTTTAGGGCCACAATCGCAGCATATACAGGGTCTCAGGTTGGGGGTCAAATCGGAGCTACAGCCACTGGCCTTTGCCAGAGCCACAGCAACACCAGATCTGAACTATGTCTGCGACCTACACCACAGCTCATGGCAAAGCTAGATCCTTAACCCACTGGGCGAGGCAAGGGATCAAACCTGCAACCTCATGGTTCCTGGTTGGATTCGTTTCCATTGCGCCACAACAGGAACTCTGAGTAGGTAAGATATTATTGACCCATTTAACAGGAAAAAGAGAGAGAAACCAAGACTTAACCTAATCTGACTGCAGTGATTAATGCTCGTTCAGCACCATCCTATGACCTTGTGCTCATTTCACATCCAGGGCGGTCCACAGCCACCCAGAGCATCATCCCAAAAAAAGCAGCCGGTGCAAGCTGTCTGAATCCCCAGCCCCACCTGCATACTAAAATCCACTGGCAGTGAAGGACAAAAGAAAACAGCGAGGACATACAAAATTTTATGCCAACTATTGCTCTGTTCTCCTTCAACAAAAGCCATCAAATGTGGCCACTGAAAGTGCTGAGTGACCCACAAGAGAAATCATGAGGTCAGATCAGGGTTCTGATGTTCTTTCCCACACCAATGTGGGCACTCAGACCAAAGAATTAAAAGGCCTGGGGTTGAGTTTGAGGCTAGAAGCCCAGTGGGAAGGGTGGTAGCTTGGAACCCGGCCGAATGAGTGCCTCTGTGCCAGTTTAAGGCAGAGCTTCCACCAATGGGTGTCTGAGGCAGCCATGACGCCATGGGAAGTGCAGCTCTGGGAATGACAGAACGACAGTGCCTGTCATCTCTGCAGCCCCTCCCCGTGTCCCTCTCCTGTCTGTCTCTCATGTCACTGTGCCTCTTGAAATCAGGCAGAAAAAATAATAGCCTAGAAACTGAAAAGTAAGATCAAACATGCCTCCTCTAATGTGATCTGTTATGTGAACCATTATAAGTCAATGGTCTGAGCTTTTTTTTTTTTAAATTTTCAAAATCGTATTATACCCTTTAATAGGGTTCTTTTGTGGATAAAAATGATTCAGTGCTTTTAAGTACAAGATCCTTGCTGCTTATAAATGCTAGCTGGAATCACACAAAGGTAGGAGATTATGAATGTGAAAATGTGAAAGTAATAGTTTTATGATGGAACCATGGGGCTGTATATTTTTTCTAAATCATGGGAACAGCTCCATGTTATAAATAAAATCACAATAATTCTCCCTTAGGTTATCATTCCAACATTTTTAAGCCAATGTATTGAAGGAAAAAATATTATAAATTTTTTTATGTGATAATAACTTAAAATAGTGGCATTATTCATTTCACTGAAATGTTTGAATATAGCCTTTCATTTAGAATTTACTCCATATCTAAGTGCAGGTTGGGTCACAAAAGAATTATGTAATAGCAACGGCCTTATTCCTATATCTTTTTTTTTCTATTTTCTTTTTTTTTTTTTTTTTCTATTTTTGGCCAAACCCGTACCCAGAGCATATAGAAGTTCCCAGGCCAGGGATCGGATCTGAGGCACAGCTGCAACACATACCACAGCTGCAGCAACACCAGATCCTTCACCTGCTGTACCACAGCAGGAACTCCTTGATTCCTATTTCAATTTATGTATTAAACTCCCCACAACATGAAAGGATAATTGAAATGGGAAAATGAGATTTGGTCCCAAGAGTGACAGGAGAATTGTGCAGCATGAAATTTTCAAAAAGGGGAAAACTTTTCATTTGGTAGTGTACCTATTTGAAACAGTGGAATCTAACTTGCTTTAGAAAGAAAGGAAAGCTTAAGAAGAGGTGCTGCCATGAAGATTTCTGTATTGCTTATCAAAGCGATTTCATAGTTACCCTTGCTGTGCTAAACACGTCCTTCACTGAGAAACACCAGCCCAGGAACAAGCTCATTCCCGGTCCAGCTGATGCGGTGGTTTGATGTACAGAGGTGCTCATAAGGATTCCAGAAGCAGAAGTAGTGTTCATGCAGTGTGCTGGCAGAAAGGACCTTTCATGTAGTTGCTCAGATCACATAATGAAATTTACCAAAAAGTAATGGTGACACCAGAAACTGTCAAGATCAAAACAAAGGGATGCGCAGTTCATTTTACACCAAGACAAGCCATCACCACACTGCCAGAAGCCCATAAAAACAGACCAGATGTACACAGGAAGGTACAAACTCCGTGATGGGCCAGTCTTGCGGCCCATCAAACTCAGCCTTTTCCATTAACAGTATGTCAATGCTCCTCTATCATTAAGAGGAAAACATTCTGTATTGGAAATTGAAAACCTAAGCTGGGAGTTCCCTCATGGTGCAGTGGAAATGAACCTGATTAGGAACCACGAAGTTGCGGGTTCGATCCCTGGCCTCACTCAATGGGTTAAGATCTGGCTTTGCCGTGAGCTGTGGCATAGGTCTCAGACGTGACTCAGATCTGGCATTGCTGTGGCTGTGGCATAGGCTGGCAGCTGTAGCACCGATTCATCCCCTAGCCAGGGAATCTCCATATGACACAGTTGCAGCCCTAAAAAGTAAAAAAAAAAAAGAAAGAAAGAAAAAAAAAAAAAAGAAAAGAAAACCTAAGCTGCTTTTCCTGAACTCAAGGAAGTGAAAAATGCTTCCTATCATTAAGAGGAAAACATTTTGTATTCACTTCCCAACAGTAGCTTTATTCAACTGGCATATGATTTTTGCTTTTTGGAGTTTTGTTAAAATCATAGTATAATCAGAAGAATGATATTAGAGTCATATGTGGTCTGGTCCACACAACACAGTCATGAAAATAAGCCATAATTATTTTGGATTGTGGCCTTATCCAATTGAACTGCCCACCTTCCTTGGAGAATCACACCAACCCTCTCTCTGGGGCATGAAATACCTTTAGCCTGCTTTATCCAAAACAAGCATCGGGCTCCATCTTCCCTAGATAATGCCGTGCATTGTGCAGAATTTATACCCTAGGCTTAGATGAAGAAACAGACATTTCTTCCTGTTGAAGATGAAAGTAGCACATTTTTTCTCTCTATGGCAAGACAGCACAAGCTGAAAAGAGGCCACAAGAGTTGCTTTTCCTGGCCCAGATGCACAACTGTGACGAGATGCCAACCTGTGGGCCAACCTTTGTGGGCCTAGTATTGCTTATCCCTAATCCATGCCAGGAAGCCCCCGAAACAAAGAAGTGGAAGCTTTCTAAGCAGAGACTGTGTCCTGAGTGGCAGAAATCATGCTGGCAGAGTCAAATGGCAGATGCTGCGCCTTATCTGCTCTCAAAAGGAGTGACTTATCATTTATGCGAGACGCCGATTAACTCCCTACCTAGCCACATAAGTGAACCAGAACTGCAGAAACCTATAAAGAGACACAAAGCACATTGTTTAGAAGACATTTGAAGACATTAACCTTTACTAAAAGGAAAAAAAAAAAAAAAAAGGAAGAAAGGGAAGAAAAGCTTTCTTCACTGTCAAAGGCCTGGAAAATTGTCACAGAAATTTACTCTTGGCAAAACGGTCACTTTGAAAAGAGAATCTTTTCTCAAATTAGCCTAAATATCTCCTCTCTGAGGCCAATTTATACCTCATCTTTACTATGACTATGACCATGACTTTGATTCTGGCTGTGAAAATTTTGCTTAAATGTAATGCAGAGGATGTGAATGGGCCCAACAGTATGGGATTTATACTAAGATTTAAAGGCTTGAACAAAACTCTGCACCTGCACAGGAGGTGAAAGTCCTAATTAGCCAATTACTTGAGGACTCTTTCCAATGAATAAGCAGGAAGGCCAGAAAGATGCTAAGAAAGGGAGAGACACCAGGTCAAAAGAGCAAATCTCCAAATCTAGGAGAAAGACTCGAAAAAATAAAAATAAAATCAAAGGTAAACATAAATTTCATTCAAACCTTATACCAAAAAGTCACATACAACAGCTGGCCTTTATGCATCTTTGTCATCTCCAGGCTTTTCTCACCTGAAGCTCCTCAGAGAGTTAAGCCCTCGAATCTTAGGGCATCCTAGGATATGTAAAAAGAGGACTAATTTTTTTCATCAGCATCTGGATACTAATTGCATACCATCCTTGGGATGTCCAGGAAAATAGGGACTCAAGTAATTTTCTGTTTCTGTGGTTCAAATGAAGAACTCAATCTAAATAAATAATTCTCTGTAATAGTCCTCCTGAAGCACAAAATCTTTCCCTCCCCCCACCACTTCACTTTATTATAATCAAACTAAACCTAAATAAGCCGCACTTCCTCTCAACCCCATGACGTGGGTTCTCTCTATCCCCATCCCTATTCCCTGTTAAGGCTTCTCTCCCAGAACCTTTTCTGACCCCTCCCAGGCTGTTTTAGGTGCATTGCCCTCACCTACTTCTGTTTTTAGAACTCATCATGACATTATAATGAACTGTAGATGGTCCCTTTTTTCCCTTCCCTGAGTTCAGGAAAAGCAGCTCAGGTTTCCCATTCCCAGTGACTGATTCAGGTTCTCAAATAAGAGGTGCTCTATAAATATCTACTGTCTGATTTCAAACAATTTTATCTATCATACCAGCCTAAAGATAGGTTAATGAAAGCAAAATCCATAATGTTGTTCAATATTCCAAATATTTAGTTATCTTTATAATCTGTCCAAATGGCTGTCAAATTTTATGCCACAGAATCTCAGGATTCCTTGGAAGAGTTTGTGGTTTTCTACATGTATTTGCTCAGTAATATTGAATAAATGAATGAACAGATGAATGAAATATGTAGAAAGAAATGTGAAAATTAGTATATTGGATCTGAGGTAGTTCACATCCTTTTTAGAAAAAATGTAAGAGTACAAACAAATAAAACATCTTTGATTCATATTTTTGTAGTTTGCTTTGTAATTTTTAATCACAAATTTGTAATGTGTAATTTTCTATAAGCATTTTCACCGAATAAGACTTTAAGGTTCTTTATATCTTGGACCACATCATAGATTATTTAATATCCCCAGAATTCTAAGCACAATAATCATTATAGAACAAGTACTTGATAATTCATTAACAGCAGCATTTAATTGAAATGAACATAAATTTTTTTATGAATGATATATTGGATAGCTTCACATGTAAAGAGTATTTGTATCTAATATATTCTCAAATAACACTTGCTATTTTGATCATTATAACTCATACCACATCTAGAAAATTTAGTAAGTTAATTATGATATGGAATTTTTAAATTGTTTCCAGGGCATTGTAAAATCTAAAATTTCTAAAATCCTCCAGTTACTTTTTTAGAAGGAGATAAAACTGGCAGAAAAATAATGAAAAATAATAAGGCAGGCAAAATGGCTTTTAGTGGGCAACACTTCAAATGTCAGGTTAAGGAATTTTGACTTAATTTAACAGAAAGTGAGGGAACTTTTAAAAAAAAACTTTTGAACAAACTTCTGCATAAAATATGTATTTACACTCAAGAGAACCAGGAAAGTTCATATGACAACAACATTTCACCTAAAATCCATAGGAATATCAGTTGACTCTACAGAAATCAAAGCACAGCTTAGACTCTGGGAACACAGATCTGGGACCAGCTGTCTGAGTTCAGGTCCCAGCAAACCCACTTACTAAATAGAGACGGTCCCTTAATCTCCCATTGGTCTCTGTAGTTTCCTTATCAGTAAGACGGAGACAAAAATAAAACCTGCCTTGTAGGAATATTGTGAGAATTCACTGAAATAATGCATGTAAAACACGCATCTATCCAGCACATAATAAGTGACTAGTACATAATGAAGGCATGTAAACATTCATAATTAATATAGTTCTAAGGATATGATACCTGAAAACTATTTTTATATCAAATAGAGGATTAAAGTCAGAGGAAATGAGATTTTTATCGTAGGAGGTTCACGGTTACTTTTCCCCAAATGTTCATTTCTCACTTCCTGTCCCCTGAAAGACTGTCTCTTCTATGAGCCAGGAAAACTTGAGAGAATAAAAATTGGAATGGGAGGTTTTATTTAATAAAATTCCAACCAAAAGTTATTTATTAAGCATTCAGAAAAAAGAGGAAAATCCTAAGTAATCAAAAACAAAACAAAACAAAAATCAAAATGGAAGAGCTAGCCCAGGACACAAGAAGGTTATGCCTTAAAAGAGAAATCCATCAAAATCCACTTCCCCTTCCATGGAACCCTCCCCCTCCCCATGTGTGGTCTCAGGCCAGCATCCACATACAGAGCATCCATCTGGAAGTGTGCTCTTCACAATCCAGCACCGAAACCAGATGGCACAGGATGGAGACTTTGTTTCTGAGAGCAAACGATTTTGTACATCAGGAGAGGAAACCTTCCGAGCAGGCAGTTTCCTAACAGAATTTTGCAAACCCAAGTCTCTGACCCATGGGTCAAAAAAGTCTCCCCAGGAGTTCCCGTCATGGCTTAATGGTTAATGAATCCGACTAGGAACCATAAGGTTGTGGGTTCGATCCCTGGCCTTGCTCAGTGGATTAAGGATCTAGCGTTGCCGTGAGCTGTGGTGTGGATTGCAGACGCGGCTCGGATCCCATGTTGCTGTGGCTCTGGCATAGGCCAGCAGCTACAGCTCTGATTCGACCCCTAGCCTGGGAACCTCCACATGTGTTGGAAGCAGCTCAAGAAATGGCAAAAAGACCAAGAAAAAAAAAAAATCTCCCCAAACCTGCTGCCTCAGTGCACCCACTGCACATATGGTCTCATTTGCAGAACACATCAGAGAAGCATTAGAGATGGTTGTTCCAGATTAAGAAAGAGAATGCAGCCAGGAAATGGAGACCATATAGAGAAATGACGATGACATAGTGTCCAATGCCACACTGCAAAGCCCCGGATGAAGGAACTAAGAAAATAGTTACTGAGAGTTTGTAATATGGCACAGTGGTTATCTGAGTAACATGCAGAGGTAAACAGACAACCGCTGCTTTTATGGTGCCTATATTCCAGATGAGGAAGGAAACAATCCCAAGGCAAATAAGTAAATTATCAATCATATCACATATCATATAACATCATATCACATCACATCATATCAAATATCACATGAGAAGAAGTCTGAAGATTAAGGCGAAATGAAAAATAGTACAGCCACTTTGGAAGACAGCCTGGTGGTTTCTTACAAAACTAAACATACTCTTATCATTCAATTCAGCAGTCATGCTTCTTGGTATTTACCCAAAGGAGTTGCAAACTTACGTCCACACAAAAACCAGCACACAGAGGGTTTATAGCAGGTTGATTCGTAATTGAAAAACTGTAAGCAACCACGATGTCACTAAAAAAGAAATAAGCTCTCAAGCCACAAAAAAATCAGGATAAAAACTTAACTACATTTTACCAAGTGAAAGTTTATAATTTGAAAAAGCTACATACTGTATGATTCCAACTACATGACATTTTAGAAAAGGCAAAACTATGGAGACAGTAAAAAAATATCAGTGGTTGCCAGGGACTGGAGGGGAGAAGGAATGAATAGGTAGAGCAGAGAGGATTTTTCAGGGCAGTGAAAATACTCTGTATGCTACTATCATGATGGATATGCTACACGTTTGTCCAAACCCATAGAACGTACAACACCAGGAGTAACTCTCAATGTGAACTGTCAATTTGGGGTGATGTTAATGTGCCAATGCAGACCATCAATTGTAACAGATGCAACACTCTGGTGGGGGCTGCTGATGGTGGAGATGAGATAGGAGTGGGGTAAAGCGTTTATAGGAAATCTCTGTACCTTCCACTTGATTTTCCTATGAGAATAGAACTGCTCTAAAAATTGTGTTTAGAAAAAAGATTAAGGGGCAATGTAAATATGGGAATTATCAACACATCCTCAGTTGTCAGTGAGGAGAGCTGAGACCACCTGGTGGGTTCATAAAGCTACAGCAAAGAGAGGATTCCAGTGAGGAAGAAGGGAAAAATTGGGAGAGTGTGCATCTCTGAGGTGACCAAGAAATCTTTTAAGGAAGGATCCTGTATTATTCATATCTGAGGCAGTGACTGGCCAGGCGCAGAGCAGAGCTCACTCCATGTATCTTGGATTAATTGATTATGAATTTCATCAACTCAATCCAAATGATAAGCTTCTTCGAGATTCCCTTGCCTACCAAACACTAAAAAGCTTGGAGTATGGTTTTGATTAATGGTAGCTGGAATACCTTTTGAGATCTCAAATCTAGTACCCCGCAAAAGAGCAAACGTTTAGACTTCTAAAAGTTTAGACATCCAAATCAGGACACCTGCTATGTACTTTAGCTCTCTGCTCACTATATTCCTTGTCTGGAGTTTTCTTGAATAGTTACAATAATCAAGCTGAGTGTTTACTACATACCCTGCACTTCGATATGCACTTTATAAGGATTTTTCATTTAGCTTCACTCCCTCAAACACAAGTTTTATATTCCTCCTATCCACACTTTACAGATACCATTGAAATACTGAGTGAAATAAGTCAAAAAGAGAAAGACAAATAACATATGATACCACTCATATCTGGTATCTAATATACAGCACAAATGAACCTTTCCACGGAAAAGAAAATCACGGACTTGGAGAACAGACTTGTGGTTGCCTGGGGGGAGGGGGAGGGAGTGGGAGGGATCGGGAGCTTTGGGTCAATGGATGCAAACTATTGCTCATGGAATGGATGTACAATGAGATCCTGCTGTGTAACACTGAAAACCGTGTCTAGATACTTACAAGGGAGCACGACAATGGGAGAAAAAAATATGTATACATGTATGTATAGCTGGGTCCCCATGCTGTACAATGGGGGGAAAAAAAGTCTGTTAAGGGAAATAACAATAAAAAATAAATTAAAAAAAATAATAAGAAAAGAAAGGAAATAGAGAGGAGGTGATTTAGATGAGATCAAAAAGCTAGTAACAAATGGCACTGCACTTCCAACCGAGGGAGTCAGGTTCCAGAATACTATTAAAAGCACTACTTAACCTTAGTCAAGGAACCATAGGGAAAAAAGGCAGCTGAGAGAAACTAGTGCCTTAAAAAGAAATAAAAGTATAGCCCCAATCAATCAATCAATCCTCAAGAAGCTTTGCCCCTGAACATAATGGACTATGTCAGTAAGGGGAATAGAGGTGAGTGTAATTAGATATAAAATCCACTCTAGGAGTTCCCGTCGTGGATCAGCGGTTAACGAATCTGATTGGGAACCATGAGGTTGCAGGTTCAATCCCTGGCCTCGCTCAGTGGGTTAAGGATCCTGTGTTGCCGTGTGCTGTGGTGTGGGTTGCAGATGTGGCTTGGATCCCGTGTCGCTGTGGCTTGGTGGCTACAGCTCCGATTGGTCCTCTAGCCTGGAAACCTCTAGGGTGTGGCCCTAGAAAAAGGCAAAAAAAAAAAAAAAAAAAAAAAAGACAAAAAAAAAAATCTACTCTATACCTTAGATTAAATGAAAAGGTGTACCCGTTAGAAACCTGCTTAGCAAAGGAGGCAAATGTCTTAACTGATAAAACTGTTAAGAAATACTGAAGTTAAAGGGGAATCTGGTTTTCATAGTGGCTGAATCAATTTCCATTCCCACCAACAATGTATGAGAGTTCACTTTTCTCCATGTCCTCTCCAACACTTGTTTTTTCTCATTTGTTTTTTTTTTTTTTTTTGATAATAGCCATCCTAACAGGTGTGAAGTAGTACCTCATCGTAGCTTTGATTTGCATTTCCCTAATAATTAAGCATATTGGACATCTTTTCATGTGTCTATTGGCCGCCTGTATGTCTCCTTTGGAAAAATGTCTCTTCAGCTCCTCTGCTCCCTTTTTAATCTCCTTGTTTGTTTTTTGTTGTGGTTGAGTTGTATAAGGTCTTTAAAAGGGACAGCAGCAGATTCAAAGACTACATTACTTGAGATGCTGCTGGCAGAACAGGTCAACACTGGCACAGAAGCCACGTCAAAACAGGTCAGGTGCTCAGAAGGGCTGGCCCAATGCCTCCATTGTTGGAACCATCGACTTACCCAACACACACTTGGTAATGGAACACTGTGTCACTAGCAGGCAGGGATAAATCCAAGAAGAAAGGAAAAGAGCATACCTGCTACACAAACTCCAGTTGCTCGAAACTGTTAAAGAGAATACTTGTAAATGGGAACCAGACCAGTGAGAGAGAAACTACTGTAAAGTCTTTCTGTATCTTGTCTGGCTGTGACAAGAGAGAGTGGCATAGGCAATGTTTTCTTAACAAGAGGATCAGCCTGCCCCAGGGAGACCCCCAGGAGAAATATTCCATTTGAACCACTATGTTCTGTCCTATTTAAAAGATGTTTCCAGCAAATCCTTTTACCTTAGTCCTCATGTAAATAATAAAACCCAAGAGAACCACTTGCTTGCTTTCTCTTTTCAAGCAAAGACTACTTGTAACTGCTAAGCCTGTCTCCTTTTAACTAGTAAATAGAGTTAAGTTTTATTTACCACTTTATAATATATAAACCACTTTCACAAACACTAGGATGTTTAATCTTCCCAATAACACCAGGAATTATCTCTAGGTCCACTTTATAGATTTAAAAATTGGGAGTTCCCGTTGTGGCTCAGTGGTAATGAACCTGACTGGTATCCATGAGGATGAGGGTTCCATCCCTGGCCTCGCTCAGTGGGTTAAAGGATCAGTGTTGCCATGAGCTTTGGTGTAGGTCCCAGACATAGCTCAGATCCTACATTTCTGAGGCTGTGGTATAGGCCAACAACTGTCGCTCCGATTCAAACCCTAGCCTGGGAACTTCCATATGCGGCAGACGTGGTCCTAAAAAGCAAAAAAAAAAAAAAAAAAATAGGTCCTACTTCATCTACGTTGGACCAGAATTCAGATTAAAGGTTCATTTTGTCAAAGATAACCCTTTATCTCTTGGATAACTCTGGTCATATCAAGTAGAAATTATCATAATTAAACTTTTTAAACCAGATTTTTTGGTGTGTGTGTCAATATAGGAAAACCAGCAGATTGAACAGTTCTCTCCACAGGTTAAACGAGGTTGTTAGGAACCTCAGAGAAGCAAATCATGAAGGAGAGAGAAAAGAAAGATTGGAGACAAAACTTGACAAATCTACAAAGAACCAGGGCAGAAAAAGAGACAAATTGGGAGCTAAGAAATACAGGAACAAATCTTCTCAACATGAATTTGATTTGGCATGGGGCCTCTGACCCTTTCAGATCCAATCTCTTAAGCTTCTCTTTGTATTTTTCCATTTTACTGCATGCTTGCTACACACCCATCTAAGTGAGTCCCTGGTGCTTGATTTTAGTGATTTACCTAAAATTGGCAATAAAAGGTGTTTCTGGGCCATGACGTTTAGAATATAAGGAACAGTCAATTATTAGGATTACTAGAGAAGAGAGTCTTGATTGCTGGAGCAGTGAGGCGAGGAGTCCCTGCAGAGAGCTGCCATTTGCAACCACCCAGGCCAACGGAGCACAATTTGAGGTGGGAAGAGGGGGGAATTGCCATGAACCTCTTGAGAAAAGTAGCACTGGCTTTGAGTTGTCAGTGAAAAATCAGGAATGATTTTTACCACAATAAAACATCTCAAAATTGGAATAAGCCTACCTAAATTCCAAGTTACGTCCATGCAATAGAATCAGACCGTATTGCACTAACTTTCCCAGAGAGTGCTAATGAATACACAACTGGACTTTCGTGGCTTAAAATTCCAACAGTACTTTGAAACTATAGCCAGAATTTATTGAAATTCAGAGGAACATCTGGGGTAGGGCAGGGTCAGGGGGCTGCCTTGATTAACTCTTTAGAAGGAGTAGAATTTTACCTGAGGTCGTGCTGAGTGTTAAACAGTGAATTCATGGTCATGGAAAATTACGGTGAAAGTTAGCAGTGGGTAGACAAATTAGGGCTTTTTTAAAAAAAAATGGTTATGTATGTCTCAATATAATCATCAGAGGATGCATGCTAATTAATATCAATAAGACTTTAAAATCACAACACAATACTTGAGAGCTGACAAGTCTATCAATTGTTAAAAAGAAACTATCTAATTTACAAACAAGCTATGGTAACAAAAATAACCAATACTAATAGAAGTTTTGTTCCTAAAATGCAAATTTCCTAATAATTTTTCATCAGAAAACAACTACTTTAGAAATAACACAGAACTGTTTCACTGTTTATAGGCCCAGCTTCTTTATACTTGGCTTGAATCCCACCTTCGTTGTTACTGCCTTCCCTCTGTGACCACCTATAACCCTCATCTTGGCACCTATCTAGTTGTTTGAATTAATTCTTTTTTTTTTTATTTGTCCACATCACAGCATATGTAAGTTCCCAGGTCAGGGATTGAATCTGAGACGCAGTTGCAACCTGCACCATAGCTGCACCAATGCCCAATCCTTAATCCATTGTGCTACAGCAAGAACTCCAGAAGAAATTCTTTGTTTCGTTTAATTATTTATTGATTTATTTATCATTTTGCTTTTTAGGGCCGCAGGTGCAGCATATGGAAGTTCCCAGGCTAGGGGTGGAATGGGAAGTACAGCTGCCAGCCTATGCCACTGCCATAACAACTGGGAATCTGAGCCACGCCTGCAACCTATACCACAGCTCACAGCAATGCCAGATCCTTGACTACTGAGCAAGGCCAGGGATGGAATTTGAATCTTCATGGATAGTACTCAGATTCATTTCTGATGCACCACATGGGAACTCCTTAATTCATTTTTTAAATGATGTATGTGTCCTGCTTTGTTTAGGACTCTCTCAGTATCTAACGGCAGGGCTCATATCTTCCAAAGGATCTAGAAAAATACAATAATATTTCTGTGGCTTGGTGTTTGAAAAATAAGCTGACTAGTAGCTCAAGTTGTCTCTTTGGTTTTTTATACTCAGAAATGAAATGAAATGAAATTTTTGGATTTAGCTTAAAAGATTCCTAAATCAAGAGGATTTTTTATCCCAAATCTGCATGTCAGAATGGCATTCTGACCTATGACCTATAACTAGAGATACTGAGAGAAACCAAACTATGCTATGATTATTTTGTCATCCTTGTTCATTTTCCCGAAAATGTATTCAACCAGTTTTCTAATATATCATAATGGGTGAGATCAACGTGATCCGTAACAGTTTCAAAGCTTCGTGTGTGGCAGGATCACAGTTCATTTACTTTTCAAACATTTAGCGAGCCCCTGTTCCCTGTGTGGAAGGCTTGAGAGAACAACTACTATTTGCACAGCAGCTTAGAGTCAGCAAAGCCCTTCTCCACACATTTTCTCTTTAGACCTTCAGGGCAACCCTGAAAGGTAGGTAGGCAGGTGTCACCGGTGACCTTTTACAGGGTAGAGAAATAAGAAGCCCAGAAACAAGAGAATGAGAACCCAGCGCAGAGTCATTTGAACATTTCCCACTTTGTCTCTAGAAGTTTTATTTTGAAATCAATCCTTAGGATTCAGATGACCGAGTTCTAAGAATTCCAGGCATTTAAGATTTTAGTGTTTTCACAGCAAAAGTGTTTTGATTTGATATTCTTCAGCAATGTTATCATTTATTGACAGCTCACTTAGTACTTCCCAAGGCTCTTGTGCAGCTGTTTGACAACACTGCTTCATCACTTTCCCTGAGCTGTCAAACATCCTGCAAACCTATCTCATGCCATGCACACGCATGACTGCTTGGACAGAGTCTGCGTACAAAAGCAGCTAAATAATGAAACGTGACATACACAGAAGGTCAAAGATAACCAAACCAAATTAGACCACATTGTTTGCGGACTGGTGACTCTTAATTTTAGTAGTTTTCCATCATAAATGTACAACGCAAAGGTCATTACGAGCAGGAATCGCACAGTGCAATCTCAGCTCACTCTACAAACTGGTCTGTTTGCATTCCTCAAAAATGACAGCTACATGAACATTGTGAGTCCAGGGTGGAGTCGGCCTCCGATGAAAGAGAGACAAGGAGGAGAATGACATGATGGAATACATGAGGCTGGAGTGGATATTAACTCCCCAAGTTCTAGTTTTCTTTCAGAGACCTAGAACTAAAAGATAATGGTTGTGGTTTCGCTTGCAGGAACACAGTATGCAATTTCTTCCTTGCATCATCCTCTCAAAGGCTCAAGAAAGGCAGAATTACTGCAGTGGGCTTTGGATTTCAATTTCTGAGTCCAACAATAAATTGTGATGGGTTTAAGAATGATTTTTGGAGTTCCCGTCATGGCGCAGCAGAAGCGAATCTGACTGGGAACCATGAGGTTGTGGGTTCAATCCCTAGCCTTGCTCAGTGGGTTAAGGAACCGGCATTGCCGTGAGCTGTGGTGTAGGTCGCAGACGCGGCTCAGATCTGGTGTTGCTGTGGCTGTGGTGTAGGCCGGTGGCTACAGCTCTGATTAGACCCCTAGCCTGGGAACCTCCATATGCCTCGGGTGTGGCCCTAAGAAGACAAGAAGACAAAAAAAGAATGATTTTTTTATTATTATTTGGCTCCTATTGAAAAAATGAGAACTAGGAATTCCTGCTGTGGCACAGTGGGTTAAGAATTGGACTACAGCAGCCGGGGTTGCTGCAGAGGCACAGGTTCAATTCCCAGCCCAGCACAGTGGATTAAAGGATCCAGCATAGCCACAGCTGTGGCATAGGTTACAGCTGTAGCTCAGATTCAGCCCCTGGCCTGGGAATTTCCAACTGCCGTGAGTGTGGCCATAAAAAATAATGGTAACCTATCATCCCATTTTCCTTGCTAGGAAATGCTTTTTAATGTGAATAATTCCTATAGATGTTTTTATTTTAAGGTATCTACCAAGTATTTGACATTTCTTTGATTTTTCCCTTACCATCCTCCATACAGTACAATTTGACCATATCATATATACAATATTTTCACAATCATCAAATATGTTTTACTTGCAGGAGCTTACCACAATACCACAATATTTTCTCTGTTTTGTTTTTTTGTTTTTTTAAAATCTTTTTACTTCTGTTTAGGATAGGCTTATTTATTGCCTAAGCAGCAAGTCAGCTCCTGGCTCCACTGAAAATAAATTAACATGGCACTCTACTAAAACAAGGAATCATTACAATGTTTTGTCACAAAGACAAAAGAAGAGTGCTTGTATTAAATAAATAGTCAAATTGTGTAAAATACCTATAATACCGAAAACATGGTAAGCTCAGTTTTCTCCACCAAGGCCCAGAAGGTGAGGGCTGATATGCTCCAGCAGCTCAGGCAGGAAGCTGAACCCATTAGCAGATCACCGACCAGAAGAGGAGTTGTCTCATAACCACATAAGCCCTGCAAAGCCAGTAAACAAACTGGGAGGACTGGCTGGCACCTGAGTGCACTTGAGGTCATTCTCCCTCTGAACACTTAAAATAATTCACCTGCACTCTCTTATGGCCCATTGGCTCTCTACCTCCTTTTGAAGTGATTGGTAAATACATTTTGATCTCCTACCAGATTGCAAGAGCCTTCAAAGCAGGATCCATGACTGATTCATATCTGTGACCCCACCACCAAGCCTAGTGTCTTGCCCCAGTATGTGATCAGTTACTACTTGTTAGCCAACTGTAGCCTCACATAAAGTTATTCGGTGTTCTCTCCAAGGGCCTCTCCTGGGTGTTCACCTTGTCCGTGGGAAGTGGGAAGAATGGAGGGTCCCTGGAGTGTCTACACCACTTGCAAGAACCTTTATAGTGAAAGGTGCCATAGCATTAGATAAAGGTAAGCTGTGTTTATCTTTGTCTTCTCCCAACTTCCCCTTTCTCTTATGAAGAGAGTGGGAATAAGAAGTTCTCTGCTCCTGAGTTCTGAGTTACTCTCTGACATCAAGAAAGCCAGGAACACTGAGTGAACAAAGCAGGATGCTTATACATTTTCCAGAAGATGTAAATGATTAGCAGACAGTGATTTAGACAATACTATGTATAGAGTTCATTTCATTTCTATTTTGAATCTACTGAAAATAGAGCTTCACTTTTTATCCACTTTGTTTTCTCATAATCAGAGACACAGAGGGCCAAATTCTGGGCTTTAATGTACACTCACAGTTGCTACTAAATTAATCAAGAGTTGTGTTCATGCATTTAACAACTGCATTTGCTACCATGGAATATTTCTTGACTTGATGCGACATTTCTACATGTCTTAATTTTTACTCAAGGAGTACAAATTGTTCCAATATAAAAAAAAATATGAAGAAATAGAAACTAAAAACCTAAACTCATGATTAAATATCTTAAAAACAAATTTACATCTCAGTCACAAAGTTGGATATTGCTTTTGTTTTGTATTCTCCTTAGATCCTAGGTAATTTTTCTTAAATTATTCTGTTAAGAACACAAGACTTGCCAAGTCTTCTAGAAAAATTCACTTTAAGTTAGGGATAGGAGTATTTCTTCCACCAGCTACATATTTGATAGATATTATTTACCAGTGTTTTCTGAATGGTTCACTTAGAATCCTTCTTCTCACATTACTCCAAGAAACCACTCTTTAAAAGTTTATCTTGGTGCTTAAAATAAAACCTGTTCACCACCTTTGCTCTAGACCCATTCACAGCCTAAAAAATCGGAAACACTTATGAAAACTATGAACCCTCTACTCAGAAAAATTTACATGTGCAATAAACTATTTTCATACTATTTCAGGCAGTTTTGGACACCCAAAGTTTATCTATTAATCTTCTTGAGATCCACTGACTCATGAGAATAACTTCTATTCTAGACCAGTATTTTCTAAGAAAATTCAGGAGATAATGGGCAGTCTGTATCATGACAATAAGTATTGATTTCTCACTTTTGTCCTCAAATTCGTCTTTCCCTTTTCTCACCCTTGTTCCCTCTAAAATAAATATATTTGCCTAAGCATCTTAGATTAGAGCCATTTCTTTCTAAGTGGTGACTAGCTAAAGTATGAGTCAAATTCTCCAGAAGTAGGTGGGTGTGTCTTAGTCTTGATCATCTCCGAGGCACCTCCCACTGAGTCTTATCAGGAGTGGGGAAAACTGGGTGGGTGGACAACACAGCATGTTTTTGATGTTAGACTGGCAATTGCAAATGACCAGCTAAATACCTCTCATGAATTTCCAAGATCTTAGTTCTCATTATTGTTGTTTAAAATGCCATTTGTTTCTTTAAAAATGCAAAGGGAATGTTACCCTAGATTCAGATTTATCATTTAAAAGTATCACACGTGCTCTAAGAAAATTCAACTGTTTCCATCTTGAGACTTTGGTAAGACCTCAGACCTTGTTCTTGATACAGAGGTGCTAATTAATACATTGGTAATTTATAGATTAACAAGCAAGCTGAAAACCTATAGACAAGCAGTTGTAGCAGTGTTAGACTCTGAGAATGTAAACTCTACCCAAATGGTTCAATCAGATATTACTAGTTTCTTGACCATAGTGTTTGAAGTTTCATCTCCATTAAATTCCACATGGCGTGAAATAGTAAGTTTTTGGGTTCATATTAAAAATCTTGACACTATTGTTCATGAAGTGTCCTAGAAAATATTCAGCCATTAATTGCATATGCTATTTTCCTTTTTTAGCTGTTATTTTTCTTTTTCCCTCCTCATTCCCATTCTTTTTGTAAGCTCTCTGTTTTAAGGAGATTATCTCTTTCCATGTGACATTTCGCCAATGCAATACAGATGATACTGCGATAGAACAAAATTCGCTATAATTCTTGACGTTTCCCTCTGACTCCCAGTTAGTTTCTTGTGGGTTCTTCTACCCGTTTAAAAGGCCCTTCTACCCCAGTCCCTACAGGACATTCCTTTGCCACAAAGAAGGAGGGACAAAAGAAAACCCAGAGATTCTGAAATCCAAATTTTTAAAATATAAATTAGACTCTAGATAGGGGCTTTTTAATGTTTTTTTAATTAAAGTATAGTTGACTTAACAACCCCAGTGGAGAGCATAGTCTTGAAAGCCAAAGTATATAATTTGAAAGAGATTTCCTCCCTTCCCCACTTCCTCCCTTCTTTCTTTCTCCCTTTTCCTTCCTTCCTTTCTTCCTTCCTTCCTTCCTTTCTTTCTCCTTTTCCCTTTCTTTCTTTCTTCCTTCCTTTCTTTCCTTCTTAAAGTGAGAGAGAAGGATTTATTGAATTATAAATATTTGGTTTTGAAAATCCAGGAACAAAAGTGTAATTTACCAGTCAAAATGCTATACAATAGAGTTGAAAACAAAGCAGAAAGATTTAAGAGCCATTTACCTGTTCAAAATTAGATAAAATCAGGAGGACGTGGCATAATTATAGACATAGAGTAGAATGAAGAGTCCTGAAATAAACCCATACGTCCATGGTCAATTGATGTTTTCTGCTGATTCCATTGGAAGAAAAAAAAATTCTCTTCAACAAATGGTATGAGGACAACAAATTTTCACTTGCAAAAGAATGAAGTTGGGCTGCTGCTTCATACTATATACAAAAATTAACTCAAATTGGATCAATGACTAAATATAAAAGCTAAAATGATAAAAACTCTTAGAAAACATAAGTGTACATATTATGAACTTGGATTTGGTAAAATGTTCTTAGATATGATACCAAAAACACAAGCACCAACAATAATAAAAATAAATTGAACCTCAAGGAAATTTAAAAAATTGTGCATTAAAAGGACATTACCAAGAAAGTGAAAAAAATAACCAACAGTATGGAAGAATATGTTTTAAATAATATATTTTAGGAGTTCCCATCATGGCTCAGTGGTTAATGAATCCGACTAGGAACCGTGAGGTTGCGGGTTTGATCCCTGCCCTTGCTCAGTGGGTTGAGGATCCGGCATTGCTGTGAGCTGTGGTGTAGGTCGCAGATGAGGCTCGGATCCTGTGTTGCTGTGGCTCTGGTGTGGGCCAGCAGCTACAGCTCTGATTGGACCCCTAGCCTGGGAACCTCCATATGCCATAGGAGTGGCCCGAGAAATGGCAAAAAGACAAAAAAAAAAGTATATATATGTATATCCACATATATTTTATAAGGGTGTGATATCCAGAATATATTTTTTAAACTATTAAAACACAACCAAAAAAAAAAAAAAAGACAGAGAGAAGTCAATAAAAAATAGGTAAAGAGGAGTTCAGTAGGGTAAGAACCCAAATAGTAACCATGAGGATGTGGGTTCAATTCTTGACCCTGCTCAGTGGGTTAAGGATCCAGCATTGCCATGAGCTACAGCATAGGTTGCAGATGTGGTTAAGATCCAGTCACTGTGGCTGTGGTGTAGGCCTGCAGCTACAGCTCTGATTTGACCCCTAGCCCAGAAACTTCCATTTACCCCCTGTGCAGCCCTAAAAAGAAAAAAACAAAATGGGCAAAGAACTAAAGTCAACATTTCTCCAAAGAAACGATAAAAATAGCCAATAAGCACATGAAAGAGACGTTCAACATCTTTAGTCACTAAGGAGATGAAATCAAAACTATAAAGAGATACCACTTTCTATCTACTAGGATGGCTATAATAAAAAATAAACCATAAAGCAAGTTCAGCAAGGATGTGGAGATATTAAAACCCTCATACACTGGTGAAGCTCCTGCGAAAAACAATTTGGCAGTTCCTCAAAAAAGCTAAAATAGAGTTATAGTTACCATAAAACCCACCAATTTCACTCAAAGGTATACATCCCAAGAATTGAAAATAGGAACTCAAACAGATAGTTGTATGCCAATGTTCATTGTAGCATTATTTACAGTAACCAAAAGGTGCAAACAACGCAAATTTCCATCAATAGATGAACAGATAAATGAAATGTGGTATAGACAAACAACGGAATATTATTCAGGCATAAAAAGGAATGAGGTTCTGTTACATGCTAAAACTTGATGAGTTTTAAAAACATTATGCTTAGTGAAATAAGCCAAACACAAAAGCAAGAACCTTGTTTGATTCCAATCAAATGAAATATGAAGAATAGGTAAATCCATGGGGACAGAAAGTGGAACAGAGGTTGCCAGGAAGGGAGAAGGGAGTCAAGACTCAATTGGGACCCCTGATAATTTTGGCTCAAAGCTGGGGCCCCAACACTGCAGAGAGGAAGGCACTGGGTGAAAGAACAAAAAGAAATATCTGCTACTTTTCTAAAAAGGCTGCTGCTGTTCCTCTCTTCTTTCCCCCACTCAGAGAAGCTCTTCCTACCTTCATGTCTGAGCCACCTCAGAAAAATATCACATAAAAGGAAACACTTTATGAAAATAGCGCTCCTAGCTGAGGGAGGTAAGAACTTCACCCAATAACCAGGTTTTTCACATGACACTAAAGCCAGGGGCAGATGATGATCAACAGCCTACACAGCCTCATGTATGAGAATACACACCTGGAGAAACAGATTCTGGACAAATACTACAATGCCATCTTCCTGAGACTATAATGATTAGAATGGGTAGAAGAGGAGTACTCTTTACAGGGTGAAAAATAATGAGCATGGAGTTAAATGTGGAGAAACACAATTCAGGGAAAATGAAACATTTGCTTTTCAGAATTTTGCTTATTGCCCTACAAACTTTTACCCATTGAATCAGTTGGCATTTGTTTCTTCAGTGGACAGAGAGATAGAGCTGAGAGCATAAGAGTCAACTGAGTTTATAAATAGATTTTGGAACTCTTAGCAAAAAAATAATAGTGTAGAAAGCCAAGGTGTTCTTGATTTGCAAGAATCAAGGCTTTTTTTTCTTTTTTTAAGATCAAGGTTTTTAAGTGCCAAAACAAAGAGCCAAAATCCTGAAGGCCCCATAAACAGAGGTTGAAAGGATAGTTGCCTCTTCAGTTTTTCCAACTTCCCACTGGGACAAGATTTCTGGGCTAGTGGGGGAGAATGTTCAGAAATGGAGAGGAAAGAAACTAAGTCAGCAAACTCTTGGATTTTCACAGAGAAAGATGGCCACGCCCCCTGCCTCCATAAAACTGCTGAGCCTGGGATATCAGAACAGCAGAAGAGCCAGTTAAATGTGTTGGCATCCCAGACCAGAGAAGATATATGCTTCCCTTCCCAAAGTGTAGCCAAGAGAGGTGCCAGACTTCATGAAGGAAGTCAAATGGCTGCTGTCAACCAAGCCATCTAGACAAAGGTGCCTACAAGCAGTCTGGCAAAGTTGTGGGTAACCCAAAGTGTTTAAGGAAAACTGTTCCTGAGCCCTCAAAGAGGAAGTGGGTAAGGTTGAGAGTGGATCTTGCAGTTTGAGAGAGGAAACTTCAAAGCACTTGGACCTGGAATTCAAGAACTGTGAATATCAGGATGTTAAAACAAGGAGGACCATGCCATAGCCGAGGCAGACAGAGAATGCTCAAAGAGCAGACACCCCCACCCCACCTCAGCCCCTCACTCCCACTTCTCTAATGCTGTGGTCCTATTGTAAACCTCTGGAAACTTAATCTAATAAAGGGAAGCAAGAAAAACTCTGACTTGACTCTATATATGTGATCAGAATAGCCATTACTTTGACCAAGTTTGTCTGATGTGAACAGACTTCGTTTTCACTATCTAATGGGAATGGCATTTCATAAAAAAAAAAAATATGGAAAAATTAAGTAACAAATTTGAACTTGAATTTTACAAATTCAAGTGTTTTTTTCTATGCAATTTCTACCAGCTATATGTGATTTCTAATCCAAATTATATTTCAGTCCTGAGCTGATGCTCAGAGTATTTTGTTCAATGTTTTGTGTATTCCCACACTTGGAATCATGCTGGCAATCTCTTGGCTAACTTCCTCAAATATTCCCCTAAACATTACCATCATGTGGTGATTTTACTTATTAAATTTTATGATATTGCTCCAAACTAGAAGAGTCATCCGATCCTTTGCAATTTTGACTTAGAATTTTTTGAGTAAAAATGCTGCAAGTTATCTGAACAAATAAGCCTTGTGAAGAAGCAAAAAAAAAAAAAGGAGGTTGGGGAACAGCTGGACTACTCTTCCCCAGGCAAACCTAAGGAGAAGAGTAACTATATTTCTTTTTTTGTTGCTTTTTAAACATTCTTATTGAAATTAGCATGATAAAATTGCACATTATAGATGCTCAATTAATAGCTATGTGTGGGATTAGATTGAAAGGACCATAATTTAAATACATCAATACAAATATGGCTTGTTTTCACTGTGTTCTGTCCTTTGTCACACAGATAGTGCCTGCAGAAAATTTATTTTCCCCAAGCTCATCAAATGAATAAATAGCTAGGTCCAGAGACCTAAGGAGATAAGTTTGAATAGACATTGATCATAACCACAGTGTTGTGGGGAGGCGGGGCTTTGCTTGACTCATAACAATCTATAAATGGCTTCTATATTCTAACTATAGGATGTGTTCCTTGACTTCCTTCCAGGTCTTGATCCCTCCATTAAAGCTGAGTCCCCTGAGATGCTGTTAACACTCAAGCACGGTTGCAGTAGAAAGAACATACAGCATTTGGAGCCCTGAAGGCCTGCTTCACTAATATTATGACCTCCAGAAAGTTATTCTATCTCTTCAAGCTTTGGGTTCATCATTTAAAAAATGGGAATAATGTTACCACATCATTAGGTTGCTATAGATATCAAACTAGATACAATTTTTTTTTTAATGCTTAGTGCTTTCATCTGTAAATACATGGCAGAGAAGACATTCAGTAGCAGGTAGCTTTTGACCACACTTTTAGGTAAGAATCCAGTAATCAGGTGCTATTCTTTGAAGGTCTCAGGGATTAAGATTTTACTAGTCTACCCTTTCTTAAATATTTGATGTAAAACAAAGGTTAATTCTTTCCTCTATTATATATTAGATTATTACATACTATATACTACATACATACTATATACTACAGCTCAGAGTGACAGGTTCATATCCCAAATAAGTAACTAGGCATCCCCAAAGGTATTCAGACATCATCATTCATCATATTGTCATCAGGCAGAATCATTCATCTGGCACACTTCAGTCTGTCTTTGTGTGCCATGCAAACAGATGGATCCCTGTCCTCCAGTGGCTTCAAATGAAAACTGCCCAGCACCATACTAATGCACAAGGAAACAGCTGAATAAACGCCGAATGAATAAACAAATTTAAAAACTAAATAAGTAGGGAGTTCCTTGTTGTGGCTCAGTGGATTAAAAACCATCGACTAGTATCCATGAGGATGCTGGTTAGATGCTTGCCTCACTCAGTGGGTTAAGGGTCCAGGGTTGCTGCAAGCTGCCATTTAGGTCAAAGATGTGGCTCGGATCTAGCATTGCTGTGGCTGTGGTGTAGGCTGGCAGCTGCAGCTCTGAATCAATCCCTAGCTTGGAAACTTCCATATACCGCAGATGCAACCCTAAAAAGAAAAACAAACAAACAAAACAACTAAATAAGCAAAAAGCAAGTCAGCACCATGTTAGCAATGGGTCCAGCAAAGGGAGATAATTTTCTAAATAGGTCACCTTGTAGGGAACAAAATATCTTAACATTCCCCTAGCTGGTTAAAAAATATATATACAAGGAATAAAACATGTGTGGTTTGACTCTACTGAACTTCCTTTAATCTTTACATTTCAGTTCCAAAAACATTATGAGCATTCAAGAAACACATCAAGAAATATTAAAGAGCGAGGCATGCTGCCATATCACTAATCATTAAGGAATGCATATTGGTTTTTATCTTTTTTTTCCTGAGAAAGTGTTGGCAGCTATGTAAAGCCCATCAGAAGCATTATTATTTTTTATTATTTCATGAAATTCAGCCATCTATATGCACATGCCAGGGGCTAAGAATGTTTTAACAATCCAGAAACGGCCGCAGATGCTATTACTGCCTGCTTCTTTGCATACATATCTCTGAGGTTGGCCTCATTTCTTAAATGTGGCAGCTACATAATGGCAAAGAATCTATATAAAAAGTGAAACGCGTTCAGTTTTCCAGATGTTCTTGTTACATGACCCCAAACAACAGAGTGATGGATTGATTAACTGAACCTCTCCTTTATGCTTGAAATTTTGGCATTGTGTAACCCAGATTTAAATTTAATCCTGCAGTTGTAACATGAGCATTTTCATGAATTTGAGCCTGTCCTTATGTACTGAAATAGTATGTGTCAATGTCACCATTTAGTTAGATACTTGCTGAGAGCATAATGATGGTGATCTATTGAAAAGCAGCATTTTTCTTATTTTCTAAATAAATTGTTACATCTCTTCTGGTTCCTGTCTTCGCCATTTATCAGGTAATCCAAACAAGAAACTGATCATTTTTGTCACCTTTTTCCCCACACTTCTAGTGGTTTGGGATTCCATTTTACTGTCCTGAACACACTGTCCTATTTTAAGACCTCATGATCTCTAACTTAGACTTCACTTTGGTTTTGCAGCATTTAACAGTATGGACTCTGCAGTCAGACCAATGGGTTCAAACCTGATTCCACCACCTGTTTTCTATGGAGCTTGCACAACTTTGTCATTTATAAAATGGGGTTAAAAAATAGACCTAGCACAAAGTAAATACCACACCAGTGTTAGCCATCAAATTCTCCTCTTTTGTTGTCATCCTCCTCCAAAATTCAATTATCTTTCCAAAATAAATCTGCTCACGCTTCCCAGATTAGAAACCTGTGAAGGCTCCTTCTGTCTATAAATAACACCATTCAGGCCTTTTGCCTCTTTGCCTGAAGGTAACATTCCAGACTTCTCCCAACACAGTCCCTGTGCTCTGGCCACAGCAGACTTTGCCATATTTTACCCACTCATGTAGTTCTGGTCTCTGAGCTTTGCTCACATTATTTCCTTTGATGAAAACATGCTTCTTACTCTTTACTTAGTCATAGGCTCTTTCATGCTTCTTCAAGACCCAGCTCAAATGGCAAGTACCTAGTGAAATCTTCCCTGAAACAACCCGAGTAGAAATAATCATTTTCCTGTGAGTCCTTCCATGGGATTTTCTTCATACTCCAGTGTAGGGTTCAACCCAATATAAGATATTATTATTTGCTTATGAAATGGTTTTCATCCTTAGGTTTGTGATCCTTGAAGACGAAGATTATGTCTTAATGGTCTTTGTATCTGGACAGTGTAACATAGTGTCTGACCAATTCTGAGAGCAAAATAAGTGAGTGGTCATTTTTTGAGTGAGTAATAATCTCTTATCAGAAATTTCACTTCTCTCTTTCACACGATTCTAGTTGAATTCTAATTCCTTCAAAAAATTTTTTTCCCATCAACTTCAGCTCAAATGACTTTCCCCACTTCGAACTTCTCTACAGTTTATTCTATCTGTCATTCATCTGACATGTACAGTATATTGCGTCGTGATTCAATTTCTTTTTCAAGTATCTGTAACTCAGATATCACTAGAGCCTCTCTACACATTAAGATCTATCTAAGTATGTGTCAAACCCCACTCCTGCCCATCTTTGACACACCACAAGATGCTGGTGAACCTTAGGGAGCTTTGATGCTCAGAGTCATTTCTGGCTCTAAACCTTTTCTTATGCGTGTTTACTTCAGTCTGTGTGGGGATCCTCTTTCTCTCCCGTACATGCTGTTCCTATTTCACCCTTGGTCCATCCAGAAGTGGAAGTCTTCCCCTTTCCCTGATGTCTATAAAACAAAACAAGCCAATGATAGGCAAATAAACCCTACACATATGAGATGCTGTATAAATGACAGATTTAACCAAAACTTTGAAATTTATATCACAATTAGAGCATTTTCCAGTTGGTTACTGTTTGGCACCACACTCATTCAGAAATGACTCATGACTGAATCGCAGGGAAGGCGGAGCAGGGGTCTACATCACAACAATCAAAAAAAGGAATACGATATTAAAATCTGAGGACTCCTATTAGGGGTTTCACTGACTGACTCTTCGTAGCACCCCAGCTCACTTCACTGCATCAGTTTCTCTTTCTCCTTTCACCTACCCCCTTTGATCATCCTCATTTCCTCTCCCATTCCTTCTGGAACACCTTCAAGAAACTCTAATTTTTTTTTTTCATTCTGTTTGGTAGAACAATTCAATTCCTTTTAGTCCTTCCTCTCACCGCATCAAGGCCTACACTTGCATATGCAAATCCATCAAGATGCTCTGCCAAATACAATGTTTTCTCATATTAATGGAATTTGTTCTCCTTAGAAAACTGTTATGTTTTAATCCAAGATTTGTATTTCCTCCTTACATATGTATGCTTTATTCTGCTAATTAGATTTTAAGTCCCTTAAGGGACTATAGAGATAATCTATATTACATTTTGATACCTCAAAATACAGTATCTTTAAAATCATTCATTCATCAGAAATGCAAATCAAAACTACCATGAGGTACTACCTCACACTGGTCAAAGAAGGGCCATCATTAAAAAGCCAACAAATGGCAAATGCTAGAGAGAGTGTGGAGAAAGGGAACCCTCCTACACTGATGGTGAGAAGGTAAATTGGTACAGTCACTGTGGAAAACAGTATAAAGGTTGCTTAAAAAACTAAGAATTGCCATTTGATCTAGCAATCCCACTCCTGGGTATTTACCCAGATAAAACTATAAGTCAAATAAGTACATGCACCCCTATGTTCATAGTAGCACTATTTAAAATAGCCAGGACATGGAAACAACCTAAATATCCATCGACAGATGAATGGATAAAGAAGATATGGGATGTGTGTGTGTGTGTGTATAATATATATATATACATACATGTGTATAGATACATACACACAGGAATATTACTCAACCATTAAAAAGAGTGAAACAATGCTGTCTGTGGCAACATGGATGGACCTAGAAATTATAATACTAAGCAAAGTCAGACAGAGAAAGACATATACTATATAATTTATATGTGGAATCTAAAATACGACACAGATCAACATATCTGTGAAACAAAAACAGACTCACAAACATTGAGAACAGACTTGCAGTTGCCAATGGGGAGGAAAGGTTTGGGAATTTGGGACTGGTAGACTGTACAAAGTATTATGTACAGAATGTATAAACAACAAGGTCCTACTGTATAGCATAGGGAACTATATTCAATATCGTATGACAAATCATAATGGAAAAGAATATGAAAAAGTATATATATAGATGTATAAATGTCCTTTCGCTGTACAGCAGAAATGAACACGAAATTGTAAATCAACTATACTTCAGTAAAATTTTTTTAAATCATTCATTCACCAATTGTTCAATAGTTATCATTTAATAACTATTGAGCAGTTGCTATGTACAAGGCACTATGAAACTAGCAATCACCACTCTGACTCTCACAATGCTTCTAGGTGTACACACATGACAAAGAATAACATTGCACAGGGGAAAGTGGTACATGATTGAGGTGCAGGCTTGATTCTGTAGAACCCTGGAAAGGCAAGTCTCTTCACATTTCTTAACCTTATCTCCACTCCAACGTTTCTGAAGCCTTAATCTCCAAAGAAGACCAAGATTCTTACTCTCTGTGGAAGTGATTCAGGGAGAACTCCCATTCCCTGTTGAAGGACAGAGCAGAAAAGAAGTGGGGTAGGAAAGGGGGATTTTCAAAAAGACCTGTAAACATCAGTGATTCTGATAAACCTGCTCAGGGAGCGTGTCCTTTGAGGCTCACTGGTGTAAAACTTTAAAGACACAATTAAATGAGAACTCAGTCATTCAAAAAATGCATTAATTCCATAAAATGAGGTACACTGGGCATATTTGTCTAAGTGCCAGCAACTAGTTAATGTATCTGCATAACAATCCCTGTGCCATTTGCTTAACTCACTAGCAGAAAGGCATAAACAACTTGCTGCAGGTCTGTTTGTAATGGCAGTATAATGAGGTCTCCCGGGCCTGGAGCTGAAAATGACTTGAGATTTCTCTTTGAGAATATCCTTTAGTGGCTGTGAATTGGTTTTGCTTTATGCAATGCTCAGAATGAGAAAGAAAAAATCATTTTATAGCGATTTTTTTTCCAAATGGGAGTAGTTTCTCAGCTATTTTTAGATCATTGTTCTAAATCCCAAATACTGTTGTCTTATTTTTTTTTTAACTAGAACAAGGCGTATGTTGAAAGCTATTTGCTAAATCCTTTCTCAAAAAACACCAGCAATAAGCATATATTCTCCAGAGAACAATTTGCTTTCAGATTGAAATCACCTGATAAAACCAACCAGCTCAGGGAAGCAGACATTTGTTTCCTTTTAGATCATATAGATTAACGCAGATACTAAAGAGGGAATCACAATGAAAATCCAGACCGCCTTCTGACCGTTAAAAAAAGAGGGAACAACATACAGATAGAAAAGGGGAAGAAGCTTTTCTCTGAAAGAATCTGGTAGATCTTCTGAAACTCATAGATGTTTATCTGATGACACTCAGGCCCTCTGCTTGGGTTTCCAACCAGTCACCTCCGTGCTAAGAAGAACAAGCACCAAGTTAAATTTATTAGAACATATATTTATTGACAGTTACTAATTTATGCATACTCATTATCGTAGAGCCAAAAGGCATACTAAACTTTTATTACAAGTATTAATAATTGCTTTAAAATAGGCAGACCCTTCCGGCTATCTTATACATGGATACTGAAGTGAAGAATGGAAACAATTTTCTGAGCAGCCCAGACCATTAAAAGGACTTTTATCTGCTATATCCAGCAGAAAGGTGAAAGAAAAAATGGGGACGAAACGTTATCTTGCTGTTCGCTCTGCCTGGAAAGTTCTTTCTCCCAGAAATATGCATGACTCCCTTCCTCAAATCTTTTCTCCCCCTCCCCCTGCCTCCAGCTCGATAAACTTTCCTTGATTTATTTTTCTCCATAGTTCTTACATCTTCTAATAAGCAGAATACTGTACTTATTTATTTTGTTTTTAGCCTGTTTCCGTCCAATAAAGTGTAAGCTCCATTAAGGTAAGACTTTCTGTTTCTTTAATTTTTCTGTTCTATCTGCAGGTCCCCGGCTCATCGTAGGTGCGCATAAATTATGCATACAATAAAAAAGTGTATGAGCTGAATGATGAATGCAACTTCATTGACAGAATTGATTGTGACACTCACCAGGGCTCAATTCTACAGACCCCCTTCTGCACACAAAAGTTTAACTGTCCTCTGTCTAGTCAGCCTTATCCATTAAATCCAACGAACGCCCCTACAGAGCAGCATACTCTTATACCACACGCGACAATGAAGTGGGTTTTCAGGAAAGGTGGCAGAGTGAAAGTATCACAGATTCTCTTCCACCACAACTAAAGAAATTTATAAACTTGAAGTAAAAAAAGACATAAAAAACAGTAAAAATCAAACATAAGAAGAGACAGGATTTATGCTCACTTCGTGAAAAGGAAGAAAAAAAGGAGAAAGAGATGATTCTAGGAACTAGTATGGCCACTAATAGTGAATGGAAAAGGGAGGAAAAGAGAGAGTGAGAAGGCAAAATCGTATATATATGATTTATTTTTTCTCATATACATAAAGAATACTTCCAATGCGGGAAGAAGACAAGTTTAGAAAGTCCAAAGAAGAAAAGAAGCATAAAAATCTGCCAGTGTCGCCTCAGAATCAGAAAAAAAAAAATCTCAGGAGCTGTCTATTTTGTGTCTTATTTTTTTTTTTTTTCCAGCTGAGAACAAAGCTGCAAAGAAAAGGCAAGCTATTCACAGTGACCTAGGGCTAATTATAGTCAACAAAATGTATAAATCTAGAAAAACAGAAGACCAAAAACAAAGGAAATATGAACAGAGAGACATAAAACCAGCTCCTTTGAAGGTGAAAGAGGCCTGGGGCAAAGAAGCCAAAGAGAGCCCTGAGTGTGGGGGCAGGGCCTATCCTTCCCAGCAGACCCTGAAGTTGGGGTCTCACCATATTTTTGGTAGGATGAACAGGTGGGAAGAAGGGGGTAAAGAAGAAGGTGCAGCTTGTCTTTATGGAAAGATCGGTATCCAGGATCCACCCTAAGCTGGGCATCCCCAGGCCTTGGACACGTCATCACAAAGCTGTAATAAACTCTGGGCAGGGCTCTGAATTAAACTGGAGTAGTGACAGCAGAGACCAGGCTCACAAAACATAGCTTTCCATGATCTAAATGAGCTGTCCTCTCCTCTGTCTCTCCCACAACAGAAACAAACACATCACCCAGGCCCCATGATACCCTCAAAAACATACCAACAGGGCTCAGATAGGATGGGAAATAAGTTAAAGAGACTCCCTCCCATAGAATCAGAGAAAGCAAAAGGTCTTAAAATACTAATAACAACTCACATTTATTGTTTACTGTGAGGCGAGCATTAAGCACTTTCTATGTATTAATCCATTGGGTCCAACAACAGCCCAGTAAGATAAGTCTATTATTGGTACATAACTCATATTCAAAAGCCCTGGAGCCAAATATGTCTTGAAATTTTTTTTTCAGATTTTAGAAAGGGAATAAGGTGCATGTGCCCTATAAGATATACAATTCACAAGTCTTAGAGAAGCACTTTGTATTCAAACATGTCAGTATCTTGCAGTGAAATCAATGAATATTCACACTGAGTTGGAAACATAATATGTGTAAATAACTCATATCAATTCAAATCAGGCCCAGATTTTGCCACCCAAATGAGCTTGTGCCAAACTGACAAAAACATAGAGTTTTCAGAACATTTTGGGTTTTGCATTTGTGGGTAAGAGACTTGGACCTGAGGTCATAGCCCCTGCACAAAGGAAGGAAGTTAAAGCAGAGAAAGATTCAGGTCACAAGTTTCTGTAGGTCAAACAGGTAGAAAGGAATAGAATCTAGACACAAACCCAGACTCCAGAGTCCAGAAGTTCAACTCCCAATTGATAAAGATACTAGTGTGCATGCAAGTATTTATTAAGCCACTAAAACTAAGTCGCAGGAATGAGAGATATAGCATTGAATGAACATAGACACTGTCGCACCCTCATGGTGCTTACAGTTTAGCGAGGACAAGAAACACAGACGCAGGGTGCCAGGTGGCGGTAAATGCTAGAGGTGCCCTGGTGACAACACTTGAGACCAAATCTTCCTTTCCTCTCATATAACAGGTAACTCATTTCCCTTTGATAAGAGGGATCTGGCATTATGGCCTGTCATTTAAATGCCTTGGAGAACCTAAAATGGCCAGGGGGCAGTCTCTCTAATTTAGTGCAACAGAATTGTATAACCTAATGGTAGCATCCCTCCCCTAAGCACTAGCACTGCCAGCTTACCAAGACCAAGGCTACAGAAATTCCAGATTATTAGATGTGATAAAGAGAAGGGTCACTCACTGCTCCACTTCTCGGTTTCCAAATTGTATATTATGGCTATGGGGGAATGATACAAACATTAAGGATATGAAGGCTGTACTACTTTCTGTGGGACAGCAACTGAAACATCACAGAGTGTTATCTTCAGGTTGATCTCATACCTCAGCATTCAGTAGGCCTGTCTACTCTTCAGTCCAGCTGTTTTTCAATCAGGAAGAAGCAGGAAGACCTCATGATTGAATTCCATGGGCCCAAGCTCACTGCCAGACTTCTTTCACTATGAAATGAGCTTCTTGGTTGAAGATGATTTCCTTAAAGAACACTATGGCATTTTGTGGGTCTCTCAATGGTAGACAGTGGTGCTGACAAAAGGAAGGAAGGAAAATCTGTAACCAGAATATGAATCCTGTAAGGACAGTTTCCCCCACCATAATGGTAAGAAACCAATACATTTAACTTCCCAGAGAGTGGCTGGCTGGTTCCCCCTGAAGGATGGAGCCATACTGGGGACAAAGTATTGGTCTGGGCTATACATAAGTTGGACACTCAGCAAGAGCAATAGTCAGATTAGACTTGGTAAGGGAGAGTCTGCTTTTCAGTCTATGTGTAACTTCCATTCTTGATGCCACGCCTATTTTGTCAAGAAGTCTTTTGAGCAAGAATCATCGTGGCTGGTCAAAGAGGCTGGCATCTGTAGTACAGGCCATCTTGCCACCTCATGACTAAGAGTCTGTACTGAATGGGTGAATTCTTCTTCCTCAGACCTTCTTGTCACCACTCTTCCTTTCTAAGATCTTGATCAGTCATCTACCCTGTTAGCAAGCCTGTGACTCAATGCAGATCCATGCTTCAGGCCACCTTTCTTTCTAAGGAGAGCAACCACCATATGCACTGCTGAAAGTTCTGTCCCTTTGGAACCTCCCCTTCCACTTCTGAACATAGACAAGTTTAAGAAGGTCTGTAAAAGTATGTTAGGCCTCCTCTACCAGCTGGTGCCTATATATTATGCACACCCATATGTAAAGCGGATGTTCAATTTTCCTCTTCTGTTAAGTGGTCATAGGCCCTGACCCATGAGGCCATGGGTATGAGCTGAAGGAAAGGAAGTGAAAGAGAAAATAATGGTAACATGTGAGTCTGAGCCACCTTTTTATCAGATTTACTTGTGCCCCCCAAAACTGCTCAAACCCAGATCTATTTTTAAGTAAAATGGATTGCTGCCATGGAATTTAGGCTATGATAGGTCAAAAACACCCAGATCATGAGCAGTTTCTCAGGTCTTATTGTCCCTTGGTATATCATGGTCAGCTATTCCAACTCTTTTAGAATCCCATATTAAAACAGCAACTGCTTCTCCCGGAATTTCAGCAGCATAAAAGGTCATAACTTTACTCTAAAATCTAGGATGTGAGAGCCTGTCCACAGTGATATTCCTGTTGAGGCTTCCTGAAGGCCATATACACACAAAGAATCATTACGTCCAAAGGATATGCAGCGTCCACCACAGCTTGAACTTTCTGTGGTGCTCTCCGTAGGTCTCTACTCAAACTAGCAGTCTTATGAGCAAGTCAGTGCACTCATCAGAGTAACATACAGCAAGATGGTAACACTGCCTCTAAAACCCAGAGTCCCACCAAAAATTATCTGTGATGTAAAGTGCAAGGTATAGTAACTTGTCTTTCACTTTAGAAGGACTATCCAGATGGACTTCAGACCATTAGAATTTTAGCAATTCACCAACATGCAGAACCTTGAATTTTCCTGGGGTTTATCTCCTACCCATAGACACACAAATATCTTACTGCATGTGTACATAATTTGCTGTTTTTTGGTCACTGGATCTGATAATCAAAATATCATCAATGTAAGGGATCAGTGCAATGTTCTGTGGGACATGGAGATGACCAAGGTGCCCTCGTACCTTACAGCAGAAAGCAAGCGAGTTAACATAGTACATTAAAATTATACTCCGGGCCCTGCCGTAAAAATTAAAAAAAAATGCTTCTGATTTACTATTGGATATAGAAAGTCAGTAGGTCTATAGCTGCAAACTAGGGGCAGGAACTGTGCTGATTTTCTCCATATCTGAATAGCAGCACAATGATATATCCTTATTCAAGTTTATGATAACCCATTGCCATTCTTCAAGATCCATCTAGCTTTTGGACCAATCACACAAGTAAACAGAAATGTGACCCCAGTATCCACATTTACCACCAGCAATATGGCACTGCTCCTGATATATTATTCTGGCCTGGTGAGGGTAGTTGAAACGGGGAGGGAAACTAAGTTAACAGGATGAAAAGAATGCAATCAGCCAAATTTGAAATAAGGATAATTGTATAAAACTAATGACCCAGTTTATTTAACAAATGTTCTGAAAAGTAGGGAGAAGGAACGATTAAAGACAAAAGAGCCTTCACATACAACAACTAAGTACAAGTAGGGAATTTATTTAGGTACTAATTCAACCAAATCACCCTATAGGATAGCTTTCTTAATACAAATGGGAAAATTCAAACATGGACTATGTAGTAGATAATTTTAAATAATTGTTGTTAATTTTCTAGATATAATGAAGATATAACAGTTACATTAAAAAGTCCTTATCTATTGGAGCTATGTAGTCAGGATGATGTGATGCCTGGGATCTTTATGAAATCTCCCAGAGGTGAGGGGAAAGCATCAATGCAGTAAGACAAAATAACACAGGCAAAACACCTATATGTGTCAAAACTGGAGGATGAGTATGTGGGGCTCATATCACTATTCTCTGTATTTCTGAATATGTTTGAAATTTTTTCAAAACAGTAACTTGTTTAAAAAAAGAGACTCCATCTATCTACCCTCCATAAGCCCCTGCACTGACTGGAATGTCACAATGGCATATTGGGTACTTAATGATCAGCCTCAACCCAGGGCTAGTATTTTATAACATAGGAGAGGTCTGGAAAATTCCCTTTTCCCAATGCACTGTCACCCTATAAATGGCCTGTGGAAAATGCTCGGAGAACGATCTTACAGTGTGCATTTGTGGCCATGTTCCTCCCTCCACTGAAACCCAGAGTCCTTTCAGCCATCCCTCTACTTTTGAGCTGGCTCACGTGTAGAGAGGGTGATCGCCTGTAAATGCTCACCATGGAGAATCTAAACACGTTTCTGTCCACAAGACTAAACAGTTCAATCCATATCTTAGTAGACTATACATCTGTTTCATTTCTCTTGCGCCATGATCAACTGACTCCCACCACAGACTCTAGTGCATCAAATCAGTTGCCTACCTTGATCCCATCTGTTATAGAAATTGTGCCCACTTTGTCGCTCTGATCCTAAGCACCACCACTTGGCCTCTGCCTAACCCAGATCTCATTACCGCCATTAAAACTAGGATCCCAATTCAATGGTGGCACTTCCAACCATCACGTCCATGTTGTGGAGCAGAGATCAGCAAGCTTTTCTGTAAAGGGACAGAGAGTAAACAGCTACAGCTATGAGAACCAGCCTGTTATGACTACCTACCTTGCAGCACAAAAGCACCCATAACCAAAAGGCAGTGCTATGTTCTAATAAAGCTTTATTTATGGACACTGAAATTTGAATTTCACACAATTTTTATGTGACATAAAACATTCTCTCTTTAACCATGTAGAAATGTAAGGATCATTCTTAGTTTGCATGCCATACAAAAACAGGTGGTAGGCCATTTTCCCTCAAGCCAAGAGTTGCTCGTCCCTGGTCTAAACCCTCAGAATTCATTCTCTTATGCATGCCCAAGGTTTCAGCACATCTAAAAAAAATGTGTAAAAGCACTTGCAGTTCCTTTGGTCTATTTATTATCTCACCCTGGAAGTGAATTTACAGTTCTCTCCTGGGTCATGCTGTGATTTAACTCCACTTAGGAGCACAGAGGCCTTGAGGATGGATCTAGAACAGGCATTCCCCAGAAAGACAACTGCCTTAGGGAGTATCACTGAAAGATCTCTGTGAAAGAAAAGGGTGGTTTCCTGAGACCAAGGAGGAGGGACTCTTTGTAGTAGCAAGGGAGACTCAGGGTGATCTGGAGATTCAAACTGTGTCTGCACAAATGTCCTTTTCAGAAGTCTCAGAAGATCCTTCCTTCTCAATCAATGTTCTAACCTGAGCACAAGAGACCTTCAAAGGTTCTGTACTTAACTAGAGTTGTAATTCTGCAACTGAGCAATTCAATTTTAGGTCTGATCCTCATTCATGTCTGCTTTGCAGCAATAGCTGATAATAAGAGATTCTCTGAAGGCCTCCGTAGAACTTTTCTGGTTCTCTAATCTTGAATGGAAGGTAAAGCAATATGTTTGTTTTTATACAAGCTTTTTGGCACAGACAGAGGCAGTTAACATTCCCTGCAATGTGTGTCATCATCACTGTCATAGTTTCAGGGAGTACAGCAGCCTGATGATCTTCCAGAGCCTTGCCCTGGCTGGCTCTCCATCTTACATCACTGTGAGAGTAACAGCATGTCACTTATTGCTTGTGTCCTGTGTTCCCAGGTGTGGAGGTCATTCCTGAATTTGCTTACTACATTACCAACTCTGTCTGAGACTTCAGTCACTAGGGCCATCTCTGGTCCTATGAACTGTATCAGTCAGGGTCATGGTGGGTAACATGGTTCACCCCAGATATTTCAAATGAACAGACATGAATAAAGGAGCTGCTTAGAAAGGTAGTCAGGTTAAGGGGAAAAGGACTGGTGAGAGACCCAGAGAAAAGAGCAGTGGCATACCATTACTGCCCTCAGGACTGGGAAGGGGGGAATGGGGCCTGCGGAGAGCTGGAGCTAGGGAGGAGTGGCCACCTTCAGGGACTGTCCTCATGAGGGGTGCAGAGGGAAAAAACAAGAAAAAAATACCCACTCCTCCCACTCCTACCACCACCATCTGATTTCCTGCCAGCCCTTTCCACTGGCCTCATGCAGCTGGAAAGCAGCCAAACAGGGAGCCCAGATGATGAGGAGAGAAGAGGTCAGCCTCCTGGGGTACAGAAAGTGGCAGGGCAGGGCCAGAGTAGATCTGGAGCAGGGGTGTAGTGGGGCACCAAAGGGCATACACAGTACTTAGAGATGTCCCTCTTTTAAGGATAAGAAATGTGAGCACAGTTACTTGCTCAAGGTCACGTGGGGAGTGGCAAAGCTTAGAATTCAAACCTAGGAAGACCTTCAAAGAGATTTTCAGAGCTTAAACTCTCAGCAAGAGCATTATACAGCCTCAGACAGATACTACCAAACACTGGAGAATTTTAAGAGCAAGAACTCACTAGAGTTTTGTTAAAAAAAGAAAATGCTTGAAAGCAAAATAAGGGATGACTAGAGAATCCATGACAAAGGGATTAGTAATGAGCAACAAATAAATGTTTGGAAAATAGTTACAGAGGAAAATGCTATGGATGTTATCAGTTTACCAATAGAAAGACAGACAAACAAGATGTAGAGTTAGTGACAGAGTTTGTTTAAGGACACTAATACCTTCATCTTTTGTTTGTGGCCAATCAACAGTGACAAAGCTGATGAGTAAGAAATAAAATTATATTCTGTTTTTTGAGTATAATCATATTTTTTCAAATGCTATATATTCTTTATTTTTGTCTCCCTAATTTGTCATGGGTCAAAAAAGCTGAGTTAATGTTACCATCACTGTGTTTTTGTCCATTTCTAAACACATTTGTCCATTTCTGTCCAAATGCGTTTCTGTTACATTTCCTGCTTTTTATGCTTGATAGAACTTGATGTTGGAGTAAAGGAAAATTCAAAGAAAATGTGTGCTTTAAGAAAAGTATTTTTATCTGCAATGTTTACAGGGAAGATCGGCCTTTAGGAGAACTGGGTTTCTTGCATAAAGAACGTAGCCAATACTTCAAGGATTAAACATTTATAGTTTATTCATTCATTAGTCCCATTGGTGGTAAAAGGCCATTTTCCCTTACGATTATCCTAGCTAAAGAATTGCTGCATATCTTCAGATGTCAGAGATAACACCACTCTCTCCTAGAGTCAGTAACATGTATAGGAAAGAGTCTATATTTAGAGGAGATTCAAGCATTCTTGTTTCTTTTTGGTTTTTGTTTTTGTTTTCTGTGGTTTATCTAAGATAAAGTTTTTTTCTTGTACAGTCGTGTAGGATGCACCCACCTCACTGTGGTGGCCTAGCTAAGCATCAGTTTTGGTTTCTCCTTTTGGTATTTATTGCATAAAGTAGTCACATCCATTTGTGGATTTTTACTCTTTATATTTGCTTGAAGTACACTTCCTTGTCTCGTTTAACACTTTTATCTTCATGGGCTGATATTAATGTCATAACTCCATCTTTGCCTTTTTGACCTTTCTGATTTGCTACTATTATTATTATTATTATTATTATTATTATTTAGAGCTGTACCTGTGGCACATGGAAGTTCCCAGGCTAGGGGTCGAATTGGAGCTATAGTTGCCGGCCTATGCCACAGCCACAGCAATGCCAGATCTGAGCCGTATCTGCGACCAATAGCTCAGCTTATGGCAATGCCAGATCTTTAATCCACTGAGGGAGGCTGGGGATAGAAACCACATCCTCATAGAAACTATTTAAATTCTTAACCCAGTGAGCTGCAATAGGAACTCTATGAATTACTCTTTTTTGAATGTGTCCTTTGTATAGAGCACTTAGTTTGATTTTTCATCCAACCTGAAGATCAGTTTATGACTGATGAGTTTATACTACTTGCATGTGTTGATACATTTGGTCTTAATGTCATCATTGTATTTTCTATTTTTTTTTTATTTTTTTATTTTCCCACTGTACAGCAAGGGGGTCAGGTTATCCTTAGATGTATACATTGCAATTACAGTTTTTCCCCCCACCCTTTCTTCTGTTGGGCTTATCAGACACAACCTAGAATAGATTTACAAGGAGATCCTGCTGAATAGCATTGAGAACTATGTCTAGATACTCATGTTGTATTTTCTATTTTCTAATTATGCTTCCTTTGACTTTCTGTGGTAGATAATGGTGAAAACTAGAAGCATTGTCACTAACATCAGGAGCAAGAGAGGAATTCCAACACCACCACTGCTACTTAATTTTATGTAACATTACCTTTTGGAGATAACTAGTCAATGCTGGGAGGGAAAAGTAGGAAATAGGAGCTAAATATATAAGACAGAAGGAAGACATTTTTTCAGTATTTTCAGATAGCATTATAATAATCCTGGAAAATCTAAGAGAACCAACTGAAAAAGATTAGAAACAATTAGAGAATTCAATAATGTGCCTAGTTATAAAATCAACATACAATAGACCCACTGTTTGTCTAAATACAAAGAAAAAGGGAGAATATATAATAAGAGAAAGAATGCTAGTAATACAGCAACCAAAAAGAGAAAATATCTAGGAAAAGAGAAAAACAATAGAGAGTTCCCAGTGGGTTAAGGATCTGGTGATGTCACTGCAGTGGCTCAGGTTGCTGCTGTGGCACAGGTTTGATTCCCTGCTCCGGGAATTTCTTCATGCCTAGGGGGCAGCCAAAAATAATAATAATAATAATAAAATGCTACTGAGGAACATAAAAAGATTTAAATTCACCAAAATACAGTTCTTGCTCTTGGATAGAAGTTGTAGTATTGTAAAAATATCAGTTATCCCTAAACTAATCTAAAAATTCTATGCAAATTGAAATTCAATTAAAATATATTTGGAACTTTATAAAAAAGTTAATCAGGAAAAATAAACATTTCGGAAAATTCTTACAAAGAATAATACGGTAAAACTAGTCCACTAAAACACATTACAGAGTTTTAATGCAAAGTTAATTTGGTGCTGTTTTACCAATAGGGCATAACAGAGTTCAGTAAAAGACCCAAGTACATGTGGAACAGCACATACTAAAAGGTTACACTTAAAATCAATAAATGGTGTTGGTGCAATTTGGAAAACAATTAAAAGCTACACCCCAACCGTTATGCTCTAATATTTCCAATCAGTTCAAAACTTTTAAAGAATTAACAGCAAATATACATATGTATTTAGTTGGAAATTAAAATGAAGCTGCCTTTTTCCTACATATTGGAAATTTGTATTATAATTACTTTTCTAATCTTTGGGTTAAAGTGAATTTTCTTGTTTCCAACTAAACTTTTAAAGCTATCATCTCTTATTTATAATCTAATTTGCAATATGTTGAGAGATTCTAGTCTCTGAGATATCAATGTTTTAAACTTTGTAGAGATTTCTTTACACTATGTTTTGATTCATGGTCAGTTTTTGTAAATGTTCAACGTACGTTCAATGACAGGACTCTACATTCTTTAATACTGGGTACAAGATTTTATGTACAAATGCCTAGACTCATCTGAGTCACCACTGTCAATTGCATTGTTCAGATTTTTTAATCCTCATGCATGTTTTCTGTTTTCCAACTGAGGTAGATATATGAATAATCCAGTATAATTGTAGATTTTGTCAATATGCCCTTTTGTGAATTTGTTTTTTGTATGAAATGTTTACAGCAGCTTCATTTAGAATAGCCAAAATCTGGAAATAACTCAAATGTTCACCAACAGACAAATAGCTAAATGGACTGTGCTACAGCTAGCAGCGGCACACCAATGAGCAATAAACATGTAAACAGTAACTACTGATAATTAAAAAAATCGAATGACTCTCAAAAACATGTTGAGCAAGAAAACCCCCCAAAAGCCTCCACGAACTAAAGAATAAATACTGCCTAATTCCATGTATATAAAATTCAGGATTAGGAAGGCAGTCTATGGCGATTGAAATCAAAGCTGTAGTTGCCCATCGAATGGGAAACTGCCTGGAAGTGAGCACACAGAAACTTTGGGGAGTAATAGACATGTTCTATATCTCAATTGGAGTGAGGATTATATGTCTCTATATTTGTGCAGATTCAATATCTTCTTTTAAATCAGTTTGTATTTTATGTCACCCAAGGCTATGTTGTTAGATGTATACAAGTTCACAATTCTACCTTCCTGGTCAAATGTTCAGGTTTCTTTCTTTTATCATTTTGAATCATTCTCTTTAACTATAATTGATTTACATAAATTTTGTTTTTGTTTGGTATTTATTACTATACCAGCTTTCTTTAGGTTGGCATTTTCATGATATATCTCTTTTTATATAGTTTTGTTCTATATATAGCTCATAAATAGCAAATAGCTGAATTTTAAAAATTTCATTCTAGTAAACACTGTATTTTAACTAAGACTAGGGTCTATTTGTATGTATGATAAATACTAACACATTTGAACTTACATGTGTCATTTTATTTTGTGTTTTCTATTTATCATCTTATTTACTATCTTTTTCCCTCATTTTTTATCTTCTTTCCTGCCGTCCACTGCATATGTAATATTTTTATTTTTTATGTATTTTATTTTCTTATTTTTTAAAGTATTTTTATTTTATTATATTTTCTTATTATTGTTTATATTATTATTTTATTTTATTATTTATATTATATTATTTGTTTATATTTATATTTTATTTAATTTTTTAATTTTTTAAATGTTTTATTTTATTTTTAATTTTTTAATTTTTATTTTCCTCATTTTTCTTCTCTCAGTATAGGAGCTTTATCTTAATTGCTAGCTGCTAAATTTTATTGTGCAAACATTTTCTTTTCGTCTTTTTTTTTGTCTTTTTTGGCCATTTTTTGGGCTGCTCCCGCCGCATATGGAGGTTCCCAGGCTAGGGGTTGAATCAGAACTGTAGCCATCGGCCTATGCCAGAGCCACAGCAACAAGGGATCCCAGCTGCGTCTACAACCTACACCACAGCTCACGGCAACACCAGATCCTTAACCCACTGAGCGAGGCCCGGGATGGAACCCAAAACCTCATGGTTCCTAGTCGGATTCGTTAACCACTGAGCCATGACAGGAACTCTGTAAACATATATTTTTAGACACAATCAACAATTATTTAGTGTTTCTACTCTCCTCTTGATTATTCCTTAGCTACCTAAAGAAAGCCAAAGCATTCACCACCATCTTGTTTATAGAGATTTTAGCTTCATCTGTTTGAAAAATAGTTATTCTTCTATTAAATAGTTAAGTCAGCAAACATATTTGCATCAGTTTTATGCTCATTGTTTTTTACCTGACTTCTGTGTTCACTCTTCTTTACCATACAGACTTTCGCTAATTTTTTGTTGAGTCATTGGCAGAATAAACATTCTTAGTCTTTTTATGCCTGAAATACTTGTATTTGTTCCTCCCTCATCTACTGGAGGAATGAGCCTGGTTGTGTTTCTCCGTACTGTACTGAGTGCATTTGGCTGCCCACAGCCCACAGGAGCACTGATCCCCACGGGGAACCAGGAGACCCGCCTGCCTATCCTGCACCCAGCCCCACTTTATGTTTGTGCCAGTTCTGCAGGATGGCGATGTCCATCTTGTCCCTAAGTCCAGCTACATGTCCCTGATTTCTCCTCTCACAGAGCATCCTTCAGTGCAGTGCACTTGGAGAAGAAGGAGGTGTTCAGAAGGGATTCCCTCTTTCCCCCATTTCAAACTTTTGTTTTTTGAAAAAAGTTATTTACTCTGAAGTTTTTGTTAGATTATAAATTCTGAAAAGGATGAGAAAATCAAGAGTTTCTCTTCTAACAGTGGCACAGATTTTCCCCCAATAAACTCTCATTATGTTAATTAAATGCCCTATTGTGTAAATCAAGCATGTTATCCTTTTCTTTCACTATTAAGCTCAAGTTCAGCCAAGGTATATTATGGAGGTTTAGAGAGTTGAGCTATTGAATCTGACTAGGATTAGAGAAGGAGTCACAGATTGAGGGACATTTGATTTGTGTCCTAATAGATGAACAGGAGTTTGTCATACTAACAAATGATGTGAGGCTCAAAGCAAAAAGCAAGGGCCACAAACTGGCCCATAGAGATCAATCTGTCTTGCAAAGTGGTTTCAAAACATGAGCTAATATTTTAAAAACAAGAGTTCAATATAAATTAAGATTTCTAGCTTATGATGCGGGAAAAAAGTTTTGGCAAAATGGTCCCAGTCTTCCAGCCCTCCCACAGGGCTGGAAGTGAGCAGCTCTGCCCCTTTTTAATAGGGGTCATTATAGTCTCCACCCCCCCAAACTCCTACAATCTTCTCTTCCTTGTGATATAAGGCTTGTGCATGGTCCCTGCAGAAAGTCTTGGTGAATTCTCAGATGCACAATACATGTACTTTTTTGACGGGGTGGGGAGCTGGGCCTGCAGCATACAAAAATCCCCAGACCAGAAATCAAATTTGCATCACAGCAGCAACCTGAGTCTTAGCAGTGGCAATGTAGATACTTAACCCACTGAGCCACCCAGGAGCTACAGGAATGCATTTAGAAAAGATTTGAAAACAGGAGAGTGATACGACATGATCTTTGTTTTCATGAAGTCACTTGGTAGTGAAGCGGCCTGGGTAGGCAGAGACCAGAGGGGACAATGCACAAGTCGAAAAACCCATTAGGAGGCTATTCCAATAGTTCAGGAGAAAGATGACAAAGTGCAAACCTAATTAATAACAGCAGGACTGCAGGGGAGGGCACAGAATCAGAGAATTTTTAGAAGCAGATCCAAAAAGACTTGGAAATGGATTGAATGCCAGTTGTGAGGGAATATGTGTTAAAGATCATTCAAATGTTTCCAGCTTTGGGAACTGTGTGTTGCTATCAACTAAGACACAGAACTCAGAAAAAGTAAAAGTTTTGGTGAAAAATTAATTGTAGGATTTGTGTGTGTGTGTGTGTGTGTGTGTGTGTGTGTGTGTGTGTGTGTGACCTCTTTGGATCGGAGGCTGGATCTTAGTTATCTCTGTGTCCCCAGCTTCTAACATATCTCCTGAAAGGGGTTCAATAAATAAATGTTGAATTGAACTCAATTAAGCTTATTGATTTTTAGTTGTTTTTGGGAAGGTCATCCAGGTGGAAATGTCCAGAAGTCAATTTGTCATTTTAGAGCTCAAGAGAAAGGTTAAAGCTGGAAATAAATTTGAGGGTTGTCAGCATATTTACTTTCTTGCCTGATTTCCATGAGTTGTATTTTATTAGGGTATACCTATTGATAGTATATCTTGATTTAAAAGTTTGTGATTTTGTTTAAGATTGCCATGTGTAATTAATACATTGTGATATAAGGAGATACTGGTATTTTCACCATCTCTTCTCCTATGCCTTTAGCAGTATGTATTGACCATGAGGAAAAGTGTTCCACTTTTAAGATATTTCAGAAAGACTCTAACATAACAACAAATCTCACTCCTTATAGGGTCATCGGACAATGTGAAAGGAATTCAGGCAATTTAGGTACAAATACATCAACTCTAATGACTGAATTTTCAAGTAGAAAATAATTCTGGGGGTGGGGGGAAAGAACGTTCAAAATGAAATAAGCATCTGTGCCCGGGTTTTGGCACCACCACCAAAAAAATGATAAAACAATGTTCTAAGCAAGCATTGATTGTTCACTCAAAGATAGTGTCTCCAGACATGTTTAAAATCAACTAGTCATTGTCTAAATTGTTGAGTTAGTTTTAGCCTGAATTTGCTATCTTCATGGAGGAAAGAAACATCATCTCCATTTTCAAGTATGTCACACACATCTTCTGGGTTTATCCTCCTTAGAAAGTATGTAGGTAGGTTTAAAAAAATGGAAAAGGGTACACAGCTTTTTTCACAGTTTCCTGTGGTACATGGTAGTTCAGCACGTAAAAGACCTCAGTGGATCCTGACCTCATAACTCTACCTGGTCCCCTGCCTGGAGACACAGCACCGTTGTTACCTTGGTGACCACACCAAAGGAAGTGAGCACCACCCCGAGTGGAGCCCAAAAACGCTTAGGATGACATAGAAGAAGAGCTGGAATCCACAGAGGAGTGTACTCTTCTATTTCCTATTTTTTCATGTTTCACTGACAAAACTAAAGAACATCCAAAAAAAAAAAGAGTGGAATATGACTTCCCCATACACCTGTCACCCAGCTACAAAACCCTTCAGCTCAGGGCTCTGCTTGTTTCATCTCTTCACCATCTGCTTCTTCCCTTCCCTACAACAGTGGGAATGTTTCAGGGCAAATATTTGCTATGATATTATTTCATTCATAAATATCTCAGTATGCATCTCAAAATGATAAGAACTCTTTTTAAAACATAATCAAAAAAATCATTATTCTCTGCACCCCCCCCCAAAAGAAAGTGATATCCTCTAAGGTCATCAAATACCCAGACTGTATATGAATTTCTCTTATTGTGGATTTATTTGTTTTTACCGTTGGGTTGATCTGGAAATGGACCCGAACAAGATCCACAATTCTTACATTTGTTTGATAGGTTCTTTATCTCTTTTAATCAGTGAGTCCCTCCTCCCTCATTTTTCTTCTGACAATTCATTTGTTAAAGAAGCCAGATAATTTGTTTCTGCAGAGTCATTATTCTAAGATTTGGCTGATAGCCTTTCTATCGTGTCATTTAACGTGTCCCTGTACATCATAGTTAGATCTAGAAGAATGATTTATTCAGTTTCGAAATCTGGATAGAGCATTTGTAGAGGTACATAATACTCAACTGTCTCTTTTTTAGTGATTTTAGTGCCTGCCAAGGATCAATGCCAAGATCCATTGTTTCCTAAGACATTTAAAATGTGATGATATTTTGTCCTTCGGTCATTTATTGGCTGACATACTTCTATGGACAGATATCTTTCTTAACCAACTCTATGGTTATCCTGAAGACAGCTCATGCAGGAAATACAAGTAAATGCTTGATTCTTTCCTCTTATTTACTAGTTTTTAGAATAATAATCTGGTTCCCTAGCATCCACCAAAGTTTAAGTTTTCTGTATCATTTTGTAATCATAGAGGTTAACATTTATTTTGATAATTTCCTATCAATTTTCAAATTATCCCATCTTTGACCAGCAGAAGACTCTTAAAGTTGGCTTCTGAGTTGTTTTTCTTGTCACAACTCCAGCAGTATGTTGATTTCCTTGCTCTTTGGTATAACCAGATAGATAGCAAGTATATTTGCTACTCTAAATCAAAAGCCAGACATTTTGCCAAGGTATCTTGTACTTTTTCGTGGTATATTATATTTCAAGAACAGGGTTTGAGCATATTCTGACTTTTAGTGCTATAAAAGTGTAAGAAATACCAGCTACAGGTGCTATATTTTCAGTCCTTGAGACTTCCTCCCATCATAGGTCACTTACACTTGCTAGTACCTGTGTCTGGACCACCCTTCTGTCCTCTCTTCTCTTACTTATCACTCATTCATCTTTCATATTTCAACTAAAACCTCACTATCCAGGCTTTTCCAGCCTCTTGATGTAATCAATTTCCCCTGCTATATGCTCTCAAAGAGCATTTGTCCTTCGATACACTTACATTCTTTTTATTTTTGGCTTTTTGTCTTTTTAGGGCCACACCCGTGGCATATGGAGGTTCCCAGGCTAGGGGTCTAATCCGAACTGTAGCCGCCAGCCTACACTACAGCTACAGCAACACCAGATCCGAGCCGCATCTGCGACCTACACCACAGCTCACAGCAACTCCAGATCCTTGACCCGCTGATCGAGGCCAGGGATCGAACGCACAACCTGGTGGTTCCTAGTTGGATTCATTTCCACTGCACCACGATGGGAACTCCAAAACACTTCCATTCTTGATACACCATTTGATGTATACTTAATTCCCATGCTAGACTGTAATAGCCATGAGGGCAGGAACCATACTGGGTTTTGCTCACCATTGTGTCTTGGGTACCTAGCCAATGTCTGACATAGACTGACATTCTGTAGTGGGCTGATTAGTGTCCCACCACCCCCACCCCGCCCCAGTTCAGGTCTGCATGGTGCCTTAGATTGTGACCTTATTTGGCAATAAGTGCTTTGCAGATGTATCTAGTTAAGATGAAGTCAGAGGGCATTGGGTGAGCACCAGATCCAATGATTCGTGTCCCCATAAAAAGAGGAGAGGATGGACAGACACAGGAAACAAGGCCACGAAGATGTGAAGACAGGGGCAGAGATTACAGCAGTGCAACTACAAGCCAAGTAAGGCTGAGGATTGCTGAGAACCACCAAAAGCTGGAAGTGGCAAGGAAGAATTCATCCCTAGACACGTCAGAGAAAGGATGGCCCTACTAACAGCATGATTTCACACTACTAGCGTCCAGTCCTGGGAGAGGACAAATTTTTGTTGTTTAAAGCTACCCAATTGCTGATGTTTTGTTATGGCAGCCCTAGGAAACGAATACAATGGATATTATGTTTTAAAACTGCATTAGGAAGTTCGATTGCCTTAAAAATCATTGTGTCAGGGAATGTAATTCATCTGATTAATCAAATCACAACACATCTGATGTCCCAGGTACAAAGGCAGTGCTTCCTGTCTTCCTTTCCCATAAAGAAACTCCCCCACCCCATGAACTTCACCTACCCCTCAGATATAAGGACTCTTACGGCTTGGTGATGGCTGGGGGAGAAGATACATGAAAGCATAGAGATTTGGGGTGGATGAGAAACTACTAGGGAAGCAGCAGGGAAGAGGTGCAGACAAAGGAGACACAGGCAAGGAAAACATGGAACTTTAAAATGAAATTAGGCGAGGTCTTGGTGACTTGAAGTTGCTTTCAGTCTCCCAGTCTGAGCATTAGTGTCACTTTATTGAGACCAAGATATCTTTGGTCATCAATCTGTTCCTATTATATGTCAACCCTCTCTCCAGCTATACTTAGCTAGTTTCCTAGTCAAGAAAATTACATTCCCTTCCTTAAATCCTTTCTCTCGCTGCACCACAGCTTCTTGCTCATTAAGTCATTACACCAGAACATTCCTGTTCCTCATCCATTGCTCAAAATACTCTAAACAGCTAAACTTTGAAGCTGAGTAAAGCACTTTAATCAATGAAAGGTTTACTTTATGCATTCTATCAAGCAAATAAAAACAAAACAACCTCTCCAAAAGTGCTACTTCTAAGCTGTGCAAAATTGGACATGCCACTTAAAAGTATTAAGTGAGAGAGGAAAGTTAAGTGAGTATCTAAGGGAAGTGCCTGGTATTCAGTTGGCACTTAATAAGAATGGACATGGCATATCATTAGATCTGGAGAGTAATGATTAGGAGCAAAGGGCTGTGGCATGAAACAGAACCAGGCTCCAGTTCTCACCTGCCACTCACAGCTTTCGTTAAACCCATTCGGGGGGCTCTCTCGGCCTCAGCTTCCTCCTCTGTAAAGAGGGGAAGTCAGTTCCTATCCCACTGGGTTCTTCCAAACATTAACAAATATAATCCATAAACAGAACTTAATACAGTGTCTGGCACACTGTAACTGCTCAGCAAGAATTTGTGTTATTATTATTCGTATGATTTAATGTTTCAGAGAGATGCTTTAGTGATTTCTATGTTTTTTGGATATTTTAATTACTAAGCTATTAAAGTAAAATATTATTTGAGCTATCTTGTTTTTAATTTAATTCAAATTAATTCTGAGTTCATACTGGCTAAAATAAAGACTTTAAAAGGATGATAATGACAAAAATAAAATATAGCCAAAAAAAGAATATCAAACTATTTCACTACCAGAAAGCAATACATCGAGAATCTATCCAACCCATATTTCTTTATCTCTATCAGTACTAGCAAAAGATGTTTTATGGGACAATATAGGTAAAAGCAAACTCTAATACATATTCATTTTACTCTTTCGGAGTTACCGGGACATGATCTCCCAAATTGTCTCCTCTTTCCTTGTTTCAATATTCAGCCATTAGATATTTAATCCTTTGGCTTAAAAACATATTCCCTGGAGGGGTGAGAGAGCACACTATCAGATATGAACATCTAAGTGTAAATGAGGTTATCAGAGGTATTCCAAAAAGAGAGCATGGATTTGCAAATATCCTAAACCAGAAAGCATAAAAATCCAAAGGGAAAGTAAAGGTGAACAGATGCTATGAAGACAAACCTCACTTTCTTCCCAGCTAGAGCTGACTTCAACACTGGCAGGGGGAAAACCAGGAACTTTTTATAGATAAAAATTGCTTTTATTTAAAAACATAATCATTTATGTGTTCTTACATCTGTGTAATTGTAAAAAACCAGTCTGATTTTCAAATTCCAAAGACCTTAGGCTATTCTTTTTCATTCAGATTCTGTCAATGATCCAGACACTAGTGATATCTGCATAAAAGAACATGATAGCTCGATAGAAAAATGTCTTATCAAAAATGTTTTCACAATGTCCATTGTAGAGTTATAATTTTACTAAGGATGACACAGTGAATTGAAAAACTTTCAAAAATTACCTATTTTTAGGTTTACTTACACATAAAACAATATAAAAATATGCATTAAATTGGCAGGTCTGTCTTTTGGCAGCCAACAGCACAGCACCAAAAAAGTATAATTATAAAATCACTCAAAAACTGTTTTGTCATGTAGTGTGGCAGGTAAATAATAGTTGCTTTAATGTGAGAATTATTTTAGTACCTGGTTATGCAAATGTAGGCATTTGTTCAAGAGAAGGTTAAGCCTCTGAGAGGTAATGGCTAATATCCCCCGAGAATATTCTTTATTCTCAACAGAGGAGGTTAAAGTTTTTTTCTTGCATACTCTAGAACTATGTACTTCTTTATTTTGAAAAGTATTAATAACATTTGAAAAGAAATATGTATTTAATATTTTAAATTCCAGTACACAAAAGTATAAGTTAATATATCAATGCCTACTCTTTTTATTGATTCTGTCCTTCATGTATTCTTTACATGTGTGTATATGTGCACACGTTTATCTATAAGGAAACAGACACGAAAGGAAAGCTATATTCTTCAAACTTTATTGTCAATGTTACTGAATACTGATGTAGAAGTTTTTTTAATAGCTAAAGATAGATCTCTATAGATGTGGGAATCTTCTGAATTAGGATATTTTTACCCTCATCTCAAATAGAGTCTAACTGAACCAAATGTCTTATGATGAAATCTTTAGGTTATTCAAATTGTAATCATGAATATTTATAGCCCAGTGTGGTCCAATTTAACATTTCAAGTTGTAGCTGCTAAAACCAAAAAAGCACATCAATGGCTACTATGGAAAACAACATGGAGTCTCCTCAGAAAACTAAAAATAGAGTTGCTATATGATCCAGCAATGCCACTCCTGAGCATAAACCTGGACAAAACCATAATTTGAAAAGGTACATGCACACCCATGTTCATAGAAGCACTATTCACAATAGCCAAGCCATGAAACCAACCTAAATGTCCATCAACAGATGAATGGATAAAGAAGATGACATATATATTTGTACCACAATGGTATATTACTTAGCCATAAAAAAGAATGTAATAATACCATTTGCAGCCACATGGATGAATCTAGAGATTATCATACTAAGTGAAGTAACTCAGAAAGAGAGAGACAAATACTATACGATATCACTTAGGTGTAGAATCTAAAATATGGCACAAATGAACCTATCTATGAAAGATCAACAGACTCACAGACATAGAGAACAGACTCATGCGTGCCAAAAGGGGAGGGTTGGGTTGGGAGTTTGGGATTAACAGATGCAAACTATTATATATAGAACTGATAAAAAAACAAGGTCCACTATATAGCACAGGAAATTATATTCAATACCCTGTAATAAACCATAATGGAAAAGAAAAAGGGCACCAACAAGCAAACTCTGACTTTTTTTTTGACTCTCAGTTTAAATATTTACCTCAAATTTTAGGTAAGCTTCCAAAGATTGCCTAGTTTTAAAGAGTCTTTCCATCGAATAAATGGCAAGAATCCTGATGGGCTTCTTGACCTCTTCAGGGAGATGAAGGGCTGCCTCCTCTCCATGGAGAAGGAAGCACTCTGAGAAGAGATGCTTGTGCAATTTTGGTACATTGTTTTCAACCCTAATTGAAACTAGGAAAATGCGGGGAAGTGTGATAATGGAAATAACAGGATCAGGGGAGTGTGGAAATTAGCTGACTTTTTTCCCCACAAAATCCATTTAAAAAAAGAGAGAGAGACTAACTTGAGTTTGGAGTGTGATTTCTGGGTTACATGTGAGAAGAGATGTCTTACAGCAGAAACCATGAAACCAACAAGGAAATGGACTTCACCTATCTGTGACCCAAGACATGAGGCAAGAATGCTGCTTGAGACTAAGCTCAACAAGACTGACACAACAGCAAAACATAGGGTAGGGTTGGGGTAGTGACCCATCCAAATTAAACCTGGCTGTGAGTAGTGCATGAGCTTATATATGAGAATCTAGCAGGATGCCTGCTTCATAGAAGCACTCAATAAATGGTCATCAGTGCAGTGCTGTTGTCAGTGCTTTGCTTTAAATAAAGGGCATCACTGTGCCACGTCCATCATGGAAAGCAGTGCCTCTTAATGCCTGTGCACATCACTGGCAATTGGGCAAACCTTTACTCTGCCATCGGAAATGGTAAAAATGACCTCTAAAGAGGGAAACATATAGATTTGTATCTCTGTGCATTAGACGGTATATCCCTTGAGGAATTTTTCTCTCTCTAGTGTGACTAACATAATGCACACCATTTAGTATGACCTCAATAAATGCTGCCCTATAGGGTAGTGGTTAAGAGCACAAACACTAGAACTAGTTTGGGTAACTATTCTGGTTCTCCCACTTAATTAGCTATATCATCTTAGGAAAATTACTTAACCTCTCTGTGCTTGAGTATCCTCACCTGTAAAATGAAGAGGAGGGTAGTTTCTAAAGTTACCATGAGAATTTTAAATAAATTATCACATGTAAATTGCTCAAGTCGTGCCCATCACCTTGGGATGCTATATATTTGCTGTTATTATGGTTACAACGATGACAATGACAATTATGATGCCTCCTCCCCAGCACTAACCTTAGAAATACCTTACAGCATGGGAACATGCTATCTGCTACATCTTCTGGTGTCTAAAGACCCTCTGAGAATGTTAGGTGGTTGCTCATTTTATATCCAGCAATATATTGTAGCAATAAGGCAATAGATTGTGATGACAGCTATTAAGTAGATTATTTTCTATACGATTGTAGTTTTTACAAAAACTGATGCCAAAGAAGCTGTCAAGTGCCTCTGCTATAGTTTCCATAGGCAAAGTCCAGTCTTTTCTTGGTGTTTTGTAAACATCATCTGAAAATGATCAGAACTGTGGCATGCGTACTGTATTTAAGAAAATAACAACATTTTCTAAATTATTGGGTAAATTATATTTACTAGTGGCACTGTCTAACCCTAATAGGGTTTCTTCTTGTATCAAATTAGCATATTCAGGAGTAAATAAGGCACAATAAACCTATTCTCCCTAAAAATCAATACATAATGCTTTTAATTCACTTGATGACTGGATTTGGCAGGAGAATAATTGTGTCATGAAACTGACACTCCAAAAAAAAAAAAAAAATCATTCTGCCAATAAAAACAAGTAAGAATAAGCCAACCACTGAGCTGCTGAAAGAGAAAATATGCCAGGAAGTAGTTTCTGCCACAAGTTGAGAAGCCACGGTTCTGGCAATGGCCTCAGCGTGAACAGGAGCAATTGTCTCTTGCAAATTGCCCTCATTGCAGCTGAATGATATTATCTCCACCTGTGCAGCAATTCTTTCCACCAACGGTTTCCATCAGCAGTGTGAAAACGGCATCTAACATCTCCTTAGTAAACAGTGCGAGGGGAGGTGATAACACTTACATCAAACGGAGTGTGCGCTAGATTCATTAATCATGAGAACAGGAGCATCAGCTCATGTCAGGGGTCTACCTGGCCTGATGTTGACATTCTAAGATGCTGAAGGCACAGCAGCTCTCTCCTTGTTCCCCTAAAAGGTGATAATTGTTGCTAATTTTAGTTAACACATTTCTGATAAAGCATCCTTTTTTCTCCCTTTTTGGTTCCTGGAATCTACAATGAGAGTTTAAAAGGAAGGGGCATCACAGGTCAGCAAGACAAGAGTAGGAAGAGGTCCTGGCCCTGATAGAGCAGAAGGAGGCTGGGAGTGGAGCCGGGGAGATGTGTTCAGTGGTGGGATTTGCCTTCACCTTGAGTTTGCCAACACAGTTACCAGGAGAAAATTCACTTCCCCTCCCCAGCCTCAATTTCCTCCACAGCAGAAGGGAATAATAAAATCTATCTCAGGGTTATTATCACAATTTAAGGAAATATGTAGGCACCTAACACATTGTATAAACACAGTGAATGATAGATACTGTGATTAAAATTATCTTGCAAAATGATTTTTTCTTGGCCTTTAATATGTAGCAGAGACCTCAGTGCTCCTTGGTGTAAAAGGACTGAATTCCAGCTAGAGTAGATGGAAGATGAAATGAAATTGGCTGGAGTCTGGAGATGATCAGGACACCACAACCTTTACAGGGAGGTATGATCCCTGGACTGCAGTCTCTTGATTGTGATTGAGACTGTCACATGGAATGCAGTCACAAGGGCCCAGAAGCCCTACTTAGGCCCTCTTTCTCATCCCTATTACCCAAACCATCACAAGAGGAAATGATTGCACCAATGCTGTGGCTGTAGAGGCTTCCGGGAGGCTTACAAATAGGCTGTTACTGCAAACTTCCTGGCAGCTCCAACCATCACCACTATGCCTACAAACACTTTTTTTATGATTCCTTTTAACATACAGAATATTAAGAGCCTGGGGAGTTCCCTGGTAGCTCAGCAGGTTAAGGATCAGGCGTTGCCATTGCTGTGGCATGGGTTCAATCCCTGGCTTGGGAATTTCCACATGCTTCAGTCACACCCTCCCCCCAAGCCCCCAAAAAAAGATTGTTAAGAGCCTAGAGCAAGTGTGCCTCCAATGTGAGAACCTGAGGCTTATCCTTACACTTGGATGGAAGGAGAAGGGCTTTTCTCATTTCCTTTACAGATTGTTATTGTTACAGTAACTGTGCCCACCCTCTGAGACTGAGGCACAGAATTAATAATTCACAAACAATTTGAGAGTAAACAGCCTATCTCACATGCACCCCAAGTTCAAAAACTAAGAGAGAAAGGTAGGGATATGCAGTTAGAAGCAAAGAACCCTAATTGAAACATGAGTCACACAACACACTCTTCAGATGAAGGAGCACAGTATGGGCTCAGTTCTCTGCCCTTTGGCCTCAGTAATACCCAGGAAGACAGAGTTTAGCACTGCCTCGGGCAGAGGGGAAGAGGAAAGAGAAGGGATTGTTTTTCTCTCTTTTTACTTTCTCTCTTGATTAATCTCCAAGGGAAAGTGAGCTTCCAGTGGCAGACAGTGAATGAGACTACAGAGGAGTTTTATTTCACCTCTTTAAAACAGGTTGAATCAAATTCCAATCAGAAAAGCTCCTGGCAATGTATCTATGATTGGCAGCTCTATCTCCATTCATGGCCAAGCACCCGTCCTCCTTTCCCATCCCTCTCCTCTCTTAACGAATGCCCAGGAAATACATGGGAAAGGGCAGGGAAATGCCACACAGTTGACACATCATTATTTCTTTCAATCAACTCTATGCAAAAACAAACTCATCAAGAAACAAGCACGAAACGCATCTAGAATATGCTAGATCTCACTGCTTCCCTCACTCATTCCCTGACAACACAGCTGCTCATCATCAGGAGATAAGGTTGATACCAAATAATTTAGTAGGTTGAAATCTTGGCTACATGTTTCAGTATAGTAGTTGAGAACATGGGGTCTGAACATGGGCAACAAAAGGAAAAAGAGGAGAACTAGACGTCACCAAAATTAAAATGTCTGCGTGTCAAAGGATATCGTTAACATGGTAAAAGGCAACCTTGTGAATGAGAGAAAATATATGCAAACTATATATCTGATTAGGGTTTAATATCCAGAATGTCTATAAAGAATTGTACAATAATAAAAAAAACAATCCTCTTTCAAAATGGTCAAAACACTTGAACAGACATTTCTCCAAAGATTTACAAATGGCCAAATAAGCACATGAAAATATCCTCAATATCACCAATCATTAGAGAAATGCAAATCAAAACCATAATAAGATACAAATAGGATGTCTATTAGAAAAAAAAAGTTGGCAAGAATTTAGATAAATTAGAACCCTTGTGCATTGCTGGTAGAAATGTGAAGTAGTATGGTCATTATGGAAATCAGTATAGAAGTTCAAAAAAGTAATCAGAGAATTACCATACTTATATAACAATTCCACTTCTGGTATATACCCAAAAGAATTGAAAGGAGGAACTCAAATAGATATTTGAACATCCACGTTCATAGCGAGAAACCCAATGATCCATCAATGGTTAAATGGATAAGCAAAATGTGACATATACATGCAATGGAATATTATTTAGCCTTGAAAAGGAAGGACATTCTGACACATGCTACCATATGGATAAAATTTGAAGACATTTTGCTAAGTGAAATAATCCAGACACAAAAGGACAAATACTATATGATTCCACCGATATAGGTTACCTAGACTAGCCACACTCAACAGAGACCAGAAAAAAGAAGAGTGATTATCAGAGTGAGGGAGGAGGAAGGAATGGGAAGATATGATTTGATGGGCAGGGAGTTTCAGCCTGGGAACATGAAAAAGTTTTGGAGATGGATGGTAGGGATGGTTGGACAACAATGTGGACACACTCAATGGCACTGAACTGCACATTTTATATGTTTAAAATGTAAACTTGATGATATGAATACTTTACAATGAGATATAAGAGATAGGGAAAAAAGAGCATAAGGACCAGAGTCAAAGTGCCATGGTTGACACCCTCGCTACCACACACTATCTGTGGGGCAAGGAATTTAGCCTTTCTGTGACTCCATTCTCTCTTCTGTACAAGGGGACAACCAGAGTGTCTAAGTCATAAGGTTATGATGAAGTCCTTGGGAGATGATAGAAAAGAAAATCCTGGCACATGAGGAGTGCACAAAACATGTTAGACATTGTTACTGCTATTTTGGTATATATGCTAAAAATTCCTTGATGCCATTAACAAATACTTCTTTCTTTTCTGCAGTCCCGACAGAGCATGTTTTATCTTTAGCATATATACTAAATACTTATTGGCTGATTTATGTATTTATACACAAAGATGAACCTATTGACTCACCATCAGTGGTTGTTTCTCCCATACAGAATATAAATTAATATCGATTCACTTGTATTCTTGAATAAGCCTCTCTGAACCAAAGATATTCATTTATAGACAGCTGGCTAAAGCTGAGGTATTATCTTGAAAAGGATATAATTCACATCACCATGTTCCAAGGCCAAGGGAGTCATGAGGTCTTCCCCTTGCTATGACATTATTCTAACCAACCTATAGAACCAGCCACAGAGAACCAAACCACATAATTGTCTGGGACACCACCATCTAAAGAAAGATTCAAAGTTAAATAGATAGTAAAATCCCTGAGCCCCAGAAGCTTAGATCATCATAAATCTTTCCACGTCACGGACAGGGATCAAGGTGTGAAGGCCGTTCTGACCACTATTAATAAACTCTGGCCCCCATGAGGTTAAAGACCTCTAGTAGACTTAAAGGTAAGTGTATCTGAGACTGCCGTTGGTTCCAAGTTGCTAACAGAAGGTAAAGGGCACTTGCTAATTCTCTCCATTTCAAACAAAACTATTTTAAAATAAAAGCCTCTTCCTCCAAAAATGTTATAACAAAATATTAACATCCATTCTCAGAAATAACAGGTGATTTGCGAAATGTACAACATTTCCACAAGCTTTTCCTAAGATGGGTTTTTCAAAACCTTGGCCGATGCTGGTTTCTAAAATGATCTTCTATCGGACTGAGAACAAATTCATTTAACGGTTTATTTCTCCAACAGTTTGAGTGACTATTTCCCCGAGATATCTTTTTCAGAGCCCACACCCTAAAGCTTCATAATTCCATTAAACTCGTGCACAGCTGGGCAATTCTTTCTTTGCTCACATTCTCGTGATCCCCAGGGAATTTATGTAAATCTATGGAAATTCATTTTCAAGGCTGTACTCGGAAAAGGAGGCTGCATCCTCATTAAGAAAACGATTATATCTACAAACAAGCTAAAAGCAACATGCTGGAGAGCTAAATTAAACTTTCCATCAGGAAAACAAAACCATTCACTTCCACGTATAGGCTTTACCTAAATGCCACCACCATGATAAGACAAAAGTTTTTATGAAGTTCAGATAGAAGGAAAGTGTAGCTGAGCCACTCTTGCAGGACCCAGACTCCTTTCTGGTACCACCACTTAGGTTCACTTTCGGCGATGCTGTGGGAATGGGTTCAGCCTTAGAATTCATGTGCTCTCAGGAAAGATTTCTCATACAAGGATGAAAAGAACTCCCTCAGTCCTTCAAAGGGCACCCAGGTCAACCCCAAGAAACCCTGATAAGAGCAGGGGGGTCTGAAAATTAAAGGACAGATACTGTGGGCTGGAAAGAGGACAGGCCATATTTATAGTCAGACTTATCTGCAGTCCAATCCTTGTTCCTTCACTTATTAGCTGAGTAGATCACTGAGACTTCAGGGTCTGTTTCCTCATCTATTTTTAGGGATAAACATTCTTTACAGTGTTATAAATTTTTAATGAGGTAAACTGTGTAAAGCACTTAACCCAATGCCTAGAACATGACTGGTGCCCAAATACCCTCACCTGGACCAAAAGATGAGGTCTGAAAAGACCTCAGCTACAGAAATGAGGAATTCCTCCACTGAAACGTCTTGGGTTCTCAAACAGCTAGGGTGCCTTTCCATCCTAGGAGATCTGCCCACCTTTTCTACTGCTGGAAAAGGCTAAGGGATCTACGGGAACACTGTCTCAATCCCTTTTATTCTTCTTTTCTTTTTTCAATTTTTAAAGTTCCATCTTAGTTGATTTACAACGTAGTGATCATTTCTGCTATACGACAAAGTGATTCAGTTATACATATACACACATCTATTCTCCTTGAGATTCTTTTCTCACATAGATTATCACAAAATATTGGATAGAGTTCTTTGTGCTATACAGCAGGTCCCTGTTGACCAGTCATTCCATATAACACAGTGTGCATATGCCAATTCCAAACCCCCAATCCATCTCCCCACCACCACCTGTCCCCTTTGGTAAACTAAGTTTGTTTTCAAAGTCAGTAAGTCTGTTTCTGCTTTACAGACAAATTAATTTGTATCTTTTAAGATTCCACATATCAGTGATATCATATGAGGTTTGTCTTTCATTGTCTAACTTCACTTAGTAAGATAATTTCGAGGTCCATCCATGCTGCTGCAAATGGCATTATTTCATTCTTATTTACGGCTGAGTAATATTCCATTGTATATATGTACCACTACTTCTTTATCCACTCTTCTGTCAAAAGACATTGAGGTTGTTTCCATGTCTTGGCTATTGTAAACAGTGCTTCAGTAAACAATGCGGTGCATGTATCTTTTCAAATTCTGGTTTTCTCTGGATAAATGCCCAGGAGTAGGATTGCTGGATCATACGGTAGTTCTATTTTGTTTTCGGAGGAACCTCCTTACTGTTTTCCATAGTAGTTGTACCAATTTATAGTCCCCACCAACAGGGTAAGAGGGTTCCCTTCACTTTCTTCATAAGCCATTCCTTTTGAGCCTAGACCTCATATTTGAAAACTCTAGACCATTTGCTCTCTCCCATCCCTGGCCAACTTCCTCATGTCCTTAACTAACCATATCCATCATTGCTTTCTTATACCAACTCACAGTCTCTTGACCTCATGTGTCTTTTGTTTCAACTGCTGCTGCAGTAACCAGCTCTGCAAGAGTCTGCAGTGATCTGATTCAGACAGAACTTGGCAATGCCTTACTTTAAGGCCCTGCCACATGTCTCTCATCACCCAGGACTTTCTTGTTGACATTGAGGTGTGAGTGGTCTTGTGCACAAATGCAATCTGGAATTTCAGGGAAATCCCAGTATATCAAACCTTTAACCAATGGCTGATAAGAAAAGCAGGTAATGTTTCTCTTTCTCCCCAACAATCTGTGGTCCTGAGATGCAGTTGATGAGGCCTTTCATAGGACAGTCCAACAACATGAAGTAGTCCAAACTATTGCTAGCTTTTTCAGCAACACACCTTCCAATCAGCTTTTCCGCCTCCTACCTTGGTTCCTTTTACCCTCCTGCCTCCCTTAAGAAAAACAATATAACACAGGGAACTCCACCCAGAATTCTGTGATAATCTATATGGGAAAAGATATTGAAAAAGAGTGGATGTGTGTACATGTATAACTGAATCACTTTGTTGTACAGCAGAAATTATCACAACATTGTAAATATATTATACTTCAATAAAATAAATTTTAAAATTAAAGTAAAAAAAGAGAAAAAAAACAGTAGCATGAATTATTATATCAGATTCTGCTTTCTGGGGTACTCAGGCTAAAACAGCTGTCCACATCACAGCCCCTTCTCAGGGGACATGATCACGTCTGTACCCTTCCCAACTTTTTCAGGGGAGGATGGAACAGGGATGGACACCTAACCCAGTGGCTGCCATTCTACTGCCTAAGCCAGTCAGCAAGACCCTAGACCTCATTTGGAAAGATGAGCTGAACCAATTAAATTCCTCTCTAGGGAACTGGGAAATACAAAAATAGTAGATGAAGCTAGTGCAGACTCTGCCCTAAAGAGAAGATGGCAGCGTAGCCATGATGGTTTAATCACTCCATTTAGCGGGGGAGGGAGGAGGAACTGCACTCATTCATTTGTCTTCATAATCCAGTAGCTGGTATAGTGCCTACCACACAGTAGGAGTGTAATATATATTTTTTGCTAGATGAAAAGTAACAGTTTCCTGCCACTTTTCTCCTTGAATTTAATTCCTTGGCACCCAATTGTTCCCTGCAGTCAGAGACCAGAATCATCTAGCATTTCCTCAACCCCATAAACATTAGTATCTTCCACTCCACTTAATGAACAATAAACCACACCTTAAGTCTCACCATCTCCCTTAACTGCTTCCCCTTCAGAAGCCTCTGGAAATGCCTCTCCCAGACCACTATCATTCTGTTCTTTCTCATCTCACCAGTCCTCTCACTTCTGAGCATGCTGTACCCAGTCAGCGGTCCCTGGTTAATTATTATAATAAATACTTCTATTCCTGTGTTTAACTAATCCTCTTATACTACACATACAGGCATAAATGAACTAGTTCCAGCATTATCAGACTGCATGGTTTTCCCCATTCCCATCCCTGATCTAGCAATCATAGCTGGAAATGATTATATCTAACTTCAGCTGGTCCATCCACACAAATGAAATTATAACTTTTTTTTTCTTGAATCTCACGATCTTGTTCATACCACGTTAATTTCTCCTTCTGTAGCCCATACCTGGTAAGTGGCAAGACCTCAAGCCTATTTCATGATTCTCTACAAGTTCATAAATGGAGAGTCATTTCGAGTTCCTTCCCAATACACTCACGGACATGTTGCAAATCAGGGGGTGTTTGGATGCTAGGCATCCACAGTACATTCAAGTCTCAGCTGTGGCCCAGTCAAGACACCTGATCAAATAATTCAGTGACCTTTCCCACTCATTGTGTTTCACACTTTTTGTACATGTTTGACCTTAAAAATAACTCCACAAGTCTCTCATTATCACAGTTTACAAATATGAGGAAACTAAGGTTCATAGAAGGTTAAATACATTTCCATATGTCACACAGCTAATCTTATCCCAAAGGACACTCTTTCAAGATGACTATAAAGATGCTTAGTAGCTTGCTTTTAATCTCAACGGCATCAAAATAATATCAAGCCTTCAGGATTACATTATTTGACAATCGACAGTATTATTAATATTACTGGCATGTTGCTTCCTTCTTTCTCCTCAACTCTTTCTGGATGCTGTCAATGCTTATGAAGTCCCTCAGAGAATAGCTTTCCTTTTTGGCTCCCAGTCATCATTTTAATTCGGCCCCTTGCCATCATGTCTGCTTAACTGAAAAAATAAAAAAAAAAAAAGAGGTGGCTCCTAATCTATATTCTCTCATCCCAGGATCTTCCCTAACTCAATTCATATTGCTCATAATTGCTATCCTTCTCCAACAGTTTTCATATCATTTTCTCCCCTATGAGAAAAGTTAATAACTTCTCCTTTTTTGATAAATGTAAAATTAAGTGACTCCCCTACTCCATCAATCCATCAATATTAAATTCAGTTTCATCTTTTATGCTATTTTTCACTAGAATTTCACCCTCAAGCCTCATTCTTAAGTCACAATTTATGGACTTCCACATAGAAGAACACTGCTTTGTCTTATTTATTCCCTATATTCCTAAAACTATTGAAATGACCAAAGGAAAAAAGTTTTAAGGGTAAAATATGTATCTAGGTTAGAAAATTTTTGGAAAAATTTGACAGCTTCTATAAATCATAGTACATGCCAGACCAGATAAAGGGAAATAATGACCACAATTCGAATCAACCAAAACAGAGTTGGAGAAAATAGTACATCCAGATAATCTGGAGGATAATATACTAAGGCTAAAATATATCTAGTTATTGGATACACTACAGCCCACAATCTTGAAAATATTCTTCTGGATCCACAAGAAAATAAGGGAAAACCTTAGAAATGCACTTATGAGAGAGGGAAGGTGCCATGAGTTGAAGCTGGAAAGGTGAGGAATAAGAAAAAAAAATCTGGAGTTCCCGTTGTGGCTCAGCAGTAATGAACCCGACTAGTATACATGAGGGCTCAGGTTCAATCCCTGGCCTCACTCAGTGGGTTAAGGATCCTGCATTGCCAAGAGCTGTGATGTAGGCCACAGATGTGGCTTGGATCTGGGCATTGCTATGGCTGTGGCTTAGGCTGGCAGTTGCAGCTCTGATTCAGCCCCTAGCCTGGAATTTCATATGCCATGGGTACGGCCCTAAAAAGACCAAGAAAAAAAAATGGGGTTATTCTGAGGTAAGTGCTGGTACTGAGATACTAAGCCAGTCTTGAGGTTGGGTAATCAGAACCTGAAATTCCAATATTAGAATGAAACCCTTGACTGTGAACAAAATAGACCTAGGTTAGTAGCAACCAGGGAATACAGGCAAACCAAACTCAATCCTCACTAAGGGAACACATTTCAATTATAAACCCAAGGATTCCAAAAACTATAAAATCATCATAAAAAATGATGAAACACACAAGGAGATAGTCCACCACAGGAATGAAGCAGCAGAAAAAATACTCAACATATTTAACTTCTCCCCAATAACTTCAAATTATAGAACTATCAGCTATAAAATATAAAATAAGTCTAAATCAAATACTGAAAGAAAGAAGTAATAAATTCAAAAAAGGGGAGTTCCTGTAGTGGCGCAGTGGTTAACGAATCCGACTAGGAACCCTGAGGTTGCGGGTTCAGTCCCTGCCCTTGCTCAGTGGGTTAACGATCCGGTGTTGCTGTGAGCTGTGGTGCAGGTTGCAGATGCGGCTCGGATCCCGAGTTGCTGTGGCTCTGGCATAGGCCAGTGGCTACAGCTCCGATTGGACCCCTAGCCTGGGAACCTCCATATGCCGCGGGAGCGGTCCAAGAAATAGCAAAAAAAAAAAAATTCAAAAAAGGAAGCAGGGATTATTTTTTTAAAAATCAGACTTTAAAAAAACCAGTTTTTAGAATGAAAACATAATCATCAAAATTATAAAGTTTCTCTATAAGTAAACTAACAGCTTAGAGAAAGCTGAAGACAGAATTAGGAAATTAAAAGATCATCCTAAAGGAATCACAGACAATGAAGCAAACAGAGAAAAGGCAATGCAATGTATGAAAAAAAGAAAGATAGACATGAAGAATTGAACAAGAAGATCTCATAAAGTAATAATAGAAAGAATGGAGGAGAAGAAATATTCAAAGACATGGTGTACAAGAATTTCCCAGAACTGATGAAAGAATATGGGAACATATATGAAAAATATCCATTCCTACATATAGTGTAGTAAAAATTCAGGACATCGCAGCTTAAAAGATCTAAAAATCGTCATTTCTTTTGCAAAGAAATGATAATTAGTCTAAAAGCAGACTTTCAATAGCCACAATGAAAGTCAGGAGCAACAGAATTATTTCAAGAAAATAACTGCTGGGAGTTCCCCTTGTGGCTCAGTGGATTATGAACCCGACTAGTATCCATGAGGATGCAGGTTCAATCCCTGGCCTCGCTCAGTGGGTTAAGGATCTGGCATTGCCATGAGCTGTGGTGTAGGTCACAGATGTGGCCTGGATCTGGCATTACTGTGACTGTGGCTGTGGCCTGCAGCTGCAGCTCCAATTCAACCCCTAGCCTGGGACCTTCCATATGCCTCGGGTGTGGCCCTGAAAAGAAAAAAAAAAAGTAAGAAGAAATTGGTAAACTTGTAGGTAAATCTAAATAAACTTCATTTCTTAAAATAGTAACTAAAATGTCTTATGTGAGTTCCCGTCGTGGCGCAGTGGTTAACGAATCCGACTAGGAACCATGAGGTTGCGGGTTCGGTCCCTGCCCTTGCTCAGTGGGTTAACGATCCGGCGTTGCCGTGAGCTGTGGTGTAGATCGCAGACGCGGCTCGGATCCCGCATTGCTGTGGCTCTGGCATAGGCTGGCAGCTACAGCTCCGATTAGACCCCTAGCCTGGGAAACTCCATATGCCGCGGGAGCGGCCCAAGAAATAGCAAAAAAGACAAAAAAAAAAAAAAAAAAGTCTTATGTAAGAAACTGAATAAAATGATAGAACTTAAAGAGTAATACCATAGAAGTCAAGATAAATGATTGGAATAATTGTTCCAGAACCCTTGTATTATTCAGAAAGAGAAAGGTATAAATGATTGACTAAATTTAGACACTGCGAAGGTTAATAGACACCTATTAGAGTGTAAAAACTTTAAAAGAAAATAAGTTAGAATATATCACTTCTAATCACTAAAGGGAAAAAACTGGATAGAAGAACAAATGGATTGAAAGAGAGAGAGAGAGAGGAAGAGGGGAAGGGAAGAGGGAGAAAGAAAGAAAGGCAGACAGAAAGAGAGAGGGAGGGAGAAAGAAGCATAGAAAAAAACAAAGTACAAATTAAGATCATAGAAATAAGTAAATGTATGTCACCAATCACAATGTTTATAAAGACCAAACTTGCCAGTTAAAAACAAATTTTAAGGCTAAATAAACATTAAAATTCACCTGTATGCTCTATATTATTAGATGTGCCTAAAATATAAAGAGAAAATGGTTGAAAGATATGTCCAACAAATAATAGCCCAAAGAAAGCTGGGATAGCTGTATTAATATAATAAAAATTATCTTTAAGATAAAAAACATTATTAGAAAGAAGTGATACTATATAAAGTTTCAAAATACCAATGAGATTTAACAACTAGACCTGTAATATTAACCTATCTCAAACTACGGACAAAACATTCAAGAACTCCAGAGAAACATCAACAAATCATCATAATAAGAATAAAACAATTCTTTTTCAACTATTGGTAGTTCAAGCAGCAAAAAGTCCATAAAAATATGAATATTTTGTAATGCCAAACTTGATTTAATGAAGATAGATTGATTTCTTTTCAAGTATAAATGATACATTTATCAAAATTGAATACATTGATCCAAAGAGCAAGACTTATTATATGTAAGTGTGAATATGTATATTCTACATTAGCTGTGGCTGTGGCATAGGCTGGTGGCTAGAGCTCTGATTCTACCCTAGCCCGGGAACCTCCATATGCTGCTGGGTGCAGCCCTAAAATGACAAAAAAAAAAAAAAAAAAAAACAGTAAGGGAAGTAGTACATGGAACACTCATGTACCTTTTATCTAGTTTCAGTGGTTATTCAATTCACGGTCAATCTTTTATCATCTATACATCCACTCCCATCTGAATTTTTCTGAGGTAAATTTATCCATAAATATTTATCTGTAACTCTATAAAGGAAGGACTCTTTTCTTTAACATAATCATCATACTGTTATACATATTTTAAAATATATAAATTTCCTCGGATATCCAGTCAGCATTCATATTTCCTTGATGATCTTATATGTTTTCTTAGTTTGTTCAAATCAGAATCCAAATAAGACTCATACACTGCATTTGATGGATATGCCTGTTAAGTCCCAAGTAGATACATTATTAAGACTCTATATGATTGAAATTTTAAAAATACACTTCCAAATAACTCGTAGATCACAGAATAATTGATAATGGAACATTTAAAATACTTGTAGCTGAACAAAGAGCAAAATACCAATGTAGCTGAAACTTTGCAATGCAATAAAAGCAGTAACTTGAGGAAAATTTTATACTTTGGTGCTTGTATTAGAAGGAGAAACAGTGAAAATAAATCATGATTTAAGCATCCAACTTATGAATTTGTGTATGGGGGTAGAATGATAAGACTTTAAACAAAGAAAACAGAAGGAAGAAATTTTTTAAAAGAATGGCCTATTGAAATAGGAAACTAAAATATAACACAGGATCAATGTGACGGAATGAAGATAGCCCCATTCTTTGATGCTCATGTCATTGTTAGGAGGGGTCTGTTTCTCCTCCCCTTAAATCTTTGTTCTGCCACTGATCCGACCATGACTGTGGCAGAAGTGATACTTTGCCAGTTCTAGATCTAGCCTTTAAGAGGACATGTAATCTCCACTTCCTACAGAACATTCTTAGCATGCCACACTGCAGTGTGAGAGGTATACTCCATTGGAGAGGCTCTGTGTTCCATGGATAGAGGGAGAAACGCAGCTGAGCTCAGCCCTCCAGTTTTCCTTGCCAAGGCATCAAGCATGTGAGTGAAGCCATCCTGGACTCTCCAGACCAGACCAAGAACCAACTGAGTACCACCAGGTAACCCAATCAATACCACATGAAGCAAAAGAATGACCCAGGAAAACTCCCTGAATCCCTGACCCACAAAATCATGAAATAATGAAATGATGGGGTAGTTGTATCCCAATAAGCAAAAGATGAGAATAATAATAATAAACAAAGCCAAAAGCTGGTTCTTTGAAGAGGCTGATAAAATTTGCCTCTAATCTCTAGTGATATCTGCCAATGGAAAAAAGACATAGAACATTTTTTTTTTAAGTTAGGAAGGAAAGAACTGGGATGCTAACTAGACTTGTGATCATTTTGCAACATATACAAATATCAAACATTATGCTTACATGAGAAATCAATGTAATATTTATGTCAGTTATACCTCAGATGAAAAAAAAAGGACTACATATCAAGCTATATATGGAGGAGATGACTCTGGATTAAAGCCATTAGGCAGGCAGGACAATCTGATGTCACAGAAAAAGTAGTTGTTTGAGGTATGGACTCCCACCAATTAACTTTGGGAAAGTCATTTAAACCTATCAGAGTTCAGTTTGATAAAAACTAACTAAAGCTCCTTCTATAGTTATAATTCTTTGACATTGTGGTTTTCCACTATATGTTTAGTCTCTGATATTTATAGGGGCTGTTCTCGAGAAACGGTGAATTTAGAGCAAGGGACAAATTAAAGTTCAGAAGGTAACCAACACTACTTGTAGTCTTTGCCTAAACTGGGGGAAAAAAATTGGAGACTAACTTGTATTTTCTTTTCCTTTTTTTTTTTTTTTTTTTTTTTACAAAATTTCATTATGTGTAGTCAAGAGTTTGTGTCAATAAAGTCAACAAAAATTTGTTAAATTCACACAAACACACAAAAAATTATTTCCCAGTATAAAAGAAATATCACATTAGCTAGTTTGGTAGACATAGCCTACAATGCAAGAACTAGTTTTTATCTTTATACAGATTCTATACAAATACTGTATACTAAATTCTGTTTTTCTAAAGCTATTTCAAGATTTTGAGTCTCCTACAAATGGCTCATGCTGGAATATGATGTGAAGTTCAACTGCATTTAAGTGCTTATCAAAAACATGGCCATGACTTCTACCTTGCTCTCCATTTTCAACAGTAACTTAAAAGTTTCAAAAGACTTAACATATTATTTGGGTCTTTCTCTTGGTTTTTAACATGGAATTTAGTCAGTGAAGTTTTGTAGCATGTTAAATGTCTGCTGATATTTTGGAATGATTTTGAAGCATATGGATAGAGGGGGTGGAAGGGCCATAGTTCTATCAAAATGTTCTAGCTTGTTACCTTAGATAAAATAAAAAGCTGTATCATGTTTTTACCTTAGTTTCTGGTGAGAAAGTTTTTTAGTTTAAATGCCTTTTCAGATTCCAAACTATTTATATCTCAATTCTGAAATTCAGTGTATTAAAAAATAGCTAGACCAATTGACATGATAAACAGGTGATAGGCTCCAATGAAAAGATTAGGCCATTCTAAAAAAGGTATCATTAGGATTTTTTTGGAAATTTCATTTTAAATTAACAAACAAATTAATATTAGGTTGTTTAGTAATGATATATATTTGCATTGTAAAATTAAGAAACATTTATGATTTAATGTATACAGAATAAATATCAGAAGCAACATACTAATAGATACAGATTACTTATACTCTGAACATATAAAATATCTTTAAATAGACAGATGATTTGAAATTTATGTAAGAGTTCTTTACAGTCTTACTAAAATTAAGATTAGGACATCAATCTTGACTTTTATCCATTACTATTTCAAAAAATGAAAATAAAAAAACTAGCTACATGCTTTTTTATTTCACAGTGTCTTCTTTATTTTTGTGAGCTAGCTAGGTATCTACTACAAGCCATTAATAATTCCTTTCTTTCCAAGCTATTTTTAGGGTGCTTTAGCTTTATTAAGATGTCCACCAAATGCTAAAACATTAAATAATGAGTTTTCTATGTCTACCCCATAGGCGATTTCTTGCTTCAAACCTCAGTGCACACATGTAAACACAATTACTCAAAACAAGGCAACAAGTGAGAAGCAGGTTTAAAATAAGAACCCAGACATTCTAACTCACAATCCAGCATTCAACTCCCTAGAACTTGCTGTTTTCCTTTGTCCTCTTTGCTGTGAACCAAGATACTTGTTCTTTAGCAGGGTGTTTCTGCTGCAAATCCAGTTGCTACTGCATTATGCAATGAAGTCAGAAGCCTGAGCTTGTGACATCAATACAGGTTGCTATGGCAACTCTTTCCATAAGTATTACAGGTTCATTGTAGGCTCAAAAAAGAGGACTTCGGCACAGTAGCAAAATAGCTGGCATTATTCAGCCTAAATCATAACAATAGTTGATGCACAAAATGTCTTAAACTGGCTATTGTAAATGCAGATTTTTATATTTATGTTTTATGTCATTATTGAAAGTCATTTTCTAATGTTTTTAGAAATGAAAATTCTCCAAAAGAAGTAGCATTCTGACCTTCTGCTATAACAGATCCACATCATCCAGGCAGGAGAGAGTCTCATTGTAACACAGCTAATTATTCTACACATTGTGTCATTCCAGAAGTCAAGTAATGTTATATATTATCTGTTATGAATAAATTCATCATCGCATGATTCCAATCCAGTTTTCTCATTATAGGCATTCTAAAACAGTCCCACAGAGCTGTTTATGTGAAAGCAATTTTAGATGACAAGTTTTCCCAAAGAATGTGCCTATTTTTAACCAAACAATAGAAAAGATCACCTTTTGATTGCCCACACTTATCCTCATTTTCCTAGAATATTTTTTCTCATGCTTCAGTTTTATTGGTTCAATCCATCTCCCTGTAGGAGATATTTGGAAATATTCTTTCTCCACTACATTCTTTTAACGTGAATTTGAAGCACATGGCTGATAACTGCAAAGCCTGAATTCCTTTCTTCCATAGCTCCTTTTTCATCATCTGCCATCACCAACACGAGGATTTTAGTTCGATTCTGCAGTCACACTTGGGCTAGGCACTGGGGTTACAATGTGTTGGGCATTAGGTATAAGAAGCATGAGACAAAGTTCCTTCCATGAAAAGTTCACAAAGTAACAGCAGTAAGAGCACTAACAACTGTGTTACCTTTGTTACAAGAGAGTACTTGCCATGTGCCAGACACCATGTTAAGCACTTTATATCCACTCTCTCATTTAATCCTCACAATAATACAGGGAGAAAGGGAGGTAATATTATCCTCATTTTACATATCAGAGAATTGAAACTCAGAAGGATAAAGTCATTTGCCTCAAGTGACAGGTAGTTAGGGAAGATAATCGGCATTTGAAGTTAGATCTGGCTCCAGATATTTATGATCTTTTGCCAGGAATTAAGGAAAATTTCTTGTTACTGTGGGAAATTTTTAAATTGCATCATAATCCTAGTGAGAAAGAATTCCTCCACACAGAATTCACTGAAGCATAAAGCACACAATCATCCTCAGGTCAACTTCATAAACACTTTTGATGACTGACTTTTCTGTTTTTGTAACACTCAGCAGTTCAGAAAGTGTTTGCCTGAAGAAATTTTTATTCCCTTAGGTTATAAATGAATATATCTCTCAAAAACATTGCTCTATAACCTTCCTTAGACAGTTCCACTGATATTCTTATACTCCAAGCTACGGGACTATCTTCAGCTCAGATAAATATATTAATAACATGCATAATGTGTAGCAGTTTACAAGTCATACTAAATATTCATCCATTCGGCACATAATTCATTGAGCCACTAGTATAAGTCAGGCACTGTCCTAAATGTTAGATGTGAAACTACAACAAATTGAAATGGTCCCCAAATTAAAGAAGCATATAGTCTAAAACAGGAGCTTCTTATTAATCTAATAACAACACAAATAAATGTAAAGTTGGAACTATGTCCAGACAGTAGAAAATAAGAAAGGCTGAAAAACAGATAATCTAAGCATTCAATCCTGAATGATGCAAAGAGAACAGAACAAACACAAAGAAGCAGAAGGAAGAAAACAAGAAGAAGAGAAGGAAAACCTAAGGAAATGTAAGGCGACATCAACACAGCCAATCTGGTTCTTTGAAAAGATAAACATAATTGACAAACCTCTGCAAGGTTGATCAAGAAAACAGAGGTAAGGCAAAAGTAAACAACACCTGAAGTGACAAAGGGAACACAATTAGAGATACAAAAGAGATTAAACAGGAAATAAGATTAAATGAACCTTATGTCAATACCTCTGAAAGCATAGATAAAAGCGACAAACAAAATTGATCAGAAACTTAGACCTAAAAGCACTAAAGAAACTGAAGTCTTGTTAGCAAGTGGTGCTGGGAAAACTGGACATCAGCATGTAAATCAGTGAAACTGGAACACACCCTCACACCATACACAAAAGTAAACTCAAAATGACTTAAAAACATAAATGTAAGACCAGACCATCAAACTCCTAGAGGAGAACATAGGCAAAACATTCTCTGATATCAACCTTAAAAATGTTTTCTCAGGTCATTCTCCCAAAGCAACAGAAATAAAAGCAAAAATAAACCAATGGGACCTAATCAAACTGAAAAGCTTTTGCACAGCAAAGGAAATCATAAAACAAACAAAAAGACAACTTACAGGGAGAAAATAATTTCAAATGATGCAACTGACAAGGGCTTAATCTCTGAAATATGCAAACAATTTATACAACCCAACAGCAAAAAAGCCAACATCCCAATGGAAAAATGGGCAAAAGACCTGAATAGACTGTTCTCCGAGGAAGATACACAGATGGCCAACAAACGCATGAAAAAATGCTCAATATCACTGATTATTAGAGAAATGCAAATCAAAACTACCATGAGATACCACCTCACACCAGTCAGAATGGCCGTCCTTAATAAGCCCACAAATAACAAATGCTGGAGAGGGTGTGGAGAAAAGGGAACCCTCCTGCACTGTTGGTGGGAATGTAAATTGGTACAACCACTATGTAAAATACTATCAAGGTACCTTAGATAACTATACTTAGAACTACCATATGATCCAGCAATCCCACTCGAGGGCATATACCCAGACAAAACTTTCCTTGAAAAAGACACATGCACCCATGTGTTCATTGCAGCATTATTCACAATAGCCAAGACATGGAAACAACCTAAATGTCCATCAACAGATGAATGGATTAGGAAGATGTGGTATATATTGGAATACTACTCCACCATAAAAAAGAACAAAATAATGGAATACTACTCCACCATAAAAAAGAACAAAATAATGCCACTTGCAGCAACATGGACGGAATGGAATACTACTCCACCATAAAAAAGAACAAAATAATGCCACTTGCAGCAACATGGACGGAACTAGAGACTCTCATACTGAGTGAAGTAAGTCAGAAAGGGAAAGACAAATACCATATGATATCACTTATATCTGGAATCTAATACATGGAACAAATGAACCTTTCCAAAAAAAAGAAAATCATGGACATGGAGAACAGACTTGTGGTTGCCAGGGGGCAGGGGAGGGAGTGGGATGGACTGGGAATTTGGGGTTAATAGATGCAGACTATTGCCTTTGGAATGGATAAGCAATGAGATCCTGCTGTACAGCACTGGGAACTATATCTAGTCACTTATGATGGAGCATGATAATGTAAGAAAAAAGAATGTATATATGTATGTATGACTGGGTCATTTTGCTGTACAGTAGAAAATTGACAGAACACTGCAAACCATCTATAATGGAAAAATCATTAAAAATAAAAATAAAAAAGAAATATAAAAAAGATCAAAAGCATACTAATTCAACAAAATTTAAGAGTGGGTAATTCCAAATTTATAAACTCTTCTTAATAATCTTTTTTTTTCCCCACTGTACAGCATGGGGATCAAGTTATCTTTACATGTTAACATTTTTTTTTCCCTTCCCTTTGTTCTGTTGCAATATGAGTATCTAGACATATTTCTCAATGCTACTCAGCAGGATCTCCTTGTAAATCTATTCTAAGTTGTATCTGATAACCCCAAGCTCCCGATCCCTCCCACTCTCTCCCTCTCCCATTGGGCAGCCACAAGTCTATTCTCCAAGTCCATGATTTTCTTTTCTGAGGAGATGTTCATTTGTGCTGGATATTAGATTCCAGTTATAAATGATATCATATGGCATTTGTCTTTGTCTTTCTGACTCATTTCACTCAGTATGAGAGTCTCTAGTTCCATCCATGTTGCTGCAAGTGGCATTATGTCATTCTTTTTTATGGCTGAGTAGTATTCCATTGTATATATATACATCACTTCTTCTTAATCCAATCATCTGTCGATGGACATTTGGGTTGTTTCCATGTCTTGGCTATTGTGAATAGTGCTGCAATGAACATGTGGGTGCATGTGTCACTTTTAAGTAGAGTTTTGTCCAGATATATGCCCAAGAGTGGGATTGCAGGGTTATATGGAAGTTCTATGTATAGATTTCTAAGGTATCTCCAAACTATTCTCCATAGTGGCTGTACCAGTTTACATTCTGACCAACAATGCAGGAGGGTTCCCTTTTCTCCACAAGCCCTCCAGCACTTTTTATTTGTGGATTTCTTAATGATGGCCATTCTGACTGGTGTGAGGTGGTATCTCATGGTAGTTTTGATTTGCATTTCTCTTATAATCAGTGATGTTGAGCATTTTTTCATGTGTTTGTTGGCCATCTGTATATCTTCCTTGGAGAACAGTCTATTCAGGTCTTTTGCCCATTTTTCCATTGATTGGTTGGCTTTTTTGCTGCTAAGTTGTATAAGTTGCTTATATATTCTAGAGATTAAGCCCTTGTCCATTGCATCATTTGAAACTATTTTCTCCCATTCTTTGTCTTTTTGTTTTCTTTTTGGTTTCCTTTGCTGTGCAAAAGCTTTTCAGTTTGATTAGGTCCCATTGGTTTATTTTTGCTCTTATTTCTATTGCTTTGGGGGACTGACCTGAGAAAATATTCATGATGTTGATGTCAGAGAGTGTTTTGCCTATGTTCTCTGTTAATAATCTTAAAATAAGAGAACTATCCAAATAAATTATTTTATGAGTCTAATATAATTTAACTAAAATAAAAAGCTAATTAAGAACAGTATAAGAAATGAAAAATAAAGAAAAATATCTCCCATGAACATACATACAAAAATCCTAGTCAAAGTACAAAATCCAGCAATGTAATAAAATGCTGTCTCCTTCCTCTTCTTCCAAGCTCAACCATTAACCAGTATTTTTGAATTTACCATTCTCCCCTTATTTTACATTTTAGTAATAGTACCAATCTGTGGCATTTCCATGGACATACCTCACATTTCTCACCTCCATGCTTTTCCTGATAATTCCTCTACATTGACTTCCATTCCTCATTTAACTAGGTAAGTTTTACTCATCTTTCAAAAATCTCTCTATCCTTCTGGCCAGAGCTTTTTCTTATGATTTACCATGTAATATAAAGCATTTTAATGGGTGTCTTTCCCACCAAGAATCATATGGTTACAAATTATATCTTTTTCATCTTCTAATCCTTGGTTATTAATAATACATGCCTGGAATAGAGCTAAATCTTCTAAATATACTTCATGAAGTTTGTGTTTTGACCACATAGTCAGTCTGATGAACTGACAGAATGACCTTCATTTGGTTCTTCACTGTCACCTATACTTAAAATATTCACTTCTTACATTTTCTTTGATTTTTTATACATAAAAATGAGATGATCATATGATTATTTTCCTTCATTTTGTTAGTGGGGTATATCACATTGATTGATCTGTGCATGCCAAACCATTCCTTAAATACATGAAATAAATCCCACTGACCACAGTATATGATCTTTTCAATGGTTTGCTAATATTTTGTTGAGGCAGTGTCACCTCTTAAACATTATAGCTAACATTTTTGGAGGTTATGTCTTCTCATGTGAGTAAAGGAATAAATTCAGTAAAAATTACCCAGAAATTTGTGTTGAGTTTTTAGTTAGCCTCACATAATCTCAGCTTCTTAGGTGGTGTAAATCCCAACCTCATTCTCTCCCCAGGTTTAGCCAGCAGGCTAAAGTCATCCAGGAAGTTTGTTGTTTGTGAGGAGAGTGAACAGGAAGGACTAGAGAAAGGAACATGGTTATAACACAACATGGGCTTTTGGCTTTGTATTAGCAAAATAAATTTCAGTGGTACTGTTAGGGGTTGAATTGTATAGCCCCACCATAAATATGCTGAAGTTCTTAGCTCCAGTACCTAAGAATGTAATCTTATTTGGAAATAGGTTCTTTAGAGAGGTAATCAAGTTCAAGTCATTAGGATGGGCCCTAACTCAAAATAATTGTCCTTTTACCGAGAGGAAATTTGGACAGAGATAGACATTCATAGAGGAAAAGACTATATGAAGGAAGAATTTCTTGTGAAGATAAAGGCAGAAATTAAGGTAAAGCATCTACACATCATTGATTGTCAGAAAATCACCAGAACCTAGGAGAGAGGCCTGAAACAGATTCTACTCAAGAGTCCTTTGAAGGGACCAGCCTTACTGACACCTTGATCTTAAATATTTACCCTCCAGAACTGTGACACAATATATTCCTCCTATTTAAGCCAAGCCACCCAGTTTGTGATACTTTGTTACAGGCCAAGGAAAATTACACAAGTATCTTGAAGAAATCTTAGAACAAATCTAAGTCCTTGCTAACTCATAAGTCAATCCCCAACAATTTCTTGCATTGGGCACCATGTTGATAGGGCCAGTTCACAGTGAAAATAGCTAGGTTAAAGCTCCACCTGTGACTTTATAGCCTTACCATGAAAATTTGCAAATAATTTTATATAGATATTATATCTGGTGTTTTCTAACACTTTGCCATCATTTGCTAAAAGAAGGCTAATATTTTCTTCTGGAGAGATTGCTTTTCTTTCTACCAGAAAACTGATACCTGATTCATAAATGATCATTAAAAATTTTTATTCTGTCTTCCAAGATACATCTAAATGCTCAAAAGGGATTGTTTGCCCATCAGGACACAGTTAAATTCACATTAGAACATTCTCAAATATCAAGAAAGTATTTTATTTTAACAACAATTAATAATTCATCTAATGGCTAACTTTAAGGGGTCTGATGGGAAGCAAGGTGGAAGGTTCTTATGGAGGTTTTGCAAGACATGACATGGATTGTAGTTGGGATTTATATTAATCACCACGTTACCAAAGAATATACAGAACTAAAAAAAATCAAACATTTACTGTATTCTTAAGTAAACTAGGAATGCTAATAAAATGTATTAATGTTGAATGTTGTAGTTTCCTTTAGAGAAAAAGGCATAAACAAATGTGTTCCTCTGAACTTACTTTGTCCAGACTGGTGGAACTTGAAGGGTATTCTGAGCCAGCAGGATGGTCACTCCTGTGTACTCTCAGGGGGAAGCACATGGCTTTTAGTAGAATCTAACAGAGTTGCTGATCCTATTCCTAGGGTTGATATACTCTCCTTCTTTTCTCCTCTTTTCCTTCTACTTTCCTTCCTTCCCTTTTGGTATAAATATATTTTTCTATTAAAGCAATGCGTGTTTGACATTTTAAAGGAGCCCCATTGTTTTGCACACAGAACTGTCAAAAGGAAGATGCATTTTGAAGCAAGCATCCTGTTTCTTATTTTCTCAATTCTGAGTATGAATTTAGCAGCATAACATATTGGTTCGGTATATGTTTCAGAGCCAAATCGCCCTTGTCTTCAACTGACAAGTTCTCTTGTTAGCTGTATACAGCTTTAGGAGTACTCAGCCATTCTGTGCTTCCTCATCTGTAATTAAGGATGAAAACTGTACTTCCACCGTATGGTCTGAGAACTGAAAAAGATGGTACCTAAAGACCACATAACATAGGGACAACCATCTGGTGAATACCTAATGTAAGCTAATAATTGTGCTTATAAAGAATGAAAATACCAATTATATGACATTCTGGAAAAGTCAAAACTATAACAATGGTAAAAAGATCAATGGTTTTCAGGGGTTTGAGGCCGGGAGGCCATTAGGTGAAGGTTGAATATATGAAGCAAATTTTTAAAGTGGTATAACTATTCTGTATGATACTCTAATGTGGATATATGATACTACACATTTGTCAAAACCTATAGGACTTTATAACATAAAGAATGAAACTTAACTTATGAAAATTTTTAAAAAATCTGTTTTGGAGGTATGGCTATCCTGGATAGAATATAGACTATGATAACATTAACTATATCATGAATGTATGAAATCTAATTATATTACAAATGTATGAAACTTTTACTGCAGGGATTACAGGGAAACAATGACCCAAGTAACCTTGGAAATGAATGGGGTCTATAAGACTATAAGCAAAATAAACTGTCACATAAGAGCTGTGTTCTAGTTGGTAAAGTTGTTCTCATGAATGTATAGGTAACTTCAATACTGCTATTCATATACACTGGAATTGAACAATTAAGTAATTGGATGCTGGATGTTGGGAGCCAGGTTTCTCACTGCGGGAATGGAAGATTTCAGATAAAAAAGGGGAGGAGGCCAGAATGAGCCATGTGGTAATAGATTAGCATTGGAGACATCAGTATGAACTCATGTGTAACTTGGTATAGATACAGATGATTACATATAGAAATAATTATAGAAATATGTATACATGTGGATAGTATACACACAAATAATTCCTTGCTCTCTCAGTAGAGAGGGCCTAGAAGTAATGACACCCCAGTAGCAACAAGCATACCTACAATCCAGGTCTTTTTTCTAATGCCATTTTCCTTTTTTTTTTTTTTTTTTTTTTTAATCAGGGCTCCTTGGAGAAAAGCTGATTACAAGAGTGGGGAAAAAGTATATAAGATAATCCTAGAGCATCCTGTAATGCCAGAAAGTAAGGCTTAATCTCCAAAATATGCAAACAACTCATACAACTCAACAGCAAAAACAAACAAACACAACAACAAAAAAAACAGACAACACAATTAAAAAAGGGGCAGAAGAACTGAATAGACATTTCTCAAAAGAAGTCACACAGATGGCCAACAGGCACATGAAAAAATGCACAACATCACTAATTATTAGAGAAATGCAAATCAAAACTACAATGCATTACCACTTCACACCAGTCAGAGTGCCCATCATCAGTAAGCAATGGTAAAAAGAATAGTAAGCCTACAAATAACAAATGCTGGAGAGAGTGTGGAGAAAAGAGAACCCTCCTACATTCTTGGTGGGAATGTAAATTGGTATAACCACCATGGAAAAGAGCATGGAGGTACCTCGGAAAACTAAATATAGAACCACCATATGATCCAGCACTCGAGGGCATATATCCTGAGAAAACCTTCACTGAAAAAGATACATGCACGCCCATGTTCACTGCAGCATTATTCACAATAGCTAAGACATGGAAACAACCTAAATGTCCATCGACAGATGATAGATTAAGAAGATGTGGTACATGTACACAATGGAATACTACTTGGTCATAAAAAGAACAAAATAATGCCATTTACAGCAACATGGATGGAACTAGAGACGCTAAGTGAAGTAAATCAGAAAGAGAAAGACAAATACCATATGCTATCACTTATATCTGGAATCTAATACATGGAACAAATGAACCAATCTACAGAAAAGAAACAAACTCATGGACATGGAGAACAGACTTGTGGTTGCTAAGAGGGAGGTGGAGGAAGTGGGATGAACTGGGAGTTTGGAATTTGTAGATGCAAACTATTGCATTTGGAGTGGATAAGCAATGAGATCCTGCTGTCTAGCACAGGGAACTATATCTAATCATTTTCCATGGAACATCATGAAAGATAATGTGAGAAAAAGAATGTATATATTTGTATAATTGGGTCACTTTGCTGTACAGCAGAAATTCAAAGGACATTGTAAGTTAACTATAATAATAATAAATAAATAAATAAATAAATAAATAAACATAAAAATATTGGAGCATGCAAAAGGACATAGCAGACAACTGAAAAAGTTTCCAGTAGTCAAGCTGGAAAATTTTACCAACAAAATAAGACAGTGGTATTAGCTTATAATCCAAAGTAAAAAATAAATCTATAAACCCATATTGATATTAGTAATTGAAAAAATAAATTAAAAAGGGAGAATAAACAAATCTTCCACATACAAAAATTTCAAATAATTAGTGTCAATACTCTGCCCTCAAGGAGGTAAAGCATAAATTCCCACACATCGGATGAGGCTGCTCACAATGACTTCCTTCCAAAAAGTATAGTATAGAAAAGGGGAGAAAGAGTATTTTTTTTTTATTTATCTTTTCTGCTGTACAGCATGGGGACCAAGTTATACATACATGTATACATACTTTTTCCTCCCATTGTTGTGTTGCGATATAAGTATCTAGACATAGTTCTCAATGCTACACAGCAGGATCTCAATGTAAATCCATTCCAAGAGCAATAGTTTGCAAGAAAGAGTAATTTTATAGTAGAGAAGCCCGACAAACACTAAATCAGCCCCCTGACCAAGGGAAACATCGACAATGATAACTCATGATAGTGAAAATGGCATCTTACCTTTGTGGTCTTACTCCCCAAAACCAAGGGCCACACTCTAATCATGAGAAAAACATCAGAGAACTCCCAGCTGAGGAATATTGTACAAAATCCTTGAGCAGAACTCCTCAAACTGCCAATGACACCCAAAACTGGGTGTGTTTGATAAACCATCATAGCCAAGAGGAGACTAAGCACACAAGAGGACTAAATACAATGTGGTGTCCTGGATGGGATCCCCAAATAGGAAAAGGACATTAGATGAAAACTAAGGAATTTAGAATAAATTATAGACTACGGTTAAAATAATACACCAATAATGATTTTTGAATTGCAACAAACTTACCATACGAAGACACAAACATAAGATGGTGATAACAAGGAAGAAGTGCTATGGGAATAGGGGAACTCTGTACTGTCTTAAACTGTATTAAAACGTAAAAATTTTAAAAAGAAAAAAATTAAAATCAGACAATTATATTGAACCTAAAAAAATAGCCAGCATTACATTATTATTTATTTTTATTTTATATTATTACATTATTATTTTTTTTAATTTGGTAGAGAATTTGTACAAGAAATACCTAGCAACCACTAAGCCTTATAAATGCGAATGTTTTCTTTATTGCTCCAACTAGCCCTGTTCTAGCTCTTGTACTTGATTCGATTTGGTGTTTAATCTCTTCCTAAAGTTAGATCCTTCTCAAAGTTGTTCTGCTCTGTTCAAAAACCTCATCACCCACTTTTATTTGCCTGCGAGGAAATCTTACAGATGTCAGTGGCTTTTACACTCAATCTACAGTTTCTATCACGCTAAATACTCTATTATTCAGTACTCCTTGATTTATAGCTCAAAGGACAATTTGCCCTTTCAATCAGTGAAAAACTATTTAAAAAGTAGGAGGTCAGTCACAAATTACATTAACTTACTAGTGACACAAATCTACACATGACAATTTTTCCCAATACAAATTAGATTACACATCACTTACGTCTCTTGTGTTTAGTTCTTTGCCTTCTGAAGTGAGAATTTACATATTTAGTATTTGCACAAGTGATTCCTCTTCTAACAAACTTCACCATACATAGTCGTTTTTATGTGGCACTATTTTAAAAGTGTGAAAGTGCAAAGCAGTCACTTAATAGTCTTCTATATACTCCCAGGAAGTTGTTCTTTTCCTCCTACTGTAACATAGGAAGGTACCTCTCTGAACTGCAGCTTGTTGTGAAGCCCATGCTTTGGGGGGATTGACTATGAAGCAGAAATGAGAAGAAACAGTAGAAGCAGGTAGCTGAGCTCCGCCTCCATACAGTTTTGGAAGGAGCTGCTGGCATATGGTTATTTATCCCATTCCTCTCTCCTCCGTATACTCTAGGTTTATGCCATAACCTCCCCATCAGTGTTTTCAGGTCTTACACATGTAGACTCTGATATGAGTATAAAATAAGCATAATTTAGAATTTCATGATTCTTCCTAAAACTCCTAGAAACAATGGTTCTTGACCTAGATGGGGCAGGTGGAAATACGGATAAAAAGAGAGAGAGGGAGAAGTTTTACCACTTCGCAAGTGCTCAAAACCAACTTATCTATTCCCAAGCCCAGTGGACCTTCCCCCCAGACCAAATGCTCCACCCTGAGACAACTTGAACCTAAATCTGGAGTTTATGAGCCATTGTTTTATTCAGTAGGAGTAACCCCTTTTTCCTTCTTAGTAAAGTATAAAGTGATGTGGTAATTTGATCAGCTCAGTGTTTCTGCTTGTTCAGAGGAAAGAAAAGACTTCCTCTGGTGATTGGTAAAGGGAAGCAGCCTTATGTCCAGATTGAAGCTCTAACTTGAGAATTCCTTCCAACCAAAATTTTAAATTTTAGCCTGCCCAAATTCCTAAACAGTATGGCTCCTGAGTGAAAAGGAGAAAGCAAGTGGAGCCAATTTATATCCTTATACTTCTTTAATACATTTCGTAATTCACAAGTCTTACAAAACCTTATGCAACTGAAAACTCAGTGTCTATGGTTGAGTTTGTATGTGTGTCAATGTTCAGTTAGATTGTGTATTTATGCACTGGAAAGTCAGTTACAAAAGGAAGCTAGGCTATTTCATGGTACTCACACTCTTTTCAACCACAGTACTCATGACAACTGCCATTGAATGTTTTATCAAATGGCCTATGGACTTAAATCGAGATGACACTGTTTCCAAACCTGTTGGGTCTTTTTGAAATTAAATATAAAATGAAGATTAGCCATATTGGAGTTGCTAGATCTCCATGGAATCATGAGACAAGATGGTATAAAAGCCAAAATAGCTATTTGTGCCTGGCCTCGCCTCCAGCCTGGAAACTGGCTTAATTCCATAACCAATCCTGATGGTGCCGTAGGTATTTTGTTCTATTCCACAGAAGCCCTATGAATCTGACAGGTGCCTGGTTGTCTTCAAGCTATAGTGCCCAAGGAAGGCTGGATTATTTTACAATCAAACCTCAGAAACATGTCTGTCATAGGGCAAACCAAGCAACCCATTTAACACTTTATTGTTCTCAACCATAACGGACCTAAAATTAACCCTTCCATAAAAAGTGACCCAAATCCCATGTCGGAATACAGGCCTTTTAAAAGACTTGGGCAAGGGCAGGCGTAAGACTGGACTACTCTGTTGTACTTACAATCTTTCTTTCCTCAACTACCATCCCCTGGCCCAGATCTCACTTCTGCTATGGTTCTAGACCAGCCTACGGAGTACAGTATTCAAAGCAGAGGCTCAGAAAGAGTCTCACAGAAATGTTTTGCAACTTTTAATCAAAATCACATTATGTTTTTTTGGCTGCGCCCGAGGCATGCAAAAGTTGTACCAGAGATCAAACCCGTGCCACAGCAGCGACCCAAGGCACAGGAGTGACAACACCATATCCTAAACCTGCTGAGCCACCAGGGAACTCCAAAATCATATTATTATTTGTGGTATTTTGATCAGTTCCCAGCCAAGGTAATTTTATTCAGTCCAAGAAAGTATTCTCTGTAATTTCAATTGAAGACTTTTTTTTCCCATTATTAAATACAGTAGCCCCCAAACTATTTGTCTGCTAGCCTTCACCCCACAAATGGATGTATTTTTTTGTTAGACAAAGACATGCTCTACTTACTCCCTCTCACTGCCTCTCAGTACTAACCCCTTTGACTCTTGAGGATCCACCAAATTGTCAACGTCTTCAGTCTAAATGCTTTAAACTTTAAAAATTATTATTCTTCTGACACGTTTTTTATATCATGCTATTGTCCAGTGAAGTGGTATTCAGAATGAACGAGTGATTATAGAAAAGAGCGAGCCTCACCAAAAAGAGGAAACATGAAAAATAAAGGTGACAGTGAAAGGTAGAATCTCATTTTTTTTAAGCACCAAGCTAAAGCAATCCGAAAACTGCTCATCTCACTGTGAGGGCATGGGGCATGCTAAGTAAAACGAGATCTCCTTTCCTTTTTCTTTTTTTTTTTTTTTTTTCTTTTTAGATTGTATATAGTACGCACTAAATTTATAGAAAAACAGCCTCTGTTTTTATAAAGCTTAAAAATCCTTGCTTTATCGCAGGATGAAATCTGCAGACTGTCAGTTTCTGAACAGCTGTGGGTTCATTCATTGGCTAGAAGGTACCATGACGACCTTGGTCCAGGGGTGTCAGGCTTGAGGGAATTGTAAGAATAAATAACACTGCCTGATATTTAGCAGTGAATAATGCTCTATTTAGTCTTTCCCCAAAAATGACCCCTTGCCACCTTTCCCATTCACTTCCTATTCCCCTATGTATATATTCCCCTATGTATGCATTGTAAATATGCTCAGGAGAAGATCTGTTTTTTAGGGAATCAATCATCTCTCATTGGTGTCCTTACAAAATTTGAGACCAGCAGAAATTCAGTAAACTAAGTGACAGAGTCAAACCTACTACAAATGGCTGTTACTGGACAGACGCATGGGCACTATTACCTTGACATTTACTGACAGGACTTTCACCATCAGAAGTTCTTAGCCTCAGAAGAGATTTTAAGAGGGAGTGTATTTTGAAGGCTTCTATAAAAAGGGGAAATTTTCCAAACATCGTATGTTTAAAATTGTTCTTGCATTACCTTCAAATTTAAGGTAGGTAGTTTTAAGCTCACAAAAAGGTAAATAATAGATGTTCTCTTAGTCAAGAGACAACAAAGGTCTATTGAGTACTACTATAGGCCAGGAACTGTTCTAGGCACTAGAGAATCAGTGGAAACAAGGCAATGTACCTATTCTCAGTTTAAACTCTTATATTCAGAAGAAGAGAGAGGGTAAACACAGGGTAAATTTGAAATGGCTATTTCTAGATATGGGTCTTAACTTCACCCTTTTCTGTAGGTAGCATTCTTTTTTTCCCCCCATTTTTTTCCCTCTGCCTCGCAATCTAACCTTCCTCTCCTTCTTCCTTTATGTCCATGAATCACTCTCCTTTTTCTTCTCTTTCCCCATCCCCTTTACCCTTATATCTTTCTTTTCGCCTTCTTTCTACCTTTTCCCCTTAAGCCCATTGCTTCCTCTCTGCAATGTTCTTCTTGGCTTCAATGTGTCTGCCTGGCCCACGGGGCCACCTGAGTCTCCGTGCTAATGTGTTCCTTCTTACTCTTCTCATAAAGCAAACTTGAGCAAAACTCTTTGTGTTTCTTACGAAGTTTAACAAACATAGTCCTACTTTAGCTTCTCTAAAGTAATTATGTTCTTCTTCATTTACTTTGGCCTTTGAGTTCTCTTTCTGTGCCCCTTACTAAGCAAAAAAACTGAGATATACATTGTTATACCAGGTACATACTATGTAAATGTTTGAAATTTTTGACTGTTTTAATTCTCCTGAATACACGCAAACTTTAAAATACAAGGCTATATTTCATATTTGGAGGAAGCATGTGCTCCAATTTTATGCCTTTAACTGCAGTCTCATCGATGTGTTTCAATGATTTTCTCTCCAAAAGTACGCAATTACCAATACGTATTACAAAAGTCATCCTAATAGAATTTTTATTAAAAAACAGGAAGGCTTAATATATCCATAATAAGACACACTGAAAATATTTTCAGCTACAGCCTCATAAAAAATGTACTTTTCCTTAGAATTATTCTGTATTAATTCTATCCTAATAAAACTGAAGTACATTTTACAAATCAACACATAAAGTAACACATTCTAGTAGGTTATTTCTAATTTTTGCTGTAATTTTCTTCAACGAAACTTTAAGTGTGAAACTATCCACAAGTTCAAGAAACGACTTGAACAAAAGTGGGTAAAAATAAGAAAGACCAGTATTGTTTTTCTAACGACATAAAATTTAAACAATGTCAAATGAGATTCACCGTAAAGGTAGTTCACCCCATTACATTCTCACTTCATAAATACAGTAAATACAGCCTGTTTACCTGGTCAAATATATGGTAATAAGACACAACCTCAAACTGATGAAACTCCACGTTTAGAAGATTCTACCACTGCTGACAATTATTCCCGAGCCCATAACCTTTCCTTTGCAAGCTCCTGTAGTGTTCCATCTCACTGACAGCGCTGGCCTAGGGAGGTTATAGTCTGGCCTCATAGCTTAAGCAGGATTATTTTTTTCTCAAAAGGGAGTACACCTTTGCCTTCTGAGTTTAAGGATAGAGAGGCATATCTTCCAGAAAGCAAAGCATTCAAAGAAGCAGCTCTAGGTGGGAGGAGGCGCCAGTGGGACAAAAGTGCCAGTCCTCAGGTGAGACAGAAACCTGGGACCTCATCTACTGGGTATTTGTTTCACTCCACACCAGATCTTCAAGGGGATAATTCTAGGACAGACTGAAGTGTTCAACAAAAACGATTACTTTCATCACAAGCGAAAACCTACAAAGTCCTTTCCACTTCACACTTCTGACGTAACTTCTCTGTGCCTCCATTTCCACAGCTTGAAAATGGGAACAGGATCAATCTCATAATGTTGTGGGGATCAAATTAGTTAACTCAATTAAAGTGCTTAGAATTGTGCCTGAAACATATTTATCATTCAATTAATGACAGCTATTTTCCCTGCTGCTGCTGCTGCTGTTGTTACGGCAGTTAATAGCACCAAAGGCAGACATGGTCCTACTTAAGTAGTTACAGGATCTAAAAGAACCCAAAAATCTATAGATCTGAAATGTGTAAGTACCTACATGAGAGAAACATCAGATATATTTCATAATTAAGCTCATTTTTCTAATTACCTAGAAAAACAAAATTTTATAAGTTCTAGTTTTATTTAATATATTTTAGGCAACTATGCTTGAAATGTTTAAAGAATAGAGAGGACAAATTCAAAATATGCTCCTAGTGTTCAGGGAAACACCAAAATAAGAGACTATTATCATCTGTGGGAGAGTCATTCAAAAACTATAGAATTTACCATGTAGAACAGATTAAGAAAAACTTTGCCTATTTTGGTAAATTGCTTGCAAAATGGCAGACTTACGCTCTCTGCACCACGGGCAGTCTCTTCTGATGATGGCTCTGAGTCTGGCTATGTGACTTGCTTTGGCCAACAGAATAATAGCAAATGTGACACAAGCAAGAGAGTGAAAGATGCTTGTATTATCATGGTTCTCAAGAAGAATAGAAGCAATAGACTTTTATATTATATAAAATTAGAGTAATATATGATGTTAATAATATACTATTGGAGCTCCTGTTGTGGCTCAGTGGTAATGAACCTGACTAGTACCCATGAAGATGCAAGTTTGATCCCTGGCCTCACTCAGTGGGTTAGGGATCTGGCATTGCCTTGGGCTGTGGTGTAGGTCACAGACGTGGCTAAGACCCTGTGTTGCTGTGGCTGTGGTTCCCCTAGCCTGGGAACTTCCATACGCTTCAGGTGTGGCCCCAAAAAGCAAAAACAAACAAAAACTATTACACTAAAATACATTAATATTATATTAATAATATATAGGAATATATTTATAATTTAATATATATACTATAATGACAGTGTTTATCATATAATAGTATTATGTATTGTTTGATTACTTGTATATATAAAACCTACCAGTTCTGTTTCTTTGCAGAACCCCGACTAATATAGCACCTTTCACTCCTCTGCTTCCTTTGTATTTCTCTCTCACTTTCTCTCTTTCTCTCTCTATAGATAGATATAGGGAGATACAGAGGAAAGAGAGAGTAAGAGAGGTTTATTTATTCTAAGGAATTGATCACAGAAATTGAGGAATTTCATCCCCTCTACCACATGAAAACCAGATACCCAGAAGGCCTAGTGGTGCAAGGTCCAGTCCACATACAGGAGAAGACCGATGTCCTAGCTTGAAAACAGTCAGGCAAGGAGCAAATTCTCTCCTACCCCAATTTTTGTCTGCTCCAGTCTCCACGAACTGGATGAGGGATCCCACATCAGAGAGGATAATCTCCTTTACTCAGACTAATAATTCAAAGGTCAGTTCTCATCCTGAGCACTCTCACAGATAACACCCAGAATAATGTTTGACCAACTCTCTGGGCACCCACCCATGGCCCCCTCCAGCTGACACATAAAGCTAACTACAGTGGTGTTCCTCAGTGGGCTTCCACTCTTTTGCTCCTGGACGCGTCCTCCATCCTGTGAACAAGCCCAGGTGAGAGACCACATACAGAGAGAGATGGCAAGGATACCTGTCCGAGACAAGGTCCCAGATAAGTGAATGAGTTCTACACTCACCCAGCCAGACCAGACTGGAAGAACCAGAGAACCCAGAGAAACATGAGAAATAATGTTTGGTGTTTAAACCATCAAGTTTTGAGATAGTATTTTACGAAGCAAAAGCAAACCAATTTGCTAATTGAACACAATGTTAAAAGCTGGCGTCACACTTAAAACCAAGGCTGTATTACAATGTGTTTAATAAATTTCAGTCTAAGACAGAAAATTCTACTCTAGCCCTATTGCTTAGACACGGAATATTTGACATACGTGAAACTATTTGGTTCTTTGTTCTGAGCATCAAAGGACATACAAAATTTTAAATAACTGATAAAACTTTTAAAAATCATAGTTGAGTAGGCACAAGTATAAAATAAATCCCAAGATCAAGTTTAAAAAAATGGCAAGAGGCAAATTAAATTTTATGTGAGTATTGAAAATAGTAGAGATACCATTTCAATTCCGAAATAATGACATAAACATTAACTTCAATCACCTTCAATATCAAATAGTAAAAGTTTTTGCAATATAATTCAGATTTTATAAAGTTCACTGAGGTGTACAACTTAGTGGATTCTAGAATATTCAGAGTTGTGTAACCATCGCTCTTACCAAATACCAGAATATTACATCACCCCAAAAAGAAACTGTGTACCTATTAGTAATCACTCTCCTCCTTCTTCCCCAGTCCCTGGCAATCTACTTTCTGCTTCTATAGACTTGCATATTTTGGACATTTTACATAAATGGAATCATACCACAAGCGGCCTTCTGTGTCTGGCTTCTCTCACTTAGCCTGGTGTTTAAGTTCATCCATGCTGTGGCATTTATCAGTATCTCATTTCTTTTCATTGCCAAGTAATATTCCACTGTATGAATATACCATATTTTGCTTATTCATTTATCAGTTTATGGGCATTTAGGTTGTTTCCATTTTTGAACTGTTATGAATAATACTGCTATAAACATTTGTGCACAACTTTCTGTATGAACACATGTTTTCAATTCTCTTGGATGTATACACTTAGAAGTGAAAATGCTGGGTCATAAGTTATCTGTATGTTCAACATTTTGAGGAACTGCCAAACTGTTTCCCACAGTGGCTACACTATTTTTCATTCCAGGAGGAATGGATGAGGTTCGCATTTCTCCTCATTCTTAACATTTGTTATTTTCCTTTTCACTTTTTTTTTGTTATAGTCATCCTTATTGATGTGAAATGATATCTCATTTTGGTTTTGATTTCCATTCCCCTGATAACTAATGATGTTGATCATTTATATGCTAATTGCCCATCTGGGTATCCTCTCTGAGAAATATCTGCTCAAAGCATTTGCCTATATTTTAATCGGGATATTTTTCTTTTTATTCTTGAGTTTCAAGAGTTCCTTATATGTTCCAGATACAACATTCTTATGAGATATATGATGTTCAAATGTTTGATTCCATACTGTGGGTCATTTTTTCACTTTCTTGGTTTTTTTGAAGCACAGAAATTTTTACCTTTGATAAAGTCCAATTTGTCTATTCTTTTCTTGTGTTTCTCATGCTTTTCATGTTATATTTTTTAAAGTATTACTTAAACTAAGATCATGAATATTAACTGCTGTGTTTTCTTCTAAGAGTCTAGCACTTTAGCTCTTTGATCCATTTTTGAGTTAATATAGATAGTGTGAGGCAAAGTCCATCTCCATTCTTTTATATATGACTATGCAGATTTCCCAGCATCATATGTTGAAAACACTATTCTTTCCCCTACTGAATTGTCTTGACACTCTTGTTAAAATCAATTGACCATAGATCTCTAGACTTTCAGGCTAAATGTTATGCGATCTATGTGTCTGTCCTTATGCAGGTACCGCACTGTCTTAATTACTGTAGCTTTGTCAGGAAGTGTGAGTCCTCCAAAGTTGTGTTTTACTTTTTCAAGATTGTTTTGGCTATTCTGGGTCCCTCACAATTCCATGTGAATTTTAAGATTAGCTTGTGCATTACTGCAGAAAAGGGAGTCAGAATTTTGATCAGAGGTCACTCTGAGGAGTACTGCCATTAACAATATTAAGTCTTCCCACCAGGAGCATTAGATGTCTTTCTATATTTTAGGTCTTCTTTAATTTCTTTCAACAATGTTTTGTAGTTTTCAGTGCACAGTTCCTTCACTTCTTTGGATACATTTATTTATAAGTATTTTATTCCTCCTGATGCAATTGTAAATAGAACTATTTTTTTTAATTTCAATTTAGGATTTTTATTGCTAATGTACAAAAATATAATGAAATTTTCTATATTCACCTTATATTTTGCAACCTCAGTGAACTCTTTCATTTGCTCTAATACTCTGTGTGTTTGTGTGTGTAATTAGTGATATATATCACTAATATATATATATTTATGGAAAGAGAGAGAGAGAGAATGTCATCTGCAAATAGAGATACTTTTACTTTTTTCCAATCAGGATGCCTTTTTTTTTTTTTTTTTTTTCCCCTGCTTAGCTGCCCTGGCTCATACCTCTAGTACAATGCTGAATAGAACAGGTTAGAGTGGACATCCTTATCTTGTTTCTACTCTTAGAGGGAAAGCATTCAGTCTTTCACCTTGATTATGATATTAGCTGTAGGTTTTTTGTAGATGCCCTTAATTAGATTGAGGAAGTTCCCTTCAATTCCCAGTTTGTTGAACATTTTATCCTGAAATAGTATAGGGTAAATTTTAACAAAAGTTTGCTTTGGGATTTGTCTATGGAGATAATTATTTTTGTCTTGGTTCTCTTAATATGATATATTACATTGATTTTCATTGTTGAAATAATCTTGCTTTCTTGGGATAAATTTCACACTGCCATGGCATTCACTTTTTATATGCTTTGAATTTAATTTGCAAGTATTTTGTTGAAGATGATGGCATATTTATTCATAAGGGATATTGTCTGTAGCTTGCATTTCTGTGATGTTTTGTCTGGTTTTAATATCAGTATAATACTGGCCTCATAGAATGTGATGGGAAGTGTTCTCTTCCTTTTTTTTTTTTTTTTTGGCAGGGGAAGGGGATGAGGCATGTGAATAATTGGTGTAAAATAATTCTTTAAATGTTGGTAGAATTCTGAATGACATTTTAGAGCTAATTCTGTAAAGTGTCTGTTCTTTGACATATGTGGCCACTGAAATCTCTGCTCAGTTAGCTCAGGAATCAGCAAATGATTAGGTAAATTTTAAAATTCCTGGAACCGATAAATCTCCAATTCTTTCTTGAGAAGCTTTGTATGCCTGTTGAAGTATGCCTCCAACATTCGATTTACAACTCTGTCTTAGCTTCCACTTTCTGCCTGTGCAGAACTTCAAGGTCAGCCAGAAGTGAGAGTTTAGGGCTTTTTCAGGTTCTTCCTGAGAATGCACACAGCACTACGCATATGCGTGAAATTTTAGATTCCCAGGAACATATCCAAACTTTCCAAAACCCCTAGGGACACCTCATTGCTCAGCTTTTCAAGTTTTTTTTTTTTGAGGGGGAGTTTGGGGGGCTAATCTGTTGTTTGTCCCAATTGTTAACTAGCTTCTCAGGCTTTATGATTTTTTTTAAATTTCTTAATTTTTGTTTTATTTTTATTAAATTATAGTTGATTTACAGTGTTGTGTCAATTTCTGCTGTACAGCATTGTGACCCAGTCATACATGGATATATATACATTCTTTTTCTCATACAGCTTGATTTTGAAACATTTGCCTGCAAATGTTTCCATAAATGCCTGTTAGGCAGAGGCTTTTAGCACTGGACAAGCTTGAGTCAGATCAAGCTTTTCCAGCTGGGTCTTCCAATGAACCATCTAATAGATCAAATATCACTTCTCTAGGAATGCAGGTTTGGAAGAGCCTGAGCTCTGTGTTGCTCCCTCAAATATTGGGAATGCAGGCTCTTTTTTTCAAGGCTACTGCTGAGTTGGAAGTGGGAGTTTGGAGCCACTATTCTTACTAATATTCAGTAGTTTTTCTTGAATAAATGTTTCCTGGGTTGCTGCAAACCTCTGATTAATTACCAGAGTTCTGAAAAAAAATAGATTCCATTTTGCCAGTCCCTTGTTGATGTTGCTGTTGCTTTTATGGAAGGATACATTTCTGGATGCTATTTTCAATACATATCACCATCAGTAAGTAGTAAATTAACCTTACCAAAACTGAACTAATGTAATACAGTCAGTTCACTAGTACTGACCATTCAATTTTGTATACTAACAAAGGGGAAAGTATACTAAACTTGATTAATTAATTAATTAAATTTAAAATAAGCAAACGCAAATTAGGCATTTCGACATTTCAGCTATGAAACATGACTGTAGGTAATGACACAGGGATATCTTCTGCAAATATGAAGAACAATTAAATATAAGCACACTTGAGTGACTACTTAGGAGAAACTATTCAATGGCAGCTCTAGGATCTAAAAGCATAAATCAGAATTTTTAAAATTAGGACAACAAATTATAAGACACAGCTAATAAAGTTAACTCATCAAAATGAAAGCTAATGCTCTTTATTAGAAACAGCCTGCATAAGAATATTAAACTCACTTTGTACTTAAACTCTCATCAAGGATGATTGATGATAAAAGAAAAAACTAAGAGGAAACATATTTTTGTGACTGTACTTTTATTTGCTGATCCGACAGAAAACCAAATGTCTACTACACAAAGAATGAGTTCATAACGGAAAAACACCACAGCATCTAAATTGGCTGTACATTGTACTAAGTCAAAAACAAACGAAAATGCTCTCTGTGAAAACAAAGTTGACTTGCTAATTGTATTGGTAACTTTGCATTTTCTTTCAGTTAGAGTTTTATTTTTAAATTCAGTCTCCCCAAGTGAAATGAAGTTTTTTAAAATCATGTATTTCATATTTGTCCTCACAGTAATCGATGAAGCAGATGAGATCAATAGAAGTGTTCTGGGAGACACAGAATTCTAAATTAAATGATAAAGTATGGCTTAAAATGACACAGACTAAGAGCTCTTTCAGTTGGATCTTTCAGTATTAAAAAGCCCACTTTAATTTGATACCTTTTGGGGCAAAGACAACAAAGACATCTAGTTAACGATAGTGCATCGTTACAGAAGGCAATTTAGAAGTGTAAGCAGAGTCAATCCTTTTCTACAAAGTCATCACAAACTCCTAGATTAACTAAAAGGACTACCATTGTCCTTTAAATTGTACCACAGGGCTTTAAAATGCTAATGTCCCTCTAAGAGTTTGACTGTCTCTCAGGTTCATGGATTAATCCTTAATCTCACTTATAAAGACTTTCTGTTGTAATTACAGTTACTTCTACAACACAAACAATTTATTGTCCATTATTTTCTGTGTTTTAACTGCATTTTTTTTATTTAACTAATATGCTCCTGGAGTTCTTATATTTCTATATCACCCTCTTCTCTCCTTTTTTCTTTTACTCACAAAGTCCTCCTCTCCTTTCGCATTCCATCCCAGCTATTTTCTGGGCAACAAGTGCATTAATGCTTTTGAATGCAGTTTAGAAACTCTCGAATCTTCCCTAATTAATTGAAAGAAATGTTTCCACTTTACACTGGTTCTGTCCTGTCTATATATAATTTTGAGACTTCCTCCTATTTCACCCCTCATTTTCAAAAACTCACTGTCCGGTCTTACGTCTATAAAGGTTGCCTATTTTACTGCTCTCAATCCTCATTATCTAGCCACTGAAATTTGAATTCTATCCCAACTAGTCCACTGAAATGGACAGGGATGGAGTGGGACAATTACACAGGTAGTTGCAGATGTTCCAGTAGGGGACCACAGATAGAGAGAAACCTAGGGAACTTTGGGAGACCAAAGTGATCACTCAAGAAAGCTGTCAGAACAAAGCTGGCTCAATTAACTATAAAACCATAAATAAAAGCATGAGCTATGACTCAGGCCATTAAGGGAAAGATAAAATGAGGCCTGCATGCAAGTTCAGCAAGATAATGATCCTTAGGACCAAGGACAGGAACTTAAGGGAAAGATGACATTCCAAAGTAGGAGACCCTCATTACACAGAAACCTGGGGTGATTCAACACATTTTAGCATGTGTTACTGCCCTTCTGCTGATTTGAATAAACACCAAGACAGTCCTAGTTTGACCTCAGAGGGTCAAATACTCTCTTACCTGTTACAAAGGAGGAGCTAATGATGTAAGCCTGATGTCTACCCGAAGAATGAGGAAAAAGGCAGTCTTTTCCCCTTCCCACTTTCCTTGAATTAGAAAAATGTAGCCCACCTAATGATGCTCGGGGCAGAGCTTCTTTGCCTGCCTGCTTTCATCTCTCACAAGCTTCCGATCTTAATAAATCTGTTTATTGCCCATCACTTTGTCTCTCACTGAATTCTTTCTGCACTGAGACACAAAGAACCGGAACATCAGTAAGTCCAGATGCCAGGCAAGTGATTCTAATTAAAAAACCGTGGGTTCAAGTCCCAATCTGGCTTTTTGCTGGGTTTGAGTTCTGGCACAAGGGTTTACGTCCCAATCTGTGTTCTGGCTAGGTTCAAGTCATAAGTGTTATCGGTTTCAAAACAATTCACATTTTATAGATTTGTCTTATTGGAAATTCCTGTAGCACTTGAAATTGACCAATCTTGTCTTACTAAATGCTCTTTGGCTTCCGTAATATTGCACCCTTTTAATTTTTCTTCTGCTCCTTTGGGCCATGCTGCTCAGCCTCCTCTTCAGTCCCACCTCCTATCTTTATTTCTCCACTGCTTGTTTTCCTAGCAGATCTCCTAAAGACTCACCTCTTTTTACGATATATTCTTCATGTGTGATTGCATCTCTCTCGGTTACAATTTCTAGCTTTAAATTTATGATTCCCAAAGAACCTTTAGCTGGGAACTTTCTCTAGAGCTTCACATCTCCAAATCCAACTGCCTTCTGAATATCTCCATGTGTTTGTCTGACAGGATCCAAAATATAATCCATCAAAAACTGAAATCATTTTTAGCCCCACAGTTTCTGCATCTCCTCTCCGATTCGGGATCCCAGTGATTGCTGCCACAGAAGCAGCAGATGTAGTTGGCTACCTCCCCCACATCCATCCTTGCCCTTTTCTCCTTCCTAATAAAAATGCAGTTGTGTTCAGATTTTCACCTCCCTCCACGAGACACCTGAGCTCTAGCCCTGGTGTGTCTTGGTTGCCTGAAGATACTTTAAATCAATAATGGTGGAATAATTTCCCTTGCCGGTAAATGGTTTGCATGAGCCTATGATAAAATCCTGGACAGTGAGACAAGAGCTGAAGTCGGCTGAGGTGTTTCTGTAAAGGTTTCTCACTCTTAATAAAAGACACAGAAAGAAACTTCCCCCTTTGTTGCCCTTGAATGTTGATGGCCTTGGATTGATACCTGAAAAAATTGCAGGCATATTGTGTTTCCAGGAATATTTGCCTGAGAACAAACACATGACATGATAGAAGACAGAACAAAAGAACGGTAAAGAAGCAGAACTAGAGTCCCCTTCCTCGGGCTGCTCTTCTCTTGAATGATGGTTCAAATCAGTAGTTCTTAAACTTAGTGAGCAAAGACTTCTAAAATAGGTATTGCTCAATTCCACCTCCAGAGGTTTTGATGAAGTAGATCTCTAAGTGGGACTCAAGAATTTGCATCTCTTACATGTTCTCAGGTAATGCCAATACTGCCGGTCCAAGGATTACACTTTGAGAACCACAGGTTTTAATTATAGACCTAGATTTCCTAGTATGGGCAGCCAAACACATTTTAATGGATAAAGCTGGGCACTCTACTGTCAAAACCAGAATCTTATGTCTCATTCCAAATTCTCTCTTCTTTTTGTCCACACATAGACTCAATTCTGAAATGTTACTCATTCTACCTTCTAAATAGTTCTCACCTTTGGAGGCTTTTTCCATGGTGAACACCATTTCCTAGCGCAAACTACTATCATCTCTCCCTGGATCACCACAACAATCCAACAAGCTTGCTGCTCTCACTCTCTCCCCTTTGGCAGTTCACAATGCCATCAAGGAAAGCTTTCCAAAACGGCAAATTTTGTCATTCCTCATTTGCTTAAAACATCACAGGACCACCCCAGGCCTTCTAGTTACAAAATCTATACCTTGAACTGCAGTCCTTGATGCCACATACTGCAGAGTCATTTCTGGTCACTCTGCATCTTACATTTGCCTACACTGGCCTCCCAGAGCATCTCTAGTTCCTTGAGGTCACTGTACTCCTGGCTCCTCTGCACCTTTCCTAGGTTCATATGTTCTTCTGTTCTCTTCCACCCTAGTCCCTTCTCCTTTACTTACATTGCACTTACTTATCTCCCATTAAAGTTTCCCTAGCTCCAATTAAAGTTTCCATTTAAGTGTATCTTCCTCAAGAATTCTCTTCTGATCGCCAAAGTTTGGGTTTGGGACACCTCCTGCAAGCTCTCAGAAAACTCTTTGCTTTCCCTACAATGGCACTCCTTTTCTTGCCTTATAATGAAGGACCCCTCTCCTCATCTGTACTTTTTGGGAGATCAGGGGCTCTGTCTACCTCATCTGCCTCATTCTCACATAATTCTTAGGACCACACTGTCATCATCATCACCATCGCCATCATTTTATCTTCCTCCTCTTCGCCTAGCAAGCAGACACTGAGCTAAGGGTCTTACATACTTAAAGTTCTAACTACCATATTGTGCCTGTGAGGAAACTTAGGTGAGAAGAGATTGAGTATTTCACCCCAGGGGCCAATTAGTAATGAGAAAGCAAGATTTGAACCCAAAGGGAGTCTACCTCTTGAGCTTATGCTCCATTCCTCCTGCTTCTCCATAACAGTGTAACCACATCTGACTTTCCCCTAGAAAACCACCCCCTCTCCACCCAGCCCTTGCCTTCCCTTGCCTGAGATTTCACTTCCATTACCACCCACCCCAACACGCACAGCATACCCGTGCCACACACCCAGTGGCCTGTGGGAAGAGGCTTAATTGTAGTTTGCCAGGGGGGTGCAGACCTGTCACTGGTCCCATTCCCAGTTCACCCAGTTATCTCTTCCCCACTCTCTGGGGAATGATTGCCTAGTGATCTTTTTCGCTGCACAGGGGAGACTGGGCACATATGGGAGAGAAAGGGCTATTGTTTCAAGGATTTCAGTAGGTATGCCCCAATCCAAATTCTGAAAATACTAGGTTCTAAGAGGAAAAATGTGTTAATGTACTCTTTGTTTGATAAATTAATAAAGTTAATGGAGAAACAAATGGAAAATTATTCTGAAATAGAAAAATGAAAAATGCAACCATTTATAAACTATCAAACCCATCTCCCAGTCACACCTGACACTTGCATGCTCCTCTGTTGCTATCCAGCCCCTCTCTGTGGAGTATGGCAAATTCTGTGAGCGCTTGAACACAAGAGCTGTTTTTCATCCCTGGAAGCCCAGCATTGAGAATAGTTCCTGACATAACCATGGTGCCCAAAAAAAGAAATGAGAAAGCAGTTCCGCATATAATCCAATGTTTTCATCAAAGGTCTCTTCCCTCTTAGCAAAATGGTTTAAAAAAAAACTTAGCTGGATAATTTTAAATTTGAGCTTTAATCTGTCTGACCAGATGCTATTGTTAGCTTTTCAGAATTAAAATGGAAAGTTAAGTTGTCCTCTATCCAACCTCCAATGCTCTGAGGCAGACAGATATCCATACTGTCCCCCTGCCCTTATGCTATCCAAATTTCACTCTGCTGCCCTGCATGGCCCCTCTGACCTGTCTTATGTCTCAATCAACTTTCTTCACTCTGGGGCAGCCTGTACACAGACTCTCACTGTATACACAGGCAGGCATGACACCGTTTGGTATTCTCTAGTGACAAGGCTCAGGTCCCCTCATACCATACAGTAGAGCAGAGGGAAGGGTGAGGTGAAGGACAGACTCAGGCCCTACCTGCCATCGCTCCCTCTCATTCCTTATCCAGGCAGTGGCTGCACTTGAGAAGAGAGTGCGCAGATGCCTGGCAGCCTACTGGAGCAATCTAGTCTTGAGAGTGACAAATTTTTTTCTAGTCAGCACTGTGATACTGTGACGAGCAGACTCAGAGCCTCAAAATTAAAGCTTCCTTTAGAAAGAACATCCTGAAGATTGTTTGAACTATATTACTGCCATTCTTTTTAATGCATGGTGACTCAACCCTGTTCATTCATTGCAAACATAAACAGAGCTGATTTTTAAGGGTGTGCCTGGTTAAACATATTGTATACACCCTCTTTATTAAGATTAACACCTGGTTAGAAGCTGCAATTTATTTTGTGCAGTGTTTAGTTTTCACTTAGGATAGAAATGAGAAAGAAGTAGTTAAATAAGGTTGACAGATATCAGATCATCAATGTCCTTCTATATCTTTAGTTTTTACTACAAAGGGCATTATTAGGACAAGTGGCAAAACTTTGAATGGGGTCTGAAGATTAGAGGGCAGTCATGAATCATTGTTAATGTCCTGATTTTGATGGTTGTATTACCATTATCTTGGGCACCTACCATATGCAAAGGACTGTGAGGTATAGGAAAAAAGGACAAGCATTGACCTAGTTTGCTTGCAGTGCAACAGGAGAGACTGGCTACATGTAAAAGATGAAAAATACAAAGTACAATGCCATAAGGGCCAAATACCAGACAGGAACTATGGTTCTCAATATTTTCTTCACCAATAACATTGGATCCTAATACTCCCTGTTGAATATTTATGGAGGTTTAGACCCAAGTCACTGTGAGCTGAATATAATTCCACCACTCCTTTCTCCTCTATTGAAGGAGAAGGGGTAGAATTATTGTAATATTAGGGTTTTTTTTTGGGGGGGGGGTTGCACCTGCAGCATACGGAAGTTCCCAGGCTAGGGGTTGAATTGGAGCTCCAGCTGTTGGCCTATGCCACAGCCACAGCAATACCAGATCCAAGCTGCATCTGCAACCTACCCTGCGGCTCATGGCAATGCCAGTCCTTAACCCACTGAGTGAGGCCAGGGATCAAACCTGCATCCTCATGGATACTAATTGGATTGTTCATTTCTGCTGAGCCATAATGGGAACTCCTAATATTAATTTTGAATTTATTCTAATTTAATTTTCAAAGGTAAATGATACACCATCTTGGGGGTGTCATCTCTACATAATTCATCTCTAAAACAGTTTATTATACTCTCTCACTATAACTCAAATTAATAAATTTGAGTAGGGTTAAGTTTTAAATGAGGCAACAAGTGCAATTACCACCCCTCCTGAATGTCCCCTCCCTAAGAAGTATTTTCTGCCCACTCTATCTCTAAAAGCAACAGCCACAAACCTTACCTGTTTGGGAATTTTAATGGTTGCCATTAAGCTATTTCTCAGTAGCTCTTTCCATATGTACCAATAAACACTGTGATAAAAGACTCATGGACAGTTCTCCAGTTTAACACATATTCTCCCACAACTGTGGAATGTGTTAGATGGTGAGAAGAATGCAGTTCCTTTAGATGTTTATGGTTTAGAAGAGGGAAGTGATAAACATGAGTAAACTCTGAAATACAAAAAATGTGCAAACTCCCTTCCTCTCCATCCCACAACAAGATGCAGGATTTTTCATCATCTCACCTTCTCAAGTAACCAACTTATAACAGAATTCTCCCCCACCAAATCCACTCCACAAGCAGGAAAATTTTGCTTCCCATGTTTGAGAAAGTCAACTTTTTAGGGGTCAGGGAGATGCATGTTGTGGTGACGGCAGTTCTCCTTATTTCCCTAAGTCTATTTCCACATACATAAATCCACATGCAAAACTACCACCTAGCTTGGAGACTGGACTAAAAGCAACGATGCACATGGAAGCACCTGCATTCAAGAATTTCTCCCAGCTCTCTTCTCTGTTTCTCTCGAGATGGGTAGGTCTAGGTCTAGGAACACAGTGGACAAATAAAAAGGATCTGATGAAAACAGAAAAAAAAAGAAGAAGAAGAAGGGAAGGTTAAAGACCTCACTCTTCCACCACAGCTTTTTGCACTCCTAACCCCAGGTGATTTCTCCAGCTCTCACTCTTAGAGAACAGAGAAAAGGCTTTCTGATGCTTGGTCTGTGTCTGCCCTCCCCCCATCAGGAGTACTGAGCATCTGGTTATCTCTTCAGGTCCTTTCAGTTTCCTGAGTGTGAGAGAGGGCAGGCTTACTCAAATTAAGTTGATACTAATCTTCTTCCTGGAGATCTACATATCTCTGAATTGGCATCTTCTCAGAATCCTCCACATTCCTTATCTCTGCACCCTCCAGTGCTGGACTCCAAACCATGATCCAGTGTGGGGGGAAGACTCCTCTACATTTCCTGTCTAGCCTCCTAAAGAATCTGGAGCCTCCCTGATACCAAGGCACCCTCTTGCTCCAGTCCCAGGTGCAGTTCTGCTCAAGGCAGATGGATGGGCTGGATGCTGGGACTACGTAAAAAAAAGGTGGAACAATCACGTCTCATCTTTTCAAACTCATCTGCAAACCAATTTTCAGTCCTCAAATCTTCTTTTCCTCTTATATCCACCTTCACCACACACAAGAGTTACTTCTATGATGTTTCCAAATGGTCGACCCCCCTAAGCCCTTCACATTCTTCTTCTGACATCACAAATGCTAAATGAACCCTCCTTTGAGACAGGCATCAAAGAAAAGGGAGAGACAGAGAGATGAAACCAGGAGGAAGATGAGAGCTGGGAATACTCATGTGACATCAAATTTTGATTAGTCGCAAGCGTAACTCTCCCTCCCCTTTGCATTCCCCTGGCATCATCCCCAGACCCCCACGCAGGCACAGACCAGTTCTCCATTCTGGAGGAATGTCCCCCTCCCAATGGGGCAACCGTGGAAATAGTGCATAAATAGTCTAGAGTCATTTTCAATGAAACAGTTTAAGAAGGAATTGATCAAGGGCTTATCTTTGCCTTCCTCAGAAGTTTCTGGATGCCACCTCAGGCACTAATGACAGAAGATTTTACATAGTTTTTTGAGCCAGGTTTCTCTATGGTCCATTAGAATCTTATTCCAGCTATTTTAACATCTTGATTTTGATATTATGTGCTATTTTAAGGGACACACAGAGTTTGGTTCATTAGGTTGGGAAAGAAAATCTTACGTTCTACCGTGTTTTGGTGGTATATTCCACAAAGCTTATCCATCCTTCATCTATTTTGTTTTTCTAGTAGAAACAAAATATGTATGAAATTAAAACATAATAAAATACCAGCCTATATAACACTATTTTGGGAACCTCATACTTGGAGCCAAGGTACATGAGTTCCAGTCCTCACTCTATTAATAAACTACTACTTGCCATGCAAATTTGGGGGAACACTGACCTGTCCCCCTCATGAGGTTGTCCTAAGGATCAGATTAGATGATATGTAAAAATAGGTTGACTAAATATAATATGCAGTATAAAAATAAGGTGTTATATTTAAAGAACTAAAAAAAATAAGAAGATAAACACAAAGCCTGTGTGAAAATGAACATGTGAGACTGCTTTTTGCTTAGAATTGCCTATTTTCTCTAAATACTTTAAAAGACCTTTGGAGTAGGGAAAAGTTTATAAATCTTAAATGGTCCTTTTTAGAAGTCCAGAAGGTTCCTCTTCTATCATGTGGTATTTGGATTATAACTGTAAGTAAATCTAACCCAGGAGGTGCTAGACTATATTTTTGGTTATTTGGCCAAATCAAAAATTGAAATTCAAACTATTTTCTCTGGATAATTTGGTCAATTATTTCTTAGAACTATTTAGAAATAAAGTCTGGTAGACCAAAAGACCAACTGATTGTCGACTAACAGACTAAAATCATTGGTGTAGGGAGCCTCGTTGGATAACTCAAAGTGTCTAGGAGGAGGTGGGCTCCATTCATTTTTTTTCTGTGCACATAGCTCAGTGTATACCTCTCAGGCTTTTACAGCACTGAGGTAACACAGGAGAATGAGATTCGTACCCAACTTGCTGGCCTTTGTCCTGAAGCACAGAATAACCACAGAAGCCTTACACTGAATTATTATTTTATTTTATTTCCTATGGTAAACCTTACATTTATTATCAGAAAGCCACTGTATAATGCCCTTTATTCTTTTTTCTGACCACAATCATTGCAGGCACAAGTTCCCAGGCCAGGAATTGAACCCACACCACAGATGTAACCAGAGCCACAGCAGTAACAATGCTGGGTCCTTAACCTGCTGAATCATGCGGGAACTCTACTGTTATTTTTTTTAATGTGATACTCATAGTCTCAGTACTACTTATTGTACCATATTTTCACACAATTAAAAAAGGATAAAAACTTTTTTGATATAAATAACAAAGATCAGTTTGTTCAAGACACATAGGGTGGATGAGTTTTCTTTCTTTCTTTCTTTCTTTTTGTCTTTGTGCCTTTTCTTGGGCCGCTTCCCACAGCATATGGAGGTTTCCAGGCTAGGGGTCCAATTGGAGCTGTAGACACTGGCCTACGCCAGAGCCACAGCAACATCAGATCGGAGCCGGGTCTGCAACCTACACCACAGCTCACGGTATTGCTGGATCCTTAACCCACTAAGCAAGGCCAGGGATTGAGCCCGCAGCCCCATGGTTCCCAGTCGGATACGTTAACAACTGCTCCACAATGGGAACTCCGGCATGGGTGAGTTTTCTAAAAGGTTTATTTTCTTTCATATGTTCTTAGCAGGCTGGCCAAGAAAATTTATAAATACTCCACCAAGTCACATTATATTACAAGTCATTTGATTACTGGGAGCTGGCATGTAGAGCAATGAAAAGGTAGTTTACAAAAATTAAATGCTGAGCAGGTTACACCAAGACATGAAGCAAATATAAACATGAATCCTGGGATTTTATCATAAGAAATTTGTCTTTTTTTTCCCAGCTTCTAGCACAGTGTCTGATCATAGTAACCACTCAATAAATACATGTTTAACATAGTCTGGTAAAATAGAAACAGCCAGAGAAAATAACAAGATGTGAGTATGGATTATGGTAAGTTTTCTTCTTTGGTAACCTTTTCCTTTCTTTTCCAGAAGCCAGAAGTGTTTTCCCTACAGATAATTCACGCCAGCAATTCCTTTACAACAAATTTCCAAGTAACTATAATTCTCTTTAAAAGGTTGTATAGAGAAAGTCACTGTCCACAGTGATTAGAAAGCATTTTGATAAGACAGACCACAGTTTTTTTGAAAAGGATATCAGGAAACCCAAGCCCTAAACAATAGGCTCTTACCCCAGAACTGCTTCTTACAAAAGGATTTTCAGGGATGAACAATCACCAAGGAAGAATAAACTAAACACACAACCATTTTTCAGAGCGAGTTATTTTATATTCTGATACTGTTTATATGTTAGACATTCTCTAATCACTAACTCTTCAACATACACACTGAAAAATAAACCTCAAAATTTCCTTTTTCTAGATAAAATATAAAATCGAGGCTAAGAATCCACACTAACTGTGGGACTGATTCATCCAATGACATTGCGAATTCTTTCATTTTCTCCACATCTCCCTATGAAGTGTTGTAAGTGAAGACGAATTTTCAACTTGTATGTAATTATAAATTTAGGGGATGTGGTAGACACAAATGACAAATCTGAATTAAAATGAAAATATAGACACAAGGTCTGGAAAGCATTACTCACCTTTTTCTAATCTAAGTGGATGTGTCATATGTTGCAAGGCCAGGAAGGAAACAATGCTATCATGCTATGATCAGAACCCAAAGAAGTTAGAAGCCTTTGGCCAGACAGGTATGGGCAAAAACCACCCAAAGGAAGACTTTTCTAAGCTTTGAAAATGCTGATGCAAGAAATAAAGAGCACAAAATACAACTGAGATAGAAAAATCAAAGATGATGGGTCTGAGAGACAATAATATGAGGAAGCTATGAAAGAGTGAGAAAGTAGAGAAGGAAAATCAAAGATAAATGTGTCCATTCTGAATGCCACTCAGCCATAAAAAAAGAATGAAATAATGCCATTTGCAGCAACATGGATACAACTAGAGATTATGAAACTAAGTGAAGTAGGAAAGAGAGAGATAAATACCATGTGATACCACTTATGTGTAGAATCTAAAATATGATACAAATGTACTTATCTATGAAACAGAAACAGACCCACAGACATAGAGAACAGACTTGTGGCTGCCAAACGGGAAGGGGATGGGGGATGGATTGTGAGTTTGGAATTAGAGATTGAATAAACAACAAGGTCCTCTTGTGCAGCACAGGGAACTATATTCAATATCTTGTGATAAATCATAATGGGAAAGAATATGAAAAAGAATATATATATAACTGGAACACTTTGCCGTACAGGAGAAATGAACACATTGCCAGTGAACTAAACCTCTGTAAAAGAAATTTTTAAAAATAGATGTCCATTCCAAAGAGAAATTCCTGGGACCAAAAACAATGATCCTATCTACTACACAGCCAGCAAAACCCTTCTTAGCATATCTTTCTTAGCAAGAGTTTACCTTCTCGTGGCCCTTTGTCCCCAGCCCCTGCCACTGCTCATGCTATTTATTTCACCCCATGTCAACCGAATATGGAACCCTTAGTATCAAGCATCATCATCAATTTTCTTAAAAATAACATTCATCCTCAACATTTCTGAGTTTACTAGAAACCTACTGATGATCTTAATCATCAGGGATGACTGAGAGAAGAACAAATGAAGAGATAGAAATCCACTTCACATTACATTCTGCCATTTCACTGGCCTCATTCCATCTTCCTATCTTCTCTTTCACTTCAGGATTGAAACACAAAATCTATTTTCCTATCTCACTTCAATTATCTTAGCAATGCCACCGAAACTTTTGCATCAGCAGAAACTAAGCCTCTGGGTATATGTAGAAGGAGGGGAAAGTTGTAGAGGCTGACTTTCTACCAAAAGTGGTCAGTGCTTTCTTCCATACAAAGTAGGACAGTGTGAATACCATGTTTTCACTTCATGACAAATACCAAACTTCTTAGGAACTGTATGCAGTCAGTAAGATCTTATTTTCAAAGAACATCTATGAATATAAAATGCTTATGGTATGATAAATAAGGCATAGGATAAATATATGATATTAACAATTCATACAAAAGTCATAGATATTTATAATTTTAAAAGCGACAAGAAAAATACAAGAAAATATTTAAAGTATCTCTGAAGAGTGGGTGGGAAGGTAGATAATTACTACTTTCCTCTTTAGAGTCTTCAGTAGATATTTTATCATGAAGAGGAATTGTTTTTTAAAATCAGAAAGAAAAATATCATCCTTATTTTTAAAGATGTCTTAGGGTCATGCTAAATAAAACTGTTTTAATGGGCAAGTGATATCTGGTTATTTAGAGTTACAGAAAGCAGGTGAAAGCATTGCAAGTTTCCCTTTAAATGTGAAATACCTATTTTACTTGTCCTTGAAACCCAAGCCATTTGATTTTTTGATATACTACTAATTTGATTTCTCCTTTGGGAACTCAATGTTTTGCAGAATTTAAGTGATACTTTAGCTGAAAAGAAAGAGAAAAAGAAATTATAAAAATAATATGAACTAGAGATACAGTTGCATGTTTTTTAACTATTTCTCTCAATAAAAAATTTCATTATGAAGGATTTAACCAAGTTTTTTTAGTTTGAGGACTTGGCTATGATCCTCTGAAGTTAGCTGAAATGAGGAGATTCTACTTGAGGGCCACCTTTTTAAAAGTTGCTTTCTAAACATAAGCTCTATTATGATGGCTGTGTAGTTACAGGAATTAGTCTCTTTAAATGAATTTCACAAGAGCTGAAGACACAAGGCTATAACCACAACTTCTCGTCCTACCACTGAAATGGAGATCCAACATACTCTGCTTAAATCCTGCACTAACTTATTAGCGACTAACTGGGTATCTTTAATTTTTAGAATAAACTTATTAATAACACCGCCATTGATTCATTTATCCACATAGTCAGCAAATAATGCAGGTGCACTAATACATGTCAGGCACTGTGTTCGGCTCTGATGAAAATGAGATGAATAAGAAAAGTCCCTGCCCTTAAGCACTTCATATCCTATGAGAGTCATTCAAGATACTGGTGGGAAACCAAAGTTACACAGTTCTTTTTTGCCTAAGGTTTTTAATTACAATTAATGCTTACATTTTACCTCTGAAAAAATATTATTGCTTTGAAGGGATCATGCCCAACTTCTTTCTATGGCCTTTCTTTCTTCTTTCTTTCCTCTCCTTCTCCCCTCCTTTCTCTCTATAAACTCTACACCTACACTGTGCACTTCAGTAGCCACTAGTCACGTGTGACCCACTGAGCACATGAAAAGCAGCAAGTTGAGAATAAAGTACACACTTCATTTCAAAGACTTGGTAATGAAAAAGAATGTTAACTATCTCAATAATTTTTTTCCCATTCATTACATTTTGAAATGATAATACTTGAGATATGGTAGGTTGAATAAAATATATTATTAAAATTAATTTCACCTTTTTTTACTTAATTAAGCTGGTTAAATTTTTCAAATTATATGTGACTCATATTATACCCTAGCACATGTGCATTGCACTAAATGGACTCTTGCTTTGGGGGGAAACAAACAGAGACGCTTACCAGGTCTCACGGTATATTTGTATAAAACATAATGACATCTGCTTGAGTTTTGGTAGTCAGATATAAGGGTTTGCCCATGAGAAGAAGCACACAATATTTAGTTTAAAAAGAATCATGTATCAGCACTATTAGTTTTCATGAATATTGTGATGACTATAAAATATAGCAGAAAAAAGCACTTACCTCTAACTTTTGTCTTTGGGAGGAGGTTGGGAAAGAAGTTCTTTTCTACCTTGGTAACTTGCTTCATATTATTGAAAACAAGTACTTTACTTATAAAACTCATCAACAGACACATACTTACAGGCTTTATAATTTACATCCCTCATAGGATTATTAGATATTTTAAGTATAAATTCTACATACATATAGATATGTTTTTATACCTTCATTAAAGAAGAGCCTCTTATTATATACCAAATGACCAAGACAATTATAATAATGAAATAGAACTTTTATTTTCTCTTTAAGTGTTGAAGAAATCAAATTCTCCATTTGCTATGATTCAGTTAGTATTTGTAGTTTCTAGATTAAGCATATGGAGTTTAATGAAATGTCACAAAATTTTAAGACTCGTCATACATAAAATAGACAAATTTTAGCAAGACAATTATTAGAATATCTCTTTGTTATATGTATTATTCAATTTTTATAGAAGGAACAGTCAAAAATTTAAACTCAAATTTGTTTTTTTAAAAAATATTGGAGTGTTGGAGTTCCCATTGTGGCTCAGCGGGTTAAGAACCCGACTAGGATCCATGAGGATGTGGGTTCGATCCCCAGCCTCGCTCAGTGGATTAAGGATCCGGCGTTGCTGTGAGCTGTGGCGTAGTTTGCAGATGTGGCTTGGATCCTGCACTGCTGTGCCTGTGGCATAGGCCAGCAGCTACAGCTCTTATTCAATCTCTAGTCTGGGAGCTTCCATGTGCCACAGGTGCGGCCCTAAAGCATACACAGCTTTCCTACGCCAACAGCCTCCAACAGGGGCACACCTGAAGCCTTCCCTCTCATTCCATATAAAGCTTTCTAGCACCTCTGCCAATCTCTGAGTCTCTGCCAAACACAAGAAATGGTGGATGACTCCTTTGCTATAACAAGCTCTGAATAAATAATCTTGGCTTGTTCTCATTTGGTTAGTCTGTGTTTATTTCCACCTGTAGCGGGTAATGATAGCTTTCATGCTTAATAGCATTTATTGTAATGAAGCAGTTAGCAAATTTAACTCTAGCATATGTTTGGCTAATGTGTATTTATTTTTAATTTACTGAATTAAGTAAATAATTTAACCAATAATTATTTATTTTAGCATTAAAATTTCAGTTGGACTTGTTTCCTTTACAGAACAAGTTGTGGCTCCAGTAAAAATGGAATTTAGCCTGCTTAAGGAAAATAGTCACAACTTTATTCATTTCCAAAGTTAGCAATAAAAGCAAACTTTTCAACAGTAATTTATGAGTTCTGCACATAAGGATGAGTCATCACCAAAGGGTGTTTTATGTCGTGAAAAACAATGCTCATATCTGTACAGACTTTTAACCTAATTTGCTTAACAAAAGGATGTTAAATCTGAAAATGTAATTAATTTTATTATGGCAAAAGCATTTGGTAAGTGGAAGAAAACGGCATGATGCTTAGAGCAGTAGAATTCTAAGTCATCATAGGTTGAAACGGGATGTGAGTTCCTCGATACCTTCTCAGTCCTTAGAGTAAGCTGTTTATGAGGTCTGTGACGTGAAGACATGTTCACATTCAAACCATGAATAAGGGTAAGTCATTTTGAGGACAGATAAAGTAACTGGTAAATTCTAATTCCAGTGTTTTCTGTTTTCTACAGGTAGTAGCAAAGCCATTTCCAAATTGCAGCCAATTATTCCTCTCTCCTCCACTGGGTACACATCTTCCTCCAGACTTCCAAATTGTTCCCAAAGTAATTTCTTCAGCCTTTCCCTTCTCCCATTCTGCCAGAAATCTCTCAAGGTGTAGATGTGAGGTTCTCCAGCAGAATCATCAAAAGGTGCCTGTCAAAATGCAGACTCCTGAGCTCTGCCCCAGACCTTTGAATCAGAATCTCAGGGAGTGGGGCCAGAGGAATGTGCATTTTCACAAGCTCTCTATTGCATATCTCATATTGAGAATTACTGTTTAAAGCAGCTGTCTACCTAGACACACTACTGTATATAAATAGATAACTAACAAGGACCTACCATATAGTACAGGGAACTATACTCAATATTTTGTAATAACCTATAAAGTAAAAGAATCTGGAAAAGAATATATGTGTGTGTATAACTGAATTACTTTGCCATACACCTGAAACTAACATAATATTGTAAATCAACTACACTTCAATTAAAAAAAAGCATTTGTCTACCTCATAAATCTCATCAAATCTCTTAGATTCACAGATAGTCTGATAATGACAATATAATATCTATCTATCTATCTATCTATCTATCTATCTATCTATCTACCTGCTTTTCAGGGCCACATCCATGATATATGGAGGTTCCCATGCTATGGGTCAAATTGGAGCTGTAGTTGCCAGCTTACACCAGCCACAGCAACACGTGATCCTTAACCCACTGAGCCAAGGCGGAGATTGAACCCGAGTCTTCACGGGATACTAGTTGGTTTTGTTACCACTGAGCCATGACAGGACCTCCTGGTTTCTTTAAACTTCTGATAAAAAATATTTATTAGTTAACTCACTGTATACCCACAGCTCAAAAAAAAATAAAACCAAATTTCTCATATTTGCTACAAAAGCCATCAGAACTATGTCTCCTAGTTACCAGCTATTTTAATACTTAAAAGTAAGTCATCCTTGGCTTTTGCCCTCTCACTGTAAATGAGATTTGTCACTAATCAAGAAGCTTCTTCTTTCATTAAGCATCTGATTGTAGCCAAATCCATCTTTATGTCAATAATTATTACCTCAGCACCTACTATGTGGTAGGAAATGGTAATATATAGCTGAATTAGACCTGACTCTTGCTTTGAGATACTTAACAGCCTAACTAGCATGAGAGGCCAATAAGTCTCTATGTTGAGTGCTATGGTTGTAAACACATCAAAAATTCTGAGAGTATACAGATGGTGAACCAATTAATGATTCCTACAGGGTTTGTGAAAGGTACAGAGAAGAGGTAAAACTTAAGCTGGTGTTTTATGAAAGTAAGTAGTTCACCAGGCAGAGAGCGAGGAAAGGACATTCAACAGAGAAAAACAGGAGCAAGAACACAAGGCTATAAAAGCAGGTTGGATAGAATAGTTCTTTTCCTGGTACGTGCTGGGGAATGATTCAGGTGTAATCAAATAGGCAGGCTATGCTCAGCTATAGTGTCTTGTGTGAGGTGCCCAATAGTTTGCATTTGTTCTATAGGCATTGAGAGTCACCAAAAGGGCTCTGCTTTCTTTTATATTTTTAATTAATTATATTTATGAAAAATACATAAGTGGACATTTAAAAGTCAAATATTATTACAAGGCTTAAAATAAAATCCATATGTTCTCTGTTCCAACCCTATCCAGGCCCAAGTCCTGTTCCCCTCAGGCATCCACTCTCCTTACTTTAAAGTTGTTCTTCTTACTTGCTTCCATATTTCAAAATAATATGGAGCACTGAAGAAATTTCACTGCGAAATCAAAAAATATCAGTATCTTTGAGTCTTTTCTTTAGGCTGATCTCTTCTACAAAGAGGAATTCTCTGGTCTCCTGATGGAGGGAGGAAGTAGAACCAGCTTAGACTATTACTTATACAAACTCTGATTCAATCATCTTGGTTCTGCCTACTTGAATTTTCCCTGGACCACAATTTCTGATACTCAACATGCCCAACAGACCTCCTGTGATGTGAAGTTATTATTTACTATCAAATAAATAACTGCATTAATTTTAGCTTTATACTATGAAGATCACAAGTAACTTAAATTGTATATAGCAACCTGACCTAGTTTCTATGAGACAGAGGGGGAAACTGGAAAGAGCTGGCATGAAGGTAAAGACTAAATGCTGAAGTCTTCTAGCGTAGAAGTCAGTAAGCCGTGGTCAAGAGGCCAAACCTAATTCACCACCCATTTTGTAAGGCCCATGAGCTAAGAATGTTTTATATTGTGTAAGAAGTATTTAAAAATCCAAAGATGACTACCATTTCATGATGCACATAAATTATATGAACTTCTAATTTTATGTTATTACTTTTTTTTTTAGGCCACACCTGTGACATATGGAGGTTCCCAGGCTAGGGGTCTAATTGGAGCTACAGCTTCTGGTCTACACCACAGCCACGCCAGATCTGAGTCACGTCTGCAACCAACACCACAGCTCACAGCAATACCAGATCCTTAACCCACTGAGCAAGGCCAGGGATCGAACCTGCAACCTCATGGTTCCCAGTCAGATTCGTTTTTGCTGTGCCACGATGGGGACTCCCTATGAACTTCTAATTTTAGTGCTCATATAGTTTTATCAGAGTCTTACCATGTACAATTTTTACATATTGTCTATGGCTGCTTTCATGCTACAGCTGTGTGATTCAGCAGTTGTGCAAAAATTACATGGCTTTCAAAGCCTAAAATGTTTACTATCTGACTCTCTTTACAGAAAAAGTTTGCTGATTCTTGTTCTAGAACAGTTAGTTTGGGTGATGCAAACAGCAGTAGGTAAGAGGATTAAACCTAGGTAGTTGGGTAATGAACATAGATCAGTGGTAGAGAAATTGGGAGGAAAGGAATTAAACCTATGGGTTTTTTTTTTTTTTTTCTGTTTTTGTGTGTGTGTGTGTTTTGTTTGTTTTTGTTTTTGCAATTTCTTGGGCTGTTCCCACGGGATATGGAGATTCCCAGGCTAGGAGTCGAATCAGAGCTATAGCCGCTGGCCTACGCCAGAGCCACAGCAACGCCGGATCCAAGACGAGTCTGCAACCTACACCACAGCTCACGGCAACACCGGATCCTTAACCTACCAAGCAAGGCCAGGGACCGAACCCGCAACCCCACAGTTCCTAGTCGGATTCGTTAACCACTGAACCACAACAGGAACTCCTAAACCTGTTTTTCGTCCCAAGTTCTTCCTTTAATTCTTTCTAATAGTCATCATTCTTTCGGTTAATATTAGGTCATACAGTATTAACCCTGAGAAAATTTAAATTGCTAATGTTTCTCCATGGAACTTTCCATTCCAGCTTCCCACCTCCCCTCTTCTACATCATTATTATCTATATCACTTACCAATATATCTTTAATTGTCTGCATATTTACATGTACATGGACTGTTCCTCGAATAAACTGTACACTCCTAGTGGTTTAAAAAAAAGGCGGGGGGTGGGGGTGGAAGGGTGAGGATACTTTACTCTCTTTTGTATTCTTGTTTTTCTAAGACCCAGAATAAGATCCTTAACCAAAGTGCTCATGACAGTTTAAGGTGATGTGTTGAGCATTATTTGCACTTTTTTTTTCTCAGGGAAAAGAAAATGAGTGTCACCAAAAAATTATTTCCATGTACTAACAATTCCAACAAGATAGATTTTGATGGAGCTGAACCTTTTAGATGAAAAGCACAGTCTGGGAATTTGGAAAGTAACCAACAGAACATGTTTCTTTGGTTGAACAGTTGACAAAAAGAGACCCTTAGGGCTCTCTTGATTACTCTCTTGATTGAGGCAGGTATCCTTGGGACCCTCCCTCTCCTCCCCAACACCCCAACACACATACACCTCAATCATCCCATCCTGCTATATTCAGAATGAGAGAGAAAACTTCGTGACAGGGAAATAAAAGTAGAGACGCTTTCAAATGAGCATGTGCTAAGACATACAGTGAAAAGAAAACAAAATCCAAAAATACTTCAGGCCCATGCAGCTCGCATCTCTAAATTTCGCCCAGGATTCTGAGGAAAGAGTGAAATGCAGTTTTCATTTAATTCAATAAGACACCCATTTGGCAGGGTTAACCTTTTCCCTCTTGTGTCTTCATTGTGGCTTAGTTGATACAAATTGCTTTCATTAGGGCATTAACGGGCTTCTGGCTGGTAGTCTCAGATGGAACCTGTGGCGGTAGTTCAGTACACGAGTGATCGAGATGCTGTTAACGGTGGTTTAACATTAGGAAGGAAAGGAAACAGGCTTATAAATAATTGCTTAAAGGTTCTGTCTGAATGGAAATTCTGGAAGCTTAGGAGAGCTTAAGATCACACGCCATTCTGGTCTAAGATGAAATCATTGAAGACATTCTCCAACCTTACTCACTGACATCATCTATATATTGCAGGAAGGAAGCCTTGGTCTATTTGATACTCTGATGTGACCAAGTAAGGCAAGTCGGGAGAAAAGGAAAGGGAAGGTGCTGCATGGGCTCAAAGATTTGCCAAACAGCATGCCAAAGGCTCTGAGACAGACTTTAAGGAATGATAGGAGGGAAGAAGCAAGTTTTCGGAAAGAATAATAACAAGCATTTTAAAATCTCATCACCTCTTCCCCCACAGTGCCAGTCAACTGATGGTGCAGAGATACCAAACTGCTTTGGAGACAGTTCTCCTAGCATGGCTCACAACACAGAGGCCAACATATTTGTTTGGTACTTTGCTAGTAATTTTAGAATTCAAATATGAGGAAACATTTCCTCAGGAATCTCGGTAACCCCATGCAGATCACAGATACAATGATGAATACATTGAGCATCCTTCATCTCCATAACTTTGAACATCCTTCATTGCCCAAACCATGTACTAGGTTGTACATTACAATAACAAAGCAGAGAACACAGCATGTAGTAGGTGCCTGGTATCTTCCCAAGGAATGAATGGATGAACGAACAGCTAAATAACTAGAGGTCTGGGTGTATGGCTGCACAAATTCTGCCAGTGCAGATAAAACAAAGCATAAAGGAGATTTCACGCATCACGGATAAAGGCAAACATTTTAAAGACTAGGTCCAGAGCAGGTTTGATTATAGACGTCTGTATCGGAGACGCATTTCTAATTATGATAAAAATATCAGCAGCACATTAGACATTTCTTATTCATCAGACATTACCAAATTAGTGTCTGTTCTTGTGGTTACTCTGATAGATCCTGTTTCTTGAAGAATCAATGATTTCATCCTTGGAGAGAAAGGGATTTGCGATATTGCTATGGCCTCTTTCTTCTATTCATTTGAGTAACATTTTAATCTCTGGAATAGTACACATTAATCATGGCATGAAAATCTTTCTTTTTGTCATTGTGTGGTGCGACTTGCATCTAGAATTTGGAAAACACGCTATTCTACATGAGAGTCAAGGAACTTGCTTGAGGGCACATAGAAAAATAAGGAAGAGGACAGAATTATGTGTCCTAGAGTTTTAACCTGAAACTTACTTCTTTTGCTCAGAATAACACTCTGCATTAATCCTTTAATTCTGAGGAATAAATGGCCGTATAACCCAAGTCATCTTTCTAAAATTTCCTTTTTACAAGTGTCAATAGATATTTTGTTTCTACTAACAATGTTTTTGTTTTGAGTGTAACAAAATCAAATGTCTACAGGGGTCAGGCAGGTACAATATACAAATTGACATGCCAAGTGGTAAGTGGCCCTGAGCCCCTGTTTCCGGAGGACAAGGATGATGGGGACTGCAAGAAAATGGGAGATACCAGCCCAAGGTTGAGAATCCAATTTTCTAAGAGAGAGCAGAAATGCAGATTTGTGTACCAGCCTTTTAAATTTCACTGTGTTTATTTTGGTAACTAATTAAAATGTAAAACACTGTCCAGGCCAAAACCACAGACCAAAGCAAGCATGTCTGTGGGCTGCGTTTAGCTGGAGGGACAGCTCACTTCCTTTTTATTCTGCCAGATTGAGCTGCAGGGGGTATTTCGCGCTCTGTTTGGATTGGCTTCTAATCTATAGCAATCCATCACATTAAAGAAAGTACGGGAGTGTTTTCTGTAATGCCGACATAGGTGGAATTGAACAGCCTTCATGGATGGCTCCTTGGTAGCACAACACATTTGAAGTTGAGAGATAGCATTGTATCTAGGTAAGTACATAAACTTCTAGAGCCAGGTGGCCTGGGGTCTTTCACTTACCAGCTATGTAACCTTGAGGAAGAGATGGAATTTCTTCATGGCTCAGTTTCTCATCTGTAAAATGTAGATAATGACAGTTACCAGGACAGTTACAAGAATACAAATACACACAGTACTTAAAATCTAAGTTAGTGCTATCTAATTATTTGCTATTACTTTCTAATCACAAATCATAGCATTGTTGAAAAGTAACAAGTTTTACATATCTATGCAACATTAGACAGCTACTGACTCAATAAGTGGCCCCAGAAAACTTTCTTTCCTCAGACAGAACAGGTGCAAGAATCAGGCTGCTTGTGGTAAATTCCCACTATTTTGTCCTTAACACCAGATGCCTTTACTTCTTGGAAATGTCATAACTGCATATTTCAATGAGAGGAATATATAAGCAAAATTTTGAAACACTAAAAATACTGGCAGTTAATAATATGTTAAGCTATCTTTTCATTTTTCCCTTTTTTGGAGAACATCCATTTTAAAGTCAGGGACATTCTGGCCCAGAGCTGAAAGGCAGAGAAATCAAAGGACCTTTATTTTCCTCTTTTATAGGTTATTGAAGCATGAAACTTATTGACAGATGCTCAAGCTGGATATAAGTTAAAACACCATTTCTTCCAAGATTGTTTTCACATTAAATGATTCTGGAGGTTTTTAATTTTTTAAAAGGTACGCCCCCATATTTTTTTTTTGAATGTCTAGAAATAGAGAAAACAGAAGGTCATGTGACATCTATTTTACTGAAGTAATCATATGTTTGTGTATAGTAAATGATGACACAGAATTCATTTTCTGTGGCACCAGCATATTGGCTCACCAGTGAAATTCAAAATACACTGACCTTGAAAGATTCCATAACTTTGTTACCTCCTGCATGCCTGCAAATAAAGTAGAATTGGCAGGCCCATCATACTTTCATTCTACCAAATTCTTTTTCTTCCCAAGGCAGGAGAAGACAATTGGTAACTCTCAAAAATAATGCTGGTTTTATCTATTACAATTAAGAACATCTTCTTCCACTCCAATCTCATCAGAGGATGCTAGGCAGCAGCCTTATGCTCATGTGAAACCCAACCCAGGAGCCAAGAAAAGCAGAATAACAGAGGCACAGTCTCACATAAGGTGGGAAGGTCCATTAGAAATAATGGACTCCACACACCACTTCACCCTCCATTTAACAAAGAAGGACCAGAGCTCAAAAGAAAAGTGATTTACAAATGTGCAACTGGATGTACAGGGGCCCAAATGCCAAACCTCATATCACCAATTGATTGAAATATTTTTTCCATCCTGAACTGTGTCTACAAGTTTCAGAAAGTATATTAAATTGAAAGATGCATCACTTAAAACATTAACTGATTTTCTTCTCATAACTATTCCAAAATTCTGTTTTTCTGAAATACGTTGAGTGGATCACCTGCATCAGAATCACCTGAGGACTATGAAGATTACAGATTCCCAAGTTCACTCCTGACCTACTGGATGGGGAGGAAGATTTAGAATTTTGCTATGTGCAGTTTCAACACACAACTCAGGGGTTTGTTATAAATAATAAAGTTTGAAAACCACTGATGTCTAGGACCCATGATGGACATTAATACAGGTGGAATTATTGGAATAGAGAAAAACGTTCCAACTTAATTTAGTCAAAAATTGTTACACTTTAAAATCTCAAACTTGAGCGCTTAAACTGATTTAAGGAATGGTTGCTCTATAAATTCTTAATGTGTTTTCACATATATGTACTCAGTAATTTTTCACAGACACCTTTTAATCTGCTTTGAATCCTGGGGAGTGACTCAAAAGTCGATGAAATCCTGGGGAGTGACTCAGAAGTCGATGAAAGAAAAATTTCTGCACAGCAAAAGAAGCCCTAAACGAAACAAAAAGACAACTCACAGAATGGGAGAAAATATTTGCAAATGAAGTGACTGACAAGGGATTAATCTCCAAAATTTGTGAATACCTTCTGCAGCTCAATACCAAAAAGACAAACAACCTCATGCAAAAAAGGGCAGAAGATCTAAACAGACAATTCTCCAAAGGAGACATACAGATGTCCAAAAAAACACATGAAAAGATGTTCAACATCACTCATTATTAGAGAAATGAAAATCAAAACCACTGTGAGGTACCATCTTACACCAGCCAGAATGGCCATCATCAAAAAGTCTACAAATAATAAATGCTGGAGAAGGTGTGGAGAAAATGGAACCCTCTTACACTGTTGGTGGCAATGTAAATTGGTGTAACCACTGTGGAAAACAGTATGGAGATTCCTCAGAAAACTAAAAATAGAATTACTATTTGATCCAACAATCCCATTCCTGGGCATATATCCAGAGAAAACCAGGACTCAAAAAGATACATGTACTCCAACGTTCATTGCACCACTATATACAATAGCCAAGACATGGAAACAACTTAATGTCCATCGACAGAGGGGTGAATAAAGAAAATGTGGTACAGATACACAATGGAATATTACTCAGTCATTAAAAGGAAAGAAATAACAACATTTGCAGCAACATGGACGGACATAGAAACTATCATGCTAAGTGATATTAGTCAGACAGTGAGATACCAACATCATATGCTATCACTTACATGTGGAATCTAAAAAAAGGATAAAATGAACTTCTCTGCAGAGCAGATACTGACTCACGGACTTTGAAAAATTTATGGTTTCCAAAGGAGACAGGTTGGGAGGTGGGGGGGATATGCTGGGGGTTTGGGATAGAAATGCTATAAAATTGGGTTGTGATGATCATTGTACAATGATAAATGTAATAGAATTCATGTTAAAAAAAAGTCAATGAAAGTATTTAGCTTATATAAGGCTAAGAAATTGTACCTTGCTGCACTTAAAACAGAAGTATGACTAGAATTTAATCTTGTGTTTCTGAAAGGAGACTACGTATAGGGCTGAGGACATAGGAACCATTATCTGAAGATGATGATCTTGTAGTACAGTTTTGATTTTTAATTCATTCCTTAATGTAAAAAGAAATATCATGATTAAAATTAAACATTAATATTTAAATTTAAATTGTTCATCAAATTTAGAAACACGACAGTTTTTAAATTGCATTAAACCAGGAAGTGGCATTTCAAATGTAGATCGACAGATAAACTTTAAGAATTTGAACTTAAATTTGGTTCTCTTCCTTGCCCTGCAGCTACTATTTCCTATCAGCATCATTCAGAACACATCTACCACTCTCTGTACCATGAGGGTGAACTGGGGCTTTTTCTGAGATTCTATTTTAAGACAAAAAATATTTTGTTTTAACTTAAAACAATAATGATTGATAAATCCCCAAGAATGCATGCGTGATGTTTCTTTACAAAGGAGCTATTTCTCCTTGTTTTCTGAAAATGAATGTAATATTACATTGTTTTTATTGTGGTAAAATATCTCTGCTTATTACATTTCCAGTCTGCACAGTTCATTTTTATTATTGCTGCATTAAACTGGAGCAGTTTTCCTGATGGCAGCTATTCCTTTTAGTCAGCTAAATACCTGGCACTCTACTACCCATGATATTTGCATTTTATAAGAAATGAATGTATTGGAGTTCCCCAGATTAAGGACCTGGTATTGTCACTGCTGTGGAGCAGTTTGATCCTAGGCCTGGGAATTTCTGCATGCTGTGGGTGCAGCTAAAATAAATAAATAAACGAATGTATGTATTTAGAACAATAGCCAAAATTAATTTAACAATGGTCTAGAAAGATGAATAACATTAAAATGATCCTCTTAACTACTGTCACCAGTCCACTGATGTTAATGAATATCTATAAAGCAATGTTCATTATGTGTGATTTTATTACTTTTCCATGCATTTCTTGTACATTGTCATATAAAGCTGTAATCATAGCTAATATTGTCACACATTTTATTCACAATTAGGACATAAGTGAGTTTCAATGATTGCCTTCTACAAATATTTGTGAAAAGGAAATTTTTTTTTTTTTTTTAAGACCACACCCACAGCGTATGGAAGTTCCCAAGCCAAGGATTGAATCTAAGCCCCAGCTGCATCTGCTGCAATGCTGGGTCCTTTAACCCACTGCACTGGGCCAGGTATCGAACCTGCACCTCCACAGCGACCTGAGCCACTGCAGTCGGATTCTTAACCCACTGCACCCAGGTGGAAACTCCTGAAATGATCTTAAATAAACTAGGTAGGGCTGGGTAAATGTTCCCTACATTTGTACTAGATTGGTTATGTAATGATTCAGCAAAATATTAGTTAAAAACGCCTATATCTAAAATTTCGTTGGAAAGTGAGGGGCAGAGAAATTCCATCTGATTGCTGACATTTAGAGGAATTAAGACGAATAAGAACCCACTTTCCAGAAGACAAATGAAAGGATTTGAATCCTTCCATGTCTGGAGTGTCATATGAATGCAAAGAGATGATTTGCTGTGAAACTCTACACCTGGGACACATTTCTGCACCTGGTCAGCTTCACACTCCTTATCAGTAATCTCTTTCTCCAAAGTTCATTCTGGGCCAAAGAGTACAGCAAAGGTTTACTTCTACACCGAACATTCTGTGGGCCCTGATTTTGTGTCAGGAGTTGTGCTAAATTCCTGATAATCCCATTTGCTTCTATACTTATTAAATCCCATTTTACAATCGAGAAAACTAAAAGTATGCCCTTAATAACTGTAGCATATAATTGGAAGCATCTTTCTTTTTTTTGTAAATATCTTGATTTATTATCCTTTTACATTTGGTTGCAATTGTTTTTGTTAAAAATATTACGTAGGCGAATATACATCGATATATGCTACCATGTTCCAAACATAGATATTCATATTTTTCTGGGAATGGGAAGCATCTTTTCTTACGTAGACAAAACCTGCTGTAGGGCACAGGGAACTCTAGCCAATATTCCATGATGGCTCTATGGGTAAAGAATCTTAACAAGAGTGGATTGTGTATACGGATAACTGAATCACTTTGTTGCACAGCAGAAATAATCACAATATTGTAAATCAGCTACACATCAATAAAACTTTAAAAAAGGAAGAAATAAAAATAATACTATGGTACTGAAAAAAAAAAGTCACTTAAACCTAAACACACACACACACACACACACACACACACACACAAAACAAACAAAAACCCCTGGTGACTAGTAGTGTACTATCTTTAGACCTAGAAGTCATTCCAAGTTTTCCAAGAAAGCTCTTAGCCAGTTTTCTTCTAGCACAGAATGTTAATAAGGCCTTGGTGTCTAAAAACCCTTGACATTCTCAAAGTGAATATAACTCCAAGGTGAGCAGAAAAGAGATTATGGTCTTTACTTCAGCGATGAGCTTAACTAAAGGGAAGGGAACTCCAGTCAGCTGACTGACTTACCCCAAGATTATGTAGTTAAATAATGGCAGAGTTTTGTCTAGAACCTTCGCCTTCTGATGATTCCTTCAAAATATTTCTAGTAGAGTGTCCCTCAAATAACATTTAATTTTCTGGTTATTCGGTCTTTACAGCTCACAATCTTTATGAATTTGAGGATTTTTCCAGAAATAACTAACTTTCTATGGAATACAAAAATTAAAATTGAGCTGAAAGAAAAAAAGATATGGAGATACAAAGCAAAGATGTGATAAAATCCAAATCACATCATAAGCAGTCATAAAATATATTCCCTGGAATCCTGGCTTTGGGTCCTCAAAGAATTTGTAAGACTGACCTTCAGAAGGTTAATGCTTTATAATTTGCCTAACTTATAACTCGTATAATCACAGCATTTGAAACGCAGAACACCTTTGTGCTACTTGCTGTCATTATTTTACACCGGCTGCAGAAAGAATTGTTTTGTGTATGGCCACTAGTTTTTGGTCACTGCCATTATGGGCTGAATAAACCCAAACAGAAAATCTTAGTCAAAAATAACATCAATTGCAACTAGTTTTAATTTTTCAATAGTGATGACAAATATACTCTAGCCTAGGCTTTGGGCATATTTCAATCAGATATGACAAATAAGGGGAAAACATGTAAAAATGTTTGCCATTAAAGCCTACCAAGTCAGGACAGGAGATAGATCAAGAAAGGAGGATGGGTCAGGACATCACCCAAAATATGTCTACTGTTAATAAACATTTATAGAACATTATCCTAATCGCCACAGTAAAGGAAAACATGTGGTGTGACGGATGTACATGGAATATGCACCTAAACTAGACCAGAAGGCATTACGGTAAGTTCCTACAGGAAGTAATATATGAGCTGAGATTTGAAGGATGAATGGATAATAAAAGCCAGGGAAAGAAAAATGAAGTAGTATGTTTAAAGCAAGAGAAGAAGCACGTACAAAAATAAGGAGTATAAAAGAGCTTGTTATCTTAAAGGAACCATAGACATTGCAATATGAATAGAGCAAAGAATTAGAAGGGGAGAAAAACAAGATATAAATCTGGAGAGTTCAATTGAGGCCAGATTACAGAGTAATAGCCAGGCTCACTAAGGGATGTGATTTTATCTTAAAAGTAATAATAATCTTTTAAGAAACTGTGAGAAGAGTTATGATGTGAAAATGCCAATAATAGTATTAACAATGGCTACATTTTTTTGTGCACTGCTATTCTCAGGAACCATGCTAAATGCTTAGCACACACCATCTCAACTAATTCTCAAAAGAACTCCATAAGGTAGATACTGTTAGTATCCCTATTTTTTCAGGTGAGATCCCTGAGCTAGTAAGTGATAGAACCACAGCCAAGAAGGAACTTGAGAGGAGTAAGATTAGAGGCAGAAAATCTGTTGCATTAATCCCAGCCTGAGATGATTGGGACTTAGTCTAAAGCAATAGACAAGGCGTGGAGAAGAAGGGCTGGGCAGGCAAGAATTCAGGAGTCAGAACCAGGAAGCTGTTGTTCACAGTGGAAATGGGCAAAAGGGAAAGCAAGTAGCCAACAATAGCTCCACATGTGATAGACTGGTCATCTATGACAATGATGCCAGAAAGGAGAAGTAACTTTGAGGAGAAATACATTGGATTTGAGACATTCGTAAGATACAAAAGTAGAACCATCTAGTAAGCAGTTGACTCTATGATTAGGATGTTAAGGAGAGGCACACAAAAAAGGTAATTGTTCAAACCATTGGAAGGTATTTCTCACTCACGTAAAAGTCTAGGACAAGTATTTCAGGCGGATGGGTGCTCTCCTTCATATAATTATTCAGGGAGCCAGGCTGATGGTAGCTGTTCCATGTTTAACATGTGGTCTCTCTGCTTAGAGGAAAAAGTGGAACTTTTTTTTCCTTTCTTTCTTTTGTTTTGTTTGTTTGTTTTTGTTTGTTTTTTAGGGCCATACCTGAGGCACATGAAAGTTCCTGGGCTAGGAGTTGGATTGGAGCTGCAGCTGCAAGCCTACGCCACAGCCATAGCGATGCCAGATCCAAGCCACATCTGTGACCTATGCTGCAGCTTGAGGAAATGCTGGATCCTTAACCCAGGGAGTGAGGCCAGGGATCAAGCCCGTATCCTCATGGATATGAGTCTGGTTCTTAACACACTGAGCCACAATGGGAACTCCTAAGAGTGGAAATTTGAGGCCAGAGATTTCCTCATAGCAAGTGAGGAGGAAGTTGCATATATCACGTTAAAATAATATTCCCTACCCTACAACTGCCACATGTCCATTCCTATTGCAATAGGGCTAGGAAAGGCCATCCCTAGTTTAGGTGACACAAAGCGGCTACAATTCTACTATTATGGAAAAAGGAACAGGTATAGAAGTGTAGTTGCAAAGTTTACAGCCATGGACGTGAATTTGATTACTAGGAAGAATGTTAAAAATGAGAAGAAAAAAAGACCAAAAATGGCATGGACGGAAGAATAGTCTCTTTTTTAATCTATGTGAGAGCCATCAGGGAGATTTTCTTGTCTTTTTGTAAATCTTGAGTCACATTTCTAAGCTATGTTCCCCTGCTCTTTTAGCATTTGGTAGCCTGACTCTGGATTATCTACTTCAGCACATAAAATGCTATGGTAAGAAATGACTCCATTTCCAGTGACAATTCCAGGGCAATCGCCCTCACTGCCAACAGCATGCTGTAGTCTTGACCTTCTGCTTTATCTGCAGAGATCAGCCAAAGCAGCATTTTATAAAACCTTTGTATAACATAATTTGTAGGATAGTTAATATATTAGATAAATCACAGTTAAGAGGGTTTGAAGGGGATGAAAAATGACCTAATACTAACAAGATACAATTTCACAAGAATATAAACAGTACAGATTCTAAAGAAAACCTAAGTTCCTAAGAAAAGAAGTAGCAGACCTTGCTCAACAATAGTTAATATGAGGACCTCAAGTTTTATGTGACCACAAGATCAATATGCAGGAACACTGTGATGCAATTGCTAAAATGTAATGTAGTCTTAGGCTTTATTGGTAGGCTTGGTGCACACAACAAAAAAAGGTTGGCACGCAAAACATTTTACACTGAGCTGTTGGGAGTGCCATGCTAGCATTTACAACTTACAGTCACCTTGAATTCCTCCTCTCCCTTCCTCTCACATTCAATTAATATCAATTCCAAGAGTTCCTTGGTCGTCTAGTGGTTAGGATTAGGCGCTTTCATTGCCATAGCCCAGGTCGAGCCTCAGTCTGGGAACTGAGATCCCACATGAAGCAGTGACCAAAAAAAAACCCCAAAAAACTGTAGCTTGGCAACTAATATCAGGTCCCATCTATTTTACTTTTTAAATATTTTGTGATACTGAACTATAATTAGAGATATGAGTATATATATACATAAAATACACACACATAATATGTATATGATTTTAGAGAAAGAGGTATAAACACATATATCAGTGTGTGTGTGTGCACGTGCGTTTCTTAGATCTGTGGAAGGAGTGCGCCTAGAAGTAAAGACGCCACGAGAGCAGTGGTCATATCTAACCCCCAGACCTTCGTTTGTAAATACTATTTCTCACTAAAAAAGAACCAGGGATCCTTAGAGAAACGTACACAGGATAGGGCAAGGAAACCATAAAATGAGTCTGAATCTTTTCATTGCATGAATGTGCTAAAATAGGGACATGTCAAAAAGACAGGGAATCCAACTTAACAAATACTAAAAAGAATGGGTGAAGATTTGATAAGCAAGAAGATATTTACACAGTTACAGAGTAATCACCACAAATTAATTATTAATTACAAAGAGAAAAATGGTTAACTTTACAGTAAATTAATCTAACAAACACAAATGTATTGAAGTTATCAAGGTTAGTGTCACCCATAACAAGACAAGTTGGTATGATGTGCTTCCTGACATGATACGCTGAGGACATATCACTTCTATGCTACTACAATCAAACACACAAAACCTGAAGCTAATTGTAAGGAAACAGCAAAGAAACCCAAACCCAGAAGGATATACTGCACAGTTACTAGCTTTACTTTTCAAAAACATGAAGGTCATGAAAGAAAAAGAAAGGTTGAGGAACTGTTATGGATTAAAAGAGCCTACAGAAACATGACAATTAATACAACGTGATCCTGGATTGTATCCTGGACAAGAAAAAAAAAAAGCTATATGTTATTGGAACATGTTGCAAAATTTGAATAAAAATGATGAGTCAGATATTAACATTGTACCAATGTTACATTCCCTGATTTTGGTAGAGATACTTTGGTTATGTAAAACATAGTCCTCAGGAAACACATATTAAAGTATTGGGGATAAAAAGAAGATAAAGAGAACCGGAAAGAACCAATGCTAAAGAAAATGGGGAAAGTGTTAAGAATTGTTGAATCTGGGTAGAGGATGTAATAGAGCGCTTTGCAATATTTTTTGCAACTTTTATGTAAGTAAAGAATTATATCAAAACTTGAAGCTAAAAAGATAAACTTCTGAATCTGACCCAAGTAATTAGACTGTAATTACAACAGACAACAATCTAAACAATAAACTGTTTCCTGAATCTGTTAAATACTTCCAATGCAATCTAAGAGATTTCATCTACTTTGCAAAAAGAAAAGAAATGGAAAAGTATATAAAGTCTCTTGTTTACATTAGCCCTGTCATTCTATATGCCTTACTTTTTTTCTTTTCTTTTTAGGGCCGTGCCCTCAACATATGGCAAATCCCAGGCTATGGGTCCAATTGGAGATACAGCTGCCAGCCCATGGCACAGCCACAACAATTCAGGATCCGAGCCACATCTGTGACCTACACCACAGCACACAGCAAAGCCAGAACCCTGACCCACTGAGCAAGGTCAGGGATCAAACCCTCCTCCTCATGGATGCTAGTCAGATTCATTTCCACTGGACCATAATGGGAACTCCCAAATATGCCTTATGTTTTAACCTGGACTGGGGAAATCATATCATCATCCAGCAATCACTGAGGTAGTCATCTTTTAATAATGGGATTTCAAAAACTAAGAAAAATATAAAACTAGATCTATGTTTTATGATACTAAGTGTGATTTCAAATAATCTAAAAATATGCCATTGGTGTCACATCTTGGGCAGTTTCATTCTTAGGATATATCTCTCATAGCTAACACAGAATGCTAAAAAGAGAATTCTCAGCAGTGTGTTCAGGCCTTAGAGTTATAAGTCAACTTTGCTAGTCACTAGATGGATTTTAAATGATACCACTTATATATTTAGTATATTTATATTCCTAACAAGACCCTATAAATAAAATACTGCTATCTCAATTTTGCAAATGAAGAAACTAAAGCACAAAGATGTTCAGTAACTTTCCAAGGTTTACACAGCCTGTAAGAACTTGAGCTGGGACATGAACCGTGTAACATCACCAAAGATAATGCCTTTTCTCCTTTTTCCTCCCTACTGCCATGTGAATGACATAAAGACTCTAAGACAAAACACATATTCATTTTTTTTCTTTCTTTTTTCTTTCTTTATTATTTATTTATTTATTTGCTTTTTAGGGCTGCATCTGTGGCATATGGAAGTTCCCAGGCTAGTGGTTGAATCAGAGCTACAGCTGCTGGCCTATATCACACAGCCATAGCAGCGTAGGATCTGAGCCACGTCTGCAACCTATATCACAGCTCACAGCAACACCAGATCCTTAACCCACTGAGTGAGGCAGCCGGGGTCAAATCCTCAATCTCATGGTTCCTAGACTGATTTGTTTCTGCTGCACCACAACAGGAACTCCAAAAGACACACATATTCTAAGAGAGACTTTACTCAGGCATGGCAGGTAGAAGAAATACTATACAAAGTCAGCACAGCTATCCTCTCACCTAGGAGTGTCTAAAAATGTTATTTATACCGGTAAAAACATAGGTGAGACAATTTAAATGTCCAATAAATAGAAATTGGTTAAATGAGTCATGGTAGACACAATGAAATAGTATATTTTCAGAGAATGCTAATAATCATAAGAAAATGAATAATATGATCATTTAAAAAAGAGTAGAGTAAAATTATTTAGGCAGTATGATTCACATATATATAAGATATTTTTAGTATACATGTGTGTATAAACATACATACAAAGGGAAAAGACGAGAGGGAAAGAGATCAAAATGCTAACATGTTTATCACTGAGTATTGCAGGTTACTTAGGCTTACATTTGTGTACCTTTTCTTTATTTTCAAAACTTTCTAATATTAGTCTCCATTATTTTTAAATTTTTAAAAAGCCAATACAAAGATCCAATGTAGCTTTTGAAAAAAATAAGAAGGAAAATAATGAACAAATAAAGCTAAAAAACCTGGGGGCCTGGGCCTATATCCATCAAATAAGTTAGGAAGTAAAGAGTCCCAACTAGCTGTGGGCCCTGTAAGGAAGAGATTTGGTGAGTCACTGATCAAAGGAGAGAGTAAACAGTATAGAACTGCCCATCTCACAACCACTCTCACATAGTTTTCCAATGATGGCAGTGGTGAATGGTGCCATCTTCTAAGTAAGGGATAGCAAAAAACAAACAAACAAACAAACAAAAAAAAAAAACCCTAAGAAAAAGTACAGTGTATTCACTGTTTATAAAAACATTCTGGGGAAAAAAAAAAAAAAAGGAATACGTCTTTGAATTCAGAAATTAAAAATTAATGAAAAAGGGGCACAGAAACTTCTGTACATTATTGTAATGGTGGATATGTGGTATTTTTAATTTGCCAAAAACCCATAAAATGCACAACATCAAGAGTGAGTCTTAATGTAAACTATGAACTCGGGGGCATATTGTGTGTCAATGTAAGTTCTTTGGGTGGCAAGGAAGGACTGCATCCTAAGCAGGAAGGCATTGAACTCAATACTATAATGATCTAAGGATGCAAACTAGGGGGAGTTGTACATTGAGGAGAAGAGAAGGAAACAGACCAAAACTATTGAGAAGGTAGAGTCCTGGGAGTTGTGGTCTAATTGAACGTGGTGGTGGAAGAGAAGACAAACTCTCGAATGACTGTCCAGGCCCCCTGGCTTGGTCACTAGATGGATCGTGCTTGAGGGAAGAAATGGGCATATTGAATTAGGAATGCCTGTGTGGCATCCATGTGGAAAGGCTCTGATGACAACTGGATATATGGATCATTTCCTTTTCACTGAGATAGAAGAATTGGTGCCTTCAGGATCTATAGCTCCCCTCTCTTTGCTGTGTGAACACACAGAAGAGGACCATGCAACATGCAGGGGCAAGTGGTCCTGTCAACTCAGACACAACCTTCATTCAAAGATCAGGGAAAGACTGAGGCTAGGCCTGAACCAAGGTAAGCAGTTTGCTGTTTTTTAGAGCATCATCCCTTTGCCGTCAGGCTGCTGTTTTGGAGAATGCTGGCAGCATAAGGTGTATGTCTTCTCTCTGATGAGGAGAATGCCTAGCTAGTACCTTCATACATGCAAAGGACACAAATGAAGCTGAGTATGCACAGAGCGAGCATTTAAAAACACCCAATTAAAACAAAACAAATAGACCACTAGCTAGCTTGCTATATTAGCATCAAAAAACACATTTATTATTAATAATGTAACTAAATGAAGCCTTCTGGTAGTCATTCCATAAAAATCATTAAGTGCTGTGCATCATCAAAGAGATTTTAGAGAACAAAATTTTAAATGTAAAAACACAAATAGAAACACTACCGTCAGATTTAAAGTGATTAAACATGAACAAATACATAAATATCAAAGTATGTAATTTGAGGAATGGGGAGCTCAGAGAGTTGCCCTTGGAAGCAAAGTAAAATATAGAGAAATGGCCACCTCCCCTTTAAACTACTAAGAAAAGCTTCATTGAGGATACAAAATTTTAGCTATGTATAGAATGATGCATTTGAATTTCTGGGAACAGGAGAACTTTTCACATAAAGGAAACAAGCCAGAATGGTTTGTAGGAAGGGGTGGGATAATCTGATAAAAGGAGGACTGTGTCAGTTTTCTTGGTGAGAGGTAATATATTGGATCTCAGAGGTAGAGAGGGGATCATAGCTGCAACTTTCAATGAGAAGTCATTTTGTTGACTGCAACTGACACTGATATAACACCCGTACTTGATGGTAATTGCTGAACTGAACTATGTACATTATGAGTCCATATAAAACAACTCCATATTGTGGCTTATTAGATAGAAGTAAACATCGAATTACATCATAGTTTTCTTAAGCATTCTTCCCTGGGTTAATTTGAGTGTTGTTACTCCTATCATTGTAAGGTTCCAGTTTTCAAGTATAATAATGACAGTGTGCTTAAAAGGGCATATCTTAGCAATTAAAAATACATTTTTATTTTAGGTGAGAGAAATAAGCGACATGAGAAGAGGAACTCCTGAACCACAAAGATATTATTTTCATCCGAATATCCTTAGTGACTAAAAAGGAAAAGATACTGAAAAGAAACCAAAACAAGTTCAGTACCACAGTATTTATGCCGCAAAACACTGATAGAATGAGCATGTTTGTAACTGCAACAAACAACTTTCACCAGTGGTAACTATAGGAGTGGAACAGGTTTTGCAAACTATAGCTTATAAACAGAAATTTACCAGGCTAGAATTCTTTTATTCCTTATAAACATTAATGATAATATTTATTTTAAAAAATACCCAGGAATTTAACTTTTTTAGTGTACTAACTAGGAGGACACCATATAGCTGTCATTTAGATTCAAAGACATTTTAAAATCCTCAATCTGACCTGAGAAGGGTGAATTTCTCCTATCCCACTGTATGCCAAGTAATGTTAACAATAATAGCAATATCAAAACAACTTTCACTGAGCATGTACTATGTGCAAGGCATTGTTCTAAATGTTTTTCATGTGCTAAGTCCCCACAAATCTCTGTGAGGAGGTACCATACCTGATAGAAAAAGTTAGCACTATCTACAGTTTTAGGCCCTGAAACTTTCTCATAATGATTAAGTCATGTGTTCTGAGTATTAACAGGGAACAGGACATGGTTAAAAATAAAAGAAAATTCAGTTCCTAAATTAAGGTACTCAGAAATAAATTTAAGAATGCACTATAGGACAGTCATAGTCATTGATCTTTAAAGATTTTTAATGAGGAGAAGAAAATTTGGCAGATAAAGAGTGAGGAAATTTTAGAGCTGAGTCAGATTTGGCATAGAAGAAGAATTCACAAGAAAAAAGGTACAGAAGGGAATGGAAAATTGGGTAGAGGATAGGGACTAATCTTTAAATGTTCCCCATAATCCTGTTTTGTTTTGTTTTTTCGTTCTATAACTTGGGCTATTCACAAAGGCAGTGTAGGAAGAAGAAAGCATTCTGGACAGAAGTTCCAAGAAACTGAGTTTTCACCTTTACTCTGTCATTTATTGGCTCTATGACACTCTACAAGTCACTCTTCTTCTCTGAGCTTTTTATTTCCTTGCTCCTAAAATAGAGGCAATGATATGTAGGTATTGTTGTGAATATTAAATAGATAACCTGCTATTAAAAGTGTAAAATGCTATTGTAAATCAACTATACTTTAATTTTAGAAAAGAAAATTATGAGTTCTCGCTGTGGTACAAGGGGATGGTTGGCACCTCTGAAGTGGTGGGACCCCCAACACAGTGGGTTAAGGATCCAGTGATCCACAAGTGCAGAGCTTAAGCCCAGGAACTCCATATGCTATGGGGAAGCCAAAAGAAAGAAAGAAAGAAAGACAGAGAGAGAGAGAGAGAGAGGAAGGAAGGAAGGAAGGAAGGAAGGAAGGAAGGAAAGAAGGAAAGACAGAGAGAGAGAGAGAGAAGGGAAGGAAGGGTAAAATGCTATACAAATGAAGGATCCTTTCTGCATTATTTTCAGGTTCAATCACTGCACATTATCTCTACCTCTCTTGTCCTTGTTGGTGTAACAAAGTATCTTGGCATCAGCTTAGTATTCAGCTATGCTGAGCTTTTGAAATTCTTAAGTAGAAATGCAATTAGATGACAGGCAGGGAAAGTGTTTCTGAGCTTGGAGCAGCATTAAATTCCTGAGCCTACACTTCAACAACCCTTATACTCAGATCAACAGCCCCAAGTTAATTGAATCTTTTGACCAACCCAGCCCATTGCCCATCAAGGAATCTCTCATTTGTGGACGGCTCCAGGCAATGGATAAGCCTGAAGTCAGAATTAGATACAATTGAACAATGGATGGTACAAATGACTGGCTTTCCCAGTCTATATAGTAGTAAGAGATCATTTATTTTCTGATCACGGTATACAAATCTTGGAGAAGTTTAGGTTAACGAAGGGTTACTTCGATATCTATGTCTAATCTTCTTCCTTATGAGCCTGTCCCGATGAACTCAACTGTAACAGTGTCAGAAGTTTGGTAAAGCACAATGGTGAGAAGGGGATGCGAGGTGGCCTGTCTGTGCACGTGAGTTACAGAGGTGGTGGCTGGAGTCAGTGGAAAAATATCACATATTGTGTCCAAGAAAGTGCCATTACCTCAGAGCCGCGGTAATGGCAGTTTCTGCCAGCTTCTACCCCAGTTTCTGTCATTATCCCTGAGCCAGGTGTAATAGCAGAATATCATGTAATACATCCATTGGGGTTAGAACAAAAGCCTGAGCCAAGGTCCAGAGTAAAACCAGACAGGGGCACTGAGTCATTGAGGAGGAAAACCAGCATAACAGAACTTTAGTTTGCTGTGCTGACATCCAGAGTAGATTCATTAACTAACATTTGGAATAAATACCTCCATACATAAATCATTTCAAGAAGTAATTAATCATGGATGATTGATAAGGGGAACCTCAGCATTAGGTACTGTCACAGTCACATCACTCTGACCACCAGTTGTGATGCTAAACCTGAGGCCTGTTACGTCTTTCGAGTTTTCTAGTTGTTTGGATTGTGAGCAATCAAGAGTCTATGCAACATTTTCCGAATTACTGATTTAGAAAATTCCTTAATCACAAAAAACAAATAAAAAGCCAATGCCAACAAAGGAAAATCACAAAGGCAGAGACAATAAAATATTAGGAGGAATAGCATTTATTCCAGTACTTGGCTGAAAAATCAACCAAAAACTTGGACAAGTGAATCAAAGTGCAATACAATGAAAACCTGAGAAAAAGACAACTGACTCCTAGAGAATGATTAATTAAACTTGGGAAGAATGACAAAGTCAAGGTGAATTAACAGAATACTTGCTATTGATGCTTCTTAAAATCTCAAAGTCAAGGTGAATTAACAGAATACTTGCTATTGATGCTTCTTAAAATCTCAATATTTTGATAAAGTATATCCCTAAATTCTAACCATTTCTGTAGGTTATAAATGAATATAAAAATTTGAAAAGAATGTTTTAAAACATCACATCAAGTGATAGTTTTTAGAAACAGAATGGGAGAAATTGAAAAGTAGAGAAAAAGAACTATGTCTCATTTGTCATAAATTCTGAGGCTTATTCCTACCTACTCCTCCCCTGGGTAAAGGTACAAGGGGATAATAAAAACCCAGCAAAGTGGATGGCTTTTGTTCTTCGGAGGAGCATAGGTGCAGACTCGTTATGTGGAAGAACTGGGCTCTCACAGAGAAGGGACTGCACTGGGCAAAGTCATCCAACATTGATTGCATATGTCAGAGGGTCCTGGAGTGTTAACGAAAAGGCGTGGGATGTTATGTGATGTTAAGCTGCTGACAGCAACCCTTGCCTTACCTTGAATCCATGACTTTAGATAATCTGAATGTCAACATGTTTCCCCTACAGGGACAAAAAAAAAAAAAAAAATATATATATATATATATATATATATGACGCATTTCGAAGTATGTAGGAGAAAACCAAGCTGAATGTGGATAACTCCTTCTTAGGATTTTTGTGATAATATTTTCAAATAAAATGGATGATTTCCTGCTTTCAGCCAAAGCTGAGTTTGGTGACATTCTATTCTAGAGAGGTCCAGGGAAACTGCAAGCTTCCCGGAAAAGAAAGCACCCACCCCCATTCAGTGGCTGCAGCCTGGAAAGTACAAGCAGAACAGTAAAGTCTATTGAGTCTCACAACTGGACAAAGGGATGTAATATTAGAGGGAGATGGCGTGGGCACCGCCACTAGAAATCCGCTGAGTCCATGGCTACACTCAGCAGACTGACATCTGCAGGAAGTAGACGCGGCCTCCCAGGCTGTTCTCTTTGCCCTTTGTGGTTTATTTCCTGCGCTGAAGACCCAGTAAGTCAAACCAGGGCTGAGAAGTTTACACTTCTGTTTCTCCACCACCGCAGAACTGAGAAAGGGGCCCAAAAGCAAACATCTTGGAATGCCTGAGTTTACAAACTTACAGCTGAAAAAGCCCTTAGTTTAACTGATGTGACAAGACGAATTTTTTTACATCAGGGTAAAAAAAAAAAAAAAAAAAAAAGGATGGTGGGCTCAGGTCAGAAAATAATTTTAGCATTTGCAGATGAAAAAAAGTTTCACTTTCTACTACACTGTGAACTTTGTGCCTGCTGCTATAATAATCACCTTTCAAATAAGCTCTTTTGGGGATCTCTGTCCCTTTCTCGAATATGCTTCTAGATAATTATTTGACGGCAATCTGAGTTGTATGGCAGCCAAGAAAATCTCAGATCCTATGTTTGCTAATTGGACATAACAATTCATGCTCAGAGGCAGCAGGCAAAATGGGCTTTGCCAGAATTGTTTTGGCTTCCATTTTTTGGTCAGTCCCAACTCCTCATTTCAAGTTTCCTGAGCCCTAAATCTACTTTCCTGGCGAAGCGCACCCAATTCTCTACTCACATATAAGAAACTCTCATCCTACTATTTTTGGGGAGGCCACAGCTTTCAGTAGGAGAGGGTGAGACTTTACAGCTGGATAGAGACTTGTGCTCCTCTGAAACTTGATCACTTTAGAGGACCAAGTATCAGAATTAATTCATAAGGAACTAGAAGTCATAAACATTAGACAATAATATTCTAGCATATGACCTTTCCATTGAAACAATCCTATTAACGTAAATCATAACTTGTACATAAAATTACTGAGAAACAGAATCAATGATATACTTGTAGGTTTTAGTAATTACAATTTGAAAACTTTTAGTTCTTCAGTTATAGAAAGAAGGCTCTAATGATCACTTCCAGCCTGGTCTCTGCAGTGGATGCTTAGGCTATGAAGGGATATTTGGGGAAAAAAGGAAATTTGTTAGTCTGAATCTTCAAATGATTCTTGAAGATTTCATTATTTTCTCCTCTATATACAAGATTTGAAACAAAGAAAATGATCTCAAGGGGATACTAGAGTTTGGTCATTTCGATCTCTGAATAAATCAAAGTTCTTTGATTTGAAGAGTACTTTTAGTTTTCCTAGAAGAGATTAGGGTGCAATGTACTAACAAACAAAACTTACATTTCTATTACTACATATACACACACACACACACATATATAGGTTTTGATTTGTTGGCATTTACTATTTGATTTGATCTTTACAGCATGTCTTATCTTTTCCCATTTCACAAAGGGACATTTATAACCTGAGGGGTTAAGTGACATGCCAAAGGCCTATAGGGCTTATACTAGAAGCCAGAAGGAACTCCTGCCTTTTGGCCCAGAGCCCATTGATTCATTCTATCTCAGTCAGCTGCTTTATGCCCCAGGGACACAGCAGACAAGAAAACAAAGTCCCCTACAAATAAATGGATAGTGTGTCAAGTAGGGAGCTTTGCACTGTGGGGATTGTTTTGGCTTCCACTTTTTGGTTAGCCTCAATCCCTCATTCCAAGTTCTGTGGCAGCTAATGCTGGTTTCCTGCTAATTAGCACCTCAATTCTCCACCCAAGTTTAAGAAACACTCATTCTATTATAACCAGAGAGGCCAAGGCTTCTGTGGGAGAAGAGGAGGGTTTGCAGGGAGACAGAGATTTGTGCATCTCCGAAACGTGATCACTTTAGAATCAATAAGGCCAAGTATTAGAATCAATTCACGAGGTATTAGAACTCCCTTACAAAAAGGGAGAAAAATAGGGCAGGGTAAGGGGTCTGGGGTAGGGATGGGAAGTACATGTGTATGCGTGTGTGTGCGGTGGCGGGGGGGGGGGGAGTGTGTTTAGGAGAGAGGGAAGGGTTAAAGTGTGGGGATGGATCACACAAATATTTTGGGAAAGAGAAGTACTGGCCAGAGGTCAGAGGCTGGCTAAATTCGGACCATCACCTGTTCATGTTAATAAAGTTTTATTGGGACACAGCCACTCTCAGTCGTTAAGGCACAGTCTATGGCTGTGTTTGCACCACATTGGCAGTATTGAGTCATTATGACTGAGGATTTATGTGACCCATAGAACTGAAAATATTTACTCTCTGGCCTCTTAAAGAAAACATTTGCTGACTCCTGGTTTATATAGAAGGAAAAATAAACGCAGCGCTCTAAGGCACAAGTGTGCTCTTTCGGTTCAAGGAATAGAGAGAAAGCAAGTGTGGCTAAGGTGAGTGAACCAGGAGAGGGTGAGAGGAGATAAGGACTGAGAGAGTGGGGACGGGATCCTGCAAGGCCTTTAAAGGCCACTGTGTAGAACTTTGACCTTTACTCAGAGTGAGATAGGAAACCACTGGAGGAGGCTGAGTACAGAACAGACATAATCTGACTTACATTTTAAATTGAGCATTCTTTTTAGAATAGCTGAGAAGGGGTTTGTTTGGCGTGTATGCTGCAATAATCCAGATGAAAAAATTATTCTGGCCTGGACTAAAACATAAGGGTGAAAGTTGTGAGAATTTGTCAGATTCTAAATATATTGTAAAGGCAGTGTTGATGGGATTTCCTGGTAAACTTGAAATAGAGATTCGTGTGTGTATGAGGTATGAGGTGTGTCTGTGTATGGTGTGGGTGTGAGATATGTGTGAGGTATATGTGTGTGTGGTGTGTATGTGACGTGTGATTGTGTATGTGTAATGTGTGGTGTGTGTGTGTGTGGTGTGTGTGTGAGGGTAGGGAAGTGGGTGGCCCAGGTTTACTCAGATGGGACTGCACATCTGAGAGGACAGTCACTATTAACAGAGGAAAGGAAGGTTGTGTGTATGTGTGTGTGGGGGGGGGTTGTATAAGGTATAGGTTGTGGCTGGAACTGAACAATTCAGTTTGGACATTAACATTTTAGAGGTCTTTCAGATAGTCAAGGAGAGCTGTCAAAGAGGCACGTGTGAATCACATATGGCGTTCAGGGAAAAGGTTTAAAATAGACACACGCATTTGGGAGTCATCAACAATTAGGTAACACTGAAGTCACAAGAACAGAGTAAGATCACCTAAAGAGTAGCTAGCCAGAGATGTCAGAGAGAATGACTTGAATAGCTACTATTAAATTTCAATAGATGTGACAGGTATTGAACTAGGAACTTTAAACTTTTTGTCTCTCATCTTACAGCCCTCTACGTGGGTAGATGTATATGCATACACACCTATTTTACACATGAGGAAATGAGCACTTAAGTGTTAAGTGACTTGTGTGACACTACCTAGCTGATAACAGAACACAGGTATACCTGCCTCAGTGGCAAAGCCCAATCTTCTCTGCCAGGACCTAAGGAATAGAAATACAGGAGTGAGCATCAGCTCCGCATATTTGATTAGTTAAAAGAGGCAATAGAGCTGCCCAAGTAGGTTGTCTTTAACCCTGACATTATCACCAGATCGGTGCTGTGGCTCTAAGTTTCAACTGCAGCGAGATGGCTCTTTTAGGAAACCACTGGGCTGGTGAGCCATGATAATGCTATCATGGAACTTCCTTCTCAATTTCCTGAATTTAGCAAACTCTCTCATCGTGAATAAGCAGAACATTTCTGGTTTAAGAGTGGATTAGGAGGCGAACATTGCCAAGGAACTCACGCACCAATGCCATGTGCTGCGTCGTAGGCAAACAACACAGGTTACTGAGGTGAGATGTTCTGATGGGACAATGGGACACTGGACAAGTTCTTTACTAAATCAGAGGAAACAAACCTCATGCCTGAAAACTGAACATGAACCATTTAAAACAGCACGGAGACAGAGAATATTCCTCAGCAATAGATGGGACCCACAGTGTTAGTAAAAATCCTTATTAGTGCTGCTTTCATCTTCACAAAGTAAAAATTTCTTGGTTGAATGATAGGCTCACAAAATCTCGTTTCCACTGGCCTCTCAAAAGTGCAGTCATTCAAACTGCAAAAAAATAATGCGGAGCCAAGAAAAGGCTGTTATCCTGTCTTCCTACAGGCCTGGACTGAAAGAATCACCCCTTATTCTGTCCCTACAAGAATCAAAAAAGGCGCATCACTCCTGGCTGCAGGGTGAATAGGAACTAACCTGTGCACATAAGTAACAACTTCCACTTACCCCAGTTACAAAGCCACACCTAGAGGTTACGCCCTCATTACGGTTATGAAGAAACTAAGGAAGGGAAGTTGTGTTGGGGGGCCTGTTGAACAAGATTAAGTCTTGGTGGAAATATTTAGGTCATGCTGGTCTGGGTAAAACCTAGTGGGAGTGGTCAGAGGTTTTGGATGAATAATAGGGAACTGAGTGGTTCTGGCGTCTCTCCACGCAAGCACTCTGTGTTTCCCCAAGTACCCAAAGTACTACTTCAGTAGAAGCCCATCCTATGGGACAAGGTACCATGGTGATGAGTACACACCCAATGGGATAGCATTAGTATGAAGACTTTGAAATGATAGACGCTAATAATCCCCAGGAGAATCCAAAGATGCACTTGGTATTGATGCTCATCATTTCTTTTAAGAATTTTGCTTCTTTTGTCTCGTTTTTTTGTCTTTTTAGGGCCACATGTGTGGCATATGAATGTTTCCAGGCTAGGGGTCTAATTGGAGCCGCAGCTGCCAGCCTACACCACAGCCACAGCCACGCCAGATCCAAGCCACATCTGCAACCTATGCCACAGCTTGCAGCAACGGCAGATTCTTAACCGAAGCCAGGGATTGAACCCGAGTCCTCGTAGATACTAGTCAGGTTCTTAACCTGCTGAGCCACAAGGGGAAACTCTGATTTTGCTTCTTTATCAGTCTATGGCCGTCTTACTGAGTACCACAAGCAAGTTGTGTCATGTTTGTATTTCCCATAACACCCAACAGAGTACCTGCCACCCAGTGGGCACAAAGCAAATGTTTGTGGAATAGAATACTGAAGATCACCCTGCTGGCGGATTAATGTGAGCCCCAGGATTCAGATTCCCCACCCTCTGTTTTAGAAATCATACTAGTCCCGCACTCTTCTGGTTTTCCCTTGCTTTGTGGACCTTAGACATTTTGTGTCCTCAACAACGCGATTATTATCTCTCTGGATGTACTTATGAGCCAGGAACAAACAGAACTAAACCACAAATGTGTACATAGTCACATTTCTGGTACCTTCCCTGTGAAGAGTATTCTTTGTTTGTGCTTCAGGGCGATTCACTGTTTTTTTGTTTTGTTTTGTTTTTTTCGGATTAACTGAGTATATTAGCTGAGTGGCAGAGAGAAGGCACTAGATGCTGCTAAGAAAGTATATAGCAAAGAAAATGTCTTAAGAGGTTTGAGGAGGGGGAGTGTGGAGAGAATGACTAAGCTATCCAGCAAAGGCTGGGTTTCCTAAGGAGAGGGGGATCTGGGGTACTAGAAAAACTGCCACGAGGTGGGGAAGAGTAGGGAGAGTGTGTTATAAATACGTGAAGAGAATGCGGGGGCAGCTGTCCTGTGCTAAGAATGTCATTGTCTTTCAAAGGCTATCTTAAGAATCACTCTTAAAGATCTTTAAGATCTAAATTTTTCTCCAAGGCTTTGGGAACTAGGGTCATATGTGTGTGTGTGTGTGTGTGTGTGTGTGTGTGTGTGTGTGTGTGTGTGTGTGTGTGAGAGAGAGAGAGAGAGAGAGAGAGAGAGAGAGAGAGAGAGAGAGAGAGATCGTGTTGAAAATTAAAAGGCTCAGTTTTATTTGGGGTAGAGTCAATATCTGATACACAGATATTGGTTTACTAACATGTTAGTAGGTTACTTAATAGAGAGGTTTTTTTTTTTTTTTGCATTTTTTAAAATAAAAATTGCATGCCCAAAGGCACTTAGTTTGTGCAATTGGTCATAGAGCCAGAAATTGTACAGTGGGCACTGGAGGTAGAATTTTGACTATAGGTGTATGAAAATAGAATAACAGGATAACAGAAAAACAGGAGATGATGAGTTCTCTTGTGGCACAGCAGGTTAAGAATCTGGCATTGTCACTGCAGCAGCTCGAGTTGCTGCTGTGGCAAGGGCTCAATCCCTGGCCTGGGTGCAGTTTCCGCATGCTGTGGGCATGGCCAAAACAAACAAACAACAACAAGTAAAACAAAACAAACAAACAAAAAGACCCAGCAGATGCCACAAGGCCAGAAGTTACCTTAAAGCTGAATTTGTTTTACCCAGAGCTGAGGGAAGCAGACACAACTATAGCTTTGTAGGCACATTGTTGTTGGACTAAGGGTATGGCATTTATTAAAAAACACATTCAAAGAATCCATTCTGAGTTTAAAGCCAGATACTTGGTCCTATTTCGAGGAACCCCATCTCTAATACAGAGACTTAGCCACCTTTTATAGAAACCCTCCCAGAGTTAGTTAGTATCCTTGGCAAGTGTTCATTGTTGGGACTGTTCTCTCGGCTCTTGCTAGGTCCTTGGAGAGGGGATTGTTACTTTGATCCCTTTTGATTTCTCAGGTAGTCTTTTAGGATTGACCAGAGAGAAAGGAGAGTTGGCATCTAAAAGTTCTACAGCCAGATGGCAGAGAGATGGGCCATAGCGGCGTCTAGCCTCAGCTCCAGAGACAGAAGGCAGTGTCCTATCAGCCGGCCACAAGTGACACCATCTCACCGAGCTTCCACATCAAGCGACTCTCTCTAAGGGCAAAAACCTGTTCAGTTTTCTGTTAGCATGCTCGCACTCGGTTATTGACCTGTGTGCTGCATGTGTTCAATTTTTTTTAAAAAAAGTATGCCGTGGCAATTCCCTTAGAATCATACTAGGTCTGCTTGACCTGCCCTAAGGAATACTTTCAGAAGCATTATCATATACAATTTATTCTCTTTGTGCATGTGCCAAAGAAGTATAGTTGCAGAGGGAGACAGGTGAGGTGGAGAAGGAAGCAGTGGGATTGGCACAAAACATTAACTTGAATCGCTTTTCAAAGCTTGTTACCACAGTATAGTAAATATGATTAATTGCATAAAGCACAAACTTTTGTTGTTAGCTCTTTAGTCCCCAAATCAAATTATAAGAAGTTATTTACAAGATTTAAATCCTAAAATAAGATACTGAAATTAAAATAATGGGAGCATTATTCGTCTTCTGGGAGCATTATCCCTCACCCCAAATATGGTCCTCATTGTAGGAATGCTATTCCTGTTGTAGAAAGTGAATTTGAAATCTATGAGAATTTATTGAGGAACTCCTGATTGCCTAGTTTCTAAGTTTTAAGAATTTGACAATATCACATTTCACTTACCTTACTGTCTGCCTCCTATCTTACATTTAAGTGTTCATTTAATTCAATCTGTTTTGTTTTGCACTTCTGGAATTTTCTTTTCCCTTGAACTTACTGACCTTTGTCTAGACATTTTGTATTTGGTTGAATGATGCCCTTACAAATAATATTACATAGTGATAGAGATAATCTATGGAATAACAAAGGCTCATTAGTATCTGCCTAATCTGTTTTACCAAAGGCCAGAGCTTGACAAAGAAGATCACAACCTGGTGGATCCTGCTTGTTCCCAGACAAAGCTTGTTGATTTAGCTGATGATATTTGTCGAGTCCATGCAGGTACAAATGGTAATTGGAAATGATCCAAGAGTCCATGCAGGTACAAATGGTAACTGGAAATGATCCAGGAGTCATAAATGTAGAAATTAAATTGCGACACCACTCTTCCAAGGGCTTGGGCCAAAAATGGAGGCGTTATCCTTGCCTTTACTCTTTCTCTGATACTCCCCACCCTGTCAACAAATCCTCTTGGCTCTTCCACTAAAATATGATCCAGAGTCTGGCCTTTTCTCAGCACACCCATTACTTTTAACTATTCCATTCTTAGCCACCATTTCTTTGGTGCATTACTTCAATAGCCTCTTCACTGTAGGGAGAATTGTGAGTGTAAGGTAAAAATGACAGTGAAAGATGGCTACAATATCTCTACATTCCTTTACTTTTCAGGCAGGCTGTATCTAAATTTCTAGCAGAATATTTGATTGCAAGAACCAGAATATTTGACTGCAGAACCTATTCAAACTCATTCAAACTCATTTCCTCATTTACAAGGAAGGAAAGAAAGTGTTGCCAGTTTCACAAGGAATAAGATTTGGGAACTGGAAAGTCAGGAACGGAGACTTTTCTTTCCACCTCGCTAGAGTCACATCTCTGGGTGTAGTTTGTGCATCTGCTCTGTTCTCCTGGATTCCATAGTTGCCTGGGCACTCCCAGATTCCATCTCAGCTCCACATGACGTATTAGTTGAGACTAATTAGCATCTTTGTGACTCAACTCCAAGTTCCCAGAAGATAATCTCTTGGGTTGGCTTACTTTAGATGTCTGCCTTTGATCTGGTCAGTTTAGACCAAGACACATGGTCACCAGATCAAAACACAGTTGCCCAGGTCCAGCATCTCAGCAGGCCCTGGGGACCCATTCAGAAAAGAGGTCATGAAGTAGGCAAACCAACTCATTAACATCCCTACTGCAATTTACAGATAATTTAAATTCAATATTCTATTAAACGGTGTAGTGAATCAATTATTGTCATGCATACATCCTTTGGGACTCAATAAGCGAAAATCAAGTTGATATAAATGAAAGCTAGCAGGTGAGGTTGATTTGGTTTACCTTCCAGAAAGTTTCTGCCAATACAATAGTTTCGCCTTAAAATATTTATTTTTGGTTTCTATTTATTCCTCTCAATCAGCAGCCAGCTGCCCCTGTGAGACCAATAACAGAGCCTTTGTTAGCTAAGTAGCCCTTAAAAAAGCTAATGAAGACTGGCAGATTCAGGAATGCAATAAATTCTGGATCTCTGGCCTTTCATGCCAAATAATTTAATGAACTGCCTATCTTTTTGTGTGTTAATTATTTCTTTTTTGCCTTTTAATTTTCATTGTATTAAGAGAGTACTGTTTAGAGCAGTCCTGCCTCAGCTAAATGTAATATAGCTATTTATAATTTATCAGTAGTATACACTATTATGTCCTCATCTTCTAGTCCATTCTTCAGTAAGCAGGTATGAAAGAATTCCATTTGGGAGAATGTCACTTGTCCAAAGGCAGAAAGCTATTGAATTGTTTGGAAACAGCACACTGATTCATTCATTAAAAATAAATAAATAAATTTTTGTTGAGAGATTTTTATGGGTACAACTGAACCATGTACTAAATTTTAAAATGAATAATATGAATTACTGAATTTTTAATCATTTTATCCTGAACTTTTTTTTTGTCTTTTCTGTCTTTTCTAGGGCTGCATCTGCAGCACACGGAGGTTCCCAGGCCAAGGGTCCAATTGGAGCCATTGCTGCCGGCCTAGGCCAGAGCCACAGCAACACCAGATCTGAGCCGAGTCTGCGACCTAAATCACAGCTCACGGCAACGTGGGATCCTTAACCCACTGTGCAAGGCCAGGGATCAAACCTGCAACCTCATGGTTCAGGATTCTTTAACCACTGAGCCATGACGGGAACTCCAAAACTTTAAATTTCTAATGAATTTTAATTTTAAATCAAACTTCTTAATCTAAAAAAATCAATTAATCAATTGAAACTGACTTATGAGAAACAGCATGAGTTTGAGGATCCGTTATTTTATCTTTGCCTTCATAAAGGTTGATATTTGGGGGCATTGCTTTTTACCCAGCAGAATTATGGATATGTCTCTGAACCAGGAGAGAATGGTTTGTAAGTTCAATAAGTTAACTGAGATTAGTGGATATGCCCCATATTCATCCTCAGGTCTACTTGTCCTCTATGAACCAAAGTCTTGGGAATACTAGGATAAGTTGATAATCTGTTGAGAGGGTCAAGTACAAAAATGAAAACAAAAATTCGGGAGTCAAAAATGGGAGACTGGTTTACATTGGTGTTTTGTTGAAAACGCTTCTACCTCAAGGATAGTTTTTCTATTCTACTATGTGCAACTAATGTCATGCAAACTTTACATCTTTATTGCAGTTTATTCTCACAAAACTCTAGAAAGAAGGTAGTATTAATCTCATTTAACATATGAGGAATATGACCCTAAGATAAGTAAGTAATTTGCCCAAGGTTGCACATATTACCAAGGTCTGGATTGAAATCCATGTCCGGCTAACAGCAGAGCCTAGGGTTTTTCCACTATAAAAGACCTCTCAGCAGGAAACTGTTTCTTCTCCAAAGAGTTCATAATCCAATGAAGACAAATCATCCAACAGATTTATTTTCAAACTAGATAAACAGGTGGATCATAGAATTCTGTGGGGATGTGGTCCTTTCCGCAATTTATACTTATGGAGGCATCCGTCTTTTTAAAAACCTCTCCGGGGAATTCTGATCACCTCCCCAGCTGCCTTACAATGCTCTTTTCCCTCCTCTTCACCTTGTCAGCTCCTCATCACTTGGACTCAACCACAGTGAATTCTCCATTTCCAGGCCTCCAGCCAATTAAATTACCCTCTTCAGTCCTGCTCCTGCATGATTCCATCAATGAACTCATCACATTGTTTCACAATTACTTATTTACTGAGATATGTCCCCTTTTGACTAGGGAGCTTTTTGAAAGCAAGAATTATATTTTGGGGTCTTCAGCACCTAGCACAATGCCTCACACTTAACAAAATGTTTCAGAGAACTAAATTAGTACACAAAAATTTCAGAGCCACTTGGAAATAGCCCAAGAAAAATCTCCAAATTTGCTATATCGTTTGTTACATCGAAGCAATTAACTGAGTAGTTCAGTAAATATTAAACCACAAAACAACTTTATAGGTTTCAGGTGTAAGACATCGTCCTTGGATGAGGAAGCTCCACGGAGAACTACATTTCCCGAAACCCCTGAGGCCCAGGGGTAGTTGGTTTAAGCCCGTCACATCGACCAATACCGGGATGAGAATTTCCCTGAGCGGGCAGGAGGGGACCAATCACAAAGAAGAGGGCGGGTACCTCTGATTTGGGTTCTGAAAACCCTCTGTAGCTCAAGACCATCTTAGGCAGAGAGTTGTTAGCTTGGGAGCTTGTTCTCTCTTTCCACCTCACCCCTACGAATAAAATTAGTCTTCATGGGTTTCCATCCTTCTTTACGTTTTTTCTTAGTTTCTAAATCCTTCCTAATCAAGTACCTCTTCTTTCCATCCACTTTTCTTTATTGAACTCACTCTCCGGAAATGGTACCCGCAGCTCATATGAATCTCTCTGCCTTTTCAAACTTGAGCCAGACATTTGCCTTCAAGCATCTAACTGAGATTATGACAGTGAAGCAGTGGAAAGGTTTGAGCGAAAACTTCATCCTTCCCTCCCTTGCAAGAGTAGAGAAGTCGCTGGGGTCTACTTAGTGGATAATCAGCATTACCTGGCAGATTGGAGGTTCTGAAAATGAGTGTCCGAGCTGTGTTTACCTCCATTCTCGCTCCCGCCCCCATCTCCGCCCACCGTAGCGTCGGGGCAGATATCCAGCCCTGGGGAGGCTTTCCCTTTGGCAGACCATCCCACTCTAGAAGCTACCGGCCACGGCCACGCTTTCCTCCCTCTGGGTTTATCTCCTTTCCTAGTACCTCTCTAAGTCTGCCATCCTCTTACCACAGACATAACCTTTGTCTAGACGCACTTTTTCGAAATCCAAAGCCAAATCAATCCAAAACAAAGCCCATCAATAAAGCAGCAACAGCGATATTGCAGCCAGTAGCCGGGAGTGTGTACCTCATTAAAGGGTGAGAGCATAAACCCCCGCTTTAATGACCGAATCTGAAATAAAGGTTTCCTGCTACTCGTTAGTCGTCAACATTTTTACTATCCCAGCTGCAGGAGAAGCAGCTGCATCCTCTAGCAGGGCGATTGAGATGGGAGAAATTTAGCCGCGGTCTGGGATTTTCGCAGAGGATAATTTAAGCCCCAGCTCCACTCTGGCGGCGGAGGAGGGGGAGGTGGGTGCGCGCTGCGCGCATGCTCAGGAGCCCCCGTCCGCGGAGGCCCAGCTGCCACCACCGCCGCGGCGGGCGCTGTAACCGCGGCTGCCGCTGCTGCTCGGAGCGGGCGTTGGCGCCGTGTGTCGAGGCGCCCTGTCAGGCGAAAGGGAGCTGCCGGGAGGGAGCGCGGGCGGCGGCGGCGGCGCCTGAAGAGGGCAGCCGGGGCTCAGAAGGAGCGAGGGCGGGCCGATCTAGCGGCGGAGGAGCGAGGCGGAGAGCGCGGGGACCCACCCCGGGCGCCCTGCGTGCGATGCCCGGCGGGCAGAGGCGCTGAGCGGCAGGGAGCCGGCGCGGCGGCCGCGGACCGAGAGCCGGCGACCCCGGGGAGGAGGAGAAAGAGCAGGAGCGGGAGGAAGCGCCGAGGGACTGCGGGGCCCGGGCGGGCGTGGAGCGGCGGGGCCGCGGGCCATGGACGCGGCGGCAGCGGCGGGGGCGAGCCGGGGTGGCGGCGCGGCGCAGAGTAAGCCCGCGGCCAGGTGAGGCTGGGCGGAGCGGGCTCCGGGCGCCGCCGCCACTGCTGTGCCGCCGGGCCGCGGAGCGAGGCGGCGGCGGCGGCGGCTGAAGCGGCGCCACAGCAGCCGCGGCGAACAGCGGCGGCCTCGGAGGAAGAGGGTCGCCGCCCGGGGCTCTGGTGACCGCGGCTCTCTCGTCGTCGCAGTATTTCCTGTCTGGATTATCTTTTGCTTCTCCCCAGCTGCCTCCTTCCCCTCACACTCCCACTCCCTCCCACTCCTCCGCGTCCTCGCTGGAAGCTGCCCTCGGCCCGGGCTCGTCCCCCCTCCACGCCGGGGGACGCTCCTTACCTCCCCTCCCGGGCTGCGGGGGAACCCCGCCGAGACCATGAGGAAATTCAACATCAGGAAGGTGCTGGACGGCCTGACCGCGGGCTCGTCCTCGGCCTCGCAGCAGCAGCAGCAGCAGCACCCGCCTGGGAACCGGGAGCCCGAGATCCAGGAAACGCTCCAGTCCGAGCACTTCCAGCTTTGCAAGGTGAACGGAGCGCGCAGTCCCGCGAAAATTGGGGTCGTTTTAGGGGCAGCTCGGGCTTTACGTGCGGGTGCGAGGTATTGAGCGCCGATAACAATCCTACCTCGAATAAAGGGCTCGCTCGTCTAGCAAACATTTGCTCGGTGAGCTGTGTTGATTGACATCATCTTACTCCTTTTCGTTGATTTTTTACACGTGCAGCAGTCGTCTCAACATTGCTTCTAACCTGTTAAAGTGACCTTTAATTCATATTCTTAGTCTTGTGCCTTTTTATATTTTAGCATTTTAATATCTAATTCACCAACTTCCAAGTTTCTTTTGGGAGCGGTGCCAATTGCATATTGTTTACCAAACAGCCAAGCCTGTTCAACTAGATATTTTGCTTATTACTTTCCCTTTAAAATGTGAAAGGAGGCTTAAGATATGAAATCACAGGGTCCTTCTATCATGGTGTTTGGTTAAAAAGTTAGAACTGTGATTTTTTTTTGCTTGTTAATGGCACGACAACTGTCACAGCAGTCTGTAATTCAGAAAGAATGATGCAGCGAATTAATTCACCAGCTGCTCAATGAGAAATACAAACTTGTGTTGGTCTTAATATCTGCCTTCCTCATAAATACCAGGCGCGTTCCTAAGTCAGAGTTTCTTAAAAGAACGTAATACACTTTTTTGCCCTCGTGTCCTAAAATTACTAAGGATTTAATAGTAAATTGCAAAATATATGCTTTATTTATTTTCATTGTTACACTTGGAAAATGTTGAGATAGATGTTTGCTAACTGCTTTACTGAATCCTTCCCTAAAGTAATTATGACAGCATTTCCTTAGCAGTTCTTGGCATTTGGCATCCAAAGTCATGATGAAGTTTATACGCTTGAAATAAAGCATGAATTGCATTTTAAAATGAATTTACAGAATTTTTGACCACTGCAAACTTTATTAATTTGTTCTCAGGCAGAATAGAATATTAAGAAATTTTCTTCTATAGAATGCCAGTATGATAGAAAAATAGAAATTAAGGTGTAGCACTAAGATAGATTTGGGGGGGGTCACAAATTTGGGGGTGTCAGGTTTAACTTGCATAAGTTTTGTTTAATGTAAATTTCATAGTTTTTTAAAGCAGTGCATGTGTATGTTTTTTGCATCAATTATAGTTGGTTCTAGATTCTAATGCCTCTACTGTTCTTGTTCAAAAATTTTGCTTCCTGCCTTGGTTGCTGTGATGTCACTTGCCCATCCCTAGACTGTTCGCCATGGATTCCCCTATCAACCCTCAGCCCTGGCTTTTGATCCTGTACAGAAGATCCTGGCAGTGGGAACTCAGACTGGTGCTTTAAGGCTGTATCCTTTAATTTAATCTTTTTTTTTTTTTTTTTTTTTAACTTGTACCATATTTTCTGTAGTCTTTCTGTGTTGCTGATTAGTTGCTTTTCCTGTTGCATTCCAAAGAAATAGTAGGATCAGGTATTATGTGAAATCATGCAGTAGTGTCTTTTCCCATGATTCTACATATATTCAGGTTGTATGTTGCTATTCAGTTCTCAATTTATAGTAGCTAAACATGTATCTACATAGAGTTCTGAAGTTTTGCTGTAGTAAGTACTGTCTTTGCAAGGAGGCAGACGTTTCTAATGGGAAATATATCTGCTTGTACTAGTGGACCTTTAAACGGAACTAGGTTTAAAGACAGTAGCACAGGCACATTTTATTTGCTTTTTAAAAATACTGTGCACAGTCAGTGTTAGAATTGTGACCTATTATTCTAATGAATTAGAAGTTGAAGTGGAATTTGGTTGTTTGTGACTCTAGACAAATCATTAGAAAACATCCATCGAGAAAAATCATTCCATCTAGAAAAACATTGGAAAACAAATTTATTTCGTGTAGGTAGTTACAAAGTGTTGCTATTTCTAGAAGTTGTAGAGATCATTTTCTTAGTATAATGCAAAAGGGTAAGTGTACTCTCTAGATAGGTTTTTCCCTTTCATGGTCTACATTTGTTATGTAAAAACTGTTAGCCTGGCTGTACTCTCAAGTATTATTATGGAGAGAATTATTTTTCTTGGTTTATGCATGAACTATGATAGTTTTGTCATAGTGCGTTTTTCCAAATACCTACTCATTCTTCAAGATCATTTTTTTAGTTTGAACAATGGAGAATACTTCATAATTCTTCTTTTAACTATTTAACTTGAAATAAAATTGGGTAAATGTCATAGTAAAAGTAAACATTCTTAATCTAAATGATCTTATTTTTAAACTTAAACATAAAATTTTGAAAACAAAAATGCTTTGTTTATCCCTTTGGAGGATATCTGCTTCCTACATATTTTTGAAGTAATGTGTTGGTAATAAATAGAAAAAAATAGCACTAGATACAAACACGGAGGAGCAGGGAATTTTATCCCCTACATTTTAGGTTTATCTGGCATCTGAGCAAGGGGAGGGGAGCCTGCTTTTGAGTTAAACATGTGCCTTACATTTCCTATAATCTTTTAAAATCCTCATTTCGCAGTAGTGCTGCATATGGTATCAGCATGTGCCTCAAGTTTCATTTGTGATTAGTGTGCTGTGTTTAGTGTGTTATGTTCAAAATGCTTATGAAAGTTTTCATTGGACTGTGTTACTAAGTGAAGTCAGTCATTCATAGTAAATACCAGTAGTGCACTCCTATCAATTAAAACGGTAAAATCTGACCAGGTTAGATCTGAATCCGTGAATTTCTAAATGGTTCTTGCCCAAATATTTAGATAGTTGATATTTTGGGCCTCAATTGTTTAGATACTTTTATTCCTATATCCGGTGATCAATACCTTCTAGTTTAGGGTTCCTATTTTAGTCTTGTGAAGATGAGAATAAAATTAACTTTGGCAATGTGAGTACTAAAATTAATTTTGGTAGTGTGGGTGCTAAGTATTCAACAAAACTGTATAATGACAAAACTGTGTAATGACAAAAGTAGTGTGTTGTTGGCTCTAGATGGACTATTTAGAAATGAAAAGCAGATTTGTTTTTGTTGTTTCCAGTAAGAGTATCATCTCTGGACTAAAAGGAAAAGTTGATCAGTTATTTTTAGATTATTTTGCTTTTCTTTTAAATGGGTTTTACTATTTTCTCAATCAAGACTCAGTGTGGTCCTAATTTTCTTATGGTACATAACTTTTTTTTTAACAGCCAGTCTGCTCCTTTTATAATTTAATGTAATTTTAGGTACCACAAGCAAGGCTGATTTTATAAAACTAAATATTTTTCTTACACAAGACTTTATACCCCTAATACATTTGATAATTAGTAAATTGCTCAGAAGTTAAAATGTTAGGCTTAATGTTAATTACCAAATAAAACCAAGGATGAAGTGTACAGAATCGTCACTTATGTCTTTTTCTTTTTTACATGTTTTTATAGTTAATATACTACATGAAATGTGAACCTGTAATTTACAATTCTATTCAGTTTTTGGTTTTTTTTTTTTTTTTTTTTTTTTTTTAGACCCTCTTGCTATATTTAGAATGATCTTAGAGCAATTTGCCAAATATATTTCTATTTTCCCTTTTTATGATACTTACATAAATATTCTAGCATGATAAATTGGTTTGTCTACCAGTAATACAACCTCATCATTCCTTCTGTTAGGTTTAAGTAGGAGATAAGTTTATGAGCTTTATTACGGCTTTGAGTTATAGAAAATGGCTAAGACCTTTTTATTTTTATCTAATTTCCACATACGTGGTTTAAGATATGTTAGTTTTTCTGTTCTTTGTTTTTTCGAAAGCTAGATAACTAAAGTTTATTTCTAAGCTCCATGTTAGTTTAATGTGCAGACTTTGTTCTATTGCTGTTGCTCTTTTTACCTTTTTCACGATTGCAATTGGTTTTAGTTCTTTTATTTTGCTCTTATATTAGACCCTTGTAGCCTGTAATACATTTATCCTAAAAGATGTCTTTAGAGCAGAAATATACTTGTAAATAAATTCTTTTAACTGTGGAGCCTAGTGGAGGTATTCACAGTGGGATTGGGCTATTAGAATTTGAATTGCATATCTAATATGACTAATAGGATGTCTTCCTAAATGTTGCAGGATAAACTAATTTACCTATTTTTTGGTTAGGAAGATAATGATGTGAAATTTACATCTGATATCTAATGTTTGTAGACAGAAATTAGTGAAAATCTGAATTCTTAAAAACAATCCATAGTGAGGCAAGGTAAATTTAATGTATTTGCTACATTAATGTATAGCAAATGACTGATATTATTATAAACATGCTTTATTATAAACATGCTTTATGTTCAACCTTGCCTTCTGGAATGAATATGAGATTGGAACGAACTTATTGATAGGAAGCAGGTAGGCGGAGTTTTATATGCCAAGTCTTAACAGTAGTGATGTGATTTAATTATCTTAATTCTCCTCCTTTTACCATGTAGAAAAAGGTGCAGTTTGATTCTTCTGAGGAATCTAGGGATCTGAAATATTGGAATAAAATAGTCATCTATTCTCATATGAAATAAGTAAAAGGGAGAAAAAGGTTCTAACCACAAGAAGGAAGGCGTTTCTAGTAATACTGCTGTTATCCTTATCTAGACTTCTGGTTTACTAGTATATTTTTGAAATTTCTCCATAGTCTGTTGTAACATGGGCTATCTTGGTCTTTTTTTTAAGGTATTTTTGTTTAAACACAATGAGGTAGTTTTATGTATTAATATTTCAAGGACTAAGCCAAAAAAATGGAGTTTCACATTTACTGAATTTTTATAAAAATCTTGAGTTTTTAAGTATCAAATATTTAAGGACCTCATTTATTATCTTCCTAATTTGTGGAAAATGCAGTAGCGGTTTCTACTTTGATAAGGTATGGACTCGTCTTTTAAAATACAGTGTAATGTTGCTGAATGCAGGCTTACAAAATGATTTCTGTACTTTTCTGATCATTTAATAAGCACTTCATTGTTAACATTTGTTTATGAATTGTGGCCTGATTTCTTGTTGGTGTCTTGCCACTAAAGAATTATGTCTGTGAGTTAGTGTTTTGTTTTTTTCCCTAACTTTTAAGATGAAGATGCTATATTAGACGATTTCTTCAAGGAACAACTCTTGAGATTCTAAGTAGTTATATGTCATAGGTATGCAAAAGAAATGAAAATAAGAGTCTTACCTTCAAAAGGTTTCCAGTCCTAGCTAAAGGACTAGAATTACATAAATGTAATTGAAATTATAATTACTTAGGGGTCTACTGACATGGCACTACTGACATGGCACAAAGTCAAATTACAGGTAACTTGACTGCATATGATATTTCTGCACATTAGTAGATGAGGATTCAGCATGGCAGGGGAGGAGTAGGAAAAGTATTCTAGGCAAACAGTGTCGGTAAAAGTAGAGAAAAGGGAATCATGGTAGTTAAGAGGAATACTATAGAGGTTGGAATTGTGATCCTAATTGAGTTGGGGGAAGAAATAAGAAGTCAGTTGGTGGGAAAACCTTGAATGTTAACCTGAGTTATCTGGGTGTTTCTCAGTGAGGAATCATTGTAGTTATCTAAGGACATACGCTGTCAGGAAGACAGTGTGATTTTTAGGCTGACTAATAGGGCAGTGGTGTCTTGGATGAAAAGAATAGGCTGAGGGAACCTAAATATGTAACTGTTACTCCGTTTGTGAGGTGGATCCAGGGCAGGGGCAATGGAATGGGAACTGGAGAAGGACTTGACTTCTTTTTATCCAATCCTGGGATAACTAAAGATGATGGCGAAATTTTCAGATCCTTCACTGAGGCAGTTAGAAGACAGAAATGGAAAACTCGGTGAAGAAGGTGGCAGAGTAATGTTGAGCTTGGGATTATGTCATCTTTTACACTATTCCCATTTTGGGAAGGTAGCCTAGACTTATTTTACCTTGAGAACTTGATACACTTTTACATTTGATTTCCTTTGGGTTGATCATTGGTGACTTCCTGGACTTTGTGATTGAATTGAACTGGTTTAAAGTCACTGTTAGCTGTTGGGCTTTGTCCATTTGTCCTAGGTCGGTGTCTCTCGGTTGTGCTAGCGTTTGGGGCTGGATAATTCTGTGGGTTTGTCCAGCACATTCAGCTTATTTAATATTTCTGGCTCCCATTTACTCAATGCCAAAGTTGTTTCTGCTGTCATTGTGGCAACCCAGATGCCCCCCCTGCCCATCCTTCCAGGTGCTTCTGCTTGAGAACCATTACACTTTGTCCTAGTCTTCACCAGTTAAGTGGGAATAATAACCCTACCTCACTCATGAGGTGAGCATCAGGATTAAATGCAATAGTATGTATGTGTAGTTTTCAAGACTATGCAAGCACTGCTGTGGGGACTATTCAAGATGCTATAAGTGAGAGTTTTTCTGAAGGCCCCTTAGCTGTGCACCTATTGACTCATTCATAATCCAGGTCAGTAGATACAGAAGTGTAAACCTTTGTTTACAAAAAGGAGCCATGAAAAAGCATGTGAAACACACTTTTTTCATTGTTGAAACAGCTCACATTGAATACTAAGATGTTTGGTGGTTTTTCCTTTTATAATAAAGTCAGTAGGTAGTCTTGCATCTTAAACTCGAGTTTTAATTTTGTTTCTTGTTTCGTTAAATACTTGTAGAGGGCAATGCCGGGTACTGTATAGAAATGCCTTAATTTCATTTATTTTTGTAGCTAATGCAGCCTTTGAAGAAAAGGTCTTAAAGTAATGTTTTTGCCTTCTTTAAAATGGCTGTGTTCTTTTCAACCACAGGTTTGCAAAATTGCTATTTATATGTGATGAAATGATGTATGTTGAAGTTTATTACACTCTGGAGGTGATAAATGATTGTTTAATGATTTTGTACTATAAAAGCATTGGAATGTTTGATTATGCTGCTTATTAATTTTATTTTATAAAACATAATTATAATATTGGTGAAAATGTTTGGAAATAGATTTTTTTGTTCGAAGTAGTTAGTAAAACAGTTTAGCTAGGATGTAGCCAAATTTGTATTACTCTTCTCACCATCCTTTAGTTCATAGAAGAATTCTAGTCATTTGGAATTCTAGCTGTAGAGGAGAAACAAGGACTTTGAAATATTTTTGACTTTTCAACTCAGCTCTTCAGTAAAGAGCACTTTGTATAAAAGGGAGAATGAGTCCTATGTCAGCCATAGGTTGTGATTCTCAGCATGGATTACTGCAGCAGGAAATAGCAGTCATCTACTAGATTTAGCAATCTCAATTGCTTTAATGTTTCATCCTCTTGTTTCATTTTCAAGAAATTTTGACAGAATACTGTAAACCAAGTATAATAGAAAAAATAAAAATCATTGTATAAAAAAATTTGCACACTAGCCCTGTTTACTGTGTAACTTTTTTGTTTTTATTTTGGGGCTGTGGATGGATGGGACAAGGGGTCGTGGGGGGAAGAATCACTGGGAGAGCTTATTCCTCATTGTTCTACACTGGGCCATGTGTTTAGTGAGTCCTTAGGTCTAAGAATACTTTTTTTTCCCTGTTAAAATAATCCTTTAAAGCCCAGTGCCTTTTGTCTGTGTATTTTTGATTTAATTCCATTTCTGCTTCTACCTATGTAGCCACCTACTTAATTTAACATTTGAAGTCTAAATTTCTACATTACCATCATTTACATGTAATATCACAGTTGTCACATGTTTAAAACCAGACCTTTTGTAAATTATAGCTGTAATATTGAACAGTATTTTTCTTTTAAAATAAACTGTCAGAAAACCTTAAGCATATGAAAAGATGGAGTAGAGTCCCTACGAGTGCCTGTCAGAATCAACCAGTATCCTCTGCCTTATAAAGAGTCCAGAAATTGGACAGTGGTCAGTGTACAATTAAAAAATCAAAATGGAAGGAACTAACATATTCTTAATTGATCAACTTAGTATGTTCTCTACTAAAGACCGTATAGAAAATGAGTGTGTATGTGTGCATACAGTTGAAGTAATGAAGATCTCAATCTTGAGTTCAGGAGTCAGCAAACTTTTTCTGTAAAGGCTAAATCACACATGTCTTGGCTGTATTGTCTCTTACGCGAATGCTCAGCTCTGCCTTTGTAGCACAAAAGCAGGGGTGGACAGTATGTGAAGGAGAGAGTGTAGATGTGACAGTATAACTTTATTTATAAGATCAGGCAGTGGGCTGCTTTGGCCCACAAGCTAAAGTTTACCAGTCCTGGCTTTAGTTTATTAGGCTGCCTTGCTTTTAAATCAGAAAGGAATGCCCAGGAAAGAATTACTGACCTTTTTGTACTTGCCTGAATTATGCTTGCATATCTGCAAAGTTTAATCTTTTAGTCATAAATAGAAAAAATATTTTAAAGATTCAAATGATCCATGGGTATTGCTATACACCAAGTTAAATTACTTTCGTATTTTTTTTTATCCCGTGAAAGGGGCATTATTTTTCTGATGAATTATAATTAGTATGATAATGAAGATAACTGATTAGGCATCCTTTGGGGGCAGTTCAGTGATCAATTCTCTTATTTAAATATTCAGCTCGTTTGAGACCTTTACCTCCTAATTTTATCGTTTGTAGTTTTTACCTAATATTCTTATTTATAATTACATAGAGATATGTAGAAAACATTTAGGTATTTTTTGAAAGTGTAAGCAGTTTTGAAGATATTGTGATTCTTTAGATGTCTGCAAATTGTGACTAAAAATAGCTCAATTTCCCTGGTGAAAGAAAACAACCTGAAAAATGTATTAACAACAAAAACAAAAAAATCAAAGTCCTTAGAAGTAAATTTAAATGCATGGTCAACCTTCTTTTAGGAGTCAGGTGTATTGCTTGCCCCTTCTTGGAAAGAATGTAGGTGGTACTTTAATGGAAACCTGAAAGTATATACACTGCCAAATTTTCAGAGTTTCTCATTGCTTATATCACTTTTTAGTAGCAGTAATTATAAATATAACTTTATTCAGTAGGTAAGGCTGATTTCTACTTAGTTTCATTTCTCCAGCTGGTGTTTTAGTCCTTTTAGAAGTTGTTCTGTAAGACAAATGAAATGACATTCTGAGCATATTTCTTTATTGGTGTCATTTAAAAATGGGCATTGATTTAGAATAACATTGCCTTAAAATGGGGAAGAATGTAAAGGTTTTTAACTAAAAAATAGCTAAGGTTTTTGGTTTTATCTTAATCTTCATTTGAAAATTAGAGTTTGCTTAACACATGATGTTATTTGCAAAATGTATAGTCTTAGAAATTATATGGTAATTATTGTTAAAAGATTTTTTTTTTTAATTAGGGATTTTTTTTTTTTTTTTTTTTTTTTTTTGGCTTTTGTAGGGCCGCTCCCACGGCATATGGAGGTTCCCAGGCTAGGGGTCTAATCGGAGCTGTAGCTGCCGGCCTACACCAGAGCCACAGCAACATGGGATCCAAGCCGTGTCTGTTACCTACACCACAGCTCATGGCAACGCCGGATCCTTAACCCACTGAGCAAGACCGGGGATGGAACCTGCAACCTCATGGTTCCTAGTCAGATTCGTTAACCACTGCGCCATGACAGGAACTCCAATTAGGGATATTTTTATAATAGGTTTTGGTCATGTTCCCCTTTGAATAAGTGCTCTCTGGAACATGTGACACTGTTTCTGGAGAGGTCGTCTGTTGAAGAGTGATTAATCCTACCCTTTCCTGAAAGTACATAATCTTTTCTTGTAATAGCAATACCTCTGCTTTTTTCACGGCAGTGCTCTGCCAGAGGTGACTGTAAATCTAGTGGCATCAGCTTTTGCAGTGCTTTCTGCAAATTGCTTTCCTTTTGTGTATTTTCTTCTTTTTTGTCTTTTGAAAAGGAGAAAAAAGTGTTGAGGCAGATTTTCCATCTATTCAGTCTCCCTACTATATTTTTCATAATGTGTTTTATTTTTCTTTTAAAATTCACTTTGCCATTCTTGAGCAAAGAACTTAGCCATTAAGCATCTGAGAATGGATGGTGGGATAAAAGATTGTTTTTACTTGATATGTGAGAATGTATGTTCCTTCTTGTTTCTTTAACCCAGACCGCTATTATTTATGACTATATTTCATAGTTGACTGAGCAAGTGGTTCATTTAAAACTATATTTATGTATCAAAAGCCATTCTGAAGAATTGCCTATGATAATAAATATAATTCATTTTGACCTCTTTATAGTCAATCCTAATTCCAAAACAGTAGATAATATGAATATTTTTTAACCTCTCTGTTAAAAAAATAATAAATCCTTACTCAGAATAATAGTGGAAGATATAACTAGAGGCCTATTTCAACATAGTTAATGCTATAATTATATTTTAGTCTAGATACTGCAATTACCTTGTTTTGATGTTGTTTCATTCACATGAAAAGAAATCAGTTGACTGACATAATTTTTCAAGTACCACTGGGCATTTTCTGTAAAATATTACAGTTGTGTTGGGTTAAGGAGGTTTTAAATGTTGACCTAAGTAACTTTCCTGGTTAATTGTAGCATTTTGTTAAACTTTTACTGTAGAAAGTGTGCACGTTATAAAAGTTGTGCTTAAATAGAAGACAGGCAGAATGTTAGAATTGTGAGTGAGTGGTAAAAATTATGTCCACCCATATGATCGTGAGAATGTGGCTAGCTTTATTTCTTAATATACTAATTTTTTAGTAGGCTTTTTAGAGATTTTTGCTTCATAGCAAAATAAAGCAGAAAGTACAGATTTTCCTTATACTGCTGTTCCCACTTGGCACATTATCAACAATCCCAACTAGAGTGGTACGCTTGTTACAGTAACGAACCTATGTTGACCCATCATCACCCAAGTCCATAGTTTCTTAGGGTTCACTCTTGGTGTTGTACATGCTGTGGGGTTTTTGTTTGTTTGTTTTTCTTTTGTGGCCACACCCACAGCATGTGAAAGTTCCTCCGCCAGGGATTGAATCTGAGCTACAGCTGTGACCTGTGCCACAGCTGTGGCAGTGAGGGATCCTTAACCCACTACACCACAGCGGGAACTCCACCCATCCTACTTTTTAATACCTGCCACAGGGAAAAAATGTACTTTTACATTTTGTTTGGATTCTGATTTTGAGGAAAGCATATTAAATAACTATCTTGATGGTGCATTTTTCAAAGCAGAAGTTTTTGATCAAGTCCAGCTTTTTTTTTTTTTTTTTTTTTTTTTTTTTTTTTTTTTTTAGGGCCATACCCACAGCATATAGAGGTTCCCAGGCTAGGGGTTGAATCAGAGCTGTAACTGCTGGCCCACACCACAGCCACACCATATCTGAGCCACATCTGTGACCTACACCACACAGCTCCCAGCAACGCTGGATCCTTAACCCACTGAGCAAGGGCAGGGATCGAACCTGCATCCTGATGGATACTAGTCAGATTTATTTCCACAGAGCCATGGCAGGAACTCACTTTTTTTCTTTTATGGATGGTTCCTTTGATGTTGTATCTAAAAAGTCATTGCCGTATAAAAGGTTATCTAGGTTTTCTCTGTAATAGGAGTCTTACAGTTTTGTGTTTTACATTTCAGTCTACTATCCATTTTGATAATTTTTTTTGTAAAGGGTATAAAGTCTGTGTCTAGATTCAGTTTTGGTGGGTGGTAAGGGGAAAGGAAGCACTTTGTAGTCCTATGATCAGATCTTAGGCTTTTCCTTTTAGTGAGCCCATGTGTCTGATTTGTGAACTTCACAGGTGCTTCTCAGTTCTCCTGTCCCCCCAGTTCCCCCAGATGTGTTAGGATTGCAAGAATGGGTTGGTGTTGGATATTTTCCTTCCTTTAGGTCAGTTAGATTTCTGGTTAAACCCCCAGCAGTTTAGGCTCTGGTTAGTTTCTTCTGAGGGCAGACCTTATTATGAACAGAATGCTCCAGTGTATTTAAAAATGTTGCTTTCACCTTTCCAGATCCTGGAAGTAGGAGGGGGTTTTTCACACATGGTCACTGTGAGAACCTGGTAGAGCTCACTGAGGTAAAACTCAACTGAAGTGTGGGAAACCCCCCCACCCCCGTCCCCTATGACTGGGTCCACCTAGAGTTTCTAACTCTCAGACTTGTCTACTTTAAACATCCAGCAATTCATCAGTTACCGTCCAGGTTTTCCTACCCTAGCATTGATTTCCTGCCAAGCTGTCTGCTGGTTGGTTTGTTTTGGTAGGTTGCAATTCTCTGTATGGGCCTGTCTCTGCAGTTTTGAGAGCAGCCATTTGTTCTATGGCATCCCTTGTCATAAATCTAAGAAGAGTTGTTGATTTTTAGTTCTGCTTTTTACTAGTAGGATGGAGTGACAGCTTCCGAGTTTCTTTATGTGCTGGTCCATAAACCGGAAGTATGTGTTTTTATAGATGAAAAATATGTGATCTTCAAAAAGAGGTTTTTAAGTTGATATTAGTCAGGTAGGTGAAAATTAGAGTAGGGGTACAGTACCATAAAAGTGAAAATAATCGCTGTCTGACAAAGGTTCTGTTTTGCAAATATGTTCCCATGTCATAAAATGCAAAATAAATGCTTTTTACTAGATTGAACTTTGGTAAAGACTTAAGTTCTTGTTTTGAGCATATTCCTACCAAGTTGATTTAGAACTAGTTCAGATGGAAGTAGCAAATTTTTAGAAGTTTGGAAAGTAAGACCTATAATGAATGGTCTTATATATAAGTTTAAGTATAAATATATATATTTATATATATAAATAATTCATATATATGAATTCATATATATATGAATTTTGTGGAAGATGCTTCTTAATCTAAGCACATTTTTGAGGCACTGTTTTATTTCAACTCCACAAATCATTCTCATATATAGCTGTGGTTGAGGAAAACTGGAAAACCATGTGGGCAAAAGTATAGATTTCTTTTCTTTAAATATTCCGATTCAGTGTGTCTGGCCTGGGCTTTGATGTGTTTAAATTTTCTTAAACATTGATGGATAATGTAGAGCCAGAATTGAGATGTACTGGTTAAGTGTTTGCTAGGCAGGGCAGTAATATTTTAGTGAGGCAGATGGTAGATAAGAACCATGTTCAATACAGTGTATATAGAGAGGCTGTCCTTTTAAAGCAGTTTATAGCATCTTGAGACTTGTGGTATAACCGTGGGGAAATAAGCTGACATTTTGCTCCACCATTGCCTTTGCAGACAAGGCTGTGAGACTGTGATGTATTAAGTTATTTATGAAGATGAAAAGGAACTGGAATTCTAGGTTTGAATTACTCTTCTTCCTAACAGTATATCATTGGACATGAGAACCAGCAATTAAAAAAAAAAAAAAAAAAAAAAGGTAGATCTAATTATTTAAAAAGTCTAGCCTGAAACTTGCAAGTGACCTTCCCACTGATCAGGGGAAGGAGGCAGGCCAAGCATTTTACAGATGAGAAAATTACATATGGGTTGTCCTACCACAGATCAGTTTACATATTTACTTTTTTTTGGTAATTTGCTACTTTTAGAAATTTTATTTTTTTTAAACAGGTTGTGTTATCTTTATTACAACAAATGTATGTTGCCCCTTTATTTGTTGCCGTCCATTTATTCTTCAGAACAGTATAGAATAACAAAGAAATGCAAAACTTCCATATATTTGATTTGTTGTTTATGTTACCAGAGTAAATGGTAGAGTTGGTCTAAGAGCTCATCCTCTTCTCATTTTAAGAATGCTTTCATCAATATTCTTTGACCACATTATGGGAGTATTTAGATTTTAACTTTGTTATTGAAAAGTAGTCACATTAAGGTGCAAGACTTAGGCCGTTAGAAATAATCAATCATCCATAGTTCAGAGCCAGTTCAGAGTAGACAACTTGAAAGTTTTCTAGAATAAAGAGGTATGTATTACCCTGTTTGTTCAAGTCTAGGAATGTACTAAAAGAAGTGGTAACAGAAGTTAGTGAAAATCTTCAGGTTTTCTAATGAATTAAAATTATACTTAGGTTTTATATCTTTACAGCAGCAGGAAGGAGCAGTTTACCTTCAGAAGTCTTTCTTGGTTTGTTACCAGAGTATCTGCTCAAAGAAAGGTTCCTTCACAGTATATTACGTAATTAAATGTGGGATAATTTATTACTCATTGGTTCATAAAAAATATCCATATTCTCATTTTTAAACTTTGCAGGATATAAATGTATTTCCAGAAACTGCAACAGACATCAAAGTTCTCCAGTTGCTTTCTATTTTATATGTACTCCAGTCTTCCATTTTTAGGTTGGAAAATTGATTTATGTCACTTCTGTGGCTATTGGAATAATGCTAGTACTTTCTTTGCTTTTTTCCTCATTGATAGGAATTGATAAACAGATTCTCTGAGAAGATAGATAATCTTTAAAGATCTTAATAATTTACCAAGTATACCATCTTGATTTTACCACATAAGAGTAGAGGTTGTCAAAATATGTATATAATGCACAGTGATAGTCGCAGAAGTGAAACTTGCTGAGGAGCTGTACTTTTAGAACTTAGCGTTGGCTGGGGTCCCATTGCTTGCTTCTTTTACTATTATTTGTTGTTCTTTGCTGACAGTACAGTAGAAATCCCAGAAGGAAGAATAAGCACTAAGAGGAACTATTGCTGTACTTGTAATACCAACCTAACACATGATCGAAAAGTAAAATGAATAGGCTGGAAATGTAGATTTCATGGAATTTTAAAAATTTAAAATGGACTCTGGAAATGATCTAGTCCAACCCTCTGATAGAGACAAAAACTAGAGCATTTTCCTACCATCCTGTATTTTTTGTTGGCTTTCTGAAAAGTGAACTAATTTTACCTAAGAACATATGAATGAACGTAAACGTATTTCTTAGATTTTAAAAGGACATCCTTTTATAAATATTCATTACATGCATAGCCTGCTATGTGACAAACGCTATTGCAGGCTCTGGGGTGAAGAGGCAAGATCACTATGTTCCTATTACCTGAGACTTAAAGTCTAGGCAGCCTGTATGGAAGGCTTTCAAAACTAATCTTACAATTTCCTCACAGATACGTCCTTGGTTCCTTCAACAGGAATTAATCTACAGAATGCAGTATGACTATTTAATAAGCAAGGAAGAAAATCAATAGAACAGCATGGACATAGAACAGTATAAGGCTGAAGCCCAAATGAACTGACAATTGTGTAAATAATTAGAAAGTGTTTTTGCTTTTCAAGCTAAATTCTTTAGCTTCAAAATGAACACTATTTGGGGGGTATATGTGCACCTAACTGCTATATTGCTTCTATGTTTCTACTCTAGACTTTAAGACTTTTGAGGATAGGGACCATGAATTATATTCCCAGTGCCTGTTAAAGTTCTCAATTAAGAAAAATTAAATGAATAGGTTAAGCAAACATGGTTAAGGAATATCATTTTATTGCTTGCCATCTTTATCCTTTAAGAGCTACAAAATGGGAATTGTGGAGACCAAGTAGAATCTTTAGTACAAATTCTGCATTGTTTCCTCTTTAATTTGCCAGTTATTATTCCATCCAAATGGTAAATTTTTCGGGGTAACCTATATGGTCTGAAGTATTCATGTGATGAGATTTTTCAGTGGTGTATTTAGGTTCGGGTCTCATTTCATTTATCCTTCTGGGTACTGCCATCTGAAGACACTTTTTTGAGGGAGGAGAGCGAAGTAAAATACATTTTTTATCTGTGATTTCTTTGATAAATTTTCTTATTTTTTTTCTGTTGTTAAATGTCACTTCTAAAACAACCCTTTATATTGCATTTTTTTTCTTATGCTTTACAAGTTCTTTATATTTTGGCTGTACTTTTTTTAATAGGTTCTTAAGACAACATAACAGCAAATAGTTTTACTTGTTCAGCTTACTGTTGTGAATCAAAGCATCTTTTCCCTACTTTTTAAAGCATTTTTTTAATTAGAATTTTAAAATTTTTATCAATATACTTTAAGGATTAATGTATTTTAAAACTATTAGATGGAATATATATGATCATAATTTATAAAAGAAAAGACATTTTTCTTGGCATTTTACTTATATATTTCTAAAACCATTCTTTGTATGATTGAGTTCTCATTTGTGTAAGAGAATGCTGTGTTTTCTTTCTCATCTATTGAATACTTCCTGTGTTTAAATCTTGAATGAAATAAAAATGTTTAAAAATTTGGTGCAGGACGGAAGGGGAAAAAAAGAGCTTAACTGCAAAAATGCTAAACTCTAGTCTTGTTTAGTCTCTTACTATTCTGTTTTTCATTTAGGTTGCTAAATTTTCATTGCTTAGGAAAGATATTTTAAAATCTCAGATAAAAGAGATTTTCAAATTTTATTTAAGCATATATTTTAACTTGTTTCATTAACTGCAGTCATTTTCGCTTTAAATCCAGACTTTTACTTTTGCCTGCTCATCTGTTACCATTTATTCAAGCTGATATAAGTTTTATTGAAATATTTTGTGTACCATAAAATTCACCTTTTCAAAATGGTCATAGTTCAGTGTTTTTCACTAAATTCAGAATTATGCAATCATCAGCACTTCTTAATTTCCAAATATTTTCATTGTACCCATTAGCAGCCCCTCCCCATCACCCTTCCACCCAGTCCTGTACAATCACCAGTATACTTTCTTTTTCTATAGATTTTTCTATTCAGGACATTTTATATAAGTGGAATCATATAATATGTAGTTTTTTTGTGATTGGCTTCCTTTAGTATGATGTTGTCAAGGTTTATTCATATTGTAGCATGTATGAGTATTGCTTTTTATGGCTGAATATTCTGTTGTGTAAAGTATCCTGCATATTTATCCATTCATCAGATGATGGGCATTTGGATTTTCCTCTTTTTTTGGTTGGTGTGAATAATGCTGCTGTGAATATTTGTGTAGAAGTTTTGTATATATGTATGTTTTCCTTCCTCTTGTTTATATCCCTAGGAGTGGAACTGCTGAGTCATGTGTTAACTCTGTGTATAACATGGAAAAATTGCCAATCTGTTTTCCAAAGTGGCTGTACCATTTTACATTCCTACCAGCCATAACTGAGAGTTTTCATTTCCCTTTGTCCTCATTAACCCTTGTTGTTTTCTCTTTTTTTTTAATTTCAGCCATATTCCAAGTGGTGTAAAGTGGTGTTTCCTTGTGGTTATGATTTGCATTTCCCTAATGACTAATGATGTTGAGCATCTTTTCATGTATGTTTTGGCTGTTTGCATATTTTTTGACAATTATCCGTTTCCTTTCCCCATTTGTAAATTGGATTGTCTTTTCGTTGTTCAGTTGTAAAATCCCTTTATATATTCCTGAATATTATATCCTTTTCAGGTATGTAATTCACCAGTACTTTCCCCCATTCTGTGGATTGTTTTTTCACTTTCTTAATTGTGTCCTTTGAAGCACAAATGTTTTTAATTTTGATGAAGTCCAGTTTCTCTATTTTTTCTTTTTGTGTCTTGTGTTTTTGGTATTATTTCTAAGAAACCATGACCTTACTTACACAATGATTTACTCATGTTTTCCTCCAAGAGTTTTATAGTTTTAGTTCTTATATTTAGATCTGTTTCAGAAATTTTGAGCAAGTATTTACATAGAGTGCAAGGTAGGGACCCAAATTCATTCTTTCTCATGTGGATATCCAGTTGTCTCAGCACCATTTGTAGGAAAGACTCTTGTTTCTCTATTAAATTGTCTTGACATCCTTGTCAAAGTCAGTTGATTATAAATATTTGTTTCTGGACTCTGAGTTCGTTCCGTTGATCTTTATATCTACACGAATGCTGATATCAGACTGTCTTGATTACTGTTAACATTGTAGTAAGTTTTGAAACTAGGGAAGTGTGAGTCCTTCACCTTAGTTCTGTGTCAAGATTATTTTGCTATTCTATGTCCCTTGCATTTCCATATGAATTTTAGGATCAGTTTTTCAGTTTCTAACATAGCTGGGAATGTGTTAATTTTGTAGATGAGTTTGTTGAACTTTGCTGCCTTCACAATATTGTCTTCTGTTTCACGAGTATAGGACATCTTTCCACTTGCTTAGATCTTGTTTCAACAGTGTTTTGTACTTTTCGGTGTAGAAGTCCTGCACTTCTTTGGATAAACTTAGATTCCTAAGTATTTTAGTTTTTGTGTTATAAGTGGAATTATTTCTTCTTTTTTTTTTTTTTTGTCTTTTTTTTTTTGCTATTTCTTGGGCCGCTCCTGCGGCATATGGAGGTTCCCAGGCTAGGGGTCTAATCGGAGCTGTGGCCACCAGCCTACGCCAGAGCCACAGCAACGCAGGATCCGAGCCACGTCTGCAACCTACACCACAGCTCACGGCAAGGCCGGATCATTAACCCACTGAGCAAGGGCAGGGACTGAACCCGCAACCTCTTGGTTCCTAGTCGGATTCGTTAACCACTGCGCCACGATGGGAACTCCCTTATTTCTTCTTTTTTTATTCAAACATTTTATTCCTTTTTTTATTAATGTATAGTTGATTTACAGTGTTTCTTCAGATTCTATTGTATAGTAAAGTGACCCAATCACACACATTTCCCTGCTCTGTACAGTAGGACCCCATTGTCCATCCATTCCAAATATAACAATTTGCATACAGAAAACCCCAAAATGCCCATCCATCCCACTCCCTCCAGTTTCCCTCCTCTTCTTTGGATAAATTTATTCTTAGTGTTTTAGCTTTTGTGTTGTTCTTGTAAGTGGAATTATTTTCTTAATTGATTTCTTAATTCCACTTCATATAGTTTATTGCCAGTGTATAAACATACAGTTGATTTTTGTATCTTCTGTTGTGTAACCATGCTAACCTCATTTATTCATTCTAATAGTTTTTTAGTATATTTTTTTAGTTTATCCTAAATTTTAAAATTTAGAAGTTTCCATCTACAAGGTCATGTAAAATAGTTGTATTTCTTCCTTTCCAATATGGACACTTTGTATTTCCTTTTCTTGCCTGTTTTCCGCAGCTAGAACACTGTGTATGATGTTGAATAGAAATGGTAAGAGTGGACGTTGTCTTTTTCCTGAGCTTTAGCACAAAAGCGTCCAGCTCTTCAGCATTAAGTGTAATGTTAATTAATAACTTTAAATATATGCCCTTTGTCAGGTTGAGGAAGTTCCCTTGTTGAGTGCAAGGGTGTTGGATTTTGTCAAAGGCTTTTGCTATGTCTTTTGAGATAATCATGTGGTTTTTGTCCTTTATATTACCTATTTAATGTTTGATTCTTTGAGTTTTTTGAAGACAGGGTTGTTTACTCCTTTTAATATCTTTCTTAACTTTGCTAAGAATGTTTGGTGGCTCATCTTTTTGGACATGATATTTGTAAGGAGGCTCCTACCCCCAAAATTTCTAGAATTGGAGTACAGAGCTCCAGGTTTTTGCTTATTCTGCTTGGCTGTAGTGCTTCATTATTAAAGTAAGTGTTTATTACCATGAAATAACTGAAAAATGAATCTAGAAAACTTTTTTGATTGGCATATTGTTTATGCCTAATTGGTTTTATGGTGTTTACTTGCTAGTAAAAGTTACATTTGATCTAGTTTTATGGTCTTGGACTAGTCTGCCTTTAGTAGTATTGATTGTGTTTCCTCTCTTAATTCTCCAGTTTTAAAATGACTTAGAAGTCAGGAAGTGACATTTGCACATGAAAATTGGCTCTTTCTTTTTCGAGCAGTGAGGCTCCATGATGATGGGGTGTGCGTGTGTGTGTGTGTGTGTGTGTGTGTTTTCTAGAGTGAGACTGCCTCTTTTCAAACCCCAGCATCCTTACTAATGCTTTGGGTGAGTTATTTAACCTTGTTGTACCTGAGTTTTCTTATTTGTAAAAAAGGACCTCATAACAGAGGTACTTTTGTGAGGTAATAATATATAGTGCTTGACACATTAAGTGTTCAATAAATCTTAAACTGCTGTCATTGATGATAATGATGATATTCTTAAAAGCCTCTTAATTCCTCTTTTTTCCCCTCCCTTTCCAACCAAATATGTCCGTTATATAATAAATAACCATTTATTCATTGAGGCAATTGAAGGCTTATTTTGAATTTGTATTTGATGGTACAGTATTATGAAGTAAGTGGTTTTTACTGAATCTCGTCTTTTGTTTCTGCTTATGTCCTTAGGTATGTCTTCCCCATTAATTGCTGGTTTTGTGATGTTTTCCTTAAATATGTTTTCCCATGTTACTTACATAGAGGATTCTTTGCAAGACATTTGGTCCTGTCCAAAATGTCCATGAGCATATTTGGTTCATGAGAAATGGTTTTGGACAAGACCCAATATCAAGGACCTTGTGATGTGAACCAGATATCTCCATGTATGTTTTGGACAGGACCAAATATGACCAAATATAAAGAGCCTTCTGGTGTAGACCAAATGTCTTATGGTCATGTTAGACAGGACTAAATGTCTGCTCACCCAGAGGATCATGTCTAAATTCAAAGACTTGCATTCAGAGACTCTGCTCCCAACCCAACAGCCTTGCCTTCTGCAGCTCCCCTTTGGGAGTTAGAACTGTGCTTGTCTGGATATAAACATTGAGTGTAGCTGTACAGGAAGCATGTGATGTATGTCATGGATCAGATAAACTGTTGGTATACTGCAGAAACAAAGATGATCAGTAGGATTAGGTAGATATCATAGTGCTTGATAGGTTAGCAGTAAAAAAAAAAATCGAGACTGCAGATATCTAAGGAAGATTGCAACATTTTGTAAAGAATATATGGGAGTTCAAAATTAGAAGGTAAGATAAATTGACGTCAAGAAATATTCCATGTAGCCTTATAATTTGGCTTTTCCTTACAGTAGATTCATGCATATATATATATATATATATATATATATATATATATATATATATATACAAGAGCAGACCTCAGATTAATAAATGAATATTTCTATATTTAATGTTGTTGCAGAATTGTTCAATGGGTAATCATTTCTTTTGGATCTTCTTCATGTTCGTTTCAGATGGTTTTTCTCATTTACTTTTGAACAGAGCTACTAATACCTGAGAGTTTATCAAGCAGATCTTTGTTATAGTGATTGACTGCTTTTTAATAAAACTATTAACACTCGGTAATGACAATATTAGGAGGACCATATATGCAAAAAGCAGTAGTCATTATAGTTAGGAAAGGATATGAATATTTGCATGTATGACATGGTCTTTTGTAATCTAATATAATCAGAGTTGATATTTTCTTACATTCTGATATGTTCACTGTGAGTTAACTTCAGTTCTTGCTGTTAAGTAATGATAATAGCTGCCATCTGGTTAGTATATTCTGTAGTTATAATTCCTGCCACTCTTCTTCAAGCCAGACCAGATAGCACTTTATAGAGAAAGTTGAGAGGCGTAGTAATGCCCAGGGCAGAGCAGCTCATTATAGAGCTACCATATGAATTGTCTTCAAAGTCGCTATACTGAGATAGCGACTCACATGTTCCTGAGGCACCTAAACAGTAACAGTTACCAAAACAAATTACTGATGCTGCTTCTCCAGCAATTTGGATTTAGTCAATTTGCTGTAGAGCCAGAATTCTGACACTACCAGGATTGAGAACTACTTACTCTAAAATTTGTGTTCTTTCTACACTAATATCTCCTGATTGTATGTAAGCAATATCCATTCCTTAAAATTTAATTTTACTAACCCAAACTCCCAGTTCATCGCACTCTCTCCCCCTTGGCAAGTCTGTTCTCCATGTCTGTGAGTCTGTTTTTGTCACATAAATAGGTTCATTTGTGCCATGTTTTAGATTCCAAATATGTGATATCAAACGGTATTTTTGTCTTTCTCTTTCTGACTTTGGGGTTAGTAGATGCACACTGTTACATTTAGAATGGATAAGCAATGAGGTCCTGCTGTATAGCACAGGGAACTATATCCAATTACTTGGGACAGAACATGATGGAAGATAATATGAGAAAATATATATATATATATGAATGACTGGGTCACTTTGCTGTATAGCTGAAATTGACAGAACATTGTAAATCAACTATACCATAATGAACATTTTTAAAAATTTAATAAATTTTTTGTTATTATTTTTTATTAATTTGTTACACATTTTTTTTTCCTCAATCCATAGGCGCCTTTTAAGTGTTAGCAGCCTTCAGGGCTGGCTGCAGCATAGTACTACCCTATCCAAAGGAAGAGGGAAATTAATCAGTAGCAACTTTGAGAAAAATCACTTTTCTGAGCCTCAGAATTATCATCCATAAAATAGAGATAACAAGCTTTCAGAATTATCATGAGGCTTTAGATTCAGTAGCTAAAATTTAGTATATACTCAGTAAGTGGTTCTTATCAAGAAAAATACATTTTTCATTTTAGGTAGAAGTAGAATGACTATATTAACATTGTAAAAAGTATACTTTAATGTGGAATAATGTCACACACACAGTAAGAATAAAATCTTACTTAAGCTCCATGTATCTGACTTCTTAGATTTACCCTTTTCATTCTCTATGAATAAAATATTAATAGATGCCCACAGCATACTGAAGTGTCAAGACCAGTAGACTACTTCCCAGGAAGCTCAGATTAGTAAAGCTATTTGCATATTCTTCACCAACCAAGAATCGATCTGGGTTTTGTGTATTCTCATATCTGTTTGTGTGTGTTTGTTTTTGATATTCAAGTAATTCACTTTAATGGTATATAACAATAATTATGAAATATGAATGCAAATACTTTTTAAAAAATATGTATATAAAAATCTAAGATAAATACTCTGGAAAGACTTCTGGAAGGTCAGTCAGTTAAACTTTCTTGTCTGATGCTGTGTGGATAAGATGACAGTAGATGATTGGGAAAGAAGTAATAAGAGCTGTCTGTGAATGCTGCACTTAGACTGCATTGCCAGTATCTTTAAAGTTCCATTTAAAAAATTAAACTGCTTATCTTAGACCTGGGTAGTTTTGGCTATGTTTTATTTAAGAATAACAATTCTGAACCCTAGTATAGGTCCATACTTAGAATGTCTTTGGCTGATATCACAAGAATAGCAAAATTGTGAGTATTTTATGAAAAAATATGTAAGGTAAGTAGAATTTATATGATTCTTTTAAAAAGCTCACATTTTAAAAAATACTGATCTGGTCAGGTAAGAGAAATTTTACTCCAGTCATGTAAGGTGGGGATATAAAATATGCTAATTGGTGCCAGAAGGAATAATTTAGGTGAAAAAATTAAAATTACCTTTAAAAATTAGTTATTTCCTAGACTTAGAAATATTAGCTAAAAGGGCACGGTCTCTGCTGTCACTTGACAGGAGAAGTGGATGAGCAGAGATGTAGACCTCTTTCTTTGGGATACCAGGATATAATTTGGCACTGGACTTCCAAGTGCCAGTGCTAGCAATTTGAAATTCAGGCTTCACATAGTGGCATTTGGGCAGGTGATACAGCCAAAATTCTCTACTGATGATGATAATAATAGTAGTAATAAAAAAACTTTAAGAGTATAAAAGAGTAAGGTACTATAGGCTAAACATGTTCAATTAGTATATTAATTTATAAAGTAATAGAAGAGTTAATTGCTAGTAATAAAATGAAAAAAAATCCATGAAAATATCACTTAGAAGGACTTCTAGAAATCAAAAGGAAAAAATGTATAGGAAAGAGATATTTAACCTTTGGTACAATTATTTTTAATTAAGAAGAACCCTATATTAATAGAATATAGAAATGGTCTGTACACTTGAGTGTGAATTTGCATAAATAGGGCTGTAATTTTATTAAATCCCAACTAATTTTATTTTTAGATTTAACTTTATTTTCAATTAATGTTAACTAGTGAAAAGTAGATCAGTGTACTGATCTACTTAAAATGACTGAAGTTTAGGAAGGTAAAAGGCTGTAACAGTGCCTGGCACATAGTAGGTTCTGTAAGTGTTTGAGTTTCTTCTTCTTTTTTTTTTTTCTTTACTTAGCATACCCTGTTAAGAGTATAGGCTCTGAGAGCTCTCTTGTGGCACAGTAGGTTAAGGATCTGGCGTTACAACAGTAGCTTGGGTCACTGCTGTGGCGTGGGTTTATCCTTGGCCCAGCAATTTCCATGTGCTGCACACAGCCAAAAAACAAAAAAAAAAAAAAAAAAAAAGAGAGAGGTATAGATTCTGGAATTAGAATACTTTTTCTAGTTGTGTGACACTTGGGACAAGTTAATTTCTCTGTGTTTTATCTCCTTATCTGTTTATATGGGGAAGTAGTATATTTTAAAAAACTTGGTGATGATTAAATGAATTAATACATATAACATGTTTAATATAATGCACACTATATAGAAGATGCTCTACATTTCCTGTTATATGCAAATGGATAGGTATCTGCATATTAATCTGTATTTGAGCATATTGCAAGATGTTGATAAATTCATTGGTGGTATAACAAGCCACAGGAATGAAAAATGCTGGTTAAAAAGATTGTTGTTTCTAAAAGCAGTACTCCAAAATGACACATTTGTCTACTTTTGCCGACTTGGGCAAAATTGGATGCTGTATAGATCAACTACCTTTTCTCTTCTTTTTATTTTAAATGAAAGAAAAAGACTGGAGCCAGAGAAAAGGATATGAAATATATTTAGCTTTTTTCTGTATATTGCTATTTTTAATACTTTTTTTTTTCCTTCAAGGGACAGTTGTCTTATCTCTTTTAGAACTGAAATCTGAGACTTCTGATTATCAACAGAATCTAGCTGATGAGATCAGTGTGTAAGAAAACTAACTCTAAACCTCAACCTAAGTAAATAGCCTGTATTGAATATCAGGTCATCGAAATATTTGTGAGTCTGTTATATAACTTATCAATTGCTCTAAAAAGCCCACACATACCCTAAGCTCCTTAATGAAATGAATGACAGCTTTGGACGTCCAGGAGTAGAATGTTATTGCCAACATGACAGTGGAGCTGCAGTGATCCAGCTCCAGTTCCTGATTAATGAGGTTAGTGAATTGCTTTTATCTCTCCTGCTTATGTATGAAATAGGGCCACATCTCATCTTTCAGAATTCTTGCATGCAATTTTATTTAAATATTTGAACAAAAACGAATTTCTTGTAGGTCAGAGCTATCATCATCATGGACAGTTACATAAATAATGTAAGATGTTTCTCAAAACAGTGTTGAAAATAGAATGGCATAGGTAGATCTTTTTGGTACAAGGTACCGCATTTAAATTTTATTTCAGGATATTGAAAGTTATGTAACATGTAAAAATCCATATTAAATTTTTTTTCAAAGATTGGCCTTATTTTAAATAACAAGATGTACTTCTCCAATGAGTTATTTTGACATACAACCAGGAAACCAAAATCTATTAGAAATGTTATTGTCCAAAAGTTCTTACTGTATCACTTATTGAAGTAATTGATGCCTTCCTTTTTGATAGGGTATAAAGTTTAGAAGAAGCTGTAGAAACATCATATATTAGCAAAGTGAACAAGGTGTTTGCAAGTTTTAAAAAAGAGTGAGCAGCTCTGACAATAGATAACAACGGCAAGTAGTGACGGCAGGTAGTGGTCCTAGAAGGAAGAAAAATGAATTACTGCAGAAAAGATTCTGCTATACTTAGATGTGAGGATAGTTTGTGGGGTTTTGTTTTGTTTTTTTGTTTTTTTTTTTTTGCCCCTAGGTTCTTGGGTTCCATGAAATAAATTTTTAGATTTATATGAGAGAGGAAGAAATACTTCATCCTTTTTTTTTTTTTTTCATATCAGGATTTAAGAGAGGCAGCATGAATGTAAAGAGCTAGATTGTAATATAAAAATTTTAGTAAAACTACCATCCAAATTATATGCAGTTGGGTAGGTTAGAGAAGTGATTTTTAAAAACTTCAGTATTCTTTGTAGGTCTGATAATAGGCTTGGTAAAATACTAAATACAGAGGAAAAATAGCACAATGTAGGAAGTTGTTGAATCTATATGTGAGATTATTTTTCCTTTTTAAAAATTATGAAATAATTAGACTGGCAGTGAGTTTCAGACTAGAGAGGTACTGTATACCCTTCCCCCACATCCCCAATAACATTTTATATATAACAGTAATTTAAGAGAAAGACATCAGTAAAATACTGTTAACTAGACTACAGACCTTTAGATTTCACCACCAGTTGTGCATGGACTCATTGTATGTACATGTGTGTGGTTTTGTGCAGTTTTCTTGCACATATATATGTATTTTGCAGAATGACCAACAGAAACAAGGTACAGAGCAGTTCCATCACTGTGGAGGAATGCCCTCAGGCTACCCCTTTTTAATTGTCCCCTCCTGCTCTCAGTCCCACTCCCTGGCTACCACTGACCTATGCTCCATCTTTATACTTGGGTTAAGATTATATTTTTAAAGCAGTATGAAACAATATAAATAACATTTTAGAAATCTTAACTCATTGATTCCTTATTCATAATACAGGATTCTTTTCTATAGAATTTGTCATAAAGTTCTTCATGACTCTTATTTTGCATGCTTAAACATCACTTTTTAAGTACTTAAAATGACAATTTAAAAATGCTAAGCAAAGTAATATTTAAATGGAGAGGGCTATGGAAATCTGACAGTTGGGAGTAGCTGTTTGCTTTCAGTTTTGGAAAACCATATGTAGGTAAGGGAGCCATCATAGGCAGTCCACTATTACTGCTGTTTGGCTCTGCATCTTCTCTTCCTTAAGATACTAAGATGGGGTAAACATCTTGGAGAAAGAAAGATGACCTGGTCTGAAACTATGATGGAAATAAAAATGAAGAGTGAAAAATCTTTGATACTCTGAATCCTTTGAGTTTCTCTGCTTCAGAGTGATGCGGATAAGAGGATGCTTTCTAGTGAAAGGGAGAGTATGTGGATTTCATGTATCTCAACGTTCCAGCAGTCATAGCAATAGTTCCACAATGGAGTTACCTGCAGAGAGTTTCAAAGGTGGAAAGGACTTGGAGAGGTCATTTAATGTAAATCTTGTCTTTAGAGCTAGCTATGTTAGTTCTCTTGTACAAATGAGAAACTCTCCTATTTTATTTATTTATTCATGTCTTTTTTTAGGGCCATACCTCTGGAAGTTCCTGGGCTGGGGGCCGATTTGGAGCCCTAGATGCTGGCCTATACCACAACCACAGCAACATGGGATCCAACCCCCACTGAGTGAGGCCAGGGATTGATCCCGTGTTCTCATGGATACTAGTGGGGTTCGTTACCGCTAAGCCATGGCGGGAACTCCAGATACTCTCCTGTTTTAGAAGAGGGGGATTTTAAGGTTTCTCATCATAACCTAAAGGATTGGAATTGCAAATCATTTTTGAAATTAATATAAATTCTTCATGTTGCATCTTTTGTCTTATTCTCTCAGTATGATGAAGTATATCCAATTCTCTTGAAGAAAAACATTTATATGTCTAGTAAGTCAGCCTCTGTCTACAGATTCTTAATCCTATTCATACATCAGAATCATCTCTGGAGATTTTTAAAAATAACAGTTGCAGTTATCCTTGCCCTGAAAATTATGACTTGTCAGATTTGGGATGAGACTGAGCCCCTTGTTTGATTATCACATATTGCCAAAAATTTTCTTCTCCATACTTAATAGTATTTAATAGTAACAGCTGTTTTAACTTTCTAAATTAGTCAGATTGTTCAACCCTTGGAACATTGAAATTATAGGGTGCTGAATGCTGTCTTTGTCTTCCATATCATTCCAGTAGTAGAATTATGATTAGGCCGATTACATACATAAGGATTTGTCTTAAGCCAAATAAAATGGGAGAGCTTCTTCATATTTTTCTTTTTTAGTCAAGGAAGTATGTACAACAGGGACCAAGTAACTTTGAGTTTGACCTCTAATTTTATATAACTAGTTATCAACTATAAATATATCCAGTTAGATCCTAGTATTATGTTAAATTATACTTAAGTTGTTGAAATTGAAGCAATTTTTACACACACACACACACATACACACACATACACATAATACATCTTTTACACCTGCTGTTTAGAATTTGGGTAAGGCAAATGTTTCTCAGAACTAAATGTATTGCCAGAAAGTTTTGCAATTTGAGATGGAGATGTTTTTGGCAGCTGTTCAGTAGCATTAATGTTTGTAAATGTATTCTATATAAAGTACATTACACTTTATTTTTAAGGGAGCTCTTGTGAGTGCCTTGGCTGATGACACCTTACATTTATGGAATTTACGTCAAAAGAGACCTGCCATACTACATTCACTTAAATTTTGCAGAGAAAGGTAAGAATTCTCTCAGTTATTTTATATATGGATATTTGCTATTCTATTTTGAAAATTTTCTTTGAATTTTATTCTTTTATTATGGTGGATTGTATGCACAATTGAGAAAATAATTCAAACACTTCAAAGCATATACAGTAAAAAACAAATTTCCTCCCTTTCCATACCCATATTCCTCTCCACAGGTAACCATGTAAATTTCTTTTGTATCCTTTTAGAAACACAGTCTGTATACATAAGCAAATATCTCACCATATAGCTTTATTTATATAAAAAGGAAAGCTTTATGTATTCTTTCTGTAACTTGTGTTCACGTAACAGTATACCTGATTGTTTCATATTGGTTATGTTTAAATCTTTAGTAATTTTCACAGCTGCATGTTATTCCATTGTATGAAAGTGCCATTATTTATTCAGTCAGTCTTTATCAGTTGACTGGACATGCAGTATATCCAGGACCGGAGTTGATATAAATGAATAGTTATATCATTTTCAGTCTGCTGTTCATTATGCTCTGTTGTGATGTTACATATATTTCTTTGTCCATTTATACAAATATATCTGTAAGATAAATCTGTAGAAATCAAATGACTTGGTCATAGACCTGTGAGTATTTTTGCTTTCGTTGGAAAGGCCTTTTTCACTCTAATTTTATTAAATTAGACCTGTGAGTTTTTTTGCTTTCGTTGGAATGGCCTTTTTCACTCTAATTTTATTAAATTAGACCTGTGAGTTTTTTTGCTTTCGTTGGAACGGCCTTTTTCACTCTAATTTTATTAAACATCCTCTCATATTTTCTTATAATACTCTTAAAGCTGCATTTTTATGCTTAATCTTTGATGCATGTGGAATTTATTTTGGCATGAATTAGGAGTAGGGAATATAGCTCCCTCCATTGCTTATGCGAGAGATTTTTTGATGTGAACGTGTATGTTAAGGTTAAAAAGTCTGAGTTTAGGTAGTATCTTAATGAAGGAGAGGTACTATCTATCAAGCCATGCCTGTGGGAGGGCAGGCATTAGGCCTTTCCAAGGAAGAGACCCTTTCCTCTGATGCTGTTGATAAATGTCAGTCCATACAGGATATATAAACCGATTCAGTCTGTTGGTGAGCCTGGGCTTCTGCCCACAGTGGCCCTCCAAAGCAGGCAGCTAAAGAGGCTGCTGGGAATATAGCAGTTTAAACTTTTCTAGCCAACACCAGGGTGTGTCTACATTGTATCCAGAGCACAGATAGTAGGGGGTCATTAGCGAAGTTTGCTCTTGGAGTATGTCTTGTCTGGGAAGATAAATCACCTTTGTGGCTTGGAATCCTGGTTCTTCTCCCAGGACAGGGGCAGAAGTTTAGGAGGAGTTAATGGAAAGAGGCAGGGATGAGATAGGGAAGGAAGAGCAAGCAAAAAGTCAAGATGCAATCCTTTTCTACCTGATTGGGGTTGGACCAGCTTCTCAACTTGCTGGGCAGTTTCGTAGTCTCTTTGCCAGTGGGATCTCAGGGACAACTCTCCATCAGCCTCAAATGCCATTGGGCTGATGGAAATGGTGGTGGCATCTTAGCCCCAGTAGACATCTTGCTCTTAGTCCCAGATTACCTGTTGGAAATGGAGGTGTGAGTCTAGCAGAGTTGCTGTCAACCTAGTGCATTTATACCTCCCAAAGGGCATTAAACAGTGTCTGGAGAGATTTTTTTTTTTTTTTTTTGTAGTTAGGAGTGGGGGGTGGGGTGGGTGAGCAGTGCTACTGGCATCTAGTAGATTGTAAGCAAGGTTATTGCTAAATATGTTACAGTGTGCGAGACAGTCCCCCATAACAAAGAATTATCTGGTCCAAAATATCAGTAGTGTCAGTCGAAACCCTGCACTCTAGCACATCCAAGTGATGTCATTTGATCAGTGTAGTGCTGCTGTAAAAGTTCTCGTAAACCACTACCCATTGAAGAGATTCTGCCAGGATGTAGAATTTTAGTAGAAGAAACCTCTGATATCTCGTTTGCCAGTGGCATGCCCATATTCCTCACTGGGACACAGGAATGTGGCAGTATGTGGTCCAGGTTCACAAACATACACTGCCGATTATCTTGGTAAATCTTCATGGAGGAAGGATCAAACCTCAAGGCATCCCAGAGTGGTCTGAGTCCTGTGATTGTCTGGTATGTAGTAAGTCTCCTCTATAGTACCCTCTAAGGATGGTCTCCAAGAAATGCTGATAAATGCGGGTGAGGAACAGGAAGCTAGTCTTTAAGATTGCCCGTAGGCACATATCTTAACAAACAGAAGGCATCTTCGTGTGAAATAGAGCAAAGTAGCCCTTCTTGGTGGGTACAGCCTCAGACCACCATTCCCCTCCTTGGTTAGATGCTGCCATGCAGGGCACAGCCTGTACAGTTGTATGAGCTGGTCCTGAAAGTTACAAATGAAATGAAGTGATGTAGTTCCCAGCTTTGAGTTCTATAATATACCTTACCCAGCTCATCAGCAGAAACTAGTTGGTCCTATTCAAAGATAAGCTTCCCCTTGGCTGTTATTAGTACAGCAATAAACAAGAAACTGTAGCATGAGTAACTTGGTCCTTGAATATCATTTTTGGGTGAAATCTAGGATGGCCAAGAACTTGTGTGGCAGCTGTTGTTCTTGAGTGCTGAGAAATGGGCCTGGTGCCTCATGGATGAGCCTCGTTACATCCTCTCAAGACTAGAGTTCAGATTTTCTCAAATGGCAGGAAGGAGAGGTGACATTTGGGAGGAGCCTACTTCTCCTCAGCACCTTGTACAGGTGGGAAGGGAAGCAAAGTAGAGGCTCTCACCCCCCCCCCCGCCCCCCAGCTCTAGGAGCTTGCCCATGGCGGCCAGAGTTACTTTACCCCCCCACGTGAGCTCTGTCATTCAGGACTTTCATGATGCCCTATCACCTCTTCCTCTCTGATGGAGCACCTCCCTCAGCAGGGAAAGGGACAGTTCTGTCATTCCCTGCCCATCCTTCCATCATTTGTAAGAATCTATTTTTCTCTTTATATCACTGCTTTGCATTCCTTTTTTACATCTGTATCAGTCAGGATAGTCTGGTTTATGCTGTGGTAAGAAAATACTCTCAAAAATCTTAAAAGACTTTTATAGGAGCAACAGTTTATTTTTATTTAAACTATATGTTCTTTGTGGATTTGCTGGGGCTCTCTTCCTTCTCATTACCATTTTTACTCCAGAATCTTACCATTTTACCAGTCACTGTAGTGGAGAGAAAAAGAATATGGTGAAGCATGTCTTAGCTCATGAAGCTTCTGCCTAGAAATTATATGTATCTCCTCCACTCTCATTTCTTGGGCCAGAGCAAGTCAGGTGGCCATCCCGATTTTTACTTACATAAGGAGAAAAAGAGCTGGAATATTTGCAAATACTTGCAGTGACTACCACACTGCTGATTTGACATCATATGTTGACATTGAAATACAATAAGCCATAAATAGCCTGGTTAGTTTTCCCTTCATTCCACAGTGGATTTGGGCTGACTTAATAGTTAAAGTTACTCCATCTCATTTTTATTCTATTTGCATTTTTACTTCTAAAAGAAGGAAAGGCAGGAAAAATACAAAAATTTTGTAAATCACTGTTTCATTATATTCTGAACAGTTGTTAAATAATTCATAGTTTTTATTGTATAAGTAGTTAAATTTTCTTTTCAAAAGTTGTGCTATAAAATACATAAAATTTATTAATCTTAACTGTTTTTAAGTGTACAGTTCAGTGACGTTAAGTGTATTCAAACCATTGTGCAACTAGGTAATGTGGATATTTTGATAGGATTTCACTTTTATGGTGTTAAAGAAAAAATATAAAATTAGAGCCTCAAGTCTTGGTTTAAATATATGAATTTAAACAAACTCCTTCACTGCTTTGTGTTGGTTTTCTATTTTTGCAGAAAGTTTTTCTCTGTGATTCATGTAATCATTATCATGTATTTTCTCTCACGTGTTAACACATCTTTGTCTTTTATTCCCATTTATTCAATAGATAATTGTAAAATGCCTGTTATGTACCAGCTTAATGCCGTCTGCTGAGTATACATTTGTAAACAAGACAAACCTGGGCTTTACCATTCGGATCTTGGTCAAAGTTAAGATGAGCTTAGCTTCTCAGATGTCCAGTTAAATTACATTTGATCATACTATCTCAGTTTCTGTGGAATTATTTTTTAATGGGGGGCAACATAAAGTTATGAATATCCTCTTTGATTAGCTGTCAGCGTATACTAATGGTCATGTTTAATTCTTTCCATATGTGACTGGTTGTCTTAAGATGAGATTTTCTCAATCACTAGAAGCAGTATACCATAGCGGTTAAGAGTTCAATCCTTGGAGCCAAACTGTGTATGTCAAATCTTAGTTCATAGCACAGTCACTTATTAACTATATCAGTTTTGTAATCTGTAAAATGGATAATTGTTATCCTACAAAAACCCTAAGATGCTTATTATGAAGTTAATATGTATAAAATAAGTAATATGTACAAGGTACTTAGAACAGCGATGACACACAGAAATCACCTATATAGTTGTTTTTGTTTTTAAAGGTATTGGATTTGCTTAATTATTTTGTACCTTAAAATATCTGCATTAACTAAATCAGAGACTTTACATACTTAGGCACTCTTTATAGAATCAAGTAATTGAAAAAGGAAAATCATTAGAACAGTGATATTATTAACTGTATGAATCTATTTAAAGTAGGGACAATTCTGAACTTGAAGTTAACACTGGATATGCCCCCCGGCTGTCTCAACCCCCGGCACCTCCAACTTATAATTATAGATTTTCAGGTTTTATATGTGCAGGTCATCTTTAGAAAGTGAGACAGTCCACCTCAAAGAGTTTTTATATTCCTGGGTTGGGGAAAGTATTATTTTACAAGGGTTGCCATAACAAGTGCCACAGAACAGGTCAATTAAACAATAGAAATTTATTCTTTCACAGTTTTGGATGCTAGATGTGCAAGATCAAGGTGTTAGCAAGTTTGGTTTCTTCTGAGGATCTCTCTGGCTTATTGAGAGGCGTCTTCTCCCTCCCTCAGTGTGTGTCTAGGTCCTAATTTCCCCTTCTTAAAAAGACATCAGTTGTTGGGCCCACCTGTATGACCGTATTTTACCTGTTGCCTCTTCAAAGTGCTGTGTCCACATACAGTTAACATTTTGAGGTACTGGGAGTAAGGCTTCAGCATAGAAATTTTAGTGGTGGAGGGAGACATAGTTCAGTCCCTAAAGGGAACGAAGCTAAAACCAACAGGTACAATACAAGATAGAATTTTTTTTCAGAATCACCAAGCAGAACAAAAAGTAAGCATACTTTGAAAGTTGGGAAAAAAAATAAGTATAACATTTTAAATGTCCTGCTTTTGAATAGCCTGTAGCTTATTTTACCAGTTGTCAGGTTCTGCTCCCTTTTAGGGATTTGTCTGTCATACAATATTTATCTTAAGGACTAACTTGCTAATAGTAGTAGCTGTAGCATCTAAAAAAAACCCTACAATCTGAAGGGACTTAGAGTAGCAGTTTATCACTGTAGAGAACCTTAGAGGTGTGACCTTAATTCCACATCTCCTGTTGTGGATTGAATTATGTATCCCCCCAGAATATGTGGCGGTCCTAACCCCTAGTACCTGGTGAATGTAACCTCAATTGGAAATAGGGTCTTTCCACATGTACTCAAGTTAATAGGAGGTTATTAAAGTGGGCCTTAATCTAATATGACTGGTATCCTCATTGAGAGAGGAGACAAACACACAGGGAGAATGCTGTGAGACGATGGAGATTAGAGTGATCCATCTACAAGCCAAGGGATGCCACAGATGGCTGGCAGTACCAGAAGCTAGGTGACACGCATGGAACCCATTCTACCCGGAGCCTTCACAAGACGGCATGATCTTGCTGACACCTAAATTTCTGTTGGCTACCCTCTAGAACTGTGAGAGAGTAAATCTCTTGTTTTAAGCTACATAGATTATGGTCATTTGTTATGGCAACCCTAGGAAACTCATTATATATCCTCTTTGTTCCTCTTGCTTGATGCTGGTGAACCTCCTTATTGTGCATTGGGTTTACACATGCAAAGGAAAGGTTCTTTGGCTTTGGTAGAAACTGTGAATTTGACAAGTAAAATTCTCTCTGGCAGTTGCCTTATCAGAATATGTTCCATATAGCTTTTGTGTTTTTTTCTTTTTCCTTTAAACGGAGTTTAATTGAAAGAAGTCGTGGGTTTATAAGCAACTACAACTTTTTGCTAGTCTTTCTTCATCATCTTGAATTAGCATGACCAATATTCTTAACTATGTTAGATTTTTGCATAACAGTTTTTACATAACAATATATTTAAGACTAAAGACTAAATTATATATCTGGACTTTCCTATTTAGGACTTACTATTCCCTAAGTGAAATTTCAGAGGATAGAACTTTTTTCAAGTGTCTAAATATATTAGACACTTGAGTAGCTGAGTCTTTATATTGAAAATAATGTTTTTCTTTTAAAGATTTTTTTTTTTTTAGTCTCTCTGATTTGGTTTATTTACTCTCTGATTTAAAGCTTTTTCATCTGATGATAGATACATCTGTTGGTTTAGAGAATAAAATAAGCATGCATGCATTCTAAACTAATAGATAGGAAAATACAACATTATATGAATAATCCATTAATAGTCAAATTTCATCTTAACAATTATCCATTCAAATACCAACACAGCAGTTGGGAGAGCTGATGCTTATAAAATACCCTCAGAAACTGCTGCCGTAGCATCAGATTTTCTTAGTAGCATAAATAAAATAATATAGAAACAAAAACTAAATTATTCCATTATATTCTTATAATATTACCTAAATCCTTTGCTTTGAATATTTACAAGGCTTATAATTTGCTATAGTCTGCACATGAACAGAGCATAGTTGCGGAAGTATTTGGCTAGATGTCAGCCCTCAGAAAGTCTATACAGGTCTTCCAAAGATTTTTGAATTAATTTGTTTTACGTATTTAACAAAAAATAATATTGGAACAGATTCTAGAACTAGAATTACAGTTTTTGTGGTAATTGGAAAATATTGGCAAAATATTTTTCTTTGAAAGCAATTTGATGACAAGTATACAAGCATTAGAAATGAAATGATTTGGAGAGAGGAAATTCAGGACTAGAACAAAAGAATGGAATGGTTTCCAGGCCTGTTAGGAAGACAAGCAGAGAGATCTACCACTCCAGACCTAATTCTCATCCGCAAAGAAAATTACTTGGTGATATGGAAATGATGAGTCACTTTAGGAATTCTGAGTGTAGAGAACCACATACTGAGACAAAATTTAAAAAGAAAAAAAAAAAGGAAAAACAGTCTCTGAATTCAGAGAAAAGACAGTTGTGATGTGATGACCTTGAGACTATAAAAGTCAGGAAATGTTGGCTAACTTCCTAGAATAAACTTGTAACTAAGAAATTTTGACAAGGAAATTGAGAGAGACAGAGACTGGTCTGGTTGCATAAGGGCTTATAATGTTCTCAGGTATAAAAAGATATGGAAGGAAGGGATACCTGTAACAGCTGAAAATGCAGAAGTCATTTTGAAATAGGGCAGTGGGTTCATGTTGGAAGAACTGGGGGCTAACATGGTATAAAAGCCTATATTGCTTTGACAGGCTATTTGTAGGGCTCCAGACGTGGAGACTGCTGCCAGTGAGACCGCAGAAGAAAGAGGGGAACATGACTTTGGAAACCAGAGGAAGAGGTTCCTTGTTGAATAACAGTAGAAAGCTTAACCTAAGTATCTCCTGCACACTGTATAATTGTAAAGTTCAATATTTAGCTGAGGAGATTTCTAAGGAAAGGGTTGGAGGTAGGGTCTGAGTTTTTTCTTGCTGCTTAGTAGTAAAATGCAAGAGGAAAGAAAGAAATTGAGGGAAGAAGTATTAAATCAATCAGGACTTGATGACTTGGGAAATTCTTACCCTGATCCATATAGCAAAAGAGAAATTGCTTCTGAAAATGTGGCGTAGAGAAAAACAAGAGGATGTTGCTGAAGAGCTTTTCCCTAAAAATCTTCGGTAGACCGCAAGGTCAAATTATTTAACCACATAAAGGGCTCTTTTAAGAGATTAAGGGTCTGAGCTAAAGATCATCTTAACCAAATTAAACAGCCTGTGGGAAATTTGAGTATCACCCCTCAGGCCTCTCAGAAGGAGCCCAGATAGAGAAGATATTATCTACAAAAGACTTGTGGGTGTGTCTTTTTCTAATGATGAAAACCCACCAAAATTTATTCAAGACCCCCAGGTATCTTGAAAAAATTGTATATCAGAAACATTGCCAACTTGGACTTAAAGAGACAGCACAGAATGAAAGGAGGCTCCATCAGAAGCCAGCTGATAAAAGTACTCAGCTGTAAAAACTGCTACCTTTCAGGAAAAAGAAAGGATTATTAAGAGGGCAGAGCTGAGAGCCACAGAGGCTTATTGCCAGGCCTTGAAATCTAATTAAGAAAAATCCAGCATTTGCCCAACTGAATTTCAAAATTCTTGTGGACCAGTGGTTCTTTTTTACCTTCCACCTTTCCCCATCTTTTTTTTTTTTTAAGGGCCGCACCCGTGGCATATGGAGGTTCCCAGGCTAGGGATCAAATTGGAGCTATAGCCGCTGGCCTCTGCCATGTCTCAGCAACACCAGATCCAAGCCTAATCTGCAACCTACACCATAGCTCATGGTGACACCAGGTCCTTAACCCACTGAGCGAGGCCAGGGATCGAACCTGCAACCTCATGGTTCCTAGTCAGATTCGTTTCTGCTGTGCCACAGCGGGAACTCCAGGAATTTCTGCAATTGTTAATTTATACCTGTCCAACCATTGAATGCTGGGAATGTTGGGGACAGATAGTATGTCTCTTTAGTTTCACAGATCCACAGTTGGAGTGGAATTGTGCCCAGGAGCTATACTTAATTGTTATATTCAGGACCCGTATCTGCAACAAACTTATGTGATGAGATTTGGATTTTTGGAGCTGATATTTTGATGAGATTTTGGGCTTGAATTAATATTGTAATTTGATGAGACTTTGGGTTGTTGAGATGGGTAAATGTTTTGCATTTTGGAGGGATGTGAATCTTTGGAGAGTGAAGGGCAGACTATTAGAGGCAGAACTCTAAGATGGTACCTAAGACTTCCACCTCCTGGTAAACACACATCTAATAATTACTTAGTTTTGGTTAAGGTGCTTCTGTGCAGTGATTTTGCAGATTTAATTGAGATACTGAATGAGCTGACCTTCATATAGGGAGTTTATTTGACTGGTCTTAGACTTGGATTATCTGACTTAAAATGGTAGCAAATGAGTGGAACTGCTCTGGTTGGTTTGGTTTATCTCTGGAACTCAGCTGGGTTTAAGTGTCTCCCAAAGTACATGGGTAACTTAAGGAAGATACACACACTTTAATGGACCTCTGATTAATGTTAGGGAGGAGTGGACTGAAGAGTGGACAGTATGTACGTAAATAACCATTGTCCACCATACTTCTTACTGCCTTCAAAATGAAGTTGCAACTTTTAAATATATAGCATTCCATAAAAGGTCTAGCATGATTTCCCACTCAGCATAATTTTGTTTCACGATACTTCTCCCTCTCTTGATACATAATAATCCAATCACCCTGACTTTTCAACTTTTAATGAATTATCTTGTCTCCTGCTTATTTGTATGAGCTGATCTCCCTCCTAGGAAGACACTTATGGCTAGCTAATGCCTATTCATCTTTAAATTCTTGTCATTTCATTTACAGGATTTTCTCTAAGTTTCAGAGTCTAGGTTTTTTATTGTTTTGTCTTTCCCTAAAATATGTCTAATATCATACTTATTCTTATTGCCTCGGTTTCTTGATTGTCTTCTTGATTAGAATATAAACTGTATATATTTTCCTTATTCTATTCTCAGCAGCATTCTTAAAGTCTGATGTCTAGTAAATGCTCAAAAATTGCTTGATTGGTACCTCATTGCCTCTGTAGAAACAGAGGAGAATCTCTGTTCTCTAGAAGGTATGACCCTCCACAAACTGTTTATTACTGAGGAGATAGGTTCTAAGAGGAAGAGCCTTCAAACAGAAAAAAATAAGAGTATTTGCTCCAGGCCAACTCTATATATAATCTTTTTTCCACCCACTAATCCACAGCTAGCTAGGTTGTTTGGTTATCCTTGGAGTGCTATTTGGTCCTTGGCCCATAGCAAAGCTTTTAAATTCTTTCCTTTCTTTCTTTTTTTATTTTGTAGAAAGGGTGAGATGGGAGAATAGAGCTTTGAGGATTGTATTTCTTTTTCCTAAAGCAGCATGCCTGGGAGGTACGGCAGACTTGGATCTGTAATCATTTGGCAGTGATTTCCAAAGTGAGGTTGAAGGCTTTATTTTTCATTTTCCTGCCTTACTAATATTAGCAAGAATTTCCAGAACAGGGTTCAATAATAATTGTTAATAGCAAGTAGATTTTTTGGGGTTATAATTTTAATAATATTGCTTCTAGGGTTTACTGTTGAGCATAAGGTAGGATGTTAATTTAAGAGAGAATTTTTCCCCCTGGGAGTTTGTTGTCAGTTATGGAAGTTAAATTTTATTTTATTTTTTAATTTTTTATTATAGTTGATTTACAGTGCTCTGTCAATTTCTGCTGTACAGCAAAGTGACCCAGTTGTACATATATATATATATATATATATTCTTTTTCTCATATTATCTTCCATCATATTCCATCACAGGTGATTTGATATAGTTCCCTGTGCTGTACCTTATTGCTTATCCCCTCCAGATGCAGCAGTTTGCATCTACTTACCCCAAACTCTCAGTCCATCCCACTCCCTCTCCCTTCCCTTTGGCAACCACAAGTCTCTTCTCCATGATGAAAGGATGAAAGTTAAAATTTTAAAATTAATGCCTTTATAACATCTTTTTAGATAGTTGTGTGATTTTTCACCTTCTTTTTCCCTATTGATTTAACCTAATAGATTTTGTAACACTAAGCAGTCTTGTATGCCTATGGATTTTTTTTTAATAAACCTGAAAATTATTTTATATTTTTAATACATTTTTGAGGGTTTTTACTTCTGTTTTTGAGATTGGAATGTAATTTTTTCCTTTTAATTGTCAATTTTGATATCAGGGCATTCTTTCTTCATATTAAATGATTGAATAAATTTCCTGTCTCTCTCTTTCCTCCCTCCCTTCCTTCCTGTTCTAGGTCAGATAGAGAAATTAATAAGGAATTAACTATTTTCTGAATATTCCAGAGTATACTTAAACTTCCTAGGACTAGAAATTTTGTTATACATAATTCTTAAATATGTTCAGTATCACATATGGTTATTGATTCTTTGTCCTCTTTCTTGAGTAAATTTTTATGATTCAGAATATTAGGAATTTCATTAAGATGAGAAGCTTGTATCCCACTGTAATCATCTACTTAAATTTATTTTTTTTATTCTCTGTAGTCCTTCCTCACTTTATTTTACCATATTTCTAATATAATCTGTCAGAAGTTTTATTTTATTGACTTATAATAGTTTGTGGATTTATTCATTTTATTCTTATCTCTTATTAAGAGAGAGAGAAATTTCTTTAATAATACAGAAGCCGCAGACTGGAAGTTATTTAGAATATAGCCATCCAGACAGTATAGGACAGGCTAAAATAGAAACAGAAGAAAAGCGTGGTCCACAGTTTTTGTTTATCATGGTCTTTGTTACATAAAAACACTGGCATCTTTATTCCTCAAGATAAGATCATTAAAAGCAGAACTTTAAGAAACCCCTCATACAACAGGAAACAGTTTTTTCAGATGTTGTTATTGATATTTCTCTGGTTGATATATACTGTTTTGCCTGTTTGATATTCACTGTTTTCCTTACTGATATGCAGTTTTTCGATAGTCATTGATATTATATTAAGGCCTCATTTCACAAAAAAATGTTAATACCATGATTTATTTGGACATATTTCCAAAAGTTCTTAAATGTTTTATAAAAATTGAGATGTAATTGAAGAATGTAATAAATCAATACAAATGTAAAATGACCTTCAAAGATCTCTGAAGCTTATTTTTAGAAACATTTATTACATTGTATTGCTGTGTTATAGATATGATGAAGATTTTTCTAAAGTAGCTATGACAGTTTATCAGAAAAGATATATAGGACTACAAATAGAAAGGAAATCCTTTGAACAGATTTATAAATAGCTTTCAGCTGACTGCTATTTTTATTACATTTCCATTTCATTAATGCAAATTTAATTTTCATCTAATAACAAAAGAATAAGTATAAGGTATAATTTAAGAAAAGTATCATATAATATTTGCTTTTCTAGTTCCTTTTGCATTAATTCACTTGATAAACATGATTCTCATCCTTTCAAATACTATAGTAAGTTCCAAAGAGACATGGAAGTTATGATGGCCTAAGGGAGATGAAATGACTAATTACAGTGCAGTGGAAATCATGATATAATATAAATGTGGTGAAATTTTCTTATGAAACAAAAGTTAACTAGAAAAAGGAATCTATCACCATGCTCTGGGAATTTTAGGTAAAACATTACAGAGGACTCATGTGAATAGATTTGTAGGATTGGCGGGAATTTCCTACAGTGATAAAGGGTAAAGGGAATTTGCGTTATGTTCATGTGTACTAAATCGTGAAGTGGTCTCATATGTTTAGGGAGCTGTATCTTGTTAGACAATGCCAGGTGTGTAGCCCAAAGAGGATGAATTTTGGAAATATGGACTAGGTCTACTTCCTGAAAGGCCTTTTATGCAATTATAAGAAAGCTATTCTTAACCTTTTTCCAACTTGAAATCATTATATGAATAATATTGTCTGAACAAGATACAGTGTAAGTGGGTATTTTTTGGTCACTATACACTATTACATAAATTGTGGATTAGGTGCATTTCTTTGTATTAGTTCACAGGAACAGAAAGCACTATGGCACTTTAGCATAAAGGGGTTTAATTGAGGTATAGCTCTTGATAAGTGTTCAGAAGCGTGCTAGAACTATTGAGTTTTAGAACTTGCTATTACTGCCGTGTTACTGTCTCTCACCCTGTGACTCCTAGGAGTAGACCTGGAAAGCTGTGTTCTTTCCCCACTGCTCTTACCCGCTTAGTGTCTCTTACCCTTCAGGTCCCCATGAACATCCTGTCAGCGGAAACAGCAGCAGAAATGGTCTCTGCCCCACTTTCTGCCTATAAATCTTAAGCACATCCAGTTAGTAGAAACTTAATTTCATCTAGAACTCCAGCTGTAGGAGAGTCCGGTAAATGTAAGTTTTAGCTTTCCAGTCATTTGCAGTACAGGAAGGCACAGAGGAGAATAAGGAAGAGAAGGAAGAGGATGCTGAGTACTAGTTAACCAACTCCAGTCCACTTAATATCCATAATCTCCTTTCCCAGACATTGTGTACCACAAAGTGTCACTAAATATTGCTTAAGAAGCATTATAGAAGAATTAGGAAGCCGCTAGAGTCTTTTGAGTAAGGTAATGGTGTGTGTGATCTCTCTTGGCTTTGGGGCAGCTCGGAATTGATTTAACAATCAGTGGTAATGGTTTAAATTAGGCCCAGGCCATGAAGGTGGAGAGGGGAATATCTGGTTGTTTGTTAATTAATGTAATAAATCCTCTCAAATTCTTATAGCTCATCTGTCCATTTAAAGAATATTTATTGAGTACTTACTAGGTGCAAGATAGGGTGGTATTTGCTGAGACTGTAAAAGTGATGACGTATTTCCTGCCATGTTGGGTTCTCTAATGGTGCTGCAGGCATGTAGAAGAGCTTATGGGTTCATATTTCTTTCTGTGGATTAAATTGTAAAGTTGTAATCATCTGTGTATTATGTCCTCGTTTAGAGATGAGAAATTTCAACATAGGAGGCTGTACATGTTCTTTTGTTAAAGAAAATTGGCAATAGTAAATCTTTAGATGTGTTGCTTAGTGACTATAGAATACTTGACAGACTGCTGCTAAGGATAAATAGTGAACAGGATATATATATATATATATATATTACTCCCTAACATTTAACCTATGTTAAATAAATATTTATGCATATTTTAAGTCTTTCAAGCAAATATAGAAATTGTGTTTCCAGTAATACTTTGTATAGCATAAGTATATCTGTGTTTAAGTCCAATGTAGGGATTTAGAGTGCATCTCTATTTAGTGGCACACTGAGGTAATTCAACTTGATTATCTTTGTATTTCTGATATATTTGTTTCAGTCAGACCCCTCTTTTTGGCTCAGTTTATCCATTTTAAAGTACCTTTTCAGTCTCAGTTTAATATACCATTCATAATATATAATCTTATTAGTGTTTACTGAGTTTTATTGTTTTCCATGTGTGTCTCAACTATATGTATTATTATAAATTATCTTTGGTATAACCTTATGCCTTGATGTCAACACTTAAACTTAAGTTAATTTGGTCTCTTGGTATCAGTAAAAACTGAAGGTACTGTCATTTATTATGATCTTTATCACTTTAAAATAAAAAACTAACCATTATAATAAAAGTACATGAAAAAGTCTCTGTGACTTTGATTTTCATCTAAGGTAACATGTTAGCTTCATGGTACATGCACTGCTTGCATTCCTAAAAACTTTTTCTGGAGTCTTTTTAACCTAGTTCTAGAACTATAAGAATTTGTTTTCCTGTATGTTTTTATAGCTTTTCTTGATTATGAACTAAAAATTTCAGTCGAGTGGATTATATTATATAATCAATTATTATTGCAGCTTATCAAAACATTCCCAAATTTAAGAGGCTAAAATTTATGAGGCTATAATAACAGGTTTGTTTTTTGTTTGGTTGTTTTTTTGTTTGTTTTTTGGGTTTTTTTTTTTTTTTTTTTTTTTTTTTTTGCTTTTTAGGGCCTCACAGGTGGCATATGGAGGTTCCCAGACTAGGGGTCAAATTGGAGCTATAGCCACTGGCCTATGCCATAGCCACAGCAGTGTAGGATCCAAGCTGCATCTGTGACCTACACACAGCTCACGGCAACACCGGATCCCCGACCCACTGAGCAAGACCAGGGGTTGAACCTGCAACCTCATGGATACTAGTTGGATTCATTTCCGCTGCACCACAATGGGAACTCCCAAAATAAGTTATTTTATTTGCTCTCAGTTCTGTGGATTAGCAGCTTGGGTTAGGCTCAGCAGGGGTGGTCTTCTCCTGTAGTGCATGCGCTTGCATCTGGCTGCTCACTGGCTTGGATGATGTAGCTTGCCTTACTCATGTCCAGTGGGTTGGTCCTGTCTGTAGGCTGGGCCAGTGTCTCTAAAAGCTCCTTCTGGGCTGCATCACCTGGCATCTCGGCATAAGGCAAAGGGAAGCCCCATTGTGCAAGCGCTTTACAAATCTTTGCTTGTGGCACAACTGCTAACGTTCCATTGCTCAGTGGAAGTCACATGATGAATCCTAGAGTGGGGCCACTACACAAGGGAAAGGATACAGGGAAGGAGAAGAGATATTTTGGGGGCCATTACAGTAGTAATTTGCCACATGTGATATTTGGTTCATTGTTGAGATTTTTTATTTGTAGTATTTTTTACATCTCTTTACCTGAACTCTTTATGAAATGACTATTCAATGCCATTTGTTTCATGATGACTTTTTCTGAGAAATATTAGATTTCTGTCATAGATCACTTTCTTTTAGATGTATTTAATAACAGCAGATCTCTAAGTACACGTCACACATGTATGTATATGTGCACATAATATGTATTTATAGTTTTAAGTGTGCCAATACATCTTATTTCTGTTAAGTAATCAATTAACAATTTTTCATCAATTTAATTATTACATAAAAGCTTACTTAGCTACATATTCTTTTAATTTTCAGCAGAGAAGGCAGAGATTCTTATTTTGTAAACAAGGAAATAAGGTCACGTTTATATAACAAATTGAGAGAACACTGTTAATTATAGTAAGTCAAGTCCAGTTTGTCTTAACCACCAGTTTTACATTTTGGTAACTGACTAAATTGCCCCAAATTTAGAATCTTGCAATTCTTGGTGTAGGTCACGTTGAGTTGTTTTTTTTTTTAGTAGTGTGTTTTGGGGAACCACATTTTCTTACTGGTCTTTCCCTAATCACTGGCTTGGTATTATTTCACTTGATTACAATGTGGAATTTTATTTTTCTCACTATTCCTAATCTAACATGTTCATTACCCATTAAAATTGGCTAGTTAAGAAAATATCAAGTTTATTGTGATGAAAACCATTTGATTTTCCCCCTTCTCAATTGACTTAAATAGTGAGGGTAGTAATGGAACATTAACTTTTAAATTTGCAGTGCATTATACAAATAAACTATTGATTTGTATTTTTTGAAGTGTACAGGACACATTCTAGGGACAGTAGTGAAGTCTTGGTGCCAGATAACTAAGTGAACATTTATGTTCCTTCTTAAGATGTTAAACATTAAATGGGACAAAGACATTTAAAATTTCCCAGCAGTGTAAGTTGGTTTTAGGATCGAGTAGGGGGGAAGAAAAATCTTATGATGGTAGCTAATATTGAAAAAGTGAATCCAAGGGAAAGTTCTATATTTTTTTCCTGTATGGTAAACAGTTTATTCTTCATTTCTGTAAATATTTGAGAAACAGCTGCGGTATGGTGTTATGCTAGGAACAAAAAATATTATATGCTATGTCTATAATCTCTGCCTTTAAGGAGATAAGGTTAAAATTTGTAAACATGTTGTTTAAATAATTTTGTTAGTATTAACATCAAAGATGGGTCATACAATTGTATTAAGACACTAGCTACTGCTTTTTGAAAAACCAATGGAGAATTCCTAAATAGCAGAACAGATAAGGAAATTGGCTATCGCTGGTTTCTTTATCAAACTGTCATTTAATTTTTAAATTACTTTGAATTTTTAGAATGAGCTATATTCATGTTGTAGCACATTTCAAATGAAAGTTGTTTCTATGATGTTTATGGCATTGTTCATTTTATATCTGGTATGCTATTGTACTTTATTTTCTTCATGTCATTGATATTTGCCTGTAACTTCTAGTTGGTAGAGTTGTACCTAGTTTTATAATAATTAGCTCCCATTTATTGAACACTTGCCTGTGTCAGGCCCCATTTAAGCATCTACAGTGCTTTGGCTTATTTGATCCTCAGGAGAACACTGAGGTAAGTGTGCTTTACTGCTTAGAAACTGAGGATCTGAGAGAATGAATGGTTTACCGAAGGTCACACATGCTAGTGAGTGACAGAGCTGAAAATGAAATCCAGGCAGTTTAGCTCCAGAGTTTGTGCCTATGTAGTAATCAGAGTCACAATCTTGTTTTCATAATATCTAAAGCCACAAATCTCTGAAAGCAATTTAAAAACAACTTGACTTAGGTATAATTGATATACAATAAACTGCAGATATTTCAAGTGTGTGATTTGATAAGTTTTGACACATATATTCACTCATGAAACTGTTACCAAATCAAGAAAATGGAACTTACCCATCACCCCAAAATGTTTCCTTCTGGTAATCCTTCCCCTGTTCTGTTGCTGGCCTTTATCCCCACAATTCCAGGCAACCATTGATCTTTTTTTCTGTTACAGTAGATTAGTTTTGTTTCCTTTTCTTTTTCTTTTTTTTCTTAGTTTAAATTTTTAAAAGTTTTTGGCCATACCCACAGCCTGCAGGAGTTCCCAACCAAGCATTGAACTAGAGCCGTAACAGTGACAATGCCAGATCTTTAACCCTCTGAGCCACGAGGGAACTCCTAGTTTGCATTTTCTATTGCATATAAACTGTTGTGGAAGTATATAATATCATGTCTTTTTTGTCTGGCTTTCCGTCATTTTAAGGATTTTGAGATTCATTGGTGTTGCATGTATGAGTAGCTTATTCTTACTGTTGAATAATATTCTAAGTATATAACACAATTTGTTCATCCATTTACCTGTTGAAGGACATTTGGGTTGTTTCCAGGTTTTGGCTGTTGCAAAGCTGCTGTGAACATTTGCGTACAGGTCTTTGTGTAGACATATGCTTTCTTTTCTCTTGACTAAATACCTAGGAATGGAATGGATGGATCATATGGTGGGCGTATGTTTAACTTGTTAAGAAATCACCAGCGTCTATAGTTAATAATACTGTATTATGTATTTGAATTTTGCTAAAAGAGTAGATCTTAAATATTCTTTTCACAGGAAGGAAAAATTCCTACTACATGCATAGCTGTGGATGTTAACTAGACTTATTGTGGTGATCGTTATGCAACATATGCATACGTTGAGTTGTCACTATACACCCAAAACTAATGTTATATGACAGTTATATCTCAAGTAAAAAAGAAACTGCTGAAAATTATACCTCAGAAATATTCAGTGTGTTTATGAGATGCTACCCCCATATTAATACACAAAATATTCCTTACGTTCCTTTCTAAAATCTAGAAACTTCCGAATTCTGAAACCTATATGGGCCTAAGTTTTCAGAAAAGTACTGTAGACTTACTGCTTTGTGAGGTACTAAGGGACTACAAGATGTTATTTTTATTCAGTAGACATTTAATTTATATAAAGCCTTTGGAAAGAAGACATGCTATCATATAAAACACTCAACGAAAAATACAGATGATGAACCTTCAGCAATTGTCTAAATGAACATTACCTCTAGGAATTAGTGAGACCATGGGTGGCATGTATTTACTTGAAGTGTTTTCATCTTGAAAATTCTCTGTAATGAAATTGCGTTCATGAGAATAGCAAATGTTCTGTATGCTATATCTTGCCTAGTGTCAGTTTGCGAGTCTAGCAGTCATTATTATTTGTGTGTGTTATTTTGAAGGGCCATTCCATTAAAATTTTAAATAGTATATTTTGAGAGACACAGTAGGTAGTCTAAAAAGAAATGAGCATTATGTGGTTTCATAACATACTATTTTTTAAAAAATAAGTTCTACAGAAAGGGCAAGATAGTTTCCATTCTTTACCTTCAAATCAGTTGAGCTTAAATAGAAAATGTTTGAAATTTTTTTTTTTCCGGTCGTTTGTCTTTTTAGGGCTCCACCTGCGGCAAATGGAGGTTCCCAGGCTAGGGGTCTAATCAGAGCTATAGCTGCCAGCCTACGCCACAGCCACAGCAACACCCAATCTGAACTGCATCTGTGACCTACACCACAGCTCACAGCAATGCCAGATCCTTAACCCACTGAGCTAGGCCAGGGATCGAATCTGCAACCTCATGGTTCCTAGTCGGATTCATTTCTGTTGGGCCGTGACGGGAACCTCTGAAATTGTTGACGTGGTAATGAAGTTTAATACATGCGTGTAAATTATAATTTTCCCATGAAGGCCTCATACATCAGGACATAGGAGAGAGTTTAAGTATAATCCAATATCTTTGTCTCAGCCTAAGTACAGAGGATCTTTCCTTCCAGAGGCCTACAAGTTAGTGAGGAAGGTAGACTCTCTTTACACAGCAAGCCTGAGAGAAATAGAGGGACTGGCATATTAGTTTGAATGAAAGTAGTATTTTAACTGAATCTTGACCAGCAGAAAAATATGAGCATTTTGCCTGGAACGGATGAAGCATAGGCACTGAGATGGATTAGTGTGTTTAATAACTCCTGAGAAATACAGAAGTACCTAGGCATGATGCGAGTGTTCGACTCAGTTTGTGGCTTAAAGGTTAAATTTGTGATGTGCCCAAAGTAGCACTTTACTGTCAATACTTACCTTTGACATTTAAGTCAAATTACTGAAATTGAATATTAACCACCATGAGTTGATACATCTGATAGTTGTATCTTTTTTGCTTTTCTTAAATTGTATATCTATCTCATTATTAATTCTCTAAGACAGTTAACAAAATTTACCAGATACTTTTCTGATTTCCTTTTTGGATGCATTTTTCTCTTGCAGGATTACCTTTTGCCATCTGCCTTTCCAGAGTAAGTGGCTCTATGTGGGCACTGAACGAGGTAATATACATATCGTCAATGTGGAGTCCTTCACACTCTCAGGCTACGTCATTATGTGGAATAAAGCCATTGAACTGTGAGTTTGAGCATATATTCCATATCTGAAAGTAGCAGTGCCATATATGATGGTAATATTATATAATAGCTAATTAGTAAATATAGAATTAAATATGTTAGATGTTCTTGATATTAAATACAGATTTATTAGGTTTTGGAAATTATTGCCCTATTAGTAGTTTGTAAATTTAAATGCTAAATTTAATTTTAATTTATATATCTCTGTGTGTGTGTGTATGTATATACATAAGTGTATGTGTGTGCATATATATATGTATATACATAAATATATTCACATATGTATAAACTATAGCATAAGTTTAATAAAACAATTACTCTTATCAGGTGAAAAACTTTCCAAGTTTTTTCTCTTCCTTTATCTTCTAATTATTCTTCTTTCAAGTGCTTGGTCATGCCCCAGTAAATTGATTTCATAAGCCACTAATGAATTGTGCCAGTATTTAGAAAACACTGATCTAAGCCACTACTTGCTATGTTTTAATAATCACTAGATGTAATGTAAATGTTTGCAGTGTAACATTGCAGAATTAATTTGACGGTTAATTTCCCCTAATTTTGATATGGTAATGATTGCTATTATTTAACAATATTGACGACAACTGGTTATGCTATAGAGCCCTAAGGATCTTTAATGCTAACTTTTCACTGTCTTAGAATCTTACCTCTTTCTCTAAGTTTTTTCTTAAATGATTTAGACATAAAAATCAGAATTTAAAGATATTGGCATGGTTCATTTTCAACACTTCTTGTTTTTAAGCAAGTAGCTCTATGATGTTGCATTCTATAGAATTTGACATAAGGATAAATTGGTGGCATATCTCCTAATGATGCATTGTTGTAGCTGTAACGGTGTTTTAAGTTTGGTTTTCCTTCCTTTGGCAGGGACATTGTTATCATATCTCAGTCCCTTGGCACAAGGTGTGGGTTTTCAAGCTCTGTTGAGTTGATCACAGCATATAGTGGGGAGGCCTGGTGCAAGTGTCTTTGGTTTCACCAGTAGCTCTCAGGAAGTGGACTGGTCTCTCAAGACTCAGATTTTATGGATAGAGAGGTGCTTATTTCTACTGTGTAGGCATCAGTTCAGCTATGTTCTTATCTACGTGACATCTTTTCTCTTAGCAACTATTAGTGGCCTTATTTTGTTGATATTTTAAAGGTATAATGGAATTTTTCCTACTTTTGGTAGGAATTGTAGAGCTTGATGAAATGTCCCAATTGGAGGCTAGAATTGAGTAAAACAAGATAGCAGTTAGATACTGCTTTATTTTAAAATATTAACTTTGAGAATTCTACGATGTGAATTCTACCTCATGAATATTTTGATCCATATTAAGAACTGTACATCTGTTATTGATCGCTTACTGAAATGTGTTCATCCTTTGTGAATATAACTTTATCTTCCACTCATTATTCCTACTGTAATGAATATGTGGTTGTATTGAAATTTTTAACTGAAGGAAAAAAATTTTTAATTTTTTTCTTTTAGGTCATCTAAATCTCACCCAGGACCTGTTGTTCATATAAGTGATAATCCAATGGATGAAGGAAAGGTAGATTATTAAAAAACTTATATGTATTTATTACTTAATCCTTGAATTTTTAACTTCATGCATTTTTTAAACAAGCAAACTATTCCAGAACCACGTTTACTTGGCAAAGTTGAGATTGCTAACAAAGGTTGTGTATCATATACACTTAATGGCTTATTTTTGTATTCTGAAGAACAAGTGAAAGGATTAGAATCAGTTACATTTTAAAGAATAAAACCTTAAAACAATGAGTATTTTAAAAATACAATTAATAGTTTTTAACTTATTTTTGGCTTATTTAAAATAATTGCCCTGATTTTCTGATAATCTGACAAAAACTGTTTTCTTTTCGTTTTGAATTCTTTTTTACACTAGTTATACAATCTTACAGAGTTGTCTCTATCTCTACCCCCTAAATTTTTCTTCATAAATAACCCAGACTCAATAGAGATTTTTTTTAAATGATGCCTAGTTTTTTTATACTCTGAAACCAGTTTCATGCAGTCATTATCTATCTATTGTTAATTTAGGTTCATTAATACATTGAAAAATAATAAAATTTTCTTTTTCAAGAGTCTCTCCCCTAATTCAGACTAGTCTCTCAGTAGTTCTATTTAATGATTTTTTTCTACTTAATACATTTTGTGATATTAGTCTGCTTAAATACCAGGAAGTTTATCTCTGTCAGAAATCAGTGAGATTGAAACTTCTAGATTTCATGAAGAAGTTTAATCAGGTTTTTCCTTTCCTCATTTAGTGGGAGTGATGGAGCCTATATGTTGTGTTAACACTCTTCTCTTATTTGCCACTGGGAAAACAAAAGGATAGCTGTACAGTTTGTAGTGAGGTTATAATCATAAAGTTGTATAGTTGGGAGAGTAACTTTACCTAAAGCAAGTTATAGTAACCTGTATCTTCACTTACTTAATATTTTTGATAAAGGATAATTGTTTAAAAGCCAGCCTTTGGGTGGGAGGCATGGTGGAAGAATTAAAAACTTGCCTTTTTTGTATGTTGAATGAGTCACCAATATCTTTTTTTCTTTCTTTGTCTTTTTAGGGCTGCACCCAGGGCATATGGAGGTTCCCAGGCTAGGAGTTGAATTGGAACTACAGCTGCTGGCCTACACCACAGCCACAGCAACGCGGGATTCTAGCCACGTCTGCAACCTACCTCACAGCTCGTGGCAACACCGGATCCTTAACCCATTGAGCAAAGGCCGGGGATCGAACCCACATCTTCATGGATGCTAGTCGGGTTTGTTAACCACTGAGCCACGATGGGAACTCCGAGTTACCAATTTCCCTTCTTCCATTGCAGTCTCTTTTCAGTCTTGTCATGACCACTGCATTTCAAAGCATTCCATCCCATTCTTGAGTCATTTCCAGATCAATCGTCCTAGAGTGCCATTTTAATTTTATTGCTCTCCTGTTCAGAAGCATTCAGTGGTTCTGCAGTATCTTAAAAAAAAAAAAAAAAAAAAGCAATGTTTTCTTAAAACATAGCCTTAGGTTTCTTTGAGAACATCTTTACCTGAATGCTGTGCTGAAGCAAATAGTTATTGTTGCCCAAATTTGAGCTACTCTTTACTACCTCCATGCCTTATTTATGTAAATCTCTCTGTTGGCATTCTTTCCCACTATAATCTCTTTCTGCTGAATCACATCTTGAGGCTTAGGTTAAATACATATCAGGACACCTTTCCTGACAGAAAATGCTTTTTCTCACTTCTAAATTCATTAGCGTCTTAGTTGTGCAAGTTTTATGGTATTTACCACATATTACCTCGAATTAGATATGTGTATCTCAGCTCCCTTGAATTTGAAATACTCCTTGAACACAGAGATAATATTTATGCAGGTTTGTATTTCCCATAGCAGTCAACATATAATATATAAGTAGTAACTCCTCAATATATATTTAATTTCTATCATCATTTTTTGAAACCTGGAGTTGCTTTATCCTCCTTAGTTCCCGGAGTTAATCTCATTGAAACATTTTAAAATATTAGATGCTAATATGGAATAGATTATATTGTCTAACGTTTGATTTCTAACAGAAAAATCTCCTTTATACCAATGACTAATACTTCCAAAGCTTCTGTGATATTGTGTCACTAAAGAGGTAAGGCGATAGAGCACCTTTCTGCAAAGCTAGCCTTATGGTGGATGCTACCACAGTAAGCAAAGATCTTGGCTAAGGGAAGTTAGATATTAGTGTAAAATTAATAGTAACAGTAGTAACTGCCATTTATTGGATTCTACTTTAGTCAGGCACTGTGCTTTGCACACTATTTTATCTGATCCTCCCAACAAAGTGTAAGTTAGCCATCTTCCCTGTCTTACAGATGATGAGGCAGAGACTTGGTCCAGTTAAGTGTTCCAGCAGTACAAAGCTCGGTGTTAGTGGACCTGGGATTTTAAATGCTGATTTCTCTGATTTCAACCCCAGAATACTCTCCATTTTGCTACATTTCCCTTGTAAGATATGGATCAGTTATTGACGTAGAGAGCTGTATTCATTTTCAGTATGCCAAACGAATGCTTTTTACGAGAGAAAAATTCAGAGAAAACTAGTCAGTAGTTCCGTTAATAAATTAACATTTCTATGAGTTAATAAAAAGATTCTAGTAGGAATAAGCATTGAAAGAATTTTCTGTTTTAAGTACCATGTCCTTCAGTTAGTTCTTCTATTTTTTAATATTTAGGTGATTGTAGGGATCACCGTCTAACTTTGTTGGCACAGATTCCTCACATTCTTAGGAAGGTAGAGCTGACTAGAGGGGTTAACGTTTACTATAACCTCTTACATTATTAAGGTCTGAATGGCTAAAATTATTTTTTTTAAGTTCCATAGCTACTAACTGGCAGGTCTAAGACTAGACCTTAAGTTACCTGCATCTGAGCAATTCAGTATTTTTTACACTAATAATTCTTAAATTTTATCCTTCTCCATCTCTTTCCTTATTCCTGAAGATTCCTGAAATTTCTCTTACTTGCCCTTTCAGAAAATCCCACATCATCTGTCCGAGATATTTAGGACTAGGAAAACATAAAAGAAACAAATACCAGGTTTTGTTTTTTTCCCAGAAGGAGTATGTATCTCAGATTGCCAAGGAAAGAAAAGTTTGTGAGGAAAATTAGCTATACTTCCTACCAAGGTGGAAAAATCTGTTTTGTTAGTTTCAGTGATTGAGTCCTCCAAATGCCCCTGTGGTCTGAAATTCATTAAGTTGCTATTTAACTAAAATTCCTGGGTATGCCCCAGGTTTTGCCATATCCCTAGATTACGTGAATGGTTATTGGCAAGTTACTAATCATTCATGTGTTTATTTAACAAGTATTTATTGAATATCTACTATTAGCAGTATATTAGATATTAGAGACATAGATGAAAATGCATATACTTGCGTAGGAAAAGGAACCTCTCCATCTGTCTAGAGGAATTGGTAGGCTTACCCAAGGAAGCAACACTAAATTGAGACTTAAAAGTGAAGGAAAGGGGAGGAGGTTTCAAGCCGAGGGAATACCAAGATTTGGAACATGCCAGGGCAGAGGGTGGTAGGCAGTAGACAGTTCTTGAGGCAAGAACATGCATTTTGTTCAGAAACTTACTTAGTCACAAAAAAACATATTAAGTGTCTGATGTTAGAGGTATAGTAGTAAACAAAGTAAAACAAGTTCTTGCTTAAATAGACCAATGTTATAGTCTGCAAAAGAATTCAGATAAGGAAAATGACATTATTATATTGTATGGTGACCCTTCAGATTAAAAAATGTACAGATTGCTATTTGAGCACATAGGAAAGGCATCAGCTTAATTCGGTAGGTCCAGGAGAAAGGGATAGTTAAAATGATATCTGAAGGATTAGTAGGATTAGTCAGGCAGAAAGGATGGCATTCAAATAGAGTGGCCCAGTTAGGATAACCAGGTGCAAAGGCTCAAAGGTAAGGGAGAACATGAACTGGAAGATATACTGGAATGTATTGGGTAGGAGGGATTGGAAGGGGATAAAGCTGAGGAGGTAAGCAGAGGCCAGACTCTTATGAATCTTGTAGGTCAGATTATTCAGTCTGGACTTGATCCTGAAAGTAATGGTAAGGCATTAAAAAGTTTTAAGTAAAAGCATGCATTGCATGATCAGTTTTGCATTTTAGAACTATCACTCTGGCCACAATGTGGAATGGGTTAAATGAGGAGCAAGACTGGAGAGTCAGGGAAACCAGAGACCAGAGAAGAGATCCTTGTGTCTTGAACCAGAAAAGAGGTACTGTAGGTGGAGGAAAGTGAAATACGGAGCTCTGAGAATGTAAATTTAAAATTACTAGTAAGAGAGAGGCTAGAGTTAAGGATGACTATAAGGTTTTTGCCTGAGTGACTTAATGAATATTTAAAAGAAAAAGAATGCTCTAAGAGGCACTGCAACAGGGAATACTAGAAAAGAAGGTAGTTAAGAAAATAATGAATTCACTTTCGGGCACATTTACTCTGAAATTCTTGTGGAATAATAAGTGAAGATGGAGTTATAAGCCTGAATCTCTTGAGAAGGGTCTAGGATAGATGTAATTTGTAAGTAATCGAAATGTAGATGCATAAATGAGATTGTGATAATATGTTAAATTAGAAAAGTTTGTAAACTCTAAAGCACATACAAATGATAATTTTTATTAGTAACATATTAACTAATGAAAATGTATACTATGGACTTCAAAATGGTACTGTTTCATTTTCAATAAGTTAGTTGTATGATATACGTTGAATTCCTAATCATCAAAGGCATATAAATATGCAGTGCAGTATTCTCATTTATCATGTGATTAGTAATAGCAGTACAGATGTTTAATTATAATTTCATACCTGAAGCATAGGAATGATAATAGTTATCTTTATTGTCATCAAATAAATGTTTCATATGATTAATATCATTCCTAGGTAATGTGGCATTTTCTTTTATTACAGCTTTTGATTGGCTTTGAATCTGGAACAGTAGTGTTATGGGACCTCAAATCAAAGAAAGCCGACTACAGATACACGTACGATGAGGTAATAACATTATTTTTGCTAATCAAAAGCTGTTGTTTTTTCAGCTTAGAATGGCTTCTCTAAGAACTTAATTCGTAATTTTTGTTTAGGCAACCTTTGTAATTGCAATAATACACGATTTTTTGTATATATATAAAATAATATAGTCACATAGCTCAAAAGATACAAAAAAACCCTTTCCAGCTGTCATTTGGCCATCCAGTTCCCTTACCTCGAGTACCAGTGTTAGTTTCTCATGTATTCTTACAGAGGTATTTTCTTCATTTATAAGAAAATTAATAAATACATGCTATTTTTAAATTTTATACAAATGGTAGTATACTGTATTTGTAGTTTTCTTGCTTTAAGATCCAAATAAAGATTGTAATTATATATCATAATATATATATTTTTTTAATCCTCAGATTTTCTATAGTTTGGATGGTATTTTGAGGCTTGATCAAATCAGGGTTCACTTTTCATTTTTAGCAAGTCTCCTTCATAGATGATGCTGATGCTTTTCTGCCAGGTTGAATGTTAATTTCTGTTTGTGATATTAGCAGCCAGTGATGTTCAAGTTCTAGATCTTTTAGTGTGTAGTTGTTGCAAAATACAGAAGTTCTAATTTTATAATTCCTTCTCTGTTATCTGGGATGCTTTAGTAAAGGGTAATTTTTATCTACTCTTATATAGTAGTGCAGTTTGGATAGGAACAACAAAATAAATGCTTGATTCTTTTCTTTTATTTCAGTATTTACTATAAAGGAGTTGTTCTCTAGTGATCTCAGTGATGGGGAATTTGTTCTTATTTTCCATTTCACTGTGTACTCAAAGATTTAAACATTTTATATGCTTCAATACATTGAAGTTGTTATCCTTATTGATTTTCAAATTGTCCCATCTTTGGTCAATGAATCTCTTCCAGTTGGTTCCTGAGTCCTTTGGTGATAATAGTCTTGGATAGCTTCTTTGCCATCTGTTATAACAAAATATGCCTATTAATCTTGTATGTTTCTGTCCCACACTTAGAATATCTTTTTCCATGAAACTGGGTTCTTTCGATGTGAAATGGTATCTGGTGACCATAATTTGGGTACCAGCAGTGTTTACAATTTCTATTCAGTAGATAAATCTAGGAAATGTGTAATTGATTTTGTTTGTTTGTTTTTAAGAAATATGTGTTCATATTGATGCTTTCAGATACTCAAACAGCAGACTGAGTTGAGTAGCTGTAGCAATACTTGGAATACTTGGTAAATGTCTGCATACTATCTTTGTAAGCTTGACTGAAAGAGGAGTTCCTTTGTTTTTATACCTGTATGCTTTTTGTATTCAAAGCTTTTCAGTTGGTATTCTGTGACTCACCAATCAAAATCTTGAAATTATTTTAAAAGAATATTTTTAATAAAGAGTTCTTATCATTTCTCTGGAAGCTTTATAGCCTGTAAAACTGTTTTCTCTGTCAAAATGAAAGCACATTTTAAAAATGGACTTTTTTTGTTTTGCCTTTGTAATTTAATCTTTGCTTGTAATCTTTGCTTTAGCCACTATGGAGTCACAGGGAGTGGCTTTACCCTCCCACCTTAAATATACTGAAAAAATATATGAAAGAACAGTTTGTAGAAATTAGCAGGTAGTGTAGAGTAGGGATTCCTTAGAGAGGGGAAGCAAGATGAGCCTTTCAGTTGCCTTCGCTTAGAGATTTTCCAGGTCTCAGTCCATGAAGGAGGAATCTAGATGGAAGCCCAGTAGTCTCCCTAAGTTGAGGGGACAGAGTTGGGAAATGGGAGAGGATATCCATAGCTCATAAAACAGGGTGATAAAGAATAGAGAACTGCCTAGAGAGAGAGTTTTGAAAATCGGTGAAGAGCCATTCACCCCAAGTCTTCAGTTGAATACTGGTTAGTTCATGGTTGTGAAAAAGGTTTGGAAAAGATCCATTGGAAAGGGGTAAGTAGAACAATTCTCATAGCATACACAGAACTGAGAGTAGTTCACATTCCTAACAGAGTGGAGAAACCTTGTAATGGACAGGCCATCAGGAAGAGTACTCAGAAAGTGGTATTGCCTTAGTAGTGGGGCCAAACTAGCTCTGTGTTAAAGACTGGCTTAGCTGGCCTAACAAAGCTCAAAAGCTCAAAAGCTCAAAAGAAAGCCTGCAAAGTCCAAGTTGTTTCCAAGTAACTACATCCCAGAAAAAAAGGCTCAAAAATATTTATAAGAGTATAATAGCCTACTGTAAATTTCATAATGACCAGTATCCAAATGAAAATCTATGAGGCATGCAAAGCCAGAAAACATGCAAAATGAGAAGAAAATGCAATCAGTAGAAATAGACTCAGAAATCATATAGATGAATTAATAGACAAGAATATTAAAACAAATATTAAATAGACTCATATGCTCTAAAAGGTAAATGAAAGTTGTTGAAGAAAGTTGACGAAAGACATATGAGGCTTCAAAAACACAAGTGGAATGAGTTTCTGAGATGAAAAATGTCTGAGAGGAAAAATACTCTGGATGGGTTTACCAAAAGATTTGGTATTGCAGAAGAAAAAAACTTGATTAACATGAAGACATAAGGCAGTAGAAACTGATCAACATTAAAGATGGGCAAAGAATGAGCAGAACGTTAGTGAACTGTGGTACATCATCAAGAAGACTAATGTATGTGCATTAGGAGTCCCAGAGGGGAGCATGTGGACAGAAAATATATTTGAAAAAATAATGACCCAGAGTTTACCAAATTTGATGAAAACTTTAAACCCTATAAACTTACAGAATATATAGAGGAGTTCCCCTCGTAGCTCAGTGGTTAACAAATCCGACTAGGAACCACGAAGTTGTGGGTTCGATTCCTGGCCTGGCTCGGTGGGTTAAGGATCTGGCGTTGCCAGGAGCTGTGGTGTAGGTCGCAGACACGGCTTGGATCTGGCGATGCTGTGGCTCTGGCCTAGGCCAGCGGCTACAGCTCCAATTAGACCCCTAGCCTGGGAACCTCCATATGCTGCAGGTGCAGCCCGAAAAAGCAAAAAAAAGAATATATAGATATCTTCAGTTCAGTGAACTCAAAGCAGGAGAAGACTACAAATAAGCACATCACATATTGCAGTTGATTAAAACTATTACCTAGTTAAAGAGAAAAATCTTTAGATTTTTTTCTCCAGAGGTTGGAGAGGAAGCAGGCAACACATTACAGAAGAGCAGAGATTAAAATGACAGCACATGGTTTCCTTAGAAACAATGCAAGCCAGAACAGTATTGAATAATACTTTTACAGTTCTGAAAGTAAAAACTGTCAACCTAGAATTATATCCAGCAAAAATATCTTTTCAAAAACAAAGTAAAACAAACATGTTTATACACATAAAAAACTCAAAGAATTCATCATTTGCAGACTTTCACTACAAGGCATGCTTTAGACTTCTGTTAAGAAGTCTTTCATGCAGAAGGGAAATGATATGAGATGGATATTTGTATCTACTCAAAGGAATGAAGGACACCAGAATGGCAGCTATATAGGTAGATATAAAGGCCTACTATTTTTTAATCTTGTAATTAATATTCAAGGCAAACATCATAAAAATGCATTGTAGGGTTTATGACAGATGTAGAATTAAAATATAAATGATAACACAAAGCAAAGGTCAGGAGAGAGAATGTTGTTGGTTGATAAGGATAACAGGGAGTTCCTGTTGTGGCACAGTGGATTATGAACCAGACATAGTGTCTGTGAGGATGTGGGTTCAGTCCCTAGCCCCACTCAGTGGGTTAAGGATCTGGCATTGCCTCAAGCTGTGGCATAGGTTGGAGATGCTGTTCAGGCCTGGTGTTGCCATGGCTATGGCGTAGACCAGATATGCAGCTCCAATTCAACCCCTAGCCTGGGAACTTCCATCAGACACAGGCGCGGCCATTTAAAACAAACAAACAAAAAAGGAATAACAGCGTTATTATGCTGTACTGTGCATAAAGTGATATACTATAATAACTGAAGGTGTACTACAGTAAGGTGGACATGTATTGCAGATTCTAAAGGGACCATCAAAGCAACAACAATAGTAAGTCAAAGAGGAAATAAAATGAAGTTTTAAAATGTTTCACCAAAGGAAGGCAGGAGAAAAGGGAAAAAGGAAACAAAGAGTAGATGGAAGAAATAGGGGAAAAAAATAGCAATATGGTATATTTAAATGTAGCTGTGTCAACAGTCATATTAAATGTAAATGGTTTAAGTATCCCAATTAAAAGGCAGAGATAGTCAAACTGTATTAAAAAGCAAGATCCAACTATATGCTATCTATAAGAAACCCACTTTAAATATAAAGACATTGATGTTTTAGAAAAAAAAAAAACAGATGGAAAAAGTAATGTTAGGAGTCATCAAAAGACTACTGAAATGGCTAGATCAGAGTAAATAAATATCAGAGCACCCCAGTCAACTATATAATATACATTCTTTTCAAGTACATGCAGAACATTTGATGAAGACAAATTGTATTTTGCACCATAAAATCAATCTCAATGAATTTTAAAAATTGAAATTATAGGGACTTCCATCGTGGTGCAGCGGAAATGAATCCGACTAGGAGCCATGAGGTTGCAGGTTTGATCCCTGGCATCGCTCAGTGGGTCAAGGTTCTGGCGTAGCCGTGAGCTGTGGTAATAATTGCAGATGCGGCCGTGAGCTGTGGTAATAATCGCAGATGCGGCGTGGATCTGGCATTGCTGTGGCTGTGCCATAGGCTGGCGGCTACAGCTCTGATTAGACCCCTAGCCTGGGAACCTCTATATGCCATGGGTACAGCCCTAAAAAGACAAAAATTAAAAAAAATAAAAATTGAAATTATAAAAAAATGTTCTTTCTTTGTAATGGAATTAAATTAGAAATCAATAGTAAAAAGATAAGAGGAGCTCCTGTTGTAGCTTAGCATGTTATGAACCTAACTAGTATCCATGAGGATGTGGGTTTGATCCATCTCTGGCCTTGCTCAGTGGGTTAAGGATCTGGCATTGGGGTCAGCAGTGGTGTGGGTCGCAGATGCGCCTTGGATCCAGTGTTTGTGGCTGTGGTGTACACCGGCAACTGCAGCTCTGATTCGACCCCCTAGCCTGGGAACTTCTTATGTCTCAAGTGTGGCCCTAAAAAAAACAAACAGCAAAAAAAAAAAAAAAAAAATTATAAATAAAAAGGTAGATAGAAAGTCATGAATATTTAAAAGTAAACAACATAACTTTTAGATAACGCATGGGTCAAAGAAGAGATAAAAGAAAAATGAGGAAATTTTTTTTTTCTTTTTAGGGCTGCATCTGCAGCATATGGAAGTTCCCAGGCTGAAGGTTGGACTGGAACTGTAGCTGTAGCCCTATGCCACAGCCATAGCAACACTGGATCTAAGCTGCATATGCGATACAGCAGCTTGTGGCAATGCAGGATCCTTAACCCTTTGAGTGAGAGCAGGCATTGAACCCATATCATAACGAAGACTATATAGGGTTCTTAACCCACTGAGCTACAATGGAAACTCTAGGAAATAATTTGAACTGAAAAAAAAATTATGACATATTGAAGTCTATGAAATGCTACTAGACCATTCATTATAGCACTAAATATTAGAAAACAAGAAAAGTCTCTAATCAATGTCCTCAGCTTTCTCCATAAAAAAAGAAAAAGAGTAGATTAAACCCAGAGTGTACTGAAGAATTGAAATAATGACAGAAATAATAATAATAACAAATTAATGAAATAGATAACAGAAAAAGTTAACTATTTTGTGAAGATCAATAAAATCGATAAATATGTAGCCAAAGGGATAAGAAAAAAGAGAAAAAGAAACAGATTACCCATACCAGGCATGAGAAAGGAGATATGACTTTAATTTCTAAATACAAAGAGAATAATAAGGATATATGTACAACTTAATACCAAAAAATTCAACCACGTTGATGAAATAGACAAATTCCTTGAGAGAGACTAAATTCCTTGAAAGTACCAAAGCTCACTCTAGAAGAAATGGTTAACCTGCGTTGCTCTATATTTACTACAAACATTTTTAATGAAAATTCCAGGCTTAGAAGACTCGCTGGTGAATTTTACCAAATAATACCCATTGTACCCAAATTCTCGCAATTATAAGAGAAGGATACACTTCCCAACTCATCCTGTGAAACCACCATTATCTTCATACCAAATCCAGACCAAAAAAAAAAAAATGACAAGAAAACCACAGACTAATGAACGGAGATGCAGCAGAGATGCAGATTCATAACATTTATTCTTTAATAAATTAGTCTTTATTCTACAGAAAAAAATTCTGTAAATATTAATATACGGTTAATCCTTGAACAATGGTGGTTAGGGGTACCAACCTGCCACCAGGAAAAAAATCCACATATAACAGAGTCAGCCATCCATATACTCCATTCCTCTGTATCCATGGTTCCATAACCATGGATTCAACCAACCACATGTTGTTTGGTACTGTAATGTATATTATTAAAACCAAATCTGCATATGCGGGACTGCATGATTCAAACTCCTGTTGTTAAAGAACAGCAGAGTCAACTGTATTTGTAGTATAAATATACTTACATAGTGTATACTGATACTACTTTAAAGTATAATATATTATATATACATATACCTGTATGTACATATACATGGCTAATACATATATAGTATTACACTTCATGATATTAGACTATTAGGAAAAAATAGATCTTTTATCAAGGTGAATTTGTATTTTAAAAATTGAGAAATGGGAAAATTATGCTTGTTTATTGCATGTAAAAGTTCGCATTTGGTGATTTCTTCTGTGGGGTATTTTCTGTTATTTGTTTTTCTGTGTTATCCAGAAAAAGTATGAACTACTGGTCCCTATAATTAGTATTTATTTTCAGAATGCTTAATAATTTAAATGTCTTAAAAATATACTTTTAAACAAAGATGTATTTTTTTTAGCAAGGTAGAAATGTTCATTTTTGCTACACAATATATATTTATGTACCAATATACATTTATATATATATGATTAGAATTTTTATTTATAATTTCCAGACACTATAAACCTCTCATGTTTCCTTCATCAGTTAAAAAAATAATCAAATAGCTTTGGGTATAGCTTCTTAGCACTACTTATATTTTACAGAAATAATTTCATCTGTTAAGTTTACTGAGGAATTGCTTATTTTAAGATTGAGTTTATGGAATGTCTTGTGTATATTTTGCAATAAATTTATTACTGTTTTAAGATTTTATTTAGAATTTTGTTAGAGATATTTTGACCCTAAAACATTGTTTTAAATATTAGCATTTAAAAGTACAGCTGATTGTCTGTATTATCATTTAAATTTTAAAATGATTCATAATTTTATTTAATTTAAATTTATAAGCATATGAGGAACCCAAATGGGTATCGAATAAGGTGATAGTAAGTGATGACTTTGTATATGAGTGAAACTCTTTATCTTGTATGGCCACACCTGTGGCATATGGAAATTCCTGGGCCAGGGTTTGAGCTGAGCCGCAGCTGTGGCAACACTGGGCCCTTTAACCCACTGCACCAGGCCAGTGTTGAACCTGCACCTCTGCAGGGACTTCAGCCGCTAGTGTTAGATTCTTAACCCACTCTGCCATAGCAGGAACTCCTGTAAGTGAAACTCTTAAATTGCAGTTACATGGTTTTTGTGCACTATGTGCACTCTGCAGTTTAGACATTCCAGTAGGATAGCTTTTAGAGTCTGCTGACCATTAAGAACAAGAAGTGTATCAACTTATGTAGAAAAAAACTATTTAAAGAGAAACTAGGAGAGTGATTTAAACAAAAATTACAGACAAAATTTAAATATGTTAGAATAAAAAAATCAAAGGGTTACATACTTTTGTCATGTAAAAATATTTTTCGTAAACATTGGCATGAATGTATCTTTTGGAATTAATGTTTTCGTGTATTTTTTTGGATATATACCCAGGAGTGGAATTGGTGGATCATATGGTGGCTGTTTTTAGGTTTTTGAGAAATCTCCATACTGTTTTCCACACTTCTGCATCAGTTTGCATTTCTCTGAAGCAGTGTGCAAAGGCTCCCTTTTCTCCACATTCTCACCAACATCTATTATTTGTGTTCTTTTTGATGATAGGCATTCTGACAGTTGTGAGGTGATATCTCATTGTGGTTTTTATTTGCATGTCCCTGATTAGTGATGTTGAGCATCTTTTCATGTGCCAAATGCAATAACCAAATAACCCCTTATCAACATAGTTTGCAAATACCTGCTCTTATTCTGTAGGATGTCTTTTGTTTATGATTTCCTTTAGTGTGCAAAAGCTTTTAAGTTTAATTGGATCCTACTTGTTTGTTTTTGTCTTTATTTCCATTACTCTAGGAGTAGATTCAAAAACATAGTGCTGTGACTTATGTTGAAGGGTGTTCTGCTTATGTTTTCCTCTAGGAGTTTTTTTGGTATCTGGTTTTTGACATTTAGATCTCTAATCCATTTTGAGTTTATTTTTGTATATTGTGTTAGAGAATGTTTTTATTTCATTCTTTTACATGTAGCTGTCCAGTTTTCCCAGCACCATGTATTGAAGAAACTATCTTTTCTACTTGAATATTCTTGTTTCCTTGTCATAGATTAATTGACCTTGGGTGCATGGGTTTATTTCTAGGCTCTCTTTCCTGTTCCATTGATCTGTGTCTTTTTTTTTTTTTTCAGTACCATACTGTTTTGATGACTGTAGTTTTATAGTGTAGTTTGAAGTCATGGATTGTGATTCCTCCAGCTTTGTTCTTTCTCATGATTGTTTTGGCTATTTAAGGTCTTTTATGTTTCCATATAAAATTTTAAAATTATTTGTTCTGTAAAAAATGCCATTGGTAATGTGATAGCAATTACATTGAATCTGTAGATTGTCTTGGGTAGTATGGTCATTTTAACAATATTGAGTCTTCCAATCCAAGAACATGGTATATCTTTCCACCTGTTTGTGTCATCTTTAATTTCTTTCATCAGCATCTTACAGTTTTTGGAATAAGGTCTTTTGGCTCCTTAGGTATGTTTATTCCTAACTATTTTGTTCTTTTTGATGCAGTGGTAAATGGAATTGTTTGCTTAAAAGGTACATGCACCTCAGAGTTTGTAGCAGCATTATTTACAATTGCCAAGATATGGAAGCAACCTAAGCATTCATTAACAGATGAATGGATAAATAAGATGTGATATATATACAAGGGAATATTACTCAGCCACAAAGAATGAAATTTTATCATTTGCAGCAAAATGGATGGACTTGGAGGGCATTATACTAAGTGGAATAAGTCAGTCAAAGACAAATACTGTATGATGTTACTTATATGTGGAATCTAAAAAGTACAAACTAGTGACTATAACAAAAAAGAAGCAGATTCACAGAACAAACTAGTGTTTACTAGTGGAGAGCAGAGGAAAGGAACAGTATAGGGATAGAGCAATGGGGAACATGAGCTATTAGATGTGACATAGGCTCAAGGATGTATTGTCCAACACAGGGAATATAGCCAATATTTTGTAATAACTGAATGCAAAGTAATCTTTAAAAGTTATATACAAATTTTTTTAAAATTTAAATACAAAGTTTAAAATGAAAAAATATTTTTCAGATAGTTTGTGTCTCAGACATATAAAATAAATTTTCACATTTTAAAAATCACCTTGATAATTACTGTGAGAAATAGATAACGTGTCTTGAACCTCAATCTGAGGTATTTTTAATTGATCTTAATTCCAACCCTACATTTGTGTCTTAGAATTTTAGTTAATTTTAAAAATGTGTACTAATTTGTCAATGCAACTAGTTTTCCCAATGGAATTGGTTATAATTGCTTAATAATTTATGTTTAGTTATCGTTTATTCTAAGAAACTGTAAGGATACATTTTGTTTGCCTGAACTTGTCAACGATACATATGTCACTTACATTATCCTTATGCTTACTTAAGGAGTAAAAAAAAAAAATTAAATAGTGTCAAAACCAAATTAAATCTCATTTTCATGACAGGAGGACTAAATTATTATGGGAATTGGAGGTTAATGTATTGACTTCAGTTTTGGAAATAAGAAAAGGTTTAAAGTGAAAATTAATTATATTACCAATTATGAGTAACTTAGTGTTTAAATAAATTTATATCTTTGAAAATGAAATTCTCCACTCCTCTTCTATAGGCTATCCACTCTGTTGCTTGGCATCATGAAGGAAAACAATTTATTTGCAGCCATTCAGATGGCACCTTGACTATATGGAATGTGAGGTCCCCTGCTAAGCCTGTACAGACGATAACTCCACATGGTAAGAATCTATCCCTTTTAAACAGTACCTAAATTGTGATGGACAGGAAACTGCTTTTGAGTTTGCACTTGGATTTGTCTGTTTTTGATAATAAGGATCAGTTTTCTTGTTTTGAATTTAAAATATTTACACATAATAGAAATAATTTGTTACAACTATATAAATTAAATCTTAACTATATTTGCAGTTCAAATTGCAAACTATAGTTTGGAGAAAATGAAAAGTTACATAATCTTCTGAATATTGTTTCTCCAGTCATCCAAAAAGTAGATAATTTTGTGAGTGATATGACTGATTTTAAGCTTTTGTCATCTTAAAGTTGTCAGTTGCAAAATGTTAATGTATATTTAATATGTATTGAAACACATATACAAAAGTATTATGTTCGGGATCCCCAAAATGACCCCAGATTTGATTCACTAGGAAGACTCATTGGACTCAGGAAAAAGATGCTAAGCAAAATCAGCAAAGGGAAAAGGCACGTGGGGTGCAATCTGGAGGAAGCCCAGCATAAGCTTCCAACAGTCTTCCTCCACTGGAGTTGCACTGGACGTGCTTAATTCCTCTAGCAGGTAGTTATTACCATCTGTATGAAACATTTTCTCCCAGGGAAGCTCACCTGAGCCTAGCAGTCCGGAGTTTGTATTGGCATCAGTCCATAGGCACCCTCTACTTTAACATGTACCAAGATTTCAGATGCTGAGAAAGAAAGCAGAGATTCATCATAAACCACGTTTTGTACAAGTAGCTGAGGTCCAGTGACTGTAGCACCCTTATCAGTCTGGGAATGGTGGAAGCCATCTCAAAAGTACAAAGTTTTTAATTTGACTGTTCATTTTCTACATTGCAGTAATTCAGAAAGTACTAATTTTTTAAAGGGGGGCATTCATATTTTAAAGCAGGCAAAACATTAGCGATAGCTACAGAAGTACTTTTTAGTATGCTGCTGATTTAAAAAAACAGTTTTATTCCCTCAATTTGCTGGTTAAGGATCTCTCAGGCTAGAATTGGGAGAATGCAGATTAATACAGAATTTGTAGTATTTAGCCAAAAAAGGGTAACCTATTAAAATTATTTGCTTTTACAAACAAAACAAAGGATATTTGATTTAATTTTTTTTTTTCAAATTTAGAATCCAAACAAAATGTAAAGGTACATTTTTTTTTTTCTGTGGCAGGTGTTAAAAAGTAGGATGGCATCTGTTGCACAGTATAGGAGCCTAAAAATGTAGGTTATCAAATATACTATAAAATGTGAATTATTTTATTTATAAAGTATGAATTATTTTCAGCAGTAGTAATGCGATAGCTACCTACCAACTTTGAGTTTGTGTTGATGGCTGAGTTCAGTGGCAAAACTAAGTGCATTTTTTTGTGCATTATGGCACAAAAATGTTTTTTTCATTTGATAACAAGGTTATATATTCCACATATACATATACCATATTTTTGGTGTACTAAATGTCTGTTCTGATGGATTGAAATGTAGGAATTTTTCTCATCACTGTTATGTCTCTTGCTTTTGCTTTATAAGCAGTTATGATAAATTTTGGTTTTTTTCATATCTAAACCTGTATAATAGTCAAGTATTGAAAAATGTTTATAAGCATTACTTTGATAGCCAGGAACTGATTGTACTTTTATTTATTCATTCAGCAAGTATAAGTTCTACTATGTGATAGGCGTCATTCTACACCCTGGATCAAATAAGCAAAATGTTAAGTGAGAGTACCTGAAAACTATGACATACTCTACATATGTGATTATAGTAAATATAAATTTGAATATAGTATTTACTTGATAGGATAGGACCAAAATATTTTTAGATTAGAATAGTATTCCCCAAAATATATTTTACAGTACTGATTTTTCCTATGTTAATAAGTTTTTTGGTCCAAGAAGTTTTCTTAATATTTGATGTACACTATGAATCTCTAAGAGATTCATATATACGTGTGTGTGTGTGTGTATATATATGTGTGTATATATATATATGATTGACCCTTGAACAGCATAAAGGGTTAGGGGCAAGGACAGTCACCGCTGCCTAGTAGAAAATCTCCATATAGTCAGTCCTTGGTATCTGTGATTTTGTATCTATGGATTCAGTCAACCACAGGTCACATAGTACTCTAGGATTTACTATTAAAAAATACTCATGCAGGAGTTCCCATTGCAGCCAAGTGGTAACAAACCTGACTAGTCTCCATGAGGATGTGGGTTTGATCCCTGGCCTCGCTTACTGGGTTAAGGATCTGGAGTTGCCATGAGCTGTGGTGTAGGTCACAGATGTAGTTCGGGGATCCTGCGTTGCCATGGCTGAGGCATAGGCTGGCATCTGCGGCTCAGATCCAACCCTAGCCTGGGAACTTCCGTATGCTGCAGATGCGGCCATAAAAAGCAAAAAAAAAAAAAGAAGAAGAAAGAAAGAAAGAAAAATATTCATGCATAAGTAGACCCAGGCAGTTCAAACCTGTGTTGTTCAAGGATCAACTGTATTTTTTTATTATTTATATTGGTTTATATATTAAATTATTTTATGTGGCTTTTCCCAAACTCTTTTGAATTTAGCATCTTTAATTAACAGAATATCTCATGATTCTCTAGTGTTCCATGAATAGACTTTGAGAAATGAGGGGCTGGTGTTTGAATCAAAATTGAATTATTGATAGATTTGGTAGCTGTACTGTTCAGTTCATCCTCAGATGGCATCTTTCATTGCTAAAGTTGTTTGATAGTGGACTCTTACTCTGAGGGACATAGAGTTATCTAGATAATGGTGATAAAATGGCCAGCAAAGGAGAATAATTTGAATTCATTTAAGGTAATTTTCTGGTGTAATGTTGAATAATTTTACGATGTGTATCAAGGTGCTTGATAGTCATATGTTTTCAGAAAGCCTCCATTTGGATATCTGAAATTACTCAACAGGTGATTTTTGACTAAAACAAACAAAAATGATAATCTCCCTTTAATCTATTTTTTATGGATATCAAAGAACATTTCTCTGCAGTCAGATAACCTGGAAGGTAATTCTAGCTTTGCTGTTTGTGAAATACCTTGTAGAGATAATTACTCTTTTTCTGGGACTTAATTTCATCATAGGTAAAATGGAAGGGTTGAACAAGGTGACTTTTAAGGAGTAAAGTTTCGTGTTTATGTTGAAATTAAGCAGGATTTGTTCCATCTATTGACTGCAGAGTCAGGTCATCTCAGTGGGCTATAAATTCTGTTTAAGTCTCTAGGTAAGCCTAGAAGGTAAGCTCTGCTTCTCTTTCCCTTTTGACTTGTTTCTCTCCTATGACAGACAGGCTTTCATGTTTTAGGAGAGGACATTAATAGTCCTGGCATGGCTCAAGTACTTAACATGGGGCAGTCATCAGGGTTAAGTGATTTTTGTGGCCCAGGGCCCCACAGGATCTCTGCTATAATCCTGGGATGTGTGTGTGTATGATGTGTTGCAGAGTGAGATTTTGGTCATAGTCACCAAAGGCAAATCATTCTCAAAGGAAATGGGAGGTGATAGGCAGTCAAAATCCATAGGCATCCATTATAGGAAATGACATTTCAAGGTTTATTTTCTGGAGCTTATTCATCAGTACAATCAATCCATTTATCAAGGACTAAACCAAAATTGGAGAATTTTTATTCTATTAGGGGTTGCTGGAGGAGAAATAAATTTGGAGTTCACATAAATAAAAATCAATTTAGCATAATATTTTAAGGATGTGACATACAAAAAACTGTGTTAGTGTACTTTTAAGATTTACCAGGAGAAGCATAAAAACATTCAATAAACAGATCCATGCTGCAGTTCTTTAATGTATGTAGTTCATTACAAAGTTTTCCCTAGGTTATATATTTGAAAGAACTTACATATATACATATATAGTTTATATATACACATATATCTAGTTTATAGTTTATATATACATATATGATTTATATATTTGAAAGAACTCCACAGAACATACTCACAGATTTTATTTAAAGGCAAAAGATACTGTGCAGCAAGAGTAAAAGAATGCATGTAAGCATCCTGAGAGACATCGTGTATGAAGCTCCCACTCTGCGCTTGTGCACCTGAGGACTGTTGTGAGTCTCCAGCTCCAACCCCCAAAGTCTGGCTTCTGAGGAACTTGTTGAGAAACTCTCAGAGGGGTCCTTTAAATGGTTAATCTGGTATTGCCAGTTAGGCCAGTTGCCAACCATCCAAAACCACTACACCGGGGGTCTCCAGTTTGAGTTAGGGGACTTGGGGATCTTGAACAAACACATCCTAAGCCCCACTGCCCTTGGCCATGATCCACAAACCAGATATCCAGGTATCTTCAGTCCAACTATAAAACCAACTCTCACACTCATTTAAGGTAAGAACACCCTCATATTTCAGACTGATACTGTTAACAGTGTGATTCTCCAGTTTGAATCAGTTTATTTTCTAGAACATCATTGTTCAATAGAAATATAATGAGATCTGCATGTATAATCTTAAATTTCCTAGTAACTATACCAATAACAGTAAAAAATAGATTTTAAATAATAAATATTATTTAATCCATATATGAAAAAATTATCATTTCAACTATAAGCAACATACAAAATCGAAATATTTCATTTTTTTTGTACTCTTTGAAATCTTGTGTGTATTTTATACTTAGATCACAACTTGAACCAGCCGCATTTCAAGTGATCAGTAGCCCCGTGTGAATGGTGGCTACTATACTGGATAGCCAGCTCTAGAGTGAGAATATAACTGCTGTGTAACTACAAATGTGTTACACATTCTAAAAATGCCAAAGTTAAAAACTTAGGAAGCACTTGTTTTTGTCTGAGATATTCATTTGTTTCTTAATGCATCTTCATTCATTCATTCATTGAACAGATATCTATTTGGCACCTCTTATGTATCAGAGATTAAATACTAGAAATATATTACCCTTGAAGTCCAGCAAATGAAAATGATCTATAAACTGATAACTAAACTGTGATAAATGCCGGCAAAAGCCTGCATAGTATGATGTGGATGTGGAAATGACAGTAGTGAGTATGTTTTTAGATGAAGAGTGTAGGAAGACTTCACAAAATCAGGTAGATGAGCTTGGTCTTAAAGGATGAGTAGGGTGTGATGAGGTAGCAAAGAGCAGAGAAAGGTTATTTTAGTCAGAAGGTTCAAAGACTTACTCAAAAGCAGGATATTTTTGGAAAACTGCTAATAGTTTAATATGACCAATGTTTAAAATTCTTTTGGGCGAGCAGTAGGAAACTAAGAGAAAAGTGCATACAGAGGCAAAAAAAAAAAAAAATGTATGTATGTATCATAGTATGCTGAAGATTGGGTTCTGTGTTGGAGACCTAGTAAGTGACTTTACAGTGGGAAACATCAAATTTAAATTTTGGAAATACTGTTTTGATATTAGTGCATCAGAGGAGCTGGGAGCAGAAGAGCAAGGTCAGTTAGGAAGCCATTGTCAACAATAAATAATGATTTCATTTGTGACTGCAAATGGGAAAAACTGGACACGTGAATAAAATTCTGGAATGAGAATCACAAAGACTTGGACCAGTTCATTGTGGCTGGGAGCTTTTGGGGAATGGGAAGCAGAGCACAGTACAAGACAAGAAAAAAAAAAATCACATATTACATGGAGGTTTATATGATTTATTAAGTCGAGATTTATAATTAACCAGATCATTTCAATGACATTTATTTATTTATTTATTGTCTTTTTTGCCATTTCTTGGGCTGCTCCCGTGGCATATGGCGGTTCCCAGGCTAGGGGTCGAATCAGAGCTGTAGCCACCGGCCTACGCCACAGCCACAACAGCCACAGCAACACCAGATCCTTAACCCACTGAGCAAGGCCAGGGATCGAACCCGCAACCTCATGGTTCCTAGTTGGATTGGTTAACCACTGTGCCATGACGGGAACTCCTCAATGACTTATTGAAGTAGTAATCAGGTAGTTAAAAGAGTAAGCAAGCACAGACTTTTCTACTGAGGTGGTATAGCAGGTGAGAAGTAAGATGACACTTAGTGGTGAAACCCAGTGATCCTCCAAACGTTCTTCAGTTTATATGTGCTTTGTAAGATCTTAGCTAGTGTCTTTGTAGTTGATTTGATTCAGAAAATAGTCTAGGATTATACATGAATAAAACTTTCTGGCACATAAGCAGCAGTCAGTGGCATAATTTTAAAAATCTGGTTGAAAAAAGATCAGAGTATGTAAATCAAAAGGATCCACTAATTTGCAAGCAATATTATTAAAGAAAGGTTCCTATAAAAACTGCAACATTTTAAATTTACAGAGATAATGAAACTACTCTTAGCATCGTTTTAGGGTTTGGACAAAAAGTTTACTTGTAAAGCAATAAAACTCATTCTGGCTTTAAGTTTTATTGTAAGTTTAAATGCTGGACACAATAGAGCAACACCAGAAGACAGTTATGCAAAACAAATTTTGTACCTGGCCGGGTTTTTTGCAAGATATGTAAGTTCAGACTTGTGAAGGCTTAAAAAATATACCACCCAGTGCCCTTCTTTAAGATTGTTCCAGCCATTAAAACATTGGTGGTGAATATTGAAATACTGAATTGAGTTATACCTGAATAATTATTTTACTTCACAGAACAGAATGCATTTGTACCTGTAATCCCAAATTATGTCCATCTGACACTCCTGTTAGAATTTTGGGTGGTAGAGGAAGGAGAAAGTAAATCCTGATGCTGGTCTTCTTCAGAGCAAATATTTAAATTCTTCACTGAAAGGATTTGTATCTTTGAACAGATTGAAATAGAGGTTGAAATTCTTACTCTGTTCCTTGTACATCGTGAGGGCCTTCTTTTCAGATTAAAGCCTCATTTTTTTCAATACCTCTCTTACTTCCTCAGTTTTCTTTTCCTCCTTTAGAAACCAGTCTTCTGCCCTGTCAATCCTTGTTGGTCCCTTGATCTGGTGTTCTACTTAACCCTATCTCTAGTCACTTGTTGGTTCTTGTAAATTAGGATGCTAGAGGTTCAAGATTGCATTGCACCACCATTTTCTGCATAAAGAAGGGGAGAGCTATTTCCCTAGACTTTCAAGTCAGGATTAGATGGTCTAATCCCAGTAGACAAATGTGTATTGATAGAAATTTAATATAATAAAGGTGACCTTTCATAGCAGTGGGAAAAGCTCTGGTTCAGTAATAATGCCAGCAGGTACATACCTCTGTTGTACACTTGGTTACATTGTGTACTATAAGTAGGTAGATGTTACTGTATGCCAGTTAGAGCTCAATAGAACCACACAAATAGTGCTGATGTTATTAGAGAAAAATGCCTCCCTATACCAAAATACACCTCAAAAACAATTACATGCAATAAATGAGGCTATAAACCAATTACAAAATAAAATTTTAATGATACTAGTGTGGGGAAGGACTTCCTAACCATGAAACTAAAGAGGCATTATTTCTGCCAGGAGTGGTGTGGTATTCATTTTACTTTCTGCCATTTTACTTTTTTTTTTTTTTTTTTAATCTTTCTGTCTGCTCAGGGTCTCAAAGTTGGCTGGAGATGAATGACTGGGGCATTTTCCTTTCCCAGGTCTTTCCTAGGCATACACACCGTCTTACACATGTGTACAGCCTTTTCGATCCCTAGGGGTATGTCTACTTCTTCAGGATTTTTAAAAAATTCCTACTCAGGCTCTTACTTGCCTCCACTAAAACCACAGCCTTAGGCAGCTGCAGTATTGCTGTTGCTATTATTTTTGTGATGCCCAAGGCTTTTTGTACCCCTGAGCCCGTGTCTTTTGTGTCAGATGAAATTGCTACAACACCTGGGGAATCGAGTTTTCCAGGGAGCTACAGGTTAGGACAAAATACTGATTGCACTCCAGGGAAGCCAGTTTTAGCATAACTGCAGATAAACTTTGGTCCTCTCTGTTGGCTGATGCTATTGCCTTTTCACAGTACCAGGCCACAGAGCTGGGGAGCAGAAGGGATGGAAACAGCCCTTCATTGAAACATCCCAGTCCTCCCTGTCTTGCCAAGGTTCAGTCATTTCCAGTGAGAAACCATTTTGTGGTTTCAGTTAATTTACAGAGTTCTGAGGTAGTTGATTTTAGATGTTTTGTCAGTATTTCAGTTTTTGTGAGTTCACAGAGATCTCGCTTTGTCTTTCTGGAATCATTCAGGAAGTTGGTCTCCTTTCAGGTTTTCTTAGCTGTTCATAGGCATTGAGTCCACCCTGTGAACTTTAAGGTAATTTTGTTCAAATCCAAGAAAGCTGTTAGAATTCTGATTACCTTAAATTTATGAATTAATTCTTTGGAAGAATTGCCATTTTAGAACTTCATATGTTCTTAAATGGAAACATGGTTAAAACTGATAGACTATATTTAAATGTAACTTCGTGTAATTTTTTTAAATGTCTAAGAATTCAATCAAAAATGACACTAGGGAAAGTATTTGCAATATATGGACACAATGTTAATGACCTTAAATCTTAAATTTTGGTTTTAAATATAGAGAAGATACCACACAAGCATGGGGTAAACGATATAAGCTGTTTTTTTTTAAAGAATAAATACAGATGATCAGAAAGCTTAAGGGTTTTCACATTTGGGGATTAAAACAATACAATTAAAATGAGATACCCTTTCCATTTACCAAATCAGGAAAAAAAAAAAAAAAACAGTATTGTTTGGGAAGGGAGTGGCAAAATACTCTTTGCACTTTCTTCTTCTTTTCAGGGATACAGTTCTACCTAGATATCCCCTTTTTAGGAATTAATCCTACAGAAAAGTCATTAATTTCTTCACTTATTAATGTGAATAAATAAGTTATTGAGTACCCACTATATGCCAGTGTTTGTCACTATGGATACATCAACAGAAAACACTCATACACTTAAAAACCTTTGCTTTCATGGCATTTATATTCTTGTTGGTGAGGCAAAAAACAAAAGAAAATACACAGTTCATTAGAATGAGCCAGTTACTATGAGGGAAGAAAGCTGGGAAAGAGGATGAGGAGTGTTGGGGTAGGGTGTGTGTTTGGGATCTTCATGACTAATACAGTGATGGTGAGATTCATTAAATCTCTAAGTAATGGGAATAATGTGTTTAATTTTCTCTGAGTTTAATGCAATGAACATGTAGACATAGATAACAGAAATCAACCTTTTTAAAAAATAAAATTATTTGGCAGTATGAGTTGCTAACCCATTTTATAGAGGTTGGTTTACTTTCGCAGTCTTTTGGACATTACGATGGATGAATTTTACCTTAGGAGATTAAATATAAATGAATTTATTAGCATAGGGCTTAATTTTGCCATCGTCACTGTGGGTGAAAATATGATTTAGATTTATTTTTCTCAAATAAGCTATTTTAAAACTTGAATTCATTTAGCAAATTGAAATTCTATTTTTCTTATCTTCAGTTAAGAACATTGGAAAGACGGAATTTCTCTTGTAAGAATTTTATCACATATATGTTGACAAGTTATTCATTTTATTTATTTGTTAGCACTGAATTTCAAATAGTAAATCAGTCATTTATTTTGTGTTAAATACTTCTTTCAAAATCACTTTAAAAATGTTTCGTAGTAGATGGATTTCATTATATTTCATTTTATAAAGTATCAATGTATAAGAATTTAGAGCAACTTAGAATTTTAGAATTTAATGCAGGAAAATATATTTTAGGAAAACAGTTAAAGGATGGGAAGAAGCCAGAACCATGCAAACCTATCCTCAAGGTGGAATTCAAAACGACTAGATCTGGGTAAGATTTTACTTCATTGACAATATTCATTGTATATAATCACTCAAATAGCTACTCAGGGCTATTTCGTCATTATTTTTGAAAGCCTGTTTTAGAATGGTCCAGCCCAATCTTAAATCTGATGCTTTCGATATTTAACAAAATAACTAAAATTGGTAATTTTAGGATAAAATATTTCATTGTGTTCTGTCTTTAGAAACTTTACAATATTCCTTGGAAAGTTTGAATTAATTTTTTTATCAAACTTCGTATGTTCTGTTAGTCTTTAGTAATAATATTTTTTATTCGCTAGTAGAAAACTATGGAATAAGCAATGAAGAAAAAAAATTTTAATTTAACCTGTTTATACTATATGTTAATTATGAAAATTTTATGTATTTTTCAAAAATTTTATTTTAAGAATATTTGGCAATTACAATATTAAATATAACTTAAAGGAAGATTGTCAGTGGTATTTGAAGGGTGGCACTGTGTGAATTAGGTATAAGATTTGTATGGTTTTTGCAATTGACATATCTTACATATATTTTCATATGTATTACATGTTACATTTATATATTATATAATAAAGGAAAATATTTTAATGTTTCTTTGAAAATTCCAGATCTTTTTAACTTCTAAAGGAGCCCTTTTATTTATGTTCTAGTTCTCTAGGGAAGGTGTGTGATTTTATTTACTAGAGCTATGTAAGAGTGAATTTCAGTAGTGTATAGAGTGGAGTGGTTCTCAAAATGGTCCCTGGGCCAGCAGCATTAGCTAGAACTTGTTAGAAATGTGAATTTTCAGCATCCAGCCCAGATTCACTGAATCAGAAACTGTGGTGGAGCCCAACAATCTCTTTTAACTAGACCTCAGGAGATTCTGATGCATGAAAGTTTAGAACCCCTGGTATATATTTTTTTAATATCAGTTTATAACCACTAGTAGTTATAACTGACCTATTTACCTTTTTAATTTATTCTTTTCTCAATCTAATTCAACTCAGCATTTTTCTCATTTGAAAAAAAAGTTAGTAGGCTGACGAATCTAAAGATTGCTGTTATTTTTCCTTGATCCTCTTTAGCCTTCCTCTGGGACCCAGAAGATACACTCTGTTGAGACAAAAGGTTGAGTGAACTCCAAGATGACTAGCATCTATTTAACTGACTGTGGCATCCCTCACTGTGTGACCTTTGGCACATAGTTTTTTGACTTCTTTGTATTTCAGTTTCCTCATTTACGACATAAATGTAATAATAGGTCAAAAGGTTATTATGATGAATTAGGTAAGACAATCACATATTCAGAACATTTCACACAGTGCCTGCCTGGTACATAATAAGTGTTCTAAAAGTCGTTGCCCTTATTTTTATTGGGAAACCTCCTACTACCAATGGCCTTTATTTGCCATATTTATCTTATGACAAAGGTATGTAAATAGGAAAGCATGCCAGCAAAGAGAGTCAGATGGGGAACCAGAAGAGAAACCCTGTGTTTATAACACAACAAAAATGAATTGTCTAAATGTTTAAACTAGTAGCACTAATTGTCTTCTGAATTACCTCCTCATTTTAATGATTACTGACTGGCAGCAAAGGCAGAAGTCCAGGGAAGGCTTTTTTCCCCCCTCTGTGTTCTACCTGTTCCCGTTCTCACTCCTACCCAGTGGTAATATTTATAAGTTCCTAGTTCCTTTGGGATGACAGGGATACTTTTCCTTTCATAGGGTCAGAAATGAAAAAAAGTCTGGCTCTTTTGAATGCATTTGTAGATCTTATTAAATAAATCAGTAGGATAACCCTTGAGTAACTGTCTTCTCCAGCTTTCCAATTTCTTTTTTCACTGGGATAGGGTATTCAGTAAATCAAATTTTTTTTTTTCCTTTTTTCACTCCATGACCCGTTTCCTAGAGCTAGTGCCCCAGGATCCAGTGCATAACCACCACTGGGAACGACTGCACCACCCCTCCCTCCGTCATTAAGTAAGGGAGGCAGCTCTCAGCCGTTCCTTTTCCTAACAGGTGTATTGGGCAGGTGCCAGCAGGATGTGTTCTATCAGCTCCTGTTGGCAAACTACCGAATTTCATTAGAAGAACCATCCTTCCCTGCTCAGAATCTTACATATTTTCTTCTGTTTACCTAGAAGCCACTCTGGGTAGAAGGATTTCCTATCCTCCTTTATAGCTCAGCATAGATGTTACTATTTTTAAGGATGTCATGGCCATGTGGACTAGATTGTGTCCCCTAATAACACACTCTTAAAGCATGCTGTATTTTTCCTTTCTGAAATTTATACTTGTCATTAGTAATGAAATTACTTGTTCAGTGCATGCCTTCCCCATTAAACATTCAGTTTAATATAAGCATGGGACATAGCTGCCTCACTTCTCATTGTCCCAGCACAGTGTTACTGAGTAAAAGGAAGATGGACTGGTGTATAAACAAAAGCAGCCATGAAGAATTGGCTGTTACTTGTTAACAATAAACTAGCGATAAACTAGCTGTTACTGTTAATATTAAAGGTAAGCTCAGACAAAAAAATACAACCAAAGATGTTGTGTAACTTTTATTTTTTAATAAAATAAAGCATATATTATACCATGAATGATGAGATTTTTCCCCTTAGGTAGGGAACAATGATGACGTAATTAACAGAATCTCTCTCTTTTTTTTTTTTTTTTTTTGGTCTTTTGTCTTTTTACGGCTACACTCATGGCATATGGAGGTTCCCACTGAGTGAAGCTAGGGATCGAACCCACAACCTCATGGTTCCTAGTCAGATTCGTTTCCGCTGCGTCACGACAGGAACTCCTTAATAGAACCTTTTAATAGCACTTTTATTAACGATATGGAACAATTCTTTTACATGGCCAGTTCTTAATAAAAAGTTGAAAGTTAACTGGTAAGTCACTTCTGTTGAAGTTGTTTCCTTGAAAACCTAATGTGACCCAGGTGTGAAGTCCTGCAGCCAGTGGAGCTTGGGCAAAGTGATTAGATTGTGAGCTCTTGAACCAGACCATCTGGGTCTGAATCCTGCCTCAGCTGTCTGTGCATGTGCAATCTTACCAACTAAGCTTTAAGTGCTCATTCCTTCATCCGTAAGGTGGGAATGATAGTAGTACCTACCTCAGAGTTGTTATGAAGATTAAACAATATATATAATGCTCTCAGAACATACTCTTTAGTTGTATCAGTTATCTCAGAACATCATTTGATAACCTCTTACAAACATCTAAAATGCAGTTGTTTCCTGATTTTGCTTTCACGAAGCAGTTGTACAAGTGGCAGAGTTGGACAGACTTTATAAACACCAAAGGACCTCATTCATATTCCTTACTAGATTGAGAATCATCTTATTCTGAAACACTATAATTCAGTACAGTGGTTTTATTTTTCAGATATTAGATAATAATGATCTATGTTGGTTGTGACAGTCATTTTTTAACCTAAAAACAAGCACAGGAAATAGTGCATTGCACGTTTTAAGGATAAGTTTTGGCTCATGAAACTTCACTGTATGTATATGCTTATTGCTGTACTGTATCTTGAAGTAAAATGCACTTCTTCCTGTGAATCATGAACCTAATATAGGACAGCCCCTGATTTAGTGAAAATAAATGAGGTTTTGGACTGTCAGACTTAGGTTCAAATCTCATTTCTGTCACTTACTGTTTGCTTAACCTCACTGAACCTTTATTCTGACCTCGGTGAGACAAAGATAGTAATTCCCATTTCATAAAATTGTAGTGAAGACCTGAAAGAAAGGATGTGTTTGACACATGGGAGGTGTCTGATAAATCCCAGTTCCTGTTCTCCTCTGCTTCAGCACTTTTCACCTCGCTAGTAGACTGCAGACGAAGTTGCAGGCAGGGCCAAATTTTCAATAAGAGGCAACTCTGGGTGGGTTCAAGTTTTTAAACAGGTACGCAGTTGAACTGCTTAGAGTTTTGCACTAAAGAGCATTAAAGTTCGTTTCTCTTAAACAGATCACCTTTCAAAGAATACCAGCTTAGGGGAAAAGATCTCTGATAGGGAACCTAAAAGCAAATATTACGGCAGCTAAATATGGCAGTTTGGTTACACTTAGAGAAGCATATCTAAGAGATTAGTTTATTCCCTTTCATCACAACACATGCTACAACAAGCCTTTTGTGGACAGGGCCAGAGAGTAAATGTTAGGGTTCGCAAGCCCTGTGGGTCTCTTGCAGTTATTCAACTCTGCCGCTCTAGTCCCAGTGCAGCCATGCACAACTCCTAAATGAATGAATGCAGCTGTGTTACAGTACAGCTTTATTTATGGACACTGAAATTTGAGTTTCATATCATTTTCATGTATCATTAAATATTCTTTTGTATAATTTTTTTCAGCTTAAATACGTAAAAACCATTCTTAGTTTGTAGGCCATACAGAGACAGGCAGTAGGCCATAGTCTAATGATCCTTGATAGGCATGCACATATAGGCACATGATTTATTTAAGTTAATCTTAAAGGAAAAGTTGTTGGGCTTTTATGTTTCTTTAACCCATTATACCCTGACCCTTGATGCCAGATTTTTTTTTAAGTAATGTAGTAAATACAGTGATTTCTTTAATTTTATATGTGGACTAAAAGCTGTAGGTAGATTAACTATGTAACATTACAAAAAAAAATATGACTTCAATAAAAACACAGGGTACCATCGTAATATTCTGGTTCTAAAAATATTTAAAGGTCTATTTAATAACAGCTGAGTTTCCCCACCTGCTCCCAGAGCCATGTTTCTAGGGAGAGGATCCTAACTCTCAGAAGCCCCAAACCAAAGTCGTTTGTGCACAAAGTTCTTTCTCCAGAACTCAAGCTCAGTCTGTATGATTTTTATCCCTTCTCAACTGTGGATTGTTCTTAAGTAACTATATCTGTTAACACCTATGCTGTGCTTGCTATGTATGTGCTGCCAGATACTGTTCTAAGTGCTTTACACACATTTTTTTAATCACAGCAACAACCCTATGAGGCAGGAATTATCTTACAGATGAGGAAACTAAAGCAGAGAGGTTGAGTAACTTGCCCAAAGTCATACAGCTCATAAATGGAAGAGCCTAGATTTAATTAAGCCTTTGCTATTAACTGCCCACTACTCCTGCCTCTCCAGTGAATCCTACCTTCTGTTCACTTTAACCACCAGTCCCCAAGATCATACTCATACCTGCAGATCTCTCAGCAATAGTTTCTCTTGCTGAAACTGCAGATAAGAAACTCATCTTCCGGTCATTCACAGATAATGCTAATCCTTGAAAACAATATTTAGAATCAGAGGTTTGGTAATAGACATCAATAAGTTTGTGTTTTCTTTTATCATGCATGGAATCTCTGTTTTTTTCTCTCGCCACCAAAATATTATTCAGCAAATGTTCCATATTCATTCTTTGTCCTCCTCCTCAATTCTTTTTTTTTTTTTTTGGTCTTTTTAGGGCTGCACCCAAGGCCCAAGGCTTATGGAAGTTCCCATGCTAGGGGTCCAATCTGAGCTATAGCCGCCGACCTACACAACAGCCATAGCAACACCAGATCTAAGACGCGTCTGCGACCTACACACAGCTCATGGCTACACTGGATCCTTAACTCACTGAGTGAGGCCAGGGATTGAACCTGTATCCTCATGGATGCTACTCAGATTCACTTCCACTGAGCCACAGAGGAAACTCCTCCACCTCAGTTCTTACCAAGCCATAACAACAAGAAGAGAAACTCATGTGGACAGCACACCCACATTTAGAAACAAAAGTAGTTTCCGTTTGTCTTAGCAATCCTTATATACTTACTTGAGACAAAAACAGCATCTTACAGCTTGAACTCAAGACTCATATGCCTTGGCTTTCAGGCACCGAGAAGAAAAAAGTTAGTAGATAAAGCGAACATTCGTTATTGCTTCCTAGGTTCCAGGTATTCTGCTATGCAATTTGAATGTGCTAGTTTTCATAATTCTCATAAAAACACTGTGTCTTGGGTACTTTTATTGTCTCCATTTAGGGTTATAGTAATGAGTTGTAGAGCGCTTACATTAACTTGCACCATGAAGTAGCAGATACGGAATTTGAGCCTAGGTTGACTGCAGAGCCAGAGCTCTTAGTCAGTATCCTGGACATTTCACAGATGGCCTGGGTTAGGATGGGATTATCATGATTGGCAGCATTGCTCAGTTCACCAAGAAGTGTATTCTTTTTTGTATTTGCTAGTTTATCAGATCATCTTTTTAAGTTTAACATTAAATCATACTCAGTGCAAGTAATCACACTAATGTGAGCTGAGAAATCTCTGTGCCACCAGCAGGCTCAATAACTGAGTGCAAATGACCCTCACTACTCAGGAGTAGAGAGCTTCACAGATCGCTTCCAGGATGCAAATGTGATTCTAACCTGCTGGGGCCCAGGTTTGATTTTGTGGTATTGCTTTGTAGTCATAGCACTTGGTGTTAACACTCACTATTTAGGGAAAATCCACAAGCAGATTTATATTTAATTGTACCTAAGGGGAAAAGACCTCTCTGAGCCCAAGGACTCTTAAAAGATTTCAAATGCCTCATAAAATAACCTTCATGTTTTCCTGTTATTCTTACCATGTTGGTCAGTAAGTTTCGGTCTTAAATTGGCTAATTCTCATTTTATCACTATCTTCAAAGACATTCTTATGACCCATGCCAGATTTATCTGCATTTTTTTCATTCTCACAAAACTAGAACATTTTCCTTCAGTCTTCCTTCTGAGACAGTGGGAGCTACAGCTGCTGGCCTATGGCACAGCCGCAGCAACATGGGACCCTTAACCCACTGAGTGAGGCCAGAGATCAAACCCGTATCCTCGTGGATACTAATTAGGTTCATAACCTGCTGAGCACAACAGGAACTCCATAATTTTTTTTCTTTTTTTTTTTTTTTTTGCCACACCCATGGCATGTAGAAGTGCTCAGGCCAGGGATCGGATCATATCCAGGCCACAACAGTAACCTAAGCCACTAACAGTGACATCAGATCATTAACCCACAGCACCGTAAGAGAATTACCCCCATCCCTCTCATTCTTAAAACCTCACATTGAACTAGGATAAGTTACTGTTTACTTTCTTGATTTTAATGTACCATTTGACTTGCATTGCCTTAATGCTGTAATGCTGTAATCTTTTGCAGCTAGAAAACTGAAACTACGAGATGAATAGCTCTGTCTTCTGACATCAGAATACTTCATTTAGTAGCTACATAATGTATATGCTCAATATTGGGTTTTGTCCATGGCTTCTATCAATTTAAAGTACTAATAATGATGCCTCTCTTTTTAAGCTTCTGTCTATATTAATATTTAGTTCATTACTGTAAATTAAAATTGATATCACATATTTAAGTCTACTGATGTACAAATCCATTTTTATATCATTAGCAAGTTTTAATTGTTAATTTTGTTTGAAGCATGTATCAAGTGGTGGTTGCTAAAATGCAGGTGATGTTGCCTGAATATAAGAAAAAAAGCACATACAGAACCCTTCAGCACCCTGGCTCCCAGCCCTGGTATTTTATCTTGAAAGACACCAAATAAAGATGTAGAAGGGAGGACTTGTAGATTCTGAACAGGAGGGGAAAAAGGAAACCTAGAATATCAGGTTCTTGAAGTATTAGTACAAGAGAGTAAGTAAGCGTTTTTTACTTCTTTAGAAAGATTGGTTAGAGTGACAACAGAAGAAAGGTTAGGAGATACGTATTGTAGGAAGGTTTAATTCATAAGAATACTTTATTTAGCATCATTTCAAACATGAGCCCAGGATATAGGGATGTTTAAGAAATTGGTGGATTCGCAATGGAAAATAATCGTTTAGAACATGTATTTAGGGTGAGTTCCCGTCGTGGCGCAGTGGTTAACGAATCCGACTAGGAACCATGAGGTTGCGGGTTCAGTCCCTGCCCTTGCTCAGTGGGTTAAGGATCCGGCATTGCCGTGAGCTGTGGTGTAGGTTGCAGACGCGGCTCAGATCTGGTGTTGCTGTGACTCTGGCTTAGGCCAGTGGCTACAGCTCCGATTCAACCCCTAGCCTGGGAACCTCCATATGCCGCGGGAGCGGCCCAAGAAATAGCAAAAAAAAAAAGAACATGGATTTAGTAAATTTACCAGTGGATATACGTAGCAATTTCATGTCATCAAGAAGAGCAAGACACAGATTTTTATCTTTACTTTAAATTAAGTAAATTAAGGAAGCCCTCCATATGACTAGTGGCAGAAAAGAAAGAGTCTTTGGAACAGGAGACACTGAAAATGAAATAATTTTAGAAGGAAGTTTTAGAGTACATTTCTCATGATGAATCCAAACCATAAATAGAGAAGATGGGTTTCTTTCTGAAATATTGAGAGCACTGTCATATGACCCATTCTTCTAGAAAAATGTTTTGACCACAGAACCAAGAATCTTGGGATTAAGATAGGTGTTAGGTCCTGAAATGGAACATTGAGGTAGGTGAAGTAGATGACAAGAATAAAAAGTATGGTAGAAGGGAGTGTGCTGGGTAGAGGATGTAGTGAAACCAGAGAAATTAAATGATGGAAAAAGGAGAATTCTTGGACCAGCACATACTAAGCTCTCAGTAAAATGCTTGTTGAATGGATGAATCATAATAATATCCTAACTTAATTTGTATAGTTATTCTCGAATGGTCTAAGCAGCAGAAGATTTTTCAGCATAAGCTACATTTTAGCAGTACTTTAATACAAAGTGTAGTGACAGATATGGAAATGACATTAAAATTTGACAAACTACTTTCATGATATTTCATAGGAAAAAATGCATTTAAAAAAAATTTAATTAGTCACCAAAACTAATTTTATTTTAACCACTGTTATTATTCTCTGAATTGTTTTGGGAAGTATCTAGGGTTTTTTTAATTAGAGTATTAATTAAATAAAATCCTAACAAGAGAAGCATAGGAGTTGTAATTACACTATTCTAAAACAATTTTGTGTTTATTTTCCCTAAGTCTTTGATACATAGCCATTTTCACTTAATTATACTCTTCAGTTTGGTAATTTTTTCTCCTTTGCCTAAAGTATTATGGTTTTTATTAAATTTTTAGTTTCAAGGGCTGTATAATTTACTCAGACATACCTCCTTTAAAAAACAAAATAAGGAGTTCCCTTCATGGCTCAGTGGTTAACGAATCCAACTAGGAACCATGAGGCTGCGGGTTCGATCCCTGGCCTTGCTCAGTGGGTTGAGGATCCGGCGTTGCCATGAGCTGTGGTGTAGGTCGCAGATAGGGCTCGGATCTGGCATTGCTGTGGCTCTGGCGTAGGCCGGTAGCTACAGCTTCGATTCGACCCCAGCCTGGGACCCTCCATATGCCACGGGAGCAGCCCTAGAAAAGGCAAAAAGGCAAAAAAAATAAAAATAATAAAACAAAAACTAAATGGCCACACCTGTGGCATATGGAAGTTCCTGGACTAGAGGTCAAGTCGGAGCTGCAGCTGAGGCCGACACCACAGCCACAGCAACACCTGATCCGAGTCACATCTGTGACCTATGCTGCAGCTTGCAACGATGCTGAGTCCTTAACCTGCTGACCAAGGCCAGGGATCAAACCTGCATCCTCCGCTGAGCTACAATAGGAACTCCCACCTCCCTTTTTTTTAACATTTAGTTTTTTTTATATTATATGCAGGTTTTTAATATTATAGATAATTATATAGTAGTGAACATATTCTGTCGATATTATTTAACTTAAGATTTTTAATATTGTACTATTTCTTTATAGTAAATTTCCAGTGGTAAAATTTTGAAGATAAAATATTTTTATGAATCGACAAATTGCCACATTGCCTTTTGAAAGTATACTTTAAAGGACTGAGTATAAAATGTCATAGTTTCATCAGTCTCATCAATGTGGGATGACTTTGTTTTGATTTTATTAACTCACAACCTTTAAAATTAGCATTTATGCTTTAGAATTATCTTAAGTTCTCTAAACGTAATGTGGACTCTTAAATGACTGCTGTTAATGGAAAGGCAGCCTCATGTCATAATAGGAGCTTGAAGTTAAATTTGTTTGTATCTTCAAGCAAAGCAGCAATGATTCATAGAAACTTTCCAATTTAATTTTTTGTAAGCAGTTGTCTAGCTAAGCTTTTATATTTTGACAGGAACCAGAAATCACTCTTGGGCTTGTCTGTGCCCTTGTATCTAGAAACTATCTGATGAGTTTCACAGAATTGATATGTCAGTGGTTGATACTCACTTGATAACAGTCTTCTATTTCTGAAATCCTAAAATAGAATTTAAAACCTTGTAGTTTTGAATATTTATTGAAATGCACAGTTTTATTTTAAACCTAATTGTTCGCAAAACTGTTACATTCTATTTTACTACTACTGAAGGTCATTTTGAGCTTTCCTATAATTTCTTCTTTAAGAACCAGGCCTCTTTCATCATCTAAATTGGTTCTCTGGTGCATCCTTAAAGCTTTATGGATTGTTCAAACTAAGGATAGATTTCCCATCAGTATTCATCCTCATCTACATTTTGTCCCATCCCTAAAATGCCTTCACTAGTGATCTGTACATAGACTGAATATTTAGTGATAGTACACTGATTATTCTAGGACTTTACTTGGATGTTTATAATGTATATTGATATCAGCTTTTATAATTTAGATTATATTTTTCTAGAGAACAGGAATCAAATCCATGTAAGACTTTGTCTGCAATAAATGATTTTGAAATATTCTTTTATAGATAAGCTTTGAAATCATACTTGTAACACTGAGAACCTCATATACAGTCCATTTAATCACAAATTAATTTCCATGTGGCAAAGACTGCATTAAAGAGTTTAGATTTCCTATAGAAAAAAAAAAAAGCCTAATTGTTACATAGTTAAATTCTTGTATGTGTATTGATAGTTGAAAGAAACCAAGGGAATGGACTGACAGGAACTGCTGTTGTGACCTTATAAATCTCATGCATCCTAACCAATATATATATAAAAACTGTAATAGATTGAAATCCCAAAGCATAAATTTTGTAGAATTTGTATGGTTAGTGTAGGTCAATGAAACTCTGTATCTTTGTCTCATTGATTCACCATGTTGATGCTTCCTGTTTGTTTAACTTCACACTATAATTGATGCTCTGTCCTGCAAAGCACAGATAAAGGAGTTATGTTTCCATAGACATGGCAACTTCATCACACAGCTTTTGTCATGATTATCAGCCTTTATGGGCTACAAGAAAGTACTATAATTCTTCTGAAATTATGAAGGTTCATGAAATTTTCAGTTCATAAGAGCCCTTGAGCAGGTTTCTGCCTCCAAGCTAGAGAAGGTGTTCTGAGATCTTTTTTTTCTCTTTCATAATTAAGCAAAGACCTCAGAATTTATGGATTCTTCTGCCCTTATCTTCAAATTGTGTCTTGTCAGCCAGTCATTTCAATGAAGGTTTCAAATGTTAGAGGACTGATGCTAAATAACTTTTAAAAATTCTTTAATTTTAAGGAAGACATTAATATTTGGCTAATATAAAGAGAAGTCATAGGGCTTTGATGAATCTTTACCACTATGCTAATGGTCAAAAGGTGATAATTTAGAGAAGAATGCCACTTTATTTCTTTGCCTTATACTAATAGCATCCCCTTTAATAAACTCAAGCCCACTGGGTTAATACCTTTGTTAATTATAATACCCTTTTATGTAATTATATTATCTCTTAATAATTATAATAACCAATTGTAATAACATTTATTAAAATGAAACCTCCTCATTGCATATTTTCTTTTGTGGGGGCTAATTTTTTTTTTTTTTTGGTCTTTTTGTCTTTTGTTGTTGTTGCTATTTCTTGGGCCGCTCCCGGGGCATATGGAGGTTCCCAAGCTAGGGGTTGATCGGAGCTGTAGCCACCGGCCTACGCCAGAGCCACAGCAACGCGGGATCCGAGCCGCGTCTGCAACCTACACCACAGCTCACGGCAACGCCGGATCGTGAACCCACTGAGCAAGGGCAGGGACCGAACCCGCAACCTCATGGTTCCTAGTCGGATTCGTTAACCACTGCGCCACGACGGGAACTCCAGTGGGGGCTAATTTTTAGCTGTATCCTAATAGTCCACAAACTAATGTCAGGATCCTTTACTTTTTTAATTATTGAGAATCCCAAAGAACTTTATGTTTTATTTATTGATATTTACTGTATTAGGAATAAAGTTTAAAACCTAAAAAATTTTAAAATATGTATTCATTTAAAAAGATAACTCTTTGCATGTTAGCATAAATAAAATATTTTAAAATAACTTAAAAATTTTTAAAAATAGTGCAATTGGGAGTTCCTGTTGTGGCTCCACAGAAGTGAATCTCACTAGCATCCATGAGGACACAGGTTTGATCCCTTGCCTCGATCAGTGGGTTGAGGATCCAGCATTGGCATGAGCTGTGGTGTAGGTCGCAGATGCAAATCAGATCTGGCTTTGCTGTGGCTGTAGTGTAGGCTGGCAGCTACAGCTCCAAGTGGAACCCTAGCCTGGAAACTTCCGTATACCTCAGGTGTGGCCCTAAAATTAAAAAAGACCAAAAAAAAAAAAAATAGTGGAATTGTTTTATTTTGGAAATCTCTTTAAAGTCTAATATAACAGACTACAGCTTGAAGTCTCAGATCTGCTTTTGTATTTAATCCGTTTTGACATGTTCTTTTTAAATTAAATATATGAAGAAAACACAGCTTTACAGGCACATATGATTAGACTTTCAAAAGGATAGTGAATGTTCTTTCAGACTGTGCCCAAACTTGACAAGTTGTAGATTTTTAAAGACTGTAGTGTGGACTCTAAATCTATTTATCAATGAAATTTTGTATTCTTTTCATTAAAATCCACTAATCTTATCTGCACTTTCAGGGGCTCTTCACCCATGCTTGCTTTTGTGACATTATGGCACTGGTCATTTGGAAAATACTGATTCAGTGGGTCATTCATACCTTCTAATGTTGACACATTTTATTGTGTAATGTATTTTTAAAATTGTTAATATTACCTCTGATCTCATCAGGAAAGTCTTTAAGTATTGGGAAGCTGTGAAGCTCAGTGTGACAGATAAAAGTTTTCCAAATCTTGATATTTTTACCCAGATGCCTAGATTTTATCATTATGAGCAAATAATGTCTGTCGTTTTTCTTAAAGTAAAGATTGACTGGATTAATTTTTTTTGGGGGGGGGGGTCTTTTTGCCTTTTCTAGGGCTGCACCCATGGCATATGGAGGTTCCCAGGCTAGGGGTCCAATCAGAGCTGTAGCCGCTGATCCTTAACCCCCTGAGCGAGGCCAGGGATCAAAACCTGCAACCTCATGGTTCCTAGTCAGATTCGTTAAACAATGAGCCACGATGGGAACTCTATCGTTTGATTAATTTTTTGAGAAAATGGCTTATAGTTTTGTAGTTACCCAAGCCTAAATAATGATAGTTTGTCAGTCATCCTTTAAGCAAAAACAATAGCAAATCAGTTCACAACTCAAATGATTATACAAGTGCTCTTCTAGAATAACTGTCCAGTTCAGTGTACAGAAGCAGTGCCTTATGGAATACCTCCCATTTTCTAAGCACAGGATCAAAGGCACTTCTTTATGTGGTACTATAAGGTTCCCCTTTAATAAACAAGCCTAAGGGTCAAGACGCAAAATGTAAAATTAATCACTTTACTGCTTCATCAAGGACTTTTTTTTTTTTTTTTTTTTTTTGTCTTTTTGCCTTTTCTAGGACCACTCCTGCGGCATATGGAGGTTCCCAGGCTAGGGGTCTAATTGGAGCTGTAACCGCTGGCCTATCCCAGAGCCAAAGCAATGTGGGATCCAAGCCGCATCTGCGACCTACACCACAGCCAATGGCAACGCCAGGTCCTCAACCCACTGAGCAAGGCCAGGTATCGAACCAGCAACCTCATGGTTACTGCTCAGGTTCGTTAACCAGTGAGCCACGATGGGAACTCCCAAGAACATTTTAAAGTAAGAAAAAAATCCTCTTTAACATGTGGCGATAAAGAATGTAATAACTAGTACAGTTTGGTGCCACTGCTTTGATCATTTGCTGAGATGCTAGGAGTCTAATTCATCTATTGTTACTTTTGTGCCATCAGCGCAATTATCAACATAGTAAAAAGGCAAGTGATGTCTTAATATCACAATAAAAATGGTTTTGCCCTTAGTGATTTTTTTGGAAAGGGTCCTGGGAACCCCTAGCAGTCACAGACCCACTCTGAGCAGCACTGTTGTATACTATGTAGATATTTGGAGGAGTTATCCAAAAGGAAGTATTTTCAGGTTCCACGTTTTTGATTCTTAAAAGGATATGTATTAAGTCTGACTACTCTAACAATTTAACATAACAAAAAATATAATGAAACATTTGACATAAAATTTTATTAAAATCTTATACTTTATGCAAATATTGTATATATACAAATCCATTCTACCAAAGCTATATTATCATTGTTAAATTATATTATCAGTTAATGAACAGGAACTTGTCTGAATATATTATGCTCCTTTGTTTCTACTGCAAACTCTTATCTTTTTATCTGTATTAGCAAAGGAGTATTAGGGTTAGTCACTAGTGAAACGTGGTCTGGAGATGGCTCCCCTGGTTCCAGAGAGTCCTCTTAAAATTAGCAAAGGTACGGATCTGAACTAGAAAAACACTGGATTGTCATCATCATCATACCAGTAAAATAATGACCACTTTCTGAGAATGTACTTTGTACTGGGCACTGTAATAGGCATTTAATCTTTACAATAACACTAGGAGGTGGCTATTACTGAAGAGAAAACTGAAGCTCAGATAATTAAATTTGTTCCCTCCTCATAATAAAAAGTGGTAGAACAAGGATTTAAACATAGATGTCTGTTTCCAAAGCCTGGGCTCTCACCCACTGTGCTTTTTTTAATCTCCTTATCCGCTTCATTATAGTGATTTATTCTTTTGTATTTTTTTTTAGGACCGCACCCACAGCATATGGAAGTTCCCAGGCTAGGGGTTCGTTACCACTGAGCCACAGTGGGAACTCCCATAGCAATTTATTCTTAGGGTACCTGGCTATTTCTCTGTTCATTCACATAGGACCCTGATGAAGACGTCTCTTAACTAAGCAGTAGCTCTCTTTTTACCACAGAGTTGTTCTTGGCATCAGCCTCTCTACCCAGACAGGCCCATCTGAAGAGTTATGTGGTTTCTGATGAAATTCCGCAGTGTGAGGGGTGTAGGGCCTTGTAGTGAGAGCCTCAAGGACATCCTCACACCTTCCCCTGATAATGAGAGGCTAAGTCAAGGAGTACCGATCTCATTAGGACACTCAGCTTTCTCTGTCCACTACTTAGAGTGTGATGCCTGAATGGTTCCAGTCTGCTAATAGAGATAAAAGGGTTATACAGGGAAGTATCGGAAAATCACAACAGTTACATTTCAAACTTCTTTAGATAGTGTTTGTCAAATTTGGCCATGAGCTGAAAGCACTTGAAATGTTGCCCCCCCCCTGCAGCATTTCTGAGTAAGTCTAGGCCAGTGACCAGCTAACAGTAGGTTTAGTGGTTTTTAAAATGTATTTGACAAACACTCTTGGGGATACCTAGCCAGGACCTATGAGTGCAAAGGTAAAATACTCTTCTGCATTCTGGAGGAGCTCACATACAAATGGGAAGTAGGTAAACAATGACAGTTTGAGTTCTTGGTGTGGAAATGTTGAAAAGAGGTATGCGAAGGGGGCACCCAACTCAGGAAGGATGGGCCAGGGAGATAATGATTGGATTGAGTTTTAAAGGAAGAAGAGATCTACCCCCCCCCCGCCAAAACAAACAAACAAACAACAACAAAAACGAGGTAGAAATTACATTTCAGGCAGTGAACAACTAAATGCTTTTGTAAAAATATAAGCTGCAGGTTATTAGGGCCACAATTAAAGTGACTGTGAAGATGAAATGGAGGAGACAGGTTCTTGAGATCCTAACAATGTAAACAGGATATGTTTGCAAGACTGGAGGGTCATGTCATCTATTTCCACTATTGCTTTACTCATTGTGCTGCAGCCATGCTGGCCTTTTAGTTCCTCAGATATTCCAGGCTCATTCTTGACTTGGGGTCTTTGCAGTAGTTATTCCTGCAGCCTAGAATGTATCTCCTTCTCCCCTAAGCCCAAGATCTTTGAATGGTTCCTCTTCGTTCTGGTCCCAGCTGGTCTGTCATCACTTTGGGGGCCTTTCCTGACTACTCTATTTTACTGTAACCCCTCTAGCCCCTCTGTCACATTCAGCAGATCCCTCTACCCTGTTTTACTTTGGTCTTAATACTTATCGCAATGTGGTTACTGTCTGTCTAGACGAGGCACAAGAGCACCGTTTTATTCTCAGGAATACAGGTGGTCAAAAACTATTTGAATGAATGGGTAGTATTATGGAACTGAGTAGAGCAAATTGGTTATAAAATTGGCTCTTATGGCAGAAAAAATAAAGAATGTTTCACGTGGAAACACAACTTCAGTCAAACCTCTTGTCAGAGCAAGACTAAAGGAGGTTAATCAGAAGCACAAGCCTCTGATTAGAAGTGTCAAGCCTCCTAAAAATTAAAATCAAAGTTATTAAAAGTTCAAACTAACACCTTCCTAACCTGGTTGCCTTCAAAAGTTAGAGTCTTGGATAACAGCCACATTATTAAAGGAATTCTACTTAGAATTTAGCTCTTACTATAATATCAAAAGGGCTAACTTTTTTTTTTTAAAGGAAATAAGATTATCCACCTCCATAATTCATATCTTGCCAAGAAATAATATAGATCCCTAGAACTTCTTTTGGCCATGCCCTCGACATGCAGAAGTTCCTGGGCCAGTGATTGAAACTTCGCCGTCATAGCAGTGACAATGCCAGATCCTTAACCCATTGAGCCCCCAGGAAACTCCTATATCCCTCAAACTTTCATTTTAATTCCACATGCCAACAAAACTTTTGAATTTTGAAGTTCCCATCGTGGCACAACAAAAACGAATCCAACTAGGAACCATGAGGTTTAGGGTTCTGTCTCTGGCCTTGCTCAGTGGATTAAGGATCCGGTGTTGCCGTGAGCTGTGGTGTAGGTCACAGACACGTAGCTCGGATCTTGTGTTGCTGTGGCTGTGCCTATAGCTCCGATTAGACCCCTAGCCTGGGAATCTCCATATGCTGCAGGTGTGGCCCTAAAAAGACAAAAGACAAAAAAAAACAAAAAAACCTTTAAATTTTTATAACTTTCACCGTCTAATGTTAATATATTTAATTTTATTTTATCATATTTATGACTATTTTCTTCTTGTAAAATATTAATATTTACTCCTCAAGATTTAGAACAGTACAATGAAAAATACGTAACCTATGGGGTCAGATGATTCCTGCCTGACAAACTGAAGTGTTTTTATTAAAAACATCACATAAAATAAGAAAAAGTAAAAAAACATATATATATATACACACACACATTTATTGCTGAATTTTGGAAACTTTTGTTATGAAAAAGAATATTACCTTGGTATTTCTTTTCAGACTATTTCTTATGCATACATTTTTATCCACATTTTTTCATTGTATATTTTTTCTAAATTTAGAAAAGAAATGTAGCCAATTTACAAGGCCACTGAACACACACACAGTTGCCTTTTGAGGACACCCCTACTTAATTGCCATGGTGTTATTAATACCATTAACAGTTTGTCTAATAAACTGGCCACCTACCTGATAATACCTACTTGGTATTTCCGTGGAAATTTTATTCTGTAGTGTAACTCAGAATCTTCCCGTTCATGGTTCTTCTATTAATAATACTTTTTTTTAAGTTTGGCTGTATGTAAAAACATATTTATCAGAATAAAAATACATGGACCAGGCCTCTCACAACATAAAAGTGTAAGTTGGACTCTTTACCATTTTTCCTAGTTTTTTTATATTCAGTTGTATGCTATATTTCAAAGTGCAGAAGAGAGATGTATTCTGTGTATTTGCTATATGGGATGAAAAGTGGAAGAAAATTGAATATACTTTCCTGACCACAGTTGTCTTAATCACACTAAGCCAAGAGATTAGAACAGTAAATGTATGAGTATGGTTCTATTCAGCTCAAAATTTTAAGCTCTGATTGCTGTCACTTAAAAAATAAGATTACCCAAAATAGTTAGTGCTTAAAAATGTAAATGTTAGTAGGATAGACAGTGATTAATGTACATACATTTTTGTATGAATGATGAACATTTACTAATGAGGCACTGTTTTTGGATACAGCCGTGAACAAAATGGACAAAACCCTTACCTTCATGTAGCTTATATTTCCATGAGAAAAACAGTAAGCAAAATAAATAAATTTGTTCAATGGGTGATGATGATTTGATGATAATGATAATGGTAAGAATAGGTAATTCTTCCTAAGGGTATACTGTATGCCAGACACTGACTCCAGTGCCTTGTATATATTATTAATTCAGTAATTGTCTAAGAGAGATATTTATCACTCTGTGTTATAGATTCAGAAGCTAGGCATAGGGAGATTAATAATGCACCTTTTCCAAGATCACACAGAAAAAGTAAAGTCATAGCTGAGATTTAAACACAAAGTTTAATTCCAGAACTAGCACCTTTTACCTTTACATATTATATGTCCTGCTTGTACCAACTATGAGAGGACCAAGGTAGATATGCTGGACCTAGAGTAAACATTATGGAACTCCCTGAGAAATTATAAATGAAGAGAGTTAAGAAAAATCATATAGAACATTTTAAGCCATTTGCACTGTAATGCGCTGTAAATGACTTCCCCACCAACCAATGAGAAGATACATGTGACAGATTAAGAACTAATTTCTTTTGGAGTTCCCGTAGTGGTTCAGTGGTTAACGAATCTAACTAGGAACCATGAGGTTGCAGGTTCGATCCCTGGCCTTGCTCACTGGGTTAAGGATCCAGCATTGCCGTGAGCCATGGTGTAGGTTGCAGACTTGGCTCGGATCCGCGTTGCTGTGGCTCTGGTGTAGGCTGGTGGCTACTTCTCCGATTAGACCCCTAGCCTGGGAACCTCCATATGCCGCGCGCGCGGCCCTAGAAAACGCAAAAAGGCAAAAAAAAAAAAAAAAAAAAAAAAAAAAAACTGGTTTCTTTAGAATGCAAAGAACTCTAACAAACCAGTTAGGAAAGGATTACTGAGGCTATAAAAACATGGCCAAAAAACATAAAAGGCAAGTCAAAAATAAAGAAATACAGACCAAAACATATGAAAGGATATTCAGGTTTTTTTCTTTTTTACGTATTTAAATATGTGGCCTTAAAAACCAGATGTAGATAAATCATTAAATTTAATAATGCCTAATAAGGAGACAGTTATATAGGGCTAATTAAAAGTGACATTATGGCAGCTGATAGATGTTCGTGGGAGTTGTAGTTTTGAGAGCGTACTAGCCAAGGTTCCAGGAGAGTTAAGCCCTACAGAAAAATATTTGAATAACCATTTTCTCAGTTTTCTCAAGGGTGATTTGTAGCTAGTGCATTCTCGATGCATCAGTGAGAATTTAATTCATTACATGCAATGGATGCCTTAGGGCGTTAGCATTCTCTCTTACAACTTCTGTTGAGAAAGTCTGGTTAGTAGTATTGAAAATAAGGGCAGTACATTTAAGAGACTAATCAGAAATCCAGAGAGAATTTTTTGACAGTTATATAAAGAGGATAGAAGAAAAAAAATTAAGGACCAAATGGAAGGAAAGTATGAGAGTCAGATGTGGTCAGTGTTCATTCTTATTGTAGGTTAATTTTCAGAAATTCACCTGGGTCTTGCCTAATGCAATTAAAATTTCAACATGTGAGTATGCAAGTAAATGATGCATAAAAATGTTAACATTTAATATTTTTATTATTTCACTAATTAAGAAGTTTATGATACAGCAAGAAAATTGTCTCCATTATGCTACTTGTAATCCTAACTGTGTATTTTATTTTCAGGGAACCTTTTATTATTTTATCAGGAGGTTTGTCATATGATACTGTAGGAAGAAGACCTTGCTTAACAGTTATGCATGGGAAAAGTACTGCAGTGCTAGAAATGGACTATTCAATTGTTGACTTTCTGACGCTGTGTGAAACACCATACCCAAATGGTAAGCTTTGTGTCTTTACATTCTAGATATTCAAAACAAAGGCCTATATGTTATCTAAGTAGTGAACTTATCCTGTTGTGCTACTTCTTCTGGGGAAGAGATGCTGCCTTCATAACTTTGCAAATTTTATTTGAGAAGTAAATTTTTTTGATAAACTTTTTTTTTTTTTTTTTTTTTTTTTTTGTCTTTTCTAGGGCTGCCACTGCAGCATATGGAGGTTCCCAGGCTAGGGGTCCAATTGGAGCTGTAGCCACCAGCCTATGCCAGAGCCACAGCAACGCAGGATCTTCACTGCATCTTCAACCTACGCCACAGCTCACGGCAACACTGGATCCTTAACCCACTGAGCAAGACCTGGAATCGAACCCTTAACCTCACGGTTCCTAGTCAGATTTGTTAACCACTGAGCCATGATGGGAACTCCTGATAAACTTTATCTTTTTAATGTTACATATTAGTAGTAAGTGCCTTTCATAGATAAACAAAACTGTCTACCTAAAGAAACATTTAAAAATCCTCTGATAGTGGATTTGTTACAGTTCTCCATAAAAACAGAACTAATAGATTTTAGAGAAGGAGTAAGAGAGAGTGAGAGAGAAAAGAATATGAAGTTATTTTAAGAAATTGTGGAAACTTACCACAGACTTAAAATTTTTCAAATTTGACGCACAGCCTTGTGTCTGATTTTGAAGTCGGGAAACTCAGGCAGGTTTCTGAGTTGCCATCTTGAGGTAGAATTGTTTTTTGTTGCTGTTTTTTGTTGTTTTTTTTTTTTTTTTTCTTTTCAGAAAACCTCTGTCTTTGCTCTTCAGGCCATCAGCTGATTGGATAGGACCCACCCATATTATCTGGGACAATCTACTTTGCTCAGAATCCACTGATTTAAATATTAATCACAGCTACACCTTCACAACATCATCTAGACTGGTGTTTGACCAAATCATTGGGCACCATAGCAAAGACAGGTTAACGTATGAAATTAACCATCACAACTAGATTATTATTATTATTTCAAGCGGAATTTAACTGGATCTTTACTTTATGTGAAACTAATAGAAATATAAATATGTGACACATTTTATAGTTAACATGCACATAGAAAATACCTAAGAAAGAGATTATAATATTATAGTATACTCTAGTGGATTTATATGAGATCCAATAATAAGTGTATAGAATTAAATTTGGGGTTGGTTGTTCATGTCATGCCGTGGAATTCCAATACCATAGAAGTTACTTTGAGTTTCTTATCTAACTTGTCTTTACAAAACTGAAATAATTTTCTATGGGTTATTGTATAGATTTATCTCTTTAAAACATATTGGCCTTCCTTTATATGAAGTACACGATCAGAGTGTTAAATGTGTAAGAGAATGGAGCAAAATAAAATAAAAACCAAGCAAGAAATGTCTATTAGCTAATTTCTCTCCTCTTGCATATTTAAAATATTGTTCATGCATTGTTTTCTTATTCCAGATTTTCAAGAACCATATGCTGTGGTTGTTCTCCTAGAAAAGGATTTAGTACTTATAGACCTTGCACAAAATGGGTAAGAAAAAAATTTGGTGAGTGATTAGTGTGTGGTGAAAAAAGATTCTTTATAGCATAGGATTGGCTGTTTCTGTTTCTTTGAAAATGCTACATTTATATCCATAACCTCAAACTCCTTTCAGAACTGCAATTACACATTTCTCATCACCTCCTAAATTTCTCTATTATGTTGCTCTTATAGAAATTCCATTTTTAAGTCAAAATTTGTTGAATTTCTGAAATTTCATATGATTCCGCCTAATACTCGGATTCCCTGGAGGCGCATGGAATCGGCAGGTCCAGAGTTGATTCCCATCACAGTTTCCCTCCAGTTAAGCTGTGGTAGACTCCCCACTCATATTAACCCTCTGTGCCTGTGTGTCATGAATACCATTTTCAGGTAATTTTACATGCAGCACCAATCTCTTATTCTTTAAACCGCCCTGGTTCTCTATGGTTTTTTTTATGTAAAAGCCACTCAACCTGCTACTCTATGGAGGAGGAATTCAGGGTACATTTCCAGGCTGGTTCCTGTTCCCTGGAAAAACTGAACTATGTGTTAAACAAACATCGCACTTCCATGTCTTATAGCGTTCCCGGAGGCCAAAACACCCACTTACTTCATTGCCATCAAAAATCCACGTAACTTTCAAAGGCAGCCTCTTCCTCTTCGAGCTTTTCCTGTTCTCTCTTAAGCAGATATATTATATCTGATCTGTACGTTCTCACCATGGCTCCTTTGCAACTTTTTGTGGTATTTCTCATATTCTTCTTGTTCTGACTTAGATGATGGTATGTTTACTTAAAAATCTTTTGAGTGGCAGAACATTGTATCACTTAATTGTATTTCCTGGGAGGTAAACATTAAAAATGGTTTTAAATGAGTTTACCCATTCAGTATGTCTGTTTTTCCATTGGGGGCAGTGTTACCCCCAAGAGATATTTGTCAACATCTGTTTATACATATTCTGTTGAGTGGAGGGGTACTCTTGGCACCTAGGGATAGAGAACAGGGATGCTGCTAAGCATCTGCAATGCACAGGGCATGCCCCACAGAAAGAATGATTTGATTCACTCTGTGAATACGCTGAGATTGGGAATCCCTCACCTGTAAGTGAACAGTATGTTTACCTTACTCGAAGACCTTCCTAAATTCACATCTGCTTAGTGTATCTTTCTGTAATAACCAGTTTTTTTTTTCTTTTTGAAAATAATAAGACCATTGTGGAACAAAGGAATTTGAAAACATTTCTAAATGACGGCCCTAGAATAACTTATTATTAAATAAGTTTAAATATTTTTATATTTTTCATTGTTGTCTTACAGATAATGTCATTAAATTAATAAATACTTTTTTATTTTCTGTTGTTAAAGATATCCTATATTTGAAAATCCTTACCCTTTGAGTATACATGAATCTCCTGTTACGTGTTGCGAATATTTTGCTGATTGTCCTGTGGATCTTATTCCTGCACTTTATTCTGTTGGAGTTAGACAGAAACGTCAAGGTTACAGCAAAAAGGTATTGAACGTGAATACATAATTTCAGTGTTTTATATTTATCACCTGGGAGTATTTAATAATGAGACCTTTTCTAGCGAAAATTTTTTTAAAATCCTTTGGGTGGGTTTCCCATCTTGGGTCAGCGGTAATGAACCCAGCTAGTATCCATGAGGATGTGGGTTCGATCCTTAACCTTGCTCAATGGATTAAGGATCTTGCGTTGCTGTGAGCTGTGGTGTAGGTTGCAGACGAGGCTTGGATCTGGCATTGTGGTGACTATTGCATAGGCCAGCAGCTGCAGTTCCAATTCACCCCTTAGCCTGGGTACTTCCATATGCTGTGGGTGCAGACCTAAAAAGGCAAAAAAAAAAATCCTTTTAGGAAATGAAATATGTTATATGCTGTTGTCATAGATATATGCATATATGAAGATATATGGTATACTTGGAAATTGCTTTATACAAAATCTTTTCTTATAGGAATGGCCCATTAATGGAGGTAATTGGGGCTTGGGTGCTCAAAGCTACTCAGAAATAATTATTACAGGGTAAGTAAAAGTCTGCTTTTACCTAATAAGTTAATAATAACTAAATATGATTAATACTACATAAACATTAATAGGGCAGGTAATGGAGTAATATAATAAGGAGTAAGTTATTGTATAAAACCTCCAAATTTATCTTAAATTTTATCTTTTTCCTCATTTTGTTGACTTTTTAAATAAAAATGTATTTAACTTAAAAAAGAAATTATGGGAGTTCCTGTCATGGCACAGTGGTTAACAAATCTGATTAGGAACCATGAGGTTGTGGGTTTGATCCCTGGCCTTGCTTGTTGCCATGAGCTGTGGTGTAGGTCACAGACGATTCTCAGATCCTGGGCTGGACTCGGCTCAGATCTCGTGTTGCTGTGGCTCTGGTGTAGACTGGCAGCTACAGCTCCGATTAGACCCCTAGCCTGGGAACCTGCATATGCCACTGGAGCGGCCCTAGAAAAGGCAAAAAGACAAAAAAAAAAAAAATGCATTTTTTTTTTTGCACATCCTTAATTCATTTGCTTTTCATAGGCATGCTGATGGGTCAATTAAGTTCTGGGATGCTTCTGCAAGTAAGTATTTTGAATATTATTTGTTATATGCTATAAATCATTGCTTTTATATTACCTGTTTATAATAATTGCATAACCAGCATTTAAATTGAAATTGAGAGATCATAAATTAATACCTGATTTATCACATATATGAGTTCAGAATTTTTAATATATTAAATATATTTTAATGTTATTTAATTAATAAATCAAGAATAATTCTCAGCAGAAATACTCAGATCCTTTCTTCAGTATTTCTTCAAACCTTTTCTTCCTAATCCAGAGGTAGAAGAAGTGGGAATATGTTTCAAATTTTACGAGAAATTTGTTGAGTAATGTTAATGTCTGATTCTAAACTTATTTCGTAAAAATTTGCTTTGTCTTTGTGAAACATATATGGTGTTTACATTAGCAAAAAAGGAAAGAATGCTTTGAATGAATAATGTTTGCAATTAGAATCCAGTTAACTTAAGGTATGTTACGCTTCATCATGTAGAAGTGTTAGATGATATTGGTAACATTCAGAGAGAAAATATGTAGAAAGTAGATCTATACAGCAAAATATATTCTTTATTATTTTTATTATATTTATGAGTTTTTACAAAATCTTTGTTGCTCTTTTTTCATATAATCTAAATTCATCATGATGGTGATTTTTTGGTTTAACAAACACAACAAATATACCCTTTTTGAGTACAGTGAATGCATTATGTAAAAGAATAATAGAGAAATATAGACCTAAGAGTAAAAATATGATTCAAAAAATATAGGTCTTTTTCCTTATGTGGTATGACTGATTAAATACTATCTTATATTTTTTCTTTTTATATTAAGATAACATATTTTATCTTTTTTTTTTTAGTAACTCTACAAGTATTATATAAACTAAAGACGTCTAAAGTATTTGAAAAGTCAAGAAATAAAGATGACAAGCCAAACACAGACATTGTAGATGAAGATCCATATGCCATTCAGATCATCTCCTGGTGTCCAGAAAGTAGAATGCTGTGCATAGCTGGAGTTTCAGCTCATGTCATCATTTATAGATTCAGCAAACAAGAAGTGATTACAGAAGTCATTCCGGTAATGGTTTCTTAATGATTTTCAATGTCAGATGTCTGACATTTTAAAATTTTCAAATTATTTAGGAGACTGTTTGTGATCAGTTTTCAAACACCTCAGTATTTTCATTGCCACCTATCTTTTGTGGAAAAAAGGTATATTTTTATGTATGTCTTCTTACTGAACATTTAAATCTTTAACTATATTGTGTATCTCATTTAGGGAAGCAAATATTAGTATGAGCTTACACTAGTATTAATGGGAGTGCCATAGATTATAAAATCAATGGACGTGTGTGTACTCTCATAGTATGCACAATCATTTTTTAAAAATTAGGCCAGAGGAGTTCTCTTGTGGCTCAGCAGGTTAAGGATCAGATCCTACATTGTCACTGCAGTGGGTTGGGTTGCTGCTGTGATGCAGGTTCAGTGCCTGGTGCAGGAACTTTCAAATGCCACAGGCACAGCTAGGAAAAAAAAAAAAAATGAGTCAGAAACATTATTTTTAGAAATCTCACTAGATGTTTCCTTTGAAAATGTTCTTTCCACTGTTGGGAGTTCCCGTCGTGGCGCAGTGGAAACGAATCCAACTAGGAACCATGAGATTGCAGGTTTTGATCCCTGGCCTCACTCAGTGGGTTAAGGATCTGGTGTTGCCATGAGCGGTGGTGTAGGTCACAGATGAGACTCAGATCCGGCGTTGCTGTGGCTGTGGTGTAGGCCAGCGGCTACAGCTCTGATTAGACGCCCTAACCTGGGAACTTCCATAAGCCATGGGTGCGGCCCTAAAAGGACAAAAGACCAAAAAAAGAAGTTCTTTCCACTGTAGTGTACGTGTATATATAGAATGTATAAACTGTAATAAAATGAAGAGTAGTTATTAGGAGTTGGTCAACTGTCTTGCTTTTACAACAGATGCTTGAAGTACGGTTGTTATACGAGATAAATGATGTGGAATCCCCAGAGTGTGAACAGGCACCACCTTTGCCAACCCCAGTGGGGAGTGCCAATCCTCAGCCCATTCCTCCTCAGTCTCATCCTTCTACCAGTAGCAGTTCATCTGATGGCCTTCGTGATAATGTCCCCTGTTTAAAGTAAGTTTTATGTTTGGAAATTATCTTTTAACTTAGATCACTTATAAGCACTGGTAAAGTTAAGTAACACAGAGTAAGTAACAGGACATAACCACATCTCCTTCTGTGTTTTACTGTGGTTAATCCAACTCCTTTTCCTGTGGCACCAACACGAATATGATTGCGTTCCATGATTTTATCCTTTCAGTACTAAGATTTGATCTTTAAAGAACTGATAGTCCAGCATAGATCTTTGCTCTATATAAAGCTTAGCCTCCTAAACCCATCATTGTTTTTCAGTCTGGATTTGTACGTGGATCAAAGGTATGTTTAGACGGCTTTCTGCCACTCGGAAAATTCTTGTTTTTTAGTCTTTAGAGATTCAGTTTTTTGGTAATTGTTTTCTAGTCTTTTTCTGAATCTTTTCTAGTATTGTTTCTTAAATGCCTTTATTGTTGAATTCCAGATTTGAATACATTTTGCTTTTATACAGGAGAAATTGGACAAAGCTTTTCCTCTTTTTCTATCCAATTCGTATTATTGAGTGGTTAAATTTTTTAAAGCATATGAGCCTTCAGTATGGCACAGAAATAAAATAAAGTGGAGAAGTGGAATGTTAAAAATCATTGGAGAATTTCATGAATACTGTTATTATATAAGTATTACATTTATAGCAGGTCAGTTAGGGTAATGACAGAAAAGTAGTTGTGGAAAATGTCAGAGACTCAGTACAAGAGTCAGGGCAAAAGCCAGACTGTAGTAGATTCAAGGTAGGGAGGATAGTAAGAGAGACAGTTGCGTTTATTAAAAGAACTAGAGCTTTGTACTGTTCAGCAATTGCTGTGAGAATGTCTCTGTAATCAAAAATGCATTCATCCCAGAGATAAGGCAGATTTTTTTATATTGCAGTCACTCATGATGAAAATCTTTAAAAATGTGTAGTTTTTATGGAGGGAGATTATAACTATGTTACAGTTTTTTATCACAAGAAAAAAAAAATTGGGAGTTCCCTTTGTGGCTCAGCGGTTAACCTGACTAGGATCCATGAGGATGCCGGTTTGATCCCTGGCCTCTCTCAGTGGGTTAAGGATCTGGTGTTGCCATGAACTGTGGTGTAGGTTGCAGATGTGGCTCAGATCCAACGTTGCTGTGACTGTGGCATAGGCTGGCAGTTATAACTCCAATTCAACCCCTAGCCTGGGAACCTCCGTATGCCACAAGTGCGGCCCTAAAATAGCAAAAAAATTATGTTATAATAGTTTTATACACACACACACACACACACATACACACACACAAACATATTTGTACAGTGGGTGTTACCTATAAACTCATTGTGGTAATGGTTTTTATATGTCATATATGTATGTCAAATCATTATTTTGTACATCTTAAACCAATACAATGTTATATGTCAATTAGTTTTAAAAAGTATAACTTTTAAAAATCTTCTATGTTTACGTAAATTTGAGATTGTGTGTTCTATGCCATTGGTTATCAAATGGAAGTAATTTTGCTCCTCAGAATGCATTTTTTGTGACATTATTCATCACAAGAGAAGAAAGGGGTGCTACTGGCATCTACTCTGTAGAGGCTAGAGATAATGGGAAACACCCTACAGTGTGTGGGACAGTGCCTGGCATTGAAGACGTACCAGCTCAGAATGTTAGTAGTGCCAAGGATGACTGACTAATTGACCTGAAAAATATAGGCATGGAGGTTAAGCAACTATGTTTCTCAGAAGGGTCTCAAGTTTCTTCTCTCCCAATCTCTCTCTCGTCTCTCATGTGCGTATACACTCACCTCCTTTTTGCTACAGTCTGGTATACGTTTACATAGAATGAGACTTGGAAATAACAGAATTCTACATCTTTCCCTTCTATTACTTACTCTACACTACTTCACTTTAAACTGAAATTTGTAAAATTTTTATCAATGCCATTTCTTCTGGTTTTAATATTTTTCCTGCTTTCTGTTAAGCATATAAAGTGCATTTTGTCTTTGAGGTTCATTTTGGGTAACTTTTTTTGGTAAAAAGTTTGAGATTTTTATCTAAAATCCACATAGTCACTAGTGACTTCTTTTAATCATGGGCAATTTGAGTTATTCTCTTCTTTTTCTATTTTAATAGTCTTTAGGTAAATGCAGTTATTTATTAACTTCACATTGTTCTGGTCCATAGTCTCAAAAGGCAATTTTTAGAAGTCAGAAATATAACCAAATTTATGTTGAAATAACGAATACTAAGTTTGTTTTTTATACAAAATGTTATTGTACATAATTGTTTTGCTTTTATTTAAGTGTTTTAATTGTCTTTTGCTGGGTATTTGTCCAAACAGACAAATAGTTTTGAAACTACAAAACCTCCAAACATTATTTTGTCACTTAAAATATATGTGTACAAATTATGGAACTTTTTATAAAAGTTCAACCCTCTTTCTTAAAAAGTAAACCAATTAATTTACACATATTAAAAACATTAAAAAGATAACTTGCATGTAACCATTGTAGACATTAAACATAAACACCCACCCATACTCTCATTTTGTATTTTAAAATCTTATTTCATCATTTCTTGATCCTGTTTCTAATATTTTACCACTTGGGGAGTTTGCAGCAGGGTGACTTATTTTTGCTTAAGAACTTTTTTGTTTCTTCATACTAAGTAAAATAAGTATTTCATGACTTGTGTATGTCTTCATTGCTTACATCTTAAATGTGCCCATATATTTATTTTTTAAATGATCCCTGAATGCCTGTTCCTGCTTTTGAGAATCTAATGTAACGTGGACATTAAATATGCCAAAGGGAGGGTCAGCACTTCCTTGAACCTTATCTAATTGATACAGGGAGAAAATAGCACACTCAGACTCTGCCTTCTGTGCTTATGTCAACAGAAGCTGTCTCTGCTGGAGATGGAATGCTGTTCGGTCTTTATTTTTGTCTCTTGAGATGGACAGCTGTAGTTGATGAGTGGGTGTTTCCCTGAGGAAAATCAGAACTTCTGCTTCAGCCAGTGTATAGTTCTGAGTGTATTGCCTTATATATAGACTATCCATGGGCAAATGTGACCGCAACTCAGTACATTTTAGGGGTACCCTTTGTGATTCATGTTTATCCTGAAATTTGGGTAACATCTGAACCCTTTTATTACCTAGGGTGAGTCTAGCAAACATGACAGGGAAAAGATCTGGTGTTAGGATGTTGTTTACTAGAAGGACCAGCTAAATGATTCAAAGGGTTCTTACCTCTGAGTTTAGTGTCAGGAGATTGAACACTAAGTAGACTTGCTGCTATCCTTTCTTTTATACACTCACTGCACAGCAGAAACCTCAAGAATTATTGAAGTAACTAGGCTTTGTATATGTTTTACAAGAACAATTACTAGAGAAAGAGTCTGTGCAATCAAAAATGTAAAGTAAAAGTAGATTTTTTTTTTCTTGCTAGGGCCGCACCTACAACATACAGAAGTTCCCAGGCTAGGGGCTGAATTGGAGCTACAACTGTGGCCTACACCACAGCCACAGCAACACCAGATCTGAGCCACATCTGCGACCTACACCACGGCTTGCGGCAAAGCCAAATCCTTAACCCAGTGAGTGAGGCCTGGAATCAAACCCACATCCTCATGGATACTAGTCAGGTTCTTAACCTGCTGAGCCACAACAGCAACTCCTAAAAGTAGAATTTTCAAATAGTAAAAGTAGTCACACACAAATAAATTGATCACATTTTTTAAATGTTATCTTCCAAATTCACTCGAGGTTTACAAGTATTACAGGGGGTTGTATCTAACTGAACTTTTATTCCTTAGAAAGTCTCACGTTTATAAACCCCTCCTTCATTTTCTCTAACATGCTTACCCCAGTATAACTAATATAAGCTTTGTACAAGCTTACCCAATATAAGTGAGTATAACTGTCTGCTGAGTGGTTCACTTAAAGACCCTGTCATCACCTCCAAGTTACCACATATTCCTCTAAAACTGGCTTTTCATCCTGATTTCTCTTTTTTCTTTCTTTTTTGGAACTTAGAATCACTGTGTTCTTTTTCTCCCTTCCTCCACCTCTAATCAGCCTCTAGCTCATTCATTCATTCTTTCAATAAATATTGAGTACCTACTCTGCTAAGTATTAAAAGTAACTGCAAGGTATCTACTTTAATGGAACTTACCAGCCTTTTTGAGACTTACTTTCTGTGTTTCAGATCTACCTTTTTCTTAAGATTTCACATCATAAGAATCACAGGAACTTCCTAATGGGTCTCCCTATTCTACTTCATCTTGTATACCTCCATTAATCTTTAAAAAATATTTATTATAAATCTTCACTGGCTTTTAATTGTTTAATAATAAAAATCTATTTCTTTCGAATGGCTTGACCATTGACAAAGCTCTTTCATAGGCACTCACAATGTCCTCATACTGTGATTAGGTAGTAATGTTCCCACTTTTTAGACAAGAAGACAACTCGTAAGTGGCAGAGCCAACTCAAACCCTAGCTTTCCAAAAGCCCCAAGTTCCTTCTACCAACACCAAACCTTTGCAGACTTGAAGATACTCTAAAGTCTGGTCCTGGCTTGTCTTGCTACATTATTTCTTAGTGTTACCACACACACCTTCCACTGTGACCAAACTGACACACTTGTTAATCTTTTTTTTTTTTTTTTTTCTTTTTTCTTTTGGCCTTTTCTAGGGCCGCTTCTGCAGCATATGGAGGTTCCCTGGCTAGGGGTTGAATCGGAGCTATAGCCGCCGGCCTACGCCAGAGCCACAGCAACGCAGGATCCGAGCTGTGTCTGCAACCTACACCACAGCTCATGGCAACACCGGATCCTTAACCCCCTGAGCGAGGCCAGAGATCGAACCTGCAACCTCATGGTTCCTGGTAGGATTTGCTAACCACTGAGCCACAATGGGAACTCCCCCACTTGTTAATCTTTGACTATGAGTTTCCTGCTTACTTATCTTGTTTGCTTGTTTTTTATAAAAGCAATTTTTAGCACTGTTCAGTAGTAATTGGGCAAATAGTTTGTGAAGTCAAAAATACTACCAACTCAAAGTCAAAATAGATTTTTAATAGTAAAAACTATTATACACACGATAATTAATTGCTCACATTTTTTTAACTCTGTCCTTAACTCTATACATTTTTAGCCAGTTTTCATTTAATTTGACCATACTTTTTTATAAAGTCTGCTTTTCTGACTTGGATTCTTTCTCTAACTTGAATTTTTTTCCTTTTCATACCTAGGCTGCTGCTTCTCCTCCACTCATTTTTCTCCCCATCTTCACCTTCCCTTGATCCCCTCCCTCCCCAATTTTAATGTGCAACTCATATATGATTTAATTTTATCTACGTGTTTCATCTCCAACTAGATTAAATGATTCTAGAGGACAGGATTCTAATGTTTACATTTTTTATATCATACAATTTCATATATAAAGTTATTTTGTATAGTTATTGTTGCATGTCTTTATAATTACATAGGCTAATAAGATAAATTAAAAATGAGTTAAAAGGTAACATGCTTTCCTTCCTTACAGAGTTAAAAATTCGCCACTTAAGCAGTCTCCAGGTTATCAGACAGAATTAGTTATTCAGTTGGTGTGGGTGGGCGGAGAACCACCCCAACAAATAACCAGCCTGGCAATTAATTCTTCCTATGGATTGTAAGTATACTTTCTGTGTTTCTCTGTTTCTTCATCATATACCATGCATTTTTTATTTTTAAAAGCAGAAAGGATCTTTATTGTAGCATCACTGAAGATGTTGTGTAACTTTAATTTCAGACCAAATTCAGTGTATATTTGGAACATAATTCTGAGTAATTTGCCTAAGTATGCTTATACCGTTTTCCAATATAAAGTTAAATATCTCATGGACCATTAAACATAGCCTCTCCTGGATGTACTCTGAGAAATAATTCCCTTGTTAATATTTGGTATAATGAAAATCTAACAACATCAACCCTGTAAAGTGTACATCTGTGTTACAAGTGTATTTATTTATCAGTTCATGGCTTCGAATATATCATGTTGATTGTACATGATTTTTTTTATAATGTGATAGATTTATAAAGTATTTACTTTTGTTTGTTTTAAAAATCAGCATTGTGGTGTAGAAGAAACCGCATGCTAACTGTTCAGTCCCAGGGCTCTTTATCATGGTAGGTCACTGTCTCCTCCTCTGTTCAAGCCCCAGGGACTCATTTCATCGTTCTTCTTCCTCCTTATACCTCGTACCAGCTACTTTATCTCTCATGGTTGTGCACCCAACTAAGACTGACTCTAGTCTGAGATAATCTTCTCTAATATCTTTTACTGGCTGCCCCACAATGCAAGAATATAAACCTTCCCTTTTCAGATATTTTATTGTCCACAGCCATAAGAGGAACAAACAGGGAATAAGAAAAAGGACCAATAGAAACTTCAAAGGAAGTTGCAGATCAATTGATTACAGACTTCATTAGACTCACAGCTGTATTTTGTTTAGCCCTTTTTGTGTATTTTTAAAAGTTGAACTAGTTGCCAAGATATTTAATGTGAAAATCTATGTTTCGAGCTTCAACTGAAAATGTTGATTATCTGGCATAGACATAGTCAGCGAGAACTGAGTTGAAGCTTCCCCTCTTTACATGGGTCGTACACTCTCCGGTTAACCACTGACACTGGTTGGCCTGTTTTACTTACTTATATAGCCCCTCTGTGTATTTATTGGTTTAAGGTATCTTAAAAGAGTAGAATTCCTTTATTCATAGTTGGTTTGTAGTTCCTGAGTCATAATTGAGAAGGTATTTGGAATACTCCAGAGGGAGGCCTCCAGGATTTATGCTTTCTACATTTTATTCTTTTTTTTTTTGGCTTTTTAGGGCCACACCTGCAGCATATGGAGGTTCCCAGGCCAGGGGTCAAATTGGAGCTACAGCTGCCAGCTTACACCACAGCCACAGCAATGTGAGATCTGAGCCACATCTTCAACCTACACCACAGCTCACAGCAACACCAGATTCCCAACCCACTCAGCGAGTCCAGGGATCCAACCCACATCCTCATGGATACTAGTCGGATTCATTTCCACTGCACCATGACGGGAACTCCTACTTTTTATTCTTGACTGTAGGGATTACCAAAAATTTCCCAAGTATTCAATCCCCTACTTCCCAGGTAGAAAGGAATGTCTTCCCCTGAGAGGTTCAAAATACCCCTAAGTCAGAAAAATAGATGTCATGCCACCTTGTGTGAGTAGTTACATCTCTGGTTGAATTTCACCTCCTGTGCCAAATTTTTTTATATATTGATTTGTAATCATCAATGTCTACAGAAGGTCTGCACAGTTCCTTGAAAAGGCATATGTTCCCTGTTTCCATGTCTGAAATAGTGTTTTGTCTCAAAGAAGAATTTTCTCAAAGACCTATCATGCTTTTTTTTAGCCCTATAGACTATAAACATTTCTTGCAATCATTTATTTTTGCTAAACTATTTGCTCTTTCCTAATTTCCAGGGTAGTTTTTGGCAATTGTAATGGCATTGCGATGGTTGACTATCTCCAGAAAGCAGTCCTCCTCAACCTGGGCACTATTGAACTATATGGCTCCAATGATCCTTATCGGAGAGAACCCCGATCTCCTCGTAAATCTCGACAACCTTCAGGAGGTAAAAAGAAAAAAAAATCCTGAGCTTTAGGATTTCCATAAATGCTGAGTGACTTCTGTGAATATAAGTACATCTGTTAGGTAAATAGCTTGCCTGATTCCATCTTGTTTGTATAAACTATGAAAAACTAGTAAAAGGTATCAGCCTTCTTTTTTGTTTTGTTTTGTTACTAGCACTTGCTTTTGTTTTTAATATTCTGGGTTTTTGTTTAACACTGGGAAAGAACTGGTTTTACACTCTTCAGCTAAATTATAGTGACAGAAAAATTTGTCTCATTATTACAGAACAAAATTTAATTTCACAATTCTGTCCCTCTAATTGTTTAGTATTGTGAGAAAAACAATTTACTGATTTGACTATTTAATTCAAAGGAATCATTTCTCATGTGAAAAAAAAAATGTAGTTGCAAAAGTGAATTTGAACTCTATGAAAATATAGTGTTCTCAGACAGTTTGAGTCAGTGCAAACCCAGATCCATGCAGAATTCTCTCTATAACATTCTTTTGTGTTTGCTAGGGAATTAGTCTTATTTTAAATGTCTTAATACTAATGCCTCATGGAACACATGTATAGTGGCTGTTTATACCAGTACTCCTCACCTTTTTTTTTTTTTTCTTCAAACCTCACAGCACACACAGAAAGTGGCATTGGATCTCTGGCCTAGAAGGGATATATTAATGAAGTCTCCACAGTAACTGGCCTGTGGGCTCCAGGATCCCCAGGACTTGGGGAGCTGGAGCAGGGATTATGGGGAACTCTATCTTAGGCAGATTTAACTCATTTGCAGGATGTCATTGGGAAGCTCAGGTCTATACTTCCTAACTCAATATCTCTGAATTAAAATTCTGTCCAGAGGCGTTTCCATTATGGCTCAGTGATAAGGAACCTGACTAGTATCCCTGAGGATGCGAGTTTGATCCATGGCCTCGGTCAGTGGGTTAAGAATCAGGTGTTGCCTTGAAGTGTGGTGTAGGTTACAGACATGACTCAGATCCCGTGTTGCTGTAGCTGTGGTGTAGGCCAGCAGCTACAGCCCTAATTCAACTCCTAGACTGGGAACTTCCATATGCAGCAGGTATGGCCCTAAAAAGACAAAAAAAAAAAAAAAAAAAAACCACATCCGTCCAAGATTTAGTTCTCAGTAGCTCTCAGGACATTATTAGCTGATACTATTTCTCACAGTTCATGAGGAAAGAACAAAAAAAGGTGATAGGACATAGACATTACTATCATTTTGGCAATAGTTGAAGGTTTTTTTTCTGTTTTTGTTTGTGTAGTCATTTTGTCATGTGTTATCTTCAGCAGAAATTGTTGTCCCAACCATACCATTCTAGCATCTTTGTCTCCTTTTTTTTTTCTTCTGCTTTTCATTGCTTCGCTAAGGTATGCTGATTGTGACCTCTTGCATGTGCGGCTTTTCTAGCTTATATTGTGAATCTGTGAAAAAACTCCGTTCTTCTTTTTTAAGTAAGTTATTTTTTCCATCTCAATAAAGTCATGACATTGTTTGGTTTTTGTCTGTAAAATTATTTTTTCTCTTTTATCTTTAAAAGGGTCTGTTAAATCAGTCTATATCTAAAATAATATACTCATTACCTAAATTCATCTCAATATATATATATGAAAACAGCTAATGAAGTGTATGTGTCTCAATCTAGTTTCTTCAAAAAGCAAAGAAGTTAATATTTAATGCCATAAAGTTAAACGTTGTCCTGATAGAGAAGTGGCAACTATAATTACTTAATTTTTTTCTTTGGTACTTCATTATAGTTCACATAAAATTGCTAGAAATCAAATACCTAAATTCATCTGAGGACAGAGACCAGTTTTACCATCTGATTTAAAATTTTATTTCTTTTTTTTTTTTTTTCTTTTGGTCTTTTTGCCTTTTTCTAGGGCCACTTCCCTCAGCATATGGAGGTTCCCAGGCTAGGGGTCTAATTGGAGCTGTAGCCACCAGCCTACGCCAGAGCCACAGCAACGCGGGATCCAAGCCGTGTCTGTAACCTACACCACAGCTCATGGCAACGCCGGATCCCTAAGCCGCTGGGCAAGACCAGGGATCGAACCCGCAACCTCCTGGTTCCTAGTCGGATGCATTAACCCCTGCGCCATGATGGGAACTCCGAAATTTTATTTCTTAAATTCCATTACATCTTACCTTATTCTTTAGTAAATCTTATAATGTTATTGATTATGTTTCATCATGTGTTGAAGAGTCACACATTCAAGCACAGGAGAACTAGCTGAAAGTTTATTAGTTTAAGATGTTTATTTATTGCTATTATGGCCACTCGAACAATATTTAGGATTATATTTTAAATAAAAATTAGAAGGAAGTTATTTAAAGTATGTTTAATGTTTTAAGAATATCTGTGCCTTCTAAAATATATTTCAAAATTTTTGTCTTTATATGTCTTAACAAGAAATGAAAGAGAGTATGTGAGAAATAAGGAATACAGTCAAGAATTGATAAAAAATATTGCATAGGTCAGTAAGTAATGTGTTGAATTAAGGCTAGTTTTCCAAAAATGAGAAGTATAGCAAAATGTGAAAACGTAGTTGAGGAAGGATTAGGGAATACCACTTTAGGGATGGTTTTCATGATAGTTGAAAAACAGAGAATGGGATTAAATCACTTTGTTTCTCAACTTTCTGTTAAAAAGGATGATTTTTCTCTCTGGAAATTATGAAAAATAATAAAGAGAAATTAAAGTCTCATCCGCATTATGCAAATAAGGCAAACCAAGCAATAATAAAAAGATATAAAGAGAATTTGTGAAGAAAATTTGTAAATAGTACCCCCATTTGATGGTCAGATATTTTACAAATCGGTAAGTATGATTTACAATTCAGTCAAAATTCTAGAATGATTTGCTAATAATGACTGATGCCTCGTGTATATATTGAAAATAAAGATATCAGTAGACATCAGCAAGAATTCACCAGTTGTTCCAAAATCAGCATTACTTTTTAAATCTGGTAACCACATTGATAGCTCATGGCAGTCTGTTGACATAATATTTCCTGAAGTTAATTGGGTATTTGATAAAAAAATTCTGTAATACTGTCGTGAACCAGACTAGTGGAAGTGACCTAAATACCTGGTTCAGTTGGATGGCTGCAAAATTAAACCAGGAGTCAGCAAACTACTATCTGTGGGCGAAATCTGGCCCACTGCCTGTCTTGCAAATGCAATTTTATTAGAACATCTCTATGTGTTATCTGTGGCTGCTTTTGTGCTTGAATATGGGAGCTGAGTAGTTACAACAAACTGACCCCCAAAACCAATCTGGACCTTCACCGAAAACGTTTGCCAACCCCCTTTTTAAACCATGGTACTACCTAGTGGGTCAATTTGTGGCCTGACATTAACTTTGATGTAATGTGCCTCAGTTAGTGGATATTTTATACTGAATAACGTATGATTCTGTTTTGTTGAGCATTTTATTTTATTTTACATATGTTTTGTCTTTTTAGGGCCACACCCACAACATGTGGAGCTTCCCAGGCTAGGGGTCGAATCAGAGCTGTAGCTGCTGGCCTACACCACAGCCACAGCAACGCAGGATTCGAGCTGCATATGCGACCTACACTGCAGCTCATGGCCACACCAGATCCTTAACCCACTGAGCAAGGCCAGGGGTCGAACCTGCATCCTCATGGATACTAGTCAGATTCATTTCTGCTGAGCCACAACAGGAAGTCCTGCTGAACATTTTAAATAGTTAATTATGCTTCCTATTTAAGTGTTTAAAAGAAAAGGTGTGCTTGTTGTTATTTAAAGGGTAACTAATGCATTTAATAGCAAAGGGATTAAATGGGCAAACCCTTGGTAACAGTATTGCTAGGAACAGTCTTGAAGGGACTCAGGCAGCAGCAGAGAAAATGGATCAGCTTATATGCTATGAAATTCTTTCACATATATTCATTTAGTGAATATTTATTGAGCACCTACTATGTTCTGTTATGGGTAATAAAACAGAAATCTCTGTCCTCATGGAACTCACATTATACTGGAACAGACAGAAAATTTAAAAAGTAAATGATATACATAGAACTACCATATGACCCAGCAATCCCACTCTTGGACATATATCCAGACAAAACTTTCCTTGAAAAAGACACATGCACCCACATGTTCATAGCAGCACTATTCACAATAGATAAGACATGGAAACAACCTAAATGTCCTTCAACCGATGATTGGATTAGGAAGATGCAGTATATTTACACAATGGAATACTACTTGGCCATAAAAAAGAACAAAATAATGCCATTTGCAGCAACGTGGATGGAACTAGAGACTCTATACTAAGTGAAGTAAGTCAGAAAGAGAAAGACAAAAACCATATTATATCACTGATATCTGGAATCTAATATACAGCACAAATGAACCTTTCCACAGAAAAGAAAATCATGGACTTGGAGAATGGACTCATGGTTGCCGAGGGGGAGGGGGAGGGAGTGGGATGGATGGGGGAGCTTGGGGTTAATAGATGCAGACTATTGCCTTTGGAATGAATGAGCAACGAGATCCTGCTGTGTAGCACTGGGAACTCTATCTAGCCACTTACGATGAAGCATGATAATGTGAGAAAAAAGAACCTATACATGTATGTGTAACTGGGTCACCATGCTGTACAGTAGAAAATTGACCAAACACTGTAAACCAGCTATAATGAAAAAAATAAAAATCATTATATATAAAAAAGTAAGGGATATATATAGTAAGCTATATAATAATGCCAAAGGGAAAAATAATTAAACGAGGGGGATTTGAACTATCAGTGACAAGGACATTACATTTTAAGTAGAGTATCTTCAGCAAAGATTTAAAGGAGAGAGCTGTTACTTAGGATGTCTGCAGCAAGAACATTCAAGCAAAGAACTAGTGGCTCTGAAGCAGTATGTCTGTTGAGTTCAAGATATAGTTTAGAGTAAGTGTGATTCAAGTAGAGAGAGTGAGAGAGATGGGGAAGGAGGTAGACGGAGAAGGAAGTAAAGTCAGCGAGGTAATGGGACATGCATAGTCACCCACCATATACCGTAGTCACGTACCATAGCATCACACATATCAACCAGTCATGTGGGTTTGGACTGTGGCTTTCACCCTGAGTCAGATAGAAAGCATGGGAAGGGGTCTTTAGCTCATTCAGTAATTTAATATATAAATTAAAATGTCTCTGTCACACTCTTTAATACAGCTTCCTAAATATTTCCTCCTAGGCTATTTCAAGAATGAGAATTATGTCTCAGTACATTTTTATAGTGTTTAGTAGCAGTTGACAAAATATAAGAGGCTTAAAATTTCAAAATTGATTATTTTTATTTAGTACCAGACTTCTTGTAATACTGGAATATATTGTCACTCCTATTTATTTTATTTACTTAATTATGATTGACATGTAACATTATATTAATCTCAGGTGTACAACATAATGATTTGATATTTGTATACAGTGCAAAATGATTGTCAAAGTAAGTCTAGTAAGTCTAGTAAGTTAGACTTACATAGTTAAAAAAATTTTTTTCTCATGATAAGAACTTCTGAGATCTACTGTCATAGCAACTTTCAAACATGAAATACAGTATTATGAACTGTGGTCACCATGTTATTAATTACACCCATGTAGCTTTTTTGTTTTATAACTGGAAGTTTATGCTTTTTGACCCCCAGGACCCATTTCTTCTCTTATCCCCTACCACCTCTGACAACCATGAATCTTTTTAGTTTCCATATAAGTGAGATTATATGATATTTGTCTGTCTCTGCCTGACTTCCTTCACTTGGCATAATGCCCTCAACATTCCATCCACATTGTCACCAGTGGCAAAATTTCATTCATTTTTATGGCTGCATAATATGTCTTTGTATGCATATAACTTATTTTCCTTGTCTATGCATCCACCACAGACAAGTGGACACTTAGATTGTTTCCATATATTGGTGTCATTTAAAGACCTGCTGTCTTAGTGTTTTGTCAAGCATAAGTTTATTTATATATAAAAATATTTGGTCAAAGATGAATAAATCATCTAATTACATCTTTCATCTGGGAATGGTAAAAACTAGTTTTATTTTTTTCCAGAATCATTAGTTTGATGAAAGTTTAAAATAAATAAATAAATAAATAAAAACCCACTGCTGCTTATATTCAAAAGCTTCTTAACCCAGTGAAGACAAATAATATTTGGATCAAAATAGAAAACACTCCTTATAAACCCATTTCAGTACTCAGTGTTCTCTGAATGTTGCTCTAATAGCTTTCTTAGTGACTTACTAGAGATTGTGACAGCTTGTCTTTTACCAAAGGAACGGAAAAGCAGGTACTGGTCATACGTTCACATACGTGGATGTGATACTTTAAGAACTTCTGAGGCTGATATGTGCAGTCCCATGTCTGCTGCCCAGCTATCCCCAGCTCCTGATGTTTATGTGTAATTTTTTTTCCATCTTAGACCATCCTGCAGCATGTGGAGCTCCTGGGCCAGAGATCAGATCTGAGCCTCAGTTGCGACCTAACTGCAGCTGTGGCCACACTGCATCCTTAACCCGCTATGTCAAGCTAGGGATCGAACCCACGTCCCAGTGCTCCCTCGCTACCACCAATCCAGTTGCACCACAGTGGGAGCTCCTGTTTATTTGTAATTTTTAAATAATTTGCAGGAATTCTTTTCATTTTAATATTCAGTCAAATTAATTTCCATACATTTTACATTTTGCCATATCTTTTAGTTTTTGTCTGAAGCATAAAACACCTTTCTAGAGGTTCTTCTAAGAATTTAGGCCATCCTGTAAAATTGGTTAGTTTTATATAATTCATATGTATCTATGAAAAGAAAGTATTTCTTTAGCACTCTTTTAAAATGTGGTAGTGTAGTTTTTAAGAGTTATAGCCCCACCCAATAAGTAAAGTACAGTACAGGTATGCATTGAAGATATTGCAGGTCTAGCCCCAGACCACCACTTTAAAGCAAATATGCTAACAAAGCAAGTCACATGTATTTTTGGTTTCCCAGTGCATATAGAAGTTATCTTCACAATATACCATCGTCTGTTAAGTGTGCAATAGAATTATGTCTTAAAAAAAAAAAAAGTACGGACCTAAATTTAAAAATACTTTATTGCTAATAAATCTAACAAACCATTATCTGAGCCTTCAGCAAGTTATAATCTTTTTACCAGTAGAAAGTCTTGCCTCAGTGTTAAAGGCTGCTGACTTATCAGGGTGGTGGTTGCCAAAGGTTGGGGTGGCTGTAGCAGTTTCTTAAAATAAGACAAAAGTGAAGTTTGCCTCACAGATCAACTCTTACTTTCATCACTCATTTCTCTGTCATGTGCAGTGCTGTTTGATAGCATTTTACCCACAATCAAACTTCTTTCAGACTTGGAGTCATCCCTCTCAAACCCCACCACTGCTTTATTAACCAAACGTATGTAATAGTCTAAATCCTTTGTTGTCATTTCAACAGTCTTCCCAGCATCTTCACCGGGGGTAGATTTCATCTCAGGAAACCAGTTTCTTTGTTCATCCATATAAGAAGCAACTCCTCATCTGTTAAAGTTTTATCGTGAGAATGTAGCAATTCAGTCACATCTTCAGACTTCCATTTAAATTCTAGTTCTCGGAGTTCCCATTGTGATTCAATAGTTAACGAACCAGCTAGTATCCAGGAGAACGTGGGTCTGATCCCTGGCCTCACTCAGTGGGTTAAGGATCCGGCATTGCTGTGAGCAGTGGTGTAGGTGGCAGACGCAGCTCCAATCCCGCATTGCTATGGCTGTGGTATAGGCTGGCAGCTGTAGCTCCAGTTCAGCCCCTAGTCTGGGAACCTCCATATACCATGGGTGCAGCCCTAAAAAGACAAAGACAAAAAAAATTCTAGCTCTCATGCTGTTTCCACTACATCTGCAGTGACTTCCTCCACCAAAGTCTTGAACCTCTCGAAGTCATCCATGAGGGTTGGAATCAGTTTCTTCCAAACTCCTTTTAATGTTGATATTTTGACTTCATCTCATGAATCACAAATGGTCTTAATGTCATCTAGAATGGAGAAATCCTCTGCATAAGGTTTTCAATTGACTACTCAGATCCATCAGAGGATCCATCTATGGCAGCTAAAGCCTTACAAGATGTATTTCTTAAATAATAAGGTGTGAACGTTGAAATTGCTCCTTGATCCATGAGCTGCAGAATGGATTTTGTGTTAGCAGGCATGAAAACAACATTCATCTCAGAGTACATCTCCATCAGAGTTTTAGGTAACCAGGTACATTGTCAATGAGCAGTAATATTTTGAAAGGAATCTGTTTTTGAGCAGTAGATCTCAACAGTGGGATTAAAAGATTCAATAAACTGTTACACACAGATTTGCTGTCATCTAGGCTTTGTTGTTCCATTTATAGAGCACAGGCAGAGTAGATTTAGCATACTTTCTGTGGGCCCTAGGATTTTCAGAATGTAAATGAGCGTTTGGCTTCAGTGTCAAGTCATCAGCCACTTAGCTCCTAACAAGAAAGTCAGCCTGCCCTTGAATCTTTAAATCCAGGTATTTGACTTCTCTCCAGCTATGAAAGTCCTAGATGGCATTTTCTTCCAATAGAAGGCAAACTTCATCTATATTGAAAATCTGTTTGTTGTCTGGTATAGCCACCTTCATTAATTATCTTATTAGCCAGATCTTCTGGATAACTTGCTATAGCTTCTACATCAGGGACTTGCTGCTTCACCTTTAACTTTTTTGTTTTGGAAATGGCTTCTTTCCTTAAACCTCATGAGGTGGTACCTCATTGTAGTTTTGATTTGCATTTCTCTCACAGTTAGTGATGTTGAGCATCTTTTCATTTGCCTGTTGGCCATCTGTGTATCTTCTTTGGAGAAATGTCTGTTCAGGTCTTCTGCCTATTTTTCAATTGAGTTGTTGGGTTTTTTGCTCTTGAGTTGATATCATGATGTCACTTATGATGTCACTTATACTGGAATCTAATATATGGCACAAATGAACCTATCTATAGAAAAGAAACTAATGGACATGGAGAACAGACTTGAGGTTGCTGAGGTGGAGCAGGAGGGAGTAGGATGACTGGGAGTTTGGGGTCAGTAGATACAAACGATTGCATTTGGAGTGGATAAGCAATGAGATCCTACTGGATAGCACAGGGAACTATATCCAGTCACTTGTGACGAAAAATGAAGGACGATACTGTGAGAAAAAGAATGTATACATGTATGTATGACTGGGTCACTTTGCTGTAAAGCAGAAATTGACAGAACAATGTAAATAAACTATAATAAAAATAATAACTAAAAAAATATATCAAAATGGTCCTCTATTCTTACCTCAAAACTGATGATCATACTAACGTCGATGCCAGCATAGTCTGTTAATCTCCTGGGTTTTTTTTTAAATGGACTGTCATTAAATGAGTACTATAAATAGAAAATAAAACTGCACTTATATAAACATGTGGTATGACTTAGTTTTGCTTTTGTTTTTTAGCAGGTCTCTGCGATATTAGTGAAGGGACTGTAGTCCCAGAGGACCGCTGCAAATCTCCGACTTCTGGTAACTCGGTTTTTATTTTATTAAAAATTATAAATTCTACAAAAAGAAAAACAATATAGCATGTCAGTTTTTTATAGATAAGCATTTTAAATACACCTTAAAGGAACTTTTGTGTCACATATTCATTTTAAAAGTCATAACTATATTCTTTGCATAAGTGAAATGAAATGCACTAGATAAAAATTCACAGCTATTACCTGTTAAAAGTAGTGTAACTATTTACTTAGCTTTTTTTTTCAGGAAAGTATATTTTACTTCTTAGCACTAGATCAAAGGTTTTAGTTATTTACAATCTTATCTTTGCTCTCGGCGTGCCTGGAATCATTTGGTAGAATAGTGCTCTAATCCTTGAATAATATCCATTTAAGTGTTATGAAAGATTTTTAACACTTAGTATTTAATGGTAACTGTGGGCAGTTAGAATAAGTGTAGACTAGTTATATTTGTTTTTGATCAAAGTAATATGTGATATAATTTTACACCTGTATTGAAGCATTTGTCTTTTCTTCTCTATATTATCGGTCTTCTGTAACCTATAATATATATTAATGTTTCAGAGGAACATTATTTTTTGGGTCTAAAGATTAAGAGGATCCCGAATTTATTTATTTTTTAGTGGATTGAAACTTTGCTAAAATTTAACAGGGTTGACTTCATATTTTTAACTGCCATTTTATAAAATCATGTGGGTTGGAAATTTTCATCAGCTTTCTACTGGAAAGATTGTTCTTAGCATAAAGCAGCACTGTCTTAGACAGATTTGATCCTTCCATAGGTACTTCTCCTACCTCAGGAATAATTTTAAGAATGGGGAAAATTAAGCAGTGCATTTTACTTTATTCCCTCATATTTCAGTTTAGCATTTTATCAGATCAAGGACTATAAAAGTTTTTATCATGTTTTCTTTTGAAAATCACATTTTTCCTATATTGCTCAAGTCAGTCATTTCTTTTCTTAAAATATATGCACCTTCTGGTTTTCTTTATATTTAAGTTTAATATGTAAGTTCATTCATCACACTAATAAGTACTGGTAATAAAACATTATAGGAATCACTCGTATCACTCACATCCCAGCACCTAATATTAAGGCTGAACATTGGTAGAATAATATTGAACAAATAATATGGAGCAATATATGTGTCTTTCCCATCCCTCAGGACAAGACTTATTTCTGAGTATAATTCAAAATATTATATCTCTTTATTATTGCTGATCTTCCTCCAACTGTATATAGTACTATTCTTCTCTTCTCACCTTCGTCAATGGCAGTGTGAATGAATTTGTCAGTATGTTAAATCCATAAGCCAAATTGGATAACTTGGACATGTGGTATATAATCTTTTAATATATTAAACGACCACCAAATGTGTCTTAACAAGATTCAGCCCAAATAGATTAATACTCCTTTTCATCTTAAGTCAGACTTTCAATAGGTGTGTATATCTAGCATTTTGGAATAACCCAACCTGAGGTTATTGTAGATTAGTATATATTTAAATATAAGGAGATAAATATAAAAAGTGCATAGAGGTAAAACCCCTCCAGATTCTCTCTTTGTACCAGAGAAATTCAGACATTGTTCAACATTTTCAAATATACTGTGCTCTTTCATCCACGTAAAAGACAATATAGTTTTAACATGCAGAAATTGATATGACACTAGGCATTTTATTAGGTGAGTTTGAAATGCAAAGTAAAAATCATCGATAATGCACAAATTCTTTAGACATAAACTCTAGCTTATTTAGTTTAGTCTTTGATTATGCTCTGAAAGATAGAATTATCTGCATATTCATTCATGCATATCAGGAAAGGCTGCTTTTACAAAAAACAAACCAAACTTTAGTAGACAGTAGTTGTACCTAAAACATGTTTTACATAGAAGGAGGTGGATGTCAGTCATGCATAAGTACTAAGAAGTATCATAGAAACTACAATGAAAGTTCTGGAAATAGTTGGTAGAGAACAGTGTTCATAATTATGAAAGAAGAAAAAAAATGTATAGAAGAAAAAAAAATGTATAGAAGAAAAAAAAAAATGTGGGAGTTCGACTGAATCCCTCATACATACTAAGAAGACCTCTGTTATGGAAATGAAGAGTAGCTATGTGCCCTGTATCAGAACCAATGTACTCACTTGAAATAATACATATAAGTGAAAAGAAACTTTTTTTGAAAAGCTTTTATATCCCATAACCAAGATTTGTGATCTCAATAGTTTAGCCAACTAATATCAAATCTCTATTCACAAATCATCCTGGAGTTCCTGTCATGGCACAGTGGAAACGAATCCGACTAGGAACCATGAGGTTGCGGGTTTGATCCCTGGCCTCACTTAGTGGGTTAAGGATCCAGCGTTACCATGAGCCATGGTGTAAGGTCATAGACGCAGCTCAGATCCTGCATTGCTGTGGCTGTGGTGTAAGCCAGCAGCTATAGTTCAGATTAGACCCCTAGCCTGGGAGTCTCCATATGCTGCTGGTGTGGCCCTAAAAAAGACAAAAGGAAAAAAAAAAAAAAACCATCCTGAGAAAATCCACATTATGAATATAAGTTTTCCCTTTCAGTTTATTATTAAATAAACCAGCAGTCGCTCTAAAATAGAAAATTATTTCTACCATCCTGAATTAACATAGAAAATTATTTCTGCCGTCTCCATTTGATTTTTGTTTCAAAGAACTCAGATTCACTGAGCAGTTTAGCAGTGTTGGGATTTTTTTTAGAATTGCATCCAAAATTTGTGTATGTGTATGTATTTGTATATACATATATGTATATGTACATTTAAATTGAAGAAAACCCAGAGCCATATACCATGAGATAAATGGTGCCCTCAGGAGTTCCCATTTAACCTAGGAAAAAAACAAAAGCTGTCTGTATTTTCTGTGTTTATCATAGTAATTTTTGTAAAATATATTCAAGTAGAAAATACTAAAAACATTTTTGGAACTTTTTCATGAACAATCACAGAAGTTATGGCAACCAATAGTAGACATTTTCAATTAGTGGAAAAATAAATATTACTTTATATTTACAGTTTTATGTTGCCTATTTTTATGCTATAAGTATTGAACATTTTTATAATTTAATGTTTGTGTTTAGATATGCTATCTTGCTTTTACTCTGATATGAAATATATCAAAGCAAGTATTAATAAATATTTATACATTCATGTTTATATAGTATCAGAGGTGAATATTTTAAAATATATATAACATCTTCTCATAACCATTATCTCCTTTAAATCTGAATTATATTTATATGAAAATTGAGTCTACCTGTATCTATTCCTAAAAAATTACTGAGTTCATTGTCACTGAGGTGAATTTTTTTGCTATAGGATTTATGAAGATCTACAAATGCTATTTAGCAAAAATAACATAGCTTTAGAAGAATAATTTTTATAAGACTGTATTAGAAGTAATTGGATTGTTCCAGTATTGACAGGTTTTACTCGGTCTGAGACGAGCCTACAATAATATTTTCAAAGAAAGAAAAGTACAGTTTTGCGGGGCAAGGGGAGGTCAAATATTGACCTTATTAAGGCTTAGTACTTTCACTGAGACAAAAATGAAATTAGCGCAGAAAAACGTTTTATTTACTTAATGTTCTTGATGTTCACTTTTAGCAGAAAAGCTTTATTCACTCAGCAAATGTTTACTTATAGAGATTCCTACATGCAGAGTGCCCCAAGAGTGCAGAGGGGTGCAAAAATCAATTATATGGGGTCCCAGCTTCTCAGTCCAGTGGGAAAGGTTAGATGTGTAAGCTTAAAGTATGAGTATACAGGTGATTAACATCGTAACAGAAGTAACAGGTAAACTTTTACAGGAATTCAAAGAAGAAGTGATTAATAGCTGGAGAGATTGTACACATTTTAATGGTTTTGGTGTCATTTGAAATGTGTCATAAAGAATAGGTCGGAAAGGAATCTGACTGGTATCCATGAGGATGCAAGTTCAATCCCTGACCTCGCTCTGTGGGGTAAGGATCCAGTGTTGCCTAAGCTGTGTTGTAGGCTGGCAGCTATACTTTCAATTCAACCTCTAGTCTGGGAACCTCCATGTGCCATGGGTGCAGCCTTAAAAAGACCAAAAAAAAAAAAAAAAAGAATGGGTAGTTTGACTCTAATGAAAGTCAGCTAGAATACTACTTAGGATTCCATTTTTAATAAAAGATTTATGTTAGAAATTAAAGAAATACGATGAGAAATTAGAAACATCTTTTTAAGGAAAAAGGACAAATAAAATCTTAACTATGAAAATATTAGCTAAACTTGCCAAAATTCATAGCTGAAATAAAATTAAATATTTCTTAACTCAAAAAAATTAAATAAATATTTGAATATATCTAAACTTATAGGTATTCTCACTATTTTAAAGACCTCTTTGGTAATAGTAGAATTTATATATGATTTTGAAGTTTGTGTCTAGAAAGCTAACTCTAAAATAAACTTTACTGGGGTGTAGTACTTGTATAAGATTCTAAGTGCTGCTAGATAAGCCTTAGTCAGTTAACTAATATCATCAACTCCTACATTTTCTTTCAGAACCAGTTAACTCCTTGTATTTTTATTTATCCATTCTCTAATTTGTAACATATAATGAAATTTTGCCAAATGGTTATAAATTATAGAAAATTATTATAGATTAGAGTTGGTACTTCAGATTGGTCTACCATGAAAGATAATGCACTAGTAATTGCTCTTCCTACTGTAATATTATAAGAATTATTATTAACTTCATACATGACATTTTTTCTTGTGGCCAGTAATGTGGGAACTTGTGGTAGGGATTATTCCCATCACTTTGTTTGTATTTTCCCTGTGACAACTCAGTGTTTGTGACTGACTATGTGCCTGTTCCTTCCGTTGTCTTCATCTGTGTAGGTTCTTCATCACCACACAATTCAGATGATGAACAAAAAATGAATAATTTTATAGAAAAGGGTATAGTATCTTATTTTAAAGTATTTTCTTTTAATTATATTTAATTCATTTAGTTTACTTTTAATAGATTTTGACATTTTATATCAAAATATTATTTTCAGTGAAAATCAAAAGCAGAAAGTTTTCCAAGATGGTAGCCAGTGATATAGGTAGGAAATAGACATTTCTATTTTATTTCTAATCCTTGCTATATGCAATGCTAACTCAACACCAGAAAATTATCTAATGCATTACATTTTGTATATATTAATTTGTTATTCCTATGCTAAACAATAATCTCTTGGGCTGTGTTTCTTCTAAACTCATTGGGGCAAAATTATTAAAAAATCAGTTTGATTGGGGTTGTTCTTCCTCTGACTTAACAGTGTGAATTGTTCTGTTTTTATTTTTGCTTTACTTTAAAATAAAGCAGGGTTCAATTTATGCATAAATGGTACACTTCTGTACTCCCAGATTTTTAAATTTTTTTCTTTATAGTTTTATTTGCATTTTTTCCTGCCTTTATTCTTTCCTCCTAACATTATAAAGCTCCCAAATTTCAAGGAAATGGTTCTTTAAAAGATAGACTTTTAGTCTATTATCTGTGCTACCTACCCTTGGGTTAAATGGGAATATTCAAGTAAAAATGAATGATACTTTGAAATTATCTACTCCAAGATTTTCAAAGTTTCAAATTTGGGGATAAAATATATAATTAAACTTTAGGGACAGAAACTAGGGTTTTTTAGTCATAAAAATTTGAATATTGTCTGAAGATTTTTTGAAGCCTGAGAAACACCATTTTATTGAAAGAGAATATACTTAATCTTTAAATCCAAAAATTTTATTATACTGTTAATATATTACTTATTTCCCCCAAAAAAATCTTCTACCATATATATTCCTTGAATTATATTAAATTAAATGAATGTCTAGACAGCTGGAATAGCTTTACCATTTTTCAACTAATAAGGTTTAATATGTAGTAATATCAAATTTCAAATATTCCACATGTTGTAAATTGAACCCTGTTTAGTCATATTAACATTGGCTGACTTTAGCACTTCTGGTCATTTTTTTAAAATGAGGTGGTTTATTCTTGGGCAAAGGGCTCTTCATTTATAGAGAATCAATTATCTCTTTGTGGTTTTTCAGTGAATCATTTGGTAATAGTTAAATCACATTCATTATCTATGAGCACTATAGCATAATTCTTTTTCCAGCCAATTTCCTTTTTAGGTATACTATCTGAATAGTACTTGAAGGGTTTTTTTGTTTGTTTGTTTTTTGTTTGTTTGTTTGTTTTTCTGTCATATAACATAAAATATTGAGTCCTTTGCTCTACCAACTGAGCTGGCTGGGTGGTTTAATGTAAAAAAATAGAAGGGGCTTTCTTATATATAATTTTTCAAAGAACTTGCAAATTTTAAGTATGTAGGAATTTTACATTGTGTGAAAGTTACTTTATACCTCTCAAATTTTTTAATAATGTAACTGTTTGATTTTTGACCCTGGGGTTGTGTTTGCTCTGTTAAATATGTTGACTCACTTTTCATTTCCATCTTTTTCTGTTACGAATAGAATATGTAACATGGAATATCTGAGTTTGAATTTTTGAAAGATTTCAATTAATAAATTTCTTAGGACTGAGAATATTATTGGAAGAATAGTTCTTGATAACAAAGAAAGCAAGAAGTTTACCAGCCAGTTTTTCTTTTTGTCATGCCAGTTTCTATAGCTATATTTTCTGGAAACATGTTTAATTTACTTAACTTTTCAAACTTTGTTAGTTATACAGTTACCTATAATTATCTTTCATCTCCAGAAACCACTGTTATATCTCATTTTTATGTAGAATTTTGTTTTCAGTTGTAATCTTTCAGTATTATTTTATTGATGTGCAATTGAATTACAATATTATGTTTCAGTTGTACAACATAATGATTCAATATATTTATACATTATGCACCATACAGAGTTATTACAATATTAGTGACTATAGTCCCTGTGCTATACATTACATCCCTATGACTTATTTATTTTGTAATTGGTAGTTTTTTAATCGCAATATATATCCCAAGGTAGATAGACAGAAAACTCAAATTTTTCTTCATTCAGATGGAGACTGTACCATTTTAGATTGTAAAGTTTTTGCAGTTTAAAAAAAGTTAACAGTTTATCTCTCTACATTAGTGTCTACTTTTGTAATAAGATTTAGCATAAAATATGCTCTTGAAAAACATAAATGTCAGTGAAACATTGGGAAAAAATCATAGAATCTCCCAAAGACCTCTCTGTCAAGATTTGTTTTCCGGGAGTTCCTGTCATGGCTCAGCGGAAATGAATCTGACTAGTATCCTTGAGGAAGCAGGTTCGATCAGTGGGTTAAGGATGTGGCGTTGCCGTGAGCTATGACCTAGGCCAGCGGCTACAGTTCCAATTTGACCCCTAGCCGGGAACCTCCATATGCCATGGGTGCAGACCCCCCAAAAAATGTTTTCCATTTGAAGCTTAATGGCATCAAATGTGCTAGGACTCATTGATCCTTCTGAGCCCACTATGTTCCCTGCCATCCAGTCCCTTGCCTGCTCTGCAGTATCCTAAACCTCATGAAAGTATCCCCTTGCTCTATATCTACAGAGGTTTATTGCTTCCACTTCGGCAGTTATGCAGTGGCCTAATCAGAGAAAGCATAAGATTTAAGCGTAGACTCTCCCAGGTTGGCACTGGTAAAAGAACTACCCTGTGTTGAAAGCTGACAGAATGTTTTGGCTGTGAAATTTTGTCCCTGCATTGCACCTGTTCTTTGACAGTAACTGCCACTTGTGTCATATTGGAGAGGGCAGGACCAGGGGATGTACAGGATGTAATGTTCACTTTAACAATCTAACCCAGCCTGGAAAATCAACTTTTTTTTTTTTTTTTTTTTTTTTTTTGTCTTTTGTCTTGTTGTTGTTGCTGCTGTTTCTTGGGCCGCTTCCGCGGCATATGGAGGTTCCCAGGCTAGGGGTTGAATCGGAGCTGTAGCCACCGGCCTACGCCAGAGCCACAGCAACGCGGGATCCGAGCCGCGTCTGCAACCTACACCACAGCTCACGGCAACGCCGGATCGTTAACCCACTGAGCAAGGGCAGGGACCGAACCCGCAACCTCATGGTTCCTAGTCGGATTCATTAACCACTGCGCCACGACGGGAACTCCTTTTTTTTTTTTTTTTGGCTGCCCTACAGTGCAGCTGAGATGGCTGAGACAGTAACAATATTTTTTTAATAATATACTTAACAATTATAGGTCTTCTGGCACACTGTACCAACTGCTATTAATTGTTTCTTAATTTAATCCACTCATTAGCCTCAATTAGCTCTTTGTTTTTATTTCCCTGTTTTACAGACAAGGACACTAAGAGTTAGAGTGTAAGATGTCTGTCTTTTGGTTACACAGCTGGCGAATGTCAGAGCCACAATTTACAGGTGGTCCAGCTCCAGTTTGCCCTCTTTAGCAAAGGGCATTGTGTCTTAAGACAGTTTATTGAAGGCTATAAGTGTTCAAAGGCAAATCTATTGTGTGATTTGTAACTAGATAATCTAGTTATGACCCTCTTCTGTGTACATGGCAACCTGGAAAAAAGATGGCTCATATTCAGTTCTGTACATGTGCTAGGTCCTGGATACCGCCTTGGTACCAATAACCCAAACATAACATTAACAGTGTCTGGAAGTCTGCCTTCCTCAAAGAGCAGACTCAGGTGAAAGTAGCTAGAGTGGACAGTCGAGTTCCCTAACCCATCTTCCCAAAGCCTGGCTTCCTTGTTTCTTTCCTGACTGACAGCTAACTCAGGTAAATGATACTGATGATGACTTCCTGGTACATGCCTAAGAATATATAACTTTAGTCTTTTAAATTTAACAGCAAAAATATAGCAGAGTATAATGCAATTGAAGCATCCCTAAAGAAAGTTACATGCATGTAATATACTTAGTGATTTGTTTTGCCTGTTCATACCTTACGATTCATTTTTGTTAGTAAAATCTTTTTATTGTTAGTAAAATCTTAATGGCCAGCATTTCCAAAATCAGTAACTATTTCTATAGTTAGTTAGTATCTGTAAATCATTTAGAAAGGAAGATTGTTTATCAATTTTGTATTTGTTCATTATTAACATTTTATAAAACTTCAGAAATATTATGTAAAGCTTTGTATTCCTTTGTTTGTATAAAAATAGTCCTAAAATAGATATCTTGATTAAACTATTAAAACAAATTTTTCATCATATACTTATGAATACAATATTTCCAGATGTTAGCATGTTTGATAGATGTTGACATTACATGATTAAACTTCTCTAAAGATTCTATTTCATTTTGGTTATGTTTTATTCTGAAAGTAGATTTCTAGCTGGATTCTATCGTCTACAACCCTGCCCATATCCCATTTTATTACTAATTTTCATATAGAAGAAATGATTATCAAATTGATTACATGAAGCTATGAGTACGAAATAACACTGGAGATTAAAGAAAAAGATTCAAGAGTAGGATGACTTAATGCTGTGCCACAACAAATACAAATAATAATAGCTCTATTTAATGAACACCTCCTAAATTCTAGATATTATACTAGATATTTTTCATATGGTATTTGTTAATATAAGGATAATACCTCCAAAGCCCTTTTAATCTCTCAAATTTATGAATGAGTAGTTACTTAGGGAATAATTAATTTTCTTTCTTAGCAAAACTGAAGTAATTTTTTAAGTCATTTTGAATGAAGTTAATATCCAAGTGCTATTTTCATGAGTTCTTCTACACATAAATCCCAATGATTCCTTTTTTTGTGCTAGACTGTTCCAACAGAACTCGTCTGTTCTGAATCATATTCTAAATCACTAAACTCATTAAATCCTACAGTTTTAAAGCTGCTCAAGCCCCTATATTTTTCAAGAGAATTTGGGCCTCAAGTTAAAATGGTATGTCCAAAGTCATATCCCCTGGAAATGACTTAGTCAAGATCAGAATCCAGCTCTCTTGACTATACTATAGCATGTCCCGTCTTTCATGTTATATCATCTCTTGTGTTGTCTTCCCAATTCTTTCATACTTAACAATTTAAAAATAAGTTCTCAGGAGTTCCCATCGTGGCTCAATGGTTAATGAACCCAACTAGTATCTGTGAGAATGTGGGTTTGATCCCTGGCCTTGCTCAGTGGGTTAAGGATCTGGAATTGCAGTGAGCTGTGGTGTAGGTTGCAGACACGGCTTGGATCCCATGTGGTTGTGGTTGTGGTGTAGGCTAGCAGCTATAGCTCCAATTCGATCCCTAGCCTGGAAACCTCCATATGCCATGGGTATGGCCCTAAAAAGACAAAAGACCAAAAAAAAAAAAAAAATTCTCAGAGGTTTATCTGGAATTTACCATATGAATTTGAAAAGGTATGTATGAAATTAAGGAGACTTTTAAAATTTTTAATTATTCTAATTCATTATAAAGCTCAAACTAGTAGTGATATTTCTAGTTTATATTCCCCAATATTCAATCCAAAATGTGGCTGTTGCATCTATAGAAGTTCATCTGTATATTTAATCCGCAATTTGGCCGTCGAAAGAATAGAAGCTCTTCTTGAAAGAGAAGATGAGTCAAGTTTGCAGTAATACCGTTTTTACAGGTAACGTTAATGTTTTCTACTTTGAAAAGAGATTGTTACCCTTAATTTGTCAAAAACTAAATTTTACAAGCAAGTACTTTAAAACCATTATACAAATTGTAGTTCCTCTAAATGAATTCTTTTTCTTTTTCAGGATGGCTAAAATCTGAAGAGTATGACATATTGTATATTCAAACTTTAATTCTATTTCTGAGTGTATTTTCTGTCAAATTTCATAATAAAGTCTGCTCAGCAAAGCCTGTTTGTGTTTTCTATACCACTACTTACTATATATGTGTCTCTCTATATAAAGAATCTTTTTCTTCCATTAGGAGGATATACAATGATCTTTGTAGAGATAACTTGCTGTTTGCTTCCTAACGTAAAGAAAACCAGTCCAAATTAAAGTTACACTACTGAAATAATATTTGTCAGCTATTGTTTGAACAGACTATTAACGTGGCAGTTTATTTTCTGTCATTACTTACCTGTTTATTTGCTGGGGTTGCCATAGGAAAATAAGGAAAATTTTTCCTTCTAAGGTCTCTCTCCTTGGCTTGCAAATGGCTACCTTCTTGCCGTGTCCTCACCTTGTCTGTCTTCTAGGCACAGGCCTAGAGAGACACTCTTCTGGGCACATCCTTGGTGTTTCTGTGTGTCCAGATTTCTTCCTCTTACATGTGCCAATCAGATTGGATTAGGGCCCCCACTAAGTGGCCTCATTTCAACCTAAATCACCTCTTTGAAGCCCTGTCTCCAAAGAGGTCCCATTCAGAGGTCCCGGGGGTAAGGGCTTCAGTATACAAGTTTGGGGGGAACAATTCAGCCCATAAAATTTATTATGTTGACCTTATGCAATACCTTCTATTCTCTAGAAAATGCTCTGAGATATTTTTAATTTTGGTGATGTCTTAAACATTAAATTTTATGAGTCTGTGGAAAATAGAGATAGGAAAAATATTGGAAGACAAAAGCTCTAGGAGTTCAAGAATTAAGAGAACTTGTCATAGCCAGATCTTTGCCAGACAGGTAGTAATATCTCTTCAAAATTCCTCCTTCATTTTAGGCAATGGATGTGTGTTCTATATTTCCAGAAGTTCTCTTTTTGATTAATAAGCCTATATTTGTCTTCTTTTTCTCTTTATTTCAATTTGTGAAGAAGTTCAACTTCTTACTAAAAATCCCAGTGACAATTTTTGTTGGTTTTTTTTTTTTGTTTGGTTTTTTGGTCGTTTTTGGCCACACTGCGGCATATGCAGCTACCGAGCCAGGGATCAGAGCAGAGCCACAGCTGCAGCAACGCTGGATCCCTAACCCACTGTGCTGGGCCAGGGATCAAGCCTGCGTCCCTGCAGCTCCCAAGGCATTGCCGGTCCAGTTACGCCATAGCAGGGGCTCCAGTTTTTGTTTATTTGTATTTTCATTCATTGTCGTGTCTACTGGACACACCTTAAGTGCTAGATACATACATAGGTGTAGTATTTTGCAAAATAAATTCTGTTCCCCAAATTCATAGAATTTATATTTTATCATGGAAGATAGAAATTGACATTATTGTTCAAATGACTATTAAAATAATGTGTGATAAAGTTTCTAATTCTTGGTCTCACTTCACCCCTTGGATTTCTTGCTATATCTATACTACAAGCTGATTTTTGTCTTTTTTAAAAAATTCTGATTGCTTTTATTTAATATACATGCATTTGAACATTATTCTTGAAAAGAGTTGCATTCGACCTCTGCAAGTGGCAAGAAAAATAGTATTGTCACTTTATTCTTATTATTGAACCTCTCTCAATATAAACAAAGATCAGTTTGCTTTTTTGGCATCTTCATACTGTCATGAGAAGTCATTTTACCTTTTGTTGGTACACTGCTTAATATAAAACTCATACCCTGAAAAACAGAAGTTATAGTTCTATTTTCCTTTAAGAAACTATCCTTAGGGAGTTCTCTTGTGGCTCAGTGGGTTAAGGATCCAGAGGTGTCACTTCTGTGGCTCTGGTTACAGCTATGGTATGAGTTCGATCCCTGGCCCAGCAGCTTCCACATGTTGCAGGTGGGGGGAAGCAAGGTGGAACTAAAGGAAAATTGCAAAACGTCTGTTTAATTTCAGAGAAGCGATAGGAATCTCTGTAACTGAAAAACATTTACAAAGATCTCTGCAGTCACAAAGAACTAAAAAGCATCAACAATGATGAAACTCATCTTGGTATAATGATCCAAGCAGTCTCCTTGCCTTGAGATTTGCTCCCCTTGAACATGCATCTTTCCTTGGTATTGAAATTACCATTGCAGACATGATTGGTGTGATCAGGTATGACTTCATTATTCTTGGCAAGCAAATGCAGCTCTGTACTGCTCATTCAGCCAGCCAGCTTGATATCCTCATTCAGGTTTATAAGAAGAGGAAGTAAAGACTCAGATTAACAGCCTGCTAAGATACATCCCTGGCTCCAGTTTTCTTCAGATTGAAGAAAATTCTTTACTGTGATTCCCGTTGTTTCTGCTGTGGACAAAGGCATGGAAAAAGAGAGCTAGCTTATACTTTCTAGTGACAAAGGATTTAAGAGCAAAGAAGACACTAGGTACAGGGGAAAGAGTTGAAGAATACACAGCTGAAGAACAGAAGAACAGTTTGTCCTCCAAGAGCTCATTCAGATCTCATGTTTTCAGTTTGAAAGCCTCAGTAGAAGTTCAATAACTTGCAAAGGATGAGCAGAAGTTTCTTTTTTAGTGTGACAATCAGCCAGCAAGGGAATTTGTTGAGGAGTGCTTCTGAGACACCCAAGAATTAAAAGTCCATGCTTCAGAAAATGCTGGATATGGTCTGCAACTGCTTTCTCACAAAATCATACCCAGAGTAGAGTGAGTGTATAAGCCAGGAGGACTGACGAGAGGTTCTTCAGAGATCTGCCTCCTCTGCACCTGCCACCAAGAGGTTGACCAAACAGACCTGAAAACAAGGATATTCCTCAGAAGTAGCCACAAAGATTGAAAGATAAAAAAGCATTTAGCCTGAATTTCAACATGAGATCTTAAGTTGGAAACTTCACCTCTCATAGAAAACTACAGTAAAACTAGCTGAAGTACGAGCCTCTTACTTCCAGGCATTGAGCAGTCCAAGAGTTAAAAAAAAAAAAATGAGGTGAGCCGCACAGTCTCTCCAGCTCTCTGCTGGAGAATACTTTGCTGTTGCAGTGCAGAGTGAGTATACCCAGCCAGACTGGCAGTCTCACTAAACTACAGAGGCAGAAATTGGAGTTCTGGGCTGCTGAAGTGACTGGAATTTGTGAGGCAGAGCATTAGAAAGGAAGGAACTCTGCAAGGGAAATTCCCAGAAATCTGTGGAGATCCAGTGCTGGATCGGAGGTCGGGGCTGGTCCTCCCCTGAGCTGATCAAGACTCCACTAGGCCTAGTGGCAACCACGTGCTGTGGGGCTGAGAGCTTCCCAGCAATAGCAGAGGTCATGTGATGCTAGGAACAGATCAAGTGAGACCTTGCTGAGCACCTCAGTCATTCTGCTGATGTCCCAGAAAGGCCACTTCTTAGCGTGAGAGCCATACCTAGAACAAAGTTCTAACTGAAGTGGACCCATTTTAACAAGGAATGAAACCAAGCCTCATAAAACAAAAAGGATCCACCAGTAATTTGTTCTGCATGGCAAAACAAAACTTACACCTGTTAAGGTTGACAATAATTTAATCCAGATGCCAACATATTACCCACTGTTTCCACGTTCAGTCACAAGTTCCTAGGTATGTGAGATAAAGATTCAAAATGAAAAGAAAATATAATCCATAATGAAGAATTTTTAAAATCAGTAGAAACAACCTCAAGATGGCCTCGATGTTGAAATTAGCAGCCAAGAATTTTAAAGTGGCTGTTTTAACATGTTCAAGTACTGAAGGGAAAATGGTTGTAGTGAATGAACAGATGGAGAATATCAGCAAAGAAAATTAAAACTATATAATGACTAAAATGAAATACTAGTACTGAAAAGTTCAGTATCAGAAATGATGAATTCATTGGATGGGTTTAGTATCACTGGTTTGAGACTATAGGGGAAGGGTTGTGAAACTTGAAGACATAAATACAAATTATACAATAAGAACTGCCAAGAAATGAAATCTTTTCTCCCCTTCCACATAAAATGTAAATTTCTCAGATTATTTCTCTTCTTTGTTATGTTTATATATTTAGTTTTTGAAATAAACCTTGAAGTTGAGTAGTTGTGCATGCCATTCTGTACTAATGTCCTAAAAATTTTCTCCATTTTCTTGTTTTAGTTCATTGTAATATTACCATAGAATTAGGATAAAGAAATACTGATTGGAGTTCCCATCGTGGCGCAGTGGTTAATGAATCCGACTAGGAACCATGAGGTTGCGGGTTCGGTCCCTGCCCTTGCTCAGTGGGTTAATGATCCGGCGTTGCCGTGAGCTGTGGATTAGGTTGCAGACGCGGCTCGGATCCCACGTTGCTGTGGCTCTGGTGTAGGCCAGTGGCTACAGCTCCGATTGGACCCCTAGCCTGGGAACCTCCATATGCCGCAGGAGCGGCCCAAGAAATAGCAAAAAGACAAAAAAAAAAAAAAAAAGAAAGAAAGAAAAGAAATACTGATTGTTTACAAGTATATTAATAGCTCATCTGTACAACATTTTACAGTTTATGAAAAAAAGTATTATTTCATTTGTTTATTGATAAACAATAACTAACATCAAATCCATACTGTGTGTCAGGTATTATGCTTAATGTTTTGCTTATGTCATCTTATATAATCTTCATAACTATGAAACTGGTATTATTATCTATCCCTGTTTTATAGATGATGAAATGTGAGGTTTAGCGGGGCAAAGTGATTGGCCTAAAGTCACACACCTGGTGGTTGAGTGAATTAGATTCAAACTCAGTATTTGGTCTGATTCCAAATCTAGTCCTAACCACTATACTTAACACTTCTACATTTTACAAACTTTCTGAAACTTATTTAAGAAATGTTTGTTGTGGACTTACTGTATCTGCATACTGGGTTTGATGAATTAGTTTTGTTTCCTATCCTGAAGTTGCTTTTAGTCTAGGGACCTTGATGCTCAATCTACAGACCAGCAGCATCACCATATCCTGGGAGCCTGTTAGAAGTGCAGAATCTGACTTAACAAGATCCCCAGGTGATGTGCACATTCAAGTTTTATATGCACTGGTCCTGAAGACCTAGAATAACATAATCAAATCAGAGTAGTGGAGTCTAGAGAGTTCTCTTCATCATCTGATTCTGAAACAGTATCTTTAGACGTACCAAACTGATTTTCCTTCAGATGTTGTATGGATATTATTTGTTAGTCTGTGTACATTATACTTATGGGTATTTGATGGAAAAACTCTGAATTCTTTCAGAAATATTTAATATTGCATTTTAGAAAATATTTTGAGAGGGATATAATGTCATCTGATTTTAAGGAAATTGAGTGTTAAATACATTTATATGAGATCAACCTATCGGATTTCATTTGGCTGTTTTAGTTTTCTGTTATTTTTTATCTTTGAGATCGATTGAATCTGTGTGAAAATGGGCTATGACTGATTCATATATTCCACCCATTGTTGTTATTTTTTAAAAGATGCTAATTAGATTAATGAAGCTTGGAAATAAAAACTTGATTTCCCCCTATCCTTTCCCAGTTTACCTAATGCCTCTTTCCTAACACTGAATTTGTCATTTTTTTAGATGTGGAAGTTAATGTACTATGACTGGATTTCTCTTTGTTTACATGGCGCCCTTATGGACTAGCAGGGTCTGTTCTTTAAATATCTCATAAACAGTCCGAAATTTAACCCAATATACACATTCATGTATTAACAAACAAATGCTTTTTCAAAATTTCACACAGGAAGCACTATTCTTTTACGCATGCACTGCCACTAACGTGCTAGATGTAGTTAAACACCTCCTAACTTTAAATCACTTCCTAGATTAAGGTGATAACTGATTTTGAGGATGGAAAGTGAATTCCAGTAAGCTTTTACATAGGTTTTTATTATTCTAATATGAAATATAAATATCTGTAGTTTACATTTTTGGAAATACTCTAATTTTAGACTGAGCATGATGTTTTTACTAAAATGTAAATAAAGATGTTAACATATATGTAGAAATAGCTGAGCCAGATATTTTGTGATGTAGTCAAATACTTCAATTTGATTGTAGATATAGGATTTTCCTGTATTCAAGAGATTGACTTGAAAAAATAAAAACAATGAGCCCAATAGCTGTGAAGATGAGGAGCTAGAAAGATTTTGTTATATAAGATACCCAAACTCAGTCTTATGCCTCTATTGTCTTTATCTGCAATACCTTCTTTCTGAGAAATGACTTTGCTTCCCTTAGAAAAGCCTAACCCTTTCCTGAGAGCCTAAGAAATAATTCTCAGTTAGATTTTTTTAAAAGACTTCCTTGAAGTGAGAGCTTCAAGCACTCAAAGATTTTATATCAAGTAAGTACAAACTTATTAAAAAGTTGAAAATAAGATTTACTTTCCACCCATAACATTATTAATCCTATTTTAATTATCTTAGCATCTAGATTTAGTAAGAAAAATATTCATTCCTGTCTTGAAGAGCAATTGGTATGAATAAGTATGGATCACAGATTTTTCACAACTTTAAAAATGCATTTTATTTTTCAGCGAAGATGTCCCGGAAGTTAAGCTTGCCTACTGACCTAAAGCCTGATTTAGGTAAGTAAAATAAATAAATGAAAATACATAGTAACTAAACTCTTTAATTTGAAGACAAGTAAATCAGATTTAAAATGACCATTGCAAATCAAGTTTAAAATGACTAAAATGCTTAAGAATTAATAGGCTTTAAAATAATATCTGTAAATTATAAAAGATAATTATAAATTAAGCAAACCAAAATAATATATCTCCTTAGCCCTCATAATTTAAACAAAACTTAGAATATGATTAAAATTTGTGTGATTTCAGATTAATTTCTATTAATGGTCTGAAAACGTATTTTGAATTCTGACTTATAAATTTATGAGAATTTGATATTTTCAAAATAAATGACCAGTTTTCTGTATTGCAGTGAATGTCATATCAAAAATTATTATTTTTTGTGATAGTAAGTTGGGAAATATTTATTTTTCTATAGCACTTTCTGTGAAACCTTTCCATTAAGAAAACAGAATGAATATATTCACACATTCCTTTTGCTTTCCATCCAGCTCAAAAGTAGCTCCTTTATATCCCAATGTGGGAACAAATGACATTTCAATAAAGATAAAAAGATTTCATATGGTAAATATAAAGCAGAATTTCTTTTTAAACTCATTTTTTTTAATTTTAGAAATTTCTCTTTCCTTTAAGTGAATAAGAAGTATGACTGCATACATATGATTTCACCCATCTTTGTCTTAGAAATAACTAGATTCTGTCCTTTGTATTTGCTCATCCACCTCATCTTGTCACTGTTAAATCTCTAGATTCCTTGACTTTCTTTTTATAAATAATTCAGACTTAGATATTGGTCCATTGCACCTTACTAACTTTAGCATCCCTGAATAAGTCTTATCTCAGTTGTGCTTATAGAAAGTGTGTGATTATGAGTGAGTTGTCATAATATCTTCCTTGACAGTAAAAGCAAAAGTTTCTGTTCCTGAAGGTAAGAAAAACAATTTAGTAGGACCCTGTAGTATCACTGGTGTTAAGGGAACTAGAATTAATTATAGACTGTAGGATAACATATTTTGAGAGGAGTGTAGTTCCCTTCACCATATACCTGAAAGGCACAATTTGATCTCAAGTGTTTAAAAAGGCTTACATTATGCATTTTTTCCCAAGAGGATCCAGAGTTTTCATCAAACTCTCAAAGAAGCCTGTGATTTCAGTAACACCTAATCTACTAGTTAAAATGGTTCTACATCTTTTAGTATCCTAAAAATATGAGAAAACACATGTAGAAAAAGTACTTTTATAATTAGTAAAAAATACATCAATTATTTCTTAAAAGAATGTTCACACTTATGAATTATTTAAGTAATTTAATCCAAGTGTATGCTCTCTGCTTTTATAGATCATCTTTATTCAGTTTATCTTTTACTTGAGTGCCCATGTATTTTAATACCCTAAGCCAATTATGATTTTGAATAATATATACCTTGAAACAATATACATGTTGCCTAAATAGTTTCCCTTCAAGTCATTGGGCTATTAACATGTTTTTTGGTAGAGATTTCATAGCTGGTTATTTTATGTTGACCAGAGAGTGAGTGGGGAAAACAACTGTATTGATAGCTTCAAACTGCCAAATGCTCAAGTAGCTGAGCTGCTGGACTGTCCTGCAGCTTTGGAAGCTTCTGCGAATACAATTCACTTTTGTTTATAGGGAGATTGAGCAACATTGTACTTTCACTGTAGCTTCATCCTGGACTCCATGGCCCACGCAGAAGCCATGGATGATGTTTTTAGACTTCTGATGTCACTTTTCAAGTGTCAAGAACAGGAGGCAGAGTATCAAACTGTTATGTATTTTGATGTGAATAGGTTTTTTGTCCTAATTTTTACCCTGACCAAATTCACCTTTTGGCATTATGTTTTGATTGGGGAGGAAGTGGGGATGTAGAATTTTGTTGTATAAGTGTCTGTGTGGGCAGGAGAGTGTGATATATACAAGTGAAATGTTCTGGGCATCCAGATAACAGGAAAACAATGATTTTATGACATGGTTTCATCAACTAGAGGTGGATGGAGGCATTAATGACAAATTTTTTTCTGACTTTAGATCTACCAGAAGGACTACATGTTCAAGTTTTTTTTTTTTTTTTTAAGTCTAAAGACGGAATTTTTTTAAAAAAAAATTATTAAAGTATGGTTGGTTTACAGTGTTCCTTCAATTTCTGCTGTACAGCACAGTGACCAGTCATACATATATAAACGTTCTTTTTTTCGTTCATACTGTCTTCCATCGTGTTCTAACCCAAAAAACGGGACTGAACTTTAATGCTCAGTAGTAACCACAACCCTCCACTCATATGATACTGGTGACATGACTAACCCTTATCTGTCTGGAGTTGCCTCACAGGAAGTTTTAGACTTGAACATGGGCACAAATCCAAACTCTTCCATTAACCGTCTTATCTTAACTTGTCTGAGCTCCTTATTTTAGTGTTTAAGTTGTTGTGATAATTCTTTTCAGGGATATTATGTGGATTCAATAAAATAATAAATGTAAACTTTATGATAGTGTGCAGCACATAGTAGGCCTTAATTAGAGGTAGCTGTTTTCATTTCTGCTCTCATTACTAGAATGAAAATGAAAATTTCTATTCCATTTGTTTAGTTTGCCCAGTTTCTAAAATTTAAGCCACAAAACCCTACAACATTTAACTTAATAGCAGTCAGTGGAAGTTATAATTCATGAACTGCTCAAAATTCTAACTTGTTTTCAAACAGTTCTAGAAAATAGGAGTTCCCGTCGTGGCGCAGTGGTTAACGAATCCGACTAGGAACCATGAGGTCGCGGGTTCGGTCCCTGCCCTTGCTCAGTGGGTTAACGATCCGGCGTTGCCGTGAGCTGTGGTTGCAGACGCGGCTCGGATCCCACATTTCTGTGGCTCTGGCGTAGGCCGGTGGCTACAGCTCCGATTCAACCCCTGGCCTGGGAACCTCCATATGCCGCAGGAGCGGCCCAAGAAATAGCAACAACAACAACAACAACAAAAGACAAAAAGACAAAAAAAAAAAAGAAAAGAAAATAAGCAGCCTGATTCTTTAAGTTCAAAACTGATTCTCATTCATTTTTCCATATTAATTAGCAATATGAGTGTCTTTGATTATCTGAGTTTTATAGAGAAGTCATAAAAATGCAGTTATAGTTTTTGAATTTTATATTGTTAGCCTATTAAATTAAAATAATGTTAACTTGGCCTATTAACATTTTAATTATAATTATTGTGAATTACTTATTTTAATAGATAACAGCAAAAGGTTTTTATACAGCTTAATTTATATTGATACATAATATCAGATTTTGTTATACCACTCATTCTTATTTTTATCACTAGGTTACAACTGATAAAATAGGTGAATATGTCCATTCACCTTGTATATATATGTTTTGTTAGAGTAACAAATATTTTTATTATTGGAAAATAAATTTAAAATTTCTGTTATTTTACTAAAATGACTTTGGAAACATAGAGTTAATACTTGGAATCAATATCATATGACAAACTCATCCAGGAATGAGCTGATGCTTATAGAAAGTTGTTTCATTTACATTAAGTAGTTCTTTTCTACCGTATCATAATCTGTAACAGGGGGTGCAATCTCAGGCAAAAGAAAAGTATTTTTAGAAACTATACTTAGAAACAACCCATGCCTTTGCCATAACTAGTGGCTTTATTGTTTTTGGAGACTAGAGAAAATCAGGTTGTATATAATTATATTTGGGGGGAATATTTTTAACTCTCATGAATCTAAATTTGATTACCAAAAGCTTTTTGGGGGGTGTAAGTAAGTTTTAATTATACTTCTTTATATATGACTTAGAAGACTTGAATGTGTTTTTATTTTTCACAACACTATGAAGTCATTTCTTTCACAGTAGCATTGAAAACATGTGACTTGAGGAATCACTTACTAGATGTGAACAGTAGAAGCTACTAGCAATTTTAATATATTCCCAGTGGTACAGCAGGAACACATTGCTTTGTATACTTTCAACTGTAGATCTGTCTTCAGCAAATATCTGTTGAATACTTTTATATTCAAGGCTCTATGCTAAGTTCTGCAAGGCATCAAAAGGACACAGCCCTTGTTCTCAAGAAATTTACAGTCACATTAGAACAAGGCTAAGACAAGTCAGAAATCACTACAGAAAAGTAAAATTAATGCCCTAGGAGAGATAAAAAGCTCTCACGATTCAGGAGAAAAATAACTGTATATGGTTTTAGGAATCAGGATAAACTTTATGAGGATGACTGTACCCTAGCTGGAGAATAAGCACCATCTAGATAGAGAAAAGACAGATGCACCAATGAGAATGAAAATCACAAGCAAAAGTCTAAAAGTAGATAAATGCCGATTACATTTGGAGAACATTGAATTTATTTCCCACAAAATAAATTTGAACAAAAGCAGGGCAGCACTGGCTGATAGGGCCAAGAGGGTAGGTTGGAGATATTTTATGGAGAGTTTGAAAAACCTGAGAAAGATCGTAAAAGGAACCATTGAGGATTTTGAAGATAGAGGTGATAGAATTAAAACTGCACATTGTCAAATTTAATTGAGTTATGATGCAACAGTGACATAGTGAAGGTGGGGGAATCACTTGGGAATTATGGTCACCACGAATGATGATGAAGACCTAAACATAGGGTAATGGAGGTTGACTGGTAATGAAAGGAAGGAAACAGAAACATTAGAAAAGCTTAGGACTTGGCATCCCGTCAGAGACATGGATAAAGTGAAGGGAAGAACCAGTACTGCTACTCATTTCAAGTGTTATTTTTAGGAGAACAGAGGTGTCATTAATATAAATTAGTGCCATGAGAAGAATTTAGAGCTTTGAGGAAGTGATGTATTTTGACTTTGTATAGTGAGACATAACAGGAAGAACTTCCTATAGGCATTTGGAAAGCTAGTCCAAAAGAAAAGAAACCAGGGCTTGAAACAGTCGTGAGATTGGCTAGAGAGAAGAAGGTAACTGAAGACAAGAGGGGGTTATTAGTATCATTTATAAGTATCCCTGTCATTACAGACAGAGCCAGTAAAGAAACTGTACCTAGCATCAGGTGTGAGCCAGGTACCAGTTGTACATTTTGATGAAAAATGCCTTAGATGAACGATTACAGTTAAAATTGCATTCAAGAAAAATAAAAGTAAATTTTTACAGATTAAGGCTTTCATATGGACAGAATTGAAGAAAAAAAAAGTCTATCATACAGTAAATTTGAAGGTAGAATCAAGAGTACCTCTAAATGCACTATTTAAATGTAAAAAATTGAAAATACCCACTTTTCTAGTTCTACCTAATCATTAAGTTGGATTACCAAGGAAGAAACGGCATCATGAGAAAGGAAGGTAGTAAGAGCTAATATTGGAAAAGCAGCCAGATACCAACAGAAAGCTGCACCGAAACCAAAGAAATCACACATCCAGAAATTCACTGGGACACACCCATCCCAGTTCTGAGAAGTGTGGATTTGTCTCTTTGTGTTTTAAGTTTGAGCAAAGGAAGAAATCATTAGCATAAAAGTAAATTGTTTTTCTCTCCAGTTAAAAGAAAATTAAATATGCTACAGATTTTGTCTTTTTGTAGATTAACTCTCTGGCAAAATTTATACCAAATAAAAAACACGGTATTTTATAACTTGAGCAATCTCACAGCATTCGAAATTATTTCAGATATAAAAGATAATTCCTTCAGCCGATCACGGAGTTCAAGTGTAACCAGCATTGATAAAGAATCCCGAGAAGCCATCTCTGCTCTTCATTTCTGTGAAACTTTTACTCGAAAGGCGGATTCATCCCCTTCCCCATGTCTGTGGGTTGGCACTACGTTGGGAACAGTGCTCGTCATTGCACTGAACCTTCCCCCGGGAGGAGAGCAGAGGCTTCTTCAGCCAGTAATTGTGTCTCCAAGTGGTATGTATGCCCTGGTGCTGTCCTTCTGTTGAAGATTTGCTTTACTATAATCGAGCAGAAGCCTTTGCTTTTCATTTTTGAATCAGTCTGAGAATTCTAAATGGGGATAGTTATAATCATGTTTTTAATTGAAGGAATACATGGAATAAGCTTCCAAATATCATTTATTTATACAGCCATTCAGGTTTGGCATTTTTTTTAACCCTTGGCTCATGCCTAAAATGATTACTAGGTAAGAAAATGAAAAAGAAGAAAATTTTTTTATTGCATACTAGGATACCTCAAAATATTACCTTCTTAAGCAAAAAGACAAAAGAATATTTTTAAACATTATACATTTGGCTCTTTCTAACTCTTAAGTGTGAAATCTTAAAATAGACTGTTTTTATTCCTTGAAGAATTAGAAAAAGTGACTTAATAGAAATTTTTAAGAAGAAAAAATGTGCAATCTTCATATATTGAAAATGAGATTGAATTTATCAATGAAATCTGATCGGTCTGGAAAAAACTGAGAATTCTGGTTTCCATTATTAATTTAAGCTGAGCTAGATAGGGGAAAAAAAAACATAGTTTTGCTCATTAGTGTTATTTGTCTTTATAGTGGGTCACCAGAATATCTGGAATTTAGAATTAAAATATAATTATGATTTTTTTTCTTTATTTTTTTGTTCTTTTTAGGACTGCACTCACAGCATATGGAGGTTCCCAGGCTAGGGGTCTAATTGGAGCTACAGCTGCCAGCCTATGCCAGGGTGACAGCAACACCAGATCTGAGCCATGTCTGCGACCTAGACCACAGCTCACAGCAATGCCAGATCCTTAACACATTGAGCGAGGCCAGGGATCGAACCTGCAACCTCATGGTTCCTAGTCAGATTCATTTCCACTGAGCCACGATGGGAACTCCTAATTATGATTTTAATTTTCATTTCTAATTTTTTTTAAAGGAATAGTTTGATTTATTCATTCAGCTCAATATTTTAGTATATAGTGCATGCCTAGTTGTTAGAAAAAGTTACTTAATGATGCTATTCTTACTAATCTCATTTCTTATTAGTAAACAACAAGTCTATGTACTGGAAAACAACTAGAAAGATGAAAGTCAAAGTGCTAACAGTAATTATCACCAAATAGTGGGGTTTTTAGTAATTTTTATTGTTTGTACTGATTTGTAGTTTCTAAATTTTCTACAAGAGTTTGTGATAAGAAAATAAATGTTTCCAACAAATAAAAATGAGAGGGGGGATTAATATGGATAATTTAATATTAAGTGCAAATAAAATATTTAAGATTTTTCCAACCTGCAATAAAATCAAATTAGCTATAAATTTACTTTAATATAAAATAATTTTCATGTGTAAGAAAGAACCTTTGGATTTCTTTTCAATAGTGGACTCTTCGAAGTTAATTTTGAATAAGATGCCTATTTTAGAATATAACAGTAGCACTTATATTATGTTATATGTATTGGAACTATGAGAAGAAAGGTGTTTTCCACACAGGTGAGTTTCTATTCTTAAGAGACTGAAATGGTTTACTTTGTCCCTTCAAGAGGAGAAGTGAACAGTTATCATTATCCTGCTGAAAAACATGCTATAATCCTGCCAAATATAGGATCTGCATATATTAAATAGTATCTTGGTACATTTTTAGAAAATCCATGTACCACGATTATTATATCATATATTTTCATGTGAACTATATAAACCATTGCCAAATCATCAAATTGTTAAAAATAATTAAACTGTCCACTTGCCAAACTGGGACAATAGACTAATGCCGTATTTAACAAATAAAATGCAGGATGCCCAGTTGGATTTGAATTTTAGATAACAAATATTTTTAATGTAAATACGTCCCATGTAGTATTTGGAAAGATAATGCAGTGTTTTGAATATACTTATACTAAAAAAGTATTGATCAGGTTTCTGAAATTCAGACTTAACTGGGCATGCTGCATTTATCTGGCTACTGTGCAATATACAAAATATATAAATGCAAAGAAAAAAGGGAGTGATATTCTGTGTTCTAAGAAAAGTTTTGAGAGAACATTGGGATCTCTTCCTCTTGGAAACAAAAGAAAAAGAATACATTTTCTTCAAACTATAAAATATTATATAAGTAAAGTCATAAAATAAAAATAATCTTCTAAAGTAAGAACTGGAATGCTATATCAATTCCATACCCTCCCTTCTGTTGCTTTCCACATCTTTCATATTATGGTATCATTTAGCTTACTTAGAAATGAACATAAAGCATATTTAACTTTTTAAGGATATGGAAGAAAGGGAGTCCCATTAATTAAACTGCTAAATTAAGACTGTAAGTTGATCAAAATAATGCTTTGAGTATATTTGACATGTATTGGTAAATAGCTTAGAAGGAAATTATGATTTTTTGAAGTAATGTTTAGAAATATCTGGAATTTTTTTTCTCATTGACCTTTTAGATCAGTTCTGTCCATTAAAAATGCAATGTAAGCCATATATAAAAGTAAAAAATAACTGAAATTAATTTTAGTAACATATTTCATTTAGCCCAGTCTATGCAAAAAAAATCATCATTGTAGCATGTAATCAGTATTTTTATATTATTGAGGTATTTTCTTACTAATTTTTTTGTACTCATCTTCAAATCCAGCATGTATTTTACTCTCATAGCACGCCACAACTTGGACAAGCTGCAGCTGAGGTGCTCTGTTAGCCACATTGGCTAGTTGCTGCCACATTGGACCATGCGGCTCTAGATGCTACCTACTTACTCTCATTCTTGATGGTATTACCCTCTCCAGGTGTGAGACCTAGTTCTAGACATCCCAGTTTTTATCTGTTTGGTAGCACTTATCTATTTGGGGCATGTGATATTGAAATCTTCTTCCAGATTCAAATATCACACTTGATCAAATTTGAATTCCATCAGCAATCCAGTGCACAATTTCAGTTCAATATACATTCTGTGTATTTTTGAGTGTCTAGTACATGTCAAAGTTGGAACAGATATATTTACGTGTCAATTAAAATCTTTGTTATCTACTAAAATTACAATTTTAGGTACTATCTTGAGGTTAAAAGGGGCGATCCTGAGAATGGCATTCCTGGATTCCACAGGCTGCCTAGTGCCACCTGCCTATGAATCCTGGAAAGAACACAATGTTCCTGAAGAAAAGGATGAAAAGGAGAAATTGAAAAAACGAAGACCCGTCTCTGTATCCCCCTCCTCATCTCAGGAAATTAGTGAGAACCAGTATGCAGTGATATGTTCTGAAAAGCAAGCTAAAGTAATTTCACTGCCATCTCAGAACTGCGCTTTTAAGCAAAACATTACAGAAACCTCATTTGTGCTTCGTGGAGATATTGTTTCATTGAGTAATGGTATCTGCCTTGCCTGCTTCTGTGCCAACGGACATATTATGACTTTTAGGTAAGAGTTAGATATTTTTTAAAAAACATAAATGTATCATTTCCTCCCTCAACACATGGTATTACAGAATTATATTCAGTTTTAAAGAACAGTCTTATATACAGAGATTTTTATTGTCATTCTGTTAATATTGAAAAGGTATGTGGAAAACAAATCAGTTTTCTCTCTCACTCAAGTAGCCTAAAACATAAGTCCCTGCCATGTTTACCTTCTGTAATACTTTGTTCAAGACTAAAACCTGCCTTGTCTTTTAACAAGTTTTTAATTTTTTCCTCAAGTTTGCCAAGTTTAAGGCCTCTATTGGATGTATATTACTTGCCCCTTACCAATATGCGGATAGCCAGAACGTTCTGCTTCACCAACAATGGACAAGCATTATATCTTGTTTCACCTACAGAAATCCAGAGACTCACCTACAGTCAAGAGACCTGTGAAAATCTTCAGGTAAATCACAAAAATATGACTATAATTTCTTCAGAGGTGAAATATTTTCTAAGGTCCCTTGTGTTGTCCATCCCTTATACTCCCAGGAGTGTACAACTGAGTCTACATGAGAAAATTCACAGCCTTTATTGAGACTTTCAGAGTACATGCTTTGGGATTGATGATAAAGTGTATTCATCACTCTCTTGTTCTAAGAGGGACTCGCATCTCATTGATCCAGTTTTTTTCTCTCCAGTGATGGCAAAGAAACATGAACTATTATATACATTTTGTACCCAGTCTCCACATAGACTAAATACCTATTATATACAAAAAAGTCCTTTTTAAAAAAGTATGTTAATGTGAAAATGATGTTATCTATTTTAGGGTAAATTATGCCATCTGTTCTCATATACTCTATTCACAAGGATATATACTCATTATAAGAAAAAATAAGGCTTGACAGTTTTCCTCTGAATATTTTTGTTGATCTGTTTGTGAGAGACTACAAATTCTTTAAATTCAAAACTGTATCTTTTTAAATATTTGAGTGCCTTTTGTGCTAGCATATATATTAGAAATGATCAGTTTAGTTTCAACTTCTTTTTGTTTGTTTGTCTTTTGTCTTTTTAGGGCAGCATCCATGGCGTATGGAGGTTCCCAGGCTAGGGGTTGAATAAGAGCTGTAGCCGCTGGCCTAAACCACAGCCACAGCAACATGGGATCTGAGCCATGTCTGTGACCTGCACCACAGTTGATGGCAATGCCAGATCCTTAACCCACTGAGTGAGGCCAAGGATGGAATCTGTATCCTCTCATGGATATTAGTCAGATTTGTTTCTGCTGAGCCACAACGGGAACTCCTAGCTTCAACTTCTAAAATAAAAGTGCTCTCGAAATATTGAGCTAAAATGTTAATTGATAACTTGATATTTAGAGGAAATTATTATCTAGGGGAATTTTATAGTGAAAGTTTTTATTAGCCCCATTTTACTGGTTTATAAATTTGAATTTGTGTCTTATTTTTGCAACATGAGCTTTAGAGTCAAGAGCACTGAATTTCAGTCCCAGCCTTGCCAGTCACACAATTATGTGACCTTAGACAAATTACTGCATTGGAGCTTCATTGTTTTTAAAATGAGGATAAAAATAATACCTAATGCCATAAGGCCTGATGTGAATTATATGAAACAACATAAGTAGAGTGCTTATTAATTATTAGCACAGTGCTCAGCACAGAATTTGTATGTGTCAAATGTTAGTTTTATTTCAGTAAGCTGCACTGTACTAGAAACATACTCCTAATGATATTATAAATCTTGAGAGGGAAACAGAATGACACATCTGAAATATTAAATTCCTATTTACATTTGGGTAGAAGTATATTTTCAGAGATTCCTAAGTTTCTGAATTAAAATTATGCTTTTTATGGGAAAGGTAGAATTTCCTTTAATGTTTCCTTTCACTAGTAAAATGTTACTATGTTAAGAAATAATATGGACAGTTGAATTCATTTTGATCTGAAATGTGGTCTTAATTCAGATATTCAAAATTCTAAACTTCATTGCTTTTCTGTAATCAGTTTATTCTGTCCTTTGATCAGTGTTTGATTATTTCAGTAAAAATCAATAGCAGCCCCAGCAAATTTTACCTATTTATGTTTAAATGAACTGGCCACTTAATAGTACACTCAATTTATTTTAATAACTATCTGCCTTCATGATATGAAGATAAATGAAAAATGAACCCTGTTCAAAGAGTTTATGATAGAATGTTTTCTTTAGGCAATATTGACATTTTATTTACCTCTATGTTTTCAGTGGCTAGAAATAATGCCTTGGCAGAAATATGTTGATTAAAGAATACCATGAACTTTATAATACATTGTGCACTCATTTAACTTTAACCAAAAAAATAAAGAAGATGCTCACAAACATTAATGGGGTTTTTATCCAAGATGGAATAACAGGAATCAGATTAACCCTCCTGCCTGAAACAACACCACCAACAACAACAAAGCAGACAAAAGCGTGAGATAACAGCTTTCTAGTTTTCAAAAACATGAAATAATAGTTTCCAGGCAGTGAAAGAAAGTAATCCCTGAGAGACAGGAATCAAAAGAGATACCCCGGGATTAACTCCTTGATAGAGATCAAGAACATAGAGCTGCACAGAGAGCCCTGAAGATCTACAAAAGGTCCAAGAGTATTTAGTAGAGTTCTGTTCAGCACATGCATGTGGATAAACCCTCTGGCCAGGGAAAGAACCGTCTGCAAGGAATAGAGAAGATCAGAGGGAATGGTGCCAAGGGTCAGGAACAGGGTCTGTTCCCAATAGCCAGATGGAAAAAATGTAATTTCATGAGTGTTTTCACTTCCTAAGGCTGTAATAAATCACCACAAACTTGGTGGCCAAAAACAACGTACATTTGTTCTTTCACATGTCTGGAAACTGGAAGTCTAAAATAAGATTCTCTGAGCCAAAATCAAGGTGTTGACTGGGTCACGCTCCCTCTTCTTCTCTAGAGGAGAATCTGTTCCTTGCCTCTTCTGCCTTCTTGTGGTTTCCAGCATTCCTTGACTTGTGGCCACATCAATCCAATCTCTGCCTCTCTGGTCATGTTGCCGCCTTCTCTTTGTGTGTCCAGTCTCTCTCTACCTCTCTTAAAAAGGCACCTGTAATTGGATTTAGGACTTATCCAGTTAATTCATGATAATTTTGCCCATGGAAAAATACTTACATATACAGAGAGCATTTTTTCCTTACAAGGTAGCATTTATAATTTCCAGGAATTAGGACCTGATACATTTAGATGGCCATTATTCAGCATACTTCAGTGGGGAATTGGGTAAAGTACCCAGGAAGGTCTTGGCTCACTTCTGAGGAATTTTTAGCCTTAAATTGAGCTCTACTCCAGAGCTGCCTAACAAATCATGAAAGCAAGACCTCAAAGGTCGAAAATGTTTCCTAGTATCCCAGAACGAGGCTCAAGAAGACTCAAAGTAAATTAAAAAATATCCAGCACCCAAAAAAGTAAAAATCATGTCTGACATCCAGTCAGATGACCAACCATGCACAGAGACAGGAAAGCATGACCCATAATGAGAAGAATAGAAGTCAGTCAATGAATCCAAACCAGAACTGAGAGACATTAGAATTAACACAGAAGGACATTAAAGCAATTTTAACTGTATTCCATATGTTTAAAAAGAGAAGTGGAAACACAGAAGATATGAAGGACCAAAATTGAACTTCTAGAGATGAAAATCTACAGTGTTTGAGATGAAAAATATACTGGGTGGAATTAACAACAGATTAGACATTACAGAAGAAAAGATTAGGTAACTGGAAACCGTAGCAATAGAAAAAAAAAAAAACTGGGTGTTTATTCTTGGCAAATTTATAGCACTAAAACACCTGTATAGAAAAGGAGTTCTCATCAACTCAGTGACTTCAGCTTCCACCTTAGGAAACTGAGAAAGAAGAGCAAGTTAAACCCAGAGTGAGCAGAAGAAAGAAAACAATAATATCTAAGTGGAAATCAGTGAGATAGAAAACAGGAAAAAAACAGAAAAACATCAATGAAGCTCAAAGCTTGCTCTCTAAAAACAATAAAATTGGTCTCAAGCCAGACTGTTTATGAAGAGAGAAGTTAGAAATTACCCATATCAAGGAGAGAAACGACTACTGTAGATTTTGTGTGTTAAAATGAATGATATGGAAATACTATAAAAAAACTTCATGACAGTAAGTTAAAAAGCAGATGAAATGCAGATTCCTTGTGAGATACATACTACCAAAGCACACTCAAGAGAAAGTAGACAACCTGAACAGCACTGTGTCTATTAAGGGAACTACAGATGAAGTTAGAAACACTGAACAAAGAAAATGGCAGGCCTGGGTGGCTTCATTGGTGAATTCTGTCAACATTTCAGGAAGAAGTAGTTCCAATTCTACACAGAACTCTTCAAAAAATTAAGTGGAGAAATGCTTCCCAACTTGATAATGGTAGGTTCATAGAATGTGGTACCAAAACCAGATGAAGACATTAAAGAAAATTGCATGTAGACCAAATATGCTTAACAAATATAGATATAAAAATTCTAAACAAAATTTTAGTCGGTTGAATCCAACAATAAATCAGAAGGATAATTCTGGTCATTGTAACTCATGACCAAGTGGGGTTTATCCCAGGAATGTAGAGTTGACTTAAAATCAGTAAATGTAATTTGCCATATGAGTAAACTAGAAAAAAAAATAGGAAGCAGTTGATGTAATGCAGCATCCATTCCTGCTTTTAAAATATCAAACAAGGAATAAATGGGATCTTAAAGGGCATGTAGGAAAAATCTGCAGTTAACATAATACTTAGTAATGAGATACTGAATTCTTTTTCTTTAAAATTGGGAGCTAGAAAAGGATGTTCACTCTCAGCACTTCTGTTCAATGTTGTATATAAATAAGGTTCTAGCCAGTGCATTCAGGCTGGAAAAAGAGAAGTTAGCTTGATTGGAAAGGAAAAAATAAACCTGTTCTTATTGACAAATGAGATGGTCATCTATATAGGAAATCTAATGAAATCTCCCCGTAAAAACTACTAGAACTAATAAGTGACAAAGGATGAAAGATATGACAAAGACAAGGATGCAGGATATGAAATCAACATGGGGGAAATTTTTCTTTATTAGCAATGAAAATTTTGAAAATTTTTAACACTATTTGCAATAGCAACAAAATATATGAAATACTTTGGGATAAATCTGACAAAAAATATGAAAGACTTCTACACTAAATTCCACAGATTAATTGGAACAACTTTTTAAAACCTGAGTAAAGTAGAATATATTCCTGTGTCAGATAACTCAATATTAAGTTATTGATTCTCCCAAAGTTGGTCTTAGATTCAAGACATATAAATTGGAAATGTATGAAAGTAGGCAGAATAGCAGAAAAACACAGAAAAATAATAAAGTTGAAGGGTGACACTACCTGATTTTTAGAATAATTATAAGGTTACAGGGACCAAAAGGATATGATCTTGACATCAAATTAGATAAAGAAATCAGTGGAACAGAGTAGAGAATCTAGAAATGAACCCACACATACCTGGGCAACTAATTTTTTTAAACTGAAGTCTACTTGATGTACAGTATATATGTTACAGTTACATGTGTACAATGTAGTGCTTCACAATTTTTAAAGGTTATATATACTCCATTTATAGTCATTATAAAATATCAGCTATATTCCCTGTGTTGTAAAATAGATTCTTGTAACTTCAGCTTTTTTCTTAAGTCTAAGTATAGTTTCAGTATATATTTTCTTAAGTTGAAAATATATATTTAAACTATATTTTTTCTTAAGTTGTATAGTTGATTTACAATATATTAATTTATGATATATTAGTTTAAGGTATACAAACAGTGATTCGGTATTTTTACAGATTATACTCCATTTGAAGTTATAAAATATGGACTATACTCCCTTGCTCTACAGTATGTCCTGATGGCTTATTTATTGTAAATTTAGTAATCTGTACCTTTTAATCTCTTACCCCGATATTGTTCCTCCTCCTTTCCCTCGCCCCACTGGGAAATGTGAATTTATTCTCTGTATCTGTAGTCTGTTTCTGTTTTGTTGTATTCATTAGTTTATTTTTTAGATTCCACACGTAAGTGACAAATACAGTATGTCTTTCTCTGTCTGACTCATTTGACTAAGCATAATATCCTCAAGGTTCATACTTGTTGCAACTGGCAAAATTTAATTATTTTTTATGCCTGAGTCATATTGCATTGTGTGTGTATGTATAGGGGGGTGTGTGTGTGCGTGTGTGTACACACATATATTGTATACATCCCCCCACACACATATACCACATCTTTATCCATTCACCTGTTGATGGGACACTTAGGTTGTTTCCATATATTGGCTACTGTCAGAGAGGCTATCATCCAAAAGACTACAAATAATGAATGTTGGTGAGGATGTGGAGGAAAGGAAACCCCTAGTACACTGCTGGTGGGAAAGCAAACTGGTGCAGCCACTGTGGAAAACAGTATGGAGGTTCCTCAAAAAACGAAAAATGGAACTAACTTATGATCCAGAGCCAATCCACTCCTGGGTATATATCTGAAGAAAACAAAAACACCAATATTCATTGTAACATTACTTAAAGTAACCAAGCTCTTTTTTAATACATCAAATAATCGCTGACTTAATAATTTTGATTAAGAAAATTTAAGACTATTGAGTCTAAGTAAATATCTTCCAGGATAACCATAGCAATGAATTTCAGTATTGCTATGTAATACATTAAAGAGAACATAAACAGTTCAACGTTAATCAAGTTTTTACAGGGAGTACTTGGAGTATTGTTTATAAGTTACAATCTTGAGGTGTTTAGGATAGTTATTGACTTAATTGCTTACACTGAATTAATTGGTTTATACCAAATAAATTAAGAGCTGTAAACCATAATTCTAAAGTGAGGTAAATTTTTGGAGTTCCTGGTGGCCTAACAGTTACAGATCTGGTATTGTTGCTGCAGTGGCTCAGGTCACTGCAATGACTCAGGTTCAGTCTCTGGCCTAGGAATTTCTTTATGCCACAGGCACAGCCAAAAATATAACTTTTTTTTTTTTTTTTTTAGGGCCACACTCGTAGCATATGGAGGTTCCCAGACGAGGGGTCTAGTCAGAGCTACAGCTGCCGGCCTACACCACAGCCACAGCAACATGGGATCCCAGCCGCGTCTGTGACCTACACCACAGTGCACAGCAACGCCAGATCCTTAACCCGCTGAGCAAGGCCAGGGATCGAACCCACAACCTCATGGCTCTTAGTCAGATTCGTTTCACTGTGCCACAATGGGAACTCCCAAAAATAAATTTTTTTAATTAAGTTAAAAAATAATAAGGTGAGGTAAATTTTTAAAAGCGTATTTTTATGTTATCACTCTTTATATGTCATATTCTTTAGATTTAGCATAAAAGACACTCAGATGGTAGCTGTTTTCTGTTTTTGTTGTATTGATTTAATAGCCACAGTTTAAATTAGAATGTGTGAAGTACAATATAAAAATGATTGAAAATATGCCTAAAATCACCTTTGCTATGTAGGCTAATATAAATTTGAATTAAATAATAGATATTAGTGTAGTATATGGTAGGTTTTAATAAGTTCAATTTATTGATTTCAGGAAGTTTTTCACTGTAGTCTTAACTCCATTTTATAGAAATCCAGAGGAAAGAAAATTAAAATGTAAAGCTTTCAATCCACTTCAACATTATACATGAAACTCTGTTGTATGGTTTTAATATCATCTCCTCTCACTTATAATCTGGTTGGAAAGACATCATTAAAATGGATATATCTAAAAGTGAAATCTTTGGACATCCTTTATTAACTTTTAGCCTAGACCTAAGGAAGACACTCACAAAATACATACTTTAGCTCCAACTATAATAATGTAATATCAGAATACAGCAGAACTATGTGGAACCAATCATGCATTTGTCCTTTGTATCATAGCTACTTCTCTTTAATGGGCAGAAATGCAATCCCAAAGCCTCACTATGCTTTTATTTTACTTCTGAAGCTTCCTAAAGCTGCCTTGTAAATAATATTGCTACCATCCTTCTTTTATAGATATTCCTCTTTCCCTCTTTATGTCTTATCTACAAAGTCAGTAAAATGTCAGCAATTTTTCTTGTCTCCTGACTTATTTTTACCATTTCTGTGCTCTGAAGAATATTGACAAAAGATTCAGAAACATCTGACAATGTAGAAAGAAGCCTTTACATCTCCCTGCCTGATTTTCGAAATTCCAAATTTGTGTTGGCGTAATTCTTTTCCTAGCTTATGTTTATGATGAAAAGAAGTCTGTGTGTCTTTCTAAATTGCTAATTTTCTGACTCTAAGCTAAGGTGATAATTCCAAAGCTGTGTATCATCATTACCCTAGACTTTTCAACTTGCTAATAGATTTTCTTTCTGATGTAGGAAGATCTAGGTAATAATCCAGTTACCAATTCTTGATGATAAAGAGTTCTGTGAATATATTGTCCTAAAGATTGGAATCTGCTTACAGTTTAAGCAGGAGTATCATCTTTGTTTGAAATGTGAAGATAGTAATCTAGCCAAAGTACCAAGCAGCAAGTTATTCTTAGTCAAGTTAATCTTAACAACTTACTGTTTGACCAATTCAGAATGTACTAGGTCTGAAATGTATTCATTAAGTGACTGAATCTCACCAGGTAATGTTATTTAAGTTTGAGTTAAAGAGTTTATAGTGATGGTTTTATGAATTGTAGTTTAGTTTCCCTGAAACTTTAACAACTACAATTTGTTTTGATTTTAAAGGAAATGTTGGGTGAACTCTTCACTCCTGTAGAGACACCTGAAGCACCAAACAGGGGATTCTTTAAAGGCTTGTTTGGAGGTGGTGCACAATCTCTTGATAGAGAAGAACTATGTAAGTTGATTTATTTAATTTGGATAATATATCTATAAGACACAAACATTCAAGCCATATAAATTCTTCTTACATGTATAAATTACATTCACCTTTTCCCTCTCTGTCAAAACAATTAACATATCCATGTTTTAGCAAAATACGTAAAATTATTTTCTGCTGTTGTAACCCAAATCAGGGGCATATTTTACCCAGGGAACAAAAGCAGAATAGCTTCAAGTGGTTAAAAAGGATCATTCACAACTTTAAATGAATAATTTAGAGAGTCTGCCTTTTCATTAAATATGATCTTCATTATTATTTTAATTCTATGATTGACTTTAATTGACCTTAACTTTGAAAAAAATTTTAAACATCCAGAACTACTTTCATTGCACTTAGAAGTTTATTTAAATACAAAATCTGGTTCATCTACTACCTTCCACAGAATTGTCACAAATTGGAAATTGGTCCTTGAATGAACAAATGAATCAAGGAATATTTGACTTTTCTTTCAAATAGGATTAGCTGTCTTTGAATTTTTATTTCCTTTCATGCTCTTTTTTGCTAGATCATTTTAGAATTTTCCTCCTATGTTTGGTTGACTAGAAAAACTATAGGATTAAATACCAGTAAATAAGAGTATCGTGTAATTTCATATAAAAAGGGGTAATGATTGGTCCGTTTTTAATTCATTAAAAAAATGAAGACTGTCCTCCAAGTTATGGGGGACGAATAATTTAGAATAATATTCTCACCAAGGATAATTCACAGATATAAAAAATTCAAAATATATATATATTTTTAATTCTCAAAAACATCAAAGAGCAAACAGTGTTGTAAAGGCAGTACTCATGGGGAAAAGTAGAGAACCTGGCAATCCGAGGCCACTTTTACTTTAGAGTACTTTGCAGATCTGAAGCAGCAGGCTGAGATTCTAAATGGTTACAGGCCTAGCAAGGTAGGCTCCTAGAATTGGCAAGGATGAGAACCCTGATAAATAACTCCTCCTCTTTGCAGGGTCCCCAAAGGGCTGCAGCTTAAGAGTAAAGTGAACTAGAAGTAAATCAACACACACAGAGACACACACACTTTAAGCTCATCTTGAGATAATCTGAGTGGCATAGAAAACTTTTAACTTGAAGATTTTTGCAGGAGTTTCCGTCGTGGCACAGTGGAAACAAATCCGACTAGGAACCATGAGGCTGTGGGTTCCATCCCTGGCCTTGCTCAGTGGGTTAAGGATCTGGCATTGCCCTGAACTGTGGGGTAGATCGCAGAGGCAGCTCGGATCCCAAGTTGCTGTGGCTCTGGTGTAGGCTGGCAGCTGTAGCTCCAATTAGACCTCGAGCCTGGGAACCTCCATGTGCCACGGGTGTAGGCCTGAAAAGACAAACCAAAACAAAAAAGATTTTTGCAGACCAGTGAAGTCCTCAGTACCTGGCAGATTCAAATGAAACTGTTCTAGCAAGAAAGAGAACATAGTCCAAGTCCTCAAATTATTTCTAAAAATAATTTTTCAAATATGTAGTCAGATAACAAGGATACTAGGAGTCAACACTATGGTCAGTAAAACAGAAAAAGCAGAGGCAGAGTTGCAGTACTTCAAATATTGGAGTCCTAAAACACTATAAAATAATTATGCATATTATGTTTAATAGGATAAGTACCATACCAGAACATTTTATCAGGTAACTGAAAACTATGTAATCCATAACAATAAATGTGTAAAAGACTAAAATGAAATGCTAGAACTAAAAGATTCAAAAACTGAAATTAAAAGCTTAGTGAATGACTTGGACCACACACAAATTAGATACAACTGAAGAAAGAATTACTTAAAGTTAGGTCAAAATGAAACATTCAGAATGTGTCACAGAGAAACAAAAAAGTAAAATACAGAGGAGATGATAAAAGAAATAGAAGTTACTGTGAGAAGCTCTAACATATGTTTAGATCTTTTGAAGAAGGAAATAGGCAAGAATGTGAAGAAGAATCAATATATAAAGAAATATGGCTGGGGAGTTCCCTCTGTGGCTTGGCAGGTTAATGATCTGGCATTGTCTCTGTGACGATGTGGGTTTGATCACTGGCCTGGTGCAGTGGGTTAAGGATCCAGCATTGCTGCAGCTGCAGTGTAGGTCACAGCTGCAGCTCAGATTTGATCCCTGGCTGGGGAACTTCCATATGCCCCAGGGTGATCCAAAAATAAAAAAAGAAAGAAAGGAAATATGGCTGGAAATTTATGCCAGCTCAAACATTCAAGAAGCTTAAGGAATTCCAAGAAGGATTTTTTTTTTTTAATCCACAGATAGGTAGGTCACATGAAAATAATGGGTGTCAAAAAACAACGAAAGAAACGTTTAAAGAGGTTAGAGGAAAATGATAGTTACCTTTTAACAAGCCATGGACTGAGTTCTCAACAGCCAGTGTAGTGGGATACCTTCTAAATATTGACAGAAGGTAGCACTTCATCTAGAATTCTGTACTTAAAATATTTATCAAGAATGAGAGTTTTGGACAAGTGAACAAATAAAATAAGCCTCACTACCCATTAAAGGGAATTCTAAAAGATGTACTTCAAATAGAGGGAAAATCATCTTGCTGAAATGTCAGAAATATAGGAAACCGTGGAAAGAAAGTAATAAATATAAGCATAATTATCATGATCCTTATAAACTGTAAAACAGGGTCTTATATACGTATACATACATAAATAAACAGTATGAGCCAAAATATTGCGTAAAATCAAGGGAGTTAGAACGGGTAAATGGATTTAAGGTTTTATGAGATCCCTGCATTTTTTTAGATTTGTAAAAAAAAGTATGCATATAGAAAGGACGCATGTTGTCATTTCTGGGGTGACCTGTAACCTAGAAAAGTAGTACATAACTTCCAGATGAATAGCAGGAAAATGACAGTCCTTCCAAAAGGAGGGAAAAAAGAACACAAAACAGGTGGGATAAATAGAAAGCACCTGAAGGATGGTAGATTTATGTAAATATAAATAACCATAGTAAATATAAGAATAAATGTTCGATTTAAAAGATTATCAAGACTAACTTTTTAAAAAAGGAAAAGTATATTGCTTACAGAAGACACATAAAACATAAGAGCACAGAAAGATTGAAAATTTAAAAGAAAAGCAGGAACAAAATGAATCATCTGGTACAACTATGTTAACAATGTCAGAATAAACATTAAAGCTAAAATTTATATGGAAATTCTAAGGGTCTCACTACTGAGCATTGTACTAAAGATCGTAACCAGGGCAATTAGGCAAGAAAAGGAAATAAAGGCATGCAGTTTGGAATGGAAGAAGTAAAACTATCTCTGTTCTCAGGTGATGTAACCTTGCATTTGGAAAATCTTAAGGAAACCACACCAAAAAATATATATGTATGTAAAGAATCAATTTCATTTCTATACACTATCAATGAACAAACCAAAAATTAAATTAAGAAAATAGTTTCATTTATAATAGCATCAAAAAGATGAAAGACTTAGGGATAATTTAACAAAAGAAGTGTAAAACACATACTAAAAACTTAGAACTCCATTTAAAGAAATTAAAACAAATAAATTGATTGATTTGGTCTTGGATTGAAACATATAATACTTCTAAGATGGCAACACTCCCCAGGTAGATCTCTCCATTCAACACAATCCATGTCAAAGTCCAAGCTGGTTTTTTGTAGAAAGAAACAAGCTGTTCCTAAGATTCATATAGAAATGGAAAGGATCCAGAATAGCCACACAAAAACAAAATTTTTTGAAAAGAAGAACAATGCAGGACTCACACCACATTTTTGATTTCCAAAGTTGCTACAAAGATGTAATTATCAAGATAGTGTAGTGCTGGCTACAGGATAGACACATAGGCCAATGGACTAGACTTGAGAGTCCTGAAATAAGCCCATATCTGTATGGTCAATTGATTTTCTACAAGGATGCCAAGAAAATTCAATGGTGAAAAGAAGGTCTTTTCAACAGATGGTATTGGGACACCCGGGTAGCCACATGCAAAAGAATGGAGTTAGACCCTGATCTCACACCATACACAAAAATTAACTCAGAGTGGATCAAAGACCTTAGTGTAAGAGCTCTTAGAAGAAAATATAATTATAAATCTTTGTGACATTAGACAATGGTTTCTCATATGCACCCCTAAATTACAAGCAACCAAAGAAAAAAAAAATGGGTAAATTAAATTTCGTTAAAATTAAAAATCAGGAGTTTCCGTCATGGCTCAGTGGTTAAGGAATCCGACTGGTATCCATGAGGTTGCGGGTTTGATCCCTGGCCTTGTTCAGTGGGTTAAGGATCCAACGTTGCCATGAGCTGTGGTGTAGGTTGCAGACGCGGCTTTGATCCAGCACTGCTGTGGCTCTAGCACAGGCTGGCAGCTACAGCTCCAATTAGACCCCTAGCCTGGGAAACCTCCGTGTGCCGCGGGTATGGCCTTAGAAAAAAAAAAAAAAGACAAAAAAAATTAAAAATCAAAAATCATAATCTGATAAGAGTCTAATATCCAAAATATAAAAAGAATTCTTACAACTCAACAATAAAAAAACCAAATAGTTCCCGTCGTGGTGCAGTGGTTAACAAATCCGACTAGGAACCATGAGGTTGCAAATTCGGTCCCTGTCCTTGCTCAGTGGGTTAACGATCCGGCTTTGCCGTGAGCTGTGGTGTAGGTTGCAGACGTGGCTCGGATCCCGCGTTGCTGTGGCTCTGGCGTAGGCCGGTGTCTACAGCTCCGATTAGACCCCTAGCCTGGGAACCTCCATATGCCGCGGGAGCGGCCCAAGAAATAGCAACAACAACAACAAAAAGACAAAAAGACAAAAAAAAAAAAAAACCAAATAGACCAATTTTTAAATGGACGAAGGATTTGAATAGTCTTTTCTCAGAAGAAAATATACAAACGGACAATAAACACATAAAAAGATGCTCAACATCATTTGTCATTAAAGAAATACAAATCAAAACCACAATGAAATACCACTTCACACTTACTAGGGTGGTTGTAGTCAAAAGACAGTAATAAATCTTCACAAGAATATGGAGAAATCAAAACCCTATACAGTGCTGGTGGAAATATAAAATAATGTAACCTATTTGGAAAGCTCTGGCAGTTCCTCAAGTTAAAGTTATGTGACCCAACAATTCCATTCCTAGGCATACCCCCAAGACAATTGAAAAATACATGTTCGCACAAAAACTTGTACCACTGTTCATAGCAGCGTTGTTCATAATAGCCAAAAAGTGGAAACAGCTCAGATGTCCATCAGCTGACGAATAAACAAAATGTCATGTATCCATCTCCATCTACTGTCATAAGTGACAGTGGAACATCATTCCGTTATTAAGAAGGATGAAGTAGTGATCCATGCTGCATTACAGTTGAATCTGGACATTAAGTGAAAGAAGCCAGACACAAAAGGCAACACAGTGTATGAATCCACTTGTATGAAATATTCAAAATAGGGAAATTTATGGAGCCAGGAACTGAGAAGAGGGGGAAATGAAAAGTGACTGCGAATAGTCATGCGACTTGGGTTGTTTTTTTGGTTTGGGGGTTTGTTTTGTTTTTGAGTAATGAAAATGTTTGAGAATTAATGATATTAGTTGCACAACCTTCTGAATAAACTGACAATTATTGAATTGTTCTGGGATAACTTTCATGGTATGTGAATTATATTTCTAAAGAAAGAAATGTACACTGAAGGAAGAAGAATCTGACATCAGTCTGTAATAGAATTTAAGACTTTTGCAGTGATCTAGGTGTTGGTCATCAGGGTCTAGATTACAAAGGGAAGGGAAGCAATGAATTCCTGAAATATTTTGAAAGAAAAATCTGATCTCTTTGGTAAATGACAAGATAAATGGAAAGAAAGAAAGAAAGAAAGAGATGTGGTTATCTATGACTTTTGGAGACTGAAAAGAAATACTTAATAAGTTCCACATTTTTCTTCTAAGCCTAAGCATAATATTTTTAAGTAACAGAAAGTGTGGTTAAAATAAGCTAAAACAAATATGTGTATTTAAATTTAAATACATGTCTTTGAATTTAAATATCTTTGATTTAATTTATCTTTAAATTTTTGGACACATGAGTAGTTTTTTTACTGTTAACGTAAATTGCTATCAGTGTACCCATTACTCCTTTCAACAAATAATTACCAGTCACTTTTTACTCAAGATCTATTATATAAACTAGTATAGAATAGAATATTTGTTAACATATGTTATGTTACGTACATTTGAAAAAGTATCTAATCATATAAAAAATGCATTGAGGGGGAGTTCCTGTTGTGGCTCAGTGGTTAATGAACCCGACTAGTATCCCTGAGGATGCAGGTTCAATCCCTGACCTTGCTCAGTGTTGCCGTGAGCTGTGGTGTAGGTCACAGACACATCTCAGATCTGGCATTGCCCTGACTGTGGTGTAGGCCAGCAGCAGCAGCTCCAATTTGACTCCTAGCATGGGAACTTCCATATTCTGCATGTGCCACCATAGAAAGCAAAGAATAAAAAAGCATTCATTATAAAGTAAAATGTATGTAAATATTTCCATTGTTGGTTGTGTGTTAATGCTCTCGGGTAGTAGGACTTTAAAGTTTTCATTTTCTGGGTTGCTCTTCCATTTATCTCATTGTTCAGTTGGAGAATCATCCTCGGGAAAGGCTTCAAGGAGTCTTGCCCAGCATATCCCTGGCCCTGGTGGCATTGAAGGTGTGAAAGGAGCGGCATCTGGAGTTGTTGGTGAATTGGCACGGGCCAGGTTGGCACTAGATGAAAGAGGGCAGAAACTTGGTGACCTGGAAGAAAGAACCGCAGCTATGTTATCCAGTGCAGATTCATTTTCCAAACATGCTCACGAGGTACGTCTATCCAGCAAATATTTAAGCCAAAAACCTAGTGTGAAAATTACTGTATTTTTATAGCAGTTGTATTTCTACACGTGAATTTTCATGCATCTTCTGTACAGTTGCAAATTCCTTATTTTTGCCACCAGAGGGAACCATTACAAGAATGTGTCCCCATAGCCTTTGGTCTCTTACTAAAGTTTATAAATTTCGAAGGAACCTGCTCACCTTTAGGCATTTTGTAAATAAAGTCAGTGGCTTTCGAACAGTTTCTTAAGGAATGCAATTACAATGCTGATTTTCCTAAACATCTCAGATTCTACTATCACCTTCTCTTCGAGAAGGAAATAATTTGCCTTGATTCTTTAAGTAGATCGAAATAGCTGAATTTTGCAAATATTTTTATTCGATGAAGCAATACTAAATCTGTCTGTAGACCAGTTCATACAGAGGAGTAATGAGGTGCATTTTTGCAGCGAATTCATCTTGATGAACTAGGAAGTTGTGGTGGAGTTTAAAAGCAGATATTTTGAAGTAGGGGATCTCTAACCCTCTCACAAATATGCTGTTAGCCAGTATAGTACCCTTGAAAAACTCAATTTAAAGGCTCTTGGGGGAATACCCATTCTTCATTTTGACACACAGGTCTGCCACTCCTTGCTGCTTTATACTTGAGTACCTCACATATTTAGCTTCTGGCCTAGCCCTCAAGGACATTTTGAATTTATGATCTGAAGAAACCCTATTAAGGTTATTTTGTATTGGAGTACGACTCTATCAGTAATAGATCTTCTTTAACTTTTCAGTTAAAAGTCATCTCTTCCTTGCTCAATAAAATTGACATCTAGAATGCATGAAAGAGGCACCTTGCTGTAGGAGAGGTTTGTCCAGACTTTCACAGAGCTTTGGAGACCCTTTGCGACTCCTTGTACTAGGCTGACACACCTCAAGTATAGGCAGTGCCTTCTGTCTAGGTCAAGAATTTTGCTGGCGTAACCATGTACCTCACTGTGATCTCAAAGGTATATAAATAACACTTATGTCAGTTTCAGAATATATCTGTTGTCTAAATATTTAGCAGAGAGCTCAATCTAGAGTTGATAGCTTTTCCCTTGTACTAAATGTTGTTACCGAGCCATACGTATTTGAGGGTCTAAGAAAGACAGTCCATTGAAGTGGGTGGTTAAGATCATGGGTTCTTGAATTAGACTGCTACGATTCAGATCCCACTTTTACCATTGTGTTACCTTGGTTAAGCCTTGGCTTCTTCATCTATAAAATAGGGAGAATAGTAATGCTTAACCCCTAGAGTTGTGAGGACCCGGTGAAATCATCTAGGGAAAGTGTGTCACTCAGTGCCTGGCTCAGTAAGTGCCCAGTAAATTGTAGGTGGCAGCAGTAGTAATTTCAGCCTTTCATTCCCCAGGTTCTTTAAGGATTGTTTTTAGTTCTCTTTAGAGAACTGAAAGTTATCTAATTTTTTAAGTTATTAGCTTAGGTCACCAGAGAATGCACTGAGCTAAGTTGTGGCACAGTGGGTTAGTGATCCGGCTCATCTCTCTGCTGTTGCCAGTTCAATCCCCCACCCAGCGCAGTGGGTTAAGGATCTGGTGTTGCTATAGCTGTGGTGTAGGTCACACATGAGGCTGGGAACTTCCATATGCCATGGGTACTACCAAAAAAAAGAAAAAAGAAGAAGAAGAAGAAGATTTACGTATGTCTTCAAGAAATGAAAGGATCTTCAAAGCTAGTACTTCGTATTAGGGTCTTTTTTCCTTGAAATAGAACATTTCTTACTTCTTGCTTTCAATATAAATACTACAAATAGAAACTAGAGAGGATTTCAGAATGATAGAATGTTTGGGAAAATTATAAAAGTAGTTATCAATGTTATTCTGGCATTTTTAAAACATGTTTTTCGTGTTTTCTCCCCTTTAGATGATGTTGAAATACAAAGATAAGAAGTGGTACCAGTTCTGACAACCAGAAATCCAACCAGGTTCAGCTTCAGCCAGAAGGAAAAGGAATTTTCCTTTTTTAGTTTCTTGATTTCACTTTAGGAAAGTTAACCTTAAGGGGATGTTCATCACTGGATACTCTTCTTTCCTAGCACAACCATGCACTGTTTTACCTCGGTCGTGTGGCTTTGCTGAGGGCTGTTCACATGCACTCCAGGTGGAGTATATGGTGGAAGCCAGCCATGACTTGACATTCTGGGAGCAAAGATGATCACTTGTTTCAAGTAGAAAAACAGAGGGATGTTGAGGAGACAAGGCAGGGACTCTTCCTGGATCATTCCTGTGTTAAACTTTGATACGCCAAAAGATCCTGTGCTGTTGTATCTGCCATCAGTGTTTGACCTCTTTGAGGGAGAGGCACTAAGTCAGAAGTCCTGAAGCTGAAATAGTTATATTTGTGTCATTGACTGAATCCAAAACTGCTGTCTTGGACTTCTTCCCTCCCTTCAACTGACTGGTCATCAGTATCATTAGTGAAAAAGAAACAAACTGTTTGTTACCATATCTTTAGACAGATAAGCTGAATGGTGGGCTTTAAATAATAAAAACATACACATAGTTGACTTGTGTATGTGTTACTCTTGGATTCTTGTTATTGTATACTTGTGTTTAGTCCATATTTTGTCAAAAGCAAAACAAGGCGATACATCACTTTTCATTGAAAAGAAAAGTGTAGAGCATGACTGAACTGCTCATCATTCTGGGAGTTTCCATGTAGTGGCTATGCAGTGTGGAAAGTAAGAAGAACCTCCATTGTGGTGAGGAGAATACTTCAATGTCCCTTGTCCTTGTTCTCATTAATTCAGCTGAAGGTTGGTTTGACCAAAAGAGTTACTGGTTAAATTTATAGAAATGTTGAAATTGGCTAAGTTTTTAATTTTGCTTGAATTTTTATAAAATGTTTAACCCAATGTACCTTTGCATCATTTAATTAAAATTGCTTAAAAAATGTTTCATTATTTTGAAAAATGCTCAGCTCCCTTTTTAAAATGCCCTTTATTTGCTAACAGTTCCGGTAAACTCAGGTGATGAGCCGATTAAATCTTAGTGCACATGCTGTCGCATGGAAATAAATCATAAGCATCCATTGTCAACAATTATCTATGTAAGAGTCTAGTCTGATGACCTACAAAATATTTTCTGTAGAAATATACTATAAATCTGTATATTCCTTTCAAGGCTTTAAAAAGCCAAAAGGATAGGAAGATATGTACACTTTGGCAACTAAATTATTTCTATATCGGGGTTTAAAGCAAATGAGACCATCAGTGGGCAATAAATAATTGGTTCCTAGAATAGCATGCAGACAGAAAAGGGGAGATTTGGTAGACATGGTTTATAAGCCCAACTCTGCAGGCTCATCTGAGATTATTACTGATAAAGCAACAAAGGAAGAATAATATAGAAGCATTATACTTAACAAAATTTAAATATTTTCTTCTACAAAAAATTGTTTAAAACAGTTTTGTCCTTAAGAGGTAACCAGAGCACAAAGAGATAGCAAACACAATGGTTGTTTCTCTATCCCATACGATCATTAAAGGTATATGTAGAACACCTTAATTTCACAGTCTGTTATGCATTTTTCCTCTTTACTCTTCATTAACAAAGTTCTTATGTTTACATTTTATAATGTGCACTATGGGATATGAAAGTTTACATTAAAATTTAAATGTCATTAGGGAGGGATTAACTATATGTGATATTGATGAAGCCAAAAGAAATATTTTAAAAGAGTCATTTTCAAAAGTTTTTGAATTTGTAGAAAGTACCTATGAATAACATTTCTGTTTGGTTCATGTTAGCTATATGATGAACATTTAGCAGTTTACAGATTGCTTAATTTGTATCATACATTATCTAATAAATCCATTGTTCCATGATGTGTCACGGAAGTATGAGGCCATTTTTTAAAAGTACAGTTTTGTGAATATCATCAATAAAATCAGTAGTTACGGATCTGAAGTTGAGAAGCACTAAGTAATATATACTGGTTGATTCCCCATTCATGTGTAAGAGCATATTAGCTCCAGTTATTTAAGTTGCTGTGTTATTTTGTGTTCATTGTGTATCAACTTAATTTTCTATCAACTGTCATTTTTCCCGTTGTATATAAAATGAACCAATCTTGTAATTATTTTCAAATAGAGAAGTAGATACATTTACCTGAGATGGATTTTATAAGAAAAACCTTAAATCAATATTTCAAGCTATTTTATTTCATTTTTAAATTAATCTACAGATTATGCATAGCAAAGTAGAAACGTAGGATTAGAAAGCTTGAAGTATTTTTGAAAATAGGAAATAAGCTTCTTGGAGTTATAGTTGACTCAGTCTGTAGGTAAGAGACAGTCTGCAGTAATAACTAACCCAGGGAATTTACCGTAATTTGAGAGGTAACATCTCTATTTTTTTTCTAACGCAAAAAGTTATAGTCACCAGCAAGCCAAGATTTCAGGAAAAACCAAAAAAAAATTAAAATAGAAAATATTAGAAAAATGAAAGGTTTTTGTGTGCTTTCTCCATATCCTCAAAACATTATTCTTTGTTCCATTTGTCCTTGGCTCTAAAAATCATTGAAGTATTCATTGATTAGCGTTTTGTCAATAGGAAGTAGTTTCCCACTATGTAACCACGTATCTGGTTCATTTCACACTTCAAGCTAAAAATCCTTATGTATTTGCTTAGAAGTTTATTTGAAATCTTATAGTCTAACAACTTCTGTAATATTACATCTGTTTGAAGTTTTGCATCATCTTAATTCCCTTGGTTTGCATTTCAGTTGTATAAAGTGTTTCTAAAAATGGTTATAGTTATAACTGAGTTATTAACTAACTTCTTAATTTTGATTTTTATGGATGTGAAAAATGCTGCTAATTGTCTATGTTATGTGTAGTATATTACAATTTAATTAAGTACAGTACTTTAAAGAAAGAAGCCTTTCTTTTGCTTAGAACTTAATTGTAGGTTTTTCTGAAGTTATTTCATGTAGATATGTGTTTTAAACAAGTCTGAAAGTGTTACATACTTTTAGGTTATAGGGGCTGGTGAGAAGACAGCTGAGGACAGGAAAAACATGTAAAAGACTCCATGGAGTTCAAAGTTTTACCCTGAGTTCCATATTCCATATATGTTTTTGCTTAAGGCATTTTCTCATGTGACATTAGAAGAGCTATATCCAAAGGAAAATTTTTTGTGGCAAAGATTTATTTTACATTTTAACTTTTGGGGTTTTGTTTATTTGTTTTTGCAGAATAAAGAGCACTGAACTTTAAACTTGAATTTTTTCTGCACTTTTTTAGGTAATGAAAACTTTTTATTATCATTTGATCCACATTTCTCCATTCAAATCAAGTGACATATATGTATAAAACTTACCAAAATCATGAATATGCTGCTAGCTGCACCTTAAACAAACTGGTCATAGTTTTAAAACCTTCAGTAGGGTTTTATATAGTTTTCAAGGATTAAAAAATTAGTAAAATCATTTGCTGTTCGTTTCAGTGTTCTAGGTCTTAAATTATTGCAACACTTTCAGATTTGTTTTAAGATCATACAATAACATGTTATATTTATACATACTGCTAAAGAATATACTTTTAGTTTTAAAATGGAATTTTTATAAATGTACTCTTTAATTTTAAAAATGGTGAACTTGTTAAGTTTTAAGTCAAAGTACTTAAAAAGTATGTATATTATCCATACAAAAGTTATGTTTTACGCTTATAATAAGAAATATGGTATCTCATATCGAGATACAGTTAATTTTAAACAATCATACATCACTCGAAAGTCTTCACACATGACAGGAAAGTTATCATTACTATGGCTTAAAAAGAAACCCTCTATTAAGCATTTTTCAAATATTAATTTTATTTTGAGGAAAATTCCCACACCAATAATTGCAAGATCTTTCTCATTAGCTGCAGCTTTGCTGTTGGATGCCTACCTTACCTATTGTTTTTAAATATATACATATATATATATTTAAAATAGTTTTCCAGGTATTTTCTTCTACCTTTTTTAAAAATAAATTTCCAAAAATGAAAACCGAGTTTATGTATTTTTGTCAACGAAGGTTTTTATTTTGTAGTTTATAGAATTTGTTCCTTATCAGTTTGATACTTGATCAATATTCCTAGGCTTTTTAATCTGTATTTACTTTGAAAAAGAGCACTTCTCTATCTTAAGTGTCCTCCTTTTTTCTTTTCCCTTCTAGGGTGTTTGCTCTCTTGAATTGAAGTCTATGCCCATAATTTTTTTTTTTCATTTGAAAATGAATGTGAAGTACTGTTTACAGCTTTTGTTAATTATACTTTTCATCACTCTGATCAATTTCTTGTAAAGTGCTATGGGAATTCTTTTTCCTATGAATATTAATGATCTTACTACTACCGCAGAAGTTCTAAAGGTTCTGTGGACAGAAAATAGTTGTAACAACAACAGCAACCACAAAAATTAAAGGTAAAACTTTAGCTTATGTTTCTCAGCTGAATTACATGGTTTTAATAACTTCCCAGTTATCAGGGTTGTAACATTGCTTTCTTCAGTTACTACCACAGTCTTAAATTATTAGGCACAAATCATTTACAAATTGAGAACAGTAGTCCAGGGCTACATGTAATTTCTTTTTATTTACATCAGAAAAATCATGAATGTCAGTTTTGCCAGTATTTCACAATGAGGCTCATAGTTTAAAATTTTATAGTGTATGAGTTGTAAATAAATCAGTATTAATTTATTATAGATTGTTTGGCTCAGGCATTTAAAATGGATATAGGCTAATGGCCATGGAATCCTATTTTTTTTTTAAGACTTTTGCAATGTGTTGTTTAAATTTTGCTTCAACTGAAGACAATGTAAGGAGTTGAAAACATATTTAGCATATCAACAGAAAGCAATGTAAAGAGGGTAAATCATGTTTTAAATTTTTAATTTTTTTTTTTTTTTTTGTAAATAAATGGTACTGTGATCCTTTAGGTGTGACCTCTGCTTAACATGGTATTTAGCACCAGAAAAACATTTTGCTTTCTAGTTATACTGTTGGTTCATTGTAAATGCAACACCAAAAACAATATTTAAAAGAGCAAGATTAAGTTTTCTAACACTGTCCACTTCAGGGGCAAGCATGCTTGGTATAGAGCTTGAGCTTGTATACAACTTAAACTGTACATGCAGGTAGTTTTCAGTTGCTGCACTTTTTTTTTTTTTTTTTTCCAGATCTTGCTCCGTCCAGTAACTATCTCAAAGGTGATTGCTGGAATATGCGTTTTAAATATGATTTAAAAACCCATCTCTGTACTGTTTCCTTTAAAACAAACAAAAAAGCACTATCGCAAACACAAACGTGTTAAAATTTATAGTTATTTTGCATTCCTGTACTTTACAGACTGTCATCACAGCAAAGGTTTAAAATTAGGTAATGAAATATTTTTGTAAATAAATACCGTTAAGCTGGTATTTTAAAAAAAATGTATTATAAATTAATGTTTCTGGAAAATGTTCATATATATGTATATGAATGTCTCTTTATGCTGAAGGGCTCTGATTGGGCAAAATAAAATACTCTAATCTCTCCTGAAACTAAATAAGCCCTTTGTTCTCGAAAATTTGTTTTAATTTTTTTTCCTCTGAATTGTGGAATTAATCCAGTAGTTTAACATAAGTAAATAATACAGTAGATTTCTAATCTGCAAAAAAAGTCAAGTTAATCATGTAATTCAAGTAAAACAAACTGTAGTTTTCTTAACTATCTAGACTTTTTGGTAAAAGTCACCTGCCCCTGCATCGGGTGGGGAGTACAGTAAAGGCTGAGGGTCCAGACAGCAGGTGCTGGCAGATTGAAGGTATCTTGGTCTTGAGTGTGTACCAGAATCCTCAGCATCTTGTCAAAATGCAGATTTGGATTCCGAGCATCTGAGGTGGAGCCTGATGCGATGCTCCTGGTCTATGGAACATACTTGGAATAGCAGGGCTGTAGATAATTTCCATAAATGGCACTTTACTGGTTAATATTGTTGGTATTAATTCCAGCTACTTGTTCCCAAAATGAACATCATATTAATGGGTATAGAATAATGTACCTCAAAGGAGACCAAACGTTCTTATCATTGTTTCCATTGCGCTTCAGAATAAAGAATATGGTAATTCTTACTAAGTTAAAGTTTGACTTTGAAATCTCTATCACCTTACTGCCCACATGGTGGCAGTCATGCCTCACCTTATTGTCTGTGCCTTTAACAAGAGGCATTTGCTGCATCAGTGCCGTCTAACAAGGGAAAACTGCAAGGGTTAATAACTTTTCATGATTGATACATTTCATCCAGGAAATTATTCAAGCCTTAGATATGGAACAGACAAAATATCTAAGTTATTTATTATAAAATGATATAGATCATTTTAGTAGTGATTCACTACCAATTATATTGTCAAAAGAAATTACAGTATTTTTTCCAGAAAATATACGCATTGGAAGTTTTAAAAAGTAAAGAGATTGTCTTCATGTCTCTGTTCATGGCTTTTAGAAGAACCTTCATTTAGGGATGTCCTGTTTAAGTGGTACAGTGCTATCCATTGTTTTAGACAGAAATATATTTATTGTAACTCTTCATAGGCATATATAAGCATATATAAGACAATTCTGATTTTCTTCCACTATTTTAAAGATAATGCGATTGCTGTGTCACAATACTTTTTTTAGTTTTTGTACAAATGTAACCTTTTAAAGAAGAAAAGATTTCTCAAAGTCATTTTGCTTTTTCAAATTTTAACATCAAGTGTTTAAAATCAATACACTAGCTTATATTCACTCAAAACATAAGGAAATATTCTGACCTTTAGTCTTGGTCACATTATCTAATTGTATGTTATTTAAAAGACACAGTTTTTAATCACTTTCTGAAAACAATAAAGATTACACATTTAATTAGTAAAAAAAAGTTTCAGACAATACAGAATATTTCTATACTTTTCCAGAAAAGTCTGAGTGCTTCATTTAAATATCAAACTCAGGTCCTTCATTTACTTGTCTGTTGCAAATTTCTGTCATCCATGAAGACCTAAAGTACAGGTGTTCTGAGGGATGGTTAACCAACAGTGCTACTGTTTCACAGTGAGTGTGTGTATGTGTGCCCCCAAACAGGAGACCCCTTTGTGCATCTCTCCCTGATTGATTTTATTTCTGAACATGTCCCTGTCCCTCCCTTTCTCTCTTCCCTGTCCCCTGTCCCCCATGCCTCTTACCCCAGATCTCTTTACTCTTCAGTAATCTTCATTTTAACCCAGCACGTTTCTTTGCCAAGTTTGGGCAGAAATAACTATAATTTCCTAAGTTTCTCAGGATCCCCCCTAAATGTTGGGTGAATTTGTAAAAATTTTTATAAGCGATAGTGCTATCCCTACTCTTTGTCGTAACCTACAAACATAAAAATGTCTCAGCAGGTAAAGTAAAAACAGCTTAGCACACACAAGTCCTGCGCTGAGACAGATTTTTCAAGCGTGAGCACTGAAGGGGTGTGAGGTGACGGTAAGCACCATTCTGGCGGCCCTCAGGTCCAGCCGCACCGGCTTCACTGGGGTGTTTAACCAGAGGATGACTCCACTTTCAAGATCAAAGATTTTGGAAGTTTGCAGCAGAAACAAATCCAACTAGTATCCGTGAGGATGTGGGTTCGATCCCTGTCCTTGCTCAGTGGGTTAGGGATCTGGCATTGCTATGAGCATCGGTGTAGGTCACAGACATAGCTAGAATCCTGCATTGCTGTGGCTGTGGTGTAGGCCAGCAGCTACAGCCCTAATTCAACCCCTAGCCTGGGAACCTCCATATGTGGAGGGTGCGGCCTTAAAAAATCAAAAGATTTCAAGAAATCATTAGCACACATGGGTGTAAAAATCAGAAGACCATATTTCAGAAAATGTAACCTCTATGTTCCTTTAACAATAATATGACCACAGGTGCCATTAGTCGAAGCAGCAGTTCTCAAACTTGAGGATCAGAATCTCCTGGAAACCCTAAGGAAACACAAATTTCTGGGCCACAGCCCCAGAGTTTCTTACTCAGTAAGTCTTGAGTCAGAAGAATTTGTTTCCCTCGAGTTCCTGGGTGATGCTGTTACTGCTGAATCACAGACCACACTTTGAGAACCCTGATCTCCAGCAGTGCCCTAGAACCAGTTTCCCATTTGTATCAGATATTCTGGATGTTTCCTTTACTATCCTCTAGTGAAATTCACAAGTAATACATTTGCCTGTACATGTAATTTTTAAAAATCGGTGTAATAACCTAATATGCTAGAGATGTGAAATGGACGTGATTTATAATTTTTAAATTGTTTTTCATTTTGTAAATCCTAAGGTTATACACTATGAGAAAAACAAATTTCTGAAACACTTCCAATACGATGGCCCCCTTTTAGCACACTCTCCCACCCTTGTCCATGGGGACCACAGGGCCAGAGAATAAGGCCAGTCGTAAGGCATATCTGAGAGGCTGTCAAAAATATGTTCATAAATGCTCTGCCATGGTGTAGATAAGAAAGTGTAGAAGTCCAGACTATTTAAATGCTAGTTAGGCTTTAGTTGTATTCCCATTAATTCTTCTTATAAGTTCATTTTCTCTTTTACATTTAACCCTTGCCTTAGATCTAGTCAGAGTGGATGAGAAAGGCAGGACTTTGTAAATTTGTCCCTGAAACTCACAAATCTTAATACCTGGTATGGTTCTAACAAAAACTCCTCTGGATAAGATGAAGTGGTGAATCTATTTATTTATTTATTTATTGCTTTTTAGGGCCACACCCACAGCATGTGGGAGTTCCCAAGCTAGGGGTCGAATGGGACCTACAGCTGCTGTTCTACACCACAGCCACAGCCACAGCAACACAGGATCCGAGCCACGTCTGCAACCTACACCACCACTCATGGCAGTGCTGGATCCTTAACCCACTGAGCAAGGCCAGGGATTGAACCTGCATCCTCATGAATCCCAGTGCGGTTTGGTAACCACTGAGCCACGAAGGGAACTCCCAGTGAATCCATTTATAAGGTTCTATTACATAACTTTTCTAATGGTTCGTCTAATGGAAAATTTATTTATTCCTTCTGATCAATCACCAAAACTCAATTAATTTAACATTGGTTACATATTAGGCAAGCAGATTTGCCTCGTACTTCATTCCAAGTTCATTAGACGTGGGCATTGGAGATCCCTGTTGTGGCTCAGCGGCAACAAACCCAACTAGTAATCATGAGGACGCAGGTTCGATCCTTGGCTTCACTCAGTGGGTTAAGGATCCAGCATTGCTATGAGCTGTGGTGTAAGTCTCAGACATAGCTCAGATCCTGCATTGCTGTGGCGGTGGTATAGGCCGGCAGCTGTAGCTCCGACTGGACCCCTAGCCTGGGAACCTCCATATGCTGCAGGTGAGGCCCTAAAAAGCAAAAAAATAAAATTTTAAAAATTTTTAATTAAATATTTTTTAAAAAAATTAGAATTGGGCCTCCTTTCAAATGCCTAGCATGTTGCCTGAATATAAAGGCCGGTGTTACATCCCTGATTTAGTACTTGTTACACCAGTGAACTTTCCAAGTCACCCAACCTCTATTTGCCTGTTTCCTTATGTGTAAAACTAGCGTCTAAATATTGGCCTTTCCTACCCCACAGAATACTTGTAGAAATATAACAAAATAACCTGAAAATTGTTAGAAAACAAAATTACCACACAAACACAAAGCTTTATGGCCTTAAAAATATTAGTCCCTTAGAAGCTCTGTGAATCAGAAATATATTTGAATAGGAAAGAACAAGTAGCAAATCTGGTACCAGGATTAGCAAATCAGGTAATATTAAGACTGCTAAAATCAGGATAAAAACAAATTGATACATTATCTTTAATAAAGTAATTAATAAAGAATCAATGCATTAAAATGTGTTTGAATGTAATAAGCACCTTTAGTTCAACCGAATTTCATCTTTGTGGTGTGTGACTCTAGGGAGACAATTCGGGATGCATTTACTGTCAACTATCATCAAGATATAAGAGCTGATTAAAATTAATACATAGTTACCCTTCAAAATAGAACGACCTGAATCTCAGTGCCTGGCAATTTTTTGTAATAAATACATTCAAATGTATAAATGCTTTTTTTTTCTCCCTGGGATAGGGAATAAATACTTTGGCGGAGGGGGGGGTAGTCACAGCATGGTTACCATATATTTTTCACAGAGCATTTATAAACTATCTCCATAAATAAATATAAAAATTGTCTGAATTTAGGATGTTGCTTTCCCATCCTTTCACAAAGCAACAGATAACCTTTCAAAGATTTTGTTTTCATTTAGCTGGTGAAAGAGGAACCAGATCAGGCCAAGGTCCAAGTCCTTTTTTGCTGTTTACCAACAATGTGACCTTATGTACTTCTAAAAATTCTTGTGTGTTCCTCCTTGCACAGGTCTTATTCAGGTGAACCTACTGGCCGCTCCATCTCAGGGGAGACAGTGTCTCAGGAAACACTACATGAAAATAATTTTAGAAGAATCCCACACTTGATGCTAAAAGGAACCCAATCCATAACCCCTTAAACACCTTTCACAGTCCTTCTCCTTTTGAATTTTTAATCGTTGTTTACTCTCCAAAGGCTTTAAAATGCCAAAACTTTCAACATGTTTTCCCCCAGCCCCACCCCATCCCACCCCATCCCACCTCACCCCTTTCTCTTAGACTCTGGCTCCCGGAAGTGCCTGAAGACCACCCAAACTGCCTTCCCCTCCTGAGTCTCAGGTTAAGATGCTCTCCCGTGTCGCTGCAGTCGCTGGACACTAGGGGGCGCTCTCTCAGACTCTGTGGAGCCTGCCGGCCGGGCATCTCAGCTACAAGGGCATCATGGTGTGGGGCGCTCCACTAAATTCCAAAGGGAAATGGGGCCTCAGTTCCCCCTACTCTTAGCCCCTCAAATCGCTGAAGAGTGTCAAGCTCAGAGCCCTGTCACCTTTCCCTATCCAGTCTCTAGGCTTATCATCTAGTCTAGACCAATAAGAGAAAAGTCATTCTCTATGCTTCCTGTTTAGGCCAGAACCCCAGCTCTTGACACTGAAACTCAAGCTGTCGTTTATTCAAACCCCTCCCTCCCCTTTATTTTTACCTCAAAGCTGTAGTCTATACTAAAGCTCCGACCTTCCATTTTGATATCCAAAATACTGCCTTTTTATTTTTTATTTTATTTTATTTTATTTGCTTTTTAGGGCCACACCCAGGTCATATGGAGGTTCCCAGGCTAGGGGTTGAATCTGAGCTACAGGCGCCAGCCTACACCACAGCCACAGCAATGCCAAATCTGACCCGCGTCTGTGACCTACACCACAGCTCACAGCAATGCCGGATCCTTAACCCACTGAGAGAGGCCAGGGATCAAACCCGCATCCTCGTGGTTACTAGTTGGATTCATTTCCGCTGCCACGACAGCAACTCCCATAAATACTGGATTTTTTTTTCCACAATATTTATTGGACACCAAGATGTGTAAGATCCTATTCTAAATGTTGGAAATAGAAAAAGTGAACAAGACCAAGACCCTTCCCTGGAGTTTTTAATCCAGAGACACTACCATTTTTCCTTCTTTTCTTTGAGAATAACACTAATTTGAGGACACAGAGAGACAAGTACCTTTGCCCCTGAGTGAGAGGAAACAGGAATTTTTTTGTCTGTGAGATGAGGAAATACATCATTTAAAACATCACCACATTATCCCACTAGAAATAGTTATTAAGCACCTATTTTTCTATCTCAACATCCACATCCAATCTGACCAGCGCATCCTTTTTAACCTCACAAACAATTCCCAGATGTATCCCTTGTCTTTTTTCCTGCTGAATGTCTGTCTCTGCTTCAGAGTTTTATTGATTCTGTTCCTAACTGGTCTTCCTTTTTCAGCCTCCTCTTTCTCCACTATATTCTATCCCAGCTCCAATTAAGCTGTTCCCTATTTAAATGTTTCAAAGGCTCCTCTGACCACTGATGGTGAAGTCAAAACCTTTAATTTGGCACCTTGGTTCCTGAACAATCGACCTTCCATGTTCCATGACTCTGGTACCATATACCAAACCCATTTCCAGCCATTACCGCCTGCCCTTGCAACACGTGCTATCAATTCTCTGTGCCCTTGTTTATGCTTAGAATATCCTTCATTTCTTTCTTAGCCAGGAAAAATCCCACTAATCCTTTATAGCTAAACTGCAATGTCATTTTATCTTGGAAGCTTTCCATGCCCCCAGGAATGATTAATATATTTCATATTTCATCTAAACTTTAATATCTCTGTATTCTGCCATAAATGTTCAGTAGCTACTATTTCTTTTGAAATTTCTCCATAAATACAATATATAAAATTGTCCTTTATTTTAAATGGACTAATATTCCATTCGAAGCCTCTTATAGCTCTGACAGTTCTGAAAACTTGACTGGTTCCTGAAAGCTTGTTATTAATTTCTTAACATTTTATATTCTGTATTGTGTTTATATTTAATACTCTGTCTAATTTAAATTAGATTGCCTACATTGTTAATAAGACACAAGTCAAATGTATAAGTCCTAGTCAGGAATCTAGGCAATGCCAAATCAAGTGACACTATGTTTTGAAATAAGCAATCAGATTTTCATGATTGCTATATAACTATATAACTATTCAGCTTTTTAGATGAGAAACTGGAATACCGTAATCCCCAGGAGATTATTCTAATCTTATTTCTCTTGTCTTTTTCTCTCATTAGTCTGTGAAATAGTTTCACATAGAAAGATCTGAGATCCTCGTTTGAAACTTACGGTCTAAAGAAACTGTGATGGAGTAAATTAATGAAGTAGTTATCATGTGCTGGATTAAAGACCTAACTATCTGTTTTCTTTTCTTCTTTTTTTTTTTTTTTTCTTTCTTTTCCTTTTTCTTTTCTTTTTTATTTTAGCACCCACAGCATATGGAAATTCCTGGGCCAGGGATTGAATCTGAGCCATGGGTCAACCTACACCAAAGCTGTGGCAATTAACATTTCTATCTTTCTTTAGACTGGAATGCATTCAAGTGGGAAAGCGACTTGAGTTTATCTTAAGCCATATTAAAATATTTACTACCAGTTGGGTAGGGTTATCACCTACCAGAACAGACACCAGCTCAGACTGATCAGAAGCCAGTCATAAACATCACAAAGAGCCGCCCCAAGGTGTGCCAGCAGCATGCCTGACTTCATCAGGATAGGCTACAGATGCGGTTACATGTTCCTCAAGTTCAAATGACAGGAGCCCTAAATTGTCCATTTGCCCCAATTAGACGGACTCCAGTATTCCCTAGAGCTTATCTTGCCAAATATACCAAAGTCTCCAGAAGTTGCTTATTTGTCCAAGGATCAGCCTTGCTTTTGCTGCTGCTCCACGTGTCCCATGGGCGCCTGCTGTCAGGTGCGCCCCTAGAGGCGAGCTCACCAAGAGTTTGAATAGAATTGAGCTAAGAAAACTGGTTTCCTAATGTCATTCTAAACATTTAAGGTCACTTTGGGAACTCCAAGAGGCTCTGAGGGACCAGATACACGGTTCAGAATTTCTGAGATGAGGTGGAGCTATGGAAGATATACGGAAGGAAGGAAATGCCAAAAGCTGACCCTGTAGAGATAGATGGTGAATTTAGACTCAGCCTAAGAGGAACGTGAAAACTAGGAAACTTAAAACTGAGAAGTCTGAAGCTGAAAACTAAGAGCTCGGATAGGTTGGTCAGAAAGATTGCCCTGGCCTCTGGAATGGATTCAAGTCATTCACTGGATTTCATACAAGAAGAAATAAAATTCACTGTGGCTGCAACATGACAGTCCAGCCTATTTTGTATAAAAATTGCTCTGTGGTTTTCACTTAGTCTGAGGTGCAGGAGGTGGGTTATTTATCTTTTCCCTAAAGCAGTCCCTCTATGAAAAACACATGATTTCAGTGTGTATTTCCCAGTGGAGACCCTGGGGAGACCTCTGGGTTTCTCCAGGGTGCTAAGGCTGGCCCCTTGGCGGGGCACATCCCTAGTTCCAGTGGTTCTTCCTCCGTAGCTGGTGGAAAACCGTCTTCCCTCCCAGTGGCTCCTGTGCTACGTGTCCTTGTCATCTCCTGGGCTGTGAGCTTGTGGGCTGCTTTGTCCATCTGCTCTACTTCCTGCTTTACACCTGCCCCATGGAGTAAAGCCCCCACAAGGTTTGAACTCCTGAAATATGACAACACCAGCCTAACCATCATGTGGTCTTGAGTGGGAAAAATCCAAGAGCTTTGTCTGTCATCAGAGCATAACTAGAAATTACGCTCTGATCGTAATATTCAGGTCAATTACAAGTACATTTACTAGGCTTAGATGAGCCATTCAAATCATTATAGCAGTTCCACTGGAACCCACCTAAAGCCGCATGCTTTTCTCTCGACATGACTAGGAGTTTCGCTCTCAGCCTCCCCCCAAATCTCTCCCCCCCGCCCCCCACCCCCTTGCAGGGGTCAGTCTGACTTTGAACTCAAGTGTGTATCCTGGTCAGAACCACCTCCTCCACCTTTCTTGCATGGGTCCCTCCAGCCTTAATATGTTGTATGGGCCCTGCTTCAATTTCACTTTCTCGAATGAATTGCCATGGTGTGAAATATATGTGTATGTTTAGCTTCCTCTGCACAATTACCTCTTCAATGCTTCTTCCTTCATGCTTCCCTGGGCCTATTACTCATCCTCCTACCTCTGTCCTGCCAACGGCCCCAACAGCTCCACTCTCCCCCTCTCAATCTCATTTCAGATCATTCCAACAGCATTTTTTTTTTTTAAGTTATTCCTTCTCTGTGACCTGTTCTATATTTCTGTCCTGTTTCTACAAGGGTCTCTTGAGACTTCCACGTTGAGAACAGAGAAGAAAAGCCAAGTTACCTTTAAAATGGCCCAGGTGCTTTCCAACATCCTCATTCAATACGCTTAGCTCTTTTCCAAGAGAGGAAAGATTGAATTCATGGAGGCTTAAGGAAAGGGATGTATTTAGTGACTTGACTAGGGTACATGGCTGGTAAGGAAGAGAACTTAAACGCAGAATCTCCATGATTCCAGATCTCCTGCGGTCTTTCCATCACACAGCACTGCCTCCATGATACTTTTTCTATTAACACAAATGAATTTTAAGTGAAAGTCCCCGAAGACGCTAATACATTCAAATGCTATTGGCAGTCCTCTGAAAGACTCTACACGGTACTCTTTCAAACTGCACAGAGGTGATCCCTTAGCAAACAATCTCTTAGACTCCAGAATTCTGGCAATGGGAAGGACCCAAGAGAGGATTTATATTTGAGGCATCTGGGAAGTTGCTCAGCTTCCACCATGAGCTCCCGGATACCAGGCATCCTGAGAATCCATCCTGGCTCTGTAAGATGTCCAGACATGACATGAAGAGACCCTAAGAATGCGTGGAAGGACAGAGATGTCTGGCCAGCCTCAGTTGTGTAGCCCCAGCTGTGCAAGTCATCCCAGCTGAGGGTCCAGACCCATGTGGAGCAAAACACCACATCATTTCTCTGGAATACTACTCAATTAGCATATTCATGAGTAAAGGAATTGATTGGTGTTGGTTTTAGCCACTAAGATTCAAGGCGGTTTGTAATGCAGCAATGGACAACCGGGACAGGATTGAATTGCTATTGCCATTAAGTAAACTAGCAACACTACTATAATAAAAATATAATCCCCTTTGAACCAGAAATACCCATCCTTGGAATCTACCCCAGGAAAATAAAAGCACCAGTATATAGGACATATGAACAAGAATGTTTATTACTGCACTTTTGTTGCGGAATTAAAAACAAACAAAAACCGGGAAAAAAACAAACCCCACCACTAGAGGAATATTGAAAATATTATAATATGCGTTTTAAAAAGACTAGAGTTTTCTCAGTTTTCTTAGAGGGATTTCCACAAAGTGAAAGAGAAAGAAAAATGCAAAAAAAAAAAAAGTGTGTAAAACATAATCATATTTTTGTAATCCAAAGAAGGAGAGGAAAGTCTTACAAATACTATGGTATATGCATTCCATATTTCGTTAAACCTGAGATGTAAGACACATAGCAATTTCAGAATGCTAAACTCGGAGGAAAAGAAAAGGCGCCTCTCAGATCTGATGTGATACAGTGTGTAAACGCGGTACATGGACTGAATAAAAGTGCCAGGTTGTCGGAGTTCCTGTCGTGGCGCAGTGGTTAACGAATCCGACAAGGAACCATGAGGTTACGGGTTCAGTCCCTGCCCTTGCTCAGTGGGTTAACGATCCGGCGTTGCCAGTGAGCTGTGGTGTAGGTTGCAGACGCGGCTCGGATCCTGCGTTGCTGTGGCTCTGGCGTAGGCCAGTGGCTACAGCTCCAATTCGACCCCTAGCCTGGGAACCTCCATATGCCGCGGGAGCGGCCCAAAGAAATAGCAAAAAGACAAAAAAAAAAAAAAAAAAAAAAAAAAAGTGCCAGGTTGTGAACACAGCTTGGAGGCCTTGTGTTTGGAATAAAAGATGAGAAAAGAGGTAGGAAGACAAATAAATAAAAAAAGTCTTAACTTTAAACACAGACACAGACACACACACACACACGAAAACATTCCATTTATATAAAATGTGAGCTAACAAAGAAACTCGACTGAAAAAGTGGCTTGTGTCTAAAATTAACTTGTGAGAATACACACGAAAAATGTCAAATTTAAAAAAGCAAATTATAGAGTGATAAACATAGTATGTTTCTATTTTGGAAAAAACAAACCAGTGGCATACGATCACATCCTTGTGAGCATGGAGAAAGCTATGAATACTCCAGGTTGGGTATGACTATTCTTTACATTGTTCCACTGTGACAAGAATCATTAGCTTGTGATTTAAAACAAAAACAAAAACAAAAAAAACTTAAATAAAATTAAAATGGACAAAATTTGAGGGGTCCCAAAAAGGACATCATGTTACCATATGGCTAACTAGAAATGGGGTACTTTTATTTATGTCCAAGGATCTTTGTCAAAACCAGTATTACCATTTCTGGTCCATAAGAAAGGATCTGCTGATTCTCCAGTGATTGATTACAAAATTTAGCCAGGCAGTCCACATAGTGTGTGTGTCTTAGTCCATTTCTTAGTCCATTGTCAACATTCTTTTCTCCTTTTCTTGTTTTAGGGCTGCACCCCCGGCATATGGAGGTTCCCAGGCTAGGGGTCAAGTTGGAGCTACAGCTGCGGGCCTACACCACAGTCACAGCAACTCAGGATCCAAGCCATCTGCAAACTACACCAGATCCTTGACCCACTGATCGAAGCCGGGGATCAAACCCACATCCTCATGGATACTAGTCAGGTTTGTTTCCACTGAGCCACGACAGGAACTCCATTGTCAACATTCTTGTCACCATAATTACTTCAGTTTTTTGGGCCACGACCACAGCATGTGGAGGTTGCAGGCCAGGGATCAAACCCATGCCACAGCAGTAATAACGCCGGATCCTTAAAATGCAGGACCACCAAGGAACTCCTAGCTTAAATATTCTTAAAAATTACCATTAATCATCTAAAAATTTAAGGCTTTATTCATATCCTAACACTGAAAAAATGCTATATTGCAGTTAAGAAGAGATAAAGCAAAATTAAATCCGTCTTAAAATCAAATTTAATTTGGGTGTTTTTTGTTTTTTTTTTTTTTTCCCCATCCCTGAAGGTAACAAAAAGATTACTAGAACTGGCATCAAGAGAACCCCAGTGGTCTGGCTTTCCAGCTCTGCATACCCATGAAGAAATCCTTTCACTCTTGGAGGCTCAGTTGCTCATTTATAAAAGAAGGGTGAAAACTCTAGCCATGCGTATTTCAAAGACTTTTAGGAAAATTAAATGAGAAAATGCGGTTGAAAACATCTCCATGACTTCTGCCACATAAGAGTACTTGCTAGATTTCAAGTGTCTTAAAGACACAGTGGAAAGAGAAAGCGAGTGAAAATCAGAACCTAAAGGGTTTTTTTTTTGTTTTTTTTGTTTTTTTTTGTTTTTTTTTCTCAATCACCATGTAGGTGGAGGCCCATGGCCATTCCACGTCACTGCTCGTCGACTTAATTTTTTCAGCTATCCAATAAGCTGATGACAAGCACTGATCTCATCTGGTACTTTATTTCTGACATTTAAAGAAAAAAAAAATCCACTAGTCAAATTGATAAAACTTCTTTAAATTTCTGAAATTGTCTTTCTTTTTTGGGATGAGGAGAATTCTTAAATTCTTAACCCATCTCCATAAAGCTAAACATTATCTTAACTGAATGTACTTCATGGGACATTTAGGCACCAAAACTATTTCTTTAGTACCCAGTGATAATGAAAAGGATTTCACAAGGTCCAGATAACGAATGAAGACAAATGTTTCTATAATCTTCTCTCCATAAAATACACAATCTTCATTTATCTTCAGGGATGACATCTGTTCCTTTAAAAATATTCCCGTTATTAGATGCGTTTTAGTGTCTGACTGTGCCTCTTCAAGATTCTTACATCTATTATAAACTGCCGAGCCCTCAAATCTCTCAGCTGAGACTCAGTTCTGCTGACTCCCTGCATTCCTCCTGCTGATTGATGGGCTTCTTTCTAATGGAGCTGCCGAAAGAGCAAAATGCACAAATTGTACTTTGCCCTGATTATGACTATGGTCCAATAGCATTCTTGTCAACTACTGTATTTCACTTCTGCCTCGCTCACTGAAATGATTCATTTTATAATTAATAGTGTGTTTCTAAATGAATATAAAATATAATTGATTCAAGCTAATTTTGAGGGGTTTTGTCTTGTTTTTAACAAATTCACATCCATCTTGACACAGTTTTCTAGGTGTAACGCATCTGCCAAAAACATCCAGTGGCTCAGACTAGATACCTCTGTGATGGTTAATTTTATGTGCCAATTTGACTAGGTCATGGGGTCCCCAGATATTTGGTGAAACATTATGCTGGGTGTACCACTGAGGGGGGTTCTAGGTGAGATTAACCTTTGAAACAGTAGGCTGGGTAAAGCAGATTGCCCTCCCCAATGTGGCTTCCAATCAACTGAAGCCCAAAATAAAACCAGAAGGCTGGGTGGGAAGGAATTTCAGGACTGAGCTGGGTGTGTTTGAAGCTGAGGGTGAGTGCAGTTTTAGCTCACAGATGGGACTGAAACCACATCTTTAGTACTGAATAGCGTGTATTTTTGAGGAAAGAAAAATTCCTTTCAGTCAAGGATTATTCCTTATGGTGTAAACTTTTTGCTATTTCTATTTGGCCAGCAATGCCTAGAACCGTATTAAAATACATGGTCACCTCCTCACACACCCTCAACCCGTCCTCGCAACAACCCTCTCAGCACCTTCCACGACTGCCCCTCCTCCTCTCCCTCCCACTTTGCACTTCTGCACTCCTCTTCCAAGGACAGCTCAAAAGCTTTTCTTTTATGAACCTGGCTTCTCCACCCCACCCACAACAAATTCCCTCAACTTCTCAGTAGTAAGTTTCTTTTTTTTCTTTTTTCTTTTGGTCTTTTTAGGGGTGCATCTAGGGCATATGCACGTTCCCAGGCTAGGGATCTAATCAGAGTTGTAGCCACCGGCCTACACCACTGCCACAGCAACACCAGCTCCAAGCCGTGTCTGCGACCCACACCGCAGCTCACGGCAAAGCTGGATCCTTAGGCCACTCGGCGAGGCCACGGATCGAACCTGCATCCTCGTGGATGCTAGTCAGTTTCGGCTAAGCCACGAGGGGAACTCCAAGTTTTTCTTTACATCAGGAATTGCCAGGAGGGATTTTAGGGGCCTCTCCTCGCACGAAGAACCCATCCACCCCAGTTCCCCATCCCCATCCCGTCTGCGCAGGCGCTCCTGTGAGGCGCAGACTACGCCTGCGCAGTGGCTGCTCTGCCTCTTCCTTGGCGGCGCCCTGGGGAGGCAGGTCCTGACTGGTCCTTGGCTTCAGGGACAGCTCGGTCCCTGAGTAGGTCCTGCAGAACAAGACCTGCTGCAGTCGGAGGATGCCAGCCGGGGTAACTCTCCTTTCTCCCTTTACCTTTGCCTGGGGAAATCTTCGGGGCTCCCCTTGACACGCGTCTCTAGTCCCCGGAGGCGGAGCCTCCACTCTCGGTCACATAGATGTTATACCATCCAGGCCCTGAGACACCTTTTTGGGCCCTGGACAGCTGGGACTTTAATTTCCCTTCAGGTGGGATTCCCAAACCCCCAAACCCAGGGTCAGCTCCGCTGGCTCTGTTTCCCTCGCCACTGACGTCAAAAGCGCTTTTATAACTTTAATTTTATTTTGTAATTAAAGAAATTTTAAATAGTTTATCTTACCAACACAGTTCAGTCCGGGTTCTCTGTGTATATTAGTGATGTAGACCCAGTAGCCAAGAATTTAGTGTGTTGCTTATTCCTAACAAGAGGAGTCAGAATACGGTCATTCTTTTTTTTTTTTTTTTTTTTTTTTTTTCCTGAGTTGAATTGGATTTTCTTGACATCTGAACTTCCTTTTTTTTTTTTTTTTTGCTTTTTAGGGCTGCACCCATGGCATACGGAGGTTCCCAGGTTAGGGGTCCAATCCGGGCTACAGCTGCCGGCCACAGCCACAGCAACTCGGGATCCGAGCCACGTCTGCGACCTACACCACAGCTCAGGGCAACGCCAGATTCTTAACCCACTGAGTGAGGTCAGGGATCCAACCACAACCTCGTGGTTCCTAGTCGGATTCGTTTTCACTTTGCTACAACGGGAACTCCTGAACTTCCTTCCTTTACATCATTCTTCTTGACACAACTATTACCGTTCTGTTTCAGGCTAGTCATTGTACCCAGTCATTAGACTTAAGTTGTGTATTTTTGTTTTCTCTCCTGCTTTATCATCAAGTTTGATATCGCTTCAGATTTTAGCCCTCTCTTTGTTTTGTAATACTGTCCAAATCAGTTTAATTATTTACAAAATGGCTCGGAATTTTAAAAGCACTCATTGTGTTCAGGACTCTGAATTTGTTCCCTGAAACTTACCAAAGAAGACTTAAAACAGAAGCAACCAAGAAGTTCTTTGTTTTCCTTTACCTCGTTCTATTCGGTTGTGTCAGAAATAAGATGAAGAATGACAGCAGATCTCACTCATAAAACAAGCTGAAAATTCAGAGACTGTGAGTTCTGGCTCTGGATTTGACGTTCACATATTTATAACCCCAGGGAAATTATTTAAGCTTTCTCTCTGGTGTATGACACACTTGTCAAATCATGTAGGATTTATGATAAATGTCATGTGTGATATTATAATAGGTGCCGAAAAATAAATGTGGGCTTATCTGTTTAGCAAGAGAGAATAAGAGGCAAACTCATGTATTATAACAGTTGTTTCCAAGTTCTAAAAATGAACAGAATCAAGTTTTTGACCTTAAAAAAATTCAAATATCTGAGGTCCATCCCAAATCAACTACCTGTGCTCTTAAAGGAGATCTCCTGATGTAGAGGCAGCAGGGAGACCCCTGGAATCGCAGGATGGGCTTGAGAACTACTCCTGCCGTGGACACTTACCATCCATCTTTCAGAGAAATTAGTCCACACTTTTGTCATCCTGCCTAATTTATCAGTAACTAATGAAAGATGACCATGTTTGAATAATTGCAGACATGCCAAATTTGGAACCCATCCTGTTCACAGCAAGATCTAGGCTGTCAGTATGTTCGTGTACACTTTCCTGGAACCAGACACAGAGATTTTACGTAAAGCAATTAGTGATTACTCTTTATTTTAAATGAAACTGTAAATAAGTGGAAAGAGGAAAATGGGGTCAGTGTTTTCAATTACATAAGTTTCTGTTGTATATTTCCAAGCCCCAGAAAAATTGGGTGAAGTGAAATGTAGGCAAATCATTATACCACCTAAAAGGAGAATCTTTAAAGAAGAACCTCAGAGGAGGAAGTGTGACTTTGCGATTAGGACACAGTGAGGTGCTTCAGCAAATTCACTACTTCTTAGATAACTTTATTGCAGAAAAACAAATATCCCTCAAAGCAAATTTTTATTTCCCAAAAGATGTATTCTTATTGGCGGGGTGGGGGGAGGGGAGGTCTAAAACATAGCTTTTACTTTCTCCTATACTTTTGAAAATAAGCAATAGTTCTAGGATAAACAATTGAAATATCTCATTTCCTGTATAAGTTGATAATTTAAATATTCTAAATTGCCTTTTAGACAATTCCTTTTAATTCACTTACTCCAGATTGTTTCAATTGGGTATAGCATTTTAAAGAACTTAGCAGCTTAACTGTTTTCAAATACAAAAGTATTTTTCTTTTTTTGCTTCTTAGGGCCACACCTGGGGCATATGGAGGTTCCCAGGCTAGGGGTCCAATGGGCGCTTCAGCTGCCAACCTGCACCGAAGCCAGGGCAAGTTCAGATCTGAGCCTTGTCTGCAACCTACACCACAGCTCATGGCAACACCGGATCCTTAACCCACTGAGTGAGGCTAGGGATCAAACCCACAACCTCATGGTTCCTAGTCAGATTCTCTTCCTTTGTGCCATGATGGGAACTCCCAAAAGATATATTCTTAAATTTTTTTTTTCTCCAGAAAGTATCACCCCCCCAATCCTACTTTTTTGTATACTCTTTTTTTCCTGCCACTTCCAGATAATACTCTTGAGTTAACGACTTAAGGGGCACCAGGATTTTAATCTCTTCTGATACAACGGAATGGTGGATTGTAAAGCATATTTATAACAGGCAAGTTTAGCTGGGTCAAAGCTCTCAGTCCTTCTAATCCTCCTTCCCAGATCAAAGGTTTATCTTGCAGAAACTGTGTTCCTCTAAATAACTTTGTCAGTTAAAACTGGGACTTCTATCGATCTCTTGGCTTATGGACAAAACTGTTTCTTACAGTCATAGGAATCTTAATGCAGTGTTTCTTTAGGTTACTTCCTGAATATCCCCAGAAATCACCTGTTCATCTCCTTTCCCAAAGTATCTCCTTTGCTTCAGGCACCCCATCTGGCATATTTACTTATTTATTTATTTATTTTTATTATTTTTTAAAATTTCAGGGTCATACCTGCAGCATATGGAAGTTCTGAGGCTAGGGGTCAAATCGAGGCTATAGTTGCCAGCCTATGCCATAGCCACAGCAATGCCAAAACTGAGCCTTGTCTGCACCCTACACCACAGCTCATGGCAATGCCGAATCCTTAACCCACTGAGCAGAGCCAGGGATCTAACCGGAGCCCTCATGGATACTAGTCAGGTTCATTACTGCTGAGCCACAATGGGAACTGGCATATTTCAGAATCTTTCGAACATTCCAGTGTTATCTCTAGGCCATCCTGTACATAACCGCTAAAGTGATCTACTCTCTTCTATGCAAATCTAGCTGGATTAGTCTTTCCCTAAAAACAATCTCCCCAAGCTCCATAGCAAAGATTTTCAATAGAGGAGTTCCCGTCGTGGCGCAGGGATTAACAAATCCGACTAGGAACCACAAGATTGCAGGTTCGGTCCCTGGCCTTGCTCGGTGGGTTAAGGATCCGGCGTTGCCGTGAGCTGTGGTGTAGGTTGCAGACGCGGCTCGGTCCTGTGTTGCTGTGGCTCTGGTGTAGGCTGGTGGCTACAGCTCTGATTAGACCCCTAGCCTGGGAAACGCCATATGCTGCGGGAGCGGCCCAAGAAATGGCAAAAAGCCAAAAAGCCAAAAAAAAAAAAAAAAGATTTTCAATAGGTTTTGTGTCCCAACACAACTGAGGAAAATCATGTATCCCTGCTAAAACAGTGGCACATTTTCACAGTGTTAGCGACCAGAATGGTATGCCCTCAAGTCCCCATCTACCCCAGGGCAGAGCAAGGAGGGTTGGAAAAGCTCCACCTCCTCTCAGGAATTCTGAACGGGATCCCTGTTACTCCATCTAGTCCTAATTATTCTCTACTCTTCCTTGTAGTTCCCTCCCCCCAACAAGTATAAATACATCTTCAGCATTTACAAGGAATCCTGGCAAAAGGCAGGTGCTTCCACATCTCTGTGGCTCAGTTCTTGAAGGGCATTCTGTTCTGTGGAACCCCGTGTGGGGCTCCATGGTCAATAAAGTGGAGCACAGCCTGGACCGGGGCTCATCCCACAGCCCTCCTCTCCTGTCTTCTGTGCGACTGATTTGGCCACTGAGTTCTAACACACTTCACATGCCAGAGACAGGGATGGGGCTTCGCAGGAAGTGTGACTGGGGTTTGAGGGTGGGAATCTTCCCCATAGAGACTTCTTAAAGGTCAATGGAATAATTCAGGATGGGGTCAGAAGATTTGTTTCAGGATGTGGAAGGGGTGTCAGTGGAGCTAACTGAGGGGGACCAAGAAGAGGGACTTACAGACTTTATCTGGAAATTCTTCCTTTTGCGCCAACTTGCCATTAAGGTAAAGGATTTAAAAATAAGATGAAATATGAAAATGAAAAATGATAGTAAAACAGATGTAGCAAAGAATAAAAAGAAACATAGTTTATATATTACATAAAATAGTTTATATGTAAGTCTCTGTATAAGAGACAATGGCAACAAATATTGTTAAGCTGATTTAAGTAGCTTAAAATTACCAATAACTGCTCTTAGAGGTTACCAAGTTGGGTGGACATTTTTAGGGGAGAGTTTGTTTAGTCTGCAAAGTGTGTGCTTCTTGTTTTTGTTTTTCTATGTTTGGTTTCTGATTTAGGGTCCCTGCTAGGCATCTGCATTTGAATAGCCCAGGCTGCTAGCCTGAATCCTTTTGTCCTGGAGCTAAAACAAAGAACTGTGGGAGCACAAACTTGGCCTCTCCTTCTTTCAGTTCACCCAGACACAACTTCTGGAATTGAGGACCAAATGCTTTTGAAAAGAATGAAAAGCAGGTCAGCAGCAGGCAATGTAGAACCCTTTTAATTTATCGAATTAAGTGAGAGTAATTGAATCCGAATCTGAGCCCAACAGTGTGAGCTCTGGGGCCCATTAAAAGTTGACTCCAATCATCCCTCGTCTTTGCATCTGTAAGCTGATGTTCCCAAGCAAGGGCTCAATGCCCGGTGTGTACAGAAGCCAATACCATGGCACCAGCTTTTGAGAAAAGAAGGGGCTTTATTAGGCAAGGAGAAAGGAGGCAGGGCTCTAATCCATCTCCTCGGTCCAGAAATTGAGACAAAATATAAGGGATTAGGGGTCTTTCAAACCTGGACCTTGATTGGCTGGTCTTGAATTTGTCCATATAAACTGCTTGTGCTTCGGGAATTCAATCCCTATTGAGGACTTCTGCTTCATAAAGGACTCCAATGACCACATCTCTATTCTTTGAGTTCCCTAGACTGAAGATTCTTGGTTCCAGGGTCATCCTGGAGACATGGGTTCCTGTCTTGCCCCTGTGCAATGCTGTCTCTGTAAAATAACTCAAGGTTTGATTAAGCAACAAGCTACTTAAGGAGGCAAAACAGTTTAAACTGGTCAGTGTTTTATGTGTAGTTTCACCTTCCATATTGAAGCAAAAGGTGTCGAACAGAGAACGCTACATAGGTACATGCTATAATCCTGAAGGCTGCATCTTAAAAAGAGAGAGACAGGGCCAAGATGGAGTTAGTTATGCTAAACCCCATATCACCAAACCAAGACCTAATTACAATTTCAGGTCTCTGAGAAATAGAATCTTAAACCAGCCAATCAGGAATCACCTGATCAGCAGTAATTAGATAATCTACTAGATAGATTCCTGACATCTTTTATAGGAAAGTAATCTTGAAATAACAAATCTGCTTTTTTTGCCTTATATAATGTCCTTGTTCTCTCTCCCTTCTGCCTGAAAAAGTCTTTCATTTTGTATAGCTCCTCAGAGCTCCTTTCTGTTTGCTGTGTTGGATGCTGCCTGATTCATGAATCACTGAATCAAGTTAAAAAGATATTTAAAATGTACTCAGTTGATGGAGTTTGCTTGTGGCACGATGGATTAAAGAGCTGGCATTGTCTCTACAGTGGCTTGGCTACTGTGATGCAGGTTCAGTCCCTGACTTGGTAACTTCCAAATGCAGCCAAAAAAAAAAAAGTACTCAGTTGAATTTTGTTTTTTAATGTTGCCTACTCTCATCTAGCATTAAAGCAATGAAATTGTTTTGGAACAATATTATCACTCGTTGTCAGATTACAATCTCACAAACAGAAAAGCAAGACATGGGCATTTCTGCTTCCATCACCCAAGCTGTGCCAATTATTTCCCCAGGAAACCTGGGGACCTTTAATTGACAAATACTGTAGCATGATCCCACTCATGGAGCCCATTACAATACATCCCAACGACGCATCTTCTGCCAGGACCAAATTTAACATCTTAATAAGCCAAGAAATGACCCTACTCATTGAGGCTTCCTTTCTTAAAATGTCACAGCTATATTTTAGAAATAAATCCTTCCCCACAGTTGTCATGCTGAAAGCCTTTACCAATAACACCACAGACCCCAAAAGAGTACATTGATGGGATCTTCAGAAAAATTCCCCCATTACATTTGGAATGTAAGCATGGGTTGGCTTTTAGTAAAACTTTTTAAAAGGGCTGGTGATTGTTAAAGGAAAATTCCATGACACTTGCTAGAGACAGTAAGGAAGACTGTTCATAAAGGGACCTCTGCAATGTGGACTTTGTGGTAGGGACAAGAGATAGGGCTCAACTCCGAGAACAAGGCCATGTGGGGATTTATAGCCAAGGAACAGAGTGGGGTCAGTGGATGGAAAATTACTAAGAGGAAACATCAAGTAGAGGAGATTCTTTTTCACCCCCTTTTTATTGCCTTTTTTTTTTTTTTTTTTTTAGGGCCACATTTGTAGCATATGGAAGTTCCCAGGCTAGGGGTTGAATCGGAGCTATAGCCGTCAACACTGGATCCGAGCCGTGTCTATGAACTGTGTCCCAGCTTGTGGCAACACCGGATTCTTAACCCACAGAAAGAGGCCAGGGATCAAACCTGCATCCTCACAGAGACTATAGTGGGTTCTTAAACCACTGAGCCACAGTGGGAACTCCTTGGAACTTTAATTGTAGGAGTGATGTAAGGCTTAGTTTGAAAGTGTCCAGAGAGTGTGTGAGTTTGCTTCTGCCATATATTTGGGGACACTGCCAACTCTTGATCACTTGCAACTAAATTTTCAGATAGAGTTTTACCACACAGGAAGTAGGCATGCCCATACCACACCTACCTGAATGTTGAGAATTTCGGGGGAACCTGTGTTTCCTCTGACACTCAGAGCCAAATTTGAGATGCTTGCTAACTCTCTCCCTGTGGTGATAGTTTTCTATTTGACCCTGTTACTAGAGGTTATCATCTTTTGGAAGTTCCAGTTTTATGTGAAGGTCAACTGTCCAAATCCCCACTCTGCTCAAAGCTCCAGATTATGTATCTCTTTAAATCCCACATTCTAGGCTCCCAAAGATTGGCAAATACCATGGAGTGGACAAACACTCCAGCATTTATAGGACACTGTAAATTCATACTTCCTTATTATTTTTGCCCTTCCTGTTATATGTACTTTTCTGCCAGCTCAGCCATGCTTTATAAAATACTTAAAGTTATACAACAATTTTCCTTTCTTCTGAACATTTAGTCTGCCATATTGCCTGCAATGGAATTTAATTAATGTCTTTTAAATCTCACTCCAGTGAAGGTAGGGAATTTGATTCTGGTTCTAGCAGCATGACCTTTGGTTAGTTTTTATTCTCTTTGTGCCAAAGTAACTCCATCTATGAAAAATGAAGAGGTTGGGCTAAATTATCTTTATGGACCCTTTCAGCTGTAAATGTCCATGACTCTTAGATGCAGTAATTCTGAATTCTATAGGAACTTCAGTACTTCAGTGTGTTATTAATCACATTCAGGGATTTACTTTACATCAGCAGGGATGAGATTGTTCTTCTCAGAAGAATAGTTATTCGCTGACCTAAGTGGCTCCATCATTTTCTCTCAGCTAGTGGGAGTTCCTTTTATCTTTATCTTCCTGTACATGTGATTGATTATTATTGTAATTTCGCTTTAAAATATTAAAAGGGTAAAAGAAAACACACCAAAGTAAAAAAAAAATTGGTCTTTTTTTTCACTTGGATTTGAATAGTACTCAGAAGAAGTAAAATAAGAATGTTGCATCCTTTTTTTTTATCTTTTTGCCATTTCTTGAGCCACTCCCCTGGCATATGGATGTTCCCAGGCTAGGGGTCTAATTGGAGCTGTGGCCACCAGCCTACACCAGAGCCTCAGTGACCCACACCACAGCTCATGGCAACGCCAGATCCTTAACCCACTGAGCAAGGCCAGGGATCGAACCTGCAACCTCATGGTTCTTAGTCGGATTCGTTAACCACTGCGCACGACGGGAACTCCAAGAATGTTGCATCCTTGAAAGTAAGATATTCCATAACTACTGTTGATGCCTTTGCAAAATTTTTAAGATATGGTTTGGATTTCTCTAAAATAACTAGTCTTAGAAATTCTCCTCAAATTTCAGATAACAGTCAGGGATTACTATATATTTAGCAGCTTCAACACTTTCAAAGCCCTTCCAAAAAACAAACTATAAATTGGCTGCAGGCACTGAAAAGGAAAAATCCTCTTGAAGCAAACGCTGTGTTTACTACCGAGAACCCATGAATCATAGAGAACAATATAAACCAAAAGTATGTTTTCCTTCTACTATTTGAAGTTGTAGGAGCAACTCTGTGAACTTGAAGAAATGAAATACACTGAGACAGTATAAAATACATTATTCAGTTGCTTGCTGCATAATGTGATTTAAATTGTTTTCCCTTCCATTATCCTTGGCTCTTGGGCACAGCAGTTAAGGCAGATTTATGAGGATTTCGTAATTAACAAGTGCTCCTTTTCAACAAAGAAAGTAGCCTCATTTGGGGGAGGGTGGAATATTTCTCTGACCTTCTGAGTTTCTCCATCAACACCTTTGCTTCCCTTCAATCTGTGACTCCATTAACTTTAAAAGCAAATTAGAATCTAGTCTCTTTAACTGTACTTACTTGACTCAAATCAAAAGGCGCTCAATTTGTTTGCTTCTAGGATATATTAGTGCAGTAACAGCATCTAATGTAAATAGTATAACATGACGGTCTAAGACAACGTGGGCTTGGAAAGATTTTTGAACCTGAATTATGGTCAGTGTCTAAAGGGCATCCCTATAAATCCTTAAAAGATCCATTTGGCTCTGTTGGTGTAGTAATGAGTTGGTCCCATCACAAAAGTAAAAGTATAAAAGTTCTTTTCTCCAGGGTGGTTGTAGAAAAATCTACTTATTTTCAACAAATATGAAGAGCTCTGGAAGGAAGTGATTTATCTACTTTTCCTACCCTGCCTCTAGCATGCCCACACCTGGTACTCAGGCCCTGATGGCCCTGCTGGCAGGGCCACAACTTCAAAATATGAGAATGAGATGGAAGAGTCTTCTGACTGTCACGATGTTGATCTGCTCTGTTCCTACACCTTGCAGTCACCTGGGGAGAAGCCCATGGGCATTTCTTAAACCCCATTTCTCTTTGCTCCAATATAGGAAGCGTGATGTACATCCTGCTGTGTGTTTCATGGGATGGTTTAGTGATATAGAAACAAAGAAAAGAAAGTATTTTCAAAGAAGGGAATGGCTAACTGAATTGAATGCTGCTGAGAGAACAGAGAAGAGCCCTTTGGAAACTTGACAACTTCGATGAAGTCTTTGGTGACCTTTCAAGAGAGTAGAGGGGATAGTCTTTTGCCTGGGAAGAGCTAAGGAGAGACAGGAAGTGAAGACCACGAGTGAAGATAACTGATAATTTTCTGTAAAGAATAACAGGAAATAGTGACATACCTGGAGATGATACAGGGGGTCAAGGAAGTGCTCCTAGGAAAGGATATAACAGAGAACTTTGTGTGCAGATGAGAATAATCCAGTATGCATGGAGAAACTGATGCAGGAGTGAGGAGGGGAGATTGCAGAAGTAAAGGCATGAAGAAATTGGCGTAGAGAGGTTTTGTGATTCTGGTGAAGAGGTGGATGGGGTTCCAGACATAGTACTTCTTCTCCCACTGAAGTCCAAACAAAGGCAGGCAAGTAGGTGGTACATTTTGCTCCATGGTAAGGTTCTCAGCTAATTTGTAACTATTCTCTCAAGGAATGAAAGGTAGCAAGGAGAGCACCTATCCTATTTCTAAGCTTTAGTACTTGAGGCTCAGGAAAGAAAAGGCAGCCTCTACTTCAGAAGGGCACAGCGAGGCAGTATGAACTGGAAGCCTTAAAAGTATTTATCAGCATGGTTACTGAAATTGAAGAAGACTCCCTTTTCTATATGCAAATGCTTGGGGAAACAAGAAGTGAATGAATTTGAGATAAAACAGTAAGATAAATTCAATAGTGTTCTAGGTTTAATATTTTAGGGAGATCAGTTTTTCTGACAACAGGGAAAGACTGCAAGAAGGGAAGACCAAAACATTCCAGAAACTTTAGGGAACTATAGGAAGAGAAATATAAAAATGTTACTAAAAGTGACTAAAAGAAGCAGAGTGAGATAGACACACTCTATGCCTAATTAGAAAGTTGATTTATGGCAATTATATTCAGAAGCATTATTTTTTAAAAAGAATTTGCAAAATTATTGTTAAATGCACTGGGAAGTATAGGCTTGGTTAAATTTTTCTATTTAAAAAAAGAGGGCATAAAATATAAAAAAAATAAAGAGGGTGAATTCTAAACATCTGAAAAAGACTATGAAAATTAAGTTAGTATGGTATTGGTCTAAGAATAAATTGATGAATGGAACAGAAACTATGGAATAGAAACAGACCCCCAGATTTTAAAATGTTGGTAGTACAAACTGGTGGAGAAGGAAGGACCCTTTAATATATGAGCTAAGAATTGGCTAGTTATTTCTTCTTACCTTCATATCCACTCTTAAATAAATTTATAGTATATTGAATTAAACTCAAATATTTTTAAAAAATCAAACCATATAAATACTAGAAGAGATTCTTTATCTTGTTAGCTATTCTTTGATTAGGAAATGACCTCCTAACTTAAAGCAAACCAAGAGAAAGAAAGATTCAACCACATAAACTGTTAAATTTTCTGTTTCAAAAAAATTAGAAACTGGAGTTCCCATTGTGGCTCAGCAGAAAGGAATTCGACTATATCCATGAGGATGCAGATTAGATCCCTGGCCTCCTTCAGTGGATCTGGGATCCCGCATTGCTGTGAGCCATGTAGGTCGCAGGCAGGCTAGCATCCCGTTTTCCTGTGGCCGTGGCATAGGCTGGCAGCTACAGCTCTGACTGGAACCTCCATATGCTACGGATGTGGCCCTAACAAGCAAAGAAAAAAAGATAAAATTAAAAGACAAACCGAAGGTCAATATCTTAAATAAATAAAACACTCATTAAAATCCCAGTAAGTAAATGGACAAATGTATTAATAGTGTCAATACTGTAAATAAATAAAACACTCATTGAAGTCCCAGCAAGTGAAAAACTACAAATTATTTTTAAATAGCTGAAAAAAGTAACTAGTAATCAAAGAGATGTACATGTAAATAATATTGATATGCTAATTTCAGTTGTCAAAATATAAAAAAAAAGGTTTTTTTGTGTGTGTTTTGTCTTTTTCAGGCCGCACCCGTGGCATATGGAGGTTCCCAGGCTAGGAGTCAAATCAGAGCTACAGCTGCTGGCCTACGCCACAGCCACAGCAACGTTGGGATCCTTAACCCACTGAGTGAGGCCAAGGATCGCACGTGCATCCTCAGGGATAATAGTTGGATTCGTTTCCGCTGAGCCACGATGGGAACTTCCCCCAAAAAGGTTTTTATATTACTTAGAACTTGATAAGATACATACACATTTGGTGGAGGGAGAATTGGTAAAATATACACGGAAAGTAATTTTAGCAGCATCTGTATGTCTCAACCAATGTATTTCCTCTTCTAGGAACTTAACTGAGAATATCATCAAAAATGTGAACAAAGAGGAATGTACTAAAATGTTCATTTTTATGCCTATTTCAATTAGTGGAAAAATTCTATGTATACCTATAAAAGTGAAAAGGAAATGTGGAAAAATTTAACAGTGGTTATCCACGACTGATGAAATTATGAATAAGTACTATTTCTTTTTCATTGTCTATTTTCCAGATTTCACTGCGAGTATGTATTTCTCTTCAAATGAGTTTAAGAAAAACATTTTTTTTAAACATATGAATGTGTCAAAAACCCCATCAAATAGGTACAGCTCTTATTCCTCTTGTTGATATCGCCTAATCACAGTTTGATTAAGGAAAAGGAAATGCTTAGTCATGGATGAAAGCACAGGATAGCAAGAAAAGATATATGTCTATAAGAATTTCAATAATGTTTTAGAGTTCCTATTGTGACTTAGTGGGTTAAGGGCCCCACATAGTGTCCATAAGGATGCTGGTTCAATCCCTGGCTTCTCCCAGTGGGTTGCCACAAGCTGTGGCATAGGTTGCGGATGCAGCTCGGATCCAGCATTGCTGTGGCTGTGGTGTAGGTCAGAAGCTCTGATTTGATCCCTAGCCTGGGAATTGTCATATGCTGCTGGTGCAGCCATGAAAAGAAAAAAAAAGTGTCAAATTTTTTATATTTACTATTTTAAGAAAAAATATTTACCTCCAAACTTAACATATAATTTTAAAGATGGAAAAATAAAACAGGCTATTTCTAAAAAAATTTCTTTTTATTTATTTTTACAGAAAGGGAACTGCTTACCCTCTACTAGACCTACAAGCATTCTGTGTAAGTACACAATTCAATCAAATGTATTTATGCACACTTATAAAAATTGCATCAGGTATATAAATTATGAAATAAAATGCCCTATGTAAGTTAAATGTGTAAACCAAGCATTTAAGAAATACTTCTTTTAATATCTTAAGTGTGATAATTCTACCGTGTGCACATTGTCCAGCTTAAAACTCATAATTAGAATCTAGTCAAGCAGATGACAAGGCAGATGCCTGGAATACAAATGTGTAGTTTATCCTTATATAATTAATTTATGATAACACTTTGCTGTAAAAATTTTGAAATAAGCCCATATATATTTCAAAGACTCATTTCTATTATAAATGGTTTCACAAACAACACAATTTTATATTTAATTTAATTTTCATTATTATCTTCTGGAACAACTCTTTTTTCCCTGAAATATTAAAGAAGAAAGATGTTATATTGGGTATATAATTTACAACAACAGCAGGATCTGCTACTTTATTTTTTATAAGATATTTATTTTCTCATATTTTAAAAAATTCACAAGCCATTGAATTCATTAGTGAAATATTTTTCCTGATTTCAATGCATCGGCTTTATTTTTGAAATTCTGGTTATGTCCAAATTTATAACATGTGTTTATTATTTTTATGAGCATCAATTTCAAGGATGATAACTAACAACCAAGCAAATATCTTTGTAATGTAAAAACAAGATCTGAAACATTTCAAAGGACAAATATAAAGAAATAACACAATAGACCGTGATCTTATTAAGACTGCTTGATGACCAGCCACGTGGAAATTCTCGTTGAACTTTAAGCTCCTTCCTAAATAGTTAAGAATAATCACAATCATGTTTTGAGTTTTCAAGAGATTCTTCAGACCAGCAGCCCTCCTTGTTCACTGTGGCTCCACTGAAATGCTAACAGGACGTGGAGACACCATTTATCTCCATTGTTATTATCTTTCTGTCTGGGAGGTCTCTAGTTTTTATTTTACTTTGACATTTCTTTTGATTTTGGATAGTGGCCATTGGTTTACTTTCTGTATCTCAACTGCTTTCTTTAATTATGGGAGACCTACACTTTTATGCTATTGCCTTTACACAGATGCCTATGGAATGTTTTTAAAAGTCAGATTATTTCAGATGCTTTCATAGTTTTTGATCAAGGATCAAGCATATGTTAACGTATTGCAGTGAAGAGAACATATAATTTAGAGCTGTGAGATGTGGGGTTGATAATTCTTTGTCACCTAATAGTTACATGACTATAAATGACCTACAGCCTCTCTGAGCCTTTGTTTCCACATCTCTAAAGGGATAAAAATACTTATTTCAAGGCTTAGAGTGAATGAGGTGCACAAAAGATAAAGTTTTCAAAAGTGCTTTGTACAGTGAAATAGCAAAACTATTGTTATTTTAAGAGTGTAATGGTTCTGACTTTGTCTTTCCTTTGCTCCTGGTTGTCTTTAAGGTTTTCCACATCTATAATTGAATCTGGTCTTTTCCCTTTGTTAAAATTAAAGTTTATGCTAAAACCTAAATGCAACCATGCTCTGAAGCCCACAAATTAGCACATTATTCTTTCCCAATTTATCTATAGGGCACAGGCACGGTTCTAGGCAGAGGAGCGTGCAATGCAGCATGCTAAACTTTAAACAATGGAATGACGGAGATAAATTAGAAAAGGGTTAGGAAGAGCTAGTAAGAATGAGACCAGTTTTCATTTTACTTCAAAGTTCTTTGAGGCTGCTCTAATCATTCTGTGCAAAGCTGTCTCCACAATAGACAATGAATGTTTCAAAATAAAATAACCCAAAGGAATAGGCCAAGAGAGCCAGGTAACTTAAACAGAGGGCTTCAAAAGTCATAATGACTAGGCATCATTAAATTCTACTGTATGTGTGTGTCCAAATGTAATACAGTATAATGAAAGTATTCTCTTTACCAGGAAATTGCAAAAATTATACAAACTCTTTAACACAAGATTGCTAAGGTCTAGAGTGCCTTGTGGATTTTTCCGCTAAGTATGTCTTTACTGATCTTTTCAAGAGCATCTACCACTGTTCATCATTTCTGCATTCCCTCCAAAAACATTCATTAAACACCTATCATGTGCCAAGCAGTGTTCTAGGCAGTGAACACCCCACCAAATTTCTGCTCTCATTTGAACCTATGTTAAATATTATGTTAGATAACAGTAAGTTCCGGGGAGAAGAATAGGGGAGCGGGGGCAGAAGCAGGGAGACCAATTAGGAGAGTGTTGCAAGAGATGATGGAAATCCTGGACCAGGCTAGCAATTCTCAGATTACTCGAAAGTGTCTCCCAGTCATCCAAAATGGTAGATCTCTGATAGCAGACATTCAATTCAGAAATGCCTATATTTATAAGACAAGGAGAAGAGGAAAGGAATTCACAGAGAAAACCAAACACAGTCTCAGAGTTCCAAGAAGTCTAGGTTCTGCTATACCTGTAAAGCCAGAAGAAAGACCAAGAAGTTATTATATCCTCATTCTCATGAGGCATCAAGGCAAGGGTATCAGCCTTCATTACTCATGTTCACTATTATCCTTAATGCCCTCCCCAGAGTAATAACACTAGAAAAAGAAACGAAAGACATATAATTTGGAAAAGAAAAAATAAAACTTTGTTTATCCTCAGATAACATGACCGTATTTATAAAAAAAATAATAATAATAATCTGAGAACTTACCATACACGTAAAAACAAAAATTACTAGAATTAATATGTGAGTTTAGCAAGGTTAGAGGATACAAGATCAATGGAAAAAATAATCAGAAGTTTGTGTCTTTGACCCCCTTTGCCATTCCCCTGCCTCCCATCTCTGACAACCACTAATCTATATACTCTGTGGGTAGAAGCTTGTAGGTTTTTGTTTTCATTTTCTTTTTTAGTTTCCTCATATAAGTAAGGTATTGTATTTCTCTCTCTGACTTATTTTACTTAGCATAATGCCCTCAAGGTGGCCAAATGATTTTTAACAATAACACTTTTCAATAAATGGCATTGAAAGAATTGGTTATCCATATGTTAAAAAAAAAAAGAGAGAATTTGGACTTTTACCTCAGGCCACATACAAAATTAACTTGAAATGGATCATAGATCCAAGTGTAAAAGTGACCACTACAAACTTCCAGAAGAAAATAGAGGAGAAAACCTTAGTGACTGCATTTTGCAAAAATTTCTTAAATAAAACACAGAGAGTATTAACCTTAAAAGAACAAATTGATAAACCAAATATAATTTAAGAATTTTGTCCTTCAGAAAACAAAGTGAGTAAAATTAAAAAGGCAAGTCATATACTGAGAGAAATTATTTGCAAAGCATGTACCTGATTAAAAAAAAACCCATGTATCCAGATTTTATAAAGAACCTTTGCTGCTCAATATTAGAACAACTTTGATAAAAGAGGCAAAAAGTTGACACTTTCCCAAAGATGTAATTACAAGATACAGGTTCAAGAAAAGATGATCAGTGTCTTCAGTTATTAGAGAAATGCACAGTGAGATACTGCTACATATAAAAATTGGATGGCTAACATGAAGTGGTCTGACAATGACAAATGTTATAGAGGATGAGTAGCAAATCAAACTCTCCTCCATTGCCAGTGGAATGCAAAGTCACACAGTCACTTTGGAAGACAGTTTTGCAGTGCCATATTCAGTTCCTTATGGTCACTACATGACCCAGCAGTTCCCTCCCAGGAATCTGTCCATGAGAGAGGAAAGCATGGTGGCAATCCTCACAGAGATTTGTGCCCAAATGTTCATGGGAGCAGTATTCATAAAACCAAGAACTGGAAAGAACCCAAAAAGTCCATCTAGTTTAGACAAATGGTGGCATATTCTCAACCATAAATTACTGCTCAATAATAAAAAAGGTATGAATTACAGATTCACACCACATGGTTGAATCTTAATGCATTTTGCTAAGTGAAAGCAGTCAGACACAGAATACCACATATTTTGTATTCCATTTATAAGAAATTTTACAAAAGACAAAGTCATGATACAAAGCACATCAGTGGTTTCCTGGAGCTAGGAATTGACTGCAAAGGGGAAAGAGAACTTTCTGGGGTGAGAGAAGTGTTCTGTATCTTAATTGTTATGCTGATCCAGGATGGTATATGTACAACAGAATTCCTAGAACAATACAAGTCAAATGAGTGAATGTCACTGGATGTAAATTGTACCTAATTAAAGCTCATTTAAAAAATTTAAACAGAAGTGTTCCTGCTGTGGCGCAGTGGGTTAAGGATCCATCGTTGCTGCAGCTGTGGTGTAGGTTGCAGCTGCAGCTTGGATTCAATCCCTGGCCTGGGAACTTCCATATGCTGCAGGTGTGGCCAAAAAATAAAATAAAAAATTCAAGCAGAAAGGAAACTTTACAAATGCATAAAAGAAGATGGCAAAAGTTGGGCTAAATTATATTACTTACACAATAAATGATCCTGTCTTTCCCCCCTCATATGGTGATACTAAAACTAAGTCTTAGATTAGTGAAAATTTTTAAAGAATTTTTCTTTTATTCATCAATTATTTGTAACAAGGTTTATTGAAAATTAATTGCTGACCAAGAAGGCAAGTCAGGACTTGAGGTTAGGGATCTCTTGACCAAAGAGGGGGTATGGCAAAGGAGATGGGAGGAAGAGGTAGGATGGGGAACATATTTGCCAGGTGCAGGGGGGCAGGTTCTACCAGAGGTAGTCTTACCACCCTTTGGAATGCCAGGAAGTGGTGGTAACCCCATTTGGAGGATTTGTGTTTAGCTGGGGCCTGAGTACATCGGGACTGAGCTTGGCATTACAGATGTCACCAGCAGAGCCTACAGCTTCAGGTGGCTCTCAGGAGCCTGGACAAGGACATGCCACCAAGGCCGATCGAAGGTTTTAGCTTTTTTTTCAGTTTTTTCTTTTGTTGTTGTTCTTTTTTTTTTTAATTTAATTTTATTGGAGTATAATTGATTTATAATATATTAGTTTAAGGTTTAAAGCAAAGTGAATCAGTCATACATATAAATATATCCATTTTTCTCCATATAGGTTATTACAAACTATTGAGTAGATTTTCCTGTGCTTTAAGTAGTAGGTTCTCGTTAATCATTTGTTTTATATAGTAGTGTGTATGTGTTATTCCCACCCTCTCAATTCTTCCCTCCTCCCAGTGGTTTCACCTATGGTAACTATAAGATTGGTTTTGAAATTCTCCAGTTTCTTCATGTGCAGAAACCTCACTGTTCTTACACCATGATGGGGGAGGTGAGAGTCCCATGAAAAAAGTTTTATCCTTTGGCTCTTGGGGGTGGCCAGATTTGATTTGATTTGATTTGGAGAAACAAAGAAATGTATATTTCAGTCTCTTGGATATTGTGGAGCAATTCCTACCTGTTGTACCTTTACAGGTACCTCCCGCATCCCTGGGATGCTGGAGAAAGAATAACAATGCACAATGAATAGTGCCCCCATTCTCAAGTAGCTTGTAGCTGATGGGCAATACAGCTACATAAATAGATAAGAAACAGCTCAGTGACAGAGGTTAGTGCAGGGCACTGCGGAGACATGGAATACACAGTGGTTCCCTGCTGTAGCTATTCTGTAAAAGCAGGAGAGACCCTCACCTAAATTTTGGTTAGGATGTCAAGACTGCTAATGCCACACACACCCTGAGAGGCTATGAAAATTTTATTACTGACATAAAATTGAGGTCTCTGGGGAGAAGAGAGACACCGGCTCCTCCAGCAGATTGGAAATGGCTTGAGAGAGGAAGGAAAGGAAACTAACTTCGGATTTTTATTGTGGTTGACAGTTGGGGCAGTGGCGAGAATTCTTGAAGGCAGCAGAGGTTTGTGTGGTTTGAGTCTCTGGCTGGATCCAAAGGAAGAAGCACCTGCTCTTTTTTTTTTTTTTTTTTTTTTTTTTTTTTAATCAACCTTCTTGGCTGTGGCACACCCGGGAGAGAGGAGTGAGGCTTAAAAGCTGTTGACAGTCAAAAATCCAAACTGGAGTCTCACTCTGTATCATAATCCCTGATCCAGTTTGAAAAAAGTAGGGTCCTCTAAAAGTTAGGAAGCTTTCCTGGAGAAAATAATGCCAGAAAGAATGTGACTATTAAGAAAGGCATATTTATCAACTCATTTATTTATTATTTTTTTGTCTGCTTGTAACTATAATTGCAAAAAATTGAAAAATATAGAAAAGTATAAAACAGAAATTAAAACTCACTCATAAGCTCATCATCCTAAAATAACAACAGTGACCATTTTTGTACATTTCTTTCCTGTATGGATTCGTTGGGTTATTAGAAAAAAATGAATTATAAAAAATAACGTGTCTTTTATCTGGTATGCTTTTCAGTACATTTATTCTTTTTTTCTCAGTGAAATCTGTGTGTAATTGTTATTCTCAAACTTTTTCCCAGAAAGTTAACATTTCTATTCAATTTTGCTTCCCCTCTCTGGTTGTGTTTTAGCCCATTCTCTTGTTTTTTTAAAACAGAAGAATTGAACCAACTGTATGTGTTTTTTAAAAGTTGGCACATCGATGTCTCTTTGTTAGAGAAATGCTATTTTCACCACATGCATTTTCATTTTGCTGTCAAGGAATTCGTGGAATTCAAGTCTGACCTTTCCTGTTTGATGCCTCTAGGATAGCTAAGAACCACCACAGGACCAAACACTTTTATACCACGCCACACACACACACACAAATGTAATGTATATTTGGAAATCCACATAATCTTACCTCTTTCATCTTTCAGGTGCTTGTCAAATTTGAAGACAGGACCACAAACATTCTGGTTTAAAAATTTCAAGGAGGTTTAACAGTGCTGCCTCTAAAGACAGGTAGAGTGGGCTTTGCTTATCCCCATATCTCTCACTTTCCAAACTTCTTACTGTTATACTTCACGGTATCTTTTATTGCCACAACTCAGGAGCAAATAGGAAAAAGAATTCTCTGTCATGTCTTGTCGCCTATTCTTTCTTGGTCACCTTTCTTTGGCTGTATTCTATTTAGTAAATATCAACACACAGAGTCAGTGCCACTAGAAAATTAGCGAAGTTAGCTTGGTCATAAGGCAACGGTGGTCATGGCCTTGGTATTTGCAAAAAAAGCCCTCAAAAGTGCAAGGACCTTTAAAGACCTTGGTTCTCACGGTGGTCCCCAGCAAATCCCCTTATGTATGGCTTAGCAAAAGAAGGCTGACCTTGGATCATAGACATATGTGAACATGTTTCCACTTTATTTGATTCATTCATCAGATTCATTTGTGTGACATACACAATATAAAGGTAGCAGATGACACTTATTTTTAAGGGGGAAATGCATTTTGGACTCTTTATGGAATCATCAAGCTGAGTGTTTTCTGATATTTTTGCAGAACGCAAAGCCTAAAACATCTGCTATTGGCCCTTTACAGGAACAGTTTGTCCATCCCTACCCCAGGCATTCATGTTCACACAGAGAGAAATGTTTATTTATGCCAAAATTTGTTAAAATTTTAACATTATAAGTAAGTAGCATTATAAGTAAGTAGATTAATTAAAAAGTCAGTTATTGGAGAGTTCCTGTTGTGGCTCAGCAGGTTAAGAATCTGACAAGTATCCAGAAGCTCTGATTCAACCCCCAACCTGGGAACTTCCATATGCTATGGGTGTGGCCCTAAAAAAAAAAGACCAAAAAAAAAAAAAAAAAGTAAATTGTTGGTAGTTACTGACTCATAATGAGATTATACCCATTGTAAAGATGTCTTAATATCAAAGATACCATCCTTGGTGGTGGGACCATTGAAATCACAAGGTACAAAAAACAAAGGAGGTGACAAGAAGGCATGTGGCCTGTTGTTTAACTTATTCTTAAGGCCTCAATAGTTCCTGCACTAAACTATATTGTGAAAGTATAAAAACCTACCTCGGAGTTCCCATCATGGCTCAGTGGTTAACGAATCCGACCAGGAACCTTGAGGTTGCAGATTTGATCTCTGCCCTTGCTCAGTGGGTTAAGGATCTGGTGTTGCCGTGAGCTGTGGTGTAGGTTGCAGACGAGGCTCGGATCCAGCGTTGCTGTGGCTCTGGCGTAGGCTGACGGCTATGGCTCCGATTTGACCCCTAGCCTGGGAACCTCCATATGCCGCGGGAGCGGCCCAAGAAATGGCAAAAAAAGACAAAAAAAAAAAAAAAAAAAAAAAAAAAACCTACCTCAACTTCACTAACAGATACTAAGTGAACTTAGCTAGATACGATGTACAGAAAGCTATAAAAGTCCAATTTGTCTCTCGAGAACCAGTAATAATAATAATGCTAACAAGCAACAATGATAATAATATTTACCAACATTTGTGGAGCCCTTACACCCCTCTAAGCACTTTATCTGATTTGTCTACATTAGTCCTTCCCAGCAGCCTTATGATGGAGGAACTATAAGCATCATCTCATTTTAAAGGGGAAATCCCTTGTCTTCAAGAGATTCAATAACTTGCCCAAGGCTGTGCTTAAATATATTGAGAAAACTATGGAATACAGGTTTATTTAACAATCAGTGAAAGATGCTTGTCTACCAAACTGGGGCCAGAGGAGGAGGCTCATTAAGACAAGTTTAGCAGGAGAAAGAAATAGGTGCTGTCTTACCAAAGTCATAGGAGGTGTAGATGGCCAGGGTCCCACATCACATCGCACCGGGTTTACAGTGAGACTAAGCAGGGGTTGCTAGATCTGAAAATTAATGTTTTACCAGTGTCTGTAAAGCTGATCAATTTGTACTGATATTAAGAAGAGTAAGACTTTTTTTTCTTCTTATCTACAGAGAATATTTTGAACTTCTTTTGTCTTAACTTGATTGTAGGACACTTAAAAAAATCTTTAGGAGAGGGAAATTCAGAATGGGATATTATTACAGAAAAAAAATGGAATTTTACTAAAAGAAGTAATGTTAAAATAGTTTGCTAATAGATTCTCTGTAGTGTATGAGACACCTTTAAAAAAAAAACACATCAGTTTATTCCTGTGTCTTATAATATCACATGAGTTCCCTTCAAAGTGTAGGAGCCCTGCGTATTTTTTTTTTTCTGTCTTTTTTAGGGCCGCACCCAGTGGCACATGGAAATTCCTAGGCTAGGGGTTGCATCGGAGCTGCAGCTACTGGCCTACACCACAGCCACAGCAATACCAGATTGGAGCCACATCTATGACCTATGCTGAAAGTTGCCCCAATGGTGGATCCCTAACCCACGAGTGAGGCCAGGGATCAAACCTGCATCCTCAAGGATACTAGTTGGGTTTTAACCCACTGAGGCACAATGTGAACTCCTTTGTGTATTTTAAAGAAAGGCACAACCCTGGATCTTTCTACCACACACTAACATTGACACTATTCGCCTCAAAGAAATCTCCCCTAACCCAGAAATTCCTTAAGGAAATAGAAGATAAATGGGCACAAGTTCCTGCAAGGTTACATAATTTATCATTTTATTTTTATTTATCATCTAGTATTTTTTTCCTAGAATTACCATTTCATTTTATTTTTATTTATTTATTTATTTGTCTTTTTGCCTTTTCTAGGGCCGCTTCCGAGGCATGTGGAGGTTCCCAGGCTAGGGGTCTAATTGGAGCTGCAGCCGCCTGCCTACACCAGGGCCACAGCAACACTGGATCCGAGCTGTGTCTGCAACCTACACCACAGCTCACGGCAACCCACTGAACAAGGCCAGGGACTGAACCTGCAACCTTGTGGTTCCTAGTCGGATTCATTAACCTCTGTGCACGACGGGAACTCCTAGAATTACCATTTTAATGGACACCCTAAGATTTTTATCAAAAAAATTTAACGCGTTCTCCATTAATCTCATAGAATTTCTTGGAGAACATAGTTTTTCTAACAATCTTATATTTTGACATCTTTGGGGGAGGTCTCCTTTATAGATTTTATATTTAATAAATCTTTCATGCTTATTTCTGTAAATTATACCCATCTTCCTTCTACCAATCCAAAGTCAGGATCTTTCAGAATTTCTGGAAAGAAAAAAAACATGCCTTAAGTCATTTTCCATTACTTCTAGGTATAGAACTAAATTAATACAATAAAATGTAAAGAGGAAACTCTTCCAATCATGTAGCTTTTGTGCTCATTTCTTTTATTTTCCTGGTACCTGAAATTTATGTCTCTCTGTGCCCAAGTGACTTATAAATCGTCCTTTCCCATCAACACCACTGATCTCAGGCCCTGGAAAAAGATTTTTGAGTCCTGTGATTTCCTTTCCTGCAGCATGTTCATGGTGGTAGGTTACATTAAGTAGTTTCTATAGAATGTAAATTGGGTTATCTGGAATTCTATCAAGTATAGTCATTCTTTCCTCTTCTCTCTAATATCAAGATTAATACTTCTTTCGCTAGTACAATAACTGATGCTCATAATTATATCCCTGAGTTACCGTATTATTCTCTGAATCAAGAAGGTTGCCAGTATGGTTTGAGTAGGTATTTTATTTATACTAATCCTTTAAAAATGTATAATCTTATGTAAAAAATTTTTGTTTTTGTTTTTGACCACACCCATGGCATGTGGGAATTCCTGGACCTGGGATCGAACCCACGCCAAGCCGTGACCGGAGCCCTATCAGTGACAACACAGGACTCTTAACCCACTGAGCTCCATAAAAACCCACACGAGAACTCCATAAAAAGTTTTTTTATTACTTGAATTCCTTGATTAACGAACTCAATTCTTCCTTTGCTTTATGCTGGATAACAGAAAGACTGTTAGAAAGATTTAGGACCCTAAGCTGCAAATCATATTTGCAGGATTACTGGCCTCCTTCCTGTACTTCTCTTGTCAGTTCACCCTCCCACTCTCTAGGATGACAGTTTCTGTGCCACCTCATGTTGCTCTTGCCTTCCTCCCCTTTCTCATCAGACGACCTTGCCTTCCCTCGTTAATCTGAACAGAACGTCCACATCCTCCTGTCTCCAGATCTACTCATCTTGTGTCTGTCCCCACAGACTTGCTTTCCTACCCCTACAAATGAAACAGACCGGCTGGGCTCCTACCCAAGGCCTGTCCCTCCACACATGCCCTCCCTGGATTCCATCCTCACCCAGCCCCCAGGTGATCTGTTCCTACAGCACTGTTTCCCCCTCTTCCTGGATCCTTCCCTTCTACAGCCCCACATGCAGAAATTTCTCTTGTAACTGAAAAAGACCCTTCCCTACTGCATATCATTCTCTAGCCCTACCCCCATTTTTCTGGTCCCTTATATTCACTCTCCTTATCTTGTCACCTCTACTTTCTCTCCTCAGTCTCTCCTGAGCTCACTCCACTGTGGCAGCTCTGTACAAGGCCAGAAACGGACCTCCCTGCGGCCAGTCCAAAGTCATTTGTAGTCCTCTCACCTCTGGATCCCTCAGTAGCCATGGACGCAGCTGCTCATTGCCTTCTTGGCTTTATTCACAGTTCCCAGATCCCCACCTCATTGGTTGCTCCTTCTGCTTCTCTCCTGTGTCTCCTCAGAGTCCCTTCCAGATTCCCCATGTTGGCGGTCCCGCTATGGCACAGTGGGATGGGGGAGGGGGCATGTCTGTAGCATCAGGATGCAGCTTCTATGCCCAGGCCAGCACAGTGTCTGGCATTGAGACAGCTGCTGCATAGTTGCAATGGGAGGTCCGATCTGATCCCTGGCCTGAGAACTGCAAATGCCCCAGGGTGGCCAAAAAACAAACAAACAAACAAAAAATTCTCCATTTGAGGTGCCCTAAATTTTCAACACTTGACTCCTTTAATCTGATCTCACTTCCTCCTATGACTTTAAACACCAGCTGCGTACTGAAATGGTCAGGTTTACATTTCTTCCCTACCGTTCTCCCCTAGCTACAGACTCCTGTTGACAACTCCACCTAGATGACTGTTAGGCGTCTGAAACTTGATATGTCTGAGTGAGGACTCATGCTTCCTCTCCATCCACCTTCCCGACCTCACTCATCTCTGGTCTCTCCTCCTTAGAAGATGGCAGCTTATTCTCTCAATTGCTCATGCCAAACACTTCGGACTCAACCTCGTTTTCTCTCTTTTCCGTAGCCCAGAACCTGCAAGTTCTACTAGTGTATAGGCCTCTTTGGAGATATTGCAGGGTTGGGTTCCGGATCACTGCAATAAAGTGAATATTGAAATAACTTGAGTCACACTTTTTTTTTTTTTTTGGTTTCCCAGTGTAAGTAAAAGTTATGTTGACACTACACTGCTCTATTAGGTGTACAATAGCATTTTATCTTTAAAAACAATGTACATTAATTGAAAGATAATGCTATTGAAAAAAAATGGTATTGAGAGACTTAGGGCAGAGTTGCCACAAATTTTCTTTTTCTTTTTCTTATTTTCCTTTTTTCTTTTTTTGTCTTTTTACGGTCACAGCTGTGGCACATGGAGGTTCCCTGACTATGGGTCGAATAGGAGCTGTACCCTCTGGCCCATGCCACAACCACAGCAATGTGAGATCCCAGCTGTGTCTGTGACCTGCACTACAGCTCACAGCAATGCCAGATCCTTAACCCACTGAGCAAGGCCAGGGATCAAACCTGCGTCCTCATGGATGCTAGTTGGATTCATTTCCACTGAGCCACGACGGGAACTCTACAAATTTTAAATTTAGAAAAAAACACAGTATCTTTGAAGTTCAGTTTAAAAAAATGACACACAATCAAATGAGGTATGACCTCTCACCACATTTGCCACTATAGTAAGCAAGTCCATGTCCTTGCTAGACCTACTGAAGTAGCTTGCTTAGTGGTCTCGCAGCTTCTATGCTTGTTCCCTGGGGTCAGCTCACATTCCTCTTTGCCCAGAAACTTCCAATTTTTTTAAAAAAATTTTACTTTATTCTGGAGTATGTTGATTTACAATGTTGTGTTAGTTTCAGGTTACAGCAAAGTGATTAAGTTATACATATACATACATCTATTGTTTTCCAGATTCTTTTCCCACGTAGGTTATTACAGAATATTGAGTAGAGTTCCCTGTGCTATACAGTAGATCTTTGTTGATTATTTAATTTGTGCACAGTAGTATGTACATGTTAATCCTAGACTCCTAATTTATCCCCTACCACTTTCTCCTTTGGTAACCATGAATTTTTTTTTTTCTTTTCTTATTAGGGCTACATCCGGGGCATATGGAAGTTCCCAGGCTAGGGGTGGAATCATAGCTACAGCTATGCCATAGCCACAACAACACCAGATCTGCAACCTACTCTGTAGCTTTCGGCAATGCCAGATCCTCATCCCACTGAGTGAGGCCAAGGATGGACGCACATCCTCATGGATACTAGTAGTCTTAACCCACTGAGCCACAAAGGGAACTCCACCATAAACTTGTTTTTTAAGTTTGTGAGTCTGTATCCACTTTGTAAGTTCATTTGTATCATTTTTTTAGATTCCACATATAAGTGATCTTTCATATTTGTCTTTTCTCTGTCTGAATTACTTCACTTAGTATGATAATCTCTAGGTTCACCCATGTTACTGCAAGTGGCATTATTTCATTCCTTTTTATGGCTGAGTAATACTTCACTGTATATATATGTACCACAACTTCTTTATCCACTCTTCTGTCAATGGACAGTTATGTTGCTTGCTTCCATATCTTTCCTCTTGTTAATAGTGCTGCCAAGAACATTGGGGTGCATGTATCTTTTTGATTTATGGTTTTCTCTGGATATATGCCCAGGAATGGGATTGCTGGATTATATGGTAGCTCCATTTTTATTTTTAGTTTTAAGAAACTTCCACTACTGTTTTCCATAGTGGTCGTACCAATTTACATTCCCACCAACATTGTAGGAGGGTTCCCTTTTCTCCACACTCTCTAGCACATACTGTTTGTAGACTTTTTGATGATGGCCATTCTGACTGGTGTGAGATGATACCTCATTGTAGTTTTGATTTGTATTTCTCTAGTAATTAGTGATGTTGAACGTCTTTTCATGTGCTTTTTGGCCATCTGTTTCTCTTCTTTGGAAAAATGTTTATTTAGATCTTCTGTACATTTTTTGATTGGTTTTTCATTTTTTTCATAATGAGCTGAATGGTCTCTTTGTATATTTTGGAGATTAACCCCTTGTTGGTCACATCATTTGCAAATATTTTCTCCCATTCTATGAGTTGTCTTTTCATTTTAACAATTGTCATGGTTGGCCTTATTTCACGTATTACCACCTCTTAACTCTCTAGATTATTCAGAAGCAAATCCCAGGCATTCATTTCAGCTGTAAAAATTCCATCTCCATGGAATCTCCAGAGAAGAAAACATGTAGAACTCTAATACCAGCATCATACATCAAAATACCAGTTTCTTAATATCAACAAATTTTTGGTCAGTATTCACATTTTTATTATTTTCTTATGCCAATGTTTAACAGCGTTTGTTTGAATTAGTTTATAGAAAAAAATTCATATTTTAAAATTGTTTGATTTGCTTTTTCTTTCTCTTGTCATGTTCTCTATTTCCCAATACCTCTCTCTATCCTCAACCCCACTCCACCATTTTTGCTCAAGAAAATTGTCATTTTTTTTTTTCCTGCAATCTCCTTCTGTCTGGATTTTGCACACTGTAGCTCCCACATGTTCATCTGTTGTATTTCTTATAAATTGGTAGTTAGTTGTAAAGCTTTTATCAGAATTGGGCTGAATATCAATTTTAGCAAGACTTCTTCAGTGGTAGTGTCTGCTTTCAAAGGAAATAATAATAATGTCTGGTTAGCTCTCTTTTAGTGTTGTTGTCAGCCATTAACATACTACTTAGATTAGCAGTTATCAAATTTTTGCCTTATGAATGTATTACACTCTTAAGAATTATTGAAGATTCTGCAGAGCTATTGTTTAATGTGGATTTTATTTACTTATATTTATATTAAATATTAAAATCAAGAAAACTTTAACATATTTTAAAAATAACAGTAATAAATTTTTACATGTTAATATAGAGAGTATATTTTCTGGGAAATATCTATATTTTCCAAAATTAAAATTTCACAAGAAGAAGAGCATTGTTTTATACTTTTACAAATCTCTTTAATGTCTAGTTTTTGGGGTTTTTTTTGTTTTGTTTTTATTTTTTTGGTCTTTTTAGGGCCAAAACCCACGGCATATGGAGGTTCCCAGGCAAGAGGTCAACTCAGAGCTGTAGGTGCTGCCCTACACCACAGCCACAGCAACATGGGATCTGAGCCATGTTTGTGACCTACACCACAGCTCACAGCAATGCCAGATCCTTAGCCCACTGAGCAAGGCCAGGGATCAAACCTGTGTCCTCATGGATGCTAGTCATATTCGTTTCCACTGAGCTACAATAGGAACTCCTTAATGTAGTTTAATAGACTAGAATACTGATAGATTCTTCTTTCTGCTTCTATGTTCAATCTGTTACAATATGTTGCTTTGGTTGAGATATATAAAGATGTGTTGTTGGAAGTGGAAAGATTTTAATGCCCTTTGCAGATAATTGTAGGCATTCTTCTTGGAATCTATATCAAAAGTTGACAAATGACAATTTTCTAAAGGTTATTTGCAGTGTGAAATCTAAAGCCATGTCAATGAAATGTTTCTATTGTTACATTAAATTCCATTGGTTTAATTTGCTCTTTTAAAGGATCTCTTGCCATGCATGATTTTGTGACAATATTTGGAAAATATACTGATATATGTATATCTTCCAACTGTGATTATGTTTCATTCTTTAGTACAAAGAACGCCATTGGTTACTTTTTAAAAGACTATAAGTGTTGGGAAACTGTCAAGCTCATGGTGGTAAACTCGAGTTTTCCAAGATTCAAATTTTTATTAAAAATTTCGAATATTACCACTGGCAACAGATACTATCAGTTGTATACTTGAAGTGTCAGGTTCACTTCATTTTCAAAGAATACACCTGCCAAATACTCAAATCTGAATAACCATAATTTTTCTGTCAGTTATTCTTTAAAGTGAAACGTGTGTCCAATGAAAAAAGCTGCTACTTTAGCTGGCAACTCAAATAATCATACATGTTATTTCCAAGGAGATGACCATGAGAGGCCAGTTTTCAGCATAAGTATGAAAACTTATAGGTATATTTCTCATTTTATTACCTGAAATATGTACTTTTTTAAAGTATTCAAATGTCAAGCTTTAATGCAATTAATTGTTTTTACTGGTTCACTAGGAAATTTTGAGGTGAAACTGGCTTGTCTCATCTTGCAGTATGTGTTAACAGTGAATACAGTAAATATGAGTATAAGCCATTAAGGTCTTGTTAGGTGTTGATGCCCCAGCAGTTTTGTCCCCCATTACTTCTGTACCATTATCGTAAATGTTAATACAGTGAAAAAGGCCAATAATGTTCTCATATTGCCATCAAAATTATATTAAACTCATGGTCTCCCTAAAAGCATCCTACAGAATCTTACTTTGAAAGCTACTGGTAGATATATCACTTTATTAGGGAGTTGCATTAGTGATATTCAGATCTTAATAGCTGGGATGTTTCTATATAGAAACATATCTTTATCAATGATTTTGTCCTGGGATACAGGTCACATAGAAAAAGCAGGAGAAGTACTTGGTTCACTCCCGTTATGTACCAGTTTTTAAAATAATGAAACGAAGGAGTTCCTGTTGTGGCTCAGTGGTAACAAACCTGACTAGTAACCATGAGTATGCAGGTTCTATCCCTGGCCTCGCTCAGTGGGTTAAGGATCTCTCCTTGACCCACTGTGGCTGTGGTGTAGCCAGTGGCTACAGCTCCCATTTGACCCCCTAGCCTGGGAACTTTCTTATGCCGCTGGCGCAGCCCTAAAAAGCCAAAAAATAAAATAAGATAAATAAAATTAAAGAAAATAAAAATAAAATGAAATAAAATAGAAATGATTTTCTAATATTCTCCAAAGGTTTACCAATTAGAATTTTATTAGAAGATCATAGGAACTTACGAAGTTTAAACATATGTGATGTTTTAATTCTTTCCACTTAGCATCCTAATTGATAATGTTCAAGTTATTCCAGCATTATCTGGTGGGAAATTGTTCAGGTTCGTCAGCTGTCTTTGATAGATAACTTGCCTTCTGGTACAACAATATTTTCCAGACTAATCTTGTTCATGTCCTTCCCCAAACCTGGAACTGGGAATTTTTTTTTTTTTTAAGGAAATAGTTTTTGTGGGAGATGGTATTAGAGTATTAAAGGATGGTATTAGAGGATTTAAGTGCTGGGGGGGAATCTCATTATTTATTGGGTCGATCATTTTTTTCCTAAACTTTTTTATAGACAAAGCCAAGAAAATATGTTTTTTGAAGATAAAGCACCTCATGACCTCATATTGATATCTCAAATTAAATATTAGGACTCCGGAGCTTGTTCGTTCATTTTTGAGTTTTTATTTTTAATTTATTGATCTTACAATTATATCTTCTTTCAATTGTGCCCAAAATCTTGGTCTCAGCAACACCAACAATTATTTATTTGATTTATACCCTATTATACACATAACAATCTCTGTATTTAAGCACTACTAACAACAGTCTCATTAGTAAACAAAAAGTTTATTATTTTTTACTATTGTTATTTTTTCCATTAGGCATGTGTGATCAAATTACCATTTTTAAGTCTCCTGGATAGCTCTTCTCTGAATAGTTATGTGGCTATAGGGAAAATAGGTTTATTTGTTTTGTTTCATTTCTAATCTGGTGGGTTTGCTTTTTAAAATTTAATTTTATGATTGTAAAAAGCATTTTTATGGTTCCACAGTCAAATGTACAAAACAAAATATGTTGAAAAAATTCTAGGTACTATTCCCATCCCTTCCACCCTGCGCCATCTATCTCTTTTTTTGGTAAACAGTTCTCTGATTATAAGACGTATATTCATACCTCCTCTTCCTTAAATAAAGAATAACATAGAGTACTTTTCTCCATCTTGCTTGCTTTTTTTTTTTTTTCCAACGAGTGATATATCCTGCATATCACTCCATGCTAGTATGCAGAGGAAGTGCTCATTCCTTTTAACAGTTGCCAAGTACTTCACTGTGTTGATTAATTCTAGTTTGTTCCATCAGTCCCTTATTAATGGACATTTGAGTTGGCACCAGTATTGAGCTGTTACAAAAAAAAAAAAGGGTGACAAATAGTCTTATGCATACTTAAACAATTTAAAAGAATTTTTGCTAGTATATTTTGGGATAGATTCATAGAAGTGGGAATGCTAAATTGAGGATGCATGTGGAATTTGCTGGATATTGGCAAATCCCCCTCCATAGGGGTTATGCTTGTAATTTTTTTTTCCTCATTTCTCTGCCCACGTTTCATCTACCTTGAGATGCTGGTGCTGGGATTCATCACACCACAGGTATGATTTACCAGCTGACTCCCTGTTAAGTTTTGGCAAAAATGTGCTAGAAGTAGACTGCAAGGCAGGGAAAAGAATGAGACTTGCTGCTTTCTGCTTTGTTCCCTCTTTCTGTCAGGGTCACCCCATGCAAGTTTTTTATCCAGTGACAGTTTCCAATTTTCTACACCCCTAGAACCCTCCCTAAGGTTTCAGCCCAACCAGTCAGCAACCTTCCTTAGAAATCTCATCTCTGCAGGGAGGCCTCCTTCAAACTCTTGAGGTGCCTAACACTAGCCAGACAGTGGTGCCCCTTCCTCAGAGGTCTGACCCCAGTTCCAATTCCACGGGGTCCTTCCCTTCTTTCTCTCTCTCTCTTTTTTTTTTTTTTTTTTTGATCTTTTCTAAGGTTGCACCCACAGCATATGGAGGTTCCCAGGTTAGGGGTCTAATCTGAGCTGCAGCCGCCGGCCTACGCCAGAGCCATAGCAGCGTGGGATCTGAGCCATCCCTGCGACCTATACCACAGCTCATGGCAACGCCAGACCCTCAACCCACTGAGCAAGGCCAGGAATCGAACCCACAACCTCATGGTTCCTAGTGGGATTCTTTAACCACTGAGCCACAACGGGAACTCCTTCTTTCTAACCAGTCCGGCAGCACACCTTTCTCAGAACTCTGCCCAGCTCAGCAGGGCTCCTCCTCTAGGTTTCTATATTCTAATAATCTCATCGTCTTTCCTTTGTTTCCTCAACTTTTTTTTTCTTTTTTAGGGCCACACCTGCATCATATGGAAGTTCCTGGGCCAGGGGATGAATCTGGAGCTGCAGCTACAGGCTTATACCACAGCCAGAGCAACCCCAGATTCAAGCAGTGTCTTCGACCTACACCACAGCTCACTGGATCCTTAACCCACTAAGCGAGGCCAGGGATGGATCCTGAATCCTCATGGTTACTAGTCAGGTTCATTTCTGCTGAGCCACGACAGGGACTCTGTTTCAGTATATTTTGAATAGGTGCTTCTTTTATTTTGAGGAAGGCAGAGAATGGTTTTAGATAAATATCCATTTCCTTTTTTTTTTTTTTTTTTTTCTCTTTTTTGGCCACCCTGTGGCATGTGGAGTTCCCGGGGCCAGAGATTTTATCTAAGCCACAGTTTTGGCAATGCTGGATCCTTTAACCCTCTGTAAGGAGCAGGGGATAGAACCTGTGTCCTGGTGCTGAAGAGATGCTGCTGATCTTATTGCACCACAGCAGGACCTCCATCCATTTACTTTTTTTGTTTGTTTGTTTTTGTTTTTGTTTTTGTTTTTTTGCTATTTCTTAGGCTGCTCCCGCAGCATGTGGAGGTTCCCAGCCTAGGGGTCCAATCGGAGCTGTAGCCACCGGCCTACGCCAGAGCCACAGCAACACGGGATCCGAGCCGCGTCTGCGACCTACACCACAGCTCACGGCAATGCCGGACCCTTAACCTACTGAGCAAGGGCAGGGACCGAACCCCTCAACCTCATGGTTCCTAGTCGGATTCGTTAACCACTGCGCCACGACAGGAACTCCCATTTACATTTTTATTGCAACTCTGGCCAATTTTCCCATCTATCGCCTTTTTACCTTCTATTTTTAAAATAGAAAGCTTTCTTTTATTTTTTTTAAAGCAACCTAAATGTCCATCAACAGAGGAATTGATAAAGAAGATGTGGTACATATATACAAATGAATATTACTTGGCCATAAAAAAAGAGTGAAATGATGCCAACTGCAGCAGTGTGGATGGACCTAGAGATTATCATACTAAGTGAAGTTAGTCACACAGTGAAAGCTGAGCATCATATGATATCAATTGTATGTGGAATCTTAAAAAAAAAAGGATACAAATGAATTTATTTGCAGAACAGAAACAGACTCACAGACTTTGAAAACAAACCTATGGTTACCAAAGGGGACAGGTGATGGGGGAGGGGGATGAACTGGGGGTTTGGGATTGGCATATGCACACTGAGGTATATGGACTGATTGGCTGACAGGGACCTGCTGTATTATTGCACAGGGAACTCTATCCAATATTCTGTGATAATCTATAAGTGAAAAGAATCCAAAAGAGAATGGATGTGTGTACATGTATAACTGAATCACTTTGTTGTATAGCAGAAATTATCACATTTTAAATCAACTATGCTTCAATAAAACTTTAAAAAAATGAAAAATACATTTTTTTGTATTAGCTTTTCCAATCCTTTATAGCCATATAAATTCAAAGTATTTTCCCACAAGGGATCATCATTTGTCTTTTTATTTGGCTCATGGCAGTTTAATTTTTAATTTTTATTTTATTTGTTGGCCTTGCAAATGTTGTTATATTTATGTAACCAAAGGTATCATTCTTTTTTCCCATTGCTTCTGGAGACAGATTCAAAATTAAGGAAGGTTTCCCTACTCTTAGATTACAGAGGAATATACCCATGTTTTCTTTTAATATGTGTATTGTTTCACCTTCGTCTTTAAATTTCTGCTCCATTTGGAGTTTGTTCTGATGTACTATAAGGAACATATCATTTATATTTTCTTTCTGGGCAGGTCCCTGAAGACCCTGTTCTCCTTCGTCATGACACCAGCAAGTCCTCTGAGGTCAGGACACACTGGTGGAGAGCATGCCACGAAGACCATCGTCATGGCCAAGTTGGGGGGGTCTGGGCTCCTTCAAACAAGATAGCTAAACAACCCCAAGAGTCTGAAATTTGGCTTTGGTGAAACTGGTAAGCAGCAAGTGCTGAAGCTGTATTTAAAACACTTAGTATCCCCAGGTTTGTTAGCACAGCTTTGCTGGTCTAAAGAGCTGGTGCTGCACTCAGATGGAATGTTAACACGCCCATAAACGAGGTCTGTGTTTGCACATGTCTATCAAAAGCAACCTCAAAGATCAGAGACCATTTCAAAACTGTGAAGACATCCACCTGCCTCTTTCTTAAAGCTGGAAAAGGAACAGGGTCTGAACTTTCCAAAGGGGCCTCAATTATGTGCAGGTGTCCTGTAAATTAAGGGTTCAAGAGTTTTAGAGTATATGTTCCAATTGCTAATTTAGACCAATTAAGAAAGAACAAAGACTCGAAAACAAACACATAAAATTACTTTGTCTCAAAAGAGACTACCAATAGCATCCTATACATGGGAAGCCAAATAGATCTCAGGAAGCAGCCTCACTGAATCAGCTACCATCACTTCTAAATGGAAATAAACTGTTAGATGGAAACAACTAGTATTTTTTTTCTATTTTGACACTTGTGCATAAATTGAGTGATTTCATTGGTGTGATTAGATAAATAACACTTGTTTGAAATAACTTTGATGGATGTCATTTCACTTGTGTGAGATTATATAACCTAATTTTTAGGTGGTAAATTTTGCTGATTTAGAATTTAAAAAAAAGGTTAGAGTTCCCTAGTGGCCTAGTGGTTAAGGATTTGATGTTGTCACTGCTCTATTAAAAACAAACAAACAAAATTCCTCCTAGGACCTGCTTATCACTCAATAAAATACTTCACCTATCATCTTTACCTCGGGAAACACTGGACTACTCTTTCCCTCCTCTTTTTGAGTGCTTTTAGAAATACAGAATATTCTGGGCTTACCAGAGGTAAGAGGATAAGATTTTTTTAATGGTTCTCATTTTATTGTCTATCACTATTAGTCTCTTGCTTGGCTCTTTCTGTTAGTGATCTCCAGGTCTCTGACTTTTTGAACTTTTTTTTTTTTTTTTTTACCCTTTGTTTCTTCCTTAAAGAAAGAAAGGCCTGTTATACTAGTAATGAATAATCTAATGGAATCCTGCTGCTACTCCCTACTGCTCCGTGTCTCTCCTTCTTTCATATATGTGTTGTCACACGCAAGTATAATGTATACAGTGCAGACATATTAACAAATGCCCCCGCCCAGTCTGCCTCCAATTAAGTTGCCAACCCAACGCCTGACTTCCAGCCACCGGAGAACAGATTGCCTGTTACATCACTCAAGTCCATTATTCTCCTTTCTTCCTGTGGCACACGCTCCTTCTAGATGCTTTTTAGCTCATGGTTTAAACAGAGGCAAGACATACTCTGCATTTCAAGATTAATATCATATACCCTTGACTTTTACAAGCCTAGACACCCTGGGGACTGACGTTTAACAGATGTTAATGGAATTTAATTTTTACACGCCCTTTGTGCGAATATTTATCTTCAAAGTAAAATAGTATGAAACCTTAGGAAGCACCAAGAAAATTTCAAGACAAATTATACTTCACTCTAGATCCTTAAGTCAAGTTACAGAGTCTGAGCAAAGTAGAAAAGCTGTCTTTTGATATTTAGAATTTAAAATTTGAATATAATTATCATTAATTTATTACACTATTATTAACAGGCATTTTGCCACAGTTATTACCATTACGGAACAGTTCTAAAATAATTTGTCTTCAGTCTATTTTCTCATTGATTTTCATTAGGCAAGGAGTCCCTTCTGTGAGGAAAAAAAAATCTGGCCCCAAATATACTAAATAATAATCAGCATGATAAATGTTTTAAACATTTTTATAAAAAGAAAAAACCTCTAATAAAGCAATACCACTTGAAAATACTTGTAAAATTATAGATACTCAACAATGTGTGTTGAGTAAATTAATTTCATGTTCTACGGCTGTGCCTAGAAGCATAATAGCCACTTGTTTTATTATTTTTTTTCAAGTACCCTTTTGTCTGGATGTAAATTAATTTAATTACAAATTTTGGCCAATGTAATAATTCATGGAATTTGAATAATTAAAGATAGAAGAAAATATCTCCTTGGTAATCTTCCTAATTCGTGAATTCACACACCAAAAAAAACTGTTGGTTTATTCTCTACATATTTAGAATGTTGAAATCTCTCCAGTTCCAATTAATGAAGAAAAACTCTTCTCTTTTTGCTTCAGTGGCTGGCACTGAAGTGCCTACTTAATAAACATTTGATGAGTAAATGAATGATTTTGACAGTAGCCAGGCGCTTACAGCAAAAATGAGGTAATGCAGTGCATTGTGAAGAGCATGTGTGGAAACAGAACTGGGTTCTTGTCCTAGATCTGTCACAAACTAGCAGTGTGACCTTAGGTAAGTAACTTGACCTTCCTGAACCTCAGCTTCTTTCATGGAAATGTGAATACTTGAGGTGACCTTGAATGGCCTTCTGGCTCCAGAATACTACAGTTCTAAATCTTAAAACTGGCTGTTTTACTTTGGGCCTTAGCCTTGTGTCTCTACCCCCTGTTTAGCCTAGAAAACTTCTGTATTTGAGATTACATGTAGTTGACTCTGGAACTAACTATAGTAAGAGGTTCAATATGCTAAGGCAAGCAGTAGAAATACAGTAGCCTTGAGGGCTCACACATAAAGACTAGAGCAAGTGTAAGAGACAAGAGAAGTGGAAGGCATGTCCGCAGAGTGTCTCCAGGTAAAGTATTTAGTTCAGACTGGAAAGTCTCCAGAAGACAGTAGGTTTTCTCTAGAGGTAGCAGTAAGTTTTATTTATGACTGATTAACAACTGATTAATTTATAAAAGGCTTCCCTTCCAAAGAGAGCACCAGGATGTTTTATTTCCTAATTGGATAGTGACTCTGAACATAAATAAAGGGAGAATCACTGCCGCCTGTTGGGCAGACGCTCTGACATGGCAGGTTTGTTCTTGTCTCTGCCCTGATTCACTGTATGACCTTGGGCAAGTAATCTATCTTCCCCCAAACCAGTTTCCTTAATTATAAAAGGGAAATAAAAATACTTGCTGCCCGCCACCGAGGATTAATAAGCAAGGTGAATGGCTTCAAGCTCCCAGAGGGGAAAAGGCTGTATATAAGCAAGCAAAGAACGCTGGAAACACTGTTGGACTTATCACATAACTGGGGAAAGAAAAAAACCACATCTGTAAAACTCTGGAGCTTTCGGTTCCCAGTCTACAAACAAAAAGCACTCCCCTTTTACAACCAGCCCATTTTTTCTTTTTTTTTTCCCCTGCATGTTACCCAAAATACACCGGAGACCAGGAAGTTTCCTTGGCTGGAAGACAGGCACTGAGTTTATTCCATGAACGGTGACATCTTGAGGGGCAAATTGGTGTTTTGGTGCCTCAAACTATTCGGTAAGATAATGGGTGACTTGCCATCTATAAAGAGATATGTGTCGATGTCTGGCATATAATATGTTTCAAATAAATATCTGCTATAACTTCTGTTTTTGGCAGCATAATTCAAACTGCTGGAATATTTTCCTACTAAAAGTCAAAGGTCCCTATGAAACAGTGTCGGGGTACAAAGGAAAACCTGATGTAAACATATTTTACAAGGGGGCGGGGAAACTAATACAAAGCCTCGAAGCTCACTCACTTGGCGGAATAAGCCGTGGGGCCGGGTGGAGGTGGCGGCAGAGGGAGTGGGTGGCAGAATTGAGCAATGCCTTACAATTCGGCTGCACGATCGCAAGGGGGCACTGTGAGCCTGCTTTGGCGAGGGAGAGGCGGTGAGCAGCGCTGGGTGGAAAAGGCTTGTTGCTTCCAGCACCCAAGCGCGCTGTAGAAACACAACCCAGCCGGGTCAGAGACCCTAGCTCGAGCTCCCGCAGGGGTGACCCGGGTAATCCAGCAGGGGTGAGGGGCGGGCTACACGTAGCCTCACAGCTCTTTGTATTAGACTCCCGCCACCACCGCCCCCCATCCTCCACCAGTTTTGATCTTGGCAGGTCCTTCCTGGTAACTGTTCTTAATATGGGATCCTGGAGTCCTGGGGCTTAGGGACCCAGATCACCCTCTCCCCAGCCTCTCCTCCCACCCCGCAACTATAGGGAATTCTTTGGGCGCACCTAGATCAGTGGTTTTCTCGGCTAAAAGAGCCAAAGTTGTCATCTGATTCTTTAAGGGGGTCTGCGTCCCCAAAGGAGTTAATCTCTTTTGATTTAGGAAAAAAGCATCTCCCTCCCCGTCCAACGCACAGGTCTGGAAACGACCTCGAAATCACGGTTGTCCACCTCCAAGGTCGGGGCTAGCGGTTGGCACGCCCCACGGGGACTCCTGGAAAAGTGTCCAGTTCAGGTCCTGAAATGGCTCAGGTGCAAAGTAGAATAGCACTTTCGAGAAAAGAGAGGAGAAGTGAACTTGCCAAACCGAGTACCTAGCCCCAAATCCCTTAAGCTCAAGAAGAGATCAACGCTTAAGGAAACTCAGGCGAGGTACTCGGGCTGTTCCACCTGCTGCTCGGGTCCCCACCCCACGGTTTGTTCAGGCATTGGGCAGCAAGTGGGGAAACTCCGGTGGATTTTGTTCTTCCCTAGAGAGAAAGTGCCACGGGCGGAGATTTCCATGTGTCTCCTTCAACCAGAGCTGGGTGGTGGTAAATCGATGTCCACGCGATCCCTGGGCAGGAAACGTGAGCTCCTCTCCCTAGGTTCCAGGACTGGATGCCTCCAAGTGTCCCTGAGGGGCATAGCCACCCGGGCAGGTCTGGCGGAATGCTGGGTGGTGGTAGTGGGAACCGGAAGGAAAGCACAGTGGAGACGAGGGTGAGAGGATCCGGAAGAAAGTCGGGTGGGGGACCATATGGAATGCACCAGCCGAGGGGAGAATATAACCCATCCCAAACTTCTGCAGATCCCCGGGTCTGGGAAGGAAGAGTCAGATAGAAGCACCAGCCTCTCCGGCCGCCCAAGGTGCCCAGCTGCAGCGAGGAGGGGCCGCACGCAGCGCGGGCTGGAAACGGGCGGTCCCCGCGTTGTGCCCACCCGCCAAGCCAAAGCGCCGCTGCTCCGAGCGCTGAGCTGCGGTCCTTGGGAGAAGTCAGACCGCTGGGCTCCGGCCTGCGGGCGGGATCCGAGGAAGGGGGATCCAACGCAGATCAGGAAAAGAGGAGAACTTAACCTCACAGCCTCACCTAGCCTGGGGGAGTGCTCTTGGGCCCGCGAGCGTGCAGACTGGAGACAGAGAGGCTCTGGAAGAAGTGAGCTCCGAGATTTCCACCAGCTAGAGAAAGCCGATGGAAAAAAAAAATGTAAAAAGCAATCCAAGACGGCTAGCAGTTTGGAAGACACCCCCTCCCCGCTAGGAGGACGACAGTGACTCGGGAAGACGAGGCGCTCCCGGGCGGCCGCGGGTCTGCGCCGAGGAGCCGCCCCCCCCGGCGTGGGGCGCGCACCTGCAGCGGCCAGGAACTGAGATGCGGGGCGCGGCCCCGGGACAGTCCCGGCTGTGGAAAGTACGGGGCAGCGTAAAGCTGCGCTGACCCCAGCGGGTCCGAGGGGTGTGCCCGGGCCCCGCCCGCCTCCGCCCCCTCGCGCGCCCGCGGCGCGCCCCTCCCCGCGGCGGCGGCGGCGGCGGCGGCAGCGGCGGCGAATCCAGGGGCGGCGCGGAGCGGAGCGGCTCGCCCAGCCAACAGTGCCTGCGAGCTCCAGGCTGCTTGGGGAATTCACTTTACCGCTTTGCAGCTTCTCCCTCCTCAGGCTTCTTCTGATGGCTTTCTGTCTCCGGCCCTGTCCTTTTCTTTAAAAGGAAAACTTTACTGAGATTTCTTTTTCCCCTTGGAGGAGAGGATTAAAAGTTCTCAGAACTGGTGCAGCCAGTGCCTCTCGGGCGCTGGGAGGGTGTTTGCCGGTGGGGTTCCAGTTCCACCATGTGCACCAACATAGTTTACGAGTGGCTGAAAGCGCTGCAGCTCCCGCAGTACGCGGAGTCCTTCGTGGATAACGGCTATGATGACCTGGAGGTGTGCAAGCAGATCGGGGACCCGGACCTGGACGCCATCGGGGTGCTGGCGCCCGCGCACCGCCGCCGCATCCTGGAAGCCGTGCGCCGGCTGCGGGAGCAGGACGCTGCTGCCGCCGGCCTCTATTTCACGCTAGAGCCGCAGCCGCCGCCGGTGCCTCCCGGGCCACCCGCGGTCTCCGTCCCCACCCGCCGCCGGGGGGAGCCCTGCAGCGGCCCGACCCAGGGCCCCCGCGGGGACCCGCGCAGCCAGACGACCGCCCCTCGCGGCAGGGAGCTGGTGAGCTACCCCAAACTGAAGCTGAAGATCATGATCAGGGACAAACTCGTCCGGGACGGCATCCACCTGAGCAAGCCCCCGTACTCCCGCAAGGTATGGAGGCGCCGCCCGGGCGTGGCGGGGCGGGCGGCGGGAGGGGACGTGGCCCAGCCGCCTCTGCCCAGGCTTGGCAGCCCGTTCGGGAGATGCCGGGGAGGCGAGGATGCTAATGGGTGTTTGGGATTCTCTTCTGTGTTCCTTCTGTGTTCGCTCTTTATTCCTTCCTTCCTGGTGTCACCAGCGGTTAGGACATCATCCCTCACCCAGGTGTTAATTCTAAACTAGGACCTAGTCCCTGCGTAGTTTCCCTCGGGAGCTGGACGCGCGGTGACTCTTCAGGGGCACAGGACAGTGCTTGACGCCCTTCGTGGTCGCGTTCGGGTCTGAGAGGTACCAGAAGAATGCTTAATACCCATATTGTTTTCGACCTTTCTCTTTCTCGTCCTTTACCTTACCTTTTTGAGACGCTCCCGAGGGAAACTGGCAAACTCTTTTCTTTATAGAGTGGGAAATGATGCCCTGTTGCTCTCAATTCCATCAAGTCGAATCCCAGCACTGCTGCAGATTTGAAACGTGAACCACTGACATGAACAGTCTAGGGGAAAAGTTAACAAAACACAAGTCAGGCCACTTGGGATAAGTTCCTTCAGCTGCAGCCTAGGGAGGTAATGAGTGCTAAGGACATTGGAGAAAATGGAGCCACTGAGCGTGCAGCAGCCGAGTTCTGTGCTGGAACACCAGTTTGGTTGGTTATTAATCCAGATGAGATAAAGTAGGTACAGCTGTGACCTAGAAAGGCTGAGTGGATGTGTATATGGGAGGGGAGGGCAGAACCCTAGGAAGTGAGGTTTTCGGGTGCCGGTGAGGAATTCCCTGGAGAGGGAGCCTCTTTCCCTGAGCGGGGACGTTATGGCAGTGAGGAAGGCTGAACTGTGGATTTGGGTGTGTAATAATTAACTGCGCTGTCTTAATTCTTACAAGAGCTCAGCCTCCGGCTGAGTCTGTTCACTTCAGGCTTCTGCCGCCAGCCAGGTAGAAGGTCCTGACTTGAAAAGGAGAACAGCACAGGTTATCCTCAAGCCTGCCTGGAGTTACCCAGGAAAAGGTGCATTTCATCTCCAAGAAATGGGGACTTGGAGAAGCCAGGGGAGGATGAAGATGAGGATGCTGCAGCTGGCAAGGAGTAAACACCGCACCTGAACAGGGACATGTGGATAATCCAAATGCTGTGTGTTTGTCTTGGGCACTAGGCATTGCTTTACAGTCTGAAGTGAAGGTCCTGATGCCCTGATTTAAGGAGGCTCAAGAGAAAGCTTTGTAAAAAGTAGATAACAATATCTAGGGAGGACAGGGCTAGAAGATTTAATATTGTCCATATGTTATCTTGTCAGACAGGCAATTCAGATAACCTGCCAAAGAGTATGAATTGGTTTTATCTAAAACAAACTATATAAAAAGGGTGGGTCTGGAGGACAGTCTGCCCCAAATTAAACACGTGTGCCAGTTAGCCGCTCTGACCGTGTTTCTGATCTGTGCCCCAAACAAGGCAATGGAGGGGAGAACATAGTTTTCCCAGGCGGGTGGAATGAGAGCTAGGTGAAGTGCAGTGTGTATGTAGTGACTTTGACCACCAGTGTGAAATCAAGGCTCCTTCCTGGAGATAGCAGCTCCAAGGAGTTCAAAGCCAGCCAGACTTTCCTGATGACATCCCAGGAAGTGCGATGGGCTTCAGCTAAGAGAGTGTGAGCACCTGGGTACAGGTGAGGGCACAAGTCCAGTCCTGGCCAGAGAGGGGCGCAGAGATAAGTTAGTAGCACTACGGTTTGCTTATTCCCCAGGAGAGGAGCTGAGGACTAGGCTGGGAGGACATAGGGCAGGGTGTGGAATGGGGGTGATGGGTAGGAAGGGACATACTTTGGTTCTGAGACTTAATAAGACAGGCCTAGAGATCAAACTTAGAAGCTGAAGAGGATAAGTGGAAGTGGATTCTAACCACACGGATGTGTGGGCATATAGGCTTTGGGCTCTGCCCTCCTGCCTACATCAGTGTGTGATGTGGTAGTGCATTTGCCTTAGTGCAGTTTGTTGAAGAAAATTTCAGCTTGCGTTGTGATACTATTTACTTTCCATGTAAATAATGATTTCTGTCACCGTTTCTATAAATCCCATAACAGTAATGCTAGATAATAAAGATATACCCCTATTCAGTTTCTATGTATATATCATTCTCTTTCTTGAACCGATGAAGGAGTAAAATGGGGCCAGAAGTGTTTTTATACCTTCTTCGTTGATGCTCTAATGGGGGACAAAAACATGGAGCTGATAAATTTAATTGTAAAAAAGTTCTGTTACCAAATATATTCCCCTATTTTTTACAAGTTAAACACACACTGAAATAGAAACTAAAGTGTAATTCATGTACCCAAACTGAGCAGGAACGGTGTATAGTGCCAGGTCACCTCCGTGGGTCATTGTAACTTTGTTGCTTATATGTGCATTGCCTTGGAAGTTTTGGGTTTTAAATTATTTACAATGTTTTCCAACATAGCTTGTTTCTTTGCAGACAATATGAGGACTTCATTAAAATGTGATCCATGTTGTAATTTCTCCAGATTCTTTGGCTCTGTCATGATCAGCTCACATAGTGTTTGGTTATGTATGTTCGGAATTCTGCTTGTTAGAACCGGCTCACTTCTCCTTAGACTTGGCATGGTCGATCCTTGTAGTCATTTGTACTTTGGTGAGAATATTAGATGGTTTGAAAGCAGATTTTACCAAGGGTGATGGAGGCAGAGATAGTGAATCTTTCCAGAGGAAAGTACGTTGAGGAATTTCCCCCAAGAATTACTTGAAAGGACTGTAGGATTTTGTGGGATTAGCCCCAGTAACAGTCAGTCTTACCAGGGGCTGTGCTGCCGTGCTGTGTTCATCAAATCTTATCAACATTTGCCACTTTCCTCTTTTAGATGAGTTAAAATATATGAAAAATAAGTTCCTCTTTATTTTCCAAAGGCAGTCTGGCTTTGGGAAACCAGGAGCTTGGTAAGAACACTGCTTAAAATTGAAAAACACTGCAAGAGTCCCCCTTCTGCCCTGTCCTTAGCTTCTCCGACTGCTGTGATTTTTACCTTAATGAAATAGGGATATGTTTTCACGAAGTAAGGATGAGGTAAACTTTGTGTCCATGATTTCAGTACTTTACCAAGTCTCTCTATGCCAAGGCTCTGCCAAACTCTGGCTTACTGTGATTGCCTTCGAAGGAACTCAGGTGGGGAAGATACCAAATGGAAGCAACAGTGATGCAGTGTGATGATTGCTTTGAGGGGAAGGACATGATGCCATGAACAGGTGCATCCAGCCTGGTTGGTGGGGAGGTGGGATCATGGCAGGCTTTCCAGAACTGGTCTTTGGTTTGAGAACTGAAGGATAGAGGTTAGCCTGGAGTATAGAGTGTCTGTGGGGAATGAGTGTTCTAGACAAGAGAGAGCGGCCTGTGTGCAAAGGCCAGAAAGGGAAGCAGTGCAGCATGCATCGGTGCAGCAGGAATTTAAAGAAATTCAGTCTGGCTGGAACACAGAATGCTTGGAAGAAGTGGCAAGGGATGGAGGGAAAGGCTGGGGTTGGTCCTGGGTGGCCTGGAAGTCAGATTTAGGAGTTGGAGTAGATCTTGAGAGGGGAACTCTTGATGGAGCCTGACCAGAGATTGAGTAAATGATTAGGATGTGGTTGCAGCATCAGGAGAGATTTGCTGGCAGCCTGGACTGTGTGGTGACAGTGAGCAAGGAGCCGTGGGAGTGCCTGAGAGTAGAACTGCCAGAACTGGGTGATTGTTTGGATGACAGGGCTGAAAGAGAAGAGGGGGATGTAGATTTCTGGTTTAGGATTTCGATGCCATTTCCTGAGTAGGGGACCCAGGAGAAGAGCAAGTTTGGAAACAAAGATGTTGCCTTCAAGCTTAAACATACTGAGCGTCTGATGCTGGTGCCATGTTTGAACCTCCTTGTCTAATTGGCAGTTGGAAGTATGACTGCGGAGCAGAGGAGAGATCCTGGGGTCAGAGATACAGGTTTGCGAGTTGTCTGCACATTGATGCTGTGCACAGAATTGCACTGTAGAGGGAGAAGGTAGACAGGACGAGGACAGAACTCTGGGGAATGCCAGGGTTTAGGAGATGGGCAGAGGACGGAGAACCTTCCAGGGAGGCAGAAAGGGGGAGTCAGTGGAAGCTATAATGTTTTAAGGAGGAGGGACTGGTCAGGATGTCAGAGAGTAGCCAAGCAGGGCAAGAATCCAGTGTGTCCAAGGGAAGTAGCAGCCAGACCAGTGGGGACCCCGGAAATAGATGCAGGTGTTGTGATCAATGAGAAGACGAGGAGATAGGGAGCACAGGTGCCTCTTTTTTTTTTTTTTTTTTTGAGATAATTTTTTTAAAGAGTAGGTTTGGGTTCAAAGCAGAGTTGAGAGGACAGTACAGAGATTTCCTCTACCCCCCTGCGCCCCACATAGGAAGTCTCCCTGTTATCAGATCCTACCAGAGTGGTGCATTTGTTACAATGGATGAACCTACATCGATACATTATAACCTCCTAAAGTTCACAGTTTACATTAGGGATCATTCTTGGTGTCCATTCCTGGCTTTGTATAAGGAATGCCATGTAGCCAGCATTACAGCAACCTAATGATTTTTTGCTGTCTCCATAGTTTAGTCTTTTCTGAAACATGGCATAGTTGGAGTTCTGTATAATATGTAACCATTTCAGATTGGCTTCTTTCCCTTAGTAATGTGCATTTATGGTTCCTCTGTGTCTTTTCATGGCGTGATATCTCCTTTCTTTTCAGCGCTGAGTAATATTCCACTGTCTGGATGTGGGACAGACCACTTTTTAATGAAGTTGGACTGAGAAGTTAGAACTAAAGCTACAGCTGGAGGCTGGAGGAAGAAGGGAAAATTTGAGTCAAGGGAAGAGTTTTGTGTGCGGTTTTTTTTTTTTTTTTTTTTTTTTTTGGATGAGAGAAGCTGTAGCACGCCTAAGTGTTGGTGGGAGGGAGCCAGAGAGAGGGAGCTGAGGAAAATATGGGAGAAGGGAGATGGCCCAAGAGATCCAGCAGGTGGGTGGGAATTGTGTCTAGAACATTGGGAGGAAAAGGTAGACTCCCTTCTGGTGGGAGGAGAGTGCCTTCTCCATGGTAGAGGGGGGGAGAGGAAGCATGGGTGAGGAGCCTGGAAGCTTGTGGGGGTGACATTTGTGAACACCCTCATTCCTCTGTTTGCTCACATGATACGGTGAGGGGAGATGGAGAGATTAGAGGTTTCTGGAGAACATTGTGTTAATAGACAAATATTAGGTATTATGAATCTGGTGTTTATAGCTAGGTCTAAATACAGACATTATACAATAATACTTATAGGACGTATGTAACTATACATGAGTAGGAAGTACCTTCACCATTCATGTATTTGTGCTGCTGATCGCAAGCTATGCGTGATGTTTGCTGAGTACTGTTAAGTTCGGCAGTGCTTAGGTGTGTGGCTTGCGGTAGATGTGGATGGTCTGGGGCTGTAAGAGTATTCTGTTTCCTGGCAGAATTGGGAAAGCAGAGGGTAGGCTCTAGGGTAGACAGTGGATGGGGCAGGTGTATGGATTTCTTCACTAAAAGATATCTGCTTGCCACACACTACCAGCTAGAGCTGTGTGAGTTAGTACAGGCTTACTTAATAATGCTGTAGGAATGGTAAGCTTCATTCACACCTCGGGAATCTAGTTAAGTGGTAAAGCTCATGGGTATTTGGGAGAGATGGCTTGGGGTGAAGGTTTGGAGAGACAGGTAGCCTGAGGACACCTGTGTCTATGGCCAGGGCAAGGATTTAGAAATCTTTATATATATATATAACATATATATAATATATGTAATATAATATCTACTATGCGATATATATAATATGTAATATATAATATATAATTATTAAGAAGATTCAGAAGTCTTTATATATTTATTTAGGATTTATAAGTCTATATATACAAATATATTATTATTAAGAAGGATTTAGAGGTCTTTATATATTTATTCATTAAGAAGGATTTAGAAGTCTTTATATATATATACTGTTAAGTTATATATATATGTATGTAATTAGCCATGCCCATGGTATGTGGAAGTTCCCAGGCCAGGGATCGAACCTGTGCCACAGAAGTGACAATGCTGAATCCTTAACCACTAAGCCACCAGGGGACTCCTAGAAGAAGTAGTTAGAAAGAAAAGAGAGAGGTTGGCAGAGATATACTTGCATCCTTTGGAGTTGTGCCTTGGGTCCTGGCAGAAGCTGTAATGACAATAAATATGCCTTCTCCCAAGAATTCCTCTGCCTTTATTAAGTTACTAGAGATGGGAGCTGGCAAAGTTCCGTTTTCCCAGCTCAAGTCAGTACGGTTGGGTATCCTCAGCCCAGGCGGGTGAAGGTCTTTCTCGGCTTTTATGTTTCCTGAGTAGAGCACTGCGGATACGAGAGAGAAAGGAGACAAACAGGGCTGCCGCTTCGGTCATGCTCCTTACAGTTTACCTGCTATGGAATTTCCATGGACTCACAGCCATGCATCGAGCTGCTCATTCATCTGCTTAATAGATACTGGGCACATGCCCTGTGCCAGGCCTGAGGCTTACAGCAGAGAAGTAGACAGACACACTCCTGCATACAGTTTAATGGACCTGTATGTGGAGGGTCTAACCCAGTGCCTGACGTGTGAATGGCTGCACTGAATATTATTTCTACAAATCTCCAGGGTTGGAGAATTTTACCCTTGTGCTTATTTTAAATGTTAAAAAGGTCAGCCTGTGGTCGAGGCTTGAGTAAGGTGGTGAAGTTTAAAATCAAACTGTGTTTATTCATTAAGTATGGTCAAAGAAGAACTGGGAATTAAAATGCTACTCCTGCAGGTCCTTTAAAAAGAAGACCTTGGCAGCAGGGCCAGGACCAGGGTGAGGTGGGTGGGGCACCAAGGTGCCAAATTTCAGGAGGGACTCACCCTCTATGCCATGCAAGCCTTGGCAGGCTGCCAGGAATAAACCAATCATTTATCAGACATACCACATATTCTCAGGCATGGCAGGTAGCCCTCAGGTCATACACAGGGCGGTCACCTACTCTGCCGATGCTCTGAGTGCTGAGAGCTTAGTCAGTGCTGAGCTTCCAAACTAAGATGACATGGCTTCTTTTCTTTCTCTCTTCCCCCCCCCTTTTTTTTTTTGCCAGATGTACATTATATTTAAATTTATTAATAATGGTAGTGATTTTATTTTTTTCTTTCTTTGATGCTTCTTTTTTTTTTTTTTTTTGAAGTATCTTTGATTTACAAGGTTGTGAAAATTTCTGCTGGACAACAAAGCGACTCAGTCATCCATAGACACATATCCATTCTCTCTCTGAATCTTTTCCCACATAGGTGATCATAGAATACTAGGTAGACTTCTCTGTGCTAGACAGCAGGTCCCTGTTGGCCAGTCATTCCACATACCTCAGTGTGCATAAGATGATGTGGTTTCTATGGTTATGGCAGCCCATGAGTTCATCCAGATAAGAGGGTCCTGTGGGTTCCTGTTTCCCCCTCTCTGCTGACACTGTGCTCCCATGGATAATTGCATACAACTAGACTGCAGAGCACAACCCAGCTTGGCCCCGGACTAGGTCACCTTTGGATCATCTGTAAAAAGTAGCTCTACTAGTGCCCACTTCTTAGATTCTTAAGATGATTAGATGAGCTGTTACTCATGAACTTCTCTGAACAAAATTTCTCTCCATTGCCTAGGGCTGTGATAACAAACGACCGCAAACTGGATGTACAAAATGGCAGAAATGTATTCTCTGACAGTCCTAGAGGCTAGATGTCCAAAGTTAAGGTATCAGTAGGGTCTTGCTCCAAGATCCTAAGGGTCTGCACCTTGATTTACCCATAGATGCTCCTACAAAGGCTCCCAGCAGCGTCCCTCTCCTGCCATTGGCAGGATAAGCAGTGATGATCTGCTGGAGCACGTGCCCAAATGTCAGAACAGCCTGCGCAGCAGCCTGGATCTGGTGCAGAGACTTCCTTGTTCTGGGCCCTTCTCAAAACTAGCAGATTTTTATGTGTGCGTGCCTGGGTCTTTTTAGGGCCGCACCTGAAGCATATGGAAGTTTGCAGGCTAGGGGTCAAATCAGAGCCGTAGCTGCAGGTCTACGCCACAGCCACAGCAACATGAGATCCGACCTACACCAGAGCTCACAGCATCGTGGATCCTTAACCCACTGAGCAAGGCCAGGGATCGAACCCACGTCCTTATGGATACTAGTCGGGTATCCACTGAGATAGGACAGTGATCTATATTCCAGCTGAAAGCAAACTGCTGAGCCACAATGGGAACTCCCAAACTAGCAGATTTGGGAATCTCTTGGTAAAAGGTCTGATGAGGAATAGATTGTCTCCAAAATCCAAAAAGGCATTGTGCCTCTTTTTTAATTGTAGGAGGGCCAGTTGCAACTGTTTATCCTCAGTTTAGAAAGGATATCCCCAGATGCCCCACACTGGTGGACCCCTGAAAGTTCCCCCTGAGCCAGAAGGCCCCTGGGTTTTGGCTGGATTGCCTCCTTTCTGACATGCAGAAGTCTTAGCAGTACGTCTAGAGTAGTTGCTATGTCTTGCTCACTAGGTCCAAGCCACATGATGTCATCAGTTAAGGGGACCAGTGCCGGATCAAGCAAAAGGGAAAGGTGATAAAGATCGCTGTGAGCTAAATTATGACATGGGCTGGAGAGTCAATATACCCCCTGAAATGGACAGTGATGTATATTCCAGCTGAAAGCAAACTGCTTCTGGTAGATATTAACAGGCTTTGAGGAAAGAAAAACCATTTGCCGGATGAATAGCCTGGCTCCTGGGAAGTGCTCACCTGTGTTAGCTCTATTCCCTAGCCTTGCTTGGGCATTTCAGCCCCCATCATGATGCTCATGTGTCGGCTGAGTACACAAGAGCCTGTTGGCTCGGGTCTTATGTGTGATGATTGGGATGCTTGGTAATTAATCACCAGTAAATTCTTAGTGCTAGTGAGGCCCAGTCATTTCTGTGGACCTGAGGATACAATAGTGAAAATGATTTTTTTAATATAAATATTTTGGAGTTCCATGGTAGCTCAGCAGGTTAAAGATCTGGTGTTGTCACTGTCGTGGCACCAGTTCAATCCCTGGCCCAGGAACATGCTACAGGAGTGGCCAAAACAAAAATAAAATAAGCATTTCAAAAGTAGATATTCAGGAGTTCCCATCATGGTGCAGCAGAAATGAATCCGACTAGGAACCATGAAGTTGCGGGTTTGATCCCTGGCCTTGCTCAGTGGGTTAAGGATCTGTCATTGCTGTGAGCTGTGGTGTAGGTTGCAGACGTGGCTTGGATCTGGCGTTGCTGTGGCTGTGGTGTAGGCTGGCAGCTGTAGCACCGATCAGACCCCTAGCCTGGGAACCTCCATATGCTCTGGGTGTGGCCCTGAAAAGACCAAAAAGAAAAATAAAATTAGATATTCAAAATTAGGTTGTAATGTTCAGAACAGTCGCTTGGTAGATTACAGCATAGCCATTACTTGGAACATTTTGGAAAATCTTGGGTCTGCAGAAACTTCTTTAGAGTAACTTAAATGGTAGCAAGCTGTTGTTCTTCTAAAGTGGGTCTAATTTGGGATAAAACCTCAGGTAATTTGGAATCCAGTCATACAAGAGTCATGACATTCAGTTGAACATGAAATGGAAAATAAGAACTGACAACAAAATGAGTGTTTTTTCCCCTTGGTATGACCTGTAAACGGTTTTTAGATTTCATGATCCTAACAATCCTTTTCCTACTTTTGAACCCTTGAAAAATATGCTCTCACAGTATAGCCATTGCTGTAAATATGGACATTCCTCGGCAAGACTTTTTAAAACACAAAAGTCAGTCCCCTAAGCGTTTGCAAAGAGCAAGGCCACTAGTGAGGAATTAATGAGTAGATTACTACTGTAAAGCTGCCTGTGGCCTAAAGGGCAGGAAATTAGGTAAACTGTGCACAGATATTAGTAAAGCATAGCCCTTGGTGAGTTAATGCAGATAAGGGTGGTCTGCTGGTGTTCTTAGGACTTTTTGTTGCTCATCCTGCTGTTCTTAGAGAGCTCTCTCCTCTGTGCTGCCATTTCTAGTCTTCAAGAGATCTCAGCTGTACTTTTTCCCTGCCTCACTCTTCAGGGAGAAAAAGATGCTCAAGGCAGGGTTAGCAGGGCTAAGAATGGCCTCATGGACCTTGTCTGCTCTTCAGTAGTGGTCCAAGGCATGTCATGAAAAGGAAGAAAGACATTTCGATGAAGATGCAGATTTTTCTAGATTATGTAAGCAGTTACGTTCCAGTTCACCAGAAGTATGTTCTGAAGTGAATTTTTTTCTTGACATAAGGTGAGTCAGATGACATGGACTCACCCAGGGCTGGTCCTTGAAATCGGCAAGGAGTATCTTAAGGTATTTGAAAAAACAGTGCCAGTGGTGAGGCAAAGTACACCAGGACCAGGATGGTCATAGCTTTTCAAGGTTGTAGCCTGAGTAGAAGGAGCATTGAGTCCTTAGCTGTCGCTAAGGCTTACAGTTACTACTGCTAGCACTTGAAGGGCTTTTTAACAGTTATTTTCTAACTTTCATGAAAAAATGCAATTTCAGATCATCCACGGATGGATTTGGGTTTGAGGAGGGCTGGGAGGAGCAGGAAGGGAATCCTTGTTTTCAATCAACATGAAAACTATTAAGGGCAAGTAATTGTGGATCATGCCAAAAGGCATTAAGCATACAATCTGTCTTACATAGAGACTAAGTGGCATCTAATAGTTTAAAGAGATTTCATTACTGCTTCTAATTGAAATAAATGGTCTGATGAGCTCTAAAAACCTTCCCGTTAAGTTTCCATAAAGTTATAAATGCAAACAAAATAAGACCTACTTCATTTGGAATATGTCTGAAACCTAAGGAAAACGATTAGTGTATATTCTTCACCAAAATCGTAATGAACCCATTTTCCAAATTTTAAAATATGTCCCCACAGATCATCCCCTAATTTTTAATAAGACTAGAGGTGTACCTGTTGTATTTGACCCCTGCGTTTTTTTAACACCCGACCTCTATTTGACATTATTTTGAGTAAGAGTCATGGAATAATACACTAATTGATTCTTGATTTCTTCTTTAATTTTAAACAGTTAGCAATTAAAATAAGATTAGCAATTCAATTTTAAAGAATTCAAATTAAGAAAAAACATTTTGTCTATAAAATAGAATTTGCGGGGAGTTCTCGCCGTGGCTCAGTGTTTAATGAATCTGACTAGGAACCATCAGGTTGCAGGTTCAATCCCTGGCCTTGCTCAGTGGGTTAAGGATCTGACATTGCCGTGAGCTGTGGTGTAGGTTGCAGACACGGCTCGGATCCAGCGTTGCTGTGGCTCAGATGTAGGCCAGCAGCTACAGTTCTGATTGGACCCCTAGCCTTAGAACCTCCATATGCTGCGGGAGCGGCCCTAGAAAAGGCAAAAAGACAAAAAATAATAATAATAAAAATAAAATAAAATAAAATAGAATTTGCCCTTTACCAAACTAACATATTACACCTTGCACTTTGTGGTCTGTTTCACTGTTTTGAATTTTCAACACAAATAAAAGCTGTAAGTGGTCCCATAAGAATGATAGAATTAATTGAACTAATTCAAGTTTTGCTTTTGTTGTTGTTTTGTTTTTACAAGTCATGGTGGTGTCATTGCTTATTTCAAATCTACTTTTAATTTAGGAATACCTACTTTTACAAATTTTATTTTAGAAAAGGACTCTTATAACCAAGTTTGTGGTTTGGGGTCCACCATATAACTAGGAGTTCTCTGAATTAACTCCCAGGTAGAAGACAGGGCCTATAAAAGGACAGGTAGCAAAAGATGCTAATTCGAAGTAAATATGCATACCATTAAATCTTGACAATAACCGTGACAGTAACTGAAGTTAGACCAGCAAGAGATTTTTTTCAAGGAGAAGTGTTTTATCACTGCCATTGTTTAGAGTTATCCAGAGGGCATGTTCATAATTTAATTTTGTTTTAAGGGCCCCTTCTTTGCCTGCAACTAGGGTGAACCCTTCTCTCTGCCCTGGCCTCGGAAGACATAAAGAAATGTGATAATTTTAGTTTAAGAAAAGTTATTTCTTCTGTAAAATGGTGCCAGTATTTATCTCAAAAGGTTGTAGTATGGATTAAATGGGATAATATTTATAGGTTGCTTTGTAAATTCTAAAAGAACTTTACAAGTGCAAAGTGTTCTTATTGATAGTGAATAAATCATTGTTTCTAAAACAATTTTGAAAATATTTCTGTTTCAAAAGTAAATACAGCGAATTTAGAAGATTTGGAGAGCACTGAGGCAGATTGAGAAAAAATTTAAAATGGTCTGCTTTACACTTCTAGTACTACAGTGTATTTCTTTAAAAATTGTCTATGAATTAGAATTTCTGTCTTGTACACATGCACAAATATGATATTGGATAAGAATAAGTGTAAGGCTATTCCTATCTTGGCAGATATCCTTTGAAAAATGATTTCAATACTAAGACATATTCCATCTTAGTTTAGCACCATAATTAATTCAATCATTTTCTTATTGGGTTGAAACCTTACCATGTTATTACTGATTATTTTACTTTATTATTTGACAATGTCATGTTTGAGAAATAGTATTTCATCATTACTTGAATGCATTCTTAGGTTACCAAGTTACATAATTTCATATTTGTGGCTTTTATACTTATAATTGTGTATTGCTTATTTGTGGTGCTTACCTATTTTTTTTCTGTTGGTCTTTGGTCACTTCCAGTTGCTTTGTAAAAGCTCTTAATATATTAAGGAAAATGATCATCATTTTAAAGGTTGCAGAGATTTTTCTCAGAGTGTGGTTTAGCTTAGAATTTAATGAGTTTTTTTTTTTTTTTTTTTTTGGTGGGGGGTGTCCAAAATTTTAAAACTCTTATATATTCCACTTTATCAATAATTTATTCCTCCTAGACTAGAAGAATATAGAGGGTACAGACTTAGATATAATTGAAGTTAAATTCTTTTCTACCATTTTCTTGGATAAATTATTTAACCTTTCTAAATTGAGTTTCCTCATCTATCAAATGGGTATAATACCTACTTCTTAAGGGAGTTGAATCAGAGAGGCAGTATATGAAAAGGGCCTCAAAGAATGACTGACAGTAATTCCTTAAAACATCTGGCTAATATTTATAGTGTAATACAAAACCTTATGATAATGAGGTTATTCTCAGTCTGAAGATCTATTTTAAATGATTGATTCATGTCCTCATGATTCTCTTGAGGTTAAAATTTATTTTCATAATTTCAAAAAGATCTTTAAATAACAATAATATGTCATTTGTTTGTCTGGTATAACAATTAAAACTATTTTACTGAATTCACCATTTGTCTTTTAGGTTTTCCCTTTTTTTTCAACGGAGAAATATAATCAATCTGTGTTTTATAATAGACCCCTTCTCTAGTCCAAACTCAGTTAACATTTACCTGTATCTCCAATTAATTTATTTGGTTTCAGGTTAACATTCACCTCTCTGATTTATCTGAAATTTATTTGGGGACATGGTATAAGATCGAGTTCTAATGCTACCTGCAATCAGACACAGGTGACAATTTTATTATCTACTTTGCAGGAATTACAACTTTTATTTCAGTGTCCTGGTCTTACTACATTGGCTAGAATTAAATTATTACATTTATTATGTAATAATGGTAATTAGGTGTTCTTGTTGTTCTGCTGTTGGCTGTCAGCTTAACGTATTCTTCATGATGTTAAAAAGCATCTTTATTTTCTGAATTTTGTAGGCATTTTTATCAGAAATGGATATCTGATTCTATTAAATATCTTTTTAGCCACTTAAAAATAATTGAGGCTTTTTCTTCCTGGGTCTAATGTTGTGATGTATTACATGACCAGTTTTCTAATATGAAACCATCCTTAAATGACGTTTTTTGAAGCAGCCTGAGTGTGACAGGAGGAATTTTGTGATCTTCTGCCCAGATTATTGTGACATCCTTTTACGTTACGTATCTTTCATTTCACGAACGATATTTGACATTTACCTTTAGTTTGGTAACCACTACGACAGTTATTGTCATGATATTATTACAGCTGACTTCCTGCCAGTAGCTTTCTGGAAGTCTCTGTCTAGACAAGCAGGAGAGGCAACGACAGCAGTGAGATGTGGGGACCAGCCCTGCACTCTTGGTGCTCAAAAGGCAATAGCTGTGTACTTACAGGTAACACTTTAGTTTTCTGACTTGTGCAGGCATTTTGATTTTGAACCAGAGGGTAGAGAATCTAAGAGGGGGTGGGGGTAAGGGGTTAACTTGAATCTTTATTGATTTGACTGTTTTCACAGCCAAAATGGGCTTTTTTTTTTTCCCTCCCAAGTGCAGTTCAGGAAATTGCTCCCGGATTCTAGAATTATATTCTTCTCCTTCATCCTCCTACTCTTCTACTGACCCCACCCACCTTGTTCCCCACACCCCTGTCAACTAGTCTGTTCCCTTTCTGCCCCCACCCCACCCTTTTAGTGGAAAATCCAAATGGGGGCTGCTTGCCAGATGCCAACTTAAAATTGAAAACCCTTGTAAAAGGAATTGAAGTGGCATTCATTTTAATTTGAATGTTTGGCCTTGCATGGAAACAAAAGCCCAATTGTAACAAAGATAAAGTTGGAAAACTCTATAAGAAGTATTATTATAACAAATTCTTGATTTACATTTGAACATTTGCCGGCAGATCAAATGGAATGACTTTTTAATTTTTAAATGTTATTTATTTTAAAATCTTTTCCATTATGGTTTATTACAGGATATTGAATGTAGTTACCCTGTGCTATACGATAAGGCCTTGTTGTTTATCCATTCTATGTAATAGTTTGCATCTGTTAATCCCCAATTCCCAGCCCTCTCCTTTCTTCCATCACCCTTAGCAACCACAAGTCTCTTCTCTATGTCTATGTCTGTTTCTTTTTGTAGATAAGTTCATTTGTGTCATACTTTATCTTCCACAGATAAGTGATGTCATACGGTATTTGTCCTTTCCTTTCTGTTTTACTTCACTTAGTATGATCTCTAGGGCCATCCATGTAGCTGCAAATGGCATTATTTCCTCCTTTGGAATGGCTCATATTCCACTGTATATGTGCACCACATATTCTTTATCCATTCATCTGTCAGTGGACATTTAGGTTATTTCCATGTCTTGGCTATTGTAAATACTGCTGCTATGAACATAGGGTGCATGCATCTTGTTGAATGATAGTTTCGTCCATGTATGCATCCAGGAGTGGGATTGCTGGATCATATGATATTCTTTTTTTCGTTTTTTAAGGAACCTCCATACTGTTCTCCATAGTGACTAGATAGTTTCCGGTGCTCTCCATAGAGTTGCATCCATTTACATTCCCACCAACTATGAAGGAGGATTCCCTTTTATCCTCTCCCTCTCTAGCATTTTATATTTGTGACCTTTTTAATGATGGCCATTCTGACCAGGGTGAGGTGGTACCTCATTGTGGTTTTGATTTGTATTTTTCTGTTAATTAGCGATGTTGAACATCTTTTGTGTGCCCATTGGCCATCCATATGTAGAATGACTTTTTTTAAAAGGTCATTGAAGCAAGGATTAAAGATGGGGTTCAGGAATGATATGTGTTTTGGAAAAAATACCTACCTCAGGGGCTGCATTTAGCTTAGTTTGTAGAAATGGTTGTACCCAACACTTCCGAAGCTGGCCATCAATCATGCAATAAAGATACAGGCACTTAAAGGAACCATGTATCAACACAGAGTGAAACACTGCTGGGCTAGGAAGTGCTCCTTTGGGAAACTCTTGATTGACAAAAGTAGTATTGCGTTAAGTAGCAGCAATATTTTCATGGCCAGAAAGTAATAAAGCAGTAGATAATCTTTATGAAGAGGAAACATTTTACATAAAAAACATCTGAGCACCTCTAGGACTTGCTAAACTACAGGATCTGGTTATGGTGAAAAGTGGCTCTACCTAAATGTGAAAGAAAAAAAAAAAGACGCATAATGTGATAAGTTGTTAATCACATCCAAGGTCAGTGCTCTAGTCCCTGTCATTTATAAGGCATGTGAAGAAAGGATGGGATTAGTTGCTGTCTGGGATCGCACAAAGCCCCTGTATCTCTGCCTTGCTTAGGCTTGCATAGTAGGAGAAATATTCAGCATATGCATATTGCATCCATTATAGATTAGAGTGGAGCCAGAGGGTATGCAAAATAATTTACTCTTTTGAGACCTACCTCATTACAGAGATGTGATGGCGAGTTGGAAGTTCGGTTGGTGACATTAACTGAGTTTTATGGCTGTGTCATTTTAAGTCCAGTTTTTACTGCCACTTCTTGGCATAGCAATTTGGGCCAGGGTATTTATCTCTGCTCATATGGTCCTTTGTATTGATAGATTTACCTTGAAAATGGGGGTGAATTGAATCTTCCGATCGTGTGTTAATTAAAACCTTGTGAAAGTAACATGCTTGACCCACAGAGCTGTATTAGTCCTGCTCGCTGACAGGAAGTATGATCTTCTTTATTGCCTCCAAGATGCTGTTGTGGGATGCACATGCTAAATTATATTAAACGTGATTTGTACAGAAGGGGGAGAGGGATGGTGTTCTTTCGAAAGCAGACTGAAAAAGCAGGAACTTCTAGAGGAGTAAGTTCAGTCTGTAGTTTTGAATACCTTTTGTTGTGCCTTGATCGCATGAATTGTGAAAGTTAGACTTATTGATTCAGTCTTAAATGAAATACGTATGGATGTGTGTGATTTTCCCCGGGAGGGGGCTTCTTTTCTTCCTGGAACTGCCTTCCTCAATCTCTCCACAGAGTTTTGAAACTCCCACCAAGTTGTACTTTTGTAGTCTGGTTTGTGCAAGTTAGGTTAAGCTTCCTACTCTTGGCAGCCTCTTTAGATATAACATAAGGAAACAGCTTTGTGCAGGATAATAGCAGGCATAACAGTCTATATTATTGGTAAAGAGTGGTTTATCACACTATTTCATTCACTCCTCATCACAAGCCTCTGAGGGAGATGCTGTTTTTGCCATCCCTGTATCATAGGTGAGGAAAATGAGGAATAGTTGTGGAGTCAGGAGTGGATATGTTCTAGAAATTTTTATTTTCTTTTTTTAAAATTTAATGGCATACTAATTTGTGTAAATTTCAAAGACTTACGATAAAATGAATCCATATTTCATGTCTGATTTAAGACAAGGAGAATTCATTTACCCTTTGAACATGTATTACAAATACCAGTTGGCAAGAGGAGACTAGAAAGAAAGTCATGCATAAATTAAATCACATGGGTTTGGTGATGGAAGATCTTGAGGTCTACTGATGAAGCGATTAGCCAGCATTAACGAAGTATAGTTGGTACTGTGTTACATACTCTGCAAAACAAATATTGGTTCTTTTTGGTTTGGCTTTTTAGGAGTTTTTACCATATTAATATCTTTGCTAAATACATACCTTGTGATTTTCATTTAAGTGCTTAAGATCCAAGCCTTTTTCTTCTTTTACACAGAGAATAATATAGGAAGGAGGCATTTAATCAAATGATTCTTTTCTTTCTAGGAATACCTCTTTTTTTTTTTTTTTTTTTTTTTTTTTTTTGTCTTTTTGCCACTTCCTGGGCTGCTCCTGCGGCATGTGGAGGTTCCCAGGCTCGGGGTCCAATCAGAGCTATAGCCTCCAGCCTACACCTGAGCCACAGCAAGGTGGGATCGAGCTATGTCTGCAATCTACACCACAGCTCACGGCAACGCTGGGCCCTTAACCCACTGAGCAAGGCCAGGGATCGAACCCGCAACCTCATGGTTCCTAGTCGGATTCATTAACCACTGAGCTATCATGGAACTCCAGGAATACTTCTTAAAGTTAATTTGAGTTGCTTTTGTAGCTTCCAGCATAGTTTTTGAATATTTCTTTTTTTTTTTTTTTGTCTTTTGTTGTTGTTGTTGCTGTTGTTGCTATTTCTTGGGCCGCTCCCACGGCATATGGAGGTTCCCAGGCTAGGGGTCTAATCGGAGCTGTAGCCACCGGCCTACGCCAGAGCCACAGCAACGCGGGATCCGAGCCGCGTCTGCGACCTACACCACAGCTCACGGCAACGCCGGATCGTTAACCCACTGAGCAAGGGCAGGGACCGAACCCGCAACCTCATGGTTCCTAGTCAGATTCGTTAACCACTGCGCCACGATGGGAACTCCAGTTTTTGAATATTTCTAACAGCATATTTGGTGTTTTGGGTGGTATTGAAAGTTCTTTTGGAAGAATTAGTTAGTGCACAGTCCTACTTTAGTCCCAAATTCCAAACAATCAAATTAAAATGAAACAAAATGTGATTATCAGGTGATAAGGCTGGTTTTCTTAGAAATGTGCATTTCCAGGGAGAGGAATGATTCATTAATATCTTGATCATGTATGTAGCTCTACTGTTTCAATAGTGTTGTCTCCCAACAGAAATTACTTTTAAATATATCTTTTTTTAGTCATATATAAATCTTGATTTGTTTTCTTAAAAAAAATTCTGCTTCATCATTTGTAATAAGTATCCCCTTTGCTTAGGCTCATGTATTTGATGATCTTATTTTGCTATTAAAATGAAGAAGAGATATTCGAAATTAAGTGAGTAGCAATTATAAACTTGAAGAAGCAGTCTGTCTTCTTCTAGGCCTTAAGTATGTAAGAGGGGATTAGCCTGTTTTGAAGAATTAGTTGACATATTATATATACAGTTTCAGTAAGACTCAGCCCATGTTGCATCTGTGAACACCAGGTGTCTTAATGGGAATGTGCCTAGGAATGACACCTTTAGATCATTTGAGTCTGGAAAAAAAAGACTCACATACCAAATATGTGGCTTAATTTTGTCGAAAAGGAAGGAAAGGGAAGTTTCAAAATAATAAGAAAGCCTTTGGTTATACTATAATGTCCTATAAGATCAATAACTTGTTTTAAATATTATTAAACTATAGAGTTCTGCTTCCATTTAAAGTGTAGAAAGCCACAAGATGACATTGCTCCCACTTTAACCACAAGACAAAGATGGCTAACATAGACTATCATGCCTTTTTTGGTCCCACCTGGGTTCTAAAGGCAGTCAGGTGATCTAAAGTCCAAGAAGAAAAGGGAGACATCATTGTTTTTTCTTTGGCGGGGCTCACAAGGGAGGATTAGTGGCCATCAAAGCAGATGTGAAGACAACAGGTAAAATTTTTGCGAATCTATAAAAGCTAGTATACAGGTCTGCTTGCCACTCTTTACCAGAGCCTAGGCCTTCCACTAAGTACTCCTGAAAAAGATGAGGACTGGGGCAGAAAACCGAGAGAGCCCACCCATGGTGTAGGTGATTATCAGCTCTACCCCTGAGAGAGAGTACAGAATCCACGGTGTTCCAAAACTTCTGTCATAGGCCATGAAAGCTGTCATAGGCAGGGGATGGGCAAGAAAGACACCTGCCCAAACATCTGGGTCCAGGTAAAATTTGGCAGATTGTTGGGACAGGGGTAGAAAATAGACTCTCCCATCCTGGCACGGGTGCTGGATAAAGCCCGTCTGTATCAAGGGAGGAGAAGGAAACCCACTTGTGCCCTGTGTGTGAACTAATCTTTACCAGGGGTCTGCCACAGCTGGGGAGGAGCAGCGTGGGACCCATGATCCACCAAAAGTACAAGGTAGAGACTGGCTGTCATTCATGGGTAGAAGAGGTAGGGGTACTGAGAAAGCCTCACCTCTGAAGCTCAGGCACACAAGGGCCTATCAAAGACAGAGGCTGCAGCAGGAGAATAAAGAAACTCCTTTGACCCCATTCTGTTTGGGTGTGAAACAGAAACACCAAGAAAAACCCTCTGACTCCCCAGGTTTCACACTAAAAACAAGGTGGCTAAAATCCACCACTGGAGGAATTCATGGTTTTTGCTGCAACTGAAGGTTATTGGGGCATCAACAAAACACGCACCCACCTCAGTGCTCTTAGATTAACTCAACCACTCTCAGTAATAGCCTCTCAACAGAGGATATGGCCATCCCAGAAGTAAATTCACTTACTGCAATTTAACTGCTCTTTTGTATACCATGTTTTACATTTAGTCAAAAAACTGTAAGATGTGCAGAAGGAAAAGAAGGAAGAAAATTCACCTACCAAGAGAAAAAGCAGTCAATAGAATCAGACTCAGGGGTGACCAGGATGTTGTAAATATCAGATAGAAACTTAAACATGGCTATTAATTATAAAAAATATACCATAGTGATAAAATATGTTTAAAATAGGGGAAGGAGGATATGGAGTTATATGGGAACTCTTTGTACTGTCTTCTCAATATTTCTGTAAATCTGAAACTGTTCTAAAAATTGAGTTTATTAAAAGTTATATTGTTAAGGAATACATTTCAGATACATTATTCAGGAAATAAAAATTCAAGCCAAAGACTGGGCAAATTTGCAAAGTGCCTGTCTGATAAAGGACTGGTAACTAACTGAAATATAGAAGGGACTCTAACAAGTCACTGATAAGAAGGAAATCACTTAACAGGAAGATGGATAAACATTTCGACCTTCATCATAGACGATTTATGGATTGTAATTACACACATGAAAAGATGCTTAAACATCATTAGTCATTAGAGAAATGCAGGCTAAAACCACAGTGAGATACCATTAGAATGGCTAGAATGAAGAAGCCTGTCAAAAACCATGCACCGTTAAGAATATAAGGCAAGTGGAACTGTCATACCTTGCTGATGAGGATGCAGGCTGGCCCAGCCTCTTTGAAAATCAGTTTGGCAGTTTCTTTTGAAGGTGCCAAGCAGCCCCACTCAGAGCTCTTTACGCAAGAGACATTAAGCATATGCTCATACAAAGACCTGTGCATGAATATACATGGAAGCTCTACTTAAACAGCCCCAAACTGGAAACAATCCAAATCTTCATTTACTTGTGAATGGAGAAACAGATTGTCCTATATCCGTACTATGAAATACCATCAAGCAAGAAAAAGAACAAAATAGTGATATAGTAACATGGATTTACTCAGGAGCCTTATTGCAAAGGGAAAGAAGGCAGACCAGACCACATAGTGTGTGATTCCATTTATATGATATTCTAGAAAAGACAAAACTATAGTGACAGAAAAAAAGAGCAAGGTCAGTGATTGCCATGGGCTGGGCCAGAGGGATGGGAATGACCGACCGCAAAAGGGCACATGGAAAATTTTTGAGATGATGAAATTGTTATGCATTTGATTGCAGTTGTAGTTTCATGACTGCATACATCTGTCAAAACTCAGTGAGCCATATAAGTAAAAGGGGTAAATTATTGTGTGCCAATTATTTTTCAATAAACCTGTCCAAAAATGCTATTAAGCTCTAGAACTCATAGTTCTTAGAAAATAATTTAAAATGTAATTTTGTTTTGTCTTTTTAGGATCACACTGATGACATGTGGAAGTTTCCAGGCCAGGGGTCCAATTGGAACTATAGCTGCCGACCTATGCTACAGCCACAGCAATATGGGTTCCGACCTGCATCTTTGACCTACACCACTGCTCACAGCAACGCTGGATCCTTAACCCACTGAGCAAGGCCAGGGATCGAACCCATGTCCTCATGGATACTAGTCAAGTTCATTACTGCTGAGCCATGACGGAACTCCTAAAATGTAATTTTTAGAACTCTTGGTGCTTTCTATCTACAATTATACCATGCTCTCTGAAGAGACTTGGACAAGTTATTTCACTTCTTGGGCCTTATTTTCCTTATTCATATAGTGCGATAGCAGTCCTACAGACCTTATGAATTTTTTAGTGAGCATTTAAGAAATACACATAAAGAAATTAGAAAAACTTCCATACCATAGGTAAGTGCTCAAATAATATTTTCTGTATATTGCTTTAACTTCTGTATAGAATAAGGAACTGAGGCGTTAGATCTCCATGGGTTGTTGATGACCCAAAGTAAGAACTGAGGCAATTGTTCCCATCGGTAACTAGCAAAAAATGTACAACCTGTAAGTTGAGAATTCTGTTTTATTTGGCGGACTTCCTGAGAATTTAGACCCGGAGGCAAACTAGGCTCTCAGATAGCTCTGAGGGACTGTTCCTAAGAGTCAGGAAGGAGCCACCATGTACAGGAGTTTTTGCAAACAAAAGCAAAAAACCTCTAGGTTTTGCAAAAAAAAAAAAAAAAAAAACCCAAAAGATTACTGCTAATTGAAGGAGAAAAAGACATCTCAAGTTAATGAATTTAGCACTTTTCTGTGTATGAAAAGATGCCAGCGTCTAGGCATATTGAAATTATTCCTTTGATATCCATCTTAACACTCTAGGGCCAGTGTCCTGTTTTTCTCGCAACCTGAGTTCCCTTCAGGTGCACCATCAGGGGTGGCTGCAGTGGCTGCTGGCTTGATGGCTGAAATGACAGGCGACATTCTTTGTCCATGCTGTTTTACTTCAAAATTGATGTTTGCTGGTGCAATGGCATAAACTCGTTTCTGCATTCACTCGACACTTTTTTTTTTAATTGGGCGCTCTCTCTATTAGACATTTGTTAGGTGGTGGAATTACCTTGAAGAATATGGCTCAGTTCAGTGCCTTCAAGAACTTAGGTGCGAACAGACCAATCAATAGGGAATTACAGTGCTTTGCCTGTGATAAGTATGATGAGGAGGCATGGGAGCCAGTGATGGGAGTCTGTGGAGGAAGTATCTGATCTGGTGGGCAGAGGGATTTTATGGGGGAGGTGATGGTATGGCTGACCCCTGATGCCAGCTGGTTGGTCATCAATTGGCCTGTTTGGGAATAGGAATGCGTTTTTTAAAAATCCATGGAACGCTAATACAGAAGGGAAAGGAACTCTAAAAAAGAATTGAATCTGTGTAAATAGTATTTGATCTTTTGGTAAAATCACTTGTTATCCAAAGTATAGTTTACCAAAGATATGATTCTCACTTTTTCCCATTTATGACTTGGCACTGTTGTTAGTCATAGCGGAAAGGTCAAACAAACCACACAGCCATCAGACTCCTTAAGAGAGCAGTTAAGGGTCCCCCCCACCCTGCCCTGACCCCATGGCCACATCCGCAGCATATGGAGGTTCCCCGGGCCAGGAGGCAAATCAGAGCTGCATCTGGGACCTCCACTGCAGCTTGCAGCAGCTCTGGATCCTTAACCCACTGAGCGAGACCAGGGATCGTACCCTCATTCTCACAGAGACAACATTGGGTCCTTAACCCGCTGAGCCACAATGGGAATTCCCAGAGCAGTTAAGGTTTTAATTGAGGTGTGAACTAGGGTGGTTGGTTCCTGGGCAAAATCAACTGATCCTATGTCTCAAAGCCTATTGAAGAGAGAAACATCTGTCAGCCTGTGTTAGAGAAGCACTGGTTTTTGTCAGGGTCCCTGAATGTGCTTAACAAATTCTGCTCCTTTAGAAGAGTCAGTCTGTTGATATGCTTACCTACGGGTAGAAAAACACCAGAAAGCCAGTATAACTTCTGGAAAGCTAGATGGTTTTATCATGGTGAGAAGCATCAGTTTCTAAACCAATCTTAAGTTTTAGTAAGCAGGTTCAGGTCCAGCCTTTTGGCCATTAGCCTTGAATATACTAGAGTCCATACCTGGTTGCCTTTCGTCATTTCCTTAGTATCACCTACAGACCACCCTCTTCAGATGGGCTGCTAGAGATACATTCCTGGGGCAAGGTTCAGGTGTCATGGAGTGGACTTGTGGCAGTTCAGCTAAAAAGCATGAACATTGGCAGAGGAAACATTTTAAATTCAGAAGTTGGGAGCTTAGGTTTGGTGAGTTTCATAATTTTTTTTAGTTTTGCACTTCAGCACATTCCTGATTATAGTTAATTTTTTTTAATTAAAAAAAAATTTTTTTTTTTAGTCTTTTTGTCTTTTCTAGGGCCGCTCCTGCGGCATATAGCTATTCCCAGGCTAGGGGTCCAGTCGGAGCTGTAGCTGCTGGCCTACGCCAGAGCCACAGCAATGCAGGATCTGAGCTGCATCTGTGACCTACACCACAGCTCACAGCAATGCTGGATCCTTAACCCACTGAGTGAGGCCAGGGATCAAACCCGCAACCTCATGGTTCCTAGTTGGATTCGTTAACCACTGAGCCACAATGGGAACTCCAAAAAAAAATTTTTTTTAATTCTTTTTCTTTTTTAAGGGCCGCACCTGCAGCATATGGAAGTTCCCAGGCTAGGGGTTGAATCAGCCTACACCACAGCTACAGCAACGCCAGAAGCGAGCCACATCTGCAACCTACACCATAGCTCATGGCAATGTCGGATCCTTAATCCACTGAGCAGGGCCAGAGATTGAATCCACAACCTCATGGATACTGGTTGAGTTCTTTACCACTGAGCCACAACAGAACTCCAGTTAATTAATATTTTAATAACATTCAGCAACTATTTATTGAACACTAAGAAGGTGCAAAGCAGCAAGGTGTAATGTGGAGATTTCACAGGTAACCAAGGTATAAACTGTGCTGTAGTGGAATTTATAATCTAGAGGAGGATCTGTATCCATTATCCATTTCTGTATCTGTATATCTATATATACACAAATACATCCAGAAATCCATACATAGTAAATACATATCTATAAGTAAGTACACATGACCTTTCAGTATGATATGAATATTAAAATTACATACAAACAATTCCTTGGGAGCACCAAAGAGAGAGCTGTTCATTTTGGTTGGGGCTTGGGAGGACCTTTGGAGAGTAACTGGGATGTGAAGGGCAGGTAGGTTTCACTGAACAGAACCACAGTAGGGAATTGGAATTGGAAACTGAGGGAACTAGATTCCCATTTTATAACTCGTCCACTTTATAAGCTTTAGAGTATTCAGCACCTTGCTACCAATGTTTGCCGAATGGATGAATACACGAAGCATCATAACCAAAGTCTCAGAATAAAGAAAGAAAGTGCAAACTACAAGTTGGTAAGTGGTCCACAGTGGATGGTGGTTAGCTAGGGGCCAATGCTGATATAGTGTAGGGTGCAGCTTAGGGCTTGTTTTTTTTTTAATGACTTTTATTTTTTCCATTATAGTTGGTTTACGTTCTATCAATTTCTACTGTACAGCAAAGTGACCCAGTCTCTCTCTCTCTCTCTCTCACACACACACACATATATATATATTCTTTTGCTATGGTGCTAAGGAGTTGAGAATTAATTCCACTGCCTGGGACCTGTCAGATACATTTGACCTGGAGAGTTACCTAAACCTATTCATTTTACAAAGCTCCTTCATGCTGGTACCATTCTTTGATTTCTTTCCTGTTATCTCCTCAGGAGTTCTGAATCTCTTTATCTCTAAGCACCCAGTTTACTGGCTTCCGCCCTACCCTCCATCCTTGAGGCTTTGTTTTTGTTTTTGTTTTTTTTTTTTTTTAAAAAAAACTGTCTGTGGCATTGCTCTAATGGTAATCAATTCATTTTCCATTCATTCCAGTCAATTCATTTGACCATTTCTTGGTCCAAAAGCTTATAACATAGAACGCAGTATTCCTCTAAGGGCTGGATGTGGATTTAATTGCTAGCTGTATTCATTGGCTGGGTGGTTAAAGCAATTGAAATGGATTTTCTCCCAGTTCTGTAGGCTGGAAGTCCCAGATCAAGGTGTTGGTTTCATTCGGAGGACTCTGTCCTTGGCTTGCAGATGGCCATCTTCTCACTGTGTCCTCTCATGGTCTCCTCTCTGTGTGTCCTCTGTGTCCTAATCTTCTAATCTCTTCTTCTTATAAGGACACCTGGCCTATTGGATGAGGGCCCACCCATATGACCTTATTTTACTGTAATTACCTCTGAAAGGCCCTGTCTTCAGCATAGTCACTTTCTGAAACACCCGGGGGTTGACAGGACACAGTTCAACTGTTAACACTGACCTAAGGGGTTAGATCCATGCTCTGCCACCTGACAGGAGGTCATGCTTTTGGGGTTTAAGTCAGTTCTGTTCACATGTAGTTGGAATATGAACTTGAACCTGAGACTTAAAGTAGCTCCTTGCTCAGAAGCGTTTGGAACTAGATTGTTGCCTAGTGGAAGTGGCCCCTTCTGAAGAGCTGTCTCTGTCAAACCCAGGAGTGATCCACATTACAACAGTTTTAAGTAATTTTTGGAAAGGATGAACATAAATGCATAGCAAAGTTGTGTGACATTTACTGGAGAATAACCAACCGTTTAAGCAAGTGGTAAACAGTACAGTTGGTGAGATCCCAGGCTCTCAAGAGAGATGCACTGGGCTCCATCCTTTTTGACCAGTATGACCTCAGGCCAATGGCTTCATCTTTCTCTGCCACGTTTTCCTCACCTGTAAATCAAAGATAATGTTTCCTACCTCACAGAATTGTTCTGAAGATCAAAGGAGAAAATACAGGTCAAGCATTTAGCACAGTGCTCACTCAGTACATGGTAAGCACTTAAAAATTTAATATATATTCAATATTGGCTGTTACTAAAGATGAAAATTAGGGAGTTCCCATCGTGGCTTAGTGGTAATGAACCTAACTAGTGTCCATGAGGATGCGGAATTTCCGATTCTATTCACAGCCTGGGACCTTCCATATGTGCAAGTGGGAAAAAAAAAAAAAAAGATGAAAATGGTATATCTATTCACAGGCATGTTAGCAATAGAAGTTTCAGGAAAATATTAGTCTTTGCAGCCATATTTACATAAATAGAAGAAACAATTTTTCTTATATATTCCATGTTTTAAAAATATATTGTTCTTGTAACCTTATCAAGTACTGTACTTTTTATTCTTGTGTACACCATAGTATTATTGAAAAATAACTTTCCATAGCCTTAAATACAACAGTTTGAAAAGTACCAATTTCAATATAACTTCGGCGGCTTTATGTTCCAGAATTGAACATTTGTGTTAATAGTGTACTCTTTAATTGTCTTACTCATGGGGTATAGATACAGATATGTTATTTCTTTGTGTTAAGATACACAGCACAATTGGACTCTATTAACACTTTATTACGGATAATGTCATAGGAAGTTTTCCAGGAGGTTTGCTTAAAGGAAAGATCGCAGTCATAGAAAATGCTGAACAAACTCATCAGTAATGATTTTCTTGTGTTGACTTGAAAAGACATGAGAGTTGTGAGTTAAGTTTTATTTGAAGCAAAATGAGGACTCTAGCCGAGGAGGCAGCATGTCAGATAGCTCTGAAAAACTGATCCAAGAGGTAGGAGGGATTGTCAGTGTATAAAAATGATTTTGATGAAGGGGTACATGCAGTCAAGCACACGTTTTACAGAAAGTCACTGCTGGTCTTGTGAACTTAATTACTAGTCACGAGGAGCAGATGTCATCACGAAGGATTTTAGTGCTTTTCTAGATACGAGGACATGCAAGAATTGGGCTCATAAAATTTTCTCCGGAAAATATCTAACTGTCTGAAGACATGTTCAGCCAGTTTTCTGAGAGCACAGAGAGCCTCACTCTTGAGAGTCGGCAGCTGCAGAGGCTCATGATTCAATCCATGTAGAGGCAGATACTGAAGTGCCAATCTCGTCCAAGAAAATCTTGAACTTTCTGTGCTTTCTGCCTCCTTCTTCCCACCTTGAGTAAAGCAATTTATTATTCATGATTTTCATAGGAATTATTTTGCCAGTCCTGAACTCATGTTAGAACATTTTGAAAAATTCAATAAAAATGAGTTGGGCATTTATAAAAACTTAGTGATAGATGGCTGTTTTGAATACTAACATAAAATAATTCTTTCAGAGTTGCTTAGTTTATAGAATACAAATGGTAACTCAGATACTCATGATTTGCATTGTGTGTTTAAAAAATAAAGTCAGTGGAAAAGGTTAGTTTTAGAGACAAATTGAGAGAACATTTAAAAATGTTGGGATTATTTGGCATCTTTTCTTATGATGATCTTTCTTTTTTCTTGATTAGTCTAAACCACATGGTGAAGGTGCTTTTCTAATACATAGGTTCTGCTTAAAAAAATAAAAATCTTTACAAACAGAGCTATCCAACAGCCATATTAAAAGGTTTTGATATAGGAAAGAGAATATGTGGTTTGTATTTAGGATTTCTTTTTAGTAGTAATTAATTTAGCTTTTTAACTATAAGTGGAGGTGATTGGACAGGAATCACTTTAATATTAGGTGGAGGAATGTTTTTCGGTGATACAGTAACTTATGCATGTGCACGGCGCGCGCGCACGCGTGCACGTTCTTCTCGTTGGCATTTACCTTGGAGCAGGGCCTGTGGGCAGTGCGCAGGAGGCAGGTGTAGACAGCTTTCTCTAAGTGATAGGGCTTGTCAGTTCTCATTTCCTTTCTACAGAGAGGCACAACGTGAAGCAGCCCACAGTACCTCTGGGGCCAACCCATCCCTTCCTTTAGCAAGCATCTTGGAAACATACCATCTAGCCCCCACCCCTGCCGTCTCTACTACATCTGGCTTGTAGTTTTTTTTTTTTTTTTTTTTTTTAATCTTTTCAGTGATTGTTGAGAATTGTGAAATTAATTTAATAAGCAGAACAACCAGTGAAATGCAAACCTAATAAAAGACTTGCCGTCAACACTAAGAATCACCAGCTAAAAGACCGAGAATGGGCTGGCAGAGTGGCTTGGGGTGGAGTTGAGGAATTAGATGCTTGGCCAGGCCACTGATTCCCAAACACTGGGAGAAAAATCCTGAGTTCTGAGCCCTGGGCATTTTGCATAATCAGCCTTCTTTGCAATTTCTGCCAGTTGATGTCTTAATCTGTTATTCTAAAAACTACCAAATCATGTTATACAGATCCAAGTTAATCCAAGCTAACCTCTGAACTTGACCTACTTTCATTTACAATGAGCCTTATTTCAAATTGTAAACTACTGTCTTGACTATTTCACTTTAAAGTGTTCTGTTTATAAAACACACGCCTTTCCCCCCCCTACTGTAGATCCTTTCTGGTTTGAGAAGTCTCTATAACAAAATCAGAATATATATTTCAATTATTCCAGGATGTTTAAACTTGCAAGGATTTAAAAATACTATTTTTTTTCTTTTCAAATTTGGATGTCAAAGAGGTGCTTTAGGCTCTAAACATGCTCAATTCATTTTTGTTCCAATGTTTGAGAAAAATCACTCCAATCTTATTTATGTGAATAAAGTCCAGTCCACATATGAAATCTACACTCAAGTCATAATAGTTATGATTATGGAAATTACAGAAGTGAATTTGGCTCAGCATTTAAAATATTCTGCCTGAAATTGCAGTATTTAACTGTAATCTTAGATTATTAGAGGATAATTGCTGTTTTAAGTCTTCTTAGTTCCCTAAGATGTGGAGGCAGGCCCATGTTTTATTTATCTCTTCAGCCCCAAGGCTGGACACCATGCCCGGCATCCACTCAATGAAATGTGCTCTAAAAGGGCACATGCCTCCATTTGTATCTCGCTCATTACCTTAAACACAGCAGCCAACGTTCATGTCAGAACTCTACTCATTAGTATAATATCAATGGGCTTCCTAGACCAGACTTCAGCCAAGTCAACACATTTTCAGCATTCTGTGAAAATCAGTTGGGTATTACGGAGTTTACAGTAAGGGGCATTGTAGAGTTTATCTTTTTGTAAACTTTTTGTATCAGTTAAAAATCTTTCTTTCTCTCTTTCTTTCTTTCTTTCTCTCTTTCTTTCTCTCTTTCTCTCTTTCTTTCTTTCTTTCTTTCTTTCTTTCTCTCTCTCTCTCTCTCTCTTTCTTTCTTTCTTTCTTTCTTTCTTTCTTTCTTTCTTTCTTTCTTTCTTTCTTTCTTTCTCTCTCTCTCTCTCTCCACAATAAGAATGCCCAAAATATATTTATGAACATGTTTGTGTGCATACATTTTCCCCTCTGGGGAACGAGTTATTAAGTATTAATAGCACTCTACTGAAGAGGCCTTATTATTAGAGTTACTTCTAGGATTTGGGTTAGTAAACGTTAACTTAAGTTCCTCTAAGCTGAGGTTTTACACACCTACCTAGACCCAGGGATGGTCAGGCCCTGGGCAGGGTAGGAGTCTGGTGGCACTGCTAGAGGTGAGACCGGCATATTTAGATCTCAGACTCCAACAAAGGGGCCCAAACCAACTCACCCAGAGAACTCAGGGGCAGAACCAGATATTTGGGGGAAGAAATTTATCAAATATAGGTGGCCATTTTAAAAATTTTTTATTTTTTAATTATAGTTGATTTATAGTGTTAAGTCAATTTCTGCTGTGACCCAGTTGTACATATGTGTGTGTGTGTGTGTGTGTGTGTGTGTGTGTGTGTATACATTCTCTTTCTCACACCATCTTCCAACATGCTCTTCCCAAGAGACTGGCTATAGTTCTCTGTGCTATGCAATAGGACGTCATTGCTTATCTATTCTAAATGTAATACTGTGCATCTGCTAATCCCAAACTCCCAGTCCATCTCTCTCCCTCCCCCCCCCCCGCCCCGGCAACCATGAGTCTGTTCTCTGTGTCTATGAGTCTATTTCTATTTTGTAGATAGGTTCACTTGTGCCATGTTTTAGATTCCACATATATGTGATATCATATGGTGTCTGTCTTTTTCTTTCTGACTGCACTAGGTATGAAAATCTCTAACTGCATCCGCGTTGTCACAAATGGCATTCTTTCTTTCTTTTTTATGGCTGAGTAGTATTCTATGTGTATATGGTCCACATTTTCTTAATCCATTCGTCTGTCAATGGATATTTAGGTTGTTTCAATATCTTGGCTATTATGAATAGTGCTGCAGTGAACCTAGGGGTATATGTATCATTTTGAATGATAGTTTTGTCTGGATATATGCCCAGGAGTAGGATTGCTAGATCATATGGTATTTCTATATTTAGTTTTCTGTGGAACCTCCATAATGTTTTCCACAAGGTTGTACCAGTTTACATTACCACCAACAGTGTAGGAGGGTTCACCACACCCTCTCCAGCATTTGTTATTCATAGATTTGTTAATGATGGCTGTTCTGACCAATGTGAGGTAGTATCTCAGTGTAGTTTTGATTTGCATTTCTGCAACAATTAGTGATGTAGAGCATCTTTTCATGTGCCTATTGGCTATCCATATGTCTTTTTAGGTCTTCTGCCCATTTTTCGATTGGATTGTTGGTTTTTTGCTTTTGAGTTGTGTGAGTTGTTTGCATATTTTAGAGATTAGGCCCTTGTCAGTTACAAAGATTTTCTCCCATTCTGTAGGTTGTCTTTTCATTTTTTCATGATTTCCTTTGCTGTGAACAGCTTTTGAGTTTAATTAGGAATGAAATACACAATTAGGTAAAAGGCCTGGGAAAAGCCCAGGTGAGAAGCCCTGAGGCTTCCTCTTCATGGTAGACCTGCCTTTAATCAAGCAGAGGGAGTGTTTTAAAGATCAAGCAAAGCTTACAGGCTTAGATTAGGAAGCTAGACAACAGGATGGTAAGACAGGACACACAGAAACTTCATTTGTGGCAGAAGACAATGAGAGACGTACTGCAAATTCAGCAGGTTGAGGGCTGGCATGTCTAAATCTACAGGGCAGGCTGGAGACTCAGGGAAGAACTGATGTTATGGTTTGAGGCCGAAGTCAATCTGGAGGCAGGAATTCTTCATTCTTGGGGGACTTAAGTCTTTTCTCTTAAGGCCATCAACTGATTGGGTGAGGCCCACCACACTGTGCAGGATAATCTGCTTTACTTGATGTTTACTGATTTTAAGTGTTAAACACATCAAAATAACATTTTCACAACATCTAGGCTGTTTTGGAGGCCCTGTAGCCAAGCCCACTTGACACATAAAATTAATCATTACAAGCTCCAGTGTGAGATCTCAGCCCAGACCACAGCAGGGGTGGGGAGGGCAGGTCACTCCTATAATGGTGTAGAGATGACCTACCACACCTAGAATGAGCAGCAGGACCACAGTGGAATGTGGGGGTCCTATCCCTGCTCTGCCATTGGCTACTTATTTTGGGGTCCCGAGGCCTTTGCAGCCTGAGTTTTCTTCTTTATAAAATGAACGCATTTATAGACACATCCATGTCAGAGGTGAAAGGACTGGGGTTTTTCCTTTTTTTTTTTTTTGTCTTGTAGAACCTTTGTTTAAAGGCAAAATCTCATAAGGAATCCTCAAACAGTTAAAAAGAGCTTGTCTGGTCCTGCTGAACAGCATTGATAACTATGTCTAGATACTCATGTTGCAACAGAACAAAGGGTGGGGGAAAAAATGTAATTGTAATGTATACATGTAAGGATAACCTGACCCCCTTGCTGTACAGTGGGAAAAAAAAAAAAAAAGAGCTTGTCTGAATAAATGGTTAGGGTGAGAAAGAGGAGTCAGATAACACACACCAGCCTGGGTAACTCAGTGGTTTGGGAATCAATGATTATGTCATTCTGACCCTACTTTCCCATTTGGTTTTCTGAACCACTAAAGCAATGTCCCAAGCTCATGCAGCGACAAAGTCAAGATTTGAAGTCACACTCTTCTTGGATGCAACATTATTTTTCTCCATTGATAGCTGTATCATTTGCCCTTGTCTGCATTGATTTTCTTAAACACATGCATATATTTTGACATCCGGAAGCATTTTTTTTATGATTTCAAATGAGAGCCCTCTGCTTATCCCTCTGGAGAAAATTTTAGTGAGAGCAAGGTCAGAATTATAGGACTTCTTAGTTGAACTTACATAGAAGTGAGAAAATTTTAATTAAAAAAAATGTACCACAGAATCTTTGTTTTGCTGTTTGTGTGTTTGAGTTGCTTGGAGCCAAAATGGGTATAATGACCAGAATATACAACATTTAGATCCAAATAACTTGAGAAAGAACATCTAGTTCTAAGATTATGAAACTCTTAAATGTTAAAGAATTATGGACAGTTTTTAAAATCTTTTAGCACTAAGATATGCTCTCTATTGATGAACTGATAGTTAATAAGTAAAGACAGACATCTGTGAAATATTAAATGTGTTAATTGATAGCATAAGAAGCAAAGATGGGAGAGAAGGATGGTTGGTCAATGAACTAAGAGTTTAGAAGAAGGAGAATGAATTCTTCAGGACAGGGTGATCTGGGAATTTATAAAATAAAGGATGGTATTTGAGTCAGGTCTAGATATGAGTTGGGAGGAGGAGTAGAGGCACTCCAGGAGGATGTGAAATACAAGAAAACACAAATAAGCAGTGGGAGAGGAATGTTCAAGGGAAAGCAAATTCCTCTCCTTTTAAAGGTAATAGAAAAGTCTATTCAAAAATAAGATACTCAAAGGAGATTAAGCCCCTTCGGATGCCAGGACACTGTGAATAGAAAATTATAATGCATATAACTTATCAAAAGGCTCCCTGTGGTGGCCCAACCTTATTAAAAGAAATTGGTTGATTTCGCAGGTCTGTGACCTCTATTGTGGACATCAGGCAAATTAGTAAAAGTCAGTATAGAGAAGATTTAATTTTAATAGGATGATTACACCGCATGCTCAGCCATGTGATGTAAATAGTAAATTCTGTGTCTACCCAGATACGTACATTCATGGGAACTGCAGGGCTTACGGAGTTTATTTAAGAGGCAGTTATGAAATCATTGACTGTTAAATTCATACAGAAAGTTATGTTCTTAGTATCACCATCCCTCACAGCGGCTTGGTGGCCCAGCCTGTGTTGATGGCTCGCAGGTACACAAATAAGAATGTTGTCACGATTACCTTTTTGTCATTGTGGTGACATCCCTTTGTTGTCTTTTAGTAAGGAGATTCATGCTGACCTCCAAGAGCCTGTTGTCATCCCCATCACATCCCACTGGATGACAGTCGCTGTGGTAGCGAGTGGGGAAGGAATGCACTGTTTAATATCCTTTGGTGGGTGGTATATTCTATTAGATTTTTCTACCCTACTTTTCTTTTTGTATACTGTGACTTGCTTTATAAATGTAACATCCCGAGGGATTAAGAAACCATCCACATCATTCTGCTCCAAAATGGACTCCCCCAAATTTGGCAGTGTAAAATGCTCTTACGTATTGCTTTAGACAAAGCAAATGCTTTCAAAGTTAATTCAGAATAGCTGAAATTCTTTGGCAGCAAAATAATTCTGAATACTAGTAGAAAATTTATGGATTTCAATTAGAGTTTGTAGGGTATCATAATTTCAGTTTTATATTCCATGCAGTTCAGTGTTTTGGATTTTTAATGGGGCCAGTGCAGTAATAATAAAAGTGATTCAAAATGCGCCTGGTAATTACAGAGATTTGCTGTTGCCTTTGCATTAAAAATGATGATGATTTACTCTCAGTGAAATTGCGGTCTGTGGCTCTATTTAGGGTATTCTTGCTATTAAGCTGCTTATTAGTTATGGTCAGTGATTTAAAGCTTAAGAGCTATATTAGAGGGCTGTAAAATTATTTATTCTTTAAGAGATAATAGTAAATTTGAAACAGACGTTAGGTTAATTATAATCTTGTACATTAAAGAATACGTATTAGCCCTTTGTCTCTTCTTAGGTCTTTGGAGATTCATTTCAAGTAAATGGCAAAATGGGTGATTGGGTTAGAAGGCCTGGTATATTCACTTCTGCCTCCTGGTTTATAAATGGTTAATACCTTTTCTGAATATTCAGGAAAATAATTTTGACTTTTCATTGTGAGTCCTTCTCCCTGCTAAACAAATGCTAGTTTTCACATTAAATTTGTCTTTGTTCTAGGTTGACATTGCTTAAATTAGGCTGAAAAGATCAGGTGGGGCCATCTTCTGATGTGGGGGTGGGGAGTAATTGGGGATGGAGATGTGGTTAAGGTTAAGTGCACTTTTACTTGGCATGGCAGGAAAGAGTTTGTCATTATTCCTATTATTAATAATTACATGTATATGTATAAATTTGCATGTATATCTGTGCTCCTCATTGTAGTTTTCTGTAAGACAGGAATTATCCACTGTAAATATCAGATGTGTCAGAAATGTGAATTTCTCGTACCAGTAATTAAATTTGATATTCAAATTCCTGTGTTAATGTTCTTGTGTAATGTTGGGTGTTACACTAAATCAAGAAAAAGTCTAAGATAAAGAGATTCTGTCTAAACCTGCTAAATTAAGTCAAATGAGAAAATATATGTGTGTTATTTAGGATAAATTAATATTAATAAGCTGTGCTGTAATAAGATTACCTGCCCCCTCAAATCTCAAAACCTTAAAAAATACTTATTTCTGGCCCCAGCAAAGTCCAGCATACACTGATGGAGGCTCTCTTCCACCCAGTGACTCAGAGATCCAGGCTCCCTCCATCTAGTGGTCTGTTATCTCAACACATGGCCTTTTCAGGGACAAAAGAACTTAGGATTGTCCATGATATTTTTAAAGAGTGTGGCCTGGAAATGACTTCTTTAATTTCTGCTTACATCCCATTTGCCAGAATACCATCAAATGTTCCAAACATATTTGTAGGGGAGCCTGAAACGGCAGCCTTCCTTTGTGCCATGGAAAAGAAAAGCGTAGCCAGTGAACACACAGTGGTCTCTCTGTGCTGCAGTATGTAAATGCTTCTGAACTCAGCATATAATCACATGTGAATTTATAATTAGAAAAATGCCAGAAAAGCATGGCTTCATTTAAGCAGTTTCACCATCTCCCCTCTCTCCCCCACCCCATGTACAAAGAATTGGAGAGAAGATCAGGAAAATCGGTTGTATCCACATTCCTATTACTCATGCCTAGTGTTTTTGGTTTATCCTAGTTGTTCTGCCTCGTTCTTTCCTTTAGAGTAGTTAGTAGCCCAGCACAAGTGTCACATTGCAATTGGCCAATGTAAGTGATACGGTATGTTTGTCACTAGTCTGTCCCACATCGGGTCCTACTTTTCTATCACTGACCCTCCTTTGCCTTCTCTCCCAGAGAATTCCCTTCCTTTCAGGTAATTAATGGTGCACATTATGAAGGTGGGAAACATTCATTATTTAGCTATTTAACAACAGTAGAACACTAAGTTGATAAATCTGGTTATTGTTGTAGTAGTTTTCTATTGCTGCATGACAAATTCCCACAAACACAATGACTAAAAATAATACCCATTGGCCATCTCAGAGTTCTGTTGGTCATCATTCTGGGCGAGTTGGCTGAATTCTCTGCTTAGGGTCTTATAAGGCCAAAGTCAAGGTATCAGCTAGCCAGGGGCTCTCATCTGGAAGATTTTGGGGAAAATCTGCTTGTAAGATCATTGACGCTGTTGGAAGAATCCAGTTCCTTGCAGCTGTTGATTTGAGGTTCCCATTACTTTGCTGGCCAGTAGCAGTGGGCATCTAGAGACTGACCAAATTTCTTCACACATAGCTCTTCTGTCTTCACAGCTGCAGTGGTCCAAGTTCTTCTCATGCTCCCAATTTCTCCACCTTCCTGTCTTCCAGCCAGAGGAACATCATGCCTTTAATTGGCTAGGATCAGATTAGATTAAGCCAGCCTGAAGAAGCTGCCTTTTGTCAGACAGCGTAACCTCATCATAGGAGTGACATCTCATTGTGTAATCACAGGTTTCTCCTTACTTGAAGGGCAGGGGGTTGGACAAAGGCAAGAGTCACTGGGGCCATTCATAGCCTGCTATCTCCTGTATGTGTGTCTGCCCAGTAGGGGTTAGAAAGGAAGTTTTTGTTTAACAAGACCCATGTTTTTGTCCAAAGATGGATCTGAAAGGTAAGAAATCTTTGTACAACAAGAATTCACTGCAGCAGGAGAAGAGAAAGTGGCTGAGGCTGGTGAAGAGAGAGGATGAATTTTCTTCTCAAAGGCTTCATGTTGTATAGAAAATACTTAAAAAGCAACTTAACTTGGGTAATGGGCTTATAAACTAGCTTACTTCCTTGTAAAATTAAGTCTGTCATCATAAAAGTGCATTGAATAAGTAAAAGAAAAGATATACTCATGACCAATTCAAAGAAAGATTAAGTGGTGAATGAGAAGTAGAGGAAAAGCACAGAGGGTAAAATCCATTCACAGGTCTTGCTAGAGTAATAATAACCTTGAAAGGATAATGTTGCTAACTGTTACTAACAATGGGCTTGTGAGTTTAAATAAATAGTTTCATAATTTTCTTACATGTTGCCTCTCAGAGAGACCACTCTTTACAGACTGGCACCCCCTTCTCGTTACTATGACCACTGCTTTACTGTCTTTGAACACCTGCCCTGATTTGAAGATATCTTGGTTATTTACCTGTCTAATGGTTTATTCTCTGCATCCTCAACCCCCTCCCCAAAGTGCACACTCCACGACGGCAGGGAACATTGCTACCTTCTTCTTCACTATCAGCCTAGTGCCTAGACCTGTGCCGTACGCATCATGGGTGCTCAGTAAATACGGACAGGGTGAATAAATGAATGGAGTGGTTGGTCACCTTCATCATTGGCCCTGAGACAGATCAAATTAAGTAAAGACCCAAGGTTACAATTTTCTCTCCCAAATACAGACTCCCGTTATTTAAATGGGGTTCATCTCACCTCTCCCCTCTTCTTTGTTTCATCTGACGAAATTCTGATGGTTCTTAAGTTTATACAAAGAATTGCTATCTCTGGTGAATGGTGTGCTCTTAACTGTAACATGCTTCCTTGCAGTATTTATTAATAAAATTAAATTGAATTTTGTCTTGTCAACATGGTGCTCACCTAGCTATTTAAAAATGTTCCATTGTTATATTAGGTTGTTACATTTAAAAAGCAGATGTTTTGGAGTTCCTGTCATGGCACAGCGGAAATGAATCCACTAGGAACCATGAGGTTGAAGGTTCGATCCCTGGCCTCGCTCCATTGGGTTAAGGATCCGGCGTTGTTGTGAGCTGTGGTGTAGGTCACAGATGCAGCTTGAATCTGGCGTTGCTGTGGCTGTGGTGTAGGCTGGCAGCTATAGCTGCAATTAGACTCCTAGCCTGGGAACCTCCATATGCCGCTGGTGTGGCCCTAAAAAAAAAAAAAAAAAAAAAAAAAAAGAAGGACACAAGAAAAGCAGATATTTTCTGTAAAATGTGTATACTTTTCTTTTCAGGTAACTTGAATATAAAATTAGGACTGTAATGCTTCCCATCAACTTTGCCCTAAAATGGGGTTACAGAGAACTGAAGCCTAGTCCCAGGTCTAGTCATTAACTTCCTTAGAAGTCACTTGATTTGTGAGAACCATTCAACATCTGTAAAATGAAGAAATTCACAACACAAGGAGTAGATGATTTCTTATGCTTCCCTGCAAGGTATATCCCCTGTGTTTTTTTTTTTTTTCCTCATTGGAAAAAGAATTGCCTTCTTTGATGGAGACTTAATATTCTTCACTATTGGTTGTCATGTACTCAAAGGAAAGATGGTGCTAAGAAAGAATTTGCACATGGTTCCTTAAAATGAATTGTTCCTCCTACCCTAGACCTTTCTCCCATGAGAACGAAAGCATGGAGTAATAGATTGTATTGTACTCTAAATCACCCTTCCTACATTGCCTCTCCCTGGAGGAGGATTATAGGTTCTAATCTTTGAACTAAGAATAGACAGACGGCATGTTCTGGTCCATGAAAGGTGGGTAAAATTGATGTGGACCTCCTCCAGGCAGAAACTTTGTAAAACTGTGCATAGTTCATAAATTTAAATTTTTCCCTCCAGTCAAAATGACTATGTTTCTGATGCAGTCTCTTTTGTCAACTTTGGTTCCAAGAATGAAGAAAATGGCACAAGAACCATGGCAGACCCACCCTGGATTTGTAGCAAAAGAAATCTTTGTTGTTGTAAACCATTCAAATAGTGGGGTCATTTGTTACTGTGGCCTAACTGGCCCATCCTGACTCAAAACACATACCTGATGCAATAGCTCAAATCATCTTGGTCTTAATTCTTATTCCACCTACTGCTGAGTGAACAGTTCTGCACAGGCTTCAACAAGCAGTACGTAGGTGTAGCCTGATGGGTCACTGGCTCAATCCTGTGCTTCTTGCTCTACAGCCAGGAGCTCCTTTGACTTTGGCATTCACTCCTATGGGAGCAGACGAGGCACTCACCGTGGGTAAGCAAGAATGAAGAAAAATGACCACCCACAAGGCAAACCTTGACAAATGGGTAACAGAAGATGAAGGCTAAATACTTCTTCTTTCTTCTCTTACATGCATAATTCTGAGATGAATTCCTAAGGCTCCTCCAGAGGTCTGACAGAATCAAACAGCACAGCATTGAGTGACCTACTCTAGATACATCTTTGTGTTGGCTTCCCTCCTTTATTTCACTCTCTCTGTCCCCTAATTCTGCTCTCTGGGATCACATTCACAAATAAATTATGTGCATATAAGCTGTTGTCTCAAACTCTTTTTGGGGGGTGGGGAGGGGAACCAGTCAGATTCATTTAAATCAGTAAGAATATTTACCCATCACCAGAGAGATTTAAGTAAATCAGTGGTGGAAAGGATTATACTGTATATTTATAGAAACTCGCAAAGCATAAACACTTTGTTACTCAGCCTAGAAGTTATTAGATTTGCTGCTCCAAAAATAAGGACCTCCCCCCCCAGATTAATTTCCTGTTGTTAGTTCTCAGTCCATCTTGATGCCATAACACAGACTTTGTTTGGGAGGAATCTGTGTTTTTTCGAGACTCAGTGAGGCAAATGTTTATTTGTTTAGTTTTTATTTTCTTTACTTTTAGAGCCAATTAGATCTTCAGATTTACTCAGTGGAATTTTGTTGTTTTAACAGCTGTCATAGAGATCCTTGCATTAAATAAACTGTGTAGGCAGATGATTGAATGTTAATGAAGAGTTGAGGTCTTGGTTAAACTGCTGTTCTGGGGTAGCTCTGAGTTGCCAGTTCACTGACAGTGTCCAGGGGGATGTGTCTGCTTTCTGGGAAATACTGCTTTGTTTAGGAACTGAACTGGCCTAGTTCCCATAGCATCTTGGCTCTCTTTCCTCTTTGCCTCCTCATCAGTGTATTTATTCCCTAGAAATCTTAAAATCACAGCATGATAAAACTAGTGAGTATCTTAAAATCATCTAATCAAACTCCTCATTTCACAGGTCAGAAAACAAGCCCATGGAGGTTAAGGAAAATGATCCACTTTGATAAGGGTGGGGGCAATTGAGGGGGATGTAATTTTGATGGTTAAGAAGATACCATTCTTTTTTTGACGTAATTAAATTCTTGATTGTGATGTTCTTAAATGAACCATGAAATTCTAAGCGCTTCCTATGCAAGTGTGATTTTTAACTAAGGCTTTTTTCCCCACCAATCTGAATGTTAAGGTGGCAGATGCATAACTAATCTTAGCTAAATCTATATTAAGAAATCAGCAAGGTGTCTTTATTTAACTTGCATGATCTGTGAATATAATGTAGTGTCAAATAGCATGATTTCACACTTTATGTCCTAAAATAAAAACAACTCTGCCTTAAGAGATTGCAGACTGCCGTAATGTGAGAGGTTATTTTACATTTGGTCTCAAAGGGAATGAGAAGCACCGAAGAAAATAACTGAAGAACTTGTACCTAAGTGTGATTTTAGCAGATGTTTATATCTATTTTAAATTCATGGAGATCCCATCGTGGCTCAGTGGTTAATGAATCCGACTAAGAACCACGAGGTTGCAGGTTCGACCCCTGGCCTTGCTCAGTGGGTTAAGGATCCGGTGTTGCCCTGAGCTGTGGTGTAGGTTGCAGACGCGGCTCGGATCCCGCGTTGCTGTGGTTCTGGTGAAGGCCGGTGGCTACAGCTTCGATTCCACCCCTAGCCTGGGAACCTCCATATGCTGTGGGAACAGCTCTAGAAAAGGCAAAAAGACAAAAAAAAAAAAAAAAAAAAAAAAAAAAAAAGGAGAATTCTATTATATCTCAGGGGCAAAAGTCAGCTCTTGGGACAGCATTCCATGTCATACAGGGTCAACTCCTGTCAACAAGAGGGGGTTTCTAAAATCCCGTGTTATCCTAGTTTTGAATTGTCTGAAAAAATGTCCAATCTATTGAGCTTCTCTGTTTTTACTTGGGGATGTTTCCATGGATCTGTATTAGTTCCTGGAAATTTGGGTCCTTTCCATTATCTTTGGAACCAGGCATGGTTCCTGCAGAAACTACATGGAATTATCTGTTTCTCTGCTTAACAGCTTTGCTATGGTGGGTCAGATTCCTGAAGGAATAAACAATGAACGATTATAAGGCTCAACTGTGGAAGACCATGTGAAAAGGAAAGCAAGTTATCCTTATTTGTCATAAAAAATGTTGGCCTTTAGCCTCTTGAAATACTGCTGTATTCAGATGTACTGAAAAACTTCTTGCCTGGCATACGCTAACCAGTGCAAGACTGGGGTGGCTACTTGATGTTAGTTGAAGTAGGTATTCTGGGGTGTGACTTTCATTTGGTTAATCAAGTTTTATTTTAATATATTTGACTTTCTTCAAGGACATATTCTTAGCTTCTGATGACTCTATTCCTTCGTGAAAGGTGGCTCCAAAGCTGAGGAAGCCAGACCCTCAAGGAATTAATACAAGAGTCTTGGAACCTACTTAGGTACCAGTTGTCTTCAGTGGATCTGTACATAAATAATATATTTCACATACATTTATTTGAAAGTATCCTTAAATTCTTGGTCACCTTTCTTTAAAATTTTTTTTTATTTTTTTATTATTTTTTAAAAATTTAATGATTTTTCCCCATTGTAGCTGGTTTACAGTGTTCTTTTAATTTTCTACTGTACAGCAAGGTGACCCAATCACACATACATAACAGTATTTTCTTTTTCTTTTTAGGGCTGAACTTATGGCATATGGAAGTTCCCAGGCAAGGGGTCGAATCAGAGCTACAGCTGCTGGCCTGCACACATCCACGGCAATGCAGGATCTGAACCACGTCTGTGACCTACACCACAGCTCACAGCAACCCTGGATCCTTAATCCACTGAGCGAGGCCAGGGATTGAACCTGCATCCTCATGGATACTAGTTGGGTTTATTGCCACTGAGCCACAATAGGAACTCCTCTTGGTCACTTTTAAAGCAACACTTTTTTTCAATCAAATTGTGGTAGGAAGAAATAAAAGTATAATATCAAAGTTACTCTCCTTTTAATGTGCATTTGTGCACGCGTGCATGCTCATGCACGCGCACACACATACATGCACATGCACATGCCCTGTGGCGGGGTTGGGGGAGGGCACGTCTCATGCTTTAAAACAATTAAAGAGGTCTTTATGCTTGAACAAGCCGAGAACTATGCTATGGTAGTTACGGTCTATAGGGCATGCTTCGCAAAGCTAAATGAAATTTTTAAAAGTTAATGGCTAGACAGTGCTTAAAGCACACACATTATTCATGATTTATCTAACAACATTTGTGGATGACTAACTTAATAATGCTGCCTCACATCCATTAGGTTTTTGTTCGGAAGATGTGCCTGAGTATCTATGCCTCCTTAGGGGTGGGTTTACATCACTCGGTGATTGAATGAAGAAATAGAATTCCATGCCTTTTATGGGATAGGTGTTAGATAAACATCCAAACACTTACATAGGTTTATACTGTGCCAGATACTGTTCTAAACAGTCTTACAAATATTAGCTCATTTAATCCTTATAACAACTCTCTGAACTGTAGGTACGCTGCTGTTCCCGTTTCAGATGGGAAACTGAAGCACAGAGCAGTTAGTTTAAGTAATGCGCCTGAGGCCGCGCATCCAGGTGGTAGCAAAGCTGGGGCTTCCTTCCATATTCTGAGCATGGATCTCCAGCCCTGCACTGCATCCCCCAGGGTTTTTCACTTCTGTCCTGGCAGGAAGGGGTGGGATGACTACCAAGAAATACCTGGAGGACAGGCTGGTTTCGATTGAGGAGGTATACCCATGTGTCCTCAACCACCATCTCCCACCCTCAACATCACACACACACACACACACACACACACACACACACACACAGACTAGTGCACATATGCCAGCTGGGCTTACTCTGGACAGGATGATATTCGACTACCTTGAACTGGGACTGTGAGGCCCCCTGATTTGGGCTCTCCTCACAAACCTAGAAGTGTCATTTCATAACTCTGTGTGTGTGTGTGTGTGTGTGTGTGTGTGTGTGTACGCGCGTGTACGCAGGGAAGACCTTCAATCTATGATGGAACTCAGTCTGCTTACAAATTTTGCTGCTTCAGGTAACCCATTTACATGTCCTCAGAGTTCATTTGGACAAGGCCAGTGTTTTGAGGCTTATTCAGATGACTTTATAAGTTTCTTATAAAGCAATTAACTGTTTCTTTAAAGCAATTAGCTGATGGTCTTGAGACCCAGAATGATGGCATCAGAGCCTGTGGCTTTTGGGAGACATGTGAAAGCATCCCTCTTTCTCCTGCCAAAACCAGAGAAGAGGTAGAGTGATAGGAAACAGCACAGATCCCCTGAGTAGTGCTTCACTCTGGCTGCTGCTAAACATGCAAATGTGCTTTCCAAGGAATTGCTAAAGAGGATTATGACAGCTGTCTTGCTTCCCTGCCCATTCCAATTTGGCAGGTGAGGTTAAGGCCCAGTGCAGGGCATGCTTCAGTGTTTGGGGAGGTGGGACGGAATGCCAAGAGACCATGGGCTATTTTTGATCAGAACTGGCTAAGTCACTTCAAAAGTGCTTGCTTTTGTCAAGGCTGGCAAGCACAGTCCCTTCAAGAAGTGTTTCCTTCCTCAGCCATCCCAGCTATCTTAGCAAACCCTCTCCTCAGACAAGAAAGGAAAGTCAACTCACCTTCATGGCAGGCAGGCTACAGACTTTCTAGTTCCATGGGGCTGAGGCAGGCAGGAGCCAGGAAGGTAAATACAGAGTGATTTTTAGGAAGTGTTTGTCATTTCAAAGGGCAGAATTATAATCCAGACTGATGAGTTGGTCTGAGATTAACTGGTGCTGATTTCATGACATATGCCTTGGCTCCAGCATTCAGAAATGGTGGGAGATACAAGTTGGTTTTTTTAAATGTAATTTTTATTTGTAGAGAAGTGCTTGCATGTAGCCCCCAAAACCTCTCCTATCTAGCAATTTTTAGCAAATCATAAATATTCAAATATATAAAATAGTGGACATCAAGCAGAATGAAAACAGTCATCCCAATGGCTGATTATTTTCTATTTTTGATGCTGTAGCAAAAAATTAAATCCCAGACTGCATCTAAATATACATGGAGCCCATGTATAAACATAGTATGTAATTTTTAATGTATTTTTTATAAATCATATTTCTTTACATAATTAAACAGTTTGCATCATTTATTTAACAGCCAAAGTTAAATTTTTCTTATATATTATGAATGACATTAAATATATCTAAGCATTCTGCATAACATTTCACGTCCTGAATAAAAATAAAGTACCTTTTGCCTAAAATCACATTTGCATGTTCTGCTAAAAACGATGAAGTGATTAAAAATACTCCTAAGAGCATTTTGAGAGATTATGTATTTCTGTGAAAGGGTGCCATATTAGTTTCTGAGGGCTGTTGTTACAGAGCACTGCAAACGGAGCAGCTTAAAGGCAAAAGAAATTTACTCTCTTACAATTCTGGAATCCAAAATGTGAAGTCACAGTTTGGGTGGGACCATGCTCCCTCCAAAGGCTCTAAGGGAGAACTCTTCCTTGCCTTTCCCAGTTTCTGCTGGCTCCTGGCATTACTGGACTTGAGCTGCATCGCTTGGCTCTTCACAGGGCCTCCTTCTCTGTATGTCTCCCTGCATCCTTTGCTCCTCTTATAGGACACCAATGGTTGCATCTCACACCCACCCTAAATCCAGGATGATTGCATCTCCAGAGCTTATACCATCTGCAAAGCCTGTTCCACATTCACTTTCTGAGGTTTTAGGTGGCTGTGAATTTTGGGGGACACTGTTTAACTACTATACATTCCCAATGAAGCGATGGGGAGTGCAGATGTACTTACATAAGATGGGGCTTTGGTGTTGGACAGAACTGCCACTGATGAGCCCTTTGACCCTCTTTTAAAGCCGCAGATTTCCCACCTGTAAAACTGAGTCCACGGTAGCCATTGCGCTGGCCTGTGGTAAGAAGTAGAGGAGATTATGTTTAAATATATACCACACCTTCAGCACAGTGCCTGGCACAGAAGAAGAAGGTTGCTTGGTTACTATTTGAAATTGGTTACCGTTGCCGGTTGGGCAGGTACTAACAACCATAGGATGTAGTAGAAACCTGCTGTTAACGGCAGTTACATTGGTGATTATCATGATCAGAGTTCGATTAATGTTCATGGTGGTTTCAAACACCATGAGGACATAAGAAAGGATGGTTTTCTTGAGAGAAGGTGGATGAGAGAGAGGGAGACAGGAAGATGAGAGACCCTTAAATGGGCAGCCAGTGAGCCTGGTTAGAGATGGACATTGCTATAGACTACATGTCTGTGTCCTCTTAAAATTCACATGTTGAAACCTAGTCCCCAGTGCGATGGTATCTGAAGATGGGGCCTTTGGAAGGTGAGGAGGTCATGAATGGAAAGCCCTCGTGAAGGGACCCCAGAGCCCTCTTTTCCCTTCTGCCTGGAGAGAACCCAGTGAGAAGATGCTGTCTGTGAACCAGGAAGATCCGCTCACCAGGCTGTATCTGTGGACACCTTGATCTTGGACTTCCCAGCTTCCAGAAGCGTGAGAAATGAATTTCTCTTGTTTATACTGCTGAACCTCGGCCTCTGTCCACCAGGGCCGAATAGAAACATGGAGACAGAGTTTTGGGTGAAGGAGAAAAAGACGGCTTTTCTTACTTTGCCAGGCAAAGGAGGCCACAGCAGGTTAATGCTTTAAAGACTGTGCCCTCCATTGGGAAGAATTGTGGGGCGTTTTATAGTGAAAAGGAGCAAAACAGGTTTTCAGATAGGAATCAGGATTGGGGCAGACATGCATTCTTCTTTCTCTGGGAGAATCTTCGTCATCAAAGCTGATCCAGGAGATCTCTGCATGGTCATGACGGTGGTCTTCTGGGTTACTTGTGAAAAGGGCACATTGGTCAGAGATTGGAACAAACAAGGAAAGTTCCTGAAAAACATCATGTGCTAATTTTTTTTTTTTTTGTCCTTTGAGGGCTGCACCTACAGTGTGTAGAAGTTTCCAGGCTAGGGGTCGAATCAGAGCTGTAACTGCTGGCCTATGCCATAGCCACAGTAACACAGGATCCAAGCCGCATCTGTGACCTACATTGCAGCTCACAGCAACGCCAGATCCGTAACCCACTGAGTGGGGCCAGGAATCGAACCCACATCCTCATGGATACTAGTGGGTTCCTTACTACTGAGCCATGATGGAAACTCCTAATAATCTTTAACCCACAGGCAGTTGTCCTCAGGGTGCCTGATCTTTAGTTTACGGGTGATTGTGTTTAGGGTGCAGTGAAGCCAGGGAGAAGGACAAGGAAAGACTCTAAGCTGTTCAGTTTTAAAGGCTTCATTTCTAAAAGAAGCATAATTACTATAACTTTCCTCTTTGGTGTATAAGACATTTACGTCATTATGTGTATCCTTTGCGAGGGAATCGGGATCCTGCCCTGAGGCTGTACTATTGTTACCTGACTGTTCCTTCCTTGTCTTCGGCTCCCCTTCCTTTCCTGATCAGCCCCTGTCTGAACCTGTCCCTTGGAACTCAGGGAAGGTCATGGAGGCTGAATGAGGCCCATTTCCTAAGAACAAGAAATGAGGGATACAGAAAGACGTTTGTCCCAGGAGCCCCACAGGCCCCTGCTTGGTTACACTTGTCATCCACACAATCTGCGGCCCAAACAGACCAAGACAGTCATTGATGGCATGGTTTCATCAAAGACCCACCAAAGGCATTCCTGTTGTGGCGCAGCAGAAACAGATCCAACTAGTATCCGTGAGGACGTGGGTTTGATCTCAGTGGGTTAAGGATCTGGCGTTGCCACGAGCTGTGGTGTACGTCGCAGATGCGGCTTGGATCCCGAGTTGCTGTGGCTGTGGCGTAGGCCGGCAGCTGAAGGTCCCATTTGACCCTTAGCCTGGAACCTCCGTATGTCTTGGGTACAGCCCTTAAAAAAAAAAAAAAAAAAAAATGAAAGAAAGAAAGAAAAGGGCAAAAAAGAACCCCACCAAATATGCCTGAGAGCTGAACTGGAAGACAGAACACTAGCGTTCATCCTACTCTAGCATTTATTGTTATTTCTCTTCTGGACTTTGTACATTTCTAGGACTGAGTCTTACCACCATTTGGGGGTAATATTTGGAGACTTGGAAACCTCCTACAGAAAAAGAGCCCCTTTCGCTCTAATTCCACGCAGTCCAGTCCAGCTGAATCTGCCCTCTTGCAGTTGTCAAAAGGCTTTCATGTCGCACTCACCTTGGTGGCTGTCCCGGACCCTCCCCTCCCCCAGGCCACCTTTGGGCACCTCTAAAACTTTACCCTTGCCCCTCTTACCTCCCTTTCTGCAGATGACCTTGGCTGGGTCCTTACTGAGACCTGCAAGTCCATTACCCAAGACCTGCCTCCCTTGTTCTCTTTCACCGCACAGTGTGTTGGCATCTTTGCACATCTGCTCTTTCCCTCTGTTTCTGATGAGCATTTACTCCTCCCCCCTCTAATGCTAATCCCTCTTCCTGGTATCTAGCCTTGGCCCAAGATGATGGTCCATAATTCTCCCTTTGTTTTCTTGCATTTGGTTTCTCTCCATGGAATCCTTCCACCCCTTCTGTAAATATGCCCAGAATCCCTCTTTGTGCTGAAAAGCACTGTCCCCTCCTTAACTGTACTAAAACTTCTTGAAAGTGTGGTGACCTAGGCCAGCTTTTGTTGGGACCAGCTGTTAATTATTATAAAATGGCTGAAAGAACAATTTAGAATTCCCAACAGTTAAACTGATAATTTCTTCCCGGTAGAGATAAGACATGACTTTGAGCAGTCAGGAGGTCCTGGGTCTCCTGGAGTTTGTGGCCACTTACCAACCACAACCCCGTGGGCTGTTCTCTGTGTGGGGGAATGTAACAAATTCAGAATATCCAGTGATGATTATAACAAAGTGCTTTCAAGAAATCAGGAATTTACATAAGCTATTCAGTTGGAAAAATTATAAAATGGGTTAATGCCCCGAGGAGAGCATAAACAAAGAGGCTTTTGTCTTTTAACCTCAGAATTTGTTCCTGAGAGTTTGCTGAATAATAAGTGGGTAGGAAAATTTCCATCTTCTCCAGTATACTTTCCTTTTGCTAAAAACTGCAGATTTCATCTTGAGTGAAGCTTAGAACTCATTTGGGTCCAGAGAAGGCGGGAAGAAGCAGTGCAGTTTATTATAACCTATTTAATTTGTTCTGGGAACTAGGTAGTAAATCAGTACTTACCCAGGACACACCGGGGATGAAATCAGGATGGTTGTACAGGACAGTTTATCTTGCATTTGGGTATTCGTGTAAAGTCAAAAAGAGAAAATATACATAGATCATTCTGGAACAGGCCAAACATTTTTCTAGTCTGTAGAATCCCTAGGAATCCTAGCCTGTAAAACTCCCGGGAAAAAAGGTCGTATATGCCAGCTCATTGGGTAACATAAGATTGCATCATCCAGCTTAATGGGGGTCTGGGAGGTAGCCTTGGCCATCCCATTGCAGCAGCTGAGAGGGACCTTCGGGGGGGCCCCTGGAGGAACTGAAAGGTGACCATGAAAATAGGCACACATTTCGTGAACACACTGGTAATTGTTTCTCTGTTGTGTGGGCAAAGGAAAATATACTCCTATTTGACTAGCTCGACTAAAATTTCTCAGTAACAACTTAGTTTGCTGCGAAATTATACGTAGAAATTATACTGTGGATAGTTTGATCCACCAGCAGTGTGACATGCCATATAAGTTAAGGTTCCTGGGGACAATATAAAGAAGTGTAAAATATCCTTGTTGCCTTTGGAGACAGTTAACAAATGAGGCCGTACTTAACCATCCCCTGCCACCATCTCTCAGCAAATTACCAACCTTCCTTGGTTCCATCCTGATAGGTAGTTGACACGGCCGAATATTGAGGAGGTCATGAGGTCCTCTTGTGTCTTGTCACCGACTGCCCAAAGGTTCAGATTTGTGTATCTTGTGCCATCCAGGAGGAGCGAAGGCAATATTTGTACCCTCATTCTTTATCATTTTTTCCAATGAGGCTGTTGTCCCCCTAATTGTAAGGAAATTGCATGGACTGTTACTGTACAGGCACCGGTTTTATTTTATTTTATTTTATTATTTTATTTATTTATTTATTTTTTTGTCTTTTGTCTTTTTGTCTTTTGTTGTTGTTGTTGCTGCTATTTCTTGGGCCGCTCCCGCGGCATATGGAGGTTCCCAGGCTAGGGGTTGAATCGGAGCTGTAGCCACCGGCCTACACCAGAGCCACAGCAACGCGGGATCCGAGCCGCGTCTGCAATCTACACCACAGCTCACGGCAACGCCGGATCTTTAATCCACTGAGCAAGGGCAGGGACCGAACCCGCAACCTCATGGTTCCTAGTCGGATTCGTTAACCACTGCGCCGCGACAGGAACTCCGGTTTTATTTTATTTTTTATCACAGCCACCAACTGTGGAGAATTTATTGGTTCTATATCTGCAGTGGAGCTACATCCTTTAAACTAATATCACAATAGAGAAATAACTTCTAAATGGTTTAGCCTGCATAGAACTCTGATTGCCTTTTAATTAGGTGGAAAATCACAAGCTAAAAGGAGTAACAGACTTGAAGTCAGTTAAAAATCGGAATAATCAACTGAGCAAAAAAAAAAAAAAGTAGTCTCATAAATCTTAATTTTTAACCACAGAATAATAGTTTCTTTATTCCTTAAATAACTTTTTCTGCGCCCCCACCCACCCCCTCCATTTCTCACATTGGAGCGCTAACACTGATTAGAATTGCCAAATACCTGTAACATGAAAGACTTTCCTCTCCGTCCCCACCCCCCATAACAGCCCAGAGCAAATAAACCGAGAAAGTCACAGTTCAGCCCAAGAATTAGGTTTGCGTGGCCCTCATGTAAGAATGCTTTGATTGAGGACCGTCTCCAGGCAGGTAGGGGAGAAATCAGGCCAATTAGGGTAGAAACCTTTTAGTAATGTTTCCTTAGAAACAGAAAATAATTTGTCATGGTCCAAGCTGCTGGCAGACTTTTTTTTTTTCTTTCTTTCTTTCTTTTTTTTTTTTTTACAAACTCTGTCTTTAAAAACAGCAAAACTACAGGAGCATTAACAGAAGCAGAAATACAGCTTGCTATTTATTGGTCTAGTGGTTGGCTTTCATGAATTTTGAGAAAAGATCAGATTGGAGGCAATTCCTTTCATGATTTTTAAATCCGCCTATTCCTATACTCGCAGAAGGCTGTAAACATGCATAAACAGATTGTTATTTTTCTTCATGGAGTGAAGAAAGGGCTTTTTTCTTTGTGTGAGTTCTCTGGATAATTTAGGAGGAAAATGAAATGAAAAGAATGTGAGCTGGCGGGGGCCGCTCTGTGGATTGGGCATCGCCTTTTTGCCCAGAAGATGTATTTTCAGCAGTTATCTCCTTAATGCTGGTCCGAGTTTTAAACATCTGGCCCTTTCTATGCTGCTTCCAGAGTGAGATCTACAAGGAGCAGGAGCAGGGCTGTCACAGTGCATGCCAGCCACCAGAGCTCAGAGGAGCCCTTCCTAGCAGGGAAATTACAAATGCTTCCTAGGATCATGAAGCAACATGTGCTCGGTTAATTGCTAATCACTCTCACATCTTGAAACTCTCCATGACCCAACTGCAGAAATCCTGTTTGTCTGCCTCCCACCCACTCCCCCAAAGAATGAAAACTAGCAAATTGCAAGGCTGGGCTTGTTTAATGAATGCGATTTGGTTTTGTTGAACCAGAGACACAAGAGGTTTCAGAGGCTATTAGCTTGATGCCAGATTTGTGAATGACTTTGTGGTTCTTATCTTTGGATAAGTTTAATAGGAAGGGTGTCTGTGCTCACTAGATGATAACCTGTCCAAAGGTGTTTTCTTTATTTCTATAGGTTCCTGGAATAAAATGACCTTTAACGGTAGGTGAGGTCATCCGGCTGACTTCAGGCAGAGCTGTATCAGGCAACGTACAGACATCTGAGAATCTTTTGCTTTAATGAGAATGTTCTCGAGATGCTGCCTCCTCCCTTTGTGACTCCTTCAAAATCCAACTGTAGTCTTCCAAGATTTTAGCAACCCTGATGCTGTAAGCTGAGGCTCTTTCTGGATTTTCAGGAAGAAATAGCAAGTTCTCTTGCACTATGTAGCCAATACAATTTTTGTTGCAGTGCCTTTTCATTCATTCCTTTATTAGAGCATTAAAAATGAAACAATTTTACCTTCTTCCTGTTAAGGTAACATCCCCCCCCCCACTCAAAATTTAGTTTGTCGACATAGATTGAAAATTACTTTTTCATAGCTTCTGACAACATGAGTTAGCTTTTCATAGAGACATTCAGTGGCTTGGGTATGGGTTTATTTGAATGACTGACTACTTGAGTGTATTAGTGAGTAGTAAGATATTATTACTTGGTCTTACAGGGGGACAAAAGGCCTGCAAATAGCTTCATTGTCTGGAGAAAGAAACTTCCTGGGCATGGATAGTAATACTTTCTATCCAGTTAGATGCAATTGCCAGATGATATTACCCAAAGTAATTAATAATGACATATTAGTTAACATATTTCCATCAGCAAGTGGCTGTTTGAGCAGGGGTGAAAATGACACACGCTAAAACAAATTATTATACCCTAGAGAAAAGCGCAGAATTATTTCTTAAGTCTTTTCATAGTGCCTGCAATATGATATTTTTTTGCAAGAGATAAAACTGGGAGAAACACATATAAGACTACAAAAACGAAAGAGAGCAAGATTGATTTGCTGTTTTCCCAAAGCTTTTCCAGTTAAAAAATAAGTAAATGGTTGAATCCAAGCAGCACAGTCTGCCTGTCATATCAAAAATCGTGGGAGAGACCCAGGCATCCTCATTCTTCCTTTGCACTCTTTTTTCCTTCTCCTTTGTCCATTCTTGATCTGTCAAGGGATTCTTGGCCCAGGGCATAACTGTGACTGATGGGCCGGAAACTGTTGCTGTCTTTTAATTTCAAAGGAATTGTAGTGGCCATGAAGGGGTTAAAACTGTCAGCACCGCTCAGAGCTTAGAGATAGTTAGTGTAATATCAATCCCTGAACACTGGTGCTGATGACCACACAATAGCAGAGGAATTCTACTAGGTTACGTGCTTGGTGAGAAAGCCTTATTCATCTCTTTCCAACTCATGCACAACTATGCTTTTTAAATGCCTATGTGAAAAAGTTACTGTTTATGCATACAAATGCTTGCGATTAAAGATGATTGTCTTTTTTTTTTTTTTTTAACTTGGGAAGGTGCCTTTTGAATTAGCCCTTGCACGGGCGAGCTAGAGAGATGTGTTCTCTCTGAGCATGAGCAAGGTGGCCTTTGAAATGTTTCACAGTATATTGACTGTTCCTATATGTTAAGGCCGCCAAAGGGTAGAATTGAGGGAGATGGCTTAGGAAGGCAAAGTATTAGAAGATACACTTTTTCTTTCTTTTTTTTTAACTTTCCTTTTCTTCTAAGAAACATGAAAGGAAAGAGAAGGAGGCTTTTTTTTTTTTTTTTTTTTTTTTTTTTTTTTTTTTTTAACTTTTTGGCTGCCCCACCAAAGTTCCTGGGCCAGGGATCAGATTTGAGCTGCGGTTGTGACCTAAACTGCAGTTGTGGCAATGCTGGATCCTTAACCCACTGTGTTGGGCCAGGGATCAAACTTATGCCCCAGTGCTGCAGAGATGGTGCTGATCCTGTTGCACCCCAGTGGGAACTCCAAGGGGGCCTTTTTAAAAAACAGGACGTAGGCTTGAGAAGAACAAAGCACATTTTTCATTTGTTAGCCTCAAAGAGAAAACTGATGGATTAAAAAACAGAGACTTTAAAGCTCGTTTGCAAAAATCCAGACAGTAACCAGAAAGAGAAAAGTGTGACTTAAACTTTGGAGCAGGAATCCATGATGGACTAGGGGAAGAATGGGTAAAGGAGAACTTAAATAACCCCGATATGTTCAAATCCACAGGTCCCAATGGCTGGCATCCTAGCGTACTTAATGAATTGGCCGAAGTCATCACAGAACCGCTAGATATCATTTTTGAGAACCCGTGGAGGACTGATGAGGTGCCTGAAGACTGGAAAAGGGCATATTTAGAACCTTCTTTCAAAAAGGGAGATGGATGATGACCATGGATATACTCATCAGCTTAACTTTTTGCTTGGAAAAATTCTGGAATAATCAACCTAGTTCATTGGGTAACAAACTGACAATAGCTAGAGAAAAGGCAGTGAAATATCACACACAAGGAAGTACTGAGTTCATGTTTTAAAGATACACCATTGTAATGTTGGGATTCTGCTTGTTTTGGAATTCTGTCCCCCATACTACGGCTTCTTCACAAAAGTAAATGAAGGTAGCTAAGCATTTGGGTACTGACTTAGTTTTTTATTACTTAATGAACTTTATTGCATTTATAGGTGTACAACAATCATCACAACCAAATTTTATAGCGTTTCCATGTTTAAGTGTAATATAAGACCAAAAGTTTTCTGCCATTAGCTAGGCATTACATCATTTCCAAAATGATCTTTCACTTGAGTATAGTCATTTTATTATTTTAATTTTTTCGACTGCTCCCGAGGCATGCAGAAGTTCCCAGGCCAGGGATCACATCCTAGCCACAGCAGTGACAACACTGGATCCTTAACCCACTGAACTACCAGGGAACTCTGAAAATAATCACTTAAATTTTGTATCTTAACATATTTTTTTTTTTTGGAGTTCCCGTAGTGGCTCAGCAGAAAGGAATCTGACTAGTATCCATGAGGACACAGGTTCAATCCCTGGCCTCGCTCAGCGGGTTGAGGATCCAGTGTTGCTGTGAGCTGTGATGTAGGTCACAGACACGGCTTAGATCTGGCGTTGCTGTGGCTGTGGTGTAGGCTGGAAGCTATAGCTCCAATTCGATCCCTAGCCCGGGAACACCCATGTGCTGCAGGTGCAGCCCTAAAAAAGAAAAGCAAAAAATGAACAAAAAAACATATATTTTTTTCGTTTCATATAGGATTGTGTTTTATAGGTTGGATATTTTATGTAATTCAATATAGAGTAGTTTGGTGAAGGAATTCTTGTTTTAAGGTGCTTTATATAGTTATTTCATACATAGGTACAGTGATAAAAGCTGATGAACTACTGAATATGAGCAAAGGAAGAACCTTTTTTCTAACTTCTCTTTTAAAATTTAATCAGGCTGAAGTTTAGTGTTAGGACCTGTACAAGTGTCTTATTCTGATGTACATTGAGCAAGAGCCAGCTGTGTAACTTGATGGCTAGTTTTCTTCACCCCTGACACTGCCACACTGGCCACTGTCACACCTCCCTCCCCAAATTATGACTTCAGGCCTTCGGGCAGCAAGGAATGCCCATTGGGCATTAAGAGCCCCATATCTCCAAAAACGAGAGAAGAAGGAGGTGGGGGGAGGAAATTAAGATGAGGTTTTCTTTCTTGCCTTTTTTTTTAGTGCCTCACCTGCAGCACATAGAGGTTCCCAGGCTACGGGTCTAATCGGAACTACAGCTGCTGGCCTACACCAGAGCCACAGCAATGCCAGATCTGAGGCATGTCTGTGACCTACACCACAGCTCACGACCTATACCACAGCTCATGGCAACACTGGATCCTTAACCCACTGAGCAAGGCCAGGAATCAAACCCACAACCTCATGGTTCCTAGTCAGATTTATTTCCACTGTGCCATGATGAGAACTCCAAGAGGTTTTCTAATTCCCACTGTTCTTGTCTTTGAATGTTGGCAGCTTTATTTTCTGCTTAGAAAATACAACCATACAGACAGGACCAAAAACTTAGTTAAAAGGTGATCTGAGCAGATCAAGCAGCTGGACAGTACTGTATTCCAGAATCTTCCCTGTACTTACTCCTCAGAAGTAAGTAAGAGATGTATGTTTACATGACATGGTGATGCTCAAGCGTAGGGAACTCTCAAAGAAAAAGAAATTTGCATTTATTTCTCCCTTGTGTATACCGGTCCCTAGGAATGGGTTACAGTGATATTATCACAATACTGCTTTAAAAATCTAAAATGTGTATATAGTTTAGCTACTTCTAGAGGGACACTGGGTAAAATAAGTCTCATTCTTAAGTACAGAGGCAAGGAAATTAAGCTCTCAAAGCATGTATACATTGTCTTTTAAACTTCATATTAGAGCTCGTAGTTTTGTAAGAATTACACTCTGATCAACCTTTCATCATTTTTTTTTCAAGTGAACTAGAGTCTTTAAAATTTCCAAGTTAGTTTTTTTTTTTTTTAAGGAGTGGGGGTGTCTACAGATTATAGATATAATTTATTGTGATAACAAATGGCTTCCTGTTCGAGACCTCATTTCCAGGTGCAGCATCTGTGGCAGATTTATTTCACAGATGTACATGTATATGCATTTGTTGAACTGTTAGTAGAAAGGACTCGGTTTCTGAAAAATCTATTATTTTCACGCTGGGCATTATGATACACTCTACTGCAACCAAAAAGGGGGTTCCTCGGTCATGTCAAGTTTTCTATCTGTATAATGTCTAGCTTCAATTATTTTGCCAAATTTAAATCTTCTTTCTGTGTCTGCTGTTGGAGTTTGAAAATAATAACCCTCTGCCAAAATTAAGAGGCACAATCTCGAACAGTGAAACAGCCAATGAATATTAAAGACTTCCTCCCTAAAGCTAGAGGAAGCAAACTTTAAAATAAGCAGAGAACTATTCAAGCAAGCGCATTAATTCCTTTTCATTAATGAAGATGAGGTAAGAGTTAGAATATAAGATGTAAGAGAAAGATGAATTGTGTTTGGAGGTAATTACGCTCAATAAGAGTAATTTTTTTCACAGTGTTTTTTCCTTTATCGAATATTCATAATATCCTTAATTTTTTAAGACAAAGGAAATTGCTGAGGGACAAATATATTATCAAAACTGGAGGATTATCTTGATTTTGTGTTTCCTAAAATATCAAGAGAGGTTTGTTATAGACTTTTACTTCTTAATACTGAGGAATTGGCAGGATTATAGCAAAGTGTTCTTCATTTCATTAAAAACTTTTTTTTGGGGAAGTGAAGGAAGATTTTACTCACATGTTTCTTGGCATAGGGAATGCATAATTTAAGGGCTTCTTCCTCACCAAAGGAATTTACAGTAACATAGAAAAGCTGTACTCACGCAATTTCTCAGTCCAGAGAAATTTACAGCATCTTGCGTTGTAGAATTAATGACCAAAACAATACGTTGTTATTTGGGAGTCCCTCAGATCTGCTTTGAAATTCCAGGATCACATGGATTGCTCTTCCTGCGGTGTATCAGCTAAGAGCATCGGCTATAGTGTAGCATGGGGAATGATTTTGAACACGTCTTAAACTTATCAAAGCTTTTTAATCCTTGTCCTTGAAATGGGAAGAATAAATACCCTGCCATAGTTCTTGAGAAACTTAAGAGTTCTGCAATATACACCCACCCAGTTCTTGGCTTGGTGTTGGATGCATAGTAGGTTCGCAGTGCCTCACTTCTTTCCCTGCATCTTTTTCCTCTCATATGAGAGAGACTGCCTTAAAGCTGACTCGAACACTCAGGCATAAATAGACATGTTCTTATTACTGCCTTAAACTCAGTATGAGGCCCTTTGCTTTCTTTTAGGAAGGATAAACCAAGGTTCCTGTGACTTGCCCATGGTAGAAGTTAAGTGTTTATTGATCGAATAAAAAGAACATGATTTTTAAGAACAGTGAGCAATCCTAAGGCCAGGACTTTTCAATGCCGAAATAGTCACAGAGACACACATAACAGTATTCCTTTAAGTTGCCTCTTTTTTTTTTTTTTTCTTTTTAGGGCCACACCTGTGGCATATGGAAGTTCTCAGGCTAGGGGTCGAATCAGAACTGCAGCTGGCAGTCTATGCCACAGCCACAGCAACACCAGAGCCAAGCCACTTCTGCGTCTACACCATAGCTTGCAGCAATGCCAGATCCTTTACCCACTGAGTGAGGCCTGGATTCGAACCCATGTCCTCACGGACACTGTGTTGTGTTCTTAACCTGCTGAGCCAAAGTGGGTACTCCTAAGTTGCCTCTTTCTATAAAAACTTTAGATTTATAAATTTGGCATACAAATTAGTGAGTGGTGTGTGATTTTTCCTCTGATTTTATGACTGTGATTTACAAGTTAGGCGTGCCAGTGGGCATTCTCCCATAGCCTTTTCTGTGGTGGATCCAGCCAAGACAAGAAGCCGATAATGGTCGATCAACAGACTCTTTTTCTCTGTGAAGAGAAACCAGATGTGCCAGTGACAGGATGCACCTGCCTGTCTGGATCATCCTCCGTGAAGAGCGTGGGCGTTGTAAACAGGACCCTTGCACGGGCCCTGGAGGATGACACACAGGAAGACTGAAGAAAATGAAATTCTTGGACAAGATGGTTCATTCTTACATGTAATATGTAATTACATGCCAAACAGGCAGGTGGAAGATTGCTGAATTTCAAAGTAAATGAGGACTAAAGAGCAGAAAATTGTATCCTGAGACACCTGTAAGAAATGAGCAAGAACTTCACCTTAAAAATAACCACTTCTCGGGAGTTCCCTGGTGGCTTAGCAGGTTAAGGATCTGGTGTTGTCACTGTCGTGGCTCAGGTTCTGTCCCTGACCAGGGAACTTACGCATGCTGCAGGCGTGGCCAAAAAAAAAAAAAAAAAAAAAAGCCAAGCCCAATTCTCCATTTAGACCTAGGGCCAAGTAACAGGGAATTCTTAAAAGAGACAAGCTGATGACTTGTGCTTAGAATAAAGCCGACATAGATGCTGTAGTAAATTAAGTTGTGCAGGGCAAAGGGAATCAGTGAGGCTTTTGCCCATACATTTTCTAATTTCATTCTTATTAATGGTCCCAGTGGTCATCAATTAAGTATTCTTACATCAGATGTTTTACACTATCAGATTCTTCGATTAGAAAACCCTCTTCAGCTTTCTATTCTTAATCTCTGAGGGGATAAAATCAAATTACTTTCTATTCCATGATTACTATTTTAGATATTTCCATAAAAGGCAAAAAAAAAAAAAAAGCTAGAATGGTAGTTCTGAAAAACAAATAACATAACATTTTAAAAAAACTTATGATTCCTTCTGGTTTAATGTTTGTATATAATTTGAAGTAAAAGTCCAAATTCATCTTACCAATGTGGATATTTAATTGTATCAGCATGATTTGGAGTAATAAATATTGTTTCTCAATTAAAAAAAAAACTTATCCAAATACATATTTTCTTTTAAATTGCTTAAATACTCAAATGAAGTTTCATTTTTTTTATTGTTATTGGTAAAAGCTAACGTTTAGAGGAAAATGAGAGGTTAAATTCTACCTCAGGAGCTCGGCGGTATTTTTTTCTTTTTGGACAGTTTGGCCAAAATTTCTTCCACTGGAACAAAAGGAAAAAAGTTGCTATTAAACATTGTTTGAGATGAGAAATGTCTCTTACAGATGTACTCCGTATCATGCCCTTTGTCAGATGAATTTTCCCTTGTTGTTTCAAAGAATGAAATGTGTTGAATATCTTTGAGGGGACGATGGTATACTGACTGGGGCAAATGTTAAAAATTCAGATGTTTATGGAAGTTGCTACCTTGCTTCTGAGCTGGACAATATTCATAGATGCTCTGTGGGTCCCTGAAACATTAGTCTTTGAAAAGTTCTGCCCACACGGAATTGTGTGCAGGGGCCTGCAGAATCACCTTGTGCCCATCTAAGTGATAGAGCAGAGGTTCCTCCTAAACCAAAGTTGCAGTGTGGTTTTGTGCATGCATTTGCAATTGACACCTTTTGCCTTTCAGTGACTTTTTAGAAGGGACTGTGGGAGAAGGCACTGTGGAAAGTGGAGTTGGAACCGCGTTATGAACCCTGGAATGTACGCCCAGGCAGTGTTGTGATTTGCAGACATATGTCCTCTGTTCAATAAATGCTACAGCTTTCACAGCAGTTCCGCCTTGGCTCTTTTGTGAGTCGTTTACATTTCGATGAATGGGGTAGAGTATGTACGTTATTTAAATGGACAGTATATAAATGTTTTTGGTCCTAGGGCATTATGGTTTGCATGGGAAATCAGAGTGCTAACTCAGAAGAGGGGAGGAAAGCCAAGCTCCCCACATGGCATGCAAAATTCAGATAAATGGCTAATGCAGTTTGCTTGGGTGCTTTTGTGTGATGGGTGTGTATGTGTAAGTGGTGGGCTTTCTCCCTTCTCCCCCCACCCCACTTTTGAATTTTGAGAGTGATATATACAATTCTGTGATGGTAATTGTGGCCCTGCTCCCCCCCGCCCCCAGTGGGAGGTGGGACAAAGTAGGCAGTAAGAGGGGACATATGTGGAATTTCTTTGCATAGGATCCTGCTGTGGCTCCCATACTCCCTGAATCTCCATGACCCAAAGGTGGTTGCGATTCTGCTATAGGTCAAGTGGAATCTCAGGGGTCATGAGAAATTCTGTTGTTTAGGATTTGACGTATAATATACATGTATGATTTGTATATTAAGATTTCAATCCCAGCCTTAACACTTTCTGCCTTCAGGACCTTGAGCAAATGGAATAATCGTTGCAAATGTTTGGCACAATAATTAGCACATGCTTGGCAACATCTCAAACATGAAGTCAAAGAAGTTTTTCAATAGTGTTTTGGGTTCTGTATAAATGACATCCTGTGATATGTTTGGATGAGGATGAATAGCTGTTTCGCTTCGTGCTGAATATGAGAAGAAAGTAAATTTAAAGCAAGGAAGATGCGGAGGAAGTATTAGGAAGAAATACGTAAAATTTTTATTTTTAGAAATGAAAAGGGACCTGAGGATGACCCAGACAGATTCAGAAGTTGTGTCATTAGGACACTAAGGGACCCAAAGTGTGTGGCGCACCTCCTGTGACATTGGCTGGTGATGGACAGTTGAGGATTTCCTAGGTCCTCTAATCCTGGCCTTTTGTCCGATGTCAGATCCTAGACAGTAAACTTAAAGGGATTTGTGGCATCCTCAAAAAAAGTGCCAGCTTTCTAGACTGGCCTTAATTTCAGCTTAGGTTCGTGGTTTTCAAGACCTAGCCTTAGAATGCTTTTGTTCATAAACTAAAGCTCCTGCCAGCCCCAGGGTTCTGCAGGGGCCAGCATTTTGGTAAGAAAATGTAATCTTGGAGCTCCCATTGTGGCTCAGTGGGTTAGGAATCCAACTAGTGCTTGTGAGGATGTGGGTTTGATCCCTGACCTCACTCTGTGGGTTAAGGATCTGGCACTGGGCAAGCTGTGGCATAGTTTGCAGATGCAGCTTGGAGCTGCAATGCCGAGGCTGTGGTGTAGGCCTGCGGCTGCAGCTCTGATTCAATCCCTAGCCTGGGAACTTCCATATGCGGCAGGTGCAGCCTTTAGAAGTACAACAAAACCAAACAAAAAAAGGTCATCTTTCAGCTCTAAAATCTCATGCCTCACATCTTCTGTGATCTCTCAGGCATATTTAGAAAAGTCCATAATGTTGGTTGGCAGCATTAAAATGCATTTTTTAAAAAGGGGAAATTTGAGCATGCAGCTGAGATCCCAAGTAAGGAACGTTTGACAAAGAAGAGGATGGTTTGTGTCATTAATAAAAATCACTTCACCTAAGGCAGCCTTTAAAATCTGTCAACCGAATCTGGGAAATGAATACCTTTTAGTCTCATTCCAGGCCATATGCTGCTCCACTGAGGATTTTTTAATTCAAAAGAGAAATCTTGAACAATTTTAAGTGAAAAACTCACTCCTTCCCCACGCTAGAGTTACTCTGAGGACAGAGTCTGTGCATATAATTATGGACACTTTCTGGGCAGCTTTCTCTACTTTATTATATCCATGTACCATTAACAGGATGTCTGCAGAATCTCATCTGTCTCTTGCTTGAATACTAAGCCCCAATCGTGAATTATATATGCATTTAGTGTGTGTTCTTTTACATCTGTTGGGCTCCATCAATTTAACTTCAGGTTCATTTTGGAACTAAGTCAGTCTACCTAATAGTGTGGGCAAAAATAGCTGTTTTGAGTGAAGAATATACATTTATTGTTCCCCTAAATCCTGACCTATAAATCAGAAGCCCTGATCCAACCCAGTCTTGGTTTTCCTGGTGAGTAGCTGTCTAAACACTTCCTCTACCTCTTCACTGCTCTTAGGTCTGTAAAAGAGTCCAGTGGGGACAGTGTTACCTAAACCTGCCCTGTGAAAAGTTTGGAAAACTGAAGGTATCTGGGAATAATGTCATGTCCTCTACAAGAGAGTCACAGAGCAATATGGTCTGGTTTTCACTACAACCTCCTGGGGCTGTGAACGTATCTGGTTCGCCCCCTCGCCGGATGTTGCCTGCTTAGTGCTTCCGTAGTTCTGGTGTATTTCCTGGCACATTGTAGGTGCTCAATAATATTGTCGAATGAATGAAGAACCAAGGGAACTTTCCCACATGCCTGAGGATGCTGAATCCTGAAGTTGTATCACTTTTTCTACCAGGGTATTTCCTGGTCTCAGAGACCTTGCAGGAATTCGATGGCTTTTGGGTTTCAAAGAATATGCCTTTCACTCTCAGACTCGGGAAACCAAATTTCTCTTTATCACAAGTTCACCTTGGGGTGTGATTTTGTTTTTATTAAGTCCTCTGGTGTCTCTGTTTTCTTTTGTATAAAACTCTAAATGCAAATATTTGATAAAATAAAAATTTACATGCTCATTTAGGTTTTCTTTTACAGAAATGTGTTAAATATTGTAATTTGATGGCATCTGAAAGCACTAAAATGGCACACTGTTTGAATTATGATTTTATTTTGGTTGTATTTTCCTAACTTGAAGGGTGAGAGGGATAATTAATTGTTCTTGCAATTAAAACTAATAAAAGATCAATCTATTCTTGCAATTAAAGCTAATCAAACTATGATGAGTGTACTTATCATATGTATGCTAGTGTATAGTGCTAGCAGACAAAATACAAAGATATTTTGATAGCCCATTCTACACAAACAGTAACTTCCTTCTTTAGTTGCATTTTGGACACACCACCTTCTAGATATGTGTAATATAAATATATGACCCATGATTTTGTCCCTGGATATAATTATTTCTTCCCTAAAGATTACTTTTATAGCAAAGGCAAAAGAGAAAAAAAAAAAAAGAGTGGCGTGATTAAGAATAGTCAGTCTAGGGTCATTCAGTCTGTCTCCCAGAGAGCCCCAAGAATTATAATCGCTTGATCTAGAAGGAAACTTGTAACACTACAGTGACCACATGCCTTGTCTTTCTTTTGTTCTGCTAAAATGTGTGCATTCCATGGAAGGAGGGAAAGAGTATTAAGGCTTTGGAAGCACAAAGACGTGGATGCAAATTCCGATTCCCCATGCCTGGCCAAGTGACCTTAGGTGGGTTACTCAACTCTTTCTGGACTGTTTTGTCATCTGAAAAGGGAGGTTAATAAAACTCCCTCCAAGAGGTCTTGTAGAAATTGAACAAACTGGAGTTCCCACTGTGGTGCAATGGAATCTGCGGGGTCTTGAGTGCTGGGACACAGGTTCGAACCCAAGCTGGACACAGTGGGTTGAGGATCTGGCATGGCTGCATCTGGTGTAGGTCACAACTGCGACCTCAGATCCTGCTGCTCAGATCTGATCCCTGGCCCAGGAACTCTATACGCCTCGGGGAGACCAAAAAAGAAAAAAGAGGGAAAAAAAAGAAATTGAGCAAACTAACTTCTTGGATAATTGATAGAAGGTCTCACGTTGAAGGAACACAAGTCCTTCCTACTGATCAGGTAGGCAGTATTGGCAGGTAGGAAGTGGAGAGGTAGGACGTAGAAGAAAGATTTGTGACTCATGAACTAAAGTTGTTTTCCAAATCGATTAGAAAAAAGCTCGTGTTCTTCATTACAGACAACATTAAAACATAAAGTTGCCGACACGTAAAAGGACATTTAATACGGTGCCTAGGACAGAACGAAGCACTTCCCATGCATGTTCTCATTTAATCTTCCCGACCACCCCATGAGGTAGATGTGTTTTTTGGGGTTTTGGCCGTGGTGTGATATGGGATCTCAGTTCCCAGACCAGGGATTGAACCTGGGCCGCAGCAGTGAAAATCCTAACTGCTCCACCACCATGAACTCCCCATGAGGAAGATGTGATCATTATTTGCATTCTTCAGCTGAGGAAACTGAAGTAAAGGTGGGTTTGGGGCCGGAGTTCCCATTATGTCTCAGTGGTAACAAACCCAACTAGTATCCATGAGGACTCGGGTTCAATCTCTGGCCTCACTCAGTGTGTTAAGGATCTGGTGTTGCCGTGAGCTGCAGTATAGGTTGTAGACACAGTTCAGATGTGGCTTTGTTGTGGCGGTGGCATAGTCCGGCATCTGTAGCTCTGATTCAACTCCTAGTCTGGGAACTTCCACATGCCATGGATGTGGCCCTAAAAAAAAAAAAAAAAAAAAAAGACAAAATAAAGAGAGAGAGAGCTGGGTTTTTGGAAATTTACCTAAGACCATGCAGCAAGTAACCAGGAGAGCTGGAATTTGAATCTCCGCAGAAGCCTGTCCTTTTAGCCTTGATGTTTGGTTTATGGGGCGAAATTATTGTGAGACCGAATATAAGAGCCATAAATTAAAAAGTAGGAGGGCAGACAGACGGAGGAGAGTAGGGTTTATCATAAAAGAAGGAGTGCTTGAAGGGTCAGGAGACAGGGTGAAGAAGGTGCGAAATACACCTGCAAGTCTAAGGTGCCATAGAGGTAAGACCACTAGTGAGCATCCAAGAAAGAAGAAATGTTCAACTAGTACCTGATACTGCTTTTCGTTTAAGACTTTTCTTTTCAACTTATTGACAGCGCCGTCTTAGACTTCCTTATACATGATGTTGATGGTTTATCATTCAGATGTGCATAACTCTAAAAGTTAAGCTAAGTAAGCATGAGGCAAGCCTTCAGCGTTTTTCTAGGTAGATTCTTCTGAGTCACTTTTGGACTCAGGTCTGTCCTCACAGTGTCATCCTGTGGCCAGGAGGTGGCTAATGCACCTGTCTGAAGGCGCCGCCTCTGTCATCTCTGGATTTCCTCCATCCCTCCTGTCAGTTTAGATGCTGGTGCTATCTTGATCTTACCTGCAGGTGTCTGCAGATTTCCCGACAGCGTCTCATTCTTTCTTCAAATGGTCACTAAATGGTTTCTCAGCGGAAATGTGGGCTTGCGGCTCTGCAGCTGTGCCACCAGCAATGGTATCTGCATTTGCACATGTGTATCTGGTGGCGGCTGTATTGCTAGGCACCATCAGAATCAACTCTGGCTCCCTCCTCCCCTGTTGTTCTCCACCCCAGTGTCATCATGTTGAAATGCGACATGTGCACATTCAAACCCATGAAGTATTCTTGTATGTCAAGTCACAAGGACAATATAACCTCCCAACTCACTTTACTTTCTGACCCTCTACTTTGTTGATAGTTAGGTATTAGTAGTTTTGCCTGTAACAACTTTAGACTCAATAAGAAATTCTTTTGGATTTTTTAGTAGTTGAGTCTACGCTAATATTATTGTCCAGTGGCTCCTTGACCTGCTTTAACCTATAGTCACATAATACATATTGGCACATTTGGCTTACTATGTATTTCATGGGGATCTCTGGCTCAGGGAGAGCCTTTAAACAGTGCTTTAAATATTATTTTATAGAATTTAGCACCTTCCCCCATGGAATAATAATAACTTTTTATTTTTATTTTGAGTACTTTAATAACGATGCCCATTACAGAGTCCACCATCATAACACCAATGCACCTGCCCCCTATTTGAAGCAGGAGTTTGTTCTCATTAATGCTTCAGAGTAAGAAATCCTCTATCTTGTAATTAGAATTCTGAGTGGCAGCTCCTGATTACTATTTGATCCCTAAATATTAGAACCCTGTGAAAATACTTGACGTTTCCAAATATCTTCAGGAGCTACCGGGCTCCCATTCCTTGTGCTCAGCGTATACATGGTCAGGTGGGAAGAGGGTGGAGCCTTGGGACCAGGGAGAGAGGAACATGGAACTCCCTAATGAATGGCCTTGGTGAAAAAAAAATACCAAGTATTTTCACCAGTCAGAGCAAAAGCTGAATACAAATTGCATTTAATCCTTATAATAACCCAATAAAGTAATTGCTATTACTGCTCCATTTTACAGGTGGGGAAACTAAGACTCAGAGAGTTAAGTTCCTTAGGACCTTCATTGCACGTCTTTTATCCTACATGTCTTTAGATTTATTAAAGATATGCTTGTGATCCTTAGCTGTACCCCGAGAATACACTGCATATATCAGGTACCTCGAAACGAAGACCAGTTTTATTACGCTGGCTTTTAATTGCCTTTCTCCTCCTCCATGCATGTGCTAAGGCGTAATAATTTGCCATTTGAATCTCCTTATACATTCTGAGCGGAGAGTAAACACTTTGGAATTATTGAAGCCCCCCACCCCCTGTCATTTTCTATTATGCAAATTGATTCTTTTTGTTTTAAGTCATCGATAATCTTTAACTTATTTTTAACTTAGAAAAGCCAGTAAGCAGTTTCATACCCAGGTCCAAACATTTCCAAATGTTTGTGAATATTCTCCATGATGTCTAAACTGAAGTATTTAGTGATCAAATATTTTTTAGTGGACCTTTGGTTGGGAAAACCTAGTACCTTCTGTACTTTGAATGAACCAATAGATACACGATAAGCTATAACTTCCAATGGCTCTCATCTTGATAAAATCCCGGTCTTAGCGTTAGAAATATTCCCTTTAAAAAATTACTTCCTTGCCCCCACCAAATACAAAACAGAACAGTATTTCTATACATGTTAAGACAAAGAAGTGGAGTTCCCTGGTGGCCCAGCGGTTAAGGATTTGACATTGTCATTGCTGTGGTGAGGGTTCGATCCCTGGCCTGAGAACTTTCGTATGCTGCAGGCCCAGCCAAAATAAAATAAAATAGAATTAGGGTGATTTCTAATTTAAAAAAAGACAAGCTCATTCAAACATTTGATAGATGTTATCGATTAAGACATAGTTTAAGAAACATTAAAACTGTTGCCTAAAATTTTTGAGCCTGTCTTCTTTCCTTCTTTCTTTTTCTCTCTCCCTTTCTTGGAACTGACAGCAAAATGAATCAAATATATCTCTTTTAGCCCACAAGTCCTATTCATCTGCTTTTATTTATCTATGCTTTAATCTCCTTCCAAGTACATTTGAAGAATAAGTAAATATATTTTCTGAAAACCTTGGCACATTTCCTAGATTTGGGAGGTGTCAGGAAAGGGTTGGCAAAAAAGTGATTTTTGAATGAAAAATTAAATCTCTACTTAGATTTAAAATCTCCAGAGACATCATTGATATAAACCAAAGTAGCCATTTTCAGTGAGGAAAATAGCCAGGGTGTATGTGATTTTGATGAATGCGCTTCAAAAAAGCACATAGCAACTGAATATACATATAAATCTAGTGTTTAGTGTTTTTATAACACAAATCATAGTGTAATCTCAAGCAATAATTGGAAAAGAATAAACCAGTGAGGGCTTCTAACATGGAGTATACTATTTAAAAAGTCCAGAGTTCCCATCGTGGCTCAGCAGTACCGAACCCGACCAGGATCCATGAGGATACAGGTTCAATCCCTGGCCTCGCTCAGGGGGTTAAGGATCCAGCAGTGCTGTGAATTATGGTGTAGGTCGAAGATGTAGTTTGGATCCTGTGTTGCTGTGGCTGTGGTGTAGGCTGAGCTCCGATTCTACCCCAGCCTGGGAACTCCTTACGCCATAGGTGCGGCCCTAAAAAAGCGAAAAATGAAAAAATTAAAAAGCCCAATCTATCAAAATGATACATCTGTTAAATGCAATGTTACGAATCAGGCAAAGCCTCTGACTGTATCATACTACGGAGAGAAGTTGGAACACATTTATAAAGCCCACTTCCTGGAATGACATGAGGGAGGCCAAGCAAGCGGTGTAGGTAACTTTACATCTGAAGTTTATTGCCCCTCGACTTTATAGCTTTTTTGAATCTTGCCTTTAGATTTTTTTTGACTCTTATTAATATTTGCCTAAAGTTTAATCATTTTGATACTCTGCTGCTTAATTGTGGTGTTAGTAGACTGTTTGGGGTCTACTTATATATAATTTACCTGACTTTATAAACAGTAAATGATGTTGAGCACCTAAAATGCCATGCCCATTTTCATCCCCACCTCCCCAGAGAAGCATGCCCTTAAGTTAAGAGGGTAACCTGGAGTTCCTGTTGTGGCTCAGTGGTTAACGAATCCGACCAGGAACCATGAGGTTGCGGGTTTGACCCCTGGCCTTGCTCAGTGGGTTAAGGATCCGGCGTTGCTGTGAGCTGTGGTGTAGGTTGTAGACGCAGCTCGGATCCTGTGTTGCTGTGGCTGTGGTGTAGGCCGGTGGCTACAGCTCTGATTAGACCCCTAGCCTGGGAACCTCTGTATGCCCCAGGAACGGCCCAAGAAATGGCAAAAAGCCAAAAAGCCAAAAAAAAAAAAAAAAAAAAAGCCAAAAAAAAAAAAAAAAAAAAAAGAGGGGTAACCTGCACTGGGTAATAAATACACCTCTCTGCTCACCTTGGAGATTCTGAGGGAGCTTTTAAAACTCACACCAATTATGTATAAAAAAGCTTGGGAGTAAATATGTCTTCACAATAAAGGATGCTTTTATTCTTTGCACGATTCAAAAATTATTCTCAGGCATTGTCTAGATACAGAAAAAATTAAGCATAAGTTTCCCCTGGATGATAAAACTGGTTACAGTCAACACAGAGAATGATAAATTGAGTCCATAGGAAAAACTTATGGCAGAGGTTAAAAGTTATTTGTGGGTAATAATCATTTCATGGGTTTTTTTTTTTTTTTTTGGTCTTTTTGCCTTTTCTAGGGCCACTCCTGTGGCATATGGAGGTTCCCAGGCTAGGGGTCCAATCGGAGCTGTAGCCACTGGCCACAGCCGCAGCCACAGCAGATCTGAGCCGCGTCTGCGACCTACACCACAGCTCATGGCAACGCCGGATCCTTAACCCACTGAGCAAGGGCAGGGATTGAACCTGCAACCTAGTTGGATTCGTTAACCCCTGAGCCAGGATGAGAACTCCAGTCATTTCATGTTTTATCCATGGCGTCAAGAGTAATCTCTTCAAAGTGAAAAAAATAAACTGATCCATACTTATGACAGATGATAAAATGTAGCACAAAGGAGGGAAAATGCAAATGTCAGTGGAAAGAAGAGAGATGTGGGTTTGCATTTCTTTCTGCCACCTAAATCTCTGCGGCCTTGACTTCACCTATGTCAGGATCGTATGAACTATTTGTGTAGTGCTATATGCATGTAGTAAGTGCCCAATAAATGTTAGCAGTTGTCGTTAGAATTCCTTTTCATGTTTGACAACCATGCTGTTAAATTGTGTGATGAACTAAGACCCAACGAGTTCCTACATGATCTTGTTTAAGAAGAATTGAATGAGAAGTCCATCTGCAGGTACCACATTGGGTGCAGGGGGAACACAAGGAGGAATGAACAAAGGATTTACAGGGTATGGGAGGAGGTGGATGTGCTGAGGATTCAAACTCTATCAAAACAAAATGGCACTAGTGCCATATAAATTCCTAGTACGTGCTGCGGAAATAAAGAGATGGTCTATGATTTAGATGAACCGTCTTAAAAGGTGGTTAGGATTTTGATTGTTGGGGGGTAGAAGTGGAGTGAAGGACGGAAAGATTTCCAGATGGGGAGCTGCACGAGCAGAGGCCTAAAGGGATGAAAATGCATGGTGATTGCAGAGGAAAGGATATTGGCCAGTGGCTCTGGAGCCCAGGAGCCCAGGACAAATAGGTGAATCAGAGGAAAATACGGCTGTCATAGCTTGCAAGCAGGTCTCAGAGCCTCAGGTATTATACTAAGAGGATATATTTAATATACTGTATATTTCCAAGCGTTCTTTCTCAAGGTGCATGGCTGATGGCATTCATGTACCCAGTGTATTTTCATGCAACAAAACATGTACTGAATCCTTACTCATGCCAGGCACTGTTCTAAGTACAAGGGAAAACTAGACATAGTCCTGCCATCATGGAGAGTGTCTTTCTAAAGAAATATAGGTGTGGGTCATTTAGTGCAGGCTATTCTTTTCCTCTTTCACTCAAGAGGACATATTAGAATGCAAATCCACGATAATCTGGTTATGATAGGAAGAGCCTAATGCATAAAATTGACAATTATGCACAGCCTGCTGCTTTAAATATACTTGTCAGCAGATTACTAGTATACAGCTCTTCTGAGGGTCTGCACCCCAGCATTGACAACTGCCACTCAGGTCTTGGAGGGGGGAAGTGATGTAATCTGAGCAGGAACCAGAGGATGCTGATATTAAGGCTAGTCTTCTGAGCATCGTCATCCCGTGAGTTCATGGGCAGCCCTTCCCTGCGCATCCCCTGAGACGTCCTCTTCTTTATTTGTTGGCACCACCTCTGCACTGTAACAGCCAAAGGCACAGGTCTCATCAGGGCACATCTACCACAAGCCTTTTCCTCTCGTTAAACCTCCCCTCCGTTTGTTTTATTCACCATTCTCATTTCTGTAGTTATATTTGTCTGGACCAGCACTGTCAGGTAGTCACCAGCCATACGTGACTGCCGAATGTTCAGATTATGGCTTGTGCTACTGAGGAAGGCAAATTTAATTTTAATTAACTTCCATTTAGATGTCTTAGGTGGCTAGCAGTGAATATTAGACAGCATGGATCTAGACGTTCGAAAAATGTTCAACTCCATAGTCTATTTCTTTGACAATCATATGTCTGGCAAATTATTACATTCAACGTTTATAGTTTTAAAGTACCTGGAATTATTTTTCCATAGCCAATCTATGGGTTTTTTTTTTTTTAATTTAAAATTCTCACCTGGATCTGGGAGCGGGAAAGTCGAATTGCTCTTCACTTTTTGTCTACACATGGCTTTCCAGCCCTGGCAGCAGGCAGAAAAGAGATGCCACCCCAGGGGTACAGCCCTGCTGTGGCTTTTTATTTTAATCTACCTCTTGCCATTATCTATCCTAGGAAAAGAACAATTTTCTTCTTCCTCTCTTTTCTAAACAGGCTATCTCAGGGTAAAAATTGCAAAAGAGAAGAGGTGGCTCTGTTTGGACAAAAATGTACCCTGGAAAGAGACATGATTCCCCTTATGAGGCTCCCACTTGTTAAGGGATATGGGGCAAAGGAGAGGGAGGGGTTATCTGATAGGTAATTCCATGAACTGAATGGTGCCATTCATTCCTAAAGGATGCACGAGAGCAGGACTCCATCAGCGGGGCTAGGGATCTAGTGCCATCTTGGACATGTCGAGGTCTTTGTGCTAAGACATGCAGTCGGATGTGGGGTATATGTCTGCACCTCTGAGGAATGGTCTGTTCTGGAGATAAATGTTTGGGGGTCGTTGGCACATGTTAGTGAAAGCTACAGTAATGATAAGATGGCCCAGACACAGTTTGTAAGGTTAGAAAAGGAAAGGATGAAAGACAGCACATAGCCATAGTATTGGTATTTACATTCAATGAAGAGTAGGGGCTTTGAATCAGGTAGGAGGAAAAAGCAAGAGAAGACAGTCCCCAAAGGTAAAAGGAGAGACAATTCCAGGAAAAAGATTTTCCAGTTAAGGAAGAACTGGAAAGTAGCCATTAGATGAAGCCCCATGACATAGAAAGTAGAGACTCCAGAGAGAACAGGTGACGTGGCTTTGAAGAATGGGTAGGAGGTGAGAAAACGAGGGCAGCAAGCATGGGCCACTGCTTGGAGAAGGTCTGTCTGTGAAGGGGAGGGAGCTGGAATGGCTGTGGCTGGCGGGAGCTGAGATGGGTGGAGAGGGTTTTGGATTTGGTTTTGTGTAGTTCTGAAGGTGAGTTAGAGTTGGGTCTTGTTGGGGGTGGGGGAGTGGTCCATAGAGAGGGGTTGAAGATGCAGGAAAGGAAGTGAGCATATCATCCAGGGATGGTTTCCTGAGAAGAGGGGGCATTTGGTCCAAGAGCAGATGGAGGGAGGGATGCCTTTCAGTTTAAGATGGAGAGGACCAATGTGGCCACAGGTAAGTTAAGAGGCTCGGTAGATAGTAAGAAAGTCCTGTCTTAGGGATGGCCTTGCCAAAACTTGTTTTATGGCTAAGACTCTCTGTATTCCTGAAGTGATCTTTCTATTTGACCTAATAGAAATACACTCATAGAGTCAGCTGTGTTTCTGAAGCTGGTCCAGGGCTTTAGGAAAGAGATAGGTCTGCTGTCATCTGTAGAAGGATTTCTCAGCAGCAAGTAGTTCTGAGGCTCTAAAATCAAAAGATGCTCTAAGTACCCCTTGAGTAAGTTAAAAGCAGGAAACGAGACTGATAATCACTTTGGCTTTCTTTCTTTGCAGTTTGTATTGCCAAAAACAAAAACAAAACCCAAACCCTCTCAAAACACATCCTTGAGTTTCTAAGGTGTAGACCCCTCAGCTGTGAGTAAGACTTTGGATTGGCTTGGCGCTGCATCCAGAGGTCCAGCGTTAGGAGCACCTGCTTGTGTAAGACAGGGTCTGTGGTGCCTGCCTGCCTGCCCACCCGCCTCGGTGCACAGCTGAAGCCTTCATTGTCTTTGCAGGTGCCAGAAAACACAGTTGCTTCCAGCGGATGGGGTGGGTTAAGATCTGGGTGGCATTAGCTTCTGAGAAAATCTTGTTATGCAAGATGAAAATATGACTAAACATTAAAACACTTAATGATTTCTTAAAATAACCTACCCCTTTCATGACATCAAAAACAGGATGTATAAAACCCATATCTAGTTTTCAACATAAACATTTCATTATGTGAATATTTCTCCAATGTGAAACAGAGCAGCTGTTTCTCCAGATGCCACATCAGGGCTCTGGAGGGAAGAGTTGCTCAATCCAATACCAGAGTTAGACTCGATATTGAAAGAAATACTATAAGATGTATCTGGTCTAATCAGTAAGCCTCAGTGAACCAAAATTTAAACACACAGCATGGAATTAATGCGAGAATTTGGATTACATTCTAAACAAGCGAAATGTAATTGCTATGCTTTTGAGCTTACCACATTCTAATTCTTATTATTTAAAACCTATTAAGAATCCATCACAAGAAACTCTCTTTGTTTTTCCTACAATCAGTTGTCATTGTGGCAGCCAATTGTTTTGAGAGAGAAAGTACAACATTATTATTTATGAGAAAGAGCTGACACACACAATCCATATATTTAGCTGACTCTAATATGTCTGGGCCAGCATATTAAATCATATGCATAACTACTTGAAAGATAGATCCAGAAGGTTACAGGTAATTTTTATGCAGGAACCATCAACCCTATACTGAAATGAAAAACTGCTCATAAAGTCGTCTGTAACCTATTGCCATTCTGCAAGTAGAGTGGTGAAATGAAGAGCAAGAGAAATTTATGGAAGGATTCCATTGCCCTAGAATGAGTTCCCTGATAATTATGTAAAAAAAGTGGAATTTAAAAAAAAAATCTGCAAAAATGGCAAATTTTCTGGAAAAAACTTCCTAGGAAGAAAACTATTTGATTTTTTTTTTGACAAATAAAAGTCTATGGAATATTCCTCTGTTTCTAAATTATACATAAATAAAATGTTCACTTATATTGCTTAAAAAAATCCTTAAAATATTCACTTATAAAGCTTAAAAAAATCCTTAAAATATTCTAACACACTTCAAAAAGTATATGATTTTAGTAAATATTTGTGTTGTCTGTCCATGTGGGAAAAATACTGCCAGGTCAAATGGCAATATGTTAACAATTCTTATCTCTGATTGGTGTGATTATAGGCATATTTATGATTTTTCCTTTATTAATGAATATTAGCCCCGGGCGTGTATTACTTCCATGATTACTAAAACACAACCTACCAAAAAGAAAAAAAAAAAAAAAAACCCACATGTTTCAGACACTTTTACGGAGAGTTTATAAACACCTTTCAGAGGTTTTTGACTAAGGACTTCCTTTTGTCTCTCAGACTCATTTGTCTTTACATTATAGTATATTTATGAAGGACGTCTTTCCTCTCTGTAATTTGATCCACTTCTTCTTTAACTCTTCACCACTCAGGTTCCTTATTCTAAGATTCCAAAGACCACAGCATTGGTTCTGGGCACTGCTCACTTACTCTGAAGCTGTCCGGAGCCCAAGTCTTCCACCTGCTTTTCCAGCTCAGCCAGGGCTTCTCTGGCCTCGCAGCTGCGGCCCTGGCCAATTCCTGGCCCACATCCCTCTCCTTATTACTGGATAACGAAACCCAGGGACCAGGCCAGGAGGTGTGGGAACATGGCTTCGGGTGACATTCGTACCCCTAATTCTATTCCGTGTCTTATCACTGATGAATTATATATGTTACAATTATGTACATATTTTGTGAGTGTAATATACTTTCTTAGCATAAGTAAATGAGGACACGTGTTTATCGTTCAAGTGTTTCAAACCACTAATTAGATTAGCTTCGTGAGTGCCTGGTGAAATGTAACTTTTGTGTTATCTTTGGCAGATATGATATCAGCTATAAAACCCTTATTAGAAAATGTGACAGAAAGGAAAGAAAGAGCATGAGAGAAAATCTTTGACTTCACAAAAGCAACTTGCTGGCAAACATAGATGTAGCAAATCGGTGGTTCTTGGAGTTCCCATGTGGCTCTGAGGATTAAGGACCCGATGTTGTCTTTGTGGGGTTACTGACCAGTATCCATGAGGATGTGGGTTTGATACCTGGCCTCGCTCAGTGCATCAAGGATCTGGCATTGCTGTGGCTGTGGTGTAAGTCGGCAGCTGCAGCTCCAATTCGAACCCTAGCCTGAGATCTTTCATATGCTGCACATGTGGCCCTAAAAAGCATGTCTAAATGTATGGTTATATTAAAAGTATTTTGTGGGGTTCTAAAGATTGCACTCATCCATATTAACTCTGGATGCTTTTTCCCCAACCTCTGATGCCCTGGTCACTTGAGTGAGACTCTGTTATTTATGGCAGGTATGTTGGTACAGACCAAAGGTTGAGAACTATTTCAAGTGATATAAGAATCTAGAGAATGTCATGGCAACTAGATGGGGATCTGTTAATGGAGAGAGGTGGAGGCCAGTGGAGGATTTTTAAACACTCACAGTTTCAAATGAAAAGCTGCAGGGATAACTCCAAAAGCCACTGTAAATATTATCAGAGGGAATGGAGGCAGGAAAGGATGAGGCTGTTGGAATTATAGCTCGAACCCTTTCCCAGTGATTGTTAAGTCAGAAAACATGCCCCCAAAGTCAATAATTAATCTCACCAAAGAGAATACGATTTTGCTCTTTAGAGCTGTCATGGACTCACTACTAACGGGAGCGCTTTGCTGCCTTCTCTTAGGAACGATACCTAATGGGCAAGAACTATTAATGAGAAGGCAGCAAAGTGCTCCCGTTGGTAGGTGCATTAAGTCTTTCAGGCCACTAGGAATTCATTTAATAAATTACTACTCTAGCATAAGAAATCACGTCGTAATAGCCTGAAAAAGTCTTCCAAAGGAGCAGCAATTTACTTCCTTCTTTTCAGAGGGAAAAAGTCCCATACACGGTATGAAGACCCTGACATTTCTTTGTCATTTCAAGGATTCTCATTTTTTGGCCTTTAATTGTGACACTCTAAAGAACTTTAATTTTTTTAAGTCGTAATGTGCCATCTCAGTTGGAGAGAGAAAACATATACACATAGTCACACCATGAATGCTGAAACCAGCTAGTGACAAGTGAAAGTTCAGTGTTGACATAAATCCTGCAGAAAGGACCACACACACACACACATACACACACACAAAGAGTTGTAATTTAAATGAAATTTTCTCGGTGCCTCTGAATGCCTTTATGACAAAAAGAAATGGGTCACACCAAAGAATGGGGTGGGAGTGGATATTAGCTTGGAGCTAACAGTCATCCTTAAGGAGAGCCATCATGTGGCGCCATGATTAATTAAGGCATCTGCCAGTCATATGGGCTTTTGCATCATCGCTTTGAAAAGGGCAGGAAGCGTCGATATTTACATAGAGATCATACACTCATATTCGGAGCACTGTCACTGCTTCTCTTGGCAGCCTGTGTCTTGTTGGCAAAATGTCTTCAATTACGGGCAAACTGCCTAGTCTCATATCATCACAAACCAATTTGTTAGGATGTGTGTATTTGGAAAGCTTTGGGAAACAGAACTATTTTCCTTATTTTAAAAGGGTGGGGGAAAAAATCCTTGTGTACATAGACTCAAAAAAAAAAAAAACCACCCAATCTATGAAATTTTACGCATAGCAATATTTAATAAAATGCTTAAACCTTTCGCAAGGGAAACAAACTAGAGAAGAAATAGCTGCGTTGATGTTGACGTAAATTAGCTCTTTGGGTGTTTACAAGAGAGATTGCTTAATGGAGAGACTAGAATTTTTCTGCCTGAACTCTGCCTTTAAGCTAATCAACAATGCCACAGTCTTTCTTTAAATAAGTCCACCTTGCCTAGATTTTTAAAAAAATCATCATTTCCTCTATACTCTGTGAAAATAATGGGGGTTAAAGTACTAGCTAGTGTAACTTACATTGTAATGATATGAAGATATAAATAATAGAAATATAAATATAAAGATATAGTATGGAAAAGAGCTTATGGCAGCAAAAATAAAATAAAGACCAATTAATAAAACAAAAGGCAAAATGAAGAAATACATTAGTGTTCTTCCATTTTTCTTACTCCTTGCCTTTTCTTTCCCATAGGCTGGAAGAAAAAAATTATGGGAGCTAATAAACAATTATTAGAACATAAATTATGTATTCTGTTGCTCCTTATCTACAGTTTTATATGTTACTTTAAGAAGATAATAGCTGCTATCCTGCACCGTTGCTTGTAATATGAATTCTGATAAAAAGTGCTATTTTCTGGAGTTCCTATCGTGGCTCAGTGGTTAATGAACCCAACTAGCATCCATGAGGATGTGGGTTTAATACCTGGCCTCGCTCAGTGGGTTAAGGATCCAGCGTTGCTGTGAGCTGTGTTGTAGGTCGCAGACGCGGTTCAGATCTGGCGTTGCTGTGGCTGTGGTGTAGGCCAGCAGCTACAGCTCTGATTAGACCCCTAGCCTGGGAACCTCCATGTGCCGTGGGTGCGGCCCTAAAATAAGACAAAAACAAAAAGTGCTATTTTCCTATTAGATTTACTTATGGAGTTTTAAGAGTATTTATTTGTATATGTGGAGCGGATGGGCAAGGGATCTCACTGTACAGCATAGGGAAATGTGTGTGATTGGGTCACTTTGTGGTATAACAGAACTTGATGAAACAATGTAAATCAACTATACAATAATAGTAATAATAAAGACAGGAAACAAAGTATTTATTTGTGTGTCTAGTGTTTAATTCTTGTCTTGCTAGATTGGAAGCTTCTAAAGTGTTTTGTTTTTTTTAACCACTGTCTTCCCAGTGCCTGCCACACCTGTTATTCTTGCTAAAAATATTTTTTTGGATGACTCTTAAAGACATGCTGTGCTGGAAAAATGTCATTTCATATAGTAAATCTAAAATTTTGTAAAATAAATATAGATGGTTAAGAGATATTCTACACTCATGACAAAATGAATATATTACTATACCAGTAAGAATGGACGTGTGAGCCATGGAATTTACCATATGATTACTTTTTCTATGTTTCAATAGCTTTTTCAAGACTTGGTGGGGGGAGTTCCTACTGTGGCTCAGCGGTCATGAATCTGACTAGTATCCATGAGGACTCGGGTTTGATCCCTGGCTTTGCTCAGTGGGTCAAGGTCCGGCATTGCTGTGGCTGTGGTGTAGACCGAAGCTGCAGCTCCAGTTTAACCCCTAGCCTGGGAACTTCCATATGCTGTGGGTGTGGCCCTAAAAAGACAAAAACAAAAAATAAAAAACCTTGGTGGGACTTTTCCTCCTCCACTGTCTGACATAGTGTGTCCCTCCCAGCCTGCCAGAGCGATGACTTGTTTTGTTCTTTAAGCTCTCAGAACTTAGCCTTCCTTCTCCATTTCATCTCTGAGTTTATAGTAACAAAAATAGAGCTGGACGATGAGGACTCATTTCCCTGAAGGATGCTCTACAACCTGGAAACTTGCCATGTTTGAAGTTTTGCATTTTTTCAAAACAAATGAGGATCTGTTTCCACTTTTTCTAGTTTAAACTTCTCTCTCTAGACTTCTTACAGTGAAAGATACTTGCCATTGTAGGGTTAATAAAACAGAAGCAAGGAAATCAAGATGGAATAGGCAATGACGTGGGGCAATACACGGTTGAGGAGCAAAGACTGGAGCATGTTGCTTTAAATGTCCCTCATTTATTCTTGAAAGAAATCATTATATGCTAATTAACACATCTTTGTAGGAGCCTGAGACATTTAATTTGTTTCTAAGTAGTTTAGATAAATATCCAATGTGAATACTATTACCTGGTTTCAGGCAATCATTTCAGCTCTCTGAATACAATTTGGTTTCTTACTCTGTGGTGTGATTTTGAGATAGATTTTAGAGGACTACTGAAAAACACATTGTGTGCTTATCATGATGATTTATGCTTTTGTTACTTGTAAGGATCCCCTAACCGTTTGCCAGTTTTTCCTCATATTTGTTTTTACATCAGCTCAGCTAATAAGCCGATTTCGTAGAAATGTGGCATGATTTTATCAGAGTTGTATTGGGTGACCATACCTCTTGGTTTAGGTCTGTTGTCCTGGTATTGCTGTTAATGGTGCCCATTTCACTTTTTAAAATTTGGGTAGTTACTCATATGGTTGGTCAGTCTATGAGGACTTTCTGAACAACCTTCTCATCCTTTGAACATTTCCCCCTTCTTCTCACCTCTGCTTCTCAAAGACCAGGCTTTCGGTTCTTGCCTATGCTGCAGAAACAACTCTAGCATGGCCATTATGCATGACGATTTAAAGGACTGGGAGCTGGAGACAGATGACCTAGTTTGAGAGCCCAGCTTCCCCATTTGCAGGGCGTGTGACCTTAGACCAGCTAGCTGGCCCTTCAGGCCCCAGGGTCATATGCACGCGGGACTGCAGTAGCACTTCAGAGAGAGGCAGTTAGAGGCCTAGACTCTGGTGCCCTACTGCCTGGGGGTGAATCCCAGCTTGGCCACAACTTAAGGCTATGAGGGTTAGGGTTAGAGGGTTAGGGTTAGGGTTAGGGTTAGGGTCCCTAAGATGTCCCTAATGAGTGGACATACATGCATGTTCTTAAAGCCTGGCGCATGAACAGTGTTCGGTAAATGTTAGCAGTTGTTGTTAATGCTCTGAGAATTAAATATGGTTTAAATGCAAGTGCTTAACACACAGTCAGCGCTCAGTAAATGAGTTCTACTGGACACTGGCCTGGCGTGTCTCTGGTTTCTGTCCCTCCTGAATCCCAGCGAAAATATACTCATCATAGATATTCAAAATATGCACTTTCATAAGTCTGTGTATATGGGCCCAGAATGAGGAACTCTGAGCATATTCTGCTTTATATCCCCAAATAGAAGGTTCTGCGCTGCCAAGCTACAGTTAAAAAGTCTAGCCAAATGCCAACACATTTTGAATAAGTTGCAAATATAAAATTCATTTGCTCTTAGAGGGTGTATACTGGCTTTGCTGAATTAGAAATGCAGAGAAGGGAGGGTTTGTTTGTCCTGTGCATTTGAAGTCAAAGCCAGAATTGTGATGGTTTAATGGTCTCAAATGTTTCGTTGGAATTTTCCAGGAAAGAGAGGGAATGCATTTATCCCTTATATGGCCTATCTCCATCTCTACATAGGAACTGGAACAAGTAGTTTCTCTAGCATTCCTTGAAGACGGTGTAACTCCAGTGGAATATAAGCCCCTTCGGTGAATGAAATATCTCACTGCCTGCCACTGGGCCCTGTACCTGTCAGGAATTAGGGAGCATTTGCCTAAGTGAAGGGGGTCTCACCCCACTTAGAGTGGGGGCAGGGTAGTCATCATTTGATTTCATGGTCTTTTTTTCTTTCCACTTCTTGTCTACCAGGAAAGAAGTTCAAAAAGAAGTCTACTTGACCTCACTGAATGACATTTTATTTTATTTTATTTTTACTTTTTTAAAAAATGATTTTTATTTTTTCCGTCATAGCTCGTTTCCAGTGTTCTGTCAATTTTCTGCTGTATAGCATGGTGACCCAGTCACACATACATATATACATTCTTTTTTCTCCCATTATCATGCTCCATCGTAAGTGACTAGATATAGTTCCCAGTGCTATACAGCAGGATCTCATTGCTTATCCGTTCCAAAGGCAACAGTTTCCACCTATTAACCCCAAATTCCCAGTCCATCCCACTCCCTCCCCCTTGGCACTGAGTAACATTTTAGTGCAAAGTTTTGAACATTTCTTTGTGACCAGTGTACGTTTTACAGTTTGCCACCTAAGGATCAGCTTTCTAGAAGAGATGTACTGCAGTCATATATCTGGGTAATGCGTTGCTCAGGTTTCCATTGAAATGAGGATTTTCTTTGCTAGAAATAGGAGATAGGCACTAATTTGACTTACTGTGCTCAGAAGAAGAACATGAGGATCACCACGACATTTTTGGGAAATGGCCAGGTGTGGCAAGCATGGAGCACCCACCTTTATAGGTTCAGGGAGCATGAAGCTCAGAATCCTTGAGCCCCTGCTAAGAAGGGTCCCGGGGTGTCACCCCTTAGCAAGCAGCTCTTCTGTCTCCAAGGGTCTCCCCAGTTTCTCCCAGCGTGGGGGGAGCTGGTGCCATCAAGGCACCAGGAAAACCAGGTCAGAGTCAGTTCTGGAAAATAGGGGTCTTGCTCTCTCTTTAGGCCCTGGAGAGCCTCACTTTCTGTATACAAGGAGCTGTCCAGCTAGTTCTCAACCAAAGCCCTCCCTTGGATGATACGAATTGTTCTGCTTCCCCAGAGGCTTCATTTGGTTCTTATTGAAAGGCCAAGGGTTTTCCTTGCACCACACCCATGAAGAGGCAGCTATAATAGGGAGGGTCAATGCTAAGAAAGGGGTGGGCACAGGATGCCATGCCAACACAGAAGGGGCACCGGTCATGGACTAAGGTGTGGGGGGAAAGCTCCCAGAGGAGGAGGCATGTAAGTTAAACCATCAGCACTTCCAGAGGTCCTCTTGTAGCTCAGTGGTAACAAACCCAACTAGGATCCATGAGGATGTGGGTTCGATCCCTGGCCTTGCTCAGTGAGTTAAGGATCCGGCATTGCCGTGAGCTGTGGTGTAGGCTGCAGAGGCAGCTTGGATCCTGCATTGCTGTGGCTGTGGTGTAGGCTGGAAGCTACAGCTCTGATTCGACCCCTAGCCTGGGAACTTCTGTTATGCTACAGGTGCGGCCCTAAAACACCACCACCACCACCACCACCACCACCACCACCACCACCAACAGTGACAACAATAGCAAAACAGAAAAGGAAAAAAAAATCAGCACATCCCAAACCAGGACACCAGTTCTTGATGATTTAAAGAATGCAGTTGAGATATTTAAAGCTCTACTCTATCCATTTTTCATCCACCTTTCTTCCATTTTCTTCCTCACTCTGCCTGTTCTCAATCTACACCCATCAACACTTTCCCTGGTCCCCAAACACTTTGGGGCCCACTGATGTCTGTCTTCCCCTCTTCTCTGACTCATGAGGTCCTAGCCCTCACTCAAGGCCAAGATTGGTCATCTACACTCTTCTCAGAACGAGTTGAGAAAAACACACATTTTCTCTTTTCTCAAATAGACTCTAAGCAGCTAGAAGACTGAGCCTGTGCGTCGATGATGATGCCCGGCAGGAAGGGCAGCATGATGTTGATGATGATGCGCTTTAGTTGGTGTGAAGCACCGGGCAAGATGCTGAAGTTTTCTGCACATCAACATTCTCATGTGCGAAACAGACGTAATAATGTCCATATTGCAAGGTGTCCTGAAGAGTGAATGAGAGAACATATATGGAAAATGCCCAGCCTGGTACTTGGCCCAGGGCTGGTGTCCATAGATGACTGCATCAGCTGTTACCACTACTGTTTTTCTCATGCTGTGTTGAGGATCTATCACATCCAACCAGCATGGAGATTTGGAACCTCCTTTAAGTAGAGGTAGAACCACAGCCTCTTGCTGTGAGATGAGATCTTCAATAGTATAGGGTCTGGAGGGATATTTTTTAAAAAATGATCAAGTAGCATCTTGGGATCCTGCAGAGGTAATCAAGGCTGGGTATTGTTTGTGTTCATTTAACAGCAAAAAGAACGTGTGGTAGAGGGCCGTGACCTTGCTAGGTCACATCAGAAGTTAGTGGCCAAGACTGAATTCCAGCACTCATGCACTGGCCCATTCATTCATCCTTTCCTTCATTTTATTGAGTATTGAGAACCTATTTGGTATCATGCTGGACAATATCTGAATTTATAGTGGCAAACAAATCAGCACAGGCCCCCTGCCCTAACAGCTCCCAGTCTGGTGGAGAGGCAGACATCGTACAGATAAATATTCAAATACATCCATGATCAGAAGCAGAAGGACAAGGAGACTAAGGAGGAGGGGACCTAGTTTAGACCGAGGGACCAAGAAAGTCCTTTTCTACAAAGGTTCCCCATTAAATAGAGTTGATATTAGAACGACAAAATGTGTGATTAATGCATTTGGCATCTTCTTTAGAGTTAATGCGTTTGGCATTGTAGCGAATGCCTTTGTACAGAGGCGTTAGGTACGTGGTGTTTGCAGTTGGCTGAATGCAGCCCTTTCAGGCTGCCTGTATCTGCAAGGCTGTCCCATGATTGAACATGAATTTCGGAAGAATTTAAACGGCAAAATCAAGCATCGGTATTGGATTTCATTTGCTTTCTTCTCTAAAATCACCTACTTACTTGCTTCTCCACATCCTGAAGCCGAGAGAACATCCATTGTAGGAGCTCTACTTCATTGTTTTGTTTTCTTTTTCAATAACTCATCCCCGTGAAAGTAAAATCAAAAACACCAGGAGCCAAAGAGGACAGTACAACCAGGAGCACCTCCATTTTCCAGCCGTAATTAGTCCATTTGGTATGATCGGGGCACTTTGATCTTTTCTGCTCGCCTCCCCTGCTCATTTTTCGCTCATTTCTTTGCTTGTTAAGACTCGATCAGAGGTTAGGTAAGAGCAGGGAGAGGAGAATGCAAGAGTCTCTTCTCCTTTTCATTAACAGCTCTTGTGAAAGGTTTTGGTGGCAGAGGAGATTGAAGGTAAAATGAGATTATAATGAAGTTTACAGATAATGCCATTGACTTTAATTATGCCAGGTTCTGAGCAGCCGAGATAATTGAGACTGAGTGTATTTTACAAGTTTTCATCTCATCCATTATGTTACAAAGGCAGATATTGGTAAATAGCTGTTTCCACTTTAAGACGGACAGAAAAACTGGAGTAATTTCAGTGTCATTTTTAAATACTGGTGTCTGCTTGCCTTAGGAATCCGTGAGTGAGCCCCTTAAGGCGCTCCGGTCTGTTTACCATAATATGTGTTCCATGGATCACCCCTTTTAGGGTCCCATGGAGGACAGAATGTGTCCTCCTTGCTATAGAAGAAAACCTTGGTAAAGCTCTGAATTTTATATGGTTGAATACTTTTCATAAACTGCCTTAGAATTTGCTGTACCTATTAAGACCACAGCGTAGTATGTCATCCTGAGACCTGATCTAGTTTGAGACTCACTCCCTCTTAAGCAGTCGCTTAAAAAATTCCCAGAGTTCCCGTGGTGGCTCAGTGGAAAGGAACCTGACTAGTATTCATGAAGATGTGGGTTTAACCCCTGGCCTTGCTCAGTGGCTTAGGTGGCTTTGCCGTGAGCTGTGGTGCAAGTGTAAAAAAAAAAAAAAAAAAATCCCAATATGTTTGGAATGCTTAACACAGATGGTGAAATCTTTTTTCCCCCCATAATAATAGCAGTAATAAGCATTACTGCTCTTAACACAGGGCAAAAATCTTTATATGCAATAGATAACAAGGCTCACATCAACCTTATGAGGTAGAGGCTATTATTTCTCCCATTTTCCATTTAGTAGTTTGCAGCTTAGAGTAACTTTTCCAGGACTTAGTGGAGGCCAGATTCTAACTCAGGTCTTCCATGCAGCCCATATCTCCGTGCTCTTCAACCTCCTTAGAATAAAAGTGCCTCTGCGCCCCCATCCCACCCCATCTCTAGTAGTGGTTGCACTCCAAATTTTATTTTATGTTATCATTTTATTTATTTTTGGCCACACCTGCATCACACAGAAGTCCCTAGGCCAGGAATCAAAGCTATGCCATGGCAGTGAAAATGCTAGATCCTTAACCCACTGAGCCCCCAGGGAATTCCCATTAAATTTTAATTTGTAGGCAAATCATCCATACTCTTCATGCCTCTGTTTTCTTATCTGGAAAATTTTGATCACTACTCTCTGTTACGAAGCTCAGTTATTATTTTATTATTATGATACCAACGAATGTGATATAGACTCATAGCTGTATAGATTTTGCTGGCCAGGGATAGCAAAGGAAAATATTTGAGATGCATCCTGTTTACGTGATGTGTTTAGCTATGATTCCTTCTGTGTTTGGCAGATTCTCAGTTAAGTAAGATACTCAGGCCTTGTAAAAGTAATTAAAAATTATGTCGAAAAACAGATTACTTCAGTATTTCTTTTATCTTCATTTACTTTTTCCTCTTCACCGGGATTACGGATTTGTTTAGTTTTTCTCTGTAGGGTTTTTTTTGTAAATCGTGCCCCTATTTTTGCCCAACAATATGCTATAATGTAGATGGACCTATTGGTCCATGACTGTGTCTCTATCTCCACGCATTCAGTACCATCAACTTTCTTCTAAAATATTCTCAAGTTAAACCTAATATGATTTGAAAAATTGATTACAAAGTATATTTCTGGTTGCCTATTTATTAAACCTACTGACATTTAATTATGGCCAAAACTGCTACTCGGCAAAATTTTGGTTTGTGTGTATATGCAAGTGATAACTGGAGGCTAATATCCTTTCTCTAAACATACATTTTCCAGAGAAATGGAATTACCTTTTGCTCTAAGGATGTCACTTGAAAAAAATCTATTCGAATTACGTGTTATCAAACACTCTAGTGTTGCTCTGTCCCCAGTTATTAATAAGCTGCTCTCCCAAACTTGTTTTTTTTTTCCTACTTATTTGACAAGCATCCCACCTATTAATATTTGTACTTTCCGGCTTTATCTGTTGGGTAGGTACTATGGAAGGAGGTTCTGTCTGCTTTTATTTCATCTTTAGAAATGTCATGTGGACCAATCATACAGCTGGTGGTGACTTTAATTTTATTCAGAGTCTTATTTCTAAAAAATGGCTTACTTTTTTTGCACCACATTCTTTATGTTTCAAATAAATACCATCTGAGGACTTTCCCCTTCATGTCCTAAAGGCTTATGGGTCTGGTTTGTGATGACAGGAATGACGGGGTAAGAGTGTTGCCCCGGCTGAAACATCACCTGGATTCTAGGTGAACCTGGGCATCCTGGGATGCTATTGTCCAGGTAGCCATTGAGTGTTTGAGAAGGATGCTTATCACACAGATGGGTCTTTAGACAATCAGCGTTTTCTCAACTATAAGGTTGTTGATTTTTAGGATTAATTAGTAGGGTTATTAATCCAAACAATTAAATTCTCTCCTAAGAGTACAGCTGTCTGATTAATTAATCTATTAATTAATCAGTGGCTTCTCCAGATGTCTGTTGAGATACTGTCCCTTGAGCACTGCTGGGATGTGTTTTCAGACCATGAATTAATCCCTTTCACTTACTCAACTTTACAGTAAAAGGAGACTATTTATAACAGAGCTTGTTGTGGGTTTGCTGTGAGCAAAAAATCTATTTGTAATTATATCAGGATATCCTTCTCACTCACGTATGTGTCATACTTCTGTGTCGTGAATTGATAAAATTTGATAAAATCTTAATAGCTTTTCAGATGTGTTTCCCCTCACCGTCCTGGGAAGCGTACTTATAAAATTAAACATTGCAGCTGAAAAGGGAAGAGTCATCGCATTCTAAAACATGATTTATTTATTTCAATAAAGCAAGAAAATTATACTGATATTTCTAGTCATATAAATTTCATGATCTCTTCTAGACTTCCTGTTTTGCAAGGTAACACTTTGCGTGGCAAACAGTTTTTTTTTTTTTTCCCTGAATCAAGCTTCCAACTTGTGTGGGACTTCCAGCTTGTGGGGTTCCTGAAATAGCCCTTCTGGGACAATATCTGGAAATCTTTAGGGAGTCCCTGTCTAGTAGGGAAAGTAGTGACTTCCTCCTCCAAGCATGGCTGCACTGCTGCATCCTCTGGTTACCCGTCTACTGCGGAGATGGAAGCACCTCCCTCCCCTGCAGGCCACCCAGCACCTCAGCTCTGCTTGGCCAGTCCTTCCATGTAGCTGTCTCCTTCCTGGTGCCATATTACTTTGAATGGACTATTTCAGACTGTCCAGCAGAGCCTCACTGACCCTCTGATGTGGTGGAGTCCTCCAGGGAACAAAGCTGCAGGGTATTTTTTTTAAAAGCAAGAAAGAATGGTTCTCTCTCCTCTCCCTCTCTCTTTTGTGGGACCATATAAAACGAGACAACATCAGTTTTAGAACCAGAAAGACCTGGGTTTGAATATTCATCCATCGTCTGTCTATATTAAGCAAAGGGTGATGATGATGAGACTGACTTTGCAGCGTCACTGAGCTATGGCAATTGAAAGACTGCATGTGATCCAGGCTCCTCTTTGGAAACCAGCCCTTGGATCCCCCAGCAGAGTCTAAAACATTCTCTACATCTGACACGTGCTTTCATTCATTCATTCGTCAGTCTGTACTTAGCGTGCACCCATTTATATGTCCAATGTTGATTTATGTCTTGAAGGTGCGTGTCCCGGGTGCACGAGGGTGGAGAAGAGGACCAGAGGGAAGTAGTTGAGGCTGTGGGGCCCATTTGCACTCACCAGCATGAATGTGCGCAAATTATAAAAAAAACAAAGGCTGAGGATGGACCTCTGGGGAACCAGACCTTTACAAGGAGAGCAGGAAAGGAGGGGTCAGTCCTGAACACTGAGGAGGAGTGATCAGTGGAGTGGGAGGAGCTCCAGGAGGGGGATGAGAGCCAGAGTGGGTGGTGTCACAAAAAACAAGGGATGAGTTCCAAGGAGCACATGGGCTGTGGGACGGATGCCCAGTTCCGAGTGTCTCTTGGTTGGGGCAAGACCAAGACGTCAGTGACACGGGTGGAGGCGTGCAAAGAATGCCCAAGTGTCATAGTTTTAGGAGGGAATAAAAAGATGGACATATCCGTTCCTTGAAAGAAGCATGGCTTTGTAGGAAAGAAGGCACTAAAAATTAAGACAGGTTTGTTTTTGAAGATGAAGGAGCTGGAACATGTTGTGATATGTTCCAGACAGTTTTGCGTGCCAAAAACATGTAAAATTTGCCATGAAATAAAGTTTCTAAAATTATAAAAATGGAAATTAATCTGTCACCTCCACTTTAATGATTAAAGTAAGATGTAAATTCTAATCTAATATAGCTCTAGCATTTGTCAGAGTTGGAGGGGAAAACGTATTATTTAAAAAAATTTTTCCAAATGAAACCTGATATTTTGACTAGTGAAATACTTTGAGGGAGGAAAAGAACCAATCCAAACCGTTTTCCAAGAACATCTTTGACGCCTCAACATTCATCTCAGCTGTTTCCTTCCTGAGTTGGAATTAGAAGCAATGAGAACCAGACCCACTGTCAGGTCCTATTTCAGTCAGTTTCTTGTCCTAAGAAATTTGTGAAAAAGAGCACATCTTTGCCTGACTTCTTGGTAAAACTCAAGATCCCGCTGCAACCAACTGGCCCCAGGTTCTTTCTTCCAGTCATTCACTTAAAAGCCTTATGTACGTGTCTGTTATTGGATGAGCCTGACCTGTGGGGCAGCCAGAGCTGCTCCTCTGAAGGTTCTGCTGGGGTCCAGGAAGCTCGGGGCCTCCCCATCCTCTTCCTTGCCTGTCTTCCCAGGAGTCTTTTCTTTTTAGGAAGAAGAGCCACTCCTCTTAAGAGAGAGGGGATGGAAGGGGACTCTGGACTGTCTTCACAGTATGGTCAGAACTGGTGCCATATTCAGCCTCTGGGTCCTGCAAAGCTCCCTTAGAGGAAAGAGAGCTGGGGGTCGGGGGTCGGGGGGCAGGGACACGCCTTCCTGGATGCCCCGCGTAGCAGTGGATGGTCGTGATTTTTATAGTAGTTCTCCCCATCCCTCCTCCTCCAGCTTTCACTCTACCTCTGCTCTAGGGAGTTCATGGAGGAGTCAGCGTGTCCTTGCAAAGCATCTAACAAAGTGTCTACAGTTTGAGATGCTATGGAGTTCCCATTGTGGCACAGTGGAAACGAATCTGACTAGGAACCATGAGGTTGCAGGTTCGATCCCTGGCCCCACTCAGTGGGTTAAGGATCTGGTGTTGCCGTGAGCAGTGGTGTAGCTCACAGAGCAGCTGTGATCTGATGCTGCTGTGGCTGTGGTGTAGGTGGGCAGCTGTAGCTCCAATTGGACCCCTATATGCCATGGATGTGGCCCTAAAAAGAAAGAAACAAATAGAGATGGCGAACTTTCTTTTCCTTTTCTTTCCTTTCTTTCCTTCCCAGATTCAGACAAATTCTCTTTTACCTTGGTTGGTAAAAGAGGTAACTAAACAGAACGGAGACATGACTAGTGCCCCCCTCCATTTCTTTCTTTTTGGGGAGTTTTATTTGCAATTCTTCCTCCTCACGCTTCTCCTCCCAGTCTAGTCCATGGGCTCCCTGCCCTCTTGGGTTTATCTTTCTTTCTGTTTAATTTCAAAATCAGGTGAATAAAGGCATCTATTCTCGGAGTGCGTTCCTTTCCCTCACTTTCCCTCTCCTCATTTAGAATCCTATGTTTTGACATACTTTATCATGGGTTGTCACCCTTGATGATTAAAAAAGGCACTAATGAGATGAAGCTTGTCAAGACTTGATCACAGGGTCGCTATGTTCTGTCGGATGGTAATAGGACACCTTCAAGAGGCTTGGAGAAGGTGGGAAGTGTGAGAGCAAATTATGGATTCTTGTGGATGAGGGCAGAGGTGAGATGAGGCGACGCCAAATCTGAATTCCTTGAGGAAATCAAACAGCATGAGAGCAGTTCTGTTCCTGCCGCCGTGACTCATTCGTCAGGCAGTAGGGATGGAGGGAATAGGGGTGGAGGGCTAAACCTTAGAAGAAGCTGTCCACAAGGATAGGCTTTTCAGAAATAGACGTGGGTTTTTCTTGCTGTGATTGGGACTGGACTATGACGATTGACTCTGTGATAAACTTAATGCGAGAAACCAGCAGATCGATTAGCTTGGCATAGGTTCCCTGTGGAAGGCACGACTGACCCTGAGACAACCCAGACTGCGTTCACCTGCTTCTCCAATAGGATTCTTTTTTCTTATTCTTTCTACACCGCACCTGTGGCATATGGAAGTTCCTGGGCTAGGGGTTGAATCGGAGCTGCTCCTCTACCCCACACCACAGCCATGGCAACACTGGGTCCTTAACCCCCTGAGTGAGGCCAGGGATCAAGCCCACAACCTCAAAGAGACAATTTTGAGTCCTTAACCCGCTAAGCTACGACAGAAACAGCTCCAACAGGATTTCTTGTGCGAGGGCCATCTCTTACTCTGGATCAGTGTGGCCTAGCTTGCAAGTGGGTAGTGGTTCATTGGGAAACATGTATCAAAAATAAACAAGTCATGAAAACTGTCAGATTTGTGCCACACGTATTTATACATTTATAATATCGTAAATACACTGAATACCATCGATTAGAATTTTTCTGCCGATCTACCAGTGACTATTTCATGCAGCTTACTCGAATGATCAGATTACTTTTATGTCCAGAACAACTTCTTTGATTCCTGTCAGGGTTTATTTTAGTGTAAGATCTGTATTTAACTGCCACCTTGTGATTTATTATTTTTAAAAAAAATACCACTGTATGCGTGTCTGTTTAATATTGTTTTAGAGACTTGAAACTTCAGTATATCCTGAGGACAGATGCTTTTTAAACCTTTGCAAATGGGCACATATGCACTTTGCATGAACATGAATGTACGTCAGGTTAGAATCCTCAATCCTAGCCATGAATCAGAAAACGTAAAAAGATATGAAATAAGAAAAATATAATTAAGTTATAGCCTTATTTTTGTCTGATAGTCCCGTTATTCTTGTCTCGTATGGTACAAAAGGATTAATCATGGTGTGTTGTCCTACCGACAGGTCTGACAGAGCTAACTTCACCGGGAGTGCGATTATGCATCTCGGAATTTTCATGAAGAAGCAGCAGCTGCCAGAAGGAATGTGTGCTGGGGAGGGTTCATATTTTATGAAAACTATCTTGGTCCATTGGCTCCTTCCCTTGAATTAGCACTCAATTATCCTTAAGGAAGGGGCTGAAGACTCAGCAGAGCTGGAAAGATAACCTCCAATCTCGTTAGCACAGCAGCAGCTGCCTGAATTGGCTCCCACCAAATTGCAGCAACTTGTTTCCTTTCGTTTGCGCTGTCTTGCTTTATAAAGGACACGCATGTATTTTACATTTTTTTAAATGTCTTAGCACAGATTGAGAGCTCCCAACAGCCTGAAAGCTGGTAAAATCTCACTTATGAAAGATCTTTCCTTTCCATCTGAGATTGGGCAGGCTGAAGACTTCATGCTCATTTGAGGGGAGGGGGCCATGAAAATGCATCATTTGCAACATCATTTTTTGAATTCAGAAGGGAAAATTCTGGATTGGAAAGGATAGCAGTGCTAAGTTAGTGGCATTAATTCTGTAGTTTTTTTTAATAACTAACCTATTTTTTAAATTACATTTGAAGATGGTATATTGGGGCATATTTCAGAAGTTATGCCTTTATGTTCAAAGGAAGGGATCATTGTGGAAACAGAGTCACAAAAATCTCTCACCCCAATAGAATAAGTGTAGTTTTGGAATAAGGAGAATTGTTAGGTAATTAAAAATAAAGAGAAGAGGAAAATGTTTGGCTAAGAATACTGAAACAAAATAGTGCCCGCTGGGGCAGATGGGGGCCTCTGAAAACACACAGTTCACTGGAACTAGTGTGAAAATGACTATGTTGGGAGTTCCTGTCATAGTACAGCAGAAACGAATCCAACTAGGAACCAGGAGATTGCAGGTTCAGTCCCTGGCCTCACTCAGTGGGTTAAGGATCCAGCATTGTGGTGAGCTGTGGTGTAGGTTGCAGACACAGCTCAGATCTGGCATTGCTGTTGCTGTGGTGTAGGCCAGCGGCTATAGCTCTGATTAGACCCCTAACCTGGGAATTTCCATACACCAACCAGTGCGGCCCTAAAAAAGACAAAAAAGACCAAAAAAAAAAGGAAATGACTGTTATTTGAAGTTGATAAGCATCAAGTAGAATGGAGTAATGGAAATACATTTTCTAAGTATGAAGCAAATTACCATGGTATAATGTTAAAGGCACGTAAAATTAAAGATGAAATTGAAAAGATATGACTAAGTTCAAGATTTGCGTTCTTTGAGAAGAAACTGATTCTGTGTTTCTTCCTAAGGAATTGCACCATATGTTAACTGAAGTTACTTTTAGGTGATTACAACAGAAATTCAGTTGAGTATTAGGGAGGAAAAGGTCTCAGGTTATGAATTAATCAGTCTATTATTACCCAGGCAAGTGTAATATTTTTAATGCTTTATGCAACAATTTTTGTGTGTATGTGTGGAGGTCTACATAGATTTTAATTTGGGTTTATATTGACAAATGGAAAGACGACTGCTCACTGGATTTCTAGTTTTATTCTGTCTTTTATATTAGAATTAGGTGTTTCCTGAAGGCAGTCCTTACTTTAAACTATAAGCATCAAAATCAAGATCTTGGGGGTGGGAGGTGAGGGAAGAGGTGAGGTTTTGGGATTGGCATATGCACACTGAGGTATGTGGAGTGATTGGCCAACAGGGACCTGCTGTCTAGCACAGAGAACTCTACCTGGTATTCTGTGATCATCTATGTGGGAAAAGACTCTGAGAGAGAATGGATATGTGTATATGGATGACCGAGTCACCTTGTTGTCCAGCAGAAATGATTACAGCCTTGTAAATTATATTTCAGTAAATCTTAAAAAAATCAAAACCTTGAAGAAACATTTGCACTCCCATGTTCATTGCAGCATTATTCATAATAACCAGGATATGGAAACAACTTAAATGTCCATGGACAGCCAAATGGGATGGAATATTATTCACCCTTAAAGAAGAATGAATTCCTATAATATGTGACAACTTGGATGAACCTGGAGGACATTATGCTAAGTGAGATAAGCCAGCCACAGAAGGACAAACACTGCCCGATTTCACCTAATTGACATTTAAATGGCCAAATTCCTAGAAGCAGAGAGTGTAAGGGTGGTTCTGGAGCTGGAGGGAGGGGGAAATGGGAGTTGCTATTTCAAGGGATAGAAAGTTTTTCATTTATGCAAGGTGAATAAATTGTAGAGCTCTGGAGTTCCCGTCGTGGCGCAGTGGTTAACGAATCCAACTAGGAACCATGAGGTTGCGGGTTTGACCCCTGGCCTTGCTCAGTGGGTTAACGATCCGGTGTTGCCGTGAGCTGTGGTGTAGGTTGCAGACGCGGCTCGGATCCAGCGTTGCTGTGGCTCTGGCATAGGCCGGTGGCTACAGCTCCGATTCAACCCCTAGCCTTGGAACCTCCATATGCCGCGGGAGCGGCCCAAGAAATAGCAACAACAACAACAACAAAAGACAAAAAAAAAAAAAAAAAAAAAAAATTTGTAGAGCTCTGCTGTACAACATTATAGCTATAGTTAACAATACTGCATTGTACTCTTTAAATTTTGTTAAAAGGACAGGTCTCATGTTAAATGTTCTGACTGCAAGGAAGAAAAGAAAAACGCACAGGAATCAGTGTTTCAAATGTGCTCCAGTTAGCAACTGACAATAACAGGTACCTGGAGGTGGGGGAGTAATGAACACATGGTACCCCCCCCCTTTTTTTTTGCTTTTTAAGGCCTCACTTACCGCATATGGAAGCTCCCAGGCTAGGGGTCGAATTGGAGCTGCTGTTGTGGGCCTGTGCCACAGCCACAACAACATGAGATCTGAACCGCTTCATGACCTACACCACAGCCCATGGCAATGCCGGATCCTTAACTGACTGAGTGAGGCCAGGGATCAAACCTACATCCTCATGGATCCTAGTTAGGTTTGTTAACCGCTGCCATGAAGGGAACTCCCAGGTACCCTCTGTTTTAACCCCAGGGTTTGTGTTCACAGCCGTTTACTCTTTAACTTTTTCAGTGTGCACTGAGGGTGGGTGATTTGCTGTGTCACAAAATTAGCTCTCTGTAAAGCCAGATCTGGAATACTGGTTTCCCAATTTCCTCACCAAGAGCTTTCCATTAAGCTGTTGCTCAAAGATTTCAGGTAAATTGTCACTTAGCACATTTATGAATGGAGCAAACTTATTTGCTCCAAAAAACTTCCTTTGCTGGGCAATGGAGGTTTAGATTTTCCCATATTTATGCTGGAGTTGAAAGCTGAGCAGGAGGGACTTAGTTCCTGTATACTACTAGCTTTCCTTGATACTATGCTTTAATAATTTTTTTAAAAGTCATCCTATGTTAGCTTATGGAGCCTTAGTATTTTAATGTTTTTATAAAATCTAATTTAAAATATTTTTGTGTTTTTAGGCTTTAATTTCCCATAGTGACTGGATTAAAAATATATAATTTTAGGAGTTCCCGTCGTGGCGCAGTGGTTAACGAATCTGACTAGGAACCATGAGGTTGTGGGTTCGGTCCCTGCCCTTGCTCAGTGGGTTAACGATCCGGTGTTGCCGTGAGCTGTGGTGTAGGTTGCAGACGCGGCTCGGATCCTGCGTTGCTGTGGTTCTGGCGTAGGCCGGTGGCTATAGCTCCGATTCGACCCCTAGCCTGGGAACCTCCATATGCCGTGGGAGCGGCCCAAGAAATAGCAACAACAACAACAACAACAAAAGACAAAAAGACAAAAGACAAAAAAAAAATATATATATATATATATAATTTTAAATTTCATTACCCTGGTTTTTAATATGGGCTATAGGCTTAATACTATTAGAAAATAATATTTGGTTTCTAACACGAAGACTGACAACTGGAGAAGTTTTAGATTTAACAAAACCACCAAGACTGACAAAATTGCTTTTTCTGTAATATGTACTAACTCTGTGTGTGTCTGTGTGTGTGTGCTTAAGTATCGACTTCTGGAACTTAAGGCTTAAGTTAGTTTTTAGATCCATGAAAAAAAAAATCTCATTTTTAATACTACCTTTACTTTTTCCTGCTATAGAGACCTGGTAGTTCTTGGTGAATATAGTTTAAAAAACAAACAAACAAACAAACAAACAAAAAACCCAAACAGCATAAGTGTCCTGCAGCTGGTATGAGATTGAAGAAATTATGCCCTTTTTCCTCCGACCACGTAAATCTGAGCCAGGAGGTAGTTTCCCTGTAGGTTAAGTGCTATATAATTACAAAGTCCTTTTCTGGGGGGAGCAGTTGGCAGATTTGGGGAATTTTGAAACATACAGCCGGTGCCAAAAGTGTTAGTTGAGGATCCAGTTTCAATTCTGCTTTTCGAGCAGCAAACTTGTTTTGGTTTATCTTTCCTTGAAGTGCTGGATCCTTGGCTCAGCTTGGTTGGAAGAATTCTTTTGATCCTCTGACGCGTTGACTTAATTAAGCTGCAGCATCATGGAATTTGTGAACCCAGGCTGGCGAAGGCAGTGAATGAATTCACCTAGTGGGTAATTAATTGCCTTACCCACAGCTTCCCAGGTCTCCTAGAACACCTTCTTCCCACACACACTGATGTTAGGAAAACTCCAGGCACTACCTTATTGGTTAACTGGAGCCTGGAGAATGGAGTAGATATTTATTTATTTTTTTTAAGGATAGTGGGAACAAACATGTTTGCCATAAGAACTTCTGAAGCTCTCAACTGTAGCTGCTGATGTGTATCTTGTGGGAGACAATCAGAACCTTGGCAACTAAAGTTGTCTGGTTGCATTTCCACATCAGAGATTTCTCTGATGCTATCTTGAGTGTCCCTTTCAGTGCCAGGTCAGTGTCGTGTGGCTTTTAGCAGTGTTTTAAATTTTATAAAATGTATTGGTAGGAATGGATGGTGAAGAATCTGTGAGTCATCTTTGTGGCTTTAGTTTTATTCTGGAAACCAAAGAATCATGTAAGATACTTGTTATAACTTTAAATATTTTTCAAGTTGTTTTTGAAAAAATCAAATAATTTACAGGAAATGGAGTGGGTAGGAGAGATATGTTTAAAAAATATTAACCCATTTAAAAAATCTATTAAAAGTGATTAAAAGCAAGCATTTGCCTCTTTATGTTTTCTTAAATTCAGTGGAATTTACACTAATTAGATTGTAACATTTTGCAAGTTTATTATGCAGTAATTTGAGATAAAGTGATGCACTAAACCCAAAAGATTAAAAAAATTAATATCAGGATTGTATTTGGTTCTGAGCAATATACCTTAAAAAGACAACAGTTCTGAGCAGAGAAACCAGAATAGCAAAGGGAATAAAGCTGTTTCCCATGAAGGATGTTCGTGCCACAAGAGTTTGTCATAGAGAAGATTCTGGTTGGTATAGGGCTGTGTTTCCACATAGTACATACACAGCAAATATCCATTGAATGCGTGAATACCAGGCTTCGCATAATTGGCGATTGTCATGTGAGAGAGGAGTTAGATGCGTTCTGTTGGGTCCCATAGATGGAATTAGGATCCATTCTACTCAATAAAAGGGAGAACTTTCTACCTTCTAGCTATGGACAGTGGGGCAGGCATCCTCTGGTGAGTGTGCTGCTCAGTGCAGCCTGGACAATCCTTTGGTGTGGGTGCTAATGGAGAGATTCAAGACGTGCAGAGATGTGGGGGTCATGTGACTTTGTGGGCTCCTTGGATTCTGACATGTTATAAAGTACCTTTGGATTCATTGAAACAAAATAAAGCAAGATTGAAAATCCATGGATGAGATAAAGCAGGCCTGCTGGCCCACACCAGGTCCTCAATCACCATACTCTGTACATGTGGCAGGAGGAACTGACATTTCTGCTCCATTTTAGTTTTTCAAATTGTTTTTATTAACTCTGTTGGAATTTTAAAATTCTTTGTGAAAACATAGGACACAGGTTTTAAAGGATACTTATTTTCATATATAAAACAGGTAAGAGCTACCTTTAAAAGATTTTTAAAAAAAAAAAAAAAAAGGGAGTTCCCTGGTGGACTGCTGATTAGGATTCAGCACTGCTTTCACTGCTGTGGCCTGAGTTCAATCACTGATTTGGGAACTGAGATCTCATATCAAGCCTCTCCTTGACAAAAAAAAAAAGAAAAAGTTCCCTAAAAAAAGCTATCATTTTTTTAACCCCTGGATAGGTTTAACTGTGCACACTGCCCCGCCCCCCCCCAAAAAAACAAGTTCACTGACTCCTGGTACCTCTGAATGTGACCTTATTTGGAGATATGGTCTTTATAGAGGTAGTCAAGTTAAAATGAGCTCATTAAGGTGGGTCTTAATCCAAAATGACTGGTGTACTTATCAAAAGGGGAAATTTGAAGACAGACATACCCACAGGGAGAATGCCATGTGAACATGAAGACAGCCATCTACAAGCCAAGGAGAAAAGGCTGGAATAGATCTTTTCCTTGCAGGCAGTAGAAGGAACCAATCTTGTAAACATCTTGATCTTGGACTTTTAGCCTCCAAAACTGTGAGACACCAAATCTCTGCTGCTTAAGCCATTCAGTTTGTGCTGCTTTGTTGTGGCAACCCTAGCAAGACATCACTCCCTACAAGGTATTACTTCACATCTCTATTGGATTGCTAAGAGGAGAACATTTTTGGTAGGTCAGAGAAAGCAGTTGCCTCCAACAAAATATTTATTTTCCTCAGATACACCTGGATTGAATTTTTCTAACAGGCCAGTTTACACTAAGACAATCTGTTGTGACTTTTGTGGCTTTCATGAAACAGTAGGGGAAAAAGCCGCCAACAAAGTATGAAGATCCCACGTTATACTGTCTGCTGGGCCCTGTAAACGATGCACATAATTTTCTTATTTATGAGACACTTTCCATGCCAGGCACATACCTCTTGTTACACGTCTTACATTGTCGGTGCTCAGGGTTTCCATTTACATTTATATGTGAAAAATATTTGGTCTGGCTGATAAACACACAGTGTAGGGAAGGAAAGGGGTAATTTACCTGAAGCATTTAGTCCGTTGCAACTTTTATTATTCCTAGCTGATCCACCACATTGGAGTAAAAATAGGAGAAAAATGTCCTCTTTCAACAGAGACTTTATTCGAGACATGACTGGGTCTGGTGCAGTGACTACACTCCTGGGAGCAGTTGTCAAGCCGGGCGATGTTGTGTATAAGCAGCACCCTGGGGATGTGATTCTCCAGTAGTCTCTCCCCACCACCATCTGTTGTGCAATATATTTCCTACCAAATTGTATTCAAGCATGGAATTGAAATTTGTATTATTAGCAGTAGTTTGCTAGGAGTGAGATGCTTCCCAGACATGTCAAAGTAACACCAGAATGTCTTGGAAATTTAAATCACCTACTATTCCTTTAAATAAGATCTTCCCACCCTGTCCTGGAGCCACAGTCTAATGAGAGAGACCAAAGTCACCAGTCCCTCTCAGAAGGGTCTGGCCTTCATGTCCTTCATTGTTGCAAAAGTTTGGCCAGGATTTGGGGGTTGGGCCTGGAGGGAAGGTCTGAGATGGGTGTTCTACTGGGAAGAGACTGAGGCAGAAAGAACCAGTGGAGGGTCCATTAAAGCCAGGGGGCTTTAGAGAAGGTTAAGCCTGGCTCTGGAATGATGAGATCCACAGTCTCAGGTGGAACATGTGAGAGAGGGAGCTGAGAGAAGAGTCTGAGAGTTGATTAATGTGGAAGCTTGGCAGAGGTACCCAGGGAGAGTGAGGGACAGATGCTTTGACGTCAGTAGGGTTTTCCATGATGACAACAGAAGGGTGTGCTGGCCTCCTCTGAAAACTGGAATTGAGCCAGATAGTCCTCAACTTATTTGCTACTTGGATTCTTTAGTGAGGAGGAATAGACACTCCCTGAAGCCACCTGGAGTAATACAGCCTTATTGTAAGGATTCGTGGCAGGAATCTCACTCAGGTCGCCTAGACCCCTGGAAGCAGCTCTCCAGATGTCATCGGGAAGAGGATGGTCATTGTCAGGGCTGAGACAGCTGAGACTTCTGAGTACCTTCTGCCATTCCAGCAAAACAGCTAACCTGTAGGGCCACTGATGTCGTTCGCTTTTCCATATGATTCTGTTTTCCTGTCTCTGCTAGTTTTCTTCCACTGCCACCCATGATTGCTGATCTATCCTTGTGAGTTTCAAGTTCACACCCTCACAAAGCAAGGGTGGAATGGGTCTCGTTGGCCGGACTATTGCCTGGTTGCTGTTCAGGAAGCAGGTGGACAGATCTTGGGTCAAGTGTCCATCCCTGGCCATCATGGGAGGTCATGTGTTATCTGTGTGGTGGCTTGTGGCAGAGCTGTGTGTTTGTACTGTCCTGAGGTCTGTCTGCTGAGACACAAGCAGCGTGATCAGGCACAGGGTGCACTGCTGCTGAACTAGCTCAGTGCCTGAAAACATTGTTTACCTCCTGCTTCCTCTGATTAAAAAATCCCTAATTTCATTCCTGCTTTCAAGGATCAAGTTTACACTTTCTTACTTGGCATGCACATCCTCAAACTACTTTCCCAACCTCTTTTTCCATTCATATTCTGGTCTAATCTTCCCTGATATCTTGAATTGCTGTCTGAATTTCTTTCCCTCTCACATTCTCCTCCTGAACCTCTGTTTTGAGAAATATGGTAGTCACAAAGCTAGACTTGGCCTCAAAAAACCACTGGAGAACAGAGGAAACTGCTGTGTGGCGTCGATGAACCACTGGTTCTCTCTGGGCCATTGTCTTATTTACAAAATATACTGTTACGTCATGTTATCTAAGTTCCTTTCTTCTTCTTGTTCTCCCCGGAGGGCTCGGCCTGTGACTGGACTCAGTCCTCTCTCCCTTCCTTTTTTCTGAAGTCATTGCATTTAAAGTCTCAGTTTTCGTTTGAAAATTAACTATGGTTATATTTTATAGAGTCACTTTTTCTATAATCTGACCCCCCTTCTGCACCCCCTAGAGCTGGCTGCACAGCACAGAGGGAGGATGTAGAGACAGTGGGTCTCTGCCCTGTGAATTGGAAGCTTTGCTTCTCTATTGAGCCCCCTGAGCCTCTTAAACACCTTCGAGCCCCATGTGCTGGGAGGCCAGTCTGACCCACGGTCAGTCTCAAACCTCCCTGGCCAGTCAATTCGTTGGGCGCATACCTAGTCTCTCAGGCAGGAATTATTCTCTACTCCTAAGAGCTCTTCTCTGCCACTCATTACCTCCTCCTGATACCCTGTACAATGACCACTGCACATACCACCTGTTGTTTGGGCACAGGGTTAATGAAACTTCTGGGATCTCAGTAGCCCGAGAGTCCATTAAATGTTTTTCAAATGAAGTAACTGACACCAGAAAAGAAAAAATGAACTCAAAGAAAGTAAAGAAAATTATAGAAAAGATAGAGGAGGGGATCCAAGGGATAAGGAAGACGAGGAGGAGAGAGGGAAGAAGAGAAGGGGGAGTGGTGGAGAGAACAGAGGAGAAGAAGGTGGCAGAAGAGGAAGGAGAGAGAGGAAATTGTGAGAGTAGGTCTTTGGCCTATAGTAAACATTTTTCTCAATCTGCCCTGCAGCTGCACCACCTGTTCATATCCAGCCACTAAGTGACTCCCGTCTGGTCTCTCCTTTCCCTCTCCTGGCCAGTGCGCTGCAGAATGGGGACGTCACACTCCAGGAAGCAGATTGAAATATGTTTTAAAGAAAAAGATATGATCAGAAAAGGAGCTGCTAATGTTGTCTGGGGAGATAGAGCAGCATCTGATGGGGAGATGGCATGGCGTGAGCCCAGCGAGATTGGCAGGATTTATTAGCAAAAAGGTGATCTCTGAGATAGAGAGACTAGCCTGTAAAAAGATGAGCTGGTAGGAGTTCCCGCTGTGCTCAGCTGAAATGAACCTGGCTAGTATCCATGAGGATGCGGGTTCAATCCCTGGCCTCTCTCAGCGGGTCAGGGGTCTGCATTGTCATGAGCTGCAGTGTCGCAGATGTGGCTCCATCCTGAGCTGATGTGGCAGTGGCATAGGCTGGCAGCTGTAGCTCTGATTTAACCCTTAGCCTGAGAATGTCCATATATGCCATGTGGCCCTAAAAAGCCAAAAAAAAAAAGAGTGAGCAAAAAATGAGGAAACTACTGACCCAGGCAAGAACATGGTCTCAGAAACATTACGTTGAGTGAAATAAGCCTGACACACAACAGACATGCTTATGACCCCATTCCAAAAAGATTAGAACAGGCAAGACTGATCTCTGCTTCAGAAGCTATAAAGTGATAACCTGGGATTGGAGGGTAAAAGAGAACTTTCTGTGCTGTGGCCAAGATGCTACATGTTGATTTGAATAGGGAGTAAATGGGAGCGTACATATGTAAAAATTCATCAAGCTGCACACTTGAGATTTTTGCATTTCACTATGTCTGAAATACACTGCAATTTTTTTTTTTTTTTTAAGCTAAGCAGAAGAAAGTTTACACACGGGTAGAATAGGATATTTAAAACACCAACACAAAGTCTATTAGACAACCAGCCCTGATTTTACAATTTATGTTTCTGGTTATTAAAAGCTTGAAATTTAAAATTAGGCTACATTAACACCATGCAAATATATTTCTGATTTGAAGGTTAGATTTAGTAAATGGGTACCTTTACGTATTTATCAACTTAAAAATAGACCACTGATAATGCGTCTTGTGCCTTTTTGGCACTTCTTTTCTATGTCTTGGGGAAAGGCACTTGCTTTTATTTACATCAAAAATTAATAAAACTGAGGGAAAGTGGAGATTTTATTAATTTGAGGAGCAAAGTACCCATCATTTCATTCATGACTGTGAACTTGTTTATAAAACTCCTCCAGAAATAGCTGAGGAATTTGCCGTGCATACTCTGCTAGCAAAATCCAAATATTAATAAATGTTTAGTTCTTTGAAATATGCCTGGGGTGCATGTCAGTATAAACATACTTTCCTTAACAAAATGATATAAAAATATTGGCTGGAAAGATGCATATATTTTTGTGAACTAAAAGTGTACGCATGAGTATTTTTTTAAATAAATAAATTATATTAGGCATAGTTTGAAATATACTAAAACCGTAAACAGTTTCTTCACTGTAACTCTGCTACTTTGGGCCAGGTGTCATGACTTTAACCTTGGCTTTTCTGTTGGTAAGAGAATATGTTGCTGAGGGCCCAGGAAACTAAATAACTCAATGCTTTCCCTGTTTTACTTTGGCTGTTAGGAAGTTCAGGTAGAAATGAATGCATTCAGTCCTTAAGTGTTCACTCATGTACTTAAGTCATTTCAAGTACAGAGCGACTTTCTAGTTTATTAGATTTCCAATTTTGTAGGTTTGTTGTTGTTGTTGTTTTTTGTTTTGTTTTGTTTTGTTTGTTTGTTTGTTTTAAGGTTGCTCCTGAGGCATATGGAAGTTCCCAGGCTAGGGGATGAATCACAACTGCCCCTGGAGCCTACACCACAGTGCTGGATCCTTAACCCACTGAGCTAAGCCAGGAATCGAACCTAACATCCTCATGGACACTAGGTCAGGTTTTTAATCCACCGAGCCACAGAGGGAACTCCCATATATTTCTTTTAAATAAGAAGGGGGAAGATGTTATTCTTGATTGATTTGAAAGTATGTCTCCAATTTTACTATGTTTTTGCAAAGAGTTCCAAATTCCTAGGTAGAGACCCATTCTCCTTGAAAGATGAAGTAACTTAAACACTGGTGAGCTGCTGGGAATGTGCCAAAGGAATACAGTACTTGGGAGGGAGGAAGCCTATGGGTAGATGTGTGTTGCTGAAATGACTTACTGGAAAATGGAATCCCAGCTGCTAGTACCTGCCTCGATGTGTAGCCTTGTGAGGAGGGAATGCCTGGACAAGCTGAAAGCACAGGATCTGGCATATCATCGGTGCTCCATGACTGCTTCCCTCCATCCCTCCCTCCTTGTTTTCCCAGGGGATTCTGAGGCCACTGTGATCCCTCTGTTAGCTCACTCATGCAGTCACTTTTAGCTTTAATAGTTTTATTCACTTACCAAATGCTAGTTTCAGAATATACCTTAGTAAGAAGAGAGTGAGTGGTATTTGGTTCAGATAGTTTTTCTGCTTTGTTTCAGTGTGACTGACTACCTTCAAGTTGGATATAGTAGAGGCTGAAGTTATGGGATGAGAGTTTCTCCTCTGTGAACTTGAATGGTTGGAATCAGGTGGCTCTCTCTCCCTCATCTTATGGGGGATACTGGGGACCATTTTTCTCTGGGTGCTTCTTACCTGGTGTGAGAAGATGCTGGGCTCCGAATGGGAGATTTGCACAGGGCTATGGTAAGCCAAAAGGGTATTCAGAAAAATTAATAATATGTCTTGAAGACCAAGTAACACTCAAAAACTTCAGTAAAAGCAGGATCTCTTGTGTAGGCTGTGTGCTCAGCTCCAGCCACCATGCCACTGGGCCCCAAAGACTGAAAAAGACACCTGGGAAAAGCAACTTTTCAGATTCATTGGCTTTGGAATTGGTTTGTGACTTATAAACTCGACTTAGAACATAATGATGTCATTTCCATCTTCGCAAATGTGGAATACTCTCAAATCTCAGCTGCAGGGGTGGCTTTATGAGATGAAATTGCTCCATGGTGCTTTAAATGGAAATTGCTGCATCAGCTACATGGGACTTTCTGTTCTGGAAGCTAATTGAAATTGCTCTGGCAGATGCCGGAAACAAATGCTGGGTTATATTAGTTTATGGGGGTCACTTTCTCTACTGTGTCACATGTAAAACCTGTCACACTGGCCTGGATTCTAGGAAAGCCCGCTGGTCTAGGAGAAAGAGGGTTTGGCCACAATCTCACATCCAGTACATACTTCTGGTGATGTTCCAGCCCTGCCTGGAATAATAATAATAATACCTCCCTCCCATGACGACCACACAGGTTTGTTGACAAGATTTAATGTGAAAGTGTTTAAAAGGCAAAACATACTGGGCAGATGAGTCATTCAATTTTTAATACGGATTTTGTCCTCCTATCCATATTAAATCTTTTATTCAGTAGATATTTATGGCGTGCCTAATAATAATGGTTACATTTTATTGCATGCCTAGAATATGCCAGAACACTCCATTTTTTTTTTAATGTTTTCACTCATTTAATCTTCACAATAGCTCTACAGTTTGTTTTATCAGTGAGAAAACTGCTGTCACTGAGGCAAAGAGGTTAAATGATTTGATCAACATCTGCTGAGCGCTTTAACTATGCTTGCACTGTGCCGGATGTCGAGAGCACACAGATCGATAAGATACAGCCCGAAGCACAAGGACGTTAAATCCTAGTTGGAGGGAGAACAAGAAGAGAAAAACTGACCAGGCTAAAGATGGGAATCTGCTTGGTGCTGGAGGAGCCTCGTGGAAAGACATCTGGTAGCACTTTACACAAATAGTGGGGGAGTGGGGGTGAGTCTAAGGGGTTAGGAGGAAGGTGGGACTAAAGGGGGCCTGAGCATACACAGGGCAGCTGGACTTTGAAGTCAGTGGTTATCAGAGGTCAAAGGAAAGAGAGTTATCAGGAACTGAACAGACAAAGCAAGGTGAGGTCAGAAGCTTAGGGAGACTGTCCACTCCATATGGCCGTATGTCCACAGCAGCCCTATTACCCAGACCTTAATGCGGAACCCACTATCTAGAGAGCTTCAGTTTCTGCTGCAGCTTGGAACCAGTGACTCAGTTGACCAATGTGGCGGGATTCCTCAGTGTCCCTGGCCATTTCATGGGGGTCATGAGTATAGAAAGGACATTTGATGAGATCATCCAGGCTTGTTCTCCTGACCATCCCATTTCTCAGTAAGTCATTTGATCATCACACGCCTACCTACAGGATTCATCTCTTCCAAATATTGTATTCCTTTGGTACATTCCAGGGGCTCAGCAATATTTTTTAAGTTAGTTCATCCTTTTCTCAGCATGCAGCAGCCTGATATGGAATCTCAGCTCCCAAACCAGGGATTGAACCTGGGCCTCAGCAGTGAAAGCATCAAGTCCCAACTACTAACCCACCATAGAACTCGCCCTAAGTTATTTTGTCTTTTAAGGAGAATGTACTTCTAACCAGGAAGTTGGAACTCTTTGCAAAACAGTAAAATGAGAGATATGCTTTCTAGCTATTCAAAAATAGTATCTTCCCATTCTTTTTTTTTTTTTTTCCTTGTCTTTTTTTAGGGCTGCACCCACAGCATATGGAAGTGCCCAGGCTAGGGGTCAAATCTGAGCTGTAACTGCTGGCCTATACCACAGCCACAACAATGTGGGATCTGAGCCATGTCTGCGACCTACTCCACAACTCACGGCAGTTCCGGATCCTTAACCCATCGAGAGAGGCCAGGGATCAAACCCACATCCTCATGGATTCGTTGTTGCCATGGAGCCACGATAGGAGCTCCCACATTTTCCCCATTCTTATTTAAAAGAAATATTTGAAATTGGAAAATTGAAATAAAAATAGAAAGTCACCATCTACTTGAAATGATTTAAACACTTCATTGAACATTGCATTATGTCTGAACTTCCTAGTAGGCAAGGTAAAAGGGAAATGGACTGGATTATTTAGTTCTTTAGACCTGAAGGAGCTGAGTACAACACTTTGATCTGGAGAGAAGCTTTCCTTAGGTCTATGCAAGCGTTTTCTATAGAAGCATGGCGAATATGCTACCCCAAAGGGTACTTTTAGGTAAAGATGCTCCTTGACATTTTTCCAAAGTTGCAAATTGATACAAGAAGAGATGTTTGGTTTTTGTTTGTAAATGAATGAACTGGAGGGGAAATTGTACCACTTCTGCACTGTGATTTCTAAGAGTGAGGGAGAATTGCCCCCTTCTGAAAGTTTTGAGAAACAGAGCAGAGAGGGGAAAACTGTTCTCACTATCAGGGACTAGAGATACCTCTTTTGAGTGTGATGGGCTGGAGTGTTTGGGTCATGGTCATTGTTGTCCTGTAGGAAGGGCCTCCATGGCAGAGCTAGGCCGCCTCGTGAGGGAGGGCGCCCTCTAGTGGTGATTACCCCAAAGGACTGACACCCAGGTCAATAGGGCTCTCGGAGGCCCTGCAGGCTTGTGCTGGTGACACCTAGGAGCCTGGGGAAGCTTCCACTGATAGTCTTTTCTGGTGAACAGCTTTGTGATATGTTATCACCCTTTCAGTTTTTGTGGATTCTGTAGGAGGTGGGATGCATGTCATCACCATCGGTGGACTGTTGGTGCTTCTTCCTTGGAAGCATGTGTAACCCTTGCTGGAAGGAGCACTGTGCTCTTCCTCGGCCCTGGGCAGCCCCGAGGGCTCATCGCTGCCTTTTCACTAACTCTCCTGCCTCCATTCGTCCAGCCTGCCCTCTGCTCCGCTTCAGCAACTCAGAGCGCAACCTGCATCGTTCACCTGCTCCTTTTCTTCCCAGGGCCCCTTACCCTTGTCCTCCTCAGAGGTTCTAGTTCTGTCTTATTCCTGTAGGACCCCTCGGCCACCGACTTGGACCCCTTCCCACCAAGCGCTGCTTCAGAACCGAGAGGCCACAGTGCAGTGTTTGATTTGCCCTTGGGTCCTGCAAGCTGAGCGCGGCAGCCTGGGGAGGGATTCACAGGGAGAGGAGAGGAGACACAGGCATAACTAATTCTTCTTCAAATGTCGTAAGAGCTGGTGTCAATTACGGAGGGAGAAAACATTTCCAATAGGACCCATAGAGGCTTCACGAAGGAGACTCTTCCCTAAAGCAACGAGCGCTTCTCCCCTAGTGGGTTGGGAACAGGATACAGGTGAACTCAATAGCCATCGGCTCAGCCCGTGCACTCAGCCCCTGGAGGACCTGGCAGGCCTGGAGTTACCAGTAAGACCAGTTTGCCTCGGTGGGCTGTGCAGACGCTGTTATTTCCCCTGTGTATCCGGGTGCGAAGAAGGTAAGAACACTCTTTTCAAGACAGGCTAGATTGGGACGTCAGGAAAGTGGGTCTGCGGGGGAGTTCCGGGGCAGTCAAGGTTGGACAGAGAAAGTCGAGATGTTTCTGTGTTTTTACGCGGTTTTGGATGTGACTGTGCTCCGTGCGTGTCGCAGTGGCCAGCGCGGCTGCAAAGATGGGTCAGGGCGTCACCACACAGGCCAGGCTCCTGGCCTTGAGTTGTACTTTGCAGTCGGGGTAGTCGGTGCAGGTTTATGCCTAGTGGAGGGATTTAATTTGAGCAAAGCTTCTGGTGTGCTCAGACACCTCTCCCGCGAGAAAGGGGAGAGAGGCTGGAGAAGCTGGAGGAGGTTTTGCAATTGTGTACGTGAGAAATAAGGGAGGGATGGAGTCCTTCATTGTCAAAGGCACCAAGAAACTGGTTCCTGAGTCTCACGGCCAGAGACCAGCCCCAAAGGAGTACAGTTAAGTGGCTCCAATCTCACATTCTTGGGCAGAAGGTGTGGCCTGCTGTAATTAGCTCTCAGGATGGTGAGGGTACAGTGTACAAGGCTGGCAGCTGTGTGTGGGGGTGGGGGAAAGGGGACAGCAGGTCTCTATGAGCTGCCCAGACCCCCCAGAACACCTGTGCTCTTCTTACATCCTTGTCGCTTACTTGGCTATCATTTTGCAAACCCCCCCCCGCCCCGCCCCACATTCAGTAGGTCTCCTAATGGAGACTTAACCACCTATGACATTATTTTCATGTTAAAATCTTTATGCTAATACCCAAGGACTTTGACCCCCAAAAGTGCATGTCTGTATTTTAGGACCTATGCTTTTGCACTGCAGCGAAGACTGTTCTAGCCTTGTAAGGGGTCTTTGGCCTCCTCCCCGACTGAAGCGTATACAGGAAGGAATGGGAGAGATGGAGTCCTCTGATATTATCTCTGCTGTTTCCATGATTTATTTTCCCGTTAGAACATTTTCATCGAAGGAAACAATATAACTCAGCAGATCCTTGCAACAATTCTTCCTAAAAACAGAATGTATTGTAGAAAAACAAGCGTTTGCTCATCATAACTCTGACCGCATTATGCCTAGTGTATCTGCACATTTATGATCTCAAAGGGCCATTAAATTTAAGTAAAATTGCACACATTAGATAAATGCAGAACAGGTAAATGGTAGATGCCAGTTTCAATTAGAGTGAAATTTAACAGAGGGCATATACATGTGTGTTTTATGGTATTGAGTTCCTGGGTAGATTTCTTTTATTTTCCAAATTTTAGTAATTCTGAAATCCAAGGAGGCAAGTATCTAAAAACCCCCAGTTAGTCTTACAAGGAACCTGAAAGTGGGTCCTGGCTGGGGTGTGCATAGCTGTGCCCCCTCCCCAGGAATGTAGAGTTTCCCCAGTAGCAGGGGCCTCAGGAACCGTGGCTTATCTGCCTGTAGCATTGGTTTTGTTGAATGTGAAGTAATTAAAATATTATTTTTATGTTAAAGCGAACAGGTACATTAGAATATATGATACATATATAATGCAAGAGGAACTTGATTTTTTAAATTAAAAATTTTTCAAATTAAAACCTGCCAGATGGAGTTCCTGTGGTGGCTCAGTGGGTTAAGAACCTGACTAGTATCCATGAAGATGAGGGTTCGATCCCTGGCCTTGCTCAGTGGGTTAAGGGTCTGGTTGCAGCAAGCTGAGGCGTGGGTCACAGATGCAGCTCGGATCTGGCGTGGCTGTGGCTGTGGCATAGGCTGGCAGCTATAGCTCTGATTTTACCCTAGCCTGGGAACTTCCATATGCCACAGGTGTGGCCCTAAAAAGAAAAAAAACAAAAACAAAAACCCTGCCTGTTTAGGGCAATTGTCCTTTGGCTTGGCATTTTGGCTGGGAGTTGTAGGGAAGGGGAGGAGATGGATTAAAACTCAAGTAGGGGAGTTCCGGTCGTGGCGCAGTGGTTAACAAATCCGACTAGGAACCATGAGGTTGCGGGTTCGGTCCCTGCCCTTGCTCAGTGGGTTGACGATCCGGCGTTGCCGTGAGCTGTGGTGTAGGTTGCAGACGCGGCTCGGATCCCGTGTTGCTGTGGCTCTGGTGTAGGCTGGTGGCTACAGCTCCGATTGGACCCCTAGCCTGGGAACCTCCGTATGCTGCAGGAGCGGCCCAAGAAATGGCAAAAAGACAACAACAACAACAAAAAAACTCAAGTAGGGAGACCAAGAGAAACAGGTAACTTTTATTCCAGACCAGGTATCCATCAGTGTGGACTTTATGGGGGGCCGGTAATGGAGGGTCCAGGTGAATACCCCCTGTCTGCGCAGTGTTCAGGGTCTCCCAGGATCACAGAAACAGTCTACTAGTATTTTGTGGTTAATGTGGCTCGATGTTCCCATGGCTTGTGCTTTTGGTCGTCCTGACGATTGCTGCTGCTTTCACCCTTAATGCTTTCGTCGAATCCCTCAGTAATGGGGCCAGAAGGGAGCTGTCACCCATCTCTATGAGAGAGTCACCCATCTCTAACTCTCTATGGAATGTAGTCTGACCTGAAATGGCTAAAATTATTAGGTGAGTTACTGAAATAATTTAGTTATTAAGTCGCTCAGTTATTTATTAGTTAATTGATTAGTAAATTCTTTACGCCGGGAATCTGGTTTTCCTCACTTCCAGTCTTACTCCTTTTGAGAAAGTAGAAGTTAGATAAAGGGAAGTCTTAAGGCTTCTAACCAGTCTTGACCCACCATGTTCTTTTGTACCTGGAGCCTTATCCCAAGCCTTGGGTAAACTACAGCCCCACTCACTGCCGACTTTTAGATAGCTCAGGAACTGAGAATTTTTTAAGGGTTGTTAAAACAAAACCAAAGAGGAGTATGTGACAAGGATCGTGTGTGGTCCTCAAAGTCTAAAATATTTACTCTCAGCTTCTTTGCAGAAATAGTTTGCAAACCCCTAAGGCACATGGCCAACTGTGGTAACTCCAAATTCAATCCCAGCCTTGCTAACAGAATCCCACTTGAATTCTAGGCAGCAGGGTGCTCAGCTCCAGAGAGTTTATCACAAATGATCCAACCAGTCATGATAATCCTATTCCTATTTCTCAGGCTGTTTTATAGTTAAGAGTAGCCGTGTAACGTAGTTCTGGTCTAGGAGACCTAAGTGGAAATATTTTGTCTGGGGGGCTGGGAGTGGTTTGGGGAAAGCTTTTGCTTTTCTGATGTATTCATTTGACAGTATCTGTTTCATGTCTTTGAATGTGGTATGGTGGCTGGAATTGCAGCAGCTCTTTTGTGACCCTGAGGAAATGGCCAAGAGGATTGCAGGGTCATTGGCCTTAATTATTGTACGAAGTATTGCCCTATCTCCTTATTACTTACTTTGAGATTTATTTAGCCTTTGTAATTTGTGTTAATTTTATGTATTTAAAATAAACTCTGTAACCTCAGAAAATTACTCAGCCTTTCAGTTTTTGAAATGGGAATATCAATAGTACCTACGTCATAAGGTCCTTTTGGGGCTTACAAAATGAATGCATGGAAGACATTTAGTATCATATCTGGAACATACTTATGCTCAAAAATGTGTGTTGTTGCTGTTGTTTTATTGTAATTCTCCTGTTCCTCTTCCTCCTCCTGTTTCTTCCTCTAGGTCTTTCATAAAGGATGAGCATTTGAGGTTCCATATGGAGCCCCACCCCTTTACTAATGGTACAGAGGCTTTAGGACTTCTCAGGAAATACTTACCTAAGGAGGAGAAGCTTAAACTTTTAAATTCAGTGTTGGAAATAGCCTGATAATTTCTCATTCCTGGTGTGCTATTAATTTGAATTTTTGACAGTGGATAGATTTGGAGGACAAAAGACCCTAGAGGAAACATTTCTTTTTCTTTCAGGTTTCAAAAGTTACCTGGGTAAACTGGAGAAAAATATTTACAAAAGCACCTTATTACCAACCAAAGGCCTCTGCTTGTGCTGAACAGGGTTTGATTTTTTTTAAAGGGTCCATGTGATGTGTCACCTAAGTGATATACATTTTGTGTAGGATTTTCTTTTATCATACCAATTTATATTTCTCATAAAGCACCCTTGGGACTTTGACAGGGAAGAGAATCTATTTAGTAAAATTAGGAACAGGGGAAAAAAAAGTGCCTCTTTTTAAAAATGGTGCTTCAAAAGGAGGAATATTTCTATTGCAATAAATTATTTTTCGATTGCCTCTATACCTCTTCCTGCTCCATATCCCCATTCTGAATGGCATCATTAAACAGTGCCGATGTGAATATTAATGTGAGTCAGGAGAAGTCTGCCAGCCACACACAATGCATTCAAATGTTGGCTTTACATAATTATCCTTCCTTTTTCCTGTGTTCTTTATGATGCCTGGTCTAGATTTTGCAGGGCTATCTAGTAAATCTGCAGTAAAAATGTCTTTGTATTTGGATGACAGCCTGAAGTATTGCCAGCCTTCTACCTACATGAAATTTGGCTCCAGAGAAAGCAAGCTATTGGCCAAAAATGAAATTTTACCAGAGTTTTAAAGACATGATTCACATTTCACTGATGCTTTATTTCTTTCTTGTACAGATGTTCCCTGCCACTGGGTATTGTTCTACGCTTTGATATGTGCAGAAGGGTTAATAATATCAGCCTGCATGTCCCAGTGCCTAGAATCTGTTCAGAATAGTTACTAAATACTGAATGCAAAGTCTAGTAAATATTTTCACTCTGAAAACGTATACTTCCTCGTGAATGAAATAATTATTATTATTATGGACCAATAGATATTATTGATAGATTTGCTTGTTGTTTGATTCCTGAGTGTTGATAAAGTTTCCTTAATCTCATTATAAGCCTTAGGTAGGGGAAAATGAAGCCCTAAATAAAAGAGATTATAAGAGAGCTTCTGGTTCCTTTAAATGACTTTAAGCCCTTGGTATGGGTGATTTACTGTCTAACCTACTGAAAGAACTTGAAAATCATATTTATAGACCATTACTGGCCATTTTTAAGGATTTGTGGGGGAAATGATCATTTCTAAAATTCTACAGTTTGACATGTGCCCCTAATTTTTAAAAATAATAAGCTGAATGCCCATTCCAGCCTAGTATAAGAGAGTTTCTTAAACCAACATATTTTGAGAATTAAAAGAAGAAAAAAGAAGCAGATCACCAGGAGCCTGCGTGGCTTTGCTAAGATTATTTGCTTTGGTGGTTGGACCGCGGGAGTGCTAGTGAGGGGCGGTCAGTGCGGTCTGTCTGAATTTCAAAAGACGTTTGTCAAAGGATCTCATGATGTACTATAGAAAATAGAGAAATTTGGTCTCAATCAATGGTTTTCAAAGATTTGTTTGAACACAAAAGATTTTTTTTTCAAATAAGATATCATGAGGAAATACAATATGCCAAAAAAAAATATGAAAGAAAAGAAAAAGAGTTGGCTTGGGGAGTACCCTCTCTTTGCTCCCTTATCTCCTGCATCTGCCGGACCTCATAACACTCTTTGGAGAACAGATGGAAAGTCACTGGCCTGTAGAATAGCATGTTTGGTTGGGCTCATAATTGGTTGCATGTCCATACCCAAACAGTGCTCCTTATTGCATTGATGACATTCTGGGATGCATGCTGCAGTGGAATGTCACAGAGATGCATCCTCTCTTTTTCCCATTTCCCATTTTCTGAATTTCTTGAGTGGATAATATATCGATGATGATCAAATTCCTGAATATGAAGCGAGGGGAAATATTAACATATTGGAAGGCAAAGTCAGACTCTACACAGCTCTCAAAAGGTAGAATGATAGGAAATCCAATAGAATGGACTTCAGTGGAAGAGATGGAAAGCCCTGCATTTGGACTATTAAAACCAATCATCTGTGTACAAGACAGAGGATAGGGTTTAGCAGCACGTATGAGAAAGGTTTGGGAGATTGGGTCAATATTAACATGAATACCAGTCAGTAGTAGTAAAAGGATAGTATCTGAGACTGGGCAACACAGCATCTCATATTCCTTGATTGTCAGAGCCAGTCTGAACTGTGGGGTTTGGTGTGGTACAAAGGATTAAGCACTTGCTCTGTGTCAGGTGTAGTGGTTTTTCCTTTACTTTTACTTTACATGGACTGTTATCTGTAGATTCCTGACCATATGGATTCTCTTTGTGTGTGTTGGGGGGTACATCAAATATCTCCCATTTTGCCACCTTTCCCCGCAGCACAGAGACAGTGGAGGCAGCACTCTGACTGCCATCCACGTGATTGGCAGCAATGTGCTCTGAAAAACCCACGTCTGACTCCCAGCCCTTGCAGAGTTTTCAATGAGTCATGATCCTTGGATCTTCTTAAGACAGAATTGACCTAGTTTTTCACCTATTCATTACAAAGGGAAAAATCAAAGGGTCAAGGGTGGGGAGTTCCCTTTGTGGCTCAGTCGGTTAAGAACCTGACATAGGGTCCATAAGGATGCTGGTTCAATCCCTGGCCTCGCTTGGTGGGTTAAGGATCCAGCATTGCTGCAGGCTTTGGCGTAGGTTTCAGATACTGCTCAGATCCAGCGTGGCTGTGGCTGTGGTGTAGGTCTGTAGCTGCAGCTTGGGTTCGACCCCTAGCCTGGTCGCTTCCCTGTGCTGCAGGTGCAGCCTTAAAAAGAAAAGAAAAAGGGTCAAGGATGATTTGGACCACAGGCTTGGTATGAGTCCTGTGACAGTGGACTGATTTTTGACTACTCTGTTCACTTCTAATCTGGTACTGAGTTGTAAAATTTGAAAGTGCGTGTCAATGGCTAATGCGACTCTTTTAAAAGTAATAAGCTTTAAAAATAATATTCTTCACAAACTGATGCTGTGGAGAACATTAGATGATTTCTACTATTGGCGCCTCATAACTTCAATTTTTAACAGGCTATTTAATTCTAATTAAAATCTTAAAATTAGCATAAATCCTTCCTTCTCTCTCCTTTTCCTGTTCTTCCCGTCCCACCTTCTCAATCTCTTTCCTCCTTCTTTCCTTTAACACGTATTAAGTATTTTCTATGCCACTGGTCCTTGAGAACAAAAGGAATAAAGCATCATAGGATGGTCAGTGTTCAGGTGTAAACCCTTGGATGAAGAAGCGAGTTGGATGAAATGACAGATACACAGGGAGTTTTAGCTTTTGGTTACTACCCCGGCCCCCACTTTTTTGTTTGTTTGTTTTTGCTTTTTAGGGCTGCACCTGCGGCATATGGAGGTTCCCAGGCTAAGGGTCCAGTAGGAGCTACAACTGCCGGCCTATGCCACAGCCACAGCTACGAAGGATCCGAATCACGTCTGCAACCTACACCACAGCTCACGGCCATGCCAGAGCCTTAACCCACTGAGCGGGGCCAGGGATCGAACCCGCAACCTTATGGTTCCTAGTCGCATTCGTTTCCACTGCGCCACAACAGGAACTCCTGGTTACTCCCTTGAAAGAGGCCATCTAATTCAGTGCCTAAGGCTCAATGAGGTTTCTTCCAAAATGCAGCAAATGTAGCATTTTTTGAGGCAAAATGTCTAGTTCTTTACTTTAAAACTGTTGAAATTATTGCAGATAAACTCTCTCCAGGGTTATATGCCAATTGCTTTGAGAAGATGAAAACTTCCAGCTGGTTCCTCCTGCTCTCCGTTCTCTTTATGGAGTCGCCTGACCTTCAGGCTGCACTTTCTTATTCCTTTTGTCACCAGGAGGAAAGGGCCGATGGCAGTATTAGCTTTGCCGGTTGCTGAGTGGATGGGAAGTGACGGGGGACGTCTTCTGCTCACACCAGCACAGTCTTAGCATTTTGTGGAGGTGGCCGTGGGGAGGGAGCGTCTACCCCTGTCAGCTGACAACTGCTGTTTTTCCAAGTACAGAGAGTGGTATGGAAATAATTTCCTCTGGAGGCCAAGGCACAACAGCTTCTCTGCAAAGCAGCGAACCTGATCTGGTAATTTGTATATCATTTTAACAGTCCAGACAGTTTTTTGCAGTATTTCAGGAAGTTATGTTGCTGCTGATTTTTAGCCTTCTTCATCCTCTTTTTCCTTTCCTTTCCTTCCTTTCTTTTGAGAATTTTTCAAGTTCTGATGCCAACTGTATTTGTTTTCCCCTTTATTTAAAAATAGCATTATTGAGATATAATCCACGTACCATACAATTCATCCATTTAAAATATATATCACAGAGTTGTGTAACCAGCACCACAGTCAATTTTAGGACATTTTTATTCCCTCAAAAATAAACCCCGTTCGTTCCCATTAACACACCTTCCCACCACTTATCCCCAATCCCCATCCGCGGCCCTCAGCAGCTGCTAGTCTACTTTCTGTCTCTATGGATTTGCCTGTTTTAGAAATTTAATATAAGTGGAATCATATATCCATTCTTTTAGATGATCTAATATGTGCTCTTTTATGATGGGCATCTTTTTTTTTTAGCATAATGTTTTTAAAGTCCGTCCATCCATACTGAAGCATGAATCAGTACTCCCTTTTTTTATGGCTGAATAATATGTCCTCGTATAGACATACATACCACATTTCCATTCTCTCATTTTCTTGAGGCAGAAAAGTTTTAGCTCATTTGTTGGCTTATAGGTATTTTAAGGGAAGGGATCTTGCTTCCCTACTAGGCTTGTGTTTTCCACAACATATAGCACCTGCAACATAGTACAAGTTCAGTAGTGCTGAGTTGATGCTACCAAAGTAAATATGGGAAAAAAATGAGTTTGGCCTTTGAGTTTTGACAGAGTGAAGGTTATAAAGGAAAGATGTGACGGGAACAATGAGAGAAGTTATTTGACATAATAGATTGAATGAGTATGAAATCAAAAAGGGGTAAGATAAAGAAGAGAGGCAAAGCCCCGTAGTGGGACATAGGAAAATTTGGAAAGAAAGAGAGTGGAAACGCACATACAGGCAGTTTGCGTTAAAGCCAAAATTTTAGAGTATTCGTTACACCTGATGTTGAAATTTTTGGCAGAGACAACTGCCAAAATTTTGGGATTTTTTATGTTTAGTTTATAGATATCATGAAATTGTTGAAATTAGAAATATGAAACTAGTTCATTCATGAATAATTGAAATTATGACTTTTCACCACCTTCATCATCACCACCATCACTGTCATGGCTGTTACCACCAGCACTATTGTCATCATGAATGTTTGTTGAATGCATATTAAAATGTATTGAACATAGCCATTTGCTGGGCTTCAGGACATTGTGCAAAAGCGTTTTGCATGGGTTATTATATTAGTTTTTCTTAACAAATTTGATGAGGTAGGACCTACTAATATCCCCAGTTTTATATATGACAAAAGTGAAATTGGAATTTGAACTAGATTTGACTGACTCTGATATCCATACATTTTTCTATAGCAATTTCTAGATGCAGCTTCTAAACTTTTAGTCTAATTTCTGCCTCAGTCCCTTTTGACTTTATGATGATTTCATAGTTACGGTGGCTTAAATGGTTGTTAGCAAATACTCATACCCTCCCGTCCACCCTGCGATTTGGTACGTGCTTCCCACTGACTTTAGCCCAATGGAACATTAAGGCACACGAATGCAGCAGAAGCCTTAAATGTGCTTGCACTCTTCAGTGGGCCTTTCCTGCACCACTGATCCACTACATAAAAAGGATGTTCAGATAGACACTGCCCTTTCAGTCTAGGGCCCAGAATGAATATGTATGGAGCAGACTTGAGCCAAATTGTCTGGCACCAAGTCCAACTGACCTTCAATCTGAAACCCATTGGAATCTGCTTTACTATGCAAATCTAAGAGAATGAGAATCAATGTTTGACATGGCAAGCAACTGGGTTGGGGTGGTTTAGTTATACTGACTCATTGCAGCAATATTGACTACTAATAATAGTATCTATTTGTTCTTTCATTCATTTAGTAATTAATTCAACCAAGGCTGCTTTGATTGTCTACCACATGCCAGTCACTGTAGCAGGTATTGGGCTTATGAAGATGGATCCAGGATAGTCTTGTCTTGCATTTGGTGTCCCCTTAGTCAGGAAAGACAACATGTCCATACATTATTAGCAGACAAGATAAAAGCTGGTTAGTGCCCTAGCAGATGGCTGAATCTATGCTCTGGGAGTTCTAAGGAGAGGATATTACAACTGATTGGAAGTATCAGCAAGGCTGAGGGGCTATGAGAATGCAAGGTAACACATGTAATAATCCAACTCTTCTGAACACCAAGAAATGTATATTTTCATGAGGTTGGCCATCATGTTTTTAGCAGAGATGGCACACTCATCAAAAATTTAGAAATCCATCATCAAAAAATTGAGTAGGGGAGTTTCTGTTGTGGCTCAGCAGTAACTAACCCAACTAGTATCTGTGAGGATGTGGGTCCCATCCCTGGCCTCACTCAGTGGGTTAAGGATCCAGCACTGCCTTGAGCTATGGAGTAGGTCACAGATGCGGCTCAGATCCCGAGTTGCTGTGGCTGTGGTGTAGGCTGGCAACAGAGCAGCTCCAATTTGAACCCTAGCCTGGAAACTTTCATATGCCACAGATGTAGCCCTAAAAAGCAAAAAAAAAAAAAAAAAAAATTGGGTGGTTAGAATATCTCCCAAGTATTTATTTGTATGAGCATGTGATCAAGATACTTGCATGAAACTATAGGAATGAAATACAAAATCCCCTTATCTTGTTCTTTTTATGTCACCTGGCCTGAATCCTAAAAAAAATAAGAAACCTGTTGTTGGATTCCTGTATCTGTCACTTCTTAAGAATTAAGAATTTTTATTTCTTATGGCCAGTGCCTAGCATGGTAGCTGGAAGTGGTGTTGTCCAATGGTTAAGCACTGAAGCTCTGGGGTTAGATAGACCTGGGTGAAGATCCAGTCTCTACACCAAATAATTTTGATAAAGGGCCAGTCATGTGGCCGAGTGCATTACTAGATGTTAAATACTGTGATTCACAGTGTGACTGAAAACCCTTGATGAACAACTCCTGAGACACAGGAGTCCCCTGTGGCTACCTAATGTTCTGATGTGCTCAACAGACAAATTTAAAGTATACCTTTAATTCAGATGAAAAAAAAAGAGTTTGGGGGAAATTTTTTTAAAAGACATTATCTTGGGTAGAAAGAGGAATGTGTGTTAGAATCACTCATCCCAAGAGGTAATACTCCAGCCATGTGAGGACAGCAAAGAGAGAGAAGTGGCAGCAGCCAGCAGCAGGTTGAGATCTGGGTGCTGGAAAGCCCATGGAGGACTGTTTGGCTGGCACAGAGCAGCCCAAACCCTGGCCAGCCAGCATCCTCTGGGACCTGCCGAGACACTCCAGGCAGCAAGGCTCCATCTGCCATGTTAAACAGAGAGGAGATCCCGCCTAATGGGGCCAAGGGTCAGGGGTGTCCAGGTTGAATGAAGAGTGCCTCCCATGTTCAGCCCAGCACCTAAGGGTCTCCATCACCCTTACATTGAAAGAGTAAACTCATTTCAGCCCCAGGTCCCTGGTGAACGTGCCTCATCCTGGGCAAGAATGGCTTTATGTCTCTGAAACCCAGCTCTTCCCATCTGTAAAGTGGAGAGGAGTGGACATCTATCTACCTATCGTCCTTGGGGTTATTTCAAGGTTGGAATGAAATACTGCATGTAAATGCGCTTAAACCTCATGTGCTTGTTGGCTGTGGGGATGAAAGATTAGAAAGCTCTTGACATCTTGATCCTCCCCAAAGATGCCTAGGTATGAACATCTCAGCAAAGCTGTCTCTTTTAATCCACAGTCTTTCTTAAAGAAAACATATGGTCTGGATTTCCCGTCTTGGAGCAGCAGAAACGAATCTGACTAGGAACCATGAGGTGGTGGGTTCCTTTCCTGGCCTCACTCAGTGGGTTAAGGATCCGGTGTTGCGGTGAGCTGTGGTGTAGGTTGCATATGTGGCTCAGATCGGGCGTGGCTGTGGCCGGCAGCTGTAGCCTCAGGTGTGGCCCTAAAAAGCCAAAAAAAAAAAAAAACCCACAAAAAAACAAACAAAAAAAAAATCAGAAAAGAAAAGAGAACCTAGCTGATGCCTTTTATTTTGAAAAAAGAAAAAGAAACCTTCACCTCATCAACATTGTTAGTTTTTTAAAACACCCCTCCCTGTTTAATAGAAGGCTTTTCACCGTGATGGAGACATGGGAACTCATGGATTCATTGTCACTCTTTGGCACAGCAGCTGTTTCAGGAGAATAAATGGGGGATGGTCATCAGAGCACTTTTCTGTGTATGATTTAAGCGTCTTCCTTTTCCTAGGCAAGTTTTGCTTTTTTTTTTTTTTTATCTTAAACCAGTTTAATACTTTTGTTCTGTGCCAGCCGTTATTAATTTCTCTCATGCACATATTTTAAATTCCTCACATGACAGTTTTAAGAAACTAATGAAAATTAGAGTGTGTTAGCATATCACATTCCTACAGAGACCTGCTAATACATTCAATTACACTTAGTGATGGTAACGGAGACTGCAGAGAGAAGTATTACCATTTCTACCTGCTCGCTCATGTGCTCTCTCTCTCTCTTTTCACCAGATGTTTAGAAAAAATATAGCATTAAGTAAAGGAAAAGTCAATTTTGATGCTATTTTAAAATATGATGACTTCTGAAAATGCTTTGCTTCCTGATAAGAAGCAGGCTGGTTATGGCACATGTAACTTATGATTTGTCAGTTACGAGTATTAGTCCATTTATCTACACTCCTGAAAATTTTTCTTTTGCTCACCAAAGGCTTCAAAGGAATTACATAAAGATAGTTTTTTTCCTGCCTAGATATATACTCTAGCAATTTGATTTTGTTTTAAAGTAGCATAATTACATTTTCTGCGTCCATTCTGTGAATCACAGCCAACATGGGAATTCCTTTGAAAAGCCTGATTAGGAGTGTCAGCCACGAGTGACTGGTGTGAGATGGCATTGGTGTTCACCTGTCTCCTGAGCCTGGCTTGAAATTCAGCTCTGCCCAGAAGGGCCTGCCCTGAGCTGGGTGGCATTATTTTAGAACTGTGGGCCTGAGGAGCTGTGTGTGTTGATGGCCAGCAGTCATCTTTGGGTAAATGGTGTGGGGTCCTTCAATCCTTGATGCCAGACATTTTTATAGCCTATTATGGCATAAATTAAATGCACAATTTATTCTTCATGCATCTGTCAATTTCAGGATTTTCTGTCTTTAGTGGGGACCTTCTCTCATTCAGGGACAGTTAAATTTATTTCGTGTTACTGTAAATGCATTTTGATTCGAAATTGAATAATATGTTCATTTACTAGTTAATGATTTCATAGACTAGTGTTTTCAAATATGTTTATTAATTGGTTGGTTTGTTTCGGTCCAAACAGTGGCTGATTTTTCTTAGTAAGAAAGAGTAGTTAGGTCACATATCAAGACATTGGTTGACCTGGACAAAGTTCTGTACAGGCATTGTGCCCTGTATTCTTGTTCTAAAGACAGCCCAGCCAAAGTGAACTATTTAAGCTATAAATTGCAAATGCTTGGCAAATGACAGTTATTCAGTTTCTAACCATTTTTTTGAATTTTTATGGTCTTGATATCCTTTCCAGGCAGCCAGACTTTCTAACATTGATGTGGTTACAATTCTGATCTAAGTATAATACTGTAGTTACATGAATTAGTAACAAAAATACAAAAGCACAATTAATGAAACTTATAATTTAAAAAAAAATGCTGAAGGGGTTCCCCAGTGGCACAGCAGGTTAATTATCTGGCATTGTCACAGCCGTGGCCAGGGGTTGCTGCTACAGTGCAGGTTCAATCCCTGGCCCAGGAACTTCTGTGTGCTGAGGACGTGGCCAAAAAAAAAAAAAAAGTTGAGTATTATCCAGTTTTTGGTCTATGAAAATATAATCAAGGTAGGGATACTAAAGTTTTATTCTGTACAGCCAATGTACTATTCATGCGTGTGAGATCTTTTATTTCCAAAGTGAAATCTTTCTCTCCAAGCTTCCTGCATCCCTCAAAGCTATGCACATGCTGGTCTGGAAGGAGGGAGCTGCAACTCTGGGGTCCCCCAAGGAGTGATGCTCATTTCATCCAAAGAGTGGGTGCTACATCCCCCTTTCACCAAAGTTCTCTTCTGTTAGCCAGAAGGCCTGGAAGAAGAGCCATAGATGAGCTTGCATTCCCTCATAGCTGCTGCCTGCCTTTCTGACCAAGAAGGGTTGAGAAACGTGCTTGTACATCGTTCCTCTGCTTCTTTCTTTAGAAGAAGTTTCATATATTCCCTCTTGGAAAATCCCAAGAGAAGAGTTATTCAGATTCATCCATTCGTACATCCACTCTGTTTTGATTGGCAGCCCATACGCTAAAACTTAAGCTTAGGTAAGTTTTAAGTATCCATATAGTTACAAGGACAACTTCCAATGGAAGCCATTATTTATTGTTTTATTTTTATTAGGAAAGACGGCTGCTGATTGTAAAGGGCAAGAATATTGTAGAGTTTCTTGTTTGTTTTTGTAATGGTAAAGATAGGGGAAAAGAATAAATTACTCTTTGAATTGTGAGGCTGTACACATTGCAGTTAAAAGGCTTGGAGGTGAGGGATGCTAAGCATAAAATTGAGCCGAGCACTACAAAATCTAGCCACATTCCAAGGAGGAACCCGTAAGTTTGGTTAAAATGCTAAAATGTTCTCACAAATTGAAGAAAGACACAGTTTAGAATCTTCTGATCTGTAGTCAGACACATTATCCATTGTGCCGCTGGCCCGCCCTAAGACACGTTTTTAAATTTCATATTTACCCCATAAACCAGGATTACTTTGTTCACCCCATTTAAAACAGGCTCAATACAAAGCTTCCTTCTTCAAAGAAATAAAATTTTGTGATGCTCTTTCCTTAGCACCAAAATGGAGAAGCACCTAGAAAAGTTACTGAGCCAAATGGCCCCTGGCTTTGCCCGATATTGCATCAAAGCCATGACCTACAAAGTGAGACCTGGGGACTTTGTCCTCCAGAAGATCACTCAGATGCTTATCTTGTTGCTTAGCAGTTAAGTATTTTTTAATTTAATGTTAGCTTCCCTTGTTCTGCCTCCTCAACTTCTCAAATATCCCTTTGAAGATTCACTGAACTCCTAGAAACTTTAAAATTGCATAATGGTAACTTTGGGCTCCTTAATCCTCTGTAAATCTGCTTTAACATCCAGGAGGCTTTCATAATAGTTGGACAATGATAAATGGGCATTGCTTTGTAGAGTGGGGTGGGATACAGGATCTGAAAAATCCAGATTGTTAACCCGATCCTTGACTTCTTCTGCCTGTAACAGCCCATTCAGGGCTCAGCTCTTGCAGCTAAGATATTTGACTCAAGTTTGGAGGTGCAAACATTGGAAGATTTCCCACAAGCATTTTCCTCTGTCCAGTTGCTGGGAGTCTCTGCTTAGAAGCTGGCAGACCCACTAGCTACCATGAGTCAAAGAGCCCTCTTCACAGTGGATGTGATGGAGCAGCTCATCCCTGATGGAAGGCCAACTTTTTGGACAGGATAAGGTCCCACGTGCAGGAGAGAAGCACAAGGAGGAGCACATTGTAGAGATTCTGTGTGTTGGGCTGGTCTCTCCAGCATGTTTTTCAGCATATGTAACTCTCTGACTCTTTTCCTTTCTCTGCCTTTTTAAAAGTTTTGCTCAAAAATTTAACAGTTGGATGACTAGACTCTCATCATAAAATTTCAAAATGTCTGTAAAGAGTGTGTTTTTAAATGATTCAGATCCTAAATTTTTAAGACTTTTGCACATGATTAATATCCGACAGACTCAAAACCCTGCTGTGAGCTTTCTTTGGTATTCTGCCCTGCATGCCGGTGCAAGACTTGTGTGGTTACATTTATAGTGTTTGATGGGAGGCAAGCAATACAGAATCTATTCATTTTACCTATAAATGTGGAATCATTTCACTTTTAGAGTTTTGCAATAAAATTCTTGTTTGATTCACTAGAATTGAAATTCATGTGTTTGCTAAAATTAATTTGCCCTTAATTCAGTTATAAAGTGCTTAGGCGAAAGTCATATTCTTGAAATACTTGGTTTTTTGTTACAGCAATGACAGCCTAACATGAAGACGTTTGATTTGTTTTCCTATTTTATTGTTCTGTTTTAATTCCTACAGTCTGGAAATAACGAATTACACCTTTTGTTAAAACTTTGCCTTTTGTTTCCTGTAAAGTGAACAATGAGGTTATTATACATACATCACACTATGTTTTTTTTTTTCTTTGCAGGAAAATAATGAGCTAGATTATAGCTTACTGCAAGAATGTGTGTGGCACTTGTAATTATTTCTTAGTTTAAAAAAATCCATTTTCTTTTAAACTTTCTTGCTTTAAAGATTTGACAAAAGTTTTTTGCTTCCAGCTTTTCTCTCTCTCTCTCTGTTTTTTTTTTTTTTTTTTTTTTTTTTTCTGTCTTTTGTCTTTTGCCTTTTTGTTGTTGTTAGGGCTGCACCCACGGCATAAAGTTCCCAGTCTAGGGGTTGAATCAGAGCTGTAGCTGCCAGCCTACAGCACAGCCACAGCAATGCCAGATCCTAGCCGTGTCTGTAACCTACACCACAGCTCACGGCAATGCCGGATCCTTAACCCACTGAGCGAGGCCAGGGACCAAACCCATGTCCTTGTGGATAATAGTCGGCTTTGTTACCTCTGAGCCATGATGGGAACTCCCAGCTTTTTTCATTCTTAGTCATTATTGTTCTTAGTACATTTTGATTTCTTGTATCACAAGCCATTTAAAAGGCCATGAATAATGTCCTTATTGGTAGAAATGTTGCCTCTCTGTGCCTCAGATTCCTTATCTGTAAAATGGGAGATATACCCGAGATGATCCCAGAAGTCTTCTGAAGCTTCTGTTTATTTAGTTATGTATTCATTCATTCATTCATTTGAAAGACAGTTGATATGTAATTGTATGTTAGTTTCATGTATATTATGTAATGATTTGTCATTTGCCTGCCTTAGGAAATGATCACCATGATAAGCCTAATAGCTGTATGGCCCCATAGAAATTTATTATAATATATTGACCATATTACTTACATTGTATATTATATCCCCATGTCTTGTTTATTGTGTAACTGGAGACTTTTACCTCTAAATCTCCTTTACCTATCTCGTCCACTCCCTCACTTACCTCCCTTCTGGCAGCCACCCCTTTTTTCTCTGTATCTATGAGTCTGTTTTCATTTTGGTTTGGTATGTTGTTTTGTATTCCATATATCAGTGATACCATGTGATATTCGTCTTTCTCGGTCCTATTTCACTTAGCACAACACCCTCTGGATCTATGTATGTTGTCACAGATGGCAAGATTTTATTGTTTTGTGGTGGACTAATATTCCATTGTGTATCTCACATCTTCTTTATCCATTCATCCATCATTGAGCACTTAGATTGCATCTGTATTTTGGCTATCTTAATGCTGCGGTGAACATTGAAGTATGCATCCCATTTTGAAGTAGTGGTTTTTTTCCTTCTGGTAAATACCCAGAAGTGAAATTGTTGAATTACTTCACTAGTTCTATTTTTAATTTTTTTTTTGGGGGGGGACCTCCGCATTGTTTTCCGTAGTGGCTGTACCAATTAACAATCCCACCAGTGGTGCATGAGGGTTCCTTTTCTCCACATCCTTGTCAACACTTTTATATTGCGTTTTTGATGATAGTCATTTTGACATGTGTGAACTGGTCTCTCATTGTGGTTTTGATTTGCATTTCCCTGGTGATTAGTAATATTGAACATTTTTTTTCATGTTTCTGTTGGCCATCTCTGTGTCTTCTTTGGAAAAATATATATTCATATCCTCTGCCCATTTTTAAATTGAGTGTTTTTGTTTTGTTTTGTTTTGGATGTTGAGTTGTATGAGTTTTTTGTATACAGTTGACCCTAGAATAACGTGTTTGGAAGTCCACTTATATACTGATTTTTTTCGATAGTAAATACTACAGCACTATACAATCCATGGTTGGTTGAGTCTGCAAGTGTGGAATGGCAAATACAGAGTAACCACAGATATGGATGTCCAAATAGAGGTTACATGTAGATTTTCTGCATGGAGTATCAGTGCCTCTGATTCCTGCCTTATTCGGGGGTGAACTGTATTTTGGATGTTAACCTCTAATCCAGATATATTTTTGCCAATATTTTCTCCCATTCAGTAGTTGGTCTTTTCATTTTATTGATAGTTTCCTTCCCTGTGCAAAAGATTTTTAGTTTGATGTAGTCCCATCAGTTTATTTTTGTTTTTTGTTTCCCTTGGCTGAAGAGACATATTGAAAACACATTTTTTGCTGAGACTGATGTCAAAGAGTATGTATGCTGCCTGTGTTTCCTTCTAGGAGATTCACGGTTTCAGGTACCAAAGTCTTTATTCCATTTTTTTTTTCCTATTCTAAATGTTTTTTTTTTTTCCATTATAGTTTGTTTACAGTATTCTGTCAATTTTCTACTGTATAGCAAATTGACCTAGTCACACATACATATATACACTCTTTTTCTCACATCACACTACATCATGCTCCATGATAAATGACTAGATATATTTCCCAGTGCTATACAGCAGGATCTCATTGCTTATCCATTCCAAAGATGATAGTTTGCATCTATTTACCTTTATTCCATTTTGAATTTGTTTTTGTATATGGATTAGCAAGTTGTCCCGTTTGATTTTTTGTATGTAGCTGTCCCATTTCCCAACACTGTTTATTGAATAGGTTGCCTTTTCCATTGTATATTCTTGCCTCCTTTGTTGTAGATTAATTTACTGTACAAGTGTGGATATATATCTGGGCTCTCTATTCTTTTTCATCAATCTGTGTGTCTGTTTTTGTGTCAGTACCATCCTGTTTTGATTACTATAGCCTTGTAGTATAGTTTGAAATTAGAGGATGTGATACCTTCAGCTTTGTTCTTCTTTCTCAAGATTGTTTTGGCTATTTGCGGTCTTTTTTGTTTCCAAAAAAATTTTAGAACTGTCTGTTTTAGTTCTGTGAAAAATACCATTTGTAGTTTGATAGAGATTGCAATGAATCTGTAGAGCTCATTGTCTAACATAGACATTTTAACAATATTAATTCTTCCAATCCAAGAGCATGGTGTAGTTTTCTGTTTGTTTGTGTTGTCTTTTGTTTCTTTCATCGGCATCTTAGAGTTTTCCAAATGTAAGGCTTTTACCTCCTTGGTTACGTTTGTTTCTGGGTATTTTTATTCTTTTTGATGATGTTGTAAATGGGATTGTTTTCTTAATTTCCCTTTCTGATAGTTCACTGTTAATGTATAGAAATGCAGCAGATTTCTGTGTATTAATTTTGTATCCTTCTGAAAATTATTAGTAAGTTGATAAGACTATGTTATATTCCATTTGTTAATGCTTCTTTTAAAAATTAAGAATTTAGGAATTCCTGTCCTGGCTTATTGGTTAATGAATCCAACTAGAAACCATGAGGTTTCGGGTTTGATCCTTGGCCTTGCTCAGTGGGTTGTGGATCCAGTGTTGCCGTGAGTTGTGGTGTAGGTGGCAGATGTGGCTCGGATCCCAAGTTGCTCTGGCTCTGGCGTAGGCTGGCAGCTACAGCTCCAATTAGACCCCTGGCCTGGGAACCTCCATGTGCCGTGGGTGCAGCCCTAGAGAAGACAAAACACAAAAAGACCAAAAAAAAAAGAATGTATTGTTATTTATGGTTAACACAAATACATTCCACACATTTGATTTTTATACATGTTCAATATTCTACATATGCTATATATATTCCTCTGTATTTGCTGTATTTTTCTAAGTATATTTTTCTAGGGACTTTAAAATTCCATCAGTTTTTAAAAAGGAACTACATATTTGCTTAGAAATGGATGTACCTTTTACAATCCTTTTACTCTTGTGGGGAGATTTTTTTCTTAATTATCGATGGCAATGGGGATGAGATCAACTAAAACACACAGTAAAGAAGCTAATTTTATCCACCTGTGAGGTAGGAGTTCTTTTCCTTCATTTGACTTTGATATAGTTTTTTTTAAAAAGTGGACCACTTGTCTAATTTGAATTTTACTTCTTTTACCCTGCGGGAACAATTAGAAGGAAGAGATAAAATTTCCAACTGGAAAATCATCCCAAATTCATTAGACTTGTCGCTTATTTGTCAGTAAGGAGCAATTTTAAGATGTGCTTTTCTGCTTGCGTAACGTGTGTAGTCTGAAGCATTTGGTTACACAGAATTGGGCATACATTTGTGAAAGACTTTACTAAACAAAAAGGAAGAAGGAAAATATGCATTCTTGACATGTCAGCAAGGGTTTGTTTGGGATCTTAAGCTTGCCTGGAGTTATCTAGTGTTAGAGGTCCAGAGTAACTGGGTTTAAATGTCGCATGTGATGACAAGTAGGAAAATTTGGAAGCTATTTGCATGTGAATTGGGATAAGGGTGACTGGATGTTGACTCATTGTGTGATGAATGGTTGCCCTTGGTGAAATGTTTTACCTTCCATGAAATTATAAACAATATTTCTTACTGACTGTAAAATGTAGACACCATGCCTAGAAGTGTTTGCTCCTGAAATGTTACTCCAATTAGAAAACGGATTTTTTTAAAATCCCAATCAGAGGAAGCAAGGAGACTTGGAGCTTTGCCCTTTTGAGATTAAAGCTTCTCTTAATGTGTGTCTGTCTGTCTAGGAGAGGTGAGGGAGAACCGAGCAATACATTCCAGGAAGCATTAGAAGTTAGAGAACCAAGACATTTTATTTACGTTCTTTGGGAAATATTTTTGAAGTCGCTGGAAGAAATTGGATTTATTCTTATTTTATGTTACTAAAATTCCTCTTGCTATGGATCTAATGTGCTTTTTTTAATTTATAAAGTTAATATCTTAGTGGAAATAAATACAACTCTCCACTCTGAGACTTCAGGAACAAATTTTTCCTGACCATGGGTCGGTTTCTCTTTAAGACTTTCATAATTAGAGTCTCAGAACCTGGTCAAAAAAATGGATTTCTTAAGTTTTTTGTAGAAACATTATCAAATACTTTCATTGATTGAAACGATTGATTTTTTTCAAGACCACTTTGCTTCTTAGTGCTTTATTTCATTATATTAAAGTTAGAACATGATTTTATAGAGTGTATATTTATCAGTCATTTTATGTGCCTCTGTATGTATGTGTGTACATCTTATGTTTTAACCCAATAATTTTCTAAACCATCAAAGAGACATAAGATTCATAGCAGCCCCTTGATTAAACCTCTTGGTCAAACAATACATTAGGATCACGGTCAGATTAGAGTTCACCAACAAGCCTGAATTTGGAGCCTGTTATTGAAACATGCTGGTTGTGGTTTGATCTGCATACTCGTAGGTCGAGACGGTCACAGATGGGTTTCTGTACTCTGTGAAAAGACACAACAAAACCGAACATCAGAGACCACCTGGGAAGCCCCCTTCATGTGATGTGAAACACCAGCATCCCGAGACTTTAAGAAGGAGATGCCTGGATCAGAGGCTCTGTGGGGCTGCCAGGTTGGGGTACCCCCTACCCCCACCCTGCACACCAGGATGCCTCGCTGATTTGAAGAAATGCCACCAGCAGCTGATGGCCAGTGCAAAGAGAGAAGACAATCCCTGCTTGGGGGTCACTGAGCCTGACATTTTTCTTTCAAGAAATTGAGCAAAGGCCAGCTCCCCCGGGGCTGTGGAAGGTCAGCATTCCAGACAGCACCACCTGTGGAAGAGGGTTTGGAAATTGTTTTTTAAAAAACACTCTCCAAGTTCATTTCTCTAAGCACATGCAGTCTGTTTCTAAAACAAAAGGAGCATTGTCCCTTCCTCTGCTGGAGGTGATAATGCTGACCCACAGGTTAGAATCATAGAATTTTCCTCTAGCTGCATATATTTATAGATTTACTGCAGCTTAGACTTGTAGGCCATCTGGAGAAAGGGAAAGAGCCCGTTACACTGGATTCCATTGTACTAGGTATAATCTTGCATATGTATGCTAACACTTTTTATCTCAGAGGATTTTTCATAATTTTTGTACGGTGAAGGTCTTAAGCGCAGATGGTCTTAATTTTTTTTTTTTTTTTGTCTTTTGTCTTTTTTTGTCTTGTTGTTGTTGTTGTTGTTGTTGTTGCTATTTCTTGGGCCGCTCCCGCGGCATATGGAGGTTCCCAGGCTAGGGGTTGAATCGGAGCTGTAGCCACCGGCCTACACCAGAGCCACAGCAACGCAGGATCCGAGCCGTATCTGCAACCTACACCACAGCTCACGGCAACGCCGGATCGTTAACCCACTGAGCAAGGGGCAGGGACCGAACCCGCGACCTCATGGTTCCTAGTCGGATTCGTTAACCACTGCGCCACGACGGGAACTCCCCATTTTTTTTTTTAATTTTTTTTTTTTTTTTTTTTTTTTTTTTTTTTTTTTGTTTCTAAAACAAAAGGAGCATTGTCCCTTCCTCTGCTGGAGGTGATAATGCTGACCCACAGGTTAGAATCATAGAATTTTCCTCTAGCTGCATATATTTATAGATTTACTGCAGCTTAGACTTGTAGGCCATCTGGAGAAAGGGAAAGAGCCCGTTACACTGGATTCCATTGTACTAGGTATAATCTTGCATATGTATGCTAACACTTTTTATCTCAGAGGATTTTTCATAATTTTTGTACGGTGAAGGTCTTAAGCGCAGATGGTCTTAAGCTGAGAAGCAGGTCAGGGATAGAGTGTAAGGATTAGTGAGGTCTGTGGAAAAACAAGGCCTATGTCTCAGAAGACTTGGTATTACTTGGCTCTAGCAGATTGCTGCATAAATAACACCGATCCAGGGCTGTCAGCTCTTAAGAGTTGTTTTCATGCAGCAGTTCCTGTTGTGGCAGAGCGGAAATGAATCTGACTAGGAACCATGAGGTTGCAGGTTTGATCCCTGACCTCGCTCAGTAGGTTAAGGATCCGGCATTGCCATGAGCTGTGGTGTAGGTTGCAGACGCGGCTCAGATCTGATGTTGTTGTGGCTGTGGCATAGGCCAGCAGCTGTAGCTCCGATTAGACCCCTAGTCTGGGAACCTCCATACGCCACGGGTGCAGCCCTACAAAGCAAAAAAATAAGACTTGTTTTCATATAAAATAAAACCTAATTTTTTTTAACTTTATTTATTTATTTTATGGCCACATCCAAGGCAGATGGCAGTTCCTGGGCCAGGGATTAAATCCAAGCCACAGCCTTGACCTTTGCTACAGCTGCAGCAACACTGGATCCTTTAACCCACTGCTCAGGCCAGGGATGGAACCTGCGCCTCTGCAGCAACCTAAGCTGCTGCAGTTGGACTCTTAACCCACTGTACCACAACAGGAACTCCTGAGTCCTCAAGTTTTTAATTTCAGAATTTTCGATCTTAAATAACATTTTGAGCCCAACGAACCCCATTTATAGACCAGAAGTTGCCCTTGGCTCACCAGTACACTGGTATCATTATCGATGCCTCATTACACGTCAAGCCCTGTGCCAAGTGGTTTATTTATGTGAGTGCCTTTATCTTCACTCAACCTTGTGAAATAGGTATTATTATCCTGTTTTACTGATAAGGATACTGAAGTTGAGTGTAGCTAGGTAACTTGCAAAGAATTTAATAGCTAGTATATAGGAGGAAAAGAAGCCTAACCCTAAGCTCAGAATTTTAGTTAGCAAATATTAATTGAACATAAAATATCTTTCAGAGACTCGCTAGGCTTTCGGGATCCAATAAGCAATGAGCTAAGTGCAGAAGGCTTATAGCCTATCTAAATTAAAATACAGGAGGTGAGAGTGAGGATAAGGTGTTCTGGAGCACACGAGAGGAGAAGCATTCCAGGGAATGATGCTCAGCTGGGGCTTGAGGGATGCATAGGAGTTGACTAAGTGAAGAACATCATGATGGGATTTATGGCCCTCTCGGCATAAGTTGTAGGGATCCCAGAGATGGAAGAGGACAGGGGACCTTCTTCCATGAATGATAGATGTTCAGTGTAACTGGAGGTAGAGCCCAATATAGGGGTGGAAGACACTAAGAAAGGATAAAGCTGGAGAGAGAAAACAGAGGGAGCACAGAGTGTTCTGGTTTTTTTTCTAGCGTTACTATGCCTGACAATAAAGACTGGATATATTTAGGTCCTATATGTTTAGATTCTTTTTAAGGTGTACAACATGATGATGGAATGTATGTATTCCTTGCAAAATGACAACCACAGTAAAGTTCATGAATACATCTATGTGTGGTGAGAACATTTACGATCTACGCTCAGGAAAGTTCAGGTATACAGTACAGTATTATTCACTTTAATTACAGTGCTTGTGCATTAGCTCCCTAGAACTTATCCATCTTAGAACTGAAAGCGTGTACCCTTCAGGCATTCCTCCCACACATTCTCCCCCACCTGCCCCTGGCAACCACTGTTCTATCCTCTGGTTCTGTGAGTTTGACTTTTTTAGGTGCCACATGTAAGTGAGATGATACAATATTTGTCTTTTTGTGTCTGACTTATTTCTCTTTGCTTGTTTGCTTGTTTGTTGGCTCCCCCCATGGCATGTGGAGTTCCCAGGCCAGAGATCAGATTCTCACCATGGTTGTGACCTATACTGCAGGGCACCCATTATGCCCGGTGGGGATCAAACCTGTGTCCTGGTGCAGCATCACCTCCTGTGTCAACTTATTTCAACTAACATGTCTTCCAGATTTACTCATGTTGTCACACATGACAAGAATTCCTTTTTTTATCGCTGAATCATATTTGTGTGTGTGTATGCTATATTTATCTATTCATCTGTTAGTGGACATTTAAATTTTTTCCATACCTTGGCTATTGTGAATGATGCTTCTGTGAACATGGGAGTGCAGTTACCTCTTCAAGATACTAATTCATTTCCTTTAGATATATGTCTAGAAATTGGATTGCTGGATCCTATGGTGGGTCTATTTTTTTTTTCTTTTGAGGGCCACACTTGTGGCATATGGAAATTCCCAGGCTAGGGGTTGAACTGGAGCTGCAGCTGCAGGCTTATGACACAGCCACAGCAACACTGGATCCAAGTTGCATCTGCAGCCGCTTGCAGCAATGCCAGATCCTTAACCCATTGAACCACAATGGGAACTCTTTATTTTTAATTTTTTAAGCAACTTCCATACTGTTTTCCAGAATGGCTGTACCAATTTACATTCCCACCAACAGTACAGAAAGGTTCCCTTTCCTCCACATCCCTGTCAACATTTGTTTACTCTTATCTTTTTGGTAATAGTCATTCTAACAGTTGTGAGGTGATATCTGATGTGGTTTTTGACTTTCATTTCCCTAATGATTGGTGATTTTTGAGCACCTGTTCATATACTTGCCGACCATTTGTATGACTTTGAAAAAACGTCTGTTCAGGTCCTTTGCTCATTTTAAAAATCAGATTATTTGTTTTGTTTTGTTTGCTTTTGAATTGAGTTCCTTTTATATTTTGAACATTAACCTTATCCGAAACATGGTTTACAAATATTTTCTCCAATTTCGTAGCTTGCCCTTTCATTTTGTTGATGGTTTCTTTTGCTATGTAAAAGCTTTTTAGTTTGATGTAGTCCTAATTTGCTTATTTTTGCTTTTTTGCCTTTTCTTTTTGGTAACGCATACAGAAAAATCATTGCCAAGACCAAAGTTAAGGAGTTTTCCCCTATTTTTTTCATCTAAGAATTTCATAGTTTTAGGTCTTATATTGAGGTCTTTAACCCATTTCATGTTGATTTTACACAAAGAGTTTTAAACTAGGGAATGACTTGATAATTTGAATTTTAGGATGGTTAGTTTGAGAGCAATAGGGAGAGAACAGATTGAGAAGGCCAGTGATTATGGGGTTGATAATAGCTTTAAGAAGCTAATGGGGATGATGCAAGAGAGGGGATAGTGCCTTAAAGTAGAGTAGTGACATGGAGTTGGCGTTAACGTTTGCAAGAAACATTTAAGAGGTAGAATAAGTCAGAAAGGGTGACTGAGTAAGTACAGGGAGTGGGAGAGGATAATCAAAGATGAGGTTCAACATTCCTGGGTGTGGTAATTGTGCAGATGGTAACCTCATTCACAAAGATTCAGGATTTGGAAGATCTGTCTTTGAGAAGAGTAGCAGATGAAGTGATCAGATTTGGGTGAGTTGAGTCTGAGCATGAAGAAGCAGTGGGACACTCAAAGTGGAGATTTCCAGAAGTCGGCTGGTGATATTGATCTCATGCTCTGGGGAACAATCTTGGCCGGACAAATAGGTTTTAAGTGTTGAGATGGTGATGGAAATTAGGAAGAGGATGAGTTGGCCCAGGTAGGAAGCAGCATAATTGCTCTCAGAACATTAGTTCCAGACACTGTGATTTGCTGCAGGCAAAGTCATCAGGGCTTCTGGATAGGATGTCACTCTGAGCAGGGGAAATATTGCTGCCCTCAGGCCAAATTCATCTCCTGAGAGAAAATTTAGGTGACTAGAGAATCATGGCTCCCTGAATAACCCACCTCCCCTTCTAAAAATGTATCTTTTGAGCTTACCTCAAACATAATGCCTCTACAATTTAGGTGGCTGAGTGTTTGTGTTCACTCAAAGCCAGTGTTCTGTAGGAACTCTTTAAGAGGGTAAGTAAATTGATCAAGGTTATGGAAAGAATTTGAACCTAGGTCTCTGGGACTTGATGTCACCCCCTCATCAGCTGCTTAGCTTGATCCTGGTTAGTGGGGAACGTCCCTCTTGGAGGCTGCCTGTCAGTTTTAGGGAAGCAGATTGGAGAGTGGCCATAGTTTGCATCCCAGCCCACTGCCAAAAAAGGAAGTTCGAGTCTCTGGCCAACCAAGATGCACCCCCCCCCCCATCCTCCTCCTTTCAGCTGATATATAAGGCCTCCTAACCAGAAATACTCAACTCTGGAAGAGATGCAAACCTAGTCTCAACTGTGGATCCACAAAGTTGGAGATGATTTGTCTTAAATGTCTCTGTTCAGGCAGAACCAATGTGCCTGTGCTATTCTCTTTTAGATGCATCTGCAAGTCAGCAAGAAAATAGAGAAAGTAACTAAGAGTAATTGGCCTGGAACTTTATTTGGAATTGTAACTCGGTCAAAAATTTGCTCTAAACTTGTATATTTAAGTACTGGTTAAAAGTTCCTGACCAATGATGCTTCACGACATACATTTAAGCACTGTAAAAACCTGATGGCAAACATGATTACTTTTCATCCATACTAGCATTCCATTAAGCTTTAGCTGTTTGAACTGATAAAAGCCATTGCCCTGTGAAGCAGAATTGACTGTGGAAGCACATTCACACAAGAGGATGTTTTTTAGATTACCTCTGTCGGATTCCGATTAGCAATGTTTATGTTGCATTTAATGTTTTCCATATGCTGTTACTATTTCAAAGTTGGGTCTGTGCATTTATTCTCATCACCAGCTGTGGACGTCTAGACCCTATGCAGCAACTTCCAACCAAATGTCTGGATATTCTGGCGTCCTGACTGTCAAAACTATTTATTTTAGTTGAGTTAGCTTCGTTTTTCATGAAATGAGGAGTTGGGTGACATTTGTGAGTATAATCACACACTTCTGGCATCCTATATCCTTATGGTGGGCCATTTTGTCGTATGCTTAGTTGACCTATGATGTGAAGAATCTTGGCATTTTCCATAGTTTTAAAGATGAAGCTAAATATTCTGGGAAATTCACACAAAATGAATTATGCCATGACTTTTTCAAAGTCGTTTTATTATTTTTATAAAAGTGATCTGTGCTCAATGAATGAAAGCAACACTGATTAATAAAAGTACAAACAGGAAGAGTTCCCTCCTTAGTGGCCTGGCCATTAAGGATTCTGCGTTGTCACTGCTGTGACTTGGGTTCCATCCCTGGCCTGGGAACTTCTGCACGCCATGGGTGTGCACCCCCCCAAAAAAGGTACAAACAGGATAAAAAAAATTCCTTGAAATGTTACCACCTGGGTAAGTGATTGTCTTTCCCAGATTACTCTCTTTCTAAATGCATTGCTATGTCTTTTAAATGATATTGATTATGAATAAGGCTAGAAGTGTATCTTGTATGATTTCTTTTCCATTTCTGGGCACTTGGGAATGAAAGGGGCATCTATTAATAGTCAGGCTGAGACAGCCTGGGCTGGACCTTTGTGTACCTGGACTGTCCCAGGCACCTTAACTAAGATTATTCTCCTTATAGACCCTTTGCTATGTATATATTTATTCAGTTATTGCACATTTACTGAACACTTATTATATGGCAAGTACTAATCAGTTAAGTAAATAAAAAGCAGACTCTGCTTTTATGGGCTCACTGTCCAATAGCAGTCAAAACGCATGCAGTGGGGACTTTGGTGGAAGGATGCCTGCTGTATTATGAGAACCCATATGAACAGTCAGTGAAAGCTGAAGTTGAGCAGGAGAAGAGCTGAGGTGAGTTTCAAAGGATTAGTGGAGTCAGCCTGTTAAGGAGGGGAGCAAGGAACGGTCCCAGTAGGAAAAAGTGAAATATGCGAAGGCTCAAGGGGAAAAACAGTATATAGGATATTGGGAACATGTAAAAGCCTTGGGATATTAAGGACTTTTGATGGAAAGAAGGGATAAAATGAGGCTGGCCAGGAAGGCAGAAACCTGATCCTGAAGCATCATTGTGGTGCTAGAGTGATTAGGCTTTACCTTAAGGGCACTGGCATATTTTTAAGTAGGAAAGTTATCAGGCTTGTGCTTTAGAAGGCAGGATTAAGATTCCATCTTCCTGGGGAAGACTGGGATGTATCTGATGAGACTGAAGGAGGTGGAATGCATGGTGTTTGGGGCAAAGGAGAGGAGTGTCCTAGAGCCAAACTCAGGCACCAGGCTGGGTGGTGGAAACACAGAAGCATTGAAGGAGGTGCTGGTTTGGGAGATAGGGAAGAGGGTGATGGATGTGTTCTGTCTGAGGCTCCAGTAGGACCTCCAGGTGCTGTCCGTCTTTGTAATTTTGGCTGGAACTCAGTGGAGAGATTTCCTCTAGAAATTGAGGAATTGATAGCTTATAGGCAGTGTTTGAAGCCATGGGAATTTGAGGCCAGTTTGATTTTTATTACTTACCATGAATTTCTATTAGCTCTGGTTCAAGGTTATTGAATTTGTAATAGCGTAGAATAAATGGTAGCTAAAATGATGACATGTTGAAATTCATTCATCCCCACCCATTTTCATGAAAGAAACATTTGTCTGGGAGATATAAAATACCACTATTCAAAATTTATTGTCCAAAGGAATTGGCAAAGAGATTTTTAGCCAAAAATCAAGTTTGGAAATGTCACTCTTCTTTCCACTTCATCATGAGAGCTAATGAAAGCTTTCTAATTAAAAATAGCAAATGATGGTGGTCCAGACTGCATTGTGGGGACAAGGGAGCCTTTGGGTCATGGAAATTTACAAACAAGTCTGACATTCTGTAGCCACTTTCTCCACTACTAATCTTTAACATATGATTTCCCCTTTAAAAGTTGCTTGTCTTGCTGGTATTCAACTTTTATATAAAGAACGAAATCAAATAGGAAGCAGAATGATCAGAGAAAAGGGAGCTATGAGTGACATTAGAGGTTCTTTATTCAGTCATGCCATATTTTAGAAGAGGAAACAGAAGGCCAGAGTGTTTCAGTGCCTTGCACCAGGTCAGACATGAGCTGCAGCACAGCCTATCCCACCCAGCATCCTCCCAGCCTAGGATTCCGTGGAAATGCATGAGATAAGATGTTTATTATTCAATAAATACCATTTTTATTTTATTTCTTTTTTGCCATTTCAAAAAAAATGCTGTCTCAAACTACTGACAAATAAAAATGTGCAGTAACTGCATCTTTTAAAAATTTTTTATTTTTTATTTTTATTTGTTTTCTTATCAAGTAGTCTTAATTGTAATCAGTTGTATATACACAATGGAATACTACTCAGCCGTAAAAAAGAACCCAATAATGCCATTTACAGCAACATGGATGGAACTAGAGACTCTCCTACTGAGTGAAGTCAGTCAGAAAGAGAAAGACAAATACCATATGATATCACTTAAATCTGGAATCTAATGTATGGCACAAAAGTAACTGCATCTTAACTGGCCAACACGTAGGGACAGAAAATGAAAGGAGACAAAGGAGCATTTCCTAGGCAGCTGTTTTGCATTTTGCTCCTTACTTGCAAATATACAAAGGGTGTTATCTCCCTGGTTATGTGTCTTTTATGTAAGTGCCCTCAAAGCCATGTGGTTTCATCAGAAGGTCCAAACATTGCTTCTGGTTTAATAAGTAAAAGTTTTATTTATTTATTTTTGCTGCGTGGTTTTGAAACCATGTTGTAAACATTGTATCATAATTGTCATTCTCCTCTCAACCTCCAAAAACGTAGAGACATAAGAGGAAAATGAGGTAGAGATGATGATGTCCAGTATTATTTTCCCCCAGGACTTGCCTGAGATGCTGTTGAACATCAGCTCACTGAATGAGAGGGGTCTTGACGTAGGAGACATCACGGCCCAGGAGAAGCCATGGGGAAGGCAGGCACTGTTGGGTCCCATGGCCTTCCGCGGCCTCTTGTCTCTCTGATCCGGATCCGCTCCCTCCTTTCTACACGTGTCTTTATGATTCCTTGCAATGCTAATTAATAGTCTCTTATCCTCCAGACGGGACATACATGTTCATTTCCCCACGATTTTTGACTCCTCACACTTTTTCTTATCCTATCTAATATGCCGCTGAAGCCTGTCACTTTATCCGGTCAACATTAATTGACTGTTTATTATTTATTTACCTGGTGCCAGCCACTGTCTTAGATGCCTTTTTGTTGCCTGTCATCTCTTATACTCATTAGGCTGCCTCCCCTGAGAACTGAGAACACTCGGTGTCAGTGACTTCCAGTTGCTTTTCTCTCAAACGTGAAGCATTCATTACCTTCCTCGTTCACAAAGGCAATGCCCAAGCTGAAATTATAAACATATTTTTCCAAAGAGTCTAAGATGTGAATGTTTTCGGATCTTGATTTAGCATCGGAGGATGAGAAACAAGGTGAATAAATGATGACATGTTTAGGAAATATGTTCCATCCACGTATTTCCTAAAATACATGAGATTTATATGGAAGTAAGAAGTAAAACCATGTTAGAAATAAACACCCGCAGATATAGTTAATTGGACTTTCCTGTACTTCAAAGTTGCCGGAAAAAGAAACGAAAGCGTGGTTGCACTATTACTATCTTAAATTCTGTTTTCATTTGATTGTTTCATTTACAAAATGGCAGCCAAAGACAGGATGGTGGGAGCGTGTGTCTTCACTGCACGTATCATGAACATAAAGTGTGTACACGTGAAGCTTCACACATCCATATGGATGTTATCTATTGCTCCATCGAGCAGTCCTCTTAATTACGCTTTCTATATGCTTTGTGCAGCCAGCCATTGATCTTTGAAGTACCGTTGTCTGGTTCAAAGACTTGTAATTAGGCAGAAAGATCTGGTAAAATGAATTCTATGGAATTATTCAAATGCCCTGTGTGTATGAAATTGTTCATCTAGATTTATTTATCTGGAAAAAGGCACTTTGAAAGATGCACTGCGTCTATTTAAAAATTTCTATTCCTCTCCATTATTTACTGAGATTTCATGCATTTTCTTGGACATTTGCAAATTGCAGGGCTTCTTTTCTGTTTTGATATGAAACTGCTTTGTGCTTTCCTGTGGGCCTGTTAATTGGTGAGCTCTTTATCCATGAGATCAAGAATCAGGGGCTTCTTTATTAACCCATTGTGAGCGCTAAGATATTCCCAGGGGTGTGGAAAAGAGGGGTTGCATTTGAGACTTCATGCTCTTCCTATTCTGTTACAACACCAGTCGCAGCCTGGGAGATGCGATCAAGAAAGACAAGAAGAATTTAATAAACAGTTTAGAATAATATCCCCTTATACTGAGGATGCTGTAATGAGCCTTTTTGTCCCGCTTATTTGGTTAGCACTTGTGGTTCCTTTTCCTTATGGGACCTTTCTCATGCAGGATGAAACAATCCTGTTAGGGACTTTAAAATAAATAATTGAATTTTGCATTGCAGTTTTGGAAACCATGAAAGGAATGGTGTTTATTTTTCTGGAAGGCATTGTCCTCGTCTGTAGGTGGTAGTGTGAAACGTCTTTGAATTTTCTTCCTTGAAAATGGAGGGACCAGTAGATTCCTTGTTCCTCTTTCACACATAAATACACCATCATCACATGCCTTTCTATAAATGTATGAATTTACCTTCTAAGTAGTCTGAGAAATTATCTCTGCACAAAGAGTTCTCCTGGGATTTATAAGGTTTAGAACTGGGGGAGGGAGTGGAGGCAGCCTTGCACAGTTTCCAAGACTCCTAGGGATTTGAATTCTCCATTGCTACATGGTTTGTTTGTTTGTTTATTTATTTATTTATTTATTACCAAAACACATAACACCCTGTTCTAGGACCCTGCTATTGCTCCATTTTAGCATTTTCAGAGTGTGGTTTTTTTCCTTTTCTCTGATTAGCCTCTGCTTCCTGTTCCTGCTGCTGCTGCTGTTCTAATACAAGTGCCAGTAAACAGTAAGCTCCAGCACGCAGGGAGAGTTTTTTCTCCATGATTCTTAACAGCTTTTACATCAGAATGATTTGCTGCCTGGCTGGTTTGGCCATTTTACCTTAAAAAAACATATATATGTATGTGTGTGTGTGTGTGTGTACATGCATATAGACACATACATACCTAGATGTATATACATATATACATATGTGTGTGTATATACACACATACGCATATAGACATATATATACATATAGTCCAGACAGGGGACCTAAAATGCCTTTCCAACACTTTAGAAATCTGCTTGTTGTCAGCTTGCCATCCATCCTCCTACCTGAGGCTGTAGGATCTTTGGTCAGCCTGGACATTGGTGGTGAGCACATCTGGGTCCTCTGGATTAAACAGAAGGAATGAGCCCAGGTGATCAGGACTCTAAGCACCACACTTCACCTACCTGTTTAGTCATCATTATAATTGACATCAGACAATGTTACTTTCAGATGCTGAAATCCCTTTCGCCCATTCCTTCTCCCCTAAAGACAAGGTCGGTGCACTTTAAGATTTTGTTTCCCCTGCAAGTGGCCTGCAGAAAAAAAAAGGATAAAAATAACACATTGTGTGTCACCTAGGCTTCTCTGGGCACACAGCATTTCTGTTAGCCAAGGTGTATGCAAAGGGGAGGCATTCTGATGTGTACAGAAATAGACTTAATATGCAAGTGTGAAAAGAACACTTGACTTAGCCGTTAAACAACCTGTGTGATAGGAATGATTTTGTAACTGGCTATGTGAGCAGGCAGGTCACTTCACTGGGCTTCATTTTTGTCACATGTATGGCTCTTGCAAACTGAAAAAAAAATTAGTTGTTTTTATTTACATAAATTTTCTCTTCTGAAGCAATAATTAGGCATACATATCCACTTTGTCCTCTTATAAGATCTTAAAGCTTCTCAAAACTTAAATATTACCAAAGGGACAGAAAAACAAATCTCTGCACAAAAATATTGAGTGACTATTTTAATCTGAGTTTATGTAACAAAACCCAGCTACTTGCTGTATACAATTACAGCCACCACAGCAAATGCAAAAGAGCATTTATGTAATTTATTAATTGCAATATCTGCTTGATTCTCTAGAGTTGCCATGTCAGGTAGACAGCAGAGGTTGCAAACTCTCCACATCATACCTCCAATTAATTACATTTTATTGTACTTTTCTAGTAGAAAGCTGTGCTAGTGATCAAAAAATATGTTAATCACAGAGTACAGTACATGTGACATTTAAAATCATGTAAATGCAAAACTCATACGTTTTTAGAAAAAGTAGACTTCAAGCCAAAAAAAATTAAATAAGACAAAATTATAACATTAGAAGCCATTACTACTATGAAGTTATAACAATTATGAATATTTATGTACCAAATAACACAGCATCCGCCTGCATAAAACAGAAATCAATGGAATAACATACAAACTCCAGAATAATCCAATTACATGTAGAAATTTAGTGTAAAATAAAACTAGTATCTCAAAACAGGGAGATAAATACGGTCTTTTTATAATAAATGGTGTTGAGACAACTGAATAGCCATTTTGAAAAAGGTAAAATTAGATCCATTTCTCATACCACACACAAAAATAAACTCTAAATGCATCAGAGATTTAAAAGTGAAAAAAACCTACACATACCAGAAGAAAACATCACTAAATCCCTGTAAAACCTGGGTGCAGAGGAAGGCTTTTGAGTGATTATTAAAAATTCTGAAACAACAAAACAAAAGATAAATTTGCCTACTAAAAATTAAAAGCTTTTATGTGTCAAAAAGCAAACAAACAAAACATTCATGAAGGAAAATAGCATCAGCAAAGAAGTTAAAAGATAAGTGACCCCTAGGAGAAAGTATTTTCAGCATCTATTACAAATAAAGAGCTACTGTCTCTAATTAGTTAGCATCTTTTAAAAATTAAGGAGAAATGAACAAAAATCATATAGAAAAATGGGCAAATGACATGAAGGAAACAATTCACAAAAAAAGGAACATGTGAAAAGATGTTCAAATTCACTCAAAATTAGAGAAATGCAGATTGAAACAACACTAATCTATTTCTCATCCACCAGACTGGCAAATTTAAAAGCTTGATGATACATTCTTTTGGCCAAGCTATAAAGAAATAGGCACTCTCATACATTGCTGATGGGAATAGGAAATGGTACAGTCTTTACAGAGGAGGATTTGCAATACCTAACAAAGCTGTATGTGAATTTGCTTTTGACTCAGCAATCCCACTTCTAGGAATTTATCCTGAAGATAAACCAACAATATAAAAATATATAAACATAAGGTTGTCCACTGAAGCATTTGTTGTTTTTGCAAAATATTGGAAACGACTTAAGTGTCCAAGTGTAGAGAGTGGTTGCATCAACTATAGTATAGACACACTCTGCAGTATTAGGCAATTATAAAAAAATTATGAGAAAGACCTCTGTAATGGATTGATGAATTCCATTGAAATGAAGAAAAACCATGTGCAAGAGAGTATATTAGTATGCTTCTCATATATGAAATAAGGAAAAATTAGAAAGTATGTATATCTGCTTATCTCAACTAAAATATACACAACAAGAAGTAACAAAAAGCAAAAAACAATGAAGATGCCTACCTATAAGGGTTGAGTAGAGAAAGCGTGAAAGGGATACAGAAGGAACGACACTTCTCTGAATATATCTTTTTATATATTTTTAACTTTTGAAAGCAAGTTAATGTGTAAATATTCAAAAAATAAAATTTATAAGAATTGGAAATAAATTGAAAAAAAATGAACTCTATTCCATAATGAGTATTTTACCCCTACTCAAGGGAAAAGGAAGGGAGGTAGGGAAGGAGGAAGGAAGGAAGTTAGGGAAGGAGGAAGGAAGGAAAGAAGAAAGGAAGGAAGGAAAGAAGGATTCATGTACCTGATGAACACACAATTTGACTGTATACCCTCAGTCTTGGGAAGGGTAGCCTGGCAGTCTTGAACAAATGCTCAACTCTGTGTAGTAAGTTTATATAATGGGCAAGAAAGTTTCAAGCTATTTTAGGTATATTATAGGATTGAACAAAAAAGTAAATGTGTTGATTTGGAATCTCCCTGGGGAGTGTGGAATGGGAGAAGACAAGAAAGAACCTCAGGGGGTACACAGACCTGAAGGTATTTGGATGAACTACACGTGTTTTATAAAATATGTATGTTTTGTGTATATGCATGTATACATGTACTTGTCATTATGCATATGTGCATATATATATATACATACACATGTATATACATATATATAACTGTGTATATGTTTATATCTGCATATGTTTCTGAGTTCTGTTTGCTGAACATGTCCAGAAGGAATGATACCCCGAACAGCAGTGATCCTGCCTAGTTCCATATCTGGGTCTCTAATACCATTCTCCACTAAAAGGAAGCAGAGATCCATGAAGAAATGGCTGATTGAAGGACAAGGGTAGGATAGGCAAAAGGACTTGGATCTTATTATATTACAAAGGAAGGAAGCACTGGGGCGGGGGGGAGAGATGAGACCATGCTGAAAAGACAAGAAACCAGCATGAAGAGACTTCTGCTGGTCAAACCTTAGGCAGTTTGAGCACTAAAATAATTAAGTGGAATGAATTATAAGTCATTACAAAATAATAGGAACATGAATCTGTGCCAGTAACCCAAAGGTAAAAACAATAATAAATGAAGGAGAAAGGCAGGCTTTGCTTCCCCGTAGAATCCTGAGGGTTGACTGGTGAATGGGGAGGGCTGGAGAAAGTGCAGGAGCCAGAAAAGTCATGGTAAGGATTGGATCAAGCGAAGATCATTAACTGAGGCTCAAGATAGCGAGAAATTTTGTATATTGAGGAGTGGCTATTTGGACGGTCTTCATGTTTTCTCAGATACTGCTTATTAGTGTGATGGAGAAAATCTATAGTAATTTTACAGTCCAGAAATTGGGCAACACCTTGACCAGATGATCAAAATTAACATCACGGATGGGACCTTGTGCGTATCATCAGCTGTGATACTGAAAAGGACACACCACCTGTGCAGTCTTCTGACCTAGAATTGTACCTGAATAAAATCATGAGGAAAATCAAACTGGACATGAGGAATGTTCTATTAAAATAAATAATAAATGAGATGGTAGGGAACTATAGTCTTCAAAAATGTCAATTCTGTAAAAGCTGTTGAAAGTTATTATAAAAGACTATGTAAGTAGTCCAAACTAAAGGCTATTGAGATGTGTCAAGTAAAGGAAATACCCAATTCTATATCAAATCCTGTGCTGCAGGCTAGAAAAAATGGGACAAAAGACATATTTGAGACAACTGATAGAACTCAGAATACTAGTTGCAGACTAGATAAAAAAGTATTTATGAAAACTTTACTCAAGTTGGTAACTGTACTGTGGCTGTGTAAGAGAATACTCCTATTTTTGGATAATAAAAGGATCGATGTAGTTGACTATTTTATGGATAAAGGGGCTATGTAGCCTACCTTTAAATGGTTCAGGAAAAAAATGAGAAAAAGGGAGAGTGAATGAGAAAGCAAATAGGGAGAAATAGTTAAAAAAAAAAAGTGTATCTGGCCAGAGGGTAGGTGGGCATTCTCTTTTAAAAATGTTTTGCATTTTTTTAAGTTTGAAAATATTTCCAAATTAAAGGTCTTTAAAAATGATGAAAAAATAGATTTCTCACCCCAACGGGGCTTCTATAGCTGTTCAGAGTTGGCCGTTGTCACTTTGTTCAAAGGCATCAAATAAACATTTCACATCAGTCTTGCTGCCTCTGGGATCAGCCAGATATCTCTCCAGAAGCCCCCAGGGACCCACCTACCCAGCAGCCCAGGGGGCATGTCTAATTGGTTTCAGGATTGTGTTCCAAAGGATGTTAAGATAGTTTGAGGATCGAAATTATTTCACAGCTTTTTTTCATGAAATACAGAGGCTCTACTTACAGCTACCAAAACTAGCAGGGCCCACGATGAAAGACCACAGTTAATGTGGAATTGTCTCTCCTGAATCTTTCCAGCAAAATGATGGTTGATTTAGCAACTGGGACAATTCATCTTGGAATGTAGACAGTCTTAGTGAGAAAGTGAAAACAGCGGTTATTAAAGGACTTAGCACAGTTTTCTGCCCACCTATGCACTTAAAATGATTTACAAATTGAGATGATATGAGAGGCATTAGAGAATTGAAAGGGTCAGATTTTCATACCCTCTTGGGATAATATGGGTTTTGTCTACTTTCGAGGAAGAATGTGGGTAGAAGAGAGCATTCACTGAGCACATGGAATGAAGATAAGAATTTGGTTAACGGTGAATGAAGATCAATTGGATTTATTTTGTGAGCTTGATCTTGATCTTCCTTGATGTGTAATAATGATACTAGTAATAGCTAACATTGAATATTCTGGGGACCATATACTAAACCCTCACGTGGATCAACTAATTTGATCACTGTGTTCATTTTGGAGATAAGGAAACAGACACAAAAGATATAATTTACTCAGTTAATTAGTGAGAATTACTTCAGAGTCTGAACTACTAAAACACTGACAACATGAGATTAGGGGGACTTAATATATAATCAAAGAATGATTTTAGAAGACACCTTCTCAAAAACAAACTTGTGCAGAAAACATCAAATGTCATGATTCTGTAACAGAATGGGCTGAAATATTTAGACCAGTGTGTTCCTAAGAGCTTTAAAATTGGCAAGTGACAGTTGGTGTGCTGTGAGTTGTGAATAGATTAATAGGTATTCTTTGGGGAGATGAGCTTCCTAGTCAAATATGATTGGGAAACAGGACATGTTCTCAGAACATTTAAAGAAATAACTTTCAAATTAGTGGTCCTGGGAACATGTCTGAGAAACTGGGGAGTCTTTCACTTCCCTGGTTATGTGATTTTTTTTTTTTTTTTTTCTGATCCTGGGCCAGGGATCAAACCCATGCCACAACAGCAACCCAAGCCGCTACAGCGACAATGCCAGATCCTTAACCCACTGCACCACAAGAGAATTTCTTTTTGTATAGGTTGTTTTGCTCTTGGCAAAGGTTATCAATGGTGACCTAGAAGATTCTCTCAAAAGATCCTGTAATCAGGAGAAGAGAACAAATAGAAAAGGATTTGTGTTTGTATCTTTACACACCAGCTCAACCACCTCCTGATCAGATGGGATGGTTTAAATAGAGGAGAGGCGGTTCATTGGGAAGATAGAGGATTCTTAGAGGTGATCAAGCAGAATTTTCCCTATGGTTCTCCCAAAATGTAAAAGAAGGAGTATATTTCAATTTTGCTTTTATTAAACAACTAAAAGTCCCATCTAGAGTATGAGTAATAAGCCATAGCCAAGTAAGTCTTTGGAAATACCTAGCAATAGGGTACATATTTATAGCATTAAGGTCTATTTCCCATTGCCCCCCCCCCCCAATGTTAGATTTTCTAACTAGTAGTGGCTAAAAATAGAACTAGGAAAAGGTATAGTAAATCTTCAGTAGGTCACCGCCCTGTTGTGCCTGTGGAAAGAAAGCAGCTCCGTGGGGAGGGAGGGGAGATGGCCCCCAAGTCCTAATAGGCCATTTCTGTCTTCTCCCTATGATTGTCCTCAATCACTTGGCAATCACGATGCTATTAGGAGCACCCTGACCGAAGACACTCAGTGCTTAGATTTGCCATTAACAACATTGACATTGAAGCTCTGAGGTTGCTGCGGACCTGATGGGTCTTGAGAGCCTTGAATTAGACGTCTGCCTGTCTTCTGACATGTGAAATGGTCCAGCTCCTTCTGCGGAAGGATGCTCAGGCAAGAAATGGAACTGTACGTGCGTGAACATCTAAGTTATTTTTTTCTCCTGTGTCTCCACCGTTTATTACATGCAAATGCAGTGAGTCATGGTTGTTGCCTGTAACTATGGAGCGCTTCATACTAAAACTGAAGTTCAGCAGCACCCCCACCCCCACCACCAAACAGGATTTATAGAGGGATTTTCAGAACTCCTCCCTTCCCCGGCTGTTGTCCCCAGGCCACCCTGCATCCCTACCACGCTGATCCAGTGTTGGGTGAAACAGACATTTCCAAAGTGTAATACTCCATCTGGGCCCTTTAGATTTCATGATCTGGTAGGAATTGGGAAGTCAGGCCCAGGTTTCTTTGAGACAGTGTTTGAAGATCACTCTTCCAAGTTTCATTAGATCACCCCTCCTGTCTGCCTGGGTACTCATGCACAGTGAGGTCATGCACAGACTTTCCCCAATACATAGCATCAGGAGGATATAATTCTCCAAATTGGCTACCAGGGCTAAGTTCTAGATGGTAGTTAGGCAGTTATATGTGTACATATTCCCTTTATGAGCAAAATTGCTGATCTGTTTCCCTTCCTGACCCCGGGAAAAGAACAGCCATGAAAAAAAGAAAGCAGAATCTTAAGATTCCAAATAAATGTTATCCTTAAAAGGCATTTGCATTTGAGACCTTACCCTCAGACTTTTTATTGAAGAATAAAAATATAAAATCACAATTGAAAGTGTTGGGTTTCACTTGAAAGAAATAAGTATGTAAAATACTTGGGAAAACACACCTGGTATCATTACAGATTGAAATTTGACATCATACTGTGATGGAAGAGAGTATCTTTGATTATTATTTATTATTTTTTCTCTTAATGATTTTTATTTTTTCCCATTATAGCTGGTTTACAGTGTTCTGTCAATTTTGTACTGTACAGCAAAGTGAAACAGTCACACATACATATATACATTCTTTTTTCTCACATTATCATGTTCTATCATGTGACTAGATATAGTTTCAAGTGCTATGCAGCAGGATCTCATTGCTTATCCATTCCAAAGGCAATGGTTTGTATATGTTAACTCCAAATTCCTAGTCCATCCCACTCCCTCCCCTTCCCCCTTGGCAACCACAAGTCTGTTCTCCAGGTCCATGATTTTCTTTTCCGTGGAAAGTTTCATTTGTGTTGTATATTAGATTCCAGATATAAGTGATGTCATATGGTATTTGTCTTTCTCTTTCTGACTTACTTCAGGAAGAGAGTATCTTTTAAACTTTTCAGGCGAAGATTTCTATAAAAGTTCTCATAATCATCTGAGAAGTGCAGGAAGATCTTGGAAGACACTGTTAGTCACCAAATTACTAATCACTCTCAGAACTCATCATGCAGGAAACTAACTTGCTGGAAGGAACAGTGATAAGATTAGCAAGGGTAGCCTCATTCATTAGAAGGACCTTGCTGGGTTTTTAAAAAAATTTTTATTTTTATCTATTTATTTATTTATTTATTTTTTACATTTTAATTTATTAGATTATCCTTAACCCACTGAGCAAGGCCAAGGATCGAACCCGCAACCTCATGGTTCCCAGTCGGATTCGTTAACCACTGTGCCACGATAGGAACTCCTATTTGTTTATTTTTAACTAAGGACTTGCCAACAGTTTAAGTTCATGGGTTCTCCATTTCCCCCCATTTTCATATATTGGTGAATGGTCTTCTTTCATTCCTTTCCTCCCTTCTTGATGTCTCACATCTTCCCAAGAATAAGAAGACACAGCAGCAAAGGTCAGACGAAACATATAATACTCTGAAGGGAGAACAGGACTAATGGAACATACCCCATTTCTGGTTACATGCTTACTGAGTAGGGTTTCTGGCATGTAACGACCTGAGTTAAGTGAAAGATGAAAGAAGTATAGGATTTTATGGACTTAGTCACCTTCCTCAATTAAATGGCTTAAGTTCATCTCATTTGTAATTTGTCAAACTTTGGACACAGAAAACAAATGAGGTTATAACTAACTCCTTTCAGAGATGGATACGCCAGGCAAGCCTTTGGGACATCTGGTCCACCTGATAATTAAGGACCTCATTCTAAACTAGTAACTGGTTTATTTTGAAAATGGAAATGAATGAAGATGCAGAACCTTAGACACAGAGAGGCATGGCCAATTTCTGTTTTGATATGCAAGAAAATTATTTGAATTAGTGAAGGACTTTAAATATGAAACCAAGGAACCTGGTCACCGAATCGTGCAGTAAATTGTATAATAAGTGAATCCTTCTCATAATATTGATCTCCTTCACTTTGCATGTCAGTGTATCAGTACCCTTCACTCCAGGCTCCCTACATGAATGAGAATGTCCAGGATGCAAAGACTTGGGTTAAATATTACTGATGGAATATTTCCAGTTTGGGACTCATTCCGTTGTCTTTAATTGTCCTAGAACAATAACTGTGGAGCGTTTTCCCTTTTTGCTACATCACTCTCTTACATGCATTTAATAATTTCAGTCTGCTGTCAGGTCTTTCCTAAACCATGTGCATAATTGGATACATGTAGTACAACAAAAGATCCTCTTTGACACCTGCCATTTCAGAAAACAAGTGCAAGTAAAGAAACAAAGATATTATAATAGACAGATGTATTTATTTTGACAAGTGTGATTTGTTTTTAATTATTAATTTTTCACAGTATACTAGTAACTTGTCTTGTAGGATGTTTTGTAAAAGCAACATCTGATAATGTGTCATTACCATATTAGCATACCTCTGTGCAATTAAGGATCGAGTCAGAATAGGGGCTGACTTTCATTTTTAGTGAGAATTGCCATGAAGCTAGGGAAAAATATGAACATGTGAATTCATACTAATATTGCCCTATGTTAAGCTTTTCTTCAACAATTTGAAAATCTTTCGTTGTTTCCACCACAATGAAACCCCGAAACCTCCATTGGTAAAGAATTCTATAATTGTTTCAGTCATCCATTTCTGTAAGTTTTTGACATGTGGAATTTTTGTTGTTGTTGTTGTTGTTGTTTTTAACAACGTTGAACACTTTGGCTTATGGAAATGTATCATAGAACATATTCCTAGTTCTAACAGAGTTATGAGAACAAAGCTGAGAAGCATTTGAATCCATCTTTTTGTTTGGGTAATGGTTAAGGAAATCTGAAGGGACCTGGGTAATTTCTCAGCAGTGATTGTTTCACTCTACTTCACTCAAACAATTTAAATTTCCCCTTTGAGTGAGCATCGTCTTGGTTTAAATGTCCTGGTGCTGAGTTTCCTTGACAAACTCAAAACGGCAAGAAGAAAGATATGGGAGGAAAGATGTGCCCCTCCCCCATCCCCACCACCCTTTCAAAGACTAAAAAATCTGATTTTCCTTTAATTTGTACTCAGCGGTGTCAGCTCTGTCAGAGGAAAGGGCATCCCCGCTGACAGTAATCATTATAACTCCAGGAGACCAGCAGAGATAAATATACTATAAGCCATCTTCTGAGTGGGTCATACTTGTCCTGATACTTTTGAGGTCCAGGTACTTTGCAGAAAGATTTCCTCCATCAGATGAGTTCTCATGCCCAAAGATGTGCTTGTTTTTGATCTTTTCATAGAAAAATATTAATATATTACACCTCAAAATATGCCAAGTGTGTTTCTTGAAGGACTCTTTTTTTTAAGTGAAAAATTGATGCTAATATTCAGCAAATAGGATCTCCATAAATTAAAAACAAAACACAAATCCAGAAACCCTTAACGCCATATGTAAATGAAATTGGCATTTTGTTCTAGTCTCTCATGACTGAACTGAATATTTGCAGAATTAATTGAAAATTGAATATATATTTGATATGTGTATCAAATTCAAAAGCATGCAACATCTAGATTTGGGGGTTTATTATTATTATTATTATTATTTGCAATTCATAACTCCTCCAGAAGGTAAAACAAATAACATCAAGCAAGCCTCTGCTGGTAGAATTAGATTATGTTGGTTTTCACTGCTACTTTAAATATTATTGTCTTATTCGCCTTTGTTCTCTAAGTTTGGCCTACTGTAACCTCTGTAAAATGTACTTAAGTCGCAATTTCTCTATCACGTCCCAAGATTGTAAGAGAAGCAGGTAAGGAATCACTCAACCTTGTTTTACTAGAATGGGCATTTGCACTGTTACTATGGAACATGGTTCTGGTAATGACTATCTTCTTCTAAAAGAATGTTTTCATTGTATTTTCTACTGCATGGCTTTTATGGCATTTGGAGATAAAATTTAAGCAACTGAATCTGCAAACATAGTTTAATGTCGTTTATATGATTCTTCCAGAGTGTTTCCTTTTTCATTTTGCGTGGATAAGTCTCTTTCTATTTTATATACATCCGTCAGATAAATCCTATGATGTATCATATAAATTCATGTTTTGCGAGTGTTGGAGTGACATCAAAATGAAAAGTTGTTATATTGGTTATAATGACAGGTAAGTTTTATTTTCGCTTTAAAATTATTTTGTACCTTGTAAAAATTTACCATAGATGGTGAAGCATTTTTGTAATCAAAAGAGAAAAAAAAAATCCTTGTATTAGAAAGAATGGGTGTCAGATCAGTGGCGATCAGGCTGCCAACAAGCTCTTGCAGAATTCCTACTGTGTACCTTTCACCAATCAGCTTCATGGTCAGGATTCAAGCCTGATGTAATTAGAGGGTGACTTCCCACTGCTTTTGGAGTCTGTCCTTTCAAGCAGCCATAAAAACCATTTCCACAGCTGGGGTCCCTGAAATGTCAACTGACATAATTTTTGCCAAGATAATCCTTGATGTGATACCATCTTTCGATGAAGATGTCTCTGGTGTGAAAGTCTTCTCTCCAGAATCTGAGATGGTTGTTACATCGTCTTTCTCCCACTCCTGTGGAAATCTTAGTGTTTTGAACCTTCTGGGTTGTTTTAGTCCTTTTCAGCTGCTTATGTAAGCAAAGACTATGAAAGGAGGGTCATTTTCCCCCTATCAAAGAAACATTGCTCTCTCTGAGTGTGCTGTTTATTTTTGCTTTCATTACAAAATATTTCAATAAATTTGCCTTACTCTGACTTAAAATAAGAGTTGCTTAGGATGTGTTTGAGGCAGCTCAGTGGGACATGCATATGTATTTTGAAGAGAGGGCTTTAAATAAAAATATTTTCCACTAAGTTGCCAAATGACTTCATCTATACTCTGTCCATAAGAACAGGGTGCACCCGCATTTCTGCTTCTGGCTGGCTCTTGCAAGCTCTGGGCCCTTGCTCCTCATCTTTCTATCCGAGACCTGGCTTCCCTCTCCTGTGCCCCAGGCTGCTTTGCAAAGCAGAGGGGGGCTGAAATGCACTCTCACTTGGTGGCCCCCCAAAGCTGCACTCTCCATCTGTGTCTGAAGTGGAAATAACCTTTCTTTTGTGATTAGACTACAAATGAAGTGATTTGGGAATAACAAGTCTCTTTGCTTGGATTCAAAACGCCCACTTTAGTAAATGGAGTGACATACAGGGAAGTCTGTGTTACATAGCTCCGACAGATGAGAAATAAACCCCAAGCCAGGAAAAAACCCCCTCCGGATCCTCAGTAAGCATGGAGACATTTACCAGGATGCTGTTGAGAAGGTGTGCCCCAGCTTTCACTTTCAGATTGATTCCCAGTTATGTCTGCCTCCGTTTCCCTTTACCCTTCCCCTTTCCATCAAGCCTCACGGCCAGATAACTGGCAGTTTTCGTAAGCCTTTGGTTATACGGATCTTCTTCTCCTCCATTTTTCTGGGTTCAGATAACATGCTATTTCCCACAGGAAGCCTCTAGAGCCCGTCTGGTTAGATATCACCCTTCTGGCTGCGAGCTATCTGGTTATCAAAGTCTTTGTTAAAAGTCTGCAAATGAATGCTGGAGAGGATAGGGAGAAAAGGGAACCCTCCTACACGGTTGGTGGGAATGTCAATTGGTAGAGCCACTATGGAGAGTAGTATGGAAGTTCCTGAAAAAACTAAAAATAGAGTTACCCTATGATCCACCAAGCCCTCTCCTGGGCATATATCTGGAAAGCACAAAAACTGTCATTTGAAAAGATACATGCATCCCAGTGTTCAAAGCAGCAGTATTTACAGTAGCCAAGACATAGAAGCAACCTAAATTCCATCAACAGAGGAATGGATAAAGAAGTAGTGTGGAGATATATATATATATATATATATATATGAATATTTCTCAGCCATATAAAAAAAATACCGCCATTTGCAGCAATATAGATGAACCTGGAGATTGATTATCGTACTAAGTAAGTCAGACAAAGACAAATAGCATGTGATATTACACATGTGGAATCTAAAAAAAGCAATACTAATGAACTTATTTACAAAAACAAAAACAGACTCAGAGACAGAAAACAAATTTATGATTACCAAAGAGGAAAGATGGGGGAGGGGTAAATTAAGAATTTGGGATTAGGAGTTCCCATCGTGGCTCAGTGGTTAACGAATCCAACTAGGAACCATGAGGTTGCGGGTTCGATCCCTGCCCTTGCTCTGTGGGTGGAGGATCTGGCGTTATCATGAGCTGTGGTGTAGGTCGCGGACGCTGCTTGGATCTGGCATTGCTGTGGCTGTGGCGTAGGCCTGAGGCTGTATGTAAGTCCAATTTGCCTCCTAGCCTGGGAACCTCCATATGCCATGGGTGTGGCCCCCCCCCAAAAAAAAGAGAGATTTGGTATTTACAGATATACTCTATTATATGCAAATAGGTAAACAACTAGGAGCTACTGTATTGCACAGGGAACTATATATAATATAACTGCATCACTTTGGTGTACATTCAAAACTATTACAACATTGGTTTTTTGGTTTTTTTTTTTTTTTTTTTTTTTGTCTTTTTAGGGCCATACCCGTGGCACATGAAGGTGCCCAGCCTAGGGGTCGAATGGGAGCTGTAGCTGCTGGCCTACACCACAGCCACGCGGGATCCAAACTGATTTTGTGTGCGTCCTACAACACAGCTCAAGGCAATGCCAGAGCCTTAACCCACTGTATGTGGCCAGGGATCGAACCTGCGTCCTCATGGATGCTGGTCAGATTCGTTTCTGCTGAGCCACAATGGGAACGCCACTAATACAACACTGTAAATCAACTATACTTCAGTTTTTTAAAAAAGCCTTTATTGAGTTCAGCCTGTTAAAGTGGTTGTGGACATATTAGTCCTCTCTGGTACATTTTTAGGGTTTTTAGAGAGTAAGGCCCGTGTCTAGCTCATCTTTTGTTTTCCCACAGTTTATTGTTCAGAGTTTTGCACATATGAGGCACCAATTAAGGGGATATTATTGTTTGATTTGAATTCCCAGCATTCATTTATTTTTATGTGAGTGTTGACTAGAGAAAGGAAGAGCGGTATTAAAATATAATTTGCAGGAATTGATAATAAGCACATCGAACAATTTGCGTGGCGGTTTGCAGTTTTACGAAAGGGCATTGGCATGTTATAATGGGGAACGCTTGGTGGCAAAGCCTGGTAAAAAGCATCTATATGACAAAATCTAAAAGGAGCTAAAAAAAATAAAAACCACTGACAGTGGGCATTTTGGTCTTGTCTGCACCTTTTGCATATGCACAAGCAAGGTTCTGCATGCATTGGGACCTATACTAACTCAGATTCCTGTCTGTTTTTATTATGATAGTCCACAGACTGCATTCAAGGCTGTTTTCCACCACTCTGTGGTAGGGAGAGGTGACTAGCAACTTTATCCGATAGAATACAGTTGAGCTTTTCTCATGTCTTAGGGAATTGCCCAAATTTTCCTATTTCTTCTCTTTTCCCATTTTCCTTTTCTACAGAAAACTTTTCATACAGTAAAAAAAGAAAAGAAAATGTAATGATAAAACTGAAAATTAAACATTTTGGATTCTGCACTTGCAATTTTTCTTTCTTACAGAAAGCCTGAGTGGTAAAATAAAATTTCAACTTAAATATGAAATGATAAAAATATACTTGCCATAGGCTTTTCTTTTTTAGTAGACTGGCTTATAATATTTTAAATATTGCATTATGAAAATATGTCTAGTTACAAAGGGATGCAAATATTTCTCCTCTAAGCCGAAATCTCAAACTTATGCTAGCATATATGAAGTACAATGTGAATTTCTGCCTTTAACCTACCCCCATCGCACGCTCCCTTTCAGAGGGAACTTCTGTCAAACATTTTAAGTATGTTCTCAGAAATCTTTTCCTCTGTACATATGTATATACATGTATAGATTACAAAGAACTTGTATCATATTATACATTATGTTCAGCAGTTTGATTTTTTTCACTTTCAGAATAAGGTATACATTGGGGGATCTGTCCATACTGATACATAAAGGTTTAATATATATTTTTATGGCTATATCATTGATGATCTTTCCTATAGGACTGTTACATTGATAATTTCCAGGATTTTTTGTAGGTAAATATTTCTGTACATGTATCTTCTTTGCACATGCATGAATATATCTTTAGGCAGAGTTCTAGAAGTAGAATTTCTGAGTCAGAATTTAAGCACATTAACATGTAGATTTTCTGGCAAATTATCCCCAGAAAGGCTGAAACAAGTTGCTCACACAAATAGCCTTTGAAAACATATTTTCTCCATGTATCTTCCAAAATTGACTATTATTCATTTTTTCTTAATATTTTCAATGAATTGGGCAACAAGTAGCTCATCACTTATTTCCCTTATTATCAGAGAAATCTGGCATCTTTTCGTGTGTCCATCAGATTGGTTATGAATTGTTTTATCTTTTAAAATTTCCATTCTTTTCGTTTATTCCAGCTCTAATGCCACATTTTAAGAACTACTGGAAATGTGTAATAGATTTTATATCTAGTAGAGCTTATCCTTTTTATTTCCTTTTTCAGAATCTTCTTAGCTCATTTTTCACATTTACTTTTCCAGATAGAGTTTTAGAATCAGCTGGACAAGTTCCATAGAAAACTCAATTGGGGATTTTGTTGCAGCCTGCACTGAATCTGTAAATTAATTTTAGGAGAGTTTACAGGTTTACAATATTGAGTTTTCCAACCAGGAACATGGTTAACCTCTCCACTTACATGTTTTCATTTGTAGCTTTCTGTAAAATGTTATAGCTCATGTACATTTGCTCTTTGTCTTATTGATAGTATTTTATTCTTTTTGTCACCATTGCAAATGGGAATTTTTCACATTATGTATTCTAATGATTATTAAAAATACATATGATGGAATTCTCTTGTGGCGTAGTGGATTAAGAATCTGGTATTGTCACTGTAGCAGCTCTGGTCACTGCTATGGTGCATGTTCCATCCTTGGCCCAGGAACTTCCACATGCCATGGATGTGGCCAATAAAAAAGCTGTTGGTTTTTGTTCATCTTATTGTAGATACTTAAATTTTAGCAGATGTTCAGAGGATTTTCTTGGCTTAAGAAATTCTTATTTTTTTAAATACAAGGTATTACCTGTTGTAGTAGAATTTGCAGAGTCTACATTCATAAGGTGAAAAGGGAAAATGCTTCTCCATCACATAGTTAAATAAATCAATAGCAAATAACATTGAAAAGCTTGTCATGAAAAAAATCAATCTCCTTATCACAACCCTTTCCACCCTCATCTGTCCTCCCCAGAAGCTACTACTTAAATGGTTAAGCAATTTTTGAGGGTTTTTTTTCAGCACTTTTCTTCTTATTTCTAAATGTTCTGATTATACTACTCTTTCTTGATGTATCAACGTCCATAGATTTTCTAGGTAAAAGGTTCACTTTCTTTTAACTCCTTTGCTCCTTTATTTCCTCCCAAATAACATATGTGTATATTAAAAAAAAAACAAAACAGTAGTCACTATTTACATTATTAGACCCGTTTAACATCTTTATTGCCGGAACAAATAGTGTACCATATTTGATTTTTGTTTCTGATTTTTTTAAGGTAGTAATAGCTTTGCGTCTTCTCCTCCTACAATTATGTCACTCTTATCTCTCTTTTTTATTTGTATTATCTCATTGGTTAGAACAATGTTAAATAGTAACTGTAATATTGGTTATTCTTATCTTCTCCCTGACTCTTAGGGAACTACCTTGAATGTTAACTAATTATTTAGAAGTCTACATGAGAATTGGAATTAAAAGGAAAAAGTTGTAAACATCAATTCCTCAATAATGGGATTGTAGTGAAGCTCACCCAAATCTAGGGCATTGATAACAAGAACAACATGAACTTAAGATGCAAGGTGAGGGGAGGATTTACTCTCTGCTGGAATAGAATTTTAAAGAAAGTGGAGGTCAATTTGCCAGAAAAAAAATAGCATACTGAGATCTTCAAGCATCTGGACAATGAACAAAAATAATTATACTGTACAAGGCTGTTTTATGATCTGTAATTATTAGGAAAGGTTAACAGTAAGTTTAAACTTGTGTTTAATCACACTTGTTTAATGGATGCACTGATGACATAATGTGCTGTCAATATAAACTAAAGCATTGGGTTTGGGGTTTTATGTCATTTTGGGGGGTAGCAGAGGAAAGAGGGGCAGTGGCTGAGATAAGCAGTCATTTGCTAAGTGCTCTGTATCCCCAGAGCTCCTCGAACAGCATTTAGTAGGAAATATAAGGCCAGCTAAGCTTTTCTTCGGCAACAGAGATGGAGCAGGGTGGAGGGTGGAGGCTGGCTGCTGACACCCAGGCTGCCTGTCACAGCCGCACCTGTTTCTGGGAAGCTGTCATGCAGAGCCAGGGCCCGCCTGGGGAGCCTCACTTCGCTCTTAGGATGAAAATTCACCTGTTTCCATTCCTCATCTTCCACACTCCCAAACACCCACCTGAAAGCCAAGATTAGTAGCACGAACACTGTGCCCTGAACACACTGACCAGCTTTTCGTCATTAAAGATCTGACGGACACCCTCTAAATCTGAGTCCTCAGTTCATTGTTACTTGGGTTTTGGGGTATTGCGGGGGGGGGGGGGCTCTGCATCCTGTGTACATGACTCCCTTCTATTATTGAGTTCTGCTTCAGAGCCCTGGATAAAATCTCTTCCTCCTTGAAATATCTGTAGTGGATTCTGCTTTGCTGACCAAACCCCACCAGATACAGTGCTATCCTCTCATTTTTTAATGTCCTGGGGTTTACCTAGTTTGTGCTTTGTAAAGGAGTTAACCTGCCTTGTTAAAACAAAGCAAAAATAAATGAACCCATGATTTTAGCAAAAGAAGGAGAATTTACAAGTGAGGAGGGACAGCTGGATAAAACAATTATCGTCTCTCTTCTTGCTGTCTCATCTTTCTTTCCAGGTCTCGAGTTACATTTTCTCCTCCATCACCATGCCTGCTTCATGCAATAATGTATTACCATCCTTTGAAGCCAAGCATATGTGATATTATTAACCCTTGCCCAAGGCAGACATTAATAATTGATTGTAGCAGTCTTGCCTGCTGATAGTAGATCTGGTGTACATTCTTCTCGGTACAGGAGTCTGGCCAGCCACTACTAATCAATCGAAATTGGTGTGTAAAAATAACCTATGTATTGGCCACAACTTGGGCAAAACCTCCTCAAAGACATAAAAACCATAATGATTGTACAGAAACAATTATATTCTGAGAGTACTATGGAGATATATATCCCACATTCTTTTTCTCTTAGGTTTTATGGATAATCTGTCATTCTAACAAGGAGACTAAATGCTTTATTTATGACAAAAGCATGATTCCAGCCTGTGTTCATGGGCTTCCTTTAAAATTATAACCACAAGGTCTGAAATGTGAGACACCCAACCTGAATGTGTTCCCTCTGCTTCACTGTTGAGGTCATTTTGCCAAATGAGTACCTAACACAGACCCACACTGCACAACTGCCCCCCTTGACATAACTGACATAGATATTCTAGAGATAGTTTTACTCTTCAGTGAGGTCATCTCAGCAGGAAGAAATCCTTCTTTGTTCGTCATGAGTCACTTTAACTTATTCTTGGAGGGCTTTGCATCTGTAAAATTTGTCAGTGGGTCTCTAGCTTCTGATTTATTTTGGTTGAGACTTACACATGGTATATGTCATTAAGTCTCACTCTTAGATTTGCTACCTTTGATAAGTATTGTAGCCATTTATGGGTTCAATAATATCATTTAGGGAGTTCCCCTTGTGGCTCAGCAGAAACGAATCTGATTAGCATCCGTGGGAACACAGGTTCGATCCCTGCACTCTCCCAGTGGATTAAGGATCTGGCGTTGCTGTGAGCTATGGTGTAGGTCACAGATGCAGCTTGGATCCTGCATGGCTGTGGCTGTGGCTGTGGTGTAGGCCAGCAGCCACAGCTCCAATTCAGCCCCTAGCCTGGGAACCTCCTTATGCCACGGGTTTGACCCTAAAAATAAGGCAAAAAAAGATCATTTAAATATAGACTTTAGGATATTTTTATATGAGGGGAACACTGTAATACCCTCCCAGAATCCATTTGCAATGCACTGACAGTGATTTTCCATTAATGTATCACTGTCATTCAAGGATAATGTGTTGCATGAAACTTATGGCCATTTGCATTAATAAAATGACATTCAAAAGAAATAAACTTCCTTGGCATTTTATTAGACACTTGTAAATATGTTGGCGAAGGCCAAGAATTTAGCTTTAAGTTTCACTGTATTGACACTGAGAATAGTCACCTTTTAACTCTTCATTTTATAATGAGGGCCGAAAGCATGCAATGGGTTGCTTTTATGGTCATTGAAATGTGTCACCTTTCACTCCGTTGCCTATTTGTCATGTAACCCCTGAGAAAAGTCACCTGAAAATGTGAAATTTACCCCGACAAGAATAAACACAGCATGATTTAGTATTAATTTTAACACAAACATTTTTTTTTCCAACTCCTACAAGGTGCCAGGAGCCATTCTGGAAGCTGGAGGCAAAAACATCCCTAAGAAATGGCTTCTGTCCTCAAAGAATTTACATCGACTTTGGACACTAAGATATTAGCGATGGACGCTGATTTTGTCATTCTTCAGCTGTGGGCTCATGTCCTCAGCAACTGCAGTGTTTACTCAAAATCAGCCCCTCAGTGCAGCCTCTTAGACCCCCTCGCTTCACATTGTCATTTCCCGCCCAGCTCTCAGGGCCCCTTCTTTTTCTCTTCTGGTTTACAGAACACATTAACGGAGTATGTTATTAGTAAATAACCTGTATTTTTTTTCTTCTATATTTTATGTATTTAATTTTTTTTTTTTTGTCTTTTGAGGGCCACACCCGTGGCATATGGAGGTTCCCAGGCTAGGGGTCTAATCAGAGCGGTTGCTGCCGGCCTACACCACAGCCATAGCAATGCCAGGTCCTTAACCCAACGAGTGGGGCAAGGGATCGAACCTGCAACTTCGTGGTTCCTAGTCGGATTCGTTTCCATTGTGCTATGATGGGAACTCCTATTTTTAATGTTTTAGTTTTTTAATTTTACTTGACTTAATTTTTTATGGTTTTCTTCTATTTTTTATTTATTTTTAATTTTTTAGTTTTTTAAATTTTAGTTGCTGTCATTTTCTGCTATACAGTAAAGTATCCCAGTTATACACACACACACATATGTATATATATAGATACACACATTCTGTTTTTCACATTATCCTCCATCATGTTCCATCAAAAGTGATCAGATACAGTTCATACGGTATTTTTAAATTGTCTCCTCTTGTTCCCTCCCTCTGAAAGGTGAGTTCCAGGAAGGCAAGGATTCTAGTCTGTTCTCTTTATTGATGAACCCCTATATCCTCTAAAGTGCTTGACACACTCACTTTTTATTGATGAACCCCTATATCCTCTAAAGTGCTTGACACACTCAAAAACCCTGGGAATGAATAATCCTAATAGAGCTGGGAAAAGGATTTGAAAAGAAAGTTGTATGTGAACCAAACCAAAGAAGGGATGGAAATTTGCAGGGGGGATACAGGCTTCCAGTAGAAGGATAAACCACAAGAAAAGGCACCAACCACATGCCTAGGAAGTTAAGAGTGGCTGGGGTGGCTAGAGAGCCAGGGTTATGGGGGTAGAAAGGGTGCAGGATTGAGGAAGATGGCGGGGAAATAGGAAATGAAAGAAGTTAGGGCCGGATGGCAAAGGGCCTGATAAAAATTAAAATTAGCAGACAGATGAGTTTGCTTTGCTAAATCAAAAGGAGGATTTTCTTTCTTAAAGGCAGTGACTCTTTTCCCGACTTTTATGACTTTTGCTTAGAAACCAAATCTTCAAAGCTACTAATGATGTCAACCTTTCAGAAAGCCAGCTGTCCTCATTTTTGTAATTGAGGTCATATTCACACCACCGAATCTGTGCTAAGGTTCAGCAGCAGAGGGTGATGATGGGAAAGTGGTGTGACAGTGGACAGTCAACTGTGATTAGCCAGGGCTGTTTCAGTTTGTGAGCATGAAGTTGTCAAGGTGTGTGTGACCACACCTCCCCTTGTTAGGCCAGCTGAGGAACCTGGGGAGGGATCGGCGCTTGGGAGCATTATTCTCTTGAATGGTGAATGATGGTAGAGCCAGCCCTGATATTGGTGAATAAGGTGGAGGGAGATGTCACAGATGCCATCAACTTCCATGAAGATGCAGTCTGGTGAACTGGGAAAGTAATGACCGGAAGAGGCAGTGAGGAGAAGGACAGCAGGAGAGCAGGACCATCTCAGCCTCTGGTCCTGATGTTGGAGAAGGAGCAGCTGCACTGGGAAGATTTTGAGGATAAATTTTGAGCTTGAGGAAAATGAAGTTACATTTAACGTGAGAAAATAAAAGAGAAATGTGATTGATTCTGTAGTGTGTAACACAGATAATGAGATATGATATCACTTACATGTAGAATCTAAAAATATGATACAAATGAACTTAATTGCAGGACAGAAACAGACTCACAGAGTCTGAAAACAAACTTATGGATACCAAAGGGGCAGGTGATAGGGAGAGGGATGACTGGGGGTTTGGGACTGGCATGTGCACACTGTGGTATATGGAATGACCGGCCAACAGGGACCTGCTATATAGCACAGAGAACTCTATCCAACATTCTGAGATCATCTATGTGGGAAAAGATTCTGAGAGAGAACAGATGTGTGTACATGTATAACTGGATCACTTTGTTGTACAGCAAAAATCATCACAACATTGTAAATCAACTATAGTTCAATAAAACTTTAAAAAACGAATAAAGCAAAAAAAAAAAAAAAAAAAAAGAACAACAACAAAAAAACGAAAACGAAGACACAAAACCCAGAGAGGATGAAGCACTCAGAGTGGCAGAGATAGGATGGGCAACAGAAGAATTCTGAGTCAGGATGACGTCATGAACGAGGCAGAGAGGGTGCTTATGGTAAATGGCCTAAGGAGAAGCAGGGGGCCAGGGGTCAGGTCACAGGAACCCAGGTCACAGGGTCAGCATTCAGAGGCACTGAGAGGACAGAGGAGCTGGGGGTCATAGCTGATGGGGAGGGTTGTAAACAGTCACCTTTTAGGCCAAAACCGAAAAGTGAGCAAGTAAGCCACTTCCAGGCTAGGCTACTTCCCAGTGATTGAAATCCTCCTGGTGCATCCCCAGTGTCACCTTCTATTACCCTGAAAATAGCTGCTCCATTTAGGGTTGCAATTAACAGAGTTTATGCAGAAAAGATGAAGAATGACACAATCTGTTCTCATCCTACACATCTTTGGTTAAGGGCATTTACTCCATTGAAGAGTGGGGGTGGGACAAGATAATGTGTAATTTATAGTAAATTTTCATAGATATTTATGGATCCGTTTTACCCATCAGATTGTCTTCGCATTATTGTATTTGCCTGACTTACAATTCTGAAAGAAGGCAAGGCAGTTCTTATCTTTCCATATGCACATTAAAGCACACATATCCATTTATATTAAAATAACATTTGTAGCATTTGGTGTCTTGTCACTATTAAAAATAAAACAGTAGAATTTACAAAGAATAACAAAATTTGTTATTGCAAAGTACCACAGTCCCTCATTGTTACACCGTTAGAGCATCTTCATATTTTAAGGAATTTGCAATCATGTAAAATGTATTGAATTTGATAGACTCCCACCATAAAACAGCCGAATGCTTCATAACAACCAACAAAGGGATTGCATTTTTTCTGCTTGGCAGATTAACTGCTGGTTTTGTTTCCTGCCAGATCGTTGGCTGTAACATGAGCAATAAATCAGGATGATTTTCTTCCTTTTTAAGGTTTTTATTTTTGTTTTTGTTTTCTATTTTTTTTAAGCCTATCAAAGCTTTCTTTTCTAGTGAGCAGAAAGATCAAGGATCTAATCTGTATGTGTTTCCTGCCCTCATCAATAATTTAATTCAAATTCAGAGACTTAAAGATGAAATTGGCATAAGGATGTCCTGACTTTGGAGAAAGACGCACAGAAGGGCCTTTGAGAAATGGGAGTTTGTGGAAGGGGGATTGTTTGCATGGTGTCTATGATTTTGTTTTTAAGACCCTTAATTAAGTAGATGATATACAATAAACTGCACATATTTAAAGTGAAGAATTATATATGAGTTTTGATAAAAGTATATACCCATGAAACTATCACCACATTAAGGTAATGGACATATCCATCACTGTAAAAGTTTGCTGTTGCATGTGTCAATAGTTCATTGCCTTTCACTAATGTATATTATGTGGCAATACTACTGTATACAATTGTGTGGCTGCATTTACCACAATAATATGTGTAATATTATATATACAATATTATTACAATATGTACAATATATACAATATTATTACAATATTACATATTACAATGATATGTATATATATTATATATACATAGCATTAATCTGCCAAGCAGAAAAAATGCAATCCCTTTGTTGGTTGTTATGAAGCATTTGGCTGTTTTATGATATATATATATGCTTATCTGTTCATTTGCTGCTGGGAATTTGGATAGTTTGGCTATTACAAATTAAGCTATTACAGGCATTTATGTACACATTTTTGAAAGGGCCAATGCTTTCTTTTCTCTAGGAGTGGAATGGCTGGATCAAATAGTAGGGGTGTGAATGGCATTTTAAGAAGCTGTTGGGCTATTTTCCAAATTGATTGTGTCATTTTAGTTTCTTGCTGGCGGTGTATGAGTTCCAGTTGCTCCATACCAGGCTAACACTTGATATGGTCAGACTTGTTAATTATAGGGACTCAAAAAAGTTTGTAGTAAAATCTCCTTAGAGTTTTGATTTGTATTTGCCTGATGGTTAATGGTGTTGTACATGTCTTCGTGTGTGTATTTGCATTTTTATGTATTTAACTTGGGTTGTTTGTTTACTTGTCATAGAGTTTTGAGAGCTCTTTATGTATTTTGAATAAAATCCATATATCATATAGGTGATTTGAAATTATTTTTCCAAGTCTGTGGTTTATCTCTTCATCATTTTCATAAAAACATATATCTAAGAGCACAATTTTGGTTGTTTGGCTTTATATCTATGTCCCCTACTAACTTACAAGTCATATGAGTACAGGAACTTTGTTTTGTTCATATCTGTATTTTCCAAGAGTTAAATCAAATTAGGCACTTAGTATGTCTTTGCTAAATAAATGAAAGAACTTTCTAATGGAACACTCTCCTTCGACCAATGAGGTTATAGTTTAACCAGAGTAATCAAGGGATCTGGATTCTGTCTTCTTTCATCAGTTGGTTAAAATGAAGTTTTCAACTAATGTTAGATTTTTTTCTGAAATGTTTCTAATTTATTGCCCTAGTAAGGACTGAACATCAATCAATATTTATGCTTCCTTTGATGATCAAGGTCCCCCCACCCCACCCCCCTACCCCCCTGTATTATCTGAAGCTGAATTAGAAGCAAGTATGTCTGAGACTCACTTATTTGGAAAGTCAGTAGTTCCCCTACTCTTCATCCTCCAACCCTAGAACCCCCATACCAGTGAGAAGGAGGCTCACGACGTCAGTTATATAAAATTTACGTTTACACTTTCTTTTTCTTTTCTTTCTTTCTTTCTTTTTTTTTTTTTTTTTTTTTTTGTCTTTTCTAGGGCTGCACCCTCGGCATATGGAGGTTCCCAGGCTAGGGGTCAAATCATAGCTGTAGCTACTGGTTTACACCACAGTCACAGCAACACAGGATCCAAGCCGAGTCTGTGACCTACACCACAGCTCACGGCAACACTGGATCCTTAACACTCAGCAAGGACAGGGATCGAACCTGTGTTCTCATGGATGCTGCTCAGATTCATTTCTGCTGAGCCATGCTGGGAACTCCTAGGCCTTTCTTTATTCATTTGAAATTTTTTATATGTTCAAGATTTTGATCCTTTGTTTTTTTACATCTTATGAATATTTTCTTTCAGTGAGTCCCTTGTTTTTTTAACTTAACTGTATAATCCTTATGTAGTGAAACTTCACAATTTTTTATAGTTTGTACTTTTTGTTTCAGTTTAAGAAATCTTTTCCAAGAAAGGTCATGAAGGTATTTTTTTACATTCTCTTCTGATAGTTTTAAAGATTTGTTTTTATTCCAGTTTATATATTTAATCTTTCAGAATTTTGTTTTAAATTTTTAAAGTTTAATAATATATTTTATTTAATCCAACATATCCCAAGTATTAACATTTCAATATGTAATCAGTGTACAGAATAATAATTATTAATCATTATAATTATATCACATTATTATTATTTATTTTTAAGTTTTGAACCCTTTCATCCATTTCTCCCCCCACCCCCTGCCACTCCCTTTTCTCTGACAACCACCAATCTGTTCTGTATTTATGATCTTGGGCTTTTTTCTTTTTAATTCTCTATATACGAGATCACAGGATATTTGTCTTTGTCTGACTTACATCACTTAGCATAATGTCCTTAAAGTCCATCCATGTAGTAGCAAATGGCAAGGATGTATATATATATTCCACAATTTCTCTATCCATTCATCCATTGATGGACACTTAGATTGTTTCCGTATCTTGGCTACTGTAACTAGTCCTGTAGTGAACATGGGGGTGCATATGTCTTTTCAAGTTAGTGTTTCTGTTTTCTTTGAATAAATGCCCAGAAGTGGAGTTGCTGTATCATATGGTAGTTCTATTTTTAATTTTTTGAGGAACCTCCATACTGTTTTCTTTACTGGTTACATCAATTTACATTCCCCAACAGAACACAAGGGTTCTATTTTCTTCATATCCTCACTAACACTTGTTGGTTGTCTTTTTGATAATAGCCATTCTGACAGGTGTAAGGTCATATCTCATTGTGGTTTTGATTTGCATTTATTTGTTGATTAATGATTTAAGCATCTTTTCATTTACTTGTTTTCTGTCTGTCTTGTTTAGAAAATATTCAGGTTTTCAGCCCATTTTTTAATTGGACTCTTTGTTTTTGTTTGTTTGCTATTGTGTTGTATGAGTTCTTTATATATTTTGGATATTAGCCTCTTATCATATATATGACTTGTGAGTATTTTCTCTGATTAAGTATACTGCCTTTAATTTTGTTGATGGTTTCTTTTGCTGTGCAGAAGCTCTGTAGTTTGATGTACTCTCCCTTGTTTGTTTCGGCTTTTGCTGCTTTTACTTTTGGTATCAGATTCAAAAAATTATTGTGAAGACCTATGTCAAGGAGCTTTTTTTCCCCCTGTTTTCTTCTAGGAGTTTCATGGTTTCAGTCTTACATTGAAGTCTTAAATCTGTTTTAGTGAGTTTTTGTGTATGGTATAAGATAGGGGACCAGTTTCATTCTTTTGCATGTAGCTCTCCAGATTTTTCAGCACCATTTATTGAAGAGGCTCTTCTTTGCCCATTGTATGTTCTTGGTTCTTTTGCTGTAAACTAATCAACCATATATGCCTGTATTTAATTTTGGGTCCTCTGTTCTATTCCATTTATACATGTGTACATTTTTATGCTGATTACTTGTTTTGATTACTGTATCTTTGTACCATGTTTTGAAATCAGGGAACATGATACTCTCAGCTTTGTTCTTCTTTCTCAAGATTGATTTGGCTATTCAGGATATTTTGTGGTTCCATATAAATTTTAGAATTGTTTGTTCTCTTTCTGTGAAAATGCCATTGGAATTTTGATGAAGATTGCCTTGAATCTGTAGAATGTTTTGGTTCATATGGACATTTTAATATTAATTCTTCCAATCCAGGAGCCAGGAATATCTTTCCATTTATTTGCGTCTTTAATTTCCTTCCTTAATGTCTTTCAGTTTTCAGTATACAGGTGTTTCAGTTCCTTGGTTAAATTTATTCCTAAATATTTTATTCTTTTCGGTGCAATTGTAAATGGGATTGTTTTCTTAATCTGTGTTTCTGACAGTTCATTATTAGTGTGTAGAAATGCAAAAGGGTTTTGTGTATTGATTTTGCATTCTGCAACATTACTGAATTTGTTATTTCCAAGAGTTTTTTGATGGAGTCTTTAGAGTTTTCCAGTTATAATATCATATCATCTGCAAGTAATAACATTGTTGCTTCTTCCTTTCCAATTTGGGTGCCTTTTATTTCTTTTTCTTGCCTACTTGCTCTGGGTAGGACTTCTAATACTATGTTTAGCAAAAGTGGCAAGAGTGGCCATCCTCATCTTGTTACTGATCTTAGAGGAAAAGCTTCCAGCTTTTCAACACTGAGTATGATGTTAGCTATGGGATTGTAATATATGGTCTTTAAGAGTTCTTATTTTGATGAAGTCCAATTCTTGTTTTGTTGTTTTGTCATCGATCATTCTTTTGATATCATATTTAAGAAATCTCTTCTTAACCCCCAATTTTTTCCTGTTTCCTAAATGTAGTTTTTGCATAAGGACATGAAATTGTTTCAGCATCATTTATTGAAAAGACCATTCTTCCTCTATTGAATTGCCTTTGAACCTTTTTCAAAAATCAATAAATTTATGACATTGGTCACTTCAGGACTCTCTATTCTAGTCCATTAATTTATTTATCTATCTTAATACAAATATCATACTATTTTGACCTCCGTAGATTTATAACAAATCTTGAAATCAGGGTAGTATAACTCCAACATTGTTCTTCTTTGTCAGTAGTTGCTTTAGATTTTCTAGGTTCTATTTCCATATAAATTTTCCTTGAGATTACAAAGAATCTATAAATCCAATTGGGTAGGATTTATATCTTAATATTGAGTCTTCTAATTCATACCATTTTTTCATTTATTTTGGTCTTTATTAATTTCTCTTAAAATACTTTTTAATTGTAATTGTAAAGGTCTTGCCCATTTTTGTAAGATTATTAGAATCTTATTTTCATATATTTTGATGTAATCATAAACATCATTTCTTTATTTCAATTTCCAATTATTTAGTCATTGCCAGTAAAGGAAATATAATTGATTTTTAAATTTTTTTTGTATTCTGCAAACTCATAAAAATCAATATTCTAGTAGACTTATTATTCTGTAAGCTTTTATACATATATGAACGTGTGGTCTACAAATAATGGTGGTCTTACTTTTTTCTTTCCAAACTGGATGTCCTTTATTTCTTTTATACTTTGCAGTGTCAGAAACATCTATTATAGTGTTGAAGTATTTTGTCGAGATCACTTCCTCTGGGAGATCTTAATCCTTTTCATCACTTCTTTCCACACTTAATGTGGATAAATTGGTTTTCAATGAGTTTCTCTAGCTGCATATCTAGAGTTTCTCAAATGGTGGCAGTGTCCACATTCTCATGGTCAGTTATTTTTTTTAAAAAACTTTTTCTATTTAATTTACATTATATTTTAATTTCACTTTCAGTATTGTCACTCTTCCTATTTTTCTTTAACTTTTAATTTTTTAATCTATATTTTCTTTATATTGATCCTTTGTTGATTATTCATTTTTGTAAAACATCATATGGATTTAGCACTAGGCTACAAAGAGACAACACAACTACACATTCTACTGTCTGTTTGTGAGCTGAGTAACAGCTATAATGATCAATCACTGACAGATTTTGAAAGTGACATGATTGGTCATTGGTCATGATGCACAACTGTTATTTACCTAGTGATTTGTGGACTAAAGAGCTACCAGAAAAGTTTGCCTTTCATGTAGTTACAGTTACTAAATTGTGTGCCCACTGTGTTGTTGAGTGACTGGTGAAATTGCCACTGTGTTGTTGGGTAACTGGTGAAATTGTGTACACTAGAACCATGAAAAATGAGGACTACTGTACTTATTGGTTACATGAATACATGCTTGTGAAATATCTTTTCAACTCTTTTGCCCATTTTTAAATGATAAATTGTCTTTTTCTTATTGAAAATATAGGAATTCTTTCTATATTCTGGGAATTTATATTTCTTTTGTTATATATTTCAGATATCTTATCCAACTCTGTGATTTGACTCCTTAGTACTTTAAGGTATTTTTCAATGGAATGTAGCTGAGTTTATCAAATGTTTCCTCTATTGTTTGTACTTTTTACTTTATGTATAAGAAATCTTTGCTGATTTCAAGATCCTAAAGGTATTTTCCTGTTATCTTCTAAATGCTATATTGTGGAGTTCCCTGGTGGCCTTGGGGATTAAGGAAGCAGTGTTGTCACTGCTGTGGCTCTGGTTACAGCTGTGGCATGAGTACTATCCCTGACCCAGGAACTTTTGCATGCTGCAGGCCTGGCCAAATAAATAAATAAATAAATGCTGTATTGTTACAGTGCCTTTCATATTGAGAGTTATAATCACATGGAATTGTCTTTATGAGATAAGGTAGAGGCCAAGATGTGCATATGGGTATCCAGTTGACCCAGCCTTAAAGAGATCATCATACCTCTACTGCTGTGTTGAATCATTTTTATTTTAAATCTTATCCATAACAGTGTGAGTCTGTTTCTTGTCTATTATGTTTGTTGGTATATTTGTCTATCCTTTCACTGATTCCACACTCTTTTAATAACTATAGCTTTTTTTTTTTTTTGTCTTTTTAGGGCCACACCCATGGCATATGGAAGTTTGCTGCAGGCTAGGGGTCAAATTGGAGCTGCAGCTGCTGGCCTATATCACAGCCATGGCAACTCCAGATCCGAGCCACATCTGTGACCTACACCACAGCTCACAGCAACGCCAGATCCTTAACCCACTGAGCAAGGCCAGGGATTAAACCCACGTCTTTATGGATACTAGTTGGGTTTGTTACCACTGCACCATCACAGGAACTCCTTAATTACTATAGCTTTTTAAGAAGTATGGGTACTTAGTACCACTAACTTTTTCCTCATGATATTTTTGGTTATTTAGGGCCCCTTTTAATTCCATGTAAATGTTTGAATAATCCTGTTGATTTAATAAAAATAACCATACTGGAATTTCAATTGAGGTTGTATTGAATTTATACATAAGTTCTGGAAACAATGACATCTATACTGTATATATGCATGCATGTATACATGTACATATATGTACATATACACATACACTGTTTTAAAAATCCCATTCTGTTTTTCTCCTTTCAGTCTTATCTCCTAATATGCTTGATAATTTTTTATTTATTGACCAATGCAGTGCAGTAAGAGGTATAGATAATTTGAGATTCTCAGTGATAGCTATCTTTACCCAAAAAGGATGCATTTTTACTTTGGGGCAAGTGTTAAGCTAGGTGAAGCTCACCTTAACCCAAAGAAGGATTGAGTTGATTTGGAGTGTGGCCTTAACTTTGCGAAGGCTGGCCTACTTCTAGTTCGCCCCTGTTCTTCTGGTAGAACTTTTGTTAGGGAGAGGATTTCCCAACTGAAAATCAGTAGGTTTTAGAATCTATTTTTGCCATTCTTACTCTTTAAGACTGGTGGAAGTTCTCTGCAGTTTTTCTGTCCCTAATCAAGTGCTTCAGGGGAAAACCAGGCCAGATTATAGGACACTTCTTGGAGCTTCCCTTGTCTCAGGGATTTTGCTCTTCAAGTCTTAGCTACTTTGGTAACTACCCAATACTTTAAAAAAATTGTTTTGAGTCCAGCTTTTTACATTGTTTCATGTAGGACAGTTTGTCGGTGACAAATTAGTCTACCATCATCAGAGGTAGAAATTCTGCCCTCATTCTTTAAAGAGAAAACTAGTCAGAAACCTACTGTTACCCAACACAAGTCTGTGTGAGGCCAAACAATACTGAAATGTTGGGGTTTGGAGCAGAGAAAAGTTTACTGCATGGCCATTCAAGGAGACGGGTGGCTTGTGCCCCCCAAACTCTGAACTCTCTGAAGGCTTTCAATAAAGCCCTTTTAAAAGCAGGGTGAGGGAGAGGTGTGGTGAGTTGTTGCAAATTCCTTGGTGCTGGAAATATCTTTGTTCTTGTAGCTATCCACATAGGTCAGGTCATGCCCTATAAACCTCCAACAAAGCAGATCTTACTCTTTCTTCTGCAACTTTTTATCCAAAAATGCAGTACTCCTAAAGGTCATAACCCTAAGAATAGGCTAGCCTATATGATAGGCAGCATCCTTTGGCAAAAGGTGCAGAGCCAGGATGACTAAGCACAAGTGACAGAGGACAAAGGTTAAAGGAAATTTAAAGGAAAAGGAACAAGTCTAATAATGGAGTCAGATTTGTCCTTCCCTGTTACACTACTAGATATAGCTGTGAGGCATCAAAAAGCTCTGCTTGCTCAAGATGTCATCCTAGTTGACCAGAAATTCTTTCCATACTAACCCACATGTTAAATAGAGGAAATATGCATTCCCTGTCCCCCTAGTCTTTGGGGTAAGATCTTTGTCATTTTTTCCTAGTTTTGTGACTTAGATTGGCCTTTGAATTGAAGAGGTGGAATCTCTTAAGAGTCCTAGCACCTCGTAGTAAAGTGAGGGTCATCAGGATAGAGGAGCAAGACAGAATCTCTGGGTCAATAAGGCCTTGCACAAAGGCAGTGAATGCGAGAGTGCAAGCCTAGAACCAGGGTCTCAAAAGCGAGGTATTTGGCCTGCAAAGTGTTGAAAGCTAAAGGCAAACTCTCTTTATCACACCACAATTCTAAATTAGTTAAGTACTGAAATGGAGTCAGCCCAGAACGGGCTTCAAATGCAGTTCCGAAACATGCAGGCTACTCACTTTGGAAAAAAGCAAATTAAACTCTATCAGTGTGTAGAATGGTGACAGTTCCTTATTCTGCTAGTGGGAAGGTTAAATGGGACGATGTTTATAAGGAATAGGTGCTTATTCATGGTAATTCTCTTTCCTTCCCCCAGTCAAATTCAATGGAATTGAAAAGAAGCAACCAAAGGGGTATTTTTTTCTAGACTGTCAGATGGCTTTGCAAGTCTGTCTGTCTGGTAAAACATTTAAAATGGCAGTAATGTAATTTTGCAAAGAGAGAAATTATTTTGGTGCTGTAGGAGATCAATCATTTATTGTCAAAAATAATTCTCTTTCTTGATGCTGCAGGGCCTTCTAGGAAATAATATGATGAGTGATTTAATTCTCTGTGGCATGGGATGTGACCAATTCATAATATGGTGCTTATGAGGTTAAATCCAAGATCTTTTTTGTTTTGTTTTGGCCACACCCACAGCTTGTATAAGTTCCCCAGCCAGGGACTGAACCTGAGCCACAGCAGTGACTATTGAGGATCCTTAACTACTAGGCCACCAGGGAACTCCTTTCATCTCTTAAAAAATCATTCTGTTAGGTAAATTAATGTGAAGATGAGTGCTATTTTGGGAGAGGGGGATTTGAAAGAAAAGCCTATTTCCTTGACAGTTATACTTTAGCTGAGATCTGAAAACTGGGGCTTATCACAACTTTTTAGAGAAATTTAAAAATACCTCTAGGTTTACAAAAAGCCCAATTTACAACAATAAACGAATGCTGTACTTTCAATTAAAATGTTGTTGGATACATATTAAAATATAAATATAATATATTCATACCTCATAATAAGTGAGATAATTTGATTTTTAGGAAAATTAGGACTGCCTATACTTTGAAATCTAAATGGTAACTCTCCAAGTATACAAACTAGTATCTACATTAAACTTAAATTTATGCATTTATTACTTTTTTAAAATAAAAACCTTGGAGTTCCTGTTGTGGCCCAGTGGTTTACGAATCCGACTAGGAACCATGAGGTTGCGGGTTCGGTCCCTGCCCTTGCTCAGTGGGTTAATGATCCGGCGTTGCTGTGAGCTGTGGTGTAGGTTGCAGACGCGGCTCGGATCCAGCGTTGCTATGGCTCTGGTGTGGACCGGTGGCTGCAGCTCCGATTCAACCCCTAGCCTGGGAACCTCCATATGCCGCGGGAGCGGCCCAAGAAATAGCAAAAAAAAGACAAAAAAAAAATAAAAACCTTTATTTATTTACTATTTGTAAATTAATGCTGGCTTAATCTAAAGCACAGAAGTTAAAAAGGAAAATTGAATTATTACACTTATGATTAGTTCTTCCTGATTGGGTTTTTTTTTTTTTTTTGTAGAAACTTTTACTGAGCTTTTTACATGAAAAATTAAAATTAATTTTTGACAAGTGATGAATAAAGGTACTTTTTCTATCTAATCTAAAATCACAATTATATGTTTATAAAAGTATAAAGACTTTGTAAGTGGATACACAGGTTTTTCTCATGGGCTTTCCAGCACATTCTCTCCCCTGTAGGCAGTAAGTCATTTTATTCCTGAAGCAATGCCCAGTGGGCGAAGAACTAGAATAAGAAGGAACAGGCTCTAGAAGTCTGATGTCCAGAGATTTTCTCAGAAATACTCCTGCCAATGGGCTGACATCATTTTGTTGTTAGCTTTTTGATGATGGAGACACATTGCTATAAGATTTCTAGAGGTGTTTAAAGTATTTATTTCCTGTATTTTTTTTTTTTTGGCTCTTTTTTTTTTGAGGGCCACACCTGTAGCAAATGGAAGTTCCCAGGCTCTAGGTCGAATGGGAGCTGTAGCTGCCAGCCTACGCCACAGCCACACAATGCAGGATCTGAGCTGCGTCTGGGACTTAAGCCACAGCTCGTGGCAACACCAAATCCTTAACCCACTGAATGAGGCCAGGGATCAAACCCACATCCTCATGGATGCTAGTTGGATTCATAATCTGCTGAGCCACAATGGGAACTTACTTCCTATTTGTATAAGTATTTATTGCAAGGTTTTCTTTAAAATTTTATGACTTTTAAAAACCTTGTTCCTAGAACAACAAAGTGGAAATTTGGACTAAGACTTTGATCCAATTTTTTTCATTCTTCCTCTTTAAGTCTATGTGGTTGGACAAAGCAGTTAATGTCTATGAACTTTATATTTCCTCTCTGAAAATGAGAGAATTGTTCTAGAACACAAGAGAGTGTCCAAGACTTCTTCCAACTCTCAGGTTTCTATAACTGAAGACATATGTAAGTCTTCCCTAGCAGAACTCAACCATTCTTTTTCTAATTATTTCTTGATTTTATGCAGTCATTACTAGTAAAGCCTCTCTTTGTCTCCAGCCTATAAATAAACACACTAAATATCTACTGATTGCTTTCAGCTGTTCAGATTTACTGAGAGAGTCTAGATTTGTTACCTGTAAGAATGAGGCTTGAATACAAAGTAATGAAAAAGTGTGTTTCACAACCCCCAGTGTTTACATGGCCAAAAAGGTGTTGGGTTTCAAGGGAGTCACTCAGGAACCTACATATTTACTCTGCTGAAGCTATCATTACTCAGAGTCTTGCAGCTCCTCTCTTGGACTTGCCTTTAGGCGGGATGTCACCCAAGCAACTATCTTGTTTGATAGCGTGTATCTCGGTTTTGATCCCCAATGATACATTTTGGCTTGCTCACTTGAGACACTTTCATTACTCTCGCTTTTGAATGCCAGCACTGTCCAGATATCAAGGCAACTATCACAGGAAGTTTTTCCAATCTATCTAAGATTGCTTTTTGCAGATATTAAGCACTATATAAACCTTGCTTAAGAGAATGTGCTGAAGGCTTTGAAAGTAATTCACAAGGAATTCAAAACAATTGCATTTTGATCAATGACACCCTCATTGGAGTAAATACCTTGTCTTCAAATACAAATAGGATGTATGTTACACACATGTATGTATGTTTTACACTCACACGTGTACACGTGCATACATGTACACCCCTCCTCTTACATACCAGGCATTAAACCTCATGATTTACCCACATGCTATCACTTGAATCTTGCAGTAACTATTTGAGTGATTATTTGAAGGGGATGATAACTTATTGAAGTATGGAAATTTTAGTGTCCTTGCATAAAAAAAGGAACTTTCTATACTTTAGAGCCACCACTCATATCTTTGTTCATTCCTTGTTCATGAAATTCTGTAGAGGAGGAGAGCTGTGGCTTTCTTTAGTACATTGCATTTCAAACCTGCACAACCCTTATAATAAGTGACTCTATTCTGTTTTATATATTAAAGCCATGATGATATATTTAAAGAGAAATTGTCTTCTTACTCTGGTCTCCATACAAGGAACTGTTTACCATCACCCATGGAATTCCCTATCCTGTGAGTTTTCTCTTGTGTCAGGCCTTCTTCTGTCTGTTAATGGAGTCATTATTTATTTAGCAGTTTGTTAAAATCTGGAGAGGTTACCTATAGAGTCTTATTTAGATTAGGCTAGATAAACACCAAGAAGGTCTTACATCTGCATGTCCTAGTTAATAAGTGACAGCCACCATTAGGAAACAAGTATCTTTAAACTCATTTGGATAAGTGTGGGCCCAAGATCGCTCTAAACCAGAACCACGTGTAGTTTGAAGATGTTATCAGCCAAGAACATAAGTGCCGGTCCTGTGGTCCCTAAGGGGAATCCTTGAGTTTTTAGGGAGGCTGCTGTCTAGGCAGATTTCTGGGGGCCTTTTGTGTTTCTGACCCACCAATAAATTTGCTGCTGACAAATAACTGGAGTAACAGGTTAGGTTCACAAAAGTGCAGCTCAAATAATGATTATTTTAAAATGTAAGTCCAGAGATGGACCCAGAACAACTGCTGTTTGCTTCCGCACAGAATCTCCAAAAGTTCAGAAAGGCCTCAACTGGGGGTGGGGTGGGGGGAGACAACAGAAAAACCTGCCACTACTTACAAAAGCGTCATTTGGTTTTCAATCAGTTGAAGGACTTTGCCTGAGATGGTACTTGTGAAATTGATCTCAATTAAAATCAGCCCGAGTGTGCTCACCCTTCCACAATAGCTCTGAGGGGCCCTGGGAGAGGCGTCTTGCTATTCCGCTGTCATAGCACCGACACCTGTCTGCTCTATCCTGGCACTTTTCCTGTTTTTAATTTTCACCTCAGTCTTTTCTTTTAAGCAGTCTTTGACCTCCGCGGCATCCCTAACGAACCCCTTTCAACGTGCGCGCCTCCCGTGTCCGCATCCGCGTTGTAATGGAAATGCGGGGAGGAATAGGGGTGTCTTTCACCTCTGACAGCAGGGCAGGCACGCGGCTTGCAGCTGTCAGGACAGTGACACGCTGCTGCAGCAGGATAATTGGGTACTTGAGGAAGATTCATAACGCAATGTGCCGCAGAGCCCCGTGTCCTGCCCCGGGGCAGCCAGGGGAGGAGAGAAAGAGAAGGATCCATTGGGGGATTGAAATCTGCTCTTGATAAATAATCACCTATTTATAACAGGACAGGATGACGACTTTTGTTCCCCGGCAGGCCAGGATTCATGCAACTCCAAGGATGACTTTTAAAGATTTCGAGATTGAACTTTAGGCAAGGTGAATCAAAGCGAGGCTGGTGTGCGAGTCAGAACGATGCTTCAATGTCCCATCCCAGAGGAAGCAGTGAATCTCACACGGCACAGGTCTTTTCATACCAGGAAGTTTGTTGTTTTAATCAAAGCAAGCCATCTGACAGCTCATTATTAAGAGACAACAAGAAGTGACTTTATTAATATAGCGTGGAGTTGGTTCCTCTGCAAATTAAAGTTCTTTGTTCACTTGTGACGGTTTGCCAAGGAGGCATCTGTTAAGAGGTACCAAGTGGGATAACATTTTAAAAGTGTCATGTGATAACAATTAACCTATAATTCCTTCTTACATTCTCCCCTTTCAATTGTATTAGATAAATTTATCATGAAAGGTGATGAAGACAAAATCTTTCATGTGCTTTCCTTGTGAAGTGGCCCCTCAGGATTGGCAGAAGCTGTCACAAACTTAGTGGCATTTATTTCCCCCAATATTTATGATTTTGCTTATGGAATGTGACAGGTTGATGGTTACTCTGCCTGCCTTGATTGTAAACAGTCAGGATTCTTCATTTAAACATAAGATTTTAGGGGGGAAAGTAATGGGTTGATATATTCAGTCAGTGTGTTGTGTTAACTAAATATGAGACAGACTCAGGTAACAATAGGTAGTAATATCAGAGCTAGGAAAAAAAGATTTTTCCTTCTGTATTGGGAGCCTGGGCATTCTGAATTCTTGAATCAATATGTAGGCAATGAAAAGATTTATATTTGATAATCTGGAAAATTAATTTGAAAGGCAGGAATGAGGACCTGTAAATAATAGCCCATAGTAAAAACAGCCTCATGCCTAGTTCAAAGTTCTACCACAGTTTGGATTTTGAAGGCTGCATGACATAACTTTCATCATGGCCGTTTTCTTTTTTCTTTTCTTTTTTTTCATTTTTGGCCATGTCCACAGCATCAAACCCATGTCACAGCAGTGGCAACACTGAATCCTTAACCACTAGGCCACCAGAGAACTCCCCTTCTTATATTTTTACTTTACTGGAAATCACTGCAAATTGACCCATGAAAGAAATGCGAGGACTCTAGGCATCCTTGGACAATGAACAGAATCTTCTATGACTTGTTGAATTGACATTTTCTGGTTGGTTAAATATTGTCAGAGATAAATTTCCTCTTGGGAAATTTTTTAAGAGATCGGCTTTAAGTTGCTAGGATTTTTAACCATAAAATCCCTAAAACTCAAAATGCCTGAGTTATTCTTGGGCCCATAGTGCGGGTACGTTCAAATTGCTCTTTATTTGGGGTGATAATTTAGGAGTTACCATAGTTTTACTTCCTGATACCTAGAAAATGCTGGGTAAGTGTAATAAATGGATCAGGACATCAAATAAGTAACTGAGCATATGTTGCCATTTAAAGTTCCTGCCAATGGAAACAAAGAATATAACTCATTTCTTTCCACTTGGATTGTGTCTCTAAAAAAAAAAGCTACAGATTTTCTTTCAGTCACTTATCCAGAGTTTACTTGGAATCTGCTGTGTGCTGGGCCTTGTGTTAGTAACCTCACCTACAAAGATGGGTAAGACAGAGTCCTTGGCTCAGAGGGTTCAAGGCCAATAAGCACCCAGAACTACTGTACTAAGGGCCAGGTGAGAAGTTTGCAGAAGACGCACCAGAGACGTTAAGAAAAGTGATACTATATAATTACACACTCAGAACTGCTTATCATTCTCCTCTATATTATACATGTAATCCAAAAGTGTTTAAAAGAATAGAGAAAATTTGTTTCCCCTTAAATAATCTCTTCCTCATTCTCCAAGTCTTCTGAGAATTATCAAATGAACACCTCCCAGATGAGAGAAACGAGGTAGAGTTTTCTTTTTCTTTTTCTTTTCTTGTCTTTTTGTCTTTTTAGGGCTGTACCTGCGGCATGTGGAGGTTCCCGGGCTAGGGGTTTAATCGGACCTGTTGCCGCTGGCCTACGCCACAGCCACAGCAGTGCGGGATCTGAGCTGCATCTGCGACCTACACCACAGCTCAGTGCAACACTGTGGATCCCTAACCCACTGAGTGAGGTCAGGGATCAAACCTTCGCCACGACGGGAACTCCAGAATTTTCTTTAGGATGTGCCCGTACATGACTCTGTTTTGGATAAAGATGACTAGCTGTCTGACCAGGGGAGAGGAAGGCAGGCAGGCAGTCTGTGGGGTTCCCAGAGGGACCTAGGTCTTTCTGAGCTCTCTCCCTTCGCTGCTTCCCTCCACTCCATGTTCTCCTGTTCCCCCCCAGGTCTACCTGCCCCTCCCATCCCCTAGATGTATTGCATCTTTTTCTGCTCCCCCTTCATGCTGCCCTGTGGGTTGGTGCTCCGTTCTATCCTGTGCTGCTCGATGGGGACCTGCCCAGTTCGACAACTCAACCTGTGCTAAATTCTGAATGCTGAATGAGGCTCAGAGTCTGTCTCAGCCTTCTTCACAAGAGAGCAGATGCGGGAAAGGACAGCATCTGTGCAGGCATCTTGGGGTAAGTGCCTAAGGTGATCACCTGGGCTCCTGCCATGTGGCCCCACCGGCCACTGGGAGCCTGCTGGGATGATGATCAGTTGTATCAGTGACCATTTGTACCAGGCCTGAAGCCCAGCATACAGACTGGGACTTCTGGTTTTCATCCCTCCCTGGAACATTCTGGCATTTTATTAGGAAATCTCCAATGCCCAGAGATACAAGGAGAGGTATCCTGCTTGGTAGTTCAGATCTCTACATTTTGACCAGCTTGAGCTGAAAAATCTGGCTCTGTTCTATGAGTGGAGTGACTTTGGGCTGTGTGCTTAACGTTTTTGTCCCTCAGTGCCCTCCTCGGAGGGTTGTAAGTTGGAGTGGAGTCTTTGAGTGAAGGTACATCAAACAGTCAGGGCAGGATTTCCAGGCAGTGTGTGTCCCATCAAGCCATCTTGCTGTTGTTTGTGGATATTTTAGACAGCAGCAAGGCCGCTGGATGAGAGACTAAATAAGTGAGAAAAATATTTTACATAAATCTCTTATCTCAAAGCAAATAACTCATGTGCTTCCTTGCATCTATGCATAAATGAATATATAAATATGTGTATAAATATATATATATTCACACACCTACACCCTTGTTCTTTGGTGTCCGTAGGGGGATTGGTTCCAAGACCCCCCAAATCCACAGGCGCTCAAGTCTCATATAAAATGGTATGGTATTTTTCATCCAACCTAGACACATACTCCTGTATAGTTTAAATCATCTCAGGATTACTTATAATACCTGATATAATGTAAATGCTATGTAAATAGTTGTAAATACAATGTAAATGCTATGTAAATAGTTGCCAGAGTGTGGCAAATTGAAGTTTTGCTTTTTGGAATTGCTTTTTGGGACTTTCTGGGATTTTTTTTTCTCCCTGAAAATTTAGTTCACAGTTAGTTGAATTCCTGGATGCAGAACCCTGGATACCGAGGGCCAGCCGTGACTCAGTGGGTTAGGGATTGGGATGTCACTTCTGTTTTCTCACCTTTGTTCCCCAGTTCACCCTTCCTTGTGTTTTCAACTTGGCTGAGATGTGATGTCCTCTTGAGATCCCTGCTTTTACTCCATTTATCTTCTCAGGGAGAGAGGCAGGCAGTAAACAGGTCAACAAATAAATGGGATAATTGAGAATCATGATGGGATGGCGATGACAAAGCATGCTGCATGGAATTCCTAGGAGGTAATTTGCTGGCAGGGAACTGAAGGACGGGAGGTCTCTGCAGGGTCTTTCTGCTGAGGGATCCTCAGATGCAAATCAGAGGAAGAACTCGGTTCTTCGTTTTTAGGGATCAGAAAGGAGGCTAGTGATACTGGAGCTGGGTGAGCACAGCCAAGGTGGTGGTAGAGGAGGTCAGAAACTCAGGCCAATCCTTATAAAAGATTTCCTGGTCCTCCTTGCCCCTAGATGCTGGAGACCATGTACATTGGAACCTGATCACTAAAACCTTGCTGGTAGAATCTCAGAATCTCATTTACCCAAAGTTAAAAGTACCCTAACTTCCCCACCCCATCCTTCAGCCACAGCTTCTTGTCCACTGTGACTTGACATCCTTCATCACCTCATGCAATTCCTGGCACAAAGTAAGGGCTTGATAGATATTACCAGGATATTCACATGAATGAGTTGAATACTGGATACCCTGGGGAAAACGAGCTGTTGTTTTAAGAAGACATTGCAGGAGTTCTCTGGTGGCTCAGTGGGTTAAGGATCGGGGATATCACTTCTGTGGCCCAGGTCACGGCTGTGGTGCGGGTTCCATCCCTGGCTCGGAACTTCTGCATGCCAGTGGGCACAGCCAAAAACAAAAAGCAAAAAAAAACACAGCACTTCTTTATGCACAAAGGTTACCTTCCTTCTCTGAACAGAGCTCTGCTGTCTCCTTGGCCCCACCCACTTGTTCTGTGTTTCTTTGGAGAATTTTTGAATTCCATTTAGCACTGAGTAAAATGTCTCCTTCCCCCCGCCCCCGCTAATTATAATCATAGTAGCAGTGAACTAAACAGTTGGGGGTGAAAGAAATTCTGATGATGTTAAAAATGCAAATAGTTTTCACACCAGATTAATTCATTTAACTAAGAGTCCTGATCTTTAAACATTAAACGTTTGAGTGTGAAACGTTTTATTCACAGGGGAGAAAGTCCACGGTGAAGCTGATCTGAAGCTCATTCCTCTATCAGGAGTGATGTGAAGATAAACAGGATGCATATTGTTGCCTAGCTATGAACTAACAAGTTGTGAGTTCTTTACAACATTTCAGGATGTGATTTACATGATTCAAGATTAGCAGGTCTGGGGAACTCTGGGGCTGTTTGAGATTAGAAGAAGCCAAGTCATATAAGGATCTGAGCGGATGTTTGTGTTATCTGCATGTTTGACTAATATTTGAATTAAATGTTTTATATTTAATCAAAGCAAAATTGAAAGTCATTATGACTGCTGATACGCAATACTAATTACAGGAAATAACCAGCCCTTCCATGTTCAGTGCAAAATGCTGATGGTGGAGCAGTCTCTTCTCTGGAGGGGGAAATCATAGGTCTCAGATCTGGAAGAGAATTTAGTTCGCTGTGTTTCAGCTATTTTAAACCCAGACTCTCTCTAAAAAAAAAAAAAATCCCAGGAGTTCCCATTGTGCCTCAGTGTTAATGAACCTGGCTAGTATCCATGAGGACGCAGGTTTGATCCCTGCCTTCACTCAGTGGGTTAAGGATCCAGTGTTGCTGTGAGCTGTGGTGAAGCTCACAGCTTCGGCTGGGATCTGGCATTGCTGTGGCTATGGTGTAGGCCGGGAGCTATAGCTCTGATTAGACCCCTAGCCTGGGAGCTTCCACATGCTGTGGGTGTGGCCCCAAAAAAGACCAAAAAAAAAAAAAAAAATCCCTGCCGTAATTTTCTTAAACCTTCAATTTCTTTAATTGGTTATTATTCAAACAATGTATTTTTTTTTACATAGATGAGATTATATGATAAATGTAAGTTTTCAAATTATTCATCTTCCCCATGCAATCCTGGATTATCCTGGCTGAGAATCACTGTGCTCTTTAGGGACGAGAAAATGGCAGCTTTGGGTAATTAGGTCTTGAGATGAAGCTTGATCGTGGACCTTTTTAAGGTAAGGCAGGTGCCTGGTGGAGTTCTTCCCCCAGAGGTCTTATATAAATGCTAGAATAGAAGAGTCCAGAAATTCAAATTCAGGTTTTTCAGATAGCAGGCATTCCTTCTGTCCCTGTGATGGTCTAACCTCCGTGCTGGGAAAGTGAGCTGGCACCATAGGTCTGCATTGCCCTCTGCATCTCAGGCCCTGTGACATGGGTTTAATGTGTACAGCAGCAAGCTTCTGGGCCTGAGTGATTGTTCTGCTACCTTGGGATGGTCTCTTGATGTAACAGATAGGCTACGTTAGATGCACGTATAACATTCTTTTATAAAAAGCACTTGGTTTTAAGTCTATGATCTCACAGCATAGAGAAAACTGACATCTTTTTAAAACAATATTATTAGGAAGGATAATAGCAAATGTGGTCTGCCGGTGGGAAATTGAAATCACAGATTACATTACATTCCTGGCTAATAAATTCACTAGGAGAACAGAACAGAGCAAATGCCAGCAGAACACAGCCCTGAGATATTAAATAAAGGTTATCTGATTGAACAGAAAGATAAATCCGGGTGGAAGCAAGTCTTGTTAATGTGCCTGGTTATAATTGTTTCTTGATGGAAAAGGATTCCTGAATCTTACATGTTCAGCTAAACAAGATGAGCTGACTCCTTCCTAGAACTTTACTGAAACTCGCTTCTGGGGCAGGGAATGTGGAGGTAGGATAATGGTAACACTGACTGTTACAATAAATATTAAACCTTTATTCACGGGATCTTGGACATTGATCTCAACAGCCTCACTAAAGCTTAAGACAAAGGAAGAGTAATTGTATACTTATCGCTGTACATATTTGTAAGTGCTGATCAACCGTAATATGTGATAGATTCAAAATTATATATGAGCATGTATATATACACATTAGATAAAACACATAATTATATAGAAGGTAGAAAACATTATAAAAACTGATTATATGTATTAAAATAGAAGGGTTCATTTAATTTCGGTTGTGATCCTGTGTTACAATCATGTATCTTTAGATAATCAAAACACCGGAAAAGCTTACCAAAACCCAGTTGATCTTAACTGCATGCTGACTTTGAATAAAACAGTTTGAGAGGTAAAGAATAGAAAATTATTTATAGGATGAATAAGGAGAAACTACATACAGGAATAAATGGAAGAAATCCGTAGAGAATTTTGTCTGTTTCTTTCTAAATTATGACTAGACTTGAGCAATATGGCTAAAGAAAGGGAAATGGGAAGTGACCCCCAGGCAGGATTTAGTTGTGCAAAATTTTGAAATTACAGATGAAAAGCTATGGAGCTTTATGGGGGAGGTTGGTGAGCATTTGATCATGATCAGAATACTAGATAAGAAGTGACATATGTTTGAACTGATTTATAGAGAAGAGGCAATAAAGATTTTCTACAGAGTTAGGGGTGAAGCATGCTAATGAAAATTATGGCGTGTGAAGGTTATTGCTGAACGATACTGAAATAAAAAAAAAAACAATTGTGAAGCTAGAGAATTGAGGTGCTCATGTACAGATGACAGAGGAAAATCCACCAATTTTTGGTGGCCAGATGTTTAGTATCTAATATCACACGTTCAGTTGGATGCAAGTTCTTTTTGCTGTTGATTGTGGTGAGTGGGGTCTTAATTTTGTTTCATGGTTTGGCATCATTATTGATGGACCAATGGAGCTTCTGGCCTTTTGATGGTTTAAGAGTTAGAAGTGTTTTATAGTCTATCTGTGTGTGTGTGTGTTTCCCAGAAAATCTACATCTACCTACAGGTCTTTCCCTTTCCCACCTTGAATTCTGTTCAATTTCATGGCCCGGGGGAGCCTATTACCTTGTGCCAAGTAACCAGAGATGGAAGATAGGGAACTGAGAAAGGATCTTAAGGAAGCTCTGGTTCTTTGAGTTTTGTATTTCTACACATAGCATGTTACAATAGCTTGTCTGTTGATTCGCTTATACTTTGAGTATTTAATCTTAGGCTTGGCTTTGAAAGACCACATTTCAGTTCTTTCAGTTTTCTGCAGAGCTAAAACAGTCCCCTTGTGTTAAAGATGTTAGTTAATGATGGAAGGTATTTCCAGACACAAACATAAGTTAAGCAAGCAAATCCTCAGAGCGTTAAAGACCTGGGTTTACACATTGCCTGATTATTCTGCCCTGCTTTTATTTATTTTATTTGGGAGATGTGATAGGCAAGAGATTTGAGCTACAAAATCTAAATCACAATCTCCTTTTACTCAGCTAGAGACCCCAAAGCATAGCCAAGCAAATGTTTTCAGTGGTACAATTTAGAGATACTGTGGAAGGATAAAAGGTGATGCTTTTTTAGCCGTCTCACTCAAATCTGGAACAAGACAGGGATGCCCACTCTCACCACTGCTCTTCAACGTAGTTTTGGAAGTCCTATCCACAGCAATTAGACAAACAAAAGAAATAAAAGACATCCATATAGGAAGAGAAGAGATCAAACTGTCACTGTATGCAGATGACGTGATACTATACATAGAAAACCCTAAGGACTCAACCCCAAAACTACTTGAACTGATTAATAAATTCAGCAAAATAGCAGGATATAAGATTAACATTCAGAAGTCAGTTGCATTTCTGTATACCAGCAATGAAATATTAGAAAAGGAATACAAAAATACGATACATTTTAAAATTGCACCTCACAAAATCAAATACCTCGGAATACACCTGACCAAGGAGGTAAAGGACCTATATGCCGAGAACTATAAAACTTTAATCAAAGAAATCAAGATGTAAAGAAATGGAAAGATATTCCATGTTCCTGGATTGGGAAAATCAATATTGTAAAAATGGCCATACTACCCAAAGCAATCTACAGATTCAATGCAATCCCTATCAAATTACCCATGACATTTTTCACAGAACTAGAACAAACAATCCAAACATTTATATGGAACAACAAAAGACCCAGAATCGCCAAAGCAATCCTGAGAAACAAAAACCAAGCAGGAGGCATAACTCTCCCAGACTTCAAGAAATACTACAAAGCCACAGTCATCAAAACAGTGTGGTATTGGTACCAAAACAGACAGACAGACCAATGGAACAGAATAGAGAATCCGGAAATAAACCCTGACACCTATGGTCAATTAATCTTTGACAAGGAAAGAACTTTAGGCAAGAACATCAAATGGGAAAAGGAAAGTCTATTCAGCAAGCATTGCTGGGAAACCTGGACAGCTGCATGCAAAGCAATGAAACGAGAACACACCCTCACACCATGCACAAAAATAAACTCCAAATGGCTGAAAGACTTAAATATACGACAGGACACCATCAAACTCCTAGGAGAAAACATAGGCAAAACACTCTCTGACATCAACATCATGAATATTTTCTCAGGTCAGTCTCCCAAAGCAATAGAAATTAGAGCAAAAATAAACCCATGGGAAGTTCCCGTCGTGGCGCAGTGGTTAACGAATCCGACTAGGAACCATGAGATTGCGGGTTCGGTCCCTGCCCTTGCTCAGTGGGTTAATGATCCGGCGTTGCCGTGAGCTGTGGTGTAGGTTGTAGACGCGGCTTGGATCCCGCGTTGCTGTGGCTCTGGCGTAGGCCGGTGGCTACAGCTCCGATTCAACCCCTAGCCTGGGAACCGCCATATGCCACGGGAGCGGCCCAAGAAATAGCAACAACAACAACAACAAAAGACAAAAGACAAAAAAAAAACAAAAAAAACAAAAAAAAACAAAACCATGGGACCTCATCAAACTGAAAAGCTTTTGCACAACAAAGGAAACCCAAAAGAAAACAAAAAGACAACTTACAGAATGGGAGAAAATAGTTTCAAATGATGCAACTGACAAGGGCTTAATCTCTAGAATATATAAACAACTTATACAACCCAACAGCAAAAAAACCAATCAATCAATGGAAAAATGGGCAAAAGACCTGAATAGACTGTTCTCCAAAGAAGATATACAGATGGCCAACAAACACATGAAAAAATGCTCAACATTGTTGATTACAAGAGAAATGCAAATCAACACTACCATGAGATACCACCTCACACCAGTCAGAATGGCCATCATTAATAAATCCACAAATAACAAGTGCTGGAGGGGCTGTGGAGAAAAGGGAACCCTCCTGCACTGTTGGTGGGAATGTAAACTGGTACAGCCACTATGGAGAACAGTTTGGAGATACCTTAGAAATCTATACATAGAACTTCCATATGACCCCGCAATCCCACTCTTGGGCATCTATCCGGACAAAACTCTGCTCAAAAGAGACACATGCACCTGCATGTTCATTGCAGCTCTATTCACAATAGCCAGGACATGGAAACAACCCAAATGTCCATCGACAGATTCGGAAGACATGGTATATATACACAATGGAATACTACTCAGCCATAAAAAAGAATGACATAATGCCATTTGCAGCAACATGGATGGAACTAGAGAATCTCATACTGAGTGAAATGAGCCAGAAAGACAAAGACAAATACCATATGATATCACTTATAACTGGAATCTAATATCCAGCACAAATGAACATCTCCTCAGAAAAGAAAATCATGTACTTGGAGAAAAGACTTGTGGCTGCCTGATGGGAGGGGGAGGGAGTGGGAGGGATCGAGAGCTTGGACTTATTAGACACAACTTAGAATAGATTTACAAGGAAATCCTGCTGAATAGTATTGAGAACTTTGTCTAGATACTCATGTTGCAACAGAAGAAAGGGTGGGGGAAAAAATGTAATTGTAACGTATACATGTAAGGATAACCTGACCCCCTTGCTGTATAGTGGGAATATAAAAAAATTTAAAAATAAATAAATAAAAGGTGATGCTTTTTTAAATCAGAGTATGTTGACTTACTGTGTTATGTCAATTTCTGCTGTACAGGGTAGTGACCCAGTCATCCATACCTATGCATTTTTTCCTCATACCATCTTCCACCATGTTCTATCCCAAGAGCTTGGACATAGTGCCTGTGCTATATAGTAGGACCTCACTGCTTATCCATTCCAAATGTAATAGTTTACATCTCCCAATCCCACACTCCCCTCCCATCCCACTTTCTCCCCTCTCCCTGCCTGGCAACCACAAGTCTGTCCTCCTGTTTGTGTCTGTTTCTGTTTTGTAGATAGGATCACTAGTGCCAGTTTTAGATTCCACATATAAGTGATATCATGGAAAGAAAGGTGGTGCTTTTGTAGTAGCTCAGAGGAGTGGAAAGGAAGACATTTGCTCGTTGAGGCCAGGAATATAAGCATATTCCAAGGGAATATAGCTGTCTTCATCATGATGAGGCTAGGAGAAGGCATCACATGGGCAGGACTGTTGTAAAAAGATGTAAATCCTATACAGCAGGGGGAAAAAGAAAAAAAAAAAAGATGTAAATCCTCTCTGAAATGTCAATACCTGAAAACATGCCTATGTGTATATATGGCTTTTCTACTTTATATTCCACCTCTTTAGGAACAGCTTGGTTTTAATATTTTACCCAAGGGGTCATGAGATAGCAGAGGTACTTACCTATGAAAATAGGCCCTCAGAAACTCTGCACATTTAAATTTCTGGAAAAAAAAATCCTTACTACTAATTATTGTCCAAGCCCTTCTCATTTTATTAGGCTCAACTTCATTAAATTACGTTCTTCACTCATCATCTCTATAATGAAAAAATTACATTTAAATACTCATGTCAAGTAGAAACTGAAGCAAAATAGATTGGATTATTCTAGCAATCCCGGAAGAGAAATTTAAATTCTATAGTTAATTTGTAGGCAATTACAAAGTATATTTCCAATGCAAATCAGAACAATGGGCTGTGACACGTTATGGGGAATTAAGGTGGGGAAGCTTGGAGAATATGTTGTTTTCCTAAGTGATAATGGCCTTGGGGAAAAAAAGAAAAAACTAGATCCCTTCAAGGTTGACAATACTAAGGATCAAAGACCTGACGTCCCTGAGGTAACCAAGAGAGAGGGAAGCAAGCTTTGTGTTTGAAAAGAGAGGAGTGTGAGGATGAAATAAAAATATCCAGTGGTCAGTGGTGTTTAAAGAGTGTGGTCATTCACCATTACCTGAGGACCATAGATCAGTGTGATTGTCCATGGACAAGAAGCCAAAAATACTTGGTTGAAGCTTTCCTGTCTCTCCTTGGGGACCCGCTGTAGAGTTCAGGTCCCTCCCTGAATCATGTCACCAGTCTTGTGGAGATAGTGCATCAGTTACATGAAACTGTCATCCCCACAAGGTACCCAGGGTGAAACACCACATTTTGTCACCAGTAAGTACGGCCATTGGTACTGAAAAAGCGAGATGGGGATTGGGAGCAGTGACTTGGGAGAGCCGGACTGGAACACCTGCATATGAAAGATGTTAGAATTCTCCCCACTGGACTAGTAAGGTTGAGGCAAACCTTATAAAATAGCGCCAGAAAACTGGGATAGAAACCAGATTCCACTACTGCCCCATGAAATGTGTTTTAATGTTCTGAATGTCCTTCTCATTTTTCTTCTCCTCTATAAAATCCATTCCCTCCGAAGGTTAACAAACATATATACTGTCTCTGTGGAGATTACATAAACGTCCTCTGTGGATGCACATAGAACTAATGTAGCAGCCTCTAAAGTTAACTGTATACTTTATAGTGGTAGATTTATACCTCTCCAAGAATTGCTATCAACTTCTTTCTGTGGTATTATAAAAGGAATAATTTGCTCGAAATTTCTTGATGCACCTGTCCATTTAAATAATCATCCTATTTTAGGCTCACATGTGAGTTTTGGATTTTTGAAGTGAAGTCTTTTAAAATGTACAAAACCTAACATTTCTGCTGTGTTTCTGAAAGATTAAAGAAAAATTCCATTAAGAAAGACTAGGAGAATTCAACTGTGTCTTCTCATGTGTTGCTAGCATTTTCCATCCCAGATAGAAAATATGCCAAGGTGCATTGTGTATTAATCAATCAAAATGCAAAAGTAACAGCACAATTCACCATCACAACCTCACAACCAAGAATATTCCTCAAGGGAGCTTTCATTGAATTGCCTGGGTTTTGACACAGAGTAACCCAGCTGTCCAGCTATTGATTTGGGCATAATTATCTTCTGCTTAGTAATTATTTACATATGCATTGGAATTGTGTCACTGTGCTTTTCAGTGGGATTAAGAGAAATAGTGACAGCATAATACTATTTGAGGGCAAACTCTATGGTTTCTAAAGATACGAATCCATTGTTAGGCCTTTTAGTGGACAGAATTTTTCATTGGACATAGTCCCACCCAGAGAAACCAGGAAAAGGGCTTCTGGGCATTTGAGTCTGGATTTTATTTTTTGCAGTCCATGGTTGTGCATCCTGTCCTTTAGACACCTGAGCTTGAAGCCATTTCCTGGGCTTGAATGCATTAAAAATATGTGTATACAATCCCTAGTCTGGGAACCTCCATATACCACAGGTGCAGCCCTTAAAAAAAAAAATGTGTTTATGTGTGCACACACACCCACCCTTTCCTGGCAGATTTTGCGCTCTATGAAATGTGTATTATTTGGTAATGATTGTGGCTTGGTCCAATGATGCTTACCTTTTGAAATGATGCTTACTCTTTATGCAAGAAAAGTAGAAAACAGGAGTTCCCGTCGTGGCGCAGTGGTTAACGAATCCGACTAGGAACCATGAGGTTGCGGGTTCGATCCCTGGCCTCGCTCAGTGGGTTAACGATCCGGCGTTGCCGTGAGCTGTGGTGTAGGTTGCAGACGCGGCTCGGATCCCGAGTTGCTGTGGCTCTGGCGTAGGCCGGTGGCTATAGCTCCGATTCAACCCCTAGCCTGGGAACCTCCATATGCCGCGGGAGCGGCCCAAGAAATAGCAACAACAACAACAACAACAACAAAAAGACAAAAGACAAAAAAAAAAAAAAAGAAAAGTAGAAAACAGTATTTAAACTGATTGATCCTAAACATTCAGGCTAAAGTCAGGGTTTCCAATGTGAGTAACTCATTGGGATGGTACTAAAAGATGCCTTCTTCTAACTCTCCCTACTCCTGTGGATAACTCTGTGGGTAGGACTGACATTTAGAGGTCTACAGTACCCACCATTGATGTTAAGGTATGTGATCAATTAATTTTTAATTTTGGCCAAATTAATTTCTGTCATAACATGGACTAACATTTTATACTTAATTCAAAGCTAACTTCATTCAGAAAGTTGTGGCTGGTGTTGTGTCATTTGAGGAACAGAAGTTTACTCTAAAGCGGTATTTTCACATACCCATGATGCTCAGAATGGTCATTTTCTAGTGTTTATATAATGGTAAGGGTATTGCAGATTTGTTTCTAACTTGCTCTTAAATGACTGAAACACTTAGCAAGGTGTCTTTTTAACTAATTTTGATGTTTTAATATAGAATCAGATTTTCACAAGAGTTGATATTAGACCTCAATTCCAGGATGTAAATAATTTGCATTTTCTGTGAGTATGCCATTTTGTTTAGAATCATGTTTACAAAATTTGTACTAGTCACACACTGCTGAAGCAATGAGCAAAACATGGAAAACATGTAATGCGCTTAAAAAAACAAATTGAGAGGATACTGAACTGTGTCTGGAGGCTCCTGAAACCCTTCCCACAGTTGCTCATGAATAAGAGGAAAAGAGATGAAGATTTCCTTCAGACCAGCCTAATCTAAATATGAAACTCCCTCCACTTCCTTCTGGTCCCATTTATCTCTCTGCTCTTGTTCAGTGGAATTCCTTTCATTATCTAGTTAATGTAGACATGTATTCAGTCTTCACCATTCATCTTTTGAACTTGTTTGCATCGGTGTTGTCCATCATTGATTAAAAGATCCTAGACTGCAGGGTCAAGTTCTCTTATACTCTCTTTCTAAAGTGCTTATTACCATCCCATGCTAGGTAGATAATGAATGCAAGTGGTCAAGGTGCTTTTATTTACATTTCCCATAACTTCTGGTGGGAAAATGTTTTCCTATATTTCCTTGCCAGCTGATGCACCTTTATAACTATGGTGAGGCTTGGGATGGAGGGGGATGGGATATGGTATAGGGTAGGGTTGGGACTGGAGAGCAATTTAAGGTGGTGGAGAGGAGCTTGTGCCCTGGAATCAGACAGACCCAGGGGAATATTCACTTCACAACTTAAACTCTCTTTCTGGTCTTCGATCATCCAAGCCCACATCTCTTCATTTGTGAAACAGGAGTATAATACCTATGTTCTAGGCTGATTTGTGTTCCCTACAAAATTCATATGTTGCAGTCCTAACCCTGGAGCTAGGAACTTGACTAGATTTGGAGACGGGGTGTTTAACTGTGGCGCTGGAGTTAAAACAAGGCACTAGAATGAACCCTAAACTAGTATGAATGATGACCGTATAAGAAGAGGAAATTTAGACACAGTCATGGCTGTTGTGAAGACACAGGGAGGAGATGCCCATCTACAAACCAAAGAGAGAGCCTTCCCTTACAGCCCTCTGTGGGAACCAACCTTGACCTCAGAAGTCAAGGCTCCAGAACTGCAAGGCAATTAATGCTGGGCAATGCCAATGCAAACAAGTTCAAAAGGAACATGATGAGACAATTTCTGTGGTTTAGGCCATCTGGTCTGTAATATTTTGTAATTGCAGCCCTATCAAACTAATATAACCTACTTCATGGTATCATTTTAATTAGATAGGATCCTGTTTATAAAGTACTTACCAGGGTGAATGATGTATAATAGACGCTCAATAGGTAGTAGTTTAATAAAATGGTCAGAGGTGAGAAAAGAGAACAAAAGTGGAAACACTTAGAAATTGCATTCTTAAGGCCTACATGAGCATGGAGGTAGATTTGGAAGACAATACAAAGGAGTTTCTTTTTGTTTAAATTAGGCCCCATGCGAACTTGTGAGCATTTATGGATCGACAGTATTCAATTGTGTTTTTCTTTGCAGTTGTCCCTTTGGGATGATTAATGAGCCCCAAGTACTAACAGATGAGCCTCACAGGAGGATTTATGATCTTGAACCATAGATTCAGATGGTGTCTGCATGTTGAATGCTTGGTAAAAATATGGAAGTAGTGGTGTCCCAATCTAACTGGTTTCATTGGATTGGTTTCACACTTCATTGCCTTCTGGCAAAGAATATTGTGAGCCCAAATAATTTTTTAAATGGCCAGCATTAAAATGAGGCCTCCTGCTATTCACTGAAGCTCTTCTCTAAGTAACCAGAAGTTACTGCATTTATGTGGATTGAAAGCATATTTTAAGCATCACTTAAATATTTTAAATATCAGTTCTACATACCAAACATCAGTCCTGCAAACCTTTCCCCTGTTAACATTAGTAAGAGTTCTTTTATTTATTTGCAAGATGAAAAAACATAAGATTCTTTTTTCTTCGTTTGTACCTCCAAAGAGTAATTTCCTTTCAATGTGAAGTTTATTGAAATTGTTTAAGTTAGAGTAATTGCTTCTAAAATGCCTGAGTTTCTCATAAGAATGTCAGGGTCGGCACATTTCTTAAGATATTAGATTTCTTTAACTACCTTGCCCTTCAACTGTGTTGATGCGGATGTTTTATTAAACACTAATGGGTCTCCTCGAGTCATAGCAGCAGAAGTTTAGGGAAGGTCATTTCGGTGGGGAGGTTATATTCATGAGACAATCTCCCCCTCCACACACACACCTGTAGTCTTAACCCTTAGCAAATAGATTCTCTAAAAGACTAGTTGGATTTTTTTGTTTTGTTCTGCTTGGTTTTGTTTTAAGGTAATTTTGTCAAAAAGGCTCTCCTGGCCCAGAAAGGAGACGTGGGCTAGCCCTGAGGAAAGTGACAGACTCCACAGCTGGACTAGAACTCTAGCTTACATACCATGAGTCACAAAGGAAGTATATAAGTGATAATAGCAAGGACTCAGGCTTACCAACTGTTGATATCCAGCAAAGTGGGGAGAGTGGTGAGCCTTTCTGACCGGGTATACACTTCACAGAAGTTTCCAGGGCTGCTCTCAGTTCCAAGAAGTAAAAACTCTGCCTACTCTGTTTCCGGCGGCCACCCTCTTTCCCTGAAGTATTTCAGAGGCCTTGTATCTGGCCTCACTCTCTTGACTAACTCCTACCCTCTCCTTCTCTTTCTAAAGCACAAACGGTATCCTGCCTATTTTCCACTTAAAACTCTGCAGCCAGGGTTGGGGGGAGGGGCATGGGATGGATGGACTGGGAGTTTGGGGTTAGTAGATACAAACTATTACATTTAGACTGGATAAGCAGTGAGGTCCTACTGTACAGCACAGAGAATTATGTCCAATCTCTTTGGTTAGAGCACAATGGAAGAGAATAGGAAAAAAAAAAAAAAAGGAAAACACGTAGATATGTATGACTGGATCACTTTGCCGTGTCGTAGAAATTGAAGGAACATTGTAAATCAACTATACTTTAATAAAAAATTAAAAAGAAAAACCAGAAACTCTGCAGTTGCTCCTAATTGCCCTGTAGATAAAGTTTGTTTCTCAACAGGGTCTACAAAGTACTTCAAGATCCGGCTTCTGCCTACTTTCAAGTTCATTTCCGACAAATGCCTTTCTGTGCCTGCCTCCTGCCAGGCAAACTACTTGTAGGTCCAGGCCCTCTCTGGCTCTGGGTCTGTAGGCGTGATGTTCTGCTTGGGTACATGTTCCCCGTCATTCCTCCCTACTGCTTGCCTTTGCTGCTCGGGGATGGATTACGTGTTCCTTCCAGGGGCTGGGCCTACGTACCCGCCCATATACTTACTCTTGTATTAAAAGTACTTATTACTTGTCTTCTCTATTAGGTCCTGAGTATTTGAGGGCAGGAACAGTATCTTGGGCCTGTTACACACACAGTATCTGGTTAGTGTCTAAAATGCATAAGAGCAAGTATGCAGAGAAATGGTTATTGAAAGAAGGAAGAGAGGAAAGGAGGAAGCAAAGGAAGGAGGGAGGCCGACAGCAATGGAAAGTACTAGAAGCGGGAAGGGGGTACAGGGAGAAGGGGGCTGTATCCCCTTCCTATTATTTATTAGAGAGATGACTATTTATGGTACTAGTTCTTGCACTGAATCCTCCCAACACTCTTTGAAGCAGGAATTATCTACAATGACAGATGAGGGAGGTGGGTCTCAGAGGGTGCAACCTGCTGTCAGGGGTCTCACAGCTGGTAAGGTGTGGGCCCGGGATGTGAATGCAGATATGTTGGATCCCCAAACCTGGACTCCTGCTCTGAGCCCATGCTGCCTTCTGCCTTTCCCAGCCCTGTCATGGTACAAGCAAAAGCCATGTCACAGGATCACCTTGCATCTTTCCCGCACTCTTGATTTAGCAGAGACGGTCTGATTCTCAACTGTTGCTCATTACTCAAGACTTCCTGTGCTTGAGGGGGAAATAGAAATAAGCTCAAAACAATCTCACTGGCCTGTTTTGTTCATTACTCTCAACTAGAGGCTGTAGCAGAGCTGATTCATTTAACTGAGGCTGTAGGAAACAGTGAGGAAAGTAAAGAAAAGGCTGCAAATACCAAATTTAATTTCTTGGAAAACTAGTAGTTTGCGTTCTTCAAAGGGATCATTGCCAAACTCATAATCAGATTGGGATGAATTCTAGCCAAATGATGAAGTCTGTCCGTGTCCAGAAACTAGGAAATATGTTTGTTCTTTGAGGCCCTTGCATCAGGGAGTGTCATGTGCATAAGTACACTTAATTACCTACTCTGATGACAGCAGTTACAGTGTCATATGTCCTGGGTGTCTAATTGCTTGCGAATTGAAAGCCCTGTTCAAACAAACAACAGGGGCTCACTTGGAGGTCTGTATGAGCCTTTTTGTTTGTTTGTTTGTTTTGCTTTTTATGACCACACTGGTGACATATGGAGATTCCCAAGCTAGGGGGTCTAATCGGAGTTACAGCTGCCGGCCTACACCACAGCCACAGCAACACCAAATCCGAGCAGTGTTGGTGACCTACACCACAGCTCACAACAATGCCGGATCCTTAACCCACTGAGCAAGGCCAGGGATCAGACCTTCAACCTCATGGTTCCTAGTTGGATTTGTTTCCCCTGTGCCATGACAGGAATTCCTGTATCAACCATATTTGAAGCTGATATGACACATCTCTGGTACCTTGAAGAAAAGGAATAAGCATTTTCATACAGAAATGCAAGAAGCATTAGTAGGACAATAAGGACAATTTTTAGAAAGGTTGTTCTTTGCCTAATCAGAGAAAGCAAACTGTAAGAATTTTTAAAATACTGGTTATTAACATACACCATAGCATTTAATGGCCATTAACTTCTATCTAACTAAAGCACAGTACTATCTTCTATATCTCATATCTTCTAAATGAATGGATTCAGAAGTGGTACATATACACTGGAATACTACTCAGCCATAAAGAAAAACAAAATAATGCCATTTGCAGCAACATGGATGGAACTAGAGACTCTCACACTAAGTGAAATAAGTCAGAAATGGAAAGACAAATACCATATCACTTATATCTGGAATTTAATATATGACACAAATGAAACTTTCCACAGAAAAGAAAATCATGGACTTGGAGAAAAGACTTGTGGTTGCCGAGGGGGAGGTGGATGGGGAGGGAGTAGGATGGACTGGGAATCTGGGATTAATAGATGCAAACTGTTGCCTTTGGAATGGATAAGCAATGAGATTCTACTGTATAGCATTGGGAACTGTATCTAATCACTTATGATGGAGCATGATGGAGAATAATGTGAGAAAAAGAAGGTATATATGTATGTGTGACTGGGTCTCTTTGCTGTACTATAGAAAACTGACAGAACCCTGTAAACCAGCTATAATGGAAAAAATAAAAATCATTTAAAAATAATGTGTATACAACTTGGAATAGATTTATAAGGAGATCCTGCTGAGTAGCATTGAGAACTATGTCTAGATACTCATATTGCAACAGAACAAAGGGTGGGGGAGAAAATGAATACATGTAAGGATAACTTGATCCTCTTGCTGTGCAGTGGGAAAAAAAATAAATTATAAAAAAATAAATAAAAAATAAAAATAATGTGTATAAATATATAACTGGGTTTCTTTGCTGTACAGCAGAAATTGACAGAACATTGTAAATCAACTATAATAAAAACATTTTTAAAAAGAGTTAAAGGGGGAAGAAAACAAAAAAAATACAAATAAAAATAAATGTACTTTGATCCTGAACGGAAGGTTTCTGCCACACAACTTAATTATATTTTGAAAGGCGTTCTGGGGTGTTTGCTTTAGGAAGTCAGCCTCCCCCTTCTGCTCCAACACCCACACAGGCTCGCATGAAATAGATGAAGGAAAACAACTGATGAATTTTATCCAAGCATATTACTTGTGTCCTAGGCTTTTCTTCTTCTTCTTCTTTTTTTTTTTTTTTTTTTTGTTTTTTGTTTTTTTAATGCGTACAACCACAGAGACTTTTATTAACCACCCTTTCCTTTGCTGGCTTAAAAAATCAGAATAGTTACTGTCTTTCAGAATACCGCATGAGAGTAGTCATGAGTTCATTGTTGCTTGTTTACCTTTTGGTCTTTTATTTTCCAGGCATTAAGTCCAATTGCTGTTCAGGTAGTCATATTCCTTTTTTCTTATATCCTTGACACACTTAAATTCTTTCCCACCATCCTGTGGCAGCGACTGCGGGCTAACTACTGAAAGCGTCTTTCCTTCTACCACATACTTCCCAGCGCCCCCCGTGGTGCATGAAACTACCACATTCTCTGTAAAGGAGCCTGAGCACAAGGGACCTGTGTCCCTCCAAATCCAGCCTCTGCAGAGTGACCGGCCGTGTTCCTCCACACGCTGTCCCTCTCTGGTGCCCGGGCTCTGTGTGCAAGGTTTGAAAAGTGCCAGCAATGTGGGTCCAAAGGAGAGAAAAGATGGGGGGCTGATTTAATCTCCTATAACTCAATCTCCTAGGCTTTTAAACATGGGATGGCAAAGGGATTCTCATCCACCTTTCCTCATTGTATATACATGAGAAACTAAACCCAGAGACTGAACGTCATTCACCTGAGATCCTTCTGCTCAGTGTTTTTTCTACTCCACCCGGAGGGATAGGGTTGGAGCAGTTTGTCGGTTCCTGCAGGGAATCATAACATTTTTTATACATTGTTGGTTTTTTTGTTTGTTTTTGTTTTTTCTGTCTTTTTGCCACTTCTTGGGCCGCTCCCTCAGCATGTGGAGGTTCCCAGGCTAGGGGTCTAACAGGAGCCGTAGCCACTGGCCTACGCCAGAGCCACAGCAACGTGGCATCCAAGCCGCGTCTGCAACTCACACCACAGCTCACGGCAACGCCGGATCCTTAACCCACTGAGCAAGGGCAGGGATCGAACCCTCAACCTCATGGTTTCTAGTCGGCTTCGTTAACCACTGCGCCAGGATGACGGGAACTCCCATTTTTATACATTATTATTCAGACCGTCAGGAATGCTAGGCATCTTTCTAAAAGTTAAGCCGCAAATCAATAGCAGATGTGAAACGAAAGTTCAGACCTCCTGAATCATGATTCAGAGCTTCTAACACCCAGGATGTTGCCTTAAAAAAAAAAAAAAAAATCTGTCCATGGACAAGGAGCCAGACATCAGTTTCCTCTGGGGGGAAAGGTCTCATGGCAGTACTTGGAGGTACAGTAGGGCCAAGTCGCTCCACTTCATTTCTTGTTCATTAACAGATTCTGTGGTGCCGCCTTATCCCGTCCAGATTCAGGATGCTCATTCAGTGGATGAAACGTCGTCAGAAGGCAGCTTGTCTTCTTGCCAAGCATTGCTCATCAAATCCAAGGTCCTGCCGTCTCTCTGTACCTCACTGTCCCTTCTCCTGCATCCTTGGTCTTGCCAGATCAGTAGCCTTGCACGGCTCCCACCTCTGCCCAGATTTTGCTTTTTTATGGAAAACATGTTTATGTTTGATAGTCTTTTAATTTTTGTTCATTGACTGTTTCATTGACTGTTCATTGACTGCATTTTGCAAACTTTTAGGTTTGCTGTCCTTGGTCTTTTGGAGAAGTTACAAGCTTTCTTGATGGGATAAAACTTTCATGTTTTAATTTTTTTTCATGTGTTCAAAGAAAAATAATCACTGAAGACTCATGCACAAGCCAACGGAAACAGAAAGAAGTTACCCAGTGGGAGAGATCACAGACCATCTGTGGTACAGGGGTATCTGGATGTTGAACGGTTTGCTGATGGTTTCGCAGAGTATTGGGTAGTGGCTGAACGGGAGTGGCTCCCCAAATCACAGAGCTCTATCTACAACCTTCCTAGCAAAGGAAGTATTTATGACCAAGGAATGTGCAATGAGGGCAGACTAGACCTGGAGTCCATCTCTCTCTTTCTGCCTCTCTTCTCCCATCCTTCCTTCCTCACTCCTTACCTCTTCTTAATCCACAAGATGTATTTATTGGGATGTGGTCTTTAGAATCCCTTTCTTCTAAATCAGAGACGTTTTTTTAGGTCTCAAAAAATATATATTGCATGACTACAGAATGGGTGACTTTTTCAAAACCAAATCCTGTCTTTTTATTCCTGTGCATTGATAGAAAGTACTGGCTTCACACTAGGATAAGATGACATTAAAATGAGATGAATAAAATGTGTGTTAAATGGTTATGAGAATGATGGGTCACCACGACCTGCTGAGACGGTGTCAAGGCTCAGGGCCGCAGTCCATACTCCCTGCCTCGCCCCCCACCTGATTTGAAGCCATTTGAAAAATGCAGAAGTCAGACCGTGGTAGGTTTAAAGGTCTGCTTTATTACTGCTGAGAGGTAAACTGGAGAACTTGCCCTAGCTTTCTGGCACTATTGGGCTCCCTAATAGAGATTCTGACTCAGCTGTGGGTCATATCTCCTAAGCCTGTGGCATGGAAGGAACTGGAAGAAAACCATGCACACTGCAGGAGGGGCTCCCAACGAAGCTGCTTGTCCTGAGTTGCCCATCAGCTAAGTTCCTCCTTCTTCCGTGGGAGGAGCCAGTGGAGAGCAGACAGGACAGGAAGGGTGACTGATTGAAGTCTGCATGGAGGGAGGAAGAAGGACAACCATTTTTCTGCCTCTAAATGTGTTTTCATGGCTAAACCATTAGAAAAAGATAATTCTGTTTTCTTCTAAAGAAAGGTTAAAGGTGCTTTGGTCATGCTTATCTTTTTCGAAGATATTGTTATTCATTGTTTAATGAAGACAAAAGTTACAGACTGAGTCACTGGTTCTTGAATTAAATATTCATTGGTATCACCTGGGAAACCTGTTTCTAGTACAGGGTCTCAAGCTCTGCTCTCAGAGACTCAGTAGGAAGGCGTAAAGCCCGGGAATTCCTCGGGTGGTCTTAGGACCGTACCTTGAGCAATACCGCCTGGATATGCCTTCCTCCATAACCATCTGTTTCCGAACTCTTTTCATATTGGGCGCTCATCTTGTAGCCATGTCAAGCTTATTAAAGATGATTGTTGGGCATTCCCATTGTGGCTCAGTGGAAACGAATCTGACTAATATCCATGAGGATGTGGGTTGGATCCCTGGCTTCACTCAGTGGGTCAGGGATCTGGCATAGCTCCGATTCGACCCCTAGCCTGGGAACTTCCATATGCCACAGGTGCAGCCCAAAAAGCAAAAATAAAAAAGGATGATTGTTTACCACATCCCCGTTATTAATTAATATTATTCTTTCTTATATGTTCACAGAGAAAACCTAGACATATAGATGTGAAACTGTAAATAGTGGTTATCGGGGGAAGAGTTTTTCATTATTTTTTTCTACAGCGGTGTCTTTTGACAGTCTTTGATAATAAGCTTGTTTTTCTCCTATGTTCAGCAAAAACGCTGAAGATTCTCCTGTTTCGTAAAGGGGGAGGAAAGAGAGGAAAGAAGGAAGAAAAAGCAAGTCCAATGCTGAGGTTTTCAAGAAAAAGGAAAAACGATCCCTTCCTCTCAAACTTTACTTGACTCTTGGCCCTACCTGTTACTCAGATGCATCCTCTTATTGCTAAACCAATGGACTTTTGATAAGTCCTTACCAATTCCATTCCCTCACTCCAGTCTGTTCTGCGCACATCTCTTCATTGTATCTTAAAATGTAAACCATATTACATCACTTCTTTGCCTCAAACCTTTGTGATTTCCATTGCACTTAGACTGAAATCCAAATTTCTCATTTTGACCTATAATGTCCTTTTATAACGCAATCCCGCTAAACGTCTTCATCTCACTCCACTTGCTAGTCCTGTAGCCTAGTACAGTACCTGTCACAAAATAAATGCTTGACACATATTGGTGAATTATAGAAGGAATGGATAAACAGGGAATGCATATCCCTTCCAGAGAGGCTAAAGTGTAGAATGATTGGATTTGCTTCCCAAACCTACAGCTGGTCTTTCCCATTGGTGCTGATGACACTTCAGGGGTCATACTCATTTCCCAGGTTTTATTCCTTCCTAGTTGAACAGTTCTGATCTCTTATGAGCCCCTGAAGTCCAGCTATGTCCTTCTCTGACATTGAAGTCAAGTGGCTGAGCTTATGTAAGACAGAGCAGTGATGAAGGGAGTCTGTCCAGGACTCCGATTATCTGCCTTTCTAACTGGCTCGATGGCTTCCTGGTGTTTGTTTGCTCAAGATTCATGGGCAGAAGACAGAATATCCATTCTCCTTCACCTCCAGTCCATCCTGGTTTATACCTCAAAAATATCGTTTTTTTTCCACACTGAGTAAAAAAGGGTAAAAGTCTTTTGATAGGCCACCAGCAAGATAGTGACATCATTTCCTTTTTCAGTAACTATTCAAAAATAGCAGATTCTGTCCTTTTCTAAATAGTATCTGGAATAAAAGAAAAAATATCCTGGCTTCGAGATTCTATTTGTGGTATAGTTCACAAGAGAAATTCCTCCTTTTGGAAAAAAAAAAATTGATTCTATAATGAAATTACTCTCAAGAAGTAGGTTGCTTACTGTATGAGGTGAATTAATTTTTATGGTGATGGCAGTCAACACAGGGCACCAGGGTATCATTTAGTACATTGGAAGAGGCAATTTTCTGAAAAGTGGTTTATTTATCATCTACTAAGCTGAGCACTGAAGGGAAGATGCCATGGTTGGCACCCACCCCCCAGTGACAGTGAGTGGAGACACTCTAAGTCAGGCCTTGTACACAAGCCTGAGGATGTCTCTGAAAGCTGCTTTACAGTAAAAGCAATTCTTTCCATGGTTTTCTCACCTGCTGAGCTAAGTGCAAGAAAGGGAGTGGAACAGGAAGGCCACCAACCTGTGTCCTTCGAAGTCACCTCTGCATGGTTTTCTGTCTTGACCACTTCCTGATCTTTTATTTCAAAGATAAGCAGTTCCCACAACGTTCAAATCAGAGAGCTCTATTGGATTAAGCAAAGGCGAAGTGGGCCCAGAGATATGTAGAAGCTTCAAAGAATCAATGGCTTAACCAGATTTAGTAGCAGCACTGATGCTAGATGGTGTAGCATGATGCAAAATTTATAGAAGTGGCCCTTTCTCTTGTTTTCATTATAAGAAGGACAGATTTTTAATTCACCTGTATCAAAGAGAAGACTCTAGATGATCTGTCAACTGTTCATCTACAGAGGAAACTGGTGGTGAGTGTGGCGTCTCTGCTTCTGACCTCTGTGCCTTTCTTTGCCTTTTGCACTTCCCAACACTCACCCAGCTCAGAGGGCAAGCAACCCTCACACAATAGCGCAACCTTAGGGAGGAGAGCAGAGCAAAGAGTCAGTGTCAAGGGGGCAGACAGGCAGCTTCTAGAGCTGGCACTGTAAACTCTCCTCACACTGCGAATTCTCCTGTGGAGACAGCAGGCTGGATTCCAGTGACCTGTGTCTGGTCAGCAGATGTTCAGGTGGGCCATGCACTGGGGAGAGTCAGCATCATGTGCTTGTTGTAGGGAGGGCTCGGTGCTGTCAAGAGGATGCTCTGAGAGTTGTTCCCAAGAGTCAGAAAGCTGACCTCCTGGGGAAAAGCTACCTCACAGCCCAGAGCCATAAGACAGGCATCAGAATATCTGAGCCCCAGTGCATCTCAAGAGCACCTTTTTCTTGCTGTTTGGACTGTTTTCAGTGGGCTATGGCCTTCTCCCTGGAGTGCCTAATATAAAGGTGGTGGTGCTGAGCCTGGAACACTGAGAAGATGATATCTGATTCATTCTGTGGAAGGCCTGTGGCTCTTGGACTCAGGAGAAATCATAGATTCAGCAGAAACTCTAGCCTCATCAACTTCTTTGTTGGGCAGTTCATGGCCGCTATGTTTTTGTTTAATGCGTTTCTTAACGCTTGGGACCTCTTGAAGTATCATGGCATGACTATCGTTGGATGGCTTCCTATTAGCTAGTACATCCCTCCAGATTTCTGTACTTGACATATTAACTCACCTGGGCAAGTATCAGAGTTTCTTGCAGTATCCACTATGGTGCCTCTCATAGGAGAAGAGCATGAGCAGGAGAGCCTGGTGGCTCTGGGAAGACACTCCTGGGGTAAGGGTAAAGATGATGTTTAAATTTTTTTGTTTGTTTTAGCTTAAACATGTATTCTAATTCTAATTTGCATTCCAATTCATGCCATAACTGCATCTATTTACAAAATATATATATATATATATATATTCTCCAAAAGTATTTGAGGGAAATTCGAGATCCGGGAAGATGTTCCATGTCTTTCCTCGTGCCCTTTGCACATCCCCTGGATGCACTTGCCTGTCTGAGAAGGAAGGATGTGCTGATAGTCCTTGTTTCCCTGGCAGGTTGCATTTCCATCTTGTCTGGCACAGATTTAGATAAAGGAATGCAGGATTGCAATTACAAGTGTGCAAATACACAAGTAGTCAGTACAGAATCTGGTGCGCCTAGTCCTTCCCCATCTAGATGAAAGAGGGGAAGAAGAAGATCAGTGATTCCAATGTAGATTTGAATCTTTCTCAGCATCCCCTACCAATAGAGGCCACACATTCCATCCTTAGCTGTGTAGAAGCTACACCCACCCCACTAGGGAATCAACTTCCTCACAGGAGAAGATGGGGAGGGGAATGAAGATTAATGACATAGCATTTCTGCAGTTTCTCAAAGTACTCAGTAGCAACCTGTAAATAAAATGGTGCTGACTGTGTATGAGAGTTTAAATTTCATCATGAAAATGAAGTTAAGCCAGTTGTATTGAAAGTTCTGTGCAATTTCTCCATTTTCTCAGTATACTTTACATTCAAAAGCTATCATAGTTTAGCTTTGTTTGGGTGATTTCCAAACAGGTTTGTTTGGGTGATTTCCAAAAAGGTTATGATTTTTATATCCCACTAAGACACACATGTGAGTGTTTATGATATTGTTCAAATTCAGGAACTAATTACCTTTAATGAGAAGTGTTACAAGCCATACATTTCTCCTAATTCAACTTTCAATAAGAAAGAACAGGGGGAAATGTTTGGTATTATTTCCTGTGAATAGAGAAAAGCAGGAAATTTATTCAAATTTATGCCAGAATGCCTTTTTAAAAAGCTATTCTGTCTTTGGGATGCTGCATAGGCTTCAATGATTATGAACAGTTTTGTTTTCATTCAAGGGTGTTTTTAAAATTAAAGATCAGCTATCACCAGTGACCAGAAAACTTTACCTTGTCCATAGCAGTTTATGAATGAGATCAAAGGTATTCAAGAATCTTCCTTCCAGGGCATACTGTGTTAAGAAGTCACTTCACCCCCAGCATATGGTCAATTTTTTTTTTTTTTTTTTTTACTATTTTCAGAGAACAATTAACATTGTATACTGATGCACATTCACAGACACCATGAGCGAAGCACCAAACAATGAGAGAACTATTTTCCCCTAAGGCTCTGTTGGCCTAACTGTGAACTTGCCAATATTTCATGTCCTCTTCATCCATCCATGCCGTTGCATAGCAATTTCCTCTACTGAAATGCTTTTTCCATTTGTCCTCATGGCAAACTCCCACTTAATGTCTCTTATTTGATTTCCCTGGCACCTCCCCTTAGGCAGAAATAATCACTCATTTCCCTATATGTGCAATACTTCTAATACACTTTGAAGTATTTCTAATATAGTTTTATGTTATAATCCATTTTAGCTATTGGCTAACAGGCCTCTCCCCCAAGCAAGAACTTAATAAAAACAAAGACTCGTTTAGTCGTCTTCTTCCTTGCTTTTACGTGCCTCGTTATTTTTGATTGAATGCCAGACATTGTGAGTGGAAGAACAGAAGAGACTGAAGTAAACAGTGTTGACATCCAGAAATGAATACACTTCATGTTTTCTCAGGTTATCATTGCATATGGTTGAGCCAGTCTTGTCTCTGGTTGGGTTGGGTTGGGTTTGGGCTTCACTGTTACTATAGTTAACCTTGAGTACACCATGAACTTCAAATTCCTCCCATGGTGGGCTGCTCTTGTCTTGTGCTTAGAGTAGATCTTGCAGTGATGATGGATTTTTCTTAATGTCCCTGCTCCATCCTCAGATTGCAGTAGCTCATGCACATCTGGGCCATTATTGTCCTTCCCTCAGCAGTAGAATGTGTTTGCTTGCTACCAGGTGCTAGGCTTGTGATTAGGCCCATAGAGTTGGGGTTGGGGGTTGGATGCATGATGGGGGATCCCTCATTTCCCAATTTTAGGGAGGTCTTGTGGGCCTGAGCCTTGGGTATAAGCCTTTCTCAGCATGACCATCCCTCCCTGCCTCCCCTCCCCTCATCACAGCAGCCACGCTTTGAGTAGGAGAGAGCTTTCTGCTCCTTTTTGAGCTGTGACAGATATCTGCTTGGTATCAGTGCAGGATCGGGGGCCCAGATGAGCTCCCTGCCTCTCCTCCCCTGGGAGAAGAGAGCCTTTGCTTTTCTGTTTCCTGAAGCTTGGGTCTTTGACTCTGCCCTGGGACAGGAGGATTTCCTTCCCCACAGCAGCTGAAAGCTTGGCTACATATAAGAGAATGGTCTGGGGAAGCGGATGGGCATTTGTTTTGTCTGGATGGCAGCCAGTCGCCTCCTGACACCTGTACCACTGTTCTCATGCTTTTTCCCTACCCTCAGTCTTGCACACAATCATACCACTGTGACCTGCAAGACAGCATGGATCCTTCTTGTGTCTGGTGTCCCCAGTTATTCTGAATTGTCACACTAACCCACATTCTGTCTTTGAAAATTCATAAAATTAAAGCTTCTTTCTTCTTACCAGGTTTTCCCATACCTTGCCCTTGGCAGAACAATCTTTGTGTCCCATCTGTCCTCAAGGGAATTTGTCGTTCTTTGAAATTCAGTTCACTTGGTTGCCTTGTGACTTCAGCTCTCTGATGGGCTCTGGAAAAGTTGTGATTTTATAGATTATCTAAACTTTTTTTTCATTGGTAAGGTGAGAGTAGTTTTTTGTGGCTTTCAGTAACCCAAGTGGAAATGGAACTTCCCTAATATAATCTCACAAGTGCCCCAACAGCCAGCAGAACATTGTGACAGAGGAGACACTTCTTCAACTGTCTGGAGACATTTTTTTCTCATTCAAAAAAATACATATATCGTATTGTGGGAGATAACATATCTCTTTAATATTTCTCAATTAAAGAAGTGAAATGGTACAGAAAAATGCCTTTTGTTCTGTGGGCTTGATTTTTTTTTTTTTTGTGAGAGCTCATAAATTAAATAAAAGATTTCAAACTTTGCCCAATGACTATTAATCCTTCGGTCCTCATAGAAAAATGAGCCTGTCACCATTAAACATGCTGGGTTATTTTTAAGTCAGATCTGAGCCAATCCTTTTCACTTGCTGCCTGAAATAAGAGTTTAGGTAAAATAACTATGATGGCTTGTAACAAAAGTACTACTTGACTATCTTTCTGTCAATAATCAAAAAAAATTATTTAAAAATGTGCCAAATGGGAGAAGTCACCTTCTCCTGGTCCTCTGTGTAGATCATGCTGGAATGGCGAACCACAAGGCTGCCCCTGGTCAGGGATTCGCCTGTGTTCTGGCACTTTGTAGTGATGGGGGAGGGGAGCAGCCTATTTGCAGTGTTGAGAAAAATCAATTTTCATCTTCAAAAGATGAAACTACCAAGCAAGATATTGACTTAGAAATAAAGTGTTTCTTAAAGACTTCCCATATCCTATAAATGTCAGACCCAAACCTAAGATTTTGGTGATTTAAAGTTTATGGCTAATTTCAGACAAACATGCATATAGCTCTGCCTAAAGAAAAGAACTAGTTATATCTAATTTTCTTGCAGAACACTTTGCTACCTATATACAGCTAGTATCAGAGCTCTCAAAACCAGTCATCTTTTTTTTATTGATGGGTATAACTTGATCCCTTTCCCTTTATTTTCCATTCTAGGATTTTTATTCTTCTTTGTCCTGTAGATAAATTATTTCCCAACTTTTATGATAAAGTATATGTCACTGAGTTTGACAGACCTTTACAGGCAGCTTCTGCAATGTATAATATCCGTAGTTATTTAAACTTTAATAAGGAATGTATTATGAACCAGCTACGGAGACCTTTAGTTCTCTTCTGGCCTCGAAGCCTAACCAGTGTAATATACCGAGTGGACTTGGACAAAGAAGACAGCATTCTCACACATTGTGGGAATAAAGCACAGGAGCCTCGCAGGACCTGGGCTCACCTCCCCTAGAAGGAGCACTTTGGAGAACACTGAAGAGTCTGTTGCCTCTTTGCCTGCAGTCTTATGTTGAGTGGGTTTATCCTGATTTGAAGCATACATCTGGATGCTATTTTAGGAAGAGAAAGAAGAGAAGATGGAGGTGAAAGACCAGGGTTATTATTTTTAAAGCAAGACTCAGTATTACCTGAAAGGGATTAATTAAACTATTGGATCCCACTTTGCTTTACGTTGGATAAGACTATAAGGTATTTTCTACTGTTCACCTGGGTGGGGGGGGCGGTGCTTGTGAGGAAAACAGATCAGCTATAGGTAAACTCAAGGAATTACTTCTCTTCCCTTGCAATTCTGTATTGTGTTATGAATTATAACCTTACTATGCATATTTGAGAAACTCCTATTTTCCAGAAACTGCCAGAAATAAAAGAAATAAAGTCTGGTTCCTTGCCTTGAAAATGCTTTTCACAAATAAAAAATATCCTGATATTATCATCTTCTGTCCCCTAAATACTGCCCACCCCTGTTTTCACCTATTCATCCATTTTCCGATATCACCCCCATAGAGAATATAAAGAATATTTTTGAATAATCTCAATAAATAACTACAACTTATATGTGCGCTTTCTTTGCCCTAGACATTGTGCATCTAATTTACATATATTGTAAGTTTTATCCCTTGTGACATTTGTTAAAACACTAAATGATCACAAAGTATGATAGGGAACTAATTATTGTGAAAACTGGTAAAGAGATGGAAAGAATCGAGCATGTCGCCTGCCTTGTCCCTGTGAACTGCACCAGTGGGTAATCAACTAGCAGAGGAGGGGGATTGCTTCTTTATAAAAACATATTCATCAGCAAAGGAAAATTAAATTATAGAATTAGGGTATCACCATTATGCACCCCTCGTGAGTTAATAGAGCTATGTGTTGAGTATCAAGAGGGCCAGTGTCACAAAAAGACAACCAGTTGTCATATGCCTCCGGATGGAAAAAATTGTAAGACACAACCTATGTTCTGCCCAAAGGGATTGAACCTGATTCTCATCGAGCCTTGGGATCCCATTGCCCATTGGCAGCAGATACAGAGGAGCGTTGAATGGCACCACCAGTGTGCAGGCTGGGGGCAACCCTCAGGACAAATGACCCAGCTTCTTCAATAGAATGAAATGAAATGTAATGAAAAGAAAGATGGGCGGGGGCGAGGCAGGGCCGTGAGCTGAGGGAGTTGTAGGTTAAAGGAGACTTCGGAACACGTGAACATTTTAACATAGGCAAATCAAAACTGAAGTTTTGATTTTGAAATTCTGTTCCGGTGATAAAAATATAAGGAAACACAAGGAAGTGATTTCTTTGAAAGCCAAGATGGGGGTGACTTTTGTGGTGGAGGGATAAGGATTTGGACAAGAGTGCAGAGGCTTTTGAAGTGGCTGGCCAAGTTCCGTTTAACTGGGTGGTAGTTACAAGTATTTGCTTCATAATAATAAACTCGTTAAGGGATCCATTTGTTTGAGGTGGTTTTCTGTACCTGGTTTATTTTACAATAAGTATGACAAAAGTGTTCTCTTAAAAAAATGATTGCACAAGGCTGACTTCCCTTAACTGTTTTCAGTACCGATGCACCACAAGACTGACCTTGCAAAATATTAAAAGGTACCTCAGTGAAAGAATTCATTCATCACACACACTTATTTATTGATTTCCCACGATGTGCCAGGAATCGTTCTAGATGCTGGAGAGTCAAAGCTGAACACAGCAGACAAAAATCTCTCTCTCTACAGAACTTGAAATCTAGTTGGGAAGCAATAAATACAAGCATAACTTGAAGGCATTGCAGGTTTGGTTCCAAACCACCACCAAAAAGCAAGTCATAGGAATGTTTTGCTTTCTGTTTACACTATACAGTAGGCTATTAAGTATGCAAGAGCGTTATTGTCTAAAAAAAAAAAAAAAAAAAAAACAATGGACATACCTTCATTAAAAAATACCTTATTGCTGGAGTTCCCATCATGGCTCAGTGTAAAGAAATCTGACTAGTATCCATGAGGACACAGCTTCGACCCCTGGCCTTGCTCAGTGGGTTAAGGATCTGGCATTGCCATGAGCTATGGTGTAGGTCACAGACTCAGCTCAGATCTCCCATTGCTGGGGCTCTGGCGTAGGCTGGCAGCTACAGCTCTGAATTGACCCCTAGGCTGGGAACCTCCATATGCCTCAGGTGTGGCTCTATAAAAGGCAATAAATAAGTAAATAAATACCTTATTGCTGAAAAATACTAACCATCATCTGACAGTGTAGGGTTGCCACAAACCTTTTAATTTGTAAAAATATAATATCTGCGAAATGTAATAAAGCAAAGTGCAATAAAATGAGGAATGCCTGTGAGATAAACTACATTGTATTTCAGGTAGTGATAAGTACTAAGGAATAAGAAATAGGAAAAAGAAAGAAAACACCATCAGAAAGGGGTTGCAGTTTTAGACAGTGGCCAGAGGAGGACTCACAGAGAAGGCGAGTTGGAGTCAAGATCTAAAGGGAGTGAAATTGTGAACCACGTGAATAGTGGGGAGAACCTTCCCGACAGGGGGAATGGCAGGGGCAGAGTGTCTGAGAGGCCATGCGGCCGGTGTGTTCCAGGAATAGCAAGGAACTGGTGTGGCTGGAGCAGAGAGGATGAGAGGGAGAGAGAGAAAGGAAGTCAGCAAGGGCCTTATGGGGTGGGGGGGTAGAAGGCACCTGGGCTATTCTGGAGATGGGGAGAAGTTGTAGGAGTTTGAACAGGAGTAGGAGATGCTCTTACGCTTTAATAGGGTCTCTTTGGTTGAGGTATTGAGAACAGACCAAAGAGAGACAAGAAAGAGATTAGGAAGAACAGGAAGGGGATTCTTGAGAAATAAAGGAGCCTTGGTCCAGTGGGTGATCAGTGCTTGGATTCTGGCTATTTTGGGAAGGCAGAATCAAATAGGTGAATTAAAGGACACACCGAGGTTTGGGGCCTGAACAGCTGCACGGGTAGACGTGACATTTCCTGAGGATCAATCAATCTGAGGCTGGCGGGTGGGGCAGGGATGGGGGTGGGGGGCTATATCAGGAGTTCAGTTTGGGACCATTGCATTTGGGACATGCAGCTTGTGGTTCAAGGGAGCAATCTGGGAGACATGGGCATGTAAATGAGATGAAAAGACTGGAGATGGGATGGAATGACAGAGGCAAGGCATACATACAAAGGAGACAAGGTGCAGGCACTGAGCCCTCAGACACCCCGCTGTAAGATGAAACAGAGCCCCCCACCCCCAAATGAGGCTGAGAAAAGAGAAAGCAGAGGAAACCAGGAGTGTGGTGACCTGGAGGCTGGGGAAGCAAGTTTTAAGGAGGAAGGTGATCACGGTGTCAAGTGCACTGTCACATAAATAAGAGGAGCACTCTGCATTGTCCATTGGCACTAGCAATGGCCACTGGGGACTCTGATAAGAGCCGTTTTAATGGAGGTGGTGGAAGAAGGCTGGGCAGAATGGAAATGGCAGGAGAAAAACTGGAGACGATAAAAACACAATGTGTTCAAGGAATTTCACCAAAAAAAAAAAAAAAAAAAAGAGAGAAATCAGGATTGCTATTTATGTGCAGTGGTTGGGTATCCATGGGGATGGGTTCCAGGACCCCCACAGATACCCAAATCATGGATGCTCAAGTCCCTTATGTACCAGAGCAGAGCGCAGTTAGCCCTATGTATCCACAGATATGGAGGGTCGACTCAGTGCTATCCTATGAGATCAGATTGGTTTTTACTAGGTGTGTGCTACCTGAATTATGGTAACAGTGAAAATAATAGGTAAATATTAAGCCTCTGCAGTATGACAAGTATGGCTTTTCTGAATACTTAGATAAGTTTTAAAAAAATTTTTATTATAGTTGATTTACAGTTTTGTGTCAATTTCTGCCATACAGCATAGTGACCCCGTCATACATATACATACATTCTTTTTCTCATACTATCGTCCATCATGTTCTATCCCAAGGGACTGGATGTAGTTCCCTGTGCTATAGAGTAGGACCTCATTGCTTATCCATTCTAAAAGAAATAGTTTGCATCCACGAACCCCAAATTCCCCATCCATCCTACTCTCTCCCCCTCCTCCTTGGCAACCACAAGTCTGTTCTCTGCATGACTCTTTTAATCCTCAGAACCACCTTCATAGGGAAGAGGTTGCTCTTATTCCCGTTTTAAAGATGACAAAGCTGAAGAAGGAAGTAATATGCCTGACACCACACAGCTGGCAAGTGGAGAAACCAGGGTGGAGTTCAGATATTTTAGTGCTCAGACTCCATCCCTATTTTAACTCTGCTTAAAATAATATTTTCACAATGACGGTGTCAGTGAACAGTATACCACACCTAGGGCTGCCTCGGTCGGTCAGGAGAACATAGAACACAGACATTCTCAAAAGGTTAATATTTGTGAAAGTATTACAGAGCTCGTTATAAACTATTACCGCAGTGAGGGATGTTTATATGCAGCTGTGATGGGGAAAAAAATACTTTGTTATTTTTAGTGGTTCTAGGTACTTTTGCCCTAAGCATCTTAGACAACTTTGCCACATAACTAATCTGCCGTAAGGCAATTTTGCTGTAAATGAAAACTAAAAGAGAGATATTAAAAAGGACATAATGAAACATAAGACATGAATAACAAAAAAGGCTTTATTGCAAAATACAAAATATCTGAATACATTTAAGATGTGTGTACATTCATGACAGTACTGTACAAATAATTGATTTTAACTTGTGAGTTGTAAGCTTTTATCTTCCAAGTTTTTGGTTCACTGTTATACTCTATCTATCTATCTATCTATCTATCTATCTATCTATCTTTGCTTGTTAATTCATCCCTTTGTTCAGTATTGCACTTTTTCTTTTTTACTAAAATGTCTTCCATCAGGGGAAGTGTCAGTTCCCAAACACTGGGATGCATGTTTGTAACTGAGCTTTCCCTGCATTGTGAAACCCTCTACACTGTTGTTTGTGTTCTTGACATATTGTTGCACATCTCTTGATAGACAGCCAGTGACAAAGATATTTATGGCAAATAAGCATAGGGTAAAAATACTGGACACAAGTTTTAGTGACTTAGCAAAACAATGAGATATTGGCCGTCAAACTTTGAAAAGTGGTTTCTTTTGTTCTCTATTCTCTCTATCCTGTACCCTCTCTGCCTCCCTAATCTCTCGCCATTGGTTAGTTGCCTGGTGAATAATCCATGTTTAGAATTACTTTTCAACACTTGACTCTCTTTTGCTCCTCCAGTCAATGCAAAAAAAAAAAAAAATCCTGAAAGTGCTGCTTTTCCATGCATTGTTCATTCTTTAATTTCTTACCTTTGGCTGGTGTAGTAGAGCAATCTGCAGAATTTGGAGCAGCTAGTTGTCATTCATTCACTTTCTATATTTGTGGAGCAAAGGGTTGTCAAAGAGAAAGAATGATATTAGCAGCATATTAAGAAGCAAGACCCATGTCTGTTCACACTTGCAAGTAAACATGTGGCAGCAAGGGACACAGATTGACAAGTGTTTCGGATATTTAGAAATTCTGTGGTTTGGAAGCAGAACACAAGACTTTTGATGCTATGACAACTCATGCAAGCCCAGTGCTTGTTGGACTAATGAGATTTTTCAAAGAAAATTCGAAATCATAAAATGTTACTATTAAATGACGAACTGATGAGAAGCAATTATTGGAATGCAGTGTCCTTTAAAAGTGGATTGGGTTTCCGAAAAAGGACTGTCAGCTAGCATCCCTCATTTTGCTTTGTAATTGCAATTTCCAGGCCATCTGAACAATTGTGTGACCCTTGAGGAAAGAATTAGTGATTGCAATCACAGCCTCCTAATCAGGCGTCTTAAAAAGAGCTATACTTGAAAATCTTCCTCATATGGAGGGCATGCTAACTGGTTTTGCAGTTTCTCTCATATATTACTGCTATGAGTTAGTGTTGGAGGTGTGTAATAATTGTCTAATCTAATGAAATACAGAAGTTGAAAAAATGCTCTCAAGAATGTTGTCTGTAGAAAATGGGAGCTGTTGGTCTAATTGCCACCGCTTTATGAAGCTTGGATTTTTGCAGAAAGTCTATAGTAAACAGAAAAATTGTGTCAAGGTGAGAGCTTGGTTTCCTTAAACAGTTAAAAATGATGAGGCAGGGATGTTGCATGTAATTCTCTATGAAAAATGAATATATTACTTGACTGAGTTTCAGATTTATTTTTGGTGGAATGGGTCTTGTTTTCCCTGGTGTAATACTATTTTTTGCCAGGGTATTCATTTTTGAAATCTTGTTAGAGGGTATCTGGCTCTGACACAAACGCCCCATCTTTCCCTCTTCTCTGCTCGTAATCAGCCAGTCTCCAACCGAATCGGGAGAGTCATTTACGTGGATAAGCACCTGTTGTGGAAGCAAGCAGCGTTTTTTTTTTTTTTTTTTGTCTTTTGTCTTTTGTATTTTTTGTTGTTGTTGTTGTTGTTGCTATTTCTTGGGCCGCTCCCGCGGCATATGGAGGTTCCCAGGCTAGGGGTTGAATCGGAGCTGTAGCCACCGGCCTACACCAGAGCCACAGCAACGCGGGATCCGAGCCGCGTCTGCAACCTACACCACAGCTCACGGCAACGCCGGATCGTTAACCCACTGAGCAAGGGCAGGGACTGAACCCGCAACCTCATGGTTCCTAGTCGGATTCGTTAACCACTGCACCACGACGGGAACTCCGGAAGCAGCGTTTTAAAGCAGATATAGGGAAAGAATTTAAGGGACCAATGAATTATTCACTCTAATTGAAACACCGAACTGGTTGAAATTTGTAATTTAGCAGGGTGTTTTTCTTGAAACCCACTGGGGCTAGGAACTCCTTCATTTTCGAAAAGGCCTTAAGCATTATGGAAGCTTTTGTGTGTTTAATTGTCAGCTGATTCAATCTCAGTCTTAGGTCTGCCACGCTGCCAACATTTTGACCGTTTCTAGGCTTTATTTCTGTTATAATGGTTGTTGTTTCTGTTATAATGGTTCTGTTGTTTCAATAGTTGAGTGGATTTACCATTCTTCCGCGTTAACATTTTGCAGGTCATAACAAAAGCGCTAATGACAATATAGACATTGAAAGGACATGTGATGAAATAGCCACAGGCTCTTTTTTTTTTAATGCATATGTTTTATAACAAGATTTTACTGGGGTGGTGTATTTTTGTGATTCATAGGTCATTAAAATTGGTTTGTACCTTTTACCCTTTTCTTTTTTCTTAGAAGCATGCGTTTTTGGTGTATATCTTTGCAGAGACTGCTCATTTGCTGTGGTTTTGTGATTTGGAAATACAGTCCTGAAACAACTGGGCTGAGACCATGATTCTCATTTCACTTTGGGCGCTTCTCACATCAGTGGGCAGAATGATTTAGTCACACTCCAGTCAGGACGTGAATCCCAGATACAGTCTCAGGGGTGAAAAGTCCAGGGGTTGTCCATTTAGCCATCACATTTCTCCAGGTAGAACTTTGATAACCATTACAATCATTTTATTCTCTCCTCCCTTGTTCAAGCATTGCTATAGTTAATGTTATGTCAGAATTGCCATTATGATTCATGTTTTTCTGGGATTTAAAAATGGAAATTCTTCAGGCAGAAAATGGGCACATATGGTTACTGCAGAAAAAGCTGTTACAAAGCCCGTTTTAAGGTGAGCTGCTGATATTTTTGTGGCATTAAAAACGCTTGGCCTGTCCCCACCGTTGGAAAAGGGCCATTCATTCCCCTGGACAATGTTAATTATCAGCAACTTGAGTTGGTTTTCTAGTTTCTTGAAATTTGAGCCTATCTTTCTCTTTCCTCCTTTCAAAATGGAGAGGACCAAAAATTAGGTAAAAATAAGACATTTCAAGGAAGTTCCTGTCGTGGCTCCATGGTAACAAACCTGACTAGTATCCGTGAGGATGCGGGTTCGATCCTGGGCCTCGCTCAGTGGGTTAAGGATCCGGCATTGCCATGAGCCATGGTGTAGGTCACAGATGTAACTCAGATCTGGTGTTGCTCTGGCTGTGGCATAGGCCAGCAGCTGCAGTTCCAATTCGACCCCTAGCCTGGGAACCTCTATATGCTGCAGGTGCAGCCCTAAAAAAAAAAAAAAAAAAAGACAAAAATATTATAGGTATGTCCCTATTTTTTTTTTTTTTGGTCTTTTCTAGGGCCACAGCTACGGTATATGGAGGTTCCCAGGCTTGGGGTCTGATTGGAGCTGTTGCTGCCAGCCTATGCCACAGCCACAGCCACAGCAGATCCAAGCTGTGTCTGTGACCTGCACCATGGCTCATGGCAATGCCAGATCCTTAACCTGCTGTGTGGGGCCAGGGATCGAACCCACAACCTCATGGTTCTTAGTAGGATTCACTTCCACTGCACCATGACAGGAACTCCCTTTCCAAAATTCTTATTAAAGTTTTAGAAGGACAGAGTAATAAAGAAGGGGTAATGTGTTAAGGACTGTGTTTCAAGACAGTGTTCCAGTAGAATCTCTTTTTTTCTTTAGATTGAAAACTGAAGATTTGCCTCTTTTTCTGAGACTGACTGCTTTATGTATCTTTGCCTTGCACATTGAGACTTAGAACACGAACGTCTATGTAAGAATAATTCAACCCACATCTAGAAAGCACATGGTTGGCACCCAGTAAGCTTTTTTTTTTAATGGATGAAAAACAAATTTAACCAACAGTATTTCAAGGTACAGGCAAATAGGAAACACCGATGTATGACTTCTGTCTGGTATTGACTCCCTTAATTTCATCATGACTTGATATCGGCTGCCAAAATGATATATGTGCCTAATAAGTTCTCACTAAGCCACATAATTTTTATTTTTAAAAAAACAGCACAATCAAGAGAGAGACAATTACATGAAAAGCACTTATTGATGAGGAGGGTAATGTATAATAGGGAGCTGGCTAAATGCTTCTGGAGTGAAAGCCTATTGTTTACTCAAAGAGTCTACTCTTCTTTAGCTGGTTTCAGTTATTTCCAAGTTGACAAATTGTGATCAATACTCTGTTATTGGTCTGATAATTAACAGATGATGGCCTGTCTCTATGAATTGTAAGTGCGGGGTGCTAATTAACATTTGTTTGGATCACTTGGTATTTAGTTGTCAAAGACAGCTATTATAATGGCAAAGAATGTTAGAAGAGGGTTTTTTGTCATTGTAGGATTTTATTATTATCAGAAATAACTATAGTGTGTGTGTGTGCCTGTGTATGTGTGTGTGTGAAGGGATGCCTGGTTTCTGTTACTGCTTACTCTCCTATAACTACAGTAGTCTAAGAACTCGTCTAAAAGCCTTAAGTATTTCCAATTAATTTTATCTGTGCCCTCTTAGCTTCAAGGGAGAGAAAAATGATCTGTAATCAAAGTGGAGATGGTGAGATTCCTGAACACGAACTAAAGGTGCTAAATATGGTTGATTGAAATATCACTGATTCAATTAAAATTTAAGGGTTAGTATGGAGTCTTAAAACTTTCAGAAGTTGTATGATCTGTTTTATAATTAAAAATAAGTCTACGCATTCTTTTCCACTCAAGGGGGAATTTCACTGGGGTCTCCAGGTGTATAGTTATCTACAGAGATGTTTAATGGGTCACCATTGTGGAATTAGGGTATTTCCTAGAAAGACTAGGAAATCAATGTTTTCTTTTAGCCTGAAACTTTCTCATCTGTTTTCTGATGTTCAGAGAGGTACTACAACTATGAGAAAAGTATGGACTCTAGATTTAGACTTGGCTTCAAATCCGGGCTACAAAATCTGCTCCCTAGCGTGTAAGTTTGCACATCATTTTGGGATCCGTTTCCTTATCTATAAAAATATGACTAATATTTTTCTTGTTTGGTAGATGTGAGATTATATATGTTAAGATCTGTATTAGTCTGGGTTGTCCAGAGAAACAGAAGATAAATGTAAAGAGATTTCTTATAAGGAATTAGCTCACACAGTTATGGAGGCTGAGAGGTCCCAAGATCCCCAGTTGGCAAGCTGGAGACCCAGCAGAGCGTATGGAATAGCCCCAGCCTGAGTCCAAAGGCCTCGGATCCATGTTAGCCAGTGGTGTATATTCTAGTCCAAGTCTGGGTCTGAAGGCAGGAGAAGACTGATGTCCCAGCTCAAAAACTGTCAGCAAGAGAGAGTCCTTTCTTGATCAGCCTTTTAGTTCTCTTCCACCCCTCAAGACTGGATGAGGTCCACCCACATTAGGAAGGGCAACCAGCTTTACTTAGGCTAGTAATTTGCATGTTAATCTCATCCAGAAAGACCCTGGCAGACTCCCCCAGAACCATGTTCAAATATCTGGGTGCCCTATGACCCAGTCAAGTTGGTACGTAAAATCAACCATCACAAGGCTTTATCATAACATTTGGCATAACAATTAAGAGAAGAGGCTCTGGAGGTTCAAATCCTGGCTCTGCCAGCCTTTAGCAGAGTGATATCAGGCAAGTTAGGTCTGAGTGTCTCTGTTTTCCTTATCAGTAAAATAAGGACAGTATTATCGTTAAACTCATGCACGGTTGACGTACAGACTAAATGAGTTGATATGTGTTAGGTATACAGAACGTACCTGGCTTTTAGTCAGTGGCATGTAAGGTTTCCTATGACTGGTATCATCATTATAAGTGCTAAATAAGTCATAGTCACTTTACATCCTTTAATTCACTTTTGAAGACACTGACTGTAAATTTTACTACAGAGTTACCTCCTTGATCTGAAATATTTGAAATGTCATAAATGAGAGGGAAAGTCTTGTTTTCTAGAATGACAGATAATTAATTTACATTCACTGAACAGCTGTTACACCCAGTGTAACTCTCCTAACATAGGGATATACAGGGTCACAGGAAGCAAGGGATTAACACAGATGTGTATCAATTGTTAACATAGCCTTTCTTGAAGGCACGTTTTGATGGGCCTGAGCCTTGAGGATGATAACTCACAAGGCCATTCCAGACAAAGAGACTACATTTTTCACATTTTGACCAAGAGAAACCTAAAAATACTGTATTTAAAACCTAATCTTTAAGCATGTGTCTTAGTATTTGGTCCAAATATTGTGTTTCTCTTTTGTGTCTCATTTCTCCTTCTTAACATACCATGTTCCAATTGAAGATACAGTTTTAATCTGGTGCCTGTCCTTAAGCTCATTAATTTTTTTATGGCTAAAGATGTTTGTATTTATTCATATTGACTACAGAAAGACACACCAGTCCTATTTAGGTTTTGAATTTTTTGCTATGAAGTTGTGTTATTAAAAATAAAAAGACAAATCAATATTTTAGCAAAGATTAAAAAAGAGAGGAGTTTCTGTCATGGCACAGCGGAAGCGAATTTGACTAGGAACCATGAGGTTGTGGGTTCGATCCCTGGCCTTGCTCAGTGGGTTAAGGATCTGGCGTTGCCGTGAGCTGTGGTATAGGTCGAAGGCACAGCTCGGATCTGGCATTGCTGTGGCTCCGGCATAGGCTGGTGCTGTATCTCAGATTTGACCCCTAGCCTGGGAACCTCCATGTGCCACGAGTGCTGCCCTAAAAAGCAAAAAAAAAAAAAGAAAAGAAACAAAGAGACAGCTGATCTGTGGTTAGATGAATTTTAGAATACGTATATTTATTATACAGCATATAATGTTATTATTTATTACATATTTTTATATAGTATATATTATGTGTAATAAATATACACACACTTTTTTGAGTTAAGGTCTTTTATATTCGAGCATACTCCTCCCATCCTTAGGCAGGCTAGACATTGTTTTCCTCCTTCATTGTGCTTTTCCAGTAGGATTTCACTGGCCAACACTTAATTAAAGTTCGTTTCCTCTTTTTACGCTCCAGGTGTTATTATGCCGCTCCCTTCAAGAAGTAATTTGCATGCTGTTTATTGAAGCTGTGAATTTAATCATCTCAGTCCCATGCTATTGCAGGATGACTGTAATAAGATCTATTGACTTTTTTTTGGAGCATATTTTTGCCTCCATTGTGTGTTGTTTTGCTGGAGTACTGAAGGCAGTGCTTGTCTTAGGGCACATCTAAGTAAGTTGACTTATTATATTTTCAAGTGTACAACATAGTGACTTGATATTGTTATATTATACTCCATATAAAGTTATTATAAAATATTGGCTATATTCCCAGTGCTGTCCATTACATCCTTGTATCTTATTTATTTTATACCTAGCAGTTTGTTCCCCTTAATGCCCTTCACTTTTCTTGCCCCTCCCTCCAACCCTCTCAGCACTGATAACCCACAAGTTTGTTCCCTGTATCTGTGAGTCTTTTTCTGTTTTGTTATATTTTTAAAGAGAAGCCAGTAATCAAGACAGTTATATGTGAAATCTCTTGATTTGAAATTTATGGAAATAATTCAGTGCTTTTTCTAAGCACTTAGTTGATGTTTTAAACAAAAGAAGCAGAAATTTATAAGTAAATAAGATCAAATGAATTGCCTAATATGGTTGTGATCGGTCTTCATAAGGATTTAACCTTGATTTTTCTGTTTTTCAAAAAACACTCAAGGCTTTGTCGATGTCAGGCCAATCCTCTGTCTTGATGTTTTCCAGCTATGTGTCAGAGCAGTTGGGATCACTCCAAGAAGCCTGCCATTACCTTAGATAAGGACTAGCCTGGGCTTTAAATTGATTGTGTTAAGTGTGTTGTTTAGTTTGAAAACTGGGAGACTTGTTTCTTCAGGATACATTCAAGTATTCATCCTGAAATGACATCTCTGGTATTTTCCCTCAGTTTCTTTTTGAAGAAAACAAGAGTCATGAGTTGAGCCCAAGTCCCAATTTTGTAGTAAGACCAATGGCTATTAGACCTCCTTTACAGGCAAAGAAAGGGAACCCTACTTTTTAAACCAGAGGTTTGAGAACCCTCAGCATTGGTACCACAGGAGAAACGTGTTTCAGTGCTGGGCGTCTGTGGGATGCATAGAGCCCCTGGATTGATGTGCCTGCCTCCTTCCCGAAGCTGGTACAGATGAGGCCCCTTTGGATCAGCCGCCCTGTCCCAGGAAGTTGCCAGTATTCTCTGCTGCCCTAGGGGTCTTTGATAGAGAAGCTTCAAAAGTGTTTGACTAGATAATTGCTCAAAATTTTCTTGAGTTTCACATTCACTTGCAGGGGTCTAAGCGTTTGTGTTGAACCATGACTTCGATGTGTAACATACTGATTTAATTAGGATTAGTGTCATCTGAATTGTTGAAATGTGTCTATTTTCAAAATATAGTGAATGCATGTTAACATAGAAAGGCAAACAGAAATGGTATTTTTCTTTGCAGAGTGGTTTTAAATGACTTGTGGTTTTGCTCCTAGTGACAAAGCTCACATGTGTTATTGGCACGTGACCCATGAGCCATGCCAGGGGTCTGGGCAGTACATGGCATCAGATTATAAGCCACAGAATGAGAAGCGATTGAGTGAAAACCTTGAATACATGGGAAAACAGATAGTACAGTCCCAACCCTGGGCTTTACCATAAAACACAGCTCTTCCATGTATGGACTCTCACATGTCTTTGCTTCCTTCCTCCTCTGTTTTTTTTTTGTTTTTTTTTTCCCACATTTTCAAAGCTTATCATGTTGGCATTTCTTTGAAGAGATCTAAAAGCTTTTTTTTATTAGGCTCCTCAAAACTAGATCATTCTCACATCTATTTCCTGTGTGTATAAGTGTATGTGCTTTTATAAGAAACAAATAAAGGACTTCCCCATCATAGTTTGCAACTCCTATTCAAATGCAACCACTGGACTGTAACCACTGGACTGTTTGTTTCATAGATGTCTTTTAAAAATGAAAGGTGAGTTTTATCCAGGCAAAAAACACAACTAACACGACTGTGATAGTGGTCTGAGGTGGCTGCAGGTTAGTTTCTTCTGGCCCGAGTGGACTTCTGCCCTAGTTATTCTTGAGCATGTTCACTTATACGTGTGTGTGTGTGTGTGTGTGTATTTTCTTTCATCTAAGTGCAGTGGTCTTCCGTAGGGCTCTAAGTCTAAGGTGTGTATTTTTAGTTGTTGAATTGAAATGGTTCTTAATCACGTACAGCCAGCAGTAATTCTCACATGACCCATGTCTTTTAAGGAACCTCTCTCGGGCTTTTTCCTATCTGAGATACAAACCATGTCATGTCTATGGATCTGATGAAAACAAAGTCATACCAGGAAAACATTCCATTCCTTATTTTAGAGCCGGAATGGGCTGTGAATTTTCTTCCTACTAATTTACCTGAGAAAGTGTGTAGATTGATTCGAAAGAGAGCATTTGGCCTCTCCTGTTTAAGAGGGGGAAGGAAGAATGCTCTTTCCAGTAGCAGTTAATGAAGCTGGACATTTGGTCACTGGACTGTAACAAAGGCTTTGAAAAGATCAAGATAATGAGGTTTCTTTCTGAGTGCCTCTGCAGGTTTGTTTGTTTTTTTTTAAAGACCAGATGAACAACTAAAAATGATTTTCCCTCTTTAAGAAAAAAAATAAGTTCTTATTTATGGTTTTTCTTTAAAAAATGAGAAGTCAAAAACAGTTGAACTTGACTAATTTGACTTGTTTTAAGTAGAAGATTTCACTTCATGCTCTATCTGTATGCGTGCATTTCAAATAAATCTTAAAATGTGGAGAGACAAGAAAACCATTACTCTCTAAATTGCTGTATTACTGTAAAACTAAATTTAAAGGGAATTTTGAAGAGCACCAGATATCCCATTATTTTGACAATCCATCAATTGACAAAAGTAATCTGAGCACACACTTCAATTTATTAGAGATAATTGTTCTGGGAATGCTAACACCCAAGCTCAATAAGATCAATAACAAGTTTAGAGTTGAATTTGGGGTTATGGTTTAACTTTAATCCAGTCTATTTAACTTACTCATCAACTATTCACATTCTATAGATTGTTTTTATTATATATACTAAATGAAAATTTATCTTCTAAAGTTCCATAATTTTTTCTGAAACAAATGCACATAAGTGATATTGATTAGTACTTCTTCATTTTTGGACTATTTTAACATGATATTTTCTGTATATTTATCTGGTGACTATTGCTGTCTCTTTAATTAACCTATCCTGCAATTGGTTCACCCTGGGCATTTTAGTCATGACTCAAAGTCCCAGCTTAGTAAATATTTGTTGATTCATAAATGGTATTCATGCCTGGTTACTAGAGAAAATCTGCCCAAAGATTTAAGAATTTAAAGAGGCTGAGTATTGCATTCCTGATAGTGTGGTTTGTCATAAGGGGAAATTTTATAAAAAGAGATTTCATAGTTACCTCTTGAAATGGCTCTCTAGATGGGATTCACTGGGAAAAGGGCATGCAGAATTAGGCACGTTTCCTTTATGATGGGGTTACCAGACTGGGTCGTGGGGCTGCAACAGCACATGACTCTACCTGCGTTTCAGTGGTTCATGTAACACACCCTCTCAAACCATTTGCTTGGCCAACATGTAATAACATCCACAGCCTCTTGGATACTATACCAAAAGAAAGGCACCCATGTTTTAGAGGGATCCTGTCCCTGAAGATGGTATCAAGTTTGCGCATTTCAATTCATGAAGTAAGACTGAACGGGTCAAGGCTATTTAGCCTGAAGAAAAGAGTCATGGTGGGATACATGATCACTGTCTTCCGGCATCTGAATATGAGGAGGAGGAGAGAGGAGGTTTTTCATTTAATATGGGGGAAACGCTTCCACAGGGATCTTATGGCACCAGGGAATGGGGTTCCGTGGGCCTAAGGTCCACAGCGGTCCAGGCCAGAAATGGCAAAGGCCTATCTTTGCATATGCAACAGATGATGCCAGGCTGGAGATGAGGGCAGTAGGGGTCCTGACTAGCAGTCATGCACACTGGCGTTGAGGGGAAATTTTTTTTACTTCACCCTGTTGAACAGGATCTGTCCTTTTAACTCTTGGTTTGTACCACTCAAGCAGTAAGTTTTCCTTGTATTGTGATGCTTTCTAACCTATCTTTTTTTTTTAATATATTTTTTTTTTTATTTTCCCACTGTACAGCAAGGGGGTCAGGTTATCCTTACATGTATACATTACAATTACATTTTTCCCCCACCCTTTCTTCTGTTGCAACATGAGTATCTAGACATAGTTCTCAATGCTATTCAGCAGGATCTCCTTGTAAATCTATTCTAAGTTGTGTCTGATAAGCCCAAGCTCCCGATCCCTCCCACTCCCTCCCCCTCCCATCAGGCAGCCACAAGTCTCTCTCTAGAAGCCATAGATAAGAACTCTGCTTTACTCATCCTATATTCCTACAGCTACTGCGTTGATTGTCCATATTGATTTCATTGAATCTTTCGTAAAACAATGTTAACATAACCTAATGCATTATGTCAAAGCGTTAACTCTGGTAGCATGCAGTTTTGATTATTTTTGTCTTAGAGATTGTTGCCCTCTAACATTTTCCTTTATGACCATTTTTTTATTGTTATTTCCCCCAACACACTTTTTTTTTTTCCCACTGTACAGCATGGGGATCCAGTTACACATACGTGTATACATAATTTTTTCTCCCATTGTTGTGTTCCCTTGTAAGTATCTAGACAAACACCATATGATATCACTCATATCTGGTATCTAATATACAGCACAAATGAACCTTCCCAAAGAAAAGAAAATCATGGACTTGGAGAATAGACTTGTGGTTGCCCGGGAGGAGGGGAAGAAAGTTGGAGGGATTGGCAGCTTGGGGTTGATGAATGCAAACTATTGCTTTTGGGACGACCATTTTTCATTTGTTTTCCAGTAGCCATTACGTTTTCACAAGCAGTGTTTTGCTTTTGTTTTTGGTTTTGCCTTTTTCTGAAAAGACAAAGTTCGAAGGAGAGATGCTTGGGTTGTGAAACATATTTCCCTCAGTGGGCACAATTCTGGCCCCCACTGACTTAATCAGGACAGAGGAGGTTTTTTTTTTTTTTTTTTTTTTTTTTTTTTTTTTTTTTTTTGTCTTTTTGCTATTTCTTGGGCCACTCCGGCAGCACATGGAGGTTCCCAGGCTAGGGGTCCAATCAGAGCTGTAGCCACCGGCCTACGCCAGAGGCACAACAATGCTGGATCCAAGCCACAACTGTGACCTACACCACAGCTCACGGCAACGCCAGATCCTTAACCCCCTGAGCAAGGCCAGGGATCGAACCCTCAACCTCATGGTTCCTAGTCGGATTTGTTAACCACTGAGCCACGACAGGAACTCCCAGTGGAGTTGTTCTACATAACTAGAGGGTAAAAGCTCTTTATTCTTTTAATGCCCGGTCATCAGGTTGACGTTTCTCTCCAACTCAGTTGAATTTAACAAGTAATTACTTAGGAGTATTATATTCTCACCACAGTAGGTATTCAAAAAAGTGCCAGTTTATCCCAATTATCAAGTCTGGTTATGAGGAGCTTTTGAAACGGCATCCATCATGTGCTGGGGAAAAAGGCGTTTATTGCTCAAAACTAGTCCCCTGGCCCATGTGTAGTTGAGGAGGTGGGAATTGTTCAAGAGCACAGCCTGTCTGGATTAGAACCAGATCCTACCACCAACCAGCCATATGACAACTGGGCAAATTGCTTAAACTCTTGGGGTGTCAGTTTCCTCACCTGTACGATGGAAATAGTAATAGTACCTACCCCATATGGCTGTGATGATGTTTGAATGAATTCTTACATATGAAATACTTACAGCAGTGCCTGGGTAGTAAGTGCTTATGTTATCATTATTATCTCAAGGCCTATACGATGGAAAAAGTTTATCTGGGAAAAGAATAGAGGGTAACTAATTGCCCTCCTGCACCCCTTTGCTCCCTCTCATGGTTTACCGATAGAACCCATCATTTGTTTGACTTGCAAAGAAGAAAGAGCGAATGAAAAAGGGAAGAAAGCAATGAAAGAAAGGAGGGGAAAGAGATAGACAATACTGTACAGCTTTTCATCTCTACTAGGAGATGAAGTCCAGAGAGCATTGACAGATGCTAATTTCCTGAAAAAACAAATCCCAGCATTTGTACAAATAGCCGTTGATTCATTAATGTAAATTTTACATCCTCTGCATTCAGCTAGGGACAGAACCAACCTGGATGGCTCAGACAATCAGCGGTTTGCTCTGGCTGTACAATTAGGTCAGTGGATGGTTACTAAGCTACTCTCCATGTATTGACCGTTGTTGATTTAAAGGCTAAGGCCCTTCTATCTGTCTCAGCTGCATTTTAGTTAATGACCTTTAATGATATTTTTATGCTAATAGCCTCAACTTGCTGACACCCTCTGTGTTGTAAATTTCTTCGATAACCGAGTTTTTGATAGCAAATTGCGCCTGTTGGTGAATAATTTGCATTAATAGAAACAATGGTATATGTACGCAGAGGAATCTTGTTGGGGGGTAAGAACTTGCATGGCATGTCATAAGTTTTTAGTGATAGAGGTTGGATGACCATATGAGTATATTTCAGACAGTTTACCAAAGTGCTTAATTTAATCAGATAGGTAAAAGCATATGATAGCTGCAAATAACCAGGAAGCCAGAGGCACTTTGAACAGTATTCAAAGGAACATATTGACCCTGAAAATAAAAGGCAGAAAAGAGGTCTTGGCATATGATGCTCATAACCATTTACTATGAATAATGTAAGGAAAGTTGTGGAGTTCCTGTTGTGGTACAGTGGAAATGAATCCGACTAGGAACCAAGAAGTTGAGGGTTTGATCCCTGGCCTCCCTCAGTGGATTAAGGATCCAGCATTGCTATGAGCTGTGGTGTAGGTTGCAGAGATGGCTCGGACCCTGCGTTGCTGTAGCTGTGGTATATAGGCTGGCAGCTGTAGTTCCAATTGGACTCCTAGCCTGGGAACCTCCATAGGCTGCAGGTGTGGCCCTAAAAAGCAAAAAAAAAAAAAAAAAAAAAAAAAAAGGTAAGGAAAGTTGTAATCCCCCAAAATGAAAAAGTGATTTTTCTGTCCTGTTACTAAACATGTGTTTGTCTGTTTGTGTAGCTGTGTGTGCTTCTTGGTGTCTATATACAAACAGCAATTAAATCAGAACTTCTTACATAAAACCTCATCATTGTCATCACTGTTCTAATTGTTGTCACTCAGATTTTTGGTAAGATTATCCTTTTTTTTCCTCTCGTATTCCCGATCTGCTGATTGTACTTTACAATTCTCACTTGGCAGAGACTGTTTCATTATATGGTATAGAATGCATTCAGGTTATTGGCACACACGAGTGCTTTCCTGTCATAAGAGACATAGAAGTTTGTATTTGTCTTAGTCCATCTGCTATGACAAAATATCACAGACTGGATGGTTTATAAATAATAGAAGTGTATTTCTCACAGTTCTAGAGGCTGAGAAATCCAAGATCAAGGCGCTGGCAAATTCAGTGTCTGGCGAGGACCCACTTCCTAGATCATAGATAGCATCTTCTTTTAGTGTCCTCACCAGAGGGCAGGGGCAAGGGATCTTCTGGGGTCTCTTGAGGGTGGAGGGTGGGCAGTCTCTACCTGTTCAGACTTTATGTTTGAACATATTGAGAAGTAGGTTTTTTTCCTTAAGCAAAATGATTGCTTGTTAGATCTCAAAATATAGATATGAGGTAATGAATGGTAAATCTCCCATGCATATGCATAGACTGTATTTGTACTTTGATTTAAATAATAGGGCAATTCAGAATGAGCATTTTTGCTAAATAAATGCAAATATGAAATTAAATTTCTTTAAAACAATGTATATCATTTATTGGCTCCATATTCCCAGCCTAGGTTATTACATTATCAATTTATCTCGCCAACTTCTTTCCTTTCTTTTTCTATTTTTTCTTTTCTTTTCCTTTCTTCCTATCTCCCCTCCATCCACCCCCCTTCTTTTCCAGTGATAAGCATCTGCTGACTTTCTTTCTCCATCAGAGTAAAATTGTAATGACCCATTACTTTTCTAACTTCATCTGCTATTACCTTTCCTCTGCTCACTTTGCTTCAGACCATGGTCTTACACTTTGATGTGGTCACAGTAACTGGGAAGGGGTGTGGGGAGGTTGTTGTCAGTACACAAATGGTTGAACTCGGTTTTACCCCCCAACTGCAGTTTATGACCAAGAAAGTCTGCGAATTTGCATTTCTGGCCAAGTTTCAGTTGATGCTGCTGGGCAGGGGACCATATCACTGCTCCAACTCACTGACCTCCTTTCTCTCCCTAGACTACAGAAGGTTTGTTTCCACCTCAGGGCCTTTGCACTTGCTGTTTCCACTGCTTGGAAAACTCCTTCCCTGGTATCCTTCAGGTGTTTTCCTAAATGTATTTTCTCATGAGAGCTTTTTGGGCCCCTGGGTTTAAAAATGCAACTCCCTCTTTCCCCACACTATGCACTGCTTTATTTTCTTCCATTTATCTTTTGCCCATTTAGCATGTTATATATTTTATTTACTTATAGTGTTTTTCCATCTATCTCCCTACTAGAACATAAGAACCCAAAATGTAGGGATTGTTTCTACTTGGTTGGTAGGCTTCCCGTTGTATCCTCAGCACCAGGAGCAGTTCCGGGTACTAGTAACCTCAACAAATACTTGCCGAATGGATGAATGAGCAAGATTAACTAAGAGTGTAGAACAAGGTTCCAAAGGAATTCTTGCAACCACTGAAAAAAATGGTGGTCAGTGGTGGTTATAATTAATGCATCCTGAAGGCTCGCAGCCCTCAAGGAGTTTAGAGATCTTTGATTTTCAAGATCATTTGTCCTGAGAGACGTGAGATTATTAACCCTCATAAAGAAACCAATCAAACCAAATGCCTGAAGCCTGGCCCTATACTGTATGCAAAAGAATTAAGGTCTCTGCTGGGCGGAAAGGGTCATTCTCCCCTTACCACAAACTCTCTTTTTCCTTTTTCTTTGGATTCAAGGATACTTGTAAGTATTTCTTTTTTTTTTTTCCCCAGAAAAGATCTGACCTGACTTATAGTAAATAATTTATACATACATATAATAAATAAAATAGGGTACATAAATAATTTTATAAAGTCTGAAAGATAATGGATAATTGGTAATAAATGTTAAAGAAACTGTCATTGTATATTAAATATCAATTGATTAGAATTTGTTGTAGCATTTTATCATAACTGTAAAACCAGCCTTATCCTTGGCTCTAAATTTTAATTTTTTGATATAATAGAGATAATGGTAGTATCAGAACATATCTTTGTATTTTTCCTTGCATAATACAAAGCACCTTGTTCTTGAAGCCTAGATTTTATTTATTTATTTATTTATTTATTTATTTATTTATTTATTTATGTCTTTTCTGGGGCTGCGCCCGCGGCATATGGAGGTTCCCAGGCTAGGCATCTAACCAGAGCTGTAGTTGCCAACCTATGCCAGAGCCACAGCAACGTTGGATCTGAGCCATGTCTGCAACCTACACCACAGCTCACAGCAATGCCGGGATCCTTAACCCGCTGAACAAGGCCAGGGATTGAACCGGCAACCTCATGGTTCCTAGTTGGATTCGTTAACCACTGTGCCACGGCGGGAACTCCAAAGCCTAGACTTTAAATCTTCTCTGTACTGCCTTTCTAGTAATTACAAAATGCAACTGATATCACTTTTGATTTGAAAATAAACACAAAAGCAAGAGTGAGGTATCCGGTCTCAACTAATGCAATCATATTTCCTTGTGGTATTAGTCCTCAGTATTTCTCAGATATTTTCTAACTACTGAAGTTTAAGCCTAACAATATGACTTTTAGCCATGATTTATATACTTGTGAAATTTTCAATATATTGCCCTGATAGAAATTTTTGGAAATTTTAATTTGCGGTAATCTCTCCAACCCTTTCCTAGAATTGATAGATATTTTTCAAGCCTTGCAAGTAATAATTATAATATTGAAAAAAAAATGACAGCTTGTGTGTGTTAACCGTGAGCTGTGTACTTTTATTGGAAACATGCAAATTAGAGCTCATAGAGGACTGCATAATAATAATCTCTCATTATGTCATATCTCCCTGAAATTGTATCGTGTCTACATATACTGGCACTGAGGATGACACCATGACACCGTAAAGGGTCCTCTGGTGACATACTTGTGAGATCTGACCTCAGGACGGGCTCAGTGAGGACGAGAATGAACAGAGGCAGCTGCTCTAGCTGGCAGAGACCACAGTGCTTAAGCATGTCCCCAAAGAAATATGTTAAGAGGCAATTTGAAGCATGTTGGAATTGTTTGGAATCTAGATTTCTGCTTTTAGAGCTACTTACTCTGTACTTAAGGAGTTCTCAGACAATTGGAAGCAATTTGTGGGTTACTGCATTTATTTTTGCCTTTCTGCCCTATAGCAGTAAACTGTCAGAATATAACAGAATTGGAATGCAATTCTTGTTTCATTTGATTTTACAGAGAGGATGACCGATTTAACTTTGAAAAAGAAATGTAACCGTCATTGCATTTGCTTCGACATTAACCCCGTTATCAGTGTTGATTCTGACATTCAGAACGTCAGTGCTTCTTTCCTTTGCTGCATTTAAACGTGTGTTCATGGGGAAGTGCAGTGTTCATGGGAGGCAGGCCCTGGTCAGGAGCAGAGGAATTTATCTGGACTTCGCACAGTACTTCCCAGGTCGTAGGTGTACACAGAATGAGAAATCACCAAACACACACACACACACACACACACACACACACACACACACACACACACACACACACCACCTGTAGTTATAGCTGCTTTGCTCTCGTTAGTACAATACAGTCATCCCTCGGTATCCACGGGGAATTGGTTCCAGGATACCCGCCCCCACCCTTTGTCCTGTGGGTCCCCAAATTCCTGGACGTTCAAGTCGCATATATAAAACAGCATAGTATTTCCATGATAACCTACATGCATCATCTTGAATCAGTTGAATCACCTCTAAATTACTTACAATACCTAATACAGTGTGACTGCTAGGTAAACAGTTACTGGTGAGAACCAGATTCAAGTTTCGCTTTTTGGAACTTCCTGCAATTTGAGGGGAATAGTTTCAATCTGCCTTTGGTTGAATCTGTGGGAACAGAACCTGCTGATGGGGTAGGCCAGCTATGCTCTCTGTGTTCAAGAGTGTGGCTGAGGAGTGCAAAATAATCTTCAGCATAAAATATACATATATGGTAACTGTGGTCACCGGTACTCTACATTTTGATATTGTTTTTTCCCCTTGAACGTGAGAAAATGCAGAGAATTGCTCTCCAAGGTGGAATGAGTTTTCTGTTCAAGAAATGAGAGCCAAACCTTGTCTTCTAACTATGCAATTCAGCCCTCTCACCCTCACCCACCCCTGTTGTGCAGGAGGCCTACTTTGGTCCATGGTATTAAAAAGCACAGGCTTTCCCATTCCTAGTATCAATCACATGCAGCCAAACTTTGGGGATAGAACTTAACCTAGAGGAGTTTAAGATCTTTGTATCAGTAGCCCTTACTGAATGCAGGCTGTCTATGGAATACTTCCTTTTTCCAGGGACCGTGGGGAACTCTGAAAGGATTTATGGTGCTTCAGAGTTCATAATTAAACTGTAGAAATGGGGCTAATATAAATAAGATATTTAACTATAAAATATATAGTTATAGATCTTTAACTATAAAATGTATATTACTGACTTAGTTCTAAAACCAATATATTTTTAAAAATTTTCCCTATTGAATGCTTCCCATTTCAAACTAGTCTTCTTGAGCAGATAATATGAATTTGTCTAATAATGGAACTATTTCTTGAGACAGTTTTGGAACATGTTATATTACTTAGTTCTAAAACCAATATATTTTTAAAAATTTTTCCCAATTGAATACTTCCCATTTCAAACTCGTCTTCTTGAGTGGATAACACAAATTTGTCAGCAAATGGGGCTGTTTCTTGAGACAGTTTTGGAACCTATGTCTTATCTTTGAGCATTTGGATAAACCGAAAACTGTGTTTTGAGCTAACGAAATACATTAAGAAGATCATCACTGGTCTTAGCCAATGTGTTTGTGTCATATAGAATTTCTTAAGTGTTGAGATAGCTTTTAACATTTTGATGTGCAACATGCAACATATGCAGAAATCAGGATTTTCTCCTTCAGCAACACCATCAAGAAAGAAATCTTGGTGTTCAGTTATAATTTGGATACATATGTTTTTTGGATCCTGAAGATGTGGGAGTTTTTCCAATAAAGATAGTGAACATTTTACATCCAGGTTTTAATTTTTAAATATTTAAAAATTTAAAAAGTGGATTTTTAATTTACTGGGTTTTTTGAAAATGAAAGAAAACGACTCATCTTAATTTTTTTTTTTTTTTTTTTTTTGCCATCCAAAACACCCAATATAATCTTTACAGAAACTTTTCTCATGACACAGTTCCTTTCAGGACAAGTGAAATTAGTTTTAATTCTACCAATAAGAAGACATTTTATTTATTTATTTATTTATTTATTTATTTATTTGCACTATACATGCCTTTTTTTATGGCCTTACCTGCAGCATATGGAAGTTCTAGGGCCAGGGATTGAATCTGAGCCACAACTGCAAACTGTGCTGCAGCTGTGGCAACACCGGATCTTTTAACCCACTGCACAGGGCTGGGAATTGAATCTTTGCCTTCACAATTGCCCAAGCCACTGCAATCGTATTCTTAACCCACTGTGCCACAGCGGAAACTCTGCACTATTCATACTTTGAAATCAGCAAGCTGTATAAAAATTCCACCCACCATGCACCTTAGTAAGTTTAGGAGTCATTTGATTTTGATCTTAGTTTTTTCATCTGCAAAAAGAGGAGGCTGGACTGAATGAGCATTAATATCCTTTCAGCCCTAATAGTTATTATTTCTTCTTTGCTTAAATTTAGGCCATTGGCCACCATTTTTGTAGTAATTAAATTAATGGGAGCTTTGACATTTAAAAAAATTTTTTGAATGACTCTCAAAGACTGACCAGATAATCATTTTGTGTAGCAACATAAACATATCCCACAACCTTAAAAAAAAAAAAAAAAAAAAAAAAAAAAGTTTCTTGGCACCGAAATCGTGACTCTCAACATTCTTTTGTTCCCAGCAGCTTATTTTATCATGTCAAGGAGACATGTTGAAGATTTATCACACAGAACTCAACATTAATTTTTTGCTTTTAGTGATCACCCATTTTTGTTCTGACATGAAGCAATATTCACCGCAGCTGTTAACGTATGACAGTTGACTGGCTGAACTTGGAAATACTGCTTGCTACTCGTTGAAACATGTTGCCATCTATTCTTGCTGCGGTGTGATTGCTCTTCTGCTTTCACAAGCTATTCAAGAAGAAAATTAGTCTCATTCCTTTATGGAGACACTTTGCATAAACCTGCCGTCATCATTTATCTACAAATCACATAAAGCTAAATGTAATCAATTACTGTTGTATGTCAGTTATTCAGGGTCCTCCTGTAAGGTATCCTTGCTGCCGGCTGAGATTGATAGCATCATATCAGGGACCCTCATTCATTTGCAGCTGGGATTCCTTGATGTAAGAATGTACTGACATGTTTTTATGGGTGTAAATACTCACAGATGTCCCCATTCTCTCTGAGTGGTTTGGATGCCATTTTGAGACTGGTTGGAACTCCTCCCCCCGCCCCCCCCCCACTATTTGGTTAAGGGACAGAATTATGTTACATATAAGCCAACACCAGTAGGATCCAAAATACATTTATGCATTTGGCATCCCTTCCAGTACTTGAGTTTTCTGCTGTTGTTTGTGTTATAGCAAGAGATTCTGTTTAAGAGTCATCAATGTTTGTAGATGTAGCTTTTGAAAAATGGTGTGTAAATGGGCTGAGAAGAGATGCCTCCACTTAGAGGGAAATTAGTCATCAGGGTGGAACATCTTTTAGTCCTCAGAAATATTGAGACATTTTAGTTCCCTATTTGCTGGTAGGGACATTTGGGAATGTCATTTTTTTGGTAAAAAGTAGACAGTCTCCCCCTTTCCAGCCCCAATGTTTTTTTCTTTTTCTTTTTTTTTTTGTCTTTTTGCCATTTCTTGGGCCGCTCCCGCGGCATATGGAGGTTCCCAGGCTAGGGGTCTAATCGGAGCTGTAGCTCCCAATGTTTTTTTCTAATTAGAGTGACTTCTTTAACTTGGTAAACACTAACCTTAAAAAAAAAAAAATTAGCAAACCAAGCGGCATTTTTAAGACCAGTGACTTTTTTGTTCAACTGAATGAAATGCTAACCAAATTACTGGTTTAGACCATGCTTGGCTCTATGATTTGTTGTTTAGTTGGGGAGAAATTGTATGCATACTTCGAGCAGCTTTGCTAGGTGACAGAATGGCGTAACAGAGCCATAATTTATAGTCACTAATATGAAGATGTTATATCAATTACCTAAGAAAAATACCCTACTGGATTTATATCCTTTAGTTATTAAAAAGTGGCAGCTATCTTAAATTAGTTATAGAAAATAAAGAATTTCACAACAGAAATTAATCACTGTCACAATCCATATACAGACTCTGAGTTGCAGCGCTCTGCAAAACATTTGTTTGGAAAAAGGAAAATTGCTATTATGGTCACCTTAATGGAAACAGACAATCAAACAAATCTTAATTTAAAAGATTTCATGCAGTCATAAATCATAATGGCACTGAGATTTAAGGCACAAAAAGCAACTTCATAAAGAAATGAGGCATGCCAGGGAGAGCCAGTCACCCAGCCTGGTGCCCTCCTGTCCCTCCAGCCTATTAACTATGCTACACGTGTTTTGATATTTCAGCCCCAGACTGGACTGGTCATTTTGCAGGGAAATGCAACCATCTCCTAATCTATTTTCCCATCACTGGCTTTCTGAGTCTCCTCCAGTCCATTCTCCATCCAGCAGGTAGATGGATAGGCGTTAAGATGTAAATGGAATCATGTTATCCTCCAGTCAGAACCCAGTCAGAACCCATCAATGCTTTCCAGTTGCAGTTAGGCTTATATCCAACCCCATAAAGTGACCTGACATCACCTCCTGTCGCCCCCTCCTGTAACCCTTCTCTGGCAGGCTGGCTGCCTTTCAGTTTCTTGAGTGTTCCTTCTCTCCCCCTGGGGGTACTCAGAGAAGCCATAGTGATGTTTGATCTGCATTTGGTTTAACCCATTATTTCTAATATCTTTAGTTCCACTGAAGCTAAGACACAGAGCAAAAATAAAGCAAAAGAAATAGCAACCACAAGAACCTCCTTCTGAGAAAAAGAGGTAGGGTGGTAGGGTCTAAGGCAATGACATTATCATCTCTTACTTAATAATCACTCTATGCAGTGTGTATGCTCATTGTCATAGTAGCTGAATGTTGTGTTCTGTTTACGTTTGATGAAATTTATGGCCACCTTAACTGTGATGTTTTGTGGTTGAGCACAAATGTTTGCATGCCTGTGAGTGATAGATGTCCCATTATGGAGTGTGATTTGGGAGTTTCAGCATCCTCTTGGAAGGCAAAATAAGCATCAGTATAAGCTAGATTTCCTTCATTATTGTATTGCTTTACCATCTGTCTGCCTAGCTTTCTCAGGCTTCTTTAAATAGGCTTCAGACTGGCCAGGGTCACCAAGCATCCAATTCTTACAGATGGGGCCTCGCATGGCCAACTGAATTGCAGCTGTGTCTCAGCGCAGGCCAGGACATACTCTTTTTGGCCAGTAACTCTTGTTTGGTTTTGACAGTGGTCTGATAGCATTAATATGTCAAAAGAAAAAGCTGTTGTCTTTGTTGGCGGTGTGCGTGTGTGTGTGTGGTTGGTTTTTAATTTTTTACCAAAGATGCAACTGCCAACTCTCAGAACAAATAGCCCTTTCTCAAAGTCTAGGTTCCCAAGGCAGGAGTAGTGGAGAATTATCTGTGGTCAATGAAGGGAAGTCAGCATTTGGCAGTATATTTTCAAAATGGAGTAATGAGTGTATTCTATATGGATTATTTCCAAGACCTCAGTATGATCTTTCTTTAGGACCAAAACACAAATGGAGTTTGGGAAAACAAACTCAAATGCAATTTCACTTTTTTTTCCCTAATACCATACAGAGTATGTGGATTCTTAAAGCATTATTCTTCTTGAATGGAATACAACCTTATGGAAAATTCCATTTCTGTTTTTTTCCCTATGAGTGCATCGGGTGAAATATAGCTCAAAATTGGAGAAAAATAAACAGGACTATATCTAATCTTTCTAAATGGCTCCAGTACAAATGACACAGTTCAGCTTTTCAGGTAAACACACAGAATTAGAAAAGGGAACTGGATGTGTAGCCACCTAGATTGATGGATCATTTATTACATCCCAAGCCAGAATGTAATGACTCCAATATAGTTTAGCTTTGCTTGGTAACCAATGAGCATATTGATGAAAATGGCGACTCATTTAAATGACAGGTCTCCCTTCCACTGCCATCTGTCTCGTAGTGGTAGACAGTTAAGGTGTAAGTTTGCATGTCTCTTACAATAGCTTCATATGCTGCTCACCATACCTAAGACTGCCAAGACAATCCAAAAGCTTATGGGCTTTATTTGGTTATTTATTTACTTATTTGTTGCTATTTTTTGATAAAGATACCTTATTTGATAATGTAACTTTTAAAAAGCAGGAAAGGAAGTAACAAATTCAGTAAACCTGTATGAGGCAGAACCATTGCTTTTGAGTCTCTAGAAAGTGGGACCAACTAGCTGCCGTTTTAATAGCTCATAAGTTACTTCATACAGTCTCTCTTTTAAGGCGTTGCACTGAATTGCAGCTAGGAACACACACAAAGAAGAGAGTTCATTTTTACAATATCAGAAACACCAATGTTGAATTTTAGTGATTGTTTCTCAGTATTTACAAAGTCACATGACTATAGGAAAACAGACAGTATGTCAATATCTAAAATGATTTGGGAATGTTCGGCTTTAGCTCAACTCCTATCTCTGCTTTGCTTAAACTTCTACTTTGATCTTCAGCTTCTGTAGATCTACAATTTCTAGAGCCTTCTTTTGGCTTCTACTCAATCAGAATTAGTGGAGAAAAATTTTAATAGGCAGATACATTTAACTTTCTGTGTGAGAAAGGAAAGGAGTTGGCTTGACCAATTATTTTGAATTCAAATAAAGTATAAAGATAATATTTATCCTCCATACAGGAAAAAAGTAAAGTACCTTGATACCTCCTTTAGCAGTTTACTTTAAACAATTCTAGAAATAAAGAACTTCTTAACAATTCTCTAAATAAAGTCCTTAGAATTTTTATTTTACGTCTTTTGGGGGAAGTTCATTTTTTTTTAATTTTTTTTTTTTTTAATTTTCCCACTGTACAGCAAGGGGGTCAGGTTATCCTTACATGTATACATTGCAATTACAGTTTTTCCCCCACCCTTTCTTCTGTTGCAACATGAGTATGGAAGTTCATTTTTTAAAACATCATTTTGACTCAAAATTTTCACTTAATTTCAACCTTTCTATCTCCCATCTCCACAAAATACTCAAGTGATAATATACATCCTAGAAGGTCTGACATACTGTTGTGTGTTAACTCTTTTGTCAACTGCTTTAAAGGTCGTGACTTGCTTATTAGAAATGAGATACGGGAAGGATTATCACTTATTTTGCTACATTGTGAAATCTGGAAATGAGGATTTTATGGCCCAAATACGGCATTATTAGAGAAAATTAGAGACCTGACTGTAAAACAAAATATTATTTTTGGATAAAGAAGGACAATTTTTGTAATATTTTGTCATATAGTATAGAATTATCTCTAGAAAATCACCTGTATTTAATTTTAATGTAAGTTGTTGTAGAATAATGGTTATATTATAAAACTTATATGGTAGTTCTAGAACTTTGAGTAATTTTTCCTGTAAAATAATTGTTACAAATGTGTTAGATTCCATAAGACTATTTATGTCAGGTCAATCACAGGTTTTAAAAGTAGACTTTTATGGACTGCTTAGTAATAAAATAACTACTTTTTTACTTCTTAATAGGCAATCCCATTTACAGCATATATTTCCCAAGGGCGTAGCTATCTATTTCTGCTGTTGGTTTCTGGTCTTTCAAGATCTCCAATTTGTAGCCACAATGTTCGGCTTTTTGTCCACTAAGAGCTCGCGAATTCTGTGATAATGTATACCCTTTAATTCTATTTTTGATGATATCGAATGACTAACAGTGAGAAAGCCAATTCTTCTATATTTAACATTTTATTTAATATGGGTTTCTTAATTAATTGTTCTTAACTGAAAAATAAATTTAAAAATCACGAATCTGTAAACTCTTAGAGTAGTGGGGCCTTAGAGATAATGCAGTTTGATTAACTGAACAAATGAGAGTCTTGAGTCTCAGTGAGATTAAGAGCTTTGCCCTGGACAGTGGTGGAACCAGAACTAGAACTCAGGGCTCCTTATTTCTGGTTTACTCGTTTACCCCAACCCTCCCCAGCCTCATATCAGTCCAAATATTTATTTAGTAGTTCATGTAAGATACTGAAGTTTCAGGTAATATAATGGGTACAGTAAAATATATTTCCTATGTTCAGGGAGTTTGGCCTGTAGCTAAGGAGTTTACAAACTATGTACGCATGTATGTATGTATGTATGTATATGTGTATGCATTTATTTTTGGCCATGCCTGCAGCATGCAGAAGTTCACTAGGTCAGGTATCTATCCGGAGCCACAGCCATGCCCTTGCCTGATCCTTAACCACTAGACCACCAGGGAACTCCTTTACAAAGTATTTAGATAAGTAATAGTATTCATTGGTACAGTTTATTAACTTTTATATCATACAGGTATTCATTACCATCTGACTACCTTATCATCTGACTACCTTTTTGTTTATGTTTGAATGCACAACAAAATTTATAATTAATACATAGGCACACACCAGTGGCATGTCAAGGTTGGAGTTTGATGCAAAAACGAAAATCAGTGCTATAGTTGTCTTTATTTAAAATTTTGACATTTTTTTCACTGTGTATTTTTTTTTAATTAGTTAAGGTCTGTACTTTATTCACACTTCTTTGGTTTTTACCTAATATCCTTCCAGGATCCTGTCTGGGGCCCATTATCTTTAGTTTTTGTACCATGTAGGTGTTTCTACATGAATACTGATTTTTAAAATATGACATAAAAATATTATTTATTATGATTACTGAGATTTGGGGGCATCCACTTAGGTTTTCACCTGAAACGAGTACTTTACTTGCCCCATGCTGGTGCTTGGTGCACACACACACACACGCACGCACACACACACACTTGGATACCCTTGTGAACACATGAATACTCTCTTCTCTTACACACACACACTACCTTATTTTGTTTTTGAGAGATACTCATTTGACTGCTTTTATTCAAAAGAAGGCCTTCAAGTCCCCAGTGGCAAGTGGCTTAAGGGTAAGAAAATGTGATACTGATTTACAATGCAAACTAGGAGCATATGTCATAAATAACTCAGGTAGGTTAACCGATATTTACAGATGAAGCCGCAAATTTCTGATTGTAAATATCCCAAGTTCCATAGTACATGTATTATCTAAGCTCTCAGATCAGGCTTCATACCAATGTCATAAAATGAAGACGTAAACCTGACAAGTCAGAAGCCAGAGATGGGGTCCGCCCTTTATCATACCACATGTAGAAGTATCCCACTTTTAAGATTATTCTTGAATTCTTCTGATAAACAAATATGAGGTTTATATTTAATCTCCAAAATATCTCATCATTTTTCAACTTAAATACAGGATAATTATTTTCACCAGATGTTATTTACTGAAGTAATTTCTGGACCAGACGATAACATTTAACACTCACTGTAATATTTTGATGTTCTCTCATGCCCCAATGCATTTGGACTTATTACCAAATCATTACTACAAGGCCGGAAGTTTCAATAATTTATAGAAGTCATTACGCCTGGCAGAGCAGTAACTCTACCAGGGATGACTTGAGTGTTCCCCCATATATCCCATAATTTTGAGTCCCTTCATTTGAATTTCTTCTCACCCATTTTTCTTATGTAGAAAATCACAGAGAAACCATTTGGAGCAGAATTTTGAAAGAAAGCCTTTTTACTTTATCAGCCTAGTTTCTTATTTTCTGTTTACATGTCTTGTACATGATACAATTTAATCATGCAACCATGTCCATTCAATTATTTGCTGATTGCCTTTGATGTTGAGATTGGACTTTTGCCTTCTCTTTGGATACACAGTGGTTTGATATCATCGCTCCAATCATTGCCACTGTTTGCACAGAATGATATCATTTCTGGTTTAGAATCCCTCTCTCTCTGGAGAGGTTTGCACAATAGAAACAACCTATGTCAGGATTCCTTGTCTAAGCTTGACAGCTCTGTGCAAAGTCAATAATATATTTACTTTGTCTACATATTTTACTTTACGGCATGACTGTAAAAAAAGGTATGTAAGAACACATCTTTAAAAATTATATCAAGTTTTATAATAAAGCTATCACTGCTTCTTTGAAAACTTTTTTCCACCTTTTTGTGTCTTTAAAGAACACCTTCTCCTTTGTTGGATTTGTACCTTGAGTAAACTACTGTCTCAAAGTCTGTGAAAGAAGACACTCTCATTGAGAGGCTGAATTCTTGTGTGAAAAACTATTCCATCATAAGGCATGTGAAATAATAAGTACATATTTGGAAAATAAAACGTAAGGCTTCTACTTAAAAATGACAGTATGCCTGCCCATGGATTTTCCCCTCCCTAAAGCCAGCTAAAGGCCACTGGGAGAACCAAAAAGATGTGAATTCACAAGGGCAAAAAGAACCAGAGAGAAAGAAACAGTGGAAAAATATTTTAACAAACATTACTGAAGCAAGAAGGCAGATGGTAATTGGTGTATCAGAGCAGAGGAAATGCCCACCCAGCCTGCAGAGGACAAGATAACCAAGAAATTAGTCATCATGCTCCTTAGAACCCCTGATAGGGCTACCAGTTACTTCCAGAGGCTGAGGCGAGACTTGGGGCAAAGGCTCACACCAATGGTTGTACATTGGCTCTTCTCAATTTATCCTCCTTGGAGGAAACTGAAGCTCTTTTCTCAGGAGAAACTCGGGGACACAGTTGAAGACTGGAGTGAGCTCGAAAGATAAAGATAGGCCTCTATTGTAAATATTTTTAAAAATCAAGGATTACTTAATATTTTAGGAAAGTCTCAAACTGAAAGATAAGTAGAAACCTGGAGGAAACAGAATTTTGCGAGAAGCAGAAGAAAATTTCAAAACTTCCACAGACATTTGAAGACCGTGTCCATGAAATAAGAACTGGAAGTTCTGAAAAAGAAACAGAGAACAAGAAGGTGTTTGGAAATTTAAAATATGGCAGACAAAAGAAAAAGTAGCATAAAAGGGTTGGGACATGATGTAATTAATGCACTTGTCCAGAAAGTAGAAAAAAAAAAAAAAAAGAGAGAGAGCAAGAGGTCAGGAATAGAAAATAAAATTATAAGATTGATCTAAGAAGTCCATTATCCCCACTGTAAGGAATTCCTGAGAAGTGGGAGGAAACAATGAGGCAATTATCAAAGAAATAAGAAAGAAAATTTTCTAGAACCAAAGAACAGAATGACCCAGATTAAACAAAGGCACAAAGCACCCAGCTCAGTGAATTAAAGAAGGCTAACACAGAACATATCATCATTACAATATTTCAGAATGCTAGGGATAAAAATTATTTGCTTAAGCTTTGAGAGAAGGGGAGTCATTCCTACCCAAAGGAGAGAGGATCAGAATGGCTTTGTAATTTTCACTAATGTCAGTGAATAAGGAGAAACTTGGAATTCAGAGAAAAGTGATTTTTCAACCAAGAATTATATGCCCAACCAAACTAACAATCACCTGTGAGTAAATAACCCTTGTGGATGCACTTACTCCCAAAATGTAAGTCCCATGTATACTTTCCTAATGGAAGGTATTGGATAAGTAGACTCTAGTAGAACAAAAGGATAAACCAAGACAGGTATACATATGGGATCTGTGAAATAGAAGGTCCGACAGAAGAATCTGAACAGGAATTGTCAGGATGACATCTGTACATGGAAATAAGTGTAAATTGGAGCAGGAAGGTGAAGGGCTGCAGGAGAAAAGTATTGAGAACCAAGTAGAGCTGTTAGATTACTTATTATGTATAATATCTAAAAAACTGTATTGAGAAGCATTTGACAGACCCATTGACACATGGGAAGAAAGAAGAGAATGTAGAAGCTAAGCAGATGAACAAGCAATAACTTTATTAATTCCAAGACAAAACAAAAAGCATATGAGAAAGGCATGGTGAACAAAGGATGCTATTTGACTCAGCAGTGAGCAGTATTTTATTGTCATGGTGATATAAACACTGGCCATTGATTTAACCAAAAGTTGTGATATAACTACTTTGAGAGGGTTAGAGGAAAGGAAGTACCATGACAGGAAGTCTACAGTTAGGTTCCCTGGTAAGCACATTCTGTGCAGGCAATTTCCTGAGGCGTGTCCTTGGGATCAACACTTAAGGACTGGAGGAAGCAAGACTGGCCAGAACAGGGAGTTGAATTGTGATGGTGATGCAGCTGTGACAAAGATTTCACTCTGGAGCTGGGAAGCTGCCTTAATTCCAGGGGACCAGGTCATTACACTCTTAGAATCTACCCATCATCAGAGATGGGCAGCTTCAAGGGGGTGCTGTGGACTGAATGTTCGTGCCCCCCACAAAATTCATATGTTAAAAAAGCCCTAATCCCGAATGCAGTGGTGTTTGGAGTCTAGTCTTTGGAAGATGACTACGTTTAGATGAGGAAAGGAGGGGTACGGCCCTCATGACAGAATTAATGCTCTTATAGAAAGAGGAAGAAACACAGGAGCTCTCTTTCCACCATGTGAGGATCCAGGGAAACTGTGGCCCTCTGCAAGCAAGAGAGCTCTCACCAGGGGTCGAATCTGCTGGCCCTTTGATCTTGGACTGTAAGAAATTTGTGTTTAGGCCACAGAGTCTATGGTATTTTGTCATAGCAAAGCCTGAGCTTAGGGTGGAGGAGGGCAGTAGTGACCTTGGGCAAGGTGGCCCTTTAGAACTGAGGGCCAGTTTCGGACTCAGCTGAGTGTCAAGAGTCACGACATTCACTGTGGCTGGGGCAATGAATGTCTCCGTCCCAAAGGAAGAGCCTGGGTGGGACGCGTAGCTTTCACTACCTAAAGTTGATAGATTACCAATAGAAGCACAAGCTTATTATTTAGAAAAATGGAGGTCAATGGCACAGGTGAAAGCTACTACATTTAGAACTGGTAGAGGCAGGTAGGCATAGTGGGGAGAGTAAAGTTCTTTTTGTTATAAGCCATTTAATACCAATTGATTTTAGCTATGTGCACATATCAACATTGATGAAATTAATAATTTAAAATTAAATTCAGAAGTACATTTTTTTAGCCTATGGAAACAGTATTAAATATAATACCATTTTTGTTGATGTATGTATCAGCTAGGTATACCAGTACCTTTAGTTTATTTGATATTGACAGATGTTCAAAGAAAAATAGTGGAAATAATAATAATAACAATAGCAAGATTAAACTGAACTCTTGCTGTGAATCAAGCACTGTGCCAAATGACTTTATTATTTCAGTTATTCACCCCACCAGCCCTTGAAGTGGGTGTCATTATCCCCATTTTACCAAAATAGAAACTGGGACTGTGAGAAATTAAATCCATTGGTCATGGGCAAACCTTGAAAATGGTCATGGTTAAAGGCAAGGTTTGATTTCAGCTCTGATAAGAGCATGGGGTCTTATCCACTGTGCTTTCACTAAGCATCTCCATTTCCAAGTACTCACTGGCTTCAAACCAAATATGTGCTACCAATTGTGTGGTGGGAACCACATGGCCTTTCATCAAATCAATCTCCTTGCACTTGGCGCTAAACACTCTTGAGAAGCTTTTAAACTTGTGTCCCCCTTATTCTTCTCCATGGTAATCTGCTCATGTGTTAGAGATTAACAATGGTTTAAAAAAAAAAAAAGAAAGAAAAGAAATCCTGTATGACGCATGCCCAGAAATACTCGATTTTGTCCCAAATGAATCAATTGGGAAATGCCCATCATTGGAAGGTAATAAGAGGCTTTGAAGCCAGACTAGGTTCTAATCCTGGTCCCACAACTTCTTAGCCTGGTCATTTGGGGACAAGTCATTTAAATGTGCCAGCCCTCTGAGCTCATCTTTATCAAGGAGGAAGAGTAGTACTAGCTGCCTCATGAGTCTTGGGGAAAATGACATGAATTCAGACACATTATGCACAGAGACTGGGTTGGCCCTTTATCAAGGCTCTTTAAGTGTGAACCGTTATTATGGATTAGCCTGAAAAAAATCAGGGTCACAATGGATCAAATGATCTCAGGCCACTTCTGGAGAATGAAACTCCATTATTTTATATAAATATCATTAACTTCCTACATTTCCGTTCCTTACTGGCTTTTTTTTGTCTTCCTCTTTCGTCTTGAATATAGACATAAGTATATAAAATCGAAGCTTTTTATAAGGCATTTCATTCAGTTGTTTTCCCTGTGCTTGATTTCTCTCACCCTGGTCCTGTCCACGATACACATGAAATCACTTTATTATTCAGTAATAACGGAATCAGGAATAGTACCACTGTCCTCTGCTGCCTTACTTTTGGAAGACAAAACAGGTTTAATAAGTTATAATAATTGGTACATATTTATTTTTCATCATTAGAAGAAAACGTCATCATAACCTTTTAAGTTTTAGGCAAGTAACATGTTCGAAGGCTTAAACGATAACATTGACACAATTTGATGTATTGATAGGCTTCCACTTACTATTGCAAAGTTTCTCTTTGCACGACTTAGGAGGTTATGGGGTTAGAATGAATCTGTAACATCTGGCCAGAAATTAGGATCTAGTTTTGCCATTAGCCAATTATGTGTCTGTTTTCTTGGTCTTACTGTTTAGAAATGGAAATTGTACTTTCTCTGCCTTTGGTCTATTCAGAATGTCACAGAAGAGTAAATTATACTGAGAGTTTGAAACGGCATAGACTGTGATGAATCCTGTGGCACTGGAGGCCCAGAAACCCTCTCAGTCCCTAACACCTGGTGTCATTGATCAGTAGCCTTCGTTTTAGCTGTAGAATGATATGCTCCTTGGGAACAGGCTGACTGCTTACTGGCTTTACTTTAGTTTCTTAGTGGGAACCAAGGGATGATTTTAAGATTGAAAAAGAAATGCTAGGGTATATAGCTAGGGATTATGATCAGATCAGCTCCCAGTTTATCCTTTTTAAATCTCCATTTAGCCAAAGCTAAACACATTTTGGATTAGCTGCCTTTTGAGGTTATCTTTGTCCCTGCTGCCTTCCATTAGTATTGGCTGTACTTAAATTTTTTGTAAAAAAACGATCTAGTCTCTGTTTAGATTGAGGTCTGTGCAGCAAAGGAGGCTCTCCTTTCTCACTTAGGGAAAGAGATTAAGGATCTCAATCACAAAGCTGCTCAAAGGGATGATTTCTGCTATAAGTCCATACTAAATTATGGGTATCAGCATGACTCAGGTGCCGACTCAGGAAATCTGAGTCTTTTACCATGAATTGACTAATTGGGTCAAACCATAAAACAGATTATTTTATGCACCATTCTTTGGGCAGCGTTAATCTTAACTTGGTATGAAAAGGGGCTGCCGTGAAGATTTTTTGAGTACTTTAGATTTACAAATAAATCCAATTTATTGAGTACATTGAGGAGTTTGGGCTTTGTTCATTATTTTTATGAAGGGAGTTGATTCAAACAGACCAGATTGTAAGAAAAGAGACTGTCAATTCTAAGATGGTTTGCTTTTATAAAAATGATTATTATTATTGTGGTCCTTTTGGATATTTATTTTACAGTTCATCTTGAGAAATAAACATCTCTTAAAACATAAATTTCAGACCTTGGGCAACCGAATGGTCTGGGAGGAGCTGTTCAAGGTTTAGGAGCTGGTGTCCAGCCTGACAAAAGGAAATAGTGCCAATAGTTCATTAATGATTGCTGCTGAAGTCAAGTTCACTTCTCAGAGGTTATAAACACATGGACCATAAATCCTCAGGCATCCGAGTCACCATAGACTTATAGAATGGGGCGAATGGCCTTGCTAAAATTCTTAAATTATTTAAAACAACAACTCTTGGAGTTCCACTGTTGTGCAAAGGAATTGGAGGCATCTCTGTAGCACTGGGACGAAGGTTTGATCCCCAGCCTGGCACAGTGGGTTAAAGGATTTGTCCTTGCTGCAGCTGCAGTGTAGGTCACAACTGAGGCTCAGGCCTGGCCCAGGAACTCCATATGCTGCAATGTGACCAAAAAAGGGGGAAAAAAAAGAAAAACAGTAATAACTCTTTCTTGGAGGCAAATGTTACTGACCAGTTTGTTGCCATGACATTTTTTTTTCTCTTTTTACAGCTACATCTCTGGCACATGGAAGTTCCTGGGCCAGGGGTCAAATTGGAACTGCACCTGAGACCTATACTACAGCCACAGCAACACAGGACCCAAGCCACATCTGCAACATATGCCAAAGCTTCTGGCAATGCTAGAACCTTATCCCACTGCACAAGGCCAGGGATCAAACCAACAACCTCACGGACACTATGTTGTGTTCTTAACCCACTGACACAAGGGGAACTCTGCCATGACATTCTTATCAGGTAAATGCCTTGAGGATAAATCAGGGCTTCTGAATAGTTGGACCCTAAAAGGGTGAAAAAAGGAAGGTCGAGGCTTACCAGCTACTGTTTATGGCCACTTGGTGAAAAACATTTCCTTAAACAGGTCCATGTTGGCTCTCATGGAGGCTCTTGGTGGTCTCTGCCATCTTCTGACTTCAAGATAAGCAGTGGATATGCCAGTGACCCAGCCTACCACCTGACAAAGCCCAGTTGATGCGACTCTGCTTCCTTCTCTCCGTCCTTTCCCTCACTTTCTACCCTTTCCCCAGAGTGGCAGCACTCTAACCTGGCTATAAAGAGTGATGAGGGTGCTAGGAATCATTGCTTACAAAGTGCCTTTCTGTCTCCCCATGCCTCTTCTCTTTTTCTTCTTCTAAGTGGAATGCAGTTAGTTCCCATCACATGAGTGGATTCCTATAGAGACAGCATCCTTCAGGTTCTAAGTTTCTTAGTAGTAGAGTCAGTATTATTCATGGTTGTATCTCCAGGGCAGCATGGAGCCAGGTCTCAAAGGAGCATTCTTATCTGGTTGATTTTGACAGGTTTGAGTCAAAATGCCATGTGTTTCATTGCCAAAAAATAAGTGGAAGAGTAAGTCTGATGTGAATCCTGACTTGCACCCCTTTGCAAACATTAGTCCCACACCCAACTGCACCCAAAACCTGTGGTACTGGTGGCTTTCTCCTCTGCCTTATGTTCATCAAAAGGGAAAGGTAGAGATGGAGTCTCTACTCCAAACATTAGCTTAATTTTTTAAAAAACACAGTATTCTATTGCTAATTAAAATGACCCCAATGCAAACTTGCTGAATCCAAATGCCCCCAATGTCATAATGTCTACATTAAATTATCATATGTCTGCTTCTAGCACTTATTACGTGCTTGATAAATTTTTTAAAAAAAGAATTAAATTTGATTTAGATGATTAAAAGGTTTGTTCTGGAAAAGGGAGTCTGCATACTCTGTTATCACCAAAAATACTATGTATGTATATGTATATGTATATATATGGAGTTAATTCCAGTCTTATTTCATAATGAGTCTCAGACATCATAGATCTCCTTTCCGTCTCCTTCACAAGACAGTAATTGAGTTCCAGGATATGAGATCTGCTACTAAATATTCACTTGCAATTTGCATTGAAATGTCAAATGCATTATTTGGGAATACTCCAGATAACTTAGGAAGATATTTAATTTAAAAATCTTCCTGAGGGGAAAAGTGAGTCTACATCAAATGAAACAGGAGGCACCCCTAAAAGTTTTAGAAGTCAAGTGGACAGATGGGGTGCTCAGAACTTCAAGAAAGGATAGGAAAGAACCTTCATCCTAGATGGTGACATTGCAAAGTATTTTGAAATATTTCACACTTAAGTGCTTAAGCTCTGTATAAACATTAAAAGCAAACTTTGGGACTGTTAAATTTGGTGTCTGTATTAGTTGGCTAGTATTGCCATAACAAAATATCACAGACTGGGCAGCTTAAATAGCAGAATGTTATTTTCTCACAGTTCTGGAGTCTGGGAAGTCCAAGATCAAGGTGTTACAACTTTGATTTTTTCTGAGACCTCTCTCTTTGGCTTGCACATGGTCACCTTCTGGATGTCTCCTCATGTGGCCTTTCTTCTGTGTATACACATCTCTAGTGTCTGTATTTCCAGATTTCCTCTTCTTATGAAGACATTGCTTCTAAAGGTTTCAGACGTTGCTTCTTCCATTTACCAGCTGGATAACACTGAGGAAGTTGTTTAATGTCTCTGTGCCTCAGTATTCCTCATCTATGAAATGGGGATGATAATAGCAGTACCCCGACGTGTGTGATGGTAAAGATTAAACAAGCCAATGAGTGTTAAGTTTTTAGAAGAATACTTGGCATGTAGTAAGTGCACATATGCATATACAATCATGACCACTGTTCTTATTAAATTCAGCAAAGCTGGAGCAAAAGTAACTCTAGAGTAAAGAAAACTTGAGCTCTCTCTTCCCTGAAGCCAGTGGAGTTACCTCTCCTGGCCTTGGGGATGACTGAGATTTTGTCCAACTTTCACGTTCTCTGAACTGCTATCTTGGTAGTGATCAGATTATGCCTTCCTCAGTAAATATTGATTATTTATTGCTTTGGAAAATGTAATGGGGAGGTGGAATTTCAGTTTTATAAACATAAAGTACTAATAATTGGGCTAGTATTTTAACCACATTCATTTTTTTTGCTACCTTTTCCTTTATTTTTTTTTCCTTTGTACTCTTACCAAGAGAAAGTGCTAGAAGTGTGAGTTCCTTCACACTTTAAGCTCTGGTTTGGAGATATTTGGGAGTCTTCAAACCCTGAAAATACTTCAATTAAAATGTTAAATTTAAAATTAGGACTATTGAAACATTTGACGTGAGTTTTAACTCTCCTTTTAAAATTTTGTTCTATAGGTTGCAGTGTATAGTAGAATAAACTCAGAAGGTGTTCAAGAGGTAGTCTTTATAGTCAGCCCCACATTATCTTAAAGAAACAATTGCTTTCAAAAGCATAGAACTGTTAGTGTAGTTCAGTGACCTTACACTAAGGAATATTTAAAATATTGTTTTCAAATGTAGTGATGAGGGATGGAGAACGAATAGTTCTTCAAAGGGATTTTCCTGGAAAAACCGTGAACTGACTGAGGTTAATGTCCAGAGGTAATGGACTCTCCCAGTGGGTCATTAATTCCAAGGAATTGGTCTGTGCTTCAATTGCTGTTGCTTAAGTAAACAATAAATAACATCACCCAGATATGTAATGAACTATAAAACGACCACTTCTCAACCTGCATTGTAGATACGCCTGCAGCACATACAAGACTGCCTTCTATTAATCACCTCCCAACTTGATTGATTAGTTTCAATCAGCACCCTGTCCCCTATTTTCTTTTAAAATAGATTAATTTCATACTTTGGAGGTCAGGGAAAAAAAGCATTAATGTTAGGCCGAGTAAAAAAATGGTGTCTGTGCTACAATATTTTTGACTGCTTCTCTCTCCCTCTTTTCTTTCTCTCTTGCACCTTCTTTTATTCTGCAGTGGTTAGTGATAACTCTTAACATGCTTCAGTAATGCCAAGAGTTGTGCTGATAACATTGGTTAGTAGAAATTGAATGAAGCTTCCAAGGACAAGGTCTCTTTTAATTAGGTTAAAAATATAAATTTTCATGATCTGTCCACCCACTTCCTCTATCACTCCTTGGTCATCCCACTCAACCCCCCAGTGGCCTGTAACCCTTAAGACTATCTCCTTCTTTAAGAAACATCTTCTTTGCTTGGCCTCCACACTCTCTTGCTTCTCTTCCTACCTCCTTAGCCACTCCTTCTTAATCTCATCTCTTGGTTCTATCTTTCTTCTTAATTTTTCTATTGTGGTAAAATATGTATAACATGAAGTTTTACCATGTTAACCATTTTCATATGGAGGTTCCCAGGCGAGGGGTCAAATCGGAGCTGTAGCCACTGGCCTACGCCAGAGCCACAGCAACGCAGGATCCGAGCCGCGTCTGCAACCTACACCACAGCTCATGGCAATGCCGGATCGTCAACCCACTGAGCAAGGGCAGGGACCGAACCCACAACCTCATGGTTCCTAGTCGGATTCGTTAACCACTGCGCCACAACGGGAACTCCCATGTTAACCATTTTTAAGTGTACAAGTCAGTGGCATGAAGTACATTTGCAATGTTGCATAACCAGCACATGATCTTCTTCTAGAGTTTTCCATAACCTAAAATAGGAATTCTGAAACCATTAAGCCATAATCCTCCATTTGCCCCTCCTCCAGCCCCTAGTAACATCTCTTATATTTTCTGTCTCTATGAATTTGCTTACCCTAGATACCTCATATGAATGTAGTAATACAATATTTGTCCTTTTAATTTTGGATTATTCACCTAGCATAATGTTTATAAGGTTCATCCATGTGGTAGCATATATCAGGACTTAATTCCTCTTTATGTCTGAATAATATTCCTCTGAATGTTTAGAGCATGTTTTGTTTATTCATCTCTTGATAGACATTTGGTTTGTGTCTACTTTTTGGTGCTGTGAAAAATGCTACTATAAACCTGAGAATACTCATATCTGTTTGAGTCTCTGTTATCAAATCTTTTGAGGATATATACTCAAAAGTAGAATTGATGGCTCATGTAATAATTCTGTGTTAGCTTTTTGAGAAAACACCGAACTGTTTTCCATAGCTGTATCATTTTACATTCTGCCCAGCACAAGGGTTCTGATTTCTTCATTCCTAACCCTTGTTATTTTCCTTTAAAAAAAATAATAACCAACCTAATGATTATGACGTAGTGTCTCGTTGTTGGTTTTATCTTGTCTTCCAAATTTGTCATCATTGGCGCACTTGAGGATTTGATCTTTGTGTCTCTTCTCTTCCCATGTACTTCCACCCTGTTAGTGATTTCCTCCAACCTTCTGACCAAATACTGTGGACATGTTGATATATATGCCTAGCCTCAAACTCCAATAAACTCTAGGTTCAGATAAGCTTGTGCATGGTGGGTATTTTTACTTGGATGTTCAATAGACATCTCAACAAGAAAATGTCCAAAATTGAACTTGTGTTCCAAACTTCCCATCCCCTTCCAACCATGAACCTGCTCCTCCCACAGTATTCCCGCATCTGTCAATGGCATCTGCATTGTACCAGTTTCTCAGGCCCCAAACCTTGGATTCATCCTTCACTTTTCTCTTTTTCTTCCCCCCTATATGCACCAGCAAATTCTGTTGGCTCTACTTTCAAAATATTACCCGGAACTTTGGTCTTTTCTCTATTCAAATACCATCTGCACAAAGAAGACTTCATATGAGATAACCCCATCCCAACATGCTCAACCCCCTTATCTTGCTCTGTTCTTCACAGCACTTGACATCATGTGTATTTAAGTTGTGTCCCCTGCACCCCAGTGTGAGGGCAGGAACGTGTCTGGCTTGTTAACTGCTGATCCTCCAGTGCCTGGAATAGTACTGATTCAGTAAATACTTGTTGAATGGATGGTTGGAGAATAAGTGGAAGATAGTGTGTCTGCTCCTAAGGAATTAACAAAATCAAGATTCTGTAGATGAAAAACTAAAAACAGTAAGTTTCCCTGGATTTTCTTCAGCAAAAATAGATGTTTCAGATAAATCCTACCCCATCATGTGAACAAAATATGTCTATTTGAACTGAAAGTGTTTTTGTCATGTTAGATACTTTCCTTTTGAAAGAGATGATATTGAACAACCTGATCAGTTGGTGTTGCTGTAACAGACACACATTATTTGGCAATAGCTACTTTTAGTTTTATAGAATTCACCTTTGCTGAAGCCCTCATTATACATACACACTTTTCGCTTCAGCTTCTGTTCCTTTATTTTGTCTTGAGTGAGAGGGGAGTGTTCCTCAAATAATATGAATGATTTAAAAAACATTGATGGAATATGCATGATGAATTAATTACATTATTGGTACCACAAAATTTTAAAATGTACTTGGGGTTACAGATTCTATTAAATTTTAAGCTCTTTGAAGGCAGAACAATGCCTTGGGCTCTTGCATTCTCTTCAAGGCCTAAAGTCATGCTTTGTATTTAATAGATATCTACTAAGTAATTGCTGAATGACAGCACTGAGGATTTTCTGCAAAAGAGAATTCCTTGTAGAGGAAGAGCATGATAGAGTGGAGAGGATGTTTGTAGGCCCAGGTTCTGGCATTTTCCTCCTCTATGGCTTTGGAAAAATTATTTTTGAGACACTGTGAAGCACAATCCTATTAGTAACAAAATTAATGTAAGGACTTCACATCTTCTTAGCTCCCTGTAGGATCCCTGTAGAGTCATATAGGAGGAATGTGCAAATTGTAATATGGGTATGGGTTGGAATGGTTATGGCTTTTTATTTCTACCATGTTTTATTTTCATAGTATAAAACAATAAAAGAAAAGATAAAAACATACTTTCAGCTTTATTCAGGTCCCACAAACTAAGTTGTGGAGTCCCAGCTATTCCAGCCACTGGGGTGGACATGCAGTCAAGCATTTTCGTGGACTTCGTCTCATTCAGTCTTTTTTTTGTTAGGTCACACAAATCCTCCTATATAGGTTATCTCAGCATTTCCTACAATTTATAACTTAATCATTGAATTATTTTTTTTTAAGTTTAGAAACTTTTAAGAAATATCCTGAGTCAAATGTAGATTCGTTTTTCAAAAACAAATCATTGTTAATCAGTAGTCTTTGAAGAATTATTAAATTCTGTAAATTTTTAAAACTGGAAAAATCTTCCATCCCAACAGATTTTAATTTCTTTTTTTCCTAAAGTGAAATATTTACCACTAAAATTTAAAAATAATTAACTTCTTCATATAACCATAAATTTCTTTGAAAGAGTAGGGAGTTAACTCAGAAATATGACAATTTTGTTTTCGAAATTTCAAAAACTTGATAACTTATTTTAATGGGACTTCAGACCTTGCTCAGCCTGACTTGCTAATTCCTTTATTCATTCAAATACCCTTTGGAAACTTCATTTTTCCTCATAATATATTTTTAGCTTTTACTAAATATAACTAAATAATTCAATAATTTGAATAAATTTTTGAATTCAATGGAATTTGTGAAAATACAGTTTAAACTTAAGTTGTATGCAGCCAACAGAAAAGGAGATACATTCAAGAGAGGAGAGAGACTCCATGTGTTCATAGTTTTTTGGTTTTTGTCATTGTCCTAATTTTAGACAATGAAAATTAATTTTGTCATGTGCCTTAAAATTGGCATGGCCTCTGAGACCTTGAGAGCAGACTTCCTTGTTGTATTTAAATCTGTACACACTGGAATTCCCATCGTGGCTCGGTGGTAATGAGACCGACTAGTATCCACAAGGATGCAGGTTCCATCCCTGGCCTCCCTCAGCAAGTTAAGGATCCGGCATTGCTGTGAGCGGTGGTGTAGGTCACAGACACAGCTCAGATCTGGCCTTGCTCTGGCTGTGGTGTAGGCCGGCAGCTACAGCTCTGATTTGACCCCTGCCAGGGAACTTCCACATACCGTGGGTGCGGCCCTAAAGAGACAAAAAATTAAAAATAAATAAATAAATCTATACACATCACGACAACTCACATCCATCTGAAAGCTTCTGGTGAAGTTATATTTACCTGAGTAGCCTTAAATCAATAGGGTTAATAATAGGAACAATGTCACAGAATTGTTGGAATTTAATGTGTGTAAGATATATATTGACCTAATAGAATGTGTATTATTATAACTTGTATATAATATATATAATTTATACATGTATAATTTGTGTACAGACACACACATGGCTTGGAACCAGTGTCTGCCAATTAATATCAACTCCATAAACATTAGCTATGATATTGATGGTAGAGCTGCTGCTGCTGATCATGATGATATTCAGCTTCCCAGGATCTCAAAAAGGAACAAAAAAGAATGTTTGTCATTGTTTTTATCTTGTGTGATGGATAAAGGAACAATATGAAATGAAAGACCGTATACCATGGAAATGGATTTTAATTTTATTACTAAAGCATATGTATATCTTTACAAAAAAATGGCTCTAAGAGCTGTTGATACCATGCATTGAAGTTTAATAATTCAGTTTCTAAAATCCCACTGAGCTCTTTGAGATAAAAAAAAAAAAAAATCAACTAAAGGAATAAATGGCCAGAAGTCCCACACTGGAGGAGGTCAAAGAAAATAAATATGTTCAGCACTGGGCCTAAAGGTTGAAAGAGATGAAGTTAAATGGCTTCCCTTAGAGAATGTGACAAAGTTCCAGCACTTTGTGGCAGATATAGAGAGTCATGCTAAGAGTTGTGTCCAGCTACATTCGCTGCTCATGTTCAAGGAGCCTGTGTAAGTGGACGCTAGTTATCTGCACACAACTGCAGCTCAGGAGGAGATGAGTGGGTGAACATGCCATCCACGTTAATGACGCCGTGGATTATAATGCAATAAAGAAATAATCCATCTCTGCTCCTAGCACAGTGCTTTTTAATTCAGCCATGACATCCTATATGGAGATGTTTATCCTGCACTTCTCCCTGGCCGTGGAAATGATTCTCCTGCCGTGGGCAGGGGACTATCTGATGTCTCACCAATAGGCTATGTGTATCAGCCCAGGCAATGAAAAGGATTACTTATGTGCTTACTCAGAAAGGATTAATGGCAGAGAGCAGAGGCTTTGTTTAAAAATCATGTGCCATGACTTCCTGGAGCTTGGGAAAGAGAGACCAAAACATAGACCATTTTATGAAGAAGCTTTTGATTCAAAAATTAAAATTTCGATCCAGCTAATGGTCCCTTCTTGATGAATTCAGAACCAGCATTAAATAGGCAATCATTTTCTGGTAATATGCTGCCATTGTGTTCTGGCATGCCTTTCACCCAGAGTATGCTGAAACTGTTTTACTCTAGCTGATTATTTGGGAAGATGATGTTTTGGTATGTAATTGAAGTTTAAAATATGGAGTCCTTATACATAATTGTATACTAAAACAACACAATTATAGAGGGGGATTTTTCTTTCTGTAGTGTATTTATGATATTCTAGTTTATATATAATGCAAATCTTCAGATTATTTTTTATTTTCTTTTGGGGGGGCCAATAAATGTAATAGCAATTATAATGTTTTCTTTGACTCCAATTTTACTTGACAGCAGTTATTAAATCTTATATCTATATGTGTGATTCCCAAACTGGAAAGTTCTTAGGATCTGACTGTGATATCAACTTTTGATATTAAAAATAACAACATTAATAATGTATAAGAACATCAACAGAATAATAGCTGCATTGAAACTTGAAATCCAGGAGACATTATCCATAGAGTCTACTCTTGTGAAATTTTCAATTTTGAACATAATTATAGTATTTCCCTATTTCATTTTCTGGTTAGTTTATAATGAGATTACATTATGGGAATTCTTTGTAATGAAATATATTTTTACTCATGTTATTTCTTCCTAGAAAAAGTTAGAAATTAGGAATTGCCACATTTTTGTATTGAACCACTAAATAAACGCTATCAACTACATATTAATAGATTAAGAGGTAGGATCTGAAATAAAATTCTGATTTGAATCTGCCTTCCCTGGGTCTAGCTTTGGAGTGACCATGGCTGGGAAGGGCCCTCAGGGTGATTCTAAGACCCAGGAGAAGGAAATTGCATGAGCCCAGCGGCGTGAATAAGAAGAGCACTCATTGCTATCCTCCTGCTCTCATTTTCCAGACCTTCTCTGAACACATTCAGAGCCATCACCCACCCTTGCAAACAGGGATACTAGAAAAGAAAATTTCTTTTAAAGGTATTTCCATTTGAAGCATTACTTTTCTTAAAGTGGTGGGGGAGAGTTGTGTTTTTAAACTAAAATATTTTGGGGCAGGTCCCATTGTGGCTCAGCGTTAATAAACTCGACTAGTATCCATGAGGACGTGGGTTTGATCCCTGGCCCAACTCAGTGGGTTAAGGATCCAGCGTTGCCGTGAGCAGCAGTCTAGGTCGCAGACATGGCTCAGATCTGGCATTGCTGTGGCTGTGGTGTAGGCAAGCAAGTACAGCTCTGATTCGACCCCTAGCCTGGGAACGTCCACATGCTGCGGGTGCAGCCCTAAAAAGCAAAAAATAAAAAAATACAATAAAATTTTGTTTTGTTTTGTTTTTTGTTTTCCCATTGAAGGCACAGATGGGTGGTATCTCCTTACATAATAAACTGTGACTAGTAAAATGATACGACGACAATTTACCCTTCTATAAATAGTCTCTGCTTTCATGAACATTTTATACAACTCATTGAAAGGTTGTTCTGACCCACTTGTAGCTTTGCTAGGTTATCTGCCCAAACAACACAATCTTGTCATTTGTTTTGTGTTCCATATAAACTGAGAATTTTCTTATTAACCCTAGTGACATGTAAATATATGTTTGTTTACTGCCAGACTCTACTAACATTATTGATATATTTTGCATTAAGCTGCCTGGCAAATTTGCAAATGCAGCAATTATTGCAGTGAATTGAATTTCAGAGGTAATGCCCTGGGTTTTTCCTTCGAGACAATACAAAGGGTGCTGTCTAATGCCGGTGATAAGTAGCCACGAGCCAAGTTCTTTCCAATAAATACGAAGATTATAATGAGATGGTGACTTTCCTTTTATAGAGCAAAGGAAATTGGCAATGAAAAATCAAGATTTTTTTTCCCCTGAACTTTATTAAATCAAATGAACGACGGCTTGGTTGTTCAAGTCAATAGCTCAACTAAAGTAAGCTGTATTATATGTGTGATTATGTACCTTTTCCAAAATTAAGATAATGAAGATAGTTAAACCAGTTAAGTTCCTTCAAATGACTCAAAGTTTTAAGTTGGCATTATTATTTTGCTATTTTCAGTGAATTGCTAAAGCGGATTATAATTTTGCCCCAGTTATTTGAAAGTTAAAGATTCCTTGGAGCTCCCATTGTGGCTCAGCAGAAATGAATCTAATTAGCACCCATGAAAACTCAAGTTTGATCCCTGGTCTCGCTCAGTGGGTTAAGGATCTGGCATTGCCATGAACTGTGGTGTAGCTCAGAGACACAGCGTGGATCTGGCTTTGCTGTGGCTGTGGTGTAGGCGGGTGGCTATAGCTCAAATTCGACTCCGAGCCTGGCAACCTCCATATGCTAAGGGTGCGGCCCTAAAAATACCAAAAAAAAAAAAAAAAAAAAAAAAAAAAAAATTCCGTGTTGCATCCCTGTGCTCTGCTTATTTCTACCTGTTTCTTAAAAAAAGAAGTATGAACATGTTGACTGTCCTTCCTTCCACTAAAATGTCTGAAAATATGAAAGCTTCTGCCATGCCTCTTATACTCCAGTTCTGGAATCATGCTGGCTTCCAGTTAGAGAATTGAAACTGCCTGATGGGCTACCCTGTGTCAGAGTACCTGCCTTGTTCACCTGCTTCACTTTTTCCCAGACCTGGAATTCTGTCCCAGAACCCCTCACTGTCCCAGGCTCCATCTGCCGGGTCTTGATGTCCCAGACACACGGTTTCACCTACGTCTGACACTTCCCCTTGCTGCTCTCCATCAGGCCTCCTTGGCTTAGTTCACCTTTGATAGGATCCACCGCTTCTGGAATGTTCACATGAACCTGATTTCCTTGCTAGACACTCCCGAGTCAGTCTGTTCTTCAGAGCCTGACCATCCCAGACAAATCCCTCAGCCTTGATTCTGACATTCCTCAGGCATGAACCTTCTTGGTCAACATCCAAGCCAGACTTCCTTTTGATATTGAGACTTTATTTTTAGAAGTGTGCACATATGTCTTATAACTATATACATACTCTCATGTAAAGTCGAATATATAAATAATGTAGTGACATCTGAGGGAATGCTTAATGAGTATAATGAATAAAAGCTATAAATGCTAGTGTTTCAAATACTCTGAATACTAAGGCAAAATGATGAGAAAGAACAGGCACTAGTTATTAACAGTGTTATTACAGGAAGGTCTCAAGAGATTGTTAATTTTATTCTTGCCAGATAATGACTTTTGATAAATTCCTAGTTTCTAGGTATGCAGAATTCTACTAGTTCTTGCAATGACGGTGATGTAACATGTGTTTTCTGGCTGATTTTCAACCCTGTTTCATCCCTTGCTAGCTGACTAAATTGGCTCTGTAATTTCAGCAGGAAAGCATGCTCACTTTTTCACATTTTCTGTTTACTTTGGAGTTGCAGCTTTAGGAAACTGAGACATTTGGGTTCTGCAAAATGTCTCCTAAACCAATTCATCTCTAGCTCCCTTGTTTTTGACTATTCCCCAAGGGCCTGCCTATTGTTTTAACATATTTTGATAGCCTTATAACATTTATAGCAGCTGAAGTTTGAAATATCTACCTGGTTTTCATTTACTATTATTGCCTATGCTTTTGTTTATTTAACTGTAAACATTCCATAATAGTCTATCATCCTTGAAAAATGCTGAACAGTTTTTTTCAGATTGGAAGCCTGTATTATAATTATTTCCATATGGATGAATATAGTGATCTGCAGTATAATTTATTCATCTGGAAAGTCGAAACTTCATTTTCTGAGGCAAATATAAGCTCATGGACTCCCTTGTGGTAAATCTAGATGAATATTCTCATTGCTTCAGAATATATCATGCATACCTAGTTAAGAGACCTTGCAGCAAAATTGTCATTTCTGAATTTCATCAGGCAAAGTGTACGTATTTGCCTTGGCTTTAAACTTGCTAAAGGAGAGAAGCCGATGTGGGAAATTTTCTCAGGTGCAGAGACTAGCAGACTGTTAACTAGGGTTGACACGAGTTCATTTGCTTGTCCTAAATTACATGAGTTGGACTCCTTTTGATGCTACCCATATTGCTGCCAGTGTTTTTCTAATTTATTTTGAAGTCATTCACTCTTTTTCAAGCTCTTCTAAAGCAGGAGGTGGGAGTGAGGGAGTGTTACTTTTGACATCACCTAGACTGGAATATTCTACTATGTTTGACTTGATAGTTTAAGTACTTACAGCAAAAGGCAAACCACGCTCTGCCATCATATTTGTTTCTTACGCTATTATGTTCCCGAGTCATAATATATTTGCAAGGATATTTGCCTTTAGCCTTGGTCAAATGCCTTGCACGTAGAATTAAGTGATTTCATTAAAGTGCATTGGAGGAGAAAAATAATATATGACAGGAAGTCTACAAGTATAAAGAATTTAGCCAGAAGTTGTGATGTAATTTTAAACAAATAACCTTCAGAAATTATCCTGATAGATTTATTGGCACATCCTCAGAAAGTACCTAAATTTGTGATGTGGGCTCCAATCATAAAGAGTTTTGTTACAGAAAATTCTCAATGAAGTGGCTAATTTATTCTTGCCAATTGCCCATGGAAATGGAATTAAGCCTCGTTAACTTGAAAGAGAATAGATGTCCTCCATGATGGAGGGGGACAGTGGCCCTGAAATAGGCAGATACAGAGTCCTCCAAGGGTATTTTTCTCACCTGAGGCAGTCAAAGGGATTTCTAAACATTACTTTATAAATCTTACTTTTTGATGATTTTTGAAATTGAATTGAGTTGAGCTGAAGCCCTTATTGCATTGAATTTTCATGCAAGTCAAGGACCAGTGGACATGAATAAGAATTAAAGAGATCCACAAATAGAGCCCTGAAAAAAACCCACATTTTTACATTACATTTGGATACTCTCATTGCACTGAGACCTGAATTGTCATTGACGAGTTTCTCAGTCTTGTCAGTAATGATAGCATCTCTGGGTGCCAGCGAACAGCAATTTTCTGCAGTAGCTGTTGTGACTGGTTCATATTAAGATGAAATGTTGTCACGAGACAGATATAGGAAAGCCTTATACTTGCTTCTGTCCAATGCAAGGGAACTTTTTTTCTCTGCTTGGTCAAAAAGAGATTAGGAAAGGATACATTGGAATTTCTTATTGATTTATTTGTTTGTTTTTTGTGGTCACACCCGCAACATATGGAAATTCCAGTGCCAGGGATTGAATCCGAACTGGATCCTTTAACACACTGCACTGGGCCAGGATCAAACCCACCCGTCTGCAGTGATCCAGACTACTGGGTTGAACTCTTAACCCACTGTGCCACCGCGGGAACTCCGGATACATTGGCATTTTGATTGCATGATATACATCGTGTCGTTATTGAACATAATATTTTTATCATAAAGGCAGAGTGAATGAGGTGTACTATCACTAGTTACATAGTGTTAAGACTCATTTGACCATTTACAGATATCTTTTGTGCTTCTTTATCAGCTATCAAAGAGGAGCAAATTTGGTTTATATCACGGGTTACACAAGGACTGGATGAATGGTTAGTACAGCTTTTCTTGTGATTTGAGACATCATTTGAAGTTCAAGTCAGCTTGGATGTCAACCCCAACAGCTGAGCTTGCTATTTGATTAAGGAATCAGAGTTGCATGGATGGGTTTATTGGAAATGGCAGACGATGCACTGACAGATGTCTGCCCTGAAGGTTTGCAATTCTTATTCTTTTGTTTCCAAAATATTTAGGATGCAATATTTACATTGTAACAGAAGCTTGTGAATCTTTAAATATATCGCATTTATCATTAAGGCTACCTAAAGGATTTTGAAAGCTAGGACAACAGCAGATAATTTAGAGCACCAGCAAAATGTAAACGGAAATGCTAAGAGGTGTTACTGAAGACTTCGGCATATTACCTTCTCCAATGAAACGTAATATACATGAACCTCAAATAATATATTGAGATACAGATGAAAGCTGGCTATCCAATTAATAATGAAGCATTTGGAACTTTTTTCCCTTGAGGACTCTAGAAGTTTTTAAATGTGATTACAAATACAAAGACTTTTTAAAAATTTCTTAAAAGAAAAGAAACATCTTTTTAGGGCTGTACCGGCAGCATATGGAGGTTCCCAGGCTAGGGGTCTAATCAGAGCTGTAGCGGCTGACCTATACCACAGCTCACAGCAACGCCGGATCCTTAACCCACTGAGCGAGGCCAGGGATCGAACACAAAACCTCATGGTTCCTAGTCAGATTCCTTTCCACTGTGCCATGACAGGAACTCCAAGGGAGAAGGGGAGGGAGTGGAAGGGACTGGGAGCTTGGGGTAAATAGTTGCAGAATGTTGCCTTTGGGATGGATTAGAAATGGGATCCTGCTGTGTAGCATTTGGAAACCCTGTCTAGTCACTTATGATGGAGCACTTAATTTGAGAAAAAAAGAATGTATACATGTATGTATAACTGGGTCACCATGCTGTACAGTATGTATATAAAAAAATGATTAAAATTTAAAAAAAAAAGAAAAGAAACATGCCAGTGTTTATAACTATAGGAGTCTAGCCTTGTTGGGATAAGAGTCTGTGTATATACTTTCAAAATAAGATTTTCCCATTCAATGTAGTTACTTTTAAGAGATGATATAGCATGGTGGTTCAGAATGTGGGTGAATTTTCTAGGGCAGTTCTAGCAGGTATTAAATACTATATGAATATTAGCCCATGACTAATGAAGTTATAGTAATGCTGCCATTGAGTTTCAAACATATTTTCTTTAATAAATTTTTATTCAGAACCAATTAGAAACCATCACCATAGACACAGAGGAGAGTTATAACTTGATAACCATTCTTCCTATTCCTGCTTTCCTCTCTGATATTGTATTTTTTTTATTTTTGAGAGTTAATTTTTAGGGGGATAATTTTAAAAATACACTTTTTATTTTAGAATAGTTCTAGACTTACTCAAGAGAGCACTGTTCCATATGCCCCCATCCAGTTTCCCCTATCTTTAACATCTTACATGTTTGGGTACATTTATTACAATTAATGAATAAACATTGATACTTACTATTAACATTAAAGCCTATCCTTTATTCACATTTCCTGGATTTTGACCTAATGTCCTCTTCCTGTTCCAGAATCCCATTCCAGACACCACGTGACATTTGGTCATCATGTCTCCTTAAGCTCCTCTGGGTTCTGTTCATTCTCAGACTTGCCTTGCTATTGACGACCTTAGCAGTTTTGAGGCGTGCTGGGCAGGTGTTTTGTAAAATGTCTTTTGGTTGGGATTGGTCTCATATCTCTCCTGAGTCAGCCGGGGTTGTGGGGTTTCGGAATAAGAGCAGGAGGGGAGGGTTCATTTTCATCAGAGTCTGTCAAAAGTACATGCTCTCAACATGACTCATTATTGTTGATGTTGACTTCGATAACCTGGCTGAACTAGTGTTTGTCAGGTTTCTCCACTGTCAAGTCACTCTTTCCCCCCTTCCCCTACTACACTCTTTGAATGGCTGTCCCTGTGCACAGCCCACACTTAAAGAGTGGGGTGATGTACTCTGTCTTTGTGGATGGATTACCTACATAAATTATTGAAAATTCTTTGCGTGGGAGAGTTGTCCGTTCTTTCCCAATTTATTTATTTATTCAGTCATTTATTTTTTATTAGTGTGGGCTCATGGATACTTGTTTTGAACTTTGAATTATAATCCAATACTAGTTTTTTTGAGTCTTGTTTTCCTTTAGAAAAAATTGAAGTATAGTTGATTTAATCCCGCTCAAATTACCAATGACATTCTTCACAAAACTAGAGCAAAACATAGTTGATTTACAATGTTGTGTTGGTTTCAGGCTATAGTAAGGTGATGCAGTCATAGATATATATATATATCCCTTCTTTTTCAGATTCTTTTCTCTTATTACAAGATATTGAGTATAGTTCCCTGTGCTATACTTTAGGTCTTTGTTTCTTATATATTTTATATATATGGTAGTATGAATATACTAATCCCAACTTCCCAGTTTATCCTTCCCCGACCTTCCCTTTGGTAACCGTAAGTTTGTTTTCCATGGCTGTGAATTTATTTCTGTTTTGAGAATAAGTTCATTTGTATCATTTTTAAAGAGTCCATATACAAGCTATATCATATGCTGTTTGTCTGTTTGGCTTACTACTTTCTTCTCTTACTCAGATTATTTCAGTCTTGTCCACTGGGAATGCATTTAGTTGTTTCCTCTGTCCCTTTGATGTGACCCAATGGTTGTTGCTATTTTCCACCACTTTCTTACTTCTTTGTGCTACAAGATGCTCTCAGCTCATCTTATATATTTTCTCCTCCAGACATAGAATTATCCATTTCTCCAGGGAGCCCTGGTTCCTGGTTCCTGAGAGCTGGGCACGAGGTATACTTGTTGCTATCAGGGTGATGTTATTTCTAGGCCCTTTCAGCTATAAAGCTGTATATACACATAAGGGTATATATAGGGCCTATATAGGAATTTGTTTATATACATATTTGTTTCTATATATACATCCTATATATCTATATGTATCTTTATGAAGTTAAACATAGGTTCATAAGAGATATCTGAAACTCTAATCCATTACCATTTAGATCATTCTTGCCTTTTCTTTTTGCTTATTTGTGACCTTCTGATTCATTGCATTTACACTGGTATCCTGGAAAAGGAAAAGATATTAGGTAAAAATCAAGGAAATACAAGTAGTACGGGCTTGAGTTAATTAAAATAAGTGGTTGAGTCGTATTTCATTGTGTGTATGAACCATATCTTAATCCATTCATCTGCTGATGGACCTTTAAGTTGTTTCTGTCTCAGCTATTGTGAATGGTGCTACAATGAACATAGGCATGCATGTATCCTTTTGAGTGAAAGTTTTGTCTGGATATAAGCCCAGGGGTTGTTGGATCATAAGGTAGTTCTATATTTAGTTTTCTGAGGTACCGCCATGCTGTTTTCCATAGGTTGTACCAACTTACATTCCTATCAGTAGTGGAGGAGGGCTCCCTTTTCTCCACACCCTCTCCAGCATTTGTTATTTGTAAACTTATTAATGGGAGCCATTCTGACTGGTGTGAGGTGGTACCTCATTGCAGTTTTTTGGTGGCAACATGGAAGCAACTAGAGATTCACATATTAAGTGAAGTAAATCAGAAAGAGAGAGACAAATACCATATGATATCACTTATATGCACAATATAAAATATGGCACAGATGACCCTATCTACAGAACAGAAACAGTCTCACAGACATGGAGAACAGACGTGGTGCTGCCAAGAGGGAGGGGGAGGGAGCAGAAGGGACTGGGATTTGGGGGTTAGTAGATGTAAACTGTTACATTTAGAATAGATAAGCAATGAGGTCCTGCTGTATAGCCCAGGGAACTATATCCAAGCACTTGTGATAGAATATGATAGAAGATGATATGAGAAAAAGAATGTGTGTATGTATATTATACATATGTATATGAATGACTGTGTCACTTTGCTATACAGCAGAAATTGATAGAACATAGTAAATCAACTATAATAAAAATTTAAAAATAAATGTACATACACAATGATAATGATGTACATACATGTAAGCCCATCTCCATACCAGTATTCATACATCTTTTTTAGTAGCTGGATATTATTCCATTTTATAGATGAAAAATAGTAGAAAATGTGAGGATACAAATATTTAGGGGTGACTATTTTGGTTGTTTTCATTTTATTTTTTACTCTTTTAAACTGTTTTAGATACTTATATTTTGTACCAAAAAATAAATAAATAAATAAATAAATAAACACCAAAAACATTGAATATATTTCCGTGGGTCAATTTTGGGATTATCCGTTCTGGTTCATTATCAGTTATTTCACCATCTTGATTACTGTAACTAACTCTACAGTAAATCTTGAAATCGCATGGTGTGAATTCTCCAACTTTGTTCTTCTTAAATGCTCTGTTGGCTATTCTAGATCCTTTGCCTTTCCATGTAAATTTTAGAGTCCCTTGATACAAAATAGCTTGCTGGTTATGTTCTCTCTCCTTGATTATTATACTTGGCTCTCAGTAATCTTTTACCATTTCACAAATTCAAATCCATTCTTCTTCTTCTTTTTTTTTTTTTTCCTTTTTACGGCTGTACCTACAGCATATGGAAGTTCCCAGGCTAAGGATCAAATTGGAGCTGCAGCTGCTGGTCTATGCCATAGCTACAGCCACGCCGGATCTGAGCCACATCTGTGAAGTACGTGCAGCTTGCAACAATGCTGGATCCTTAACCCACTGAGCGAGGCCAGAGATGGACCCACATCCTCATGGAGTGGTCGAGTTCCTAACTCACTGAACCACAATGGGAACCCCCAAATCCACTCTTAAAATTTTGCCCCTACGGTGAAGATATTAACCCTCAAAATATTTGAGCATTTGCAACACTTGGAAAAAATGTATTTGTCTTCCCCAGGTGTTTTATTTAACAGTAACACTTACTTGAATGCATAAATTTGAATATTTAAATATTCTAATCCTCTTATTTTTCTTTGATAAACATCTCACTAGTGACAACAGTTAGAATCTACTGCCAGGATTGTTAGGAGAGTTAAATTAGAGAGCCAATAAGAATTAAATATGCTTAGAGCTTTTAAAGTATTCAATAAGCATTATTCTTATAGTTAACCCATTTTCTCATTTAAAAAAAAAAAAAAACTCGTGCAGAGTTTAACCTCACATAAAAGTCTGGTACAAGATTTATCATTTCTTTAAGTATTGTTTAACATCTTACACTTTTAAAGCACAATACTGCATTATATAAAAAGCCTTGCTGCCATATCAATGCATTTAATTTTACCCTAGGATACATTAAACATTGGTAATATTAAAGGTAATGGTTTCTGAGAAAGTATTAAATTTTTATTAAAAGCACAACTTTGTGACTATATAAATGCATACATTGAAATATGGTAAAGTTATGAAAATGAATATTGAGGCTTTTTATAGATTCCTCTATTGAATGTTTGACAATTCAAGTTTGTATGATAGGTACAAGTTTGTAAGATGTAAGAACCATAAAAATTGAATGTCCATGAGCCACAGAATAAGCTATAAAGAACAGATGTGCAAAATTCCTTCTAGTGTCCTTGAGTATTAGAGCCTGCAAAGATCCACCCTCTCCATTCTTGGACTTGGACTCCCTTGGTATTTGGCTTTTTTTTGCTTTTTTTTAAATTTATTTTTGTACTTGAACTATATAGTTAGTTTACAATAGTATATTAGTTTCAGTTATACAGCAAAGTGATCACACACGTGTATATTTGAGTATATATATATATATATTATTTTCCAGATTCTTTTCCATCATAGTTTATTATATCAAACATAATTCTCTGGAATATATACATTTTTGTAATAAGTACCATACTTATTAGAAAGAGGCTTGTTTTTTTATGGAGTCCTTAAGGTTTTCCATGTATCGTATCATTTCATCTTCATTTAGTGGAAATTTTACCTTTTCCCTTCCAATATGGATACCTTTAATTTATTTTGTTAATGTGTAATGCTATACATTAAGTCCTTTTTGTTTATCTACTTTGTGTAATTTGGTATTCAGCTTTAATGTTGACACTAACATCCAGAGAAGCCAGATCAATGAAGTTAGGAAGATAAACTGTTGAGTTACATTCTACAAAGTTAAGACCCTACTTTGAGTGGTACAACTAGGGAATTGATAGAGTCTATGTAATAAAAAAGTATTTAACATACACCCGAAACCTGTTATGACAGAACGCATTATAAAATGAATTAATACATACTATGCATCACATTCCCTCAGTTTTAAAAGACCTAAAGAGATTTTTTGTTACTTGAAATATTATTAGTGGTTTCATATTCTGTTTGAAAGGTCTAATGAGTTATTAGTATGGTAAAAGTAGCACTAATGATGATAGTCCTCGCAATGTATCCAATGCATAAATAATGTTTATAAACTATTATTGAAGGATTATAATGTAAAAGTGAAATCTGTGCATTTTTGTAATAAGTACCATAATTATTAGAAAGAGGCTTGTTTTGTGTGGAGTCCTTAGGGTTTTCTTTATACAGTGTCATGTCATCTGCATTTAGTGACAATTTTACCTTTTCCTTTCCAATTTAGATACCTTTTATTTCTTTTGTTTGTCTGATTGCTGTGGCTAGGACTTCTAATACTATGTTGAATAAAAGTGGTGAGAGTGGGAATCCTTGTCCTGTTCCAGATTTCAGTGGGAAGGCGTTCAGCTTTTCTCCATTGAGTATTATGTTGGCTGTGGGTTTGTCATAAATGGCTTTTATTATGTTAAGGTATGTTCCCTCTATACCCACTTTGGTAAGAGTTTTTATCATAAATGGATGTTGGATTTTGTCAAATTCTTTTTTCTGCATCTCTTGAGATGATCATGTGGTTTTGATTTTTCTTTTCTTAATGTGGCATATGATGTTGATTGATTTGCACATGTTGAACTGCCTTGTGAAATTGGGATGATTCCCACTTGGTGGTGGTGTATGATCTTTTTTATATGTTGTTGGAATCAGTTAGCTACAGATTTTTTGAAAACTTTTACGTCTATATTATCAAATATATTGGCCTATAATTTTATTTGTTGGTAGAACCTTTGGTTTTGGCATTAGGATGATAGTGCCTTGTCAAACTGATCAACCAATTCAGCAAAATAGTGGAATACAAGATTAACATTCAGAAATAGGTTGCATTTCTGTATACTAACAATGACATATTATAAAAGGAATATAAAGATATAAAACTTTTTAAAATTGTACCCCCAAAATTAAATACCTAGACATAAACCTGACCAAAGAGGTGAAAGACCTATATGTTGAAAACTATAAAACATTAATCAAGGAAATTAAAGAGGAATCAAAGAAATGGAAATATATTTCATTCCCTTGGATTAGAAGAATTAATATTTTAAATTGGCCATACTACCCAAAGCAATCTACAGATTTAATGAAATCTCTATCAAATTACCCATGATATTTTTTCACAAAACTATAACAAACAATCCAAAAATTTATGTGGAACTGCAAAAGACCCAGAATTACCGAAGCAATCCTGAGGCAGGAAAAAAAAAAAAATAAACACCAGAAGCAGGAGGCATAACTCTCTCAGACTTAAGACAATATTACAAAGCTACAGTAATCAAGACAGTGTTGTATTGGTATAAAAACAGACATACAGACCAACTAAACAGAATAGACAACCCAGAAATAAGCCCAGACAGCTAGGTCAATTACTCTTTGACAAGGAGGCAAGAATATAAAATGGGAAAAAGTCTCTTCAGCAAGTGGTGCTGGGAAAACTGGACAGCTGCATGTAAATCAATGAAACTAGAACATACCATGACATCATGCATAAAAATAAACTCAAGATGGCTTAAAGACTTAAACATAAGACCAGATACCATAAAACTCCTGGAAGAAAATCTAGGCAAAACATTCTCTGACATCAACCGTACAAATATTTTCTTAGGTCAGTCACCCAAGTCAATAGAAATAAAAACAAAAATAAACCAATGGGACCTAATCAAACTTACAAGCTTTTAGAGTTCCTGTTGTGGCACAGCAGAATTGAATCGGACAAGTATCCATGAGGATTCGGGTTCAGTCCCTGACCTTACTCAGTGGGTCAGAGATCCAGCGTTGCCATGAGCTGTGGTGTAGGTCGTAGATGTGGTTCGGATCCAGTGTCACTGTGGCCGAGACTGTGACTGTGGCCAGCAGCTGTAGCTCCAATTGGCCCCCTAGCCTGGGAACTTACATATGCCATGAGTGTAGCCCTAAAAAGGAAAAAAAAAAGCCCCCCCAAAAAACAAAAAACAAAAAGCAAAAGCTTGTAAGAAACCATAAAATAAAAAGTCAACCCATGGAATGGAAGAAAATAATTGTAAACAATGCAACTAATGGAGGCTTAATCTTCAGAATATACAAACAACTCATACAACTCAACAGCAAAAATATAAACAACCCAACTGAAAAATGGGCAGAAGACCTAAAGAGACATTTCTCCAAAGAAGACGTTCAGATGGCCAACAGGCACATGAAATAATGCTCAACATCACTAAGTATTAGAGAAATGCAAATCAAAACTACAATGAGAAATGCAAATCAAAACTACCTTATACTGGTCAGAATGGCTATCATTAATAAGTATATAAATAACAAATGCTGGAAAGGCTGTGGAGATAAGGGAACCCTCCTACACTGTTGGTGGGAATGTAAATTGTACAACCATTATGGAAAACAGTATGGAGGTACCTTAAAAAACTAAATGTAGAACTATCATATGACCCAGCAATTCCATTCCTGGGCATGTATCTGGACAAAACTTTCATTCAGATACATGCACTTCTGTGTTCATTTCAGCACTATTTACAACAACCAAGACATGGAAACAACCTAAAGGTCCATTGACAGATGAATGAACTAAGAAGATGTGTTACGTATATACAATGGAATACTACTCATCCGTAAAAAGACAAACTAATGCCATTTGCAGCAACATGGATGGAACTATAGACTCTCATACTAAGTGAAGTAAGCCAGAAAGACAAATACCATTGATATCACTTATTTGTGGAATCTAAAATATGGCACAGATGATCCTTCTACAAAACAGAAACAAATCACAGCCAAGGAGGGCAGACTTGTGGTTGCTAGAGTGGTGGGGGAAGAAGTGGGATGGACAGGGAGTTTTGGGTTTTTGGATGCAAACTGTTACATTTGGAATGGATGGGTGAGAGGGCCCTACCATATAGCACAGGGAACTGGGTGTCTTGCATACTCTTGGGCTAAGGTAGAAGGAATTCAAAATATAGCTGTTAAATTCTGTGAGTAAAATCACTGAAATGATTTAATGGTAGTAAAATTAGGATTCCATAAAGACATTGCCTTGGCCTGAACTGTCTTGTTTGTCAAGTATCAGTTTTAGATGTTATCTAGGAAACAACCCATGGGGGACAAGCCTCTTTCTTTTCTTTAAAATTTTTTTTATTATAGTTGATTTACAATGTTCTGTCAATTTCTGCTGTACAGCAAAGTGATCTAGTTATACATTAAAAAAACATTCTTTTTCTCATATTATCTTTCATCATGTTCCATCACAAGTGACTGGATATATAGCAGGACCCCATTGCTTATCCACTCCAAATGCAATAGTTTGCATCTACTAACCCCAAACCCCCAGTCCATTCCACTCCCGCCCCATCTCCCTTGGAAACTCTAAGTCTGTTCTCCATGTCCATGAGTTTGTTTCTGTTCTGTAGATAGGTTCATTTGTACCATATATTAGATTACACATATAAGTGATATCATATGGTATTTGTCTTTTTCTTTCTGATTTATTGTGTGGGGACCCAAGGATAAATACTTCCCAGTGTTCATGTTCAGTGGTGGAGATGAATTTAAAAACAGAGGTTTAAAACTTTACATTAAGATTGATGACAGAGGTGAGAACTGGAACCAAGCTCAAGAGCCACTGAACAGCAGCCTCAGCCTTTGGGATGATTGGCCTTGGCCCAGTGTGGTCAGTGCCAGGCATTTCACACGAAACAGCTGTTTTCAGACATTGGATAACAGGTAGCACAGGGTTGCAATCCTTGAGAAAAGGAAAACTTCATATTCATCTGACTTTCTACCTGTTCACATTGCATCACAGGGAGATGGGGCCCAAAGAGAAAAGAGTTGTGGTAATGGCTTTAGACTAGATCAACAAATTGATAGAACAGAATAGGGAAAGCAAAATTAGACCCATACACACGTGGTCAATTAATTTCTAGGAAGGTAACAAGTAAATTCACTAAGAGAGCGAAGTCTTTGTAATCACTGGTGCTGGCATAACTGGATATCCATATGGAAAAAAACAAACATTGATCCCTGTCTCATATTATACATAGAAATTAATTCGATAGGAATCCTAAGCCTAAACATAAAAACATAGTTTTATAAAAACTATAAAAGCTTCTAGAGGAAAATAAGAGAGAATATATGCAAGACCTTGGGAAAGGTAGATTTCCTAGGACGTAGAATTATATCATCACAGAGGAAATTTGATAAAGTGGATTTTACCAAAATCAAACCTTTCTGTTCGTTAGGAGATACACCTAAGCAATGAAGAGGCAAGCCACACAGAGAAAATGCTTCACACACAGGAGAAAATGTTTGCTATACATATGATTGCCAAAGACTTGTATCTAGAATATTAAAATAATGTCTATAATCTAATTCTACAAAGACAGAATGGCTGATTTTTAGATTAAAGATTAAAAATTATATGCACCAAATACTTGAACAGAAACTCAATAGAAGGGAAATATACACATGGCCAGTAGTCACACAGAAAAGTATCCAACATCATTCATCATCAAAGAAATGAAAAATAAACCTATGAAGAAAACCATTGTTTAAACACTAGAGTGGCTAAAAATTAAAAAGACTAATAGCACCAAATGTTTCCAAGGATGTGGAGCAACCGGAATTCTCATAAATTACCCATGGAGTATAAAGTGGTACAGCCAATTTGGGACACAGTTTGGCATTTTATGTAAAATTAAACATACCTCTATCTACTCTGATTCATCAGTTCCGCACCTAGGTATTCGCCCAAGAAAAAAATGAGAGCGTATGTCCCCAAAAGATTTGTACTAGAGCCTTCATAGCAACATTAGTAGTCTAAAACTGAAAATAACTCAAATGTCCCTCAAACAGATGGAGAATGGATAAACGAATTGTTACAATACTTTTAACAAGTATTTCTTTTACCTAACTATTGCTTTAACTAACAAAGAGTTCAGTACCTACACATATAACACACACACACACACAAATCTCAAAAACCTGCTAAGTATAAGAAACCAGACATAAAATTGAACATACTGTAGGATTCCATTTTAAAAATTTTTTGGAGCAGGCAAAAGACTCAGATATCACAACAAGGATGGCCTCTACTTTGGGAGGCATCATTTGACTAGGAAAGGACATGAAGGAATTTTCTGGGGGTGTCTGTATCTTGACTGATGTAAACGTTTGTTAAAACTCATCAAATTATAGAAATTTCAAGATCTCTACATTTCACTGTATATAAATTACATTTCAGTAAATCAGTAAGTATTGACAAATGAACATATTCTGAATACTCCTTTTCTCTATACAACCTAAGAATTTTGATCTTCCTTTCTTTGTGTGTATGTGTCTCATGTGTTAGCAACTGTATAAATTATGTACTTGTACATGTTTCTTAATTGATGTTCCCACATATCTATTTTCTACCGAATTCAATCACTTAGAAGGTAGTGATCCTTCCACTTGCAAAACATTATCTCCAGTCCATCTCTTCACATGTGTACTTATTATGTACAGCCATCATCATTTCTCACCTGGACATTACATTAGCCTCCTACCCTAAGTCCCTGCCTCTGATCGGTTCTTTCATCTCTCTTCCTTCGTCCTAGAGCCTTATCTTTCTCACATTCCAGTATGTTTATACTATGCACTTGATTAAGAACTTCATCAGCTCCTGTGGTCTACTTGCCCATCCATGCCTTATGGCATATAATAACATTTAAAATAAAGGTAACCTTAAAATGTGCTAGACTGAACTTCTTAACGTTTGTAATCCCATGCAGTCATTGTCACAAACCCATGAAGTGAGTACAGTTAGTCACCTCCACTTAATGGATGAGGCAGGTGTCAGATTTTTTGAGCAGCTTGACCAAAGACACATAGCCAGCAAGTAACAGTCGGATGTGAACCTATGTTGTCTGACTCCAGAGCTCAAGTACATGGCCACTCTACACACTGCCTCCCTTTAGAATCTGCCTCTCAACTTTGCTACCTGAACTAATCTTCAACCTCAGCCCTGCACTCTCAGCTTCCATTCACACCCAGCTTCGCTGTGTCCTTATGCAATTCCATCTTTTTGTTCCCATGACTCCTTTGGAAGCTCCCATTCCTTCTGACTTGCAGGCTCGCCAATCATTTAAGTTCCCACTAAGAGTCACTTCTGGAGAAAGGCATCACCCATAGCCCTATTCAGCTAAAGCATGTTTGTCGCGGGTCCATTTCCATATTCATCATTTTTTAATTTTGAAGACATGTTTATGCATTGCTTCCCCCTCATGGGAGCTCCTCCAGAACACACTGTCTTCCTCATCTTTGTTTTTCTCATTCCTTAGCATACAGAGAGGCGGGTCCATAATAAGTATTTGTTGAGTAAATAAGTGTTTTCCTGCCAGACAATCAAGCATTAAAGTCGCATTTGCCTAATTTTGATCTCTCACTGTAAATTATTTGTTAGTAGTGAAATGGTTTAAAGCTCAGCTGAAAGATTCAAAAACCAAAAAGGAGGAAAAAAATGGGGGTGGGGTGGCTCATTTCCTAGGAAGAGTAGAATTATGAGGTTACTCTTTAAGAGCGCTGTAGAATGTGGAAATTTTTAGAGCTTAAAATGATTGGCCGAGATATTAAGCTGCTTTGCCAGCTGTTGAAAAAATGGATTGCTCCCAGCATATAAATAACTACTGTTATGTCCTATAAAATTTGAGACCTTGAATGGCATATTTGATTAGAGCGAAATGAAAAAGAAAGTGTTGTTATAAACAAGAACTGAGATTTTTAAAAGTGCATTCAGTATCTGCCTAGGATGAGTTCAAATAGCCTTTCCAAATATAGACATTGAAAATTAAATAAAATACTGGTAACCTTAAAGGAACTAAAACATAGACCTGACAGGAATTTAATTGTACTCTTAGCAGTCCCTTTTATTCCTTCAGTGGGGCTTATTGCAAAGGAGAGTCAATTGAATGTCATTTTAGCAATTTCTGCTCCAATTACATCAATTAACATCTTTAAAGTCTGTTTATGTGATATTTACTAAGAGGGATTTTCTTATATATATGTTTCTGATAATATCCATCACTGGTTGAATGCATCAAGTATGAACAGTAGCAGCTTGTAAATACCCATGTGCTTGTGTGGAATCTTCCATTTCCGGTATATGTATCCGTAACCGTAGTTGTCTTGTTCAGTGCCACTCACTGTCCTACCTAACTTTAGCTGTGTTTACATACAACTGCTGCTATTAAGTTCCATTCACCATGTTAAACTATAGGAATGGAAATACAGCTTTCTTTATTGACATGATAACAATGAACTGACTTGTATAGATCTAGTACAGGGGAACTTGGCTGATCAAAATGGAAATGGAGAGAAAAAAGAAGAGGAAATTTTTGAAATCAAAGTATTATTTCAAGCCAACAAAGCATTTATTAGCCATCAAACTTCTATGCCTAAGCTCTGTATTAGATGCTGAGGGCACACACAGATGCACAGCTAGAAATATGGGAGCCTCCTTTCAATATGCTCAGCAGGACAGAGTAAAAGATGCAACGGAGCAGAAACTTAAGGAAGAGTATTGACTGGGGTCTAGAAACTTTTGGGAATTTCTTACCAGGTATATTGCAAATAGATCAAAATAAAGTAAAATACTGAAGGAGTGCTCACCATTTGGGGACCTAAGTTGGAGGGGCACGGTCATTGGAAGGAAGTAAGAGTTATAGGGTTGCAGATCCATTTAAAGTTCTGGAATATTTTTTAAATTATGATATTTGTAGCAGGGTTTCGATTAATATAAATTCTCTTTAAAATTAATGATATCCTCTTTGACTTTTTTTTTATTTTATTAGAGTATCGTTGACTTACAATGCAGTATTTGTTTCAGAAGATGATAAGAAAGAATTGATTTTTTTAAAAAGTTCTGGAATTTGAAAGGAAAAGAATGAGCTTGAAGTACTATTGGTGACATACGGCTTGGCCTTCGTGTCACCCTTATGATCCACTGCATCAGAGCAGCCTCAGGGTTCCCCTGGGGACCACAGCAAGCAGGAAGCCATCTGTTTGGTAGGGGTGTGATAGTAGCCAAGGAGAGGGACCAGCACAAGAAGTGCCTGGTATGGAACCCCATCCACAAGGAAGATGGTCACAGAAATGGTGCCTACACACTGTTCTTTCCCAGACCTCTGAGTCCACTGGTAGGGGAATAAGTGGGGTATGTTTATGCCAATGAAACATCCTTGGACAAGATTATAAAGGCAGATAGACTGAAAGTTGGGGACACCAAAAGAAGGCTGCTCCAATGTAGGGATAGATGCCAGGAATGGGAGACTGCTTCTTATTCATGAATGAGAAAACATTAATAATGAACCCCTCCCCCCCCCCACAGTCATGGTCATGTATTTGCTACCACTTAACACTTACATCCTTCAAGCTTCACCACTGGTACCTGTTAGAGTACAAAGAAAGTAGAAATATGAATTGCCAGTCTAACGCATTGCTCTGACTTCGGGTCCACTTGTTAGGGCTCAGCTACACTGCGGTGCTCTGACCTCTAGCCCGTGCATGTTTCATCATTTCTAAATGTTTGCCTAACTTGCACCTCTTGACTAGGTCCTTCTAGTTGATTGGTGGCTTCTGGCCCACATTTCCTTTTCCCTGGTTCTTTGCTGAGTGTTTTGTGCACTGCCTACCTTGCCCGGTTTTTGAGATCCTTCCCCGAAAATACTGTGTGGTCCTCTCCACAACTTGAAAAGTGCCATGGGCTGGATTGTGTCCCCCTGCCAACCCCTGTGAAACCTCTACTTATCATGTGGTGGTATTTAAATTTAGATGAGGTCTTGATGGTGGGGTCTGCCATCTCAGAGAGGACAGAGAAGGTGGCCTTCTACAAACCAGGAGAGAACCCTCATCAAGAATATCATCAGCTGGAGTCCCCGTTGTGGCACAGCGGAAACGAATCTGACCATGAGGTTGTGGATTCGATCCCTGTCCTCACTCAGTAGGTTAAGGATCCAGTACTACCATGAGCTGTGGTGTAGGTCACAGACATGGCTTGGATCTGGTGTTGCTGTGGCTGTGGTGTAGGCTGCAGCTGTACCTCCAATTCAACCCCTAGCCTGGGAACCTCCATGTGCCGCAGGTGACAATGACAAAAAAAAGAATATCATCAGCTGACACCTTAATCTAGGACTTCCTGGAACTCTGAGAAACATATTTCCATGATTTAAGACACCCAATCTGATATTTTTTTGATAGCCACCTGAGCTGACTGATATAGAGAGGAATTTACAAATGAAAAAAACAGGACTCAGAGAACAGAGCACTTTGGTTCAGAATTTAGCTAATTAAACCTCGGTTTGAGTGTAAAAATATTTGCTCTCTTCAGCTCACAGTAGTGCATTAAAAATTAGATTATTTGGGAGCTCCAAATGTAGCTCAGCGTTACTGAGCCTGACTAGTATCCATGAGGATTCAGGTTCAATCCCTGGCCTTGCTTAGTGGGTTCACAATCCAGCATTGCCATGAGCTATGGTGTAGATCGAAGATGCGGCTCAGATTGGACATTCTGTGGCTATGGTGTAGGCCGGCAGCTGTGGCTCTACTGCAACCCCTAGCCCAGGAACTTCCATATGCTGTGGGTGCAGCCCTAAAAAAATAAAAATAAAAAGGATGATTTGGGAATTCCAGCCATGGCAAGTGGGTTAAGAATCTGACTGCAGCATCCATTGTTGACGCTGCTCTGGTGTAGGTCACAGCTGTGGCTTAGACTCAGTCCCTGGCCTGGGATTTCCACACGCCATGGGTGCAACCATTAAAAAAAAAAAAAGATTAGCCCCACCTCATAATAAACATGCCATTACTGAAATGGAGATAAGGTTTAAGTTATCCATTTTGCACGTGGCTGTGTTGAGGGGTGCAACCTTAGACTTCCTGTATTTAGATGCCTTTTATTTGCATTTTACTTGCACCTCTATCTAAGACTTATCTTTCCATTATACACGTATTTGCATTAAGGCATGTGGGTAGAGTTACTTCTAAATCTCTAGGCTGTAGGACTTCATCTGTTGACTTTCCACTACGTAGCACGTAGCTGAGCAGCAGATACACGTGGCTTCTTTTGGATAATACTTCATTGGGATCATGTTTTCTCATATTTTGGAATGTGCGTCAGGAAAACATGGACAAAAATTTGAGTCTCAATTCCCCCTCAGCCACTTCGAGTGTTTTCTGAAATAAGAGGCATGTCTTTTAAGAGGCCAGCCCAGCAGTCAGCAACATCCTGTGGAGGACTGTGGGAAGCCTGGGGCCAGTGATGAGAGGTCTACGGCCTCCAGTGAGTGGAAGCCAGCCACTCAGCAACTATGGACATTAACAGGTCCTGTATTCTCTGTGTCCTCTAGATGACTGAATCGTCGCTTGTCTTGTCACTAAAAGTAAGAGGGTTAAAGTATTGCCAAGGAATTATCAGAATTAACTTTGTATCTCTAGGGTTAGGCCTTTAGGGAAAAAAGCTTGTTTAATTTTAGTTTTAAGCAAAACTTCAACTATTTTATTTTCCCAGTTCAAAACAACACCAAAAAAATGAATTGAATGTGTAATATATTGAATCATAGTCATTCTTTAAATGTTATTTCATCAGCTGTATATAAAACCTAATTCATCTCTGAGTTTGAAGCAGCTCTGCTTAGGTCAGCAGTTTGAAAAGAGAGCTACGGATTTGCAGACATACACATGGCAGTGGTGACAAAACCATCCAGTTCCCGTGTATGTGGCCTAAACCAAAGCCCTATTGACTCATATTAAGCAGTCCTTTTGGGAAAGGAGATGAGAATTCCATCAAATAATTTTGTTATATGTTTATAAATGACAGAAGCAAAGTTTATGGCATTAGGCTGTAATTTAATGGATCTTGGATTGCATGTAGAGTGAGTTATGGCAGAAAATAGAATTTAACGTTTTGCAGTAAAACAGGCATTTATTACCAAAATCATTGATCTGTCCTGGAAACCTGTGCTTATCTTTTTTTTTTTTTTTTTTTTTTTTTGGCCATTTGTCAAGATGGGTTTCTCTTTTTATTTCTTTTGCTTATATTATTTTCTTCATGTTCATTTCTCTACAGTGTTTGCAGAATCCAAACATCTCAGTGGTTTTCTTTCACACGGAAATTTAGATCTCCTCCAGAAAGTCAGGTCTGGGATGGATTACACATATTTTGCTGCTATAGTAGCCTGGGTGTGGTGAACCCATCCCTGTCCAGCTGACAGGAGGAGACCTGAGCAGAGGATCCACTATGTGGAGAACATGCCACACGGCCCTGCCCGTGAGTCATGGGAATCAGTGAAACAGGGTTTCCAAAGCTGGTGTCACTAGGGAGGAGAGACCTTAGGGAAAATAAAGCTACAGATCATTTTCTTTTTTAAAAATGAATGCAACTAATACAAATATGGAGGTAGCAGAGAATTTACCAGCTGGGCAAAATCACAGAAAACTCAGCGTGGAAAAATTTTATTTCTTCTATTGCACGTGGCTGGGTAGATATTGCTTTTACTTCCAGTCTTGGATTCAGGTTATCAGGAATAAGGTTTTAATACCCTAAGTCTATATCAGAGTTTCTTAACCTTGACACAATCATTGACTTTTGGGCCCCAGTCATTCTTTGTTGTGGAGAGTTTCCTGTGCATTGTAGAGTGTTTAGCAGCACCTCTGGTCTTTATTAAATAGAAGCCAGTGGCACTGACACCTGCCCTCCTCTCCATCCAACCAGGACAGATGAAAATGTCTGCACACACTGCCAAATGTACCCTGGAGGCAAAATCACCCTCCTTCTCCCATTGGGAACCACTGAATATATTTCTTGAGTTTAAGGATTTAATTATTCATCTTTGCATCCCTGGTCCCTGGCAGTGTGGAGGTATAGCATTTACCTAGCAAATGTCAATTGAATGACTACATGGAAAATTGAAAGTAGTGTCTTTAGAAATTCCTGGTTGTAGCTCAGTGGAAACAAGCCTGACTAGTATCCATGAGGTTGTGGGTTTGATCCCTGGCCTTACTCAGGGGGTTAAGGATCTGGCGCTGCCATGAACTGCAGTGTAGGTCGCAGACACAGCTTGGATCCTGAGTTGCTGTGGTATAGGCTGGCAGCTGTAGCTCTGATTTGACCCCTAACCTGGGAACTTCCAGATATTGCAGGTGTAGCCCTAAAAAAAGAAAAAAAAAAGGGATAGAGAAAGTAGGGTCTTTATGTAACCATTTTTTGAGCCTAAATACATTAATATATGTGTTTTTTAAGAGTTCTTTTGATATATTTTTCTGGAAAGCTTTTATTATTACTAGGATAACAATTTTCATGTAATTATTAATTCCTATTTCCTCATGAGTTATAACTGCATCATAAGGTTGTATTATATATTCTCATGAATCTTACAGAAATTAATGTCAGTATATTTATCATTCCTTCTGAAGATGCTACCAATCTGGTCTGATTAAAGAGATGTCTTCCAAAAGGCTACCGAAAAGTATACTGACCCATTTGATCCTACCTGGCCCTCAGGGGTCCATGACCCAGGGGCACCTGGAGTGTGGTACTGGCTTAGCCCCACTCCACTGGGCATGTGATGGGGAGATGGTTCTGAGTACCTCCTGGTGTGTGTGGTGATTCTGAGTTACCTGCCCAAGAAATTGAGGCAGTAAATAAAGACGGGAGAAAAGCTGTATGAGCCCAGCATAATGCTGAAATGTTTCTCTTTTTAAGGATGGCACTTTCATCTTGGACATTTAAGAGGCACAAATCGCCAGTGATCAATATGGCAGTTCCTAGCATAACTGACATTTAGGTAGCACATGCTACATGGCCAGCACTGTTCTGAGAACTCTAGTTGATTTGCTCATTTCATCCTAACAACGCAGTCACAAGGAATGGACTATTGCTATCTCTGTTCTATAGAAAAGAAAATTGTGGCACAGAGAAGTTAATATAGTTTGTTAATTCAGTAAATATCATTGATGTTCATCCTATGTGATAGATATTATGGATATGATACAGTGTATACATATATGGCATTCTCCTTGACCTCAAGGAGCTTAGAGCTATTTGCTAGAGGGGTTTCAGGTGCAGCCCTAAAAAGCAAAAAATAAAAAATAAGGGTAATAATTTGGATATAGAAAGTACAAAGGCAAACATGTTAAATGTCATAAAAGGAGATGTGATAAATAATATGCTCTGTTGCTTGCTCTGCAGCCTGGGGCAAGTTATATAATATCTCCAAACCTAAACCAGTTTTTTCTCTCTAAAACTGGTACAATTATAATACTCACCTTATCAGGTTATTGTAAGAACAATGTCCATATTTATTAATTACTTAGTAAATGTTATATAGTAGAAGAGGAATAACAGAATGAGAGATTTTTTTTCCTACTTAGTGTACCAGAGATTCCATGGAGGTGATATTTTAACTAAAGCTTGAAGGATTTGCAACGTTTAAGTATCTGGTGACAGAGGGAGAAAAGTCTATTCTTAATGAAGGAAATGATACAAATCAAAGTAGAGTGTAGGGTATATACAATAGCAAAGACATGGAAACAACCTAAATATCTATGGACAGAGGAGTGGATAGAGAAGATGTGATACATAAACGCAAGGGAATATTACTCACCCATTAAAAGGAAAGCAATAAATGCATTTGCGGCAACATGGATGGACTTAGAAATTGTCATGCTAAGTGAAGTCAGTCGGGCAGTGAGACACCAACGTCAAATTCCACTTACATATGGAATTTTTAAAAAGGACACATGAACTTCTTTGCAGAACAGATGCTGACTCACAGACTGAAAACCTTATGGTTTCTAAATGAGACAGGATGGGGGATAGGTGGATGCGCTGGGAGTTTGGGTTGGAAATGCTATAAAATTTAGTTACAATGATTGTTGTACAGCTATAAATGTAACTGAGTAATAAAAATGCTATAAAAAACAGAAAAAAGTAGAATGCAGGAGATCTCAGAAAATACGAAGAGCTGAGAGTTTAGCTTCTTTGTGGCATCAAAGAGTACAGGAGAAGAAAAGGTAAAAGAGTAGGTTGAGGCCAAGTCATTGCATTTGCTTCAGGTTAAGGAATTTGGAACTTTTCATTAGGCAATGTGGGACCATGGATAGATTTTGAACAGAAGAGGAATAGTGCTTTAGGAAGATTTGGATCTGAGTGGAGAGGCATAGTCTCCAGGGGCACAATCAGAAGCCCATGACACTGGAAAACAGGCAAGGAGCTGATGAGGCTTCAGGAGCCTTGGGAGTGGCTGGGGAAGGAGACAGAATTGACTGGGCCTGGCAGAGATGGAGGAGAGAGTTGTCACAAGTCCAAAAGATCAAAGATGGTTTTTAGATACTGAGAATCATAACTGGAAGGACTGTGCAGTGATAATGAAGATCCAGAAAACTCCAACATAAGCTGCAAAGGTTGCTCATCTTTTGACATCTTGCGTTCGAGGTGCCATCCATTTGCGGATGTACAAGAAACAGATCTCCTCTCCAGGACCAACTCCTGAGCTGGAGATAGAAATCCAGTAGTTGTTTAGGCTGCTGTAGTCGTAAGAACTAGAGCAAGGATAAAAGATGATGTTCCTGGGGAGAGGGTGGTGTGGAACAGCCAGTGACAATGCCTGAGGAAAAGGAAAAGGTCGAGGGAGATGAGATGAGACCCAAGGGGGAGACTCCAGGTGGAGGACACATCCAGAGAGCAGGTTTGGGGAATGATTCAGACATTTCAGCGTCTGGGAAGGAGGAAGATTACACAGGCAGCTCATGACATATGATAATTAGAATTAAATTTACTTTGAGATCAAATTTTCTGTTCTTGATGGAAATGCTGTGGCAAGTAAGGAAGGAGGGTTGGGGTGGGGGCAGGGTGGTTATATGGAATGGGGGTGGAAGTCCAATACCCATCTTGGAACCTTCCAGGCTCAGAGCGTCAGTCTTTGAAAAGAGCACGCGCACACACATGCACACACATTTGTGTGTGGGGGGGGGGGAAGCATATGGTGAATGGAAGTGCCCAGACCCCACTTCAGCCCTAATCAATTGTTTCCATATGGAAATGAGAACCCTGTGTTGCCAGAGGTTTTGATTTTTCAAATGAAACAGACAATCTAGGGAGGGCCTTTTTTTTTTTTTTAAATGTGAAATTTGCACATTTTAAAATGTTGGCTCAAATGTTTAAAAACCCTGTCCAAACCAAACAAGGCCAGTCTGCAGATGGGACATAGTCCTTGAGGCTGCAATTTGCTACCCTGGTACAGATCATGAGTTCCTGATGGTTCTTTGTGGAGAGGAAAAGAAAGAGAGCCTGGCTTATCACAAGCCCTGGATAAATATTTGTTGAATGAGAAACAAGGTTGTGGGAAGATTATTTTTGGGTAGGAGGAAATGTAGGGCTCTCATTTAATGTAGCTGTGAGAGAGTGGCTGTCACGGACATGTATGGCAGCTAAGTGAATGATGGTAAATTAAACTACAAGACTTCGTATTTCAAAAAATGTTTCATTCCCCATCAATATTGGCCTCTCGTTACCTATTAATATGATTGTCTTCACGCCACTGCTAATTGACAGTGGCAGTAGAACAAAGATAAATTTGCAATATTATCATCACTGTATTAGCACCATTGAAGATGCGTAATTATTAGAACAAGAGTAACACCACTAAATCATTCGGTAAGCATGCCTTATCTGTCCTTCGTAATGTATGTAAAAGTAGTCAAAATTTTCTGCTTGAGTTACAGTCAGAGCGTGGATTTTATATGAGAAACAGAAACACAGAGAGGCACAGATGTATAAGAACAGGTGCAGAGAAAGTGTTTCCCGTCAGGGGAGGTTTTGAAACTTTCTGCACACTGCTTACCTATCAACCTCAGTCTTCTCCGAAGGACATCTTGTTGCTCAAACTCAAGGAGAATTGGAACCACAAATAATGTGCAAGCTAGACATACAGACTGGTCAGTTACTAAAGGTACTTTCTAACTACCAATTTAGGAAATTGTGGTAATGTCTTTGTATGGACTTGCCTGAGTGTGTATTTTCCCTGTAAAATGCAAGAACTATCTCAGGATATCTCACTTCAGGATAAATGTTGTTGCCCTCTGACAGGTGAGAAATCTGAGTCTCGAAAGTTCAGGTAAACTGCTTAAGGTCATCGCTCAGTAAGTTATACAGTTGGCATCTAATAAGGCTGATTCTAATGCCTGTCTTTTTTTTTTAATTTTTTTATTGTTATTTCTCCAATACAATTTTTTTCCTACTGTATAGCATGGTGACCCAGTTACACATACATCTATACATTCTTTTTTCTCCCATTATCAGGCTCCATCATAAGTGACTAGATATAGTTCTCAGTGCTGCACAGCAGGATCTCATTGCTAATCCATTCCAAAAGCAATAGTCTGCAACTATTAACCCCAAGCTCCCAATCCATCCCACTCCCTCCCCCTTGGCAACCACAAGTCTATTCTCCAAGTCTATGATTTTCTTTTCTGTGGAAAGGTTCATTTGTGCCCTATATTAGACTCCATATGTAAGTGATATCATATGGTATTTGTCTTTTTCTTTCTGACTTACTTCACTCAGTATGAGAGTCTCTAGCTCCATCCATGTTGTTGCAAATGACATTATTTTGTTCTTTTTATGGCTGAGTAGTATTCCATTGTGTATATATACCACATCTTCCTAATCCAATCATCCTGCAATCTACCAATTCAATGCAATCCCTATCAAATTACTCATGACATTTTTCACAGAACTAGAACAAACAATCCAAAAATTTATGTGGCACCACAAAAGACCCAGAATTGCCAAAGCAATTCTGAGGAACAAAAACCAAGCCGGAGGCGTAACTCTTCCAGACTTTGGACAATATTACAAAGCCACAGTCATCAAGTCAGTGTGGTATTGGTACCAAAACAGACATACAGACCCATGGAACAAAATAGAGAACCCAGAAATGCCTGTGTCTTGAAGCACCTTTAGCCCAATTCAGTTCTGAGTGACTTGTTCCATTGAGTTTTGTGAATAGAACTCGTATTTGCTTCTTAAAGAAACAATAGCCCTTTTGCTCTAGCCTTTGGGGACAGCTGACAGTTTTCCATTTTTCTAAAATAAATTGCCAAAGTAACAATTTGAACCCAATACCAGTGATGTCCTAGGGGAAGCTGATAGTTGCAGATCCATGCTGACATTTTAATTGTGAAGGCTATGGGACTTTTAATTTCTCATCTCTCTATCTTTTTTTTTTTCTATAAAGCATTTTGGTAAATTACCACTTCCTTGTTGGCCTTGGCCATGTGTGAAGTCCTTGCGGGAGAAGCTGAGGGGGCTGCCCCATCCTTTTCCTGTATCTGTGTTCTTTGCCCGATCCTTTTTCTCTTATAATCAAAGTTCTTACACAGGTGGTCATTTTGTTCAGGGTATAGGCAACTAAGAAGGGGATTTTTAAGACTATAAATAATTAACCTATCATTTTATGAAGTCTTCACAAAAAACCCCAAACAAAACAAAACTGCCTATGATTGTGACAAGCATCGGCACGTGGATAGCACTGGTGTGCTTTCCTCTTTGCTCCAGAAGCTCAAACGTAGCCCTGCTCTTTGTCATAGTTGCAAAGAAGCATCTAGGGTTTTGTCTTGGAACTAAATATATGTGTGGATTTGAATGCAAAGATATAAATATTTAAATATGTAAGTGTGTTCACATATATCCACATGTCCCCTTGTATCCCTTCAGAAAGATGTTAATGAGATAAGAAATCTTAAATGTTTCACAGGTATACAACTGTGTAGGACTCCTATATTTTTTTACGCAAAAATATGCTCTTCTGTAACCACACCACACAGACTAAACATCTGTTTTGAAGTGTGTTAAAATCCAGCAACTCAATGTCAATTGGATCTGGCTTTACGGTATTGCCGGCTTGATTATGGCTCTCGGTGGGGGAGGAGAGCTTTCTGATATCATCCGAACCTCCAGAGTACCATTCAAAGCAGCTGGTATTCTATATATTACATAATTATGAAGCACACAGTGTAGTTTAGAATACTTAAGAGGCACTAGGGGCCCACTTCTCAAAATATTTACAGCCTTTTATTCTTCTAAAAACAATAATTTGCATGCCTAAAATGATATGTGTACCTTTGCCATGCAGATTTCCTTTGGCTTCTTTTTTCTGGTGGAACTTGCTCTGAAAATATCAGTAGTTAGCAGTGAAAAAGACCAGGGGGAGATGCAGTTGGCAAGAAAGGAGGTCTTCAACGCTCTTCCCACATTTTGAGTGTTCGGGGAGCCATGGGGGAGGTCTGAGGACAGGCAGAGTGTCTGAAGAGAGGTCGGAAAAGAGGTGTCAGCCTTTGCATTGAAAGAGATGATCACGGCTAAGGGCCCACCCCATAGGCCAGCTCTGGCGACTCTTACTGACTTAGGAGAACACCGAGAACTTTGTTTCTTTTGTGCTGATCCCATAGTATGGTATGAAGGCAAGGCTTCATGCCACAGATTGTTGAAGTGACCCTTCTTAGAGCTCAGTGAGTCTAGGCGAATCATGCAGTGGGCTCCCCGTGTCCACGTCTGCCTTTCCAACTGTCGCTCACCCTTTAGGACCTCATGCAGTCAGCTCGGCAGTCAGCTGTTCACTCAGCAAACAAGACTTGCACCTTTGTGTGTCATGTGCTGGGCTGGATGGTGGGAACATAGAAGTGAACGCGGTAATAATGGCCCATCTGAGACCCAACTGTTGAAGAATCGTCCATGGATCCAGGTGTCCATGGCACAGCAGTCAAAGCAAGTACCGGTGTAGTGAGAGCAATGGGGCAGGAGCGTTCAATGTTAACGCTAACAGAGGTAGCAGGAGCCCAGGAAGGAGCTGAGATGAAGCCCGAGGCAGAGAATCAATTCCAGAACGAGGCTGGAAGCATGAAAGGTGAGGGTTTCGAGAGATAGGAGGGGAATGCCATGCTCATATTGGACAATGTCAATGTCATATTTTGTTTGTTTTTTAATAATTCTTTTTTTTACATTGTAGTCAATTTACAGTGTTCTGTCAATTTCTCCTGTACAGCAAAGTGACCCAGTCATATATACATATATATGCATATTATATACATATATATATATATATTCTTTTTCTCACACAATCCTCCATCATGTTCCATCACAAGTGACTAGATATAGCTCCCTGTGCAGTACAGCAGGATCTCATTGCTTATCCACTCCAAATGCAATACTTTGTATCTTTAATAACTCTTTTAACCAAGCCCTCTGGAGCATTCCTATGCAACCCGATTTTTTCTGAAAGGTCTGTGTCTATACGGGAACCAGGACTTCGTCTTTGCTTTTTACTGAAAATGTCCCCGATGGTAGTACTGCTGTCTTGGTTGATGGAAACTGCTTTCAGGAGTCTAGTGGGGGTTGAATATTTGGATGAGTGTCACATGATTTATACTCCAAATAGAACTGGTAGCAGAGTGTTTAATCTGGCTTCAAATCCATTGTGAAAGAGATGACAAAAAAATAAGCATATTTTGATGGCAGATTAAAAATGAACAAACTCAGGAGTTTCCACTGTTCTGGTGTGAACAAGCTCAGTGGTAACAAACCCGACTAGTACCCATGGGGATGCAGGTTTGATCTGTAGCCTTGCTCAGTGGGTGAAGGATCTGGCGTTGGTGTGAGCTGTGGTGTAGGTAGCGGACATAGCTCAGATCCCGTGTTGCTGTGGTTGTGGCGTAGGCTGGCAGCTATAGCTCCAATTCAACTCCTAGCCTGGGAACTTCCATATGCTGTGGGTGTAGCCCTAAAAAGAAGGAAAAAAAAATTAACATGCTCCTTTTAGAACTCAAGCTTAATATATCTCTTCTGTTTATGGGATCATACTAATAAAAATACATGAGAAAGGGAGTTCCCATCATGACTCAGCAGAAACAAATCTGATTAGCATTCATGAGGATACAGGTTCGATCCCTGGCCTTGCTTTGTGGGTTAAGGATCTGGCGTTGCTGTGAGCTGTGGTTCACAGATGTGGCTCAGATCTGGCATCGCTGTGGCTATGGCATAGGCCAGTGGCTACAACTCCAATTTGACCCCTAGCCTGGGAACTTCCATATGCCATGGGCATGGCCCTAAAAAGCAAAAAAGAACCAAAAGAAATACATAAGGAAGATAAATATATCATCAGATCAAAGTGTTAACTATACATATATGTAGAAATGGTATTAAGATATTAAATGTGTACAGAATATATATTGAGTATTGAGTACTTATATAATATCACTACATAAAAAGACAAGAAAATGAGCCATAATCTTAGTGAGCAGAGTACAAAGACAATTTTCTCTGTGATTTTCTGTGTGTATGCAAAACTGTATAGAATGAAGCTACATTTATTTTATAAACAGAAAAATATTTTTTCCTATAGGGAATACATTGTGGATATAACAAATGAAACAAAGTTTGTTATAGGCATAATAGGCATGCTTCTAACTATTCCTAGAAAGCAATCCATGGTGACCAGGCTGGCCTGAAAGTCATGTGCTGAAAATGATGTCGTTTCCACTGCATTCTGTTCATTCAGGCACACAAGAGCACCTAATGTATGCTCTTGCAAAGATAGAAAGGAGGAGCTTGTCCATGGCCTCAAAGGGGCTCTAGTCTAGTGCAGGTGGAAGGCATCTCCAAAAAAAAAGCAAAGACACCTAACAGGTCTAATAATGAAAGTTGAATCTGGTTACATGAAAGAGAAAGTGGTTGATTAAGATTGAAATCTTGCCTAGCTCATCCCTCTACTTCCTTAGTTCTGAAAGCCTTTGTTTCAGACTTCCTGCCAAATTTCTCTTCTTTCTTCACTGCCATGGTTCAATGTTCTCTTGAGGGGCCATATGCATTTCTGCCATGAGGCAGCCTTCCCGAGAACCCCATTAGGCCATATTCATATTGCTATGGCTTATAATGCCTTGAACATGGTAGAAATTCAATATGTATTTATGGAACACGTGAACGGTCCAGTATGGTATATGGCTACACAGGCAGTAGTAATAGAAAACATTTCACCTCGGGCTGAGGCCACCTGTTTATTTCATAAATCTGACAACTGCAGGAGTGAAGGAAAGTGGCTACATCTGATCTCAGCAAGTATTGATTGATGGATGGATGCTCCTTCCAGTTGCCACGTGGCAAGGGAAGAGGCTTCTTCATAAAGCTAGTGACCTCTGACATGCACCACAGTGTCTTGTTTCTTAATAAATAGTCTTTTCTATCAGCTGAGGTCATGCTACCTGGTATGTTGGGGAAAAAAGTCACTCTTAGAAATATAGAGAGGCAGAAACTTCTCCTTACGAACCCGTGTATTGGTTTGCAGAAAGATGCTACCCATAAAACAATTATTTGTGAAGGGTTTGGTTGAATCATTTTAACCTCTGTGGGAGCCCGGCTTTTGTATGGTTTCCAGGAACTGCATGGGTAGCAACATCCATGCTACCAGTTCACAGAGCCTGACACCCCTGTCGTGAGTGTTATCATTCAATTTTCACACAGCAAGCATGACGAGAGCTAATTGCTGGGCCCCTGTTTGTGTCCTTCCAACCCCATGAAGTTGACTGTTTTACATAATAATCCGAATGGCTAGTTGAAGCTCAAATAATCAAGTTTCTAAATCTGTAACCAAGATATGTCGGAAAGATTGTTTCCATATGGCGAAAAGATAAGACATTTCTGTGAAAAGAAATCTTTCCAAGATTTTGCTTTAGTTTTAAAAAGAGGTAACATATTTTTTGGAAGAAACACTTCAAATTCATATTACACTAAGATGTATTAGCAGAGTGTTTGCTTAATTATGGGAACACCACATGCCCGCACGTGAACACACATCTCTTCAATGGAAGAAACCAAGCCATGTAGAGCCTTGGACAGTTAGAAACTGGAGTTCTCCGTACTTCAAAGGAAGGTAATTCACATGGAACTGAACTGAGCCACAACAGAAACTTTTTTCAAATTTGTCAGACCAAGACATTTAAGGAACCAGTGACATTTGGACTTTCAAGCAAGACCCTATTCCTCTGGTAGAACCTCAAGCTGCTTCTTCCTTTATTTCAAAGAACCATGGTTTTAGGAGTTCCCATTGTGGCACAGCGGGTTAAGAACCCGACGTAGTGTGTGTGAGGATGTGGATTTGATCCTAGGCCTCACTCAGTGGGTTAGGGTTCTGGCATGGCTGCAAGCTGTGGCGTAGGTCACAGATGTAGCCCAGATCTGGCACTGCTGTGGCTGTGGTGTAGGCCTCCGCTGCAGCTCCAGTCTGACCCCCAGCTTGGAAACTTCCATATGCTGCAAGTGGTCCCTAAAAAGGACCAAAAAAAAAAAAAGTGTACGTAAGATAACTAAGACAAATGCCAATGTGCTTAATCTGGCAAATGCCTATATATGTCATTCCACCCACCATCTATCAGCCCTTTTAGGATCTAGGGAAAATAAAAATAGTGGATGAGTTTTGTGGTAAACATGTATCGGCCCCTTCAGCACCCAGGGCCAATCACCACTTGCCTGGACCTGTCTCTGTCCTGGAGAGCGAAAGCAGCTTGTCCTATCACTGATGAAGCTGGAAACTCAGTTATAATCCAGAATCTGGATGTAGGACTGTGACACCAGCAAGTTACAGTTACCCTCTGTGACCCTTCCATCCTATGTGGTGAATTCGATGTCTTAATACTTTGAAATGTCAGATTCATCTACTTTTATCTGACTCTTCCATATGTCCTTTTCTTGCTACTCACTGTAAGCAATACAGAAAAAACTGTAGGGAGAGGGTAAAATAGAAAGAGTTTACCAATGCCAAGTGAATTTTATCAAAGGGTAACCACTTGTGGGTGAGAGCACCTTCTAACAGTCAAGGAAGACAACCTCAAGTTCATGAATCTCAGTCCCACTCTTCCTCATTCACATGGAATTGAGTTGAGCCACAACAGATGAGGAGCTGGAACACATCTCCAGCTGCTGTCTGGAGCTTGGAGAGGACCTTTCCAGATCTGTACCTGCTGGGCCGGCCAGCTGAGGCTGGGATTAGAGTTTAAGAAGGTTGGAATATATGTTGCTGGCATCAGGAGCATTGTGGCTTAGGAGAGATCCTGAAAAGGAAAGAAAGCTTCGAAGAGGTAGGATGTCTGCCGGTCTGCCCTTCCTAATAACCCCCAGAGTCATGGAGGAGACTTCTCTTTGCCATGTATGATCACACATCCAGTGGTAGATCTGCTCTGGCATGTGGGTGAGAAGAAAGAACGAATCCAGACAAGCTGAGGAGATGAGGTGCATGGGGCTTGTATAGAGAGGACAGTAGGGATATGTAAGCCACGGCATTTCCAAATCTGTAGAAGTGGGGTGTGGGGGGTCAGGGTGGCCTCTGGACCCATGGAGGGTGGATAAGAATGTCATTGCTTTCAGGTGCAGAAATCAAGTACACATATAGTTTTTCTGTATCCCTTCCTTTGCCTCCACAATTTTCTTTTCCTTTCTTTTCTTTTCTTTCCTCTTTTCTTTGGGCAGCATTCGGAAGTTCCCAGGCCAGGGGTCAAACCCACACCACAGCAGTAACCAGAGCCACAGCAGTGACAATGACAGATCCTTAATCCACTGAGCCACCCACTGAAACTCCCACTAAATTTTAATTTGTAAGCAAATCATCCATACTCTTCATGCCACTAGGGAACTCTTCCTCCATTTCTTATTCTCTTGCTTGAAAACCATGTTTCATTTCTAATTAGAATCAACATTTCAGATTTACGCTGTTTTTTTTTTTTTTTAAAGAAATGAACGTTTGACACACTAGCATCCCGCTGTCCAGATGTGAAAATGAACTTGACAATCAAACAAGGACCCTGTCTACATTTCAGAACATCTAAATACAATGCACACTTTTTCTTTATAGATTGAACTATCCTGTTGTAATTAACGTTAATCCATACTAAATGGGCTTTAAGAAAACAGGCTTTCCTTACCTCGGTTCAATTTCATTTTTCGGCTTTAACGATTTGCAGTAGCTCTTGCTCATTTTTGTTAGCCATGCACAAATGTAAATGGTAATGAGGCTTTTGTGTATGTGTGTGAAATTCAAAATCCATCCCTAGTCTATTAACTCTCTAAAGAAAGTTACACTGTAGGAGGCCATAGTCAGTCTGAACAAAAAGGCTTCTATTGTACAAAACCAATTTCCATGTAATCAAGTTGGGCAATAGAGTGTTTTCTCTTGAATGATATTTGTGCAGCAATAGAGGTGTCTGACCTATACACTGGACAGAGGAGTTCGATCACTTACGGGTGTAAAGGTCAAAGGAAAGAAACGTTTCCTGAATCACTCAGCTGAAATTGCAATGCTTCATGATGGCATTGTTTCCTGGCCACCTCGATTATTTTTGTCAGACTAAAATCTGGTGAAGCTGGTGCCTCATTTTACTAATTTATTTAGGCAGCAGCAAGAGATTTCTGTAAATAAAAAAAATGACCTCATTTTGGTTTTAAGATTTTTTTTAAATGGGCTAATTTTAATTATCAGCTATTGCCATGTCATGTGGCTCTAACTGCAGTGCCTAACACATAGCAGGAATTCAGAGACTATGTATTAATGAATGAATGAATGAGCCACATTTCTCTGAAGCAACAGATGCCGAAGAGCACGACTTAATCATACCATTCCACTCTGGCAATTTTTTTTCATTTTGATCTAAATTATTTATTTCCTATCATTTCTGGGAATGCAAACATTTATGCATGATCTTTTATAATTGCTTTCCTTTCATTAGATGCCTTTGTAAGATTAAGAATCAAATTGTGTAACATAAGCAGTCCTTAGATGATTTTTATACCCCTGACAGCATTTTAGCTCTGTGAAGAAACTCGGGGTCCTACAAATACCTCCCTCTACCACCACCCCTAAAATGTTTCTGCAGAAATTTCTGAAAGGGCCAAACAGCAACTGGATAGTAATAAAATTCATGCTCAGAAGCTTACATAGGATTGTCCCGGGATCCAGTAGAAGAGGCTGAGTTCAAGTCTGTAATCAGTTTGAAATCATACTCCAGTATGTTCTACAGCAGATTGCAATTTTCACTTTAGTTTTCTAGTAAAACAGATGATAACTGGGAAAGTTACCCTGCAATATACTTGTTCATAGCTTTTTTTTTTTTTTAGTAACATATTTTGTTCATTTAGTTGCTCCAAAATAGAAAAAAAAAAAAAAAGTAGATTTTAGTCTTTGCCTTTTCTGGACTGCTGCTTTTTTCATACCATATCATATTTTACCTGGATGTGTTTTTATAAGTTTCCCTCCTCTACCCTCAGATGACACTAGCAAAGGGTCTCTCTAGATGTTTCACAGCTTTACATCCCGAGAGCCTGGTGCAACATCTAGTATTTTTTAGAATGAAGGAATAGAAGTACACTTTTTAAAGTTTTTAAAAAAATGAGTCCCCAGTGTTGACTCAAAAACACATGTCCTAAAATCATCAATTTGTACCTAGATCTACATCCACACACTTGAAACTAAATAATGAACTCCTTTCTACAAAGCCCTTATCCAGAAGAGCAACCAAAATGCATAGGGCAAATGCCACCAATTTATGTCATCGGCCCAACTGGTCCTAGCAACTTTAATTTAACACAACAGGTGATAGTTTTGCTGAAAATGGTTTCATGCTCAAGAATTTAAAAAAACAAAAACAACAAAAAAAACTTTTTGAGCTTTTTTTTTTCTGTTGCCAATTTGAGTCTTACAATTTTGAGTAAAAAAGTGTGATGGTCCATTGTTTGAATTGTTATTACTGTCTTGGTTATTTTTCTTTTTTACAGTGAACGTGAATTTAAATCACCATCTGTTTTGAAAAGCTCATTCATTGGAGCACCTCAAAATACAACATTCATTTTTTTTCAAAATACTGTATGTGGAAAATTCTACAGTGGATATTTATTGCCACACCTTCTGTAGAAACAAGGTGTCAAGTGGGTATAGCCGGTGGCAACAGGAATACTCTTCATGGTCAGAGCTGGGTTTCTGCATTCCTCGTGGCTATTCCCCCTTTGTGTGATTTCGATTCTCCCACTGGTTTTCTCTGGGAAAACTATGAATAATTTTATTTATGTCTCAACTCTTGGTTATAAGGAGTCACCCAGGTAATGCAGATTTTTAAATTTTTCATAGGATTTGCAAAATCAGAAATCACACTCCCATCCTCCCTGACCCAAGGTTTAAGAAGCACTGCAGCAAATGTACTTTCTGTGGGTGAATAAATTAAAAACCGTCATTGTAGCCTGATTTAGAAGATTCTTTAAATAATCATTTGCATATTTCCCTGTATGTCTTATTTGCTTATAGTTTCAATATTTTTCCTCTAGTGTGAAGGAAAGGATAAAGTTACTGGATTTTTTTTTAACAAGTTCATGTTTCTTTGGCAGATTTCTGAAAAATAGTAGAAGAATTTACCTTATTAAACTTTGGGAAACTTTAAGTCACCTGTTTCTACAAGAGTATCATGTTGTTGCCGACCCAAACTTTCCTAGGGCATAAGAAATTCTGAAAACTGGGAACTATTAGAATTGCCTTAACGCTTTGGTACTAATGGAGTTTAACTCCAGTGACTTTAAAAAGATAAAACTCCTTAAAATAAAATCCTAACTCAGAGTTTTCTTTTGGTCCGGAAGGTTAAGGATCCAGCGTTGTCACTGCAGCAGCTGGGGTTACTGCTGTGGCGCATCGTATGTTCGATCCCTGGCTCAGGGATTTCCACATGCCTCGGGTGTGGCAAAAGAAAAAAAAAAATCCTAACTCTTTAGGGTTTAAATAGCAGTGAAAGAACATGCAGTCTCATTCCAGGATTCCAAACTTTCAGAAAATAATTAGACACCGGCAGAATTGAACTTGATGCTATAAAGGCATGTATGCTGTTAAATGTTATTTTTTTTTAAAGTCATGCACAAGGTGATTAGTCTTTAGTTTATTTAATATTTAGGGACTTTGAATAAAATAATACAGCAACAAAACTTACATTTGTATATGTAGCAGTAAGACACGGAACTTCATGGGACCCTTGCACATCCATCATCTCATTCGGTGCTCACAAATCCCTTTGCATTAAAGTTATTTCCATTTTAAGTAATAAGAGAATTTAGGCTCAGGGAGGATTATGGCTTACCCAGGACCTCTCAGCTGAGCAGGGATTCTTGGATGGAGCTGCAGCCCATCCTCAGAGCCCAGTGGGTTTCCACAGCGCTCATGGCCTGGCCATCTCCCACACTCAGCCCCCTTGATGTCCTTGGCAGTTCAGAGCTCTCTTCTTGCTTCTATTTTCTTTTTCTTTTCACGGCTGCACCTGCAGCATATAGAAGTTCCCAGGCTAAGGGTTGACTAGAAGCTGCAGCTGAGGCCTGCGCCACAGCCACAGCTATGCGGGATTTGAGCTACATCTACAACCTACACCACAGCTTGCAGCCACACCAGATCCGTAACCCACTGAGGGCGGGCCATCCTCACAGACACTATGTCGGGTTCTTAACCCGCTGAGCCACAATGGAAACTCTTTTCTTGTTTTTAGATTGTGTGTCTTTAAGCTGTGGCTAACATATTGCTTTGGGAAATTATGATATACCCATTTCTTTTAAGAATATACATATAATGCATGAAATTTTGGAAATGAATTGTATAACTGTGGTCATATTCTTAGACTAAGTTTCAGCATCTTTGGGGAACTATGAGAAGTTGTATGCAATTTAGTTCAAATTAGGAAAAAAAAAAAGATCAGAGTTCAGTTTTACATGTTAACAGACGTACCACTCTAAGAAAATCCCAACATAGGAAAAAAATAACTCACAGAATAGATAAACTGGAAATTGGTTAATTGCATTTTTTTAAAAAAAATGAATTCTTTACTTTATAAAAAGGTCCCCAGGGTTTCTTTATGTGCTCAGCTTTCCTGGTGCATTTATATGTCTGATTATAGATCATTAAGCACTTGATGAAATGGCTGGGAAAAAAAAGAGAAGGAAAAATTGCTAAAGGTTTGGGAACCAATACTAATTACAAAACAATTTAGAAATGATAATACCTTTCTAAATTTAAAAGGTGAACGAATGGGAATATTTCACTTGAATCACCCAAATTTTATTTAAATAATTTTGTGAAAGACACCGTTGGTAACCTAAAATTCTTTGTTGCCCAAATTGATAAAGTGTTTCATCCATCCATTCGGTACATATTTATTGGATGTTTAATGTGTTCCAGGCACTGTGCAGATCAATGACCAGCAAAACCAAACACAGTTTCTAACCTCATAGAGTATTCACTCTAGCGCTCATCAATTTTATTTTGAAGTTTTATGTGGCTAGCAAATGTAAAATGATAATGAAAGATAAGTTCTCCTTTTAAAAACGTACTCAAGCATTTCCGTGTGATAACTTCTTTGCCTTATGTAGTGTATCTTCTTTATACACTTTCTGAAATATATTATTGTAATGAATGATTATTACTTTCTGGGTTATTTGTAAAAGATAAAGGGAAAAGTTTTTCTTAATTTGGTTCTTGGCATATTTATATGGATGTTTTGAGGCTCTGGAAATGGCAATTATCATAAATATCCCAACTGGCACATTTTATTAGCATGAGTTCACATAACATAGATGAATCAACCTGACATTTTTTCCTTTAGCTGTTTGGTCACCATAATAATTGGTTCTATTACAGGTAAGGTAGTGTGATCTTAATTTTCTTTGGTAGATTTGAGTGATTGAATTTAATCAGTGAATTTTGAGTTGAAGATCTATTTCAGATTTTAAAATTCTCTCATTTTTATGAGGATTTCTCTGCTTAATGAATTTAATAAAAGTAAGTAATCTATTAATAATTTACATATAGTTACTTATTCATGTGCAAGTGGTGTTACAACTCTAAATTCTGTTTATATAAATGATCCATAGGAACTTGTTCTAATTCATTTATTTTTACTCTGATTACAACTTTTAGTTGAGCAAATATTGAACTTTATTAATCCCACCTGTGTATCTTGGTGGGTAATAATATGTATTGGCACATGTATTTAAGATTCTTCAGGCTTTGAACAAAAATGTTGCCATGGGAACCTGATTTCATAGCCCATAGTCCTTTGCAGAACTACACCTGCCTTATGGTAGAGGTTTCCATGGCAACATTTTTGTTCAGGGAACATAGAACTTGAACAGAATATGCCACGAGTCTCTTTTAAATGTGTGCGTTGATAGTTGTGATATTACTATAGTTAATGTGTGTATTAGAAATACAGGTGGCCCCATGGTGGGCTCAGTGTTGTTCTTGCTTTCAGTGAATAGATTCCCGGTGAGTTTAGCTGTCGCGATGCATTGGATTAGGAAATTAAAGCAATTTCTGGTCTCTTTTCACTGTCTCTCCACCTTCCACTCATTTGACCCTCCTGCTAGAATGTGGTGAAATAATCCTCCATGGCTAGCATGCCCAGAATGATCATTTGTGATAATGCAGAGCTGTAAGAAAGAGATGTGTAACTAATGTCTGGCCAAGCTCAGCAGGCTCTATTTTAAAGGGCAGCATCAATCTCGGGAGTCTCTAATGCTACAGAATATGCTACTAATGGTCCTTCAACTTCCTCACATATACTTTTCTCCAAAGAAGGTCATGAGCTCCAATAACAAAGCATCCTGAGGACGGGGTAAGAATTAGTTTTCGTATTTCTGATCCACGGTCTGGTCTCTTCATCTTTTATATTTACTTTTGGCATTCAAAAAGTTGACGATGCCTAAATTAAGGTGGCCCAAGTTTTTTCTTTGCTCGCCACTCATTTATGTCATGTTTCATTTATAACTAAGGTTGTATGGGAAGAGAATGCCACGGCCCTGCAATAGATAAACCAGGGTTATCACTGTTGCGTTATTATGGTTCTATCTGCTGTTAGATGCATCCTCATGTGTCAGGACTGTGATCTTATTGCTGCCAGGTATGCTGGCCTATTGCTGTTTCTTGGCAGGTCTTAAAACATGCAGCAGTGGATTTTGCAGCAGCCTAAGCTGCTGCTCACAGTCCACGAAAGAGCTGAATGGGGGCTATTATTAATGCCAATCATCCTCTACCCACAAGGGTAGCAAAGGGACTTTTAGAGACCACAGGGCAGCTTTCAGCAGAAACCCTAATCAGATCATCTTCCTTGATCAGGGAAGGGAATGTAGGAAAATGAGGTGGGTTAAAGGAATTAGAACAAGTAAATGCCTTCTGAACGCATTCAGGACAAATTAGCTCAGAGTGCAAATAGAGATTGATTTGTCTGATTGAAACATAACTTAAAAGCCCGAGGTCAGGCTTCTGCCAACTTAAGGCCTTAGAAAGTTAAACAGAGGAGTGTGAAAAACGCATTTATTTATAAAAAGGAAGGAAGAGGGGGTTGGGGGGGTGGAGAAGGGAATGGTGGGAAGAAGGGAAAGAGAGAGGGAAGAACAGTAAGCCCAGGCATAGTGAAATAATAAAACTCAGGAAGTTGATCTAGAGAATTGTCCTTATAGGGTGTTGGGAAAAAAAAAAAAATTAGGTGAGTTTTAGTAAGAGGAAGATGCAATGAATGTAGCGGGTCTGTCCAAGATCAGGAATCAGACCGTCTTGGTCACTAACTTACATGTAACCTTGGATTTATTACTTGAGTCACCTTTCTGTAAATTAAATGATGAGTCCAGCGTTAACTCTGTGTCCATGAATGTATGTGTAAGTACAGTGGACAAGGCTCCCAGGAACCTTTTTGTCTCCTGAACAACTTCTTGGAGTAGACCCGCTCAACCTTTATTTTCTGAGCATTATAATGAGCTTTCATTTGAAGAATGTGCTTCCTGGATTATAAGAATTTATAAAACCATCAGAACTACTGATTTCCTAAATTCTGCCCAGAGCTAATATTCCATTCTAAGCCCCAATCTCTACTAAGTTTATAAAATGATGGCTTTTAACCATTATTGACTCTAGTTATGAGAGTGTTGAGCTCATGGTCATTGCTCAATCAATATTTCTTGAGTTGAACTGAATTGAAGGTCATCAATCCTGGAAATGGACTGGGCAGATTCTTTTCCTAAAATGTCAAAGAAATGATTTGAATCAATGGGAAGGCAGGCAACGCCAAAACAAATCACAACCCTGCCTTCGCACCAACAGGGTTTGGCCACTTTGGGAGGATCTTGTGCAGCTTTGGTCACTGAACCTTAAAATTCAGAGGAAGCTGGAGTCCTTAAAATCCATGGAAGTTGAAAAAAGAAGGCTATTATAACCATAGCAAGAATAGGCAGAGGAATGAGTGCCTGCCGGGTGTATCAGAGGAGGACAGAGTAACCCATCAAGTCTTTAGCCCTTGAAGTATGAAGACTGAGGAAGCTAACATCAAAGTCTAAAACCTGTGAGGAATATGAATATGATAACACAAATATATTCATCCAACCCTGAACTGTAATTACAGGGGAACCCACTTTCCTTGCAACTTTAGACAGATGAATTTGGGGTCAAGAGGAAGTACTGCTTTGCATATAAAGTCATTCACTGATGGGGTTAGTTACTCTGGGCATGTAAAACTCGGACCCAGCGGGGTACATGTAGGAGGTTGATTATTTGGGCTCCTGCCTCCTGCAGTTTTCAGTGTGTGACCTCCTGGCTCCGGTGCCCGAGGTGGGTGGTAGGGAATGTGTGACTCCCAGATTTTGCCAGATGGAGTGTTATCCTACTAAGATGGTCTTCTCCTCAGTCACAAGGTGTGGGCTTGATGCACGGAATAGTCTTAGCTTCCGTGCCTGATCTCCAATTAAACTTGAGAAGGGAGAGGCAAGTTCTCCCACTCTTTTTTTCCTGAAATGTGTGCTATTTTTTCTAACAGAAACAAACAAACAAACGTGATAATCTGTCTCCAAAGTATACAAATGTGTACTTTGGAGGCAAGTACATGAATGCATATATTTATGTAACATGTGTCTGCACATATAGATCACAAGAGCAACATTCCCTAGTGGTCCACCAAGAGCCCCATGATGCCTGCATGTTCTCCAGGTGGGCGAGGATGGAGACAGCACACTTCAGGGAAAGGCAGCCTTGTGTATTAAAGCTCAGCCTGTGAGACTGCCTTGGAGGTTCTCATTCCAAGGAGTTGCAGGTGGTTCTATCCGGGCAGCCAGACCTTCGGGCAAGATGAGCTGTGCCAGAGGGCAGAGGCAAAGCATAATACGGTTGATGATCTATGTAGATTTCAGATAGTGGGGGGCCTTGGTTGCTCTGTTATAAATGGGTTTATTATTTCATAAGTAATGGGACACCCCTGAAGGATTTTAAGCAAAAGATGAACAAAATGAGATTTGCCTTTGAAGAGGCTCCTTCTGGGAAGCTGGATGGAGAGGGGCTGGCTTGCAACAGTGACGGCCAAGAGGTCTGCGGGTTTAGAGGTGATGTGTTAATATAGGAGAGAATAAAAGGGTCTGAATCTACAACAGTCACGACTGGCATGAGGGAAGAGATGCCGGGGGCTTGTGGAGTCTCTTTTTACTCTACTCTCGCCCAATGAGCTCTTGCCATTTACACGTTGTCTTATTAAGTGGAGGATGTTGTCATGGAAGACGGGCAGATGGGCGAAGTTTGTTGATTTATTCCTCCTGCTGCTCTCATTGCCTCCTCCTTTACTACTTGTTAACTTTCATTCAAGTCTTCTAGGTAAGGGAAACGAAAGAAAGGAGAAAAAAAAACCCTCATTCTAGTTCCTTAAAAGCAAAATAACTAATAGGTTATGAATGAGTTGAGTTTATTATTTTTTCACTAAGCCAGGATTTTCTGTAATGAATTTTGTCAGGGAGATCTAATTAAACCCTAATAGCAGTCTCTCAGAATAGTAACAGGAAACATGTTAAATAGGTTTTTGCTAGGCGTTTTTCTTTTTTTTTCTTCTCTCTCCTATTGTTACCTCTTGTAACCTTTACAATGCACTTTTCTCAGAGAAATCTATAGTCTCTGCAGCAGAGAATTATTTAAGTACAAAGTTACATACATCTTCCAAACACAAAAGCTTTACCCCTCTGGCAAATGTAAGAGAAATAGAGGCTCCTGCAGAAATGGAGAAAATTTTCCCTTTTGTGCCCCTGCGAGGACAAAGTGAAAACGTCTAGATCTGATGAAAAGACTTCATCTTTCAATAACAACCATAAGTCGCAAAAGAAGTTGAAGTTAAATACAAACTCTTTTCATCGTAAAAATAACATAAGATATTTAACGTGGAATAAATATCTCAAAGGCTCCACATTTGATGAAAAAGCAGGTCGGGTTGTCAAGCTGTAACTTCTCTCCCATTTGTGGCACTACCACACTTCTTAATTTCAAAGTTTAATGGTAAATTTAAGCATATGGGGATGGTGAGGAATAAACCCCCCCCCAAAAAAGAGAGACTTTTCACCCCAAATCTGCTCAAGCTATTAGCATTCCCTTTGCTCTCGTTCTTTCTCTTTTCCTCCCAACACAACATCTTGCGGCCGAAGATGAAAAGACTTATTGGATTTTCTGTTGTCAATTGGACAAGCTGTCTCTGGGGTCCTTTCTGTCAAGATCCTCGGATTCCATTTGAATTTAAAACAGACCTGTAGGCTCAGGGAACGTGGCAGCCTGTGTTCAGAGAAACAGAGAAAGAGTTATTTTTAAAATATCTTCCAAGATCTTCATTCCCAAGACTGGTTGAGGGAAACTTGGCGGATGGTTCAAAGGGTTTGTAAGCAGCTAACTACACAACAGTGTTCTAGAAAGGCGCGGTGGTCACGTACAACAACCATTCGTGGATGCAAACTCTGAAATTTTCCAGCCAAATCTTTTCTTTTCTTTTTACTGCTGCACCTGAGGCATATGGAAGTTCCCAGGCTAAACACTGAATCTGAGCTGCAGCTGCAGGCCTATGCCACAGCCACAGCAACTCTGGATCCAAGCCACATCTGTGAGCTACACCTCAGTTCGTGGCAACACCAGATCCTTAACCTACTCAGCGAGGCCAGGAATAGAATCTGTATCCTCATAGAGACTCTATCAGGTTCCTAACCTGCTGAGCCACAGCAGCCAAACTAATGTATATATTATATATATATATAACCAAACTAATACACACACACACACACACACACACACACATTAGTTTGTCAGACCAAGACATTTAAGGAATCAGTGATATTTGGACTATTCAAGCAAGACCCTGTTCCTCTGGTAGAACCTCAGGCTATTGCTTTCTTTCCTTATTTCAAAGAACTGTGATTTCAGGAGGTCCCATTGTGGCTCCGTGGGTTAAGAACCTGACTGGTATCTGAGGATGCAGTTTCCAGCTGTGGCCTTTCCGGTTAAAGACCCGGCGTTGCAGCCCTGATTCAACCCCTAGCCCAGGGACTTCCAGATGCTGCAGATGTAGCTCTAACAAAGAACCATGATTTTAATCTCTTCTTAAAATCTGGAAGAAATTATCTTATACTACATTTTCCTAGAAGTTATAGTCTATTTTTTTCGTATTTTAGTAGAATCCCAACTGTCTAATCGGTATTCTAGAGCTGGAATATTTTAAGTTGAATAGTGTGATGTGGTAGAAGGAGCAAGGAAAAGAGAAAATAAATAACCCAGTCATGTCAAGAAGAGAAGAGAAAGGTAATGCATGGGATGAAAACTCTTAGTGCTGACAAATGCCTGTGGGACTTAGAAAAAAATACTTTAAATTTAAAAGTAAATTTAATTTTATTATAACATTTTTCTCCCTTTCTTAAAAGAGGGTTGTATGTTTAAAATGTAATGCCTCCCAAGTTTTCTTTTAAAATACTAGGGACAGGAATGAATGTTCTCATTAAATTCCACTTGTATTATCATCCACACTGATATTTGTCTCCATCATTAACAGAGCCATAAAAAGATGTGAATTTCCTTGTCTCTTTATGTGTATTTAGCCCCAACTGATTTTACTGGCAAGAGTGCATTTTCAAAGAATTCCCACAATATTCCACAACATAAAATTGTTCCTGCAGTCTGTCTTGTCTCCTGATCACAACCTCATTTACTTTTATTCTTTCCGTTGTGTCATCACCTGCAAATCAATCTCCCTTTTGCTTAAATGTCCCTTCCTCTCCTCCTTTCAAGCTAAGCCACACCCCATCCCAGACCAAGACCGCTCAGCATTCTGATCACCCTAATTTCTTTTGCATTTTGTCTACCGAACAATGAATACTTTTCACTACCAAATTGTTTTATCACATCAGTGTATGTCTCTTCTTTCTCTGGACTCAAAGCTCCTGGGGCCAGGAATACTGCCTTATTATCACTTCCCTATTAAAGTATACATTTAGACCTTAGAATTAACCAAAGTCTCCCAAATCTTAGTCTGTAAAAAAAAAAAAAATTCTCCCTAATAAAATAAAAAATGATAGTAATGTAATGAGTTAGTCACTAAACTCAATTTAATTGACAGTTTTTGTTCTCAGGTAATGTTCTCTTGAAAGTTTGGTGTTAAATGCCCTTTTTAGAAGGAAAGCCATAATGACTGTGAATAGCAGGATTGCTATTTTTATTTATTTTTTTAAATAGAAACTCAAGAAGTTCCCACTCTGGCGCAGTGGGTTAAGAATCCAACTGCAGCAGCTTACGTCGCTGCAGAGGCACAGGTTCAATCCCCAGCCCAGTGCAGTGGGCAAAAGGATCCGACATTGTCACAGCTTCCGTGTAGGTCGTGGCTGCGGCTCAGATTCAATCCCTGGCCCAGGAACTTCCATAAAGTGCTGTAGCTATAAAAAATTTAGGAAAAAAAAAAAATAGAAAGTGCCAGTCCCTCTGATCCTTTGGAAGTGAAATCCTAATGTTTGAGAACTACTGCTTGACAATCTGTTCTCATCAGACCTTGGCAGTTGCTTTCTCCTAGAAGCTCCTATAACTTTAATTGCATAACTCATTGGCCACTCAGCCTAGGCAGTGTTGCGCTTCATCTTTTTCCGTATATTCCTGTATCTGCAGCTAATTTAAAGGAAACCTTCTCTTAATACTTATCTTTTCATCTTCATGGCACCTATTAAGATTACTGACAGCAGATCTTGAAAATATACTTGTTGAATAATAGAATACTCACGATTATTCAAAATTGCCAGAGCTAAAAGAAGTCATGGATTTTGGTGGATTACTTTTTATTCAGTGAATTAAGCTTACATATTTCAGACAGTAAAAATAGCAAAGGCCATGATAAGTTAACTCACATATTCACTAGAATGAAATCTGGGGAAGGGTATTGAAAACCACATTGATTTTACAAGTCCTGTATGGACTTCTACTAAGGAAAGAAAGGGTGGTTTAACCAGATTGTATTGTTAGCTAGTGAGTTCAGTGACTGTAAACTTTGTTGTGGTTCCAGTGAAGAGTTTTTTTCTTCTGCATTAAGCATATAAAATAGTTCCCTTTTTCTGTGTATGTGTATACAGTTTTAATGTAGTTTTTTTAAAATCAAGAAATACTTTCCCTTTTTTTTTCAAGTTGCGTCTAGCTATCAGTTCTATTCTTACAAATACTCGGAGTCTGTGGAACATATTTTCTGCTGAGCCCTGTGAAATTTAATTCAGAAGTAGTGCTTTATTGATGCTTCGTTTTTGTGACCTTTCCAGTCCTGTGTTGGTGACATATTGGTCCTCTGTCTCCAGTGCTTTGAGAATCTAATAGATAGGATGGAATGGGTCAGATAATGAAAGTCCCTGGTACATTAACTTTCAATTTCATGAATGTCTGAATATTGCAGCGAAGATGAATAGCAGGACTTCCTTTGCTTTTACATTTTAACATTTATAAGCTAGTTAAATTTCCCCTGTATTATCAGCAGCCGAGTCCAAGTCTACAGTATTAACACATACATTTATATTTTGGAACAGCAGTGTAAGAGCTTAAAATAATTTATAAACCACAGCGCAGGCAACTTACAAATGCACGCTACTAAAAGAGATGAATAAATAGGGGTTTCATTTCCCATGAGTTATAGCATATGAAGTACACATGGAGAAGCCTTCTTCTTTATTTCTCTTTGTTTTCCTGACATGAGAGGAGAGTTGGGGTGTATAGTCCGTCATAGGACTGATCTATTCTTAGGTTGTTGCAATCATCCCTCCAAAGCATTGTTATTGTTTGAAGCAATAATTTCTGAAGATGTTATAGCAAGCATAGTTGTTGTAACGAATCTGTTGAAGCAGACTAATTTTGGAGATGAGACTCAAAACCACTGGAGTGATAGGAAATAAAGAAATGGGCCTGAGTGATTAGGCGAGGACAAGGATGAGAAAGCACACAGCTGTTAGATTGTTGGGGGTTAGACAGGGATATGTGAACTCATTTGTATTCCCTTGGGTAATTTTATTTTATTTTATTTTTATTTATTTATTTATTTATTTATTTATTTATTTATTTATTTATTGTCTTTTTGCCTTTTCTAGGGCCACTCCCATGGCATGTGGAGGTTCCCAGGCTAGGGGTCGAATTGGAGCTATAGCCCCCAGCCTACGCCAGAGCCACAGCAATGCGGGATCCAAGCTGCATCTGCAACCTACACCACAGCTCACAGCAACACCGGATCGTTAACCTACTGAGCAAGGCCAGGGATTGAACCCGCAACCTCATGGTTCCTAGTCAGATTCGTTAACCACTGTGCCACGACGGGAACTCCTCCCTTGGGTAATTTTATAGACATTGTCTCATCTGCTGTTGCCCTCTTCCATTTTCACAACTATATTTATGGTGTCCATTTCTGTGAAATATGGCCAGAATTAGAAAATACAATTTGGCCTTTTGTATTATGCTTGGTCATCCAGCTGTATTTAAAAACTTGTGATGGATGCTATGGTGTCATTTAGTTTGTTATTACAATTTTACTGTAGTTACTTTTCTCTGTAAAAGTTCTGGATCTCCAAATTGGGGCGGACCTGTGCAAAATTAGTTAACGAAACATAATGAAGTGATGGGGTGACAGACACTAGACTTTTTCTTATGTAGAGAAATATGCATACACTGAAGCTGGTGGTGAAACAAACTGAGATCCTAATTTTTCGGAAACACACTCATTGCTATCTTTAGTCATAAGCATGAATGGACACAGATGATATCAAGAAATAAAATAATTTTGGAAACATCAAATCAACAATAACATCAACAACAAAACTTGTACGCTCTTACAGGCTAGGAAAGCTATTTTGGAGTTCTGAGATTATGCTTTAAATAAGATATATCAGCATTGTTTTGATCCAGTGGGAGACTCTGATGTGGAAGCTTCACCTAACCTAATACATAATTAAATGTGGATAGTATATATCTTTATATTTTGACACAAAAATGAAAAGTCAGTCTACATTAAGGCAGGGAGTATATGGAAGTGTGTAATGACTGTGATGTTTGGATCACTGTTTTATTGTCTGATTTCCTTGAGAAGACTGCAGGCTTCTGGCTCTGGTTCCATGCTCTCCCATGGTGGCATCGTTCTCTCAGAGGGGTCGTCTGTTTTCTCATTGCTATTTCATTTAAATAATTATGAGGAACCTTTTTTTCAGCTCAGCTTCAACCCATTTCACATATGCAGTGGCCATGCGTGATGATCTCTGCCTTCACCCTATTTAAGTCCATCAGGTGGCGTCACCTGTTCTACAAGTCATCATTGGCAGAGACTCAGTGACACTCCCTGCATTTTCCTCCTATGCTATTCCTGGGCCTGTTTACTCCAAGGTCCATTCCTTGACTTTCCAACTTTTCCCTGCTCTGCTCCATATCATGAGTTGTGGACCCTGGCAGCCCCCATATCAGTTGGATTCTGGCAGAGTTGGGCCAGTGGGAGAGTGGGCACTGGGGTGAGATTAGCGAGGGGGTGGGGAGGGGAACAAGCTGGGATATTTCTCTCCCTCCCATTGCCTCAGGTAGGATCTCCAGGAGGAGCTGCATCTTCTCCTTGGCTCCAGTTGCTTCTGAACAGGTTCTCTAAGGTCCCAGATTTTGCTGTGTGACATAGTCCTCTGGTCCCTTCACATCTGCCTCTGTCCCTCTCTTCTAAAGGCAGCAGTAGCCTTTCCTATGTTTATCCGAAGGGGACGTTACTGGCCATGTTTGGCTTCTCAGCTCTTTCATTACCTGTGTAAACAAGTCTTTGAACCCAGTTTACTCTTTTTCAGTACAAAGAATTGTTTCTATTTTCCTAGTTGGGGCCTGAACAATACACACTCTATACTCCTTCTACATTATTCTCTACACACCACTTTCAATGAAGGCAAAATTCAAATGTTCTCATCCAGCTGATTCCTTCAGCCATATCAGACTAAATACCTCACTTCCTAATGAGCATTCTCATTGCTTGGTGTTCAGATTTTTTAAAAAATTACCATTCCGAATTCTTCTTGCCTAGCGTACATGGCTAGAAATTATCTGTCTACCTCTGGACCTCTCGGATTCTTTGTACTTACTTTAAGTGTATACCAATGCTGCTTTAAATCCATTATTTAAAAGCATGTCTTCTCAGCCCTACTACATTGTAAGCCCTTTAAATTCAGTCACAATATCTTTTCTGTGTATTTCTAGCATAATATCATGTACCTAGTAGATACCCACAAATATTTTTTCAAAATGTGTAAATGACAAGTACTTTCAAAGCAAAAATGAAGTTTATATAAAAAGACTTCCTTGAGAGTAATGATGTCAGTTGCCAATTGCTAGAAAGAACCCAAAAGAAAAACAGAGAACTTGTTCTTCTGAAACACCTGAGAGAATTGGACTACGTATATGAAGAGGATGTACCATGACACACTGGTAGATTGAGAGTGTTAATATTCTCTTCCTAGAGATTGACACACCCTTCGATTTTAACAAGAGTAATTTTTTTTTGTTTTTTTAGGGCTGCACCTGTGGCATATGGAGGTTCCCAGGCTAGGGGTCGAATCAGAGCTATAGCTTCCAGCTTACACCACAGTCACAGCAACGCGGGATCTGAGCCACATCTGTGACCTACACCACGGCTCACAGCAATGCCAGATCCTTAACCCATGGAGCAAGGCCAGGGCTTGAACCTGCATCCTCATGGATGCTAGTCAGATTCATTTCTGCTGAGCCATGACGGGAACTCCTTACCAAGAATACTAATCTAATAAGATTTTCTTATGTTCTGGTGATTACTTTGTTTTCTCTTATGTAAGTGGGTACTGTTCCTTGGTGGTAGCCTACCCAGTGTTCATACCTCTCTTCCTCCTTTCTGTGTACTTCCACCTCAAAGTTCATGGCTTCTGGAGAAAGATGGCACTATTCTCAGCTAATGAGTGGACATGTATTAGTCTAACCCAGTCAGGACAGTCTGATTCTCCTTACTGCAGTGATTAGTTCAGATAACCCGGACTTAAGCCAGTCAGCTCATAGAATTCCTTTGGCCAATCTGGACAGAGACTGTTTAAAAAAGGATTTATGGGATTTCTTGTCATGGTTCAGTGGTAAAGAACCCAGCTAGTATCCATGAGGATGCGGGTTTGATCCCTGGCCTTTCGCAGTGGGTTAAGGATCTGGCGTTGCCATGAACTATGGTGTAGGTTGCAAAAGCGGCTCAGATCCCACGTTGCTGTGGCTGTGGTGTAGGCCACCAAGTGCAGCTCCGATTCAGCCCCTAGCCTGGGAACTTCCATGTGCTGTGGGTGTGGCCCTAAAGAAAGAAAAGGAAAGGAGAGGAAAGGAAATAATGAAAGGATTTATGATCCAATTTAGGTCAGTGAGACATAGAAGAGGCATCTCGAAACTTCTAAGGAAGCTGCTAGAAGAAATGTTCTGTCCCGTTGCAGACTATGCAGTATGTAGGTATGATGCTGAGAATTGCTATAACCAACATTGTTTCTGTGATAGAAATCAGCATTAGGATAAAGCTGATCCTATGGAAAACAGAGTGGGAAGATGTAAGTAAACAAGGTCCTTGGTCACATCCATTGAGTCATTGACTCAGAATACCTTCTACCTCTAGACTCTTCTACTTGACTAACTCTTGGAATAAGGTTTGCTTTTGACTATCTCAAGTGACAGACCATGCCACTAACTAAATTATTCAAGTCAAATCTTGAGTCAATGAAGTCTCTAACCACAAGGGGTAAAATTAAACTATTAGAGGTGGAACCAAAGGGACAGAACACCTGTGCCTCTTCAATGACCTTAGCCTTCCTTCTTTCTTGTTTTCCTCTTTTTCACCATTGTCCTCGAGATACTCCCACTTTCAACATGGGATATTTAATTATTAAAATACGTGTAGTGTTAAGGGAGCATGTTTAGGCAGTGCTCGCTTCACTCAACAGACTAAAAAGGAATTTAGGATTCTCAAATACAGAGGACCTTGGAAGAGAGATATACATGACTAAAAGCCCTACACCAATACATTTTGACAAATGCGGAAGAATAAAGCCTCGAAGCTACAGAACTGTTGAGAAAAACTGAATTGGCCACTGAAATGTTTTGACAAATACCAGAAAATAAAAATATGGAATGAAGGACTAAAGTTTGAGTAAGAGCATGGAATCAAAACATAACATGATTTAGACCTGAGCACATGGATCTCAGAATAGTCGGTCCAACTTTTGTGTTTAATTCTTGGTCTTATCTTGGGACTAAGCTTTCTTTTTCTTTTTTTCTTTTTTTTTTTTCTTTTTGTCTTTTTGCTATTTCTTTGGGCCGCTCCCGCGGCATGTGGAGGTTCCCAGGCTAGGGGTCGAATTGGAGCTGTAGCCCCTGGCCTACGCCAGAGCTACAGCAACGCAGGACCCGAGCCACGTCTGCAACCTACACCACAGCTCACAGCAACGCCAGATCGTTAACCCACTGAGCAAGGGCAGGGACCGAACCCACAACCTCATGGTTCCTAGTCGGTTTCGTTAACCACTGCGCCACGACGGGAACTCCGGGACTAAGCTTTCTTATCTGTAAAATGGGGGTAGTAATACTTGTCTTATGGTATTGTAAAAACTTAATGAGAAGTATTTATTTAAATGTCCTAAGACATAGTAGGCAACAAGAATAGTCTCTTCCTCCTTTTGTCATTACTCTTTCTCGTATCGTCACTAAGCAATGGCTGTTGGCTCTCAACTTCCTGTCCCTTGATTCTGTTTTACTGAGTTACTTTGGTCAACCTGACTCTGGAGGAGTAAGATCTCTCCAGCCTTGGATTTGTGCTAATATCTCTGAGTTGACATATCCCAGGGAGAAATGACAGATAGATGAGATTTATCTAGGATCAGAGTTGAAGAGTAAACTTGATTAAACTAGGTCTTACTTGTAAGCCATATTCACGTGGTGTGAGTAAGGAAAGAAAGAAGCAGCCCTTCCCTCTCAGAAGAGGTCGTGTCAAAGTAGAGTCACTGATGAGGCTACAGAAAGAGACTGAAAGCACATGCAAGAAATCAGGGCAGCCACTGACATTTCAAGGTCAAAATCAAGGACATCCTGGGGCCTTGAAGAAATCACCCTCTTTGATATTCACAGCCAACATGTATATGCAGTATATAAAAAGTCTAAATGAATTTCTGAGGTAGCTTAAATATTATAACCTCTGAGATACCATCTGCAATTATCCCAACCTCAGTGGCTTCTACCTGTGAACTCCTTCCCACTGTGTCCATGCTGCTGTACGACCACTTATCTGCTCAGTTGCATTTCAGTGCTCATTTGTGTGCCCCTCTAAACTGAACTCCTGATAAAAGGAACCACACTAGACTCTTTTTTTTTTTTTTCCTCAAGAGCCTAGCTTAGGATCTACATGAGGAATATACGTCAGAAGATTCCAGTTGGGTAGAGTCTTATTACTGCCTAGATCTATGACCTCCCCCTCCCCCCAATCTTTAGAATAACACTTTTTGAAGTTTCCAAATCTGTCATATGCCTATAGAGAATCTGATATCTGGATCAATTCAGTTTATCAATTCTTAGCAAGTCACATTTGAATGTGACCCTCATGACTTAAAAAAAAAAAAAAATAGTAGCCGTGACATTTATAAAGGGCCTGTTAGGTGTCCAAAGGAACCATTCAAACATTATCCCATTTGATCCTCACAATAAGCATGTGAGGGAGATGTTATTAAGCCTGTTATCAAATGAAGAAACTGGAGTTGGAAGTATTCAGTCACTTGTCCGAGGTAAGTGACGGAGATGAGTCTAGGAGCCAAGTCTTTGATCCAAAGCCCATGCTTTTTCACCGTATGTTTAATTTTTCTAAATAGATGTTCATTTTCATTATGAGGTTTAGCATTCATCAAAGGAAATGTCTGTATATGTAAATTCCCTGCACTGATAAACCAAGTGATTATTTATAGCCTTTTGACATTTGCCAAGTTTTCCGCTCACATTTACATTAGCCTGACACCCCCTAGAGAAGGCTTGGGAGTATTTTGATGGTGTGTCAGAGATTTCTAATGTATACTCAGGCATTTATTCTACAAACCTTTATTGAATGGTTACTATGTGCAAGGCACTGTCCTCAGGTAAAACGTATAAAATTGTTGAGGTGCAGCTAACATAAAACATCTATGGCAATTGTTATTAAAGAATTATTCTGGGGAGTTCCCATTGTGGCGCGGTGGAAACGAATCTGACTAGTATCCATGAGGATGTGAATTCGATCCCTGGTCTCGCCCAGTGAGTCGGAGATCTGGCATTGCTGTGAGCTCTGGTGTAGGTCACAGACGAGGCTTGGATCCTGCATTGCTGTGGCTGTGTCATAGGCCAGCAGCTGTAGTTCTGATTTGACCCCTGGCCTGGGAACCTCCACATGCCGAGGATGTGACCCTAAAAAGCAAAAAAAAAAAAAAAAAAAAAAAAAATATTCTAGGCAGGGGTTCAAAAATGCATACCCACGTGTTGTATGGGGACTTACCTGTGAGAACCGGCATATTCCTGGCAACCCAAACACAGACACTTAGTCTTAGAAAGGAAAGCACAGGAGAAAAAAAACTCAACAAGGAGGGGAAAAGGGTTGAGACCTGGAAACATTTATAATCAAAGAAACCTTGACCTATAGTAGTGAAAGATATGGTATAGAAAATAAGAATTTCAAGTATTAACTCTTCTGTTTGGGAATGTGTGATCTTGGGCACATAAATTAATTTCTTGAAACTCAAATTCTTTCTTTTTCTTTTCTTTCTTCTTTCTGTCTGTCTGTCTTGTCTTTTGTCTTTTTAGGGCTGCACCCTCAGCGGCATATGGAGGTTCCCAGGCTAGGGGTCCAATCGGAGCTGTAACTGCCAGCCTATGCCACAGCCTACAGCAACGTGGGGTCCGAGCCACCTCTGCAGCCACAGCTCACGGCAATGCCGGATCCTTAACCCACTGAGCAAGGCCAGGGATCCAACCCGCGCCCTCATGAATGCTAGCAAGGTTCGTTAATCACTGAGCCGTGATGGGAACTCCAGTTTCCTTCTTTTTTAAAATAAATTTTATTGGAGTATAGTTGACTTAGAAAGTTGTGTTAGTTTCAGATATACAGCAAAGTAAATCATTTATACATATACATCGATCCTTGTCTTTCAGATTCTTTTCCCATTTAGGTTATTACACAGTATCGAGTAGGTTATCCTGTGCTATACAGTAGGTCCTTGTTACCTATCCTTTTTATGTATAGTAGTGTGTCAGTCCCACCCCCAATTTTTCCCTCCTTCCCCACATTTCCCCTTTGCTAACCAGGAATGTAGTTTCAAAATCTTTGAGTCTGTTTTTATGTTTTAAGGTATATTTTGTATAATTTTTGTTGAATTCCACATATTAGTGATCTCATATGATATTTGTCTTTCTCTGTCTAACTTCACTTAGTATGATAATTTCTAGATCCATCCTTGTTGCTGCAAATGGCATTACTTCATTCTTTTTAATGGCTGAGTAATATTCCATTGTACCTATGTACCATATCTTCATTATCCAATCCTCTGTCAATGGACATTTATGTTGTTTCCAGGTTTTAGCTATTGTAAATAGTGCTGCCAAGAACATTGGGGTGCATGTATCTTTTCGAATTACAGTTTTTTCTGGGTATTTGCCCAGGAATGGGATTGCTGGATCATATGGTAATTCTATATTTTGTTTTTAAGGAAACTCCACATTGTTTTCCATAGTGATTGCACCAATTTGCATTCCTACCAACAGTTTAGGAATGTTCCTTTTTCTCCATACCATCTCTGGTATTTATAGTTTATAGATTTTTTGATGGCCATTCTAACTGGTGTGAGGTGATAATACCTCATTGTAGTTTTGATTTGCATTTCCCTAATAATAAGTACTGTTGAGCATCTTTTCATGTTTTGTTTTGTTTTGGCCATCTGGAAGCTCAGTTTCTTTTTTTTTTTTTTTTTTTTTTTTTGTCTTTTTGGCATTTCTTGGGCCGCTCCCACAGCATATGGAGGTTCCCAGGCTAGGGGTCGAATAGGAGCTGTAGCCACCAGCCTATGCCAGAGCCACAGCAACGCGGGATCCAAGCCGCATCTGCAACCTACACCACAGCTCACGGCAACGCCAGATCGTTAACCCACTGAGCAAGGGCAGGGATCGAACCTGCAACCTCATGATTCCTAGTCAGATTTGTTAACCACTGCGCCACGACGGGAACTCCTGGAAGCTCAGTTTCTTGATTGGTAAAATATAGATAATAATTCTCTCAAATGAGATAATAACAGTTTAGTAAAATATAGAGTGGTATACAGGTGCCAACATGGTATCATTATCAATATTTATTATACATTTTCTTTGATGCTCTGAAAATCTTGGAGATAAGCAGAAGCAAATGCAAGGTGAAGCAGAGAGAAGGCGTGGTTTATGATTGACCTGGCGTTGGGGCATAGAGCAATGAAGGGAAGCTTTGTTTATACATATGTATCAACAGATGCAGAATAATAGATGAAAAAATGGAAAGGAGTCTGGATTTTGAATTAGAATAGTCAAAAATGTTTATTCAAAATACAGAGCACAAATAAATAGGAATGGGGGGAGTTACTGTTCTAGGATACACATAGAGCTAGTCCTCATCAAAATTTAAGAGACAACTAAATGAGACGAGATTTGTGATTCTGCAAATGTGGAAGCTTTGGTTGATACGCTCTGCTTCATTATCTGCTTTTTGTTATCAGCCAAAGGAGCATTTCTTGGTATTAAACAAAACCCATTTAATCTGAGTTTATTTAAGGTTAGGTTATCCTGATTCAGTTCCCCTGCTATTCATAGTTCCCTGACTCACCTTTAATAACTTGAAACATCAAAGATTTTCTATCTGAGCCAGCCAGCCAAAAATATAAATAAAACCATGGAAGTTGTTTTATTTTGGTTTACAGATCAAGTTCAAAGTGGTCTTCAACCATATTAAATCAGGCTAGAGTTCAGGTTTACATTTAATAGAATGAGAACTCAGGTCTCTTTCTCCTGTTCACATTAGTTTGGACCCAGAGGATATTTATTAAACAAAGACCAGCAGAACAAACTAATGTTAAGGGAGGAAATTGGTTTTCCTGCAGCCCAACCTATTTTTAAATTAGCAGAAGCAAGTGCTAATATAAAACCCTGTGACCAGTAATCACATTTTCCTTTCGCTTTGTTGGAAAATCACAGCAATCCGTATTAGCATTTCACACTAGTTAAGAGGGTGCAGTGAAATGGTCCAAGGAGACTGTTCAGGGTGAGAGCCGGAGAGGGAGAGGTGATTTGGGCAGTGAGATTTCCTGGGAAAAGCAGCTCAGTAGGCAATTTCATGCGGAGGCTAAAGCCTTTTTTTGGACCGCAATTCAAAAATAAAGCTCAAAGACAATGAACATGGCTCCAGATCGAGGCTGCATTGTAGGTTACTCAGGTGCTGACAAAAAATCAATATTGCCACCACCTATTGATGATTTATTTCAGTAATTACTCTTGAACCCATAACAAAAATGCTGTCAAAACAGAGCAACCTTGTCCTACTAAACACTTGGGCTTTCTTCCTTCAGTAGATTAATTTACATACAATAATCAGAAGGCCACGATTCCCTGATACTGGCCAGTCAGCAGTCTATCGAATGCTTTAGACAACAGGGAAGGAAAATTAACAACTGCTTCCAAACGCCTTTGGCTGGGTGACTCGGGATTAAACCCCTCGGCTAGTCATTTTCCCATTGCTCTGGTTGAGTTAAGGAGTCTCTAGAGGTCAGTTGGGAAATATGAGAGGCTAATGCCTTTTCTCTCCTCTCTCATGGGTGGGTCTTAGCCAGTGTCCATGACAGCTTTCCCCCTGTGCTCCTAGGGAGTATTCTCCCAAGCTGTTGGGAAGTTTTCCAGAAAGGAAATATATTTCTTTATGGGACAGTTGGGAGCAGGGGGGGGAATTTATAGACAACTAATTGTTCCAATGCCCCTTTATGATTTTGCTGAAGGATATCTTTGTCATGGCCACCAGCTGATGCTAGTGCATCATCTCTAGAGTGTACAGAGTAAATCCATTTCTCCTCCTCAGTCAGGGGTTCTTAATCTGGGATCCCTGAAAGTCAATGGGGGAAAAAAATGTATCTTTATTTTCAATAACAGTAGATAGAAATTTCTTTTTTGTTTGTTTGATTGATTTTTTTAGGGCCGTGCCCGCAGCATGTGGAATTTCCCAGGCTAGGGGTTGAATCGGAGCTACGGCTGCCAGCCTACACCATGGCCACAGCAACACAGGATCTGAGCCACATCTTGGACCTACACCACAGCTCACAGCAACGCCAGATCCTTAACCCACTGAGCAAGGCCAGGGATGGAACCTGCATCCTCATGGTTCCTCGTCAGGTTCGTTAACCCCTGAGCCACAAAGGGAACTCCAGAAATTTAGAATTTTTATTTTGATTATAAATGCAGGCACCTAAGCACAGTATTAGCAGTACCTATGGCTTTCAGGCCAATAGAACTCACACACTTTTTCTCAGAATTCTAAAGGCTGTAATCACTCAGAGCCCCACATCCTAAGACTTTGCGTCTTGGCTCTCCCAAAGTTGGGAGTTGAGAAAACAGTGATAGCTACTGTTTACTGTGCCTGTGTCACATGCTGGACACTGTGTTAAGCGCCCCACACCTCTTAATATATTTCTTCCTTGAAGCAACCCATCGAGGATTATTATCCTATTATTTATAATATCCCCAGTTTACACATGGGGAAACTAAGGCCCAGAAGGTCAACACTCACCTAATTATATATAGCTAAATTCATGATGGAGCTGGAACTGGAACCCAAGCTCTTAACCACTCAGCCCTATCTGCCTCTCGAGTTAATATAGACATTGCTGGGTGGTGTCATGACAAAGCATCTCCTGTCCACTGGACTTGCTGAAGGTGCAGTGTTCCAAAAGGAGATCCCACACAGGGTGAAGACACAATGCAGATCCCAGCCAATCTGGTCTGCCATTAGATTGGCTATCACGCTTTAATATGGCTGAACCACATTTTCTAGTTTTCAGTCATTGCATTTCTGTACAGCACACAGAAATCCCCTTGAGTACCCAGGTTTGAAATGTTTTCTCCTGCAAAGTCAGAAATCTTGCCTAGGTCTGAATCCTTTAGATCAGGGATTGGCAAACTTTTTCTGCAAAGGGCTTGACAGGAAACATTTAGGCTCTTGCAGGCCGTAGCATCTCTGATACAGCTGCTCAACTCTGCTGTTGTAGCTCAAAAACTGGCTGTCATTTGCTGACTTTAGGTAAGATAGCTTGGAATTCTCTGTGCTGGTTGCTCTGGATAAATCAAAGACAGACTAGTTAAATTTCCTTGTTCTATCCCATGATTTTTTTTTCCCATAATTTTGGGTTTTTGTAATCTACCCCAAGCAAATGATTCCTTAATCGAAACCTTACCATTTATATCAAAAGAGCATTTCTAAATTTCGAGGAAAAAAATTCACAGGTGCAGTTTATGTGTCAAAATCAGAAAGAGGCAAGGTGTTATCTAATTTTCAAGGCAGGCATTGTTTTCCAAAATGATGTCTTTTATTAACTTGGGACATTTCAGAATATTTGTATATATTCCTAATTTATCAAGGAGGCTCATTTTGTTCACTGATTATGCTGTTTTTCCCTTCTGCTTCTAAAAGAAACGCATGCTTTTTTCCCCCTAAGCATGGCTCATATCCAAGAGCTTTGATTTACTTAGAAATAGCGCTTAAGGCCGTATTTTAGTACCATTAGGATTGTGTTATGTTGGTACTAAAGCACTTAATGGACATTCAGTGTTATGTTTTGTGTCCTGATTTAGCCCTAATGTTGGATATTTGCTGATCTAAGCAGCTTGGTCTAAATTAGTTCAAGGCAAGCCTCAGCGTATGAAACAAAGATTCAAAATTCTGTTACCACAGTGCTGAAAGTATGTGCCCAGTCACCAGTTCATAGAGTTCTATAAAAGGACACTGCTTGTCCCCTAAGGCATTTGTTCAGGCTGGAGCAGGTCTTGGGCTGGTGGGGGGAGGTCAATCTAGACAAAGAGTTAAATGTTTGGTATGCTGCCTAGCATTTGAAGACAATATTTGCATGCAGTTGTATTCAATTTTTAGTTGGGTTCTGGCACACAGTAACAAAGGCATTTGTTTGAAGATGAGAGTGACATGCTTTTGGTAAACAAAGATGTTTTGTGACAAAAATGAGAGGAAGCAAATTCTATGACTTAAGATCAGTCCCATGTACTTGGCTTTTTTATTATGTATGTTTTAATAAGTGTGTTTTAAACTTGACTTTGCACTCCTTTATTTTTATATAAAAACTCAGAATGGCTAACAGGGTCATGAATGCTATTTAAATGATTCGAGAATCTTCGGAAAATGTATGTATACAAATCCAGCAAGCTTTATGGTTTTCTGGCTTTGAAAGGACAATGTGATACAGAATGTACTTATGAGTTAATTAAATGATAACATACCAAGGCAATTTATTATGGACATCAAATAAAGCCTAGTTAAAGAAAAAATAGTTGTATGATAAATTTAGAATGCCTTAGACTTCCTAGAGATGAAAATTAACTGGTTTTTAAATTAACCAGCAGAGGCCTGTATCTAAAATTAAATTTCTATTATTTTTAGTCAAAGAAATATAATGCCATGTGGGAGCTTTTTTTGAAAGGACTCTAATTATAGAGGGTTAATATTTCAATAATGGCATCAAAATACTGCAGTAATATATTCTCAGCAAGTAGACACTATTCTTGTTAAGAAAAATAAAAATATGTCAGTTATTCAGTCCTAAGTTGTGTATTGTATTGGTTTTAATTATTATATAGTTATGTTATAGTCTGAAACTTAAGCTATTTCACTGAATCATCTTGAAAAGATAGTATTATTTAGACAGTAAAACTTCAAGGTGAATGGCATCATGTAATACGCCTCAGAAAATTAGAAAGTATAATATTCGGAATCCCTAGCTCAACTCTTGCCACCTCTTAGTGTTTTCATAACCAAGCTCCAGGTAATTATTTCCCACCTGCTTTTGGCTCAACACTGCTGGGTATTGTTCCAAATATTTCCAGCCACAATCAAGGAATTTACATGAAAAGATAATTTCTAAAATTTTGAGAGAAAAATTCACAGGTGCAGTTTATGTGTCAGATATAATCAGGAAGAGACAAAGTGCTATCAAATTTTGAGGGCATTGTTTTAAAAATGGTTTCTTTTATTTCCCCTAGATATTTCAGAATATTAGGAAATATTCTGAATTGATCAAGGAGGCTGATTTCATTCACCATTTGTACTCTGATATTTTTTTCTCTTGCTTCTAAAAGAAATACAGGCTTTTTTCTCCTAAGGATGGTTCATATACAAGGGTTTTGATTTACTCAGAAGTTACACTCTAGGCATCTTTTGGTACTATAACGATTGTGTTATGTTAGTACTACAGTGCTTAATGGACATTCATACTTAACATTTTCAAATTTTTGAGAATACATTCACCATGTACAAAATACGGGTAGATAATTAGAATCTACACTCTCTTCCAGCCTGCTTTAGACTGGGAGCAGATGGTCAGCCAATAGACCACATTGGTTTAGATATCCCAATAAAATGTTAATGAAAAAGAAAATTCATATTTTTTATCTCCAAAAGTTCACTGAAATTATGTTAGGAAATAAACGGTCACATGTCAATATTTAAGTATTTCTCTGAAGCACGGTGTAGTTTTACTCAAATACATTTTACTTTTCAGGACAAAACCCAACAATTTCTTACATCTGACATATAATTATTGGTCAAAATGTGTTTTTCTAATATTGTACATCTTCTAAAATAGGTCTCTATATTCTTTTATATTTACTAGCACTTGTTTTGCAAAGGCCTAAAAATTATAGAAAAATATAATGCCAGTTTTACTGTTTATAAATATCCTCAACATTACTTTATCTATAAGTATAAAAAATACTTGTTAATATAGTAGACTATTCCTATAGAGAGAGCACCCTGCTATATTTGCAGATACAACATATGTATATGATCTATATACCATATCCATATATATTATATGTTACACTTGAGGTAACATATAGTATATATGGAACTTTAAATTCAGCACAGTAACTAACAGTCTCAATAAATATTAGAATTTTTTAAAATTGTGGCCCATTGATAATATTGGTATCTTTCTATTTAGATCCAAAATATTTGAGACTTGAGAATAATTATGTGATATTTCTTAAATATCTCTATATTTTATTATTAACATGTTTAATTTATTCATAAATTCTGGATAGCCATATCTCCAATAATATGATTTCCTACCTAAATATTAAAGCTGGTGAGTTCCCGTTGTGGCCCAGCAGGTTAAGAACCAGACATAGTGTCCATGAGGATGTGTGGTCCATCCCTGGCCTTGCTCAGTGAGTTAAGGATCCATTGTTACCGCAAGCTGCAGTGTAAGTCGCAGAGTCAGCTCAGATCCAGCATTTCTGTGGCTGTGGTGTAGGCCAGCAGCTGCAGCTCCGATTCAGCCCCTAGCCTGGTAACTTCCATATGCTTCAGATGTGGTCTTTAAAAAAAACAGAAAGAAAGAAAGGAAAAAAAGATTAAAGCTGCTTCATATTCAGTGTTAATTCTCCCAGTGATTTTTATCAGTGTGATACACAACAGAGGAGCAGTACTCTCCGTGGGCAATTTTTAAAATTAAAAATGCTGATAAAAGAAAAAAAAAAAAAAGAACAAAGGGCGGGGGAAAAAATGTAAATGTAATGTATACATATAAGGATAACTTGATCCCCTTGCTCTACAGTGGGAAAATAAAATAAAATAAAATAAAGGAATTCCTGTCGTGGCTCAGGGGCAATGAATCTGACTAGCATCCATGAGGATGCAGGTTCGATCCCTGGCCTTGCTCAGTGGGTTAAGGATCCGGCATTGCCATGCACTGTGGTGTAGGTCGCACACACAGCTCGGATCCCAATAAAGAGACAGGTAAAGATCCACCCTTCCCATCCTGTCATCCATTCATTTGCATTAAATTATAGCCCAACTCTGAAGTAATTTGTTAGAAACATTTAAAAAGAGAAGAGTCATTGCAAAAATTCACATTTCTTTCTCCTAGGCCCTAAAACTGTCCCTCCATCTTTCTTATCTCTTCTATATTAAACGAGGTAGCCCGTGCCTGGTTCACCGGTCTAGAATCAGTAAGGAGGAAAACAGGACCTGTATCCTAAAGTTTAATTCAGAGTTTGTTAGATCATACAGATTCTAATGTCTCCTTCAGTTTCCTTCTAAGGAATGGACAAACTTGAAGCAATGCTCTCTGACAGGTCACAGCCGTTCAAGCCAACCAGATATATCGATGCCCTTGCGTAGCAAAATCCTCTCACAGCCTCTTCCCTCTAAGCCTCAGTAATAGGACTGTCACTTGGTTCCTGCCCTGGGAGCTTTAAGGAAAAACTGCTTCTTCTCAAGGAAGAAAAGGGACAGCTCTGCAAACGACGTAGGCTGATAACATACCCCTTGTCAGCAGTTCTGGCTCCTCTGAAAGTGAAATCGCAGGATATGAACCTGTGAGCTACAGCAAAAGCCTCAGTAAATACCATGTTTGAGGCACCTTTGGGATGATTCTCATACACCACCAGATAAGTAAACCTATTAACCTATATCCCTGATCTGATCAGGTATAGAAAGTAGTTCATACTACATTTTTGCAGGATTATTAAAATCATAGAAATAGCAAAGCTCTAAAACCTATCAGTTTCACCCAAGTAACACTCGTCTTCCCTTTAGGTCAATTACCTTTTGAAGAGCATCAGGAAAAAAATGTATTTTTACTTAGCCATTGACATCTCCTTCCAAAAGCCTCATTTATTAATTTCCTTCAAAAGGAAACTTTGCTATCCATCTCTCTATCTCAATGACTCTTATCTGTGAGTTAACACTGCAGGTGGATGAAATGCTTTATCATGATTAATCAATTCTTCTATGTAATAATACCTATAATAATACCCTTATTGTCAGAAATGAACAAGGCAAATACATATCGAAACTGTTCTACAAAACAGAAATGGACTCATGGATAGAGAACAGACTTATTGCCAAGGAGGGAGAGAGGAGAAAGTGGGATGGACAGGGAGTTTGGGGTTGATTTATGCATACTATTGTATTTAGAATGGGAAAGCCATAAGGTCCTGCTGTAGAGCACAGGGAGTTATGTCTAACCTCTTGGGATTGAACATGATGGAAAATAATATGTGAAAAAGAATGTGTATATATATATATATATATATATATATACACATGTATGCACACACATATATCTGGGTCATTTTTCTGTACAGCAGAAATTGGCACAACGTTGTAAATCAACTATACTTCAATACAAAAATAAAAAATCTAAATGTTCTGAAGATGCATTTCACTATTGTATTTTGTTTATCTATTTTTATTCTATTGAATACTGCTTTAAAGTATTCCCTAAGTACCTACTGTGCACCAGGCATTACTCTGATTTAGCTGGTCTACACCTGGTATTTTCAAAAACTTCTCTGAGTGATTCTAATATATAGTCCCAGCTGAAAATCACTATTTAGAAGGCCTGAGTCTGGGGAAGGCTAAGACTGTTTCAGAGGGTAAGTGATGTTTGAGAGAGATGTAATAAGAGAGAAGTTTCCCAGGGGTGGGGGAATGGAGAAAAATATGAGAATAAATAAGGAGATTTGACAGGCAAGCAGCCTTGATAGGGATAAACCATCTGCTCTTGGGGAGGTAGGAAAGGAAGCGACCAGAGAAGACAAGAAGGGACCACACAGAAAAGAGCCTTCAAAGCCGTATTGAGGAACTGGATTTTGCTCAGTTGGAACCACTGGATCTTAACATATATGGACCACTACATATTAACATTTTAAAGTGGTAAATATGATATAAACTGACCTGTGCTTAAACATAGAGGATGCCTTCATGTGAGAACACTGAAATTGGCAAAACTTTCCCTTATGCAGGTGAGAGAGAATGAGAGACTGTGATTGCCTCAGACTGCCTTCCATTATAACTTGGATCTTCAAAACTCCTTGTACACATTTTTTGTTTTTTTTTAATTGAAGGGTAGTTGATTTACAATATTGTGGTGGTTTCAGATGCACAACAGTGACTTGGTATACCTACATATGTATATATCTATATTCTTTTTTCCTGACTTGATTACATTTTATTATAAGATCTTGAAGATAGTTCCCTATACTATACAGTAAATCCTCATTTTTTATGTATTTTATATATGGTAGTCTGCATCCGTTAATCCCCTACTCCCAATTTATCCCTCCTCACCCTTCCCCTTTGGTAACCATAAGTTTGTTTCTTACATCTGAGTCTGTTTTGTAAATAAATACACTTGTACTATTTTTTAGATTGTACATATAAGTGATATCATATTTGTCTTTCTCTGACCTACTTCACTTAGTATGATAAGCTCTAGGTCCATCTGCAAATGGCATTATTTCATCCTTTTTTATAGTTGAATAACATTCCATTATGTATATATTGGTGTGTGTGTAGATATATATATATATATCACGTCTTCTTTATCCACTCATCTGCTGATGGACACTTAGGTTGCTTCCACATCTTCACTATTGTAAAGAGTGCGACTATGAATATTGGGGTGCACATATCTTTTTAAAGGTAGCTTTTGTCTTTTCTGGATATATGTCTAGGAGTTGGTTTGCTGGATCATATGGCAAGTCTATTTTTAATTTTTTAAGGAATATCCATACTTTTTTCCATAGTAGCTGCACCAATTTGCATTCTTATCAACAGTATAGGAGAGTTTCCTTTTATCCACACCCTCTCCAACATTTATTATTTGTAGCCTTTTTGACAATGGCCATTCTGACTTTTGTGAGGCGATACCTCATTATGGTTTTGAGTTGCATTTCTCTAGTAATTAGCGATGTCGAGCATCTTTTAACATGCCTGTTGACCATCTGTATGCTTCTTTGGAGAAATGTCTATTTAGGTCTTCTTCCCATTGAGTGGTTGTTAGTTTTTTTTTTGTTATTGAGTTGTATGAGCTGTTTATATATTCTGGAAATTAATCCCTTGTCAGTCACATCATTTGCAAATATGTTCTCCAAGTCCACAGGTTGTCTTTTCATTTTGTTTATGGTTTTCTTTGCTGTGCAAAAGCTTATAAGATTGATTATCTCTAGAATACAAGGCTGGTTTAACATTCAGCAATTAATCAGTATAATTCACCACATTAGCAAGCTAAAGCAGAAAATCCATAAGATCATTTCAAAGAGATGCAAAAAAAGCATTTGATGAAATAAAATATCAATTCCTGATTTTAAAAAGTCTGAGAGAACTAGAAATAAAAGTAAACATCTTCAACTTGGTCCAAGGTATTTACAGGATACCTACAACTAATCCTGTATCTAATGGTAAAAAACTAAAGGCTTTCCCCCTAAGATCAGTGACCAGACAAGGATGTCTGCTTTTACTACTTCTATTCAACATTTTACAAAAAGTTCTAGCCAGTGCAATAAAACCAGCAATCAATCAGTCAAAAAAATAGCATCCAGATTGTAAAGGAAGAAGAAAAACTGTTTGTATCCACAAACAGCATAATTATCTATATAGAAAATTTGATGGAATCTACAAATATTAAATTAGGTTAGTAAGGTTGCAGGATTCAAGACCAATATAAATCACTGCATTGTATCTCTATTCTAGCAGAGACAATTGAGACTTGAAATTGTAAAACAATACCATGTAAAATTACATAAAACTATGAAATACTTAGTGATAAATCTAAAAAAGGGGGCAGGAACTGTATACTAAAAACTACAAGACATTGCTAAAGAAATTAAAGGCCTAAGCAAATGAAGAAATATATGGTTCCCATGGGTCAGAAGTTTCAATATTGTTAAAAATGTCATTTCTCCCCAAATTTATCTAGAGATAAAATGCATACAATCAATTTTCAAAACAGTCTAGCAGTTTCTTTAACAAGTTAAAACTACATTCACCATATGATCCAACCGTTCCACTGAGAGGTATTTCCCAAGAGAAATTGAAACCATATGTCCATGTAAGAACTATACATCAATGTTCGTTGAAATTTTATTTGTAATAACAATAACCTGGAAAGAACCCATGTATCCATCAATAGATGAGTGGATAAGCAAACTGTGGTACATAAAATGAAATACTACTCAATAATGAAAAGGAATCAACTGTTATCTGCAATAATATAGATGAATGTCAAAGTAATTATGGTGTGTGCAAGAAGGCTATATGACAGAGTCCATACTTCACATTTTCATTTATATAAAATTCAATAAAATGCAAACTCATCTTCAGTGAAATTATCCAAATCCATAGTTGCCTGGGGATGGGTGTGGTGCAGTGGAGGCAAATGGAAAGAGGCAGAGGGAAAATTACAAAGGAACATGGTGAAAACATTTGGGTGATGCGTGTTTGTTCCTTATTTTGATTGGGCTGATGCTTTTATGGATATATATGTAGCATATGCATAATATATAGAGATGTAGATATAAGCATATATATGCTTTAAGTATATGCAGTTGAAAGTGCCATTATGAGGAAATAAGGTCCAAAAGTTACAAAGTAGTCAGTAAGTAGAGTATAACTTCAGAATTTAAATGTAAATTTTCTCTTTCATGAGATGCAAGATAGGACAGGATATTTCAAGTAGAAGGGTAACTTTATGCTTGATAATACTCACTCAAAAATGCTTCTTGGAATAGTCTAGAAGACCACCACCAGAATCGTCTGTGTTATCATCCAGTCTTTTGCTCTGTATGGTTATTCAACTACATAATGCAAACATATTTTATATTATCAACCTAAACTTCTAAAGCTTAATAGGTAAAAACTGCCCCCCACTTGCTCTCTTTAATGCCTAGATAGACCAAGAATCTGGTCGTGATGCTTTTCATCAGCATTTTCCATTCCTACCCATCATATTGGTCAATGAGTTAGTTTTTTGTTTTTTGTTTTTAAAGACTCAGTGTCTGCATATTGTTAAATTTTGAGATTTCTGGAATTCTGTAAGGATTTTTTCAGTAGCAAAAATAATCTACAATAATGCATCCTGTGGTAATGTGAAGTAATTGTTGATGATTGCTTCTCTTCCCCTCTCGGTCCTGTCTTTGAACTGCAAGGTAGAGAGAGGTAACACAAAAGGAGCTAAACAAGTCTGTACCATCTAATCAGTAGATTCCTGCCCTGGATGTCCATAGGGCCCAGAATCGTTGCCATTGATATTTAAGGCAGAGTAGAAAACTACGACCAGATAATAGCAACCACTATAGGCACAGTTGGACTATGAGGCCAGGCCCCAGAATTCCCAGCCACCAGCTGCTTAGGGTCATCTCAGTCACTTTGTTTTTCTCATAGTAAGTCCACTGCACACTTTACGCATTAAATTTCATGGGCCCCATTTCTGCCATTATAGGTAGAGTGTTATCATGTATGTGTGCATGTAAATGAGCCTAAAGCCTCATTTTAAATTACATTAGCATTTGGAAAAAATGTTTGGCATTTGAAACATAGTTATTATGAATCAACACTATAGGGGGAGCTCCTTATACATTGCTTATATTTTAATAGTTATCAAAATGCAAAGGAACAAATGGCTAATTCATTAGCATAAAATATATGGAAATATTTTTCTTCAGTGGTTCACAACCAGAACTTTATGAACGCCACTATCCTTCCATGCCAGACATGCCCAAAACCTGACACCTGCAATACAGCCTTTGAGGTCTAGAGATCTCTGGGCTCATCTGAATCCCTTCTCTAGATTTTGCCCCTTAACTAGTTAGAAGTGGGCTCATTCCCTGTCAGAATATCATATATGCCTTAGGGTGAACCCTTCATGAAGAGTGCTCTCAGAGGGCTTTTTGTGCCTGCTGGCTAATAACAAAATGGTACTCCGAGCAGAATTTGGAGGTAGGCTTACTTGGGTTGTAACATACAAGTTGTGATCGGGCTATGGTGGAGGGGAGTTTCTGTCATGGCTCAGCAGAAATGAATATGACTAGCATTCATGAGGACACAGGTTTGATCCCTGGCCTCGCTCAGTGGGTTAAGGATCCAGCGTTGCCATGAGCTGTGGTGTAGGTTGCAGACGTGGCTTGGATCCTGCATTGCTGCGGCTGTGGCATAAGCTGGCAGCTACAACTCCTATTTGACCTCTAGCCTGGGAACCTCCATATGCCTCAGGTGTGGCCCTAAAAAGTCAAAAGACTTAGAAAAAAAAGGGGAGGGGGACATGTTAGTCCTCTACCTGCCTCTGATTGTGGTAGTTTATCAATATTTCTTAAATGAGTGGACCTGATCAGTGTTGCCTGGCCAAATTGTCATTGGTCACTTATCAACTAGATGAGAATCTGCAACTCAATCCCTTAGGTGTTAGTATAACTCTTGACCTTTCTTCAAACATTTATTTCTACTGCTATGCATCTTAGGTTGCTTTGTTTGAAGCTTATAGTAAGACTTGTTTAATTGGTGCTTTATTAGTCTGTCGTCTTTGAGCAATTTATTGTGTTAGTTTGGGGTGCTAGAGATGCCTCATCCACCTCTGGCTGATTTATATAGTTTTAGATATTGTATACTGGTAAAGGCTTCAAAAGTAATTAAACCTACTGGCTTTGACAGTTGGAGATAATCAATTCTTAAAAGTGATAAAATGCCCATAGTGTACAGTTGATGACAGATGCTTTGATTGGGTAGCCTAGAGAAGCAATCACCCATCAGCAGAGGTCTACTCACTAAACTCCCTCATCAGGCCTTGGAAATATGTAACCATATATTTTTGAGGGATGACTTTTGTATTTGTGGGAATTGTCCAGGGTCATGACCATGAAGATGGGCATTCCTTCACGTTCCCAGGTCCCCAGGGGGTACCTCCCTGTGCTCCAATCTGCTGCCCACGCTGAGTCATAGACATGGGGGAACCACAGATGCAAGGACCTCATCACACATGGTGCTCCCTTAGCCCAGAACACTGTCCAGCTACCCTTTACTGTTTCTCCAGGCTGGCTGTTTCTGCCGGCTCTCTAAATGGTAATTTGTACATTGACATCATTCACCACATGTCCTTATGACTCTTGTCATGGTAAAGGCTAAATTTCCTGGCTTGCTTGCTTTCCACCTTCTTTTGAAGCATTTGATCATGCCTATGATGAGAAAACAACCTAAAGAAGAGAGGACTCCCCCCCCGCCACACACACACATTTAAAAAAAAATTACATCAGGTTCCTTAATGTGAGATGATAAGTGAAAAAATCTCTTGCACAGCTCTGTTAAATACTAATGTCTGAGGATTTGGAGAAGCCTACTATATGGAAAAATGAGATGATGAAACTTTGTGGCTTTCCCTCATATGCTGACGCAGGCTTAGGCAACATGGCCAAAATATAAAAGTTATTTCATTTGAGATAAACTTCATAAATATTCATTTACTTTTGAGTTTCCCTAATAGGTATCCAGTGAGGGAACCAAAGTTGGTAATTGATCCATAGCACAACACACTTAAAAGCATTTTCTTCATTAGGGCTGCATCTAAATCACATGAGCATGTATTCTCATGGTTTATTAGTTTTTGTTCTCATTTGTTTGCTTGTTTGTTTCTCTTAGTCCCACCATCAAAATGCTCTCTGGCATTCTTTGGCAATTGAAACTATCTCTGGCATTCTCTTTTTAAAGTTTGAGGTAATTATATAAGCATAGGTCAGAAAATAACTTGAGTCTGTCCATAATAAATACTATGGATATTATTTATATCCACCACTAAATAAGAAAGTAAGTTTCCTATAGTTAACTATCATATTTATTATTTATTTATTTATTTTTAATTTTTTTTGTCTTTTTTAGGGCTGCACCTGTGGCATATGGAGGTTCCCAGGCTAAGGGTTGAGTCAGAGCTACAGCTGCTGGCCTACACCACAGCCACAGCAACACAGGATCTGAGCCACATCTGTGACCTACACCACAGCTCATGGCAACGCCAGATCCTTAACCCACTGAGCAAGGCCAGGGATTGAACCCACAACCTCATGGTTCCTAGTTGGATTCGTTAACCACTGAGCCACGATGGGAACTCCTATTTATTTTTTAAAAAGCTTAAACTTGGTTTTGGTTTTACAGGGATGCCATTACAAGTATCACAAACTGGATGCCTTAAAACCACAGAAATGCATTGCTTCATACTTCATAGTTCTGGAGGCTAAAAGCTTGAAATCAAGGTGTCAGCAGGGCCATGTTCTTCCTGAAGCTTTTAGGGGAGGATTCTTCCTTGTGTTCTCTTAGTTTCTGGTTGTTACCAGAATTCCTTGACATTCCTTGGCTTGGATAGTTAGATAGACAGATAGACAGATAGACAGACAGACAGACAGATAGATAGATGGAGAATGCATATGAAATTTTTTAGATATTAAATATAAAAATAAAGCCATCTAAATAGGGACTCAGAGAGCTCTCTTTATTCCTCTCTAAGCTTTCTCACTGGTATCCCCATAAAAACATTTGTGCACACATGATGGCTAATTTCTGCCCCCATTCTCACGTAGCCTGCTCCCTGTGTGTTCTGTTTGTCTTCCCCTTTTTAAAAATAAGGATACTAGTGGTATTAGACTAGAGCCACCCTAATCTAGTATGACCTCATCTTAACCTGATTACATCTGCAAAGACCTTATTTTACCCTGGGTCACATTTATAGGTGGAGGGTTTTAATATATCTTTGGTGAACACAGTTCAACCCATAGCAACTGATATCTTAATTCAGGAGCTATTCAATACAAGACTATAGCAAGTTTTTCAACAAGTCAAGTATGTTAAGACAACCATTCATCAATATTTATAAAGCTTATCCTTTACTTTAAAATCCATAGGATATGAATAAAATCCACACATCTTTGGAGAGTAAAGGCCTTCTGGCTTCCAGTCATAGATTTAGGACCCATAATTCCTCAGGCTGGTCGTAGCCCTACACAAGCTTAGGACCAACTGGGAAAGAAGTTGGCTGTTTAAATATTAGGAGCTGAGAGTAGTGTCTACCTTGAATAGGAACACAAACAATAAGAGGACTGCAAAATTTCTTTCTTCAACAAAACTTTCTCTGTGATTTGTTAGCTTGTTTTGTCAAAACCTAAAGTAGTCTTTTTGATAAGATAGTGTCCATGTGAATGTGTAATTTTAAAATAGAAAATAAATTATTTGAATGAATATTTTTTCTTTCTCAATATGCAATTAAGAGACAATGGTAATGGATGGGTAACAGTTGAACTATTGAAAACATCTGTTATGATTCTATAAAAGTTCAAATTTCTCTTTCCACGGTGGGGTCAACACTTACAAGAGTAGAGGAGAAATTGGGTCACTGACCTTTCCAGCTGACCAAATTCATCTCATCTCTAGTCTTTCTGTCATTTCAGCTCCAGTGGTATGCGGTAGGTTGGTAGGTGGTAGACACAGGAAAGTTCCTTCTCCATTTCTGCTGACTGGGATTATTTCCAAAAGTGGCCTGGCTAGTCAGAACCTCAGCTTTTCCAGATGTCACGCACTAGGATATCAGCCCACCCCATAGGCTAGGTTTCCATCCAGAAAAGGCAAACCCACATGGATCAGGTCTCTCTCTGCCTTTTTTTTTTTTTTTTTTTGTCTTTTTAGGGCCATACTCATGGCATGTGGAAGTTCCCAGGTTAGGCATTGAATCAGAGCTGTAGCTGCTAGCCTACACCACAGCCATAGCAACACAGGATCCGAGCTGCCTCTGTGACCTATACCACAGCTCATGGCAACGCTGGATCCTTAACCCACTGAGGGAGGCCAGGAATTGTATCCACATCCTCATGGATACTAGTCGGATTCATTCCACTGTGCCACCACGGGAACTCCCAGGTCTTATTTTGAACCTGATGCCAGGGCTTGTGAGTACTTTTTGTGTTGCCAGACTTCTTAAAAATGATCAATAGAGAATGTGTATTTCTGTAGGACCGAGCAGAATTTCTGCAGAGGTTATCAGAGTTTGCATTTCCAGCCTGGCCTCCCTCCCTCAGGTCCACTTCCATACTCAGACCCACTCTTGAAGCCCAAGGGGAAATGTGCCAAAATAAATCCCGGGAAGTGTAATCCCTGAAGGGCTGCCCCTTGTGTGAACTTGGGGCAGATATTCCTCTCTGGCTCTGTGACAGCAGCTGTTATTCAGTGACACTGAGCTGAGAGCAGCCCAACTGAGTATATAGCCTTGCACATAAATAGATACATTTCCACGCTTTGTGATGGAGATGACAGATCAGAAAGGGAGAGGTCCAGTTTTGGGCCAGAAAGCATCCTTGCTAAGAAGTCTCTGAGGATGTCCTCCCTCCTGACTTTTTACTTTCCTTTATATATAAAAAAAAAAAAAAAAAAAAAAAAAAAAGGTGCAGAAAAGTCCATTCAAAGCCACCATGCATGACTAACAAATTGGATAAGACATGGAATTTTTGGTTTGTTGTTTAATTGAGCTTTCTTTAAAGAAAAAATTATTTTTTTTACATGTCCTAATACTCTGAAGAATCAGATTGACTGTTAGAAAAAAGTCTTGTTTCCCCTGCTCCCTTGAAAACATGTTTCTCACGCTTGTCAGATGTGCGATGAAAACTTAACTCATCAGGCCACTTTACTTCCGAGTCTTTAGGCTGCAGTATTGCCTGGGAACCCTGCCTATTCTTTGACAACTTCTAGATGCCTGGAATTGATCCGTTCTCTCGAGTGAGACTGGTTCTCTTTCTTAGATCTGATTTCTTCAGATTTCAAAAACTGTGTGCGTTCTCCCAAGCTGAAAGGACCCATCATAGTAGGAAGGAATCCATCCACCCCTTTTCTAATCCCTGGGATGAATTCTAGCATCTTCCAGAAGTTTCACTGGCATCCTGGGACCTGGGATGGATTTTTGAAAAGTTCAATTTGAGGGAAGAGCATTTGCTCCTTATTCAGAATTTATTTGCTGGTATCAAACAATGTAAAAAAAAAATCGCCCTTCCATGAATGCATTTTTATGTTACCGAAGAGAGCTCACATATGAAAGTATACTAATATTAAATAGAATTTTATGGTAACCCAAATTCATAACTCTCTTTTATTGATACTTCAAGAAAGAGCCTTTTTGAGATCTCAAATGTGAGATTGCATTTGGTGAAATTGTCTGATTTTGTATCTTTACATAAGATGGTGTATATTCTCTAGAATGAAGCTTCTTGCAAGAGGGTGGTGTCAGTTTTCTGTCCAATTTAAAGTCGTATTAGTGCTAAAGAAGTTGTTCATTCTGTTGAATGTGTTTTGCCTATTGGTCTTAGCTTAGAAGATGATTTCTGAAAGAGCAAGAAATATAGACTTAAGATGCAGAAAAGAGAGGTCACTGCAGGATCCAGTATGTGTTTAAATGATTTCTCTTTACAGAATAATCTTATTGTCAAGGACTTAAAAGAAGAAATCATCCATTTAATAGGGTCATTGTCACAGGTAAAAGGTCATTCTTTCAGAAGTAATATTTCTTGAAATACTAGGTGGTAAATTCAGAGACTAAGCATCTTCTACATTTTAGTACATTCTTCAAGCTCATGTTGGGACTTGAAAGCCTAAGTTGACCTAGGTCCTTAGAAGTATCATTTCTAAGTGGATTGATTGACTTGGGCAAAGGAGGGACTGGTGGGGAGGGCGGGGCAGTCTTTGCTGTATTATGACTGTTCTTTGATTTGAAGGACGGATAACTCTTCATCAACTAAAACTCGCTACAGAAGTCGAGAAACACCTGAATATCCATTTTTAAAGACCATTATACAGCCATGGGTTATGATGTAAAGTGAAAAGATTTTGCTAGCCACTGTAGAAGCCACTGAAGGGAAAACTTAAGTAGAAGGTTGTTTATTGGGCAGTTGTAAAATGGAATTAAAGATTAAGCGAGGCAATATCTTTCCCTCACCTTTTTCCTCCTTTTGTCTTCTTTTCATGGCATTTTTTTTTTTCACGCAACATTTTTTGGTAACATATATGTCATGGTTCCAAACAGGACCAGGTCTTGCCTTTTACTATTGACCTGTCACTGTATTTCTGAGCCTCCAACCACAGTCCACCCCCGCCCGCAATATTTGGTCTTGTCTGTCACTGAAACATTTGTGTTTGCAAGGTGGCAAAGGAACCACTTCCTTGTTTCTTTTCAGTGTTCCACTTTGATTTCGTTCCCCTTTTAAAGGTGATTATACAGAGACCTGCCACTCAAGAACATAAATATCATTTTTGTCTCCATGTCTTGAGTAACTGGAATTCCACCGCCCTGGGGAACGTCCTGCTTGTCGTTCATGCAGCAGGACTTGGTTCAAAATGTCAATTCACTGTTAGAGAATTCTTAAGAGAAAACCTTGGCCCTAAGTGCACTTGAAGTGGATGTAATTAGCTTTAACAACCTTTTCATATTTTCCTTTAAGAGGGTTCTGAAAACTAAAGAAAAGATTCAGTTAATAAATAAATGCAGTTGGTAAACCTACCACCTGCGAATGATACTCCATACTGAACACCCCAAAAGGTGTCAAAAATGAGATATCTTTGCCATGCAGTGTTTCTGGAATGTCCCAAAACACCACACTACCGTCACAGACCCCAGGAATGAAAGGAGCAATACCAGACCTTTTTATGCAACCTGTTATATCGGGGAAATGTGAAGGAATCCTGTTACAACAGAGGAAAGCCTGCAGGCTACCTTTACTTTATTTAATTAGTGATTTTTTTTTTTTTTTTTTTTTTTTTTTTTTTTTTTAGTGAGTGAATACAGGGCTTAACACCACAGTTTTTCAATTTATATACTTTTTATAAAACGAGGCTATTTTGTGAAACGTATTGCATGCCACATGTGTTCACCCATAAAATTTGAAAGGTCCCAATTATAGGATGTTGAGGTTCTTATATCGTTGCCTTTTCCCTATGGTTGATAATGTGGAGTGAACCAAATAAGCAAATATTTACAGATTAAAACTTTCTGAGGCAAACAACTTTAAAATAGGTTTCATTGTTGCAGGAATTCTTTCAAAGTCTTTACTATGCTAATATGCGTTATAAATCTCCACTAGCAGAATAAATTATATTGCTTTCCAAACTTATGCCACCAGGGAACTATTTTCTGGTGGGCATCTTTTGAGGCCAGTGTTCCATACATCATATTTTCTGCTTATTTTAGAGGGAACTGAAGGTAAAACTCAATGGTAGATATATGGAGACTTATTTACATAGGGTCTTGAGTGCCGTTGTATGTTATAGACATAGACTCTGACTTGTGTGTCTGCATATGTATGTGTATGTATTTATAGGGGAGTGTACGTGTGTAAGAGTGTTTGTGTGAGGGAGAGAGGGAGAGAGACAGCAGAGAGAAAGGAGAAAGATAAAAGATGGATTGTCTCAGAATTGGGTCACCAGATTGTTTGAAACAAGGATTTATTTAACATTTCTGCTGCCTGGGTGTAATACATATGTGCATTTTTGCCTCTCTATTGTAACATTAAGTTTAGCTGGTTCACAATTCCAGGGCCTGACAGTGAATCCTTGGTGGCTGAATTAGTAAGTGCATAAACGAATCCTTCAAAAATTCGCAAAATCGCAAAGATTTTGTATGTCTTCCTGATATTTTTCGAAATGTTTTCAAATGAGGGTTTGTCCTGGCTGCCACTTGAGGACAATTATGAATATTTCCAAGGCTGAGTCTTTAGTGTCTACCTCAGGCAATATTCTAAGGCAGAAGAACAAGAAAATGCTCTTTCATTGTGTTTTGCCAAAACCTACTCCGTTTTGAGTGAAGATCAATTTTAAACAGATAGGCAAATATCTGATTGTCCATTCTCAGCAGTAAATGTACTTATGCCTATTGATAACCTATTATTCTGATAAAGAACATTGAGCATTTCCCAAAGCAAATTTGAGTAGGTATAATATAACAATACATTTTAAAACTTTTTTATAATTTGGTTCTCCTGGTTTTTCATTAAAATATTTAATAAAGCTTGTATGCCTTTAATAGCTAGCAAATTAAAAGATAAAGTTTTTATTTATACAATTATGTGATTTTTACCATTTATTTTTTATACACCCAATGTATGTTAGTGAGCTGGGATTTTTTTGCTAACAGACTATTTCCAAAAATGCAGGAACACAGGCGTTTATAGACCTACACTTGTTTTCTGTTGATCAGCTTACAACTTGTCTGCTCCTCAGGAGAGATCTTTTGAGTAGATTGGAGCTAATTTCTTGAATTGCCCTTTCTGAGGAGTCTGAAACTTAATTACATGGAAAGGACATATTTCCTCTGCTTCACAGGAATACTACGTTTAGTTATGATTTTAAAAAAAAGTCATTCTTTAGACAGGTAAAAAGCTGAGACCACTGGAAAGTGATTTCAATGTAATGGAAAGTAAAATAGTGAGATACAAAGACTCCATTACATAATGGATGCATAGAGAAAAAAATGAAGGGGAGTTCCCGTCGTGGCGCAGTGGTTAACGAAGCCGACTAGGAACCATGAGGTTGCGGGTTCGGTCCCTGCCCTTGCTCAGTGGGTTAAGGATCTGGCATTGCCATGAGCTGTGGTGTAGGTTACAGACGCGGCTCGGATCCTGCGTTGCTGTGGCTCTGGCGTAGGCTGGCGGCTACAGCTCCAATTAGACCCCTAGCCTGGGAACCTCCATATGCCACGGGAAGCGGCCCTAGATAAGGAAAAAAAAAAAAAGGGATACCAAAAATCTAATGAGATTATCATTAGTCGGTGGGTCTATTAATAATTTCTTAAAATTTTTATCGTAGTTGATTTACAATGTTGTGTTAATTTCTGCTGTACAGCAAAGTGACTCAGTTATATATATATATATACTTTTTCATATTCTTTTCCATTATGGTTTGTCACAGGAAATTGAATATAGTTCCCAATGCCACACAGTATGAGCTTATTGTCTTTCCATCCTCTATATACTAGTTTGAAATTGCTAATCACGAACTCCCAATCCTTCCCTCCCCCATCACTCCTCCTACTTGGCAACACAAATCTGTTCTCTATGTCTCTGAATCTGTTTCTGTTTCTTAGGTATGTTCATCTGTGTCATATTTTAGATTGCATGTATAAGTGATATCATACATGTATGTGTCTTCCTCTTCTGAACTTACTTCACTTGGTATGATAATCTCTAGGTCCCTCAATGTTGCTGCAAATGACATTATTTCACTTTTTGTGGCTGAGTAATATTCCATTGTATATATATACCACATCTTCTTTATCCATTCATCTGTCAATGTGCATTTAGGTTGTTTCCATGTCTTGGCTTTCGTAAATAGTGCTGCTATAAATATAGGGGTGCATGTATCTTTTTGAATTATAGTTTTGTCTGGGTACATGCCCTGAAGTGGGATTGCTTGATCATATGATGACTCTTTTTTTTTCAGTTTCTTGAGGAATTACCATACTGTTTTCCATAATAGCTTACCAGTTTACATTCCCACTAATAGTTTAAGAGGGTTCCCTTTTCTACACACCCTCTCCAACATTTATTATTTGTACACTTTTTAATGATGGTCATTCTGACCAGTGTAAGGTAGTACCTTATTGTAGTTTTGATTTGCATTTCTCTAATAATTAACAATGATGAGCATCTCTCATGTGCCTATCAGCCATCTGTATATCTTCTTTAGAGAGATATCTATTTAGGTCTTCTGCCCATTTTTCAATTAGGTTGTTTTTTTTTATTTTTTATTTTTTTATTTTTTATGTTTTTTGCACCTGAGTTGTATGAGCTCTTTATATGTATTGGAAATTAAGCCCTTGTCTATCACATTGTTTGCAAATATTTTTTCCCAATCTGTAAGTTGCCTTTTCATTTCGTTTATGGTTTTCTTTGCTGTACAAAAGTTTATAAGTTTCATTAGGTCTCATTATTTTTGTTTTTATTTCTACTGCATGGGAAACTGACCTAAGAAAACATTGGTACAACTTATGTCAGAGAATGTTTTGCCTATTTTCTTTTCTAGGAGTTTAATGGTGTCTTGACATATACTTAAATCTTTAAGCTAGTTTGAGTTTGTTTTTGAGTATGGTGTTAGGGTGTGTTCTAACTTTATTGATTTACATGTGGTTCTCCAACTTTTCCAACGTGACTTACTGAAGAGACTGTCTTTTCTCCATTGTATATTCTTGCCCCCTTTGTTGAAGATTAGCTGTCCATAGGTGTGTGGGTTTATTTCTGGGCTGTCTATTCTGTTCCATTGATCCATATGTCTGCTTTTTTGCCAATACCACACTTTAAAAAAATTTTTTTTACTGATTTAAAAAAAATTTTTAATTGTTATTTTCCCAATACAATTTTATTATTTTTTTTTACTGTACAACATGGTGACCCAGTTACACATACATGTATACATTCTTTTTAATACCACACTGTTTTGATTACTGTAGGTTTGTAGTAATGTCTGAAGTCTGGGAGAGTTATTCCTCCTGCTTTGTTCTTTTTCCTAAAGATTATTTTGGCAATCCGGGTCCTTTTATGTTTCCATATAAATATTTGGATTACTTGTTCTAGTTCCATGAAAAATGTCATGGATAATTTGATATGGATCAGATTAATTCTGCAGATTCCTTGGGTAGTAGGGCCATTTTTAACAGTATTAATTCTTCTACTCCAAGAGCATGGGATATCTTTCCATTTCTTGGAATCATCTTTAATTTCCTTTTATTAATGTTTTGTAGTCTTAGCATATAAATCTTTCACTTCCTTGATGAGTTTCATTTCTAAGTATTTTTGATGCGACTATTGTTTACAAATGAACACTTCTCTTCTCCTTCTCCTTCTCCTCCTCCTTCTTCTTTACGCTTTTCCTTATATTCCAAATTTCTGCAACAAGTCATTGTTACTTAGAAAACAAATGTTATGAACAAATACTCAACTCTTTCCTTTCTCTGCTCAGTTTCACTACTCCCTTCCTTTCACCTGGCAAAAAAGTCAGTAAGCCCATTAGATATAACTAGAGATCCTCCTCCACCTCTGTGTGAAGTAGACTCTGGCTAAAAGCATTTTAAAAGAGCACCAAATATTCTGCAGATGTAAAAGAAAAAAAGTGGAGATGTTAAGTAGCAGTCCATCAATATGATCCTATTGAACGTATTTCCTTTAAAGTCTTATGACCTCATTTTTGTTAAAATATACAATTCATACAGGGGTATAAGAAGACTTTCCAGTGTGACAAAGTCTATTCCGAAAAGAAACTTACATGGAAGTAATGCTGAATGACAATGATTTTATAAATATTTGGATCCAAGCTAGAAGAAAAAAATTTTTGAATATTTCTTTCTCTGTCCAGATGAGTGTGAACTATATAGTTTTTAACCAAGCTGCTGTTGGACTTATGACAATAAAGCAGATTGCCAAATATTTCTTTAATACATATATCCATATATGTATGTATCCCATCCCATGCTGATTTATATATCTAATCAGTTCTTGTTTGCTTTCTTACGATTGTGGCCAATTAACCATACTTTAACACATTGAGTTTTAAAAAGTTTTACTTAACTCTGATAATGTTTTTATATTTTGTGTCCTAAAATAGGGCAGCCAATGCGTATACATATATAGAGAGAGATAACATTTTCAGATTTGTTGAAAAATCTCCTGTAAAAACCTAGGTGGGAAGATTTTTCTTTAAAAGCTTTGGAAATAACACATAAAGTGCTTTTTAAAGAAGTTCATGATAAGGGCAGTGCATTTGTGATGGGAGATGATTTCCATTTAAAAGAAAGGGTATTAAGCTTTTCCTTTGCTGACCCTGCCTCTTCCCTCTCCCAACTACTTTATATCATGAGATGCAATCAGCAGAGCACCACCCCACCCCTTCATAGTCCATCAGATACATGGAATGCCATTGATTTTTTTAAAATAGCATTTTGGGGATTAGAGCTGTAAGGCCCATTAGATCCCTAATGCCAAAGCAGAATTGGTTCATCTAGTTTGCTTCTAAGTTTAGGTTTCAATGACCTCAGTATTGTACTTTCATCAGATGCCCTGAGATCCAGCCTTGGTAGGGTAATGCCCCATCATTCAGCTTAAGATATTGTTGACTGACTATGTGATGTCTCTTGTGCTGCTGAAAAATAATTGGGGTGATCTCATCCTAAAAGCACAAGCTAAGAATAAGAATGAAAAAAGATTCTTCATTATTGCCAATGCATTCCATTTTACAAATGTACATATCTTTGTCTTTAGTGCAAATTCTTTCTGTCAGGTGTAGTGGGAAGGTTGGAGGAGATGTGAATCACATATCTTTTACAAGGTGTTGACTAAGGCTAGAGATGATTAGGAAACTTATTTTGGAACAGATTGGTTTTCATTTACAACTATTCAAAGCTGAGAGAATATTGCGCAGATGAATGTAAATATGCAGAGAAAATTCCTTCTACTGAAGCATGTTTGTGAGTTCTTTCAGATGGCTTCTTGGGTTATATAAATTTAGTTTGAGGTCATTATATGGATAATTTGTTACTAAGTAAAGTAGTTTGTCAGGTTACGAGACATTAATCTTCCAATAGGTCTTTAATTAGGACAGATGCACTAAATAATTCATAGCAAGACTTGGCCTGGAAACATTTATAATACTCAATTATACCATTTTACAGGCAATGGCAAATTGTTTTTGTGTAGTCTGGAAATTGTGGGACTTAATTAATTACCTTCAATGTTTTAGACATCTGCTCTGCCCTCTTTAAATGCATTAAATTGGCAACTCATGAAATGGCTAAAAATAGAGTTCGAGTTCCCAGATGGTAAAGGCTGAAGATCAACTATGATGGAAAAAAAAAGCTACTACTCTGTGGTGCGCAGGAAATATGAAACCGAATTACATATCCAGCAACATTCAGCTTAGAAGACTCTCATGTGTGTGACAATTATTTTTTTAAAGAATGAGAAATTTACGTGAGATATAAAAGCATTTAACTTACTGCTAAATACACTTCTTCCTGGTTTCTGAAGATAGGCTGCAGTAAACAAATTCAGAAACCAGGCCGAGTCCTGATAGAAAACACCTCTCAGTCTCTGTCATGTAAACAGCTCTGAGTGAAATTTATTTCTGCATAAACAAATAACGTTGCCCCTATAAGTTGTATCAAAGACATGGTAAAAAAACATAAGTACCCTGGAAGTATTTGCCAAGGCATTTTCATGTCATAGATCTTAAAATGATGGAAAGGGGAATTAAGAGCTTATTCCATTTGTAATTAGATCACAGAAAACAGATGGTGATGGCTTTGCACTGAGTAGGAGGATGTGACCACTTAAGTAAACAAAGGAGAAAGGAATGTTCACTTCATTTTTCATCCCAGAAATTTCCGCAAGAAAAATGTTGTGCTTGATCCTCTGCTTGAGAATAACATGTGAGTCAATTCTAAAGGAAAAAAGCATATTCTGCAAACTGTTAAGTGGGGGACAATTTGCAGATAAACGTGTCTCCTCTTATGCTGATAGTCAGACCCTGCACAGAGCAGCCTCTGGCCCTTGGAGCCCAGCTTCCTGCAGCTTTCTAGAAAGGCATTTCTCTGAGGTTGTGCAGTTTCTCCAAGGTCATGGGGAGATGTTTTGTTCATATGGATACAGACCGAGCGAGGTCCTGCCCCCAAGAGCAGTCATGGTGAATCCACACCTAGGATTAGCTTGGAGGCAGAAGCATTTTGCACTCCAGTCGTTCCTGAATACATGGTGGAGTGGAGTGGAGTGGAGTGGACTACCCACATGCTCCATGGGAAGACATAGCTTCGTTACCAGATCGATCAGAGAGAAACTAGATGAGCTTATTCAGAAAAAATGCAAAGCAAACCACATATGTTCTAGAAGCCACATTTGAAAAAATAAAGAGATGCAATTAACTTCACTAATGTACATTTAATGTGATATCGCCAAATTATTATCACTTGTAATCAGCATAAGAATCATGAATGTGATATTTTGCTTTCTTGTTTTTTTAATATACTAATTCTTACAATCCAGTGTGCATTTTACACTTAAAATGCGTCTCAACTCAGAAGAAGCCACCTTTCAGGTTCTCACTGGCTCATCTGGCTAGTGGCTCCCAGTGGACAGCGCATCTCTATATGTGAACAAAGATAATGAACTACATCCCCAGCTGTGGTGGAGATATCGAGACAACACATAAAAAAAAAAAAAAAAAAAAAAAAAAAATCCCAGTGTGTGTGGTGATCATGGTGCCTGGAAGAAACAAACCAGGCGCTCATTAAACATGCCGGATGGGAGTTCCTATTGTGGCTCAGCAGGTTAAGGGCCGGACGTTGTCTCTGTAGGAATGTAGATTTGATACCTGTTTTCACTCAGAGGTTTAAGGATCCAGGGTTGCTCTGGCTGTGGGGTAGGCTGTGGGGTAGGCTGATTTAACCCCAAGCCTGGGAACTTCTCTATGCCCCAGGGTGGCCATTAAAAAAAAAAAAAAAAAAAAAAAGACAGAAGAATCCTGCTTACCCGGCGAGCACCAGCTTAGTATTCCGGGGGAACCTGCCTTTATTTTCATCCATGTCCAAGACTGTATTATAGAAGCTCTTTCCTTGCTACCTCTTTGGCATACATATATGGACATATATAGGTATTTTTTTTTTGCCATTAATATGGTGTCATAATTAGTGTTTTTATAATATTCCCTATAGTAAACTCTAAGGTTCTAAAGGACAGAACCCGTGCCTGTATCATATCACTTTCCTGACACACCAGAGGCGTTCTGTAAATATTTGCTAGCTTGGCTAAACGAATGCAACCTGAAATTCAGATGAGGAGAACATACCGGAGTGCACGTATCAAGACAGAGCAGAAGTGAGACGTGAAGGAGAGCGAGAGAAACTGGGGGAGTGGAGAGCATGGGAGAGAGAGAGTGAGGAGCAGGGAGCGGGCAGACCAACAAGGATGGAGCGGAGGAGGGAGAAATACAGGCAACTTTGGAGGAAGAAGCTCATGCAGACTCGCAAACCACTCCTTCCCACCATTTCTCCACCGGCTCATTCTGATCCTTCTGCTTTCAAGGACTAAGTCCATCTTTGGAAAATAGGGCTGGTTTGGTTTGGGAATGAGGGTGGCGGTGGAAATATCTGTGTGTAAGATCAATTGCCAGCGAGAGTGATGTTTATGAAGGGAAAACAGTGAAACATTCAGGCATCTTCTGGAGTGTTTTCTTTAGACCCCTACCATTAATAGCAAACCTAATCTAAGCATTTTTGACTGTGTTAAATTAAGATAATTTAATTAGAATCTCATTCGTTGACAGAATCAATTGGGAGAAAATCATATTAAAAAAATATTTTGGAGTTCGACACAACTTTAAAAGTAGCAAGTTTTTTTTTTTTTTTTTTTTTAGAATTAGCCATTCAAAAGGAGTATATTTAAGCTTAGTAATGCGACTATAAAAACCATACAAATTCACCACTGCATTTGTCCTGCTTTGACATTATTAGATTGCTGTTTGAGGCTAATTTTCCCACTGACACAGAGAAGCAGGGCAAGATAAATCTCTAGAAAGCAACCTTGTTTTAAAGATTAGCCAGCAGAACATCAAAATCTGTGATAGCCTGTGGGAAAAGAACCCAAAAAAGAATGGATATATGTATGTGATTCACTTTGCTGTACACCTGAAACTAACACAATAAGTCACCTGTACTCCAATAAGATTTATAAAACAAAAACAAAACAGTCTAAAATTTTTTCAAAAATAAAGGAAGTGGAGGAAGGAGAGAGACAAAGTTGAGAAAGTTATGTATTTTATTTCTCATTCCATTCAGTTTATCGAACAACCAAAATGAACAGTATGATAGCCGTTTGGTTCTTGGGCACCAAAAAGAGCTATGGCTCATCTGGAACGTTGGTGTCCTGAGCAGCTCACCTTCCTGGGAGAGACAGTGGACACTTGTTTTTGTAACTTAATGGAAGGGAAATTTCCTACCTTTTCCATCCTCTGGACTTTCCTACAGGATAGTTTTTGCTGAATAGTGTCACCCTGTCTTTGTCCTGTTAGCAAGCTCCAAGGAGGCAGCGATATTAAGAAAAGGTCATACTTGATCACATCATTCAAAAATCTGCCAGTTTGTTCCAGCTTTCTCTTAGACTTTCTTCTCCCATTTAATTCTTCTTAAGCTCCAAATCCTCTTTCCGTGATGCCAACTAGTTGTTTCTAATACAGTGAATTAAATCTGTGACTGATTTTCTGCTAAGTAATTAAAGAGGAACTGAACCCTCAGAAATATTAACATACATATATGTGTGTAAAGTTATTTTGATTAACAGAGACCTAATTAAGAAAAAAAAATGGAGAAAAGTCTTGCCTACTGGGAAGACTCATGAGCTGTTTTCCAGTGTGTGCGACTCCATTTCTGATGACTGGGAATAACCAGTACTTACTGGGAACATTCTGTGTGTGCTATGCACTGATATAAGTGCTTTATATGAATAACTAATTTGATCCTCATAGCATCCCAGTAGGGGAGGGTTATTACTCTTGTGATATGAATGAGGAAGTGTATCAGAGGGTTGGGTTACCTGCCCAAGGCCACACTGCTGGGAAGAAGGAGAGGCTGGCTTCAAACCCATGAGGCATCCCTCCTGTACCTGGGTGCGGAATGGGGATTTGTGGGGACTAACTTCATGCTCATGGATTTGCCTACTTCACGGTCCCTGATGGACTAGACATGAAGAAAATCCCTCCCCCATGATGTCCACTCAACCTGGTAGAACCGTGTTAGGCCACAGTCACAAGGGCTAATCATTGAGAACAAATGGATGGGTCAGTATACCCTGATGCCTTATTGAAAAAAACTTCTTGGACGTAAAAAAAAGAATGAAATAATGGCATTTGCAGCAACATGGATGCAACTAGAGATTCTCACACTATGTAAAGTAAGCCAGAAAGAGAAAGACAAATACCATATGATATCACTTCTACGTGGAATCTAAAACATGGCACAAATGAACCTGTCTGCACAACAGAAACAGACACAAAGGCATGGAGGGCAGACTTGTGGTTGCCAAGGGGGAGGGGGAGGGAGTGGGATGGACGGGGAGTTTGGGGCTTGTAGATGCAAACTGTTCCATTTAGAATGGACAAGCTATAAGGTCCTGCTGTACAGCACAGGGAACTATATGCAGTCTCTTGGGGTAAAACATGATAGAAGATAATTTGAGAAAAAGAATGTGTGTGTTTGTATGACTGGATCATTATGCCACATAGCAGAAGTTGGCACAACACTGTTAACTATACTTTAATGAAAAGTTTTTTTAAAAAAGCTTCTCTCAGCAAGTCCCATAGCTCCTTGAAGACAGCAAGTGTGCCCAGTTTTTCTTTTCCTTTGTGTGTGTGTGTGTTTTTTTTTTTTTTTTTTAATCAGCTTGAGGGCCAGATGTAGTATCTGGCACCAGTGGGTTATCAACAACTATTTGGCAAACTGAACCAATCTATGACTTAGTAACCTCATCTTTAATAATTGTACCCTTAAATATTATTAAAATTAGGAATATATTGAAATCATAAATGAATGAGTCAAAATGTATGTGGTATCTATTTTCATTTACTACATTGTTAGTTGACTTTTTAATAGTCTAGGATTTTTTTTTTAACCGTTGCTATGAATTATAGTATGAGTTTCATACAAAAAGGATAACGAGTAACCCAAGACATACAAATAAAATTCTTTTAAAGTATCCATATGAGGTGAGAAGGTTTTCTGTGTATATATTATACTAATACTTATGGTACTTACTAGTTATAATGGATTATTCATTAAAAGCATAAATTTTTCTTTTAAATTGTTCTAATTTTATAACTGGAAAACTTTTTAAATATTTAAGTTTAAATGTTGACTGGGGAGTTCCCATTGTGGCACAGTGGTTAACGAATCCGACTAGGAACCATGAGGTTGCAGGTTCGATCCCTGGCCTTGCTCAGTGGGTTAAGGATGTGGCATTGCCGTGAGCTGTGGTGTAGATCACAGACGCAGCTCAGATCCTATGTTGCTGTGGCTCTGACGTAGGCTGGCAGCTATAGCTCCGATCAGACCCCTGGCCTGGGAACCTCCATATGCCTTGGGTGTGGCCCTAGAAAAGACAAAAAAGACAAAAATAAATAAATAAACAAACAAATAAATAAATATTGACTCTCTACTTAATTTGCCTGACTTTCCTTGTAATTACAAAGTCAATACTTTCTTTTATCAGATTTATCTTTACTTCATTGATTTAAATAGCCACCATAGTTTCCACGCAGATTCTTTTAGTATCCTCTACATCTTTTGAAAAGTTAAGAAGTATTTTATGATGCATCACCAATGTTATTTCAAAAACCCCAAATTAGTGGTAGACTTACATAGAAGAAAGGTGGCATTAAGTCAGTGAATTATTGTATATTACACGTCTCTGGAAAACATATCATCAAAGGTTACTATATTTTTCAAAACAGTACCACATATGTAGTGAAAATCTGTCTCAGCTCCCATCTGCTGTTAGCGAACATGATACGATGCTTATTTAACTGCTCAGGAGACTTTGGACAATGCTAAGCAAGAGTAGAAGCTTTTTTCCCTGGGTGAGAAAAACGGCCTTCTGATTTGCTTTCCTTTCCCTAATCGCGGCTTTCCGAGTTTAGTCTTTACCCAAATATTACACACCTGACTCTGAAGGTCTTTGCTCATTTCATATTAGATCTTAGATTTCTTCATCCCATTATTGATCTAAAATGTCTCCAGCTCTCACGGGTAAAAGAAGAACATGCCCATGTGTTGCATCAGATAATTCCTATTATTGAAAAGCTGTGTTCAATCTAAAATGACCTTTTCTTGTATTTATTGTCAGGCTGGCTTTACAGCCCACATTAAATTCAAGCTTTTGTGCAGGGGCTGAAAAGCATGTTGTTGTGTGGGGAACGGCGCTCTCGGTGTGTTTGCTCAGGACGGCCCGCCATCCAGACAGCTGGCGGCATGATCTGGGCCTTTGGCTGGGTACTCAATGGCTAAGCCACAGTGGGGGGAAAGCCGTTATGTCTTCATTTGTACCGTGAAGGAAGATGCCCAGCGATTACTAAGGAGAAGTTCGTCCGAGAATGGGCTCTGTGCTTTCCTAATCAAAACTCAGCTTTGTTGGTACTTTTGAAGATGCTGAGCAGGAGTTTTCCAGGGGTTGGAGGGGTCAGCATGAGCATTTGGACTTTTCCCCAAAATATATTTGATAATATTCAGCATTTGGTTTACTCTAATTTCAGTGATCCTTTGTGACTGATTGTCTGTGTTTATAATGACAGATTCATACTGTCGGTGGGATTTGGGGAAGACTTTGAAAAAGGACTGACGGTTATGTTAAGCTGTGTCCAGAGTTTTCTGGGTGGCTCCTGGCATCTCACGTTAGAAAATGCCCAAATGGGAAGAGATTAACTCTCTTAATTGTGTCCTGTTTCCCCCATCTTGCTGTTTTTTAACCATCTGCTGGTTCATTCACTTACCTTTTCAAATTTGCACTTGCATTTAGAAGTTGAATTTTGGAACCTCTTTATTTAAGATAATAATAATAAATAATCATTTAAAGATTTCTCTGTTTAAAAATGAATCTTTCAAATGTAATCACCAATTTTATGTTTGTCACATTTATTCTAAGTTACATACACTATTTTTTTTTCCAAAACCAAACAACACATTTGAAAAAAATTGTGAATTATGTGATGACAGTGCCAGGTTTTTCAAAGGCCAGTACAGTGACTTGCACAATCAGGGTGGTGGCCTTATAGTGGCCCCACTTAAGTCTTTTACCATCTCTAAGTGAAGACTGCTTTATATGCCCCCCCCCAACATCTGCTGTATGCATTCAAGTTCAGTCTTCCTAGCGGTATTCAGCAGCTATGTATAATTTTTCCTTGCAACTTTCTCATCCTTCTCCTCTTCCATTCTCTTGTCATCTGAGTCTCATAAATGCCAGAACACTGCAGAGGGGGGCAACAGGGCCTCCTTGGGCATTCAACTTGGACAGTTCCACATGGCCCCACACTGAGCCCCACGCTTGATCGAATGCTCTGCTGTCACCATCTTGAAAGTCCTGGTAACTTTTGAATCCTGCATTTTCATTTTGCACTGAGCCCCACAAATTATGAAGCCTGTCGTCAGAGGGAAGCTGTGAAAGACCAAGAAAGCCCTGAGTCCTGAATGTCCTTCACTCTTTCACTGTGAGTTTCACGTTGGAGTAACTAGTCACTAACCTCTAGTGAGCAGTTTCCAAAATGACACCAGTGAATATTTTTGTGAGAAGCACTCACTGAAGATTGCAGGTTCCTCAGCGCAGACAAATGATTAAAATCTCAAGGGATGGGGCCCAGGAATCTGCATTTTCATAGACTTCTTGTGATTCTTGGTTCACTAAGGGCTGACCATCTCTGGTGAATCACCTTTCTGGTTCCACACACATCTTTCTGTTACTCCGTATTGACTGATTCGAAACTGAAAGAGAGGAAACGAAAGAAAACAAATTTTATTATCCTCAGTACATTTTACGTTGCATTATCGAGCACAGAAATACTGATTTTCACTAAAGGAAGAACTCGCTCTGATTTGGTGGAGGATAGTGATGTCGTCACTTGGGGCTAGGCTACTTTAAACCACTTTCTTGGCAGTTTTTATTTTATTTCTGCTACCACTATTATAAAATAGAATGTTTAGGGTAAGTAGCTACTTCAACCAAACATTGTCCCTGTCAGTGGCTTTGCAAAGATCAGTTACAATGATAAGGGTCATTAGATTAAAGTCAGCGCAACTAGCCATCAATTGTTCTTTGGGATAGAGCTTTGGCAGATATTGGTGCTGTGTGGTTAAGAGTCTGAATTTTGGAGGCAGGCAGGCTCCATTTGAATCCAGATCCATCCCTTAATAGTGGGAATTTGGGCAATTCCTTATTTTTTTCCCCAAAGTCTTAGTTATTTTTTTTCCTAATCCATTTACAAGGATATTAATAGACTCCATAAAGTTGTCATGAGGGTTAAAGAAGATAACCCAAGTAAAATCCTAGTACGCAGTTCCCAGCACAGAGTATAGACTTAGTAATATTGCAGTTGACCCTTGAACAATGTGAGTTTGAACTGTGAAGCTCCACTTTTTTTTTTTTTTTTCAATAAAAACATACTGTATGACTCATGGTTGGTTGAATCTGTGGATGAGGAGCCATGGATATGGAGGGCTGATGACACAAGGGTTTGCAGGTAAATTTCAGGTAAAAGATGATTCTATACATTTTGCCATAATGGTGTGCATGATAAACTCATTAATTCAACCTTACAGCAGAGACCTCAACTTCACATTAGCAGGCACGCAAGCATGAAGGCACAGGTGATTATATACAGGAAAGACAGAAATATAGTGTCAAAGGGGATTTGACACATTTGTTTTAACAAGTGTGATAAAATTATGTGCCGACTTGGCTTGGTTGTGGCACCTGGTTGCTTGGTTAAATACCAGTCTAGATGTTGCTGTGAAGGTATTTTTTTTAGCTGTGATTAGCGTTTGAATCAGTAGACTTTGCATAAAGCAGGTTACCCTCCATTTGTGAGTGGGCCTCATGCAGCCGGTTGAAGGCCTTAGGAGAAGAGACTGAAGTCCCCTGGAAAGGAAGTCTGCCCTCAGACTGCCTTTGGACTCAAGATTGCAACGTCAACTCTTCTCTGGCCTCCTGCCTACCAGCCTGTCTGGTAGATTCCAGGGTTGCCAGCTTTTGCAATAACATGAGCCTATTCCTTAAAATAGATTTCAAAATATCAGTCTCTCTCTCTCCAATATATATTCGCCAGAGAAACAGAACCAACAGTTGGTTCTGTTTCTCTGGAGAACCCTAGCAAAAATGTAATTTTGAACAAATATTTTGGAAGGGAATTATTTTAAGGAAGGGCTTGGGTATTGAATCTTTGCTGTAACATCAGATGAAGGTGCTTCCCTGTAATGGAAATTAAAGGAATCACAGATCCACAAAAATATGCCATTACCCCTGTTTGAAATCAGGACTCTTATCACTGTTTAGTGCTCACCCATATGCATTGCTCCGCTCTCCATGCTGTGCTGAAGAAGCTGTGAATTTCACAACCGCTCCTGGGCAAGCAATATTGACACAGAATTTTGCTTTTCCGTGAAATGGCTCAGCTAGGGTCATTATTTATCTGAACAGGCTGATGCCTGGAGCTTAGTGCCTTTGGATTTCTGTGAGACCAGAGATGGGCATGACTGACAGATTGCTGAAACTCTGTCACCTGGGTAAAACCCTGCTGGTAATGAAGCATTCATGCTCAGACCTCACCTTTCTGGACCTGCCAGGCTGCATTTGCTCGTAGCAGCTCTGAAAGCTTTCCATGGGAAAATGATGTTTCAAAGGTGCCAATTATAGCACATATGTATTTTACCTTGAGAATTTCAATTGGCAAAGATAATATCATGAGTTGCCCTTAGAGTTTTGATGGGAGGTTCATTTGTACTAAGAGATCTGATTGAAATGCGGTTATTAGCAGAGGCTTTGGAAAACAGTGCACAAAAAGCAATAGGGGATTGTTTTTTAAAGGCTGTCCTAAAGGACCATTTACCGACTAGCTCTCAGCTAATGTTTAAAGAATAATGGCGTGCCGATAAGCATGTTCTCCTAGAAACCAACTGGATTGTGACTCCCTGATGGAACATTGTATGTAAACATAAATTAGCTGGCTCTAACCCATGGTGCTGGACACCTAGAGGTAGATTCTCTCTTTTTGCACAACACAGGAGATGATGGGAAGGGAAATGAACTTCCTCTCGCCTCCAGTTCTTCTAGCGACTCCTCAGCACCTTCTTCCTCCTGCTTCTTCTTAGGGTGGCTCTTAGGCAAAATTATAAAGGAGGAAACTAACACAGGCAATAAAATAAATGCCTTCAGAATGTCTACTGTGGACCAGGAGTTTTGCATGTGTTATTTTATTTAGCCCTCACAAAAATCCTGTCAAGTGTGGATTCAAGAGGAAGCATTTTTATGTCCACCTTCTCTGGAAGGAACTGAGATTCTGAGATGCCAGGTAACCAGTCCTAGGTTGTCCAGATAGGTAAAGTCCTAATGTCTCTCTTTTCCCATTTATTCACATATGCCTTTTTTTTTCCCTGCAAGTGCAAATAAGTCTCTGTCTCTCCCTCTCTCTGTCTCTGTTTCTCCTTCACTCCCTCTTTCTATGCCAATCTTTGTCTGTCTCTGTCTCTTTCTATCTCACACACACACACACACACACACACACAACACACCCTGTCCCGTCTTTCCTTCCAGACGTCTGCTATACTGGATAAAAACATCTGATAAACACATTCACACGCCACTGGTAGAGACTTAATATACTGTGCCTTCCTTAAATATTGTAATATAATAGGTCAGAAAGAGGATGAAGCTTAGTAGAAAGAATTGCTTTGTAAATGGATTTTCAAAATCTGTGGAGCATGTGGTTTGGGGCTGGAAGCTTTCTTTGGGTGCCTGAGATAATTGCACTTCGGAATGCTGCTGCCTCGGGCTGGGATCCTCTCTGCTTTACCTGGGCTCCTCTCCTTTACGTGGCCTGCTCGCCCTTCAGCAGCTCTTCACTGCCACTCAGATGTAACATCTTCCGTACTTTCCACCATCCATCCCACCGGGGAAACACGTACTTTTCTGAAGACAGTTCTAACGTAGGAATCCAAATGTTGATCTCATTCTTTGTGTCATTATCCTCGGTCTCTAAGGAAACCTTTCCGATTGTAAAAATAACCCTCAGCATCACATCCTTCTCCTTGTCAAAGGCTTCTTCCTTCAGCAAGGGTATTATTTTCAGGGCTGTGTACCCTGGACCCGGTGCTGGATTTAAGCTCTCTTTTTAACATTTCCTTAAGCAGTTTGACGCAGATTTTAGATGAACCGAGTTGGAGAGCCACCTGCCATAGCAAATAGGATGATAAGGACCTCTTCCATGTGGATGACTCCATTCTACCCTCACGGCCCAGGAGTGGCCATAACAAGCAACAGAAGCCATTGCTTAGTTATTTTCAGAAATGACAGCTCAGTGGCAATTATGGGGAAACCAAGACATTTGTTTGGGCAAGAGCTCTTAGCATTCAGGGAGAGGGAGGAATGAAAAGCAGCCCGGCAGGGCCAGGCATTTCATTATCTAGGCGTAAGGCTGGCAACTAAGTCACTCCAGCAGGTTCATTTCGATGGCGCCCCAGTCAAAATGAAGCTTTCTCCAAGGCTCATGTCAAGGCTCCCTGGGGCAGAGGTAGGTAAGTGGGACATCAGATCCTCAAGCTCTTTGGCGGCCTTGTCACATCATCCTGGGGTACGGAGCATCAAAGTCCAAAGCTGCCGCCTTACCTGTCATCTCAGGGTGCGCCTCCCAACAGCGGAGGTGGCCCTTCAGCACCTGATCTTCATAGGAAAGCGTCAGCTTTGACTCCTGCTTGTCAGAGACCGAAAGCACCTGAGCTCCTTTCCTACAACAAAGCACAGTGGCTGCTGGCTGTGCTCTGCATCTCAATTCTGAAATGTCTGCTCCCGTCAAATCCTAGCAGAGAGCAGGAGCCCCAGGGACCTGCCAAACATCAGCTCCTCCGGGATTTCTCCGTTTCATCAGGTCTGACCACGAGAAAGTTATACACTTGGGGTGTGTAACTCCAGCTTCCCACAGCCATGTCTTCACAGAGTTAGGAATTTAACACAATGCCCCTGGCTTTGGTCTGAGGTTGATCTGAGAAAGAAGCACAGGAAGAATTCCGTTGCATTTCACAGAGCTGGTTGGGGTAGGCGTAGGGGTCGGTAGGGAGGGGGGCGGTCCATAACCAGCCCTCGTGTCCCGCAGTGCCCCAGAGAAATCAGGGGAAAGTCCTCTGAAGAGTTTGGTCGTCAGTGCAGGGAATTTTTCTTCTGATGAAAGGGGATGCTTCTGTTCATAAGATAATGTGAGCTCTTTGATGCATCATATTTCCTCTTTTGCCTGAGCTGCCAAAAGCCCTGGGGCTCAATTTCCGTCTCAGTTGCAGCTTTCTTGACTTAAGCTTGGGATAAAATCATTCCCCCTCTCTCACCCCTCTCCTTACTCGGCATTTTCTTAGACATGGAGCTAGATGTTATCATGTTTATTCTCACCACCACACCCCAAGATCTCTATTTATTATCCTAATTTACTAGATGAGGAAAATAAGGCAGCGGGAGCTGAAGTGGCTTGCCCCCTTTGGGAACTTTGTTGGTGATAAAGTGGTCAACGAGGGAGTAGAAAAAACAGTGAGCAGTCAACGGTGCATGCTCTGAGTCGAAGTCACCTCTCCTGTGCTGGCAGTTATTGGGTGACACTGGCAGAGCCCCTCATTCTGTGAACAGGGCACTTACTGAGCAAGCCAGACCCTCTGATGTCAGGGAAGCCATTATGGTGGACCTGCTAGCGTGAGAGCCAAGAACAATGTTTACAATAAAAACTTACCATAGAAATCAAACAACCCATCAAAAGACCAAGTTCTTGTACATACATGTTTTGCCCTGTTATTAGGAAAGAAATTTAGAAGACAAGTAATTATAATTTAGGTAATTTGTTTAATACAGTACGTAAAATTACTGTCAGATAAACATTTCCTGAAAAGATCAAAATATATGGTTATTTTACATTTTCCCATTTGGATCTCTTTCAATTTCTGCTCTTTATTAGCTTGGTTCAGTGTCTTTGAGCATTAGTCAACATTTAAAATGTAGGTTTTTATGATTCTGGAAGAAGCAATTGCTTCCAAGGGAGAAAACATTCTGTAAATTACATGTAAATGTTTTTACTTGGATGAGTTCTTTTGCATCTGTGCAGAGGATCATTTTAATTTACACAAGAATGAAGGTTTTCCATGATTGAATGTAGTATGCATGCTTGTGTATCTAATTTCCACTTCATTTATACAGGAGTCTAGCAGACACAAGGGGCATTTTGTAGTAATGTAAGTGCTACTTAAAAATAAAATAAAATTATAATAAAAAGCCAAGGATTAGTGTGCCATTTCTAATTTTATTTCAGAGTTGTCCCTAAGAGTGGGTTGAAGCAGATCTGAGTCATGTAATTTGGCATTATGATGCTCTAAAGATACAGATACAGGCCATAAAGGCTTTATCCCAGGAACACAACAGATGAGAAGCTCAGAAATGTGATGGACAAAATGCATTAAACCATCTTCCCCTTTCATCACATTTCAGAGTATAGTGGATTTTTCCTGGGTAGGAGTGGTTCTGTAAGTCATTCCCCTTTTTTTTTCCTTAATCTCTGAGATTATAGAGCCTTTTTTAAAAAATGGAGTACTCGAAAATCCAAATGATTATGAAGCTATCAACTCATTTTCTCTCGGTGCCATTAAAACCTTTTAGAGAAATAACCAGCTTCCAGTCTCTGTTTATTGACGGTGGAAAGGATGTGACATTTTGACATTAATCAGTTTCTAGACCGAAGACAAAGGTGCAAGTTTTGATGTCTAATTTTATTGCTGCATCACTGCAAATGTAATAATAAAGGCCACTGAAATGTGGAAATGGGTGTGAATATTTGCGTTTTCACATTTCAGAGCCATAAGACTTCTTTCCTGTTTATCTTATTAAATCTGTATTATTCAATGCCCTAAGTTAATGAAAGGTTATTGCTTAAGAGTTCAGATGCATACAGACCAACCAATTCTAAGGTTTTAGTCTCAGAGATGCTCCTTTTCCTTTATGACTCCTTTGTTAGATACAATTAAATTTTTAATCTTTTTTTTTTTTTTCTGCAGTCACTTTTTTTTTCCAGTCATTTTTTTTTCCCCCCTTTGGCCATCTTAGGAAATAAAGTGGTAGAATTTCCCCTGACTACAACAGAGGAGAAAGAGATTCTGGAGGAGTACAGGCATCTTGCCTGAGATGAGTTTTGGCAGAGAGAACTGGTAGCTTAGCATCTCAAGGGAGAGCCAGAACATTTAAGCAGGTGTGGTTCCCGGTGGCGTAGAACCCAGAGACCATGTGATATGTTTCCTTGACATCCATCAAGATGCTGCCTTGCTGTGGAGCAGGTAGGGAGCAAAGGCTAGCCTCTGGTGGACTGTCCAGCACACCTGCAGTTACATGCAGTGACTTTGGAAAGAGCTTGTGATTTAGTTTTGAAATCCAGGTGCCCCAATCTCTGACATTCCAGTTAGTTACTTGCCCTTAATACCTCCCATAATTAGTAAAATCCATTTATCATAAACAGTTTTAAACTAATTTCAAACTCCTTAATGCTCAGGTAATTAGTTGTTGAAGAGGCATATGGGATGTTGCTATGAAGTCATTCATTGTGAAATAGAAGGGAAATGTATCAGATAAATTAGAAACGTCTTTCAACCTCATGTTTATTTTCTTCATAATATAGTTGGCTTTAGGTTGGCCCACCTTATATCAATTTAAGTGTTTCATATGAAATGTGCAAGTTGTGCAAACATTAATGATTTGATTCCCTTTAATTCTATAATATTCACGGTTATCTGAATATTACAGAATTCAAATATTGAATTGAAAAATACCTAAATATGACTATGTGATGTAACTGTCGCAATATTTGCACCACTGGGGAGTTGTTGTCTTGGAAAGAAATAGAAACTTTAAACAACTTATTTACTATAGCTTTATTTAATTATAGGATAGGAGGCATTTCTATCTTGGTACTACTACTAATTTTGCTTTCGAACCAGGACCCAATCCTTAAGACTTAGAAAGCTTTGATTAACCTTTTAAAAATAGCTTTAAAAATCATGTATTATACCAATGAATTCCATAAGTCTAATTATCAATATATTCTTTCCTAAAAGTCCTCTGCCCTGCCAATATTATCTTTGTCTCTCAAGTGCATTCTAAGGCAGCCTAGCTAGTGTTATGTAAGCCTGGTAAATCTGAAGCAAATTCTGATGCATGTTCAAAGTTTTATAGCCTTCACTTGATCATCTAAATTTGACCCAACACTTTTTCCTAAAATAATAAAAGAAAAAAAAAAAAAGGCTGGATCAAGATGGTGGCTGTAACAAAACATTTTGCTTCTTCTTTAACCCCAAGTTTCTTCAAATAGCAAAATAAGATGTGTATGAATTGAAGTGTCTGGTAAACAAGAAAGCATGACATGAGGGAATGAGAAATTCTAAGCAACTACAAAAAATGTAAAAAGCACCCAGGACTGGATCCATGGGGAAAGGAGATGGCGAAAAAGCAAGCAAAACAAAGCAAAACAAAACAACACTGCTCAGGTTAAATAGGAGAGAGGACCACCACTGGGACAGTAAGGGCATTAATTTTACAGGGACACTCCAAGTAAGAACAATGAACACAGGAAGTGCCTTGCAGCAACGCTCATGGTGACCGGTTTGGGGCCTGCCTGACCAGCCAGTCCTTTTTCATCCTTATTTTATGTCTCATCGTGAGCAGCTAAAAATCTTAGATGGTTTCATGGGAAAACTACTATATGTGGAAAGAAGATATACATCCTATATTACATACCTAATCCCAAAGAGAAGAAAATGTTAGGAGGCTTTCCAACTCATCCTTGAAAGTTAATATGACAGAATAAAGTACCATAAAATAAAAATAGAGCTACATTTCAAGCCCATTTCTGCATTTAGTTGCAAACATCCTAAATAAAGTATTTGTAAATCAAATCCAGCAAATGTATTTAAAAAGGTATTTCCCAGGATTTCTCACTACATTATCATGTATTGGAAATAATAGTACCACCTTATCAGATTTTTAAAAATAAGTCCACACGCTAATCACTAGGGATGCCAAAATTGCATTTGATGTAATTCAAATTCTTTGCAAAGCAATGAAACAAAAGAGTCACACAGACCACCCCCCCAAAAAACTCCAAAATATCCCTCAAAGCACACTAAGAAAAGAAAAAAAAAAACTTGATAAAGAGTGTCTATCAAAAGCAAAGCCACATTTTGAAGAATTTTCCATCAAAGTTACTAAGAAAGGAATGTCTATGTGGCTCACAGCCTCCAAGGTGACTTTCCCCTCCTGGTGTTCACATTTTTGTGTAATCCCCTCCTTTAGAGGGTGGGCAGGAACCGAGACTTGCTTCTAACTAACAGAATATGGTAAAAATGGTGGGATGTCCTGCTAAGATTACGTTATGTGATATGGCAAAGTGAATGCGATATGCTTGGACTGTGTTATGTTATATAAGACTCCGTCTTCCTAGCAGATTCTACTAGCTTTGAAGAAGCAAAATGCCACTTCCTAAACTGCCTATGGAAACAGCTACATGACAGGGAAGTTTGGGTAGCATTCAGGAGCTGAAGAAGCATTCAGCCTATAGTCAGCAAAAAAATTCTACAGGTCTCAGCTCTACAGCTACAAGGAAATGAATTCTGTGAACAACTTGAGTGAGCTTGGAAGTGGATTCTTCTCCAGCTGAGCCACCAGATGAGAATGCAGCCCAGATGACATGTCGATTGTAGGTAGTGAGATCTTGATGCAGAGAACCCAGCTAAGCAGTGCCCAGATTTCTAACCCACATAAACCGTGCTATTCTAAACTGCTATTTTTTAAATCAGTTGCAGCAGTAGATAACTAATCCAATTCATTTCTACCATTACTTTTTTAATGTTTAATTTTTTAATTTAAGTGTATTTGGCTTGTAATGTTGTGTTAGTTTCAAGCACACAGCAAAGTCATCAGGAGTATGTGTATATATATATATATATATATATATATATATATATATACATATATATATATATATATTTCAAATTTGTTTCCATTACAACTTATTAAAAAGTACTGACTATAGTTCCCTGTGCTATACAGTAGGTCCTTGTTGTTTATATATTTGATATAGAATAGTGTGTATCTGTTAATCACAAACTCTTAATTTATCCCTTTGCCCTTCTTTCCCCTTTGGTAAACATAAGTTTGTTCTCCATGTCTGTGGTCTATTTCTTTTTTTGTGTGTGATTTCTTGGGCCACTCCCATGGCATATGGAAGTTCCCAGGCTAGGGGTCTAATTGGAGCTGTAGCCGCTGGCCTACACCAGAGCCACAGCAACGTGGGATCCGGGCCGCGTCTGCAACCTACACCACAGCCCACAGCAACGCCAGATCCTTAACCCACTGAGCAAGGCCAGGGATTGAACCCACAACCTCATGGTTCCTAGTCAGATTCATTAACCACCGAGCCATGACAGGAACTCCCTGTTGTCTATTTCTATTTTGTAAATAAGTTCATTTGTATCTTTTTTCAGATTCCGCACAAAAATGATATCACACTATATTTGTCTTTCTCCATCCAACTTGACTTTGCTTAGTATGATAATCTCTAGGTCCATCCATGTTGCTGCAAAATGTCAGTTTATCTTTCTTTTTATGGTCAAGTAATATTCCGCTGTGTATATGTATCACATCTTCTTTATCCATTTATTTGTCAATGGATGTTTAGGTTGCTTCCATGTCTTGGCTATTGTAAATAGTTCTGCAGTGAACACTGGAGTGCATGTGTCTTTTCAAATTAGAGTTTTCCTCTTTTCTGGATATATGCCCAGGAGTGGTATTGCTGGATCATATGTCAACTATATTTTTAGTTTTTTTAAGGAACTTTTACATTGTTTTCCATAGTGGCTGCACTAGTTTGCATTCCCATCAACGGTATAGGAAGATTCCATTTTTCTTCACAATCTTTTTTTTTTTTTTTAAGGATATGATAGAACACATTTATTGATGTACAGTGAAATGTGTTTGTTTATTTATTTATTTATTTATGTTAATTTTTTTGGCCATGCCCACAGCATGTGGAAGTTCCACAGCCAGGAATTGATCCCGAGCCAGAGCAGTGACCCAAACCACTGCAGTGAAAACACTGGATCCTTAACCCATGGTGCCACAGGAGAACATGTTGGATTGTTTGTTTTCTTCTTGCCAACTGTTGAAAGAGTTTCTATATATTCTAAATTGAGTTCTTTGACCAATACATAACTTGAAAATGCTATCTCTTGCCTATGGGCTGCCTTTTCATTCTCTTACCAGGGTATTTCAAAGAGTAGAAGTTCTTAATTTTGGTAAAGTTCAATTTATAATTTTGTTTATGTTATGGATCATTCTTTTACATTATACTTAGAAAAAATTTACCTAATTCAGGGTCATAAGGATTTTCTCCAATAATTTTCATTCATTTGTGTAGGTCACAGTTTCACTCTATTATGATTTTCCTTCTGCTTGAGGACTTTACTGTGTTTTGTAGTACAGATCTGTTGGTGATGAGTCCTTTCAGCTTGTGTATATCTAGAAACATTTTCACCGAGTTTTAATTTTGAAAGATATTTTCACTGAATAAGAATTCTAGGTTGATGGTATTATTCTTGCAATATTTTTAAAACTGCTGCTGTACTGTCTTTTTGCTTACATTATTTCTGATAAGAAGTCTGCTGTCATTTTTTTCTTTGTTCCTCAGTACATGTATTTTTTTCTCTAGCTGCTTTTAAGCCTTTCCTCTTATCACTGCTTTTAAGAAATTTGATTATGATGTATTTTTCTTCATATTTCTTGTGCTTGTAGTTTTTTGACCCTCTTGGATCTGTGATCTCTACAACTCTAAGTGTTTTAATCAGATCTGGAAAGTTTGGGGCCATTTTCTTTCCAAATATTTTTTTTTTTTGGTTCCCTTACCCTTTCCTCTCCTTCGTGTATGCCAGTTACATGTATATCTGATCACTTGAGGTTGTCCTCAATTCACTGATGGTATATTCCATTTTTTTACCAGTCATTTTCACAATTTCTGTAATTTTGAATGGTTTCTATTGTTGTGTTTTCATGTTCACTATTTTGGTGTTGGTGGTGGTCATGTCTAATGTCCCTTTAATCTCATCCACTGTATTTTTATCTCACACTCTTTTTTTTAATCTTTAGAAGTTTTACTTGGGTCTTTTAAACATCCTTCGTGCCTCTACTTAACATGTTCAGTCTTCACATTTTCAACCTCTAGCTTTTCAAATATATGGAATACAATTCTCATAACTGCTTCAATGTCTTGTTCTACTAATTCCAAAATCTGTGCTATTTCTTAATCAATTTTGATTGATTTTTCTTCTCATTAAAGAAATTTGTACTTTCCTGCTTCTTTGCATACTGAGTAGTTTATCATTAAATGCCAGATATTCTGTGTTTTACCTTATCGGTTGCTAGATTTTTGTATTCCTGTAAGTATTTTTGAGCTTTGTTCTGTAACATCGCTAAGTTACCTAGAAACACTTTGATCCCTTTATATCATATCTGAGGCAAAATCGTTTTAGTATCCTAATCAATGCTCCTGACCTATGAAATTTCTAATCTAGCTGTAGGAGACACGCTATTCTTAGCCCTATTTGGGTTCTAGGCACTGTTCACTTTAACTCTTTGGGTTGGTTCTTTCCTTGGCCTCACACACATGCATTGATCCTTATTCAACTGAATTATCTTAGGGAACACACTGCAGATCTCTGAAGGTCTCTCTATGCACTGTTCTTCCCTCTCTGATATGCTGCCCTCCCTGGACTCCTAACTCTGTCACCTCAACTTAGGGCCACTGCCACCTTCTGCCTGAGTTCCCCCTCGCTGTACCATACCTCAAAAGTCTCTCCAGGCACTAGCTAGGCAGTTTATAGTATGCTTACCTTTGGTAATATAATTTTTAAGAATTTTCTGAACCAGGAAAAAACACCATAAGCGAATATAAAAAGCAAATTTGATACTGAGGAGAAACATTTGTCACATGTGTAACAGAAAAAAGATTAATATTAAAATTATACAAAATGCAAATCAGTAAGAAAAAAATAACCCAAGAGAAAAATGGTCAAATTTACAAGAGAAAAAAAATATATATATATATATTTCTAAATATATGGCTAAAATATATATATACCTACACTTGGTCCACTTAATCACCATGACAATGTAAATGAGGTATAATTTTTGAAATTACCTGATAGTCAACAGTAAAAAGATCAGAGTTCTCACTGTGATGCAGTGGGTTAATGATCTGGCTTGTCTCCGGTGGTGTTGGTTTGATCCCCAGCCCAGCACAGTGGGTTAAGGGTCTGGCATTGCTGCAGCTGTGGTGTAGGTAGGTCACAGCTCTGGCTCAGATCCAGTCCCCGGCCCAAGAACTTCCGTATGCCCCGTAGGTGTGGCTAAAAAAGAAAATAATACTAATGATAATAATAAAAAGATCAGTAAATTTCAGTGTCGGCACCAGTGCATGAAAATTGAGACCCACAGGAATAGTGGAGAGTGATGTACCTTGGGATGTTCTTTTTGGAGGGAAGTTAACCAATTTTTATTAAAAAATTAGGTGCACATGCTCCTTGATGCAACAATTCCAAATCTAGCAGTCTGTCCTATATTTATACCCATTTACGGTTGTGCATAAAACTTTTCAAAGAAGGATCCACTAAAATAAAATTGGAAATAGCCTAAATGACCATCCACTGAAAACAGTATAATACACTTGGTGTATCCATATTGTAGAAGACTATAGAGCTGCTAGAAAGAATGTGGTAGCCCTATATGATTTGACACATGACTCTTTCTAGAGAGGTTAAGTAAAAAAGTATCAAGTAACACATATAATAAGATCCCATTTATTTTTAAAAATGTTGCCTTACATAAATAACCTTACATCCTCTTATATGAGTATATATTCTTAGGAAAATGTAAAAAGTGTTTAAAAAAATTGGAAGGCTATGAATTTAATAGTCAACCATGATTACCTTGGAATGGGGGGAGAGCTGGTTAAAGGACAGTATTCATACTCTATACACCTTCTGTATGGCTCAAATTCTGACAACAAGTAGTCTATGCAGTATTCGTGTAATGATAAAATTAGAACACGGGGGGAGTTTCTTTCATGGCGCAGTGGTAACGAACCCGACTGGGAACCATGAGGATGTGGGTTCCATCCCTGGCCTTGCTCAGTGGGTTAAGGATCTGACGTTGCCGTGAGCTGTGGTGTAGGTTGCAGATGCGGCTCGGATCCCGCGTTGCTGTGGCTGTGGTGTAGGCCAGCAGCTACAGCTCCAATTTGACCCCTAGCCTGGGAACCTCCATATGCCGAGGGTGCGGCCCTAGAAAAGGCAAAAAGACAAAATAAATAAATAAATAAATAAATAAATAAATAAATAGAACATGGGGAAAACTGAATGCCAAAATAAATGAGAGAAAAGGAAAGTAAAAAAGAATGAAAAGAAGGGGGAATGCACTTTGGAGATTTATAACTGACTCGTAGAGATCATGTGGCATATTTAAATTTACATACCTGTGGTCTGTTTGGGGAGGTAGGATATAGAGGGATGTAATAGAATTTTAAGGGTTTTATAAGTAGTCATTATTCATTTACAGAATGTGGATTCGGGACTGAGTGATGAGATTAAATGTGTAAGAGACGTTGTACCATTTGAGGATAAGGGAGAGCAGAGGCTTTCAACTCTTCAACTGATTGTTAAGGACAGATGAGTAATGTTATAAAATCTAATGTGGGAAAATTTAGTTTAAAAAATGACAAATCCTCTTCTGAACTCATATAAGCTTTCTCCCCAGATCTAAGATAGAAGCTCATCCGTTGTAAAGGCTCAGTGTTCTCCACAGCGATGGGGTTTAAAGCAACAGCAGCAGAAAACACTGGAGTTCAGTAGGAAAGCAGAAGTCTGTTGTGTAAGCCTTGGGTTTGGAGGTGCCCAGAACTGGAGGGACAGAGGCTAAGTTCCCATCCTGTCCCACTTTTCCTGCCTCTAGCCCTCTCTCAATGCTGGGTGTCTCTGGAAGGTTAGTTTAGACAAGAATTTGTCACTGGGCAATAGCCCGAGCCAGGGATCAGGAGACTGAGCATCTGACAGCAAGTCTGATCATGTTGTATGGCTAGCCTTGGGGTGACAGTGACAGAGGAGCCAGGTTCGTCTTTGTTGATGACACTAGCCCCTGAAACCATCCTCCCTCCCCCCTCCTCCCCTTCCTTCTCTCCCTCCTCCTTCCTTTCTTTCCTCCTTCCTTTGTTTCTTCCATTCATTTATTCAACTCAACAATTTATTGAGCCATTACAGTGGAAATGCTGGATAGAAAGCAGTGAGCACAACAGAGGAAAAGCCTTCATGGCAACAACTCCTTCATTCTTAGTCTATTTTCAGAAATCAAACTTTTGACAATAAAAATTGGCTTTCCTATCAGGGAGAAGACCTCCGAACTAACTGATTGTGAATTTCTAGCTTTATTTTCTAGTGGTACTTGTTGTATTGCATTGCAGCTAAATTAATATTTTGGTTTATAAACCAAACCCTCATTGGCTTAACTCAGGAAGAATTGAACTCATGAGGTAGAAGTCTGTTTGCACCAATACAGTTCGGATTTGGAACCTGTGAATCTAAGTTCACGTCTGAAGTTCTGCTTCCCTAAAGGTCGTGTCTTGGTTTCCTCTTTGAATGACATCTGTTTCCCACCTCTTGAATGCCTTAGTACTACTCCTTCTTTGGTGAGTGGCTCCAGTTGGTAATTCATTAAAAAGGAAAAGATCAGAGAATTTGGAATAAAAGACAGAATGGTAGAGTGGCACCTAACATATGGAGGCAGATTCGGGGTGGTGGACCCAGGAGGCATACACCATCTGCTCACACATTTAAAAATTCCTTCAGATTGGATTTAGGTCCTTTTCCAAAGTCCCTTTATTCTGTTAGCATGACTGTAATACTCCTCTCTGAGCTTCCAAAAATTTCACTTCGGCTACTAGCACTTTTTAATAATAACTAATATTTTTGAAGTATTAGTATGTGTTGAGAATTGTAACTAGGACTCAACATTCTGCCAGCCACACTCTGAGATGGGTGGTGTTATTATCCCATTTTACACAGGAGAACACTGAGGCTAAGAGGACTTACATAACTTGTCCAAAGTTATGACGTTATGGGTCCAGAATTTGAAGCCAGACTCTGACTCCAGACCCTAAGCCCTTAACCACTGGAGTCTGCTGCCTCTCCATCATTATTATCCAACTAGTACAAAAATCAAAGTGAAAACATGAAATAGAACCCACAAGATTTTCATAAGGTTTTAAGGTGTCATACCCTTAGCACAAATCAGGATGTTGATCTTGTATCCCTGAATAACTCCATTTTTCTTTCTTCCTATTAAAATATGATAGTTTATACTGGTTAAGTTCTGAGCAGCCTAGAATATATTGCTATCTTACTTGATTTATTGTATACTTATATTTCTATTCAACACACTGTGAGTGCATTCATTTTTTTAGCATCTTTGTTAAACTGCTGTTCACATTACATTATTTTCTTTTTTCACATTAAATTTATAGTCATCCAAAATTGATTTTTAATCACTTTTTTATTAAGCAGGTCCTCCTTACTTTTCTGCTTATATAGAGGTAGCTTTAGTGTATTTCTCTCCTATTCAGTTCAAGCTGCTGTAATAAAGTTCCATAGACTGGGTGGCTTATAAACAACAGAAATTTACTGCCCACAGTTCTGGAGTCTGGACAACCAAGAGCAAGGAGCCAGCAGGGTCAGGCTGGTGAGGTCCCTCTTCTGGATTTCATAGTGCTGGCTTCCCCTGGTGCCCTTCACATTGGGCAGAGCAGAGGGAGGAAGCCATGACTCTTATAAAGGCACTAATCCTATTCATGAGGGCTTCTTCACATCAGGGGATGGGAAGAGTTTCAACGTATGAATTTGGGCAATGGACACAAATATTCAGTCCATAACATCTACTTTCTTTTTTTTTTCTATTTATGAAAAAAATTATTTTTATTATTCATTTTTTGCCTGTCCTGTAATTTTATTTTTTATTTTTTAATCAAATAGTAGAGGTTTATTTTTATTTTTTTTACAGAATAAAATATGTATATTTAAACACAATTACATTCACACAGATTATTATATCATGGATCTTAAGAAAGAGATTAAGTGACTCCCTCTGGAGAAGTGGAACAGAAATTATACTGAGACAAATAGGAAATTTATTCTATATTTTATCCGATTTTGTATGGCTTTCATCTTTACTATTTACTATTATCTATTACATTTCAATTTTTCTTTAAAAATTAGCATTATATTAAAATTGTGTATACTGCAACTAAAATTAATAGAGAAGAAAGCCTTATATACTATTAAATATTTTATATAGCATAATAAAAAGAATAACTTAACTGGTAAGAATAACAAAAATAAAACACCCTCTAAAAATAAGTAAAATATAAAATGCATAAATTGGTTAAAAAACAGTGTAACTATATAAATATGTCCTCACAATTTGTTATATCTTATTGATTCTTCAATATAGGCATTACACCATTCTAGGTGATGTGATAAACAAGACATTATAGACCTTACATTGTACCATGGAGAGAGATGGTTATTAATACAATTGTAGAACTGTATTATTCAATTGTACAGTTGAATTATTTAATTGTAATTATCATCAATTCTTTGATGGAGAGGAAGTCAGAATCAGATGTAAGAAGACTTCAGTATTCCAAGAATAATGTCAAATGACCCCCTTCATGGTGGATTATGCACTAATTTACTGAGATATATTTCTTCTTCAGAGATTCCTTGTTTCTGTATCAATTACAGATTTTTGGTTTGCAGTTATTCTGAAGTTTTGATATGAGTCTATATGTATATGAGATTGTTTTAAGTCATTGTTCTCTTAATTGCAAGTTCATCTCCAGTGTCCTACATTTGTACCCACCTCTTCTCATGATTTCTGATTTTGGTGGTATAATTGTGCATGGATGATTTCGTATCTTTACTGTATATATACCTTTACTGGTGAGCCTTGTCATTTGCGGAATTTTTGTTTCCTTTTGCTATCTTTTCTTTTCTGCCTAGAGAAGTTCCTTTAGTATTTGTTGTAAGGCTGGTTTAGTGTTCCTGAATTCTCTCAACTTTTGCTTATCTGTGAAGGTTTTGATTTCTTCTCCAAATCTGAATGAGAGCCTTGCTGGGTAGAGTAATCTTGGTTCAGGTTTTTTCCTTTCATCACATTAAGTATATCATGCCACTCCCTTCTGGTCTGCAGAGTTTCTGTTGAAAAATCTGCCAATAACCTTATTGGGGTTCCCTTGTACGTTACTTGTTTCTTTTCCCTAGCTGCTTTCAAGATTTTTTCTTTGTCTTTAATTTTGGTCAGTTTGATTAATATATGTCTCAGTGTATTCCTCCTTGGGTTTATTTTATATGGTACTTGTTGTGCTTCCTAGATTTGAGTGAGTGGTTCCTTTCCTATGTTAGGGAAGTTTTCGGCTATTATCTCTTGGAATATTTTTTCTGTCTCCTTTTCTCTCTCTTCTCCTTCTGGCACCCCTATAATACGGATGTTGGTGCATTTCACATTGTCCCAGAGTTCTCTGAGACTCTCTTCATTTGTTTTCAATCTTCTTTCTCTTTTCTGTTCTCCATCCGTAATTTCTACTAATCTGTCCTCCACCTCACTTTTTGTTCTTCTGCCTCCTGTTTCTGCTGTTAGCTGCTTCTAGTGAATTTTTTATTTCAGTTATTGTATTTTGCATCTCTTCTTGTTTAACTTTTATATCTTGTATCTCTTTGCTCAGTGTTTCCCGTAAGTTATCGATCTTTGCCTCCAGTTTATTTCCAATGTCTTGCATCTTCTTCAGCATCAACAGTCTAAAGTCTTTTTCCTGGATACTGAGAATCTCCTCATCACTTAGCTGATTTTCTGGGGTTTTTCCTTTCTCCCTCATCTGAGTTATAGTTCTCTGTCTTTTCATTTTTATAGGTTTTTGATGTGGTGACCTTTTTACAGATAATAGAGTTGTAGCCTCTCTTACTTCTGGTGTCTGCCCCCCTTGTGGCTGAAGTCAGTACGGGGACTTGCTGTAGGCTTCCTGATGGGAGGGACCCATGCCTGCCCACTGGTAGGTGGGGCTGATTCTAACCCCTCTGGTGGGTGGGGCTTAGTCTCTGGATGGGATTAGAGGAGCTGTGTGCCTGAGGGGTCTTTAGGTAGCCTGTTTACTGAAGGGTGGGGTTGTGATCCCACCTGGGTTGTTCTTTGCCCTGGAGTTTCTCAGCACTGACTGATTGGTGAGGCCAGATTTTCCCAAAATGGCCACCTCCAGAGAAAGGCGCACTGCTGAATATTCCCAAGAGCTTTGCTTTCAATGTCCTTCCCTCACAACAAGCCACATTCACCCGTTTTCCCAGGATGTCCTCCAAGAACTGCAGTCAGGTTTGACCCAGATTCTTATGGAGATCTCACTCTGCCATGGGACCCAGTACACATGAAAGTCCATGTGTGCCTTTTAAGAATAGGGTCTCCGTTTCCCCAGTCCTATGGAGCTTCTGCGCACAAGCACCACTGGCTTTCAATGCCAGATGCTCCAGGGGCTCCTTCTCCCAGTGCCAGATCCCTGCACGTGAGGGTTTGATGTGGGTCTCAGAACTCTCACTCCTGTAGGTGAGTCTCTGTGAACCAGTTAGTTTTCAGTCTATGGAGCTTCCCACCTGGGAGGTATGGGGTTGTTTATATCATGAAATCACCCCTCCTACCTCTTAATGTGGCCTCCTCTTTTTCTTTTGGAGTAGGGTATCTTTTTTAAGGTTTCCGGTCCATTTGGGTGGAGATTGCTCAGCATTTAGTTGTGAATTTTGTTGTTTTTAAGAAGGAAGTTGAGCTCCAGTCCTTCTATTTCACCATCTTAATCCTCTCTCCATAACAACTACTTTCTAATCTTTTCTCTAGAGATACATTTACATATGCATGTTTAGATGAAAAATGCGTGTATACATTTTTGGTTAATAACCTCATTGTTCTTAGTGCCTATATCATGACTATTTCTCTGTGTCCTGAAAGATTCTTCTAAAACATCATTTTCAAAGGCTGCGTAGTATTCCATTGCATGGTTGTACTTTATTTAATGCATCACATCTTGGTGGATTTCCATTCTCTTAGGTTTCTAATGCCCCATTTCTAATATTGAGTCCTTCATTCACCCAGATAAATAACTTTAAAATCTGCCCAGTTCCTAAATGAAGCAATCTTGTCCTGAAGCTATTGTTCAAAGATACTAGCAGTACATCTGCAAGATCTATGGAGAGGTGATGCCTTGCTAGGCACTTTTCATGCTTCCTCTAATGCAATTCTTTAGAAAGTCCTATACTAAGCACTGCAGAAGCAGACCCCATTTAACTCAGAGGACACTGGTATGCATATGAAGTTTTTTGTACATAGTTGTATGTTTACTGTATAATTAATATCCATAGTATATTTTTCCATATACCAGCTAATTGATTTCATCTAATTCTCACGAGAAACCCATTTTAGCAATGAAGTAAGTGAGTCTTCCTGTTTCCAGACCCAGCCTGGTCAGTAAGTGGCAGAGAAGAGACTCCCATCTGAGTTCCACGATTCCCAAGTCTGTGCTCGCTCCTGTCTAAATGAGGATTAAATTTTGATTCATTAGCATTTCAGCAAGAGGAGGTATTAACATATCAGCAGGCTGCTCCAGGCGAAGTGGAGCTTTCTCATCTCACCTCTCATTAATAAAAATTATTTTGTGGGAAGGAATTGCTGCAAAACATGATTAGTTAAAGACCAATAGCCTGACTCCAGCATCCTGGTACACAGTAATTGATTTTTTTTTTGGTGAAAAGTACAGCTGCTGGGAGGAGCTGGGGCCGACCCTCTGCTCCAGCCCCGCCTTCCCTTACAGATGCTGACATGTTCCCCTTAACGTATTGTCATTAGAGGTGACAGAGTCCTTAACAGCTGTGAACATTACAAGTGCAACAATAAAACATGATTTTTTCTCCCCTGGAAAATGCCCTTGTTACAGTGCTCAAAAATGAGTTAGAGCTGATTTCTTTGTTGCCCCCATAGACCTTTAACTGGAATATATTCAAGGTTTTCTGGAGCTCGCATCCTTATAAATTTATTCTTGTCAGGTCCAGCCACATATCAGGCTCCTGGAGTGAAATATGAGAATGAAAATGGGAGCAGAATCAGGTGCTGATGCATTTGCCAAAGGAATTCAGAGTGAGGGAGACGTTCCAAGGCAAAGGGGTGAGCCCAAGACAGAGCATCGCAGCAGGCGTCCTTTGCTCCCATCTTGGTCTTTCGGAGACTGCAAAGCCTGAGCACGTGAGAGTAAAGAACGATCTGATTCCCTTACCCTGCCTTGGCTTTGCAGCCAGTCATACACCCCCAATCATAATAAAAGCACATGGCGCCTCAAGATAGGATGTGGAAGATCGAAGACAGATGCCGACAGATCTGTGATTTTGGCCCCGTTAGAAAATCCGATTGCCTGCGAGGGCTTCCCAGCAGTCAGAATGCAGAGGGGTACAAAGCCTTTCCAGTGGGCAGAGACACCATTCCAAATCAGCCATGCTGCTCCCAGGAAACCTGAACTGGAAAACATGGACTTTAAACAGCATTTTGGAAAACAAGACTCCAAAGGCAGGGAGATTTAAAGAGACAGCTAACATTATACACTAATATTTGATCAGTGAAGGCAGGAGGGAGTATGTTGCATGTGGCAGAGCTTTAGCAAACCTATTTTATCTTAAAATGTTTTATTCCCTTTTTTTTTTGGGGGGGGGGGGGCTGTGCCCACAGCATGTGAAGTTCCCAGGCCAGGGATCCAACCCATGCACATCAGTGACCTGAGCCACAGCCATGGATCCTTAACCCACTGAGCCACCAGGAGGTTCTCTGCAGTTAAAATGTCCCCAGACTGAGGAACTTTGTTATTTTCCTGTTACTTCATGAAATCCCCACAGTGGTCACCATAGTGTCTTTGTCTTTTGATTCACTTCGCTCTATGGCACTTTTATTGGGTGCCGTGTGTGGCCCCTGGGGATGGGGGCCAATACCGTGACTGAGGGCTGGTCCCTGCCCCATTCACTTAATGACTGATTGCTCTGAGTGGGACCTGGGGGAGCTTGGAAACAGGACATCTCATTTTATCTGTGACTTAAAGGGAGGTGATATAAATGGGGGCTGACCTCAGAGCCCTGGGGCAGAGGAACCCCGCTCCCCCCTCCCTAGCATACAAGGGAAGGAGAGGTTAGCAGATGCCTTGGCAGGACAGCTTGCATCTGCTCTGCCTGGCAGGGAGGAAGGATGGTGCCTCTAGGGAAGGATGTGCAAGATGAGCCCAATAACAGGGAAGGAGCGCACTTTTTTTCTTTTTTTTTTTTTTTCTTTTTCTTTTTATTTTCTTTTTAGGGCCATACCTGTGGCCTATGGCAGTTCCCAGGCTAGGGGGTCCAATCAGAGCTGTAGCTGCCAGCCTACTCCACAGCCACAGCAACACGGGATCCAAGCCACATCTGCAATGTACACCATAGCTCACAGCAACTCTGGATCCTTAATCCCCTGAGCAAGGCCAGGGATCAAACCTGAATCCTCATGGACACTATGTTGGGTTCTTAACCCACAATGGGAACTCCCTGGATTGCCTTGGCTAAAATATTACATGGGGGTGTTCTTAAAAAAAAAAAAATTGCTGGAGTAGCAGAAATGAATATTAACAACAACAACAAAAAGCCCACATCGCCAGCAGAGTTTGCAATTTGGAGTTTGGTCACAGCAATCATTCTCCAAATCATTATAGCACCAGGAATCATTATAGTATCAGAAAGTACTGATACAACACACAAACCCCAAAAACGTGGCATCGGCCAAGGAGGCCAGTCACAAAAGACTTCATATTGTATGATTGCATTTCTTGGAAATTTATTACCCAGAATAGATCATTCTGTAAACGAATGTGTAGAGACAGAAAGTTGAATCGTGGGCACCTAGAACTGTGGGACAGGGACTGACAGCTTATAGGCAGGAGGTGGGGAAAAAGGCTCTGAAATGAAATTACGATGAGTAGCTCAGATGGCACTTTGTAATTCAACTCAAAATGGCTCCACTGTACATTTTAAACAGATGGATTTTATGCTCTATGATTTATCTCTCAATCAAACCGTTCAAAGGAATCTTTGTAACCCAACTCCACATCCTTGGTTAAGTAAGTATCACTTTAGGTTTAGGTACAAACAAAGAAAGGGAAGATCACCTGCCTGGGTTGTGCCTGACTTAGCATTGGAATGTGTCCTCGGTGGCCGTAGATGAAGATTCTTAAACCTCATCACTGGCCTTAGGTCCCCATGTAGTTTCTGGGCCACCCTGAACTGCCCACAGCTGTTGCAACAGAAGGAGGACTGGCCCGAGGAGAGAGATCCAGGTCCAGCTCAACCACTTCGTAGTCATGGGGCAAATCAGCAAATCCTCCAGGCCCTAGATTCTTCTCTATCAAATGGGAACTTGGATTACAAAGAAGGGACAAGGGGAGGGGTGTGCAAGACACGAGGCAGCTGGCGGCTGAGAGCCTTCAGAAGATGACATTGACTTTGATGAGTATATCCCAGCTGAGAGTCTGGTTCTTGGCTTGCTAAGCCCTGAGTTATGATTTTGGCCAACACTCTACATGCTGACACCTCCCCAACCCCAGAGGCCGACTCTGAGCATGCTCTCGGGACTTTGACCTATACACTTAGTCGCCAGTTTAGCAATCTGTAACAAGAAATGTGACTGCCAAGGCAACTAGATACCCATTTCCTCCAGTCAGTGCATCTACTGGGAATTTCCACATGCCACAGGTGCGACTCTACAAAGAGAAAAAAAAAATTGAAATCAATGCTGAGTTATGATCGGAAGGCTACTCAGAAAGCACTGAATCATAAGAGAAGATTCTAGGCTCTGATAAACCAGTGGGTTCATTCTTCTGATAATTTATCTCCCTCTAGGATAGGACATGCTGGGTTCTGGGTTTGAGTTAGGGTAATCTCTCCCCGAGAAAGAATGGACACTTCCTCTCTGACACAAGAATCTTTTTTTTTTTTGACCAAACTCACCAGTAACAGCACTCCCAAAAAATCAAAATATTAGTAGGTTAAGTTAGTTCTTCATACCACCTATTATATTAAAACCAACTTTTTGTTCTTTTTATTTCTGAAGAAATAGGAAATATTTTATCTTCAAGATTCCTTTTTGCATAATCTGGTCTTATTCATTGTCTATAAATTATGTAGTTCACCTTTAAGAATTTGGAGAGAGCTTTACTGTCAGCATATAAGCTTATAGTAGATAATAATATGATATGATATGTGTATGTACATATATACATATGTAGATATATGTATATATTTAATTATACTCAAGCAGAAAATAATATATCACCGTACAGTCAATAAGTGCATGTAGATTGGTGATTGTGAAAATTAAACAATATCACGTGTGTTAATAGTTCACTGAAAACCAGAAAGCACTCTCCTTATTCATGAAAGATGTTGATGGCCAGCTCTAGAACTGGATCAGATTCTAGTAAATCATCATATACAACTTAAGTAGGCAGGAGCCATGGGACTTGGGACTAAGGACCAGATGGCAAGGATATCATTGGCCAAGGTAGATGTTTCAAACTCCATGCCCCTGGGATAGCTCAGGTCCATAGTGTGTTTTTATAAAGCCTGCAGAGTGATTTCAGATTTTCAATTGGTTGACAACATTTAAGAATAAAGGGATATATTTTCCACTTCTATTTTTAAAAAATAGAATATCTAGCAAGACTAGGACTATATTCTTGCATGACAACAGTGCTTGGCCACATGTTTGGAGAAAGTGTGGGTTCCCCAGCATGCCCCAGTCCTCACTATGCCCTCTTGTCTTACTCTTGCCCGTTCTATACATTTACATCACCAGCATAAACAGGCATTTGAGTTGTGACCCCCTGTATGTGGACTCATTTCTGGGGTTTTAAGAACACTGCTTGTTTCAAAAACCTTTTCTATAAGGCTTGTATTCCATAGTTAGTTAAGAGGTTATATCCCAGGTAGCAGTAAATTATTCACACTCAGTTATGGAAATGTTCATTTGGGTCCCTTCCTGAGTAGACATTTTTGTTGAGCTGGGGCAGAGACTTTTGTGCCAAGCTCTTGGGAGGCAGGTCAGTGAAGGAGTATTGGAGAGAGAAGGAATGTGGGAAGCAAGAAGGTAGATGGAGGATGCTAAAAGTAAAACTGCATCTATGTGATGATTTTTTTTTCATCTCTGTTAGGACAGACCCAGTTGCCATGAAGCCTTGGAGACTGAGTCTTAATCTTTAGCTCCCAGGAGCTCTCCCAGAGAAATGCACTGTGAGTTTTGAGCAAGCACTAGGGAACCATGGTAACAGCCACAGAGCAAGTCCAGTGTAGGGATGTCTCCCACCTGTCAGGATCCATGGGGGAGGGAGGATGGTGTCAAGAGAAAAGGAGGGCGTGTGACATGTTGCTTGTATACACCAAAGTGGCTGACCTGAAACCTTGATCATGTTTATTTTTGTGATGTTGGATTGATAAAGGTTTATCAGCCATGCTACAGTCTGTGAAACATGCAAGGGATTTGCAAGAGCTCACTGGGAAATGAGCCAGTTCTATTTTGTCTTTTGTTGTTTCGCTAGAGATGCAGAAGGTCATTCATAATGAGCAGTGCCGTGGTAGGAAAACCAGCCATCGTAGTGAATAGCCCTGCCCCAGACCGTGATGTTGAAGCAGGTGAGCTATGAGAAAGGAGGCTAATGGGTGCTTGGCCAGCAGGTCATCCGCCAAAGGGAAATGAAGAATTGCAGTAGTTATCTCGATACTTCTGGAAAAACAGGAACCCTCTCAATTTGCTCCCTAATTGTGTAGGTTATCGATGTCATTTTGGATGTATGGCATTCACCTACTCAAACATTGTAAGCCAGTCTATTGCTGGAAGACCTCAGGAAAGAAGGAAGCCAGGTGACTCCCTAGATTAGATTTAAATGCCATTTGCCAGGTTTTTACTATTATTTTCAAAAGGAAAAAAATTACTAGTATGGCCCCTCTAGAAGTGATTATCAATGTTTTGCCTAATCTAGTTTATTATAAAAGTGGAGAGTAAGGATTTTTTCTATAAACATAGCAAAATTTATTTAAATACTTGAGTAAGGTCTAAGCACCCAGAATGTAACTTTTCTGAAGGAATCATATTCACATACACATAGAAAAAATAGCATTAATTGTTTAAGAGTGTAGGATATGGAGGCAGTCAGGGTTCAAATCATAGCTTCACCAACTACTAGTCACATTGCTTTGAGTAAGTCACTTGACATCTCTATGCCTCAGTTTCTTCACCTGTAAAATGGCATAATGACAACACCAGCATGATAGGTATGTTATGAAAATTAATGGTTTTATATACAAAAGAATTTAAAATAGTGCCTTGCCTTTAGTGTGTACTCAGTAAATATCAGCTAATTTATGGTTTATACATCTGTGCACACCTGTGTGTTCACAAAGAAGTATGACAATTAATTGAAAGTGTTTCAAATCACATTTGCTCAATTATGAATAAGTGGAAAGAAAATTTTATACAAATAAGAGTCCATCAGGCATCATTTTTGAAGAACACAAAAATGAGTATTAAATGCAGTTAGATAAGAGCTTTTCTTATATTCTCCTTTGCTTAAATCCATTCTGCTTTCATTTATTGTAATGTGTTAAGAGACTATATGGTCTTTCTAAAGTAGTTTTTCCCATGCCAGAGAAATAAATTCTTGGTAGACCATTTTTTTACATCCTGATGTGACAATTTCTATTACATTTGGGGTAGGGAGACATCCTCCATGTTTCTGGGACTTAAAGTGTGAGGACTGGCACCTACATTAGAAAGAATGGGAAAGAATCAGAAACTTGGCTTTGCTGTGACTGTTCGTTTATTTAGCATTTATTCTGTAGGCAGAATCGGAGGCTTTGCTACAACTCCACACTGTGATTTTCATGGGTAGAATACTAATAACCAACCTTTTATATGCATTCATTCATGTCGATTTCCTTATACTTCATTAGGAATCCGCCACCCAAACCCCTGACCCATTTTCCCATTCCCATCAGGCAGATCTACTTCTGAGTCATCAAAGACTTCAAGTCTGTCACCCCACGTGTTAGTTGATATTTTATATCCTAAATGGCCCTGTCTCCTCTTTCTTGATTGGCTCAGATATTGTTTCTGGTTCAAAAATCCATAGTCTCCTCTTGGGGCATAAGGCCTGAATATTTTCTGGTATTGCATTGCTTTCATAACAATGACTTTCCAATTTAAGCCTTGAATAGTGTAGCCATCAAGAGAAAAATCCATCATTCTTGGTCCAAATAACCTCCAGCATCTATGAGATGGCCCTAAACATTGGTTAGGGCTCATATTCATGTGCTATTTGTCACAGGTTTTGCATTTAAAAACGTTACATATCAAAACAACATTACAAATTGAGCTAAGGTTTAAACTGTCCCTAAGGTGTAAAATGAATGAACACACAGGGAGGAAGTTTGGACTTTGATAGACATTTGGAGAATTATTTATTCAATTTCCCCCTCTCAGAGAGTCAGGGATCTCATTTGCATATCCATGCGCACTGAAGAGCACCCAGTAATGAAACAGATTTAACCTTATTTAACCTAATATTTCTCTAACTTATTTTTTAACCATAGGAGGCCTTGTTTTTCTCAGATCTCACATTAACCTGTCTCCAAACAAATGATCTCCAAACACTTTGAGAAAACAGAATTAAAGAGTTGGCTATTTCCTTGTGACTGTCACCTATGATTAATCCTGGTAAAGATTTAATTCACCTTTTAATATGATTCTAATTGTGGGAAATATCCTGTAATCTTGCATTTCTTACTCACTGTCCCTACCTTATTCACTGAATTCCAAACCACTCTTCAAAAGGCAGCTTAAGTATCATCTTTTTCTTGAAACTTTTTCTGATCCTCACCCTGCATGCCCAAATAAGAAATTTTCTGCAGTCTCCTTTCACATCCTGACTTTTATCATAAGTTTGTATAAACCTGTATGTTATTATAAGTCAGAAACCTTACAAAATTCCTTTTTAGGCTTTGCATAGACCTACTTAATAGGAACTTCATAAATATTTTTGGCTAGATTGTGAAGCATCAGTATTTATAAGCCTTCCAAAGATTCATTTGCTAGAAATGATTTTTTAAAGCCAGATCTTATTTGCCATCCATAATATCCAAAGATAAAGCGTGATGTTAATTATTTCCTCCATGAGGTCAAGCCTTCCAGAAGGGTGGCAAATCCTTGGGCATACAATTATAGTGGAGTCACTCTTCCATGGCTAATTACTTATTAGCCATTTCATTGCTAATTTGATTAATAACATTAATATAAACCTTTATGTTGATTTTGTAAAATACATTACAAGGTAGGTCAATATCTTGGCCCTCATTATCTGGATGGGGAAAGGAAACATAAAAAGTTGATCTGATTGATTACCTCAAGGTTATTCTTTATGGTTATGATAGAACAGAATAAAAACTCATCCTAGTCCAATTCTAAGACACTAAACAAACTTCTAGCTCTATTCGAGGATGAAGAAAATCCATGTTTTTGCTAAATATGCAACTTAGTGTAGATTCAGAAAGTATGCACAACCAACAGCATTTTTTAGCAGCAGTTATTTCAAGATGGTGGACTGACCCAGAAAGGGAATTTGATTTGCTGTCATATGTATGTGGGAAATGCTGGAAAACTCAAGTAGATATTTCTATCAAGGTTAGATTTATTTTTAATCAAAGTTTTAAGATCACTTAGTGTACTAATAGGCATTGTGAATTTTCAAGATGGCACCATGGTATGGAGTCTCTCCAGATTTCCTAGTCTGTGAAGCATACCGTATGAAATACTGCTATACATTCTTCACACTGTTAACACTGTGCTCCCAGGAGAAATCCTCTTAACCAGCTTCTACTAGTGGTCTCATTCCTGTGGTTCCCTCTTTCTGTGGCCATAACTGGTAGATATTCACCAACCTGGGTTCCTCTCTTCTTCAATAGTAGCTGCTTGTATGGCTGCCCAACTACAGTTGTGATCACAGCACTAGCTTTCTCCATTGAGATTTTTGTATAGAATTGATGTGCAACACTTATAAGCGTGGTCCATAATATATCTTAGAGATGCCCCTCCGTGTTCTTCCCACTCCCTGTGGTCAGAGTAGCAGCTACAGGGACACGATGGAGGCTGCACGTTCAAGGTGGCAGAGCTAATGTCCAGCTTGGGTCTCAGAAAAACTGAGGGGAGCAGAGCCCATGAAACACCCTCATTGGACTTTTAGGTCAGAAAGAAAAACATCATTGTGTTTGAGCCCTTGCAATTTGGGTCTTTTTCTTACAGCCATTTATCCACCCTAACTAATACATTTATACACCTGTCTCCCCCGAGTCAGACACCTCTGCCATGAAAGTCTGTAACTCACCTCAAACCTGGTTTCCTGGATTGATCTTCTGTTCCCACCATCATCTTCCTAGTCCCCACAAGTTAAGCTAAGGAGCTCAGGACTCTTAAGTGGCTTTTCCTTCTTCTGGTCACCATCACTTTCTCCCATCAGATACTCTGCATTTGGAAGAAATTCCTTCATTTTTGTTCACAGCATCCTATATGTAGATATTCTCCATTAGCACATGACTCAAAGCTAAATCAATGGCTTTGAAATACATATTTTATTACATCTCGAATGTAACGTGTTCATTTTTGAAATTTTAAAAAATACAAGTAAGCAAAAATGAGAAAACCAAATCACCCCTAAAATCACTACCCAGATATAATCATTGTCCGTGCTTGCTTAGTCTATAACTCACTGGTTATATATAAAATGGTGAGGTTGAAAACGAAAGCTTATGTTTATTTAAAACCACAGGTCTTCTCATTGACACCTGAATGAAGTATACCAGGGAGTGCCAAGAAATTAACTGATATTGAAGAAGGGTAAATATCAGCTCTGAGATGAGTTCCAAAAATCTATAGCCTACAAGGTAATTTCCTTTCAGTTTTCTCCAGGCCTGACCACCCATGAACCCTTGCATCCTCTGAGGCTGGCCTGCATTAGACCAAAGGGATACACTTTGGTTTCTGTTGTGGGACCCCATTCTCTGAAACCACTAGAAGATGAGCAGTTGGAGGGCAATGCGTACATTTTCTCATTTTACAGCCCAGTGCCTGGCACACAGTGAGATCTCAGAAAAGATCCTTTGGATGTGTGAACATAAATTTAAATTAGCTTGGCCACGGACAATTTGTAAATCCCATCCCCAAGCATTTCTGGCAGAAATGCAATATGCTGAGTTGCCTGCGATTTGAGAATGCTTTTTAGTGAAGAAAAAAAAAACAGGAAAAAAATTTCTGGAAAATTTCCACCATGGTTATTCTTGCTCCCGTGCTGACACTTCTTAATCTGTTTTGTTGGTCTTTGACTTCTTTTCTGACTCTTGGTGACATTGGCAGAACCTGGAGCTCATCCACAGAGAGAAATTTAGATTTGAAAAATGGATTTCACTTGCTCTTGTGAAGATATACCTACTTTCTTATCCACTTCTGAGCCTTGCAATTCTTCACTGGTGAAATGAGAGGGTTTAGCTCAATGGCCTTCCTTCTGGCTTTTACATTCTAGGAGTCTACAGTTTCTCTCTCTGGCCAACAGAACATCCTTTAAAAATGCTCAGGGCAGAAGAAGGCTAGGGCCAAAACACAAACTCATTCGGTGACTGCCGTGGACAAGTGCCTGGAGCAGCGACTCCGTCTTGAAAAACTTCTTTTCCTGTGGATGCTAATTCAGCAGGGACTCTTGCTGGAAAAGACATTTGTAGAATAATCTGTAAGTCATTTGGGGTGTGATAGGAGGAATCAGTGCTCTCAGTCAGGTGGAAGGCAATCTCATACACTTACATGCAATCTTTAATCTGCCTTGGGAATAGGCCAAACAACATGCCATGCAAACTTGCACAAGAATCTTGATAAGGGAACGCTTTAAGTCTTTCCCCCTAACATCCGTAAAGCGCATGGTTCTTTGGACTTTTTATAGGAAAACAGCCTGAGCTTCAGCTGAGATAATTGTAAGATGCTTATACTTCGGGCTCTCAGGGGACATTTTAGGATTCAGGGGGCTTTGTCGTTACTCACAGTTTTTTCAAAGTTATCTGCTGGTAGTAGCCATCCCAGGAGTGGCTTCCCTCTGCTTTTACAGAACCTTTTGATGCTGGAGGTTTGCCTGTGTCTGATTAGTCTTCCTTTTACCTCAAAACTGGACACTGACTTCAGAGAGGCAGAGGATAAATGAATAGGGCCTCCTGCCCCGCCTACCCCCAGACCCTTGTTTAAATCACCCTGCAGATTCAGTGCAGGCCTGACATTTCAGGGTCCTGAAGTCACTTTCAATTTGTCTAGGTCAGTCTCCACTCTTGCAATTGGGCCATTTTCCCATTTAAGATCCTGGTCCAACGAATGTCTTAGTCTACGCTCAAGCAATTGAAATTCTGGCGCATCTTGAATCGATCTGCTTAAGACCTCCGGGCCTGTGGCTAATCCCCTAGCTGAATCTCTTTTAGTTTTCCCTTGAAAAAAATATCTTTAGAGGTTGCTAGAATTGTAGGAAATAGATGGAAAATGGGAGAGGATGCTCTACAATGCAGAGAGGTTTGAAAAATTCTGCTTGGATCTTTCCAAGGATTTTTCCATCTTTGAGTGATCCAGAACTTTTATTAAGGGAGACAGTCTTACACAGGCCTGCTGAGAATACGGGGCCCCTGGGCTGTGAAAGCAGACTTAACATGCTTTTGTGTGTGTGGCCAGAAGAAAAATTGAGCAGGTGTAAAAAGAGGGTCCAAATAAAGGGAACTGGCTGGAAATGTCCACATACGCTATGTCCTTGACTCCTTCTGCAGCTGGGCCTTTGCACATGCTGTGTCTCCCACTGGTGAGCATACCTATATAGGTTATGGGGTATGAAAGAAAAGTGCCCCCCATCTTCTCTACCCTGAGATGCTCTCTGTTCACGTGAGCACTGTGCTTGGTAGGTGATTTAGGAGTTTAATTCATTTTTAAGGGGTAGGAAATATGGAGAGAATAGACCCTATGAATGCCAAATGGCCACTGACTGATCTGAAGCTTAGTGAGGACATCGGCCAGGACTCAGGGGAGATGGGATACAGTCGGAAGGAGTCTTTGCCTCCAATATCTTGGATTGTACTATTAGAGAGTTTTCCCTTTGACTGAGGCCTTTGTTCGTATGAAAATGCAGATATTCCCAAGAGAGCCGTGTAGGAAACCTTATCATCCATTTGCACAGTTCGTTTTTCATTTGCACTGTTATTCTCTGTAATGGTATTTTTTTACCTGTGTGAAATGTCACATGCTCAGATGCATTCATTTTATAGAGCTCTAAAGCTGATAACCTGAACCAAAATGCACATTTTTGGTGTTTTATTTTTCTTTTCTGCAGTAATTTCAAAGGTGTAACTGAGCTTAGCTCTAAATTACTGGTTTTAGCTCTTCATGGCAGGCGGCATTTGATCATTGACAACTCTGTTTTCTTCATTGTTTCCTGACTAAAATCCCCACAGCCTCTATAAATATGTAAATTACCCAAATCACTAGTTTTCTATTATTGCTGCCCCTAAGCTGCTTAAAATGTTTCTATATTCTTACATTTGCAGTGCAAAACAGAGCAGCAGGTGACAGCTTATTATCGAACCTCTATTTAGCAACTACTCGTCTCAAAGTTTCTGAGAATAAGTTTTTCCTAGGGTGGTTCTGTGACCCAGGTAGAGACTGGCCAAGGCTAGGCGCTGGAGGGGATGGAAGAGGAATACAAGCATGCATGTGTGTTTGTGAAGGAATTGTGCAGATCTCATGCCACATGCATTGTTGGGTGCGAACTGCGATTTTATGACAGAGGACGCAGAAGGGATTCTTCTTATTGCCTTTCCTTCAACTGGCTGGACTTGGATGATGAAGCTGACATGGGGTCCACGTATGATCGTGTTATCCGCTTCCAACTCATTGCCCATTAGGGTCGTCTGTCATGAGCTGGATCACTGGCTTCCGTATGGGCTTTCGCCACTCCGTGGTAGGGAAGGAGAAAAACTATGTGTTGCATATATAGTGAGAGAAATGCACAGAGACAGACTGAAAAAAAGGGGAAATTGTAGGATGTGAGTCATTGACAAGAAAGCCTGTAGAAGGGATCTGGGGATTTGTTTACCTAATTCAAACCCTAGCGCTGAGCATGAGAAATATATTTCTGTTATGACTGTAGAATGCGTCTGAAGCAGCCCCAAGAGTGAAGGTGTGTAATTTCAGTACCATGCAGGCCAGGCTTGTGATAGCCATCCATCTAAAACAGCCCTTGATGTGACTGGGCCAGGATCCATCCGTCTCTAGATGTGTTTCTTTGACCCCTAGAGGCTGCTTTTGCGTGCGAACGTCTTAGAAGAATCTGTACTAGATCCAAGTTAGGATTTTTTTTTTTTTTTGTCTTTTTGTCTTTTTGTCTTTTTAGGGCCGCACCCGCAGCACATGGAGGTTCCCAGGCTAGGGATCGAATCAGAGCTGTTGCTGCCGGCCTACACCAGAGTCACAGCAACGCCAGACCCGAGCCATGTCTGCGACCTACACCCCAGTTCACAGCAATGCCGGATCCTTAACTGATCAAGGCCAGGGATCGAACCTGCAACCTCATGGTTCCTAGTTGGATTCGCTTCCGCTGCGCCATGATGGGAACTCTAAGGATTGTTGATTTCACGCATGATGGAAGCCCATTGCATGTGTACGGTGCTTCACGCCTTTGAAAATGTTTCCAGGGTCTCTGAAAACCTGTGAGATAGAGAAGTAATATCTTTACTTGATTTAGGAGAAGACAGATTCAAAGATGAAATAATTTGTAATTATTTAGTGGGAAATAAGCCAGAATAGGTATCAGAAAAAAGGGCTATCCATCTTTTCCTCTTCTTCTCTTTTCTTTTGTTCCACCTGTCCTTGTAAATAAAGTTTTATTGGAACTTCAGAGTGGAATGGCCACCTTCATTCTTTTATATCCCGTCTATGGCGGCTTTCAAACTACATTGGCAGAGTTGAGGAGCTGTCACAGAGACTTTATGGCCCTGAAAAGCCCCAAATATTTAATGCCTGGCTCTTTGCAGGATGTTTTCCAACACTGAGCTAGAAGACACATCTCCCAGAACGCCCTTTTCCTCTAAGGTGATGAAGCCCGTTCATGTGACACCAGGAACTTTTCCAGGTGTCCTTGTGGACCCAGAGTGCAGTGTTAGCAACATTTATTCTCCCCACCTAAATACATTTATCACTTTTTATGTTTGATTGTGTAGTGATGATTTGGTGGCAAAGCAAGGAAGCATGTTCTGGAGAATTTTGTCCTTCATTTGTAGCACTTCCAGGAAAATAGCATCCTCAAGGACTGTTTCCCAGTCTGGTAAAGAAGAGTGTCATCAATAAGGGGTTTTAAGGTCCCCATTATCATGCTGAACCCTCGTAAACAACAGATAATCCCCTCCAATAAAAGGAATTGCTTTCTCACCAGATGAATGGCACCCAGGTGGCACTCAGCTCCCACGTGACATTTGGTCCTGAGAGGACCTCTGTCAGGTGGCATTTCTGAGAGGAGATGCTTCCCGAGGTCATGCTCCACTGGCTCTCAGAAACGGAGCTTCCTTTCTGTAGGAAGTAGGACTGGGGAAGAGGTGGGAAGGGCGAGAATGTGCAAGAAGGAGCGAGAGGACTGGGACGAGAGCTCTGCTGGGTAGTGTCCACTCCTGCTGCTACTCACCCCAGTATCCCATGCCCTCCGGGCTGCCCAGCCCCCTCCTCCGGAACCCTGACCGCTGCCCGGTAGAAAATGCCACCGAACCTGGATTTTCTGTACCTCTCGACAGACAATACAAATTGGTGATGTGTCACATTTTCCAAAATAGAATAAATCTCTTTGTGATGATTTCTCTGGAATTGAATGTTCTGTCAAATACTACATGAGCTCCTTCAAGTGAGGTGAACGTTATCCATCCTTAAGCCTGTTACCTCTGGGCAAAATTATTTTTTAAAGGCCCGCATATCACTGAAGAGAAATGCTTACAAAGAGGTAAAATTGTGGAATGTTTTGCTGCGACCTATTTCCCCCCAAATACCTGGAAAGAATGAGTAGGAGGCTCCCCTTGGACTTTACGTTTATCTGGGAGGATACAAAATGCAGCTACAACACTTTTTTTTTTTTTTTAACAGAAATGTTTATTGCCTGGGGAACTCTCCCTGCCTATCTCCTTATCTTACTCCCCTCCATTCCCTTCAAAAGCCAGGATTCGGAGTTCCTGCTGTGGCTCAGCAGTTAACGAACTCTACTGGTATCCATGAGGACACGGGTTTGATCCCTGGCTTTGCTCAGTGGATTAAGGATCCAGCGTTGCCGTGAGCTGTGGTGTAGGTTGCAGATGTGGCTCAGGTCTGGCATTGCTGTGGCTGTGGCATAGGCTGGCAACTATGGCTCCGATTTGACCCCTAACCTGGCAACTTACATATGCCACAGGTGCTGCCCTAAAAAGACATTGGGTTGTGATGATCATTGTACAAGTATAAATGTAATAAATTCATTGAGTAATAAAAAAAAGCTGGGATTCACTGGTCAGTTCATCAAAACTTCAGACTTTGACCAAATGGAATGAACACATCAGTTGACAAGTCAAGAGTGGAAAGGAACTTTGAGGATTCAGGTCATCTCCCTGTTTTACGTGTGAGACCATAGCAGGTTGGGGACTTTGTCACTGTTACATTGCTGCTTAGTACAACGCCAAAACTGGGACCCAGATTTTAGACCCACTGTTCCATATTCCTGAGACCTGTGGGGCAAATACCCTAGCAACCTCTGGCCAGGCCCCTCCCTGTCTAATCCAATAGCATTTTTCTTAGAAATGTCTTTTCCTTCTACCACATTCACCCTCTCACACATTCTAGGAGAGCTAGACAGAGCTATTGCCAAGATGATGCCATGACGGTTGTATCAGTTATCTCTTGCTGTGTAACAAAGCACCCCAAGGGCTGGAACACCTTGTCATGCTAGCAAGTAGAAGATTCTGAAAGAAAACAACAACAACAAAAAGATGTCCACAAGGACACAGAAGCAAGCTGTTAAGGGGATTTTTTATAGATAGATCTGGGACAATTTAAATAAAATTAACAGTATAATTCATAACACAGCATTAAACAAAAGGCATTCATGCCTCCATTCCAATAATCTGATAAATCAAGTTAGGGAAGGATCTTGCTTGCACTGGATGCTGAATGGAAGAGGTCTGAGTTGGAAAGTTAGCTTTTGTAACCACCTTAAGAGTGGATCGGGCAAAAAAAGAAACAGCTTCAAGAGTTGCTGAACTTAGGGGAAATTTTTGATGAAGAACATGATATCTGCTTGGCCTTGTAATATCTCCCCACTGACTGCTTTTTAGTTGCAAAGAAAAAAAAAAAAACAATAATTATGTAGTGGAGTGATCAGACTCCACCTTGACTCGGTAATGAGAATTAATGTTGCCAGTGAGATCTGTGCCTTCAGATGTGATACCATGAGCTGGGTATTGTACCACCTATGTAGTATTCTGGGTGAGGATGCTAATCATAAGGAAATAGGAGACAAGCACAAAATGATGGGTGGAAATTTTGTGTTAAAAAATGAGACCGAGAAGGCTATATTTTTTCAAATATTTATATATTACAAAATGCCAAGGAATGCTGAGGAACTGTTCCAGGTCAAGAGAAATAACAAATAAATCTCATACCGGACCCTAGACTAGATCATGTACTGGAGGGAAAGAAATGCCATTAAAAAAATTATTGGGTCATTTGACAAAATTGGCATACAGAATAAGATCATGGTAGCAGTATTAAATGTACTAAAGTCAAAATCTCTGCTGTGGTTCTATAAGAAAATTGCCCTGTTTTCATGAAATACGTGTATTTAGAAGGAAGTGCAATGATATTTGTCACATCCTCAAATGGTTCTAAAAACATAATAATATGTAATTTCTATATTTATAGAAAGACAAAAATAGCCTTCAAATGATAACGCATTGAGATAAAAGTTAGGTGCATCTTATTTTTGCAATTTTTTTCTATAAATTTTAAATTATTCCCAGGTAAAAAGTTAAAACAAAAATTTTTTTAAAGGAGAAATTAGGAGTTCCCACTGTGGCTCAGTGGGTTAAGAACATGACATAGTGTCCATGAGGATGGAGGTTCAATCCCTGGTCTTGCTCAGTGGATAAAGGATCTGGCATTGCTATGGCTATGACAAAAGCCGGCAGCTGCAGCTCCAATTCGACCCCTGGCCTGGGAACTTCCATGTGCCACACCTTTGGCCCTTAAAAAAAAAAGGAAAAATTAGTTTGAATATTCTTCTATTTGTGTAATATCAGACTCACTATTTAACTTCTCTGATCTTTGGCTCTCTTACGAGTGAAACAAGAGCACCACCTTTCTTGATTTCTCTTACGGATGAAGCAATGTAAATGGCTTAAATATTCTCAACATGACTCGGGAAGTGCCCGGCCTACAGAGCAGACCTTCCGTAAATGTCGCCTTCTACCGAGGCATTGGTGGTTCAGTGGTAGAATTCTCGCCTCCGATAAATGTCGCCTTCCTAGTCGCATTTGATCCTGGTCAAATTGTCTTTTACTTAACTGTTGTCTTGGAAACTATCCGGTGTGTAAAAGTAATGTGAAAGCCTTAGAGGGAAGAATGTTTTTCATAGCTTCCACGGGTTAGCATGTGGTGGGCCCAGAATCAAGCTGAAATAAGGAGTTTAATCCAGACCAGGAGTGAAAAATGACTTGGTCCAGTGCCATGACTGTCCCTTGGCAAAATAGCATGTGCTTCTCATTCATCACTGCGTTGTCCCATTGATGGAGGAGAAGGCTCCAAAAGGCATGGCATTTCAAGAAGCCACTGGCTCCTGATGAGTGTTGACTGAGCTGAGTCTCTCCTCCACCAGAAATCCAGTGGCCTCACTGGGAGGGGAGGGAAGGGGAGGCCAGGAGCCACGTGCATCACACAGATCTTCCTGTCACAGTGAGATCCCCTTGTTCTTTCAGAGGGTGAGTTATCATTTTGGAGTCATGACGCTGCTCAAAATTTGAAGGGAGTAGCCATGCACCAGCACTTAAATTCTCCCTGATCCAGCAGAAACAAACACTGGAAAACATTTGACCTCAACTGATTTCCAGTGGGCAAGGAGAGCGAGATTGGCAACCCAGGCTCACGGTGAATATTCACTGGCACTAACACTCAGAATGTTCCTGTCTTACTGCTCTTTCTTTTTTTCAAGTTTTTTTTATTAGTGTAGAGTTGATTTACCATGTTGAGCCAATTTCTGCTCTATAGTAAAGTGCCCCCGTCACACATGTACATAACATTCCCTTTCTGGAGCGCCCGTCGTGGCTCAGTGGAAACAAATTGGACTAGCATCCGTGAGGACACAGGTTTGATCCCTAGCCTTGCTCGCTGGGTTAAGGATCTGGCATTGCCGTGAACTGTGGTGAAGGTCACAGCCGCAGCTCGGATCTGGTATTGCTGTGGCTGTGGTATAGGCTGGCAGCTGTAGCTCCCATTCGACCTCTAGCCTGGGAACCTCCATATGCTACTGTGTGGCCCTAAAAAGACCAAAAAAAAAAAAAATACATGTGACTATTGCTAAAACCCTTTTATACCAACTCTTATAGGCATACTTGGGAGATGTTGTGGGTTTGGTCCCAAGACCACCGCAATAAGGCAAATATGGTAATGAGGCACGTCACACACATTTTTTGGTTTCCCAGTGCATGTGAAGGTGATGTGCACACCATGCTGTCGTCTGTTAAGTTGCACTAACATTATGTCCTAAAAAAGCAATGTGAAAGGTCTTAATTTTAAAATACTCTACTACTAAAAACTGTTCACCACCATCTGAGCCTTCGGGAATTATCATCTATGGTGGAGGGGTTGATATATTTCGAGAATTACTGAGATGTGACACAGAGTCTCGAGGTGAGCAAATGCGACTGTAAAAAATGGTGCCAATAGCCCCGCTGGCTCGAAGGTTGCCACAAACCTCCAGTTTATCAAAAAACTCAGTGTCTGTGAAACACAATAAAGCAAATCACAATAAAATAAGGTACGCCTGTGGTTGCTGGTAATTGGATTTAATTTTCAACATCTATTGGACTGAACTTAAAATCATTTTAGACAACTTATTTACCACCGTGTAATTGAACAGACTGTCAGTCTCCACTTTTTCCTTCAAATTCCCATTATAATGATCGGGAGCCAAAAATCCAAAGAGCTACTGCTTGAATAAAAGTGTATTTAGTTTTGTGACATGGAGAAGGAGAGCATTACTATGTGTGCAGTGGTCTTCAGTCCCACTCCCTGGACAGAATTCTTTCTTGGGACCAATACAAAAACACCATAGGTGTTCAGCGACGTGTTAGATAAGGACACAATGGAACAAAACCCTTCAGAACTACCATACATCTTAGATTTCCCCAAACTCTATAAGCTCTACTGTGTCATTATCTCTGTTACAATTTTTTTCAAATACAGGAGAAAGCAAAGCATTCTTAAAATCTCCACCTTGAGTTGTCTCATGTCAGGCCTTTAGACATTTCTGCATTTCTGTAAGTCATTCACTGACCGCATAGGAGGTGAGCGGATATCCTGAACCAGACATTGGTCTAGAATAAGATACTGTTGAACAGCCAGGGCCCTCGTGGAACTTAGGCAGAAACAGACCAGCAAGGCATTGTGATCAGATGGGAAGGTCACTGCTTGCGGCTGGTTCAAGAGATATCAGAACACTGTTTTAGCAAAAGGGGGAGTAGTAACACACAACCACACATACACACACACACACAAGCAAACAAAATCAAAACCTGAGCAACAGGAAACAGTTACTCCTTCCAAAAAGAGAACCAAGAAAATGTGTCAATATTGGAACACAGCCATTGCGTAGGAATCTGCCACAGCTTGGTGTCACCACAGCAGCCCTCCCTGTTAGCTCGGTTGTTTTCACTTCCTAAAAAAGCTAAATATTCCCAAGCCTCAACTAGCGTCAAAGTCATGGAGGTCAAGTTTGAAACTGAAAGGTACCGTAAAGAACTGGTCCTGCTCATCGTTTTCCATTGCGTGGACTCAGTGTGATAACATGACTTTTCCAGGACTGCACAATTGTGTTCAAGCTACAGGTGTAAGTTCCACTTCATCCCAAATCACGGTGCACGGGGAGATGGTATGTTGGAGAGAGGTGATTCTGCATCAGACATTTCTCAAGCCATGGGCCAGTGTTGCCCAGGCTTTCTGTTCACGGTGTTCTCACATTTTGACCCAAAGTAAACAGAGACCTCAGAGTTACTCCTCTTCACCACGTCATAACACTTCATGTAATAGTTAAAAAGGAGCAATCATCTTGACAAATATTTCATTATAGGAAAAACAATACAAAGTGAATTAACAACATAAGCATTAGGATTGAACTCTTACATATAATGGTCAGAAATTATCTTAAATGGCAATGGATCTTGTGATGAAAAACACAGACTCAGTTGCATTTGATCTTACCAGAATTGTAACAACTCAAGTCTTCTTTTTCTTGAAATGGAGAATCACCTCCTCTTATATCACTTCCCCATACTCCCATTCCTCTGACTGGACTAAGCTCCTCTTCCTGAGTCCTCTGAACCCCGTACATATTTCTGCACTCAGGACGCTGAGTTAACACTGTCCCTTATTCTCATCAGCCTTGAACCCTCTCCAACCCTGGACTGTGATTCCACTGCAGGGCTAACAGTGCCTGGCACATCCTGTACCCACTAAAACTTTTAGGGGAACTGAATTAATTTAAAAGAGTTACAAGTATTTGCATGCTTTTTGACTAATTATTGCTACATCTTATGTGGGGAAAAAAATACAGCTTAGAGCATATGTGGATTGTTGGGGAAATTTTCTCCTGTTGTATAAGGAGATGATGCTGGCTCTCTCCTCCAAAAAACAGGAAGGATATATTCTTACCTGTATGTCCAGGTTAGAATTCTTACTAAATTATTATGGGCATGAGTGGGCATCAAATGAAGAAGGATATTTCTTGATAGTCAGATGGAATTCCCCCATCAGTTCTGCTGTAATTAATATAGAATTGAAAGCTAAAAATCGAGACGCTCCATGATGTGTTCGGTAACTCATGCTGGGATCTATTTTTTCAGTAATGCTTATCTTTCCAAGGGGCATGGTTAATTTCTTCAGAACTCTGTAAATTATAACAGAAATTACAAATCTTCTAGAAAATCAATACAACTAATTGTAAATTAATAGATTTCTAAGTGTGAAGAAGCGTGTAATAATGTAGATGAGTTCTTTAAAGCACATGCCAGTTCCAGAATCAAGGGCTCAGGGCTCCAGCTGTTTCATGTGACATCCTCAAGTGTAAACACATTTCTTTCTTTCCCCCAACTCTCCCCCTCCACCCCCCTTATTTCCCACTGATTTAGTCTGCCACTGCTGCAAATAACATTTCCATTAGCCACCTACTGTTAAATCGCAGAGTAACTATGATAAAAAAAAAAAATCCAACATGCAAACAAACCAATAGAGAAGCAACTGGGGTTACCGTCTGTCTCAAACATTTTTTGTGGAGCCCACCAGTGTTCAAACTGAAGGCAAACAAAATGAAAAGTTAAATACATTGAACCTAATAGTGAGGTCCAGAATGTGTTTGTAACAAGTGCAAATCTGAATAGAGTGAATTTATAATTCTATACTCGATATGCTGAGCAATTGATCTTTCCAATTATGTTGATAGATCCTTGAGTTTTAGCACAAGACTAGTTATTTTCACTTAAATATCACATCATTGCTAATCAATTTTAGGCAATGATGGGCTTGTCAATAAAAAGACCAGTAATTATCATAATTATGTTGAGGTAGTCAATAAGAATGTATCCTGACCTTGTTCTGCCCTATGCATTTGGATGAATAAATGATAATAATAATGTAACTTTTATTAATTTAATGCTTCAAAATTTACAGAGTGCTTTTGGTTTAGTTTTTGGTTTCATAGCTCTGAATTAGGGCAGATATAAACATATCTCTACAGATAAGAAAACGGGCTTGGAGATGTTGAAAAACTTACTCAGGGTCTACAGGTTTCACAGGCTGGTTGCTTTCCTTCTCCCTGTATTTGTGATATTTGGTGACTTGCTGTCCTCAAGGCAGTTTCAGCCTATATGGGGATGTGAATGGGGCAGTAGGGTCTGGGAGATGAAGAGAGAAAAGAGTTTGCCTGTTCAGCCATAAGCCAAGAGGCTGAACCACAGGGAGCTCCCACTAGGAAACTAATCATAGCCAACACTACTGGTTCAGCAGAGGGCACATGTTAGTATGTTTGGCTGGAGCTTAGGCCTTAAGAGAACCTCAAGATAATGAGAGTGAAGCTACTCTATTTTAGTTCATCAGCAGTGAGCAGGTTTACAGGGTATACTGATGTTAAATTTTTAATTTAATGTAATTTAACTAAATCAGATTCTGCATATTACTATTATTTGATATTTATGGTCTATAATCATGGAAGTGCCATGTGCTTTTTCAGGACATAAACCTGATCTGAAAATTAAAAATCTAAGTTGACTCAAAAAGACAGTGAACTAAATCCTTTATTAACTTGAGCCCCAGACTTTGCTCCAAGGTTTGCTCTTTCTGAGACATAGATAACTTCAATATATACAAACAAATCACGTAAAACTAAAACTAAACAAATTCATAAACCCCAAGGTAAGATTAGGTATTTTTTAATATCGAACTTCCAAAACTGGAGCTGGGATAAACACATGTTCAATCTCATCTCTAATACCTTTCAAATCTATAATTCTGGATGATCTGTAGTGTTTAAAATTATGATCCTGAGGCATTTTGATGGACTAACAATCAAGAGAGGCTATGTTTAATTTCTTACAAGATTTCTTTCTTTTTATTAATTTATTTATTTTCCCACTGTACAGCGAGGGGATCAAGTTATCCTTACATGTATACATTTTCCCCCACCCTTTGTTCTATTGCAATATGAGTATCTAGACATAGTTCTCAATGCTACTCAGCAGGATCTCCTTGTAAATCTATTCTAAGTTGTGTCTGATAAGCCCAAGCTCCCGATCCCTCCCACTCCCTCTCTCTCCCATCAGGCAGCCACAAGTCTATTTTCCAAGTCTATGATTTTCTTTTCTGAGGAGATGTTCATTTGTGCTGGATATTAGATTCCAGTTATAAGTGATATCATATGGTATTTGTCTTTGTCTTTCTGGCTCATTTCACTCAGGATGAGATTCTCTAGTTCCATCCATGTTGCTGCAAATGGCATTATGTCATTCTTTTTTATGGGTGAGTAGTATTCCATTGTGTATATATACCACATCTTCCGAATCCAATCATCTGTCGATGGACATTTAGGTTGTTTCCATGTCCTGGCTATTGTGAATAGTGCTGCCATGAACATGTGGGTGCATTTGTCTCTTTTAAGTAGAGTTTTGTCCAGATATATGCCCAAAAATGGGAAAACTGAAAAGCTTTTGCACAGCAAAGGAAACCAAAAAGAAAACAAAAAGACAACTTACAGAATGGGAGAAAATAGTTTCAAATGATGTAATGGACAAGGGCTTAATCTCTAGAATATATAAGCAACTTATACAACTCAACAGCAAAAAAGCCAATCAATCAATGGAAAAATGGGCAAAAGACCTGAATAGGCTGTTCTCCAAGGAAGATATACAGATGGCCAGCAAATGCATGAAAAAATGCTCAACATCGCTGATTATAAGAGAAATGCAAATCAAAACAACCATGAGATACCACCTCACACCAGTCAGAATGGCCCTCTTACAAGATTTCTTAAAAATACAAGAAACAAAAATTATGAAGTAAAAATTTGTGATTTAATACTAAGTTAGTGTTATGGACTGAATGTCTGCAAAGTTCATGTGTTGAGAGATTTACGAGATGGCATTAAGAGGTAGGGCCTTTGGGAGTAATCAGTTCATGAGGATGGGGACTTCATAAATGGGATCAGTGCCTTATAAGAAGAGACATTGAGAGATCTCGCTTCCTCTCTTAGTCTCTACCATGTGAGGATATAGCAAGATGTCATCAGCAAACCAGGAAGAGGGTCCCCACCAGGAACCATTAGCTGGGACCTTGCTTTGTAAAACTGAGACCTTGTAAAGCTGGGGCCTTGACCTTGTAAAACTGAGACCTTGTAAAGCTGGGACCTTGACTTTGTAAAACTGAGAAAGTAATAATTTTTTTAAAAATTTAGGAGTTCTACATTTATGGAGTCTCCTAAGGACTGACCCCTGCCTTACCCCAAGCCTCCTCCAACTGGCCAGAGCAGTCTTCCCTCCCCTCCTCAGACCATCCCCAAGCAATCTATCCCTTAATTGTTAGTCTGAGCCAGACAGACAAAGGAATACTGTTCCCACCCTTTATTCAGTGTAAGATATGCCTTTCAAACACCATTTCTTTTTCCAGGACTACCTTCTTTCCTGGATCACTGACATTAGGTATGCCTACTCTTTTAAGCAGAGACCCTACCACTTACTCACAGAGGTATGGCTTCACTCTCTGACCCGTAGGGACAGGTACATTAGGACATTACTGCCCAGCAGCAGTATAAGGAATTTCCAGGTGAAAAACCACTATATTTGGAATGATGGGCAGTGGGACCCTACTGTACAGCACAGGGAACTTTGTGTGATTGGGTCACTTTGTTGTACAACAGAACTTGAAAACACATTGTAAATCAAGTATATGTTAATAATAACAATAAATTAAAATAAAATGATATAAAGGGGTTTTCCTTTCCTTATAAAAACATACTCATCAAAAATAAAATCTATTACAAGGAAAAAAATAAACAAATTTAGGAGTTCTAGTACCCAAAGATATATCCTGCCATGTTTTTGTAGACAGATTTTTCCTATCAAATTTTGATCCCTGATTTTTATTTAACATATTAGTATTTCCTATGCTTTCAATATTCTCTTCTAAAATTTCAATGGCTGCATAATTTTAACAGACACAAGAAGAGGATATATGCTCAACTATTCCTTCATAGAATCTTGCCTAAGTATTTCCAAACTTTCAATGAACCTTGGCTATCTTTATCTAGAACACTCACTCAGTAACATTCAACACTTTGCAACAGTTTCAAAGTGTTGATTTGGCCCTGTTAACTAAGCTGCTTCCATTTTTCAAATTGTTTTAATATAAACTAATGTCTAAGAGAGTTGAGATTTAAGATTGGGAGAGATCTACTGCAGCCCATTATTTTCCATTGCGTGAACTCGGGGATGACCTGACTTCACCAGGACCACACCTGGTTGACCAAGGCTGCAGGAGATCAGGTCTCCTAATGCACCATTTCATTTATGCCAGTGGGTCCCAACTCTGTTACATCCAAGAGTCTTTTTTAAAAAAATCATTTTTTAAATTGAATTCTAGTTAATTTTCAATGTTGTGTTAGTTTCAGGTATACAGCAAAGTGATTCAGTTACACACACACACAGAGATGCTTTTTCAGAGTCTTTTCTATTATAGGTTATTACGAGATATTGAATATAGTTCCCTATGCTATACAGTAGAACCTCGTTGTTTATCTATTTCATACATTGTAGTGTGAATATGTTAATCCCAAACTGCTAATTTATCCTGCCTTCCCAGCCACGATCTCCTTCGGTAATCATAAATTTCTGTTCTATGTCTGTGAGTCTATTTCTGCTTTGTAAATAAGTTCATTTATATCATTTGGGGGGGGGGGGCTGTGCCTCCAGCATTTAGAAGTTCCTGGGCCAGGAATTGAACATGCACTGCAAGTGACCCAAGCCACAGCAGTGACAATGCCAGATGCTTAACTCACTTGGCCACCAGGGAACCCTCATATCACTTTTTAAGATTCCATATATAAGTTATATCCTATGACATCTGTCTTTGTCTGACTTACTTAATATGACAATCTCTAGGCCCATCCATGTTGCTGCAAATGGCGTTATTTCATTCTTTTTTATGGCCAAGTTATATTCCATTGTGTATATATACACCACATCTTCTTTATCCACTCTTCTTCAGATGGACCCTTAGCTTGCTTCCATATCTTAGCTGTGGTATGTAGTGCTGCAGTGAACATTGGGGTGCATGTGTCCTTTAGAATTAGAGTTTTCTCCAAACCAACATTCTTTTTTCATGTAAATGTTTTCTAATTTTCCTTTTCCAATTCTGAGCTATAATTCACAAATGACATAACTCACACACATATATTTTTAGAACCAACCCCCCAAAATTTAATGTAATGAGGAAATAAAAGGAAAAATTATAATAAATGATATGGCTTTACTGGAAGACTTAATGATGTCAGATGCTCACAGCTGTATGTATAAGCAACATAAATGTGACAGCTGCAAATATGCAGAATCACCATAGATGTGACAACTACAAATGCAGACTGATACACTTGGTCTATTGCCATTCATATACAGTCAGTGACCTTACCCCTGTTGATGTGATTTTCTGAATTAGTATAGAAATCTTGGTAAGAAATTAGAAAAATAAATAAATCCTTTGTTATACATAGTACTTGATTTTCTAGAAAATTCAGTACAGCTTAAAATCATTCCAAAAATAATTTATATTTGTGTTTGAAATAGAGTTGGAATCTGGGCTCAAGTAATTATAAGGTGGTGTTTACATACCTAAATGTCTTAGAATGTTCAAAATCTACGTACAGAACTCTCCTGTACACTATGCACACTGCAGAAGGTACAACATGCTTGGCATCTGGCCACTGAACATCAGAAACAGCCTGGTTTTTTTTTTATTATTTTATAGGGCTGGACCTGCAACATATGGAAGTTCGCAGGCTAGGGGTTGAATCAGAGCCACAGCTGCCAGCCTACACCACAGCCACAGCAAGGCAGGATCCAAGCTGTGTCTGTGACCTACACCACAGCTCATAGCAATGCTGGACCCACGTCTTCATGGATACTAGTCAGGTTCATTACTGCTGAGCCACAGCAGGAACTCCAGAAACTGCCTGTCATTTTGACAAACAAAAACAGTGTCTCCACAAATTTTTTAAAACACCATTAAGGAGTGGTAGCAACTGTTTTTAAGAATCTCTGCTCCAAAAACACCCAAATAGACATTTCTCCAAAGAAGATATACAGATGGCCAACAAGCACATCAAAATATGCTCAACATCACTAATTATTAGAGAAATGCAAATCAAAACTGCTATGAGATACCACCTCACACTAGTCAGAATGGCCATCATTAATAAGTCCACAAATAACAAATGCTGGAGAGGGTGTGGAGAAAAGGGAACCCTCTTGCACTGTTGGTGGGAATGTAAATTGGTACAACAGTTAGGGAAAACAGTGTTGAGGTACCTTAGAAAACTACCTATAGAACTACCATATGACCCAGGAATCCCACTCTTGAGCATATATCAGGACAAAACTTTCCTTGAAAAAGACACATGCACCCGCATGTTCATTGCAGCTCTGTTCACAATAGCCAAGACATGGAAACAACCCAAATGTCCATCCACAGACTATTGGATTAGGAAGATGTGGTATATATACACAATGGAATACTACTCAGCCATAAAACAAACAAAATAATGCCATTTGTAGCAGCACGGATGGAACTAGAGACTCTCATATTAAGTGAAGTAAGTCAGAAAAAGACAAATACCATGTGATATCACTTATATTCTGGAATCTAATATATGGCACAAATGAACCTTTTCACAGAAAAGAAAATCATGGACATGGAGAACAGACTTGTGGTTGCCAAGGGGGCGGGGAGGGAGTGGGATGGACTGGGAATTGGGTTAATAGATATGAACTAATTGCCTTTGAAATGCATGAGCAATGAGATCCTGCTGTGTAGCACTGGGAACTACATCTAGTCACTTAGGATGGAGCATCATAATGTGAGAAAAAAAGAATGTATACATGTATGTGAGACTGGGTCACCATGCTATACAGTTAGAAAATTGACAGAACACTGTAAACCAGCTATTATGGAAAAAATAAAAATCATTATATACATATATATTAAAAAAAGAATCTCTGCTCTAAAGCTATGTTGCCTCTCATGGCCACAGAAGAACACTCTCCATGGAGAATCTGGAAGGGACGTTTTGATCTTTCTGGTGCACAGTAGTTTTCTTTGTGAGCTAGTGTGATCATACGCTTTCTGTTCTTTTAAAGTGAATGTGCAGTGGTGATGATGCCGATGGGCCCTGGATTGAGATGGAGAAAAGAGGATCTGATTATTCTCTTATTTCTCAGCTAAAATAATAACCCCTCACTCAGCACCCTTGCCTCATGCATACCTTTCAGCATACTTACCTTGTGTCCATACTCATGTTGCCTTCATTTTTCAAAATTACTTACTACATCTTTGCCCCATTTTTACAAAAGATCCGTCCAGGAGGATACAGATCTAAGTACAGGTTTTGCTTGTCAATCCTGCCCCTGCGAGTAATTCTCTAGTTACATTCTAAATAGCAGAGTTGGATTTTGAAAGGAACATTCTGGGAAAAGCATTGAGGCTGTTTGAATCATATTGACTTGAATCATATTGACAGATGTAGTCCTCTCTTTGATGCCCTGTGTTTCTGCAGAAGAAATGGCAAAAATCAATAAATTCATATTTAACTTGAAGAATGTCATAAAAAATGTTTGTTTGCAGAGCAGGGAAACAAGCTGCTTGTCTGTTCTTTCTGATAAGGACATTCTTCTTTGAATTGCATTTTTACTATGTATTTATCCTTATTACATAAAAGCCCATGGCGATCAATGAGAAGAATATTTCCATCTTTGGTTTCATAGGAATTTGCATATCAAAAATCTGCAGTGATGTAGTGATACATCAAATAGAAATAAGCAGTCCAATAAGCATCATAGTTTTTTTTAGCATTTTCGAAAGAAAAGAAACCTTCAAGCTACACCTTGCCCTGAGTTCTAAATGTTTTCCAAAGAAATCTTCCATGTCTCTCTTTTATTTCTATTTGACATATGAAGGTAGAGAAATACCAGCATGTAATATTTTCTTGTATAATAGCATTAAATTAGCCTCTTTCTTCTGGAATTTTAAAAGCACTTTTCTTCTTCCTCATTTTATTGTTATATATAGCAAAATTTGTGGAACAGGACAAATGAGCACGAGGTGAGCAAACTGAAGTTTAATAGACAAGAATAGCCTGAGAGTCCCAAATGGGCATGAGCAAAACCCTGCACCCAACTACTTCAAAGAACAGGGACCTTTTCAGGGAACTGGGTCCCAGAGCAGCCAGCCAGGGTCAGCCAGGGAGTCCCCACTGACCCCCTGAGTCATGTACAAGGAGGCCCAGCCATGGCCTGGAGGGCTCTGGGGACTCAGCTTGACTCAAAAAATACTCACATACCTCACAGCATGGTGTGCATGCAGGCGTCATTAAAAGTCATTTAAGCAAACTTGACTTTTTCCTGGCCAACCCTTTCAAAGATAATATACTTTAACTCAAGGCAAATACTAAAATTATTGTCTTCCTCCACTCCCCTCTTTTTCTTTCTTCTTGAGATGAAAATAGAGCTGTGTCGGAGCCCACTCATGTGCTGGTGTGTGTCTCTGTTGCGGTTGGGAATGGAATTGCAGTGTTGCTGAATCTTAGAGGAAAGGAAGCTACGATACATGTACCAGCTCACTTGTAACTGAGCGTTTTCACTTCAGAGTTCACTGCACACAAACAGGCAATGGCTGGTGGAAGCCAAGACAATGGTTTGCCGATTGAATATTATCTGAGTAACTTCAGTGGCTTAGTCACTTTTTTAACTGTGATAAATCGATTTCCATAGCAAAAACATTGTGATTATGTACAATCAACATTTTAAATGACACATTCAAAGGAGAATGAAATCCAACAATTTTTTTTACATTTCCAGTGAGGAAAAAGTAAGCAGAAAAAGAGCCAGATTGATGTTTTTGAGCTTTTTGGTTTAATGTAGTATCTTTAACCAAACACCAAACCACTCAATATTTTCCACGCTTGCTTCAGACAACTTCCTGCCTTCCAACAGCATGGATAAAATCCCATCACAAGACAGAAGATTGAGAAGCATCAGTGATCACCAGAGACAGGAGATCTGGCAAGCTATAGTCATGGTCTAACACACCAGAACAATGAGTAGGGACTGTGAATATCAAGTCATGCAATTGGATTAGGAAACAAAAGTGATGGCTGACCAGACACAGCCCATGGTGTCTGCAAGATGAGAAGAGAACAAAGCAAGCGTCTTGGGGATCCATTGGGAAAGCAGCAAAGTAGGGAGAAGAGATACCTATTAAGGAATTTCACAGGCACTTAAACACAGAGCACTGCTAATCCACTCTGCTAAATGTTTGCTGACTTACCTGTGAAGGTTGTGTTAGGATGGAAGGTGAAGCAGACTCAAGAGTAGGGAGCTGGGGTTCCCCCCCCTTCCTTTTGTGTCACCTTGGACAAGGGGCTTTGTTCCTTCCTAGCTGTGTCCTCTTTTGCAAAAAGGGATTAGACTGAAGTGTTTCATAAGCCCCTTTTAATTTGCAACATTCTAAAATTCCATGGCATGTCAAAATAAGAGAGTAATGCAAATGCCTCTTTTTAATAGCCAGCCTTCAAAACAACCAAAATAGCAAGGACTGCCTACAGGTGCCAGCCAGTATTACTGAGAGCCCAAATCGGGCACATTCATCACAAAACGAAGAAAATGCATCCGATCTATTCTACAGAAATCAGATCATCCTGAGGAAGAGAAATGTGTCAAAAAGTACCAAGTATGTGCTGAAATAGGAAATATTGTTCTAGTTGCAGGTGACCTTTCATGGCAAGATCATTCACTCGCTGGTTATGCTGTCAAGTAACTTACTACTGCCCTTTAAAGGTCATTGCCATGGGTGTGCCCCTGGGTGCTTCTTAATATATGCCTCTGATTTACTTCTTCCTGGTAAAATACATCCTATTATGAAGCATGCCCCCCAACACTCTGAGTCTGGTGGCAAACATATTTCCCCATTGCATTAGAAGCATATTGCATGCAACTAGCCCTTCTATATTACGTGCATTTTTATTGTGTCTGCATTATTTTCACTAAAGTTATTATTTTAGAAAGAAAAAAAAAAACAAGCATATTGCATTTAAATGTATTGGTGGAAGTGGGGAACGGAAGGAAGGACACTCCATTGCAAAACCTTTGTAACCTGCATTAGGGAAGTTGAAACAGCCCCCACTGGTGCTACAGGGAAACCTTTTTCTCTCTTCTATAAAAGAACACGCAGGCTCTGTTTGCCAGAGACTATGTATGTATGTAAACTCAGCTCCTCTTCAAGCTTTTCTAGTTCAAGGTACTAGTTCTGGGGGGGGCCAAGTCATACTGGGTTCTGATTCGTTAATTTAAAAAAGGCTAGGACTCTATGGCTGGAAACACTCACTCTGGTGAGGGGTACCTGGGGCAGGCCCAACAGCTAGCTGGGTAAAAAGGAAGATGGCCAGAGCAGGGGACCCAGTAGACCTGCCTAAACCCAAACTATTAGATTAGACCTTCTAAAGATGCACATAAGAGTAGGAGTCCTGTGGCTGTAGGTGGATTTCGTCCCAATTAGGGGGAGGGGGGAGCTGGGGCAGTTAGCTTATTATGAAAATATTTCTTTGGTAACTATTTTCAAAGGATCAAGGAGAGAGCTTTTCTCTAGTGTAGTGACCAATTGCTACCACTGCTCTTGTTGGGTTTCTAATGAGCTCAGAATGAACAGGAACTGAGATATAAAGTGGTATGTGAGTGCATTCGTTACCCAGGGTAAATTATCATAAATTTGGTGCTCAAAACAACAGGAGTTTTTTCTCTCTTGATTCAGGAATCTAGATGTCTGACATCAAGGTGTCAGTGTGATTGGTTTCACAGAGAGGTTCCCAGGAATTGTGTGCTCCAGGCCTTTCTCCTAGATCCTTGGCTTCAATTTGCATCACTCTGATCTCCCCCTCTGTCCTCACATAGTTTTCCTCTGTGTCACTGCGTCTGTGTGGCTCAAATCCCCCTCTCCTTTCTCGTATAAGGACACCAGTTATTGGAATTGGAGTGAGCCCACTCTCCATCTAGGATGATCTTATCTCAAGATCTTAACTCGACAAAATCTTTATTTCCAAGTAAGGTCACATTTGCAGGTACCAGGGTTTAAGACTTGGACATATCTTTTGGGGATTTCTATTTAAGCTACCGCACTGAGGTTAGTTTTTCATGAGAAAATAACCAATTATGTCTAAGAAGAGTATGGGCGGAAGACTGACTCTTCTCATTTTTTTCTTTTTTTTAATTTGAATTTTTTTATGATTCTTATTTTTTCCCATGATGGAACTGGAGACCCGCATACTAAGTGAAGTCAGTCGGAAAGAGAAAGACAAATACCATATGATATCATTTATATCTCCTTATTTTTATTCATCATTCATGGGTGGGAATAACCTGAGATTCACTTGTCTGCAAGTAGGCAGGTGAGAATACAAATCCATTCCCATCCACATGCTGAACAACTGGGTCTAAACAGGCCCACTCTTCCACTGACTAAACATGACACATATGCCAAACTGCCTTTTAGTAAGTGCAAGTGCTTCATGACTACCCACCTTACAGGCCAGCCCTCAGGGATTATTGTTTTAAAAGTGACCAATAGGCAATTTTACCTATAACACTGTGGCTACCACCAGGAATGGGAAGCAGAAATAAAGAAGGAAAAACTAAGCCAACATGTTTCATATTCCATTTTATGGGATATAATTCATACTTAATATCACCTGAATTAGTCTCTTGGTACTATGTCTCTTGAAGTAGAATTTTTAAATATTTTCATTTTCATGAATAAGTTTTTTTAAGAAAGAATTGGTGATGGAGTTCCCACCATGGCCTTAGCAGTAACAATCCCCACTAGTATCCATGAAGACGCAGGTTCAATTCCTGGCCTCGCTCAGTGGGTGAAGGATCCGGTGTTGCCATGGGTGTGGGTTGCAGACATGGCTTGGATTTGGCTTTGCTGTGGCTATGGTATAGGTCTTAGCTGCAGCTCCAATTCAACCCCTAGCCTGGGAATTTCCATACACTGTGGACGTGGCCCTAAAAAGCCAAAAAGAAAAAAAAAGAAAGGAAGGAAGGAAGAAAGGAAAAGAAAGAGAGAGAGAAGGGAGGGAGGAAAGGAAAGAAGTAAGAAAGGAAGGAAGCATATCAAACCATTCTCCTTTCATGAAATTTTGTGTTTTAAAGGGAAAGGGATATAGAATTAGGAACCACAAATAAGGGTTCTAGAATGGGCTGCAGTGCCAACTGGGTGACTTAGGCAAATAGTTCCTAGGTCTTGTGTGATTATCCCTTGTAAACCAGGTGCAAGCAATGTGCACAGCTCTCCACCTGGTTCTATATCAGAGTCATACCCTAGATAACTATGTCCCAGAGTCTGACCACATGGACAATTCCAGGGGCTACAGTCAGGCCTTCCCACAGAGCTAAGGAATTTAGAAGGAGTGGGGAGGGAAGGCCATTAAAATTTATAAAATTTAAAGTTGAAAAGCCTTTGCTGGCCTCTCCCAGCTTTCTTTCCCTGTATTGATGCACAAACTTGCTTGGCATTATAGTTACCTTGCTAACCAACAGTCCTCATCAAATCACGAACCAGGAGGGTCCATGCTACCTATGCTGGGAGAGCATACACACAAAATAAAGTCAGAGTTACCAGTAGTTTCTCTGTGCAGTAGAAGAGAAACCTTTCCTGAAAGTATCCAAGGCAGAGTTTGAAAGCCCTTGGGTCTTCATCTTACCCTTGGACTTTAGAAAATACTTTACCTTGAGTCTTCAGAGCAGATGTCATGGGTATTGACAAAGCCTGTATAGGTTCAGGTATGTGTGGTGGAGGGTTGGGTGGGGGGAGAAAGACAGACATGGAAATAACAAATCTTGGTTTTTAAACCAAGATTTAGAATGTGGATCTGTGTACCCAAACATACACAGCTTCTTCTAGAGACTAAGACTTCAAGTTCCCTAAGACACTTTAACAGGTGGGAAATTTTTTCAGTGGGAAAATTCATGGCTGGTTAATTTAAGTCATTTATGAATAATGGTAGAGCTTCAAGTGAAGTAAAAATTCTTTGTAATTCAAGAGGTGATTGAGTCTTCAATGAGCCCATGCCTTGTGTTCAACTTCTAAGAAATACTGACTTAAAGAAGATGAGTCTATGTTACGGAGTATATTGGGAGGAGCGAATCAGTTATATCCATCACTAATCTATCCTAAGCAAAGTTTCAGCGCCTCACTTCTATAGCTAGTTGTTTTGAAGATATGGAAGAGAAGCATGTTTTCATTACTACTTTCATTACTAAATCAAAGAACATTTTTTTACTGACAACAGTATTAATCAAAGGACAGAGATATTTTTCATTCAATTGCTATTTATCGAGCACTTCTTTGGTACTGACTATCAGATAATAGACACTCAATGGAAATGTAGATGCAGACCCTACACCCGTGGAGCTTGTAGAGCAGTAGAAGAGACTGACTAATAAACAGACAGTTGCATGCATGTATGATAACCTATCTCCCCTTGTCCGTGTATGGCCCCCTAACAACAAGGGTGGACCTCAACAACCATGTTAAGATACAGGACTCTGTATCCTTCAGCCATTGTGATTATCCCAAGGTTGGGTACGTACTTCCAACTGGTTGGGCAGAATCTCTTTCCTGTCTTTAAGGATTGAGATTGAGAAATGCTAGTGTATCAGAGTGGATGGCTTGAACTGGGTAAAGAGGAGCTGGGGCCAGAAGAAAAGGAGCATTTGAGCTGGCATGGAGATGCCTAACAGAGTATGCTGGCCTTTAAGAGAGATGTAAGAAGAGAAGGCAGGAGACTGCAAGACTCTGAAGGGAGGAGGGGAGGGAGACCGAGCCATGACTTAGCTTCCCAGCTACTGAATTGGTTCCTACTTTTCTTGAGGCCTAAGTCGTGCACCTTTGCTTTGGGTTCCATGAGATTTCCCAGTGCATTCTTTCCGTAATGTTTTAGCTTGCTTTATTTAAAATGCGGTTCCTGGAGTTCCTGTCATGGCTCAGTGGTCAACGAATCCAACTAGGAACCAGGAGGTTGCGGGTTCGATCCCTGGCCTTGCTCAGTGGGTTAAGGATCCGGCGTTGCTGTGAGCTGTGGTGTAGGTTGCAGACGTGGCTCGGATCCTGCATTGCTATGGCTCTGGTGTAGGCCAGTGGCTATAGCTCCGATTCGACCCCTAGCCTGGGAACCTCCATATGCTGCGAGAGCAAAAAGCACAAAAAGACAAAAAAATAAAATTAAAATAAAATAAAATGCGGTTCCTTCAGTTATTTCCAAAATATCTGGACTAAGACAGGTTCTTATAGGGATAAGACTATGATGTTATGAGATCACCTAGGAAGGAACTAACTCAATTTTATGGGAATCCTGAAGGATTCCCAAGTGAAGTAGTATCTGAGCTGAATCTTAAAGAATGAGTAGAAGCCAGCCAGGCAGAGAGCAGGTGGGGAACAGGTAGAGGGAATAGCACACGCCGAGCCCAGAGGCTAGATACCATGGCACAGCATAGGAGCTATAAGAGGTTCTCTGTGGGTGAAGCATGGGTAGGGTGGTATATGTTTGTGGGAAGCAAGGATCAGTGTCAGGGGATGAGGCTTGGGAGGTAAACTGGACCCACATCATAGAGGGCCTTATCAAGTCATGCACCTTGTAACTTGGAATTTGAACAGAAAAGGCTTCTTTCAGAAAACAAATTCTGTTTGGCTTGGGCAGAAGCAGCACCATGCCAAGTCCTACTGGAGCCTGAGGCATAAGAACAAACATCAGTAATACTCATTCTGTCCTTATTTAAAGTGTTGATGTTTTGTTCATCATGGATCTTTTGGCATTAACGTCAACTTTTTAAAATACTGCGTTAATGGGGTGGACCGAGAGATTGGGGTTGATAGATGCAAATGGTGACATTTAGAATGAATAGACAATGAGGTCCTACTGTACAGCATGGGGACTGTGTCCAGTCTCTTGGGACAGAGCATGATGGGGGGATGATATGAGGAAAAGAATGAGCACTTTGCTGTACAGCAGAAATTGATACAACATAATAAATCAACTATACCTTTAAAAATACAAAATAAAATAAAATACCGCATTAGCAATGTTGACTAAAAGCAACATGCTGTATAGCACAGAAAACTCTACCCAATGTTTTGTGATAAGCTATGTGGGAAAAGAATCGGAAAGAGAATGGGCTTGTCTACATGTATAAATATATACATGTATAAATGAATCACTTTGTTGCACAGGAGAAATTATCATAACCTTGTAAATCAACTATACCTCAAGAAAACTTTTAAAAATGGGAAAAAATTAAAAATTAGGTGTTCCCTTTGTGGCTCAGCGGTTAACGAACCTGACTAGGATCCAGGGTTCAATCCCTGGCCTCGCTCAGTGGGTTAAGGATCCAGTATTGCTGTGAGCCGTGGTGTAGGTCGCAGATGCGGCTCGGATCCAGCATTGCTGTTGTGGTGTAGGCCAGCAGCTGTAGCTCTAATTTGATCCCTAGCCTGGGGATTTCCATACGCTTTGGGTGCAGCCCTAAAAAGCAAAAAAAAAAAAAAAAAAAAGATTACTGCTGCATTAAAATATTGTTTATCTTTATCACTGCTTTTGTGGCTGCTCCCTTAAATTTTACACTTGAAAGAGGTGCCTCACTCACCTCACCTCATCCCTGGCTCTGGAGAGAAGCCAGACATTGAAAACTCATGCCACAGATGAGATTTGCTTCAAGCAGTACAGCATCACATTGAAAACAATGTGCAACAACTGCTTAATAATTTTTAAAATTACATCCTAAGCCATGGTCCTTTTCTTCCATTAAATTACCTAAAAACAAATTCCAGGGTAGGAGTTGAGTATTGAAGGGTTTTTTGGGCAGTACTCAGAAGGGAGGTGAGATTCAGCAGAGAAGCTGACCTGCTGAGCAGAGAACTCCCCAAGCTGGGGGCAATTATGGGCTGGAAAGCCACTTTTGATTAGTCCTAATTGAGGCAAGGGACCCAGGCCTTTGTGCCCATATAGCGTAGGCCAGCCATTGGCTGTGGGTGCTGCAGAAATGGTAGGGCAGTTCCCCAATGCCAAAGGCAGTTTCCAGGAACTCATGCAATAGTCAGGAACTGATGTTTAAAGTTTTCCTGTAGATCGTTGCATTTCATAGCTTTTAGACGCTGACCCTGTATTTACATATAGTGAGTGGGCCAGAAAGAGTTTAGCAGGTACTTAGGTAGAATCCTGCATAGTGGTTACATTGTGAAAAAGCGGTAACTATTAGTATGAGTAATAGCTGTAAAAGAACTGTAAATATGCCATGATATTAAGTAGCTGGTTCAATATTTATGTCCACTGTGTTTCTTTCACTGTGTGAGATGTTGAGGATTTAAAGAACAAAACAGACAGGGTTTCTCAGTCTTTGAGAAATGTGTAGTTGCATGTGAGAGCCTTCGTACAGTTTTCATTGTAATAAATGTCTTGACAAAGGCATGCACAAGGGCTGTGGGAGAGCCCAGCTTGGGTTTTGAAAAGGAGAGGATGTCTGAATTGATGCTCAAAGGATGACAGAGAGTTATTCAGATGGGAGTGGTGAAATATGGAGTTAAGAAAGAAAGGGCCTCTTCCTAACATTACATGTAGTTCGGCATGGCCAGGGGATGGTGTGGGGTGACAAGGTCGTGAGCATCAGGAATAGAAGCAGCCACTCCGTGCCGTGTCTTCCTCCTTAGTCCAGTTGGGAATGGAGAGGTGGCGGCAGAGCATCCTCTCTGGCTCAATCCACTGTTCTATGATGGGGGTACTTGGAGCTTCGTAAAATTGTAGAAATTGAAAATTCTACCAGGAAATAGGTATGCAGTATCAGCAAAGATCATATAATTCTGCTTTACGATGTGTATTTGCAGCATCATTTGTGGTCTGAAGTGACATATTTAGAAAGTCTATGACTAATTAAATTGGGCTGGAGCATGTTTAGAGGACTTTTGAAAACAAATGCTCAGTCATCTTTGGCAATGTCTTTCTTGAAAGTCTAGCAATTGAGACATCTTAAAGTCTTTTTTTCTCCAGCTTGCTATCATATATGTTATTTTCCTCTTGGTTATACTTTATCTGTATAGTTTATGCTGATGCAAATGTTGGAGATGGCACCTACCTGTGTTTAGTGTGTTTTGTGTGATATGTAACACACCATCAGGGAATTTAGGTCTCTTTTACATGCCATCTGGTGATTCAGTGATATGTGTGTGAATAAACAGTGACTCTGCTGTTTAACTACTTAGTATGTGCATTTAATTAAGTGCACAAATTCCTACAGGCATGTGGTTAAAGGGGCTTTGGCAGATTTCCCCTCTGGAGGGCTTGGCATTATGTAGCTGGAACTCTCACTGGCATTGGAATTCCAAACATGCCTGCAATTGCAACAATAAGTAGTGGTTTAATATCGTCAAGGCTTTATCATCTCACGTTTCAGTTTATAGCCCAAGCAGTTTAATAACTCACATGGAAATAGAGTCTAGTTATTTTTAGATGTACTATTATCTGTTTGCCTTATACAAAATTATCGTTTATGAACCAAAGAAAAAGGGATGAATACCAAAATGACAAAGCAACTCAATGAGCATGGTATTTAAAAATTAAAAAAAAAACCCACAAAACTAAAGTATTTTTTCTAAAATGCGATGACCAAAACATGATACTTTGGAATTTAATTTAAACTATTTCAGACTAAAATTGAATGTGTGTGTGTGTGTGTGTGTGTGTGTGTGTGTGTGTGGTATTTTTGAATGGGCACCTTTCCCAGTAGATAGTATTGAATTTCATTTGAAATGACGCATGGGGAAAAGAATGAAAACCAGGAAGAGATTGCCTCCAGCTCTCACACCTTCTCTGATTTAGAGAGAATGAATATATCCTGGATCTCAGTTTAGCTTTAACAATCATATCCCCTGAAAAGATGCAAAATAAAAGCAAGCATAAACGAGATGTGATAGAAAGTCCCATTTGACTTGATCTCTAGACATCAGGACATCTGTGTGACTAAATGCTCTGCTTACTTCTCAGCAACTTGTTTGTGATCAACAAAGAGAGAAGGGGGGCGAGGAGCGCAGGGAAGCCCCTCAAGGTGTGAGCATCTGAGGAGGTCAGTGTGAGGCTGCAGGAACACCCTGTCTTCCAAACAGGCAGGTATTGATCTGTCCTTGTTGGCTGAGAGCTCCCTATGGAAAGGCTGCAGCCACAGCTGTGGGCTTGTAACCATGTTACGACTTGCCAAACAAATCCCCAATTAAACCAAAGAAGAAAGAGACAGTGAATCTATCTTTCCTTCTGAGGATAATCAGAGATTTTTTAAAAATCCTCTTGCCTGGTGAAAGAGACACTGTCATTGTAAATTGCATACGTGATATGTATATGATGTATATGATGCTTGTTGTATTCCTGATGCTTCTTTTCCATTGCTTCTTCTTGCTGGAGACTTCGAATCCCAGAACAGACTCCTGTAAGGTTTTGTAGACAGTTTGGCAGCTGAGAAACACTGTATCTGCTAGAGCATCATTTTATCTGCTAGGAAGTGTTCAGATCATTCTTGAACGCCATATATCGTTCCTCAGAATGTGGGTTGGTTTATCCCCCTTAGCGCCTATGTTTTTTCTGCTCATGACCAGGAAAGTAGTAAATATAATATGTCTATATTTGCTGGTCTGTGACCTGACCTCACACAACTCAGACTTCCACCTCAATCACCTTCTGGAAAGTTCCTGTAATCATGGAAACCCACCACCTCCCTCTGTGGTCATCCTCCCTGATCACTCTGCTTATTGGGCTCCACAGTTGCGCCTCCTCCTGGAAAACCTCTTCCTTGAGCTCCCAGGACAGGGCAGACTCCCACCCCAAAGCTGGCCTCCTGCCTTTCTTAGTCTCCTGTAAAAACTTCATTAGTTTGGATTCCTCCTTCCTGTCGATCTAGTCTATAGCTTTCACAAGAGTCTCTCCTTTCCCCTGGCCCTTCCTAATCTCATCCACTCTCGTGAAACAATAGCCTTTCTTTTTTTTTTCCAGAAACTCAATCTCAGCCTCGCAGCCACACCCTAGACCATCCTTGTCATCCATGAGCAGACAGGCGTTACCTTCCATTCTGCAGATGTAAACATGGAACTCGACTTAATGCCCATTGTCTTCTGAGTCACACTGGCTCAAATCCTAGTTGTATTGTCTCTTTTCCCTGGTTTTCTGACTGCCTGGAAGCCATGAGAATGTGCCTGGCAGAACTCCTGATTGATAGAAGGCACCTGCCAGGCTTCCTGCTCCCCCCTGGTGACCTGCTACAGGACATGGGGGTACCAAGAATCACCGCTTCCTGGAAGAGACTACAGGAGCCTCAGTGGCTTTGCCAGATCTTTCTCAGACTGCAGTCCAAGAGCCTTCCACCTTCCCTCCCTGCTGCCCTGGGGGGTCAGACTTGGCCCTGCCAGCCTTCCTTGGCTCTCTCCCCATCCCTCCCTCACAAGCATTTCCCCCACCCCCCGCCGCCGCCCCCTGAATCTTTGCAGGTCGAATTGTATCTTGGCATCTGATTCTCAGAGGATCTAAACTACTACAAATTCCCATCCAGATGGACTTTTGACTATCCTCGTAATGATGCTGACAGACATCTTTGTCCTTTTTTCCTCAAATCTGTGTTAAGTTCTTAGGGCTGCTGTAACAGTGTCACCAACTGTGTGCCTTAAACAAGAGGAATTGATTGTCTTGCAGTTGCAGAGGGTGAATGTCTGAAATCAAGATGTCAGCAGATTAGGGTCTGTTTGAACGAAAAATCGGTTCCACCACCAATCGCTTCTTCCTGGTGACAGTTATCAGTTGTTAGCATCCCTAGGCCCATAGGGGCACCAGTGCCATCTCTGCCTCTGTCTTCACACAGTGCTGCCCCTCTGTCTTCCGTATTTTAACTAAAATATAGTCAACGGTCCTCCCCATCACGGCCAACCCGTTCCCTCCCAACTGCCTAATGCACCATATAAGGCCCTCTGAGGGTGGTGCTCTCACACCTCCGACCCTCCCACCCTAGTCTAGTCAAGCCTGAGTATCCTCTATTGCCTGAATGCTTCCCGTGCTTCCCTATCTCTTTGCTCCTTACACCCTCACTTCTTCTTTCCTGTTATCCCTCTCCTTCCCCACGATGGCTCCGCTTAGCAAAACACAGTCCATCTTCCAGACACACCCAAGGGTACCTTACGCAAGATGCCACAACCAGAACCGATCTTTGTCCGCGGAGATTTCCTATAGTATTATCGTTCCACCCCAGACTGCCTTATATTTCATGATTTGTGCCTGTCTTATCCCCAAACTGTACATTTCTTGAAGATCTGAACAATAATATCTTTTCAGATTTTTAACCCCTAGACATTACTTATCCATGTATAAAGACACATCGGGTGCTCACTTAAAACTCATTTAAAAGGATGAAATGTGTGGCATTCCTGTCGTGGCTCAGCAGAAATGAATCTGACTTGCATCCATGAGGATTCAGGTTCCATCCCTGGCCTCGCTCAGTGGGTTAGGAATCTGGCATTGCTGTGAGCTATGGTGTAGGTTGCAGATGCAGCTCAGATCCTGAGTTGCTGTCGCTGTGGCTGGCAGCTGTAGTTCCAATTCAGCCCCTAGCCTGGAACTTCCATATGCTGCAGGTGTGGCCCTAAAAAAAAAAAAAAAAAAAAATGAAATGTGGTCAAGCTATAGGGGAAAAAATATTATTATTTATGAAAAAGGATGAGTTCATTGGATATTGGATTCATGGATATGGTGGAATACCACTCAGAAAAGTAGGGACTCTTCCTAGAGGGTAACAGTATTGGGGAGGGAGTGATGTAAGGTGGTTGAGAGGGGCATGAAGAGAGATGAGCAAGCAGTGATGCGGAGTGAGAGCCTTGAGAATATCAGCCCATCGTCCTCAGGTCTGTGAATGAGAGGAAGCGAACCAATGTCTGCCAGTCTATCATGTCCCCACAAGAAAAGTGATTCTGCTTCTAGTACCATCCCTTGGGCTAGGCAGTATCATCAGCAAAAAGAAGAGTAAGACGGGGTCACAGCAACAGTCATGTTAGCCAGCATATATGATCAAATGCATTTTGGTCTCTGCATGGCCAGCTTGCAATAAGGGGAGGTGAGAGGAGGAAGTGGTCCGCCTGGCATTCTTGGACCACTAAGCCATGGCCCTCTTTCAGCTGCTCTTCCATCTTTCTCTCCCACTATTTTTTTGGCCAAGCCCATGGCATATGGAAGTTCCCAGGCCAGGGATGGAATGCAAGCCACTGCAGTGACCCAAGCTGCTGCCATTACAACACTGGATCCTTAACCCACTGCACCACAAAGGAATTCCTCTCCCGCTACTTTTTACGAGACACTCTTGAACTGAAATTGGATACCATTTGGACCTTGCGTAGACTGTATGGTGGATTTCACTCTGTCTATGTCTATATCATATATGACCTGGAGATGACTTCACGTCCCTCTGTCCGATATCTTCCCCCATCCTTAAATATGCTCCAGCTTTTCTCCATGAACCTCTCTAGTGACTCTAACCCATGTGAGCACACCCTTTTGACAGCATTTCATTTGTACCTCTCCTGTGACCGCTGTTCCCCTCTACCACCCTCTGTGTCTACACATCCTTTCCTGCAGGACTCTCAGCTCCCTGGGAACATCAGTGTTAACTTTTTGTAAGTATCTGATTTCCATGCAAGGCCTAGGATGGTCTTTTATACACAGTAGACATTCAATAAACATCTCTCTCTCTCTCTCTTTTTTTTTTCCTTGTCTTTTTAGGGCCTCACCCTCAGTATGTGGAAGTTTCTAGGCTAGGGGTTGAATCAGAGCTACAGCTGCCAGCCTACACCATAGTCATGGCAATGCAGGATCTGAGCTGTGTGTGTGATCTACACCACAGCTCGTGGCAATGCCAAATCCTTAACCCACTGAGGGAGGCCAGGGATCAAACTTGCGTCCTCATGGATGCTTATCAGGTTCGTTTCCACTGAGCCACGATGGAACTCCACATCTCTTGAATAAGTAAACAAATGAAGTGACTAAGGACATTTTCATGGCACAGTAGAGGTGACTTTTGCCTGTAAACTACTCCTTCACCTTTGTTTCTCAGACACGTCCAACTATGTTTTGTGTTCTCTTCTTTAATTCCTCCCTGCTCTTCACAAGACTTCAGAATTCAGAGGAAAGAACACCCGTCATTTAAACTATAAGAATACTGCAATTGAAAGTAATTGGTTACATACTGGAGACTCCAGCTGCAATGAATTTTAAATATTGTTTAATTTCTAGTGCATCGTTTCTGTACCATTTTCTTATGTTTTGTGATACGTACTTGAGGTAGCACAGCCAATATTTTTCACTTGGTAACTAATTAGCAACTGAAATTACAAAGTTCATACACATTATAAATGTTCTGCACTTTGAATAACTTGACAGTTAAAAGTGTTTTGAAACAGAGCCAATCCAAAATGACAAATACCTATGTTTCATGATCCCTGTGCTCTGGGAGCCCATAAGCTCTCGTTAAATCTAGATGTGCCAGCTGGGGGTGGTCCAGCTGGGGTTTAGGGCATAGCTTCCTTTCCATGCCCTGATCTGGATTCATTGTCAAGCACTCTGGATTGTTTCCTGACAATCTTTTACTCTCCTTAGAAATAACAACAAGAGTGGGGTTTTCTTCCTTTCAGATTCCTGTTACCATTTTCCCCTTTGTGCCTGCCTGTTGTCATATGTCCTGGTGCCTTGGGGTGAAATGAACTCACAGGAGATTTTGCAACAGGGGGCTGTCTTGTTGAAGTCACTGCTCATACAACTCTCTTCATGCCATAAATCAATTAACAGTTGGTTTTCTTCTAAAATCCTAAGGACGTTCCTTGAGAAAATCTGGGCAATAGAGGGGCTGAAACAATCTAAGAATTGCTCTGTCCTTAGATGATAACATCCTAATCTCTCTATCCCTTTCTTCTTTTCCTAGGTAAGTGGTGTTTTCGTTGCTTCAGGGAGTGGTGATTTGTCTGGTAAGTGTTCATTTTATTGTGGTTCATGGTGTTGCTTCAATGCTGTACATGAATTGCCTGAGAGAACCAAAACGCAAACTGGAAAACACGAGGGGACTTTGGATATGCTTTATATTGAAAGTGCTGGTATGTGTTAAATCTTTTTTAGATTAAATTTTTTTTTTTTCCCTGAGCTCTTTGGAGTTATGTCATAGCACACTTTGTTTTCCAGGCTGGAAAAGGGCCCAAGAGTTGATTAAGTGTTGATGAAAATTTGCCTTTCAGAAATTCTTTTTGTGTGACTTTCTTTTCTTTCTTTCTTTCTATTTACTTCTTTCTGCTTTTATTGAATACTTTTTAATCCCCTCCATTCATATTTTGATAAACCGTAAAACTCCACACGGAGACACGTCGCTTAAGTTTTTGCTTGTGTTGTGTTACTCCAGTCTGTCTCGGCTGGATCATTGCCAAGAACCTTCTTCATCTTCCAGTCTCCTTCAGTAAAAAAAAAAGTTTCTTCCTCTGTAGAATATTAGATGGTCCATTGGTACTCTGCATAATGTGGTGATTAAATCCTACTTTATAAAAACACTTTTATGAAGTGACTGAAACTGACACATGCCTACCTTTTCTGGTGATGCTGACACGGATACATTCTTTTATGGATTTCCTGCTGCAGGTTAGTGAGTGAGGGTAGTTGTTTTTCTAGGCATGTTGTTGAGGGCAATATTTCTCCTTTCAAGGAATGGCTGAGGCGTAATCCCAAAGGGAAACAAAAATCAGGGAAAAGAACTAGAGTCCTTTGATTTGTAAGTCAGATTTCATAATAGAATATATATATATGTCTTTTGCATGAAAACAGAGAAAATTAGGCCTCTCTGTGTCTAACATGTCCTTGATTATCTTAAAAGCTATTGATTCAGGTTATTGGTTTTGTTGGAAGTTGTTTTTCCTGAAAGACATTAGATTTGTTTCTGCTGTATTCTGTTATCTACTCCTTCACAGTCTTTATCCAAAATCTCTTGTTTTTACATTAACTAAATGATCTGAGATATATGTAGTTTGTTGCTTGAAGAGCCTTTTTAAAAAAACATTTGGAATTATTGGGCTTTTGACTTTTGATAATCTGACCTTAAAACATGTTTGACTCGCATTTATGGGTGTTTAATAGAATGTGTTTCAAGAAAAGTACCCAGAGGTGAACTAAATTGCTCCTGAAACATTCAAAAGACTGTAGGTGTTGCTTTAAATAACCTGTATGGGCTTTTGACCCCATGCTGTTTTCAGTCCTGTACCAGAATTTTTCTATTAAAGATTCTGGATTAAAAAGATCAGAAAACAGGAGACAGAAAGATGGAAGGGTGAGGAAGGTTAGATTTCAAACTTGCATAGGCTGCTCCCCAGGCTTTGAACCCCATCAGAGATCCACAGACATGTGAACCAAGACATTATTTGAACGACTTGCTTAACAACGGGCTGAATAGTGAACCGCATTTTAAATTGACAAAGTTGGCCCATGCTGGGAGTTTTTTATTCTTTTGCCTTTTGACCTTATTGGATGCCATAAATGAGAGACGGTGGTGTAGGTTTGAAAAGGCCAGGGGCTACTTATTGATACTGCCCCTGTGGTGGGGGAAAAAAATTGGAGGGTGAACAAATGCTGTGTGTTTAACTCCACATCCCTTAGCTCAGGCAACAGTACTAGAAAGACACTTTGTTTCTAGTCTGTAACCCATTTTGGTTTGAGAGCTTCCTTTGTTATTTTAAAATTCTTATCACCACCCAGAAAGGTCAACTCTGGAGGAACGGCTGATTTTTATTTTCACTATAAAGAGAACTCAAAAATATTTTATGTGGGGTAAAGTCTACTTTTCACTTAGGGCTTATGAGTTATAGTGTGCTGCTTCTATTAAGAACATCTTCCACTTTGGTATCAGATGTACTCGAGTTTCTGCCGATGATGTGTCTATGATATTATTTTTCTTATTAAAAAATGCTGACCTAGCATATGATCTATAATATATAATGACCATAATGTATTTCCACTGTGGGGTATAACGAAGTCTGATCATATGAGTGATAGTTGCACAGCCTTCACTTCTATATTGTTTGAAAATTCTGTGGTACTACAAACTAACTGATACTATACCTCTTCAACATTAAATGTTTAATTATGCTAGGTACAATCTGTTATAGAGTATTTATTACAGAATCCAAATATGATCAAATGTATTATAGAATTGGGCTGAATTATGAAAAAATTATAATTAATCTCTGTTCTAGTGGCTTGTGTTAGTGCTAGGCTTGTAATATTTAGTAATAATAGAAATATAATGTATCCTTGTTCTCATGAAACCACATCATCAGGGAGAGACACAGGAAATACTAGCCTTAAAAAAAAAAAGGTGGATAACAGTAGAAAATGGGATATGAAGCATGGTATAGAAAATAAGTATTTTAGGAGGATAAAGGACACTGAAAATTTGCACATAGTTAGCTGTGCAGAGAAAATCCAGTTTCTTTTTCTAGCACTAGTCTGACTTTTTTGAGCTCTCAGCATACCAGGTAGGGAGAAATTCAGACTTGCTAGTTAACAAATCTCAATCTCCTCTCATTTAAATAGTTGTGAATAAGTAGGCAAAGTTCAACTTCTTGCAGGTTCTGGCTCAAATAATATCTGCTCTTTCTACCCCAGCTACCACCCTTAGTATGTCTGGGTGCAGAAGAGGGCTCGGGGCATTGTGGTATTGAACTTGGTTTACCTGTGTCCACTGACCTGTGTCAAGGTTTGTGTGGTACATGCGTGGCTGACAGGCTGCTGCTGTGAACTGTGGGTTTGCCTTTGGGGGTTTGACACATCCTCCTGAGATCTAGCTGACTCACAGTTGGCTCCCAACAGGTCTGATCACCCTGTCTCCAGGGTGCAGGGACAGTCTGAGCTGGAGACTTCCCAGCCAGCACCATCAGCTACCTCCTCCACTTGCCCGACATGGCATGCAACTCTGGAATATCTCCCCAACGCAGCCCAAGTTCCCTGGGTGCTGTCACCGTATCCAACCCTTTGGAGCTCCCAGCTTGTTCCAGTCACCCTGTGAAATTGTTTTTCTTGGAAAATTCAAAGAGAAAGCAAGATAAAATTGCTTTACCCTCAGTGTTACTCTCATCCAATCTAACACATCTACCTACTAGGATTTTGAGATAGAGAAGGTCGAAAATCTTTCTCTGCCTTCCTTACATCCAGAACTTTCTCTTTCCGAAGTCCTGGAATGATGTTCTACTTTCTTTGTGTTATATCCTGAGTTCTCTCTTCTTCCGGTATATAATAAATTCTAAGCTCTAGTAGCCAGGCTTGGCTCTGAGTATGCCAAATGAGAGAAAATAGGACTTTAAGCAATTCTTTGCTCTGCATGACTATTGGCTCAGGACTTGATTTTGGTCATCAACAGCTGAATGTGGCACTTTCTTTTCTCCCGCTTTCTCTTCCTTGCTTCCTTTCTTTCATTCCTGCTAACACAGTTCTAATGACTTCTATACACTATACAGTTTGATGCCCTGGATTCACTAGTTAGCAGCTTATATACAGAGGAATGCAAATGAGGAAAGCACATTAAAATGCATCTACCATATTTTGCCCCCTGCAAGGAGATCCATGCAGATTCAGCAAGATAGTATGTTCAATCAACCAAGGAGACATTAGACAGTGTTTATTATATTTGACACCTTGTGTTGGGGGCATCTAGAAGGACCGAGAAAGAATGAGGAGGAATTTGGATGGTTGGCCAAGGGGTCAACCATACACAGCCACCTTCTCTAAGTGATTTTAGCAAAACAGTGGTCCAGTAAGATGTTGTGAGAGATAGAGAACAAATCTGTCTGGGGTTGCTACAAATCATAAATCCACCTTGGAGACTCATAATGTATGTTAACATATTAACATTTCAGAAAATTCCTGCCATGTAAGAAGCAGAGGTAACATCATTTAACTCCTATTGGCCATATTCATGTAACATGAACAACCCAGAAAAGTTTCTTTGAGAACTGCTGCTAAGGTATAGTGATGAAGCTGGGAATGGTGTTTGGTGGGAACTTACTTAAGGAAAATGGGGCTTTAGCCACTTCATTCCATTTTATTGAGGACTAACGACGTACAATGCACTCTGTGGTTAATCAGTCCAAAAAGATGAATGTCAAAGGAGTTCTTGGGGACTTATAATTTCTCAAAATTTCTCTCTTTCTATTTACAAAGTATAAAGTATTTACAGTCAGTCTGCCAAATAGTGCAAATAAAACAATCTGCTTTTATTTAAAATATCAGGTTAATCACAGAATCCCTCAAAGTAATTGAGTGTAGTGAATGGTTATTATATTTTCTTCTCTGGGTAGAGCTGATGTATTATTAGTAATAACTATCAATTTTACTTGACATTTTAACATATCATTAAGATAGTCCAAAATATTCTTTTAGGGTAATATTGTTTAAACTAAGCCTTTTTGGTTATCTCGGAAAGGACCTATATGAGATAATACTTGGAGCAGCCTACATTTCATTTTATAATGAATTATCTCATTTTTAATTGAAAATGTTACAACTTTTTATGTTAATCATGATGAAATGCCTCAGAGGATTTTTTAATTATATTTTTATGGCTTGACCAATTTTATGTTTTAATTTTTAATTTCTTTCTCCTTTCTTCATCTTGTGTTCTTCTTTTTAATGTGCTTATATCTTCACTGAGTATCCTGACATATTCAAAGCATCCTGCGGTCAATGTCAGTAGCACTAAGGGGTCAAAATTTCCAAATCCATTCAAGGGCACTTTCTTTGTCAATAGCCACTTTGTACTCATTTTTTATTTTATTTTATTTTATTTTTTTTATTTTCCCACTGTACAGCAAGGGGGTCAGGTTATCCTTACATGTATACATTGCAATTACAGTTTTTCCCCCACCCTTTCTTCTGTTGCAACATGAGTATCTAGACATAGTTCTCAATGCTTTTCAGCAGGATCTCCTTGTAAATCTATTCTAAGTTGTGTCTGATAAGCCCAAGCTCCCGATCCCTCCCACTCCCTCCCCCTCCCATCAGGCAGCCACAAGTCTCTTCTCCAAGTCCATGATTTTCTTTTCTGTGTACTCATTTTTTAAATGTAGCACATTTTTAAAACAATATTACATATTTAAAATCTTTGTAAAACTTTTGAGTTCACTGTAAGTTCTTGCTTTATCAAAGGTTGTTTATTTGGCTATAGCTTCTCTAATTTTTACATTTTTCTCTTTCTCTCTTCGTTTGGCCATTTCAGCCATTTGACTATCAGAAGTCCTGTCAGGGAAAATAAATGGATATGAAATTCGAAGATAAATTCAGATAGATGTTATAGACATTTAGCCTGGTGTTTTATACGCGGAAAAGTACAATGAGAACCAGACATTAAGAAGGTGAAATGCCTTGTCCAAGTTCAGCCCTGTCTTTTGGCTCCCAATCCAGTTCTTTTCCAGTTGTATCAAGTAGGATTTTAAAGAAATTTGAAAATAGGCCTTTACATGAGATTTGGTGATTATCTACAGCAATTTCCCATTCTGCTTATGTTTGTTAAAATCAGCTAAAATATATAACACAAATATAGCTCTACTCAACATCATAATCTTCCTTCAGTAAGCTAACACAATTATATATTATAGGTAAACACTTATTATTTGAAATGTAAATATTTGCATAGATAATGTCTAAAATTTCCCAAATATGGATCATAACCTATCCTATGGTCTCCTTGTTCATCCACACATGTCTCTGAGCACTCAATTTTAAGTGCAATGCATTTTGTTCATTGATGTGCCAACAAATGGCCTGTCATCGTGGTGAAGATTGGGTCTACATTGCAACGCATTATCCCCATTTTCTAGAAAAAGTTAAAAGTATATTTTTTTTATCATAGAAAAACCCGAAAGAAAATAGGGTTATATTTTTATAGGTTTTATATAAACCATTTTGGAAACTTCACAGATAAAACAACTTAACATCAGCTTGTGACAGTGTCCAGCTGCCAAAGAGACATCTTAGAATGGGTTATAATGTATCTTTACACCAACCTGACTTACTTACACTGTGCCTTGGAAAGTGCTGATGTGGTTGATGTTCTACTCTTTTTATTTTCACTGAATTATTTTTACTCAAACCTAACATCATTGCTTTATCACCTTAAGTTCTTCAGTTTCATTATATTGAATTCCATTTAGTAAGTCAAATAGTTTGTACTCTCCTGCAATCTTAATTTAGAAAAGGATGTCTGCAGGTGATCAAAGTCCATTTTAAAATGTCAGATCGAAAACAACAACCTAATCATGAGCCATTTGATGCCATCTTCATTTTAGATATGTTTGCAATTTGGGGAGTTAGCAAGGAGTTTTTCCATACATGGAGACAATGCTATGAAATTCTAGGATTATTTAATGGAACTCTTACAGGTAAATTTCATAACGTGTGTTAACACCAAGGAAGCTGGTAAGGACTGACATACACTGCATATGGAATGTTTTAATTCATAAAGCCTAATCTTAATAAAGACATTTAATTCCCCTTGTTTAACATTAACAAAGAATAAGTTAAAGGTGACTTTATCTTGTTAAATTGTATGTCTTAATTTTGACTGCAATTCACCGGAGAGCACTCAGCAGAAGTATTTATTCACCTGCATTAATTTGGACTATTCACACCTCAACTGTAATGGATTAAAATCTACATTTTTATATAAAACAGGTATAAATGTTTTATTACTTGTGCATAATATTTCAAGGCAGTTGTGTATTTCATTTTGTTGCCTCAGTAAACTCTAAAGCCTAATGCTTTTGTTTAATATAAAAATTAAGGTTTCAGAACCACCTTAGTGGTTGCTTCCCATGGAAGAATGCATTACTTCACAGATTTTCAATTGCTCAATAGTACAAAGAAATATTAAAAAATAATTTCCTAGATTATAACAAAGCCAATGTGTTATGTTGTTTTTCGCAATTAAAAATTTTGTTTTTAAAATTAATTTGAGCAGCTAAGTCTATTAACATCAAAGAGTAAATCTACTTAAGTGAAAAATTATTTTCATATGTAAGCTTTTTATGAAACAATTTTATGAAGAATATTAATGAAATTTTTTTCTTACATAGTGAATCATTTACCTTATTTGATCTGTTTTCTTGGAAAGCAAATATATTTTCCTTATTATGTCCCTCTTAGGAGATATTAAAAAGTCATGTATAATATTTTTGTTTTACAACCAGTGATACAGCATTCGTACAGCTAACTCTGAACATTTCTTTCTGGATGCCTCTGCACTAGTGAGAAGGCTCTAGACGTAGATAGTCTCAATTAAAGGGACAGCACAAGTGACAGAACATTCACATCTGCAGTTATTTAATTTCACAGCCAAGTGCATCAGCTCCTTCAATTCCCATAATCCAATGTTTGTCCCTACCCAACTGCATTGTGGAGAGACAAGGAATTTGCTTTTATCTATTCCTGAGCCTCCTCTTCTACCTTAACCCCTCTTCTATCTGCTTAATCTTATAAGCAGATTCAACTGCATCGGATGTTCAAAGTGCACAGAACTTTAATTACCAAGTTAAATCAAAGGTATCATTGCTATCTGTCATTAATCAATTATCAAGCACCACCATCCAGCAGGTCGCAGATATTTTTGTCCGAAGACGCACATTTTATCAAAAAGGAAAACATATGCTTTTTTCAATCATAAAGAAAGAAGGAAAATGCCAAGTGAAAATTCATGTCAGAAACACTTCACCTAAGACCGAAAGAACCGCAGGTTGTTGTTTTTGGCATTTGAGATTTCACTGGTGATTTGAGTTAAGTTTTGTCTTTTTTCACGATGGAAAATTCTTAAGTAAGATTCTTTCTGTTCAGAATTTTAGAGGAAAGTTGAAACCTATCTGAATGCTAGAGCTCTCCTGAAATGAGAAACTACCCAAGTTTTTTTTCCATTAACTCCCCAGCACAGTTGTTTTTATTTTTTTTTTTTTTCCGATGACCCACGAGTGACGAGGGATGTCTGAGCCACTTGGCCTGTTCCCCGTTGAAGGGAAATTTGGCAATCCTTAATCTCCACACTGGTATCTTTGTGAGTTTCCAAGGAAGGCAAAGCAGACCTTTCCCTGGAGCCTAACTTGGAAAGATTTCCCCTGTCGGCACCCTTCACTGCATGTTGTGTGTCTTTGTGGAAGTGCTCAGGGAAGAAGGCCAGGTTTTTCTTTGGTTCTTTCTGCTACAGGGCAAACTCATTCACAAAGCACGCCCTTCTCTTTCTTAGTTTCCAAGGGCAGAGCCTGGTGGACGAGATCCAGATCAGGGGCTACATGATGGTGCTTTCACACATTGCCACTCCTCTGCTACTGTACCAGAGAACAGCAGATTTAATCTAATTGAAATCCACTGCAGGGATTTATTTATGTTTTGCTCAAGGAATAGTCCCCTTGCTCAAGTCTGGCATTTGAAGTGAACTGTGAATAGTGTTATATATAATGAATACTGGTAAGGATGCAAGTGCTTAGAGTATGTAAGCAGTGAGTGTTCATTAATTGTTTCATAGATTTAAATATATTAAGTCTCAAGAGCCCTAGACATTATGCTACGTTTGATGACTCTTGTTGATCCCACGATAAAAATAACTCTGGGAGTTCCTGTCATGGTGTGGAAATGCATCCGACTAGGAACCATGAGGTTGTGGGTTCAGTCCCTGGCCTTGGTCAGTGGGTTAAGGATCTGGCATTGCCATGGTATAGGTCACAGACATGGCTCGGATCTGGTGTTGCTGTGGCTGTGGCGTAGGCTGGTGGCAATAGCTCCAATTAGACCCCTAGCCTGGGAACCTCCATATGCCGCGGGTGTGGCTCTAAAAAGACAATAAATAAATAAACAAATAAATAAATAAATAAAAATAATTCTGTTGCTGGGACTTTCCCGTGATGGGTGGTTGCCTTGGCATTGATAGAAATCTCGGAAACAAGGCAGGTGATGTTAAAATTTGCAAGCTTTCCTCTAGCCCCAGGACAGAAAACCAAAGCATGATTACTAAAGTGCATGCATGTCAAACTATCCACATCCACATTAACTGACTTATTGAAAAGCTCAGTGCTAAACCATGACCTTTAAGGAATAAGCCTGTAACATACTACATAAATTCACAATTTATTTAGAACTTAGAATGGCTGCAGTTATGATGTATAAAGTCATAAAATCTCTATGAAATATGAAAAAATTATCTAAACCCAACTAGTAGATTGAATTATATAAAAATGCCAATATTGAACTATTTTTGATCAGCAAGAATGGAAATAACCACCCAAGGATCGGGAGTTGTACTGACCAGTTGAATTTTTTAAAAAATTTTTTATTAAAGTATTTACAGTGTTGTATCAACTTCTGCTATACAGCAAAGTGACCCAGTCATACACACACACACGCATTCTTTTTCTCATATTATTTTCGACCATGTTCTATCACAAGATATTGGATATAGTTCCCTGTGCTGTACAGTAGGACCTTATTGCTCATCTATTCTAAATATAATAGTTTGTATCTACCAACCCCAAACTCCTGGTCCATACTATTTATTCCTCCCGCCCCGCTTGGCAACCACAAATCTGTTCTCCATGTCTGTGAATCTGTTTCTGTTCTGTAAGTAGGTTCATTTGCGCCACATTTTATTTAATTTACTGTGGTAACTATTGTTTAAGTCTTAAAGAGCAATGACTGTCAAATTAGGATTTCACTAATAATGACCATGTGTTTCCTTATTTTTTTTTTCCTTGGGGAAAAAAAATGTGGCATCGGCACACTGTTGTCAATGCCGGGCTTTCTTCTAATTAAGACTTAGTCCCAAAACCCCAGATCAAAAGTGCTAGTCTAGCATTTTGGAATAATCAAAGAGAAAACCAAAGGACTTCTGAATTTTACATATTTTATAGCTAGCTCTCTGAACGAACTGTAACAAAAATGTGACCCCGATATTTAAAATTGAAATAATTGCCTCCATGGAAGGATAAGAATGAAGTGTCCCTGATTATTAACTCATTGCATTCCTCTCAGTGCCTTAGGCAGAGGCAGATTCGGTTTTCGAACAGGTAAAATGCCTGTTTTTCTGTCAGAAAAACTGTAGGGATGTAGCATTCATAGCCTATAAATCTGTAATTTGAGCCATAGTACTTGAAAAGCAAAAACAGTTTTGAAATATACAGGGTAGCTTACATTCCATTTCTGTGATAAAGTGTGCATGACAAAGTAATACTGAGATCATACTACAGCCATTTGGGATAAAGATGTCCATGGAAAGAAACCGTGGGTATTATTTTAAAATAATTGCAGAAACTGTCATTTTCTGGAAATAGTAGATATATATACAAATCTAATCACCTGACCCATCTCATTTTTGCGTTATGGCTCCAGCTGAATTTCTTGATAGAATTATACCTACATTACCACCAGCTGCCTCTTCTTAGTCTTAAGTATAATTCCATTTGGGGATTCTGTTATTATATCAAAACAGAATAAAAATCTAGTTACATAGTTCGAGAGTCTTCACAATTGGGTGCTCTTTGATTGGGCACTGTGTGAACTGCTCGTCTGATGAATCCTTGACCCATCTTTATTACCTGGTTTTATCTTGGCATCCTTCAACAGCACCTGCCTGGAGGTGACTGCCATCGTTCCAGTTGTAGGCACTGTGTGTTACTAGGACTGTAAGCACAGAAGTTATACAACCGGAAAGAGCCTCTTACAGTGAGAACTGTAGCTTGGAAGGTTACATCCAGTCACACAGCTACTTCCTGGCAGGATGAGAGCTCTTTCTGTTCAACCTTCATTCCTTGCCTCACATGCTTGTAGGTTTAGATGCATTCATCCGTTCCAACTCTATAGGGGTATCTATACCAATACCGCATTCTTGATCCCCTGCCAGCACTCCAGGATTCATTAGGTAAGAGTAAGTGAGCAACACATGAATCAAAAGAATGAATGTATTCTGACGCCCCATTGTAAGATAAGCTTCCTAAGAACAGGCGATATACATCAAGTTTCTTTAGTCCCTTTTCATCGTGAAAATAGGAAGGAAGGAGGGTATATTCCTGAATTTGAAGCCCTCAAAATATCTTAGCTGCTTTAATTTTTCAAAAAAACATCCTTGACAGTGGATTTTTCTGTTCCAACTCTGCTTAGGTAGAACACCCAGAAATCACAAACTTGGTTGCAGTTCCTCAGAGGAGTTAATAATTCGACTCTAAAGAAACAACATCAAAACAGGTTCAGAATGATTAAAGTGCTTGAAATCCTCTTGGGGGCTATTCACTTGTAATTTGTTATTTCTTGGACTGTCAAAGGCAGCTGTTGTGAATGGGAAATAATTGTTATTTACAGCCTTGTTTGCCTTTGATGGAGGCTTATGTGCTGCCAAGGTTACTGGGTTTGAAAAGGAAGAAGATTCACTTTCCCTTTTCCCTCCTCAGACAGTGGTTTGTTAAATCTGAAGTAAAGCAAAGAAGATTTTTAAAAATTCTATTAATAAAAAGAGAAGAATTCTATTAATAAAAAGCGAGACTTGGACTGTGTTCATGTCAAGTGGAATGAAATACTGATTATGCCATTTAATTTGTATAATGTGGGCTGCCAATGTGAAAACCTCAATGCAAGCAGTAGAACTTTTAGCCTGAATTATCTGATACTTATGTGGATAGTTTTTATCCTGAATTAGATCTCAGATTTTTTTTTTTTTAAAGAAAAAAAACAGATGTTCAACAAAGATTCTGAACAGAGTTGAGAAATCCATTCCACTCATATGGGTAGGGATACTGGGCCCAGTTAACAAATGTGACCTTAATTCTCGAGAGCTGCAGAGTTCCTCTTGCCATTGAACTTGGCTTCCTCCTCACATAATTTGAAGATATGATATACATTCAAGGGTAGCTTTGTTGGCATGTGCAGATCCCTGGGCTTCGGCTGCACAGCGGCGAGGCCGTTAGCACACAAGAAGTTGCCTCTCTGCCATACACAAATTCAATTAAAAGCTCCAGATAAAACTTTAATTAAAAGGTTGTAGAAACAAATGCATGTGTACCAGGCCTTACAACTTGCCAGACTCTGGCTCTGCTGAATCAGAGGGAGTGAATTCTGCAGACAATGGGCTTCTTCTATGAACAATACCTGGCTGCCAGCAACACACATTCTTGGCCATAATGAAAAACCTGAAAGGTTTGGAGGCTGGTGCCCTGATACCGCTGAAGGGCCCCAGTGTCCTAATTCTATAAGGAGGCCTCCTGAGGCCCTACTGTGGCCCCTCCTCAGGTGCTGCAGAACACAAGTGGGAAACGTCTGATATAGTTCGTTCCCTCCCCCGCTCATGGAAGAATCCAGATGCTGCTGGACAGTTTAAGTGACAAGGAGCTCATTCCCTCAAAATTCTGTGTGCAAACACATTAGAATATTAGAAAGGCCTTGCATACACCGATGCAGGCTTTGTCCCTATAACTTCAATGTGCTGGCTATCATCTTAGCCTTTGGACCTCGAGAAATCCCTTGTCCACATCAAAGCACTTCAGGATTGTAAAATTAGGTGTAATGTCTTCCTTTTATAGTCTAACTATTCCCACTTATTTCCATCTCTCCAGAAATGACCTCGTTTCCAGGCCATTGCTGCCCTCATCACACGCCTGGAATTGCTCCAGGTCATCCTGGATGTACTAGTCCAGGTATGGACAGACTAGTAGTGAATACAGCAGGGAATACTCCTTTCCTCAATGCTCTCAAGGCTGTCCTTCTACTAGTGATATCTCAGATGACACTTTTTGGTAGTGCAGTTTCACTGTTGGCACACGTTAAGCTTGCAGTCCACAGAAAACAGCTCTTCTCCGCATGAACTGATGATTTTCCAGTTCCCTTAAGCCTCTAACAGGTTGGGTGTTGAAGTGAATTTTATAGACTCTTTGGAGAACAGTCACTGAAACACATCATAATGCTTTTAGAATGTAAATATTTTTTCTGCTTCTTGACTCTCGAGGATTAGCCATAATGTTGGTCACCCCGTAGTAGGACTGAAAGAAGTTGAAGTGGAGCATCTTTTTCAATACAATACATGGAAGAAAACTGAGGCCCAAGAGCCAGAACAAGGAGCAAATATTTGCCCAGCCAGTGATGGCCGTGTGACCACAAGTTCCAGTTTGCCTGTTGTAATTTACTCAGAACATAGTCAGAAAAACATAACTATCTAGGTTTGGACAACAATTTAAATGATTGCCTTAAGTAAGGGCTCTTTATGCTGAATTACACTGACAGTTTCTTATGCCAACTCTGTTCCCCTTTGGAGCCACGTTTAATAGCGGTAAAAAGCATTCAGAGACCTGGGATTACATTTTCTTCAGAGATTCTGGCATCAGAACACAGTCCCATGGCAATTTGTCTTGAATGACTTCCACCGCTGACACCCCTCCCTCAGAAGTCCTTCTATACAGAACACTTGGTAGACAAAATAGTGCTGACCAATCGGGTTCTACAAAGAGGATCTAACAATATTTTTATGGTCCTAGGAGATGTTTGGAGTCAAGGCAAAGTCAAGTCTAAGTCAAAGTTTAAGAAGCTAGACCCGGTTGGCTCTAGTTCTTTCCTTCTGTGACCATGTCAAAGTTGAATGCACAGGAAATGGTTAAGACATTTGTTTGACATCAGGAAAAGAGAGTTCTGCCATCTTTTCTCAGCTCTCTCCTGTAAGCCCAAAAATATATAGGTATTTTAGGAGGCTATTTTTTAGGATTCATAAATGATTATCATATTTATGGAGGGTAAATGAGATGAAATTGTATTCTTGGTCATCCAGAAGTGGTTATTTAGTGACACACATTTCTAACTGCTAGGACCTAGTTTCTGGAAGCTGTAAAAATATGAAGTGATCCATAAATATACTTTGAAGACACACCGTGTGTTTGGAAGAATTTTTTTCATGCTTTGATTGCCTCTTTGAGATAATCGCTTGAGCAAGAAACATCTTGGTATATAATGTACGACAGTGAGCCAGTCGAGGGGTTTGAAAAAATGGTGACAGTAATAAATGCCAACTATTAATATTATTGTTTGGGGCATCTGCTAAGTTGAATTAGGCCTAAGTTCCTTCATGAGAATACCCGTGAACTCTCATCAATCATGTGTCATTCCCAAAGGCGACCAATCATAATGGCTATTTCTCCTTTAGGACAATGCCAAGCTCAACGAATCGAAGTCCTGCTAGTGTCAGTAAAACTAAGTGCTCTCAGGGGAAAGATATAGAGGGTCTTTTTTTTTTTTTTTTTTTTGGTAGGAGCATTAAAAACAGTCACCAAACAATTGACTTTGATGTGACGGCTCCCAAAGCATCATTTAAAAGATTTTCTGTAATCACATTTAAATTGCTCATGATTAAAAGAGCTTACCTATGAATGTCTGTATTTTATGACTTAAGTCATAGATAAACTATATTGTATACAGAGTTCTCCCTGACACTTCTGAGGAGTCATTTTATTTGTGTGTGTGTGTGTGTATGTGTGTGAGTACATCTGTGAGTGAGTATGTGTCTGTGTGTCTCTTTTGTTCCTCATGGTAAAATTAGGGAGTTTATTCCCAAAACTGGAAAGAATCTTATCAGGGTAATGTAGCTAATTCTTTGACCACATGCAGATATTTTTAAGACATTCGAGACCTTTATCTTGTTTCGATACATAGAAGCCTAAGCCTCGTAGACATACATTGGCTCATACCCTCTTGACACAAAAAGTTCTCTACCTTATAGACGCATGGAGGCCTATATCTTATAAATACACGGCTCTGTACTGGATAGACACATATAAGCCTACACTTTATGGACACATACTGGTTTATACTTTTAAGACCCTTAGAAACCTGTGCTGTATAGACACATGCTGACCTAAAAGTGTGTGGGCTTACAGAGGCCTCTATGTACCTTAGACACATGTTCAGGACTTTATCCCATATATACATATAGGCCTATATAACCTATCAGCACATATAAGCCTATAGCTTACAGACACACAGAGGCCTCTACCTTGTAGAAAGTGTCCCCAAATTCCTAATGAGTATTTTAAAGGCCCAAGCACACACCATTGAGATGTCCTTATAATCACAGACTTTTCAAACTTCAAGGTTTGTTATCCTGAGTTCTCTTTTCTCTGCAAATATTTGATAGGCAAGATGACTCTGACCCCAGATAATCTGTACTAGACTCACAGATTTGGTTCGCAGGGACAAGCCTCTAAGTGTTCTGATTCAAGGCCATTATAGATGCTCTTAGTGTATAACCATAACTATATATTATGTACATAACATGGAGAGAGCTTTTCCGCCAGAAGTCCTCTTTAGATGTACATTCTGTATTTAAAAAACATTGATTCATGTTAACTGATCGTGTTTATTCACCAAATCAGCCTCCAAATTTAGCACATCATTTTTGTGCAATTTTTTTTCTAAGCCTCCCTCATGCTTATGTTCCTTTATCTGCAGGTATCTGCAAATCCACCACAGTAACAAAATGAAGTCTCTTAAGATATTCTAAAGCATTCTGATATCTTTGCAGTTAATACATTTCATTTAAAACATCACCAAGGCAGGTTGTTGTCAGCTTGTAATTTATTTAAATTGCTATTGGCTTCATTTCCATTTCTCTCGTCTGCAGCTTAACATTTCAGAGACAGAAAGTGAATCTGAATTCAGAAAATGCAACATTTTTTTTTAAAATATGTGTTAATTCTTGCTAGGCCTGTAAGGAACAACTGGTTTTAAAAATTAAAAATAAATAAAGATACCTAATGTTAAGCCGGATACCTTCCTTTCAAAATGGGAAAATGAACATTTTCAGAAAGGCTGTCATGGCTATTGGAAGCTGCCAAGCAAGCTGGTGCAGGCTGGGTCTAGTATGGAGTATTGATTCAGATGTCATAATTAAATGAGCCTGAGACTGAGCTCAGATAGAAACTGTTTGGAAAGATGGATAAAGAGTCAGGAAGAGATATGAGTTAGAATCTCTTTCCCTAATAGTACTTGTCAGAATTTCAAGGGTGAGAGGTTCTATCAATTGGAACAAGAACGGTCTGGGAGTGATAGGGTTTGGCACCTTATCAATTCTCTCCCTTCTAAGAGAGCATGTGTGTGACATCTGTGATTTATTTCCGATCTACCAGTCTGCTGAGCATGAGTCTTGGATTTGCTGCCAAATTACTGTACTCGTCTCCATGCTAAAAGGCTGCTGTCACATTTAAGACTGTCAGAAATTCAGATCCTTCCCATGGGTGATCCCAGAGAACACATATAAGAGGGACTTCCCTTTGCTTATGGAGAGCAACGTGTGGAAGTTATTTTGTTGCAGATCAATTTATATATACCAAATTGCTCTCCCCCCCCCCCGTTTCTGTATCTATGATTAATACCATGGTATAGCCATATCCATGGAAATGTAAAATATAAAAACAAATTGTCTCCTGATCTCACCACCCTAACACAAATGCTACTTCCCGAGTCTCTGCCCATATGCACCCTATAATATTAACTTTCACACTCAGAAAAAAAATTTCCTGATTATCAGCAATTTATTTCCATCAGCAGACATTGCCCAAAGCAGCGAGGAGGAGCTAGTCTGGGTTGACTATGAACAGGGAGGTGGGTTCTAATACCTGTGACACAAGAGTGGGATGAAATGAATGCCCTTGCAACCACCTGTGAAAGAGACACACTTTCCTTTATCTTTTGTGCAGCCCTTGGGTGGTCTTCTCATTCACCAGCCAACTTCGTACAGTTGCGATCCTCTCATCTTCACCTCCTTACCGTCGGGAGAGAGGAGCAGGCAATGTGAGCACAGAGGACAGTAGTGATAGTTGATATTTTTCCTTCAATGCCATCTCCTCGTAGGCCTGTAGCAAGGAGGGCTATCATTTAACGTGGACACGGCAGTTCCTCTGGCCATTTGAATCATGACCCTCTGACCTGGGAGCAGGCCAGCATCTCTAGGATTTATGGGAAAGACCTTACTCTTGCAAAATGGCAGTGCTCACCAATCATTTGCTCACCATCTCCCTCTTTCGGCTTTCTCCTCGTTATTAGAAGAGTCATTCTTTTAAGCCACTCAGTTGCCTCGGGAACTATAGAGTGGACCTAGCAATAATTCTCTATGACGCATATCTCTACATAATCTTTTTCTGATCATTTGACCTAACCTGTGCCCTCACCCCCAGCAAAATTTACAAATGTCTCTTATTCTTAAGGCTCTGCAATTAATTTTCTTAACTAAGAATAGCAAACACACTAGAAAATCACAGATTGTATTTACATTCTGAGAAGCTAACTTCCTGCCCATTTACAATATGTGGCGGACAGATATTTGAGAATGATCAAAAATATTATAGGAATTGTTTTGTAAGTGTTGGGATGTGCTTACCTTTTTAGAAATCTAAAACTGGAGTTCCCGTTGTGGTGCATCAGGTTAAGAACCTGACATAGTGTCCATGAGGATGAGGGTTCCATCCTTGGCCTTGATCAGTGGGTTAAAGGATCTGGCATTGCCATAAGCTGGGGCATAGGTTGCAGGAGTGGTCTGGATCCGGTGTTGCTGTGGCTGTGGCATAGGCCAACAGCTGTAGCTCTGATTCCACCCCTAGTCTGGGAACTTCCATATGCCCGCAGGTATAAAAAAGGAAAAAAAAATTAAAAAAAAAAGAGCAGATAACTTGAATTATTTTTTTAAATAAGTAAATAAAATCATAAGACCCTTAGTTAATCCATTGCCCAACTCCCTAATCCCACAAATAAGAAAGAGGAGGTTCAGAAAACTTGAGTGCGTCAGCTGAGATTTTGAGATACCACAGTCTGGTACAGACTTTGGAGGCAGAAGACCTGGTAGGAATCACTGACATGCTTTGTACTTAATCCCTGGGCATCCTTAAAGCCGTTTACTCAGCTCCTTTCTGTACTGTGGTTTTCTCAACTCTAAAATGGAGAGAAGATACCTATGTCTAAAGTTGTTGTGAGGATTACATGAGATCCTGTTAGCAAAATGCTTAGCACCCTTCCCAGCATGTTTTAGTTAATGGGAGCCACCCTTTAATTAATGGAAATGATCCCTCAGGCTGGAGTTGGAGGTGGTAATTCTTACAGAATTAACATTCTTAGCCACCCAGAGAGCTTGGAGCTCTAAGACTTCATCTCTCCTGTGCCACGCCCTCCTTGATCTGAGCGGTAAGAGGGGGGGTCTGTGTGTAAGGAGCATCATCTTGAAGAAATACTTCTTCCTGCAGCATTTGGACTTTCATACTCCTATCTAGACCTAAGGAGTGTGTGTGTTGTGCATTGAGACAATCCCTGCTGGAGAGTGTTGCCAGAAATAAACAAGCTTGTCAGGAGCAAATGATTCATTTCTCATCTACTCAGATGACATCTGGTTTAAGTGTGATGAATACATGCTTGTTTAAATCACATGGTGACGGTGATGCTATCTGACAGAGATGTTTGCAAATATTTGGGGAATCTCCTAAGTACTTGCTACCAAAAGAGTGTGCTTATTTCACAGAGGACAAGGTATAAAGTTCAGTCTATCAAATCAGCGCTCGCCTCAGTCTCCTCAGGCTATGAGATTTGCAGCTACACCTGCCACGGTTTGAGGATTAAGAAGTGGTTATTTTGACATTAAATGTGGATGCCACTCACAACGTGCTGATGTGTAACAAATGCTCAGTGGTCATTAGGACATTTGGGAGACAGCCTCTGAATAAAAGACATGTCAAGCGCACCTACATGTTTGAATGGAATTCGGTACATTTAATGGTTTGGTTATTGTTTTCATTACCTTTGCAGCTATTCACTGCATAGTGTTGAGTGGGTTGTATTATGCCAAACGCAGAAGCATCTGAAAGGAAATGAAGACGTGTGCCTGCCAGGGGACCTCACATGGCCACTAAGGAAATAATCAGTGTTAACATAATGCTTGATTATTCAGGTTCATAATGGAAAGACGTGGCATGTCCTGCAAAGCGGTTATGTCCTGAGAATTATAAGTCATTCTGGATTATTCTTGCCAAGCCGATTCCTTGTCATCCTGAATAACCTGAGAATTAGCAGTATTTAGCTGAAATATATTGATAGTCATTTGCATGTAGGGAATTTAAATTATAGGTAGAAATTCTAAATTATCTGAATATTGAAAGTTGAAGGCTTATGCATAATGCATAGCAATTGCTCAGTGAGTTAGGAATAAACATTTACATGGAGAAAGTCGTGTGAAACCTGTGTCAAAGCGTAAAGAATGCATGCTTGATATATAGCCCCTTTAATAATATATTTATGCAAGAGAGAAAGAACAAATTTCTCTTTTTATGCATGACATCAATAGGTACTGTTTGAATAGCCCATAACTGTTTTTAAAGTATTTGCCATGAATTATGTCATGTGAGATAATATCCTTCTTCTATCCAGGTATTTAATTATATTTTTCAACAATATAATCGACATTTCGAATACATGGTTGTTTTCCCAAAGCATCAATAAACAAAACTAATTTTAAAAACTTATATAAAACCGGCCCCACATATTTCAAAATAATTGATTTTTATATACGACGTCTATCATCTCTATCATTATAGTTTCTGAAAATTGTTTCTAATTTACTCTCAGAAAAATGAGGAGGTTTATCCACAGCATTGCAATAGGCATGTTATGGCGCACCCAAAAATAGGCCAATTTATATGGAACACAAATTACAGATGTTCCAGGCATGTCCAGAAGCGTGAATGGAGGTGGAGTGAATGAATGTAAAACAGAGAGAGAGAAATCACCTCTGCTCTGATGACAACGAGCTTCAATTCATGGTAAGAGATCAGGTGACCTAGAATTGAACGGGGTCTTGGAATATCTTGATCAGACTAGAGATTTATAAAAATATAAAATGCAGGCTTTCCCATTGTGGCTCAGTGGGTTAAGAACCCGACGAGTTTCCATGGGCATGTGGATTTGACCCCTGGACTCGCTCAGTGGGTTGAGGATCTGGCGTAGCCACAAGCTGTGGCATAGATCACAGATGCAGCTCGGCTCCGGCGTTGCTGTGGCTGTGCTGTAGGCCAGCAGCTGCAGCTCCAATTCGACCCCTCGGCTGGGAACTTCCATGTGCTGTGGGTGCGGCCCTAAAAAGAAAAATGTATGAAAGATGCGGAAGGGTACATATGAACACATACATGTGTGAAAATGTATGTTTTCTATTCATATATGTGTGTCTGTGCATAGAAAGAAGAGTGAAAGGGTACAGGAAACTGAGGAGTACTTAACTTGAGAAGAAGTAAAGAAGAAATCAGTGCATGAAAAGGATCTATTTTTGCTCTGTACATTATTATTTCAATAATAATAGTAATACTGTATTACTTCAATTTTTTTGCAATGAGACTGTATTTATTTGTTACTTAGGTAAAAATAAATAAATAAGCCTAAAATGTACGATGATACCAAGAGTCGAAAGTGGGAGTTTCCATTGTGGTGCATCGGGTTAAGAACTCAACATAGTGTTCGTGAGGATTCAGGTTCAATCCCTGGCCTCGATCTGTGGGTTAAGGATCTGGCATTGCTGCAAGCTGCAGCATAGTTTGCAGATGTAGCTTGGATCTGGCATTGCTGTGGCTGTGGCATGGGCCCGCAGCTGCAGCTCCAATTCTACCCCAGCCCAGGAACTTCCACATGCCACAGGAATGGCCTTAAAAAAAAAAAAAAAAAAAAAAAAAAAAAAAAAGAGTAAAAAGTGGACCAACCTAGTCAGATCTTCAGATCTGTCTTTATTGTTCGCTGTGTTTTAAAGGAACTTTCTGGTTGGCCCTCAAGCAGTGATGGTTCTAGGTATCTTAGGAGAGTGAATATCCCTCTTACGTCACTTGATATATTTCTGTCCGGTGGTTCACTGTTGAATAACAGGTCTTGGGGGGAGGAGAGGGGCTCTAATTCGTAGTATTTGTTCATCTTCATGATGTATATACTTTCCTGGTGGCCACTTTTAAGCTACCAACCTGACATTAAACAGTCCATAAAATCCCTGGAAATTATTGACTTTCATCACGGTGGCTCAAATTGTGGCATCTGAAGCTTTGATTCTCTGCCACAGGGATGTTCCTTTGGACTGGGTACCAGATTTCCCTGAAAACCTGTGCCCTGAGCTAGGGGTGGGGTCTCATGACAGGAGGGAGAGGAAGACTTGTTTATTAATCCTATAGTCGACATGAGTGTGGCACTGAAACCCAGGGCTGAGTCTTGCTGAGCTGCTTCCAGATCCAGGTGGCACCTACCGCTCTTCCCACGGTGGCCATTGGCCTATTCCCAACATAGCACTGCCCGCGTAGAAGCAGATCTAGTTGGCCTCTTCAAGCCCTTCATTTTGGAAATAATAATTCATAGGGTGCCTAAGAACAATAAATCACTTAGAAACTGGTAATGCTCCTTAAATATTTGCACCTGATGTGTTTTCTTCAACACACCCATGTGTTCAAAGACTGCCCAGTTTTTTTCCAAATGGCATGATGTTTGTATGATTCCTACAGATGTACATCCAAACAACAGGTCAGATTTAGAGGCAGAGAAGGCAGGACCTCTGTACCTCTAGGAGGCTTCCCTATTAAGACATGGTTTCCAGTCAAGGGCTAGTTAGCCAAGTCATGTGCTTTGAGCTGGCCTGGTCAAAGACAACTACATTGATGAAGGGGCTCTGACTTAATTAAGATGAGGCCTCTTTCAAGCGACTGCCTGGAAATCAGCAAAGAGGAGCCTGGGGCCATTGCTAACCTTCCTGCTCAAAAAGCAAAAGATGCAAAGGAAGAACAGTGTTTGAGGCTGTAGGCAAAGATGGATGCAAATGATGATAACACTTTGCTCTGTCCCCAACCTAAGAATATCGTCAGCCATAGAAGAGAAGGGACATTTGCTCCTTTGTGAGGCCAACCCATCGCAAGTGGGAGTTGTAGGTACTGGTTTTGTCTGCAGTCAAGGCGGTGGCTGATTGACTTTTATACATTAGGCATCTTGATATTGGCAGGGGTGTTTAGGTGATGCAGACCAGAGAAAGTTCATTAACACAGTCAGCTCAGGATGGTTTAGATTCTCCAGGAGACCAGCTTTGCCCAGCATCCTACAGAGACCTTGGAAGGAGTCCTGGGGAATCTGTCTGCTGTCTTTACAGCGATCCGGGGAAGCACATGTAAGAAAGACATGTTTGATTTGGGGATTATAGGCCTAAAAGAGGTAGCCCGAAGAATGTCTTCATCTCAGTTTGCTTTTGTTGCTTGCTGAGCATGCCGGCTCCATGGGAAGATTAGACCGTTCTTGTTTGTTTGGAAGAAGCATTCAGAAAACCCAAGGCCTTCAGCCTCCTGCAGTCACTAGGCTGGCTGGGGACGCCTGGTGCTCTGCCCTGAACTGAAGGTCTTAGTTAAAATTTCCTTTTTTCTCCCCTTCTAATCTACCCTGAACCAAGCTTATGGTGGGTTTATTATGTAGTTGTATTTATTTTATTCTTTGGTCTGCTTTTTTTTTTTTTTTTTTGATCTGTGATCTCTGGATTTTCAAGCAGTGATTTGTAGAAAGCATGCTGAGCAGCCCGAATGCCACCCCAGGCACTGCTCAGAAAGGATCACCAAACTTCAGCAGCCATTAGATCAAAGCAGAAACCAAAACAGAAAGACTGGCTGGTGGGGAAACGCTGACCTTTCTGTGTGCTGGCTCCAAGCGCATATGGATTGTCCTTCCTGCCTGGGAGAATCATTTCCTAAGTCAATTGGCTTTCACTGAAGAAATGTCAGCATTATGATCAAAAGCTCCATGAACCTTCCTGAACGTCCAATGGCAAGGGCGAGGGGGCTTCCCTTGGGTGTTGCCTGAATAAGCCAAATAGTGTACTGGTTGGAATAAATTTTGCAGTTGTTTGTGTTTATGTTGCTTGAACTTGAAGATGGCTAGTGGTTTTCCAATTCTGTGAACTCTTGTCTTCTGCTGGGCAAAGTTCTATGTGTACCTCTGATTCTCATTTCTGCATTATGCCCTATAGTTACCAAGTGGTATAACAGAAGTTGCTATTATATGTCCTACCTAGGTGATGCCGTGGAAGGAGTGTTTCTGATTTCTTGTTTGGTGTGGAATGAGGGATTCCAGTGAACCAAGGTTGTTGGGCAGTGCCTTGTGGGTTGCATTAACAATCAGATAAAGAATTGGTCACAAACTGCCTGTCACCACAATCTGTAAGCTATGTGAACTCCTGAGTAGACAATACTTTCTACCATGCGAATTATTGACAGGATCATGGGTTAGGCATGGCTATGATTACAGAGCCTCTGCTGTACCAGGTAATGTGATAGAGTAGCTATCCTAAAGCAGCTTAAGAGCCAAGTAATATTTCTACATTTTACCACATGAATAAAATCATGTCTCCAGGATCAAACACCTAAGTGGCAAAGCTGCAATTTGAACCTAGATCTCCCAACACCAGAACCTCCTCTCTCTCCATGATTCAATGCCGCTTTAGTGGAAAATGAGGAAGTGATAAAAGTGGCCTACCATAAATACACAGAAGCACCATTTTCGAGAGGGGATTTCTAATAGCACACTCAATCTACCTATGTAACTGCTGGCTCTAAATAGAGTTAAGTAAATCCTTTTAATGGAATAAGATGCTCAAGGGAGATAGCATTAACATATAAGATGCTTATCATTCGTTCCCCACATTCCAAACAGAAGCAAGAGATGGTTTGATAAATGAATTGAACAATAGAGTCATTTCACTGTTGCTTCCAGAAATACCTTTTAAAAACAGTGAGAAGAAGTTTGGTGTTATCGCAAAATTTCCCCATCAAGGATTGAAAGTTATTTTTTTCATTCACATGCACTTTACACGTTTAACTTCTTTTTCTTTTCTTTTTTTGAATCGGCATTCACAGTTTTTATTATTAAAGTATAATTGATTTACAGTATTGTGTCAATTTCTGCTGTACAGAATATTTACTCGGTCATACATATACATACATTCTTTTTCTCATACTATCTTCCATCATGTTCTAGCCAAGAGACTGGATATGGTTCCCTGTGCTGTACAGTAGGGCCTCATTGCTTATCCATTTTAAATGGAATAGTTTGCATCTATCAACCCCAAACTCCCCATCCATCCCACTCCCTCCCCCCTCCCCCTTGGCAACCACAAGTCTGTTCAACTTCTTTTTCTTTGTGGGTGGTTGATTGAAATTATTTCCCCTAAATATAGAAAGCATTTGTGTCTACAGCCATTAAAAAAAAAAAAAAAATGGCAAGACGGTACATTCACCTTCAGCAATCGGTACTGCTGACAAAGGAGGATCCAAGTTAAAAACAAAATGATTCTTAAGTGGCATTAGAATATGGTATTCTTCCCTTTTTCTTGTTGTTCTTTATACTTTAAATTTGGCTTTGCAGCAAATAAAGATTTCGTGCTTCACTTGGCTTGGCCACCTGAAAGAGTCCAATAAAAGATCCACTAGGGAATTTTTGAAAAGAAAGAATGCAGTGGAGCAACAAAAGAGACGTTCAAAGACATACACACAGAACACTCACACCCAGCACACAAATGCATATACGCAGGCACACCCCCTCACACACACACACTCAAACCCACCACACACATGCACGCACCCAAGCCAGTTAAAGTAAATGTGCAAAAAACCTAATCAGAGCTGACATTTATTAAGGGACTAAGATATGCCTTCCATGGTGCTAGGCAATCCAGCCCGTGAAAGCGTTAGCCTCTTTCTTTCTCAAGAGGGCGGGGCTGTGATTACCACCATTTCTCAGAAGAGGAAGTGAGAGCAGAGAAATACAGTACAAAGGAAGAGATCTGTGCTGCTCTGAACTGTACTCAAACTATGCACATCATCTAAAAATTTACAAGCATTTCAGCTTAAATCTCTTACTCTGGCATTTTTTTCCTTCTACCATACAGCCCTGCAGAACTCTGTTCAGTGAGCAAATTGTGATGCAGATCCGTGTGCTGAGAATAAGCTTTCTGGACTGGGTGCCCTGACTTTGTGTGTGTGTGTGTGTGTGTGTGTGTGTGTGTGTGTGTGTGTGTTTGCCATTTCTTGGGCCGCTTCTGCGGCATATGGAGGTTCCCAGGCTAGGGGTCAAATCGGAGCTGTGGCCACGGGCCTATGCCAGAGCCACAGCCATGCGGGATCCGAGCCACATCTGCAACCTACACCACAGCTCACGGCAATGCCAGATCCTTAACCCACTGAGCAAGGCCAGGATCAAACCCGCAACCTCATGGTTCCTAGTCGGATTGGTTAACCACTGCGCCATGACGGGAACTCCTGGGTGCCCTGACTTTAAGTCTCAGCAGCAACTCCCTGGATGGTGCGCCAGTGAAACAGCTGCCCCACCTCTGAGTCTCTCTCCATTCCCAGTTGGTCCCCTGCACTCCTCCGGGAACACTTCCCCAAACACAGACCGCGTTACGTCACTGTCCTGCTGCAAAATCCCTGCAAGGAGGTGGTCGGGCCTCAAATCTTGAGCTTAGCTCCAAAGGCCTTTCACACACATAATACACATAATTCCCCCTCTGGATCTTTTGTATTTCCCATTCCCATTTCCTGTCTATATCTAGAAAATCTCTCTTTCATTCGAGACCTGGTTCACAGGTCACCCCCTTTCCAGGGCCCTGCCCAGCTCGCTGCCGTGCACTTTATGTCAGCATTGAGTGTCACGTGCTGACTGTGTTTATTCACATCTCGGCACATTAGACTTTCAGCTACTTGCGAGAACCGCCTGCCCCCTTGTTTCCCAAGCAATGGGCGCAAAGACTGGGGTGGATTCAATCTTCAAAATGCAAGTTTGTTTGGTATTTTTTAGCGATTGAACACATGAGTGAATGTCTTCACCCTGCTGTGGTCTCATTTCTCTCCAGCCCTCTCCTTGCAGCTGTGTGTCGTGTTTGCTGGGAGGTGACCTTTTATTCAAGGTTCTTTTCAGGGTCCGTGCATCTGGCCAGGCAGTTCTTTTCAAACATCTTGCTATTTTCCCCTCTCAAAATGTTCTTGGTTTATCCGCTCATCTCTGAACAAAGCTATTTACGAGGCAGTGTTCCTGGTCGTTTGGCAGGGGGGCCTGCTCTCAGGGCTTTCCTCAATTGATTTGACCCATTTTTTCACACATACGATTAGAAAACTGCTTCGGATGTGATTTCTCTTGAACAAAAGCCGCACCTAACATTTAGAGGGGCTCAAATATTGACTCTCTCTCTTCCATGCTTCATTTACAGAGTTAAATAGAAACTGGGAGTTAGGAGGACTCCAAATTTACATTCCTGAATACTTAGGAATGTAATAGTCTTTGCTGGTTATCAAGCAAAGACAACAGAGAGCCTGCCTGGCCCAGAGGCTGAGCTGCAACCTGGGATCCCACTCTGCACCTGCAGAACAGAAGTTCAGATTCATGCTGTGTGGAGTTCCCATTGCAGCTCAGCAGTCAACGAACCCATCTAGTATCCATGAGGATGTGGGTTCCATCCCTGGCCTCGCTCCATGGGTTAAGGATCTGGTGTTGCCACAAGCTACAGTGGGATCTGTTGTGGCTGTGGCTGTGGCATAAGCCCAGGAACTTCCACAGCCTGCAGGTGTGGCCATAAAAAGAAAAAAAAAAAAAAAAGAATTCTCTTTACCTAAAGGTCATCATTATTCTGTCACCAACTAGGTCACATTTTTTTGTAATGCCATAAGGAACAAATGCCACATTCTGCCACAAACGTAGCTTCTAACCAAGTTGGTGATAATGAGTCATGGAATTATCTGGACTCTCAAGAGAAAAGCAGCGTATCGGAAAAGGACCAAAACGCTGGCATTGTCACGTGTTGACATTAAAATGACACCTTAGCATTTCTGATGATTTTCCCATGTTAACACCTAGGTATTTAGCTTAATATTTAAGGAATAGAGGCTATTGATTAACAATTCATAGTTCACAGTCCCAGCTCTTCTTCCTAAGACCTATGGATAAGAAGAAAAAGTGTTGAAAGGACCAGCACTGCCTAATGGCCACTTCCTATCTTGCTAAAGATATTGTCTCGAGGGGAGTTGTATTTCCTGGAATTGCTTTTCACATCCTATTTCTTAGCCTCCAGAATCCTCCAATTTTAAAAATTTTCATCAAGCTGTGAAAACTGTTCTGTAGTTTATCTTCCCCCAAAGGGAAGGTGTAGATGTTGACTAGAAAGCACTTTGTTTTACTCCAAATATTTGAGTCCATTTTTTTCAATTCAATTCTTGATTCTGCCAGTGTCCAAATCAGCGTTTGGGAGCCTGATCTTCCAAAAGCAAGGGCATCTGTTTTAGGTCCTGGAGAGCATCTGTGATCGGTGGAGGGGGTGTGAAGAAGTGAATGGGCGTGGATTGGCATCTCTTTGGGTGTGTGATTACTCTTTTGTGTTTCTCCAAAAATGTTTGTCTGCTTCTCCTTTTGCCAAATCTGCTTGTCATTCCCTTGGAGTCATTAAGAAACAATATGTGTTGCTGTGCTGTGTGAGGTTTACCAGGATTTTGAGGTTTGTGAATCCCCAAATCCTGCAGAGACACACGTCCTGCTGGTAGCACGTGGATGGAAGAAGACTGAGACATAGAATGGCTTGACGGTCCTATTTCTCTGTTGGGAGCAGCAAAAACCCTGGTGTTACCTTTAAGGGAGAGAAGAGCACACATCCTGAGTTTGAAACGTGATTTATGCCGGGGAAATCACACACTGTGCATGGGGTGGAACCCTAGAGACCAGATGGAAACAACAGCTTCAGTCCTAGCAAGGTTTCTAAAAAAGGAAAGAGGCCAATCTATTCCTGCACTTGCAGCTGCAGTTCCAAGTGAACTGATTGAACATCTAAACAAAACCAATGTGAAATTCATCGGGAAGCTAAGGCTTTCTATCACCATGTCTGGTTCAAAAGTGAGTTGTTATAGCAACAGGAGAAAAGTAAATGAGCATTTCACGTTGTACAACGAAGCCTGCCTCGGTTCTAAACAGCGCGGTCCATGCACGCCCAAGTCGTTTGAAGAATCCCATTTTAATTGTTAAGTCTGGCACCAAACCCACCTTTAAAACCCAAAGTTCATTTCAATTAACCTTATTCCCCAAATCGATATAATAAATTCTCTGGCCGGATGAGATGGAGCAACGGCCTGTCTGATGCAGATGACCTCAGGAAAATATGGTGCCATGGATTTCGGTGCTGAAGGATAGCCAAAGCGCTGAGTGGCCCTGAGCTCCCGGCAGGGTACACAGAGCCTTTCACCTCTAAATCATTGTTTTTAATCCAGTATAGATTGGAAGCAGGCGAGAGACCTTGCTTTTTAACACGTGTTCGCTGACCTGTATTAAATTGGATGTTGATCTGGGTCCAGCTTCAAATAGATGTCTATAGGGTGGACATTTTCTGAGCCCCACTGACTTCCAAGAAACTAGGCTGATGGAGATCGGAGAGGCTTTTTGGGTTTGGTTTGCCCCTGCCCCTCCACAACTGCAGCAGAGTGCCCTGTAGGGAGATTTCTTGGATCAGTGGTTGTGTCTTAGGCATCTTATAAGGAGCCTATCTCAAGGCTAACACATTTCTATTTAGCGAAGCATTTATAATGATCAGTGTTGAGGATTATCACATTTAAATTAATTTGTAAATATGTAAAACAACGAGGAAAGGAGAACCAACCCTTAGTCCCTGAGAGCGACCCTCCCACAAAGCCTAAGGCAAATTTTAATTATTAGCTATAACTGATGTGTATAATTAGCCTGGGCTAATATTCCCTGATGCCTTTCTATTTAAAGGCACAGACACGCTATTAACATACCCAGACAAGTTTGCGAGTCTAAGAAATCATCTCCATGTCAGGATGAGAAGCACTAAATGAGTCAACAGACTGGCAATTTGGGACTCTGAGGGGAACTCAAACTCTTAAAGCCCTCACCAGAGGGGACCTGTTGTGTAAACAATGGGAGAGACCTCAGTCCCTCCCGAAGACACCGCACCCCCCATCTCCCGCCTCACCCCCCACCTCCCTCCTCACCCCCATTTGTGGAAGTAAGAAGTACGTGCCCCGCCCACTTCCCCCCCGGTCACCCTGGCAGAGGTGGAATTGTCCTGCTCCCTTGCTCTGCACCGCCCAGTGTCCCAACGTGCAGAGGATCCGACTCATCTGGGAGGATTTAACAGAAAGAGAAGTGCTCTGGACCCCACTATGATTTTTATTTATTTTTATTGGGATGTAGTTGCGGTACAAGGTTGAATTTGCTCTAGGTTTATAGCAAAGCGTCTCAGTTATAGGTATCTGTGTATCTATACACCTGTGTTTATTCTTTTTTCCCACGTAGATTATTTCAGATCATTGCATAGACCTCCTGTGCTCTACAGTAGGTCCCTGTTAGTTATCCCCCTCTATAGAGTCGTGTGCATGTGCCAGCCCCATCCTCCCAATTCATTTTAATTAAGCAAGCCCGGGAGAGAGGCCAGGAGCCTGAATTTTTAACAAGCTCCACCAGTTATGCTGATGATCATCAAGGCTTGGGTACCATTGCTGAATCACATCCCCTTGGGGGAAGGCCAGGAAGAGGGAACGCATTCCTCCATCAACGAAATCCACCCCAGACGCTGGCTGGCACTTCCGCAAAATATCCTGAAAGCCCATCCAACCCCATGTGTTTCTTTTCAAAGACCGTCCTCCAAAAATGTCTAATAGTAACATTTTCATAGATTCTGGAGCAATTTGATGTAATTCTGTAATTCCTATAGAGGAAAAAAAAAACAAAGCCTATATCCTGGACCTCCAGACCCTGCTTGATCTCCTCTGTTGGAAGCTTTTTAGACCCTCTTCTGCTCCAGTCAAGCTCTTGATGGCTCCAAGTCTTTGTGGTGTTGTTTCGCTCAGCTCTTTCCCCAGATCTTTGCTTGGCTGCCTGTGTCTCAGCCCTCAGATCCCCCCAGCTCATAGATCACCTCCTTGAGTGGTCTCAGGACCTTCCATCTGGAGTAGGTCCCTCACCCACCACCCACATCCCTCCTGCCCCTTCATGGACTTGGCATTTCAAGACCACAGTTTTCCTACTTCGCCGTCCTTATTATGTTCTGCTAATATCTTATGTATTATTTGTGTGTTGCTTGTTCCTCTTCCTGCACAAAAGTCAAGTCCAAAACGTCAGGAGTTTATAGTTGCTGACAGACAGCTGCCACCCCTAATACCTTACAGCCAGTGAGGCCACTGGATCCAGGCTAGCCGACTCCGGGGCCCTGTCTCCCAGGTCACAGCAGACAGAGATGTGGCACCATCTTTCAGTTTCACTTTCATGCTGGCAGAACAGATGTCATTGTTATGAGTGTATTATGTTCTAAATGATAAATGAAAATAACTGTAAATCGAGATTCCAAGTTTCATTTTGAGTCCACGGGGTATTCAGTCTTTTTGTTTTGCTTTTTGGTACCGGAAGAAATTCATTTTGGATTATTTCCCATCTTAGAGGCCTGCGTCTTCAGGCCAGGGACATTCATTCTTACTCTACATTGTAGTTTTTATACTGGCCCAGTGGATCGACAGTAACGAAAATCATCCTAGAGACACATACAGTTAAAACGGGGGTGGGGGTGGGCGTTGAACAGATTGGCCATCCATTCCTGGAACTTGTCACATAGTAGATTTGGTGTTTCTAACACCAAATCCCACCGAGCCCTTGTCACTCAGTTTGGCATTAATGTTCAAGTTATTTTAAATTCATATTTTCTTCAAATATTTCCAGTACTCTCCCCCTTTTCTTTTTACTCTACCAAAGCCTTGTGCCTCTTCCTAATCCTTTTGTGAATCCAGATACATTTTTTTCCTTAAATTTTTTTTTTTTTTGCAAGAGAACCGCCAAAGAGTTGACACTTGGCATGTGGTGATTCAAAAAATACACTGTCCCTTCTCACCACCCCTGATGTCTTTATCTGACAAAATCCATATGCTGTGTGATCACCATGGCAACTAAGTAGGATTGTAATTGCAACCCTGGAAAGCTAATTTTTTCACTCAAATTGTGGCATACGTTTAACCTGTCTGAAGTTTCAACAAATCATCTTTTAATGACAAGTGTTTTGAAAGGTCTAATTTAGCGTGTTTGTTTGAAGGCACATTTCTTTCCCTTCTTTAACTTAATAAACTAGCTCTAAAAGAGGGAGCAGGAGAGACTGCAATGTTTTCTGACCTTACCTTATAAAATTATACCTGATCATTTTATAGCAATGCATTCTAACTGCGTGACTCCCTCTGAAAGATACACAGACATCAGCATCCTCAGACCATGTGGTGGGAATCAAATAAAGCTCCATGGAGATACAGCCCTAGAAACAAAGGGATTTTGAGATCTAAGTTCCAGACTCTTTTCTTCCACCTGCCATTGAGGAAATGCTGTCTCTTCTGTGACCAGTGACATGAATATTAAATTGAAGTTTCTCACTTAATGAACTTTAGCTGAGGTTAAATTTTCCTTGTTGCCAGTCATTTCTACAGTGGCAATTTTATTTTTCTAGATCAACGAAGTATTGCCTTTGGAAAAGTATATGGGCCCAGTCATCAGATTCCGCTGGGATGTGAGAGGCAGAAAGTGATGGATGAGAAATTTTAAGAATCTAGTTTTGACCAAGCCAAAAATTATAGGCATTGCCAGCAAGGAGGCTATGCTCTAGCCACCTGGAACTTTGTGATGTTGAAGAAAAAACCCAGGAATGAAATTTAAAAGATGAGGCTTCTAGTTCTGGCTCAAATAGTTTCCAGTTGTGCCACCATAACTCAGTAACATAAAGTAGATGGCTTGAAAGTATGAGCTATGTGTACTCGAGCTCAGGTTTGCCCAGGTCTCCTTGAAGGGTTTAGGGATAAGCTGACATGAATCTATCTGCCTGAGGGACAAAAATCTTCCAGGGAAGACCTCAAGCAACCAGAAGGGAAAATGAGGCAGCCCAGCATGGTCCAAAGAGCAGAGGGTCCGAAAGAGAAAGATAAATACCATACAATATCACTTATATGTGGAATCTAAAATATGGCACAAATGAACCTATCTACAAAACAGAAGCAAACTCATGGACACAGAAAACAGACTTGTGGTCGGGGGGGGGAGGGGAGGGGGGTGGCGGCGCAGAGTGAGATGGACTGGGAGTTGGGGTTCATAGATGCAAACTATTACACTTAGAATGGACAAGCAATGAGATCCCACTGTATAGCACAGGGAACTATATCCAATCTCTTGGGATAGACCAGGATGGAAGACTGTATGAGAAAAAAAAATGTATATATATGCATGACTGGGTCACCATGCTGCACAGCAGAAATTGACACAACACTGTAAATCGACTATGCTCTAAAGAAAAAGGAAACTGTAAAGATAATAACAACAATAATAAAAAGGAGCAAAGGGTCTGAAAGGAGGGGAAGGGGAATCTTGAACCCAGCATAGTGTCCCCCCTCCCATCCAGCGCACCCTGGGACCCCCGTCCCAGCCACCAGAGAACAGAGGCTGACCAGAAAAGCAAAACAAAGAAAAGAGGTGTTTTGCTAGCATGACCACACCTCCCAGAATCCCCTGGGTTTACGTGCCTGCTGTCCTGGCAGAATTTCCCATTGCTTCTCCTTTCACTATCAAGTACCCTGGTTTTAATCACGAAGTATGTGGTCACCTGCTTGGTGGTGACATTTCTGTGGGTTGAAGACCGCCAGAAGGTAGTGGCATGTTGTAGAGTGTGTAACTATATAGCTCCTGGGGTGAACTGAGGAGCCCTAGCCCCCTCCCAGCCCCCTCGCCCAGGTGCCTGGTGAGCCCTGAAATGGGTTCAGTGAGCTGGTGAGATTAGAAGAGTTAGGAGCAAGACTGCAAGGAGGTGGCAGCAGGAGCATCACTACCATCAGTGGAATTGGAGCCGAGAAGAGCCAGGTGTGGAGGTAAGAGGGTGACTAACTGAAAGGCCAGTGCTTAGGAGAACCTGGACAGTGCACCCTACAAACCTCACATGTAGTGGGGCTCTGGGTGGAAGCAGAGAACCATGGCTGGGACTGGGGGGCCACACCTGTCCTGGCGCAGGGGGCCCTCACGCTCCTTCCATCAGGCTCCCCAGGTGACTGGGGAAGCGCATACCACGTGGGAGTAGCGCATACCACGTGGGAGTAGCACATACCACGTGGGAGTAGCGCATACCACGTGGGAGTAGCGCATACCACGTGGGAGTAGCATAGGAGCAATGGTGCAGACTTTGCATCACTCTTGGGCTTTCAGACAATGCTCCCAGTGGTGGCCCTGCCGCTGGTCCAGCCACCAAGCTCATTCCAGGCAGAGATGTTTTCTTGGGCTATCCATCCTCAGCGACCCTTCTGATGATCCCTCTTCTTCTTCTTCTTCTTCTTCCCTCCCAATCTCCTGCCCCCACACGCAGGGTTAGCTCAGGTTTAGAAAAAACTATCCCTCTGTCCTCCTTCTGGCTTCTTCTCATCTAGACATTCTACCTAAGCTCAGGAATCCCTTTTCCCTTTGGCCTGAGATTTCATTAAACAAAGACCAGAAAAGTGGTCAGTCTAATTCTGGGCACACTTCCTACATCATGGCTCCCTCATAACTAAAACACAGAGCCAACTTCTTGTTTGGAAGGAGAAAAGAGAGTTGGTGCCTGATGGGAGGGGGAGGGAGTGGGAGGGATCAGGAGCTTGGGCTTATCAGACACAACCTAGAATAGATTTACAAGGAGATCCTGCTGAGTAGCATTGAGAACTATGTCTAGATACTCATGTCGCAACAGAAGAAAGGGTGGGGGAAAAAACTGTAACTGCAATGTATACAACTAAGGATAACCTGACCCCCTGACCCCCTTGCTGTACAGTGGGAAAATTAAAAAAAAAAAAAGAAAGTGAAGGGCAATAAAATGAGGTGTGTTTGTATATCGATCTAAATACCAAATAAAAAAATTCCTCAACGAAAAAAAAAAAAAAAAGAAAAGAGAGTTGGGAGACTATAAAAGAAAAAAATGACAACTTACATTGGTTTTCTTTCTTTTTTTTTTTTTTTTTGGTCTTTTTTTTTAGGGCCACACCCATGGCATATGGAGGTTCCCAGGCTAGGGATCCAATCCGAGCTGTAGCTGCCGGCCTACACCGCAGCCACAGCAACTCAGGATCTGAGAGCTGCATCTGCAACCTACACCGCAGCTCATGGCAATGCCAGATCCTTAACCCACTGAGCAAGGTCAGGGATCGAACCTGCGTCCTCATGGATACTAGTCGGATTCCTTTCCACTGAGCCACGATGGGAACTCCTACACTGGTTTTCTATTGCTGCTGTAACAAATTGCCATAAACTAAATGGCTTAAAACAAGACTAATTTATCGCACAGATCTGCAGGTGAGAAGTCCTGGTGGGTTCAGCTGGTTCCTCTGCTCAAAGTCTCATGAAACCAAAATCAAGGTGTCTGCCATTGTGGGCTCGTCTCTGGAGGCCCTGCGGTTGGATGGGGTGAGAGTGGGGGTCCGGTTTTACGCTCCTTCATGCTTTGGGCCCAGATCTGTTCGGTGTGTCTACCCTTTCCTTCCCCACTGTCAGCCTGATGTTCTTCTCCGCTTTTAGCCACCTCTCATTCCCTGGCTCAGGGCCTCCTTCACCTTCAGAGCCAGCGACAGTGGATCAAGTCCCGCTCACATTTTGACTCTTTCACTTCCTCTTCTGATGCATCTTTCTTTGGTTGCAAATAGAGAAAGTTCTCTGCTTTTAAGCGCTCAAGTGATTAGACTGGTCCAATAATAAATGATAATCTCCCTGTGTAAGCCTTGTAACTGTAATGACATCTGCAAAGTCCCTTTAGTCAAGTAACAGAACATGGTGTGTCACTAGAGGGCAGAGGCCATGGCAGCCAAAATTCTGACTCTCCACAAATTTAATATCTCAAAACAGTGGCCAGTCACACTACTGTTCTCTTTTTCCTTTTTATTTATTTATTTACTTTATTAAAGTGTAGTTGATTTACAGTATGGTGTCAATTTCCGCTGTACAGCACAGTGACCCGGTCATATAGATAGATAGATAGATAGATAGATAGATAGATGCACATTCTTTTTCTCATACCATCTCCCATCATTTCTAGCTCAAGAGATTGAATATAAGTTCCCTGTGTGGTACAGCAGGACCTCATAGCTTATCCATTCTAAATGGAATAGTTTGCATCTATGAACCCCAAACTCCCCATCCGTCCTATTCCCTCCCCTCTCCCCCTTGGCAACCCCAAGTCTGTTCTCTATGTCTGTGAGTCTGTTTCTGATTTGTGGAGAGGTTCCAAATAATGGCATTTGAAGCAACATGGAGGCAACTAGAGATTCTCATACTAAAGGAAGTAAGTCAGAAAGAGAAACACACTTCTATTCTTAGAGCGCCTTTTCAACTTCAGATAAAGCGAAAACTCTGAAGTAAAAAGCCAGGAGATAGAAAATGAACAGAGCCACAGCACACACCGGGGTGAGGATCAAATGAGGCTTGAGAAAGCTTTCACCAGAGAGACTGCTGTAACTCTGCGGGCAAACCTGGGACTGTAGATCCGTTCCCCTGATGGCCTTGTCCGAAACTTGCTTAACCCTGCAGGAGAGGCCACAGCTGGCCCCAGGCTGTCCCCCGGGGCAACTAGGCAGCGTGAGCTTCGCATAGGGCCCCTTAGAAATCAGACCAAGCACGCCCCAGTCCGTCCTCATGCCAGAAGGGCCAGCCCAGCAAGAGAAGGGAAGGACTGAGCCACGGGAATCAGAAGTCCACAGGATACTGGGAGGAAAGGGGAGCCAGAATGGGAATGGCATTGATAAGCAGTCTTTGACACCATTTTTGTAAAGCAATGTATATGTTTCAACGCACAGGATTAGAGTGACTCTAAGCAGCTATGACATCCGGATTCCACTTGGTGACTTTCTACGACCGAACAGTCCCTTTAACCTTATGGCCAGCTGACGACCTTGGCTTGTGTCTTCTTCAGAAATCCCTAACTGGCAGGACAGGGTGGCAGTGAGCCAAGCGAGTCTGAGATCCTGAGGCTGAAAAGAAGAGGCGTGATATCCCCATTCTTCCCCTTGAGTTGGGTCCATAAATTAGAACCTTGAAAGTGGAGGCCAATGTGTTCTCAGGACAGTTATTAAAATTGCTTTTTCAGCGTTCTCCTCTCCAGTAGTACCGAGTTGTTTTTGTTGGAAAGAAAGTGATTCATGTGTTAGATCTTCTGTCATTATAAAAGGAGTCACAGCTCCAAGTCTAGACATTTATGATTAGTTCACAAGGACTTGTCCTTATGAAATAATCATTGTTTTATGCCAGCTGTAGTTTATTGATCTGATATGTGCCTGAAATTATTTAGATAGGGGAAAGAGAGCTTTCTTCTCTTTCCAGCATGCAGAGGAAAAACTGTCTGAGACTCCTGAAAATATGATAAGCATCTGATATTGGAAAGGCATTGGGGTTATATTTTTATTTTATTGAAATCAATTTAAAATATGCTCCAAATTCCAAGTTTGTACTCTTCTCCCTCCTCTTTATAGAGAAACGACTTTTTTCTGCAATTGTCTTCAGTTGTTAGTAATTTTTGTTTCCCAAAAAATATGAAGAAAGATGGAGAGAGAGGAGGAAGAGAAGGAGGGAAAGAAAGAGGTTGGCGGGGAGAGGAGAGAAGCAGAAGAAGACATTCTTACAGTTCCCTGGATTTTATCAATCTCTTATGAGCAGGGGAGGAAACACTGGGTTTAAAATATTTATGCTCATGACTGTGGAGTCATCAGCTAGTGAGGACGGGCCTAGAGGAAAAATTCTTATGTTCTCTTAAAAATTCTTATGTTCAGGTTTTAATGGCACTTCCATGATTCACTGTCTTATAACCAAATAATTTGGGGGGAAGTTCCTATCTCTGGCTACATATCATTTTTATATGCTCTAAGAATGACTTCTTTCTATCTGTTTTACAGATGAAAATGTTAAGTGTAGCTTTCAGGTGCTAAGGCACTAACTACATCTGTTCATATTGATAGGAAGGTATGTCCTCTGTGACTCAAGATTAACCTTTAATATTTATTTTATTGCTTATGCAAGATAATTCAGTGAACTCCATTTTCTGTCGATGTATGTCAATGGTATTTTTCATTGCTTTGCCTGTTGAAGGACATGGTCATCAGCCCTACTAGGATGTGAATATAAGGAGTTCTGTATGAAAAGCTGGTTTATCTCTGACGCTTTCCCAAACACTATAATTTGCCAGGTTATAGATTTGGGGCATCCTTTTTGCCGTATATGATGTGTCCCTTCTTTTTAGTTAATTGCAGGAACAAAATGTTACCTTTTCAGTGTCTCCCAGTGTGTCTCTAGAGTGTCTATGTATTGAATAAAAAGCCCTACACCAATCCACGCCATAAAGATAGTTCCTATGTCCACATTGAAAAGTTCTATAATTTTGCATCCCACGTCAAGTCTTTAATCCACCTGAAATTGATTTGTGTTTATGGTGTGAGGTAAGGATCTAAGTCCACTTCTTAGATGTCTGATTTTATTTTTATTAAAAAGTCTGGCTCTGGAGTTCCCATTGTGGCTCAGCAGAAACAAATCTGACTATCCACGAGGATGCAGGTGCAATCCTTGGCCTCACTCAGTGGGTGAAGGATCCAGCATTGCCCTGAGCTGTGGTGTAGTTTGCAGATGCTGTTTGGATTCTGTGTTGCTGTAGCATAGACCAACAGCTGTAGCTCTGATTTGACCCCTAGCCTGGGAACTTCCATATGCTGGCGCAGGGGTGACCCTAAAAAAAAAAAAAAAAAGTTTTATTCTGAAATGTCAGATCTTCCAGGTGTGAGCTCCCCAAACCACCTATTCTTAATATATTTCATAATAATCCGAGTTCTCATAAATTAAATTCTCTGTTTTCTCGTTTTAAGAATGGTATTGACTATTCTCTACCCTTTACCCTAGTGTACATTTTAGAATCAGCTTATTTTATGATGCGCACACACACACACACACACACACAAACACACACACAGAAAATCCCTGGTAGAGATTAATAGATTAGAATTCTGATTGGAATTGAATTGATAGAATCAATTTGTTAAGAATTAGCCTCATAATGATTTTGAATCATTCCATCTCTGAACAGGATGTATCTATTCATGGGGTCACATGGGTGTCTTTCAGTAAAATTATGACATTTTCCACATAAGGTAGAAAAGCAGCTGGATTTATTTGGGGTGAAATTTACATTTTGATATTGTTATAAATAATATCTTTTACAATGAAATTCCCCAGAGTTCCCATTATATCTCAGCAGGTTAAGGACCTGATGTTGTCTCTGTGAGGATTCAGGTTCCAATCCCTGGCCTCGCTCAGTGGGTGAAGGGTCTGGTATTGTCACAAGCTGTGGCATAGGTCACAGATGTGGCTCAGATCTGGTGTTACTGTAGCTGTGGTGTAGGCTAGCAGCTACCACTCTAATTCAACTCCTCCTACTCAGGAACTTCCATATGCTGGAGGTGCAGCTGTAAAAAAAATAAATAATTAATTAATTTAATTCCCTGTTGTATAGAAGAAATGCAATTGGTGTTTGTATCTAGACAACTCTAAGGAACCCACATTATCCAAAAACTTCACTAAACTCTCTTCATAACTATAAGACCTTATCTGAAAACTGGAGAATTTTTTTATGTGGATAGTTTTATTATCAGCTAGTAATCATAATTTTATTCCTTCCTTTCTGTTTTATCTCTTTTCTTACCTTCTTCTATTTCCCATACCACCCTCAGTAGAAGTTAATGTAGGCAGTTTGTGATCTTCTTAACTTAAAGAGAATATGTTCGTGTGTTACATTGAATTATGTGTTTTTGAATAGCTACACTGTTTTCCTCTGTCTTTATCTGGTTAAGCATTTAAATGTCGCCCTGTTTTTAAAGTGAAATTATTGAGATCATCGTGTTATTTTTCTTCTTTGAACTGCTCATGTGATAAAATATGTTAATAGATTGTTTTATGTGAAACTACCCTTTCACTCCTAAGATAAATATTCTTTGGTGGATTCAGTTTGCTACTATATTTGAGATGTTGGCATCAGCTTGTATTAATTAGGCTAGAAACTAAGATGCTATAACAAGGATACCCCACATAGAGTAGCATGCATAAATAGACATATACTTTTCACCCTGGTAATCTTCTGGAGTGGGTAAGTGGTTCATGGCTGGCAGGGCAGCTGTGTGTGTTCAGTACTTGGCTTGCAAGTTATACCACTTCCCAGCTAGTTAAAAGAGGGACAGAGAGCTCTGAACAGGATTCTTAGAAAGATGACCAGGGAATTGCCCTCATCAGATCCATTCACGTCTCATTCACCCATAGTTAATCCCATGGCTGTTATAGCTGCAGGGGAAGCAGAAAAATATTTTCTCAGGTTGAGTGGCCATGAGCTCAGGGCATATGCAGTTCCTTGTGAATTTCTATTTCTAAAAGAAACAAAAACATGTGGATGGTCAACAGTTTCTAATACATATGGTCATGAGAAAGAGTGAACTATAATTTTCCTTTTTGTAGTTTTTGTCTCAGGTTTTGACATCAAGATCATGTTAGTTTGCCCTCAAAATGAGTTTGGTGAATGTTATCCGGTTGTTACTTTTTAGTATAATTTGGGTAAATTTATAACTTAAAAAATTTTTGATGGAACTTATAGGTAATAAATACTACCTGGTGTTTTCTTCTAGAAATAATTTTATTTAATGATGTCAAATATTCAATATATATGGTACTATTTAATCTTTCTATGTATTCTTGAGTGAATTTTTGGTGCAGTTTTAAAAGTAATTTGTCTATTAGCATAAAGTTATTAAAATAACCTCTTACTATATTTCTAATCTTGTAGGGCATCTCAATTTATCTCATCCTTTACTTTGGATTATAATTTCTCTTTTCTCATTTTCTTTTTTCTATTTGCTTTTGAGCAGTTTTGTAAATTTTAGTTGCTGTCCAAGAATAACTTTTGTCTGTCTGAGCCCTCTCTGTTGTGTGGTTGTTTTTTATTCCACTCATCTGTTCTCATTTCCTTCTTCTTTCTACTTTGTTTGCTTTAATTCTGATGCTCTTGTACTGACTTCCTAAGATAAATGCTCGGTGCATTCATTAGGTATTACTTTATCTGCATCCATATGTTTTGATATTCAGTATTATCATTATAATTTTGTCCTAAAAATGTTCTGATTTTTTGTCATTATTTCTTCCTTAATTCTTGAGGTTTTTTGACAAGCAAAATGCCTCTTGTGTAAAAAGAGGAAATAGGGAAACATTCGTATATGTGCTATTCACTTCGAAAAGTAACACAAGAAAGATACATCAACAATGTTTGATTTCAACCAAGTTTTTAATGTATTTTTCATAATGGGAATCAGAGAGGAAGAAATTTAGGAAGTAATGATATTTCTCCAAATACACCTCTCTTTTTTTAGTTTTACTTTTGGAAGCATGTTCATGCCCTACATCTTCAAAAACATAAAACTAACCCAACAAGGTTGGGAGGAGAGGAACAACTAAAACTGAAAGCAAATGGAAACAAATGAACCAAATTGTATTTTAAATGATTTCCACGAGCACACTGGAAGAACACCAAAAAACTCTCCTTCCAGTAATTTATGAACACAGTATTTGATTGTACACTCTTTGTCATGGGCAAGATTGTGGGGCATGAACTGCAGACACATCTGGAAATCTTTTTAGCTGAGTTTGGGATTTTTTTTTCTTTTTCTTTTTAAGGCTGTACCCACAGCATATGGAAATTCCCAGGCTGGGGTCAAATTGGAGCTGAAGCTGTCGGCCTACACCACAGCCACAGCAATGCAGGATCTGAGTGGCACCTGTGACCTACACCATGGCTCAGGGCAATGCTGGGTCCTTAACACACTGAGCAAGGCCAAGGATCAAACCTGCAACTTCCTGGTTACTAGTCAGATTCGTTTCTACTGAGCCATGACGGGAGCTCCTGGGATTTTATTTTTATCACAATTTAGATGTATGATAGGACCCAACAAGTGAGTGAATGTGTTCAGGGGAGACAGGTTTGTCATTCTGAAAGAAGGGACAGGCAGCCATGGAGTGAGAGGGCAAGAACAAACCACATGGGGGTGGATTGGAATGGAGACACCAGGTCAACTCATGGTTTCTACCGTATGCATACATATGTGTAATGCAAGTGATATGTGCCTGATCATACACATATGTGTGCACATAGGTGTATGTTTGCCTGGGTGTGTATGTAGATGCAGATATTTTCTAGGTCTAGTCACTGAAAAGCCATTGAAAACAAGCAATGACACTCTCATAGCTATGAGAACCCCTAACACCCTGATCTTAGATTTTAATCCCATGCCTCACTAAAAGAAACCATGGCTCTGCTGAGAAGTGGCTGACTCTAGATTCTCTTTATCTGCCTTTTTTTAAATTGAATTGTACTTGATGTATAATGTTATAAAAGTTACAGGTACACAATATAGTGATTCACCATTTTTAAAGGTTATACTCCATTCATGGTTATAAAATATTTGCTATATCCCCTGTGTTGTACAATATTGGTAGCTTATTTTATACCTAATAGTTTATACTTCTTAATCCCCTACTCCTATTTTGCCCCTCTCACCTTCCTTCTTCCAACTGCTAACCACTAGTTTTTTCTCTATATAAGCGAATCTGCTTATTTTTTGTTATGCTCACTAGTTTGCTGTAGATTCTACATATAAGTGATATCATACAGTGTTTGTCTTTCTCTGTCTGACTCACTTCGCTTAGCATAATGCTCTTAAGTTCATCCATGTTGCTGCAAATGGCAAAATTTCATTCTTTTTTATGCCTGAGTAGCACTCCCCTCTGTGTGTGAGTAGTTTTCTACTCTGTGTGTGCGTGTGTGGGTGTGGGTGTGTGTGTGTGTGTGTGTGTGTGGGTGTGTGTGTGTGTGTGTGTGTGTGTGTGTGTGTGTGTGTAGACCGCATCTTCTTCATCCATTCATCTATTGATGAACACATAGGTTGCTTCTACATTTGGCAATTGTAAATAAGGCTGCTATGAACATTGGGCTGCATGTATCTTTTCTAATTATTATTTTTGGGTTTTTTTCAGATGTATATCCAAGTGTGGGGTTTTCTGGTTTTTTTTGAGAAACCTCCATACTGTTTTCCACAGTGCTTTGCCTTTGTTTTGGAAAGATATTATCACTAAGCCTATACCTTTATGTTGACATGTATTTTTCTCTCTACATGTTGAAGATATTCCACTGTTTTTTTTTTTTCCTGTTGTTAATTTTGAGAAGTAAATTCTCAATCAAGTGTATTTTTGTAGATAATTTTATCCACCCCTCTTGTTTTCAGGATGTTATTTTTGACTTTGGTGTTGTGCAATTTGCAAGTGTTAGGTTTGTTTATTCACACTATTCCATATAAATATTATAAAACAGCAATCATACTAGAAATAGTATAAAACTGAGGAAATTCTTAGCTGTTAATTCTTTCAGTATTGCCTCTGCCCAATTTTCTCTTCTCCTACTGGATATCCAATAATATACGTATGTGACATTCTCACTCTCTTATCCATACAACTTATTTTTTCATATTTTCCATCTCTTTGTGTCTCTGGGTTTTGTTCTGGATAATTTTTCAGATCTGCTTTCAAATTCATTAATTCTCTCTCAGCTGTATATAAAAACTCTTAGCAGATGAGTTTTTCATTCCAAAGCACTATATATAATTTCTGGAAGTTCTATTTTAGTTATTTTTCAAATGTTTGGTCTTTTTTTTTTTTTGTCTACTCCTCATTTTACTCATATTTTCAAACTTGCTAGGTTTTATATACATACTAAACATAATTATTTTCTATTCTGTGCTTGACAATTATAATACCTGAAAACTTGGCAGGTCTGATTTAACAGTCCTTTCTGAATGCTGTGTTCTTGGTGCTCTCCGTTTTGGGGTTTTATTTTCTTTCTGTCTCATGAGGGGAATGTAATTTCCGGTTCTCCCTACACTGAGCATATAGGCCATGCAGAGGCCTCCTTTTGTGGGCTCTCATATTAGTGACTTTGGGTGGTCTCTGGCTGTCTTTGCCTCCTGCCCTGTATGTGTCAGAAGATCATGAAAGCAGATGCTCAAGTTCATTCTGATGGCAAATGCCCTCAAAGCCAAGCTTGTCTTCAGTGTGTGACATACCCTTTGGGTTCCTGTTTTCACTGAGTTTTGGCCTTTCAGTCTTAAAATAATTTTAGTATTTTTTTTTAAATTTTTAGTTGTTTTCAGCAAGAGAGTCAATCAAGGTATTTGGTCCACTATACTGCATATATTTTAAATGACTTTATTAATTTCATATATTATTGCATTAAATGATACTCAAAAATACTTAAAGTGAAAAGCTAGAAAATCATTGACTTACTCTAATATATATGCCCATTGTCACCTAGGAAGAAATATAAAAAAATAATAGCAGCAATACAGGGGTATCACTCCCTTCTGACCCCTGTCCTAGTGCTTTTTTGTGACTAAGGTGCTGGCAGAGGGGAGGTCGATGGGATTTAATGCCCCTGCTTAGTGGAGTCTGTACATAATTTTTCTTGGGCACATAAATTTCTATCCCTGTGCAGTCTTTATTCTCTTCAAACACTCAGACCCAGCTTTCATTCCAGGTGCATTCTTAAGACAAACCCTAAGTCTGAGAGATTCACCAAAAATCAGTGACACACCCAGACACTTCGATTCTACCAATTATAATATTTGGTTGAACTCCTTTTTTTTAAATCATAATATCTCCAGAGCATTGAGTAACAGAAATAATAATTAAATAATAATTAAATAATAACAATTAAATAATGATTAAAATTTTCCCATGCAGTATTGTCTTTACGAATGCATGTTATCCGTTGCATGGCTGCAGCATCGTTTGACAAGTGTTTCGTTTCTAGTGCACTCATGTTACCTCTAACTCTTTGCTCTTACAAATTGAGCCACCATGAACGCTCCTCCAGATCATCTTGACTTAATATCTTTAATCATTTGCCTATAAAAGTTCCCAGAAGTTAAGTTGTGAGGTCAGAGGGCGTGCAAATTTACAAGGCTTCAGATACACCACCCCACTGTCCTGCTGAAGAGTTACGATTTGCTGTCTACCAGTGCCCCAAGGTGGAGGGATGCAAGTAGGCTTTTTTAAAGGTGACATATTCAGAGCTGATCCCATGGTATATTTCAAATAAAAAATATTACCAGATTTTATACCTGGCTCCTTCCCTAGTCTAAAAATTGATAAAAGTTCTATTCCATCACTCTGTCTTATGCCTACTTAAAGATCTTACAAAATATAGGCATCCCTTCCTTTTCTCTTACTGGCAAACATTTAATATCAGAGCATTAATGCAGTTTTTCAAATTATTGACACATTTTTGCTCTGACAAAACCCCACCCGTCGCAAGGGGACTAGTAGCCTGTGCTGTTTTTATAATTAATCAGCACTAATAGCATTGCCACAACAAATGAACAGATGATTTTCCTATCGGTATCTCCTTGAATTTTTCTGCTTGTCCACAGACCCCTTGTGTGGTGATGGTGCACGGAGTCCCCTGTAACTAATGTGAATTAGTAAGGGTATGGCTTTTTTGACACTAATTCTGCTTGGATTTGGTCACGTGGGAATCCAGTGATCCGATTTCTAGCTGGTAACATTAAAACACTGATCTTATAGAGTAAACAAGCGGCTGGCTTCCCAGCATGGTTTCAAATTTGTTTTCATTTAACAGGACACAGGATTTTTGTTCTTTAGACCTCTTGCTATTCCTGCTTTTGACATGATGCTGTGCAAAATGGCATTTCTATATAAAGAGCTTTTGGCCAGGGGGCAGCATACCAGCAAGTACATATTTGAAATGGCTATTTTTCTCTCACCATGAATGGAAAGATATTTTAAGCACATGTAACTCCTTCCCAAGTTAACATCTGTCAGTTGCACCGTGTATAACTTTATCAGCTGGGAATTGAAACCCATTCATAACACTCCTGTTTGCAAACTTCTGTCATCAAGGCTGTTCAGGTTATAAGTTCTATTGCAAAGAGAAGCAAGGGCTTGAATACTAAAGAGAGGTTGAAATTTAAGTTAACTTTTGAAAATTGCCAAGGAGTGGCAATTGCCTGAAAGCCCCTTTTCTGAGTGAAAGTTGGGAAATTTGGATGTAGGGGGCTGGGTTTGAATTATTACTGACTTTTTTTTTTTTCTTTTGTCTTTTAAGGACTGCATCTGCGGCATATGGAAGTTCCCAAGCTAGGGGTTGAATTGGAGCTATAGCTGCCGGCCCACACACACCACAGCCACAGAAACTCCAGATCTGAGCCACATCTTTGATCTACACCATAGCTCACAGCAATGCCGGATCCTTAACCCACTGAGCGAGGTCATGGATCAAACCCACATCCTCATGGATACTAGTTGGGTTCATTATCGCTGAGCCATGATGGGAACTCCCTGACCTTATTAAAGCTGAACTCTTCTCAGACACTGATGGAGTTTTCTGGTTGTTCATGTTGATCTTTTGGCTGCAGCGAAGGTCTTTCACAGAGCTTTTATGTTGATTTTCCTTGTGGATTTGAGCCTAACAGTATGAAGAATATTGAATCTATACAGGGTCAACCCCATAAAAACTGATTCAGAGAAAGGGGGCAGATAATTATTCTTAATTTGGTATGAAATTGCACACAGAATCATAAATATAAATGTGACCTGTGAAAATGAAGCAAAGAGAGAATTTATATGCTGGGAATGAGATTTTAACCAAAATGCTTCTGCATATTTTTTAGTTTCTCTTAACATGTCATTTGTCTAATGATATGTTTTTATTGTAGAATTATAGCCTATACACTTTTTGTTGTTCTTGTCCTTTGGAAGCAATTAAATAGTTATTTTCAGTCCAAGGCTATAGAATAGATTTAAGTAATGCTTAAGAATTAGAGCAATGCATAAAATCGCCTGGGTGATTTGTTTAAAGTGCAGCTTTGTAGAGTTGCCATTGTGGCTCAGCAGGTTAAGAACCTGACATAGTGTTCATGAGGATTCGGGTTCGATCCCTGGCCTCACTCAGTGGGTTAAGGATCTGGTGTTGCCACAAGCTGTGGCATAGTTTGCAGATGCGGCTCAGATCAGGTGTTGCCACGGCTATGGTGTAGGCCTGCAGCTGCAGCTCCGATTCCACCCCTAGCCCAGGAACTTCCATATGCTGCAGGTATGACTGTGAAAAGAAAACAATTTAAAAAAATTTTTAAATACAGCTTTTTGTGTTGCCGTCTCCCATAATTCTAATTTGCTATATACCATGAATGGAGCCTATGAATCCACTTTTTTAACCAGCATCCTAAGAGATTCTGATTTTGCTGATCTCCAGAATAACACTATTAAAAATTCAATTTTTTTAAAAAAGATAAAACTTAAGGAAATAAAACTTTTATAGACTTTATAAATGGGTAATCTTGTTTTCCTGTATAATTTATTTTTGTAATAAAGGGTTGTGACTACAGTCCTGGTTTTTAAGAAGCGAGACAAACACACTATGTATGCAAGGTGACCCAGGCTCCGGAAGGATGCAGAGGTGCCTTTACTAAGTCACTGTCCTGGCCTATGTCACTCCTCCCTCCAAATGGGAAAAGAAAGCAGAAACTTTCTACCACCCGGATACATCGACTATAAAGCCAAAACCATCCAAACTGGTGACATTATATCCAATACCTGGATAATGCTTAATTCTTTCCAAATTGTTGGATTTTGTGAACCATAATTGCAAGTGGACAGGCTTTAAAGTCAGACAGTAAACTAGATAATGGTAGCTTCTCAGAGGGTGCAAGTTGAAGGGTAAGACAGGGTCACAGTCACATGACATGTAAACCAGCCCTGCAAGATAATCGTCTTAAAGACTGCAAGAAAAAAGACATGTCACAGCTTTCCTTGGCAGCTGTGTGTTCCAGGGCTCGCGATCTCTCAGCAGAAATCTTTCTGAATTCCTAAGCCAAGGTGTCTGTGCCACATCTGGCCTGTTCTTGAGAGAAAGGGAAAAACTGCTCACCAAGCTCCCACTCCTTTTCCACAGACTGCTGGTCTGATGCAAAATCAGCACCCAGTTCCATCTGCCTTTTCACACAAGCCTCTAGAAACTTCATCCATGTTTCGTCCCTGCTTCTTTTCCTTCTAGGCACTTAAGGGTAATTTGATGATGCCAATGACTTTTGCATGTGGAATCTTCCCTGCAACTTTCTTTCTGTAGTTGAGGACCTGTTCTTGGAGGCCTTTCAAAACTCTACTGAATTTGTCGGGAAATTGTCTTCCTTAGTCCACTAGTGTGACCTCAACAAGCCAGTTTTTTCTTCCTGGCTCCATTTTCCCCACGTGAGGGACGGGAACTAGGTGCTCTGGACTTGGGTTCTTTACAAACTCTTGAAGTCATTGGCTGTAGAAATAGGGTGGAATTACCCCAGAGTCAATTTGTGGCCATAAAGGACTCCGTTTTCAGTAAAGTGACTTGTTGGTCCTTTGTGCTTCTTGTTTTTGGCTAACATAATTATCTCTTCTGGAGCTGAGGATGATCTCTGATGAAAGAAAGGAAAGAAGAAGGGGAGGGAGACAAGAGGGGTGAGAAGGACCGCAGAAGGGAAGGAAGAGACTAAGGAGCAGAGGGAGGAGGGGGAAGAAGGAAAGAAAAGAGTAGCCAGCAGGAGTAGCTAGTAGTCACGGGTAGCACAGTACACAGGTGACATTTATGCCTGTCTGATATCTGAGTGTATCCTGTACCAGAGGCCAGACTGATGGTCCTTGCGTTGTTTCCTGGAATTTATTATTAAATGATATTTATACAAATTCAGAGGAATTTATACAAAATTTATTTATTTATATATATACAAAATTGAGCCTAAATAAAACAAAGGGCCTCGTTGGCCAGACTCTTCATGATTTGTGCACCCTCCCTCCCAGCCTCAGTTCTTCCTAAGACAAGATATTTGATGAATCTATGCTATTTCTTTGGATGCTCCCTTATTTAGCATCCGTTTTTTCTTGACCACACCTATTGCATATGGAAGTTCCTGGGCCAGGGATTGAATCCAAGCTGCAGCTTCAACCCACGCCACAGCCGTGGCAACACAGGATCCTTAACCCACCGCACAGGGCCGGGGATCGAACCTGAGCCTCTGCAGCAACCAGAGACAGCAGTAGGATTCTTACCTCACTGTTCCACAGCAAGAACTCCCAGCATCCATTTTTATTCATAACTTTAAATTTCACAAGTGGCATGAATAGGAGTTCCCATCGTAGCTCAGTGGAAGGGAATCTGACTAGTGTCCATGAAGATGCAGGTTCGATCCTTCCTCGCTCAAGTGGGTTAAAGTTCTGGCGTTGCCATGAGCTGTGATGTAGGTCACAGATGAAGCTCAGATCCTGTGTTGCTGTGGCTGTTGGTGTAGGCCAGCGGCTACAGCTCTGATTTGACCCCTAGCCTGGGAACCTCCATACGCCAGGGGTATGGCCCTAAAAAGACACACACACACACACACACAAAAATGGCATGAATAGCCTGCTAAGATTTTTCTTCTTACTGGTTCATTTTCTCAATGGAGAAACCTGGGGTTTTACTGGAAGGTATACTGTGGGACCACCCTGTGTGCAGAGATCTGTGTGTCCCTAGAAGAAGGCATTGGCCTAGAGCTTTTTGATTTCTTACAACTTATAAGATGCTGAGGTTACATCATTCCTCGTCACAGAATGTAATGAAGTAGCTTCTAATGTCTATGCTCATTGCCCAGCAGATGCCCTTTCCAGAAATGGTAGGAGAACTAAAGATTTCATGGATGGGAATGTCTGCAGATCTGAACATATATATCAGTTTCTCCTTGGATGTAGAGGGTAACTCTGTCCTTTGCTTTCTGACACCAGGATGCTGAAAACTGATTCTGAAGTTAACTCTTAGGTATCAAATCAATTGGAAATGATTCCTCGAGTGGTCTGACAAGTCATGTCCCCTGCCATGAGATGATCTTGATTATTGACAATTCTTCTTTTTAAGTTTTTAATGGCCACACCCGCAGCATCTGAAAGTCTCTGGGCCAGGGATTGAATCTGAGCGGCAGCTGTAGTGAGCAATGCCAGATCCTTATCCCACTGCACCAGGCTGAGGCTCAAACCTGCATGTCCACATAGACCCAAGCCACTGTGGTCCAATTCTTAACCCATTGCACCCCGGTGGGAACTCTGAGTATTGGTAATTCTTTTTTTTAATTAATTTATTATTATTATTATTATTATTGAACTGGTATAATTTATTATTATTATTTTCATTACTCAAATGAATTTATCACATCTGTAGTTGTATAATGATCATAACAATCCAGTTTCACAGGATTTCCATCCCATAACCCAAGCACACCCCCCACCCCCCAAACTGTCTCCTCCGGAGACCATAAATTTTTCAAAGTCTGTGAGTCAGCATCTGTTCTGCAAAGAAGTTCAGACTGTCCTTTTTTCAGATTCCACATGTCAGTGAAAGCATTTGATGTTGGTGTCTCATTGTGTGGCTGACTTCACTTAGCATGATAGTTTCTAGGTCCATCCATGTTGCTAAAAATGCTGGTATTTCGTTCTTTTTGATGGCTGAGTAATATTCCATTGTGTGCATGTACCACATCTTCTTGATCCACTCCTCTATCAATGGACATTTAGGTTGTTTCCATGTCTTGGCTATTGCAAATGGTGCTGCAATGAACATTGGAGTACATGTGTCTTTGTGAGTCATGGTTTTCTCTGGATAGATGCCCAGGAGTGGAATTGCTGGATCAAATGGTAGTTCTATTTTGAGTTTTCTGAGGAATCTCCACACTGTTTTCCACAGTGGCTGCACAAATTTACAATCCCAACAGTGTACTAGGGTTCCTTTTTCTCCACACCCTCTCTAGCACTTATTATTTGTAGATTTTTTGATGATGGCCATTCTGGGTGGTGTAACGTGGTACCTCATAGTGGTTTTGATTTTCATTTCTCTAAAAATGGGCAGAAGATCTAAACAGACAGTTCTCCAAAGAAGACATACAGATGGCCAAAAAACTCATGAAAAGATGTTCAACATCACTCACTATTAGAGAAATTATTATTGGTAATTCTTAATAGTATATCTTGAGAAACAGCACATGAATCAGAGTGCTGATGGACCAGCACGGGCCCCCCTGGTTCTCACCATAGAAGGTGCTCCTCTTGCTGCACCTGGACTACTGCAACCCACCTAAGCCTCTTCTCCAAGACACTTGGGCATTGGTCATTTGACATAATTCCCAGAGGACTCACCTGAACCATAAGGTGAGGAAAAATAAATTGGATACTACGTAGACTCAGGTAGCTTCAAGTGATGTTTCTACAGCCAACAATGGAAGCCAGAAAGAACCTCCAGAAATGTATGCCCCTAATGGGCTAAAAAGTGTTTCTTTTCTATTAGTACTAGCTTTTTCCTCCTCTAGGTCTTGAAAGCCAGCGCTGCTCTGATTTGTATTTATGTTCACATATTCAGTGTTCGAAAGTCTGGTTGCCTATGTTACTGCAACCCAACCAACCAGATTCTAGTAAGATCTCAAGAGCTGGTTATTGTAAAATCTCTTGTTTCAATGAGAAGGGCACAATATGAATTTTAGGCTTGGGATTGTACAGAGACCTTTAATTGATTTTATTATTTAGTCCAAGTGTAGATTTTTTTCCTCTCATAACCTATATCCTTGAATATTCTCTGTGGGGCATGCTAGAAAAGAAAGGCTAGCCTCCTTGTTGGAACTTTATGAAAGCAAGAGCTATAAATCACCTACAAATAGAGAGCCTGCTTCCAGATGTCACATCAAGACATTACGTCTAAATTTTCATTGCTATTGAAGGATTTAGCCAGACGACTTTTATTCCCTTTAATGAATGCGATTGCCCCTTCACTGCTGTGGAACATTCAGGGTTCAACAAATGTGACATGCTGCATTGATTATGCAAAAACTCAGTCAGTCCATGCCTTTTTTTTTTCTACAGACTTTATGACGTTATTTTGTCTAGACACTGGTGTCCTTGTTGCCCTAGTTTTAGCATTTATAGCCAAATCACTTTAATCAGTTATCTCCTTCATTCAAAACTCTGTGTCCAAAAGAGTTTGACAGGAAGCAGGCTGCCCATCTTTTCTCTTTTAGAGAGGTGAAGATGCAGCCATGGTGTGAAGAAAGGAAACAGTGTCTCTTCAACTGCACATCCTGTATCTTGATTAAAATACAAATGGGGGTCCCTATAACCTCTCCAACCACCACCTCGGAGCCCGGTCATGAAAACTTCGCCAACTGCATTACACAGAGCATTTCTACTTAGCCCCACATATTGTGAAGCTAAACCTAAGCTTCCACTCCCACTTGTGTTCTCTATGTTCTAGACAAAAGTAAGACAGCTAAATACATTTTGGAGTTCCAATTTAGGAAAAGTTTGGGGATATCAATTATTAGCCTTAGCACTAGAAATGGTCTTCCTTTTTAAAAAAAATAAGGTTCTGTGTATGACTTCAAATAAATTTTCTAATGGGAAAAAGTTTATTTTATGATTAACCCCTTTTTGAAATGAAAAATGGTGATTGCTAATAATATGAAATCCTTTATATTTTTGTGAGTAGAGTGGCTACAACTGGGGAAAACATGATGATTCTAATTCTGGCTATAGTTTAACTGGAAGTCATCACCCAAGATGTCGAACTTGGCGCCTTTTATGTGTAACAGTTACTAAAATAGTGTCCATTATTTTAGCCACGTAGCATATATATAATAGGCTATATATGTTATGGTGGCAAAATATATATATATTATTTTGTTATATTCATAACCACATTTCTCATTCACTAAGCATTCGGCAGCCTAGGTGACTTTTTTCCTCTTTGCAAATGAACTGCTTGGGTTAGATGGTCTCTGAAGTCCATTTCCACCGTGAAATGTTACGATGTTATGTTCTATGAGATAACATGGCCATCTTGTCTTTTCTGTGGTCCCACCTGCTAACTCAACTGTGACCTCTCCTGCTTCCCAATCAGACACACTGAAAATGTTTTATAGATGGATCAGCTTTTTCAGATCTGGTGAAATGAAGACAAAAAGAAGGAACCAACTCAAATTCCACAGAAGAGAGTGACATTTAAAAGACATTCCTAACTTGAAGAGACTGGAGTCATCTTGGAGCAATGGCTCCTTTGCAGTTATTTGTTACAGAAACTCCTGGAATGGGGCTGTCTCATTTAAAATAGGTCAAGATAAAGTTTCATCTAGTTTTGTCTAGAATATAAACATCTATATGATTTCATATCACCTAGTCCAACTCAAGCAATCTTGTGGAATGTAATAACTCCAATAAAGTGATGCCATGAAACACTTAAGGTAGCAATGTTCGAATAATGTTCTGACAATCGTTCTAAGCTGGGTGTTATTATCCTTCCCATGAAAAGGAAAGGGACAAGTGGAAAAGTATATATAATGAAGGGGAAAGCAGCTGTGCCCTCCACCATTATCATAGGAAAGTCTTCATTTTTTTTTAATTGAAGTATAGTTGATTTACAGTATTATTTTGGTTTCAGGTATGCAACATAGTGATTCACATCATTTAAAGATTACATTTATAGATTACACATCACTTAAAGTTATTACAAAATAATGGCTATCTTTCCCTGGGCTGTACAATACATCCTTGTTCCTTATTGTATACACAGTAGTTCATAGTTCTAATCCCATACCCCTAACATGCCCCGCCCCCGTAACCACAAGTTTGTTCTCTATTTTTGTGAGTCTGCTTCTGTTGTGTTATATACCTTTGTTTTATTTTTTAGATTCCACATATAAGTGATAACACAGAGTATTTGCTTTCTCTCTCTGACTTAGTTCACAGAGCATAATACTCTCTAGGTCCATTCATGTTGTTGCAAATAGCAGAATTTCATTCTTTTCATGGCTGAGTAATATTCCATCATATATACATACGCACACACACACACACACACACACGCACGCACACACACATTACATCTTCTTTATCCATTCATCTGTTGAGGATGCTTAGGTTGCTTTCATGTCTTGAATCTTGTAAATAATGCTGCTATGAACATTGGGGTGCATGTACCTTTTCAAATTAATGTTTTTCTTTTCTTTGAATATTTCTCCAGGGGTGGAATTGCTGCATCATATTGTAATTTTATTTTTAGTTTTTTGAGGAACCTCTGTATAGTTTTCCATAGTGGCGGCACCAATTTACAGTCTTACAAAAGTGGACTAAGCTTCCCTTTTTTCCACATCCTGGCCAACATTTGTTATTTGTAGACATTTTGATGACAGCCATTTTAACAGGTGTGAGATGATATCTCATTGTGGTTTTGATTTGCATTTCTCCAATGATTAGCAACATTAAGCATTTTTTCATGTGCCTCTTGGCCATCTGCATGTCTTCTTTGGAAAAAATGCCTGTGGAAAGGTCTTTCTTTAGAGTCTAATTGTTCCTTAATTCATTCATTCTTTTTTTATTTTATTTTTTTTATTTTTTGTATTTTGTCCTTTTTAGGGCCGCACCTGCAGCATATGGAGGTTCCCAGGCCAGGGGTCAAATTGGAGCTGTAGCCACTGGCCTACACCACAGCCACAGCAACTACGGATCCGAGCCACGTCTGCAACCTACACTACAGCTCACAGCAACGCTGAATCCTTAACCCACAGAGCAAGGCCAGGGATCGATCCTGCAACCTCATGGTTTCTAGTTGAATACATTTCCACTGCGCCACGACAGGAACTTCTTCTTCTTCTTCTTTTATATATTTTTTAATTTAATTTTATTTTTTAAAGTAAGCTTTGACTGTTAGAACTGCCCTCTAATTCCGCATTGGTTTACTTCCTAGAATCACTCTTCATTCTAGCACCTGATCCTCCCAGGAAAACTGAGCTGCACCAACACAAAGCCTGGGTTTATTGCCGCAAGCCATCTTTCCCTCGGTGCAGACTGTCTGGGACACCCTCGTGTGCATTTCACATCATCCCCCTTTGCAGTTGCCTAGCTCAAGATCCCATATGAAGTGAAAGAAGAAACTAATTTCCTCCTCAGATTTCTGTGCTCCTGGGAAACGTTATCTTGAACCATTTTTTAATTAGACAGCCCTAAGCCAGGAGTTTCCGAAATTCCACATCTTGATGCAGCTGACTTTATTCGGGGCGCATGGAGACGGTCACACGCAGACATCTGCAAAGATTGCTGCCAGTTCTCTTGACCTGCTTAAGCCCTGGTGATTTCCTTCTGTCACCAGATCCCTCCTAAGTGCACAGCCAGTCCTGCTGCAGGGGAGTTTGGTGTGGAAGCAAATGTCCATGAGGGACAAGTTCAAGGCTATCCAATCACTAATTTTTCTGCCAGCTAAGGTGAACCTGAAGCCTAGGCCACAAGAAAAGCCTCTTTTCTTAGTTCTTGACCTTAGTTATAACATCCTTCCTCCTCACCACCCCTAAATTGTCATCCTTTATGTCTAGAACGGAACTAAGTAATGGATACTCTGTCATAGGCATTTCCATAAGGTTAAGATGAAGTAACCTGTTTAACAAGTACTTCATTAGGAAGAATAAAAAAAGGTAGACTGAGAAATTCCAGTGAAAGTTTGTTATATAATTTTAAATGCTTTAGAATAACGTCACAATATCCTGCTTAAAAAAAGATCGGTCCTTTGTGCAAGATGTTATTAGTGAAGTCCTTGAAGCAGGTGGTGGAAAATGGCTTTTTCATTACTTCAAAGGCAGTATTAAAGGACCATGAAATTCAAAGCTCCTGGTTTTATCACAGACGTTTTTATGTCAGAATTTATACATTTTCCTCCTCGACATTCTTCTAACAACTGTAGTTTTACAGGAAAGAATTGTTGTAATTGGCTCTGATCATAGTATGATTATTAAATGATAGGCATCAATTAAACTGATATTTAAATTGAAGATATTTATATCAGATAAGAGGAGAGTATGATTATAATTAAGTGCATAAAAAGTATAATCTGCTTTGGAGTACGCTTTTAACCATGTGATTATTTGCTGGAATATAAACTGCCTATTTCCTCTTTCTTCTGCCTATTTCCCCCTTGCTCACTGTCCCTAAGTATAAATAAAATGTTTCATACTTATTGTCCTTAACCTTAATATGATTATGAGGGTGCTTTATGTAGATTAGCCTGTTGAGACTGCGTTATTGAGGAATAGAAAGAAGTTGGAGATGATAACTCAGGATCACTCTTGTGAATGCAGAGTTGTCAATGCACTTGAATTCCCCAGAGTCAATCTTTTGGTTCCTGGGATTTTGACATGTGTTATTATTATAGCATTAGCACTGATATAATAATACAATTATAATGTGCTTGCCAGGGATTTAGGGACTTAGCCGTTGTGCCATTTCATCACTTTTACAGATATTAAAAAAAAAGTATTAAAACCTGTTAAATAGCAACATTTGTAAATTTAGAGTATTTTTTCAACCTACTGGGGATCAGAGAAGCTCCAAAAAATCAGATTCACAGATTTCAACATTAATACTTTCTTGAACAAATGCACTCTCTAAGACCACACAGGGATTGTCTCGTCATTTTCACACTTCTTTTCACTTTGAAACTCTTGGAAATATAGTTGTTCATTGACATGTGTCTGTGTGTCTGTTCATCTACATCTAAAATATGATCAGATGCGTTTCTTTTTTTTCTGTTTCTATAATATCGTTCTTACTGGCTGCCTCTCCATGTGTTGACAAGCAGCCAGACATGATCCACGGGGGCTGACCTCACTCCAGCTACAGGGTGAGGCACCATTAGGCTAAATTTATCAAGGGAATTCCATCCTTCCTACCACCGCCCAGAGGTGATGATATGATCTCACTTTATCCAGTTCAAGTCAAACTTTGGATTTTTCTTGAACGATAAAGAGAGAAATCTGCCCACTACCCCTCCAATCTCACTGCACATGACCTGGAGAGAGAGCATGTGGGCTGAGTTCTAGCCACAGCCACCTTATCAAGGGAAGCCAGCCTGAGGATGAAGCCAGTCTCTCAAAGATGAAGGAGCAAGAAGAACTGTGGAAAATGAAACGGAACCCCTAACTGAACTGCACCCAAAGGCCCACCTCTTCATACGCAGTCACAAGAGCCAGTTAATTCCTTTCATGATTTAAACCAGATTGTAATGACGTTCTATTATTTATTTGTACCAAAAGCAGGTACAGAATTTGGTACTAAAGGTGTTTTGCTCATCACAAATCCCAAAATAATGAACAAACTTCATCTAGGTAAGCAGAGCAATTTTTCAATGGTTGGAAGTTGGCAGGTCCTATTATGTAGTCACAAAGTACCCATTAAATGATTGCCTGTTGAACCTAACAATAGATTTCAAGTGCTATCCAAGATTGTAGTATTCAGTAATTTCGTATGAAAGATTTCTGCTTTCACCTAAGTCCTTCAAGAGAGAGACAAGATTGGCCTAAAACTAACCAATCTGAAAGAAAAAAGTAAAGATAATATGGCTTTTCTAAGAGAAGCCCTCTCTGCAAGTGACTTCCTAAATGAGTGAAAGTCTGGATTTTCTAGAGACAGTTTGAAAAATCAAATTCTGTGACCCAAGATTAGATCAGTTGGAGCAAAAGCAGGGAGGTAGGGCTATAACAGGAGGTGAAGCTATATCTGGGAAAAACCTTGTCCTTAGTTCTTTCCCACTAACTGGAATTCCCAAAGAAACCTCAAGCCAAGGTAAGGCTTTTATTGATTGCTAGGGCAATCTCCAGGCTCTTATAATCTCATAGCTAGCCCCTTAAAGTGATGCGGGCCCAGAAAGAGGATTCTTCCCAATGTTCATCTTTGGCATAATCTGAAAAAAAACAAAGGATAGAGAAGACAGTCCCAGAGAATAGGATTAAAGTCCTGACTATGTCCTTCACCCCTCATGCAAGGCAAGGACCACTCAGTGCTCTGTCCAGCTGGATATGAAAAGTGCTGTGGACCAATGACCACTCTGTGTTGCTTCCTATTCTCCTTTTTAAAGATAGTCTTTGTATTGTAGCTTGCCATCCTCTCTCCATCCTTGTGTGTTGGAGGAGGGCAAGGGATGGATAACTTACCATTTGTCAACTTTTAACTGACAATTAGGAATTATATTAGAATTTGATTTTTGAAAAACAGGCTCGACCTAGAAATCCTACACTTGAGTTTCTGGTAACTGGAAGAGACTTGATTGCCCGCCTTTAAACTCATGGTTCTCAACTTTGATTGCTATGCCAAACTACCCGGGAATTTTAAAAAATTGCTATGGCCAGGTTGCACCACACTGAATTAAATTAGAGTCTCTGAAGGAGGCACCCAGGCATCAGGTGATCTCTTCATGAAGACCGGTTGAGAACCACAGCTTCCACTTAGGGATGGGGACTTGGGGAACCTGGATATAGGGAGGAGGATGCATATGGATGTTGGTTTAGCAAAGACTGTTGTGGGTCTTTTTGCTAGTTCCTCAAGTAATTTCACTCCTCTTCTTTTGGGTACCAACCATGCTCTTGATTGAACCTGTCCTAGCTTTAGTCAATCAGAGGAACACACATATCATACTGCAGATGTTCGTTCAGGAGAGGACAGTTGACCTACTATGTCCCAATTAAAGTAAAGCTCTAGACTTTTGCTTTATGGTTTGGAAAGAGAAAACATGAAGGAAAAGTATTGATACTGAATGTTTTTGTATAGAGTCAGTTTCCAGAGAATACGAGACCCTGGATAACTGCAGCGAAAGGGTGCTAGAGCCCAGAATATGTCTTAGCTGAAACCCACCCTATCTCTAAATGGAGCCAATAAGTTTAGTCTGTTGATTATGACAGTTGGAATTGGCTTTTCCCTTTCATGAAACTGAAAGCATTCCAACTGATAGGCCCTTTAGTGGACATAGTCAGTGCTCTAGTACGATTCTTCTGGATTCCTTTTGCCATTTTCTACCATTTCTTCTTCTTCCAATGGCCTGTACTATGACACTCCTCTGAGGACTGCTTTCAGGCCACTGGAGCTGCTTTTTATCAGAGTCAAAAGTACCTTGGATTCACGTCCTCCCCAAGGCAGTCCTTAGCCAGTCACTTCCCAGGACACAAGCATGAACTCCAACATCCTTACCTAGAGCCAAACAAAATCTGAGCCCCTTTGTGGGATTTGAAACTTCATGGGCTTTCTTCCATTCCTTATCCAACATGACCAACACACTTCCCCATTTTTCCTGGGAGCAATTCCTTTAACAAATGACTTGAGCACAAATTCTCACTTGGAGTCTTCCTCTGGTGAACCCAAACTACGGCACATGCTGGGTTCTATGTGCCAAGGTTTATGTGGAGCACGTAGTGTGGGATTGATAGATGTGACCAACTCGTTCAACAGCCAATTGCCTCCTCTACAAATATTGTCTCTTATTATACATGTCAAATGAAATACCAAAACATATTAGCAATAAGACACATGACAGAATCAAATTGCAGAGTGAAGTCCAGAGAGGTGATCTAGCAAACCTATCATGTTACATATAAAGCAGTTGACGTCTAGTGAAGTCATGTGACTTACTCTGAGCCTCATGACTACTTAGTGACAAGGCCAGTGCGTAACATCAGTGTTTTTCTGGTGCCGTAGGTGGCAACCTGTCTATTGATGTGCCTAACCATGAACTGCAAGCATCATATTTAAATCACATTTTCTCTCTCTCTTTTTTTCTTTCTTTTTTTTTTTTTTTTTTTTTTGGCGTTTTAGGGCCAGATCTGCGGCAAATGGAGATTCCCAGGCTAGGAGCCTAATCAGAGCTACAGCTGCCAGCCTACACCACAGCCACAGCAATGTCAGATTTGAGCCTCGTCTGTGACCTACACCACAGCTCACAGCAGCACTGGATCCTTAACCCTCTGGGTGAGACCAGGGATCAAACCCACAACCTCATGGTTCCTAGTCAGATTCGTTTCCACTGTGCCATGACAGCAACTCTTCTTTTATGAAGAAGTTAGTATCCCAGTAGCTGAATTGTTAAAGCTGAACGCTATGTGAATATGATAAATACAGATCAAATGACACTTAGACTTGTGAACCATGGAGTTAGTTGATTCCTGAGCCCCAGAATAGACTAGAACAGGAAGAAATGTGATTCAGGAAGATAAAGGTCATAGACTGTGTTCTTAATTTATTCTAGAAACATAGTAGGTACTCAATAAATACTTGTTGAATAAAGCTTAGTGAGCTTCACAAGACCATAGGGAAGAGAGGTTCTAACATCAAAGGTAGAGAAGAGGTGGGCACACCTGAATTCAACTGGAATAGAGAAAATGAGCCTTCTGTGGGAGAGATGAAGGAGGTTGTTACTCTCTCACCCTTCTTCTTGGATCTAGAGCTCAGGAAATTGGAGAGCCCTAAGTTTGTTCCTGGGTGGTACCTCTGTCATAAAGAGGCAAATATTTCAACTATTTACCCCATTTTGTGTGTGTGTGTGTGCGCGCTTACGCATACGTGCACATGCATGTAGCTTTCCATCATTCCACAACTCTAACGAGGTCTAGATAAATGTCTGAGCTGACCCGTAAGGCATTAAGAAAGGTACTGCTATACTACTTGCCTCTCCATTTGCCTCTTACGTTTTAAATGAGTGCATGATTTCACTCCCTGAAGTTAGCAGAAAGATGGCAAGAGTGACTCAGGAGAGATGGTCAAGGCACTGGGAGATTCTGCGGCTGGCAGCTGGAGCCCTGTCTCCACTGCCCTCGGTCTTCACCACGTGAGGATCATCTCTCCATTGTCTTCTTAGAGGCCTTGGATTGTGTTTTGTTAGTAAATGTACTTATTTTCCTTACACAAACCCAGGAAGATTTTTATTTAAAATAAACATAGATAATGCCTTAGACACGCCAGGATTGTAGTACAGACATTGAGAAAGTAGTTTATAGTAACCCTTAAGACTTTGCCAATCACGCAAAGTCTTTAGGGTTACTATAGGCTTGGATATGGTTGCTATCCTATCTCAAGAAAAGATAATCCAAGGTATATCTTTTAATGGAGGATAACCTGAGGACAACTCTGATCTAAAAAGAGAGAGAGAAATACATATACTCATGTACAGATTGTGAAAGGTTAAATAGATAGGGAGTTTAAATGAAATTCCAGAAATGTCAGCATTTTTTTTTCTTGCTTTTAATGCTTTAAAGCTCAGAGACTAAGAAGATAAAATTGCACTGTTGATAGCTTTCTAAAATTCTCTCTACAGTCCTGCCCGCATACTAAAAGAAAAAAAAAGGTCAGGAGGAACTGGGGAAGCTTGCCATGAAATTAAGCTTTGTTAAATCATCTATTACAGTCCAGGTACCCTTTTGCCTGATTTCCATCTTATCTCCCATAATCATCAAAACTACTTCCTCAATAGCATATTATATATGAAGAAATCAATTATACAGTAAAATAACTTGCACAACGTAGAGAAAATGCATTTAAAACCATGTTAGTCAAGTTCAAATTTACAGGAAAATGACTAAGCAATGCTAACAAATTGGAAAATACAATTAATCATAAAAGATCTTTTAAAAAATCTTTTATAAAGTTAATCATTATTTGGAAGAAAATAAAGTCTTTTGCATTTTGCTATGTACTGAGATGTGAAGATGATGCCTTGAAAACAAAATACCTAATATATAATTATTGAAACTGGAAGAGCTAGTCGTTTCCTGTGGGATTAACCGCCAAGTAGTGTTAGGTGTTCCTGTGCCAGTGGATTTACACAAGGATGCAAGGCTTTTGGGTGCCTAGGCCAAGTTCTGGTGTTCCTGGAGTTCTGTCAGTTGGCAAAATTTCCCGTGAAAGTTGACAAAAGTGAAATTCTGCTTATGAATTCCATTTTTCCATTGAATCTTATTTGAAAATGAGTTGTATTCAGTTAGGGAACAAATATTTGTTCACAATTCTCTTTAGGTTTTACAAGGTGTTGACTAGGCAAGAATATCAGTGATCAGACTTACAACCTAAAGAAAAGAGATCTGGCTTTATTTGGTGACAGGAAGTCATTTTATCCCTTTCACAACCATTTCTAGTTCTTCTTTCTAAACCACTCAAACCAAACCTTAGCTCATCATCTCTCTTCCTATTCCCCACCTCAGGTCATTTAGATTTTTTTTATTTTAAAAAGTTTTATTTAAATATACAAATAATTAATATAAATTATTACAATGTTGTGATAATTTCTGCTGTACAACAAAGTGATTCAGTCATACAGGTACACAGATACATTGTTTTGAAGATTCTTTTCCCTTATAGACTACCACAGAATATTGGGTAGAGTTTATCTATGCTATATAGCAGGTCCCTGTTGGCCAGTCATTCCATATACCACAGTGTTCATATGCCAATCCCAAACCCCATTCCATCCCTCCCCACCAACCTTTCCCCTTTGGTAACCATGAGTTTGTCTTCAAAGTCCCATAAGTCTGTTTCTGTTCTTTTTTTTTTTAGATTGCACATATAAGTGATACCATATGATGTTTGTCTTTCCCTACCTAACTTCACTTATTATGATAATCTCTAATGTTGCTGCAAATGGCATTATTTCCTTATTTTTATGGCTGAATAATATTCCATTGTATGTATGTGCCACAGCTGCTTTATCCATTCCTCTGTCAATGGACATTTAGGTTGCTCCCATGGTCTTGGCTATTGCAAATAGTGCCACGGTGAACACTGCGATGCATGTATCTTTTCAAATTATGGTTTTCTCTAGATATATGTCCAGGAGTGGGATCGCTGGATCATATAGTAGTTATAGTAGTTCTATTTTTAGTTTTTTGCGGAACCTCCATACGATTTTCCAGAGTGGTTGTACCAATTTACATTCCCACCAACAGTGTGAGGGTTTCCTTTTTCTCTGCACCCTCTGCAGCATTTATTGTTTGTATACTTTTTGATCATGGCCATTCTGATTGGTGTAAGGTGATACCTCAGGTCATTTAGATTTAACACCAAGCAGAGCCCATTCACTACAAAGTATGAGAAAGTCAAGATGCTAAGACTATTTGTTAACATTTATCTAATACTTACTCTGTACCAAGTGATAACCTAAGGTTTTCTGATGTATTAATTGATTAAATCCTAGAAAAAAGCCCTGTGGGTAGGTATTTTCATTATTCCTCATCTATCGGTGAAGAAACTAAAACATCACAATGTTATTAATGAAGGACTAAGGGTATTCTCAATGAGACAAGAATCAATGAAGACAGGTGGGATAAAGATAGAGGTATGGAATGGAGAAAATAAAAGAATGATCTTTATCTCCTCCACAAAATAGGAGGCAATAGGAGGAGAAGGTGGCAAAAAGGAGCTAAAAATAAAATGAATGTTAGTATATCTTGGCACTCTGGTAGTAAACATGTTACATAAAACTTTTACCTACTGCTTATTATAGCCTTTCTGAGAAGGTAATATATTCCCCCTTTGATAAAAGAAGCATCTGAGGATTTGAAAGGTTAAGTTGCTTACCAACGGCCACACAGTCTATGAACTCAACACTGTTTGCCACCGAATCTTGGTTCTTTCCCCTGTGCCATATTACTTATCAATTCTCAAGTTGGTGGGAATGATCTCAGAAAATTAAGAACAGCACAACTTTGAAATAGTCACTGAGGGAAATGAAACTCCCAGCCAGACAGAAGAAAGCAAAGAATTCCCCAGTAAGTCTGAGGATTAGAAATTATAAAGTGAGATATTAAAATGGGGTCAATCTAGATGATTAATTGATTCCTGATAGCAAGGCAGTGTGCACAGCATGAAACTTGGAACTTCTGGAGATATGGAGGTAAATAGACTGGTCCAACCAGCCCCTATATCACTGGTGTACACAAACCCCTAGAATACAAGGCAAATAATGATATATGATAGGTGCCATGAGAGAGGAACAGAGAACATCATACTTCGTTTATTCGAATTCAAAATTTTCACATTTTAGCACCTCAGAATTGGGATGCATCTTAAAATGGGTGGCATCTTTTTTCACTGATGACCAAATAGCTGTCATGACTTAGTTGTGATTGTCTGCACATTCTTGAACTTGGTGATGGGTGTTCGCATTGCCTCCACTGCAGTTGAGTTGTGTTCATTGTGGATACTACAGGTATTGATTTGCCTATGTCATTTAAAGTGCCTTCTTAAAAAATACTCTATGATTTTGCATTGAAAAAAATTGTCATATACGTAAAGGCATGGAAATAAGAGCTGAGAAGCACATGATACATTAATGAAGCAAATATTTATATTAGTGAAGTAAATATGACCACAAGTTCATATTTTGCGTAAAGCAGCAAGACAAGTGTTTTACATGACTTATGCCCACAAGTAGATGCAAATAGTTATGTTTTGTTACTGAGATATCTGAAAAACAATTGCCTAGCACAAGTCAAGCAATTCAACTAAAGGTATGAAAAATTGCCAGATGCCTAGAACTAGATCTTTTCTGGTTATCTCATGCTCTGTAACAAATCACTTTCCAAACTAAATGGCTTAGAACAATATTGGTCATTTTATTATCACTCACAGCCTCTATGGGACTAGAATTCAGGAGGGGCTTGTCTGGGTGGTTCTGGCTCAAGGTCTCAAGCAGTTGCAATCAGAATGAGACCAGAGCTGGGACAGTAGGGAGCTGAAGCACCTGGAGGTTAGTCAGACATCTTTCTTATGTAGACTCAGAGCTTCTCCCTGTGGTCTCTCTGCATGGGCTCCTTTGGGCTTTGAAATATTTTGGCATCCCCAGGGCAGCTGTGCAGCTTTTAGGGCAGCTGAAGGCTTCAAGGGCAAGTAGGCCAATGGGCAAGGTGGAAGGTGAATCACCTTTCACAACCTAGCTTTAGAAATTACATGGCATCACTTCTGCTACATCCTGTTAGTTACAAATCAAAAGCCTTTCCAGATTTAAGGAGAAAAGAATTATCTTCACCTCTTGATTGGGAAGCAGCAAGTTCCTAGAAGAGCATATGGGCTGGGAGATATTGTTGCAGCGGTATTTGGAAAATACTGTCTGTCACAAGATGAAAGAAATGTCAAAACAACAAGAGGCTGGCATTACGGATTCATTCATTGTGCAGGACTTAACATTAAAGCATTGAACTTTCGTTGAACTTCCTGCTGACTTTGAACAGTTATCTAACTTCCAGCAGCATGTGATTCAATGGGGGGTGGGGGGGATGAAAACTACAAGGTTATGCTAATTAAACCCTGGTGTTCCCAAAACAAGTTATCAATGCTGCAAGTGTTAGAGAGGGCAAGATTGTGATCTGGTTACATGTCTTCTGTGTCTACATGATCCTGTAAGAGCTCACTAGATAAGTTAAAATAAGAAATTTAAGTGATAAGAGAGCACTATGCTTTACTTAACTGGAAGCGCTTTTTTTAGTGGTACATGAAATACTGGCATGTCTTACAATCCATGGCATCTTTTGCTTTGACGAAGGACAGTAGTGCCAGAAAGCATACAGTGGCAGAAATTTCCTCCTCTTGGTATAGCCGAAAGGCCCAGACAGGTAGTACTGGGAATTTTTAGACTTAGAAAGGTAGACAAGAGACTTAAAGATAAGGCCGGAAGTGAAGGAGTATATCTGAAAAACACTTGATAATCAAACCCCATCCCAACTCTCCAGGTTTTGCTCCATCACTATATGTAATTCCCACTCCAATAAATCTTTCCACTTTCCATTGCGAAATTCTTGCCAGGCCTTCGCAATTGCTTGCAGGTCCTGCCAACTCCATATGGAGATTTTTCATTGATTGCCACTGGAGACAGGTAGTGTGAGCTGGCAAGGCAGAGCTGGGTTTATTTGTTTTAAATCCCTATTGGGATTTCTTATAAGGTTTCTATTGAAGGATGGGATTCATAGCTTAAAAACAAAAACAAAATATGAGTCATTGTAATATATTATACACTTGCATGCTGAATCTTAGTGCATACCATTAATTAGCATCACCCATTCCTTCAGCTAATACCTACTTATGAACATCTTCTAGGGGTTAGGTAACATGCAAGGCATTGCTATTCATGATACATCTTGCTTCGTGAAACTTTGAATTGAGTTGGCATGGACATAGGTTCATTTCTTTAAGGCAAATACCTAGAAGTAGAATTGCTGGATCATCTGGTAGTTGTACAGTCAACTTTTGCTAAGGTAGCTGTACTAATTTATATTCTCACTAGCAGTGATGAGACTTCCACTTGCTCCATCCACACTCTCACCAACGCTTGGTATGGTTAGTCTTTTTAAGTCTAGCTACTCTAAGAATGTACATTAATATATCATGGAAGTTTTCCTTTGTACTCACTTGATTCCTAATGCTCTTGAGCATCTTTTTAGGTACTTATTTTTCATTCCTATATCTTTTTTTTTTTTTTCTTTTTGCCATTTCTTGGGCCGCTTCTGTGGCATATGGAGGTTCCCAGGCTAGGGGTCTAATCAGAGCTGTAGCTGCCGACCCGCGCCAGAGCCACAGCAACACAGGATCCGAGCCGCGTTTGCAACCTACACCACAGCTCACGGCAACGCCGGATCCTTAACCCACTGAGCAAGGGCAGGGACCGAACCCGCAACCTTATGGTTCCTAGTCGGATTCGTTAACCACTGCACCACGATGGGAACTCCCATTCCTGTATCTTCTATGGTGAAATATCAGTACAAATCCTCCGTTATTTAATTTTTTGTCTTCTTCTCACTGATCTGTAAACTGCTTTGTAATAACTTCTGTTTATGAGTCTTTTGTCAGATATATATCGTGAATATTTTCTCCCATTCTGTGGTTTGATTTTTCGTTTTCTTAATGGCATCTTTCAAAGAGCAAAGTTTTCAATTTTAAGTCTAAGTGATGAAAGCTTCGTGCTCTTGTGTCACCTCTTTAAAAACCTAACCCTAACCCTAACCCCAACCCTAACCCTAACCCTAACCAAGACTGCAGATATTTTTGTCTGGTTTTCTTTTAGAACTTTTATAGTTTTAGCTTTCACATATAGATATGCTCAATTTCTAGCTCATTTTAAATATGGCATGCGATAATAATTGGAGTTTATTTTAAAACTTTCTCATTTACTTTTTGGCTGTACTTGCTCCTAATACTACTGCCCTATTTTTTTTATCCCCTCCAACCCTTTCTGACTCATTGTTTCTACTATTCGATGAACTAGACAATCAAACTCACTGGAAGCTGAGCCAAAACCTACTAAAACTGAAATAGTTGAGAAACAAGTATTCTAAAGTACATGGGGATTTCAGACATCTGTTTGGGCTACACAGAAGACTGATTTTTCTAGCTTTAAGAGTCTCACGTATTTCAGATGGTCACATAATAGGACCTCTGGAGAGGTGACATGCTAGTTCCTCTGCTACATTACTTTATTTGAGTTCATTTTATGGTGTGCAGTTTGTTAAACCCTAGGCCATCTACTTTATTTTTAGTAATGCTACACACTGTGCCAAGCATTATGCCAGTCACATAAAAAGTATTTAGTAAATTAAATAAGTTCTGGTGACTGACAGCAAATAGAAATGACAGCGTTTCACACTTACTATTTTCTAGAGCAGTGGACTTGGGCTTTGGCTGCTGTATATTTTTGACAATGCACTCTCTCCTATATATATATATATATATATATATGTTATATACAGATGTCACCGCAGTGCCAGGTTTTTTTAATATACATATTTTATTTATTTATTTATTTATTTTAGTTGTAATCAGTTGTTATTTCCCCAATACATTTCTTTCTACCGTACAGCATGGTGACCCAGTTACACATACATGTATGCATTCTTTTTTCTCCCATTATCATGCTCCATCAGAAGTGACTAGACATAGTTCCCAGTGCTACACAGCAGAGCCTCACGGAAAAATAAATAGATAAAACCTGTAGTATTTTCATCTTATACTCAAATCATATTATGCTTTTGTTCTTAGAGACATAATAAGGAATTCCTAATTTTCAAACTAGATTCTGAAATTAAGCACTAGTGTGGGAATGTCATAATAATAAACTTTCACACATTGGATTGCTGCATAATCAATAGAGGGAACATGTTTACAAATAATTAGACTATCAATATCTTTAGAACCCATATGAATTAATAAAATTGCATATCAACTAATACATTTTTGTAAAGTTATAATGAATTGCTGACAGTAAAACTTTCCTTTTAAAAATGTAATGCCGTAATCAGTTTTGACCAATATTTATTTGTTGCTTGAAAGATAAGCATTTCTGAATTACTTCACTCAAAAACACCACAGAGTTGTGAAGAGGATTTCTGTGCCCTTCCTATGAAAACATTTGGATACCCCCCATACAGCTGTATAATTTTTATATTTATAATCATTCATATTCAGCATGTGCCTTCTAAATACGCCAGTGAAAAATAAAATGATTACTTTTCCTCAAATGTTCAGCAGGCACGCTAAATTAGCCAGCTGGTCTCTTGTCATGGCTGAAAATGTATAGTCTTTTTGTAAAAAGTGACAGTAAATACATCCATGGCACCCATCACTTTATATGCAAGTGGAGGTTCCACTGGTGCAATGACTTATGATTGGAGAAAAGCAAAAAGTGTATAAAGGAAGAGAATCAATGAGAATAATGCTTTGCATGCCTTGCAGTGGCTCACAGAGAATAATTCATTTTAAGGAAGTGAAATCACCTTGTTTTATGGCAAGGCAGTAATCTCAAGGTCCACATGTTAAGGTTTTTTTTATTATTATTGAAGATTCAGAAGTCATTTAAAAACATGACCTGTTAGAACAATTCAATGCACCAAGTCTATTTGCAAAAATCGTGTTGTAAATCATGATTCATTATGTGATTGCGATCAGCATACAGCGTTAGAAACTCACCTCTCCTGATGATATAGTCCTTTCTATGTGGTTCCTTTGATGCAATGGAATAGTTCCCACCCCTGCTTTTATTTTTTCCCTTTGCTCTATTTTGTTCTTCTATTTTATTTTTTCCTCTGTTTTAAACTACCTTATACTTTTTTTATCCTCTTTTGTAATCTTACTTTGTGTCACCAGTACTATAAGATATAGGATAGGTACAAAAGACCATAATAAAACTATCTTTATTTTCACTGCAACTGTGGATTTAGGGTCTCTCATGGATCGTGAAATAATAAATACACAGATGCTTACAAGATGGACTTGTGGGGAAGAGGGAGGCACTTTAGAGATTTTCTATCTTAGTCCCTTGTCTAAAGATGAGCAACTGAAACCCAAAGGGGCCAAGTGACCTGGTCAGGTAAGAGATTAGCAGTGCAGATTTGCCTTATTCCCAGACTAGTGCTTCATTCTTCTGCCTAAATTCCCTTTGTGATTAAAACCAGTTGAATTGTTCAATTGACAGTCATCATCTTGATGGTAAAACTATTTGTGACAGTTATATCTTTCCCTGAGAATTCATTCGACCGTTATTCTGTAATAGGGCTTGAGCACCTACCACAACACCAAGACTGTTGAGGATACAGCAGTGAACACAGAGAACAGAGCTCTGCCTCCATAGAGGCAGCATCCTGGTGGAGCAAGACAGATGACACGCAGCATAATTGAGTGAAACGTAGAATGCACGATGACGATCAGCATTTTGAAGTAAAGGCAGAGAAAAGAAATTGGTAATAAATTTATGCTTTTGTGTCGAGGGAGGAAGGGGAGTAAAATCTTGAGCAGTGCAGTCAGAAAAGGTAGCACAGAGTGAAGACCTCAGGCATTTGAGAGCCATGTAATCCATTTCCTTCATGACTGTGGAAGAAAGCCAAGATTTTCCATACATGGCTCCTTCATCTTCCACAAGTAGAGACACCCCTCAGTATCCCCAAGGGATTGACTCAGGACCCCCCACGGATACCAGAATCTGCTGACACTCAACCCCTTGTACAGAATGGTGACTGACGGCTGGCCTCCGTATCCATGGGTATGGAACCTGCAGGTCCAGAGGGCTGACTGCAGTCAACCAGTTCAACATCCTGACATCAGAGTTCTTTCCTTCACCCAAAATGTTTGCAGCAATCAGAAGGGTTTCTTTTATATTGTACATCTAGATGTAAGTGATTATAGCATTATAACTCTGCCCGTGAAAAATGTAAAGGGACTTAGCCAGCATTTGAGAGCTGGGCAGAGAAAACCGAATTTGTGTCAGCTGAGCCAGGGCCTGCCTTTTTATTTATTCTCTGTCCAGCCATTAGGCTTAGTCCACAGGGCTCAGATGAATCACAGCTTGAGAGACTCTACCACTTGGAAACACTTTATCCTGAGACCTGTAAAGAAGAGAACAGGAGAAAAGTCATTTGTTTATTAGAGAAAGAAGCAGTTTTCTAACAGTGCCCATATCCTTGAGCATATTTTGCAAGAAAAGAATTCTCAGGAGGTCACAAAACTGATTAGTATCCATGAGGATGTAGGTTCGATCCCTGGCCTCGCTCAGTGGGTTAAGGATCGGGTCTTGCTGTGAGCTGTGGTGTAGGTCAGAGAGGGGCTCCAATCCCACGTTGCTGTGGCTGTGGTGTAGACTCCCCTAGCCTGGGAACTTCTATATGCCGCAGGCACGGCTCTAAAAAGCGGAAGAAAAAAAAAAGAATTCTCAATAAGCTCGAGAGGTTTAACCATTAACTCACTTTTCTTGTAGGTAGGGGAAATCTAGCTTTGTGATTGTTGATTTTCTCATGTTTTGGGTGATGTCCAAAGAAGGAAAGATTTTTTTGAAAAAATTTTAAAAATTTGACGAGGAAGTTCCCTTTATGGCTCAGTGGTTAACGAACCGGACTAGTGTCCATGGGGATGTGCGTTCCATCCCTGGCCTCACTCAGTGGGTTAAGGATCTGGTACTGCCATGAGCTGTGGTGTAGGTCGCAGACGCAGCTCAGACCCCTCCTTACTGTCTGTGGCTGTAGTGTAGGCTGGCAGCTGTAGCTCTGAGAACTCCTGCAGCCTGGGAACTCCTGTAGCCTGGGAACTCCCATATGCCATGGGCACAGATCTAAAAAGCAAAACAAACAAACAAACAAAAATTTGAAGAATCTCTGTGTATCTATCATACACAAGAATAAATGTGAAAATTATAACCAAAAACACTTAATGTATAAAAGCATAAACTACATATAACTATAAATTTCCCTGAAGGGGGAAACCCTTTCAGATTTCATTTATTCATCCTTTTCTATATTCTGTCTGCAAAATACAATGAAAAACTCTAGATAGTATATATAAAACAAACATAAGAAGACACTGAAAAGTGAAGAGAAAGCCAGGGATCTTGGGACCCAAAGAATAACTGAGCAATGAGTTTGCTGGATTTTCATTTTCCCTCATGTACCCAGATTTATTGTTGAAGAAACAAACAATCTAGAAATACCAACGGGTGCAGAAAAAAAAAAAATTCCAACAAAAACCTGCTCCCTGCTACCAAAGGACAAAGAAAGGGACAAAAGACTCTCGGACAATAATGCTCTACTATTTTTGGACCTATCGGAGAATGCCAACCTCCACTTGTTTCCTCTGAGGCTTGGAGAGGATGGGAGCTAAGAACACAGGCCCACTGAAACACTGAAGTTTAATCATAAGACTATAGAAGACTTCTCCTCCCTACCTAACACCACACCAACAGGGTTCCAGGATAATAACAGTGGCCTCCAGCTGAAAGATCTGCAAAAGGCAAAATATGAGAAGATAAAACTGATTGAACCGAAAGGAGAAATAGACAAATCTACAGTTATAGTTGGAGACTTTAACACCATTCTCTCAACAACTTCTAGAATAATTAGAAAGAAAAGTAGCTTAAAATTAAAAGGGCATAGAAGAACTCAACCATACCCTCAACCAAAAGGATCTAATTGGTATTTATAGGACATTTTACTCAACAACAGCAGACTACCCATTCTTTTCAAGTATCCACAGAACCTATATCAAGATGTCGTATCATGGCCCTTCTAGGTTGTCTGAACTGTCATATACTTGTTCATAATTGTCCCTTATGATGCTTTGGGTTTCTGTGGTACCAGTTATAATGTTTTCCCTTCGATTTCTAACTTTATTCTAGTCCTCTCTCTTTTTTTTCTTGGTGAGTCTAAAGAGTTGCTTTTTTGTTTACCATTTCTAAAGAGCAACTCAGTTTCACTGATGATTTCTATCGTTTTTTTTTTTTGTTTGTTTGTTTTTTTGTCTTTTTACCTTTTCCAGGGCGCTTCCCGCAACACACAGAGGTTCCCAGGCTAGGGGTCGAATTGGAGCTGTAGCCACTGGCCTACGCCAGAGCCACAGCAACGCCAGATCCGAGCCGTGTCAGCTACCCACGCCACAGCTCATGGCAACGCTGGATCCTTAACCCACTGAACGAGGCCAGGGATCGAACCCGCAACCTCATGGTTTCTAGTCGGATTCATCGACTACTGCGCCACAACGGGAACTCCTCTATTGTCTTTTTAGTCTATTTTACTTATTTCTGCTCTGATTTTTGTTCCTTCCTTCCTTCTACTAACTTGAGGCTTAGTTTGTTCTTTGTCTAGTTCCTTGAGGAACAAAGAGAAATTCAGCAGTTTTCACTGGTGAATTCTACCAAATTTTTAATGAGGAGTTAGTGCTAATAGTTCTCAAACTCTTTAAAAAAATGTGAGAGGTAGGAACACTCCCAAACTCACTTATGAGGCCAGCATTACCCTGATATGAAGCCAAATCAAGGACACCACAAGAAAAGAAAAAGAAAACTACAGACCCATATCCTGTATATAGACGCAAAAATTCTGAACAAAGTACTAGCAAACCAAATTCAACAGCACATTAAAGGAATCATAAATACACAGGTGGATCAACATGCACAAATGTACTATACCACATTAATAGAATGAAAGATAAAAATCATATGATCATCTCATTAAGTATAGAAAATGCATTCAACAAAATACAACATACTTTTATAGTAAAAAATCTCTCAGTAATTTGGATATAAAAAGAATGTATGTCAAAATAACAAAAATTATATATGTCAAGCCCATAGCTAGCATTGTATTCAATAGTGAAAAGTTGAGAAATTTCCCTCTGAAATCAGGAATAAGACAGGGATGGTTGCTCCTACCATTCCTATTCAACATGGTGCTGGAAGTCCAACCCAGAGTAATTAGGCAACAAAAAGAAATAAAAGGCATCAAAATTGAAAAAGAAGAAGTCAAATTTGCAAATGGTGATCTTACATATAGAAAATCCCCCAAATTCCACCCAAACTCTGTTAGAATTACTCTACAAATTCAGCAAAATTGCAGGATATAAAAATCAATACATAGAAGTCAGTTGTTTCTATAAACTAACAACAAACTATCTGAAAAAGAAATAAAGAAAATAGTCCCATTTATGATAATATCAAAACAGTAAGTTCCTTAGGAATAATTTAACTAAGGAGGAAAAACATCTGTATACTGAAAATTATGACTTACATGAAAGAAATTGAAGAATACAAAAATATATGGAAAGATACCTCATGTTCATGAATTAATAATATTATATTATTAATTAAGAATCAATATTAAAATAGTCATTCTACCCAAAGCCATGTGTAGATGCAATTAAATCCCTATCAAAATCCAAATGTCAATTTTTACAGAAATAAAAAATCCTAAAATTTATATGGAATAATAAAAGACCCTGAAAAGCCAAATCGATCCTGAGAAATAAGAACAAAGCTGGAGCCGACACACTTACTAATTTGAACTCTTATTACAGAGTTATCATAATCAAAACAGAATGGCACAGGCATAAAATCAGACACATAGATCAGTAAACAGAATCACAAGCCCAGAAATAAACCCACACATAGATGGTCAAGTAATATGTGACAAAGGAGTCAAGAATACTCAATGGGGAAAGGATAGTCTCTTTGATAAATGGTGCTGGGGGAACAGGATAAACATATGCAAAATAATGATATTGAACCCTCCACTTATACAACTCACAAAAATTAACTAAAAATGGATTAAAGACTCAAGCATAAGACATAAAACCATGAAACTCCTAAATGAAAACAGGGAAAAAGCTTGATATTGGTCTTGGCAGCCATATGACACCAAAAGCACAAGCAACAAAAGCAAAAATAAATAGGTGGGACCACATAAAAGTAAAAACCTTCTGCCCAGCCTAAGAAATAATTGACAAAATGAGAAGGCTACCTACAGAATGGGAGAAAATACTTGCAAACCATATATGTGATAAGAGGTGAATATCCAAAGTATATAAGGAATTGTACAACTCAAGAGCAAAAACAATTTTCTTTTCTGTGGAAAGGTTCATTTGTGCCCTATATTAGATTCCAGATATAGGTGATATCATATGGTATTTGTCTTCCTCTTTCTGACTTATTTCATTCAGTAGGAGAGTCTCTAGCTCCATCCATGTTGCTGCAAATGGCATTATTTTGTTCTTTTTTAGGGCTGAGTAGTATTCCATTGTGTATATATACTACATCTTCCTAATCCAATCATCTGTCGATGGACATTTGGTTTTTTTCTGTGTCTTGGCTACTGTGAATAGTGCTGCAATGAACATGCAGGTACAACTTATGGACTTGGAGAATAGACTTGTGATTGCCAAGGGGGAGGGAGAGAGAGTGGGATGGATTGGGAGCTTGGGGTTAATTAATGCAAACTATTGCTTTTGGAATGGATTAGCAATGAGATCCTGCTGTGTAGCACTGAGAACTATGTGTAGTCACTTATGATGAAGCAAGATAATGGGAGAAAAAAGAATGTATACATGTACGTGTAACTGGGTCACCATGCTGTACAGTAGAAAAAAAATGTATTGGGGAAATAACAAAAAAAATTTTTTTAAGAAGAGCAAAAACAAAACAAGACAAATTAGCCAATTTAAAAATGGGCAGAGGATTTGAATAGACATATTTCCAAAGAAGATATACAGATGGCCAATGGGTTCATGAAAAGGGCTCAACATTGCTAATCTTTAGGGAAATGCAAATCAAAACCACTGTTTTCGCCTCACACTCCTTATGATGGCCATTAGCAAAAAGACAAGAGAAAAGGGAATCCTTATGCACTATTAGTGGAAATGTGAACTGGTGCAGCCACTATGGAAAACAGTATGGCGTTTCCTCAAAAAATTAAACATAGAACTACCATATGGTTCAGACACCCTAGTTCTTGATATGTCTCTAAAGAAAATGAAATCAATATCTCAAAGAGATATCTACACCCTCATGTTCATTGAAGCCGTCTTTACAATAGCCAAGGCATAGGAACAAACTAAGTGTCCATCCACAGATGACTGGATAAAGCAAAGAGAAAATGTCTTATATCTATATCTGTACCTATCAATAGATTTGTCATAGATAGATATATAAATGGAGAGAGAGAGAACAGTGGTTTCCAGGCCACCACCTAGAAATGGGGAATGTTGGTCAAAAGCTATAAAATTCTAGAAATAAGATGAACAAGTTCTGGGGATGTAATGCACATCATGGTAATTGTACTTAACAGTACTCTATTGCCTACTTGAAAGATGCTAAAGGAAGAAATCTTACATGTCTCACCATAACAAAATGGTGGAAATGTTCACTATCCTTATTTTTATAATCATTTCATAATGTATTTGTGTATATCAAATCATGTTGGACACTAAACTTACACTATGCTATATGTAAATTATATCTCAATAAATCCGGGGGGTGGGGGTAAAAGACACTGACCCTTTAAAAAAGAGCATATTGACCGGCAGAAATATGTATAATTTTTCTTCATTTCTTAACGGAAAAATAGAGATCAACCGAGTTTACCTTAAAACATGTTTAAGAAACCTATAGATGCCTCATATTGCTTTTGACCCACAAGCCCCAAAGAGCAGGGAGATAAAATTCTTACATAAGACCCTATGATTGCCGAGAGAACATTTAAAAAGGAAAAATCGATCAATTGGACTTCCTCAAAACTGAAATTTTTTGCCCCGTGAAAGACCCTGTTAATTAGAGGGAAAAACAAAACAAAACAAAACAAAACAAAACAAAACAAAAAACACTATTGAGTGAAAGAAAATATTTGCAAATCACGTATCCAACAAAGGATTATTAGTACCTAGAATATATAAAGGACTCTCAACAATCCATGTTAAAAAAAATGAATAGTTTTGTTTAAAAATGGACAAAGATGGGAAGAGACAGTTCACCAAAGAGATATAGATGACTAATACACATGTGAGATCATGTTCAACATCATTAAGGAAACACAAATCAAAACAACATTGAAATATCAATCTCCATCTATCAGAATGACCGACACCAAAAATAGTGAAACACCAAATGCTGGCAAAGACGCAGAGAAACTGGATCACTCAGAAACTGCTGACCTGAAAATGTGCAGTAGGACAGCCACTATGAAAAATGGTTTGACAGGTTTCTTAAAAAGCGGAACAGGAGTTCCGTTGTGGCGTGGTGGAAAGGAATCCGACGAGGAACCATGAGGTTGTGGGTTTGATCCCTGGCCTTGCTCAGTGGGTTAAGGATCCAGTGTTGCCGTGAGCTGTGGTGTAAGTCACAGATGCGGCTCGGATCTGGCATTGCTGTGGCACTGGCTTAGGCTGGCAGCTATATACAGCTCTGATTCGACGCCTAGCCTCGGAACCTCGATGTGCCACGAATGCGGCCCTAAAAATACAAAAAAAAAAAAAAAAAGAAGAAGAAGAAGAAGAATATACATCGACTCTTCCATCCAATAATTGTCCTCCTGGGCATTTATTCCCCAGAAATGAAAACTTACAATTCACACAAAAACTTGTACATGGATGATTTTAACAACTATTTTGTATGATAACCAAAAACTGGAAGCAAACAAACATGCATTGAGAGGTGAATGGTTAAACAAACTGCTGTACATCTACCATGAAATACTCCTTAAAGACAAAAAGGAATAAACTATTGATAAATGATAACATGGGTGACTCTCCAGAGAATTAGGCTGAATAGAAAAAACTCAATCTTCAAAGACTACATACTAAAGACTCTATCTGTATAACATTATCGGAAGGGAAAAATTACAGGGATGGAGAAGCAAGGTAGTGTATGCCAGGAGCGAAGGCAGGGTGGAGTGGGGGAGAAGTGGGCCTGGCTCTGAGGTACCATGAGGGATGCTTGTGGTGACAGAAATGTCCTGTATCTTGCTTTTATCAATGTCAATAAACAGGTTGAGACATTGTTCTACCTGTGGTTTTACAAGATGTTGGAGAAAACTGGGGAAAGGATACCTAGGATTTCTCTGTGTTATGTCTCACAAATGCATATAAACCACAAGTATCTGAAAATAAAATGTGAATTTTAGAAATCCTACCGAGTCCCCTCTGAATGCAGTCACCTGTACTTGCCGCTTGTACTGACCGTTTGGATTTTCAGTATAAGAAAGAAGAATGCTATGGAAGAATGACTGGGATTTTAAATTCTGTAATTGCCTTCCTTAAGAAGAAATTGGTAAATTCACCAAAGGACTTGCTAATGACTGCAGGGATTTATTCATATCATTGATTGGCTTAGTAAGCCCCAGCAATAACAGGAAATCAAAGTAAACAGGGTCCCAATTCATGTTCTTTTTATCCCATATAGTCTTCCCTAATCAAATAGAAATTATATCCTGTGATTCTTGCTGTTACAAAGAATGATCTATTCCTCCATTTGAGAAATGTCCAGTTAAAGTGTGTGTCTCAGGAGTTCCCACTGTGTCTCAGCAGGTTAAGTACCTGAACTAGTCTCCGTGAGGAGGTGGGTTTGATCCCTGGCCTTGCTCACTGGGTTAAGGATCCGGCCTTGCCACAAGCTGCAGCTTATGAAGGCTCAACTGCAGCTCCTATTGGACCCCTGTTCCAGTAATTTCCATATCCAGGAGGTGCAGCCATAAAAAAAATAAAATAAAATTGTGTCTCTTTTATAAAGCACAATTTGAAGGTCCTCAGCTCAACATTTAGTGAGTGCCGATTTATATGCCAGGCACTACTCTTGATACTGGATTTCAAGAGGGGAACCAAGCCAAGCCCATAGTCTTCTGGCACGCACACATACCCATTAATAAAGCTGCCTAATAATTCTCTGCTTGGGTTCAGTCCAAGAAAAATGTGTCTTTCAGAATTATGTTGAATGGTTGGTTGGTTGGTTTTGTTTCCTTAGTAGAAAGCAAACCAAAATAAGGAAAATGCAACTCTGTGAAGATTGCTTAGCAAAATAGCTGTCTGGGAGTCTCCTCCATGCACGTGTCTGGAAGTATATTCTGTTTCTTTCTAGTAGATTCATTATATTTCGGCATATAAACTGCTTCCAGTTCACCTAGAAGAAGAGTGCGTTCTTCCCTTTTCTAGCCTTTATCTGTTCACAGGCGCGCCTCCTTGGTTATTCTGTAAGTTCCTGTGTTTGCATCACCCTGGAGCTGGAAGCAAAGCAGTGATGGGTTCTATAGGAACAGAAGGAAAAGCTTATTACTCTACAGTTTCACTTTGTGACTTAAGAAAATAACTTCCACTCTGTCCCCTCCCTTCCTTCATGTATATGTGGAGTTCTAGATATCAAGCTTCCTTATGATTCTGTTTTACTTTTACCATGTATCTTTTTTTTTTTTAGATTCTAAATTCTAAATTTAGATTCTAAATTCACTCTTGTTCTGCTAGAAACTATGATGGAAGATTGCTTAGGGTACTTCAGACTTCATTTTTGTCTGACATATGGGATGGGGGGGAGGAATCCAGTTTCACTGGGACCATTATGGAAGCCTAAAGGAAACACACACACACACACAAAGAGTGGAGGAAAAAAGGCATCATCATCTCAGCTATGATTTTATAGGCTTGCATTTTGGATGGGATGTTAGGTTAGCTGTCTCTAGGAATATTTTACTGTGAATTTTTGCTAAATGTAAATCTGGAGGATGCCATATTCATTAAGACTGCTTAAGTGATTTCTGCGACCTAGAATTGGATAAGATGTCTGATTATGAATAAGAATTTCTTGCAGAGTGCTGTAAAAAGGGTAATGAGGTGCAGGTGGGTCACTGAAATCCACCAACAGCGCTGAGTAAAGAACAGTTGACAGACACATCTGTGTGCGGCATAGAACTGGAAGCTTTTTCCGAGACTCATGGTACATACAGCTTTCACCAGACGTTTTTCTTCATCTGTAATAAAAGTGCACTGGTTGTTCCACACTGCCAGTACCTGCGTTACAACATGGGATCACGAGTGGAGGGTGGCCATGGCCGTCCACCTGTGCCTGTTAGGGCTACACCTGAGTCATCTGAGAGTAACCCATCCTTCAACCGGGATCCCCTTTGACTGCACCAAGGCACTAAACAAAACTCCCTCCTAGTGGGAGGAGAAGGGGGCAGAGAGAAGCAGCCCCTCCTCCCTGTAATTTTCCCCTCCGGCTGCCATCCCTCGGTAGGTTCCATCCTTAACCCCAGTCCTAATTCTCTAGGTCTTTATCTGAACTACTTTTAAATTTAATTTAAGCAACTATTTGCTCCATTAATCCATGCAGCCCGTTAGCACACTGTGTGCCTTTACTGTACAATATTTCAAATGAAGTGAAACTTCAAAGCTGTGTGAGAAGTATGGGAAAAGGGGGGCCTGATATAGCCAGAAGGAAGTAATAATCTCCCAAGGATCTCAGCAGGAGAGCTAAACTTAGCGACAGACTTCACTTTCCATTTAACTTTAAATGTATAGCTACTTAGAGCAGCCTGGGACCCTGCCTTGTGTTGCAGATAAAGCCTTAGGCATGAGGAGGAGGTCAGAAGGAACATTCCCCCATGATCTCAAGTTCTCTCTCCCTCCCCAGGTTACCAAGGAAATAGAGATCTCCATGTTCTGCTGGCAAATGTATAACCTTGACCTTGAAGCAGGAGGTCTCTGGGCTGGGAAGAAAGGAGCAGGTCAAAGGACAAAAGCAGCTGACCCTGCAGTTGACCAAGGGGTTTAGATCTGATTTCAGGGTGTCCTCAGGAGTCAGAGGGAACAAGACGATATTGCTCCCTCACCTGGTGGGAATTGAGATGCATAAATGCATTTCTCTACTTTGACTTTTTGCTCCTGATTACGAAGTGGACCTGGAGAGAAGCAGGTGCTCCTGGCAAGTTGGAAGTTGATTAGCGTGGATCGGGCTTCCCTAGCCTGCTTTCCGTAGTCACATATAGCAAACACACATCTGCCCTCAACTGCATCATCCACTTTTCTCCATTTGCAACTCAGATTATCTGACAGCAAGGGTTTTTTGAAAATGTGGGGGGGAAACTGTAATTGTAATGTATACATGTAAGGATAACCTGACCCCCTTGCTGTACAGTGGGGAAAAAAAAAAAAATGTGCATACCCACAGCCTCTACAATACAGTAGAGGGAGCACAGAGTTAAGACATCCAAATCTATATGAAAGGGAGGAAAAAGTTTTGTCACAAACCCTCCATCTGCGATTAGAATGACACTTGTCTAGAAATTAGTCTTTTGATCCTTGTCACTAACTTCTCTTACTTCCCATTTCTGGTAAAATTAATTCAACGAGAATTTATGCTAGGCCTCCCTAGAAAGAACTTACAGTACTTTGGGGGAAAGACTTGAAAGCATCCCAGAAACAATTAAACTTGAAAACACAGGAAACAGTACTAAGGAATGAATAGTGGAATGTTTAAAAGAATTTTAAGAATTTGGTTGAGGTAGTGTGTCCTGGGGGCAGGAATTCAGGGCTGTATACTTAGGAGGAGAAATTAGGGTTAGGCCCAGCGTCTCTGCTGCAAACACTCGAAAGCTGCATCTTAGAGACCTACCTGGGGTCATTTTAGATGGATGTAGCCTCATTTCTGCCCCCCCCCCGGGGGGGGGGTGAGTCACCTGGTTGTTTATTCAGGGTTTAAATCTGAAAGCCATATTTTTTGTCCATCACTGTAGAACTGACAATAACAATTAGAATGCTTAAGCGAAAAGCTGTCTTTTCAGTGACTTTGAAGTTGCACTTGGTTTCTTGTTCTCTTGGCCACACTTCACGTGGGGTGTGCATTGCATCATAATCACTCGTGGAAATAGCCTTCCTACTTTCAGATTTGTGTGTGGCCTGATATTACTGACGCTGTCATGCAGTTTTTCTGTTCATATAAAACTGAGTTAGATAAAAAGAGAGGCATTTGATTGCCCTCAATCAGGCTCTGGCTTTCACTTGTCATTAAATCAGAGGCTTATTTGAAATCCGTTATTGACAGTAACCCATTCGTAGCCTGCTTAGGTGATTCTTGAGTTCGCGTGTAATTTCATGTGTTATTTGTTCTTCATGCCCTGCTTCCATGATGCGCTCATTGTTATGCACCATTTCTGGGGAGTCTCACCTTGGAGTGTGCTTAGAAAGCTGGCAGAAAACAGAATTCAGTCTGGGGGTCAGCCATGTGGAAATGACAATGTAAAAACCAAGTGGAATTTAGAAGTCCAGTTCTTCCTTCCTCACTGAAGATGGTGACTGCAATTTAAAACGGCATCATTTTAACATTTTTTAGTTCCTTTACGTAGGAGGGGATGTAACGCTCAGAGTCAGCCACATGATTAAACCTTTTCTAATTTCCATCAAAATTCTCTTTGGACTGAAAAAAAAAAATGTGACAACCTCAGGCTGAAAGTGAACTGAAATCTACATGTAAAACTAGGTGGGCTGTGTGAATGTTCCACTTCTCCATTAGTGGTTAGTGGTTCCACATGAATATATTGTAACGTGTATAGACGTATATACATTTGTGCCTATGAATGTGTATTTATTTTCACATTGATCTGCTCGCCACCTTGTTCTCTGTGCTGATTAAATCTCTCAAGGCGAAATAGTCATGTCACACATTATTGTAAGTAAACAAATGTGTATGTTAAGATCATTTCTTACCCATATGTCACCTCTAACCTTTGTGTAAAATGTCTTCTACATTAGCATAAATATTAAGAGGATGCCATTTCTGCTATATATAGGGCTGCCTTCAGCTAATCAGTTTTTCATGCATTTAAATAGGAATATTAGAATGATGGTAATTACTTTAGTTTTCCATGAATGATCCATCAAGACATTGCCTTTCACTGGATGGTATTGCTCAAGGTAAGTAGGACAGAGTTAAATTATTAGCTGGGTTGGAATATCTTCAATGTTTTGTTGGTGACTTTTAAACAAAATTCATTTTTAAGCCTATTATCTTTTGGAAGAGTAAATGCACAAGCTACTTTAGAAAGACTCGAGCAATCTGAGGCATATGCAGACTAAGTGAAATTGTAATGAATTGTAAAATAAGACCTGCTTATTAAATGCATGAGAGACAAAAGACTTGCAGGCAGAGGACAAAACCTCACACACACACACACACACACACACACACACACACACACACATACTCACACACACACACGCACACACACTGGATGAATATGGAGAAACTCATAGGTACTTTTTGAAAATGCGCCTTTTATCAAAATGATACTTTTCTTCCTTTGCACAAACATATTTCCCTGGTTTCACAAATTACTTTCACATGTGAACTCCAACTTTAGAAGGTTGAATTTAAAACAACTTGCATTGTTATGCATTATACACTTAGAGCTTTAAACTGCCTTTACTCTGCTGGAGTTAGACGTCATTAATGAACAAAGATTTTAAAGTGCCTGGTAGCTGGTGATTCTGTTTCAGCCATGTCTACGACTTTGTCTGCATGGCAGTGTGTGTTTGCACCAAGATATCAAAATAATTGCATGTTTTGCTTCATTGTTTCCTAAAAATTAGTAGGAAATTGGAGAAAATGATTGGTTTGAGGCTGCAAAAAGCATAGTCATTTAAACCTACAATCCAGATAAGGGCGGAAATCTCAACACATGCTGAAAGCAGCAAATCTTTAGCTCACCAAGATATTTGTTGAACTTAAGCCAGACAAATATGTATTCAAAGAGAAAGAAAAGAATAAAGGTTGAAGCATGATATTCTCATCTTAAAAAAAACTTTCCACAAAGTTGTGTGCCTGTACTTGTTTATACATACATGTATAGAAATATACACACATTCTTGTAAACGCATAGAATGAATAGCACATACCAGATGGATAGCAGTGGTTACCTGCGAGGCTGGGAGCGTGACTTATGAAAAAAAAGAAAAAGATAGACTTTTATTCCAGCATCATCTGTATTTTTGAAAAGTATTTGCATATTATTTAGATAATTTTAAAAATAGTAGCAAGTAAATGACTTTTTTAAATATGTTCCCATCATGGCTCAGTGGTTAACAAATCCAACTAGGAATCATGAGGTTGCGGGTTCGATCCCTGGTCTTGCTCCGTGGGTTAAGGATCCAGCATTGAGGTGAGCTGTGGTGTAGGTTGCAGATGTAGCTCAGATCCCGCATTGCTGTAACTGTGGCATAGGCTGGTGGTTACAGTTCCAATTAGACCCCTAGCCTGGGAACCTCCATATGCTGCGGATGCGGCCCTAGAAAAGACACACATACATACATACATACATACATACATACATAAAAATGTGTAAAAAGTTTGGAACACATTGACAAAATCCCCATCTAAAAGGTGATGCTTAATGAGAGATTTTAGAATATTTTATAGCTCAGAAAATAGAAGCTCTTTCTAACACTGCCATCTGTCTTTGGGATGTTAGTCCCTCTTACGTGCTCTCAGGAAAGCTTCCTGCTCAAAAACACAGCACTACCTACCCATTGTGAAATGTGGTCCTTCTCACAACCCAGTGGTGTTCCCTGGGCAAGTGTAATGATGTCCAGGCTATCAGTCAAATGATAATACTTAGGCTCAAAAAGGCAGATGAGAAAATTGCCCAAGTTCATGTGGTCATAGGTGACAGAACTGAACATGAACCCATGAGCACATCTTTGGCTACAGGTCCAATGTGCTGCACTGGTCGCTGTGAACTGTATGTGTCCTCCTCAGATTCAAATGCTGAAATCCTAACCCCTGAGGGACTGTATAGGCTATGAGGTCTTTAAGGAGGAGATAAAGAGCCCTGATCCCATAGACCTGGTTTCCTTAGATTAAAAGAAAGAGAAACCAGATTCTCTCTTTCTCCCTCTCTCTCATTCTGCCATGTAAGGACACCGTGGACATCTACAAGCTAGGAAGAGGGCTTTCCTCAGGAAGAGAATCAGGTGACACCTTGACCTTGGACTTCCCAGCCCCCAGAACTTAGCTATCATTGCAAGGACTGGTCTGAGGTCTGTTAGTGTTGCCCAAAAACTGATGCTGGGGTGAATCACAAGCCTACTACCCACCTAAGAAAAATACTTTGCCACCCCATTAAGAATTCCCAAATGACTCTGTAAAGGCGACATTGACTTTTGTCTGTAGTAACCTAGAAATAATGTGATCTTTGGATTCAGACACATGGACTCAAATTCCAGCTCTGCTACTGAAAACTTTAGGACCAGTTCCTTAGCCTAAAGCTTGGTTCTGTGGGAATTAGAGCTGTGCTTGAGGTTTAGCTTGTACCTAATAGAACTGTGAGAATTCAATGTAACAATATACATCAAATAATTCCCTTAGCTTCTGGCACATGCTGGGTACCCAATATAATGTCATCATTTTCCTTTCCCTTGCTTGCTTCCTTCCTATAGTTTTGCCTCATTCCTTTTCATATCTTGTTTCTATTCTGCTCTTTTAAAAAAGGTTGCTTTTCTTTTGCAAGTATGTTGTGCAGAGCTTAGAATCTGTAGCTAAACTCTACATAATGGTTTGGATTTTAACAAAGTGGTTCCCTAGACGCTAATCTTATTTGCGCTTCTAAAAAAAACTGTGTTATTAAATGTGAACTAGGCAAGGTCATTCCTATTCCCATTGCTTGGGATTGAATGTCTGCGTGTACCTAAAATTTATATTTTGAAGCATTTATCCCCTATAGGATGGTTTGGAGATGAGTCCTCTGGGAAGTAACCAGGGTTAGATTATGACATGAGGGCGGGGCCCTCGTGAAATAGAGCCCTTATAAAACCCTGGACTTCCCAGCCTTCAACACTGTGAGAAATAAATATTTGTTGTTTTTGTCAAAAAATGTATAATTTGCCATAAGTCCTCATTATTACTTTCCCCTTGATCAACCAGTTGCTCCTGTGTCACTGAAATCTAGAATATTAACTCTTGGAGAATACAAATTTAGTGTCAACATAAAGCTCAAGAGATTATATTTTATGTGCTCACATGCTTCATGCCGTCGGCATATGATAACAACACTTTGAAAAAAGTTTAAGTAGATATTGGCTTTTGTTGCCAATATCAAGATTTATTGGTTCAAGTGTTATTGATCATGGGCAAATCTTGGCCATTATTATGACTTGAGGACAAATAAATCTTTATCAGCTGAACATGAATCAATATAATTATGCTTCACTTATGCACATCTTTTTCCTAACCATATTGGGTTTTCAACCAAATCATGAAATATGAGAGAAACTGCTTAAGGAGTCAGTTGTGAGGAATGATGCCAAGAACATTCATGTTTTTTCAGCAGTGCCAATATTAGATAAAGCCAAGCCCTACCAGCTCCTGCTGACAAAATGGAGGTACTCTCAGCAAAAGGTAGAAGTCCATTTTTTAAGAAACTGACTCAGACACACAAAAATATCATAGGATAGAAAAACAAAAAAAAAGACCTTGGAACTAGAAGACATTGTAGCCATCATCTCCTCTGCTAGAGCAGGTAGCTGAGAGAGTTCTAGGAAAGAAAGGCCCAAAAGTTCCAAAAAGCCCAGGAAATCTGAATTTATGTTCAATCTTTTTCAGTGACTTGAATGTGCAGGCTTACTCTTCTATGAGATGATACAAAAATTCTTTTTCCACATTTCCTTCTAATAGGATGGACTCATTCTATGGGGGGATTTTCGTTGTTGCTATTTAATGCAACCATATCACCTTGGTGAAACTGAAAGCTTTGGCTTTTTAGTAGATGACCTTTGGTTCTTGCTGATGACCTATGTAAATCTACTCGAAATGCCAGATTTTACCCTACTAAGATTCAGCTGGTTTTTCTCAGATGCCAAAGCCTCCCCATCCTTTTCTATGTTGATTCTGTCATGCGTCATCATCCTGCCCCTCTTTGTTTCATGTGTACATTTGATCAGCTTCCTTCTCCACCTCAGTCCCAGAAGCTGATAAAAGTTGAGCCAATGATTCTTATTGTACCCTCCCCCACCCCCACCACGTCCATACTGTTTCACATGGTCGTTAATACCTAATGTGGCTTCCTTGCAGCCTCTACATCTTATACACGTGCTCTTATATAAGGCTTTATAAAGTGCAATGCTAAAATTTTTTTAAAAGATCTTGAATCGGATTTAAGGTGATTTCTAGTTAGCACCAAGCTGCCTGTCCAAACATGAGTGCAATATTAATTATGTGGGCGTGTGATTAATGTCGGGCATATAACTCTGAACTCTTAGATACAGGAAATCTTTCTTCTATTTTCTTTTCTGCTGACCCCACAGTCAAATTCAAACTGACTGTTTTTAATGCCTTTTGATTTCCAGTTGACCCCACAGATAACTTGAAACGTCACCTAAGCTTGCTGTGACAGTATTATAGATGGAGAATGGAAGAGCTGCATGGCGTGGAAGTTCATCTTTTATCATTTTCGCCCACAATCTAGGCAGACGTAGCTGAGTAAATTGAAGCCGGTCTTGGATGGGGTGATAATTTCGTGGGATGTAATACCCAGTTCTAAGAATTCAGAAAAGAAAACAAAGAGCCTGGAGAGGAAAAGAAATAATTATATGCTATCTTATAATTTTACAACAAAAATATTCTTTCTGTGATGTTCAGAAATCAAAGCACAGCGCCTCAAATGCAGATGGTAGTCCTCACAGGAAGACAGCTCTTAGCAGCGGGCTGCTGTTGGATTACCCAACGTGTAGAGACTAATGTACCCAAAGGGGACTCAGTGATGCTGTAGAGAGACACAGACGCACCTCACCATTTGCTAAGTACCACATCTGGCATTTGCCACACGGCGACATGAACTGGTGCACGAAGTCAGAGAGCAGCTGGGCGCGGAGAGGTCTGTGATGTATCCAAGGCCATTTACGGGGTGGCTTCCCTATTGGAGGGGTTGGCACCACTGGGACAGAATCCACAGACGAGTTTTCCAGCCAGAGGTCACCATCTATGCTTCACGCTCTCTTCCTTTATGCTTTTTTGTTGTTTGGGGGGGGGGTCGTTTTGTTTTTAATCAGATCCAAGCTGCAGTTGTGACCTACACCACAGCTGCGTCAAGGCTGGATCCTTAACCCACTGTGCCAGCCAGGGATCAAACCTACAGCCCAATGCTTCTTAGTTGTGCCACAGTGGGAAGTTCCCTTTATGCATTGCTTTATGAGCTACAGAGCTCTTTCCCCCTTACCTCTTCCAAACCCCTCTGTGCTATGAGTCCTCATCTCACCTTCACAGAAAACATGGAGGCGCAGAGACCTCTGGGACTTGGCCCGGGACTCCTGCTTCAGGGAAGTTCAGGGATGGACTAAGCCCCTGACTTAAGTTTCCAGCTTTCTCTTCCCAAAAACAAAGCTCCCTGACTTTTCTGTTTCAGGTTTTTCCTCTATTTATCCTCCAGAGATTTCCAAATATAGCAAAAGCCATTAGGATGCTCTGTATTCCTCTGTTATGAAGGAGGCTGGACATTGTCTTAGATACATTCCCTGTCTTTCCACCTAACTTCAGGCCCTTCTGGGAAAGAACTTTTATTGTGAGTATTCCACACACACTGAGCATTTGATACATGCTTCTTCGTGATACCAATATGAAGCCTTTGCTGTTTCATATTGGAGCTGTTATTCATAGACAGACATTAACATATTTATTTATAGATTTTTTTCTAAACCCTCTCTTTAGTCACTTAGTGGTATGTTGGTCCATTTGCTTGTGTTAATGAACCTATAATAGGCCACTGCTGAGCTTGGAAATGGAGGTGTATCTTGTGGTGAGGTAGAGATTAGATTTGAAGTGTCCACGTAGATCTACCATCAATTTGTGTGATTTCTCTGAGTCCTTTCAAGCGTGATAGAGGGAGGGTAACAGAGAGACATCGGGGAGCCCCTGAGACTCCTAGGAGCACGGCTGGTGTGATGGAGAGAGCAGGTGTACTAGTCACAAGGCCTGGGGTGTAGATATGACTTTGCAGGTACTGTATGATAGGACTTGGATATGACTTTGCGGATATTGTATGACAGAACTTGGATATGGCTTTGTGGATACTATGATAGGACTTGGATGCGGTCATTCATTCAATCTCTAAATTTCCATTCTTTCATCTGAAAAACAAAGATTAATGTTAACGACTGTGTGAAAGCATCCCCTGAAGTCCTATAGAAATTGAGAATAAAATTGCCATAGTATACAAATTTTATGAAAACTGAAATAATGTATTTCCCTTGCAAATGCTGAATCAGTCTCTTATGATATACCCCATGAAGACATTTTTAGTGCAACCTCCTATCATTCTCTCTGATTACTATTATAAATCTCAAACAGCAAAATAGAGAGACACAGTGCCATCCATTACAGTCAGAGATCATAGAGAGACATCATGCTCAGGGCTAGGTTTTCCTTGCCTGACACTACATGACTCTTTTTCTCATTAACTTGGTCCTAAGTCTATGTTTCATAAGGAATCACAGCTCACAGCAGAACTTACTCTCAGTGTAAAGTCATCAAGTATCCACCATGCAGCCCCTAGAAGTTTGTGTAACAGTCCAGGGCTTCCTTTGCCTTTGTTCATGTGCAAGCAGTTGAATTCATCTTTCCTCCTCGAAATTCAGGAATGGTTGAATAAAGGTGATCACTTAAGCAGATTTTTGAGGCGGAAAGTTGAAATCTGTCTCTCTTTTAAGAGCAAGCAAGTGCTGTCAAACCACTTCGGCACAGGACAGGAGTCATTGCTACGAAAAAACGGCACACATCACAGGAAGGCATTTCTTGGATAGGGGACAGAAGCAAACCAATCATGATGGACCATGATAAGATCATGTCGCCTCTGCTTTATAAACAAAAGCTCTTCAGCAAAACCAATGTCAGCAAAAGGTTTGCTTATTCTTGCTTTACTGAGCATGAAATGGGATTGAAAGATGGTGTTAAATGGATTATTAAACTGAAGAAATGATGTCTTGTGATCTTTCATACCAAAGCCCCCACTTGAGACATGCCTTGTCTCAGTGAAAAATTCTCCAAAGACTCCAGTTCTTTACATGGAACCTGAGGCCCTTAAATATTAAACTGGAAATTTTATTTCCAATTTTCATGCTGGGACTGTGATCTCTTGGGAGATTACTCTTGCTCTTCATTTATTTTATTCTTATGTCAACATGTAGAAAAGGAATGTTTATGAGAACTTAAAATCTTCAAACACAGAAATCTTTCTTTTTCATGTGCCAAGAAAGGAAAATAACTGATTTTAAAATATATAACTTTTTTATGTTAAGCATTTCTTCCCTTAATTATTTTTTAAAGTTCTACACATCTCAGATTAAACATAAGCAATGTTTTTTACAGCCTTACTTGGTTTAGGCTTTTGAAAAGTAGATATTGTTTTCAGACTATATATAAGTACTATTTAGCAGAAACAACTAAAGTTGAAGGAATCAGAATAGTTGTAAGTCAAGAGATGAAAAAAAGAGTAGGAAATTACAAATCAAGACAAAGTCCATGTAGCTATTTAATATGAGACTAATTCAGCTTTTAAGACAAAACATTCCTAATAATTAAATTGTTAACTATAGAAGGGTAGGTGATTCAATTTTCATACCCCTCTCCAATAACTCATAGATCAGGCAGAAAAAAATATACATAGATTTAAACACAATTAACAAGTTTGATCTAGAATATTCTCTCAACAACTTATGAACCCTGCTGGGATAAATAGAAGAAATAATAAACCCATGAAATAGAAAAAAGGATATAATATAGGTGATTAGCAGAACCAAACATTGATTTTTTGAAAAAAAATGCATCACCTTAGCAAACTTCTGGCATATCGATTAAGAAAAAAGAAGACAGATAAAGGATATATATAAAATTGGAACTAAAAAGAGACTATATAAAACTATGTCAAAATTTAATAACAGTTATTATGATGATATTAAGAATTTTACACCAATAAATTAGAGACAGTAAGCAAAGCAGATAATAACCCTCCCCCTCAACCAAGCAAATTTGATTCAAGAAGATGGGATACATGAACATTTCTGTAATTAGTAAAGAAGTTGAGTAAGCAGTTAAAAGTCTCCAAGAAAGTGCCTGTCTCTAATTTTTTATACTTTCCTCACTTAAGAACGAGATATAAGCATCTTAGATGAAAAACTTACCAATGCAATGGAATGATTAAGACTAAGATAACAGGCCCTGCGTACTCCAGGTAGACCTAATCTCAGGTACTTTTAGTAACCACTAGGGATCTTATACTTTCCTTTGTTTATGGAAGGAAATGTGAATTTGAGAAAATGGGAGTATGCTTTTCCAGTATTAAAACTATTATCTTCCCCCCATGTAGACTGAAAATAGCTGTGAAGTTTTGTTTAAAAGTCAATTACTTTAATGTCAAAACAATCAGTCAAAATGTGCTTTTCTTATTCTTTTTTCATTAAATTCTAGAGGATCATATATTTCACCAACAATGTCTTTTCCACAATGACAGGGTGACACCAAAATTGCAGTGCCATTTAAAAAAAAAATTCAATTTAAATGAATAATATTCTAATGTTGGGAAATCCATGAAGTAGACCAATGAGAGGGAGGACATAAGCAGTTAGTTGTTTCAAGATTAAGAAAGATGACCACAGTTTGATTTCAGTCCTTTCTTGGATACAAATGGTCCCTCTAGAATGAAGCCAGGTGTTAAATTTCTCAAGAGAAAGCAAGTAATGCAAGTCAAACTGCAACTGGAAAATTACTCTCTCAAAAAGTAAGAGCAAACAAAAACCAATAAAACAAACAGAATATATATATATATATATATATATATATATATATATATATATATCCATAGGTCTTTTCACGAATCTCAAACTCACACACAGTGGTTGAGAGGACAGAAGACATTGCTAAGTGGGAGGCACTTAGCTCGTTTTACACTTGTACATTTTTGGTAACTATGGCCTATTAACTATGTCCAAAGAGAGATAGCAGTTTGCCTGAGAAAAGTCTAGGAGTGGTAAATGGTGACATTCTCTTTTAAGGAGAGATTGATGAAACACATTTCTTGGGGGAAACAAAAAAGAATGGTTTTTCCTTTAATTTGTAAAGAATCCTGTCCTGGATGTCCAATTAGAGTATCAACTGTAGGATCTTTCAGATTCATCAACTGGAGTGAAGTTTGGGCTGCCTAAAGTTTCTGAATTTTGGTGAACTACTTCTTAAACTGCAATAGCAGAAGTCGCTAATGAAAGCCTTCTCAGGGAGAATTTAGTCTTTAAAGGAAGAATAATTTTTTTCCCCTTAAAAGAATTTTACCCTTTATGTGTAAAATGAATTTTATATCATCAGAAAAGGGAACGCTTAGCTTTCAAGAAATATTTAGCTGTAGGGCTGAATGAAGCCACCAAGGAAGTTGATAAAGATAGGATAGAAAAGAAATATGAAGGCATGGATTGGAGTTCCCATTGTGGCTCAGCGGGTAAAGATGCTGTCTAGTATCCATGAGGATATGGGTTTGATCCCTGGCCTCACCCACTGGGTTAAGGATCCAGTGTTGCTGCATGCTGCAGTGCAGGTAGCAGATGTGGCTCAGATCTGAGGTTGTGTGGCTGTGCCATAAGCCAGCAGCTACAGCTCCAATTCAATCCCTAGCCTGGGAACCTCCATAAGCTGCAGGTGCCGCCATAAGGAAAAAAGAAAAAAAAAAAAAAAAAAAGGCATGGATTTGAAGTTGGCCCAATGAACATGGGCTATGTTTTTCTCCATCCACATGCAGGTGTGGAATAAGTGTAGAGGTGAATTTAAGAGGGTTCAGGTTTTGTCCTGCTGGTGTGTCAAAATAAGAGAGGGTTGAAGATGTTAAAGCTGCATGAAAGGGAGTTTGTTATTCCAATGATTGTGACATTTTAGCTGAATGAGGAAGAACATGGAGATGGATCAGGTCATGGGGAAAGGGACGATGAAAGGGGACAATGAAAAAGGAGGACTGATGGATCAGAGGAGCTGAGGGGGCTTAAGGATTAGACTGGGGATCCTAGAGAAATATGTATACATGCACAAGGAGGTGGTCAGAGAATGGGATACTGGAGGTATTGATAATGTAATTTATTGGTATTGAAAAGTCCAGGTATGGGGACCATGGGATGTGAGTTGCTCCAGTAGATGGAGGACAAGCTCATTGGAAGACAGAAGGTCTTCCAGTTGGAAGAATTCTCTACATGGATGCAAAACTCTTCATGAGTTATAATAAGAGTGGTTCTGTAGACAGGAGCCAGGAGCTTACATCTATGAGAGGAGCTGCCCTGGGGATTGGTAGATAACTACAGTAAGATGGCATAGGCTAAAGGAAAAATTCAAAGATGTTTATTTTTAACCAAAAAAAAAAAAAAAATAAGGAAGTTCCCATTGTGGCTCAGTGGTTAAGGTATCCAACTAGGAACCAAGAGGTTGAGGGTTCCATCCCTGGCCTCTCAGTGGGTTAAGGATGCGGCGTTGCCGTGAGCTGTGGTGTAGGTGACAGGCTCGGCTTGGATCTGGCATTGCTGTGGCTCTGGCGTAGGCTGGCAGCTACAGCTCTGATTAGACCACTAGCCTGGGAACCTCCATATGCCACGAGAGCGGCCCCAGAAAAGACAAAAAAAAAAAAAAGTAAGCATGATCCAGAAGGAGCAATAAGGAACAAAGAATACTTGTACCTCACCTCTGGCTCCAACAAGAAGAGGGTTGTGAGAGAAAACGGCTTCCAGCTGAGAGATCTGCAAGGGTAGGTAAGTTTCCTAACCAAGTTTCCGTCAGGGCAAAGAGCAAAGAGAACATTCAGGGAAGAGGCCCAGGGGATGGGGATTTTGCCGATGACTCATCATGACTTCCAGAAGGCATGGAGAAGGCTTCCCACAGCCTGCTGGGAATCAGTGTTTAGGAGGTGAAGGGAAACCTGGGCTTCCTGCAGTGGTTGCCTTCATCAGGCATAACAGCCATGGTGGCAACAGTCCTGAAGCCTCTAGGCAGAAAGTAGTGAGAATATCGTGGGGCGGGTCAGGGAGTGGCCTTGCAAGGAGCGAGTCCAATTCTGGAGATGCCTTTCGAGACCTGATATGGAAGGCAGTATCATTCTTAGACAGCTCTGGATCTGTATGCATGCAGATGAATTATTATCATATTTGTGTGTGGCTTGACCTTCCAGAAAGACTACAAAGTCTCCTATCACTGTTTTGCACTGCATTTTCTTTCTCTGTTTGGCCATCACACTTGCTACAGAGTTGAATTGTGTTCCCCTTCCCCAAAATTCATATGTTAAAGTCCTAACCCCTAGTATCTCAAAATGTGGCCTTTTTTTGGATATAGGGCCTTTAAAGTAATCTACAAGATGAAATGAGCTCATTAAGGTGGGACCCTGATCCCATACGACTGGTGCCCTTATAAAAAGGGAAATTTGGACACAGAGACACAGGGAGAACAGCATGCGAATAGGAAAACAGCCATCCATAAGCCAAGGAGAGAGGCCTGGAAAAATCTCACAGCCCTCAGAAGGACTTAATTCTGCCAATACCTTTTATTTTATTTCTTTTTTCTTTTTTTAATTACTCAATGAACTTATTACATTTATAGTTGTACCATGATCATCACAATCCAACTTTATAATCCTATAAAATTGCCAATACCTTTTAAAGAAAAAACATATGCAATGACACTTGTTAAAGATGGTAAGGCAGACTTTATTCAGGAGAGTGGAGAGAGTTTGGACTCACCTCCAAACCCAGCAGGGCAAGCAGACATTTACAGCCAAGGAGCAGAACGGAAGTCAGTGGATAGACTGTCACTAAGAGAAGGTTCTGGTGAAAACAACCTCACAGGATTCTTGCTGAAAATGGGCTGGAGTGATCAGACATCACCTGGTGATGGTGGAGGGTGGGAACCCTGATCAGATATCACGGGCAGAGGATTCTGGTTAAATTGACTTAGCAGAGTTCTTGCTGAAACTGGATTTTACAAGGAGTGCACAGGTGGGCCTAGAAGAAGATTAGGAGCCTAAGGTTTGGCCAAGCCACAAATTTTTGTCACACCTTGATCCTGGACTTCTAGCCTCCAGAACTGTGGGACAATAAATTTCTGTTTTTAAACCACCCAGTTTGTGACTTTGTTACAGCTGCCCTAGCACATTAAGCTTCTTGAGAGTAGGAACTGAATTTCAACTTTAACTTGAAGGCTTAGCAGCCTATGTCCTACTCATATTTAACTACCATTTAGATCTTGTGTGGATGCATTTTTTTTGTGTGTGTGTGTTTTGTCTGTTTGGTTGGTTGGTTTTTTTTAATAGGGCCGCACCCACGGCATATGGAGGTTCCCAGGCTAGGGGTCCAATCAGAGCTGTAGCTGTTGGCCTACACTACAGCCACAGCAATGCAGGATCCAAGCCATGTCTTTGACCTACACCATAGCTCATGGCAACGCTGGATTCTTAACCCACTGAGAAAGGCCAGGGATTGAACCTGCATCCTCATGGATACCAGTCAGATTCATTTCCGCTAAGCCATGACAGGAATTCCATGTATTACTTTTTAATACTTTTAAATATTAAAATATAAAAATATTTAAGTATTCTTAACAATTTATAGTTGTTATAGAGCAATTAGCTAGGGAGCCAATGAAATGTCTGGGGACTTTTAGTTTGTAGTATTAAATTATGATAGAAAGCTTACAAATTCTTTGTAGGCATCAGATTATAGCTGTGCTATATGCCATAAGCAATCTGGACCCAGGGCCATAGACTAAAGTTTAATTGAGTGGCTTCAGCTTTATGCTGACATCAAAACGTCCGTATTGCTATTTCTCTTTCACTTGCTCTGCCATTTAAGTGATTGAACCCAGTTTACAGCGAGGGGACTCGTTCCTCTGAATCCAATTCGCAGGACTTGTACTGACCCTGTCTATGACTTTGCCATGTCTTTATACTCTATAAGGTAGAGGTATTTTTTAATCTGTTTCTATTGAGAGGAGGTGGGAACCAGGGTTAACTCTGGTTAACCCTGGTACACCTTTGATATATTACTAATTATATTCTAATAATCTATTGAAAGGAGAGAGGATAATTTGGGGAGCTTTAGCAACCTGTATGAATAGAATTGATGATGGAGGACAAACCATGTTATGAATAGCTTTGGAAGTGGAATATATTTGAATGGGATTAAAGCTATTTATCAGCAGTAAAGGTGACAGTTCACAGTGTGATTTGACTGGCTCTCCAGCTATCTAAATATGATGAGGTATCTCCAACTCCAATTCCACTGGTAATCTCACAATTCATAGTTTAAATGCCCACAAGCAGTAAGAGTCTCATTAAAAACCAACTTCAGAAGGGAAAAAAAAAAACAAAAAACACAGAAACAAGAATGTCAGCAGAAATATAAAGTTTTAAATGAAACTTGAGAAATTATAATGCAGGATTTGGAACTAGCTGAAGTGTACTTTCAAACTCCATCTCTCTATATATAGAGATGATAGATAGATAGATAGATAGATAGATAGATAGATAGATAGATAGATAGATAGATAGATAGATAGATGGGTCACTCAACAAATGCTAATGCCTGCCTCCTCTTCCCTAAAACCTAAAGAAAATGTAAATCTCCAAACACTTTCTGAGAAACTTCTAGCACATTAAGCCAAACAGCAGAGGCACAGCCAGGACTGGAGTCTCGGTGAAGCTCCCTGATTCACCACCCACTTTTTCTGAGAGGAAGGGTAGCGTGAGGTCAGGGTTTGATGTTTTGGAAGCTTCTGGAAAGTGAAGCAATGGCATTTCTGAAGTTCCTTTCCTTCCTTCTTATCACTGTCTCTTTATCAGCTTAGCTCTAGCCAAAAAGTGGAGCCAGGAAAAAAGAAATATTCCAGAGTTGCTCAGCTTCCAACTTAAATTAATCAACTTAAAGAGATTCATATTACAACTTTCCTTTGATAGATACGATGTCAACTAGATTCAGGAAATACGTCTTTTTCTGCGGGGAGCATGGGGAAGGCGCACTATCGGCTTGTGGAAATTCCCAAGCCAAGGATCAAACCCAAGAGGCAGTTGCAGCTTGCACCTGCAGCATTGCTGGATCCTTAACCCGCAGTGCCACACAGGAGCATCCTTTGTTTTATCATTAAGGACATTTTGTTAGAACAAGTACAAGGCCAGCATTATTTGTGGCTCATCTTCCAAAACAAACCCCACTGTCTGCTTTCCCTTAAACTTCAGCTGATTGGGTTATTTAGATGGAATGATCCAAATCTATCATTCATCTATCTATCGATCGATCTATCAATCTACCTATCTATCTATTGAGAAAAAGTTTAGCAACTTTTTAAAGGTTTTATACACCAACGCCCACTGCCTTGTTGTCCTTGGCTCCTCTCTCTACGCTCTAAGTTCTGCCTGCTAAGTCATTTTTTCTCCCAAAAAAGAAGTGAGTTTGCAGCTAGGCATCCTTCTCATCCTACTTCTGGTCCACAAAAGGCTGGATGTCCAAAAGCACCTTTTCATTTTATAACATCTCTATCCCTTTTGGTACAACCCAGTGGTGCTTCTGCCAGAACAGTTTTCTTTAAAACAGTGGGGGTTTGTGTATTCATTGATGACCTACTCCATTAGAAAAGCCTGTATCTATAAATCTCTTGCAGATTTGTAAGGCTTTTTCCATCTTGGTGGGACTCTTGTGGGACAATGCCCTTGGCATACTCAGGAGCCTTTTATCTATCTGCCTTAGATGGTTTTAAGGTCTCAACAAAGCATTTTATAATCACACCATTGGGTTCTCCTTTAGACCCTTTTTCCTGACACTTTTTATGACTTTATACCCTAGATTTGATCTCTTAGAAGACATTTCTTAATTTTGGAATCATTTGTCATCTGGAGGTGGATGAGAAAGAGTATTACTTCAAACTCAGAAAGTCCTATCTCCTTTAAATCTGGCAGGGCTTTCTTTAGCTCATCTCTTACCTTTCACATTTTATCACAGACCATAAGAACAAGCCAGGTGTAAAGTTCAGTATTTTGCCTGGGAATTTTCTTACTCAGATGTCTGACCATTGCTGCCTGCTGTCTGCTGGAAACTCACCTGAGGCCGTTGACTGGGACACCTACATGGGGCCTCTTCCTGTGGCCTGGGCTTCCTCATAGCATGGCAGTTGGGTTCCAAGAGCACATATCCCAGTTAAGACCACCGTGGAAGCTGCATCACCTTTTATAACTTACTCTCAGGGGTTACATAGCATCTCTTCTTCTGTAGTCACATGCCCACCCATATTCAAGGAGTAGGAACATAGAACCTACTTCTCAATGAGAGAAGCTGCAGTGTCACTTTGTAAGAAAAGCATGTAGGATGGGAGATCTTGTTGCAGCCATCTTGGAAAATCCCATTTGTTATACTGATGGTATCCATAAAAACTGGCTATAGTAATTCTTGGGTTTGAACTACTAAGTCTCATTCTAAGAAGCTGGTCTTTGGAGTTCCCGTTGGGGCTCAGCAGGTTAAGAACCCTACTACTATCCATGAGGATGTGGGTTCAATCCCTGGCCTCACTCAGTGGGTTAAGGATCCGGCATTGCTGTGAACTGTGGTGTAGGTCGCAGACGAGACTCAGATCCCACGTTGCTTTGGCTGTGGCATAGGCCAGCAGCTACAGCTCTAATTTGACCCCTGGCTGGGAACTTCCATATGCCACGGTGCAGCCCTAAAAAGGAAAAAAAAAAAAAAAGTTGATCTTTATCTGTAATCACTTATCAATCTATCACTGGAAATCAAAATTAAATTCACATTTTTCCCATATCTCAGCCAAGCTCTAGATAGTTTGTGTCCAAATATCAGATTAGCAGAGAGCAATGGATGGAACTATTTTTCCTTTTTGGGTTTAAGGAAAACATGTTGCAGTGGATAAATCCAAGGACATCTTATGTAGATGGTTTGGGAAGTCATGCAGCAGAGACATTTCCTTCATACACCTCTATTCTCTCTATCTTATTCAAATCACCCATGATGAACCCAACCTATACCAAAGAAAATACCTCAACTTCTTGCATTTAAATACTGAAAGCAAATGTTGATCATCATCTCACAGTCAGTATATGTGGCCCGCATTATGGATGGAGCCCTGGCCTTGGACCAGATTGCAGCTGTAGCTCTGGCTTCTCCAAACTTGTTTGACTTTGGGCACATGACCTTTAATCTACCCTGCTGCACCATGCTTTTCTCATTTGCAAGATAGTTTTGGATAGCCAAAAGTAATTGCAGTGTGCTGCAAAGTCTTCATACCTCTATAAGGAAGATATTATTAACCCCACTTTACAGGTGAGGAAGGCTACTCAGAGAGCTTCCGAATCACACAGCTTATACCAAGTCTGTCCACCTGAACAGTCCGAGGGCAAAGCTGCTGTACTACATGGTGGCTTTTTGGAACAGATAGGATCTTGGCTCCTTCTGGCTTTGAACTCCAGAATGTCATGACACAATTCCTCTTCTCACCCTCCTATTCTCACTTGTCACGGGAAAGACATTCTAAATCTACCCCATTCTATTACTTCGTGTTATTCAAGCCTGGACTATCGACCTAGTAGAAGTCAAGACCATTACCTCCTAATTTCCTCCCCAAAATGCAGTGGCAGGGCCTAACGAGAGTGCTCAGCCATGATTTACTGCAGTTGAAACAGGTTTCAAGTGGATGAAAGCCAAGCCATAGGAATCGAATAAGACCAATGCAAAAAGTGCAACGGAAAATGTTTTTCTTTTTTTTTTCCTCTTGGACTCTTGTGTCAAGGCAGTCTGTTAGGTATTTGAGCATCTTTCTTGGTGAACAATTTTAAATAAATTCTAGGTAATCCTGTTATGAAATAAACCAGACCAAAGTTTCTCAACCTCGGTGCTCTTGCCACTTTGTGGCAGGCCGTCCTGGACCTTGTGGGATGTCTGGCACCCTCCCTGGTCTTTACCCTCTGCATCCCACTCTTAGTCATGACAATCCAGAATGTCTCCAGAGATGGCCGAATGTCCCCTGGGGGCAAAACTGCCCATCCCCCACCCGCTCTTGGAGCCAGACCAAATGGTCCAGGTGGCTTAACCTCAGTTCTTACACCACGGAGTCCAGTGTTGTATCAAAGACCTTTTTACCCAATGAGGTTGGAGTGTATGATGTCAACTGAGAAAGACCTCCCTGGGTGAGCTCCTGGCCCCCCAGCTCCACCCCTCGCTGCTAAGCCACCATCAGGGCTTTGTCAGGACTGTGATACATGGTCATTAAAAAGCCGGAGCAGCAGAAGCAAAGCTATGGTTCTGTTATACTGAAGTGTCCCTGAAATTCAAAGCTCCTTGTTTATCAAGATGTATTCCCCTGTCACCATGATTACCTATGTTGCCTTGGACAGCCAAGAAAAGACAAGGAGTGATTGAGTGGGTTTTTTTTTTTTCCCCCTGTTCATGTATTGTACCTGAGTTCTGTCTTAGTCTGCTTTCTAAATAGAATAATCAATGCCATTATCTCTTCCTCCCTCATCTAAATCACATCAGGACTCTACAGTAGATCGATAGTTACAACAAAGAAGGCCGAAGCTCTCATTCCAGGGGGACTCATTACTCCGCAGCCCGGGATCCGGGTATGGATTCTGTGTAAGGTTATCTACTCTTCTGCTGGAGTTAACAACAGCCGTCGGTTATTAATACCTCGCCACGACCCCACCATGACCAGCTGCACGTGCGCAGAGAGCACGTCCAAAACCAAATGCGTCTCCTTCCTTCTTCCCCCCTGGCTTGGATTTCCTCTTTCTCTTCATATCATTTCAAATGGTCTCCTCCAGCACTGTAAAATCTTTGGGACTTCATTGAGATTCTTAGGCAGTACAAGTGGCAGGCATATACATAGACCCACACCTGCTGCGGTATTACGAAGACTAATTAAAATAAATTCAGATCTTAAATTAGTCCTTTCAGTAACATTTATTGCTTAAGCCACTGGGCAATAAAGGATATAATTTGATTAAGCCAAAAAGTGATTTTAGGATTGTATTTCCTGACCAGCCCCCAAAAGGAGAGTAAAATGACAGTGATTATACATCCACTTACTGATTTTTTTCAATAGCAGTTGTTTCTGCTGTGGTTCTTCCCAGCCTTGTGGCCCATCCTAGTTTCCTATCATTAAGCACTAGCTTGTCTGCCATGTGAGCCAAAACAATGTCATGGACAAATCCTACAGTGAACATTTTAGCAGAAGCATTGGTGGCTACCATCTCCAAGTTCTCTAAGATTCTGCAGGAGCCAGTGTTCAGACCTGAGACCCAGGTGGACTTTTTGTTAGGAAAGCTCTGTAACTCAGACCTAAATTACGTTTCCCTGTCTCCAATTTTTCAAATCCCTTATATGGATTTTTTTTTTTTCTGTCTGCCAGTGTGATACTTTATTAATTTCGCTCAGCACTTGGAGGTCAATAAAGCCCCACCTACCTTTATGTAGTCCTTTGTGCTAAAGTGAGTTTCCCATAGACTTCAAAGACCTAAATTAGTTTTTTCAAAGAAGAGATTCATTTTCTTAGTTCAAAAAAAAAAGCTTGTATTGGATTGGATGTCTCTTTTATGCCTAGTACTCAAATTCTCACCTAAAGATGTTTATTGTTCTTCTGGACTTTTTTGTTTTTTAGCCTTTATAGGGCCACACCACAGCATATGGAAGTTCCCAGGCTAGGGGTCAAATCGGAGCTGTAGCTGCCAGTCTACACCACAGCTGCCACAATGAAGGATCCGAGCCATGTCTGTGACCTACACTACAGCTTACATTAACACCAGATCCTTAGCCCACTGAGTGAGGCCAGGGATCAAACCCTCATCCTCATAGATACTAGTCAGGTTTGTTGACACTGGGGGAGCCACAATGGGAACTCCTGGACATATTTAAAAATATATATATAGCAAAGAACAGAGGCACCATCACATTTTTATACCTATGTGCAGTTCTCCAGAAAGTTCCTTTTTAATACTGACCGGCCAAGGTTTCTGACATGCTCTGAAACATACTGCTGACTGCCACCCGTGACCAGGTTCATTCATTGTAGTAGAAGTTGCGTTGTGTTGCTGGTCATCCTCGGAGTGCAGGGCCTCTCGGGACCTCTCCTTTTCTGGTACTTTCAGGGACATCGAAGATATAAGAGCACAGAGGCTTGACCTGGGTGCGGCTTCCAAATCCAGTGGTCAGGGCCATTCGTTTATCTGCCACCACCAAAATGCTTTGGCCATGGACCCAGAAAGCTCTAGATCTCTGAAACTTCAGATTATTTGAGGCCCTTAAATAGACAACTCTCTATGGAGTCTGGCCTCAATTGTTTAACAGTAACTTTCGTTCTGTTTTTCTTATGGTTTTTTCCTGTTCCATTGCTATTTATGCTATACCTGTTTTAAATTTGAAGACACTGCTTTGTGTTACTGTGTTTTCCTTTGTGATTCAACTGCAGTCTCCTTCCCATCCCCTTAGATATCAATGAAGTAACAATAATAAACTCCCCAGGTGCCTTCTTACCTGGGATGCCTGCCTCTGAGTAACATCTTCAGTTTCTCTCCACCAGCTGCCCGGCTCTAGCGTTCAAAGCTTGAACCACTCTCAACTTTTACTTCTTTGCTGATAAAAAGTATTTTTATTATTCTACAATTTTATTATTCTACATTATTCTACAATTTCTCCAAGGCCCTTTCTAATTAATCACCTGGCACCTGCCCTGGTATTAAAAGATGCTCCCTACCTTCCTGTGATGAGAAAGTAGATTAAATGGGGACAGGCTAGCTTTTCTAGGTACCCCGTTGATTCCTGTGTGAGCATTCTGATTCAAGAATAATTTCTATCCTTTTCTGATTTCTACTGTAGTTTCCCACTTCGGACCTATTCTTCTTAAGTTGCAATTAGAGGAAACTGTGTGTGTGTGTGTGTGTGTGTGTGTGTGTGTGTGTGTGTGTGTGTGTGTGTTTATATAGATACCATGAATACATACATGTTAAACAGGCTGCCTTGAGAAGCACTTAGAATAAGATGATATTATAGTCCCTGTTGCTCTGGTCACTCTTGCTTTAGAATAACAACTAGTAGAGACCCCACCATGGCCTTTTTTAGTTATCAGAGTTTTGTTTTGTTTTTTGGTTTTTGGGTTTTTTATTATTTTTAAGGGCTGCACTTTCAGCACATGGAAGTTCCCAGGCCAGGACTCCAATCAGAGCTACAGCTGCTGGCCTACGTCACAGCCACAGAATGTGGGATCTGAGCCACTTCTGCAACCTATACCACAGCTCATGGCAATGCCAGATCCTTAACTCAGCAAGAGAAGCCCAGGGATTGAACCCACATCCTCATGGTTACTAATTGGGTTCATTTCTACGGAGCCACAACGGGAACTCCTACATGAAGTTTTTTTAAACAAAATCCCAGGCTGAGCTATTGACTGAGCCATGCCTGTGTGCACTTGCTCCAGACCGGTCCTAATTAGAGGCTGTTTAATAAATTGGGTCTGTGCTGCCGGCACCTTTTTGACCTTTGTTCTCTCGTTGTCTCCCATGAATCCCCTTGCCCTCTGGTGTTCCCTCTAAACTTGGGAAATTCACTAATTCTGATTCCATTTGTGGACCTTCTGAGCTTGTTCGAGCCCTTCAGGAGGTTTGCTTGAGCTAATAACCATCTGTCACTGCCCGTGTTTTACTGCTGCAGCTCATGCTGCTGGAGACCAAGGCAGGGCCCTCAGCATACTGCCCGTATCTTTAAATCAAAGCGCGATCGTTAAGGAACATACCCCAAACATCTTTGCCGTATAAAACTGCGAAGTTACATTAGGTGTAGCACTTTAACCTTTGCCGTGTTGAAGAGGTAATGATATCAGAATTTGGCGTCCATCCCTCAAGGGCCCATAAATACACTGTATGGATGCCAGGTTATAGATCACAGGCTTACAAAACGTTTCTTGCCTCCATTACTTTAAAAACAAGGCAACTGGCACATCACACCCATCAGGGATGATCTGCTCCTACACCTCACTTCTTCTTCTTCTAAGAGTGTTTGGTATTCAAAGCAAAGATGACTGGGAGCTCCCATCGTGGCTTAGCGATAAGAAACCTGAGAATGTGGGTTCAATCCCTGGCCTCGCTCAGTGTATTAAGGATCCAGTGATGCCATGAGATGCAGTGTGGGTCACAGACACTGCTCAGATCCCACGTTGCTGTGGCTGTCGTGTAGGCCGGCAGCTGCAGCTCTGGTTTGACCGCTAGCCTAGGAACCTCGATATGCCACAGGTGCAGCGCCCCCCCCAAAAAAAGGAAAAATGATTGGTCACCCACTCCTTGGCACTACTCAGAATGGTCCCAGATATTGACCTTGCTTTCTGTGATGTTCTGTGGGCCAGTGACCTTTTTTCTGAGTTCCCAGGAAGCACTAAATACCAAAGGCAAATGCTTCACTGTGCCAGAACTCCCCTTTTCCAGGCTTATGAAAGACAAAAGCAAAAAAACCAAACATACAGGAATTCCTGCTGTGGTGCAACAGGACCAGTGGCATCTCTGCAGCACCAGGATGCAGGTTCCACCCCTGGCCAGGCACAGTGGATTCCAGCTCTGATCCCCGGCCTGGGAATTCCACATGCCATGGGGCAGCCAAAAAAGAAAAACAAACAAACAAACAAACAAAAAAAAAAACACAAAAGAAAACTCTATTATATACAATGGTTTTAGGAAAATTTAAATAATTCAAGTCTTTTTAATTGGAGAAGTTAGGCAAAGAGATTTGGGAGATATTAACTGCTGAAAAGGTCACATGTTTAGCACTACCCTAAGTCATAACAGCCTCACAAACTTCTCATGGAATTCTAAAAACAAGCAAAAAATCCTATTATCCTGTTATTATTGCAAGCTTTTCATCTTCCTTCCTTTTTTATTTCCTTATTCTTCACTTTGTCCTTGCTTTCTTTCCTGCCTTTCTTCTTCTTCTTATGTTCTTTATGTCCTTAAAGAGTTCTCCCTTCAGATGTTATGCAATTTCTCTCCATTTCTCAAAGATAAATACTGTGGAAAGAGTATTTTATTCTTGCTCTTTCCATTTCATCGTCTCTTATTCAATCTTTTTATTTCCAAGTAATTTTATGTTTTCTTTTTTATATAAGTTTGTTGGAGCATAATTGACTTACAAAGTTGTGTTAGTTGTAGGTATACAGCAAAGTGAATCAATTCTACATATACACAATCCATCCCTTTTCAGATTCTTTTCCCATATAGGTTATTACACAGTATTGAGTAGATCTGGTTTCTCTCTCCAATAGCCTTCTAAAGTCTTTTTTCACTAAAAGCACAAATGATGTTGTTTTGAATCAGGAAACCAGTTGGCCGTTCTGATTTCTTCTCTTATTGTTCTTCTCTGCCTTGTTTGGACTTAGAGATTATTTCCTCCATTGTAAACCTCAAAGGTATTTTTTCAAAGTTCTCCTTACAGCTCACTAGCCACTCCTCTTCTGCTTCCGTCATGGTCTCTGGCCATCCTGTCTGTGTTAAAGAGGAGCTTTGTGCTAGTTCTGTGGAAACAGGAAGCATCGCAGCCATGAGCTCTGCAGAGCAGGTGCACATGCAGAGTTAAACAGCACTGAGAGAGACAAGCTCAAGAGAACACAGATCTTCCTTGATGCATGAGCAATGCACCGAATACACTCAACCCACCAAACATTGTAGCTTAGCCTCACTTACCTTCAGCATGCTCTGAACACTTCCATCAGCCTACAGGTGGGCACTGTCATCTAACACAAATCCTCCTCTGTAATCAAACATTGAAGATCTCATGTAATTTATTGAACACTGCACTGAAAGTGAAAACCGGAATGGTTGTCTGGGTCCAGAATCGTTGTAAGTGTATTGGTCATTTACACTCATGATGGCGTGGCTGCTTGGGGAAAAGATCAAAATTCAGAATTCAAAGTACTGTTTCTCCTGAATGTGTATCACTTTCATACTGTCATAAAGTCAAAAAAATCACAAATCAAACCATCATGAGGTAGAGGTATGTGGTATGACAAATGGTTCAGAGGAAGAATAAATTAAGAGTTGGGGCTGGAGTAGTTGTGGAAGCATCTTGGCAACACAGACTGTGTGTGGCATTTGGGGTTTTCACATTGCATTGGATGCCATCCCTGAGAGTCGTAGGACCCCGGTCGAGTTGTTTGAGTGCAATGAGCACTTGATAGACTAGTAGTACTTAATCACTGGTGTGTCGAGAGAATTAAACAAAACAATGTGTCACTATTTTTGTTGGTATGTAGTTTGTGCTTCACGAATATTTGTTCACTTTCCTTATTGCATAGAGAACAGAAGTCTTGAGAAGGCCTACCAAAAATGAAGTAGCCTTTGGATAGGCCAAGAGAAAGAGGAAAGACATTTTAGGAGAGGAAAACAGTATGAGAAAAGGACTAGAGAAGAGGGTTACTTATAATGTGCTTGAGTCAGTGTGTGGCCCGGGAGAGATTGTGTGTGGTAAGTAGAGATGAAATAAATGTAAACAGGTAGGCAGTGGCCATAGAAGGATTTTAGGGCAAATGAATATGACTTATTTATGCCATATTCATAAATGGTCCAACTTTGCTTATTTCTCTGCAAATTTTGTTGAAATATTTTATCTTTATTCACTTTCGATCAATAAGGTGTTGGAATTGATGCTTTGTCTTCTTTAATACATAGGAATGAAAGATAAGAAGCAAAATGAATGTTAATGCTATGGTGCATTAGAAGGTGAAACAGGTGATGGAGAAAAATAGGAAGTGCTGCATTGGGAAGGACAAGAGCATCAGTTTTCAATAAAGTCTTCAGGAAAGGCCCCTCTGAGGAGGTGACATGGGACCTGAGCTGGTGACGGAGTTAGCTGCGTGGATGGGTGAAAGTGGGAACAGCATCCAGGCAGAGGGACTAGGCATGCACTGTTCCTAAAGCAGGAGGGTTCCTGGTGTGTTTGAGGAACAGCTAGAAGACCAACAGGGCTGGAACAGAGTGAGCTGGGGGAGGGAAAGCGCTGGAAGATGAGGTCAGAGAGTGAGTGGAGCTGGATCAGAGGGCCTGGTAGCCACTGTGAAGATGGTGTGGTTTCCTTGAGTGTGATGGGAAGCCACTGAGGATCTGGGACAAGAGAGAGCATGACTTGATCAAACTTCACCTTCACCAGAGCCCCCCTGATGCTGTACAAAGGAGGACCCTCTTAGGCCCCTTTCCCTCCCCTCTCCCCTACCCCAGCCTGAAAAGCAGCAGGAGCTCAAGGAGGGGAGACAGGGAGCACAGGGGAGAAGCAATCACCTCCTCCCCACACCTCCTCCATGGCAGGGGAGGGGGGATTCCGCTAAGCCTCAGTCAGCCTGAGCCGGGAGGGACATTAGATGGCTGGATGGTTGGATGAAGCTTTTGGCTAATGTCAGAAAGCTACCTAGAAAAGGTAAGGGATCCGGTGTATTTGTCAGGGTACTCCAGAGAAATGGAACCAATAGGATAGATATGGTTGTGCACAGAGATATAGACAGAGACAGAGTTGTAGATATATAGGAGGAGATCTACTATAGGCGTTGGCTCATGTGGAGGCTGAGAAGTCCCATGACCTGCTGTCAGCTAGCTGGAAAACCAGGAAGTCTGGTGGCATAATTCAGTCCAACGTCAAAGTCCTGAGAACCCAGGGGACCACTAGTATAAGTTCTAGAGTCCAGTGTCTCTAATGCCCAAGAACAGGAGAAGATGGCCACCCAGCTCAAGAAGAGAAAGAGAATTTGCCCATCCTTAGCCTTTTTGTTCCATTCGGACCCCACATGGGTGATGCCTGCCCACGCAAGGGAGGGAGGATCTTCTATACCCAGTTTCCTGAATCAAATGCTAACCTCTTCCAGAAACACCTTCAGAGACAACACCAAAAATAATGTTCTCCCAGCTATCTGGGCATCCCTTAGCCCCGTCAAATTGAAATATAAAACTAATTATCAGACCCAAGTAAGAGTTCACCTAGGGTGCAAAGAAGAATCATGCAAAGAGCTTGCCAGAGGACAATGGCGTTAAAAAAAAAAAAATCCAGTTCTTATTGAGTTTCATCTCTATAGAGTCCACCTTATTTTAGTCGGTGAGTTTTATATACTTGCAAGCCATTATAGACATGCAGTACTATCAAGTCATACATTAAATATAATAAGTTTTCAGTTCTTCCTATTCTAGATAAATTACTGTCCATACAGGTATCCCAAAGGATGGCCCTGCACTTCTCCAATTTGGAGAAAGGCAGGACCCACAGTGGGGGCTGCCAGTGCCACTGGACTGCAGGTGATCAGCAAGGTGGAGATAGAAAAAGGGGGTGGCAAATGAAGGTGCTGGTGGTGATGCTTGACCTTTCTCTGGTAGAAAATATGGAGAGAAGATGCAGAGGGACCAGAATTGAGGCTCTTGAGATTCACTCCCACGTGGGAGGAGGAAGGTAAGAGCATTTGTGAGAACAATCCATTAGAAAAGAAAGAGTAGGAAAGAGAATGACAGTGATACCCAAAGAGAGAAGAGAGAAGGCATTTGTGTTATGGACCAGAGAGGAGTGGTCAGACGTGACGAGGATTGAGTGTTTAAGGTCCCCAAGGAGGCTTAGGAGAAGGGAGTCTTCCTTAGAGATCAGACAACAGTGTGTAAAATTGAAAAGAATGAAGTATAAAGGAACTAAGACAATTGACAGACTGTGGAGCAGGTGGATGGGTCCTTAGTATAATTATACATTCTAAAAAGAACTGCTAAAAAAAAACAATCAGTCATCTTGGTAAGCAAGATTGGGTGAGAATTTTAGAATATTCTAGTCCTGGATTGGCAGGTGATGGGCAGAATAATTCTGCTCAGTTCCTGGCATGCACAAATGCTGAGAGGGACCACTTTGAAATACAGCAAGGTAACAGGTTGAAGACACTTAGCTTCCTAAAAAAGTATCTCTTCATAATAATGTTCTTCCATCTCAGAAAGAATTTAAATTGAAAGCCTTAATGTTCTCAGTATATCTGAACAGACACTGAATGCAGCGAAAAGTATCCTCCGTAGGAGTTTCTCGTCTCCCTCTTTCTTTGTTGAAGTTCAAGTCTCCTAACTCAGCTTTCACAGTTGAGTGTCCTTCTAACTTGAGGGGGAGACACCACCATACCTCTCCCCTTCCCTTCTGGCAGATTGTGAGGTGGTCTCAAGGAGATTAACAGAAGGTAGTTCTCCTTGGTGGAGACAAACAGTATAGTGTTTAGAATCCTGGATTCTCTAAGTAGCTTCTGGCTCCTTTTCAGAGCTGTCCCACAGACCCATGGACTTAGGAAAAGTCACACAATGGTTTGAGCCTAGGGTCCCAATTAACAATTGTGATGTATGTTGCCATTGATGGTTCAGGATATTTCCTTGAAAGACTTGTCTTCATAAGACTATGATTGTGCTACTTAGAACAACAGAGTTAGCATAACTAGCTAGGAAATCTAGGAATGACCAACTAACAAAATCCTGGAAAATACACTGTGCAATCAGTCGTGGTTTATATGAATATGGATGCTAGTATCATAATGAAAAGAAATCAGTAAATCTCCCCTAAAAAAGCAGTATGCCCTTTAAAAGTATGTTGTATCTAGGCATGATTTGATTTGAATGGCTGCTGCCACATCTTCAATATTTACATGATAACCCCCTCTGGATCAATAATATTATAAAATTTATGCATCGCTTTTCCCCAGGCTTTCCCATCTGATTCTCAGATTGACACTATGGGAATGACAGTTGCAAACATTGGTTTTATTAGCCCTACTTTATAGATGAGATTCTGAGACTCTAACTTGGTCAAGTTCATTTTTAAATGACAGGTGGGAATTTTGAACCCAGGTCTCTGTGGCCTCCAGTCCATGATCTTTGCACTACATCCTGCTTCCTTAGAAATGAAATGGACCTGTCTTGCACAAACTGTGTGTGTTCTTTTTCTAAAAAGGCACAGGAGGAGTCCCAAGTAAAAGGCAGGTGGTCTTAGGGAGGGATGTCTGGAAGCAGCTGTTGGGAGTCCCAGAAGGAGGACCTCAATGCTTCAACTCAGGGTTGCCATGCCATGCAGCGTCTGCTTGCTCCTCCAGATCTGCTGTCCACCCTCTCAAGAGGTCACAGAGCCTCTAGAGATCTGGAGCCATAAATCACATAGACTGGCTGGACATTTGAGTCCTTACCCCTTGTGGCAAAGACTGACTGTTCCCTGAACTAATTTTTACTTTCTGCTGGGCACATAGACTCTGATCCCCTGTTCCTGAGATCTGACCAAAGGCATGTGGGCAGAAGGAATGTACTGACCCAAAAACCTCTGCTCATTGTTCTCCACCTTTTGACAGCTGTAATTAAGAGGGGGTACCTGCCACGATAATATTGCTCATTCATTCCCTGAGACAAGACCTGAAGGGACAGCCTCTCAGGAATCTCACACACATGCCCGTATATCGACTGGGGACCTGGTACGTTGCTGCCACCCCCAGAAAGATGCTAGATAACATTCCTCTGGCACTTTGGTTGTACTTCCTGCAATGGCTGCACATAAAGCACTGTGCATTTGGCCCCGTTTCTACCCTTTTCCTTTCAAAAGTGATGATCGTTTTGGGTTCCCACCCTGCACCTTATGCTGTGATAAGTACAGAAATGTCGACTTGTAACTAAGTAGCTAATTTAAGCCTCCTTCAGCAGTTAGGCAGCCCAACCCGAATCCTCTTATTAATATACAGGGAGTGGTTGCTGATAATAGACACATAATCAAGCCCAAAGGCATCTTGGCAGCGCCTGCTGAGGAATGGGGGAAATATGAGAAACTTCCAAGGAATTCTGATATTTTTGCATCCATATGCATATATCATTTTTTTCCAGTGTTTTTATCCTAAGACACAGGCATGCCCTGAGTATGTCCATCCAGGAGATACTTCCCAGCATCTACTCCTCTGCATCCTTTCATCTATCTTTTAAATCTCAGCATGAGTCAATTGCCCAACACCCCCTGCGATTATATGTAAGCTCATTAAATATGCTAGTTGAGATCCCAAAATAATTCCTAAAAAAGAAAGTTTAAAAAAAAAAAAGATACCTCATGAGTATCAATACTCATAGATACTAATTATAAAATATAATTTTTTGAATTCAACCCTTTTTGAATTAGGGTTGCACAGAGAAGAACACTGTGTTAGCAGCCTCCTTGAGATTCTAAGAGGGTCACACTGTGCTCGAAAAGGAGAAACCCATCGCTGCTGTTGGGTGAACACTATACAGAGCTGATCTCCATAGCGAGCCAATTCCCGCCGGCCCCTTTCCTGGGGGGGAGTTGGGCAGAGGTGGGGCGGTGGGAGTAGGGACAGGCAGAGGTGAAAGCTGCAGCGTCCTGATTCCCTTGTACTCGAAATTTTATTACAGATACTTTTGCCCGTCAAATGCATTGTTGGATCGAAGTGTCACATGTTCCTTCACAGATGTTATTTCAGATTAAGCCACAGGCAGCGGGGAGTGGACGTGGCACGCATTTTCCTCTTCACTTGGTGGCAGCCCCTCTCCCAGCAGTCATTTGCAAAGCAACATTACTTGCATAACAATTGAGCTGATCTGATATTTTAGGTTATGATGTCAAGATGTATTATACTGCAGCCTACTGACTTAAAAAACAGCCCAAGAAAGAGAATGACTTGGGCCAAGTTGGGATTGAAAAAGACCTAAGGGAATGTCATCTGTTATGAGACTCTTAAAAGCTTCTAATGACCTGTTATTCCCATGAGGCTCTTGCTACTGTGACTATTGGATTTATTTTTGCTAAACAAGCTCTGCATTTAATGCTGTCTTCCTTTACGATCTGAAACCCACAAGAATTTATTTTACTTTTTTCTGAATGAAATACTTAAGCGACAATTTATCATACTGACATCATTTATGCTTCCATCACGTGCTTAGTGTTATATATTAAATGTATTTCTGAGTTCTTCCGTTAAGGTTCTTATCTGTTTAAGAATATCTGACAGGCTGTATCTTTAGAGGACAAGTGTCATCTTCTTTTGCTAAATGTATTTTATCTTCTTAAACCGAAGATGTTGTCCTGAATATTTTCCTGGCACAGAACCCACTGAGAAAAGCATAGAATTAAGGTAAACCTTTTGAATACAACAGCTGTGATTGACTCACAGTGTTTTTAGGGTAACACATCCTATGAATAATCATACCTCCTTCCTGCATGGTGAGTTGTGTGACAGCAGAGTCCTTGTCTGTTTATCCATGCCTGTGTTTTTAGGTTTATAGTGGGTATTCAATAAGTAATCTGTTGGGGGGATGGATAGATGGATGGATGGATGAATGGATGGATGGATGGATGGATGGATGGATATAAGCATATGGTTTGGGGTAGGGCTCTGTGTTTTTCTGTGAGCCTAGGCTGAAGCCAGGCTGTTTGGAATTACTGAGCTTCACAGACATTTACTTGGAGTCAGGATCTTTTTGTTCATGTGAAGAAGCAAAGGCCGAGAGAGCTAATGAACTCTTAGGTGCATGACACAGCTTTCCATCAAGTGAAGCCACTTTATTTGTGGCTTAGAAAATCAGTTAAAATTTGAAATTGCTTTCCCCCAAATGGTTGTCGTCCTTCAAACTAAAGGACCATCCTGGAAATTGAAGAATAAATAAAAATGTAGAAATGTCCCTGAACCTGATTCACAGATGGAAAGAGCCCTTCCTCTTTCTGGGAAGGTGGGTGCGCTTCCGAGGTTGGACACGGACACAAAGGCAGAAGTGGAAGCCCCTTCAGACATTTTTCTGAAATGTCTTTGGTGGTGAGTTTCTGAGAGGACAAATCCTTTTCACATGGCCTTGAAAAGAACTTGGCTAGTTAGCTCAACCCCAAGGAAGGCTAAGAATAGGGCTAGGAAACAGACATGGTGGATTATTATGCTGAGTGTATTAACATTTGGGCAAAAAAGGGTGGACTCTTTTTTCAGTTAAGCGGCATTTAAATATGCACACTCTAGGTGGTGGCTTTTTTTTTTTTTTTAACGGGAATAAATGTAGCTGTCCCCTAACGGGAGCAATTTCCCTTCATATTTCTTGCAGCTCTTGTCCCATGAGGCGACATATGAGTATGTGATAGCAATACTGATTCCAGTGCTGAGATGCCATCTGATCCACCGGGAGAGCTGGTGGATTCAAATCAATGTCAGCGCGTGCCTTCTGGGCAGCAGTCTTTCAGAGCAGGATTTGCTCTATGGATCAGAAAAACAGCTGGCGACTTGCAATATGTTATACAAAAGACCTTTTAAATGTTTTGTTGTTTCCAGCTATGATGTAGTGTGTCACTTCAAATTTTTTTTTTTTTTTAATGTGTGCTTGATGGAGCAAAATCCTGTTAAGCAACTGGTATGAAAAAAAAAAAAAATGCCTTACCAATTTAAACTGGTATCTGCAGAATTCTGGGGCTTAGATGGGGCTAGAAATAAGCCTGTGCCTTATTGCACATTTCTTTAAATGTAAACGTTTTAGCCAAGGAAGGCATTTATTGGAAATTCAGTCCTGAAAAACGTAAGCATATGCTAATCATCTCATCATCATCAGCCCTGTGGGTTATTTAGCATCCCTGGAAACCAAGAACTTTCACCCAGTTATTTTGCTAAGTGGCGGGATGGAGTTAGTTATTTCTGGTGTATGTTGTTGGCATATGACAGAGTTTTGGAGTCTCTTCTCTGTTTTAAGTTTCTTTTCCCCCATAAAATATGTATAATAATTCCTGTGAATGTTAAAAACATATTTCTGAGGGTTCAACTTCAATCCTTTTAACCCCAGAAGTGAAACTTCTTTCCCCTTACTTAGTTTTGTGGGGGTTTTTTCTTGTTTTTGTTTTTTTTTTTCTTTTTTTCTGGGAGCTTTTATCTTTTCTTTAATGTTTTGGTTGGTTTTTTTCAGGAGGCTTCTTTCTCACTTTTTTTCAACACTTCATTTCCTGCCTCTGCGGTCCAAGTTTCTGGTAATACACAGGGTCATTAGTGCAGAAATCCCAGGCATACCTAGATAGGGAGGTAGAGAGGAAGCTAGGAAGATATTTGGAAGATCTGGATTGACTAAGAGAGAAGGGACTGAAATTATCTGAATAGGTGATAGATTTTAGTCTGGTTAATGAATATTTAGCATCAAGTCAGTATCCCAAATCTGATGTGATAACCCACATTTCCACATGAAAGCTTCAAAGCAGCCAACACCAGCGTGGTGATCTCACATACATCAGTTCAGTGACAATTTATAGCTTCCAAATTGTTTTCCATTGCCCTCGGTTGAATACTTGGATGAAATAACGAAATGGATGTCATCCATGTGTCTCTGTGGATGAAGAGCTCGTGTGAAGTACTATTGTATTCAGTATTTGTAGGGTGTGAGTGTTGTGACTGTGGCTTTAACAAGGAGCGTCTCACTGCATTTGACTGCAAGCGTAATTAGCTGTTGGTGTTGAGCGTGCGAAGAATTTTGATTGAATGGGCTGTGTTTTAGGCATGGTGGACATGGACGAAATATATCACTGAGTTCATGCATCCTGTCTAGCTATTTTTATATGTACTTAATATTCCAGCAATACTAATGTCCATTGGACATAAACCTGTGAATAAGTAAGAAAGCAATTCCTTGATGAAGATGCGATTGAAAGGAGGCAAAAGAATACCAGACCGGAAAAGCATTTCCTAAAGTGTGTTCAGGAGCATTAATTCTTGGAGAAATTAGTAGAATCGGGGGCAAAAAGTGAGTGACCAGTGAAATAAGTTTGGGAAACACAGAGACAAGCCGTCTGATTAGGACTCATCAGAACTTTTAATATGCTCTGAATATTTGAATCTCAAAGAGGGAGAACTAGATGCATGGCCTCTCCAGCTTGTTTAGTGGGTCTAACCTTCTAACTTGTCCCGAAAGAATATTGTGAAACACAACATTCGGTGATGCTTGCTTGGTAAATGCAGGCTGAAATAGTCTGCTGTAGTAATAGGTAAATGGTTTTTTGTTTGTTTGTTTTCTTTTTTGGCCACGTTGCGGCACATGGAGCTCCTGAGCCAGGGATCAGATCCGAGCTCTAGCTGCAACCTAAGCCACAGCTGCGGCAATGCTGGATCCTTAACCCACTGTGCCGGGCTGGGGATCGAATGTGTGTCCTAGCGCCCCCAAGATGCAGCCGATCCTGTTGCACTACAGAGGAACTCCAAATAAAGGTTATTTATTTATAAATAAAATTAAACACCAACTGAACAACTGAACATCCAAATGCAAAAAAAATTAATCCAGACCCAGATTGCTCTTCAGAAAAATTAACTCAAAATGGATCACAAATGTGAACATAAAATGCAAACCTATAAAACTCCTGGAAGGCAAAAGAGGAGAGAATCCAGATGATCTTGGGCTTGGCAATGACTTGTGAGGTCAAACACCAAAGATATGATCCATGAAAGAAAGAGGTGATGAGCTGGATTTCACTAAAATAAAAACTTTCTGCTCTGCGAAAAATGATGTCAAGTGAATGAAAAGACAAGCCACAGACTGGGAGGCAATATTGGCAAAAGACCCATCTGACAGACAGCTGTTATCCAAAATACGAAAAGAAAGCTTAAAACCCAATAATAAGAAGAGATTTCAATTAAAACAAGGCCAAAGACCTCAACAGATATCTCACCAAAGAAGATATACAGATAGCAAATAAGCACATGAAAAGAGGCCCCAGAGAATACAAATTAAAACAGCAATGAAATATCACTACATACATATTAGAATGGCTTAAACCGAGAACACAAAACACCAAATTCTGGCGAGTTTGTGGAGCAAAAAGAACTTCCATTCGTTGCTGGTAAGAATTCCAAATGGCACAAAGAGAGAGAGTGTGTGTGTGTGTGTGTGTGTGTGTGTGTGTGTGTGTGTGTGTGTGTGTATGACTAGGTCACTGCTCTACAGGAGAAAATTGATGGAACACTATAAACCAACTATAACAGAAAATAATAGGAGTTCCCGTCGTGGTGCAGTGGTTAACGAATCCGACTAGGAACCATGAGGTTGTGGGTTCAGTCCCTGGCCTTGCTCAGTGGGTTAAGGATCCGGCGTTGCCGTGAGCTGTGGTGTAGGTCGCAGATGTGGCTCGGATCCCGCGTTGCTGTGGCTCTGGCGTAGGCCAGCGGCTACAGCTCCGATTAGACCCCTAGCCTGGGACCCTCCATATGCTGCGGGAGCGGCCCAAAGAAATAGCAAAAAGACAAAAAAAAAAAAAAATCGTTTTTTTTAAAAAGAATCTATCAAAAAAATGGCACAGCCCCTTCAGAAGTTTGCTGTTTTCTTACAAAACTAAACATATTCTTATCATGCAATCCAGCCATTGCTCTTCTTGATCTTTACCCAAAGGAGTTGAAAACATGCCCACAGCAAAACCCTACACATGGATGTTTATAATAATTTTATTCATAATTGCCAAGTCATAGAAGCAACTGAGATGTCCTTTAGTGGGCGAATAGGTAAATAAACTAAGGTACATTCAGATGATGGAATATTATCCAGCACTAGAAAGAAATGAGCTATCAAGCCATGTCCAGACATGGAAAAAGAATGCCTGTTACCAAGTGAAAGAAGCCAATTTGAAAAGACTACACACTATGTATATATTCAGATTTCAACCATCTGACCCTGGAAAAGGAGACAGTTAAAAAGTGGATAGTTACCAGGGGCTGGAGGGAGGAAGTGATAATAGGCAGAGTACAAGAGGAATTTTAGGGCAGTGAAACTACCCTCTATGATGCTATAATGGGATGCCTGGCATTATGCATTTGTCAAGATTCATAGAATGTACAACACCAAGAGTGAACCATACTGTAAACTATGGACTTTGAACGCTAATGATGTGTCAATGTATGTTGATTAATTGCAACACCTATACCATGCTGGCAGGGAATGTTGATAGTGGGAGAGGCAAGGCATGTGTGAGGATGGGAGTTTATGGGAACAGCCTGTACATTCACTCAATTTTGCTGCAAATCTAAAACTGTACTAAAAAACAAAGTTAAAAACCAAAAAAAAAAAAATACATGGAGTAAAATTTTAGAAATAATTTAATCTAGTGTGTTGTTTGGATTGGGGTTTTTTTAGCTTTGTCATTTTTTTTACCTCTCATTTATTCAGTGCCTGCCATTGAGTTAAGTCCTGTTACATATATTTTAGGTGGCAGTAGCCCTATGAAGTAGGTTTTATTTTCCCCATTTAATGGATAAGGAACTGAAATTTAGACAGAGGTAGTGACCTTCCCAAGGTTACAGATCTAGTAAGTGGTGAAGGTAGAGTTCAAACTTGGGCCAGAACTGGCCCTGTTAACCACCATGTAGAACAACTAGGATAATAACATGCAGAAGATTGCACGTATCTGTGTTCATGACAGAAAGATGCACCAGTTTTCATCTGATTCCTAAAGGACCCAGCAATCCAAAAAAATGTCAAGAATCACTGAATCCAGCTCACAAGACCCAGAGCAATAATGTCATTTTTCTCAAAGATATACCACGAGTTGGTAAAAAAAAATAGGAAGTAGAACTATGCTCTCTTGACTTCCCTTTGATGCTAAGGGAATATAAGATGCTATATCATCATTGATGGCTTTTAAATTAGTTGATTTCAGAAAACAGAGGAAGATAATACTGCTGTTAAAAAATTAGAGCCCTTTGTTAGTAGATTATGGGCATTTGCTATTAAGCTCATTGCTTCATGATGAAACACTGAGAATGTCTCATATCCAAGAGCCAGACTATTAATACAAGGATATTTAAAATATTTAAAGTTAGCTAAGTGTCAAGGTGAGTAAGAAAATATAATGTCCAGGAGAAAATGTCAAACTATGGCATCTGAATAATAAATGATTCCAACTAAAGTCGAAGTTAGACTTCTATTTTTGAAGATCATAGCATAAGCCAGGCTATATATACAAGGGTAATAGTCATCTCTGTAGTTTAATTTGAGACATACCATCTTGATTCACTGCCCAAATCTCTAGTCTTTCACGTGTATTAAATTAGATTAAGGTGATATGTTTCAGAGCCATTTGTTTAAATGAAATTCACTGGAATAGAAATACATAGATTAGGTTCTCAAATATTAAACCCATTCTAAGCCTGGACTTGGCCTGTCTCTTTTCATTGATGTCAGGATATAAAAAAGATAAATTTTGATGGGAGGAGACTCATGGAAATGGTCAGAAAATGGAAAAAAAAAAAGAAAGAAAGAACTGCCTGCAGCAGGCACTTTGTGACTAAAAGCAGCAAAAATGAGCAACAGTGTATAGGGGATGTGGGGGATGTGGGAAGTGAGGTCACCCAGAGGAAAATAACCCTAGAAAGAGATGTTGAGCAGTGCTAAAGACAGTCGGTATTTTACCTTTCAATTATATCATCAGATATTATCCAGGATTACCTCTTAACCATTAGAGCAACATATATTGATAGGTTTTTCAGCCTTTATAAGTGTCCCAAAAAAAAAAGGTTGGGTAAAAGCAGGTCTGGAGGAATATGTCTCTGGCACTGTCCTTGACCAGCTCTCATCAGGTATAACAGCTTCTGCGTTAAGTAAGAGAAGTGGGGGAGGACTAGGAAATAAAACAAGTTGTTCCAGTGTGAGCTCCTGAAATAGATAGAAGACTTGCAATTTCACACCAAGATCCACAGCCTGGCCTTGTTTTCTGGTTGCAAATCTAAAATAGCAGTAATCCATCTGTCAGCCTGACATCTTTTTATGCTCCCTTTCAATCACTCCCAGAAAAAAAAAAAAATTTAGATTGATTCTCATTTGGCAGCTTTCTTATTGCCTAGCACTTTAAAGACATGAAAAGATAGCAGCAAATTTTATTTTCTCTGATCCTTCAGGTTTTTAAAGTTGGGACTTTATCCATTCTATTTGGGTCCCGAGAAGAGTAATATAGCTTGCAGATAACTGACTAGTAAATGAACTGTAGAACAACTATTCTGTTCGCCTTTACATCAATTCTAAAAGATGATAGGATAGGTTTATTCATTCATTAAACAAACATGAACTGAGCGTATAAGAGAAAATTGAAAAGAGATTCCTAAAAAGGAGATGCCATTCTGATTGAATAAGGCTATGCAAGACACAGCAAGAACAAGAGTCTGGCTGGGAATGAAGATGATGATAGCACTTTGTGTGGATGCAATGGCTGAACAGGCTACTAGTGGAAAAAAGTGATGGGTGACTTAGGAAAATCAGTTAACTATGAAGGGCCAGAAGAATAATTGATATCAAGGCAAGTGAAGCCCAAAGTGTGAGATCTGTATCATCAGGGGTCATATAAGGAAGCAGGGTTCATGACCTCAGACCCTACAGAAGAACCTCTTTGCTTTCCATTTTACTTTATTTTTCTTGCTTGGTTAGGGTGACCCTAGATGGTACCTTGCATATTAAAGAACTGCGCAATTGACTATGTTTTGGGAGAAATTCATTTATACAATGTCAGTGTACAAATCAAGAATGCTCAATAGGGAGTTCTCTTGTGGTGCAGTGGGTTGAGGATCCAGTAGTGTCACTACAAAGGCTTCCGTCACTTCTGTGGCTCAGGTTCCATCCCTGGTCCAGGAAGATCCACATGCTGAAGGCCTGGCCAAAAAAAAGAAGGAAGGAAGGAAGGAGGGAGGGATGGAGGGAGGCAGGAAGGCAGGAAAGAGAGAGAGAGAGAGAGAAAGAGAAAGAAAGAAAAAAGGAAGAAAAAGAAAGAAAGAAAGAAAGAAAGAAAGAAAGAAAGAAAGAAAGAAAGAAAGAAAGGAAGGAAGGAAGGAAGAAAGGAAGAAAGAAAGAAAGAAAGAAAGAAAGAAAGAAAGAAAGAAAGAAAGAAAGGAAGGAAGGAAGAAAGGAAGAAAGAAAGAAAGAAAGAAAGAAAGAAAGAAAGAAAAAGAAAAAGAGAGAGAGAAAGAAAGAAAGAGAGAAAGAAAGAAAGAAAGAGAAAGAGAGAAAGAAAGAAATAGAAAGAAAGAAAGAAAGAAGGAGGAAGAAAGGAGGATGAGAGGAAGGAAGAAATGAGAGGAAGGAAGGAAATGTGCAACAGAAAGTGTATCATGGACTTCCAAACTTATCAAAGTTCCTCTGTGCATGACGCTGTAGAGCCAAGCTTGCCTCTTGGTTCTAAGTATCTTAGAGGGTAGTTTCATCAGAATGAACACGAATCGTACATGGATCTTACAGATGGGTGTGAGGATCAAGCCTTAAGAAGAAAATCTACTCAATAGTTTGTGGTAACCTATATGAGGAGAAAAGAATATATATATGACTGATTCACTTTGCTGTGCATCTGAAACTAATACAACATTGTAAGCCAACTATACTCCAATTAAATTAAATTCTTTTTAAAAAGTACTGTATTTCCTTACTTAGAATTAGGGAATGCTGTTTTGTTTTGGTTTAGAGTGTTGTCATTTGATATATTCTATAAAAGTGTTTTTTGTTATTATTCTTTTAAAAGATAGTTTCATTTTTTTTTAGTGTTCTCACATTATTTTGTTTCCCTGCATTAGAATTTCAGCTTACACTCTAATTGTGTCAATATTTATAGATCCCAAGTGAATATAAAATTAGCTAGTAGGCTTTTTTTATGAAAAGAAACCAACTTCTGTAGAAATCAAAGTCCTATATTTTGCCCTTTAACTTTGGAATTTGGCTCATGATACCCTAAAGAATTTTGAAATCGACTGATATTATGGCAGATTTATAAAGATCTGTCTGAATTTGGAGACCTTCTCACGTCTTCTGATTAAAATTAATTATACTCCCACACTGCACATGTTGCACTGTCTTATGTTGTCATAGAGCTACTCGTACACATGTGCATGTACCATTCTCTTCCCTTATTGAAAGCTTCAATACAGAAATTGGGTCATTCTTCTTTGCATCCTCAGTAGTAATCACAGAGCCCAGCATATAATAAATGTTCAGGATTCCTCAATCTGGGAGAGTCAGAGTAACAAGACTTTACTTATTTTTTGTAAAAACAAAATTTTTAAACTGGAAAATGAGTGTTACAAGTTGGAGAGAGAGAAAGAGAGAGGAGGAGGAAGTTGAGGAGAAGAAGGGAATAAAGTCATGAGGCCCTAGGAGTACCTTAAGTTCAATAGCAACAAGTGATCTATCGTAAAACTTAAAGATAATATAAAGGAAGAGCAGCTTGAATTGTTTGAGTGGGATAAGTAAGGAATCCAATGGAATGTATAGTTTCCTCCCTTAGTCATGCCTTTGTTACAGTTATAGGCCATTAAGTACAAACAAGGAAAAAATAATATCTGATTTTCCATATTTTTACCTGAAATAGTGTGAAGTAACCATGTATACCTAGGAGATTGGGACACATGGATAATAAGGAATGTTTATTGTCTCATTTTTAATAGCTTTATTGACATAAAATTTACATCCCATAAAGTTCACCCATTTAAAGCGTACTGTCCAGTGGTTTTTCTTTTATTTATTGAACTGTGTAACCATCGCTATAATTTAATTTCATAACAATTTCTTTAAATCCAAAATAAATCACTCTCCGAATCCCTCTCATTCACCTCTAAATCCTAAGTAACCATTAGTCTACTTTTCTCTGTAAGTTTGCCTTTTCTGGACATGTCATGTAAATGAGATCATACAACTTGTGTGTGACTTCTTTCTTTTGGTATTACATTTTTGAGGTTCATCTATATTATACATCAGTACCTCCTTGCTTTTCATTACCATGTAATACGAATATGTCATGTTTTGCTTATTCATCATCAGTTGATCAACGTTTAGATTGTTTCCATTTTATGGCCTCTATTGAAATCAATTGGCTAGAAATGTATGGGTTTATTTCTGGATTCTTAATGGCATTCCATTGATCTATATTTCTGTCCTTATGCCAGTATTACACACAGTGTCTTGATTATTATAGTTATGTAATATATTTTAAAACTGGGAAATGTGAATGCTCCAACCTCATCCTTTTTTTTTTTTTTTTTTGAGATTGTTTTGGCTGAGTCCCTTATTTCCATATAAAACTTGGGGTGAGCTTATATTTTCATGCAAAAAAAAAAGGCAATAGTTGATACTTTTATAAAGATTTGTTGAATCTGTAGGGGAATTTGGAGATTTTTGTCATCTTAAAAATATTAAATCTTCCTACAATCAGAGAGCAGTCATTCAAATAAGCCAGCATACAGATTTAATCATGAACATGCTTCAAACAAAATAAAATTAAAAAGAAAAAAATAAAAGAGTCATCAAAACCATAAAATGTGGGCAAGGGATGTTAGGAGGTAAATAATCCTTTTTGTTTGTATGTATGTCTCTCTTCTTAATTTTAATATAATAATGAAGTGTTTGAACTTACAGGACCATCAGGCTAAAACACACAATTATGGGAAGGGGTTAGCATACTTAAAAAACAGGGCAACCACAAGCCAAAACCAAATATTGCATTTGCAAAAAATGAAAAAAAAATACACTCAAGCAGATAATAACAGGAGACCATCCAACCAAAAAAAAAAAAAAAAAAAAAAAAAAAAAAAGAAAGGAAGAATGGAGAACCATAGAATCAACTGGAACACGAGGATCAAATGGCAATAAATAATCATCTATCAATTATCACCTTAAATGTCAATGGACTGAATGCCCCAATCAAAAGACACAGAATGGCTGAGTGGATAAAACGGCAAAAACCTTCAATATGCTGCCTACAAGAAACTCACCTTAGGACAAAAGATACATATAGATTGAAAGTGAAAGGCTGGGGAAAAGTATTTCATGCCAATAGACATGACAGAAAAGCAGGAGTTGCAACGCTCATATCAGACAAAATAGACTTTAAAACAAAAGACATAAAGAAAGACAAAGAAGGACACTATTTAATGATTAAGGGATCCATCCAAGGAGAGGATGTTACTATCATCAACATATATGCCCCAAACATAGGAGCACCCAGATACATACAACAAATATTAACAGACATAAAGGGAGATATTGATGAGAATACAATCATAGTAGGAGACCTAAATACCCCCCTCACATCAATGGACAGATCCTCTAGACAGAAAACCAATAAAGCAACAGAGATCTTAAAGGAAACAATAGAAAAGTTAGACTTAATTGATATCTTCAGGACACTACATCCAAAAAAATCAGAATACACATTCTTCTCAAATGCTCATGGAACATTCTCAAGAATCGACCACATATTGGGACATAAAGCGAATCTCAATAAATTTAGGAGCATAGAAATTATCTCAAGTATCTTCTCTGACCACAATGCCATGAAATTAGAAATCAACCATGGGAAAAGGAAAGAGAAAAAACCTACTCCATGGAGACTAAACAACATGCTACTAAAAAACCAATGGGTCAATGAGGAAATCAAGAAGGAAATTAAAAACTATCTTGAAACAAATGATAATGAAGACACAACCTCTCAAAATCTATGGGATGCTGCGAAAGCAGTGCTCAGAGGGAAATTTATAGCAATACAGGCCTTTCTCAAAAAAGAAGAAAGATCCCAAATTGACAACTTAACCCTCCACCTAAATGAATTAGAAAAAGAAGAACAAAGAAGTCCTAAAGTCAGCAGAAGGAAGGAAATTGTAAAGATCAAAGAAGAAATCAATAAAATAGAGACTCAAAAAACAATAGAGAAAATTAATAAAACCAAGAGCTGGTTCTTTGAAAAGGTGAACAAAATTGATAAACCCCTGGCCAGACTCACTAAAAAGAGGAGAGAAAGAACCCAAATCACCAAAATTATAAATGAAAAAGGAGAAATCACAACGGATACAGCAGAAATACAAAAAACCATAAGAGAATACTATGAACAACTATATGGCAATAAGTTTGACAATCTGGAAGAAATGGACAATTTTCTAGAATCTTACAGCCTGCCAAAACTGAATCAAGCAGAAACAGACCAACTGAACAGACCAATCACCAGAAATGAAATTGAAGAGGTCATAAAATCACTCCCTACAAATAAAAGCCCAGGACCAGATGGCTTCACAGGTGAATTCTATCAAACATATAAAGAGGAATTGGTGCCCATCCTCCTTAAACTCTTTCAAAAGGTTGAAGAAGAAGGAATACTCCCAAAGACATTCTATGAGGCCACCATCACCCTCATTCCAAAACCAGGCAGAGATACCACCAAAAAAGAAAACTATCGCCCAATATCATTGATGAATATAGATGCAAAAATTCTCAACAAAATCTTAGCCAACCGAATCCAACAACATATCAAAAAAATTATACACCATGACCAGGTTGGGTTCATCCCAGGTTCACAAGGATGGTTCAACATACGCAAATCAATCAACATCATACACCACATTAACAAAAAAAAGGTCAAAAATCATATGATCATCTCAATAGATGCAGAAAAAGCATTTGACAAAGTTCAACATCCATTCATGATCAAGACCCTCGCCAAAGTGGGTATAGAGGGAACATTCCTGAATATAATCAAAGCCATTTATGATAAACCCACAGCAAATATAATCCTCAATGGGGAAAAACTGAAAGCCTTCTCACTCAAATCTGGAACAAGACAGGGATGCCCACTCTCACCACTGCTCTTCAACATCGTTTTGGAAGTCTTAGCCACAGCAATTAGACAAACAAAAGAAATCAAAGGCATCCATATAGGAAGAGAAGAGATCAAACTGTCACTGTATGCAGATGACATGATTCTATACCTAGAAAACCCTAAGGACTCAACCCCAAAACTCCTTGAACTGATTAATAAATTCAGCAAAGTGGCAGGATATAAGATTAACATTCAGAAGTCAGTTGCATTTCTGTATACCAGCAATGAAGCATTAGAAAAGGAATACAAAAATACGATACCTTTTAAAATTGTACCTCACAAAATCAAATACCTCGGAATACACCTAACCAAAGAGGTAAAGGACCTATATGCCGAGAACTATAAAACCTTAATCAAAGAAATCAAAGAAGATGTAAAAAAATGGAAAGATATTCCATGTTCCTGGATTGGAAAAATCAATATTGTGAAAATGGCCATCCTACCCAAAGCAATCTACAGATTCAATGCAATCCCTATCAAATTACCCATGACATTTTTCACAGAACTAGAACAAACAATCCAAACATTTATATGGAACCACAAAAGACCGAGAATCGCCAAAGCAATCCTGAGAAACAAAAACCAAGCAGGAGGCATCACTCTCCCAGACTTCAAGAAATACTACAAAGCCACAGTCATCAAAACAGTGTGGTACTGGTATCAAAACAGACAGACAGACCAATGGAACAGAATAGAGAATCTGGAAATTAACCCTGACACCTATGGTCAATTAATCTTTGACAAGGGAGGCAAGAACATCAAATGGGAAAAGGAAAGTCTATTCAGCAAGTATTGCTGGGAAACCTGGACAGCTGTATGCAAAGCAATGAAACTAGAACACACCCTCACACCATGCACAAAAATAAACTCCAAATGGCTGAAAGACTTAAATATACGACAGGACACCATCAAACTCCTAGAAGAAAACATAGGCAAAACACTCTCTGACATCAACATCATGAATATTTTCTCAGGTCAGTCTCCCAAAGCAATAGAAATTAGAGCAAAAATAAACCCATGGGACCTCATCAAACTGAAAAGCTTTTGCACAGCAAAGGAAACCCAAAAGAAAACAAAAAGACAACTTACAGAATGGGAGAAAATAGTTTCAAATGATGCAACTGACAAGGGCTTAATCTCTAGAATATACAAGCAACTTATACAACTCAACAGCAAAAAAACCAATCAATCAATGGAAAAATGGGCAAAAGACCTGAATAGACATTTCTCCAAGGAAGATATACAGATGGCCAACAAACACATGAAAAAATGCTCAACATCGCTGATTATAAGAGAAATGCAAATCAAAACTACCATGAGATACCACCTCACACCAGTCAGAATGGCCATCATTAATAAATCCACAAATAACAAGTGCTGGAGGGGCTGTGGAGAAAAGGGAACCCTCCTGCACTGCTGGTGGGAATGTAAACTGGTACAGCCACTATGGAGAACAGTTTGGAGATACCTTAGAAATCTATACATAGAACTTCCATATGACCCTGCAATCCCACTCTTGGGCATCTATCCGGACAAAGCTCTACTTAAAAGAGACACATGCACCCGCATGTTCATTGCAGCACTATTCACAATAGCCAGGACATGGAAACAATCCAAATGTCCATCGACAGAGGATTGGATTCGGAAGATGTGGTATATATACACGATGGAATACTACTCAGCCATAAAAAAGGATGACATCATGCCATTTGCAGCAACATGGATGGAACTAGAGAATCTCATACTGAGTGAAATGAGCCAGAAAGACAAAGACAAATACCATATGACATCACTTATAACTGGAATCTAATATCCAGCACAAATGAACATCTCCTCAGAAAAGAAAATCAATCATGGACTTGGAGAAGAGACTTATGGTTGCCTGATGGGAGGGGGAGGGAGTGGGAGGGATCGGGAGCTTGGGCTTATCAGACACAACTTAGAATAGATTTACAAGGAGATCCCGCTGAATAGCATTGAGAACTATGTCTAGATACTCATGTTGCAACAGAAGAAATGGTGGGGGAAAAACTGTAATTGTAATGTATACATGTAAGGATAACCTGACCCCCTTGCTGTACAGTGGGAAAATAAAATTAAAAAAAAAAAAAAAAAAAAAAAAAAAAAAAAAAAAAAAAAAAAAAAAAAATATTAAATCTTCCAACCCATGAACATGGGATATCTTCCCATTATTTAGATATTCTTTAATTTATTTCAACAATATTTTGCTTTCGGGATACAAGTCTTACACTTCTTTTGTTGAATTTATTTTTAGCACTTTACTCTTCTTAATAATATCACAAATTACTTTCTCAATGTCATTTCCTAAGTATTTATTGCTAGTGTATAGAAATACAATTGGTTTTTGTACATTGATCTTATATCCTGCAACCTTGCTGAGCTTTTTCATTAGTTCTAATAGTTTTTTAGTGATTTCCATGGGATTTTTTATATACAAGATGATGTCATCTGCAACTAGAGAATATTTTGAAATTCACAAAAATTAGAAGCATTAAAGAGTAGGAGTACTTGATATAAGAGTAATTTAAATCTTTTGGCCCAGTGCAAAAAATAAAGCTATGACATTCTCCTTAGGAACAGTAACAAACCCCCAGTGAAAATCAGCAGGAAATTATAGTGGAAAGCTTATTATGAAGAGAAACCTAGAGAAAAAAAATTAACAGCAAAAAATAGTGTGGCTCTTTAACAAAGAGGAGATGTTTGGGCTTTATAGTTTCAACAACAAAAATTTGTTGAGGATCCCACCAGTCACAGTGCTAGGCCCTGGAAACATAAAGATGAAGAAAGCACTGGCCTCTGCTCTCCAGATGTTCAAAGTCCAGGGAGGGGGAAGCATGGATGAAAATCGAAGCCACACAATGAGAGAGATGCCATCAGCAGCATAACAGGATACGGTGAAAGGACTGTTAAGAGAGTGATTGGTTCTACCTCAGATGATTGCAGGGCATGACATTTTCATTGGATCTTAGAAACTGAGTCCAGTCTTTAAAAAAATGAAAAGGGGGCATGAGCAGGGGTTTTCTGGAGAGCAACGATGGACTGTGAAACATGCGCCCTGCATAGCGCAATTAGGAACCAGACTGTTGCTACAGCGTGGGAGGAATGAAGGTAGGGATGTTGGAAAGGAGAAAGACTGGCAAGAAATAGTCTGAAAAGATAGCTTGAGGCTAGAACACCAGCCTAAGGAATTTTAAATTAATCCCTGGAGGCAATGAAGAGTATCCCATGTCTATAGACAGACTAGTTCCTATTTGGTTTTGGTGCAGGGACCCTGGCAGCCTTGTGAGGAATAGATTGAAGGAAAAGAATGGGGGCAGGAGATGATGAGGGCCTGAGCTAAAGCAGAGGCAGTGGGGCTCGAGAAGGAGGGGTGATATTGAGACTGTTGATGTAGCTGGCGAGAAAACTGAGGTGTGTGTATGAGATGGAGTCTGAACTTAGAACACCATGTGGTGTGATGGAAAGAACCTTACATGAAGTCTACAAACCTAGACCTCAATCTCAGCTTAACCGTAAACTGACATAGTATTTTAACCTCTTTGTTCCCAGTTCTTCAGCTATAAAAGTAGAGACTGATCAGGTTGTCTCAGAGATCTGCTTTGCAAACTGAAATACAGAAAGGAGAAGACGAGATAATTGAGATAGTTTATGCAGATGTCCTCCAAGATAAAGATGACTAAAGAAAAACAGAGCAAAGATTGTAAGAGAATGATTGAGAATTTTGTTTCTATGAGACAGACTATCTTGTACAAAAAAATTTAAACTAATACATTTTTAGATACCTAGTTCAGGATGCCCAGATCTTGGCAATTGTTCTCTTTACCTTCAGGTTTTCTGCCAAAGAACATCCGTGAAAGAAACAGTAAACAAGTCATAAGTTGAATGTTAATTTCATTAAGAGCTGGGATATTTCCCAAAAATCCAAAGACCGAATGGAGCTTTTTATGTCCCATCCACAACTTAGACCTTGGAACTGCATGCTCATGTCAGGAGTTGGGTACAGGTGAGAATACACTCACACGTCCAGTGTGTTTGGTGGGTGAAGGGAGAGGGAAAAAGACAGGTAAAGGGTAGTGGAGAGAAAGATAGAGAACCTAAGAATCTTGGGGGTCCTCACCTGTCTAACACTAGGCTGAACCAAGCCCAAAGGTGCATCATATTTCTGAGCAGTACTATTGATCTCAGTGGGAGACAGCCCCATGCATAACAAGTGCAAAACTAAAAGGAAGAACTAGAAGGGATTCATCTAAGAATCCACTGAACAGTGAGAGGATGGCTAGGTTCTCTCCTTAGCTGAACTAGGAAGCTGGAATCCTTCCCTTCTGTGTTAGGGTTCTCCAGAAAAGTCCTACAATCTGCCATCTGCAAGCTGGAAAGCAATGGCATAATTCCAGTCTTGAGTCCCAAAGCCTGGGACTGGTATAAACCAGGAGAGCCACTGGTATAAATCCCAGTACCCAGTCCAGGAGCAAGGCAAGATTGATGTCCCAGCTCATGCAAGCAGGCGGCTAGCAAAAGGGTCAAATGCTTCTTTCCTCAACTTTAAGTTCTCTTCAGACCCTCAATCCAGACCCTCAACTGGGTGGTGTCCAGCTTCACTGGGGAAGACAGGCTACTGAGTCCACTGATGCAAATGCTAACTCACCAGAAACACCCTCACAGACACACCAGAAATCGTGTTTAATCTTTGCCCGGTCAAGTTGACACATAAAATTTACCATCGCCATTTCCATTACCCAAAACAGTATTTCTCTTTTATAATTTTTACCATATGATGTTCTTTGATGATAGGAACTATGTCTGATGCACCTAACTCACTAAAATGAAGTGAATGTGGAGTGAATCTGTAAATATACTAATAATCAAAACTGATTGGATTTAAAAATGATTATTACAACTCAAAGAATCCTTAGGAGAATGTCATCCATCTTCACCATTTGTGAAGGTAGAAACTGTCATCATAATCCCCATTTTAGAGTGAAACTGAGGTGTGGAAAATTAAGTTTTTCCCCCATCACCTAACCAGTAGGTGGCAGAACAAAACACACATACTGCTTTTTTCCCCAGTTTTATTGAAGTGCAATCGACAAACAGGCAATGTATATATTTAAGATGTACAACCTGATGTTTTGATATATGTATACATTGTGAAACGATTGCCAAAATCAAGTTAATTCTCATATTAACATATCAGTTCCCGTAGTTACCGTTTCCTTCCTTCCTTCCTTTCATTCTTTCTCTTCCTTCCTTCTCTTTCTTTCTTTTTTTTTTTTTTTCAGTGTAAGATGTAAAATCTATCCTCTTGGCTAATTTCAAGTATACAATTCAGTATGGTTAACTGTAGTCACTCTGCTGCACATTAGATCTCCAGAACTTATGTATCTTGCATAACTGAAACTTTGCACCCTTGACCATCTTCCTATTTCCCTCTCCCCCTTGCCCCTAACATCCTTGTATTACTTTCTGCTTACATTAGATTTCATCTATGTGATCATGTCTGCGATTTGTCTTTCCATGTCTGACTTATTTCATGTAGTATAATGGTCTCCATTTATCCATGTTGTCACAAATGATAAGATTTCCTTTTTTTAAGACCAAATAACATATAGAATTAATATATATAATATATATACAAATACATATATACAACTATGTAAAATCTTTTTCCTTAAAGATTTACTTTTTTTTTTTTCCTTTTTAGGGCCATACCCACAGCATATGGAATTTGACCAGGCTAGGGGTTGAATTGGAGCTACAGATGCCAGTCTATGCCACAGCCACAGCAACTCAGGATCCAAGATGTGTCTGTGACCTACATCACAGCTCATGGCAAGCCGGATCCCTGACCATTAAGTGAGGCTAGGGATCAAACCCACATCCTCATGGCTATTAGTCGGGTTTGTTACCACTGAGCCACAGTGGGAACCCCAAGATTTCCTTCATTTTATTTTATTTATTTATTTATTTATTGTCTTTTTGCTATTTCTCGGGCCGCTCCCATGGCATATGGAGGTTCCCAGGCTAGGGGTCGAATCGGAGCTGGAACCCCCAGCCTACGCCAGAGCCATAGCAATGCAGGATCCAAGCCGCGTCTGCGACCTACACCACAGCTCACGGCAACGCCGGATCCTTAACCCACTGAGAAGGCCAGGGACCGAACCCGCAACCTCATGGCTCCTAGTCAGATTCGTTAACCACTGCGCCACGATGGGAACTCCTTCCTTCTTTTTAAAAGCTAAATAAGGTGTATAATTATCAATGGCTGTACCAACTTACATTCTCACCAACAATATGCGAGTTTTCCCTTTTCTCTACACCCTTGCCAATACTTGTTATCTTTGTCTTTTTGATAATAGCCATCCCAACAGGTGTGAGGTGATGTGTGATATTTTATAGAGGATTTTTGCAACTATATTCATTAAGGATGTTGGCTTATAGTTTTCTTTTCTCATAGTGTCTTTGGCTGACTTTGGTCTCAGGCTGATGCTAGCCTCATAAAGTGAATTTAGAAATGTTCCCTCATAGTTTTTGTAAGGGTTTAAGAAGGATTGATATTTTCTTTGAATGTTCAGTAGAGTTTACCCATGCAGCCACTTGGCCCTGGGCTTTTCTTTGTTGGGAGGTTTTTGATTACGGATTCAATCTCCTTATAAATTACCTGCCTATTCAAGCTTTCAGTTTCTTCTTGATTCAGTCTTGGTAGTTTGTAAGCTTCTAAGACCTTATTCTTCCAGTTTATCTAATTTGTTTTTATATAATTGTTCATAATAGTCCCTTTGGTCCTGTTCCCCCCAGAGGCATCAGTTGAATGTCTCTTTTTCATTTCTGACTTTAAGTTTTCTCTCTTTTCTCCTTCATTGCTATAGCTAAGAGTTTGCAAATTTTGTCTTTTTAAAAAAAAAAAAAAACCTCAATTTTGTTTATTTTTCTATTTGTTTCTTTTTCCCTTATTTACTTCTACTGTGATATTTATTATTTTGCTCATCCTGCTAGTTTGGGCGTAGTTTGTATTTCTTTTTTGAGTTCCTTGAGATGTTCTTTTTTAAATGTATGCATTTATTGCTATAACCTTGTCTCTTAAATATACAGCAAAACATACACTTTTTCTCTCTGCAAACACAGGCCATTAGCCTTTCTTTATTTGCTTGTGAAAACTGGCAGTCTAATTTGAAAAGATTCTTTGAAAATTAAGTCAGTATGCTTATTTTTTTAAAGATAGTCCACTTAATTTTTGTTTTCATACTTCTCAAATTAAGGAATCAATTTAAGTTATAAATATAAAGTAGGCCCTCAATAAATATTTGCTCTTTTGGGGGGTGGGTGGGTGGGGGAAGGCCATGCCCTCACATGCAGAAGTTCCCAGGCCAGGGATCAAACCTGCACCATAGAAGTGACCCAAGCCACAGCAATGATAATGCTAGATCCTTAACTGTAAGGCCACCAGGGAACTCCTTGCTAAGTATTTTTTTTAATTGTATTTGCTAAATTGGTATTCCCAGTTCTGCCACTACTATTTAGAGGAAAGTTAAGATGATTGGCCATGTTTTCCAAATCAGATGATTATAGTTAGAAATAATCTTGTTACATTTAGAGAGGAAAGCAATTTATAGCAGAGGACACACTCTCAAAGTCTCTTAAGTTCCAGTATCACTTTCCAACTTTAAAGACAAACTTTCATTTGATTCTCTCTGTATGGAAAGAGTTAGCTAGTGCTAAGATTATAAGTCAATTTTAAAAATAGCTAGAGCCTTAAAATGCTTATAATATAGTCCAGAAAGAAGGCGTGAATAAAATTGAATTATTTAGCACAGCATTTAAAGCTTACTCCCTCCTTCCATTCCTCCTTACTCTTTTACCACGTAAGACCATGCTGTCACTGGATACACCCGTACTCTCCTGCTGCTGTCTTGCCTCAAACTGGCTTGGCCCACTTGGCCAAAGTTGGTACAGTCAGAGACAGGAAGCGGAAGAGGAGATTTGGAAAAGAAGGTGATGAGTTGAGTGATGGATGTGTCAAGTTTGAGGTGCTCATGGAAAATGCACGTAAAGGGATTGAGTGACGGCTGGAGAATAATATTCAACAATTTGCTAATCACACAGGGACTAAGGGAGAGAAAAAGTTTCAAGCCCAGGTTGTTGGAAGAAAGAGGACAGGAAGGAGGAGTTCAGTGAAAGAGCTGCGTTTGAGAGAAAGGTGACAAGATCTGTTTTAGATGGGTTGTGTTTCAGATGATGACAGGACATCAAGACTGGCATGGTTTATGTGATCTTCAGAATGAAGGTGAAGGAGAGATTGAAGAACTGCTCCAGACTGAAGGAGATTAGAGACATGGCAGTCAGGGGTAACCCAGGATCCGGGAGTGGTGCTTTTGCTATGAAGGACGTGACTGGGACAATGGGCAAAATTTGATTGAGGTCTTTGGACAAAGCGTATACAGGAATTCATGTAATTTTCTGTAAACTCAAATTTGTTTTAAGATAAAAATCAGAAAATAAACACATAACATCATCTTTGGAGACCCAAAGTGGACACTGTCACTATATCTTTATGTATGTATGATATATAAGGTATAAGTATCTTAAGAGACATGTAAGTATTCATAAACTTGAACCCAATAAAGGCCAATCTGAGTATCTCTCCTGAAGAAATATTACTGTGTATTAGACATAGACAGCATTTTCATAATTGCAATATTAGAAACTATCAAAGAGAGTTCCCGTTGTGGCTCAGGGGAAACGAATCTGACTAGAATCCAGGAGGATGCAGCTTTGATCCCTGGTCTCACTCAGTGGGTTAAGGATCCAACGTTGCCCTGAGCTGTGGTGTAGGTTGCAGACATGGCTTGGATCTAGCATTGCTGTGGCGTAGGCCAGTGATTATAGCTCCAATTCGACCCCTAGCCTGGGAAACTCCATATGTCATGGGTGCAGCCCTAAAAAGACAAAAAAAAAAAAAGAAGAAGAAGAAGAAAGAAACTATCAAACATTCTAAAGAATGCAGAGGAATGATTAAATAGGTTCTAGTCTGCCCACTTGCTGAACACTCCTCAGCTCTATTCTAATTTGATATATGACTGTATAGCATCGTGCAAATGTTGTTTGCGTTAATGTTAAATGAAAAAGTAGAATATAATCTGAGATAGTAAGTATAATTATTATGGTGTTAAATGTAGATATGAAACATACCAAAATAATATGGATCTTTCAAAATAATGGAAATTTTTTTGGTGATTTTTTTTCCCTTTTCTAATTGTTTGATTTCTCATAATGTGTTTATATTGCTGTCATGAGTTTAAAGATATTTTAAACCAAAAGGTCAAGAAGTAGTTAGATGTGAACACACTCAGGACTAATGATTTGTATTAAGGATTATTATTTGCCATAGAGTTTTAACCACAGTGGCCAAAGTCCTAGAGAAAGAGAGTATAGAATAAGGAGATCAGAATGGGCCAAGAGAGAGCCATAGAGTGTTCCTGCATTTGGAGGAGAGGGAGGTATTGAGTTGAGTTTGGAGGAGAGGGAGGTGAGTAGAGGGAGGTAGTGAGTTGATGGAGGATTGACTAGAGAAGAAAACACTGGAAAAGTCTGTGTGTGGTGGTGGTGCTGAGAGAGGATGGAGCTTCAGAAAGAGGCCAAGGAGAAATGAGGATTTGGCTCTTTGCTCACTAAGCATTTCCCACCATACGGTCTTCAGTAGGGACAAGCTGGCTTTTACAACTCAACACAAACACATGTGACTTTTTAAAGTCAACTCTCATGGTTTGCATCGTGATATTTGAACATGGAACACGGAGTTTCGAAACTGCAAGAAAAGGAATTTGAGCCATGATAAAATATTTGTAAGCCTCTCCGATGACCTTGGAGGAGACACTGCTCTTCTGCGTCAGAGAAGGTTCTGGACCGCCTTTCCAGCAGCATTTTATCATCGGAAAACGGTTCACTTCATAAGGTTTATAACCTTCCATAAAACTGCAGAACATTTTATTCTTTTTTCATTAAGCCACCTTTGGAATCATTTTGGTCCCTTTATAGTCTCTTATTTAATCTGTTTTTTCATAGACTAGAGGGAGAAAAAAATTCTATCAGTGGTCAAAATAGTAATTAGATAGTATAAGTCACAGCCTAATGGCCCAAAGGCACATGTATTTACCAGTTATCTCTTCCATCTGCCTGCATCAGTGAATTCGTTTAACTCCCAAACACATCTTTACTTTCTTCTTAAACAATGAAAAGAAGAAATTACCAAAAGGTGCATTTCTCCAATTACAAGAGTTACTAATGCTTGTATTTTTTGTCTATGAAAGCCTAACTCCCACGTTGTAAAAGCTCTTTTTCCAAACTCTAAGGAGCGCATGGATTCATAAAACATCCAGAGATTTTATTTCCCATGTTGAAAAATCTTGCATTTGCATAAAATCAACTGAATCTTTCAGAAATAAATCTAATCATAAGGAGAGGACCATTAAAAAAAAAAAAAAAAACCCCACTACAAAATAAATCTTAAGACCACATTCGGGTTTAAAAAGAGGAAAATATCAGTTCTACTTATTCCTGAAGGATTTTTTTAAAAAAATCTTTTAATTAATGACAGCCCTCAGGGCACTGAGCAATTGTTAATTAAAACAAGAAGGAAAGGGAGAGGAAGTAGGCAAGAATGCTAAGATGAACATGTTTCCTTTTCTCTGCAGGGGAATAGCATTACTAAGCCAACATTAATAAATATGAATATTTTTGAGAGAAAGCATATAAAAATGTAAAAAAAAAAAAAAAAAACCTTAACTCAGCTTGGCACACACTAGCAGGTGCATAAATTAATTGGGGCTTCTCAAGAATTATGAACCCCAGGGGGTCAGCTTTTATCTAATTGAGTGGTGGTGGTGATCCCCCCACCCATGACAGGATGGAGCACTGCCTTCTCGGCACAAGCTGACTCCTGTCGGGGATGGTGCCTGATCAAAGGTCTTCTAAGGGACATCATTCACTTTCATTCTAGCGCTGGGCGGGCAAGCACCCAGGCAACCACCATCATTATGAAACATTTCTTAAATGCCTAGACTTAGGAGCTAGACTCACAGCCCATTCAATGCACCACCCTTTCCCTTCTCAGCCACTAAATTTTTCCTTAAAAAAAAAACCACCATAATTATCAGATCTTTTGGTTCACCCCCGATGCTTACCTCATTTGGCAGGTTATTAGTGATAACGTTTCTTGGTCCTTCCCTGCCACTTTCCCCTGCACCCCACATGAAAAGGGCTTTTATCTTTCTCCTGTGCTCAGAGATCTACTTAACAAGCTGAGCTTAGAAGCCAAGAACAAAAAAAAAAAAAAAAAAAAAAAAAAAATTTAAGATCTGTTTCTCACGTTATTTCGAAGGTGACAGAAGCCAGAACCCATAGGCTATATGTTTAGCGTGAGTAAAGTCGTTCTTTGAAATTAAGAAAATCTGGGATGCTTTTTCCCAATTTTTCTATGACCCTGATTTTGCATAATGTTATAGGCTTTTTCTCAAAGTTTTTTCCCAAAACAGAACTCATTCCCTTAGCATTGGGTCAGGTTTGGGGATGGGGGTGGGAGATTAATTTTTTTCCCTTTAGTCTGTGTGCATGCATCCGTTTGATGTCCTGCAAGCTAGGATCTCAAGGTCAGCTCCTGGGGGTCAGTGTCATTGACAGAATTTCTCAGATGCCAGCTAAGATCAGTAGCTAGGAGACAACTTTGAATTTCATGTTGCTCTTTGTAGTCCAAATACATTCTTCACCACAGATAAGACCTTGCCTCCCTGGTGCTCTATCTCTAAGAAAACAAATTCTAGGTAATCAGAAAACTGTATGTCATACAAAATACCAAATCCCTGCTAACTTTAGCAATCCCTAGTCAATCACAAGTGCCAGGGAAGAAAAAATAATTTGTTTTCTCTTTTCAGTGCTGTAATAGTTTGCATTGGAAAACTCCTAATTTTTCTCAGCTGCCCTTAAAAGCTTTGTCCATTGCTTGTGCTAATGTAGCTCCCAAAGAAGGCTGTTTACAGAGGCACAGAGAAAAATATCTATAACCATCTATACTGTGTTGTATTTTTACTCTCTTCACCTGTTCACAGCATCTACTCACGTTTCATTGGGGGCACTGATTCATATGTTACTTAAAAGAAAAAGGAAAACTCTTAACTGTATTTTTCAAAGTATACGTCAATAAGAATTGCCAGGAATGCTCATTAAAAATGTTTTATTGGAGTTCCCACTGTGGTGCAGTGTGTTAAGAATCCGACTGCAGTGGCTTCTGTCTTTGCGGAGGGAGGGTTCAATTCCCGGCCCAGTGCAGTGGGTTAAAGGATCTGGTGTTGCTGCAGCTGCAACCTATGGATTTAATCCCTGGCCCAGGAACTTCTATATGCCACGGGTTCAGCCATTAAAAAAAAAAAAAATTTTTTTTTGTCCCCCTCCCCAATGTCATAAATTTGAGGGTGGAACCAAGAAATCTATATTTTTAATAAGTGATTGTCATACACATTCAAGTATGAGAGCCACTGACAGGCCAAATATTTTTATGGGAATAGTATGATTTTTTTAACTCTAGTATATGATACTTTTATATGTAAAACAAGTGTATTAGTAAATACATGCAGTTATGATAAGTAATTGCAAATATATATGAAGCTCTATTCAAAGTCCTATCTGTCAGGACAAGTGGGTACAACAGACTCAGAAATATAACTCAGAGTCATGGTCTTGGAGTTTGGGCCCTGGCTGGAGCACAGAAAGCAGGGTCAGGTTACAGTGCCAAGATGGGATCCGTGGAGGAAGAAGTGAAAGAGGTGGAGGAGGAGAAAGAAAGAGGAGAAAAGCACCAAGATAACAGGTCTAGAAAAAGAGGGCAGACAGCTAAACTCAGGAAACTCCTTCCAGCCAGGCCCAAACATCACTAACCACATGCCAGGTTCCAAATTTGACTTACCAGAAGTTCCTGTCATGGCTCAGCTGTAATGAACCCAACTAGTATCCATGAGGATGCACACACAGGCTCGATCCCTGGCCTCGCCCAGTGGGTCCAGGATCCAGTGTTGCTGTGACCGTGGTGTAGGTCAGCAGCTACAGCTCCACATTAACCCCTAGCCCGGGAACTTCCATATGCTGCACATGCAGCCCTAAAAAAAAAAAAAAAAAAAAAAAAATTGACTTACCTTCCCCTAATGGGATTTTGTAACGGGAGACTGGTATTAGATGTGATCTATTTACAGTGAATCTCAAACCTACTCTCCAACCACAGGGAGAGTGAAGCCGCTTCCCCAGAAAACAAGGACCTTGGACCACTGTAATTTAGATTACACTTTACTAAAACTCTGAAACCTAAGAATGGTTTTTCGCCTCCTTGTGACCCATAAAGAGATGTCATTCTCTGGATCCACCCACATTCATTTGGGAACTCATTGACGGGAACTTTGAAGTAAATTTTAAAGGGCAGCCAATAGGGATTAGGGATGGAATTATTTATAACTCTAGCTTTGTTTGGCATATAGATGTTACCTAAATTTTCCGGAAAACTTTTAAGAAGCTTTGATCTCTGAAAGGTTTTCTCAGCCCACTTCAACCTCATTGGCTTTCTCACCAGGTTGCTTCTGGATAATGCATTTGATATCATTGAGTAGGAACACAAACTTCCAGATGCTTTTGCAGGTTGATACTCTAGCTCTCTTTAGACTTTGCTAATGAGAACTTGCTCAAGAAAGAAATCTGTGAGCTGTGTCCAAATTGCCTACCTCCTAAGATGTATGTAACTGTGACAGATTCATTAACGTACCTTGGAGAAAGGTTTTAATCTTTTTTAAAAAAAACATTCCTTTATAAATATAGCAGTCTGTACTTTTCATGAACATATATCCAGAGACCTTTTCAACATACTGATGGTTTAAACTAACGGTAGTAATAATATTTAAATACACTACGTTCCCGTTGTGGCGCAGTGGTTAACGAATCCGACTAGGAACCATGAGGTTGCGGGTTCGATCCCTGCCCTTGCTCAGTGGGTTAATGATCCGGCGTTGCCGTGACCGGTGGTGTAGGTTGAAGACGCGGCTCGGATCCCGCGTTGCTGTGGCTCTGGCGTAGGCCAGTGGCTACAGCTCCGATTCGACCCCTAGCCTGGGAACCTCCATATGCCGCGGGAATGGCCCAAGAAATGGCAAAAAGGCAAAAATAAATAAATACATACATACATACATACTTACCAGTAGCATCCCCCCACTTCACGCTTTCATATCTGTACCAATTAGACTTAATTAGGAAACCTGTGAAGTTGTCATGGTATTGGGGAATTTAGATCTTGCTCCCTCGTATCACTCAGGAGCGATGTGCTTTAAATATTTAAATAGTTAAACACATGGAGAGACTATTACGCTGGGAAAGGACGGACCCTATTAGTTATCACTCTTGCTATTCTAGTTCGATGGTGCCCTTCCTGGAGTTGCAGGAGAACGGGGCACGAGACGATGGTGTCTCGAGCAGGCCAGCAAGTGAGGGTCCTTGGCTTCACCCAGGGAAGAATTCAAGAGGGAGCCACAATAAGTGCAAGCAGCTTTATTTAGAGAGATGCACATTCCATAGGCAGAATGTGGTCTGCTTTGGAAGGCAAGAGCTGCCCCCGGCTGTGGGGTTGGTTAGTTTTTATAGGCTGGGTAATTCATATGCTAACACGTGGGTAGAATATTTTATGGTAGAGAAGGGGTGGGGGTGTTCAGGAATTGGGCCAAGGCCCTCTTTTTGGCCTTTAATGGTCAGCCTCAGAACTGCCGTGGTGCCTGGAGGCGGGTCATTTAGCATATGCTAATGTATTACAGCGAGAACGTATAATGAGGCTCAGGGTCTAGTGGAAGTCTTCCGCTGTCTTGGTTCTAACCAGTATTGGTATTTCCTCAGTGGCTGTGTCATTGTTTTAATGGTTGTGCCCTGCCCCCTCCCTTCCTTCTCACTAGTAGAGCTTCTAGAGTTACTTCCTATGGTTACGCTCTCTGCTTCCTCACCTTTCTGTTCCCTCCACAGTTGGCTTCCATTCTTCTAGTGCTCTGATTTCCAGAGACCTCCTAATGACCATGTCCAGGAATACTTGTCTCACTTTTCTTTCTTGTCCTCACTGCTTCACTTGCACCTCCAGACCATTCTCCTCCAGATGCACCCATCTGGCCATGGTTCCCTCATCTCTGTTGCTGGTCTCTGTTTCCATCTTCATTCATTTCTCTTCCGATGTTGACTCGTCTAGGAAAAAGTCCACTGTGTTTTCCTTTATTCTCATACTCATGATACCTCCCAAATGTGTGGGTATTTCCCACCCTGAACAATTCTGCAACATCAGCAGGGTGACTTACAATTCAATTTGATTCCGACGCTAATCAGAGTTAGTAAAACCTCATTGGTCAAGAGCTCAATCCCATAAGACGTCATATGTCAGCCTTGAGTTGTGTGTCCCAGGATTACCCACAACTTCTGTATGACTTGGCTGCAGAGAGGAGGTTCCTGGGACCACCCCTTCCTCGGGTTTGATAATTTGCTAGAGCAACTCACAGAACCCGTTCCTGATTTATCACAAAAGATTTTTTTGTTTGTTTGTTTGTTTGCACCTGCAGCATGCAGAAGGTCCTGGGTCAAGGACTGAATCTGTGTTATAGCTGTAACCAGAGCCACAGCAGTGACAGCACCATATCCTTAACCTGCTGAACCATGAGGGAACTCCTGCAAAGGATATTATAAAAGACACAAATAACAAGCACAGGAGCTTCTATCCTGATAGAGTTGGAGTGCATCACCTCCTGGCATGTTGCTGTGTTCACCAAGCAGGCAGCTCCCCAAACTTAAAGTTCAGGGGTTTTTAGGAAGGCTTCATCATGTCAGCACGATGGATCATTAGCTCAATCCTCAGCCCCTCTCCCCTCCCTGGAGGATGGAGGTGGGGCTGAAAGTTCCAAGCTTCTAATCATGCTTGGCCTTCCTGGTGACCAGCCCTGGTCCAGGAGCCTGCCAAGTCACCTCATTTGAACAAAAGACACTGTCTTTTCCTATCACCCAGGAAATTCCAAGGTGTTTAGAAGCTCTGTCATGACCAGGGTCCAAGATAGATAGATAGATAGATAGATAGATAGATAGATATGATAGGGGGTTGCCTTTTATTTTTAATTTTTTCCATTTTTTAAATTAAAGTATAGATGATTTACACTGCTATGTCAATTTATGCTGTACATATATATATGTGCTATAGAGCAGAATGTATATATATACATACGCACTCTTTTTCTCATACTATCTTCCATCATGTTCTGTCCCAGGAGACTGGACATAGTTCCCTGTACTATGCAGAAGGACCTCATTGTTCATCCATTCTAAGTGGAGTAGTTTGCAGCTACTAACCCCAAACTCCCAGTCCATCCCCCTCTCTCCCCCCTCCCGCCTTGACAACCACAAGTCTGTTGTCTATGTCTGTGAGTCTATTTTGTAGATATGTTCATTTGTGTTGTATTTTAGATTCCACAAATGAGTGCTATCATATGGTATTTGTCTCTCTTTCTGACTTACTTCGCTTAGTGTGATAATCTCTATTTGCAACCATGTTGCTGTAAATGACATTATTTCATTCTTTTTTATGGCTAAGTAGACTTCCATTGTATAAATGCACCACATCTTAATCCAATCATCTGTTGATGGACTGTGTGTGTGTGTAGTTTATTATTTCACAACCGTTTAAATGCCCTTGCTCTTTTATAAGCATCGTGTTCCCCTTATTCCTTCTCTAACTGCCCGTATTCCTTGTTTGTAGGTATATAGTATCACTACACTATACCATTTTTATTGGGCCACTTTTTTTTTCTTTTGGTCTTTTTGGGGCCGCACTTGTGGCACATGGAAGTTCCCAGGCTAGGGGTTGAATCAGAGCTATAGCTGCCTGCCTGCACCACAGTCACAGCAACTCAGGATCCGAGCCATGTCTGTGACCTACACCACAGCTCATGGCAATGCCACGTCCTTAACCCACTGAGCAAAGCCAGGGATCGAACCTCATCCTCATGGATCCTGGTCAGGTTTGACAACCGCTGAGCCATGACAGGAACTCCTGGGCCACCTTTTTATTCTCTTCACTAGTTATTAACCGGGGGTAGTAATTTGCAAATTATTTAAAAGACAAAATTAAAAGTATTTTCTGAAGGGGACCCGTATGATAATTGTTGGGGTGAGGAAACGTCTTAAAAATGCATTTTTGATCCTCGTCCACTTCACCAATGTGGTGGTGATGCTCAGCAATCTATATTTTAAACAAGGATCTCTGTGATTCCTTGGCCATTCAAGTAGGAGAACCATTGATGGGCGAATTTTTTTTATCAAGCAATATTTTTAAGGAACCAGAAACTCAGGAGTTCTCTCTTCATGTTGCCTTGCCCTGCCCCATATCCAACAGGTCCCTGAGTAGTGGTGATTCTGTGTGCTCTCTCTATACCTTCTCCTCCACTCCATTCCCTCTTTTGCTCTTTGGGGTCCATCATTCTTTATATGAGGTACTTGTAGCTCCTAACTACCATCCGCTGTGTCCGTGTGTCCTCACTTAACTCTGAAATCCGATTCTGTTCCACCTACTTAAACTATTCTCTGACTCTGTAATGTTTATAGGTTGAAATCCAAAGTCCTTGAAACAGCTTGCAAGGCGAGCCCCCAGATTCTCACTCCTCTTTGTGTATCCTACCTGACACCCTCCACTCATAACCACACAGAACAGCTCTCACTCTGTGAAGACACACACTCTCCCATTGAACCTTTGGCTGTCTTTCTACAGCCTGAAATAACCTCACTACCCCCCTACCCGCCACCTCACCCCTGCACTGATCCACTTGGGGAATCCTGTTCAGTTCTGGCATCCAGGTTTCCTTTCTCCTTGACAGGTGACTCCCCCAGACTTCCGTATACACCCCCATGGGTACCTCTGCCAGGTACCCATGCTCCCTGCACACTCCTCAGTCTGAACTCTTTTCATACCATGTTGTAGTTGTGTGCTTGTCTCCCTGTGTGTTGATTTCCAGGAGTTCATGCTTATTGAAAGAAGGCAGAAAAATTGGGACCAAGAAAGGATTTTTTTTTTTAGTTTAATAGATTTAATGTTGTTAATTTAATGTCATGGACTTTATGCCTTGTGTCCACATGAGACCAAACATAGGCTTAAAATAAAGCAGTGTATATTTTAGTTGGACCTAAGGAAGGATGGTTTTACTGCAAAGCTGATGAAAGACTGAAATAGAATAGCAAGAAGAGTGATGGAGTTGGAGTCTCTTCTAGGTTATCTTTAAAATGAGAACCAGTAGAGGTTTGTTTGTGAGCCACGAGCTTGGGGAAGATTGAATTTACATTCTCAGTTCTTTACATACATCTTGAACGGTGTTGAATTTCCTTGTTAAGTGTGTGCTTATTTCCAATGATTTCTGTAGGATAATTTCCCAAACATGGAATTAATAGATCAAGATATACACATTTTGGATGTCCTTGATGTATATTGCTAAATTGATTTTCAGAAAATTCGTATCAATGTTTCCTCTTCTGATAAATGAAAATGGTACTCGTTTTATTTTTATTTCTTGATTAGCTCGTCAAGTATTTATGTATGTATTAGCTATTCATATTTCTCAGTTTATAACTTGACTGGTTATTTGGGGATTTTTCTGGTTATTGTTTTCGCCCATCCCTCTCCTGAGATTTAAGCATTTTTCTGATTTATTTGAAAGAATTCTGTGTCAGTGAATGATATCAACCCTGTGTTCATCTCTGGTATTTTTCCTTTATTTGTTATTTGACATTTAATTTTATTAATGTTGTTTTTGACATTTGGGAATGGTGCCCGATTTACAAATTCACTCAATACAGTGCTTCAATGTGCAGATAAGTGTGATGTGCTTATTTTGTCCGTAGCTCTGCTGGTCTTCCCTGTCAAATCTCTTCCATAGGGTAGGCAGGTAGAATGTCACTTTTAAGGCTTTTTTCAGTTTTTGAATTGTGTCTGAGCCGATTGTTGAAACAGCCCTTTTTAGCAGTGTTTGGTGTGTTGAGATAAATGCTTAATCTCTCTTATTCCCAATCTGCTTCCCCAGCTCTGTTCCAAGATGGAGTTGAGTTAAGTGCACTGCCAAACTCTTTGTGGGGAACTAAAGAGCAGTTGGGACCCACATGGTACCACCTAATCTGTGTGTGTGTGTGTGTGTGTGTGTGTGTGTTTCTCTCTCTTCCGCCCAGCCCAGTGGTGCCACCTGGCTGGATGGGCGCTCCGAGGCTGGTTGTCTTAGCGCCCTCTGTCGGCCACATTCCTTACCCTCACCCTGGTGCCAGGCTTACAGGCTCTCAAATCAGGTCCAAGACCCTCAAGGGGCAGGTCCCAAACATACCTCCTGGGAACCAAGAAGTATCCAGAAAAGCCACACATTCAACCCCTCTGAGCCTAATGCACAGCAGTTTCCCCCGATGCGAGTGCACCAGGTCAGTAAAGGGCAGCCTCTCTTTGTAAAGGACTGAATGGAAATGGGGACAGAGAGCCTTCCTTCCTCTGAGTCTCCCAGATCCAGGGGCCTCCGCCAGGACATATACTTCGGACCAATTCTTTCCTTCTATCTCCTCCACTTCCCTTTTCCTAGCACCATCCTTCTGGCTTTTTATTTCTCACTTGTCTGGTGTCAAACATTCTGCTAGCACAGAGCAGCCAGTCTCCTGGCCTCAGCTTCAGGGGCAGAAGTGGTCTTTTCCATACCCTGGGAGAACTGCAGGACCTGATCAGCCTTGCTCACTCCTTGAGGTGTAAAATTATGGCCTAACTGATCGAGACAGTTAGTGATAGTCACTCTCCTGACCCAGCCCGGCTCTGAGAGCAGTCTCTTCCTCCCCTGCTCTGGACAAGGCAACCTGGCGGGTCTGCCCCAGAAGGACCAGGCTGCAGATGGGACATGATTAAGGGGGACAATTAGTTTGCATCTGCTTGATCTTGGCAAAATATTGCCCTGGTTACATAAATTTTCAATTTTTATGTCTTTGTATCTCACATTGCTTTTACTCTTGCTAAGTTCTTTCCCATTTAAGTAAGTACCAGTTAAATTGTTGTCTGTAGTTTCCTTTAGTTTTGTTTTAATTTGTTTGTTTGTTTGTTTGTTAGGCCAGCACCCAGGGCACATGGAAGTTTCCAGGCTAGGGGTCGAATCGGAGCTGCAGCTGCCAGCTTCGTCACAGCCACAGCAACGTGGCATCTGAGCTACCTCTATGACCTACACCACAGCTCACACAACGCCAGATCCTTAACCCACTGAGCGCAGCCAGGGATTGAACCTGCATCATCATGGATACTAGTCAGATTCATTTCCACTGTGCCACAACAGGAACTCCCTCTTTTAGTTTTAAAGATATGTTTCTTTTAAAAAAAGTCTTTAGTCTAGGGAGTTCCCCGGTGGCTCAGAGGGTCAGGGATCGGCATTGCCACTGCTGTGGCTTGGGTTTGATCCCTGGGCCAGGAACTTCCACATGCCACGAGCACAGCCAAAAAAAAAGTCTTTAGTCTATATAAGATGTATTATATAAATGTTGTAAATTTTTAAAGGTCCAAGTTGTTTTATTTTTTACCAGTCAGTAGTCTCGTACCTCTTAATGTATTCGCTTTCTTGATTTCACATGCTTCAATATTCTAGTATTTTGATTCTTCTTCTTCTCTGCTCCTAAATGTACACATTCTCTAAGTCTCTGTCCTTTCCCCTTTTCCCCTCCATTCTCATTCCCTCAGCATCACACATCCACCTTCAATATCAGCCACCTCCTGTAGGTAGGCGCTAAAAACTGTTCAAAAGGCTGGAGGCTGTGTTCCAATCTCTCTACTGGACTTTTTCACTAGGTTCTTGGCCCAGTCCTCTGGCTTAATAGATCCTACCCTCAAGTTCCCAAACCCCAAACTGCCCCCGCCCCTCCCCCACCCACCTTCCTCGTGTCTGTAAAGGGGTCACCAGCCCCTCATTCCTCAGACTCCAGACTTCCCACTCCCATTGACATGTCCCAGGCATCCTAGACCCCTTCCTGCCACTTTCTGGTCAGTTTCCAAGCCCTCAAGATCCTTCTTATGTGGTATCCTTCTTATCCTTCCTAGATTCTTTGGTCCCTTGAAATCTTGTGTATTCTTCGAAGACCAGTTGAAAAATAGCCACTTTCTGGAACCTTCCCTTTATGCTCCTTCCAAATCAAAGCAATCACTGATTTATCTAAATCCTCACAGATCTTTGCACTTTTCTGATAGTGCTTATCTCACTTGACCTTGTATTAAAGATGTTTAAATAGGTCAGTTTCTCCTTCTATATTTTAAGTATCTGGTGGGTAGACTTTGTATGCTCCCCAGTAATGCTATACAGAAAGGAGTGATCCTTTCTTAACAAAGCTTATGTTCAAAATTAGGAAACCTACAGAAGGAGGATTAGATTAATTCATCTTATAGAATTAATAAAACTGGGAAGAATTCAGGAAAGGTTTATGAGCAGCCTTTCAACCATGGCATGCACTCCCTCCATGGCTCACTCCCGGCCCTCTCTCCTCTTTCCATGCATGAACTGAAAGTACAAAAGCCACATCATATTTTGTCTCATCAACAAAAATTTGTTAGAGGAATGAATGATCAAGTGGATGGATGGATGGATGGATGAAAGCAATGGTCCTCTAAAACTCATGTGAGACTGCTGATACAGGACCAAAAAATACACCTGTGTATGTGTCCAGACTCTCTCGGAAGATGCCTCCTACTGACTGTCAGTGAGGCGGTGTGCTCACCCCTGGCCTGCCCCTTGGCAAGCCAAGGTTATGAACAAGGAGACTATCAGCCTAGCTCCCCTTCTTCCCAAGTCTAACTCTATGCATGTAACCCAATTGCGGGTGAATCTCATGCTCTTATCCCAGGTACCCAAATATTGCTTGTAAAAAAAATGACTGGAGCCATAAAATAACGAGGAGGAAAGGGAGCTCACTGGAGGTGAGCATAGCAAAGCATAAAACAGCTGTCATCTATAAAGGGTCAAATCATTCTGTATAATCAAGATTATGTGAATCAAAACCTCCCCACTGTGTATCAGGATGACCAGTGAGTCCACCTGTCCTTCATTTCAAGTGCCTTGGGCATGTAAATTTCCAGTCCGCCTAGATATTAATTATGTGTCACCCAACCAGGCAGGAATTTGGTCTAAGGTTTGTTCATGTACGTGCAGACACCCTCTCTTTAGTTAAGGGAACCAGCCCTCAGCAAGCGACTGTAGCTACTCTAATCAGAATGGCCTCAGGACAAAGGTAAGTGGGATAAATTCCTATTTACTGAATTAATATTACTGGTTCCCTGGGAACCACTTCCCCTCCGTGGAAGCACTTCTGGCAGTCTGATTTGGGATTTTTATCTGGCACTGTTCTGAGACTGGGGCTTTGGGGCCTATATTAATTTTAGATCCTAGTCTGTGGAGATTAGTCATTTCTATGAACTCTAATGTTCTGCTGAAATAGTTTTCCGGAGCAAAAGTGCTTGCTTATCTGATCCATTCTCTTCAGTGCGAATTCCACCTTAACATTCTGTGTTAAGGACGAGAATGATTAATTCATTACCCAAGATTACAGCAGTATGCTAAAAGCTACCTGGAGGCATTTCTTTTGGTGTGAAATATTAAAGATTCAACATTTATATCAGTGCACCTAATTCATATTCCTGAGCCTGTGGGCTGATAAAGGAACTTGGAAATATTCAGTCGTTTTCTACATTGGTTTGTTAAAATGTTTCAGAAGATTACTGCTTTAACTACCTCTTTGATAAGAACAAGGAGAACTCTATTCAGGAAGGCTAAAATACAAAAACAAAAAGCCATAGTGTCTTTTATTTCCAAAAAAATGTTATAGACCAAGTTTTGAACACTAATGCTAAGAAAAAGTTTCCTGACAAACAGGCTGATACCATATGGTCACTAATAAATAGGAGCTGAAATACAGAATCCCTTTGGGAGTGAACATGAAAATACTCTCATATACCCAGCCATTTCCAGAGCAGGAAACAGAAGTTTAGTTAATGTAACTTCTGCCCCCACCCTTTTTTGATTGAGTTGTTTGTTTTTTTGTTATTGAGTCATATGAGCTGTCTGTATATTTTTGGAATTAGGCCCTTGTGGGTCATATCATTTGCATATATTTTCCCAGACATAAAAATAGCCAATAGGCACATGAAAAGATGCTCAGCATTGCTAATTATTAGAGAAATGCAAATCAAAACTACAATGAGGTATTGACTTCACACTGGCCAGGATGGCCATCATCAAAAAGTCTATACAGAATATGCTAGAGAGAGTATGGAGAAAAGGAAACCCCCCCCCCTACACTGTTAATGGGACTGTAAATTGGTGCAGCCACTACAGGGAAGAGTATGGAAGTTCCTTAAAAAACTAAAAAAGTTACCAAATGATCCAGGAATCCCACTCCTGGGCATATACCCAGAAAAGACAAAAGCTCTAATTCAAAAAGATACATGCAGCCCAATGTTCATTGAAGCATTGTTTACAATAGCCAGGACATGGAAGCAACCTAAGTGCCCATCCACAGAAGAATGGATAAAGAAGATGTGGTGTACATATACACAATGGAATATTACTCAGCCATAAAAAAGAATGAAATAATGCCATTTGCAGCAACATAGGTGGACCTACAGATTATTTACTATGTGGCAAAGGGAACTATATTCAATATCTTGTAATAAACTATAAAGGAAAAGAATCAAAAAAGAATATAGATTTATACATATGTATGTATAACCAAATCACTTTGCTGTATACCTGAAACTAACACAATATTGTAAATCAACTGTATACTTCAATTAAAAAAAATTAACTTGGGACTGGAAAAAGTGCACGGCATCCAGCTCCTGCCCCGTTGCTCCCATGTCTGGTAGAGAAGGCCAGGATGTCGGTGCTGACTTTCAGCCTTGTAAACGTAGCCAGTGGTCTCACTCTCACCTTTGATTGGTTAGGGAAGGATATAATTAGGCATATAGTTTGACGGTGTTTCCTTTTCTCTTTCTATAATCATAAAATGTACTTTGATGAGAATATGTAAAATATATTTGTCAAATAATTTTAAAGCACATACCTGTGTGACTGCCACCCTTTCAAGAAGCAGCTCCTTGCCAACTCCACCTGTGTCCACCCCTTCCATCCCCCAAAGCGGTCTTTATTAGAAATATTGTCTAGAAGCTCAAAACGCATGAGGACTTAACTCCTCTCTTTTAAATCATGCTCCCACCCTAAGTCCTTGCTGAGCTAGAGATAGTGTCTAAAAGGGGCAGCACTGAGTAAAAATTAAACCATGGATTTTTCCCTGAATGGCAAGAATTCAAAAATTTGCTAAAACTTACTCCTTTTAGGAATAGTCTTTGGGAGCAAATCATTGCAAGACCACAGAGAAAACTGTATAAGGTATAGAAGGAGTATGTTAGGGGAATTCAGACAGAGCTAAAGTTTGCCGATTCAAATTCCCAGGCAATTATTGAGCACCAACTGAATGCAAGACAGCATGTTAGGTGATTTAGGACACCTAAAGTAGTGGTTATTAAAGGAACTGCTATATGCCAATATCCCAATAAAGCTTTCTGTGCACATATACATTTTAAAAGTCTTTTTTTCTTGAGGAGAAACTTTCCTTTCTAAAAGAAGTGTGTTGCATGAAATGATTCCTCAAGTGTTTTGACTGAAGGTGACTTTTTTTGGAGTAGTTTTACATACTTAGAGAAATCCTGTCCAAAGATATCAATATATGTTATCAATCAAGTGCTTATAGATCCCCAAATCCAATTTGAAGTAGACTAGGATATTAGAAATCAGAAAAAGATTTTTCTAAAGTCTGAAGAACTGGAGTTCCCATCGTGGCACAGTGGTTAACGAATCCAACTAGGAACCATGAGGTTGCGGGTTTGATCCCTGGCCTCGCTCAGTGGGTTAAGGATCCAGCATTGCCATGAGCTGTGGTGTAGGTCGCAGATGCAGCTCGGATCTGGCATTGCTGTGTCTGTGGCGTAGGCCGGCAACTACAGCTCCAATTAGACCCCTAGCCTAGGAATCTCCATGTGCCACGGGTGTGGCCCTAAAAGGACAAAAAGACAAAAATAAATAAAGTCTGAAGAACTTTTGAGCCATCAAGAGCAGTCTACAATGTGGTTGGGTCATTGCTCCCTCCTGAGAACTGATGGTCTCTTCCATAATTCAATGCCATTGGCAGCATATTCAGGTAAAAAGAGCCCTGACCTGCTAACCTGAGGTCAAGGTGACCTGGCATAAGACAACAAACCTTTGGGGCACTGGTTTTCTCAGATAAAAATTCAGATGGGGTTATTCTAATTTACCTAAATCAATGTCTTAATCTTTTTTTTTGAGTTGCAATATTTAGACAAACTGGCCTTAGTCTCAAAGAAAATGGTCTAAAGTAAATGGTCTAAAGTAAAAGAAATCATGCAGTATTCTTATAACATTTTTGTTGTTGTTCTTTTTGCCTTTTTCCTGAGCCACTCCTGCGGCATATGGAGGTTCCCAGGCTAGGGGTCTAATCAGAGCTGTAGCCACCAACCTACACCAGAGCCACAGCAACACGGGATCCAAGCTGCATCTGCGACCCACACCACAGTTCACGGCAACGCCAGATCCTTAACCCACTGAGCAAGGCCAGGGATCGAACCCGCAACCCCATGGTTCCTAGTCGGATTCGTTAACCACTGCGCCACGATGGGGACTCCGACTTATAACACTTTAATGTTGTATCTTTTTTTTTTTTTTTTGGTTCTACTGATTTTTTAATCAAATGTAATACCAGTGCATTAGGTCCTCTATTCTTTGTCTTCCAAGGGAAAGAATTCGATGGAGAGACACACAATAGGTTCAAGCAGCAAAAACTTTATCTGTAAAGCAAAGGCACGCTTTTAAGGGAGAGTGGGCTGTTTGGAAACCAGAAGAAGCCCCACTATTAGGATTAGGGTTGGTTTTTATGTCCTCTAAAATGGTAGAAAGCCCCGTCTTATGCCATTTAATTGGCAAGTCGATGGACAGATCTGGGTTATATAATTTTTTCCTCGTGCTCAGGTCCTTTCCCATAAGTACCCAAGTGAAACCTATTGCAGGGGGCAGTCGGGGGGGGGGGGGCGGCAAGAAGGCCCAAAACCACAATGCTATTTCTATAATTACAGAATAATGGACCCCGGGTCACCTCCTGGGTCTCAATGCGCCTGTGCCAACATGTGCTAGTGGTTTGGAAAGCCCCATTGGGTTTGTGGCATCCTGTTTGACCCTGATACGGTAAGAAACAGCCACAAAAAGGAGGCTCTGCAGGCATGTTCTTGTTATAACCTGGCATCAAGGTAGGATGATGGAAAAAGGACTGCATCCAAGATGGGGGTAGAATCCGCTCATGTCTGATTGCCTGTCTAACACAACAACCTTCTCCCAACCTCGGAGAAATCAGCATCTTGTAGAGTTTTTTGTAAGCCACTGTGTAGTTTTGCTGGCCATTCCTGGAAGGTGTGGGAGGAATTGGGACCAAATTTGAGCACTGTTTCACAAGGCTCAAGTGTATTTGTTTACCAGATTGCGCTTTCCTGTACATAAATAATTAGTTAAGGCTTATCAGACCCTGAGGGTAATTTGTCAAAATAATGTGTGTTTTTCTATTTCAGTGTTAACTCCCGTTACATATTATTAATAGATTATTAACTTAGTATAAATAGCTTAGGGAAAACCATTCAGTTAGATTTGTTTGTTTTCTAACGTTTTAATGGGGCAAGAAAAAGTGATCTTAAACTACTGAGCAATTATACACAGTACACGAAGATCAGAGCTCATCTCAGAAGCTGACCAAAGAGGGTATTATTAATCAATTGCAACTTATGAACTCCAAGAAAAAATATTCTAAATATAAGACAGTACCCGTATCCCAAGGAGAATATATTTTGAAAATATGGAAGTGGAAAACATGAATTTGACTGCATCCTTTAGTTAGACAAAGGAAATAAAAGCACTGTGTTTCCTCTGCTCTGAGTTATTAGAAGACTTCTAGATATCCTGGCCTTTCAGAAATCCTAGTCCTGGAGTTCCTGTTGTGGCTCAACGGTAACAAACCCAACTAGTGCATGAGGACTCGGGTTCAAACCCTGGCTTCGCTCAGTGGACTAAGGATCTGGCATTGCTGAGTTGCAGTGTAGGTTGTAGATGCAGGTCGGATCCTGCGTTACTGTGGCTGTGGTGTAGGCTGGCAGCTATAGCTCTGATTTGACCCCTAGCCTGGGAACCTCTATATGCTGCAGGTGCAGCCCTAAAAAGACAAAAGAAAAAGAAAAGAAAGAAAGAAAAGAAGAGAAAAGAAAAGAAAAGAAGAGAAAAAAAGAAATCCTTGTCCTACCTTAGCTGGGAGAAGAATGGAAAGCATAATTTTGCATTTAACTGAAATATTCAATACTATTTTTCTTTTTGAGACTGTGGTCTGGGCATCATGTGCTTTAGGGACAAGAAAATACCAGGGCAATTAGTACGAAAGGTCTGCTTTTATGCTAGAGTCATGACTTTGGGGAATAAGAAGGAGATCAAGATGCATTTTCACAGCTGAGCACAGACAAGCAAGACAGATTGCTCTGGGATGGTTGATGGCTCTGCAAACATTGATGTTTAAAAAAAAAAAAAAGGAAAGAAAAAGAAAGAATGAGCAATGATATTTCAGGAAGGGATATTTACCAATGTAAATGCATTCTGCTCTGCTTACGAACACAAGAGCACCTGGCACTAAAACTATTTGCTTCTTTGCATAAAGATCACTAGATATTACTAAGAGGAAACTGGCAGATAAACTACATGAATTAGTGATCTGAAATGAATTAAGAAACTTTGTGGTGTTTACAGAGCTTTCAGCAAGAGATCTTTCAAAACTTCAACAGCAGGATTGTCCAGAGGCTGTGAAAAGAGAAATGAACATGTATTCGTCAGGGTTCTCCAGAGAAACAGAACCAATGCGATATGTAAGGAGCTTTATTAGGAGGAACTGGCTCATGTGCCTATGGAAGCCACGGAGCCCCACGGTCTCCCATCTGCAAGCAAGAGGCCAATGATATGGTTCAGTCGCAGTCTGAAGCCTAAGAGCCAGGGAAGCCCAAGGCATATATTCCAGTCCAAGAGCAGGAGAAGAGGAAGTGAGAGGTCCCAGCTCAGGCAGTGAGGCAGAAAAAAAAAAAAAAAAAAAAGACAAGAATTCCTCTTTCCTCTGCCTTTTGTCCTGTGTGTGTTGACTGCTGTTCACTCACACTGGGGTGGATCATCTGCTTTATGGGGCCACTGACTCAAATGCTCATCTTGTCGAGAAACACCTTCACAGACCAACCCCGAGAGAATGTTTAATCTGGGCATCCTCTGGCCAGTCGAGCTGACACATAAAATGAACCATCCGGAGTTGCCATCATGGCTCGGCAGTAAAAAACCCACCTAGTATCCAGAAGGATGCAGGTTCGATTCCTGGCCTTGCTCAGTGGGTTAAGGATCTGGCGTTGCTGTGAGCTGTGAGGTAGCTCCCGTGTTGCTGTGGCTGTCGTAGAGGCCAGCAGCTTCAGCTCTGATTCAACCCCTAGCCTGGGAGCTTCCATATGCCGTGGGTGCAGCCCTAAAAAGACAAAATAAATAAATAAAATAAACAAATAAACCATCACAAATGCCAGCAAGTGAAATTCACATGCCAGTAATAGTGTAAACTAAAGAAAGTGAATAATGGAATTTAGACTCCTCAATTCCTCTCAGATTTGTGACAGATTTTTCTTTTCTAATGGTGTAAATAGGAAAATCAGTGATATTAGTTCTGACATTACAGAGGTCTCTTTCCTGAATTTTTTTTTAAAGAAAGAAATGATGCCTGTCTTATAGCTTAAGGGGCCATATCACACAAAAAACTTATGAAGTCACTTGGGGTCATACCCCTAAGTTATAGGATGCACTAGTGTGCAGGTCAGGCTGAGAATAACACAGAATCATCTGGAAATAAATGACCATCATACTAAGCTATGAGCTGAAAGACCTGATTAATTTTTCATCAGTTTCTCACAGCCTAATAACATATTAGGTGTACTTTTAAGTCTTTGGCAGAATAGGTTCTATGTCAAAGGCAGAATTTTGAAAGCCAAAGTGTCAAATTTGGGATCATTTAAGAACTGATCATTTATTTCTTGAGATGGTTCTTAAGGATAAAACTTGGAGCTTCTATTTGGAACAGAGGGTGTAGCCACTTGTGTCATCACTGATACACTTGACCGTGACCCTAGTGAATAGGGTTAGTCCTAGGTCTGTGTTTTAGGAAATGCTTTGTAGTATATTTGCGTTCTGATACTGCGCATAATTTCTATCATTGACTAAAAAGGGGAAAACGTCTTTATTGTGTGGCGGCAGGTTGTTTTGTTACATCTACAATTGCATATAGATGTAAGAAAATATTCTTTGAGATTTCTTCCAGGGCTGGTGAAAACTGGAATGCCAGCCTTCATGGAAAAGAAAAGAAAAGATGGAGTTCCCGTCGAGGCTCAGTGGTTAACGAATCCGACTAGGAACCATGAGGTTGTGGGTTCGATCCATGGCCTTGCTCAGTAGGTTAAGGATCCGGCGTTGCGGTGAGCAGTGGTGTAGGTCACAGACGCGGCTCGGATCCTGTGTTGCTGTGGCTCTGGCATAGGCTGGTGACTACAGCTCCGATTCTACCGCTAGCCTGGGAACCTCCTAATGCCACCGGAGCAGCCCTAGAAAAGGCAAAAAGGCAAAAAGAAAAAAAAGAAAACAGTCTTGTGCAGAACTGATACTAATTTCAGAAAGTGAAGGGTTTTTATCCCTTTTGAAGAGAGGGGCAATTGTTACTGGAAGTCAATTTAACATGGATACTGTTTATAACAAAGCCATCTGCCGGAACTCAGCATGAGCAGCCTTTATTGTTTTTCAGTCATCCAGTAATCAACAGAATAGAGATTTCTTAGAAATTTGAATGTAATTTTTTTAAAGTGCATACAGCAACCTCTATTTTTTTTCAACGTTTCTGTTATAAAACTTGAGGGAGTTCCCGTCGTGGCTCAGCAGAAAGGAATCTGACTAGCATCCACAAGGATGCAGGCTCAATCCCTGGCCTTGCTCAGTGGGTTAAGGATCTGGCGTTGCCTTGAGCTCTGGTGTAGGTCACAGACGCGGCTTGGATCCCGCGTTGCTGTGGCTGTGGGGTAGGCCAGCAGCTATAGCTCCAATTTGACCCCAGCCTCAGAACTTCCATATGCCACGGGTGCAGCCCTAAATAAATAAATAATAAAACTTGAAATGAATAGCTCAAGTTAAAAAAAAAAAATTGCCCCCAGCTCTTAGCCTTAGCACCACGTTCTGAGAAACCCCTGCGCCATGACGGCCAAAGAGATGAAAAAGCAAATGCACAGAGTGAAACACCAAAAAAGAAAGATGAGGCAGGGGTCCGAGGACACTGCCACTTATGCACCCATGGAAGCCACAGGAGCAGAAACAAGAAAAGCCAGAGGCCAGGACCAGTGGTACCAGTGGTTGGACTCCATGTCTAGGTCTAGAATCCTCCTGATGGAACTAGAGCCTCCATCACCTCCACCACGTTAGAAAGACCCACCCTGCTCGTATCAAAATAGTCCCTTTTGGTCCTTTGTCTTGGACCTTCAACAATCTGGACTAGTTCTGTTTCTACCTGTGGCTAAATGTAGCACAAGTACAATAGATCATTTCTTCTGCTGTCTTAGAAGAAGAAAAAAAATGGCCCCTAAATAACAAATAAAAATGAAGCCAGATAATTAAAAATACATACATTTTGGAGTTCCCTGGTGACTCAATGGGTTAAGGATTCAGTGTTGTCACTGCAGCGGCTTGGGTCACTACTGTGGTGTGGGTTTGATCCCTGGCCCAGGAGCTTCTGCATGCAGCAGGGCACAGCCTATATATATATACACATATATATACACATATATATACATATATATACACATATATATACACATATACACACATATATATACACATATATACATATATATACATACATACATATACACACATATATACATACATATACATATATATACATACATATATATACATATATATGTATCTGTGCATGTGTATGTGTGTGTGTTTGTGTTGTAGAACCACATTAAAAATTTTTGAAAGGACCAGAAAAAAAGAATCGTCTGTAATTCTCTTTAAAATAATCACTGTTCACCTTTTAATTTCTTTCATATTTTTATGGTTTTTGATAGATATAATCAAAGTATATATGCTTGTCTCCATATTTTCCACTTACACAGTAACTTAAGTGTTTCTGGGTTGCAACTCACATTCGAAACCATTTGTTTGGTGGCTACTCCGAGTGGATTAATGAATTAATCATTGCTTTGTTGTTGAATTTATAGGTGGACATGACCAAACCTCTTAAGATGCATATTTGAATAAGAATCAATCATCCTTGGAAAATGTACTGTGTTTACTAAATAACAAAATGAATATCCTGCAGCTGAGCTACCACAAGAAGCGTTCTTCCTGTCAGGGGGTTTAGCACGAGCAAGCATCTCACTTCGCCTTCCCACGGCACGTATTATTCTTACTAGATGGATTTGAATTGCATTTTCTGCTGCCAGGCTGGGTTATCAGCTGAGGAGTAAGGAAGGGGGCTGCTTCTATCTCAACGTGTATTTTTGTGTCCCCTCCCTTTTTGAAATTCCGCTACGGTGCCCTGTTTTCTTAGCCCTCCCCTTCCACGATCTTTCTCCACCATGAAACAGCGTAATACACACTTAGGGTCCAAAAACTATTTTTTAATGTGAACATGTGGACGTAAACTTGGCATCGATTTTTCTGCCTTACGTCTATGCTTTGCTCTTGTGGAAAATGTAAAGTGGAGCCTGTGCCAGCAAGGTAGCTGGATGTTCTTCCCTTGGGGGTGATGCTGCTGGCCTGGGCCCACCAACATGCGGGGAAGGATCTACAGTTCTGTGCCAGTCAGGTTAAGGCCATCGACAGCGCACTCCTTCTGTGAGTGAAAAGCTCTCTAGTGCAACCTTCCTCAAGTATCTTAGGGAAGAAACCGATTCTGCTGATAACAAATTTGAGAGTCACTGAATGTTGCAGTCATCTCTTAGAGATTTGAATTGTAAGGGGTCTTACTGTTAAAAAAAAAGAAAAAGAAAAAAAACAAAACAAAACAAAAAAAAAACCTCTTCTTATTTGGTTTAACCCAGGAGTTCCAGATTTATTTTACTGCAGAATTCTGTTTTCATGTTAAAACCTATCATTTCATTTATTGTAGAACTGGTGCCCCTCAAACCTACAGTAGAGGATACGGACATCCTGTAAGGCCATATTTGGAGTTGACATATTTTTTATATTTTCTATTATTATTTTAAGAGTTGACATATTTTTTAAATGACCCCCTAATCCTCATTGCTTCATTTATATTCCACAGTGTTAAGCACCTACTGTTTACAAGGCCCTGGGTGTCACTTGACCATTCTTGACAGCCTCACCCTTGCTGTATTCTCCAGTCAAGGAAGCACTAATAGTAAGAAAAATGGTGTGACAACCCTACAGGCACCTTTGACCAGGTGATTTATCAATGAAAAAGAGAGGAGAAAAGTGTTTATCGGCAACACCTCCCCGTTGGCGGTACCCTGGGGAGCGAGGCTGTAAATGACGTCCTGCCCACTCACCACCGTCAGGCACTCTTGTCTGGCAATGCCCAGAATTTCCCTCTCTTTGGTAGAGTTATCGATTGTTAATTGTGAAGAGAAGGACTTTCCTCTCCTTCCATCCAACCCCAAGGGGAGCATCACCGGCTTGGTAGCAGATCTAGCATTGCTTTCAACGCAGGGAACTTAGGGGCATGTGACAAAAGGCTCTCTTTCAAAGAGCTGGTAGCAGGTGATCAATGATCTAGGAAATCAGAGTTGAAGAAGGGACATCGGTGCCTGGAAATGTTCCCTAGAGTTCTGACCCCGTGAGGGTTTTAACTAAATGGCTACTTAGTTTATTGGATTTACGCACAGCACATATTTAAATGAAATGGATGGAGCAAAGAACCTCTAAGCTACATGACAGAAAAATGACAAAAAGCTTTTGAAGGTCAGGGAACATGGCACAATCACTTTAGACTAGTGGGAAAATGAAATTCTTCTCAGGACCTTGTAGATCTGATGGGACTATCAATTTTAAAATGGATATGGTGCTTGAGAAGGCGTATGTTTCATACTAAGTGACTCTGTACTGAATTATAATAGCTGTGGGTCTCCACTTGAGAACTTAATGAATGAGTAACATGAAATGTTAATATCATTAATACCAGAGGAATTATTTATTTATTACTATCATCACATAATACAAAGCAGAGCTTCCAAAATCCTTGACAAAAAAGAGAGCGAGAGCGAGATCTTAATCTTATTTCAGTGATGCTCTTGAACATAGGAGCAATCCAGCAACACTGATTTGAAAGAAAAAATTATCTACTCATAGAATTAAATTTACACCCCCCCCCCATTTTTTCTGTTCCGTCGTCAGCACCTCTCATCCTCTCTACATAATCCTACATAACGGGAAATAGTATTTGAATTTTCTTTAGCAGACTGGATAGACGTGAAGGGGCTTGTATCTCATGATGTGACTTAAAAACAAATGGGATAGTTTCCCAGTTCAACTTACACATTTTACTATGAGATGAAAACATCCATTTATACATCATAATGCGCTAAATTCCTAAATAATTTCATGAGGTAGCAGTTTCCGGTGTTTAGGAATGATATGTTAAGAAGCCTTAAATTGAAGAAGGTCTGTGTGTGTGTGTGTGTGTGTGTGTGTGTGTGTGTGTGTGAATGCATAGCTAGACCTGTCCTTTTTTTTTTTTTTTTTTTTTTTTTGTCTTTTTGCCATTTCTAGGGCCGCTCCCGTGGCATATGGAGGTTCTCAGGCTAGGGGTCTAATCGGAGCTGGAGCCACCGGCCGACGCCAGAGCCACAGCAATGCCAGATCTGAGCTGCGTCTGCAACCTACACCACAGCTCACGGCAACGCCGGATCCTTAACCCACTGAGCAAGGCCAGGGACTGAACCCGCAACCTCATGGTTCCTAGTCAGATTCGTTAACCACTGAGCCACGACGGGAACTCCTAGACCTGTGCTCTTCTATAGCATATGTATGTGTGTATATGTCCCTGCAAACACAGTGCATTCGTTTACTAGGGCTGCATTAACAACAGACCACAGACCAGGTGGCTTAAATAATAGAAACATTTCCTCATGGTTCCGGAGGCCTGAAGTCTAAGATCAAGGAGTCAGCAGGTTTGGTTTCTTCTGAGGCCCCTCTCCTTGGCTAGCAGGTGCCCAACTTCTCACTGTGACCTCACACACGGCGCCTGAATCCCTGGTGTCTCTTTTCCTATCCAAGTTTTCTCTTCTTAAAAGGACATCTGTCAGATTAGATTAGGGCCCACCTACTAGTCTTTTGTTTGTCTGTTTCTTTTTTGGTCATGCCTGAGTCATGCTGAAGTTTCCTGGCCCGGGATCAAACCCATGCCACAACAGTGACAACACCAGATCCTTAACCTGCTGAGCCACCAGGGAACTCTCCCCTAATAGTCTTAATTTAACTTAATCACATCTTACAGGCCCCATCTCCAAATACTAGCACATCCAGAGGTACTGGGAGTTAGGGCTTAAAAATGAAAACTGGGGGACGCAGTCCATCCCATAACACATAGAATACATAGAAACACATAATAGGGGGAAGGGGCTTCTATTTACTGTCACCAGTGTTTATATTTTTCCTGAACTCTGCCTCTGTTTCAGTGCCATCACTCCTGCTGCTCAAGTGAGATGCCAGCGGAAGAAGCAGTAAATGCTTCCCAAAATTGAAAGAGTAATTTTCTTCCTAAAATTAAATGGCTACCACTCGTCCACAAGAAAACCTGCATGTTCAGCAGTAGATGAAAAACAGGATTTCAGAGAGGCTTTTGTGTTCTTTCCTATGAAAACATTGTGAAATAACTTACGCCGAAACAGAGTTAATCTGTAAATGGAGATCAAAAACATAAATATAATTTGAAAAGAAAATATTACCTTGAGATGGAGCAGAAATTCTAATAAGTGTATTGATTTGATCTTGAGCCATGATGGGAACTCCTAGCCTTTCCTTTTCTGATAGATCTTTTCAAGAAACTAAAATATCACACAGAAATATTAATAATTTTTCATCCACTAAAAATATCATGTTTACATTTCTTAATAACTTAAGAGACACTTTTGACTTTAGATTTAGTTAGCCATGATACAATCATAGGTTTCTAGAGCTGATAAATCTGAGGAATTCTAGGTTAAGGATTCTTTTTTTTAATGGCCATACCCACAGCATATGGACGTTCCCAGGCTAGGGGTGAAATTGGAGGTGCAGCTGCCCGCCTCCACCACAGCCACAGCCACGCCGGATCTGAGATTCATCTGCAAACTACGCCGTAGCTTGTGGCAACGCCAGATCCTTAACCCACTGAGCAAGGCCAGGGATCGAACCCGCATCTTCACCAACACTATGTTGGGTTCTTAGCCCATGGAGCCACAACGGGAACTCCTAGGTTAAGGATTCTGAAATCTTGTTTTTCCCTGAGAGAATCTGGGTGCGAGAGGGATGTGGAGCAGGTAGGGCTCTGAGTTCCTCTCTTGCCTTTGTTAAAACAAGAGCAGTTCAAGAAAGAAAGAGAGAGAGAGAGAGAGAGAGAGAGAGAGAGAAAGAAAGAAAGAAAGAAAGAAAGAAAGAAAGAAAGAAAGAAAGAAAGAAAGAAAGAAAGAGAGAAAGAAAGAAAGAAAGAAAGAAAGAAAAGAAAAGAAAAGAAAAGAAAAAAAAGGAGTTCCCGTCGTGTCGCAGTGGTTAACGAATCCAACTAGGAACCATGGGGTTACGGGTTCAATCCCTGGCCTTGCTCAGTGGGTTAAGGATCCAGCGTTGCCATGAGCTGTGGTGTAGGTTGCAGATGTGGCTCGGATCCCACATTGCTGTGGCTCTGGCGTAGGCCGGTGGCTACAGCTCCAAACAGACCCCTAGCCTGGGAACCTCCATGTGCCGCAGGAGTAGCCCTAGAAAAGGCAAAAAGACCAAAAAAACAAAAAACAAACAAACAAACAAACAAAAAACAAGAGCAGTTCCACTCTCATCTATCTGCTTTGAAACAGCAAAGAAAACCCCTGACACCCTTGTCAGTTCTGATTATGCAGTCGGGAAACTGAGGCCCAGACAGGTTAAGTGACCTGCCCACGGTTACATAGTTAAGTTTTCTGATTCCTGGATCAATCTTCTTGTACCCATGCTAGTTACCCAAATACTATTTGATAAATTCTTGTGCCGTCCATATACAAGGATTTCACTGTTTGCTTGACAGGTAAAAGTAAAGGCTGAGTTTATGGTCTCTGGGGATATTGACAGAAGGCCGAGATAGGATTAGGTCTCCTGATTTGTCATCCTGGGTGACACTGTCATTTTATGTTTCCATGAACATCATCTTCAATGCTTTTCTTAGTTCTCTATGATCCGCAACTGAAATCTTGTTTCCTTTCCATTGGCAGTTTTTCAAGTGGGTTTAGACTGAGCTCAGATTCAGGCAGCTGCTCTGATGGCCGTTCTTTCTGCAGCCCACCAGAGTACATGTTTGTTTTGTTCAGTATTTTTTGAGACTTGTATTGCTTTATTCTCTAGGCTGAGAACTGGTACTTTTTTTTTTTTTTTTTTTTTTTTTTTTTAGGGCTGGAAATATGGGAATTCCCAGGCTAGGGATCAAATCAGAGCTGCAGCTACCAGCCTACGCCACAGCCACAGCAATGCAGGATCCGAGCCATGTCTGCAACGGATACCACAGCTCAAAGCAACGCCAGATCCTTAACCCACTGAGCGAGCCTGGGGATTGAACCCGCATCCTCATGGATACTAGTTGGGTTCATTACCACTGAGCCATGACAGGAACTCCCTAGAACTGGTACTTTTGATATTAGTGCATGTGGGATACAGTTAAACCTGTATAATGAATCAAATATGCTTGAGGAAATGTATTTCCAGGAAATTGGTACCACTTATGAGCCTGGAAAGTAGATACAAATTTTATAATAAAAGGCTTCAGGACAGATGGCCTTTACCTTTGGTGCTGCTACCATGCCACGCTTGCTCCCCTCCTTTGCTGTTTGAATACCTCCTTTGACTGGGCTGTGGATGGAAAACAGGACAGAGACAGCTGGACAAGCTTGGCATGTCCTACAGAGGAGTTCTCCTAGGCCTCACCTTCTAACACTGAACTCAGAATGTCTATCTTTTTTTCCAACCCTAGACAACCTGAAAACTTCTCCCACTGTAAAAGCACTGTACATGTTTCACGGAAGCATATTTCATGTGGCAAATATTTTGAGGTCTACTCTTTGCTAGGCATTAAGCCCCCTGACTAGAAATCCTGTTTGATGTATCAGTGATCATTCAAAATTGAAATATCTCAAGTGATGAAAATAAAACTGACATTGTAAAAAAGGCAGCAAAGACACATGCAATAAGATTGGCAAAACAATGATGATGGCTGAAGCGCCGGGATAAGTCCATGGAAATTCATCGTATAATAAAAATGAATCATTTGTCGACTCATGATGCAGTCAACTTTGTGCACACTTGAAAACTTCCTAAATAAAAATAAATAAATAAATACATATTTAGTTGGTGAAACCTTGGTAGGTCCAAGACCAGAAGGCAAAAGCAGCAATGAGACTTGAGAGGAAAGAGTCAAATCAGAATAATTTTAAAAAGGGGAAGGAGTTCTCTAGTGGCCCAGCAGGTGGAGGACCCAGCATTGTCACTTCTGTGGCTTGGGTTACTGCTATGGTGTGGGTTCAATCCCTGGCCCAGGAGAATTTCTGCATATAGCAGGCACCACCACCTTCCCCCCAAAAAAGAGGAAAAGATGATTACAAATTAGAGCCCAAAAAGACATTAGAGGACCCTTGCTAGTGCTTTCCAGCTCCCATGGTGACATGAAGCTGGTGGCTTGAAGCAGAACCAGGCTAAAATTTTGACTATGTGTCATTGCGAGCATTAAGTGCATATTTATAGTAAGATAACTGCTCCATAATTTATAATTCATTCTCTTCAAAGTATTTGATACTTCTTTTCTTTCCAGAGTTTTTTGAATCTCCTAAAAATCAGAGGACCAGTTTTGCTCACGCTTGGAGCCCTACTAATTAGATCAATAAGTGGCACATACTGGATACTTACAAATAATTGTTGAACAGATGTTTCCAATGTCCCTGTTTAGAGGTTCTCATTTTTCTGGAGAGCAGCCTGAGTGGTGACCCCACCAACATCTATATGTGTGATTCTGGAAACCCACATGGCCAGGGTGGGCTTGCAGGGACCCAAAGAGATAAGAGGCAGGAACTGTCAGGATATGGCATCCTTTGCATCTAATCTACAAATTCATTTCTTTCTTCTCATTTCCTTTTCCTTGCTAGTTCTTGAACTGATGCTAGGACAACACTGAATCACAATGTCCACATGTCTGATTTTTGACAGCAAGCCAGAGACTTCCTCTGTGCAAATTTAGCAACACGAATGCCTTTGCATGAGGTTTGTGAGCATGTCCAATTGCTGACATCATTATGTGATGAGTTTATGATTACTGGGCAGAGAGCCTCACAGGATGTTCTAACCTGGAATTTGAGTTAAAAGATGTTTTTATGATTTTTTTTAAGAGACTCTTGCAAGTCAGCCTGTAAGATTTATGCAATACAGACTCTGCAGAGCCCTATTCAGTGCCCTAAGTAAAAACAGAGAAATAAGAGAAACAGACCTTGTCTATGGAGAACTTGCTGCCTGGTTTGGAATTTTAAGCCTGTTGAATGTGAGTAAAAATTATGCCCTCTCCTTGGGTACTGTTTTCTTGTGTTAATTCAAACTGTGATTAAAATAGTTGATAACTGGTTTATGGCCTCCTTTATAGAATTCTCACTGTAGCTCAAGGGCTAGAAATAGCAATTTAATTAGAGTCTCACAGTCATGCATTTCATAGTGATAAATGTCTTGTGAATATTTAGACTATTAGTGAAGGGGAAATATTTTTGGCTTTCCTTTAACTTATTTAATATTCTCCTTTTCTGGAATCTGTCTCACAAACAGATATCAAACACTTATTCCAGATGAAGATAGTATCGGAGTTGTCTGGTGAGGCTAGCTCCGACTCCCCCTTCTCCCCTCCAAAAAGTGCACTGCCACCTTTCTTCCCTAGAAATCATTAATAATAGAAAACTTTAAAGAGAAATACTCTCAGAGTTCCCATCGTGGCTCAGTGGTAATGAACCCAACTAGTACCCATGAAGACATGGGTTGGATCCCTGGCTTTGCTCAGTGGGTTAAGGATCTGGCGTTTCTGTGGCTGTGGCTCCAGTTCAACCCCTGGCCTTGGAACTTCCATAGGCTGCGGGTACAGCCCTAAAAAAAAGAGAGAGAGAGAAAGAGAAATATTCTTTTTGCTCTTTGCTTAAGGATTTAATTCATATATAACTCGTTATACACACACACACACACACACGTACTCACATATACGTACATATACTTACATATATGCATACATCTATAGGAATTTTATTTGAGAAATACATGTTAAAAAAATCTACCCATTATGTGATTATTTGGTTTTAATGTATTTTTTACATAAATTTACATAGTTCTCCGGAGTATTTTTAACATATGATTCCAACTGTTTAATTAAAAGAATTTGTGGTGGGGGGGTAATATTGCAGCAAGAACTGGTACCACAGCCTCTCTCTGCTTAAGCCTTCCAGCAGAGAAGTAAACACTGGATCACAGATTTAGTGACTAGGTGTCTGCCTGTGGCTTTGGCTTCACCAGAACCTGCAGCAGCCTCAGGTCTACTGAGTTAACACACACACACACACACACACACACACACACACACAAGGTCTGGAGACCCCCTGTGATACTCACATGTGCTTATATGTAGACTTCTCTGCAACCCATGAGTCTTCTGTGCTTTCTTCCTCTCTCTGCTGCTGCTGGGCCCCTCAAGCCCTGAAGGTGTGTCTGAACTGTGCTCAGACCCCGAAGACCAGCTCAGCCTCTGCTGAAGCCATGAGGGCCGCCTCCTGGGCTGTCTGGGCACTGTCTTGCCAGCAGCAGAGGGACCTGTCTGTCCCTTGGTCCAACTACATGTTGCCCAAATCACACTCAGCAGTCATCCTAAAAACTCTATTTTCCCACCCACCCCCTCCCCATCCCCTTACCATTGCCTTGAGATTTATGCCAGAGTCCCAGGGGAGCTAAACCTACAGTTTTTGTTATCCAGTTTGAACTGGACAGTCTGATATTGTCCTTTACTTGAAATTTAAATTGAAACCAGAAGTTCCCCTCGTGGCTCAGCAGAAACAAATCTGACTAGCATCCATGAGGACAGAGGTTCGATCCCTGGCCTCACTCAGTGGGTTAAGGATCCGGTGTTGCCATGAGCTGTGGTGTAGGTCACAGACACAGCTCGGATCTGGCGTTGCTGTGGCTGTGGTGTAGGCCAGCAGCTGTAGCTCCAATTCGACCCCTAGCCTGGGAAACTCCATAGCCATGGGTGCAGCTCTAAAAAGCAAATAAATAAATAAAGACCAAATCATTCTTGGAAATACATCCTTTGCTTTCATCACCCCAAGTCTGGGTGCTGGGCACAAGAGCTCTTACGTACCCTCTGGGCCATCTAGAGTGACTGCCTCAGAGACAAGAGTGTGGGCCTTGCTGGCGTGTCACAGAGAACACGGTTCTGTGTGACCCAGTGCTGCCCTCCAAGCAAGCCCTTCAGCCCAGCCCCAAATCCACACTGATTTTACACACTAACCAGCCAGTTTGCAACTATGAGGAATGGGAAATATTTTATGGTGAACGTGGACAATTCACATGGGGTCAATCATTGTCTTCTTGCGACCTTTCCCTAATATCCTTGGTAAATGTTCAAGTTTAGGACTCCTTGGCAATGTAATCAAAAAGCTGGCTGCCTTAAATATTTTTTAATTCCAAACTTCCTTGGAAAAAAAAAACCAAAAAACTCTGTCGTTAAGATTTTCAGAATAAAAATTATGTTTACGTTCTAAAAGAAATATTTACCCAATCATGTGGACGATGTATTTGCCTCTGAGACCCTGGATATAAACATTTCAGAAATGTAACATACCGTTTCCTTAAAGATTTGAGTTTAGCTAATTGTGGGAAATTTTCTTCTTGCGATGAATCTGGATGTTTTCACCATGGAAAACCCAGCTCCCTCCAAATCCTGTTTATGAGAAAGTCAGTGGCTGGACATGTTCAGGTCCCTTGAGAGGACATTTCTTCAGAAGTGGAAAGGCTTTTTCAAGAAAAAAAAAAAGTCTTGGGTCTAAATTTGTTATATTTGTGTTCATATTGTTTCAACTTCAGCACAAAATGCCTGAGTAGAATTTTTTGTTTCAGGGATAACTTCTGAATTTATGGACAAAATGGGGCTCTAAGAAATAAATTTCATGGACTTATGAATATACATTTTGCCTGTTTTAAAGCAAAGGATTTTTGACCTATTTTGATAGAGCCCTACCATCCCATGGGAGAGATAATGTTGTGTAAATTGCCATTAATAAATTCAATATAAAATATAGAAGTATTATACAGATAGTTGTGGCTTTTGACCAGTCTTATCAGGTATGATACGTATTTTTGTTAAGTCCAAATTATAGGCACCTCCCTACACACAGGAGTAGTGCCCCTTGGCATGGCCCTGTCCTTGTATATCTCCTTCTCTCAATATTAATTCTTGGAGTTCCCACTGTAGCTCAGCACAAACAAACTCAAGTAGGATCCATAGGGACGTAGGTTCAATCCCTGGCCTCGCTCGGTGGGTTAAGGATTGCCCATTGCTGTGAGCTGCAGTGTAGATCTCAGAGGCAGCTCAGATCTGGCATTGCTATGGCTGTGGTATAGGCTGGCAGCTGCAGCTCTGATTCAACCGCTAGCCTGGGAACATCCATATACTGTGGGTGCAGCCCTAAAAAGACAAAAAAAATAAAAATTAAAAATAAATAAAAATAAATAACTATTCATTCTGGCCCAAGGAGCCTCTCAGTCTCTCACAAAAGGATCTTCTGCCCCAGAGCTGCTTCTAGGCATATACCTGAATCCTACTCTGAATACAACGCTTGTTCAAATGGAGACCTTACTCCCTGCAGTATACGGGTCATCCTGTCACCATCAGCAGCCGAGACCTTTGCCAGGTGCTGAAGTATGGAAGATTGGAGCTACTAAAGAGCATCAGTATTGATACCTGGCTGGTTTTGCTGTCTTTCAGAAATAATGACCTTCATAGCCTTCTTCTTGATTGTCTGGGCCCAGAGAGGTAGAAAAGGTTGTCCTGACCCTCCTCAGAAGAATGAGTTTGCAGCACCAGACACTTATGACCATAGCGAGGCATTTTGTAAACCCCGCCCCATCTTCAGTACCAAGGTTGTATGATTTGTTATTTACTTGGGGACGACTAGAACAGCTCTAAATCACTTCCTGTTGTACTAAGCTTGCTTGTTACCTTTTACTAATTACATTCAAACCCCCTTGAGAAAATCATCTTTTCCCTATGGAAGATGTGAATTGAAGTTTTTGGGGTTTGGGGGGGTTTTTTTTTTTGGTTTGGAGGGGTTGGTTTTTTGTTTTGCTTTTTGCTTTTTAGGGCCGGCAGTATATGGAAGTTCCCAGGCTAGGGGTTGAGTCGGAGCTGCAGCTGCCAGCCTGCACCACAGCTCACAGCAATGCTGGATCCTTAACCCACTGAGTGAGGCCAGGGGTAGAACCCATGTCTTTATGGATGCTAGTTGGGTTCATTACCGCTGAGCCACAATGGGAACTCCAGAATTGAGTTTTTACAATTAAAAAAAAAAAAAAAGGATCCATCCCAGAAGCAGCATCTTTGTCTTTGAAGGAATGGTTTGGTCATCTGTGCTTAGTAAGAGACCAGAGTGTTATCTCCAAGATCACACCATCCAACGTAGCTATTGTGTCTTTAGGTATTTCTAAGTGGAAGTTAATTAAGAGCCTGATACTGTATTTTCGTTCCCAAGATGATACATAATTCTCAAGGAAAGGACACAGAAGATTTGTCCCACAGCTCCCATGTCAAGGGCTTTGGGTTTCTCCTCATCTCCCCCACGCTGTAGACAAGTCTCATGTACACTGCTCTTCTCCCCATCTGCATGAAAATCAAGGACTCTGTAAGAGTTGGTATTCCCACAGAGAGATGTGCCATCTAGATTTAAAGCAGAGCTTCTACTTTCCTAATAGCCATAATAACAAAATAATGGTGAAATGGTTTGGGTAAGCTCTTTCCCAGCATATTATCATTACCCCTGAAAGGCAAAATGCCTCCTTTCCAACCCAGGGAAACCACTTACCAGCCAGATCACTCTCGAAAGGAGCTGGGCTTCCTTAAGAGGTTCGGCGGAATCACCTCCTTGCCTTCAGCCATTGTATCACCTGCCACCTTAGTCCATTGTGTAGCTGAAAAGGCTTCTGAAATGGTTTGCTTGCAAAAGGAATAGTATAGCTCTGCAAGAACAATTTCTTTCCTAGTCTCAAACCCCAGTACTAACCACGAGATTAAATGCTACTTTTCAGGCCACGCGCTACTTATTTATTATTTACATGCGAAAAAAATTAAAACGTGGTTGACCTTCAGGATCAGGAGGAGGACGCAGGAGAATCAGTGCTGAGTTTAATTTAATGTTCTGTAACAAACAAGGGGAAAAGATATAGAGATACCGATTTTGAGGGAAATGTTAATTATCTGAAGCTTAATTACAGATAACATCACGAGGAGAATACATAAAAGGCTTGAAATGCAGCCAAGGCATTTCCCTAAGAACATTAAAAAATGATTGTTGTTTACAATTCACAAATCGCACAGACATAAAGCTGAGATGGGGAAAAGAGAGTCAGGCTCGAAGTAAGAACCCAACCTGCTCTTTAAAACCTGTTCACAAGAGCAGTGATGCTAGTGCCATTAGCTCATGTTTTAGAAGCAAATGAGATTCTGTACGTTTCCCCTTTAAAATAAAAATTAGCAGATCCGCGGCAAATACATTGAAGTAAGATCTTGGGAGACGACACAACCCAAATAAAAATAAATAATTTATGAGGTCTCAGAATGGGAACTACAAATAACATAGAATTCACAGACATTTATCTCCATCGTAAGTACAACAGAAATAAAGGAAGGAAGATTTTTACGTTCCTGTCACTTCGTTACTGAATCTGACGATGTGAAAATCTCCCTTTTCACTCATACGTAATTTTCATTGGATGCAGCAAAGAATGGCTTACATTTATCTAGTCTCCTCTTTAGAGATGCTTGTTTGTCTTTTTTGTACAATTGGTGTCTATTAATATCCAATTACCTGTAACGGGGAGTTTCAGGATAAAGGAATGTGGCATTTTGGAAGAACTTTGCTTTCTAGGAGGTTATAAGAAATGAGGGCCTGGCAGTTCCTCTTTGCCTAAAGTCAATGAGACCTGATGCTCTTGGGAAGGATGCAGTTTTGGGCTCCAGGGCCTTGGGTGTGCCGGCCAGAGCTCCTGGCTCTGGGGGTGCTGGGCCTTGATGGTGTTGCACTAGCTCTCACAGGAGAGGTGTTAGAGATGCTTCCAGAAATAGGGTTGCAACTGAAGGTCTCAACACTTGGTCCCTTTTCAAACAATGGGGATGGAGTGAATTTTTGTGCCGATCTGAGGGATTTGTATGTGTACCTTTGAGGTGAGTGGTGGGAGAGAGCAGAGTTATAGGGGAAGGGAGATGAGAACAACAGGCAGGTTCAGTCACACGTTTGCTTAAGTTACTCTAAGTACAGTTAGAGACTCAGTGAAGATAGTTTGCTGGGTGTGTTCCTCTCTGTTTAGGTCCACTGCCTCCTGTCTGGTCTTCAGATTTCCTCACGAAAGACTTTCTCCTCTAAACACAGTGGCTAAGCGTGGAGGCTGGTGTGGAGAAGGAGGCCAAAGAGGACGTTGGAGTCCCTTGATCTGGCCCTTCCTTTGGAGCACAAATGCCTGGGCCCTGTGTCCTTATGTCCGTAGCTGGCTCATTCTACCACTCCTTCTGCAAACGACTAGTGGGAACCCCATTTCTCACGGGCTTTTTTGGATCTCAGATTACTCCCTCTGTACCTGTGATTTCCATTATTGGGGTTTTGTTTTGTTTACTTGCAAGGTTCTCTGGCATGTAGCAAAGAACACATATTGCAGAAGGCTGGAATAAATTTTGCTGGTAGGTTAGAAACCACAAGGAAAGAGGCCTGAGCTAATTGGATTATTTTTACTATGGATAAATGACTCTCTGCAAATGTTAAAAAGCAAAACTAATTTGTCCTCAATTCTAAGATCCAAATGCCTTTGTCAAGAAATTGTTGTTGAAGCCTGAGTGAGAATTGCATGGAGAAATAAACTATCAGTTTCGCATTTTCTGATTCAGAGATGTAAAAAAGTTAGTGGATGATCCCACAAACACAGCACCTTTGAGGTCTTATAGTGCAGATATATAGTTACTTGTCTAGGGAAAACTGCTGAACGATCCCTTCAAAAAACTGGACCAAACCTGCATGGGTATGTTCAGAGTAGGTAGCACAGAGCAGGAAATTCTAATCTGGAAATTGGTTCAATTTCCAGACGTGGTGAGAGAGTGACATTTGGGCCCTTGTTTTAAATAAGCCTACATGGAGGAGTTCCCGTTGTGGCGCAGTGGTTAACGAATCTGACTAGGAACCATGAGGTTGCGGGTTCGGTCCCTGCCCTTGCTCAGTGGGTTAACGATCCGGCGTTGCCGTGAGCTGTGGTGTAGGTTGCAGACGCGGCTCGGATCCCACGTTGCTGTGGCTCTGGCGTAGGCTAGTGGCTACAGCTCCGATTTGACCCCTAGCCTGGGAACCTCCATATGCCGCTGGAGGAGCCCAAAGAAATAGCAAAAAGACAAAAAAAAAAAAAAAAAAAAAAAAAAAAAAAAAAAAAAAAAAAAATAAGCCTACATGGAAACCAACACAGACCAACCCCATGAGAAAAGCAAGGATTATTTACTCAGGACTTGCTATAGCCAGCAGGTCAGCCGCCGTCACTTGCATTTGGACAAACCCCAAAGTACCCAGAGGAGTGGGAAAGCTTCCTAGTGGCAGAAAGGTAGGCTTCGGCTGTACCCTGATAGAGGCTATGGCTTGGGGATCTGGGATCTGGGATTGGTTAGAAGCACATATCTGGCTTTCTCTGGCTGGTCCTGAGCTGGAAGCAGGGACAAAAATCAGGGAAGCCATCAGTTATTAATCAAGCCCCTGCCATCTTAAGTCCATTGTTCCCAGGTGACTGTTTGGTTTCCTGGATTGTTACTAGAGCTAAGAGTCTGGCTTCCTCCAGGTCCGTGGTACAGCAGGCTGGCCTCCCGGGCTGGCTGCTATAGATGGTGGGCTGGTTGCTACAGCCTGTGGGCCAGAGCTCTACTTTTATACGTCCGTCTGGCTATTGTCTGGATATTTAGTTTCTCATCATCCGAGTTCACAACGTGCTCATCTACCTTTCTGAAGAGCATGTCCATCCACTTTGTCCTTTGAGCCTTTCAGCTGGCCAGGAGCAGGTTCTACGTGGCCAGTCCCACCAAGAGCACCTCCATTGGTGGTGGGTGCCATTCCAAAGCAAGGGGCTCCATCACCTGTAAGCAAAGCTGCCGCCTTGCTGCTCTGTCTGGCACTGTACGCCATCCACTGTGCTCCATGCATAACTATCTTAGAGGTAAGTGGCACCCAGTTGTAGTAGGTTTCAAATATTGAATGCTACTACATGCATCATGATAAATATATTTAAGTATATTTTCTCACAGTAAAACGATGCAGTAGGTAGATACAACTGTTGTTATGCTCAGTGTAAAGATGATGATATGGAGGCTGGGGGAGGTTAAAGAAACTGTCAATGGCCAGGTGACTAGGAAATGATGGGGCTAGAATTTGAACCAAAGTGGCTTTACTCTACCTTAAGCCATTGAGCTATTGTGGAGGTGAGAATGGGCAAAGTGTACCTTCTTTTTTTTTTTTTTTTTTTTTGGTCACCCTAAGGTATATGGAATTCCCAGGCCAGGGATCAGATCTGAGCCACAGTCTCAACCTAAGCCGCAGCTATGGCAGTGCTGGATCCTTAACCCACTGTGCCTGCCAGGCTGAGGATCACACCTGCATCCCAAGGTTCTCAAGATGTTGCCAAGCCCCTTGTGCCACAGTGGGAACTCCAAAGTGTGCCTTTTTATGTGCTGAGAATCTGAGAAGGAGAATCTCATCCAATAGTGCTTGAATAATAAAGGAAGGCATGGATCCCCTCCGAAGTCTCTAAGAAAGACTAGTGACAATGATTACTAATCCGTCAGGGCTCCAAAAGTTTCCTGTGGGGCCAGTGCCGTAAGGATTACAAAGAGGTGTAAGAAATAATTCTTACCTTCAAAGTTGTCTGGCAGGGAAGCCCAGGCTGGCACACAGGAAACTACTGTTGAAAAATTAGGTGCTATCTTTTGTGTACACAGCGAGTAAAACAGGAACTAGAAAAATTAGAATGATAAAGGAAAAGAGTAGCGAGAATTTAATGAAAAGGGTAGTACTGAGCTTTAAAGGGCAAGCGGAATAGACAAGCATGGCTGGGGGTGGAGGATGTTCCAGAAAAGGCTCCGCATGCTCATGAGCTGGCATGGGCAGGATCGGGGACCACCCTGAGTCACTAGAGGGTTACAGAGCTGCGTGAGCCTGGCGGAGAATTATCATTTTAATGACCTTGAAAAAGAAAACTGAAAGGTGTATGATTATGAAAGAGTATACAAATAGGCATTCTTCAAATAGAAACAATATATAGATACTCATGTTGCAACAGAACAAAGGGTGGGGAAAAAAAGTGTAATTGTAATGTATACATGTAAGGATAACTTGATCCCCTTGCTGTACAGCGGGAAAATTAAAAAAAAAAAAAAGAAAGAAAGAAAAGAAACAATATATTAAAAGTCATCATTGGAGTTCCCATTGTGGCTCAGTGGAAACAAATGCAACTAGTATACATGAGGATGTGGGTTCCATCCCTGGCCTCACTCCGTGGGCTAAGGATCTGGCGTCATGAGTGGATGCCGCGTTGGCTCCGACGGTCCGGCAACTGTAGCTCCTATTCAACCCCTAGCCTGGGAACTTCCATATGCCATGGGTGTGGCCCTAAAACGACAAAATACATACATGCATAAAGAAATGAAGTGAAATGAAATAAAAATAAAAGTCATGATCCAAGAGCATCAATAATCTGTCAGTGATATGTGAAACGTATTAATAGAGGGAATCATGAGACCCAGAGCCCATCTAGGAAGCTGCCAGAGTAATGTGGGTGTGAGATTCTGCACAGGGCACAAAGGGAAGGGAGATGGCCATAGGTTTAGAGGAAAAAAAGGTATTTGAAACACTTTTTGAAAGCTTAATAGTCTTGGTGATAGAGTTGACCCAGAAAAGGCATGATTCAGCTGCCGCCCAGTTTTCCAGCCAGAGAGACACGAGGAGGAAGACATGTTCCTGAGCCCAGGTCAGGCATGGGGTCTTTGCTGCATCACCTCCAGCAGCAGCAGCAGCTGCAGGCAGTCTTCTGGGTCAGGTGTCCCCATGCATTGTCTCAGCAGAGGACAGCCCCTCGCACAAGCTGGCACCCGCTTCCCAGCAGCTACATCCAATGACTGATGAGGAGGTGGTAAAGATTAAGCTCGCCTGCCCCCCAACCTAACTTCAGCGTTAGGGAGCCATTCCATTTTTGGATCTTTGGCTAAAGTAGCTTCCAGCATAGCTCAACTTCTCGGTCTGCTCATTCTGCCTCTTTCTCTCCTCTCCTTTTCTGTGGGTGCTGACCACAGTGAAACCCTAAGAAAATCCTAGCATGCTAATTTCTATCTCAGAGCCTGCTTCCTGGGGAATCTAACCAGCAACACTCAAAGAATAGGCATATCACAGATAGAGAACAGAGGGTTGAAAACCATGCCCCTTTGGTGGTAGAAAATATATTGGCAAATTCCTTCCAAAAAAGGAGCCTCTGCTAATGGTCAAGACACATCCAGAACACCACTGCTGTGGGTCACGAGTTTGTCTTCTTTTTTCAAGAGATGAAAATAAAACTTTGCTTTTTTTTTTTTTTTTTTGCTTTTTTAAATAAAACAAAGAATATATAATGAACCACATAGGTCTCTTAATACCTGGTTTCTGCTTATAAAAATAGCATTTCTTATAGTCAGAAGCTCTTCCGTCAAGATCGGAACTATCTAGCAAGCATAATTATTTGATGTTTTCTTTCTTTAAAAGCCAATTAGAAAAATCAAAAGGAGAGACTATTTTCATGGTAAGCCATAGCGTTTGGCCAAGTCAAAACAGTCTTCCAAATTTTTAGAGAAAATTTAAATGATGTTTTAGACAATTATTTAGTGATGTGGAGAGAGTTCGTTACATGTTAAATAAAAAGGAAGATTTAGAGAAAGTATAGTATGATTCCAACTTAGAAACAAATACATCTTTTCATCTACATATGAGTGAAGACGGAGGTGGTACAGATCAGTAGGTCAACAGTGACTGTCTTTGAACGTTAGGATTGTGGATAACATTTTCTTTTTTATATTTTCTATATTTTTCAAAAATTCAAGAATCAGCATGTGTGATTCTATTAGCAGATATCATTTTTAACAAAACAAGGTTCATCTCTAAATTTAGCATATAGATGTAGCACAAAATATCAATTTGGGAGAAGCTAAGGGACGTCACCATTGTGTAATGCTTTAGTCTCCTGCATAAAGGTATTTTTCAAATGCAAAGTAGTTTCCAATTGCAATTATTTGAGAACTGTGGGCTCTGACGTTTCTCACCTTCCTAGAAATTTCAGAGGTTTTTTTTTTTTTTTTCCTGTTTTCTTTCTCTTCCAAAAAAAATTTTTTTCTGTGGTTCTGAAAATTGTAGTTTCAGAATGAAAAATATCTGTATCTCTATTTCATTTATGGAAAATTAAGTCTTTTGTCAAATTAATTGAAGTGGCTGAACTTCTGAGATTTTTCTGAAATTGCAGTTAATCCTTCTTTGAACAACAGAGAGGACTATGCTTTTTCTCCTTGAGTTTAAAGTTTAGAAATAATTGCTCTGTCTTCACCGAGCAAATCGTGTTGTTTTACATCTCATCCATGTCACCGGGAGACCTTTGGTTGTCACCTTTTCTATGTCTCTTTATCCATTCTCTAAAATGGAAAAATCTGAGGTGGCTGGGTCAGCTAAGTGCTAAATGGAGCAACTTGCTGCTCTGAAGACAGAATTTTTTTTAAAAAGTCAATGGCACCCAAACATTTGAAAATGAAAATACCAAAAGCTTCTATGTTTATTTTAATCATCTTAATTACTTTCTTCTACTAAAAAAGTATAGTGGAAAACTTTGGACTTTTTTTTTTCGTACTTTAGTCAAAATTAACAATAAGGCAAAGATCATATTATCCTGCTTTTAAAATTCATAACATCGGCCTCGTATATTATAAATGAACTACAATACAAACACTATGTGCTTCTCCTGCTAACCTTTGCTTATCAGAATGTGATGTGGGGAGTTCCCGTCATGGCTCAGTGGTTAACGAATCCGACTAGGAACCATGAGGTTGCGGGTTCGATCCCTGGCCTTGCTCAGTGGGTTAAGGATCTGGCATTGCCGTGAGTTGTGGTGTAGCTCACAGAGGTGGCTCGGATCCCACGTCGCTGTGGCTCTGGAGTAGGCTGGTGACTACAGCTCCAATTCAACCCCTAGCCTGGGAACCTCCATATGCCACAGGAGCGGCCCAAGAAAATGTCAAAAAGACAAAAAAAAAAAAAAAAAAAAAAAAGAATGTGATGTGGCAAACCATTCTTTAGAGTGGCTCTTACTAACTTGCCTTAGCTTCAAATGACAGCTCCTTGATGATGGCACTAGATTACCCATTTTAAATGCTACTACTGTTGAAAACCAACTCTTTTTATGTTCAAATGTTCCTTCTACATAGTTAGTATTCAACGAATTGACACAATTTTATTGTCTGCCTTATCCATAAGCGTGTTCCACATTGCTAACATGGTCCCTTTTTAAATTTAATTTTTATATTTAGCAAAGCAATGCAGGTAGTTTAATCAGTAGTGCTCTAAGACCAGTTTTTAAAAAAAAATCAAATAAACAAACAAACACAAGTGCTACCAGAGCTCCCTTGTGGCTCAGCGGGTTAAGGATCAAGCATTGTCACGGCTGTGGCTCTGGTTATAGCTGTGGCTTGGGTTTGATCCCTGGCCCAGGAACCTTCCACATGCCATGGGCACAGCCAAGAAAGGCAGGAAGGCAGGAAGAAAGAAAGAAAGAGAAAGAGAGAGAGAGAAAGAAAGAAAAAAGGAAAGAGGGAGGGCGAGAGAGAGGAAAGAAGGAAGGAAGGAAACAAATGTTCCTGACTCATCCTTCCTCACTCCTAATTTCCCGCGCTAGAGAAAACCGCATGCAACTCCTTTAAGTATTTACCCCCACCTGGGTACACAACGAGATTTTCTGGCCATATCTCTATTTTTAAATTACAGACATTATTTATTGACTTCCTTTTTCTCAGTCTGAGCCTTCTTGCCTTCCTCTTACACACACATTTCTTTCCGTCATACTTCCAGGGACGTTTCAATTACAGTTTTTATTTCTATCAGTGTTATCATAATAATAATTAGGTAAGTACTCCTGACAGCTGAGCCCTATAGTTTCCTATGATATTACCTGTCTCCTTCAGTATCTTTGTCTCCTCTGGAGTTAATAATTGTCTTGATCTCTTAACTTTGCTTGTTTCTTTACTTAGTTTTCTTTGTACTTACTTTAATTCAACCCTAACTTTTCCAGAAGAACTATAAACATTCTTCCTGATGTTGCCAAATAATAAAATTACTTCCTTTTTTTTTTTTTTTTTCTTTTTTTCTTTTGGAGGCATTCCTCCTGGCCCTCTTGCTGTTCTGTTCTAACTCCCCATGTTTTCTTTAGAAGTTACCATCACTCTCATTCTGGGAACTCCCTTCATTTCCCTTCTGTGTCAGATCTCCTGTTTCCCGGACCCCTCGTATCTCATTCTTGCTTGTGCTCTCTCATTTGGACGGAGGGCGTTATTCAGTGGCTTCCTGAGAATGCTTACAAAGGGGAAGACTACTTGTGGCTTTTTTTATTGTCTAAGTATGAATTTTTCGTATTATCACACTTGATAGTTTGGATCGGCGTTGTATTCTAGATGGCGAATGGTTTTCTCTAAAAATTATCGAAGTATTTGCTCTGTTGTTTTAAGTTTTCTAATGACAGTTTCATTCAAGGCCATTCTGATACCCAATTCCTTATATGTGATATAGTTTCCTCCCCAAAAAAAAGTTTTAGGAAGTTCTTTATAGCTTTAAAATTTTGCAAAGCTATGCCTTGGTATAAATCTTTTTTATGTATTGCACTGGGCACATTGTGGGCCTTTTCAGTCTATAAATTTCTGTTCTTCATAAATTCTTAGAATTCGTTGTGTTATTTAGTCAATAAATTCCTTCTCTCTCCTTTATCTGCCTTTGGAAACTCCTCTTAGATATATGATCATAGCTGATATGTGGTATTCTAGTTTCCTTATCTCCCCCCTATTTTCCTTTTCTTGGGAGTTTTTTGTTTGTTAGCTTTACTATCTGGAAGATATGCCATATTTTATCTTCCAACTTTTCTATTGAAATTTTAAGTGTTATTAATACTGCTTTCATTTCCTTTTGAATTTCTGAGAGCTCTTTTTTATTCTCTAAATTCCCCTTTTTTTTTTTCTTTCTTTTGCCTTCTTTTCTTTTTCCAATGGAGGCTTCTCACCTTAAAAAGATGTTAATGATAGGCTTTTAGGAATAGTTCTCTGCTCCCTGAATTATTCTGTTTCCTTGGAGTTCCATCCTTCATCTTTGAGGGTTTTCTCACAGTCCCATGATCCTTGATGGCCCTTTCACAGCTGAGAGTGAACTGCCACAATCCCAATCAGAAGCTATTTGTATATAAATAAAGCATGTGTCTCACCAGGGGCCTGGACATTGCATTGGCAGGCCCCAGTATCAAGTAAACCCCCTTTTGTTGATCAGTTTCCTTGGAGAAGAAGCAACTAACCTCTCCTGCCTGGAGGTGATAAACCTAGATAACGTGTCTTGAGGACTAGAGGGGGCCACAGGAGGAGAAGCTGGTAGAATTCACTCTTTCCCCGACTCCTATGTTTTCACCATCAGGTCTCCTGGCCATTTTCAGCCAGGTGAAAGGGCAGGTGCCTGGCTTCCTAGGCTTGGGGAGGAGATCCAGAGACCCAGTAACACGTTTTACCACTAGTTCTTTGGTTTCAGCTCCACCTCCATCCAACAGGTACCTACCTGTTTCCTCCAGCTGTGCAGGCTTTCTCTGGTTCTACGGTGAAAAACATGGGGTTTCCTGTTGGCACTCCACTGACAGCCTTGCATTCTGAGTCCCTTATCTCAGCTAAGTCTGCTACCCCAAATTTAATCAACCTCTCTTGTCTGCTCTCTCTATTTTAAGCTGTATGTGTTTATAGCATTTTTTATTACCTTTATTACCTTTTTAGAGATATTTAGACAGAGAGTGAAGATAAGCGCATGTGCCAACCTAACACGGCTTAACTAAAATTTCTCCATCTCTTGTTTTTCACACTAGAATATCCTCGAATTTTGTTCCATGTCACAGTCGTGTTCTGAAAGATGCAAGGGGCTATTCCATGGAAAAGAAGATTTCCACGGTCAAGGAATGGGGTACACCATTCATTTGGCCCTTGCTTCTAATTCTTCTTGTAACCTTTGTGAATATTGTGCTCTTGATTCTGATTTAATTTCTGATTCTGTTTATCATGTGTCCCCGTTGATACTCTAAGACTCATTGAAGTTATATACTACACTTTCTTGTATAATATATTATATTCACCATAGTACATAATAACATCTTTTTAGATATTGCTCACTCCTGATTAGAATGTAAGCCCCGGAGTTCCCATCGTGTCGCAGTGGTTAACGAATCCGACTAGGAACCATGAGATTGCAGGTTCGATCCCTGGCCTTGCTCAGTGGGTTAAGGATCCGGCGTTGCCATGAGCTGTGGTGTAGGTTGTAGATGCAGCTCAGATGTGGCGTTGCTATGGCTCCGGTGTAGGCCGGCAGCTGCAGCTCCGATTCGACCCCTAGCCTGGGAACCTCCATATGCCGTGGGAGTGGCCCTAGAAAAGGCAAAAAGACAAAAAAATAAATAAAAAATAGAATGTAAGCCCCTTTGGTAAGGAGCATGTCTTTTTTATTATTATTATTATTTATTGCTGCACCTGAAGCATATGGAAGTTCCCAGGCTAGGGGTCTAACCAGAGCTGCAGCTGCTGACCTGTGCCACAGCCACAGCAACTCAGGATCCAAGCCACATCTGTGATCTATGCCAGAGCCCACAGCAATGCTGGATCCTTAACCTACTGAGCAAGGCCAGGGATCGAACCTGCATCCTCAGGGATACTAGTTGGGTTTTAACCCGCTGAGCCACAACAGGAACTCCAGGAGCATGTCTTCTTCATCTCTGTGTCCCCAGAACCTAACAGAGTCCCTAGAACATCACAGGGATCCATAAATGCCTGCCGATGAGTGAGTGGGTGAGGGACCTACCTTTGTATGCATCCCATAATCCCTTGTTCCCCAGGGGAGTCCCTGAAAGCACAGTAAATGCCACCGTATCTTTCAGCTGAAGTCTTTGTGTGCTCCTAAGTGAAAAACCAGGTAGTACGGGGAATTCTTCACGTAGGATAGGATAGTGATAGGGGTAGGAGTTTGGGGAAAGGACATAAGTTCTCCCTTTCTCTCCCTGCACCATGCACATGCTTGTCCCCAAGGAGGACCTGTCTAGTCATCCATGCAAACCCTTTGCAGTCCCTTTGCAGCAGGATGGGTCTCCTGCTCCGAGGGAGAGAAGGTGTGTTTCTGGCAGACCTCCAAATTGATTTTCCCAAAGGAATATTTCATAAATAGTGACCAACTAAAGTAGAAATGATACTGTTAGTAGACTATTTCCAATTCAGTAGACGTTCAACTGATTTTAGGGATTCCCCTTAAAAGCTAATGATCATTTTTTAAAAACTGATGCTGTGGAGAAATGCATTTTGAGTTCCAACTGCATAGATAAACTTTTGGAACACTGCTCACTCACGTGCTGGGGACGGATTACATTGTGTTTGTAGTCCATGTGGGACCATGAGAACAAAAGGACAATCAAATTAGCAACTGCATAAGACCACCACTGGGAACAGCAAATCTAAAGTTACAACACAGCCTATAATGTGGAAGACCACATAGAATAAAAATGAATATATTTTGTATAGTTTGTGATATTGTGGGCAGGCTTGGTGTCCACAAAAAGGAAGATCTTATGAAACTGTCTGCAGGAGTCTAATGAAGTTATGTTTGATTCTGTCTTAGGCCCTGAAATAATAGAACTTAATTCTGAGTCTGGAAAAAATGATGAATGGGCATCCTGGCATATACCACCTTTACAGTGATCTGAATAATTACTCAATACATTTTTAAAAAAATCTTTGGAGCCTTAAGAATGGACTGGCCATTAGCCATTTCTTCTATTGGTAATAGAAGAAACGATCTCAGAGGTTAAGGTACTTTCTGAAGGTGTTACTGCTGCTTTTTTATTTATATTGTAATAAAATAGACGTATTCATAGTCAAGCCAGCGTTTCAAAGCAAAGTGTAGAATTTGGAGCATTCAGAATTTTGTGATGGAACACACACAACACCAGGGGGCTCAGTGGAGCCGTTGCTTTTTACACCAAGAGGATTATTGGTCTCCTAAAAGAATATTGCATTGCAAAAGCAGTTGGTAGTAGGAACCGAAGAAAAATGAAATGAGGGAAGGTTCCGTAAGAACCAAGTCTGAGACTAATTTCTCCTAAGACTGCCAAGGACTATATCTCTAATTATTTATCATTAAGGTAAATGCCTAAATCCTTTCTTTATATGCATAGGTACAAACATATATACTGAAAGTATATTATATTTTTTGCTAAAACCTTTAAAAATGAAGCTTAAATGAATTTTTAAAGGTTTTAGCAAAATGTATAATATACACTATACATTATAGATAATATATATTAATAGATAATAATATGCATTAAAAGACAATGAGTAAGTTCTACCAAAAACAAGCCAATCAAGTTATCATTTAGGGAACAGATATTAAGTGCTTTATTTGGGCCATACACTGGGCGAGGTACAAACTTCAGATTAACTATTCAACTACAAACTTCAGATTAACTATTCAACTACTATTTAACTATTCAATTAAACAGGGTTTAATAACACTGTTTCATAATCTGTTACTGTCGGGCTACAAAATATTGAGTGACTCTTTCGAATTAAGTATCTTTATCATTGTTCGTATGTATTTTACTGAATATATTGTTTCCTAAATAGGCCTAATACATTAGGGTTTTTTTAAAATGTTTATATTGTATCTGCTTTTTTAATTGAAGGCAATTTTGTGATCTTTTACTTTTTCAACTAAACTACAAATACACTTAGCAGTTTATTACTGTCAAATTTTCAAGTCAAATGAATTTAATTTCATTTAATAAGTGAAGAGGAAAGAGTAAAAGACTATTAAATTACTAACTAAATACATCCTAAAAAGGAAATGACAGATTTAAAAATATAAACTCTCCTTGACTCTCAGTACCCCCGGAAGCACAAAAACTCACAGTAGTTTGTAGATGGTGACAATCAGCATAAAGCATTTTTTCTTGGCAGCTCTAAGAACATCTTATCTACCATGGCAATTGTGTTTGTTAATAAAGGAAAAAAAAATTAAAGAATGCCCCCAAAAATCCGATCGCATCAGGAACTAACATTTTCGCTATGATGTACCAAAATTTGAGCTGGAAATGTCCCCATTTTCCAAGAGGAGATGGGAGCTGAGTCAGTGCCTAACTCTGACCTTCATGTGACCTTGTACACAACCCTTAACTCCTCCAAATCTGTGCCTTCATTCTTAAGATAAGCACCTGGTTATGCTCTGCCCCAAAGGTAAGGGCCAATTAAAAGGTGAGATTTCCTGTGTGTGAGCATTTGGCAAAGCACAGGACATTTGTTTTTTCCTTCTTATCATTTTGACTCCTCTGACTCATTTCCTGGGTGGCACCTGTGGAAGCCTAACATCCCAGGGGCCTTGTCACTGGTTTAGTTTCTGGGGTGCTGCCACATAACCTTGCTCACACCTGCGTGGAAAGACAGGTGTGGGTCAGACAGGATGCCAGAGTCAGGCTGCTTTTTCTTTCCCCATCACTGGTCCCACCTGTTCTTAGAACTGAGTGGCCTCTAATGGTTCTCCCATGAACAGGAAGATCCAGTGTACCTCAGGGTGTCCGCCTTTACACACTGACACACTCAGACTCACACTTCATTCGTAGTTTTGAGCTTTGCCTTGCATCAGGGCAGACCAGAGAGAAACAAGCGGGAAAGAGGCTCCAGGCGGTCCGCAGAGGCTCTGACAGCAGCACATTCTCAGCAAGGCTGACCAGCTCTGCTGTGCTGCATCCTTCATACTGATGAGCTCAGAGGCAGGTATTTGCTCTGAAGCATGTCAGTTAAACGTAGTAATTATTTCTCTTGGAAGGGAAGAAGGCAGTTAAGTAGCACGTGCTCACTCGCCAACATTATAGCTTGTGCTCCCTGATCACAACAGTAGATTTGGGCTGATTTCCTATTCTGGGGCAATCAGTGACAGAGGAGAGAGAGCCATTAGCAGGCTGCCCTAGTTGACCTTCCGTTAAATTATTGTTTCTTTCCCCTCCTGCCTTTCCATCAGTAGGAGAGAGCAGGAAGTAGACTGGCTCTCCATTTTAAAAAAGAAGAGGAAACGTAAAGAAAACAGGTGCATGGCCAGAGCTGTCTAGCAAAGGGATATAACTGATGGTGACAAGAGCATTCGTAGCCTGACAGTTGTTTTGGTCGTACCTCCCCTTTGTGTCAGCAAATAGGAAAATAACTTGGAGCTAGTCATGTCAGAGATAGAGTCAATAAATATGTGTTGGGCTATCGGGACTGAATATTGCTTCAGATTATTTTATTTTCTAATATTTAAAAAAATCCCAAAATATTAAAAGCAGAGATGCAGTCTAATTCGCTCTGGCAGGAGCTTTGCCCTGTGCAAATAAAGGACGGCCACCCACCCAATGACAACCAGGAGATGTCAAATACATGGTTTTGCTATGTCAGAGACGTCCGACCCAAAGAAAAGATGTAAATCAGGAATATTGAAAGCTCAATTCAATGTCATCGCACATAAATACCTCTCAGGCTGTACAAATGAGCACCAGTAAGTACAGTTTGAAACTTGGATAAAAATACATTACTTTCCATCAATTGGTATTGAAAATAAAGCAACTGACAACTAGAGCCATTTGGGAAGATTGGATGTTCTCTTGTTATAACTTTTGGAGCGTTTTCTATCACTTGGGGAAATCTTAGAGGTGTTTTTCAGCAGTGCTGTGTAAGATGAATTTCTCCTACTAGTCTATCTCATTGTTATTACAGACGAGTTCAGCATGAGTAGTCAAGGAGGGAATATAACTGCTAATGGCCCTTGGTGCTAATGGGTAGTGGAGTAGCTTAGGTGAACATAAAAAGCAGTTAAGAAAGGTGTGGGACCGGCCACAATTAATCTCAAGTAGAACCCAAATAAAGACAAAAAACATAAGCATAAATAATGGCATCCTCTAGTTAGTTCAGAGGAGACAAGTGGAGAATTATCTGTGTTAAATTCTTTCAACCACAGCACGGAAAACCCCCACATAGTTAAGTTCTTGATGTCAGTTGACTGATAACTAGATCTATTTCATAACCCTGTCTACATATAATGGTCAACTCTGTGAACTTCCAAAATTTACCACTCAAGGCCGAAATCAAGCTATAAATAAAAAGGAAATCAATGTCCTGTACATTTTTATGAATGTGTTATGCAAAGGCAGCATCTTTCATTTTAATGTGATGTTTGGTACATATAAATTAATCTAGTTATAATTTATGTAAGCTCAAGCTAACCCATTACTCAAGAAGTAGACCAGGGAGTTCCCACTGTGGCTCAGTGGGTTAGAATCTGACTAGTATCCATGAGGATGCAGGTTCTATCCCTGGCCCTGCTCAGTGGGTTAAGGATCCAGTATTGCCATGAGCTACGAAGTAGGCCACAGATGTAGCTCGGATCTGGTATTGCACTGCTGTGGCTGTGCAGCTTCAGGTGACAGCTGCAGCTCCTATTCAGCCCCTAACCTGGGAACTTCCATATGTCACAGGAGCAGACCTAAAAAAAAAAAACACGAAAAAGAACTAAAACATTACTACTCTTAGTGAGTGTGTCTGAAAGTTCATCCCCTTTCTTATCCCTCCACTCCAGCTAGTTGCTATCCTGATGTTTTGGGTTTGTTTGTTTTTTTTAACTTTTATCTCCTTTGGCACATTTTATCTTGTTCTTTATGATTTTTCCAAATATCTACTACACCTCCCTAAGAGTTACATTATTTGGTTGCATGCTTTATAAAATGTTAGGTTCTTTTGTTACTTATTTTTTATTTTAGTTGCTATTTTTATCCAAAGCACACAAAAGGAGGCAAATACTACCACAAGGATTGATATATTAAAAAAATCAGTTCCCACTCTAGCATCTATTTCCAATTTCAACTTTTTGAATAGATTTTTAGACTTACCTATATATCTTTAAATAATACACTTATATTGTTTATTCAGTTTTAGAAAAAGACCTATTTTCTTCCCATTTTGGAATATAAGAATTTTTGTGGAGTATAATTACTTTACAATGTTGTATTAGTTTCAGGTGTACAGCAAAGTGATCCAGATATATCCATATATAGATATAGATAGATATAGATATACACACACACACATATTTATTCTTTTTCAGCTTCTTTTCCCATATAGGTTACTACAGAATATTGAGTAGAGCTCCCTGTGCTACAGAGTAGGCCCTTGTTGGTCATCTATTTTATAAAATGTTAATGGGTATATATGTTAATCCCAAACTCCTAGTTTATCCCTTCCCCCTGCCCCCATGTTTTCCTTTTGGTAATCGTAACTTTGTTTTCTTTGTCTGAGTCTGTTTCTGTTCTGTAGGTAGGTTCACTTGTGCCGTATTTTAGATCCCTCATATAAGTGATGTCATATGGTATTTGTCTTTCTCTTTTTCACTTACATCGCTTAGTATGAGAATCTCTAGTTGCATCCATGTTGCTGCAAGTGGCATAATTTCATTCTTTTTTAAGAGCAATCTTCCTTTGAATATATGTACCACATCTTCTTTATCCATTCATCTGTTGATGGACACTGAGTTTGCTTCCATGTCTTGGCTGTTGTAAATAGTGCTGCACTGATCATTGGGATGCATGTATCTTTTTGAATTATGGTTTTCTCCAGATATATGCCTAGGAAGGAGATTGCTAGATCATATAGTAGTTCTAGTTTTAGCTTTCTTAGAGAAGCTCCATACTGTTCTCCATAGCGGTTGTAGGAATATGAGAACTTAGCTCTTTCATGCATATCGTCTCCCCACATACACTCCTACTTCTCATCTCCCCCATCCTCCCAGTAATCTTATATCATATTTTGGTTATATCATTAGTTAGACTTTACATAATTATGACTATGTGAGTACTATTCATAGCCTAGCCGTGTGGTTCATATGATGACTTTTTGTCTTCTCTGCAATGTTAGGTTTTCCTTGAATTAATAATCAACTTATTTTTGGAGTTCCCTTGTGGTGCAGCAGGTTAAGGACCCAGCGTGGTCACTGCACTGGGGTCGCTACAGTGGCACAGGTTTGATCCCTGGCCCAGGAACAGCCATATGCCCACAGGCATGGCCAAAAAAAATAATAATTAACTTTTTTTCCTTATTTAGTTTTTTTTGAGCCCATTATGAATTAACCCCCAAATATCCCCCAATTGCATAAATCTTCTTTCAAAATGTTCAAATATATTAGTCCATTCTTTTTACCTCTTGAAAAAATCTTCCAACCTGTTCTAATCAGGATGGTCAGCAGCTGTCCTTAGGGACCTCGTTGTTAGGACTGTCATTCTAGGGAAATCAGTCGAGGGGCTGCCTTTGCTTCCCTATTGCAGTACATCTCCTGTTTCCTGGGCTCTGGGTCTTCCTTTGTCTTGGTTTACACCCTTGTTTTGATGGAGCACATGTGCCAGTAGCTTTGTGAGAAAGGATGCATGAATGATACATTTTTGAAACACGAACATCTAAAAGTGTCTTTATTGACTGATGATAGATCTATGTTGGAAATCACCTTCCTTTGGAATTTTGAAAACATCAACTTCCAGTCTTGCTGTTGAAAAGACCAAAGCCTTTTTGCATCTTGATCCTTTGTATGAAAGCTGTGCTTTTCTTTCTGCAAGACTATAAAATCTGTTTTTTTGTTGCAAATGGTCTAAAATTTCATGGCAATGTGCCATGCCAAGATAGGGGCTATTTTCATCCATTCCGCTGAGTACTAACTGAGTCTTTCAACCTGTAAAATCATATTCTATTCTGAAGACTTTTCTTTTAACTATTTCATTAATAGTTTTCTTCTGTTTAATTTCTCTGATCTTTCTTGTGGAATGATTGCTGTTCAGATGATGGATCTCCTGGTCTAATCTTTGTGTTTCCTTATTTTTTCTCTCATTGTCCATTCTTTTGTCATTTTCTCTATTTTTTAGGAGTTTTCTTCAACTTTATCTTCTGATCCTTCAATTTAGTTTTTCATTTTTGCCATCAAGCTTTTACATTTTTCAAGAGCTCCTTTTCTCAGAGAATTTTTCTTTTTTATAGCATCCTGTTATTGAATAGACACAAGTCTTTGCACACTCAAGAACGTCAAAGTTTCTTTTTCTGACATATTCTCTACATGCTCTAAGTTGTTCCATTTCCCTCTTTGTTGTAGTAATCTTTGTTTTCCACATTTTATGCTTTCCTCAAAGCCTGGAGATCTTTTTCTGCCTGTTCATGTTTGAAAGTGGTGTGTTAAGTTGCATTTTGGAATCCCAGTTCTGTGTGTTTAAAAATAGCTTTCCCAAATGCATGGTCTGTCTTTTCATTTTCTTTATGCTATAATTCCATAAACAGACTTTCTTAATTTTATTATAGTGTATTTCAGTTGTTTTCCTTTGGGTTTTTATTTCTTATTTAAGTCCCTCTTGATCATAAAGACATTTTCCTATATTATCTTTTAAAAGTCTTTTACTAATGGCTGTTCTTTCCACATTTAAATCTTTAATTCACTTAGAATTAAACATTGTGCATATAGTTTCCATTGTGATACAGTGAAAATGAATCCAACTAGTATCCATGAGGACACAGTTTCGATCCCTGACCTCGCTCAGTGGGTTAGGGATCAGGGATTGCCATGATCTGTGGTGTAGGTCGCAGGTGCAGCTTGGATCCCTCATTGCTGTAGCTGTGGTGTAGGCTGACAGTTGTAGCTCAGAATCAACCCCTAGCCTGGAAACTTCCATATACTGTGGGTGCAGCCCTGAAAAATAAATAAATAAATAAATAAATATCGTGTATGGTAAAACATAGGCATACAATTTCATTCTTTTCCCATATGGATAACCAATTGCCCCAGAACCATTTATTGAAAATTCCATCTTTTCCTCATTGATAACAATGGCAAAAGTGTCATAACTCAGGCTTGTGGTTGCATCCATTTGGGAGATTGCTATTCTGTTCCATTGTTCTAATTGTCAGGTTTTTTTGGTCAATACTATATAGTTCTAAAATAAGACTTGATAGGATAAGATTTCCTACATTATTCCTTATCTAGAATAGAAAACTGAAAATAAAAGGAAAAAAAAACAACTCCTAATGTGAAAGAAATGATGGGTTTGACTTTATCCATTCATTCATCAAGAAGGTCTTAAGTACCTGCTATGTTTCAGAAAAGCTCTAGAAATTGGGAAATAAATGAGACAAAATCCCTGCCTCAGAACAATGAGCAACCTAGGAGGGGAGACTGATAAGCAATTACACTTTAGGCATTCCCTGGTGGCGCACTGAGTTAACCATCCACTGTTGTCACTGCCATGGCTCAGGTCACTGCTGTGGCATGGGTTCAAACTGTGGGCACCGCCAAAGAAAAAAAAAGAATTACAGTTTAATTCTGTTATTAGCTAGCATAAAGGCAAGAATAAAGGACTTATAAGATGCTGTGTGTACAAAGAAGAGGAAGTAATTATGCCCAGGAATAGTCAGGACAGGTTTGACCAATAAATGATAGAATCGAGTTGTTCTCAAAAGATAAACTGGCATTCAGTAGGAGAGAAGGGGGAAGGAATTACAGACAAAGGAAACTCCATGGAGACATGAACATGCATGACCTGTTTCAAAGTAAAGAGTCAAGCAGAGGAGGAGATTGGGTTAGAAAGGGGTTAAGGTCAGATGGGGAAAGACATTGTCTGCCCAACTGAGATGTGTGAACTTTCCCTGTAGACAGAGGTAGCCTCAGAGGATTTGAAGGAGGAAGGTAATGTCACTTCTCTTGTGCGTTTGGCTGCATAAAAACGAGAGCTTAGTGGAGGGTGGGGAGAGCACTGTGTATGGAAAAGCCAGTTCCAGTTGCATTGTCCATGGGAGAGATTCTGGCATCTGAACTTAGGCAGGAATGAAGTGGTGAAAAGGTAAGGACAGATCGGGAGACATTAAAAAGGAGAAAGAACAGAGCACGGCGAGAGGGGCTGTCAACCTAAGGGGAAGGGTGGGGCAAATGACGGCAAATGTTCGAGCTTGGGTAACTGAGTGGACGGGGACCTCACTCACTGACCTTTGGAAACGGAAGTCGTTGTGCTGGAGGAATATGCCAGGGTGTCTGGCAGAGGAGAGGGATAATCCATGACTTTAAATTTGGCCATGTCCAGTGTAAGAGTCCTCGGGACATCTGGGAGGAGATGGGTTGCCAGTTGTAGGCACAGGTTTAGAGCTTAAGAGTTCTCCCCCATCCAAACCCTAGACATGCCCAACATCCTCTCATTCCCTGAATAACCCGAGTCCTCAAATACACTAGATCATTTTTCCCCATCCCACTGTCCTTAAAGACAGATTTTCCAAATGATTACACTTAGCGTTTCAGCGTATTTGTCCTCTATGCATTTCAGCCTTAAGACAAAGAGAGAGCAATGACTCACTCTGCTTTTCATAGGTGGGGGCAGGGAGGGTCACTCAATGACTCTCCAGGGACTTAGTGATTTTAAAGAGGTGCTGCCCTGCGAAAGAGACTCCCTGATGGGGACATTCATTTGCTGGACTCTTACAGAATCTCTACCAGAGGAACAGGAGAGGAAGTGTCATTTAATCCTGCCCCTTGCACTTCACCTACTGCAAATGTTCTGCCAGCATCTTTTAGAGGAATTTGGGTGCCTAGAATTCATCATGGAGAGAATAATATTGCCTTGACAAAGAATGCTCTTTGCAGGAAGTTGAAGGCATTTGTGTATTTAAAATCATAGGCTGGAGTTCCCGTCGTGGCGCAGTGGTTAACGAATCCGACTAGGAACCATGAGGTCGCGGGTTCGGTTCCTGCCCTTGCTCGGTGGGTTAACGATCCGGCGTTGCCGTGAGCTGTGGTGTAGGTTGCAGACGCGGCTCGGATCCCGCGTTGCTGTGGCTCTGGCGTAGGCCAGTGGCTACAGCTCCGATTCAACCCCTAGCCTGGGAACCTCCATATGCCGCGGAAGTGGCCCAAGAGATAGAAACAACAAAAAGACAAAAAGACAAAAAAAAAAAAAAAAAAAAAATCATAGGCTATAATACATGTGTCTATTTGTCTTATCCTGTGATTAGAGTGTGACAATTATGTTTCCAGAGTAAAGTAGAATACTTAAAAGTAAAAGAGGTTGATTTCTAGCTACTTCTAAAACACTTAAATATATAATGTTTTCTTTAGTTCATGAAATATCAGTGGTACTTTTCTAATGATTGCCATTAATACTAAATTTTGAAAGTGCACTGACATCTCACAGAAATTAAACAGTCATTGCCCTTGCCTTAGATACAAACTTCAAACGTAATGGGTGAACATCACCCACCTTTTAAGGCTTGCGAGTCATCAGTGCTCTGCTGTGGATACAACAGACTTTAAGCTGTAATGTGTGGTGTGGTTACTACAAATCCAGGTCAGATCTCACTGCGGCAAATACTCAGGGTATGTCTGTTGCCCTGTGGTGTGGGAGTTTAACAGTATCTATATTGTTTGGTATAAAAAAAAAGAAAAGAAAAACCATCAGCTGAGCATTATAACCCTTTTCCTCTGCCGTGATTTACACTGGGATGTTTTGGTTCCATTGTGATTTGACTTATATCGCCAAGAGAGATGAAGCCAGAAAACGTGAAGACATGTTTGTAGGCTGAACACGTTTCTATCCACCATACTTTACTTTAGGTTTTTTCCTAATCAAGTCACCAAAAGGACAAAATGTTATGAAAAGAGACCAGGAAACCTACTCTTTAAAAATCTTGATTGATTTCAAGAAAAAGAAAATCTTGATTGATGCTTGAAACGAAGGTTTTCTCCAAGCTTGGCTGCCAAGAGGTACAGGAATGCTCTGATCTCCAGCAACATTGAGTCATATTTAAACTTTGACTGTATTTTTTGAGTTTGATAAGCAGTTGATCAGCAGCAGTAGGCATTTGGAAAAAGTCTTCCCCAGCAACTCCTGGCAGCTTGACTTGCTGGGCTCACTGCTCCCATCTCCAAAATAGCAGCTCCTACCTGGCATTACATTGTCTATGTTAACACACACCTCCATTCTCGAGTGTAGGCACCATGGTGGCCGAAGTAGGGCTCCTGCATCAGTGCTTCTTCGGTGCTGGCGCTGGTCCCTAGTCCACAGTGAGAAACTCAGAGAGTGTGCTGGATGCTGAGCCTCCCACATGCTGATTTACCTGCTGCCCAACTGGCCTGTTGTGGGTTGAGTTGTGTCCCCATTCCCAAAAATGCATGTAGAAGTCCTTACCTCCAGGACGTTAGAATGTGATCTTATTCGAACATGAAGGTCATTCAGATACAATGAATTAAGTAGGTAGGATAAAGTCATACTGACACAGGAGGATGGGGCCCTAATCCAATGTGACTGGCGTCATTATCCCGAGGAGAAATTTGAGCACAGACACACAGGCAGGGGGAATGCCATGAGAACACAAAGGCAGAGATAGGGTGATGTGTCAACCAGCCAAGAAAGCCAGAAGTTACCAGCAAACCACCAGAAGCTAGGAGAGAGGCACCAAACAGATTCTCCCTGTGTTCCCAGAAGAAACTACACCTGCTGACCTTGATCTCAGCCTTCTAGCTGCCAGGACTGTGAGACAACAAATTTCTGTTATTCAAGCCACCCAGTTTGTGGCTCTTTGTTATGGCAGCCCTAGCAAATGAATACATAGCCTCTATCCTAGAAAAGAAGTAGGAGAATGACAAGGTTATTATTATCGGTTCATAAGAACAGAAATGACAGCTTTCTAACAGGGCAAAATTAATCATTTTTAGATTATTCACTTTATAGCCTTCTGATTCTTGTAATTGCCATATGTGGTAATAGAAAGTGGAGTGAGAAAAGGTCTGATGGAAATGTGTTCTTAAATGAGTGATGTATATTACACTGATGGATGGTTGATGGATATATTTGAGAGAATGAGGCCCTGTTATAGTAAAACAGGCTCAGAGTTATACATAATCTAAACATATTGGTGCCCAGGGCCCAATACATAAAGCTTCTGCTTTGATATTAAACTGATGCATGTGTTATAAAGACGCTAAAGACAAATGTGCACAAATAATCACGGAATCGTTTTCTATTAGTAAAGGGGAGATGTATGAACTCGAATATTTTGCTCCCACGTAACTGCAATCACAAGTGAATGCGAAATATCAATACTGTTGGGAGGGGAAATTGACAAGAGAATAATACCCTCTGTTCTGGAGGCTCAGGGAAGGGATGGAAAGAGCATGAGTTTTAAAGTCAGAAAGAGCTGGGTTCTGGTCCCAGTTCTTCTTCCCAGCAAGTCATTTAACCCTCTACGATTCTGTTTCCTAACCTGGAAAATGGGGATAATATCATCTCCCCAGAGAACTGAGCTGATGCTCAAATGAGATAATATTGGTACAGAGACCAGCACAGTGCCTGGTCGCATGCTTAATGATAATGTTCAGTAAATAGTAGCTGCAGGAGTTCCCATCATGACTCAGTGGTTGGCGAACCCGACTAGCATCCATGAGGACTCGGGTTCAATTCCTGGCCTTGCTCGGCGGGTCAAGGATCAGGTGTGGCAGGTGTAGGTCGCAGATGCAGCTCAGATCCTGCATTGCTGTGGCTGTGGTGTAGGCCGATGGCTACAGCTCTGATTCAGCCCCTAACCTGGGAACCTCCATGTGCCAGGAGTGCAGCCCTGAAAAGACAGAAGACAAAAAAAAAAAAAAATGGTAGCTGCAAATTTTGTATCACCCTTGCTATTAGTGGATGTGACGGTTCTGCAGTCAGACACAAGTCATTTTGGCCGTCCTGGACTAGGCAGCCCACTTATTAGAGTCTGAATAGTGAGGACACTGGGGAGGCCTAGCAGAATCCCTCAAGTTGCTACTAACTGCTCTTCCCTTTTCTTTTCCTCCTTCTTTTCTTAACCACCAGGAGTACTCAGCTTGGGAGCCGAAGCCCTAGAGTACACTGGCCTAGCCTACACTGGGGTTTGAGTGAGCCCTGATGAAAGCTAATCCAGCTGAAACCCCAGTCAAAAAACAAACTTCCCATGCGAAAGAACAAACTAAAAATAAAATCGACTCAGTATTAAAGGAAAGGTGATTAGGAGATAAGGTTTTAGAAAATTGAGATTGCATAGCAGGCTCTCCTTAACTTCAAGGCAGTCTTAGTGATGCTTTCAAACTTGATTCCAATTAGTGTAGCCTTTGTGTGTAGTCCCTGAAGGATGTGGGCAGTGAGACAATGAAATACAAAACAGGGAAAAGGCCTCGGGGAGCAAAGCCTATTTCCTGACCGTCTCTGTTGCATCCCTGAGCAACATTTTTCTGCGCAGGAAATCATTCTGCTCCATTTTGATTTCCAGTCAGTGGGCTGGAAATTATTCCCGGTAATTTGGGGTTTAAAATACCAATTTTAGAGTTCCTGTCGTGGCTCAGTGGTTAACGAATCCGACTAGGAACCATGAGGTTGCGGGTTCGATCCCTGGCCTTGCTCAGTGGGTTTAGGATCTGGCGTTGCCATGAGCTGTGGTGTGGGTTGCAGACGTGGCTTCGATCCTGCGTTGCTGTGGCTGTGGTGTCGGGCCAGTGGCTACAGCTCTGATTTAACCCCTAGCCTGGGAACCTCCATATGCCATGGGGGCAGCCCTAGAAAAGGCAAAAAATAAATAAAATAAAATACCAATTTTGTGGAGAAGAAACCAACCAACCTACTCATGGGGTGTCAAGGCACCACTCACTGGAGAGCCATGTCATGTAGCTTCTGTGACATGTCCTCTTGTCCCCATGAAGTTCCAGGTTTCAGTCCCCTTGGTATTTGAACTCCAGAAGTTCAGCATCGCCATGTGTTTGCCTAAAAAAGAGGTTAATATTTTCTGATCTGAATTTCATAGATTAATCCAGGTAATATTCATCCTTCCCCTTCTGGCAGCCCTCCTTCCCTCCCTGTTCCCGGTTATAATTGCTCATTCATCAGCCTTGAGTTTGCCAATAGGAAAACTCATCCACAGGGCTATGAACTTGATGGGATTAGAACAAATTAGCCTGGTGACGTGCAGTGACAGGTGCAGGTCCTGTGGCAAGCCTGGAATGCACAGTTTGGTGGGTGGAAAAACATCCTTCAGCAAAAGGACTACAGCAGAGCTGTCGATGTGAGATGTCCATTTGTCTTGGTCAGAGATGAAATGAAATCTGAGCAGCTTCTTCACTAATAGATAAAGCATAGTTTGGAGAGCTTTCACATTTAGCCCTCCAAAGCCAAAGACACATAGATAATTTAAGAGCTAGATGGCATATCTAACCCAAGGCCCTCATTTTATAGATGTTGACACTGAAAACCACACTGAGAAAGCAACTGTGTATGAAGTCGCACAGAACTAAAACCCAACTCACCTCCTTCCTAACTTAGGGAATTGATCCAGGCTAGCAGTGTAGGAAATAGTTCCTTTAAAGTAACTGTGTATGAAGTCACATAGAACTAAAACCCAACTCACCTCCTTCCTAACTTAGGGAATTGATCCAGGCTAGCAGTGTAGGAAATAGTTCCTTTAAAGTGTGCCTAGGAGTCCCCTGGTGATCTAGTGTTAAGGATTCACATTTATACAGCTGCAGCCCAGGTTCGATCCCTGGTCTGGAAACTGAGATCCCACATCAAGTCACTGCATACTGCAGGAAAAAGAAAAAAAAAAAAATTGAAGCATGCCTAGAGTCTCACGTTGCATTGCAAATAAGTTACCCATCCACTCGCCCAGTGTGAGAGGAGACTTCACAGACCAGCACAGAGCTCTGCCTCAGCATCTGCTTTACTCCTGGAACAGGGCACTTGCTCAGTAGCAAAGGGCTTTGGAGTGCTTGCCTCCCCTAAACAGAAACCCGGGCTGTCTTCACCTGCTGAAATGTGAGCTGCCTGTCATCCCCAGCTCCTAGCACACCTGGAAGGGAGCATTTTCCACTCGCAGAAAACCGGTCGGTTGTTTCTCTCAATGAATAGCAAGTGATCATTGAAAGGGGCCAAGAGAGAGGAGACTGCAGAGACAAAGAGTCCACAGAGGCAAAGGAAGTGCTCCCAGGTTAAGCAGCTGTCTTAGCTTGGGCGGCTCTAACACAGTGCCGTGGACCGGGGGAATTGCAACAACAGATTCTGATTTCTCACCGTTCTGGAGCCCAAAAGTTTAAGATCAGGGCGTCATCATGGGTGCATTCTGAGCGGGGGCCCTTCTCCTCCTGGCTCCCAGGTGACCCCCTCCACATCGTGTCCTCTGGTGCTGGAGAGAAAAGCTCTTGTGTCTCCTCCTCTTCTTCTAAGGATGCTAATCCCAGCATGGGGACTCTAACCTCATAACCTCAGCTAAACCTAACCACCTTCCAGATCCCCACCTCCAAACCCCATCCTGTTAGGGGTTATGGTCCCAACATATGCAATCTGAGGGGACACAGACCTGCAATCCAGAGCAGCAGCTTACAGGCAGCATCGTGAAACCTTCCCTACAGACCTTCAAAAATAGTTGATGGGTAGGCATTCCCGTCGTGGCTCAGCAGTAACGAACCCAACTAGGATCCATAAAGACACAGGTTCAATCCCTGGCCTTGCTAAATGGGTTAAGGATCAGCACTGCCATGAGCTGTAGTGTAGGTCGCAGATGCAGCTCGGATCCTGAGTTGCTGTGGCTGTGGCTGTGGCCAGCAGCTGTAGCTTCGATTCAACCCCTAAGCTGGGTACTTCCATATGCCGCAGGTATAGCCCTAAAAAGAAAAAAAAAAAAAAAGATTTCTGGTACTTCTTTGTCTTGATTATGAAATAAAATTCTGCCTGTTGGGTTTGGAGGATGAAACAGATCACACCCTTAAGTTCCTGCCAAACTTGAGACTGAATTTCTTTCATGTTGAAGAGTAGATAGGAAGTTCCTTGGTGGCTCAACCAGTTAGGATCTGGCATTGTCACTCCTGTGGCTCAGATCACTGCTGTGGCCTGGGTTCAGTCCCTGGCCCAGGAACTTCTGCATTGCTGCAGACATGGCTGAAAAAAAAATCTAGACTGGGTGGCTGAGGGCACAGGGGCCCCTGGCAGCCACCAGGATCTGTGGAGGAAGGCACACAGCCAGGGCATTGGGGCTGGTGAAGGGCATTGCCAGCTCTGCCTATCATCTCTGTCTGGAACTTCTCAGGTTTCTCAGAGGTGGGGGCAACAATTCTGAAATAAATTGACCTGAAGCCCACAATCAATAATGTACAGGCTCATCTTTAGGCCCCCTCTATCCTCTCTACCCCCATGGCAGTCAGTTGGTAGCCCTGTTACCGGACCTCTGCTCATTTCATTCTGCAATGTAGAATCACTTATTTACATGCCTGTCTCCTAGGAGACCGGAAAGCCTTTGAGGATAGAAATGATACGATAATAGTTCATGGATCACAACCTTTACTTATTACAACCTGCCGTCCTTTGTGTGATTTCACTTCTGGAAAAAAAGAAATTCCATGCAAATATTTTCAGGATTTGAATGGAATTTGAAAATGTACTCTTGTACAGTTAGATTTTAAATATTCTTTAGAATGCAACCCTGCTATGACCATGCCCAAAATCTCATGTGATTTTTTTGCAGGCACGTTAGTGACATTTATTGCTGGAAGAAATAGTCACTAGGCTGTTAGAGGACCTAGTGACCATGTTCACACCAAGCTCACATCTTTGAGAGCCAACATCCTACCCATATGGAAGCCACACTGCAGCAGGAAAACTATCCCAGCCCGCAGCTTGCTTGACACAGGCTTGCTTGCTGCTGGCTCTCTATGGGCACAGCCCTGTACTTATATGCCCTGACAGTGACTGTTTTTCTTACATTTCACCCCTAGCAGGCATCTCACTTGTACGCCGTCCACCCCGCTACCCACCGCCTGAGTCTCAGCCCTGACCTGTGTTAATTTACAATCCACGTTGAGCCTTCTAGCCTCATCAGGTGCTGCATCTCAGCATCTTTGCATTGTCTACAGAGGTGGTTCTCCAAGGGTGGTCCCAGACCTGCAGAGTCAGCATTGCCTGGGAAGTAGTTGGAAATTCAGTATCTCAGGTTCAGACCTGCTAGAAACACTGGGAGTGGAGACCAGCCACCTGTGTCCCCTCCAGGTGATTCTGATACAAGCTTAAGTTTGCAAGTCACAACTCTGGAGATGGGAGAGGTGGGTGTTGATTGTTTATTTGAACAGTGTGTCCAGTTCCCGGATGAATCTCCTGGAGTTTCTGCCTCCCACCTGCTCGAGCATCCCCACAGACCGTAGCCTGCAAACAGCTGGAAGCAGAACCCACAGCCCAGGCTTGGTTCAGCTTCCTGGAATATGGTGTCACCGTCACTGGCCTCGGGGCCCCAAGCTCCCACATGTCTGGGAAGGAGGTCCAGACGCATGAAGAATAATGAGGGAAAAAAACAAAGAAATGTAGCCTGAAAAAGGAGATTAAGGATGGACATGATGCATGACTTCAGCTATCTTAAGAACCATAATGCAGAAGACTTAAAATGATTCTTTAGTTATAGGTTACAAGCAGGACCAACAAATAGATATCACAGGGACCCAGATTAGTGCCAAATGATAAAGAACATCCTGATACATAATCATGGGTTTACACCCAGAATGGGCTGGCCGTACGTATAATGGTTCATCATCCTTGGTCATGTTCAGGCAGAGGCCATTGGACCTCAGAACTCAAGGCTGCGATAGAGCTGTTTCCTGATAAGGCAAGGGTGGCCCTGGATCACCTTAAGGTTTCTCCTGACTTTCTGTGATTTCAGCGCCTTCAGATAATAGATACCAACACACATAGGAAGGAGGGAAAGGAGGGAGGGAAGAAGGAATAGTGGGAATGACCCCGAAATGATTTATATCTTGATACTAAGCTGGATTATAATATGATGTTATATTTGATGTTACAAGTGTGACATCAAGTTCACCTTCCTACTATGTGTTTTGCTGGAATGGTGTTACTTCTTATAGTTAAGATGCATCTGTGAGCTTGTGTAGAAAAAGATTGGGAGAAGCAAAGAGGCAGTTCATTGACTTCGGCAGCATGTGCAAAGCAGGTGGTGAGGATACAGTAAAGAGTTAAGATGTGGTTTCTCAGCTGGAGTTCTTAAGCTGGGGTGGGAAGGTAGACAGATCCCTAAAAAGAGAGACCTTACCTGAATGAGAACTAAGAGGGGGGCTGGGTTCAGAAAGCATCAATGGTTAACCTCAAGGCAGAATATTAAATTCACCCACTAAACTGAATTGTTAATTGCTATAACACTGTAGAAAGTACTGCTTTTAACCATGAAATTCATGTTTTTAAAATAAGAAGGAGTTCCCCTTGTGACTCAGTGGGTAACAAGCCCAACTAGTATCAATGAGGATGTGGGTTCAATCCCTGGCCTCACTCAGTGGGTTAAGGATTTGGTATTGCCATGAGCTGTGGTGTAGGTCACAGATGCAGCTCAGGTCTGGCATTGCTGTGGCTGTGGTATAGGCCGCCAGGTGCAACTCCAGTTGGACCCCTAATCCAGGAACTTCCATATGCTGCAGGTATAGCCCTCAAAAGCAAAACTAAAATGAAATAAAATAAAATAAGATGGAAAGGTTGGTTTAAAAAGAAGAAAAAGGGTTTCTACTGTGGTGTAGTGTGTTAAGAATTCCACTGCAGCGGCTTGAGTTGCTGAGGAGATGTGGGTTCATCCTTGGCCCTGCACAGTGGATCCGGCACTGCTGCAGCTGTGGCTCAGATTCAGTCTCTAGCCTGGGAACTTCCATATGCCACAGTGCAGCCATTTAAAAAAAAAAAAAAAAAAGGAGAAAGAGAAAGTTGTGTAGTCCTTTTTTAAAATCGTTGGTATTGTTGGCATTAAAGGAGTAAAATATTTCATTACAACTTGAGGAAGTTAACTAGTGGTCTCCAAAAGCTATAATTTGCTCTCAAATTCCCTCCCCAGCCCCCGATGTTTGAGCCACTTTAGACTCACAGAGAAAAGCACTTTAGATTTTTAAAAAGTTTGGAAATCAAGTGCAGATTCATCTACGATTCCCAGTACAAACTGTATTTAAGGACAAAGTGCCAGTAGTAATTGTTTTATTTGTTAAAACCTACCTGATAAGGAATCGTTTAACTACATTTTTAAAGAGCATACATTCCTATCCTAAAATGTATATAGAAGGAGTTCCCACTGTGGCTCAGCCATAATGAACCCACCTAGTATCCATGAGGACTCAGGTTTGATCCCTGGCCTTGCTCCGTAGGTTAAGGATCCAGCATTACCATGAGCTGGATTGCAGATGTGGCTCGGATCCTGGGTTGCTGTGGCTGTGGTGTAGGCCAGCAGCTACAGCTCTGATTCAACCCCTAGCCTGGGAACCTCCATTTGCCACAGGTGTGGCCCTAAGAAAAGAAAAATTACATCGCAAATTATATAGCCTTTGTTTCATTATATAGCAGGTGTCTATTTATTCAAAAAGGTCAAGGACGTGATGTGCTGATTCAGTGAACATTCTGGAAATGCATTTTCAGCGCACTACGTGAAAATGTCCATTTCACATTCAGCTCACAGCACTGAGTGGCATCAAACAGACTTTAATCTCTACCGATTTGGAGGCACATCCCAGTCCTTTTCTTCTGCCAACCCCACCCTTCTGGGCATCGGTCTTCATTGCACAGTGTTGTAGTCCAAGAGATTAGCCTGAAACTCTCTGATCTCACCCTGTGACAGCCCTGGAAAGGACACTTTTGGAATCACTCCCCAATAACTATTTGTTGGCTTCACATTTGTCCTTTCCCCACAAATATCTGGTCAGAATTGGGTGGAGACTTGGAGGGTTGTTCCCCCTGTGGTGCTAACATTGGACAAAGGACTGTTCTTCCCTGAGGACTCAGCAGGTGCTTCCCCCACCCTCTCCTTCACGTGCTGGTCACTCTGTGAGCTCCCGGGGGGCTGGGGCCTCTCGTCGCACCACAAGCAAGAGAGCAGCTCCCAGCCCAGATCCCATGAGGCCGGTCCCTGGTGCCATCTTTGTGTATGAAGACCTGCCTATTTTGTTTCCGTTTCAACATTGCTTTGACAACAATGACATATGTGCTGAACTCTATTAAGCGGGAAAAAAAAATGGAAGCATTTATGATGGTCATTCTGCTCTCTGTTCAGATCCTTTGTCCCAATATTCGGGTTAACATAAACAATCCTCTTATCCAGGATTTCCATACTGCAGATAATGCTGGTTTTACCAGCATGGCTGAAGCTGAAAGTGCATTTTTCACAAAGCTGGCGTTGCTGTTCTCTACTTGTGCCCCCACTGTCTTTCTCAGCAACCAGCTGCGTGAAATTCGGTTCTCCCTCTTTCTCTGCTCCCCTCCTGCCCACATCCCATCCCTACATCCCTCCCTTCACGTTCCACTCAGGGAGACCAGGTGCTTTTTGCCTGCCTTGCTAATCTCTCTGATAGTTATTCCCCTGTCTCTACACCCCTGCTATTATCCTAGCCAGGCCCGTGGTTTTTGGAGCTGAAAAGAACCACCTGGCTCAACCTTTTGCTTTTTATAGAAGGAAAATGACCTAAAGAAATGAAGTTAATGGTCCAGGCTTTAGGACGATGGCTTGGCAAGGACCGCCCACTGCCTCTCCCCTGAACGCCGCACCATTGCACAGCCAGTTTCTCTCCATTTCCATCCGTCCTGTGCAGATTCCAGGCTGTTCTTTGTGATTCACTGCTGCTAGATCTCTCCTCAGCTCAAAACCCTTTGGTGCCAAAATCCAAACTTCTGAACCAACATTCAATATCAAGCTAACTTGATGCCCAACCCTACCTTTTATATACACTTTGCAAACAAACAACTGTCCTGTCCATACCCCATACTCCTCACCTGCCCCAGGTGTGTGGGTTTTTCTGTTTGTTTGTTTTGGGGGTTTTTTTTGACTCCCACCCTTATCTACACGCAGTTTGCAAATCTGGATCCCACCTACCCTTCAGGGCAAATGTTGAACATCTTGCTTTCCAAAAGGCCTTTTCCCCTCCCCGCCACCCAGTTAGAAGTAATCTCTCCACCGCTATAGTGACATAGCTCTTCATCCAAAACCCCTTTGGCCACCCATTACCTTGAATAGCAATTAGGTGAATACATGTTGATATGTTCTGCTGGTCTCAAGCTTCTTGAGAAGACCCTAGTGTACTGGGCTTTTGCATCGCCCCAAACTCTTGCAGGTAGCCTTCGCTCTTCCAGGATTCAGAAATAAACCAATGTATCCATGTAAATTTCCCCATTAGCCAATATATGTAAAATGCTATAATTTCTCCAAGCCAAATGTTAATGTTTTTATTCATCTTTTTCATTATATATACTCGAGGTGGATAGCAGTTATATTATTTTTGTTATGATACATGCCTTAACTGTTAGAATAAACAATGTAACTATCACCCACTTGAAAGCATTTTAAATTAATTATATACTACTGGGTTTATTTGACACAGAAATGTAAAACAATGTAAAACATCCAATAAATAAAAATTTTCTTCTAGACCAAATCTCACTCCCCTTTGCACACACCCCTCCACCCCCACCCAGCACCCCATTCGCACACAAAAGACTAAAATTATCCTAGAGACTCATCAAACATTTACTGCCATCTTGTGGACAGAGACACACCAAAGTGGAACTGTCGTTTGCTTTCCTTACCAGCCCTGCTTAAATGTTGCATGATTAAACCAAAGGAATTAGCCTCTTCATTAATTAAAACGTTTGCCCAGAAAGTGGTTAGTCAAAAGCCAGAGAAGCCTTTGTTAATCATTCTTTATCATTACAGAACCTTAAAATGGTTGTCAAAAATATGCATACAAATTATCTTAATTTTCTCATTCCTAATATCCAGGAAGAAGTGGGGTTGGGCGGGGGGATGTCAGGAAAAGGGGACTGGGTGATTTTATAGGGTTTGCTTCTTGAAGCAAAAAAAGCGCAGAAGTTGTATGAATTAATGCATTAAGAGTGAGCAGTTTGCACTCTCAATTCACTGTTGAGGATTCAGTAGTCTCCTTGCCAAATTTCTCCCAAACAAGCTGCTGTCAAAACTAAAGAAATGCATTTTTCTCCACATGACCATAAAATCGGTATTTCATAGAAGGGACAACCAGAAGCCCACATTATTGGTCACTCATATATTGGAACTCAGATTAATTCATGTGAAGTGGGCATGAAATAGGGAGAATGAAATAAAACATTAAACAAAATTTCATTTCATTTTCCATGGAAGGAAGGGATCCCATCCCTACCGACCTTTCATTCCTTTGATTTTTACTGGTAAATCAATGATCTCCTATTTCAAATGGCATAGGTGCTGGAATATTTTCTTCTGTATTAAATATAGCCCTTATTCAAATACTGAGCCAGACCGTATCTACAATGTGTGCATGCTATTATTATGCCTCCAGGGTGCTTTATTGCCTTCTATTTGGCCTGTAATGAAACTCATATGTGGCATTGAACTTGTCCTGAAGAAATGATTTCTTATATGCAGAAAATTAGACCTGAAAGAGAACGGGACACCTCCAGCAAAGCTGACTCCTCTGGGTGCTCCCTTCCCCTCCATGTGCTGCATCTTTTTCCCCCATCCCTGCGCACGCTTCCAGGGAATCAGGATCACTTGTGTTTTGCATTTCTTTCCTTCCTCCTTGCCTGCCTCTATTAATCACTCTAGAAAAGTTATTGAGAAATTAGCTGTCTGATAAGGCCATGCCCAGCCAACAAAGGAGGATGTCTATTTACTTGTTAATTCACTGAACCAAAATATATGGACCACTTTCTATGTACTAGATGCTCTGGTAGCCATCAGGTTATAAAGGTGCAAATTAGCTCCCCTCCATCAGCTCAGTCTGAGAGGAGCGAAATAGGAAACTGACACAAACCCGCCGGAGAAGTGCAATGCCAGAGGTATACATACAGACACAGTTACAAGGAGCTTGCAGATGCCAGATGCAAGGTGCCTCCTGGGGAAATAAGGGTGAGGATTGTGGAAAAGATGAGAAGCCGTATGGTAGAGGGACTTTGGTCAAGACTGGAATCAGACTAATTATGAAAGCCTCCCTCCACTACAGGGACCCAACCCTGAGCTAAGCACCAGGGAGGACAAGAGGGGACAGATCCTCAGCTCCTTAAGAGGCAGAGAGAGCTCAAGGTGGTGACAGAGTGTAGAATCTGAAGGCACCGTGTTGGCCGTGATTCCTTGGTTTCCAGCTTGGGTGACGAGGTGAAGCACGGTGCCATTTCAATGAGCAAGGAAACAGAACTTTTGAGAAACAGATGTGAGGGTTCAGATGATGCGGCTCCTGTGTCCAGAAGCCAGAGGTAGGAAAGTTTCAGGAAAGCCATCAAAGAGGAGACCTGAAATATACTCACGGAATTTTGTCATTAGACTGGGGCATAAACCAGACAGGAAAGGGCTTGAGGAATTAATAGAAATGAAGTTAAACCGATAGGTCTCTACTCTGGCTGCATATTCGAATCACCTGAGGACCTTTGCGAGCCACCAATGGCCAGGCCGCACCCCAGACTTATTAAAGTTTCCTAGGCAATTAATTACTCTGTGCAGCTAAGGTGACACTGGTGTAGACTCTTCTTTGTAGAAGTTGTAATAGAAAAGAAATGAAAGCAGTTACAGAGTACTGTGGAAGGGGGGTTTGAAGATGAGAGATGTTTGAGAATAAACTGAGGGGGCAAATACTAGTTGAGATGGAGAAAAAAGAAAGATGAAAAGGATTAGTAGGTGGTGAAAGCTTGAAGAGGAAGTGAGAATAACTCAGAAGAACAAGGGGGTATTTAGGATGAGGTCTAGATGGAAGGAAAGCTATCCGGAAGTGAAGTTGGGAAGAAAAGATGGGTGTACATACAATTAAATCTGTAGGTGGAAAGGTGAGAAGACTCTTCATTATCAACATGACAGTAATTAAAGGCATCCTCAAACAGATCCGTTTGAAATGTCTCCTGCTGTGAATAAACAAACTTGTTAAGGGAACATTTCAGGAGACTCATTGCAGGAAGGCTGGGCAGAGGGGTGGAAGGGAGCGAGAAAGATGTAGAGAATCGTTCTAGTTTGTGCTTCATCTGTATTTTCCTAATTCTCACCCTGTCCCCCATGGGAAACCCTTCGCAACACAGCAGATCTTGCAGAGGTAGGTCGTGCTCTCTTTCTACAGCCGGTACCATTTAGTCTCCTTCAGCACCTGCATCAATAAACACTTTCGTGAGCATGTGGCCACATGAGGTTTCGGGAGGACCCGTGTAGGCCAGATTTTGTCCTCTGTACCTCTGTGACCTGACGGAGAACAGTCATCATAGATGAAGGAGGAAAACATCAAACACAAGACAATACTGACCGATGATGAGCTCAGTCCTTTGAGAGAGAGAGAGAGAGAGAGAGAGAGAGTGTGTGTGTGTGTGTGTGTGTGTGTGTGTGTGTGTGTGTTGCAGAGGCCAGCACAGTATTTGCCTCTGCATTTTGTCCCATAACAGTTTTGCAGACAAGCCACCTCTACCTCCTTTTAAGGCATTGCTTTCCGATGCGTTGGCTGATGATATTGCCCAGAAAGTTTTCTTTCTTCAAGCTGTCTCCACACTGTCCTCACAGCCTCCTCTGCCAGGAAGGAGAGGATGCAGTTCTCTGTCTCTTTAGCCTTTCTAACCAGTGAGGCTACTCCACCCAACACACCACGTGCCACCTCATCAGTTTCAAAGGCAGAATGGGTTTGGGACCTGTGGATGGAGGGCCAACCTGGCTGCCTCATAAACCATTTCACGGCCAAACTTCCATGCTCAGAACCGTCCCCTGAATGTTTCCGTTCTATTGAATCTGAACTTGAGGAGCACAAAGCAGAGCACAATGGAGCCTCTTGCTTTGGAATATGTTGGAACCAAGGACTCTCAAAGTCTACTTTAGGGCTTTCATTTCATGAAAACAACAACAACAACAACAACAAAAACACTATACACAACAAACTTTTATGATCCCACCCATGACCTGTTAGCCAGGTTATCATCTCTTTCCTGAAGGAATCAGCAGAAACAGTCCAGACCTTTGGGGAGATGCTTTAAGGATATATACCCCTAAATAGAAGCTACCAGGAGATGTTTTCTTAGTTATCTTTCAGGCCCTTCTTTAAAAGCTGTATATTGCAGCAGATAAGGACAGGCAGCTGGCATTCCACAGATCCACTAATCCTCTGGCTCTGTCACTCCTGCCTCAAGCCAACCTTCATCTGGGAACCGGCAATCATTTCTGCCAGCCGGTCAGAAGTTTGTTGTCCGGATATACTGAGATACAGCGAGCGAGAGATTAGCACAGCGCCTGCCTGCCTGCCTCGCAGTCAGGGCTTGGAAAACACGCACTAGCATTATTTTCATTAATATGAGGAAGAGACTTGGTGAGGGAAGACAAAAGGGAGAGAGGTGGGAAGTCCACCTGCAAGAGGGAGGAGCAGAGACTGTCATTCGCTTCCATCCCTGAAACGCCACCGCTTCAAGGGGAAACTCCTCTCATGACCCCCTATAGGGCAGGGTTTTTTTTCCCCCTCTCTGTGTTTGCACTTGCTATATAAAAGCGGGCTCTTGTAACTAATCATGTTTTCCTCTTCACATTTTATGCTAGAAAATATCTAGGACTATATAGGACATGATTTTTTAAGACCCATCTCCCACCTGGCACCCTCTAATTTTCGTGTACTTTTCTCTTTGCCTTATTGTTTTGTTTTTATTTTAAACCTCTTTAGGAAGTCGTATTATTATGTGCAACCATGTAGCTGCTTTAAGTCATTCTTTTGGATAAAGGATATCCTTGCTCAAAAATAAAGAACAGATAGCCGTATATATTTTTCCCCTTTGGGTTCTGGTTTTGAACAATCCATTATTTATCCCAGAAATCAGCAAGTCAGACTCTTGCTCCAAGCCAGCCAGATCATCCAGGAGCAAGCTTCAGAATTACTGCAGAGGGTCACCTTTAGGCGTGAGTGGACAATGCATTTAAAATGGCCCGTTCATTCTGCCCTTGGCACAGATGCTGTGGTGGTTAATTATTTTGATGCTAATATATGTGCATATCTTTTTTAATGTGAATAACAGACTGAAAATTTGGATTGAAACCAGTCATCAACAGATGGCAATCACTCAGGGTCATGACTGTCCTGGGCTGGGTTTTTCACCAGTGGCTTTCAATATAAGCTCCAACCTGGCCTACGAGTAACTCCTTCCACCCAGAACCATCCCACTGGGAAGGTCCTTGCCTGTTCTCCTTAAAGAAGAAAAAAAATTTCCTGTGTGCACCTGCGCAAGAGTCCCAAGGCGGAAATCATAGAAATATTTTCACCAGCAGTGAGCTTAAAATGTCCCATGTTTTTCTTAGTGTGAAGTGATGTTTCTAAAGCTTTCTTTTTTTCTCTCTCTCTCTCTTTTTACATCTGCACCTGCAGCATATGGAAGTTCCCAGGCTAGGGGCAGAACCAGAGCTACAGCTGCCGGCCTAAGCCACAGCCGCAGCAACGCCAGAACCGAGCAGCATCTGCAAACTCTGTCGCAGCTTGAGACAAAGCCGGATCCTTAACCCACTGAGCAAGGCCAGGGATGGAACATGCATCCTCACAGACACTATGTCGGGTTCTTAACCTGCTGAGCCATCCTTTCTTAAAAGTATCTGTCGTGTAGAGTCACGTAGTGTGTCCTTTGGGACTAGCATGAAGAAAGAATGGCTGATATTTGCAAAAACAGCTTTGACCTGTATCCGTAATATTTAAATGATCCAATTCAATTTCACACTTCCCTGCTGAACACATATTCTCAGCTCACTGTGTATGCCACAGGACGACCCGCTCTGCCAGAGACCACAATCCGTGTGACTACAACATTTTGTAGTTGTGACATATTATATTGTAGCATGTAGTGATGAGGGGGCTTTTTCCCACATTTTCTTTGTACTGTTTTGAGCCATATTCATGCAATAAGAGGGGCCAGCTGGTTGCAGCTCTGACCCCAAAAGTCGCTCAGTCAGGCGCAGAAGCTCAGATGCCAGGTAACTTGGTTGGGACCATTTGAGTGAGAGTAAGAGAACACCCAGGTCAACCTGGATTAAGCCAAAAAACAAAAAACAAAAACAAAAAGGAGGGAGGATTTACTGTAACTGAAAAGTGGCCAATAAAGCGACTTCAAAATGTTTTAATTCTGTAGCTCAAACGATGGCATCAGACCGCCTTCCTCCCTCAGGCTCTCCAGCTCTGCCCAGGTGTGCTGGCTTCAGCCTCAGACAGGATCTGTCTACTTAGCACCTCGGAAGCTCTAGTCTTATTTTCTCCCAAGACAGTTTCCTTACGTGACCCACCCTCTCTGATCGACCATCTTGGTCCTGGATGCTTATTTCCACGCATACAAATGTGCACGAGCTACGTATTCACTATTAAATAATTTAATAACATATAATAAATTCCTTGGCTTGGCGCACCGCTTACATAAATTAGAAACAGTCTTCTTTATGTCAGGCGATGCCTCTGCATACCACTAGTTTCTAGAGGCTGGAGAATGCATTTTTCTGACTATGTCTCAGGATACAGGCTGGTCTTTTGCCAGCTTTCTTGCTGTTAGTTCATTTCTTTAATAGCATCGTGGGGAGAGGCTTTTCAGAATCCAGGGACTCCAGCCTCAACCCTTTCTATTAACTAAAAAACCTTGAATAACCCTCCATATGGTGCTGCCATGACGTTTGATAAATACCTCGCTGATTATTTACACAGCTTTATGCTTATTTTGACAGGTTGATCTCACATTAGTCTGTCTTGCAACCAAACTTTCATCATCAGCATCTTCCCACAGCTCTCTATCCCTGGGTTAAGTGATCTACAGAATTTCTGCTGCAGCAAATTTGGGGGAAATGATAAGAAGGAAAGTACACTCTAAAACAAAAGCAGACAAAAGCAATCCCGAAGACCAAGAAAAGGGACAAAACTCTCTGAGAGGTCCCAGTGCATGTATTTGTACCTTCTGTCAGCACAGCTCCTGACTGTAAACTGCCTTAACTACCAGGATCAATAAAGGGCAAACCTGAAGACGGTAATTATGCTAATGGGTAGTGACTAGAAAACAGGCAGGCTGCAGGATAAGCGGACAGCATCTCAGGAGAAACAGACACGTTTGTTAAGAGGAGCAAGATGAGGTACCTTGCTGAGGTTTTTCCTATAATCAGTTTTCTCAGACAGGCCAGATACATTGGTCAACATCATTTGAGTTCCTAGGACAAAAGAAGCTTTGAGCAGGCACTTCTTTTTCAATTTAATTTTTGTTTTATATCGGCGTGTAGGTGATTTACAATATTTGATTAATTTCAAGTGTACAGCAAAGTGATTCAGATATGTGTGTGTGTGTGTGTGTGTTCATTCTTTTTCAGATTCTTTTCCCATATGGGTTATTATAGAATATTGAGTAGAGTTTCATGTGCTACACGGTAGGTCCTTGTTGGTTATCTCTTTTATGTATATAAAAGTGTGTATATGTCAATCCCAAACTCCCAATTTATCTCTCCCCACCTCATTTCCACTTTGGTAACCATAACTTTGTTTTCAAAGTCTGTGAGTCTATTTCTGTGTTTTAAATAAGTTCATTTGTATCATTTTTTAGATTCCACATATAAGTGGTATGTATCATGTGATATTTGTCTTTCTCTCTCTGACTTACTTCACTTAGTATAATAATCTCTAGGCCCATCCATGTTGCTGCAAATGGCATTATTTTGTTCTTTTTATGGCTAAGTAATATTCCATTGTATATATGTAACGCATCTTCTTTATCCATTCCTCTGTTGATGGACATTTCGGTTGCTTCCTGTCTTGGCTATTGTGAGTAGTACTGCAATGATCCTTGGGGTACATGTATCTTTTTGAATTATGGTTTTCTCTGGATATATGCCGAGGAGTGGGATTGCTGGATCATATGGTGTGCTATTTTTAGTTTTTTAAGGAACCTTCATGCAGTTCTCCTTAGGGGTTGTACTAATTTATATTCCCACAGTGTAGGAGGGTTCCCTTTTCTTCACACTCTATAGCAGGCACTTCTGAACAATATCAAAGAAATAAAAGACCCAGCACCTGCCTTCAGGAAGCATACAGCTTAGTTCAATCTACAACAGCACACAATACATGTGTGCATACGTGCACGCGCACACACACACACACACACACACAGAGAAAGTCACTTTCACTGCAAACACATGTCACGAACTGAGAGCATAGATACCAAGGTACTATCAAGAGGAGAGGGACTAAAGTCAGATGGGATGCATCACAGAAAACCTCTTGTAAGTATTATATTTGGGATGAGACTTTAAGAGTTAGTTACTATTCTACAGTAAAGAGAGGATTAAGGCATCTCAAGGTGTGAGACTCGGCTCTCGGTAAAAGACATTAAGAAGATCCACCACAGAAGCTACCCAGTTGTCATTACATTATAATTCTTAAAAAATATCTTACTAGATATGGAAGCATTAAAGCTCTCCATGTATGGGTAACATCTCTATGAATATAACATGCACACAATCCTAAAACTAGTAACCAAAGGAGTTAACCTAAGTGTGTACAGGCACCAAAAGAATAAACTAGCCAGTCGAAATTTTAGCTTAATTACCCCACGAGGCTGCTGTGAGATTCTGAATTTTCCAATAAACTTTGGCCACTAAAATTTTACACATAATTTTTGATCACCTGAATTATATTTGATTCAAATATTAATAAAATCTAAATAAAACTTAGCCAAATACATGAATATTGAGAAAGATGGTTGGAACCTCCTGGCTCTGTAAATACCAACTCTATTTAATGCCATCCTAAAACTCTAGCTCTAGTTATGAAGGAATCCTTTCCCCAGAAACTGAACTATAGAACAGTAACTAACTTTTTCTATCATATTTATTTCATGAAAGAGCTGTAGAGAATCAGAAATATCACACCCATCCCAGGAATCATATTTCGGTGTTTAAGGAGAAGTCTGACTCGTCTAGTTAAATGGCTCAGATTTGAAGAGAAGTTGCACCATTGAGCGCCGGACTATATTTTTAAAAGAAGGTACAAACAGCACAGTGACAGTAAGCACTGTGTACTTTGGAACTGTGAATTCTGGAAAGGGGGTGTTCCATGTGGTGAGGTGCTGTAGAAACGAAAGCTGTGATAATGAACAAGTCACTTCCCCCTTTAAATGCTGACTGAAGAGTCCACCGTGCACAAGGGGTGGGGTGGGCAAGGCAGTGTGACCTGGATGGTCTCTGAGCGCTTTAGAGCTCAAAACATTTCCTACCAGGTCCTAGAAACTGGGACAGAGGAAAACTTACGTTTGCAGGGTTATATAACTGCTACCAGCAGGGGGCAGCACTGCTTAGATAATCACTGTATTTTTGCCCTTCCTCATTTAGGAAAGCCTGTGGGAAAAGATTTATCCCTTTAGCTCTTTGCTGCTCAGAAACATACCAGTGGACCAGACCCAAAGAATACCTTGCATCTCAAGGCACCAGCACTCATCCAACAGGTGTGCCTACAACCCATTTCCCATGGACACTTTCACTGATGGTATTGCTTGTGGTTGATTTCCTGATTTTCCTTTTTATCTTTATCTTCCATTTAGGTCCTACTTGATTCTTGCTAGGAGGAAGAATAATTTTATAAGAAATTTTAGAATAATTTTATAAGGAATTTCAGAATAATTTTAAAAGGAATTTTAAAATTTAAGAAACATTGGAGCATTTTACCAATTTTTCTCTCCCAAAAATGAAGTCCCCCGTTTGTAGTAGACTTTGAGACAGGAACTCTTCAAGAAGATGAAAACATTTCATGGAAGGAAATGACTCCCTTTTGTTAGGAAAGGACCAAAAAACAAACAAACAAACAAACAAACAAAAACAGAAAGAAAAAAAGAAACTATCAATTGACCAATGCTGCCCTCTGCGGCTGAAGGAAATGAGGCCAAAACAAGTGAATGTCTTGTTCCAAGAACTGTTTTATTTTAATGTTTACTTTAAAATCCAACTTGCTTATAGCATAATACTGAATTACATCTCCTAATTAACTTTTAAAGCCCAGATTTGATAGTAGGATTAATGCTAGCCTTATTTTCATGATAATTGAAAAATTACTAGAAAACATTCGTTCCATTTAATAAAAATGTGTTACTCTACAGTAAATTTTAATTCTAATTATATGTCGGGCTTTCATTTTGCTGAAGTCTGTAACCTTGAAATGCTTCATCTAAAACTAGAGACCATTTTCCATAAAACAAGCATATATGGGGGCTTGAACATCTAAAACTGTTACCTAAAAAGCAACAGAGGCTGTGGTCTAGAGCTTGCTGTCCTCGGAGAACTGTTATCACTTAAATGAAAACACTTCTATCCATTTCTTTTCTCTTTATCTTTCCTTGGGCATTATTCATAAACAATAATCATTGAAAACAGGGTTGTATAATGTGAAAAAACTTGTGTTTTGAGCCAGACATACTAGGATTTAAAAATCAGCTCTGCGAAGTTCCCATCGGGGCTCAGCAGAAACGAATCTGACTAGTAACTATGAGGACGCGGGTTCGATCCCTGGTCTTGCTCAGTGGGTAAAGTATCCGCCTGCTGTGAGTGTTAACCTTGAGCTGTAGTGTAGGTCACAGACGTGGCTCAGATCTGGTGTTGCAGTGGTTGTGGTGTAGGCTGGCAGCTACAGCTCCAATGCGCCACTTTCAAGACTCCAAGCCTCGTGTATGCTTGACCTTGTGAGGTTCCATCTCAAAACCCAACCAATGGGCTCTGAGAAGCCCAGGCCACATGGAGAGGCTACATGTAGACATTCTGGTTGACAACACAGCTGGGCTCCCAGTCAACACCCAGCATCAACTGCAGCCACACAAGTGAGCCATCTTGAATGTCTAGCACATGTGGGCTTTTAGACCCCGCCAGCACCTGCCCCCCATCTGACCGTGGCCGTATGACAGATCCTGGCCAAGAACTACCCAGCTGAGCCCAGCAAATCCGCTGGACTATGAAGGATCATCTTAACTTGTAATTTCAAGCCACTAAATTGTGGTCTGGTTTGATATGCACGCAATGATAGATAACTGGAACAAAGCTACAGGGTGGAATTTCTATTTTAAAGAGCCACTAGTCAAAGCCCAGAGAAACAGCTGAGAGGGGAGGGGCTCTCACTATACGCATTTGCCTGTAATTCCTAATCTTGTTTCTCAAGGCATTGTTTCAACACTTCCAGGAAAGTTCAATTCGATTTTGAAGGGACATGAGGGGGCTCAAGAAATGTTGGATGATGACAAAGGGAATGAGTGAATAAATGTTTCCTATTATGGAAGTCCTCTAGCAGAAAGCATCTAATGACCAGCAATGAAGCTAGAAGATTCATTAAGAATCCGTTATTTCTAAGCCGTTTGGGGGATATAAGTCCTTTTCTAAGCAAGTATTGTAAACATCAAATAAATGAACATTAGAAAGAATGACAGTGTGCCAGCTTGTTCTGTGGCCAAGACAGAACGTAGGTTAGAGCTGGGGAAATGCTCTTGGGTTGGTAGCTCATGGAAAAGTCTTTTTCCCCCTGATGTGGAGCCCGCACTGTGTCCTCAATGTTGGATGGAAGAGAGAAAGGCGATTCGGAGTGGGAAGTGGTTTGGAAGTCAGAGGCGGGAATAAGTACAATGCAAAAGGACTAAAGACTTAATTAACACCCTACATAGGAGCTGGTACCCAATATACAGAAGGAACACTGGGCAGTAAGGGGCACAAAGTCCTGCATGATCAGAGCCACATCAGAACCCTAAGGGACCATGAGTTCCCTTAGTTGGAAAATGGAAAGAGGAAAAAGTCAGGGAGTAAGCTGGGATGTCGGCTAGAAGCCTCAGTCTCTTGGGCTGGAAAGTGTGTGGGGTGACCCACGTTTGTTCCCTTGACCTGAAAACTACACATGAGGGAACTGGAACGAGGCCAGGGTGGGGGGCGGTATTTGTTCATGCTAAGAGGGTATCTCATAGTATGGTGAGGGGGTACCACCATACATATGTGTTGCCATGAGCATTTTCAGAGGAGCTGCACTTTTACTGTAATCTCATTAAATCCAGTGGAGCAGGTTGACTAGAAAACTGCCGAGTGGGTATGGCCATCCCGGGTCACCTGATCAGCTGGGGGACAGCCCAGACCCAGGTTTTTCCCCCTCCCAGTCGGGTTCACACCACACCACTCTGTCCTCTCCGGATTTTTATCTTGTCCAGGACCCACCAATGTCTTCCAACGACCTTGTTTACAGCACAGAATAACACCATAAGGCTGCTTTTTAAAGACGTTTTGAGAAATGGCATCTTACTCTTTGTTAGAAATAATGAGACTGATTGCTAGACCCAAATAGAATCTGTCTATCACTGACATAACTCAAAAAGCTATTTTTGTGGGTCACATTCTATGTGATAAACGCTGTCATTTTAGGGGCCACCTCCCTCCGTAACTCCATACCGTGAGCCATTTTCTCGGCTGAGTGGGACTCCTCCACAGAGAGTTTATAAATGACTCTGATTCCGAATGGAGGAGGAACGGATAAATAAAGTTGACAGTTCACAGAAGAGGTCTTCATTACGAAATTATGGGGGGGGGGGGGGTTGTAAGTCCAGAAGACGAATCTGCAACTAATGCCCCTTTGGTGCCCTTGTCCTGTATGCATCTCCTCACACTGACTATGAAAGAACAAGAAAGGCCCATTTTCCCTCCGCATCATCAATTACAAATATGTCCTCTCTTCCCCTCCACGTGAAATTGCCTTTCTTACAAATTGCCCTGTGCTGGCACCTTGTGAAGTAAACATCCAGAATCGTGGGGCATCTTTCTCTCTTAGACAAGGGGGGACTCACACCCCATTGGTGCTCTGAGAGGCAGGCTGGCCCCCTGTGTGGTTGTCCAGGAGTGGGAGGCCGGGAGAGGCTGGCTGGCCCCAGGCCTGGTTATGAAGCTCTTTACCCGCATTGCATGTTATTAATCTATAAAGGCTGTTTGGCGGGCAAGAAGCTGATGGCCATGGATACAAATAAAACCAGTCTCCCTTCTGCCCAAACCCTAGAGAAACATCTTGACAAGGCTGTTGGTGAAAGGTCAAGGGCCTGCTGCAGCGCAGATGGCCGGAGAGCTGGTGTGCAGGCTGAGAGAAGGCTGGAAGCATTTGTGCATGGGCCGGTTCCCTGCTAGGGGATCTTGATGCTTGGCTCCATCGGCTAGAAAACGCTTCACTGCACATGATTTAAAGATCTGAAAAGAGGTGTTCCCATTGTGGCTCAGTGGTAATGAACTCAACTAGCATCCATGAGGATGTGGGTTCGATCCTTGGCCTCACTCAGTAGGTTAAGGATACAGAGTAGCTGTGAGCTGTGGTGGAGCTTGAAGATGAGGTTGGGATCCTGCATTGCTGTGGCTGTGGTGTAGGCCAGCAGCTATAGCTCTGATTGATTCCCTAGCCTGGGAACCTTCATATGCCCAGGGTGTGGCCCTAAAAAGACCAAAAAAAAAAAAAGATCTAAAGGGATGAACTATGTGTTTCACTGCCAGTCATCTGCTGAAAGAAAAGAGTGGGTGATTATAGAAGAAATCTTTATTTTGACATCTAAAGGACCACCTGAGAAGGTCTACAATGATGCTTACCCAAAAAAGCACTTAAACACAATCATTTAAATTAATTCTAAACATTTGTAGCTGCATAGTTAGATGGTACAGAAGAAAAATATACCCTATGAAGGTAATCTCTATTTTCTCTTTTTTTCTCAAGTATGGCTCCATGTATGTACTTCTGTTAGGAAAACTTATTCCGTTCACTTCCCTTCATAAATATTGTGTGCATAGTAGAAATGGCTTGGTTCCTACACATCCGATTGGTTCTGTGCTGTGTAACTAATTCAGTTTGGTTTCATTGTGTTTTCACAAATCTAGAAAGTAAGAGCACAGCCAACACTTGACATGACATTTTTATGTAACACTTGTGTTTCTCAAGCCAAAACTTAGAAGACCTAGGAATATTACCGACTCTTTGCTCGGGTTATGCTTAAAAGAACATGAATTCTAAAAAAGAATGAAATAATGCTTACAGCAGAGGTTGGACCTAGAGATTATCATACTAAGTGAAGTAAGTAAGAAAGAGAAAAATTGGAGTTCCCCTTGTGGCTCAGTGGTTAACGAATCCAACTAGGAACCATGAGGTTGTGGGTTCGATCCCTGGCCTCGCTCAGTGGGTTAAGGATCCATCATTGCCGTGAGCTGTGGTGTAGGTTGTAGACGCAGCTCAGATCTGGTGTTGCTATGGCTGTGGTGTAGGCTAGTGGCTACAGCTTCAATTAGACCCCTAGCCTAGGAATCTCCATATGCCGCAGGTGTGGCCCTAGAAAAGACAAAAAGAGAGAGAGAGAGAAAAAATATATATATATATACCATACATATGCTATTGCTTATATGTGGAATCTAAAATATGACACAAATAAAATTATCTATGAGATAGAAAGAGATTCACAAATAAAGAGAGCAGACGTATGATTACTAAAGGGTGAGGAGAAGGGACAGATTGGGAATTTGGAATTAGCAGATGTCAGCTCTTATACAGAGAATGGATATTGGAATTCCCTAGTGGCTTGGTAGGTTAAAAATCCGGTTTTGTCACTTCTGTGGCTCTGGTTGCTGCTGTGGCACAGGTTCGCTCCCATTGCTGGGAACTTCAGCATCCCTCAGGTATGGCCAAAAAAAAAAAAAAGAAGAGGAAAAATGGATAAACACAAGATCCTCCTATACAGCACAGGCAGAGGGAGCAACTGAAAACAGCATTGCTCCATGATCTCGGAGCTCCACTGGTCCTCAGCGAAGCCTCCCTTCCTTCTCCTGCCTCCAAATAGGGACTAGATTTAACACATCCTTTTAAGCAGCCCCTGGCACCATTTATGGAAGCGTTCGATACCATGTGACAAACCATAACGGGAAAGAATACGAGAAAGAATTCTTTTTATATATATAACTGAATCACTTCGTGGCACAGTAGAAATGAACCCAAGTGTCACTGTAAATCAACTATATTCCATAAAATAATTTTTTTAAAAAAAGAACATGAATTTGTCGACATTCAGATTACTCGAAGCCCTGGTTTTCTGGGAGGTCAATATAGAGGTATTTTAGGCTCAGCGCATAGACATGGCTTATGTTTTTTCTAGTGTTCGAGAAAAAAATGTCATTGGATTTTTCGGTGTTCTCCAAATTGGGGGGTCACTGTTGGGGAGACAGAGGATACGCCTTTGTGAATACTGGTTATTGAGTTTGCAAGAAGACGGTGGTGCCGCCTCAGGAAAGTTGAGATGTTCTAGGCAGAACTGTTGGTCTGCTGTTGACGAGCAGCCTGAGAAATTCCTGTCACCTCCCTCACCAGTGGCTGCTGGTGCTGCCCTGATATTTACAAATCAACCCCAGCCTTCCACGAGAGGCAGGGGGAGCAAGTGAAAACAGCATTTGCTCCACGATCTCAAAGCTCTTAGGTGGTCTTAGGTGGTCCTCAGTTAAGCCTCCCTTCCTTCTCCTGCCTCCAAATAGGGCTAGATTTAATAGATCCTTTTAAACAGCCCCTTGCACCGTATATGGAAAAGAGACATGCATCTCTTTTTAAGACAGCTCAGGTTTAACAGCCACAAACTAATGCTTCCACAGACAGCAGCTAGGCTTCCTAAACTGTGCTTGATAAAGTTGGAGATTGATTTTGATCAAACAAAGTTAGATTCTCTAACTGGCTTGCTTGCCTTTTATTTTAACTACAAAAAAAAAAAGATCTTCCTTGGAATAGAACCAGGTGTTGGTTTTAAATCAACATATTCAAGAAATTTGCACTACTAATTAGGACTTTCCAATAATAAACACTAACATCTGATAAAAGCAAGATATATCCCCTAGTGAATGACCTTTGGCAATGACAAGCTGACCAGCTAAAGAGGTTCTTTTTTTTTTTTTTTTTTTTTTTTTGTCTTTTGTCTTTTTAGGGCCTAACTCTCATCATATGGAGGTTCCCAGGCTAGGGATGCAATCGGAGCTACAGCCGCCAGCTTGCACCACAGCCACAGCAATGCCAGATCCAAGCCGCGTCTGTGACCTACACCACAGCTCAGGGCAATGCCAGATCCTTAACCCACTGAGTGAGGCCAGGGATGGAACCCGCAACCTCATGGTTCCTAGTTGGATTCGTTTCCGCTGCGCCATGAGGGGAACTCCCAAGAGGTTCTATGTTTTATGGTTTGACTCCTCACCCCTGCTCCATCTTAACTGCCTCTGCAGTATGTACTTCATAGGTACCTGTGGAACTTTAACACAAACTAAATAGTAAAAGGCCAGACAGGAAACAGAGTGGAGCTCAGAGGAAGGGAAGCACATGTTGGAATTATTTTAGCACACATCAAAGCCTGATTTTGGTGTAGACTTAGCCAGAGAGGTAAATGATGTCTTTGGGCCTCAAGCATGTTGTAACTTTAAGTAATGGCCTAAGAAAATACACTGGGAATTAGGGTGAAACCAATGGGCTATTCTTTTGCCATAAACATGCTATGAGAAGTTTCCATGAAAGACAAGATACCTACATTGCCAAGAGTTAGGAGGGAAATGGAAATTCCAAATCCTAGCCATCCCTACCTTTATCCATCAGAAATAGGATTAGTGTGTAATGCAAAAACGAGAGGATTGTGGCAACACAAAATGAGACCAAATTGTATACAGTAGGATTCTAATTGCTAAGAGTGGGTCATAAATTTGGTGTTAGTGTATTATGCAGCTATTGCCAAGAAATTTAGATCCTGTCCCTACATGCAAAATACTGCCTTTTGTTTGGCTTTCATATGAGTAGATTTGATTCCAGAAAATTATTTTGAGATCATCAGGAACAAAAAGTCTTTCTAAACAAGAGGTGACTTTTTTTTTTTTTTTTTTTTTTGGCTGTTCAGAGATCTTTTTTTTTTTCTTTTATAGCCATGCAATGATCATCACAACCAAATTTTATAGCATTTCCATCCCAAACCCCCAGCACATCCTGCTGCCCCCCAACCTGTCTCATGTGGAAACCACAAGTTTTTCAAAGTCTGTGAGTCAGTATCTGTTCTGCAAAGAAGTTCATTGCGTCCTTTTTTAGATTCTACATGTAAGTGAAAGCATTTGATGTTGGTGTCTCACTGTCTGACTGACCTCACTTAGCATGATAATTTCTAGGTCCATCCTTGTTGCTGCAACTGCTGTTATTTCTTTCCTTTTAATGGCTGAGTAATATTCCATTGTGCATATGCACCACATCTTCTTTATCCACTCCTCTGTCGGTGGACATTTAGGTGGTTTCCATGTCTTGGCTATTGTATATAGTGCCGCAATGAGCATTGGAGTGCATGTATCTTTTTTTTTTTTTTCTTTTGTCTTTTTGCTATTTCTTGGGCCGCTCCCGTGGCATATGGAGGTTCCCAGGCTAGGGGTCGAATTGAAGCTGTAGCCACGGGCCTACGCCAGAGCCACAGCAACGCGGGATCCGAGCCACGTCTGCAACCTACACCACAGCTCACGGCAACGCCGGATCGTTGACCCACTGAGCAAGGGCAGGGACCGAACCCGCAACCTCATGGTTCCTAGTCAGATTCGTTAACCCCTGTACCACGACGGGAACTCCCCATGTATCTTTTTGAGTCATGGTTTTCTCTGGATAGATGCCCAGGATTGGGATTGCTGAATCAAAGATCCACCTCCTAGAGTAACGACAATAAAAACAAAAATAAACAAATTGGACTTAATTAAACTTAAAAGTTTCTGCACAGCAAAGGAAACCCTAAACAAAGTGAAAAGACAACCCACAGAATGGGAGAAAATATTTGCAAATGAAGTGACTGACAAGGGATTAATCTCTAAGATTTATAAACAACTTCTGCAGCTCAATACCAAAAAAAAACCAAACAATCCCATCAAAAAAAAATGGGCAGGAGAGAGGACAAGATGGCGGAGGAGTAGGGGGACACGCTCGCCCTCTCCCACAAACACAACAAAAAAAGCACATCTACAGAAGAAATGACTCGCACAGAACAACAACCAATCGCTGGCAGAGGAACCTAAACTCCAATAACGGCAAGAAATTCGTGACATTATTGGGCAGAACGGGAGAAAAGAGGAGAGTGAGAGAAGGTGAATCCGAGCGGGACGGGCGCTCCCGAAAGGGAACTGCGGAGGAGAAAGGGATCCCGCACCCTGGAAAGTCTCCTACCGGGGGAAAGATCAAACGAACCGGAGGAATCTCCAGATGCAGAGAAGAGTGTAGCAGTAAGTCGGAGTACGGAAAAACGATCAAGAACCCAACGGACCATCTGAACTACGGGCACAGTCACCAAAAATTGAGACGCCTGGGTGGGGGCTGGGCACCGAATCCTCGGCTCCAGAGGTTAGTCCCCGGGAAAGGGCCGGGGGACGCCTGGGTGGGGGCTGGGCACCGAGACCTCAGCTCTGAAGGTTGGTCCCCGAGAGGGGGCCGGGGGACGCCTGGGTTGGGGCTGGGCACCGAGACCTCGCCTCCGAAGGTTAGTCCCCAAGAAAGGGCCGGGGGACGCCTGGGGGGGGGGGCTGGGCACCGAGACCTCGGCTCCAGAGATTAGTCCCCGGGCTAGGGGGGCGGGGAAGAGCGGAAACTGCTTGGGAGGTCTCTAAACCATTTGACGGGGCAGAGACTGCCTGGGAGACTAGAAAACAAAGCTGTCGCAGAGGAAGGGAGCAATACTCTAGGGGCGGGGAAGTGGAAAGCCGCCTCAGAGAGAACCTGGGAGAAGAGCCTGGTCTGCGCCCGTGCTGGGGAGCGGAGAGAAGAAGGGGTGGGTCCCCATAGAATACCCCCCACGCCACAACAAGCTTACAGGCCCGCTAGCTAGCAGAAAGCTGTGCTTCCCAGTGCATTCCCTCCCCCGACCCCCGCCACCCCCTACGCTCTCGCCGAACCTGGGGCTGCCTGCCATCCAGGAGGGCTGGCCTCAACAATTGCCTGAAGCCTACCACCGCAGGGGCTCTCCCTGCACAGGCCTGCTTGCCCTTTGGAGGGGCTACACTTCCACAGAGCAGCACCAAACACCACCAGCCCCCTAGAAAAGGCCTGCAGCCCAGAAAAGCTAGAACAAGCCTAGCCAGGCCGTGAATAGATCGACCTAATTCTCCGACGGTTTTTCTGAGACGGGCTCCCCCGGGGAGGAGCCTCTTGAGTCTCCAAGGGCCTTGCTACACGCCCAAGACCCCAGGGGGTGCTAAGACCTAGTGGACCAGCTCCATAGGACTGCCAGCTCCAGGCAGGACCCCCTGCAGCCCAGAAAAGCTGCAACAAGCCTGGCCGAATTGGGAAAAGATCTCAGACGGTCTTTCGGAGTCGGGCTGTCCTGGGGAGGAGCCTCTTGAGTCTCCAAGGGCCCTGCTACCCGCCCAAGACCCCAGGGGGTGCTGAGACCTAGTGGACCAGCTCCATAGGACTGCCAGCTCCAGGCAGGACCCCCTGCAGCCCAGAAAAGCTGCAACAAGCCTGGCCGAATCGGGAAAAGATCTCAGACGGTCTTTCTGAGTCGGGCTGTCCTGGGGAGGAGCCTCTTGAGCCTCCAAGGGCCCTGCTACCCGCCCAAGACCCCAGGGGGTGCTGAGACCTAGTGGACCAGCTGCATAGGACTGCCAGCTCCAGGCAGGACCCCCTGCAGCCCAGAAAAGCTGCAACAAGCCTGGCCGAATCGGGAAAAGATCTCAAACGGTCTTTCTGAATCGGGCTGCCCTGGGGAGGAGCCTCTTGAGCCTCCAAGGGCCCTGCTACCCGCCCAAGACCCCAAGGGGTGCTGAGACCTAGTGGACCAGCTGCATAGGACTGCCAGCTCCAGGCAGGACCCCCTGCAGCCCAGAAAAGCTGCAACAAGCCTGGCCGACTTGGGAAAAGATCTCAGACGGTCTTTCTGAGTCGGGCTGTTCTGGGGAGGAGCCTAGTGAGTCTCCAAAGGCCCTGCTACCCGCCCAAGACCCCAAGGGGCGCTGAGACCTAGTGGACCAGCTGCATAGGACTGCCAGCTCCAGGCAGGACCCCCTGCAGCCCAGAAAAGCTGCAACAAGCCTGGCCGACTTGGGAAAAGATCTCAGACGGTCTTTCTGAGTCGGGCTGCCCTGGGGAGGAACCTCTTGAGTCTCCAAGGACCCTGCTACCCGCCCAAGACCCCAGGGGGTGCTGAGAACCAAGTGAAATCTGCTACCATCGTGGGGTGGACCTCCCAGTCCTGTCTGCCCTCAGGAAGTCCTCCTTTGCTTCAAAGAAACACTGTTAGTCCCATCAACACTCCAGAAAAGCCACACTGCCTCAAAAAAAGATTGACCAACAACGACAGCCCTCAGGAAATATTCCAGGGCAGTGACAAGGCAAACACTACCCGATAACGGAGAGTACAACTCCCTCAGGAGAAAGAAGACAACAAGCAAGATGAAGAAGCTGAGAAACCACCCCCAGTCAAACCAACAGGAGAACTCACCTAAAACAGTCAACAATGAAACTGATCTCTGCAGTCTGACAGACCTGGAGTTCAAAAGAGAAATAGTGAAAATACTGAAGGAATTAAGAGAAGATATGAACAGCAATGCAGATACCCTCAGAAAGGAGCTAGAAAATATAAGGAGGAGCCAAGAAAAACTAGAACATTCATTTGCAGAGATGCAAACTGAACTAGGGGCAGTAAAAACCAGAATGAATAATGCAGAAGAACGAATCAGTGATATGGAAGATAGAATAATGGAAATCACTCAATCTGGTCAACAGACAGAAAACCGAATCAAAAAACTGGAAAGCAATATAAGAGACCTATGGGATAATATAAAACGGGCCAATCTACGCATAATAGGAATTCCAGAAGGAGTAGAAAAAGATAAAGGAATGGAAAATATATTTGAAGAAATTATCGCTGGAAACTTCCCAAATCTAAAGGATACTGGATTCAAGATACAAGAAGCACAGAGGGCCCCAAACAAACTGAACCCAAACAGACCCACACCAAGACACATCATAATAAAAATGGCAAAAGTTAGTGATAAAGAGAGGATCCTAAAGGCAGCAAGAGAAAAACAGAATGTTACCTACAAGGGAACCCCCATAAGAATATCAGCTGATTTCTCTACAGAAACACTACAGGCCAGGAGGGAATGGCAAGAGATATTTAAAGTGCTCAAAGGAAAAAATATGCAACCTAGAATACTTTATCCAGCAAGAATATCATTTAATATAGAAGGGGAAATAAAAATTTTTCCCAACAAACAAAAACTTAAAGAATACAGCAACACAAAACCCAGGTTAAAGGAAATATTGAAAGGGCTTCTCTAAACCAAAAAGAAAGGAAGGAAAGGGAAGAAAAAAGAAAAGAAAAAAAAAAAAAAGAAGAAGAAGAAGAAGAGGAAGAACTAGGACTGAGGAAGATACAATCAGAGAGCAGTCACTCAAATAAGCCAGCATACAGATTTAATCATGAACATGCTTCAAACAAAATAAAATTAAAAAGAAAAAAATAAAAGAGTCATCAAAACCATAAAATGTGGGCAAGGGATGTTAGGAGGTAAATAATCCTTTTTGTTTGTATGTATGTCTCTCTTAATTTTAATATAATAATGAAGTGTTTGAACTTACAGGACCATCAGGCTAAAACACACAATTATGGGAAGGGGTTAGCATACTTAAAAAACAGGGCAACCACAAGCCAAAACCAAATATTGCATTTGCAAAAAATGAAAAAAAAAATACACTCAAGCAGATAATAACAGGAGACCATCCAACCAAAAAAAAAAAAAAAAAAAAAAAAGAAGAATGGAGAACCATAGAATCAACTGGAACACGAGGATCAAATGGCAATAAATAATCATCTATCAATTATCACCTTAAATGTCAATGGACTGAATGCCCCAATCAAAAGACACAGAATGGCTGAGTGGATAAAATGGCAAAAACCTTCAATATGCTGCCTACAAGAAACTCACCTTAGGACAAAAGATACATATAGATTGAAAGTGAAAGGCTGGGGAAAAGTATTTCATGCCAATAGACATGACAGAAAAGCAGGAGTTGCAACGCTCATATCAGACAAAATAGACTTTAAAACAAAAGACATAAAGAAAGACAAAGAAGGACACTATTTAATGATTAAGGGATCCATCCAAGGAGAGGATGTTACTATCATCAACATATATGCCCCAAACATAGGAGCACCCAGATACATACAACAAATATTAACAGACATAAAGGGAGATATTGATGAGAATACAATCATAGTAGGAGACCTAAATACCCCCCTCACATCGATGGACAGATCCTCTAGACAGAAAACCAATAAAGCAACAGAGATCCTAAAGGAAACAATAGAAAAGTTAGACTTAATTGATATCTTCAGGACACTACATCCAAAAAAATCAGAATACACATTCTTCTCAAATGCTCATGGAACATTCTCAAGAATCGACCACATATTGGGACATAAAGCGAATCTCAATAAATTTAGGAGCATAGAAATTATCTCAAGTATCTTCTCTGACCACAATGCCATGAAATTAGAAATCAACCATGGGAAAAGGAAAGAGAAAAAACCTACTCCATGGAGACTAAACAACATGCTACTAAAAAACCAATGGGTCAATGAGGAAATCAAGAAGGAAATTAAAAACTATCTTGAAACAAATGATAATGAAGACACAACCTCTCAAAATCTATGGGATGCTGCGAAAGCAGTGCTCAGAGGGAAATTTATAGCGATACAGGCCTTTCTCAAAAAAGAAGAAAGATCCCAAATTGACAACTTAACCCTCCACCTAAATGAATTAGAAAAAGAAGAACAAAAAAGTCCTAAAGTCAGCAGAAGGAAGGAAATTGTAAAGATCAAAGAAGAAATCAATAAAATAGAGACTCAAAAAACAATAGAGAAAATTAATAAAACCAAGAGCTGGTTCTTTGAAAAGGTGAACAAAATTGATAAACCCCTGGCCAGACTCACTAAAAAGAGGAGAGAAAGAACCCAAATCACCAAAATTATAAATGAAAAAGGAGAAATCACAACGGATACAGCAGAAATACAAAAAACCATAAGAGAATACTATGAACAACTATATGGCAATAAGTTTGACAATCTGGAAGAAACGGACAATTTTCTAGAACCTTACAGCCTGCCAAAACTGAATCAAGCAGAAACAGACCAACTGAACAGACCAATCACTAGAAATGAAATTGAAGAGGTCATAAAATCACTCCCTACAAATAAAAGCCCAGGACCAGATGGCTTCACAGGTGAATTCTATCAAACATATAAAGAGGAATTGGTGCCCATCCTCCTTAAACTCTTTCAAAAGGTTGAAGAAGAAGGAATACTCCCAAAGACATTCTATGAGGCCACCATAACCCTCATTCCAAAACCAGGCAGAGATACCACCAAAAAAGAAAACTATCGCCCAATATCATTGATGAATATAGATGCAAAAATTCTCAACAAAATCTTAGCCAACCGAATCCAACAACATATCAAAAAAATTATACACCATGACCAGGTTGGGTTCATCCCAGGTTCACAAGGATGGTTCAACATACGCAAATCAATCAACATCATACACCACATTAACAAAAAAAAAGTCAAAAATCATATGATCATCTCAATAGATGCAGAAAAAGCATTTGACAAAGTTCAACATCCATTCATGATCAAGACCCTCGCCAAAGTGGGTATAGAGGGAACATTCCTGAATATAATCAAAGCCATTTATGATAAACCCACAGCAAATATAATCCTCAATGGGGAAAAACTGAAAGCCTTCTCACTCAAATCTGGAACAAGACAGGGATGCCCACTCTCACCACTGCTCTTCAACATAGTTTTGGAAGTCTTAGCCACAGCAATTAGACAAACAAAAGAAATCAAAGGCATCCATATAGGAAAAGAAGAGATCAAACTGTCACTGTATGCAGATGACATGATTCTATACCTAGAAAACCCTAAGGACTCAACCCCAAAACTCCTTGAACTGATTAATAAATTCAGCAAAGTGGCAGGATATAAGATTAACATTCAGAAGTCAGTTGCATTTCTGTATACCAGCAATGAAGCATTAGAAAAGGAATACAAAAATACGATACCTTTTAAAATTGTACCTCACAAAATCAAATACCTCGGAATACACCTAACCAAAGAGGTAAAGGACCTATACGCCGAGAACTATAAAACCTTAATCAAAGAAATCAAAGAAGATGTAAAAAAATGGAAAGATATTCCATGTTCCTGGATTGGGAAAATCAATATTGTGAAAATGGCCATCCTACCCAAAGCAATCTACAGATTCAATGCAATCCCTATCAAATTACCCATGACATTTTTCACAGAACTAGAACAAACAATCCAAACATTTATATGGAACCACAAAAGACCCAGAATCGCCAAAGCAATCCTGAGAAACAAAAACCAAGCAGGAGGCATAACTCTCCCAGACTTCAAGAAATACTACAAAGCCACAGTCATCAAAACAGTGTGGTACTGGTATCAAAACAGACAGACAGACCAATGGAACAGAATAGAGAATCTGGAAATTAACCCTGACACCTATGGTCAATTAATCTTTGACAAGGGAGGCAAGAACATCAAATGGGAAAAGGAAAGTCTATTCAGCAAGCATTGCTGGGAAACCTGGACAGCTGTATGCAAAGCAATGAAACGAGAACACACCCTCACACCATGCACAAAAATAAACTCCAAATGGCTGAAAGACTTAAATATACGACAGGACACCATCAAACTCCTAGAAGAAAACATAGGCAAAACACTCTCTGACATCAACATCATGAATATTTTCTCAGGTCAGTCTCCCAAAGCAATAGAAACTAGAGCAAAAATAAACCCATGGGACCTCATCAAACTGAAAAGCTTTTGCACAGCAAAGGAAACCCAAAAGAAAACAAAAAGACAACTTACAGAATGGGAGAAAATAGTTTCAAATGATGCAACTGACAAGGGCTTAATCTCTAGAATATACAAGCAACTTATACAACTCAACAGCAAAAAAACCAATCAATCAATGGAAAAATGGGCAAAAGACCTGAATAGACATTTCTCCAAGGACGATATACAGATGGCCAACAAACACATGAAAAAATGCTCAACATCGCTGATTATAAGAGAAATGCAAATCAAAACTACCATGAGATACCACCTCACACCAGTCAGAATGGCCATCATTAATAAATCCACAAATAACAAGTGCTGGAGGGGCTGTGGAGAAAAGGGAACCCTCCTGCACTGTTGGTGGGAATGTAAACTGGTACAGCCACTATGGAGAACAGTTTGGAGATACCTTAGAAATCTATACATAGAACTTCCATATGACCCTGCAATCCCACTCTTGGGCATCTATCCGGACAAAGCTCTACTTAAAAGAGACACATGCACCCGCATGTTCATTGCAGCACTATTCACAATAGCCAGGACATGGAAACAATCCAAATGTCCATCGACAGAGGATTGGATTCGGAAGAAGTGGTATATATACACGATGGAATACTACTCAGCCATAAAAAAGGATGACATCATGCCATTTGCAGCAACATGGATGGAACTAGAGAATCTCATACTGAGTGAAATGAGCCAGAAAGACAAAGACAAATACCATATGACATCACTTATAACTGGAATCTAATATCCAGCACAAATGAACATCTCCTCAGAAAAGAAAATCAATCATGGACTTGGAGAAGAGACTTGTGGTTGCCTGATGGGAGGGGGAGGGAGTGGGAGGGATCGGGAGCTTGGGCTTATCAGTCACAACGTAGAATAGATTTACAAGGAGATCCCGCTGAATAGCATTGAGAACTATGTCTAGATACTCATGTTGCAACAGAAGAAATGGTGGGGGAAAAACTGTAATTGTAATGTATACATGTAAGGATAACCTGACCCCCTTGCTGTACAGTGGGAAAATAAAATTTAATAAAAAAAAAAAAAGAAAGAAAAAAAAAAATGGGCAGATCTAAAGAGACAATTCTCCAAAGAAGACATACAGATGGCCAAAAAACCACATGAAAAGATGTTCAACATCATTCATTATTAGAGAAATGCAAATCAAAACCACTGTGAGGTACCACCTTACACCAGCCAGAATGGCCATCATCAAAAAGTCTACAAACAATAAACGCTGGAGAGGGTGTGGCGAAAAGGGAACTCTTTTACACTGTTGATGGGAACGTAAACTGGTGCAACCACTGTGGAAAACAGTATGGAGGTGCCTCAGAAAACTAAAAAAAGAATTACCGTTTGATCCAGCAATCCCACTTTTTTTTTTTTCTTTTTATGGCTACACCCTTGGCAAATGGAAGTTCCCAGGCTAGGGGTCGAATCAGAACTGCAGCTGCCAGCCTACACCACAGCCACAAGGGATCCAAGCCACATTTGTGACCTACACCACAGCTCACAGCAACACCAGATCCTTAACCCACTGAGCAAGGCCAGGAATCAAACCTGCATTTTCATGGATGCTAGTTGGGTTCGTTATCGCTTAGCCACGATGAGAACTCCCAAGAGGTGACTTTTTATAATTACTTTCACCTCTTTTCCTTCAAGGGAGAGAATGAGGAGAGGGAAGGAGAATCAGAGAGCTCTGCCCAAAGGACCGTGACCAGGGCAGCCCTGGCAGGTCTGTGTCTGTCAGGAGTGACCCAGGAGGCAGACTCGGAGCTAGTGAGTCTATAAGGAGCCATTATCCACCTGTAGTAGGTCTGAGCTATGAACTTGCAGAGACTTACCCTGCATTCGGCACGATAGTTTAGATAAACTGCCATAAATGGGCTGTGGTGCCCAGGACCCCACATCCTGATACTCTGTCTAGGCTCGAATAACATGAGAGAAATTTTCTTCTCGATTATCCTTTTCCAATTTTTTAATGGATTTAAAGTGTTTTCTTTTTTTCTTTATTTATTTTTTATTACTCAATGAATTTATTACATTTGTAGTTGTACAGTGATCATCACAACCCAGTTTTATAGGATTTCCATCCCACAACCCTAGTGTATCCCCCCACCCCCCCAAACCATCTTCTTTGGGGACCATAAGTTTTTCAGAGTTTGAGTCAGTATCTATTCTGCAAAGTTCATTCTGAACTTTTTTCATATTCCACATGTCAGTGAAAGCATTTGATGCTGGTGTCTCATTGTATGGCTGACTTCACTTAGCATGATAATTTCTAGGTCCATCCAAGTTGCTAAAGATGCCGATATGTCGTTCCTTTTAATGGCTGAGTAATATTCCATTGCATATATGTACCACATCTTCTTGATCCACTCCTCTGTCGATGGACATTTAGGTAAACTTTTACAATTCTTTAAATGAATCTGTCACTAATTTTTACACTTTAAACAATGAGATATCATTGAGAGCAAGGTATAAAGAACTATGAGTCCATAAGTAAAGAAGTATCAGCCAGATAGCAGAGGCTATGCTTTTATGGCTTTCAACTACTACCCATCTCTATTTTTTTAGCCATAGCACAGTTTCTGTGTTTATATAAAATAATTCGATTAGACTTTCTTACCTAGGCCTTTCCTGTGTCTTCTAAGTGGCTATAGCACACAGCAACTTTTACCAACTTTTTATCCAAGGCTCTCTTCGGTATTCTCTGTTTAAACCTTTTTTTAACCTTCTCTATGAACACAATGTGACTGTTTACAACTTAAAGAGAAAGGAGCAGCATGATGTAATAGAAAGGGCATGAACTGTGAGGCGAATCAGCCCAAGCTTAAATTCTGATTTGATGTCTGAATGACCATGATCACGTTATTGAAACATTCTGAGATTCTTCTTTTTTTATTATTCAAGTATAGCTGATTTACAATGTTGGGCCAATTTCTGCTTACGGCAAAGTGACCTGATCATACATGTAGATACAGTTATTATTTATTATTTATTTATTTATTCATTCATTCATTCATTCATTTATAGGGCCGCAGGTGTTTCATATGGATGTTCCCAGGCTAAGGGTCAAAAATCAGAGCTACAGCTAGCAGCCTATACCACAACCACAGCAACGCCAGATCGGAACCACATCTTCGACCTGCTCTGCAGCTCACAGCTACACCAGATCCTTAACCCACTGAGCTGGGCCAGAGACTGAACCTGCATCCTCATGGATACTAGTCGGGTTCGTTTCCATTGAACCACAACAGCAACTCCTGCATCCTTTTTCTCATATTATTTTCCATCATGGTCTATCCCAAGACACTGGATATTATAGTTCCCTGTGCAGTACAGCAGGACGTCATTGCTCATCCATTCTAAATGGAATAGTTTGCATCTACCAACCCCAAATGCCTCATCCATCCCATGCCCTCTCCCCTCCTCCTTGGCAACTACAAGTCTGTCCTCTGTGTCTGCAAGTCTCTTTCTGTTTGAAACATTCTGAGATCCTTAATTTGCACAGTTGGAGTGAGACCTTGCTTGGTTGTGGGACAATTAAATGAAATAAGTATGTACAATTCTGAGCACATAGAGAGGCTGTGGCTTCATTACTGCCGCTTCAACCATTTCCACGAATTTCACTCTTACAACTGCCCACTGTGTGACCAGGGGGAATGCAGGTGACCCTCGGAACCTCAGTGTCCTCTTCAGCAAAGCAAGCATAATAATGAAATGCAAACATCTGTAAGGTGCTGGGCACGTGGCATGGATGTTCAATAAATTTAGTTCACAATCTTTCCCTCGCTTTCTCTCTTCTTAGCAATAGCAAGGAACTCTTCAAGCCCTTGTGATTCCCAGGCTAGTAGTTCACTCTGATCCTGAGATTAGATTAGAGTCTGCCGAGTTGCCTTAAATGCACTCTAAATTGGACCCGATGTCTGGATGTGTGTCCAGAAAAGATTCACCCCCTCCCTCTCCCAGGCTTGCTTGGTCTAAATCAATCTTAAGGCTGTAGAGGAAGCAAGAAATGTGTCCAGCACATAAATATTCCTCTCCTTCCACCTTTTCCTTCAGAGACCCTTCATGTCCAGTGCCCAGCCTGGGATGTACAGGCAGAAAATACCTCTACGCTCTTCCTTCAGGCCTCTGCCTGAGCTTCTGCTCTGTTTGCTCAGTGGTCAGAGGGTCTGGCCTCCTACTGCTTGCTGTTTCCTGGCTCCTCCCACCATCTCCTATTGACAGAGACAGGGAAACGGACCACCTTTCCATGCATACAGGGACCCTGCAGTGTCCCCCAAAGGCAGCCTGGTGGAGGACAAGAGGCAGCCAATCACAGCGATTTGACAATTGCTGTGTCCCTAGGCTGCTTGTGAAAATAGCCGATTAAGTGAGGACATAGTCCCAGCAAACAGTTCATTATCCACCCACAACATAGGCCATTCATTACCCCTCCTCGCCTGTCCTTGCAATCTGGGCACCTTCCTTCTGAGGACGCAGAAGACTCCCAAGTCCATGTCCGTGTGGCTTCCTAGGATGGGGGGGTGGGGGGAGTTAGTATTTTCTATCACTTACGGTGTCCACTTAAGGTCCGGTGTGTTCACCTCACCTTCTCTGGGTCATTCAGGAAAGACTGAGGAATGTCTTGTTTTATGTCGTCAGAGAGGCCCCAACCCATACAGCAGGGCATTTTTCCATTTTTATTTTTTGGTTGCATCTGTCAAAGCTCCCAGAAACTTTTTGGTAACCGACATAGGCAGTATTTACACTACATTTCCAAAACTGCCTCACCTAACATTGGAAGAGAAAGGCCAGATGGAATTCCGGGGCGAGTGTGCCACGCTCCCTGTCCGGTGAGACCTTTGATGATTGATCCGACATGGATCTTTTACGCCACCATGGAATTTTATTTGGTCAAGATGTGCTTTTCTATCTACGACGGTCCAAAAGCTAAAATCACAATGAACACAATAACCACTTCTAATTCAGAAATCGCACCATCTGTTGTTTCAACCAGTGCCACTTAGCTCTGCAGAGCCAGGAAATAACAGCAGTAAATGTGCTGCTTTGGAGCCTGATGGTGAGGGTCAAGGTGACATCTGAGGAGCGAAGGCTTCCAGGTGACCTTGAGTCCAGGATTCAGGCTGTACGTGGCGATCTCTCGTTCTCTGGTTGTAACACTAGAGATGTGACTCCACCTGCTTTTATATTGAAAAAAAAAAATGGCAGACTTTCCGAGTCCTCACCTCTGTGCCTGGCCTCAGAATGAGAAGTTAATACAAATTCTTGTCCGAAAACTCAAGTGAAGACTAAATGTGACTTAATTTATATTTCCTTTAAAGCAAATTTGAGCCCCTGGATGCATCGTTTTTGTTACCGTTGGGCTCTCCTGTCCTTTCCAGGATTGCCGTAGGTTCAGGAAGGGATTTATGGTGCCCAGAAAGGTGAGAGCCCTTGGCTGTGGGGTCTCATGGTCTTGCTGACACCCCAGCACCCAGTCCCCAGGGCCACTGGCCAACCAGCATCCTCTGCTGCCCCCATGCCCTCCCAAGGCATGCGGATGGTTGTGGACACTGACAGCCCCATTCCTACAGTTCCCTCTGTAGATACACTACGACTCTTGCTCCCTGGGGCATTCTGCTTCCCCAGGACGAGCCAGGGAGCCTCCCTTCCCTGGGACCCTGGAACCTGTCTCTACCCCAAGACCTGTTTCTTAAAGACATTCTGTTCCTTTCTCCAAATTCACTCTTCCCTTGGGGAGCCAGACTCTTAGAAAATAAAAGCCCGGAAATCTTGCAGCTGGGTCTGGCACTAAGGCGATGAGGTCCAGAAACAGAAAGGAAAAGAGGAAGGATAGAGAGTGAGAGGGAGGGAGTTCCCATTGTGGCTCAGCAGGTTAAGAACCCGGCTAGTAATCCACCAGGTTGCAGGTTGGATCCCTGGCCTCGCTCTGTGGGTTAAGGATCTGACATAACTGCAAGCTGCTGCATAGGTTGCAGATATGGCTCGGATCCAGTCCTCCTGTAGCTGTGGGGCAGGCAGGCAGCTGCAGCTGCAATTCAACCCCTCGCCGAGGAATTTCCATATGCTGCAGGTGTGGCCCTAAAAAGCAAAAAAAAGAAAAATGAAGAGAGAGAGGGAAGGAAGGAAGGAAGGAAGAGAAAGAAAGAGAGAGAGAGAGAGAAGGAAAGAAAGAAAGAAAGAAAGGAAGGAAGGAAGGAAGGAAGGAAGGAAGGAAGGAAGGAAGGAAGAAAGAAAGAAGTCCCCGGTATGGCTCAGCAGATTACAAACCTGACTAATACCCATGAGGATGCCAGTTCAATCCCTGGCCTTGCCCAGTGGATTAAGGATCACCATTGCTGTGAGCTGTGGTGTTGGTCTCAGATGCAGCTCAGATCTGGCATTGCTGTGGCTGTGGTGCAGGCCTGCAAATAACCCTAAAATCAAACCTTCAAATACTGCTATGAATATGAGTGGGAGCACTAAGCACCGCACTGCACGGTATGTGGGGCTCTAACCTTTTCGAGATGAAGTGGAGCGAACATTTTGCAAAGAGGAGGAGGCTTTGGGTCCTCCACCCTCTGAGTTTGTGCAGGGGAGTGGGGAGATTGCAGGGTTACTTTCAAAGCACCACCGGTTCATCCTTTACAGACTACCCTTTATATCAGTTTAACTTGCTGGAAAATATTAACTAATTTTGCATCCTCTTTTTCTTGTAAATTGTTTGCAAATATGTCAAATTCATTAATACTCAAGGAAGCTCTCATAACCACTCCCTGTGCAGAAGATGTCAAAACAGGCCTGAAGAGTCGGTTGTGTGTCCAGTGACATTAGTTGAGTCAGACACAAGCCATATGGACTGAACTTGTGTCCCTCAGTTGAAGAAAATGCAGGTTATAAAAGCTCATGCTTGTAAAACAATGTGGAAGTTGGTTTTATTTTATTTTATTTTGTCTTTTTTTTTTTTTTTTTTTTTTTTTGCCTTTTTCTAGGGCCACTCCCTCAGCATATGGAGGTTCCCAGGCTAGGGGTCGAATCAGAGCTGTAGACACCGGCCTAGCCACAGCCACAGCAACGTGGGATCCAAGTTGTGTCTGCAACCTACACCACAGCTCACGGCAACACCAGATCCTTAACCCACTGAGCAAGGCCAGGGATCGAACCCCCAGCCTCATGGTTCCTAGTTGGATTCGTAACGACTAAGCCACGACGGGAACTCCTAGAAGTTTGTTTTAAAGCAAAGATTGTTTTCTCTATTGTAAGTGGATGTGCCAGGGCTTCCTTTAATTATCAAGATGCCCCTGAATTTAAAATATATACATTTAAATATATATATGACAATTTAGACATGTGATGGGTGATTTTTTACAAGTGTATCTCTTTTGTAAAGTACACGTACCCATACTCAGTGAAATGAATAGTAAGTAGATAGAGCCTCAGATTTCACCAATGCGAAAGAAGACACCCTGCCAGAGAGAGGTGCTTCACTTGTTTAGAAAAGTGCTCAGTGTTCAAATGACTCACCCAGCAGTTAGAGATGAACCGCGAAGCAGGACCAGAAAAACAGGTTCTGGCAGACGTGGTGGTTCATGGAATAGTTACACTAAGTGTAGCCCTCCTTGGGCTTCCAGGGAAGAAAAGTAAACGTGCACTTTTAAATATTCCTCCAACAAAACCATCTTTCTTCTCTTGAAAAGTTGCTAGTCTTTGACCAACTTTCCATCTCCCCAGGTCTCTTGCTGGGTCAATATTTGGTTTCTTATATGTAAGCAGTTAATCTGACAAGGTTGATACTAATTTGGGGGACGAAGGAAATGGAGAAAATGTGCCAGACATCAATAGCCGCTTTCCAGGGTAAAACTTTATAAAACTAAGCGTTTTAGAAAGGCCGACCCATACTAAAACGAGGAGGGGGACACCTCCCTGCAAGCGAGTAACTATCAAAGTGGCCCGGGTGGTGCTGGAACAGCAGGATGCTGGCTTCTGATTTTCCACCCCAGGCTTTGGAAGGAAAGCTCAGCGGTTGACCACAGTGAGGTTTTACAGTAAAAGGCCGCCGCTCATTAAGTCCTGTGTAATTAGAAACTGGCAAAGGAAGGAAATGTTGTTAGAACACTCAGGGGAAGGTTTATCAAAGGATATGCAGTGGGTGCATTTGAGTTTTGCTTTTCATCAGAAGCTTTGACAACTTCATTAGATCTCCGTATCCAAGAAACGTTCACTGAGCGTGTAGAGGTCATGCAACCACAGAAAGAACCTCAGTTCTTCCAGGTCAGTCCCATCAGGCTTCATCTAGACTCTGCTTGTCCTTCTTTTTTTCAGAATGGGGGGTAGGGGCCGTTCGACTTCTCAGTCTACACATATATTACTTTTGAGTGACCGTCAGCATCGTCAGAACGAACAAAAAGAGGAGTGTCACATGTCTAAGTCATGCCTGAGATACTAACCGCAGATCCCATTCTCTGGGATATTTGGGGGAAGTTACTGCTTCTACGAGGTCTAGTAAGCAAAGAGTGAGACTCTGATAAGCATGTACATCTTTATGCGGCTGTTTAAAAATGATATTTTGCCTGTTCGGACAGAGCACACACAGGAGGAATCATGTAGCAGTCGCCTTTGGTTCATTTCACCCACAAGAATGCCCAAAGTTGTCTCTCTCACCTCGCAACCTCATATTTGCATTCCAGATGTCTGTTCTTGCATTACTGTGCACACCTTCAAGTATGCTGAGAGGCCGATCGTTACTAGAGTCTGCCTGGAAAAAAAAAAAAAAAAATGTCAGAAGGAGCCGACCCCACCCGCTGTAGGGTTGTTCTTGGCACAGAGACTGAGGCGTGGTGCCTTGGCATAAGGCAACAGGAGTTGTCATGTCTTAAGTGGCAGTAATGCTAGGGGATACTTTTCTGTTTGAGTTATATTATTATCTCCCTGAATGAAACATAACTTGGGTTTGAATCACAGTGATGGGAAACGCCCGCACCCGTCGCACCCCAACATATGTAAATTCTATTTCGCCCAAGACTCCTAGCTATGAGAGAATGCAAACCATCAATATTATGAAGACAGCTCAGCTGAAATGTTTGCTTCTCTGTACTGCGACACTTGAGCAGTCCAAGTGACACATTGGACAAGGCAGAACAAGAAATCTATCCCTTCAACATGGAGCATTTTGCAAGGGAGGCTGAGTTTTGGAGCAAACTAATGGTAAGTGGAACGAAGCATTTAAATATCAAGGGCACCGTGCTGGGCATTTTCCTTGTGGCTTTTCATAAAATTAAGATGAAAGGGAAATTTATAATCAAAGGACTGTAGTCCTGCTCATTATTTTAAAGTGAAACATGCCTTCAACATACCAAATGGTATTAGTGATAAATGACTTTGGCTGAATTATTTGGGTGTAAATTTTTCTAATTTTATTGATGACCCACACTGAACGGCTTGAAGGCATGCAAGACATGACCTTATTGAAGCAAATACGCTCACAGGCAGAGAAGGACTGTAATGTCGAACTAGGTTTTAACACAGATGAAGCGTTCCTTGTACCTCTGGGCTGGATTGTTACTTTTGATTTTCTGCAAATGTACTTCTTTTAAGATTAATATAAATATATGTGAATGTGTGTGTGTATGTGTGTATATATATATACATAAGATCGTAATGTATATTTTGATCAAAAGAATAGGAGAAAGGTGCATACTGGAGTTCCCCAGTGGCTCAGCAGGTTAAGGATCCAGCATGGTCCCTTCTGTGGTGAAGGTCACTGCTGTGGCGAAGGTGCTATCCCTGGCCCAGGGAACTTCCATGTCCCCGCAGGGGTGGCAAAAAAAAAAAAAAAAAAAAAAAAAGTGTGAGCGTATTCTAATGTCTAAAGCTAATTTTTATGATTTTTTGAACTGGGCATATTCAGACTTGCTATCTCCTTTTATGTCCCTGAGAACCACTGAATCTACTTCAGATGAATTGGTCAAGTCCTGAAAGCCTCACAGAATGACACAGATTCCCAGGCCTCAGTGACTCTGGCTGATCATCTCATTTTATAGTTGGATAAACAGAAGCTCCCGCCAGTGGAATGACCCAGAATTGGGCTGCAAGTCCCCCGGCCCCAACACCAGCACAGGGTTTTTTCAGTTAGTATATCTCACTGTTCCATGGTATAACTTTTCTTTGTGTTTTTTCCTCTCTGATGTGAAATTGAACATCATTGGAAGTAGAAGATTCTGTCCCAAACTAGGGGAGTTTTAGATTAGAGTTAACATTGTTCTTCGGGTGGCCGCACTGTGACCCATTGTCTTTTCCTTGGCAGTGTGACCTCCCTTACTTTCTTTTATGACATAAAGTTGACTGAAAGGACAGATGAAAACATTAGCTTCTGGAATAATCCCTTCTGTTCATTAAAAAATGTACACCACGCCTTGTGTCTTAGGTTTTAAAGCTCTGTCTCATCTGGGAAGCCATGCTGTATACTTTTGGAGAAAGGAGAGTGAAAAACACTAAACTGTTCTCAGCCATAACTAAAAAGGCACGGTTTTCAGATCAATATTCAAGCTTCTGATGCATCCACATTTCTTTACCCAAGGCATTCACTTAGAAAGTATATCAATTGGTTGTATTCTGGAAACTGAACCATTTCTATGCTCTTAATAGTTTTTTTTTTAATGTCTTAGTTTTGTTAGGAGCTAATTTTGAAAAACTGTAGAAAAATAAAAAGGATGGAGTTCCCATTGTAGCTCAATAGGTTAAGAACCCGATATAGTGTCTGTGAGGATGTGGGTTTGATCCCTGGCCTCATTCAGTGGGTTGAGGATCCCACACTGCTGTGGCTGTGGAGTAGGCTGCAGCTCTGATTCAACCCCTAGCCCGGGAACTTCTATATGCTGCATGTGCAGCCATAAAAATAATAATATTAATAAATACATATATGAAAAAGGACTTTTTCCTGCATGCCCTTAGGGCAGGAAGGGATGCCTTTGCTCCAAGGGACTGGGAGCTGATGTAGCAGCAGGCTTAGATTGGCTTCAGGTCCTACGACAGCCAGAGAGGCCCAGGCAGAGCCTGGCGCTCAGGAAACATGCAGAGTGGGGAGATGTAGGTATGGTCCCCTCCACAGAGATCCTCCCAGTCCCTGGCCCAAGGAGGTTCCCAGGATACAGTAGCCCCAGAGAACATCAGAAGAGTACCGTAAGCACCTGTCATGCAAATTCAAACTTGCCTGTTGCTCTGTTCAACCTTGATTACTCAACCCGCCATTGTGAAAATTCTCTCCTCTTTTGGAAGCTCTTCAGCCCTTGGCTCCATCTCAGCCACTGCATGTTGTCGCCAGTTCCCTTGGCAAGTGGGTGGCCACTTACTGCCAGGCCAGCAGGCTCCCGAGACGGTCTCAGGGGGCTGGCAGCAGCTCAGCAGTCTCTCCTGAGCTTCTTTCAGGCTATGTAGTAGGTAGATTACCCGCAAACTCAGACACCCAGGGACAGGCACAGCCCTGGTCAAGAGAGACTAAAATTCATTGTGATCCAGTGACTGCTCAGGGGCCTGTGTGCCTCCACAGAAATGGAGTCTGGAGCCTGGTATATCTTCGCAGTGTCTTTCTATCATAGCTAATGTATCCAGCCTCTCTCATGGTCCACAGAGTGTTATCTTAACTGCCTAGATGGTGAGGCACAGAGATTTCATGATGGGTGTGGCACTGTCTGGATGGTAAGCAGTGTGGGAGTGAGCAATATAAGCCTCCACCAACAGAAACTGGCAGTTTCATACCTCGTGATGGACAGTCTCAACCACCTCTGCCTGGAGGACCAGAGCAAGTTTGTTCCTCCATTGGTAACTCCCTGGTTACTCTTTGTTCTTCGTGCATTTGAGTTTTTGCAAGTCTTTGGTCTTGCAAATTGCTTGTGTTGCTTAAAAAATCACTTCCATGCTGGACATAACCGGATTATACTTCTCTCAAAGAGGATAAAAGCAATGCCCCACGTTCAAATTTAGGACCTTGCCTCCAAGTATGGCTTCAGATCCCCAAGGTTGTGTGCTGATTAAGGACCATTGATAGATCAGGTCCCTGCCCTGCACACAACCTAGGACAAGGGTTATACAGACCAGCTTCAACCAGGAGATTAAATATGAGGATGCCGTCGGCAGTGGGTGTGACGTACACGTGCATTTGCTGGGGGGAAGTAGACAGTTCTTGGCTATGTAGTCCTGCGTCTGTATCTTCACCACCCAGGAGAAGCAAACCATCCCCTATATCCAGTCACTTGCCCCCATCCCCTATCTCCAGTCAAGTCATCTGAACGAAGTACTTACTCTGCTCTTTCTGCAGAAAACACAAAGAACACACACTCTTGACTCATGAGGGTCAACATATAATTGAGAGACAAGAGATGCGTACACGAAACATTCAGAGAACAAAGTAATGTATAAATGAGTATCAGACGGCATGGTTCAGGTGTGAAATGGAATAGCGATTCTAAAGTCAGGGAAGTTTGAGAAGGGTTTTTTTTTTCCCCTGGGGCCACAGCTGTGATCTAAGTCACAGCTGTGGCAAAGCCAGGTACTTAACCCTCTGTGCCTGGCCAGAGACTGAACTTGCATCCCAGGGCACCCAAGACCCCGCCAACCCCTTTACACTACATCAGGAACTCCTAGAGGAGATTTTATGAAGGAAATGGGTCGAGAAGGATGGATAGGATTTTTAAAGAGAGGTGGATGGGCATCCAGGTGAAGGAGGTGGTATTGAGAGAATGCTGGGATTCCAGAAACACTTTTGGTGCTGGGACAGCACTGAGTGATTGAGCAGGAAATGGAGGTGAGGGACCAGGGAGAGAGAGAGCTGACCAGATCCTAAACAGCCCTGAAGGCCAAGCAGAGGAATCAGGACTCCAGAGCCATGGAAAGCATGGGAGCAGACAAATGGCATGATAAAAGCTGTGTTTAAAGAAAGTTCATCTGTCTAGGAGATTGGGTTCTGAAGATTCTGGAGGCCAGTTAGAAAGCTGTTACGGGACCTAAACATGAGATGATAGTGGTTCCAGGCCAGGATGGTACAAGTTGAACTGGGAGAAAGAAGCCTATTTCTAAGGAAAAAATATGAAACTGTATTTGATGATGGGATCCTGCAGAGGGTAAATGACATCAAGTTAGACATGGTGGCTCTCTTGAGTAAATCACCATCTCTCTCTACTCAGGATTAAAGAGGAATCTAATATGTCTGCTTAGATCTATTTCCAAAGCCAGCCGACGTTTCTGACACCTCCTTCCCTGTTCCTTAAGTTACCCAAATCTTTTCTAGAAAATTCTCCAGGCACCAGTATCCATCCTAAGAGCTCAGGCCAAAATTTCTCTTCTATGCAACACTCCTGCCATCTTGGACATTTTTCCCCCTCAAAGGTCTTCCTCTCTCACAGCTGTTTGCATGACATTGTGGGTAAATTTCTCAAGTTCTTCTTCTTAGCTCCTGGTTGCGGAACATGAAACACTTTTATGTCTCTCCTACTCACCATCTTAGTGTATTTCTTGTTAGTTTGCTCCTCACATCTCTGGCTTTTATTGTCGTTGTTGTTGTTGCCTTTTTATTTTTTTAATTTACTTTTATTAGGGTATCATTGATTTACAGTGTTGAGTCAATTTCTGCTGTACAGCATAATGACCCAGGCATATAGATATATATACATTCTCTTTCTCATATTATCTTCTATCATGTTCTATCCCAAGAGACTGGACATAGTTCCCTGTGCTGTACAGTAGGACCTCATTGCTTATCCTTACTAAATGTAATACATTGCATCTACCAAGCCCAAACTCCCAGTCCAACCCACTTCTCCCCCCCCCACCCCACCCCCACCCCCCATCCTTGGCATCCGTAAGTCTGTTCTCTGTGTCGGTGAGTCTGTTTCTGTTCTGTAGATAGGTTCATTGGTGCCATATTTTAGATTCCACGTGTAAGTGATATCATATGGTATTTTTCTTTCTCTCTCTGACTTACTTCGGCTCTGGCATTATTCGCATCAGTTTGCCCACTGAAATTTGGTTACCTGGTAGGATCCTTTGCTTTAGATGACCAATTTTGCCGTTCTACGAACCATTGTATTTGACTTAAACTATCTTACATGTGCAAGAAAAAGAGGTTCACAGTTCGCCTGAGAGTTTGCAAGGGGAAACAAGTTATGACAACAAGTACCCAAGTGAAGAAAAATCAAGGGGTTGCAGATTTAGACTTGTCAGTCCTAGGCAGGTTCCAAGGGTAATTTTGAATCATAAAAGGTGGAGGATTTTTTTTTTTTGTCTTTTTTTTTTGCTATTTCTTGGGCCGCTCCTGCAGCATATGGAGGTTCCCAGGCTAGGGGTCGAATCGGAGCTGTAGCCACCGGCCTACGCCAGAGCCACAGCAACGCGGGATCCGAGCCGCGTCTGCAACCTACACCACAGCTCACGGCAACGCCGGATCGTTAACCCACTGAGCAAGGGCAGGGACCGAACCCGCGACCTCATGGTTCCTAGTCGGATTCGTTAACCACTGCGCCACGACGGGAACTCCCAAGGTGGAGGATTTTAAGGAACCGTACATGTGTTCTGTTTCACCTGCAGAGTATGGGGTGGGGGGTGCTGCACCTGTGGCATGCAGGGTTCCCCAGCCGGAGATCAAACCCACACCACCACAGTGACAATGCCAAGTCCTTAACCGCTAGGCCACCAGGGAACTCCTACAGAGTATTTTTTAATAGTTTTTTTCTTTTCATCTTAAACCCACATTTAAAATTCTGAAGATTTTACATAAAAATCTAGAAACATATTTCCTTGAAAAAGAATCAGAAGATGTAGCAATAAATGGCTGGAGCTGAGTATTGCTGTTCCCTGTGGATGGTGTACCCATCCCCCTCTTCCCTACACTTTCAAGAACTTATCAGGACCTCTGGACATTTGACGTCTTTTTCTAGTTAGTTATGACTCTGATCTAACCAGTCTCTCATTTTACAGAAAGAGAAACTGAGGCACAGAGAGGTTAAGTAACTTTTGCAATCTTACCCAAGAGATTGGTGGCAATACAGAGACTAGAACTGAGCTTTGCTGGAGTTCCCGTTGTGGCTCAGTGGTAACAAACCCAAATGGTATCAATGAGGATGTGAGTTTAACCCCTGGTTCCTTTCAGTGGGTTAAGGATCTGGTGTGGCCGTGAGCTGTGGTGTAGGTCATGGACGAAGCTTGGATCTGGCATTGCTGTGACTGTGGTGTAGGCAAGGAATTACGGCTCCAATTCAACCCCTAGCCTGGGAATTTCCATATGCCGTGGGTGTGGCCCTAAATTAAAGAAAGAAAGAAAGAAAGAAAGAAAGAAAGAAAGAAAGAAAGAAAGAAAGAAAGAGAAAGAATTAAGCTTTGATGAGTTCCCGTCTTGGCTCAGTGGTTAACAAATCCGACTAGGAACCATGAGGTTGCGGATTCAATCCCTGGCCTCGCTCAGTGAGTGGGTTAAGGATCTGGCATTGCCCTGAGCTGTGGTGTAGGTCGCAGACATGTCTTGGATCCTGTGTTGCTGTGGCTCTGGTGTAGGCCAGTGGCTACAGCTCTGATTCGACCCCTAGCCTGGGAACCTCCATATGCCACGGGAGCGGCCCTAGAAAGGGCAAAAGGACAAACAAACAAAACAAAAAAAAAAAGAATTGAGCTTTGCTATGACTCCTGGACCCTCTTTCCCTCACTGTCTGGACTGTAGCTGTGTTTTCTGAATACGGTTGGCAATCTGGAGGAAAGCAATGGCCCGCGTGTGGGAATACATGCATCAGTCAAAAGGGCTATTGAACAGGTGTTCCTGAGGCAGGAATCTGGAGAAATTCAGAACGACAGTATTTCTCAACAGTGACCATTGACATGATTCTATTTTCTTTATTGTACTTACTCCTTATTATTCCAAGAAGGAACATGCTTCATAGTTAGCCTTTCCCTTTGATTACAATTTCTTTACTTAGAAAAAAAAAGTGCACTTGAAAATATGGCAGTTGCGATATAACATCCTAAGCATTTGAAAATATCCCAAATTTCTAAGTGAAACTTACTTATAAAAAGATATTTGCATGTTTTTTCTTGTCCACTTTCCTCTCCCAAGCTCATTTCATTTCCTTAGATCTCTGGGCTGCACTGTTAGAGTCTCCGTCTCAAGTACATTTAAATGACATTGGCACTTGGCTAGAAGCTCCTGCAGACGCTGCCTCCCGCAGACTCAGTGGCACTGTGATCTCCGTGGGCTCACAGGGCAGGCAGGAGGGGGCTGCGATCATCCTGCTTATCATTATTGATGTGGCTTCGACGCCCTCAGCTGCGTTTCTGTCCAGTGCGATTCTGGATGCTATTCAGAAAACACCTGCTGAAATCCTTGCGAGAGGTCCGTGTGTGTGCCAAGGCCAGGTGATTGGTGTCGCTCTTGAACAACGTGAAGGTCAACCTCTTGGCCCTCCGTTCGCTGTTATTTTAATGAAAGTCAGAATTCTTTATTGAGCAAATGTTCATACCAACCTAGCATGGGCTGGCATTTCTACTTTTTGCGTCGTTATGTTCAAAATAGTCTTTTCGCCAAGATGGGAAAAGGGCGGAGATCTTGCAGGGCATTTAGAATTGGAAGATGGGGCCGAAAAGAGATGATCTGTGTTCTTTGAAATATCAGAGAGCTTAAAATTAGTGTTCGATCTCTCCTTTCATCACTTCACCCTCCGCCTCAAAGGAATCATCCCTCAGAAATGACTTCCTTTCTCCACGAGCTTTTCTTCATCTTCCCCAAATCCAAGGAGCTCTCAACTGATGTAAAAAGATCATGTCCTGACATCAGTGAGGGTGTTTCCACCTTATCATTTCGGTTATTGCTTTCAATACAGGTTTACATTTTTATCCACAATGTAAATATATGAGTTATAAATGAGAGACAAAAGCTCTAGAGGAATTTGACACTGCGAGTCCACAGTAGAGAGTTACAATACATTAAAAGTTCATTTTAGGAGTTCCTGTCGTGGCGCAGTGGTTAACGAATCCGACTAGGAACCATGAGGTTGTGGGTTCGATCCCTGGTCTCACTCAGTGGGTTAAGGATCCGGCATTGCCATGAGCTGCGGTGTAGGTTGCAGACCCGGCTCGGATCCTGCGTTGCTGTGGCTCTGGCGTAGGCTGGTGGATACAGCTCTGATTCGACCCCTAGGCTGGGAACCTCCATATGCTGCCGGAGCAGCCCAAGAAATAGCAAAAAAAAGACCAAAAAAAAAAAAAAAAGTTCATTTTAATGGACTTAAACCACATTGAATAAGTGTGGTATAATTAATATAACACATGGGTTAATGCTGACAGTAATAACTAACAGGAATTACATATTTAGTAAGTGCTAGGAACTGTGCTACGTATTCAGAGATAGTATCTAATTTAATCTTCATAATGCCCCTGTATTCCTCTAAAATGAATGCAATAATGGTCTGTGTGGGCGAAGTTTAGTTTTAGGCACAGTTTCTTTTTTCATTTTTCTTTTTGTTTTGAGTTTTTTTTCTTTAATTAAAGTATAGTTGATTTACAAAGTGGCCAATTTCTGCTGTACCACAAAGTGACCCAGTCATAGATATATATGCATTCTTTTTCTCATATTTTCTTACATCGTGTTCTATCCCAAGAGACTGGATATAGTTCCCTGTGGGGTACAGCAGGACCTCATTGCTTATCCATTCTAAACGGAATAGTTCAGGGAGTTCCTGTCATGGCTCAGTGGTTAATGAATCCGACTAGGAACCATGAGGTTGCGGGTTTGATCCCCGGCCTTGCTCAGTGGGTTAAGGATCTGGCATTGCCGTGAGCTGTGAGGTAGGTCGCAGACGTGGCTTGGATCTGGCGTTGCTATGGCTGTGGCGTAGGCTTGCAGCTACAGCTCCGATTCGACCCCTAGCCTGGGAACCTCCATATGCCGCAGGTGCGGCCCTAAAAAAGACAAAAGACCCAAAAAAATAAATAAAAAGAAAAAAATAAATGGAATAGTTTGCATCTCCTAACCCCAAACTCCCATCCATCTTCCTCTCTACCCTCTCCCCCTTGGCAACCACAAGTCTGTTCTCTATGTCTATGAGTCTCTTTCTGTTTTGTAAATAGGTTCCCTTGTAGGCACGCAGTTTAAGAGCGATACAGGCAAACTGAAACACGTTGCAAAGTGAGGACAAGAGCAACTGTGGTGCTCACACTTGAGCCTGCAGCAGAATCTGCTGGAGGGCTGGCTTAAACACAGATTGCTGGGTCCATCTCCTCCCAGAGTCTCTGATGCAGTGCTCTAGGGGAGGGCCCCTCAATTTACACTTACAGCTAGTCTCTGGATGATGCTGATGCTGTGGTCTCCCTGGATCAGCAGCATCAGCATCACCCAGCAACTTTGAAAGCTACGGGCCTAGAGCTCAAAACTGTCTCACATCCTGGCAGGTGGGGTCACCCCGAATTGCCTATCCCAGAGACGAGACTGCTCTGAGGGGCACAGACACCTCCCACAGCCTGTTAAAAAGCTGGACTGTATAAATGATACCCTGGGGACCATGGATATGTCACTGGTCAAAAGGTGTGGCTGGAGATACGCACAGCTGAGAGTGAGGGAGAACGGGTGGAGTGGGCTGCCTGTGGAGGCAGCAAGTTGAGGAACCTGGGAGGTGCCCCCGCGGAGGAGGGTGATGGGTTTCTGAGCAAGGATTACAACCTGGTGGCCCCGAGGCTGAATGAAGACACAGATGGGTCTGCCGCAAGCGTGCTGGGGATGCTGTGTGTTTTAATTTGAATGCATATGTCCTCTAGTTCCCCGAAGCCCCTTCTGTCTCTCAGTCCTGATGATTCATCCATTTACACTCACCAGCCTGGCCACAGATGGCTCAGGAGCTAAAGACCCCTGAGCTACAGGGTAAGCAGGCAGCAGTTCATGCTGGATTCGGGTCTTTTTTTTTTTTTTAATAATCTGTCATCCAGACTCTAGAGAATGAGAAAAGGGTCACTGGATAAATCGATCCCCGTGTGTTCACTTGTAGGAACTGTACAAGCGGGAGAGAGGACCTGCCACAAACGGCTACCGTGGAAGCGATCCTGGCATTGCAGTCAGGGCAGGGCTTCCTAGGATGCTCTCGGGGCACGCTTTCTCAGGCACCTCCTCCTCTCTCCAGCCTACTCCCGCCAGAGGCTTTCCTCGTGCGTGATAACCACATGCACTTTATCAGAGCTGACCCACGGTGGCCACCGGACCTGAATGGCAGACATGCCCTTTCTCTCCCTCCCTGCCAACGCTGCGCCATGGCTGTGCTCCCTGAGTCATGGGCAGGTCCTCTCTGTGGGCCTCCAAGAGCCTTGAGACACCGGGCATTGAAAAGTCTTGGCGGACAAGGACCAAGGCTCAGCAGGAAGAGAGATGAGGGAGAGGAGTTTGGGGTTGGCTACAAAACAAGGAGCAGTGAATGCGGTAGATTCTCAGGAGCAACGGTTTATCTAGGAAGTTCTGGGGCAAGGAAGAATAAAGGAACGTGAAAAGCAGGGGGAAATAACATGACCAAGATAAGAAAGGGAAGCTCTAGCTTAAACGGTTATGAGAAATGTGTGGTCAGTGACGGATGCTGTGTCCTTGAGACATTTGAAATAAAAGCAGGAGATGCCTTTGCTGACAGCTCTAAGCGACCTGATCAGTCTTTCCTCCTTTGCCTGCAGGGCCTGGTTGCTAGGTATTTGGCGTTCTAATCCCCGGCAAGCATGCTGCTTTCTCAGGAGAGTTCTGGGGTCGGGCTGCCATGCAGATGGGGAGCCAGGAAAAGCACATCTCCTCTCCCTGGGACCCGCTTTCCATTCTCTCTCTTTTCTCTCTTCCTTTCTGTCGTTCCTTCATTCCTTCCTCCCCTCCCTTCCTTCTTCCCCTCCTGTCTGTCTTCCTACAAAGGAGGAAAGAAAAATTTGAGGAGACCCATGGTGCAGGTTCCAGTAATAACCATGGCAGGTAATTTTTGCACCTCCAGAGTGAGTCATTTTCCTGTAACCGGGACCGGGAGCTGTATTGCTCCCAGGAGAAAAAACACTTCTGTTGACGTGTTTATGTCTTGGAATGATAATATTTGTCCATGTGAAAATATGTGTGATTCTTTTCTGTCATACCATATGGCTTATTACTGCTCCTAATCCAAACAGGAGCAGCTGCTGCAGAATGCGAGAATGAGCTTTCTTGAAGGAAAAACGAGCTAAGTATTGGATGCCATGTGTAGTTTCCAGAGTATCACCAGCTCTTCACCAGACACCTATGCAGGGGTCCCTCCCATTAAGCTGTGCCTTTCCTTATTATGATTTCTGAAGTCCATTTTTCTCCCCACCTTCACCCTGTCCCTCTCACCCAAACGATCCCCCCTTGACTGGGTCCCCCAAGGGACCTTCTATCTCAGGCACATGGACATGTATTATTTAGAACCGTTGGCAGCTGAAGGGTTCAGTTTGGGTCTTGTTGGCTGCTGACAACTGCCAGAGAAAACTGCTGTGAATGTTTTGCCCTGGTTCCCCCCGTGGCTTCCCACAAGGCTGCTCTACTGTGGTTATTTAGATATTTGTGGTTCATCAGACACAAGGGGGCAACTGAAGAGGTTAACGACTCCCCTTCAGGTCGCCTTGGCCTGACTCTGAGGTCATGGAAAATGTAGGACAGCACTTTCTACAGACCAGAGGGATGTGGGCTGCGGAAACTTGCCCTTGAGGCCGAAGAAGAAAGTGATGTGTGGACTACACCACCACAGAAACCCACACAGTCAACGGTACCAACTAACCCATGTCCGCAGAGGAGACTTATCTGCAGGACTTGGCGAATCGTTGCAGGGTCATTCTGAGTCCCCCTGAAAGCTGGAGGTTTTAGGAAATCAAAACACACTTGATGCTGCTTCTATATATCACAACGGTAACTATCTGGACCACTTAACCAAAAAAAAGTCCTGCCCAAAGAGCCCAAAACTTGAGCCTAACATGAAAGTGTAGAGAGAATTGCTTCAATTTTCCACTTCGGCGGGTGAAGGCATAATAATACCTTACATCTGCATGATGTGCCATAGTTTCCAGGGTGTTTTCACGTACATTGTTCGTCACTGAGACTTTTTTTCCGAGAAGACTGTCAGGTGACCCGAATCGATGGACACGCATGAGATTGGAATATTATCTTTGTCCTGTCGGCTTTGTCCTGTTCTGCCCCCAGCGGGTAGCACTAATTTCCAACTTGGATCGGCCGTCTCCGTGCAGCCATTCGTCTTTTTCAGGTGTCCGTTGGTCAGTTCTCTAAGTACCTGCTGCTTTTATCACAAGTTATAATAGGGTGATTTATCAATGTCGTTCTCCTCCCTCGGCAACAAGAGAGAAACGACAAGATATTATAGAGTCCGTCTGCATACCTGGCCTGTAACCACAGCCCTCCAGCGTGAAATGGAATTTATACCCCCGTCATCCCAGACCTTGTCAAGAGGTCTGGAGCTCAGCCTCAACTTTGCCAGACTTGGCCTTCAGGGTGCATTAGGTAGTTGTTTCATAGACTTCTTTCTTTCCAAAGGAGTAGCTGACAACATTCCCAAGCCACATTTTGTGTGTAGGAGCTGCTGCCTCTGTGCATGGGGGTGTATCTGCCCCTCATTTCTGTGTTTCCCATAACCCCATCGGCCTGACTCAGGCCCCGTAGGCGATCACTCCTATACCCCATAACGTGATTTCGAGGCTAAATAGTCCAAATAGGTCTTCCTAGCAGATGATGCCTGGAAGCTCATGATTTGACCATCCGTGCCTTTCCTGCAGCCCCAGAAAAAAACTTCACCCTGAAGGCTACCATCCTACTCCCAGAACCTATCCTGACCTGCACGTAGCAACCACTTGAACAGGGACTAGTGCCGCTGTCCTAAACCTGGTGCCTGGTGCGCCTGGGCTGAGCCCTGGGCATCCTGTCTGCTGACTGGCACCCTAGCTCCCACCGCGATTAGCTGAGGGGCAGGATGGCGTCCTGCCATTGCTTTCTGATAACGTGCTTATTATACTCTCTTGCTGAAATACAGCTCGCACACCCCTGCCTACAGGGGGCGCTGCTGAGCAAGTGCTACCCTTCTGCGTCCTGTTGCTTCCTGGTGCCTCCCGGGTATACTTACAAACAGGGCACTGTTACGACTTTCCTGGTCCCCAGGCACTGTAGGCTTTGCGGGCCACTTCCTCCATTTAAAGAACATTAGAAGTTATGTTTTACAATTGTGTTGAGATAAAGACAGATATATTCATATTGTATATTAAAACATCTTTGACTTGAGGAGTTCTCGCCGTAGCTCAGTGGTTAACGAATCCAACTAGGAACCATGAGCTTGCACGTTCGATCCCTGGCCTTGCTCAGTGGGTTAAGGATCCAGCGTTGCCGTGAGCTGTGGTGTAGGTTGCAGACGCGGCTCGGATCCTGCGTTGCTGTGGCTCTGGCGTAGGCCGGTGGCTACAGCTCCGATTAGACCCCTAGCCTGGGAATGTCCATATGCCACGGGAGTCGCCCTAGAAAAGACAAAAAGACCAAAAAAAAAAAAAAAAAAACTTTGTCTTGAAAGTGTTTTTTTTTTCCTCTGACTTTTATTTCTTTAAAAGAAATGAACACATTGACATGGATATGGAAAAGTATTTGGGGACCTGGACACTGTACCCAGTACCCCTGATGGATAAGGTGGTCCTACCCAGAAATGAACCTTCTTGGCAGACCCTTAACCTTGAATGAGTGTTTCAAAGTTCCATCCTATGCAAACCACATTTAGGAATTGTACCACTTTGTCCCTCCCCAGTACTAGTTTTCACCTAATATTTTTCTTTAAGTTGACCCCCTTGAAATGTTAGTAACTGTATTTTGAAAAGGAAGTTTATGTTAGCAGCATAAAGCCAGCAAAACTTGCTGTTAGGAACTATATGTTTGTTCCCCCTTAAATTCAAGTGTTGAAACCCTAATCCTGGGAGTTCCCATCATGGCTCAGAGATAACAAACCCAATTAGTATCCACGAGGATGCAGGTTCAATCCACGGCCTTGCTCAGTATGTTAAGGATCCAGCGTTGCCGTGAGCTGTGGTTTAGGCTGCCAGCATGGCTTGGATCTGGCTTTGCTGTGGCTGTGGAGTAGGCCGGCAGCTATACTGTCAATTCTGCCCCTGGCCTGGAAACTTCCATATGCCCAAGGTGTGGTCCTAAGAAGACAAAAAAAGAAATGAGGAAAGAAGCCCTAACTTTCAACGTGAGGGTTTATGAAGGCAGGGCCCTTGGCAGGTAAGGAGGTCATGAGAGCAGAGCCCTCAAGATGGGGTTAGTGTCCTATGAGAAAAGACAGGAGAGAGTTTGCTTTGCTCTCTGCTCTCTGCCAAGTGAGAACACAATGAGAAGATAGCCGTCTGCAAACCAGAAAGTGGGCTCTCGCCAGCATTTGATCTTGGACTTCCCAGTCTCAAGAACCATGAAAAATAAGTGTTTGTTCTTTTTTGTCTTTTTTTTTTTTTTTTTTTTTTTTTTTTTTTTTTTTGCCTTTTCTAGGGCCGCACTGGCGGCATATGGAGGTTCCTAGGATAGGGGTCGAATCAGAGCTGTAGCCACTGGCCTATGCCAGAGCCACAGCAGTGCGGGATCCGAACTGCATCTGCAACCTACACCACAACTCATGGCAACACCAGATCCTTAACCCACTAAGCAAGGCCAGGGATCGAACCTGCAACCTCATGGCTCCTAGTCAGATTCATCAACCACTGTGCCACAGCAGGAACTCCAGGTGTTTGTTCTTTAAGCCACCTGGTCTATGGGAATTTTTTATAGCAGCTTAAGCATACTAAGGCACTTGCCAAAAAAATGGAAAATATACATTCATACATATTAGTACAAATACATTCTGCCGTTTTTTAAATTTATGTTCTCATTCTACCTAACTGCAGTGTTTTGAGGTCCTCAGCATCCTTTATCCTTGACGTGTTCTATGTCACTAGATATATGTAACTACTGAGCATTTGGAACATGGGTAGGGTGACTGAGGAACAAAACCTTTAATTTTAACGAATTTAAATTTAAACTCTTCTGCTACACGTGGCTAGTGGCTACTATATTGCACAGGGCAGCAATAGAGTGTGATTTTGGCCGTGACCATCCTTCTTGGATTCTAGATCGCCATTCCAAAACTGATCAGTTCGAAAATTCTTTCCCTTTCCATGAGGCCTGTGATACCACATGGCCACGTTTATTAGTGAAATGGATGATACTTATGGTGCTATTAGACATTTACACCCTAGTCTGAAAGAAGGCTCTGGGAGGAGATACAGCAGAAGGAAGCAGGCGCAGAACAGAACTCTGTGAGCTACTGGGAGCTTTATGGGGGTGGGGTGAGAGGGGGGACAAAATGGAGAGAATGGGGTATCAAAGATTAACACTCCCTGCTTTTCAGTTTTGCAAAGCTAACAATACCCTAGATCTGAACTGTATTAATAGCATTTTGTTTCCTTCTCTTTGTCCCTTTGTCACTTGGAGTCAAAGGTTTAGGTTCAGAATAAAGTCTGCTCAATAGTTTGTCATTAACCCGCTAAACTTAGAAACTGCAGCTTGAGCTGGTTTCAAGTGCCAGGCTTTAGTGGTCACATCGTTGGACCAACTGCTCTGAATCAAATTGAGGACAAAACCTGCCACTCCCCCCTATACCTCTGTGAGGCCCCAGGGACCCAAGACTGCATTTCAGTAGATCCCAACAATGGTACTCACTTGTGCAGTGTGCACACACACACACACACACACACACACACACACACACACACACACACTGACTCTAATCCCTTCCTACCCACCATGTTCCTGCTTCCTCCTGCTTTGAGCCCCATTCCCTGTGGTGTACAGCTTCTTCTGGGAGACCGTGAGCTTAGAGACGGTGACCCGTTCAGGAACTCATGGATTGGGATGGCGAAAGTGATGATCTAAGTCAATCATGAAGCTCCACTTCTCTCACCATTTATTGAGTTTGGAAGAGGAACCTGACCTAATGCTGGCCACTGAAGGACTTCCCCAAAAAGCTTTCCTGCACCAACTTCCCCACCGTGCAAAAGAGATGCATGGAAAATGATCTTTCTTCCTTGACTGGCAGCGTTGGGTGTACCACTGAAACTGGAAACTGTAGCAGGCGTTTTCCAGCCATGAAGTACCAAGATGGCCTGGGAAATGGTGGAGGGGAGAGGGGGATGGGGTCCTTGGTAACACAGCAGAACAGGCAAATTAACCCTGAAACAGTTCAAACTTCCTCTGGGAAATGATAAACCTCCTAGTAGGTTAAGCCATTTTGAATTGGGTCTTCTTTTATTAGCAGCTGAAATCGTCATTACTAATATAACAATAATACATTGCAAAAGTCTTAGTGACTTTAATTTGACTTAAAACTTCTTCCTGCCCCAAAAAAAAAAAAAAAAAAAAAAAAGAGTCAGCCATAGCCTTAGCTTTTCCCTGCTTTGTGGATTAGAAAAATTGTCTTTTCTGACAGTTTATTATTTTACCTCTGGGATGCCTCTCTGTATAAAGTGACAAAATGTGCCTATGTCTTCATCTTTGACGTGGGAATAAAGGACTGGACAACTGTTCCCTTCGACTGTAATCGATGACTGTACACAGCTGATAATAAAAATAAATCCCAAACTGCAAATAACATATAATAGTAATGAGAGAGGGCCATTTGCTTTAGTGCTTTTCGTTATAAATATAAAAGATAGTTTTAATTGTATCTTTAAGCGTGAGCCCTTTCCAGCGGAGCATGGAATATGGAACACTTATTTAATGGGTATAATTCTATTTCCGTTGTGGAGAAGGTGCAAATAATAGCAGCTTTTGCCCCAAAGCAACAACCCTTTGGGACGGCTGTCTGCACTAATGCGGGTATCGATATACATGCATATTTCCCATTAATACTAATAGGATCTAATGTGACCGTATAAATCACCTGAGTTTTGATGCTGTGTGAATCTGATGTTGGATGAGTCGTGACGAACTCACAAAGTCCATTTGTCTGGGAGCTATTTCTTAATACGCCTTCATCTTGTAGTCGAAAGCCTCTCCTATGACTGAAATATTAATCAAAGGCTGCTGCTGCTGCTGTTCTCATTCTGTACACCTGCCTCTCACCATCAGAAACGAGGAAGTAGACTCTTCTGTGTGGCTCTATCTAGGTGGCGTTTAAGGTTCTGCGGAAAGAAATGAAAAGAGAATGGAACAAAAAGAGAAAAGAATTTCCTCTTCGTGGGGAGCAATGTGCTAGGCTAAATTAAGTGTGCACACGTTTTGGAATTCTGGAAGGCGTGCCAGAGCATGTGGGCTGAGTGTGTAGAATTTACACATCTTTCTCCCCACGTCATCCTCCCCATTGTCAGCTATACTGAGCATCTTACCTCCAAGTCTTCCGAGCAACATTTTTTTACCCATACCATCAGCATCCTCTGGGGAGAAATGTAGGGTATGACCCATCAGAGGCTGTGCTTGACAACCAGTATCCCTCACTCGTCCAAAATGGGCCCTTGCAGGCTCATCTAAATTAGCTCACTTTCCTCCTTCAACTTCCTCCTCTCTCACCTGGGATTCTAGTCACAGTGCCTGCTCTCAGAGACTGCCTTTTGTTCTCCCCTGTTATAGGCAAAAAGGGATTACATACAGTAGTCCCTTTGTATTCACGGGCAATACGTTCCAGGCCCCCTAGCGACTCCCTGGAATCACAGATGATACCAAACCCTTTACAGGTGACCCTCTGTCGCCTCAGATTTCACATCCACTGGATTTAACCAACCACGGATTTTAAATATTCAAAAAACAAATTCCAGAATGTTTCAACAGGCATGCCTCGTATCTGCCTCACACTGGCAACTATTTACATAATATTTAAATTGATTAACAACTATTTACATAGCATTTACATTATAGTAGGTATATAAGTAATCTAGAGAGGATGTAAAGGATAGGGAGAATGTGCATAAGGTTATAAGCAAATACTATGCCACTTTGTAGGACACTTGAGCCTCCACGTGGATTTTAGTATCCACGAGGGTCCTGGAGCCAACTCCTCCCAGATACTGAGGAAAAACTGTAAATACCCTGTTTTTTCTCTACACGTACAACCCATGATGAAGTTCAATTTATAAATTAGGCACAGTGCAGTTCCCAATGTGGCGCAGCGGAAACAAATCCGACTAGGAACCATGAGGTTGCAGGTTCGATCCCTGGTCTCGCTCAGTGGGTTAAGGATCTAGCGTTGCCAGGAGCTGTGGTGTAGGTCGCAGACGCTGCACGGATCTGGTGTTGCTGTGGCTGTGGCGTAGGTCGGCAGCTGTAGCTCTGATTCGACCCCTAGCCTGGGAATCACCATATGCCACGGGAGTGGCCCTAAAAGGACAAAAGACCAAAAAATAAATAAATAAAAATAAATTCAGCACAGTAAGAGACCAACAACAATAACTAAGCATTAAATAGAACAATTATAACAATAAAAATTATGAGAATGTGGTTTCCCTCTCTTAAAATACCTTATTATACAAATTTAATGCCTTTTCCACCTTAAGTAAGCACTTATCATGCACTGTGGCTGTAGCTTTTGCAGTTTGAGGTGCAACAGCAAAACCAGCACACATTTCTTTTTTCTTCTTCACAATTTCACAAATAGAAGATACATTCTCTCTTTTTTTGACCTTTTTTTTTTTTTTGGCCACAGCGTGCAGCTGATTGATACAGGAATCTCAGTTCCCAGAGCAAGGATTGAACCTGGGCTGCAGCAGTGAAAGTGCCTAACCACTAGACCACCTGGGAACTCCCAGAAGATTTACTCTTATTGTAAATCTTAGCAACCTCAGCATATGATTTTTTTCCTTTCTTATTGAGAACTTTCACCCTTTTATCAAAGGAAGCATTTTATGGCTACTCTCTGGCGTATCCGAATTGCCAACGTCACTGCTCTTGCGTTTTGGGGCCATTAAGTAAAGTAAGAGTTACTCAAACACAAGTACCACCATAGCACATCGTTGATTTGATAACCGAGTTGGCTACTGAGTGACTAGTGGGGATGAGATATGCTAGACAAAGGAATGCTTCACATTCAGGGCAGGACGGAGCTGGAGCACTCGCAATTTCATCACTTTATTCACAACGACACACACTTGGAAATTTATGAATTTATTTCCCGAATTTTCTATTTAATATTTCCAGACTGCAGTTGACCACAGCTAAGTGAAACCCCAGAAAGTGAAAGCTTGGGTAAGGAGGGACTACTGTACTCTAAGAAAAAAAGAAGCACACACACACAGCATTTTTTTGCCCCAAAGTTTCTTTCAGACATAGCAAAAATAAAAATCCATTGGAACATCATAAGTAAAAACCTTGTTTATGACTAGACCACATCATCTTGGAATGATGGATAATCAGCACTGGAAAGGACCTGTGGCAGTCTGTCGCAATAAGCTTACATCCCGCAGCAGCAGCAGCAGCTTTTCACAGCTGGCAAAGCCCTGGCGTTTCCACTGCTGTCTCACGTGGGCATGGCAAATACTGTTACTGCCCCTTTTACAGATAAGGAATCTGAGGCTAATTGAAAATGCTGCAAAAAAGGCCTCATTGATTTCTATACTGAAAAATTGGAATCACTGTGTTTCTTCTCTCCTCCAAGAGAATAGGGCAATAATTAAATACACAGCTGCTTGAGTAGGCTGTTAAATCCAAGGTGTCTTAAAACCCATGTAAAGCCCTCAGTGAATCTCTGGGTCCACAAAACATTTCAGAATTAGTTTGGCCATTATAATCTGCTTGAGCCCAAGGAAACGCTAGGATTAAATTAAGTTTAATTAGTAATAGTTGAGGATTAGTGAAAAAGGTATTGAGCCTTAGTAGATCTTCCAGTCTTACTCTAAACTGAGACATCTTTTAAAAATTCAACACTTTGGGGGGAGGGGAAATTGAACAAAAGTACTCAAAAGGTACAAACTTCTAATTTTAAGATAAATAAGTACTAAAGATGTAATTTAATGTACAACATGAAAATATAACACTGCCATGTGTTATGTATGAAAATTGCTAGAGTGAATCCTAAGAGTTTTCATCACAAGGAAAACAATTTTCCTCTATTTCTTTAATTTTAAATCTCTGTGAGGAGGAGTTCCCATCGTGGCTCAGTGGTTAATGAATCCAACTAGGAACCATGAGATTGTGGGTTCGATCCCTGGCCTCACTCAGTGGGTTAAGGATCTGGCGTTGCTGAGAGCTGTGGTGCAGGTCGCAGATGCGGTTCAGATCTGGCGTTGTTGTGGCTCTGGCGCAGGCCAGTGGCTACAGCTTCAATTAGACCTCTAGCCTGGAAACCTCCATATGCCATGGGAGCGGCCCTAGAAAAGGCAAAAAGACAAAAAAAAATCTCTGTGAGGAGTTCCCATTGTGGCACAGCAAAAACGAATCCAACTAGTATCCATGAGGATGCGGGTTCAATCCCTGGCCTTGCTCAGTGGGTCAGGGATCCGATGTTGCTGTGAGCTGTGGTGTAGGCAGGCAGCTGTAGCTCCAATTCGACCCCAGGCCTGGAACTTCCATATGCCACAGCACAGCCCTAAAAAGCAAAAAACAAACAAACAAACAAACAATCACAATATGTGAGATGATATTCACAAAGCTAATTGTGATAATCATTTCCTGATATGTAGATCGAATCAGTATGCTGTGCACCTTATACAGTGCTCATATGTCAATTATATTCCAGTAAATCTGGAAGAAAAAGAATACATTGGTTAGGATTGTATCAATTCAAATGATAGCCATCACCTATGGATTCAGATTTAGTAGTCAGAAACACTTGTGTGCTTTCAATTCCTGGTTCCACCACTCACTGGCAAAATCCCTCTGGTCAAGTTTCTTAACTGATCTAAATCTCTGCTTCTATAGGTACAAGATGGAAACAATAATGTTACCTACCAAGTAAGTTGTAACAATAATTAAATGAAGAGTTCCCTGGTGGCTCAGTGGGTTAAGGATCTGGCATTGTCACTTCTGTGGCTCAGGTCACTGCTGTAGCGTGGGTTCGATCCCTGGCCTGAGAACTTCCACATGCCACAGGTGCAACCAAAAAAAAAAAAAAAAAAAAAACCCAAGAATTAAATGAGATAATTGAATAGAAAAAAAGACTTTTCATACTAGTTATTAAGATATAACTAATATGTAAAAATTAATGAAATTCTTATAAAATTTCATGTCTATAAAATTAAAAGTCCCCTTGAGTGGCAGAACTTGTGCAGGCTGACTCTGTTATCGCTTTGGCGGGAAACATGCTGACTTGCACTGTGACGCTCTGGCTCAGGCATCCTCACCTTAGTTTCCTCTTTTCTATTTGTGCATATCAGATTTAGCAGGAACTACAGGTGTGATACCAACTGCAAAAACAGTTGCATCCATTCATTCATATATTCACTCGTTTCTTATATGCCTACTCTGGGCCAGACCCTATGCTAGGAATAAATACAAGGAGACCGGTTCCCACCCTTTTGGGGGTCTCCCGGGCTAGTACGGGCAAGTCTAGGGAAAGGTACTGAAGGACGGGACTGGATATTTGTTGGGGCATTTATCATTTATCTAGGTTATCTGCCATACTCCTAACTACAGCTTTAGTCAAGTAGGTAATGTTATCCCCGTTTTATAGCTGAGGCCCAGAGGATTTAAAGGCGCTGACACAGAGTCACACAGCACATGAAAGAAGAAATCAAGCCTCCTTGTGTCTAACTGTGCTCTTTGCACTCCACCAGTACTAAACTGGGTATCATAGGGTGGCCTTCAGCAGCTGCTACCTGCCACCGACTGCCACCGAGCCCCTAGAAGTGTAGCCCCAGCTATTCTGTTCATGTTGGAGCCCATCTTCCTTTTCATGGGATATTCTGGAATGAGGAAGAAGCTTGGAGTGCTTGTCCAGGAGGATCTGCTGCGTCATTCATTCTCCAGCAGCTCTCGGGCATACCCGAATGGAACCCAGGAATGACTCTTCTGTCTCCAGGAGAAGAGTGTCCTTCTCGCCAGTGCACCTGCCAACGTCACTGGGAACGCTTTGGATAGTTCCTGAGAATCTATTAAATAGGAGGCAGACAGCCCTAGGAGTAGCGGGGCTGTGGCAAGACTTTCTCGGGAACTCAGAGAGGTTGAGACAAAGCCCAGAGGAGAGAGGAGCCTTCTTCGCCCAGAGCCATAGTAGGAGGGGAGCCCCGGGGGTCCACAGAGCATGTTTCAAAGGAGCATTAAGGTAAGAGAAGCACAGTGGGTGAGGCCACAAGCCCAGCACCAACACTAAGAGAGTGTAAACATGGGGACCAGCCAGGGTTTGCGGCTCAACGATGAGGAGAATGAGGGCCTTGGGAATTGAAGAAAAGTAGGATCCTTCGAGACAGACCTACAGGTGCTTATTCTCAATCCTCAAACTGCTCTGAAAACTGAAAGTTTGGGGTGTCAAAACCTGTCCTGAACTAATATGAGGCCAGCTGTAGTCTTGGTTCATCCCTCTTAATGTGAATATTCATAGTTTTGCTGTCAAAATATCCATTTATTTTATTATGGGTTATGCTGGATTGTGTTTAATATTGTAGAGGATAGGACTATATTACATTTCTTAAAAACCCCAAGTCCCAAACCTGAATTCCCAAACACCTCTTTTCCCAAGGGGTTCAGCCGAGTGACTGTGTGTCATGCATTTATTGCCACGTTATCTCATTTTACCCTCCCATTAGTCTTGAAAGGAAAGTCGTATCTTTCTCCATTTTATGGATAAAAAAATAAGGATAGAGAAGCATTTATTTGACCCAGGTCATGCAACCGAGTAGAAAGTATCAGATTGAGGATTGAACCCGACACACGAACCCAGATCTGCTGCAGGCCTGAGCCATGCGATGGGCTGATAGGGACTGGAGCATGACCAGCAGTGGCTCCCAGGAAGGGGACTCAGGGACCTGTCCCCTTCTCCTGGTTAAACCTGTCTCTGACCCTGACATCTCTCACAATCGTTTTGGTTTTTATTAAAAAGAAGCCACTGCGGGGCTAGAGCCTCCTGTCGACATGAACTTCTAGAAAGTGTTGAGTGAGAGCAAAATAGGATCCTTTTCAAGACTAATGTCTTTCAGCTACAGAACCTCTATCTAGGACGTTGTTTCGAACCTTTAAGAGGTCTTGGATTCCTTTGAGAATCTATGAAAACTGTGAACTTTCTCCATGGGATATCACACATCCAATTCCACAGAGTAAATTCATCCTGCTGCAGGGGGGCCTAGCCACAAACCCCAGATGAAGACTCTCTGTCCCCAACTTTTAAAGGATGAGTACGTTTTCCATGAAAAATTTAATAGCAAAGTTCAACTTTAAAGAGCGAAGATCAAGTGTTCCTGCTATGGCTCAGTAGGTTAAGAACCCGACATAGTGTCCAGGAGGATGCATGTTCAACCCCTGGCCTCACTCAGTGGGTTAAGGATCTGGGGTTGCCGAAAGCTGTGGCATAGGTGCAGATCTGGCATTACTGTGGCTGAAGCTCCAATTTGACCCCTAGCCTGGGGAACTTCCATATGCCCTGGGTGTGGCCCTAAAAAGAAAAAAGGAAGAGTGAAGGTCATTTCAACTAATAAATCTAATGACTCAGTTAAGATGTAATTTCTGTAGAAGCCTAGACTTCTCCAGCCAAAGAAGGGAGTGTGTGTGTGTGTGTGTGTGTGTGTCTTAGGGTGTTGGGAGAAAAGACTGGGTGGAGGTTGAGTTCTCGGACTTGCCCGTAGAAGTGTTATGAAACCCTTAGCGTTCTGTTGACTCCTCTGCTCGTATAAACAACCAAATGGTCCCCAAAGCAGGGAACGCAGTAGAGGTGACTTTCAGTTCCAGGACCTGGCAATTATCTTCTTCTGTCTGCAAGCGCACGGAGAATTTGGTTCTCCTGGCAGATTGCTTTCTGTCATCCGCGATACTAAAAGTTGCAAACCACTGTCAAGGCCCAACGATAAAGAATCTCCAGCTGGCATCGTAACTGTATAGTTTATTTTCCCTCTTGCTCTTTTGATTTACTAGGGTTCAAAGCCATTCTTTTCGAACACTAAATGTTTCCTAGTCTTTTATATCTCTGGTTTGATGGTTATGATAACCTAGTCCCAAGAGTATGAAGCTGGAAATGATGAAGAGAAGAAGGATGTTCATCATTAGCTGGCGCAGAAAACCACTCCTTCCCGGAAATTCAGAAACTGGATAATGGCAGGTTTTGTTTTTTACATGATTTCCTTTATGACAGTTCTGTCACTTCACACCAAGTGCCATATATTCAGGCTGGTGTTTCTCTGATGAGAGTGTCCCTGGTTCATGACACTGGGCTGAGCTGTGTTTCCGATTCGTGCATTTGGTAATTGATAGAAACTGATGATGCATGCGTTTTGATGTGAAGTTACAAACTAGTCATGTTCAGATGAGTAAAATGCTTGTATGCTTCTCATTTCCCACATGGTATTAAGTACGATTAAATGATAAATGCAATTGAGCCAAAAAAAAAAAAAAAAAAAAAGGTTAAGTTCTTAGACTCTGGAGTTACTCCAACACAAGTTTGAGTTTTGAATCCATCACTTATCAGACGAATGACTGTCAAGTTCCCTCATCACTCTATGCCTCATTCCCTGCGAAATGGAATTTAAAATGGTATTTCCCAGAGTTCCCTTTGTGACTCAGAGGGATAAGAACTTGACATAGTGTCAGCGAAGACGCAGGTTCAGTCTTTGTGGGTTAAAGATCTGGCGTTGTCACAAGCTTTGGCGAAGGTCACAGATGCAGCTTGCCTCCATTGTTGCTGTGGCTGTGGCTGTAGTGCAGGCCTTCAGCTGCAGTTCTGATTCCACCCCTAGCCTGGGAACTTCCATATGCCGCAGGTGCAACCCTAAAAAGAAAAAAAAAAAAGATATTTCCCCATAGAGATGTTTTAAGGAGTAATTGAGATAATACATGTAAAGCACTTAGCATAGCATCTTATTCAATACATGTTAGTTATCTATCAATATCATCTCTCAGGATAATAATGATTTCCCCACTCTGATTCCTCTAAGAACCTCCTCTGGCTTCATTTGGGCTTAAATACAACTGCGTCCCTTGAGGTACCAAGATGGATATTTATTGCTATTTCCGGAGTTCCTGTCGTGGCACAGCGGTAACAAACACGGCTAGTATCCATGAGGACACTGGTTCGATCCCTGGCCTTGTTCAGTGGGTTAAGGATCCAGTGTTGCCATGAGCTGTGGTGTAGGTCACAGACGCAGCTCAGATCCAGCATTGCTGTGACTGTGGCTGTGGCAGAGGCCAGCAGCTACAACTCCAATTCGACCCCTAGCCTGGGAACTTCCATATGCCACACCTGCAGTTCTAAAAATAAATAAATAAAATAAAAAATAAAATTTGCTATTTCTTCCAGGTCTGAGCTATCAGAGAGTTGATGCTCAGAGGAGGGAGGAGGTGAACCTCAAATTACCAGGGTGCTTTGCGCAAGAGAGACTTGCAGGCCTCTGTGACAAATAGCTTTTCTGTGTGCTATGTGGCAGCCTGGTAGGGACCTGTGTTTCTGCTGAACTGGGCTGAGTGGAAGAGACAAAAAAACAATGACTGGATTCATCCCACTGGCCTGCACCCTGGTGCCTTGTCCATCCCAGCTGTGGCCCTATGGTCAGCACAGGTGCATAGACTCAGATCTATTCCAAACCGGAACATTCTAGACAAGCAGGCAGGGCCGTCTCAGTCTTCCCAAATCCCCAGGAGTCCAGAGATGCTGCGTTCATCTGAAGTCCAGGTGGGCATCGCCTGTCACCTGTCTCTGCAGCCGTGGTAGACCACACATGCTGAGGGCTTCTGCCAGCACTGGGACAGGGTCTCTGGGAGACAGGCTGCTCGCCTTGCCTTCTTTTTCTGTCAGCCTTGAAGAGCTTTGAGCCTAAAACTACCTGTCTCATTCCAGCGGAAATCCAATAAATGTTTGGAAGAAAATAACCCCATTTAGAAATTGGTAGGAGACTCTGTCGATACATTTCCTGGTTCTGCTCAAGTGTGCAGAACTTTGTTTCTTGGCGAATCAATAAAATTTCAAAATGTGGATCACACAAAAGCAGAAGTTCTAAGAGAGGAAGAGTTTATAAGACTGAGTATGTTTAACTAGTGGAAAATAGAGCTTCTGTGACATGCTTGGCAGAAACTGGAAGCTCTGAGATGTTGCTTGTGATTTGGAAGTGAGCTCCGGACAGGAGACAGGATTTCTTTAGGACGTACAGAGATTTTGCAGGGCTACCTCTCCTCATAGCTAATAACAAGGAAACTTGGGATAGGTTAAAACATTCAAAAATGGGATTCTCAGTAATAAACAGCCGTGTACCAGGTCTCACAGAAAGCGACATTTTAACGACTGTCATTACTGATGATAAACTGCAGTATAGTTTCATGGTATCCCCAGATGTAAGGGTCAAAGGTAAATCAGTTAGAATCACCTTGCAGAGCATGCCTGGAATTTTCCACAGCACCAACATTTAGTTATGGTATATAGTGAGCAGTATTAGCAAAAAAAAAAACCTAATTCCTGGAAAAAAACAAAAACCTTTTTCCTGGCAGAAGTATAGTAACAGCAATAATAAATATAATACCAGCAATGCCTTCTAATAGGCAACTGTGGCCAATAATTTTCCAGAATATGAGTAACATGAAGGAATTTTGCAGGATTCCTTTCCACTTTTAGCTCTTTTTACCTTGCTTTTTTTCCCCCCTCTTACTTTTCTTTTCTGAAGAAAAGTGCCCAGATTTCTTGTTTACTTGCTTGGCCTTCTGGACTTCCTCGTGCTTGTGCAAATTAGGTTTTTAATATTTATTCATTTTAGAAACTTTTTATTATTTTAGGACTTGTGGCCAGAGGAAAAGAAAACATGAAGTATATCGAATTACTTACAGTGGCAACTAGATGCTGTTATTATCATACCATGAACAAAACCATAAAACAATGGCCTAGAGTCAGGGCACGTGGGCTCCGACCCATGAGCCTCCAGGAAGCTGGCTGGCAGCCTGGGAACATGGATGGAGATGACCACTCAGGTCTGTCCAGCTCTGAAGGGTCCAGGGCAGTGGCCAGCAGTGTGCAGAGAAACAGGCTAAGGAACCAGCCCTGGAGGTCAGCCTCTCTGATTAGCCTGTCTGCCCTGACCTCACGTGACTCTCGGCTTCCCCTCATCTCCACCGCATCCCCCAGCACGTAGCAGGGGAGTTAGGTTAGGGAGTTAAATGAGATCCCGTGCTGTGGAGTGTGAACCCCTAGGGCCTGAAACGGGGTGTGTGTTGCCTGTCATGTACCACCCAGCCCCTCTGAGCCCTACAACACAACCCCCAAGAGCCCTGGAGCCAGACTGCCCTGCCACTTCCTGGCTGTGCCACCTTGCACCAGTTCTTTAACCACCTCCGCGCCTCAGCTTTTTTATCCACGGCACAGTGATAATAATATTCATAGCCACCTACCCCCATAGAACTGTTGTCAGGGTTTTGAAAATCTAGATGGAAACACCCCCACTCACAGGGAACTGTATCTAATCACTCGTGATGGAGCATCATAGAGGATAATGTGAGAAAAAGAATGTATGTATACGTGTAACTGAGTCACTTTGCTGTAGAGCAGAAATTGACAGAACATCGTAAATCAACTTTAATTAAAAATTTTTTAAAAAAGAAAAAAATACCACTCTTCTGGGATGTGCTTACTCCCTGTCAGTCATTGAACTAACATGGTTTACACACCTTAGCGCTGGTCATCCTCACAGCCCATAAGGGGCTGGTCCATTCTTTTTTTTTTTTTTAATATTTTTTTTAATTTTCCCACTGTACAGCAAGGGGGTCAGGTTATCCTTACATGTATACATTACAATTACATTTTTCCCCCACCCTTTCTTCTGTTGCAACATGAGTGTCTAGACATAGTTCTCAATGCTATTCAGCAGGATCTCCTTGTAAATCTATTCTAAGTTGTGTCTGATAAGCCCAAGCTCCCGATCCCTCCCACTCCCTCCCCCTCCCATCAACCACAAGGCAACCACAAGTCTCTTTTCCAGGTCCATGATTTGGCTGGTCCATTCTTACCCACATTTTACAGGCAAGAAAACTGTGAGCATTGTCTGAGGTCACACAGCCAGCACGTGGTAGAGGCAGGGTTCAAAGCAGATGGGGAGTTCCTGTCGTGGCTCAGCAGAAAAGAATCTGACTAATATCCATGAGGACACAGGTTCGATCCCTGACCTCGCTCAGTGGGTTAAGGATCCGGCGTTGCCATGGGCTGTGATGCAGGTCGCAGACATGGCTTGGATCTGGCGTTGCTTTGGCTCTGGTGTAGGCCAGCAGCTATAGCTCCAGTTTGACCCCTAGCCTGGGAACCTCCATATGCCTCGGGTGCGGCCCTAAAAAGACAAAAAAAAAAAAAATGCAGGTGGTCCCAATCAAAAGCATGTGCTACCCAGCCCTGCAGTCTGTGCTGGGCCTGTGTCTCCCCCCAAAACAGTGTGGCCACATCCACAATGCTGACGGACCCTCAGGGCCGGAGGGGAGATCCATCCAGGCCGATTAACATACCCGCCCTCTCATTTGCAAACCAGACTCAGGGTCAAGGGCAGCGGCACCATCGAGAAAGCACTGCACACTTGGCTTAAAAGTCAAGCACTTTTGAAAACATCTGCTTGAAATCGTGTGTGCCACTGATTGAAATGAAAAACAAACTCAGCTGCCAAGCAACGGTGGGAAGAGGACAAGGAGAAAAGAACTAGTGACAAACAACTAGTTAGCACGTCACCACAGATGGTCACAATAAGAAGCCCACACGAAGAAAAATCACAACTAAAAATATTGAGGTCTTTGCCAAAAGTTACTGTATGTTCCAATATATAAAAATGGTTCTTTTTCTGTCAGAGGGCAGAGATTTCTTTTGCAAGTAATCCCTTTAATTCGTTGGTTCTATCAAAACACAGCGACCCTAATGCATCTAACTTTTGGAGCCAAAGCTCCCTGGCCTTTATCCTTGCCTCTTTGGTGTAGCAGGAGGAGGGCCGGGGCTGGGGCTGGCACCCTGGATGGAGAGCTTCCCTCCCCATCCCAGCACCCACGTCAGGACAGAAAACACTCATGCTATGGTACTTTGGTCGACGTTCCAGGCCAGACTTTCTAGGTCATGTAGCTGGTAAGAGACAGACTCAAACCCAGGTACTTTTTTTGGGGGGGGGGGTTGTTTTGTTTTGTTTTTCATTTTAGGGCTGCACCCGCGGCATCATAAGAAAGTTCCCAGCCTAGGGATCAAATTGGAGCTGCAGCAGCTGGCCTACGCCTGAGCCATAGCAATGCCAGATCTGAGCCACATCTGAGACCTAGGCTGCAGCTTGTGGCAATGCCAGATCCTTAACCCACTGAGCAAGGCCAGGGATCTGAACCCACATCCACACTGAGACAGCATCAGGTCCTTAACCCACTGAGCCACAGGGGAACTCCAAACCCATGTTCTTTAGAATCCGCACTGCCCTGTCATCTCTGCAGCTTCTCTGTGACATTTAACCTTATCTGACCATGACCCAGGTGCCTGCCTTGGGACTGACTTGTTTATCCTTTCCTAAAAGAATCCTACATTTTTATAACCTCTAAAACATCCTCCTCCTAGCCCCAAAAAACATAACTTAGAACTCAGATCTGTGGAGCTCCCCTTGTGGCTCAGTGGGTTAAGGACGCAACACTGTCTCCGTGAAAATGTAGGTTCAATCCCTGGCCTTGCTCAGTGGTTTAAGGATCTGGCGTCGCCGTGAGCCATGGCCTAGGCCGGTACCTGCAGCCTGCAGCTCTGATTTGTATCCTAGCCTGGGAACCTCCATATGCCTCAAGAGCAGCTGTTAAAAAAAAAAAAAAAAAAAAAACTCACAGCTGAAATTGCATTCCTATGCTCAGCCTGTCAGTGGATAGGCATGCTGAGGTGGGGAGGGAGCTTACTCAAAGACGCCTTGAAAGAAAAGCGGGTTCATAGGGGTCCTGAGAGGACAGGCTTGGTGCTGGCTCCAGGAGCGGTGCTCCAAGCACACGCACTCAGGTGCTGACATCTCAGAAGGGGAAAAGCCTTACACAAAGTGTCTTAGCCAGCTCGGGCTGCTGTAACAAAATACCATAGAATAGACAAGGTGGCTTAAGCCATAGACATTTCTGAGGCCGGGAAGTCCAAGATCAAGGCAGGTCCTAGCTTGCTAATAGCTGTCTTTTTATTGTATCCTCACATGACAGAGAAAGAGAGAGGGCTAGCTGTCTTCCTTTTCAGGATGCTAATCCACTCACAGGGGCCCCAACCTATGACTTAATTGTTTCCTACAGGCCAAATACCCCCACATTAGGGATCCAAAGTATGAATTTGGAGGGGGCACAAATATTCGATCCCGAGCACTAGGAGTAACACAGTCAGCCACACTTCATCTTGCAAAACCATCTTTGACCCAGTTTCTCCATCTCCGTCACTCCCTCCGCCTAATTAGTTGTCTCTTCTCCTTAGTTCTTACATGAACTCCTTTCTCTCTGCTTTCAGTTCTCATTACTTCATACTCTGAACTTTGCAGTAAAATCACTCTGCTCATCTCATTCCCTCTCCTGTGTCCTCATCCGCCCTGCACACAAATGTCTGATCGTGTCTTCCTCTATTTAAGAGTCCAGAGCCCTGTGCTGCCCACACGTTCAAAGTTCTTTATCCACAAATTCTTATCCACCTAGGATCTGATCCCTACTCAGCTGCATGAATTATCCGCTCCAAACAAACTGGTCTTTCCCTGTTCCCTTCATCTACCTCATGATTCTCCCTGTGACCCGCTCGGCCAGCACCACGCTCAGATCCCGGTCCAAAGGGCCTTTACTCCAGCCTCACACCCTAGGGGGCCTTGCTCTGGCCTTACTTTCCTTGTGGGGTGAAACGTTGGCAGGGCCAATGGGATGCTCCTACCCTTAATCCAAGGCCTGCCATATAGTCCATGCTCTGGATACCCGCGACCCATGTTCCCATGGCCCGATGGCAGCTTTTCACCCCCTGGGCAAGGGTGGGCATCGAGGGTAAGAGGACTGAGCTTAGACTTGCAGATGGGGTCTTTGCATGTGTGCACATGACAAACTTGGGATGGGAAGGGGAGGGGCCATACCTCATCCAGGGGCCAGGGGCTGGCTCTCCCGTTCCACTGCTAAGTTCCAGAACCTGGTGATTATAAAGTGTATTTATCAAGGTGAAGGGATAGAGCATATATTATTTCACAGTATGTTAACTTCATTTATAACTTTAGGTAGAGCACATTTTATTTAACAGTCTGTTCATTTGACTTAAGACTTCAAAAAAATATTAAGTCAAGAAGTATGTGGGTTCCATTTTTATTCCAGTCCCAAGATCCATAAATGTTAGGGGCTCATATTTCCTCTATTTCCATTTCTGCCAGTTGAAATTTTACCCATTTTTCAGTTACAGGTCCATTCTTGCCTTTACTGTAAAGCCTGCACTGACCTCCCCAGCTGCAATGTAATTTCCCCTTAGCTTGCTTCATTCACAAACCAGCCTTAGTGACCCACTAAGTGCCAGGCACCATGCTGGGAGCCAAAAATACAGATGTGAAGAAACAGTCCTTTCCCCCAAGAGCTTACACGTTAGAAAAACTGTCGCAGAAGTAACACCATGCACAGTCCATCAGTATTGTCTATGGGCTTTGCATCCAAATTGTATTCCAACTATGACACATCCTGCAATCTTCCTTGCTAAAACCTCAGGTAAAGGCACCATGACTTTGAATCCAGACTATATCTCTGCTCTTGGCCTGCTTATAGTCCATTCCCTACCAGCTGCCATTAGATCTTTCTGCCCTGCTTTAAACCCTCGAATGACTTTCCACTGCAATTAAAATAAAATCCAACCCCCTAACCTGGCCTCAGCTGACTCTCCTGAATCTCTCTCTCTCAATCGCTACTTCAGTGACTTCTCAAGGCTGCCCTGGCTTCTCTCCATCTCTCAAAATACCTTGTTCCAACCTCAGGGCCTTTGAACTTGCTGTCATCTCTACTAGGAACCTTCTTCCCCAAGATCTTCACATGGCCTCTTTTTCTCATTGCTTATTTTTCAGTTTACATAGTACCTTCCCAGAGAGACCTACCTCAACTTCCATAATGAAATCACCTCCAAGTCCCTTATTACTCCATTATTCTACTTTATTTTCTTAATTTGTTCACTCCTGTACGGTCTGTTTCTCCATGTAGAACTCAATTCCATGAGAATGAAGACTTTGTTTTGCCCACAACTGCCTCCCTGGTGCATATAGGTGGCACTGTGTACATTTCTGTTAAAGGGGTGAATGATTGCAATGGAGTGTGAATTGTGCAGGGCCTGTAGAAGCCATGGGAGGAACCTAATTTTCACCTGGGGAGAGTTGGTTTTGACCATGGCTTGGGTATGGGGAGGTGGGGATAGAAGGAAATGTGGAGACATAGACAGGACCCACAATACATTTGGTCATGCTAAACAGTTTAAACTTTAATCTGAAAGCCAAGAGGAGTCATTGAAGGGTTTGAGCAGAAGCATAAGATCAGATTTGCCTCTTAGAAATGACTTGGAACAGAGTGGGAAAAGAGGCTAGAGAAGGCAAAGCTGGAGGCATGGATTTAATTCAGGATGAAGCTTACTATATACAAAAGAAAAGGGATTCTTATCAGGAAAGTAAGAAGTGGACAGCTTTAGTCAGCAAATCCACACATAAGCCTCCCCCACCCACCTACCCCTGGTGTAGTCAGAGAGGAAAATTGGGTACCGAGGACAACTGCATGGCAGGGATGAAAGAGATGGAGCTGTCTCTGGTGACTGCTGGGTTTCAGATTAGATGCAACCTTTCTCAGACCAGATTCCTGGCGAGAATCAAGCTCTGATGTCCATTGTGTAATATAGTGTATTACCTTCCCTCCTAAGCATCTAGAATGGTTCTAGATATGTGCCATCAACAGAAGAATTCCGAAAACAGTTCCTGTATTGTGTACATATGGTGAGGATTCCCATTGAGGGTTGGGTAGATCATGGTATCACTGGGGAATACAGAGGTAGAAACATATTTAGGGGGAAAATACTGAGTTCCATTTCAATCATATTGCGTTTGAGGTGAGGAATGAATCATGAGCAAGAGAAAGAGAAAAATCAACATATAGGGGTTGGTTGATGCTAAGGATATGAAGGAGGTTGCCTAGAAGAAGGATAAACTAAGGAAAGATCTGGGGCAGAGCCCTGGGATGCCTCAGTCTTAAGACTTAACTTACAGGGGCAGATTAACACTTGGGCTGGGTCAAAGGAATCCCAAAGGAAGACCTAGAAGACAGAAGTTTGCAGAGAAATTGTACAGAATGGGGCTTGGTATTGGGGGAACCAAAGGTGTTTCAAGAAGAGAGGGATGATCAGTAGTGGCAGCCATAACAATGGTGAAAATGGAAGGGTACTAAAACCTACATGTGGATTTGGCAGCATGGAGGTCACGTGATCTAATTCGGGGGAAAGCACCCTATAATTCTTCCCCTTTTGAAGTCACGTGATCATCATCATCATCGCCATTACTAGTAGCAGTGGGGGTCATAGGTCATAGCAGTTTCAATGGCTGGATGGGGAAAACAGGACCTAATGGTGTGTGAGATTTTTCAAAGTCTCAGAAGGTAAGGTTCCAAGACAAATTATGATGGACCTTTCACTCATCAGAGCTACAGCAATCCATCCTCTGAGCTGGCTTCTTAAAAATGTCTGATAGATCCTATATCCAATAAAGTATTTCTCCGTAGCTCACCATTAAAACAAAATCCATCTTTTTTTCTCCAGTGATGCGAATTTAATTTATTCCCATTTATTAGAGCTACTTTCTGGGACTTGAAAATGCTTTCTAAATGTTCATTCCATTTTTACATTCACAATCCATTTCATTCAACACGCCTTACTGCAGATTGAATTGCTTACTAAATTTGAAAGAGATCAATAAATAGCAGCAAAACGACAGGAGGTCATTTAATTTTTTTTTTATTAACAGACCCAATAAATCTGAGCCTATTTTCTTCAAATAAATCAGCTGGAAATAAAAAATCGCTTTGGGGCAATTTATGAGGTTAAAACTAAAAATAAAATTTTACTTTCATTTGTGGCTGGTATTAACATGACAAAGCTTCAACAGAGCTTGCTTAGTACTGAATTTATGTCCCTTATTTGCACAAATATCTTTTGCATAGCTGTATACAAGTAGGTGAATAGATTTGAAAGGAACAGAGTCAAACTAAAAATGCCATCTCTAGAGAGAAGTGCTCTTTATTTAAAGGCTTTAGAGTACCTATTAAAAGTCTGATTTTTAGGTCAAAATTTTATAGGAACACTTCGTTTTGAAAACGACCTGGATCCCCTAGAATTTACTGTGGCTACAGAAGGCAGGAGGGAAACTTTAGCCTTTAAGATGAGTTTTATGTGAGTTCATCTAGACATGGCGTGATATTGCCTCGGCTCTACCACCAGGAGCATAATTTTCCCTTCGGTGAGTGGAGAACAGTGATTAATTGGCTAATTAGAATTTCAAAGGGCAGTGATAACAGTGGTGAACAGGAGGAAGTGACAGAAGTTCAAGTCCATTAAAACACTTAGCAATGGCTGAGCTTTTCCCTCCATCTCTCTCTCCCTGTTCCAGTCTCCTCTGCCCACTGGTCTCTAAGCCCAGCCCTTACTCACCCTCTCCATCAGGCCTCCTTACTTCTGTCTTTATCCCATGTTCCCAGCCTCTTTCTTTACACCTTCCTTTTTTTTTTTTTTTTTTTTTTTTTTTTTTTTTTTTTTTTTTGCTTTTTAGGGCAGCACCCTCAGCATATGGAAGTTTCCAGGCTAGGGGTCAAATCAGAGTTGTAGCAGCTAGCCTATGCCACAGCCACAGTGGGATCCCTAACCCACTGAGCAAGGCCAGGGATTGAACCCACATCCTCATGGATCCTGGTCGGGTCTGTTAACCGTTGAGGCACGAAAGGAAATGAATACCTTCCTCTTTCTTTACACCACCAACAAAATAAACTGAAAAATAGGAATCTTTTCCCTTTTTAAAATTTTATTTTCTCTCTTCTTAAATTCAAAGCAAGTTGAGTTTTTTTTTTTTTCTCCCCTTCCCAACCTGTGATTGTACTTATTTGGGGGGGCCACCTGGACTTTGTTTTCCTCCTCTGCATCACTGGGCCAGAGTATCAAAGGGATTCTCAGGCTAAAGGGACAGTTAGGCAGCTTAGGGATAGTGAATTTGTGCAGATCAATCAATGATTAGGATTTCTCCCTCCCAGACACAATCAATATCGCTGTCTTTAATAGCCGTGCAACATGAAACTATTCCATAAATTTTCATCTCACCTACATTAAAAACTGAGAATCAGGAGTTCCCGTCGTGGCACAGTGGTTCACGAATCCGACAAGGAACCATGAGGTTGCGGGTTTGATTCCTGTCCTCGCTCACTGGATTAAGGATCCGGCGTTGCCGTGAGCTGTCATGTAGGTTGCAGACACGGCTCGGATCCCGTGGTGCTGTGGCTCTGGTGTAGGACAGCAGCTGCAGTCCCGATTGGACCCCTAGCCTGGGAACCTCCATATGCTGCAGGAGCGGCCCTAGAAAAGGCAAAAAAAAACCCCTGAGAATCAGACCAATGAATCAGGTGATTCTTTAGGTAGGGGACGTGCCAGCACAGAGACCGGTGTGACTTGTCTCACTTCAGGCTCCTCAGCTGGAAAGAAAAATGAGTCCACGCCCTCAGGAAGAGCCACCCAGGGCCCTCACCTCCCTCAGCCCCAAGTGCCCCCGAGACCTTGGACCAAGTGCAGCTGCATCAGCCTCTGACTTCTTGAAAGATCTGCACCTGGTTTATGGAGCTAACACCCACGGCATTACGGTAATGACTGTGGACCTGATACCCCATTATCCTCCACACGGGAGATGTCTAATGCATATATGAAATCATTTTGCTTCCATTACCTTATAAATGGGATCATTGCAGGCACAGAGTTTTGCATTTCAGGTTTTTCCTCCTTATTTTCCCTAAAATGACATTCATTCTCTCTCTGTTAAAATCGGTTGCCTCAGCAACTCCTAGGAATGCAAACTTCTGATTAGATCACAGGGCGAGGGGCTTCTATTTTCAATTTGGTCTCATTTACACTTAACTGACCCTTTGTTCCTCCTTTCTTTATCTATATAATGAGATAATAACACTTTGCATGGAAACTGATTCTCAGATGAAAGGTTACTGCATGTTATTAAGTGTTTCCATCTTCAAACGGTAGAAGTATTATGGGCGTGGCCTCCACAAGATGGGAATGACCCTGAGAACTTCCTAAGAAGAGCCAGGAACTGAAAATGTTTCTGGAGGGAGTTTCTGTCGTGGCTCAGGAGTTAACGAACCAGACTAGCATCCATGGGGATGTGGGTTCGATCCCTAGCCTCACTCAGTGGGTTAAGGATCTGGCGTTGCCATGAGCTGTGATGTAAGTCGGGGATGTGGCTTGGATCCAGCATTGCTGTGGCTAGGGTGTAGGCCGGCAGTTTCAGCTCTGATTCAACCCTAGCCTGGGAACCTCCATATGCCACAGGTGCAGCCCTAAAAAGACAGGAAAAAAAAAAAAAAAAAAAAGGAGTTCCCGTCGTGGCGCAGTGGTTAACGAATCCGACTAGGAACCATGAGGTTGCGGGTTCGATCCCTGCCCTTGCTCAGTGGGTTAACGATCCGGCGTTGCCGTGAGCTGTGGTGTAGGTTGCAGACGCGGCTCGGATCCCGAGTTGCTGTGGCTCTGGCATAGGCTGGCAGCTACAGCTCCGATTAGACCCCTAGCCTGGGAACCTCCATATGCTGTGGAAGCAGCCCAAGAAATAGCAAAAAGACAAAAAAAAAAAAAAAAAAAAAAAGGGAAAATGATTCTGGAGAGGCAACTGTAGCACAGTGGTTAAAAGTAGATACTGAGACGGTAAACAAAGAACAAAATAATGCCATTTGCAGCAACATGGATAGAACTAGAGATTCTTATACTACTAAGTGAAGTCAGAAAGAGAAAGACAAATACCATATGATATCACTTACATGTGGAATCTAAAATATGGCACCGATGAACCTATCCACAGAACAGAAACAGACTCATGGACTCAGGGAACAGACTTGTGGTTGCCAAGGGGACGGGGGAGGGAGTAGGATGGACTGGGGGTCTGGGGTTAATAGATGCAAACTATTACATTTGGAGTAGATAAGCAATGAGGTCCTGCTGTACAGCACAGAGAACTATGTCCAGTCTCTTGTGACAGGATATGATAGAAGATAATATGAAAAAAAGAACATACACATATAATATATATGTATATATAAAAAACTGTGTCACTTTTTTGTACTGCAGAACTTGACAGAACATGGTAAATCGACTATAGCAAAATTTAAAAATAAAAAATAGTTCACACACAAAAAAGCCGAGACTGAGAGTGGGCGGACTTGATTAGAATGCCAGTTTTGCAACTGACTAAGCTGTCTCAGTTTCCCCAAATATGAAATGAAGGCATAATAGCAACTCCCTTAGCACTGTAAACAGGCTTATACAAGTTAATATTTATAAAGTTCTTGGAACAGTGCTTTCAATGTCAAAGTACTGTGTAAATAAAAATTTAGCATTTCTGACTATGCTGGGGGGAAAAAAGGCGCCTCTTTGTCTGGAAAGAGGCAGTTCTGGTCCTTGTCACACATGAGCTAGAGTTGAGTTCAAACAAAGGGGGTTTTGCTGGTGAGAAAAAGAAGCAACCATAGCATGAAGATCATCCAATCCATCAGCTACTAGCCTGTAAACCATTTTGCTTCTCTGCCTCCTAAAAAAAAAAAAAAAAAAAAAAAAAAGAGTTTTTTCCTGCAGCTCACACAGTTGAAGATGGATAGCCAAAATTGTATTAGAACTTTAAGTAAGGTTATTTTTGTTATTAGGAGGTAGAAAATATAAAATAAGGCATTGCCTGGTGGCTCAGCAGGTTAAGGATATGGCATGATCACTGCTGTGGCTCAGGTTGCTGCTGTGGCATGGATTCGTTGCCTGGCTTGGGAGTTTCTGCGTGCCACAGGCATGGCCAAAAAAAAAAAGAATATATAAAATTTATATATATATATGAGATAAGATGAGGCTTGACTGTAATTGCAAACAGTTATCTCACAATTTGATTTGAAAACACAGACTTTACTTAGCTTATTGAATGAAGCGGGACAAATCTAAAAAAAATTGCATAAAATGTTGATGAGTGGATTTATCAAATATATCACCAGCATTTTTGTTAGACACACAAAAAATACTCCAGCTGCTTTTAAAATGTTGAGCTTCAATAATCTACACTGCTTTGGCTGTGGGGAGTTGACATCATCCATCTCTGCGCAATCTAGGACTTCACTTTACCAGCACCGGGCTTTTAGAGCATTGGGTGTGAGATGGGGAAGGATAGCAAGCCCCGTGTGCTTACGTTGCCTCGATAAATCAGTAAAAGGGTCTTCCTTGAATCATTGTTTCCATTTATGTCTTTGTTGAGCTCTCCAGAAAATATCGGCCTCCCGGGCAGTGCACTGTCCTAAGAATTAGGATAGATGATAGTGATAGGTATACTTTTCTTCTTTCTAAACCAATAGGAAAATTTTACTAAAATCTTTTCTAAACAATAATGAACCAAGCTCCCGCTCAATTAAATCATCTTCGATATATAGAAAAATATAGATATATTGATATTGATATAGAAATAGATGGAAGTTGAGGATCCTGAAATTGATAATTTTTTTTTTTTTTTTTTTTTGCTTTTTAGGGCCAAACCCATAGCATATGGAGGTTCCCAGGCTAGGGATGGACTTGGAGCTACAGCTGCCAACCTACACCATAGCCACAGCAACATGGGATCCGAGCCTGCAGCCTACACCACAGCTCACGACAGCCCTGGATCCTTAACCCACTGAGCGGGGCCAGGGATCGAAGTCACAAGTCCTCATAGATGCTTGCTGAGTTCGTGGACTGCTGAGCCATGAAGGGAACTCCTGAAATTGATTCCTTTTAAAAAGCTGGGCATGTGCCTAGATGACCCATAGTTCCTCCACAGCTTCCCTTTTCCTGCAGACAGATGGAAGGAAGGGGTGTGTTTTTCATCTTCCCAAGGGCTGCTGATGTTGGTGGTTAATGGAAGCTAACAGGAAGAAATACATGTTATGGGGGTTAGGGTTGCTTGTTGCAGGTCGGAAAGACAGAGAATGAACTGGGAGATGATCCCCATAAGACGTGTCACCAGTTATGGGTGGAAAGAAGACCTGTGATTATGTTAGGCACGAGTGGCTATTTTCAACCCTCTTCCATCTACTCCCTCCACCCCCCATGCCTCAGATACTAGTTATAACTGTTTTCCAAATTGCAATATGCCAAAGGTTATAGACAAAAGTAACTTTATAAAGACTATCTATTGAGGGTTTTTTAGACATATAATTCCTTTCCATCTGTCCTTTCAAATAAAGGTTGCAGAGTTCCCGTTGTGGCTATGTGGTTAACAAACCCGACTAGGATCCACGAGGTTGTGAGTTCGATCCCTGGCCTCGTTCAGTAGGTTAAGGATCCAGCGTTGCCGTGAGCTGTGGTGTAGGCCACAGTCGAAGCTCGGATCCTGCGTTGCTGTGGCTGTGGTATAGGCTGGTGGCTACAGCTCCGATTGGACCCCTAGCCTGGCCCTAGAAAAGCCCCCCAAAAAAGTCAAATAAAGGTTGAGTTGCTAAATAACAACCCAATAAGGTTGTTACTGCCTTTCTTGTCTTTCTCAAAAAAAATAAATAAATAACAAATCTTTATAAATATTCAGAAGCTTTGACTACATCAAAGTGACCAGTAGAACATTGCAAATGAGAAAGAGAAAATATTTGCAAGACAATTGGCATTTCATTTTTAGAGAAAGCTGTTTTCTGACAGTAGTAGTTTAGCATTTTTGCTTTCATTTTATTTAGAAGTAAACCCAATGGAGAAACTGTAGTTTAGAAGAAAAGACAGTATGAAAAGGAACCCAGTTTCCCCTCTCATCTCCATACATAATATATGCTTGTGGGAGAGCTTCTAGGGGAACAAACAGGCAATTGATTGCAATGACTATTCTCTATTTATTCCAGTGATAAAATGAAAGATTGGACTCACCACGGTTTTTTTTTTTTTTCCTTAAAGAACTTAAAGAAAAATTGGTTTATTTGATGTCATACTATGTCCTCAGCAGTTAACAAATTTGTAGGCATCTCTTTTATTTTACTGTAATACCACTACGTATTGAATTCATTTTTTTAATTGTAGCAAATTCAGATATTTATTTTCAATCCTGAAATTTTCTAATTCTACTGTTCCTTTTGCCTGAGGTAAAAATAAATATGACAATCATGAATGGAGGGGGGAGATAATTTATTCCTACATATACATTTAATCAGTCAGCCAGACTGCTCACTATGTATGTGCATTTGTATCTACTTTTATCTGTGAAAATGCTCTAGGCTGCTGGAAACAGAAAAGGCATTTATCTCACAGAACAAGAGGACTCAAAATGGGGTGCCTCCAGGGTTGGGCAGTTTCATGGCTCAACTCTGTCGTCAACAAGATCATTTCTGGAGTTCCCATTGTGGCTCAGCAGGTTAAGAACCCAACAGAGTCCCCATGAAGATGTGGGTTTGATCCCTGGCCTGGCTCAGTCGGTTAAGGATCTGGGGTTGCCACAGCTATGGCCATAGGTCGAAGATGTGGCTCAAACCCGTGTTGCTGTGGCTATAGTTTAGGCAGGCAGCTGTAGTTCCAATTCAACTCCTAGCCCAGGAATGTCAATATGCCGCAGATGCGACTGTAAAAAAAAAAAAAAAAAAAGAAAAAAATCATTTCTTTCTCTTTTTCTCCTGTGACTTCTTGGCACATAGGCTGTATACCTGAGCTGGCTTCTTTGGAGTTGCAAGATGATGTCACAGGTGCAAGACCAACCAGAACACCACCAGGTTTCCAGGGGTAGAGAAGACCATTTTTTTTCCTGAGTCTTCTTCTTTTACAAGCCAGGAAATCTTTCTCAAAAGCCTGTGTCGGAGTTCCCTTTGTGGCACAGCAGAAACGAATCTGACTAATATCCATGAGGATGTGGGTTCGATCTCTGGCCTTGCTCAGTGAGTTGGGGATCCGGCGTTGCCATGAGCTGTGGTGTAGGTTGCAGATGAGGCTAGGATCCGCATAGCTATGGCTGTGGTGTAGGCCGGCAGCTACATCTGTGGTTCGACCTCTAGCCTGGGAATTTCAATATTCCGTGGGTACAGCCCTAAAACACAAAAAACAAACAAACAAACAAAAGCCTTGTGTCAGACTTCTGGTTTTCATTAGCAGAGTTCCATCCCTCTGCCTAAAACAATCACAATCAAAGAGAATAAGATTACCCTGATTGGTATAAAGGACTCAGATTAACCTCTAAATCCCATGGGAACAATGTGACTCCAACAAAATGTTGGATTACTGAGTAGGAAAGTTTGGGGGGGGCAGTGATCTGAGGTGGCAGCCAGCTGTTGAGAAATAGCAGTATTGAACATATATTAGCGTAAGTGTAGAATTATAAAGTGTGAATTTTTAGTTCAGAAATATTCATTATGGTCCAAGGGATTCTAGCCTTGAAAATGAGCAACTTAGACTTTAATTCTTTTCTTAACACCTGTCAGAAAAGATTTTATGTACAAGAGTTCTCATCGTGGCTCAGTGGAAACAAACCCGACTAGTATCCACGAGGACTCAGGTTCAATTCCTGGGCTTGCTCAGTGGGTTAAGGATCCAGTATGACACGTGAGTTGTGGTGTATGTCGAAGACATGGCTCGGATCCTGCATGGCCATGAGCTGTGGTGTAGGCCAGAAGCTGCAGCTCCAATGCGAGCCCTCGCCTGTGACCTTCCATATGCCGCAGATGGGACCCCAAAGAACAACATCAACAACAAAATTTATGTACAAAGTTATTTTCCATCTCTCTTCCCCATTGGAATGTAAGTTCATTGAGAGGGCGGACTCCCTGTATCTTCAACATCTAGAACAGTGCAATTAATTAGCACATGGTGAACGCTCAGGAGGAAATATTTGTTGAGTAAATGATGAAAATCACAAGGAGGAGATTGTAATCCCTTTCCAGCCACAGTGTGGAAATCATGATTTAGAAATTACATACCTTTATATTGCAAACCAAATGCAAAGCCCTCTACATTTCTATACACACATTCAGTGTGTTCATCCCCTGAAATGGAAAAATACCAAAAACAGTTATTGTCCATCCTTTCATTAAGGTGATTCTGTGACATGGTGCAGAGAGAAGAGGTATGATTGGGCTACAGTCAATCATATGGAGGGATGGAGGAACATAGCTACAAAAACACACCTGGAAGCATCAAAGCAACACAAAAAGGCAGAGCAGTTACCAAGCGTTGGACCAAGACAGATGGAATCAAAACAAGGAAATGCAGTTGCAAGAAACATTAACTTCAAGCTAGTAAGACTGGTTTGAAAACTCTAAAATGATTCATTCTCTAAACTTTAAACACACAATTTGTGATGCTTTTGCAAATTTTTGCCATGAATAATTGAAGAAGACTGGGGAGAGGTATCTATTCTAGCAGGGTTTTTGATATGGACGATTTCAATTTATTTTAAGTATTTGTCACAGTTTTTCAGATATATAGCCCCTGAGGGTATGAGATTTAATAGTAATTTTAACAGCACTGAATATTTTATTTCTCTATGAAGCACACCTAAATTCTGAGGCAAAATCATCAAAGAAATCACACTGCATGTTTATTTTTTTTTAATGGCCACACCCATGGCATATGGAGGTTCCTGGGCTAGGGATTGAATCTGAGCCCCAGCTGTTACCTATATAGCAGCTATGACAACACCAGATCTTTGGAAGCTACTGTGCCAGACTGGGGGTTGAACCCATGCCTCTGCAGTGACCTGAAGAGCTGCAGTTGGATTCTTAACCCACTGTGCCATAGTGGGAACTCCCACAGTTCCTCTTTTAAGTTTCTTATGGTTTAGAACAGATACTGAGACACATACATGAATGATCATAATTCAAGGTAGTATGAGATCAATGTCTCCACAGTAGTACAAACAGAATATTACAGGAAATTAAACAGAAGGAGAGAGACTGCTGCTGCAATGATCAGAGCATGGTTCAGGAAAGAGATGGCACTGAATCTGAGCTTGTCAGATGGATTTAGGGAGATGGGTAGAAAGGCACCAAGGAAACTCCAGCCACTGGACTAGATCATAGTAGAGTCAGCTAGAGCCATTTACTAAGTCTGTCTTCAGGTAGTTTTGGCGTTCCACCAGTCTTTGACCTCAGCTCTGCACTGTTCGGTGTGTTTTTCAACATCTCGGAGAAAGCCTTATCAGTCTTTAATAATAAATGTGCTTATTCAGATCTGTTTGTAATATAAAGCAGGTAGAAAGAGAGACTACACTAGCTAACAGAGAAAAGACCCAAGAAAGTCTTAACTGGAGTTTCCGTCGTGGCACAGCAGAAACGAATCCAACTAGAAACCGTGAGGTTGCAGGTTCCGTCCCTGGCCTTGTTCAGTGGGTTAAGGGTCCGGCGTTGCCATGAGCTGTGGTGTAGGTCACAGATGCAGCTCGGATCCTGTGTTGCTGTGGCTGTGGTGTAGGCCAGCAACTGTAGCTCTAATTCGACCCCTAGCCTGGGAACTTCCATATGCCACAGGTGTGGCCCTAAAGAGCAAAAAAAAAAAAAAAAAGTCTTAACTGGCTAGAATGATTGATAGTATCTAAAAAGAAAAAATTTACCAAATGAGTATAAAGCTCTTCATTAAAGCAAAGAGCTTTAAACTTATTTGGTAAATATATACTGCCCAAATTTATGTATATAAATATATATAGGCCAAGCACACGATGGAATTGCTCTGGCTTAACAGCAGTTCACATAAAAAGAGACTTGAGGAGGATTAGCTAATTACATGTAAAAATTTGGCCTAAAGTAAATGTCATTTAGCCTGAAATTTATCCCTTCAATAAACATGTTTTCATTAAACACTCTGCACAAAATATTATATAACAATATGGAAGTCTAACAATAAAAATGATTCCTGTCCTTAGAGACATACTGCTAATGATAGAGACAAACAAATACAATTAAAATATAGTTCTGTAAATGCATAAATAAAGTAGAGCCTCAAAAATAACAAAGAATCCCAATGAACAAATATTGGTCAGATTACAGCAGAGTTTTGTGCTAAATTTGTACCCACATTTTTTTTATGGCCACACCCACGGCATGTGGAAGTTCCTAGGCCAGGGATTGAATCCGAGCCTCAGCTGTGACCTATGCCACAGCTGCAGCAACACTGGATCCTTTATCCTGCTGCCCCAGGCCAGGGGTCAAACCCTTGCCTCTACAGTGACCTGAGCCACTGCAGTCAGATTCTTAACCCACAATGCCACAGTGGGAATTCCTTGTACACTTTAAACTGCTTTATAACCCACTCATTGAAAGCATATAATTCAGTGGTTTTTGTATATGTGTGTGTGTGTGTGTGTGTGTGTGTGTATTCACAAAGTTGTGTAGCCCTCACCACGTTCAATGTTAGAACACTTTCTTCACTCCTAAAAGAGACATTGTAACCATTAGCAGTCATTCTCTATTCCCCCCAAACACCAACACCATTCCCACAGTCCTAAGCAAACACTAATCTACTTTCCATCTCTATAGATTTGTCTATTCTGGAGATGCTATAAAAATGGAATTATACAATACATGGTCTTCTGTGACCAGATTCTTCCACTTAGAACAAAGTTTGGAGGTTCACTCATTTTGTACCATGTATCAGTATTTCGTACCACGTTTCAGTATTTCATTCTTTTTATTGTTGAATAACATCCTACTATGTGGATCTCCCACCCTTAATTTATCCATTTGTCATTTGATGGACATTGTGTTGTTTTCACCTTTTAGCTATTCTGAATAATGATCATGTTTAAGTTTTTGTGCAAAGATATGTCTTGTTTCTCTTGGGTATATACCTAGGAATGGGATTGTGAGGTCATATGGTAAATCTGTGTTCAACATTTGGAAGAACTATCAAATAATTTTCCAAAGTTGCTGCACCATTTTACTTTCCCACTTGCACTGTGTGAGGTTTTTGGTCTCCCCAAATCTGGTCGACACTTGTTTTTGTTGTCTTTTTTATTATAGCAATTGAAAGTGGTATCCTTTGTGGTTTTTATCTGCATTTCCCTAATGACAAACGATGTGCATTTTTACATGTGCTCATTGTCCCCCTGTGTGTCTTCTTTAGAGAAATGTCTACTTGGATCTTTTGCCCACTTTTAATTGAGTTATCTTTTTATTATTAAGTTTTTAAGAGTTTTCTGAACACACAAGTCTCATATCAGTTGCATGATGTGCAAATATTTTCTTCCATTCAGTGGGTTGTCATTTCACTTTCTTGTTGGCATTGTTTGCAGCACAAAAGTTCTTAATTTTATTAAGTCTAATTTATTTTGGGGTTGTGGTAGTTGTTGCTTGTGGTGTTATATCTAAGAAACCAATGCCTAAACCAAGACCGTATGGATTTACCTCTATGTTTTCTTCTAGGAGTTTTATACTTTTAGCTCTTAGATTTATGTCCATAGTCCATATGGAGTTAACTTGTGTGAAGAAGACCAATTTCTTTTGCATGTGGCTATCCACTTGTCCTAGATTATTTGTTGAAATTACTTTCTACCTTCATTTAATTATCTTGGCACCCCTGTCAAAAGTCAACTGACTATACATGTTAGGATTTATTTCTGGACTCTCTTTCAATTCTATTTCATGGAATCTATATGTCTATTCTTATGCCAGTACCACACTCTCTTGATTATTGTAGCTTTGTACTAAGTTTCAGAATTGGTGAATGTGACTCCTCCAACTATTTCTTTTTTTAAAAAAGATTGTTTTGCCTATTCTGGGTCCATTGCATTTTCATGATCAGCTTAAGACAGCATATTTTAAGAAAGATAATTGATGAAGCCGAGTGGACCAGAGGTCAATTGAAGAAAAACTTCAACAAGTTGTGCTGTTTAAATTTGCAAGATGGAATATAAAAGTAGAGCATGAGAGATGACTGACTTAAAAGGATGTTGTAATGTGGAAAATGATTCCAGTGAAATTCTTTGTTACTCCAGATGGTGAAAATGGTGTGAGGGGAACCTCAGTTCAATATAAGGATGAACCTTATAACAACTTAACTTAGTCATAAATAGGTCCCACACACTGATTCACCCATCCCTGAAAAGATTTAAGCCAAGGCCAGATGCCCTATATATGAATAATGTTGTAGAGGAAATCCCAGCATTTGATAGAAGATAATACAACTCTATGATATGTGCATATGGATGGCAGTGAAAAACTAGGCACTGTCATTGGGCATTATCTCAATTAATCCCCCCAACTGTTAGGTGAGGAAAGAAGCTTAGGGAAGTTTTGTAACTTGTCCAACAGCACATAGTTAAAAAGTGACATAGTGTTCACTCAAAGCCAGTTCTCTTTGACACCAGAGTCCAGCTCTTAACCTTTATGATCTGGATATGAGTCGTGGTGGTGTATATAGGAAGATAAATGAAAATGAGTGATCTCCTAAAGGAAGAAGAACAAGAGCTATTGAATTTATATGCTGTCAAGGATGAGTTTGAGGTTTTAAGCTTTAATAACTGGTGGGGAGGAGAGGCACTTATTAATAAAAAAGAAGAAATTAGTAGGAAAATCAGGTCTTGGTGGACATAGACAGCAAGCTCATCCATTCAAGGGCACGTAAGTGTCCCTGTTCAGGTTTCAGTTCAAGGTCACTGACACAAGAGGCCATGATGTGACCACTCTTCTAGATGAGTCAAACATAGCTCACGCAGAGGCTGTGAGCCTGGAGTTCAAGGGAACGGAAGTAAAATTAACAAAGAGGAGACTGGAGAGGAGACACGAGTTTGAGATTCTTCACTGAGTGAAGGGTATGTTAAACTTGAACATAAGAATTATTTTTAAAAGTACAAAGTAAAGCATCCAACTTGCAGAAGATAATTAAAATGTGGGGTTGAGGGAGTTCCACTGTGGCGCAACAGAAATGAATCTGACTAGTATCCATGAGGATGTGGGTTCGATCCCTGGCCTCATTCAGGTTGGGGATCTGAGTTGCCATGAGCTATGGTGTAGGTCACAGATGTGGCTCATATCCCGCATTGCTGTGGCTGTGGCTGTGGCTAGCAGCTATAGCTCTGATTCAGCCCCTAGCGCAGGAATTTTTATATGCCACAGGTTCAGCCAAAAAAAAAAACCTCTGAGCCACAGACTATAGACAAGGAAAATGGGCTAACTTGGCATTTAGTTTTTCATCCTTCAGAAGCCCTACTATGCATCACCCAGAGCTTACAGACAAGTATGCCTCAAATTTCCTGAAGTCAGTATCCTTGGAAAACTAGCATTTAGTTAATGTCTCCTAATTCAGGACCTGAGCCTGGCACCAACATAAGAGCTTTTATGGAGAATACGTGATTTATAACAAAGCTCTAGTGCAGGTGGTATTCTCTGCATTTGATAGATGAGGAAACTGAGACTCAGGGAAGTTAATTAGCAGAGCAAAGACTGTCTGTCTGTCTGTCTGATACCAAAGTCCAAGCTCTTCTTGGTGCTCTAAGGTGCCACGCTGCAGAGGCAGGCTGCCTTCCCTCTGATCTGCCAGGGAGAGACCAGGAACTTTCATACAGGCTGGAGCCCCCACCCAACCCACTCCCACCATTGTTCCTTCTATTTCCTGCCTTTTATTCTTCCCTTCGTCAAATATCCACCTATATCTTTTTAAAATATATACCGTGTGTGTTCTATGTGCCAACTATTAATGATACAAAGAGGAACAGGAATCCATTCTTACCCTCACGGCACTTACAGACAGGAGAAAGACTGATGTTAAGCAACCAATTACACATTGATTTAAATTCCCTAAACGCCCCTCCATTGATCAGATTCACACACAGAAGAGAATTGCATAATCACGTTTGCTGTAAAATGAGAACCACGTAAGTTCATCAAAAGGGCCTAAATTTTGTTTTAAAGCAAAACCAAATTCAACAAATATTCCTTGTTTCTACTGAAAGGTGCCTCTTGCATTGTGGTCCCTCTGAAACAGCCTAACCCCAAAACTAGCAAACTTCGCAGAATTTTTAATCGATTCAAGTGATTTGTAAGTTTGAATTTAAATATCTGAATATGTGTGTATGTTTATACTGAATAGCCATATTTGACTTCTGCCAGTAAAGTTTCTGGAGGCAGCTAAGGCCTGGCGTGACCCTTGACCTCACTCTGGGAATGTCTGTGCTTGTCCGAAGTTAACTTGGGGTGGGGAGATAAGGACAAGAAGGAAATGGAGGTGAAGTCAGAGCTAAGGCCAAGTAAGGAAACCTTGCCGGGCCTGAAAATCCTGATTCCCAAGTACTTTGGAAATATCTCAGATATGCTCTAAAATTCACCTTGATGAGTCCATGGGCTATTTTTTGCCCTGATTCCCAAGTACTTTGAAAATATCTCAGATATGCTCTAAAATTCACCTTGATGAGTCCATGGGCTATTTTTTGCCCAAGACAGAGTTGAATAGAATTCATTTTGGAGAATCCATTCCTGATGACGCATGGATTCTTGTCCTCCTCACTCAGTGGCACCACCATAAAACTCAGACTTCTAAATGATGGGCCACACCTCAGGGCCACTTGTGTCCTAATCATGTGTCAATTTTAATCACGAAACTCAACTTTACACGAACAAAAATTTTAAAAGGCGATTAATTGGTAGGTGGCAGGGGGACAGGGGAGGGGTTGCAGGTAAATGAACAGACCCTGATTGCTGACCTTATATAATCATATGCTTAATCTGGTCAGGTGTAATCAACTCATTGAAAGAAAAGACAAAATCAGAAAAAGAAAACCTCTCTAATCAAAAAGATGGTTTCTGTTCCTCTAACCTCTTATTGTCCTTTTTGACCTACTCAGTTATGAAGAGATAACTAATACTATTGTTTCTTGGCAGGATTATTTCCCACAGAACATGTTAAATGGATTAGAAACTATATAGTTTAAAAAGAGCCATTTGTGCTTGGTTTTAGATGTCTAAGCTGTACACTAACTCAGCAGTTTCCAGGCCGTAATGACAGTTCCAGCACTATGGTTGCCTCTCATGTTATGATGAGTCAAACCCACAACTCCTGATGTCAAAGGGACCAGTACAAACATGTTTCTAGCAATTATAATCAGTAAATAATAGTAGATGCAAATGGTAAGAGAAATCTCATGAGTCAAAGCCTTGACCCTCCCTTGCTAAAGGCCCTTGTTCACTCATTCTGTGTCAGGATTCGAGAAATAATAACCTAATACTGTGAACAACATCATAGCACCTTGAACTTCACACTTCTGTAGTAAGGGTGTGGGAAGCAGATGAAGATGCAGTGTGAGTGGGAAATTATCCCAACCTATTTCAAAGTTCAGGGAGGAGTAGGGTATAAAATGGAATTAAAATGCTGGAATCGCATAGTTTACACAATTGACTTCAAATGAACAGAGAATGGAGTTCCTGCTGTGGTGCAGTGGGTTAAGAACCTGACTGTAAAGGCTCAGGTCCCTGCAGAGGCTCGGGTTGGATCCCCAGCCTGGTGCAGTGGGTTAAAGGACCTGTCATTGCTGCAGCTGCAGTAGGTTTCAGCTTCGGCTCAGATTCAATCCCTGGCCTGGGAACTTCCATATGCCAAGAGTGGTGGCCATGGGGAAAAAGACACACACACACAGAGGAAGTCAAGAGATGGGGTGAACTCATGAGGATGAGGTGGAAGCAGATGGCAGCACCCCTACCTGAATCCTGGATTGTGAAGATCCGTATGTCCCGTCTCTTCTCCACACTGAGTGGTTATTGGACCCGAGTTGAGCTTTGAGCAAGGGAGCCCATAGTCAGAAGGCCCCCTGGGCCAGTGACACACATTTGCTCTGTTGGAGAGATGCAGGGACAAGGACCCCTGGCCGCAATCTGTAGGTTGCCAGTGAGAGTGTTGAACAGCCATAGATGGTGTCTGCATCTTTCTTAGCACCACTCTTGTAGGGCCAGAATGGGACCATATTGAGGGTCACTGACAAGTGGCTACTAATATAGGGATGGCGTAGCAGTCAGCCCCGAGATAGCACAACCAAGGCTTGTGGTTGACATTTCCATCCATTTCTACCTAGAGGTGACATTCTTGTTTGTTGCATCACATAATCCATTATTCTGTTTATCTTCGGTATGTCTTAGCATATCCTAGATTATTTTCTATCTAAACTTAGTGCATGCTATGAGTTTGGCCTCTACTTCATAAGGAACGAGCTTATTTACTGTCTATGCCTAAGGTTTCTTATGAATTTCATCATTCCACTTGTTTTATTGTCCTCCAGAGCAGAATTGAATATTCCAAATAAAGAGCAAACACATTATAACTGGTGTCAGTTCTGATGGCAGTTTTCCTTCCCAAGTTCAGCAGGAAGCTGGAGAATTGAAAAGCCACCATGCAAACAGACATGTCACTTCTGTCTCCCTCGTGGAACTCACTTGTGAACTATCAACCCCATGTGGCCGAGGCACAGCCCAGCCCTTTTCAGGATTTGCGGTATCAGTAGTCATGAGTAATGAGCTGTTTAAAAATGCCCTGTATGCACTTTGCTGTACAGCAGAAATTGACAGAATATTGTAAATCAACTATAATAAAAAATGTTTTTAATTAAAAAAAAAAGTGCCCTGTATAGATACATAGGCATGGAGAACAGACTTCTTGTTGCCAAGGGGGAGTGGGGAGAGAATGGGATGGACTGAGAGTTTGGGGTTAGTAGGTGCAAACTATTACAATTAGAATGGATAAACAGGGAGTTCCCGTCGTGGCTCTGTGGTTAACAAATCCGACTGGGAACCACGAAGTTGTGGTTTCGATTCCTGGCCTCGCTCAGTAGGTTAAGGATCCGGCATTGCTGTGAGCTGTGGGTGTAAAGTCACAGATGTGGCTCGGATCCCGATTTGCTGTGGTTGTGGTGTAGGCCGGAGGCTACAGCTCCCATTAGACCCCTAGCCTGGGAACCTCCATATGCTGTGGGTGCCGCCCTAGAAAAGACTAAATAAATCAATCAATAGAATGGATAAACAACGAGGTCCTGCTGTACAGCACAGGGAACTATATCCAGTCTATTAGGATAGATTCTGATGTTAAATAATATAGGAAAGGGATATATAAATATATATATATATATATATATATATATATATATATATATATATGACTAGGTCACTTTGCTGTACAGCAGAAAATGGCACAACATCGTAAACCAAGTCTATTTCAATAAAACTTTAAAAATGAAAAAATCAGTAATTTTTAAAAAAATGATCTTCAGGAAGTTCCCATCGTGGCACAGCAGAAACAAATCCGACTCGTATCTATGAGGATTCGGGTTTGATCCCTGGCCTCGCTCAGTGGGTCGGCAATCCGGCATTGCTGTGGCTGTGGTGTAGGCTCATGGCACCACCTACACCACCCAAAAAAAAGAAAATAAAAGAAATGCTCCGTATAGTCAGTCATTCCATGGGCCACAGCGTGCATATAATCTATATGGGAAAAGGATGGATATGTGTGTACGTGTAACTGAATCACTCTGTAGTGCAGCAGAAATTATCACAACATTGTAAGTCAACTGTAAGTCAGTAAAACTTCAAAAAATGAAAAAAAAAAAAAAAATCCCTGTATAGTCAACTAGCGTCCTCATAGAGTTGGTCAAAAAGAGCCTGAAAAATACATGGCCCTCTATTTGCTGATTGCCCTGCTCTCTCTCTGGCTTCCTTGCTCTTTCCAGAATACTCCGGCCTCATGACAAGTCTGCCACATTTCTTACTGGGCACTGTTCAGGACAAGATTCCAGTGGACCCCATGGATCTAGAACCCGGAGAAGGACACACCCCGGCATGGGCATCGTGCCGACCCTACTCGGACCCTCTACACTCAGAGCCAGAAAAGTTCTTCCCCCCGTGGCCTTAGAGACTGCCACTCTTTCTCCCAGTCTTTGCTCACATGTCGCCTCCGCACTGAGCTTTCCTGGATCACTTTCTTTGAATGACATCCATCACGGCTCACTGCAAACAAAACTTCCTGTCCTCTTCCTGGTTTCCCTTGGTAGCACTCACGGCCTGATCTATGATACACAATTTTCCACGGATATCGGCCTGTCTTTCCCACCCCCATCTCAGTCACACATGCTCACACACATACACATTTGCATACACACACATCAAATTACAAATTTGAAAGAAGGAATTTTTATGAGTTTTGCTCACTACTCTATTTCTGGGCCTAGAAATTACCTGGCACACAGCAGCTTCTCAATCAATATTTTGTTTTGGTTTTGGGTTTGTTGTTTTGTTTTGTTTTTTTGAGGGGTTTGTTGGTTTTTGGTTTGTGGGGGTATTTTTGGGGTTTTTTTGGTTTTTTTTTTTTGCTTTTTAGGGCTGCACCCGTGGCATATGGAGGTTTCCAGGCTGGGGGCGGGGGGTCAAACTGGACTGCAGCTGCCAGTCTACGCCACAGCCACGCAGGATCCTCAATCACTATTTATCTAATACATCCACTTCACTCTTATCACTCTTATATACATTTCTCTCCTACCGACTTAATTTCCATATCAGGTTAGTTGGGGAAAACCCATGTGGGTCAGTTCAATAATAGCTCCAAAAAATTACCCGGGGAAATGTTATTCGCTAACCAAGTTAGCAGGGTCAAGGTCAGGTGGAAACAGACATCGACTGTGTCCCGCAATGTACCAAGCACTTTATGGGCCTGTAAGTCTGTCGAGCCAGATGTTTGGCTCAGCCGGGAATATCAGAATTTCTTAAGTTCTACCACTGCATCCTACTTTGAGCTGCTTTGCAATTTATGTGAGATAAGATGTTTTTGCTCACTGATTCCAAGTGCATTTGTTTGACTGTGAGAGTACCTTGGTCTAAGGGGAACACTGTGATTTTGTAGGGCCTCCTGATGGCTAAATAATTTGGGGATGTTGGCCTTCCCTGAAAGAAATGATAACATAACAACACTCAGTCTTTCTGATGAGAAGATAGTCCAGACCCATTCGCACTGTGACGTGGCCTTGGGCTGTTTCCCCAGAGGGAGATTTGCTGGTTTAGCCCTGACCCTCCCACATGCTTGCCGGTGACTCAGGGGAAGTATCTGGAAGAAGTCCGACAAGCTGGACCACTATGGAAGGGAAGCTTCTTCATCTTCTTCCTTTCCAGATTCTGAGCTTCCTCCCATTATTTGAGAGGGACAATTCCAACGCCTCTCCAAGTCCTGCTCTGACTTGCTAATCCATCTCCAACCAAGTCATTATGCCACCAGCTCTGTTCTTTTCCATTTCAGTTCTTTCCTGGGTCAAAGTGACACCTTGCTCATCAATCTGTCAGTAGAGATCAGCTCAAAAATGGTTAATAAAAAAGATTTTAGGGAGTTCCTGCTGGGGCACAAAGGGACAAGCCATATCTTGGGAGCGCTGGGATGCAGGTTCAAACCCAGGCCCAGCACCGTGGGTTAAGGATCCAGCATTGCTGCAGCTGTGGCTTAGGTCTTAACTGTGGCTCAGATCTGATCCCTGGCCCCGGAAACTCCATATATCATGGGGCAGCCAAAAAGAAAATTTAAATAAAATAAAATAATAAAATAAAATAATGACTTTAGGAGACGTTGTCATTCTGCAATAGTGCTTCTTTCGTCTCTCTTCTCCTTTATTCATTCTTCTGTCTCCCTCCTAAAAGGGAGTGACCTGACCTCCAGCCAACCTCACACTTGACCTTCAGGCATGACCCACGTGGGAGGCTGGGTGTAACGGTGAGAATGCGTTAGGATTATCTTCCTATCAGAAGGACCACATGCTGCTATGTTATCATTTATTTTAGGGGACACAAACACCCCCAAATTATTTAGCCATCAGGAGGCCCTGCAGAACTTCCGTCAGGACAGTCTCCCGGGACATTGACATGTGACAATGAGAGAGCCGGCTTGTCCCATATGTCATTCTTTCCCGTAGAAAGACAGAATTAAATCAGAGAAAGATCATTCAAAGTTGCTCAGCTCACGAATTCCTGTGTCTGAAATGAGGAGCATTTTGGTGCCTTGGTGTCTTGTTCTCCCCTGAACCAGCATCTCCCTGAGAAAGAGGCACACACGCATTGGCCCACAGTCTGGGGCAAACATTCTCCTAACACAGAGTCCATCACCGCTTGGCCTGAGGCTTGCAGGGCACGTTAGTTGCCTGGGTTAAGCGTAGGGTACATTCAAATCCTCACTGTTTTCATGGAATAATCGCTAATGAATATAATCGTGTCCCGATGTAATTTGTTTCATTTGCAAGTTGGCAGGAACAAAGAAGGCAGCTTTCTTTAGAAATGATTCGACCTTGGCTGTGAGGGTGAGGTCATTGTTTTACAATTAAGTCATTCCCCCCCTACAGTTACAATAATAGTGATGGATCCCAGAATCCTGTAGCTGGCTCTTTGGCAAAAGAATGAGATCAAATTTTCAGAGTTTGGGCTGCCTTCCCTGAGTTGAAGGAATAGTTTCCCACACCCGAGGCTGCTGGTGGGGAACGGCCCCCTCATACCACAGGCATGACTCTGTGTCAGGCCTCCGCGGCCAGGCCAGCTCAGGGTGCTCTCCAACTTGGGGCGGAAGCCTTTCCAACAGGATTAAGAGAAAGGCATTTTTAATTTCAGTCCCACGTGGGATTTGTGTCACCTGATCTACGTGAAGAGGGAGAAGAGATCTTCTTCAGAGGAAGAGAAAAAGCGTTAGCCAATGATTTTGTGCTTCCCATCAAAGAAAAAATAGCTTCTTTTTTTCACCGGGGTCAAGAGACGTTATCAGCTTCAGATGTCTAGCCATGGGACTGAATTTCCCATATCATTATTTTTGCCTGCAGAGTCATCCTCTTTTTTTTTAAGTAATGTTTTTATCTCTCTTCCTCTCTCACAAACAAAATATGTCATGGTCTCCACAGACCTATTTTTGGCAAACTCTAGAAAAAAAATCTGTAAAATACTTTCAGCCCATCATAGGGGAAAAATATCCACTGGAACTAACACCATAGATAATCAGTGAAATTCCGCGGCCCCATTAAAGATTGCTTCTATCTGTCGTTGGACTTATGATGAAAAAAACATTTGGAAGAGTCTGGAAGTGGGAATTGAGACTTGTGTCCTCATTCTGGCCACGTTGTTAACTAGTTGTCAGACTTCAGCTACAAGTCTTTGAATGTAGCTGAAGAGGTGATTAAATCCACACGATGACCCCTAACTGTCCAAATGCTTCTGAGTGCACGCGAGCGCACACACATACATAAAGTGCTAAAGTCACACATTGTGCCATTACACCTCCAGAATCTTCCTAAAAGACGAGCTCTGAGATGAAAACTGCTAAGCAAATGGCATCTCCTCCTGCTTTTAAAACTTGAGATTTATGGACACCTTGAACTGTATCTAAGACAGTCATCGGAATATGCCTGTTGTAAAGTCTCAGGATGCATATTTATATTCTCTTATAAATGTTTAAGCAGAGAAATTTGTTTTGGAGGGTATGAGTAAGGTTCTTGCTTTTATCATGGTGATGGTTTCACAGGTCTGTGTGTATGGCCAAATCCATCACACTGCGTATCGTAGATTTGTCCAGGTTGTTTGGTTTATCACTTATACCTCAATAAAGCACATACACATGCGAGTCCAAATGAAGTTAATTGTGGTATAAAGGTTGAAGTAGTGGTTCATTCCTCCCTTTCTTCAAATCGCTAGTCAGTGGTTCTGATGCAATTTGTTGACATGTCCGTCCTTCTGCATAGATTGAATGGCAGCATTAGATCGTGAACATTTCTATTTGTGTTTTATTAATTTCCAGAGACTCTATTCTGTTGTCTGTATTTTTTTTTTTTTTTTTGTCTTTTTACGGCCACACCTGTGGCACATGGAGGTTCCCAGGCTAGGGATCTAATCGGAGCTGTTGCTGCCAGCCTACACCAGAGCCACAGCAACGCGGGATCCGAGCCGCATCTGTGACCTACACCACAGCTCACAGCAATGCTGGATCCTTAACCCACTGAGTGAGGGCAGGGATCGAACCCGCAACCTCATGGTTCCTAGTCGGATTTGTTTCCACGACAGAACTCCTGTTGTCTATATTTACTTGATCATTCTTAGACAGACAATCTTGAACACCAGCTGGCTATCAGAGAAGGAATAAGCTGCAATATCGTACAGCTTCCCAAAGCAGTAAAGCTTCATGGTGCAGAGTGTAGGTTCTAGAGTCACAGGATCAGAGTTCAAGTGCCCCCCACCACCACTTGTTAGCTCTGTGACCTTGGGCAGTTGGCTTTACTTCTTCAAGCCTCCACCTTCTCATTTGTATATGGCATTATTTGCAGTATCTACCTTATAGGATTGTTGTAAGGACTCAAGGAGATAACACATTTATATTAATCAGCCCAGTAATTGACATTAAAAGCATTCAATAGATGTTGGGTATTATTTTTATGAAATGAGAGTTGGGTCAAAAATGACTATCATTAGAACCACATCTGTGGGTTATTCCATCATATGTTACTTATGACTTAAACTTTCATAGAGTTAATAAAACAATCAAGAGTGGCTTTTGTTAATTTCTTGGTCCCTTAGTTGTTTCTAAATATGGAATGTAGTTCTATTCAGGATTAACTATAGTCATCTAGGCTTTTACTATGTATGGTGAGGCCTTGGTTAGTAGTGACAAGTGATAGTTGGAAACTTTTCTTCATGGATTTATTTTTAAATAAGAGTGGGGAAGGGTACATTTTATCCGTTTATCCACTAAATCACCTTCATTATAGAAAACATGCTTATTTAATTCCATTAGACAACCACCCTGAACTTTTTTGTGTGATATTTACTGCCAGTATTTTTTCAGTGCATAGTTATTCTTCCATAATTGTAGGCATGCAATATTATATCCTGCTATTTTATTAACCTTTTTTTTTTTTTTACCTGACAACTCATCTTTGGCCTAATTTGAAGGGACCAGAAATGTTCCTTTTGTAAATAACAAACTAAAATAAAGTCGTTGTGATTCAGAGAGACCAGAAGGGTGGGAAAATATGTGAATGACTTCTCCATTCCAGTGGGAACCTGGATGGAAACCCTCTTTTTGGAAGCCAAGAAGGCAAAGTTCCATTTTTTTCTTGGCAAGACACTTTATGAGACTCTGAGTGTCTTTGGACCCTGCATTTTGGTAGCTTGGAATGAGCCTGAGAACACTTTCATGCCCCAGTGATTTCAGAAACTCTCCCCTAAAACAAAGACTCCAGTTGCCAGCGTTCAATCTCATTTCTCAAGGCCAAGGAAAGTGCGTGTTTGCATCCATCCCAAGTCCTCTTTCACTTGTCCCTCACACCCTGATATTGACTATAACAAGACGATTTAGAGGTTCAGGAAAGATCTCCCTATCCAATTAGTATTTTTCTGAAAAAGGGCAGCTGCCACTAAAAAAAAAAAAAAAAAAAAAAAAAAAAAAAAAAAAATGCATCCTATAATTTATTTTGATCTCTTTTCTTAGTGAAATAAACTGTCAGTGCCTCGAGATCCCATATGCCATTGGTTTATCTACAGCTAGACACAGTCTTTTTAAGAATTTTTTTTGGGGGGGAGGAGTTCATGTTGTGGCTCAGGGTTATGAACCCAACTAGTATCCATGAGGACAAGGGTTCAATCCCTGGCCCCAGTCAATGGGTTAAGGATCTGGCGTTGCTTTGTGTAAGCCGGCAGCTGCAACACCAATTGGGCCCCTAGCCTGGAAACTTCCATATGCCATGAATGTGATCCTAAAAAATAAATAAATAAGAATATTTCTTTCTGTGTAGATTAGCCTGACACCAGAGAAGGTAACAGCTTCTTCCTCAAGGACCATGGGTGGTGACTATCTGCTGGACAAACCTGTGGTCTCTGCCCTGTTGGCACCCAATATGTGCTATTTTTACTCTTACCGATGCTATAAATCCCATATGTTGGCCACCTCCTGAAAACAGGATGTTTCCGCTGGCAGATCATACAGGAGACTTGGATGTGATGGGGGGAACTTGAAATCCTGCTTTAAAGCTAGGTTTTAACTTTAAGCTCTCTGAACCATCATGATAGCCATTGCTGAGCTTGTCAATGTGTTGGTTACCAGGAAGGCTATGGAAATGAATGCAGGGGGAGTTCCCATTGTGGCTCAGCAGAAACAAACCCAGCTAGTGTCCGTGGGGATGCCGGTTCAATCCCTGGCCTCACTCAGTGGGTTAAAGGATCCAGCTTTTCCAAGAGCTGTGGTGTAGGTCACAGACGCAGCTTGGATCCATCATTGCTGTGGCTGTGATGTAGGCTGGGAGCTGTGGCTCCTGTTTGACCCCTAGCGTGGGAATTTCCATATTCATCCATCAAAAGCAAAAAGAAGCAAGCAAGAAAGAAAGAAAGAAGAAAGGAAGGAAGAAGGAAAGAAAGAAAAGAAAGGAAAAAGAAGGAAGGAAATGATACAGGGAAGCCCACCGCTTACCCACATGAGAGGCCAGTGGACTGACTGGGCTAAGATTTGGAGGCCTTCCTGTGGCCACTACCCCAGCCTTGGGGACGCGGCCTCCCTCTAACTCTCCTCTCAACTGCTGACCCGAGACCGTTCCTCGACTTTTTCAAAACACTCTTGAGACTGGGCTGGAGCATTTAAAGAGGGTCTTGCTACAAAAGAAACAGAACAACACACAGCTGAATTCCATGCCTTTGTGATGGTGCTTGCTCACCCAGCTCCCTTCCCAGCTCTGGCCCTGCAGCCTTGTAGCAAGGTCATGGTTCCTCCCCACCCTGCAGGCAAAGGAGGCTTAGACTCCTGGAAGCCCAGATGGAATCACCTACTAAATTCTAGTTTCCTGTCCTCAGGCCCACATTTCCTCTGCACATTTGATCCAGAAAATATCTCCCTACCCTTCAGGACAGCCCAGCTTTAGTCACAGGGCCTTTCCCGTGATCTTCACCAAGACACCATCTCAGAGTCCCCCAGCCAGAAAGTGCTGGAAGAACCCACCCAGGGGCAGGAAGTTGTTTTATTATCATAGTGGCTGTCATGATCGTATCAGAGATAATACACTCAGTGAGGGGGCCAGTGTTCTGGCAAAGGAACCATATTCAGCTCTACCAGGAGGAGATGGGCTGTGAAAAAAGCGGGACAACTCTTAAGGCGCACACTTAGAGGCCTCTGGTTTTCGTAACAGGGAGGATGCTTGATGCATTCACGTGGCAGTTTGAAGAAGGAGCTGCTGCTCTGCTGTTGCTGTCACTTCTTCTGGGGTTGTGTCTCTGGTGGCTGCTCTTTCAAAGGCAGCTGGATCACAGCTGTGCTTCTGGCCACAGGGTTCCTTCAAGCGTGGGCCCTGAGGAAGGCCGCTCCACTTGACAGAGGGTATGACAGATTCTTGCTTTGCCTGGTTGTAAGAAAAGAAGAATTTAAGTTGAGCTACTCGCGGGTTTGGGGGCCTGGGACACAGGTGCATGCGTGTGTGTGCGTGTGTCTGTGTGAGTGTGATTACAAGCTGGATCTCAGCAGGCCTTTTTCAAGCCCACATTCCATTTCCCCATGTTCAACTCAACTGGCTTCCAGGAGCCCTCCCAAGAGAAACAGCTGCTTGATGCCTTAAAGATGAAATATTAAAAGCTCTTGAGGCTTAGAATTTTAGAATCCAGGGTTGATAACTTCCTCTCTGCTTATGAAAACAAACAACCTTAACTTCTCTCTTTTTCAGTACAAGCACAATTCCCAAATGATTGCTTCTTTCTATCAAGGAAGCCAGGATGCTACCAGGTTGCCTGTAATTAAGTTGTGGATGCGGCTAATAAACTCTGTTCTTTCTATTAGAGCAAGGGTACTGTTGATCATCATGCTACGATTGAAAAGTGTTACAAAGATGAAGACCAGATGATGTCTGCTTGAGCCTAGAAAGTTTCCAGTTTCCCCTCTGAGCAACACAAAATGTCAATCTGATAGAAGCAACAACTGACTTGGAAATATTAATTGTTCACTTAGAGTAATTCATTGCCCCATAGGAAATGCATTGTAGGTTGTCTCTACTGGGGTTCTTTATTAAGGCAGGTTACAGAGCCAGCAATATATAGTTCATAAGTAACTGAAGGATTTTTTTCAGAAGATATGCTAGTGATAGATGGAGGGAGAATTCTAGTTTGGTTTGGTTTTCAAGTTTGAGAAAAACAAGAATTAAGCTGTGGAGCATCTACTTGTCCCAAATACACATACACACACACACACACACACGCACACACACGCACGCACGCACGCACACACGCACTCACCCCATCCTTTATTCTTCCTTCTCTCTCTCTCTCTCTTTCCCTCTCTTTCTCTTTCTTGCTTAGATTACCCATATCCTGACAGAACAGTAGACTCAGAAACAAAATTGAACATGAAAGCCTAGGTATGGATAAGTAGAAGTCTTTCCATTTTTATTTCTTTCATTATCATTCAGTTCATTCTTTTGCCTCTGAATGTTCTTTTTTTTTTTTTTTTTTTTTGTCTTTTTTGCTATTTCTTGGGCCGCTGCCACAGCATATGGAGGCTCCCAGGCTAGGGGTCGAATCGGAGCTGTAGCCACCAGCCTACGCCAGAGCCACAGCAACGCAGGATCCGAGCCGCGTCTGCAACCTACACCACAGCTCACGGCAACGCCGGATCCTTAACCCACTGAGCAAGGGCAGGGACCGAACCCGCAACCTCATGGTTCCTAGTCGGATTCGTTAACCACTGCGCCATGACGGGAACTCCTGTTCTTCTTTTTAAAAGAGCTCTTTCCACCAGAACTGTTTTCTTTTCCTCAATTTCCACCGCAACACTTTAATGTAATGGGATAACGTGTGTGCGCGCGTGTGCGCGCGCGTGCACGCGCGCACCCATTTTAACACCAAAAGTTGATTTTTCTGTGTGTTGAAAATAATGTGTAATGGCATCAATACCATTCACGTGGGTTATTTTGTACATTTTTCAATGAAGGAATTCATCCTAGGACTGGTTTATTCTTTTTTTTTTTTTTACTCAAATGAATTTATCACATCTGTAGTTGTATAATGATCATAACAATCCAGTTTCACAGGATTTCCATCCCACAGCCCAAGCACATCCCCCCAGTCCCCAAACTGACTCCTCCAGAGACCAAAAGTTTTTCAATGTCTGTGAGTCAGCATCTGTTCTGCAAAGAAGTTCAGTCTGTCCTTTTTTCAGATTCCACATGTCAGTGAAAGCATTTGATGTTGGTGTCTCATTGAGTGGCTGACTTCACTTAGCATGATAGTTTCTAGGTCCATCCATGTTGCTAAAAATGCCAGTATTTCATTCCCTTTAACGGCTGAGTAATACTCCATTGTGTATATGTACCATATCTTCTGGATCCACTCCTCTGTCAATGGACATTTAGATTGTTTCCATGTCTTGGCTATTGTAAATATTGCTGCAATGAACATCGGAGTACATGTGTCTTTGCGAGTCGTGGTTTTCTCTGGATAGATGCCCAGGAGTGGGATTGCTGAATCAAATGGGAGTTCTATTTTGAGTTTTCTGAGGAATCTCCATACTGCTTTCCACAATGGTTTCACCAATTTAAAATCCCACCAACATTGTACTAGGGTTCCTTTTTCTCCACACCCTCTCCAGCACTTATTGTTCGTAGACTTTTGGATGATGGCCATTCTGGCTGGTGTAAGGTGGTAAGGACTTGTTTATTCTTAAAATAACTAGCTTCCCATCAGTAGCTTTAAATACCAAGCAGAAAATAATTTTCAATTCCCCTAAATATTTGCAGATCTGAGAGACATAAAACAATAAAGGGACTATACAGTAGTGAGAAAATATTTTTAGGAAGCGATTACTTTATATCAACCATGGTTAGTTTGTAATATATCTGATATAACTGGTAAACAAACAGGTAGAAAATCTTCAACCTCCAAAGCATCATGAGTACTTTGTAATGAAAAAAGTTTGGCTAAAAAGAAAGAGATTTTGTAAATTTAGCTAAAAATTTACATTGCTACTATATCCAAAGAATACTGGGGGGCGGGGGGAGGAATGCGCTAGGGGTATGAGATGGAAGTCCTATAAAATTGAATTGTGATGATCATTGTACAACTTTAAATGCAGTAAATTCATTGAGTAATTAAAAAAAGAATGTAATACACTATTTCTTATGTCATTCAGTCATTCACCAAATATTTATGGTGAGTCCTTACTCTGGGTTATGTATTTGTACTATTCAGAATGCAAATGAACCTGTTCTCAAGGAGTTTACAGTGTAGTTGGGGAAGGCAAATAAACAGTTCTGCTGAAATAAAAGTACTGCTGAGTGTAAAGGAAGAAGGCCAAGGGCAATGCAGTGGAGTATTTGTCCCCAGAGGCAGGATGTTTATTTTAGTCGATTAGTCATGGTCCAAAGTCTAGTTCATAGGCTCAGAAACCTTAGCATGGATTGTCTCTCATAAGTGGACTCACTTTGTCCAAGTAATTAGAATCGTTAACAAAATAGACTGCCAGTTTATTATGACAAAGAGAACTGCCCAAGGGACCACGCCCCTAAATCCAATAGCCAGGATATCAAAGGCAGCTACAGCAGAAGCTAAGTTATAATCCCAGGGTCCCTTGATAAGGATAAAATTTAAAAAATTGTGTTTCACAAAAGATGATAAGAAATTATAATGACACCAGGCTGTAGTTATAATGATAGCCTGATGAATCCACCTCCTAAATGGATCCACCTGACTCTGTGATGGGACGAGTCAGAGCTTTGGACAAGAGCACCCACTGCAGTGGATGCTGAGCACCACATGGGCGGGGCCAGAGCCAGCCCCTCCCAAACCTCTTCCATAGTTGCCATTCACCCTTGTTGACTGGGTCGAGAGTCATCTGGCACAGTCATGGCCATCCTGAGGGTCTAAAACCTGATTTGGATCATGTGGAATCTAAAATATGGCACAAATGAGCCTATTTACCTGAATTAACCGATTCACAGACATGAGAACAGACCTGTGGTTGGTAAGGTAGAGGGGGAGGGAGTGGGATGGACTGGGAGTTTGGGGTTAGTAAATGCAAACTATTACATTTAGAATGGATGGACAATGAGGTCTTATTGTACAGCACAAGGAACTATAGCCAATCTCTTGGGATAGACCATGACGGAAGATAATATGAGGAAAAGAATGTACATATATGTATGATTGGGTCACTTTGAGGTACAGCAGAAATTGGTACAACATTGTAGATCAACTACACTTTGATAAAAATTAAAAATAAACAAATAAAACCTGATCTGATGGTGGCTTAAACCTTATTCTTGTTTGTGGGACCTCTTAACGAAACACTACCCCTTTATGAGTAAAAATTAGATATAAAAGTGAAGCTTTCTTTGGAAAATTCCCATGCAAGAGGGGGCCCGTTCACTTAGAAAATCCACTTTTGCAAACCAGTTGTTAAATTATGGGAATACTTCTATAATAGTTGATAAAAGGCTACTGCCCTGCCTCCTGTCACACTGATCATCCTGGCCCCTCTGTCCCTGGGAAACCCTAACTAGTGCCACACTCCAGCAGCAAGAGGATGAAAACCAGGACAAGAGCATTTGTTCTGATCATGGTGATGGGCAAACATTTTTAACAAGTCTCTTTTTAAGGCACTTTGTATGTATCTTTGTGTATATCTGTAATACATTACATGTTGAGTTTTCCATTTAACTCTCAATATTAGTCCCTTATTTCAAATTCTTGGGAGTTCCCATCATGGCTCAGTGGTAACGAAGCCAGCTAATATCCATGATGATATGGGTTTGATCCCTGGCCTCAGTCAGTGGGTTAAGGATCTGGTGTTGCGGTGAGCTGTGGTGTGGGTCACAGACATGGCTTGGATCTGGCGTTTCTATGGCTGTGATGTAGGCCAGCAGCCAAAGCTCCTATTTGACCCCTACACTGGGAAATTCCATATTCTGCACCTGAAGCCCTAAAAAAAAAAATCAAATCAGATCAACTTCTTGGCAGAAACTTCATGGTAACCCCTAAATAGTGACAATTAACACAAGTCAGAAATATTTAAAATTCCTGTTCTCTCTTTATATATTTCCAAATGATGGAGCTGAGTGGAATTGATACTGCCTTCTAGGCCGTGCCCCAGAAGAGACCCGAAGGATAAAGCCCAGTGTAGATGGCCATGAGCCATAGCCACAGCACTCATTCCCATGAGATGAGGGGAGAAGGCACTAAGGGCATTTTCTTGTTTGTTTTTTTTGATTCCTTTGGTTTTGTTTCTTAATCAAGAGCAGTATGAACATTTCCTTAGGGGATAGTTGAAATATTATTAAAAGAAGAAAGAATGGCAGCTCAGTGAACAACACACAGCTAATGCATTCTCAAAATTTAGAGCTTTTTTTGTTTGTTTGTTTGTCTTTTTAGGGCCACACCCACAGCATATGGAGGTTCTTGATAAAGATTCTTGAGGGGCATAAAATTGAGAATGCATGCCGTGTGGGTGCAAATCCTCAAAAATCTATTCCCTCCTGATTCAGGTACTTGGGAGGGAAAAACTGTACCTTGTTTTTTTTTTTTATAAAGAAGCAGTTTCTATATTTGACTTGGAACTTCGTTTACCAGAAATCCATCATCACCTTGCTAAGGAGCAAATGTGCTCTTTAGAACATTTGCAACATTTTCAACTTCATCAAGTTAAAAAGAAGAGTTTGTGAAAGCAGCCACTTTCCCTCGTGATTCTCGGAAGGAGATTCATTTGGCTTGAAAGCATCTTCCTATAATTTGTAGCTGTGTGTTTCCCAAGGGGAAGTATACAAAGGACTCGTTGAGAAAATGCGCTTCTTATTTAAGCTGTGAGGGGCTGATAGAACTATCTGCTACTGGCAGTCAGTGACAACCACTGGGCATGTGAAAAGCCAACAAAAACTATTGTCTTCCCCTGCATTCTGTCCTTTTAAACTAATTGTTACAAGATCTACAATTAGGATCCAATATTTTATAAAGAGGCAACATCACACGTGGGTAATAAAGATTTAAGAATTTGGAGTTCCTGTTGTGGCGCAGTGGAAACGAATCTGACTAGGAACCATGAGGTTGTGGGTTCGATCCCTGGCCTTGCTCAGTGGGTTAAGGATCCAGCGTTGCCATGGGCTGTGGTGTAGGTCGCAGATGCGGCTTGGATCTGGTGTTGCTGTGGCTGTGGTGTAGGCAGACAGCTATAGCTTCGATTAGACCCCTAGCTTGGGAAACTCCATATGCCACAAGTACAGCCCTAAAAGGACAAAAGACAAAAAAAAAAAAAAAGAATTTACCTGGTCCAGGGCTTAGCTCAGAGTGAATGTTTGCTGAATGAATGAATGAGCAAGCCAGTGAGACAGATTTGTCCTTGAGAAGACTCACAGATTAAAACACTACTTTCGCATTTTTTTTCTTTTTTTTTTTTACTTATCACCTAACTAAAAGTAGTTTCTAGAGCAGTGGATGGCAACTCTGATAAATGCATATCTGGTGGTATAATTTCTGTGAGGAGAGAGGGCATAGCTCAGAATGAAGGCTAAGTGCCAAGACTATGGATGAGAGTGTGTGTGTGTGTGTGTGTGTGTGTGTGTGTTCGTGCACATGCATCCACCCACAGGCCCCTGGTAACAGAGGCTCAGAGGAACCAGGGAGGTACCATTTCAGAGCTATGAGCAAGTTCATGTGTAAACAGTCTGCGTGACCACAAGCAGGGTGTTCCATGCTTCTAGGAGGCACCAAGGTTCCGAAGGGAAACACAGGCAGGTTTTGGAACCAGGCAGGTAAAACTACTGATCTATAGCTTACCAGCCAGTGACCTTGACCTCCCTGAGCCTCAGCAGACTCATCCTGAAAATGCTGTTAGTAACACCACGCCGCTGTTACTTAGAAACCGGTGGTGCTAGAAACCTGTATATAACACGTATTACATGACCGCACTGTTCTCAGCACTTAACATAGGTCACCTCATTTAAATCTTACAAAAGCCATGTGAGACAAGAATCTCCCCTCGTAAGTGAGGAAAACCAAGGTAGGCAAATGTTAAGGAATTGCCCAAAGTGTATGGCAAAGCGTCTGAGCGCAGTAGATTCTCAATAGATAATAACAGCTGCTATGTGTGTTCACGGCGCTAAGCACTTCGTATTGATTCTCTCATTTGATCCTCAGACGGTGCCTGGCACGTAGCAGGCATTTGATAAATATGTGTTCAATGAATGAGTGACCCTTCACTGTACAGAAAATGCATGGAGACTAAAATAAGAAAGTCACTTGCCCCAAGTCACACAACTAGCACTCCAGGGTCTGTGCTCTTAGGATCCAGTCACATCCAACCTCTGTCTCCACCTCCCCACATCAGAGAGAAGAACAGCCCGGGGGCAGAAAGAGCACGACCCCTGGACACACCAGGATCATCTGGAGTGGCCAGGACATGACACCTTGGAGGCTGTTCAGAGAACACGGAATCCACAGTCTTTTCTTTCTCTTGCTCTTTTTTATTTCACTCTCGAATATCTGCCTCGGCCCCTAAAAATCTTTGCTCTGCAACCTCCAATTTCTAGAGGGAAAAATATTAGAAAACATATTCTGAACCATCCATCATTAAGCGAAGCCTTCTTAAGGGTTCTTAAGTAATCAGCCATTCGAGGCTTAGGATTGTATTTGAGGGGAAGAGAGCTGGGTGAAGAAGTATGTGGTCCATTTTAATTCATTTCTCACATGCTGCTACCAACAAGGTCCAAAAACACCTACGTCTTAAAAGAAAACCAGTTTGAAAAAGGAATGAATTTATCTCAAAGCATTATACAAAGAGCTTTAATTGAACACTTATGTTGAATTAATTACCTTTACATGTGTCCTTTCTAGAATATTGATAAGTGGACAGAGCTTCCAGAAACGACTTTGATTTGGAATGAAAGAATAATGGGTATTAGCTTCCAGCTTGGTGAACTAATTATTGAGTGCTGTCATTTTTAGTGTTTCAATACCTCGCAGTGATTAAGTATGGATCAAAGCTAAAATTAAAAAGAAAACCCCATTACCAAATACTAAACAGCTCCAGTAACTTCGTGCCAGTCTCTGAAGGACATTCATGCCTTGTTATGACAAGGAATTATTCATAATGTGTGCCTAGCATATAGATTGCATCCTTTATTTGAAACAATAAAAGAGTCATCTTTACTGGCTGATGGAAATAAATAGGCAGGCAAAATTTAAGGGGAATGAAAAAAAAAAGACCAACCAGTAGGCCTCTGTAATAATTGCTTGTCACCGAAACATCAAGTAGTTCATCCTTTTAGGAACTCGTTATGTGGCTGGACCATTATGTTCTCTGGGTGGAAAAAAAAAAATGCAGTAATTCACAGAAAAGCAATGACAGGATTCTGCTGGTTTACCTAATCGTATTGACTAGACAGGAGAATTATGGCTTGCAAGCAAAGAGTGATTCTGTATTTGGAATTGTTTTGCTGTCTTTTTGCCCAATCAGAATTTTTCTCATTTAAAAAATATCAATACCCTTGAAAAAATATCAAAGAGACTGCCACCAGTGTTTTGATCTGACTCTAAGAGCACACGGCTCCCAGATTCATGTCCAATTACTTGCTTCCTGAAACCTCTGATGTTGTTGGGAGGGAGCTGGGAAGAGATGCTATGCTTTAGTGCCCCTTGCTGGTCAACCTGTAGAAAATCTGAGCGTCAATATTGACAGAGACCAGGTTTCAATGAATGGTGTGGCTCCCTTCATTCAAATGACTTAGGAGGCCACATCCACTTAACCTCAACATCTGTAGCCAGTCTTAAGAATTGTGCTAAGGATACGATGATGCATTTGGAAATGCACGTATGCTTTTAGAGAGGAAAAAGTTCCCATAGTGGCTCAGCATTAACCAACCCGACTAGCATCCTTGAGAATGCATGTTTGATCTTTGGCCTTGCTCAGTGGGGTTAAGGATCTGGTATTGCCTTGAGTTGTGGTGTAGGTTGCAGGTGCATCTCAGACCCTGTGTTGCTGTGGCTGTGGCATAGGCCGGTAGCTGTGGCTCCAATTCGACTCCTAGCCTGGGAACTTCCATATGCTGTGGGTGCAGCCCCTAAAAAGTCAAAAATATATAAATAAATAAAGGCAAACTACGTGTTAAGTCATAGCCTAACCTCAAAATAAATCCAGGTAGATATATTCCTATGAATGCACCCTTATAACATAACAAACTTCCTAGGCCCAAAGTATGATTGTGCTTGTTCATGCCTCCAAAAATGTGAATGGCCTCTCACACCATTAAGGAAACCACAGATTCAAAAGAAATAAAAAATAATGGGATTTTCAATTTGAATTTATTTCCAAAAAGGATCAAAAACTTCTTTCTATGAAAAAAGAAAAAAGAGCCTATCTTTACAGCAAATGCATTAGATCACTGATAATTACATTATAATTTTAACAAGTTCTGATTTTTTTAATGTTTGCCATTTTTTTTAAGATATGACAATATTACTTTTATAAGTTAGAAAAACAGCCAGAGCATGGCTACACTTAACAAGTTGTCCATCAAAGCTAATTAATTCTTAGGGTTCTATAATGAACCATCAGATCTATACATATCAATCTTATTTGAAATACCACCAGAGCTAGGCTTGCAATTAGATCTTCTCCTCCACAAGGTAGTCATCAAGAACTTGGATTGCTGCAGGCATAGCCAAAAAAATTAAAAAAAAAAAAAAAAAAAGAGAGAGAGAGAGAGAAAGAGAGAGGGAGAGGAGAGAGAGAAAAAAACTTGGATTAACAAGATCTAGCTCCAGGGGCTAGAAAAAGCCTATTCAGACAGACTGACTAAATAATACTGAGGCATACAGGGACCAGTGCATATTGTAGGCCTGCCATATTTACAGGCCAATCTTGGATGCATCAGCTAGAAGACAGATCCTAGCAGCAGGCACCAGAGAGAGATGATCCTTCAAAAGCACAGAGGACCTCAAGGGACCCACAATATCCAAAACAGTTCTGAAAAATAAAAACAAAGTCAGAGGACTCACACTTCTCAATTTCAAAACCTACTACAAAGCTATTAATTATCAAAACGGTGTGGTACTAGCATAAAGATACTCATGTAGATCATTGGAGTAGAATTGAGGGTCCAGAAATAAACTTTTAAATTTATGGTCAATTCATTTTTATTAAAACTTCTAAGACAGTTCAGTGAGGAAATGAATTGTCTTTCCACAAACAATGCTGAGATAACTGGGAATCTACATTCAGAAAGATGAAGGTTGAACCCTTACCTCACACCATATACAAAAATTAAATCAAAAATTATCTAAAATCTGAATATAAAAGCTAAAATGATAAAACTGTTAGAAGAAAACAGATGAGAAAAATCTTCATGACCTTAAATTTGGCAATGATTTCTTAGATAAGACACCAAAAGCACAAGCAACTAAAGAAAAATTAGATAAATTGGACATCATCAAAATTAAAACTGTAGTGCTTCAAAGAATATCATCAAGAAAGTTAAAATAGGAGTTCCTGTCGTGGTGCAGTGGTTAACAAATCCGACTAGGAACCATGAGGTTGCAGGTTCGATCCCTGGCCTTGCTCAGTGGTTTAAGGATCCGGAGTTGCCGTGAGCTGTGGTGTCGGTTACAGACTCGGCTCGGATCCCGCTTTGCTGTGGCTCTGGCGTAGGCTGGCGTCAACAGCTCCGATTCGACCCCTAGCCTGGGAACCTCCATATGCCGCAGGAGCATATGGCAAAAGACAAAAAAAAAAAAAAAAAAAAAGAAAGTTAAAACATATGGAGTTCCCACTGTGGCTCAGCGGAAATGAATCTGACTAGTAACCATGAGGACACAGGTTCAATCCCTGGCCTCACTCAGTGGATTAAGGATCCAGCCCTGCCGTGAGCTGTGGTTTAGGTCACAGATGCAGCTTGGATCTGGTATTGCTGTGGCTGTGGCATAGGCCAGCGGCTACAGCTCTGATTAGACCCCTAGCCTGGGAACATCCATATACCTCGGGTGTGGCCCTGAAAAGACCAAAGAAAAAGGTTAAAAAATAACACACAGAATGAGATCAATTTTTCCAAATCTGATGACTCACAAGGAACTTGTATCTAGAATATATATATATAATAATTACAACTCAACAATAAAACCCAAATTAGGGAGTTCCCGTCGTGGCGCAGTGGTTAACGAATCCGACTAGGAACCATGAGGTTGCGGGTTCGGTCCCTGCCCTTGCTCAGTGGGTTAACGATCCGGCGTTGCCGTGAGCTGTGGTGTAGGTTGCAGACGCGGCTCGGATCCTGCGTTGCTGTGGCTCTGGCGTAGGCTGGTGGCTACAGCTCCGATTCAACCCCTAGCCTGGGAACCTCCATATGCCGCGGAAGCGGCCCAAGAAATAGCAACAACAACAACAACAACAATAATGCCGCGGGAGCGGCCCAAGAAATAGCAACAACAACAACAACAACAATAATGCCGCGGGAGCGGCCCAAGAAATAGCAACAACAACAACAACAACAACAAAAAGACAAAAAAAAAAAAAAAACAATAAAACCCAAATTAAAAAGTAACTGCTAATTAAAAATAGGTAAATGATCTGAATAAGCATTTCTCCAACAAAGATGTACATATGGGCAGTAAGCACATGAAAAGATGCTCAACAGTATTTGTTAGTTATTAAGGAAGCACAAAACAAAACCACAGTGAGTTGCCACCTTACCCCCACTAGGAGTGTTGTAGTCAAAAACATATACAATAACAAATGCTGACAAGCATATGGAGAAATTCGAAGCCTCATTCGCTGATGGTGAGAATGTAAAATGGTATAGCCACTTTCGAAAAGACTTTGGCAGTTCTTCTATATATACATAGAGTTCCCCTATGACCCATACATTTTATTCCTACATATGTAGACCCAAAATAAATGAAAACATGGTCCCACAAAAACTTGTGCATTAATGTTCATAGCAGCATTATGGTTCAGAGCAGCAAAAGTTGGAAACCAAATGTCTGTCAAAATGGATAAACAAAATGTGGTTCATTTATACAATGGAATATTATTTGTCATCAAAAAAGGAATGAAGTGCTGATATATCTTATGACATGGATTAAACCTTGAAAACATTATGCTAAGTGAAAGAAGCCAGACATAAAAGGTCACAGGTTGTATGAATCTATGACATTAATCTGATGGGGCTGCCATAACAAAATACCACAGATTGGGTGGCTCAAGCAACAGGAGTTTATTTTCTCATGGTTCTGGAGGCCAGAAGTCCAAGATTAAGGTTTTGGCAGGTTTGGTTTCTCTTGAGGCCTCTCTGCTTGGCCAGCAGACCACGGTCTTCTCACTGTGCCCTTGCATGGCCTTTCCTCTGTGCACACACATATCTGGTGTCTCCTCCTCTTCTTCTGAGGACACCAGTCCTGTCGGATCAGGTCCCCACCCTTATGACTTCATTTAACCCTATTAGCTTTTTCAAGGCCCTGTCTCCAAATACACAGTCACAATGGGGGGTTAGTACTTCACTGTATGGATTTAGGGGGCTATAATTCAGTCTGTAGCATGCATTTCTGTGACATACCTAGAACATATGGATTTAGGGGGCTATAATTCAGTCTGAGCATGCACTTCTGTAACATGTCTAGAATATACGGGTTTAGGGGACTATAATTCCATCTATGGTATGCACTTCTGTGCCATGTCTAGAACATATGGATTTAGGGGACTATAATTCCACCTACAGCATGCACTTCTGTGACATATCTAGAACATACGGACTTAGGGGGCTATAATTCTGTCCACAGCATGCACTTCTGTGACATGTCTAGAAGAGGCAAATCTGTAATGACAGAAAGTAGATTAATGGTTCCCAGAAGCTGGAGGGCATAGAAGGATTGGGATGACAGCTAAGGGGTGCAAAGGATTTTTTAGGGGGTGATGGAATGTTCTGAAGGTGATTGTGGTGGTGGTGGAACAACTATAGTATGCTAAAAAGTCCTCAAAGTGTAAATTTTAAATGAATGAATTGTATTCTATATGTGGAATATCCCAATAGAACTATTACCAAAAACACACACAAAAATAAACCCTAGGGAGTGGGAGGGGTCATTGGTGAAGTCTTTAAGCCATCACAGGAGTCCACGCATGAGCATGGAGTTCAGAGCCAAAACCAGAGTGTTTAAATATGTACAAGGAAGAGAGAGCCCAGTTCTGATCCTCAACATTGAGAGTGAGTATCAGGTCTGGAGTGTCGGGTCAAGCCTGCCCTGACTGCAAACTTGACTTGAACCTGTGTTCCAAAGCCTTGGCCTGGAGTTCCCAGAGCTCCTTAAGCTCCCGTCCAAGGCCAGCATTTATCTTCAAGTCCAAAAGATGACATCCCAGCCTGGGGAGAAGAGAGTTTCTAAGGCTAGGAACTCAACAGGGTGTGAGGCAGTGCCTGTGTTCATCTCTCCTGTGTTCTGACTTCCCTCTTCCATTCCTTTCGAGTGAGAATGCGAGGCTTGAGTCAGCATGTAATCCTTTGGGTATTGCATGCTCGTCTCTCATGAACTCTGTGTTTTCAAAGGCATAGGTCTGTAGAGCTGCATGTGTTCAACACATATGCTATATGGTCATTATCCATGTATTTACTGATCTGTTCCACCGGACTTCAAGTGCCTAGAAAATGGAAACTTACTTTCATCTCTGCATCCTCATTGGCTCACCCATTGCTGAGCACATCCAAAATGCTCCACAGATGGTTGTTAAAAGAATTAATAAGTGAGTACTTGGTTTTCCCATGTTTAACTTGTTAGAATACATATGACTTTTTTGCTTATGTTAGATTGGGGAATTTTTGGAACTAGCAAACTAAAGAATCCCACCTAACACTTTTTTTTTTTTTTTTTTTGGAGTTCCCTTTGTGCCTCAGGAGGTTAAGTTTCCAATGTCATCACTGTAAGGGTGTGTGCTCGATCCCTGGCCTTGCTCAATGGGTTAAGGATCTGGTGTTGCCACAAGCTGCAGTGTTATGTCATAAATGCAGCACAAATCTGGCATTGCTGTGGCTATGGCTGCAGGTCTGTTTCGACCTCTGGCCCAGGAACTGCCATATGCTGCAGGTGTGGCCATAAAAAGAAAAAGAGAAAAGAAAACTTTGATTTTTTTTTTCCCCCATAGAGCTGATGTAATTATCAATAATAATAATAACTTAATGCTTATTAACCATTTCAGGACTGGGTCCGATGCTAAGCAATTATGTATTTGTTATCTCATTTAATCCTCACAATAGACCCATTTTACAGATGTGGACACTGAGGCCCACAGAGCTTGACCTGCCCAAAGTCACAGAGTTAATAATAGTGGAGCCATCGCTCAGTGGCTTAAGGATCTGACATTGCTGTGAGCTGTGGTGTAGCTCGCGGGTGCAGCTCAGATTCTGTGTGGCTGTGGAGTGGGCTGGCAGCTGCAGCTCCAATTCAACCCCTAGCCTAGGAACTTCCATAGGCTACAGATGCAGCCCTAAAATAATAATAATATGAATAATAATTATTATAATAATAGTGGAGCCATGATTTAAGCCTCAGAAGTCCAAAGCCTGTTCGTTTATCCTCTTGATAATTATGACCTCTCGATATTTTATCTTGAACATACCCTCACCAGAGGGAAGTGGAAAAAAAAAAGGGAGAGGCGAGGCTTGGGAGTGCTGACTTGCCCTTCTTCCAGGCCCTGTCCAAAGGCTTCCCATCCTCAAATGTTAGCAAACACCTGCCTGGGTCCAAGACAGCACACAGTTTCCCTATAAATTCAGGCTGCTGTGTTCTGAGATTTCCTTACTTACTCCGTAGGCAAAAATTACTGCCCAATCAGCCCCCGTGCATTAAGGAGAGACCCCTAAAAATAAGGCACGCGTGGAAAGTCTGGGTGGGCCTCTCCCCCTTCATCAGGAATTCAGTCTGAAATCAACCAAAACCAGAAAGCCTTTTCAGATTGTTTTCACTGTTGACTGACTCACGGCTTCCAGTTTTCATTGTATCCTCTTTCATTCCCCTTATGCATTTCGGTCGCACTTCACAGAGCTCTGCACAAAGGGAGAACTCAATACCGGTTGACTGCTTATCAGAATGGAACATTCTGACATTTCAGAACAACATGCTCAGCCTGCATCAAATGCCCTAAGTTGTTGTGAGAGATTCAACAGCTTTCACCTTGACCTCAATAAACAAAATTAAATGTTTGCTCATTTTGCGGTTACCATGTCCCAATGCAAACAGCCTGGTATTTTTCTCGTTTTCTATCCAGTTTGTTACCTCGGCTGTCTGTGTGTTATGAGTGGATGGCACTCAGAGATTGTTGTCGGCAAGGATGGAAGAATGTTTATGCTCAAAGTGGGGCAACTCTTGTTCCAGGGGAGCTTGGAGTCATTCAAGACCAGTGTCCATGATTAGGAAAATTAAACAGAACCAAACTTAATCCACTATACTCTTCATGTTCCTGGTGGCCGGATTAAGCCAAAATTCTAGGAACGGCCAGGGTTGCCAGCACCCATTCTATAAACGGTCCTCAAATTTCAAATGAGCTGTATGAGCAGAGAGAGTGTCCAAACATCTTTCTTGGATCCTTCTTTCAGAGCAATGGCCAAATGTCCCCAAGCAATTGCATATCTCACGTACACTCCGAGGGGCAGGGTTAAGACTGTTCTTACTCATTGCTATACCTCCAGAACACACCTGGCTTAATACCTTTTTATTAACCGCATAAGTGAATTATAAGGTTGATGGAGAAAAAGAAATGCCTGGAGAAAATACGGCTGGGGACTGACTCCCTGTCACAGAGAAGACCTTGGATCTCCCAACAGGTGCCCCTTACACTAAGAGTGAGCCAGACCTTATCTGCTGGGGAAGACTTGGTTGGAATAAGATCTTTTGAAGACTAAGGCACTTTTCATCTTTTTAACACCCTTTCAATGCACTGCAAAGCTTGGCTTTTTAAGTTCTAATTTCTTTCCCTCATTTTTAATTTCTGAACAAAATAGTATATTTAGGAACCAACATTTCTTTAGTCTGAGATTAAATATAACATGTGCATCTATTTGAAGTTTATGATCTTTTGAAAATACTAAAGAACAGAAATCGGGGAGTTCCCATTGTGGCTCAGCAGGTTAAGAACCCGACATAGCATCCATGAGGATGCTGGTTGGATCCCTGGCCTTGATCAGTGGGTTAAGAATCAGGCATTGCCACAAGCTGTAGCGTGGGTCGCAGATGCAGCTCAGATCTGACGTTGCTGTGGCTGTGGTGTAAGTTGGCAGCTACAGCTCTAATTCATCTCCTAACCTGGCCACTTCCATATGCCATGGGTGCCCTAAAAAGAAAGGAAAAAAAAAGAGCAGAGCAGAGCTCAGAGGATGCCATTTTGACAATGTGACTTTCAATTTTCATGAAATTTCAAGAAGCTCAATTTTTAAATTATCAAATATTCCTTGGAAAGGATTTCTATTTTGAACCTAAATTATTTTTAAATATCGCTTAAGGAGTTCCTGTTGCAGCACAGCAGAAACAAATCCAACTAGGAGCCATGAAATTGAGGGTTCGATCCCCAGCCTTGTTCAGTGGATTAAGAATCCGGCATTGCCATGAGCTGCGGTATAGGTCACAGATGTGGCTCAGATCTGGCGTTGGCTGTGGTGTAGGCCATCAGCTGAGGCTCCAATTCAACCTCTAGCCTGGGAATCTCCATCTGCTGCGGGTGCAGCCCGAAAAAGCAAAATAAATAAATAGATATCACTTAACTTATGTTAATCATTTTATAGTTGCCTGCTTCCCCTCCCCCACAAAATCTTAGGATACCATTTGTACATTTGATATATAAATATAATATTAATCAGCTTCTTATGTACCTTGTTTCGAATCTGTATAATAGTGGGTACAGCTCCTAAAAAGCGCTTTGTAAATAACAATGTGCTGTCCAAATTTTCTACCATTGAGATAATCACCAGAAAGATGTCCACCTGATATCTGACAAGAGGCAGTCAATGGTCAGTCCCTAGACAGGAAGTACCCCCCCACCTCTGTATTTCGCCCAAACTCAGGTTCTCCTTGGAGGGGTTTGCTGCACCCCCAAGTCTTCCCAAGTCAGACGCATGTCTCTTTGACATTTACTTTCTCTTGTCAACTGTGGGGTCCCCTATGTCCTTGCCTTCCTCCCAATTATAAAACATGCGCCTTCCTATCTAACTAGAAGAAAGGAGAGGCGATCCAACTCTTTCAGGTGCTAAATGGAAATGCAAACAAGACAGTGTACGTTGAGTAGAAACAGAACATGTGGTGAAAACTAACCCTGGGAGAAAAGAGGGGGTTGCATGCATTTCAGAGTCTTAGCCAAAGAGTCCTAGATACAGGTGGCAGCAGCAAATTGCCTGTCATGAGACCCACTTCCTAACGAGGCCAGCCATGTAGAACGGCCACCGCCACATGCTGGCCTGGATCTTTGCATCTCTGAACCGGACGGCAGGAGTGACAGTCCTGAGCTTCCCAGCAACGGCCACATCCCTGCAACAGGGTTGATGCCCCCAGCCATCCCTTCATGCTGCCACTGCCAAACCATCAGTCGAACGAGGAATGGGGATAAGGGGGGCGGGGAGAGTCTGACGTCAGGTGTCGGGGTGGAAAGAAAAGAGGAAAGAAGAGGACCCATTTATCTTCAGGATCCTCTGTCATCTTTGGCTAACAGTCCAGGGTTATGCAACAAGCAGGGGGTCAGAGGATTGGAGAATGCTAGGTCTTCACCATGCTGGTCTCCTGCCCTCCTCAGCTGCGTGTTCTCAGATGCCCAGGAAAACACAGCACGATTCTCCAAGCTCTCTCTGTCTCTCTGTCTCTGTCTCTGCCTCTCTCTCTCTCTCTCTCTCTCTCTCTCTCTCTCTCTCTCTCTCTCACACACACACACACACACACACACACACACACTTTTCAGTGTCTTAATTATGTCCATCCTCTTTTACTTGTGTCCATCCCTGTGCTTAAAACTGAAATGACAGTAGGGAGGCTGCATGGTGGCCAGTGTACTGACCTCCTTCCTTGCCATTTAGCTCATGTGTAAGAGACCAATTGTCCTGGACAGCAGGGAAGGCAGTGTCACTTTCAGAGTCAAGACTGCTTCAGAACCCACTCTCTCCCTGAGCCACCAGTCCATCCCTGAGGGGTGACATTAAGACATAGGCAGGAGTTCCCGTCGTGGCGCAGTGGTTAACGAATCCGACTAGGAACCATGAGGTTGCAGGTTCGGTCCCTGGCCTTGCTCAGTGGGTTAAGGATCCAGCGTTGCCGTGAGCTGTGGTGTAGGTTGCAGACGCGGCTCAGCTCTGGCGTAGGCTGGCGGCCACAGCTCCAATTAGACCCCTAACCTGGGAACCTCCATATGCCGCAGGAGCGGCCCAAGAAATAGCAAAAAGACAAAAAAAAAAAAAAAAAAAAAAAAAAAAAGACATAGGCAGGTGAGGTGGCCCATAGGTGGGAGCCCCCGGGTGCCTTTCAAAGCCAGTTCCCAGCACCCAGGCATTGACACTGGTTTGGCAGAGCCAAGGTAGCACGCCAGGCTAACTGCAGGGGCTGCCAGCTTTACGACAAAGCTGGCTTCCAATCAGATAGATCCCAGGGACCAAGCAGAATAATAAAAAGCTCAATGAATGGCAGTTTAAGCTTAGGAAAATGGAGACATGGCTGGGGGCGTAAAATTAGGTTAAGCATTCAACTCTGTAGAAGAACGCCATGATGGAGTTCCTATTGTGGCTCAGGGGGTTAAGAACCCAACTAGTATACATGAGGATTCGGGTTCAATCCCTGGCCTCACTCAATGGGTTCAGGATCTGACGTTGCTGCAAGATGCAGCATAAGTCGCAGATGTGGCTTGGATCCCACATTGCTATGGCTATGGCGTAGGTTGGCAGCTGCAGCTCCAATTTAACTCTTAGACCCGGAACTTCTGTGTGCGGTGGGTGCAGCCCTAAAAAGGAAAAAAAGAAAAAAGAAAAGAAAAATACCATGATGTTAGGACTAGAGGCTCTGGGAACAGCTCTTGCAAGATAGTTCTAAAGAGAAATCAGAGATGGTAGAAATCATTTTAGGGCGCCTGAGTGCAGAGTCCTTGGCAGAATCATCTCTGGCTTCCTCAGGACACCTGCACGGGGTAGGTGCCCAAGAAAAACCCGTTGAGTCCATGAATGAACATGCAGGAGCGGCTGCTCTCACTGAAAAAGCAGAAGGTGTTGGGGCGAGTCTCCTGCTCTTCAGAAACCCTCTACTGCCTTTTGAGAGCCCAGCCTGCTTGCATTCTTAAGCGTGTTTTCTAAACTTGTGTCCTGGAGAAGCAGAAGGCACTTCTCAGGTTCACTGAGCTAGAACCGCATTTTGATACAAACAGACCTGGGCCCACTGAAAGAGTTATGCACTTGGTGGGAACACCACCTTGAGTTCAGACAGAAAGCGCATCTGTGCCTCATTGATAATGTAATAACCTACATTACATTTTTGGCCGAGAGCACCTGTGCACAGCCCAGAACGTCAGCCCAGGGCCACCATTCTGATGGAGGTGATATTAACAGCTCTCATTAAAACTGATGACTAGAGCGGTGCCCAGGAGCACGGCTGCAGTGAGATGTCTCTCTGCATTGCCATGGCAGGCGTCTATTTTTGGAGTTCCTAACTCAACCGGAGAAATACACTTTGTGCTGAACTGAAGCCTGAAAAGAAAACCATCATGGGATAAAGAGAGTTTGACTCTTACAGTTTTCCTTCCCCTGTCTGGACAATGGAAAGAGAAGGAAACAGAATGAGCTGGCCCAGGAACAATTTGAGGGTCATATTCAAATATATATATATTCCTGCCCCCATGGCTGCACCCACGGCATATGGAAGTACCCGGGCTAGGGATTGAATCTAAGCTGCAACTGCGACCTGCCCCACAGCTGCAGCAACACCAGATCTGTCTAACCCACTGCACTGGGCAGGGGATCCAACCTGAGTTGCCTCAGAGAAAACACCAGATCCTTAAACCATTGTGCCACAGCAGGAACTCCTTGGTGTTTTAACTTTTATATTCATCAGGGATGCAGGGAGTTCTGTTATGATGGCAAGTGACATTCACATGTCAATCATTTATTCTAGGTATGCACCTATGTGTTTTGTTTACCGTTAGCTCTTCAAAACAAAGAAGAACAGCCTTCCCAGCACTCCACCTGGGACTGACTAAGGTCACATAGAGCTGCATCTTGCTCATTGTCAACATAACACTTTTCTCTGATGAAAGAGCGGTCCAAAGACATAGACCTCACTGACAGTAATTTGAAAGAATTCTGTTATCTTTTATTTTGACAAAAGGCATTGCGAAAGGCATGCCTGTTCTCAGCTAGGCAAGTTAAAGCTTGATAGTCTCTAGATCTATAATTCCGTCCTATTTAGAATGTAGAAGAACTACTGTTCCCCCCAAAATATGAAGGAAGATTGCTTTAAAAATGTAGACAGATTACTAGATAATTTCTGCTTCTCTAATAAGCATTGGCTAGGAAGAGAAAGGTCGTCACTGTCTTCTGTATCCTTTTTTTTTTTTTTTTTTTTTGTCTTTTGTCTTGATAGGGCCACACCTGAGGCATTTGGAGGTTCCCAGGCAAGGGGTTGAATGGGAGCTACAGCTGCCAGCCTGCACCACAGCCACAGCAAGGCGGAATCCAAGCTGTGTCTGTGACCTACACCACAGCTCACAACAACACTGGATCCTTAACCTACTGAGCGAGGCCAGGGATCAAACCCACAACCTCATGGTTACTAGTTGGATTCGTGTCTGTTGCACCATGACGGGAACTCCAGGAAACTGATTCTTGACTTGATTTACTTTGACCTCGCTGGATACTTAAATAAAAAGAATAAATTCTGCACATGTAAAAAGGTGTGCAGGCTGGGGTCCCCACTGTGGCACTGTTGGTTAGGAATACAGCTACAGCAGCTCAAGTTGCTGCAGGGGCACAGGTTTGGTCCCCAGCCCTGCACAGTGGGTCAAAGATCTGATGTTGCCGCAGCTGTGGTGTAGGTCACAGTTTCAGCTTGGATTCAATTCCTGGCCTGGGAACTTCCAAGATGTCACAGGAGTGGCTATTAAAAAAACACGAAAAAAGCAATCATGCCGTCATCATCACCTATTAATATTTCTGTGTTTTCCTGTACTATTAATGATTAGTTATGATGGACAAACAATAACTTTAATGATATCTAGGATTATTTGCTTACTCTGTCCCAAGCACTGTACTAAACATGTTATTTATAATAAAATGTAATAGATATTTCATTTTATTGTACAGTCTCAAGTATAGTATATCTCATTTATATAGTAACGTTAATAAGGGTAATAAGAACAACAACAGACATAGGAAAAAAATAAGTTCAGTAGTCTGGAAACCTCAGAGAGAATATTGATTCATTTTCCAACTGGGCCTGATTTTCTCAGAACCTTAAGCCACATCCTGGATGTGACTGGCTCAAGACCCCACAGCTCATAAAAAACATTTGGGACTCAGGTTCAAGCCTTCAGATGCCAAGTCCATGTATCATGGACTGTCTCTGGGAAGGCAGGGTTAACCCAGGCATAGACAAAGCAGGTTGTTGGGAATGAACAACCCATGATTCTCCAAGTAAACTCTTCAAGGGCTAGAAACTCACGTTTTTAAATGGCTGGCTCTAAAGTTTCTTAAGAGATCTGGTCTCCACATTAGAAGTGGCAGAACAACCCAGGAGGGCTAGCTTCCTCTGAATTACTTTCTCAGATTCATTCCTCTCTCTCACTGGCCGAAATTCAATTGGCTGCAAGGAAAAGAAGAAGAGATTTAGATGAGTGACAAGAGTGACCTTTGGCAAGTTTCTTACTCTCTAAGCCTCAGTTTCCTCATCTGTAAAATGGGAATGATTACCCACCTTACAGCATCTCTGAGACATTTAGATAATCTATGCGGAGCCCAGGCACAATGCATAGAAAGGACTCAATGTTAGCTGCTGATGTGGTGGTTATTAATATTATTATTAATAATAATTCTGATGGAAGAGAAGCTCTGGGCCCCCAAAAGTCTTGTTTTGTTTTGTTCTGTTTTGTTTGTAAAGGGAGGCTTGGGGTAGCTGGTGAGCTAGTAAGAGGCAAAGAAATAGGCAAAGGTGGTAGAATCCTAAGACAAATAGCACCAATTCCATAATTCTGCTTCTAGTGATACCTCGACCAAGCAACTTCCTCTGTGGCTTTTGGTTGCTTCTCTGTAAAAGAAAGATAATACCCACTCTTTCCACTTCAGCCAGTTATCAAGGATTCAAATGAGACACTTGTCTATAAAAGCATTTTGAATATCATAATGGGAATGGCAGGCATTGTTTTCACACATTTCACTTAAATGACTGTTGTTTCAATGAAGTCAGTGATTCCCCACCCCGTCTTCACAGGAGAATCAACCAGAAGCTTCTAAAAATCCAGACACTGGAGTTCCCATCGTGGCTCACTGGAAATGAATCTGACTAGCATCCATGAGGTTGTGGGTTTGATCCCTGGCCTTGCTCAGTGGGTTAAGGATCTGGCATTACTGCAAGATGCAGCATAAGTCGCAGATGCGCCTCAGATCCCACATTGCTGTGGCTGTGGTGTAGGCTGGCAGCTGCAGCTCCAATTCAACACCTAGCCTGGGTACTTCTATCTGCCATGAGTGCAGCCCTTAAAAAGACACTTTTTTTTTTTTTTTAATCCCAATACCCAGGCTGCACCCCAGGCTAATCAAGTCAGAATTCTAGGCGGTGACCCAGGCTCAGTTCTATTTTTTTTCCCTCCCCAAGTGATTCCAGTGTCCACCCAAGTCAGAGAATAAAATCTTTCTCAAACTTGCTCCGTGACCAGGAGCCCCAGAGACCCTCCATAACACAGACTCAACCTTCCGAGGAAAGGGCCGGCATCTGCATTTTCAACAAGCACCTCAGCTGCCTCTTCTCATTGGGCAATGAAGACAAATGCCGTGTTAAATCATCATCTGCAAGGGACATCATCTAAAATCTTCACACTTGGAGTTCCCAATATGGTGCAGTGGGTTAAGGATCTGACTCTGGTGTCTTGGGTTCCTGTGCAGGTGAGGGTTCGATCTCCCACCCGGTGCTATGGGTTAAGGATCCAGTGTAGGTCACAGCTGCGGCTTGGATTTGATCCTTGGCCAGGGAATTTCCATCTGCCACGAGTGAGGCCAAAAAATAAATGAGTAATAAAATAAAATCTTCACCCTGGATTCATCTCTAAACCATGGGAAACTTTATGAATCATGAATGGAAGGTGAATGTGTGTTAACCAACTATGTGAACAGTAAATTATACAAGCGTTTGTTATTTCTTTCTGTGCAGGAGCCATCACCAGTCTCTTTCTAGTTCAGGAAATCTGAACTAGAGGGATGGATAAGATTTTCAATGTTTCAAAACTCTTCTCGATCAAACAATCTGGAATGCCAAGGAGTGCATCAAAAGAATTCTTTCATTTAAGAATAAACCTTTGGGAGTCCCCATCGTGGCTCAGTGGTAATGAACCCAACCAGTATTCAGGAGGGCTCAGGTTCAATCCCTGGCCTCACTCAGTGGGTTAGGGGTCTGGCGTTGCTGTGGCTGTGTTGTAGGTCGAAGACATGGCTCGGATCTGGCCTTGCTGTGGCTGTGATGTAGGCTGGCAGCTACAGCTCTGATTCGACCCCTAGCCTGGGAGCTTCCATATGCTACGGTTGGGGCCCTAAAAAGACAAAAAAAAAAAAAAAAAAAAAAGAGTAAACTTTTGAATTTTGTGAAATAAAAGAATAAACTGAAGTTTTGGTGTGCACAATGGGAATGGGACTCACTAAAAATAACTAAAAATCTTTCCCCTACCAAAAAATGCATCTTGTACAGTGCTATAAAGCCTAAGTTATTGCTTCTAGCTCTCATGGGAAAGTTAGGGAGATCAAGTTTAATGTACATAACATACAGACAAGTTACTATGGCAAATCTGAAGGGAAAAAAGTTAACTGCTGATATTCAAGTTGCAAAACTTAGCTCAGTTCTAATTATGCATCGCAAGAGACAATTCCACTCCTCCTCACTGTTTTGAAAGCCTCGAACTCTGCCAGAACCACTGGTCTGTCGGTTCCCACTGAACATGCTAACATCGTCTTTGTAAAGTTAAATCTTCCAGAATCCCTTTTCGTCTGGGGCCACACCCACTTGCCTGGCCTAGGTAGTTAACTCTGAAAGCTTGCCCTCTGTTATTTTCTGCACTGTTTGAGTCCAGCCTTTGTCTCAGCTTTGTCTGAGCCTTAAAAACCATCAATATTTAGAGACGGTGTTTAATTCTGAGCTTGTTAATATGAAAGTTAATGGGAATTGATTTCAATTAATATATAGTTTCAGCACGTTTACATTTCCTTCATAATGGTTTTATAAAACTTACCTCCAGAGTTCCTTTGTGATGCAGTGGGTTAAGGATCCAGCATTGTCACTACAGTGGCTCTTGTCACTGCTGTGGCTTAGGTTCAGTCTCTGGCCTGGGAACTTCTACATGCCATGACGTGGACAAAAAAAAAAAAAAAACTTTTTTCCAAACTTTGCCAGATAAGGCATTTGAAAATAATGGTCTTATGGAGTTCCCGTCGTGGCTCAGTGGTTAACGAATCCGACTAGGAACCATGAGGTTGCGGGTTCGGTCTCTGCCCTTGCTCAGTGGGTTAACGATCCGGCGTTGCCGTGAGCTGTGGTGTAGGTTGCAGACGCGGCTCGGATCCCGAGTTGCTGTGGCTCTGGCGTAGGCCGGTGACTACAGCTCCGATTCGACCCCTAGCCTGGGAACCTCCATATGCCATGGGAAGCGGCCCCTAGAAAAGGCAAAAAAAGAAAAAAGAAAAGAAAAGAATGGTGTTACATCCACACTGAAGTTTATCTTTGGAAACTATCTCAACGTGCTGTATGTAATCAGTGCTTGTTTTAATGTGCATTCGCTCTGCCCATTTCTTAGCATCTCCTTTTATCTTTGATAAAATGCCTTAATAGAGAAAATCCACATAGCCTATCTTTGTGTGATGTGAAATAATCACACATTATTGCTGCATTTGTTTTTATTTGGGGGAAAGTTCTTGTCATTAACGAGAGGGTACATTGTAAATGCTTGGAGGGACATGCCCCGTGGAGGACTTGGTGGGATAACAGCTGACCCTGAAGCCCGCGTTGAGTCATTGGACGCAGTACCTTGAACAAGAACAGAGCCACAGGCAGTCCCAGCTGTGTACCGTCTCCATCACTGGGCTTCGTTAGGTTTTTACTTCTTTTTTTTTTTTTTTGGTGTTTTACTTTTTACTTTTTTGTCTTACTTTTTTAAAAATATGTTTTACTTTTTTAAAAAAAAAAAAAAAGTTATTTTACTTTTGACTTTTTTGGTGTTTTGCTTTTTTTTGTTTTGTTGAATCAGTTGTGTTATAGTGTGTGTTGGAGTGGAGGGGGGTGGGAGGAGCATTTTGAAACCTAAAAAAAAAAGGTATGGCTGATGGCCTTTCCCCACTGTCAGCCCCTTCCCACTGCTCCCTTCTTTTAGCTCTCACACGCTAGAGTATCTGGATTTTATTTGTGTGAGTGTTTGACACACAGTAGGGTGCGAGAGGTAACCCACAGTCATTGTTCAGAGGATGCCGGTGTTTGTCTGTAACAGCAGTACCAGGGACAGGGTGGTTTACACAGCAGAACTTCCTTGTCTCACAGCTCCGGAGGCTAGAAGTTCAAACACAAGTAGTATTGGATTCTCCTGAGGGCTGTGCCGGAGGGATGTGTTCCAGGCCACCCTCCTTGGCTTGCAGGTGGGCGCCTTCCTGTTCACATGGCATCCTTCCTATAAGCATGTCTCTGTGTCCAAATGTCCTCTGTTTATAAGGACACCAGCCATGTGCACTTGGGCCCACTCTATCCATCTCATTTTGATTAAGTTGCCTCTAAAGACCCTCCCTTCAAAGAAGATCACATTCTGAGGAACTGGGGTTAGGACTCGGCATAGGAATCGGGGGATGGGGGACAAAATTCAGCCCGTAACACAAGTATTATGCATGATTTTTTTTTCTTTTTACAGCCGCACCCTGCGGCATGTGGAAGTTCCCAGGCCAGGCGTTGAATTGGAACTGCAGCTGAAGTCCTACACCACAGCCACAGCAACACTGGATCCAAGCCACATCTGCAACCTTCACCACAGCTTGCAGCAACGCTGGATCCTTAAGCCACTAATGGAGGCCAGGAATCAAACCCACATTCTCACAGAGATGACGTTGGGTCCTTAACCCAGTGAGCCTCCGTGGGAACTCCCTACCTGATTGTTTTATAGATTTTTTTTTAATGTTCATATATTGTCAAATTATAGCAGAGTGGAGTTTCCTCTTGGGCATTGTCACTGCTGTGGTCTCTGCTGTGGCACGGATCCTATCCCCGGCCTAGGAACTTCCACATGCTATGAGTGCAGACCCCCCCCCCAAAAAAAAAAAATTATGGCAGAGAAATATAAATCGGTTTGTGGGAAGAAAACCTTAATTCTTATGATGTAATGTTATGTTTTAGGGCCTTATTGGCATTCTGAGCTCTTTTTTACAGTAAGTATGTATCTCCCACAGTTGCCAAAAGAGCATAGGACAGGTTAACTCTGAATCTCTGCCTGATCCATGGCTGTTCTTGGATGTACACTGAACTTCGGATTTTATAGGCATGGCTTCTGAGAGTCAAACTCTAAAACAAAAGCTACATCCCATGGGGCAGAATTTCCCTTTGGATTATTGGGTAAGATGATGGTGAGACCAATGCCTTCCTTGTACAGATGAGGACACAGACGCCTAGAAAAAAGAAGTGAGGTGGCTGAGGCCACAAGACTACTTAGTAGCAGCCCTGAAACTAGACTGGTAATTCCCTGCTTTTTCCACCACATCACACTGCATCCTTCACACAGGTATCCCCACCTACCCCATCTGTCAAAATGACCCACTACCCACTGACCACATCTGACATTCCCTTAAATTTAAATTTTAAAAGATTAAATTTTAATTGAATTAAATTTAAATTTTAAAGGATTAAATTTTAATTGAATTAAGTTTAAATTTAAAAATTAACTAATCGTATGGGAGTTCCCCTCATGGCTCAGCAGTAACGACCCTGACTGGCATCCATGAGGACACGGGTTCAATCCCCAGGTCCACTCAGTGGGTCCGGCATTGCCGTGAGCTGTGGTGTAGGTCGAAGATGTGGCTTGGATCCACCATTGCTGTGACCGTGGTGTAGGCCAGCAGCTGCAGCTCCAATTTAACCCCTAGCCTGGGAACCTCCATATGCTGTGGGTGTGGCCCTAAAAAAGACAAGAAGGAAGGAGGGGGAGGTGGAAAGAAGAAAGAGTCTCATTAAAAGAGCCATAAAATATTTTTTAAAAATTAACTAATCATAATAAAGTAAGTACAGAATTCCCACTGTGGTGCAGTGGGTGAAGGATCTGACTGCAGCAGCTCCATTCACTATAAAAGTGCAAGTTTGATCCCCAGCCCAGGGCAGTGGGTTAAGGATCTAGAGTTGCCAAAAAAAAAAAAAAAAAAAAAAAGTGCATGATTGATGACCGTGAGCAAGAATTCCAGAGTATGACTTAGGTAATGTTTCCTCAAGAAGCCTATTTAAAAAAAAAAAAAATATATATATATATATATATATATATATATATCAAGGTATCTAATTAATATAAAAGAGTAGCTTTCTTTATTCCCTCAGATCTGACTTCTCAGCTAACACTTGTCAGCTATCGTTATCAATACCTGCTTCAAGGTGGAAAAAAATTTTGTCTGGGATACCCAGCTAATGGCAATCAGTGATTACTCCTGAAAACAAAAGAAAGAAAAGACCTTTCCTCTGGTTTCTACCAGGTCTCAATTAAGGCATCACAACTGATATGTGAAGTTTGCGTTTTAGAAAGACCTACCTAATTCCGCCTCTTCCTAAATCAAACTATGGCCTGGGCAGTGTCTTGCCCAGGGTCACGCAAGTAGAGCTGGGGACAGGCCCTTTTATGTCCCATCCAGAGCCCTTAACACCCTCCTATAATGCTGCTTACGGGTGATTTAGCATATGTGTAAGCCAGTGGAAAGTTAACCTGTCTCTCCCTGTGAAGACAAGAGAAACAGTAGCCCGTGTTCATTGGCGAGTGACTTAAGGCTTCGCCATGTAGCTTCTTTATGTCACATTCATAATATTAATTTTATTTTTTTATACATACCGTCTCTATGTTTTTATTTTTTTCATTTTTATTTTTATTTTGTCTTTGTAGGGCCACACCTGCAGCATATGGAGGCTCCCAGGCTAGGGGTCAAATCGGAGCTACAGCTGCCAGCCTAGGCCACAGCCACAGCAATGCCAGATCCAAGTCTCGTCTGCGACCTATACCACAGCTCACCACAACGCCGGATCCTTAACCCACTAAGTGAAGCCAGGGATAGAACCCGAAACCTCATGGTTCCTAGTTGGATTCATTTCCGATGCGCCACAAGGGGAACTCCCACAATATTAATTTTAAAGAATAGGCCGTGTTTCCTCGGAGTTCCCATCGTGGCTCATCAGAAACAAATCTGACTAGCATCCATGAGGATGCAGGTTCGATCCCTGGCCTCGCTCAGTGGGTTAAGGATCCGGCGTTACCATGAGCTGTGGTGTGGGTCGAAGACACCGCTGGGATCCCGAGTTGCTGTGGCTGTGGCGTAGGCTGGTGGCTACAGCTCTGATTCTATCCCTAGCCAGGGAACCTCCATATGTCCAGGGTGCGGCCCTCAAAAGACAAAAAAAAAAAGAGGGAAAGAAAATAGGCTGTGTTTTCTCAATACATAATTTATCATGACCATTTTCTGACTCCTCACTAATGTGTGTTTATACCTAAATTTATCTGTGTGTGCTTGATGGGGAAATGCCATGCACATTAACTTTTTAATAAAGTTCTAAATAAAACTTGCTTTATTCAAAGGAAAGTTTTGTTTTAAAAATCTTGAAATTTTTCCTTCAGATTTTTTCACAAGTTAGTGGGTTTTTTAAACCTCTTTTCAGGGTTATTAAACTGGGTTAAACTATATGAAGCGCCTGATATGGGGTTTTTGAGTCTAAAATCCTGGCAGGTGAGCCAGCCCTACAGAGTGGTCTCAGAACAGAGGGTGATCCGAGTTGTAGGCAGTTCGTGCCGCGTGAACGCTAATTCTAGAACATTCAACTTATCATGTTAAATTGATTGCTGGATGTTTCTCTGTGAAAGTCTTGGAATCGTCCTCCCCTTCCTTTCCTTGAGCCAAGAAAACTCTGAACCAGAACAATTCAATTTCAATTTGTGGAAAAACTATCCTCCATGAACGAAGCATCGTGCTAAGAGAGACTGGTGGCAGGAACATTCTGATCCCTTTTGCATGTTACTAAAATATCTGAATTTCTATTTAATGGCTCTGGGACGCATTTACAAGCTTTGTTTCTGAGGAGTATCTGCAAGCTGTGTCCTAAAGCCTGGGAACCTCGGGAGCAAAACCTGCTTTTGTGCCATAGTTATTGTATTATATGTTAAGGATTTGGAAGGAACCCCAGGGAGGCCTCAGGAAGCAGTCACTGCCTCTTGACTTATCATCCTGACGGCGATTTGTTTTAAAGTTGATAATCCCTAGAGCTACAAGAGTGTCCCACATCTGCCCTGAATTGAAAACAGATTCCCATTAAGAGCCTTACATCAGCGCTGCGCATTCATTCGATCTGAGTCAGAAAGGAAGTTGGAGAACATTCGAACGTATGGCCTGATAGCAACACGGCAGCTCCCTTCATGGAGGATCAAGACGGCGGGGTCCGTAGGCTGTCCATTTCCGAGCTGAAGCCTGGTTTTTCGGTAAGGAAATGTCCTTTGGATATTTGGGCAGGCATAGTTGGGAGGGGACTCTTTGGCCAGCAGGTATAAACTAACGGTCCATCTGTGGGACTTCTAGGGCTGCCAATGAATCGGTCAGCATTCTGAGAGGCTAGGAAGCCTCTCTTTCCCAGAAAATCCTCTGCCGGGCTTTGCTGGGTTTTGTGACTTACCATTTATGAAGGATATATTCAAAAAAGTATGTAGATCGTTATAGAAAATTCCCTCTCAAGATTCTAAAATGACTCGGTAAGCCAAGAAAAGTTTTTACTGTTAAAAAGCCAGAATTTTTCCACCCTCAGCTTATCTATGAAATTATTTTCAAATATTTCCACACATGCTAGGAATGAAGGATGGAACTCAGCAGTTCATATTCCAAGCCTCAGGGGACCAGGGCCATCTGATTAACTATTTAGCATTTAATATCCTACTGAAGGCGTCTTCTCAGCTGGCTGAACAACTCTTTTCCTTCTTTTTTTTTCCCTGTGGAAGCCGTGTATTATAGAATGTGAGCTTCTTTTTCTTCTTAATTAAAAAGGAGATTAGATTTGTTCATTAAAAATGATTAAAGGCAAAAGAAGGGGACCGTGGTTATGAGTCAGGGTCTGAGACCCCCAGAGCCTGAGGCATGAACGCTGAGGACCCCCCCAGTGCACCCCCCACGCAGTCTGGCTCCTGAGGCCCTTCTGGCTCCTTCTCCAGGTCTGGACAGGGCTTTGGTGAATAGAGGCCTCTAGGGTTACTTCCAGAAGTCTATTCTGCTCACCGTCTTCTCTGAGAAGCTGAGGACCCTGCCTGGTAGAGTTGATGCCCAATGAATAGGTGTTGAATGAAGACAGAGTTATTGAAGGAACTCTTCGGAGTTCCCATCGTGGCTCTGTGGTTAACGAATCCTACTAGAAACCATGAGGTTGCAGGTTCGATCCCTGGCCTTGCTCAGTGGGTTAAGGATCTGGCGTTGCCGTGAGCTGTGGTGTAGGTTGCAGACGCGGCTCGGATCCCGCGTTGCTGTGGCTCTGGTGTAGGCCGGTGGCTACGGCTCCAGTTAGACCCCTATCCTGGGAAACTCCATATGCCGCAGGAGCAGCCCAAGAAATGGCAAAAAGACAAAAAAAAAAAAAAAATGAAGGGACTCTCGGAAGAAATGTCAGTTTGAACACATGGAGCTAGTGAGCCTCTGTTGGGTTAATTTCCACTCACCTTCTTGGGAAGATTGACAGCGCAAGTAAAGCATAGAGAGTGAAGGGTAATTAAGAGAAAAATGCTAGCGTGTCAGTCAGAGCAACTGTGCCTAAAATGTCTGAGTCGGTGGTTATGGTATTTCTAAAGTAAAGAAATGAAATAGGAGTCTTGAGAGATAACAGTTGCCCTGCGAGACTGTTCAGGAGTTGGAGGAAAGCTGGTACAGGAGAAAGTGAATAAACAGCTGCCCGGCTCCCCCGCAGCTCGGTGCAGATGTGCTCATCAAAAATATCCCGACAGTACAAAGGCTGTTCTTGTTCCATGTGCTTCCCCCAGTTTCAGAAACAATACGTTAAGAGCAGCCCAATTGGCAGGTAAGATTTTCAGTCCAAATGCCAAAACACTGTTCTCTCTTGACTGGCTGCCCACAGTTCTTGAAAGAGGGAAGGTTTTTAGATGCCAAAAATGGAGTGCAAACTGTGTCATGGGACTATGCCCTCTTAATCCCAGCAAGACAGAGGCTCCTTTTAGAAAAGGAAGCACATTTGGGTTTTTGTGCTGGAAGATGCAAAAAGATGTATTGATCAACTCAGACAGAAAGGGGAATTATCAGGCTCAGAAACATCGCTTCTGTCCTAGCTAAGGAGACTGGCAAATGAGCCTTGAAATCTTTAGAAACAATTCCAGTTCAGACCAGCTTCCTCTTTAGTAGATGACTATATATATTATGTGTATACACACACACACACACCCCTACTTAATCTCAGCCACAAAATTCAGAAAGAAAATAAAAGTAGTGAAAATAAAAATAGAGACTTCTATTACCTATATCAGAGATTGGCTTCTATTACATCAATTAAAATTCACCTCCAAAAAGCCCTCTTGCTACTTTTTGAGTGACAACATAAGCAAGACTTCATTTGTCTTGATTCGGGGCCATGTCCTCTTTCCCTGCCCCATATTTGAACATCAGGCATCTCTCTAAGACGATGCCATCATGCCAAGTCCCAACCTCAATGCTCTCCCGAAGTTTTGTAAACCATTGTTTGGAATTCAGAACACATTATCCCCCAAAAACAAAGTTAGGCTCCCAGCTCAACTCCTGAATGCAAATTTACCCCAAAATATAGAGAATTTGTTACAACGATCTAGACATGAACGGAAAGAACTACAGTCATTCCATTTAAAGATATTGAAGAACACAATTTATGGTGAACGGTAATAAGGCTTTAGAGAGCTTTTTTCTTCATTTTTTTAACGTTTTTGGAGTTCCCATCGTGGCTCAGTGGTTAACGAATCTGACTAGGAATCATGAGGTTGGAGGTTTGAGCCCTGGCCTCGCTCAGTGGGTTAAGGATCTGGCGTTGCCGTGAGCTGTGGTGTAGGTCGCAGACGGGGCTCGGATCTGGCGTTGCAGTGGCTCTGGCATAGGCTGGCAGCTACAGCTCTGATTCAAGCCCTAGCCCGAGAACCTCCATATGACGCAGGAATGGCCCTAGAAAAAGGCAAAAAGACAAAAAAAAAAAATTTTGTTGAAGTAGAGTTGATTTACAATGCTGTGATCATTTCTGCTGTTACAACGAAGTGATGCAGGTACACATACACACATCCATTCTTTTTCAGACTATTTTCCTGTATAAAGCGCATTTTAAGCATCCTCGAGAATTAATTCTTCACCGTGGGAAAAATTCTTTCCTTTGTCCAAGCCCTAACCACCTCTCCTAGGTGCTTTGTCTCCGTCTACTTCTTCAAATGGTACCCTAGATTGAAGTCCTAGCGAATTATTTGCACGTACTTTTCCACTTGTGGTTTTTTGGCCTGGAAAATCTTCCTCCACGCCTGATTCCTGGCAGATCCTCATCAGCCCAAACATTGACACAGTTAAAACTCCTCTGTGATGCCTCTTCTCCTCCCTTAGACACAAATTCTCTGAGAACACTTTGCCCACAACTTCAGATGGTCTCTTCCCTGACTTTCTAAAGTGCCAGAGATCCTAGTTTTAAAAGTGTCCCCTAGGAAAAGTTACAAATTCCCCTCCCCAGCTCTTCCGCATTTCTATAACACCTTATCAGAACCACTATGTATTAACATTCACCACATTATATTGTGAATTTTTATTTATATATTATCCCCTTCCCTAGACTGAGAACTCCTAAAAGCTAGGGATTTCCTCAGGATGTGTTGCAACTCTGGAATATAGTGAAAAATTAACAAGAGGATGAATGGATGGATAGGTTGATGGATAATTGGATGGATGAATGTACGACAGGATGGATAGTGAATAAATGGAGGGACAATTAGATAAATGGATGGACAGATTGATGGATGGATGGAGAGATGGAGTGCTGGATAAAAGGTTGGTTTATTTAGAGGAGGAAGAAGAGCTATATAAAATCTTCTATGGAATTTGAAACGGGATTTTATTTTTATTTATGTATTTATTTATTTTTTATTTTTTTATTTTTTTTTTTTTTTTGTCTTTTTGCCTTTTTGCCTTTTCCAGGGACGCTTGCCACGGTATATAGAGGTTCCCAGGCTAGGGGTCTGATCAGAGCTGTAGCCGCTGGCCTACACCACAGCCACAGCAATGCAGGATCAGAGCCACGTCTGCAACCTACACCACAGCTCACGGCAATGCTGGATCCTTAACCCAGCCAGGGATCGAACCTGCAACCTCACGGTTTCTAGTCGGATTCGTTAAACCACTGCACCACGACGGGAACTCCTGAAACGGGATTTTAGTTTCAAGGGCAAGATATCAATGAAATTTGACCATTATTATTTTATTATTTTACGTCTATAGTTATGTAAGGAAGGGATTATGAATAATGGGGAGAGACTAGAGCTTGGAATAAAAACATATGGGTTCTAGTTGAGCATTACTTTCCAGTTGTGTGGATAAGTTATTTACCTCTCTATTTTTGCCTGTTTTTGTCTGTAAGATGGGTTAATAACTACCTTGAAGAGTTGCTATGAGCATTAAATGATTATCCATCTAAAAGCTCTAGCTTAGTGCTTAAACCACACAAGGTAGAAGATAAATGGTGGTAAAAGATGGCTCTAAATCAGAAATGGCAGACATAGAATTTTTTTTGGTTTTTGTTTGTTTGTTTGCTTTTTAGGGCTGCACCCCTACACCACAGCTCACAGCAAAGCCGGATCCTTAACCCACTTAGCAAGGCCAGGGATTGAACCCGAAACTGCATGGTTCCTAGTCAGATTCTTTTCCACTGCTCCACGACAGGAATTCCAAAGAAACGGCAGACATAGAATTTTGAAAGCAGGAGGAGTACAGGAGGAATTTGGCCCTTCTATCCAGCCTTGGACACTCCTTTTGCAACTCCACCCTCTTTTTTTTTCCCACATTCAAGAGAAAAATATTTAATAAAGATGTAGAAATTTGCACAACACAATAAACAATTTGATCTATAGAACTCTCTGCATCAAACTTTTAAGGAATACCCATTTTTTCTTGGGAGGGTCTCATTTCAGGTCCTTTATTTTTCCATTTTTTAAATGACTTTTTTTTTTTCCATTATAGCTGGCTTACAGTGTTCTTCCAATTTTACACTGGACAGAAAGGTGACCCAGTCACGCGTACATATATACATTCTTTTTCTCACATTATCATGCTCCATCATAAGTGACTAGCTATAGTTCCCACTGCTATACAGCAGGATCTCATTGCTTATCCATTCCAAAGGCAATAGTTTGCATCTATTAACCCCAAATTCTCAGTCCATCCCACTCCCTCCCCCTCCTCCTTGGCAACAAGTCTGTTCTCTGTGTCCGTGATTTTCTTTTCTGAGGAAAGGTTCATTTGTGCACTATATTAGATTCTAGATGTAAGTGATATCATATGGTATTTGTCTTTCTCTTTCTGACTTAACATCACTTAGTATGAGAGTCTCTAATTTCATCCATGTTGCTGTAAATGGCATTTTTTTCTTTTTTATGGCTGAGTAATATTCCATTGTGTATATATACCACATCTTCTTAATCCATTCATCTGTTGATGGACATTTAAGTTGTTTCCATGTCTTGGCTATTGTGAATAGTGCTGCAATGAACATACAGGTGCATGTGTTTTTTTCAAAGAAAGTTTTGTCCCAATATATACCCAAGAGTGGGATTGCTGGGTCATATGTATACCCACTTTTTGATGCAGCCTGTCAAAATAGCATTACTCTACCTTTTATCAGCCACTTCCCATGTCACTTGGGTGATTAAAAATAAAATAAAGTTGGAGTTCCCGTTGTGGCTCAGTGGTTAACGAATCCAACTAGGAACCATGAGGTTGCGAGTTCAATCCCTGGTCTCACTCAGTGCATTACGGATCTGGTGTTGCCGTGAGCTGTGGTGTAGGTTGCAGACGCAGCTCGGATCCTGAGTTGCTATGGCTGTGATGTAGGCCGGCAGCTACAGCTCTGATTAGACCCCTAGCCTGGGAATCTCCATATGTTGCAGGAGTGGCCCTAGAGAAGGCAAATAGACAAAAAAATAAAAATAAAATAAAGTATAATAAATTAAATAAAATAAACTTGGAGGTGTGAAAGAAAAGAAGAGAGTTCAGGAGATTTGTGAATAAGTAGCGGGGGGAAAAATTTCCCAAAACAGAATTAAGTAAGCTATGATAGCAGAAGGTAACATTATACTTGCAAAATAAAAAGGGAGGAGATGAAGATAAAACTACTTGGTGGAGGTGTTTACAAAGTGAAAGGAAGAGGGGGGAGGGAGTGGGAGGGATCGGGAGCTTGGGCTTATCAGACACAACCTAGAATAGATTTATAAGGAGATCCTGCTGAATAGCATTGAGAACTATGTCTAGATACTCATGTCGCAACAGAAGAAAGGGTGGGGGAAAAAACTGTAACTGCAATGTATACATCTAAGGATGACCTGACCCCCTTGCTGTACAGTGGGAAGATAATAAAAAAAAAAAAAAAAAAAAAAAAGTGAAAGGAAGAGAAGAGAACTTGCATTGTTGGGAAAATGCATTTCAGGATTATAAAAGGAATAATTGCTGATTTAATATGCATATATCTGTGCATGCACACCTGTGCACTTGTAACCAGAAAGTACCTTATATAATTTCAAATACTTCACATGAATAATAATGATAGTAATACATTCCTAACACTTAATATATCTCTTAACCAGGTGCCGGGTGCTGTTCTTAGCTCTTTACACGTATTAACTCATTTTAGCCTCACAACAACCCTGTAGGGTCGGTTTGCAAGATCCTTATTTTACTGATAAGGAAGGACAGCACACAACTAGTCACACAACTGGGATGTGTGGGAGCCAGTATGGGAACCCAGAGTCTGCACACATCACACAAGAAAGTGGGTGCAGCTGATGTGACTCCTGGCGTAATCAAAGGTCCAGCTCAGCGGCCACAGTCAATGTCGCCGTAAAGCCCCTTTGATGAACATCCCTATGGATATACAATCAGAATACAATTTTAATACCTGAAAAGTTAGAGCGGTAGAATTTGCATGTTGCCCAGACCAGCCGGCTGATTGGACTGAGAGTTTCCAAGGAAAGTCAGCCCCGGGGACACCGACCAGAGACTCTGGAGTCAGGCAAGGGGCAAGGGTCCTATGGTCTTAGCCGCCCACGTGGCACTGCAGTGTCGGAAGGACATTGTTTTTAGTCCCGATAACAACCAAGTGATTCTTAAAAAATTCTTTCTGAAATTATGTTGACATCCCAATAATTGTCCAGAAAATAGTCATACATTTGTTTGTTTTTTTAAAGAGTCATCTATTTCTGACCTTTTTTTAAAAAAAAGTCTCAAAATATATCATTTGCGAGCATTTGTTTATGTTTCCTAGATTGAGTTTGACAGGTCCATGTTCTAAAATAATTCCATTACTCTTAGGCCTAATGCTAAGATCTTACCTCTCCCTCAAATTGCTCACAGCAATTTTCCATGAAAATTGCTCCATTTTCTCCTATGAAAAATAGGGACACACACACACACACACACAAGGAGTTCCTGCTGTGGCATAGCAGGTTAAGGATCAGTGATGTCTCCGAGGCAGCATGAGTTTAATCCCTAGCCCACTGCAGTGGGTTAAGGATCTGGTATTGCCGCAGCTGCGGCATAGGTCACAGCTGTGGCTCGGATTTGATACCTGGCCCAGGAACTTCCATATGCCATGGGTGCAGCTGAAAAAGAAAAAATAAAGAAAAAAAAAAAATAGGGACACATTCAACTAGTTAATACATTCAACACATTTCACAAATTCTGATCCGAGGATGTGTTAGACAGAAAGAATGGAAGTCCTCCCCTTTGCTACCTGTTTGAATTACTATAAGCATTTCTACAATTCAGAAAGTGACTATAAGAGCTCCCAATGTGGCAGAAGAGGATTGGCAGCACCTTGGGTGTACTGGGACTCAGGTTCAATCCCTGGTCCGCAGCACGGTGGGTTAAGGATCTAGTGTTGCCACAGCTGCGGCTTAGGTTGCAATGCCGCTCAGATCTGATCCCTGGCCTCGGAACTGCATATGCTGTTGGGCAGCCAAAAATGAAAAAGAAGGAGAAGGAGAAGCAGGAGTTCCCCTCGTGGTTCAGTGGCTAATGAATCCGAAGAGTAACCATGAGGTTTTGGGTTCAATCCCTGGCCTCACTCAGTGGGTTAAGGATCTGGCGTGGCCGTGAGCTGTGGTATAGGTCACACACATGGCTCGGATCTGAAGTTGCTGTGGCTGTGGTACAGACCAGCAACAACAGCTCTGATTCGACCTGGGAACCTCTATGTGCCGCAGGTGCAGCCCTAAAAAGACAAAAGGAAGAAAAAAAAAAGGAGAGAGAGAGAAAAGCAGAAGCAGCAGCAGAAGATGAAGAAATTAACTATGCAAGTGCTACAAAGTTACCTATTTCTCTGGCTATTTTATTCATTCCTATTTTAAGCCATTCCCATGTCCTGCTGATGTTTCAGGGTATAGTTTTTGTATGCATAGGTAAACTGGTTCGAGAAGTTGCCCGAAGTTTTGCCTGCCCCCAATATATTCAGTGATGCACCTGAGTTTCTTCCTTTGACTCAGGAAAACAGGAGAAATAACAACTGACACCCAGAATCGCACAAATAGGGAGCCAAGTGGGTCTCCTCCTTGGATAGCAGTGAGGGGAGAGGAAGAAGGAAAGGATGGACGGGGTAGCAGGTGGATTGCCCAGCTCTTTGTCTTCATTTTGTCTGGCTAGAAAATATCTTACGTAACATCAATCGCCTTTGGAGCATTTTTACATCTATTCCGGTGTCCTGGAAATAAACATTAAATTGAATTAAATTTTAATTTAATTTAAATTCTGAATAAAAGGCCTTACATAAACTGACTAAAAAGAGCTTAACTATTCAAAAGTAGGTCAAATAGAAAAAAGGCACTTTCAAGTGTCCAAAACAATCCCATCACTTAAAAAAAAAAAATCCTGCAAGTTCAATCAATACCTGATAGAAATAAAAAATTAAGTTAGATGTATCCTTCAAGGAACTGATTTTTTTAAATCACCAAATGGCTCCAAAATGTCAAGGAAATACAGGTCGCCAAAATGAAGCCCAAAAACAAATAAAACAAGAAAAAATATTAAAAATAAAATGAAGCCAGGAGTTCCCTGGTGGCTCAATGGGTTAAGGATCCAGCATTGTCACTGCTGTGGCTCTGGTCACTGCTGCAGCACAGGTTCAGTCCCTGGCCCAGGAACTTCCACATGCCACTGCATGGCCAAAAGTAGTAATTTAAAAAAGACTGGAGAAGCTGAACCAGAAATACTCTGGTCTCAGAAACACCTGAGGAAGGGGTTCAGTCTCTACCCTGAAAACAAGAGGACTCAGTAAAATCTGTGTCTTGAGAAGCAAAACTTCCCAATTACCTCCCAAATTTAGCTCCCAAAGTTCTGGTAGCCAGGATTTTATGCTGCATCTCCCTCCCCCACCACTGTCACCAAGAGAAAAGATGGGATGGTTCCTTCAAAAAGACCTGCTCAAAAGTAAAAGTCTTCATGTAAGACAGATCCCCTACATCTCTGAGCCTGCTGCGACATCAGTCACAATGAGGACCACCCCAGGGCTTCTAATCTAATTGTTGGTGCCTCAATCTTAAGTATAAACAAAGGGTCATCAGACAACCAGAAAAGGCTGTGGACATGAACGCTATCTAAACAAATGGGTTGGGGAGAATGAACTCAGAGGTAGCAGAGATAATATGGGGACAGAATTGCATCCAAAATATACACTGAGTGTGCTCAGCAAGGCAAAGGAAAGAAAAACACGTACAATTAATAAAAAATAAAAATAAAAGAAAGAGGAGTTCCCATTACAGCTCAGAGGTAACGAACCTGACTAGTATCCATAAGGATACAGATTCAATCCCTGGCCTTGTTCAGTGGGTTAAGGATCTGGCGTTGCTGTGGCTGTGGTTTAGGCTGGCAGCTGCAGCTCTGATTCGATCCCTAGCCTGGGAACTTCCATATGCTGCAGGTGGGGTCCTAAAAAGAAAGAAAAAAAAAAATCCAAAAATAAAAAACAATTTAAAAGAGGCTTAGAAGATAAAGTTTAGGTAATGTGTCAGAACTAGATAGGAAACAGGACAGAATCTAAGGAAAATAGATGATCAATCCAATAGGTCAAATATCCAAATAATAAATTCTGGAAAGAGAAAGCTGAAAAAACAAAATGGAAGAAGTCAATTGAATAATAAAGAAAAATTTCCCCAGACATGAAAGACAGGAGTTTCTTGATTGGAAAGACCCATCTATTAAGAAAAAGAATGCGTATATATGTTTGCCCGGGTCACTTTGCTGTACAACAGAAGGTGGCACAACATTGTAAATCAGCTATATTTTAATAAAAAAGACAGACCCATCTCACACCCGACGTGAAGAGTAAGGCATATATCATTGTGACACTTCAGCACACTAGCGATAAACAGAAGATCCTAAAGTCTGCCAGAAAGAAAAAAATCAGGTCACACAAACCACCAGAAGCCTGAATGGCATTGACTGCTCAACAGGAACCCTAGAAGCCAAGAACAGCAACTCCCAAATTCTGAAGTGCAAGTGATATCTGACCTAGAAACTATCAAGGGCAGGGTAGACTTAAAGCATGTATATGGGGGTCAACGTATTTACATCCCTTAACCCCTTCTCCGCAAGCTCCACCAAAATGAGAGAAGTAAGCAAAGTCCAACCAACTCAGAGGGGGGCTCCAGACAGAACAGATACAAAACCTAAAGAAATGGAACTGACTGGAGTTCCCGTCGTGGCGCAGTGGTTAACGAATCCGACTAGGAACCATGAGGTTGCGGGTTCGGTCCCTGCCCTTGCTCAGTGGGTTAACGATCCGGCGTTGCCGTGAGCTGTGGTGTAGGTTACAGATGCGGCTCGGATCCCGCGTTGCTGTGGCTCTGGTGTAGGCCGGTGGCTACAGCTCCGATTGGACCCCTAGCCTGGGAATCTCCATATGCCGCAGGAGCGGCCCAAGACCAAGAAATAGCAAAAAGACCAAAAAAAAAAAAAAAAAAAAAAAGAAATGGAACTGACTGATATACCAGTGGGTTCCACCATATTGCAGGGTGTTTTAAACTCTCTCAGAATATTTGGAGCAAGATAACGGACAAATACATAGAAAAATGGATAAATTAAAGAGGAAACCTCCATTCCTATTGTGGCACAGCAGAAACGAATCAGACTAGTATCCTTGAGGATGCAGGTTCGATCCCTGGCCTCTCTCAGTGGCTCTGGGATCCAGCATTGCCAGGAGCTGTGGTGTAGATCGAAGACTCAGCTTGGATCCTGAGTTGCCATAGCTGTGGTATAGACCAGCAGCTGCAGCTCTGATTCGACGCCTAACCTGAGACTCCACATGCTAAGGATGTGGCCCTAAAAAGCACACACAAAAAAAGAAATAGGATTATAGTAGACAACATGTGTCAACTGTGAACAGTATTTATTTACAATGGAAGCAATAATAGAACCATAAATTAGAATATAAATATGGTGGCCATGGAATTGGACCACTCAGACTTCCTTGCAAAGGACAACCTGCTTGGAGGACTGTATTGTCCCTTGGGACCCACTGTTGTCTTCAGAGAAGGTTTGTTCTCCTGGGTCCCCACACCATGACTGAGCCCTGCAGGGGACGAAAGCAGCCCATTGCTGCTCAGTGCAAGACTTCCGCAATGGGCCGTCTTTAGTCTGGGTCTCCTCATGAGCCTGGCCTTGAATTTCTCCGAACAGCTCTGCTCCTAAGACTCCTCCTACCCAATCTTTGTCCCTCTCCTTCATGGGGTCAGATCAGCCCTGGGGCCACCCCTTTATCTGCCCGAGTGGATTTTGTGCTTTTCTAATTCTGCCTTGTTGTCTGCTGCTCAGAGGACCCGAATAACACCATCAGTACACTGGGAGAATGAAAAAAGGAAAAATTAGGGGGGTGAGGGGAAGGAGGCAGAGCGGAGTGTTAAATCATCATCTTTCATATTAGGAATCAGTAGATTCTATCAATCAATATGTCTCTATGTCTGCAGTGGGGGAAAAAACAATAGCATGATAAGCACGTGATTTAGAAATGAGGGCGACAGTGCAAGAAACAAACAACATAAAAGTGATTATGTCAGCGAAGGTGGGGTGAAGCAGCAGTGAACTGTGAGTGGGGGGAAGGGGGAAATGCCTGGACTACTATGTGACTTGACAAACTTGCCTAGGAGTTCCCTTGTGGCTCAGTGGGTTAGGGATCCAGCATTGTCACTGCAGCAGCTCGGGCCACTGCTGTGGCGTGGGTTTGATCCCTGGCCTGGCGCAGCCAAAAAGTAGAGAAATTTGCCTAATATTATGATGATTAAAAAGCATGTATCTACATACATATATATATATATCAAACATTGATATATGTCAATCATATTTAAATGTTTTAAAATATATAAATATATATATCAACCATAATCAAAGCTCTTTATATACAGTGTAAATATATGTAAATATATATCTAAAATCCATAAATATATTCCATACGTCTTAAAATATTTGATCAAAATTGTAGTCAGAGCACCCTGGTAGCCCAGCAGATCCAGCGTTGTCACTGCTGTGGCTCTGGTCACAGCTGTGGCATGGGTTCGATCCCTGACCTGGGAACTTCCGCAGAACATGGGCACAGCCAAAAAAAAAAATTGTGGTGAACTGTGGTGCCTCTTGCTTGTTTGCCCCCTCCTCAGTCTAGTGCAAGCCTTCCTTGTCATTACAGTCTGGCTGCAGCCTCCACTTCTAAGCGTGGCTGGTTTCTCTGCGGCAAGGACACACCTAGAGGTGCACCAGGAGGCAGGGAAAGGCACGCAGGAATCCCGGGAAGGAAACCTGAGGAGATGCAAACCTTCTGCCTCCAGGCTGATCAGGGACCCCCTCCAGAGAGCTTGCAGCTCAGCCCAGCTTCACGTCTTCCTTCCTTCCAGTTCTGCGACATCAGCAGCTGGTGAAACTAGTCCCTTTCCTCCAGGGTGACTGATGAAGAAAGAGGAGGGGGTGTGAAGAAGAGAGAGGATAGCAGAGCGGCTCCCCCTCCCTCCCCGCCCCCTACAGCTGTGACTGCTGCCCTGCGGCCACCTGGGCCCTGAGACAGCTGCCCCCGAGGGCCCTGGACACCTGCCACATACCTTCCTCCCGTGGCGATCAGGCCGAAGGGAATGTGGGCAGGGACACTGTGGGGAGGCGAGTGCATGTGTGTGTGGGGTGTGTGTGTGTGTGTGTGTGTGTGTGTGTGTGTGTGTGTGTATGTACCAGAAAAACCTCACACTGTTATGTCACATGACCATAGTTCTTCCCGACTTGGTCAGAAGCGTGTGTATCTACCTGGCTTTCCTCATCTCCATCTAGTCTTGGAATAGATGAGACAAAACAGAGACACTGAAGGAGTTCTCGTTGTGATGCAGTGGAAACGAATCCGACTAGTATCCATGAGGCTGCAGGTTCGATCCCTGGCCTCGCTCAGTGGGTTAAGGATCTGGCGTTGTCATGAGCTGTGGTGTAGGTCACAGATGTGCCTCAGATCCTGCCTTGCTGTGGCTGTGGTGTAGGCAGGCATCTGCAGCTCCCATTGGACCCCTAGCCTGGGAACTTCCATATGCCGAAGGTGCAGCCCTAAAAAGACAAAACAAAAAAAAAAACAAAAAAAGCAGGGGACACTAAATTGCATGGGGACCCAGGACTCCAGAATATCCCCTCAAAACCCATGAGTTATTCTGTCAGCAGCAGCACATTATCTACTGTGAGTGGGGGGAAAGAGGAAAACGCCTGAACTACAATGTGACTTAAGAAACTTGCCTAGAAGTTCCCTTGTGGCTCAGTGGGTTAAGAATCCAGCATTGTCACTGCAGCGGCTTAGCCCATGGGACAAAAGTCATTGCAATTGCCAATAGAGGAACTTACCAGAAGATTTTTGATAAGAACCCAATAGGCAGACAATTTTTAATTATTTTCATTTCATAAAAGTAATCCATACTCAGGTGTATAAAAATAGAAACAAGTCCAGAAGACCACAAATGGACAAACCAAATATGCCTACAATTAGCCTTATTTTCTTTCAGGGCCTTTTTTTAAGTCTCTTCCAGAACTTTATTTTGTGCATAATTTCATATTCTGATTTTCCACTTAAAATTTCATCAAATGCATTTCCTTATACCATTAAAAACACTTCGTAAGCATCATTTTTTTTAAGTATATGTCATATTCCAGCGCACAGATGCAGCATAAATGGCCCAATCATTCTTCTTTGTTAGGCTTTTTAAATTATTTCAAGATTGTTAAATTAGAAATAACACTGTGATGAACCTTTGCCATATAAATCTTTGTCCTCGTTTCAGATTATTTCCTCAGAATAGATTCCCAGAAATGGAGCTGCTCAGTCAAGTGATATGAACGTTTTTAAGGCCAAGTAAATCTTTTTTTAGACAGACTGTGAAAAAGTTTGTTTAATATTTAATAATATTCATATTTTTCAGAGGAAAATGTATAAACCATTAAGTGCATGCCCTGGTTCAGCTTAAACTTTAGAAGGCATATTACTTTTTTTTTTTTTTTTTTGGCTTTTTACGGCCGCACCTGAGGCATATGGAGGTTCCTGGGCTAGGGGTTGAATCAGAACTACAGCTGCCAGCCTTTACAACAGCCTCAGCAACTCAGGATCCAAGCTGCATCTGCGACCTACACCACAGCTCACAGCAACGCCAGATCCTTAACCCACTGAGCAAGGCCAGGGATCGAACCCGAAACCTCATGGTTCCTAGTTGGATCCGTTTCTGCTGCACGGGAACTCCTAGAAGGCATATTACTTATACATCTAAAACCAGTCTGAACTTTCACACATCACAACCCCTCTCTTACCTCCAAAAGTAGCCATTATTCTGAATTTGTATTCTTACGGATTTTTTTCAGAAGCGGAACTTCAAGAGTATAGGGTCTTTTGGTTAAAGAATAAGAGAGGATGGGAGTTCCCATCATGGCTCAGCATCCATGGCCCCAACTAATATCCATGAGGCTCCAGTTCGATCCCTGACCCCACTCAGTAGGTTAAGGATCCGGTGTTGCTGTGAGCTGTGGTGTAGGTCACAGATAGAGCTCAGATCCTGCGCTGCTATGGCTGTGGTGTAGGCTGGCAGCTATAGCTGCAATTCGACCCCTAGCCTGGGAACCTCCATATGCCTCAGGTGCGGCCCTAAAAAGTACAAGAAAAAAAGAGAGAGAGAGGATGAGAGAGAAGGGTAGGGACAGGGAGGGAGAAGGAGGGACTGAGAGATAAAGATGGAGAGAGAAAGAGAAAGAAAAAGAGAGAAAGAGAGATTGACTTGTTTGGCCTTGGACCGTATTATGCCGTAATAATTTTCTGAAAATAGTGAGGAGGTAAAATTCAGGCAGCTTTGTACCCAAACCATATTGCATCTCTGGGATGCCCAGGAGAGGATGGACACCCACTGAACACGAATGATGGCACCTCCTTCTTCTCACCTCCTCCCCCACCCCCCACCCCGCCCTTGGGAATCCGTCACAATTGTTGAACCAGTAACGTCTGAGGTAGGGCTGCCGGCAATTGAGTCCAACCTCCACCCCTTGCTGTCTGAGGCCTTAGAAACGTTACCTGCCCATTTCCCAAGTCCCCCTTTTCCCTTGGAAAATGAAGACAAAGCTTACACCCTCCACCTGCTACAGCTGGGTGTAGGTTAAACAAGATAAGCACCTAACCCCCTCCCAAGCATACATTAATTTACACTGTGGCCTCTGGGTGTTTGGGGGCCCAAGAAAAGCCATTTCCCAGAGTCATAGCTGGAGGACCCTTTACAAGGTTTGGCTGAGGACTTGGTGTTGACATTACACTTGCTTTTCAAAAAGCAGTGAGAGGCTATATGGTTTTCTCTCTTCCACTACTTTCCCTGAGTTCCAAGATGTCTGAGTTAGGGTTCATATGGAAATTCTGGTAGAAGCTTTTCCACCTTTCTTTACTTTTCAAGTGAAAAATGATCTAAGTGTGAATCACACCTGCAACCCTGAATATACTCCTCCTATATTCTAATCAACTGGACTAAAAGATTCTTAAATAGTTTTCAGTTCAGACACACCTAATCAAGGAGGTCAGATGTCTGGATTATAGGTTTGATGACCTATAATGAGCAGTGGCCTCAGATTCTTTCTCTTTCCTCTGGTTGCTTATCTGGCTTAGACATGGAAGGGATTATGTGGGTTAGGGGCTGAAGTTTAGCTCTAGAAGAAACCTTCTTTCTTGCATCAAGAACATCTCTTAGGGATTTCCCATCATGGCTCAGCAGAAACGAATCTGACTAGTATCCATGAGGACACAGGTTCAATCCCTGGCCTCATTCAGTGGGTTAAGAATCCGGCATTGCCATAAGCTGTGGTGTAGTTCACAAACACGGCTCAGATCCTGAATTGCTGTGGCTGTGGTATAGGCTGGCAGCTACAGCTCCATTTCGACCCCTCACCTGGGAACCTTCATATGCCATGGATGTGGCCCTAAACAAACAAACAAACAAAAAAGAACATCTCTTGGAGTTCCTGTCGTGGCGCATCGGAAACAAATCTGACTAGGAACCATGAGATTGCAGGTTTGATCCCTGGCCTTGTTCAGTGGGTTAAGGATCTGGTGTTGGCATGAGCTGTGGTGTAGGTCACAGACACAGCTTGGACCTGGCATTGCTGTGGCTGGGGCGTAGGCTGGTGGCTGTAGCTCCAATTAGACCTTCAGCCTGGGAACCTCCATATGCCGTGAGTGCAGCCCTAAAAAGCCAAAAAAAAAAAAAAAAAAAAAAAAAAGAACATCTCTTAGGAGTTCCCTGGTGGCTCAGTGTGTTAAGTATCTGGTATTGTCACTGCAGCAGCTCAGGTCACTACTGTGACATGGGTTCGATCCCTGGCCTAGGTACTTATACATGCCAGGGACGTTGCCAAAAATGGGGAGGAAAAGACCAAAAAAAAAAAATCTTTTAAAATATGATTCTTTCCTGGAGTTCCCGTCGTGGCACAGTGGTTAACGAATCCGACTAGGAACCATGAGGTTACGGGTTCGGTCCCTGGCCTTGCTCAGTGGGTTAACGATCCGGCGTTGCCTTGAGCTGTGGTGTAGGTTGCAGACGTGGCTGTGATCCTGCGTTGCTGTGGCTGTGGTGTAGGCCAGTGGCCACAGCTCCAATTAGACCCCTAGCCTGGGAACCTCCACATGACGCAGGAGCAGAAAAAGACTATATATATATATATATATATATATATATATATATATATAATTTCCTAAAGAATATGTTCTTTCTCTAAAAAGTGCACATATGCACATTGCCAAGATGTTTACAAACATCAAGAGATTTGCAGTCTTCCTGATGCCAACTCATGGTTTCTCCAGTAAGAATTTCTGACCTCCTTAGGAAACTGAGACCTGGAGAGAGAGGTCCCAGGACTTGTCTGCAGTCCTCAGCAGAGGCAGGGCTACACCCCCGGTGTCCCATCAGCCAGTCGGCTGTGGCTGCGGCGCCCCGACTCCTCTCCTGGTGCTCCATTCAACACAGCACCCTGTACCCCAGCCGGTGGGGGTAAGCCCACGGGTCAGATTTCGGGGATGCGACACACGTGGAGGTACTGTTCGTGATCTGTCTCTGATGGCAGCAGGGTGGGGCTGAAGATCCAAAATGTACTTTTTTTTCCCTCAAGATGCCTGTGCAACAGCCAAAACAATGCCTTAAGAAATCTGTTCCCAATGGCTTCTTAAGGATGTGTGCAGTGATTGCGGGGTGCCAGTGTGATCAGGTGTGGCCCTTCCTCTGCCGCCAAGACCCACAGTGTGGTCTGGGTCAATGGCTCCTAAAGCCCTGGAAAATCAGGAATTTTAGGAACACTTCTCTAGAATCTGTTGGCCTATTACCATCAGGTGTTCTACTCTGCCTCTGACTGTGGGGGTCCAGTGCGCCCAGCGTCCCTTCTGGGTATGTGTCACATCTTCCCCAGGATCCTCTGGGGATGTGCACACCCCCTGCCACCATGGGCTCGGTCCCCCTCCTACCCTCTCCGGTGGCCCCATAAGATGGCAGCTTCCTAGTCTTCCCTTAGTTCTTAATATGAAATTCTTAATTTCTTCACATGAAAGCTGTGTAAATGCTTTCCTTGAATGTCTATACTTGAAACTATTTTCTCTTGGGAATATTTTCCAAGCAATGCTACTTCATTTCCTGCTTTTTGTGCATGTGTGCATGTCATTAGCATGCGTGTGTGTGTGTGTGTGTGTGTGTGTTTATTCCTCTGTTGTTTGCAACACCTCCCAGTTGCAGATCATTTGTAGATTTCGTTAATGAGCATTTAACACATTCCCTTTGATGAAGCTGTTAAATCTGGGCTCCACACTGGCTTCGCACCAGACACCTCCCCCTCTCCCAAGCCATTTGTGTTTACCTCTTCTCAACTACTTAGCTATGGTTTCTTGTTTGTTGGCACAATATCAAACTAACCTTTTGTCCTGTCTGGAAAACAGAGAACTTCGGGTTGGTGAGAAAATGCTTAAATCTGTGTTCAAAGCAAGTTTACTTTACTAGTGGGCTTTCATTTGCACCAAGCAAACTGTACCGTAGACAGAACAAACATTCCACCATCACGCACGCAGGCATGTGGCAGCGACATATCAGCCATGGCTGTGGGCTTTTGCAAGAACAAATACCAAACTGAAAACCTGCGGCCTCCAGCTGTCAGAGAGTATTCCTGGGTTTAATTATAACTTGATCTCTGAAGAGAGTGTATGTGTCAAGTGTGCTTTTCAATCACTTAGAGAAAGCAGAGTAAGCAGCAGGGCAGCCCTGGGATGCGCCTGGGAGCTGAGCGGCCCCTGCAGCAGAGCATCACGGGAGGCACGCTCGAGCCTGTCCCAGAAACACAGTCTGCCTCCTACACAATAGACGTAAAAAGAAACAGCAGAAGTTCTCGTCGTGGCTCAGTGGTAACACATCCAACTAGTATCCATGAGGATGCAAGTTCGATCCCTGATCTCGCTCAGTGGGTTAAGGATCTGGCGTTGCTGTGAACTGTGGTGTGGGTCTCAGAGGCTCGGATCTGGTGTTGCTGTGGCTGTGGTGTAGGCCGGCGGCTATAGCTCTGATTCTACCCCTAGCCTGGAACCTCCATATGCTGCGAGTGGGGACCTAAAAAGACAAAAAACAAATAAAACAAAACAAACAGTAAATATGAATAAACAATGATAGCATGGTGGTTCTAAAGACAAAGAAATAGGGCGTTCCTGTCATGGCTCAGCAGTATATGAACCTGACTAGCATCCGTGTGGATGCAGGTTCAATCCGTGTCCGTGCTCTGTGAGTTAAGGACCCGGCATTGCTGTGGCTGTGGTGTAGGCCAGCAGCTGCAGCTCCCATTCGACCCCTAACTTTGGAACTTCCATATGCCTCTAGTGCAGCCCTAAAAACCAAAAAAAAAAAAAAAAGAAAGAAAAACAGCACACAGATGTCTCTAAATTGATTATTTAAAACTCAGTATAATTAAAAATATAGAAACCCAGGGAAGAGATCGAGCTGCATATTCGTGTTTACATGAAACAAGAACAACCTCCCAGCTTAGTATTTCCTCTCTATGCTTAATTTCTTACCCACCATGGTGTGTGTACTCACATACCTACAAGAATGATGGTTGACTTTTATAATTTCCTACCTCTCAGCAAATTCCATGCCAACCCTAGAGCCAAGGCAGGCAGACACAAAACAAACGCAGGTACAACGTACACACACCAGTTCAAACCATCAAAAAGTGTCCTGGTAGCAATCAGATGGCGATTTTTCACCTGGTCCTCAGCAGCTGGCCCCAGAGTCTGTGCTTCTAAATGTGAACACACAGGTTCCCCACGTCATGGACATCAAAGCCCAGCTTCCTCACGAAGACAAGAGAGATTTCTCAGAGATTTTGCCTTCCAGCCTTTTGGGGAGCCGAGAAGCTGTTAACCAGATGGAGATGGCAAATGTCACAGGGCTTGCAACTCCTACTTGCGCGTGCAAAACAAAGAAACACAGATACAAGTTTATTTCAATGGATTGTTTGGGTTAATTCCCACCCCGGGTCACCTGGCGTCACCCATCCTTTGAGAAGGAAGCATTTTAGACTTTGAATTAATAGCAAGCAAGGAAGGAGGAGGGAGGCAACCACTGGTGTTGACCCAGGGAGCCAGAAGGATGACTAACCTTGAGTAAACACGGCCATCGGTCCATCTGTGTGCAAAGGCGGATCCTACCCAGTCCTACCTATATCAGATGCCTCGCAGTCTCAAGCCTAGAGCCTTTAACCTCATTTTTTTGCTGTTTTCCTTTCCTGTTGACTTGAGGGTAAAAGGCAGTGAAGTGATTAGAGGGAGGGGTCCCCTCTCCCCCATAGGAGTCTCCAGGCCTGTCTGGTGTGTTTGTCAGGGTGGAGGCGCCATGGAGGCGCTTCACGGGAGCCAGGGGTAGCCTTTGCCACTGTCCAGAATACACTTAAAGAGAAGGCTTTCAGGTAAAGGTTTCTTTTTAAGCTGATGTGCCCCAGAGACATAGATAATTGTTACTGATAAGACTACGGGGTACGCAGAACATCTGAAAGCAGGAACCTGAACATAAGCATAGTGAGTATTGGACTTGGGAAGGGGGGCTTGGAGATGCTGCTTCCTTTTAACATATAATCAGAGGGTGATTTCATTTCTGTCCTGCCTGCAAACACTTGTTATATAACAACTGTGAAGGCAACTCGTAGTCACAAATTCTGAGAGGAAGGTCTAAGTTTCAATGCAGTGTTCAGTTTGATCTATGATTACAACAAACACCCTTAGCTCTTAGTCTTTGATGCCCAGATGGATGGTAAGAATTTTCCTTCTCTTTCCCAGTTAAGAACCGGGAATTAAATTAAAAGTAATAGAGTTCCCATTGTGGTGAAGCGGAAACCAATCAAACTAGAATCCACAAGGATGCGGTTCAATCCCCGGCCTCCCTCAGCCTTGCCGTGAGCTGTGGCATAGGTCACAAATGAGGCTCGGATCCCTGTGTTGCTGTGGCTGTGGTGTAGCTCTGATTCCACCCCTAGCCTGGGAACTTCCATATGCTACAGGTGTAGCCTTAAAAAGAAAAAAAAAAAGTTAAATTACTAGTTATTGTTGTAGATTTCAATACGCCTTATGAAAGATGAAAAGGCATCTTTTCTTCCAGACGACCTTGTCCTTTACATTATCCTACCCCCTACATCTCTGATATTTTCCTGTCATTCTACTTGACCAAATTATTACTTTATTTTTTTGCCTTTTCTATGGCCACTCCCAAGGCATATGGAGGTTCCCAGGCTAGGGGTCTAATCGGAGCTGTAGCCGCCAGCCTACACCAGAGCCACAGCAGCTTGGGATCTGAGCCGCATCTGCAACCTACACCACAGCTCACGGTGACGCTGGATCCTTAACCCACTGAGCAAGGCCAGGGATTGAACCCACAACCTCATGGTTCCTAGTCAGATTCATTAACCACTGAGCCACAACAGGAACTCCAAAATATTACTATTTTTGATAAAAGTCCAAGATAATTAGGACAACTATTTTGTGGTGTTGATTCTCTTTACTGGTGTTTTTAAGACGTTGTTTGGTCCATGCTCAAGTTCTTTCAGGTATTTCTCACATGGAAGAGTGACTATCATAAAAACACCTGTAACTGTGGTGGCATTGTTTTGGTCCACACATCACTAATGCCCACTGGGAAATCTTCAGAGTATCTTAAGACAGTGGTCTGACCCCTGTGGTCAGTCCGGGTGCCAAGTCACTGGGAGGATCTGCCTCCCTAATACATTGTCATTCGCTGAAAGCACAGTTAAGTTGGCATCACAGTGAGGGCAAACCCCCATTATGCTATTTTTCAGTAGCTTTTAAATATTGAATAAACCTGAATTTCTGCAATGTAAGGGCCTTTGAGGGATTTCAAAGCTTTACTAGTCTCCCTACCTCGCTGGAATATAGGTCAAGTTCGTTTAAGTCCTGTTTAGCCAAAGACAGATTATATGGAGACGGAAAAGAAAAAGTTTAACTTTACGAAGACATGCCGAGGCTCTGGATAGGGCTGAGAGCCAGTGAATTTCTCCCGTGGCATATTTCGTCTTGCATTCCCCTGCCTCGCTTGAATTATGACCTAACTGGGCCAAGACTGTCCCGGCTTCAGGGACTTCTCAACCAAGAGCATATACTGAGTTTGGAAAGTTTGGTTCTCATTCAATAAAGTAAGAAGATTTAAAAACAAAAAGATCAATAGTTTTGTTTTTTGTTTTTTTTAAAAAAAAAGAAGAAGAAGAAGAAAGAGTTCCTGTCATGGCTCAATGGACACAAATCTGACCCACATCCATGAGGACACAAGTTGGATCCCTGGCCTTGCTCAGTGGGTTAAGGCTCCAGGGTTCCATGAGCTGTGGTGTAGGTCACAGACATGGCCTGGATCCGGTGTTGCTGTGGCTGTGGTGTAGGCCAGCAGCTACAGCTTCGATTTGACCCCTAGCCTGGGAACTCCCCCCCCACCCCCGTACCCCCATACGCCTCGGGTACGGCTCTAAAGGAGACCAAAAAAAAAAGAAAAAAAAGAAAAAAAAGCCGTGCTATTATAGAATTTCCACTAAGGTCAGTCTTACAGCCACTATTTGTGTTCCATCAACTGAGTTGATGTTGACAAGTTTAAGAAGTGAGCTTCGAGTGTCTTCTGTCTTTATTCATCTACACGTCTTCTTTTAATGGCGTCTCCTTCCCTGTTCTTTTTAATTCTCTTCCCTTATCAAAGTAAGAAGTGATATTTTCGTTTCTACTTTGGCCACAACTCATTCATTACTCTGCACCGCCATTCCCAAGGCATTTTCACGTAAATCTGTTTTTTTGTTTGTTTGTTTTTAGATGAAAGAGTTGTCCATGATTAAAGAAATTGCAAATAACAGCAAGGGAGGGAGAGTTTTCAATGATAGAAACATAAAACTTGCTCAGTTTAACATCTTGGAAGACCTACCTAATAGAGAGGATGTGTGACACATCCTATCTACTCCTATTTCTTCTGTTTACCTTAATCCTAATACTTCCTCTTCTCTGAGCCAACTTTCTGAGATATGGGTCTCAGAGGCCATTTTACCTGGCCTCTTTCTGCCCTCTGTTTCACCAGCCAGAGGGGACATCTGTGATTTCCTCTGCCTGGCTCCATTATCCTTTTTCTGATAAGAGCATCCAATTTTCTTTGCTGCCCGCTATTGCCCACTATCTGTCTGTGTGGTCTAGTGGGGCTGCATCTGCCTGCAGCTCTAAAGGTTGTCCTATGATGGGGGCCTAACCATTCACAAGAGCATCACATGCTCGTGGCTTCTCTGCTTCATTCAGGTCAGGGCCAGGCAAATCATTGTTGACCCCAGGAATTTTACCAGAACCATTAAAAAAAAGAGATGCTTTTTTCCCTACCATTTCTGAGATGGTTGATTTAAGCCTGGAGCTACCAATGGCCGTCTTTCCACTTATGCCTGCCTAGGATTAAATCAGCACGGAGAAAAGCAGAGCTTAGAGAAAGAGAAACACAGATCCCCAAAGATAAGTCTAAGCTCCAGGATCCATCCCTGCCATTTTGGTTATGGGATCCAGTAATTCCTCATATAGCTTCAGCCAAAAGGAATAGGGTCACTGGCAGCATGGAAATCCCACACGCAGCCTGCAGCCCAAACCTAAGCTTTTTCTTTGCCTTTCTGCATTTACATCCCATCTTCTGTCACATCAGCCCAAGCACCGCTCTTACCCACAACACTGGAGCCCAGAGATGAGGTGCTTCAGTCCTTCAGCCTCTAGGACACTCAAGGATACAGAAAAGTACAGTCTAGCAGTGGCTGAAGGGGCCCTTTGGAGCATGGATTTGGGAGAAGCATGGCAGGATGAGGGGGACAAGAGACATTCCTGCCACCCAAGAAGCAATGATTCTTGGCTACGGTTGGGGAAGGAGGATCAAGGAAGTTCTAACTGTTGAGGGAAGGGGTACCGGACTCACCCCTGTGCTGGTCAGTGTCTGTGATAATGAAGATAATGATGATGGTGGTGGTGACACTGGGTACAAGGTCCACACTGATTCCCTTTATAGATCTTATAAAACGAAATGTGGTCAGAAGCAAAAAAACTAAAAATCTATGTACAGTCAAAGCAATTACAGTGATTTACATGGAATGCATGCCATTTATGCCAAGTTACCATGAGACATAATAATGATTATGTACTTCATCAAATATGTGTCAGATTAACTTAATTTCTTAGATGTTATTTGATGGCATCTATAAACACAATACTTTTGTGCTCTGGCTTCCCAGTTCTCCATCATCTGCCTTTAAAAAAAAAAAAGTTATAATGCCAAAGCATTTCTACTTGACAAAATGAGAGACTACAGTTTGGTAAATAGATGGCACTGTGCCTATGGTTTCCTGATCAATAGGGAGCTTGTCATCAATGTGTTTGGGGCAGGTATGGCCCATTGAAGATCAAGTGATGCATAATTTCCCCATGTTTGTTTCAGGCAAAATCACTTGAAAGGGAATATCAGAAAGAGCTTTTTAAAAGGTGAGAAGGAGTTCCTGTTGTAGCTCAGTGAGTTAATAATCTGAAATAGTGTCCATGAGGATGTGGGTTCAATTCCTGACCTTGCTCCGCTCTGTGAGTTAAGGATCCAGAGTTACCACAGGCTATGGTCATAGATGCAGCTAAGATCTTGCATTCCTGTGGCTGTGGTGTAAACCTACAAGCTGCAGCTCTGATTCAACCCTAGCCTGGGAACTTCCATATGCTGCAGGTGCAGCCCTGGAAATGATAATAATAATAGTAATTTTAAAAAGAAAAAAGGAGGGAGTTCCCATCGTGGCGCAGCAGAAACGAATCCGACTAGGAACCATGAGGTTTCGGGTTCGATCCCTGGCCTTGCTCAATGGGTTAAGGATCCAGTGTTGCCATGAGCTGTGGTCTAGGTCACACACGTGACTCGGATCCCACATGGCTGTGGCTGTGGCGTAAGCCAGCAGCTGTAGCTCCTGTTCGACCCCTAGTCTGGGAACTTCCATGTGCCATGGTGTGGCCCTAAAAAGAGAAAAGACCAAAAAAAATTAAATTAAATTAAATTAAATTAAAAAAGTGAGAGGATGAGTTCCCCCAGTGGCCTAACAGTTAAGGCTCTGGTGTTGTCACTGCCGTGGCACAGGTTCAGTGCCTGGCCCGAGAACTTCTGCATGCCTCAGGCATGGCTACAAAACAATATTTTTAAAAGGTGAGAGGTTAATGCGAAGAAGAGGCTGCATGGTAGACGGGAAAGTGCAAAGGGGTAGAGTGAGGCAGATCTGCCTTAGCTCAGCCTCTTGGAGCCTCAGTGTTCAGATTTATAAAATGGGAGTCATAAATCCTACCTCATGGAATTGCTGTAAGAATTCCATGAAAAGATGCAGGATTGCCCAATAAAAGCTAGCTGTTATCATCTTTAGAAAAAGGTATAATTCAGCATAGTATGTGAAATGGGGAAGACAGTTTATTCTCTCTGCTTGAGCGGAGTTTCTAGGAAAACTGTGGTTTGCTGCATGAATATGAGCCTCAAACTCCTACATGTTAGTTTACACCATGTGAAATTATTATTATTATTTTTTTTTTTTAGGGCCACACCCAAGGCATACGGACCTCCCAGGGTGGGTCTACACCACAGCAATGCAGGATCTGAGCCAGGTGCTCACTACAACACTGGATCCTTAACCCGCTGAGCGAGACCAGGGATCGAACTCATGCCTCATGGATATTAGTTGGGTTCATTACCACTGAGCCATGATAGGAACTCCCATATAAAGTTATTTTTATTATTTATTATTTATTTATTGTCTTTTTGTCTTTTTTTTTAGGGCTGCACCTGCGGCATAATGGAGGTTCCCAGGCTAGGGGTCGAATCAGAGCTGTAGCTGCCAGCCTACACCACAGCCATACCAGATCCAAGCCACATCTGCAGCCTACACCACAGCTCACGGCAACACTGGACCCTTGACCCACTGAGCAAAGCCAGGGATCGATCCCACAACCTCATGGTTCCTAGTCAGATTCGTTTCCACTGTACCACAATGGGAACTCCTGAAGTTATTTTTATAGGTCAAAAAATGATCCAGGATCAGCACTTTCACATGGCTCAGTCTAATATGAATAATGGAAGGTCCTTCCTCCTGCCTCGCCATCCTCAGTGCCTCCAAATTGTGAGAGCCTTTCAGCCGGCTGACGAGGTGGACTAAGCTTTCTCGAAGAATGCGACGCAAAGCCAGCTCTCGAGAAAAAGCCAAGAGAGATGGAGGGAGAGACAAGACATGACTCGTCTGTTAGGCAATGAAATGCTCTTTAAGATCAAATGAAAGCCAAAAATAAGGACTGAGATTAAGAAAACCACAGCTCCAGGCATAAGATATTTATTGTGATTCTTATCTTTCTTGTGGCTGGTCTCCTGGAGGCTTTGGGGGACTCAGTATAAGGAAGAGAAGTAAAAAAAAAAAAAAAAAAATCCAGACATGGTGAAAGAGAAAAGTTTAGAATCAAGAAAAATAGCTACTAATATTTAAAAGAATTTTGTTAATTTCCTCCTGAAAAAGAGCAGCTAGCATCTTGAACACTGGTAGCAAGATCAAGCAAAAGAAAAAAAAAAAAAAAACCACTGAATATGGAGCGGGAAGGAAATACCTTTGTAAAATGTACTTAATGAAGTGTTTTTAAGTGTTCCTTGAGATTAGAAGGTAGACAGAACTATCTTCTGTGATGATCTTTTCGTAGAAGCATGCAGCTGGAAGAGAGAGTTTTGTCTTATTTCCTGCCTCCGGGAACGATATAACTAAGCCATCCAGTTTGAATGGTTATCCAATTCAATTTTTAAAGGTTTTTTTTTTTTTTTTTTTTTTTTTGTCTTTTGTCTTTTTTTGTCTTTTGTTGTTGTTGTTGTTGTTGTTGCTATTTCTTGGGCCGCTCCCGCGGCATATGGAGGTTCCCAGGCTAGGGGTTGAATCGGAGCTGTAGCCACCAGCCTACACCAGAGCCACAGCAACGCAGGATCCGAGCCGCGTCTGCAACCTACACCACAGCTCACGGCAACGCCGGATCGTTAACCCACTGAGCAAGGGCAGGGATCGAACCCGCGACCTCATGGTTCCTAGTCGGATTCGTTAACCACTGCGCCACGACGGGAACTCCAATTTTTAAAGGTTTTAAATCTTACTCTGCCCTGAGTTCGGAGCTTGCCTGTCACCCACCATGGGCAGAGGGTGACCTTCGACTACCCCACAACCCAACCCTGTCTCATCCCATATTCTGGTTAACAGAGCCTTCCACAGAAATGGAATGCTCTTTGGTATATGGATATTAGCATAGATATTAGCCGAGGCCTTGCATCCCTTCTGAGCACACTGGCCCGTGGGCTCTACAACTCAAATATAGCCTCTGGAAGCCTCTGTCCTCAGAAGGGAGCTGTGAAGGACATTCTGCTCATTGTCAAGCCTCACGGGAGCACAGTCACTGAGGATGTGGCTGGAGCTGCCTTTGGGCAGCTCACTTCTCTCTCCAGCAAATTAGCATCAGGGCAGAGCAACAAAGGCAAATGATAGGCGAGTTCCGTCTATCAGAGGCTCTATGCCAGGCTGTCAAAGGTCTACTAAATCAACAGGAGCCCAGAGAGCCCTCATCTCTCATGATCTATAGCGTCTGGAAGGGCTCCCTAAACCTGGATATAGGTCCCCACAGAGTGGCCACAGAGCACCTTGCAAACCCAAGTTGATCCAAACCCTCTCAGTGGTCAGTGGTGCTGGCAATGGCCCTTCAGATGTGCTCAGAAGCAGGTCACCCCCAGACTAGCAGTGAGCAAAGAAACAGTCCTTTGTCTCCCAAGCGTGGCTCCTCCTGGCCCTCAGCAAGGAATCGGGAGCCTACGAATCAGTCCCCATTGGATTACAATGCTGCCACATAAATGCCTGGTTTGAGGATGTGTCCTTGAAAGGTTTGCTTTTCTTCCCTTCAGGAAGGAAGTGTGGGGATTGACTGGCAAGGGCTTCTGGGAAGCCTTGGTGCTCCACCCGGCCTGGGCCCCAGGTCAGCACTGAGAGCATGCGCTTTCCGCCAGGCCTGGCACCCCTGTCCTCTGCAGCCGCTCCCTCCCAGGCAGCCAGGGCAGCCCCTGGGCCCCAGAGCCCAGAGGGAGAGGGGAATTTGAGAAATCTCATTTATGCCACAGGTGCTAGGCTCTGAGTTTCCTAAAATCTGCATGCACCCAGTAGCCTGTCCAAAGGCACAGTGAGTTAGCATCCTGAGGCAGCCATCGGCTAGAGCCTTCCCATGGGTGGGTCACAAAACACTTGCTCCCAATTCTTTACTGTCACACAGTCCTCACCCTATCACCTCTGCAGTCCTCCCCCCTACCAGCTGAACTAGCAAAGGGCACACACACTTAGCCCGAGAGAAGGAAAAGACAAGATTCTATTCCTTTATCAGCATTTAGGAAGTATCCGTTCTTCTTATACACTCAGAGAGCATTGAGATTCATTGGGGAGTAAGAGAAACCAAAGAAAGAGGCATTGGCCTAGTTTGGGTGGCAGAATGTTTCACGGGAAATCCTGTGAATTGCCGTTGGGCCCTTGCCCGGGGTCTACGGAAACCAAGGGGAATCTGTTCTCTGAATAGCACCATGTGTGTATGTCTGCCTCTCCTGGGCTGGACCCCACAAAGAAGGATGCTGGAGTGGAGCTGGAGTGGCACACTTAGATTTTGTGCAGAGAAATTCAGTTCCATGGCTATGAATTCCTTTGTAGATGTGTTGTTGGCCATGTAAGAAGGCAGCTAAGAATACAAATGAGGCCACGCAGCCAAGAAACTGTCACATAATTGGCAATCGAATGGAGACCAGTGGCAGAATCCAGGAATGGTTGAGAACATGGATTTTCAAGGTCAGAACTGTGCAAATCCTGGATCCTTCCCTTACTAGCTAAGGGCAAATTATCCAGCCCCTCCGCAGGGATGGATGATAGAACCTTTCTCACTGAGATGAGGTCCAAATAGGGATGATGGTAATAGGCCCTTTCTCACTAGGATGTAGAAAGATTAAGTAACAAGTGATAAAACACTTGCTTAGAACCCAGCCTAGAGCAAAACTAAGTACTTGATGCATGGTTGCTGCTGTTACTTTTATTATTATGCTTACACAGGAAGGACCGCATGCAGCATGGAATTGCTGGTGCCCCATCTTTTAGTAATACTTTACAAGTGGCAGTGCAACCCTGTGAGCTCAGTTCATGTGATCAATTCCAAGCCCTCGCTTGTAATGGAGAAAGAGCATGGAACAAAAAACTGGCTTGAAAATGACCATTACCGGAGTTCCCGCCATGGTGCAGTAGGTTAAGAATATGACTGCAGGAATTCCCATCGTGGCTCAATGGTTAACGAACCTGACTAGTATCCGTGAGGATGCAGCTTTAATCCCTGGCCTCACTCAGTCGGTTAAGTATCCAGGGTTGCCATGAGCTGTGGTGTAAGTCACAGATGTGGGTCGGATCCTGTGGTACTGAGGCTGTGGTGTTGGCCAGCAGCTAGAGCTCCGATTCTACCCCTAGCCTGGGAACGTCCATGTGTCGCAGATTCGGCCCTAAAAAGACAAAAGACAAAAAAAGAAAAAGAAAAAGAAGAATCTGACTACAGCGGCTGGGTTTGCTGTGAAGGTGCAGGTTCTATTCCCAGTCCAGCAGAGTGGGTTAAAAAGGTTCTGGCCTTGCCACAGCTGTGGCAGCTGTGTTGTAGGTGGCAGCTGTGGCTTGGATTCAGTCCCTGGCCCAGCAACTTCCATATGCCATAGGTGCAGCCAAAAAAACAAAAATTTCCATTACCTTTCTATTTTAATCAGTGGAAAAACACCTGGAAAAATCACCAAATTTCCTTCTGCAGAGGTTCAACAATTCAGTATGGTTTTCTAGCTTCAAGTCTCTGTGTCTCTGACATTTACCTTTTCCAAAAAATGGGCGTCGAAACCCCCTATCACAGCCATTTTACTAAAGTGCATAGAATCTGGTTCCTACTTTTGAATTAGGAAAAGGAAAATTTCATGAATGCATATGAAGTCCTTTGTGTTGATAAGACATTTACACACTCTCTTTCTCCCCCCGCCCCTTGCCTCTGATTTTGCTTTGTCCCCAAATTTCTGACACTCTCCTTCAGAGAAGGAGCTGAAGTAAACACATCAACAATCAAGGCATTTTTTGAGCAGAATAGATCCATTATTCTTTGGGTAAAAGCAGATTCCAATTCTGATTTCTGTTCTTAGCTTCTTCTCCCTTGGAGAGAGAGAGAAATGAAGAAAAACTTCCACAAACAATATCACTAACAAGAACTCTTTCACCTTTTTTTTTTTGAGTACTGATGGATGGGGCAGCAGCCCCACAGGGCAGGGAGGCATTTTCTCAGTGGTCTGTGGCACGTTCAGATTAAGCCAACGCCATGGTGGGGAGGGGCAGATGTGCAATCCCCCCCCATCTGAAGAAGTGGCAGGTGCCTGAAGAAGAGTACAGAATTGTGTATTTTTTGAATTACAATATAGTCGATTTACAATTTTATGTGAATTTCTGCCATACAACAAAGCAATCCAATCGATATATATGTATACATTCCTTTTCTCATACTATCTTCCATCATGGTCTATCCCAAGAGACTGGATATAGTTCCCTGTGCTATACAGTGGGACCTCATTGCTTATCTACTCTAAATGGAATAGTTTGCATCTACTAACCTCAAACTCTCAGTCCATCTCACTCCCTCCCCTTGGCAAGCACAGGTCTGTTTTCCATGTCTGTGAGTCTATTTCTGTTGTGTAGATAGGTTCATTGTGTCATATTTTAAATTCCACATGCAAGGGCTATCATATGGTATTCATCTTTCTCTTTCTGACTTACTTCACTTAATATGAGAATCTCTAGCTGCTTCCATGTTGCTGCAAATGGCATTATTTCATTCTTTTTTATGGCTAAGTAGCATTCCATTGCATTTTTGTACTACATCTTCTTACTCCATTCATCTGTCAATGGACATTTAGGTTGTTTCCATGTCTTGGCTATTGTAAATAGTCCTGCCATGAACATACAGGTACATGAATCTTTCTGAATTGTATGATATATGCCCAGGAGTGGAATTGCTGGATCATATGGTAGTTATGTATTTAGTTTTCTGAGGAAGCTCCATACTGTTTTCCATAGTGGTTGTACCATTTTACATTCCCACCAACAGTATAGGAGGGTTTCCTTTTCTCCACACCCTCTCCAGCATTTGTTATGTGTAGACATTAATGATAGCTGTTCTGACCAGTGAGGTGTTGCCTCTTTGTAGTTTTGATCTGCATTCTGATTGGCTGTGTTCTATCCTCTGCACTAGCACAAAGGAGATGAGGACACTTACATGGTTATCTCCCAGTGAGTGTAGCTAACTGCTTAGAGTTCTTCCAAACAATAAAATTTAAAGTGCCATATCATTCTAATGCCACTTATCGGTGTTGACTTTATTAAGCCATTTCTAGTTATTATTAAAACCTACTGAACATTCATGTTACTTAAGGAGAGAATAAATGGGAGTCCCCATCGTGGCGCAGTGGTTAATGAATCCAACTAGGAACCATGAGATTGCGGGTTCTATGCCTGCCCTTGCTCAGTAGGTTAAGGATCTGGCATTGCCGTGAGCTGTGGTATAGGTCGCAAACATGGCTTGGATCCCGCGTTGCTGTGGCTCTGGCATAAGCCGGTGGCTACAGCTCCGATTAGACCCCTAGCCTGGGAACCTCCATATGCTGAGGGAGAGGCCCAAGAAATGGCAAAAAGACAAAAAAAAAAAAAAAGAGAGAGAGAGAGAGAAAAGAGAATAAATGCAAATTTATATGGATACTTGCATATTCTTAAATACATTTTATATTAACCATGGCAACCTTTACTTAATATTTACCACCTTTCTGGGTCCAATATCTCATGTGACCCTGTGGGCTACATGGTATTCATAGCCCCATTTTATGGGTGAAAAAACTGATGCTTTGGACATTGATTTATTGACCCAAGGATGCTTAGCTTAGAATGATGCTCTGAAGGTGGCATGCTGGGACCTACAGCCTCCCTGAACCCGGGTATCCAGAGTTCTGCACACAGTGGTCAGTCTTCATTTGGTGGCAGTTTGGGGGAAGGAGGCAGGGGTGAGAGGAAGAAGTGGGCTGAGAACAGGAGTCATTGCATGGAGGCTCTGATGTTGCCTCTTTAAAGGATTTGGGGAATTTAGCAAAATTTCTATACCTGTGAAGGCAAAGGTCAAGAGTCAAAGACGTGCAGCTGTGGAGGCTTGACCTCTGTGTGAGTTTCATCTGAAGGAAGAAAAGTCCTCAGGGAAGGGAATTTCTTTGTTGCTAAATTCTAGTTTTTTCCACATGGCCAAGGCTGTGCCTCCAGAAGCGGGAAGAAGCTTCTGGAAGAGTGTACTAATAAGGGCTGGAAATGTGAAAGGCGATTCCCTCATCACAGAGGGTAGGACTCTGGGCCCTAATGCAGCACTGCTGACCTCAGGGAACTACAAAGCTGGGGCCCCATGGAGAGTCACTCAGGAAGCCATTTTCCTCCAGAGTTTGTTTATTTTACTGAGATAAGATGATTGCTTAGATTAAAGACATTGTTCTTGAAAACAGTCAGTTATGGGTTTATGTATTAAGCAACTTTTATTTAATTGTGACAGCACTTTAAGATGAGAGCAATGTTATTTACTTGAAGCAAGGTTTGTCAGATTTAGCGGAAAAAAAATACAGGATGTCCATTTAAATTTGAACTTCAGATAGACAATAATTTTTAGTATATGTATGCCCATGCAATATTTGGTATTTTTTTGTACCAATTATTGTGCCATTATTTGTATTTTATCTGGTAACCCTGTTGAAACATCAGTGTAACACAGCACCATTACCTTCAGTAAAAATAAATGCGTGGCTACAATTTACAAGTTTTAAGGGAAATTGCATTCCTTAAAGGAAATTACAATGAATGGTTGACTTGAAACAAGTTTTACCATAGTTTCTTATTTGGCAATTTCCCACTTTAAATATCTATGATTAACCAATAGATAATCATATTTTCTCTTGAGTCAAAATATCATTAAGTAACATATAAACTAAAGCATACAGAATACTTGAAAGCATTTAGAATACTTTGTAGATAAATGTTTCTGTGTTAAAGAAGAGACTTCATTCAACAAATATCCATTGAGCACTCACTCTGTCCTAGATATCACTTTGAGGTTTGGGGAGAAATAAGGAAAGAAAATGAACTTTCCTGTCCTCTTGGATTTGCATTCTAGAGAATGGTTTTCTGAGGATGTGTGAATTTTAAACTATGGCCCATTTCAGGAACTTAATGATATATTGTGAGGCAATGTGGCATTATAAAGATTTCTTTTTCATAAATTAGACTTTAGATATTTATTTTTCAGCATTTATTGGTGCTACAAGAATGATGCATCTTGATATCATTCAAGTCCTTTAAGAAGCTCTCTGGTGTTTTACGCCTGAGAATTATATAAATTAAGTCTTTGGAGGTGAAAGGTCAAACTGAATTGGGGGTGGGGCACAAGAAGCAAGACATTAATTCCTGCTGTTATCTTTTATATATATATATTTTTTAATTACTCAAATGAATTTATCACATCTGTAGTTGTATAATGATCATAACAGTCTGATTTCACAGGATTTCCATCCCACAGCCCAAGCACATCCCCCCACCCCCCAAACTGTCTCCTCCGGAGACCATAAGTTTTTCAATGTCTATGAGTCAGCATCTGTTCTGCAAAGAAGTTCAGTCTGTTCTTTTTTCAGATTCCACATGTCAGTGAAAGCATTTGATGTTGGTGTCTCATTGTGTGGCTGACTTCACTTAGCATGATAGTTTCTAGGTCCATCCATGTTGCTAAAAATGCTGGTATTTCGTGCTTTTTGATGCTGCTGTTATCTTTAGTTACTGTCTCAACTCTTAAATCAGAGTAAGTATACACAGTGCCTGTCCCATCCTCCCCCCATATTTGAGGGGAGGTTTCTAGGAGCGGAGAATGTTGTCAAGATGTTGGGGAGGAAATGAAACTTTAAGTTCCTACGGCCTTTTTCCACTGATGCATGGATATCAGTTTAGCAACACATTGTAGTTCATATTCTACACTTGAGAGGTAGTAAATTGCTTTTGGGTAGAAATGAATTAACTCTTTCCTATGACTACATTACCATAACATACTGTCAGAAATGATTTAGTAAACTGAATATGGAAGGCTAAAAACCTTCATATAGTTCCAAGAAATAAATTGATTACTGTGTCCCTTGTTCATTAGTATGATCCAATTCACGAGATGATTTCATGTGAATACTCATTTTAATAACCTCTATTGTCTGTCTCAGCAGACTCAAGGTTGGAAGGATGTAAAAGGTTATCTAGTCCAACCTTGCTGTGTCCATCAGATGCTCATTTCCTCTACAACATCCCCACTGAGTGGTCCAACATTTGTGGGTACCCTAGAATAAGTTTCAGGGATCTGGTAAAAAAAAAAAAAAAAACGCAAACCAAAACAGTGACTAAAAGAAAACTCTTTGCCTCTGAGAAATAAGATTTTTATTCCCTAAAACAGCAAGGAAAGAAGGTCAGGCCAGAGTTTCAAAAACCTTAAAAAACTGCAAAGAATTCCCTGTATTTTTTACTTGAGGGAAGAAAAATAGCTAGTAAACCCTTCTTTGCTAGTGGTAATGGCAATTCTATGTCTAAAACCTAACTGACATTCTGTATCTAAATAGCATCTATATATAAACTAACATAATGTGCCAAGCACTATGCTGAGTCATAGCACTGTGCTAAACTTTAGTGTAAAAACATTGAAGTCATACAAAGTATGTTTTCTGACCATGATAAATACAGAAGGAAATTTGGGAAATTTACAAATACAGGAAAATTAAACAACACACTTCTAAATGGATCAAAGAAGAAATTGCAGGAGTCCTCTTGTTGTGCAGCAGTGCTTTAAGAATCTGGCATTGTCTCTACTGTAGCTCTAGTCACTACTGCGGTGTTGGTGCCCTGGCCCAGGAACTTCCACATCCCAGGGACATGGTCAAAACAAAAAACAAAAACAAACAAACAAACAAACAAAGAAGATATGGCAAGGAAAATTAGAATATGTTTTGAGACGAAATAAAAGAAAAATACAATGTACCATACTTACGAGATGCAGCTAAAGCAGTGCTTAGAGGGAAATGCATAGCTGTAAAATGTAAAATGTCATTAAGGAAATGCAAATTAAAACCACCTTGAGAACACTAGGATCCTACTTATAGTATAGGGAACTATATCCAATCTCCTGGAATAGACCATGATGGAAAAGAATATACAAAAGAACGTATGTATGTTTATGTATAACTGAGTCACTTTGCTGTACAGCAGAAATTGGCATGACATTGTAAATCAACTATACTTTAATTTTAAAAAAACTTTTCAAAAACCACTCTGAGATACCATACCACATCCACTAGGATGGTTATAATCAAAAAGAGACACTACAGCAAGAGCTGACAAAGATGTAGAAAAATTGGTACTCTCAGAGTTCCCATCATGGCACAGCAGAAATGAATCTGACTAGGATCCATGAGGATGCAGGTTCAATCCCTGGCCTCACTCAGTGGGTTAAGGATCTGGCATTGCCATGAGCTGTGGTATAGGTAAGACTCGGCTTGGATCCCAAGTTGCTCTGGCTGTGGTATAGGCTGGCAGCTACAGCTCCCATTTGACCCCTAGCCTGGGAACCTCCATATGCCACAGGTTCAGCCCTAAAAACAAAAACAGAAAAAGAAAAATTGGTACTCCCATTTATTAAGATTTGAGATGCTTAAGCTACTTAAGAAAAACAGTTTGGCTATTCCTCAGAGTTGAACAGAATTGCCATATGACTCAACAATATCACTCTTAGGGATCTACCCATGAGAAATGAAAACATATGTACACACCAAAGCTTGTACATGAATGTTCCCAGAAACTTTATTTATTTAAAAAAAAAATGAAAATGACTTAATTGTACATCACCCAAAGAATGAATAAATAATATGTACATATCCATACAATGAAGTATTATTTAGAAATAAAAAAGAAATGAAATGCTAATATACACCACAACATATATCAAGGGATAATTCTTGAAAACATTTTGCTAAGTGAGAGAACTCAGTCACAAAATGCTGTGTATTGTCTGATTCCATTTATATAAAATATTTTCTATTAATATATTTAGAGAGACATAAGAGAGTAGTGGTGCTTATGGGTTGAAGGGAGGCATGAAAATGTTCTAAAATTAGGCTGTGGTTTTACAACCTTAGGAAAGCCCTTGAATACATTACACTGTACACTTTAAATGGGTGAATTGCAGTTAATGTGAATTCTACTCCCCTCTGCTCTAAAAAAAACTGTTTTAAATAATAGGATATGGCATCCTACTCTATACCTTTCCAAATCTACCAGTGCTCATACTATCCATCAAATCTAGGGCCGAACCCGTGGCATATGGAGGTTCCCAGGCTAGGGGTCAGATCAGAGCTGTAGCTGCCAGCCTGCACCACAGCCATGTGGAATCCGAGCTGGGTCTGCGACCTACACCAGAGCTCACAGCAACGCCGGATCCTTAACCCACTGAGCGAGGCCGGGGATCGAACCCGAAACCTCTTGGTTCCCAGTCAGATTTGTTTGCACAGTGCCACGATGGGAACTCCTCAAATCTTTTCAATAATTTCATTATTGCTCTTTCAAGCCTTAGCCTTAAAAATTCTCAACTTCTAGAATACTTTATTGAAATAACGCCTATATTCTAACCAGTTTCCAAATAGCCATTTCTTCAGGATGTGTTCAGCTATTTAACCTCTGCTTATATGCTTTTAGTAATTGTTTTATAGTCATTTTCTTCCTTCCTTCCTTCCTCTTTCCTTCCTTCCTCTTTCTTTCTTTCTTTCTCTCTTTCTTTCAACTGCACTCACAGCATATGGACGTTCCCAGACCAGGGATCGAATCAGAGCCACAGCTGCAAACCTATATGACAACTATGGCAACACTGGATCTTTAACCTGCTGAGTCACAAGGGAACTCCTAGAGTCATTTTCTCACTGACATTCCTGAGCTGAGGCTAATTTCCTTAAGTCATTTCCTTTGATTACCTACTGCTGCAGGATTCCCTCAGGTAAGCTGATGATTCCATTTGTTCCTGAGTTTACGGTTGGGAGCTCACCAAAGCTCATGTCCAATGTGTGGAAGCTTTGACCTTGATCTCTATTTTGGTCAGAGTCCAGGCAGTAAACAGCAAGCTGACTCAAAAGCGTTTGACGAGAGGTGATGAACCATTGAGAATCATAACCCTAGAAATGGGCTCACCTCTGCTGCATTCCAGGCTTAGAGGAAGGTAGCAACTGCTGGATGCTGATAGACTTTGACTGACATGAATACCTTCCCTGACCTCTCTCTCCTTCCACTCTCCTATCCTTTACCACTGGCCCAACCCAAAGGAAGCTAGAGAACCAGGCCTTGAGCCACTGGCAGTAGATGACAGCCTCCCAGGAAAAACATGGCAAAGGAGGAAGAGATTGGATCTGGAGGAGCCAATGGAGATGAACCAGCACAAGCTCTGACCCACCAGGGTTACTGGTCCCAGAGCCCCAAGGCTCCAGCCTCTAGTTGGGTGCTAAGACACCTCTTCTTGATTGTCCAAGAACTTGACTGCTGCCCCTTCTCTGTTGCTTGTGTTGCTCTCTGCTTCCATGCTTTGTGGCCCTGTTACTTTAGTCCCTGATGGTCTTTGATCTTGATGTCCCTTCCCACTAGCTTTTATAGCCCTTTATTGGAGTTAACAAAAGTAATCTTCTCCTTCCATTTTCACAGCCTCCTCCACCTGGGAGCACAGACAGGTCCCCTCAGATTTTCTTCCCCATCCCTCCAAGTGCCCTGAAAGTGAGGCTATGGGGGGCATGCCCCAGCAGCCCTCTCAGAATCACTTCTTCCAGCTGACATTCTCTTTGTCCCAGGCTGAGCTGTAAGTCTTTGTGCATTCTCACAGGAAGGGAGAATTCCTTATTGGCCATTTTATAGTTTCTTTATTTGATGTTGGGGCAGCAATGGGAGGGAGTTCTTATAAGAGGAACCTTAATATTTGGGGACAATTGATAATGGTTTTTTTGCTTATAATATAGTGATGACCATGGGGGCTACTACCAGCTTCAATTGGACATTTTGTCCCATAGATAAAGCCTGGTGCTTGTGTTTTGTATTTCTTTTGTCACTCTCTGGCAATACATATTGGCCTATTTTATGTTCAGACCTAAAGGATTCTTTATACTGTCAGCCCCTACAGAGTGAGGTAACTTTCTTACAGGCCTATTTTTTTTTTTTTTTAACAATTTAAGGGTATACTTATTTCTTTTTTTTCTTTTTCTTTCCTTTTTTTGTCTTTTTGCCTTTTCTAGGGCCACTCCCATGGCATATAGAGGTTCCCAAGCTAGGGGTTGAATCGGAGCTGTAGCTGCCAGCCACAGCCACAGCCACAGCAACACAGGATCCAAGCCACATTTGCAACCTACACCACAACTCATAGCAACTCCGGATCCTTAACCCCATGGGCAAAGCCAGGGATCGAACCCTCAACCTCATGGTTCCTAGTTGGATTCCTTAACCACTGAGCCATGATGGGAACTCCTTATTTCTTAATTTGCAACTATGTTCCAAATCCTGGAGGTCACCCAAAGTGTGACCTCTGTCAAACGGAAACACTATTGGCTTCACTGTTACTTTTTCTTGCTCTTTGGTATCATCCAATAGTTAAGGAATTCTGGAGGTTCCCTGGAGTGTCGAATTTAAAGGAATAGACATAAGGAATATTTTCCAAGCAAATGTGGATGCAATGGTTCTCAAACTGTAGTTCCTGAATCTGCAACATCAGTACCACCTGGAAACTTGTTAGAAATGCACATTCTCAGACTCAGCCCTGACCTACTGAATCAGACACTCTGAGAACCCTCCAGAAGGTTCTGATGCAGGTTAAAGTGTAATAACCACTGGTCTAGTGTACCAAGGGAGGACCAGGAGTATGTTTTAGTCTGGATTCTCTTTGGTGTCTAATTAATGGGCATCATGATTGAAAGTTGCCTTTGAATTAGCATTGCCTTGTTACTTTTGCTTCACTGTTCGAAAAAAGGCCATGTGGGGCTGCTCTGTGTTCACTCAATGGTATCACAAGTTGTTAGCCCACAGAGTCTCGGAAACCAGCTGTGACCAAGGACTAGGAGAACCTCATCCCGCCCACAGGACTTGGCCAGCATCTCTGGGACTCATTTTGTATATAGTGCTCAGTACATATGGGCAAGATGACCAGACCTTGGTGTTTTTAAGGATATGTGGTGACAGTGCCTCTTAGTCATCCTTGAACGCCCCAGCGAACTGGCCATTTGCCACATTTTTAGCACAACCCTCCAAGGCAACTGGAGAGGAAGCTGGGAGCCCTGCCCTAAAAGAGCTTACAATACACCACACTGTCAAATCTATTAAAAAATGGCATCCTCCTGAAAGAGGAAATTTATGAACCACATTCCATAGCTGCCCCAATATTTTCATGCATCCTATTGTATTTACTGCTGTTCTACACCATGCTGATTCTCAGGCTTCAAAGGAGGATATATGATTTGTCCTGAGAATCCAGCCCTTCCAGAATGATCTGTCATCGCCTTCATGCTTCTGATGGGCAGCTGCTTTTTTAATTAGGTTATTAAAATTTTTGCTCAACCTCTTAGTCAACTTAACTTGGCTTTATTTTTATTTTTATTTTTTTTTTTTTTTGGTGGAAAGCAAATCACTTGGCTGGTAAAATATGGTTTAATTGGTCACTTGGCTTAGGGTTTAATGACTTTTCCATTAATGTTTATTCAACAAATATATTTTATTTAATTTTCCCTGAAATAACCCAGCTGACTCTGAATGTTCAAGATGTGCAGAACGCTGGAGAGGAGATGTGATCTCAGAATTTCTATGACAATATGAGGACAGAAATCATGGAAGAGACACAGCCTGAAGGCTTGGAGATTTAGTCTGGGGATAAGCAAGATGTGCAAGCAATCATAGCATCCTATCTTTTCCTCTTGGTTCCTAATCTCTTAGGTCCTCTATATTTCTTTCTTTCTCTCTCCAGTGTCTCATGTGTATTTGTGTGTATGCACATATGAGTGTATGCATGCCTGTTTGTGTGTGTTTGTATATTATACCTTGTGCAAAATATAATAATGGCATTTACTACAGTTTTAAAAAAATGGTAAAAAAAAAAAAAGCAAAAATATATAATAATGACTAACAATATGGCATATCTGGGAACTTACTCTGTAATGGGTCCTAGGCAAAAAGCTTTTCTTGTGTTAAAATCCAGGTTTACCAAAAATCTGGTAACTTTTAAAACCTTTTTTTTTTTTTTTTGCTTTTCTTTCTTGCTCTCCAGGTTCTCATATCTAGAATACAGAACTGTTCCTTTTCAGTCTGTGAGAGTCTCTTCCTCAATGTGGCCCCATCAGAATGATTTGGTGTTATGCTAACTTGGGAAAGAGAGAGTGTGGAATATTGAATGGGAATGGAAGGTTATTATAGTGAAACATGAGTGATGGGGTAAAACTGCACGATCTTCTAAGGTGGACTATGCAAGACCCTCTGACCTCTTCAGTGGCAAGGGTCATGCAGGGGTCTGCTGGCCTTGCCTTCTGTGAGTTACGGTTGGGCCCTTGCTTATAAACCCATGGAGCTGAAGGTCATGCAGAGGACTTGCCCACGCTAGCTTATTTACTCGAGGATCAGAAGCAAGATCTTGGATAGTCTCAGTTATACTAGCGTTGCATATTTCCCGCCTCCATGCACATCCACCCACTAGTTCTGTCCCCAAATTGCTCCTGAACTGGCCCTGGCCATTGGCCAGAACAGACTGGCAAATGATCATTCCTCAGGACAGCCAGAGCTTGTCTATCAGGTTGGAATAGCTGTCAGAAGAAATGCAATTATCCTCATGCCATTGGTAGACTGGGAGTCATGTTAATATGAGGAAAAGATTTGTATTAAAAGGCTTAGGGTAGGGAGGTCAATTGTAAATATTGGACAGGTGCCTGCCTGCTGGGTGGGTCAGAGTTCTAAACACACAGACATTAAGTACGAGGATACTGTTGATTTTGGGGGAAGGGGGAACAACGATTGGCCAGGTTTGTTTTGTTTTGTTTGCATTCTTTTTTTTATTACTCAAATGAATTTATCACATCTGTAGTTGTATAATGATCATAACAATCCAGTTTCACAGGATTTCCATCCCATAACCCAAGCACATCCCCCCACCCCCCAAACTGTCTCCTCCAGAGACCATAAGTTTTTCAATGTCTATGAGTCAGCATCTGTTCTGCAAAGAAGTTCCGTCTGTCCTTTTTTCAGATTCCACACGTCAGTGAAAGCATTTGATGTTGGTGTCTCATTGTGTGGCTGACTTCACTTAGCATGATAGTTTCTAGGTCCATCCATGTTGCTAAAAATGCCAGTATTTCATTCCCTTTAACGGCTGAGTAATACTCCATTGTGTATCTGTACCACATCTTCTGGATCCACTCCTCTGTCGATGGACATTTAGGTTGTTTCCATGTCTTGGCTATTGCAAATAGTGCTGCAGTGAACATCGGAGTACACGTGTCTTTGCGAGTCATGGTTTTCTCTGGATAGATGCCCAGGAGTGGGATTGCTGAATCAGGATTGGCCAGTTTTTGAGTGATTATTATTCCATCCTTATTTATTTATTTATTTATTTATTTATTTATTTTGCTTTTTAGGCCCACACCTGCAGCATATGGAGGTTCCCAGGCTAGGAGTCAAATCGGAGCTATAGCTGTCGGCCTACACCACAGCCACAGCAACACAGTATCTGAGCCACGTCTTCAACCTACACCACAGCTCATGGCAATGCCAGGTCCTTAACCCACTGAACGAGGCCAGGGATCAAACCCACAACCTCATGGTTCTTAGTCGGATTTGTTTCTGCTGCACCACAAAGGGAACTCCTCCATCCTCCATTTAAATAGTCTGTCCAGGGGTCTTTAACGAAGACATGCTATGTTCAAGGCATTGTGCTTTTGGGGGGTGGGTAGAGAAGTCTGTCAAAGAGTGTACGATGTAGCAGAAGATTAAAAATATACATAAACATAGAAAAAGGATTTACGTGGTAAGAACTTGACCTGTAGAATCAGTGAAATCGGAGTTCAAATTTCTGCTCTGTCTTTCCGTAAATGATGCTATAACAGTTGGAAATCCAACTTGGGGGGGGAAGGAACCTAAAGCCATACATATTATTTAAGTGGGGGGAAAAAAAGGAACCTAGAGCCATACATATTATTATAAAGGTTAATTCATACTATGTAAAGGTTAACTCAAAATAGATCATAGATCTAAATGTGAAAATCTAAAACTGGAAAAATTTCCAGAGGAAAAAAATAGGAAAAAAATTTTTGTGACTTTGCTAGACAAAGATTCCTTAGATAAAACAACAGAATAAGATCCATAAAAGAAAAAATGCATAACTTGGACTTAATCAAAAGTGAAAACTCTCCTTGAAAGACATTAGAAAAGAAAAAGACAATCACAGACTGAGAAAGTATTTGCAAAGCACATATTTGACAAAGGACTTGTATCTAGAATATATATTCAGATATCTCAAAATTCAATAATAGCAAAACAGCTAGTTTTTTTAAATGGGCAAAGTACTGAATAGAGAACATGAAAAGGTACTTGACGTCACTTGTCATTAGAGAAATGCAAATGAAAACCACAATGAGATACCCCTAGATACCTATTAGAATGACTTTAAAAATTAAACCAGGGAGTTTCTGTTGTGGCACAGCAGAAATTAATCCGACTAGGAACCATGAGATTTCAGGTTTGATCCCTGGCCCTGATCAGTGGTTTAAGGGTCTGGCATTGCCATGAGCTGTGGTGTAGGTCGAAGACATGCTCGGATCCCGCACTGCTATGGCTATGGCACAGGCCAGCAGCTGTAGCTCCGATCTGACCCCTACCCTGGGAACTTCCATATGCAACAGGTGTGGCCCTAAAAAGCAAAAAAAAAAAAAAAAAGAAAAAAAAGAAAAACATTTTGGTGGAGTTCCCATTGTGGTTCAGTGGAAACGAATCTGATTAATATCCATGAGGATACAGGATCAATCCCTGGCCTCACTCAGTGGGTCAAGGATCCTGCATTGCCATGAGCTGTGGTATAGATCACAGACATGGCTCAGATCCCGAGTGGCTGCGGCTGTGGTGTAGGGCAGCAGCAGTAGCTCCAATATGACCCTTGTCCTGGGAACTTCCATATGCTGTGAATGAGGCCCTAAAAAAAGCAAAAAAAAAAAGAAAAGAAAAAAGAAAAACATTTTGGTAATTTCTTTTTTTCTTTTTTGCTGGAAAATACCCCAGCATGCTTCAGCAGCTGGTTAATGAGTAAACTATGGTATTATATCCATATAATAGAATACCACTCAACCCTGAAAAGGGACGAACTACTGATACTCACGGAAACATGGGTGAGTCACAAATGTTTCACAAACTTCAAACGCTAAGGAAAAGGAGCCAGCCTCAGCAGGCTACATGCTATGTGACTATACTTATGTGACATTCTGAAAAAGGCAAAGCTGTAAGGACACAGATCAGATTAGTGTTTTCAGAGCCTGGGAGTAGGGAAAGGAGTTGACAGCTTTAGGGCATGTGGGAATTCTTTGGGACGATGAAAGTGTCCCTGTCTTGATTGTGGCGGTGGTTACGTGACTAACACAGCACAGTTCAGTAAATGGCATGACGTTTACTATATGCAAATTAGGCCTCTATAAACCTGACTTGGAAGAAGAATACCATAGACACTACTTAGTTTTCTAAAACTATGAAGGTGATAATAAAATAAAACAAAACTCTGCTCTGGCACTTAAGCTAAGTGACCTTAGGCATCTTCCTTAACCTTTATAAACATCTATTTCTTCACCTTTAAAATGAGAAAAAAAGAGCAGTAGTGCTGCATGCAAAATATGTTCTAAGAAGTAAAAGACTCATGAAATAAAATTTGCTAGTTTATTCACAACTCACTCTGTACCAGATTTGGATGTGCCTTTATAGTCATCATTTCAGTCATTTCTTAAAACCGTAGGAGAGGAGTTCCCGTCGTGGCGCAGTGGTTAACAAATCCAACTAGGAACCTTGAGGTTGCGGGTTCGATCCCTGGCCTTGCACAGTGGGTCAAGGATCCGGCGTTGCTGTGAGCTGTGGTGTAGGTCGCAGACGCGGCTCGGATCCCGCGTTGCTGTGGCTCTGATATAGGCCAGCGTCTACAACTCCGACTGGACCCCTAGCCTGGGAACCCCCATATGCCGTGAGAGCGGCCCAAGAAGATGGCAAAAAGACAAAAAAAAAAAAAAAAAAAAAAAAAAAAAACGGAGGAGATAGATTCTATTATTAACACGCTGAGAACAGTGCCTGGCATGTAGGACGTGCTCCGTAAGTGTTGATTATTGTTATTCTCCTTATTGAGAATCTTTTATGTCCAGGCACCGTGCTAGGCACTGAGAATAACAAAGGACCATGGAGTTCCTGCCCTCAGGCAGCTCACAGTGAAGACACAATGGACAAATTCATAATCAAAATGCTGTGTGTTGTTTACTGGACTGACCTCGGCGATCATTCCTGGAATGTATTATATAGGATCACCATGTCATACACGGGAAAACTAGCGTGATATTATATGCATCCACTGTACTGCAATTTTAAAAAAAGAAGGCCTTCCCATTGCGGCATAGCAGAAATGAATCCGACTAGTATCCATGAGGTTGGGGGTTCGATCCCTGGCCTCTCTCAGTGGGTCAGGGATCCCGTGGTGCTGTGGCTGTGGTGTAGGCCAGCAGCTGCAGCTCCGATTCTACCCCTAGCCTGGGAACTTCCATATGCCTCGGGTGCAGCCCTAAAAAGCCAAAAAAATAATTTTTTTTTAAATAAAAAAAGGAGTTCCCGTTGTGGGTCAGCGGGTTAAGAACCCCACCAGTGTCCATGAAGGTGATGATTTGATCCCTGGCCTTGCTCAGTGGGTTAAGGGTCTGGCATTTTGGTAACCTGTAGTGTAGGTCACAGATGCAGCTCGGGTCTGGCATTGCTGTGGCTGTGGTGAAGGCTGGCAGTTACAGATTGGATTCAGCTGCAAGTGAGGCCCAGAAGGAAAGGAAGGGAGGGAGGGAGGGAGGAAGAAAGAAAAAGAAGATAAATTAAAAAAAAAAAAAGAGAGAGAGGGGTTTTTTTTGTTTGTTTTTTGTTTTTTTCCTAATTAGTAAAATAGAGTATTCCCTGGTGGCCTAGCAGTTGAGGATTTGGTGTTGTCTCTGCTGTGGCACGGGTTCGATCCCTAGCCTGGGAACTACCAAATGCCATGGCACATCCAAAAAGGTAAATAAATAAAGTAAAATAAAATACAATGCAGTGTGTTAAGTGCTTTGGGGGTACTTGCAAGGCACTTTTCTGAGCTCATGGAGGAGGAGGAGGAGGCGGCTCTTGCTGGAGAAAGGACAACACGGCCAAAAATCTTCCCAGGGGAGTGGCATTTGGTTCTGTCTAGAAGGACAGGTTAAGTGTCAGCAGCAATTAGGGATCCAGTGAAGTGTGAGTCACTCCAAATGATAACCAGAAAAAAAAAACTACCTCCCACTCCAAAACACAGGTCATGGGAATGAGTGGCAGAGGAGGGGGACACCATTTGAGCCAGACCCTGAGGTTGGACTCAAAGCTGGACTTGGACATTGTCGGGAAACTGCCTTAACAGAGGCTGGACAGAAGCTCATGGAAGTCGACAAGGCAGCCTGATTCTGACCTACTCTCCTCATGTCCCGATCTTTGGAAAATAGCGTTGATAATCTCCTTACTCATTCCAGGGTTTTTGATTCAGCGTGACTGAGAATAACCAACTTTAGTACTGGGCTGCAGTTTTTCTCCCTACTTATTAGCAAGTGCATGTAGAGGATGGTTTGAGAATCACTTAAAGTTGTACATTTTTTTTTCCACAAGTGGAGGTGCAGCACATGTTTCTCCATGTCCTGTGATTCTCGGGACTTGTTTAAGTACAGCTAACACTCTCTGGGTGCAAAACACCACTGCAAAACTATTCCAAAGATTTATGGCAACGCAGAGGCGTAGAGGAGAGAACATTGAATGAAGTGGCTCTTTGCATAAATATACAAACCTGTGTCGAGACTCTTTACCCTTCTGCTGTCCCCACAACCCCTCAACAGGTGGCACAAGCTCGTGGACATTTGTAGAACAGATGGGATGTCATTTTCATGTTGCTTCTAATTGACCAGGGCCTTGGTGGCTGTGCGCGTGCGGCTGCATGCCTGGTGTGGGCTGGGCAGTGGAAATTCAAACTGCTACCTGCTCCTTCTGGTAGAGAATGGAGAGGCTATCATTGTGTCAACTGGCTAGAACATGTTGTGTTAACGCATAATCAAAGGGCTTATTTTGCTGGTTTTCTTTCCCTTAACGAGTCCTTTCCTTCCCCTTCCCTAGCTCTGAATTTTGGGCAACTTGAACAAGGAAACCTTGTTCCTTTGAAAAGTACCTTTAGCAGAAGCTCAGTGTTTTCCTGTCCAGATTTTCATAAGCAATTTGGGCTGTATTGAATTTACACCAGAAATGAGCTCGCGCGTCTCAGAAATGGTCCAAGGAGGAAGTGAGAAGGGCTGGGAAGTAGCTCAAGCAGTCCTTGAAGTCTATCAGGAATTCTAATCAGAGGATAAACAACACGGCGTTGGAAGGTCTGTCCCCAAGCAGCCATAATTTTTGCAATTCTCATTTTATAAGCCATATGGTGCGTGGATGCAGCCCCGCTTCCTGTAGTGCACACATGCGATGCCAAGACTAGAGCCACATCCTTCCTCGCTCAGCGTCCAGGAGGACCCTGCCCACTAATTGGAATACTTTTGTTTATGCAAAAATAAAGCTGAGAATGCTTACTCAATCAGCTTAGGAACAGTCTTTTAAATTGTATGGGTTCCCTTCTATCATTCAGCTTCTTGGAAGAAAACAAAGCCCAATTATTAATCATATCCTATTAGATCAGCCTTGAAAACAATTTATATGGTAATGAGGAATTTACTGAGCCCACTGAGTATATTATTTGGGGCCTGAGTCTAGGGGTTATTTCTAAGACATTCATGGTCATTTCCCTCTAATCAATGGCATACGGTTTCATTTTTGGCCCTCAAACAAATTTTGGAAATAGATGTCTTTCTATTTTCCTTCTTTCCTCTCCACCCAACACATTAGTGTACCCTTAGCTCAAGAGGAAGGAAAGAAAGAGAGGCTGGAGTTAGAACAACCTATTCTCTCCTAAGGCCCAAATCTATTAATGAATAGTAATATAGATGATGTTTTATTTTTTTTTATTTTTTTAATTTTTTTGTCTTTTGTCTTGTTGTTGTTGTTGTTGCTATTTCTTAGGCCGCTCCCGCGGCATATGGAGGTTCCCAGGCTAGGGGATGAATCGGAGCTGTAGCCACCGGCCTACACCAGAGCCACAGCAACAGCGGGATCCAAGCCACGTCTGCAACCTACACCACAGCTCACGGCAACGCCGGATCCTTAACTCACTGAGAAGGGCAGGGACTGAACCCGCAACCTCATGGTTCCTAGTCGGATTCGTTAACCACTGCGCCACGACGGGAACTCCTGGATGATGTTTTAAATGCAGCTAATGATCTGCAAACATTCAAGGGATTCAGTGAGTTCCTATTTGTCATTTGTATTAAACAGAATAAAATTTTAATAACCACTACTCTCATTTATTCAATGCTCCTTTTAAGCCAGGTGGATAACATATGAACTGCTTTTCTGCATAATAATAATAAAAGGAGCTAATACATTTATATTGATCACTTACTATGTGCCACTCACAGCATCGACTTCTTCGCAAACCATCTCATTTATTCTTCTCCTCAACACTATGTCATAGACACTTTCATCAGCTCCATTTTGTAGGTGAAGAAAGTACGGCTTAAAAAATATTTGTTAAAGTTGAACTTGGGGAGTTCCCGTCGTGGCGCAGTGGTTAATGAATCCGACTAGGAACCATGAGGTTGCAGGTTCGGTCCCTGCCCTTGCTCAGTGGGTTAGCGATCCGGCGTTGCTGTGAGCTGTGGTGTAGGCTGCAGACGCAGCTCGGATCCTGCGTTGCTGTGGCTGCGGCCGGTGGCTACAGCTCCGATTCGACCCCTAGCCTGGGAACCTCCATATGCCGCGGGAGCAGCCCAAGAAATAGCAAAAAAAGAAAAAGACATAAAGTTGAACTTGAATAGTCAGAGTCAATGTGCTTGACCACTCCCTTAGATCCTTTGATGAGTCCTTAAATGGACAGGGTTTGTTTGTTTGGGGTCAGGGAGCTGGTGTACAGCAGCTTGTTGTGAGATCTCAGTTCCCAGGCCAGGGATCGAACCGGGCTACAGTGGTGAAACCACCAAGTCCTAACCACTAGACCCCTAGGGAACCCCTTGTTTGTTTGTTTCTGATGCAAGTTACCCCCTTGATTGATCAGTTTTATACAAATTCAAAACATGGGCGTTCCCTAGTGGCTCAGCAGGTTAAGGGTCCAGCATTGTCACTGCTGTGGCTCCCATCACTGCGGTGGCACAGGTTCGATTCCTGGCCCCAGAACTTCCACATGCCACAGGCACAGCCAAAATAAATAAGTAAATAAAATGTAGGTTTTTTGGTTTTTGGTTTTTGGTTTTTTTAAATGTTAAGTTTAAACGATTTTCTTGCCTTGGTTGTAGGAGCTTTCTCGACCTGTCGAAAATCTCGAAATAAGACTAGCCCACCACACCCCTGAACATTCTGCCTTGGCGAATCCCTGTGCGGCCCAGCAGACTCTTCCCCTCACAGCTCTGAGGACACAGTACTCCTTTTGTTCACTGAGTTCCTGGCACATCAGTGTTTTCAAACGAGAATCAAAACAGAGCCCAAACGTTACCGCAGCCTAGCTCGATTTAAAACTTTCATTATTTTTCCAAGGGATTTTACTTAAAATGTAGTGTTCCTGGAGTCAGATCACCGTGTTTACTATTTAAGGTCAAGTTTTGCTCTTATCTAAGTTTTTCCAGTTGGGAGCAGCTTCCACGGTCTACGCTCTGTTTCTCCCCATTTAGATGGGAGAGGCTGAGTGGAAACCCACCAGCATCCCTGGCAGAGGCAGTAGGGGGGGGGCAGGCTCTTTATTTTTAATTCACTGGAATATGAAGGGAGCCGCTCTGGAGCTGTTTTCAGTCTAGACAGGATATGATGATAATAGCACAAATAAAAGTTCATGTATTCCAGCCAGGGACAAATTAAGTGGGTGCAGGGCACAGATATATGGCATGCTGTTAGTGACATCGAGCAGCACAGGGCCCACTTCAGGGCACGATGCCCAGATTAATTGGCTTGCCCAGAATGTATCTATGATTAGATGCAAGCTCTCAGAAAATGCTACGTAGTTCCCAATTTATCTTCTCAATTTATCTTCTCAGAGGCCCTGAAAGTTAGACATTTTATTTTATAGACCAGGAGAGTGAGTGGCATTTGACACCACTGGTTCACGAAATAATTTGCTAGTTTTCCTTCCTAAGCATAGATATTTCCTGGAGACACCGGCCATGTTGAGACGATGCAAGGAGTATTAATTGTTGCTCTGCCAAGGGTGGCCAAGCTATGGCACAGTCGGGGATTACAGACTTATGGGAAGAGGGATGTATCTTGAATATATGTTTGCATGAAGGATCAAAGTAAGGCTCTTTATGTCACACGAGCTACTGAAATAGAACCCCCGAGATTGCTGTGCTTAAAAATACTACCGTTGGTGCCTTGAGGAATATAATGGTGATCAGATGGGGCACCTGGCTGCCTGTGGTCCCCTCTGAATCGGCTGGAAAAGGGAAGGAATCAGGAGAAATAGCCAAGGGCACAGAGCAACTTCAAAAATAGCATCTCTTTGTGGAAAAGCTCAAGATGAATAGTGAAGAAGGTAGGCTCTGTATCCAAGAAAAATCCAGGGTGAAATTCTCTTGCTGCTTACCAAAGGCTAAATACTGCTTGTGGATGCGGACAAGCCATTCCAATGGCCTCCACTGAACCTGGGCGTGCGTGAGCCAATGATAAAATTCAGTCCCATAAAGAGCTCTTGTTAATCTGTGGCACCATGTTTACCATCAAACCTGCAAATCCAGGAAAGTTAAACACTGTGGGTGGATCAAAAGAGGTGGTTCCTGAATATTTGTTATTATTATGGAGGAAATAGTGAGGAAAGCAACAGTGCTTGTTTGCTTTTTTTGGATGCTGGATCCATTCAGGTCCATTTAAAAGTTCCATTCCTTTAAACATTTACCATAGCACACTTCTGTTCCTTTTTGGAAATGCTGCAACATGTAAACCTTTGCAGGACCTTCCAGGGTTTAATAGTGAGGCATTGGAGAATGATCAGAAGTAATTGAAAAGGTTATGCTTTCTAGACAAGGTCTTGAGAAGAACTCTGTCTCTCAGCCTCAGGAACTCAATCCTTTCAATTCTTGCAGTTAGTCACACAGAGAATCTAGAAGACTAGGACTTTGAGTGAGTGCTGAGAATTCCTGCCCGTACAGGATACCAGAGACCGTGTGGTCTAAGGCAGCAGTGTCATTTACTTCAATCTTCACTACTCTCATTCACTGAGATTTCATTCATTCATTCATTCATTCATTCAATCATTCCTTTATTCATAGACGTGTCTGGCTGGCACTGAATTTGCCTCCACGAAGGCTTGAATCTGGAGGTGCAAAAGTAGCAGGCATCTTCTGCAAGGTGATGAATAGGTAGCATTATAAAATATATAATCTGTAGAATGAGATCTATACCTAAAAAACACTAAATAAGTATTAGCTACTAATTTTAACTGTGCTTATCATTAAACAACACAGTAACAACATAGACAAATTTTAAAGATAATTTAATTCCTGATCCCACCATTCTAAGGCATCACCAGTTTTCAATTTACTTCATTTATTTGTTTAAAATATAAAATATATTTGTTGACCTCCGGGTCAATTGCAAACACTGGCATATATTTGCAGGTTCTCGTCTCACCTATGTACATACACCTTCCTGATTTCTAAGAGTTAAGTTTTTCGTACAGAGGGTATTTTCTCATAGTCTTACTTATTCTTTATGTTAACTAATCAGTAGATATTATTTCTTCAATATCATCACTTCTTTGCGGGATCTTAAGCTTCTTTCTAAATCTTCAGTATTATAAAAATGCAATCATAAGTCTCTGAGCACAGAGTTTCTGATTTCTTTCCAAGAATTTACCAGGATAAGTTCCCAGGAATCTAAATGCTGGCTCAGACGACATGAACAGTTTTACGGATTTTGATGCATCCTGCCAAATTTCTGAATCTTGTGCCAATTTACATTTATAATTTTCTTTATATTGGTCACATTCCATTGCCACTTTCATGAAGATACTGCTTGATTTCTAGATGGAAAACTGAGGAACATTCTAGTCTCATCGAGAATGCATACATAGGGATTTCCCTTGTGGCACAGGGGTGGAGGATCTGACTTCTCACTGCAGTGGCTTGGGTCGCTGCTCTGGCAGGGGTTCAAACCCTGGCCTAGGAACTTCCACATGCTGCAGCTGCAACCAGAAAGAAAGAAAGAAAGAAAAAGAATGCCTGCACAAGCCATTTCTTATAAGAAGTATCTTCCAGATGGCTTAACCTATACATTATATAAATGCCTTCTACTAGACAGGAAAGCCCCTTTCCTCCTTCCCAAACTTTTAGCATCTTCTTACTTCCTCACTCCCTAAGACAGTCCTGTACTGAAACACCCACGCATGCTGTTTCTGAACATTAGAAATGGAAAAGACCTCAATTATCTTTTTACCCCCTTCATTTTAGAGTGAGGGACCCTGAGAGCTAGGGAGACTCAATTATTTCAGATCCCAGGGTGGGTGGGGAGATCTAGAAGGAGGTCCCCTGCATAGCGCTGACTAGTACTGCTGCTAGGAAATATCAAGGGGGTGGCGCAGGTACTAATATTGGAAACAAAAAGACAATATCAGCATGACCTTTGGGTAGGTGTGACCTGCATATTAGTGAGATGTTCCAAATTTTTCTCCCTCCCTAATGTGCCCATGGCTTTGCATGTGGACCCTGTTGTCATGGGTGTGGGATGACCTACGCAGCCTGGGGACTGTCAGTGGAACAGGGTGCACTTGGGAAGAAAAATGAAGGCACCATCCCAGAAAGGAAATTATGAAGTATTAACATGCAAAGGTTGTGCTCTCACAGAGCTTTAAGACTGGTCTCCTTGGTTGACAGCAGACAAGGTGCCATGTGGCTGACTGCTTTGTTCTTTGAGCTTTGGGTCTAGCCATGCGCTCACTAGCATTTTTTAAAACAGAGAGCTTCAAGTTCTTCCAACATATAATGATATTTTATGTCTTTGTGCCCATGTACCTACTGTTCTCATAGTCTGAAACCAGCTCAGCCCCTTTGTGCCTGGCCAATTTCAACCCTTCCTTCAAGATTTATTAACTCAGAGGAAACCTCTTGCAGGAAGCCTTCCATGATGCCTCTAGGCTACCATGACCATCCAGTTTCTCAGTTCATAAAGGGCCTGTGGATTCTTTTATCACACTGGGCTGAGCATATTTATGTATCTGTCTCCCTCACTAGACTAAGCTCATCAAAATCAGAATCTGTGACTTATTTTCATATCCCACAATGTTTAATACAGAGTAGACATTCGGTAAATATTTATTGAACTGAAATATATGAAGAGGATTTGTGAAAATTCTAAAACCCATTGAAGATGATCTGGGTCTAGCATCAGGAAAATGTGACTAGAAAGTAATTCTCTCTTAGAATGTTTAAATCTGATCAATGTTGTGGTATTATTGAGTAGGAAATGTGTTAACAGGAAAGGGGTAGCCTGATCTCTGTACAAGAGAAACCTGGTAATAATAATTTCTCAAGAATGTAAATTATTTTAGTGTTTCTGCTGTGGTGCAGTGAGTTAAGGATCCAACTGCAGCAGAGGTACACGTTCAATCCCCAGCCCAGTGTAGGAGCTTAAAGGGCTGGAAGCTTCCATAAACTGTATATGTGGCCATAAATTAAAAATAATAAATCTAAATCATTTGTATCATCACCATCATCTCCTCTAGGATCTTAATCTAGTAGTATTCTGTGTTGAATCTTCAATCTTGGAGTTCCCATCGTGGCACAGCAGAAACGAATCCGACTAGGAACCATGAGCTTGCGGGTTCGATCTCTGGCCTTGCTCAGTGGGTTTAGGATCCGACGTTGCCCTGAGCTGAGGTGTAGGTCGAAGACGCAGCTTGGATCTGGCGTTGCTGTGACTGTGGTGTAGGGCAGTGGCTGTAGCTCTGATTAGACCCCTAGCCTGAGAAACTCCACACGCTACAGGTGCTGCTTACCTTATATATTTGCTCAGATCTTTCATATGTTTAGACACATTGTCAAACTTGATGGTCCCTTCTGTTTTCTTTCTTCACCCATTTTTCTCCCATCATTTCCTCAGTCCCCTTCCATCTAGTTTCCACTCCTTCTTCTACACTGAAATTTCACTGGCTAAATAGAGTTACCAGTCCCCCCCAAATGAACATGAGGTTGATACTTATACTGTTGACTTTTCCATGAGGTCAGACCTTGTGGATCCCTCCCTCCTTCCTATAATCCTCAACTCCCTTGACATCCTGCTGTCATGATTCTCTTCCTACCCCTGGGACCGCTCTCACCCAGACAACACGGCATTACCCCACGTCCTCTTCAATGCTAGTGTTCCCCAAGTTCTGTCCTTGTCAATTTTCCATTCTCACTTATACCGGTGGATTTCAATCTTTGCTCCCCATCCCACTCGCCTGGGACTCTTTCAAAAATAAAGATACCTGAAAGAAGGGGACATTTATGAACGGTTGGTAGGAATGTAAATTGGTACAACCACTATGGAAAACAGTATGGTTCCTCAGAAAATGAAAAATCGGACTACCATCTCATCCAACAATTCTACTTCTGGGTATATATTCAAAGGAATGAAGAAGCATCTCAAAGATATCTGCACTCCCATGTTCACTGAAGCAGTATTCTCAGTAGGCAAGATATGGAAACCACCTAATATTATTAAGCGGTAAGAAAGAAGAAGATCTTGTTATTGGTGGACTTGGAGACCATGACGCTAAGTGAAAGAAGTCAGAAAGACGAATACTGTATGATATTACTCATATGTAGACTCTAAAAGAGCTTAATTCATAGAAACAGAGAGTAGAATGGTGGTTACAAGGGGCTAGGGGTGGAGGAACTGGTGAGATATTGGCCAAAAGGTAAAAACTTCCAGTTGTAAGACAAGTTCTGGGGAATCTAAGGTACAGCATGGTGAGTACAGTTAATCCTGCTGTATTATACTTGAAAGCTGCTGAGAGAGTAGATCTTCAATGTTCTCACCACAAAAAAAGGCACGGTCATGGTCATGGTCATTGCGTGACATGATGGTGATGGAGGTGTGAGCTCACACCAAGGTGGCAATCATCTTACAATATATAAGTGAACACACTGTACACCTTAAACTTACGCAATGTCATAGGTCAATTATATCTCAGCAAAGCTGGAAGGAGAAAGCAGGAGTACTTCAGGAAAAATTAACAGTCTGAACAAAACAGAGAAGCAGAAAATAGGAAATACAGAGAACGTGGGGGAAAGTAGATAAGAGCCTCCCAGAGTAACTCTATGTTGGATCATAACAGAAAATCAGGCTGGAAAAGCAGTGTGGGATCAGACAGGAACTGACGTACCCCTGCTAAAGTGCCCGCATTGTTATGCCTTGTAGCCTTTCGCCTAGATTAGCAGCATGGCTGAAAAGTTGCCCCGTCTAAATTTTCACCCCCTTCTAGGTTCCACATCACCATTCATTATAAAATAAACCTAAGTTGAACAACTGAACAATTTATTTTCAAAAACACAAGCGGTTACACTCCCTCCCTCCTTTCTTTTGGCTGCACCTGCAGCATGCGGAAGTTCCTGAGCCAGGGATCAAACCCACGCCAAGGCAGTGACCCAAGCCGCTGCAGAGACGATGCTGGATCCTTAACCTGCTGTGCCGCGAGGGAACGCCTTACACGGCTCGTTTGATGCTTCTGAAAACCAGAGCTGTGTTTTGTCAAAATCTAACATAATGTCAGACATAACGGGCCCTCAGTCAATTTTTTTTTTTTTTTTTTTTTGCTTTTTTTTTAAGGGCCACATCTGCGGCATATGGAAGTTCCCAGGCTAGGGGTCCAATCAGAGCTACAGCTGCCCCTCTACACCACAGCCCCAGGAACACGGTATCTGAGCCACATCTACAACCTACACCACAGCTCACTGCAATACTGGATCCTTAACCCACTGAGTGAGGCCAGGAATCGAACTCGCATCCTCATAGATCTTAGTTGGGTTCATAAACTGCTCAACTACAAAGGGAACTCTGTCCCTCAATCAATATTTGTTGCCTAATGAATCAATGAATGAATGATGGACCAAGATATCTCCAATTTGAACCAGTAGGAAAGACTAGTCAAAATTATGGAATATTCTCAAAGAGAACAGAAAGTAGTATAAATTGAATGGCTTATTTAGAAGAATTACACAAGAGGTATTTTATGGCACTTTTAACTGGCTGTAACAGAATTTCTGATGTTGATGAAACATCCTCCTTTTTTTTTTCCTCTTTTTAAAGTTTTATCCTGTTAATTTAGTTAGTAAACTCCTACCTGCACCCCCCCACCCCCGCCCCCAATAGTACAAAAGCAAATTTTACCCAGCTTGGAATGAATTATCGTGAATCGTGATTAGTCATTCTAAATTAAAGTAGATTTATTTATGGATTTACTAGTGAATGGTTGATTTGTCCCTTGGCTATCATTAATCTTTAGCTTCTTAATTTTGCCTTTCAGTAGTTATTACAGAAAGAAATACAAATTTCTTAAAGGTATTTTACAGGGTTTTTTGTTTTGTTTTGTTTTGTTTTGATCGCTGAAGAGTAGCTCTTATTTGGGTAATTCTTATTGTCTATGCTACTCTTGAAGAGTTCTTTGGCAAATGAAGATTTGTATTTTTCATCTTTTTTCCTTTCATGTGTGTTCCATTTAGACCAGGAAATTGACATTTCAGCCCAGAAGACTTAGGCCAGATGTTAGTCCACTGGCTGAAAGATGGATTTCCTGCCCTAATAGGTGACCTCTGAAAGCAAAATAGGCTTTTTCTTAATGGATAGACTGTCCAAATGACCTCATTTCTAGAACAAGGGGCCTTTGTTGTGTCTCTTTGCTGTTGGAATCAACATCATCTGATTTTTGAAAATACTCAGTAGATAAAGAGGAGCTAGTACCTAGTTGTTTCATTTATAAGGCAGAGGAAAAAATTATGCTTAGGCAATACATTTTTTGTTCCTTTAAAAATATTTGTGTTCCTTAAGAGGGAAATGGTGCAGAAAATCTGGTGCCTGCGTACCCATATTAATACTTCTCTTAGATTTTAGTCCTTATGCCAGCCAGCACTAACCGTAGGAGCAGAGCATGTTACGTTTCCCTAAACAGGGAATTGTTTCACTATGCTTGACCAAGGCACTATTTAAAGAAGTAACCATGACCCCAGTGTCCTGCCACTCAAATTTCTATCTCTGTATGTGAGAAGCTCATTGAGACATTCTCATGGTGCTACCTCTTTTGATGAGTTCTTCACCAAGTTCATTTATTTATATCTTCAACTGTATAAGGCGGCTCAGAAAAATTGAGATAATTGAGCCTTTGTGTGTGTGTGTGTGTGTGTGTGTGTGTGTGTGTGCACATGCGCGCGTGCCTCTGTGTGTGTTACAGGAAATGCAATTTGAAAGAAAGTACCCAGGAAAGGAAAATGGCTTTGAATGACTGAGGGGAGATTGAAAAATTTACTATACATGGGAAGGATCGCGTGAGAAGAAAGATGCATGGATCTGAGGTTCTAAAATGATAGAACTTTATAGCAGAAAGGAAAGTTAAGATTTCTTCTCTCTCTCTCCCTTCTTTTTTTCCCTTCCTTCTTTTTTCAGAAACAGGAATGGGAGTACCTCTGTTTAACAGCCAACAGGTACATTTAAGGGGTGTAATAGCCTCATTCCTTGTGGTCCAAAATGTTGGCTCTTCCATGAAAGTCATAGAACAGAATAAAGCCAAGCTCTTTTCAGACTTAACATCAGGCTGGGCAATGCAACTAAGACTTATGGTTGTCTCAAGTAATTTATGCAAATATGTGACTCTTTAAAAAAAAATGAGTGGTAAAAATGGATATCACACTTTCCTTTGTTTTAATGTCAACACGTATTTTTTCCAGAATGTTACACTCAGCTCAATGCCCTCCCATTTAATAGTCATATGCAAATTATTTTGCATATGTACAATTTTATTTATAAATGATCTGTTATTGAAAGTATTCTAGATAATACATCAATTCTGGATAAGATTTGTAATAGTCTTCTTAGTCTTCCGTGGTTTCTGGGATTAATTTTGTAAGTGCGAATCTTTTGTTCTGTGTATATAACATTACAGCACTTCAAAGAAGCAGAGTGATAGTTTTAATTGGAGCTTTTAAATTGAATAGAAAAAAATGTATTTTTCACAAGTATGTTTAAGCAAGAGAGACAGCCAAGGAGGCATTCTCATTGGGTAAAGTTTATAAAATAGACAAGATTGATGAAGCAATTTGGTTGGTGCCTGATACTTGCCAGCTGTGCTTTTAAGACTTTTCTTGCACAATTGGGAAATATTTAACATAATCTCTGATCTCTTATTAACACATTCCTTTTTTTTTTTCTCTCTTACAGTCTCCTAAGCTAAACATAAATAGCACAGAGTATGATGCTAAAGATCATTCCTTCTCCACGCTTCCTTTTGTTTCTCGTTTTCAGTGTCAGTCAGCTCTCACAGAACCTCACAGCTCCCACAGGAGACACTGCTCTTGTGTTAGTTCAGAAGTAATTATATGGTGAGTTGAAGTCTCTGGGTTCTTTGCCTGAAACATTGTTAATTCAATGTTGTCAGCCCCCTCAGAGGTTTTTGTTTCTTGTCTAGAATGTGTGTTACTGAAGAGTTCAGAACCCTCATATTTCAGAATCACTAAGGGCTTTAGAAATGATGTAGTCTGACCCGACTCTGCAAAATGAAATCTCGGTCACATCGTATTATGCCTGATGGAATAATTCCCAGGCAGAACTTTGGTGTTTACATTGCATCAACACAGAGGAAAACTGAACTGGCCAGGCTAGTAACATTGCTTATCAGAGTGGAAGAAGAGATTTCAGAGAAAAGTATTTATAGCCCTGCAGCCTCATTTGGTTTATTTACCTTCTTTCCTTGGCCTTTTTGGGCTGTCTTCACTTGGTTTTCATTTCTCTTTGGTTTGCTCTTAGCTCTTTGCTCAATCTCTCTTACCAAATACTCCATGATGAAGAGGCTTTATTATTATTATTATTTTCTTTTTAGGGCCACACCTGTGGCATATGGCAGTTTCCAGGCTAGGGGTCAAATTAGAGCTACAGCTGCTAGCCTACACTACAGCCACACCACCACCAGATCAGAGGACCATCTGCGACCTACACACAGCTTGTGGCCATCCCAGATCCTTAACCCACTGAGTGAGGCCAGGGATCAAACTCATATCCTCATGGATACCAGTTGGGTTTTTAACCCACTGAGCCACAGTGGGAACTCTGAAGAAGCTTTTAAACAGGTACTACTTTAGCAGGGGTTTGGCTTGCTTTGAAGGCAGTTGTGAAAAACCTGTACACTTACATTTATTTGGGATTGTCAGGGGAAAAATGTTTTGGCATTTCAGTCTTTCCTTACAGTTAGTGCCCCTAAAGCACTGTGGAATGCCCCGAGTTAGAGTGCCAGAGAGGGCTGCCGATGGTAGGCAAAAACTAAACGAGCTTATCTCTTTTCATTGCTCAATTTCGGAAAGCAAAAATGGTAAAAACTAAAGTGGACTATTTATAATCTTTTGGATTTAATCTCTGCTTTATCTCACATTTTTTCTGCAGCAAATGTATTGCCTCTGAAAAATAACAAGTGTTTGAATGAAACTGTGTTCCTGAAACATATGCTACTCTTATGGATAGTACATTTTATTCCAATAAATACATTTAATTACAATATTTTATTGTTTGCCCTTTAAAATCCATCTCTGAACCTGTGATCTGGAGAGCTCCATTCACGTATCTCTGAACAGTTTCTTTTACCAATTAATTTTAAAAAGCAATCCAATGGTATAGTTTTATATATATATATATATATATATATATATATATATATATATATATATTTCTTTTTTCTTTTTGGCTTTGCCCGTGGCATGTGGAATTTCCCAGGCCAGAATCAGACCCACGCCGCAGCAGTGACACCACCAGATCTTTAACCCACTGAGCCACCAGGGAACTCCTAAAAGAACTTTTAAAAGCAAAAGCCATCTGACTTTTTTCTGCTCCATGTAGCTGTGTTCACTTGAATTCAAATTCTCTGGAGCCCATTTCTTTATCCTCAAAATGAGAGATTTGATCCAGATCACCTCCAAGGCCCTTTCCCACCCTAATGGGATATGTAACTCTATTATAAAAAGCTCTTTATAAATGGTACCCTATGGGACTCTGAAATAGTATGATGGCAATCGTGATGTTGCTGATTATTCTTTACATTTTGTAAAAAAAAAAAAAAAAAAAGCCCCTGAAGGAATTTTTGGAAGATTGACATTAATCAAAGGAAAAACGACTCAGTTCCTATGGGATCCTGCTGTATAGCACTAGGAACTATGTCTGGTCACTTGTGATGGAGCATGATAATGTGAGAAAAAAGAATGTATACATGTATGTGTGACTGGGTCACTTTGCTGTGCAACAGAAAATTGACAGAACACTGTAAACCAGGTATAATGGAAAAAATAAAAATCATTACAAAAGCAAAAAGCAAAAACAAAAAACCAGAACCACCCCCACCAAAAGACTCAATTTGGAAGAAGTAATCAGATTTATTTTGAGTAGAAGCATCACGAAGCTGATAAGTGAAAATGTTCAGCTTCATTTTTAAGACAGTCAAAAAATGATACATGTTCTATACGTAGAAAAATGACTGTTCGAAAACTCATATTTATATACAGACAACAAAATTATAGGTGTTAGGTTTGCCAAGGGAAGAATGCACAAGGCCTAGCTGGTAAAGCAAAAGAGATTTATGAAGGCATCAGAGGGGCACGGGCTGAGCTCAAGATGGCACCAGCCCTGACTGTGAGCAGGTTCCAAGCTTATAAAGGATCCGTGGCAGGAATCTGTGCCGGGAGTTCATGGCGGGAACTTGTGGCAAGAACGACAAGAAGGAGGAGCGGAAGTTCAAGGGCGGAGTAGGTGGGGAGGGGTAGGTGGTCGAGTCCTGTGACAGAGGGCAGTGAATCCTTGTAGGCGGTTAATCTCTGCTCCACATTCCGGGGAAGGGTGTAGGTCCTGTGCAGGCTGTACCCAGGTCCGAAGCAGGTCTCCAAGGTCAAAAGGTACATTCGAGGGGTGGGGTCTGTCTCCATCCTCCTGGGAACCTATTAATAGGTACCAACATTCCCCTTCAAATGCATTACTTATTTCCTTATCTATTTATTAGGTTGTGCCAGGAAAAGGAGCTTAAATGTCTAGAGTAGATTGATTGCTCTGAGTTCCAAAATGCTGGTTAAGATTTAATTATATTGATATGTGTGTTTAGGTTGTGGCTAAATAATACCTATGTTTAGATGACCCTGACATATAATATCACCTTTGAGGAGGTAGGTGGCAATTAGTGTGGCCTTGCTACATCTAGAATGGGGAAACGGAGGTGGCACAGAAAAGTTAAATGCTTTGCCCTCAGGTCATCTGATGAGGCAAGAAGAAGGACTCCCGACTGGTGCTGCCCCCACCATCCTGCTTGTATGGCTTCATTCTCAGTCACTGGTCAGAATGTGTTTATGTGGAAAACAAGCTGTCCCCAGTAGAGGTAGCACTGTCCTTTGTATTTTCTGGAATTGAGTAAGGTACCAGGTGGCTAAAACACTGAAATTCTTAAGTAGACTAGTAAAACCAACTCTTAACAGTTGCCTTACCTTTTCTCATCATTTACTTCTGTTCATGTCTTTATAGATGTAATAATAATGCGCTGATGATAACAAGCCCACCACTGCTTTAGAGAATTTATTTGGCTACCTAGCATCTTAGAACACATACCTGGCCTAAGGCCAGCTTCAGCTCAGAAAAGCACCAGGCGTGGGCATACTGATTCTGTGCCCAGCACTCCACTTCAACACAACGCCTCCTTACTGTCAAGGGAAAACTTTCTCATTCTTTCTCTTTCTTTTCAAAAATGTTGTCATCAGGGATTAAGCTTATACACGTAATTACTTTTGAAACTTTTTTTTTTTTTCAATCTTGCACTTTCTTCTAAGGGCTATTCATCCATTTGCGTTGATTCCCCCTAATTCCTGCTTTTAGGAAGGGGATTTCAAGGACGAGCGCTCTTCGGTCCCTCAGCCCTCCTTTAATGTGGTGGGCTCAGAAGGAAACACACACACACACACACAACCAAGAGGCCTCTAAAACAAGCAAGGACTCCCCCCACCCCACCCCACCCCCCGCCCCAACCCAGGGGGCACCTTACCTGGTTTTTCGTACCCTACAGCGTTTTGACCTAAGGGCGGTTCCTCGTGGTTTCTGAAAAGTTTCACAAAATGATCAAACACCCAATCAAATGTGACCTGGATTGTCAGCTCTCAGGGTAAATTCTCTGAGTGGTTTGTAAAGAACGGATCACAACAGATGAAATACTTCTACAGGGCTCTTTCTCTTGTAAAATAAATCCGTCATGGATCTTGTCCTTGCAAAAACACACACACAGGGCCCCAAGTGTGTTGGTTAAATGGCTACAACCATAACACTGACTTTTGAAAAGGGCCCTTCCCTAGGTCCTTACTGTCAAGGACCCGTTGAAGCCCAAAGCTTCTTACCCCTCTTTAGGGGAACTCCCCTATTTAGCCGACACCCCTAGCAATCACGGCCTTTGGGGCGCCCGGAAACTAAAAAAGTCCCCACTCATAATAAACACGATACAAACAATGGCTCGTGCCCAAGCTTTCACACTTGTTTTTCCAGGTCTTGGCTGAGAGAGGCAGAGTTGTAATTCCCGAGGTCGCTTGACTCCAGGAGGGGCGAGGTGTGCAGTTGTAACCACACTGACTACTTGGGAACTCTTTCAAGAGCAGCTTAAAGATTAACTTTCTCGAGTTTCTGTGACCAAAACTGTCTGAGTGAATAGCGTGATTGGAAACTTGTGCAGGCGGGAGAAGCGCGGCCGCTCTTTCAACAGGCGATTTGTTCTCCTGTCTATGGCTCATTTCCATGCAAAGAGCCTGACATCAGAGCACCTTTTGTTGCTAAACGCTTTCTTTAGCTTCGCGGGGAGAGAGTCATGTGGAGCTGGAAGGACTCATTTTGAAGAGAGGGGGCCCGGGGAGTTCCCCCCAAGTTCCAGAGCCACCGCGGTCGCCCGGCGGGGCCCTGCCCAGACTTGCTGGAAGTGATGAGTCGCGTGCCTACTTAGTCGGTCCCGGTTACAGGAAGAGACGCCTTTGCAGCGGGTCGCATTGCTTCTGGGCTGCCAGGATTCCCCGCCGAAAAACTCAGTGGTGCGAACCTTGCCTCCTGCTACCCGGTGGCCGAGCCCAGCCGGGCCGGCAAAGTTTCGGGACTTGTCAGTCGCGCTGCCCACCGCCACCTCGAGCCGAAGTGCGGGCGCCTTCCGGGGGCGCCCGCGGGGTCGGAGGCCGCGGGGGATGCGGCGCGGGGGCGCGGCTCGGTGACGCGGCGGGCGGAGACCGGCGCCGGGGGCCGGGCGCGCGCTGCTGCGGGGCCGGGGCGCCCAGGGGACCCGGCCATGGAGGAGGACGCGGGAGCCGCCGGCCCGGCGCCGGAGCCGGAGCCCGAGCCCGAGCCCGCGCCGGAGTGTGAAGCGGGCGCTGGCATGTCCGAGGCGTTCTCTCGGCTCTGGACCGACGTGATGGGCATCCTGGTGAGTTACCTGCGGCCGCCGAGGCGCGCGGAAGGCGGGTCGCGGGCCCCGGGACGGGCCGGCTCCCGGCCACCCCGCGCTCCTTTGGCGCTCGCCGACCCGGCAAGCCCAGTCGGCCGAGTCTTCCTTCTCCGGCTCTAGTTCTTAGGGGGTTAAATACGCACGGTTTAGGATTTCAAACCCTAATTAAAAAATAAGCCGCCTCGGATCACATCAAAGTTTTTTGTTTTTTGTTTTAAACAATCGGGTATGATATTCAACAGTTTAATCTGGGACACCTGCTGAGAAGTTGGTGTGGAGAAAGAGTCCTTCAAAGACTGGGTGTAAATAAACCGTATTTGGCTGATGTGCTTTCACAGTTGGATTTGGGAAGAGGCTGATGTTACTGATGTTTATCTCTTCACCATTTGTTGTCTGACCGGGAGAGGAAACCAATTACCTCCTACTCAGAACCTCAAAAAGTTTACTTACTCTGTTTGCAGTTTTTAAGACTTGTAGATTTACTGGGTATTTGTTGTTATGTGTTGGGGACTAAAAATATTTTGCTAAATCTGTATTGTCATGTATTTTGAAATGTCCAGTAACTGAAACAGCCCATAGGTTTGGCAGAATTTCTGAAAAAATAGTCTTTAGGTGTGGAGGATGAAGCTTTAGCTTGCTTGTTCAGGGTTCAGTGCCTTGAAGAATTAGTAGTTTTGCTCGGTGGAACTGTAGATGGGTAGGTAGACTAGAATCAGGTGGGTGGGGGTTAGTACAGCCAGACATCTTAATCCACTCCTCGAGTCAACCTCAGTTTAAATGTGGAATTTAAACTGAAATTTAAATTTGGAATTGGCAGTTGTGTTGATCATTGAAAGAGGCTGTAGATTTCCTTGAAGGTCTTTTATTTTTTTAATGGAAGGAAGTGTCGTTTGTAGAAAGAAGCTCTTCCTTGGGAATGATGAAACCTTTCTCAGCACAGTAATTAAGCTCTAGGACTTTGGAGCGCATTAGCCTGGGTTCACATCCCAGCCCTTTTGTTGATTGACTGCCTGACCTCGGCCAAGGTAGCCAACCCTATTGATCTATTTCATCACCTGAAAAGTGAAGCAAAGGTTTGCTTTCTTAGGTTTCTCTCTGAGATTTAGCTAAGTTGAAGTAGAGCTTGTGCTCAGCATACCAGTATGCAGTTGGACTTCATAAATGATAGCTCTCATTTTTTTTTTCTTGCAAATAGTCCTGCATCTCATCTTTCCAGATGTCCTAAAGCCCCAGTTATTCCATTTTCAGGTGTCCATTGGTATTTATGATTATTCCTCTATAGAGAGCCAGGAAAGGTTGGTCGAAGATTTCTATCTGCTCTTCTCATTCTCCACTGTTTTAAAAATGTGCATTTAAAAATTTCTTTAACTTGTGCTTTTTGCGTGGGCCTTCAGTGAAATTCCAGAAAACCCAATGAACATGTAAAAGTTGCCGTGATAGATCATTTTTTGAAGTTTATCAGGCAGCAGGCATAGCTTGCTATTTCTTGCTTAGGTCTTACTCTAAATTTTCAGTCACTAAGAAAATTGATTTGATAGCATCACATTGTAAGGTGTGGGCTGAGGAGGGAAGGGTTAGAGGGGCTTGCTTAAATGGAAAGTGTGGGCTCAGGGTTGTTTTGGGGGGGGTGGCATGGGATATTTATTTTCTGAGAATTTGCTTTCCCTTCCCTGGCAGATTCCAGCGCTGTTGGGTCAGTTGTAGCAGAGTGTTCTTTGGCTGAGTTAAAAGATGGGGTGGGGCTCCAGAATCCCAAACCTGTTATCTAAAGGCAGATGCAGGAGAAAAGAAAATAGGTACTTCTTACAGAGCTAATAGTTCAGTGTGAGGCAGAAAGAACGGAAAGACTGTCCCAGACAGGTATTATTCACTCGTGTTTTCCCATCTTTTATAATGTCTTATTTTCCTTTGAGTCTTGGGCATCAAGACTGTTCCTTCGTAAAATGCACTTGAAGAAGACATAGCTTACCTGTGTGTTCATGCCTTTACGAAGTCACTAGGAGCAAAGGATCTTTATTCTGTTTTTTTTCCGCTCCCATCGAAGTGTTTATATTAAGAAACTGTTTTAGGATGAATGTAAGACACAAAACTAGCAGTTGACTGTCTCTGTTCTTACAGAGATAAAAGACACCATTTCCTTCATGTTATGTTTAAAATAGGGGATTATCTATCAGCCTAGACAGTGAAGTAACTTGATCGGTGGCACAGGTACTTTGTGAGTGGCTATGTCAGATTGCACCCCAGTTCTCTGACCCCCACCATTCTGGAGCCTGGTGCCGTGGCGTTCCGTAACTGTCCCCGATCAACTTGAGAGAATGTAATTAACCACATCCAGTATTTTAGGAAAATCCTACTTGGAAGATTCTTTTTTCAATATTCAGGAGGGGAATGGCGATAGTAGGATAACTATACTTTTTTAAGTGAGTGAGCACAGCTCCGAGGTGCAGAACAGTGAGAGCCACTTGTCCCCTGTGGATTTTGTTGGTTCTAACCCCAGGAAAGGGTGTTACCCAGAGGCTTTGACGTCAGTAAATACGGGATGGTTGTTGGGGCTTATCCACTCCAAATGCTGTAGTTCGTTAGGACACATTTTGCATTTAAATTAATTCAGTCCTGCTTAGTTCAGCACCAACTTGTTGCTTTTAGATAATTGTTAAGAAAACGCTTATTTAGATATGTAATAGTATAATTTATGGCTTGCAAAATGTTTGAGCATGCTTGGAGGAATACATGCTAATAAGTGACTATGTAAACAGATCTAGAATTAAGAGAAAAAACACTGTTGATGGTGTGGGCCTGGAGGGCATGGCCAGTGTTTTATGCATGTTTCTACCTCCATGGCTTGGGGCTAAGGATGCGGTTTTACTGAATGAAAAAGACGAAAAATAGGTACTCAAATGCGTGAGCCACTTCAAAATACAGCTCTGTAAAGACTCCTGCACTGGCTTTAATGGGGTATATTTATTAAGACTTGAATAAATTCTACTGATGCTGACGCTACCGCTTGGACAGTTTCATCATGCAAGCTCCAATCCTGGCGCTTCCACCGAAAAACGTAATGGCAAATTGCGAAATGTTTGTAAACCCTGAGCCATTAAACCACGGCCTTCTTGTGAATGTGCTATTCTGTTCTCTAACCTGGCAGCCTGTGGCCAGCCTGGGTTTTCAAAGCCCATCACCTTTCCTGGGGACATGCTTAGACTTCCGTGGAGAACAAGTTAGAATCCTTTGGGCTTGTACTCTTTTATCTTTACTCCATGGTTGCAGACAAAACATTCTTTTTTTGGGGGGGGGGGTTTAAGAGTAGAAATTGCTGAGGTTATCAGATGTGGTGGATCCTATTTTTCAGCCCGGAGTATCCATTTGGTAAGTGGTGATGGTTCATAAGTTTTTCTTCTAGAATTTGAGGGTGTCTTACAGCAGAGTCCCGCCATTAAAAGTCCTTGTTCACTGGCTAGGGAGGGGAAGGGAGTTAGTAAGTGACTATTGTTTGCAGGATCCTGCAAGATGCACCTCCCCCAAACCTTACATTTCCCTGCTAAGATCCTACAATTTACACCCATTTCCTAGCAAAGCTTGGAAACTATCCATTGTGTAGACAAACTCTGCACAAAGGACCTAACCCTACTCTAATTCCTGTGCAAGCTACCGAAAAGAAGGTAGTAGGTTTATCTAAGTTTATCTTCAGGGTAAGTCATCTGTTAGGTTTACTGTGTCTTGCTCTTTGCTGAAGTCCCCGTCCTTCCTAAGACCCTCCTTGGCTTTGCAGGTTTAGGCCAAGTGTGGGGGAGGGGAGAAGTCGGTGGGATTCCTAGGGAGCTTTTAACATGCACACTCCTTTGTAAGGACCGCTGGGTGATTTACATATTCCTTGGGTAGAGTTTTCTGTTAAGCCCTTCAGCTAAAGACTTAATTTTAGGTCTTGGAAGCTGAGAGTCAGCCTCGCTTTCAGATATTCTGATTTCATCCTAATTTTACGTTCCTGAGAGTCCGCTGAAAGCCCTTGGCTTTTATAAGCGGGAGGCACTGACTAAAGAACCTTGGAAATCAGCTCCCTCATTTGAAGAGGAGGAATAGAGGGCCCTTAAGGTCACCTAAGGACCAGAATGCACATCCCCTGATTTTCAGTTTGCCAAAGGCAAAGTTAAGTGTTTTAGTTCTGGCTGAGGTCGTTGCCCTTTTGCTGTCAAAACTTATGAAATAATTTATCACCCAAACATAAATGCATAAATATAGTATGAAAGACAATGTTACCTTGAGACGGGACAGATGGGAAGAAATTCAAATAAGCAAATTGATTGAGCTCGGGAACAAGCAAGCACTGTAGCATTTCGTTTTCTGGTGGATTCCTTTGAAGAAACTAACATATCCCATGGAAATATGAATTTTTTGGAGTTCCTGTTGTGGTTTAGTGGCTTAAGGATCCACCATCTTTATGAGGATGCAGGTTTGATCCCTGGCCTCGCTCCGTGGGTTGTGGATCCCATGTGGCTGTGGCTGTGGTGCAGGCCGCAGCTGCAGCTACCCTTTGATGCCTGGCCCAGGAACTTTATATGCCACAGGTGGGGCTGTAAAAAGAAAGGAAAAAAAAAAAAAAAAAAGAAATGTTAATAATTTCTCACACCAGGAAACACATATTTTTTCACAAATTGCTGAATTTTATTTTTAAAGTTTATTTCATTGACATATAGTTGATTTACAGGGTTGTGTTCATTTCTACTGTACAGCAAAGTGATTTAGTTTTTACGCATATATATTCTTTTTCATATTCTTTTCCATTATACTGTATTATAGGATAATGAATATAGTTCCCTGTGCTATATAGTAGGACCTTGTTGTTTATCCATTCTGTATGTAATAGTTTGCATCTGCTAATCCCAATCTCAATCCATCCTTTCCACCCCCGCCCTCCCCCTTGGCAACCATAAGTCCGTTCTTTATGCCTGTGAGTCTATTTCTGTTAAGTGTATGTCATAATTTAGGTTCCACATACAAGGGATAGGGTATTTGTCATTCTTTTTCTGACTTAACTTCACTTAGCATGATAATCTCTAGTTGCATCCATATTGCTGCCAATGGCGTCATTTCATTCTTTTCTTACGGCTGAGTAGTATTCCATGGTATATGTGTACCACATCTTCTGTATCCATTCATCTGTCAATGGACATGTAGGTTGTTTCCAAGTCTTGGCTATTGTAAACAGTGCTGCTGTGAGCATAGGGGGTGAATGTATCTGTTTGAATTACAAAAATCTGTTTGAATTACAATATGCCCAGGCATGGGATTGCTGGATCATAGTGGTGATTCTATTTCTAGTTTTTTGAGGAATCCATTTTCTATAATGGCTGCACCAATTTACATTCTCGCCAACAGTTTAAGAGGATGCCTTTTCTCCATACCCTCTCCAGCATTTGTTCTTTGTAGACTTTGACCTGTGTGAGGTGATAGTTTTGTTTTTGTTTTGTTTTTGTCTTTTTAGGGCAGTACCCATGGCATATGGAAGTTCCCAGGCTAGGGGTCAAATCAGAGCTGTGGTTGCTGGCCTACACCACAGCCACAGCAACATGGGATCAGAGCTGCAGCTGCGTCTGAGACCTACACCACAGTTCAGGGCAACACCGGATCCTTAACCCGCTGAGCGAGGCCAGGGATCGAACCTGCATCCTCATGGTTACTAGTCGGGTTTGTTACCACTGAGCCTCAATGGGAACTCCCGTGAGGTGATCGTTTTGACTTGCACTCCTCTGATGATGATGAACATCTTCTCCTGTGCCTGTTGGCCATCTGTGTATGTCTTCTTTGGAGAAATGTCTATTTGGGTTTTCTGCCCATTTTTTTCATTGGATTGTTTGTTTGCTTGTTTCATTATTGAGTTGTATGAGCTGTTTGTATAAGCCCTTGTTGGTCGCATCCTTTGCAGATATTTTCTCCGAATCCATAGGTTGTCTTTTATTTTATTTATTTATTTTATTTTATTGCAAAAGCTTCTAAGTTTGATAGGTCTAATTTGTTTATTTTTGCTTTTTTTGTATTGCCTTGGGAGACTGACCTAAGAAAACATTGGTATGATTTACATCAGAGAGCATTTTGCCTATATTCTCTTCTAGGAGTTTTATGGTGTCATGTCTTATATTTAAGCCTTTAAGCCATTTAATGTATTCTTTTTAAGCGTACTTTCTGCTTCAGACTTAACTGTCATAATCCCACTTTGATGTATGTATGATGTATTTACCCATGGTTTACACAATCCTTACCTTAGGGAAGAAACAAAATTGATCTCAAAATAATGCATTTAGATGGATCCAGGCTAAAGCTCTAAAAATTAACTGTGCCGTTTAATACCAGCGAGTATAGACTAAGACTATAGAAATAACCAAGCCTTCAGATTGATTTTGAAGTAAAATGTATTTTGATGATGACTTGGATTTGTCATTTTTCAGATGGTATGCTTATGTATTTATTCATTTAAATTGGTAATGAGACCCAAAATTGGTGAGTCTGTTCCTCCTTAGCTTTGCTTCTAGCCAGCTAGCCGTCCAGTGTCCCACCTTTTGTTTCATAAGATGTTTCACTTGGTAGCATCGATTCTTTATGAATGGAGATGTTTCATAGAAATAACCTAGCTTGGGAGTTCCCGTTGTGGTGCTGTGGTTAATGAATCCGACAAGAAACCATGGGGTTGAGGGTTCAATCCTTGGCCTTGCTCAGTGGGTTAAGGATCCAGCGTTGCTGTGAGCTATGGTGTGGGTCGCAGACGCAGCTCGGATCCCACATTGCTGTGGCTCTGGCGTAGGCCGGCGGCTACAGCTCTGATTCGACCTCTAGCCTGGGAACCTCCATGTGCCACAGGAGCGGCCCTAGAAAAGGCAAAAAGACAAGAAAAAAAAAAAAAAAAGAAATAACCTAGCTTGTATTTTTTTCTTGCTTGTTAAGTTATGTAATAGAGACAGCTCCAGCACGGAGACTGGGGACCCAGGCACTGGGGGATCTTGGACACTCAGAAGCCAAAAATCTCATTATATTCTAATGAGATTGTTTTTCCTCTCTTTAATCAGTATTCTTTCTTTTCTGAGGGGATGCCTGTTGCCTTTCATGTTTCTCAACTGATTGGTGAAAAGGTGAATTCATTTGCGTTGGTAATGAATGCTCTGTAGACTTTTGTTCCTTGTGACTATAGAGACACTTTGCAGCTCTCCGTGGTGTTTATAATGCAGATTTGATTCCTGGCTGATTTTGTTGCTTCATCCATTGTTTGTTTGTTTGTTTTACTGCAAGTAGTGAGAGAGGAAAGTCCAGTGTGTCTACACATCACCCCTTGCCTGGTTGTGGCTTCGTTTTCTGTTCTGGCATGCAAAACTAAAAGTGAATTAGAAGTGAAAGAAGAATAAATGGTATAATTGTAATTTTAACTGAAAGTGTCACTGAAGGGCGGAACAACAACAAAATCTTAGTATGTGTCCTGAGCCGGAGTTACTTTAAAAATTTATCCTAGTTAATTTTGTGGACTTGAATACTTTTGCTTAAGACTTACTATAAACCAACACTTTTTTCAAACTAGAGGTAAAAAAATGTTTCTCTACTTTTTTGGGTGCTCTTAAAAATAGTGTTTCAACATTAAGTTATTTATTATAAAGAAGAAAGGAATATTCTAGTTTAAGACTAAATCGCTATAGGCTTGCATCCATTTCATAGGATTTTAAAGGCTTCACTTATAAGATAAGATAAATCATTAACATTTTCACAAATTGTTTGGAAAGACCCAGGGTTAAAAAAAAATTTTTTTTTTTTTTAACAAAACCGCGGTGAGATGGCCCCGTACACCTATAACAATGGCCACAATCTGGAACGCTGACAACACTGAAGCAGATACGGAGCCACAAGAACTCTTGTTCTTTGCGGGGGAAATTGAAAAATGGTACAGCCACTTTGGAAGACTGTAGAAATTTCTTTTAAGACTAAACTATATAGTCTTACCATCCAGTCCAGCAATTGCACTCTTTGGTATGTACCCAAAGAGAGTGAAATTTTATGTCCACACAAAAACCTGCATACAGCTATTTATAGCAGCTTTATTCATAATGGCCAAAACTCGGAAGCAACCAAGATGTCCTTCTCTAGGTGAATGGTGGTAGAATAATATTTAGTGCCAAAAAGAAATGAGCTATCAAGCCAACAAAAGATGTAGAAGAACCCCAAATGCATATTACTAAGCAAAAGAAGCCAGTCTGAAAAGGTTTTTTGTTCAGACTATATGATAGGTTGGAAAAGGCAAAACTGTGGAAATAGTGAAAAGATCAGTGATTGCCAGGGGTTTGCGGGTGGGTGGGGGAGCACTGGGATGAATAGGTAGAACACAGAGGATTTTTATAATGGTGAGGAGATACAGGCACAACACCAAGAGGCCACAGTAAAGCAAGGTCATGGAGGGGTGATTATGGTGTGGACAAGGTAGGTGCATCTGCTCCAATGAGTACTGTGGGTTTATTTCAATACCACCAAGCAGTCCTCAACTTCTCAGTGGGCACAGAACAGGTTTCCCACAAATTTAATTCAAGTCTGACGCTATCGAGTGTCAAATTCCACAGGCTAAGGGCTGCCCCTGTTTCAGATCCCAGTTGCATGTCCTGGATTGTTGCTTGACTTTTGACCAACAGCCTGTATAAATCAGAGGTTCCCGCAAGGCCCACTTAGATTGCATTAATTTGCTAGAGCAGCTCACAGAACTGAGGAAACCAACTTACTTACTAGATTAACCCATGTATTTACTAGATCTCCAGTTTGTTATAACGGGATCTAACTCAGGGCAAGGTCTGTGGGAAGGCGCAAGGAGCTTCAGGAGCTTCCGTGGTCTCTGGGGCACCACTCTCCCTGAATCTCCACGTGTTCACCAATCTGGATGCTCTCTAGACTCTGTGCTTTTCGGTTTGTATGGAGGCTTCCTTCTATAGGCCTGATTGATTAAGTCATTGGCCTTTGGTCACTGAAGTCAGTCTCCAGCCGCTCTTGCCTCCTAAGGATGTGGGGGATGGGGTGAGACTGAAAGTTCCTACCAGTGATCACCGGGTCTTCCTGGTGACCAGCTCCACCCCAGGCCATCTAGGAACCCCACCCAAAGTCACCACAGTGTCAACTCTGGTGTGCTCTGAAGCATACCCCATGAATGACAAAAGACACTCCTGTCACTCTAAATTCCAAGCATTTGGAAAGCCATGCCAGGACTGGGAGGAAGACCAAGTATATATTTCTTATAAATCACAATATCATAGTGGGAGATAGTGATAATAATGATAATGATAATGAGGGAAGCTGTGCGTGTTTGGGGGGTCATGCATATATTGGGAATCTCGGTACGTTCCTTCAACTTAGCTGCTAGTCTTGAACTGCTAAAAAAAAAAAATGGAGTCTTTTTTTTTTTTTAAATGGAGTCAATAAGAAGAGAATAGTTAAATTTTTGTTTTAATGGAGAGAAGAGTAACAGAATGGGAACATTTAGAAACAAAAAAAATTAATTAAATACCTCTTAAAAAACTGAAAGTTTGTTTTGTGGGGCAGTTAAAAGCAAAGGAAGCAGATCAGACTGGTTTCTAATCTTGGCTTTGAAATTTAGTGGACATGTGACCTGGGTTAGTTCCTTAAGCACTTTGTGCCTTGGTTACCTCATCGGTAAAATGAGGGTGATAGCCAGCGGCATCATTGAGTCTGGTAAGATTAATTAAATCACTAGAACTGAGCATAGCAGATGGTATGCAGATCATAAGTATTCATTATTAACTGTTGATAGTTAAATCTAGTTGGAATGTGAATTGATTTCCTTAATTAATTGCAGTCTCATCTTTAAATGGAGGGATGATCTGATTCCACGTGTTCAATTTAGGATTGGCATTAACTATTTAATTTATGTCAAATGTCCTTTTTAGAATACAAAATTTAAAAATAAATACATAAATTGCTTCAAAGTATTAGCCTTCAGGTTTCATGTTAGGACATAGGTGTTGGAAAATATTCTATAAAAAAATGCTCAACGATGTGAGAGAAAGAATATATATATGTATGTGTGACTGGGTCACTTTGCTGTACAATAGAAAATTGACAGAATATTATAAACAAGCTATAGTGAAAAAAATAAAAATCATTTAAAAAATGCTCAACATTGCTAATTATTAGAGATGCAAGTCAAAACTGCAATGAGATACCACCTCACACTGGTCAGAAGGGCCATCATTAAAAAGTCTACAAATAACAAATGCTGGAGAGGATGTGGAGAAAAGGAAACCCTCCTACACTGTTGGTGGGAATGTAAATTGATGTAGCCATTACGTAAAACAGTAAGGAGGTTCCTCAGAAAACTAAGGATAAAGTCACCCAGTGATCCAGCAATCCTGTTCCTGGACATATATCTGGACAAAACTGTAATTTGGAAAGATACATGCACTCCTATGCAGCACTATTCACAATAGCCAAGATATGGAAACAACCTACATGTCCATAAACAGATGAATGGATAAAGAAAATGTGATTAGGAGTTCCCGTCGTGGTGCAGTGGTTAACGAATCCAACTAGGAACCATGAGGTTGCGGGTTCGGTCCTTGCCCTTGCTCAGTGGGTTAATGATCCGGTGTTTCCGTGAGCTGTGGTGTAGGTCACAGACAAGGCTCGGATCCCGAGTTGCTGTGGCTGTGGTGTAGGCTGGTGGCTACAGCTCCGATTAGACCCCTAGTCTGGGAACCTCCATATGCCGCGGGAGCGGCCCAAGAAAGAGCAAAAAAGACCAAAAAAAAAAAAAGAAAATGTGATGTATATAAAACAGAATACGACTCAGCCACGAAAAATAAAATAATGTCATTGGCAGCAGCATGGATGCAACTGGAAATTATCCTACTAAGTGAAGTAAGTGAGAAAGAAAGAGAAAGACAAATATCATATCCTTTATGTGCGGAATCTAAAATATGACATAACTTATCCTATCTAGGAAACAGAGACAGACTCATGGACAAGGAAAATAGGTTGTAATTGACAAGAGAGAGAGGGTTGGGGGAGGGATGGCGTGAGAGGGTGGGATTAGCAGATGGAAGCTCTTCTACACGAAGGGGATAAACAAGGTCCTACTGAACAGCACAGAGCACTGTCGTCAATATCCTATGTCAACCATAGTGGAAAAGAATGAATATACATATAATGGTTTAAAAAAAGAGTATGCACGTATGTATAACTGAATCACTTTGCTGTACAGCAGAAAGCATAACACTGTAAGTCAATGATACTTGAACAAAAAGGAAAAAAAAAGAACAAGAAAAGAATAGTCTCTACTCAAGGAAGACAATGCATAAAACTTGTGAGGAGGTAGGGTTTTCTGAAGGCAAGAAGATATTTGTAATGAAAACGTATTTTCTGTTCCAAGTGGTGTCCAGGCCGCTATTTTCAGGTCTCTAGTGATTGAGTAACACAATAACATGAGATCTCTAAGTTGACTTCTTAGAAACATGTAAACTATTGAAAGCATCTACTTAACCAATGATTTTACTTTTTGAGTGCTGGACTCATGTGGATGTATAAAATCTATTTTCGTTGTCTTGAACTTTTTTGGAGAATATTATCCCGGGACTTTATTGAAGTAACTAGTGTTTCTGTTGGGGTTGCAAAACATTCATTCTGTATTTTTGCATCTTAGTTAGGAATCTTCAGCCTCCAATCAAAAACTTATAGGAGTTCCCATCATGGCACAGTGTTAACGAATCTGGCTGGGAACCATGAGGTTGCGGGTTCGATTCCTGGCCTGGCTCAGTGGGTTGAGGATCCGGTGTTGCCATGAGCTATGGTGTAGGTCGCAGACGCGGCTCGGATCCTGTGTTGCTGTGGCTCTGGCGTAGGCCGGCAGCTACAGCTCCGATTGAATCCCTAGCCTGGGAACCTCCATGTGCTGCAGGAGCGGCCCTAGAAAAGGTGAAAAGGCAAAAAGGCAAAAAAAAAAATTTATTAAAGTATCATATGGTCATGTTCCCACCAGAGCTCAAAGCAACCTGTAAACACACATCAGTGTGAATATGATAGAAAATGGAATCCCTTGTGGTTTGAGGAAGAATGACTAAAGGTGCCACTGACATACGTTTTAATCTGGGGTAACTTCATTATGCATCTACAGAAAATCCGAAGGAATTTGAAACGTTGAGAAAGTCCGGGAAAATGAACATTTCGTGCCGGTGAGATAAAACATTTCATTTTTAAAGCATACTTCATCATGAATTACAGCTTTATTGAAAACTGTCCACCAAAGTATCGCCTTAGGACATAGTCTATGGGAAAAGATCCTTACTGCCTCTGCACACAGGGCTTCTAGTTACTTCACATGTGGTGTCCAGGTGGTGACTTAATGAAAGCCCCTCATGACACTGATGCGTGGTAGTGATCTGCCCGGATTAGGATATTATGACATTGAGGTTATGAGATGAGCGTTAAAGTAAATAGGTGTCAAATGAGTCATAAAAGGTACATGAAAGATACAGTAAAATCCATGTGAAATAACTAGCCCTGGCCAAGAACTGGGTAGTGTTTCAACAAAACAGAACGCAGATGGTAACCCCCCCATTCTGTATCAAAGACTTTTCAGCTTGTCCATCACTGAAAGGTCGAACATGCCAGAACTTGTGTCTTTCAAAAGCAGGATAGCTTCCATGGTGGAAGAGCTTCCGTAGAAACTGGCAGGGAGGCAAATAGAATGAGTACACTCCTTTAAACACCAAGAGATTTTCAGCAGGTCACATCTAAGAAGTACTGCTCTAAAGATTAAATGATAAGACTTACATTGGCATGTAATTCCTTGCACTTCATAGTGTGTCTTTACAAGCATTGACTGGTTTAATGCCCTTAGAGCTTTCAGAAGCCCAGTCTTGTTGGCGGCTACAGTTTCCTAGCCTCATGAGTTCTCCAGGTTCCTGGTTTCCTTTTCAAACAATCCTGACATTTCTCATTGCCCATATTTCAGTACCCATAATTCAACAAGTTCTGGTGGATTTGGCTTCTGCAAATTCTAGGCTTTCTAAGTTCATTTTTGGGGCGGGGTTGGGGGGACATCACTGAGCCATGCCAGAAGTATCTGGGCCAGGACTTGAACCTGCACTGAAGCAGTGTCAACATGGGATTCTTAACCACTAGGTCACCAGGAAACTCCCCACATTCATCTATTTTACCTGTAGATATTTTCAAATTGCCCCCCCCCGCCCCCATCCCCCTGTAGACCAGACCCCTGAACTCTACTCTTTGAGCAGAGTTCAGGGGTCAAGCTGGGTTTTCCCATTTTCATCCAGGCTGCCTGGTGTCTGAGTCTTGGATGCCGTGGTGTGGGTCATTGCAGCAGACATTCAAGATTTTGCAGGCTCACCTTTTCCAAAGAGGCAGAGAGAAGCATAAATGACCGGTGTCTCACTGTCACCAGCTTGCCACAAATTCTAGACAAGCCAGACTTTAGTTCTCATAACTTCCAGTTTGTTCAACTGGGGGAAACAGGAGACCCACTTTCACAACACTGGCAAAAGCAGATTCTCCCGTTGGCAGCCAAAAAGTTTGTCAAACTGCAAAACAGTCTGGTTTTATGATATTAGGTTTATCTTTTAAAAAAACAATCAAGATTTTGAAAAAAGCACACACACCTCTCATTTGTATACCTGTGGACTTACTTGCAGACAAGTTTAAGGGTGTTTTTATTTCAAGTCCTTACATATAAAGAAGAAAATCCAGAGCAAGAGTTGCTCAAGGGTGCTAGATTACAGATAGTTCCAAAGGATCAGCAAAGACCCAAGGAACAAGCCAAAGCAAGACTGGTTTAAATCCTGAATGTGCTAGTTAGGTCAAGATAAGTAAGTATTGAATTATGCAATATAGTTGGCAGCCAGGACTGATGAGGCTGCACATGCTGTTTGGGTAGAAAAATGACTTAGCAAATTGACTGAGGGGTGGTATGCACACATTACCTGCTTGGGCCTCCAAAGGTCTCAGTCAAAACAAGCTTTATGATCACAACATTGTAAATCCACTGTACTTCAATAAAACTTTAAAAAATGAAAAACCAAAAAACTCTGTTAGCTTAGAAAAAAGCATGCCGGTGTTGCTGTGGTGCTTTGGATGTGACTGGTAGTGACTGCTGTACAGCTAAGAATATTGCCAACATTCTGAATTATCTTTTTTTTTTTGGCTGAGCCCATGGCATTGCAAGTTCCTCTGCCAGGGATCAAACTTGCAGCACAGCAATGATCTGAGCCATATCAGTGACAACACTGGGTCCTTAACCCAGTGAGCTACCAGGGAACTCCTAAGGTATCTTTTAAAAATTAAGGATGAGGAGTTCCTGTTGTGGTGAAGCAGGTTAAGAACCCGACTAGTGTCCGTGAGGATGCGGGTTTGTGTTCGTTCCCTGGCCTCGCTCAGTGGGTTAAGGATCCCATGTTGTTGCAAGCTGCAGCGTAGGTCACAAATGTGGCTCAGATCTGGTGCTGTCATGGCTGTGGTGAAGGCTGGCAACTGCAGCTCCGATGGGACCTCTAGCCTGGAACTCAGAAGAAAAAGAAAAGGGTGATTACCTTTTTTTCTTAAATTTAAATTTAAGTCACTACTCCTTTAGACCATAGAGCAGTCAATTAATTGGTTCTTTGGCCTCTGGTTTTCTAGTGCTTTCTGTCTCTGTCGTCTTTTATGGACTTTTATGTAAAAAATAGAAGCATATTTTTATGTGGCAATGTAGGGAGAGTGTGGCAGAGAGACTCAAACATTTTTTCTCCTGCAAACCAAGGGAACTTAGAAGTTCAGTTGTCAGCAGATTCTTCGAGGGACGTCCTTTATTGATTCTTACAGCTCTGCATTCCACGCTTCCTTGAAGCCTCAGAGCTCGGTGGCCAGAACAAAGAACACTCTACAGTTTACTACTCAGTCAACCATTGTAATTATTGTTTTGTTCCTCAAGGAATTTGGAGGTTGTATTTCTGTGCCATAGTTGGAAGATTCTTCATGAAACTTGACTGCCATAAAGACCTGTTTGTAAAGCCATTTTAGTGAAGATGCGATGGGGCAGAAAGACTGGGTGACCTAGAAATAATAAGAATACCGTGGTTGGGAATTCCTGCCGTGGTGCAGCAGAAACAATCCAACTAGGAACCGTGAGGTTGTGGGTTCGATCCCTGGCCTCACTCAGTGGGTGAAGGATCTGGCGTTGCCGTGAGCTGTGGTGTAAGTCGCAGACATGGCCTGGATCTGGCGTTGCGGTAGCTGTGGTGTAGGCTGGCAGCTGTAGCTCTGATTTGACCCCTAGCCTGGGAACCTCCATATGCTGCAGGTGTGGCCCTAGAAAAGACAAAAAAAAAAAAAAAAAAAAGTAAAAAAAAAAGTATACTGTGGCTGGCAGCTGATACTGATTGGTTATGTACTATGTGCCAAAGACAGCGCTAAGCTCTTTCCATGTGTTTCCTCATTTTGTTCCTGTAACCGCTCGAGGTGGTGGTTTAGGTTGAAATGTATCCCCCCAAGGAATGTATGTTAAAGACTTAACCCTCAGTCTTAATCTCAGGATGCAATCCTGTTTGGAAATAGGATCTCTGTAGGTTTAATCAAATCAAGAGGAGGTTGGTGGAGTGGACCCTAATCCAAAGTGGGGAAAGTTGGACACAGACACAGGCACGCTCAGGGGGACGACGATGTGACACAGAAAAATGATAGGAAGATGAAGAATTAGCATTGTGCACCTGTTGCAGCAAGGAATGCCGAAGGGTCCAAGCTGGGAGGCAAGGAAGGATTCCCCTATAGATTTTAAAAGGGTCATGGCCCTGCTGAAACCTTGATTTTGGACTCCTCACCTCGAGAACTGTGAAATAATACATTTCTGTTTTAAGCTGTTGACTTAAAAAAGAAAAAAGCACAACTTGTAAGTTGAGAGTTAAGTTTTATTTGGGGTGAAATTAGGACCTAAGCCCGAGACACAGCACCTCAGGGAGCCCCGAGAAACCACTCCGAGGAGGTGAAGGGGGAAGCTAGGATATATAGCTCTGGCAACAAAGGGAAGGTGGTAGGAACAAAAGATGTACAGAAAACCATTTCTCTGGGAAGATGTAAAGGTCTGTGCTTACTGGAATCTCTCCTTTGATATGCACCTCAGCTACAGGCTGGTATTCTTTCTTTCCCAAGGCTCACCCTTGGGAGTGGCTGACCGTGACATCTATTGTTTTGTCTACTTAGCTACGCCCAGGAGGTAGTAATTCAGACAGCTCTGAAATGCTGCCCCACAGAGGAAAGGGGAAACATCAAGATGTGAGTGATAAAGGCGCTGGGGGAGGGGCATGTAGCCGGGCATACCTTCTAGGGAGTTCGCTGCTGGCCTCGTGAAAGTTGCTACTAGTCACAAGGAGCAGACATCTCCATGAAGGGTTTTCGTGTTTTTCTAGATATGAGGACATGCAAGAAGTGGGCTCATAAAATCTCCTAAAAACATCTAACCATCTGAAGACCTGCTCTTTGTTTCCCTAGAGCAGAGAGTGTCTCACTTCTGGCTGGAGGTCGAATGGGAGCTGGAGTTTCCAGCCTACACCAGAGCCACAGCAACCTGGGATCTGAGCCATGTCTGTGACTTACACCACAGCTCACAGCAACGCGGGATCCTTAACCCACTGAGCGAGACCAGGGATCGAACCTGCGTCCTCGTGGATGCTAGTTGGGTTCGTTAACCGCTGAGCCATGACGGGAACTCCTCTAGTTTTAGCACGTTGCATGGCCAACACCTTTACCAGCAGGAGAAGGAAAACTGAGAAGATCAATGAGCAGTGTGCCTCAGGAAGAACTTGACCGTGGCCGCACAGACACCTGTGCCACAAAGACTTACTGGGTTTGGGTGGGTTCCACCAGGGCAGAGGAAGACAGACTCCTCTATTCCTCCCCCAAGTGCTAGGGAGTAACAAGAGAAACAAAGATAGAAGGAAGTGCAGTCACTTTCCTTGGTGAAGGTCCACCGTTTCTCATTCGATAAGATGGGAAATTGCATTGAGTCTCATCTTCCCACCCAAATAAGCCCTCAGACCAGTAGCTATGGTTCTTCCCTCTTCTGCTCACCACTATCATTACTCTCTCGTTTTATGTCTGTCTGTCTGTCTCTGTATCTATCAAGAGATGAAAGTGAGGAAAGGGAGGGGGGTGGGTGAGGAGGAAATGGAAACTTCAGAAAGCCTTATAACCATTGTTCTGAAGTGATAGAATTGAATTAATCCTTTAAAGAGGGAGTTCCCGGGTGGCTTGAGGGTTAAGGGTTGGCATTGTCACTGCCGTGGCTCTGGTTACTGCTGTGGCGCAGGTTCAGTCCTTGGCCTGGGAACATCTCTATGCTGTGGGTGTGGACAAAAAACTCCTCCAAAAAGGACCACACTTCTTTGTCCCCCCCCATCTCAACCATTACCCAGAGCAGAAGTTGGGAGAGGGTGTGGAGATAAAAGCAGATGAGGTCCCATTGGTGCCAGGACTGACTTCTAGGGCGGGGCAAATGAACTGGGCGGGAGGGAGGTCAGAGACATTGGCAGAGAGTTTTGGGGGATGGGGCTACCTGGCTGCAAAGGAATGTTGGTGATATCCCTAAATCTCAGGCTGCCCTACTTCACCCTTAAGAGGGAGATGAATGTGGTATTCCGTAACGGCTATATTAGGAAAGGAGTGATAGAAGTTTCTGGATGAAAACGTTAACGTCTTCTTGAAACGTCTCCTGATTTCTTTCCCTTTACTCCTGGTTTTTGAGCCTGCGTAGAATGTTGCAGGTATCTTAGCTATGATGCAAACGTTGGGGTCAGAAACCACTCCTTATTGGATTGCTGAGGGTTAGGAATGAAAGTAAGAGAGGATATGGAGACAATGGAAATAATTTATAGTGTGTATTATTCTCTGTGGATTCTTTACCAGACATTTTTAATTAAAATCTTATGGGATATTCTTCCTAAAAGGTTCAGACCCCCGGAATAAATTAATGTAAATCCCCACCATTCGTTCAGAATAAATGCTTTCAGAGAACTCTTTGTAAAGTAAAATAGATAGTTAGAAAAATAAAACTTCCTATAGCATCTGTAGCCCATCCTGTTAGTAATGGACTGTTCCCTATAGTACATTACTGTAGATGACTTTTCCAAGTTTAGTTCAGTGATTCAAGCCAAAACCTTCATCACTTCCCTTTTGAGACTGTTACACACCCCAGCAGACAGCCTATTAAGGAACTTCTGATTTGCAGAGGAAAAGAAAAATTTTAAAGTTGAGATTGAGAAAGAAGATGATTCATGGTCCCAAAGGAAGAGGGCCCCAGAAATTTTCAGAGATGGCCCCCTGTTCCCCCCACTTCCTTTGGAAACATACTCACCAAGGGGCTGTGGAAAGTCAGTGGCGTGAGCACACGGAGTTGTGTGCAGTCCCTTCAAAGAAGGACAGTGGAGTCAGTAATTTGGTGTCAAGTTCAGCGATGGGTAAAAAAGGGTGTAGACACCGCATTAGTGTAATGTGGGAGTTAAAAATGCAAATGTTGGCTGTCCTGAGCACATTTAGAGTTTATGATTCACTATTCAAGGAGTATATAAAACCAGAAATCGTTAGTTGGGGCTAGTTGGGGCGGGAAAGGACTCAAGGCCAAAAGGAAGATTTCTTTGGTGCAAGGTCAAGGTAAGGGTCAGTTCTGGCTGGTGGCTCTGCCTATAATTGACAGGCTTGTTGACAAAGGGGTAGAGTGAGCACTCTTCCCAAGAGTTTTGATAGCAACAAACATTGCAACAGAGTAACAGTCAAACACCAAGTCAAAGATACCAACACAGGTCTTTGCGCAGTCGCCCATTGCCCACCCCACCCACCATCATCCTTGCTCCCATCTGAGAGTGTTCCTGAGACCTTTCATAAGCCAATATGGCATCAAGTGCAGAGGCAGTTACCTTAGAACACATCTTGCTAACAGACACTCAAAGTACAGTTGACTCTTGGCTCTCACTATGTTGCCTCTTGTCCACCATTGCCAAGTAGAAACTTGGAGACAGAGTTTTGGGTGAAAGAGAAAAAGACAACTTTGTTGCTTTGCCAGGCAAAGGGGGTCACAGCAGACTAATGCCTTAAAGACTGTGCCCCCATTAGGAGGTGGTTTTATAGTTTAAAGAGTGGAAAAATAGGGCTGCAGATAAGGATTGGGGTAGAGGCAAGCTTGCACCAACTTTCAAAGCTGGTGTTTAGTGGCCCCCAGAACTGGTTCTGGTGGACCTCCTTCCCAGCATGAAGAATGCCTCATCAAGTAGTTCTTTCATTTGTTGGGGGTTTTAGTTCTGCAGAAAGGCTCAAAGATCCTCTTTGATTTCCTCTTTGCAAGAACAGATGCTAATGTAGGTCTTCATAAAAGTGAAGTGGTTTTGAAAAGTGGGGGATAGCTGTATTACAAAAGCCAGCACATTCTATGATTCACAAAACTCTTTTCTCCAAGTTTTTTTTTTTTCCTATGTCCCCTTTTGAAAGTTCCTGACTGTCATGCTTCACAGTCATATGATATACGATTCTGGACTGCTTTATTTAATAGTAGATCTCTCTCTCTCTCTTTTTTTTTTTTTGCGTTTTATGGCTGCACCCACGGCATATGAAGGTTCTCAGGTTAGGGGTCTAATTGGAGCTACAGCTGCCGGCCTACATCACAGCCACAGCCGTGCCAGGTCCAAGCCGTGTCTGCAACCTACACCACAGCTCACGGCAACGCCAGATCCTTAACCCACTGAGTGAGGCCAGGGATTGAACCTGCAACCTCATGGTTCCTAGTCAGATTCGTTTCCGATGCGCCATGATGGGAACTCAGTAGCAGGTCTCTTGATGTGGCAAATCGGTATTTTTCTTCTCCGATTATGCTTTAGCACCCACTGTTGTTCATTCATTTGACATTTAACGTCCTTTGGAAGCCTGTTCACCATTTTATTTGTTGGATCAAACTCTTACTACCTTTTTTTGTTTTACTGAGACTTGGTGGGGGCACAGTGCTCCCTACTGATGCTGGAAAGATGTTACTTCGGCTGCAGGTTCTTGTTCATGCAGCCGAAGAATGAACCCAGAAAATACACAGGCAGCAAGCAAGCAAAGTCTTTATTACAGGACAGCTGGGAGCGGGGAGATGAGCCCCCCTCTCTACTGTCTTATAGGGGTTTTTAATCCCTTAAAGATGGGGGTTACCAACGTGGGGTCCAGAAAGATGTGGTTTTCTCCTCTTGGCTTTGCCCAATTACCTACATCAGTCCTTGTCCAACAGGGGTCTTAGGGGTGGAAATGTCCCATAAGTCTCGTGGTTTCTTTGGCCTTTTCTTCTCATAAACTGAGTCACAGGGGGTTAGAGATTAATGTCCATCTGGGCATCGGTACACTCCCTAGAGTAAACAAGGCCTGTGGGGATGTTACTCCCTGGAGCCCTTAAGCCACATATGTTAATCCACAGCCATATCAAAGAATGCACGAAAGCCCAAGCTCTTGCACAGACCACCTGAGTTATGACTCCGCCTGCCTACCAAGATGCAGTTGGTCCTCCTGCTGTAAGATGTGAGGGGGGTGGTTACTAGCTCTCGCCCCCATCCTCCTCCCGGTGACTGCATTTCTCATTAGGAATCCACATGCTGTATCCTCACCTGCCCCTTGCTGATGTGGTTCAGCTAAAAGGGAGCATCAGTGGAAGGAGAGATGGGGGCTAGGAAGATAATTTTTTTTTTATGTGCTCTTTAGGGCCGTACCTGCAGCACATGGAAGTTCCCAGGCTAGGGGTCAAATCAGACCACAGCAACTCCAGATCGCTGACCCACTGAGAGAGGCCAGGGATCAAACCTGCATCCTCATGGATACTAGTTGGATTTGTTTCCACTGGGTGCCACAGTGAGAACTCCCAGGAAGATAATTTTTTTTGGTCTTTTTGCCTTTTCTAGGGCCGATTCCCATGGCACATGGAGGTTCCCAGGCTAGGGGTCGAATCAGAGCTGTAGCTGCTGGCCTACGCCAGAGCCACAGCAACGCGGGATCCGAGTCGTGTCTGCAACCTACACCACAGCTCACAGCATCGCTGGCTCCTTAACCCACTGAGCAAGGATAGGGATCGAACCTGCAACCTCATGGTTCCTAGTCAGATTTGTTAACCACTGCACCGCGATAGGAACTCCAGGAAGATAATTTTTGAGGCGGTGACCTTTACCAGAAGGAAGGGGCTGTGCCAGGGAAGTTAGTTACAAAGCATGAGCATAAGAAAGTGTTGGATACTTGGAAGAACAAAGCTTTAGGTGGAACAGGAGGAATTTCATTTACTTGGAGATTTTGTCTGGGTTTGGTGAGGTGATGGCAGGTCTCTGTCTGACTTGAAATGTCTGCACCCAGTGTATAAGTTTGACTAGTTTTTAGGTTGGGGCCTGAACGTCATCATTTCTCAAAAGGAAATGAAATCCATCTTCCACTTTGGATACTTTTCTCCAAGTAAGCTCTTGGGGCCCTCCCCTCATCATCTGTGTAATGGGTTCTGATGGATTTTGGAATTAGTGGGAAGCTCTTAATTCTGGATGCTTAGGATTTCTTAAACTGCTGAATTATTGTCTCTGGTTCCCCCTGCCATTTTTTTTCTTTTTAGGACCGCACCCACGGCATATGGAGGTTCCCAGGCTAGGGGTCTGATTGGAGCTACAGCTGCCAGCCTCCACCACAGCCACAGCGTCAGATCTGAGCCGCGTCTGCGACCTACACTGCAGCTCACGGCAACACCAGATCCTTAACCCACTGAGCAAAGCCAGGGATCGAACCTGCAACCTCATGGCTCCTAGTCGGATTCGTTTCCGCTGCGCCATGATGGGAACTTCAGTGTGGCTCCCCTTTTTGATGGTGAGAGAATATATCCTACAGGGAACAGAACTGTGTTGCTTACAGGGCCATGGCCATGTGGGTTTGAGTTCTTTGAAACTAGACTGCGAACTAGAACCAAGGATGGGTCTTTTCTCACTTATGTAAGTCTTAATCACTTACTATTTTTTTTTTTTAACTCAAATTGAGTCTTTTTTTTTTAATATTTTTTTTTATTTTCCCACTATACAGCAAGGGGGTCAGGTTATCCTTACATGTATACATTACAATTACAGTTTTCCCCCACCCTTTCTTCTGTTGCAACATAAGTATCTAGACATAGTTCTCAATGCTATTCAGCAGGATCTCCTTGTAAATCTATTCTAAGTTGTGTCTGATAAGCCCAAGCTCCCGGTCCCTCCCACACCCTCCCCCTCTCATCAGGCAGCCACAAGTCTTTTCTCCAAGTCTATGATTTTCTTTTCTGAGGAGATGTTCATTTGTGCTGGATATTAGATTCCAGTTATAAGTGATATCATATGGTATTTGTCTTTGTCTTTCTGGCTCATTTCACTCAGTATGAGATTCTCTAGTTCCATCCATGTTGCTGCAAATGGCATTATGTCATTCCTTTTTATGGCTGAGTAGTATTCCATTGTGTATATATACCACCTCTTCCGAATCCAATCATCTGTCGATGGACATTTGGGTTGTTTCCATGTCCTGGCTATTGTGAATAGTGCTGCAATGAACATGCGGGTGCATGTGTCTCTTTTAAGTAGAGCTTTGTCCGGATAGATGCCCAAGAGTGGGATTGCGGGGTCATATGGAAGTTCTATGTATAGATTTCTAAGGTATCTCCAAACTGTTCTCCATAGTGGCTGTACCAGTTACATTCCCACCAGCAGTGCAGGAGGGTTCCCTTTTCTCCACAGCCCCTCCAGCACTTGTTCTTTGTGGATTTATTAATGATGGCCATTCTGACTGGTGTGAGGTGGTATCTCATGGTAGTTTTGATTTGCATTTCTCTAATAATCAGCGATGTTGAGCATTTTTTCATGTGTTTGTTGGCCATCTGTATATCTTCTTTGGAGAAATGTCTATTCAGGTCTTTTGCCCATTTTTCCATTGATTGATTGGTTTTTTTGCTGTTGAGTTGTATAAGTTGCTTATATATTCTAGAGATTAAGCCCTTGTCAGTTGCATCATTTGAAACTATTTTCTCCCATTCTGTAAGTTGTCTTTTTGTTTTCTTTTGGGTTTCCTTTGCTGTGCAAAAGCTTTTCAGTTTGATGAGGTCCCATGGGTTTATTTTTGCTCTAATTTCTGTTGCTTTGGGAGAATCACTTACTATTTTGGATTGCCACCGCAAATTCACTGTGAAACAAGGCAGAATATAAACACATTACCTAATTTGTATTTTTGCAATTTCTTTGTACAAAACTATCAGCTTTTTGAAGACTGAATAGGTAATCCAGTTGACTGAGGGGCTGGATTTATTGAGGGTGGTCAGAAGAACTGGAAATGCACTTCTCAGTGGAGAGAGAACGTCAGCGCTGAAGGTCCCAGATGCAAATGAACTTGGTGAATTTTAGGAGCCAATAAGCTTATTGCTTAGTGAGCGTTGGAGCCTTGAGAGTGGGTCAAAGAGACCGCTGGGCCAGTTGACATCGATCATGGTCAGGGTTTTATTGTAAGCATGATTGGAAGTCATTGGGTTTTTATTTTTATATTTATTTATTATTATTTTTTGCTTTTTAGGGCCGCACCTGCAGCATATGGAAGTTCCCAGGCTAGGGGTCAGATCGGAGCTACAGCTGCTGGCCTGCGCCACAGCTACAGCCATGCCAGATCCTAGCCGTGTCTGCGACCTACACCACAGCTCATGGCAATGCCGGATCTTTAACCCACTGATCGAGGCCAGGGATCGAACCCGTAAACTCATGGTTCCTAGTTGGATTCGTTTCCGCTGTGCCACAACGGGAACTCCATGTTGGGGTTTTTAAATGAACTTAAACATTTTTAAAAGACCACTGGCAGTGTTACTGGACAGTGGATTATAATGAGGTAGTGGCTTGGACCAGGCTGTGGTCCTAGTGCTGGAGAGAAGTAGACAGATGTGGATTAGGTTTTAGGGGTAGCACCTCTGATTTCAGGCTGGTTGTTAGCAGAGCAGAGAATTGAAGATGATACTGGATATTTTGTCTGAGGCTCTAAGGAAGATAGTTTTGGGTTGTGAGGGTGGGGGTGGGAAATCAAGATACACCCAGTGTCATTAAGCTGATTTACAGAGAGAATTTAAAATAAAACCACCCAGCAGACCGGACGACCATGGCATGCTCTTTCCCATGAAAACATCCCCTTGGGCAATTTATTTTTTTATTTTTATTTTTTATTTTTTATTTTTATTTTTTGTCTTTTTTTGCCATTTTCTTGGGCCGCTCCCGCGGCATGTGGAGGTTCCCAGGCTAGGGGTCCAATCGGAGCTGTAGCCGCCAGCCTACGCCAGAGCCACAGCAACACTGGATCTGAGCCGCGTCTGCAACCTACACCACAGCTCACGGCAACGACGGATCGTTAACCCACTGAGCAAGGGCAGGGACCGAACCTGCAACCTCACGGTTCCTAGTCGGATTCGTTAACCACTGCGCCACAACGGGAACTCCCCCTTGGGCAATTTAATTAGGACCAGAAGGGCACCGTGTTGGACAGTCTTGATCATGCTGCCCATCCATGTGTCCTTTGGGTGGACTGGAACCCTGTCTGCCTGGAGGGCGAGGTGGCCTGTATCACAGGGCCGAGGCGCTGGACTCAGCCGTCTTAGTGACAGTGGTGCAGATTTCCTTGCTGCGATGACAGGCAGGGAGCTAAGGTCATGGAGGGAGCATGTTGGAGAGATGTGTTTGGGAGAGGCGATGGGACCTGGCAGCCGGTCTCAGTGGGGCAGGGGTGGGATGCGTGCGAGGGAGGAGCTTGGCATCTGGCTTGCATCTCAGTGAGCCTGAGCTTCACCGGTGACAGCGATGGTTGCTGTGTGGTAGGGGAAGTAAAAAAGGTGAGTGGCCTGCGTGTAAGTACTCTCGGTAGCCAGCTTTTTAAACTTACCGCCCAAAGCAGTGTGATCAGTTTTCTCGACATTTCTGAGGGCATCTGCCCAATTAGAAAAGTCCTGGAGTTCCTGTGTGGCTCAGTGGTTAACAAATCCGACTAGGAACCATGAGGTTGTGGGTTCAATCCCTGGCCTTGCTCAGTGGGTTAAGGATTTGGCGTTGCCGTGAGCTCTGGTGTAGGTCGCAGATGCAGCTTGGATCCTGCGTTGCTGTGGCTGTGATGTAGGCTGGTGGCTGCAGCTCCGGTTAGACTCCTAGCCTGGGAACTTCCACATGCCTTGAGTGCGGCCCTAAAAGGACAAAAGAGAAAAAAAAAAAAAGTCCTTCCGTGTTCTCTCTACCCCTTTCCGTGTTGCATGATCTCATGTTGACTTCTGAAATGAGACGTATTTCCACGTTGACCGCATTGGTCCTCTCAGGAAGTGCAGTGATGAATGGTGCAGTCACCGTTGAGTTGTAAGATGTCACTTGGCTGGAGTCCCCAGTGCCCGCTGCCCCGCGTGGGCAGACAGGACTGTTCTCAGCTGTTGGAGAAAACCAGGTCCCAACGTTCCAATGGGAAGGAATCCGTACATGGCAAAGCGTAGCAGTGCCCCCCCGTCCAAATGGTGGTTGATGGCGAGGGGACGAGCGTTTTTCCTGGGCTCGTCTATCTCCAACAGGAAGACGCTTGCAAGTCTCTCGTACTTAAAAGTCTGATTCCAAATAATATTTAAATGAAACTTCGTGTTTAAAAAACTCAGCAGGGGAATAATTGTCGGACTTCATTAAAATGCCTTAAAAAAATCTCAAATACCTCTGTGTTACCGTTCCTAAAAATAAACTGCTTTACAGATAGAGACATCCTAGGACTTGTTTAGACAGTTCTTGAATTTTGGAACGTACAATACTAGCTAAGATTTCTTGAGGGCTTATGTGGCAGGCACAGTGCTAAATGCCCTCTGGGGGTTGATTTCTTTTCATCCTTGCCCCGACCTGTGAGATGTAGGTACTCTTATTATCATCTCATTTTACAGATTAGGTTGAGTGAGGGTGAAGGACTTGTCCAAAGTCACACAGGGCTATAACTGGGACGTACACGCAAGAATTCTGACTTCACAGCCCAGGCTGGTTTCCAGTGCACTCTGGTGCCTACTTGAATCTATATTACCTTACCTTTTTCCTACAAAGAGCTATGAGCCATTGCTACACAGGAGATGTGGCAGTGTCTGTGCTGGCTTGTCATTCAGTCTGGCAGCACCAGGGTCTTGTAGCTTCCTTTCTGTGTGACTGTGCCTGGTAAGCTGGGCGGACAGGGAGAAGGGCAGGGTGGTGAGAGGGAGACAGTTTTCAGCACTGGAGAATAATGAACAAAAATCCCATCAGGCTTCCCGGAGCCTGAATTTATTAAGACAACACCGGAGTTCCCGTCCTGGCTCAGCGGAAAGGAATCTGACTAGAATCCATGAGGACGCAGGTTCGATCCCTGGCCTTGATCAGTGGGTTAAGGGTCTGACGTTGCCATGAACTGTGGTGTAGATCGAAGACATGGCTCAGATCCCTAATTGCTGTGGCTGTGGTGTAGGCCAGCAGCTGTAGCTCTGATTCGACCTCTAGCCTGGGAACCTCCATATGCTGAGGGTGCAGCCCTAAAAATACCAAAAAAAAAAAAAAAAAAAAAAAAAAAAAAAAACACTATGGGAGGAAATGTCTATCAGAGTCCTATGTTTAACATTTTGAGTTATCAGATGGTAGGTGCCATTTCCTGTTGAGAAGGACCTGGGTCCCCAGTGGCCATGAGGCTCCCCTGGTCCCAAGGAGAATTTTGAAGGACAAGCCCAAACATAGGAGACAGGATGGATAGGTGTGGGGAAGGCAGCATCCTTTAAAGCTACTCACTCTCCCTCTCTCTTTTTTGGCCGCCCCAAGGCATATGGAGTTCCCATATCATATCCCTGGATCAGATCTGAGCTTCTGTTGGATCCCTAACACACTGTACCAGGCCTGGGATAGAACCTGCATCCCAGCGCTCCCAAGGTGCCTCAGATCCTCTTGCGCCACAGCGGGAGCTCCTCTACTCATTCTCTTTATTTCCCTTTGTTTTTCTTTCCCAATCTTTTTATTTATTTATTTATTTATTTAGTCATCTTTTTGCCTTTTCTAGGGCTGCACCTGCAACATATGGAGGTTCCCAGGCTAGGGGTCTAATCAGAGCTGTAGTCGCCAGCCTACACCACAGCCACAGCAACGCGGGATCTGAGCCAAGTCTGCAACCTACATACACCACAGCTCATGGCAACACCGGATCCTTAACCCACTGAGCGAGGCCATGGATTGAACCTGCAGCCTCATGGTTCCTAGTCGGATTCATTAACCACTGCGCCATGACGGGAACTCTTCCTTTCCCAGTCTTTAGTGCAATACTTTCAGTGTGCATATATCTACTCTTAAGTGTGGGGCATATGGCCAGCGGGGAGGGGTTTTCTCAGTTCTGAGAGAAAAACTTTTCATTCTGTCAACATTTACTTAGTGTCCGCACGTGCCAGGTGCTCTGATCCGTCCGGAGCCTGGTCCTGATTGCAGGATTGACTTTCCAACCAGGTGGGTCTGCAGCTGAGAAGACTAGATCTGGGCTGGAAGGCCCTTCGACCTTTGGTTAGGAAACATGCCTTCAGGCTGCCTGTCTTTTCCTTATTTATTGTCATGATTCTTTCTGAAGCTGAAAGCCTAGGTGAGAAGGCCTCAGTCTTCAGCCATCGGTTGAGCAAAACCCCGCATGTTCTTGACTAGTAAATCCTCGCCATCCGAGCCATCGCCCAGCCCTGGCCTTTTCATTGTGCTCCTGCCAAAAAAGCCGTGGAGCCCAGCTTGGGTTTGCTGGGACACAGAACAAAACACACGGCTCCTGTTTACATCCTTGGGCCGAGCCACCCATTTCTCTGTGGCCAGCAGGATTTCCTCAGGAAGCGGTCCTGGTGGCGGGCGGGCCAGGGCTGACCAGGATGTGATGACACACAAGCCCCCTTGCATGAGGTCAAGACTAGATCCGTATCTCCACCCTCCAGCCTGTAAGTTTCAAGGCCAGTTCTCCTGCCCAGCTTGGGCGAGGCGAGGAGGTGGCGAGACGGTGGCCTTCTGCCATCCCCTGGCTGCCAGCTCCCGTTTCGCACTTCATGCTCTGTGTGTACTGGCCTAAAGAGCTTGGGAGCGGGCACCTCTCAGAGGCCCCCAGAGCGGCTGTATGAGTGTTTCCAAGTCCCAGCCTTAAGGCAGGGCCCTGAGCTGCTCACTCGAGCTGTTGGGTGAACTGTGAGCCCAGCCTCAGGAAGAAAAGATGACTTGGATGCCGGTTAGGCCCAGCCGAGATCCCAGCCTGTTTCCTGACTTGGGGTGAATGAATGAGGCAGCTGTGCTTCTGTGCAGCTTGGGCGTATTGCTCACTAACCCTCACTTCTACTTAAAAAATATAGCGAAGAGGTACTGTCTGTGGAAAGCCTATAGATGGCTTTATAACTTAAATGAGCAGTAAACTTAGCTAAGGTTTGGTATATGCCCAATTGCTGTAATCCGTTCTGCTGGGATGGTGAAGTTAGGTTTGTGGCGTAGACGGGCATGGGTTTGAAGCCTGGGCCTCCTCTTCACTAGCTATGTGACAGCTGACACATTTGTCACCTCCCTGAGTGTCTGTTCTCATTGGAATCATACAGTTAATAAAGCCTACACTTTCTTGTATGTTCAAGGTTAAATTACATGCAAGAATACCAGACATATAATATGGGTACATAGGAGTTCCTGCTGTGGCTCAGAGGTAAAGATCCCTGTAGTATCCATGAGGATGCCGGTTTGACCCCTGGCCATGCTCAGTTAAGGATCTGGTGTTGCCATGACAGCTGTGCTGTAGGTTGCAGATGTGGCTTGGATCCCGTGTTGCTGTAGTTCTGACTGTGTTGTAGGCCAGCAGCTACAGCTCCGATTCAACCCCAAACGTTCACATGCTGCAGGTGTGGCCCTAAAAAGCATCTACGCATACACACACTCGTGTATATACGTGTTCAGTAAATGTTTAATTCTTCCTTAACTCTCGTATTTCAATCTCCCAACACACACACACACACACACACACACACACACACACACACACTCTCTCTCTCTCTCTCTCTCTCTCTATTTTCAGCTTATTCTACAAACTTGATCAAATGGAAAAAAAGCAAATCCATATGATGTCTGAAGCAGCATGCTTCTCTTATTCCGAGAGATAAGGATGCATTCAGTTGTCGAGCTTTTATTAAATGCCTCCCAGTGCTACCTTGTGGCAAGCACTGCAAAGAATTACAGATGCATTGCATTGCAAGAAGATGCCTGCACTGGCCTGGCAGAGCTGATCTGTGTTGGGGAGGGTATCTGAATGTGCATGTGTGAAACAACTGGAAATAAACCCATGCAAGGTAGAGTGACTGAGGACATGTTAAGGGAATACAGAGCACGGAAAGAGCTATCTCCCTGCAGAGAAAGAGGAAAAGGGCATTTTAGAAGCGGCATTTATCCTGTGTCTCCTGGCTTCCTATTCATACTTTGTATCTGCTTCACACATTGAAACAGTTTTTACCTGGACAAATGCAGTGCAGTAAAGATTTTGGAACTAGATAGGGTTGGTCATGATAGTTCATAACATTGTTAGCCCCAGTGGCAAATTTTTTTTTTTTTTTTTTGTCTTTTTGTCTTTTTCAGGGCCGCACCCGCAGCATATGAAGGTTTCCAGGCTAGGGGTTGAATCGGAGCTACAGCTGCCGGCCTACACCACAGCCACAGCAACACCAGATCCTTAACCCACTGAGTGAGGCCAGGGATCGAACCCGCAACCTCATGGTTCCTAGTCAGATTCGTTTCTGCTGCGCCAGGACAAGAACTCTCAAGGAATCAATTGTTGAGTTCTGGGTGCATCACATGGGCGACCTCATTTATTTGGCATCCTTGTCCTTTGAACAGGACCTCTATCTCCAGGGCACAAATAAATGTAATAACTTGGTTTCTTGAGATCAGAACCTGGCATCTTAATCATCACGTCACATTGGTTCTTCCCTTTCTTTGGAAAAAAAAGGAAAAGAAACTCAACCCTCTACAAAAATATGTAAAATAATTTGTTACTACCAAGTAGCATTCTTTTTTCCCCCCAGTATTTATTTATTTATTTATTTGCTTTTTAGGGACACACCTGCAGCATATGGAGTTTCCCAGGCTGGGGTCTAATCAGAGCTACCATGGCCGCCTACACCACAGCCACAGCAATGCAGGATCCGAGCCAGCTGTGTCTGTGACCCACAGCACAGCTCACAGCAACACCAGATCCTTAATCCACTGAGCGAGGCCAGGAATCAAACCCGAAACCTCATGGTTCCTAGTCGTATTCTTTTCTGTTGCACCATGATGACGGAAGCTCCCCAAGTAGCATGCTTTTCTTTTGTAAATGCGAGGTGGAGGTGAGGAAGGATATAACAGTAGATCAAGTGATCATTCAAATATCTCCTTCTAGACAGAGTATTCTGTGGTCTTTTAAGTTTAACCAGACCTCTCTTATTAAAAAACAAATTGAGGAATGAATATGGATAAAATCTACTGCAATTCTAAGAAACTGGTAGGTGTTCAGTTAATAGTGGCGATTTCAAGATAGCAAGATTTGGAATCGGGGAGAAATTCACACAGAAGGAGTCTGTGGAAAGTTTTGGAATATTAGCCGCAGCCCCTGTGCTGGAGTTCTGCATTTGAGAGCAGTGGACTAAAATGTTTCCATCTCAGACTCTTCCTTTCCTTTCTTTGAACAGTGCCCTCTTGCTCATCTGCTGTTAAATTCTCTCTCTGGTTTGGAGTTATTTCGGGTCTCTTGCCTTTTCAAAAGTATGTTCCAACCTAAGAAAATATTCTCAAGTGAGGACTGAAACGCTTCTATATAATAAATAAAATTTTATCCCTAACTCCCCCCCCCCCCCCAAAAAAAACCACTGTGAAGTATTTGGCCAGGCTCCCTGTGGTTATCTCCTTGAATGCTGCTGTCAGAGCACCAGCCTCTGGAGCTGTATTTTTTAGGAACGGCTAGTGTCCCTCCTTCCTCCATGTGCTACACCTTTTAGTGGTTTTGTGGCCACAGAAGAGGGGAGGGGCAAGAGGAGCCTAAAGTCACTGGGCTGATGTTGAGGAAAAAGTGAAATGTTGAAATTAATTAACTCATACTTTTTCAGACATTTTCTGAATTACTTCTGTGGAAAGTCAAATTGGCTTTTCTGCATTTTGGCCTGTGAGTCATAGCGGGCTTCTGCGGCCCCGCTTGTCTGTAGGGAGGTGGGGACAAGACCTGACCTCAGTCTAGGCTCAGAGCCAGGATGCCCTGTGGGTTCACGGTGCTGGCGAAGTAAAGGAAGATAGGAACCCGGGCTGGGAAGTTCTACTCACCAGGCTTCCCAACGCGCCTGCCTTCTGTACTGATCCAGGAGGGTGAAGTGCCTGCATTTGGGGAACAGTTAGCTTTAATGGCCTTTTGAAAATCTTTGTTTCCTGCATTTATGTCCTGGTTTGCCATTGCAGGTCAAAAGGGCCTATTCTAGTGTATTCATTAACAGAACCAATTTTCCATGCTAGCAGCTATTCCCAGAAGAGTAATAAAAACAAAAACAAAAACAAAACCCCTCAAAACCCCAAAAAACAACAATGCACAAAACAAAAAACAAAAACCCCAATTTGGAGCTATTAAGCTAGATCACTTACGACCTGGATATACAGAATGTCTTGAAACAGGACTCACTCATTTTTTTCACAACATGGAATACTGAAAATACTTTTCTGCTGATTGTGTAAAATTGTTCCAATTGCATATTACATCAGGAAGCACAACACCACCCTATCACAATTTCAGAAACACCGTCATGTAAAAACCTGTTTCCACTGCCGAGTCCTTTCATTTCCCAACTCGCACCCTAGAGCCAGTTCTTTCACGGGCCTGTCCATGTAAGTGAAAGACTTTTCCTTTGGTCTGAGCTGTTTTGCAATCTTATGCTCACTACCTTTGACTTTCTCACATTCATAAAGCTAATAAACTACATACACATAAAAGTGCTAAGTGTTAGAACCTACTCGTCTTGAGAGTTTGTGTTTAATAAGCTGATGTAATTAACACCTTGAACTATATATTCCATTTGTTTCTTTTGATACCATACAAAGAGAACAGGATGATACACATACAAAAGGCACCCGCATAGTTCATATTGGCCTTTTAAATTATGATGAAGTCATGGGGGGGGTTAGAAGCTAAAACTTGCCAAGACTGAGGACTGAGGAATAGATCTGGTACTTAGAAAAAAGAAATGAAAATATCAGAGTAGCATCTGAATTGTTTATACTTGTCTCCCCAAGGGCCTGAGCAGAATGCCTAGCACAGTGCTCGTGGCTCGATCGTTTCATTTCATTCATTCCCTCAGTCAGTTCATATCGAGGGTCTTCTAGGCGCTGTCCTTAACATTGGACAGGGAACAAAATTCATAGAAAAATCTCTTGCCCTTATGGACCTTGCACTTTAGTTGGGGGAGAGAGGCTGGAAAAGATGTGTCATACACAATTTTAAAAATGAAAGTACCCAACCAACATTTAAAAAAAAAAAAAAAAGCGTGGAAGGAGAAAGATAAGGCAGAGCATGGGGTTAGAGGTCGTGTGTAGTGGAGGGAGGTCGCAGCATTGGCCCCGGCCTCCCTGCAGGAGGTGAGGGCAGGTAACCGTGGGAAGAGGGGAACAGGCAGAGGGGGCAGCACGTTGCAAAGGCCTGGCTGAGGCTGGCAGGGTTGAAGTGTTGGAGGAGGGAGGAGGTGGCCCGTGTGTCCGGGCAGTGAGCCTGGGAGAGGCGTGAGGCGAGGGGGGGGCAGCTGGGGAGGGTCTTTCGGTTTGTGGGGGGCGGATGGAGGCCTTTACTCTGAGCAAGAGGGGAGCCTGAATGGGGCCCTCGAGCAGAGGGACAGGGTTCAACTTGGGTTCTAACAGGATCTGTCCAACTGCTGTGTTCTGAGGGTGCACAGGGGTGAAAAGAGGCCGCCCAGTATTTGATCTCCCAGAGCTGTTAAATTGCTATGCTTTGCGAATGGAAACGCACAGCCCATCCTGAGAGAATCAGCCTTTTAAAACGGGGCAGCCCTTTAAGAGGCTTGATCACACATGCAATTTTCTTTGTAGGCTTTCCCCCACCATGGGGCAAACAATTAACATAAAAATGTGTTCTGTCTGCATCACAGAGAAGAAAGTGAAATTGTCCCTTTTTTATACAACAGTTGAGAAGCCTAGAAAAGTTTGGGTGGGTGGTAGACGTGTTTTAACTGGTTCATGTCCTTTAGCGAGAGGGTTTTATTGTAAGAAGGAGGGGCTGTGTCAGCGCGAACGCTGACCTCTAAAACTGTTGGAAGAAACAAGATTTGGCTTCAGAGTTGATAAAAATGTTAATTTTTTGGTTAATTGAAGTATGGTTGATGTACAATATTAGGTAAGTTACAGGTGTGCAAATAGTAATTCTCAATTTTTAAAGGTTAGAACTTTATAGTTATTATAATCTAACGGCTACATTCCCCCATGTTGTACAATATAGTCTTGTCGTTTATTTTATTTTGGGCCACACCCATAGCGTGCAGCGTCTATTTTTTAGATTCTATATATAAATGATATCATACAGTATTTGTCTTTCTCTGTCTGACTTCTTTCTCTTAGCATAATACCTTCCAAGTCCATCCATGTTGTAGCAAATGGCAAAATTTCATTCTTTTTTGTGGCTGAGTAATATTTCCGCTTGCGTGTGTGTATACACACCCGCACACCCGCACACCCACACACCCACACACCCACACACCCCAGGTCTCTTCTCCATTCATCTGTTGATGGTTGCCTCCATATCTCGGCACTGTAAATAGGGCTACTCTGAACTTTTGGGTACCTGTTTCTTTTTGTTTTGTTGGATTTTTTTGGAAACAAAATCTTACAAAAATTTTTAATTGTGGTAAATTTATATGTAATATAAAATCGACCTTTTTTAACTCAATGAATCTTATTACATTTATAGTTGTACAACGATCATCATGACCAAATTTTATGGCATTTCCATCCCAAACCCCCAGTGCATCCCCCTACCCCCCAAACCTGTCTCCTTTGGAAACCCTAAGCTTTTCAAAGCCTGCGAGTCAGTATCTGTTCTGCAAAGAAGTGTATTGTGTCGTGTCCTTTTTTTAGATTCCACATGTAAGTGATAGCATATGATGTTGGTGTCTCACTGTCCAACTTCACTTAGCATGATAATTTCTAGGTATTTCTTTCCTGTTAATGGCTGAGTAATATTCCATTGTGTCTGCCTACCACATCTTCTTTATCCACTCCTCTGTCGATGGACATTTAGGTTATTTCCGTGTCTTGGCTATTGTATATAGTGCTGTAAAAACTGACCATTTTAACCATTCAGGTCAACCAGTCAAATGATTCAGTGGTATTAAGTACCCTCACTGTGACTCGTTTCTTTTTGAATTCATGTTTTTGTATACATATTCTGGAATGGAACTGCAGGGTCATATGGCAATTCTGCTTTTAGGTTTTTGAGGAACTGCCGTACGGTTTTCGACAGTGGCTGCACCTGTTCAAATTCCCACCACAGTAGGCAAGGGCTCCCTTTTCTCCACGTCCTCACCAACATTTGTTATATGTGTTCGTTTTGAGGATGGCCCTTCTGACAGATGTGAGGGAAAATGTTAATTCTTTGATGAAGTCAGTGGCTCTTTCGGTAAAGTGTGCCTTAGAAGTTTAAACTGTGGGTGTCTTGAAGGAGTCAGTGATGATGTTAGTAAATTCTTGGCTTGAGAGCAAACTGGAAAAATGGGTGTTTTCATCCTCGTGATAATTGGCTTGGTGTAGAGCGATGTCAGTTCGCCTTAGATTTTGGTTGTTCCCTTAGTTCGTGAGAAGCCTGTCAAGTTTGCATTGTAAGCATGTATATAGAATGTGGTGCAAAGCAAAGCATCTTCACTCTCACCTTTCAAGGTGTTTTGAATCTAAGAGTAGGAACAGATCCAAGTGCTTAAGACGCTTTCTCAGAGGCTTTGATGTTATTATATTCTTGGCGACCATGGAAGTCTTTTATGATGAAAACTGAGGAGAAATGATGTAGTTAAGAGAGAACTCGTCCCCCCTGAAATAAAAGGATGGCTGTCTTGTCATGTAGTTTTTACATGGTTACATCCGTAGATACTCAGATACATAGACACAGATACAGTGATACTCAGGCATGTGCCTGGAACAAGAGGAGTAATTTTATGGGGCTGACATTCTTCGAATCTGATTTTTCCTATATGTGACAGGTCAGAATGCGGTCCAGGATGAAGCTGGGTTTTCTCTGTTCACCCCACTTTCACAAGGGGGCCTTTGAGTCCTGAATGAAGCCCTTAGTCCCCTGATGGCTGTTGTTCGAGTGTCCTGGAGAACAAGGAGCTGTTCAGAGAACAAATGCCAGCAGCTGTCATGAAATGTGCGTGGAGGGGGCTAGGTGGCTGATGAAGAACTGTTTGGGGAGCCCTGGGAGAACTTTTCCCAGGGCACTGGGTAAACTCGTTTCTCCCTGCCTTTGGAAAGAAACCACCCAGCTGGTGTCACATGAGTCGAAGGGCCCTAAAATGTGTCCAGTAAATAGGAACCAGGAGGTTTCCCTTCGGCCTACGCTAGCCCAGCCCCAGAAAGAGGGCAGTGTGCCTGTTTCAGAGGCCACGGCATCGCTCTAGTATTTGCTTTCTTATAACACCCGGGCCAGTTGCATTCCAGGTGTGTTTTCCTACTGGTGTCCCTGGCAGGCGATGAATGTGGAGGACTCAACCAGAAATTCTGGATGTGTTCAATGCCTTTTTATATAAGGCACCATGTTTGTTTCCAGACACATCATTGCTTTTTCTGTCAGGATATAAGAAGGATGTGAGGTTGTAGCCTGTAGCCTCTAGACCTTAAGCCCATTGCACCAAGGAACAGTCTCTCTAATCTCTTAGATGTGAGAAACTTCCATTGGGTTCCAACAAGGTCTGTGACCTCAAGATGTTGAGAATTATCAGCATTAAGTGGAGGGGATTAGAAATCATTTATTCCTGTACATGAAGAATCTTCACACCTGGGTCCCCTTCTGTCTCTTGGCCACCTGTCCTGCCTCACCTCTGCACCCACCCTTCAGCCACCCAGGAGCTTTTCCTCTGGGAACAGGTTAGGCTGTGGCCTGACTCAGAGGAATTACATGTGTTAGTCCCACCCCTTCCTCCAGTTCATTTGTCATTGTTTCCCGTGATAGATTTTGTGTTTGAGTGTTTTACTCACTAGACTGAATCGCCGTTGTAAAGTTGGTGGGTCAGGGAGATTGAGACTGAAAAGTCACCATTATGTGTGAAAAGGCCGGCTTCGCTGACGGAATGTCATTGCTTGGTTACTAAGGGAATGTTACCTGGCACCCTCGGGAAGGGGAGAGATCATTCTACGGACGTCCATTTATTCCCTCCTTCCCTCTTTTCATTCATTCATATATTTGATGGTGATTTCTTAGGCCATTGCTAGGCGTCAGGCATTGTCATGGTGTTAGGTGCTGAGGTTGCAGAAGTAAGACCCAGCTCCAGCTTTCAAGGACTTTGAAGTTTCTGAGGGGCAACAACCATGTAAATGAGGAAGGGTCACTTTTTTTTTTTTTGGCCACGCCCATGGCGTGTAGAAGTTCCTGGGCCAGGGATCAAACCCGTGCCACAGCAGCCACCCAAGCCACTGCCGTGACAACACCAGATCCACAAGGGAACTCTCAGGAGTCACTTTTTAACAATGTCTTAAAATTGAAGATTTCAGCTACATACCAAATTAGAATATTTTATTTTATTTAAAAATTTTTTTGTATAATGCTTTTTTTTTCATTATAGCTTGTTTACAGGGTTCTGTCAATTTTCTACTGCATGGTGACCCAGTTACACGTACATGTATAAATTCTTTTTTCTCACATTGTCGTGCTCCGTCATAAGTGACTAGATACAGTTCCCAGTGCTACACAGCAGGATCTCATCAAATTAGAATATTTTAAAGAACACCCGTATTCCAGTGCTACAGCTATCAGTCACTGCCAGCCTTGTTTTCACCTATACCTGCACCTTCCACTCCCCCCAGGACTTTGAAGCAAGTCACAGACATCCAGACATTCTGTTTGTGTTGGGTGGTGTGGTTTAACTGATGCGTTGGGAAGGTCGGGTGCCCTTGTGGCACCTTGGCTGCTGTCTGCAGGGTCAGTGGAGAGAAGAGGGTGTTCCAGGCAGAAGAAATAGTGTGAGGGGAGCAGGGATGGTATAGTGCTGCTTGTAGTTTGATCAACTGGTACAAGGATGGGAGAGTGGAGCCAATGGCAGTGGGGGTGGGGCTGGGTCCTAGAAAGGCAGACAGAGTACAGATAAAAAGGCTTTTGTGTTGTCAGCCACAGACTGACTTTGTCAGATCATCACTGGGAGACGTTTATAGCTTTCAAGATTTATGTTTTGAAAGTTACAGTAGACATGGGGTAGAGAGTGGGCTGTAAGTGAGATGGGGTTGGAGAAGGGAGTAAATAGCTGAGAACCTTGGTTGATGGCTTGAAACACTGCAGGGATTAAGCTGTAGAGACATTTTGAGACATTTGAGACATTGAGAGCAATTGGAGAGAGATAATTATATTAGCACTTACTTATGACATGTTCTAAGACCTAGTGACCTCTTAACTTTGGGATTAAGTGAATGATCTTGAGAGCCTGGCGTGGCTGAAATGGGGTAAATGATGGTCTCTGGGCTCTGGAATCCAGAATAAAAGTTTGGTGGGGGTGGAGAGTTTGGACTGAATATCCAGGAAGAATAGGCATAGGCATTTGTCTACAGCTAAGGAGATGGAGAGGAAATTTTGAGAGTAACCAAAGCATAAATGAAGAGCTTCAGAGCCTTTCAGTACTGGGTCATGTGTTCTCGGTCCTCAGGTTTGGAAGCCATGTGAATTTTTCTTGATATCACTGCTGAGGTGTTAACCTGCCTGTTTTTAAAAATGTGGAATTTTGGCAACATAACCAAGAAAGAGTTGAATCAACACTAGCGCTTTAACAGTGAACGGTGATAAATAAGCACGATGCCTTTGGTTTGATCAGGTCATCAGGGCTTCCAAATCTCAATCAGCAGTCTCGCTGTTCATGGAAATTAGCTGGAGTCAAGTTCTCTGACTCCAGGTGTTAACACTGCACCTGACTCTGCTCAAGCTGGGGCAGAATATAACTGTCATAAAACAAACTCCAATGTCATACAAGTTTTAATTAACATCATAACCAGAAATTTCAGGGGTTTATTTTTTGGGGGGGGGGCAGTTCTGTGCCCTGGGGCATCTGGAAGTTCCTGGGGCCAGGGATCGAACTTGCACCACAGCAGTGACCAGGGCCACAGCAGCGATGCCAGGTTCTTAACCTACTGAACCACCAGGGAACTCTTTATTGTTCTGAGATTAGTATACTCTTTTCCAAATTTCTATAGATTACATCTTTCCCAATCAGATCTTTATTGGTCTAATGCCTGAGAATTCTCTTATCCTTGCGATCATGTGCCAGGGGCAGCCAGAGAAGGCGGAAATTATGATTCATGCTCATCAAAACCCGTGAATCTGGTCTGAATTCTGACTTCATTCCCACCCGACTAGCTCACTCTGCTGTTCTGTGATTCTCTTAAGTTCAGGCAGTTTGGAAAGGAGAAATTAATTCAGTCTAAAATTGTCATCTGCTAAATCTACATGTCCATTTTAGGTGTGACTCTGTACTTGACCTTTTTAGAACAAACTGTCAAAACTCCAGCCTTTCCCCACGTTTGCAAGTTCCGAGGATTCCTGTGAAATGTTCTTTTAAGCCACCGATAGCCCAGCAAATACAATCTCTACAAGCCTTTGATTCCAAAAAGACCTTATACTAAGCACACAGTTTAGTAAATCCCTTCACCAAGTTTCCATGACTTAACCGTATGACTCCATTAAAATAAACTAAAGAACCTACTTTGCTTTTCTGTCCAGGAATAATAAGCATTCATGTTTCTGGGGTTTATATTGTGTACTTAGCACCTAGCATAACACCCGGGATGTCATAGGTGTTCCATAAACATTATTAGTATTAATGCAATATCCCATTGGGTGTCGATGACTGAAGAGCATAATTTTGTAGCCTGATCACGTTCTTGATCACACCTGACAATCATTCTGATGGCAAAGATGCCAGCGTACACTCTTCCCATGAGGAGGAGGTCTTTTCATCCTTTTTTTTTTTTTTTTGTCTTTTCTAGGGCCGCAACCTTGGCATATGGAGGTTCCCAGGCTAGGGGTCTAATTGGAGCTGTAGCCGCTGGCCTACGCCACAGCCACAGCAATGCCAGATCCGAGCCACATCTGCAACCTACACCACAGCTCACGGCAATGCCGGATCCTTAACCCACTGAGCAAGGGCAGGGATCGAACCCGAAACCTCATGTTTCCTAGTCAGATTCGTTAACCACTGTGCCACGAGGGGAACTCCTCATCCAATTTTTTTGTAGCTGTTCCTCTCCTTGGCTTGTAAACTGAGATTGTTCATTTTTAGACCAAGCTGCTCAAATCCCTTCCCAGAAAATAATTAGGGATTACCAGTTCATGTGTAAGATTTTGATAATAACATTTTTGCTAAAAATCTCAAACTTTTCTATTTCCTTTTTGTCTTTTACCAGCCACACCTTCGGCACATGGAGCTTCCCAGGCTAGGAGTCGAATTGGAGCTACAGCTGCTGGCCTACGCCACAGCCACAGCCACACCAGATCTGAGCCATGTCTGCGACCTGTACCACAGCTCATGGCAATGCTGGATCCTTAACCCACTGATCAAGGCCAGGGATCGAAACTGTGTCTTCCTGGAGGCTAGTCAGAATTATTGCCACTGAGCCCCTGCAGTGCTGGGTCTGAGCCACGTCTTCGACCTACATCACAGCTCACGGCGATGCTGGATCCTTAACCCACTGAGTGAGGCCAGGAATTGAACCTGCATCTTCATAGATACTAGTTGGGTTCATTAGCCACTGAGCCACAGCGACAACTCCGTGCTTACCTTGTTGATGTGAGGTGGTGCCCGGACTCCCAGCAAGTCCACATCGTACCAAAACTCCTTCATTGTCTGGGGCTCCTGAGCCATCATGAAGAGCTCCAGCTTGCTGTAGGGCACCCATGGCAGCAGGGTTGGAGTTGATGAGAAGCAGATGTGGATTCCAGTTGTTTTCGTGGTTCCTGTGGTCTCATGTTTTGTCCTTGCCCTTCCACATCCAGTTTCCTTTATAACTGCCAGCCTGGCCAACCTGCGATGACTGGTCCTAGGCAGCCGCTGTACAGACAGACTGTTTCAGCAACTTCCATTCCTCCATATGGGTTGTGCTTCTGTGATCCAACCTTGAGCCCTAATGGGTCATGATCTGCAGGGTAAATACCACTGCAGATGCTTCTCCTTTGAGAATAGAAAAGAAGTTAGAACTTTTTATTGATACTTGTTTTTATCTTATTTAAAAATGCCTATTTTTGGAGTTCTCACTGTGGGTTAAGATTCGGGTCACTGCAGAGGTGAGCGTTTGATCCCCGGCCCAGTGTCTTGGGTTAAAGGATCTGGCATTGCTGCACTGCGATGTAGGTTGCAGCTGCAGCTCAGATCCAGTCCCTGGCCCAGGAGACTTCCATATGTCGTGGGTATGGCCATTAAAGAAAAAAAAAAGCCTGCTTCGGTGTTTTAAAATTTTTGACTGCCCTGGGGCATATTGGAGCTTCTGGGCCAGCGATCAGATCTGAGCCACAGTCTCGACCTATGCTGGATCCTTAACCCACGGTGCCAGGCCGGGAATCAAACCCGCGTCCCAGTGCTCCCAAGACACCACCTCCTGTTATGCTACAGTGGGAGCTCCTCTGTGTATATTTAGATATAGTTTATATTAATAAGTGCTTATAGTCGTAAGTAGATATACGTATTCATAAATAATTACATTATACCGAGGAGGTTCCATACACTACTTTCTTTTTCAGGTTTTTTTCCCTCAGACTTTCGAAGACCACTGCCTTAGAAGCAGCAGCTGAGACTGTTGGGAAGGAGGGTGTGGTCAGTACTGTGCTGGTGAGGCCACTCCTTCTTTGAGAAGGGATTTGTGTTAACTGGAGACCACGGATGCATACTAGCAGGGGCCTCCAAGATCATGTTTGCCAGGTGTTCCCTTTGTGGCTCAGCAGTGAATGAACCCGACTAGGATCCATGAGGATGCGGGTTCGATCCCTGGCTTCACTCAGTGGGTTACGGATCTGGCATTGCTGTGAGCTGTGGTGTAGGTTGCAGATGCAGCTCGGATCTGGCTTTGCTGTGACTGTGGCGTAACCTGGCAGCTGTAGCTCCAATTCGACCGCTAGCCTGGGAACCTCCATATGCCGTGGGTGCAGCCCTCAAAAGCAAAAGCAGAAGATCATATTTGCCAAAGGAAGACTTAGACATAGGCTCTGGCAAGTTCTGGGTGTTTGGGAGGGAGGGGAGTGGAAGATGTGAAATCAGCCCTCCTCCATCCACCTGCCCCGTGGGTGTGTCCCCAGGGCCTTCCTCACCACTACAATGACCTCATTTGTCCCTTTAAGTGTATGTTTTTGGTTGTTAGGTGTAAAAAAAAACTTTCCTGAGATGAACTGTATTTCAGCGCAGACCATCTGAGGAAATGTTGGGAGTGATATCTGGGAGGAAAATATTTGAGATCAGTTATTACAGATAAAGTGAATCTCTCCAGAAAGATAGCAGAATGGGATGACCGAGCTGGTGCAAACGGTGACATCTCACGGATTCAGTGAGGCTGAACAAGGCAACCAGAATTAAAGTCTTTTTTCTGGAAGTAGCAATTTCACCTGAAAGGTGGCCGATATTGTTTATCACCTTAGAATCTGTAAACAAGCTAATTAAAAGTGAGAACACATTGTGAAGTCAAGAAATCAGGCTTTGTTGTATTGTAGTGATTTCTTTCAGTGGGTTTATCTTGTAGGGAACCGATGTACTTATTTTATATATACACAAATCTATCTCCATTCCTCTCCCAAACAATAGTGTGCAGTGGTAAATATATAACATACAGTTTATATTTCATAAAATATGTCATATATTACTTACTATCGTACACAGGAAAGGTAGAGATGCATTAAATAAATGAGCCATGAGTCTGTTCCCTTCCCTCCCCTCAACTTTGGGGATTCAGAGCAACACACTGAGTTATCCCTTGAGGCTCTGTCTTTATAGATACATAAAATAGCAGGACCACAAGTTCATTTGCATTCATTTGCATTTAATCTGCATACAGCAGTACAGATTGCATTGTGTCTCCTGGTGTTTTCAGAGAAGTTTTTTGCTTTTTCTTTTCTCCCCCTTAAGCTTGTCAAGATATTCTAAAGTGTAAATGACATCTGGGGAAAGAAGAGAGCAAAAATAACAAAAGTAATGGTACAAATGACTCTGTTTTCATGGTTCTTTTGGTTTTTACATTTTCCAGCGATAGAAGTACACTGGGATAAATATCAGAAATACTATTAAATCAGTTGTTGAGAGAACAGTGCTCTGCTTCTCTTCTCCTTAATTGTAACAGCAGTTCACCCCATCTGAATTGTTTGGTACAGTGCTCCTTATCTCTATATTTTTATGTTGGTTGTATAAAAAAAAGATGGGGGTTTGGTATAAATCTGTGCTCTGGCTTTGTGGAAAAATTATAATTAAGTTCATACTCATGCCAAGTAAAACGGATGGTCTTAGAAAGATGCTGTGACCTGGTTCTATAATAAGAAATGGGGAGGGAACTTGAATTCTCATGTATCATTTTCAGGTTTGTTTCTTTTTTTTAAGACAGAGATGGGAAAATTCTTGTAAAAAGATAATGTGACGCAGGATTTCACAATTTACTTTAGAAAAGTTCTTTTGAGGAAATAAGATTTTCCTCCCTTCCTAAACTTGAATCTTATTGCTTCAGCCTAATGTTTGTGAACCAAAGGGGGAGGATAAGAAGAGAAACAGACTAGACAGAAACAATACACTCTACAGCAGAAACTTTTAACACGTTAAAAGACAAAAAAAAAAAAAAAATAAGTCGAAAAAGGAATGTTTCAGCATTTAGTAATTGTATTTATTATAACGAATATAAATATTTATAGTTTAACATCATACAATATATTTAGAAGTTTATTTTGTAACATCAATGCCTCTTGGCATTAGCATTGCAGGGTGGTGAGTCAGATATGAACTTCGCATTTCCCCCAAAAATGTCCTAGGTGTGGTGCTATTGAAACTTCAGCTGGATTATTTAAATTACCTACCGACTAAAGTTGCAAATATTTTAACAGAAGTAAATATTTTCACTGAATAGGTCTGTATTGAATAAGAACGAGTTGGATAGAAAGGAGGCGAAGGTCTCCAGGTAGTCCTGGAGCTCAGAAAGAGCACAGATTTTGAGTGGGTCAAGAGATACTCATCATGTGGCTCTCTGGTTCCATTTGATTGGGCTGGAAAAAAATTCCTTTCTGGGGATGGCAGAGAAGACCTACTTTATAAACATACAGGAGTTGCCACTCTGGTGCAATGTGATCCTCCATGTCTGTGCAGCGCCAGGATGCAGGTTTGATTCCCAGCCTGATGCAGTGGGTTAAAGGATTCAGTGTTGCCACAGCTGTGGTGTAGGTTGCAGCGGCGGCTTGGATGTGATCCTTGAAACTCCATATGTTGCAGGGTGGCCAAAAAAAGAAAAAAGAAAACAAACAAACAAACATACACAGACTTTAAAAAATTATTTTGCTTTTCTTGGCATTTAAATTATGGAGACCGATGAAAGCGGTAATTATGGGGACTTACCACACATCTGGAAAGTGATTTGGGAAAACGTAAGAGACAGCTGTGCCACCCTGTTCTAAGTGATTATCTGCTGAGCACCAAGTGAGGAGTGGATATTGCAGGGTGTGAAATGTTTGCTGTCTTTGGCCTGAGTTGTGTTGAACAGCTGCTTTCTTCCTCATGAGCAATAGCTATTTTCTAGGCCCCTGAACTATTGGGGAGTTCTGAGTGATTGCGAGTGAGGAATAGGGAATTAAACTTTTTCACTAGTAAGAAAAATTTTGATCAGCAACTAGGAAACTTTAGAAGTGAACAGTTGGCTTTGAAGATAGGTGTTCTAGGATATACGAGAGAGAGAAAAGGGAAAGAAAGTGATTTGAACAAAACTACATAAGTAATTATTTTTACAACTTTTTCAGGTGGGCTTGATCAGTCCAAGAAAGTAGTGGATTGTGATTAAGTCATACAGTTCGTAAACCAGAAGGCTGATTCTTTTTGAGAAGTCATCAATCATGGCTGGAGTGTCTTAGCTTGGTCAGTACAACTCTTAGCGCTTCTGTGAATGAGAGAGTGGGAGAGGGAGAGAGAGAGAGATACGAATTTCCGTTAAGAAGAGCAAGCCATGGGGAAGTGTGGGGATATAACCCCTCACATAACTTCACTCACATATAGAAGATGCAGATTTTGTATTTGGTTAGGAATGGCAGGTATGTTTCATCTCCTGGAGAGATGAAGGCAGAAGTTTCTCAATGACGGTGATTTCATACCCTCAAGACCAAGATAGTTCTCAAGAGCCCAGGATCTTCTGGGAGCCCCAGTTGCTGCAGGGAGTGGCAGGATCTGGGTAATAATGCATAAAGAAGGGCTCTCAGGTGACACTGTGGCAAGTCGTGTCCCTTCCACCTTCCATCCCTCACTGCGAAGGAAGCTGCTGGATGCGTCCCAATGTTTGCTGGAGGGGGAGCTAAAAAACCTGGAGGCCCTTGGAGAGAACTGGGATGGTGAGGGCTTTGGGTCTTTGAGGTGTCAGCAAGCCTCCTGGGTCAGCAGAAGGCGGGTACCATGATGTTAAAGGTAAAGCCCAGTTCTCTTTGTCCTAGGAACTGTGCAGATCCTTCTCCACTGGCCAAGGCAGTGGTGGACTCGAGCCCAAGCCTCAGTGGGCCCTTAGCTGGCGGTAGCTGGTGGTTGGAATAGATGCTCCATGGAAGCAGCTCTTCTGCCCTTGCTCTTTCCTAAAGTTTCTTCCAGTACTTTCTCCTGCTGTTAAGGGTGGGGAGTAGGGAGAAAACTGCTGCCTGATGTAGAGCAGGGGCAGTCTGCTGCTCTCTGTCTCCTCTGGTTCTCCCGGTAGGCAGGTCTCAGTCCCCTTCTCCAGTGTGCAGAGATGAAGGGGCTTGAACGCCAGGCTGGTAAGTTTGGGGTTTGCTTGCAGAGGGGGTTACTCGGGGCAGAATGAGTAATTCTTAGCTGGGAGAGACCTGGTCTGACCCCTGTTTTGCAAAGTCACTTTGGTGGCTGGGTCCAGGGCAGAAGAGGCAACATGGAGAAGGAGACAGGAAAACCAGTCAGGAGGAGGTTGTAGATTGTTGTGCTCTGGCCCCCAGGGCATGTGCTGTTGAGTTGAGACGAGTCAGGACAAACCTTCGGATCATAATCTGATTTATGATGCTGTGTGTCAGGAACCTCACCTCCACGGAAGGCAGTAAAGCAAAGACGGGCAGGCCGAGCACTCCGATCCTTTCCTCGGCTGCTAGCAGCAGACTTGCATTTGGCATCCTGTCGTTTCCCTCCCGTAAACTTGACAATAGACATTTTGAAGGGGCCGGTAGGCACCTGCCACCTCCACTGTCTCCATCCAGCCTGTCATCTCAGAGTCAAGGGAATGACTTTTGCCTAGACATGTTCAAACATCCTACTGTTCTTATAAAGAGCCCCAGCCCTCACTCTATCCTGGGGACTTTGAAGCAATTCCTTCAAACATAGTATACATTTTACTGGTGAGAAAGGAAGACTCTTGTCTAAAAAAAAAAATCACTTCTTTCCATTTCGGTTTCTCCGCTCCCTTAGTTCTGTGAAATCAGTGAGTGCAAAAAAAAAGAAGCATAGAGATGCTGTCTTGCTCTGACCACGCCTCCTGACCAGGGCGGCGAGGTCTTCAGCAGAAAGGTTTTTGGAGAACTCTAAACTCTGCCTGCATCCACGTGTGCCCTGCAGTCAGTCACATGCTGCTCAGGGTGTCGTGCTGACGTTAGCTGTGGGACAGGGCTGGCCGGTGGTCTGTCACAGGGAAAAGGGGTGTGCACCTTTTCAGTTGTCTAGGAGTTCTTGTGTTTTCCTTGGTTATCTAGCTAAAATCATTTCCCTTGGTTGCCTTGGTCGGGTCATTCATTTACATTGAAGAAGGAACATCGCAGAAGCATCCTTTTCAAAGGGGCAGGGGAGATGCTTCTCTGAATAAAGAATGAAAGAATGACTGGAAGAAACGGCATAAACCTCCAACTGTACACAGCATTGCTGTCATCCCATGTGTATGTGTTCAAACATGGACTCTGGAATCAATTTCCCTGAAGGAAGACTATCGTCTGAAACATTGTCTTGTAGTGAATATTATTAGCTAATTAACTGAGCACTGACCATGTGCCAGGAACGCTGTGAGGGCCCACGCCCTGAGGGTTTCATGTCACATCATTACTCCTCACGGGGAGGTAGGTGCTGTTAGGTGCTGTTATTGTTCCAGTGTTGCCAGAGATGGGGACACATGCCAAGGCCGCGGAGCCAGAAGTGGCGGTAGAGCTGGGTGTGACCTCGGGGATGCGGGCTCCAGAGCAGCTTCCGGGCCCTTCCCTAAATGGAGAATCACCGACAGATTTCCTTATTTATGTAGGTGAATTTGTACGTGTCCTCTTGCAAGTACTTGAACAACATAGGGAAGACGATTTCGTGCTTTTCTGAGGTCTCGTGGGAGGAATGGTTCAGGTGTGCCCCAGATGTGCCATTCGCTGTTGGCTTCTGCCTTCTCAGCTTCCCATCAGCATCTCCCCAAGGGGACCTCCTGGCACCTGGATTTCTCAAAAGCTTCCCTGGAGGTTCTGATGCAGCCCCTCATTAGGCGGAAGGGAGCCTCACCCTGACAGTGTCCTTCCCCTACACCCGCTGAGGGGGTTTTCATGTCCCTGTAAGGCAGGCGGGGGTGTGAGTTAAAACCGTGGCTTTGGCACCAGACATTCCTGAGCTGGGGACCTGGCTTCTTGACTTGGTAGCCCTGGAATCTTTGGGCTGTCACTCTCCTTCTTTGAGTAGCTGTTTTTCCATCTGTCCAGTGAGGAAATTAGGTCTGTCCTAAGGATTAGGAGGTGTCAAGTGTAAACCTTAGCCAGGCACAAGTTCACCACTTTAAAAATCCAGGCTGCATCTGCTGACCCCAAGATGCAGACTATTCTATTTAGAATGAATAAGCAATGCGGTCCTACTGTACAGCACAGGGAACTATATCCAGTCTGCTGGGATAGAACACGATGGAAGATAATATGAGAAAAAGAATGTATATATATGGATGGCTGGGTCACTTTGCTGTACAGCAGAAATTGACACAACATTATAAATCAACTATAATAAGAATTTTTTTAAAAAGATAACAACATAGATCAATGACACGAATAAAACTAAGAAATGGACCATAAAAAAAAAAAATCCTGGCTGTTAGTGGTATAAACGCTACGTGGAGGGAGACTAGGTGACATGGGGCGTTTGCAGGTGGACTGACCAACCGCCTTTGTCTTCTGCTCTTTTTTTTCCCCGCCCTCGTCACCCTCAGGACGGCTCCCTGGGAAACATCGATGACCTGGCCCAGCAGTATGCAGATTATTACAATACCTGCTTCTCCGACGTGTGCGAGAGGATGGAGGAGCTGCGGAAACGGCGGGTTTCTCAGGACCTGGATGTGGTGAGTGGGGCACTGGGAAGATGCTCTTGCCTTGACGGGCTGCTTGTGGTCCAGCGTCCCCTCTGGGGCCCTCTAACAGCTGTAAGTGGCCAGTACCCTGCAGGAGGCTGCGCTAGTTTGGGATGAAAACGTCAGATCCACAAAGTATTAATCCAGTTCTGTGGGTTTCAGTCTGAGTATTGGTTGGGGCAATAACGATTAAATTTTTGTATTCATTAAAAGACTACATTTTTAATGACTTTAAGCCAAAAGATCTAGGCTAGTTCTTCCTTTCCTTCCTTCCCTCCTCCCTTCCTTCCTTTTTCTTTTTGTTTTAAACAAAATAAAATTTAAAGAAGCAGGAAACCTCCCTAATTTCTCACCTAACAGTAACCACTTTAGTGTTTTAGCAAGTCTCCATTCAGTGTTTTTCTGGGCTTTTTTTTTGGTCTTTTTAGGGCTGTACCAGCAGCATATGGAAGTTTCCAGGCTAGGGGTGGACTTGGAGCCATAGCTGCCGGCCTATACCACAGCCACAGCAACATGGGATCTGAGCTGCAGCTGCGACCTACACCACAGCTCACGGCAACACCGGATCCTAAACCCACTGAGCAAGATCAGGGATCGAACCTGCGTTCTCATGGATACTAGTCAGATTTGTTTCCGCTGAGCCATGAGGGGAACTCCCTTTCTGGGTATTTTTATATCAGCAGTGTAATTCTTGCTTTTTGACTTAACATTTTATTTTAATTCTTCCGTGTTGTTAATACCTCTTTGTAATCACTGTTTTTCATGGCTATATTCTCTTCTCTCACTCAGGTGCATTGAAGTTCATTTGTCTGTTTTGTAAAGACCTTTATGTGTATGATTAGAGGTGCATTTGAACTTGCACATGATACATAGTAAATACATAGCTTAGGTCTCTGTGTGTGCTAGTATTTCTGTGTTGTACATTTATTGTAAAGTATCTTACTGAAACATCTGCATTTATTAATTTAAATTTGCTCCGTAGGTCTGGGATTCATTTTGGTTCAGTGCTTTCACATTGTTTTGTTTCACTGTGGTGACCTCAAGACCACGTCGGGAATGGGAGGCAGAAGAGGCTCAACCCTCCGTGTCTCCTCATCTGGACCATTTCCTTTTTGAGCATCTTTTATATATTAGGAGACTCTTTGGATCTGTTTTGAGTAAGGGGTAACTGCCTTTAAAAAGAATGTTTGAAAACTGCTGCTTCAATTGCATCTTTTTTTTTCTCCCCATAATCTCCTTAAAGTAGAGATGAAAAAAATTAGTAACTAGGAACAGATAATTCGTTTGTTAATAACTCCTTTTATATTCTAAAAGACCTGTTGGGTAAGGGACCCAACAAGTGGTTTAGGAGTCACTGCTGTATATTCCATAAGTAGACATGATTCACTTCCACTGTAAGTAAGATGCTGGCACCCTAAGGCACTTGTGGTTCTTTCCTTAACTCAATCCACGTAAAGATTTCTTAGGTCAGGAGTAACATTATATCATAACTGTCCAATAAGTATTGATCCTTTTTCCTTTTTGTTCACTGATTTAGTGTTCAACATAGGTGGGAGTTAGTGTAATAGAATCGATTGAGGCCAAGAAGCATCAATTGGGGGCAGTAAGCCATCACCCCAGGAGCCACACTGTGGCCCAGGCAAGCACATAGCGTCATTGTTACCAAGAGCTCCTTTCCTCTGACTTTGTCCCCCTGTGTGTGTGCACGGGTGGGGGTATTTCCTTCTTTTTAAGAAAGTATCCTCATGTGGCAAAAGATGCTGTTAAAATTATTTTGGCTTTCCTGTTTGAGGCACAGTTAATGAAAAAAAGGCTTTTCCTTTTGGCAAGATTGCCACCAAATGGCAATTTAATGATTGCACTGAGTTCTTGAATGTGATGATTTTGACCTTGAATAATAGTCTGGTAGCACACTGTCTGCTTGCTTGTCCATTTCATGGTGCAGGGAACAATGGCTGTGAATTGGCAGATTATCCTTGATGTGACCTTGAACTGTTCTTTCCCAAATTCTAGCCGATTAAGCATTGGAGTGACCGTAATGACTCAATGGTGTTTGGGACTCTTGAAAGGCAGCTTCTCGGTAGGAAAGGAAGCCTGCTTGGTGTTGGGGTAACTAACTTCTTCCCATGTAGATGGATGGGCCCAAGTTGTGTGCTGTATTCCAGAGCTGCAAAAGAAATTGTGGGGGGAGAAGACACAGGAGCCAAATGAGTTCCCATCAAAGATGCAGAAGTATGTCGGTGGGTAAAATTGACAGGAGCTGCTTCCAGCCAGGCTGGAAACTCCCCTTCATCCTTTAAACTGTAGTTCGTGCAAAAAGTAAGGTCCTCAGGAGGCTTATTCAAGTTCTCTTCCTGTGAGATTCCAGGCAAGTGCTGAAGGTTAAGTTAGATGCTGTATTTCAGGGCATTCACATGGCTCAGGAATAGGAAGTTAGAGGTATTTTAAGGTCATCCTTCAGGCCTTGCATGCAACTCTGGTGACCCCAGGAAACTTCCCTCTCACAGTGGTTAGCTCATCACAGATTGAGTCCTGATGGGAACTCATTTCTTTTTTTTTTTCGGTCTTTTTTAGGGCCGCATCCCTGGCATATGGAGGTTCCCAGGCTAGGGTAGACCTACAACTGCTGGCCTACACCACATCCACAGCAATGCCGAATCCGAGCCGCGTCTGCAGCTCACACCACAGCTCACAGCAACGCCGGATCCTTAACCTAGGGAGCCAGGGATCCAATCTGAAACTTCATGGTTCCCAGTCGGATTCGTTTACACTGCGCCATGACAGGAACTTTGGGAATTCATTTCTTAAAAAGCTGTCACTTTTCGTCCAGAAGAGTCCTCTTTACTGCATCACATTTTACTTGTATTTCTAGATTTTGAGCTCTGCCTTTAGACAAGTACACAAACTTCTGCCTTGCTTGGCTGTTGGGGCAGCTTCTGGTCTGAGGACCTGTAGCTTAATACTTTTTTTCTGTGCTAGGAAGCGGCCTTGTCCAAAGCAGGGGTGAGACGGCTTGGAGAAGAAATCATCCACCAAAAGCACGAAGAGGAAACAGGAAAACATTAGGAGCCTGAAACATTTTGTAGGGAAAACACAGCATTAAGTTTGCTGTTCCTGCTGTAGACAAAGTCATCGGGGGTTCCCATCATGGCGCAGCGGAAACGAATCCGACTAGGAACCATGAGGTTGCGGGTTCGATCCCTGGCCTCGCTCAGTGGGTTAAGGATCCGGCGTTGCCATGGGCTGTGATGTAGGTCGCAGTCATGGCTTGGATCTGGCATTGCTTTGGCTCTGGTGTAGGCCAGCAGCTATAGCTCCAGTTAGGACCCCTAGCCTGGGAACCTCCATATGCCTCAGGTGTGGCCCTAAAAAGACCAAAAAAAAAAAAGAAAAAGTCATTGGAGACAGCCTTGAAGATGGAGAGTTTGGGGTGATGGGTTAAATTGGTTTTATGAATTTGTTTCATTTCAAATCAGGGTGAATCTGGAGGACCGAGATGTTCTAGAGACAGAACAGATCTTAGGTATTTATGCTTGACTGTGTAAACTCCCGACATGCAGCCTCCTTAAAAGCTAATTACATGTCACCTGGAGAACAAGCAAGCCAAAAAGTCACCCTGCCCACAGAGATGCTTGACTTAGCCCTGAAAAATAAAGGCTTTGGATAATTGTGTTAGTAATTAACTTTCTGGACTGAATATCAAGCTACTTTTCCAGGACTAGTCACCCGGCTCCTGGCCGGAATGAAGCACTTACTTGATGAAGTGCTTTAGGGGCCAGTTAGTTTAGTTGAAGGTCATGGAGAGTACAGATGGGTGAAAATTCAACAGCATGAGCAGGGATTATGTTTCACATTGCTAACTATGGTGAAAGTTTTTATTTAGCACCAAATGGGCCCTAAAGGAACCGTGTGTTTGGACCACAGCCTTTGCCTCTGCTGGGGATTAGGACATTAGTGCTTGTGAACAGCAGGGAAGATGCCCATATTTCCATGCATTTGGCATATCCCTGAGCACTGTGTGTTTTTTTGGCGGCGAGACGCTGCACTTGGAAATGACAGCAGCTTTCCAAGTCCATAATGGGCTCATCTCTCGTGATGCCGAGTCTGACATCTGTCAAAGTAACACCATGGCCAGGAGAGGTGGCCATGGCACCACACAAGGCAGCCTCTTATTACTGGCCATGTCAGCTTCCTTGGCATCTTTGAGGTTGAGTCTGCTTGGATGTTGGCAGAAACAAGGTTGTGTGGTGGTCGGTGTAGCCCAACCCTGATGGAGAGGTTGCCACTTTAGTGAACTGTTAATGACGCTGGATCTCTGTGCTGAATCCTTAGTACATCTGTGTGGGCACCAGGAACCGGGATCCCAGCAAGACTCACCCAGGTCTTTAAGGACCGGGATATAAATCAAACTGTTGCATATTATCCCAGAGACATGTGATATCAGAACCTTTGCTGATGGAGTTCCCACTTGGCACAGTGGGTTAGGAATCTGGTGTTGTCTCTGCAGTGGCTTGGTCAAAGTTGCAGCAAGGATTCAGTCCCTGGCCCACCAACTTCCCTATGCTGCAGATATGCACCCCCCACCCCTGCCAAAAAAAAAGAGAGGGAATCATTGCTGATGGTGTAGGGATTGATTCTGGGACATAATTATTGTTCCTTACAATTTTCATATTTAATCTTCAAGGTATAATTCTAGACTAAGACAGAAGTAGCAAGACTGGTGTTTCTCATCACTAGAGGTGATTCTTGGGGCTTCCTCCGACTCCACCCTTCCCACCCCAGTCCTAGCTGGCGTCCTAGCCACTGGGGTTGTCACAGTGGCAGAAGGCTGTGAGAGACATGATGGAAAGAGGCTGGGAAGTCAGATTGGGGTTCACGTCTTGCTGTTGCACTTTGCTGGCAAGTTGTGTTAATCTTTATAAGTTTCAGTTTCTCCATTTATAAAAGGGGCTAAACATAGCTCATAAAGTTGTTATGTGCATTAAATGAGAAAATTGCTGTGAAGGACCTGGTCCGTCATTGTAAGTGACCTATAACTGTTTATTGCCTTTCCTTCCTTTCTATTCCTGATTCAAAAGCTCCTGTAGTGATGCTGAAGTATCTGTTACTCGTACTTCATTAGTATTTATTCACAGGTGTGCAGAGATTTCTTTTCGCTTTTATTTTAGGAAATTTCAAACATGTATGGATACCATAATATAACAAAATAACTGTGCCTTTTACCCAGTTTCAAGGCATCCTGCCTTTCTCACATCACCTTTAGTCTTCATGCCTGATTAATTGTTATTTTAAAAAAATTCTTTGTGAGGGAGTTCTCATTGTGGCTCAGCAGAAATGAATCTGACTAGCATCCATGAGGATGCAGGTTCGATCGATCCCTGGCCTCACTTAGTGGGGTAAGGATCCGGCGTTGCCATGAGCTGTGATGTAGGTCGCAGATTCGGCTTGGATCTGGCATTGCTGTGGCTCTGATGTGGGCTAGCAGTTGTAGCTCCAATTGGACCCCTAGCCTGGGAACCTCCATATGCCGTGAGTGTGGGCCCTGAAAAGACAAAAGATGAAAAAGAAATTCTTAGGTAAAATTTATGTATTGTATATTTACATATACACACTACTCTTTATAAAATAGGTAACCAACAAGGACCTACTGTGAGCACACAGAACGCTATTCCTTATTCTGTAATGACCTATATGGGAAAAGAATCTGAAAAAGAATGGATATATGTATATGTATAACTGAGTCACTTTGCTGTACACCTGAAATGAACACATTGTAAATCAATTATACTCCAATAAAATTTAAGAGAATGATGAAAAATACAAAATTTATGTATTGAAGTGCACACGTCTTAGCTACGATCCAGTTTTGTCACGTGCATATAGCCATGTCATCCACACCTCAGCATGACAGGGAACACAGCCATCACCCCACAAAATTCCCTCATATCCCTTCCCAGTAAATCCTGGTTTGAGGGCAGAGGTATCTGTCAGTCTGTTTTGGGCCTTTCTGTATTTTTCCACTGGGAACAGTGCATGGCATATAATAGGTGCTCAATAAATATTTGTTGAATTTATTTGTGTATGTAAATATTTAAAACTATTTAATGAGCATCATGCATGTATCTGAGACTTTATTATTCCAGAAATACAGATAAAGATGTGTTCCCCATCCACAAAGACGTCGCAATTTAGTGGGGGCTTTAGACAAGTAAGCAGCCAATTAAAATGCTGTGCAGGAGTGCATAAAAGAGCCCCAGGCCCAGGTTAGGAAAGTCAAAGAAGGCTTCCTGGAGGAGGTGATACCCAAGCCCACCATAAAGAACACAGAGGATTAATCTGGTTGGGGACGGAGGTGTAGACAGTACAGAGTAATTTAAGGCAGAGGTTACAATTAGTGAAGAGGTCAAACATGAGAGAGAAAATGTGGCTTTTAGGGGCCATTGAGAAGTTTACTGTGGCTGGAACCTAAAGTCTAAACAGATGTGCAGAGAAAAGATACATGCTGTCCTTTCACAGGTCCCTGGATTATGAATTATGTAAAAAGATAGAATGTTGTTCTGATTCATCACCATTCACGAGACAAAACAAAAATAACTGCCGTTTCACAATGGTCGACTGGTTGGGCCAAGGTAACCTCGTGGCTTCACACAGTCATGAGGACGTAGTCCATCCTGTCTGGGGGCGCAAGGGGAGGGAGGTTGTTTTGTTTTCTTGACTGCTCTTTTGCTCTTTGCTAGAGATAGCAGAGCATGTGGCACACAGGTTTCTTGTACCTTTGAGCTCCCTACATAATTCAAGAAAAGATAAGGGTTCCCCTACTTCAGCGCCTGGGTGCCCCAGGAGCCTAGAAGCTCCTTCCATTCTTACTCTCACCCACAGGACCAGTAGGTGGGTGGTCTGTGTGTGGCAAATTGTCCTGAGTTTAAATATTCAACCGCTAAAGCCCAACTGTTGCACTGAGAGCATTTGCTTTTGTTTGGTTTCATTTTGTCTTAATGGACACTGTTTGCTAGCTCTGGGCTACTGTTGAATTGCAGATTGCAGTCCCAAACAGTGGGCATTAGACAGGGAGTCTGAACCGCATTCTGCTGTGGGATTCACACACTTGCTGTCAAAATACACCGAGGCGTTCTGTCTTAAGCCAGATGGTAATACAGTGCTCTGCTCTGGCTCCTCTCAGACAAAGTCCCATTTGTAGTCAAATGCCCAGTCCCAATCTCATCAGCAGTTTTTGTACATTGCACCATGTTAACATGGACTTAAGTAGGTCTCTTGGCGGCCAGATCTGATCTTGGCATCTCCTACCTCTCATAATTAAGACGATTTATATTATACTTTTTATGATCAATTTAGGGGTGCTTCCATCCTTTTCAACTTAGAGACCTCGTAGACCCCTTGTCCAATGATGGAAACGGACATATTAGATGTGTTAAGTACAATATAATAGTTGAAAGGTCTTCATCAGACTTTGCAAATGTGAATCAACATTAGCTTTTTCTGGTGTTGCTCCTGAGCTTTCAGAAATGCCTGGTTTTTGTTTGTTTGCATTTATAAACACAAAGTGCCTGGGGGATTAAAAACCAAAATAGCATTCTGCTCAAAATACAAGTGCTTGCCAGAAAAGGAAAAAAGTCTGAGCTCTGTAGTTTTCATTTACATAAAATGGAGAGAATTCCTAAATATTAATCAAGTTGACAGTAATTGAGGACAAAAGTCAAAGAATGAAGGTATAAGAGGCCGCTTTTTGATGGCAGAATCTGGGCTTGGAGGGAAAAGGAGTGTCTTGGTTTTTGGAATGGGGACCTTTCAGAGTGAAGTGAGGCCCAGGCCAGGTGCCTTTTTGCCCCCATGTATTAAACCCAGGTTACCGAAACTGTAGCATGAGCTCAATGTTTACATTTAACAATTAGACACTTTGCATGTGGAAGATTACCATGTCATTTATTTGTGCTAATCACGAACTAATTAGAGACTATTTAAACATACTAATTTGTAGCACACAGTATGGTCTTGACGTGAAACAAAATGTGAAGGCATGTGATGCCCGCTTCCTTATTTTCAGGCCCTAAGAGTGAGTTTCTACAGCTGTATCTATAATGTCACCTGATGATATGGCCAAAGATCTGTTTGAGGCCCTCGGTAAAGTCGGAGTGGCCCAGGTCAGGCTGTGTATCAAGGCTGGGCGTGGTTGAGATGGCGAGGGTTGGGCGTCTGGGGTGGGATCAGGCGGATGTGTGCAGCCAGCGCCTGGACAGGAAGTCACCTGAAGCAGGACCTTGAGCCTTTGCTGGTGTTGATACACACATCTGGCGTTGGCCTCCAGATGTCATAGGTCCATATTTTCTTTTGTTTTAAATTTTTTTCTTTTTTCAGCCGCACTCATGGCATATGGGAATTCTCGGGCCAGGGATGGAACCCACTGTGCTGGGCCAGAGAGGGAACCTGCGCTTGCTGCAGAGACAGCACCAGATCCTTAACCTGCTTCACCACAGCGGGAACTCCTAGGTCCATATTTTAGATGAATCTCACCACAGCTCCTGGGCACCAACCAGAACGACTGAGAACAAAGAATTGGGCCCAGAACACCAAGAATATTGACTAGACCTTTCTCTGGCCACTTCTTTTGAGAAGCTCACTACACCCATTTCAGCTGTAGTTTTTGATTTGGAGCTGCTTTTTATTTTATTTTACTTTTTCTGTTTGGACGTTTCAAGTGTTTTAAATAGAAGAAAGCAACATGGTAAAATGTTGGCTGGTTTGTTCCAAGTCGTTGGGTCAGTTATTCTGGCTTTTCAACCAGACATTGTCTGAAAGAACACAAACTTAAGTGGTCAGAAAGTACATCTTAGTACCCTCAGAGCACAGCTGTTGCCTTCCTTTTAATGTCTCATGATATTACTCAGAAAAGAATGTCAGATTTTAGCTTCTCCCCCACCCCACCACATGTCAACGTGTGCATCAGAAATGGAGGCTTAATTTATCAACTAGCAGTGGCACTCGAGTTCGGATTCAAGAGCAAACCAATTTCTCTAGCTCTGCTTATTCTGAGGCTTGTACGTAAATCATTTATTTATAAGGGATAGTTTGAGAGACTTTCTGCAATTATTTAGGCTATGAAGATGTTCAAAATTCGTGGTACAGCAGGGCCATCCATCTCATGGGCCCGAGCAGAAGCTGATGGAACTTAATCAAAAATAAATCAAGGGCAAGTCCAAACCAGATTGGAAGCACATCATGAATATTCGTGAACATCTGGATGTGTTTCCGAGGGTGTATGTTATTTTTTAATGTCTGCGACAGCAGAGACATGGCTTCTTAACAAAGATGCCAAGAGGAAGACAGGCTTCCAGCTGTGATTTCAAAGGGTATTTTTGTTTGTATGTGTATGTCCTTTCTCCTTGGGGTGTGGGTTTCACATCTCCAAGATACTCCTTTGATCTCTTTCATCTGTCGGAATCTCCTTTGATATTTTATTTGAATTCTTCATTGGAGTCAGTGACTTGACTCATGAAGATTCAACCTTTCTTTCTAAAGGAGAATTTTAACTTAGGAAAAATTCACTATGTAATGGGTTTTTTTTTTAAATTTTCAAGAAATTGTTTACTTTTATTATAGTTGATTTACAGTGTTGTGCCAATCTCTGCTGTACAGCATAGTGACCCCGTCATACGTATATATACATTCTTTTTCTCATACTATCTTCACCATGTTCTGTCCCAAGAGATTGGATATAGTTCCCTGCACTGTACAGGAGGCCCTCATTGCTTATCCATTGCCATTTAATGTTTCTTATGACTCTTTTAAGTGCTGGTGATTTTATGATAATTAGCAGTGAAGCTATTTTGCATGTGGATCACCAGTATAACCCAGCATGTGTAAAACTCAGGGTACTTTATCTGCCTCACTACCTAAAGCACTGCCAATAACTAGGAAGGAAGGGTAAAGTATGAGGAGGCCATAATAACGATGTGATAATTGTCGCAATAATGACATTTTAAAACTACGTTGGACGTTATGAGGCATCGGCATCTACTATCTTATTTAATTCTTTTAATACCCCCGTGAGATGAGTCTTAGTAATCTCATGATTTCAGTTGGGCAGAGGCAGAAAATGGTGCTCCAGGGGGGGCGGGGGGGAACACATCATATAACCTGGTGGGGAAGCTGCATTGCCCACCTGTCTGGACCGTCCCTGCCAGGAACACCTGCCGGGAACCTCAATTTGGGCCCCAGCTGATGAGGATGACAGTGGCTGCTTTGTCAGGTTGTTGTAAAGGTCATGTTTGTAGAGCACTTGGCAGAGTTCCTGGGTATATGCTAGAGCTCAGTGACTATTTCTAGTAATACATATGATTATTTATAATAGAAATACTAAGTATTGAAGTATTGATGAGTAGTAATCATAAAAATCAGACTTGTTCAAAAAATAGTTGGTAGGTATCAGAGATGGGATTTGAAACAAGGAGGTTGATGGAAAATCTCTGAACCCCTCCCCCCTTTGCATTTTGATTCTCAGGAGATTCCAGAGCCCAGCCCCTCCCCCCCAACTCCTCCCATACCCCTCCCAGGAGTAAATCTTGATTTACAGATTAGTTTGGGTAATATAATATAAATATATAAAGAATAATATAAAGTAGTTTAAACAGTTGGATTTTAAGTAGCTTCCTGGAATTTCAAGTTTTCTCTTCTTTCTTTCTTCTTCTTCTTCTTGTTATTTTTATTTTGTTTTTTTAGGTCTACAGCAGTGGCATAAAGACGTTCCCAGGCTAGGGGTCCAATCGGAGCTACAGCTGCTGGCCTACACCACAGCCACAGCAACATGGGATCTGAGCCGTATCTATACCCTATACCACAGCTCATGGCAACACCGGATCCTTAACCCACTGAGCGAGGCCAGGGATCAAACCTGCGTCCTCAGGGATCCTAGTCGGGTTCATTACCACTCAGCCACGATGGGAACTCTCTATTCTTTCTTTACTTCATCCCTGCCTTCTCGCTTTGCATACACACAGATGTACATGATGCTTTACCCTTGGCAGAGTGGAAGTGGGAAATAAAAAAGGGTTGACTCAGTGCTAGATGCAGTCATCTGAGAATGGTGAGAAATGTTCGCAGATGGAGACACAGAAAAATTTTAAAGTGAATAGAAGGAAAAGAATCTGTTAAATTATATTCCCAGTGTTTTAGGGGGAGGCTCACTTGTGCCATATGGAAGTTCCCAGGCCAGGGGTCAAATCTGAGCTGCAGAAGTTCCTGTCGTGGCTCAGTGGTTAATGAATCCGACTAGGAACCATGAAGTTGCGGGTTTGATCCCTGGCTTTGCTCAGTGGGTTAAGGATCTGGTGTTGCCGTGAGCTGTGGTGTACGTCGTAGATGTGGCTCGGATACTGGGTTGCTGTGGCTCTGGCATAGGCCGGTGGCTACAGCTCCAATTCGACCCCTAGCCTGGGAACCTCCATATGCTGTGGGAGCGACCCTAGAAAAGGCAAAAAGACAAAAAACAAACAAATAAGACAAATCCAAGCTGCAGCTGTGGCAATGCCAGGTCCTTAACCCACTGCACCACAGCAGGATCTCCCCTCCGTTGTTAGAGAATACAGAGGATAAGAGACGTTCAAAGAATTGCATCCAAGAATAAAGTAAAAACATTTTACTATTGTATCTGTAGCCTTTTCCTGAAAATTCTGCTTGTTTAACAGAATAACCTAATAGGAGAGAGCTCTATATTATTATAATTTTGGTGTATTATGGAATAAATATTGATGATGACATATATTATTCTTCCTGAAAGCAAATATAAGGAACTGGTAAAACCAGCAAAGCAAAAACAACATTCACTGGTTTTCTCGTGTTTCAGTAACTTAGGTGGTATCATTGGGGAAGTTTTTAGGAACCGAAAACACAAGCCTCATTTCAGGAAGTTCATGTCGCAATAGAACAGGACAGCCAAGGATAAGATGATATTAGTCATGTTCACAAGTGGGTGAAACAGGTCTGCTGACAGCACCTCCTAGTTCTCCGCCAGTTCACGTGGAGATGCAGCGAGCATGAAGGCAGTAGGAAAGGTGAAGGCTGCGATGCTTGTTGGTGGGAAAGCCTTGCTGAACTGGTCTGGAAGAGCAGGTACCTCAGGCTAGGGTCAGGCCTCTGCAACCTAAAATCAAGCACAAGGTTCATTTCTGAGTAATTGGACAAAAACTTGTACGGTTGCTCAGATTATCTGGTGCCAGAAACTAGAGCAACATAAGGAGACACCTCAGGTTTGGATACATTTAACAGGGCTGGACTTATCAGGGCACTTATCGTTAGAATGATAATGCTGGTGTTAGCTTTAGTTAGTTTTTACTAGTTATTTTTAGCTCAGCAGAAACAAATCTGACTAGTACCCATGAGGATGCAGGTTTGATCCCTGGCCAGGTTCGATCCCTGGCCTCGCTCAGTGGGTTAAGGATCTGGCATTACTGTGTGTAGGTCGCAGACAGGGCTGTGATCTGGTGGTGGTGTGGCTGTGGTGTAGGCCAGCAGCTACAGCTCTGATTCGACCCCTAGCGTGGGAAACCTCCATATGCCATGGGTGTGTCCCTAAAAAAGAATGTTAATGTCGATGATAGTAATAGCCAGGATGTTTTATGTGTGTGTGTGTGATGGCTATATGTAGAATATATATGTAAGAATATATTTCATGTATGCATTTCAAGGAGGTCTCGTCTTTTAATTAAATACCCCAGCCGATTGCATTCTTTGTAGGACGTTCACTGAGTACCTGCCTCGTGAGCGCATGCAGTGGGTATCATCTACCTTCAGAACACTCCCGTAGCACTTTGTAAAATGAAGTTTTTATTTTTTTTTTTTGTCTATTTGCTATTTCTTGGGCCGCTTCCGCGGCATATGGAGGTTCCCAGGCTAGGGGTCTAATCGGAGCTGGAGCCTGGAGCTGGAGCCCCCAGCCTACGCCAGAGCCACAGCAACGCGGGATCCGAGCCGCGTCTGCAACCTACACCACAGCTCACGGCAACGCCGGATCGTTAACCCACTGAGCAGGGGCAGGGACCGAACCCGCAACCTCATGGTTCCTAGTCGGATTCGTTAACCACTGCGCCACGATGGGAACTCCCTAAAATGAGGTTTTTAGAACTGAGCTCATAACTCACTCACCATAAACCTTGCTCTTTTAAGTGTGCAGTTCCCTGGTTTCAGTGTATTCACAAAGTTGTGCGGTCTCTTCCAGAATCCCACAGAACTTTGTATTCTGTTTTTCACCTTTCTACAGTGAGTGTAGAGTAAATGCCTTCTTCACTACTGCATTTCTGTGGCTAGAGCAGTTCTCGGCATGTAGTAGATGATGAATAAATAGCTGTGGGATGAATGAATGACAGTAACTGGGCCTTTTGGAGATCGGGATGTCTGTCTCCGAAAAAACCGAAGCTTTCTTGTTATTCTCAGGTTTTAAACTAAGCATAAAAAACTTGAAAGAAAGTTTTGGAAAGTATATTTCTGGGAAAAAAAAAGTGCCTTTCTTACAGAATGAATCCATTGGCTATTAAAAATGTAAAATATGTTAAGAGGTTCAAACTTCTGATTAGAGGAGAAAAGGCTCCCAGTGAAAGTATATTTGATAATAAAAAATCTCCTTCATGCTTTAAAGTTTGCTTGTGTAAACGTATTTTTTAATATGGTTCTAAGGGATCGGCTACTGTGTTAAAATTGGTATCTAAATGTAAAAACCCAGGATCCAGTGAGAATGATCTGGGTACAAGCTGGAGTAGGGTGCCCCGTCTTTTCCAAACTGACTTCCCACCCCACTGCCAACCTCCCCATTGTGTATTGCTGACGGTGAGCTCTCCATGGTGGCAGCTTGCTTGCTCTCCCTCTCTCCCTCCTTCCCTTCCTTCCAACACAAGTGAGCCTCCCAGACATGCACATGGAACTTAAGAACAGCAGAGAGGGGAAAAAGTACTAAGTCAAGTGTTCGAAGCTTGGGTGGGGACCCAAGAAGGATCCGACACTAACTCTTCCTAGACTTGGAACAGATGGTTAATTCTGCCCGCAGGACAGCTGGACGAAAAGCCCCTAGTTTACAGGCCTTCCTGCCAGAGAGCAGATGCTCGGCGGAGGGGGTGCTCCTCCTGCCTCTTGCCTCCCTCTCCCCGCCCTTTTCCTCTTTGCACCCCACCCCCTGCACACGGGGCGCACAGAAGCCCCTCTCACAGGCCTGCCTGTCCCTCCAGCCTCCAGCCCTGGCATCCTAGTCCCCGCCCCCTGCCTGGGATCACTGTGTGCAGGTGTCGTGTGTGTTGATGTATTGGGGTGTGTGTGTGTGTATGTGTGTGTGTGTGTGTGTGTGTGTGTGTGTGTGTGTGTGTGTGAGAGAGAGAGAGAGAGAGGGAGGGAGGGAGGGAGGGAGGAGACTCTCAGCCAGTGGCCATGGTTGTAGAAAATCTCATGAAGGGAGGGATGAGCAGGGAGGCAAGAGGCCAGAGAGGACCCTCCTTTGCCCCCGCCCCTGCCTTGGTGGTATTAGGGGCAAGCAGCACAGAGAATAGGAGTTTCTGCCCCTCTTCTGCCCTGTTCTACTCCAGGGCTGGTTTGCAGGGGGTGGGGGCGGGGGCTGAGGGTACCAGACACAAGGAACTCCCCTGCCCATGTGCCACCTTCCTCCCCACCTGTTGCACGGCATTCCCAGCCTTTCCTCACCCACCTGCTCCCGCTTTTCATCACCTGCTCCCGCCTTCATCGCCTCCTCTCACCACCGGGTCCTCTGTCCGCCTGGGGCCCCCCTCACTCCTGGGTCTGTACTGCCCTGGGGAAAAAGGCCACCTTGGGGCTGTGCAGCCTCCCTCATGCCCTTGGGGGCGAATTCTTTTTGGACTCCATTTTCCCACAGAACCTTGCCTGGTGGGGCGGGCCCTGCCTCTGGATCCCAGCACATCCAGAGGAAAACGGGATGGTGCCTGACCATGGGATGTGATATCTTGCTGATATTAAAGCTGACTTTTGTTACCTCAGCCCCTCTCCTCCCCAATAAATCCCCAGCAATTGTCAAGGTAATGCTTGGAACCCAACCCATCTTGTGCTGGGCGGTGGCCTCCAAAGCAGTGGAGAATTTGGAGATATTTTCTTCTTTAGGTGGAGGTGTGTTTATGCCCAGGTCTCACTGACTTGAGGAAAGAGGAAGGAACAGGGCTGTAGGACAGGCCAGGTAGGTACGCTTCTCACTGCGGGGCACTGCTCACCTGGTCTGATGCAAGAGGATGCAAATGCTGAACACTAGCCAGTCAGCTAAGGATTTATTCAGCTACACTTGTGTTTGTTTGTTTGTTTCTTGTGACTGGAATTCTTACCACTTGAACCTCAGAGAATCACTCTGAAAGATTTCAGTAGGCGATCCAGTGCAGACATGGCCGGTGGGAGGGAAATCTGTTTCTGAACAGCAAGAAATAAAGAAGAAGGTATAAATAAATGCAGTTGGCATGTGTTATTTTAATTTGCGGCGTTAGGCATGTTGCTGTTTGTATACAGATTCCTAAACTCAGTGCTGAAGCCTGGAGGGAACAGTGTCCTGTGCATCAGCTCCCAGCAGAGGCAGGCAGCCAACATAGGTCTGTCTTCTTCTAGGATACCCGTGGACTGTAGAGCTTGAGTGCTAAGAGGCTGGGCATAGGGATCCAGGTAGTTCCAGAAGGATCTGGCCCTAGGGGGTTGGCCCGAAGGCAGAGAGGAGCTGAAGAAGGCAGAGATATCTGGGGCCAGAGGATAGGCCCTTCTCAGGTCTGGGAGGGCATTTTTAGAAGAATTCTAATTAATTTATTTTTTATTAAAGCATAGTTGATTTACAGTGTTGTGCCAATTTCTGCCGTACAGCATAGTGACCAGTCATACATATATATACACATTATTTTTTTAAATTTTTATTTATTTCTTTTCTCTCTCTCTCTCTTTTTTTTTTTTTTTTTGCTTTTTAGGACCACACCCGTGGTATTTGGAGGTTCCCAGGCCAGGCGTCGAATTGGAGCTGCAGCTGCTGGCCTGCGCCACACAGCTCATGGCAACACTGGATCCTTAACCCACTGAGCGAGGCCAGGGATCGAACCCATATCCTCATGGATCCTAGTCGGGTTCGTTAACCACTGAGCCACAAAAGGAACTCTCAAATTTTTTTTTTTTTTTTTTTTTTTTCTTCTTTTTAGGGCTGCACCTGCAGCATATGAAAGTTCTCAGGCTAGGGGGTCCAGCCTACACCACAGCCATAGCAACTCTGGATCCTTAACCTACCAAGTGAGGCCAGGGATCGAACCCACTTCCTTGTGGATACTAGTCAGGTTTGCTGAACCACAATGGGAACTCCTAAATAAATTTTTAATTAAAGTTGATTTACAATGTTCTGTCAATATCTGCGGTACAGCAAAGTGACCCAGTGATATGTATGTACATATTTTTTTTCTCATATTATCTTCCATCATGTTCTGTCATGAATGATTGGATATAGTTCCCTGTGCTGTACAGCAGGACCTCATTGCTTCTCCACTCCAAATGCGATCGTTTGCATCTACTAACCCCAAACCCCAAGTCCATCCCACTCCCTCCCCTCTCCTCCTAGGAGGCCCTTGTTTATGACAAGGATGAGAGTGAGGATGGTGGGACTTGTTTTAGTTTGCTTTAGCTTTCTGGGTTTTTTTTTTTTTTTTAGTTTAAAAAATTGTTTATCATTTTAAAGATGGTAGTAAAAGATGGTAGTAAAATACACATAACATAAATTTGCCATCTTAACCATCTTTAAGTGTACATTTCAGTGGTGTTAAATATATCCTCATTGTGCTCTCATTACCACCATCCAGCCACAGGATCTTCATTCTGCAAAACCAAAACCTGGTGCCGACAGAGCAGTAAGTCCCTGCTCCCTGCTCCCCCAACTCCTGGAAGCCATTCTGCCTTCTGTTTCTATGGATTTAGCCTCTAGTACCTCATATCAGTGGCATCATATAGTATTTGTTCTTTGAGGACTGGCTTATTTCACGTTGTATAGTGTCCTCAAGGTTTCCCCATGTAGCAGCATGTGTCAGAACTTCCTTGCTTTTTTTTTTTTTTTCTTTTTCACAGATAAGTTCCTTTACTATGAGGACATTCCATCCAAAGATCCCAGCCTGGATAGGCAGTGAGCTCCCTGACCTCTGGGGGGTGAGCAACAGGAGGCCAATTTATATTCCTGGCAGGAATATGTAAAGGTAGTTTAAGCCTCAGAAGAGAGGCTGGTTGGATTTAATATGCTTCCAAGATAAGAGCATGGAACTCTATGAAACAGAAGCCTGGAGAAATGAAGAGATTTGCCCTAAATTCCCCAGCTTGGAAGCTGTGTGGCTGACTTCCTTGCTTTTTAAAGGCTGAATAATATTCCATTGTATGTGTATACCACGTTTTGTTTGTCCACTCATCCATCAGTAGACGGCTGGATTGCTTCTACCATTTGGCTATTGGGAATAATGCTGCTATGACCATGGGTGTACAAATACCTCTCTGAGTCTCTGCTTTCCATTCTTTGAGGGTGTATATGCAAAAGTGGAATTTTGGGCCCTACTGTAGTTCTGTTTTTCATTTTTTGAGGAACCTCCGTAGCGGTTGTGCCATTTTTCATTCTGACCAACAATGCACCGAGGTTTATGTTTCTCTGCATCCTTGCCAATGCTTGTTCCTTTTTCAAAAAAGAATAGCCATTCTTATGGCTGTGAAGTGATACCTGATTATAGTTTTGATTTGCATCTCCCTGATAACTAGTGATGTTGAGCATCTTTTTGACCATCTCTGTATTTTCTTAAGAGAGATGTCTATTCACGTTTTTCTTTTCCCATTTTCAAATTGGGTTGTTTTGTTGTTGTAATGTAGGAGTTCTTTATATATTCTGAATATTTTAATTCCTTATCAAATAAATATATGATTTGCAGGTATTTTCTCCCATTCTCTGAGTTGCCTTTTTACTCTGTTAATAGTGTCCTTTGATGAACAAAATTTCATTAACTTTGATCAAGTTTGGTTTATCTAATTTTTCTTTTGTTGCCTGTGTTTTTGGTATAGTATCCAAGAAGTCATGGCCAAAGACAATGTCATGCGGCTTTCCCCCTGTGGTTTTAACTCTTAAATGTGGGTCTTCGTCCCATTTGAGTTATTTATTGTATATCGTGTAAGGTACACCCTTAGCTTTTATTTGCATGCAGTGCATGCATTATCACATAATTTTGAGAGATTTGTTGTAAAGAAAAACAGTCTCTGCCTCAATTCCACCCCATGTCTTGCCTCTAGACTGTCGTTTACTCCCTACTCTTGTCACTGCATCCTGCTCTAATGCCAGCTCCTCTGCAGTCTCTTCACTGGTTCCCTAAGGGAGGTGACACTTGTCCTGAATTTTTGTAAGTTTTATAATACTTTTCATATGATGTTTGTTCTTTCCTACCTTGCATTATTATTTGTGCACTTATCTCAGCTCTTCTACTAGATCGTAAGTGCCAAGATGGCTGGCTTTAATTGCCTCCCTGAATTTAATTGCATTTGCCACAGTATCTGGTGCTTCACAGTGTCTTGTACCTTGCAGAGGCCCATGGTGATTAACTGTATATCCAGTTATTAAGAGTTGTAAGAAGGAGTTCCAGTTGTGGTGCAGCAGAAATGAATCTGACTAGGAACCATGAGGTTGTGGGTTCGATCCCTGGCCTCTCTCAGTGGGTTAAGGATCTGGTGTTGCCGTGAGCTGTGGTGTAGGTCACAGATGCAGCTTGGATCCTGCATTGCTGTGCCTGTAGCATAAGCTGGCAGCTGTAGCTCCGATTTGACCCCTAGCCTGGGAAGCTACATATGCCACGGGTGAGGCCCTGAAAAGCAAAAGAAAGAAAGAAAGAAAGAAAGAAAGAAAGAAAGAAAGAAAGAAAGAAAAGGGTCGTAAGAAGATAGCGTTGTGTGAATATAGTATTGAATTTAGATATTCTCCTGTTTTAATGTTTGTTTAAAGGAATTCTCAGGTTCAGTTTTGTTTTCTTTAAAATGCCCAAAAATGCTATGACAATTGCCGTCATTGTTATAGTAAGGGAATTAGAGAAGAATAAGTGAATAAGAGAAGGGAGAGGAGTTCCCGTTGTGGCGCAGTGGTTAACGAATCTGACTAGGAACCATGAGGTTGCGGGTTTGGTCCCTGCCCTTGCTCAGTGGGTTAACGATCCGGCGTTGCTGTGAGCTGTGGTGTAGGTTGCAGACGTGGCTCGGATCCCGCGTTGCTGTGGCTCTGGCCTAGGCTGGTGGCTACAGCTCCGATTGGACACCTAGCCTGGGAATCTCCACATACCGTGGGAGCGGCCCAAGAAATAGCAATAAATAAATAAATAAATAAATAAATAAATAAATAAAGTCTTTAAAAAAAAAAAAAAGAGAGAGAGAAGGGAGAAATTTTTATACCGACATCACCTTGGGGGTCTATGAGAAATTTCATACCCAAGCGACTTTGAGATGGTCCTTAAAAACTACAATCTATATTTAAAGCCTGGCAATAAAAGAAGGTGAGTCCCTGTGCTTTTGATAAAGTTGAACTGTCAGGGGCAGTCCTGAAGCACACTGGCCCCTCGAAGAGTGACTTTCACCACGGACCACAAGACATGGCCTGACACGAATACCGCTGCTTCTCCCATCAGGAACTTGTCTACAGAAAACCTACTGGTATGTGTCAGTCGCACCCCTGTGGAGTAACAGTGGGTGTAGAGGGTGTTTTGTAGAGTGATCCTGATGAGTACTCGCCGTGAGAAACTGCTGAATGTTGAGGTGGGTGTGTTTGGGCCATAAGAAAAGGCAGTGTTGTGCAAAGCAGTGCTCATGGTTATATTTTTAATGTTTGCATGTTCAAGTCACAAAAGAGATTGCTTATATTCCAGAACAGTCTTTTTTTGGATCTTTCTTTCTTTTTAGGACTGCACCCATGGCATATCGAATTTCCCAGGCTAGGTGTTGAATTGGAGCTGCAGCTGCCGGCCTACACCACAGCCACAGCAACACGGGATCTTAGCTGCGTCTACAACCTCTACCACAGCTCATGGCAATGCTAGATTCCTGACCCTCTGACCAAGACCAGGGATTGAACCTGCATCCTGGATGAGGGTTGGCTTCATCTCTGCTGTGCCCCAATGGGAGCTCATCATTTGGGCTTTTAGTAATTTTCTACGTAAAATTTGATGAAATTAATATGAAGCATGAAATCCCTTTAAAATTCCCAGTTGTGTGTGAACCATTATGCTCAGAGACCATAATGAGAATATTTGCCACAGTTCCCACGCAGGCTATACTCTTGATGGCTTACTTTTCCATTAGTTTTTCAAATCCTTAATTTCCATTTTGGTAAAATTCGTGTTATTACATAACATTTGTGGCCTGAAAGTAGACTGAATCTTGACACTCATGACTTGTTATGACTTGTAGTTGAAGTGTTAAAAAAGCACATGGACATCTGGCGTGCCACATTTCAAGATGTTTAGAGCGTTGCAGTTTTGCAAATATGAAGGATCATTTCGGCTAGATTATGCCTGAAGGATGGAGAAAATCAGAGTTCACTTAAGAAATGATTGAGGGAGTTCCCGTTGGTGCTCAGTGGTTAACGAATCCGACTAGGAACCACGAGGTTACAGGTTCGATCCCTGGCCTTGCTCAGTGGGTTAAGGATCTGGCATTGCTGTGAGCTGTGGTGTAGGTCACACATGTGGCTTGGATCCCACTTTGCTGTGGCTCTGGCGTAGGCTGGTGGCTACGGTTCCGATTAGACGCCTAGCCTGGGAATCTCCATATGCCATGAGTGTGCCCCCCCCCAAAAAAAAGAAAGAAAGAAAGAAAAAAGAAATGATTAAGAAGGCCCAAGTGTTTGTTCTTCACATAAATTTCAATTTGAGGAGTTTTTGTTGTGGCTCAGTGGAAATGAACCTGACTAGGATCCATGAGGATGTGGGTTTGATCCCTGGCCTCGCTCAGTGGGTTAAGGATCTGGTGTTGCTGCAAGCCGTGGTGTAGGTCGCAGACGTGGCTCACATCCCACATTGCTATGTCTGTGGCATAGGTTGGCAGCTGCAGTTCAAATTTGACCCCTAGTCTGGGAACGTCCATATGCTGTGGGTGCAGCCCTAAAAAAATAATTTCAATTTGTACCTCACCCTCTCCTGACAATAGTAGCAGGTATCTACTTAGGTGCTGGCACTTGGAGATAAGGATTCCTTAATAGTCTACAGTTACCCGTAAAGCATCCACAAACAGAAGAAAAAAAAGTTGCTTAAAAATGATGTAAAATGATACAAAGAAGTATTTGTTATTATTATTAAAATTTTTTAGGGCCGCACCCGTGGCATATGGAAGTTCCCAGGCTAGGGGTCAAATATGGGCTGTAGCTGCCGGCCTACATCACAGCCACAGCAACGTCAGATCCGACCTGCGTCTGCAACCTACACCACAGCTCACGGCAACACCAGATCCTTAACCCACTGGGCAAGGCCAGGGATCTAACCTGCATCCTCACGGATGCTACTTAGGTTTCCGCTGAGCCATGACGAGAACTCCTATTATTTGGTTTTTAAACTTAAAATTTGTGCCATAGTTACTTCATTTTGCAACAAGTCTTCCAAATTGGAAAACTGTGTCATGAAGTATATGGGGAAAGAATCACAGGAAAATCATTATTGTTGGAAAAAGGAAAGAGACATTTCTTAAAGAAAGCGACTCTGTGATTCGGAATAACACTTTTAATGAGACTCTAGAGAAATATTTACCACTTTTAAAACTGTGCAAACCTGGTGTGTGTCTTGATTTCTTACCAAATGCAGGAACCTTAACTGTAATTTTAGTAGTTTGAGCTACTTTAGTAATTAGTTTGAATCATGTTTGGATATTCAAGGGAACTTAGCGTAGTTTGATTTCAATTAAATTAGTGAGATTAAGTAATTTGTATAGTTAGGTTGTGTGTGTATCAACCTTGAATGCCAATTTTAGTAATGTGACATTGCTCTGTTAGGAGGAGACATTGAAACAATTTTTTCCCATTATAGTTCACCACAGGATACGGCGCTCTACAGTAGGAGCTGCTGTTTATCCACGCTCCATATAAGAGTTTGCATCTGGTAATCCCCAACTCCCAATGCATATCTCTCCTCCCCTCCTCCTCATTGGCAGCCACAATTCTGTTCTGTGTCTCTGAGCCTGTTGCTGTTTTGTACATAAGTTCATTTACATTGTATTTCCACATATAGGCGATACTGTGATATTTTTCTTAGTCTAACTTACTTAGTATAATTATCTCTAGGTCCATCCATGTAGCTGCAAATGGCATTATTTCATTCTTCTTTATGGCTGAGTAGTATTTGTAAGTACCACGTCTTCCTTCCTCTGTTGATGGGCATTTAGATTGTTTCCATGTCTTGACTATTGTGAATAATGCTGCTATGAACATAGGAGTGCATGTATCTTTTCAAATTAGTTTTTTTGGGATAGATGCCCAGGAGTGGGCTTGCTGGATCATATGCCCGCTCTTTTTTATTTTTTTATTTTTAAATGGCTGCACTTGCGTCATTTGGAAGTTCCCAGGCTAAGGGTCAAATAAGAGCTACCGCGCCAGATACTTAACCCACTGAGCAAGGCCAGGGATTGAACTTGCATCCTTGAGAATACTAGTCAGGCTCCTTCCTGCTGAGTCAAAACAGGAACTCCATCTTTTTTTTAGTTTTTAAAGGAGCCTCCATACTGTTCTCCATAGTGGCTGTACCAATTTACATTCCCACCAACCTTGTAGGAGGGTTCCCCGTGTGAAAACTGTTGATTAGGAGAATGACACAAGCATTATGTTCTCGGGATGTTGGATGGATCAACAGTGTGTTCAGTTATTTGGGAGGAGTAAGAGCAATTAGGAGGATGTGGCTGCAGTCCAGATGTGAGAGAACGGAAAGATGCCAGATGTAGGAATGGAAATGAGGAAATGGAGGCCAGAAATGCTTGGTGCTTCAGTGAGTCTATTGGAAGGGGCGGTGAGTGAAGATGCTGGAAGGCCGGCATGGGTTTTTGCAGGTGAGCGAGTAGGAGGCGAGGTGTGTGGAAGAGCAGGAGCTCACTTTACAAGGTGTGGAGGTTGAGGTCCTATCCTGGCGTTTTCTGGGAGCTGTAGAGCCAGGGACCTGAGATGTAAATCAGGTGCCCTCTGATTTAGAGGCACAGCTGGAGTTAGAGAGGTGCATCCTGATACTTGCTCATCACCATCTTCTTGGTACCGAACTTGAAATGAATGGGTCTGTGGGAGGCGAATGGAGGCCTATGGATAATCCATTCAAGAAGCTTGATCTTTGGCACTGGAGGAATGAACACAGAGAGTAGAGAGTTAACCAACCTCCCTCCCGCCCTCCCTCTCCCTTCCTGCCCGCCTTCCTTTCTCCCCCTCTTCCTTTGCCCTCCTCTCCTGTCCCCTCCCTGCCTCTCCTCTCCACTTCCCTTTCTCCGGGGAGAGTTGAACCTGTCTGTGCGCCAAAAAGAAGAGAAGAGAAGGATGGTGAAGAATAAAAAATAACAAGGAAGACTAAATAATAGGGGGAATCGATCCTCCTCTTCATGAAGTCTGGGGAAAAACAATTGAAGAAGTGTGACCTCCCCTCTTTGGAGAATGAAAAATGTTTAAAGCCTGGGTGGCTCTCCCATCCCCCTTTGCCAGGGGCCCGCCGTTCATATTTACAGCCAGCGAACGTCATCCCCAAAGGCTTGTTTTTCTGCTTTAGTCGGTATCGTATTTGCTAAAAAGAAAGGTAATTACATAAAGAAATAGTGGAAGCACCCAAATAATTAGATTTGAGCCCCCAAACATGCTCAATATTAGGTCAAAAGGCACAATCAGAAAGCATGTAATGGGAAGAATTTCTAAAGTGTTCCTGCGTGTACGGTTGACCCTTAAACAACAGGAGTTTGAACTGCAAGGGTCCATTTACATGCACGTTTTTTTCCATGCTAAATACTACAGTACTGCCTTGCCCTTGGTTAGTTGACTCCTCCGTGAATGTGAAAGAACCTCAGATTTGACTCTAAATTGTATGCAGATTAACCCCCATCCACATTCAGGGGTCTACTGTGTATTCATATGGACATTTTGTTGGATGCGGATGGTTTTAGTAGCTTAATTGACTGTAGGAGACTCTCAGGCAGCGTGGTTCAGGGAGGTTCAGGGAGGTGTCGGAGGCAGGCAGAGGGGAGTAGAAATCCCCGCTTTGCCACTTACTAGCTGCGTGAGTGACCGGGAGCGAGTCACTTAATGTCTCCGAGGCTCAGAGCTCCTTTTGTAAAAGAGGCGTAAACCTGATCTGTACCTTTGAGGGCTGCAGCGAGAACTATGGGAAATGTTTTTCTTGTAATGTATTGGACAAATATTTATTTCGCGCCTATTATGTGCCAGGCACTGGGGCTGCAGCGGTGAAGAAAATGGATGAAGAGTCTTCCCTCGTGGTGCTTATTACGTTCTGTAGAGTCCAGGAAGGATGAGTACGTTTCTCAGTATTTATAAAGCACCAAGCAGAGGGCATGGCGCTGCTCAGTGTGAGCCGCTATCTGGCATTCAAGACAGCAGACTATTTTCTTGTTTTTATGATGACAAAGGGGTAGGGCTTCCAATGGTAAATGAATTTAGGAATTGATGTTGAGTGTTTTTCACTGGGTGGAGGAAACCACTGAGTCCTACTGGTGCGTGCGTGTCCACTGAACAATTTACATGTTGATATTAATGGTAATCATTTACCTAGGAAATTCTGGTCACTATGAAGGGGCCTGGGCACTGATTTTTCCTACGTTGTGCTTTTCCCACTTACTAAATAGGAAACACCAGGGCAGCACATCGCTTTTTCTGACCCCGGCTAGCTTTGACCGAGGCTTTTCTCTAAAAGGTCCCCTTAGTGTGTCACATTTCTGTGGGGAGAAAACAAGATTGATAAAGCAATACTTGGAGAAAACTGTGAATTTTATAGGCAGTACACCACAGGATAGTTTACTTAAAAAAAATCAAAGAAGGGTCACTGTTAGGTTTGAGCATCATTTGGTGTGATCAGCGTTGTTGTCTCAGAGCGTAGATACCAGAAAGACAAATGTCATGGAACCGAGACCATGTCCACACCTGCTCCTGAAAAGCTTCAAGAACTTAAAAATTGGTGGTAATCACGTGACAGCCAGCAGGTCACAGGTCACCATAGTGTCATCATGACAGTCAATTAATTACAGAAGGGAAAGCCCAGGCGGAAAGGAGACCACTGCAGTGGCTGTCCTGGGAAGAATACACCTACTTGGGGAGACTACCCCGCAGACCTCTTAGCCAAAGGCAGTCCATTAAACGTAGCCACTCAATTCCAGGATTCTCTTTGGCAGGAGGTGGCACTCTTTAAGAGGATGAGCAACCTGCCCTCATGCATTAAAAATAAACCTGGAGAGGTTCCCATCCTGGCTCAGTGGAAACGAATCCGACTGGGAACCATGAGGTTGCAGGTTCTTTTAGTGGGTTGAGGATCCGGCATTGCTGTGAGCTGTGGTGTAGGTCACAGACATGGCTCGGATCCTGGGTTGCTGTGGCTGTGGCTGTGGCCGGCGGCTGTAGCTGCGATTGGACCCCTAGCCTGGAAACTTCCATATGCCACGGGTGTCACCCTAAAAAGACAAAAAATAAAAATAAACCTGGAGTTCCCGTTGTGGCTCAGTGGGTTAAGGATCCAACTAGTATCTGTGAAGATATGGGTTCGATCCCTGGCCTTGCTCAGTGGGTTAAAGGATCCGGTGTTGCTGTGAGCTGTATAATGTAGGTCACAGATCCGGCTCAGATCTGGCGTTGCTGTGGCTGTGGTGCAGGCCGGCAGGTGCAGCTTCCATTCAACCCCTAGCCTGGGAACTTCCATATGACGCAGGTGTGGCCCTAAAAAGACAAAAAAATAAAAAATAAATAAAAATAAACCTTTCGTTTTTCTGAAGCCAGGAAAGCTTTCTGTAATAACAGTCTGGCGAAGGAGAGGGGGTCCCACACTTAAACCTTCAGCCATCAGGACACTTTGACTTGACTGACCGAGCAGGTCTACCAGGGCCTCAGAGACGCTGGCCTTGCTGTTTACAGGTTTCAGGCCATCCCACAAACCTCGGTGCCCTCTGCCAGCCCCCCAGCATGTGACTCCCTCTCTTACCTGGAAATGACATCTGGACAGACATGGTGCAATAGGTTCCCCACTCTCTCACCCTGGAATGGCTTGTTTTCAAAGAACTAGATGAAACAAAACAACCTCTTGGAGGTTTCCCTGAAAACTGGATGTGGCTTCTAAATAATTTTTTTTTCTTTGTAAATAATTTCTTTGAAGTGTCCTTTTCCATCCTGTTCAATAATCCCCACCAGTTGTATGCTCCTTTTGAGATACTCCAGAGAAAGCGTGGTGGCCTCCTGGTTCTGCTCAACTGGTAGATAGGCTTTAAAAATAGCTCTTGAATTTTGCAGTGTGGAATGCCATGTGTGAGCTCCCGGGACAACATGTGTGCTACACGCCACAAAACCTTCACAAGTGTTACCTCGTTAATCTGCACGGTATCTGACAGGTGGCAGGCTCCTCCCGTCTTGGACAAGGAAGGGAGCTACCGTGCTGACAGCGCCAGCTCAGAACAGTGTCTTGGTGTCTCCAGGTTATGCTGCCTCGAGGCAGAATGCATCTTCCTTGGATTGCAGCTGAAGTGGTTCGGTAACCCACGATCTTCCCTAGGACATGGGTAATTATTAAGCCAAGATTCACTTACCCCCTTAGCAACTTCCAAGTTTTGTCAACAAGGCCAGTGACTGATGGCAGGATCAGAAAGGTGCCTCAGAGACAAGTGCTTGGGGGTAGACCCAACCACTGGAGTGGCCTCATGGCAGGATCTCCCAGAGGGCTCAGGTCTCCGGCAGGAAGTTTAAGCCTGGGCGAGCAGCAGACGGTGGGGGTCCTCAGGACAGAGGAGTCAGGTATGGGCCGCACCGGGAAGCCGAGAACAGCTCCTAGTGGGTGTCTGTCCATTGTTAGGTCCATGAGCAGGTGGATGGGACTCTGTCACCAGGCTCACCCAGAATGGGGCGGAACCCCTGTACTGGGAGAAGACCAATGAAAACAGCAAAGCAGAACACTTGGGTTCAGGCTAAGGAGCGGGGAAGGAGGACAGACTCAGGAAGCTACAGGTTGCCTGGTTGTCAGCACGGAGCAGTGACCTGAAGGGCTGGTAGATGTAAGCAGAGCCCTTAAGAGTGTCTGCCCTGGACGCAAATGGACTTCTAGCATGTGGTCTGTAGTCTCTCCGTGCTTCGGTTTCCTAGCTGGTCAAATGGGAATAGTAAAATTTGCTACCTCGCAAGGTTTCTAGGAGGATTAAATGATATCTGCAAAGTGCCCCGAATGGTGTGTGGCACCAAGGAAGCAGGTGATTGACATTGGTAATGATGGCAGTGAGGTGAAGAAGAAGATGTTGACGGTGATGGTGACAGTGGTGATGATGCTGGTCATGATGATGATGATGATGAATCAGAAAGTACTGCTGAAGCACCTGCTTCTCAAGTCGGAATTGGCCCTGCGACATGCATGCAATTGATAGGCGGAGATCCAGTGATGGCCAGCAGGTGAGGAAGTGGGATGCAGTGAGAATGAGCCTTGATGAGGGCTTGGTAATTACTTGGTGTAGATGAGGTATCAAGTAGCCCCAAGAAGTTTGTTGCGACTCTTTTCTCTGGTTACTTGAGAATACCTTGTTGTGGATAACTGAATCCATGAGTTCAATTTTTTTAAGTGGGTACCCTTTGACTATCATTATTTGAGAGAGGATCTTTCAAGAAAATAATTACTTGCTTTTATGTACCCCCAAACTACTCCATTCAGTTTTTGCCCTGGTTGCTTACTCAGGATAAGCAAAGCCAAATGAATGGCAGTCTGTGTGGTCCCTGACAACAGCCTTGACACATGTCGTGGGAGATAGAGCTTGGCGAGCTTTCTGTCCCTTCGTGAACATGTTTCTGTGATTTTCTTGTTTTTATTTTGCAACATACTGTCTGTCTCATGCTTTATGGATCAGTTTATTTAATGTGAATACCCAGGGGTTAAAAATATAATAGAAATTTTAACCCAGTTGATAAATGTGTATTGGTTTCCTACTATGTACAAGGCACTAGGCTTTCTGTGTCATGGTCTCTCCACTTCCTGTCTCCTCTACTACTTTTCATTCATTTGTTCGTCCCACAAATATTGATCATGTAGATACTTAATCTCTCCCCAGTGCTTTATTAGGTCTTGGGATGTTAATGATGAGCCACCTCTGCCCAGAAACCTTCCATGAAGTCCTCAGATGAATATAGACAATTGTAGTGCTGTATGGTTAGATGGTGTTATGGGAGGATCTGAGTCTTAGTGGGCTGGGGAAAGCTTATGGAGAAGGTAGGTAGCATCTTTAATTTTCCTAAATGTTTGTCAGAAATATTCATTAACTCCAAGACTCCAAATCATGACTGTAAGGAGCCTCAACAGTTTTGAAGCAACCAGTCTTTTCCCCAATGTTGAATCTTGCCTGGCAGTTATCCCCGTCCCCTCTCCCCATCTCTTGCCTGCTCAAGTCATTCTCATGTGCTGCATGGCTCATGTCAGCATGAAAACGGTTTGGGGGAGTTCCTGTTGTGGCTCAGCAGGTTAAGAACCTGACATAGTGCCCATGAGGATACGGGTTCTATTCCTGGCCTCTGCTCAGTGGGTTAAGGATCCTGCGTAGCCACAAGCTGTGGTGTAGGTCGCAGCTGCAGCTCTGATTCGACCCCTAGCCCTGGAACTTCCACATATTCCAGGTGCGCCCCCCCCAAAAAAATTTTTTTTTGGTAAAATTCGAGGGGTTTGTTCATTGCTCTTTGAATACTTTATAGCAAAGAACTGAAGCCTCCTCCATTTCCAACGATCCTCTTCTCTTTATGTGATTAGCATTTTCATGCGTTGTTAAGGTCATGTGTCTGGCAATTAAAATTTGGGGTATTCAAAGAGACTCTGCATAGCAACTTTCAAAATGTGTATGTTTAACACTTAAAATTCAATGGTTAGGGTGCTAACTATTTCTCCTAGCTCAAGGTTTTGTGGTATAGGTGACTACTCTGATCCTTGGGTTCTCTTTGCCTTGAATTTTAAGGAATAAATGAAAAGTTAGTAGTGCTTCGAGTTCGCATACATTGGCTTGATAAGAAAAACACAGATGATTTAGAAATGATACCGTATCACTGCAAGGATCACATCTTTTTTTTTGGACCTCCCAGCGCCATGTAAGACTCCTGATTCTCTTGATTCTCCACCTAGCAGTCGTATCTCTAGGTTCATTTTAGCCTTTGGAGAGACGTGTAGTGTTCAGGGACGCAGCCAGCTCTCCTATCCAGCTTCCCAGGCAGGCTGGTCATTGTGTTTGCACTCCCTGCTTTTATCTGTCCTGCTGCAGATGCTCGGAAAGAGCCGTCCATCTGTTTTCTGCCCTTGGAGATCAGGTCCAAATGTGTTTCCTGTTTGTACTCTTCTGAGGCTTTTGTTTGTTTGCTTTCCTAAGAAAAAAATACTATCTAATAGGGGCAAATTGGCTTACTGTTTGTATATATGCAAATTTTCTGCGTCTATAATGTGCATAATCTTACATGAAATAACCACTTTCTAATTAACACCCTGGTGATATTTAGGTGATTGAGGCTAGTTAAGAGACGATGAGAAAATCCTTCTAATTCCTTCTTTCCATGCTAGGGGAAAGGAGACAGTTTAAGAGAAGGGGAAAGTAAAGCAAATTTTCTGTGAGGAAAATTCCAATTAACTGATGTTTCAGAATCTTCAGTAGCACGATGCAATTAAAAAACTAAGGTACTGTGAATTGTGTGTTTGTGTGCTGAATAATGGATCTTTATTTTTTAAACTATTTTTATTTATTTATTTTTTTGTTTTTCTGTCTTTTCTAGGGCCGCATCCACAGCATGTGGAGGTTCCCAGGCTAGGGGTCTAATCGGAACTGTAGCCACCTGCCTACGCCAGAGCCACAGCAACACAGGATCTGAGCCATGTCTGCAGCCTACACCACAGCTCACAGCAATGCCGGATCGTTAACCCACTGAGCGAGGCCAGGGATCAAATCTGCAACCTCATGGTTCCTACCTAGTCAGATTCGTTAACCACTGAGCCATTACGGGAACTCCTGAATAATGGATCTTTAAATGACAAGTGTTCCACAAAGATCTATTTGTAGAAAAGGAGTCAATTATCATATGAGATTTTTAAAAATTAACATACCTCTTCTGTGCCTTGGAAATTCCAAGTCCCAGTTAAGGTACAGGATTCTTTTTTTTTTTTTTTTCTTTGTCTTTTTAGGGCTGCACCCGAGGCACTTGGAAGTTCCCAGGCTAGGGGTAGAATCTGAGCTTCAGCTGCCAGCCTGAAGCCACAGCAACAGGGGATCCGACCCCTTCTGTAGCTCATGGAAACACTGGGTCCTTAACCCACTGCATGAGGCCAGGCATTGAACCTGAGTCCTCAGGGATACTAGTCAGGTTCGTTACCACTGAGCCATGACGGGGACTCCAGGTACAGGATCTTGAGGGTGTGCTACGTGTGTGTGTGTAAAATTTAAGCCAAATCTGACTCTAGCTCTATAGAAGGAATAACATTAGGAAAAAAGGCAAATTTAAATAAAAACATTTTGTCTTGCTTTCTGGTTGTAAAAGTAGTAATACACATTATAGAAAAATAGCAAAATACCGAAAAGCCTAAAAAGCAAAATAATTATGCTGAAACCTCTAACCTCTACCCCCACCTCTCATTTAACCACAGGTTAGCCTATTTCCTTCCAGGCTGTTGTCTGTACATATGTTGTATTCATTCAACAAATAGTGAGTACTTGCGAAGTGCCAGACACTGCTGAGTTCTAGGGATTTATCAGTCAACAAAACATACAGAAGTTCCTGCCTCCATGGAATTTCTGCTCTGTGTATGTCCACTCATATACTCAAATATGCATTGGGATCAAGCCGTACATACAGTGTGCTTGCTTAGATTCCTTAACCTTCAATAAGGAACACCTTTTCTATTGTTAAATATTGCTCAGTGTTTTGAATTTGAATGGTTACATACCTTTTTATCTTGCAAGCACACCATGGCTTATTTATGTATCCCTCAGTTTATTTAGGTGTTTTCCAGTTTGCGGTTATTATAAAAATCAGTGACCATGAATAACTTTAAATGTACATCCTCACCTTCGTAATTTATTATCTTTAGGGTAGATGATTAGGTATGAATTTAACAGGTGAAAAGTAGGCACATTTTAAAGACGTCACGAACACTGTTAAATCACCATCTGGAAATATTGTATAGTTTGCATTTCCATTAGCAGCGTGTATGTCTGTGCTCTTTTTTTATTTTCTACTTCTTAGTATTTAATGTTATCAGGAAAAGAAAACATAATCAGTTTGAAAACTAGTCTCGTAGTGTCTTATTTTGTTTACTTTTGCTTTTAAAGAAATGTATTGGGAGTTTCCGTCGTGATGCAGCAGAAACAAATCCAACTAGGAATCATGAGGTGGAGGGTTCGATCCCTGACCTTGCTCAGTGGGTTAAGGATCCGGTGTTGCCATGAGTTGTGGTGTAGGTTGAAGACGAGGCTAGGGTCCTGTGTTGCTGTGTCTGTGGCATAGGCTGGCAGCTGCAGCTCTGATTCGACCCCTAGCCTGGGAACCTCCATGTGCCGTGGGTGCAGCCCTAGAAAGCAAAAAAAAAAAAAAAAAGAAAAAACTGTGTATTGAAATATGGTTGATTTACAATGTTGTGTTAGTTGCTGGTGTACATCACGGTAACTCAGTTTTATGTATGTACGTGTGTGTGTTCTTTTTCATATTTTCCATTGTGTTTTATTATAGGATATTGAATCTAGTTCCCTGTGCTATACAGTAGGACCTTGTTTTTTAATCCATCCTGTATATACTAGTTTGCACCTACTGATCCCAAACTCCTAATTCAGTCCTCCCCCTGCTCCCCCGCCTCCCCTTGGCAACCACAAGTCTGTTCTCTATGTCTGTGAGTCTCTTTTCATAGATAAGTTCATTTGTGTCACATTTTAGATTCTACATATAAGTCTCATAGTGTTTTCCTTTTTTTTTTTTTTTTTTTTTTTTTTAACAGCCACATCCCTGGCATATGGAGGGTCTTAGGCTCAGGGTCTAATCAGCTGCAGCCGCCGGTCTACGCTAGAGCCACAGCAACACCAGATCCGAGCCACGTCTGCGACCTAAACCAGGGCTCACGGCAACGCCAGATCCTTAACCCACTTGAGCGAGGCCGTGGATCGAACCCCCAACCCCTAGTCGGATTTGATTTCACTGAGCCACAATGGGGACTCCTCATAGTGTTTTCAATGGTAAATCTTTGATTATTTCTAAGAACACATATTTTTGGATCTTTATTTCTGTGGTTCCTCTCATAGTCATTTGCCCATTTTTCTAAGTAGTGTTTCCTTATTTATTTATCAGGACTCTATATATTGAGCCATTTAGTCCATCATCATGTATGCAGCAGAATTCTCCCTAGATGGAGAATGTACATTCTTCTAACTTTCCCTCCAGCCAAATCATGAGACAGGCAAGGAGGAGGAGGCCCTCCTCTTGGTGTGGATGAGAAGTGAGATTTTAAACCAGAATCTCTTTTCATAACCATAGGAGCAATGGCTCAGTTGCTGTGACCGTAGTACCTGCACGTAGCACTGTCCAAGAAATACAGTAAAGGGCTACCTTTGGTGCCTGAGCTGCCAGAGCCATGCAGGTACCAGTAGGCAGGTGAGCAGGGAGGGAACTCTGTCCCTGCCCCCTCCCTTACTGTATAATCATGGTGCTCAGGAATTTAATTGGTTTCCAAAAACTGAGTACCATCTCAGTGTGCACATAGATACCCCTTGGGGTTGTAAAAAGAAAAAATTGAGCCTTGCGGTTGTGGATGAGATCCTGACAAACAGCTGCTGTTCGGAACAGGGGGAGAGATTTATGCTTAAACCAGAGTAAACTGTGCAACCAGGTAATAATTTTGAGCAATGAAGTACATTTGCTACAGGAACGGTTAAAGAAACAGATAAATCACAGTAATTTCAACATGGCATTTTAGCCCATTCAGTGAATGGGTATTTTAGATTTCATTTGCTTTTGAACTAAGTTCAATAATTTATAGAGTAAGTCATTCAAAGATTAATGCTCAGAAAGGAGGAAAATCACTACACAAGAACAGAAACATCATTTATGTATATTACATTGTGGCTTGGTCTGCCTGAGTTGCCAATATAAACCTGATTTTTAAAATTTTTGTAATATTATGGCAAAAAGTTTGCCCTGGGCTAAAGTTTGGCAGTTGTCTCAACCTTCTAAAATTCCAATTTTTATTTTATTCTTACTTTTCTTAATCAAATACTGTGATATCTATCCATGTGCTTTTAAATGTCTGACGTCATTACTATTAATTCAAAAGCTCGTTTCTTTAAAGAATTTCTTCTTTAAAGAAGTGTTTATGGCTGATGATTTCAGAATGCATTGAATTGTCATTGATTGTCATTGGTTCTGAAGGTTTTTAAGATGATTGCAAAGCTTTTAAAGATGATTTGAAAATACGATTCATGAGTTCTCATTGTGGCTCAGTGGGTTAAGAACTCAACATCGTCCCTGTAGGGTTAAATTTGGCATCTCCAGTTTGGTCAGGCTACACAATTTTGTGAAACCCGTATTCAGACACCCAGTCTACACCCAGTCTACGTACTAATCCGTTTGGATGCGATTTACATGATAATATGGGAGCTTTGGGGGTTTTGTGTTTCAGGTTATGTTTATATTTCTTAACCCTGAGCTCCTGAAGGTCAGTAACTATTCTTTATACTTCTAGTACCAGCATGTTAACTAAGAACAGCGGTGACACTTAGGAAATATTGGTTGAATAAATTAATACACGAGTGTTTGTTCAGCTACAGGCTGTCACGCCTGCTAAAGATAATCCACTCTAAAATGTTTGAGTCACTGGCTTAGGACTTGTTCGTTTTCCTGGAAAAACAAAGCGTAAAAAGCAAATTATCCCACAAAGGCTTAATTTCCAGTGATTTCTCCAGCAGAAATAATAGAATCACCATAGTTGACAGAGGTCTGGATCAGTTTCTCAAAGAGCCCCCCACCCAAGTAGTAGACAGTCCCATGGTTGTGCTCAAATCCTCCAGTTATACGGATTGATTCTGCATGTAAATAGTTATTCTAATTTGGACATTTGGCTTTACCTGCCCCCCTCCCTTTTTAATTTTTTTTTTCCTTCCATGCCTCACCCGAGGCATGTGGAAGTTCCCAGGTGAGACGTTGAATTGGAGCTGCCGGCCTACACCACAGCCACAACCATGCAGGATCCGAGCCACATCTGCTACCTACACCACAGCTCACAGCAATGCCGGATCCTTAACTCACTAAGTGAGGCCAGGGATCGAACCCGAAACCTCATGGCTACTAGTTGGATTCGTTTCCACTGCACCACAACGGGAACTCCCAAAAAAGTTTTTGAAAATTATAGTTGATTTACAATGTTCTGTCAATTTCTGCTGTATTTTCTCATAATGTTTTCCATCATGTTCCATCACAAGGGATTGGATATAGTTCCCTATGCTGTACAGCAAGACCTCATTGCTTATCTACTCCAAATGCAGTAGTTTGCATCTACCACCTGCCCTCCCTGCATCATTTTAAAAAAGGAAGGCTGTGGCATAGGCCAGCAGCTTCAGTTCCGGTTCGACACCTGTAGCCAAAGAACTTCCATACGCTGCAGGTGTGGCTGTTAAAAAAAAAAAAAAATCTTCTTGATCACACACCCTACGCCAACCACTGTTGTAGACAGTCGCTACCTTCGTGGAGCTTATATTCCAGTGCTTTCTAAAGTCACTCTTTCCTTTTACTTTAAAGTCCTTAGTCCTGATTGCCCCCTTCTAGAGCCCTGAAGACCGGCTGGAGTTTAGGTGCGACTCAGAATATGCTGCTCCCTTCAACCTGCAGCCCAGTGACTCCCAGACTGGAGGCAGCTCTGAGCAGCCCTGTCTGGGGCAGCAGTTCTCAAAGTGTGGCTCCCCAGCCAGCAGCAAGGGCATCCATCACCTGGGAACCTGATAGAAATGCAAATTAGTGGGCTCACCCCTGGAGGCCTTCATCTGGAAATCTGGGGGTGGGGGGTGGGGGAGGTTGGGGGCAGCAGAGGGTTGAAGGGATGAGCCCTCCAGGTGATTGCCAGGTACTAAGTGTGGAACCACTGCTCTAGGGCTCACTGGAGCTGGCCCCAAGGTGGGACCTTAATACATGATTCCTCTGGGCAGCAAGCTTGATGGCACGCGCTTCATCAGCCAGCTGCTCAGCACTCTGCTGCTGGTCATCCTGGTCATGGGGGCCTTGGAGCTGTTGGTTTTTTGTTTTTGTTTTTGTTTTCTTTTTAGGGCCAAAACTGCAGCATATGGAGGTTCCTGGGCTAGGGATGAACACGGAGCTGCAGCCGCTGGCCTACACCACTGCCACAGCAATGCCGGATCCGAGCTGCATCTACAGCCTACACCACAGCTTATGGCAATGCTGGATCCTTAACCACTAAGCAAGGCCAGGGATCGAACCCAAGTCCTCATGGATACTAGTTGGGTACATTACCGCTGAGCTGCAACAGGAACTCCTCATTAAAGGTTTCTGGCCGAGTATAGCTTAGAGTTTTTTCAAGCATATAACCTGATTTTTTTAAAGTTTTATTTTAAGGAAGTAAGCTTAAAGTTCTTTTTTAAAAAATTAGAAAGGTTTTACTGGAACTTTTCATACCAATTCAGTATTTACTATTTTCACTAATACTGTGCTATAATCAGCATGTATTATTTAAACACGTAATAAATGTTTTCCACGCCACCCCTCCTCAGTGTCCCCCATGTGCAAGGGCCTGTTATTGCCTGTGCTGCAGGGAAGCTGCACAGGGCAGCTGTCTGCCCTCTCTCCCTGGAAGCTCTCCCTGTGTTTGCATTTTCCTTCCCTTCTCTGAGTAAACAGCCCCGGTCCCTCCAACTGATCTTGTTTATACGATTCCATTTCCAAACATTCTTGTCGTGAAGGGTCTCCTGGTTTTCATTCTCCTCTGGAAAATGTGGCATCCACAGCTGAGCACAGCTGTCCAGATACCATCTGCCTGCTGCCAGAACGGAAGGAATACTGGGTCTGTGATTTAGACGTGAAGCGAAAGTGATGCCCACGAGTGACTTTAGAAAGCACTGGAATAGAAGCCCCATGAAGGCAGCGACTGTCTTTTTCACTGTTTTATCCTTCTTAACTGGAACAGTGCTTAGAGTAGGGTATGTGATCAAGGTCGTCCTCCCCTACCCCCCTTTTTTACAGCCACACCTGCAGCGTATGGAAGTTCCTGGGCTATAGGGGTCAAAACGGACCTGGAGCTGCTGGCCTATGCCACAGCCACAGCCACGCCAGATCCAAGCCGAATCTGAGACCTATACCGCAGCTCGTGGCACTGCTGGATCCTTAACCCACTGAGCGAGTGTAGGGATCAAACCCGCACCCTCTTCGACGCTATTACTAACTCGCTGAGCCACAATGGGAACTCCGGTAAGTATTTTTTAAATTAAGAAATGATTAGAAGAGAGAGGAGATGAGGCGGCATGGAGCGAAATTAAAAATAAGTGGGCCCATTTAGTTGCTTTCTGTCATTTCTGTCTCGTGTTCTCCAATCCCAGTCAGCAACCAGCTGTACCCAGAAAAGCTCTTGGTGACTGTGGATGACTGCACTTTGTTCTCACAACAGCGAGGTTGGATGGACTTGCAGACTGGCTGGACTTTGTGGTGTCCGCCCCTGGAAATGCCGGGACTGTTTCTGTTTTAGTGTCATTAAGCCAAGTGGTCTTAAAAATGAAAAATTGAATTATACATGTTGTTAGAGTCCTTTTTTAAAAATAATGATTAAAATTTCTTTACGGCACCATGTCTTTTTTCTTTTCTTTTCTTTTTTTTTTGTCTTTTTTGCTATTTCTTGGGCCGCTGCCGCGGCATATGGAGGTTCCCAGGCTAGGGGTCGAATCGGAGCTGTAGCCACCAGCCTACACCAGAGCCACAGCAACACGGGATCCGAGCCGCGTCTGCAACCTACACCACAGCTCACGGCAACGCCGGATCGTTAACCCCCTGAGCAAGGGCAGGGATCGAACCCGCAACCTCATGGTTCCTAGTCGGATTCGTTAACCACTGCGCCACGACGGGAACTCCGTCTTTTAATATTTATTTACATTTATAGACCAGATACGCTTGTGTTACTTTTGTTCATAGCAAAGGTGCATCCTTCCACCTGACACATTCTATCCAAGGGATCTGTCATCAGGCCATGGTCCAGGTCTTATTCCTGTCTCTCTGCACGATGCTTGGTACGTGCCATATATGAAATGCTATTAAAGTTGTAGCCTAAAAGCTCTAGTACATCATTTCTTAAGACCGTTTAGAAATGAAAGAATCTTACTACCTTGTTACTTGTGATGAGGCCTGAGAGCCCCAAGCCTGACACTCTTAGATTCAAATGATCCCTGATTTGAAGCGGTTCACCTAACGAATACTGACTCCCTTGTGTTTTACCACAGCCAGGCTTCAGGATGGCAGGACCCACCCTGCTGTCTCCTCCGCTGAGTTGTGCCCCTGTCCGAGGGCTCTCCCAGCAGGCTGGAGGGTGTGCCTCTCACAGATGTCCCCTTGGGAGGTCTCTTGGTTTCCACTAGGGAAAGTGCTTTCGGGACACCACGAGATCTGCAGGGCGTGGCTTGTGATGTTGGTGAGGGTGAGGTGATGTCCCGTCTGCCAGAAGCCAGGGAGAAAATCTCACTCAAAGCAGGTCGTGCACCTTAAAAGATAAAAGAATGGGTAACTCAGTGTTTAACTGATTATGTCTCTTAGCCTCAAAGGTGTGGTGTATCTTTAGCATGGGATCCATAACCTAAATTTTGTGAACCAACCTAATTTCTGGACCAGTTTTACTGTACAGTCTTGATTTCCAGGAGTTGCTGTTGTGGCTCAGTGGTAACAAACCTGACTAGTATCCATGAAGAGGCAGGTTCAATCCCTGGTCTCACTCATGGGTTTAAGGATCCGGCGTTACTGTGAGCTGTGGTGTAGGTTGCAGGCGCTGCTCTGATCCTGCATTGCTGTGGCTGCGCAGCTGCAGCTCCGATTCGACCCCTAGCCTGGGACTTCCATATGCTTTGGATACGGCCCTAAAAAGCAAAAAGCAAAAAAGAAAGAAAGAAGGAAAGAAAAAAAATAAATAAAAGTAATGCACAATTACATGCTTTTGAAAAACTGCAAAGAAAATAGAACCATAGATCCTCCCAGATCTTTTCCTATGCTTGCATACATAATTAAATGCACACATGTTGGGCTATATTTATATTTTGGTATGGTTTTCTCTTAACACTTCATTAAGTTAGGGAGGATTCCTTAAGTGTTTGCAATTTACAAACTCACTGAGAATTTGTAATGTTAATGATATTTGTCATTCTTAACTTAGATATCCATATGTTGCTTAATGAGAAACAGTTTAATCCATAGATCAAATAATCCACTTAAATTTTTTTTTTTTAATTTTAACTGATTATAATACCCTCACCTATAGTTATAGATTTAGGCTCAGCTACCAGTATTGTGAGGCTCTCTGAATGCCCACACTGAACATGGACCAAAGGTTGGAGTTATTTTTCACAAAATATTGGCTCTGTCAAGTGCAAAGTCAATGAGCATATCATACTCAAAAAGTATTAAGATGATAGATTTATACTTGGAAAACTGCAGTGAGTCCTTGTCTAATGAACTCATTGGTTTGTGTTCAATTTGGGGTGTGTTTATTCATGTTCTTTTGCAACATTTAGATAGACTATCTAAATTTGTTGAAGGTGAAATCAACTATATACTTTAGTAAAAATTAAAAAAAATTTGTTGAAGGTGATTTTTTTTTTCTTTTCTTTTTTCCAATGACCAAAGAGAGTCCTCCAGTGCTAGGAAAGAGTTGAATGCTTGGTTATTGAGCTATTTGCTCAATATGAAGCCACAGTTGGATGGAAGGAAGCCTAGTAGCTAGATCTTAACATTAAAAATTGTGTTATTTCATGACAGGGCATGTGGGATTTTCTTCAAAGTAAAACGGGCTGGAGCTGAATTATGGGTGAAGGTGTAGATGAAACAAAATTGACCATGATGAGTTGATAATTAACTGAAGCTAGAAAATAGGCATTTGGGAGTTCACTGTACTCTTCTTACTTTTGTATATTCAAGATTTTCCATAGTAATTTTTTTTTTTTTTTGCTGTTTCTTGGGCCGCTCCTGTGGCATATGGAGGTTCCCAGGCTAGGGGTCGAATCGGAGCTGTAGCCACTGGCCTGTGCCAGAGCCACAGCAACGCTGGATCCGAGCCGCATCTGCAACCTACACCACAGCTCACGGCAATGCCAGATCGTCAACCCTGCAAGGGCAGGGATCGAACCCGCAACCTCATGGTTCCTAGTCGGATTCGTTAACCACTGAGCCACAACGGGAACTCCATAGTAATAATTTTGAATCAAGAGAGAGGTAATAGTTGTAGCCTAAAACATGGTGAGATTTCAACTTGAAGGACATTCTGTAGTGCTTTACAATTTTCGAGTTTCACACACATTTCGTAGAATCCTGTAACACCTCTTTCCCCCACACCCTTACGCTGTTACCCCTCCCCCTTCTCTCTCCACTGGTAACCACTAGATTGTTCTCTGTATCTTTGAGTCTTTTCTGCTGTATGTGGTAGGTTCAGGATGAAATATATTGCCATGATATGCTACTTGAGTAAATGCTACAAAAACCACAACAGAATCTTTATGGACATAGTCAGGAAAAATAGTCTCATCTCATTTCTTGTTTTAAAAACTTAACCTGAGCTCCCATCTCCTTGGCAGTCCGTATGGTGGACTGGAATTTTCAAAGTAGCCTTAATGATACCTCCCATCCCCCTGTCCTTCTTACCAAGTGACTTTGACCCTTCTCAACTGAGAGCTGGAGCTGGAGCTGGGGTCCTTGGTCTTGGAAGGGCTTGTGACTCCAGCAGAAGTACAGCATATGAGGCTGTGTTATAAAAAGTAATACAGCTTCCGCCTGGCTCTCTTGGTATCCTCTCCCTGGAAGCATCCATGTAAAGGTGGCTCAGCTGGTAGCCCCTGCTTCAGTGTCAGTGGCGTGTGAAGGCCACCATCAAGCCTTCACACATGTGAGTCGTCAAGTCAGCCCTGACCTTTGAATCTGCCCAGCTAAGGAAGACACCATAGAGCAGAGATGAGCCTTCTCTGCTGTCCCCTTTCTGAATTCTTACCTACAGAATCTGTGAGCATCATGAAATTCTTGTTGCTCTACACAGCTAAGTTTGGGGTGATTTGTTACACAGCAGTAGCACTTGGAACAGTGAGAGAAAAATCTTACTTCTCAGTCATCATCTCTTTATAACACACCCAGAAGCTACACACATACTCAGTGACTGTGTTTTGATGCCATTCACAATTTTTTTGTGTGTGTCTTTTTTTTTTTTGCCATTTCTTGGGCCGCTCCTGAGGATCCCAGGCTAGGGGTCTGGCTAGGGAGCTGTAGCCACCGGCCTACACCACAGCCACAGCCACACGGGATCCAAGCCGTGTCTGCAAACTACACCACAGCTCATGGCAACGCTGGATCCTTAACCCACTGAGCAAGGCCAGGGATCGAACCTGCAACCTCGTGGTTCCTAGTTCGGATTCGTTAACCACTGAGCCACCACGGGAACTCCCCCATTCACAATTTTTATTATTTCCATCAACATGTTGACTTCCCAATCAGGAATTATATTGTGGACCATCTGTTGTTCCTTGAAGAAAGTAGTTTGCCGGGCAGTCAGGTGTTTGTATCTCTTTAAATCTTCTTACTCCCATCCCCTCCGTTCATCAGGATTTCCTTCTCCTGCTGGAACTCCAGAACCATGGCTTCCTGCCCCTTCCCCTCCTTACATGGGCTGAATTGGGAGCAGAGAAGGGGTGGATTAAAATGGGAACTGGACAGCGAGGAGAGGTGTCAAGGGTCTTTCTCTGCCCATTCTTTTTTTTTTTTTTGGTCTTTTTTGCTATTTCTTGGGCAGCTGCCGCGGCATATTGAGGTTCCCAGGCTAGGGGTCGAATCGGAGCTGTAGCCACCGGCCTACGCCAGAGCCACAGCAACGCAGGATCCAAGCCACGTCTGCGACCTACACCACAGCTCACGGCAATGCCGGATCCTTAACCCACTGAGCAAGGTCAGGGATTGAACCCGCAATCTCGTGGTTCTTAGTCGGATTCGTTAACCACTGCACCACGACAGGAACTCCACCATTCTTTTTTTTAATACTTTTTTAAATTTAATTTTTTAAATTGAAGTATAGTTGATTACAGTGTCGTGTTAGTTTCTTGAGTACAGCAAAGTGATTCAGTTTATATAGGTATTCTTTTTCAGATTCTTTTCATTTATAGATGATTGCAAGACACTGACTATAGTTCCCTGCGCTATGCAGTACGACCTTGTTGTTTATCCATTTTATTTATAGTAGTGTGTATCTGTTCATCCCAGCTCCTAATTTTTCCCTCCTCCTTCCCTTTCCCCTTTCATAACCATAAGTTTATTTTCTATGTCTGTGAGTCTGTTACTGTTTTGTAAATAAGTTCATTTGTATCAGTTTCAAAGATTTCACATGTAAGTGATATCATAGGATATTTGTCTTTCTGTATCTGATTTATTTCACTTATTATGATGATCTCTAGCTCCATCCATGTGGCTGCAAATTCTCTGCCCATTCTGACCTGAATCCATCTTTCTTTATTATGTAAGCAGTGCCCTTTATTGCTGCGTGTATGACTGGTGCTCCTTCTGCCTGACTCCATCACACTTTTTCATTTCACATTGTGCTGGGGGAAAAAAATATCTATTTTTTCATGATAAACAGAATAAAAAGGTGTCCAACACTTCTTCCTCATATGTGTATGACACATTTTCAAGGTTTGTTATCATACTCTGCGCATAGTGTTTTATCCAAGTGTGTATCAGAATGCCTTCTAGCTTTAACTCTAACTTGTAATATTCCATTTCTCATGCTCAATGGTGGGTCCACATGGGTTTCGTCATATTCACAAGTATGTGATGGAATGATAGTCTTCTGCATGTTTGTCACTGTTATCGTGTGACATCCATCAATGTCGTAATAATGGGATTTTTGCCAGTAGTCCATTCTGTTTCCTCTCCAGACATCGTATAGGTCCTTAACTTAGTGGATAATTTTGCAAAGCTCTCCTCAACTGTGTATTATTTTTACCCTAGCATGTGTTTGTTCTAAGAAATGCCTCTTAACGATGATGGTGGTCTTTCCTTGAGAGAGAAAACTAATATTTATTCTTAAAAATTTATTTTGTGACATGTTCTGGGGAAAAGAAAAAACACTAGAAACATCACTGTGCAAGATCTCCTGTTGAACATATCCTATTCCTGGTAAAACAGATGTTCCACATGGAAACATTAACTGGGTCCATTATTTTATTTATTTCTTTATTTATTTGTCTTTTTTTTTTTTTGCCTTTTCTAGGAGTTCCCAGACTAGGGGTCTAATCGGAGCTGTAGACAACGGCCTACGCCAGAGCCACAGCAACTCGGAATCCGAGCCGAGTCTTCTCACGGCAACACTGGATCCTTAACCCACTGAGCAAGGCCAGGGATCGAACCCGCAACCTCATGGTTCCTAGTTGGATCCGTTAACCACTGCGCCATGATGGGAACTCCCGGGTCCATTATTTTAATGGGGTGAGGTTTTTTTTTGGTCTTCTTTAGGCTGTACCTGTGGCATATGGAAGTTCCCAGGCGAGGGGTCGAATCAGAGCTGCAGCTGCCGGCCTACGCCACAGCCACAGCAACGCCAGATCTGAACTGTGTCTGCAACCTACACCACAGCTCACAGCAACACTGGATCTTTAAACCCACAGAGCAAGGCCAGGGATCAAACCTGCAACCTCATGGATACTGGTCCAGTTTGTTACCACTGAGCCACAACGGGAACTCCTTAATGGGATGAATTTTAATACATTGTACACCAGACTGCATCCTCAAACCAAGTTCCTAAGAAGTAACTACAACACAGTCAAATGTCTATTATAAATGACAAACTAATATGGTAGATGAATTGTATAGAATATTCCTTCCTTTTTTTTTTTTTTGGTCTTTTTTGGTCTTTTCTTGGGCCGCACTCGTGGCATATGAAGGTTCCCAGGCCAGGGGTCGAATCAGAGCTGTAGTGGCCAGCCTACGCCAGAGCCACAGCAACTCGGGATCCGAGCCTGCATCTGCAGCCTATACCACAGCCCACAGCAATACCGGATCCTTAACCTACAGGGCGAGGGCAGGGATCGAACCTGCAACCTCATGGTTCCTAGTCGAAGTCGCTAACCACTGCGCCACAATGGGAACTCCTAGAATATTCCTTCCTGATCATCAAATGTTTAATATGCTTGTTAACAAGCATCAGTGGAACAGGTACATTTTTCATAGTAGTCTGTAAACTCTGTGTTTATGCAGTGGGGTGACAAATGACCCACTCAATAAATTAAATTTATTAGAAAAGAGCCGATAAAAATGTACAATAAAAGCAGGTCATTTCTTATCATGGCTACATTACCTAGTGAGGTAGGGACTTAGAGTATGAAGGGAAGTTAAGAATGGAGGATGGGAAGAGAGGCAAACCAGTTACTTTTTGCTGATGACCATGGAGTTGGGAATTTGTTCGAGGGACAATTTCAGAGAAGTTTTCAGAAGAATGAATAGAGTCATGTCATAATTCTGAGGGTTCCATACTGACGCCTGAGCAGGAGGACTTAGGGCGGAAGATTTGCAGACTGTACCTTTGCTTACCTCCTGCTGTTTAAGTTGGTAAAGTTCTCTGTGTGCCGCCAAGAGGTTGGCCATCAGCACATTGCGATTAGTCTCTAAGCACCAAGAACCTCTGAAATACTTGTCGCCTCTGTTGATTACACCTGAGTCTGACATGGTAGCAATAAATTGGACTTGGAACGTAACTCAAACATTTCTATACATTGTTTTGTAAAAATGGGGTGTCAAATTTGGGACAGAAATGTAAATTTGTTCATCATGAACAAAGGTAGCGATCAATACCAGGCAGTGTTAACCAGAGAGAGGTTCTGTGGGGATCCACACCACTTTGGTGTCTTTTTCTTTCTGGGGGGGACCACACCTGCAGCACATGGAAGTTCCCAAGCTAGGGGTCAAATCAGAGCTACAGCTGCCAGCCTACACCACAGCCACAGCTCACAGCAATGCCGGATCCTTAACCCGCTGAGCGAGGCCAGGGATCCTATCCTCATGGATACTAGTCAAATTCATTTCCGCTGTGCCATAGTGGGAACTCCTGATATTATTTCATGACAAGGAAGGCCTTGGGACTGGGGTGGGTGGGTTGCCAGTCCATTAACACCCTTTAAAAATTTTTTTAAATTAATTACTTAATTTATTTCTTTTGCCTTTTCTAGGGCCGCTCCCATGGCATATAGAGGTTCCCAGGCTAGGGGTCTAATCAGAGCTGTGGCCACCGGCCTACGCCAGTCTGCAACCTACACCACAGTTTCGGCAACGCTGAATCCTTACCCCACTGAGCAAGGCCAGGGATCGAACTCACAACCTCATGGTTCCTAGTCGGATTGGTTAGCCACTGGGCCATGACGAGAACTCCTTAATTTATTTTTTATTATTAAAGTATAGTTGATTTAGTGTTGTGCCAGTTTCTGCTGTGTACAGCAAGTGACCCAGCCATACGAATATATATTGACATTCTTTTTCTCATACTGTCATGTTCTCTCCCAAGAGACTGGTTATAGTCCCCTTCGCATTAACACACCTTTCTCCTAGAGTCTGCTTGTCTGTATTCCTCCTGTTCTCAGATTTTTTTGTCATCCCAGCACTTTCGCTTTATCTTCCATATTTGTACAGATTCCTGTTCCCTATTTACATTTATGTGTTTGCTGTGAGTTACACTTAGGCTCATATTTCCCTGCTAAGTTTTAAAAGATTGGTCTAGTTTTGCATTTGTGTTAAAGCTGAAATAGGCAACCTGGGAAAAAACGGAGCAATTAGATGCAAGTGAGAATTGGTCTCTAGAGATAATTGGCCCTACTTCCCGAACGTCAGTGGAGGCTAACAAAGCAGTCCTCATGTATAGGCCCGAAGAATCTAACAATCATTAAGAACCCAATAGGATTATTGGAAAACTCATAATTAATCTGATATTTGAAACTTGTATGATGTTAGTGTGTAATATTACACCTTTCTCTAAAACTGCCCATCGTGGAGTTCCCACTGTGGCTCAGTGGGTTAAGAACCTCAGATAGTATCCGTGAGAATGTGGGTTCGATCCCTGGCCTCACTCGGTGCGTTAAGTAAGGATCTGGCATTACTGCAAGCTGCGGTGTAGGTTGCAGACATGGCTCAGATCCAGCTTTGCGGTGGCTGTGGTGTCGGCTGGCAGCTCCGAATCAACCCCTAGCCTGGGAACTTCCATATTCCACAGATGCGGCCCTAAAAAGAAAATAAACAACAACAACAAATAAACAAACAAACTGCCCATCCTCCTCCTCATGCCTTGCTGCTCAGCCACAAACCCCCTTGGCTTTGGACCACAATTGGATGAGCATCTATTTAGCATCTATTTAGCACTTTAGCATCTATTTAGATTTAGAAATTTTTCTCTACTTACGAAAAAAATGTCAGTGTGGTTCTCTGTGCTCTATTTCCTGGTATAATTCATTTTTTTGCACTATATCCTAACACTTATAATACTGTAATTTTTCCTGTTTTGCTGCCGAAACTTATTTCAACATATAGTTTTTTTACAGATAACTGGTTTAACACTTTTTCTTTCAAAAGGGATACAATTTTTTTTTAATGATTTTGTTATACTCTGTGACCTTATTTGTAAAATTGTTTTGGGTCCTCTGCTTCTTCTTTATGACTCTGACACAAGTGCGTCGCAGTTCATTCTCTGTCCTGCCGACATTCCGATCACATCCGGAAAGTCATTTCACCATTAACTGTCAGTATCCTTCAGTTAGATTGTGCTTCTTTCTTCACAGTGAAATTGTAGTAGTGTCAAGTGACGAAGTTTGGAAAACAGTTCTATTTTGAGGGGCTAGGGCTCTCATTTAAAAAATACTTGAGCTTTTCCAGAAAAATCTGTTTACCTCCGCCGTCTCCTCCCACTGTACCCTGGCGTTTCCCAAATCCCCCCATCTCTTCTTACACATCTATTTGTCTTTCTGGTGTGTGCCACGTTTGGACGTCTCATTAAACCAGCATCTGTTCTGTTTTAGGAGAAACCCGAAGCCAGCCCCACGTCACTTCAGCTGCGGTCCCAGATCGAAGTAAGCACAGTGACTTCAATCATCTATTTTTGCTTCTGTCCTTTTTTTTTTTTTTTTTTTTTTCTTTTTTTCTTTTAAGTGGTATTATGTACAAATCAGATGAAGCCTGCTGTGCTGCCTGCACTGACACTCTGAATCCTCTCTCCTAGGAGTCGCTTGGCTTCTGTAGCGCCGTGTCAACACCAGAAGTGGAGAGAAAGTAAGTTTTTCTCCTTCTGTCCAAGATCAGAATTTCTAAGGTGCCTTTTAGGTTCTTCCTGATGAAAGTGAAATGAGTGATCATGTTGTGTACGTACTATGGAGCTTGATGTCATTTCCCTTATATGTCGTGTGTGTGTGTGTGTGTGTGTGTGTGTACATGTATGTAGGTGGATAAAAGTTTTATAATTCACTTGGTGATGCTGAAGGATTCTGCAAAGAGTTAAGGATTTCACACTCCTTATTGCGAGTGAACCGTAAATATCTGAAAGTGAGCGCGGAGAAAAGGATAGAACCGCTACGGCCAACACTATGTCTTTTACACTGGTTTTTGATATAGGACGAAAGTCATAAAGAAGCAAGAACAAAACTAAAAGTACATTCCAGAATCAAACAGTGATTACAGAATCCTCTCTGCACCTTGCTTTGGTGGGTGACCTTAAAACAAAAATAAATGCTTGTGACCTAAGATGGCAAATGCTCACTAACCTTTCCTGTTGAAGGTAGTATTTTTGCCTCCTTGTCCTAACTTGGACCCTGTAATTTTTACTCTCATGGAAGATAATTCTATGTTATATTTCGTATTTCCAGTATTTCTTTTAGGCCACTTCAAAACAAAAACAAAGCAAAAAAAAAAAGAAAAAATTTTTTTTTCCTATAAACTTTCCCTTTTCTACGTTACTCTATCATAATTACGCTAGAATGTTCTATATGTAATCTTCTGAGTTAAAGAAATTTTGAGAAAGTCCACATCTTTATACAGACACCTCCTCTGGCCCGGAGCCACTGATCCTGTTTCAGGCCAAGAGAGGCGTAGAAGTGGTTTAGGAATCAAGTATTTCTGGAATGAAAAGCACACGTTAGGCAAGCGTGTGTGTGCTTTACAGCACAGCTCCGTCTAATCCGTCCACGTGTGTGTGCTGCTCGCACAGACGCAGCTTCAGGAGGGAAGGCTGTTGTGCCAGAGCTTCAGTTCTCACTTTAAGAGGCCAAGCGGGGAGTTCTTGTCGTGGCGCAATGGTTAACAAATCCGACTAGGAACCGTGAGGTTGCAGGCTCGATCCCTGCCCTTGCTCAGTGGGTTAAGGATCCGGCATTGCCGTGAGCTGTGGTGTAGGTCGCAGACGCGGCTTGTATCCCGCGTTGCTGTGGCTCTGGTGTAGGCCAGTGGCTACAGCTCTGATTAGACCCCTAGCCTGGGAACCTCCATATGCCGCGAGAGCAGCCCTAGAAATGGCAAAAAGACAAAAAAAAAAAAGAGGCCAAGCAGATTCGCTTCAGGACTGTGAAGACCATGGGAGGTGGCGCACAAAAGAAAACCAACGTCTCGCCCCTTCGTGGTTGGAAGGTTCATGTGCAGTGGACCTGGATTCCCTTTGTCTTGGTTGCGTGTGTTCTCCCAGGAACTTTGTGGTGCGGAGGCTGAAATAGCCAAGAGAGCTGACCTTGACTTTTGAAATGGGAGGTGGGCAGAAGCACCCAGTGAAGGGGCCGTGGGCGGTCCTGACCTGGTTTGCTACCTGCGTGGCCTGATTCAGGTTGAGAACTCGGGGGGTCTTGGAATCTCTGAATCTTTCAGGGAACAAGACATGTTTGCCTTTCCTCCTAAGAGGAAGTGACTCACCAAATTGGTACTAATCTTAGTTAGGCTGGTTATTTCTCCTTCTCCTCAATTGTGGGTAGTCATTCTTTCCGTGTTTATGTCCTCCACTTAGTAAAATGTGGCATGACTCTTGTGGCCCAGAGAGAGACTGACAGCCTCCTGAGGTTAACAAACAATTCTGAGACACTCACACACACTCGAGCGCGCACACACGCACACAGCTATTGACAACCCCCAGCCTGTGGGGGTTGTTTATTTGTTATCTTTTGAGGGCTGCACCCAGCCTCCCCATCTGCAATATGCCATTTTGCTTCTGTTCTGTTAAAGGGTTTGCTTAATGTAGTTGTTTCTAAATAATTTGATACTCTCCACCCATCTTGTCCTCCATTTCCCTTTTAATGTTTTTTTTTTCAAACCTATGACACTTTTTTTAATTAAAACGAAAACTTTTGAGCAAGACTCGTATGATGAACTCCCACATACCTTGTATTTAGACTCACCAATTTGCACGCACTGGCTCTCTCTTCTGCACACATACACACACACTCACATAATGTCATTAATTTTTATTGTTACTGCTGTACTGTGTGGAAATAAGTTGCAGCCCTCACGACTCTCATGTCACGTCTCTTAAGGACGAGAACATTCTCTTAGAGAACTACGGTATAATTACCAAATGAGAAAATTTAATAGTGATTTTCCTAAGAGACAGTTTATATTCAGGTTTCTTTAATTGCCCCAGTAATATTTCTTATAGCATTTTAAAAAATCTAGCATTTAAAAAAAATTACATATGGCATTTACATGTCATGTTTCTTGTCCCATTTAATCCGAAAAGCTTTCTTGGCCTTTGTTTGTGATATTTTTTTGAGAGTGTAAACTAGTTGTCTTGTGAAATAGGGCGTTTGTTTGTTTGTTTGTTGTCTTTTGAGGGCTGCACCTGCGGCATATGGAGGTTCCCAGGGGTTGAATTGGAGCTGTTGCTGCCGGCCTACACACCACAGCCACAGCAACGCCAGATCCGAGCCGCATCTGTTACTTACACCACAGCGCTCAGCAATGCCAGATCTTAACCCACTGAGCGAGGCCAGGGATCGAATCCAAGTCCTCATGGATACTAGTCGGGTTGGTTAACCACGGAGCCATGATGGGAATCCTGAAATGTTTTTGGACCTGGGTTTTCTGTTTTTTTGTTTGTTTTTTAAGATTCAGGGAGTGCATTTCTGGTGCTCTGGTCACCACAGTGCATAGCATCCTGTCACTTTGTCCCATTATTGGTGAGATTAATTCTGTTCTTTTGGTTCCAGTGATGTCTGCCAGGATTCTTCTAAGTTATAATTTTGCCTTGTAATTAATAAATATTCTGTGGGGAGATAATCTGAGACCATGTAAATATCTTGTCTCTCCTTAAACATTTACCTAACGCTTTTAGAGTCCTTTAATGATGCTTTCCTGAATCACTTTTTTCTGTGCTGATTCCAATGGGGTGATATTTATTCTGAAATTGATGATTATTTTGGATTTAGAACTAACCAAATTTGTGTGTATATGTGTGTGTGTATGTTTCGTTTTTTTAAACATGAACTACCACTCTGGACACCCTAGCGTCTGGATTATAATCTGAGTAGGTTTGATGTAGTGTTTAAGTTGAAGTGTTTGTATTTTTCTACTTGAAAATGCAGATATTTGGAAATGCAGAATCTTGCCATTCTTCAAATGAAAATGCTTGTTGGTAACTCCACAAGCCCTGGAGGATGACCTGGCAAACCAGTTGGTTTGTCTGCAAAGTAGCGGCCAACCAAAATATCCTTCTGAGTCAGCAGTGTTGTTTTGTTGGCAGAAGGTTTCTTCAAAGGGCGAGAGAATTCAGCAAACAAAAGTGGACGAATCCTAAAGCTGCTCGAACTTAGAAGCAGAGGCATAGGTGGTGACAGGAGAATTGGGACCTGAGGTTTTGGCCCTTGTGGCTCTTGCCTTCCGATCCACTGTCCTGTCCTCCCCCCCACAGCTGTCTCAGGGGCTGGGCACCCCTGCCCTCCCTTCTTCCCGAGCTGCAACCCTTAAAACCTGTTCTCAAAGAGGTGCCGGGCATTAATTATGATGCACATGTATGTTTTCTAAAAAACACCATCACGTCTTCTAGTGGTATTTTGCATGTAACAGGATTTAAAGTCTTCAGTTACAGGAATATCTAGCCCTGGCCAGAAAAGACCCAGGAGGTGCGTTTTGTGGGAAAGACCAGCAGTGAGGAGTCTAACATACCTGACATCACAGCATTGGATGCCCTGACACGGGCGGGGGCTGCCTGGGCTCTGTTTGGCCTCTAGATGTGATGACCTGCATGATGGAAGGGAGGGAGGGAGGGAGGGAGGGAGAATAGATAGATATGGAGACTGGACTTGCCCCCGCTGCCCCACCCCCCACTTTGACAAAGTCCCCATTCACCCTTCATTTCTTTCAGTCCCTGGTCCCTCCACATGCTTCCACTGAAAATATAATCAAAGAAGGCCAGAGGAGCTTTTTTATTTGAATCTCTTCTATTTATATCTATTTCCATTGCCTATTGATGAGGCTGTCTGCTTTATTACACCAATATTGGATTTGTGTCGACTGGCTGAAAACGTGAATAGTAATTACATTTTTTGTTGCTCACGAATTACTCTCAAGAATATCTTGAGAAGAAGGCTTTTTTTGTGTTGGAAATTATCTTTGAAACTGTATCTTTTAAAAATGTTGCCCTCTGTTCCAGCTCTGTAAGGATGGTGCCATCAGCCACTGCAGCCCCCAGCCCCCGCCCCACCCCGGGGGTGGGGGAAAATCAGGATGGAGAAAAACAGGAAGCAGTCTGTGCTTTGGCTGTTGGCCCTGTTAGTTAAGATGCATACCTCAGGGATCGTTTCAATGAGCCCAGATTCTTGCGTCTCCCCATACATAGAAAGCCACTGAAAAAAAAAAAAAATCATTAGCTTGAGATGTCTGGGGTTTTTTGTGATTAGCCATAATCTTTTGATGTTCAACTATATATAAAGCAGAAAAAACAAATCCTGTATATCCTGCCTCCTCTCTTGTCTCTTAGGATCAGTTCCTTAGAGCTGTCTAAGTGGCTGTCTCCTAGGCTGTGCTCCTCAGTAAGATCCTTAAATAAAACTGAATTTGCAACTTGTGGGTTGTGTGTTTTTCTCCAGTCGACAGTTTAGTTACAGATTATAGAAAACCTGACAAACAGTGGCATACACTAATACAAAGTTCACTAGGTACATTCTTGTTTGGGGACAGGTCCAGGGCTAAGGAGAGCCTTCAGGAACTCAGACTGTCCTTTCCCTTTTCCCTTTTCTTATGCTTCCTTCCTTCCTTTGTTCCTCCCTCCCTCCCTCCCTTCTTTATCAGTTTTTTGGTTGTTTTTTTTTTTTTTTTTTGGTCCTCACCCCAGCATATAGATAACCCACTGTGCTGCACTGGGAATCAAACCTGCATCTCTGCAGTGACCCAAGCCTCTGCAGTCGGATTCTTAAAATCTTAAAATACTTAAATCTTAAATTTAAATTTAAGGGTTAATTTAAATCTTAAATTCTTAAAACACTGTACCACAGTGGGAACGCCCCTTTGGTTTTAAAGTGCTGCTGCATCTTCTGGGTGGGAAGAAGCAAGATAACGGGAAGAAGGAAAAGGGGCAAAAAGCCAGCAGCACACCCTTTTCAGAGCTTTCCCCGAGACCCTGACCAGCATGTTCCATTTTACCCCACTCCTTTCTTCACGCAGCAGCTGTTCCCTGAGCACCAGCTACAAAGCACAGGGCTCATAGGGTTCATGGGGCTCATGGGGTGTTGTAATTCTCTCTGCCAAATGCAGAAATTGAGGCACAGAGAGATTGGTAAATTGCCCAAGGCTACACAGCTAAGTGACAGAGCCCAGATTGGATCCCACTTAAGAATTCATGCTCCTAACTGCTAAGGTCTCATTCCAAAGCACTTGTAGTTGTATTGCTTATGCAAATAGAGAGGTGAGAGGTGATTTGAGTTCATTAGCGTTATGTAAATAGCAGCAGTTAAAACCGCCGCTTCGGTGGTTCCCTTGGATGTCAGAGCAAGCTTTATTCTGATATACACTGGATCTCTTACTTATTTATAGAGACAGGACAGTCCAAAATAAATCTCAAAACCTCACCTTAGCCAATATTTATAAGCTCTTTTCTACTAAGTCTTTCACTAGCATTGAAAATTCCCTGATTTAGTTTCCCTTTCTTTCATTACCTGTGACTACACTTCAACTGTTTTACGGTGAAAATGTCCAAAAATATATAGCAGCATGATGGAAGAGGGAGATAAATAAAAGGGCGGGAGAGGGTTCTGTGGTCAGCTGAAACGGATGGAATAGAGTTTATAAATGTTCTCTGCAAGCATTTATTCCATTTGGAATTTGCTTCGCTCTTGGAATTGTTTCATCTGGCAAGCTGGTAACTGTTCGGAAGGCATCAACTTTCCCTTTTCCCTCAAAAATCCATCTTCCCCTCCTCTTTCCTCTTGACTCCAGCGGAGAAGGCCTGCAGGTGTTGTGTGTCCTGATTGGTCCATCTCCCTGCCTCTGACTCACCTGCGACCTACTCTGTGGATGGCTTGCGGCCTGGTCTTGCCTTTTCCCTCCTCCTCTCCCCTCCTGATCCGCCCTCTCCCTGCCTGGCCGCCTCTGCCCTTGCCCTTGATCTGTTCCAGGCTGTATCCTCCTGTGGCCTGCAGAGCCTCTGAGACTGCTGCTTCTCCTGGTGGGGTGCTCTGTCTCCCTGCTACCCCCTCACTTGCACAAGCTCCACCTTAAAAACCTCAGCTCTGGTCTTGCCTATCCCAGAAGTCTTTCCTAATCTGCAGAGTTGAGGCGAAGCATCCTGCTGCTGGACTCTGTAACCCTTGGGCTGTCATGCAGCTGTTGCAGTGGACTGGAGGTCTGGTGCACATATCTGTGTGTGTGTGTGGGGGGGGGTTACCTCCCACCCTGAGCCCGAGATCTTTTACGTAAAAGACTTTGGATGATGGATAGACATGTGAGTGGGTGAGTGAGTGCCCACTCATAAAAAAGCTGCTTACTTCATAGTTCCTACTGTGGCTCAGTGGGTTAGGAATCCACCTGTTGTCCATGAGGATGCAGGTTCAATCCCTGGCCTTGTTTAGTGGGTTAAAGGATCCAGCGTTGCCTCAAGCTGTGGCGTTAGGTCGCAGATGGGGCTCAGATCTGGTATTGCTGTGGCTGTGGTGTAGGCTGGCAGCTGCTGCTCTAATTCAACCCCTAGTCTGGGAACTTCCATATGCCGAGGGTGCGGCCCTAAAATAACCAAAAAGCAAAAAAAAGAAAGCTTACTAATTCTCTACCCTGTGAGAATCGCAGAATCTCACCATCCTCCCAAACCATAATTCCATTGCTTTGCTCCCCTAGTTGCTGAAGTTTTCCCCTACAGCTGGGCTCCTCTCTTCCTTCCCTGTCGAGATGCTCTTTCCAGGGTCCAGGCCCCGCCGCCTTGCAGATGTGTGCTGCATTTGGCACCGATTTCCCGATTTCCCTTTCGGTCTCGCTGCTCTCTCCACCCTTGGTGTCCGTGACTTTGTGGTTTCCAGCTTCTCCCACTCACTTTATGCCCACTCTTGGCAGCTGTGCTTTCCCCGCCCACCCCTTAGGTGGGTTGTTTCTTTGGGCCTTTATTCCTGCATGCTCTTCAAAGATGCTTACCTCTGCTCATGGCTTTGAACCACTGTCTCTGGGCACCCACGTGACATCCATACCCCTCTCCCTCTGCCCCATTCCCCACACTGGCCGCTTTCCTGTGCAGCCTCTTGCCAGATGCCTGCTCATTGCCATTCCATTCCTGTTGCCCCAAGCCGCTCATTCTTGTACTAGAACTCCCCGCCCCCCTTATCCTGCTTCCTTCTCTCTCTGACCACCTGTTCTCTGCCCTTCATCCCTCTTTGTATCCCAGGGACCACTTTCTGCCCTTCACACAGCCTTTACATCCTAACTGCCAGAACTGGCTGCTTCCTACTTCTTTTTTTTTTTTTTTTTTGTCTTTTTGCCATATCTTGGGCCGCTCCTGCGGCATATGGAGATTCCCAGGCTAGGGGTCCAATCGGAGCTGTAGCCACCGGCCTACGGCAGAGCCACAGCAACACTGGATCCGAGCCGCGTCTGCGACCTACACCACAGCTCACGGCAACACCGGATCGTTAACCCACTGATCAAGGGCAGGAATGGAACCTGCAACCTCATGGTTCCTAATCGGATTCGTTAACCACTGTGCCACGACGGGAATTCCTGCTTCCTACTTCTATAACTTTCCCTTTCCCTCTCTTTTTCTTTTTTTTTTTAGAACAAAACTTTATTTACAAAACCGTAATATGGTCTGTTTTGATATCGCTATGGACAAAAGGCCTATAGCTATTAGTTAAAAGGATACATGAATTTTATCTAAACATAAAACAAGAACCTAACGTTGTCCCAGTTTCTTACTCCTGTGTAGCTCTGAATGCAACTCAAAACAAAACGAAACAAAATTAAGAAAAAACCCTACCTCTTTATAATGTACAACGGCGTAAGCAAGCCGCTTCTTTTTTTTTCTATTTGAGGATTGGAACTGAGACTACTCATCTAAAATTTGCTGCTTACAGAGAAAGCCCTAGAGGCTGGGATAAGTTAAAGATGGAGGTTTAGTTTATCCGGCTTTCATAATACGATATCCATGTGACTTTAGAGGAATATAAATAAATAATATTGATAAACAGTATATATTAATAATTTTCTGACAAAAGTATATATCTAATATCATGCTGAGGAATCAAGAGGGTTTCTTCAGACACTGTAGAGTTTTAATTTATTCTGTTTGCTGATTCACAAAGTCTTGTCCATAGTAACATAGTTATCACCAGCATAACATATGATGACCAGTAAGCATAGATACTGGATCCTGGAAAATTCCCTGTTAAGTGTTAACTCCCAGCTGAGCTTCACCCATATATGCTTGCTTAAGTGCATGGTTATACACATGGATTCGTATATTGGGTTTATGCCTGGTGATATATATGTGGTGGGTTCCCCCTCTTTTTCATCTTCCCTGCTCCAAGTGAGACCCTTAATGCTCTTTTCATGAACTGGAAAAAAGCATTCAGGAAATTACTCCTTAAAGTACAAACAGGTCCCATCACACTGAGAGGATGCTGAGGTCCCCTTAGGGACGCCTGTAAATTAGGCTCTCTGCAGGGTTTCCCCTTGGTCAAAGTCCCCAAAGAGAGCCCCTGCCCATCTTTATCCCAGTCATGTGACCCAGCTCCAGGCCACTGGATGCTTCCAAACGCCTCTGGGGCTGTCTGGAGTTCCTGTCTTGAAAGCATTTCCTTCTTTAAGCCCTGCTTTAAGGGCTGCATCTTCCCCTTCTCAATCCCCTGACTGTATTCTTTCCACCTCTTGCATTTTGCATGGATTTGATGTCTCTTAACCTACTGTCACATGTATCATCGTCAATATCATAACACTGCTTATCGGGTTATTTCTGTGTATTTATTGGACACTGGTGCTAATCACGTACTATACTTTCATCAGGTAATTTTTCATGAACCCGTTGAGGGTGATTACCTTGCCTAAGGTCCCAGAACAAGAGAGAAAAATCCTAATCCAGTTGCTTGCGCTGCCATCATAACCTTGGGGTTAAGATGCCTGGCCTGATACCAGATTTTCTGGCTTCAAATCCAGGCTCTTTATTTCACCAGCTCTGCAACTCTTGCTCTCTACAGATTCCGCAACCATAAAGTGATCATTACAGTACTGACCTCAGCAAGCTCTCAAGCAACTAATGAGCACCCCGAAATCTTGTCTGTTACCATTGTCTCTTCTGTCTGGCCCCAGTTCATGCCCCTTGCCCCTGGCTTTAGCCACTTGTGGACTTTTCTAATCCCGCCTGGCCCAGCACGGTCATAGATTCCTTGAGACCTTGCGCTCATTCTCTTCGCCTCCTTGGATTTTCTTCAGTATCCAGAACAGTGGTTTGCATAGAGCAAGGGCTCATTAAGTACTTGCAACAAATTCATTGAATGCTCCCAGTTTTTTGGAATCAGATTACAACTGAACTATGATCAGGACTGGAATTAACAGAAGACCTACTTGGGTCTCTCCTGTTCGCTAGCATCTGCCAGGCCTCCCTAAAAATGACAGCAATGTAATAGGAAGTAAGTGCTTTCTACTTGTGAATATTAGCATCAAAACGACACCTGTTAAAAATTTAAAAAAAAAAAACATGTAGTAGAGAGAATAATAACTTCCATAAACCCCTAGATCCCTGGAGCTTCCCCTGAAGCCGCCACAATGCAGGATCCTTAACCTCTCGGCCACCAGGGAATTTCCTCTACATTCATTCCTTTTTTCTGCATGTATGTGCCGCATTTTGTTTATCCATCCATCGATTGATGGACAGTTAGGGTTGTTTTGTCTTTGGGGCTATTATGAGTAACGCTGCTCTGAACATTCGTATACAGGTTTTTGGGTGGTCATCTGTTCTCCTTTTTTAATCAGCTTTATTGAAATGCAGAGCACGTACCATACTAGTCACTGCTTTCACACGGTGTGTCCACAGCTATGGGTCAATTTAGAACATTTCGTCACCTCGAAAAGAAACTCCATGCCCTTTAGCAATCACTGCTCTATCTCCCCACGACCCCCAGCCCTAAGCAACCACAAACCTGCCTTCTGTCTGTATAGGTTTGTCTGTTCTGGACCTTTCATATACATAGAAGGAAAGTGCATATTTTAAAGAAAATGGATGTATATGTTTGTTACAGCTCTGGAGGAATAGAATTTGGAAATCAATGTTTAATAACTTTGTGTCTAGCTGCTTTGCAATGGAAGTGTAAGGAATCTGAGCAAGGTCTTTCCTACGTGGGACCGCCTCCCTCTTCCTTAAGTAGCTCCTTCCCGGGAACTGGGCTTGAGGAGAGGGGCTCAGGTGTGTGGAAGGTCCCTGAGGACTCAGGCTGACAGTTGCTGTCCTCTGTGGGCTCCTGTGTGATGAACTGGGGCTCTCTTTCTGGTTGGTAAGAGGAAGCCCTAGAAACACACACGCGGGGCGATTACAAGTCTCCTTCGGAACACGCCAGGTTCAGTGAGAATTGCCGATGAGGCCTGTGAGTGTGCTAGGAAGTCCAGGTCAAGCCATGTTCCCTGGAGCTGAGACTAATGCATCCCGTTTCCACATCCTGTTTGCGGCAGGGCTGTGGGATGGGGGGAGGGAAGGGACAGACACTCACGCAGCAGTTTTTCCCCGAGGGGAGCAAGTGCCGTGCGAGGAGTGGGGAAGCCTTGCGGAGGCTCATCCTTCAGAATGGCTCCCAAGTCGATTCTGCCCTCTTCCGGTGGCTGTGTCCTCGCCCTGGCCCCCCAGGAGAGGGAGGTGGGCGCTCATGGTCTGTTAGAGCAGCATCAGAGGGGACTTTTGGCCTCCATCGTCCGGTCCATGCAGCTCTCCAGGGAGGGAAGGACAGGCAGACAGCACCCTTAGGTATCAGAAAATAAATAGAGGCAGCCATATGTGATGTCTTGTCTGTTCTTTTGCTTTAATCAGTTTACCCATAGCCATCTGCCAAGGCTGCGGGCAGGAGGGCAAGGTCGCTGTCCAGGGGTGGGGCTTCCAGTGTGCTGTTTACCTGTCTGTGATCGTCCCCCCACCCAGGCTTCAGCGCTCAGTGACACGGTGGCGAGCTTGAGTCAGGGGGTCTCCGGATTCCTTCTGGCCTGGGCCAGCTCTCATTTCTGACCCTGTCCAAAGCTTACCCTGCACTTCCAGTGTCGCATCGCATACAGTTGCATATTCACGTGTGCTGTCGCCGCAGCTGGCTTTGGTCTTAGACAGAACCTGAGCCTGAATTTTAGCTCTGCTGGTTGTGGGATTTGAATTCTCTAAGCCTCGGGTTCCTGATCGATAAAACATGCACGATCAAAGCTCTTTCCAGGGACAGTTGTGTGAAGTACCCACGCAGGTCCTGCATAGATGGGCGCTGTTCTCTCCCCATCCACCAGATGCAGGCTGCTGCCAGGCGACCTCAGGGTGCCTGTGGTTTCTATCCTCCATCTCATTAGATGCTGCCAGATGCCCAGCTTGTCAGTGGCCTCTGCTGCTTACAGGGTACCACCCTACCTGTGCTTTCCTGTCCTTTCTGCGCCCCAAAGACAGGAGGGCGGGGGAGGGCCAGGAGACAACGGAGCCCGTGCGGTCACAACCCACTGAAATATGCATTTGTGAGGATGGCTCTGTGTCCTCACACGTGTGTGTGCTCCACGGTGCAGCATATTTGAGGGGCTCAACATTCCAGAACGCAGGGGCTCCAAGTGAGAGCAGCTGTGCCAGAATTCTCCTCCTCAGCTGTTTCCTTCTGCAAGCCCTATGGCCCTGAGCTGCGCCTGGCAAGGGAGCGTCCAGCTGACCCGGTCCCAGCTTGAGTCCACCCCCAGGCCTGCATCCTGTGATTGCAGGAGCCAGGAGGTGTTTCGTATGTGAAGGTGGCCGAAGTCCTCCAGGGGAGGTGATCAGAACACTGGGCTGGGAGGAGGAGGGCGGAGGAGGGAGTAAATATCAGTAAATACCCGTTCCTATCCCCACAGGAATAGGGAGGGACCCATACCTACAAGTTATGTGTGTAATTCCTCCCAACGAAACTATGCTGTACGTGGTAGGTGGCAGTTAAGGAAACCGAAGTTTAGAATGACGAATGACACACTGAGATCCTGATTACAAACCTGGGGTGAGGCGGAGGTAGAATTCCAATCCTGATCTGTTTATCTGCCGGGGCCAGGCCTTTTGTCATAGACTCAGCCACCAGAACCACACAAGGTCAGATGCTCTTAGGAGGGACGAGTGATGGGCCAGGCGGCTCAGGAAGTTTAATTAAACACGTCACCTTTCTGCTGTATGGATGAGTATGCTGGGTCCTGGAAAGATGAACATGATAGGAAAGGTGACAGTGGGAAGACAGGACACAGTGATATCATACCCTGTGGGCAGGATGCAGAGAAACTGGAGGAAGAGGGACAGTCTACCCCTCAGGACAGGACAGGGCTGAGAGCCACATAAATTCCTTATCAGTCAGGGTTCTTTCTGTTGGAGAAGCAGATATTAAGATAACATCGAGGAGTTCCCTCTGTGTTGCAGTGGGTTCAGGATCCGACTTTGCTGCAGCTGTGGCATAGGTCACAACTGCGGATGAGATTCCATCCATGGCCTGGGAACTTCCATATGCAGAGGGTGTGGCCATAAAAAAAATTAAAGAAAATAACAACTGATAGCATTTTGACCTCATGTGTCTATGGGAGCTGGTTCACAATGCTGGTGAGGCTGTCCCTCTGTGTCCAATGATGTGGTCTGATGTAGCAGGACCAGCATTTGGGGCAAAAAAAAAAAAAAGAGACGTGGAAAAGTGGGGAAAGAGGACGCCCTGCCACCTACAAGGATGGGCTGAATCCCAGGTCATCCTCACCACCGAGCAGCAACCTCCAGCGTAAGGAACCTGCAGGGGGCGCTGGGGTCCTTCCTCGGGAAGCAAGCCACAGGCTGAGGATCTGACACCCCGAGGAGGAGACTGGACAGGAATGCGAGCACTGCGGCCCAGCTGCTCCATGCCTCTCAGTGACCCAGGGGACACGCGTCGACATCTGTTAGTTTGGGCAGGGCTTCATGCACTGCGGTGACCCAGAAGCCCAGCAAGGAAACAGCTACTGCGCTACTTCTGCTTTCTGCGCCTCAGGAAACATCTCACGTGGTGCACGCTGACCCCATGGGGGAAGAGGATCTGGGGAAACAAACTTGACATGGACCACAGCTTCCATGCAAGGCTCACCCTGGCCCCCGACCTGCCCTGAAAGCTTTGTCCAAATAACCCCTCATGGAAGGATAACCCTTGAAGCATCTTGGCCACTTGCTTTATCTTTTATTTTTATTTTTTTAAGATCCACACCTGTGACATATGGAAGTTCCCAGGCTAGGGGTTGAATTGGAGCTGCAGCTGCAGGCCTACGCCACAGCCACAGCAACACGGGATCCAAGGCACAGCATTACTTCCACCGAAGCTTGAGGCAACACCAGATCCTTAACCCACTGAGCAAGGCCAGGGATTGAACCCACGTCCTCAGAGAGACAGCCTCAGGTTCTTAACCCACAGAGCCACAACAGGACCTCCCACTTGTTTTATCTTACTATAATCTGTATTCTCTTCTGGAAATCTCACTGGCAGTGCTGCTTGCCGTATTTTGGAGGTTTGAGAGAAGGAGGGTACAGGGAGGCGGGGGAGAAGGAAGGATGGGGAAATGGGTTTTGCACTTTTTCCTGGGTCACACTCTGGTTCCGGCACGCCCACGTCCGAGTCAGCTGGAGGGCTGGCTGAAGACAGACCCTCAGGCCCTGCCCAGGCCAAGCACATTGGATTCTCCAGATGTGGAACGCTGGAGCCTCTAACAAGGTTCCCAGGAGGTTCTCAAGCAGCTGGCTTGGTTTTAGGAACCTCTGCCAAAACCTTTTTCTCATCTGTGGGACGGAAGCTCTCTGCTTCTGCTTCCCTTCTCGGTCCCCAGCAGAGCTGGGGGCCGCTCGGGTGATACTGGTGGAGGTTGTTTATCGTCAGGGTGTCCCTGGCAGTGCCTCCTGGCATGCGGATCATCTCCAGCAGGTGCTGGTGCGTCACTTCGGAGAAAGCCACGGAATCAGGAGGAGGAAGGATGTGAGGCCCTCCGAGAGCCAAGGGTGAGCAGCTGGTGGAGTGACAAAGCACGGGGAGGCGGAGGCAGCCCCTTGGTGGCCACAAAGGTGGAGGGCACGAGGGTGTGACAAGGGAGCTGTGGGGGGACTTAAAAATGAGACCCAAAGGGTAGCGGAGGTTAACTAGACGTATTGTGGTGATAAGTTTCTACCACGTCACTGTGTTGTACCACAATTTAAAAGATGAGATCTGAGAAGATAGGAAAGCTGGAGTTCCCATTTTCATCGTATTTATACCATCCCAAAAAATTCCCATCAGCTGTGTCTGAAGGAATTGAAAGTGAAAAAAAGCAAAAGGCTAGAGTTCTCCTTATAGTCAGCGGGTTATGAACCCGACTAGTGTCCATGAGGGTGTGGGTTCCATCCCTGGCTCCGTTCAGTGGGTTGAGGATCCCGCATTACAGCAAGCTGCAGCGCAGGTGGCAGATGTGCCTTGGATCCCACGTTGCTGTGGCTGTGCCATTGGCTGGCAGCTGCAGCTCTGATAAGACCCCTAGCCTGGGAATATCCATATGCCGCAGGTACGGACCTAAAAAGCAAAAGAAACGAAAAAGAAAATAACGAAAGGCTGTGGCAGTGGTCGCTGTGGAAAGGACCTGGTCCTTTATGCCGCCCACCGGGATCCCACAGCTCTGTCCTGTAGGCTGGCTGGTCCCTGTGCCTGCAGCATGTGATCAGCGAGGCCAGGAGGGGCCCTGCATGCCCGCAGCTCCTCTGACTTTGGCCTTCAGAGGCAGCTTCACCGACTCCCCTGCTGCCTTCAGAGCAGCTGACAGAAGAAAGCCTGGCAGCCCCGGACCCCACGTCCCTCCCCAGGTTCCTCCAGCGTGGCCAGCATGGCTCGGGTGATGGTGAATGGGAGCCGCTGTTCGTTTCCACTGAGAAAGTTCTGACCTGCTTCCGGAAGCATCGCCATGGAAACAGACCTAGGAGATCTTTGAAAGGAGCCTCTTTTCCTTCCATCTCCCCGCTCCCTTTCCCTGTCCTGAGCTCTGGCGGGTAGGGGCCAGCTCTTTGCAGCCTGGCTTCCCTCACTGGTCCCTGCAAATTTGATAAGAAGAGCAAAGGTCAATTTTCCTTATGGTGCCAGCCTCTGGCGGGATAAATGACCCTGTATGAACCCCTGTACCAGAGTGACAGCCCATTTCCACACCTGTTCCTGAGCTGGGGGCTGCATTACACGTTCTGATAACCAAACAGCCTTCCAGCGGAGCGAGCAGACGCTTCCCTGTTGATCCAGGCGGCCTCAAATCTCAGCCACATTTCCTTGCAGAAAAGCCTTTCTTGGACCATGTATTTATTACACACATGCAGTAGATTTTAAAGGGGAAATAAATAGAAGGAAGGAATAATTCTGCTCTCTTTACAGGGTAAATAGCAGCCATTAAAAATGTAAACAAAGCCACTTACAGGGTTTTTTTCCCTCATTTTATACAAACTAGTTTGTATGGTGAAAGCAATGCGCTAAGATCCTGTTGTGTTTTATTTTGGTTTTGACAGTAATTTAGTAATTCCGAAGATATAAAGACCTAAATAAAGATTAAAATTCGGCATAGAGGCCATAAAAGAAAAGCATTTGTTTTTACTGGTTACACCAAAACCAGAATGAACAGAAGCAGTTCAAGACCGTTTCCTGTTCTTAACACCTTGATTTGTATTCCGATTGAGGAAGCAGTAAAAGTCAGAGCTTGACCTGGAGCAGCAGACTCCAGGGCCCGATTCACAAACTTAAATTGCACTGTCACTTCCAGGAATTAGAGAAAATGCACACAGTTTGGCTTCCATTCATCGTATTGTGAATCTGGTTTTTAGTGGGAAGAACACGGAGTTGGATGTCAGAAGAGGCGAGGTTGAGCCTTCCCTCTGTGACTTGACAACTGACCATGAATACTCCTGGCCTCAGTCTCTCCATCTGTATAATGGACGTCGTCCTTTTCAGGGTCTCTGTGAGCCTGGAATCTGGTGAGATGTGTGAGAATGTACTTGGTAAACCCAGGCCCATGCTTTATAGAAGAACTGGGTTGTTTTTGCTTCTTCATGACCAAATCTGTTAGGATTATATTGAGTGGCATGTCACCCAAAGCTAACTTCAGTGTTGGGGCCAATGGGGGCACATTTTTCTGTACCGCAAGGAGTCTAGAGGTAGATATTCTGAGAATTAGTTCCTCTTCCTTGTGATGAAATGACAATTGCCTGGGCACCATGCCCGTGTTTCTGGCAGGACCAAGGGGGAGGGCCAAGGGCCAAAGACATGTGCAAACTGAGTCATTTCTTTGCACCATAAAAACACAGGCTTTCCCAGAAACATCCCACTATAACGTTCCAGGTATGTCCTCTCAGGCTGTGCTGACACCTGGCCTTCCACAGCTTCAAGGGAATGTGGGGAAGTGAGTAATTTAACAGGACACACCGCCACCCAAGCAAAATCGAGGTTCTTTGAATAAGAAGGAAGATGAGAATGGATATTGACATGGGAGCCAACTGGCCTTGCCCGTTATAAGCCCTCACTCGACCACTGGCGTCTCGCGTCACAGGCATGTCGTCTACTGAATTATCTTGTAAATTCCTGGAAACTGTGGACCCAGGTGTCGCATCTCCCTCCCTCAACGCACACGGCTTCATTATCTGTACCACACATGAAGCCTAGAGCAAGAAATCACCCTTGGTATTTTTCTGCATGAGATTGATCGGTTATACAGATGCCTTTGTATATGAACGTAACATAAAAAAATAATATTGCCTGCCCTCTCGTATGTCATGGAGAAGTTCTGAAGGTTAGTTACTAAGTCTGGAGGCATCAGGAAGGCATTTATCACTTCCCGGGGCCGAGGTAGACGCTGATACTCTCAGAAGGGCCATCAGCATCACTGCTGGCACCCACAGCCAGGTTTTAGACGGGACACAGGTGAAGATTATGGCCCCAGTAGAGAAGAAGAGACGTGCTGAGAGGTTTTGGAATCCCTGGAGGATGGTGGTGTGCAGTCCTGGGTTGGCTTTGCCTGCCCCCAGCCCCCTTCTGTGGTCACATCGAGTTCTGCCCCGTGTGGAATCCTGGCTCGGGGGAAGGTGGGGCCCAGACTCAACTGGACCCTGAACCCCCACTGTGGAGAGAGCGCTTTTGGCTGCTTTCCAGGCCAGAAACTTCAGCATCTGCCAGTGTCCTGCATCATTCACTGTGGGTAGCATCACCAGTTGGTGGATGAAAGAGCACGAAGATCTTTGAGGGCCCCTTTGTGAAGGATTTTCAGACTCCTCAGGCATAGAGCCCTACTCTTGGCCCTGGGGGGCTTGTCGGCCACCCCCAAGGTGCCAGAGAGCCGATCCCTTGCATTTGGAGGGAAGTGCATTCTGAGAAGGACTAAAAGAGATTTGACTCCAGGGAGAACGGGGGAGAGCAAAGGCCAGCGGTCATGACGGCCACCTTCTCGGTGGGGGTCCTGTCCTGTGCAGGCCCGTCCAGTACCATACGAGTCATGGTTCACTGAGACCTCCAGGAAACCGGTATGATCGGAAATATTGCTGTTTATTGTGCACAGCCTAAAATGGGGATTCAGGGGGACTGAGCGCGACTCATCCAGACTTGCTAGTTAGTCAGTGAAAGATCTGGTCCTTGAACACTCGTGGTTGGGCTCCAGAACCCTTGTGAGCCATTGTGCTTGGCAGCTTCTGGGAGAGTGGCCTTAGAGATGCTGCCTGGGCATCTCCATGTTGACATCATGTTCCATCACTGGTGTATAATTCTAAGAAAAATATGGATTGTTTTGGTAAAGTGCACTTGAAAAGTGGAAGAAGAATCGCTGTGTCCTGACTATGTAAGGGCAGTAGGTCTTTGAGAAGGGCTTGCTTTGCACACAAAGGATCATGGGTAAACACCTAGAACTTCTACATACCTAATATAATCAGCAGAGGGCTGGAGGATAATAGAAATGATTGTCATTAGAAGTCAGGTCTCACGTCTTGATTGGCTGTATCTTTCCTTCTGTGTTTTTCTGAATAAGACACTCCTTTTGAAAGAAGGAATTGTCTTACCTAAAGTGATTCTGATGGCAGTTTTAAAAACAAAGATAGGGGAGTTCCCGTCGTGAGGCAGTGGTTAACGAATCCGACTGGGAACCTTGAGGTTGCGGGTTCGGTCCCTGCCCTTGCTCAGTGGGTTAAGGATCCGGCGTTGCCGTGAGCTGTGGTGTAGGTTGCGGACGCAGCTGGGATCCTGCATTGCTGTGTCTCTGGCGTGGGCCGGTGACTACAGCTCCGATTCGACCCCTAGCCTGGGAACCTCCATATGCCATGGGAACGGCCCAAGAAATAGCAAAAAGACAAAAAAACAGAAAACAAACAAAAAACAAAGATAGGGAGTTCTCATTATGGCTCAGTGGTTAATGAATCCGACTGGGAACCATGAGGTTGCAGGTTCGATCCCTGACCTCACTCAGTGGGTTAAGGATCTGGCGTTGCCATGAGCTGTGGTGTAGGTCGCAGACGCAGCTCGGATCTGGTATTGCTGTGGCTGTGGCACAGGCCAGTGGCTACAGCTCCGATTGGACCCCTAGCCTGGGAACCTCCATATGCCATGGGTGTGGCCCTCAAAAGACAAAAGACAAAAATAAATAAATAAATAAAAGCAAAGATACTATAAAGAAGAGGGGTAGGGTTGGAAAACCTTGAAAAGGCCCACACTCCTGGTTGGAAATTTCAGACTTTAAAAATGTCCTTTTAGCCCTTTCCAAGTGTGAGAATTTGATTTGTGTGGTTAGAGACCCTCTTCAAACTGGAAGTAAAGGTTGGGGGTATTCTTGTTTTAGAAATACCATCATTAAGAGACCCGGAAAACCTGCTATTTCATCTGGAGAGTGATATTACATGATTGATGGGCCCAGATCATTTCCCAAGATATGCATCCATATTGACACCTATGCAACATGCACAAAATATTATTTAGTAGCCACTGCGCTGAATGTGATAAGCTAAATTGGTACAGTTCTTCCTGCTTAGGGAAGACCAAAGGAGATAAACAAATGTTAATGATATGCTGTTGACATTTTGTTCAATCATTGTGTTGTTGTTGTTGTTTTTCACTTTGGAGAAAAGCAGGCGTTGCTTGTCTACAGTAAGATAGGAAAGGGAAAGAGGAATCGCTATATCCATCCAAATTATTTGAAGGAAGTTCATGTAAGAAAAGTAAAAGAGGAACCTTGGTGATTCAGAAACTGCTGGAGTCTAGAGAAGGAGCTGAGTCGGGGCAGTGCTTGGAGGCCTGAGCGAGGTGTCATCTCTGCAGAAACCAAGCATATTCGTCTGCATGGGGGCCGCTTTGGGGAATAGTCATAAGGTGCCATTTACTGGGAGTTCACCAACTGCCAGGTGTTGCCCTGAGCTCTTTACGTTCATGCTTTCCTGTAATTCCGCTAACAACCCACGAAGGTAGGTAGTTTCTATCATCACACCGTTTTACTTCCCATAAAAAAGAACAGGTTTAGATTTATGGCAGTGCAGCCACAGGCGTGCCTGACTTCTGAGCGTGCGGCTGCTCAGCCTGTGCATGTCAGCCTCGGCCTTGGATGTGGTTCTTCAGACACCCACCTTCATCACTTAGGAAGGCAACCTTGCTACGAAAAGCCAGAAAGTACAGGCCAGGAATAGATCGAAATGAAAGAAAAAGCCCGTGTGGGGAGAGTGGGTCCACCAGGGTGACAGCATGTCACCAGCATTGTCACTGGGGAGTTCTGACAATAGTTGACCAGCCTCTGGCCAACAGAGTTACCTTCCAGCCCCGCCAGTGAGCTTGCAGGCTAATTTCCATCAGGTGCCTGAAATGCAATGGTATCGGCTGGGAAGGGCCCCATCTAGGGTAAAGCTGGAGATGACCGAGGGCACAGAGTTTCAAGAGGTGCTTGCTCACTACGTCCCCCATCTGCGAGAGTGGCACCCCGACACTAGGGACCCTCCATGTCTGGTGCCTCATCCTAGTCCTTGCCCCATGGCTGGAAAGGGGTGACCCTTAAATTTTCATGGCCGACCCTAGTATGAATATGCATTTTGTTTCATACTTATTTCAATGAGAGGAGAGAGACTCCTATATGAAAAATGCCTTCAATAACCAAAGGATAATAAGTAATGTCAAAGTAAGAGATGACCTATTTTACACAAAATGATTTGTTTCTCCATATATGCAAGATATGAACGTGAGTTATTCATTTATTTAGGGAAGGCGTAAAGCAACAGAAAATATTAACGACTAAAAAGTGCCTCCCTCCCCCTGTGCACGTGCAATTCGGTAGCATAGATGCCTCAGTCCTTTTTCTGCTTCTTGAGGAAAATTGGTGCTGGCTTTGGGGACTGGCTTGGCAGGCCCGGGATGAGACAGGCAAGGACCCAGACACAGCAAAAGCCAGCAGAAAAGAAACTAATGGAAAAGTGTATTTCCGGAGGCACACGATAAAGGAACCTTTAAAATCTCCTAAGTGTAGTAACATCTAACACATGGTCCTTTCTTAGAAAGGAGGTGAGCACAGTTCCTCTTATTTTTTTGGCTTGGTTATAATGAAGTTTCTGAACAGTCCATCAAAACAAAAACATCAAGTCTATTTTAGGCATCCCTTTCCGCATGGCATTTGTTATACCTTTCTGGTGTGCCAGCCTAAGTCTGTAACAACGCAATAGAGCTGTCTCTGCCTGGAGGAACCTCAGGCTAGTTATATATAAATAGAAGAAGAAAGATGGGCTTGAGCCAGATGATGTGGCCTCCTTTCCTTTGACAAGCAGACAGGAGGCTGTGCAGCAGCAACACAACCAAATCCTGAAAAGGCTTTTGAAACACTTAGTTCTAATAAACCCTTAGGCCATGTTCACATTTGGGGTTGAAAACATACCCTCTCCTCACACATCCTTCTGAGTCTCGTTTCCGAAATTGACCCAAGAACCAGGCCAGCATAGAACGTGCCGTGAATTTCTTTTATATACATGAGAAGCACTGCTGCGTTCAGTAGAGTGGATGAAGCTTTGGACTGAGACACTCTGCTAAACCGAGTTGCATCCCGGCCAGCCCCGTGTCCTTAGGCAAGGTGGAATTCTAGACACAGATGTAAATTGTAAAGAGTCTCGCTTGACCCTTCTTAGTTTTCTCTTTGGTCTTGTGGGGTTGTCTTGCTGTGAAGCAATAGATTCAGAGGAAAAATAGAGCAACCTAGAATTTACCCTGTATGGCATTCAAGGCAGCAGTGTAATTTGTGTGAAATCGATTTTAGTTTTATTCAAGCCAGAAAAAGAAGTGTACTTGCCTGGTGTTCCTTCTCCCCACTGACCGCCCCCTCCCCACCAAGTCGCATTGCCTGCTTCACGTTTTTTTCCTGACCTCTAAAAAATTGGATTGCCCTTGAGTTTAGTCTCAACTTCTCTTCAACCTGTTTGGTTGGTCTCCTGGCTTTAAATAAGCAAATGACTTCCAAACGCTCATCTCCACTCCTCAGTGAATCCCCTGAACTCAGACTTCACACATCCCGAAGGGGTGTTTAGAGCAAGCACCTCAGACCAAGGAGACCTTGCTTCCTCCTCACTTCTTTCCCTGCCCAGCAGGAGGAGTGACTGTCACGGCAGCTCATCCTCCAAGTGCCTGCTCACCTGTCACCTCTTCAGAGAGGCCCCCTCTGTCCCTTCTAGACTTCTCCCCCCTTCTTGATCTGCTCCCCAAGACTAGGGTTCCTCCTCATCTTCTGTTTACTGCTGTGATCTCAGTGCCTCAGAGGATGCCCGACTCATAATGAGAGCTTAATGAGTGTTTATTGAATGCAAGACAAAATGAGTAAGTAAAGGAATGAGAAGGAAGGAAGGAAGCAATTTAACAAAGAATTCACTGAAGACTAAAAGTGTAGGATAAAAAGAATTGGTTAACTTCTGGGGATGCTGTTCCTTAAATTGGTTTTTTGATCTAATCTATACCTTTATGATTTTTCTTATTCTTCTTTCTTTTTGGTTGCGCCTGCCGCTGTGGAAGGGATCAAACAACGCCGGATCTTTAACCTGCTGCGCCACCAGGGCACTTGCCTTATGAGTTTTTTTTAAGTGAATTTGGCCTTCCTGGAGGACTAGAGTAGTTTTAGGGATCTCAAAGAAAAAATGTTCACATTTAAGCAGTTTGGGGGTCTAATAGTTGTGTTATTGATTATTTACAAAGATTAAGTCCAGAGACTTTAAATGCAAAACTCTGTGACTATTAAATGCTTAAATAGACTTTCAAAGTGCAACAGAATATTAATTATTGCTTCCCAGTCATCGAAATCTGTGTGGAAGTCCCCATCCTTTTTACCCTGTTAACGATGAAAATGATGGATAGAAACGGGGCTGCTGCTTTCAGGCCCGCAGTGTCTGGCTGGATGGATGCATTACAAGGAAGCCTCTTTGGAGCTGACTTCTGAGCATTAATTTCTTCCACCAGGAGATCAGTAAATGACCCTTCCACCTGCTGCCATCCAAATTTGGAATTTGGTTACATCATTGATTTTTGTTCGTGCCGGATGAGTTTTATAATTAGTCTCGAGGAGGAAGGAGGTGGTGACATTTTGCATGGCTGCTCTGCCAGCTTCTGTTTGCAGGGACAATTCACTGCTTCCAAATTAAACTGCATACGGCCTCATTTTCCCACTTTATAAATTGATGAGTTGGGGAGCCTCACGCTTATGAAACGTTGGCTTGCTGTCTTTGGCCAGTATCTAGATTGTGAATTTGTGAAATTTTCAAACCAAAATTCCCTCCGGCTGCAATAAGCAAATGAATAAAGAAACTACAGTGCCATCTGCTGGCATTCTGGAGTAAGTGCAAGTGATGACGAAGAGCAGCCCCTCTTATGTAACAAATAGATCAAACGGCAAACCCGAGGATGAATATTCAAAATGCATGACAATTTGAAGAAAGTAGATTAAAAAGTTGTGAGTCAGCACTTTAGAGAGGAAAATACAATTATATTTTGTGATAACCATGTAATAGTGAGAACATAACTTTTCTGTAATGTGGGGTTGGGAGTGTTTTCACTGTTAGATATTCCCATTTGGCAGAACTAGTGAAAAATGGGTTGGAAAAATTGAAATGAGCCTTTGCCTTTTTCAAGAATCATATTGAAACAATTTTATATACACTTTACCCAGCTAGGAAGAGTCAGGTGTATTTTGGAAAGACATCTGAGCTAGCAGTGCCTCGGCATAGCTCCTTGCTGGCCCCTGACCAGTCATGGAATCTTGTACCACTTCTGTAATTTCTGGAGACCATGGTTTCCTGTCAAAGCAGGGTTGGATTAAATGATGGGCAAAATTCCTCACAACTCGATGAGGCCTATTATTTAGATCAGCAAAGGACTGGGGAAAAGTACTATTTCTTTAGACCACTTCCCCGTGAAAATAGTTCTCTTAGAAAAAGGAAAAGGCATATTCTTAGTTATATAGTAAGTAGTTTATCAAGAGCTAAGGAGATCTGATGTATTTGGTTTTTAGCAATTAGGTCAAGCCGTTCCTAGTCCTTAGAGGGAGTATAAAAAGAAACGTGCCACTTGCTTAGCCGTCAGCAGTCATCTGCAGGATGGTGATGGCGCCTGTGGACCATGGCCAGTTGCAGAAAGGTAGACTGAGCATATTGCCACGACTCGGAGCTACACATGCAGCAGAGGACAATTTAAAAAACAAAGTTTAAGAATTCAGACCTTAGGAGTTCCCGTCGTGGCGCAGTGGTTAACGAATCCGACTAGGAACCATGGGGTTGCGGGTTCGATCCCTGGCCTTGCTCAGTGGGTTAAGGATCCGGCGTTGCCGTGAGCTGTGGTGTAGGTTGCAGACGCGGCTCAGATCCTCCATTGCTGTGGCTGTGGTGTAGGCCAGTGGCTATAGCTCCGATTCGACCCCTAGCCTGGGAACCTCCATATGCCGCGGGGCAGCCCTAGAAAAGACAAAAAAAAAAAAAAAAAGAATTCAGACCTTAGTCTAAGTGTTAGTTTTGAAGGGTTTCTCAGCCGACTCACCAGCTCTTCTCCTCTGCGGTCGGCAGCCCTCTGCTTCTGTGGCCCCGAGGGCCTTGCCTGTGTGGCTGCTCCTTCTGGGCCTCCCCCTCCTCCTTCCCTCTCTCCCTCCCCCTCCCGTCCCCCACCCCCTCCTCCTGCTCTTGCTTCTCCCTTACATGTGCTTGGTTCACAGTTGTCACCCCCCGTCAACTGTGAGTCCCCATCCTTCATCATCATCCAGGCACCTTACTCACAGCAACATTCAACATTCAACACCATTTTGCCGCAAGAGTTAAGCGTTGACATGGCTATTTCGTAAAGCCTCTCAAGGAAGTGTGTTTCGGTGTCTTCATTTCTCTTGTGGATCAGAGAGAGGAGCGTGCATCCTGGAGGCTAAGTCTTGGCACAGTTTGCAGACAGGGGAGATTTTCCTCACATGTTCTCTGTTGGCACGTAGTGTGATGGAAAATGATAGGCTTCAAGTCTAGCTCTGGGCCTCAGCAGCCGAGGCCTTTCCCCTACTTTGCTCTTCCTCTGACCCCTCTTCCTCTGACCCCTCATGGACAGCAGAGGCCTGTCAGGCTTCCAGGCTAGTCAGAAACAATTCTCTCCTCTCAGACTTGGGGCACGAAGGTGCTTGCAGGGCTTGAAGCCTTTGTTCTCAAATGGCAGCCAGTGGTCAGCAGCATCAGTGCGACTGTACCCAAGAGAGACTGCTCGTCACAGCTCGCTCTGCAAGAGAGAAAGCCCCCTCCCACTCCCTGTGGTCACCTTGAGATCTAGAGGCCCTTGTCACCTGCCAGGTAGGCAGAAAATCACCCTAGGTGACTTGGACATTCTGTTTCTCCTCCTGACTGTTGCAGTGCAACTCAGTTCCAGCCTCACAGGCTTTCTCATAGCAAAGAGTATTCCGCCAGAAGCCGCCTCCCTCCTCTGTCTGGGTGGATGCCTGTGCAGCGAAGATTCAGGCGTAAACCCCCTGAGCATCCCTGCTTCTGTTCTGACGCAGGCTCCTTCTCCCTGGCTTCCTTGTCAGCCAGCTCGGGGACCCTGTACTCCCTCCAGGCTCTGGACCCATCTGATGAAAAATTATGCTCCACCTCCACTCCTCCCTCTCTGAGACAACCGGCGTTCAGTCTCTTTGGTTTCCCTACCTTCTTCTTTACGTTGCTGCCTATCTCTGTATTTTCAGGAGAAAGGCTTATCACCTGGTTTGGGGCTGTGTTCACATTTCAGGTTCTTTGGGTGTATCAGCAGTCACACCCTGGCAGCCAGGCTAGGGTGGGGTGTGAGCCAAATCTGATGCCCAGACACCACATAGTAATTAACTTGGACTTTTTTTTTTTGGTCTTTTTTTGTCTTTTTAGGGCTGCACCCATGGCATATGGAGGTTCCCAGGCTAGGGGTCTAATCAGAGCTGTAGCTGCCGGCCTACACCACAGCAGATTCAAGCCGCATCTGTGACCTACACCACAGCTCACAGCAACGCCGGATCCTTGACCTGCGGAGCACCGCCAGGGATCGAACCGGCAACCTCATGGTTCCTAGTTGGATTGTTTCTGCTGTGCCATGATGGGAACTCCCTGGACATATTTTTAAAGACATGGAATGATTTGCCAGCACTGAAAGATGTGAAGCTCTTGTTAAAAAAAAAAAAAAAAAGCAGATTTCTGTCTTGTCTTTGAACATTGGAAGATCCAGCGAGATGGATGGTGCGCTTGCCAATCGGCAGCAGGGGACCCAAGGCGCTACTTCTTGGCTGCTCCTATTTGGGGCATCCAACCTCCTGTTGATTAATGTCCACGTACCACCCCCACGCCTCTGTTTCTCCTCAAGCTCACCACCCTGCTCATCAGCTAGGTCTCTGTGGCATTGTTATTTACCTCCTCTTCCCCGCTTGCACAAGAGATGTCTCAAAGGCAGGAACGTCACGTGTGGTTGATGGTTCACAGAAATGGAAGGCACTTCAGCAGTCACCTAGCAAAGTCTGCTCCCTTCATTCACTGGAGGTCTCGCCCTGGAAGGAGGCTTTAATTAGTGTTGACAATGGCACGTGAGCGTGTTTTTAGAAAGGCAGCAGATGGCTGGAAAGGGCTGTTGGTAAATACTCTTTGAAAATTTCCCTGCTCTGCCAAGTTGATGGATGCTGGGTCCCTCTAGTTAGGGGAGGGTCTTTGGTTCGCACGTGAAGGCGAGGCCCCCTGGTAATCACGCTTGTTCTTCTTCTTTTGCAGGCATCCTCTTCATAAGTCCCACTCGGAAGACGGCTCTGTGGGTCAGTACCATTTTCCTTGGTTTAACCATTTTTAATTAATCAGTTTCTTTCAGTACTTTATAGAGCACATAAATATGTGAAAATACAAAAACCACAGGGAATCCTTCCAGCCAGAAATCAGCATTGTTAAGACTTGGATGTACAGCTCTCCTCTTTTTTCCCATATCTGTGTGGGTGTTTTTTTTTTTAAACATCATTTGGGTCATATTCTATGTATTATTTCATAGTTCTTTTTTTCTTTTTTTTTTTAAAAAGAAACCACACTTACCATCTTTATTTTATTTTATTTTTGTCTTTTTGTTGTTGTTGTTGTTGTTGCTATTTCTTGGGCCACTCCCGCGGCATATGGAGGTTCCCAGGCTAGGGGTTGAATCGGAGCTGTAGCCACCGGCCTACGCCAGAGCCACAGCAATGCGGGATCCGAGCCGCGTCTGCAACCTACACCACAGCTCACGGCAACGCCAGATCGTTAACCCACTGAGCAAGGGGCAGGGACCGAACCTGCAACCTCATGGTTCCTAGTCGGATTCGTTAACCACTGCGCCACAATGGGAACTCCACATAGTTCTTTTTTTCAATTGAATATGGCATGAACACGTTCTCACTTGATTATTTTTTACAGTAAAATTCTGAAGTCTGCATAATATGAACCAATCTCTCTTTTTTTTTATTTTTTATTTTGTCTTTTTGCCTTTTCTGGGGCCACTCCCGTGGCATATGGAGGTTCCCAGGCCAGGGGTCCAATTGGAGCTGTAGCCACTGGCCTATGCCACAGCCACAGCAACGTGGGATCTGAGCCACTTCTGTGACCTATACCACAGCTCAGGGCAACGCCGGATCCTTAACCTACTGAGCAAGGCCAGGGATCGAACCTGCAAACCTCATGGTTCCTAGTTGGATTCGTTAACCACTGCGTCACGACGGGAACTCCCCCAATCTCTTCTTTACTGGATTTTTCAGTTGTTTGCAGTTTTTTTCTCCCACAGGGAAGTGATGCTAGCATTAAACATCCTTGCACCTGTCCCTGGTATGTCCTCAGGATAAATCCTTCAATTTGGAAATTCTAAGTCAAAGATTATGCACAGTCGCAGTGTTAAATATTTTATTTTCTTGGTTATAACATCTACCTATTTCCTTGATTTCGTGATACCTTTTCTGTTTGGGTCTGAGAAAGGCTGGCATGGTACTCATGGTTAGGAGCCTAAGTGCTCACATCCAGCCTTTATTTCGATTTGAATCATGACTCTACCAGCTTATGACCGTGGGCAAGTCATTTGCCTCTCTGAGCCTCAGTTTTCTTATCCACCAAATGGAAGCAAGAATACATCCTTTGTTCTTATCAAGTGAGTAGTAAATGATGCTTAGATAAAAAGTGCCTGGATATGCTAAGTCCTGGATACGTTAGCTCTCACCATTATTTTTTATTTTTGGCTGCGCCTGTAGCATGTGGAAGTTTCTGGGCCAGGGGTGGAACCCCTGCCGCAACAGCCACCCGAACCGCTGCAGTCACAACGCTGGATCCTTCCCCCGCTGAGCCACAAGGGAACGTTCTCCCCATTAACTTTTAAAGCTGCTTCTCCATTTCAGAAACATTCAAATGGGAGAAGAGGGGAGTATGGCTAAGAAGAAATACATTATATTCCCAGGTGGCCCGAGAGAAAGGTTGAAGTAGGAGTAATCCTACCTCTGCTGTAACCTTTCCTGGCTGATACTGGCTGTCGGGTTAGGCCAAAGGCAGCAGGCGCCTTCCAGATTCTGAGTACAGAGGCAGCCCCAGGCTGGTGGCTCCGATTTCCTTGCCACAGTCCTGGGGGTTGTCACAACGTAATGAGGGCATCCTGTTTTGATAAACTGATGATGCCCTTTCTAGCCTGGGAGCACTGTGCATGGAGTTTCCACTGGTCTGTTTTGTGCAGCACTGCCTGGCACCACCAGTCTAGACTGTGGAAACAGACAGTGCATCACTCTGCTGGGTCCTGTTTCCAGTGGCTGTGGAGCAACCCGACACCAAATGGTGACAAAGCCACAGCTCTGGGGGGTGGGGCGGTGCCACATCTACAAGAACAAATAGGGCTGCCGAGTCTAAGAATCAAGGGTCATTCGCTTCTTTCCTTTTCCTTACTTTCCCCCCTTCCCCCTGCTTTTTAAAAGGTATTACATGTTCCTGATGATCACAAGCCAACCAGATATGAAAAACATCCAGCCATGGCAGTGAATTTGTTTTCACCGCAAAGTCACACAAAACAAGAGTTCCTATTTTGACTCAGCAGGTTAAGAACCCGAGTATTATCCATGAGGGTGAGGATTCAATCCCTGGCCTCGCTCACTGGGTTATGGATCCAGCATTTATGCCAGCTACAGTGTAGGTCGCAGATGTGGCTGGGATCCTGCATTGCTGTGGCTGTGGCATAGGCTTCAGCTGCAGTTCCAGTTCAACCCTTGGCGTAGAAAGTTTCATAGGTTGCAGGTGCACGCCTAAACCGACACCCCCTGCCGCGCGCGCGCCAACGTGCAGAACAGTCTGGGAAAGATGGTAGTCACGACAGGGGACTAAGTTGGAGGATGTCATAGCAAGATGGGAGCCCGCTTTTCTCGTCCTTGTGCCCCGGGTGAGCTGTAGGTCAGATACCAGGTAGCCTGAGTGCCAGAGAGGTGGCTGTGGTGCCCCTCCTGTGCTATAGCTTAGACCCATACAAATTCCACACCTTGAGAAGCAGCCCGAGTCACCCTACAGACCCGGGGAGCCAGCTCTGCACCACAGATAGCAGCCATTCTCTTCTCCTCCTTAAATCTGGGATAACAAATAAACCAAGGATAGATCAACAGCAGGAATAACAATGCAACAAAGTTAACCTTTTTTTTTTAAAGTATCCTATTTGTGGTTCAGTTGAAATAATTGTGGCTGAGACGAAAGGGGAAAAGCTATACCACAAGACAAGGCAGAATTAGACTCACTAGTTAAACAAACATCAAAGGGAATATAAGAATGCATGATTTGCCTGCTTTTTTGATGTTTCTTTATTTCTCATCTTTACTGTACCATTTCTTGCTACTAGAAAATTTGCATTTCTTTTAAACAACTTTAATGGCATTTCTAAGCCTTTTCACAAACTGAAAGAGCAAAACTGTCTTTGTGAAATTAAAGGATTCCTATAAGCTTTGAATGGGAAGGAAGAGGCTACTTTTGTTATTAATGAGTTTATTGCTTGTGCCCTTTTTTCTTTTCTTTTTTTAAAGGAAAAGGAGATTGGAAGAAGAAAAATAAGTATTTCTGGCAGAACTTCCGAAAGAATCAGAAAGGAATAATGAGACAGACTTCAAAAGGTACTGTAACACAGCTGGTGGACAGTCGCTCCTTTTAGCTCTAAGACGTCAAGAAGCCTGGGCCGCCCGTCTAAATGGATGCTGTACGATAGCATGAGCCATTGCATGTGCGCGTAAAATGCTCAACTTTGCTGACATTCCTATCATCACTTTGAGACTTCATCCCAGTGAGGTTTTGGGTTTTTGTTGTTGTGGTTGTTTCAATTTTTATTTATTTTATTTTATTTTATTTTTTGTCTTTTGTCTTTTTAGAGCCGCACCCGTGGCATATGGAGGTTCCCAGTCTAGGGGTCGAATCGGAGCTGTAGCCTCCGGCCTACGCCAGAGCCACAGCCACGCCAGATCCGAGCCGGCGTCTTCGACCTACACCACAGCTCACAGCAACGCCAGATCCTTAAGCCACTGAGTGAGGCCAGGGATCGAACCCGCAACCTCATGATTCCTGGTCGGATTCGTTTCTGCTGAGCCACGATGAGAACTCCCTGGTTTTTTTAAATCAAAGAAAACAAAATGGGAAGCGTTCACAGTCTTTTTTTTTTTTTTTCTCTCTCTCTCTCTCATAGATCTGACAGCTAAGACCAAATCTTTAGCTTTCTCAGTCACAGCAACCTCAGGGACAGCCTTACTGGCCAAGATGGAACCTCAAAGGGTCTAGAAAGGCTCAGCGTTTGTTAGTTTTGGACCCTCCCGCCCTGGCCTGCCACTGGGGGCCTTTGCAGTCTTCTGAGCTTCAGATGCTTTTCTGTGGCAGGGACAGTTATGGGGTTGTTGCCCCTGGAAACTGGCTAATGGGCTGACATCATGGGAATTCGCCCGGACTGCTTTGTGAAGGGAGTTCTGCCTTCCTCTTGGCCGTGTCTTTTGTTGTTGTTTATGTAGTAAGTAAATATGTCACCCCTTTGAGGCCCAGTTATATAATTTATGTTTCTCCAGGATTCAGACAGGGAGTGGAAACCAAGCTCCTCTCGGATTCCAGTCTGGCTGAATAAGGTTATCATTAGATGTTTAGTAGCTCACCGCTGACGCGGCTTATTTTCTTTGACCAAATCTAAGTGTCCTGCCCTGCGCAGAATGCTTCTCCGCTTATTCACGCACACGGAAATGAGAAACACGGACACGGGCAGCAAGTGTGCCAGGAGCACACCTGGCTTCCCTGGCAGCCGGCAGTGGGCTTATGGAAGCTGCCCTGCTGTAAGGGCGTTTTTCCCTAAACATTCTTCGGTTTTTCCTTTGGGGACACACCCAGCATCACTTGGGAGTCAAAGTAAACCTTGGATTCTAACAAAGTCTAAGAAAGAGAGAAAGAAGGAAGGAAAAGAAAGAAAGAGAGGGAGGGAGGAAGGAAAGAAGGGAGAAAAGGAGAAAGAGAGACAAAGAATGGAGGGAGGGAGCCAACAGTTTAATGGCTCAGAGAATCGATATTTATTTATTTATTTATTTAAGTTTATTTTTTCTTGTCTTTTTAGGACCGTACCCATGGCATATGGAGGTTCCCAGGCTAGGGGTCCAATTGGAGCTGTCGCTGCCGGCCTACGCCACAGCCACAGCCACGCCAGATCTGAGCCTCGTCTGCAACCTACACCATAGCTCGTGACAACGCCGACTCCTCAGCCCACTGAGGGAGGCCAGGGATTGAACCCACATCCTCACGGATGCTAGTCAGGTTGGCTGACTGCCGAGCCATGATGGGAACTCTGAGAACTGCTTTTTAAATCCCACCAACTCCCCTTCACTCCCTCCACCAGGGGAAGGCTGCTCGGATAGTAAAATGAACCAGATCCCGGCTCCCCCCTCGCCCAGCATAGGCTATTACTCTCCCCATACAAGGAACTGACCAGCGAAGGGAATTTGGTGTTTCTGGACTGATTGATGACACATGGAAATGAGACAAGGGCACAGGGGAGCACAAACTCCAAAGAAGGCCCTGACTGAAACGGGTCCCCCGAGGTCTGCACCCCTGAGGCTGTCCTCCTACCTCAAGGGCAAATGAGCTAGTGACCTGGTAACACTGATGCTAGTGAGGTGTGAGGGGGACAACAGGGCAGAGGAGGAGGACGTGGGATGAGAGCTCGCGCAGCCCCCCTTCCAGAACATCCTACCCCACGCTGATGGGGCTCACCTATAGGTGATGTTACTTTTTAAGAAAACACTTGCAAAGAATCCAAATCAAGGGATTCTTTTTCCCTCCATGATTTCGGCTGCCTTTGGTTTAGTGCTGCAAGTTGAGTTCCCCTCACAGTGGGTTTGGGAACATATGGTGAGAGCGATGCTTTCAGATGTGTACGCAGATTGTACCATCCTTCTAACCAACCCCAGTTGTTCAACACCTGTGATTCCGTTCATCTGCGCTTGTCCACTGAGGAACAGCAGTCACATAGCTTAGCAGGAATCTAGGAATCTCGAGTTTCACCGGGCAGCAGGCTTTGTTCTGCAGCACACACTGTGACCTTAAAGTTCTCTGTCTTGCCATCGTGGCACAGTGGTTAATGAATCCGACTAGGGTGTTGCGGGTTCGATCCCTGGCCTTGCTCAGTGGGTTAAGGATCCAGCATTGATGTGAGCTGTGGTGTAGGTCGCAGATGCGGCTTGGATCCCGCATTGCTGTGGCTCTGACATAGGCCGGCGGCAACAGCTCCAATTGTACCCCTAGCCTGGGAACCTCCATGTGCCACAGGATCGGGTCAAGAAATGGCAAAAAGGCAAAAAAAAAAAAAAAAAAAGAAAAAAAATACAGTTCCCTCCCACTCTTGCAAAAACATTTCCTTCTTGTTCATGTTTGAAATTGAAGGATGCCCAGAGAGTCTTGGAATGAATGCCCACTCTAGCCAGGTCTTTATTTTTCTTTTTCATGCTATAGTTTATTGAGATATAACTCACATAATGGTAAAATCCAACCACTTATCGTATATAACTAAACAGATTTTACCTTGAACATTTTCATCACTGCATAAAGTAACTTCTTGGAGTTCTCGTTGTGGCTCAGGAGGTTAAGAATCTGACTAGTATCCATGAGGATGAGGGTTTGATCCCTGGCCTTGCTTCATGGGTTAAGGATCCAGTGTTGCCATGAGCTATCGTGTAGGTTGAAGATGCAGCTCCAGTCCTCCCTTGTCGTGGCTGTGGTGCAGGCTGGCAGTTGCTGCTCTGATTCAACCCCGAGCCTGGGAACTTCCATATGCCGTGGGTGTGGCCCTAAAAAGAGAACGAAAGAAACTTACTCATTGTAATCACTCTCCATTTTCCCTCAACCTCCCCAACCTCTAAGAAACCACCAGTCTAATTTCCGCCTCTATAGATCTGTCCTCTTTGGGGTATTTCATTTAAATGGGATCGTATGATATGTGGTCTTCTTTGTCTTCTTTTACTTAGCATGTGTTTTTGAAGGTTACGCCACAGTGTAGCATATGTGGAGTATCTGTATTCCTTTTTATAGCTGAATAATAATCCACTGTATGGATGTACCACAATAAATAGATAATTTATTGATCTGTTCATCATTTGATGGACTTTCGACTTGTTTCCACCTTTTTCCATCCTGCTATGATTAATCCTGCTGTGAACATTTACATACAAGTTTTTATATGCATATCTATTTTTACGTGGACATTTATTTCCATTCTCTGAATATAGAATTGACAGGTTATAGGTTATCTTTCCGTTTAACCTTTTGAGGGGTTCCCAGACTTTCTCATCGTGCCTTTGGCATTTTACATTTTCACCTCTAGCTGGGGTTCTTAAATTAGGTCTCTGCCCCACCTGTTGCTCCAGACTCCCCACCAGCTTTCTGGTAAAATGCCTCCACCGGACCCTCCACCGCAAAAGCTCTGATCCTTCTGAAGGATTTGTTTCCATGGTAACATCTAGATGGTCTTGGAGCTGGTGTCACTGGTTTCCTGAAGTGCAGCCCGTTCCTGCTCCTGTGGCTCCACCAGAAACAGTACCCCCGCATCACATCCTTCTCCGGTCCTGGACGACAGACCTTAAGATGGGCAGCCTGTTTTCTCTTTCGCGCTTTCATTGCTGTTGTTTTTCTTCTGCCGCTTGTAGGAGAAGATGTGGGTTATGTGGCGAGCGAGATAACCATGAGTGATGAGGAACGGATTCAGCTGATGATGATGGTCAAGGAAAAGATGATCACCATCGAGGAAGCGCTTGCTAGGGTAAGAGGGCGGAGGGTTGGTTTGCATTTGTGGGTCCTTGATTTTTTTTTTTCTTTTGGTCATTTTAGGGCCACTCCCACGGCATATGGAGGTTCCCAGGCTAGGGGTTGAATCAGAGCTGTAGCTGCTGGACTATACCACAGCCACAGCATCGCCAGATCCAAGCCACATCTGCAACCTACACCCCAGCTCCCGGCAACACCCATTCTGGAGGCTGGGGATTGAACCCGCATCCTCATGGATACTAGTCAGATTCATTTCCACTGAGCCATGACAACAGCAACTCCAGTCCTTGACCTCTTTACAAAGTGTTGGGGCGGGGGAGGTTGCTATAGACTGAATGTTTGTGCCTCGCCCACCACACACACACACAGATTCATATATTAAATCCTAATCCCCAAGCAGTGTTATTTGGAGGTGAGGCCTTTGAAGGGTGACTAGGTCATCCCATTTACGAATGGGATGAGTGACCTTACATAAGGGGCCCCACAGAGCTCCTTCACCCCTTCCACTGTGTGAAGGCACATGATAATCTGTGAACCAGGAAGTGGGTCATCATCAGACACTTTGATCTTGAACTTCCCAGCCTCCAAAACGGTGAGAAATTTCTGTTGTTTATAAGCCACTTGGTCTATGGTGATTAGTTATAGCAGCTTAAACAGACTAAGAAAGACAGGGGCATAAAAAGGTATAGGAATATATCAATATAATTGATAATGATCCATTACTAAAAAAAAAAAACTAAGAAAAATGGAATACTGCCATTATAAACATTAGTTCTAGAAGATGCTTTCAACAAACTAAACATTGATCTAAAAGTCAGGCTTTATCTATAAACCTTAAACTTTTGCATACTTTAACTTCTAAGTAGATATTAAGTGCAGTTTATTGTGTCATATTTTTTTGCTCTCAGTTAAAATTAAGCACTAAAAGAAGCCTAGTTAACCTTCAGGATACTGGAGATAGCAATTCTTAAGAGCTTTCCTGCTTTGTTGTTGCCCAACAAACTTATTATAAATCCTTGGATTTTGACTTTGAACACTTGGTTCGGGACAGTGTAGACAAGTTATAAATTAGGCAGGTTTAGAAATGTCAAGTTACTAAGGGATCCTTGAATGAGCTATGACTTTACCATTAAGCAGAATCTTGAAGGTTTGAGACCTTGAAACAATGACAACTGTACTCACTTGTTTAGACTACCTGACTCTGAACCTCAGTAGTTTAAAAGAACATGTTTAATTTGATGCTGAGACAATGTGTGGGAGGGGGGAAGCACTTGAGGGGAATAGGGGAATGGGAGGTGGGACCTGTAGTAAGGGGAGACCTCGGGGTCCAGGCCACCACCAGATGCCCATCTGCCAGCCCGTTGATGTGGAGGAGCAAAGGTAATCTCCGCCTCCAATGTCTCTGGTGGGCCAAAGTAGTGATGGAGCAGGTGACAGGTGACAACATCCTATCTGTCCATGTTGCTCATCACCTGCACCTGCCCTTTACCTTCGGCCTGCTCTACCAAATCCACCACGCCTTCAGCACCCAGCCCAGCTGCTAGTTGGGGCCAAAAGCCCACCCTACATCGTCCTTCCAGCGCCATCCCTTGAGCATGCCATAGCCTTTGGGAAAAATCCACCTGAATTCCCAGGACATGCATATGAGAAACACAGATCTGTATTTAGTTTTCCCATGGTAGGCAAGACGTGTACTTCCCTTTCTGGGAGTGAGGCAGCAAAATTGCATTTTTGAATCATAAAAATGAAGATGTGAATGCAGACGTTGTCTGCAGTCAGCTAACAACATCTGTTTTTGGCAAGGGAGTTGCATAGGATAGACCAGGTTAATGTAGTTTTCTTGGAGCAGAAGCAAATGTTGAAAGTGGCCTTAACAGGAGTTCCCACTGTGGCGCAGCAGAAATGAATCCTACTAGTATCCATGAGAATGTGGGTTCGATCCCTGGCTGTGCTCAGTGGGTTAAAGATCTGGTGTTGCCGCAGGCTGTGGCGTAGGTGGCAGACAAGGCTAGGATCTGGCGTTGCTGTAGCTATGGTGTCAGCCAGTGGCTATAGTTCCAGTTCAACAACCCCCAGCTATGGGTTCAGCCCTAAAAAGCAAAAAAAAAAAAGAAAGTGGCCTTAACATAGTCAACTTGAGGTGGCACATTTCTATAATGGAAAAAGAAACAAAGGAATGCTTTCGAAGCTGAGGAAGAAAAAGATTTGTTCGATGCTCTTTCTGATCTGATCATTTTAACAGCTGGCCATTGTTTGCATGGAAAGAAAATCAGAAGTCAACTCTATGAAAAAGTGGCACAGGGAGTTCCCTGGCAGCTCAGTGGCTTAAGCCTCTGTAATTATCAGTGCTGTGGCTCAGGTTGTGGCTCGAGTTTGATCCCTGCCCAGGGAATTTTTGTATGCCATAGGTGCCGCCAAAAATAAAATAAAATAATGGCACAGTTGTGTGCAGATTTTTGGTAGAGGTTTTAGCCTAGGAGCCTGTCTGTAACAGGTTGGCTGCCTTTGCCTAATTTTTGCAGAGAACTCCTCAAGACATCAATATTTTCTTCTACAAGGCAATTGAGAACCACAGGTTAAAGAAAAAAACTGGTAACATTCTCCAAACTTTGTTAGATCCTGCACACAAAGATGGTGTCCTTTGACAGATGATGAAGTAGCAGGGAAGCTTGTTGGCCTGCTCTTGGCAGGGTAGCTTACGCCCTCAGCTACTAGCACCTGCTTGGGTTTGCTTTTAGCCAGAGGCAAAGCACTCTAAGAAAAATAAAGGATCTGCCTCCTTGAACTTAGGATCAGCTCAAAGATCTAAATGTACTTGATTGCTGTATAAAAGAAACATGAAGAGTTAGACCTCCTATAATGACTGTGATGAGAATGATTCTCCAGAACGTCAGGTATGTTTTTTCCACTGTCAAGTCAGAGACTTCAAGACCCATAGGTAGAATGTAGATTTTATTTTATTTTATTTTATTTTATTTTATTTATTTATTTTTGTCTTTTTGCCATCTCTTGGCCCGCTCCTGTGGCATATGGAGATTCCCAGGCTAGGGGTCTAATCGGAGCTGTAGCCGCCGGCCTACGCCCGAGCCACAGCAGTCTGCAGCCTACAGCACAGCTCACAGCAACGCTGGATCCTTAACCCACTGAGCAAGGCCAGGGATCGAACCCGCAATCTCATGGTTCCTAGTCGGATTCGTTAACCACTGCGCCATGATGGGAACTCCAGAACGTAGATTTTAATCCTGACAGTCCCAACCCAGCATCAGGAGAGAGAAGTTTGCCTGTGTGTCCTTTGCCTCTCCCCCTCCTTTTTTTTTCAGGGCTACACCTGCAGCATATGGAGTTTCCCAGGCTAGGGATTGAATCGGAGCGGTAGCCGCCAGCCTACACCACAGCCACAGCCACAGCCACAGCCACATCAGATCCGAGCTGTGTCTGCGACCTACACCACAGCTCACGGCAATGCCGGATCCTTAACCCCCTGAGTGAGGCCAGGGATGGAACCTGCATCCCCCTGGACACTAGTCAGATTCGTTTCCGCTGAGCCACGATGGGCCCTCCTGCCTGTGTGTCATTTGGAGCTAGATGTACTCCCCAGTACGTCCTTGTCCTAGAAGACATTTTGCCTGTGTACAGGTGAATACAAGTAGGTCAACTAGATTTTATCTATATGAATTTGATCTCATGGATGAATGTTCTCCCCCTGTGAAGTATACAGCTATGATTCACATGCCTGAAAGCCCAGTTACCAATACAAAGCTAAAAAGGAGAAGGGCTTCAAGGACCTATTATGTGAAACCCCACGGTGAGCTGCAGAAGTGTTTGAAGAGGATGAAGTTTATAAAATAACTCTGTGTACACAGTGTGTAATTTTAAAAGGCAGCAGCTTAATTTAGGATTTTTATATTTTATTAATTGTTCCATCAAATCGAATGGTATTTTGAACATTTTCTAATAGTTTTATGATGGATCCTTATTCTGTGTATTTTAAGGAGTCCAGCATAGGTTTAAAAAAAAAGAAATTGTTTAGGAAGCTCTGAATGATTGGCATATTCTAAACAACGTAGTTTCCAGGCGTGAAATTTCAGAGGTTCGTGGCTCTTGGTAAGTTCAAGGTATTCACATCTTGGACTAGTTCTACAAGGTATGGAAAGCCAGTGGGATATTTGGAAGTTACAGGTTATTCATTTGTCTGGGTAATTTTTGTGGTGTTTGTGAGATTGGGCGGGTAGGGAATAAACCGATTTTTACAGCTTTGCGTAAAAGAGAGCACTGTTGGTTTGGCGTGATGGGGTTAAGCAACGACGGGGCTACGCTGTTGATAAAACCCATCCTTTGCCATGTTAACTGGGAGCACTGAATGCAGGAAATTGAGAGAGATCTATGGCCGTGATTTAATAATCATATTTCCTAAAAATAATGTAAGTATTAATATTAAACACTGCTCCTATGATTTGATCTAATTACTAACTATTACATATTTATTCACCTGATAAATCTGTGTTAGGTTCCACAAGGTCATTTCGGTATTAAAGTCCAAATTAAAGTCTTGTGGGATGAAAAAAACAAAAATACTTGATGTTCATCCCTGACTTGATTGAGGAATTGACATGTCAAATTTTCCTAATGTCACTCACTTGATTGAGGTTTCGGCATGTGAATTTTCCTTAATTTTTCTTAATCTTCATCATTAGCATTTTCCCTAGAAACAGAGCCTGAGATGGGAATTCTTATGCACATGATTTATTGAAGAGCAGCTTTCAGAGGAGGGAGGGAGGGAAGCAGGAGCAGCCGAGGAAGAAGCTGGGCAGAGATGTGATTGCAGGGGAGTCCAGTGTGGGCCTCAGCCTGATCCCCTGGGGGGTGGGGAGATCTGGAAAGTGAATCACACTGGAAAGTTCATCCTGCCAGAGAAAAGGAGGCTGGAAGCTGACTGGGGAGAAGGGAGCAGCCTTCTAATCATCGCTGGGGAGACAACTTCTCTCAACCATGGAAAGTTCTCCTGAGCAGGGTAGAGACGTGCGTCCATCTCTGCAGTAACTGGGGAATTGGCAAATAGTTGTAGAAAGGGAGTCTAGGCATCTGGTATACCAGAGCACAGGCTTAAGAACTGGGAACCTATAAATATTATTGAATTATTTCTTTGTAGCTGCTACTGTGCATTAATCATAGAAATTTGGACAACTAGAGAGGCTCGTGGAGAGACTCTAGAAGAGCAGTGAAGTGATTGAGGGCTTTTTAAAATAGGTCTCTTGGGTTGAAATTGGAAAAGATTTATCTTAGCAGAGAAGCAGAAAAGAACTCACTGTCTTCCAGTACACGAAGGATTATTAGACAGTAGTTGTTAAGATGTACTGAGCAGTGTTTTGTTTGGTTTTAATCTCTACTGAGGAGAGAATAAAAGGAAATGGATGCAAATTGCAGCTGGAGGGGATTGAGATTAAATATAATATAAATATTCTTTATAATAAGTGCTGTTAGAAATGGGAACATTTTAGAATCTGTCTCCTTAAATGTCTTTAAGATTTTCAAGATAAAATAAGCATTAACCTAGTAAAGATGTCATCCCTCTAATAATCATGTCATAGACTTCAAGTGCAGGAAAACTGTGAGACTAGGAGAAATAGGATATGAAGGTAGACAGACAGACAGACACACACACACACTTTGAAAAGTCATTGTTTTAAAACTTTCAGAAGTAGGGAGTTCCCGTCGTGGCGCAGTGGTTAACGAATCTGACTAGGAACCATGAGGTTGCGGGTTCGGTCCCTGCCCCTTGCTCAGTGGGTTAACGATCTGGCGCTGCCGTGAGCTGTGGTGTAGGTTGCAGACGCGGCTCGGATCCCGCGTTGCTGTGGCTCTGGTGTAGGCTGGTGGCTACAGCTCCCATTGGACCCCTAGCCTGGGAACCTCCATATGCCGCGGGAGCGGCCCAAGAAATAGCAAAAAAGACAACAACAACAACAAAATAATAATAAAATAAATAAATAAATAAAACTTTCAGAAGTAAACTGAAACTCTATAAATTTGCTTTAAAATATACAAGGTTATCAAATAAAGATAATTGCCTTTGGGAGCAGAGTGGAATATAAAACTGTAATTATGTAAGTAATAACCAGAGTTCCCCCACCCCATGTAAAATGCATTGTAAAAAATTGTTAGGAATTCCTTCCGTAGTGCAATTGGTTAAGAATCTGACTGCAGAGGCTGGGGTCTCTGAGAAGGTGTGGCCTTTAGAAAAAAATCACTAGCGATCTTGTTTTGTAATTTTAAAACCTAGCATTTTAACATACAAACAGCTCATACAACTCAACAACAACAAAAAACAAGCCAATCAAAATATGGGCAGAAGCCCTAAATAGACATTTCTCCAAAGATAACATACGGATGGCCAGTAGGCCCATGAAAAGATGCTCAGCATCGCTAGTTATTGGAGAAATGCAAATCAAAACCATAATGCGATACCTCTTCACACCAGACAGATTGGCCATCATTAAAAAGTCTGCAAACAAATGCTAGAGAGGATGTGGCGAAAAGGGAATGTTCCTGTATTGTCAGTGGGAATGTAAAGTGATGCAGCCACTATGGAGTTCAGTATGGAGGTTCCTCAGAAAACTAAAAATAGAGCTGCCATATGCTTCAGCAATTCCACTCCTGGGCATATACCTGGACAAAACAATGATTCAAAGGGATACATGCACCCCAGTGTGCATTGCAGCACTATTGACAATAGCCAAGACTTGGGAACAACCCAAATGTCCAATAGATGAATGGATTAAGAAGTGTGGTACATTTATACAATGGAATACTACTCAGTCAGAAAGAAGAATGAAATCATGCCATTTGCAGCAACATGGATGCAACTAAAGATTCTCATACTAAGTAAAGTAGGTCAGAAGGAAAGAGACAAATACCATATGACATCACTTATATCTGGAATCTAATATATGGCACAAAGGAACCTATCTACAAATCAGAAACAGAGTCACAGACATGAAGAATGGACTTGCCTTTGCCAAGGAGAAGGGAGGGAGGGGGAGGGATGGACTGGGCGTTTGGTGTCAGTAGATGTAAACTATTAAATTTAGAGAGGATGAACAACAAGGCACTGCTCTATAGCACAGGGAACTCTCTCCAGTCTCCTGGGATAGACTGTGGTGGAAAATAATATTTACAAAAAAGAATATGTAGAAGTTCCCAATGTGGCTCAGTGGAAACAAACCTGACTTGTATCCATGAGGACATGGATTTGAACCCTGGCTCTGCTCAGTGGGTTAAGTATCTGGCATTGCCGTGAGCGGCAGTGTAGGTTGCAGACATGTCTCAGATCTGCAGTCGCTGTGGCTGTGGTGTTGGCTGGCAGCTGTAGCTCGGATTTGACTGCCAGCCTGGGGAACTTCCATATGCTGCGGGTGTGGCCCTAAAAAGACAAAAAAGTGGGTATATGAGTATAACTAAGTTGCTTTGCTGTGCAGCAGAAATTAGCACAACATTGTAAATCAGCTGTAACTAAAAAAACCCCCAGCATTTTGAAATTAGGGAATTAAAAAAGGTAAATTTAGATAGAACACAAATTTGAATCTATATCGGAAGAAGCACATGTGCTCTTAAGCCCCAAGGTAAATAGTGCAAATGGACAGATAGCAAAAGAAAAATATTAAGTCTGTTTATGATTGACTAGTTAGGCATTTTTTTGTTTTGTTTTCCTAAAGATGAAGCTTTTATTTAGTGGCTCCTACAAGTTGGGGCTAAGGTCAAGTGTAAGCATAGAGCAGAGACCTTGAGAAAAAAATGATAGCCTCACTTTTCAGCAGACAGCTATTTCAATCATACTGGAAGAATCTTGCACTTCAGAAGCCATTACATCTGTAAAGAAAAGCATTCTAATACATCACTTAAATGTATGACAGAAATTAGAACAGTATTAATCCCCCTAATATAATAGAAAGGTTAAAATAATATTAAGGGCCCCAATAGCAAAAATGTAGACACCTGAGTTTTATCTTAAACCACATGGGTGATAATAATTACACTGTAATAATAAGTCTACTGCATGGGTACCACTGTCTTACTTCATTTTGGTAAAAGTCCTGTGAGATAGTTTATTGTCATCCCATTTTCTGGGTGAAGAAACTGAGACGCAGAGAGGTTAGGTAATTTATCTGTCAGTCAATACTGTTTGCCTTTCCCTCGTCCATTTCCTGACACAAGTGTGCATAGAAAAAAAATTCATCATAGAAATAATGCTTTGGGAAGTTGCTTTTTCCTAAAAGAGTGGCATTGCCACGTCCACATAGCTCCAGAGCTTAAGCACAGCCCTGGCACCATCTCCTGGGCTGTCTGTTTATCTTGTTTCTGGTTTTTTTGTTTGTTTGTTTGTTTTTGGTATATTGATTCATGGAGCATGATTTGCTCAATGTCTTAAGTTGGTATTTAAAAACTGTTTTAAAACAGGAGTTCCCCTTGTGGCTCAGCGGAAACAAATCCACCTAGCATCCATGAGGATGTGGGTTCAATCCCTGGCTCTCAGTGGTTTAACTGTCTGGCGTTGCCATGAGCTATGGTGTAGGTTGCAGCCAAAGCTCAGATCCCACATTGCTGTGGCTCTGGTGTAGGCTGGCAGATGTAGCTCCAATCTGACCCCTAGCATGGGAACTTCCATATGCCACGAGTGCGGCCCTAAGAAGAAAGGTAAAATAAAATGAAATGAAACTGTTGTATAACAGAATTTTAATGCAGTGACAACTTAATTATAATATGTAGTGAATTAAATTCCTACCTGTTTTACGAAAACATACCTGGCACTTTTCCCTCTTGCCATTCTTGAAGATCCTTCATCTAACTCTGGTGGGTTAAATTGGTTAGTTTTCTGTAATATTTCATTTGTCTTTCCATGTTTTTCAAAAAGTGGAAACCTAGTTTAAGCCCAAATTTTAAATGTCTGACCATATCCTAGATAGGTATTTCTTTCCTCTCAATTATAGGATCCACAGTGCATCCCATGACCCTTGTTAGGTGATAACATTGAACTGTAACTTTGGGGCAACCAAGAACAGGACAAGCAAGTGCTTTTTAAAAAAATCCATTTTGGAGTTCCCGCCTAACTAGCAGGTTAAGAACCTGAGTAGTGGCCATGAGGATTCGGGTTCGATCCCTGGCTTTGCTTGGGGGGTTAAGGTTCCAGCATTGCTGCAAGCTGTGGCGTAGGTTGCAGATTTGGCTCAGATCCAGCGTTGCTGTGGCTGTTATATAGGCCAGCAGCTGCAGCTTCAATTCAATCCCTAGCCCAGGAACTTCCATATGCCGCAGGTATGGCCCTAAAAAGAAAAAAAATAATAATAAAAAATCCATTTCAGGCTTCCACCTCTGACTAAAATGTCCTTATCCTACACGTTGTGTCCAAGAGAGGTAATCCAGAGGCCAAAGTATAATTTCTGTTATTAAACCAAAAATTTAATGGAGAAAGATGAGTTTAGATGTTGGAGGATGTCGGGGAGGATATCAAAGTTCTTTTTGGAACAAAGAATACAAAGAGTATTGTGTCTGTAGGTATGATTTAGCTGCAAATCTGCAAGGCAGGGCGAGTATCTCCTCTAGGTTTTGGGACCCTTGTCTTTGGCTGGCCCTTAGTCACAAACTGTGGCATGAAGAAGGTGCCTGAGTGTTTCCTCCGCTGCTTGGGACACAGCCTCAGCTTACTGCCAGTTCAGTCTCTTACTTTCTTTTGTTGCAGCTCAAGGAGTACGAGGCCCAGCACCGGCAGTCAGCTGCCTTGGACCCTGCTGACTGGCCAGATGGTTCTTACCCAACATTCGATGGCTCATCAAACTGCAATGTAAGTTTACCATCTCTTTGAGCATCTTAACCACTTCCACCGACAAAGGCCAGCCCGCACAATTTCAGCCTTTAGACTTTTTGTAATTACCAACTCTCACCCGGATCTGAGAAGGGGCATCGCCTCTGATGTGTTACTGTTGCATGCTGTTTTGTTTTGTTTTAATTTTAATTGTGGTAAAGTAGATACAACTTAAACTTTACCAGTTGTAAGCATTTTAAGTGTTTAGTTCAGTGGCATTAAGTACATTGACACTGTTGTGCAACCATCTCTACAGCCTACTTTGGGAACTTTTTCATCATCCCAAACGGATATTCCATCACCATTAAACAGTAACTGTCCATTCTGGCGCCACATTCTCCAACTCCTGGAAACCACATTCAACTTGCTGTGTCTATAAATTTGACTGGTCTGGGTACTTTACATAAATGAAATCATGTCCTAGGTCTGGTTTATTTTCAGTTAACACCATATTTTCAAGACTCACCCACATTACAGCTGTGCTGGATCTTCATTCCTTTTTATGGATGAACAGTATTGCATGTATATACCACATCTTGTCTAACCATTCATCTGTTGATAGACACTTGGGTATTTGTAGCTTTTGGCTAGTGTGAATATTGCTGTTATCAACATTGGTGTACAAGTGTCTGAATCCCTGCTGTCACTTCTTTTCAGTATGTACGTAGCAGTAAAATTTCTGGATCTTAACAGTATTTCTGTGTTTCACTTTCTGAAGAGCTGCTCTCCTGTTCTCCCTGGTGGCTGCACCACTTTATATTCCCGACAGCCGCATGAAAGTTCCAGTTTCTCTGCTTCCTTGCCCATACTTGGAAAATTCCCCTTTTTTGATACTAGCCATCCTTTTCCTTCCTTCCCTCCTTCCTTTCTCTTTTTATGGCCACACGCGTGACACATGAAAATTCCTAGGCTTGGGGTCAAATAGGAACTGCAGCTACCGACCTATGCCACAGCTTGTAACAACGCTGGATCCTTAACCCATGGAGTGATGCCAGGGATTGAACCCGCATCCTCACAGACACTATATCAGGTTCTTAACTTGCTGAGCTACAATGGGAACTCCTGACAGTTTTTAATTTTCAAGTGCAGTTTACATTTGCTTTTGGTGTCAGATACAAGAAATCATTGCCAAATCTATTGTCCTAAAGATCCTATGTTTTCTTTTAAGAGATTATGGTTTTAGCTCTTATGTTGAGGTCTGTGACCATTTTAAGTTAATGTTTATATATGATATAACATACGGGTCCAACTTCCTTCTGTTGCAGGTAGATACCTTGTTTTCCCAGAACCATTTGTTGAAAAGACTGACATTTTCCCTATGAATGGTCTTAGCACCTTCCCCCCCCCCCTTTTTTTGCTTTTTAGGGCCGCATCCATGGCATATGGAGGTTCCCCAGCTAGGGGTCAAATCAGAGCTATAGCTGCCGGCCTCCGCCACAGCCACAGCAACATCAGATCCTATACCACAACTTCTGTGACCTACACCACAGCTCACGGCAACGCCAGATCCTTGCCCCACTGAGCAAGGCCAGGGATTGAACCTGCAACTTCATGGTTCCTAGTCAGGTTTGTTTCTGCTGCACCACGATGGGAACTCCTTTTTGAAAATGAATTGACCATACACGTGAGGGTTTATGTCTGGGCTGTCTTATTTATTCATTTATTCCATTGGTTTGTATGTCTGTCCTTCGCAGGTATCATACTGTTTTGATTAACATAGTTTTGTTGTAAGGTTTGAAATTGGGAAGTGTGAGCCCTCCAACTTGGTTCTTCTTTTTCAGATTGTTTTAGCTATTGAAGTCCCTTGAGATTCTATATGAATTTTAGGATGGGTTTTTCTATTTCTGCAGAAAGTGCCATGTGATTTTAATAGGAATTACATTGGATCTGTAGATTGATTTGGGTAGATCAGAGAACTTCATATTGTTAAGATGACAATACTTTTTTTTATGTCTTCTTGGGAGTTCCCTGGTGGTTCATTGGGTTAAGGACCCAGCATTGTCACTGCTGCAGCTCAGGTCACTGCTGTGGTTTCAGTTCAACCCCTGGCCTGGGAATTTCCACATGCCATAGGTGCAGCCAAGAAAAATTTTTTTTGTTTTTAATATTTATGTATTTTTGAACTTCTTTCAACAGTTTTGTACTTTTCAGTTATAAGTTTTTCCTCTTTGAGTAAGTTTATTTTTAAGTATTTTTAATGCTATTATAAATGAAATTGCTTTCTTAATTTCTTTTTTTGAATTGTTCATTGCCAGTATATAAAGATGGAACTGATTTTTGTAGGTTAATTTTGTATCTTGCAACCTTGCTAAATTTCTTTATTAACTCTAACAGGTTGTGTGTGTGTGTGTGTATGTGTTTTCTACATATTAAACCCATGTCACTTGTGAACAGAGGCAATTTTACTTCATTTTCAATTTTAATGCCTTTTATTACTCATGTTATTTTATTTATTTATTTTTATTTTTATTTTATTTTATTTTTTTTTGTCTTTTGTCTTTTGTCTTTGTTGTTGTTGTTGTTGTTGTTGCTATTTCTTGGGCCGCTCCCGCGGCATATGGAGGTTCCCAGGCTAGGGGTCGAATCGGAGCTGTAGCCACCGGCCTACGCCAGAGCCACAGCAACGTGGGATCTGAGCCGCATCTGCAACCTACACCACAGCTCACGGCAACGCCGGATCGTTAACCCACTGAGCAAGGGCAGGGATCAAACCCGCAACCTCATGGTTCCTAGTCGGATTCGTTAACCACTGCGCCACGACGGGAACTCCTGTTTGCAGACTTTTTAATGATGGCCAATCTGACTGGTGTGAAGAGGTATCGCATTATGGTTTTGATTTGCATTTCTCCAATAACTAGCGATGCTGAGCATCTCTTCATGGGCCTACTGGCCATCCGTATGTTATCTTTGGAGAAATGTCTATTTAGGGCTTCTGCCCATATTTTGATTGGGTTGTTTTTTGTTGTTGTTGAGTTGTATGAGCTGTTTGTATGTTAAAATGCTAGGTTTTAAAATTACAAAACAAGATCGCTAGTGATTTTTTTCTAAAGGCCACACCTTCTCAGAGACCCCAGCCTCTGCAGTCAGATTCTTAACCAATTGCACTATGGAAGGAATTCCTAACAATTTTTTACAATGCATGTTACATGGGGTGGGGGAACCCTGGTTATTACTTACATAATTACAGTTTTATATTCCACTCTGCTCCCAAAGGCAATTATCTTTATTTGATAACCTTGTATATTTTAAAGCAAATTTATAGAGTTTCAGTTTACTTCTGAAAGTTTTATTTATTTATTTATTTTATTATTATTTTGTTGTTGTTGTTGTCTTTTTTGCTATTTCTTGGGCCGCTCCCGCGGCATATGGAGGTTCCCAGGCTAGGGGTCCAATGGGAGCTGTAGCCACCAGCCTACACCAGAGCCACAGCAACGCGGGATCCGAGCCGCGTCTGCAACCTACACCACAGCTCATGGCAACACCAGATCGTTAACCCACTGAGCAAGGGCAGGGACCGAACCCGCAACCTCATGGTTCCTAGTCGGATTCGTTAACCACTGCGCCACGACGGGAACTCCATACTCATGTTATTTTAATGCCATCAGAACAGTGGAGTTCCACCAAGACCATAAGAGGAATTCCAGATTTTCCAATAGACATTTCCAAGTGCCATCATCAAACTGCATGGAGCGTGGTGAAGGGAGTTAGCCTTTTCACCTGCTACACAGTTATTTTGTCCATTAGGCTATCTCTTCCCTAACGTCTGGAAGCAACTCTGCCTCCATGTCTTCAGCCTCTTGCTTCCTTTTGTCGGTGCTCCGTCCAGCTGATCATCTTTCCAAAACATACCTCTTTCCTTATATTCCTGTTTTTCAAAAAGCCCTGATGATTTTCCAGTTTTATAAGAGAAATCCCAAACATTTGGGGATGCTGAAAACCCTATGTGGAGTTCCCTGCTTACTCAGTGGGTTAAGGATCCAGTGTTGTCACTGTTGTGGCTCTGGTTACAGCTGTGGAGTGGATTCAGTCCCTGGCCTGTGAACTTCCGCATGCCGTGGGTGCGGGAGGGGAAAAACAACAAACGAAAAACCCTATGGGATCTGGCTTTAGTCAGTTTCTCCCATCCATCACCCTCGGCCTCAGTCACCTCCACTCCATCCACTTTCGACCTTGCTGGCACTGCTGATCACACCTTGTATTTTCACCCTCTCTGCTTTAATGTGGGCATTTCCTCTACCTAAAATGTCTTCCTCCAAATACTTCCTGGTAAAAATCTATGCATCCTTCAAGATGAAGCCTAGCTGCCTCCTCCTCTGAAACTTTAGCCTCTTCAAGGATATTTTATCGCTTTCTATTCTGTGCTTTGTTAAAGTAACTTTCGACATGAAACCTAGCAGCCGTCCTGGAGTGTCAGCATTAATTGTACACGTTTCAGCCTCTGTGGAAATTGTCAGCTTCTTGAGTAAGAAAGACAGGCTATCTTATCTTTGTGTCTCCATCGCAGCCTAACCCGCTGTCCACCTCATATAACCTGTCCGAGAAATATTCAATGAACAAATTTGTATTTCAGTGGTCATCCTTCCTGCTGCTTTAGGAGTATGTTTTATGTCTTGCAACTACAGACTCAGTCTTTACGCTTCCTTTGCATCTAAGTAACAAGAGATGTCATATCAGAAGTTAGTGTCACCCTCCCACAACCTTCTTGCCCCTGATTTCAGCACCCAGATTTCTATTGCAGCTTAAAACAGCAAAACCAAACCAAACAAACTGCTCCCCCCCGCAAACCCAAAAAACATAGTTATTAATTTGCAAGCCCTGACTGATTGGTTTTTGTGTAAAAGGGACTGAGACGTTACCATGTATAATAATAAATGTGTCGTCTGCTCACCAGCAGCGCGTCCTGGGACTATGAGGTAATCAAAGGAACTGGGTCCATGGTTTTCCATGTGCCTTTTTGGGTCTCTTATCCCCTAGTCCTAACAACCAACATAATCTAAATGTAAATCAGGAACCCAAAGGATCTTGAAGAAGAAATACAGTAACTCCAGACTGATGGGATTCAAAGTCCACTCGCAGAGGGAGCACAAAGACCTGTTTGTCCACAGTGGGTCCTTTAGTGACAGTCTCACTGTCAGCTGTCCTGATGAATAGCATCTGAGGCAAGGGAGAGGTTATAGGACTTTATCCATTCAGAGACACAGGCCTGTAGGAAAACCTCCTACCTCGATGGCAAGAAGAGAGGCTTGTCCCGTTTACGAGGAAGTTACCGTACATCGAGGACTGCAGGCATTTTGAACGAGCTGCTAAGAAAGCGTTATTAAGTGTTGGTGCGTTGGGTCCCTTTCAGAGGGTGAGGGTGCATCAGAACCCTTCCCTCGATATTGACTGGGAGAATGAAGTCGGTCCTTAGAAGTTGGACATTGATTCTCTCGAGCATTGCTTTGTTCATGTGGAAGATATTCGTGGAGCGCTTGGTCTGTGCCGGGTTTCTTGCTCCATATCCAGGCTGCAAAGGTGAAGAAGGAGGGGCCCTGCCCCGGGGGAGTTTATGCTGCAGTGCAGAGGTTAACCCTCCCATGTGCTCACGCAGACTTGAGAGTCTTGTACCCACTTCTCTTATTAGCCCCTCAGCGCACTTTTTCTTCATAGATGGCTCAAAACATAAGCTCAGCCCTTCCTAGTTGGACGAAGGGCCGGGGGTCCCCTATGCTCTGTCCCCTTGCAGCTCAGTTTCCCAGGAGCTCTAAAATGACTTGTCTCTTTGCGGAATGATGTCGATGAAGACAGTCTATTCATTTCTAAAGAAATGTCGTTCAGCCCGTGTGTTTTGCTGGCTGCCTTTGTGCAGACAAGCCACGCCCCCTCGCAGTCGCTGCGCTCGTGACTGTAACGACCACCATTACAGTCGTATGAACTGTGTGAACTCACATGTGTGTGAAGTTCGCATGAACTTGATTGTGATCCCAATGTACGTGACACTCGCCCCTCTTACCCTGATTTCAGTCTGTCCTCTGTTTTTGTGGAAACTCAGCAGGAAACTCCATCCAAAATATTCCTCTTCACTGATGCTCCATTTGCCTGATAGCAGAGTAATTAATTTCAGATAATTCCCACTGTGTCCTACTCCAGCCGCCTTGGCTTCGGTGCTTTGATTATCTTTTGTGCGAGGGCCAGAGCTTTTCAGTTTTCTATCGATTCTTTTCTGTACTGAGATGTAAATAGCCCACTGGCCATGTCGGGAATGCCCAGGCCATGAAAGTTTCAGAGATCATAAGGCCTTTGTCACCAGACCTCAATGCCTATATTGATGCCTGTCGTGCTTTAGGATTTCATTTGCATTGATCGTAGGCTTCCCCACCCCCAGAACTGGCATTAGATAATTGCATGTTGCTTCGCAATAAATCCATATTCACATTCTCGGTTTCCAAGAGTGTAAAGTACTAAAGATAGTTACCAGGGGAAGTGAAAAATAGCTTTCTCTTTGCCAGAGGGGAATCTGGTCTCTGCTGTTTTTCATTAATAGCAAACTTCTGTTGTGAGTGTTAGAGTTTTTAAAAAGAATTTCTGGTTGAGTACTTCACTGGATTCCTTGTTAAACAACTGAATGTTTGTTTTATTTTACTTTATTTTAATTCTGTTGCCTTTTTACAATTATATTCGATTTGTAATGTCATGCCAATTTCTGCTGTACAGCAAAGCGACCCAATCATACACACACACATACACACACACACACACACATATATATATATATATATATATATATATATATATATATATATATATACACACATTCCTTTTCTCATGTTACCTTCCATCATGTTCTATCCCAAGAAACTGGATATAGTTCTGTGTGCTGTACGGTAGGCCCTTACTGTCTGTCCATTCTAAATGGAATAGTTTGCATCTGCTAACCCCAAACTCCCAGTCCATCCCATGCCCTCCCCTGAATGTTTAATAATTTCCGTTTTATTTTAGTAACTTTTGTTTTCATTTGCCTCCTGCGGAAGGAGAGTTGTAAGAGTTCTCATCTCAAGCTTGCATCCTTGTGCGTTGAGGTGCGGCTTACCTTCTGATTAAGAAAATGTTGAAAGAAATTGTGCTCTCTGCCTTACTGGGGTTTAAAGATTTTTACTCAAGGCATACGTTTTAGTAAATTGTAGTTTTTGCTTTTACAGAATTAGTAGGTAAGAGTTGGTGAGCTGTACTTGAAATGTTTGCTGGGAAATCTCTCTTTCCAAAAAATATCAAATTGTCAATTATTTGATTATGATGCTATTTTAATTATTTTTTAAAATATACAATGCATAAAGAAAAATTAAAGCAACAACAAAGACAGTGAAGCACCAGAGCTCTTAGGGTCCTTTGCAGACATCTATTTTGGTCGCATTTAGTTGTTTCACTTCATACAAACTGTGTTTCCAGAAAAAGTTGGAATTAATTTCCCTATCTGGATTTCCTTATGAGAATGAAGCAACTGTGGTGACATGTTTGTGAAGTGAGTTATTTTGTAAAGCAAGTCATTGTTTCATAATCGATCGCTTTTACATTTGGGGGAAATTTAGAGTTGGGAAATATTTATGCAGCGAGCGCTGTATTATCACTGTGGTGTTATAACAACACCTCACAGCCATATGTGCATCTCTTCACAGCCTTTCTTTCATTCCAACTCTGAGTATATCTTTGCCACTAACCTGCGGAGCCATGTGGTTGAACTGTGTCCAGATTTGGTGTAACAGAGACACAATGTCAAGTGATAATTTCTTCCACTTTTTACAAAACACTATTTTAAATGTTTCCCTGATTGAGGGCTTTCCAGGTCACAGCTAAAATATCCCCATATTGTTGGCATGATGTGAGACTGGGTGAATCTTTTTGGGGCTTTCTAAAATTATAAACCATAAACTTGGCCCTTGCCAGGAGATGGCTTTTACTGAGGCTTTTCAGAGTTGTTTCACCTGCCTCGGTTACAGCCATTGTCTTCCAGCCAGAAGATTCAGGTCTGTTGTTTTGGAAGGAGATGCTGGCTATAGCCTTAGTTTAATCTAGAACTTTCATAAAGATAATGTGCTGAAAGCCAGGAGAGCATTTCACGAAGTTACTTTTTTAATGGTTTCTCTGGTGAATGGTTTAATTTCTATTACGGCCAGAGAAAAGGTGGACAATTTAATCATTTAATACAGAATGTGGTCAGAGAACAGAACTCACGCCTTGGGGTGCTCTTCAGCGGCAGAGTGATGCTTCCGATTGTCTAAGAGGTGCCTGTAAATCCACAATGCTCTTCTTAGAGTCCATTATTCTGGATTGAACTAGATTTTTTTAAAAAAAATCTGGCTATTCTTTTTTTTTTTTTGCATTTTATGGCCACACCTGCTGCATATGGAAGTTCCCAGTCTAGGGGTCAAGTCGGAGCTGCAGCTGCAGGCCCACACCACAGCCACAACATAGGATCCAGACTGCATCTGTGACCTGTGCTGAAGCTCTTGGCAACACCAGATCCTTAACCCACTGAGAGAGGTCAGGGATCGGACCCACATCCTCATGGATACTAGTTGAGTTTGTGACCCGCTTGAGCCACAATGGGAACTCCCAAATTTGGCTATTCTTAAGTGTAATTAATGAAATTAAAATAATTCTTATTTTGAATATTTTTCTTATACTAGAATGAACTTACAGAGAATGTCTATATGTTAAAATTTATCATAGAGTTCCCTGATGGCTCAGTGGGTTAAGGATCTGGTGGTGCCGCTACAGAGCCTTGGGTCACTGTTGTGGCAAAGGTTTGATCCCTGGCTCAGGAACGTTCACATGCTGCTGGTGTGACCAAAAAAAATTTATCAGAAGTTTTATTTTTATACTGCAAAGGTATTAAAAGAAAAGAGAAACCAGTATTATTAGTTTTTGTTGTTTGGGGAAATCTGACCTTTTTTTAGTGAAAATACATGATGAATTTACAGAATTGTCTCCTACCTATAGAGAGTACCAGCAATTTTTAAAAAACGTGCTTTTTGTATTTTTGCTGAGTTTGAGTGAATATTTAGGGGCTGCACAAACCCTGTGAAGATTCGCATAGACCTCAGTATTAGATGAGACAGTAGAAGCCCAGTAAAGGTATCTTCATGAAAGTGACAGACCTTCTTTCCACCGTCTTTCTGCTCTTATTGGTTTTATGAGGAAATGTAGGAAGGAATAGATTCCAGGCATAAAAGTAGCTTTTTATGAATGTAAGTTACTGTTTGCTTTTAATGGTGTTTATATTTTTTCTTTGAATCTCTTTTCCTAGAGAATTTCTTTTTTAACTCAATATATAGGTTTCAGCTTTAAAGGATTCTAATCAGCAAGCTCAGGTAAATTTTGATGGGTGGCTAGAAAGCGGTTCTCCTTGCTGTAGCTTTAATGCTTATACCAGCCAGGCTTACGTACAGGATGGTTAGATGGGTGCTTTGGCTCTTTATTTCTTGAACAGAAGAAGAGCTTTATGCAAACTCATTTGACTTGTAATATGACCAGGAGAGAGAGGAGAAATATGACCTAACGTTCATCTGCCAGAGGGTTTTGGTACCCTGTATCTTTGGGACAGACATGTTTATGCAGCCCTGTGTTATACCATGCCAAAGTAATTAACATTTTTCTAAATATCTCTAAATGCAACTAGGTTAAAAATACCTTCTCTGGATTCTGGTCTTTTAATGCATACTTGAAGCCCTGAGTTGATTCTTCAGACTTTTATAGATCGCTCAGGTGGGAAGAAGAAGACATATTGCTCTTAATTTTAGCAAAAGTGATTCTGAAACTAAAATGATAGTAAAATAGGGACATATAACCATTCTCTTTGGAAGCCTAGAAGTAATGATTCTTAGACCCGTGGCTTTATGGCGAGACTCAAAGACAAAATCAGTCCATTGGAATAACATGTGTAACAAAGTCTGTGAGAAAGTTGCGTTTCATTCTCCCTGGGCATAAGCTCACCAAGACAGCACTGCTTCGATGACTTCTTGTCATTTCTTCCACACCACCCTCCACCCCCAGCCTTCTCCCTGGGAGAAGGGCCAAGTTTGAGGCCTGTGTTTGCTGTGGGTCCCTTGAGAGCGTTGTCTTTAAACACTTAGGAAGGAAGGAGGCTCTGGCCTCGGGAAAGTGGGCCCTTGCCCAGTGTGGGCAGGCGAGGGGGCTGCTTAAGCTCACAGACATGAGTCAGATTTTGGGTTCAGACCCCAGCTCTGCCACCTCTTCACTCTACATCGGAGGGTGAGTTGTTTCATCTCTTTGAGCCCCCATTTCCTCATCTGGAAAACAGGGCCAGGGGTCAACAACACCCAGTGAGTGCCAGGCTCTAGGGCTTGATATGAACATCTTCTCCCTTCCCATTAGCTGTTCTGACAACACTTGAGTTCCTGGAAACGTTTCGTTTTTGTTCATGCCACTAATACGGTAGCCGTGCATATACATGGGCATGTTGTGGCTGGGAGTTGTCAGACTGGCTTAATGGAGATAGTGTGTGTTGACTTGGTTGTGCTTTTTCCCCCTTCGGTTTATTTTCTCTTTCAGAAGGTGTAAGTGGGCTTAGCGGTGAGCCAGATATCTTGTCAGTAACATATGTGGTCTTAGAATTACTGTTTGGGGAAAATAAGCAGATAAGTGTACTGAAATTACCCAGGGCCACATTTTGCATGTGGATATGCGCTTCTATACCTGTTATGTTGGGGGCACGCTTACTGCAGGTCCAGAAAGAGCTGAAAATCTGGCTCTTTGCACCTGGCAGACTCGCCAGGTACATCTGTGCTCACTGGTTTGCACAGGGTGCTATCTGCAGACTCCCCTCAACATATCAAGGGCCACATGAACCAAAATAATGACCACATATCCAGATACCACCTAATCTGAGGATTGCCTCACTTATTGTTAACATTTAAAAAATTTAAGCTAGCTTTTGGGAATGTTGTAGTCTGTTATTCCTTTTATTTGCTTGAACCATGTAAACTGGAGATAGTAATTAGCTTTGACCTATAAAAATGCCAATTTCACTTGTTCAACCTGATACATAAATACGAAACAAGATAGGCCACATTTTCCCTGCTAGCTGATTATATCTAAATACAGATATTTGTAATATAATCTGGGTTAAGGATTGGCATTTCGATTTGCAGTGCTATTTTTTTTTTTTTTTTTGCTTTTGGGATCAACTTGAGGGAGGTTGGAGTAAGAGGATTTCCATTACTTGTTAAATGATGGTGACTCATCATCTGTTAGTTCCCCATTTGCCCGGGTACCAAATCTTATATAATGGATGGGTTGGAGCAATACCCAGGCCATGTCATAATTCATGAGTCAGTCAGACCCAAGGCCACTTCCAGCAAGCCAACTAACTGAAGTCACAGGCTGCCCAGCACTTGTTCAGAGCTCATTTGAACTGTAAGTCACCACAGTTACCCATTCTATCAAAACTCTAAAAAAGCTATTAAAAAACTATACTCAGTCATCAGTGACATTCATTTGGAAAGCAATATTTTAATACAACCAAACTCTGATTCAAGTTCTAATTGTTCACAGAATAATTGATAGACATATCCCTTTATTCTCTTTTCTGTCCCTGTTCCTCTCCCTCTTTGTGCCACACCCTCTGGCATCCCTTGTTTACCGTATTATTACTAGTCTAATTCTAATAATAGTATTGCATAATTAGTTCCTGCAAAGAGACTTCTTGCCCTGCAATTTGGACCCAGAGTGTAGGTGAAAGAATGCCACCTTGAACATTCTTTTACTCCTTCATTGTGCAAACATTACTGAGTATCTACCACATTATCAGCCCCTAAACACAGGGATTTATATTTAAGAAGAAGAGACAGACAAACAGCATGGTTGTGGCCTTAATTGGAATTGCTCTACCTGGCATGTTAAGTACACACAGAAAGTCCAGTAAGCCCCAGAGAGGAGAGTGTGGAAAGCCCAGAGACGATGACTGAGACCAAGCAAGAGCTCGCCAGGAGAAGAAAGAGAAGCCTGTTAGGTAGAGGGAACAGCAAAACCCATAGCTTAGGGGAAGAGATGGGTAACTCTTCCAACTTGGGTCATGGGAGAAAATGGATTTAAATTATCTAGATTTTTTCAATTTCATTATTTTTACTTACACAACATAGATTCTAATCTTTGCTCATTCTTATTTATAAATTTGTCCTTAAATAGGTTATGTGGGCCTCTATCTTCTTATTACTGAAATTTGAAAATTCCATATAGTTCATGTTTTTCATCTTGTCTTTGAGGTCTCATTTAAGTGAACTCATGTTCTTCTGAAATTATTATGTAGAGAAGTAATTGTTAGGAATTTCTTCCTGTTCCTTGAGGGATGTTTTCTTCTGATAGAGAGATGGGATCAAGAGATAGAATCTTTGTGTTTGTCCATGACTTCTCTCTCCCTCCCTCTCTTTCTCTCTCTCTCTCTCTCTCTGTTGTACCACCCCCCATTATAGTTTGTTTGAGTAGTTGTCATACATGTCTTTTCATTTTGATCATGCTTGGATAGCTCAAGTCAGGTTTTCTCTTTGTGTTGATACAATGAGGAGGGCTTTATTTGGTAATCCATTCATGTTTTTTGTTGCTATAACCCAACTGCGGTGGAAGATGCTCTTCGCTGGGATACCTGCACTGCACTCAGCCTTCTCTCCTAAGACTTTGTCATTTATGCTGTTGCTGTTGCACTGCTGCATGGCTCACGCTGCTTGGTTCAGGGTGGGGGGATGGGTGGGCCATAGCTAGTCTGCTTTTAATTCATTCCTGCAATTCCTGGTGAATTTCTAAAGACTGTTTCAATCAAGTTCAGCCTTGCTATAGACTTTCCATTTTTTCACTCATATTCCCTTGAAGCAACTTCTGGTGCTCCTACATCAGAAAAAGATAAAGAAGGCTACACAGTTGGCTTCCTTCTAAATTTGAAGTTATATGAAATAATTCTCAAGATTCCCACCAGTGTAGCTTTTAGACAGCGGTTTTTCTGTGGGTCTTCAGAAATGTGTCTCTTAGCTTGATCATGGAGTTTTGAAGTTTAATGTATTAGGTTCTGTACCTTTGTTTGTGTGCCCTTGGTGGGGTGTTTTTGCCAGTTTTTAGAAATTTTGCTTTTTAGGGCACTATTACTCATTTTGTTAGTTGTTGTAGGAAGGATAGTCTGTGGTTTAGTTTTCAGCGAGTATCATGACCTGATAGTTTTGCCAGTTAGATGACCACAAACAGCCTTTCTGGCTTTAATTCCTTTTCTAAGGGTTCAGCCAAGATTTCTTCCATTTGGAAGTAAATTTGCATATTATTTGTTCTACAGACATAAGGGGAAGTATGTTCAGGTCATAGATCATGACCCTGGGAGGTAACTTTGGCCCACCTGCCTCTGTCTTCAACAGATGGCTCTGCTGCTCCGGTGGCTTAAGTTTGGGTTGGAGGAAAGAACTTGATGTCTGCACTTTCCCTCCATTGCTGTGCAGGCTCCATCTATTTTCTGTATTTCTACATCATCATGTGCCCAGACAAGGTTGTCCAAGAACTCATCGTGCCTGATCCGTGAATCAGTCGGTCTAAGATGCCATAAAAGTAATGTGACTTTGCAAACACCACCCAATCCCTTGGGAGACTTACCGCTTCTGGGATGAAAACTTCCATCAGCTCCAGAAACTACAGCCTCAAACGCATATGTAATTGCCCTACTTGGCAGCCTGGTTCTGAATCATCCTTTTTCCATGGCACAGGCTGTGTGAGAATTGAATGCACTTGGGAGTGAGTGGGTTTGGTGTTTTGCTTTAGCCTCTGTGTGCCTAGCTCCATAGGTTTGTTTTGGGTAACACTGGCTCACTCTTTTCAGAGGGACCTGTAGAGCTGTTGACTCTCTCCCTTATATTTTTATCTTTTTGTCTTTTTAGGGCTGCACCTGTGGCATATGGAGGTTCCCAGGCTAGGAGTCGAATTGGAGCTGTAGTTGCTGGCCTACACCGCAGCCACAGCAATGCCAGATTCTTAACCCACTGAGTGAGGCAGGGATGGAACCTGTGACCTCATGGATATTAGTTGGGTTCATTACCGCTGAGCCACAATGGGAACTCTTTTTTTTTTTTGGTCTTAACTCACTTATTTTATATCACCATCAGGGTTCTCTGACCCATGGGCAGGTTGACATAATCTCAAGCAGTAAAATCTTCCCTAAGGTTTACAGAGTGAAGAGGAAGTCAGGTCTTCTTCCTCCACTCAACCCCTCTCCTCCCTCAACTCCTTTCAGGACATAGCAAGGCATTTTCTCTGCTCCATGGACACTTGCAGAATTGGGATGGGTGGGCTTACTTGTAATCCGAGTCTCCCTAGACTTGGCTGTAGGACTCCTGAGGCCTCATATTTTCTCCTTTCTTATGGGGAAAGTGGCAGCATTATTTGGGGATGATTAAAAGCAATTCAGAGTTCATGTGTTTCAAGAAAAACAATAATTAATTTATTGTGGAATGTAGCATCATTTTCTGTTCTTTTGGTTTTATAATTATTTTTTTAAAAACCGTTTCTTAAGTGAATTAAGTGCTGACAAGCCATTGCCTCTAGGGGATGGTAACATTACCCTCAAATTCTCACATACTTTTTATAAATAGGAGTATCATGTAATTATCCTCCCCTCCTCTGCCTTCTCCTCCTCCTCTGCCTTCAAATCTGGCGACAACTAGTTAATTTTGAAACTGCCAGAGAGATTATTTCAGTGTTACACTGCACCTCTGGGAGAAGAATGGAATTTCATCTTTTTTTTTCCATATGCTAACAAAAATCGCCTAATTTCAGAGGGCAATGATGTCACCAGCTAATGAGCAAACTATTTCTTTCTAAACAGATGAGTCCTTCCCTGGCTCCTTTGTAAAGTAAGAAAAAAACCCCACAATCTGTTTCATATTTTATAGAGTTACTCTGACAACTCATAAACACTTTTTAAAGTCACTCTAACTTCTTTGAAAGAGTGAAACTAACTTTTCTATCAACCCAAAGAATAACACACACTGTCCTTTGTGTCTGTAACCAGAAGTCCCTGCCATGGGCCTGACTCCCCTGACTGGTGGTCATCGATGCTGAGCTTGAATGTCCCCAGCCCGAGCCAATATGCTGCCCCCAAGGTAGGGAGTGACCTTGAATGCATCACTTCTTGGACCAGTGAAGGAAGATCAGGCACGTTGGAGCGGTTATGAAATCCAGCTTGGAGAAGAGGAGGGCCACGAAGCGCCTGTTGATTGGTGTCACATGCTGTTTATAAAGGCAGCAGCAGCAGCTCGACTCTTCTTTGGCTGTCCAGATAGGCAGGCACCTAAGGTCAGCTGGGGCCACCTAAACCCTGGACTTCCAGGGTCACATAGGAAATGCCCCCAAACCCAGGACAAGTGCCACGTCCCCTCACTGGAGCATGCCTCAGTTTCCCCAGCCAGAGATGAGTTCTCCCACTTCTGAATCCCTGTATCTCTGTTCTTCTCACACGAGTATCACCGTTGACTTATATTAATCATGCTCGAACCTCTCCCGGGGCCTCTTTTCACCCCAGACTTGTAGATGAGAACCTGTGCAAGTCCAAGTAAAGCCTGCTCACTCATGTTTTGATCCCTTGCTCTTCCTAATGTCTTGAATCAGTACAACCACCCACTGATTTCAATCAGGAAGTATCTGTTTATTACAAATATACTATTTTAAATTATCAGAGTTCCCGTCGTGGTGCAGTGGGAACAAATCCGACTAGGAACCATGAGGTTGCGGGTTCGATCCCTGGCCTCGCTTAGTGGGTTGAGGATCCAGCGTTGCTGTGAGCTGTGGTGTAGGTCGCAGGCACCGCTCGTATCTGGCATTGCTGTGGCTCTGGTGTAGGCCGGCAGCAACAGCTCTGGTTAGACCCCTAGCTTGGGAACTTCCATATGCCATGGGTGTGGCCCTAAAAAAACAAAAGACCAAAAAAAAAAAAAAAAACTAAGTGGAAAAGAATATTGGGGTTTTTTCTTGACCCGTGAAAATGATTTTTTTTTCTGCACATATTTTTTTTATTAAAGTATTGTCAATTTACAATGTTGTGCCAATTTCTGCTGTATAGCAGAGTGACTGACCCAGTCCTGCACATATGTACATTGTGGAAAAGGGAATTGTAATGTTCCTTGTTGACAATCGTGTAAAGAATTAGGCACTCTTTTTTGTAGTCAGTAAGGAGGGATTTTTAAAAAAACACGATGTTTCTTCTGAACAAATTGTTTTTTTTTTTTTTTTTGTCTTTTGTCTTTTTGGTCTTTTGTTGTTGTTGTTGCTATTTCTTGGGCCGCTCCCGCGGCATATGGAGGTTCCCAGGCTAGGGGTTGAATCGGAGCTGCAGCCACCGGCCTACGCCAGAGGCGCAGCAACGCGGGATCCGAGCCGCGTCTGCAACCTACACCACAGCTCACGGCAACGCCGGATCGTTAACCCACCGAGCAAGAGCAGGGACCGAACCCGCAACCTCATGGTTCCTAGTCGGATTCGTTAGCCACTGCGCCACGACGGGAACTCCCTGAGCAAATTGTTAATATGTATCAAAAGACTTAACTATATGCCCATTCATTACCCATCAGTTCAACAAACTAATCATTTATTCTAAAAAATATCATGTATTAGATGCATTAGAAATTTTACAACAAAGTGTTCACCAGAGTATTTTTTGTGTGTGTGATATTGAACAATTGAAAACCTACAGATGTCCAGTGATTGAGGGTATTGTTTAAGTTAAGTTATGATGTACTTCTGTGGCTGAATACTGTTGAATCATTAATATATTTTTGTGTTTTATTTGTTGAATATTTGTCAGTGTGGGACAATTTTCAAAACATATTGAGTGTTTGTTTTGGGGTTTTTTGGTCTTTTCTAGGGCCATACCCATGGCATATGGAGGGTCCCAGGCTAGGGGTTGAATCGGAGCTGTAGCTGCTGGCCTGCGCTAGAGCCACAGCAACTCAGGATCCGAGCTGCATCTGCAACCTACACCACAGCTCACGGCAACACCGGATCCTTAACCCACTGAGCGAGGTCAGGGGTTGAACCCGCAACCTTATGGTTCCTAGTCGGATTCGTTAACCACTGAGCCATGATGGGAACTCCAAAACATGTTAAGTTTTTAAAGCATGTTATAAAACAGTTTGAACAGTGTACTTTGAGGGCCCCAGGGTTTCTCTAAAGGAACCTTTAGAGGCTGCAGTGTGGCTTAGAGAGAGACACAATATAACTGGACACTGTGTCTTTACTTACACCCCGTGTGCATGTGAGGGAGACTTTGGGGACCTTATAGTGACTGGGGGATGGGGGGCGGCGGATAAAGATCACAAGGTCATCCTTTTTTGCTAAAAAAAAAAAAAAAAAAAACCAAGCAAACAAACATTCAAGTTTAGAGAGTGAGTGAGTATCTGTGTGAGAAAAGAGGGACGATATAAGCCAAAACATTACTAATTTTTCTGAGTCAGAGGACATAAGTGATTTCTCTTACTCCTTTTTCTGTATCTGCATTTTCCAAAATTTCTACTTAAAAGTATATTGTGTGCAACGAGGAATAAACCATAACTGTTCCTGAAATACAGATAGCGCAATGGGGACATGACAGTGCTCACTGTCCTCGGAGCTGGGTGAAGAGCGAGTCATACTGTGATAAGCATCTATGGGGCTGAGTCCTCAGATGAAATCTGTTGGGTTGTGAGGCAACCACCCAGCCTAAGACGATGAGGGGGACGTCCAGGAAGGCTCTTCAGAGGAGGTGACAAGTGGCCTGAATCTTGAAGGATGAGTAGGAGCTAGGGGAGTAGAGGGGGTGGGCAGAGATTGTCCCCCAAAAGGGATCTGCAAGAACAAAGGTGTGCAGGCCTGTGAGAGATGGGGTATCTGAGATTCTGTGAGGAAGCTGGAGGGCGGAATCAGGTCCTTTGAGAGGCCAAGTCCTTGTAGTGCCTGCATCACTGAGCATAACAGACACAGAAACTGGAAGGACGGGCTCTGACCATGATGTCCTATATTCGGCCTTTGCTCTAAGGACCTAATTAATGAACAGTTCTCTCGAGTGGGATCAGGTGCTCAGATCTGTCCTCAGCAAATCTGTACACTCCTGTGGGCTGGGTAAGTCCAAGTCCACCACTCAGTGTACGAGACCAGTGACGCCTTCCCTCGAGAAGTTCATGTGCCCTGTTTCCACCGTCCCTCCACCAAGAAGCTGCCCAGAGTGGCCTGGCTCAGCCTAGTATTTCAGATATTCCGCAGTTTACTCTGCTACACAGCACAGGCTGGGAGCGACGGGGCTGGAAAGTCTCACCTTCTTTTCACATAGGTCACATACCTATTTGCCATGGGCCCACTGTGGGCGGGCCCTGCTGGGCAGCCCACATACAAGGAGGGGAAGAGACACAGTGCCTGTCCCTCTGGACCCTTCTGTCCTCTGAAAGATAGCCCTTGTTGAGCATCCATGGAGCTCCCTACATGGAGTGTCTCCATAAATACCTGGCTCCTCCTCTGAGAGTGGCGGCTGTGACCAGTTAAAAAGCAGGAAAGGAGATGTAGGAGATGGGTCCTCTCAGGAACCCTAGGAGGCTCGTCACTGCCTATTTTAGAAATGAGAATTCGCAAGTGGCATAAAGGGAACCTCAGCCTGTGTCTGCAGGATTCCCGAGTTGTGGCTCCGTATCCTGCTTAGCATCTTCTCTGCATCTAAACAACCTGTTCAGACCCAGCCTCAAATGTTGGCCATTATCACTTTCATGTGTTTTCCTTGCCTTTAGTGTTTACACAGCACCTCAAACAGCTATTTGCAAGAATTAAAATAGGTCTTGTTTGAATTCTGATCAGTAATAGATAGGATGTAATAGAGCACTCACCAAGCTCCAGTGGTCGATTATACACAGTTCTATACACCATTTGTAAAACAGCAACACTTTAAGACAAATACTATTAGACCAAATTTACATGGAGGAACTCTAAGACCCATAGAAGTCCAGCGATTTGTCGGAGGACTTAGAAATGAATCCCAGGCTGTTCTGGCTCCAAAGGCTCCGAGTACTTGCTCACCATCTTGGGTGGGGGGTTTACACATTTTCTTAGTTTTCATGAAGTATCAGGGAAATGCAAGCCAGACTTTCTGCAACAGCCTTAAAGAATTTTAAGTGCGATGGTGCAGCAGCGGGGTTGTCAGACTTGGGTGAAGAAAGCCCGGGTCAAGATGTGGTGGTATAAAACCATGAGGGTTCGCAGTCTGCCTCTGCCATTTATTGCCTGGGAGAAAGACATGTGTGCAAAGACTAATTAAGCACAGTGCCGGTTGATTGTGGGCATTTGGTAAGCAGGGGTGTTTGAAGTCCAAGGGCGGGAAAGCACCTGTCACCATGGGTGGCACGTGTGGGTCCTCAGATGGTGATGGGAAAGGGAGCGTATGTGGAACCAGAGAGGGTGTGAGGGAGCAGCTTTGGAAAATGGGAAACAAGCAGCATAGGGCAGGTGTGGTGAGAAATAATAGGAAATACCATAAGTGGTGGTGGGAGAGGTTGGGGGGGGAGGGAGTTTCCTGTAGAGTGAGAAATGCCAAAGGGACCTAGGAAAGAAAAACAACAGGACAAGCCCCCAGGAAAGAGCTCTGGTGGTCTCTGGTACCTGCCAAGATCTCTGCTGTTTGATGCCCTGGGAATTGGCGGCTAGGACTGCACTGTATGGATACATTTGAACATAGCCCTGAAAATACAGACCTGACTTGCTACTCGTGTTGTGGGACTTCATATGGGTTTTCAGTCCTGCCTTTTTAGGTGATGTTCTGTTTAAGTAACAGCATGTGATGCTGCTCCCCAGACACCCCTGCGAAAACTCGGTGACCCTCTGGTGGCAGAGTCCCCATGCTTACACTTTAGGATCCGGGAGAATTCCGCTGCTCCGAAATGACCATTGAAACAATTTGTTAAGACAGTTTTAGAAGCATCAATGAAGGGAAACATCTTCCATTTACTCTAGCGGTTAAAATAGGAAGGAGAAAAAAAAAAAAAAAGGCGGGGAGAGAGAAAGTGACAGCTTTAGGAGAAAACCACAATCCTCAGTTTCAACTCAGTAATTTCAAAAATAGCCCTCGGAAGGTGTCTATTTTCAATCGTGATGCCTCCCTTCAGGGGTTGTTGGGAAGACTTTCTGCAAAAGAGATCTTTTTTCAGTTCAGTCACTTGTGAGGGGTGAGTCCTTGTCCCGGATTTGCTCAGATTCTCGCGTTCTTTTTTTCTTTCTCTGGAATTCCATAGACAGTAATTAAGGAACTGGAGGCCAGCGGGAGGTCAGGGAGCCTTCGTCAGTGAAAACAGGGATTGTTTGCCACGTACAACACTCCCTTTTTTCCTTGTGGTGAATAGGAGATTTGCTTAGAGCTGATGACTTATGCCTTTCTTACAAGTTCTGCAGTTAGCGAGGAGCCGGGGGATCAGGCAGCAGGCAGCGAGCAGCTAATTGAAACCAGTGCCTTCACTTTCTTCTCCCTCGGATCCTAAGCTGTGCCGGCGGAGCCTGTCCGGTCATGTAACTCCCAAAGAGCATGTTCGGGAGCGCCTAACCGTCCCTTTGAGATTGCAGAGGTGACAGCAGGAGTGAAGACGCTCTCAGAGTGGGGAGGGGGCGGGGGTCCCGGACGTGCTCAGCATCCCCCCCCAGGCCTGCTAAATGCCGAAGCCGGTAAGTTCGCGGACTTGTTTCGTGGAAAGGGGAGGATGTGCTTTCTGTCCCTTCAAGGAAAGGCTTTTTTTAAATTGTTCCTGCCCTGGGATGCCTCCCTCTTGTCTATTCAGATTCTTCCTTCTTCCCTTGTTTACTTCCATACCTTGTAACCCAAAGACTTCTTTCTCAGCTCGCTCACCCAACACTAAGGCATGGCTTTTGGAGAATAGTGAACAATATTTGGAGAATAAAGCAGGCATGCAAGGGGATGGCTGGACGTGGGTTGGAACTTAGTTGCCACTTGTGGCGGCTTTTCCTGTGGAAGACTTGGCTTTCAGCAGCGTTGCTCATGACTTTTCATAAACCTCCGATTAGTTTCTTCTCCTGAAGCTTAATGCCCTTGACATTGTGTGAATTTCACAGGCAAATATATTGCTGATTTGAGAATACTTTTCAGAAATGCTTAAAGATAGTGTTCCGTGCGGGGCTCTGGGGAAGAGAAGTTGACTTAGTCTGGCCGTTCATCTGGACAGCGTGCTACGTGTCCGGAGCTGTCGAAGCAAACTGAGTATGTGTGTTTCTGCGAAAGGCGCAGTTGTAATCCTATGCTCAGAAAGGTTTCCAGTGGTGCCCGAAAGGGTTCTAGCTGCTCCATGCAAGTTTGATTTAATCTTCATCACAGCGTGTGACCCCTGTGCCTGCATGACTGCGCCACGCAGCTTTTGGAAAGCGTTTGTTCTCGCACCCCATCGTTTGCAAGAACTGTTTGTTACAGGGTCAGGCGAGTGAAGCATCTGTTACCAACCTGCAGCGACAGGCTTCAGTTGAACAGGAAGGGGATACTTTTAGTTTGCTCCAGATCACTCATTTTTGAATCTACAGATGCTCTTAATTGCGTTTGTTTTTTCTGAGCATCCTTAGTGTAGCTGCATTATAAAAAGTTCTCCACGCTGGCTCCGTGTCTTTCCCATTAGAACATTGCAGATGTGTCAAGGACGCACATGTTCCAAAAGAAGCCGAGAAGGAAGAAGGCTCCACCCTCCATAGCAAGCCAAACGGGCCCCATAGGCTCCTCATTCAGCACCCTGGCAGGAGAATGGTGTACTCTCTCTTTAAAGCAGCTATAGTTTTGTGCCTTGGCTTGGTCAATTTGTTATGGTTTAAAACTGTGGAGCCAGCTGTCTGCAATCTGATGTAATGTTGTCATAGCAACCAGAAATGAAACACTTAAGCATTCACCACAGAATTACTACATATAGCATTAGCCAAAGTAATTAAAAGTTGAGCCATATGGGCTTTCTGGTGGAAAAATCTGCAGTAGAGAGGCTGGAAATCAAATGTTTCTATTTACAATATTGTAAATCCACTTTTCCACAGCCTTTGGTGGGATAAATTAATTGCCTTTTTCTAACTGAGGATCTGGGGGTGGGGGGGTGCGGTTATCCAGATGATTGAGTTTCTACCTTCTAATTTAGAAGATGGTCACATTAAAGTTTATTTTAGCACTCTGCCCTGGGCCAAGACAGGGAGAGGAAGAGATACTATTTGTGTTTGAATGTGTATAAACATATACGGTTATTTTTTCACTTTAGTGTATTTAAAACCTGTGTTATAATGGCTGAGACTCTTTCTTGGAATCAATCATTCATTTCACATACAATGAAGATTTCTCTCCTCTTCTACAAAGTTCCTCTAGGTGGGGAGATTTCCTTTCCATACACACATGTATTTCTTAAATTTAAGAAAGTAAAAAAAATTTTCACACATACATCATTGGAGGTAGATTCTGAATAAAACAGCAAGATACATCTTTTTTTTTTTTTTTCCCAGCATTTGGGAAGTGGCAATGCTCATTTAAAAGGAGAAACATGAGGAATTGAGGCTTTCCTCCCCAGTTTAATAGAAAAATGCATGCTGTTTACAGACTTTATGTTGAAACAGCTGGAGAGAATTTTTTAAAGGCAAATATTTCACAACTCTTTTTCCTCTGGACTCAGGGGGAAGTAAGAAGTCAACACCTCTCTCAATAAAAAGCATCCTTAAAAAGCACTGTTCAACTCCAGTGACTTCTAGGTTCACTATTTTTTAAATAATAATAATAAGGTATTGATATCAGGAATTACTTTGGTTTTTACTCTATATTTTTCTTCATATAAATTGTGCTGCATCTATTTCATCTAGGGTTCAAGCAAACATGATAGTGCAGAGAAAGTCATTGGTTCCTGTGAGTTGTCAGTGGCACACACCCCCAAACGTTTAATTTTTTAGAGGAAAAAAATAAAAATAACTTGAATTCAAAGTTCTAAAGAGTTCTTGTTTCTCAAAACTAAGTGGAACATGTGAAAGCAATTAAATAAGTACCTGGAATATGCTATTTTTCACCACAGTGGATCTGGGCAGAGGAAAGTGGGATTGGTGGGGGCCCGAGGAGTCATTGCCTTTTATCCTGTTGTTCTGGTTTAACTATTTTGATTTCTCCTGAAAAATTCCTCCTGGTGGTACGTTTGCTGCAGATGATTTGTGTCTTTGTGGACTCAGGATTTTTGTACTACTCCTTTCTAGATCCCATTTCTCTTCTTACCCCTCCCCCATCACTGACCCCCCCTCCCCCCACCTCCACCCCCCCATCTCCCCACCAGCAGCAGCTCTAAGCTGGGTGTGAGTGATTTTCATCCTGTAATGTAGCTTCCTGAATCTTGATTATCTTGTGTTTATTTCATTTTCACGTGACTCCAGGTTTGTTTGTTTGTTTTTTTAATGTGAGGGTTGTAGATACGGTCTAGCTTTGTAGGTACAGAAGCCTTCTGTCATCTATTGTTGATTCCTCTTCTATTAGAAGAACTTGGCTTTTGAGATACCTCAAGAAGGCAGAACGTTTTTCAATGTTTATGTGTAATTCCATGCACTGTGGTTTTGTTCAGGTGCCCATTACCCAGAATGAGGGTTAACCAAGTTCTCTTTCCTCTGGTTGACCACTCCAACCATTCCATCACACCAACAGTTCATCCAAGTAAAAGTGAGATTCTAATCAGGCAAAGCCATTAGGTAGGAGAAGCTGTATTTATTATTTTAATATGTTACATTTAGAACAAACACATCAAGCCTGATTGCTGGCATGCAGTGTATCCTTCCCCTGTTTTCTGTGGGGGTCCAATTTCTACTCTTTGTTACCAGGTAACCAGCAGTTAACTTTAATTCTGAAATGTGTATGCAACATTTTATCTGAGAGATGGAGAGAAATCAGAGGTAGACACTGATACACTTCACCAAAGGGGAGTCCTGCTGACTTGCCATTCGTGGGTTATAATAATGATTCTTTAGCAAGTGAATGGCTTGCTTATAGTCCAATGACTCCAATGCTGGCAAGTCCAGGGCCAGGACAGAGGCCCAGAAGTGGGTAGTATACCCCTTACAGAGGCCATAGTGCTGTAAAAATAGGCACATTTTTAAGCCAAAGGAATAAATATAAGCCCTAACTCATTTCCTCTTGAACTGTTCTCTGCTGGCTCTTGCTTACTTATTTTATGGTCTCTAACATTGGGATTAAGGAGAGCGTTTCTGGAGGGGGGTTGGGGGGGGGGGTCTCCGTATGAGACCCAGTGTTGGAGGAGTGAGTTGTTCCTGCTTCGTGTTCTGGTTTGAGGCATCGCTCTCCCTCTCCGGCAGTGAACTCGGTTTGAGGAAATGGAGAGCAGGCTGCTGGCAGGATGTGCGGGATTGGCTGGAACTGCCCCTGAGCAGCCGGCCGGCCAAGGCTGTGCACTTCCGCCGGCTCCGCGCTCCGGCTCCCGGGCCGCCGCAGCGCCCAGCCCCGGGCCGCCGGGCCATGGAGCGGGAGGCGCCCGTTGCTTTTTCCCGTTTTGACCAGATAAAACAGGGGAAGCTGCACGTTGAGTGTTGGAACTGACTTGGAAACGAAACGCTCATTTTGTTCACAAGGACAGGATTGTTTTTCGCTTGGGTCACTGCTGTTTTTCCCCCCTCCCTGTAACGTTTGATACTTGAGGGAAAACAGCTGGGCTGAGCATACTTGCATCGCTGCGGAACGAAACGGGATGCTGGGGAATATGGACTGGACTGTGTGGCTTTAAAGGTCAGCTTTTTCCCTTGTCCCTCGTGGAGGAATGCAGGGTCTGTCCCCATCTTCGCCTTGTGAGCTGTCGGAAAAGGGCTGAGAGAGGCGGAAGGAAGGAGAGCTGAGATGCGGCAGGCGGGCCGCACAAATGGGCCTGAAGGCGGCTTTGTGCGTCTCTTCCCCTTTCCTGCCCTGCTGGTTTTGATTTTTGGGGCGGGCTGAAACAAGTCAGCAGAATTGGGGTTTGGAGAAGTAGTCAATGACCACTTAAACAGCAAGTCCTGAGGGGCCAGACAGAGGAGAACCTGGCTCACACCCCAGCAGTGCAAGTAGAATGACAGGGGCAGCCTAAGAGGGTGATCTGCCGGGGTTCTCTAAAAGGACCAGGACCACACGGAGACAAATGCACCCCATGGTGGCCCAGGGCACCAGTGTGCGCTGTGGTGCCCAGGACCTCATTTGGCACCGAATGAGACCTTACGATGATGGTACGTGGGGCTCCATGAACCTGTCGGGCAGCTTTGTCGGTGCCCCAAGTTCAGCTGCAGAACTGCCAAAGTTCAGACAGGCGGAGAGGCTGAGCTGCACCCGGCAATTATCTGATTAACTTTTCCTTTGTTTCTTTGCCAGTCAAGAGAACAGTCGGATGATGAGACGGAGGAGTCGGTGAAGTTTAAGAGGTTACACAAGCTGGTAAACTCCACTCGCAGAGTGAGAAAGAAACTAATCAGGGTGGAAGAAATGAAAAAGCCCAGCACCGAAGGTAAAAAAAGCAAACTCCACCTTGCTTATTCCAGAGTGTATCATTTGGGTCTGAAGATGTCAGGCAGAAAATGGGTTGAGTTCCGGCTGAGGCTGGCAGAGGGAGTATTTGGATCTGTTGTGTGAGCAGGGCAAACACTCCGTACCTTCCAGAAGGAAGGATTCTGCCATCCAGCATTCCAGGGGCTTAGTTATCTAAATATTACAGAGATGGAAACGGCTCGTGTATCTCGGTGAAGTCTTCTCAGGATGTGGTGCAGTTTTAATTTGGACCTTCTACCATTTCATGTAAGCTTTATTTTAGGACATCTTCTGAGTGTAAGCCTCTACTTCCGAAAAGACTAAGGTTGTCACCCAGTGAATTTAGTGCAAATGTGATTTACCTCCATCTGGAACAAACATCTAACAATTGAGGCACTTAATGTCCTTTCAGATCTCTGAGATAATTTGATCTTCCTATAAATGGTCTCAAGTCTCAGTTCCACTGAGGCTTTAAGGACCTCCCATCCTAAGTGGTCTTTAAGAGCTACCTCACTGGCTAAGCCACTTGTCAGAAGAGCAGTGTCAAAAGGGGCATAAGCTGGGATTTGTTGTAATGAATAGTTAACCTTTGAAGTGTAATGATGACAGGTCAAATCTCAACCGTGGCCGTTTTTCTTATTGTTTAGTGCAGTGCATTTACAGCAGCCTGTAAAATTCTCCCAAAGTGATGCAGTAAAAGAGTAAGATTTCCTGCTTGAAAAACAATAAGTGAACTGAAAGAAATACTGAAAAGAATCTATCTTTGTTTCCCCCCCCCCCCCACAAAAAGCACATTACCTATTAAAATGCCATATCTACTTTGTGGGAAATTTCAAAAATGTAGCATGTAGATGAAAAAAATACCATTGCAGAGGCTTTTCTGTTGTACTTAAATCAAATCAAACCCTGGAGGGAACCGCATTCCCCCTTATTTACATGAGTGAGGGTTTCTTATTGTTATTTTTGCTGGGTTTTAAATATTTGTTTGATGTAATTATCAGTTTAAATCCCCAAGAAGATCATAGAAGGTAAAGGGGCTGCTGTGGGGAAGTGGAGATTAAAAGGGAAAAAGGAAAGGAAGAGGAGAGAGACAGAGAGGGGTGGGGTGGGGCTCTATCTGCATTATGGCCAATTTCATAAACTTAGAGTTGTGCTTCCTTCCAGGGTTTCTTTTAGGTGTCCTTTGCATGGTAATTCTGGGTGCAGTGCTGATTTACCTTTGCCTGTCCATTGTGGTTTCACTGTACAGAACATAGCCTGACTTCCTCTCACTGTAGAAGCTCTTACTGAAATCACACACGGCGTCACTTGGTGGTAATATTAAGTAGAACCATATGAAATTGCCATCACTCAACTTTGGGAGCCATCGCACTTTTAAAACAAACCTCATGTACACTCGCCAAAATTAAATCCCATATATCACGCATAGATGGGTGGGTCTTGTCCATAAATGAGATAAGTGGATGAAGTCCCTGGGCCTGGGCCTGCCACCCAGGAGCCCCTTCATGTAGGGTAGTCATGTGTGTTAGGGCAGGTTTTCCTGTAGCATAACATTTGTAAAAGCATAGAAGTATTCTCATTTGTGTATTTATGTCAGAAGAAATCAACTCAACTGTCTCTCAGAGATATAGTTGGAAACAAAATGGGAAAATATACCAAAAGAGGTAGCAATAGGGTAACAAGTAATAACAATATGGCATTTCAGCTCTGAACTTTGATCCGCTGGCTATGAATTAGGTGTCACAGATAGAAGATGGATTTAGTGAATTTGAGTCCTGTGGTGTTTGTGGAGCTGGGGTGCTGTGGACAGGCTTGTCGCTAATGCCAGGAAAGGCGGCAGGTGTGTGCACAGCTCAGGGCATCTGCTGCAGGCTGCCCCTAGCACCAGTTCTGGTGGTGACTGGAACTCTACCACTCCTGCCTGGTACAACTCTCTGAGGTTTGTCATTGGCAAGAGAACTGGTGTTAGTATTGGAGAGGCCACCTTGACACCTGCTTCTGCAGAGCTGGAAAGGTTTATTCTTTGAGTAACCCCTTCTCCTGCTCCTGGACCTTCAAAAAGTTGATCCTTTGGACTTCCTGCACGCCTGTGCCAATACTAAGCTGTCTGAATAATAAGGGACATTTACTGAGCGCTTTCTGTGTGCCAGCTGCTTTTCCAAACACTAGATTTTATGTTCCTTTTAATATGTCATCTTCAGAATAGCCACCAGAGGCAGGCACTGAGACTGCCCTCATTTCACAAATGAGAAAACTCTGACAGACACAAAGAGGGGAAGTAATTTACTCATGGTCACTGAGCCAGCTGGCCAGGGACCAGAATTAAGTCTGAGTAGCCCGACTTCTCTACATCCAGGTCTCCACGCTGCTCCCACGCCATCTCTCAGCCCCCAGCTCTGGAGCCTTGAAAAAGCCAGGAGAGTTACAATCCATCATCTAGTCTCACGCTTGTAACTTGAGTTTTGAGTCCTTATCCAGGGCCTGGATGCCCCTAGACACAGTGAAATTGAAGGCCAAGGCAGTGCTCTTCATCTGCCCATTTCTGTGTCTTTTCCTAAAGCTGATACCCACCCACTCTCTTTATTCCAGCTCATCTGCAACCTGCTAATGACTCCTTAGCTTTTCAGCTTATAACGTACCTTCCCATACTCTTTTCACTTACTTTTATCCTCTCAAGAGCCTTGTAATAGATATTATGAAGATAGGGAGGCACTGTTACAGGAGAGGAAACTGAGACTCGGAGAGATAAAGGAATGCCCACAGTTGCAAAGATGGTGAATGGCAGAGCCAGGGTTGGAGTCTAGGGCATCAGTCTGTGTTCTTGGCATTAAGTCATCCCATATCCTACCTCTTTCTTCCCATCAAAATCTCCGTTTCTTCCGTATTCTGATTCCAGCTGGGCAAAATAGATAAAGGTCAATTATGTGCAGCAAATCGTACACCAGATGATGATGGAATGAGCACATCTTGATTGTCATTCTCCCAAGAGGAGGACAGTTATAATTTCAAGTCAGAGGCAAATGGGAGAGGTGATGCTCTAAACCCACAGAGCCAAGTCCAGGCTGGGTTTCAGGTCAGGCACAGACAAGAGTCAGGACTGCCCTCGGCACAGTCTAAGGTGGCCTCTTGGGAAGCCTTTGCCATATTTCCCTCCAGACTCCTTACCAGATGCTGTCTTGCCAGAATCAGGAAGTAGAGCTATACATGTCACGGGCATGTGTGAACCAGCTGGTTCCGAACTTAAATGTCACAAGGAAGTATTGGAATCACCAGTGACAGCACCAAAAATGGACTCTGTAAAATTTCCAGATCACTGTTGCGTCCTTAACTTCCCCAAAGCACCTAAAGACTGTGGGTAGAGAGGGGCCTCCGCACACCACTGTGGACACCTGGGCTAAATGTGAAAGCGTGATCCGCTTTTACAGAGGAGTCCGCTGTTGGGCTGCCCTGCCACCAGGCTGTGCCTCTCGTCTCTGCCCCATCACTTCATCCCTGGAAGTGGAGCATTGACTGTATCCGGAAGAGGTTGCGATTTTTACTTCCGCCAGCATCAGCACCCTTGGCCTCCATTAGTTAGAGGTCCTGAGGAAGGAGCAGGAAACGCTCATGATATTCGCACACTGCTTCTGGTCTGGCCGGTATCTGCCAGACCCAGAGACCCTGCTCGTCAACTCCCTTGAAAGATCTGGGAATCTTATTGAGTGAATATGTTTGTGATGCAAGCAATGGAGTAACTTTGGACCGGATATAGGGTTTTGTTTTGTTTTGTTTTTTTAATAAATTTTTTTGGAGTATAGTTGACTTACAATGTTGTGTTAATTTCAGGTGTTCAGCAAAGTGAATCAGTTGGACTGGATATAGTTTTGAATGACTCTCCCTACCACCATCTCCTTGACATCTGAGTCAATCTTATGTTGTATTTCATAGTAGCCATTCTTTTCTCCTTTGTAACTATACTTCCCATCTGTCGGGAAAGTGAGAAACTTCTGGAATGTTAAAGCCCTCTTCCCAATCCTCTTTCCCCCCTCTAGAGCAAGCCGCCCTCTCCCTTTATCTCTGACATTTAGCCACACACTGGCATCCCAGTCCCAGTTGGTATATTTAACGCCATCCCACTGTTCCAGGGCACTTGGTATTTTTTCCTTTTCACAATTCAATTGGCAGAGAGCTGCCGTGCTCCAAAGTTTCCTTATAATTAAAGGGACCCAGCCAGTCAGGATCACTACACCCAGAGTTTGACCTACTTCTTTTCTCACATCTGTTCACATAACACATGCAGAAAAGAACTCAATTTTCCTGCCAGCAAGTCCAAACCTTTCCACTGGGCTCTGGAAGTCTTGGCTGGATACCTGGCTCCAGGGAAGGCTTCAAGAGCTGGAATCCTTGAGACGAAATGGAACACTCCATGGGGCTGCTTGCGTGTCCAGGCCCTTAAATGCCCTTGCTGCTTCGAAGTAGGGCCTGCCTTGGTGGCGATGTCTGTCTTGGAGCACCCAGTTCCCTAACTTTTTGTGTTAGGCTTGTCAGATGGGGACCATTTGTCGTTGCCTTTAGAAGCTACGACCCTTTATGGCGTTTCCTCCCCCAGACTTCTCCCTCAGTGATTTAATTATTTAATGGCATATGTACCAATTAAAAAAAAAAAAATCACTGTCAGCCACATGGCATTCATTGCACCCTGACTATAAAAAGCCAACCAGACTCAACAGGAGGGCCTTTCAGAAGGGGGAACAATTCTAATTCTTTAGCTTCTGAGGATTGCACTTGCAAACTGGGAAGGATAATTATCTTTAGAGGCTAAATATCCTTAAATATAGGAATAATGATGGGCTTAGAGTTTCCAAATGGTATTTTCTAGTAGGTCTGTTAAGGTTTTTGGTCTATGAAGATATTAGGGCGGGGGCGAGGAGAAAACACATCTGAAATCTTTTACCATTAAGCTTGTGTGAAACCATACACTTGTTCAGTTTGGTTGTTTTCTTTTCTACGCACGTTTAGTTGAGTGGGAGCCAGGTTTATGGCGAGCGAGTGAGTGAGTGAGTGTGGGGGGCGGACCGCTGTGGTTGCCCTGAGGGCTAGCTAATTTTTTTGCAGGGCAGGGGGCTTCAAGACAAATCTGAGCTGTGAGAGAATGCCAAGGTGTGATGACAGGAGACCGTGACCGTGTCTGTGTTGATTCCCTCCAGGCGGGGAGGAGCAGGTGTTCGAGAATCCCCCGGTCCCCGACGAAAGGTCCGCCCTTTACTCCGGAGTGCACAAGAAGCCGTTTTTCTTTGATGCCTCTCCTGAGAAACCTCCGGAAGATGAAGCGGACTCTCTCACCCCTTCTCCATCATCCAGCAGCCTGGACACCTGGGGAGCTGGCCGGAAGCTGGTCAAGACCTTCAGCAGAGGAGAGAGCCGGGGGCTGATCAAGCCCCCCAAGAAGATGGGAACGTTCTTCTCCTACCCCGAAGAAGACAAGGCCCAGAAGGTGTCCCGCTCCCTCACCGAGGGGGAGATGAAGAAGGGCCTCGGGTCCCTGAGCCACGGGGTAAGTACCGATGGGGTTTGCTTCTATGACAGCCACCGTCGTCGGCACCACCTGCTGGTGTCCCTGGAGGAGGTTCAGAGCGTCCGGAAGCAGATCCGCTTGAAGAAGACGGACGCTAATTATTCCTGTTCCCGAGCTTTCCTCTGCCAGCGTCCCTCCAGAAAAGGCGTGACCAGCAGCACCTGTGACCTGCAGCTGCTCCGGCCGAAGCCCAAAGGGGGCGGAGGCTGCGGCGGCCCCGGCCGGAGGGGGCGCGGGCGCCCCGCGGTCAGCGAGTTCAATGTCACGTACGTGGTGGAGCGCAGCCTGTACAGCCACCTGAACCTGACCCAGCTAGTGCGTCCTGCCGCCGACAGGACCCTGAGCAAGGCTGAGAAGCAGGACCTGAGGCGGTGCTTGCTGGAGGAGGAGGAGGAAGCCAAGAGGAAGTGGGCCGCCACGGTGGACCGCTGTACTAAAAGGGTTCTCTTGAGAATCCACCAGAAGTCCGTGAGTCACAGAGAGACGGTCACGGGGACGGCCTTGTCATTTCTGTGAAGTGCCGTCAAGCATTATGGCCTTTCTTGCTGAGCCTGGCATCCTTCCCCCATCCCCGTGGTCCCCGCCCCACCATCATCGCCTCCATTCCTAACCCGCTTTCCTTGAGCCATGGCTTCTCCCTCTCTCCCCTTTGTCCTCCTGACAGTTGAAGCTTTTTCATTAAAACTAAACACTGAAGCCGATCCAGAGAGGGTTCTCTCAGAATACAGGGGTGGGGTCTGGCCTCCTAGAAGTGGCTGTCTTGAGTCCCAGCCATCATGTCACTTGACCTCAGAGAAGCTGATTCAAAACAGAAGGACGTTTTGCCCTTGAAAGAGATGCATTTTCTCTCAGTTGATTAAAGCTATAGGAGCGGTCTCATCATTCTCATCACCCATTTGGTGCTTTGGAAAATGCTGGAAAGTATATTTCTTCTATTACTAAGGGCCGATGGAAAGTTCTTAAATCTAAAGGGGAAAAACAAAATCAGAGCTGTTTTTCTTTTACTTGAGTAGATTTGATGTGCTTATCTTTTTAAACAAAAGGCTCAGCATTTAGAAAAGTCCCCCACTGCCCCATGGATTTTTCTGTACATAGCTAGGAATAAAGTACTTACTGCTAAATAATTAAATGGTCTTCAGCTTTATTACTGAATTATTGGAGACCTGGTACAGTTTATTTTCAGGGCAAGACATATTGAACTTGAGAATCTAGGTATTTAACATCCCAAATTCCCACCCAACTTTTAGTTTGCACAGGCGCCCGTATAAGTGGCACCGTGCAAGGAGGCACTGTGGGCTTGCTGGCTTCGCTAGCCGTTGGCACCTTGCTTATTTGTAGACTGGGGCTGCTGGCCTCTCCCCTTTTAAAGGTCTGAAGGAATAACCTATACTGCCACCTCCTGTGGTGGCTTCTCCTAGAATATTCCTTCGCATTATAAGATGTTCTTCTCCAGATGATTGCTGTCATTTAAACTGATTCAGTCAGGTTCTGCTTCTGTGGAAATGAGACTGACTGATGAATAACATCCTTTTTTATTTTTGGTCTTTTTTTGCCGTTTCTTGGGCCTCTCCCAGGCTGAGGGTCGAATCGGAGCTGTAGCCACTGGCCTACACCAGAGCCACAGCAACTCGGGATCTGAGCCATGTCTGCAACCTACACCACAGCTCACGGCAATGCCAGATCCTTAACCTACTGAGCGAGGCCAGGGTTCGAACCCGAAACCTCATGGTTCCTAGTCAGATTTGTTAACCACTGAGCCACGACGGGAACTCCTGAATAACATCCTTAAAATGAACTTCTCTGTTCTGAAAGGATGCTTAGGTCTGTACCAGCCCTTAGGTTTCCCAAATATTCCCACATGTGTTGCCTTTCTTACTGGATCTTACTTTCTCTCTTTTTTGTCCCATTGTTGTAAATCTTGCAACACTTTTAATATTATCACTAACAGCTTTTCCTCTGGCTCTTTCTCCATCATGGCAACAGTTTGTGTTTGTCTTTGTTGTAACATAACAATTCTTTGTATCACTCATTCAGTTCTCACCCACAGATCTTTTTTGTAAAATCTTGTGGCTACCCAGTGTTGGTGTGATTTGCTTTTTGAGAGGTGTTCGTCTGCCTCTGTACCTTTGACACGGTCTTGATAGAACAGTTCCATCTCTACTCTGTGAACTGATGGCTCATCCCCATGAGTTGAGATCACGTAAGACTGAGAATTTTTCCAATTGAGTGCCTTGAGTGGCTCATGTGTTCCTCATATTCTTTGCTGCTGTATTAATGATATAACTTCAAGAGGACTTTCTCGCTAGAGGTCCTATTTCCAAGATTTGTGCCCTTGTGGGCCGTCGTACCCACATTGAGGGACATTGAGTGTGGACATTTGGACAGACTTGTTTTCATGTGCCAGTTTCAACCCTTGTCAAAGTGGCACTCTCTATAGCCTCCATCCCAAGTAATCCGCTTGAGGCTGGATATTTTTTAAGGGCTATGAACTTGAGGCAGTACTGGACAGTTTCAATACTTGCTGAAATATATGTTCAGTTCCAAATTAGAAATGTATGCATACCATTTCTCATAAGCATAATTGTACAATTAAGAAAACAAAATTTAATTTTCTACTTATTCAGAGAACCTAGGGGAAAATAAGTGTTTTAACAACAGAAAGAGGTTTTTCTGGGGTTTTTTTTTTCTTAAGGGATTAAGATAAAATCTTTTTGCTTGGTTTACTTCAGGTTTTTTCCCTTCTTCTTGTCATATCTCTTTCATTTTACTGAAAAGTGTCGTGCCCTTTATTCTTGAACCTTGATCTTTTTGTCTTTCAAAAAATGCCATATTTGCTTGATGAAACCTCAGGGAAATGACAATGCTTTGCACTCACTGGAAACCGTCACTTGTCTTGCTTTTTATTTGGTCATTCAGTTTTCGTTTGGGGGAAGAGACATGCATGACATTTCGGAATTTTGCCCGTTAAAAAAAAATTCAGCCCTCCCCCCACCAAAAAACATGTCTTCAACTGCATGCCCATTCCATTGACTGGCTCTCCTCATCCACAAGCATCTCTCTAGAATGTTCTTATAATTATCTGTGCAGGAGATGGTCGAACTTGAAAAAACTCATTTAGGCTTCGTTTATATAGCCCGCCAAAGTCAAAGATTGGTCTGCCCTCTCCTACTATTCTCTCTACCGTCTGTTTTCTCTGTTGTAAGCGTGCTGCTTTGGTAACTCCTTAATATTCCAGAAAAAAGCTTGAGATTAGTTCAAGCAGTGCCAACTGTTATATTTTATTCATCCTCCTTTGAAAAAGAAGAATCGGTTCCAAATATCTCAGCATATCACTGGGAGAGGTTTTAGTTGTTAGTTATGAAAACCAGTCCATTCTTTACTCTCAGCTTATTTTAGGAATAAATGCATGTAGCAGGCATATGAAGACATAAACGAGCTTCTAATTTATTGCAGTTATCGTTTCCACATAAATTCTTTGTCAGTTATTTCATATGCATCAGAAATAACATGCTGGGCTTCAGGGCTGCAGTTGATGCTGGAATTCAAAGCAGGAAAGCACAAAAGCCATCAAATGATGAGGCATCTGGACGCCATACTGTGTCTGCGGAGCCCTGAGTCACAGGAAAAAACTCGAATAAAATCACTGCCTTTGCAAAAATGAGAAAATGTATTTGGCACTATAAACTGGAAAGAGAAAGTTGAAGTTAAAGCTTAGTCCTGAGAGATGGTCATAGCACTGGTTGCAGATGAGGGAATTTGATGAGTGTTTTGTATACAGGATCTTTCTGTTTTTATAGAGATAGGTCCACTTCAGTTGACTGTAAGGGAAATCAGATTGTCTATTGATGTTTCACATAAAATTAGAATAACTCTCCTTTGAAATCGTGTCCATGGTGGATTACTTAAACCAGCAGCAACAGCTTTGGTGAAGGAGAAAAACAGCTGCGTGATATCCTGAATGCTGGTTATCCCGCCGAGCCTCCTGCGGCACTTCTGCCTCTCTTGGCTTCTCCTTCTGCCACACCTGCCCTCTCTCTATTTTTGGCCCATTCCTGGGATGGCTCTGGTTTACAGGGGAAGCTCCCAGAATGTAAGGCCCAGAAGTAAGCCCAGTTCTTCATTTGCACATTTAGCCTGTTGCCTAAGCCTAAACTTGAACGCAGCAATTGTCAAGACAAGCTACCAAATTCTCAGTGTGGTGTTTTCAGTAATGAAAGAAACCAGCATTCCTAGAGTGAGGCTTTGTACCAGGCAGTGTGCTAGAAGCCTCAAATCTAGAATATAGATAGTATTTTACTAGTGAAGAAACCAAAGCTCAGAGAGTTTAAGTACTTTAACTGTGGTCACACAGCAAGTTAAATGGCAGAACCAGTCTTTGGGTTTTTTGTCTTTTGGGTTTTTTTTGGTCTTTTTGCCATTTCTTGGGCCACTCCCACGGCATATGGAGGTTCCCAGGCTAGGGGTCAAATCGGAGCTATAGCCACCAGCTTACACCAGAGCCACAGCAACTTGGGATCTGAGCCGTGTCTGCAATCTACACCACAGCTCACGGCAACGTCAGATCCTTAACCCACCGAGCAAGGCCTGGGATTGAACCCAAAACCTCATGGTTCCTAGTCGGATTCATTAACCACTGAGCCATGATGGGAACTCCCAGTCTTTGGTTCTGTATGATTCCAAAAACCTAGGTATTTTTTTCCCCTAGATGTTTCTGCTTTCTCAGTTATACATATGTGTGTGTATTTTAAATAAGCAATGTTTATAGTATAAATTGACTTTCCTGTCCATTTCTTCCATGTATTAGTAGTTAATTAGAGTTCTCTGAGAAACAAATCTGTTATTGAGATTTTATTACCAATTTCTTAAAAAGAGAATCAGTTGTAACAAAAGTTGGTGTGCTTTGAATTTCTCCTTGTTCTTAAAGATTTGGGGTCAGGGGGAGGTGGTGCTTGAGTAGCTTTTGCTCGAAAAACAACAGAGAATTCAAACCAAGTTCTGGAAAAATTAAAGCCCTGAAACATAAGCAGTTCCAGAAAGTTTGAAAGCAGCCGAAAGGACAATCAAGGCATTCTTTATAACATCAGTGTTTTCCCTATTGAAATGAAGGAAGTGCGGTCAAAGACAGTCCCAGAATCAAACTTTTTCTTTCTGGGCAAATGTGGTGTCTTTCCTTCCTACAGTCTGAGGAAAGGGGTCATAAGGAATTCAGTTGGGCAGTTAGATGGGAAAGTTATCAGCATTTTTGGCGAGGTCAGGGAAGCAATGACTGAGTAATCCTCTGGCCTGATTAGACTCTATTGTAAACATAACCTTTTCCCCTCCATCTCAGCAATGTAAAACTAAACAAAACAAGAGTCTTCGAAAAGCCTGCTGTCGGAGGCAGGGCTATAGGACTTCAGATCTGGATTCCCGAGACCCCTCTGAGCAAGGGGTTCTCTAATGAGTTTTCCCTCATTATCACTGCTATATGCAGCCAATATTAAGGGGACTGGAAGGGGATTCTGTTGCTAAGAGACAGGGAATCTTAGCGCACTTCACACAGGTATGTTTATTGTTGTTGCATTTTTTTTTTTTTTTTAAACCACTGGATTTTTGTTAAGGGGATTCTGAACCTCTGGTGTAGGCACAGTTCCAGTGGCCTGTGGAAATGCAAAATGAGTGACGTCTCCTGATAACATAAGTCATGGATTTTTTTTTTTCTTCATCATTCCTCATTCCGTACGTCCATCGCGTAACTTTTTGTGACTCCGTGATGTCTTGCACGAGGGAAACGTGTTGGGTGGCTGCACTGCTGGCCACCGTAAGCATAACCGGATTATTCCCACCCTGCCCTCTCCTTTCCACAGAGAACCTGCAGTTTTGGAGGCTTCGACTTGACAAATCGTTCCCTACACATCGGCAGTAATACTTCAGACCCCGTGGTGAGTGAGCATCAGAGCACAGCAAAGGGTTTGTTTGGATCAAGTGATGTGGTTGACGCAGTTTCGCATTTGGTATCTTTGAGAGTCACTGCTGGGTAATGACACTGCTCCTCGGGAATCCTAAGTCACACTGGGAGAGAAGTCCTGTTTCCCCACCTCAGTCCCCTTACTGTTGCCCCCGAAGTGAAATGACGACCACCTGCAGCTTCCCTCTCCCTCTTGGCAGTAGCCGCATTTCTTTGATGGCTTGGTTTCCAGGGTTCTTGGAGTCACAAGTGCAGATGAGCTTGGTTTCTATGGTGTTGGTCATTGGTGCACACGTGCTTTTTGTCCACACCAGTTGCAAGTGGATGGGGCTGTTACACACAGGTAGTGCCATAGGATGAAGCCCTGGGATTTGGGTTCCAAGAGTATGCGCCAACATTTCTGAAAGCCAGCTTTGTCACAGGCCAGGTGCGTAGCCCTACCTTAAGCCTAGGTCTTTCTGATTTGAAGTGTCCTAAAGTGGACCCAGTCCTTGTGGGGCAGAGCAAACCAGACTTCTCAGGGCCAAGGTTACTGCTTCCTCAGACCTGTCTCTGGATGGTAATCTAGGGACAGACCTCTGAGGTACCCAAGTTCTCCCTAAGGCTTGCTGTCTGAGGTCCCAAGGATGTAGGTGTATTTTCCATACAGTTTTGTTTCCCCCTGGTGCATTTTGTCATGAAACTGTGAAATTAGGATTCTGTGCTTTCCACTTGTCATATCACATGTCAGCTGAAGAACTCATCTTTGTGGAAGTGTTTAAGAATTTCCTGGAGGAATAAATCTATTTTATTTGGATATCAAATTGTATTGATTTGTAAACCAAAAATGTCCTGGAGTCAGTCTTTTAAAAAAATGAAAGTGTGATTTTTTTTTTTTGTCTTTCCTGGGGGAAATGTTTGTTTGTTTCAATGCAAAATAGAATGAGGTGACCGCAATCTAACTGGTTCAGAAAAGGAAATTTTCACACTCTTACTTAGGGTCTGAGCACAGGAAATGATATAAATCCTACCAGATGCTGGACATCTCATAATTGAGATTTGCTGTTTTGTTCTTACCACTTTCCTAGGGTGATTAGCTGTATAATCTTTCCCTTCCTCCAAACTGCTGGGATTAAGTGAGCGTTGGTTCATCTAAGTCACTATTGATGAAATACAGTCCCTTTGGGTGTTTAAAATGATGGGGGGAAAATAATAGAAGAATATACTAAGATTGAAGAAAGTAAAGTGACTTACATCCCACTTCAAACAAACAATAAACAAAAGCCCCTTAGTCAGTAGCTTTTAATTTTTAATTGAAAAGATAAATAACCTAGCAGTGAATTAATATAAGGAAAAAGTGAAGGTCCCGAGGCATGCCCATGTTTTTCTGAGAGGTCGAACATTCAGGATTTGAATAATAAAACCTGTTTGGGAGCCTCATTTTCTGTGATTAAAGATGCTTATAACCTTTTGTTTTGCAGGGTAAAGAAGGAGATTTTGTGTACAAAGAAGTAATCAAATCACCCACTGCCTCCCGCATCTCTCTTGGGAAAAAAGTGAAATCAGTGAAAGAGACCATGAGGAAGAGAATGTCTAAAAAATACAGCAGCTCTGTCTCTGAGCAGGTATGTGAGGGCCAGGCAAAAAGCCCCCTTGGTTCCTCCCGACGACAAGAAAAGCCGAGCACGGTCAATCTGAGATTTTACATGGTACTATACACATGCATTGACCTTAACAGGCTCCAGGACCATGCTTAGTTTATGTGGACAAACACTGGATTCAGCAAATATTTATTAATCACTTAGGTGCTGGGCATACAGAGCAGGCCCTGCCTTCTAGATATAGTGAAAGAAAACACAGCCATGTAAAGAAATGATTTTTCTTTAATGCAGTAAAAGCACTAACTACAAATTAGAACACAAAGGAAGGATTTTCTTTTCTAATGTAGCCCTTGCTCCAAAATGGGCGTCCCTGGGATCAAACCAAAAAAGGACAATCATGTTTTCTTAGACAGCAGACTTCTTTCTCTCTCTCTCTTTTTTTCCCTTATCAAAGAAATGCAGTGTTAGGTCGTTCTAGAAGCACAGAGCATGTGTGAGAGGTAAACTTAAGGTGCTTCCTGGATGTAGGACTGAACATACTACTGCTGTTTCTGTGAGGGTGTTTTCACTAAGTAGCCCAATCTGCAGCCACTAAGATAACACAGAACTGACACCTCTCCCTTCCCCAATTCTATAATGTCATCACTGGGAACATGACCTGTTTCTGTCTTATTTGTGTGGGTAGAGGGAATAATGACATTTGGAAAGCTGGGCCTGGAGATAATTTTGACCATTAGATTTTTAGAACCCTCTCCGCTGGCACTTTTATAGTGTTCATTGTGTAGTCTATTGAAGTCCCTGTGCGTGAGCTGGTTGTCTACCTGAAATGTGGAGGTGATGCCGCTCTATCTACTGAATAAAACAGCAGGGGAAGCAGACATTTTTGTTCAGCTGCTGCCCTCTGGTGGACACAGAGAGCTAAAAACCAAGCCTCCCTGTGTATTGCTTTGCACACCAGCTAGCCAGCCTCCTGCCCTGTGAGACACACAAAGCCTGTACATCTTCACTTTAGTACAGTGGTTCTCACATACTGTAGGAGGTTGATTTTGCTCTCCCACCAGCCCCCGGGCTTTGGCTGGGGACATTTTCGATAGTTGTAACCGGGTTGGGGTGGGGTGATGTTGGGTGCTACTGACATCTGGTGGATAGAAGTCAGAGATGCCCCTTACAATACACAGAGCAGCCTCCCCCCACAACAAAGAATTGTCCATCCAAATGCCATTCGTGCTCAGGTTGAGAAGCCATGGCTTGTTAGACCTACAGGGGAAGTCTGGGCAGCCTCTAGTGTCTCTTCTCCATGATTGTTTTCCTTGTTCTTTTCATTTCTTGTCCCTGTGGGTGTGGGAGTGACGGTGACTCTGTATTTCTGGCCAGCAGTGACGCAAACTCTGCACTCCTGTGAAACACACATCATGCCAAGGAAAGCAGTGCCTCAAATTTAAAGCACTTTGTTTAGTTGGCTTTTCCCCCAAATTGAAACATCCACCAAAAGCTCTTGTAAACTTACATTCCTAGGCGTTTTCCACTTGATGAATCATGAGCCTCGACCTTTAATGCCGTATGGAGCCTTTTTCTATAATTTCACTAGTATGTAGATATCTCATATTTTTAGTCCTCTGTGTTTTTAAAACAGTCATTTCACATAAACCAAAAAAAAAAAAGAAGGAATCACTGTCATGTTTTTTGGAGAGACAAGTATTACTGATGGAAGGCTTTAATTTCCCCCCTACTTTTTACTAAGTATACCAACTATTCTGGTAAGGATTTGTGTCTGCTCTATTCCTACTCTGTATGCCCAGCTTCTAGAATAGTACCTGCTCTTGCAAGCAATCAATAAAGATGTGATAAATAATTTTCTAAAAGCATTTGTGAACATAGAGTATACAAAGTGTATATTTCCTATGACTGTTTTTCAAAATGTGAGATTTTTTTTTTCAGGAGCATTTTAAAAAGATTTTAATTGGAAAGGTGGCTGATTTTATGATTCAAAAAATGAATGAAAACCTACTCCAGAATTCGCCCTTTGCAGTTTAAGTCACTTCCTAATAATGCTCCCCTGTTTATGGCAGTTGTTGTTCAGGGTATTTGCTTACTCTCCTTATGTATAAAGCAGAAGTGTGTTTTGGGTCAGAAGCTGCCCTTACTGTTGTCCTTAAATGTTTGCAGGGCCCCCGCAGAATCTCAGGCAGAGCCCGTCTGATGATTCGGCACTCTGCAAATAACAGGTTTCGTTTAGATGGTTTAGTGCTCACGTGGCTGTGTAGTATGCCAGAGAGTGTTCTATTTGGGCAAGTAAACCATTCTGGCTATCATTGGCTATCGACATCTCAATGAGCAGGCTCTAGTCACCCTTCATTTGCCAAGCTAATGATACCTAGGCATCCGAGAAGTGAGTAAAACTGCTGAGTCATAACTGTTGACCTTACCATCTAAAAGGGACTTCGCAGCTTTTTACTAACAACACAGAAAAAGAAGTGAAAGAAGGTGAAATCCTAGGGTGACGTATGAAAATTGATTACAGACAGAACAGTGGTATGTTTGCTCTACAGTTGACCCTTGAACAACACGAGCTTGAATTGCACAGGTCCACTGAAAGGTGGATTTTGCTAGAGCACTTCTGGATCTGTGGTTGAATCTGGCAGGTGCAGTACCCCGGATAAGGAGGCCAACTACAAGTTATATTCAGATTTTCAGCTGCAGAGTGGCTCAGCACCCCTAATCTCTGTGTGTTCAAGGGACAGCTATATATCTGGGTCTTAAGTTAGTATTTTATTAGCCAATTTCAATAACTTTGTGATAGAAATATATAAGAATCTGGCCTTTTTTTTTTTTTTTTGCTTTTTAGGGCCACACCTGCGGCACATGGAAGTTCCCAGGCTAGGGGTCCAACCGGAGCTACAGCTGCCTGCGTACACCACAGCCACAGCAACGCAGGATCCGAGCCACATCTGTGATTTACACCAGAGCTCACAGTAACACGGGATCCTTAACCCACTGAGCGAGGCCAGAGATCACACCCGCAACCTCATGGTTCCTGGTTAGATTCGTTTACGCTGCGCCACAGTGGGAACTCCCGGAATCTGGCTTTTTTGTTGTTGTTATTGTATCCATGGCATGTGGAGGTTCCTGGGCCAGGGATTGAACCCATACCTCAGTTGCAGCCTGCCTCACATGGGTTAAGCTGGATCCTTAACCCATGCTGCCACAAGGGGACTTCCACATCTGGCTTTTTTTTAAAAGACAAAAGATACCCTCTTTTTTTTTTTTTTTTAAGTGTAATTATTTCAGACAGGCTTGATGTCCTTTGATAGTACCTTCTGGACACTGCATTATTTGCGGATTATATCGAATCTGCACTTAAAGTCCAGTTTTTTACTGCATAAGGAGTTTGCTCAAAAGTCTCTAAGTCTTTAATGAAATGATCTGTCTACAAGGTAGATAGATTTTTTTTTTTTCAAGAACATCTATTTGAGCATGTAAAATACTTCTTGAGTGCTTAATTAATAGTTACATGAGCCACAACTTTAAAATGAAGAAGGCTATAGATTACAAAGAAGGAGACTATTAGGTGAAGAATCAGACACGGATATAAGAATGGATTTGCTTGACTTTGTTGTGGGCTCGACTGCTGTGAATTACAAAAGGACGCCCGTCCCCTCTGATGAGCTGTAATGTTTCTTGAAACCCATTTCAGGATTCAGGCCTCGACGGAATGCCTGGCTCCCCTCCATCCTCTCAGCCTGACGGCGAACACATGGACAAGCCCAAGCTCAAAGCTGGAGGGTCTGTGGAGAGTCTGCGGAGTTCTCTGAGCGGCCAGAGCTCGATGAGTACGTCCCGTTTGTTTTTTTTTTCTTTTTGCTATTTCTTGGGCCGCTCCCACGGCATATGGAGGTTCCCAGGCTAGGGGTCCAATTGGAGCTGTAGCCACCGGCCTACGCCAGAGCCACAGCAACGTGGGATCCGAGCCGCGTCTGCAACCTACACCATAGCTCACGGCAACGCCGGATCGTTAACCCACTGAGCAAGGGCAGAGACCGAACCCGCAACCTCATGGTTCCTAGTCGGATTCGTTAACCACTGCGCCACGACGGGAACTCCAGTACATCCCGTTTGTAATCGTAGATGATTTCCTTGGAGTCAAAATCAGACTTTTCCTGAGTGTCAGGTTCAGGCAGTTGAAAGGTAAGACGTTTCTACCCGTAAGATGCCCATACGGAGACACACCCGCAAGATACCTGGCCCTGGCATCCTATTTGTTCTGTAGCTGATGCTCAGCAGTGGCACAAGAGGTGAATTTGAGTCGGAAAAGAGAGAAAGCAGGTCAGAGGAAGATCTGGAGCCTGGAGGCGAAGGGGTTGGGGTGGAGGTGGGGCAGCTCACCAGGTGAGCAGCGGAGTCAGAGCAGAGGGCCAGGGTCCTGCCGGGCACACGCTGCTGTCCCGCCCCACCTCAGGGAGCATCCTCCGCCTACAGTTGTAAATAGCGATCCTTGGACCACCGTTTTGTCTTACAGATTTGGGTAGAAATAACCTCATCAGCTCCTTGTCCCCTGCTATTGTCTTTGTCCTTGTGAATCCAGTTCCTTTATTAGCCTTTTATTGGGGTTTAATAAAAGAGAAGACAAATGCTTCTCTTCAGCCTGCAGTCTTTAATCAGAAACATTTTTATGCAGGATTCAACACAGTAATGTGACATTATTTTTCCCTGATGAATTTTGGGCACTGGGAGGTATCAATAATTCTCTTCTGGTTTGACAATGAAAGCCGATATCTTCATAACTTTTATGATTAAAACATTATTGGAATTCCCCGGTGGCTCAGTGGGTTAAGCATCCAGCGTTGTCACTGCTGTGGCGCGGGTTCCATCCCTGGCCGGGGAAATTTCCACATGCTGCAGGAGCAGCCAAAAAAACAACCACCAAAAAACCCCACATTATTATCAGAGCAATAAAGTAGTCAACTAAGAACCAGAAAAATAATAAGAGGAGAGAATTACAATTGTCCCCGAAACAAATGCTGTTCAACCCCTCTCGGTCCAGTGGTGGTGTTAGCCAAACGCTACAGGGGAGGGAACCACGTTTAAACCCACCACTTTAAAAGCACTTGACCTTGGGCAAGTTGACCTCTGAGATTCCTCCTCTGTAAGCTGGGGTCACAAGCAGTAATGCTTAACAGATGGGAGGCCATGAATGTTAAGCGCGGACGGCGTCCTCCATCAGGGAGTCTCTGTGTCACCTGGATTCCCAGGTCAGAAAGGTAACTTGCTCGAATCCCCTGTCCCATTAGAGGGGACAGTCAGGAAACTCAGATTCTCCCCAGGTCTCAGCTCTGGTCCTGACAAATGGCTGTGGCTCGAGACTTCCCTTCTCTGGCCCCTGCCTTCCTAGGCTGTGGCACCTTCGCTGCGTCCGGCTGGCTGTGCAGCCAGTCTCTGTTGACCGCGTTCTGCCTGTTTCTCGTGTCCAGGCGGCCAAACAGTGAGCACCACGGACTCCTCGACCAGCAACAGGGAGAGTGTCAAGTCGGAAGACGGTGACGACGAGGAGCCCCCCTACCGGGGCCCGTTCTGTGGGCGTGCCAGGGTGCACACCGACTTCACGCCCAGCCCCTATGACACAGACTCCCTCAAGCTCAAGGTGCGTGTGTCTGCCTGGCCGTGGAGCCCTTGGGCAGGGTGCCTTGTTTCCGTCAGAGACGTTCTTTCCTCCCAGCTGTGGAATGCTGGGCTGGTGTGGTGCACACTGGCCAGTGTCTCGGCTCCCTTCGGAAACGGGTCTCCTCGGGGGGGAAAAATGAAACAGAGCCGGCCAGCACTTGGGGATCGAGGCGGTGTCATGTTAATCCTTTGTTGCCACCACCTGTTCCTGCTGGCCCTGCTGTCTTCTGCTCTCAGCTTCCTTCTAGAAGTCCTGTCACCCTCCACCTCCAGTCTCTGTGCTTTTGCCACCTGAAGGGACACAACTGGCTTCTCCGTGCGATCGGTGACATTTGTACAGGATAGATGGGGTTCCTCAAAATGTGTGATGCAGTCGCAGGACAGGGGTTGCCACTGACCTGATTGGTGGGCAGTCCTTGCTCTAGGACGTAGGAGCTCTGGGTGAGGGTGGGCATTCAGAGAGCCAGGGGTCCCCCAGCCTCGAGCGCTGGGAGACACTGGGGCACACCATGCTGTGAGGCAGGAGGGCGCAGAGGACGGGGCCCCCGGCCTCCATGGGGTCCAGCGCCACCAAACAGGCTCTGTCTGGCTCTCTGCCAGACCCCCATTATGTAAGGTGACCCGAGGGACCCCTCAGTGTCTTCACATCCATGTGACTAACACATCAGATTGATGATTCATGCTGGGAAGTGGACCCGATGTTAAGATCTTTGTCCCCTGCGCCCCAGAAAGGAGACATCATTGACATAATCAGCAAGCCCCCCATGGGCACCTGGATGGGTCTGCTGAACAACAAGGTGGGCACGTTCAAATTCATCTACGTGGACGTGCTCAATGAGGAAGAGGAGAAGCCCAAGCGCCCCACCAGGAGGAGGAGGAAAGGAAGACGCCCCCAGCCCAAGTCGGTGGAGGAGCTCCTTGATCGCATCAACCTCAAAGTCAGTTCCGTCCTGTTGCGACCCCACCTTGCCTTCCCCTTCGAAACCGAGCGAGTGAGGGCACTTTCAGGGAAGGGCGGGGCGATCCGCGCCATCCAGCAAGGGCGGCCCATTGCTATGAGTACCTGTTATCCTACAGAAGTAGTTACCAGCACTGACGCTGCCCTTGACCTCCTCTGGGGGTGAGAGCGTGAGCCCCAGGTCAGAACTGGCTCCTGGTCCAAAGAGCAGCTTGCCAAGAGCTGTGCACTTCAAGCTCCTACCAGGATGGGCTGTAAGCATCAACGCCGGGCGCCCTGGCCGGTTTCTCAGAGGCCATAAGGGTTCTTCTTTTCCCACCTCTGTCCCACCATGACTCCCAGCATCTCATGGGGTCAGTCCACGTGGTAGGATCTGCTTCCTCTTTGCAAAATTGCCTTGCTCCTGAGGAAGTCGCCAGTCTCTCTGAGCTGGATTTCCGTAGCTCTAAGTAAAAGAAGAATCTCCTCCACTGCCCACTAGGTACCATCACAGGCCCTGCTCACAGCAAGGGCACAATGTAAACGCAAGCTAGTGGAGTCCATCTCGGCCCAAAATGTCCATCTTCTTAACCCACAATTGAGGAAGTGACTCGCTAAGCTGTGCCCCAAGCTATAGGTCCAGGAGGTACAGCCTATGTGACAAAGGATATTAATTCCTCTTTCAATTCGCATAAAAATGGCTATGGCTGCAGAGTCTAGTGGCCAGTTGTGGGTCAGGCATCACCTGGAGGGGCCTGCTGACTCACCTCTGTCTTCTGTCCTTCCTAGGAGCATATGCCCACTTTCCTGTTCAACGGATATGAAGATCTGGACACCTTTAAGCTCCTGGAGGAGGAAGACTTGGACGAGTTAAATATCAGGGACCCGGAGCACAGAGCTGTTCTCCTAACAGCAGTGGAGCTGTTACAGGAATATGACAGTAAGTCCCTCCCGGTACGGAAGTGTGTGCCATTAGATCAGTCACATTCTCAGGTCACCCGCAGGCATCCCCTAAGCTGCTAGCCTATGCTGAGGTCCCTGGAGTCACTCTTGATCCTACTCTTTTCAAAGCCAAAGTCAGTTCTGCATTATGTCAAAGAGCACGAAGACATAGATTCCTGGTGCAGACCTTCCTGCCAATGCAGGAGCAAAAGAAAGCTTGCTGCTCAACATTCCTAGGTAAGATTGAGGAAGATGCTTCTCTAGGTAACTGAGGGTTGAATCGCAGTTTTCTTAAGCAACACCGTTCACGCCACCTTAGGGACTGGTGGGATGTGCAGTCTTTAGGAGGTCGCTAAGGTCCCCGGGCACAGAAGTGACCGGGACGGTGGTGGGGAGCTTATCCCACCCGGGGTTGATTACTTCTCAGAGCACATGAGGAGTTTTCTGATTGACGAGGTTAGTTAATGAGTAAATGAAATTCGTCAGCTTGCATTAAAGAAGCAGGAAAGAATCTCAAGTGAATATGTAGAGCAGAGAATTCCACCTTGCAAATTCTCAGCCAAAAGGAGAGCTCATTTTCACAGCCCATGAACAGAATCCAGTGAGCTCACAGCTTTTATGTAGTCTATCTAAATACACTGTATCGTTTGCTCCATTAACCCCGTCTTATCTTGCTCTTTATTCTTCAATCTGACATCAAAAATATTCCTGAAATTATTCATCACGAGGAGGAGTATCCTTTCCAGTTATTGAATTCAAATGCATTTTCTCTCATATGCTCTGCTTCAGAAATATCAGTAGCTAATAGCATTTCTCTTGCTAAAAGATACACCAAAACCATGGTTAATGGTGGAAAAAAATTGTACATTACTGAATGTATGAGGCCCAAGAGACAAGTGTCTCAGTGCAGTTAAATTCACTTCTGCTTAATAGGTCCTCCCTCTAAATTAAGTAATGACATACCATCAAATAGATGTCTGAACCCTAGATAAACATGCTGTCTTCAGGGATAGATTTGGAGGGAATTGTGTTTTGTGGTTAATATCACTCTATAACCTGGTCTCTTTAGTATTGGAGCTCCCCCGGGGACACTTTGGGGGTCAATGGCCAGGTTGTCAGAGCCTGGCCCAGTGCCTGGTGTAGCCAACCAGCTATATTAATTAATATCAATTAATGTTCAATCATCTAGTCTCCTGGACCACATCTGCTCTATAAAATAGCTCATTTGCTCTCCGTCAGCCACTGAGAACAGCTGGCTTATAAGCCCCCCTCATTACATTTCCTTTAGCATGCCACCGTAGGAGGAGCAAAGCTAAATGCTGAGTGGAAGGCAGGCTGTGTCTCTGTCATGTCGCCAAGGCTCAGGCTCCTTGTCCCTCCTGGAATTATGTCCTGAGATTTGCCCCAGGGAGTATTTTGTAGGAGGGCGTCTTTGCCCATCATGATGCTCACGCAGAGGTCTAAGGGAGGCACCTTCCTTCCTCATAATCCCACTTCGAGTCTGGGCTGTGCCACTGTTTAGGACATCCCTAATGCACAAAGTGGTATTTCTTTTTAGTGGTTCCAAAACAAAGTCTTCAGGGGCGCTAGAGTGCCAGTTAGTACCAAGAGCCTGGATCCAGGTTTATCCTCCGAATGGAAGATTCCACGTGCAGTGCTGTTCATTTCATTGTGTTTGAGAAGCACTCTCTGTATGTCACTGATACCTTAGAGAAACACAGTCCGTTTCTGTCAAACTAGACAGAACCAGAGCTCTGCTGAGATTGGAGAGATCTTGCACATCTTCCGCCCAGCCTCCCACAGGAGCAAGAGGCACATCTGCCTCACTGCGTGCAGTCAGGCCAGTGGTCCAGCCTCTCTCGTTGTGTCTATGCACGGGGCCTGCCAGTCTGCAGACAGGGTGCCCTTCAGAAAAGACACTCATTGTCCCAGAGCAATTCCTTCCATTGATCCCAAACCCTCTCTCCTAGGTGGGCCAAATGAAAGCTCCTTTAAGAAAATCATTTTCATAAGAATTTTAATCACCATTATTTCAAATATGCAGGGAATTGCAGAGAAAGGAAAACAAACCCATATATCCACTTCCTAAATCCAACTAAAGTTAACATTTTGTCACATTTACTTCAATCCTTATTTTTTAAAGACTGAAATGTTACAAGCCCATTGGAAGCCCTGCTGTCCAAGAATCTCATTCCTTTCCCTACTTTCCCAGGGTAACTAAACCCAGAAAATGGCACACATCCTGGTGTATAAGCCCCTTTTGATTTGGATCCATCTCATCAGTGTTAGCACGTTCTTCTGTGTGTGTGTGTGTGTGAGTGAGACGGAGGTGGGGGAAGAACTTTAGTCCAAATTCAGGTCATGTCCAAATGGAGTCTCAGCCCATCACTCGGTCCTTTGCTCTTACTTGACAGTGAGAATGTTCGTGGTTCCAGCTCCTCTTCTTTCTTGTCTCTGTACCTTGGCATTAATGCTAGTGAGTGCGGGGAGAGGCTATGGCCTTGAATCTGCAGTATACCCACGAGATGCCTGCCCTCTCACTCTCCCTAATGAAGAGCAACTTAACTTGGGAAACACTGGCTTTTACCTTTAGGTAGTTTCGCTAAATTTGATAGTTGGATTCCTGCCAAGTAGATGCTGATTGGATCCTCAGGCAGAAAGTGGCTCTCACCCCTTGACATAAGCCTCCTGATTTTGTAAATTTGAATGGCAGTTTTCAGGCCATTCACTGGATGCCTTCACTCCCCATTATAATAACTTCCGGCATCCTGTTGTGTCGTGAGGCTGGCATCCCCAAAGATGCAGGCACAGTCCACATTTTCCTGCAATGGTAGGCACAAGTTTGCTGTTTTATTCCCATCAGTCAGCACTGTTTGTCTGTTTTGGCCACTGCAATACACTGACCCATCCCGCCAAGGACAAAACTGCATCGATGCCTCTTCCTGGGTTGTAACTGATAGCTCAAAGCCCTCATTTTCTAAGTATCATTTTCCTAAATAACATGCTATGCTAGAACAAAGGTCCTTCCAAATCCGCAGACTCTTCCACACACTGAGCACATCACTCTAGAATGTGCCACTTTTGGTCTGGGGGGAGGGGAAAGGATTTGCTCTTGGGCTTCCAGTTAATTTTTCATTAATCACTTTAAAATAGCACTTCTTCCTTTGGTGTTCTAGTTTAAGGTGTGTCCTGCCATAATTTCTGTTATAAAACACTTTCCATGTGAGAAATACAAACAGGAAGTGATAAGTGGACAGGGGGAGCAGCTGGGATATATGTGGAATGGCAGCTCTCGGCCTTCCCGCAATTTTTTTTAATGACCTAAGAAAACGCATCAGAGTTCTGATGTGTTGGGGGTGTGTGTGTGTGTGTGTGTGTGTGTGTGTGTGTGTGTGTGTGTGGTGGGGGTATGGAGGAAGGGAATAAAGAGAAAGAAAAGTAAACTAAGGCCATTCATCATCAACTCCTTATTTTACGTAGAAAATGTTTTCTTGGCTTCCATATTTGTCAGCCAAGCATTTAGTCTGCTAATATTTGAAAGATGTTCTTCCTGAAACCTTGACCTCATGTATGACGAGGTGTGCCCTCTTTATAGAATGTGCAGGGTGACAGGGTGGGGGGAAGGAAGGCCCACATGATTTCCCATGTAATTTACTCTAGGGGACCATCAGTGGAAGGCATCGGATGCTTCTCCCTCCAAGGGTTCCCTAGGATGGGGACGATCAGCTTTCCATCCTCCACCTTGAGAGTCCTGGAGACTCAGTTTCCAAGTGGGAGGGCATTTTGAGCCTTCCAGGTCTTATCTTTTGTGTGCAGGGAACAGAAGGGTGACCTGAGACGGAGGGAGAAGAAGGTTAAAAAGGAAAGAAAACCCTCTAACTCTGTTCTCAGTAAGGATACTCTATTTGAAGTCACAGCATCCTCGGTTTAAGGGCTTGTGTCCCCTTGTTGTCACCCTTACTCCCTTTGAGGTAATATGAGAGCCAGCATATGTCCCTGAGGTGAGGGTTAAGAAAGTTCCTAAATTAGGCTAATAAAAGTGATGGTTCATTTGACACTGACTTTTATATTCGCTCCCAAACTTGGAAAGCTGGGACCAAATAACTTGAAATAAACTTATCTTCCTGTGATACTTGTTTTGAAAAGAATGTTCTGATTTCGAGCGTTCATTTCTATCTCATTTACTTTAAAATCATATGTTCTCTTCCCAAGTCCAAAGCTTCAAAGCGCATGGTGACAGCTCAGAATAAAACGGATTCTTAGGAACCTGCTTTTCATTCCCCTTACGATCCACCTGTGTGTCCATCTTCTCCAGGTAACAGCGACCAGTCGGGATCCCAGGAGAAGCTGCTTGTTGACAGCCAGGGCTTGAGCGGATGCTCCCCTCGAGACTCCGGATGCTATGAAAGCAGCGAGAACCTGGAAAACGGTACTGTCGGCACAGATAAATCATGAATGCATCTTCATACACAGGCCTTCTGGGCCATTCCTTGACAGCTGAGCTTCAGCTAACGACAGTCTTTCTTCCTCAGCCTGAGCATTGCTTTTGGGAAAACTGGCACTGGGAGGAGGGGTTTTTTCCTGGGGTGATTGATGCTTAATTAAGATCCTTAGGGGGGAGGAACATCTCTCAGGAACCTGGGCCGCCAATGATACTGAGAAATGAGCGGAGGAGTCTTTTCATCAGTTATTTCCCCCTCCCACGTAGGACCTAAACCGAAAGAGTTTAAATTTGTGTATCAGAGAAAGGGACCCTAAACTTTCCGTTGTCCTGTAACTCTTAAAGGCTGAGACACACACCCACACACACACACACACACACACCTGCCATCATCTAGATCTTGAGAAGAGCCATGGGGGATTAGAGTAGGAAGATCTGAGAATTGAACCAGACAGGGCATAGCTTAAGACTTCGGTCAAGTTACTTTACATCTCCAACCTCCCCTTACCTCTGAAATTGTACTATGAGTTTCTCTTTTATAGATTGTTCTAACACTTAAACAAAGTAATAATATATTAAAAAATACCCAGCATTTTGTAGACACTGACTGTGAATAGGGCAGGTGCTTACATATGCCCCTGCTAATTATCTCAAATCCTGCACTGTGTATTTTATAGATGTGGGCGCTAAAGAGATTAAATAATAACTGAAGCCTCTGTTTGTTTGCTCCTGGCACCACTCTGGCTCATAACAGGCTCTCAGTCAATGGCAGGCGGTATATTAGACCTGACTTCCCAATACCATAAGCGTTTTCAAGTCCATCCTCTAACTACTTAATGTCCTCATGCATCAGCCAGGAGTAACTGGGCTTAGTTGAACTTGAAGCCAGAAGGGATTTAGTCTGTATATGTTCTCATAAGTACCTTCAAGACCCATGGATTGGATTAAAATAGGTGGACCTATTTTGGGAACAAGGAAAAAGGCACCACATACCATAAAAGGTCTCTTTGCCTATTTGTCGGCTTATTTATTCTGAGGAGCAAGATTATCCCAGTGCCTGGGACTGTCATTTCAATGCGAGGATTTTGTGCATCCCACGGAGAACAGGAGGCAAAGGCAGGGCATGAGGTTTGGTTCCTTCAGTATCATCATCATCCCTGACCTTCATTTTTTTTCCTAAATAGACAGTAAGCCTGAGCAGGCGTGGCCCTCAGCACAGGACACTGCCTGGGAAGACAGGTGTGCTTGTCAGCTCGGGGACACTGGTGGCAGAATGACTCCTTCCACAGACAGATAGATCCTGGCAGCGTGTATCATCGTTACAGTATGAAAATATCTAAATTCATTTTAGGAATTCCCACAGTGGTGCAGCAGGATCAGCCATGTCTCTGTAGCAGCAGGGACTTGGGTTCGATCCCCAGTCCAGCACAGTGGTTTAAGGATCTGTTGGTGCTGCAGCTGTGGTGTGGGTCAAAACTCCAGGTCAGTTTCGATCCCTGGCCCGGGAACTCCCTATGCCACAAGGCAGCCAAATTAAAAAGAAATTTTTTTAATTTTATGAAAATAATGTGAAAAGTGTGACTTGATTCAAACATTACTTCATCTTTATGAAAGCCAGCTCTCTGAATAATGTGTATATGGTTAAATCTTAAAGGCTTACATTTTTTAACAAAAGAAAACATACCAAAACTTCAGACCAGCTAGACAGAATTACTCACAACTAATATGGTACTTCTCATTCAGAGAGCATGACTGGGGCCTCAGAGTAACGGTCCCCAAGCATCACACCGTTGGGCCAGCCCTCCTCATGGTCTAGTTTTTGAAAATTATTGGAGAATATGTATTTTTAGTTGGTGTATTGAGTCCCAAACCCACTGCAAATGATGGACTCAGTTTGCATCAGTGGTTTCCTTATAATATAGCCTCCATAGTTACATGCCCATCGAAGACATTCACTAAATAGATTTTGGAACAAAAGGATCAACCATACATTCTGCTTTGAAAAGTAGCATAAAAGTATACAGTGAAGATATGAAATAGCCAGAGGCCTACAATTCAAACCAACCAAAATCACTTTAAAAGCAAGATATTTTTGGAGTTCCCGTCATGGCACAGCAGAAACAAATCCGATTAGTAAGCATGAGGTTGCAGGTTCGATCCCCGGCCTCGCTCATTGGGTTAAGGATCCAGCATTGCCCTGAGCTGTGTTGTAGGTCACAGACACAGCTCGGATCTGGCATTGCTGTGGCTGTGGCATAGGCAGCCAGCTACAGCTTCAATTAGACCTCTAGCCTGGGAACCTCCATATGTCTCAGGTGCAGCCCTAAAAAGACAAAAGACAAAAAAATAAATAAAATAAAAGCTAGATATTTTTTAAATAGATTTGATCTTTTTTCCCCCCATCTTTTCTGCCTTGTCCACGTAACAGTTAAGGACATGGTACCCTCCCCAATACATTTGTTTATTCAGATGTTAAACCAAGCTGCACAATTTTGTTCTAGTTTTACTAGGAAAGTATTCTCATTGAATGGAGAAAGAAGCACAAGGTGTCTTTAAAGGACCAGTGCCTCTTAGGCAGTTCGTAACTTCTGGTTCGAGAGCTCATGCTGCCTGAAGCCCTGGTGTTTGACTGTGGTCTGTGGGGGTCCTGCAAGCCTCAGGGGCCTGGGGGGCCTTGTGTGGGGTGATTGTGGCCATGGAGGGTCAGGGTGGGCCTGGGCCTTGCACAACCTCCACACTTCACCTTCCATCTGGTTTAGCAATGAAGCTTCATTTGAAAGGATCCTCCCACTTTGAAAAGTATTGATTTCAAAAGCTCAGTGTTCGGGGCGTTCCCGTTGTGGCTCAGTGGGTAACAAAACTGACTGGTATCCATGAGGACGCAGGTTCAAACCCTGGCCTCACTCAGTGGGTTAAGGATCCGGCATTGCCGTGAGCTGCTGTGTTGCTCATAGATGTGGCTTGGATCCAGCATGGCTGTGGCTGTGGTGCAGGACGGTAGCTACAGCTCACATTTGACCCCTAGCCTGGGAACCTCCATATGCCAAGGGTGTGGCCCTTAAAAAGCCAAAAGGGAAACAGTGTTCTGAAAATAGACGATCCCATTACCATTAGGAACTCAGTGCCTGCCGTTCCCCTTCTGACCTCTTCCCTGTGCTCGTTTCTGGTTACGCCTCTGCCGACTGCTGTGCGGGGTGTATAAATTCTGTCTGAAATACCTGCGGCCATAAAACCTAAATTGTGTGTCTCCTATGTCCTTTTCTTTTTGCAGTAAAAACTACCATTTGAGTGTTGGGAACTATTAGGTCCGTGAGGAAAACGATTTACCAGGTAGACCATCCATCAGGGCCACACGAGCTGCGGTCGCTTAAATGCCTTGGCTGCGCGGGCGGACCAACGGAGCAGTGAGGGAGCGAGGGGGCCGTTTGAGGGCCGCGGGTCTTGTGGGCTGCTTCCCTGTCCTGAGAGTCTGCAGGAAATTCCAGATAGCTTCCTCGGCCCAAACAGAAAAGGGGTCTTCAGCGGATTGGCGTCAGATGCACTCCGTGTTCCCACGGCGGGCTCTGTGGCTTCCTGTTGTGATCGTGCGGATCACTCCTATGATAGCCAGATTAGAAACCGAGGTAAAGGGTCCCCTCCATCTCCGTGGAACCCTGGAAGGCCCTCATAAAAGCTGTTCACAGTTACCAGTCTTAGCTGACACTGGAATCTCATCAAGAAGCCAGTGCGTTAAAATACTGATCGAGCATGTACGAAAGCCAAGCTTTTCAATTTATCAGTGACTTGAGAAATCAATATAGAGGGTCATGGAGTTCCTGTCGTGGCGTAGCGGTTAATGAATCCAACTAGGAACCATGAAGTTGCAGGTTCAATCCCTGGCCTTGCTCAGTGGGTTAAGGATCCGGCGTTGCCGTGAGCTGCGGTGTAGGTTGCAGACGAGGCTCGGATCCCGTGTTGCTGTGGCTCTGGCGTAGGCCGGCAGCTACAGCTCCGATTTGACCCCAAGCCTGGGAACCTCCATATGCTGCAGGAGCAGCCCAAGAAATGGCAAAAAGACCAAAAAAAATATATATATATATATAGTATATATATATAGAGAGAGAGAGAGAGAGAGAGGGAGGGGAGGTCATGAAGAGCAGTTTTGTAAGATAAAATAGGATAGAAAGTAATCTGAGTGCTATTCCATAGGTAAGATGACTGTCAGCATTGCTAACTTGAGACCCTTGTTTCAGGTGTGTGTGTGTAATCTCTTCTGCTTGTGTTACATGTGTCTGTGTGTACCGGCTCATGAATGTAAAACATGTTTCCTTACTGCGGGTTGTGATTTAAAAAACAGTTTGAGAGCCATCATGGGCCCCAAAGCAGAACCAGAGTGAGGCCAGCAAGCAGGGAGGTGCAGGCTTCAGAAAGGTGCTCATATTCAGGTAACAGCTTCCTTTGCAGGACCGAGTGACCATCTCCTTCAAGTGTGTCCACCAGGCGCCTTGCTCACCTCACCCCAATTCTAAAGAGCATTTTGAGGACTCAAATTTTGACCCGTGAGCCTGGCCTTCAAAGTCTCTTAGCACTTTGGGGAAGGTCGTATTTCTCCCCAGGTTCCAGCGTTAGGACAGCCGTGGCCAAGCTGGGATGCGAAATCCCACCTGGATCGCAGTGACTCTGCAGTTTCAGTTAACAAGTCCTTGTGTAGGTCCTCAAGGTTCTTCTTTTCTGAGAATAACCTTTCCATATCCAAACATTTTCAGTAAATTAATTCTCCTCCAAACTGTTCTGGATCAATAAGATTCTTACAGATATCACTGGCAGACATTTTATTTTATTTATTTATTTATTTTTTATTTTATTTTATTTTATTTTTTTTTTTTTTTTGGTCTTTTTGCCATTTCTTGGGCCGCTCCTGTGGCATATGGAGGTTCCCAGGCTTGGGGTCAAATTGGAGCCATAGCCACTGGCCTACAACAGGGCCACAGCAATGCGGGAGCCGAGCTGTGTCTGCAACCTACACCACAGCTCACGGCAGCGCCGGATCCTTAACCCACTGAGCAAGGCCAGGGATCGAACCTGCAACCTCATGGTTCCTAGTCGGATTCGTTAACCACTGTGCCACGACAGGAATTCCCAGACATTTTAATACTAAAAAGAATTGAGGTGCACCTGCTGAGGAACTAGATTAAAGAAGCTGGCAAACCATACTGTCACCTCAGTGTATTTGGGAATCCTTCTAATATAAATATAATACGAACATGGAGTTTACACATATAGTTTATATTAAGAGTTCAAGAGAAGGAAAGCCATAATTTTAAAATGTATACCAAAGTGGGTTTATGGGTTTTCTGTTTTAACTGACTTTTAAACTGTAGGGGATTTTTTTTTGTTGGCTTTGTTAGTTGGTTTTGTTTTGTTTTGTTTTTTTGGCTGCACCTGTGGCATGTGGAAGTTCAGGACCCAAGCCACTGCAGTGAAAACACCAGATTCCTAACCCCCTGTACCACAGGAGAACTCAGACTTTAGGTTTAAAGCGATCGGCTTTCTGAAGAGGAATTGGCCTCTTCCATTTTGTGGGTGATGACTTTTCTATTACTGAGAAATGCGATCATAGTCAGTATATTCCGTGGTGACACTGGGTGAAGTAAAGACCTCCTCCATGTAATAATGAAATGATCCTCTAATGATGTTAGCCTGTCAAGTTGCTAATGCACAGATGGCTGGCTCTGAGGCCTCACATTATCGTACATACGAGCAGACAAAAGCTATTTGACCATGACTTTGCTTTGCCAGATGCAAAAATACTTTATGTGTTGACGGGTATCTTAACAGAAGGATGGAATCATTAGTAAAAAGTCTGATTGGGGAGGCTACTGTGCTTTCCCATCACTGTCAGTGTCCGGATTTATACTTGATTTAATATTCTCAGTTTGAAATTAGAGTGAGCTTAGTAGAAAGCTGTGAAATCACGGAAGGAATCTGGTTTTCTCTCTGCCGACAATGGCCAAACCACATGTGATGTCACAGTGCCCTGGGCCTTTTTGTCCCTTTTCCTTCACTTAGCATCCACACAGAGCTTTTATCAGAGAATCTTTCATTTATCCCCAAATTATTCTTCCCTCTTTAGAGCTGGCACTGCCCACACCCTTCTTCCCCTCCCAGTGAAATCAGTGCCCCACTTGGTTTCTGCTTGCTCCTTGTGTATTCCAAGGACGAGATTGCTTAATGGGGAGATGTCAAAATTTTAAATTAAAATATTTAAGTAGAAATGTTTTCTGAAGCAGTAGACTGGGAAGAAAACCTTTCGTTACAAGAGAGTGGCTTTTCAGAAATTAGAGCCAGCCATTTCTTTGCACCTTCCTAACTTGATGTGGGTTTAAGATTTATTTATTTTTTTGCCAAGCCCACAGCATGTAGAAGTTCCTGGGGCCAGGGATCGAACCCATGCCACAGCAGTGACAATGCTGGGTCCTTAACCACTAGGCCACCAGAGAACTAGAGTAGTTGTAAAATGTTTATCTTTTTCTACAGACCTAGAGTACTGGAATCACTCGGCTCCTGTGTTTTTGTCATATTTGGGGTATTCCCTTCACCCCAGAGTCAAAGCCCACACCAAACATGGTATTAACCAAAAGTATAACAAAAGCTGAAAACTAAGCTGTGGCACTGGTTCCATCCTTGGTTAGGGAACTTTTGCATGCAGTGATCAGGCCAGGGGAAAAAAGAAATAACCTGTCCAGAGTTCAGTCCACCTCCCATGCAGCCATGGCCTCAGGAAACTGTACTCCCTAACTAAACATAACTCCCATCAGTATGGTTTCTACACCAGGTCTGGATGATCAGCCTTCTTCCATACTGACTGCAGTTAGGAACAGGCATGAGGCCTAGATTTTTTTTTTTTTTAATTATTTATTGCCTGACACAGCATAGTTTCTTTCCACGTAATTCAGTTAGCCTTCATCTAGCTCCCTGAGTCCTTTAATAAGACTAAGAATAATTTTTCTTTTCTTTCTAAAATAAAAATGGGACCACCATCAATCTGCATCACCCGGTGGTGATTTTATGTTCTTCGCATAATTCGACAATGGGATATGGAGGTTGGGGGTTTCACCTACATAAGTCCACCTTTTATCAGTCCAACTGATTTGCTTTTTAAAGATGTGACTGTAAAATTGTTCTTTGTCTCCTAGGCAAGACTCGAAAAACCAGCCTTCTCTCTGCCAAGTCATCCACCGAGACCAGCTTGAAGTCTTTCAACAGAAATCAGCTGGGTAACTACCCAACCTTGCCTTTAACGAAGTCAGTGGATGCACTGAAGCCTGGAGGGGAGAGCAGGCTGGGCGGTGGTCTCACCTCTCACACCTCCAAGTGCTGTGATCCCCCCAGTGTGACTGATTTGAATAAAAACCGAAGAAGCCTCCCGGTTTCCATCTGTCGGAGCTGTGAGACCCTGGAGGGCCCCCAGACTGGGGAGCCTTGGCCCCGATCCCACTCTCTGGATGACCTTCAAGGAGAGGCTGAGACTGAAAAAGATGTGCCTGGCCAGGTGCTGGAACCTTCCCCTCAGATTATACCCGAAGTGCCAGAAAAGACAGCCCCCTCCATCACAAAGGTTCAAAGCCCCAAACGAGCTTCTGCTATTGACAATACATTCAATACATTGCTACTGACCCAAAGCAAAAGATTTTCTGAACCTCAAAAAACGACTCCTAAGAAACTGGACAGCCCGATGGCTGCCTTCTCACGTGGCACATCCCCCCCTCCGTGTTTGCCCAAAAACCCTGACGCCCCCCCTCCCGCTGTTAAACCCAGTTTAACAAGGACACCTCTTGAGGGTCACAGGAAAGGACTGGATTTCGAAGGAACACATCACCCTCCGGGCACCAAAGAAGGCGGGGATACTGAGCAGAGGGGCCCCGAGGCCAGAACGCAGGCAAAACCCCCGGTCCAGCCTCCGCCCGTTCCCGCCAAGAAGAGCCGGGAGCGCCTGGCCAATGGGCTGCATCCTGGCCCCCCTGGTCCCCCTGCCCCGCCTGGCCCTGATGCTCCCAGCCTGCCAGTGAAAAAGGGCAGCCCCGGCAACCTCAGCGACTGCCCCCCGCCCACCGCGCCCAGGCCTCCCTCGGGACCCGGGCCGGAGCCCGGCAGCCCGCCGAGCACCCGGCCCCCACCCTGGCTGGCGGAGCTGCCTGAGAGCGCCAGCCTCCAGGAGCACGGCGTGCGGTTGGGCCCCGGCCTGGCCAGGAAGGTCTCCTGCACCCGCGGGGTGGACCTGGAGATGCTCACCGAGAATAAACTGCGATCCGAAGGCATCGATCTCACCGAGGAGCCGTATTCTGATAAGGTATCCGAAGCCCAGGCACCACTGCACAGGCCTTGCTGAGTTAGGGGACCGGGCCAGAGAACGGCGCGCTTCCGCACCCGCTCCCCTCGTGCCAGTTGGTGTCGTGGGCGGCAGACTGTGAACAGAAACAGTGGGCGGGGGGTGGGGGGGCACAGCGAGGGGCTCCTGCCACCCGGAGCTGGGTGTTCACATGGATGAGGAACACAGGGCGCACATTACATGCAAACGCAGCCTCGGGAATCTCTTCTCCTTTCCCTTTTTTCTTCTCCTTTTTGGCTTGTTTGTGTTTCACTGGGGGCAGCTCTCCTTTGCAGGGAGCACCTATCACTCACTCCTAGCACTGGGTCCTGGTTTAGTGCACTTGGCAAATCTGAGTTCCAGTTTCCATGTCTTACTCAACATCTTTGTTTTTTGGCATTAACAGATCCCCGCTTCATTTCCCTGTATGTAAAATGAGATTGCTCATAACCACATAACTACCTCGTAGGGGTATTAATAGGAGCACATAAAATAAGTGCGAACCCACTTCGAAAACCGTAGAGCCCTATTCAGAGGTAATAATTATACTGTATAAGTATCTGTATGGGTAACAGGGGGAAAGATTATATAAAATACCCCATTGTACCAAAAACATTGAATCTACAATGAAAATTCACTTATCATTTGAGAAATAAAGGGTTGATCTGCCAATACCAAAATGATTCTGAAGACATATACATGGTAATAGGTGCAGCTGTATGTTACTCCTAGAAATGGATGTTTTATTATAATGCGTTCTTAGGAGTCTTTGTTGTAAACTTCTTATGACCACAAGTGCCTTACTTCTCCTCTGCCTTCCTGATATTTAGCGAATGAGCTCCTTTGAATGGAAAGCAGTGGGAATTCGGGAGTTCCCGTTGTGGCTCAGGGGTAACAAACCTGACTAGTATCCATGAGGATTCGAGCCCTGCCCTTGCGTAGTGGGTTAAGCATCCGGTGTTGATGCAAGCTGTGACAAGTGGCTGTGGCTGTGAGCAGCGGCTTCAGCTCCAATTGACCGCTAATCTGGGAACTTGCATATGCTATGGGTGTGGCCCTCAAAAAAGAGAAAAGGAAGTAGTGAGAATTCTACTCTATGGTCAATGCTAGTCTAGTGATGCAGCAATATAACTCTTCATAGTTGAGGCACGACAGCAGACAAGCTTGCCCTTCTCCTCTGCAGTTTCAAAGACTATCCTCAATAGCATTTTACAAAATGATCAGAGGGAAGTGAGGGCCTTGGACCCCCTGGATGATTGTGTTCTGCTTTTGCTATGTCTCAAAACATTTTTCTAGGAGTTGCTAGGTGGCTGAGCAGTTAGGATCTGGCACTGTCCCTCCTGTGGCTCAGGTGACATCCCTGGCCCAGGAAGTTTTACATGCCAAGGGCATGGCCAAAAGAAAAAAAAAAAAACAAACATTTTTCTAAAGCTCCTCCCTAACTAAAGATGTAAAAGCATTCTCTCCGAAATATCCATCCTGACCCTAAAGAAAGTATCTTCACTTCCATTTAAAACGTTTGGTCCTGTTTTCTAGTAGCCGAATGTCTCATCCTACCTTCTGTTTGCTGTTCCTAGAGAAAGAAAAAATCCTTACAACCTTGATCACATTTCTGTTCTCCCAAACAGCACGGCCGCTGTGGGATTCCTGAGGCCCTGGTCCAGAGATACGCAGAAGACTTAGATCAGCCCGAGAGGGACGTCGCCACCCACATGGACCAGATCCGAGTGAAGCTGCTTCGGAAGCAGCACCGCATGGCGGTGAGCAGCCCACCCTTCAGGGATCCCCTCCCCTGCTTTTTAAAGTCCATTCAGTTCTCAAGCTTACTGATGAGCATGCTGGCAGCTTCTGAGTAGCCCAGGGTTCGTTATAGCTATTGAAGGGAGATTCCTGGGGGAAAGTAATCCATAGCCAGCCTACACAGTTTTTAAAATACAGGTTTGGAAAGGAAAAAATGAAAATTACCCATAATCCAGGGCTGTGAAAAAGTCCATCTAGTTATTTTTCTGCACATATATAATGTATATTACAGATACAGCTTTGAAACCTTATTGTTTCAGTTATCACATCATGACTCCATTTCTTTGTGACTAAAAATTCTTGTATATTATCACTTATTTCAAAGTATTCTAGTAGGTGTGCCCTACTTCAGCCAATTCCATGTTGTTGAAACGTTTAGATTTTTTTCCAACTTTTTATCTTAAATAGTAAGAGTGAAGCATATCCTAGTTAATAATTTTCGTAGACTTTTGTGGTTAATTTCTGAGGATATATTTCTCCAAGAATGTTTGCTTCACCAAGAGTGCCTCAAATCTCAAGGATGTGCTGAAAGTTTTGGCACTTGGCCTTCTCAGAAGTCAAGTCTAGGCGTCCATTTCCCTACCCTAGCCAATGTTTATTTTGTATTTTTTGGTTTTGTTTTTCTTTTTATTAACGCATAGTTGACTCAGGGAGTTCCCATCATGGCTCAGTGGTTAACAAACCCGACTAGCATCCATGAGGATGCAGGTTCAGTCCCTGGCCTCGCTCAGTGGGTTAAGGATCCAGCGTTGCCGTGAACTATGGTGTAGGTGGCAGATTGGGCTCAGATCCTGCATGGCTGTGGCTGTGGTGTAGGCCAGCAGCTGTAGCTCCAATTTGACCCCTAGCCTGGGAACCTCCATATGCTGCGAGTGTGGCCCTAAAAAGCAAAATAAATAAATAAATATAGTTGATTTACAGTGTTGTGCTAATTTCTGCTGGGTACAGCACCGTGACCCAGTCATACCTATATATACATTCCCTTTCTTATAGTATCTTCCATCATGGCCTATCCCAAGAGGCTGGATATAGTATTACTGTATTTCTAGTTCTTTATAGCTACATTGATTAAATGTTTGATTTTCTGCTTTTTAATGTAGATTCAGAATACAGGAGAAAATCGATTTCGTAAAAACCTTTCCCATTGAGTATCTGATTTTTCACACTACCCCATAGGTTCGCTTCTTCAGTCACCGTAGGGATCATTGGTTGAAGAACATGAGACAAAATAGCCAAAAATATAAATGCTTACAGTTTGGAGGGTTAAACACATAATCAGGGTTAGAGCTAATTCCAAGTACCTTCTGGAACCTCAAACACTTCTTCGAAGATTTGTCTCACCTTTGAGAAGTCAACAAAGCATTCTTGATGCTAGTCATGGTCTTTGGCGTCTCACAGAGTCATCACTGTCTGATAGTCTAGGAATATAAAATTTCGATAATGTTCCTTGTAGGCATATAAGAAAGAGCTCTCCCATGGCACCCATCAAATCTTTATAAAGTTGCTTTCTCGGAGTTCCCGTCGAGGCTCAGCGGTTAACGAATCCGACTAGGAACCATGAGGTTGCAGGTTCGACCCCTGGCCTTGCTCAGTGGGTTAAGGATCTGGCATTGCTGTGAGCTGTGGTGTAGGTCGCAGCTGCAGCTCAGATCCCATGTTGCTGTGGCTCTGGCGTAGGCTGGTGGCTACAGCTCCGATAAGATCCGTAGCCTGGGAACTTCTATAGGCTGCAGGAGCGGCCCTAGAAAAGGCAAAAAGACAAACACATAAAACAATAAATAAAAATAAAATTGCTTTCTTTGTTTTACCCAGATCCCAAGTGGCGGACTCACAGAAATCTGTAGGAAGCCCCTCTCTCCCGGATGCGTTTCTTCCGTGTCCGATTGGCTGGTTTCCATCGGTCTGCCCATGTACGCCAGCGCCCTCGCCGAGGCGGGGTTCAGCACACTGGGCCAGGTGCCTTCTCTCTCCCCCACTTGCCTTCAGGAGGCCGGCATCACAGAGGAGAGACACATAAGCAAGCTGGTGTCCGCAGCCAGACTCTTCAAACTGCCACCAGGCCCCGAGGCCATGTAGCCAGGCCCGACACGGACCTCCCTGGACCAGAGCCACCCTTTCACTGTGTTTAAGATGCTGATGCAATTCCTCCTTCGCTGGACTTGCAGACCAGATCCAAGAGAAAGGCCAGCGTGTGGCCGACAGAACTCGGAATCCTGGCACGGGACGGATGACCCTCTGTTCTCCAGAAAAGCCCCCTCCAGGACTGGGGTGGTTCTCTGACCCCCAGGGAAAAGACAAGCACTTATTTTTGTTTTCAGGACACAGGAGAACCAAGATGCTGACTTGGTGCAAATGCGATGCCCACAGTCTGTCCTGGTGTGCTGGGAGAGGGCGGGGGCAGAGGGAGGGGCAGCATGCCCTCGCCCTGGTGTCTGCCATCCTGCAGGGTACCCGAGGCCCAGACGGGACTCAGCCAGGCCAGGTGACAGACTCGGGTGTGATTGTACACTGTCGACCAAGGCTCAGTGGTTCAAAAGTTAGAAAATCTGGCTGCACTAGAAAAAAGTCCTATTCTCCTTTAGATAAACAAGAGACATTTTAATAATTGCTTTCTAGCAATCAGCTTTTATTTGCCTTAATGTAAGCTTTTAAGCAGTTATCTAACTAGTGTTCACTAGCCTGTAACCATAGTTCCACATCTTCAGCTTAGACTGTCATCTAACATACCTGGGATGTTTTTGGCAGAAATGGGCTTTTGTCTCACTCGAACATGGCGTATTTTATAGCGGTGTTTATCAGGCCAAATTTCATGTCGACTTTGAGTTTTTAAACTAACCACAAATCTGGTAAAAAGCTCTGAACGTCACAAGATATCGTGTGTGAGAGCATGTGTGTGTGTGTGATTGTGTGTGCGTGTGCATGTGCGCTTACGGTAACTACTTTTCGTTTTAATCGGTTGAGTACTGTTACCGTGATGGTCATTGTGCTGCAGTATTGACTTGGAATCTTGATGGTGTTCATTCTAAAATCCAGTCCTCAGCTAACAGATCACCTTTGCAAAAAGTCATCATGGGATGAAATATTTAAGAAAGATGTTTTTCAAAAGGGAAGTAGTTTATAAGATGTTTTAAAAGATTTTTTTTTCAGTTTTATAATTAAAATACTGTTTTCCATCTTTTCTTACTTAGATCATTCTCTTAAATAAAATAAAGGTTTATTTTGGAGCCAAATTACATTGGCCATATATTAAGTAGTTGCACATCCTCGTTGTTTTTCAGCTGATTTCAGCATCCTTTTTTAGTCTAGTGTATGATTTTCTAACAGAAATTTAGATAACTAAATTATTCAGGTTACCAATTGCTCACAGAGTGATTTTCCTGGCGTTCCCATCATGGCTTAGCAGTTAGCGAACCCAACTAGCATCCATGAGGACGCAGGTTCGATCTCTGGCTTCACTCAGTGGGTTAAGGATCCGGCGTTGCCGTGAGCTGTGATGTAAGTCACAGACGTGACTCGGATCCTGCGTTGCTGTGGCTCTGGCGTAGGCCGGTGGCTGCACCTCCAATTGGACCCCTAGCCTGGGAACCTCCATATGCCATGGGTGGGGCCCTAAAAAGACAAAAAGACCAAAAAAAAAAAAAAAAAAAAAAAAACCCACAAAGTGATTTTCCTTTACGTTCTTATCATGAGCCCTATTTTAAGCATTAGGGATGATCATTTACTATAGAAATGCTGGGAACACAAAGCCTCGATTAAAAAGGTCTATGATTTCATCCACTCTTTGAAACAAATGATTTCCCTCAGGGGAAGGGAAAAAAGGTGATTTCATGAAATACGAAGCCATTTTACCATTTGCTTTATATATATGGATCCATGTTTCTGAGGAAAAGGACATTCTCAGGTGATGTATTTTTTCATGCTTTGGTGTGCATTTTAAAGAAGAATATATGTTCCTTCAGTACTGTCCCCTGTAAGATGCCATGTGAAGAAGTTGTAGACATGTAGAAGAAAATGCTAAAGCTGCCAAATTTCTCTCGACCCCTTAAACACAACCCATTTTTGTCATGTGGGGTGAGACATTCCTATGAGAGCAGTCCATTGAGAAGGTAATGAAGGAGGCGGCGGGGCTCTCCTGGAACTGGGTCACTGAAAGGAACTGCAAGTGCTGCAGGGAGGCGGGGTGCCGTAGGAACAGCCTGGTTTGCGGTCCCTCCGCCTGCCCTCGAGAGCCTGCTCCTAGTTTAAGCTGAGCTAAGAGACTGCACACAAGTCGGGTTATAGGGAACAGAGGAGAAGGGCAGATACGTGAACTTCCAAGTGTTCACGTTCATCGGAAGATCTTCACTGAAGTGGTGCCAGAAAAGGGAACTTTCCGACTATGAGTTTTTGAGAATACCAAACTGTGTGTTTGTCATTCTTCTTTGGAAATCATTGCCTTTGCATAGAAAAGTGAAATTCAGGGACCAGGAATCATTTTCAGTGGGAAGGGTTTCCTAATCCGGGGTCTGAGGTGGTTTTTACTTTATTGTGCTTTTAAAAAAAAATTTTTTTTTTTTTTAATCTTTAGTATATGTGTTTGGTTTTTTTTTTGCTTTAAACTTTTAATTTGATTCTAGAAAAGCCTGAATGTTTGTGTGTGACATTTGACTGAGGTGGTTCGGGGCCGCCTATGGCCTTTGAAGACAGGTGGTCGGCTTCAGCAATATCCAGTTTTTAATCCCTTGCACTTGGTGCATAGTGTTGAGGAAGGGTGAGCTTCGTTGTCTTTGGAAAGCACAAAAGCAGAGGCAGTTTGGCTCAGGTAGCTGCACATCCGTTGTGTATCATTTTTCCTTGGAAGCTGTCTGTCTACAAGGAAATACAGCCAGCCCCAACCACTATTTACATTCCCGATAACCAAGAAGTAGACAGATGTTCATGGCCTTGGCCTTAGTCAGAGGCCCTTTTCTCTTTCCTGTACCCAGGTATAGGTGAAATTGGAATTTCCTAAGTCTATGGGAAATCAGTTCCTGTCAGAGCAGATTGCAGCAAATCGGTTCACCAAGTCAATGCTGCATGTGTGTACTGTATTATTTTCAGAAAAAAAAAATATATAGTAGTCCGAGTCCAAGTTATCTCGATTTTAAATTGATAGAAAAATAAGAAACTGTCAAGCAAGTTATATAACAACTAACAACATTGCACTTTCTGTATATGAAATCAATATTTAAATAACTTATTTTTCTCCATTGCTGTTCTTAAACATTGTAAGTAGCTGTAATATACCAGTACCAATATGTTCTTGCCATTGCTTCAGCCCAAGAAAGCTGTGTATTGTTTTAAAAATTGTAAAAATTATTGTGATTCATTTAGCAAAAGGAGGTGGATAGAAGGGTTTTCCCTATGTATCAAAACTTGTCTATAATTATGTCATCTATGTACCTAGAAAAAAAAAAGTAAATAAATTTCTTCCGTTGAATATGCCTCTTTTGTTGTTCCCTGGGTATTTCAAAGATAAATGGAGTAGCAAATGAAAGGGACTTGATGAAGTGTGGTTTAAGAAACAACTATCTTGTAAAAATTGTCGTTGTATCCAGTTACTTCCACCACATGACCAAAACTCACTGTCACACTCACTCAGAGTCTCTTGGCCAATTTATTTTAGTTTTTCTTCAAACAGGGCAAAATCAAATCCCGTAATCACAGCATCTTAGCCCAGAAAGAGCTTTTTGGAAGTCCACTCTAAGTCAATCATTTTCAAAAGAAGAGTATCCGTCTACACCCAAGGTCTTGCCTTGCCCAATAATGTTATGTAGTTAAACGGAAACAATCCAAGTCTTCCATTGAGAGAGAAAAATATCTAGATTGAGATAGTCTGGAAATTAACCATCACCTCCGGCTTCCCTACCCTCATCCTTGCTGTCCAGCTCACGCAGAAGCATGAGTGACTCTGCTTTGGCTGAATGTTTCTGTACCCACCTGCAGTTTCAATTGTTTTTTGTTTTTTGTTTTTTTTTGTCTTTTTAGGGCTGCACCTTCAGCACATGGAGGTTCCCAGTCTAGGGGTTGAATTAGAGCTGGAACCGCTGGCCACAGCCACAGCCACAGCCACAGCCACAGGAACACCAGATCCAAGCCACCGCAGCTGGTCTACGGCCTACACCACAGGTCACAGCAACGCTGGATCCTTAACCCTCTGAGCGAGACCAGGGAATGGACCTGTGTCCCCATGGATACTAGTCAGATTCGTTTCCACTGACCCATGACGGGAACTCCCTCAATTTAAAACTTTGAAGCAGGTCCCCCAGTGAGATGGCATTAGGAGGTGGGGGCTTTGGGAGGTGATTAGGTTTAGATGAGGTCACAAGGGTGGAACCCCAAGACAGGATTAGTGCACTTATGAGAAAAGGAAGGGACTTCCTCTCTCCATCACAGGAGGACACCGAGAAGGCTGGCCTCCACATGCCAGGAAGACCATTCTCACCAGGTATTCAACCCTGCCAGAATTTGATCTTGGACTTTCCATCCTCCAGAACTGGGAGGAAATTAATTTCTCCTGTTTAAGCCACTCAGTCTATTGTATTTTATGATGGCAGCCCAAGCAGATCCTGTGAAAATACAGGGCAGATTATGTTACTCTTCTGCTCCAACCCGTCCAGTGCCTTCCCATTTTGTTCAAAGTCAAAGATAAATCCTCTGCAGGCTCCACCAGGTTCTAGTTTTAGGTTTCTGAGGTACCTCCATACTGTTCGCCATAGTGGTTGTACCAATTTACATTCCCACCAACAGTGCAGGAGGGTTCCCTTTTCTCCACACCCTCTCCAGTATTTGTTATTTGTGGACTTATTAATGATGGCCATTCTGACTAGTGTGAGGTGGTACCTCATTGTAGATTTGATTGGCATTTCTCTAATAATTGGTGATGTTGAGCATTTTTTTATGTGCCTGTTGGACATCTGTATGTCTTCTTTGGAGTAATGTCTACTTAGCTCTTCCGTCCATCTTTCAATTGCATTGTTTGTTTGTTTGTTTGTTTGTTTGCTGTTGAGTTGTATGAGTTGTTTGTATATTTTGGAGATTAAGCCTTTAGCAGTTGCATCATTTGCAGTCATTTTCTCCCATTCCATAGGTTGTCTTATTGGTGTTGGTTTTGATTTTTTTATGGTTTCCTTTGCTGTGCAAAAGCTTGTAAGTTTGATTAGGTCCCACTGGTTTATTTTTGTTTTTATTTCTGTTGCCTAGGGTGACTGACCTAAGAAAACCCTTGTATGGCTGACATCAGAGAATGTTTTGCCTGTGTTCCCTTCTAGGAGTTTGATGGTGTCTTGTCTTACGTTTAAGACTTTAAGCCATTTGAATTTATTTTTGTGCATGGTGTGAGGGCATGTTTCATTGATTCACAGGCTGCTGCAGCCAGGCAGGATTGCTTATTGGTCCTCACACATATCAGTCAGACTCTCACCTCAGGCCTTTGCAGGGGTTTTCCTCAACCTGGAATAGGTGGAACTTCAAGCCCTCTTCAAAGAGAATGAACTCAAAGCCTCTGGTCAAGAGAAGAATTACCAGATCCTTATCATTGCTGCACCTTGAGCAACCTGGCTAACTCCTTCCTACCCCTATTAGAAAAGGTATGTGACCCACTCCTCACACACACCCCCAAAAGGGGCCTTATATGTCCCCCAACCAACCAGCAAGTGTATCGTATGTATGACGCCTCTTTCCCCAACTAATCAGCAGGTCAGCAGGTGTATGTAAGATCTCTCTTCTCTCCCTGGGCTATAAAAACAGACATGACCGTGTTATGGAGGTCCTCTCTCCCTGATTATAAGAAGTTGTGCCACTGTACTAGCAGCATCTCTTTTCTTAATAAACTCCTCTTTCTTTTCACCTCACTATGCTGGAAAATTCTTTTTCCCACCCACATGCATGGACCATGACAGAAGGCTCTTTCCCAGACAAATCTGCAGAACTAACTGCCTCCCCTCCTCCTTTTGAGGGCCTCTGTTCCAAAAGTGACTTTTCCCAGCACAGTCCTGACCACATCACCTAAAATTGCACCCTCCCTTAGCTTTCACCTTCCCCACCACTCCTGATTCTCATACCTGATTTATTTTCCTCTGAGGCATCACTCACATTCTAACACATTATGTAGTTTATTTCTGTTATGTGCAGTGCTTATTAACTGCCTCCTCCTTCTACAGTTTAAAGTCCAGAAATGCACAGGTTGCCTCTCTGATGAATCTGAGCCTCTACACTTGACACATAGTTATTTGTTTGTTTGGTTTTTGTCTTTTTAGGGCTGCCTCCATGGCATATGGAGGTTCCCAAGCTGGGGGTCCAATCTGAGCTGTAGCTGCCAGCCTACACCACAGCCACAGCAACGCAGGCTCTGAGTTGTGGCTGCGACCTACACGGCAGCTCATGGCAATGCTGGATCCTTAACCCACTAAAGCGAAGCCATGGATGGAACCTGCATCCTCATGGATACTAGTCAGATTCGTTTCCACTGAGCCAGGATGGGAACTCTGACACATAGTTATTTGTTAAATGAATGACTGCAAGCCCTGAACTGCAAGCCCTTGAATCCTAACTATTAAAGCTGATCTATTTTCACCCCAGTTTACAGGTGAGGAAACTGACCTAGAGAGGTGACAGCAGTAGCTGAGGTTATACTCATGGCCAGTGACAGAGTAAATCGATAAAGAGGCAGACATCCCACATCCCCACTCCCCGACTCCCCACCGCCCACCTCCCACCTCCCACCTAGTAAGGCCTCACTAGAGCACGTAAGCATCGTGCCTGAAAAAGAAATCCCAGCAAGCAAACCGGAAAATCCCAGAGCTGCTTCCAGGAAACAAGCCCTTGCTGAGTGAGTAGTTGGTGCAGCGAGCGGCCACCAGAGGGCACTAATGTGCCAGATTGCAGGAGGGCCCAGCGTAACCGCGAGGAGGGCGGGAGGTGACACGCGGAGGAAAGCTCGCACCCAGCCCAGCTGGAGCTGCAGCGGGCTCAGCGCCAGCGCCTGAACGAAATGAGGCGGCGGGAGCGAAAACGGGGGCTCCACGACTCTCCGAGTTATCAGCGAGACCCTAAATCCTGTAAACCACCCATTAAAACGCCATTGGAGGAAGAGGATGGAGACTGGTGGAATTCACAATCCGCTTTAGTAAGCACTCTGGGGCTCTTGGCTCCCACCTTATTTATTCCTTTCATTTGCAGAGACAAATGCACGACCGCCTCTGTTTGCTGCTCCTGGTGGGGGTTGGGTGTTCGTGTGTCAGGAGACTTCCTGCCTGCCTTGGAGCAAATTGGAGGAAAGTGTTCAGGTGACTCTCAAAGTCCTAAACTCTAGATGTCAAGCAAGGAGACGGAAACCAGGCTTATTTTGGTTTGAATGGCATTTCGTGCTCATGGCCCAGAATAGCCAGACCTTCCAAGAGCAGGGGCCAGGATGTAGTCCAGATGCTCACTGAACTTGGACATATCTGAGAGCCTTTGGCCTTACGCTGCGCCGGTGCAGTAGACACCTGACCCTCATTTTACCCCCATGGGATCTGCAGTCACAGAGGTGTAGGTAGAAGAGCTGAGGTTTGACCTTGGGTCATTTTATTCCGATGCCCTTTGGCTTAACCACTACTGAATTACTCCCTGGTTCTGAGCCTGAGCAAGGTATTAAAATCACCTGGTGTATTAGTCTGGGTTCAACCAGAGGAGCAGAACCAGTAGGAGATACATATGTTAAGAAAATGTATTGCACAGATAGGCTTTTGTGATGGGCAGAGGCGGGGGTGGGGGGGGTGTGCTGGCTGGGAAAGTCTGACATCCACAGGGCATGTTATCAGGAGCTGGAACCCTCTGGCATGCGCTGCAGCCATTGTCCACAAGCAAGATTTCTTCATCAGGGAAACCTCAGCTCTAAAGACCTTTCGATAGGAGTTCCCATCATGACTCAACAGCAATGAACCCGACTAGTATCCAGGAGGACGCGGGTTTGATCCTTGGCTTCACTCAATGGATTAAGGATCTGGCATTGCCGTGAGTTGTTGTGTAGGTTTCAGACCTGGCATTGCTGTGGCTGTGGTGTAGGCTGGCAGCTACAGCTCCGATTCCATCCCTAGCCTGGGAACTTCCATATGCTGCAGGTGTGGCCCTTAAAAAAAAAAAAGAGCTTTCAACAGATTGAACCAGGCTCACCCAGATTTGGTGTCTGTGGCCTTTAATCACATCTACAAAATACCTTCACAGCCACACCTACGTAATGTTTGAGGGCTGTAGCTGTCTCAGTTCAGGCTGCGGTAACATAATACCGAAACCTGTTAGTCAACAACAGCAATTTATTTCTCCCATTCTGGAGGTTGGCAATTCAAGTTCAGAGGGTCAGTATTGTCAGGGTCCCTTGAGAGCTGCTTGCAGGTGAAACTCATTGTATCTTCTTGCGGCATGAAGAGAGAAGAAGCAAGCTCACTCATGTCTTATAAGGGCACTGATTCTCCAAGCCCTCCTGACTCATCTAATCCTCATTACCTCCCAAAGGCCCCACCTCCTAATAGCATCACAGGGGGTAGGGGGGTGGGGAATTCTCGGAATTCTGGGGGAACATAAACATTCAGTCCATAGCAGTAGCCTGACCAACTTGACACATTAGGAATACCATTGTACTATGAAAGCTTTATTTTGTTTTCTTTTTAGGGCTGAACCTGGGGCATATGGAAGTTCCCAGGCTAGGGGTCAAATCAGAACTGCAGCCACAGCAACGCCAGATCTGAGCCACATCCAAGACCTACTCTGCTGTTTGTGGCAATGCCGGATCCTTAACCCACTGAGCGAGGCCAGAGATCAAACCCACATCCTCATGGATCCTAGTCAGGCTTGTTACTGCTGAGCCGTGACGGGAACTTTGCTATTTCTTTTGAGGAAAAACAAAAGACAGCCTCAGAGTTCTGTCTGAAGTTTAAAGCTCCCCAAAGAGGTTCACAGTCAGCACCGAAGATGCTCTCTTTGCCTGGAAGGCTTTTTTGGGAGGCGTGCTTTGGGCCTCAGCCAAACAATCGTCCTGAGCCAGCCCCCGAAAGGACTTTCCAGTGGGAGAACTGGGGCTTGGTTATCATGCAGACTCCCCTGCCCTGGAACCAGGTTCCTTGTTGGGGCCTTTTGTGTCCTGTCCCATCTGACCCTCCTCAGTCTGTCGGAGCTTTATCACGTCACATTCTGGAAAGGGAAGAGGTTAGTGGACTCTACCTCTTAGTCTCTCAGTCCCTAGCCAAGGGGTCAAGGTGCAATCTCTTTCAGAGGAGTCTTTCGGGAGCAGTGGGTGACGGTGGGGTTGGCGGGAAGGGGGACAAAGGCGGAGAGATTAAACATTGCCCTGGACCTGGGACCTCAGCCTTTGACCAGCGAGTCCCCCTTGCTCTGGTTTGGGCTCATTGCCTCAGAATCTCTCAGTGCTTCTGAAACCACCCAAGCATCCATCCAGGGACACATGAAGGCCTGCAGCTGTGTGCAGAGCAGATTCGGTGCCGTCTCACTGGACACAGGGACTGTGTGTGAGTTTCTTCCATCTTCCTGGGAGACGTTTCCAAAAATTTTCCAAAGGCTCTTTCAGCTGGGGTCTAAAGGCAGGCCCTTGGCCACTCTCCAGGGATGAGCCTCATTTACTTTGGCAGTAAATGGGGCTTCCCGTGGCATCCCAGGCTCTGAAGGTATAAAATAGGGCTTCCCAGGGAGGCACACCTGGGTAATTCTCTGTGCTGTCACGATGGGTGGAGACTCTGGCTGCTTCAGCCACCAGGGAACTCCCATTCCCCCTCCCCCAGGAGTCTTCTTCCACCTTGGCTTTGAGTGGAGGGGAGTCCCTCCCCCCCACAAAAGAATGTTTGGTGGCGGCAGGGGTGCCTGCTGGTTGGCTCATAGAGGATGTTACAATTGTATTTTCCTGGTGGATATTTTCCCCTCCAAAATTAGGGGAAAATGTGTCGTGTTCATTTTGGGGAATCTGTTCAAAAGGTGCCCAAAAGAGTGATTTTTGGCAAATCAAGAAATCAAGTTTTTTCTTCAGGTTCATGGTTAACACACCCTGGGGAGGCCACCTATGTGCCGGATGCAGGGATCCTGGCTTTGCTCAGCACGCTCTCCAAATATACAAATTGGACAATCCTGTTACTCTCTTCTTTTTGGCAGAGGGAGGAAAGGAGGTTTTGCCAGGACCCATTATCGCACCTCAGCCCCTCCCAGAAATGTGTTCCCTACCAGAGTGCTGAGGAGGCGCCCTGCTCTGCTGCTGCCCAGGGTATCAACTCAAGGCCTCCTGCCCATTTTCCACCCAGAAAAACAAAGTTCAGCCTTCAGGAGGGACCTCAGAGGCGCCCCCTCCATTAACTAACATTGGCCGAAGCACCACCGTATTTCAGCCTCACCCCTGCACCTCCTGGATGCAGGACGGATGTCCTGGCAGATGTCCCTGGAGACCAGGGGCTCAACTCTAGAGCTGCAGCTATGGGCGATGGTAGCTCAGGTCTGAGATTCTGTCACCTGCACAGCTCATCCCTGGATAGTGACTGGCTCCCTTCTCTCTGAGCAATGGCATCTTGGGAGTTTCCGTCGTGAAAAAAAAAAAAAAAAAAGAAAATGAGCAATGGCATCTAGCATTAGCTTTTAAGTTTAGATGCTTAATGGAATCTTATGAACTGTTTTATCCTCGTGTTTTACTTCTTGGCCTTTCTGTCGACACTGGCTAGGAGTGGGGGTGGGGGGAAGGCGGGCTGGCAGTGGAAGGGGCAGAAATCGAAGGCTTGCTCAAGGGTGATGACAAGAAATTCGGTCCCTGTTTTCTCCTCTTGATAACTTGGTATCTGTTGCTTGTATGTATGAGAAGTAAAGTAGCCTAAAGCTTAGAGAATTTCATTTTGATAATTTAAAGTAAAAGCATTTCGTGTCTTTTTTTTCTTTTTCTTTTCTGTGTGTGTATAGATGAAAGCATTCACTTTGACTATATCTGCCTTGTATGCATTCTTTTCCCCTTGATTTTGCTGAGATATAATTGACATATAACATTCCAGTAGTGGGAATTCCCACTGTGGCGCAGCGGAAATGAATCAGACTAGGAACCATGAGGTTGCAGGTTTGATCCCTGCCCTCGCTCAGTGGGTTAAGGATCTGGTGTTGCTGTGAGCTGTGGTGTAGGTCTCAGACGTGGCTCAGATCTGGCGCATTGCTGTGGCTGCAGTGTAGGCCGGCAGCTACAGCTCCAAGTGGATCCCCAGCCTGGGACCCTCCATATTCCGTGGGTGCAGCCCTAAAAAGACACACACACATAAAAGAATAAAAGTTCAAGCTTTAAAAAAATAATAATAATATTCCATTAGTTTTGGATGTATAATGTGATGATTTGGTATATGTATATAGTGATAAATGAAGAGTTCCCATCATGGCTCAGCAGAAACGCATCTGACTAGTATCCATGAGGAGGAAGGTTCAACCCCTGGCCTCACTCAGTGGGTCAGGGATCCAGCATTACCATGAACTGTGGCGTAGGTCGCAGATGTGGCTTGGATCCCGAGTGGCTGCGGCTGTGGCTGTGGCCAGTGGCTACAGCTCCAATTAGACCCCTAGCCTGGGAACCTCCATAGGCCGAGGGTGCAGCCCCAAACAAACAAACAAACAAAAACGAGAGAGAGAGAGAGAGAAATGATCTAAGTTTGATTACCATCCATCACCTCACATAGTTACAATTTTTTTTTCTTGTGATGAGAACTTGTAAGTTCTACTCTTAGCAACTTTCAAATCCTGTCAGAGTTGTTTTTGTTTGTTTGGTTGGTTGTTTTTTTTTTTTTAAATATGAGATGAACCAGCCCTCCACCTCCCTGCTCCCATGGCATCAAGGTGGCCTTCTGAGCCTGCAGAATTACCATGAGACACTGTGTCTGCTTGTCTGTTTCTCTCGCTAGACTGAGGGCAGAGGCTGGGAAATTGGCCTCATCTCCTCAGCACCCAGCACAGCGACTGGCACACACCAGGGCACAATAGATTGGTTGGATGAAGAGACCCCACTAGGAAAGTAGGCCAGTACCTTTCCCCCCCTTTTCGAGAGGCTACCCCAAAGAAGAGTGGAATTGGCCAAAAGCAAATGTGCAGCCTCTGAGCATTAGGAGGGCTCCCCACCCTGTCTTCTGGGTCTGGATTTCAGGACTCAGGTCTACAAGCTGTATCACACAATGAGGGCAGTCGCCCTTGTCCTTGTGGCCACTAGCCAAGGGGTCAGTGGGTCAGTCGTCCCATCCAGCAACACCCATGCATGAGTTTCCTCCTCGACTGACTCATTTGGCCAAGGCGTGGGCAGGACCCGGGGACCCATGAAGTTGGCCATTGTACTCTCCTGTGAGCGGGCATTGTGCAGCCGGGACCTTCGCCTTTCGTCACTTTTAAGGCCACATGCATTTGTGCTTTGCACACTGCCTGGTGCAGGAGGTGGCAGCTACAGTGGGGGTGGGGCGAGGCCAGAGAGCAGCAGGGGCTTCAGCCGAGGGACCCACCCTTGTGTCAAGGTGAGATCATCTCCCTGGCCTGAGCCTCACAGATACCTGCCTGGTGTGTAGAGAGGTCTCCAGACAGGGGTTCTGAATGCAGGGGAGGTCCCTAAACCTGAATAGAAGAATTATATCCTTTCCCCCTTACTAACCTCAGACTGAAATTTTGCATTTTCTTCACTTATGCATGCCAGTAATACTGCCAGTAAAAGCACCATCTGGAACGTTGTCACCAGTACAAGTTTCAGGTGCTTTCTTTCATGTGCTTCCAGATTTCCCACAAACTCTTTTGCAGTCACTGGAAATTATGTAACTATTAGACCCACTAGTTGATCTTGGGGTTTTTGTTTGTTTGTTTGTTTGTTTTTAATTTCATAGCTGCGCCTGAGGCATGTAGAAGTTCCCAGGCCAAGGATTGAATCTGAGCTGCAGCTGTGGTAATACCAGACCCTTTAACCCACTGCACCAGGCCAGGGATTGAACCTGTGCCTCTGCAGCCACCTGAGCTGCTCTAGTTGGATTCTTAGCACACTGTGCCACAGCAGGAACTCCTCAATCTTGTTTTTTTGTTTGTTTATTTTGTTTCTTTTTATGGTGGCACTTGTAGCATATGGAAGTTCCGGGATAGGGGCTGAATCAGAGCTGCAGCTGCTGGCCTGCACCACAGTCACAGCAACGCCAGATCTCAGCCACATCTTTGACTTATGCTGCAGCTCATGGCAACGCCAGATCCTTAACAGACTGAGCGAGCCAGGGATCAAAACTCAATCCTCACCGACACTATGTTAAGTTTTTAACCCATCGAGCCACCATGGCACAATTGCAATTCCTCAATCTTGGGTTTTTGTTTGTTTGTTTGTTTGCTTTTTAGGACTGCACCCTCAGCATATGGAGGGTCCCAGGCTATGGTCTAATCAGAGCTACAGATGCTGGCCTTTGCCACAGCCACATCAACTGCAGGATCTGAGGCACGTCTGTGACCTACACCACAGCTCACGGCCACACCAGCTCCTTAACCCACTGAGCAAAGCCAGGGATCGAACCCGCCACCTCATGATTCCTAGTCGGATTTGTTTCTGCTGCACCACGATAGGAACTCCTCAATCTTGTTTTTTTAACCCATGAATAAAGACGTATTCATATTACTATAGGTATTTGTCAGCAAAAAGCCTCATAATCTGCTGTCTATAAGCTGGAGATCCAAGAAAGCCAGGAACTACCCAGTGGTGTAGCTCTCAGAACCAGAGGGCCGATGCCATTAAGCCCCAGTCAAGGTCAAGAGAAAACTGATGTCCCAGTTCAGCTGTCAGGCAAAGAGTGAATTCTCCCTTCCTCTGCCTGTTGTTCTATTTGGTCCCTCCTTCTTTTTTTTTTTAATGATTTTTATTTTTTCCATTATAGCTGGTTTACAGTGTTCTGTCAGTTTTCTACTATACAGCAAAGTGACCCAGTCATACATACATATATACATTCTTTTTCTCACATTATCCTCCATCGTAAGCAACTAGACATAGTTCCCGCTGCTGTACAGCAGGATCTCATTGCTTATCCATTCCAAAGGCAATAGTTTGCATCTATATTTGGGCCCTTCTTAGACGGGGGAAGGCCTACCTACATTGGGAAGAGCAATTAGCTTTACTCAGTCTATCAACTCAAATCTCAAGCTCACCCAGAGATGTCCTCAGAAATAACATGTAACCAAATATCTGGGCACTTCATGACCTAGTCCAGTTGAAGCCTCAAATTAACTAGCACACCGTAGCATGAATTTGTTTTCATAAAGCATATCTTTACTACTGTATTTCAATGTAATTTGTAATTCTATGTATTTCATTTTTATGTTTTTAAAAATATTTAATAGCTGAAGATTTAATGTAAAAACAATATAAGAAATCATTGAAAGTGTAAAACAATAATTGGTTTATAAACAATTCATTATAAGGGTCCTTGGAAGAATAAATGCAAATAGATTTGAATAGAATTTAAATCATAAAAATATGATTTACGGCTAACTTTTTAGGAATATATATGCTGCATATGATAAAGTGTACCTTCAAAGGTAAATTTGCTGATGTTTGTGCTGACCTCAAAATTAAGTAAAATAGGAGTTCCCATCATGGCACAGTGGAAACAAATCCAACTAGGAACTGTGAGGTGGTGGGTTCAATTCCTGGCCTCGCCCAGTGGGTTGATAAGGATCCGGCATTGCTGTGAGCTGTGGTGTAGGTTGCAGTCGTGGCTTGGATCTGATGTTGCTGTGGCTGTGGTGTAGGCTGGCAGCTCTTTCTCCCATTGGATCCCTAGCCGGGGAACCTCCATATTCCTCAGGTGTGACCCCAAAAAGAAAAAAAAAAGTTAAGTAAAATAGAACTGTAATTTTATGTATCTTTGATGAGACTTTTTTTTTTTATAATTTTTAAAATTTTCCCACTGTACAGCAAGGGGGTCAGGTTATCCTTACATGTATACATTGCAATTACATTTTTCCCCCACCCTTTCTTCTGTTGCAACATGAGTATCTAGACATAGTTCTCAATGCTATTCAGCAGGATCTCCTTGTAAATCTATTCTAAGTTGTGTCTGATAAGCCCAAGCTCCCGATCCCTCCCACTCCCTCCCCCTCCCATCAGGCAGCCACAAGTCTCTTCTCCAAGTCCATGATTTTCTTTTCTGAGGAGATGTTCATTTGTGATGGATATTAGATTCCAGTTATAAGTGATATCATATGGCATTTGTCTTTGTCTTTCTGGCTCATTTCACTCAGTATGAGATTCTCTAGTTCCATCCATGTTGCTGCAAATGGCATTATGTCATTCTTTTTTATGGCTGAGTAGTATTCCATTGTGTATATATACCACCTCTTCCGAATCCAATCATCTGTCGATGGACATTTGGGTTGTTTCCATGTCCTGGCTATTGTGAATAGTGCTGCAATGAACATGCAGGTGCCAGTGTCTCTTTTAAGTAGAGTTTTGTCCGGATAGATGCCCAAGAGTGGGATTGCTGGGTCATATGGAAGTTCTATGTATAGATTTCTAAGGTATCTCCAAACTGTTCTCCATAGTGGCTGTACCAGTTTACATTCCCACCAGCAGTGCAGGAGGGTTCCCTTTTCTCCACAGCCCCTCCAGCACTTGTTATTTGTGGATTTATTAATGATGGCCATTCTGACTGGTGTGAGGTGGTATCTCATGGTAGTTTTGATTTGCATTTCTCTTATAATCAGCGATGTTGAGCATTTTTTCATGTGTTTGTTGGCCATCTGTATATCTTCTTTGGAGAAATGTCTATTCAGGTCTTTTGCCCATTTTTCCATTGATTGATTGGTTTTTTTGCTGTTGAGTTGTATAAGTTGCTTATATATTCTAGAGATTAAGCCCTTGTCCGTTGCATCATTTGAAACTATTTTCTCCCATTCTGTAAGTTGTCTTTTTGTTTTCGTTTTGGTTTCCTTTGCTGTGCAAAAGCTTTTCAGTTTGATGAGGTCCCATGGGTTTATTTTTGCTCGAATTTCTATTGCTTTGGGAGACTGACCTGAGAAAATATTCATGATGTTGATGTCCGAGAGTGTTTTGCCTATGTTTTCTTCTAGGAGTTTGATGGTGTCCTGTCGTATATTTAAGTCTTTCAGCCATTTGGAGTTTATTTTTGTGCATGGTGTGAGGGTGTGTTCTCGTTTCATTGCTTTGCATGTTGCTGTCCAGGTTTCCCAGCAATGCTTGCTGAATAGACTTTCTTTTTCCCATTTTATGTTCTTGCCTCCCTTGTCAAAGATGAATTGACCATAGGTGTCCGGGTTTATTTCCGGGTTCTCTATTCTGTTCCATTGGTCTGTCTGTCTGTTTTGATACCAGTACCACACTGTTTTGATGACTGTGGCTTTGTAGTATTTCTTGGAGTCTGGGAGAGTTATGCCTCCTGCTTGGTTTTTGTTTCTCAGGATTGCTTTGACGATTCTGGGTCTTTTGTTGTTCCATATAAATGTTTGGATTGTTTGTTCTAGTTCTGTGAAAAATGTCATGGGTAATTTGATAGGGATTGCATTGAATCTGTAGATTGCTTTGGGTAGTATGGCCATTTTCACAATATTGATTTTCCCAATCCAGGAACATGGAATATCTTTCCATTTCTTTACATCTTCTTTGATTTCTTTGATTAAAGTTTTATAGTTCTCGGCATATAGGTCCTTTACCTCCTTGGTCAGGTGTATTCCGAGGTATTTGATTTTGTGTGGTACAATTTTAAAAGGTATCGTATTTTTGTATTCCTTTTCTAATGTTTCACTGCTGGTATACAGAAATGCAACTGACTTCTGAATGTTAATCTTATATCCTGCCACTTTGCTGAATTTATTAATCAGTTCAAGTAGTTTTGGGGTTGGGTCCTTAGGGTTTTCTATGTATAGTATCATGTCATCTGCATACAGTGACAGTTTGATCTCTTCTCTTCCTATATGGATGCCTTTTATTTTTGTTTGTCTAATTGCTGTGGCTAGGACTTCCAAAACTATGTTGAAGAGCAGTGGTGAGAGTGGGCATCCCTGTCTTGTTCCAGATTTGAGTGAGAAGGCTTTCAGTTTTTCCCATTGAGTATGATATTTGCTGTGGGTTTATCTTAAATGGCTTTGATTAATTTTTTTTTTTTTTGTCTTTTTTGTCTTTTGTCTTGTTGTTGTTGTTGTTGCTATTTCTTGGGCCGCTCCCGCGGCATATGGAGGTTCCCAGGCTAGGGGTTGAATCGGAGCTGTAGCCACCGGCCTACGCCAGAGCCACAGCAACGCGAGATCCGAGCCGCGTCTGCAACCTACACCACAGCTCACGGCAACGCCGGATCGTTAACCCACTGAGCAAGGGCAGGGACCGAACCTGCAACCTCATGGTTCCTAGTCAGATTCGTTAACCACTGCGCCACGATGGGAACTCCTGATTGTATTCAGGAATGTTCCCTCTATACCCACTTTGGCGAGGGTCTTGATCATGAATGGATGTTGGACTTTGTCAAATGCTTTTTCTGCGTCTATTGAGATGATCATATGATTTTTGACTTTTTTTTGTTAATGTGGTGTATGATGCTGATTGATTTGCGTATGTTGAACCATCCTTGTGAACCTGGGATGAACCCAACCTGGTCATGGTGTACAATTTTTTTGGTATGTTGTTGGATTCGGTTGGCTAAGATTTTGTTGAGAATTTTTGCATCTATATTCATCAATGATATTGGGCGATAGTTTTCTTTTTTGGTGGTATCTCTGTCTGGTTTTGGAATGAGGGTGATGGTGGCCTCATAGAATGTCTTTGGGAGTATTCCTTCTTCTTCAACCTTTTGAAAGAGTTTAAGGAGGATGGGCACCAATTCCTCTTTATATGTTTGATAGAATTCACCTGTGAAGCCATCTGGTCCTGGACTTTTATTTGTAGGGAGTGATTTTATGACCTCTTCAATTTCATTTCTAGTGATTGGTCTGTTCAGTTGGTCTATTTCTACTTGATTCAGTTTTGGCAGGCTGTAAGGTTCTAGAAAATTGTCCATTTCTTCCAGATTGTCAAACTTGTTGCCATATAGTTGTTCATAGTATTCTCTTATGGTTTTTTGTATTTCTGCTGTATCCGTTGTGATTTCTCCTTTTTCATTTATAATTTTGGTGATTTGGGTTCTTTCTCTCCTCTTTTTAGTGAGTCTGGCCAGGGGTTTATCAATTTTGTTCACCTTTTCAAAGAACCAGCTCTTGGTTTTATTAATTTTCTCTATTGTTTTTTGAGTCTCTATTTTATTGATTTCTTCTTTGATTTTATAATTTCCTTCCTTCTGCTGACTTTAGGACTTTTTTGTTCTTCTTTTTCTAATTCATTTAGGTGGAGGGTTATGTTGTCAATTTGGGATCTTTCTTCTTTTTTGAGAAAGGCCTGTATCACTATAAATTTCCCTCTGAGCACTGCTTTTGCAGCATCCCATAGATTTTGAGAGGTTGTGTCTTCATTATCATTTGTTTCAAGGTAGTTTTTAATTTCCTTCTTGATTTCCTCATTGACCCATTGGTTTTTTAGTAGCATGTTGTTTAGTCTCCATGTAGTAGGTTTTTCCTGTTTGCTTTTCCCATGGTTGGTTTCTAATTTCATGGCATTGTGGTCAGAGAAGATACTTGAGATAATTTCTATGCTCCTAAATTTATTGAGATTAGCTTTGTGTCCCAATATGTGGTCGATTCTTGAGAATGTTCCATGAGCATTTGAGAAGAATGTGTATTCTGATTTTTTTGGATGTAGTGTCCTGAAGATATCAATGAAGTCTAACTTTTCTATTGTTTCCTTTAGGATCTCTGTTGCTTTATTGGTTTTCTGTCTAGAGAATCTGTCCTTTGATGTGATGATGAGACATTTTAAAACATTATTTTGAGAAGGTATACATAGGTGTCACCAGAGAGCCAAAGGAGTTCATGACACCAAAAAATGTTAAGAACCCCTGTGAGAACAACTCTGCCATGTGGCCACCAGCCTCTGGCCACTTCACTGGAGGAAACAAATCCTTATCAGAATTCTGTTATATATTCTTTCAACACAATTAAAGGAAGGAGGTATACACCGGTTATCAGTTTATTTCCCCTCAACTCTAAATTCACCTCTCGTGGCTCGCTCAGCCATGGAACTGGGCTACCTAAGCTTTTCTCCTTTAAAGCTGGCATGATGCTCAACCTTGTCAGTAGAGGGCGCCAGAGGGGACCTACTGCAGAAGGAAGGGGTTTTCTCAGCCAGCATGCTTCTGTTCTTGCTCCTGTTCTGAGTGACTACCAGTGACATGGGGAGGGGGGTGGGGGAATCCACTGGCACTCACCCCCATCAAGCTTCAGTGGTGCCCTGCAATTGTCAGTGAATTCCACATTGCTCTTTCCTCTACACCAGCCACCTGCCGAGGCTTCCTGCTGCAAGACCAGGGACGGGGGCTGTTTTCTGCCAACCTCAGCCCTATCACTGGACCAGTTCTAGCCAGGGGCATTTCAGCAAACTCATCTATCATCCATTGGGCTGCAAACCACACCCTCCCCAATGAGCCCTGAATTCCAGTTTGGGGAGGAAACTTCCTATATTTATTTCCTAGGCCTGCCATGCAATGTGCAATAAACCAAATAGCTTAAATGACAGAAATCTATTCTAGGGGGTTCCCATTGTGGCGCTGTGGAAAAGAATCCATGAGGATGCCAGTTCAATCCCTGGCCTTGCTCAGTGGGCTGAGGATCCAGTGTTGCTGTGAGCTGTGGTATAGGTTACAGACAAACCTTGGATCCTATGTTGTTGTGGCTGTGGCGTAGGTTGGCAACTGTAGCTCTGATTTGACCTCTAGCCTGGGAACTTCCATATGCTGTGGGTGTGGCCCTAAAAAGAAAAAAAAAAAAAAGGGAAATCCATTGTATCAACGTTCTAGAGGCCAGACGTCTAAGATGAAAGTGGCCACGGGCCTGGTTGCCCCTGAGAGCAGAGAGAGATGCTACTCCATGCTTCTGCTGGTTTCCTGGAATCTTTGGTCTTCCTTGGCTCACAGAAGCACCACCCCAATCCCTGCCCTCACCTTCCCATGGGCTTCTCCCTGTGTTCATGTCATTCTGTATTTCCCCCCTTTGTATAAGACACAAGCCATTTTGGTTTAGGGGCTCACTCTACTCCAGCATAACCTTTTCCTAACATCTGCAGTGACCACAGGGGAAATTTAAATAGTGTATATATATATATATATATATATATATATGTATATATATATATATATATGTGTGTGTGTTTGTCTTTTGTCCTTTTAGGGCCGCACCTGCGGCATATGGAGGTTCCCAGGATAGGAGTAAAATCTGAGCTGTAGCTGCTGGCCCACGCCACAGCCACAGCAACATCAGATCTGAGCTGCATCTGTGACCTACACCACAGCTCACTGCAATGCTGGATCCTTAACCCACTGGGCGAGGCCAGGGATCGAATCCACAACCTCCTTGTTCCTAGTTGGATTCATTTCCACTGCGCCACGAGGGGAATTCCAAATAGGTCATATTTTGAAGTACTGGGGTTTAGGGTTTCAACCTATGGATTTGGGTGACTCAACCCCTAACACCTCCCTTTTAAGTTTGCTCATCCCCTCAGTATTCCCTCGCTCAGCCTTAGGGTGTTTTTTTGTTTTGTTTTGTTTTCACCCCTATATAGGTAATGCCCTTGTTGCTAAGTAATAATTCTGTGTTAAACTTCTCTCTCTTGACTGATATGAGAGTAGGCACCAGGCACTTGACTTTTAATCTTTCCCCAACCTGATGAGGTAGGCATTATTCTCATGCCCATTCACCAAGCAATTATGTCGCTCTTGCAAGTGCCACGATTGCGGAGTGACAGTGCCGGAACACAAACGCTGTTGTGTTTGGGGGGGTTTTTGTTTGTTTTATTCCAAAGGCTGAGCACCCTCTACTGCCCAGTGCAGCTTCCATCCTAAGGATGCCTGATTACATCTGCAGCAGGCTTGTCTGGGACCCGTTATGATAGTCACCATCTCCATCCAATGGAAATGTTGGCTTCATTCATCCATTTGCTCATTTATTCATTCAACAAACATTTGCTGTGTATATTTGTTTCTACATGCTAAGTTCTATATGCTAAGGGACACAAAGAGGGCTGAGCGCTGATCTCCAAGAGCTGAAAGTAAAACGGGCAGCGCCCGACGAGGGAGAAACGTGTTAGATGCTGCGGGAAAAACGTCTCTGAGAAGGTGATGGCTGAACTGAGGTTTGGAAGCAGCAAAGCAGGAGAAGAATGAGGGAAGGATGTTCCAGACAGGAGAAAGTGCAGGAAAAAGGCAGGAAAAGAACTGGACAACGTTTGTCAGGGAACCCATATCAGCAATGGTTAAAAGAAGTGAGAATGTTACATTTGCAAAAATGACTGCATTTCTCAACACACAGAATACTTGTGCCCTTGAATTGCTTGTGGTCCAAACACTGTGCCCAGTTGTGGGAGACCAGTCATGATCCCAGAGGGTCAACCAGGTACCAAACTTGGAGAGTCTGGATGTCTGCAGGTGGGAAACGGGTATAATTATTACCTGCCAGAATGAGATAAAATATGATATTGAGATCATAGCTGTGACAAGGGGGAGTACCAAAAGCCATACAGTGGCTCTTTGCTGGGCCAGCCTGGAGATCTGTAGGGCCAAGACTTACCTCTCCTAAGCAAATAATTTTTTTTCTCTCTCTCTCTCCTTTTATAGCCACATCTGCAGCATATGGAAGCTTCTGGGCCAGGAGTCAAATTGGAGCTGCAGCTGCAGGCCTACGTATGCCACAGCCACAGCATCATGGGGCCCATGCCACAGCTGCAACCTACAATGCAGCTTGTGGCAATGCCAGATCCTTAACACACTGAGCAAGGCCAGGGATCGAACCCAGTCCTCACAGACATTATGTCAGGTTCTTAACCCACTGAGCTACAATGGGAACTCCTCTCCTAAGCAATTCCTGAAAAGTGATGCTTCATGATAGGTGTTCCCCAGACGTTTTTTGTTTTTTGTTTTTGTTTTTTTTTTGTCTTTTTGTCTTTTTTGTTGTTGTTGCTGTTTCTTGGGCTGCTCCCGCGGCATATGGAGGCTCCCAGGCTAGGGGTTGAATCGGAGCTGTAGCCACCGGCCTACGCCAGAGCCACAGCAACTCGGGATCCGAGCCGTGTCTGCAACCTACACCACAGTTCACGGCAACGCCGGATCGTTAACCCACTGAGCAAGGGCAGGGACCGAACCCGCAACCTCATGGTTCCTAGTCGGATTCGTTAACCACTGCGCCACGACGGGAACTCCCCCCCCAGACGTTTTTAACCTTCCATGCTTATCAGTAACAAAGTTTTGAACCACAAATACAGGTGTACTGATTTATTGACAGCTTATATATCACTATATTAATGTATTCTACCCACGATGAAACATAAGAAATATTTAAAAGTGTGAGATGAAGTTAAAATAAACAATTTAACTCAGTTGTTTTTACTTATCAGTGATGCCAAAAGCTCTTGACCTAACTCCCATCAGAAGTACCATTTTCCCAGAGTTCCCTGGTGGCCTAGAGGCATTGTCACTGCTGTGGCTCAGGTTCAGTCCCTGCCCCAGTAACTTCTGCATGCTGTCGGTGTGGGCAAAAAAATTAAGCACCATTTATTGTGAAAGCACCTCAATTATATAAACTTTGTTTCTGAAGATCTTGATTTACATTTGGTGGTATAGGGATTTGAAGGTTTATTTCTAAGCTTGATCTTTATGGCATGAACAGCTGAAGTAGATCCTTCCCAAAGATGCAAATGGAAGAAGTCATCCTTGGCTGAGTTTACGGAGTCCCAATAATCATCTGTACCTTAGCAAGGCGACACGGTGCCTGCCGGCTGTCTGGTGATGCTTCGTCTCCCTAGACTTGCCAGGAAATGAATAAATACATATAACGCTAGGGTGTATTCATGTGTTCAGTGTGCAACAAATCTAAAGATATTAACTCAGTGCAAAATGGACGTGAAAATTCTCTTCCTGGTGTCTCTTGGACTCCCCCATGGCTGACATGGAGAACAAATGAACCTTTGCATCACCTTTCGCTGTCACCGACAGGGGCTTCTATTTGACATGGCAGCTGACTTCCAAGCAAGGGATCCAGGAGAGCAAGACCACAGCCTTTGGCAACAACGTCCCTGACCCAGCCGACGAAGCCACTTGCTTTCATTGTCTTCAATTCCCCACCTGAGTCAGCCTAGAAGGGAACTAACTACATAAGGGCCCCTCAGCAAGCAAGAATCTTTGGGAGCTCTGTGAAGCTGACTACCACGGAAGAAGACAGGAAAGGAGAGAATGTGCTGGGGGAGGAAGAAAAAAAAAAAAGGCTCTCTCTAGCAGCCAGAAAACAGAGAATCCAACTTAGCAAAGTAACAGAGAAGTCCCAGGGTGACACTGTGTCTCAGGATTACCAAGCAACCAGACCAGTTTGTACGGGCGGAGGGGAGGGGGGTCGGAGCGGGGAGGTCTCCAGGAAAAATAAATGGACACAGAAAAAGATAGAAAGACCAAGGGACGTGCTTAAGTGTTTTCAAAAGCCGGTTGATAGGAAATATACACTGAGGTGTATTACACATTTGGAGAGTTTGAGCAAAAAAATCAGTTGGCATCTGACAGCACCAAATGGGGAGTGGTCACGGGCCCTCCCCCACAGGAGCCAGGAGAGACTTGGACAGAGAAGGGGCAGCAGCAAAGGAAGGAAATTATTTGATTGCTTGTAGCTCAAAGCCAACTTGGCGGTTTGGGACTGGTTGTCCTTAGTGTTTTCATTTCATAACCTTGAGGCTCATAGAGGCTTAGATTTTGGGGTTACTACTACAGGCTGCCTTGGTATTAGAGTCTCCTCCATCTAATGGCTTCCTTGTTTAGCAATATATAAAACTGTCATAAAAATTATAACCTGTATCATTTTAATAATTATGGGGGGATCAAGCCTTCATTGCATAGAAAACTATAAAGGGGATAAAAAATACAAAAATAAAAATAAAAAAAGAAAAGAAAAAAGGAAAAATATAAAGGGGAATAACAAGATGATTATACGTCTAGGAGAACAAAACATTTTGCAGGAAAGGCAACACAATAATTGTAGCTTATTTAGGTTTGCCAGTGAATGTTATTTACGTGAACATACTAATGTCAAAACCTTTATTCACCTAGCTAAATAAAAATAGGATAAAAGGTTGGGAGGATGGCAAGAGACGAAGTGAGGATAGAGACTTCAGAAGCACTAAATCTTCATCCAACTTAACAGAAAATCAATAGGTAAATGTCCAAGGTTGAAAACACTCACGTAAGCACACGCCATAGAAATCTAGAAACAAATATCAAACAAAATGGTTGAAGGTTTTTTTTTTTTTTTTTTTTGGTCTTTTTCTTAGGATCTCATCTGAGGCATGAGGAGGTTTCAAGGCTAGGGGTCAAATCGAAGCCGGCCACGGCCACAGCCATAGCAACTCGGGATCCAAGCCGAATCTTCGACCTACACCATAGCTCACGGCAACACCGGATCCTTAACCCACTGAGCGAGGCCAGGGATCAAACCTGCATCCTCATGGATACTGGTCAGGTTCGTTAATCACTGAGCCACTGCAGGAACTCCTGGTTGAAGAATTTAAAGTGTCTCCTCTGGGAAAGAGAACCAGGGATGGGGGAGGTGGTGGGGAGAGGTAGGGACAACTGTTTTTTGTTATAAACCACTTAGTACTATTTAATATTCTTTGCGCCTATAAAAAAGAAGACTAGGAGCTCCTGTCGTGGTACAGGAAATGAATCCGACTAGGAATCATGAGGCTGCGGGTTCGATCCCTGGCCTTGCTCAGTGGGTTAAGGATCTGGTCTTGCTGTGGCTGTGGTGTAGGCCGGCAGCTGTAGCTCTGATTAGACCCCTAGCCTGGGAACCTCCATATGCTGCAGGTGCGGACCTAAAAAAGGACAAAAGACAAAAAAAAAAAAAACAAAAAAAGGCTAATTCAAACAATATGTATAAAATAAATCTCCCATGATCTAGGAACTGGCATTTCTGAATTTCTACATTCATGCTTTAAAATTACAACATTACGGCTGCAAATCCATCTGGAGAGTAAACTGCCACTCTGAGGAATATAAAAATGTTTTTAATCGTACCACATGTAGCTAATTGTGGGAGCTAAAAAGGATTAGACATACACAAGTACATGACTAGGTAAATGAATCCATTAAAGACCAAATATTTTCAACTCTTTCAGAAAGCATTGCTTTAGCGCCTGAGTTGTGGTTTCTTCCCTTTTCTGCCCATTTTGGACCTCTTAGTCCAAAGCCTCAGGACCTCTGCAAAGTCTCCCCTCCAGGATTTTGTCACCTAGTCTCTGCTGCCATTCCTGTCCCCACGTCTGAGGAAATCTTCCCTTTTGCTCAACTCCCGTAGCGCTGGAACCACACTTCATTTATGACTCCGTTTTTCTTTTAGGGCCGCATCACTGACTCTGGATATTGGTCTTCCTTATTGGACCCAGAGATAACCTCGTCCAGTTCTATTTATTTATTTATTTATTTATTTATTTATTTATTTATTTATTTATTCATTGTTTTTTTAGGGCTGCACCTGCAGCAGATGGAAGTCCCCAGGCTAGGGGTTGAATCACAGCAGCAGCTTCCAGCCTACACCACAGCCATAGCAACTCGGGATCTGAGCCGTGTCTGCCACCTATGCTCCAGCTCATGGCAACGCTGGGTCCCCAACCCACTGAGTGAGGATCAAACTCGCATCCTCATGGATACTAGTTGGGTTCATTCCCGTAGAGCCATGACAGGAATGCCCCATTTATGACATGTTCAGCTTCTGCCTTGTATTATTTTTGTCCATGTCTGGAGGACAAGGTCTGTATTTGCATTAGTGCCTTTATCCTCCTCGTATGTTTCTAAAATGACTGGCTTCTGCAACAAGATAGTGTTAACTCAGTGCAAAATTGAAAGGTCTTCTGAGCAGCGTCTTTGCTGCTGTCCCCTAGACTGCTGCGTGTCTCTCCTTTGGGCCCCCCTTCATGAGGTATTTCATACTCACTTTTTTGATTGATGGGTGGTTCTGAATGGCCAATCTCCCTTATTGGGCAATGAAAAGGGTGGCTTTTAAGAGTTAGTACCCAGGAGCTGAGAATTCCTATTCATATTTCTGGGAAGTCAGAAGCCCCCGGGGAACATTTCGTGAACACTCAGGTCAACAGCTGGCTTTCTCCAGTGATAAATTCGGGTCAAACATTGCTCCTTTATCCTCCTGACATGCTGCAGAGATGACGTCCTTGAACAACACGCCAAACACGGGCCTCTGCCTGGGACTGTCACTTTCAGTCAGATTTACCTAAGTTTGATGCAAGTGTACCTGAGGAGAACACACATAGGTAGGGAATAACATATACACACTACCATATATAAAATAGATAATTGACAAAGACCTACTGTGTAACACAGGGAAATCTACTCAATAGCGCTTAATAACCTATATGGGAAAAAGAATGGATATATGTATATCATTTTGCTGTACACCTGAAATCAGTGCTACATTGTAAGTCAACTCTACTCCAATAGAGTTGATTCATTTTGCTGTACACCTGAAATTAATGCTACATTGTAAGTCAACGCCAATAAAATTGAAAAAAACATGCATAGTTACAGTGTCCTTACATGGAAGACAAAACATGTATAAAATGTTAAGACAGAACAAAACTCAAGGAAATGTCTTGCTTGCTCCTCACTGGCCAAAGCTCGCCTTTCCTTTAGAGCCCCTGATGGCCCTCCCTCCCTCCCCTCTGCCTTGTGACATTTTGGGACAGGCTGAGAAGTGCATGCCTTGAGGTCAGCCAGCTAAGGACACACTGCCAGGTGGGGTGTCAGCGACAATTCACTATAATAAAGGGTAAAAAATATTAGAACTTCTATTTGTATTTAATTTTTACATCAAAATAATTAACCATCACTGACATTCTGTATGGACAGTCCTGGACATCATCAGTAGGTCCATATGTCAAGTCACTTGGTGCCCTGAGAACAGTTCTGCAACATGGCGGTTGGGGGAGGGGGTGTGTGGCAATGGTCTTCATTCATTTATTCTCTGAAGAATTTCCAAGGTGTTGGTGCTTCTATGGGAACCCCGGGAATAGTTTTCAAGATCTATCACCAAATTAAACTGAAATGACCCCCGCAGAAGAGACAAGTAAGGACTAATAACGCAAGTGCAATAGACAGCCAAAAAGTGGCAGAATGGACCTGTGGTCTCAGGATGATTTTTCTTTTTTTTTTTTGTCTTTGCCATTTCTAGGGCTGCTTCTGTGGCATATGGAGGTTCCCAGGCTAGGGGTCTAGTCGGAGCTGTAGCCCCCGGCCTACACCAGGGCCACAGCAACACTAGATCCAGGCCGCATCTGCAACCTACACCACAGCTCATGGCAACGCCAGATCCTTAACCCACTGAGCAAGGCCAGGGATCAAACCCGCAACCTCATGGTTCCTAGTTGGATTCATTAACCACTGAGCCACCATGAGAACTCCAGGATGTTTTTTCTATGTTATAATAATAAGGTAAAAAATAACAGTCATCTAATTCTACCTTAAAAAAAGGGTCAGAAAAATTCAAACTTTTCTCAAAAAAAAAAAAAATGCAAAAGAGGGATTTACATCCATTGTCTGTATTAGTGAGCCTTAACCTAAATGTATATGGTGTCTTGGGATATTGGTTATTAGCTATATAAAGTTTCCTGGGAGAGTCAGACTTTTTCATATCAAGCATCTAGAGCATGAAGACGGACCTGTGTAATTGCTATACAGAAGGAAATGATATTTATTTCTAGAGTTCTAAATAGAATGCTAAGGGAACTATTTTTTTAACTTGGATATTACCTATTGATTTTCTGTTATGCTGAAAGAAGGTTTAATGCTCTTATATCCCCCACCCTCACTTCTCTTGCCATCCTCCCAATAGTTATATCTCATTTTTAATTAGGTCAATAAAGGTATCGACATTAGTATGTTTTTGTAAATACTATTCATCGCAAAACCCAAGAAATTGACTATTATCACCTTTTATTCTAACAAAATGTTTTGTTTTCCTGGAGTTATAACTGTTTTGCTTTCTGTATACTGAGACATTTTCCCCCCATCTGATTATTTATATATCAATCATTTTTTAAATGCTCAAGCATATCAGATGCTGTATCATTTTTTTATTGTTGCTTTTTCCTGAAGACCCTTCTCCAACAGCCTCCATCCTCCACATACAATCTGGGCTAGTCACTTTCTAAGCCTTTGGCACTGCATCATCCTGCTTTATCCTAGGCTCATTAGGGGACTAGATGGAAAAGGGATGGGAGGAAGATTGTCAGGGGGCTGGTTTATCACAATAGGGAGTTCGGATTTCATTAAGTTACTGAAAGACCATATGAAATTGAAAGATGAAACCCGTTTGATAGAATCATCACACAGAGCAACCCAAGGTTGAGGAGATCATGTCTTACCCAAAATTCGGCTCTCAGCTGCAGGCTGTCCCTCCTTGGAACCACCATTCCTATATTTAGGGTCTAAAGACAATGACTTGGAATAATGAAACAAACACTGGTCCCAAACCTAATGTTGAGGCACTTACAATGGGAGAAAAACAATCTCTGATAAAAAATTTCAGTGTCACAGAAATTCAGTGTCACAGAAATTCATAGTTTAGGCCAATGCATATCTCTAAATTTCTCCATGCGTTTAACACTTTCCAAAATCCATGTCAGAGCAAGCAATTATTTTACATGTAAACTTGGAAGTTAGAAATAAAGCTGATCTCTCATTATGAAGAGAGATTTTCTAAGACAACTTGAATTTCAAAGTGCAGCAAACACAGGAGAAAATTTATTTTGGTGGCCACATTGCAGCAGGCAAAACCCATGGAGCTACCTCTCTGACTCCCCCATTGTTTGGGACCCTCCCTCACCTGTTTTTGTCCTCTTCTATGCTTTTTCGTTTATATTATTAAAATCATATTATCATAGCTATCTTACTGTCTCGTAGTACTTTGTAATTTTCCAATGCTTTCACAAAAATCCCATTAAGCCTTTTGACAGCCTATGAGGTAGATAAATAGGGTCTATCTATAGTGCTATAATTTCCATTTTTAAAAAATGGCTGAGAGAGGTTTAATGCGTTGCTGAGAATCAGCAGCCTCAACAGCTTGAAGAGGAAAGTTTTCCACCTGTCAACAGTGCTTACCTCTTTTTCCCATGACCACTTGTCTTTCTTTCTCATCTCACTTCCAATTCTTTTTTCCTTCTTTCTCAACATATCTGTATTATTATAACTGAAATATATTGCTTATCATATTTACAAAGTTCGTTTTCTGTTGTTAATGAATAATTCAAATAATGAAGGTAACATAATTATAAAATTGATCTATGTTAATGATAATTTATGTTAATATAATTTAAGTATAAATTAAAATATAATAATTGTATTTTAATACATGATATTTAATAATAATAAAGTTTTAAAAATTAAAGTATAGTTGATTTAAATAATTTTTAAAGTAAAAAAAAATTTAAAGCTCATTCTTTGTACTTGCAGGTGATTCTCAGCCCTCTCCCCCCAGCCTCAATGTCAGCAAACCTGATTCTCACATTCTGAATGTATATAAGAAATGAGGAGGGCTGAACGGAGACATGGTTTAATTTCCCTTCTCAGAAGATTCTTTGATTTACAAAAGGTAGCCTCACAGGATTTGTGTAAACATCAGGCCAAGTGTCTTTAATTCAACCTAATCATCTCCAAGGCAACGGAGGAGATCACGGATTTCCCGGCTGGCTTACCTGCGGGCGGCTGTGGGGCTGACACCGCCCCGCCACACGGGGGAGCTGCCGCGCTTCGGGGGCGCAGGGGACGCTGGGAGCGGCTGTTCAGAGAGGAGCCCGGGAGCCGTGGCCAGCGAAGGAGCGTGGGCTTCTCTGGGTCAGAGGCTGCGTCTTCGAGCTCCGTCGTCTTCGGGAAGAATGAGGACAGCTCTCTTCTGGGAACAGTTGGTCCTAGCGGTAAGCCACCAGTCTTTTGGGGTTCATGTTTATTAAGTTCCGGGGTGCCGTTCCTCCCCGCCCACGGATATCGCGGGGCACCTGGGAGAGCATCCCGAGTGACTCCTGATTTGACAGAGACGGTTCTCTGGAGCCGCCTGTGTCCTGCAGACCTACTCCCGAGTCACGTATGATCCGCCTGGGGTCAGTCTGACCTAGGCACTTGCTTTACTTAATTTGTCGTTTTAGACAAATTGTTTAAAATCCACATCAACCTTTTAGAATGAAAAGAGTCCCAGGAAATCCCAGTTTTCCATTTCTTCTGAAAAAAAAGGTATCCCTGGGAGCCATGGCCCCAAGTTTCTACTGGGCAGCGGTGGGGCCGGACTGGGCCTAGGCCCTTCGTTCCCTGCAGACCCCACTGGCCTGCCCGGCGTCTTAGGGGCTCATGGGTCACACCATTCGCTTAGAGTGAGCAATTCTGGCCCTGAGGTTTGCCCTGAGGGGCCTCCGCCCCTTCGCAGCACAGGCTGAGTGAGCTGGGAAGTCGGTATGTGTTGGGGGGAGATCAACCACTTCTTCCCAATGACTTGCATACCCTTGAGTCGCCACTAACTTTGCCCACTTCCTGGGATGTGGCAGACTCTTATCTTAAAATACATGCAAGTGTTCATCCCCTAGCCCTCTGAATAGCTCATACCACCCGCCTTGTGGTTCCCTGACCTCTCCCCTCAGACTTGATGAGAACGTCAAGTCTAAAGCAGGACCTAAGTCAGCGGGGAACCTGAGGTTCAGAGCAGCGAGTGTTCCCAGGGCAGCCGGCACTGGAGGATGTTGGGGCCAAGAGTATCACTCTCCTTCCGCTGGAGAAACAGCAGATGGGAATGAGGGGCCTGCAGAGCCTGCAGTGTAAAACGGGTCAGAGAGGAATAAAGCACACAGGAAAAATGAAAGTGATGGGAGAGGAAGAGATGAGGCCGAGAGGGAGCGTGGGGAGAGAGGGAGGAGGAGGGGATGGCTTGCACCACTGTTCACCCGGGATACGGGCATCAGCCGTGGATTCTGTGCTTTCTGTCTATGGCAGAAAATGCCATTTGCTGAAGAAATTCTCCACCTTAATCCTCCTAGATATGGATTAAAAAAAAAAAAAAGAAAGGAAGAAACACAGAAATTGGCATTTTCCTCCAAGTAGGTTGAGTGTATATATATACATACATATATATATATATATATATTTTTTTTTTTTTAGGGCTGCACTTGTGACATATGGAAGTTCCCAGGCTAGGGGTCGAATTGGAGCTGCAGCTTCTGGCAACACCAGATTTGAGCTGCGTCTCTGACCTACATCACAGCTTGTGGCAACGCTGGATACTTAACCCACTGAGCAAGGCCGGGGATCAAACACAGATCCTCATGGTTACCAGGTGGGTTCGTGACTGCTGTGCCACAACGGGAAGTCCAGGTTGAGTATATTTTATATCATTTAAAAATGTTTTCCTTTAGGAGTTCCCACTGTGGCGCAGTGGAAACGAATCCAACTAGGAACCATGAGGTTGCAGGTTTGATCCCTGGCCTCGCTCAGTGGGTTGAGCATCGGGCGTTGCCGTGAGCGGTGGTCTAGGTCACAGATGTGGCCCGGACCTGGTGTTGCTGTGGCTGCGGTGTAGGCTGGCAGCTATAGCTCCGATTAGACCCCTAGCCTGGGAACCTCCATATGCCGAGGGTGCAGCCCCAAAAAGAAAGCAAAAAAAGAACAAAAAAAAAGGTTTCCTTTAGAGTAGAAGGTACTGCTAGATGTCCACCTAACTTTCTCGTCTTCCCCTGGGTGGACACAGCACCAGATTGCATTTTCCAGCTTCCCCTGTAGTTAGCTGAGGTCATGTAGCTGGGTTCTAGCCAATGGAATGTGACAGGAATAAAAACATGCCATCTAGTACTGGCTCATAAAATCTCTCACGTTCTTTTCCCTTCCGTGGTGACCCCGAAAGTGTGGATTGGAGAGAGCACAGGTTGGAAAGGAGCCTATCTCCTGAATTAATTTCCTCTGTGTGTAGTGTTTGATAGGTTACATCCCTCCTCCACCTGGAGGGGGAAAAATTCTTTAATTTCTCTGTGCCTCAGTTTTCCTCACCTGCAAATTGGGAATATTGATAGTAAGTATCTGTTACTATTGGAAGTAGAGCTATTGGAAGTATTATATGAGTTAATATTTGTAAATCACCCAGAAGAGTACTCTGCGTCTAGTAAGCACTACATGAAGGTTGTGTAATACATTAAAAGCTGTATAAATATCATTATATTAACTTTTATGGCTATTTTACATGTTTTAACAAATTTCTTTGGATGACAGAATCGCCTTGGCTGATAGGTTTACTCGTTTGTTTTAGAACAGGATAGAATTTACAAGTTGTGGCTTAGGTGTCCCATGGATTAGCCTGGGTTCCAATTTCGGCTTTGCCTCTCAACTCTGAGGCATTAAAACACTACTTAACTTCGCTAAGTCTCAATTTTATCATGAATAGGACCATTAATACCTACTTCAGAGGGTTATTGCAGGGTTCATGAGATAAGGTTTGTAAAAAATTTAGTCAAGTGCCTGGCACTTAGTAAGTGCTCATTGCTTCTAGGCAACAAATGATTGAGAGGTCTGGTTTGAGAAGGTTGTCCAGAACATTTGTCATGAATCCCCGAAGCTTTTCCTTCAACCCCACAAGGAGGTGCTTGAAATGAATTTGATTTTGATTTCCGGACTTTCTTTTTTTCAGCTGCAAAACTCTTTCTTCAAGCCAAATCTTAGACGAGTGTCTAGTCTAACGTGGATGGATGCAGTGGGTAGGGGGTGGAAAGGAGACCCTCTGTCCACCCACAGTCTTTCTCACACACTCCCTCTCTGCATTGTCCCTGAGTCATCTCTGTGGAATCCCAGGGTTCCTCAGCACAGTTTGATCATTTATAGGACTTGAAGTTCTCTAAACTCTTTTCTACCAGCTCTGACATTTTATGACCTCCCCAGAGCTGGCATTTCGCCATGAAATAAAGTGGAGGTTGAAATTATACTGACACAACCTGTTCCCTAGGCCAAGGCCTCTTCGGACCTAGCCAGTTGTTTTCACCGCTGACTCTCATGCTCATCAGTTCAACCCTCTCTCTTTGGGAACAGTCCCTTCCATTCCACCTGCTTCTGTCACATGGAGAGAGGGGGCAGGAAGCTGAGAAGAGGCCACCACCCAGCTGTCTCAGGCCTTATCTAGGGGCCTAGGCTCTAGCATCTAGTGAAGCCACCTGACGGGCAGAGGTTGAGTTTGATAGCAAGTCCCTTGGCCAGTTGCAGAGCATGGATTTAAAATAAGCTAGCTAAAGAAAAATGAGCTCTCTCTATACTTCAGTGCGCTTCTGCAGTGAAGAATTGAATGATCCGTCGAATTTTCTTCTCTAGCCCTGCTTGCTTGTATGGATGTAAACTGCCCAGTCAAAACTCCAGCCAGCCATCCGTGACTGGGGAGGAGCAGCTCTACCTCCTTGCATTCAGAGCAGGTCACTTTACTGCTCAGACCCTCAGGGGGCTTCCACTTCCACTGAGATGAAATTCGAAGACTTTTCCTTGGCCTCAGACCTCATCTCTCACCACTCTCCTCCTGGCCCTTGCATGCACTCCATGTCCATCCCAGCGACAGTATACCATGCTCACCTGGTGGCCTTCTAGGCCAGCTGTGACCCAGTGGATAAGGAGCACAGTGGTGGCAGAGTAACAAATGAGACCGTCAGGCTTTGGTAAAGGCAGGTCAGGTCCTTTAGGTCACACTGTGCACCATGCATTTTGCCTGACCTCTTTCAGTGTTTGTGGTTGGGGACCACATTGGATTCACACGAGGCCAGCCCTTCCATGACATCCAGCATCAAATATGAGACATCGTTGATTTTAGTAGATTTCCCATTTTCCAAATGTCTTCTGTCCCAGATTTCAAACTTGGATATTTGGAACTGCAGACCTATATGGGACCCCACTGTTGTAGAAAATATGGTTTACCAAAATCTGGAAGCTGCTTAGATAATCATATTTGACTCTGTAGTTCCTCCAACATGGGAAGCATCGTCTGCTCTCTGGGCCTTTGCACATGCTCTTCCTGCATCTGGAAGACTTTCCCTCCAGAGAGCCTCATGGTTCCATCCTCTGTAACTCCCTTCTCAGAGAGGCCTTGCCTGACCATCTTATCTACAAAAAGCATCCCCAGTCTCTTTCTAGACCTGCACCCTCCTCTTACCTCATAGCTCTTACCTCTGTCCTGCATAGAATTGGTACACAGATTGCTTGTTGTCTTCCCCGCTCTTTCTCTGGAGAGCAGGGACTTGTCTACTGAGGATGCAGTGAGGATCCTCACTGGGCCCCTGAGGATGAGGGTTCAATCCCTGGCCTCACTCAGTGGGTTAAGGATCTGGTGTGGCTGCAAGCTGCAGTGTAGGTTGCAGATACAGCTTGGACCCACTTGTTGCTGTGGCTGTGGTATAGGCTGGCAGCGCTCTAATTCTACCCCTAGCCCGGGAACTTCCATATGCTGCAGGTGCAGCTGTAAAAAGAAAAAAAAATCTTATTTTAATAAATACTGTGATATAGAAAATGTAACTGACATGGAACTCGTTTCACGGTGTTATTGTTCAGGATGGAGCCAAATTTATTTAGATTTAAAAAACGAGTGATTGGAGAGTTACTGTGAAGATAAGGCAAAAATCATGAAGATGCAATGAGAGTGGCTGACCTTTAGGCTACTCTGATCCTTACTGACATGAGGAATCCTTGACTTGGGGCCAGGAGACCTCAGTTGTGCTATCTCCTCCAGGGCACGGAGTTGCAGAGACAGGGGTTCTCTGCATTCAGCACTGGGCATCTATGAGATCACTCTGCTCTTCTTCCCAGATGACGTGTCTGGTCCTGGCCTGTCTCTGGATTGCTGCCAGTCCCAGATATTTCAGCCTGCATGCTTTCTGATTCCTCAGCACTTCCCAAACACCTGCCATCCCTCGTGCTCTTATTTCTTTCACTTGCTTCTCTCAGGACTGTATGCCCCTGCCAATAGCAACCCTTATTGTCAGTTACCATCTCTTTTAACATGTTAATTTTTTGAAACTTATCAAGGGCGCATCAGAGGAAAAAAATGTTCTTAATTGCAAAAAAAGTAGATGCTCATCGAAGCAATTTGAAGAGTAAAAATAAAGTGTAAACGTTTTTCCTGCTCCCCTGTTACTTTCACTCAAATCTCATTCACCAAGGGCAACTTCTTCCCCAATTTGAAGTAGATTCTTCCAGGATTTGTCTTCTTTTCAAGTATTTGTACATACAAGTAAAAAAATAAAATGAAGCATTTTATGTTTACTATTCAAGAAATTTCTTTTTGCATTCATCAATAAATCCTTCCATGTTCCAAGCCTACTTCATCTTTTTAAACAGCTGCATAGAATTTTATCATGTGCTCTTTTTTTTGGAAAATAATTTCTAAAGGCCATCGAACCACCTTCCATCTGACTACATCAAGTCCAAGTCCTGAGTTAGGCCCTAATGCCCTGAAACATCCATCGTATATAATGATTAACTTCTTTTCTTTTATTTATTTATTGATTTTTTTTTTTTTTTTTTTTTGTCTTTTTGCCTTTTCTAAGGCCGCTCCCTGGGCATATGGCGGTTCCCAGGCTAGGGGTCTAATCGGAGCTGTAGCTGCCGGCCTATACCAGAGCCACAGCAATGTGGGATCCGAGCTGAGCCTGCAACCTACACCTCAGCTCACGGCAATGCTGGATCCTTAACCCTCTGAGCGAGGCCAGGGATTGAACCCGCAACTTCATGGTTCCTAGTCAGATTCGTTAACCGCTGCGCCACAACAGGAACTCCATGATTAACTTCTTTTCTAAGTCTCGAGGATGGTACAGGTATGTAACAGCCTTGGAAGAATTGAGAAAATAGTCACTCCAATAATTTTTTGTGGTTCGAATGAGAAACCTTTCTTGAGAAAGACTAGATCACAGACACAACTTTGGCTGTTCACTTCTTTCTTGCCTGAGGATACTCTCAGATGTCTCAGTTCCCTCTATTCTAATAAGGCATCAGTCTGTGACTTTTTAACCTCCTCCATAAAGTCTTCCTGAATTAATAGATAAGATCAGTGTCTCTCTGAATAGACACAGTTATCACATACGTACATACTATAGGGGAGGGAAAAACTCTCTCTCTACCCTCTTAGATTCTGTGACTGGGGCTCTGGAAGTCAAATGGACAAAAGTCATACTAAAAAGGGAAAAACAGTTTATAAACTTGCTCAGTGATATGTAATTCAAAGGGGTGGTTACAACTTGGGGCTTATTAGCTCTTTCAGAAGGAATAGTAAGTTGAGGGGGGAAGTGACAAGATAAAGAAAAAGGGATTCAGGCTCTCTGAAGTGGCCAGGTGTAGGCAGGTAGATATATGGGGGAAACCAATGGAAGACAAGGGCTGTTTTAATAAGATTTGTTATGTTCATTACATCTCTGGCCTAAGAGTCTCTGGTGATGAAGAGTCATCCTGCCCTTCCGGTACAGGGAGGACACCTTTCGCACATGAAATTTTACATCCTGCTTTTGGGTGGAAGGAGGAGGTCAGAGCCTCTCCTGCACCTGCTGTTTCTCAAGTATCTTCAGCTCAAAATAATCTCTATGCCAAAGTGCTATATTTTAAGAGGGCGTATTATGATTCCCTACAATGCATACAAGGCAGACTAAATGGCAACCATTGCTACCTCCAACAAGAGTTCTTACTATTAATAAATTCAGCTAATGCTTATTAACCCGTGTGCGTGCCAAAGACTTTGCTAAGCATGTTGCAGAATCTATTTCATTTAATTCTTTTAACAATGCAGTGTGCCTCAAAAAGGTAAAGTTAACCTCTCGACAATCACACAACTACTAAGTGGGAATAGGCCAGGAATCTAACTCAACTCTATGTGACTACAGATTCCTTCTGGTTCTCCACAGCCTCAGCATGACTATTGCGCTAAATTCAGCCAGTAGTTGGAGTGCAGTTATCTTTAGTATTTTTGAACTTTGCAGTGCCAAGTACCCCCTAAGACTAAAAGATTCCTGTTATTCATCTTAACTTGTTAGTCCTCAGAGGTGAGGAAGATCTTTGCACACAATGGACACTTAAATCCATTTGAATGATGACTCTGCTGCCTTTATAACTCTGACAGCAGTTTGGAGTGGAGTCCAACACTCTGGGCCGCTCGATAAATCCTTGTCAGAGTGATTGCTGATGGCTTGTTTTCTTTCCTTTGCTGGAGTATTTATAGAAGAACTTTCAGCAAGCTCCAAAATGTAACACTCTCCAGAGATACTTTTTGAACCTTGAAACTATGTCCTGTAAAGAGAAAAAAAGTGCTAAGATTTTGGATAAGGCTCAAATATTGATTTGTAAGTACCCCTCGGAGAATTCAGCTATGCTTTCTTGAATATTGTATTATTCCTATCCAGTTCTACCACTATTTAAAACAAACTAGTAACATATTTAAATAAATTATAACTAAAGTTTAAAGTTATTTTAGTAATTTTATTGCCAAAGACAAGTTGTTGAATTACTTCAAACTCTTCTCAGAATCCGAGAGTCAAGCAAAATTTACAAACGGCCTAGTCCAATACTATTATTTTTCAAAATAAGAGTTATAGAGAAGAACGTGAATTTGCCTGAGGTCACAAAGCTAGTCTTTTGTCTCAGTTATAAGTGAACAAATCAAACTTGATATCTATAATGGATTCTTTTGGATGTGTTGCCCATTTCCTGAATTTATTACTTTTTTGTGGTATCTTCGGTCCCTGGCATAATACAAACACAGTATACAAGTGCTCAAGAAGTGTCTACCGAGTTGGCCTGTTTCAAAAATATGATATGTTTATAGACATAATAGTTTTTTTCTTTTTTTTTTAGGGCCACACCTGAGGCATATGGCAGTTCCCAGGCTAGGGTTCGAATTGGAGCTGCAGCCAGCCACAGTGGTGTGGAATCCAAGCCACATCTGTGACCTATGCCGCAGCTTGCGGCGATGCTGAATCCTTAACCCACTGAGGAAGGCCAGGGATGGAACCTGCATCCTCATGGTTTAGTAGGCTTCTTAACCTGCTGAGCCACAGTGGGAGCTCCCTGATCTAAATATTTTTAAAAATAGAAATGCATGCATACTGTAAAAGAAAAAGTATGGAGCCAAACAGCCAAGGAAGACTTTGTTGCCATAGGGGATAGAGATTGAACTCAACTCTTTTGAGACAAAAGGTGTTTCTAAAATTTTTAAACACTAAGGTGAGCTACTGAGCAAGTTGTAGAGGATGGATGCTAGTGGGGAGGCTGGTCATCTGTGTCTGCTGTTAGGCTCCGATCTGCCCACAAAGACTGGGAAACGGGGGACACTGTTGTTGCTGAAACTCACCCTCTGTCTGCCAGTGCCAAATTGAAACTCAGAGACAGAGTTTTGGGTAGAGGAGAAAAAGATAGCTTTACTGCTTTGCCAGGCAAAGGGGGGCTTACAGCAGGCTAACATCTTAAAGACTGTGCCCCCTCAATGGAAAGAATTGCGAGGAGGAATTCTGGAGTGAAAAGGAGCAAAACAGGTTTTCAAATAGGAATCAAGATTGGGGCCGACATGCATTCTTCTTTCTTTGGGAGACTCTTAGTCTTTAGAGCCGACATCAGGAGATCTCTGCATGATCATGGTGGTGGTCTTCTGGGTTATTGCCTAGAATAACAGTGCTTGCAAAAAGGGTATACTGATCAGAGATGAGAACAAACTAGGAAAGTTCCCGAAAAGCATCATGTGCTAATAATTTTTGACCCACAGGCAGTTGTGCCTAATTAAGCAGGGTGCCTAATCTTTGGCTTACGTGTGATTGTGTTTAGGGTGCAATTAAGCCAGGGAGAAGGACAAGGAAGCACTCTAAGCCATTCATTTTTTTTTTTTTTTTTTGGTCTTTTTGCCATTTCTTGGGCTGCTCTCACAGCATATGGAGGTTCCCAGGCTAGAGGTCGAATCGGAGCTGTAGCCGCCGGCCTACACCAGAGCCACAGCAACACAGGATCCAGGCCACATCTGCAACCTACACCACAGTTCACGGCAACGCCGGATCCTTAACCCACTCAGCAAAGCTGCAATCTCATGATTCCTAGTTGGATTCGTTAGTCTCCACCACGATGGTAGCTCCCTAAGCCGTTCATTTTTGAGGTATTCATTTCTAAAAAAAGCATAAGGAATATAACTTTCCTCTTAGGTGTATAAAATGCCTATATTAGTATGCGTATCCTTTTCGAGGCAACCGGGATCTTGCCCCAAGGCTGTACTGTTGTTTTTTGACCCTTCCTCCCTTGTCTTCAACTCCCCTTCCTGCCCTGATCAGCACCTGTCTGAACCTGCCCCTAGGAACTCAGGGAAAGCTTTGGTGGCTGAAGAGGCCCATTTTCTAAGAACAAGAAGTGGGGGACACAGGCTTCTGTGCCCAGGAGCCCCACAGGGCTGACCATCCACGATGATTACATTTCAAAGGAATGGCTCCCAGTTCCCAGTGAAAAGTGTTCCTAGGTGTGGCAGAAGGTTAGGGGAAGATTTATATTTCAGAAGGAGAAGAAGAATTTATGATGACAAGTTTTCTAAAGTAAATGCACTGAGCAAAGGGAGGCCAAGGGTCAGGGGTCAGGAAGAAGCCTATAAAGTTTAGTCCAGCGGAGGGGACAGAGGGTGTCTTGGTCAGCACCTCCTGGTAAAGAAGGAAGTTTAAACCCATCTGTTTACTTTTGCTCTCTCCCAAAATCCTAATAAAATGCTAACAAAAATGTTTTTGTTGAGTCATAAAACCACAGGGATAAAGACAATAGGAGTAGAGATAAGAATAAAGAATTTTGGAAACTGGAAAGCAGGTAAAAGACCAGAAACTGACTCTTGGTAGATTGAGTAATTGCTCCCCCCCACAAATGTTTCTAAATTGTCAATGCCAGGAATGTCTGGATGTGAAGATAGAGCTAAAAACAGGGTGATTGTTTGAATAGCAGAAATGAAAACTCAGTGAAATGGTTGGAATAGTAGTTTGGGGACATCTAATGGAACATGGAACAAAAAAAACCAAGAGATGAAAAAAGAGAGAAAATGTAAGAAAATTAAAGACCTACTCCCTGAAATCAAATATCCAAAAAGGAAATTCTAGAAATAAAGAATATAGAGGGAAAGAATTAAACAATCAAATAATGCAAGATAATTTTCCAGCACCATCAAAGGCATCCATCAAAAGGCATCCATGCTAAGATGCATCATTGTGAAATTTTAGGATGTCAGGGGCAACAAGAGATCCCATACATTTCCGGAGAGGAACAAATGAGGTTGCATGTAAAGAATGAGGAATCAGAATGACAGCAGCATTTGAAAGTGAAAAGGCAATGGAGCCTTTAAATTCCAATGGAGATAAAATTTTTGATGAAAAGTATTCTCCAACAGAGAATTTCAACCTTTCCAAGCTATCACTTACGTGTGAGGTCAGACTAAAGAGCTTTTTGGGTGATCGAAGTCCCCCATATTTTACCTCCCGGGCCATTTTTCTTAGGTTAATGTGTGTCACTGAAATAGAGAAATGAACTGAGAGGGAAGAGAATGGAAAGTAGGAATGAAGAGATCCAACATAGGAAAGAGAAAAAAGGAATATCTAGAGGACAGGGAACATTAATTCCAAGATCACAAGTGTGCCCAGCCTAGATGGCAAGTTTAGACTACAAATATTCTATGCTCTCACTTCTGTGTGGAATATAAAAAAGCCAAACTTGTGAAAACAGAGTAGAGTGGTGGTTACCAGGGGCTGGTGGTGGGGGTGCAGTGGAGATGTGAGAATATAAACTCTGAACTAGTAGATAAATAAATCCTGGAGATCTAGTCCACAGTAGAGTGCTTTCAGTCAACAGTCTGTATTATAAACTTCAGAGTTGCTAAGAGACTAAATTTTAATTGTTCTCACCCCAAAAAAGGAAATAATTATGTGATGATAGAGGGGTTAGCTAATGCTAAGGTGGTAATCATATCGCAATATACAAATATATCAAATCAACATGCATATGCCTTAAACTTCCCCAATGTTATGTGACAATTCTAACACAGTTAAAATACATCCATCCATACATGCAAACATACATCCATACACATACATACATAATTTTAAAAAGATGTAATGGAGTTCCTGTCATGGCTCAGTGGTTAATGAACCCGACTAGCATCCCTGAGGATGCGGGTTCAATCCCTGGCCTCCGTGGGTTAAGGATCCGGTGTTGCCGTGAGCTGTGGTGTAGGTTGCAGACGCGGCTCGGATCCCTTGTTGCCGTGGCTGTGGTGTAGGCCAGCATCTCTAGCTCTGATTGGACCCCTAGCCTGGGAATCTCCATATGCTGTGGGGGTGGCCCTAAAAAGACAAAAGACAGAAAAAACAAACAAAAAGAAAAAGTAAAGATTCCCAGTTTTCATTATAAAGAGGAAAGTGATAGTGTACCTAAGAAGCGATTTAGCTATATGATGATGGTTTGGAGCTTAAGTTAAGGATAAGGTCATAAAAACCTGAGAAATTGAATATCCAAACGGACAATGGGCAGGCCGTGTGTAACATGGAATTCTGCCCCACAGACTGCAGCATTCAGCCCAGAAAACCCGCCCACTAGCTCTAGTAGCCCAAGCACTGGCCCAGGAAGCCTGGCTGCTATCTGTAAAGAAAGACTTGCAGGAAGTGAGACCACCATCTCTAACAACTGGTCCATGGAGCCACATAATGATCCCTGTTAACAGTCAGCCCCAAACAGCCAGGATTTGATGAATGACTGACAGCTTCCCTAATTTTTGTTTCTGCTTCCAATTTAGGACCAACGAGAGAAAGCCGAATAGGTACCTATGTACTGCCAACCCATGACCTGGATGCCCTGCTTCTAGTTATAACGTCCACCTACAGCTTCCCCAGGCCAAGAGCCTCTGCTCGGGGCAACCCGGAGCCTTCCCTTTGTTCCCCTGTGAAGCTTTCCTACTTTACCGCCTGCCTTTTTTACTTTCGCTGAAAAGCAGGTGATGGTGTCTGACTCCTTTGGAATAGCGCCCTCTGAATAGCCTTTACTTGTTCACTTTTGGCTGGTCTTAGTTTATTTCCCAAAACCCAAGCCCTCACCGCTACCACCAGCACAAAAAGCCATTTTTAAATGCAATGACTTAAAAATTGTAATAGCAGTGATCATTTACCATGAGACTTAGCTGTGAGTAGGAATTTCATAATCATCCTTTTTTTTTTTTTGCTTTTTTAGGGCCACACCCTCGGCATGTGGAGATTCCTAGGCTAGGGGTTGAATCGGAGCTACAGCCACCAGCCTACACCACAGCCACAACAATGAAGGATTCAAACCATGTGTGTGACCTACACCACAGCTCATGGCAACACCAGATCCTTAACTCACCGAGTGAGGCCAGGGACTGAACCCGCAACCTCATGATTCCTAGTTGGATTTGTTTCTGTTGCGCCATGATGGAAACTCCATAATCATAAATTTTAATTTACATTTATAATTATGTTTGATTTACATTAATCCGTAAATTTTAATGTAAATATGAACTATTAACCTATGTTTTTATTTGCTTTCATTGGTAGAGTTAAAAAGCTTACCTAGTCCATTGCACTGAAGGAGATAAAATTTTTTAGAAGAACACTATGTTATTGTGATATAATTTGTATACAATTAAATACATTTTTTAAAGTGTATATTTAATGAGTGTTGACAGATGTACTCACCCATGTGACCACAACTACAGGAACATTTCAGCATCCCCAAAAGTTCACTCGTGCCGGGTCTTAGACCCCCAGCACATACACCCAGCCCTGGGCAACCGCTGATCTGCTTTCTGTCCTGTAGATGAGATTTCCTTCTGAAAGAATTGCACAGAACCAAGCAGTACCACTGTCTTACTGTTTTGCATCCTCACCAGGGAGCATCAGTCTTTCCCATCAGCTCCAGTCAGTCTGGGCAGACTTTCACATTCCAATACATCTAGTGAGTGCCTGGAGTCTCTCCGGGTGGTGTGGTTCTCTTTGGTTTTAGGAACTTAGCATATGCTTTTGTTTTCAGTGATTTCCCTCCCACATAGACTTCTGGCTATTTTGCTTTCTGGAACAGCTGAGAAAGGCCAGGTATCAACAGACAGGACATTTCAGGGTATTAATTCCAAGAGACTTAAGGTATTGTGGTTGGGGTTAAATGGGGACCTACTTTAATAGGAGCGCTGAACTTGTTCAAATATAAGATGAGAAGTAATCAAAGCATAATTTCCATGATACAGATCCTGTGAATCTTAATGGGCCTGCACGCTCCCTATTCTGAACATGTTATTCCATATCCTAACTATTCTATTATCTTCTTCCTTCCATGAAAGTCAGATTATTTTGATGTGATTTATGAATGGTAACATTCACCCTTTTTAAGTGTGTTGCAGTTCAGTAAGTTTTGACAAATGTATGCAGTCCTCTAGCCACTGCCACAATCAACTAATACTTCTGTCATCTCCCATATTCTCTTGTGCTTCTGTACTTAACCCCCTACTCCATCTCTAGCCGTTGGAGCCATGGATCTGATGTGCTTCTCCCACATGTCCCATACTTGGAAGCATGCAGTGTGTAGCCCTTTCAAACTGGTTTCTTTTGCCTAGTGATATGCTTTTGAGATTCATCCACATCAGGTATATAAGTAGTTTGTTTTTTATTGCTGAGCAGTATTCCAGTGTATGAACCACAATTGTTTATCAGTTTGTCTGTTGATGGACATATGAATAACGTATGGTTTTGGAAACTATGAATAAAGTAGTTATGAATAGTTGCATACGTGTTTTTCTGTAATATATACTTTCTTATTTCTCTTGGATAAATACCTAGAATGGGACTCTTCATTCAAATCGTTTGTCTAAATTTCTAAAAAAAATGCCAAACCAGGAGTTCCCGTCGTGGCGCAGTGGTTAACGAATCCGACTAAGAACCATGAGGTTGCGGGTTCGGTCCCTGCCCTTGCTCAGTGGGTTAACGATCCGGCGTTGCCGTGAGCTGTGGTGTAGGTTGCAGATGCAGCTCGGATCCCGCGTTGCTGTGGCTCTGGCGTAGGCCGGTGGCTACAGCTCCGATTGGACCCCTAGCCTGGGAACCTCCATATGCTGCGGGAGCGGCCCAAGAAATAGCAACAATAACAACAACAAAAAGACAAAAGAAAAAAAAAAAATGCCAAACTGTTTTCTAAGTTGACCGTACAGTTTTGTTTTCTTACTGGGAATGTACTGAAGTTTCATTTACTCTGTAGCCCCATCAGCACTTGCTATTACAGTTTAATGTTTTTTTATCTATTTCAATACGTGTGTAATCATGTCTCATTGTGGTCTTAATTTGTATTTTCCCAGTGAGTAATGATGTTGAATATCTTTTCTAGTGCTAATTTTCTAACCATGTATCTTTAGTGAATTGTCTGTTTAAGCTTTTTGCTCTTTTTTAATTTTTTTTTAAAGTATTGAGTTGTAAATGTTCTTTATTTTTTTAGGGGGGAGGATCAATCCATTTTATTGAGGGCTTTGGAGGAGAGTCGAAGGCCTGGGAAAACAATGAGATGTGTTGTCCTTCTGGCTGGGATCTACCAGCGTCAGTCACTGAAAGCAAGTCATTTTTGAATACAAGTCAAAAATGAATACATTCTGAATACAAGTCATTTTTCAGATGTGTTTGGCAAATATATTCTCTTAGTTTGTTACTACTCTTTTTATTTTCTTCAAGGTATCTTTCAAAGAATAGAAATTTATAATTTTGACATAGTGCAGTTTATTAATTTGTCCATCCCAGTTTTACAAGGATTTTCCTTGTTTTTCTCTAGAAGTTATATAATTATACATTTTCTTTTTAGGACTATGATTCATTGTCAGTCACTTTTTGTATTTTTGTATATGGTATGAAATAAGAGTTGAGGGTTTTTCTTTTTACACTTGGATGTCCAGATCTTCTAGCACCATTTGTTTAAAAGTCTGTCTCCAGGAGTTCCCGTCGTGGCGCAGTGGTTAGCGAATCCGACTAGGAACCATGAGGTTGCGGGTTCGGTCCCTGCCCTTGCTCAGTGGGTTAATGATCCGGCGTTGCCGTGAGCTGTGGTGTAGGTCGCAGACGCGGCTCGGATCCCGCGTTGCTGTGGCTCTGGTGTAGGCTGGCGGCTACAGCTCCGATTGGACCCCTAGCCTGGGAACCTCCATATGCCGTGGGAGCGGCCCAAAGAAATAGCAAAAAGACAAAAACAAAACAAAACAAAAAAACAAAACAAAAAACAAAAAAACAAAAAAAAAACAAAAAAAATAAAATAAAAGTCTGTCTCCACTGAATTACCTTGGTAGTTTGTTAAAAGTGAGTTGATCATATATGTATGAGTCTTTTATTCCCCCTGGAATATCTATCAGAATAATGCTGACTGTAGAGTATGAACTGGGAAGTAATCATTCCTCTTTAATTTCTTGGAAGAGTGGGTAGAATTGGTATTTTTTCTTTTTAAAATATTTGCCATAATTCCCTAGTGAAGCCATATGGGCCTGGGATTTTTTATTCATGGGAAAGTTTATAAATACAAATTAAATTTAAAAAATAGATACAGAGCTATTCAGGTTTTTTATTTATTTTTGTGTGGACTTTGATAATTTTGTATCTCAAGGAATTTGTCTAATTAATTTCAGTTGTCAAATTTTTGCATGGTGTTTATTAGTGTAAAGTGATTCTTAATAATCCCGTATTTTCTTTTAAAATACTTTTTAGTACTGTTTCAGTTGCATCTCACAAGTATGGGGATGTTATGTTTTCATTTTCACTCAGTTCAAAACTCTTTCTTTCTTTCTTTCTTTCTTTCTTTCTTTCTTTCTTTCTTTCTTTCTTTCTTTCTTTCTTTCTTTCTTTCTTTTTGTCTTTTTAGGGCCACACCCTCAGCATATGGAGGTTCCCAGGTTGGGGGTCGAATGGGAACTGTGGCTGCGGCCTACACCACAGCCACAGCAACTTGGAGCCAGGTCTGTGACCTACACCACAGCTCATGGTGACGACAGATCCTCAACCCACTGAGCGAGGCAGGGCATCAAACCTGCATCTTCATGGGTATTAGTCAGATTCGTTTCTGGTGAGCCACAATGGGAACTCCCAAAATACTTTATATTTTATTTTTGATTTCGTCTTTGACCCATGGATTACTTTTTAAAGTGACATAGTTTCCAGAGAATTGAATATTTTTCCAGATAACTTTCTGTTATGGATTTTTAGCTTAATTTGGTCAGAGACATACATATTTTAAATTACTTGAACCATGTTATATTTTTTAAGGCTTTTTTATTGAGTATAGTTGATGTATAATATTTGTTTTAGATGTATAATATAGTGATTCACTATTTTTATAGCTTATACTCTATTTAAAATTATTACAAAATATTGGCCGTATTCCCTCTGCTGTACAATATATCCTTGTGGCTTATTTATTTTATACACAGTAGTTTGTATCTCTTAATCCTCTGTCCATATCTTTCCCCCCATCCCTCTCCCCCCTGGTAACCACTAGTTTTTTCTCTTTGAGTCCACTGATGTTTTGTTATATTCATTTGCTTGATTTTTTTCTGATTTTTTAAAAAAAATTTATTAAAGTATAGTTGATTCACAATGTTTCTTCAACTTCAGTTGTGCGGCAAAGTGACCCAGTCATACATATATGTACATTCTTTTTTTTTTTTTCATACTATCTTCCATCATGTTTGTTTTTTAAACTTTATTTATTTTTTTGGCTGCACCTGCAGCATGTGGAAGTTCCCGGGCCAAAGATCAACTCTAAGCTGCAGCTGCAGCTTATGCCACAGCTGTGGCAGTGCCAGATCCTTAACCCACTGTGCTGGGCCAGGGGTCGAATCCACACCTCAGCAGCCACCCAAGCCATTGCAGAGACAATGCTGGATCCTTAACCCACTGCACCACAGCAGGGACTCTGTTTTATTTTTTAGATTCCATGTGTAAGTGATAACATGCAGTATTTGCCTTTCTTTGTATGATTTATTTCAGGTCCATTTGAGGTTTCCTTTGTGCACCCAGAATATGATCTAACTTGGTAAATGTTCTGTGTGCACTTGAGAAGAATGAGTATTTATTCTGCTCTTGTTCAGTGAAGTGTTCTAGAAAGGTCAATTAGGCCAATCTGGTTGATAGAGTTGTTTAAATTTTCTATGTCCTTAGTGATTTTATGTCAGTTTGTTTGATTATTTATTGAGAAAGGGGTATTAAACTCTCCAATTATAAATGTAGATTGTTTCTCCTAGCTGTTCTGTTGGTTTTGTTCCGTGTATTTTGAAGATCTGTTATTAGTTGCATTAACATTTAGGATTGCTGTGTTCTCTCGATTAATTGTCCTTTATCATTGTGAAATGACCTTTTTTATCTCTGGTAATTCTTTGCTGTGATATCTGTTTTGCTGGACCTTAATATAGAAACTCCAGGTTAACTTTTTTTGGTCTATTCATTTGTAGTATTAGCATGATATATCATGTTTCATCTTTTAAGGGCTAACATATTTGTGTTTCTTTATGTGAAATGGACTTCTTGTAGGCAGCATATAGTTGGGTCTTTCTTTTTTGTCTGGGCAGACAATCTCTATCTTTTAACTGGAGTGTTTAGACTATTTACATTTAATGTGATGGATGATCCTTATGAGTTCCTTCTCCATGCACTGTTCTCCCATAGTACGATGCCTCACTAACCCAGTCTTCTGAAACCCGATTACTCTCTCTTTAGATCAGGTCTACTTGTGATCCCTCTCTTTCTATGATTCATGATCCTGAAAAGCCTCCAAACAGATAGCTATGGTGACTGCTGGGCTCACCTCATGTGTTTTCATTCTCTGAGAGAGCACAGTCCTATGTTGCCTGTTGTCTAATATCCCCAAACTGTTTCCTTATACATTTTGCCCAGTTTTCTTGTTTCTGGGTAGAGGGTAGGTCTAGTCCCAGGTATTCAGTCATGGCTGGATTGGAAGTCTCCCTCAAAACCTTTTTTTTTTTTTTAATGGCCACATATGGCAGCATATGGAAGTTCCTGGGCCAGGGGTCAAATTGAAGCTGCAGTTGCTGGCCTACTCCACAGCCACAACAGTGTAGAATCTGAGCTGCATCTACAACCTATGCTGCAGCTTGTGGCAATGCTGGATCCTCAACCCACCGATCGAGGCCAGGGATTGAACTTGCATCCTCATGGACACTATGTCAGGTTCTTAACCCACTGAGCTACACGACAACTCCTCAGAATCTTTAAAAATTAGTAAATTAGCTAAGGAATTCTTGTCTTTTTTAGGGCTGCACCTGTGGCATATGGAGGTTCCCAGGCCAGGGGTCATATCGGAGTTATAGCCAGTGGCCTATACCACAGCAGTGTGGGATCTGAGCCACGTCTGTGACCTACACCACAGCTCACAGCAATGCCAGATCCTTAACCTACCGAGCGAGGCCAGGGATCGAACCCTCAATGTTGTGGTTACTAGTCGGGTTCATTAACCACTGAGCCACAACAGGAACTCCATAACATGATATAAGTTGACAAAGGTATTAATTTAATATAAAGTGACATAGTATGGCAATATAATATCTACTTCACTCTTATTCTCTCACTTACTACCCATATCCTAGTATTGGACTCTCTCTCAGTAGTGAGAATTGGCTACCTCTTACCTTTTGTACCTTTCTGCATTGTAAGAAATATGTCCATGTGTGCACCTGTTGGAGTCCAGCTCCAGCAGCCAGGGAGTTTCCCGACGAGGAGGGGCGGCAGGTGCAGGAATGACGCACACTCTCGAGTAGTATTCACGCAGCCTCAACGTTATTGGTGGATAGCAGTGACTTAAATAGGAGAAAAGACTATAACTTGCAGAAGCAGTAACAGATTAAGAAGCACATTATCCAGGCAGGGTACGCTCTAAACCCATTAAAAGATAACCAGGTAGGACTAATAGATCACACTGGCCACAAATGTCAGAGGTGTAAGACTTCTCGTGACCTTTGTGATCACCACAAATGCATTGTGTTTTTAGGGCAGGTGCTTGGTTAGTAACTCAACAACCACAACCTGTTTTACTAACTTATATTTAACAATCAGCAATAGGACTGTATGCCTATTTTCTTTTTATAGATTAATAAATCAGCCAAAGAAAAACAGTTTGTCAAACTAATTAACTCTAAATGTTTCAAACTACGTCTATAAAACTTACAACAATTTCTTCTAAAACTACAAGTAGTAAATACCATTATCTTATGATTCTCTTACAAAGAAAGGGAATCTTCCTAAAGACTCATGTAATTTAGGTGTAGATAACAAGAGCTATTCTCCCAAACATTTAACAAGCAAGAATGACTCCCAAGATTTAGATAACAAGTTAATAAGCTTTTTCTTTAAGGCAAGGAATGAGGAGTTAAGGCATGGTAAACAGAGCACAGAGTAATTGTTAAAAACAGGAAGGACAGAGATTTAGAAACATGTTTTCTCAGGCATTACAGCCTCATGCTTTCTGTGTGCTGGTGGATGTGCTGCTTTGCAGCCTTTCTTCAGAATCCCCTGAACTTTGTCATCAGGCAGATTCTCTTCTTGAAAATTCTCTTCTTGAAACTAGGCTCACAGCTTGCACCCCAGTGTATCCCACCCTCAGGTCCAGTTTTTTCAATGCAGTGTAAGTGATTTTAATTACGAAAGTAGGAGTTCCCATTGTGGTGCAGTGGTAATGACTTAGCCAATATCTATGAGGATGCGGTTCGATCCTTGGCCCTGCTCAGTGGGTTAAGGATCTGGTGTTGCCATGAGCTGTGGTGTAGGTCACACGCAGCTGTGGATCCCACGTTGCTGTGGCTGTGGTGTAGGCCGGCAGATGTAGCTCTGATTCGACCCTAGCCTGGGAACTTCATATGCAATGGGTGTGGCCCTAAAAAGACAACAACAACAAAAAACAAAACTATAAAAGTAAGTGCAGACTGTTATAAACCATTACCCAGGATTTATAGTGCCCAGCTTTGAAGACAGGTTTGCTTGAGGTGTCTTGGTGGGATGTTGCTGTCCTGCTATGCTCATATTATTTTGGAATTAGAGTCCTTTTCAGTATGGTCCCTGAGAAGTCTGTATTTTCTTTCAATCTAAAAAGAGCCAGGAAATGGAGTTCCCTTGTTCCTATTGGTTAAAGATTTGGCATTGTCACTGCTGTGCTTGGATTTCATCTCTGGCCCAGGGAACTTCCACATGCTGCGGTCATGGCCAAAAATAAAAATAAAAAAATAAAATAGAATAAATAAAAAGAGCCAAGAGGTTTTTTTTTTTTCCACAGAGTATGAATAGTTGCTGCTTTATGCGCTTTATCTGATGTGTTTACTCTCTCCTCCTCCTCTTCATTATCATTACCATTTTAATAGTAATATTTTACAACCTTATTTAAGCTTTACCATTTATAAGTTATATTACATTAATTTTGTAATGAAAGTAATTATTAACTCCTACGCTGTAGAAAATGAAATTGAATTACATGAATGTTATTGTTGAGTCTTGCTCAAGGTCAGGCATGGATATGTATTAATAGCAGAGGTAAGACTAAAACTCCAGTTGTTCTGATTCCAAACCCCATGTAGATTTTTCACCATACCACAGTGTCTTTCCTGCAGGCCCTTTCTTATTTAGTGGCCAAATTGTTTTTTTCTCAACTAGTCTTGCCTTTGAAATTCATATTTGATGTAATTTTTTAAATCCCAGAAACTTTCAATCTGCTTGGCATCACAGAGCAGCATCTCTTTCATAAACATGTTAGAAAAACCCCAAGGTTCACAATATAAATGTTGCTGATGCTGCTGTCTTGATGGACACATTAAGTTCTTAAAAACTGTCCATAAGTCCATTTGTTCACGCCTCCAAAGCATTACTTTGAAACCTGTTAACTTATCCATTTCCATGTAAAGTTAGTATTCTTCAAAGAACTGTGCACATTGATGGGATTACTTCAGAATTTCAGACTTTCTCAGCCCCCTTCTTATCACTTTCATCACGCCCCAAAAGCTTTGCACTTTTTGAACATGATGGAGTTAATAACGTTAATAAACTGACTCAAAAAACACAAACACAATCTGGCATGCAGATCTGGTGTGTTTCGTCTGCACAGAGCTTTTATAAAATGTGTATTAGCTGCAATTTAAAACTAAGAGATTTCACAGAAAAATCAGAACATTCACACCACCTGGAAAAAGCAGAGTAGCTGTCCCCTGATGCCTCACAACAGCAATTGGCTAAAGCTGAGGTTTGGCTGCCCTCTGTTGATATGGTGAGCACGCCACTCCCTGGCATGTCAGGGAGTTTTACTTCCCTGTTGTCTTTTACTGGTCTCACTTCATTCATTTACTTTTTCTACCTGAGTTTCTGATTTCCGCCGCCGTAGGCTAACCAACTTCAGTCAAGGCTGCTATGTCTGGGCACAACCATGGTGCCATTTGTTGGTGAAGAGCAGGAAGGTGGGCTATAACTATGGAAAGCTGCTTTGTTCACCTTTAAGGATGGTTGTGAATGGAAAGCTTATAAGTAAGAGAAGCACTTATGTTTATTAAGTATGAGAAGGTAGCAGCATAAGTATTCCCCATATATCCCACACCTACATATTGCATGGGTTATTATTAATTTTTAATTATTTTAAAATTTATTTTGATTTTTTTGCTTTTTAAGACCACACTCACAGCATATGGAGGGTCCCAGGCTAGGGGTCGACTTGGAGCTACAGCTGCTGCCTGCACCACAGCCACAGCAATGCAGGATCCAAGACACATCTGTGATCTACACCACAGCTCATGGCAATGCTGAATCCTTAACCCGCTGAGCGAGGCCAGGGATCGAACCTGCAACCTCATGGTTACTAGTCGGATTCATTTCCACTGTTACTAGTTGGATTCATTTCCACTGCGTCACGACGGGAACTCCATCTGCATGGGCTATACCTCAGCTCCTAACCTTGACCTCTCAGGAGGTTTAGGTGTGTGTGTACATGAGCCTATGCACTGTGGGATACAGGAGCTGGAGAGATTGCTTTCTTTGAAGATTCTTCTCAGAGACCTAGCATTACAGGAATCTGTTCATCTGGTTTTTTGGAAGAGGTTCCATCTTTTCTGCATTGCTGTTGAAGATGACTTTTCATCACATAACAGAAAGAGTGTAACATCTGGAGTCTCGGCACTCTGGGAATGGTCTTATTTTTGCCAGTTACTATTTGATCTTTCTGGGGTCTTTAGGTTTTTTTTTTTTTTTTTTTTTTTTTTTTAACCTAAGAATCAGAATAATAACAACTGTGCAGTTTGGCAAGATGGTTGTGTGATAATCTATGCCAGGTTAGAAGCAGAGAGGATGAAAGACATAAATTATGCCTTACATCATGTTTATGGCTGGTTTACATGGTGCTTTAGGCTAGGAAGGTTGAAATATATTCCATTAATTTTGAAGACTTATTTTTTAAAATTTAACAAAAGTCAATATATTTTAAAAACAACTCTCTTCTGGTGTTTTAATAATAAAATGCTATTTGTTCAAGTTTGGTAGGGTTTGTACATAGCTCTATTATATAACATCTCTCAGTCCTGGGCAGACCTTCTATGTAGAATATGACTGGTCTTCAGATATAAGAGATAATAACAATAAAGTTTTACCTTGAGCCTCTGCTGTTCTCTCACTGTAGGCTCTTGTCCTGTGAGTGGTCAGCCATGACCTTGACTTCAGTATCACATTCTTGCAAGTGATTCTTTTTATGGCCTCTCACCTGAGATCCATGCACCTCTCTGATTATCTAAGTATATTTTTGTTTGAATTTCCCTTTTTCATCTCACAGTCTATGAATTAATCTCCTTCCCCAAATAGAGGCCCTTCTAAAGTCTCCTCTCGGTCAGTGGCTTCAATATTTTCTCAATTCAATGTAACTAGATTTATTCATTGATTAACATGGCACCATCATTGGATTTGGAATAACCTGTGATCCAATCTTCCCCTTTATTCCTTGCATCTATTCTTTTCTTTTTTTTTAAGGCCCACCCTGTGTCACATGATATCCAAGCCAGGGTTGAATCCAAGCCATGGCTGCAACCTGAGCCACAGCTGCGGCAATGCTGGATCTTTTAATCCACTGTGTTGGGCCAGGGGATTGAACCTGCACCTCCGCAGTGACCTGAGGCCACAGCAGTTGGATTCTTAACCCACTGTGCCACAACAGGAACTCCCTTGCATCCTTTTTTTTTTTTTCTTTTTCTTCTTTTTAGGGCTGCACCAGTGGCATATGGAGGTTCCTAGGTTTTTAGGGGTCGAATGAGAGCTACAGCTGCTGGCCTATACCACAGCCACAGCAGTGCAGGATCTGAGCTGCATCTGCGACCTACACTATAGCTCACAGTAACGCCAGATCCTTAACTCACTGAGTGAGGCCAGGGATTGAACCTGAAACCTCATGGTTCCTAGTCGGATTGCTTCTGCTGCACCATGATGGGAACTCCCTTTGCATCTAGTCTTGGTAGATATTTTTCAATATTCCTATCACTCCTTCCTTTTCCATTTCACTTAATACCAAGTTAGTCTAAGCCTGCCTCACTACCACTTGAATCGTAATGGAAATCCAACCTAAGGGTCCTGAAATAAGCTTTTTGTGAAAACCTTTCAGTGGTTTCCTATAGACTACACCATTAAGTCTGAATGTTTCTGCCTGTCTTAAGGCTTTCCATTTTGTATCCATATGTATTTTCATTTTGTATCTCATTTCTCATGAGTCAACCCTCCACTCTTTCAGCCTAGTCCTTTGCTTGCATGTTTTCCTTACATGGACACTTTTATTCTGGGTCTGTACAAGTCCAACAAGACCTAAGAGGGCTAGTGGTATGCCATCCCTTTCTAAGGCTCGTCTGACAGCCTCCAGTTCTTGTTTCCCTCTTCCTATTCTTCTATAACAGTAACAGTCTCCCCTGCAGTTATCACGCTCGCTAATCCATGCTTCTTGTTCACTATCATTTATGAGTGCCAGTTTTGCCTCTTCAACTAAATTATAAGCTCCTTCAGGAGAGATAGCACATCATGCTGTCTCTGTCTCTCAGATTGCTGGTATGTGGTAAATATTGATTGAAGGAAAAATTGAATGCCTTGTTGATTTATGGAAGTAAGTGAATTGAACCCTTATTGAGGTAAGTCAATAGTTTCCATTAGGTTTTGACAAGGCTTAACTTACTTTTCAATACATACATTCCTCTTGGGCAAGTAAGTTGTGTTTTTTAATAAACAAAATAGAGGAAATGCTGTAACCTATTTTTAAAGTAAAAACTGGGGCCTGTTTGATCAGTACAGAATGTACTTTTAAAGACGGTGAAACAAGGATATTTGAAATCAGGCCCGTTCTAGGAAAATCTAAGATATTTCGAAAAAAATCATTACTTCTCCAAAATTCATCATATTTCTTATATTTAAACACCTCTGGCTCACAAGAGAGAAAATCAGAACAACATTGGCTATAGAAGCTGACAATGGGATTGATTGCCCAGTGAAAGTGACAGGAACCTTCTGCCCACACAAGTACCATGTCGTTTTTCCACGAACTTGGCCTGCAGTGATTAAGTATGTGTATTTGAGAATGCTTCCAAAGGTTTGAGCAATCCATCTGGCAAAAGCATTTGACACTATGGGATTTGTTATTGCGGTGCTATGCCAGCACCAAGACTTATTTAATTGCATTAGTCATCAAGCAGCAGTGCCACTAATCTTGGATCTTACTGAGTACCGTCTGGATGGTGTGTTTGGGAGACCAAACAGAACTGAACAACTACAAACGTCTCCCATATTTAAGTCTGAGGTCTGGAGGTTCTGACCCTCAGTTTCCAACCAGTCCTGCAATAAAACTGCAAGGGTCACCTCATGCAAAAGAGGTAAATTGAGAGTGAAATGGTGAGAGTTGAAGGTTCCAGAAGGCCCGATCTGTCCAGAACAGTTTCCCCGGCACATGCTAAAGGTCTTCAGTTCTTATCATTGGAGTGATTTCTATATATTCGAGTGATAATTCTAAGAAGTCCCAGTTTAAACACAAATATGTTACCCGGAATTAGTTGCTTGTTAACCCCTTATTTCTCTGCCTAGATCTGTAAGAGCTAGCTAGTTTCCTCAGGCTGGATACTAAGGAAATTGAAGTCAAGTAGGTTGGTTGTTTTGGTGGTTCAGAAATACAAAAGCTATGACCATGAGATACTGCTGGTGGAAATACCAGGGTTACAAGGATATGTCCTGAAAAACTAGCCTTGGCATTCCCACTGTGGTGCTTTGGGAATCATGGTGTTTCTGCAGCCTTGGGACGAAGGCTCGATCCCTGCCAGGCACAATGGGTTAAAGGTATGGCGTTGCTGCAGCTGAAGCATAGGTTGCAACTATAGCTCAGATTTGATCCCTGGCCCAGGAACTCCATATGCCGTGGGATGGCCAAAAAAACCCCAAACCAAAACAAACACACCCAAAACAAAACCCACACAACCCTAGCCCTAGTAGTGAGAGGGAAGAGGGAGAACAGGGAGGAGGAGGAAACTTCCTCCTTTCTGATTTTGTCTCTCTATGGCCTGGCCTCTGTGACTTCCCATACCAGATAGCATGAGACGAAAGCCTTGCCATTATTTTATGAAGCCCTTTAGCTTTGCCAGTTGACACATTAGAAACTTACTCAAAACTTCCTCCCAACTCTCTGAAAGTTCAGCCAAGGAAAAAGAAGTTAAAAAGGCAAAGCAGAGAAGATAAAAAACAGACATTCTGTTTCCAAAAAATCAACTTCCTTCTTTGTCTAGAAAAATCTCCTTTTCTGCAAAATCTTGCCCTATTGTGGAAGGTTTTGTACTTCCACCTTAACACACCCTTGGAGATTTCCCTCCACTTCTGTGTGTGTCTCTAGGATAAAGTAATCCTGGGACAACTGGACTCGTTATTGCCTGTGGCAGGAGAACTAAAAAGGATTTGGAAGTGATCGGGCAAAGGTCATGATGGAGACTAGTGTGGGTGGGTAGCCTCCCAACGGATGGATAATTGGCTGGGGGCGGTATGTGGAGCGCCAATGGGCAAATGTGAGGTGGAGGAGGGGACACGCAACCAGGAACCACAACCAGTGATTCTCTAGAAACATCCCACCCACCCATTATTGATGTGAGACCTCCGTTTTAAGAAACATAACTTCAATATCAGAATAAACCAATAAGATTTTGGTGTATTTATTTTAATGGGCACACAGATAGTAGTTAAAACAGCAGTCTTTGTAAAATTAATCTTCATGATAAAATAAACACTGTTATCCTCTCATCCCTTTTAAACTGCCACTCTTCGACCTTACAATAAAATTGGCTTTCTCAGCAAGGGTCTGAGAGGGAAAATGCCACTGAACAAGATTACAAATATAATTCACATGCCTATGATTTTTATTTTAAGATTGGAAATCAACGCAAACCTCATTCATTAGCAGAACAAACCAAGGAGTTCTTCCTCCACCAAAATAAACTTTTAGATGCCATGATTACATTAAGAGCCAAAATGGTTTTTTTCCTCCTTGATTTTTTCAAGAGCACTCTTCTGGCTGCTGTGAGGCGCTGTCTGTCTCATCTGGCTTGGCCCACCGTAGCCCCCTCTGCCTCCAGTGGAAGACAGTGGATTGTTTGCAGCTGGTACAATAGAGTCGCTGGCTCATCCAGTCAAAACTTATGAAGAACTTTAGCCTGAATCTCCAAGATTTATTTTTCAAAATGATTCCATAGAGCAGTGACTCTGCCTGTACCGGAATGTCCTCAAGAGCACAGGGTTTAGGACGCCACAGGATCTTGTCTGTGCTTCTTGTGCAACTCCTCCTTCACCTTGGCAGGCATGCATCCTCAGGTTCAGTTCAGGACCTACAATGACCAAGAGACAGAGAGAAAGGAGATTTGGCTCCACTGGCCTGGAGTGGATTCCTGGCTCCAAACCCAGGAAATATAAAATATAAAAAGAAATAGCAAAGGAAAAGGAGCAAAGAGAATGGTGTGTTTGTGTGTGTGGTTTCAGGGGTGTGTGTGAGTGAGAAAGGAAGCAGCGCCTCTTCTCTCCTGAGACCCTGTACCAGATGCTGCTCATTCACCTTTCCAGGTTTACTTTCCACCTTTGCTGATGCGATCTTGCCCTAGAAAGCCCATCTTTATTAAGTCATCAGTGGGTTCCCACGCCCTCTGACTCCCAGTGGGTTCGACCAGTGGAAGGCAAGGGCAGGAGTTCTGGAAGCTAGAAGAAGGTAAAGCTGTAGCTGGCAAGGCTTGACTGTGCCCATCCGTGAAAGCCACGACTCCTGCCAGGTGGCAACTCCATGCTGCCCTCTCTGGGTTATTGTGGCTTTGCTCCTATTTTGCCCTTCACACCTGGGGTGGTACTGGTGATAATAGCCCTTTGCTGTCGCCACTTCTGGGATCCTAGCCCATCCTCTGTGGGTTCCCTTAAACCCTGCTCAGACCCCAATAAATAACCCCTTTATTAAACTCTCCTCGAATTGAATCATTTGAGTGTGCCGTTGGTTTCCCATCACTAGATTGGTAGATGTTCTAAATACAAGAGTGTTTGCAAAGGAGGTGATGGAAATTGAACTTAGGAGAGGTAGGTTAAATGGGAGTCATGTTATTCCTGGTTCTAGGGTTATTGATGCCAGTGGAATCGTCCTGTCCTTTTGTCTCCACAGACACACAGCAGAAACAAGTAGAAAAAGCAGTACCTAGGAGTCAGAAGGCTTAGAATCCAGTCTAGAATTTACCCTACACTGGGAACATGGCCTTTGTCAGTTAACTCTTGTACAACTCAGTTTTCTCATTTATGTAATGAAAATAATCTGCTCAATATACTTCACTGCACAGTTAGGAGATTCAAATAACATGATGCTTTGAAAAAATCCTTCTCCATATTTATTTGTCTTAAAAATCCTGTTGTTTTTTTCCAGGCCTAGCAGCAATATCAGCTCCGTGGAAGATTTCCTTGAATGTCCTAAGAAGAATTAATGCTCTTTCCTTTGTTTTCACATAGCAATTGCTCGAATCTCTATTAAAGCATCTGTCACATTACATTATAGATGAGTGTTTATAAATGTATTGCTTCATTGCGGGATCTGTTCTTTATAGGTTGGATTCCAAACACCAGACATATTGCTTGGCACTTAGAGATCTCAACGTGGGTTCATGGATGAATGTGTAAGCTCTTCTGTTTTATTCTCACTTCTTCATCATGATATGTTTACTATTTATCTTACCGTCACCTCAGCACCATGATGCCTGTCCCACTCCTAACTTCTAGGTGTAGCCCTCAGGACCATATGACATCACACTAAGCCAAAGACAACTCAGCAGACAGCTAGCTGTGTGTTGTCTGGTTTGGACTTATGAGCTATCCCAATCAGGTCTTTTTTTTTTTTTTTCCCTAAAAATCTGAACTATTTTGTATTCAGTCAAGAGAGCTTTGAATCAGGAAGGTTCTAGAAACCTGGGACATGGGTGTTTTTGAGATCATGTGAAAGCTGATGAGTTTCTGAGGAGGCGAGCCTGCAGAGGGAAGAGAATGGAGGAGGCGTGTGGAGATAAGTGAGCTGGGAGGCCACGTCACTGCTGACCAACGGGAATCCTGTTCCCCAGGTTTCACGGACCCTCGGAGGCAGGATTCCGTTGTGCTCAACAATCTTAGACTCTGCGACACTTCTGGTTGGCCCTCTGTGTCTCCTATGTATGTGACCCAGCTTCTCTTGGCAGTCCTGTGAGCTCTGACTGGAAGATCCATCCTAGTTTTTCTTCATGGTCCTGACAGGGTTCCTGAGAGCTCAAGTTAAGCTTTGTACTAACTCTGCTCCTGGGGGGCCCACTGTGGCCACTTTGCATTTGTCGGATACAGCTTATAGCTTGTCCTGTTCTTATATTCATGGGCTTTCTTCATGTTTACAAGGTGTTTACATCTTGGATGAAATCTTCTTTCTCTCCTAGCTGCTGAGCAAATGTCTCTTTCCTTTACCATCAAGGAAAATGTCTCTTTCCTTTACCATCACAATTGTTTTCTTCTTAACCACTAATTCCCATAGCTCATTGTCCCTTTTCTCTATCTCATAGGTTCTCACATGTCACACAACTTCTGATACCCCACATGTCTCCAGGGGGCAAAATAGAATAAGAACAAGCAAAGAAAAATGAAGTTTTTAAGTCAACAATTACTCTGGGCCAGCCTCAGACCTGGGGTGCTCCAGTCTCAACCTTGTCTCCCACAGCTGAGTCAAGGGCTGTCCTTCTGGGGCTCTGGGTTGATGGTGATTCCAGTGGGCCCAGGCCACACTGAATCAAAATGATACGATTGATTTGGGGCCCCTTTATTGAGTTGCTTCTGGGGTCTGATGAAGAGAAACCTTGAACCATGTCCCATAGAGGCTGCGTGCTGTCCAAATTCCTGAGGGTTGGAACCAACAGACTCTTCTCTGGCACTCAGAATGGGAAAGCTTCTAGGGGCAGTTCTAATACCTGGAGATGCTCAGAATCAGAACTCATCATATGGCTCTAAATTTAATATCACTTCTGTGGCAGAGGGTTGAGAAATGCGGAAACAGAGGAAGTAGGAGCCTAAAAGAGGAAGAGGAGCAACTTGGCCTTGGAAAAATGGCAGCAGACATGCTGCTTTCTCACTGTGAAAGTTTTTAGCAACGACCTTGTTTATAGTGCAGTTTCTGTGGCGAAATCCCATCCTTTGAGCTCCAGTTTTAGTGAGTGCAGTCTGCTTTTAGGCACTTATGCTAATGGTTTCATTAAATAATTATTCGTAATAATAGATTATTAAATACCTGATTAAATTATTAAAGAAGTGATGTAACATCTGGTTATTGAGTCCACTAATTGCCTTTATGTATATTATAATTTGCAGACTTTCTTATTGAAGTGGTCTTTTTATTTTTCTTCCCATTTTTTTTTTGTGCTTCATAAAGGCTTTCGCAATAAAAATGATGGTACAGAAGAAATATTGACAGCGTGACCAACAACTTGGCTTTACTTCCAAGGATCATAAGTGATGGTCAGAGGTTATGCAATGGCACTTGAGAGAGAGCAGACCTGAAGGAGGAAACCAAAAATCTTTGCCCAGATGTTCAATTTGTTTTGACCAGAGCCCTTTCACCGGGTCTCTCCCACATCTGTGCTCAGGGATTCATTGTAGGCAGCCGTGGTCCCTTTCAGCACGTGAGCAGGCCAGTCTCCTTCAAACCTCAGAGTAATGAACATCGCCTTCCGTTACAAAGAGGTTTGTTCCTTGCGTTAAAGTGAGAATCCAAACCTTGATGTTTATTAAAAACCTTATTGAAAAAACAGTGAGTGGTAAAATACAGTTCAGTGTCACAGGTTTTAAACAGAAGAACATAGGCCTCTTTACAAAGAGGTAATGATAAACACATTTAACCTGTTAGTCCCTGGTGAGCTGTAAATCAAGTTCTGAGATCTCAGGATCCCAAGGTCATTCTGTAAGCCCTGGCACGGGTGGCCTGAAATCACATCCTGGTGACACTACAAATTAGGCATGGACCTAAGGTTGTTATTTAATATCTGCAGGCCTCAGTTTATCTGGAAAAACAGAACAATGACAGTACTATTTCCCAGGCTTATTATGGAAATTAAAATAGACATTTTATAGAAGGTCAACGGTTTTCTGGTAGAGGTAGTCCCACTGGATTATGTATTCCAGTTCAGCTCCTTAAGTTAAGAAATCCAAATAGCACTGTCTTACTCCATTTGGGCTGCTATACCAGAATACCTAGGGTAGCCTATAAACAACAGAAATTAAAAAAGAAAGAAAGAAAGAAATATATTTCTTGCAGCCCTGGAAGCTGAGAAATTCAAGATCAAGGTGCCAAGGATTCAGTGTCTGGAGAGCCTGTCTTCCTGGGTCCTAGATGACTGTCCTTCCATTGTGTCCTCACACAGTAGGGGGGTGGTGAGAGGTCTCTCTGGGGCCTCTTTTTTAAATGCACTAAATCCCATTTATGGGGCTCTACCCTCATGACCTGTACACCATCCAAAAGCATTACCCTCAAATACCATCACTTCGGAGATTAGATTTCATTATGAGAACTTTGGGGGACACAAACATTCCATCTGTTACAAGTAGTATCTTCTGTTCTTGTGAACAGCTCATCTTCTCTTCCTCTTGGAGGCCAGCCCACAGCAACCAAATCATACTTTTCCTGAGTCTGGGCTAGTAGCCCAGGAGGAGGATGATTTGATCTACCTACTGGGGATCAGGCAAATTTTGTGCTGTTTCCAGGATTTTCTGTCTTTTGCCTCTCTGTGGTTCATTTCATTCCATCTCAGCCTATCTCCTTTATTTTTTCCTTGTTTCCCCTTTCTATGTAATAATCTACTATCATCCGATTTCCTAATCATGGTTTGCAAGAATAATACTAAAGATACTCCTGTTCTTGATATATTGATGTGACAAAAATTGATGCCATTATCTTTATTTGGGGAGCAGATTGGATTGTTACTGTGAAACTAACTGGTCAGAGCCACAGCCTCTGTGGTTTTCCTAGTTCTGCATGGACAATGAGCAGAACTCCATTCTCTCTTCTAGCAAAAGATGAGCTGGAGACTGATATATCGGCCCTCCCCTGGAGTAACAAACACAAGATGAAAGTAGTACATCTTCCATAGGTTGGCTCTTCTGTCCTGTGTTAGGGCAGAACCTCAGCAAGCTGGGCGATATAAGCCACTTGAATTAAACTTCAAGGTAGTTCAAAGGCAGTCTGGCTTTAAAATCTTTATGGAGATCTTCTTTTCCTACTTACTCTTTCATTTTCTTCCTCTTTTTAATTTTTAAAATTTTTTTTATTTTAAATTTATTTTTATTAGGGTATAGTTGATTTACGGTGTTGAGTCAGTTTCTGCTGTACAGCATAGTGACCCAGTCATGTACGTGTGTGTGTGTGTGTGTGTATGTATTTATTAGGATACAATATATATATATATAATCTTCCATCATGTTCTACCTCAAGAGACTGGAAATAGTTCCCTGTGCTATACAGTAGGATCTCATTGCTTATCCATTCTAAATGTAATAGTTTGCATCCACCAGCCCCAAACTCCCCATGCATCCCACTTCTTCCTCCCACCCCCTTGGCAACTGCAAGTCTGTTTTCCGTGTCCGTGAGTCTGTTTCTGTTTTGTAGATAGGTTCATTTGTGCCATATTTTATTTTTTGTCTTTTTAGGGCCATACCTATGGCATATGGAGGTTCCCAGGCTAGGGGTCTAATCAGAGCTGTTGCTGCTGGCCTGTGCCACAGCCACAGCAACGCCAGATCTGAGTTGCGTCTTCAACCTACACCCTAGCTTATGGCAACGCCAGATCCTTAAGCCACTGAGCGAGGCCAGGGATTGAACCTACAGCCTCATGGTTTCTAGTCGGATTTGTTTCTGCTACGCCATGATGGGAACTCCCATTTGTGCCATATTTTGAATTCCACATGTAAGTGATTCATTTGGTACTTCTCTTTCTCTTTGTGACTTTTTTCACTTAGTACGAGACTCTCTAGTTGGGATGTCATTATCTTTTAATTCTTTGTAAGGGCCAAGCTAATCCATTCTGGATTATTGCAGAAATTGCCATCTCTCTTCCACCCTCCCATGCAAGATAGAATAAAATGTTTAAAATCTAATCTGTGACACCTAATGGACCAGGGGAACACCAGTGTGCTACTGCAGACACCGAGCTTGGCCACGCTAGGAACTCATTGCCTTGTTGGAAAGACTGACAATTCAGGATGACAGATTCTCTAGGGGAAGTTACTACTGGAAAGTAGTGAGGAGATAGTGGATGCCAAGTGCAGCGGTTAATACTTTTTTGTTTTAAGAAAACCGTTTTTCAGAGTCTCCTTTGCGATAGGTTAAGGTTAAGGTGGTGAACTAGAGCAATGTTAGACAGTTTGCAGCTGGCTGGCTAACTAGACCCAAAAGATATTAATGAACAGTCAGTTAATCTGTACACATAGATTTCTAGTGGTGGACCGCAATAAGAAGGCTTTTGTATTAGCAGTTTAATAGTCATAGAAGGCAAACTCATAAATGTGTGTAGAAGACACATACAGGCCAGAAACAACTCATTTAAATAATAATGGTGTTAAGATTCATAGTGATCTCAGTATGTTGGGGCATGGCATCAAAATGAGTCAGATCCAACTTAAAATGGAAGAAGCCTTCATTTATGGTTGTACTGTTGTATCCTAATAAACATCCTTTTTTTTTTTGGTCTTTTTAGGGTAGCACCTGTGGCATATGGATGTTCCCAGGCTAGGGGTCACATCAGAGCCGTAGTCACAGGCCTACACCACTGCCACAGCAATGCAGGATCTTGGCCGAGTCTGCGACCTGTACCACACAGTTCATGGCAACTAGATCATTAACCCCCTGAGCAAGGTCAGGGATCAAACCTTCGTCCTCATGGATGCTAGTCAGATTCATTTCCACTGGGCCACGATGGGAACTCCTCCCTAAGAAACTTTCTTATTGCTTGTGCTGATTATGTCTATTTCTTTTCTTGTAGCTGAGGGATCCCCAGTCGAGACAGCTCGGGGGGCCTAACCTTGGGGAGCTGTGGGTTTGCTGGGGTGTGGATGAGGGGAACAGATTGGACTCTGTGCCTTGGTCTGCCTTCGACTGCAGCATTGGTGAGGCAGGTCGTTAATTTTGTTTTGAAGCTGAAAATGACATGAATAAAACCTCAAACAAAACACATTAGGTATCATACAAATTCTAGACACAAACCTGCCTGGAGCATGGTTGGAGCCAGCTGCTCTCTGCAGGGAGAAATCTGTCTCTCTCAGTCTCTTGACTTTTGTTTCCCATGTGCTGCATTTACTCTTAGATTGGTGTTCATCATACGGTGGCCGACGTGACCGTCAACATCTCTAATGTGTTTTTTTTTTTTTTCCATTTTTTTATTACTCAAATGAATTTATCACATTTGTAGTTGTATAATGGTCATAACAATCTGATTTCACAGGATTTCCATCCCACAGCCCAAGCACATCCCCCCACCCCCCAAACTGTCTCCTCCGGAGACCATACGTTTTTCAATGTCTGTGAGTCAGCATCTGTTCTGCAAAGAAGTTCCGTCTGTCCTTTTTTCAGATTCCACATGTCAGTGAAAGCATTGGATGTTGGTGTCTCGTTGTATGGCTAACTTCACTTAGCATGATCGTTTCTAGGTCCATCCATGTTGCTAAAAATGCTGGTATTTCGTTCTTTTTAATGGCTGAGTAATATTCCCTTGTGTATATGTACCACATCTTCTGGATCCACTCCTCTGTCGATGGACATTTAGGTTGTTTCCATGTCTTGGCTATTGTAAGTAGTGCTGCAATGAACATCGGAGTACATGTGTCTTTGCGAGTCGTGGTTTTCTCTGGATAGATGCCCAGGAGTGGGATTGCGGGATCAAGTGGTAGTTCTATGTTTAGTTTTCTGAGGAATCTCCATACTGCTTTCCACAGTGGTTGCACCAAAGTACAATCCCACCAGCAGTGTACTAGGGTTCCTTTTTCTCCACACCCTCTCCAGCACTTCTTGTTTGTAGACTTTTGGATGATGGCCGTTCTGGCTGGTGTAAGGTGGTACCTCATCGTGGTTTTGATTTGCATTTTTCTAATCATGAGTGACGCTGAAGATCTTTTCATGTGTTTCTCGGCCATCTGTATGCCTTCTTTGGAGAACTGTCTGTCTAGATCGTCTTCCCATTTTTGGATGGGGCTGTTTGTTTTTTTGGTATGGAGCTGCAGAAGGTGTTTATAAATTTTGGAGATTAATCCCTTGTCAGTTGAATCACTTGCAAAGATTTTCTCCCATTCTGTGGGTTGTCTTTTTGTGTTGTTTAGGGTTTCCTTTGCTGTGCAGAAACTTTGAAGTTTGAGTAGGTCCCATTTGTTTATTTTTCTTTTTATTGTCAATACTCTGATAGGTGGATGTGCGAAGATGTTGCTGTCGTTTATGTCAGAGAGTGTTTGGCCTATGTTTTCCTCTAGGAGTTTGATAGTGTCTGGTCTTATATCTAGGTCTTTAATCCATTTGGAGTTTATTTTTGTGTATGGTATTAGGGAGTGTTCTCATTTCATTCTTTTCCATGTGGCTGTCCAGTTTTCTAATGTGTTTATTAACCTGGCAAAATGAAACCCCTTCCTATTAGTTCTAGCAGAGACATAAAGTGCATGCTCACTGACCTGGCTTAGATCACATCCCTACACCAAACACTGTGGTTAGGGTAAGGTGACTGTGTCTAGGTCAGGTGCCCATTCTTGATTTGGAAGGATGAATAGCAGCAGATGGGATTACTTCTATCTAGACCACTTGAGGTAGGTTCCCATATGGAGAGGAATTCTATGAATAGAAGCAGAGAGAAATGGATACTAGAGAGGCAAGCATGACAGATGTCCACCCTGGAGGTAATATTTCCACTGTACTATTCACAATAATAGTGGTTAAGACTGGGTAGGGATTGGTTAGCAGAACTGCGATGAAAAAACTGAGGGGGGGTGTGAGAGCTGTTTTCAAGCTTGTGAAGAGTCTTCCTGAAGAGGAGGGCACTGGCTTGATTTCTTAATTCAGAGGATGGAAAAAAGACTACATGATAGAAAATTCTGGGAAGATAATATTAATTCAATATGTGAAAAAACTGTAAGGTTTATGGTTGTCCAACCTTGGTCAGTCACTGAGCAAGCTCTTCCCAAAAGGAGATCCTGACCAGGAATTTTTGCGGATGAAGAAGCTTCCATTGGGTGAGAAGCTGAATTAAAAGACTTATCTTTAAGTTCCTGCAGTTCTTTGATTTTTAAATGATATGGCAAGCATCCAGTGCATTACCTAGACAGCTTCACTGGAATCCAGCTACTTCAGACTGCCAAAGCCTATGGAAATTTGAGCCCTCTGAGCAAACTGATTTGGAGTGCCTGTGTACATGGGTATACCTCGGCATTTGTATAAATGTAATCTTTATAATCTTGTTGCTGGAAAGAGCCGTGTAGGTTCTGGGGAGTTATTTTGCATTTCTTGGCTTAAGTTTAAGCATGAAGAAGTCTCAGAAATGCTCCCATTAGCATGACCTGAGATATCTATTTATAAACATTTTGATTACATTATGATTAAAGCAAGTTGATTAAAAGGAAGGAAGGTAAAATTTAAGTTCTGTAATGAGTGGATCTGGTGAGTTTAGAAAATTCCGTGAAATGTTTCTCTAACACACTTATAGTCTCTGAGTGATAAAAATGATAATGATTCTAGCTTGTCTTTATTGAGTGTTCATTCCTAATATTAATAGGTAACATTTATTGCTATTATTAAAAACAGCTGGTATCATTTACTGGGAATGATTCCAAATACTTTACATGTATTATCTCATTTAAAACTCATAAGACCCCTGTGAGGAAGGTTTAATAACTTGTCAAGTCCATATAGTTGTAAGAAGCAGTACTGCAATGTACCAAAAATAGTTTCATAATGTGTTACCTTCTTTAAATTACGGAATAGCCGTATGAAGAAGATATAAATAATTCCATTTTAAAAAAGACGATGATAGGTATCAAGAAGTCACTTATTAAAGGTTACATCATGCAGCTATCAGTAGTGATGGAACTGAAGTCAAGCTGCCTCTAGAATTTGTGCTTTCTTTTGTTTCATCTTCTGGAATCCAGAATGGCTGATGCAGCCCTACCTGGATTGGTCTTGGACTCTGCTGTGAACTACTGGTTTTCTTCTGTGGGGTGGCTTCTACCACACTGCCCCCTGCTGGTCTGGGGTGTAGATGGTGGCATCAAGGGTCTGCTCAGCTCCTCAGGATTCCAAAGAGGGGCAAGAAAATCCTCAGCGGTCTTCACCAGCCTTGTTCTTCAGATTGTTAGCTCCTTGGGTGATACCAGCATTCCAGAGATTCTTGGCTTGTGGATTTTCAGAAGTTTCTTCACTTTCTGCTGCCAGGGACCATTAGGGAAAGGAGCTGGGGAACCTTTGCTGGGGGGACGGGCCTCGTTTTCCTGGAGCATGAGTTTATGTAGCAGTTGACAAGGATTAGGAGAGTGGCGTGAAAGGTCAGTGACCATGACTTATCATCTTAGAGTGTCCGATGACTAATAACAAATCTGTTGTATTTTTAATCCTGTTCAGAAGAAAATGAAGCAACTAGCTACTCAGGGGCCTCCGTATCTTTATAATTAATCTTTTGGTCGATCTGAGGTGCTGAGTCATATTATGTATATCAAGAATTCAGGAAACAAAATAATCTCCCTAAAGTCTCATGAATTATGTATATAACACTGGAATATATATATACACATACACACATATATATAGTTATATAGTTACATGTATAGAATCTACTAAAGTATATGTTCACAGTCTTCATTTGTCTGTCTGATCTCTTTATGTCTTGTGCCATGTTTGAATTATGCTTCATAAATTTTATTATGCTGAATACAATGACTTTTGCCAGCAAGCTTTCTGGAACCAGTTCTACAGTGGTAGTAGTGACCTAGGTTCTGGGTGAGAAGGTCACTTCTGAAATGGTGCCCTGGGAGGAGGGTCCCGAGCTGAGTCAGCGTAGCAGATAGCACAAGCAGAGTGGAGAACTGGACTGAGGTCATGGCTGGGAAAGAAACAAGCCTGGGGAGCAAGAACAAAATGGAAATAATTAGAGACTGAGCTGTGATGTCAGCTCCCAGGTAATGATAAGGTCCTTCATAGATTTGCCAAAAAAGTCCAACATCAGCTATGTTTTTGTCCTTGCATTTGTTCTGTAAGTTTCGTCAAGGTAGACAATAAAAGCAAAGCAAACTTACAAGCTCTCTGTAATGGTTTTTCTTTTGTGCCATCTCTATTCCAGACGGTATCTTTTCTGCCCAGGCTCACTTCTTCTCATGGCAGTTTTCTGAAATGAAACATAGTAAAGAACTTCCAAATGAAGGAATAAACAAATGCACGAGAATTTAGAGACTCGATGCAAATACAGTTTCAGCACTTCAGCCACAGAGAGTTGAACTGCATCTGCTGTTGTTATCAGCTGAATCCTGGCTGCTGCTTTCACAGCAAGGCTGTCCAGCTTTCAGAGGCATCCCCCTTACGTGACTTCAGAGGCCTGGCCAAGAACTTCAGAGAGCACAAATGTTATTTGGTCCATGATATCTTCAAAAAAGTGTTCCCCAGAATCATGAAGGAAGAGAGCTCAAAGACCTGACTGGAGGTTATTTATCTAGAATTGATTAACCAAGCTGAAAGAGCCCCATTCACCCAGCAGTGCCACAGAGAAGTTTGTGAAATCAGCTGAGAGATGAATGATACTTTGTTAATTTAATCTCACCTTAGATCACTGAGCTCTTTGATCAGAATACGTTCATATTTTCTCTTTCCAGAATTTATCTCAGAGGACCTAAAGCATTCTTTTTTGTTATTTACAGGAGATGTGGTGATGATATCATTTGCAAAATAACGTAGTGGAAATAAACCTGCTAATTTACACTCCTTAAAACGTAAGCTGTTAACTTATGAGTAACATTAACCTGATATTTCTTATAAAGCTCCTTGCTTGCCCCGTCCACTCACATAGAGGTCGAGCACTGCTATCGTGAGTAATGGCCACTTTCTGCTTGTCATCCCCATCCAGATAAATTTACTTCCCTCATCTACGCTCTGCTTCCCTGCATCTAGTTCATTCAGATGCAGACTAGGATGAGGCTTGAGGGTCAAATAGAAACAGCTCAAAACTGACTTCACAGGTGGGACAACCCCCCTCCCCCCCAACACATGTACCACGTGGTGCACTCTTGCTTTAGGACTGGACCGAGTAACAATGGATGTACTGTGGATGAAAAGGAGAAACGAAAGGGGAAGTGTCAAAACCATGGTTCCTCAGTAAATCCAGACGTATTCAAATGCTGACTATATGCTTATTGTGCTCATGCGTCAGCATGGTGACATTTCCCTTGGGAATTTAAATGGCATGAAGACTACTGAGTCCTCTAGATAAACCTGTGTTCTGTCTGGTATCCTATATGACTGTGATGTGGATGGTCAATAAAACATCCTAGGGCTTGGTTTCTTTTTAGGGCCGCACCCGCAGCATATGGAGGTTCCCAGGCTAGGGGTTGATTCGGAGCTACAGCTGCTGTCCTACACCACAGCCATGGCAACGCCAGATCCTTAACCCACTGAGCGAGGCCAGGGTTTGAACCCATGACTTCATGGTTCCTAGTCAGAATCATTTCTGCTGCGCCACGATGGAACTCCTAGAAAGAATAATTTTATCACCCTTTTTTGTGTATGTGACTTGGTAATGAAGTTTATTATTTTTAAAAATAAATTTTTTTGGAGTATAGTTGACTTACAAAGTTGTGTTCCTTTCAGGTGTACAACAAAGTAAATCAGTTGTACATATATATACAGCCATTCCTTTTCAGATTATTTTCACATATAGGTTGTTAAGTTTACTATTTAATAAGCAATTATCCAATAGTGCCATATTTTGCCATCATAGCAAAAGATACTTTGAGGAGAATCAGTTGCAAAAGCCATAGGAAATAAGTACTTGTACATAAATGAACTAATTTGAAATGCAGGTGAGAAAGTTTGTGTTATCCTGGAGAGGTCAGAACGGGGTGGGGTGGAGCATTGTTAGCAGCAGGCAGGTTCTCTGGGTGCCTGGCTAGGCCAACAGTGTGAGGGGACCCAGAGCGGGCTCAGTATCTGCTGAGGCATCAATAAGCTCTGACTTATTCTGAGACAAAGCAGAAATCCCAACTCAAGGGGAAAGACAAAGCATGAGTTTCAAACCGTAGTTTGGCTGTTGCTATAGTTGTCTTTTATTGGCTCAGGCATAACTGTGGGTATTTTAACCCCATGTAGAATAATTAATTTTCTGTTTATGAAGAGAGTCCACACAGGTTATGAAATCAGAGCCTCAAATAGTTCTGTAAAATGGGTATCATTTGCCAATTAAGTCAAGAAATGTCACTTGTAACTAAGAGTTTCCATTCAAACTTAGGTGTCCTTACTCCACATTTAGTGCCTGGCATTTAGTTATGCTGGGTCCCTGGGAAATAGCTGTATGTTAATTATTAAGGTCAATTTTAAATTTCTCCAGAGTTGAACAAAATTGGGATAACACACTGAGCTTTTCTCAAGAGATTGGTACAATGGTCTGCTGAAGTGAAAGTTTGCTTTGCAACAGAAATTGCTAATAATTTTGTAAATGAGGTTAATGGACCCATTTGGATGATGTTAAAATGTATTTACCCAAACATGTTTTGCAGCTTTATTTCCTGGAATCCAATTGTTATAAACAGTGGCACCATAGTAAACACAGAAGTGTAATTTTGCTAAGGAGTTTATTTTGGCCAGAGCAATCAGATTGATTAATTAGTAAAAGGATGATAAAGACCTTGGGGGGGGAAGTACTTAAATATGACATTTGAAAACCTTTCTAAACATGGATGTTAACTCTTTAAATATTTTGAGAGAAAAACTAGAGATTTGTAACACTAGGGAATTGCTTAAGTTTCTTTATCTGAATTTAAAATAATTATCATGTAATTCCTATAGATTATCCAGCTCTGAAATGAAATAAAATGGTATGAAATAAATGCAGGGATTTGATAAAGCATGATCTTCTTCAGGGACAGAAGGATTTATATTTATTGCATTTTTATTTGCACCAGTTGGTCTAATAAAGATATTTTTCATATTTAAAAAAATAGGAGGTTCTGATTTTTCTCCTTTATGGAACATACCTATCAAATAAGATACTTAAAAAAACTTACAGAGTCCTCCTGAATGTTTGTCATTTTTGAAAATATGCCTGCACGTTTCCCGCCAGCCTGAGTGTGGAAAACACATAGTGTTGTGGCAAGACCCTGAGGTTATCGTAACAGTTGAGTGAAAATAAAATAATGCCCTTGAAAGCTTCTGGCGCATAGTAGACCCTCAATAAGCAGGCATTAAATTCTTCATGGAGTTGGAAATTTATGGGCAAAAAAAAAAAAAAAAAAAGAATTTATTTGGAGTTTCACTTTCAAAAATCTTAAAAATCGACTTGGCTCCAAACTTTCAGCAAACATGCATTGTGTCCTTATGCAGTTGAGACCTTGGAGCCCTGTGCTATTTTCCCACAGCAGTGTAGTTCACGTGCCAGTGTTAACTGCATGCAGAGCTTATTTTGTCTTCATTAGCAAGAGCTGACAAGAGACCCAGTTTTCTTAGCCTCAGCTAAGAAAGGAGGAGTCAGCTTTGATTAACTTGCCATACTTCCTTCAATTTCACTGAATTAGTCATCTGGAGGCAAAACTACCATGTGAATCAGCTGTTTCTCTATTCACACCAAGGCCATATGAATGCCTAGTTCTGCATAGGTATTCTGTTTTCACATATAAAAATGTCAGCTAATTCTATTGTTTCTTAGCCCAGCTACTTTTTCCCACCTTTTTCCTTTCATAGAGAAAGGAAATTTATATTTATTTATTTATTTATATTATTTTTTAATAGTTATTTCCCCAATACAGTTTTTTTCTACTGTACAGCATGGTGACCCAATTATAGATACATGTACACATTCTATTTTCGCACATTATTACGCTCCATCATAAGTGACTAGACATAGTTCCCAGGGCTACACAGCAGGATCTCACTGCTAATCCATTCCAAAGGCAATAGTTTGTATCTATTAACCCCAAGTTCCCCAACCACCCCACTCCCTCTCCCTCCCCCCCCTTGGCAACCACAAGTCTATTCTGCAAGTCCATGATTTTCTTTTCAGTGGAAAGGTTCATTTGTGCCTTATATTAGATTCCAGATATAAGTGATATCATATGGTATTTGTCTTTCTCTTTCGGACTTACTTCACTCAGGATGTGAGTCTCTAGTTGCATCCATGTTGCTGCAAATGGCATGATGTCATTCTTTTTTATGGCTGAGTAGTATTCCATTGTGCATATATACCACAACTTCCTAATCCAATCATCTGTGGATGGACATTTGGGTTGTTTCCATGTCTTGGCTATAGGTGCATGTGTCTTTTTTAAGGAAAGTTTTGTCTGGATATATACCCAAGAGTGGGATTGCTGGGTCATATGGAAGTTCTATGTATAGATTTCTAAGGTATCTCCATACCGATCTCCATAGTGGTTGTACCAGCTTCCATTCCCACCAACAGTGTAGGAGGGTACTCTTTTCTCCACATCCCCTCCAGCATTTGTTATTTGTGGACTTATTAATGATGGCCGTTCTGACTGGTGTGAGGTGGTATCTCATGGTAGTTTTGATTTGCATTTCTCTAATAATCAGGGATGTTGAGCATTTTTTCATGTGCTGTTGGCCACCTTTATATCTTCTTTGGAGAACAGTCTATTCAGGTCTTTTGCCCATTTTTCAATTGAGTTGTTGGCTTTTTTTGCTGTTAAGTTGTATAAGTTGCTTGTATATCCTCGAGATTAAGCCCTTGTCCATTGCATCATTTGAAACTAGTTTCTTCCATTCTGTAAGTTGTCTTTTTGTTTTCTTTTTGGTTTCCTTTGCTGTGTAAAAGCTTGTCACTTTGATTAGATCCCATTGGTTTGTTTTTGCTCTTATTTCTGTTGCTTTGGGAGACTGACCTGAGAAAATATTCATAAGGTTAATGTCAGAGAATGTTTTGCCTATGTTCTCTTCCAGGAGTTTGGTGGTATCTTGTCTTATATGTAAGTCTTTGAGCCATTTTGAGTTTATTTTTGTGCATGGTGTGAGGATGTGTTTTAGTTTCATTGCTTTGCATGCAGCTGTCCAGGTTTCCCAGCAATGCTTGCTGAAAAGACTCTCTTTTTCCCATTTTATGTTCTTGCCTCCTTTGTCAAAGATTAATTGACCATAGGTGCCTGGGTTTATTTCTGGCTTCTCTATTCTGTTCCATTGGTCTGTATGTCTGTTTTGATACCAGTACCACACTGCCTTGCTGACTGTGGCTTTGTAATACTGCCTGAAGTCAGAGACAGTTATGCTTCCTGCTTGGTTTTTGTTCCTCAGAATTGCTTTGGCAATTTCGGGTCTTTTGTGGTTCCATATAAATTTTTGGATTGTTTGTTCTAGTTCTGTGAAAAATGTCATGGGTAATTTGATAGGGATTGCATTGAATCTGTAGATTGCTGTGGGTAGTATGGCCATTTTTACAATATTAATTTTTCCAACCCAGGAGCATGGAGTATCTTTCCATTTCTTTACATCTTCTTTAATTTCCTTGATTAATGTTTTATAGTTCTCAGCATATAAATCCTTTACCTCCTTGATCAGGTGTATTCCCAGGTATTTGATTTTTTGGGGTGTAATTTTAAAAGGTATTGTGTTTTTATATTCCTTTTCTAATATTTCATTGTTAGTATACAGAAATGCGACTGATTTCTGAATGTTAATCTTATATCCTGCTACTTTGCTGAATTTGTTGATCAGTTCAAGTAGTTTTTGGGTTGTGTCCTTAGGATTTTCTTTTTTTTTTTTTTTTTTTTTTTTGTCTTTTTTGTCTTTTGTTGTTGTTGTTGTTGTTGTTGTTGTTGTTGTTATTGTTGCTATTTCTTGGGCCGCTCCCGCAGCATATGGAGGTTCCCAGGCTAGGGGTTGAATCGGAGCTGTAGCCACTGGCCTACGCCAGAGCCACAGCAACGCGGGATCCGAGCCGCGTCTGCAACCTACACCACAGCTCACGGCAACGCCGGATCGTTAACCCACTGAGCAAGGGCAGGGATCGAACCCGCAACCTCATGGTTCCTAGTCGGATTCGTTAACCACTGCGCCACGATGGGAACTCCAGGATTTTCTGTATATAGTATCATGTCATCTGCATACAGTGACAGTTTTACCTCTTCTCTTCCTATTTGAATGCCTTTTATTTCTTTTGTTTGTCTGACTGCTGTGGCTAGGACTTCCAATACTATGTTGAATAACAGTGATGAGAGTGAGCATCCTTGTCTTGTTCCAAATGTTAGCAGGAAGGCTTTCAGCTTTTCTCCATTGAGTACTATATTTGCTGTGGGTTTGTCATAAAATGGCTTTGATTATGTTAAGGTATGTTCCCTCTATACCCACTTTGGTAAGAGTTTTGATCATGAATAGATGTTGGACTTTGTCAAATACTTTCTCTGCATCTATTGAGATGATCATGTGGTTTTTGACTTTTCTTTTGTTAATGTGGTGTATGACATTGATTGATTTGCATATGTTGAACCATCCTTGTGCACTTGGGATGAATCCCACCTGGTTGTGGTGTATGATCTTTTTTATATGTTGTTGGATTCTGATGGCTAAAATTGTGTTGAGAATTTTTGCGTCTATAGTCATTAAAGATATTGGCCTATAGTTTTCTTTTTTGGTGGTATCTTTGTCTGGTTTTGGAATTAGGGTAATGGTGGCATCATAGAATGTCTTTGGGAGTGTTCCTTCTTCTTCAACCTTTTGAAAATTTTTAAGGAGGATGGGTATAAGTTCCTATTTGTATGTTTGGTAGAATTCACCTGTGAAGCCATTTGGTCCTGGGCTTTTTATTTGTAGGGAGTGTTTTTATGACATATTCAATTTCATTTCTAGTGATCGGTCTGTTCAGTTGATCTCTTTCTTCTTGATTCAGTTTTGGCAGGCTGTAAGTCTCTAGAAAGTTGTCTATTTCTTCCAGGTTTTCAAATTTGTTGGTATACAATTTTTCATAGTATTTTCTCATGGTTTTTTGTATTTCTGTAATATCTGTTGTGACTTCTTTTTTATTTCTTATTTTGTTTCTTTGGGTTTTTTCTCTCCTCTTCTTGGTGAGTCTGGCCAGAGGTTTGTCAATTTTGTTTACCTTTTCAAAGAACCAGCTCTTGGTTTTATTGATTTCTTCAGTTGTTTTTTTAATCTCTATTTTATTGATTGCCTCTTTGGTCTTTATGATTTCCTCCCTTCTGCTGACTTTAGGTTTTGTTTGTTCTTCTTTTTCTAATTCATTTAGGTGTTGGGTTAAGTTGTCGATTTGAGATTTTTCTTCTTTTTTGAGGAAGGCTTCTATTGCTATGAATTTCCTTCTGACCACTGCTTTTGTGGCATCCCATAGATTTTGAGTCGACGTGTCTTCATTATCATTTGTCTCTAGGTATTTTTTAATTTCCCTCTTGATTTCCTCATGACCCATTGGTTTTTTTAGTAGCATGTTGTTTAGTCTCCATGTAATAAGTTTTTTCTCATTTCTTTTCCTGTGATTGATTTCTAGTTTCATGCCATTGTGGTCAGAGAAGACACTTGAGATTCTTGAGAATGTTCCATGTGCTTGAGAAGAATGTATATTCTGATTTTTTTGGATGTAATGTACTAAAAATGTCAATTAAGTCTAACTTTTCTGTTGTGTCCTTTAGGATCTCTGTTGCCTTATTGATTTTCTGTCTAGAGGATCTATCCATTGTTGTGAGTGGGGTGTTAAAGTCTCCTACTATGATTGTATTCCCATCAATTCCTTCTTTTATGTCTGTTAGTATTTGTTGGAGGTATCTGGGTGCTCCTGTATTAGGGGCATATATATTGATGATTGTAATATCCTCTTCTTGAATGGATCCTTTAACCATTAAATAGTGTCCTTTTTTGTCTTTCTTTATGGCCTTCATTTTTTAAAAATATATTTTATTTTCTTTTCCCACTGTACAGCAAGGGGATCAAGTTATCCTTACATTTATACATTTTCCCCCCACCCTTTGTTCTGTTGCAATATGAGTATCTAGACATAGTTCTCAATGCTACTCAGCAGGATCTCCTTGTAAATCTATTCTAAGTTGTGTCTGATAAGCCCAAGCTCCTGATCCCTCCCACTCCCTCCCCCTCCCATCAGGCAGCCACAAGTCTATTCTGCAAGTCCATGATTTTCTTTTCAGTGGAAAGGTTCATTTGTGCCTTATATTAGATTCCAGTTATAAGTGATATCATATGGTATTTGTCTTTGTCATTCTGGCTTTATTTCACTCAGTATGAGATTCTCTAGTTCCATCCATGTTGCTGCAAATGGCATTATGTCATTCTTTTTATGGCTGAGTAGTATTCCATTGTGTATGTATACCACATCTTTCTAATCCAATCCTCTGTCGATGGACATTTGGGTTGTTTCCATGTTCTGGCTATTGTGAATAGAGCTGCAATGAACATGCAGGTGCATGTGTCTCTTTTAAGGAAAGTTTTGTCTGGATATATACCCAAGAGTGGGATTGCTGGGTCATATGGAAATTCTATGTATAGATTTCTAAGGTATCTTATGGCCTTCATTTTAAAGTCTGTTTTGTCTGATATGAGTATTGCAACTCCTGCTTTCCTGTCTTGTCCATTGACATGAAATACCTTTTCCCATCCCCTCACTTTCAGTCTATATTTGTCCTTTGCTCTAAGGTGAGTTTCTTGTAGGCAGCAGATTGAAGGTTTTAGCTTTTTTATCTAATCTGCCACTCTGTGTCTTTTGATTGGAGCATTTAGTCCATTGACATTTAAGGTGATTATTGATAGATACATATTTATTGCCATTTTAAACCTTTTTTTCCAGTTGATTCTATGTTTCTCTTTTCTTCTTTTCTGTTTTGGGTTGGATGGTTTCCACTTATTTTATGCTTGAGTACTTTTCTTTTCAGTTTTTGTGAATGTAATGTTTGGTTTTGATTTGTGGTGGCCCTGTTTTTTAAGCATGTTAAGCCCTTCCTATATCTGCTTGCTTTTGCCTGATAACATATAGGCTCAGACACATCATTAAAATAAAAAAAGAATCTATATTTTCTTACTTTCCTTCTCCACATTGTATGATTTTGATGTCTTTTTTTTTTTCTTCTTTAACATCTTCATGTTTAGATCTGTATGCTGGCTTATTTAAGTGATTACTTTCCAACTGTGGTTTCCTCCATCCTAATTCTTCTTTTTCTCTTTTCTCTCTCTCTCTCTTTTTTTAATTTAAAGAAGCCCTTTCAGTATTTCTTTTAGAATGGGTTTAGTATTGCTGTACTCTTTTAGCTTTTGTTTGTTGGAGAAATTCTTTATTTCCCCTTCTATTTTAAATGATATTCTTGCTGGATGGAGAATTCTAGATTGCAAATTTTTTCCTTTCGGCACTTTAAATATATCTTGCCACTCCCTTCTGGCCTGTAGTGTTTCTGTAGAGAAGTCAGCTGATAGCCTTATGGGGGTTCCCTTATAATTAATGCTTTGCTTTTTTCTTGCTGCCTTTAGAATCCTCTCTTTATTTTTAACTTTTGCCATTTTTATTATAATATGTCTTGGTGTGGGCCTGTTTGGGTTCAGCTTGTTTGGGGCCTCTGTGCTTCCTGTATCTTGATATCAGTATGCTTTAGATTTGGAAAGTTTTCAGCCATAATTTTTTCAAATATATTTTCAATTCCCTTTTCTTCTTCTTTTCCTTTTGGAATTCCTATTATGCATAGATTGGCCCACTTTATATTATCCCATAGGTCTCTTCTATTGCTTTCATGTTTTTTCATTTGGTTTTCTGTCTGCTGTCCTGATTGGGTAATTTCCATTATTTTATCTTCCACGTCACTAATTCATTCCTCTGCATTATTCATTCTGCTCTTTATTGCCTTAAGCTCAGTTTGTATCTCTGCAAATGAATTTTCTAGTTTTTCTTGGCTCCTCCTTATATTTTCTAGTTTCTTTCTAAAGGAATCTGCATCACTGTTCATATCCTCTCTTAATTCCTTCAGTATTTTTAAGACCTCTCCTTTGAACTCAATGTCTGTCAGACTGCAGAGGTCTGTTTCATTGTTGTCTGCTTTAGGTGAATTCTCCTGTTTCTTTAACTGGGGATGGTTTCTGTGCTTCTTCATCTTGCTTGTGTTTTTCTTTTTCTGTGAGTTCAGGGAAGCCAAACTGTAGTCTTGTAAGGCTACTTCTATGCAGAAATACCCCTTTGTATTTTTTGGGAGGTTACTATTTATTTTTGGTGTGGGAGTTTGGATATTTGCTGTCTCTTTCTTCGGTGTGAGCAGGCTGTTGTTTTCGGCATGCTCAGTGTGTTTTTAGGGAGAAGGAGGCAATGGCTGGGGCCAGCAGTCAGTGCATGGTCGTTGGGCTCTCATTAGCAGCAAGGACCTGCAGGAAGGTGGCACAGGCTACTCCTAGTTGCAGGGTCCTGAGAAGTGGTGATAAGCTCTAGGCAGATCTTCCATGTGACCAGAGCATTTGGCAGTAGCAACAGCAGGGTGCGTGAGTTCCCAGGGGAGTGAGAGCAACCATAGCTTGTGTTTGATTGCAGTGCCCTCCTCTGAGGTGTTTGGAACCGCAGGTGGTACCTGTTCAGGGACCCCTATTGGGAGCAGACTGTGACCATCTCTAGAGTCAGGGATATCTGTGGTGGTTTGCCCCTGCCACCTGTAGACCATGCATGAAGAAACCCATCTCACTTAGCCCACATTGAGGTGTTGTAAAGGGTGCTCTGAGTTGCAGGATCCTGGGAAGTGACAGAGATCAGACATGTGGGTAGTGTGGATTGTTTGGCAGTGGCAACGCAGGGCGGTTGTGTTCCCCAGGGGTACGAGAGCACCAACAGGTGGTGTTCGGTCACAGTGCCCTCCTCTGTGGTGCCCTTTAGGTGAATGGGGCTGCAAGTGATTTTTTCTTCAGATATCTCCAGTGGAAGTGCGTCATGCCCACCTGTGGAATCAGGAATAACTGTGGTGGTTTGCCCCTGCCGCCTGCAGACCACGCAAGAAGCACCCTGTCCCACTTAGCCCACACAGGAGGTGCTGCACCTGTTGCTCCTAGTTGTAGGGTCTTGGGAAGGGACAGTGACCAAGTGTCTGGGGGTTACCCAGAGCGTTTGGCAGTGGCAGCTGCAGGGTGGGTGTGTTCTCCTGGGAGTGAGAGCCGCAGCGTATGGCGCTTGGTTGCAATGCCCTCTTTTTTTCTTTTTGGCAACCCCTCAGGTGACCAGGGTCGCTGGTGGAGCCCACTCACAGGCCCGCAGTGGTGGCAAGCCATGCCTCCCTCTGGCCTCTGAGACGACCACCGCAGTCCGTTCCTGCCACCTGTGGATCGTGCACGAGGCACCACGTTGCACTTAGCCCACACAATAGGTGTCTGGCCGCCAGTAGCCTGCACAAGAAACGCCTAATCTCCCTTAAATGGGCAAGAGGCTTTTTGCCCCCATAGCCTCTGCAGAGCTGCCCTGCCCTCTAAGCCCGCGGGCATGTGCACGCTCTGTGCAGGGAGATTCCTCTGGCAGATGGTGCCTCCTCCTCTCCCCTCCCCAACAGTGGCGCCTTGCCTCTCCTGCGGGTCCGGACCTTCTCCCGGGTTCCCTCTGCCATGGTGTTCCCTTCCTTAGCCCCTCATGCCATCCCCAGTTCTCTCCCTGGGACTGACCTCCGGAGCCTGAGTCTCGGCGCCCAGCCCCGGCCTGAGTGTCTCAGGCTGTGGTGTCCGGGCCGGTGGTTCAGGTGGTCTGTGCGGCTCTCACTCTGCTTTGCTGTTCTCAGTACAGCTGATGCGCTTTTCTTGGCGACTTTGAGGTCCTGCCGACTCAGCCGATCTTTCATCAGTTAGGTGGCTTCCCAGGAGGTGGGTTCCTTTTCTCCTTCCCAGCTATCTTTCGGGAATGCTAGTGCTGTCCTGATTCCTTCTCTCTCTCTTTTTTTCTTTTGTTCTACCCAGTTATGTCAAGAGTTTCTTGCCCTTTTTGGAGGTTTAAGTTCTTCTGTCAGCATTTAGTTGATGTTCTGTGTGAGTAGTTTTACCTGTAGTTGTTTGTTTGTTTGTTTGTTTTTGTCTTTTTGCCTTTTCTGGGGCCGATCCCATGGCATATGGAGGTTCCCAGGCTAGGGGTCTGATCAGAGCTGTAGCCGCCAGCCTACACCACAGCCACAGCAACGCCAGATCCTTAACCCACTGAACAAGGCCAGGGATCGGACCCGCAACCTCGTGGTTCCCAGTCAGATTCGTTAACCACTGAGCCACAACAGGAACTCCCTAGATGTGTTTTTTTGATGTGTTTGTGGGAGAAGGTGTGTGCGACCTCTCACTCCTCCGCCATCTTGCTCCACCTCCCAGAAATTTATATTTAAATGAAAACATAATAACTGACAACTGGTTTACTGATTGTTTTAATGTCTTTATCAAAAAACAGGCTAGTTTTCATTTGAGAAATCTTTTTAAAAGTACAGCTAAGCGTATTCAAATGTGTATTGAGAAGAGAAAAATTTCTAATAATAAATGTTCATTAAATAATCATGAACAATAGCATCTAATAACAATAACTGAGCAGTTGAATAATAATATCTGGTGACTTGTGATCCTGATCAAAATCTGGCTCCTGAGTCTTTCCAGGTATATCAAATGAATAATCATGACTAACCTCTAAAGAGCTTTAGGATTGGGAGTTTCTGTTGTGGCACAGCCAGTTAAGGAACTGGCATGTCTCTGTGGTGGTGTGGGTTTGATCCCCAGCCTGGCACATTGGGTTAAGGCTGTGGCATTGCTGCAGCTGCTGCATAGGTTGCAGCTGTGGTTTCAATTCAGTCCCTGGCCTGGGAACTTCCATATGTCATGGGTGCAGCCTTTTTTTTTTTTTTTTTTTTAAGATCTTTAGGGTTTCTACATATTTCTTAACTTAGAAAATATTAACACGGTGCTGGGGGAAGCCAAAATGTTTATCCCTCTAGTTTCTATCCTATAACAGCTGTATGTTACACTTAAATATCTTATATAGCAAATCCAGGCAGCCAGCCACTCACGCATGATTTTACTAGACACAGTGAGAAGGTTGAGGGGAAAAATTCTCTGGAAATTTGGAGATACTAGATGTGAAAATGCAAGATCATAGTGTACGGGAGGAAAATCTTTTCTCTGCCCTCTTAGATTACTCTCTTAGGCCGGGGACTGTGAATTAAACTGACAACAGACAGAATTATTTCATATGCACATGGGGAGACTCACAGAAAAAAAGTAAAAAAAAAAAAAAAAAAAAAAAAACCACAAAAAACCAAAGTGGTTAGGCCTTGAAGCTTATATACCATTTTAACAAAGGATGATAAACTGTGGAAAAGTGATAAGACAAAGGAAAAGGTGTTTGGGCTTCTAGGGCAGTAAATTGCGGGAAAGTAAATGGATGGGAGAAACTAGTGGAAGAGAGGAGTCATTTGGTAAGGTTTGCTGTGCAGATTCAAATCAGAGCTTTCTCCAGTGGTGAGTATCATCTCCTCTTCCTGGTATGGGAGAAGGGGGAGGGGACACCTTCACCAAGGGAAATTTATGCCTTGCTTTTAGGTAGAAAGGGAGAGGGCAGAGAACTCCTCCTGTATCTTCTGTTTCTCAGTTGTCTCCAGCTCAAAATAATCCTTATGCCAAAGTGGCATATTTTGGTGGTGCCCCATCCTGATTCCCTTCAATAGCATGATGCAAAAAAAGGTAATTGAAATATGCATCCCAGCCTGGGTCTCCCTCTTCCTACTAATGTGTCGTTATAGACCTGGTTTAATTTCTCTAACACACAGCTATCTTCTCTGAGATGGAGATGATAATACTGATCCCAGGAGTTCCCGTTGTGACTCCGCAGAAACGAATCCGACTACTATCCATGAGGATGCAGCTTTGATCCTTGGCCTCGCTCAGTGGGTCTGGGATCTGGCATTGCCGTGAGCTGTGGTGTAGGTTACAGACATAGCTCGGATCTGGTGTGGCTGTGGCTGTGGCATGGGCCAGTGGCTATAGCTCCAATTTGACCCCTAGCCTGGGAAGTTCCATATGCTGCAGGTGCAGCCCTAAAAAGCAAAAAAGAAAAACCAAAACCAAAACTAAAATTGATCCCAACTATAAGGTTGGGAAAAGGACCAATTGAGAACTGCATGTGAGCCCTTTGTTAACTGGGAAGAACTTTACGAGTGTTGAGTATTCCACATTAACTGCACTGTCTGGGATAAACTCCACACTAGTTTGTCCCAATTAAAAACAACAACAACAACCAAAAAAACCTCATTGTACCTAGAGATTCTGATATGAAGAGAAGTGGGTGCAAGAGAGGTTACCCTCTACTTTCTCAAGAAGTTTATTCCTTTTCCATATCTATACATCCATGAAGATAGCTTCATCTTTTATTTTAAAATATATTATGATTTTCTTTTAAAATTATGTTGAGAATTTTATATGCTTCCTTCCCCCTCATCTCTGCTCTCAGTTGAAAAGCTTTGCTCAAAATGCAATAAACAGTCCTCCAGAAAAGTGTTAATGATGGCTCAAGTTTTAGGGACAGGCCTCCTAGAGGAAGTGGCACTTAAACTGGCACTGAAGGAAGAAAAGGCCTTGCCCAGGATGAGGACTGAGAGACAGTGGTCTTTCAGAATAAAGCAGAAGCATAAGCAAGAACAGAGTGTGCAAAGAAATTTAACTGTGAAACCATCTTAAAACATTTACAAATACAACCCCGAAAATAATTTAGTATTTAAAAATGGTTCCTTCTGGGAAGTCACTTCAGTGGGATTTTTGTTCTTTGAATCCTGGCTATTGTGTTTTATTCTTTATCTTTTTGAAGAGCATGATCTAATTAAATCCACTATTTGGAAGGCCAAGATAAGTGTTAGAATGGCCACATGTTAAGTCCTTTATAAGAATGCTATTCTTGTCTAACAGAAGGCAGCCTTAATTTGGCTGAATGCAACAGTAACAGAGCTTTAGGTAAAAAATAGTTATCCAACTCTTCTTCTGAAAAATGCCAACTTTTCTGAAAAATACAGTGAAACTTTTAGAATCAAATGAAAATGACCTTTTTAGACACAGGCAGCCAAGTATTCACGAAGATGCCCAGTTCTGCTTTAGCACTGAACCAAGAAGTTACATTTTGAGAGAGTTTATTTTCAAGTTGGTAGAAAGGAAAGAACAGTGAGATGCCTTCCTGTACTACCTCCCATAGGGCAGATTTGTCACTTTGCCAGGCTTGCAGATGAGATGGCCTAAGCCTTCCTGCGGCATTTGGGATAGAAACTACTACCACATACATGAATTGTACCCTTCAAATGTGTTCAGTGTAAAAGTAAAATGTGTTCTTTCTCCTTCTTGGAAGATTCTAGGAGCACCTGGCAAGAAGAGGCTGCTGCCTGGAGTCCAGAACTGAATGAATCAACCCTCTGAAGTCAGAACAGTGTCTGAATGATGAGCCCCCAGGCAGATTTCAAGATACAGAACATTTGGTGAGTTCGAATATTGTACCAGGAGCTTCTTGTTTGCTCTGCAGGTTAACCTCAAACCTAGAACTTTCTGGGAAAGGAGAAACTCTTGGGCCTTAATACTCAATATCTTTGAAAAGCCCTCTTGCACTCATTCACCGGCAAATGTGGTCAGATTCTGGCTGTGAGTGGTAGTTGTTCTGAGGACTAGGGAAGGCAAAGGAGTTTAAACACCTAAGTCTCTGTCCTAGAGGAGTGCTCAGTTTTAGGGAGACTAGCATACATACATACAAATTGATATAATGAAATTAAATAAAAACTTAGTGCCATGAGAAGCATTTGTTCTGTCTTTCAGCAGATTCTACTGATCATCTGTTGTCAGCTAGACATTCTGTTTGCCCTGTTAGGAAGTTTAGGCTTCATCCTGTGGGCACTGGAAGTCATTAAAATGTTTAAAGAGGCACCAGCTTGACAAGACTGTGCTTTAGAAGGGCCTGTCTGTTATAAGGTGGCAAGAATAGAGTCAAAGCAACCAATGGCAGTTGTGTTCATGATCAAGGCAAGTGGCCTGAACTCAGGCAGAGGAGCAGAAATGGAGGGATGTGAACAAGTTTGAGGAAGTACCACTGGAGAATTTGGACACTGACGAGATGCAAGGAGCGGGGAGCGAAGGGGAAAACCCTATGACAGTGATGCCAGAGAAGATGGGTGTGAGCCCAAGTTTGAGGGGACATCTAGACATAGCACTGGGAGATAAAACTGATGTCCTGATTCCAGTTAAGACAAGAAGCAGAGGGAACTTTCAGGGAGAATTTAAAGATCTAGGGGAGTTTGCTTGTTCTGTAAGGCGGTGTTTTCTGCAATGGATCTTGACCCATCAGTGGTTCAAGAAATCAATTTAGTGGGTTTTGAATAGCATTTTTTTTTTTTTACTTTTTAAAGCAGTTTTATTGAAGTATAATTTACACACCATAGCATTCCCCTTTTGTAAGTGTACAGTTCAATAATTTTTAGCCAATTTATACAGTTGATCCTGAACCACACAGGTTTGAACTGCACAGGTCCACTTATATGCAGATTTTTTTTCAATAAATATATTGGAAATTTTTCTGGAGATTTGTAGCAATTTGAAAAAACTTGCGGACAAAACCATGTAGCCTAGAAATAGCAAAAAAATTAGGGGAAAGTTGTGTCATGAATGCATAAAATATATGTAGATACAAGTCTCTCCTTACATAGGCACAGAATAAGTCTTATTTGATATGAAATTAATAATGTTAAGGTTTTTTTTTTATTGTTTAAAATTTTTCTTTCAAATAATTACATTACCGTACAGTATGCCTCTCTCTCTCCCATAATTGGAGCCTGTCAAACAGGTAAGTGTGTTTTTTTTTAATTTCCAATATTGTATTATGAATATGACTATAATACTCTATGCACAGTTTTTACAATGATTCTCTCATTGGTGTATAGACCAGGCTACCATGAAGCAATTGTATAGATTACATCAGGCAACCATGAAACAATCATATTGCTGCTTCATTATCAATTGTTATAAATATGACATTTTTCATATTATCTTTTTTTTTTTTTCTTTTTTTGCTTTTTAGGGCCGCATCCGTGGCATATGGAGGTTCCCAGGCTGGAGGTCCAATTGGAGCTACAGCCACTGGCTTACACCACAGCCTCGGTAATGCCAGATCTGAGCCGTGTCACGACCTACACCACAGCTCATGGCAACGCCGGATCCTTAGCCCACTGAGTAAGGCCAGGGATCAAACCCGCAACCTCATGCTTCCTAGTTGGATTCATTTCCGCTGTGCCATGACGGGAACTCCTTTCTTTTCATGTTTGATGTCTCGTGTTAGTAATACATATAACCCCTCTGGTGTTTTGTATCGTATAAGACAATATTGATGTAGATACTGATAGACAAATGACTCATCTGGTAAACAGATGTTGTAAACTTACTTGTTGATGTAGTACGGTACTATAAATGTACTTTCTCTTTCTTATGATTTTCTTAATAATATTTTCTTTCTCTACCTGCTTTATTGTAAGAACACAGCACATAATACATGTAACATACGAAGTGTGTGTTAATCGACCATGTTATCAGTAAGGCTTTGGTCAACAGTAGGCTAGTGGTAATTAAGTTTTGGGGGAGACAAAAGTGTAGATGGACTTTGAACTGCCTGGGGGGTCAGCATCCTTGTTCAACAGGCAACTGTAGTTGTAAAGCCATCACCACCGTCCAGTATAACATTTCCACCACCCAGCAAGTTTCCTTATGTTGACTGAAGTTCATCTCTTCTTCCATCTTCAGCTCTAAGCAACCACTGACCTGCTTTCTGTCTCCATACATGTGCCTTGTCTGGCCATTTCATATACTTGAAATCATGTAAAACGTAATCTTTTGTGTCTAGCTTCTTTCACTTAGCGGGGCATTTTTGAGGTTCATCCACGTTGAACACGTGTCAGTAGTTTGCTTCTTCTGTTGTTGTGTAGTCCATTGTATGGATAGACCACATTGTGTTGCCCATTCACTAGTTGACAGACATTTAGATTGTTTCCAGTTTGGGGCTGATATAAATAATAGTGCTGCGAACATTTACCCTAAGTCTTTGGGTGAATATGTCTTCATTTATCTTGGATATATCCTTCCAGTAGAATTGCTGTGTCACCCGAAAAGCTTAACTTTTTAGAAACTGCTAAATTATTTTTCAAAGTGGCCATACCACTTTATATCCCCAACAGCAATGTATGAGTGTTTCTGTTGCTGCACTTTCTCCGACTGGTAGCTTTAGTCTTTCTGACTATAACTCTTCTAGTGGGTGTATTGGTATCTCATTGTGGTTCAAATTTCCCTCATGACTAATGTGGTTAAGCACACGGTGTGCTTATTAACCATTCATGTATCTTCAAATATTTAGTGCATTTTAACTGGATTATTTTCTTATTATTGAGTTAAAAGAGTCCTTGATATATTTACTTATCAGATATAAGATTAGTAAATATTTTCTTCTGGCCTGTAGCTTGTCTTTTCATTTTATTAACAGTGTCACATTAAAGCATAGAAATCAGCATTGTCACTGCTGTGGCCTGGGAACTTCCATGTGCCTCAGGCACAGCCCCCCACCAGAAGTTTTTAATGAAATCTCATTTCTTAATATTTCTCTTATGGATTTCACTTTTGGTATTTTACTTAGGAACTCTTTGTCCAGCCCAAGGTTGCAAAGATTTGTATCCTCTTTAAGAAATTTTAGGAGTTCCTGTTGTGGCTCAGTGGTAATGAACCCAAATAATATCCATGAGAACATGGGTTTGATCCCTGACCCAGCTCAGTGGGTTAAGGATCCTGTGTTGCTGCAAACTTTGTTATAGATCCTGCATTTCTGTGGCTATGGCATTGTAAGCCAGCAGCTCCAGCTCCAGTTTAACCCCTAGCCTGGAAACTTTCATGTGCCTCAGGTACAGCCATAAAAACAACAACAAAAACAAAAAGATAGGAATCAGTTGAGAGCAATGGTTATGAGAGGGAAAGCCTAGAGCTAGGATTTACATCTAGGGCAGTGAAGAGTTAAATTTCCCAATGGGAGAGATCACTGGAGTTGGACTTGAAGAATGAATAGGCTTTATCAGGCCTCCCAGGGAGGGAGGCAAATTACTCAGGGCAAGAGCAGAGGTCTGGAATAAACAAATGAACTAGAAAAAAAAGAACCCCTAGCCCACGATGGTGGAGAGGATAGAACATTAGGTCTGCTGTGATGAAAATTCTACTAATGTAGAAAGCTGGGTTTGAGGTTTTAAAAACCAAACCTTGCTTGGGTCTCACTACCTTAACAAAACAAAAAACCAATGTTTGTGTTTTTCAATCACCTTCTATTTAAAAGCTTGATTAAAATAATTAAATTAATGTTTGCTGTATATACCTGTAGAAAAGTCTTTTATCTAGTCACTGTTCAGTCATTCAAAATGTGTATTTCTTAATTCTTTAAGATTCACTGTCTTCCAAATGATAAACTTTTAAAGTTGACATTGCCTGTAGTGACAACCTGCCCACTCCTTTAATTTTTACTTTAAAAAAAACTATAGCGTCCTGAGAAATAATTATCAGGCCTGCCCCTCTGTGTTGTCCTTATTCTCCCACCTTAATCCAGGCCAATAGTAACCCCCTTTAGTGCCAGAACATTCTTCAGAAAGTTAGGCTAATGGTACATTTATGTAGGATCTTTAACTGTTCCAGTTATATTTTGAAGTATTTTTGAAAGTTAATTTTAGCAGAGAGGCCAAAAAATCGGAAGAAGTGTGGGCAGCTAGATGCCATTTTACAGCTCACAAAATACATTTTCAAAATCTCTCTTTGACAGCTTGCAAATATAGATGTCTGCCATTACCTTGCTTTTTGGCTTTGAACAAATATAATTTTCCAGACCTTGATTTCCTTACCTGTAAATTCAGAAACTTAAACTATTCTAAGGTTTTCTTGCTGCAAAAGAAACATGCCTATTTCAGTCATTTCTGTAGACATCTTTAATGTAAATTATATTCACTTGTACAAGCCAAAATACAAAAACAACAGATAAGTCCACCAATTGGCCCAAAAAGTGTGATTAATAAGAATAATGGACATTCATACAGATGTATAAGAAGTTACATTTCCTTTCATACCACATTTTTCATTCTTAAAAACATTAAATATATTGTATTTTCTTTTGCAGCTAATTTGTAATGGATGCGATTTTTCATTTTAGGCAGCATGTACTTAGTCATCTATTTATTCAGCAAATATTTCTGGGCCACATATTACATGCAGATTCTGCCCTGGGTCCTGTAATGGGCACAGACAATCAAAAACAATCATCTTGAGATCGAATAAGGGAGCTAGGGCAGGAACATAAATAAGAGTGGTCCCAGTCAGTCTGTATGATGGGAGGGTCTGGGAGTCACAGATAATAGCTGCTATAAAGTACGAGGGAGTGACTGCTCATTTCCAAATGTGATGAGGAAGGAGACCACAGATGGCAGCATTTGAGAAAACTCCTTTGCATCCTAATAAGCACCTGCTCCCAAGAATGACGCAGACTATCTGAAGGTTAGGTCAGCTTGGCAGGAAAGCACCAGCATAATTTGTGTCACTATGAGCCCGTGAACCAAAGTGGATCTCGCTTTAGGTCCATAATACTTGTCAGTGTCCCCTCAGAACATTTTAGGGCGTTTCTGTAAATGACCCTGATTTTGGCACCACATTGACTGCCTCGTATTTTCTTTTTCAGCTGTCAGTTTAGACTCAGAGCTACATCATAGAAGTACAGGAACTACACATAGAAGTTTTAAAATATTTACTGTAAATTGGAATAAAACTTAGGAAATGGATGGTATTTTAGTATGCTATTTTAAATATCACATTTCCTCTTTTTTAAGCTGGCAGAAGTCATAACTTCGTTATTTGAATGTCTTTAAAAACTAAGGCATAGCTTTTTCCTGATTTATTTTTAGTCTTAAAAAAAACAATGTTTTTTTAAAATCCAATTTTGGAGGCGAGTGCAGACAGTTTATAACAGCCGCGTGCATGAACTTACATACATATTCAGGGTGTAGTAGAAAATGGTGCTGGAGGGAGAGGCCAAGACTGGGAGTTAATGTCTCTCATCAATTAATCTTGGAGCCTTGGATGACTCTCTTAATCTTACTAACCTTGAGTTTTCTCAGCTGTAAAATTCGGGGACTGAAATAAGTGATCTCTAAATCCCTTTCTAGTTCTGATAACTTTTGCCTATGTTTATAATTCATTCTCTATAGAGGCAAATAGCCACGTTTTATAGATTAATATTTAGTTGTTAGTGCAAATACTGAGAACGACTCCTTGAATTGAAGCAGCCTGCCTGCATAAAGAGATGTGAAATAATATGTGTTTGTGTGCAGAGCTGAAGGCTTAAGTCCAATGAACCTCTTTTTTTGCTTTGTATCAGCATCAGTACTAATCAAATGGTTGAATTTGCTCTGAACCCCTTGCAAATCAACCTAACTCATCTGCAAATGGGGAAATTCTGAGGAAGCAATTGCTTAGCATTTAGTCTGAGTGCTGTAAATAGAATATGAGTTAATTGCTCAATAATACAAATAATGTATTTCCCAATAATGGTGGAAAAACAACCCCACCAAACACAAAAGCGTATCCAGTGGGAGACAAAGTACTTTAACTAAGGACATTTTCCTGGGTGTCCTGGAATCATCCCAGAGACAGCTGTCCCTCTGCCTACATTCAAGCCTGGCCCTATTTGTAGGTTTCAAAAACAGCAATGCAAATGTTTCATCAGTGTGTTTGGTGTGTGAGAGGCCTGTGCTACAGGATTATTTTGCCGTGAGTCCTAATTGCAGGGAATGTGCCAAACTCAGAAGAGGTATTTCTAGGACACAGTGCCTGGGGATGACAGGCATTCCTATAGCCACTGCCTCAGACCGTGGTACCAGATCCCTGAGCACTGGTCTGCTTTCAGTGATGCCTGGAGCCTCCCAAGCTGAGACAAGGCATCAGAGGAAGCTGCGTGAGTGAATGCTCTGGCTCTAGTTATTGAGTGTGTACTGAGCTAGAGGTTATGAGGAAGAGCTGAGGCTTTGGGTTACTCTAGGACAAGAACCCATTACTCATTCTAATGACCAGCTATTTTTACTTCCCCAAATGTTGATTGGTTACTTGGGCTGGGGAGTGGGCAATTGTACTGAGAGTACAAGCCACTTAGTGGAGGGGGACCCAAAGGGCAAGGCACTAGGGGAGTAGAGAGTGTCAGACTAGAGGAAAGATACGTGGTACAGTGGACACAGAACATGGACCACGAAGCCAGACAGAGTCAGATGTTCATCCTGGCTCTCCCATCTCCTAACTGCCTGATTTTATGTTTCATTCTCCTTGTGTGTATATCAAAAATAATACCTCACAAGACTTTGTGAGGATGAGATAATGTGTGCGAAGTGCCTCAAATACAAGGAGCATTAAAAAAACAACCTTTCTCTCCCTGCCTCCAGCACTGTTATTATGTCCCCTAAATTCATGTGTTGAAGCGCTAATCCCAGGTACCTCAAAATGTGACTGCATTTGGAGATAAAACGGCTTTTTCCTTTTCCTTTTTAAAATTGAGGTATAGGTCATGCACAGCACTGTGTAAGTGACAGGTATACAATATAGTTCTTCACAGTCTCCAGAAGTTATTCTCCATCCATAGCCGCTGCAAAACACTACACTCCCTGTGCTGCCCAGCACAGCTCCATGGCTCACTTCATACGTAGTAAAATGATTTGCACCTCCTAACTCTCCACCCCCATATCACTTCCCTACCCCTTCTCTCTCCCCACTGGTAACCACTAGTTTGTTCTCTGTATCTGTGACTCTACATCTTTTTTTTTTTTTTTTTGTCTTTTTAGGACCACACCTGTGGCATATGGAGGTTCCCAGGCTAGAGGTCAAATCGGAGCCGAAGCTGCCCACCTCTACCAGGGCTATAGCAACCCAGGATATGAGCCTTGTCTGTGACTTACACCATAGCTCACGGCATCACCAGATCCCTGACCCACTGAGCAAGGCCAGGGATCGAACCCGCATCCTCATGGATACTGGTCGGGTTCGTTAACTGCTGAGCCACGACTGGTACTCTCTGCATCTTTTTTGTTATATTCACTAGCTCGTTGGATTTCTTAGGTTCCAGTGATACCATGCAGTATTTATCTTTCTCTATCTGACTTATTTTACTTAGCATAATGCCCTCCAAGTCCATCCATGTCACTGAAAATTGCAGGCTTGTTCTTTTTTATGGCTGAGTAGTATTCCTGTGTGTGTGTGTGTGTGTACACCACAGGAGATAGGGTCTTTACAGAGACAATTAAGTTAAAAGGAGGTCATTAAGGTGGGCCCGAATTCAATATGACTGGTACTTAGAAGAGGAGATTAGACAGATACTCTTAAGAGGGAAAATCATGTAGAGATGCAAGGAGATGGCCATCTAGAAACCAACCCTACTGACACCTTGATCTTGTTCTTCTAGCTTCCAGACTTGCGAGAAAGTAAATTTCTAAGTCACCCAGTCTGTGTGGTACTTTGTTATGGTAGCCCGAGCAAACTGAAATAAGCACCAACCCCCACCCCACCTCCAGCAGAAGGGCATATGGCAAGGTATGGCCACAGTTGGAAGAGAAACCTACACCCAGAAACAGCCAGAGCTGGTAGGTCATAGAATACTAGGGACCCCTAAACTCATGCCATGCCATTTGGTGTATACTATGTGAAGTGAAAACAAATACCGTGGATGTGAAGTAAGTTAACAAGATCCTCACAAGATGTAAATCTTTGATAAAACATAGACTGTGTCTTATGAGTAGGAGAAAATAAAAATTTTAATAATGGGCATGTTAAACCATTTATACATAAAACCAGACACTATTGGAATTATGTGCTTGAGAAACTAAAGAGTACAGTTGACCCTTGAACAATGTGGGGGTTACTCACTCAACCCACTCCCTCAAACCAAGGCACAGTTGAAAATCAAGTACTGCTCTCTCTGTCTCAAAAACAAAGGAATTGATAAATGACTAACCAAAGGGCAGGAAGCTGAAACAGTTTGGGGAATAGAATAGGATCCAAACCCTAGTTCTTTTGATTCCACATATTGGAATAGAAACTTTCCTCCACACTCAGTTTTTTTTTTTTTTTTTTTTGTTTTTGTTTTTGTCTTTTGTCTTTTTATGGCCACACCTGTGGCATATGAAGGTTCCCAGGCTAGGGGTCCAATTGGAGCTGTTGCTGCCAGCCTATGCCACAACCACAGCAACGCCATATCCGAGCCACGTCTGCTACCTACACCATAGCTCACAGCAGTGCCGGATCCTTAACCCACTGAGCGAGGCCAGGGATCAAACCTGCCACCTCATAGTTCCTAGGAGGATTTGTTTCCGCTGCGCCACTGTGGGAACTCCCACACTCAGTTAATTTAAAGATCTGTAAAATGAAAATAGAAGTACTAATATTCATTGGAAAAAATCTGCACATAGCTGGACCTGAGCAGTTCAAGCCAGTGTTGTTCAAGGGTCAACTGTATTTAGTTCTTGTTGCTATTACTGTAATGATGGCTAAAAGTGATAACAAATATTAATTCACTTAGAAGTCCAAATGTGTTGGTTTAATAAGGTGCTTCTCTTTGAACCACACGTGGACATAGGTAGCCATTTTTTCCTAGCAGTCTAACTCATTGAAAACTCTCACTAACCTTACTGCTTCCTGCAGGGAAGGCAGGTGAATCAGCTGCATAGGGAAGAGCTTTCAAAATAGTATTTTCCTGTCCAGAACACACTTCAGTGTAGCTGTTGAAATGCTTTAAAATGACTAGCAATGAGCTTTGGAGGTCTGTGTTCTTTTTTGCTGATTTGATTGTGGATCTTTTTTATAGAAACTAAGCCCATTTTATTTTAATGACTGCAAAGTGAGACTGGGATGTAAATTCAACAAACTGGATTGCCTCCTCAAGGAGCGCCTTCACTGTTGCCTCTAACATGAATTTAAAGGAATATGAATCACTGAGATTAAACAGGTATTAACATTGTGCCACATTTACATCAGAAGGAAGAGAGGAAGAAGGGAAGAAAAAAAGGAAGGAAATAGAGACAGAATAGAGAGCAACTTTTGGTTTCATTTCTGATATGTAAAGAACTTGGAAGTTATCACTCCCATTTTCAAAAAAGAAGAAGGAGAGAGAGGGAGAGGGAGGGGAAGAAGGAAAAGGAGAAAGGAAAGAAAGAAAAAGCCAACAAACTGAAAGTCAATGACTTTTCTTAGATCTATCATTGAATTGAGCTCACAGAGTAAACTGCATCCACAAAACTGGAGAGGTAGGGAAATGAAAATGACAGCCAAGATCAGTTTGTTGGGAGCAGAAGCTGCTGGAAACAGTAACTGGTAGGAACACTTAAAATGGTGATCTTGACAAATTGTTGGAGGCTGAAGTACGGACTAGCTTGAGATTTAAAAGTTCCTTGGAGGTTCAGCCTTGTGGAGGTGTCACACTTTTATGGGTTTTACCTCCAGGGGTCCTACTAGGATCTTTTCCTGTTTCAGGAAGGAGGAGGGGGAAAGTAATCCTTTGAATTATGCCCAGAGGAAAAGTGATCCTTTTGAAATACACATAGAGTGTTCTCCATAACAAAGAACTGTGCTCTAGGGCAAACTACTTTTCCAGAGCTTTATTGGACCTGAGGAAAGGGCAATTAGACAACTCTCAGCCCCTCTAGCCTTCTTGTATCACGTAAAGAGAGAAAAAAATGGCTAAGAAACACATCTGAAGGTCAAAGCCCAGAGACTTTGGAATACTGAGAGATCTATGTTTAATCATAAGATTATGGAATACTTCTCCTCCCCAACATCTTAACCACATTGACAGGGCTCCAGTATAATAGTGGTGGATTACAATGAAGGAGCTAGAAGACACAGAATCTATTTAAGAAGGAGTTCATAGGGAAATTCAAACCAACAGGGGAGAGAAACAAACAAGGGAACAAGAGGAAACTGAAGCTCCTGGCACCAGTAGCTACAGAAAACATTAAACACAGCCTGGCTTCTAGCCAGATTAATGTAAATCTTCACAGTAAAAACCCAATTGCCTCAATTCCTATTATCTAATACATAGTGTCTGACTTTTGACAAAGTATGCTCAAGACATGCTCAAAGGCAAGAATAAAATTAGTCTGAAAAGAGAAAGCAAGCATCAAAAACATGTTTTGGAATTATCAGGTATCTAACTTAAAATAAATATGACTCATATGTTAAGGGCTCTAATGGAAAAAAGCAGACAACATGCAGTAACTGATGAGTAATGTAAGCACAGGATGGAATCTCGTTTGATAAGGCCAGTGTTACCCTAATGTCAAAGCTGGATAAAACATTACAAGAAAGGGAGACAACAGACCAATTTCTCTCATGAATATAGATGCAAAAACACTCAACACAATGCTAGCAAATCAAATCTGATATAGCCCTAAATGTAAAATGTGAAAACAATAAAACTTCTGTAAGATAATACCAGAGAAAGTTTAGATGACCTTGGATTTGGTGATGAGTTTTTATGTACCACACCAAAAGCATGATGCATGAAAGAAAAAATCGATAAGTTGTACTTTATTGAAATTAAACACTTCCACTGTGTGAATGCCACTGTAAAGAGAATGAAAATACAAGCCATGCACGGAGAGAAAATACTATAAAACACATACCTTATAAAGGACTTGTATCTAAAAATATACAACTGTGGAAGTTCCTGTCCCTCAGCAGTAATGAATCTGACTAGTATCCATGGAGGATGTGGGTTCAATCCCTGGCCTCGCTCAGTGGGTTAAGGATCCGGCATTGCTGTGAGCTGTGGTGTAGGTCACAGACTTGGTTTGGATTCCACATTGCTGTGGCTATGGTATAGGCCTGAAGATAGAGCTCCGATTCAACCCCTAGCCTGGGAACTTCCATATGCTGTGGGTGCAGCCCTAAAAAGACCAAAAAAGTTAAAAATAAAAACGAAGACAAAATATACAACTCTGAAAACTCTGTAAGAAAAGAAACAACCCAGTTTAAAACTGGGCAAAAAATCTGAACAGACACTTTACCATAGAAAATATATAGATGGCAAAACACATATGAAAAGGTATTTACCATCTTTTTTTTGGAGGGGGGGCACACCTGTGACATATGGAAGTTCCCAGGCTAGGGGTCAAATTGGAGCTACAGCTGCCAGCCTATACCATAGCAACATGGGATCCAAGCTGAATCTGAATGCTGGATCCTCAACCCACTGAGTGAGGCCAGGGATCCAAATCCATATTTTCATGGATCCTAGTGGTGTTCCTTTCCGCTGCACCACAACAGGAACTCCCTCCAGTATGTTTTCCCACGTATCATTTTACATTTGTAACAAATACATATATGCATACTTGAGTAAATGATACATAGTATTATTTTGGTGTTTTACAACCTGACATAAATGATATTCTGTATATATTCATTTTGATCAACTATACTAAGGTATAATTTAAGTACAAAATAAAACCAATTTTATGTGTGAATTATGATGCATTTTGACAAATGTATGCATTTGTGTGATAACCAATCATGATACAGAAATCCCCTTGCAGCTCCTTTACAATCACTTCTCCCACCCATCCCCTGACCCTTACAATCACTGATATGCTTTCTTTATTTCTTTTTTTGGCTTTTTTTAGGACCACATTTGTGGCATATGTAAGTTCCTATGCTAGGCATCAAATTGTGGTTTTAAAGTGTCTTTTGAAGACTGAGTGTTTTTAATTTTTATGGAATCCAATTTTTCTGATTTTTCTTTTATGTTTGTGCTTTACGTGTCCCGATTAAGAAAAAATTTTTTAACCCGCGGTTACTATGATTTTCTCATTTGTTTTCTTCTAGAAGCTTTATACTTGTAGCTCTTTTAGGTCTATAATCATTTTGAATTAATTTTAGTATATGGTTTGAGGTAAGGAACAAGGGTAATTTTTTGGCATATGGACAGCCAATTGTTTCGGGATTATTTATTGCAAGGATATCCTGTCCACCCCCCTATTACATTCCCTTGATACCTTTGTCAAAAATCAAATTAATTGCTTAGATGGGGAGTAGGGGGATGGGCAGCAGATTTTCAGAATGTAGAAGCAAGAGTAGGGCAGTCCCTTTCCTCAGCATAGCAGTCATTTTCCTGGAGAAAGTTATTTTTAAATAATCATTTAACATTTCTGGGAATCATCCTAAGAGATACAGAAAATGAAGAAACATTCATTCAAGAAGATCAACTAAATCTTGGGCATCTGAATCAGGATGCTCCCCATAAGCCACCCAGTCCCCCCATACCCCTGCCAAGCTCCATCTTATGGAAACACTGCTCTGGATTCTCTCCTTCAGGCACCTGGGGCTGAGAATGGTATAGGGGTTCTCTCTCCCTCCGGTGTCCCCGAACATGGCTATAGCTTCACCCTGGGAGGGGTAGTCTGCCAGTGTTTCTCATCTCCCCCAGCTCTGTGCTGCAGAAGCTCTGTATCTATCATATATGCCCTAGAGGACCATTCCTAGACTCTACTCATAGGGCGGAAACCCTATTTCAGGGCCAGTGGTCTTGAGAACACTGGAGCCCCCTTTACCTCCTCTCTAGCTCGCTCATTGGGCAGAGATTCCACAAAGAGAAGGCAAGCCAAGAAGGTCAGAGTTTACCATCTACCACTCCAGCATCCATTAATAGAGCAAGGGGGCAGGATAAGGAGGCCATTCATTGCACCCAGCTCCTTTGCAATGTGCAGAGTTTCTGCCTGGGGGAGAGACAGCCCGTAAGAACAACTGTATGGCAACAAATTAAATAACTTAGATGAAATGGGTAAACTAAAAGCACAAACGACTAAAAATGACTCCAGAAAAAAACGGAAAATCTGAAGACTTCTAATAAGAGGTTGATTTAGTAATTAAAAACCTTCCTATAAAGAAAAGCCCAGTCTCAGATAACTTCACTGTGAATTCTTCCAAACATTTGAAGAATGAGTACCAATGCTTCATAAACCGTTCCAAAAAATAAAAGAGGTGGAAATATTTTCTAAATCATTCTATGAGGTCAGTATTACCCTGATACCAAAACCAGATAGAAACAGGACAAGAAAAGATTATTATTCCTTATGAATTCAGTGGCAAAAGTCCTCAGCAAAGTGTCATCAGACTGAATCCGGCAATACATAAAAAGGATTGTGCACCATGACCAAGTAGGATTTCTCCCAGGAATGCAAGATTGAGTGAAAATCTCAGTAGGTAGAGAAATATGGGTATTTTTCAAATGGCCAATAAGCACAAGAAAAATGCTCAACACCATTAGTCACTAGGGAAATGCAAATCAAAAGCAATTAGATATCACCTTGTATCCACTAGGATGGCTGTAATTAAAAAACAAACAAACATAACGATATGTTGGTGAAGGAATTACTGCTGTGGCACAGTGGGTTAATGATCTGGCTTTGTCTCTATGGTGGTGTGGGTTCAATCCCCGGCCTGGCGCAGTGGGTTGAGGATCCAGGGTTGCCGAAGTTGTGACATAGGTCCCAGATGTGGTTCACATTTGACCCTGGCCAGGGAACTTCCATATGCTTCAGTTGTGGCCTAAAAAAAAAAAAAAAAAAAAAAAAAGGATGTGTTGATGAAGATGTGGAAAAATTGGGACCCTCAGTCATTACTGATATGAGTGTAAAATTGTGCAGCCACTTTGGAAAACACCTGGAATTTCCCAAGAAGTTTTAACATAGAGTTAGCATGTGTTCTACCACTACTACTCCTAGGTATAAATCAACAAGAAAGTGAAACGTATGTCTACACAAAAGTCTGTACATGAATATTCATAACAACATTATTCACTATAGTCAAAAGGTACAAAAACTCAAATGTGCGTCAACTGATGAATGGGTAAACAAAATGTGGCATATCCATACAATGAATAATTATTTGGCAATAAAGAGGAATAAGTACTCATGTGTGTTACAGCATGATTGAACCTTGAAAACATTATGCTAAGTGAAAGAGGCCAGAAACAAATGGACGCATATTATTTGATTGTACTTATATAAAATGTCAAGAACAATCAAATCTATAGAGACTAAAGTTATTTATTAATTGCCAGGGACTCGGGGAAGAGAGGAAATGGAAGTGACTACTAATGAGTATGGGTTTCTTTTAGGGTTGAAAAACATGTTTTAAACATAGAATAATGGAACAACTCTATAAATATACTAAAAACCAATCAGCCATAGATGATTTGGCCTATTTATGGAATTTCTGTTTTATTGCACTGATATGATTGATTGATGTGTCTGTATTTACAGCCATACCACACTATATTAATTACCTTAGCTTTTTAATAAATCTTTAAATCAGGCCTTGTAAGCAGTCTTTTGCCAAAAAAAAAAAAAATTGGCTATTCTAGATCCTGTATCTTTCCATGCATGTTTAAAATCAGCTTGCCAATTTCTACAAAAGTCTGGGAATTTTGATAAAGATGCATTGAAACTATGGATCAGTTTGTGGAGAACTGACATCTCATTAGGATTGAGTCATCCAGTGTGCGTGTCCGTGTGCATGATACATTGCCCCAGGTTTTTATGTCTTCATTTGCTTTTTTCAGTGATGTTTTATAGTTTTCTGAGTACAGGTCTTGTACATCTTTTGTCAAATTTATCCTAAAGATTCTTATAAATGATATTTTAAGAAATTTCAGTTTTCAGCAATTCATTGCTACTATATGGATATATGATTGAGTTTTGTATAGTGGCCTTGTATCCTGCAACCTTGCTAATCTCATAAGTTCTAGTAGCTTTTTTGTAACTTCTATAGGATTTTTTACATAAGTGACTATGTCTGTAGATAAGGACAGTTTACTTCTTACTCTTCATTTTATTTTTTATTTTTTAAATATACCCATTTTATTTTATTTTATTTTGGTCATACCCGGGGCATGAGGAAGTTCCTGGGCCAGGGATCAAACCTGCACCACAACTGCAACCTGAGCCACTGCAGCAACAATGCCAGATCCCTAACCCATTGAGCCACATGGAAACTCCTTGCTCTTTATTTTATAGTTTGCGTCTTCAGACCACTTCCAGCTCTTTCTGGTCAGGTCCCTCTGACTCTGATAAAAGATTTGTTGATAATAAGTATGTTAGGTCATGCTCTCAGAAGGGAAAGAGATAGGATTTTGTCCAAGGAAAAAGTTAAACTGTGATGAAGTCAATAAAGACCTCAGCCTATCTTATGGGTCATTCTGGAGCTAGAGTGGGCCTGTAAAACTGTCTCAAGTTGGGGTGAGTCCATTTTAGGCCTTTGTATTGACCTGTCATTGGATGAGTGCTGCTCTAGGGAAGAGAACCTCATCTTAGGCAGTGCTGCTCTCTTCAGCTGAGGAGAAGTCCCAGAGAGGAGATCAGATGATAGCAGTCAGCTGCCAGTGCTCCTAGAAGCTGGGAGAATGAGTGCTTCAGTCCTGGAGGTAGGTGTTTGTGCCACACACCACCACCACCACTTTCTATATTATTGCTCTGCCTTCTACACATACGGCTTCTACCTCATGATCCAAGATGGCCTTTGAATTGATTGGAGACAGTTCTTTAATGATGGCGGGAGGGAAGGAGAGAAGCTGATTGAGCTATAGATGAAGTTATCATTTGGTGACAGGAGTAAGAGGAAGTTCAATTCTGATGTCCTTTTGTTTTTGGTGGGGCAGGGAGGAGTGGGAGGCAAGGTGACTGGGCTGAGATTGGGGAAGGAAGGCTGAGGAGAGTAGGTATTAAATGCTTGTCTCAGAGAACGAAGAACAGCTTTCTCAGGAATCATAGAAGATTGCTGGGTGTCACTGAGAGGCCCTTGGAGATTTTCGGTCATGAATTTAAAAAGGAAAGTCTATTTATCCACATGTGTAGATAGTAGAGACTCATTCTGGTTATTTTAAGGGAAAAGAGGAATTTAATGGAAGGATATTAAAGTTCCACTCAGTTGATGGACTAGTCGGGAACCAAGAACATTCAGAGGGATTAGATAGCAAGAACCAGTTGGTTCACACACCACTATTTTCACTGTACAAATAAATTCCAGCATACCCACAGAGTTACATGAGATTCAGAGTTCAGGAGAGAGCATTTTCTTGACTGAGCTTGGCCCTGTGGGAGAGAAAAGGAAGACTCTGGCAAGAGAGGGGTTCCAATTTCTGAGCAAGCCCACAAAATACAGCCTTTGGGGGATTCTCACAAAGAGGGACTTCATACTGCTAGTTGGTGACAGATATGGGGAATAGGAGTACAGAAAGCTAAAAATAAGATTTACCCACAGCAAGCTGCCAGAAATATTGATCAACTGTAGTCAAGCCCACTGGCCCACTCTGCCTAATTTAGCATACTGAATTAAAGTGAGGACATCAAACACAGGAGTAAGTGACCAACACACAACTTTTCTGCTTAGGGACATTCTTACCAGTGTTTACAGAGAGCTTTCTGGAAGGCAATTGACAATATATGTCCAAAACCCACTTTTGACCTAACTGCCTAGAAGTGGAGAAAGGGAGCAAAACTTTTACGCATTTTCACCGTTTGGCTTAGGGTTGGCCGTGTTTATTTTTAATACTTTGAGGGATAAAATAGTTTAAGTTGAGAACAGATATTTTTTTATGCCCCACAGTGAGAACATCACCTTGAGTACTGAGCGTGGTAATAAGCCAACTGTGCTTTATGTTAATTCACGACTTTTATTTTTAAGCAGGACAGAATTTGCTCTAGCAGCAACTTTCCTTTTAGCAGATCTGTTCATCAGGGTGACTTTGTGTGAGATCCATAGTTGCCATGCCAGTCACCTTACAAGTGGCACGTGCTGTGGTCATTTGTCCTGGGTGATGAGAATGTGGATGCACTGAGCAGAGCGTTCAAGGAGTGACCCAAGGGAAAAAATTCTACTGACCAATCATCGGTGACAAGCATGATTAGGGTATAGTACATGGTTTTCTTTTAAATTGTACCATTTTTCAACATTTACTGTGTACCCTTATAAGATCTGTATAGGAAAGGTAGGGATACAAAGATGAAATAGGTACAGTCTCTGCAATTTAGTGGTGAGGGCCTGTTCTTTTTGGTGGGCCCTTAGCTGCTGGGCTGCTCTTTCCTCTGTCTTCTGGTTTTTGACTATAGATGCGACACACAGTGCTTCAGTAGCCATGTTGTGATAATGAGGCAGTAGCCATGAGGACAAAAAGCCAGCATGCTAAGAATGTACGAGTTGAAATAGCCAGCGTCTGGTTCCCTAATGACAGTGCTGGGCCGCTGTGCCAAGGTGGAGACGACTGTCCTCTGAAGTAAACAGCAAATGTCATAATTAAGAACAAGTCTCTAGTTACTTACAGCTGAAAGTGCTCCTCACTTTTACAAATTAAATACCAAGAAGCCAGAAGTTTTGAATCTGAAGCTACAGTTGAAAGTTTTACATTAGGTTTAACTTTTTCCAACAGTAACTTGCAAAGTTTTAAAACATTCCTGTACAACTCCACTGGCACCACTTTTGCTATTGAATGCTTTTTTCTCATTTGGGCACGTTATATCCAAGAAGCTACTGAGTCAACTGCTTTTCCTTTGATGAGTAAACTAGACATTTCAGTAAGGGTCAAACAAATCTAGGCAGAAGGCAAACTTGAGGGTTTTTCTTTCTGCCTTGAAGTAGGTAGACATATTTTTAGCACCATCCTTAGGATAAATTAATTAAAAGAATATGGTAAATGTTTCCCAGGTTTGTTCTGAAATGACTCCTTCAGTTAGAGCTTCTTAACTTTTGGCTTCTTTTAATCTTCTTGGTCCATTTTTTTTCTTTTTTTTATGCATAAGAAGCTTTTACTTTTTTTTTGGAGCTTCAGGCTATTCTTCTTCTGTAGCTCCTACTTGAAGGGCAGAAGAGAGGTAGATCAATACAGCAGATTTTAATTTTTCTTTTTCATTTTCAAATTAATGAGCTCTATACAGATAGGTGGGTGGCACAGTGGGCCCAGGTAGGGGTCTCCCTTCCTTGTGTGCTGTCTCATGCTTATTTATCCATGTCATCTGGCAGGCTGGGGCCTGTATAATTTTCCATTAATGATCCACTTTGGCCCATGTGAACTTCACCTCCAGTCCACATATAGATAGGCTTCTGCTTGGGAAGGCTTGGCATTTCTTCATGACTGGAGAGGGCACTATGGCTAAAACATCTATAGGAAAATGAAGTAATGGGCCTGCTAATATGTTTAATGGCCTTAATAGCATTGAAAACTGCTTAATGCTCATTTCATTCATAGTTGCCCTTGGCATTATGGATGGCATGACCATGCGTTATGCTGAGACAAATGTGGCCCAAATGTCACTGCAAGTGTGAGGTGAAAGAGGGAGCAAGAGATATTACAGCAGCATTAAAAAATTTCAATGCAAATCCATCTTCACAGGAAAGAATTTCATTATATAAGAAAAGAGACAGCCAACCAGGAGACTGTGGCTTAAAGGAATTTAGCTCATATGCAGAAAAGAAGAAATCTGAAAGGCTGTGCTGAGTGATCCTGTGAGCAAGACCAATACCATGGAGGGAAGAGAATGCTTCTGAGAAATAGGGGATTTTAACTGGGGAGATCACCCTTTCCTTTCATGGTTACAGGGTTTTCTCCTCACATAATGGGCTGTGTTCCAGACACTTCCAGACCTCCCCTTTTTGGTTCCGTGTTGCATATCTTAGGGCACTATTTATCAGCAGTAATTGGATGGGTGAGTTCCGATCAAAGCTCACGATTAGCTGTACACAAGAAGGTCTCTCAGATGAGAGTCTCTGTAGAAAGGCCTCAAGGATCATGGACATGTGACACTTGGTTCTAGCAGTGCCCTCACATCATGTAGGCTAGCTTTTGCCAACCCCAGAGGGCCACAGGGATAGCCCTGGGGAGGCAATTAGCAGGAATGTTCTCAACTCTGAAGATAAAATCCCTAGCAACTCTGGGGTCTCTTATGTGGATTCTGCTGCCTCAGCTCTCAAAGACTCCTGGGAGGAGAAGGATAGCCTTTCTGTCTCCCTCAGGGATCCAAACAGTGCTGGAGACCCAGACAGGAGAGAGGGCTAAAGAAGAGTAACAAGAGGTCCTCAGAAAATGAAATCATTCTGTCAAAAAGACATCTGCTCCTCCGGGTTCACTGCAGCATCATGCACAAGATTAAGACAGAAACAACCTCAGTGTCCCTCAGTGCCTGCGTGGATAAAGAAAATACCACACACACACACACACACACACACACACACACACACACACACAGCCATATTGTTCAGCTATTAAAAAAAAGAAGGAAATTCCGCCATTTGCAACAACATGGGTGGATCTTGAGGGCATTATATTTAGTGAGAGAAGACACTCACTTATCCCACAAAGATAAAGACAAATACTGTATGTTCAAATGACCTATATGTGCAACCTCAAAAAGCCAAACTCACAGAAACAGAGTAGAATGGTGGTTGCCAGGGGCTGGGAGGTGGGGCAGTTGGGAAGATGTTGGTCAAAGGGTACAAACGCTTAGCTGTAAGGTGAATAAGTTCTGAGAATCCAATATATACCTATAATTAATACAGTATTATATGCTGTAGGTACTTGAAAGTATAGATGTTAATGTTAAGTATAGTACTTAACATTTAAGAGTTAAGATCTTACATGTTATCATCACCAAAAAAAAAGGTAATTATATGAGGTGATGGAGGGGTGAACTAGCCTTGCTGTGGTGGTCATTTTGCAGTGTATACATCTATCAAATTATCATCCTTGTATACCTTAAACTTGTGTATGATAAATGTCAATACTATCTTAATAAAGCTGCTTTGATATATTATCATAGAGGGAATTTTCTAAAGGTGGATACTTTTCTTAAACCATTTGCACTCTGATAAAATTAAACTGTAATTATCTTAAAGAGAAGTCCTCAGGAGTGTAGAACCAAACTGTGGACATGAAGAGTGTCGGTGCAGAGACACCACCAGAGCTTGAATCCAGAGATAAAGATGGCCGGTCAAGTGTTAGCATCAGACATGGCTGCTGTGCTGCTGCTGACTCAGCTTTGCGGGGCTCCTGCCTCTTTTAGAAAGATTGCTGAATGACTTTTCCCATCCACTCAGGAGATTGAGATGTTTCCTGGAAAGGATAGCTTTTTGATTTCTCTCTTTTGAGTAAGCACTAGCAATGTAACCATTGAGATTTGTGACCAATTCAGGTTTCAGTCAAAGCATGTATAGACCAAGGTCATTTCTCTGTGTTTTCCTAGCAAGTTTAATTTGGCCACAGCATCTTTGATGACACTAAGCATTTGTGTTCACTTATAGCTGTTCATCCCCAGGTCTTGAGGAAAGAATGCTATACTGGTTAGTTTTTGAGGACTCCTGGGATTTTCTTGGTGACAAGGAATTGAGAAATTTAAAAAATTAAGGAATAAAGAAAACAATGAGAAATAGTGAGTCTTAATGATTATGGATAATCTGAAGAGAGTCCAGTTACCAAAGCTCCTTAAAACTCAGACATTTTATTTATTGCTCACCACACCTAAATAATTGATTTCACAACTGACATTCGATTTCATCATATTTGAGTTTTTCTCTTGGAATGAGTTTATAAAGTGAACTCTTCCAGATGCAAATAAAATTTTATTTCCTGACTTTATTTTCTAAATGAGTTATTGATACTCTTTATTCATCATGCAATTTTGAGAACACATTTAAAAGGGGAAGGTAAATATACAGTACTAGTAATATTCTTTTTTACTGTCAACTACTAAGACGAACTTCATTTTTTTTTATTTTTTAAAATTACTCAAATGAATTTATCACATCTGTAATTGTATAATGATCATAACAATCTGATTTCACAGGATTTCCATCCCACAGCCCAAGCACATCCCCCCACCCCCCAAACTGTCTCCTCCGGAGACCATACGTTTTTCAATGTCTGTGAGTCAGCATCTGTTCTGCAAAGAAGTTCCGTCTGTCCTTTTTTCAAGTTCCACATGTCAGTGGAAGCATTGGATGTTGGTGTCTCATTTGTATGGCTGACTTCACTTAGCATGATCGTTTCTAGGTCCATCCATGTTGCTAAAAATGCTGGTATTTCGTTCTTTTTAATGGCTGAGTAATATTCCCTTGTGTATATGTACCATATCTTCCGGATCCACTCCTCTGTCGATGGACATTTAGGTTGTTTCCATGTCTTGGCTATTGTAAGTAGTGCTGCAATGAACATCGGAGTACATGTGTCTTTGCGAGTCGTGGTTTTCTCTGGATAGATGCCCAGGAGTGGGATTGCGGGATCAAGTGGTAGTTCTATGTTTAGTTTTCTGAGGACTCTCCATACTGCTTTCCACAGTGGTTGCACCAAAGTACAATCCCACCAGCAGTGTACTAGGGTTCCTTTTTCTCCACACCCTTTCCAGCACTTCTTGTTTGTAGACTTTTGGATGATGGCCATTCTGGCTGGTGTAAGGTGGTACCTCATCGTGGTTTTGATTTGCATTTCTCTAATAATGAGTGACGCTGAAGATCTTTTCATGTATTTCTTGGCCATCTGTATGCCTTCTTAGGAGAACTGTCTGTCTAGATCTTCTTCCCATTTTTGGATGGGGCTGTTTGTTTTTTTGGTATGGAGCTGCAGAAGGTGTTTATAAATTTTGGAGATTAATCCCTTGTCAGTTGAATCACTTGCAAAGATTTTCTCCCATTCTGTGGGTTGTCTTTTTGTGTTGTTTAGGGTTTCCTTTGCTGTGCAGAAACTTTGAAGTTTGAGTAGGTCCCATTTGTTTATTTTTCTTTTTATTGTCAATACTCTGATAGGTGGATGTGCGAAGATGTTGCTGTCGTTTATGTCAGAGAGTGTTTGGCCTATGTTTTCTTAAAAGGAACTTCATTTTTTTACGTGTGGGAAAAAGTCATCCTCAAAATATAATTCAATAATCCTCTTCTTTTTCTCAAAACAAAGGAGCACCTGAAACAGTTTAGTAGTCCTTATTTTCTGACACCCATAGTTAGATGGGTGTCCAAACACCCATAGATGTTTGGAATTGTATTTGCGTAGATCAAAAATACGTAATTGAGTGAAAGGCAGCTAAGCCATGTTCAGAACAGCAGTTCTTTCTTTATTATCAAATACAAGTCTAGTGTTTTTAAATGCTATAATTAAGCATAAGAACTTAAAGTGGAAAGATCAATTCGCCAGCAATACTAAATTTCTTTTAGAATCTTTTAAAAAATGTGGAAGTATTGTGTGCCCAGTATTTTAGTGTGTTATCATATTTATTTCTCCTAATTGCCATATGAAATAGACAATATGAACTTTTTTTTTGCCTTTTTTTAGGGCCCCACCAAAGGCATATGGAAATTCCCAGGCTAGGAGTTGAATCAGAGCCATAGCTGCCAGCCTACACCACAGCCACAGCAACTCCAGATCTGAGCTGCGTGTGTGACCTATACCACAGCTCATGGCAATGCAGGATCCTTAACCCACTGAGCAAGGCCAGGGATCCAACCTACAGCCTCATGGTTCCTAGTCAGATTCGTTTCTGCTGAGCCACAATGGGAACTCCTGAATTCCTTCTTACAGATAAGAAAACCAAAACTCACAGTATTTGAGGAACTTTCTCGAGGTCACAGAGTTAGGAACAGTAGGGCTGGGACCCCAGCTCAGACTTATTATCTTCCCATTACACTGTGTGCCCCTCCTTTGGGACATCAAGAAAAATCATCCAAGATAACCATCTTTTTGTCATGAATATGACATTAAATTGAAGGCAGAAAAATATTAGTAGCCTCTACCCAGAAGAAAATCTGCTTGGTCTGATGTGTTCTTCATTTTTGTTTGTTTGGTTGGTTGGTTTTTTTTTTTTTTTTTGCTTTTTAGGGCCTCAGGTGTGGCTCATGGAAGTTCCTGTGCTAAGGGTTGAATTGGAGCCATAGCCGCTGGCCTACACCACTGCTCATGGCAACACCAGATCTTTAACCCACTGAGCAAGGCCAGGGATCGAACCCGCATCCTTGTGGATCCTAGTTGGGTTTGTTGCTGCTAAACTACAATGAGAGCCCCCTTTTCTTCATTTTTAAATGTAATGCTCCCTCCTTTACCTACCCATCACTACATAAGGCATGTGGCTATGGCCTCATGCTGGTACAGGAAGGCAATGTCCTTGATTTGAAGTTACCCCAAAATATTAACAATGATTGTGTTTGAACCAGGGAAAAGTTATTCCTTCTTTCTATATTTCTATACTTTATCATAAAAATACTCCTTAAAAATAAGATTTAAACATGCATACTATTTCTCTCTTTCTTAGTTAAAAATGTGTCTTTAACAGGGAAAACCAAAGGATTAGATAGGCTATTGACACCTAAGAATTTTTTGGGGAAAGTCCACTAGCTATAAAAACCCAACTCATAAACATGCCAAAATGTCAACAGTCAGAATTAACTTAGCTGTTATCACTTATTTGATTTAATTTGTTTCCCAGCCTTTGAATGTACTTTCACGTGTCTTGTGGGGACATGTGACAGTGCTCAGCCATCATTCTCTGGGTATCAAGGGCTCTTCTTGCTTAATCTTGTTTGCCTTAACCTTCCTGCCCTTCCCAGCCCTTCATCTGCCTCCAAGGTTTTCCCAGGACAGTGATGGGTTCACTCTGTTGTTTCCTGCTTAACAGTATTAGGTCAGATTATGCTCAGAAGCTCCAGAGTACACTCTTTCTTTAAACACACACATTTTTCCCTCTTATTACAAAATAATGTTTTGGAAACCTTATGGAAAAAAATAGGTAAACCAATGAAAAAAATGCCACATTTATTTAATTACCCAGAAATGCTTATGTGTATTTCCTTCCATTAGTATGTCTCTTTGTGTGTGTGTGTGTGTGTGTGTGTGTGTGTGTGTGGTCATGACAAAATCAGAATTTTTTTTATAAGGAAGGCTTTTTAAAAAAAATTTTTTATTTATTTATTTATTTTATTTTTTGCTTTTTAGGGCCACACCTGTGGCATACGGAGGTTCCAAGGCTAGGGGTCTAATCGGAGCCGGAACTGCTGGTCTACACCATAGCCACAGCATCGTGGGATCTAAGCCTCATCTGTGACCTATGCCACAGCTCACAGCAATGCCACAGATCCTTAACCCACTGATCGAGACCAGGGATCGAACCCACAACCTCATGGTTCCTAGTTGATTTGTTTCCGCTGCACCACGACAGAAACTCCCAGAATTTTTTTTAAATCCCAATTTAAAATAGAATGGTTGAGGTGAGATATAAAATGAAAGTCTAAGATATGGTTTTAGTGTGCCACGATTGCTTTAAAGACACCCCTCTAGGAGTTCCCGTTGTGGTGCAGTGGTTAATGAATCCGACTAGGAACCATGAGGTTGCGGGTTCGATCCCTGGCCTTGCTCAGTGGGTTACCGATCTGACGTTGCCGTGAGCTGTGGTGTAGGTTGCAGACGCGGCTCGGATCCCCTGTTGCTGTGGCTCTGGGGTAGGCTGGCGGCTGCAGCTTCGATTTGACCCCTAGCCTGGGAACCTCCATATCCTGTGGAAGTGGCCCTAGAAAAAGCAAAAAAAAAAAAAAAAGACACCCCTCTACAGCTTTGGCCAACTTTCCAGTATCAAAAACTAAACTGACCTGTTAGCTTTAATTCTCTATTCTGAAGGAAGGCACATTTCTCCCCTTGAACTTGCTTTAATGACAAAAATAAGAGCTTCCTCCCTCTCCATGGGTATGTCTACCATCTCCAGGATGTACCAAATGAGGAAGCTTCCGAATTCTTTCCACCTCTTCACCAGCGCCCCCCCACCCCCTTTGGAATCAGGAGTGACCTTCTCACCTGGAGAGATGGGAGAGCCCAACAGGCTGTGAAGTGAGCCAGTTTGGAAGTGGAACTCAGCATCAGAAAGCTGTCTGGCGTCTGTCTCCTCCCAGTTCATCTCCCCGTATGGTGAGCGCGACAGGAGGGCACCTCCTGTCTGAGGTTCTCCAGTTGCACTGCCTGCTGGCTGCAAGGGCAAGCCAGACTCAGTGGGAGAGGCCAAGGAAGCCACACTCGCCCCCCAACTCTGCTGCTCACGGGGTCCTCCTAACTGTTCCCTGTGTATATATAGCAAGTTGGTTAGAATCCAGCGGAGAGGAGCACGACGACTCAGCATCCCAATCCCCAAAGTGGTCTCTACAGAGTACACTTTCTATTTTACAGTGTGCACCTATGCAGTGTGTGTGTGTGTGTGTGTGTGTGTGTGGTATAAGTACATATAATTTCTCAGAATTTGAATTACAAGTAGATTTTTGTAAGTTGCACAGAGATGTTTCCATTTCCTTTAGGGCCCCATAATTAAGCTTCCTAGAATAGCTTGTAAAACAAATTTGCGATTATGACAAAGTTAACCTATAACTTTAGTATAAAATTTAGCAAAATATAGGTTGGGTCAAGGGCCATTGACATATACTCCGAAACCATCACACGTGCTCAGTGGAGAACACTAGAGCCAATTTAATTGACTTAAAGTTAGTTGAGCTGTTTTTTAGCTTAGGGGTTGGCTAAGGCGCCTTTAACCCCCTGCCTTTCTCATATCTCAGTGTCTTTGACACAGTGAGGTGCTTCCTGTGTGGAACTGTCCAGGAATCTCATCCCATCCTCTGATGGTCATTTTATGTGTCAGCTTGACTGGATCATGGAGTGCCAGGTATTTAGCTCAACATTATTTGGTGGTGTGACTGTGTGTTTCCAGGTGAAATTAGCATTTGGATCAGTGGACTCAGTAAAGCATTTGCCTTCTCCAGTGTGGGTGGCATCACCCAATCTCTGGGGCCTGAATAGAACATAAAAGGGGGGACTTGGCCCTTCTTGCTTGGCTGCTTGAGCTGGATGCCCTTGATGCCCCTACTTCTCAGGCCTTTAGACCCAGACTGGAACCTACAGCACCAGCTCCCCTGGCTCTCAGGCTTTTGGATTCAGGTTGAAGTGCGTCTCTGGCTTTCCTGGGTCTCCAGCTTGCAGTTGGCACATAGTGGGACTTTTGAACTCTGTAATTCCTTGAGCCAATTTCTTGTAGTAAGCCTCTACACACACACACACACACACACACACACACACACGCACACACACACGCACACACACACACATTATATATGTATCTTCAATTGGTTCTGTTTCTCTCGAGGGCCCTGACTAATAGACATTTTAAATCCCAAATGGAGTCTGTTCTTTTCAAAGAAAGGTGGTCACCGAGCCAGAGCTGCTCTGCAGAGATCCAGACAGGATAGAGGGATAAGGAGAGGAAGACAAAATCCTCAGAATGAAAGAAACAACATAGGGATGTCAGGACTTCTTATGACCCAGACATTAGTGTGGACAGATGGGAGATGATCTGAAAGCTGACCAAACATGATTCCACACCTGTGTGAGACTCCTATGGAGAAGCAACAAAGTGAGGCTTTGGAGTAGCTGGGGACCCACATTAGCAGGTAGACATGCGTTTCAGGAAAACAAGAATTACACAAAAGGCTGAACTGCACTGAACAGGATCATCTGTACTACCTAGAAAAAGAAGAAGGAGAGGGGAGAGGGAGAGAGAGAAAGAGAAATTGTCAAGGATTAAGTTATATCTGCAACCTCAAAACACCTTCTCTTGCAGAGCCTGGCAGTATATATTTGCCCATTGATGTAATTTACAGGGTTTTGTTCAATCATGATCTTCTAGGTTGTGTAGAGGTAGGGTAGCAGATTCATGTTCATTGTTGCATAGAATCTTTTGACTTTTTTTTTTAGGGCCTTGCCTGTGGCATATGGAGATTCCCAGGCTAGGGGTCGAATTGGAGCTGCAGCTGCCAGCCTACACCACAGCCACAGCAACTCGGGATCTGAGCTGCATCTTCGACCTACACCACAGCTCACAGCAATGCCAGATCCTTAACCCACTGAGCAAGGCCAGGGCTTGCACCTGTGTCCTCATGGATACTAGTCCAGATTCATTTCTGCTGAGCCACAATGGGAACTCCTATTTGTTTTTTGTTTGTTTGTTTGTTTGTTTAATAGACTCTTTTGAAATGCTGGGCATTAATTTCTGTTTAACAGCAGCACTGGAAACAAGAAGATGGTGGATCAGTGCCTTCAAAATTCTGAAAAAAAAAATTCAGAACTAGACTTCTGAACTCAGTTGTTATTGGCTGAATTGTGTCCCCTCAATTTATTTTTTTTCTGGCCACACACAGAAGTTCCTGGGCTAGGGACTGAACCAGGACCTCCACAGAGACAAGCTGGATCATAAACCCTCCACACCACAGAAGGAACTCTAATTAGGGCTTTTTTTTTTTTTTTGGTCCCCTCAGTTTCAGTACAACTTGTATTTTATAAGAATGGGAGATCAGGACACAGACACTGAGAGAGGGAAAAACCATGTGAAGATGGTTTTCCACAGAGAGAAGCTTTAAAGGAAACCAACCCCCACACCACCACCTTGATCTAGGACTTTCAGCTTCCAGAACAATGAGAAAGAAATTTCTGTTGTTTAGGAAGAAAAAACAAAACAAACAAAAAAAAAACCTGGGGGTTCTCCTTGTGGCTCAGTGAGTTAAGTACCCAACATAGGGTCCGTGAGAATGCGGCTTCGATCCCTGGTCTCACTCAGTGGGTTAAGGATCCAGCGTTGCCATGAGCTGTGGTGTAGGCTGGCAGCTGCAGCTCCAATTCGACCCATAGCCTGGGAACTTCCATATGTTGGAGGTACAGCCGAAAAAAGGGGAAAAGAAAAGAAAAAAGAAAGAAAGGAAGAAAACCCAAGGTACGGTGAAGTTTAGTAATTTGTCCAAGATCACGCAGCTTGGACAGACCTGAGACCCAGACTCAAACTCAGGCACTCAAGCATCCTTGCACTTCACCCCTGCACTCAGCCTGTCTATAGGTAAAAACAATGAGTCCTCCCAAAATGAAGTCCCAGAGATGGTGCCAAACCGGCAGCCATCTCTTCTCTCTATGGATACATGTCATTAACACGTGGCAATCCTTAATCTTAATTTTACATGTATACATTTTTAACGAGGGGCTCTTTCATTGCTCTTAAAATTTACCAGGTAATGCTTCTTCAAGTAAAAGAGCCACAACTCGGAATGTCAGCAGAGTATGCTAAAACAAAGCAAAACTGTCACTGTCTTTCGAAGAATATTCAAATGTGTTTTGTCATTGCAGACAGTCTCTTTCCATGGCAACGCAGAAAAGAGTCTCCTTTCCATCCTTTTAATGGATGTTTTGATAAGAATGTGAAAAATAGGAAAAAAGAAAAGATAAAAGCTTTCCAATTTCTTTCTTTTTTTTCATCTTATGATGAATTTTATTTTTTCCATCTAATTTCTTTTTAATAGAGGGGTTAAATGTGTTTTGTCGATTTGTTTACTTTTTTGAAACTGTTAATAAATTAGTTCTGGGTCCTTTCCTATCCATCCACACTCCTCTCAGCTTATAGGTTGTACAAGGGAATTCTCACTATCTAAACATTCATGACTGAATCCCTGATGTTAATAAGGTTCAAAAGATGACACAACTTGGAAATTTTTAACAAAAAACTGATCACATTTATAAGAGAATTCCTGTGCTAACATATTTCACAGTCCTTGGTTATCTGCATATTGGTGATGGTTTGATTTTATTAACATGCTACAATACAAAGCAAATTCACTCAGAAGAAAAATGGTAAATCTTGCCATCTAGAGAATTTCATAAAGTAATTGAAATGATTGCTCCAGAACCGCTCCACTCACTCACAAAGCCATTGGCAGCTAAGTTCCTGGCAGTTAGAAGACTTGACAACTGAAGAGACATTTGACAAGGATGATGGTTCTTTGAAAAGGAATGACTTGAATATCAAAGGATTAAGAAAGGATCTTTTACAATATGAGGAAATCTTTGAATGTATTTGCAAAAGGCAAACCCAAAAACCAGAAAACGGCCGTCTTTCTAGTTTGCAGTGAAAGTGAAATGTGAGGAACGTCAGACTGTGCCATCAGATAACCTTGCTTGGAAAGAACTGCACCCCCACAAAGCAAGCAATGCTTAATCCTTCCTTGAGCCTAAGAATTATCACATAAATACAACACCAGCCTAACATTTTAAAGGTAATATAAAACTTATTTTCATAATTTTAGCTTCATTTTTCAAGATAAGAGCCTAACCAAGCTCTCTTTTTAATTTTTCTCTTTACTAGTAAATGTTGGTTCCCATTTTGTGCAGATTTGCTTTTAGGTGGCTCTTTTCTGGTACCAATTATTCTCAGATAATGAGGACTTTCTGTACTTTATGCTGACAGAGCAGAGGTTAAATGGGGTTAGCAAGGCTAGATTGCTTGCTCATCTTCAACTTTACTTCAGTAAAAACTCCTTCTAAGGACCCACAGAGTCTGGAATACAGTGAGTTGAATCACTTTTCACCTTTCTTCACATCCGAGGTTTACCTCCTCATGGCCAAATTAAAAAATTTTTTTTTTCTTATAGTTGATTTACAATGTTCTGTCAATTTCTGCTGTTTAACAAAGTGACCCAGTCACACACACACACACACACACACACACACACACACACACACACACACACACACACACACACACACATTCCTTTTCTCACATTATCCTCCATCATGTTCCATTGCAAATGACTAGAGGAGTTCCCATCATGGCACAGTGGAAATGAATCCAACTAGGAACCGTGAGGTTGCAGCCTTGCTCAGTGGGTTAAGGATCTGGTGTTGCCCTGAGCTATGGTGTAGGTCACAGATGAGGCTCCGATCTGATGTTGCTGGGGCTGTGGCGTCGGCCAGCAGATGTATCTCTAATTGGACCCCTAGCCTGGGAACCTCCATAGTTTTAGGTGCAGCCCTAAAAAAGCAGAAAAAAAAACAAAAACAAAACCCCAAGCAATTAGATATAGTTCCCTGTGCTACACAACAGGATCTCATTGCTTATCCACTCCAAATGCAATAGTTTGCATCTATTAACCCTAAACTCCCAGTCCATCCCACTCCCTCCCTCTCCTCCTTGGCAACCACAAGTCTGTTCTCAGTGTCCTCCTCATGGCTAGCTTTGATGAAGGCTTTGCAGCCTTGCAGAAACAGGCTCACGCTGATAGGCCTAGATTTAGTAGACTCAGTAAAGATCCAACTCTCTTGGCTGCCTGAAGTTAGGGGTTCTCGGTTAGAAAGTCATTTTCCTGGAGTTCCCGTCGTGGTGCAGTGGTTAACGAATCCGACTAGGAACCATGAGGTTGCGGGTTCGGTCCCTGCCCTTGCTCAGTGGGTTAAGGATCCGGTGTTGCCATGAGCTGTGGTGTAGGTTGCAGACGCGGCTCGGATCCCGTGTTGCTGTGGCTCTGGCGTAGGCCGGTGGCTACAGCTCCGATTAGACCCCTAGCCTGGGAACCTCCATATGCCGCAGGAGCAGACCAAGAAATAGCAAAAAGACAAAAAAAAAAAAAAAAAAAAAAAAGGAAAGTCGTTTTCCTCAGAAAATGCTTCTAACTAAATAGTCCGCATTGCCAAACACATAGAAATATTAATTAAGCTAAGGCTTGAAAAAGCCTCTTTTTCTTTGCCCCAGCAATTCTTTTACTAAGTTCATACACATCGTGGATATTACTGTAAGGTTAAATGAAGTGGTCTTTTGGCATAAATCAGTTTATTTATTTATGGATGCATCGTGGCATTATTTTCTTGCAAATACCTTAATGTCAAGAAATTATTTAAAAATATCTCTCAAAAGGATTTATTACAAACACATTCAGCCACTAAGAACTCTGTCTCTCAAGAACTGAGCCTTGCTCTAAATTTTGTAACCAATTTTTTTCGTGTACAGTAATCTTAAGTAGATGAGTAAGTGTATGGAAAGTGACCAGCACTAAAGATTAATCCTCGATTTGGATGAAATTTTTTTACTTGGGGAAATTCCATTAAAACTGAGCAAATATCTCTTAAAAAGGGTAAAAATTATATTTAGATATTTAACACACTCACATGAAAGTGGCAGTGCTTCGTAGGGTCAGGGCAGCTTCCTCCTTGGTCAGTTATTTTTCCCTCTTGGCTGCTAAAGTGAAATGTGACTAATATGTCCATAGCACCTTTCCTAAAAGGTTATAACAAAAATATAATCTTTGTTTCTGCGGAACATGAACCGTTTGAGTTTACTGACTATGCTACTTTTACATCTGTTCCAAAGAGCCAATGTTCCATTCTCGCAGAGTCAGAAATTATTCATTCCATGTTAAAGAAAAGTTATATTAGAGGGCCTTGTGCCCATAGTACTTAAAATAACATTAGTTTTAAAAGATATTTAATTCAGAAAAAAAAAAAGATTAAAAAAAAAAGAAAGCACATTTAAAGGTTGACCAGTAGCTAAATTGTCACTAGTCCCTGTTGGAGTGTAAGCAATGCTAGCATTAAAACGTCATCATATTAGCCTCCTCTCAATAATTCAGGCATTGGTTTGCCAATCCGTCAGTTGTCTTGTTCTGTTGCTAGTCTGCTTCATCCTTGATTTCCCTCCTTTCTAAACACATGGCTCCAGAAGGAGGATAGGATGATAAGAACTAAAACTTGAATCCCTTAATTTCGATAGCTGTTTTGGAACTCTAACTCAAAGAGCTGAATTTAAAAAGTTAACAGATTTGGGACTATTTTTATGCATTTCAATTATCTGTACCGTTACTGGTGAATTTCCTCCACAGTCCTCTACCAAGTGTTAGGAAGTGAAATATATCATTTGCTTTAGTTTTTCAAAATTCAAATTAAATCTAACTCTGAGAGGAGAGTTAATAGCAGTCTTTGGACTTGATCCTCTGCTTCCCATCTTTCCTCCACTGCCAGCCAGAGCCTTTAGAGGGCTTCTGAGATTTTACAACAAAGCAGAATATTTGGGAAACTCCACTGCTCTGTGGCATATAACTGCTTGATATTACAGTTGTCATAGGCCTTGGAAATTGCTCCAGATTTAGTGCCATCCTTGGGAAGGGAACTCATGCCCAGGGACCAGCTGCCAGAGGTAACCCCTCACCCCTGCTCTTCTGAGGGTCTGTACCCTCCCTCAAGTCACTAAAAGTTAAAATATAACTGCTCTTCCCTTCTTGTATTAATCATTCTCTTTGTTCCTTATCTTCTCCCTCACTGCAAAATTGGATACAGTATTTCTCTTCTGCCAAAATTGCTTAATTAAAATTTTTTTTTTTATTTTCAAAAACAAAAGCCAGACAGAAGGAGAGGTTGTCTTCAGGCAACTTCCACTTGACTTTGAAACATAAACTTTGCTGAGAAGGAAAATCCCACAGTTCATCTCGCTTCTTGGAAGAGGATTTTAAAAAGTAATAAACAGGAAGAGCCAAATATATCTCAATAATTATCATTTATGATGTGGTTTATAATTAGATAAAAAATAAGAAACAAAAATGCAAAATAAATGCAATGAGTAAGATGATAAATACAGGATATAAAATGGAAGCGGAAAAAAGTTGTTGGCAATCATTAAAAACTAAGTTGTTTTGACTTAACCTGACCGTGCTGACAAGGATTGCCTATGTTAATGGGACTGCTGGATATCCCCCTCCCCCTCCCCATTCAAAGGAGACTCTCTGGCTATGATATTTAACTTTTGGCTTCAAAACTCAATTGCAGCAAGCTTCACTGTTCCTCCAAGGGTGAGCATGTAGACCAAATGTCCTGTCAGAGTCACCAAGTGCAGTTCCCTGGACCTTCTCCAAGACGGCTCCTCCCGCAGTATTGATGACTTCTCATGGCTAGAGCAGTCCACACGCTCTGGAACATGAACTAGTCAAAGCCAAATGTTCTCTCAGTCACTGGCCAGTTAAAAATTTCCATCTCAGGACTGCCATCCTCTTCTCAAGCCTCCTTTCTGCGCCCTCCTTTCTGGTTCTCCTAATTTCGAGGGACTTGCTTGTGTCCATCCCTGGACAGAAACAGCAAGGGCCAAGTGGGTCCCCTACCTGATTGGCTCCTGACCAGCCCAGAGTGCCCTTCAGCAGCTCTGATTTGTGCCACAAGCGTCACTCTGTTGTATTCATCTCATGGGTAAGCCTCTGCATTCCTAGAGCAAGGCCAAAACAAATTGCTCTTAGAATTCTTATCTTTAAAATTTAAGTTGGAATCCCCGTTGTGGCTCAGCAGAAATGAATCTGACTAGCATCCCTGATGATGCAGGTTCCATCTCTGGCCTCGCTTAGTGGGTTAAGGATCCAGTGTTGCCATGAGCTGTGGTGTAGGTCGCAGGCACATCTTGGGTCTGGTGTTGCTGCGGCTGTGGTGTAGGCTGGCAGCTACAGCTCGCATTTGACCCCTAGCCTGGGAACCTCCATATGCCAAGGGTGTGGCCCTAAAAAGACAGATAAATAAATAAATAAATAAATAACATTTAAGTCTAGCTTGTAGAATTTACTTTGTTGAGTTCACTAAGTCTGCCTGAAGAGCTTGTTGAAGCTCCTCCCCAGCACCTCCCCAGGAGATAGTACCGCTCTTTGTTTTCAGTGTTCCTCTTGCTTCTGAGAGTTCACCTCTGATCTGCACCCCATTTCTCAATGGTTTAGCTGCATTTTGATATTTAAGGCTGTCTGTTATTTAGTGGTGTAAACGTGTATGACCACTCTCAAGTGAGTTATGACTAGGGTGCCTTTGCATGTCATCCAGATTGGAACCCTGTGAAAGTGAAAGGGATGCTGTTGATCATGATGGGACAGGAGTCAAGTCAAACAAAACGATCACCTCGGTGATGACAGGCACTCTGTGAAGTGCTACCGTGCCAGTTCTTTCTTCCTTTCTTCCTTCCTTTCCTTATTCCTTCCCTTCCTTCCTTCTGTCCATCCATCCTTCCTTCCTTCATGTCCAATCTCATCTTTCTCTTAAGGCTCTAACCCTTTATTTTTTCAGCCGTAGCTACCACTCGTGGAAGTTCCTGGGCCAGGGATCAAACCTGCACCACAGCAACAACCCCAGCCGCTGCAGTGACGGTGCTGGATCTTTAACCTGCTGTACCACAAGGGAACTCCTAATTTTGCTGGCAGTTGAAAACCCTTGATTTTGGCATCTAAGAACTCAGTTTCAATTTAAAACTTACCCCAGCTCTCTAGAGGAATGTGCTCAGGCTCTCAGACACTCTTGCCCAACTCTCCTGCTTTCCTTCTCCTGGTAACCTCTGGGTGTTGGGGGAAGTTTCCTGAAGATGGTGCGTTTACATGAGGATCCTCTGGTCCAAGAGCTATTTGGCAGTCCTTGCTGTCCCCCTTGACCTTTGGCTGATGGGCAACTCAACTGTGTAGGTCATTAGGTGTGGAACTCTTGTCTGCTACCCAAATGGCTGCAGTGGGGTGCCTCCCAGTTTGTTTTCAGCATTCTCAAGGCCCAGGGGTCACCTGCCCTGCTATCTTGGCCTCATCCCGGCTCCCTCTGAGTCCCACTTCTATTTAGAATCAGGGCAGCTTGCAGGGTCCACCACCCAGCCTTGCTTTCAAGCCCTCCTGACTTCTGGAGCATTTCCTTGCTCATCTACAGCCCAGTTAAGTCTGCATACCCTGCCAGGGCATGGAGGGTGGCTGGACGCCTGAAGCACCAACCGTGGTCTCTGGATGCAAGGGGCGGGTGGAGGGGGACCGGCTTCTTAAGTTGTTAAATCAATGATACACTACTCATCAACTACCTAGTTCATTGTTTTAAGGGATTTACCTATTTTAATTAACTCTTTTAATCTTTACAGCAAACATTGAGTCTAGTAACATTAATACCCTCAGGTTATGGATGCAGAAATGGGAACAGAGAAAAAGTAATTTGCCTGAGGTCACTCAACAAATAAGGGTCAGAGCCAGGATTTGAGTCCAGACAGCCTGATACCAGGACCTGGGCTCTGAACCACTGTGTAGGGAGAAGTTTGGGGATTAGGCTAATAAAATGTGATTACTCAGCAAGAAGTTTCCTTCTAAATAAGTTATGTAAGTGTTAGCAATTCTGACATGAACAGATACTCTGACATTCAGTATTTTGGAGAATCTAGGTCAGTAAACCTACCTCTTCACTAAAAAGCAGCATCTCCTATCATTGTTACTCATAATGAGAATAATGACTTTATTGACTTGCTGCTTATAAACCCCCTGATCTCATGTGTCTTCTTCTCTTAGGATTTTCATTAATTGGATGCCAATAAATATTGGAGGAGTGTTGAGTGCTTTAAGTGTATTTTTTTTTTTAAATAAGGAGTCTTTTTTTCTTGGGAACACTTGTGGTTTTTTCTTTTTTCTTTTCTTTCCTTAACAAAATGAATAATTATTTCAGATGCAGAGAAATTAGTTATTCTGTCCTCAGTGTTCCTTTATCCTTACATCTCTAATTTAATCTCGTACTCTAATTCCAAAGAACAATTGTGCAATTTCTGGATCTTCTGAAATATGTCTCATTCATTTCCTGAAGACTTAGAAACTCTCTGCACAATGCTCTCCTCCCCAAGCCTTTATTCATTTTTAAATTCTTTTTGACCAAAAGTTTGTCCTTCTCCCAAACCTCTGTATTTTAAAAAAATCTTCTCTATTTTTTAGTTATTGGGTGAATTTCTACCATGTTTCTCTTTCTGTTTTTTTCTCTGGATTGTTTTGGTGATTCAGTTTCTGGGTTTCAAATGTATAGTTACCACATTTTTACTGCTACTGATCATGAAATTCTGCCTGGTCACTAGGCTGTGAAAAAGCAGATGCAAAAGTACTCCCCTTGCCTGCTGCCCAGATGTGTGGCACTGGCACCAGAGTCCAAGAAAGCATCCCTTTTCTCCCTGTATTTCTTGGGTTCAGGAGCCTGTTCAATATGCATTATCTATGGGACCACCCCAAGTAGTTGCCTATTAATAACCACCTAGAACTTTAACTTGTCTAAGTAATGTTAGTTTCATTTTCATTTTGATTCAACGTCCACATTGCTGCTACACAGAGATTGTTGTTTATCATTTTCCATTGGTTTTTAAATAACTGTTATCCTAACCCTGCAGGTTCAGTCTTTTTAGGGCTGCACTTGTGGCATATGGAGGTTCCCAGGCTAGAAGTAAAATTGGAGTTGTAGCCACTGGCCTACACCACAGTCACAGCAAAGCAGGCTCTGAGTTGCGTCTTCAACCTACACCATAGCTGGAGACAACTCCAGATCCTCAACCCACTGATCGAGACCAGGGACTGAACCTGCATCCTCACGGATGCTAGTCAGATTCCTTTCCGCTGAGCCATGACTGGAACTCCAGTGATGCAACACTGACATTAGTGTTTTAGGTACATGGGAGTTGCTCTCCCTTTGAAGATAAACAGTATTGGCTTGCTGAACCTTGGCTGGAATTTGAATTCCCAGAACCTGGGCTGGGGACAGAGCAGGATTTGATGAAAAGTGGAGAGAGAGAGGGGTGAGGGTGGGGGAAGAGAGGGAAAGGGGAGAGAGGGAGGGATGTGGCAGCATCCTGCAAAGGAAAGCAAAATAAAAGCCATTCATCTTGTCCAATAGAGCAGTCCAAACGAGCCAAACAGAGAATCAATTTGGTAGGCATTGGAGTGAAAACCAGACAATATTAACAGCTAATATATTAATTCATTTCCTCACTTGATTATAAGTCTCAGGCCAGAAAGGGACAGAGCTGGCATCTGACCCATGTGGTGGAATCTGACCCATGTGGTGGGACCAGAGAACCTGTGTACATCATGTCTATGCTTGAGTGCCTTCTGGTTTCCACTTGAGCTACATGGAGATCCAAGCTTGTCACATTCTTTGGCTGGCTCCCCAGTGTAATACATTCTCAAATGCTCTCCTGAGAGTGGGACAGGGACCCAGAGAACATCCCCTGACCTGGAAAGGGGCTGCTGCAGTTGACTTTTTAGGACATCTGTAGAATGGGCTGTGGGCCCAGCTTGTGCACATAACCTCAGTAAGGATGATTTGGTGCTCTTGCTCACATCACAAACGCTTTTTGACCACAAAATGTGGAAGTTCTCAGGCCGGGGAGTGAACCCCAGCCACAGCAGTGACAACTTGAAATCGTTAACCACCACTAGGCCACCAGGGAACTTTGCATCACGGCCCTTTAGAATGCTCATTTTAATCACTTGCAGTTATGTTTCTATTTTGAGTAGATACACTTATTTTCTTTCTGGCTGCTTATTTTCCTCCCTTTTTTTTGTTTTGGATCCAATTTACTGCAAAATATAGATGTTCCCAGTCATTTTTTTCATGTGTCTTTTTGAGGCTGGATAGTTTATTTCTTTTTATTGCTAAATAATTTTCTATTGTATGGATGCACCACAGTTTATCTGTTCAACTTGAAGGCTATCTTGGTTCCTTCCAAGTTTTGCCAGTTAGGAAGAAAGCTGCTATAAACATTCATGTTCAGGTTTTTGTGTGGACATAAGTCTTCAGTTCATTCGGGTAAATATCAAGGAGCGCGACTGCTAGATCACATGGTAAGAGTAAGCTTAGTCTTGTAAGAAACTGCAGACTGTCTTCCAAAGTGGCTGTACTGGTTTACATCCCACCAGCAATGAGTGAGATTCATTCCTGTTGCTGCACATTCTCACAGCACCTGGTGGTGTACATTTTGTGAATTTTAGCCATTCTAATAAGTGTGTAGAAATAGCCCATTGTTGTTTTCATGGGCGGTTCCCTAATGACATATGATGTTAAGCATCTCTTCATAGGATTGTCTGTCTTCTTTGGTAAAGTGTCTAGTCAGATCTTGTGTCCATTTTTATTTATTTTTTTTTTAATTTTTTAAACATACATTTATTTATTTATTTATTTGCTTTTTAGGGCTGCACTCATGGCATATGTACGTTCCCAGGCTAGGGGTCGAATCGGATTTATACCTGCCAGCCTACATCACAGCCACAGTGACATAGAATCAGAGCTGCATCTGCAACATACACCACAGCTCATGGCAATGCCAGGTCCTTAACCAGCTGAGCGAGGCTGGGGATCGAACTCACACCATCATGGTTACCAGTCAGATTTGTTTCCACTGCCCCACAAGGGGAACTCCTCTTTTGTCCATTTTTAAATTGAGATTTTTTTTTTTCTTATGGTTACATTTTAAGAGTTCTTTATTTTGGATACCAGTCCCTTATCTGACACGTGTTTTATAAATATTTTCTCTCAGTCTGTGGCTTGTCTTTTCATTCTTTTAACAATGTTTTTCACAGAACAGAAGTTTTAAATTTTAATGAAATTCAGCTTATCAGTTTTTTCTTGCATAGATTATGCTTTTGGTGTCATATTGAAAAAGACCTTATTAAACTCAAAGTCACCTATATATTTTCTCCTCTGTTATCTTCTGGAATTCTTATAGTTTTACATTTTACATTTAGTTCCGTGATCTATTTTGAGTTCATCTTTGTGAAAGGAATAAGGTCTGTGTCTAGATTCTTTTTTTTTTTTCCATGTGGATGTCCAGTTGTTCTAACACCATTTGTTGAAGAAAAGACTCTTTTTTCATTGAATTGCCTTTGCCCTTTTGTTAAAGTTCAGTGTACTTTCTTTGTTTTGGTCTAGGTACTCTTCTGTTTCATTTTTCTATGTATTTATTCTTTCCCCAATTCCAACTGTCTTAATTATTGTAGCTTTACAGTAAGTCTTAAAGTTGGCAGTGTAAGTCTTCTGACTGTGTTCTTTTCCTTCAATATTGTGCTGGCTGTTCTGGGTCTTTTGCCTTTCCATTATATCACTCTAGAGCCAGTTTGTCAATATTTTAAAAAATAATAACTTGCTGGGATTTTTGACTAGGATTGTATTGAATATATAGACCAAGTGGCAAAGAATTGATGTCTTGATAATGAATTTTCCTTATTCATGGATATCTGTCCATTTATATCTTTTGATTTCTTTTATCAGAGGATTTTAGTTTTCCTCATATAGATCTTACATATATTTTGCTAAATTTATACTTAAGGATTTCATTTTGGGATGCTAATATAAGTGGTATTGTGTTTTTAATTTCAAATTCCAATTGTTCATTGCTGGTATATGATAAAGCAATTAATTTTTGTATATTGACTTGTATACTCTGATCTTGCTATCACTGCTTATTAGTTCCAGGAGGTTTTTGTGTGGTGGTTCTTTGGGATTTTCTGCATAGACAATTGTTTTATCTGTGAACAAAGACAGTTTTTTTCCTTTCTTCCCAGTCTGTATACTTTTATTTATTTTTTCTTGTCTTACTGCATTAGTTTAGGACTTCCAGTACAGAGATAAGTAAGTGTAGTTTTTGGCTTTTTTTTTTTTTTTTTTTTTTTTTTTTTTTGGCCATCCCCACAGCCTGTAGGAGTTCCCGGGCCAAGGATCAAACTTGGGCCATAGCAGTGACAATCCCAGATCCTTAACCATAGGCCAACAGGGACCATAAATAAGTGTGGTGAGAATGGTTATCCTTCCCTTCTTGCTAACATCAGAAGGAAAGCATCTACTTTGTCACTATTAACTTGACGCTAGCTGTAGGGTATTTGTACATGGTCTTTATCAATTTGAAGAAGTTCTCCTCTATTCCTAATTTGATGATTTTTTTTTAATCGTAACTGGGTAGATTTTGTCAAATGCTTGTTCTGCATGTATTGGTATGTTCACATAATTTTTCTTCTTTAACTTGTTGTGATGGATTACAGTAATCAATTTTCAAACGTTGAACCAGCCTTCCATACCTGGCATAAATTCCACTTGGTCATGGTTTATAAATCATTTTCCACATTTTTGGATTCAATTTGCTAATATTTTGGAGAGGATTTGTGCACTTGCATTCATGAAAGATATTGGTCTGTAGTTTTCTTCCTTATGATATCTTTGTCTGGTTTTGGTATCAGGATTCTGTTGGCCTCATAGAATTAGTTAGGAAGTACTCCCTCAGTTTCTATTTTCCACTTATCTCTATTTACTTCTAGATTTATTCATAACCCCCCAAAGAGCCAATAATCCCAAAGTCATATATTAAACACAGACCTGTCTCTTTCATATGTTGCATCATATTTTATGTAAAAGAATAGGGACAGTTATTAGCCTTTAATCATTTTGTGGCCTTAGGTCTCAATATTTAGTAGCACTCCTTTCAAGTCCAAATATCTTATTATCTACATTAGCATAAAGAAAAAACTTTTATTAGTTGAATTGTTCATTAAAGTATAGTTGATTTACAATGTTGTGTTAATTTTTGCTGTACAGCAAAATGATTCAGTTATGCACACATGCATATATATGTATATGTGTATATATATATATATATATATATATATATATATATACACTCTTTTTTAAAATACTCTTTTCCATTGTGGCTTATTAAGAAAAGCTTTTTTTTTTGTCTTTTCTAGGGCTGCTCCCGTGGCATATGGAGGTTCCCAGGCTAGGGGTCTAGCTGGAGCTGTAGCCACCAGCCTACGCCAGAGCCACAGCAATGCGGGATCCGAGCTGTATCTGCAACCTAAACCACATCTCACAGCAACGCTGGATCCTCAACCCACTGAGCAAGGGCAGGGATCGAACCCTCAACCTCATGGTTCCTAATCAGATTTGTTAACCACTGGGCCACGACGGGAACTCCAAGAAGTTTTTGAAAGTCATCCTTGCCTTGTCAATAGTACCAAGATTAATTGTCCATAAATGCCTATCTATTTGTTTGGCATCATTGTAAATTAAGCAAAGTAGCTTTCAGAAAATTTCCCTCTATAGGGATACTGCTAGACTGAAGAGATGTATGCTCAGAAAATAAGCAGCCTTTTGTAAGGAAATTCCTCTGAATAAAACCGCCTTCAAAATACTTTGCAACAACAGCAACAAAAGAGCTTCTGCAGGAAAAACAAAAAACAAAACTCCGACTTTAATTCCAAGGCCAGTGACACCACACTGTGTATAATACAGTTTCTTTTATACAAAAGTAAGAACATGAGTACAAAGGGAACTTTGTACATAAATATGAGAAGCCAACATGATCAATTTGAAGAAAATAGCAGCTAGAAACTGTGATCCAATTTTTTTTCTGTCTAGAAAATCAATGAACCGCAAGCATCTAATAAATCGGTCAATTATACACAGATGCCAGGCTTTACAAGAGATGTAATATTAGGTTTTGCAAATCATTACTGTCTTACAGAGATTTTATGACAGTAAGTTCCACTGATTAAAATGCCAGTATAAAACATTGCCTCTCATTCCAGTAACTAGTACAGACGCATCCTCTGTAATGATGGAATGTAATAATTAGTAGGCAAAACCCACATGTTAGCAAACAGCAACAACAACAAAATCAGACTGCTCCAAGAAAATGAAAGAGCTGAAGAGGCATGGCTGAGGTGGTTTCAGGCTTAGGTCCCCAAAGAAAACACCCAGAGCAGCAGTCATCCAGGTTCCTCAGGTAACAATGGCTGCACGTGTTTCCATAACTGCTCCAAGGGCTTGGCTGGGGACTTATCACTGGGGTTGCAGAGTCAGGATTTCTCTGACAGGGGAATTTCAAAATTTATTCCTAATTTTAAAAAATGCAGGTTGTTTTTAAAACTTTTGAGTTCTTTCCCAGCCCCACTGCCTAGGGTACCATTGCATGTCATGACACATTCCCCTTTGTATTCTGTAGTCAGACCTTTTAGGATAGACCTGGCCAGAGGCTTCCTGACTTTGCAGCTGGGCTGGCTTAGTTTCCATCACAGACATCAAGCCCTAAGAAGGACTCTGGGCCTGAATGAAAAGTCTCTTTTGTGGAGAAGGATGTTCCTGACCGTGATGGGCCAGATGAAGATCACTGTAGAGCACTTGCCCTGGCCCTGCTTTTGGACCCGACCCCTTTATTTGTACTGTCTGCTCCCATTTGCCTCAGCCCAGACACGCTGGGAAATGAAGAGGAAATCGCTGTCTTCCGTCTCTTTCCTCACTCTAAGAGAAAGCTCAGCTGAAAATCTATGGTAGGCCTAGTATTCAGTCACGAGAAATGCTGTGCCCAATGCTTGGCTCCAGATTGTGACTGGTCCTCTGTCTCAGACTGGTGTGGACAGTGGCTGCTAGGGACTAAATGTTTGTTGCCCCTCCCCACCCCATATCCATTGTATATGGAATGGATGGTTAACAGGGACCTGCTCTAGCACAAGGAACTCTACTCAATAGTCTGTGGTAACCTATATGGGAAAAGAATCTAAAAAAAGAGCATGGATATGTGTGTATGTATAACTGAATCACTTTGTTGTGTAGCAGGAATTATCACAACAATGTAAATCTGCTATACTTCAATCAAACTTTAAAAAATGAAAAAATAAAAATAAAAGGAATCAAGCAGCAAACCGAAAAAAAATAAAAAAGAATCACTGGAGTTCCCGTCGTGGCGCAGTGGTTAACAAATCTGACTAGGAACCATGGGGTTGCAGGTTCGGTCCCTGCCCTTGCTCAGTGGGTTAAGGATCCGGCGTTGCCGTGAGCTGTGGTATAGGTTGCAGACACGGCTCGGATCCCGAGTTGCTGTGGCTCTGGCATAGGCTGGTGGCTACAGCTCCAGCTAGACCCCTAGCCTGGGAACCTCCATATGCTGCGGGAGCAGCCCTAGAAATGGCAAAAAGACCAAAAAAAAAAAAAAAAGAATCACCACCAAATGAGGTCATAAGGGTGGGGCCCTGATTTAATAGGATTAGTTTCCTTAGAAGAAGAGACACAGGAGGGCTGGGCTCTCTCCCTCTCTTTCCTCTCTCTCTCTCCCTCTACCCCTTATTCTCCCACCTCTCTACCCTCAAAGCAGGAAGGCAGCTGTCTGCAGGCCAGGAACAACACTCTCTCACCAGAAGCCAAATCAGCTGGACCTTGAACTTGAACTTCTCACCTCCACAGCTATCAGAAAATATTATTTCTGGGGAGTTCCCGTCGTGGCGCAGTGGTTAACAAATCCCACTAGAAACCATGAGGTTTCGGGGTCGATCCCTGCCCTTGCTCAGTGGGTTAATGATCCGGCGTTGCCGTGAGCTGTGGTGTAGGTGGTAGATGCGGCTCGGATCCCGCGTTGCTGTGGCTCTGGCATAGGCTGGTGGCTACAGCTCCAGATAGACCCCTAGCCTGGGAACCTCCATATGCTGCAGGAGTGGCCCAAGAAATGGCAAAAAGACAAAAAAAAAAAAAAAAATTAAAAAAAAATTTAAAAAAGAAAAGAAAGTATATTTCTGTGGTTTAAGCCACCCAGTCTGTTGGGTTCTGTTATGGCAGCCCCAGCAGAATGACATTCCCTCAGAGAGGGAGACAGGCATTACATAAGATTCTCTGTCAGACACAGAGGTGTCAGCCCTGGCAGCCCTAGAATCCTGCAATAAAAGCTCCACATCACTGACCTTCATGTTTGGAGTGATGGCATTTTCTCCCCTAATACAAACGTGTCTAGAAATCCTCAATGTGACTCCTGGGTAATGACTGCCCTTGTGTTGTGGAGGCTCAGCTTATGTTGTGGAGGCTGCTGAAGCCTCGTGGCACGACTATGGGACACATTGAGCATTGTCATAACATCTTACAGATGGGACACAGACGGTCAGTACTTTCACCAAAGCTAAGCAACCCATGGGTGATTAGGAGAGAAACCACAAGAGACTGGAAATTGAATTCTAGTTCTCTTCTTAAGCCTTGGGTGCCATTTTTGGCAGTGAGGCAGAGAATGTATCTTGACATCTCGACCCCATCACAGTCTGTGTTCTCCCTGACACGCCTCCCTACCTCATTTGTTCTCCTGCGCCTGGGCTACAGTTGTGACCCAATGGCCCCTCTCAACAGGAGCAGCTCAGGGGCGTCTATGCATGTCCTGTAAGGGGAGAGAGACTTGCAGACCTTGGACCAATTGTCATTTGCTCATTTTTTACAGTAATCAGCAACATCTTGTTTGATTATTTTCAATGCTCCAGTTATTACTGTTGACTGAGAATATTCTTTTCTTCCAGTTTTGTCTCTTTCCTGTTTTCCGTCCTCCAGATGCACATTCTCAAAAAGTCCTTTGACCCTGAACTTATTTTTAGCTTATTGTTTATATAGTAAAATACATTGAAATCTAAGTATTAGATTAAAGTATTTCAATGGGGACACTTTTCTAGTTACTCATTTTAAAATAAATGCCCAGGGATTTTTAGGTTCATCCTCCTCTGTGACTTTTCAAATGTTGAGTGACAAAGCACAAGAGAGATCCTGTTTTTGAATCCAGTATTAGGTTTTGTTTCATGGGAGCACTGTGTGTGGACCCCCTCTGCTTCTCTTCTACTCCATCAGTACCATAGATGGTACCTTTACCTAATGGGTAAATGTTTAACAGTTGGTGCTCTGGAGGGGTTTGCCAACAGCTGTGGTATAAACACTCTCCCACCATTTATATCAAGCTGCCAACAGGGTGTCACTGAAGGTGGTGCTGGGAAGAGGTGCCTACCCTTGACCTTCAGGCTCCTGCTTGGTATGGACACCGGGTCTCACTATATCATAGAAAGGGAGAGTTAGCCTCTGGACCAGATCTTTTATTAGAGCCCTGAAACCAGCCTTCGTTACCTAACCCTGCATCTCTGCTGCATGTACTAGGTCCCCAAACATGATGGAGAAAATAGGACTTTGCAAATGTGACAGAATCTGACAGTCTTCCCACACCCTTCCTGCTGAGGTCTTATCTCTTTAGTTAAAAAACAATATTTCACCAGCGAGAACCACTTCCACTATGTCTGTATGATCCAGTTTATTCAACAAGCATTGATGAGTCCAGTTTTCTGCCTCAGTAGGAGATGGAATAACATTGGTGAAATCATGATACATAGTCAGTTTGGTTTAACAAAATTTTTAAAAAGAGCCAGCGAAACTTTCAGTTGTCTGCCGCTGCCAACAATAAGGGAAAGGTTTATTGCTCCTATCATTTGGCACATCCAGTGGTCAGGGGTGGCTTCAGGGACAGTGGTTTTCTCACGGGGGCACTTCTGCCCTGTGGTTTCAGGAATTGTTTTTGTCTCTCTTGCCTCATGCCAACTTTTCCAGTATTCCCCAAAGCTCTGTGGGCTGCCTGCTATCCTTTGAATAAACTCCTTTTCTGCTAAGTTGAACAAAATTGGCCTTTGCTAGTAACCAAGAAGAGCTCAGGCTCTAAAGCTAGATACCTCTGGGTCAAATCCCAGATGCCAGACCTACTAGCTTGTGTCCTTAAGCAAATTTCTCTATATGACTCAGGTTCCTCAACTGTAAAAGTGGGATAATACCGCTCATGGGGCTATTATGAGGCTTAAATGAGTTAATACACATTAAGCCCTTAGCACAGAAAGCCCTCAATAACTGCTAGCTGTTATCATCGCGCTGGGTACATTTTAGCAAAAAGTGGTTGACGTCATCCAACTCCAAATACAAAAGAGAAACAAACGACCATTAAACCATTGCTTTTTATGGCACATATTTTACATTTTCTCAAACATAAGAAACCGCTTCATAGTATAATAGCTTCAAACTTGATACAGAACAGAGAATATGTATTTAGTTTTTCCATGGAAATCAGCAGTTTAGAAGTTGATCACTCTTTAAATCCAGCATCTGTTAATGTTTAAAGCAATTCATAGTTTTCCTCAGAGCACATGATTCAGGACAAAGACAACAACAACAAAAAGTGCCAAAACAGGCTCACTAGCTGGCTTGCATAAAATGAAATGATTTGAATAAAATCTCTATAGGAACTGTGTATGCGCTTGTTCAGTTATGTATTAACAAAACCTTTTATTATCCTTCTCAAAAATTCCTCTGTAATTTGCCTTTTCAAATTCTGGAGTGGCTATCTATGTTAATGTCACATTCTTGTTTCCTCCTTGGCAAAATTCATTGTTTTGCTTTGTATTCTAATTTTTAAAAAATGTTTCCAACATTTCTAACACATGGGCAGTTTTTAAAACTCTGGCTTTTTTTTTTTCGTATTCATTTTGGTTCAAAAAACAATAGGGAGGGGAAGCCCTTGCATTTTCCAAAGGCTATTTTACAGTGATCAAGTTGGCTACTGGCTTTGCTAGAGATGATTCATTTATTCATTCAACAAGTAGGCACAGCACTCTGAGCTTGAGCAGGACTGGGATAGATGCCAGGGATGTCTTGGTGAAGGAAGCATGACCCCAGTCTCAAAGAGTTTGCAATTTAATAGGAAGAGGGAGAGGGAAACAGACAGTTTGAGATCAGGGCTCCAGCATGATGGAGTCTGAAGCAAGCTTGCTGAAGTCTCCTTCTTGCTGTATCCCCCCAGGGCAGAGGAAGAGAGTGGTCATGCATGCTTCTAGCCTCCTTATCCCCTTATAGGGCCATCAATCCCATCTTTGATTTAATTGCTTACAACCTTGTCCAAACCTAATTATCTCTCCCCTCTGCATACCATCACATCAGGGACCAGGGCTTCCATATGTAGATTTTGTCCTCCCCAAATTCAGTCCATTGCAATACTTTATTATGTAGTTATTCTTCTGCAAAAAAGTTAATGTTCATCACATGGCCCCCTAGATAGGAATAAATCAAATTCATTAAGAACAAAACTGAATTTTTAGGCCCAATGAACACAATAAACTATAAAACAATTTCTTCAACTCACACGGAAAATTCATACATAAAATTGAAACAAATTGCTTTATAATTACAAATTAGAGGGAATAGAATTATTTTCTGTCTTTGCTCATGAGACTTCAGCAGTGCATGCAGTGGCTATTTTAAAAGAACATCCATGAGGAACCATCGTGCCCATTTCTTATATTTGTTTTGAAACATCACACTGCATTTTTCAGCTCTAACATAACTAAAGCATGACCCATCCAACTTGTCAGGTCTCATCAGCCTTGTCTCTCTTTCCTCCCTCTTATATACAGTGCTTTGCGGGCTAAGGCCCAGCCTAGGCCAACCTGCTCATCTGCAAATGGTCAAAAATATCCTGTCCATGAGGGTGACTATCAACACTTTTTTATTCATAGCCATAAACCTCCAAAGGCACTGATACTACTCAGTGACCCTGACTTTCCCCGGTATGCTTATCATTCCCCTCAATGATGGCTGTTTTACACATCCTCCCGTCCGCTTATGCATCCATGAGCCCCTTCCCTCCCCTCCCCAAGGTCATCAGCTGAGGCCCTATTTATCATTCAAGCAATAGGAGCATAGTGGAAACAACTCTCACAACTGTAAATGCAGTTGTGAGAAAATACGTTTATTTTTCTGTAACTGAACTGAAACTTACCTCTAACTCTCATTCCATGGATGACAGAAAATTGAACTCAGGTTCTTGAGTCTCTTTAGGATTTTCTCAGTACTTCCAAACTCAGTTTATCCAGGACTGTTGTGTTTCCTTTATTCTTTCCAGAATAGCATTGAAGATCTGGGGTGTTTCCATAGTGTAGTCAGGAAGAGGTATATAGTCTACCTCTGAACACTGAAAGGCCTAGAAAGAATGACCAACCTAGTAGCAATTTCAATCTCGAAGTAGTATTTCCTACTAAAAGATAGCAGGACTTCTAAATTTAAGACTACAGATTTTCCTTAATCTTTTCAATATGAAATTATGAAATTTGTTTCTTCTTTTACCCATACCAAAAATCCTGGTTGTTAAGAACACTAGATATGAAGAATTAGAAATTCACGTAATTATTCATTTGTACTATTTCTCAGTTTTAATTTGTTTTATAAGTGTGTATTTAGAGCTTACTCTAGTCTTTGTGTTAATGTCTAGAGTAACACAAGTTACTTGAGTTAACTTGTGAGTTCTTGATTTGATCACAGTTTGTAGCCTTTTATACTTAAAAGCCATTTTGGCTGAATATAAAAGCCTTAGCCCACATTGCATTCCTTAAGCATCTTAAATATATTGTTCATTTTTTCTTCTAGTATGAAGCATTACTGTCAAAAAATTTGAGGACAGTATAATTTTATTTCTTAATGACCGAGTCATTTCTTAGGTGTCAGAATGATTTTTTTTCTTTGTAAAGAAGTCTAATAGTTTTATTAGAATATATTTTATCATTAATTATCCTGGGTTGGGTTTTCCCAGGATTTCACTATACTTTTTCAATAGGTGGTATTAATTTCATTATTGTTGTTATATAGTATAGGGCAGCATTTTTTCTTTTCTTTTCTTTTCTTCTTTCCCCTCTTCCCCCCCTTATTCTTTTCTTATTATTTGTTCTGTTCACTTGATCACAGCCACCTATATATGTATGTTGGGTCTTCTTTGCCTGCCTTCTGTATATGTCATCTTCTTTCTAAGCTTTTCTGCCTCATTATTCTTTAATTTTTATAATAAATGTTTACTCTTTTTCATCTTCAACTTTTCTTAAAGCATTATCTGTTCTATATATTCATTCTGTTTCTTTTGGCTTTGATTTTATTTTAGAAATGAGTTATTTTCTTTAATTTTTAATTCTTTTCTATGTTCTGTCTCCTCATTACTGAGGTTTTCTTTAGATACTGCATAATTTCTCTTAATGTGTTTTATATTGTTTTGAAATATTTGTTTATGTTTTTCATCTATTCAAAGACATGTCTTTCTGGCTTGCTTCATTGTTTTCAGGGATAGATGGTGTTTTCTTTTTCATATGAATTTTATAATTCAAGCCTATTCCTTTTATGTTCCTCATTTTTGCGTGAAATTAATTTTCCTGAAATTTAGTTAACTTTTGCAACTTCATAGATACAGAATTTCCTTTTTTGTTGTTTTGTGTTAAGTAATACAGTGGCTTACTTTCTATGATTTCTTGCCTCTGTTCTCTTTTCCTATTTCTTTCCCAGACATCCCATCTTCCTTTGACTCTATTGACTTTCTCTTGCTCAGTTTTTTTATTTGATTGCCAAAAATTTCACCTCAGTGTGGGTGTTGTCCTGGAGGGCAGCTTTTGCTAGTTATTTCTGAGGGTTCATAAATCCAGACCCTTCCAGCACTTAAGACCCTACCATCAGCCTGCTATTATAGTGTGAAAACCCTTCCTAATTTTTGCTGCTGTTCTCAGTTGTTTTTCAAAGCTTTCAATTAAGTGCCTGAGGTTATTTTGGAGTTCTTAGGTTTATCAATTGCCCTCTTACTTCCTTCTGCTTTCTCCTTCATAAATGCTGATTTCATGCAGGTTTTAAAGCTGTCAGGATAGAACTGACTTATATTTTGGCATTCGTAAGGTCACCCTTTCACTTAGTTTTGTTGTAGATGTTGTCCAGTATTCTAATTGCTGTGTGCTTTTATGAGGAGTAGGGGGTTGGGGAAGATTAAGAAAAAAACAGTAAAACGGTAGTTTCTTTCACAGCTCTGTCCCAACTTCACCTAGTACAATTCTATAAAACGGTAACCAGAAAATGTTATTCTCTTGCTTATAACCTTTTAAAGACTTTGCATTGTATTTAAAATAAAAAGCAAGGTCCATTCCATGACCCCAAAGATCATACACAATCTGGACTCTGCCCACCTCTGCATGTCCGTTTTACACACATATCCCATATTCTCTAAACCACTGACTCATTGACCTTTTATGTTCCTCAAGTAAACCACATTCATTCCCACCTTAGGGTTTTTCACTTTGCATTTTCCACTATCTAGAAGACTTTTTTCCCCAGCTCTTTTTAAGGCTGAATTATTCTTGTCCTTTAGCTTTTAGTACAATTGTCATTTCTTTAGAAGGAACTTCCCTAAATACTCTTTCTAAATCATCACTCTGCTTCCTGTTGCAGTCATTCTCTATCATGTCACCCTGTTTTATTTTCTTCATAGCATTATCCAACATCATCTTATTTATTTGTTTAGGTATTTATGTCTGTATTTCAGTACTGACATAGTATATATACTGTGATGTATCTCTAAGAACACTCTTCTTCAGTGAAGACCTTATTGCTCTATTTATAGGATGTACTGCCAAAAAACAGCTCTCAGTTGTTAGCTCTCTTCAGGAAGTGCCTTTCCAATCCTTTAGCCTCAACTTTAAAGGGCCAGCTCAGCTTCAGCACTTCCTATGGGGTCAGCTCCATTGTGTCTCCCTTGACACTAAGCCACAGCCCTACTTAGCTAGCCTCTGCCACCAGCCATTCCACTGCCAGTACAATGGGGGAACATGAATAGAACTGTGCTAGTCACAGGGACAGAGAGACATGGCCTCCCACTTACCAAGTCTGGTCTAGCTACTGCTACAGCCAATAATCCAACTTAGAATAACAGAAACTAACACTGACTCTCCAATAAAGCATTTTCTTCCAAAAGGCCATGTGCCCTCTAAATCATACCTTTGTATGGGTGCAGTGTTCCCATTATTGGAACACAGGGTCCATGAAACAGTGGGTGGGAGGAGGAGGGGTCTTGCTTACCATCACTCTCAGTGACCACTCACGGAGTCTGTGCTTCTTGTCTCCACAGTTCTGTGCTCTGAGTTTAGAGATTCTGATTCACAAAGAGAAATACTTTTATCAAGTGCCACATCAATAGTCCCACTGATCAATAAGCTCTGACTGTTGTCTAGACTTTGAGCTTCATGTACCAAGGGACCAGCAGGAAAGAAAAGCAGTTATTAGAGACAATTGACTCAAGCCCTTAGAAGAGGGTAGGGCTGCTGTTATACAATAAGGGCAAGGAAGAAAATGTTTGTCACTTAGTAATCCACTTGGGCATCTCTTGGTAGTTCCGTGTCCAATTCGATGGTTAATAGGCATATGTGGCAGTGCTGGCATGGGGAGGACATGGTGCCCAGAAGCTTAGACCCCTCAGTAATGAAGTTCTGGATCATACTGTCAGGTATGTTGCAGGTGCCAGTTGAAGGTGAGGGGAATATGAAATGGATAGTAGAGGAAAGATCCAGTGGGCTTCTGTTTTAAGTCCAAGAACAGATACAGTTCTCCTTTTCTATTAACTCTTTGGGGGGCTGTTGTTCGCTCCCCTAACCTCTTGCTCACAGCTTTCTCCCAAGAAAAGAGGCCTGACAGAATCCAAAAGGGCTGCTCATTAAACTTACATTAAAAAGTATATTCAAGGGCTATATAGGATGCACAGCTGTAGTGCTTTTAGTTACTGCCCATATTTTCTTTTAGAATGAAGGACTTCTCCCCTCAGTGTCTGGAAGTGCTGCCGCAGCCCCTGTTTTCAGCCGTCTTGAGAAAGTGACTCCCCTGAAAAGAACTGTCTCACCTGAAGTCAGATTCCCTATCCAGGGCAGCCCACATGCAATGACTGGTCATTGTGAGTGTACAAAGGCCTCGCCCCATTTAACCAATTTGGAATGAGTCTGAGGGGCCATCCCATGCTCAAAGATAGCCTGGCATTTTCCACTGCTCAGTCAGTAGGTGTTGATCCCTAACAAACTTCCTGTATGGATATCAGTTTCAGAATCTACTTCCAGGGAACCCAACCTACAACAATCAGTTAGAATCACTCTTGACTTCCTATGACAGAAGCCCTGTCACCATGGCTAAACCATCTGAGCTTCTGTATGTCCCTAAATAAGTGCTGCATTGTCTCCATGCTGGCTTCAAGGAACTAACCTCTTCTTCCAGCTTCCTGCTCTATTACTATTAGACTGTGGCTTTCATTTCCATGTAAGAGGATGGCTGCTCCACTTCCACGCTTCAGTGTCATGTTCTAGGTGAGAAGAGTGGTGAGCAAAAGAACTTTAGAACTTTTCAAAAAGTCTTCCCTAGCGACTTATAAATATTTTTCAATGGCCAGAATGGATCACCTTGCCATCCTTAGCCTCATGGAAGACTAAGCAGATGATTTTGACTGGGAACTAAATCCGGGCTCCAATAATTAAAAATAAGGCAGAATGGGAGTTTCCCCTGTGGCACAGTGGGTTAAGGATCCAGCATTGCCACAGCTATGGTGTAGGTCACAGCTACAGCTTGGATTTGATCCCTGGCCTGGGAACTTCCATATACCACAAGTGCAGCCAAAAAAGAAAAATAAATAAGGCAGAATGAGGTTACTGGACAAGTAACTAGTTGTGTCCTTCTTCCCTCCCAGCATGTAAACTCCTAAAGGGCAGGGACCTTACTTAATTTATTCACTTTCATATCTGCAAGACCGAGAACAATGCCTGACCTTTAATAGAAAACTAGTAGTTGATGAATGAATGACTGAATAACTTCTACTTTGATTGAGGTGTATTTTCTATTATCACATCATATTGAAAATATAACGATCTGTTCTCCAATTCCATGATTTTTTTTTTCCTGTGGAAAGGTTCATTTGTGCCATATATTATATTCCAGATATAAGTGATATCATGGTTATTTGTCTTTGTCTTTCTTTTTCTTTTCTTTTCTTTTCTTTTTTTTTTTTTTTTTTTTTTTTTTGGTCTTTTTGCCTTTTCTAGGGCCACACCCACGGCATATGGAGGTTCCCAGACAAGGGGTCTAATTGGAGCTGTAGCCACCGGCCTACGCCAGAGCCACAGCAACATGGGGATCTGAACCACGTCTGCAGCCTACACCACAGCTCACGGCAACACCAGATCGTTAACCCACTGAGCAAGGCCAGAGACCGAACCCTAGTCAGATTCGTCAACCACTGCACCAGATGGAAACTTCTGTCTTTCTCTTTCTGACTTACTTCATTTAGTATGAGAGTCTCTAGTTCCATCCATGTTGCTGCAAATGCATTATTTTGTTCTTTTTATGGTGGAGTAGTATTCCATTGTGTATATATACCACTTCTTCATCTATTCATCTATTGATGGACATTGAGATTGTTTCCATGTCTTGGCCATTGTGAATAGTGCTGCAATGACCATATGGGTGCATGTGTTTTTTGAAGGAAAGTTTTGTCCAGGTATATGCACAAGAGTGGGATTGCTGGGTCATATGGTAGTTCTACACTTAGTTTCTTTCTTTCTTTCTTTCTTTTTTTTTTTTTTTTAGTGCTGCTCCCATGGCATATGGAAATTCCCAGGCTAGGGGTCTAATTGGAGCTACAGCTGCTGGCCTACACCACAGCCATAGCGATGCCATATCCAAGCCGTGTCTGCAACCTACACCACAGCTCACAGCAATGCTGGATCCTTAACCCACTGAGAGAGGCCAGGGATCGAACCTGCAACTTCATGGTTCCCAGTTGGGTCCATTTCTGCTGCACCACGATGGGAACTCCTATATTTAGTTTTCTAAGGTACCTCCATACTGTTTTCCATAGTGGTTGTACCAATTTACATTCCCATCAACAGTGCAGGAGGGTTCCCTTTTTCTCCACACTCTCTCTGGCATTTGTTATTTGTGGACTTATTAATGATGGCCATTCTGACTGATGTGAGGTGGTATCTCATAGTAGTTTTGATTTGCATTTCTCTAATAATCAGGGATGTTGAGCATTTTTTCATGCGCTTGTTGGCCATCTGTATGTCTTCTTTGGAGAAATGTCTATTCAGGTCTTTTGCCCATTTTTCAATTGGGTTGTTGGGTTTTTTGCTGTTGAGTTGTTATAACTTGTTTGTTTATTTTACATATTAAGCCCTTGTCAGTTGCATCGTTTGAAACTATTTTCTCCCATTCTGTGAGTTGTCTTTTTGATTTTTTTTTAATGGTTTCCTTTGCTGTGCAAAAGCTTTTCAGTTTGATTAGATCCCATTGGTTTATTTTTGCTTTTATTTCTGTTGCCTTGGGAGACCAACCTGAGAAAACATTTGTAAGGTTGATGTCAGAGAATGTTTTGCCTATGTTCTCTTCCAGGAGTTTGATGGTGTCTTGTCTTATGTTTAAGTCTTTAAACCATTTTGAGTTTATTTTTGTTCATGGTGTGAGCGTGTGTTCCAGTTTCTTTGATTTACATGCAGCTGTCCAGTTTTCCCAGTACCACTTGCTGAAAAGACTGTCTTGTCTCCATTTTATATTCTTGCCTCCTTTGTCAAAGATTAATTGACCATAGGTGCCTGGGTTTATTTCTGGCTTCTCTATTCTGTTCCATTTGTCTGTATGTTTTGGTACCAGTACCGCACTGTCTTAATTACTGTGGCTTTATAATATTGCCTTAAGTTTGGGAGAGTTATGCCTCCTGCCAAGTTATGGCCAAGTTATGGCAAGTTATTGAGAGTTATGCCTCTTGTGCTTTCCAAGGGGGAAGGGGAGGGAGTGGGATGGACTGGGAGTTTGGGGTTAATAGATGCAAACTATTGCCTTTGGAATAGATAAGCAACGATATCCTGCTGTATAGCCTTGGGAACTACATCTAGTTACTTATAATGGAGCACCTTGCTGTAGAGCAGAAAACTGACAGAACACTGTAAGCCAGCTATGATGGAAAAAATAAAAATCATTTTAAAAAAGAAAATAAAATATAATGACCTGAAGAATGTATTGTTTAGCGAGGGTTGAGGAGAGGAATCCCATAGAAAGAAGTTAAATTTAAAATTTCCTATGGAAGGGTTAATGAAAATACCGAAGATTAAGTAATTTAACTGGTCCTTTGTTATTCTTCAAGGAAAAGCATTCCAATATTTCAAATAAAAAACATACCAGTACACAAAGCCTTTAAACAACTTAAAAGGAGCCAGAGAGTGCTCTTGTGATATAGCAGGTTAAGGATCCAGCATTGTCACTGCAGCCCCTTGGGTCACTGCTGTGGTGTGGGTTTGATCCCTGGCCCAGGAATTTTCATATGCATGGGAGCGGCCAAAAAATAAAATAAAATAAAAGTTAAAAAAGAAAAAAAGGAGCCCAGGTTATTGGACTTTATATCCCTGTAACATTTGTTGAGTGAGTATAGATAAAAGTGAGTGCTGAGTGAATGAAACAAAAGTAGTCTGGCAGCTTTCACCTTATGTAAAACAATCTCTCAAATATTTGAGAGAATGCACATGCAATTTAGTCGTGTGAGTTGATATTAACATGTATATAGTCCTAAGAGTTCCCCTAGTGGCTCAGTGGTTAATGAATCCGACTAGGAACCGTGAGGTTGTGTGTTCGATCCCTGGTCTCGATCAGTGGGTTAAGGATCTGGCGTTGCCATGAGCTGTGGTGTAGGTCGCAGACGCTGCTTGGATCTGGCGTTGCTGTGGCTCTGGCTTAGGCAGGTGGCTACAGCTCAGATTGGACCCCTAGCCTGGGAACCTCCATAGGCCAGGGGCACAGCCCTAGAAAAGACCAAAAAAAAAAAAAAAAAAAAAAGACAAACAAAACAAAACAAAACATGTGTGTAGTCCTAAGAATATAGGAAATGGAAAGCAAGCTTGTTCAAACAACTTTGTATTAATAGAACATTGTTAAATTATGAGTGTACTTTCATCAAGAAGTTAAGTAAGATTTCTTCAAAATCTTTTTCTCTTGCCATTTCTTTTTATCTTTACGCCTATAAAAACAGAAGTTACTTTAACTAAAAGGGAAGGATGAGGACAGCTGGTTAGGAAATCAGAGTCTTTGTCTCTCTGTCTCTGTCTCTCTCAGTCTCATCCCTTAATACTTGAAAACAATTTTGAAGAGAAATTAAAACATTGAAAAAATCAGATTTGGTAGTAATTCATCAAAATACAATTTATAAATCCTTCAACTGTATTTGTGCTTAGGAAATATGGAAAAAGACATGGGGAAACTTGAAAATGTTGCATACTAGTTAATGTACTTAAACTTTAAAAACATTTTAGGGAGTTCCCGTCGTGGCTCAGTGGTTAACGAATCCGACTAGAAACTGTGAGGTTGTGGGTTCGATCCCTGGCCTTGCTCAGTGGGTTAAGGATCCGACATTGCCATGAGCTGTGGTGTAGGTCGCAGACATGGCTTGGATCCTGCATTGCTGTGGCTGTGGCTGTGGCATAGGCCGGCGGCTACACCTCCGATTGGACGCCAAGTCTGGGAACCTCCATATGCCACGGGTGTGGCCCTAGAAAAGACAAAAAAATAAATAAATAACATTCTAGCAATTGCAAACCCCTGTTTATATCAATGAGAATTAAATTAGGCTACCTTTAAATAATTGAAACATCATTCATCGGAATACAGATTTGTGAGATTTACAGATGTGTTAGATTCACATCTATAGAGAAATTCATTTTATAAGCAATTTGCTTTGAATCACAGGATGTTTAATCTGCATTTTGGGGAGCCCAAACCTGGAAGGTTTTGTTGATCAAGTTTCTATTTCCTTTTTTTTTTTTTTTTTTTTTTTTTTTTTAGCGCTGCACCTGCAGCATATATGGAAGTTCCTAGGCTAGGGGTTGAATCAGAGCTTCAGCTGCTGGCCTCTGCCACAGCCACAGCAGTATAGGATCTGAACCACATCTGCAACCTATGCCACAGCTCACAGCAATGCTGGATACTTAATCCATTGAGCAAGGCCAAGGATCGAACCCATATCCTCATGGATACTAGTCGGATTCTTAACCTGCGCAACCACAAGGGCAATTCCTGGAAAATGTCTTCTATTTCTGTCAATAAGTTTCTAAATGTTTTTTTTGAAAGAAGGCTCTCCCAATATATTCAAACCAGTCACATAATACTATTTAGAGTCATGAACCTTGGACACATATGCAACTAGAATCCAAACTGTGGGTCTAGAAGGTATAGATCCAGAAGGCTTCACCTTCCCAGCTATGTGTAAAGGGCTGTGGGGTAGTGCTTTCAGAAAGGTATTGGAATGAGGAACCAAGGCACACAGTTTGTGAAGGGAAAAAGAAATCGATGTTCAGGGGGCCACGACTCTGAGACCTTTCAGCTCCTGGAAAACCAGGGACATCCTTTTATCTCCTACATAGTTTGCCAGGTGGGAAAGGGCTCACCCCGAAGAAAGAAAGTAAATGTTTCAGGTTACCAGAGAGGGTCTGTTGAGTGTGTCTTGATGTGATATCATGACAGTCCTATTCCTTTTTGGACCAAGGCTGCAGTCCTAGGTAGAGTGGCCTGGTGACCCTAACAAAAGCCATTCCCAGTTTCTCTGTGAAGTGGAAGGACACGGATCATAAGTGCTTTCAGCCATACCACCAATAAGGAAAAAGGATCTCTTTTAAGGGGTTGTCGGGGACATCCATTCATGGCTATAGTGAGGACAACAATCAAAGGTAGAACCAGGCTCCAGACACATTTGGAACATCTGGCACTACCAGCCACAGCCACCTTGAAAGTCATGAAGCCAGGTGGGATCCTGGTGGGAGATAGAATTTATGCAACACTGTTACTGTCTAGGGTTCTTGGCCTCCTTAATCAATAGAGATTGGTAAGAGTCCAGACAGGAAAATTCAGGCAAGACTTTACTGGGGCCCCTGCTGCTGCAGCAGGAGGGAGCAAAAACAAGCAGCATGTTCTCTTGCTAGCTCACTCCCCAAGGCGGGGATGAGCTGGTTCCTTACATGAGGTGAGGGTAGGAGCAGTTCCAGGGGTTGGGCCATGGGGGTGGCTTAGGTGGTTTGTCCACCCTTTGGTGGTGGTGTGGGCAGGGAGCATGTGTATAGTACCCCGCTTTTGCTCTTAGCTCTTTCCAAGTGGCTGTTGGTCTTTTAGTCTTTTTGTATATTGCTGTCTATAATTTGCCCCAACTGCACATGCATAAAGTTATTTTTAGTCCCTATAGTTTCTTTATATTTTGTTGCTCAAGGAGACACTTGTCCAGGTGCAAGCACTGCAGCAAAGGGTCACAGGCCCCAGATGCCAGCCTGTTTCAACAACAAGAAGGGATTTGAAAGAACTAGGTCTCTGTGAGGTCACTGATAGCCTAGGCAACGTGCAGTAAAAGGGAGACAGATCAAATTCCTTGACCATAAACAATTCTCCGTGGATCTTGTCTTGATGTCTAACCTGTGCCGTTCCTCAATATGGTCTGTGGACCACCTGCATTGGAAATGCCAGGGACACCTGTTTTAGTTGCAAATTCCCAAGCTTCACTCTTTTTTAAAAAAAGTTCTCTCTTTTACTGTGGTAAAATATACATAACATAAAAGTTATTTTTATCATTTTAAGTGTTCAATTCAGTGGTATTAAGTATATTCACAGTGTTGTGAAGCCATCACCATTATTCGACCTAGAACTTTTTCATCATCCCAAAATGAAATTCTGCACCCTTTAAATAATTCCCTGTTTCCTTCTCCCTCACACCCTGGTGACATCTGCTTTACTTTCTGTCTCTGAATTTCTCAGGCCCCCTCTTGAGTGGAGAGTGGCAGAACTGAATAGGGAATCTGCATTTTAAAAACTTGTTTCCCAGGATATCCAGGTAGATTGGACCCATAAAAAACCACGATGTAAACAGTCACCTTACAAATTCATTACTCAAGATTTTTATGATTTTTTAAAGTTTGCACGTAAACACTTTGGAGATAAAAATAATAAAAAATTATTATCAGACACCTTAGTAAAACGAATTTATCAGGTGATTTCCAACCAGCACAGTGATATGAGACCCAAAGAGAAAGCCTAGTGCAGAGGGGGAAGCTTGACCACGTGAACACTGACTCTACTAGTGAGTCTCACTAGCAGCAAATGCCCACTAGACAACTTTTCATGATAAAGAATAATAAAGAGAAGAGCTTAGGAGCAGAGGGAAGCTGAACAACACAGACCAGAAGAACTGGGACGAATCACTAAAGCAGATTTAAGCTCACTCTGGTCTTTTCTGGGATCAAGCCTCCCACAGCTGTGCTCTGAGACTCATTCTGAGCAATCCAGGAAGTCTTCTGATTTCACTCTTTTTTCAGTGCTTTTCCTCTCCAGCTTCAACTTTCCTGGAACGCTAGACTACTTCTTTTTCCTTACAGAACACATGTAATACGTATGTGGGGGAAGTGGGTCACAAAATTTAACTCAATCGTAACTCGTGTACTAAAAAAATTAAAATTTCTCTATTTGGTGTATAATTAATACAGTCATCCACAGCTCCCAGTCACTGGCTAGCAAGAAATAAATGGAATGCCCAATATGGTTTCAAGCTTAGTCCAACCCAGTATTTTATGTCAGCCTCCTATTAAATCAAATAGTTCTATCTCTTAGACCTCCCCTCCCTGCTTCTCTCCCTAAGATAATGTCAGGGTACAAGCAGAAGAGGGACTTGGGGTCCTTGAATAAGCTGTCCTCTGGTCCCTTGGGCAGTGTCCTGTCTACTTGATCTCTAAGCACCTTGCTGGTCTGCAAAGCCGAGGTCTGCGGTTATTGAAATCCCTGGGGCAGGCTCTGCTCCTAGCACCTCCCGTGCTGACTCAGCTTCACGTTGGCTCCTGCTGGCTGCTCACCCTGAAGCTTTTGCCAGCGACTGCAGCCAGCTAGCTGGACTGGCTGTCCACTCTCAGCCTTTATTATGGGGGTCACCTTGCCCATGGCTGGCCCTGCCAGCTCTGAGGGTCTGCCTCTTCCTGATCATGCCACAATATTCCATAATTATAAAATTACACATTTTATAATTTGCAGTTATCCGCAAATCAAACATTATTTAATGTGTATTTTTTTATCAGTATCTAGAATGAGTAGTTAGCTATATACCCCTTCCTCACCTTCAAACTCTTTAAGACTCAGCCTGCTTTCCTCTTTGTCCTTCTCTTGGTTGATCTCCACCAATGTCAGGTCTTCTGGCTTGTTCTGATTTGTGTTAGACCAGATCTGTCTAAGCTCAATATAGAAATCAATATATGTATATGTATATATATATATATTTTTTTTTTTTTTTAAACAGTCTTTTTTTTCTTCTTTTTAGGTCTGCATCCACAGTGTAGAAAGGTTCCCTCCCAAGCTGGGGTTGAATCTGAGCTGTAGCTGCTGACCTCCACCACAGCTCACAGTAACGCCAGATCCTTAACCCACTGAGTGGGGCCAGGGATCAAACCTGCATCCTCATGGATGCTTGTTAGATTAGTTTCTGCTGAGCCACGACAGAAACTCCAAAAATCACTATCTTAAAGAAGTTTACTTCATTCTTCATTGCTTAGGTACCAATTTACTTTATTGGTACCTAACAACACTTCCTTATTTGCTTGAGAAATCTTAGTTAAAAGTAGGAGTTCCCATTGTGGCTAGCAGAAATGAATCTGACTAGTGTCTGTGAGGACGCAGGTTCAATCCCTGGCTCCACTCAGTGGGTTGAGGATCCAGTGTTGCCATGAAGTGTGGTGTAGTTCACAGATGTGGCTCGGATCTGGCATTGCTGTGGCTGTGGTGTAGGCCAGTGGCTATAGCTCCAATTTGACCCCTAGCCTGGGATCCTCCATAATACCATGAGTGTGGCCCTAAAAAGACCAAAAAAAAAAAAAAAAAAAAAAAAAAAAAAAAAAAAAGAAGAAGAAGAAAGAAATCTTAGTAAAAATAAGAGCAATATTCATTTGGCAAATATTTATTGATCACCTGCTGAGCACTGTGCTAGATGATGGGGAATATGGCTCCTTATAAGAGAGAGAAGGTCTCTGGTTTCATAGAGCTTATTTTGCTGTTTTCTTCTAAGTGCACAACTGATGTTGGCCTATCACGTAGTCAAGATGTGCATTTCTAGTACTGATCAAAAGTTTTTAGGGCAGACTGCTTTAACTTGTTGATTATGCGTAGGCAATGATGAGTTGCTTAAAGCTCTTCAGATTTGGGTACTAATAACAGTGAGTATGCTTTGATTCTAAGTTATAGATTATTTAATTTAAAATAGCTTAAACAATATGGAATTCATTATTCATATTTCAAGAAGTCCAATGATAGGATTATGCTTCTGTTGCTTAATTCATTGTAGATCCATCTAGGGAGACCAGTCTTCCAAGTTTTCTCAGGGCTGAGGGGTCCCCTGGGACACAGGAATTTCAGTACTAACACTGTGACAATCTGAGGCCACTTGGGATGGTTGGTAACTCTATCATATCATCAAGGACCAAGTTTTTGGCTTTTGTCCTTTTGGAGCAGCTCTAAGCATCATATCTTCGTCAAACAACTATCAAAATCAGGACAGTGAGTGCACTCCTGCCATATGTCTCCTTGTCTGAGAAAGAAAAACCTTTCCAAAAGCCACCTAGAAGAATTCTCCTTTATCTCATTGGCCAGAGTTGTGTCATAAGCCCATGCCTATAGTGATAGTCCTAAAGGGGTATGGGTTTCTATGATTGGCTAAGATTAATGAGTATTAATACTCATTATCTCTTGAGACCAGGAGGGGGGGTGCGTATCTTACCATGTATGAACATCTGCTGATTCTATGAGAAAAGTAGAGAGGAGGGTTTCTCCATAGACAATGTACTCTGTGCGAACATTAGAGGAGTCTTTGTGTTACTGGTGTCTTACATTTGTTAGATCTCCAGAATCTAGCCATCTTAAATATTGCTATTTTAAAAGTGTGTTTGCGTGGTTTGCACTCACATAGTTATACCTTATCTATGGTTTTGCTTTCTACAGTTTCAGTTACCCATGGTCAACTGCAGTCCACAAACATTAAATGGTAAATTCCAGAAATAAGCAATTCCTAATTTTTTTTCTTTTGTCTTTTCTAGGGCCACACCCACAGCATATGGAGGTTCCCAGGCTAGGGGTCAAATTAGAGCTGTAGCTGCTGGCCTATGCCACAGCTCACAGCAACGCCATGTCCTTAACCCACTGAGCAAGGCCAGGGATCGAACCCTCATGAATGCTGGTCGGGTTCGTTAACCACTGAGCCATGACGGGAACTCCCATAAGTTTTTAATCGGGTGCCATCTTGAGTATCATGGTGAAATCTCACGCCATCCCATTCCATCCTGCACAGGACAGAAATCATCCCATTGTTCAGCATATCCTACCCACTGTCATTTAGTAGCCACCTCAGTTATCAGGCCAGCTGTCACTGTGCTTCTGTTCAAGTAGCCCTTATTTTACTTAATAATGGCCCCAAAGTGCAAGAGTGGTGATACTGGAGATTCAGATATGCCAAAGAGAAGCCATAAAGTGCTTTCTTTAAGAGAAAAGGTGAAAGCTCTCGACTTAATAAGGAAAGAAAAAAGTCATTTGCTGATGTTGCTAAGATCTACAGTAAGAACAAATCTAGCCAAGAAATTGTGAAGAAGGAAAAAAAAAACCTTGTACTAGTTTTGCTGTTGTTGCACCTCATACTGCAAAAGTGTAGGAGTTCCCGTCGTGGCGCAGTGGTTAACGAATCCGACTAGGAACCATGAGGTTGCGGGTTCGGTCCCTGCCCTTGCTCAGTGGGTTGACGATCCGGCGTTGCCGTGAGCTGTGGTGTAGATTGCAAACTCGGCTCGGATCCTGCATTGCTGTTGCTCTGGCGTAGGCCTGTGACTGCAGCTCTGATTAGACCCCTAGCCTGGGAACCTCCATATGCTGCGGGAGCGGCCCAAGAAATGGCAAAAAGACAAAAAAAAAAAAAAAAAGTGTAGCCACAGTGCATGCTTGTACTTAGTTAAGATGAAAAACATTATATTTATACAAGAAGATTTTATGAAAGAAAGATTGCATTCATATATAACATCACATTATATTATTATCATTGCTCTGTTTTTGTGGATTTTTTTTTTTTGTCTTCCTTTTTTGGCCATGCCTGTGGCATATGAAAGTTCCCAGGCCAGGGATTGAACCCAGGCCACAGCAGCAACCCAGGCTGCTGCAGTGACAGCACCTGATGCTTAACCTGCTGCAGCACAAGTGAGCTCCTGCTCTTTTATTATTAGTTATTGTTAATCACCTGCTGTGCCTAATTTATACACTACCCTTTATTATAGGTATGCATATATAGGAAAAACAGTGGGTATAGGGTTTGGTACTATCCATTGTTTCAGGCGTCCATGAGGGTCTTTGAACATATCCCCCAAGGCCAAGGGGAGATTACATTACTTGTAAACTCTCAAGGATGATGACAAAGTCTGTGAAATTTCTTCCCTGTCTCTCTGTATTAAACTAGTAGAAAACTGGACAGAACTGTTAACAACCATCACGAGGCACGAGAGAAGATCAAAGTCAGCCAACAAATAGAGGATAGTCTTCTCATGAAACATTGCTGCTACATCAGACAAGACCAAAAAGCCTGTGTACTTCTTAGCTGAAGGTGCTCCCATCTTTTCCCTTCCTCCAGATCAAGTGATAAAGACCATTATCCAGCAATGGTGGACTTATTTGTCATAGGTGGTGAAAATCTATATTTTTTCCAGCTGGAGGTAGCAGATCTAGTTTGAGGCAGGGAGACAAATTTTGTAGCTTTACCAGTCACAGTACATAATTTCAGTCAAGGCAGATGGTGACTTGCCAAGAATTTAAATATGAGATATTGGAAATAAGAATCATGGAATGACTAAGAAAAACCTCTCCACAAGTCTCTGTCTTATTGCTAACTCTATATGCTTGGGGATGATCCCAGAAAATACAGCAGAAAGTAGAGTCCAAAGGAGACTTGAGAATTTGCTATGCCTTTGAAAGCATTCTTCCATCCATACACAGCTTGAGCGAAAAAGGATAGAAGCTTTCTGAGCTCCAAAAGTCTAAGTATAACCTCTGTCAAATAATCAGTTGACCACTAAACTATGCAGGCACCAAGGAGGCCTGGTGGAACAGGCTCCAATGGGGAAAGAAATCTGAGCAAAGACATCAGAGGTTGCATGTCATGGTGTAGACAGTTCTCAACTTGAATATAATTAAGTTACAAAAAAACCCTTGGAAAAAATAAAACCGAATATAGAGTTGCTTAAGCATGTTATTTACAATGTCCAGTTTTCAATGAGTAAATTCATAGACATTCAAAGAAACAAAACAAATATACAGGTTTTTTTTAAAAGTCAATGGAAACTAACTCCATGTGGACCCAAATGTTGGATTTTAGTATAAAAAGGCTTCAAAATAAATATTTTCAAAGATTTGAAGGAAAATATGTTAACCTTGAGTCCAAAATATAAAAATTGAAGCTATGAAAAGAACCACATGGGAATTTTGGAGCTGAAAAAGTGCAATAACTGAAATTAAAGATTCACTAGATGGGAGTTCCCACTGTGGCTTAGCAGAAACAAACCCGACTAGTTATCCATGAGGATGCTGGTTCGATCCCTGGCCTCAGTGGGTTAAGGATCTGGCATTGCCATGAGTTGTGGTGTAGGTTGCAGATGCAGCTTGGATCCTGCGTTGCTGTGGCTGTGGTGTAGGCCAGCAGCTGCAGCTCTGTTTAGACCCTAGCCTGGAACTTCCATATGCCACAGGTGGGGCCCTGAAAAAAAAAAATTCACTACATGGATTTGACTTGATATTTAAGAAAAAGAATCAGTGAATTTAAGTATATACCAATAGATTATACAATAAAAACAACTAACGAAAAGAGATGAAAAAAATGAACAGCCTCAGATATACATGGGGCAATACCAGGTATTTCAACATATATATAAATGAGGTATCCAAAGAAAGGAGAGAGAAAAATAGATAGAAGCAAATTTTGAAGAAACAATGGCCTCAGAATTCCTAATTATTGTAATAAATGTTAACTTATGGATCAAGAAGCTCAATGATTTGCAGCAAAGTGGATGGACTTGGAGAGCATTATGCTAAGTGAAATAAGTCAGACAGAGAAAGACAAATACTGCATATTACTTACATATGAAACCCCAAAATTACAGCACCAACAAGGACCTACTGTAGCACAGGGAACCATACTCAATATTTTGTAATAACCTGTAAGGGAAAAGAATCTGAAAAAGAATATGTGTGTGTGTGTGTGTGTGTGTGTGTGTGTGTGTGTAAAATAATTCTTTATATACATATAAAAGAATATATATGTATATAAAATTGCTGTGCTGTATACCTGAAACTAATACAACGTTGTAAATCAGCTATACCTCAATAAAAAAATAAACAAAACAGGAGATCCCATCGTGGCTCAGCAGAAACAAATCTGACTGGCATTCATGAGGATGATGGTTCGATTCCTGGCCTCACTCAGTGTGTTAAGGATCTGGCGTTGCCATGAGCTATGGTGTAGGTCGCAGATGCAGCTTGGCTCCTGCATTGCTGTGGCTGTGGCTGTGGCTGTGGCTGTGGCTGGCAGCTGTAGCTCCGATTTGACCCCTGGCCTGGGAACTTCCATGTGCCATGGGTGTGGCCCTAAAAAGACAATAAGTAAATAAATGAATAAATAATAAACAAAAAATATAACCAACTAGTGAATAAAACAAAAAAAGCAGATTCATAGATATAGAGAAGAAACTAGTGATTACCAGTGGGGAGAGGGAAGGGGCGAGAGGTAATATAAGGGTAGAGGGGGAAAAAAGAGGGTTATTATGGGATTAGATGAAATCATGTGTGTGAATCATTTGAAAATTATAAAGCACTACAGAATTTACAGAATCTTTCATTCAATAAAAAAATAATTCCAATAAATAATGAAGAAAACTTCCTAACTCATTTTATGAAGCCAGAATTTCCCTGATAATATAGCCAGATAAAGACATCACAAGAGAAAAAACACAAACAAGCAAACTATAGAGCAATGTACATAAACATACATGCAAAAATCATTAACAAAATACAAATAACTCAAAACCTGCAAAATACAGAGAGTATAATAGATTGTGAACAGGTAGGGTTTATCATGGAAATGCAGAATTGGGTTAGCATCCAAAAATCACTTAGTAATATACAATACACTTCTTTTTTTTTTTTTTTTTTTTTTTTTTTTTGTCTTTTGTCTTTTTGTTGTTGTTGTTGTTGCTATTTCTTGGGCCGCTCCCGCGGCATGTGGAGGTTCCCAGGCTAGGGGTTGAATCGGAGCCGCAGCCACTGGCCTACGCCAGAGCCACAGCAACGCGGGATCCGAGCCGCGTCTGCAACCTACACCACAGCTCACGGCAACGCCGGATCGTTAACCCACTGAGCAAGGGCAGGGACCGAACCCGCAACCTCATGGTTCCTAGTTGGATTCGTTAACCACTGCGCCACGACGGGAACTCCGTACAATACACTTCTAATAAAATCAATCAGAATGATGCAATTCAAAAAACAGAAAAATGAAGAAAATTCTCAATAGACAGAAATTACTTGACAAATTCCAGTACCTATTTATGATTAAAAGTTTTTTCAACAAAATAAAAATAGGCAGTAATTTTCTTTATCTGATAAAGGTATCAACAAGAAATCACAGCTAATCTCATGTGTAACAGTGAAAGATTGAATACTTTCTACTAAAGATCAAGAGGAAAATAAGGATGTGAACATCCTTGTTCACACTTATCACTTCTGTTCAACATTGTAGTGAAGGTTCCAGCCAGTGAAATAGGAAAAGTCAAAAGAAATGTAAGGCACATAGTTTGAAAAGGAGGAAGTAAAACTTTTTTATTCACAAGAACATGATCATGTATTTAGAGTGTTGTAGAGAATTTATAAAACACTATTAGGACTCATAATAAGTGATTTTAGGAGGTTTACATATGAGAAATGAGCAATCTAAAACTTAGATTTTAAAATTTCATTTATAATCTCATTTAAAATACTCAAAAATAAATTTGAGAAATGGTTTTAAAGTCTTGCACTGAAAACACAAAGTGTTAGTAAGAAAAATTACAAATTGCTATGTAATTCAATGGAGGAAAGAAAGAATTCTTTCAATAAATAAAGCTAGAGTAACTGAATATCTTTATGGAGGAAATGAATATTCTTTCCTCATGCCATAGACAAAAATTAATTTAAAATGGTTAATGGATCTAGGCAAAAAGGCTAAAGCTATAGGATTCTTAAAAGGAAAAAAGAGAAAAAGGAAAAAAAATCTTTGTTACTTTAGGTAAAGGTTTCTGAGGTCATAGAAAACATTAATTGCAAAAGAAATAAATTGGGGAGTTCCCGTCGTGGCGCAGTGGTTAACGAATCCGACTAGGAACCATGAGGTTGCGGGTTCGGTCCCTGCCCTTGCTCAGTGGGTTAACGATCCGGTGTTGCCATGAGCTGTGGTGTAGGTTGCAGACGCGGCTCGGATCCCGTGTTGCTGTGGCTCTGGCGTAGGCCGGTGGCTACAGCTCCGATTCAACCCCTAGCCTGGGAACCTCCATATGCCGAGGGTGCGGCCCTAGAAATAGCAACAACAACAAAAAGACAAAAAAAAAAAAAAAAAAAAGAAATAAATTGGTAAATTTGACAGCATCAAAAATTTTAAATGCATGCTTCTTGAGAACTATAGTTAAAAAAATGAAAATTCAAGGACAGATTGGGAAAAAATATTTGAAAAATATGTATTTGAAAAAGGATTTTAAAAGGAACTCTTACGACTCAATAATATGACAAACAATTCAATAAGAAGACAAATAACTTGATATATGTATGCCAATTATACTTCAATAAGGTGATTTAAAGTAATTTGAAAAAAATAAATAGACCCTCCCCCAGATGGGCAAAAAAATTAAATAGCTACTTCACAGTAGAAGATATATAAGAGCTCCAAAAAAAAACATGTGGAAAGATGTTCAACATCACTGGAAATTAGGGAAATGCAAACTAAAATTATAATGAGATACCTCCAAAAACCCATTAAAAACAGTTCTAATAAAGAAACAAAGAACTCAGGAAGGTAAACATAGAATTATCGTATGGTCCAGCAATTCCATTCCCAGGAATATTACCAAAAAAATTGTAAATATGGACTCAGATTGCTGTACACCTATGTTTGTAGCAGCATTATTTAAAATCCAAAATGTGGAAACAGTCCACATGTCCATCGAAAGGGGAATGGATAAAAATATATATACATACAATGGAATATTAGCCTTAAAAAAGAATGCAGGAGTTCCCGTTGTGGCGCAGTGGTTAACGAATCCGACTAGGAACCATGAGGTTGTGGGTTCGATCCCTGGCCTTGCTCATTGGGTTGACGATCCGGCGTTGCCGTGAGCTATGGTGTAGGTTGCAGACGCGGCTCGGATCCCGCGTTGCTGTGGCTCTGGCGTAGGCCGGTGGCTACAGCTCCGATTCAACCCCTAGCCTGGGAACCTCCACATGCCGTGGAAGCGGCCCAAAGAAATAGCAAAAAAATAAAAAAAATAAAAATAAATTAAAAAAAAAAAAGAATGCAGATCTAAAACATGACACAACATAAGTGGATCCTGAAAACACTGTTCTAAGTGAAGTAAGCCTGACATAAAAGGATAATACTGTATGATTCCCTTTATATGAAATACCAGAAATAGGCAAATTTGTAGAGACGAGAGTAAAACGGAGGCTGCTAGAAACTAGGGGCAGGGCAGAATAGGGAGTCAGTGTTTAAAGGATGCGTAGTTCCCATTTGGGAAGATGAAAAAGTTCTGGAAATGGTTAGTGATGCTACACAGTGAGATTGAATGCCCTTGATGCCATTGATCTGTACACTTAAAAATGGTAAACTGGTAAATTTTATGTCATGTATATTTTGCCATTAAAAAAATGTTTGAAATGGTAAATTTCATATTATAGAGATTTCACCACTAAGAGTTCTGTTCCCAGTTCCAATGTGGGGAGTATTTCCCCACACCAATCAACAGTTCTCAGACCAGCTGGATGTCCTACAACTCAACTAAATCCTGGCACCACACTCAGAAATAGCATCAGATGTAGCAGGTGAAGGGCTCAGTCTCACAAGACGGGCTCCACTTCAGATGCCAATCACAAGTCCAGGTTACATGTGCTTCTGACTAACTGGCTACAAATCAGAGGTTCCCACAACTCCCTCCCTGGGTTCGATGATTAATTTGCTAGAGCAGCGCATAAGACTCAAGAAGCCAGTTTATAGCTGAGTAGTATTCCATTGTGTATATGTACCACATCTTAATCCATTCATCTGTTGATGGTCATTTAGGTTGTTTGCGTGTCTTGGCTATTGTGAATAGTGAGTGCTGCAATGAACATAGGGGTGCATGTATCTGTTGGAATTATAGTCTGTCTGGCTGTATGCCCCAAAGTGGGATTGCTGGATTACATTTAAAATAAATAAGCAATGAGGTCCTGCTGTACAGCACAGGGAGCTATATCCAATTTCTTGAGATAAAACATGATGGAAGATAGCATGAGAAAAAAATGCATATATGTATACATATATATGTGTATATATATATGTGTATATATGTGTGTGTATATATACATATGTATACATATATATGTATACACACATGACTGGGTCACTAGGCTGCACAACAGAAATTGGCACAACACTGTAAATCAACTGTACTTAAAAAGAAACCAGTGTACTTACTAACTATACTACCGGTTTATTACAAAGAATATTAAAGGATGCAAATCAACAGGCAGATGAAGAGATGCCTCCAAAGGGCAAGGCCTGGGGAAAGGGCAGAACTTCCATGCTCTCCTTGAGAGCGCCACACTCCAGAATCCCCAAGGGTTCACCGACCCAGAAGCTCGCAGACCCCTGACCTTTTGGGTTTTTATGGAGGTTTCCTTACACTGGCAGGGTGACTCAATCCTGGGCCCTTGGCTATCTGTGCACCCTCCAGCCCCTTTCCACTCTGGGGAGGGGAGATAGGAAGGGAGACACGACTGAAAGTTCCAACCCTCTCACCCCCACCTTCGTCCTAAACAGCACCTCATTAACATAGCAAAAGATACCTTTATTGCCCTCCTCACTTGGGAAATTCCAAAGATTTTAGGGCATCCTTATCAGAAACTGAGAAAAACAAAAAAAGTATTTCTCATTATATATTACAATATCACAATCACAACCAAAATGGTTAAATGGTAAATTTTAAATTATGTGTAATTTGCCACAATATAAAAAAAAAAGGTACAAAATACTACTACATGCAACAACAGGGATAAATCTCAGATGCCTGACTGAAAGGAGCAAGAGAAGAGAGGGCACTGTATGATTTGCATTTATGTATTTACGAAAGCAAATCAGTGGTTGCCTGGTGCTGGGGTAGGAGCAGGGGTTAGTCCCATTTTGGGGATGATGGAGTTGGTCTAAGACATGATTGTAATGATAGGTTGCAGGACTGTATATGTTTACTAAACCTTATCAGAATCTGCAGTGAAATTAAGTGAATTTTTTGCTGTGTAAATTGTACCTCAATTACACCAAAAAAAAAAAAATTGCTTGGCTTCTTACATATTCTATTAACACAGTAAACTGGCATAGTTTAAGTCAATTTTCAAACTATAGGACTTCCTCAAAATATTTTTTGGTTTTAAATAACAACATGCCCAGAGGATCCCATATTGTAAGGAATTTTGTAAGGATGGAATGTAATTGTCTATTTTCTGATGGATAATTTCTGATGAGAGGGATGCTTCTCCTTATAGTTAGGTACAGCCTTCAGTTTCTACTCTCTAATGTTTCTACAGGTGCTAATTTGGTAGTCGGGGATTCTAGGTTTGTCTTTTTTTTTTTTTTCTTCCCCAAATAAAAGAAGAAATGCCTAATTTAAATAGTGCGTTCCCTAATCAGAGTAGTTCAAATTTTCAGACTGAAAAATTTGCCCTGAAATTCTGAATTTAAGGGTTAAATTTACCTCCCAAATAGCTAATAGGAAGATATTAAAAGATGAAGATTTACATTTAGACCTAGCTTAAATGGTGAAATGTGATTCGTTTTCTGCTATCCTTGACACCCTCCCTCTATCTCATTGCCCTTGGCTTTTCAGACTCTGTGTGAAAAACCTACTTGTTTTGTTTTCTCTCACATCTCATTAGTACCCTATGTAGATTGTGAGCTAAACTGACTTTAGAGACTAAACCAGGTTAATATGTCTATTCCAGATAAAACAGTTGCATTGCCTGGAATGGGATTGCTGAATCATGTGATAACTCTATTTTTAGTTTTTTAGGGAATCTCCATACTGCACCAATTTACATTCCCACTAATAGTGCAGGTGGGTTTATTCACACCTTATCCAGCATTTATTATTTGTAGACTTTTTGATGATTCTGGAAAATATGAGAACTTTAATTCGAAATATACATACCCAGATGTTCATAGCAGCACTGCCAAGGCATGGAAGCAACCTAAATGTCCATCATACTAAGTGAAGTAAATTAGACAAAGGCAAATATCATATGATATCACTTATATGTGGAATCTAAAAAAGTGATGCAAATGAACTTACAAAAACAAAAATGGATTCACAAACATAGAAAACAAACTTATGGATACCAAAGGGAAAAGGTGGGGGAAGATAAATTAGGACTTTGGAATTGATAGATACATACCATTATATCTAAAATAGATAAACAGCAAGGACTTGCTGTATAACACAGGGAACTATAGCGGAAAGAATAACCTATAGTGGAAAAGAATCTGGAAAAGAATATGTATATGTAATTGAATCAATTTGCCATATATATGAAACTAACACAACATTGTAAATCAACTATACTTCAATAACAAAACAAAACAAACAGAAAAACAGCCTCCCGGAAAAATTTAAGGAGATACTCCAGTGAGCAGTGTTTCAAGTAGATCTGTGACGCAGACATTTCTGAAGAGGCAGGTTTTTGATGGCTTTCATAAAGCAAAATGGACTGGATGTTGGGGCCTTCCGCTATGACAGGCCCTGCAGAGAGGCTTAGTTATAGCCTCGATATCACCAGCAATAACCGCTATATGGGACCATTCATCTTTTGAGAAATCTGATCCCCATGAGCTATTTTAATGCACTTACTCGATTTTGGCAGGATTGCAAAGGAGTAGTATGGTTTTCTTTTCCTGTGAATTTCTCTTCTCGTTTGTGTCCCTGCAGAGGGAACTCCAAGCCCACAATGAAGCAGAAACCAAGCCTCAAGGAAACTGGTGGCCCAAATATGCTTTCTTAGTCAATCCTGACCCACCCCCTTTCCTCCACTGCTCACCACACACCCCCGTGCACTTCTGGGGCCAGAAGGGACAGATAAGTAAGGGACCACTGGGACTTCGAGGAAGCTCTGGGGGACGGGATTTCCCAGGAAGGAAAGCAATCTTGAAATTCCATCATTACCTCTGCTCCCTCAGCCTGAGTCAGAGGCAGATTTATAAGAAGCTAATGAAACCTGTTTTAAGGCACAGCCTTTTTGTAAGGCCCAGAAAAGGGCTCTAGCCAAGTTATTTACATGGTCAGATGTTTTTTGTGGTGATTATGGTCTTGGAGTGACTTTTAGACAATTCTACATGTCTTAAACTGTAATAAGCAAAAAAAAATTGAGATTAGTAATGCTTAAAAACAATAAGGAGAAAGACAGTCACTTTAAGAGAAAAACAGGCAAAGTGCAGAAACTGAGACTCATAGACAGAAGCTGTTGTGTGTTTAACGATGCCAATTAAGAGTGCCATTCCTTTCACTTTGCCTTCCCTTCTATCACACTTCCCTGATCAGACTAAGATGGTGTCGGGGGACACAGCTAAGGGACAGTTTTGTTGGGGGGCACATTTAGATTGGTTTAGCTGGGATGGAAGGTTCACTGTCACCAGTGAGTACAGATAGCCATGTCGTCCCTAGCTCTTAGTGCAGTAATGGTCAGGATGCCTCCCACTGCCCGCTGCACCACCTCCCCTCATATTGTAATGTGCAAGTGCCTGGCAAGGAGACAGATCACTGCATGACCTTGTGCTGCAGCCCCCATATCAGCAACCTTCAGGTGGTAGAAAAGAAACACAGTGAAAAATGTAGGGAAGTCTTGGAGTTCCCATCGTGGAGCAGTGGAAATGAATCTGATTAGCATCCGTGAGGACGCAGGTTCCATCCCTGGCCTCACTCAGTGGGTTAAGCATCTGGCGTTGCCATGAGCTGTGGTGTAGGTCGCAGGTGCCGCTCAGATCCTGCGTTGCTGTGGCTGTGGTGTGTAGGCCGGCAGCTGTAGCTCTGATTAGACCCCTAGCCTGGGAACCTCCATATGCCAAGGGTGTGGCCCTAAAAAGACAAGAGAAAAAAAAAAAGTGAGGGAAGCCTCATGAAATTGTGATGCCTTTGGTTCTCTGCCAATGCCCAGTCAAAACAGAAGTTCTCTCCGTTGTGAGTATTCTAGATAATGCAATGTATAGAAAAACACCCTGCAAATTGTTTCTCTTATGACAGGTATTATGGAAAATAGAATTTATCAAAATTCCTATCATAGTAGAGCAGAAACCTGCAGCTATACTCCCGAGAGCACATGTATCTGTGTGGAAGGTCATGTGATTACATCCTAGATATCAATAAACATTTTCAGTCATTCATGCTATAGAAAGGACTGAATTATCTTTCTATTTTCTGTGTTAAAAATTATTACAAAATTGTTGTCACACGAAGAAGTGATCAAAAGTTATGCAAATGAAACATGTAAGGAAAATAATAGAGATGTTCCAGACAGTTAATTAATAAAACTTCGTACAAAGGCTCTGGATTTTGTTGTGTTTCGTATATATCAACATATTAGGGTTCTCCAGAGAAGCAGAACCAGTAGAGTATATACATATAGGTGTATATATAAGAGGAGACTTATTATAGAAATTGAATCTTGCAATTATTGAAGCCAGGAAGTCTCCCAGCCTGTGTCTGCAAGCTATAGAATCAGGAAAGCTGGTGGTGTAATTCAGTCTGAGTCTAAAGGCCTGAGAATTGGGGGGCTGATGGTTTAAGTCCACATCTGCATCCAGAACCGTGAGAATCAGGAGTGCCACCGTCTAAGGGCTGGAGATGGATGTCTCAGCTCTAGCAGACAGAGTGCATGTTCGCCCTTCCTCCACCGTTTTGTTTTGTTCGGTCCTGGCCCTCAGCAGAATGAGAGGTGCTCACCCACATTGGGAGGGCTGTCTGTCTTACTCAGTTCAGCAATTCAAATGCTAATCTTTTCTGGAAACACCCTCACAGACTCCCCCAGAAATCGTGTTTCGGCAGCCATCTGAGTATCCCTTAGCCAGTCAGCTGGGCAGATAAAAATCAACCATCACAATCAGTTTTATGACATTCCTAACTTGTAACTATTTTTCATCTTAAATAAATATTAACTCTCATGCCTAATTCCGTATTCTTGTCTTTGAGAGAGCTTCCCAAGTTGTATTAGCTTGGAATCTACAAAATTGGCAATATTGATTCCTTCATTGATTAACTTTCTTCTTACTCAGTTTAGATTCCAGGGTCCAACCTTGTACTTCTTCCTTTGCAAATACCCTTAAAACCACTGCTTTCTCTCCATTTCCCTGGTAAACCCCCAGCCCAGGTTAAGCACAACTAAACGCCTACTCTGCACTCATACACAAGGAACTGAACTGGGCCCCAGGAAACCACAGCATTGGTGCTGACTAGACTCGCTTTAAATTCGGAACCACCTGTTTGAGCTCAGTCCCATTCAGCAGTCCTGTTGCACTTTCTTCATGTGTGTTTCTCAATCTCTGAAACAATGATGCCACAGCACGCTCTCTTTATTTAAACCTCCCACGGCTCCCCTTGCCCACGTCTTCACTCTCAGTTACCTTGTATTCCATTGATAAAACAGACGCCACCACACAAGAATTCCTCTCTTTCCATGCCAGTAAATTTCTAACATAGCTCCTCTTTTTCAGTGGATAAAGTGTCTGCTCTTGTTAAGGACCAAACCCTCCACTTAATTCTGGGTCCACCCTTCTGCAAATACTACCTGTTTCTTGTAGGTCATCGTTTACACCCTTTCTATTGGATCATTCCTGTCACCGCACTAACTCTGATGTCTCCTTCCTTTAAAAGAAAGCAGGAATTGTCCTTGTGGTCCAGAGGATTAAGGATCCGGCATTGCCACAGTGGTGGCACAGGCTGCAACTGTGGCATGGGTTCGATCTCTGGTGCAGGAACTTTCATGTGCTGTGGGTGCAGCCAAAAAATAAATAAATAAATAAATAAAAGAAAAAAAGAAAAGAGAGAGTAAAGGTGACAGAGACAATGACAGAGATAGAGACAGATAGAGAGATACCAGGATGACAGAAAGATTTTCTAAACTCCTATAAACTTTCTTCTTCTTCTTCTTCTTTTTTTTTTTTTTGTCTTTTTGCCATTTTCTAGGGCCACTCCCACAGCATATGGAGGTTCCCAGGCTAGGGGTCTAATCGGAGCTGTAGCCGCCGTCCTATGCCAGAGCCACAGCAACACGGGATCCGAGCCATGTCTGCGACCTACGCCACAGCTCACGGCAACACTGGATCCTTAACCCACTGAGCAAGGCCAGGGATCGAACCTGTAACCTCATGGTTCCTAGTCAGATTTGTTAACCACTGAGCCACGACGGGAACTCCTAAACTATAAACTTTCTATCTGTTGCTCCACATCTCTGCTTCTTTTTGTAGCAAGCAGATCACCACAAAGGTGTTTCTGTAGACAATTCCAGCACACATACATGCACACACACACACACACACACACACACTCTTCAAATCAGACCGTTTCTCACCACCTCCACCGCTGTTATGCAGCTCCAAGCCACTATCATCTCTGGCCTGGATTACATCAATCAACCCCTACATTCAGTTCTTCAAAGAGAGCAAGATCGATGGTTTAAAATACCCAACCTGGTGAAAACCTCTCTGATTACTCTGATAACTTCCTACCACACCTACAATGAAACTGAAACCCTTTGCCACGGTCTCAAGGACTTCCATATGCTGGCATTTTTCTTTTTCTCCAATTTTATTTCTTGCCTCTTTCTACCTCATTCACTATGTTCTATAGCAGATTAGAATACATGCTATACCTAGAACAAGGGAATTCCTGCCTGAGGGACTCTGTACTTTCTGTTCCCTCTGCTTGGTGTACGAAGATTTTCATGCAGCTTTTCCCTTAGTTCTCATTTATTCAATTCTGCTCAAAGTTAACCTCCTCTAAAAGTCCTATCCAACCACTCTGTCTACACTAGCACTTCCTAGTTACTTTCTCACCTTTGTTTTCTTCTTAGCACATATCGCTACCTGGTCTTCATATCTGTTTAATCATTATCTCTTTTCATGTTTATTCTTTGTCTCCTCCACTAGAATACAAGTTCCATGAAGGCAAGGGCATTGTCTTTCTTGCTCTCTGCTCTACCCCAGGGCCTAGGACAGTGCACGGCACATAGTAAAAGCTGCATAAATATTTTGAATGAGTGTAAGTGTGAATCAGTGGATTAGCTCTTCTATCTTCTCAGGTTTTAGTCACAGTAATACTTCTGAAGTTGTCAAAGTCACCAGTTGGCTCCATGTTGCTCTCTGCCATTTCTGGAGCATGGGAATAGGTTACCGTACAGGCTCAGTTGGTAAAATAGAGACCCCAAAGTATGGGGGTTCTAGAGAGAAGTTAATTTCTTCTACATTGGGGTAGAGGCAGAAGTGGGTGATCCATAGCAGATGGGCAGCTCTGCTCCACATGAGCATTCAAGGATCCAGTTTCCCTTCCTGTTTCTCTGATATTCCTTAGAGTACTGTGCTCATGTACATGATTGAAGCAGGGTCATGTCCACGTCTCCATTCCCACTTATAGGGACCAGGAGCAGAGAGTCTCTGCTACGACCTCTAAGGAGCATTTGCCACAGTTGATCATTCTCTCCTTCTTGAAATGCTTTTGTTCCCTTGGCCTCAGTGACATGATACTCTTCTGGGTTCCCTCCTACTTCTCTGCTGACTCTTTCTCAGTCTCTTTTGCTGGCTTTAATTCTTCTCTTTGACCTTGAAATGTTGGGCGTCGCTAAGGCTGTGTCCTGTGCCGCCATCTCTTCTTTCTTTTTACATGCTTCTCTAGTTAACTGTATGCAGTCATATGATTTCATACACTATCTGGATAGAAGTAACTTCTGAATTCATGTTGTTAGCCTTGGACCTCTAGAGCCTGGAGCTCTAACATCATACATTTAACTGCCTGCTTAACTCAGTAGATCCTAACTCCCGGTTGGTTGTCCCACCTTCACTCCTCCCCTGCTCCAGCGCCAGTCTGCTGAACCACAGGAAATAATGATACCATCAGTCCAGTTGTTCTGGCCAAACCCCAGGTCTGATCCTTAGGTTTATTCTCCTTCACTTACCCACATCCAATCTGTTGGTCAGTCCTACACTCTCAGCCCCCAAATTTGATACCTTTTCTCTCTCTTCATCATTACCATCCCTTTCCTAGATTACTCATATCCTTTTTTTCACTCCTGACCCCCCAACAACCCAGTCCCACACAACAGCCTGAGTGATCTTACAAACGTGAATCAGATCATGTCACTCGCCCAGCCACTCCAGTGTTTCCCTTCTCCTGTAGAAGGAAAGCCAGATTCTTTGCTCTGGTCTACAAGGTCCTATGGAACTGGCACCATCTACCTCTCCCAGCTCACTTCCTGCCACTTGCCCTCCTACCACAGTGGTACCTACCAAGTTCATTTCCACTTTAGGGTTTTGTATGAGCTGTTCCCTATGCATGACATCCCTGAGCCCTGGATCTTCCCCAGGCAGCTGCTTCTCATCCTTTCAGTCACATCCCAAGTGCCAGCTGCTCAGAGAGAAGTCTTGTCCACACAGCCTTCAGTAGACCCTCCTTCCCAATCCATCACTCTCTGTCACATCACCCTGTCTTATGCCCGGTGCGACATGAATATTTGTATGTTGTGCACCCCCCCTCACCAGAAATATGAATTTCATGACAGTGGGCTCTGTGTGGGCCCCACTATAAACTCCAGGGCCATGTGAACACTGTGTTCTCAGGAAGGATTTGCTGAATGACTGCCTGAGTATGGCTCAAACTTTGGGGTGTCTCGAGCACCTCGGGAGTGTTTTAAAGACCATGAAAGCCTGAAGAAAAGTTTTTATTTCCAATGTCACTTGACGACTATCTGCACCACTTTGGTACTATAAAATCTGTCCTTCTCTCCTGACATGAGGATGAAAAATAATATTCTCATTTGGTAAATTGACCCATAAGTATTTAGGAGAGACCACAGTCTGTAGTGCAGAGATTTTTAATCTGGGTCCGTGGTCCCCTGGGGGGGGGGTCCACGAATGAGCTGAAATTATATGCAGAAATTACGTGCATTCTTCTGGAAGGTGACTTCATAGATCTGTCAGATTCTCAGAGGGGTTAATGGCCCCACTCAAGTTCCCTTTAGTGTAGAATAAGTATTTGAGATTCAGTCACAAGATCTATATTTGATTTCTGGTATTGATACTTACAAATAATATAATTTTGTACAGATTATGTAATTGATTTGTATTCTAGTTTCCTCATTTCTAAAAATAAGCTTTTGGGAGTTGCCTGGTGGCCTAGTGGTTAAGGACTTGGCATTGCCACTGCTGTGGCTTGGGTTACTGCTGTGGCTCAGGTTTGATCCCTGGCCCGGGAGCTTCTGCATACCACAGGCAAGGCCAAAAAAGAGTCCATCACCGAACACCTGATGGTCTGCTGCATCTCTCGGATAATGACGGTGAGGCTCAGATCACACGTAGGTTACTTACTCCGGATCACCTTCATCCCCACCGAGGTTCTAGACCAAGACCCATGTTTCTCCCCACTCCGAACTGCCTGTTCTGTAAAAAGAGTTTGCGCTATCATGCACTCTACAGTCCAGTTTTCCTGAGTAGGATAATTTCTTGGACCACTTTATTGCAAGTGCCATAGAAAAGCAGCTAGCTGGTGATGGTCTTCTCCTACAGGTAAATCTCATCCTGAACCAGACAAGAGCTGTGAGCTCAGGAGTGCAGACCTTATTATTCTTTATAGAAGTTAAGTAATTGACCTTAGGTCAGAAAGCTAGCAACTTGCAGAGCTGGAAAACCATACTTCAAACTAAGATTTTTAAAAATTTTATATTAAGATGACCTTGGGAATCTTTATTCAACTAAGATTTTTGACTAGAGAGTTGATTCCCCATCGTCATAGTTCATATTTTGGCTGTTCTTCAAAAAATTATTTGAAAGTACTTTGCAAAGCTTGAGCAATATTTCTCTCTGTGAGGGCAGAAAGGTATGTGACATGCCCATTGAACAAGGACTAATGACGCTGTTAAGAAGGAAGGAAAAATAATATCCCTTCTGCATCGATTTCGGCTCTTACACATTAACACCAGACAGGGACCTCTAAAATGAGGAAAGCACCAGTTTAACATTGTGAATTGATAAGGATCTTGGAAAGAAGGAATTAAGATTGGCTAGAGATTTAACTCTATAGGTGCATGGCTAAGTAAGAGGTAGGTGAAAATAACGCAAGGCAACTGACGAGTATTTGACTTAAAAATTTCCCCTTTCATTCTGTCTATACCAGTCCCTATGCCATTTTGTAAGAATAAGAGAGAAGACTGAGACAGTTTCCAACAGAGCCTTTAGGTGGTCGATAGTATCACATTGGCCAATCCCAGGAAATAGCTGTGCAGTGCAACTTTTGATTTTAAATACATTTGTCCTTAACTGTAAGTTAGAAGCTCTTTTTAAAAGTGTGTCATTGCATAAGAGTTTATGAGCATTAGTTCATTGGTAACTGAGTGTTTGGTTTTTATGGTCTACGTAACCAAATGTACGTCTAGGTCAGGCAGACTTTCTAGAGAATGTTCGGAAAAGGGGCAGGTGCTATAAGCCTCTGTTTTCAGTGCATTTCTGCCCCATATTCCATGAAAGGTCTATGATTACTTTCTTTCTTGCCCTCTTGCTCTTCTCTATCAAAACCTTAGTTTATTGACCAGATAGCTCATCCACTTTATTCAGCAGATTTGCCTTGAAATAATTTTAACCATATCTAAAAATCAAATAAGGCTTCAAAGGATGAAGGTACATTTCCTTCAAGGAACTGCCAACACCAAAGGAAATTTAAAAAGAAAAAGCCCAAAGGTGCATAATGAAGATGATATAGTTTGAATTATTTCTCTGAATTATTTTCCTTGTCTTCTAGCTTCTTTATTTTGTAGCTCTTTTGTCAGTATTGACAAAGAAAGCACTTCAGGTTTGTGGGGCCTGAGCAAGAGGACAGAGAACAGAAAAGGGGAGAGAGAGAAAGGCAAGTCATGAGAAACCTTGGTCTCTATTGTTCACTCTGGGGCCAAATTCTGTTCAAGGAAGTTTGAAAACACCTGAAAGTTTGAGGCTGCTATGGACTGAATGTTTGTGTTCCCCTGATTCATATGGGGAAGCCCTAATCCCCAGTGTGATGGTATTTTGTGCTGGAGCCTCTGGGAGATTATTAGGTCAATCTCATGAATGAGATTAGTGCCCTTATAAGGAGACTAAAGCCCCACCCCAACTCCTGCCACGTGAAGATACCATTGGGGGCGGGGGAGGAATCTGTTGGCACCTTAATCTTGGACTTCCCAGCCTCCAGAACTGGGAGAAATAAATGCTTGTCATTTAAGTGATGGAGTGTATGGTATTTTGCTATAGCAGCCTGCACTGCTAAGACAAAGACATTCCCAGAATGGTGGGGTTTCTTTGCACTTCCTTGGAACAGATGCAGGATATATGAAGCCTCTTGGAAAATCACTGGGTTAATATAGTGCCAACTAAACAGAGGCTAGAAGTGGCTGAGGAAGGATTTTAAGCAGAGACGGCCTGATGGTCCCTCAAAATCTGCCTTGGGAAAGCAGGACACCTTGAGATCCAAAAAAGTTCCTGGGGCCTCTCAAGGTAGGGGAGGGGACACGGAAGGTTCAGAGCTGGTGGTCACTTCATGTGGGCTAGGACTTTGCAGCGGAGGCTGCTGAGCAGATGGCCCAAAATTAGGAGCCACACCAGTGGGAAGCAGAGGTGCAGACAGTGTGACCAGCTGTAGACACCAGTGTCCATGAGCCACAGCCCCCGCACAGCTCCTTGTGAAGCACTACACTTCCCTGCCTGCAACCATCTTGGCCGGGAAGAGGCGACCTTGGCAGGGAGTTTGTACCTTGAATCTAACTGAATATTAACCCCAAATGCCTAAGTATAGAGAGTGTACCCTGAGAGAGATTGTTTCCAACCAGAAAAGGCTGAGCTGGCTCATCTCCTGCCATCCTTAACGCCTGCCACTTGGGGGAATAGTATCTGAGTAAGATGTGATCAGTTACAGGGAATCAAGTGTCATATTTTTATACTTTAAGTAACAATGGCATTGAGACTTAAACAGATATCCACAATTCGAATGTGGCCATACTCATTTGAATTAATAATTAAAAAAAAATCCCATTACTTTATTTTCATGCCCTTTAAGCAAGGCTGATGAGCTAGTCAAATCACTGATCCACCTAATTAAAGGCAAAAAAAAACTTGTGATAAATGGTTTTGAATTCATATTGGTACATGGAAAGCACCAGACATGTTTCATAATAAATCAGTAACACAGCATTACATGAAGTTCATCTGAAAAAGATTTATTCAACTAGTTATTGGAAATAATGTCTTTTAGAGGCCCCATTTAGTTTCCCAGGCTTTTCCAGGCTTTTCTTGCCCCCCGAAGACTCCTTGCTCTCCCTGGCTACCATCTGACTTCCTCCGCATGGATAACGTGCAACAGATACAGTCAATGTAAAAGCTGCACAGGGAGCTCAAACCATGATTTCAGAGTCACACCCCTCTTGGACCAAAAATAATCACCAATTCAGTCATCTACTTCATTCTTCTTATTTGCCTGTAAATAACTCTCAAGTCTAAAAATCACTTCTATACTCAAAGGACAAAGGTTTGCAAGACAATTTCAACAATAAAAGAAAATTTGTTTCTTTTGGAAATGAATTGAATATTGGGATTCTCTAAGGATTTGAAAGACTGCTATTTACAATGTGCAACAGTTTATCATTTAATTATACGCTGCCTTGCATTATTGTCAAATTTCTTCACTTATGACAATCCTATCTTCCTGAAAAGATAGCACATTCTTTGAAAGCTGAACAGCTGTTCTCACACTTTTCTGTTTTGCTTCATGGCAGTCAGCAAAGTGGTAGGCACATAATAGTGCTAAATGTGTATTTATTGAGTGATTGAAAAGAATATATTGATCTTAAACTATATTAATATAGATTGAGCCTGGTCAAGAATTTTTATAAGAAAAAGATAAGCAAAAAAATTGAATGCAGTTTAGAACTTCTTATGAGCATCGTGAAAAATAAATCAGCCAGACAATCCACTCTGAAGTTTGTGTAATAAGTTGTTCTGCCAAGATTTAAAAATATGGTCCAAACAGTGATCCGCACTGTTAAAGTGAAAGAATTCTTACTATTAGAGTAAGACATTCAATACCTGAACATATTAAGATTTTTTTTCATTAATTGTAAACAAAGTTAATTTTTTTAGGCTTTTTATGTAGACTAAACAAAGAATTTTAAAGAAAATTCAGTGTAAGAAGAAAATGGCTATTGTGGGACCTCCCTTTTCTCAGAGTTGGAAAGCATCACCAAATTCCAACAGTTAGGCTTGCTTGCCCTGTGCCGTGTCAGGACTAGGAAACAGTGCCTGCACCTAACACGACCATTTTGGATAAATGGTTTCTTTCTGCAAAAATCTAAGCCATGCCTGTCTTTTATGCCCTCCCTACATTAATGTTGTGTTCTCTGCAGCATCCATTTAATTAAAATAGATCAAGGATTTCTGCTGAACACTTGCCTAAGAGCTAAGAGGTCTGTGGGCCCTGGCTTGAAGGGGTGAAACCCTAAAGAACCTTCAGACGAAACTCCAGTTGGTTCCTGTGTATTGGGATCCTCCATTCTTAGCAGTGTTGCAGCTGCACAGATCTCCCCCTTCTTTCTCCAGGCAGGGTCGCCGTCGTCCCCCAAACATATCTCTGCATTCTTTCTTGCATTACACGAAGTTCATCTGAAAAAGAATCATTGAACTGGTTATTGGAAATAGTATCTTTAGAGGCCCCATGTAGTTTCCCCCTTTCCCAGGCTTTTCTTGCCCCCTGAAGACTCCATGCTCCCCCTTGGTGACATCTGACTTCCTCCCCATGGATAATGTGCCTGTTTCTGTTTTGTATATAGATTCATTTGTGTTATTTTTAAGATTCAGCATGTGATATCATATCATATATGCTTTTCTCTGTCTGACTTACTTCACTAGGTATAATATTCTCTAGGTCCATCCATTTTGCTGTAAATGGTATTATTTCATTCCTTTTTATAGCTAAGTAATGTTCCGTTGTATATATTTCACGTCTTCTTAAGCCAATTATCAGCTGATAGGACACTTGGGTTGTTTCCATGTCATGAGGCATTCTTAACTGCAGGGAACAGTTGAATTGCTGATTAGACCATGGGTCATGGAGGTGATGAGGGGTTCATTCATTCATTCCTTTATTCATTCTTTTTTCTTTCAATAAATGTATTTTTAACCTCAGTCATTTCTTTTGATGATCATTTGAATGTTACGATAGGATGCAGACCTGTTCTCCATTCCCCCCACCTCTCATCTTCAATTCCAGCCACAGAATAATGAGATTTGACACACTGAACTTCAGACCCTTCATATTAAAACTGCTGAGTGACCCCTACCTGTCAGACTATCCTAGGTGCTGGGGCAAGAACATTGAATGAATGAGACAAAAGTCATGGCTTTCATGATGCTTGTTTTTGAGTGAGGGGAGATACACAACAAATAAAAAATAATACCAGCATTTGAAATTACGGTACATTCTATGGAGAAAATGAAAGACATTGCAGGGAATAAAGAAGGCAGGCCATGTGTGCATTATGTGTGGTAGTCAGAAACGACTCCTTGGCTAAGGTAACATTGTACAGAAATTGGAAGAAAGTCAAAGGGCAAACCAACCATGGAGAGATCTGGGGAAAGAACTTTCTAGGCAAAGGCCCTGATAGAGGAGCAAGTTTTGTTTGATGAGCAACGATGAGGTAGGAAAGTGACAGATGAGGTCAGAGGGACAATGGGGCCAGGTTGCATAGGGCCTTGTAGGGACTTTGGCTTTGATTCTGAGAGTGTTGGGAGCTACTGGCAAGTTTTGTACAGAAGAGTACTGTTCTGGCTGCTGGGAACGGCATGGAATATAGAGTGAAAGGCTGGAAACATGAAGGAGGAATGGCAGGGGCTGCTAATTGCCACTTCCTTGTCACCTGTCCTTTCCTACTTCTGTAATAGAACCCTGACTTTTTGGTGATAGCAGTGTGCCCAACTGAAATCTCTACATACTAGCCCTCCTTTATGACTGGATATATAGTCCTGTGACTACATTCTGGCCGAAAAAAAAAAAAAAAGAAAAAAAAAAAAACCTATAAGGATGATTTGTAGTATTTTTGGAAGACTGCTTAGAAAGAGCTTACTCCTTTGGGAGGAAGTCTTTTTTCCTCTTTTGCTTCTTCCTGTTGCCAGCCTGGAACATAAACATAAGGGCTGGAGCTCCAGGGGCTATCTTGAATCGTAAGGTTACTTTTCAAATGAAACCACATGCTGAGGATGGTGAAACAGAAAGCTCCAGTGGGTCTCTGATATGAGCATGGAGATGCCGCACCAACTCTGCACTGCCTGTTTCTGGGCTTGTTTCACATAGAGAGAAATACACTTCTTTTTTGTTTAAGCCATTGTTGTCCTGGGTTTTTCAGTTGCACACAGCTAAACCTAAACTTAACTGATGAAGGAGGGTGTCGCAATAATCCAGGTGAGAGAAGATGGTGGCTTGGACCAGAGTGATAGCAAAAGAAGTCAGATGCTGGATATTTTTTTGAAAGTGAGCCTGTAGGATTTGCAGATGAGTCAGATCCAGGAGTGAGGGGAGGAGAAAAACTTAAGGAAGACTTCTGGGTTTTGCCCATGAGTGATTTGATAGGGCTGTCATTTCTAGAGATGTGGAAGCCTAGGGAGAGAGCATGCTTGGGTGTAGGGTTGGGGTTGGGTGGAATCTAGAGTTTAGGGCAGTGGCAGGCTGGCCCTGACAGAAGCAGAGAGGGACACGGTGAAGTAGAACGAAGGTTAGAGAGCGTAGACTTTGTCGAGAAAATGAGGGAGTGCCTGTCCTACTGCTTTTATTTTTACAATAAAGTAGGAGGCCAGGTCATCAGCTGAGACAGAAGGGATGCAAGTAGAGGATAGAGATGGGAGGAGAAGAGGGAGAGAAGTGTGAACTAGCGGTTTTAAAGAGTGGGGTTACTAGGCAGCAGCGAGTGAGCATCCATGGAGATGTGTGCTGATTTAAAGTGAAACGGTTAGCAATGCTAGGTATCCTCTGCAGTCCAGCGCAGGGGCACTGGTGCATTTAACTGGATTTTGCCAGGCAAGTAAGATAGATGGAAGGAACAAGGGAGTGGAGAGCTGTCTGCAAGACAGGGATCAGGACGATGGATCAGAAATGAAAACTGGGTAAGGAAGAAAGTAAACACATGAGATGGGTGATAGGTTAAAAAGTTGAGGGTTCTTGAAAATACTGAACATTGAACATGTGGGAGCTTGAAACCTAAGTGGAAGGATTGAAGGTGATGATGCCCAGAAGACACGATTGTTGAACCTGCTTGGTTCAGGTGAGAGAGATGAAAGTCACTAGTGAGAGAAGGGATAAGGAAGCTCAAACTATTAAATAAGGATATCAAATGGAGTATATTAAAAGACTAATAATAAATATGGCTCACAAATTCCTCTAATTAGTTGATTTATTAACTGGCTTTGAGTAAAGATATCAGAAGTAAAGTTTTGGTTTTTGGCCAAGGTGTGCAGCTGCTTGGTGTGGGAATCTCCGTTCCCAGGCCATAATGCTGAAAGAATGAGTCCTAACCACTAGACCACCGGGGAACTCCTCATCAGTATATGTACTTTAAATTGAAAGGGTTTTTTTTTTTTTTTCTTTTTTTCTGATGGAATGTTTATAGGATTTCAAAGAACAAAGTTTTACCTAAGATTTCGTGGGGTGAAAATACAAAGCACTTTGAACATTTCTCCATGTGGAACTAGTTTGTATCTTGGTATCTTTTCCTTCTGAGTCTTATTAGGTGGTTAGTCCATTAATACCATCTTTGAAAAACCGACTTGCTTTTTCTCCCTGTAAAATTCTTCATGTCACAGCTAAATCTAAGCCAAACCTTGCTGTCTTGTACTTTCCTCATGACTTTTTCACTTTTTTTCAAACTCTCATTCTCATTTTTATTTACCTTTTTTTTTTTTTTTTTTTTTTTTTCCTTTTTAAGGCCACACTGCAGCATATGGAAGTTCCCGGGCTAGGGGTCAAACTGGAGCTGGAGCTGCCGGCCTACGCCACAGCCATAGCAACGCCGGATCCTCAACCCACTGAGCGGGACCAGGGATCGAACCTGCAACCTCATGGTTCCTAGTCGGATTTGTTAACCACTGAGCCACAATGGGAACTCCTTTACTTACTTTTTAAAAGAGATTTTTTCCCTTTCTCCTGCTCCATCTCCCTGTTATAACCTCGCTCTTACTCAGATACCTTTCCTTAGGAGAAAAAATTCAGGGGTTTCCTAATGCATTCTGTGAGAGGAGTCTCGAGTTCCAGGTGGGCCTCATGAGCACAGAGGGTCTTGAACATTATCCAACATCTAATGACAAACATTGAGATGGTAGGGCCAGGCCTCAGGGCCAGGTCCAGTTTGTCAAAGGTGGTCAGACATTATGAAAATTGCTTTGCACCTCCCATCGCCTAGTCCCTCTTCATTAACTCAAAAATTATTCAATGGGAGCCTATTCTGGGCTACTCAGGATGCTGATTAAAGTAATTCACTTAAATGGGCAATGACTGATTGGCTTAATTCTCTCAGGGGCATTCACATTTCTAAAATGTGCATATTAATCCAAATAAATCTCTGATTCATGGAGTCCATGTGAAACAAACCATTAACACTCTATTTAGGATTTTCTGGGACGGAACAAAGGGCTTTCCCTTTTTGGGGGGCCCCAAAGCAGCCTTCCTGTTGGTGAGACAGTAGGCCAGGACAGCATCAAATTGGGAACCAGAGTGTGTGTGTGTGTGTGGACGTGTGTGACACTACCCGCTTCATCTACAACTGTCTCCGGCTTATGATCTCTGTGTCTTCTTCACCATTCAAATCAGGAAGCAGAGATACTCATGTATGCATGATGGCTAAACTGTCTTATTTTTCAATTGTAAACCCTTGATCTCGGGATCCTATTCCCTAATTTTTCATAGCAACTTCCTCAGATACCCAACTTGAAGGTTTTCAGGATAACAGTCTTAGACTCGTAGAGGTCCCTGGCTCCTGAGTCTTCCTTTAATCCGGTTGTCAGACTGTACAAAGTGAATAGGAATTGGGAGATAGAGAAGATGGAAACCCAATCTGTCCATTTCTGTTTCACCAGGAGGCCTGGGCTAAATGAGTTATATCCCATCCTCCAATCACCATGCAAATTATGAGGAAAAGCGCTCTGGCTGGAGATAGTATTGTTGGCTTGAGGGTCAAACCGATTTGAGTGTGGCTCTCCACCCAGCTCCTGCTGGCTGCATGACTTTGGCAAGTCACTTAAGCCTGCGGTAGCACAGCTTCTATATCTAGCAATAAATTACTCTCACTGCAGGTGGGCTGATGACGGCAGCCCTTTCGTGCATCACCCACCCCCGCCAGCAGACCTGTGATGCAGCTTTTCTGTCAGGAAGCTGCTCTTTCAGATCCAGAAGTTTCCCTTCGAAGGCAGGGAGGCAGCGATGAAATGAGTGTGTAAGGTCTCCCTCCCCTTCGGGTCTGTGAGAGGAAGGACTTCCTTGAGTCCGCTCTGAAACAGCCCCCCACCCCGCCTTGCACCTCTGGTCGCTGCGTGGATGAGCAGCTGTGGAGCGAGGCCGAGCGAGAAGCGAGCGTCTTCTGCTGTTTCTCTTCCAGGAGTTGGGACGATGAGCCGGGCCCTATGGGGCATGTTGCGTCTAATTTACACCACTTGCTCTTTTACCATCTTAGCAACGTCTTGGACCCCAGTACCTTTTTTTTTTTATCGGCCTTTAGTAAGCAGTTAAGGGATACAGAGGGCGAATCAAGTTTCTGAAATGGAAAAAGAAAAACCCCAAAACAAAACCCCGCAAACCCCAAACCACACAACAAAACAACCCCAACCATATCGTACTAAAAGAAGTCGTGCTTCTTCCTGCCGGTGACTGTTTACGAGAGGGAAGTCAGCGGGGCCCCCAAGAGGTCGCTGGTGGCGCAGGAACTGAGGCCAGATTGTGGAGAAAAGGGGAAGCAAAAAAACACCCTGAAACTTTCTTCCTTGTAGCGAATAATCGCCGCCCCCGCGCCCCCCTCCAGGCAGAGGCAGTAACGTGACACCCGACCGAACCTCGGAGACCCGAGCGGAGAGAGGGAGGGGAGAGGGAGGAGAGAGCCGCGGAGAGCCGGAGGGAGAAAGGGGAGGAGAAGGAGGAAAACCCCTGTCAAGGAGGTGGAGCGAGGGGGTGGTGTCCGCCTCCCGTTCCTCCCTGCCGTTTTTTAGAGGAGCCTGAACCGGGACAAAACACGCTGAGACCGACAGACACAAAGCCGGGGGGTCCACGCTGGCGCTGGAGGCGAGCCCCGGCGGCCGCGAGCGAGCCCGAGGCGCGGCGGGGCGCGGGGCGCGGGGGCGCTAGCGGGCGCGGGCCGGGCGCGGGCAGCGCCGCCGAGCCGGGGCCGGGCACCTCGGCCGCTCGGGCCGCGGCGGCGGGGACCATGCCGAGGAAAGTCTCCTGAGCCCGGCAACTTCGGCCCCTCCCCGCCCCCACCCGGGCTGCCCTCGGCGCGGCCCTGCCCATGTGCAGCCGGCCGGCCGGGCTCTCCTCCTCGCAGGCGGATGGGTGACCTTTTCCTGGCACGGGCAGGCTGTGCGAGGCGGCGGAGCAGGCGATGAAGAAGAAGCAGCAGCAGCAGCATCCCGGCGGCGGCGGCGCGGATCCCTGGCCCCATGGGGCCCCTCTGGGGGGCGCCCCGCCCGGCCTGGGCAGCTGGAAGCGCTGGGTCTCCCTGCTGCCTTTCCTGCGCTTCTCCCTCCGGGACTACGGTTTCTGCATGGCCACCCTGCTGGTCTTCTGCCTGGGCTCCCTCTTCTATCAGCTCGGCGGGGGACCCCCGCGCTTCCTGCTCGACCTGCGGCAGTATTTGGGTAAGGAGGGGAGGCGGGCGCGAGGGCGGCGCCGGCGGCGCGAAGTTGTGCGGGGGGGGGGGGGAGGGCAGTGGGGGCTCGCGGGGCACTTGGAGCTGCCTCTGCCGCCGCCTGCCCGGGGCTCCCCAGGTGGGACGCCCGCGAGCATTCGTGCGGCGGCCCCGAGCGCCTACTGCCTCCTGCGTGTCCGTCTGTCTGCGCCGAGGCTGGGGCGCCGCGGGCTTGACGTGCCGGGCAGGTACCCCGGGGCGGGGCGCTGCATACCTTCCCCCGCTTCCGCCACGGTCCGGGACGGAGTGCAGGCGTGTGAGTTTGTGGGTGTGTATGAGTGTGTGTATATTCAGGCCTGGCGGAGAGGGGTTAGGGACAGCTCTTCCCTGTCATTGTTTAGTGACCACAGCCCCATCCCGGCCAGCAGTCGGTCGGGTCGAGCGGGTGGGATTAGCTCCTCCCTACGGTCGGTTCTGCGAATTCTGCCCCACCTGATCCCCTGCCTGCTGGCCTAGCTGGCTTGTGCTTGGCCAGTCCCTGTCCGCCGTGCTCCCCGCAGAGAGTGAGACGCGGAGACCGGGGGACCGGGGTGTGGGTCGGCCTGGCCAGCAGTGTCTCCTGCTTCGGCCGAAAGATCCTCAGCGCTGTGTCTCAAGTCTAAACTTTTTGGGGGGTTGTGCTCGGTTTATTAGGAGCGAGGCCGCCTCTTTTTGGCAGAGGTAAGGAAGGGGTTGTGGGAAGAGAGAAAAGAGCGGCTCCGAGAAAGGGTGTGACCCGCAGCTCGGTGGTCCTGGCGCGGGGAGAGCGGTGCCAAGGCGCGGCGAGTGTCCTCCGCGTCCCCGGTGCGGTGCTGGCTCCCGCGCCCTGGCTAAGGGAGCCTGCACATCTCCCGAGTCTGTTGACGGAAGATTCTTGCGGGGGCGGGGAGAAGAGGCTGGGAGGGCTCCAGCTAACCGCAGATGGCCAAGGGGGATAAACCTGAGCCCTGGCAAACTTCTGGCATCTGCGTGACTGCAGCGAATGTGCAGAGGGAAGCCCCCGGAGCATTGGAACCTGAATGGGCCAAACGACTCGACTCCCGGGGCTGGAGGCTGCCACCCTCATCCCCAAAGTCCTTTGGTCGCAGAAGCGACAGGTCTAGGTAGCAGATCGTTTTCAAAGGAAGAAAACCACTTCAGCAAGGTGACAGGTGTGTTAGAGCATTTTGAAATTACACGCAGGTAAAATAATGCTCTTTTCCTTGTAGAGAAGCTCAGATTTTAAAAGTTACACATCTCTTTCAGTAGAAACTTTGGGGGGAACTACGATTTTGTAAGATGCTTGAGGGAAAATTAAAGGAGAAATTGCCCAAGTAGATTTCCAAAGCACAGTCCTTAGCATCTCACTTCTTTGAGGATTTAGGGTCATATGCACTTTTGTTGAGGAGTCAACTCTCTTCTTTCCGAGTTTTGAATTTGGAAGTCTCCCGTACCTGCTGGTGCCACACAGTCACTGTAACCACTGCAAACAATCACCATTAACTGCACAGAGAGAGAAGTGATTTGGAAGCTCAGGAGTCTTTCTCCATAAATTCTGATAATTTTTTGTTGAGGTTCTTTTTAAGCAAACAATGGAGGCCAGTGCTGTAGGGAAAGCCCTGGGGATGGGATGGGGAAGGCAGGGGTCTGTGGTGTCCTCCAGAGCACTTGGCTTTGGGCGGCGCACTGGGACTACATGGACCTCGGCTTTTTCATGGGTAAAATTGGTGGCTGGACTAGATTGTCTCCAGTAGAACCTCCACCCAGCTCTTCACAAGTTGTGGTTCTGATCTCCTTGGGGCTGGGAAATCCGGGAGGAGGAAGGCACGAAGGCACGTGGTGAGGATAAAATCAAGAAACCTCAACACCTTCCAGGTTCACTTTTGAAAATTCAGCCCCATACACGAGGTATCCAGAATTTAGTGCTCTTGTTATGTATTTCAAAAAAATGAGGCCTGATAAATTTAGGGGCTCAGTTGGTAGAAGAGTGAGTTCAGAGCCGTCACTCAGGGAACTAGGAAGAACTGAAGGATTGAACATTGTTCCTATTACTAACTCGTCATTAAGTTTCTGACTGATGTGACAAATTAAAAAATGACATCATTGTGAACTGAAAATAGGATACCGTTGGCTAAATTCGTTCCCTGTTGTTTTGCTGCATAAACATAATGATTTTCAGGAAAAGTGGGCTTGTGGTCTTTAAGAGGGTCTAAAATACACCCTTAATAATATAAGGCCACGGTATCCGCAGAATTACTTTCCCCTTGTTTCCTCCATTCTATTATTTTAGTGTCTGTGAAAACAAAATTTGTGGTTAGTAACACATCCTCTCAATTTTCCTAGGTAGCCAATTTTGGAGGCAAGTATTTTTCTTAAATTAAGTTCAGATAAAGTCAACATTTTCCATATCAAAATAATATTTATAGCAATATTTGTCTTGAATGGATATAATTTTTAGTATACTTGTGTAATACATCTGATCCATAGTAGCAACTAAATACATATTTGTTGAAGTAATGACTGCACCTCTTGTATCAGATAGGTAGCGTGATATTTAACATGTTGAAAGAAATAGGCTCCTTTACCAGAAAAGCTAACATTGTGTATGTGCCAGTCAGTGCAGTCCAGGATGAAATTGTCTTAGCACAGCAATGTGGGTGCAGCTATTATTCCCACTTTGATATGGCAGGAGTAGGGGCAAAGAATTTCCCTGACTTGCTGAAGGACACATAGTGAGTAAGGCTAGACTTGAATCCACCACATCTGGCCGAATCAAGTGCCTGTTACATTAGCACTCCCATCAGTTTAAGAGAAAATGGAAATAGAGCCATGATGTGAGTGGGAATCTAAAGAGTTGACTGGCAAAAAGTGGTAATTTTTATTTCCATAATTTCACTTCCCTTTTCTTGATAATCTCCATAATTTCACTCTGTGTATCTTGAGGGGCCAGTAGAGAACGGAAATAATTCAAGCAGCTGGCTGGCTCCCAACTCTGCCTTCCTGTAGTCATCTCCCCAGCGCTGCCTCCGTGAACTAGGGAGCTCACCTCTCCCAGAGCAACGCAACTGGGATTGGAATCTTAAACTCCTAATTTCTTTCTCTCTTTCTTTAGCAGTTCTCTGTCTAGGCCCAAGGTTCTTAATATGTGGTCCATGGACCTACAGCACCAGCCTCACCTGGACACTTGTTGCAAATGCATCTGATCCATAGCAGCAACTAAATACATATTCTCGGGTCTCATCCCAGACCTACTCAATGAAAGAGCCTGGGGATGGGGCCCAGCAGTCCGTTTCAGCAAGTCTTCCAGGTGATTCTGATGCTGGCTTCACTTCTAGAACATTGTTCTGGAGTCAGATATGGCTTTCATGAAGTTGCCCGGGTATTTGAAGGGGGGGTGGTGAGGGAGAGAGAGGTTTATAAAGTGTTTTATTTATTTATTTATTTATTTTTGGCTGCCTCCATGGCATCTGGAAGTTCCTGGGCCAGGGATCAAACCCGTGTCACAGCAGCAACCCGAACAACTGCATCCTTAACCCACTGTGCCACAGGAGAATTCCTGTAAAGTATTTTTAAAGTAATGGACGTGGTTTCATTATTTACACTTCAACTTTTAAAAATGTACTTGCTTTGCTACTTAAGCCTCATTGTTTCAAGGGAAGGACCAGCCAACAGCTGCTGCCCCAGCTGGCTTTTGACTTTCTGAGTTTCGGAGATGCACGGGATGAGGTGAAGGGGGGCAACCAGAAAGCACAGTGTGGGGGAAAAAAAAGGGAAAGGAGTCAGTAGGGATGCTTACTCTTCTCATGGGAACTAGGGTCCGATAGCCTCTTCTTTCTAGTCACTTTGGGCAAGGGCCCAGTGTTCTTTTGAAAGATGTTTTCTGCTGCAACAAATTTTTAAAAAAAGGAGAGTAAGGGGGAGGAAAGTTATGTGGGGATTTAACTGTTGTCTTGATTTTTTTCCTCCTTGTAATGAGTGGAGGGCAGAGAGCACAAACGTGCAGCGGGGTAGATAGACGAATGGAGCAAATTGCCGTACTTGGAGACCGAGTCTTTCCAGTTCAGTGAAATTATTTCATTTATTTTGAAGTGGCATTCAGACTTTGATTTGCTATGGAAAACCAACCAAAATCAAATAAAATCTCCCCCAGAAATTAGATTATGATGCAGCCTCTGCCAGTAGCCTCATTACTTATGAGCTGTGGAAATATCAAAAACTTGGAATAACACTCATTACACTGATGTAAACTGAGTAAGCCAGATGGCTTACTACTGATCCTACACACCCAGCAAACTCTAATGATTTATCATCAAGCCTCGGATATGTGATTTAGCCTTTAGGGGAGCTGAATGTGTTGGATCGATCTCAAGTTGATAGGCTTTCCTTTCCATTTTTAACTTACGCCGTTTTAAATGAAGATAGATTACTTTTGTTTTCAGAATTACCAATCTTGAGCATGGCAATTTTGAGTCAAAAATGAGATAAAAAGATGTAACTTTATTGAATTTGAAATGCTCTTAGTTTAAATGAATTTAAAGGAAAATGTGAACATAGAGGTCCAGATTTGTTACAAAATAGTTTCTCTAGAACCTTAAAAGTCAAATTAATTTTCCTGCATGTCACATATGATTTAAATGTAGTACTCCAGGCCCCAGACAGCAATCTAGGAAATGAATGCATAAAATACGATGTTACCAATAGAAGTTGTCGACATAAAAAGAAAATAACATTCTTGTTCATTGCTGCACATTGATCTTATAGGGTTGGTTGGGGACACAGTAGCACTGAATTAGAGGAAGGCAGAAAGTGGAATTCAGACTGTTCTGTAAACTCGCAGCATGAATAGTGAGAAGCATTCTGTCTTGTAAACTATTTTTAATGTGGACTCATCTTAGTATGGATTGTTTTAAAATACAGATAAATATGTATTATCTGGATACTGTCTTTCTTCAAATTCCCTGTCATCAATCCAGATTTAAAACACTGGTTGGTTATGGTATTTGAGAAACTAGCATGAAAGTCCTCAAGTTTTTTGAGTCCCCAAAGAAATAGTATCTTTTGCTTCCCCAGAGGGAAGCTGTGGAAGCAGAAACTGTAGCTTGCCCTGCAGCTGTACTGAAGGGGATCAGTGATGGAGAGCAAAAAGGCGTCACATGTGACAAACTGTAGCTGTTGGAATTATTAGAAGTTGTCACTTGCTTTTTTTTGGGGGGGGGGCGAGGCGAAAGAAGTAAGACTTGACCCCAGATAAATTTTGTCTTACCTATGTTTATTTTTATTGTAGAAACTCAGCTTTAAGCAACCGTGATATATATAAACTTTTACTTATCAGAAATGGCGGCAGAAACACTAGCATCTCACCAAAAATTCTTAGTTGGAAAAGTCAAAAGAAAGTAGCAATTCTCATGCAAAAAATTCCAAATGAAGCGCATTTCAGAATATGCCATTAATTTTTTAAACAGCTGTATTGAGATATAATTCACAAACCGTACAATTCACCCACTTAAAGTTTTTGTTTTATTTATTTATTTATTTTGCTTTTTAGGGCTGCACCTGTGGCATATGGAAGTTCCCAGGCTAGGGGTTGGGAGTTGGAGCTGCAGCTGCTGGCCTACACCACATCCAAAGCAGTACCAGATCCGAGCTGCGCCTGAGACCTACACCTCAGCTCATGGTAACATTGGATCCTTAACCCACTGAACGAGGCCAGGGATCGAACCCACATCCTCATGGATACTCTGTCAGATTTGTAACCCACTGAACCACAGTAGGAACTCATAAAGTTGTTAATAGTTTAATTGCTTTTACTAGTTTTTAGTATACTCCTAGATAAGTGAAACCATTGCTGTAGTTATTTCTAGAACATTTTCATCACCAAAAAGGGAAACCTAATTCCCCTCAGCTATCAGCTCACTCTTCCTCCATGTTCCCAGCCCTAGGAATTAATTTTTATTCGTTCTGTATAGATTTGCCTTTTCTGGATTTTTCATAGATATGGAATCATATCATATGAAGTCCTCTATGACTGGCTTCTTTTACTTAGCATATTGTTTTCAGGGTTCATATTGTGGCATGGATCAGTACTTCATTCGTTTTTATGGCTAATATTCTATTGTATGGATATACCACATTTTGTTTATCCATTTATCCATTTCTCAACATTTCAGATTTTTCTATCTTTTGGCTGTTGTGCATAGTGCTGCTGTGAACTTTTGTATATAAGTCTTTGTGTGAACACCTGTTTTCTCTTCTTTGAGATATATACCTAGGAGTGAATTGCTAGGCCATATGACAATTCTGTGTTTAATCTATTGAGGAACTGCCACCCTGTTTTTTGCAGTGGCTGCACCATTGTACATCCCCACCAGCAATGTATGAGTTCCAGTTTCTCTACAACCTTACCCGCAATTGTTACTTTCCATTATTTTGATCGTGGGCATCTTAATGGGTGTGGAGTGGTATCTTATTGTGTCTTTTTTTCTTTTTAGCATTTTCCTGTGATCAGTGATTTGGAACATCTTTTTCTGTGCTTGTTGGCCATTTGTGTATCTTCTTTGGAAAACTCTTTATTCACACCCTTTGCCCATTTTTGCATTGAGTTGCCGTTTTCATTTTGAGTTTTAAGTATAGTGTCTGGGTATAGAGTGAAACCTAAATAAATTCCTAGCAACTGATTGAACACAAAGACTTCTTTAGAAGAATCTTGGGGTTCTTATTTTACAGTTATGGATGACTTTGAGTAGTAAACACTTTGTATTTAGCTATAATGTATGAACATTCATAAATAGCTAGTCCTTATCTATTTTATAGATGTTACAAAGATTATTGTGACTTATATATGGAATATGAATGTAGCCAGTCTTGAACAGCAGATTATAGTACAGTGGATATGAGTATTCTGTCTTTGTATTTGTCCATTAGAATGGAGCTGATGAGCTCAGCAGGGGTAAACATTTGGGTATGTTGTGTTTCTTATACAAGGTACTATGAGGCTACCAAAGAAATCCTGAGCATTCTTATAACACCGTAGTTCATATGCAGTTCATTTTTATTCACATCGTGGTTATAGTACACAGGACAAATACCTAGGAACAATATTTCCTGTGTATATTTCTCTTTGGTAAAGCAAGTTAGGAATTTTAGAAAGAAATACTCTTTTTCCAAAAGTGTTAGAAATTTTTTAGTAGGTTTTCAAAATATGTGCAATTAAAATAGGGAGCTTTAAAATAGGTACAGTCAATTCCACACTGCCTGGTAGAGCCTCAATTTGAATAATTTTTAAGACTCTCCTATTAAAAATTACTAGGGAGGCGTTCCTACTGTTGCACAGCGGGTTAAGGATCCGGCATTGTCTCTGTGGTGCCTTGGGTTCAATCCCCAGCCTGGCACAGTGAGTTAAGGATCCTATGCTGCAACTGCAAGTTGGATTATATCCCTGGCCTGGGAACTTCCATATGCCATGGGTGTGGCCATTAAAAAAAAAGTTACTGGGGAGCCAGATAGCAGTTTAGTGTTGAGGGTGTGATGTACCTCTTGGTCTGTTTCAGGTATTAGAGCAGGTGTCTGTCATTTCCCACAGGTAGCCACTGGCTCATTTTTCTTGTCTCACTACCTGCCTCTACTTCCTCCTTTTTTTTTTTAGATGATTTTTTAAATTTTTTCCATTATAGTTGATTTATAGTGTTCTCTAAATTTTTACTGTACAGGAGAGTGACCCAGCCATACACACACACACACATACATACATATTTAGTCTTTTTCCCACATTATCCTCCATCATGTTCCATCATGATATGTGACTGGATATAGTTCTCTGTGCTTCACAGCAGGATCTCATTGCTTATCTACTCCAAATGCAATGGTTTGCATCTGTTAACCCCAGCTTCCCAGTCCATCCCCCCCGCCCCCGGAAGATTATTAAGATTATAACTACAAGTCTCTTCTCCAAGTTCATGAGTTTCTTTTCTGTGGAAAGCTTCATTTGTGCCGTGTATTAGATTCCAGATGTAGGTGATACCATATGGTATTTGTCTTTCTCCTTCTGATTTACTTAACTTAGTATGAGAGTCTCTAGTTCCACCCATGTTGCTGCAAATGGCATTAGTGTTATTATTTTTAATGGCTGAGTAGTACTCCATTGTGTATATATACCACATCTTCTTAATACATTCAACCGTCAGTGGACATTTAGATTGTTTCCATGTCTTGGCTATTGTGAGTAGTGCTGCAGTGAACATATGGGTGCATGTATCTTTTTCAAGGAAAGTTTTCTCCAGATATATGCCCAAGAGTGGTACTTTAGTTTTCTAAGAATACCTCCATAATGTTTTCCATAGTGGTTGTACCAATTTATATTCCCACCAACAGTGTATGAGGGTTCCATTTTCTCCCCATCCTCTCCAGCATTTGCTGTTGCCTCTTTGCTGATGGTTTAGGAAGGTCAGATTCCAGTGATGATCTCTGAACTCCTGTAGTGTTTATTTCATGATCACTTTTGAAGTTTTGACATTCTACCTTGTATTGTGATAATTTGTGGGCAAGCTCCTTGAAAGGAGGAAGCTTATTCAATACTTTCTATCTCAATCCTGACACCTCTCCTGGGTGTTCTGCACAAACCCTTAGGAAGTATCTATTGATGCAGTATATTTGCCAAGCTGACTGTTCTTTACTCGTGTTCCATATTCTGTTTTATTTTGTCCTTATTTTAAGGAGAGAATGTAGAGGAAAGACCCAACCCAGGTGATGTCTATAACCCATCTCTCTCTTGCAATCAAAGATATTAAAACCACTGTGACATACAGTTCTATGAACATTTCCTTCTCTGCACAGGGATAATTGTGCACCTCTTACCTGTGGGGATTTGGAATTATGTTATAGAGCTTTCCCCGTAATTAAGAATACCTGAGGTCGGGAGTTCCTGTTGTGGCTCAGCAGTAATGAACCTGACTAGTATCCATGAAGATGAGGGTTTGATCCTTGGCCTTGTTCAGTGGGTTAAGGATCCTGCATTTGACTGTAGGTCGCAGATGTGGCTTAGATTGTCGTTGCTGTGGCTGTGGCATATGCTGGTAGCTGTAGCTCCAATTCGACACCAAGTCTGTAACTTCCATATGCTGCAAGTGCGGTCCTAAAAAAAGCGAACAACAAAAACAAACCCTGAGGTCAATCTACCGATTTGGCTGTATGTTAGAATGTAAACTTCTTATTTCTTATCGCTTTGCTGAACCCTGAACCCATTGTTTTGGGAGTTTATGGAATAGCAGTTTATTTCTTGCTCTAGGTCAGTATCTTCCTTAGTTAGCAATTTGTGTTAAATAAGCTAGTCCATTTCAAGCATGACTTTGAGTCTTTAAGGAGATGAGACCATAAGATGATGTGGCTTTTAAGATAGTGATTGAATTTTAACCTCTAATGGCGAAGTGATAGATCATAAGATTAAGGTTCAATGCACAAACCCATTGACTCCTCCCCGCCCCACCCCCAATTTTTTTTTAAGGCCATATCTGCAGCACGTGGAAGTTCCTGGGTTTGGGGTTGAATCAGAGCTGCAGCTGCCAGCCTATGCCGCAACTCATAGCAATGCCGGATCCTTAACCCAGTGAGTGAGGCCAGGGATCACCCACTGACCCTTGTTTAATGAAAGATACAGAAATAACCTTAGGTCGTGGCCTGGATTAAGTAATTCTTAGTTCATTCGTTAATGGGTTATTTAAATAACCACTTACATTTAACTATACTGTCATTTCTGGAAATACCATTGATTTTTTTTTTCTAGGTCAGCGATATGACTTTCATAGTCTTGATGAAAATAAAAGTGAAAGTATTCTGAAATGTATAAACACCTTTGTTCAGTCATTCAGCAGAGAGTCACTGAAGGTTTCTGGGAGCCAGAAGCCTCAGATACTAGGAGGAGGACAGGCTTTACAGCAGAGCTCTGGGTGTGGATGGGAGAGCTGGGGCAGTTCTCTTCACTTCTCTGACCCTCAGGTGCTGTGAGCTAGATGATGGCATTAATAATTGCTATTCGGTAAAGTACTTATCTAGCTCTTGGCCTGGCATTTGAATTCAACAAATGCCAATCTTCTCACCTTCTTCTTTGCTCCTCTCAGATCCCCTTTTCTTCTGGCATGTGCACGTGCAGACACATTGGTACAAACACATACTCATGGAGTGTGCACATTCACTCATGGCTTGGTTTCCATCTGAAAGAAATAAGAAATAACCAGTATTTTTGTGGCTTATCTGGCCACCATCACCCTTAGACTGGCAAGGTCTCTTCAGTGGCTGACAAGCTCCCATCGTTTGCCCCATTAATTATCTACACACGAACCTTTCTGCTTCTTATCCTCTCTTTTGTTTCCTGCAAACAGTCTTTCAAACACACTTTCTATTTTTTTTTCTTTGCTTTTTTAGGGCCGCACTCATGGCCTTTGGAGGTTCCCAGGCTAAGGGTAGAATCAGAGCCACAGCCACCAGCCTATACCACAGCCACAGCAACATCAGATCCGAGCCGTGTCTTCAACCTACACCACAGCTCACAGCAATGTCAGATCCTTAACCCACTGAGCAAGGCCAGGGATCGAACCTGTGTCCTCATGGTTGCTAGTCAGATTCATTTCCACTGAGCTACAACGGGAACTCCTAAAACAAACTTTCTTTGTATATCTTATTTTGCTCTGTTTTGAATTTATCCACATGTCTCCCCCTCTTTCATAGAAACAGTTGTACAGAGGAAGTATGGCGCGGCTCACTCTCTGCAGCCGTCAGCTCTTCTAGGACTGGACCAGTGATTCACATAAATCAGACACTTTCAAATGACCATAGTACCAGTCACACCCTGGTACAGCTGCTAGAGCTCCTTCCACTTGTGATGGGACTACCGTGCCCTGTGATCTGGCCACTGTCTTTTCTCTGGGTCTCATTTCCCTTCCATGGGAAGTCAGGGCAAGAGAAGTGAACCAAAGTGGCAGATGGTGTCTTTGTCAAAAGGCTGGTGAACTGGCTTCTGTTTTCCATTTCTGCTTCTTTGTGTTGCCTTGACCTGCTCAGCCTCTGATGGGTGTTGGGGCAGGTCAGAGCCACAGGGCCATTACTATCTGGTGTGGCTGGTCACCCAGTTCCTTGAGAAGGAAATTTACCTTATTTAATATAAAGTTAAAGTTTGTCTAGGGAAACTCTGACCTTGCAACTCCAGCACAGAACTTCCTGCTTTGACATGTAGGCTGTTTGACACAGATGCCTTCTCACAGGAGAAGCAGAACTGTGAGGCAAAGCTGTGCAGGTTGGTGGAAGGGGCAGTGGACCTGAATCTGGACGGAGTCCTCAAATGGTTCAGTGGTCAGTGCTGTTAAGTCACGTGAGGCCCCTAAGTTTAAGTTTCTTTACCTCCAAAATGAAGACATTTGATTGGGTCCATGATTCTCAGTTGTCTGCTTCCCTAGGACCCCATCAGTAGCCGTGTTTCCATGTGGTCGTGATGGTCTGTGCGGGAATATGTCCCAGGGGCCAGAAGAGGGAGAATGAGGGTGGCTCTGGGGTTCTTTAAAGAAGCTCTCTGGGGGATTTTTATATCTAGCCCAGGGATGAGTGCCCTCTTCTCTCTTAGAATCACTGAATTCAGTGCTTCCTAAGGTCCCATCTATGCTTAAAATCATGTGTTGAAAGAGATAAGCTATTTAACTGTAGCAACGGAAAATGTAAGGTAATGCCTTTGGAGCCAAATGTTTATTAAAAGATTGCAATAGTCAAGTGACTAAGGCGAGTAGACTGTGTAAAAACATTTCAGGCCATCATTTTCAAAATCTTAATCATTGGTTTGGTTTGATTTGGTCTTAATTAAAACTAGCTGCCCTTTCCCCCACCATCACCAGTTTGGCCCAGCCTGTCTGGACAGTAAGGAGAGGCCCTTGCTCCAGAAATTGTGGGAAGCTGAGTGTCCCTAGGAAGGCGAAGAGAGAGGAAGCAGAGTAAGTCCTGGCTTTCTAGAATTCAGAGACTCACAGTGTGGTGTGTTCAGGAGAAAGAAGACGGAAGAAACAGAAGACAGCTGTGTTATTCACAGAGGAGTCTCACAAACCCCAGCTGCCTGCTGCTGGTCACCCCCCTCTATTGTGGACAGCTCCAGTGGCTGGGGCAGGCGACTTTGTGGCTTCTCTCTGCTTTTGCTAGTTCTTCTGTGAGCGACGTAGAACAGTCTACTGGACTTCATCATCTTTCAAAAAATTGAAGCTATGAAGATGACAGTAACCCTCTCCTGCACAGATCTTGTCCAGAAAAAGAGAGCAGCTATCTTCCAGTCGCTCCTCGTCTGAAGTTACCTTCAGACACAGAAAGCACAAGTGATAAATGAAAGAAAAGAAAAAAAAATGACGTTAAAGTGAAACCTCTGAATAATAACACCTTATAAACAAAACGATTGGAGATAGATGTTTCTGTAGGAAATGATATTCATATGCAGGCACTTAAAAGATCAATACATCCATAAGAAAAGGAGAATTCATGAGATAAATGGGCAAAGAATATGAGCAGGCAGTTCACAGAAGAGCAGACCCAACTGGCCAGTAAGCATATGAAAAGATGAAATGATTTCCTTCCTTTATACATCTTAATTACTTTTGTCTGTCTCAGTGGCCCTTCACTGGTCTGTAGAACTGAGGAATTTTCCAGTTCCCTTGGTCTGTGAGCCTCCTTTGTGGGGAGGGGTCACTGTCAGAAGTGACCATCTTCTGAGCTGTCTTCTTTGGAAATGACCATGTTACATCCAGCCCCGTGTTGTGGTTTTGCCAGGTGCTTGGAGCCAGGGGCAGCTTGTTGGAGCTGTGTCTTGGGCTTGTCTCCATCCAAGTCTTGCTGAGTTCTCGGTGCCGCATTTGTCTCGGATAGTCGGATGCGCTCTCCACTCTCAGATGCACAGCCAACAAGCCACTCACAGTTCACAGCAAATAGCACGGGCCGTTCTGCTCTGCTTGTGTCCATCTCGGAGGCTGTGCTGAGTCTGTAAGAAGCCGAGGACAGAAGGAACTGACATGGTGCTTAGAATGCAGCATCTTGCCTGGAAGGATTTTCTCAGTAGTCAGAACACAGTGGAACTGACTCATCTGCTTGGAGTTTTACAGAAATGTGATTGCAGATTTCTTGCCGACTCCATTCTTCTTTGGTGTCAGATTTCAACTAACAATGTGCCAAAAAATGTGTGTAAAATCACATGCAGATTTAGACACTTCAAGAGGAAGTTATTTTTACCACAGCCGGGAAGAAAACAGAAAGTGGCGATTGGCAGAGAAGCCAGGGCGGGGCTGAGGAAGGAGGCAGCCCGGGTCAGGCTTGCATCTCCTGTCTGGCCAGACTGGCCTGGGGATTGCGGTGTGGTCACCTCTTAGCAGGTCGAGTGAGGAGTTCCGCTGTGGAAGACCTGCCCGGAGGACGAGGATGTTGACATAACCTCCGTGTGGGATGCACTTTAAGCCGTATGGGGCTAATGTTGATTCCTCCTGAAAATGTATATGTTATTTCCAGAGCCCTTCCAGAGAAGCTGCTCTCTAACTAAGCGCTATGTAGGACAGGAGGGTGCATATAGAGGAAAGGATTCTGGAACTCTCCATAAATATAAAACCAAATGGTGCAGTGTCTTTATTTTGCTTTAGCAGATGACAGGGTTGAGGTTGTATTGTTTTCTTTGCTCGTGCTTTTCCCAGCTCAGAAGGCTGCTCTTATTTGCCTGCCCAGCAGAGAGCCAAGGCCTTACGGAGCCTGAAATGCTTGTGGTTATGTTCTTCTAGTCATGCTGTGAGATGAAGAGGTTCCCAGAAATTAAAGGGAGGGAGAAGGAAATATATATATATATGTATATATATTTTGCTTTTTAGAGCCACACCCGCGGCATATGGAGGTTCCCAGGCTAGGGGTCCAATCAGAGCTGTAGCCACCGGCCTACGCCAAGCCACAGCAACGCCAGATCCGAGCCACGTCTGCGACCTACAACACAGCTCACAACAATGCCAGATCCTTAACCCACTGAGCGAGTCCAGGGATCAAACCCGAAACCTCAAGGTTCCTAGTTGGATTGGTTTCCACTGCGCCACGATGGGAACTCTGAGAAGGAAATATTTGCTAGCATCCATAACCTTTATCTTTTTCTTGTCCTTTTCACCCGAGGAAAGACTATTTATGGCTACCATTTAATGATAGCATTTTGAGACTCATGAGTTTGTAGCTTGAACTTTTCAAACGCATTTGGACAAGGCTTTATTCAGGTGTTCTCATGTGTTGCTCTTTCCCTGTTTCTTCTGGCTGGGGAGAGGGGTGTAGGTTCTGTGTGCTCTGTAATTGTGCATCTCAAAATGTGCACAGTTACAGTAGTGTCACTCTGTTTGTGACCTAACTCCAGCAGAGAAAGTGTGGGTGTGAGCACATTGTTAGGTGTAGATAGGGAGGAGCTCCTAGAACATACTTTGGTTACTAGGCTTCTATTTTTGTGTTTCATTTCTTTTATCGCATGTTGCATTGCTGTTTCAAAATATAGCTCCCTTTTGCCAGGTTTTCCCTGGCCACCATATCAGAATGACAGGTGACTTTTTGTTCTTTTCAGAGTAGGTCTTTCCTGCAAGGCCTGTACTTTAGTGGAGCGTCACACGAGTGAGACTTAAAGGATCAGAGAACGTGTGTTTTCCTGTTGCTGTCATATGCCCTCTCCTTCCCATTTGGCTTGGCTCTCTGTCTTCTCTTGCATCTATTCAAGTTCATCAAACTGCAGTTATCAAATGAGAACAAATGTTCATCAAACTCCAGTTATGCGCTGGGTGCTGGAGGTAGCATGACTAATAGCACTGTCCCATCCCTGGGGGGCTGCTTTCCTCTTGGGGGGGCAGAGAAGGACTTAGGATAACTGTAAAGAGTGAGGAGCAGGGGCCTCTGGGAAGCTACAGGAGGACAGTAGAGGCAGGATTAGGTCTCCTTGGCTGTGGTTGGGCTGATGATCTATTTGGTGAAGACCCTGTTTTTGCCGGCAGTTCAGGGGGTCTCACATCTGGCTGCACAGTAGAGTTACCAGGGGAGCTTTGGAAAATACTGATTTTCATTCATTTGGTCGGGGGTGGGGCCTGAGCATCTGTATTTATGTAAAGTTCCCCAAGTACTTTTGATATGCAGCCGAACTGGAGAACCTCTGTAGTTGACAGATGGCTGGATAGCTCTGTGTGTGCAGCAAGTCCTCTTGTGGTACTATTTAGAGATGTGTAACTTAACCTATAATCTTTTATTTGGCTGTAACTTATAACACTTTAGCTTTCAGCTTCTCTCTCTCTCTCTCTCTTTTGTGGGGGCTATGCCTGCTGCATGTGGAAATTCCTGGGCCAGGGATGGAGCCCGAGCCCGAGCAGTGACCCCGAGCAGCGACCCCAGCCATTGCAGTGACAATGCCAGATCCTTAACCTGCTGTGCCACAGGGGAGCTCCAGCTTCCAGCTTCCCTACACCAGCTCTTTTCAGACCTCAGTGTGCATTCACATCAGCTGGGAATTTGTTAAACTGTAGATTCGGGTGTAGTAGGTGTGGGGTGCAGCCTGAGATTCAGCGTTACCAACAAGCTCCTAGTGTTACCAGTGCTGCAGTCAGAGGACCACACTCTGAGTAGCCGGGGTCTACTCTGTAGCGTGTTTGGAACGTAATTAGTACTTGTAAACAGATGAGTGAGGGTTCAGCCTAGCCCACTAAAGTTCTATGCTATTAAGCATTTTGTAGATTTCTTTTAATTGAATTTACATTCTCCAATTTGATTATTCAAATTTAAGAACATTAGATTTTTCTTAAGAATCACACACTTCCCTGATTAAAGTTTAAAAAGGGCTGTTTTTATTGATTTCTGCAGTCCATAGTATTGAAGTGCAGGCTGTTTGGAGATTTGTGAATGTACAGATTTGACCTAATGTGAAGTTTATTAATAAACAAAGGAAGTTAAATAATTGGTCTTGTGTATAAAGTTTCTTCAAATAGTTATTGCAGATTCTTGTATTGTTTTCAATTTTAATGGTGTCAGAATTCCTGGCCAATTGTCCCTATTGTCCAAATACTCCAGGCAAAGTTTTTTTTAATAATTGGATATAAAGACAGCAAATAATTAGAATGACTTGGTGTAATGTTTTTAAAACACCATTTAATTAATAATTAAAACCATTACTTGCTCCTTGTAGAAAACTGGAAAAAAGAAGAAAACACAAAGAAGACAGTAAAAGCATGTTAACTCCTTTGCTCATAAGAACTGCTTTGGTTTGGTTATATGCTTCCTCACTCAGCAGTAGTAAAATGGCATTCCATGTCTTTATGGATTTTTTAACATTGGTTTCCACGGTGTCAAAGTTTCTTGGGAATATGCAGTAATTCCTTTAGCAAGGCCTTTTGAAATTTAACCTGTTTCCAGTTTTTCATGATTCTACGTAAAGCTGTGGTGAAGAATATTAAAATTTTGCACACTTCCCTACTTCTGTGAGAGAAATTCCTAGACTTGGAATTGCTGGGTTAAAGGGTTCATTCATTTAAAAAATGCTTTTATTTATTTTTATTTTATTTTATTTTTTAATGCTTTTAGAGAAAGACAAATAGCATATGATATCACTTATATCTGGAATCTACTATACGGCACAAATGAACCTGTCCACAGAAAAGAAACTCATGGACTTGGAGAACAGACTTGTGGTTGCCAAGGGGGAGAGGGAGGGAGTGGGATGGACTAGGGGTCTGGGGTTAATAGATGCAAACTATTGCATTTGGAGTGGATAAGCAGTGAGATCCTGCTATATGGTCTAGTCACTTGTGATGAAGCATGATGGAGAATAATGTGAGAAAAAGAATGTACATATATATACGTGTGTGTGTGTGTGTCTAGCTGGGTCCCTTTGTTGTACAGTAAAAATTGACAGAACGCTATAAACCAACTCTAATGGAAAAAATAAAAATCATTAAAAATAAATAAACAAACTATATCTGCTCAGAGCAGGTACAGTTCCCATAAAAAAATAATAAAAAATGCCTTTAGTACAAATTGCCATGTATTTTGATATATTTCATCAATAGTCTGTTTTGCTCATATTTCATAAGCACTGGATATAATCCTGCAAAACTCCTCACCCATTGAGTTGGTGAAAAGTGATATTTTAAGCTCTAATTCACATTTGTCTGAATATTAGTGGAAATGCACAGTTTGACTATGTTTTGGGAGTTACGGTTTTACCCTTTCCCATTTCCCTGCTCTGTAGATGTGTTCTCTTATTAATTTTAAGAATTCTTTAGAGACGAAGAGTATTAGTTCTTCACCGTACATGCAAATATGGCTTTTTATTGCCCTTTAGTTTTTCAAGTCTGTTTCTTTTATCTTTCCTTTATGCTCATTGACTTTTCCTCCATTTATTATTTTCCCTTGATTTTATGCTTAGAAAGGCCTTATATCCTAACCTTATCTTTTCTTCTACTTCCTTTATTGTGTCACTTTTCTATATACTTTTTACACCCTCTTGGTGTTCATTTTGTTGTAAATAACTCAATGGTTTTGCAAGTCTAGCTGGAGACAAAGTCATACTTGACCGCTTTCATTCTAAACATTAAATACAGTTGTCAAACAGCGAAATTGATTTCGAACGTAACTCTTTTTAGAGGATTTGAAACCCGTTTTCCACTTAATTCCTAAACTTTTGGGGGTGGGATGGCTTCTAAGGCCATCCTGTCTCCCCATAGGCCACCTCTTTTTCTGCTGCCTCTCCCAGCAAAGGTCCCTGGCTTCCAGTCCCTGCCATTCTTTCTGGAGAGAACTTCTTTATACAGGTGGATCATGTAGTTGCTGGCAAAGCCAGGCAGACACCATCTGCCTGAGTTGCCTGAGTGAGTGCAGGGCAAGGCACAGTTTAGGTCTTAGCCTCCTGGTTTCTTCCAGGTCTCCCGAGCAAAAAAAAAATGAGCCCCCTGCCTCCTTGACAGACACATGCATCCTTTTCAGTTTGGCTAGAAAGCTTAGGGGGTGGTGGTGGGTGAGCTCATCAGGCCTGGCTCTACCAGCCCTCTGCCCTTTGCAGCACCTTGTAATGAGGGCAGCTCGGTTTTTATGGTGTTTAAGCTACTTACTTCCTGTGTGTAGTTATACTTTTTAATGTTTATAAAATTCAAGGGACCACAATTTGAAGACACAGACATTTAAAGGCCAATCATATGGTCCCATAGAGCTACATTTTCTTTTTCTTTTTTTTTTGGAAATCGTGTTTCTTCTGTGAATTTGCCTTTAACAAGATATTTAATATTACAAGCGGCAGTGTAGCGGAACAGACCATTGGGATTCAAATCAGAAGTCCTCTGTTTGAGTCCTGGCATTGCCAACATGCAGCTGTGTGACCTTAGGTAATTCACTTAACCTCTCTGAGTCTCTGCTGGCACTTTAGAGAGCGCTTTCTGTTCCAGAACAACAACCACTGGATTATAAAGAGAATGGTGTCTGCTACTCTGCTGACTGGAATACTGTGAACATTTGCATTTTTAATATCTGTTAATACACATCGTCATTTTAATTCTCCAGCCAGAAGCCTAGCCAGAGCAGGTGGCACTCCAGAGCATGGGAGCCGGAGGGGTGTTACTTACTCTGGGATGTGTATGTGTTGTGTTAGCAAACTAATCCATCAAAATTCTGTCTCTAGGCGCTCACGAACAGTGGTTATTTGTTGTGTCTTCCTGCCCTTTCTGAAATGTATAGTTTTTGTGTAGGCAGAAGATCTCCGAAGATCAGGTAAATTACATTTTACTCTACTGGATATTTTTATTCTTTCAAAGAATATTCTTGCAAAGCATAGCTTGTCGATTAAAAGTTCTAAAACATTTACTTTGTGATTATTTACTAAGATTGTAATTTTTCAATTTTTCTTTTCAAAAATTGAGTGTGCCAGAGACATAAAGTTTTTCTTAACAGCTACTAGGCTAGTCTCTGATATACAGATTCATTATTTTCACGTATATATTTGTGGTAGTAGAGGTTCCTCCACATGCCTTGAGGAGTATCGAGGAGAAAAAATAGGGAGAAGGGGAGGGCTTCATGGAAGAAGTGACACAAGCTGGGTGTTGAAGCATAAATAGGAGTTTGCCCAACAGAGATATGGGAAAGGAGGAACAGCCAGTGGTCAGAATTGTGGCACCTTTGGGTCTGTGAGCAGTATAGGTGTCAGGTGAGAGATTGTGACAGGACAACGGAAGTAGGTGTTGCCCAAGGGAGGCTTCTAAGGTAAAAGGTAGATCGGAAGGAATTTGCACATTATACTGATGGGCAGGCAACAGGGAAATTGCTGGACACTTTCAGACCACAGCGTGATAGATTTGTTACTCGTGAAAATAGCTCTAGAAATGGAAAACCATGGCAGAGCCTAAGCAGGTGTCTGAAATGGTCCTCAGACTGGAGTGGTGCTTTAAAGATCGAAAAGTCCTTGTTGTCAGACTTGCTTCCTTCACTCTCCTGAATCGTGGGTGTTCAGCTCACTGTGCAGATGAGGAACCTGAGCTCAGAGAGCTGTGAAGGGCCCTGAGTTGCTCAGCGGGTGGCGTGGGGAGAATTTTGCATCTCGACTAGGTCTGTTCAGGCCCAGTGATTGTCTTCTGTTTCAGCCCACGCTGTATGGAAGCATATTTCAGCAAGAGTACTCAATTATTTTTCTGACTCTTTTCACTCGAACTTTCAAAGTAGTTTTCATCTTGATAAGGAAGGCTTGACAGAAAAACCAGCTTAACTCCTATCCTGCAGGTATTTACTTAGTATAATGTAGTCATGTCGAGTTGCCCCTTTGCTGACGTTTTCCTGTTATGACAGCGTTCTACAAGCTGCTGGTTTATTTTCTCTGATTAGCTGAATTGGGGAAAAAAAAAATCCCCACTGCGTTTCTATTAGGATAGGTTATGACATATCTTGATTTTGTGTTTCATTTATTTCAGTAACTTTGATCATGCCGCTTTGTCCTAGATTAAGTTGGCATTTAGGCTATAATTTCTTGCTGATTTAAAAATGGCTTTTCACTGCGTATGGTAGGTTTATTTTCTCTGCAGCTTTATTGAAGACCGTGTATGTATATATATATGTATGTATGTATGTATGTATTTTGATTTTAGGGCCGCACCTGCGGCATATGGAAGTTCCTAGGCTGGGGGTCGAATCAGAACTGTGGCTGCTAGCCTACACCACAGCCACAGCAACACCAGATCTGAGCTGTATCTGACCTACACCACAGCTCATGGCAACATCAGTTCGTTAGCCCATTGAGCAAGGCCAGGGATCGAACCCACATCCACTTGACTACTAGTCAGGTTCATTACTGCTGTGCTATGACAGGAGCTCCAATTGAAGACTCTTTAGAAGTGACTCCACTTACATCGTGTGCTGGAATAAGGATCTCACATTCGGAGCATAGCTTTTTGTAAAGCAGTTCAGCCCTTCCAACCCCAGCTGGAAGACACCCAGCCCTACCTGTGCTGCCACCTGCTCTGGGACCTTGAAAGCAAAATGGTCTAATTATTTTCTTTGTTTGTTTGTTTAAGCTAGAAACAGGTTTCTGAATCTCCAATTTTTTTAAACAGTTGGGAGGAAAGGAAAACATTGAACTGTGGTGGCTGGGTAGATAGTCCTTGAAGTGACTCTTTGTTTGACCCCCTTGACATCTTTTTGGAAAAGAGACGAAGGGAACAAAGCCCAAAGGGCTCCTCCATGCTCTGAGCGAGCCTGTGTGCACTCACCCAGGGTCTGGCACTTACTGGATGATAGATGTTTTTTAAGGTAATTAGAACATGTACTTGGAATGACGTTTTTGTAGTTGAACATTAAATATATTTGCGAATTTTCTGGAGGCCGAGGCAAAAAGGAATGAAGTGTATCATGTCATTACTGTAGGAAGCAGAGGGGTTCACCAGGAAAGGGTGACCTCTCCTTTCCCTTCAACTTACAGGAGAAATTGATTAGATCTTAGAGTATTAGAATGGGCAATGTCTTCTACAGTATTTTTTCCCCAGAAAGTGACCTATTCTTGAAGCCGTGCTCTGGCTCTTTATAAAAAGTAGCGTGCTATAAAACCCAAGGTCGGCGATGGCATTTCCCCGGGGAGCGAGCTGTTACAGTTTAGGTGTCTTGCTTTTCAGTGGGTTTCTATGTTTAGAAAATGGGTATTAAACCTGGTCCCGATTGTTTCTCTCAAGCATCAGTTTCTTAGAGCTTCTTTTTGGTGGGAACGGGAGAGCAGTGTGTTGGATGATGGGCTGGGATGGAGAACTCGAGTGTGGCTGAGTGAGGCTGGATGTGCTGATGGCGGATGCTTAGGCAGCAGGAGCAGTGTGCTGGTTGATTCACCCTCCTGGGGCTGAGCAGGCTGCTGGGGACCTGCCCGGCCTGATGATGTCCTGCTTGGGGGCCTGGCCTTGTATGGGACCCTCCTGGACTCTCAGCGTTATTCCTGATTGGCAGGAATCAGGTTCTGGCAGCTGAGATCTGGGCCAGGATCTTTCTTAGAGGGCGAAGCTGAATAAACATATTTTTTTATTTTTATTTTTATTTATTTATTTTTTTAATTTTCCCACTGTACAGCAAGGGGATCAAGTTATCCTTACATGTATACATTACAATTACAATTACATTTTTTCCCCCCACCCTTTGTTCTGTTGCAACATGAGTATCTAGACAAAGTTCTCAATGCTACTCAGCAGGATCTCCTTGTAAATCTATTCTAAGTTGTGTCTGATAAGCCCAAGCTCCTGGTCCCTCCCACTCCCTCCCCCTCCCATCAGGCAGCCACAAGTCTCTTCTCCAAGTCTATGATTTTCTTTTCTGAGGAGATGTTCATTTGTGCTGGATATTAGATTCCAGTTATAAGTGATATCATATGGCATTTGTCTTTGTCTTTCTGGCTCATTTCACTCAGGATGAGATTCTCTATTTCCATCCATGTTGCTGCAAATGGCATTATGTCATTCTTTTTTATGGCTGAGGAGTATTCCATTGTGTATATATACCATATCTTTCTAATCCAATCATCTGTTGATGGACATTTGGATTGTTTCCATGTCCTGGCTATTGTGAATAGAGCTGCAATGAACATGCTGGTGCATGTCTCTCTTTTAAGTAGAGCTTTGTCCGGATAGATGCCCAAGAGTGGGATTGCAGGGTCATATGGAAGTTCTATGTATAGATTTCTAAGGTATCTCCAAACTGTTCTCCTTAGTGGCTGTACCAGTTTACATTCCCACCAACAGTGCAGGAGGGTTCCCTTTTCTCCACAGCCCCTCCAGCACTTGTTATTTGTGGACTTATGAATGATGGCCATTCTGACTGGTGTGAGGTGGTATCTCATGGTAGTTTTGATTTGCATTTCTCTTATAATCAGCGATGTTGAGCATTTTTTCATGTGTTTGCTGGCCATCTGTGTATCTTCTTTGGAGAACAGTCTATTCAGGTCTTTTGCCCATTTTTCCATTGATTGATTGATTGGCTTTTTTGCTGTTGGGTTGTATAAGTTGTTTATATATTCTAGAGATTAAGCCCTTGTCCGTTGCATCATTTGAAACTATTTTCTCCCATTCTGTAAGTTGTCTTTTTGTTTTCGTTTTGGTTTTCTTTGCTGTGCAAAAGCTTTTCAGTTTGATGAGGTCCCATAGGTTTATTTTTGCTTTAATTTCTGTTGCTTTGGGAGACTGACCTGAGAAAATATTCATGATGTTGATGTCCGAGAGTGTTTTGCCTATGTTTTCTTCTAGGAGTTTGATGGTGTCCTGTCGTATATTTAAGTCTTTCAGCCAATTTTGAGTTTATTTTTGTGCATGGTGTGAGGGTGTGTTCTAGTTTCATTGCTTTGCATGCAGCTGTCCAGGTTTCCCAGCAATGCTTGCTGAATAGACTTTCTTTTTCCCATTTTATGTTCTTGTCTCCCTTGTCAAAGATTAATTGACCATAGGTGAACAAACATATTTTGAATGCCTTAATGCCTGATCTCGTAAAGGCCTTTAAAAAAATATCTAGCATACTTCCAATTGTCAGTAAGAGAATGGAATTGATCTTACTAGTTTTTTTTCTAGTTAAAAATAGTAATAGGAGTTCCCATTGTGGCTCAGTGTAAATGAACCCGACTAGTATCCATGAGGATGTGGGTTCGATCCCTGGCCTTGCTCAGTGAATTAAGGATCTGGCATTGCTGTGAACTGTTGTGTAGGTTGCAGATGCGGCTTGAATCCCAAGTTGCTGTGGCTGTGGTGTAGGCCAGCAGCTGTAGATTCGATTCGACCACTAGACTGGGAACTTCCATATGCTGCAGGTGCGGCCCTAAAAAAACCAATATTATTATTATTATTATTATTATTTTTATTATTATTGAGGACCCTTTTTTCCAACTCAGCAAACTTTTGTTAGTCTTCCCATATTTTAGACCTTCTTGGGTTCATGATCTCACAAAAATGTCTGAGGAACTTTGAAAAAAAAATCATAGAAAGTAAATCTATGGAGAAGTAGATATCAGGAAATCTGATATATAAAGTAGGTTATAATCTGGGACTTAAATTTCTTTCCACATCTTTTGATTTCACCCAAATTTATATGAATTAAAAAATAATCATTTTTTTCATTTTTCATTTTTCTTTCTTTTTTTTTTTTTTTGTCTTTTTGCTATTTCTTGGGCCGCTCCTGCGGCATATGGAAATTCCCAGGCTAGGGGTCTAATCGGAGCCGTAGCCACCAGCCTACGCCAGAGCCACAGCAACACGGGATCAGAGCCGCGTCTGTAACCTGCACCACAGCTCACGGCAACGCCGGATCGTCAACCCACTGAGCAAGGGCAGGGACCGAGCCCGCAACCTCATGGTTCCTAGTTGGATTCGTTAACCACTGTGCCACGACGGGAACTCCCATTTTTCATTTTTCGAATAAGATGATGTATATAGGAGTGTCATTTATTTTTATATGTAAATGAGGTAAGAGGACACACCAGAGACTGTTTTACACATGCGTGTGCATGTGCGCACGCGCGCACGCACACACACACACACACACACACACTCTGTTTTATACTGGAAAAGGTAAAAATTCAAGTCTTTTCTATGAGATTGCGTTTCAGTTAAATATATGTGTAGGATTTTTGTGTTTTCTGTTTTTACTTTTTGAATGGGGTAGAGTAAGGGACAGATAAAAGAATAAATTTGCGAATTCGCTCCAAATGCCAAGTGTAGGGTTCTGTGACATCTCAAAATGGGGTTTCATGTGCTTTTGGATACTGTGCACACAAAGACTTCTAGGAGGTACTGAGCAGGGATTGTCTGAGCGATTCAAGTTCTCAGTCCTCGGCTGCCCAGTTATTCTTTTCTAAAGTTGATCTCCCTGAGAACCTGCAACTTAGGCTCTCCTTTCCCACCCGGTCCCCCCCACCTCTTTGCCTGTGTCTATCTATGCCAGGTACCAAACACTGCCAGGTGCTAACGGAAGAATTCAAGGGCTGGTTTTAAGAACAAATGAATGATTAGTGAAGATAATAGACCTTTTTCCAAGTCAGGTGGTTTCAGTTCTTTGTTTTCAACCAAAGTGAAGGAGTTCAAGTTATCAAGGAATCAGATTGTTCAAGGAATCAAGTTCTTTCTTTACGTAGATGATCCACAGATCCCTGTGGGCTTTAGAAAGATATTAGAGAAGCAAGTGACATGGCAATAGTGTAACTCCTCTGCCGAGGCCAGCTCAGCAGGATGGGGCTGAAGAACGGGTGCTGTGGGACTTAAGGAAAAAGTTAACATAAAACAAGACACAGAGACATTTTTCTTAAAGGTGGGAACTGGGGGACTCAAGGTCTCAGGGACCAAGAGCCCTGCCTCAAGAAACCACACTGCTTTTTTGTGCTCTTTAGATGAGATCAAGTGAGGAGTGGCTATGGGTGGATAATATAGGGTTTGTTTACTATTATTTAAGTTCTTTTACTATTTTAAAAGCCACTTAGGTGGTAAGAGGTTAAGCTCTTACTCTGACCTCTAGGCACATAACAGTTCTTAAGCTTAAGTCACTTATGCCTTTAAGTCTTTGTTCTTAAGCTTAAGTCATTTACCAGCACTGTGACTGCTTTTCCAAGCAGGAAGGTGGGATAAAGTAAGGCAAGACATGGGATAAAGTAAAGAAGGACAAGATGGAGTTTTCAAAGAACCATGTCTTGCAACACTCCTCCCTTCCCCATCTACTGACTCTCTGAGCAAGGTGTCTCAATGTTCATATTTATTAAAATGAAAAATAGAGGAGTTCCCGTCGTGGCGCAGTGGTTAACGAATCCGACTAGGAACCATGAGGTTGAGGGTTCGGTCCCTGCCCTTGCTCAGTGGGTTAACGATCCGGCGTTGCCATGAGCTGTGGTGTAGGTTGCAGACGCGGCTCGGATCCCACGTTGCTGTGGCTCTGATGTAGGCCGGTGGCTACAGCTCTGATTCAACCCCTAGCCTGGGAACCTCCATATGCCGCGGGAGCGGCCCAAGAAATAGCAACAACAACAACAAAGACAAAAGACAAAAAAAAAAAAAAAAAAAAAGAAAAAGAAAAATAGAAATAAAAGTGAAATAAGTAAAACTCAGGTATAGATATGTTAACTAGTTAAACATCACATCTCCTCTCATTAATAGATGCATTTTCAATGAAATTTTACTTTTGCTTTTTTATCATTATTTGTGACTTCTTTTTCTTGTCTTTTTAGGGCTGCACTTGTGGCATATGGAAGTTCCCAGTCTAGGGGTTGAATCGGAGCCGTAGTGGCTGGCTCGGCCTACACCACAGCCACAGCAACGTGGGATCTGAGTCTCATCTGCGACCTACACCACAGCTCATGGCAACGCCAGATCCAGGGATTGAACCTTTGTCCTCATGGATGCTAGTCAGATGCGCTTCCACTGAGCCACGACGGGGACTCCATATTTGTGACATTTGTAAACCTTTATGTTGCTTTGGTCAGTGCGAACCAATGGTAATCATAACAGTAACTTGCTTCAGAATAATGTCACCCAATCAGAGAGGGTGTATCCGGAACGGGACGTTGGAGAGGAAAGAGACAGTGGTCTTAACCCCTGGCAGTTACCCAGCTCCCCGATGCAGTTTACGAAATCACATGACCAAGCTGGTTCTCTGCTAGTAAGTTTATTTATGCAAGTGAGGGCTCCTGAGGCTTAAGTTTCAGTGATTTCACTGTGAATCTACGTGTGTGTGCGTGCATGTGTGTATTCTATTGGATGTATAAAAATGATGCAATTGTTGTATTTTAAAATGTTGATACATATCATTACATCCTTGCAGCTTTTTAAACATATGGTGAAAAATTCTGGATGTTAACTTAAGATGTGCCAGGGCATATAGAGCTTTTCAGAATTCTAAAGGGGTTATGTGAACACAAAGTTTGAAGACCATGCTGGCATGGGATAGTCTGCGTCTGACACTGGTACTCTGTTGGGCGAGCACAAAGCTCCCACCACAGGTGGGGAGGGATCCTGTAGTGTGTTCAGAGGTGTCTGAGTGGAGGAAATGGTCCTGGCCACCAAGGCTGTTACCAAGTCTTGGTACTTGAGAGCATGGCTGCCCATTGAACCATGTCCTGGTTTCACTCCTGCTGGCCAGGGAGCCATGGAAAACCAGCATCTTCATCCATCCCCCTCTCCCTCCCTTACTGCGTCTGTACCGCCTTCTGCCTCCCCAGCCTGTACTGATCCAAATTACACCTTGATTAAGAATAAAAAATTAAACATTTTTATCTTCAAGGTTGCTTGATCGCATTGGGAGGAGCATTTAACTCTGAGTCCTTCCAAACTTGATCTTCCCACACCCATCCCTTAGGGAATAGAAAGCCATTTAGTTGCCAGTTTCTAAGAGGGAGCAGAGATTATAAACAACTCTTTTTTTTTTTTCATTGCCCCAGTAAAAATCATGTTCCATTTCAGTGGTGGTGGTGATCTGAACTTGATCCTGATAACGTTTATTGGATGCTATTTAACCGAGCCATGCACCTTATTTCAATTATGTCTGTAAATTCTTTGATGACAGGGAGAAGACTATGCCTTAACACATCTTTTTTGATTCCTCACCGAATCTGGTGCCATATTAGTACTTACCAGGGAAAATGCATTAGAGGTAGAATTAAATTGGAAATGTACTGAATTTAGATTGTCTTGATGTATTCATTTATTCATAAATATTTATTGAACACCTACGATGTGCTCAGGGCTTCAAAGAGCTTGTAGTCTAGTGAAAAAAATGCTAGCGTAAATTGTTGTCTACCACGGGCTCAGTGGCAATGTCATTTTAAAAAATTTGCTTGTCACAAATCCTATCCATTTTACTGATAGATAAGCTGAGGCTTAGAGATATTAAGTACTCTCCCAGGTAAGTGGAGAGTCAGGATTTGAATCCACACAGTTACTGCTCCATTGTCAATCCTTAGCAGTGAAAGGCAGTTGGCTATAGTTTTAACCTTATTGGAAAAGAATTCCAAATATGGGAACTATTTTCATCATGTCACAGTTAATTATCTACACTTGATAAAATATGAATTTCATACTTGGGACTCTAGGAAAGCTAAACATGTATCTTTGTCTTTTTTTTTTTTTTTAACTTGGGAGGAACTCCACTGAAAATTGTGTTATTTGTATTTTATTTTCTGCATTTTTTTAAAAGGATGTGTGAATTTCAGAAAATTGTTCCTATTTCTTTTGGCAGAAGTAAGGGGGAAGAGTTACCTCATCTCAAAGAAACAAGTAAAAATGACAGATCTTATCTTTATTTTTTTCTTGAATTTGTCTTTTTACTGAAGTATAGTTGATTTACAATATTATATTATTTTTAGGTGTACATCATAGTGATTAAATATTTTTATAGATTATACTCTTTTTAGAGTTGTTATAAAATATTAGCTGAATTCCCTGTGCTGTACAATATCTCCTTGTAGTTTATTTTATGCGTGGTAGTTTGTACCTCTCTCTTAATCCTCCACCCCTGTCCTGCCCCTCCCCCCTTCCCTTCCCCCACTGGTAACCACTAGTTTGTCTGTATCTGTGAGTCTGTTTCTGTTTTACTGTATTCATTCATGTGTTTAATTTTCTAGATTCCACATGTAGGTGATAACGTACAGTATTTGTCTCTCTCTGGACAGATCTTATCTTTAAATACCAGGATGATGCTATTTTTGGCCAGGACAGTTGTGGCATTTACCCGAGACCTCCCGTCCTGCTTTCCAGCAGAGATGTGCTTTCTGGTTCTCATTCAGGCATTTAGTGAATCTTCTTTCAAATAAAAAAAAATACATAACCATTTGCTTACATTTTCCAGTGCTTTCAACCCTTTTCTCAGCAAAAGTGTTTGTGGTGGATTTTTGAGGGTGGTTGTGTGGTCAGTGATGTAACAGAATTTCTGGGACTTGGAAATAGAGCTGTTTTATTGCGACGGCCAGTTTTTAGCAGAATCATCTAATTCTTCTCTGCACGTGGTTAGTTTTAAAGTGAAACTTCAAGTTTTATGAGATTCTGGAGTGAGTGGGAGTTGAGCATTTTGGAAAGACATACTTATAATCAAAAGTAGTTTAAAACCTTCATTATCTGGAATGCCCATATTTAGAACATCAGCTCCAGGTAACTGCTTTCGGGAAAGCAAAGGTTTGCACCTTGAAGTCATGCTTTTTTTAAACCCTTTTCTTTAACCGTTTTGATGGAAGTTTCTCTAAGACATATTACTCATTCTTTTGTTCTCAGACGGAGCTGTTCTTCATTGTTTGATTTTTTTTTTTTTTTAAATGGCTCACAATCATTGCTAAGGCCTTGTGTATGGAAAGCAGCTGGGACTCAGCTGTGCTCTCTGGGTCTGACAAGGCAGATAGGGCTGCTCCCCTCACCACCTAGGTCTGCTTGAATTTGTGAACTCTTATAGTTTTGCTGGCTCCTGCTTTGTCACAGGGTGCTCTTCCTGGCTCTCAGGTGGCTGCCAGAAGCAGTGCTGTTTTCCTCATCCGCCTTTCACTTGCTGCTTCTAAAAGGCAGGGATTTTATTTATTTTTATTTTAAAAAATTTTTTATTGTTATTTCCCCAATACAATTTTTTTCCTACCATACATGTGACCCAGTTACACATACATGTACACATTCTTTTTTCTCCCATTATCATGCTCCAAGATAAGTGATCAGACATAGTCCTCAGTGCTACACAGCAGGATCTCATTGCTAATCCACTCTGAAAGCAATAGTTTGCATCCATTAATCCCAAGCTCCCAATCCATCCCACTCCCTCCCCCTCCCTCTAGGCAACCACAAGACTATTCTCCAAGTCCATGATTTTCTTTTCTATGGAAAGGTTCATTTGTGCTGTATATTAGATTCCAGATATGTCATATCATATGGTGTTTCTTTTTCTGACTTACTTCACTCAGTATGAGAGTCTCTAGTTTCATCCATGTTGCTGCAAATGGCATTATTTTGTGCTTTTTTATGGCTGAGTAATATTCCATGGTGTATATATACCACATCTTCCTAATCCAATTGTCTGTCATGAACATTTGGGTAGTTTCCATGTCTTGGCTATTATGAATAGAGCTGCAATGAACATGCGGGTGCATGTGTCTTTTTTAAGGAAAGTTTTGTCCGGATATATGAATAGGCAGTGACTTTAGACAACAAACAACAAATAACGACTCATGGGAGTTGTGTGTAAAACATGGGGGACTAACTATCCATAGAGTTGTAACGCATGCCTGATGTTTTCTTCCCTGCAAACAGGAACCCTGTCTGGTGTTTTGGGCATTTTATCCTCACCCAGTGCCTAGCCCACTTACCAGCACCTAATAATGACTGTCTTTGATGAATAAATGAGACACCTTCATGACCTTTATCTTCTTGACTTTAGGCCGTTTGCTCATCAGAAACCTTTGTTTATTTGTTTGGCTCCTGGTTTTAGCTGTGTTTTGGATGCAGGAGCCCGATGGATAACTCAGATTAAATCAATCTGATTTGATTGAATTATGCAATTTGGATAGGTTTTTCTCCGATAGTACCAAATCAAACATAAAGCCAAACAACCATCAAAGATTCTCTTTTCTCAAACAGGGAATGACTATTTTACATCAACCTCCTTATGCTTACTCGTCAACACAGTGAACATCTCAAAAACAAAACAATGCAAAAACAATAATACTTTAAAATTTAAGCTTGAATTTAATTGTCCATTTAGAAAGAGAGCAGAGATGCTTTTGGGGATTTAGGGCTCTCTTCCTGTTAGGAGTTCCTGGAGTACAGAGTCGCAGTTACTGCATTTTTTTCTTTTTCAGGTCACTCATGCAGTGTTGTTAACTTCTTAATTTTTTCTGTTAAACAGTACTTTCAGAAGCAGGGTAAGAAAATTTTGGCCTATTTGAGTGAGTTTTTGTCTTTTTTTACATACATTAAGTGATTTGACCAAATGGTTGAAAGTCCTGAGCATCCCAGGCCTTGCCTGGATATGCTGTACCTTGGTGAGACAGAGAAGAGGCACCCCCTTGGGACAAACTAATTATACAAGGGTGCCCATCTTCAGGGAAAGTGTGGGACCCCAGCCTGGTGTGTGGAGCATGGCTTCCCTTTCAGCCCCACCCCCTCCTCCCAGGCCACCTTGTGCTGGGCACCCTGGCCCTGGGGCCTGGCGGGAGGATCACCCTAGGGTTGCAGGAGTTTGAGTCCTGAGCTTTCAGAGTCCACCCAGCAAACCTGTGGTCTACAGACATGTAAGACATCAGCATTGATTGTGTTGACTTAGGGACCCAAACCCAGGGCTTCAGGGCAACTGTGAGGATGATAAAGCCAATGAGTGGTGGAGTGTGGACTTGAGCCAGAGCTCTGGTCTTTTCTGGCATTGCTTGTCTGCTCCATCCTGTCCAGAATGCACTGGCCACACCATATTCTCTGCTCTCTTCTGGTTCTCCATCCCATGGTGGGTGTGGAAACCCAGCCTTCTGCCCTGTTCTGTAAAGCCCTGCCCGGGCCCCTGGGCCCCCAGTCCACCTGTCCTTACCAGCTGTAGTGCCCATGTGGGACTTCTCTCTTTTTCTGCTGAATGACTAAGCTTTTACTTTACATATTCTTTGTGGAACTTTTTTTTTTTTTTTGTCCTGGCTGCAGCTGCAGCATGTGCGTGTTCCTGGGCCAGGGATTGAACCCATGCCACAGCAGCACCCTGAGCCACTACAGTGACAACACCAGATCCTTAACCCACTGCACCACAAGAGAACTCTGTGTGGAACATATTTTTTTTCAACCAGAAAGTGCTACCTAAAACCTCCTGGAAAATTCCCTGTTATTTCAGAAACATCACTGGACTTCCACAGACTCAGCATTTTTGTCTCATTGTCAAGTGTGGATTTCAGACACCACTTCAATGAGGGAACGAAATAAGTAGACATGAAGGGAAGTATTGTATAAAATTAAACTCTCATCACAGTTCTCTCAGACAATACTTGCAGACATTGAGGGCGTTTTCAAGGAAATCTGTTTACCATTAGTTTCCTCCTGTAGAAGAGATGTGGTTGAGAGTCAGGAGAGTTTGGTTAACCAGCCCCCCCGATGAGAATGTTGACATCTGGAGGGAAGAGCACAGGTTGAGGGGATTTGGGTTCTGGCCTGCCTCTGTTCCTTCCTTGGTCATGGGAAAATCAGTCCCACTCAGCGCACTCTGTGAGATGACGCAGTGTATGTAGGCTCTTGAAAAATTCCGTAAAGAAGCTTTAGACATGTAGGCATCATCCTTATGGGAAATAAAAATATACCTTTGAGATAAAAGAGGACCTCTGGTCAAATAAGTTTAGGAAGTAGTGAATTAGTCTCTCCTTGGAAATTCACAACTCATTTTAACATATTAAAAGCTCCCCCAAGTCCTGCAGGAAAGCAGCCTATTTAATCCTGTTTAACTTTTAGTCTTTCCCCATTTTTCCCATTCCTCTAAGGGATGGAAAAGTTTTCTTCTAGCCTTTTATGTTATGTCTCTGGGGCCTGTAAATTAAATTGGCACCAGACAGATTAACAGGAGAAAAGGCATTCAAATTTTAATATTTTTATGTGTCCAAGGACTTCATAAAAAAGAAGTAAAACCTCAAAGAGATGGTTAGAATTGAGGACTTATATGTCATTTTAACAAAGGGTGATAAATTGAGAAGTGACTGGACAAGGGGAATGAGGACTTGGCCTTCTGGGTGGGTCGGTTGTGGGAAGGTGACTAGAAAATGTATGATGACAGTAGTTGCTTAGTAAAGTTTTTCTGCAGAGCCAGTTGTCTCTGGTAATAAAAGTTGTTTTCAGAGACATTCTCCTCTTCCTGGGACACTTTTATAAGTAAAAATTTGGAGTTTCTGTTGTGGCTCAGTGGGTTAACCAGACTAGTATCGGTGAGGATGCAGGTTCCATCTCTGGCCTTGCTCAGTTCATTAAGGATCCCAGGTTGCCTTGAGCTGTGGTGTAGGTCGCAGATGCTGCTCATTGCTGTGGCTCTGGCACTGGCCTGCGGCTATGGCTCTGATTCAGCCCCTAGCCTAGGAACCTCCATATGCTGTGGCCCTAAAAAAAAAAAAAAAAAGAAAAGAAAAGAAAAGAAAAATTTCACTTTTACAAAGGAAAATTCATGCCCTTCTTTTAGGCAGAACTGGAGGACAGAGAGCTCCCTTATGACTGCTGTTTCTCACTTGCCCTCAGCTCAAAAGCATCCTTATGCAAAGTGGCACAATCGGAGGCTGGAGAGGTCTGCTCCCCTTCACGCCCTTGCTGTTCGCTGCCTCTTTCAACGGCTGTGAGTGGAGTTCTTGAAGGGCACATGAACTCTAGTGGAAAGACTTGATATTTATTTTGGAAACTTCCTTACTGATTCTCAGGTTTATTTTAAATATAAGAAGTCTCCAGACCCTGAGTTATGGATCAGTGAGGTAGCATTGTGTTTTATGATACACACAGTACCTGAACAAATACACACACAGGTACAGATACAAGTCTCTAACTAGTGAGAGTGTTTTGCCAGATTCAGTTAACTCATATTCTCCTTGTTGCCAGAGCTCAAGTTTCAGTCAGCTTTGCAGAGAGGTTTTGCTCCTCGAGTCTGACTTATGCATACCTTTCTTGTAAAGAGGCAGAACTATCACTATTTTTTTTTTTGTTGTTTTTAATTCGCCCTTCTCTGGGGGAAATTATGGGCATGTTTTCTTCACACAGCTACCAAATGGTTTTGATATATTAGCACTAATATTTATATGTAAAATTAGAGCTCCTTAGAATTTTAGAGCTGGAAGAGGCTTTAGCAATTATCTTGTCCTGTGACTTTCAACTGCCAAGCATGTTCTTAGCATGACAAAGAGAATACACTTGAGAGTGGAAGCCTAGCGAACTTTGGAAAAGCACAAATTTCTTTCTAATCGTCCACTTACTACTCTGCCATCATGGCAGCGGTGAGGTCTGTCTGCCCAACGGGAGCAAGTCACAGGCCTGGGGGTTGGGGTCAGAAATGTTGCGTCACAGATCCATTTCGGCCATTTACAGATGAAGATGTCATTCAAAGTCACAGAACTTGGCCTAGAGCCTGGCTGTTGCTGATCAATCCACTGCTTTTCTTCCCTATGAGTTTTTCTCAAATGTCAGCAATTTTTGTCCTACTTCCGTAATTTATGCCACACATGTACCCCCCTATCTACCATCAAAGGGTTTCTTTGAAAATAATTTGTAAAATAAACTTTACATCATGATTCTATACAGAAATATAACAGCCAGTTATGAAGGAAAGGTAATACTAAAAACTAAATGCTATGAAGAAAAGGTGGTACTAAAAATTATGCAGTGAAAAGCTATATTAAATTTTAACTCAATAAAGTTACCTGTTCAAGGTTCTGAGCCTGAACATCTCGCTCTGCTAAAAAGAGGGATTATCCAGTTATAGAGATGTTAAAAGTATTCTAGCCTTATATTGTGCTTTTCTTTCCTATGCAGCTAGGAAAGTTGAAAGAAATGTGGAGAAAATAACACCCTCCCTATTTAAGTCTAGGTAATGTTTTCCCACCCACATTATCTAAAATCCTCTCAGATTCCACCAATGAGTCATCTGTGTCCCATATATTAGGGGCTGGCTCTCAAAATGGAGGGCTGTATAGCTAGCAAATCATAGCTTAGTTTGTATCCGGGCTAGTTATAAGATCATATAGACTTAATCGCAATCAGAATTTTTTTTTTTTTTTTTTTGTCTTTTTAGGGCTGCACCCGTGGCATATGGAGGTTCCCAGGCTAGGCGTCGAATTAGAGCTGTAGCTGCCGGCCTATGCCACAGCCATAGCAATGCCAGATCTGAGCTGCGTCTGCTGCCTATACCACGGCTCATGGCAACACCAGATCCTTAACCCACTGAGCAAGGCCAGGGATCGAACCCACATCCTCATGGACACTAGTTGAGCTCGTTAACCACTGAGCCACGATGGGAATTCTGCAATCAGAGTTTGACATTGGAAAGAAGAGCAAGTGGGAGGATGTATATCTATTGGCTGTTTATGTGGTGTGTATGTCGACTGAACCACTGGAACTCAGCTTAGTGCTTGCTGTGTCATTGAAGCCCAAAACCTAGATGTTGAAGGAACGAACAGGTGAATGAATGGAAAATGATGGTGCTATATCATCAAGTCAAGTGAAATCAACAGACTGTGGTACTAGCAAGTTGCTGCGTTTCATCCAAGGTTACTGTAAACGATCTTGGCAGTGGACATGAAGTAAGGAAGCACCAGTAACAGCAGAGATGGCCATGGACTGTTTAACTCATTGTGGAGAGCACATATGCATTTAGGCATTAAGAAGACTTGGACCCTTGTCTTTTATAGTCTATGTCACACTACCCTTTATGTTGTCTTGGAGAGGCAGTGAATTTTGAGAAAAGCAGTAAAGACCCAGATTTGAATCTTGATTTTACTGCCCAGTAGCTGGGTGATTTAAGGAGAACTGTGTAATCTCCTTATGGGACTCTCCAGATCGCAAAGCAAGGTTATTATAATGCCCACCTCAAAGGCGGTTGTGAGGACTGAGTAAGGCAATGAATATGAAAATCACTTTTTAAAGACGAAAGTGCTATATTCATTTGTCTTTACTGAAATCACATACTAATAAAATGACCGGAAAATGTCTGTTTATTCAGAAAGCTTGGAGAACATAGCATTCTGATTATTTTTATATTCTGGATAATAGAGGCATAGTAAATGTCTTTCTAGTTTCAAAAAACTAGAACATTATTGTAATTTACAATGAAATATCCTTGGAGATCCCACTGTGGTGCAGTGGGTTGAGGATCTAGCGTTGCTGAAGCTGTGGCGTAGGTCACCACTCTGGCTTGGATTTGATCCCTGGCCCATAAGGAATTTCCATATGCTGTGGGTGTTGCCAAAAAAGAAAAAAATCAATAAAATATCCTTAATATCAAAGTTATACTGAACAGTTAATTCTTTGGATGAGAATTCAAGATAGATTTGCTGTAGATTTCATGAGCAGTACTTGAACAGTGGAATTAGAAAAACATAGGAAAAGAACTGACTGGATGCCCCAAACCATACGTTTAAAAAAAAAAAAAAAAAAGGAGTTCACAAAACACATGCTTACTTATTCTTTTTTTTTTTTTTTTTTTTTTTTTATTATTTTCCCACTGTAAATGCTTACTTATTCTTGGTCCCTAAGTATAAACAGTATATAAGTTAAGGAACTGACATGGGGTGTAGGGAAATAGAATTAAAGAATTTGCCTTTTACAGGTATTTTGGGAGAGTAGAATTTAATAAGAATTATTTTATTTTGCCCTGTTCATCCAAAAAAAAAGGCCTTTTTCCCCCATAACGTAATACAACTAGGACCCATCGTAAAACTTTTTTGCTTAGTATTAAGTTCTGCTATCACAATTCTTGATAATTTAAGTAGTGACAGGGCTATTAAAAATTATAATTGAAGCCACTTACATTACATGGGAAATCTTTTGGAGTAATTTTTTCCTATGAGATCACTAAAAAAAAAATTTTTTTTTTTGGCTGTGTCTTTGGCATGCAGAAGTCCCCAGGGCCAGGGATGGAACCTGTGCCACAGCCGTAACCACAGCCACAGCAGTAACCACAGCCACAGCAGTGACAATGCCAGATCATTAACCTACTAAGCCACGAGGGAACTCCCTATTAGGTCATTTTTTAATAGTTTAACCTTCTTGAATTTTAGTTAAATTTAAATAATAGGCTGTTAAACTAAAATACACATATATGTATATAATTTTGTTAATTAGGATAAACCTCATTAATCAGGATAATACCTCATTGGGTTTTTTTTTAATTACTTAATGGATTTTATTACATTTGTAGGTGTACAACAATCATCACAACCAAATTTTACATCATTTCCATCCCAAACCTTCAGTCACTGGGGGTTTAAGTAATATAGATATGAGTCACTTTGAGGAAGGTTATTATGTGAAAAGATCACTAAAATACATTAGGAATTTCTTTTTTAAATGTTGTTATTATGCTATTACTCATTTCATAAAGTTCTGCCCCCGTCCCTAAAATTGAATCATTTCCAAAGATCACTCATCATCCTCATATAATAATTATCTGACACGTCCAATCTGGATGACTATGATAAAAAATATGGTCCAAGATGCTGATTTATAACATGTCTTGTGACCTCTTTAAAAAATGATAAAATTCTTGAATGATGTCAAGCATTAGAATAAAACTGTCGGGAAAAACTCAACTACTTTTGACTCTAACAGCCTTTGTTTAATTTTAGGACCAACTTTTACTTCTTTTATCAAAAATGTTCCCTTAACTATCTCATCAACATGATGTCTGTAAGCAAATTATTTTCACTTAAGGTCTAAGCTGCGACATTTGAAGGGAATGTTCCTGCCAGTGCAGTTTAGGAAATAGTGTGGTTAAGGGCTGGCCCGTTTTCACACGGAGTAACATTATTCAGTTCCTGTTTTGTGGTATTTACATGATAAATAATATATTCAAAGTCCATCTAACTACCTGAGCCCTCCAGCAAATGGTACCAGCCTATTGTTGTCTTAGCTCTAGATGTCTAATGCTTAAATGCGGGAGGAAATATCTTTGGTTTGTTGAAAGTTTTAATTAGATTTCATTTTGCTGCTAGCACAGCACTTTATACTGCTAGATTCTTGGTGCAATGTTTCCATATGTCTTTTTCTTTCTAGGATGCTCAATTATTTCCTCACCTAACTTTAACAGTCATATGAGCTGAATGATCTAGAAATTTCTCAACATGTAGTCTGTGAATCAGCAACATGAGATCACCAAGGAACTTAACTAGAAATGCAGACTCTCAGGCCCAAGCCAAATCCACTGAGTTGGAATCTGCATTCAGTAGAATATTCTACATGAAGGGTGCAGTATTTGACCATAGTTTTGTTTTTTTGATAGCACAGTATTAACTTTATTATAATGCAGTTTCACAGGTTTTTCCCTCTCTTCTAGTACTGATAATGTGAAGAAAAATATTTTTTTTGGCTTGGTTTGAATATTCATTTTCCCCTTTAGAATTAGCAGCTTGAAAATTTTAACAAATAATTTCCATGGTGATTATCAATGAAGTGTTATTGAATCCAACAGCTGTGTGTGTATGTTTTTTTTTTTTTTCCAGAAGTAATGTTTCCTAGGAACACAAACAGGACTATTTTGCACTATTTTGTTGCTCTTTTATCAGCATTGCCACCCAAAATAGCTAATCAGTGTCTGAATAATGAAGAAATTGTAGATGTTTTCTTTATTGATGGGAGGTGCTTAGCATAAGAGACTGGTAGGTGGAAGTTTTTAGTTGCATTGGAGTTCGGGCTGAGGACTTCCAGCAAAGTTGGGTGTATGTGCACACATTTTAAAAAGAAAGAGTGTCAACATACCTGTGCAGAACTTCCAAAGTGTGACAGCATCCCTCTCTTCGTGGACCATACTTTTTTTTTTTTTTTTTTTTTTGGTCTGTTTAGGACCACACCTGAGGCATAGGGAAGTTCTGAGGCTAGGGGTTGAATCGGAGCTGCAGCTGGCTGGCCTACACCACAGCCACAGCAACGTGAGATCCAAGTTGCATCTTCGACCTACACCACAGCTCACAGCAACACTGGATCCTTAATCCACTGATCGAGGCCAGGGATCGAACCTGCATCCTCATGGATACTAGTTGGGTTCATTACTGCTGAGTCACGACAGAAACTCCTGACCATACTTTTGAGTAGCAGGATCTAGAGACCTCTTTTACAGATCACACATCCATGTGCTATTTTCCAAATGTTTTAATTAATTTTTATTTTATAACCACTTTGATCATTGGATTAAAAGACAGTACTGTAATGCTGAAAATATTTAAGTAATGAAAGCTCATAAAATAAAGATCACACATGCCAGCTAAATGCAAAATGTTTTTTTTTTCTCAGTCATCAAGGTTTCAAGGTGTTTTCAGCTTTTAGCTCCTATTGTTTTTCTCTGGGAAAGCTGGTTCTTTGAGCATTCTTCTTTCTCTGGAAACAATAAATTCACATTATCATCGTATTTGTCCTTAAAGTGATTTCCGTCTTTAGCTGCTTACAGTGATTAATGTTCACCGACAGTGTTTGCCGTTTCTTCCTCTGACTGCAGCCTGTCTGGATTTAGCAGTTATTTTAGGCCACTTCATACTGGTGCTAATCTCACTCTTTGCCTTTCGATACCTTTTTGCTAGAATGGCAGCTCCTGGTGAGTACGGACTGTGTTTTGTGCTCTGCTGGGTATCTCTTCCCTAGCGGGGCCTGGTACAGAGTCACCCATCCCTATCTGTTTGCTGACCAGCTGGAGTGGTGGGGACCACGGGGTCTGCCCAAGGGACCAGTGATTCAGGTGGAGGCAGGTCAGCAGGCCCAGCAGGAGCTGGGATTCCTGCCTCTCTAATCTGATTTGGAGGCCCTTGCTTTTATTTTGCCGCACTTACACGTTCGTGCCTGGTGAATCTCACTCCCACCTCATTCAGATGCTGAAGTGACACTGTGATGTGCCCCCTCACACATTCAGAAGGGGCTTGGTTCTTCAGTCCCTGACTGTTGGCTGCTGATGGCTCACAGCCGGGTCCCCTTTCCATCTTGCCCCGTGCTAAGAGCATCTCCTGCCCCCAGGGTCGTGCCTTTTTCCCCCGAGCAGCCCTCATCCAATGCCTAGTTGGGATGGGGGTACAGAGGCCCTTGCCTCAACTTGGGACAGCTCTAAAGAGCCATTGGCGTTCCAGCTGACTAGCTGAGGTGTCTGTTGCATTGCACTGTGTTTCACCTTCTCCCTCTGCCCTGCCCTGCTTCCTTCGGTTCTTATGGGTCGTGCCTGAGAGCACACAGATCTCCACCTTGGAATCTGAGCATCCGATCAAACACCTGCTTTAGCTGAACCTCAGTGAACCTCGATGACCAGGTTCACAGTTAGCTAACTGCTGAATCTAAACTGGAAGCTGGCTCGGTTGACTGCATTTCCAGTGCCAGCGTTCTGACTCCCTCCAAGGTGGTGGTTGTCAACAGGGACGATTCTATTCCCCTGAAGACCTTGGCAACATCTGGAGACTTGAGGGTTGTTAATGGCATCTAGAGGGTAGAAGCCAGGGATGCTGCTCAATAGCCTATAGTACCCAGGATAGCCTTTCACAGCAAAGAGTTATCCAGTCCCAAATATCAAGAGTGCCACAGTTCAGAAACCCTGCTCAATGGATGCATGAGACAGGTGAATTGAGAATTAAAAACCACATTTCCGTGGATTCAATATTTTTAAAAAAATATTTCATATTAAAACTATTATGTTGATAAATGTATTTTTGTTGCACAGTTTTCCAACAGTTTGCCTTTACCAAGCGCCCATGCATAAGGAGTATGTCGAGTAGGAGAAATGCCACTCAAAGTCAGTATTTCCACTCCTTCACTCTGGGAGGGAGAGTGGGTTCTACTCTGTAATCCTGAGGCTGGCAGCAGCTCTGATCATGAAGCCTGTGATGGAACACGTTTAAGTACAACACTCCTGTTGTCCTGGGTCTTATGACTACTTGTCCTAGATTTTTCTGTTTTTCTTGGGATGGAAATAGTAAATCCTTCCTCTTGCTTCTGTCTTAAGTAACAACAAAGGGGAAATGTGAATCCAGGAATTCCATATCGAGGTCCTGGGGTCTAGGTTTCCCGTGTTTTTGTTTTTTGTTTTTCTTTTTTCTTGACAGTTTCTTGTGTTACATGGACACTTGCATCCATTAGCTCAAGAAAAGATCGTTGAATAAGGATTGGATAAATCAGCACCAGAGATTCCCTCACGGGGCACGTGATGCTGTGTCTAAGCTTATAGGTTGTCTTTAGGACGCTCAAATGGAAACTTTGTTCTCAGATAGTTGATTTGTTACCTCTGGTGCTGGAAAGCAGCATCCCAGAGGAAATAGTTGGCCCAGTCCTCCAGGGAAGGGGGTACTGTGTGTCTGGGAAAAAGGGCAACAGGCAGAGGGGTTGGCAGGTGGCTCGAAGGGGAAGTGGGACAGGCTCCCCCAGCTCCTTTCAAATCTTGGAGAGTTTCAGGATTTTGGGATTAATTGCCCATGGTGGCTTGAAGAATAATCTGTTTCCTGTTAGTGGGAGTTTAAAAGTGTTTTCTCTACTTAAAGAAACGCACCTTGGTACTACGCAGACCCAAATCTATTCAAGTTGTACTGAGTTTTGTAAACTGAAAAAAGCAGGAGGCTGTCATTTAGTCCGGAGCTGAGCCCGTGCTGGCGTTGAGGGCTTGCAGACCTTCCTGCTAACTCCAAGCCCCGGGCTTCTGTGTCCGACAAAACCCAGAAGTCCCCTGGGCCTGGAATGTGGAAACTGCTCAGCCTCCCAGATGCTTCTGATGGAAGGATCAAGACAGCTTTGGAAAATCCTCTGAAAGGGAATGTGTGAGGCCTTCTGGATGTCAACTGCCTCCTGTCTGTCCCTTTTTAGCTGTCAGCTTGTGACGCGGGGATACCGTCCAAAACTGCCTGAGCTCACGCTTCAAACTGAGACCCGTTTAAATCTCATGTAGCTGATGTTTTCAATTTTATGGGAAATTTTATGGCTTAACTTCTTTATACATTTTCTGAGATCTATTTTTAAATTAGGTGAAGGGAAAAAATCTATTATTTGAAGCTACATTGCTTTAACTGTCTTTTGCTGCACTCTTCAAAAATGTTATCTAAGTAGGAACTCTTAAACACAGCTGTTGGAAATGTAAATTTGCAAAACTCCTTCCTGGGAGTAATTTTATCTTTGATCCAGATATTCTTTAGGGAATTTATCTTAAGGAAATAATTATAGATTCAGTTAACAATCTGGCTACAGCTATGTTTATTGTAATATTGACTGTAATAATGATTAATTATAAACAATCTAAATGTCTGGTAAAGCAAGTGTTCATTAAATAATGTATTTACATGGATGGTGTGGGTAGTGATACAGCAATTGAAAAGATGTAATAGAAGACTATTGAATGACATAAAATGACTTATGATATTACTTGAAACAAGACTATGGTGATTGGGAATGATTCCTGTGTAGTTATCCTGAAAATTTAGCTAGTGGTTATCTTTGGATGATAGGATTACAGGCAGGTAATTTTTTCTTTTGGTTTTTAGGGCCGTACCCATGGCACATGGAGGTTTCTAGGCTAGGGGTCGAATCAGACCTACAGCTGCCAGCCTACACCACAGCCACAGTAATGTCAGGTCCAAGCTGTGTCTGCGACCTACACCACAGCTCACGGGCAATGCTGGATCCTTAACCTACTGAGCGAGGAGGCCAGGGATCGAACCCGCAACCTCATGGTTACTAGTTGGGATTCGTTTCTGCTGCATCACAGTGGGAACTCCTGGCAGGCATTTTTTTTCTCATCTGTATTTTCTCTATATTTTACATTGAAAAAGAGTTACTTTTGCAATAAGTAAAAAGGAAAAATTGCTCGAAGTGAAAGTTGTGTATTTGAAGCACAGTAGAAAAGTGCACAGGTTATAAATGTCTGGTTTATTGAGTTCATACAAAATAAATACACCCACATCGCCAGTACCCAACTCAACTCGGATGTACAGGGCCCCTTGGTCCCCTTCTAGTCACTAATGCCTGCCCCACTAACCTCTACCTGGCATAAGCCCTGTCCTGCCTTCTAACTGCAGTGTTAGTGCCTGGTTTTGAACTTGATATAATTGAAATCATGCAGCATATGTGCTCTTGGGTTCATGGTGTCTGCTCCACATTCTACTTGTGAATCCTTCATGTTGTCATGTGCACTTGCAGTTTGCTCAGTACCATTCCGCTGTGTGAATATACCACTTTTTTTTCCCCCATGCCTGCACCATGCGCACATTCCTCAGCCAGGGATTGCATCCACGTCACAGCAGCAACCCAAGCCACAGCAGTGACAATGCCAGATCCTTAACCCACTAGCCCACCAGGGAACTCCAGTAGACCACTTTTAATCCATCCATTCTACTGTTGAGGGACATCTGGATTGTTTCTAGTTTGGTTCTGTTTTGCATGGTGCTGCTGTGAACATCGTTTGGTTAACACATTCCTGCTGGAGAACACCTAGGAACGGAATTGCTGGTTCACACAGTATGTTTCTGCCAAACACTCTTCCAAAGTGGTTATAGCAGCTCACACTTTCCCTCTGTATTTTTTCCCTCTGTATTTTCTTATACTGACCATAAGATTTCCTAAGCTGTTTTGAACTCTGCTGGATGATTTGATGCTGTCGTATTGGAAATAATTTCTACCTCTGTTGTGGTTGCAACTATACGTTGAATGTCAAATAAATGTTCTAGAGAACTCTGAGTTATTGTCCACATTTTTTAGAATCTTCTTTTTGTTCAGAACCACTTTAGTTTCTTATACCTCTGGTGCTTGAAGAACCAGCAGCCAAGTTTTTCTCCTAAAAACTGTGTTATTTAAATGGCAAGAGTATCATACTCCTCCAATCCCACTGGCAGAATTTTACCTGTAAGGAAGTTGCCTTTTTGAGTTAAAAAATGCTGGAGTAGTGTGGCTGGAGGTACAAAATTCTCTTATAAATTACTGTCAGCCTTGGATTTGGAGCCAAAGATTTGATGACCATGTAGATGACATTTTTACCCACTGTTCCCCCACTTCTAAGTGGAAATAGTTGATAAACTGCTGGAGACTGGCAAGGCGCACTGGTAGAAGATTCAGTTCATATAATGCTCGCTCTGGACCCAGAGCCAAAACGTTACCCTGCTCTGGCCAGACTGGGACAGAACTGGCTGCTGGTGTTGTGCTCAGAACATCTGATGAAATTACAAAAACTTTGTATGGAAAGGCTTTCATTTGAGGCCCATAGATACCTGGAAAAATTGATAAAATGTGGAGGTGAGGGACACTTATTCTGTTTTTGCCACATTCTCTGCACTGCCACAGGCATCCTTCAGCCTCTTACAACTTCCTTCTGAGTTTATCCACAGCTGTCTTTGCAGGCTGCTTGGTCTTTTCCAATCCCAAGGAAGGGCAGTCAGTCATCCAACACTGACTCGGCTGCTTTTAAATGTTACAGGGCACTGGTTGTTGAGGCAAAGGCTAATGAATCTGGTGTTTTTGGACTTCTGTTTCTGGGCAAATGGCAATGAATCGTTTTTCTAATTTTCTGTAATGTGATTTGTAATACTTTTTTTATAATGGAAAAATAAGTCATGAAACTTTGCAAAGGTATCGTAAGCAATGGGAGAGGGTCAGGGCTGGGGCAGTATGAGCGCTAAAGACAAGAGGGTGTCGCCGGCTGGTGGTGTGAGTGTAGCAGGAGGAAGAGGTGAGTATTCCGGGCCTTCCCCTGAGTTCTTGGATGTGCCACTTCCTTGCTGGCTAACTTTGAAGGTCACCTTGTTCATGGGAGCATGCATGTCACAGATGTGCTTCTGGGTAGTGACACAAAGTGCCTCCCTGTTGGACATTTTTTTTTTCTTTTTTCTTTTTTCTTTTTAGGGCCGTACTGGTGGCATATGGGAGTTCCCAGGCTAGGGGTTGAATTGGAGCTGTAGCTGCCGGCCTATGCCACAGTCACAGCAATGTGGGATCTGAGCCACATCTTCGACCTACACCACAGCTCACGGCAACAGCAGATCTTTAACCCACTGAGCAAGGCCAGGGATCAAACCCGCATCCTCATGGACATAGTCTAATTCTTTTTTTTTTTTTTTTTTTGTCTTTTTGCCTTTTCTAGGGCCGCTCTTGCGGCATAAGGAGGTTCCCAGGCTAGGGGGTCGAATCAGAGCTGTAGCTGCCGGCCTACAACACAGCCACAGCAACTCGGGATCCGAACCACCTCTGCGACCTACACCACAGCTCACAGCAACGCCGGATCCTTAACCCACTGAGCAATGCCAGGGATCGAACCTACAACCTCATGGTTTCTAGTCAGATTCATTAACCACTGTGCCGTGACGGGAACTCCCATAGTCTGACTCTTAACCCACTGAGCCACAATGGGAACTCCTGGACTTCTTGGTCTCAGTGTGAACATGTTTTCTTAAAGGCTCAGTTTGGGGCAGGGCTCAGAACTCTGTATTAGGGTTTAAGAAGTTTTTTTCTCTACCACATATGAAAAAGAATTCCTCTCAACATATGCTGTACTTTACCCAGGAATCAAAAAAAATATAACCACTTAATGTGGAATAACTTTTTCAGGTGGGCTTGTGGAATGGGTGGGAGGGATCTCTGTAGGTCTGTAGGCTTTGGTTAGTTTTGCTCTAAAATATTCTGTCTTTGCTCAGATGATGTATTTTTGCATTCTAGTGGAGCTGTAAAACCACACTGTGGACTTGTGTAACTGTTATGTCAGGTGTGATAAATGTTTATATAATAATATTGATTCACTCATTTTGCCCATTCACTGTGGGCGGGTAAGAGTGATAAACAGCCATTAATTTTGTTTTACTTTCAGAGGTAGTTTATTATAAGCCAAACAAAAGCTTGGCTCTTAACTACACCTGCATATACTATCATCAGGAAAATATTTATAGTTTAGCTAATCTTGTTTAGGCCTAAAGTAACTGTCATTTAATCACTCAACAAACAAGGTGGCACAGAGTGGGGATAATGGCATTAATATTCCCACAGAGATGCATGGGCAGGGCGCCCCCTTTGTGACCTCACAAGAAACGGAAGGGTGATTTTTTTTGTGTGTGTCTTTTCTGGGCTGCATCCAGGCATATAGAAGTTCCCAAGCTAGGGGTCGAATTGGAGGTGCAGCTGCTGGCCCACACCACAGCCACAGCAATGCTGGATCCTTAATCCATTGAGCGAGGCCAGGAATCGAACCTGCATCCTCATGGATACTAGTTGGGTTTGTTACCGCTGAGCCATGATGGGAACTTGGGAAAGGTGATTTTAAATCTTTATGGATGATGATTGAGATAAGAATCCACATGGGACTTTGCTGTTTTCTTCAGCACATACCTCCGTACACCAAGAAGGGAGGTAAAATTTTGCTTTAAAGACACATTTTTTTTTATTCCTTTTTCCCGAAAGTTTGTTGCTATGGACTCCTTGCCATTTTTATTTACCCTTGTGGTTTGACCTTTTATTTTTCATTATTTTTTTGTTGTTGAAGTATAGTTGATTTACAATATTATATTAGTTTCAGGTGTACAACATAGCGATTCAATATTTTTATAGATTATATTCCATTCAAAGTTATTATAAAATATTGGCTACATATCCTTGGAGCTCATTTATTTATATATGGTAGCTTGTATCTCTTAATCCTCTGCCCCTATACTGTCCCTCCTCCCTCTCCGCACTTGTAACCACTAGTTTATTCTCTAAATACGGGAGTCTGTTTCCATTATTTTCATTTTTTTTAAACACAAACATATCTGATTAATTGTCCATGAGTTGAAGTTTTGTAAATCAAATTAAAATAGTTTGAGAGCAGAAAGGGGGAGAACGAAACATGCTGAGGTTAAATAATGTGCTCCTATAGGCTTCAGAAGTGAAACCCAGGGACACTTGCCTCCAAGGTACAGGCTCTTTTAACCACAGAGTTTTGCTCTTTAAAAAGTCAGTGTTCTGTGATTATTTAAAGCAGTTTAAAAAGCACTATCTTATAGATTGTTTTATTGATTTTAGTCCTCACAGAGGAATCCAAAAGTTAATACATTGGAAAAGCAAAGAATCATGTTAAGAAACATTCCTAATATTTTATTCATTTATTCAACAAACTTTAATTGAACACCTAGTGTGTGCTGGGTCTGTTGGTATGCACTGGGAATACAAAATATAAAAAGAATCAGCCCCTGCCCTGAAGGGAAGACAGTGGGATAATTGAATGCTCAGAGTAGAGGGTGAACAAGTATATGATGGAAATTGTACTAATAGGATGATGTGGGAGCATAGACGGGCAGGGGGGTTGTGGGGGAAGTAAGCAGAGAGGGCTTCCCAGAGGAGTTGATACTTGCATTGAGTTTTGAAGGATGAGAAGGAGTTGCTCATATGAAGGAGAGAAGGAAAGCAGTCAGACAGAAGAAGCACGCAGTGTAGGCCAATGTGATGGTTGTTGAGCATAGTTCATCATTCAGTATGTCTGGAGCCTAGCGGATGAGGAGGTGTGTTAAGGAGAGTAGACTGGCGACAAGAGGTGAGGCTGGATAGGTAAGCAGTGGGCAGTTCAACAAGAAAACACCAGTGTACTCCATTGAGAAGTTAGGAGTTTGGCCATCATCCCAAGAAATGGCAGATCTTATTAGGTAGGTGGGCAAGGAGGTCAGCTTTGAGTTTTTCGAGTATTCGACAGGAGACCAAGGCAGGGAATGGTGTGAAAGAGGCTGACCTGGAGATCGGGAGTGGATATAGGAGTGGTCCAGATGAGACAAGGAAAGAGCCTGAAGCCGGGCAGGCACATGGGTGAAGAGCAGAATGGGATATTAGAGAAGTAGAATCTGTGGCTTGGTGGACAGAACGTGGACGGTGGTACATCCATGCTATATAACTTGCTTTGAACTTGTCTCAGAGCCAAGATGAGAGAGCAGTGGCCGTTTTTAGAACAGTGGATTTTGTTTGCGCTCTGATTCCCTAAGATGGGGATACATGAAGAGGAGCACAGGGAATGAGAGGGAGGCTAATTGGTTGTATCTGGAGAATATTGAACTTGAAGTGTCAACAGTTCACATCATTGGAAATGATACATGGATGGTTGGGTCAGGTCTGGGGCTCAGGTGTCTGCTCCAGCCTGGAGAGATTGACTGGGGAGACATCAGCACACTATCGCCAAATAAATTAGAGGATGTAGGTGAAGGAGCCTGAGAAGTAGGGATAGTAAGAAGATCTAGGACTGAGCATGGATCCTTGGAGACCATTCACATTTAATGGGTGCCCAGAACAAGAGGAATCCTAAAAGGGAATAGGTGCGGGAGGACGGCCAGGAGCGATGTGGTGGGAGACGGGAAGGGGGACGTTTCAAGGAGGGGCGCTCACCAGGGCCAGACACTGCAGAAATGCTTGGCACCGTCTTGGTACAGAGTAAATGCTCGGAAGCATTTGTTACTATTGACTCTTAGGAGCACCGAGGCTTGGAAAGGTCAAGAAAGGCAGTGAGAGAGGAGGTGGTGTTTTAAAAAGACTTTATGTGTAGACTTCACGATAATGGAGGGAAGGCCGGCAGACCCCCCCCCAGGTCAAGGTAGTGACTTGGCTGTCACAACCATGACAAAGTGACTTGGTTTATGAGGACGCTTCTTCAGTCTGAGCAGAGGACCCACAGGAAATGAGGGCCAGCCTCGCCCTCAGGGCCTCTGCAGTCTGATCTCTCGTCGGCAGCCTTCTTTAATCTCCATCCAGCCTGGGCTCTGCCCACACTGGGAACCATCTCTTCTTTCTGATTGTCCACAAAACTTAATCCATAGGACACTGTGACGTCGAGCACTTTCTGTCTGGAACTGTGGCTAGTTGTTTACATGCCAGATCTCCCCAGATGGACCCTAAGCTCCCAGTAGCCAGAACAGTACTTTTTTCCTTCTCTGTATTTGCCGTCACATGGCACAGTTTTTGTCCCCAAGTGGTGACTTAATAGATGCAGTTGAAAGAATGGGTGAGGTGGAGTAGCTGGTGGGATGCTACAGAGAGGTGCAAATCTGCCTTTGGAGTTTCCTTCTTCCTTCTCCTCCTCCTCTTCTTCCTCCTCCATCCTCCTCTTCTTCCTCCTCTTCTTCTTCCTCCTCCCTCCTCCTCCTCCTTCCTCCTCCTCCTTCTTTCCTTCTTCTTCTTCTTCTTTGCTTTTTAGGGCCACACCCTTGGCATATGGAGGTTCCCAGGCTAGAGGTCCAATCGGAGCTACAGCTGCTGGCCTACACCACAGCCACAGCACTGCCAGATCCTTAGACCACTGAGTGAGGCTAGGGATCGAACCTGCATCCTCATGGATACCAGTCGGGTTCGTTAACCACTGAGCCACAACGGGAACCCCAAGGGGTTTCCTTCTGGTTCAGAAAGATCCACTGCATCCTCCCTACTTAAACCATCCAAGAAAAGACGTGTTCCTTTTTGCCTCTTCTTTTATCTGCATTTTGTCTCTTTCATTCCTCTTCTCTCTTCTTTCCTCCCTCTCTCCTCTCCTTCCTCCTCTCCTCCTTTCTTCCTTTCTTCCTCCTTTTTCTTTGTTCCCAGTTTCTCTCTCTTTTTTCTTTTATCCAATTGCTACATCTAGAGTCACCCTCATCAGAAAGTGCCCAGGAAGTCGTAATGTGTGTATTCAGTCTTTGTATTGCTTGTATGTAAGATACAGGTGGCATCCTTTTGATTGGTGGTCGTTTCATTGTGTGAAATATTTTGTGAAATAATTACATACAGACGTCATTTAGGCCTGTATGTGAAGTAGAATTAGGAGGCAGTAGCAGGGCATTTCTTCCCTTTTCTTTCTCTCCCTCTCTTGCACACACACGTGCATGTGCACATGCACGCACGCATGCACAGATTTTAATACATAAAAATGGCTAATAAATATAAACCCGTCAAATGCCAATGAAAAAATATCTCATTAAAACAGAAAATCCAGGGAGTCCCCATTGTGGCTCAGTGGTAACAAAGCTGACTAGTGTCCACATCCCTGGCCTCGCTCAGTGGGTTAAGGATCGGCATTGCTGTGAGCTGTGGTGTAGGTCGCAAATGCAATTCAGATCCAGCATTGCCATGGCTGTGGTGTAGGCCAGCAGCTGTAGCTCTGATTGGACCCCTAGCCTGGGAACCTCCAGACGCTGCAGGTGTGGCCCTAAAAAGACAAAAACCAAACCAAACCAAAAACAAACCTGACAATCCAAAGAGGGCTGCCAGAACTCTCTGAACCCAGAGAGGAGGATCCTTCATGAACTTTTGATTTGAACATGGACTTTGTGAACAGAGGCTGATGAAAATTCAGCGCTTTGGAGTCAGAAAGACTCGGCAGAGGCCCTGCCACTCAGGAGCTCCTTGGCCCCGGGCGGTTGGTGACCCTCGCCAGGCCCAGGTTTTTTACCTGTAAATCAGAGAAACCAACCTCATGATGATTTTGTGAGGACTCAGTGACGTAATATTTGTAACTTACCTGACCCAGGGCCTGTATCATAATCAGCACTGAAGTCCCCTTTCATCCTGAAATCCACGTTTTCATTTCAACTTTCTTCCTCTTCCATCTTTTGTCTTTAATTAGAATGAGACATTGAAAATCAAGACACAACATAATCAAGACATAAAACAAGACATAAAGTCATCACTTTATGCAGAGAATTCTCTCCTTTTCCCTGATTTATTGAAGGATCTGGCTTTGAGGGTGAGCTGGAAAGAGTCCTTGCCTCATGCTTTGAGACTTGGGCTATTGTCTGGGGCCCGTGTTAACAGGTATGAGGGGCGATTATATATTTGTTTCCAACAGGCCACTTTGAATTTCTTCAAGGGGTATTTGTGTCATCTGTGATTCACGATGAGCGAGATTGCCAAATACAAAGGAGTTGGGTTTTTCTAGTGTAGTTACTGTTTTGGTTGGCAAGCCGTACAGCCTCCTTACCCGCCCTCTTTTTGATTACAACCAATGATTGCATAACATTTTAAGATCAGATATTTTTTGGGAGGTGGTGGTGGGGGTGGCAGCTGATCTAGACACGTGGTTCTAGAGGCATCCTCACAGAATCCCGACACTCAGGGAATTCAACAGGGCAGCTGTTTGGCTTGCTTTCCTCCAGCGAGGCCTATGTTTAAATTACCCAAGGAAGATACTGGTAGTCCTTCTGTTTTTAAGAATTAGATGGTTATGTCCACTTTTTCCTTAAAAGCCAAATTCAAAGAGAAACTCTTTCAATAACTGGATTGATATTTGTTGATTTGATGACTAGAGCATGGCTTGCATTTCCATGAATAATACGGTTCAGGAGTGAAGCTCACTTAACGTCTCAGTCTTTGGGAAGTTAAATGGTAGGAAGAATCCTTTGATTTTGAAAGCATGAGGATCTAGTTTTGCTGTTTAGTGCTTCTCCTGATGTAGTCATGGTAGATTATTCCCTGCTTGGGTGTCTTGTGGTTTTGATTTGTGGGCTCATCCTCAGTGGACTTTATCTGTGGGTTTCCTTGGCCTCTGCAGATGGGTGTTATGTTCCCTGCGGACAGTGCTCCAAGATATTGCTGACCTGAGACCCCTTGTGTTCATCTCTTATCCCAGGAGTTCCTGGACTCATTGGTTGTGTGGATTTGATTTGAAAACCCAGATGAAAATCAGCTCCCAGTTATGACTTCTCAGGGAGATGTTTTCTTTTTCCATTCTTTTCTCCCTACCCAGAGCTCACACTGGGATGAGCATCCTTACTGTCTCATTGTGCCGGTTCATCCTTTCAGTGTAGCCCTGTGAAGTTCTCAGCTCTTCACGCGGTTCTCAGTTCTCATTCTTTCCCCCTGTGGGGTCCAAGATCACACCGGCACCTCTTTGGCCATTCAAGTCTGAGCTCCCGTGCTGCCCCCCATCCCTGTGGGCTCCCTGAGCAGCAGTACCTGCTTCCTCATCCGTGTTCTCTTTCTTTTTGGCCTCTGAATGTATCCTGCTCTCTTTGGGCTCAAACAAGCTTGTAAAATGTTTATTAAAGCTTATCCCACGTTTCTAGGTATTTTATGCTGGGAAAGTTTTTAGGTTGTCAAGTCGAATAAATGGAAGTCGAAGTCTGAAGATTTGGGTTAAAGTTCCAGCCCTGCTAATTGCTTCTCTGGCTTTGTCGAACTGATCTCTGAGCCTCTCTGGAGTTCAGGTTTCTCACCTGTAACGACGAGAGAGGAGCACGGTAACCTCATGGGCTCTCCATGTATGGAAGCCTTTTAGAGGAAAGCTAGCTCATTTTGGGAAAACAGCCTGTCGTGCATGCCGTGGGTGCCCTCTCTGCGCAGATGTCCCTGTTCCCCAGCTGCTGTGAGTGGCGAATGCTCAGGCTCACAGCTCCTGCTCTTCTGGAGAACTGCATCCGAATCTCTATCTCAGATTCTGCGTCTAGGAAACCTAACCTAAGACACCATCACAGTGCTTTAAAGTAAATAAATAAATAAATAAAAAGGCAATCATAATTCTTTAAAGTTGAGATAGAGTTTAATAAACCAGTGAATCAAGAACGTTTTTGAAGTTAGCTAATTTTTTGCCATCTCAGTTTTTTTTTTTACTTATGAGCACACAGTCCACATATGATTTTATTTGAGTTCCAATAGAACTAGGTTTTGGTGAGTCTGGGCTTAAAATTATGGGTATGAAAGATTATCTGGACCAATCCAACTCTAAGGTAAGGATTAAGGGCTTTAGAGACCACTTTAAGACACACCTTAATTTCCTCCCTTCTCTCTCCCTCGCTCTAGCTCCATCTCTGTCATTCACAAATTATGGAGAACTTTATAGACGCTCTTTTGACTCTAACCTCTGACTAAATTTGCAAGTGCTGTGTATTGTAGGCCAGGGTGGGAGGAAATGCTGATGTGTTGTCCCAGGTTCAGTGCTTGGAAAGTACCAAGAAATTCAGAAAGATCGAGGTGTACGCAAGGGTGAATGTGCCTCTTTACCCAAAAAAGCAAGAAGAATTTTGGAACTGAAATGGTGCAAGGGATCTTAGCGCTCTGAGCAGCTTAGTGGACACAGAAGGAGGTTGTTTCAAACCTTTACTGGAACAGGTTTTGATTCAAGCTCTCTGGGCTTCATTCGCCTCATCTATTTCATGCTAATCATTTGGTAAGGATTGAACACTCCCTTCATTGCAACCGCAAGGCTCTCAAGAAATAGTCCTTCTTTTTTATTATCGATGATCATGATGGTATGAAAAGTTTCATTATCATCATCATTTTCATCACCATTAGAGACTGTGTCTTCACAGTAATTACCAGTATAGCAGCTGGAGCTCTGATTTTTCAAGTCTGTAAAATAAGATGATGTTGTAATTGCTGGCTTTTCTGATAATGGGATTTTATGAAGCCTGGTACTTTATAGATTCATGGACAAGAATAATTCTCCTTCCTGTCCTCTCCCATCTTTGTCCATTTCTAATTCCCTTCTTGGAAAGAGAAGGACGGTATCAAAGTGAATGCAGTATCCTGACTCCTAATTCTTTATCTTTACGGCGATGTTCTGAGTTACTGCAATTCTTCCTCTTCTCCAAATGTTGGCCAGAGTCTTTGTTCATGTTTGAAAATCATCTCTAACAAAATTTATACACAGTCCTGTAGATGTGACTTCCTAAATACCTCTTGAGTGTTATGACTTCTGCCTAACTCCATTATTGACACCGTAATATAAACCACAATATTCTCTCCCCTAGGCTACCGCCTAGTCTTCTAACTAGTTTACCGTATCCACCCAGATTCTACACCAAAATGTTCTCCACTCTGCAGCCTGAGTGAATTTTTCACAATGTAAATCAGTTAAAGCCTCCCACCCCCACCTCCCCCCAGCCTGCCAAAACCCCTCCGTGGCTTCCTGTGACTCTTATAGTTCCTTCAGCACAGCGGCAGAGGCCCTGGCAAGCCCAGCTCTGCCTGCCTTTCTGCTTCTACATCATCATTCCTTACTTTGATGTCCTGGCTCTGGCCACACTGGACTTCTTGATTTTTGCCCTTCTCTGTCTTCCCACAGAGCCTTTGCAGATGTGGTACCCATGGCAGGGAGGTCCTATTACATTGCCTAACCCCTGCTTGTCCTTCAGATCTCAGGAGAGCCTTCTCTGAGTCCGTGACTGGATCAGGTTACCCTGTTACCTGCTTTCCTAGCTCCTCAGCATCATCCCCACTTAATTATGTGCTCCAAGAGGCCAGAGAGGATGGCTGGTTTTGGTCTTCACTGTATCTTCAGGGCCTACAGTGGTTGGGCACACAGGATTCAATACGTATTTGTTTAATGAATAAAAGAAGTGGAGGAGGAGTTCCCGTCGTGGCGCAGCAGAAATGAATCTGACTAGGAACCATGAGGTTGCGGGTTTGATCCCTGGCCTCACTCAGTGGGTTAAGGATCCTGCATTGCCGTAAGCTGTGATGTAGGTCACAGATGTGGCTTGGATCCCACATTGCTGTGGCTGTGGCTGTGGCCGGCAGCTGTAGCTCTGATTGGACCCCTAATCTGGGAACCTCCGTATCCCATGGGTGCGGCCCTGAAAAAAAGTGAAAAAAAAAAAAAAAGGAAAAAAAAAGAAGTGAGGGAAATGCAGAAACTGAGCAACAGAGCAACTAACCCACTCTTGGGCACTCCTCCTGCAACTCTAGAGATGCTTCTATGCATCTCTGAGCCATTCCCACAGTAGGAGGGGTCAGATGGAGTGGCTGGTACAGAACTTTGCAAGTGATCATGCTGTGATCTCCGAGATGGAGGGATCGGAAACTCTCCTTTCCTTCACATTTAGGAAACTCAATTTGATGGTGCTTATAAATCATCCCTGCAAGAGGATCCCTTCTAAATGTTCCTTCTTCACCGCTCGGCTCCGTGTCCAATACAGTTGAAACGTAGGTGATCTCATAGTATTTTGAAACCTGAGTTTAGGTTCACAAAACAAATGTTTAGTAGGAAATCTATGAATTTGAATTACTGTTCTTTGAAAATATATATATATATGATTCATAAAATGAAACATTTTTTGGATTTCCATAAAATGAGACTAGACTTGCAAATGTATGAAATTCTAGCTTTTAAATACAGTTTTGTTTTGTTTTTTCCCAGGGTGGTGTCCCTCTGCATGTGTGTGCATTCTTTTTGGGTAATTCCACATGACCCAAATTCTCTGTTACAGGGTTGGCAGAAATATGTACATAAAATAGACCACTTTATGTAGCTCAGGGCTTCAGATTGTTCTACCAGATATTTTTGTTTATTTCCTATTTCATTTTTAAAGGACATTCTTCAGTATCCCAAAGTAATGATGCAATTTGGTTGTTTATGTAAATGTCTTCAAGGGGTTCTGCAGAAGAATTATTTCAGTGTTTGTTATATTGTGTAGAAATGTTCATAAATCATGTAAATTAGAAAAATAATAGGAAATGAATAATCTGCCTGCAGATTTGTTTCCATGATTAGCCATCCAAAGTCAACTGGAAAAAGCCCGAGATATTTGAAAAGTAATGGAGGGTCTTTTGTTTTGTTTTTCTTCTAAAAGGTGTGTAGAAAAGACATGAGAAAAGTGAGGGAAATGATTCTCTCTTAAAAACTCAGTGTCCTCAAAGGCATTTGACCGTAAGTGGAAGTAACAATAAAGTGGTTAGGATTTCTAGGATAAGTTTCCCCGAAAAGGGAGGACACCTCTTTTTAGGGCTATTCACGTTTGGAGAGGAAATTGAAAAGTTGATGTAATTTTCCAACCCTCTTCCAGAATTCAGGCTTTAAAGTTTCATTTTCTTAAACTTTTCATTTCCTTAAAATCAGCTGGCACTTTGGAAATTTTAATTTTACTATTGTATCCTGAAAAGTAGTGAATGTCCAGAAGACTCAGACTATGAAGGTGGTTACAACACATGTTTTTTAACTTCAACACATTTTTTGCATTCTTAACTCGACAAGAACACTTTCTGGAGCCAGTGAATGGAGATTTCACTGCAGGGTTCTCTGTTAGGTGCTCTAAACAACTCTTGTTCTTACTATCTTTACAGAGGTATTAGAGCTTATTCAAGGGGGAAGAAAGATGGGGACTCCAGTTTATAGGAGCCAGGACCTGTTTCCTTGCTAGCCTGCATACACATTTTGAGAAATCAAAGAGACAAGTTTTCTTCTTATTCACTGTTTACAGTGCAGTTGCTGTTTTGTTTGAAAGCAGTGGTACCTTACTCTCTATAATCCGAACCAAGTTTATTCAGATTGAATTTTGAGAAGAAACCTGAATTTGGTTAACCTTTTTGCTAGTCTTAGTTCATACTTAATCAGGCTAATTAAAAAAAAAAAAAAGAAAAGGAAAAAGGAGTTCCTGATGTGGTTCAGTGGGTTAAGGACCCAACATAGTATGCAGTTCAATCCCTGGCTTCGCTCAGTGGATTGAGGATCCAGTGTTTCCAGAAGCTGCGGTGTAGGTAGCAGATGGGGCTTGGATCCGGTATTGCAATGGCTGTGGCGTAGGCCAGCAGCTGCAGCTCCAGTTTGACCCCTAGCCTGGGAAATTCCATATCCGTATGGGCGGCCATAAAAAGAAAAAAAAAAGTTATTCCCATCCAAGCTTATTCTTGAAATGAAAAATGGAAAGAAATGGATAATTGATGCGGTCCCACGGTACAGCACAGGGAGCTATATCCAATCTCTTGGGATAGACTATGTTGGAAGATAATAAGAAAAGGAATATATATATTCCTATGACTGGGTCGCTTTGCTGTATAGCAGGAAATGGTACAACATTATAAGTCAACTATACATTAATAAAAAATATTTTTTTAAAGGGAAAGAACTTAGCTTCCCAGTATGTCTGATTCGTTTCCGTTTTTGTTGTTGTTGTTGTTAATCTCTACATATTGGAAGTTTAGAGTTTTGAGGGTGGAAAGGAGAGGAGCAATTGAAAGACTTCCAGAATGAGGGTGAGTTACTTTGGCTAAGCCTGGAAAATTCCTCTCTGATCAGTACCTCTACTACCTGCCCAGAGTGGGAAGTGTTAACCTTTTGGCTAACAAATGGATGCAGGTGATTTGGGCAGTGGCTGGAGGAAATGTCTGATGAAGCCCCTGCTGCATGGTCTGACTGGGATGGAGTGATGCTATTTTCCTCTTGGTCCCTCCATCCTTAGGCCTTCAAATGAGCCATCAAGGAATGGAAGGAAAGGTATGGGCCATGGGGTTACTGGTTTCTATCCCAGTTCTCAATTTCCTAGCTTTGTGGCCATTTATAAGTTACTCAAGCTTTTGTTCCCTTGGGGGCAAAATGAGGCTAGTAATGAACTTAGGAGAACTGAATATCTGCAGAAGCACCTGTTGCTTAGTACCTGTACAGCAAAGATTAGCTTCCATCTCTCTTCTGGAAGTAAGCGGGACAGGAGTGGGAAGACACAGGCTGGACCAGCAAGATGAATTGTGCCAAGGGGAACTCAGGGTAAGATAGTATATGGGGCAGTTATAGAGGTAGCTGCAGGTTTATTTAGCTTGAGTGTTTGGGTGGGTTGGTCCTTTTTCTCACTGCTAGGGTGGGAGCAATAGACTCTTGTAGCTTCTGTCCCAAGAAGAAATGGCACTGGGAAGTAGTGTTTCGGATGTAGAGTCTAAGAGCTAGGGATGCCTGTGGCCACTGTGGTAGCTTTGTTTCTACAAAGTATTCCTTTCCTTGAATATCTCAGCCTGATACAAGTTTCTCTTGCTTCCAAACTTTCTTCCTGTGCATGTGGCTATTCACCAGTCAGTGTCAGGCTTGGAAGAGCCCATAAATGTCACTTTGTCCCATCCTGCATTTTATTCTCAAATTCACATTCTGCCCTGCGGCATCTTTCCAACATTGGTCTTGACCTTTTATTTAAATTTTATATTATTGTTCAGCCCAGTGTGTATATATGTCCAATCTCAGCCCAGCTCTGCAGCTGTATATCACTTGGTGTCCACAACAGTATCCCAAACAGGGCATTTGATATGAATTGCATTGGGAAGAATGTTCTCTGCTGGAGGACAGGGAGGAGGCAGAACCATCTTATCTGTTTTTACCACATTTTTTAATGTATTGCCAGAGTCAATTTTAGGATGCATTTGGGTTAAATTAGTAGCTTGAAGAGAAAACTCAGCCAGAAGTAAGCTGAACATTAAAGCTTTTGAACTTGGACCATAATATTGAACCTTATGACTGACCATCTTGGGGTTAAAAGGTTAGAAAGAGGGTGGACTGAATAGTGATGTATTTTTAGTCTGCTTGGAATTATAGCTGCTTCTGGAAATTTTGGGTAAGCTGCCATAGGTCAGGATTAGAATAAAAGCCATAAATAAAGGTTCGAAAAATGTCCTTCAACATTTCAATATAGGGTTTGCTGTTGGCTTTAGTGGCAGTGTGCCATCTGAATGGATGTAAATAGTGTTTAAGTTTGTATTTTCCTATGAGTAATAAGTATTGTATGTAGAGATTTCCATTTCTCTTACTTAAATAGATCACCACAGAAGTTTGGTACGTAGTTGCCATGCACACAATTACTCCATGGCTGTTATTAGGAAAATTGTGTAAAATCAACCCTGCTATTTCACTATGTCTGAACCACTGCCCACCTGCTAAGCAGTATGGGGTCAAAAGATGTACCAGGGTAGTTCTGATAATGGCCGTTTTGGAGGTGGGTTCAGCTCTTCTCTCTACAGTCCCCCAAACTATCATAGGCTGTGTCACCAGAGAGGAAAAGTAATTAAAAAAAAAAAAAGAAAAAAATCCACACCCACCAAATTTTTATTGCCAGAACTGTGCTTTGCCAGTGAACCTTACTCTGGGCTTAAAGTACTTCTTTTAAACCAGTACTCCTTCATATACATCATTATGAGTTATAGGTCATCAATGAAGCTCAAACATTTCTTAAAGTTGGGAGTGTTGTATGCTAATTAGTCTACATTAAGTCATGAAAGAAATTCTGACATATAATACATATAGCATTACTGAACTTTTGCAAGCTGGCATTTTCAAGTTGTGTAAAAGTACATCGGAGTTTATCAAGACATTGCTTTTATACAATTATTGTATTAGTTATCTATTGCCATAATAATGCTGTGTAACAAACAACCACACAAAGCTCACTGACATACAAAAAGATACATTTATGAGTGCTGTTGGTCATCTGGGCAGTTTGTCTGGTCTTGAGTGGGCAGTTTGTCTGGTCTTGAGTGGAAGGCTCACTCATATGTTTGTGATCAGTCAGCTGAGAGCTGGTTGGTCTGGGAGCACCTAGGACAACTGGGCTCACCTCTATAAGATCTTTCATCTTCTGGAAGAAAATCTAGGGTTTTCTTTTAGCAGTTGCAGGGTGTTGAGAATGTGGAAGGGCAGAAAGCCATTTGAAGCCTAAGCTTAGAACCAGCACTCTGTCACTTTTGCTGCATTCTGGTGGCCAAAGCAAGTCACAAGTCAAGCTCAGATTCAAAGGTGGAGGAAGAGACTCTACTTCTTTATGTCATATAGCAGAGTATGCATAAGGGGATTGGTGAGAATTGGCACCAAATTTGCAAACAATTTGTTCTGGTTACTACCGCTGTTACACATTTCTAAAACTTAGTGATATAAACCATATCTAGTTTTGCTCACAATTTTCAGGTGTGTCAGGGACTCGGGAAGAGCTTAGCTTGGCAGTTCTCATTTGGGAGTCACTGGAGCTGGGTTTGCAGTACTCTGAAGACTCGGGGAAGCCTCCTCACTGGCTAGCCATTGATGTCTATGCATGGCTTTTCCAGCATGTAAGTCATTAGACTTCTTACATGACTGTGGCTTCCCTGGAAGTGGTGTCCCAAGTGAACAAGGCAGAAGCTGAACAGCCTTGTCTGAGGTAGTCTGGGAAGCCACATGTCTTCACTTCCAGCGCCTCCTGTTGGTAACAAGTCATTAATATCAGCCCAAGTTGTAAAGGGGAGGTGAAATAGACCTTACCTTTTTGTGCAAGGAATGTTGGTGAATTTGCAAACATGTTTAAATATCCCTGCAAATCTATAGCGGTTATTCATGGAGAGAAATTGATGTTAAGTCACAGTACTATGGTCTTTACATCTCGAGCACCCACCGTTTCCTTTAAATGGTGCACATACAAGTTCCATACTCAGATTTCTTATTTCGTATAGTTGTATATATTCTAAAGTAACTCAAAAAATGATGAAAGATAGCTGCTTATTTCGTTCCAGATTATCAACAATCAATGATTTTTTTTTCTTTTTTTTTTTTTTTTTTTTTTTGCTTTATAGGGCTGCACCCGAGGCATATGGAGGTTCCCAGGCTTGGGGTCCAATTGGAGCTACAGCTGCCAGCCTACACGGAATCTGAACCAAGTCTGTGAACTATACCACGGCTCACGGCAGTGCTGGATCTTTAACCCATTGAGCGAGGCCAGGGATTGAACCTACAACCTCATGGATCCTAGTCGGGTTCATTACCACTGAGCCACAACAGGAACTCCCTCTCAGTGATCTTTGAGAAAATGCATACATACATACTTTCTACATAATTTAATTAGTGTATAATTGTGCTTTAGGTTTTTTTTAAAGTTATTTTATAGACTTTTAATTTTTATTTTAATTGTCTAGGAATTTGTCAAGCTAATGATATCGTAATTGGCTTGGCACTGTCCCAGTTGAGGTAGCTCAGTTATTTACAATTACGCTAACTCGATGGCACCACATCTTGCATTTCTATTGCCACGTAACAGATTCCCCGCAAACTTAGCAGCTTGGAACCATGGCCTCTTATTCCCTCATGCAGTTTCCGTGGGTCAGGAACCCAGGAGTGGCTTAGCCCCTCATTAGATCTCATGAGTTTGCAGTCAAGCTGTTGCCTTGGCCTCTGGTCTCATCTGAAGGCTTCACCGAGGTGAGAGGATCTGCTTCCACCTTCACTTGCCAGGCAGCTGTCAGGAGACTCTGTTTCTGGCCACTTGGCTCTCTTCATGGAGCTGCCCATGACATGGCAGCTAACTTCCCCAAGTGGGTGATGAGAAGGGGAAAGAGAGAGAAAAGGACAGAGAGAGAGAGACAGCACGAGAGAAGAAGGGATGTGCTGACCCAAGGAAGCTGAGGTTCTTTATAACCTAACCTTGAAAGTTACATACCTTCGGTTCTGTCATACTCTGTCAATCTCACAGAACAACCGTGGTACAGTGGGGCAGGGGACGGCGCGTTGGTGGGAATGCCAGGAGCAGGGGATCATGGCTGGGGTGGTCTTGGAGCTTGTTCACTGCACGTTGCTGTTACCATCTTTGTACAAACTGCTTTTGGTTGAGGAACGAGAAGGAGACTTACTCTCAGCCTATCTCCCTAATGTGGAATTACCACATAGATTATAGAGATCAACAATTCAGTGACACCGTTTAAAACAAGTTGTAAAGCATTGTTACAAATATTTTTTTCTGTGGTTAAGATATTCTTGTCTTTAATTACCTTGCAGTTATTTTTATATTGTAAATGTGTACATGAACTACTTCAGAACATCTTACAAAAGTGCGTAGCTACTGGTGAACTTCTAGAACATGCCCTCAGTAAGCTTTGGTTTGAGAAAAAGAGGAAGAAGAGAGAGGGAACTGTTGGGTCCCATTATCTCCCAGAACCTTTAAAATTTTTTTTTTTTTTAATTCCTGGTTTTCATAAACGAGGCCACACTGCCCCCAACCTAATATAAGCCAGTGCCATTAGTAGTTCATTTAATGGGAGAAGTTTTAATTGGCAAGAAACTTGACCATGACAAAGCAGGACATGTCTTTCCCTGTTTATGTGACGTTGCAGTGCCGCTACCTTTACCGCCTTTGACGCAGCATAAGGGAAATGTGCTCCAGACGAGGGTACTGAAAAGGCTGTTCTCTGCCAGGTGATTTTTAAAGCTGTTCTTACAATCTGTGAACTAATTTAATATGTTATAAATGAATACGCCTACGTTTTGTGAGTTCACACCCCTCCCTTCGCCACTTATATGAGATAAAATACAACGGATTCATTTTCATGTCTGTAAAAATCTTTTCAGCTTTTCCAGAGGTACATCTGGATTCATTTACATGATGCACGTTCAATCATTTCAAAGTTTAATAAATTTTACGGCACCTTCCACGTTGGGGGCTCTTAATAAATTGCCATGACCAAGTTAAATGATGGGGTAATAAGGGCAGCACTCTGGAGGTTTTAGACTAGTGAGAGGGTTTGCATTTATAATGAAGTCGGGCCAGTGAGGGGCCAGGAGGAGCACCTGTATGAGGCGTGAGTGAGAAAGGACTGCCTTTCCAAGCCAGCCCAGCGACTACTCGGACCTGGGAGGGGGGGTGTGTGTGTGTGTGGTCCTCTCTCTGCTCCCCTCTGCTTTTAAAGACTTAGAAGAGCTGCCAGAGTACCTATGGAAGGTGTTTGATTTAAAAGGCTTAAAAGGAAACACTCCAGTTCGCCTTCTTGCAGGGGCATGCACGTGAGCAGTCTGCAGCTGCGGGGGCGGGGGGGGGGGGTAAGGAAAAACTCTGAGGGTTTAACCAGATTTTGAAGAAGAAAAAAAAAAAAATGCTCAAGCCAAGAGGGCCTTTGACCAAGAAATTCTTATCAACTTATGACACCCGGTGATAGCTCTACGAGCTCTTAACTCTGCAGCTGATCCGATCGGCTTCTGGCCGCACTGGGACCTGATGTAGTTTGCTGATATCATGTGGAGACTTCAGGAAAATGAGGTGATCATTTGCAGATTTCCGAAGTCTCTGCTAGATTCTTCACTCTCCCTTTCTCACAAGGGAACTTTCTGGGATACACAGCACAGCCGTATCAGAGTGGCAGTGCATTCTCTTTGACATTTCTGTTGAGGGGTGGTGGGGGCTTCAGTGTGGAGGCGTCAGGGTCAGCCGTGTTGGTGCTGCTCATGAGTTGGAGACTGCTGGCTGATGCAGGGACTAGTCTGTAAGCCAAGTTACACTGTTAAGGGTGGTTTTATGCATCAGAGTATGTGTATGTCTATGTGGATAATAAAAATATGTGTCAATAAGTTGTCATAATAAAATAGTGAAAGCAGTATGACTGTCCCTCAGAGTCCCTTGTTAGGTAAGTTATGCTGGATCCACACAGTGGAGTACTATACAACTATGAACAGCGTATGTCAATACAGGATGAACTCTGAGACTTGTCAAGTGTAAAAAGCAAGGTGCAATACAGAGCGCATAAATGACGTATTTAATATTATTTAAAGAAAAGGAAAGAAAGAGTATATACCGGTTTACTTGAGTAGAATAGCATTTTCTAGAGGGCTGTATATGAGCTACTAATATTAGGTGCCTCTACGAAGGCACCTGGGTAGTGAAGACAGAGTAGGAGTGGGTACTGTTCATTGTACCACCTTTTGCGCCTTTGGAATCTTACCAGCTAAATAAGATGAAAAAAGTGAAAGAAAACAATGTTGGAACAAAGATGGCACAAGTGAACCCCCAGAAGCTGGAGAACCAAGCCCTCTCTCCCTAGTTCTTTTCCATCGTGTTCCCAGTGCATAGTGCCTGGCACATGATAGATATTTAATAAATATCATTAACTGAAAAATACATGCCATGTGGAAAATCATTTTTATTTTATTTTTATTTAAAGAAATCCATATCAAAACTACAGGTAGGTATCGCCTCATACCAGTGAGAATGGCCATCATCAAAAAGTCTACAAACAATAAATGCTGGAGAAGGTGTGGAGAGGGTGGTTTTTTAGATTTTTTTCATTTTTATTTTAAAATCTATATTACATTCTTAGAAATCAATGCCATCAATAGGAACATTGCCTTGGTCAGAAAGAAAAACAAATTAAAAAAAGGAATTCGGGACGAAAAATTGTCTGGCTCAGGAGTTTGGATTTGGACACATATAGATATTTTTTCTTTTCAGGGCCTTACCTGCGGCTTATGAAAGTTCCCAGGCTAGGTCGAATCCTGTGCTGGCCACAGCCACAGCCACACGGGATCTGAGCCACGTCTGAGACCTAGCCCAGAGCTCACTACCACGCTGGGTCCTCAACCCACTGAGGCCAGGGATGGAACCTCATCCTAATGGATACTAGTTGGGTTTTTAACCCCCTGAGCCACAATGGGAACTCAGGAAACATTTTATATCCGTGTTTGTTAGCAGTTTTTCTGTTCGGTGTAAAGCCCTGTTTTCAAATCTAAATAGTTGATTATGTGAACTGAAATTATAGAATGAGAGGACTTTATCACTAATGGGGTACTCTTAGACTTTGTAGTTAAAGGCAGGCTGAGTCCTGAGTTTGCTTCCATCTGACTTTTCACTGCTCGCTAGTGGCAAACCTGATGGGTCTCCTGCCAAAGGATAGACTCTTAAAGGGGGCGTTGACTATGACCTATGAGAGGGCTTGACTGTGACCTACTAGGAGCTATGATTCTGAGATGCAGGGGGGAATGTTGGGTCCCTTGGGATAGGCTGGCCTGGATGTAAACGGAGGGATTAAAATTGTGTATTATGTTTTCACCCAGATTCACCCACTTGAGTTAAAATTCTCTCAAGAGTGCCAAGAAAAGTAAGCCAATGACTTGTCATGCACCACAACCCTGTGGTTGGTCCCAAACAGTGAATTCCAGCCACGCAGTCACTGTGTGGAGACGAATGACAGCTGGTATCAACACAGCATTTCAGGTGAAATGTGACGATGACATCCAGAGACAGACAAGTGGATTGTACCAAGAGCGGACCCTTATGCTCACATGAGAGGAGTTTCTCAGTCTGAAATAAAAAGATAAATAAACTCCAAATTGAGCATGTGTTGCTGAAAGAAGAGTTAGGTAGAAAGGAAATGTCCTCTGTGACCCCTGAGAGGCTTCTGTACAAATTCTAACAAAGTTTTTAAAGGGAGTTAATGGGGTTCTCTCCAGCTGTTGGTGCATGTTTATATAGCCGATTTCTGCTGAAATAAGTTTTCTTGAGATACTAAAACCAGAAAGCAAACAAAAGAGTGATGCTAACAAGTACATCCCTGTTTGGGGATGTGTGAAGAATGGACTGTAAAGTATTAAACAATGAAGATTTACATCCAGTTATTTACGTATAAGAAAACTAAAGCTGAGATTAAATGGCTTTTATATAGGAGAAACAGAAAATAGAATACGGAACATTTATTTCCTTTTTGTTGTATTTAAAATTTTTTCTTAAACCACAAAATGTTACCCTTCTGTGGGGGTAATAAATAGTCCTTATTATTATTGTTATTATTATTATTATTACTATTATTGCCTTTTAGGGTTGCACTCACGGCATATGGCAGTTCCCAGGCTAAGGGCTGGATCAGAGCTGTAGCTGCCAGCCTACACCACAGTCACAGCAACGCTGGATCATTAACTCACTGAGCTAGGCCAGGGATCAAACCCGTATCCTCATGGATACTAGTCGGATTCATTTCCGCTGAGCCATGACAGGAACTCCAAAATAGTCCTTGAGATTAGGGTGAATCTCTTTTTTGGGATTAAGGTTTGGATAATAGAATTTTCTCTATTATTCTCAAACCATCATCCCCAATAGATACAGTATTTTATAGTCCATCCTACTTTGAAGCCATACCTTAAGATCTTTTTTGTAGTTGTATTTTAAGGCCTGCACCTGTGGCATATGGAAGTTCCCAGGCGTGGGGTCGAACTGGAGCTGAGGCTCACGCCTCAGCCAGGACAACACAAGGTTCAGATCCAAGTTGTATCTGAGACCCGCTGCAGCACTGCTGGATTCTTAAGCCACAGAGAAGGTCAGGGTTAGGATGCGAGGAACCTGCATCCTCACAGAGATGACACTGGATCCCTTACCCACTGAGCCACAAGAGGGAACTCTGGCTTTTAAGATCTTAAATTGGTGCTGTAAGGGTTAACTGCGAAGCTGATAAACATGCAGATTCTTGGGCCCCACTCATGGGGATTCTGATTCCGTCAATTTGGACTGCAGCCCAGAAACATGAATGTTCTTCAAACATGCTAGGAGATTTGGAAGCAGTTGGCCTCTGAACTACTCTTGTGTTTCTGGTTTTTGTTTGTTTGTTGGTTTTTCTCTATAGAGGCTAACTTTTACTAGACAGTAAAGTCATGAAATATTAAAGCTGGGGTCGGCAACCTATAGCGCAGCACATGGACCAAATCTGGCCCGCTTCCTGTTTGTGTCAGTACAGTCTTATGGCCACACTGCATGCCCATCTGTTTGCATGTTGTCTATAAGTGCAACTCAGAGGTGAGTTGTTGGGCAGGTTTACTGCCTGACTCCTTACAGAAGAAGTTTGCCAGCCACCGTGTTAAAGGAAGAACAAGTCCTGATATATTACACATAATGCCTTAAGAGCAATCTGTGTAAGACCTTTACCAGAAGACTGTGATGGTTAGTAAGTTAGGAGTCTGTTTCCATTAGTCAAGAAAATTAAGACTCAGAATGGAGTAAATCCAAAATAGAAGATTAAAGTGGTATAAAACTTGAAGGAGAATATATGCCTCAGGCCACTGAAATAAGTGATTTATTTCATTTACCAAAGTTTGGCTTGGGGTGAAGGACATACCTGGCCCCCTACTGGGTGTGACTCTCAGTGTGTTTACACAAGATGTGTTCTAAGCTCACTTTGCCCTGGAAGTCGACAGGTGCATTAGCTAACCTAGAGAGGCAGGTAACACATGGGCCTTCATTTTTCCATCGACAGAGAATGCTGTCATTAATTCAGTTAGTGGGAAATGGATTTCTTGGCTTTGATAATTAAGCTGGCAAAGCAAATTTGGTTCCAACATTTTAATGAGCGAGTGTGGGTGGCCAACAAATTGCAGGTTCAGACATAAATGTTTCAAACGTGGGTGGCTGGCTTTTAACCCCGGGGCAAATTCTGTGATTGTAAGGAAGTTTTAGGCTGGTATCCAAGTTCAAAGAGTATTTACCAAATATTAAGAAAAAAGTGACCTACTCTAAGGAATATTATATTATTTGAAGACAGGATTATGTTGTTTATTGAGTGTGTTTGGGATGATAAATTAACATCGTTTGAGTCCATTCAAATTATACATTTGAGTCCATTCAAATTATATATTCATGAACATTGCACTTCCTACACAGGGAATTACCTCAAAGGAGAGAGAGAAATGAGAAAGGAAAGAAGTCGATTTGTTCCTTCTTTCTTATCTTCTAGTGCCTAACTGTTAAGATATTCAGACCCATCAAGTACTTTATGTCCAACCCCGGTTTTCGATCTGCAGAGGAATCAAAATCTGGGCTCTTATGAAATATAAGACCACTGTGGAAGGGAAATTGAGTTTGGACCCAAGAAATGGAGGGTTAATACTTTCATTGAATTTTCGTTTCCTTGGGGAGGCTCCAGCTGAGGCAGGGTCCTGCTGGGTTCTGTGAATGAAACTCACATCACAAAGAGAGGGCAGCTTTGCAAAAGAAAGTCATAGATTTCAATTTAGCTTGCTTTTCAGGCTGAAAAATAGTCTGAATTCAATGCTGATCCTGTTAGCAGAGATAGCAATGAAATGCAAAGCAAGTATGGCTTAGATGCTAAAGGAGACTAAAATACCAAGCTGCTTCTTGAGTTACTCTCTCTCTCATTACATAGAAGAATGAAATATGATTTGACATAATGTTCATTGTGTAGTTACCCTGGGCTCAGAAAACTAAGCCCTGTTACCTCATACTTCTTACATTTGCAGAAGTAATCCAGACTGTGACTTGAACTGGCCTGGAAAATCTATTGACTTCCAGATAGAAAGATATTGCCGTCTTTTACATTACTCTCTCTTATTCACCTGCTGACAGCTTATCAGGCTGGTATGTTCATTTTTTGAACAGAAGGTATCCAGACAAATAGTAATGCATTTTATGCTCTTAAAGAATTGAAGAATTGGAATTGTATCTTTTGCCTATTGTTTTTAAAAGTCAGTGTGTTGTGTTAAAAAGCATTATTTTATATTTGTACTGTTACCAAGGCTCTTTTCCCAGAATCATACCCCTGCCCCTCCCTTCAATTGAAAGCAATTACTCTTATCTAAGTTTTAGGAAGAAGCTGCAAAGAGGAAAAAAAACAACGTGTTAGATCCAACTAGGCCCAAGATGAGGGAAGGCTTGACTTCCAGTAGACCTTGAGTCTCATGATACACTTGTTGTAATGCATTAGCATGCTAGATGATACTCCCTTGACAGTTGCTATGACAACAACTGGAAAAGCCCAAACAAGGACTAAAAAGGAGTGTTGGATCATTTCTGGATCCCAAACACACCCCTGTTCTTGGGTAACACATGAATATTTCTCTCACTCTTTTCAGTTCCCTTCCTTTACTTCAGCTCTCCATTATATTTGGTGCCTCTGCCCATATTGGGTTGAGAAGTTGATTTGGGGGAACTAGGTTCCCACGTCTCCGTTCTCTGGTCCTTCAAGAAAGCTTGTGCTGTTCTAGTCTTAGCATCGGTTTCGTTATTTGGCTGCTCGAATCCAATCAGAGAAAGGACTTGCCTGTTTGCCAGGACCCCTGGCAAGTCCATTCGACCAATTCGACAACACTCTCAATAGTAACTTATATTCATGAATAGTGAATACAATTGTCAAGATCAGTAATAGTTTCTTCTTTTGTTACACCAAATGTAGTGTAGCTGGCCTGGAACATTCTATGAATGAAAAAGGAAAAACGGCATCTTGCGACTGAAAGTTTCTCTGCTTAAAAGTAGACTTGTCCTCCACTCCTCCTTCCATGAAACAGCTACTCTGGTTTTTCCATGTTCTGCCTTTTCTTTCCAGAATGCCCTTACAGCCCACTTGTGCCTGCTGGTGACGCCCACCTCCTAGTCTCAGGTGTTTCACATCTTATGGTATTTGCTTGTCCCTCTAGGTAGTGAGCCTCAAGGTCAGGACTAGTTCCTTTGTGTATTCCCAGTGTGTTGCAGAGCTTGGCAAAAAAACAGGTGCGTAGTAAGTACCACCTGAAGGTATTGACATATTAAAATCTCTAATCTTTCCTATAAAAAAAGTACTTCTTTAGAAATAATTTCAAACCTATAGAAAAGTTGCAAGAATAAAACAGAAATTATCATATACTTTTCACTTAGAGTCCCCCAAATTAATAGTTAATCACACTTGCTTCTCTCTTTTTCCTGCTCTTTCTTTCTATGTCTTTGTATATATACATATATGTATATCTCCTCTCTATGTGTCATTTAATTTTCAGAGCTATTGGAGAGTTGGTTGAAGACACAATGTCCCATTACCCTTTAAAACCATAATATATATTTTCTTAAAAAATGAAGAATTCTCTCTTGCATAACCACAAAACCACCATCAAAATCAGGATATTGACATAGATATAATTCTTCTAGTTAATGCTTTGACCCCATTGAAATTTTGTCAGTAATCCCAATAATGCCCTTTATAGGCCCACAATCTGGTTTAGAATCATGTATTACATTTAGTTGTCATGTCCCTTTAGTCTCTTTCTATAGCAGTTTTTTCCAAGTCCAAGTCAATAACTTTGTAGGATGTTCCTTAATTTGAGGCTGTCTGATGTTTCTTCATGGTTGCATTCAGGTTATGCTTTCTTGGGGGCAGGAATAAATACCAAGAAGTGATTCTCAGTGCACCATATTGGGGGTGCATGATGCTGGCTTGTCTTATCTCTGGTGATGTTAATTTTTGTCACTGGTAAAATAGCATCTGCTAAATTCCTACATATAAATTTAAGTAACTAGTATCATGTAATAAGTAGTTAGTAAATATCTTATGAGGAGACATTGAAAACTGTGTAAATATTCTGCTCTTCCTCAGATTTTTATGCAATTATTTCAATATCCATTGATGGTTCTTGACTGAATCAATTATTACTAAATGTATGGAGTTCTTGCCAGGTTGTTGCCAACAGTGATTTTCTACATTTTCATTCTTTCTACTTTTATTGCTTGACACTTCACTATAAAGTAGAATTTTCTCCTCCTCTTTATACATTTATTTAAATATAGATTCATGAAGTCTTATTTGATTCAATGGATTATAACTCATTACTACCATTGTTTATTTTGAAGTTCAAAATTTACCAGATTTGGCCAGCCAGGGACTCCATCAAGCTGGCTTCTATGTCTTTTAACATATCCTCATCATTCTTTGAGTACTTCCTTATTTATGGTCCAAAAGATGTTCTAGGAATTCCTGTTGTAGTGCACTGGAAACGAATCTGACTAGGGTCCATGAGGGTGCAGGTTCGATCCCTGGCTTCACTCAGTGGGTTAAGGATCCGGCATTGCCATGAGCTGTGGTGTAGGTCGCAGACACAGCTCGATCCCATGTTGCTGTGGCTGTGGCTGTGGTGTAGGCCGGTAGATGTAGCTCCAACTCAACCCCTAGCCTAGGAACTTCCATGTGCTGTGGGTACAACCCTAACAAGAAAAAAGAAAAAAAGATGTTCCAGGCTCCCCTTGTACTTTCTGTGCCCTGGAATCAACAATTTCCCCAAAGAGGACACTATAATTTGAAACTTCTCAACTATAGCTTTCACTGAAATGATGCTCTGTAAAAGTGGAATTATAAATAAATGAATCATGGAATATAGTAAAAAAGAAACAATTTCTCCAAAGATATCTTGTTCTTTTTAGTAGAGGATAGTATTTACAAATGAAGATCTGGGTGCTAAGTAGGTACTTTGCTACTGGGAGGTCATTGCTTCTAGGCTCTGTCAGTGAACAGAGCTATAAAATATGTGACTACACACACACACACACACACACACACACACACACACACACACACACACACGCATACACGCATTCCTATAATGATTTCTATTAAAGCCTTGTGCTTACATTGACACTTCAATTCCAGTGTAACACTCTGGGTTTATTCTAGTTGGAAGAATAATTCCTTTTCCATATTTATAACTCCCTCTCTGACTTAAAAGAAACTGACCCCAATTATCTTCAATATATTTTCTTATTTGCTCAAGCCCTGGGAACAACCAGACCTCACACCTGTGGGCTACCTTCTTGTTTCTGGGGAAAAATGTCCTTAAGTAGCAAGATTCATGAAACAGGAGAGATGCACACACAGAGAATATAGTAATCCACACAGTCTGAAAAACCAAGTCTGATGTACAGTCTCAAGGAAGGTTTTTGATATACAAAGCCTAAGTAACCCGAGGCCATGAGAAACTTCTGTGGGGGAATATGAGTAATTTATTATTTCTTAAATAATATGAACAAAACTTATTTTCCTTCCTTTGGGAGGGGGCTTGTAATCTCAAAGGTAAAATAAATTATATATATATATATATATATACCTAAAACATTATTTTTGCATCAAAAGTCAAAATCTTACTGGAAGAACTTCAAAACGCAAACTATATTTATTGTGGGTAGTGGAAAACAGGTTTTTTTTGGAAAGAGCAAATAAGATTTTAACTAAAAAGATTTTAACTAAAAATTAATAAGCTAATTAAATAAGCTGGTAGTTTAAAAGAGCTGATGCAAGGTATTTATGGCTCTCACAAGAGTTGTGGGTGTTTGTATTTGTGTGGGTGGGTGTACCTGCATGTATGTACACACTGAGAGGAGCGTGAGTTTCTCCACATCTTTCCACAGCATCAGAGAGGTGTAGATAATTTCTTTTACTTTTAGAAGAGATATTTGGGAGTTCTCGTCGTGGCTCAGTGGTTAACGAATCCGACTAGGAACTATGAGGTTGCGGGTTTGATCCCGGGCCTTGCTCAGTGGGTTAAGGATCCAGCGTTGCCGTGAGTTGTGGTGTAGGTTGCAGACGCGGCTTGGATCCCGTGTTGCTGTGGCTCTGGCATAGGCTGGTGGCTACAGCTCTGATTAGATCCTTAGCCTGGGAACCTCCATATGCTATGGGAGCAGGCCTAGAAAAGGAAAAAAGACAAAAAAAAAAAAAAAAAAAAGATATTTGCAAGAGATAATTCTTTCAGTTGAAAAATATGAAATATGACATGAAATGCTGATTTTTGGAGACTTTTTCATACATAACTACATGCTTTTTCAGACTGTGTAAAAGTTTATGAAAAAAATCTAAAAGCATGATTCAGAACTTTTTTTTTAACTCTAAATATAGCAAACTGTAAAAAGGAAATTTATTGTTGACAATATAAAACTTACTCTTGGGGAAAAAAGGTAACCTATAAATTAATTTCCAGTCTTTTGCTCCAAGAATGCCTTCTGTATCTTGGCTAAAATCAAGTATTCTTGAAATCAATAGTAATCTGATTGCCTACAGAGAACAGTTGCCATCCTGTGTTTTAAACCAAAGAGGAACTGTGCACTTTTGTGATAAATATAATTTAAAGGAGGATTATATTTCCTTTTTTAATTTATTAGCTATTGGTGCTGTTTATCCTGTTATCTATATTTCCTTTTCACTATTCAATTGCTAGCACAGAAAAAGAAATGTGATATTAGGATTGGTAGCAGTACAACTTAAAAAACTTGGAAGGGTGGAAAGTAAAGGCTCTCTTAAAATTTGCCTCCTTGATTAGAAAGATTGACTTGTGTGTTTAGAGTTTCAATTAACACTGTTCTCTGGTGGATACTATCTTATGTACTATAGACTGGCATGGGAGGGATTTTTACAGAATTTTAAATTCAGAATGAAGTGATATAACCAAGGTGGCAGAGTAAGAGACCCCAGAACTTCCAACTGCAAAGATCAACAATAAGATAGCTATCCATAACAAAAATTAGCTTTGGGAGAACTCTGTAGTCCATTTAAGAAACCTGAGCAACACGATGGAACAAAAAACTTGACAATAACCACACAAAAGTGAAGAAAGAATGGTTCATTTTGCCTGCATCATTCCATTTCCTAAGCTGGCATTGTTTAGTTAAAAGAGGGAATTCCCCAGATGGAAAGCGTTTGTTTTTCCAAGAAAGGGTTAGCAACCAGCTCCCTCACTCTTTTGGGGCACCAAAGGACCTGCTTTGGTTTCACCTTAGCCTTTTTAGTCTCTCTTTTTTTTTTTTTTTTTTTTTGTCTCTTTTTGTCGTTGCTATTTCTTGGGCCGCTCCCGCAGCATATGGAGGTTCCCAGACCAGGGGTTGAATCGGAGCTGTAGCCACCGGCCTATGCCAGAGCCACAGCAACACGGGATCCAAGCCGCGTCTGCAACCTACACCACAACTCACGGCAACGCTGGATCCTTAACCCACTGAGCAAGGGCAGGGACTGAACCCGCAACCTCATGGTTCCTAGTCGGATTCGTTAACCACTGCGCCACGACGGGAACTCCAGCCTTTTTAGTCTCTATGGTTCACTCACAGTGCTCACCAGTGACCACATAGTTACAGATGTGGACACTAGTGGCCTGAGGTGATAAGTCACCATGTCCCCTTCTACCTAGAGCCACCATATACTCAGTGCCCTGCACGCACTAGACCTAGGGTCACAACATGCTCTAGCAGGTCCCTACTCACAGGTGAAGGTCTTTCCTTTCCAAGTCACTCTGTAAAGTCTGGAAGAGGTGACTACTTCTTCAAATGTTTGAACATCTACACAAGGCTACAGGGATCATGAAGAATCAGGGAACCATGACTCCACCAAAGAAACACAACATACATCCAGTAACTGACCTTAAGAAATGGAGATATGGAAATTACATGACAAAAAAAATCAAAATAATCATTCTAAAGATGCTCAGAGAGCATCAAGAGAACACAGATAAAAAAAACCAATCTAATGAAATCAGGAAAACAATACAAGAACTTTCAACAAAAAAAAAAATTAAAAAAAAAAGAAAAAAAACAACCACATTAAAAAAGAACCAAACAAATTTTAGAGCTGAAGAATATAGTGACTGAACTGAAGGCTTACAACAGAGAACTTCAACATCAGACTGGACAAAACATAAGAAAAAAATCAATGAGCTTGAAGACGGATCATTTGAAATTGGCATCAGAGGAGCAAAAAGAAAAAAAGAATGAAAAAGAATGAAGAAAACCTACAGGACTTATGGCACATCCTTAAGAGAAACAATCTATGCATCATTGGAGTCACAGAGGAGAGGAGGGGAAGAAAGGGTTAAAAGCTTATTAAAGAAATAATGGCTGAGAACTTTCCAAACCTGAGGAAAGATTTGGACATCTACATTCAGGAAGCTAATAGATCACACCCAAGTTTCAAGCCAAAGCCATCTTCTCCAAGACATTATCATAAAACTGTCTAAAATCAAAGACAAAGAGAGAACCTTAAAAGCAGTAAGAGAAAAAAAATTTCTCTCATACAAAGGAACCCCCATGAGGCTATAAGCAGATTTCTCAGCAGGCCAGGTGAGAGTGGGATGATATATTCAAAATGCTGAAAGAACAGAACCACCAACCAAGAATATAGCTGACCCTTGAACAACATGGTTTGAACTGCATGGGTTCATTTATCCACAGATTTTTTTTTTTAATAGTAAATACCTTAATACTACATATTCTGCAGTTGGTTTAATCTGAGATCATGGAACACCAAATACAGAGAGCTAGTGGATTCAGAGAGCTAACTATAAGTTATACATAGATTTTTGATGGTAAGGAGGTTGGTACTCTTAACCCCCCTTCATTGTTCAAGGGTTAACTGCTTTACCCAGATATAAAGATTTTCCGTAAGAAACAAAAGCTGAGAGAGGTTCATCATCATTAAACTAACTCTACACCAAATGCTCTAAGTTCTCCAACCTAAAACGAAAGGGTGCTAACTAGTAACATGAAAATATATAACACACCAGTAAAGGTAAGATGTAGTCACATTTAGGATACTTTAATGCTGTAGTATGATGGTTAACCACTTAACTCTAGTATAAAGGTTAAGGAACCAAAGTATGAAAAAATACCTATAGCTACAATAATTTATTAATGGATTTACAATATAAAAATATTTAAATTATTTCATCAAAAACATAAAATGTGGGTAATGAAAGTAAAGGGGTAGAATTTTTGTATGCAATCGGAGTTTTGTTATCAGCTTAAAATAGGATGTTATATCTATAAGTTATTTCAAGTAAGCCTCAGTAGCCACGAAACAAAAATGTTTAGTAGATATGCACAAGATAAAGAGAACTCAAAACAGAACCTTCTGGGGTCAAAGTCATCACTTTCCAAAGCAAAATAGCAAGGAGGAAGAAAGGAACTAAGGAACTACAGACAGCCAGAAAACAAGATGACAATAGTAGTAAGTCCTTCCTACCAGTAATTACTTTAAATGTAAATGGATTAAATTATCCGATCAAAAAGGCATAGGGTGTCAGAACGGATTAAAAAAAGACCCAACTCTATGCTGTTTACAAGAGACACACATAGACTCAAAATAAAGGGATGGAAAAAGATATTTCACTCAAATGGAAACCAAAAGGAACCTGGGGGGAGATATACTTAGACAAAATAGATTCAGAATAGATGAAAGAAAAACCTGACAAATATCCCTTCAAGTGATGATTAGCTTATGTTTGATATTATCATTCCTCAGGATTGATTGATAGTCTTTTACCACTTGTCTGTAGCAATTTTCCTATCATTTATAACTTGTCAAAAAAAATTATGTTAGGTTTGAGGAGGATTTGGAATTCTGAGGATGGTTTTGATTCAAGGAGATAACAGAAAGTAGCTAAAATGCAGGGGGGAAATGAGAATGAAGGACCAATAATGCCTGAGAATCTGAAGATGTACATAATGTTCTCAGTATTTTTCCATTACAGCTGAAATCTTTGGCCTGTTAGGAATATCTGAGCTCATTTAACTTCATGATCTTCAGATCATATTTTTGGAGCTCTAAGTTCAAGTTATGTTGATGAAGTGTGCTCAGATGGTTCAAAGAAGTTAGGTTTTGGGGGCCGAATCACAAGAATGTGTTGGATAAACGTGACTGCTGTCTAGCTTTGAAAAGAAGATGAATTGGGCCAAGGTCTGTGCCCCAATCACCCAGCCACTGGGTGATTGTGCAATCACAGATATAGTAAGAGGAAATTCCTTGCCCTCCTGCTCAACAAACTTAGGGCCAACATACTCTACTTGACACAAAACACAAATCTTTTCTGAAGGCTTATATTGTGCGATATAATATTAATAGTGAACTTTAGAGATCAACTTCTGCTGGGTGGATAGGGTGGGTGCTATTTGAAAATATCCAATCTCTATCATCACTAGAGAACACTGACATGCTGAAGGAACCATGGGCTACTGGTAAATAGTTTTTTCTAGAAGATACACTCCTCATTTATTTTCATTGTCTCTGGATTAAAACTTGATAGGGATTAGTAATATTTTCTTAGCACCAGAATCTGGTCAATGGAGTTGTCTGGGTCCCTTGAATCATTGCAGCATGCTATAGAGGTAAAGCATCCCCTTTCTAAGCTTGAAAGGCAGCTGGGATACTGAAAGTAGGAGAGATGTGGATTGGCAGGTTGGTCTGACTAATAGGCTCCCCTCTCCCCCCAATGGTAGGCCAGTTCATTCTGCTACCCAAGTTGGAGCCTAAAGTCATTTTTATTGGCCAGGCTGTCTCGAAATTGCTTGTTTGGTTTCAGTCATGGCAACAGTGGGACCACATGGCTGATATGCATCCCTTTGAATGAGCACATTGTTAATTAAGAAATGGCTGCTTGCTTTGGAGTTCCTGTCGTGGCTCAGTGGTTAACAAATCTGACTAGGAACCATGAGGTTGCGGGTTCGATCCCTGGCCTTGCTCAGTGGGTTAAGGATCCGGCGTTGCTGTGAGCTGAGCTGTAGGTCTCAGATGCAGCTTGGATCTGGCGTTGCTGTGGCTCTGGTGTAGGCTGGCAGCTACAGCTCCAATTCTACCCCTAGCCTGGGAACATCCATGTGCCACGGGTGCAGCCCTAGAAAAGACCCCCCCCCCCGAAAAAAAAAAAAAAAAAAAAAAGAAATGGCTGCTTGCTTAGCCCAAATACAGTTGAAATTAGATCCAAAATTTGTTTTCTAACCTAGGAGCTCAGCCGTCTAGGCACTTAAGGCAGAAGTTTATACTCAGCATGGCTGGTAAAATCTTTATCATTTGTTCTCTTCACTTTGGTGGAGCTCATAAGCCATCTTAAATTATCCTGAAAAGAGTTGCAACCGTGTATGTTGTGGGGCCATCCTTCTTTCCACCAACCTGCTAGTGTCCAAATGTACTGACACTCAAGAGGCAGGGCATTGGCATATCATTGCCATCAGCTTTGCAGGAGCTGACTCAGGCAACCTTTGTGCCCAAGAAGGAGGTCTCGGTCTATGAGATGCTGAGGAGAGTGACCAACTTCTTGTTTCTCCTTGAAAAGGAGAGGGTTCTATAGAATAAAGTAGCATCTGGGAAGAGAGAAAAAGCAGGGAAGGACAGGCTTAGTGTGATTACCCTAAGGGGAACATAGCTCTTAATTGGAGTTGTGAGAAGTAGAGGTGTAGCTAGGATATATGGGAATCAGATTGGGAAGAAGACAGTCAAAACTTTTAAGACGTGTCACCAAGAGATGCTGCGAACTGCCAGGATGCCCTGAGAGATATCATTCATGGCATGAGTCAAGACTGAACCTGGGAATCAGAGGTGAGAGCATGCATTTGGCGATGGGAGATAGGTGAGTTCTGCCAAAGAACATCTGTTTTTATTTATCATGACTTTTTAAATGAATTATCTACATAGATTGTGGCGATGTTTGCCTCACTGTGAATATCAGAAGAGATGTATGCTTTTTTATTGGATTTACTATAATTTCACACCTCTTTGAACAATATGCCTCCTAAATATCTAAACTTCATGAGCCATTTCAATTCTCTATGAAATTGTTGGCCATGGATGTTAACTTTCAACTCTATGTACCTGTGTTTGTTTTCCGTGTCACTGTAACACATTATCACAAGCTAATAGCACAAATTTGTTTTCTTAAAATTCTGAAAGCCAAAGGTCCAATGAGGGTCTCACAGAGTAAAATTTCGGAGTCAGCAGGTCTGTCTTCCTCTCTATAAGCTCTAGGGTAGAATCTATTTCCTTGCTTTTTCCAGTTTCCAGAGGCTCGTGGCCTCATCCCTGAGAGTTATTATTCTGCCTACCAGCAAATACCAAAAAAATAAGGGCATTGTTTTTGTCTTTTTGTCTTTTTAGGGTTGCACCCATGGCCTATGGAGGTTCCCAGGCTAGGGGTCCAATCGGAGGTGTAGCCACTGGCCTACACCAGAGCCACAGCAATGTGGGATCTGAGCCGTGACTGTAACCTCCACCGCAGCTCACAGCAATGCCAGATTCTTAACCCACTGAGCAAGGCCAGGGATCAAACCCGAAACCTCATGGTTACAAGTCAGGTTCGTTAACCACTGCGCCACGACCAGAACTCCCAAGGGCATTGTTGATAATGGTTAAATGCAGATGATTTTGGCCTTTCTACAGTGTGAGCAATTTATAGGACATACTTCTGGGTTTGCTTGCAAATGGGCTTTTGGACATTTCAGTTATCACCAAAATAGATTCAACTCATTTTATCTTACTTAGAGAGTGGAACAAGATTCTGAGTAAAAAGAATTATATAAGATTTGTTCTTCCACTCTCAGAGAGGAGTCTGTGGCCTCCTATGAGGAAGAAAATGTCTCAACTTCAGAGGAGATGATCTCAACAAGAGTATTCATCATGATCCTGGTCACCTTGCCCTGTTCTCAGTTTAAAAATTATTCCAGTTTGTGAGAAGAAATGTAACTGTTCTCTCTCTCTATTCATTAAAATAATAACATTGACCTGATATTTAGGTGAACAGACGTAGTTTTGTAAAATTTATGATAGGAAAATTTTACCCTTGTGTGTGTGTGTATGTATGTGTATGTGTGTGTGTGTATATATGTGTGTATGTATATATATGTATGTATGTATATGTGTGTGTGTGTATTTAAGGTATATAGGGTTTTTATACCTTTTTTGAAATGATTGGATTAAGGAGAGTGAGAAAATCTTTCTACCTCAATCCATTTTCATTTGTTATTTTGGGAGACAAAAAAATGTCATAGAGATTGCCACTTGTTTCCATGCATTTATGAAAGAGTTTTAACTCTTTACTTTCTTCATTTGGGGTACTCCTACAGGGTTTTGACTTCTGTTAAGTTACTTACTTGTTTAACTTAGGTCTGACAGGTTGATACTCCCAAGTGCTTTGTGAGTCTATTTTTTTTTTTAATAAAGAAAACTGTGCTTGTGCTGTTTAGAAATCTAATTCTTACTTTTGCACTAGATTTGAGGTCAAGAATTGTATATAGGAAGAGCTCAGGAAGCACAATATCATAAGCTAACAATGCCATTGTATTATTGTTGGAAAAATTAAGCTCGTGGAGCAAGTTATATTTGGTAATACACCTAAATGATCATATGTTCCTTAAAATTAAATTCATTCACTTAAGAGGGGCAGGGTAATAGGATAATGTGATGTTAAGAGCATAGGCTCTAGAGCCAGTCTATCTGGGTTAAAATCCTTGACTCTGCCACTTGCCAGAGTGACCTTGGGCAGGTCACTCTACCCCACCTGGCTTCATTTTCCTCACCTGTACAATAGAATAGGAAACTAAACGCATTTACGTACATAAAGCACTTGGAGAGCTGCCTGATCCATAGTAAGTAAATCAAAGTATTTATGATGATGATTATATTTAAGCTTCACAGCAAAAGTATTCATTAAGTAGTCATTATTAAGCATTTATCAAGTTTAAAAAATCCTTAAATTAGTCAGATCAACAGTAGAAATAAATTGATGTTACAATGGTATTTCAAAACCAGTAGTACATTGTGGTTAACTGTTTGTTCGTCCTCCATTTGAATAAGCCAACTAAAGCCAGAATTTTCTGTTTCTTAAAAATTAGAAGGCAGATGCTATTTATTTGAAAGAGAATAAGCGGGAATTACTCAAAATATACATGGTCTACCATAAACACGATGCCACCAGTTCCTTGAAGTAAGAAGTGGAAAAATTCCTAATTTAATTGAGGGTGCCCAGGGACTAAGTGTATATTTCAAGTTACACTGGGAGTTTGTTTTTTTTTGTTTGTTTGTTTTTTTAATTTATTTTAGTTGTTAAATGCAAGACTGGTTCCTGTAGAGGAACTAGATCCCAACTTAAACCTTTATATATGTACATAAAGCATCCTCTGCTCCCAAATCCCCTTTAACCCATGAATGTATGCTGCCTAATTCTGCCCCCATCCAACCCTCAGAACAGGGCATCTGTGGCCTAATGATCATCTCCCTGCCTGAGTTCCCAGTCTGGAAGATGCAGAAATTGTCAGCTGTGTCCCAGCATCCCAGTGAGGCTGGGAGGGTACGTGGGATAACAGTGTACTGTGTGAAAGTCCAGGGGCAAGTGTTACTAAATACGCCTTCTGTTCATTCTGCTTCCAGAATTCATCCCTACCTGCCCTTTTTCAGTCCGTCATTTCTTTCCTGTGCTCTGCACCAGCCCTTTCCCTCTCAGGCTCCCATATTCTTTTTGTCTCTGCTAGTTATTTTTACCCCCTGATTGTTTTAAATTGTTCGGGACTGATTTTTATGAATTAAAGAATTATTTAAGACATTTTCTTATTCTTCTCTGGATTCCTCTTCTTTCTAGTAGTGACTCGTCACTTCAGTTCCAAAAAGTGAAACAGTTTTACCACGCCTGTCATTATGTATTTCTACTTACTTTGGTATGACCTAAGGAATATTATTTTGGAAGATGTTATTTTTAGTAATTTCACATTTGTAACTTAGAGTGCAAGGGCATCCTGGAGTTAGTAGCCTGGGCAAAAACTTGCACACAGTCTCCAAAACATTCAAAAACCACAGGACAACTGCACTTAGAATATTATGATTAACTGCGGCATAAAGGGCTGCAAGTTCCAAGCAGCTCATCCGTGAGGCTGGGGAGGGATTCAAGAAGAGGGAGTGCAAAACAGCAAGACTTGAGAGCTATGATTTCTAAGGTAACTTGAGGTACCAGTGCCTCCCTTAAATAGTTTCTTTAATAAGGCAACTTGCTGAATTGTTCAGGGCAAACATGAGGAGGTGCTTTGTAGAATTAGTTGGAAACTGGACCAAACCATCAATCTTTTGCCAGTTTGTGGCAAGTACACTAGGTTTTGTTGGCAGCATGAGCTATATGTTTAAAAATAGTATCTTCCAGAGTTCCTGCTGTGGTACGGTGGGTTGAGAATTTGACTGCAGTGGCTCAGGTTGCTGTGGAGATTCAGGTTTGATCCTGGGCCCTGAGCAGTGAGCTAAAGGATCTAGCATTGCTGCAGCTGCAGTGAAGGTCGCAGCTGTGGCTGGGATTCAATCCCTGGCCTGGGAACTTCCATATGCTGCAGGTGCGGTTATTAAAAAAAAAAAAAAAAAGTATCTTCCATTATACTCTTGCTCTCTTTTTTTTTTTTTTTTTTTTTTTTACATTAACAGCATAACTGGTTTAGAGCATAAAAGGGGATGACAATTATGATGGGAAGTGGCATACCTAACACAAGTCCAGTCTGATTCTCCCCCTGCAATTATTCTCCCCCTTTGAAATTATTAAATACAACTTTATGGAAAAAAATCAATTCGTTGTCCTTTGTTTTCTCCTTTTGTCACAGACTGGGTCAGCACTGATTCAGAACCACATACCAACACTTAGAAGTTAACACAGTACAGTTTCTCTCATTTGTGATTAAAAATTCAGATGCAACTACTGTATAGAATAAACAACTAGGTCCTACCATGTATCACAGAGAACTATATTCAATACCCTGTGATTAAACCATAATGGAAAATAATTTGAAAGAGAATATGTAGATACATATCACTGTGCTCTAAACCAGAAACTAACACAGCATTAAAATCTGCTGTACTTCAATAAAAAATTAGTAATTGGGAGTTCTGTCAAGGCTCAGGGGTTAACGAACCCAACTTGGATCTACAAGCGTGCAGGTTCCATCCCTGGCCTCACTCAGTGGGTTAAGGATCAGGTGTTGCTGTGAGCGGTGGTACAGGTCACAGATGTGCCTTGGATCTGACATTGCTGTGGCTATGGTATAGGCTGGCAGGTGCAGCTCCAATTCAACCCCTAACCTGAGAATTTCCATATGCTGCGGGTGCAGCCCTAAAAAGACCGGAAAAAAAAAAAAAAATTAGGTGCAGAGAGAGGAAGTGTCTTATCCAAATATCACAGGATTTATTTGTGACTGGGACAGTCATTTCATGATTCATGGAGAGTATTCTTTCTACTATATGTTGCCCATTATTACAGGAAATTTGTTTTATAGCTTTGGTGTTTTATTAAGGCTGTACTGCTGTTGGTTTCAGATTTAGCCCATTGATTGAATACCTTCTAGTGCTGGGCATTATAAATATTTTCACTTAGCAGACATTTATATAGTGTTTATTAAGAACAAGGCATTGTTCTAAATGCCTTTCAAATAATAATGCGTATAATTCTTAGAGTAATGCTAAAAGATAGATATAATTGTTATCCTCATTTAAAAATTAAGAACAATGAAGCCCAGATTGCTTAAGTACTTGTTCTAAGTCGTAGAGCTAGTAAGTGGTGGATTGAAATTCAATAGAGACTCATTACAATTAAACTCAATTGCCTACCCTGGTTATAAATAGTGGGTCTGATACATATAAATGCATTTGATCAAATTTTAATTAACATTAGACCAGACATCATAAAATGCACATTTTTTTTTTTTCCTTAGGGATCTATCCGTCTAAGGATATTGTTAGATCCCTATTGAACTCAGCTATAATCAGATGCTGAGATTTGATGTGTGCCTTAGTTACCTTGGGCTGCTGTAACAAAATACTGTAGACTGGGTGGATTAAACAACAGACTGTTTGTTTTTTTTTTCTCATAGTTGCAGAGGCTGGCAGGTCCTAGATCCAGTTCCTATAGATTCAGTTCTTGCTGAGGATCTTTCTGGCTTGTGACAGCTGCTTTCTTAGTGTGTGCTCACATGGCCTTTTCTCGGTGTGAGTGCCCAGAGAAAGTCATATTTCTCTGCCTTTCTCTTCCTATAAGGGCACTAATCCTATCCTGAGGAGTCCTACCATGACCTAATCGTACCCAAGTACCTCCCAAAGGCCCCACTTACATATACCATTACTTTGGGGGTAGGGCTTCAACTTATGAATGGGTGGGTGACATAAGCAGTCAGTCCACACCTTTGTGCATATTTATCTTCTTTAGTCCTTACGAAATCTATAAACTGAACTTACTGCTTATGGATATAATTTATATATCTTAGTGTGAAGCCTTTAGAATCCTAGTACAGTGCAAATTTAATTGAATGGTGTAGCCGAGAGAAACCTAAAAATTAACCAGGAACCCATAGAGGGAAAGGACCACACATGGCAGCATCTCCCCAGGTCTGCTCTGCCCAGTTACAATGATGTGGTGATTGGGGAGTGACATTGAGACTATCGCTTGTTGAATTAGTGATAATGCTTATGGTGATTTAATAGTTTTGAGGAGCATTTTTCAGGGGAAAAGTCAAAGTAATCTTGTGCAGGAAAGTGAATCAGAAAACACAAATCCAATTGCATCAGCAGAACCCTATATCTTATCAGAGTTGGGATACCTAGTGGAGAAATGTGGGCAATTTATATTTGGACACTTGGCAGATAAATTTTATTTTATGTTTAGGTAAGGATTCAAGACTTCTGAACTGTTTTATTCCGTGATTTGTTTTTTATACTTGCTTCTTGTAACTAGCAAGTAGTGCCAAATCAACACTGTATTTCTGTCTTTTCTTTGTCTTAACTGTCAGAATAAATAGTCTGTAGAAAAGGATGAGAAAAAGCTTTCATCTTGAGATGTTCATCAGAAGAAGGGCAGGTAGAGGAAGTCCCTTCTCCAACACCATTTGATGGAATCATTCTCGACCCTTTTGTCCTTCACCCACAAAAGTTCCAGCCTGTCAGAGACCTCACGGAATTTCGTTTAGTTCTTTGAAGACATTAGTGGCAGGGCATAACAAAACAGTTATTTGTAATGATAGGAAAACATCACAAACTTGTTTTTAAAAATTGTGGCATCTTGGAGTTCCCGTTGTGGTGCAGTGGAAATGAATCTGACTAGTATCCATGAGGATGCAGGTTCGATCCCTGGTGTCAGTCAGGGGGCAGGGATCCAGCGTTGCTGTGAGCGGTGGTGTAGGTCGCAGACACGGCTCAGATCCTGAGTTACTGTGACTGTGGTGTAGGCCAGCAGTTGCTGCTCTGATCACACCTGGGAACCTCCATATGCCATGGGTGCAGCCCTAAAAAGAAAAAAAATTGTGGAGCCTATAGAAAAGAAAGAAAGAAAGAAAGAAGGAAGGAAGGAAGGAAAGAAAAGAGAGAGAGAGAGAGGGAGGGAGGGAGGAAGGGAGGAAGGGAGAGAGAGAGAGAGAGAGAGAGAGAGAAAGAAAGAAAGAAAGAAAGAAAGAAGGAAAGAGAGAAGGAAAGAGAGAAAGAAAGAAAGAAAGAAAGAAAGATTTACCCTGGTTTTATGAAATAAGAACCAGTGGAAAAAGTGTGTGTCCAAGATGAAAAGGATACCTTGTGGTCCAGGAAATTTAGGTGAATGGCAAATGGGCTATAGATGTTCTAACCTTGCTGGAAATACTGTCACCTTTCCAGAGAGCCACTCCACTATAAACTTTACAGAGTCCACACTGTATAGATCTCTAGCTTGGAGAAGTAGTGATTGAAATTCAATGTGCACAGATCTGAATATTAATTTTTAAAAATATACCTCTGAAACCAGCCATTTCAGCAAAAAGGCGAAAGGAAAAAAAACATTTTTCCAGGTTTAAGCAGTCTTAAGAGCCTGCATAAATCTTGATGGTTAAAGAACAAAGTCTTTTTCTTATCGATGTGAATGTTTTGTGAAATGGCTGATTTTGAGAGATGCACTTGCCATGCTTAGCTTTTCCTAAAAAAAATTTTTTTTGTTCAGAAATGATGCTGTTATTGAAACAATATGGGTGAGAATCTGTCTCAAACATGTAATTTTTTCCACCTATTGTCTCCATGGTTTTACATTGTTTAACAGCTTTTAAAGAGACTTCAACAGAGTTGCACTGATATACACAGGAGGGAAAAAAATTACTTATAGTTATAACAACCATTTCATTTTGATCTTGAATACATTTAATCAAAGAGATAAAAAAAATCCAATGTCAAAATAACCTACTTCTTTGACTACGTTAAAAAAAGCCCACAGTTTATTATCATTTAGTCACTTCTTGCAGGAAAGCCTTACTAGTAGGTAACTTTAGATTTTTTTTTTTTTAGGTGAAAGTAAAACATTTTGAGAAAACATTGCCTTTGCTGAAACAACATTATTTCCAATAAATAAGCCAGTCATTCATTTAGTCCTTTGTTTATGAAACAGTTACTGAGAGAGTCCTTTGAGCTGGGGGCTGTACTGTGTGTGGGGATAAATAAAACACAGATCCAGCTATGGTGAAATGCACACTCTTGAAAGGTAAATTTCATCTGAAGATTACCAGTAGAAAATAGCCATTTAACATGACCTATCAGTATGCGATACCCAAAGCAGACAGTCTTTAAGGTAGCATGCTGCTACCAATTCTTAATTCCATTCCAGGAAACTCAAACGACTTTTTATCATGGAGTTCCCGTCATGGCTTAGTGGTTACCGAATCCGACTAGGAACCATGAGGTTGCGGGTTCGATCCTTGCCCTTGCTCAGTGGGTTAACGATCCGGCGTTGCCATGAGCTGTGGTGTAGGTTGCAGACATGGCTCGGATCCCGTGTTGCTGTGGCTGTGGTGTAGGCTGGCAGCTACAGCTCCGATTAGACCCCTAGCCTGGGAACCTCCATATGCCGTGGGAGCAGCCCTAGAAAAGACAAAAAACAAAACAAAACAAAACAAAAAAAAAACCAAACGCTTTTTATTGAATTAAAGTTGAATATAAAACATTTTATGATCCCTCTACAGTATATGGAAGGTGGCCAGCAGTCTGTTTTCCAGTTGGGAGAAAAGTAGTAACTTGATAAGCCTTCTCAGCAAGACTATGTCTTCATCAAGTCTGTCTCTCATTCCTGGTTAACTCTCCTCATGGCTTGTTAAGACCTAACCAATTTTTTGGTGAAGTGGTCTTGTCATGAAGGGCTCAAGTACTATAATTTTCTGAGGTTCTAGTCTGTCGTTTGCCGTGTTGCAAAACAGGCACCCCCGTGCCCTGAGGGAGAGGGCTCACTGGCACCCAGATTGCTGGCCAGCCTGCATGCTTACTTGGGGGCCTTTAGGCTTTTCCAAGATGACGCCTGGTTGATTCATTCCCGAATCTCAAGCATTGACATTTGTATAAAAATATGGGAGTGTATAGGGCAGGAAGTTCATAGCAATCAGCTTTCCTTGGAAAATATTTTTCCTTTTCAAAATGGCTATTTTTAAGAAGGGATGTTAGAAACTTTAGTTAGTTTGAAGATGAGTATGTGTTTTCCTTTCATGATGGCACACAATTATTTTCAGTAAAGGCTAAAAGAAACCATCCTTTTTTGTTGTCTAGCCAATAACTTCCTAAAATGAGCAGTGCTGATTTACAGGTCTGGGCTGCGGTGGCTGAAAGCAGAACTTTGGGGCGTTTCATTTTTGTCTTTAATTTGAACTATCAGAGTTCATGTTTTGTGGAGAAGGAAAAGCAGTTCCAAGCACACATAGGGGGAGCATCTGCCTGGCATATTCTCAGCTAATCCCTGCAGCTCCATGTGCTCAAATACAGTCTTGCCAAAAGCCAATGCTAATTTAATGTGTATGGAAATTATTTATTCTGAGTCATGAGTTACTTTTCTTAGCCGTAGTTGTTATTGGTACTGTAATAACTTGGCAGCATTTCACCATTTTTTCTTATGTCTGGCTCATGTTAGCTTGTGTTCACTCCATCTCACAAAAACCCAAACAAACATAAATTTCATAGGACCTACTTGGCATCTGGCAGTGTTTCACACAACTACCTAATTTATTTATTGAAATTCATAGTAAAGATGGCCCATCATGAATTGATACAGTGTTGAGGCCCTGCCACACTCTAGCTGAGTCACTTTGGGCAAATCACTGAGCTTCTCTGAGCACTGGAGTCTTGATACAGGGATTGGATTAGAAAATCTCTAAATTCCATCTAGCTTTGAAGAAATTTAGAGATTTTGGATTTGATGAACATAAGTGTTCCTAGGATGAATTTGAGTTTGCAACTCTCTGAGACTTTTTGCCACTTGGGGATGCCATTGGAAACATGGAGATGTGCTGTGAAAAGGTGGACATTGGCTCCACCAAATATTCAAGATGAGAGGTTGGGGAGTTCCTGTTGTGGCTCAGTGGTAGTGAACCAGACTAGTATCTGTGAGTTTCAATCCCTGGCCCCGCTAGTGGTTAGGGATCTGGCATTGCTGTGGCTGTGGCATAGATCGCAGATGCAGCTCGGATCCCGCGTTGCTGTGGCTGTGGTATAACCCAGCAGCTACACCTCTGATTTGACCCCTAGCCTGGGAATTTCCATATGCCACAGGTGCAGGCCTAAAAAGCAAAAAAAAAAAAAAAAAAAGAAAAAAGAAAAGAAAAGAAAAAGGATGAGAAGGTGAGCAGTCTGAGGGGTGCACAGGTAATCCTTTGGGGAGGCAAGAAGTTTCTCCCAAAGTAGGTGAGAAAGTAGGACACTTCCCAGATGAAATAGCTTAGCTCTATAAAGCTAAACTTTCCAAAGACACTGAGATCTTAGAAATGGATTACTATGCCATGAAGAAGAGATTAGCAGTTCTCTTCAGAAATAATGGGAAGCCACTTCAATCAGGACTATTTTCCACAGTGAATAACTCATGAGGGCATAAATTGGAGGAGGAAACAGAATTCTAGATAGTTTCATGGATAGTTGAGTAAAACATTTAGCTCTCCAATAATACTCATTTGTATTGATAGGTATTATCACTATACCTGGCGTGAGTTGTGATATGTGTTAGGATTTCAGGTAGCTTAATAAATAACACTGCTTTCATCCTCTTCTAAATTTTGTACCAATTGTGAACCATTAGAAACAGGCAGTTTGAGGTCCAGTGGGTTTAGATTTGCATCCCAAAGGGTTTACTAACTCTCCTCGAAATTGAAGCTGCCTCATGAACATGTGCTGTGTTCCCTTACTGGGGCAAAGCCAGCCCCATGAAGAGAACAGAGTGGCAGAGGGTATCAGAATTAAGGAGATAGGCTCATTCCAAAAGCCAGAAATGTTCAATTATTCTCTCCAAAACACATCCATCAAACAAGACACTAAAAGAAGGTGGGAGAGGTCAGACCAGGAATGTTCTCTGGCTGAAGTTCCTTCATTTGGATCCCAAGATGTGGGAAGGGACACTCCTAACAGCATCGAACTCATTGTTGTATTTGGAACTGTGGCTGAAAACTGTGAGAGAAGTAAATATTCAACAAGTATCTATTTATTCAATGCCCAACAAGTGGCAAGCACTTTTCTAGCTCTGAACTATAGCAGAGCCCGAGACATCCAAGGTCCCTCTTCTGATGTACTTGACATTCTTGGGGGAGGAGTGAACATGTGAAGAAAGTAATTTGAAATATTCCTAAGAAATTAAAACAGGATAATATGACACAGGACAGTTGAGAATAGGGTGAGGGAACAAGGACTCATGAAATAGGGTAGATAGGCAAGGCCATGCTCAGGAGGTGACAGGTGACCTGAGGGCCTGAGGGCCAGGGGTTTGAGGGAGCAGCTGTTCCAAGATCCTGAGGCAGGAATGGGCATGGTGGGCTCCCGGAGCTGAAGGAAAGCCTGTGTGTGGAGCACAGTGAGCGTGAACCATAGCACTGGGATTTGAGGCTGGAGAGAAAGACAGGGCAGATCATGGGAGTCTCAGGTTCCTCTTAGTACAAAGCCACTAGGGTATTTAAGCAGAAACATTTGATTTCCTTGGGGAACTTGTGAAACTCAAGACTTTGATTCATTAGGCCTGGGGTGGAGCCTGAGCATCTGCATTGCTAACACCGTCCAGGTGATACGGTCACTCCTGGTCCATGAACCCTACTTTGTGTATCCAGGTTTTCATCCAAGTTTGAACATATCCCTTGGCCTGTGGAGAGGGGAGAACAAATTGTGGAAGTTAACGGGAGAAGCTGGGAGGTCAGCTTGAAGCTACTGTGGTACATACAAGGCCGTGGACATTTGGGATCATGTGACTGAGGCCTGATATCCCAGAAGAGAGGTCCTAGGAGATTCCACTTGAGGGTAGTGCCCAGTGTGCGCCCCAGAAATGTGCAACCCATACTCAGTTTCACTGAGGATTATTTTTCAGTAAGTATTTCCATAAGGCTAAAGTTTAGATCCTGCCATTGTGCGTTGAGCACTGTCTATGTTACAGATCAGTGTTTCTCAGGCTATAAGGTACATAGGAATCACTTGAGATCTTGTAAAACGTGAGTTCTGATTTAATAGGTCTGAGGTAGAGCCTGGGGTCTGCCTTTCTAACAGGTGGCATTGACAGTGCTGGTCTGCAGAGCGCACCCTGGGCTCTACCTGGTGGTTTTCAGATCATGCTGGGAGAATGAGTCACCTGGGAGACGTTACAGCTACAAGTGCTTGGATCACACTGGGGATGAATTATCACATTCTCTGGGGGAGGAGCCCAGATGTGGATTTTTAAAAAGCCGTTCCCCAGGAGATGCTAATGTGTAGTTAAGGCTGAGAACCTTAGAGCTAGAGGCCGTCACCCAGCTTCCCTGGGGAGGTGGCTAGTCCTATGGTTGCCGTTGCACAGAGGAGATAAAAAGGGGCAGATTAACTTGTCCAAGGTCATGTGGCCAGTTAAGTGATAGAATAGTGGTTTCAGCTTGGTTCTTCTAACTCCAAATTTAGCGCTTTTTAAAATAGTACCATACTAATTCCTTACTTTCCTGTTTGGGAACAAAACTCACTGTGTGCTAGGTGTTGAGGGGAACATTGTATGAGGCAGGATCCAGTGAGGAAACAGAAACTCAGGTATTTCAGACAGAGAGCATCTAACATAGGAGACTGGTTACAATGGCACTGAGAGGGCTAGAGGGAAAAAAGAAGGGACTGTTGCAGAGGGAACAGAAAGTGAGAAATGGTTGTTACAGAAGGGAAAACAGGAATCCACAGTTACAGAAGAGGCAAAGGGAAGGATATTCCCAGAGATCAGGAAACCATTATGGCCCTGGGCTGGAAACCGTGAACTTGCATCTGGTACTGCACTGCCAGAGATGCTGCTACTGGCGGCCATACTATAACCACTGGACCCATGCCTCCCCCAGATTCTAATCCCACTTGAATCCAAGCCCTGTTTCAAAAAGGATTGTTGGTGGGGAAATAGGATTTGACGTATGCATTCTGTTTGAAGGCCATATTTGCTAGAATGCACCTCTTCTGTATGCAGAAGCATATGATTGATGCTCTGAATGCTGAAACTTCTAGCTTTTGGTCCTGCTGGTCACCATCAAGAGGAAGCAGATGTTGGTCTTTGGTGTTTGGAGCCTGACCCTCTTCCCCTCGGACACCCGTCCCACTGCAGAGTGTTTCTATTGGCTGAGCCCTGGTGACTGGACACCCCCAGCTCCTCCACCTTCTCCCTGTGCTCTCTCATCCCCTTTGTTGGGGATGAGCATTTCTCTGTTGTGCAGTGTGTGTCCTTACCCTCCTGTCCCTGCTGCTGTTTGTTAGTAAGAACTGGCCTTTGTGCTTGATCATAGGCCTGCCCTCTGAGACTCGACTGAACTCCTTCAAGATCAAGAAACTTTTCAAAGAAAAAAAAAAAGACTGTAAAATTATAATGGATATTTAAATTATAATGGATATTTTGAGAGCTTTTTAAAATTAAAGACGAGTAGGGTTTAAAATAGAATAAAATGTCTCTCATAACTTTTGAAGAAAGTGTTTTAAAAAGCAGAGACAGAGCACCTCTTATGAAGCGGTATATTAAAAATGTAGAAGAATTTCCTATAGCATTAGCAATGAATTTGTCTCCATAAAAGAAATTCACATACCTGCATTTATTTGCATATTTTCCTTCTCTTATGCTTATCTTATGCTTAATTTCTTTTTTTTTTTTTTTTTTGTCTTTTTTTAGGTCCGCACCCATGGCACATGGAGGTTCCCAGACTAGGGATCTAATTGGAGCTGTAGCCACTGGCCTATACCACAGCCACAGCAAACCGGATCCTTAACCCACTGAGCAAGGCCAGGGATTGAACCCACAACCTTATGGTTCCTATTTGGATTTGTTTCCACTGCACCACGATGGGAACTCCTCTTATGCTTAATTTAATACTTAGAAAGAGAAGACATTACTGAAATTTTTTTTTCTGCCAGTTTCACCTTGTCCCAATTTCTATCTGTGAGGGTTTTGTGTGTGTGTGTGTGTGTGTGTGTGTGTGTGTGTGTGTGTTTTGTCTTTTTGTCTTTTCTAGGGCTGCACCCGCAGCATATGGAGGTTCCTAGGCTAGGGATCTAATCAGAGCTGTAGCCGCCGGCCTACACCAGAGCCACAGCGATGTGGGATCCAAGCTGTGTCTTCGACCTACACCACAGCTCATGGCAACACCGGATCCTCGACCCACTGAGCAAGGCCAGGGATCGAACCCGCAACGTCATGATTCCTAGTCGGATTTGTTAACCACTGCGCCACAATGGGAACTCCTGTGTGTGTGTTTTGTTTGTTTTGTTTTTGAGTTAGGAAGAGAGAAAATCCCAATAAATAAGTAGATCTTTTTTGGTTATTTTATAATCCTCTTTGATGATTTTTGATCATTTTGAATGAGAAGAGCAAGAAAGAGATACAGTTCTGATCCCTAGGGGCTGTGGAGGCCTTTCGCTTACTTTAAGGAGAACGATGTGCAGAAGGGAAGTAAGAGACATCATTCCTCGAAAGGTGAGAGGAGCCTGAGGTAGGTTGTGGGGATTTTTTTTCCCCATCCGCATGTCCTTTCATCTGTGGTTATCCTAACAAAGTGAGGATATTATTTAAACCGTGTACTTTATTTTGCTGGAGTATTTGATATGTTTAAAAAGTGTAAGACCATTTCCTCAGTAGGCATATGCTTGCACTTAGCCTTAATTCATACCCTCGGAGGCAGCACACACAGCGTGGCCCTATTCTGCGTATTTTAAGAGGTTTCTTATAACAGGGCTTGTCTGTTGGCCATACTGGTGAGTAGCACTTAGAGGGTTTACAAACCACTCAGTGCCGGTGATGACATACTCAGTGTGGTTCTGGAAGCTAAATAAAACACAGGAAAGAGATAGTCAATAAAATAAAGAACACACCTCTGTAATTATTGCCAGAAATGAAAATTTGAAACCCTAAATTTGAATGTGGTCTAGGCACCTGAAGATCCAAACGTAATTTCCCAGATTGAAATTTCAGGAAAGAGTGTCTATCTCAAGTGTCTTGCCTAGATCACATATTTTGAAAACATTTTGACTGATCATAGGAGAAGCAAGGAGCAGATGTTGAGTGAGACATGTACCCACAAAAGAAATGTTCCCTCCTTAGTGATTCCATTTACTGCTAAGTAAACCTGCAACGCACCCCATTCAGGCAACATTACTTACTTGCTACTGGAAGATTTTGGGCCAACTCATAAGACGAAGACTATTCCTATGTACTTGTTTTGTAATTTCAAATACAGATCTCTTTGCAATCCAAAAATAAGTTTTTCTTGTAGAAGGACTAATTTTTTAATGACAGTGATCCAATCAATACTATTACAGTTTGAGGTTAAGGGGCACCCTTCTCCTGTGGTTAAATTCTAATCTAGGAGTTCCCATCGTGGCTCAGTAGAAATGAATCTGACTAGCATCTGTGGGGACGCAGGTTCAATTCCTGGCCTTGCTCAGTGCATTAAAGATACTGCATTGCCGTGAGCTGTGGTGTAGGTCACAGACTTGGCTTCGATCCTGTGTTGCTGTGACTGTGGTGTAGGCTGGCAGCTACAGCTCTGATTTGACCCCTAGCCTGGGGACCTCCATATGCTGTGGGTGTGGCCCTAAAAAGACAAAAAAAAAAAAAAAAATTCTAATCCAAGTCTTTGGATTTTCTGTAGCTACTTTCTTGGGAAGTAAGCTGATGTCTTTCAAGCCTCTACTGTACTCACCCTCCACTATCCCACGTGTCTCCACTCAGGCTCTCTCATCTTCAAGACAACTTTCTTTATTTTGCGGGTTAAAACAAAAACCCAAAAAACCGAGGCATTAAGAGATGAGGTGATTTGCAAAAGTCCACAGGCCAAGTAGGTGACTAATTCCAGATTCCAGTTGTAGCTTTGAATGTCTAAAACCCTGTCATCTCCCTAAAACACTTTAATAGCCATGATTCAGTGTGACATGGGCCTCACAAGTTCAAATACATTTATACTGTGGCTGGGTTTTCCATTTTACCTGAGGTTAATCATACTGCCAGTATAATCCAGGTGTTTTATAGTTTATTTTTGTGTTTTGTTATTTATCCCATTTGATAAATGGGATAAATAACAGTACCTGGCATGATGGGCAGTGTATAGCGCACAGTTAATGAATACTTGCCGAATCCATCCATTTTGAGCCTCATGAAGGCTGCTTATGTTACAGGGGTCAGACTAACCTTGGTTAGAAAAGGTGTGGATACGGATTATTGCCGCCTTCCCCGAATCCCTGGTAAAATCCTAATTAAGGCCTAGTTCATATCATCATCTCGTTTAAGTAGCTTTCTCTGACCCGTTTTGTCACTAAGGCAGAATTGCTTCTTCTTCTGTGTATGACTTAGAGTTTATATATACTTTCATGTCATTTTTCTTTTTTAAGGAAGAATGATAATGGTAACTTCTATTTATTGTGCACTAGGTCAGGCATTAAGCTAAATACTCTACAAATGTTATCTCTTTTTAATCCTCAAAACAACCCTGGGAGACAGCAAGCCTGAGACATCATTATCCTATATTACAGGTGAGAAAAGTGATCTAACCGATTCCTAAAGCCTGTGCTTTAAATTTGTTCTTTTATTTTTAATTGAGGCACAATTTACACACAGCGAAGTGCACGCCTCTCAGGTATACAGTTGGATAAGTTGGATAAGTACAAACATCTGTGTAACTATGTACCCATCAAGATAGAGCACATTTCCACTTACAGAAGTGTCTTTCCTGCCTTTTCTCCCACTCAAGATTAAGGATGCCTGTTTTGGAATTTTATGGAAATTGAGCTAGAGAGTACAATGTACTGTGAAGCACAGGAAATTCCACTCAGTACTGAGTAAGAACCTATATGGGAGAAGATTCTGAAAAGGAATGGATGTATGTAGATGTATAACTGATTTACTTTTTGTATGCCTGAAACGAATGCAACTTGTAAGTTAATGATACTCCAATTAAAAAAAACAACAAAAATAAAAACCAAGAACATTGTCCAAACCACACACACAAAAGATGGTTGTCCAGGTCCTTCCTACTAATGTAAAGCTACAATTCTCACCTCATGCCATGTGGCACACAGATAGTTTTAAACTGAAAAGGCTTTGGACATTTATCTTCTGAAGGTAGCAGCCTTTCCAAAGGGGAGTGGAGGTGGGTGATCCCTATTGAGGAACTGAGTGACCAGCCAGCCACCTGCAGTACTGTGTGCATGGCCTGGTGAGTCCCATTCTTTGCTGGGGGTCTGTGCTTCAGCACTAGGTCCCTCTGACCTTGGAGGTCCACTTGGACGCCACTGAAAGCATTAGTGTTGACTTCTGACCTGAAGTCTTTTAGGACTATATTCTAGTTATCTATTGCTCCATAGCAATATGAGAACAAACATAGCAGCTTAAAACAACACATATTTATTACTGTACAGTTTCTGTGGATCAGGAATTTGGGCACGGCTTACCTGAGTCTTCTGCTTTACAAGGCTGTGGTCAAGGTGTCGGGCCTGGGCTTTGATTCCAGGCTCACATGGTCACAGGAAAGGTTCAGATCCTTGTGGTTTGGGGGACTGAGGGCTAGGTTTAGACATCATTCCTTGCTGTGTGGGCTTCCCTGACATGGCTAGTGGCTTTCCCAAAGCCAGCAAGGGAGAAACTCCTAGCAAGATGGATATTAGGTTTTTATGCAACAGAATTATACTAATGACATCCAGTCCCCTTTGCAATATTCTGTTGGTAAAAAACAGGTCACAGACACTGCCCATATTCAAGGAAAGAGGATTACATAGAAATGTGAATACCAAGAGGTGTGGATAATGGGAGACTATCTTAGTGTCTGTGTGCCACAGATGGTCAATGGAAGTGCTTTTTAAAAAGTGGAAAATACAGATATTCTGAGGAAAATAGTCGTTTTGACCCAAAGAAGGTATGAATTTTTTTTACTGTTCTAATGAATAATTTCAGAGGCTCCAACATTATCCCAAGACAGAGATAATGTTCTGGATAAATTATCTGCAGTTAATGTCTACTGGTACAGAAGATTAATAGGAAAGCATGAAGAGATTTCTGGATAAATACTTCTCAGTGGGTTCATTCAGTGTAGATGAATTGAGTCTTTTCTATGACCTGCTACTGGACAGAGCTTCTGCTCTAAGATGTGCCACAGATTAAAGGAGAGAGATGGGCAGAGTAATGCCAAGTGTGGGAAACCAAACTTTCTGGCAATGAGTCTGCTTATTTGGAATAGAATGATTGACCCAGGCTGAACACAGGAGAAAACTAAATTGTCCATGCTTTTATTTTTAATTAAAAGCACAAGTTACACGTATCAAGACCAGTGCAAACAAAATATTTTACTGGTTAGAAGATGCTGGAAGATATTCAGGCTTTAACCCTTAGCTTTGGTGGGTTTAGACAGTCAAGGAAGGTAGTAGAGCTTCATCCAACCTTGTCCATGTGATACTTATTCTGCTGGTCCTTGATCACTAAGGATTTTGAGTGCCCGAGATGTTTTTTCAGATTTAAACCAAACACAAAGGTTCATTTCCAGAATTTTGGGAAACATTACTATAATCCTTTAATCGTATAGAAATCTTTGGGAAACTAAAGGCCACGTAGCTGGACTTAAAAAAAAAATTTGTAGAGTTTTTTTGTGGCTCAGCAGGTTAAGTTATCACTGCAGTGGTCTTGGTCACTGCTGTGGTGCTAGTTCAGTCCCTGGCCCTGGGAACTTCCTCCACATGGTATGGGCATGGCCAAAAAATTTTGTTTGAAAATTCGTCTCCTTAATAAGCTGCATAACCTCCCTCAAGTATAGGAATTAATCAAAGAAATGGAAAATAGAGTATTTATTGCTTTTAGTTAAAAAAGAAAGACTATTAATAGTCATTTGGAGACTTCTTTTGTCACATTCTAGACACTTTACATTGAAAGCAAAAAAAAAAAAAAAAAAGAGCTTCTTTTGATGGATGCAGACCGAAAGAGCAATTTTATTTTAGCTACAAAATAGTAATAATAATGACAATTATACAGTGCTTATTATATATATACAATATACTTATTATATACAAGGTACAGTTCCACCCAGCATAGTATATGTATATATATGTGTGTGTGTGTGTCTATAATAAATACATGCTTTATATATCTATAAATGTTTTATATATAATACGTATTCTGATTTAATCCTCATAATCACCTGTTAAAAAATTCAAAAACTTGAAAATATATGTATACCTGCCAGACATACTCTCTTGCAAACTAGTGTTTTCTTCCTGTTGGTTCCCTTGTTAATGAGTAACATGAATATTTGATTCATGTACCCTTTATTTGAGAGTGGTGTTTTCACTTTTTTGAAAATTACGCTTTGATAAATCCTACGCTGTAGGTACTGTTATTATTTCTATCGTACAGACAAGGCAAAAGAGGCATAAAGAAGTTGGGCAGCTCCCGTGGGGCTTCATGGCCAGTCCATAGCAGGGCACCCGTCCCACCTCCAGCAGCCTGAACTAAGTAGTCTCTGCTCTTAACTGTCACTATCCCCAGGCTTGAGGAATTTGTTTTCACACATAGGCCATGGCCACCCTTGCCAACAAATGAAGAAGCAGAATCAACAAGAGTCCAAGACAAACCAGTGCATTCTAGCTTAAGGAAAACGAACAAACCAGAAAAGACGCTCGCTCCAGCCTGGCCCAAGCTTCTGGGTTAGGACAACCCATCTAAGAAGAAGCCCACACGATTTTAAAAAATAAACAAAGATAATGATCTAATTATGATTCTGAAGGGCAACATCAAATAGATTGAAAAACCAACCCCCAAAGTTGCAGGCTAGTTGGAGCTCTGTGAAGTCTCAATGGGCATCTTGAAGCGTAGTCTCCAGGTTGATGTCAGGATTATAGAGGAGCCAAAAAAGGGAAAACCGTGAGAAGAGAAAACCCGAGAACAGTTGTGGCCTCACCGGTGTCATGGACTCTACACTAACCCCTCTCCCCACCTCAGTTCCCATGGTCCCACCTTGAAGAGTCCTTCCAGAGAGAGAGCCACATTCAGAAACTGGGGGGACTCTGCTGGATCCATCCATTAATGCTCTGTGGGTCACTTGCATGGCATTGGGACAGTCGTGGGCTGGAGAAAAAGCAGAGCCTCAGGCTTTTTTTCTTGATGCCCACTGTATCAAAATGGCCTTGAAATGGCATTGTACTCTTCAGGAACTTATGCTTGTGAAGCAGACAGCTCAGGACCCCCTCCCTTGCTTCGAGGACTTGGTGGGGGTGATAGCAGTGAGAGCAGAGGAATGCTTAACGTGCCATGTGGACCCTGCTGATGCGGGCCCAACTCCTTCCCCTGGACATCTGGCAAACACACTGTTGCGATCGTGGACTTTTAGTACCATTCGGTCTTAAAGATGAGCCAGCTGCCCCTTTAGATTATCATTTACTTAAAAAAAACAAAACAAAACACACTATAAATAAATACGTGTTACTATACCTACAAATAAATACAGTGTATACATAGATAACATATAAGTGTGTTTATAGTCTTTATAAATATAGATGTATGCAACACTTTATTGTTTACTATGTACATTTTTATTTATACTTTTTCTGACAGTAAAATAAAACATTCCGATTATAAGTACAAACATCACAGAAATTTATAAATAGGTAAAAGTCCCCTAAGATTCAGTCACTCACAGATACTGCTTTCTTCACTAAAAAATGGACATTAACATTTAAAATACACTTTCATACAAGTGTCTATGCATACATCCCTACATAACACTCATACAGTCATGTGAGAATTTAGCCATATTAGGAAAGGCCATTGGTAGACTTTTCCAGCAAGGTATGTGGAGTTCTTTCATGGGCAGTGTATGTGTATGTTGGTCCAAGCGATTAATGTAGTTAATAGAAATTAGAAGAATGTTGTGACTAGGCTTTCTCAGGGTGAGGCGACAGCTGGGAATAGAATTATCAGAACAGCTGGTCACGTGCACATTTTCTTAACTCTTGGCAAACCTCTCGTGGACGTGGGAGGAGGAGGTAGGAGGAAGGGCATGAGTGAAGCCAGGAGGAGCCTGCCGCCTTGCTGGCTGGCTGGTTAGGGGCCAGAAGTGCAGAGACAGGAGGGGTTGACGTTCCTGGGGGTTCCCCGTGGAGTTGACCCTGGAGCTGCCCCGACAGGGCCTTGAGGGTGAGGCACACGCTGCATGGGGCTGGGAAAGGTTTTGAATGATGACTTTTTACTCTTGTTCGTTCAAGATGCAGGGAATCCTGGGACGATGGCTGGTCCTGATTTAATTTGCAGCAAAAAGTCTCAAGCAAATGAGCGACTAGATTCTTTTATCTCTCTCCAGACAGGACGTTTTTAACTGTGCTCATGTAATGAATCTGTCCTAGACGCCAGTGCTATAATTAAGAAAGGACCTAAAGCAGAGCAGAGGCAAGACCAGTGTGTTTAAAACATTTCGAAAGACATGGACAAAGACCACTGATTTTTCCTTTGGGAAAAAGTGACAGTCCATGTAAATAAATGAATTATACTGAATTTATTAAAAACACATGTTGTGTTTGGTTAAATACTAAACTCTTGTTTACCCTCCTGCTGCCAAGGTCTGTGGTGCATGTCCTGGATCTGAATGTATGTTTGAACTATTGTAACACAGGAAAAGAGTCGTCTTGTTTATGTTACATTGAGGCTCCCGTTCTCAGTTTTGTTGATCTTCAACCTGGGGATTCTGCTGCAAGAGATATGACTGTGTGTCCCTATGTAAAGCCAATCCATTTTTCCCTTTGTCCATTTGTATAAAGAAATACCATAATATTCAGAACTTTGGAAGCATTAGAAATTGCTTCCAGAGCATATAAGGTGGGAGTTGCTTGGAGAACTCTGTTCCCTTTGCCTAGAATGTGCTTCCCTCTCACCAGTCGCCCTTGACCTCTTAATTCCAATTTATCTTTCTCCTTGGATTTCAGATTGAGCTTTTCCAGAAAGTCTTCTCTGAGCCCCCCAAGCCGGAGTTGGTTGTTTCCCCCTTTTGCATTTTCTCCATCCTTCCACTCATCACACCTGGTTGTAGCTGCCTGCAGCCTGTCTCCATCCCTCACCAGCCGATGGTTGGTTAGGATCCGAGCACATCACCTGGGGCAGTGCCTGGCACAGGATTTTAGTAACCATCTGTTGAGTGAATGAGGACACCTGTCTTCTCGAAGTCGTTTGTCCTTTAGTGGGGGACAGCTGCATGCTGCCGACACTTCTTCCTGGGCGTGACATGGAGATGACTTCCATGCTGCTACATACATAAGGACAAAAGAAGGTGCAGCTTTTGCATCATGTAACAAACCCCCTTTTTAAAATTCCCAAACAGATACTATGCATGATTAAGTCTGAAAGCTGAAGGCTGATAATTGAGGAAAAAACCATCAAAATTTTTAGACAAAAGCAAACCTGCGGTCTTCAGGATAAGATCACTTTGATTGAATTATATAAATAGGACTTGGAAACATGGCAGGGAGCGTTTCAAGGACAGCCCCTCTGCCGCTGTCTGGCCTGGAGCCCACACCCGTCTCTGTGCTCCTGAGCCTGCTCTGTGGGATCTCGACCTTGGGGAATGAACTTGGGCAGTGCAAGGACATGGAAGGTGGACGTGATTGTGAATGCGTGGCTGGGGAAGGAACTCACGGTGTCTATTTCAAGACCATTCTGTTTCCTCCAAAAGCTCTTGCCCACTCTTTCCCTTCTCCTCGTGTAGAACCGAGGATTACCATTCATCTGACTGTGCTGTGCTTCGTAGTTACTTGTACACTTAGCACTGTGGTATGCTGTCTGACCTGTTCGTTATGAGGTCGTTTTTGTCCTGGTGTTTTAGTTCAGGGAATGGTTATTCACTGAGAACCGAATCTTTGTTTTAATATCACCTGCTTTGGGAGCAGTCAGTGTAATAAAGCTTTAGGCAGATGTTGTAGGGAGGACAGGGAGCGGAGGTGGGATAGAAAGGTTCTGCCTCCTGATTAATGAAGCTAATATGTGGATGGTATAGTTCGTGGTGTGATGGGCAACGCTTGGGTGGAGAGGGCAGACGTTAAAGGTAGAAGAATATTGCAGTAGCCTCTGCTGTTGAAATACTCTGACACTGTGGGCAACCTCAGGTGTTCAGTGAGAACCTCCTTTCCTGGCCTTCCCAGTGGTTTGCACAGCCTGCTTGGAGGAGTCCCTCTCTTACAGCCTAGCCTCCTGGTCATGGATTTGTTCCTCGTCTTCTCTCACTACTAAGCCATTCCCTTGGAGTCCCAGATTTGAAAATTCATGCCCAGAAAGCAGCAAAAATCACCCTCACCAGAAAGGTACCACTTCGTGTGAAGGCCATGTGGGGAAGGCCATTGGGGACAGTAGGAGAGATGGAACATGCTGTCTACTGGAAGGGTCTGGACATACACGGAGGACTCTGTTTGGAGTCTGAGAGCCAAGTAACCAAGGAAATGGAATGGCAGTTCCATGCAGAGTGAAGAGGAATCTGAGGCAGGTGGGAACTTGTGTTTGGAAACAGCTTTTTTTTAATTTCTTTTTCTTTTTTGGCTGCCCTGTGGCATATGGAGTTCCACAGGTCAGAGATCAGATCCAAGCCGCAGTTGTGACCTATGCTGCAGCTTCTGGCAGCACTGGATCCTTTAACTCACTGCGCCAAGCCGGGGATCGAAGCTGCATCCTGGTGCTACAGAGAGGCCACAGCGGGAACTGGCAACGGTTTGGGCAAAGTACAGTTTCATACGTGCAGGTAGAAATCAATATATAGTTTTTCACCTGGGTTTTGCTCACTAATAGTTGTATTACTGCAGGAGAAAAGATGGCTCTTAGAGACAATGAGATTAACTAGAAAGTGGGGCATGTCCACCTGGGGTGAGTCCACAGGCCCCATGGCACATGCTGGGCAATACCATGTGAGTTGTGCCGTGTGAACTGCGCGCGCTTGAACTGGCAGCAACCAGGGCAGTACTTGGACCTGAAGAAAAGTCATTTGCCAGGTGAAACATTTCTTCCCTTATATTTAGGCAAAAAATCCCAACTTTGAAAACTATCTTTTGATTGATTTCATGTAAGGTAATATGATAAACATTCACAGAATAAACAAAACCAGAGTCAAACCCATTAGCATAACATTGTGCAATCCTGTTATGGATAAACTAAACGCTATGCACAGGAAGCAAGTACAGCGGAGATGCACAAGCAGGGGTGCTCCTAATCCAAGGTCCTTAACACTAGTTTTTCTTTAATCATGTAAATGCCAGTGACTAAGGCATAGCTGCCTCCTTAAAAGATGCGACTAGAGCGGGGAGTGGGCCCCCCTCCATGTCATCTCTTGTGTAATGTCTGGGATTATCTGTTATATTATATAAATCGAGTGTTTCTGCACAAGCTGTGTGACGTGGTCAGGAGCGATGCCTTTGAACTGATTAGAATAGAACGAGGTGTATAAACTTGCCCTGAGTTACATTTCAGGTTGGTCTTCATTCCAGAACTGGTTGAGAATTAAGGTATCTGAACTGTGTTACGACGGTCAAATCCCTGACTTTCTCCTTTTCCTTCTTTTTTGATCCCCAGAGATAACGTTTTCTTGTGAATAATTTCTTACAGTTGGATTATTAGAGAAACATAAGCAAGAACTTGGTGCTACATATGTGTGTGTGTATATATGTATTTTTTTTGTATTTGAAAGAGAGAATATAGGTGTAATTAGTATATCATGGTGGGTTTGGGGAGATTTTTGATCATTTTTATGAGAAGCCTGGTTAAGAACATTTTGAAATCAGCGAACACATTCAGTGAACAGAATTTGGCTTCACATGTAAATTTTCACCCATAAGGTCCATGACAAATTGTAGAAATGATCAAAGAGCTGCAGAGGAGTTCCCTTGGTGGCTCCGTGGTTAGCGAACCCAACTAGCATCCATGAGGATGTGGGTTTGATCCCTGGCCCCGCTCAGTGGGTTAAGGATCTGGCGTTGCCGTGAGCTGTGGTGTAGTTCGCAGACGCGGCTTGGATCCCATGTTGCTGTGGCTCTGGCATAGGCCGGCAGCTACAGCTCTGATTAGACCCCTAGCCTGGGAACCTCCATATGCTGCAGCTGCGGCCCTAAAAAGACACGCAAAAAAACCCCAAAAAAATAAAAAAAAAAAAGAAGAGCTGCAGGTACTATTATTACAATTTTGTCTCCCTCCATGTTCTCACCATTCCGCCAGCACACAAACCGGCCAAACCGATGCTACCCATCATTTGATCACTTAATGCTGTTCCTTTGCAGTAAATGCCCTTCCCTTTATCACATCTGACTTGGATCATGTCCACCCCTTAAGGCACAGCTCAAGTATTACTTCCACTCTAAGGTTGGCCATCATAGACCGCTAATCCTCCTCTAAACATATAGTCAATCAGTCAGCCAGTCAATTAACACGGCTCGATGAGTATATGTAGAGGGCTATGGGCAGGTGCAGAAGTCCAGAGCTCATAGTGCAGACTGTTTACACCATGACTTTAGATGCTTGATTATATTCATGTTAAGCCAGTTTTCCATGAGCCAGGTAAGACTCAGTGAAGCTTAGTGACCTGACCATTATTACATACTTGTTAGTGGTAAAGCTGGGATCCAGATTCCAGGTGTCCTTCAAGGGTCCTTACCTCTTATAAAATTTCCCAGATGTTTTAAGAGGAAGAAGCATAGCATTCCTTCTCCACCTTTGTTTATTTTTTTCTGTCTGATCCAGGCCTGGGTGGCGAGTGGTTGAGAAACCACAGGTTGGTCGTTTTTTTTCTGTCAGTAGACAAGGATACTCACCAGATGAGAATGAAGAACCTACGTAAAAATGGAAAAATCTGAGTGTATATTGATTGCAAAGAGTAGTATTTATTTACCTGCAGCGGTATTTTGGAGTGATACATACATACGGTGTAAAGCAAACTCACGCACTGATTTCTGAGACCATGAAAACGCTGAAGGAATTGAACAGGAGTATTATGTATTGAGGTAATAATTGGGTCTTATCCTCATCTGTTTCTAAAAATTTTATAATCCACAGTCATAGAGAGAGAAAGAATTATAACTCGACAAAGTAGGAAATTCTAGAGTCCAGTTTCCTGGGCAGTGAAATGGGTCTGAAATCTTTCCTCTGGTTCCTCTGGTTTGCCCCACAGCACCCAGTGCTTCTCCATGCAAAGCCAAGAGGTTCCAAGGGGCTGATGTGTATTTTCTCTTTCAGTGCTAGTAAAAATATTTGTCAATTCAGTTTGCATTTTGTATGTTGTTTTATTCGCAAACAATTTAAAATCTAGACAAGCTAAATCAAAAATACTACTTTGCACTCTGCAATATTTAGGTCTAGAAGTGGTCATGATTGGGAATGTTATGTTGGCTTCAAACCTTTAAAAATTAAGGTGGTCTCTACTGCAGACTTCGTTTGGATGTCCTGATAAAGTTGTTTGGTGTGGCACATTCAAGGATGATTGCAGTCAAAGGAATTTGATTCCAAATATAGACCTGTCTGTTCGTTAGGTGATTTTTATAACACTAGTGATTAGAATAGATGCTGAAAATGATCCCTGGAGTGGAATAACAAAAAGGACCCATTTTTGAAATTGCTTTGTAAGTGCCCTTTAGGACATAGGGTCATGATATTTAAAGCTTTGGAATGATTCCCCATGCATATGAATCAAGCATTGAATTTTCAGTATGGTGTTTAATTCTGTGATCAGAGGTACAGCAGGGAAACATTGGTTATTTTTAAAAATTCCTTGGCTTTTTAGGGAAAGTCATTTACTTTTTATTTTTAGTATCAAAATGTAAAGAAAGAGAAAACACTTGGTTTTTAGGCCAGCAGAGTCCATGCCAAAGTGAAATGGAACATGAAGCAGTCAAATTTGATTACTCTCCAGGGCTAGGGTAGACCCTTCTCTCCTTGCTGGGGGGAGGAGAAATTGTGTGTGTGTGTGTGTGTGTGTGTGTGTGTGTGTGTGTGTGTACACACATACATATACATACACATCCCTACCCAATAGTGGAAATTCAAAGAGGCAAATGAGTGTAGCTGGGTTTTGAAAAATAGACTTACTGAAAGAAGTTAGGTGGGGCTTGAGTGGATATTTTGGGTGGGTAAAAACTGGTGATAAAACATTGTAGGTGAGGAAACAACAGACTATCCTTTGTAAGCTTGACTTCAAGGTTTTGTAAACTTGACTTGAGTGTTTTAAGGACTATGCATGGAACTCATTTAAAAATAGAATGAGTCTCTTCAGTTGAGACAAATCTCTTCCTGAGACAAATATCTCTTAATCAGTTTTGTGCAACATAACTTAGAGAACTTTAGAATGTGTGTATGGTCGATATAAAAAGAAAGCGTTTAAAAATTCTTTCCTACTTCATCCCGTGACAACATTGGTTATCTTATGTAGTAATTGGGAAATAAAATAACATTTTTAAAAACGCTATCATGGGTTTCTAAACCTGACATCTCTCACTGGCTTGAACGACATTTTAAAATCCCTGATTTAAAAAAAAAAAAAAAAATCCAGGGTAAGAAGTGTTCAAGGCCTTTGTCGGGAGAAGCAGCAGCCAGGATGGTGGAGCTGAGTGGGAGGAGGAGTCTGCAGTGGATTCTGGAAGCGAATTGTTCCAAGGCTAGCCTAGCCTTGCGCTTGTTTAATCGTCCCTCCTCAGGAAAGTGTTTTGACCTCTCCGAGGGTTGGTTTCTTCGTCCACAAGATGAGAAAGCGATATCTACTTGAAGATTGAATGAGAGACGTGTGTGTAATGATTTGTCTCATGTACAACCCATGATTGGCACGTAATAAATATTCATTCCTTTCCCTTAATTTTCTGTACCAGGGGAAAGGATCAAGTGTGTCCTACCTAAAAATTCATCTCCTACCGCTTTATGTTTCTATTAGCTAGGATAATCTCCTTCTCTGTTTCTCGCTTTCATCATCACGATTTCATTAGCATATTCAATTTCTCCTATTATTTATAACCCTACGTTATTATTTTTATAATCCTTCCAAGTTATTTTTGCTCCGGTGCCTCTTTGCATTGTCATGAAATGTATTTTCTCCATTGCTGAGTGATTTCTTCAATTATTCTGTTATGTATTTATGTGGAAGAGCATTCCCATTCGCTCCTATTTATCTTTTTTATGGCCCTCACAGAGCATGATTTTTTTTTTAGGGTTGTAATGGCTTTGCTCGAGTGAGAAGTGTTCAAGGCCTCTAGAGCAACCAGAGTCTTGTTCTTACTGTTGCCTGGCCTGTGGCTTCTCTTGTGAAATCTTGGCAGCAGAATCCTTAACAAGAACCTTGCAGTTCTGCTACACTCAACTCTAATTTCCATCCTTTGTCTTGAAGTTAGACTGTCTCATCCCCATGCAGCCCCAGTCCTACCACTTCAGTGGGCCTGAATCAGGACATGTTTGCCTGGCATTCACAAGAGAGAACATTTTTTGACGCTTATGTCATTTGGTTGGTATAATCCTAAAAGAGAAATACATTTTGCATTATTTAACCAGTTTTCCCTTCCCATTCCTACCTTTCTTTAAGGCAGGGTTGAAGTTATAAATATATGTTTTTCTTATGTCAGATTCTGTGCTAGACATAGTCATGCCCATGTTAAAATGTCTTCTTGATATCATGGATATCTGTGTTCTTGATGTTATTCACATTTACTCAAATGAATGAAATCTACACGATAAATAAAGTGATTTTTTAAAAAGATGAGCAGTGTCATTTGCTTGTTGCCATGAAGGGTCTTTGGGGAATCTGAGAATTGGAAGGAAGGTGGTGAGGTCACCAGGCACTTCCTTCCATCCAGCGAAGGAGGTTTCTCCACACCAGGCCCGGGTTGATCAGCATGGCTTCAGCACTGCCACTTGGAGGATGCTGCTCGGAAGCCTTGTTCCACTTCCAAAAAACTCCTTAGACGGAAAGTTCTGTCTTGATAAGCTGATGCTCCCTTTGCATCATGACAGATAAGTTATTTGCAGTAGGCATAGATTCATTTGATTGATGTTTTGTGCTGTTGTAGAAAACTTTTTTTTTAATTAGGAAGCATTTTCCAATTAGCAAGTTGATATTAAGCAGGCTTGCATGTGTTTGAAATTTACAAGCATGAAAACCCAGAAAGCAGCTGTTTGTTTTTCTGTAAAGAAGAACTCCAGTTTTCCTCCAGTGGAGTTCATGCTGGTTCAGCCAACTTTGCAACCAAGTCCTGTGTGTGCCTCCACCCTCAGACCCAGTCCTTTGGTGGTTCAGAAAAGCAAGCGACTCATTGCAACTTTGAAAGAGCACTCAGATTTCCAGATCTATGAGGAATTCAAGGCAGCTGGGCTTTTAAGAAAGACCTCTTGCTGGGTATAAGAAAGTGCACTTGAATAAAAAGAAAAAAGAAAAAAAAAGAAGGTACACTTCCTCAACTCATTTTGTTGAAAGGCACGATTAAGACTTTGCTAGAAAAGACATCTACTCTGTGCTCTCAAGTATTTATGACTTCTGAAAGATAAAGTACACTTTATCTTTCAGAATAATAATACAAGCATCCAAATAGCCAAAGCCTGCCAGGTTTTTAAAAAATTACATTTCATTCATGCCCAGGTATAACCTCCCATCATAAATCCTGGAAATTGTGGAGGAAGGCAGTGACAGGCGATTCTAGTGCATAATGAGAGATGCATGTTTCAGTGCTGGGGATGTTTATGCATGTGATTACTTGGAAGAGGTTCTCTTGAACACACCATGTGTTCAAATTGGCTCTATTTTAAATATAATCACAAAAGCTATGCTTTATTGTATGCATGCCAGGCAGTTTATAGATGTTCTACGTGCCCCCCCACCCCCCACCCCCGAGGCCTCAGAGGTAAGTTTGATTCTTCCTTCTTTTCCCAGTGGGGAAACTAAAACCCAGAAATTCAAGACCTAGCCCAAGGTCACATTCAGTAAGTGGATTGCCACCTTGGACTGATTTGCTGCAGTGCTCACATTCTTTCTCCTGTGTTCATACTTCAGCTCATCTTTGGCGTGGAATTTCTGATTTTTAGGCACTTATTTGTTTGGCCTTTTTGTGTTTGGAGGGAAAGTGTTTATCTGTGCCTACAGAGTAGCATATGGAGGTATAAGACTCCCTTTTATCTTCCAATATTATAGTTCTATGAACCACAAAAATCTCACCTAAATCCTATTAAATCTGATACAAAATAGAACTAGAGGGAAGATAGAAAAGGGAGAGATGATGTATTTATTGAAACCTACTCTTTTTTAATAGACACCACCAGGCTCATCTGTTCGATTGCTAGTTCATTTTGTGAGGATTACTGTTCTGAGTGGCTTCAGGAATTTCTGCTGCTCTATTAAAAATCCTCTTTTACATTTGAAGATCTAGTAAAGAAGAAACTGTGATCTCCTCCTTGTGTTGCTTGAAAATATATATGAAAGTATAATCCCAGATGGGTTCTATCGGCACCACAGCATCTGTGGAAGACCTACTTCACCAACAAACCCATTTCATCCACATACTTTCTAAACAACACAACAGCGTTTATGAGCAACTCTTCATGTCTCTTGTTTGTATGCAGATGATTTAAGTGCACAACTAAACACCCCGTAGAACGTTCTTTCATACTCATTTTCCTACAGCATGAAAAGAATTGGCAAGTGACACGTAGTTCTCTGTCAAACATACGACTGTTTCACTTAGAATATAGAAGACACAGATGCTCATTTACCAATGGCCTCAGGCCACGGCTCAGAAACCCATCAAGCAGGGGGTAGAGCTAGAAACACAGAAAAAAATGTTTAATTCATTTAAAAATATGTATGCCTCGACACCGGTCTTTAAGAAAGTAGTGATCCGCAACTCAGCAAGAGTTATTTCATTTGTAGAACATCAACAAGGCCCACTGATGACCTTCCCCTGGTGTTTCCTTACTCAGTCCACAGAGAGTTCTTCCATCTGGATTCTGGGGTCAGCCTTCCTCCAGGCTCACAGTGATGTTTTGGTACATGCAATGGCCCTAGGAAACTCTCCAAACTGTTCGCTGTCCCACTGTGCACAGAGCCCTGAGATAGTGTGGACTGGGGTTCCTGCGAGCTTGAAGCCAAGTTCAAGTCCAGCTTTGACACCTCCAGATGTGTGAATCTGGGCTCAGTTCTCCCCTATGGAAAAAGGCCTTCCATCTCTCCTGTTGACCTCTCAGGGTTGATGGGGATGGGGGCTGCTGAGATGATGCATGGGAATATTAGAGCTCCATATACATGTAAGTTGATTTCAAATCCTTGACATCTTTGCACAAACTTCCCTTTGCCTCTTAAATGACACTTTGCCTTCTGATCTTGAGTTCAAGGTGACAGAGACATTTTTAACTTAGACTCACCATCTTCTTTGACCTCACCCCTTCTTTTCCTTGAGTTAAGGAGTTTCTCCTGCTCCTTCTCACACCACCTAGTACTTTACTGCTTATAAAATTCATCACAAATGCAGCTGAATACTTTTGTAATCACTTGTTTCTCATCCATTTTTCCTGCAGACTTCAGAGGACCAGTGCTATAGACTCTTTGTATCCTCCTAAAATCTATGTATTGAAGCCCTAACCCCTAATTTGATGGTACTTGGAGGTGGGCACTTCATATAGTAATCAGGTTTAGATGAGGTTATGAGGCTGGGGCCCCCGTGATGGGATTAGTGTCCTATCTAGAAGGGGAAGAGCTAAGACTCTCTCTTTTTACCGTGTGAGGACACAGAAAGTCCACAGCCATCTGAAAGTTAGGAGGAGAACTGGACCACACTGGACCATGATCCCAGACTTCCAATCTCCAGAACAGTGAGAGATAAATGTTTGTTGTTTAAGTCACCCGGTCCATGGTGAATTATTATAGCAGCCCAAGCTGACCAAGAAAGACAGCGGTCACATCTTTTCACTCATGCCTGTATCCTCATGCACAGGGCCCAGCGTAGACTAGGCCCTTGATAACTATTAGATGGGTGAAGTCGTGAGGGTTCTGCCTGGATGTTACACGGAGGTCTCAGGCCCCACTTCTCTTAGCGCATCCCTGAGTAGCCCCAGACTGATCAGCCTGAGGTTCACTGAGAGCTGAAGGGTTGAGTATCTCCATGCACCTGTGGCTCCCAAGCCAGAATCTCTGAGCAAGGTGGGGAGTATGTGGTGAGCAAAAGGGCTCCAGACTCAGGCAGCCCAGTCAGATCCAGGAGCACCTGCTGATGGCTGTATGACGTGGTGCAGGTCACTTCCTCCCCAAGCCTTTGCTGTCAAATGGGGATACTAGTAGTTCCGACCTCAGAGGTTGTCATAGAAATGCAGTGGGATGAGGTCTGTCAAGTGCTTAGCACAGAGCTTAGCTCAGCATTGATGATGATAAGGAAGGATTTTTTTTTGGCCTTGTTTTGTTTCTCTCAGGGTAGATTCTTAGGCATCTTCCTCCTGCCTGTCTTTCACTACATTCCTAGGGGTGCTTCATGCAATAAGCATATGATGGAAAGTGTCTGTACTCATGATGGCTAGGTCCTGGTAGAAGATTTAGCTGGCTCTGGTTGGAGCCTTGGTGTGTGGAGGGCTGGAGCTGCTCTGTAAATGGGTGTATTGTAGTCACAAAGGTGGGATCAGTTGACTGTAGTCATTACTTTGGGAGGAAAATCTAATGGAATGAAACAGAAATCTAAGCGATTCCATCTCTCTTTGATATTTTATTCCTACCTGCCTGAGATCATATAATACAATTACAATGGATTCCTGAGCTAGTTTGGCAATCATTCATATTTATATTTAGGTTGTTATTATAACAGTATTGCACTGATCATTTCATTCCAAAAGTAATTTCCTTCTACAAATGTACCCTTGACATCCTATAGTGTGTGTTCAGATTTAATGGAGAAAAAAAAGCAATGTGTTATAACACAACACAGTGCTTTTGATCCTGAAATACACAGAGAAAAGCATTACTTTGCTTTTAAAATTAGAAATGGAAGCCACTTTCTAAATCACAATTGATAACAATTCGGATTTTTTTTTTCAGGGTCTGGAATGCTCTTTTTTTTTTTATCATTTAGGCTCGAGAAAGTATTTTCAGGATATTTTTGCCTTTGGTAACTGGTTGGGTGAACAGTCAAGATTTTTTAAAAGGTTATTTTTAAAAAGATATTTAAGCACTGATCGTTAATAAAGCCATTTGTTTTACTTTAGTGGAAAATAATTTTATTAAGGCTTAAATAAAGTTGTGCAAGCAATTCTCCTCCTTTACAGCGTCTTTGGGGCTGTGTTAATTATAAGAAATGGAGCTATTGGAGGCATTTACTCAGCACACAAACTCCTCATTGTTAACCACGGCTGGTGTGTGCTGACAGCTGCCTCTTAGGGAAATGGAACCCATGGTTAACGGTGGAAAGTGTGGCATTAGCATAATTTTTTGGCAAGGACTGAGCTGGGGCTGCAGCACTGCCTTCCACCCGGACTCCTTCATTAATAGTGTCTTATCAGAGGCCCAGACTCCGGGGCGGGGGGCGGCGAGGGGGGTGCGATGCAGCCGTGTGGCTGTGCTGAAGGTAACCAGTATCCTATGTGAAATGGCTGCTTCTGGATCAAGAAAGGAAAGGATTCGAGTTGCTTATGATGATGATTTTAAAAGGGTCCCTGGAGTTCTCATCGTGGTGCAACAGAAACAAATCTGACTAGGTAGGAACCATGAGGTTGTGGCCTTGCTCAGTGGGTTAAGGATCTGGCTTTGCTGTGAGCTGTGGGTGTAGGTCGCAGTTGTGACTTGGATCCCGTGTTGCTGTGGCTGTAGCGTAGGCTGGTGGCTACAGCTCTGATTAGACCCCTAGCCTGGGAGCCTCCATATGTCACAGGTGAGGCCCTAAAAAGACAAAAAGACTGAATAAATAAATAAATAAAATAAAAAATAAAAATTAAATAAATGAAAGGGTGCCTGAAAGAAAGGCTCTTGAAAAGAACTGCTGGTTTTTTATCAAAATTGACATAGTGTAGAGGTGGCTTTTGTGACATTGACACTAATGCATGTTATAGTTTCCATAAGAGGAATTAGAATGAAAACATTTTTCTTCTTCAGGGATCAATTCAGACAAAAATAGAGCTGCTAATGTCAGACTTAGAGTCAAGAATAAATTATATCCCCAGAAGGCTTTATAAGTTCATTTGCACATTGCTAAAGGCACTTCAAACAATTGGCAAAAATTTTTTGTGTGTATTTTGGAGGGCCTGTGAAGCCAGTATTGGGTAGTAATAGAAAATATCAAATAGTTATTTTAGAGTAGTATTCATTTTTAGTACCATAGACTACTCTCCTAGCCTGAGGATTCTCTTTGATTTCCCCTATAATAAATAATATTATAAACTTGAATATGAAGGATCCAATTGGGTAACATAAGATGAGGAAGTAGCTCCTATTCAGTGAGCAATTCCTGCGCACCAGGCTGGCACCATGCAAAGTGTTTTGCACACATCCTGTTTCATTTTCATAACAACCTCATGATTTAGGTGCTATTATTAATGTTCTCTGATGCAAATGGGGGCATTCATCCTCAGGGAAATGAGGTAGTATTTCCAAGGTCACTTAGCCAATGCGGGGCAGGACTGACATTCGAACCCATGTCTCTGTTCTGGAGCCTGCACTCTTCCCTCGGTCACCCCTGGGCTTCCATTCCTGTTACCAGTGACTTCTATTAGCAGTGTCTTCCTGAATCCATTAAATGATTCCCCTTGGGCTCCTTTCCACCCATCTACCCACCCACACACACAGATACACACACACACACACACACACACACACACACACACACACACACACTCTTATTTAGGAGCGACAGTTGCTGCTTAAAACATGGGGCACATTAATAATTCTCTTCACGGCCTTCCGTGTCAGTGTTTCTGGCAGTTCCTTCTTTATCAGGCTGTGTTGGTCTCTGTTGGATGCACGTGGGCATGGCAGTAGGTTCCCTCACCTCCGCTCCACTCCGGGTTCCCAGCCTGGAAAGACAGTTCGCCTCCATGCGCTGGGACCAGACGGTGTCTTTGCTTCAGATGTTCTAGAGCCGTTTTCCTTTCAGGTCTTTGTGGGGCCTAAAGTGTGTGCAGGGATCAAACCTGTATGTCTCTAGGACTAGTAGAATAATCTCCCTATTCATTTAAGTTGAGTGTGGGTCTAGGGAAGCTCTGGGCAGAGGGAAGATTATGCATCTACCTCCCTTTTTACCATGAAAGAAGAGGGGCAGCAGAGCAACATATATGAGGCATTGTTTCCAGGAACTAATATGTTTTGAAAATGTAAGCTCAGAAACTTAAGCTCTGTGGAGTCCCAGAAAGGCCTGGGCAACCCATGTGGCTTCAAGGGTGATCTCTGTGCCAGAGGTGCTTTGTACCTGGCGACACTCAAGTGGCTGTGAGCAGCCCGGCCCCTGGAGCAGGGGCTGATGGGAGCTGCCTGGTCAGCCGTCCCCGGGTACCTGCCCCCCGGCCCCCGCCACAGTCTGCTTTGGCGTGAAACTCATGGTGTACAATCTCTCACCAGAAATAATGGCAGTGACTGGGGTGAAGCTCCACCATAAGATCTGTTACTTTTTATTTCTGGAAAGTGAGATTGAGCCTCAATTATCAAGGACCTTAATCTGTGTTTTGTAGCTCAGTGATTCCCAACCCTGACCAGACATTAGAATTACCTGAAGAACTTGAGAAAATACCAGTTGCCAAAGGACTTATCCACACATCATTAAATCAGGAGAGTGAAGGCTGGGGCCTGGCACCCACATTCCTTAAAAATTCTTCCAGGCAGTGGGCTGTGCAGTGAGGATTGAAGACCCCTGAGTGGAAAGATGGAGAGGCAGTGAAGGGGTCTTGCCCTGGTACTGCTACTCAGTACCACCAGTACTGCTGGCAACAAAGCAGGGACTTAGTATGTGCAGCTGTTGTTCTAGGCATTCACAGAATGAGATTTACCCTCATGTCCTCATTACAGTGAGCTGTGAGCTTATTTCATTTTTACAGATGTGTGTATGGAAGACTTTGAGGAGGTGAAGCAATTTATTCAGAGTGGAGTGACACTTCCACTTGTCCTGGGGGTAATTCTGTGTTAGGAAAGTGAGATTTACCCTGTCCATCTGGGTGCATTAAATCTGGTTTTTTGTATCATTGCTCTCACAAGGACACAAACAGTCACTCCTGTGTACTTGGACGTACCACCTTGGCACATTCACACGTGGTCTTTGGTGTTATATTTACACCCTCGCTGGGAGGGCTCCATCAGGAAGAGCTAGGTGGGCAGGCGGAGACTTGGAATGTGTTCTAGTTGAACTGGTCTCAAAGTCTGAGATCACTTGCTTTCTAGTGAGGGCGTTTTTTAAGCCATTAAACCATGGCTGTTTTGGTGGTGGTGGTTTCTACATCTGGATTGGTCTTAACCCGTGGATAGAGCCACGTAACCACGACCACTACCTGGATACAGACCAGCATAGAGAGTTTGGAGGGCTGGTGTGTTGTTGCTTCAGACCCGCAGCCACCTCGCCGTCTCCACCTGCCGAAGCAGAATTACAGAAGCTTGACCTTCTGCATAAGGTTTATCGCATTGCCAGCCCAGCTAGAATTTCTTGGCAGTGTGGAGCCAGGCCCTTCTAAAAGCTTGACTGATGGTAGGAGGGGAAGCATGTGGGGTGTGTGCCTCTCCTTTTCCCCCTAACTTGACAAGATGCTGTAATCCTTGATCCCCCAAGGAAGAACATGAGACACGAAAAAGAGGCAGAAATCAGAGCTCTAAAGACGTGGCTTAGGAAAGAAGTGAAATGATATGCCCCTCCAGGCCTCCAAAAATGACAAGGATTGGAGCCTGGGGGCTGGAAAGTGAACATTCACAGGACAGTGAAGTGGGTGGCAGGTAAGCCCTTGTCCTGCATCCTGGCTCCACATCCTTGTCAGACGTCAGCCCTCGTCCGCCTTCTCTTTTCCAATTTCCATTGTGAACTTTAAGCCCAGAGACCCTGAGGGCTTGGGTCTGATCTTTCTTCCGCACAGCTTGGCACCCTCCATAGAATCCTCTCCAGGATGTAGCAGCAGCAGCCTCTTTGATGCCCGCGAGCCTGTTCAGGGAAGCTCATTTTGATAACAGTGCTCAGCCTTTGATCTCCACAGCCCACAGGTTACCAGCTTCAGGTTGGAAAGTTCTGACAATCTTGTTTATTTTGCACTGTGGAGGGGTAAGCTCCTAGGATGAAAAGCTCTGCCTAAACACCAAAAACATAATACATTTATACCCTCGGAGAATAAAAACTTGCTGTCTCTAGCTAAAGAAATACTTTTTATTCAGGTAGCTTTTCTCTTCCCTTCCCATACCTCTGTTACTAGTGCGAGGTCCTTAGAGCCTCAGTGTTCTAATAAAGCACAGGAACATAGCTGTGGATGCGAGCTCGGGGATCTGCTGGTGGCGGTGACGGTGGGGTCCATGGTACAGGTACCAACACTGGTGGGCCCTGGTCCTCTCTTTGTGCAGAAAGAGATGGTGTCTTATGATGAGAGAGGGAGGATGGGAAAGAAAGGAATAAGCCAGAAAGGGAAGGAGAGAAGAGCTGAGAAAGCAGGGACATTTGACCTGAGCCTGAGTGAAAGGAGCAGGAAAGGACTTATCCTGGCAGAGCAAAGAGCCAGCGTGAGCCGGTGCAGAAGGTCCCTGGCTGACACTAGGTTGGTGTGTTTTGGAGCAGAGAGAAGGCTGTTGCGATCGCGGCAGTGTGGCAGAAGGTGGGGCCTGGGTCCTGTAGGGTTAGAGACCACAGTGTGGATTGCTTATTTTGTTCTTAGAGAAATTGATTTTATGCCGCAGGCTAACATGGCCAGATGAATAAGGTGGCAAGATCCGACTGGTTGCTGTATCGTAGGGGAGAAAATGGCTGATGGATGGAGAGGGGGCTCTCCCGGTTGGCCCAGAGGGGCTGGTGAGAAGTTGTCAAGTGTGAGTAATACTCTGAAGGCTGAGCCAGCGGGACTTGCACACGGGTTGGTACAGATATAGGGAAGGGGAAGAGGTGGGTCAAAGGTGACTTGGGCTTTGGGGCCTGTTGGAAGGGATGTGTTGCCTAACCTGATAATGAACACAGGAGAGACACAATTTGGAGGATGGCCTCGGAGCAGAGACAGAGTTCTGTCTGGACCAGTGTGGGGTGAGATGCCTGCAGACACCCAGGCTGAGCTGCTAAGGACTCAGTGGATACGCACGTCTGGAGCTGGAGGTCGCGGGTGGACATTGAAACCCTTCTTTTTTAGGAGTTTCTGCGAACTTGGAAACTTTTAGGATTTTAGAAACATTTAGTTATTTGAGCTCCCTTTGATTCCTGAGATGACTACCTGGAGAACATGCTGGAGTGTGTTAGAATTTCTCGAATCCCTCCTGGGGAAGACACGTTCCCACAATGAGCACGCGGGAACCCTCTGCCGCCATCCCAGCTGCATTATGGTGGAATCATTCTGACCGTCTCTCCAGACTTAGGCAACCGTGTTCCTGGGTCTTTTCTGCAAGTCCTCGTTACAGAGTCAGATGGAGATCTACTTCCTGTTCATGTGTGTTCCCAGCAGAGCGCAGCACAATAATTAAGACCTGGCAAATTGGTCATCGCGTTCACATTTCAAAAGCTCCTGAAAATGACCCAATCACGAGCAGTCCAGGCTGTTGGAGCATCTTGTGAATGAAATTTGGACCCCTCTGGTCTGTGCCATGTACAAGTAGCCAGTTAGAGAATAGCCATTGAGCACATCGTGGGGGTGAGAAATCAGAAGACTGAAAGAAAAAAAGGGTTGGATGATGCCTCAGTGTGGAAAATATCTATCCGCCAAACCTACTTATTTGTCATGCTTGGATCAATTTCCCCCCTTGAGCTGTCCCTGGCTTAAGCGCTGCTTCCCCTTTTCAGTCCAATTTCTTCTGTGACTTTTGCTCTCTCCTGAAAAAGCGCCCTTCGTCGACTCCAACTAGGACATTAACCTTATTCTCTAATCTGCTGTCTTCTAGAAGTCTTCTTGCATTTCTGGTATTTCCCAGATCTTGTTCTGTTAGGAACAAAATGGTTATCTTCACTTTCCCCTATGTGGGCCACATCCTTGGCTCTGCCACGGTCCACCATGTTGCCAGCTGGTAATGTTGGCAGCGCCCAGGCTGTGCAAAAGCTGGAGTTGGCAGCACTCCAGGTGGGTTTTTCAGATGAGCAGATGCCCAAGCACCTTCTGGAAAAACCGGTCTTCCCTCCTTTATGCAGTTTAACAGCTGTGTGACTGTGAGCAAATTAGTGGATTTCTCCAGGGCTCTGTTCTCCTCTCTGGATGTGGGGTAATTATAATTCACCTCTGAAGTTTGAATTAAGCGAATGAATACCTGTAAATCGCTTAGCGGAATACCTGCTACATAGAAGGAACTCAATAAGCTTTAGTTCCTGTCAGAACCCCCCTGAGTCTTTATTCATCAGGAAACAAAAACCACGCACTTGGAAAACACACATGCCCCTAAGTGGCTCTCAAAGAAGACAAGGCAAGCTTCGGAAGCAAGCTAGACTGAAAAGATGAAGGGAAATTGACCATCAAGACAAAGCGAAGGGGGAGTTCCCTTTGTGGCTCGGCCATAAGGAACCTGACTAGTATCCATGAGGATGTAGGTTCGATCCTTGGCCTCACTCAGTGGGTTATAAGATCTGGCGTTGCTGAGAGCTGTGGTATAGGTCGCAGATGTGGCTCGAATCTGGCGTTACTGTGGCTGTGGTGTAGGCCGGAGGCTGTGTGTAGTCTGATTTGACCCCTACCCTGGGAACTTCCATATGCTGAGGGTGTGGCCCTAAAAAGACAAAAAGAAAAAAGAAAAAGTCCGCGTGGAATAACACTGCAATGGTTCTCAAAGTGGGCTTTCGGGACCTGCAGCCTCAGCATCGCTTGGGAGCTTGGTAGAAATGCAGATTCTCAGCTACTGAATCTGAAACTCTGAGAGCGGGGCCGGGCTCTGTGGTTCAGCAAGGCCTGCTGTGACTCTGATATACACTGAAGGTTGAGAACCGCTGGTCCGAAGTAAACTCGACAGATACTGGGTGAGGTGTAATAGTGCGTGTCTCAGCATGTGTGTATCTGTGTGCTTACATACCCACGTGGGTAGAATGTTTGTAACTGCTGCACCTATTAACCAAGCCTGGTAGTATCAGCAAAATCCCACCAAACTGGAGATTAATTGCCCATTTTTCTTTGATTCTGTTGTCCAAATGGAAATATATCTAGAATACTTCTTTTCAGTACCTTGCATGAAATTCATTGCAGGTTTAAAACTATTAATTTGTCAACTTCTTTTTTTTTTTTTTTTAGGAAATTCCACTTATTTGGACGACCATGGACCACCTCCTAGTAAGGTAAGATCTTCGTGATATGAATCCCCTTTTCCTTTTCTCAGTACCTACACCCTCCACCAACCCCAACTAGACCCCTCCTGGCCCTGAATTGTTCAGAGGAGAATAGCAGATAGCAGATGTCCAGTTAAGCTTTACTAATTAATAGTCAATAGAAAAAGGAAGTGTGCAAAGAGAGCCAAAATGGCAAGGGAGCAAGAGCCATCATTCCATCAGTAGCCGTAGCTGTCCCAGGCCCCGGAGCCTCAGGCCGACTTCAGACGTGTGACTGCTTCTCCTGTTGGCTGCCTCACTTGCCTCTGCATCCATGCTGACCTACAATGTGAAGTCCGAAGCCCAGCCTCCTCATGCCTTTGACCTTGGGCTAGACTCACATCTGCCCCTTCCTCTACCTCCTGCCTTGCTTGGAATACTCCACCCAAGGCCCTGCCCCCTGTAAACCGGCCTTCTCTGCCAGTCCCCTCTCGAAGCTGCTCTGGCCTGGCCTGCATAACCACTTTTGTTCTTAGAAGCAACTCCGGCCTGACTTTTAAGGGTCGGCAGAGGCCAGTGAGGTATTCGTGCTATTCTCCACCACTACGACTTTCTCAAGTGCACTGAAAAGCAACTATCAACCTACTGAAAAATGCGAAAACTATAGACACTCTTTTTGACCATTTAAGATGATGCCTGCAAAGTGCAGGTGTAAGCGCCTAGTGAGAAGACAATCAGCCATTAACCTTAGAGGCTAGAAATTTACCCTGAAATTGGCTTGTGAATTGGTGGGATTCGGAGAAGAAAGCCATCACAGTTAAGACCGTGAGCTTTGGAATAAGGTGTTTCTGGGTTCATCTCGGGCTCTACACTATCAATATATGATGTTGGACAAATTACTTAATGTATTTAATGTGCAAAATGGGATTAAAAAATATGATCCATAGTATAGGACATCTGTAAGGACTGAACGAGCTGATATGTGACAAGCACTCAGCACCTGGCATATAATAAGCATTAAATAAATGCTGACCAGTGTTAACTAGACTAGAATAGCATTAAGATTATTATTTTTTTTTGTCTTTTTGCCATTTCTAGGGCTGCTCCTGCGGCATATGGAGGTTCCCAGGCTAGGGGGTCTAATCGGAGCCAGAGCCACAGCAACGCAGGATCCGGGATCTGAGCCGCGTCTTCGATCTACACCACAGCTCACAGCAATGCCGGATCCTTAACCCACTGAGCAAGGGCAGGGATCGAACCCACAACCTCAGGGTTCCTAGTCGGATTCGTTAACCACTGTGCCACGACAGGAACTCCTAGCATTAAGATTATTGATGAACAGTACAGTAGTATTTATCACAGTGGTGAATGGCTTACCGCTTGGTCCACTGCATATACATCGAGTGCTTGTGGTGCTGCAGACACTAGGAAACCAATGTGAAAGAAAACAAGAGCAACAACCAGATGGCCACTACCCTGGAGAAACAAGAGGAATGGAGAGGATTAGATAGTATCTGAGGATAATAATCATATCTAGCTCATCTCCATGTCCTCACATCCTTGCATGAGCCTCGACACACAGGAAGGCACACTGTGACTGTTAACCGGACCATGGAATCCAGCACTGGAATCTGAATTCGGTCTCCTGGCTCCCATCCCAGGTTCTTTCCACTAAGGCCAGGGTTCTCAAACTGTAGCTTGCATCAGAATTTCTTGGAGACTTGTTAAAACATGATTTGCTGGGCTCATACCCCTGACTGCCCAATGCAGTTGGTCCAAGGTGCATTTCTAACAAGCTCCCAAGTGATGCTGATACTGCAGGTCTGGGGACCACATTTGAGAAGTGTTGCTCTAAACGCCATGAATACAAAGAAAACCATTTCCCTGAACTTTTTTTTTTTTTTTTTTAACTGCTAATAGTCTAGAGATCATGGCATGACTTATTATACAGAGACTATGAATTAATATAATTGCAACTTTTCTTATAGTGAAAATATATTTTCTTTAGTCAATAATGGGCTTAGGAGGGAAACTAAATGGGGGTGGGGGAGAAGAATGGTATGGATCTCCTGCTGGTATGGTATGGATCTCCTTCAGCACTCACTGCACTTCTTTCCTAAGGAGGGCCAAGTGAACCCCCATCACCCACGCTGCTCTGCAGGGAAGGGGGTTTGGTGGCCTCATTTGTGGGATCTACTAGCTGTTTCCCTCAATGACATATCAGCCCATTACTTGGGGTCCCAGCTTAATAAGCGGAGCTTTACCTGGTCCGAAGACCCAGGTCCACTTTATGGAAACTTGCCTTCTTGAACGCCATCCTGGGGACACTCTGTGAGTCTGCCTGAAGACCTTGCTCTTGCCAAGCTGGCCATCCTCCTGTCTCTACGCCTGTGTCCTTGGCACCCGGGTTTTGTATTTGCTGGGCGCTCTGCCCTTGCCCCAGGCAGGGCTTTCCTTGGCTGGGCATTCTCCTTCCCCTGCAGTCTGGTCTGCACACCCTCCTCCACCAGCCCCAGCCAAGGCCCCCTGCAACACACAAAAACCATCAGGTCATAGCAGATCATGTTAGATCATTTTCAGAATAAATCCAGCTTTATCAACGCTGGTCCGAGTTTAAAAACCGTGAGCACAATCTCTTTCAGCAGCAGAAGTTTATATAATACAGGTTTCTTTCACCTCAACTGTGCTTTCATTATCTAGGAGCAAAAAATGCTCTTACCTTTCTAAGCAGTAGCCAAAATAATAAGAAGAATATAAAAATGGGCAAAAATAATATCGATCTGTTACTATCTTTTCATCCGTGCTTATTACTTCTGGCAGCGTGGAAATGAATCCCAGAAGTGATGAGGTCAGGATTCCAGATAAAGGTCCCTTGAGCTTCCGCCGAGGTGAGGCCTCGGTCATTTAGGTCAGCAGCCCCCTGGCATATTCAGGGACACAGTGGCATCCAGGGGGGGGATAAGGACTCACATGCGTGGCCTCCGGAATGAACCCCAGCCTGGCAGGGGAAAGCAAGACTGAGCCCAGACCGACCCAGTCTTATATTTGTTTAGCACTCAGAAAGAACTGTGTGATGCCAAGATCGAAAGAGCTGTGATGTAGATAAAAGAAGGTTTTTAAACCCTGAAAATGTACTGAGGTTAACAGGCCAGTTCTCATTTTATTAAAAGTTCAGTTCCACAAGTTTCACATTCCACAAGTAATAGCCATGCAGGGAACAGGGCGTGGGCCACGCAGCACAGAGCCCAGGTCTTCATTCTCTCCAGGATTTTCATGCAAAAGAACCAAAGACCTCTGATTTTGGCTTCTTTTTAAAATCCCCTTTCACCTCACAGCTCACCCCTGTTTTTGATCTAAGTCGTTATTCAAAGGCAGATGTTAATATTTTCTTTTGTCGACCACTTTTTACGACTGCTTTGTGTGGACATAGAATTTAGTGGTTTAAGGTTAGAGTCCTGCTGAGACTGAGCATGTAGCTCACTATTGGATGAATTAGAAGGATATTCTTGAGTACAAAAACAGGCATGAAATAAGCAGTGTAGTGTGATCCCACTGCATAAAAAGTTGTGTGTGTGTGTTTGTGTGTGTGTGTGTGTGTGTGTGTGTCTACAGAGAAGAGCCTGGAAGGATAATGATGTTTACTCCAGACGGCGAGATTTCAGGAGGTTTTTTGCTCTTTTCCCAATTTGCTGTAGAATTTGAGTTCATTAAAGTAATGCTTGGCCAGTCTAAAAATCAGGGGGAAAGGTCATCATGTAAGAGAAGACGAAAGTTGGGCTGCAAACCTGGAGGTGCTCTGGCCTCTTGCAGCAACGTCTGCAGTGCTGTCCACCCCACCCCACCCCCACCCCCACCCCCAGGAGCAGCCTGACCTCTGAAGGTGAAGTCTCCTCCCTCCTGGCTTCACCTCACCTGGAACTAGGGCCCCGATGTGAACTGCTGGCGTTGGCAATGATAAATTCTGGAGGTTGCAAATAGGGCACAGTTATCATTCCGCGTATGTTGAAAATCTGATAGGTAAGAAGAGCTGGTCTGAGCAACTCAAGGAAAATAAAATCACCATCCATAGCTGATATCCATAGCACTCTGCTGAGCACTTTGCATGCAAGCTTGGCCTCTATAAAACTCTATAGGAGAGGAAGTAATTATTTAATCCCTGTTTTACAGATGAGGGAACCGGATCTTAGGCTGAATAACTTGCCAAAAGTCATGCACCAAGTATTGGACTTGGGATTCCAGCCCAGGGCTGTGTAGCTCCAGGATTCACACTTTTAACCATTTCAAGATTACTAATTTAATATAACGACAGTAAATGTTTTACCTTATTTCTGGAGTTTTACCCTTTTATGTAAGTTCTCTGGTACCTTGACTGGTACAGTAAACAAGCTTTAACTCTCAGTATACTAGAAAAAGAATATTAAGCACCGTTTATCATTGGGTCCAATGGACCTTTTTACCTTTTTAAAATATCAGTCCAATGTCAAAAGATGGAGTTTTTCATTTTTTTCCTCCCAATTACCTTTGTATACATACCCACCGTCAGGATTTATTCATTTACAAGCTGTATATAGAGTACATTTTGGGGTATAAACATCATCAAAGATAAAACATTGTCCCATGTTCATTTAGCAAATTGGGATGGTCCAGGTTCTTGTTGCAAAGTCGTGTTTGATGCAGTCCTTCCCCTTGATGACTAACTGCATGAGGACACCGTATTTTCTTTTTGTCCTTAGAAATGTGTGCATCTAGGACATCATCATCTGAAGACTTGTGGTCTGAGGTTTCACGCTCATGATCAGCAGCAGTGGCAGGGTCTTGAGTGCTCTCTGACTAAGCTCTATGCTTATTCTCATGCCTGGGAACCCCTCCCTCCATCGATTTTCTTCTCTTTATCATTCTAGGCAGGAATGAAACATTCTGAATTCTCCACTCTATTCAATGAAAGTTAAAAGCAAACTGCAAAGATGGTGTCTCCAGTCATCTGGTAAAGATGGCGCCACACTTTAGGCAACACAATAAACTCTGAAGAGAGATGCAATTGTGACAGTGTATTTCCCCAGTCAATTGTTCTCCTGGTCTGCACGGTTCAGTATAGTAGCCAATAAGCTCAAATAGCTATTTAAATTAATTAAAACTAGAAACATAAAAATTCACTTTTTCAGTTGCCCTCGCCACATATCAGATTCTTTGCAGCCGTGTGTGGCTAGTGCTACTTTATTGAACAACATAGAACAGAACATTCTAGTCATCACTGAACAGCCATTTTTAAAGCATATTTGGGAAAAAAATGATATGTAATTAATTGGTAGGTAATTATTTTAGGATGATGAACTAGCAAAGTGTTTCAAGATATAGGAAAAATCATTAAGTTCCCATAATAGATCTTTTTTTTTTTTTTTTTTTTGTCTTTTTTTAGGGCCGCTCCCATGGCATATGGAGGTTCCCAGGCTAGGGGTCTAATTGGAGCTATTGCTGCCAGCCTATGCCAGAAGCCACAGCAATGCCAGATCCGAGCTGTGTCTGCAACCTGCACCACAGCTCACAGCAATGCCGGATCCTTAACCCACTGAGCAAGGCCAGGGATAAAACCTGAAACCTCATGGTTCCTAGTCAGATTCATTTCCGCCGCACCATGACCCAAACTCCTAGATCTTAATTTTTTTAACAAGGTTAGTAGACCTTATTATATGGCTATTATATTATTTGCATTATACATTATTATAATTATATAATTATAATTACCTTATGGGCCTATTATATGTTAATTGCAAGGTAAAGTGAGTTCTATTCTCTTTATTAAAAAACATATATTTTCTTTGGCACAAAGTCAAGAAATGTTAATCCATACAAATGGTCAGAACTGCTCAAAAAAAAAAAAAAACCTGAAACACTGAAATTGAGTCCAAGGAATCCTGATGGTATATTGAGGGCTAAGATATATTACAGATGTCTACATTTATATAGACAAGTATTTTGACATTCGCTACTGATATATTATTTTTGTTTATAAGTATTCAAAATTCTGTTTTTAAACAGGTTCTTTGGAAGAAGGTTTACAATTTGTTATGCTAAGAAATCCCCAAATGAATGAGAAATGATAATATTAATTAAGGTGACCCTTATATGCACTAGCAATGACTGGCAATGAACAATTGCCCAATAAAGAGTAGTCCTTCTTACCCACCCCTCAGAAAGTAATTTCCCATTAGTATCAGTTAATTATTGAGTGACTCCTTTGTGCCAGGGATCAGGAAGACATGATGAACACTGAAGATAATCCCTGCCATCTAACACTGTATAATCTAGTTGCATCTTGAGGTTTCAAAGACTATGAGAGTGCATGGTTCTGTGGTGGAGATATACATATATATCCACCTGAATAGATATATTCGGAGTGACTCTATATAGACACCGTTGTTGCATTGAGGCATTTGCTATGCACCAGGTTTATGCTGGGCTCTGTGCTGGGTACTGGGCAATAAGGCTACAGAAGGCACAGTCCCTGCCCTCAAGAAGTTTAGAGTCTAGTGGGAAGCACAGGTTAGCAAACAGGCCCAGTCTGATCCATTAAGTAGGTGGCTAGGTGCTATGATAAGGATGAATCCAGGAGTTTCTGCCTGACCTTCCATGTGAGAGTCCTGATGAAAATGGACTGGGAGGAACTTACCAAGTCGAAGAGTCTAGGATCGACAGGGTGAGGAGGAATGGGCCTCGCCACTGGGGTTTGAGGAGTGGTGGACGGAAAACGGAGATGTCCACTGCTTTGAGAAGCTTGGCTTTAGTAAGAAAGAGAGACAACATGATAGCCTAAGAGATGGAGGCCATGTTGGCATAATTGTATAGTAGAAAAAATTGTATAGTGGGAAAGGAGTGACAAATGACAAATTCAGTTCTGAATGGTGTTATGAATTGAACTGTGTCAGATAGGGTGCTGTTCAACCTCTAGAACCTGTGAATGCTGTCTTCTTTGGAAAGAGGCTCTTTGCAGATGTAATGAAGTTAAGAGAGGTTGTCCTGGAGTAGGAAGGGCCCTACGTCCCATATGACTGATGTCCTCATGAGAAGAGAGAAACTTGGAGACGGAGACAGAGACACACGGGGAGAATGCCATGTGATGATGGAGGCAGAGATTGGAGATAAACGGTCAAAGCCAAGGAACACCCAAGGATTGCAGGCAGCCACCAGAATCTAGGAGAGAGGCCCAGAGCACATTCTCCCTCTGAACCTCCAGGAAGGAATTAACCCTACTGACACCTTCATTTCAGACTCCTGGCCTCCTGAACTGGGAGAGAATACATTTCTTTTGCGTTCAGCTACCCAATTTGCGATGCTCTGTTATGGCAACCCTAGGAAGTAACTCAAATGAGTTGAGTTGAATATCTTCACTTAGCAGGATGGCATGGTGTTATGCCCTGGCAGGCATTATTTGGTTTTATTTAAACCATCCTGAAACCATCCTTAGAAGTCTGTCATTGGAATAATTTAAGTGTAGGGTCATATTTTTTCTAACATTCAATACTGCTCACATTTCCCCCCAACATTCCTTCTTCATTTTTCTTTGTAATTTTTTTCTTTATAATTCTTATGTCTTTAGCTGTTTTATTATCCCAAATTTCTTCTGTTTGAAATTCATTTTGCTGTTCAAATTGTGATTTTAAGTATTCAAAAATCAGAGTTTCTGTCATGGCTCAGCGGGAAACGAAACTGACTAGTGACCATGAGGATACGAGTTTGATCCCTGTCTTTGCTCAGTGGGTTGGGGATCTGGCATTGCCGTGAGCTGAGGTATGGGTCGCAGACGCGGCTCATCTGGTGTTGCTGTGGCTGTGGCACAGGCTGGTGGCTGCAGCTCTGATTTGACCCCTAGCCTGGGAACCTCCATGTGCCACAAGTGTGGCCCTAAAAAGACAAGAAAAAAAAGTCAAAATCATTTTATATTACATCATCTTTTTTCTCTGGAAAGCACCTCAGCAACAATTCATTTGGGAAGTTCCTTAAAGAAAATTTCCTATTTTCACAAGACCAAGGGCCATGAGAGCAACAAGGTAAAACAGTATAGAAGAAATCTGTTGCCCTTTAAAAAATATGTCCCTTTGTGTGTGTGTGTGTGTGTGTGTGTGTGTGTGTGTGTGTGTGTTTGTGTATGTGACTATGCCCACATCACGTGGAAGTTCCTGGGCCAAGGATCGAACCTGTGCCACAGTACCAACCCAAATCACGGAAGTGACAACACCAGATCCTTAACCTGCTGCACCACGAAGGAACTCCTAAAAAATATTTCCCTATTTCTATCAGACACTTCTGAGCTGCCATTTAACTCTGCTACCAGTAAGTCCCTAAGAAATACTGCATGTTTGTTTCTGTTAGATTTTTTTTTTTTTTTTTGCCCTTGCAATAACTCCTTTAAACTTGGAGATTTGCTGAAAGAATTTTTTTTTTTTTTTTTTTTTTTTTTGGCTTTTTAGGGTTGCACCTGCAGCATATGGAAGTTCCCAGGCTAGGGGTCCAATAAGAGCTGCAGCTGTTGGGTTACACCACAGCCACAGCAACCCGGGATCCTTAACCTCCTGAGCAAGACCAGGGGTCGAACCCGAGTCCTCATGGATACTAGTCGGGTTCATTACCACTGAGCCATGATGGGAACTCCTGAAAGATGTTTTACCGGATGTTCTCTGGTAAAGAAACTATGACTTCTATTCCTTGCTTGGAGCCTATGGAGGAAAATCCACATATCCAGGAACATAGTAGAGAAGTGACTTCCAGAAGATCCTGGGAGTACAATTACTTTCAGGTGTCTTGGCCGAGCACCAGCCAACATGGAGAGGGTTTCTGCATCCCAGACTCCCCTTTTCCCCCGAGGGCAGGGTTGCTCAGTTTTATGTCCACATACCGTCTCTCCTTTGACCAGAACCACTTTTTACTTGGAAGAATAGAGATTCAAGAGGAAAAGAACTTTCTTATTTCCTTCCCCCCAAACCTCAACACCTATAGTCAGGATATAGGGCGTAACCATCCACCTTGTTTCCCTCTTGGCTGGGAGGACCTGCAAGAAGCAAGTGAATCCCGGGCACAGAATAAGGCCGTGTGCTGGGCCCGCCTTGTCTGCCTGTTTCCATCCCCACAGCAATTCCCAAAGCCATCACTGCCAAGAAGGGGGCCCCCCTTTCACCCTGCTGTAAATAACATCAGATGTGGTTAAATATTCACATTATCTGATTTTCTTTCAGGAAAAAAATTGGCATCTTTTTGTTTATTTTTAGATTAAAATATTTAAAATCCTTATTTTTATTTATTTTTGACTTTCTGTCTTTTCTACAGCCTCACCGGCGGCATATGGAGGTTCCCAGGCTAGGGGTCCTACACCAGCGCCACAGCAACAAGGAACCCGAGCCGTGTCTGTGACCTACACCACTGCTCACGACAACGCCATAAAATCGTTATTTTTAAATTAAAATATTTACTATTTTAACTTTTGAATTATCTAATGACTTATTTTTTAAAAGTTTGTTTCTTCATATTTTTTACCAGAAACAATGAAGCTTCTTTAGAGTCATTTTTAAATCATGAAATATTCCAAACACAAAAAATTAGGGGAACCAATAATACATACATGCCTGGTATACCCAGTATACCCACCCCTTAGATTTAAAACATGTTACTATTTTAACGTGCCAGATTCTTCATGCTGACTTTTGTATTTATTCTTAGTGGCTCGGAGGCTGAGGAGCACAGATTTTAGAATCAGACTTCAGATCAGATCCTAGCTATGTGACTAGTTACCCTGCAATAAATACTTCACCCCTTTGGACTTCAGTTTTCTGTTTCTCGAAGAGGAAACTCCTATCTACCTTTTAAAGATGTAAGGCTTAAATGTGATAAATGGAAGGCACTTAGCATGATGCCAGACAGAGGTAAGCGCTCAGCACTGGGGCCTTAATTCTGTAGGTCTTTATATAGCTCTTCTGGATCCTGGTAGCTCAATTTGCTATAAGGTAGAGTGAGCCTTGCTTCTAACCCTGCACCCCTATTTTCTTTGGTTTTTTTTTTTTTTTTTCCCACTGTACAGCAAGGGGGTCAGGTTATCCTTACATGTCTACACTGCAATTACAGTTTTTCCCCCACCCTTTCTTCTGTTGCAACATGAGTATCTAGACATAGTTCTCAATGCTATTCAGCAGGATCTCCTTGTAAATCTATTCTAGGTTGTGTCTGATAAGCCCAAGCTCCTGATCCCTCCCACTCCCTCCCCCTCCCATCAAGCAGCCACAAGTCTCTTCTCCAAGTCCATGATTTTCTTTTCTGAGGAGATGTTCATTTGTGCTGGATATTAGATTCCAGTTAGAAGTGATATCATATGGCATTTGTCTTTGTCTTTCTGGCTCATTTCACTCAGTATGAGATTCTCTAGTTCCATCCATGTTGCTGCAAATGGCATGATGTCATCCTTTTTTATGGCTGAGTAGTATTCCATTGTGTATATATACCACATCTTCCGAATCCAATCATCTGTTGATGGACATTTGGATTGTTTCCATGTCCTGGCTATTGTGAATAGTGCTGCAATGAACATGCGGGTGCATGTGTCTCTTTTAAGTAGAGCTTTGTCCGGAGAGATGCCCAAGAGTGGGATTGCAGGGTCATATGGAAGTTCTATGTATAGATTTCTAAGGTATCTCCAAACTGTTCTCCATAGTGGCTGTACCAGTTTACATTCCCACCAGCAGTGCAGGAGGGTTCTCTTTGGGTTTTTAAAAGCAATTAATTACATGTCCGTCGGATACCATCTCTTAACTCACAAAACCTTTCAGGTCCTGAGGTTGTTGGTTATCCCTCCTTTTATCTCCTGGGCTAGTTCAGCACGCCACGCAAGGCCTTCCACCAGCCCCTTGCCATTTAGCTTTTATTAGAATGCATACACCTGACTTTACCCAACGTCCTTTTTAAAAACTACAAAAGTGAAGCTGCTTTTCACTTTATGGAAGAATCAATTGCACTGGGTAATAGATTTGTGTTTAATGATTCATGATAAATATATTAGGTTTAGAGAAAGAGAGAACTAGCAGGACACAATGAGGCAGAGAGTCGGGAATCAGTTTCACTCTGATGAGCATGACCTTGAAGACATCCCTTCACCCTTTCATTTTGTTGATCATTGCAAATGATAGGAAAATTAATGACTTGAATATTTTATTTTTAAATAACTCTGAGAGCATCTGAGCTCGGTGTGTACTATAAAGAAGTTTATGCTTTGGTGTTTTATTTGAGATGGGTAATTAATAGCTTAGAAGGTAAAAAAAAAAAAAAAAATCAGCCTTACATAATCTTATCCCAAAGTCACCTGTATTCCTGCTTCACCCTTCCTTTGCACTTTTCACAGCTCTCAGCTATTAACGTGGACGTCTTTGGCCCAGCTGGTGGCCTCCTGAGATTTCGACTTGCAGTGGAGGTCTTTGTCCAAGTTCAGAGACAGTAATGCTAAATTTATCAATTTTATGAGCATGTAATGTGTTCTCTCTTTCCAAAAAGTACATAATGAATCCATTTCTTCCGCAACAAGTATTTAGTGCCATTAAGCACATCTTCCTCTTCTTTTTTTTTTAATTAAAAAAATTTGTCAAACCACAAGTTCAAAAATATGTGGTTTATGTAATTGTTCTTTTAGCATCTGCCTTACCCCACTCCCCAAGCCCCAAGGGCCAGTTATCCTTGATAAGATGTTCTCCAGATCTCATCCAAAGCAGCACTAGTTATGGTTATGGACTGAAACATGCTGGGTTTGGGCTGCCTTTAACAAAAACGAAGGGTTTTAAATGAAGCATGAAAATTTGAAACTGCATATTGTTGTTGGAGAACGTAGTTAATCAAGAAATTGCTTTAGCAAATTAAGAGAACCCAAGCCACCATTCTTTGGCAGGGTAACAGTCGCCTCAGGGTTTTCAAAGTTGTATAACAGTTCTCAATATAGATACCTAATTCTTTTTGTTTGTTCATTTGATTTCCTCCTTGACTGTCTGATCATTTTTGTTTGTTTGTTTTAAAAATTATACATGTCCCTATTTTATTTTGATTTGGAAAGTACAGAAGATTCTAGAGTAGCAGGAAAAAATAATCACCCATAATGCCACCACACCTTAGGCCAACCATAATGAAGAATTCTTCAGAATTCTGTCCATTAAGAGTACTGAATTGTCTTGGAGTTCCCAGGTGGTGCAGTGGGTTAGGGACCCAGCATTGTAACCGCTGTGGCTCGAGTTCGATCTGTGGCCCTGAAACTTCTCTATGCACCCCCCCCAAGAATATTAAAGTCTTATGTACCATTTGTTTGCCAGTCCTTGTATGCAACGTTAATCAGTTGTGCATGCACATAATGCACAGAATTTAAAGCACCAAATGGCTCGTTAGCTTATTGTGAAAAAGTGAACCCTGACCACACCCTTCCTCATTACTTTTTGCTCTACTTGAAACTCTTTTAACTGAGCCTTTAGTGCTAGTTTTCATGTCTCTGAGTAACTGGCTTATGTTGCTTCCTCGTGGTTTTTCTCACCTTTAGGCACTGTCCACTGTCTAACTTCTGTGAACGGAAGGATTTTTCTTGTTCACTGAAGCCCACTGGCAACACTACACAAGCACCCTTCCCATCACCCTCTGAACTGAGGGTGTGTTATGTGGGGTAAATCAGGAATCTCTGCTTTTATTCTTTTTTGGTCTTTTTACTATTTCCTGGGCCGCTCCCGCAGCATATGGAAGTTCCCAGGCTAGGGGTTGAATCGGAGCTGTAGCCACCGGCCTACGCCAGAGCCACAGCAATGCAGGATCCGAGCCGTGTCTGCAACCTACACCACAACTCACGGCAACGCCGGATCGTTAACCCACTGAGCAAGGGCAGGGACCGAACCCGCAACCTCATGTTTCCTAGTCGGCTTCGTTAACCACTGCGCCACGACGGGAACTCCCTGCTTTTATTCTTGAGACTAGTAAATGGTAAAATGGCAGCTGAGCCATTATGAAGTTTCCTTTACTGTTTTTTTGTTTTCTTTCTAACAAGTAATTGTCCTGTTTTACAAATTCGTTTTCATACTTTTCTCTGATCCCCGTGTTATCCTCAAACCCTCTTCCGGTTGGGTAAATATCCTCTTGGTGTCTCCAAACACATCAGCGTTGAGTTGCTGCAGCCACTCCTTGGCCTCCTCACCTGTTCCCTTCTGGGCTGGTTGCACTCAGCCTCCTGCTCATATATGCCTTGGGAGCTCCTGCCACTCTCTTGTTTTCTTATGTTGTATTAGTTTCCTGTTGCTGCTGTAACAACCTATTAGAAACTTAGTGGCTTAAGACAATAAAGACATGTTACCTTCTAATTCTGGAGGTTAGAAGTCTGAAGTGGATCTCACTGAGCTAAAATCAGGGAATCAGCAGGGCTCTTCTGGAAACTCTAAGAGAGAATCCATGTCCTCGCCTTTTCCATCTTCTAGAGACCACCCTCATCTTTCTCTCGTGACTCCTTTTCCATCTACATAGCCAGCATTATAGCATCTTCAGTCTCCATCTCTGTTTCTCCTCTCTCTCTCTTCCACTCGTAAGGACCCTTGTGATTAAATTGGGTCCACTTGAGTAACCCAGGATAATCTCCTTGTTGAAAGATCTCTTTCGTGGAATTCCTTGGTGGCCTAGCAGTTCAGGATCCGACACTGTCTCTGCTGTGGCAAGGTTTCTATCCTTGGCCCAGATCCACATCCTGCAGGTGCAGCCAAAAAAAAAAAAAATCTTTTGTGATGTAAAGTGCCATGTTTACAGACTTGGGAAATGACTTAGACATCCTTATAGGAGTAGGGGATTATTCTGCTTTCTACACATATCTGTCTCTTTCTCTAGCCTCCAGTAGCTTCTTGAGAAAAGGTACATGGATGGAAATCCTCTGAAATATTGCACTTCTGAAAAGTCTTTATTCTCTCCTTGATTAATTGTATGACAGGGTATAATACTAGATTGGGACATTTTATTAATCAAGATAGGCTAAGAGTGATGCAAAATCTCAGTGGCTGTATACATCAGAGTTTGTATCTAGCTTATATAAGATCCTCAGCAAGTTCAGTGGGTCCTCTGGTTTTTAGGGAAGCTCACTTCAGGAGCTTACTCAGGGATTGCACTGTTTTCCTTCATGGCTGCACCGTCTCAGCTTGGACCTCCATGTCATTGTGGTAGGGCAGAGAGGAGCTGAAGGGGCGTGTGAAGTCTTTTCACTCCTTTATCCTGGAAATGACTCATGGCAATTCTGTGAGCTGTCCATTGGTCACAAGGCCCTGCTCAACAGCAAGGGGACTGGAAAATAGAGCACATAGGTACCGTGAGCCTGTGTCTCTGCCCAAATCCTTTTCCTTCCGAATGGTCAGGTCCTTCTCCTTTATTCCAGCTTCCAGTATTTCGGTTGAGTAGGCAAACTCTTGACCTTAGAGGAAAATCTAATCTGTCTCTATGGAAGCTTCTTATTTCTAGTACTCTAAAATTTTATAATTTTGTGCCTAGTATGTGTCATTTTTCAGCTATTATTGTTGATCCTCAGTAGACCTTTTGATCAGGAAACTGATATCCTGTTCTGGGATATTTGCATGACTATGTCCACTGATGCTTTTTTCTGCTGCATTTTCTCTTTCTGTCTTTCTGAATCTCCTCTTATTTGGATGTTGAACCTCCAAGACTAGTTGTTTATATTTCTCGTTTTTGTCCCTCTTATTTTTATTTTCTTTGTCTTTTTGCTCTATGGTATGGAAGAGTTTCTCACCTTGGCCTTCTGACTTTTCTGTTGAGTTTCCTCATTATTCTCATACTTTTAGTGGTCAAAAGCTTTGTCGTTATTGTTACTCTTTGAATGCTCTTTATAATAGCATTCTTTCATTTCATAAAGGGCTTTTATATTTCTTACAAAAGGTTATTCCAAGATACTTTACTTTTTTTGGTTGTTATTTTGAATGGAATATTTTCCCACTGTATTTTAAATTGACTGCCATAATACTGGAAAATTTTGATTTTGTGTGTTACGTATACTCAACATTATCAAACTTTTTATTTCAATAATTTCAATTCATTTTTCTTTCTCTTTGCCTTAATAGGGAATCACATAACAGGCAAACAACATTCATTTTATCTCCTTTTTTCTACTAATGATATTAATATTAAGTAATCTAAAGTCCATGGTGGGAGGCTAAGCTTTAGTTATCACCAGGTGATCCACATTTATAACATGTACCTGGCACACAGTAACCCTCAATAAGTATTTGTCAAATCAAAAAATGGTGATTCTAGAAGCATCTTTGTTTTGCTTGAAATTTTAATGATAATACTGTAAGAGTTTTACCACTATGTGTAATTTTGACACTTAGTTGAAGAGCTCTCCTTTATTATGTTAACGAAATAGTCTTAAGTTTCTGAAAGCATGCAGTTACTTAAGAGAATCGTGTTCCCTATGGGACTTGTGATCTTGCACTTAGACAGGTGTTGAATTGAATTCACTTAATTCACTTTTATTTTAAGAACTAATAGGGGAGAGACATACTGGATAAGTATATATAGGCTCTTTTTAATCAACGTTAAATTTTCTTAACATCTTTACTGGTGAACTAGAAGAGGAAATGCTCAGAAAAATCTCTGAGTTTGCCGGTAGCTGTAGTGTTGGGGGAGTGGGTAGGGGGCTGGGACTAAACTATGGGACTGTCCATTAAGCCTAGTGTCCCTGTCCGCTATCTCCTAGGCGCTCCTACCTATATGATACTGCAGCCCAAAGAGTCTATTGAAACGCTGGATGCCCTCCAGCAGAGATCAAACTGTGTGCCCTGTGCAAGCGATGATTTATCTATACCTGAAAGACTATATGCAGTTTTAGTCAACAAAGAGCAAAAGAAGCATAATTGAGCTGGAGCGTAGCCAGAAAGTCACAACTAGAATGATCTTAGAAGGTGGAAGAAAAGACTAAATTGATGATGGTCCTTGTCAGGAAAGACCTTGGCATGGGAAAATGATCAGAAGCTATAAAACTAGAAGGAGTATGTATGAGGTGAACACCAAACTTGTTCATCAAGGCCTTGAACACATCCCTAGTCTGAAATAAGCAGATGTCATGTCCCATGAATCTTAAATAAAGTATGTTGAAGATAAATGGAAGGCTCTTCTGCTTCTTATGGAGGATTTTCATTTGCCCAAATGACAGTGTGGGCCAAAACTATAAATTAGTCTTCATAAAAGTTTACATCATTCATGGATGACAAATTCACAGTGGATCAGGATGAGAACAAGTTTCTTTGGAGGGACAGCCTTAATGTTTCAGAATGGATGTTCTTGAATCCAGGAAGACCATTTGTATTTTATGTATAACAGAAAACGAATGTTCTTTCCTCAGTTAGAATATATTGACTCTCATTTCAAGCTTAGTCATTATCGGTGCTTATCTTTAAATTACCACTGGATTGTAATTCACATTAGCGTCTTGTAGGGTTCTGCCTCAGCCCTGCACCTGCTGTGGCTGCCCTAGCTGGAGCCTCTACTGTGTGACCCCTTTAGAACAAGGAGCTCGAAGATCCCAATACAAGCCCTGGCTCCAGCTTGTACTAGTTCTTAGACCTAGTAAAGACCAGCTCTTCTCACTGAGTTTTGTTTTTCTCATTTATAAAATGGAAATAATGATTTTCCTGTATTCTTTGCATTTGCATTTTTTTGTGAAAAGAAATAAAGTAATGTTAGTAAAAGTGCTTTGGAAGCTGAAGGGTGCTGGTATCACTGATGGCTAAAGATGGGCATGGAGAGTTCCTTTTGTGGCTCTATGGGTTAAGAACCTGACATAGTGTCTGTGAAGATGCGGGTTCAATCCCTGGTCTCGCTCAGCCAGTTAAGGATCCAGTGTTGCCACAAGTTGTGGTGTAGCTTGCAGATTGGCTCAGATCCGGTGTTGGTGGTGGCTGTGGGGTAGGCTGGCAGCTGCAACTCTGATTCGATGCCTAACTCCAGGTACTTCCATTTGCCTCAGGTGTGGCTGTAAAAAGGAAAAAAAAAAAAGGGATGGGGATGGCCTGTTTCTTAAAACTGTGTGTCCTCAGGGACCTGCCTGTCTCTTCCCAGGTTCCTGAGCCCCCCCCCCTTCTCAATAAATGAACCCCAATGTGGTCTGCTGCTCCAGCAAGCTGGCTTGACTATGTGAAGTCACAGGATTCTGTTTGCCCCCGAAGCCTGAAGCCTAGTGAAGGGAGGGCTGAATGACAGCCTGACAGCTCTCTTCCAGGCTCACAGGCTCATCTTGACCTTGACTTTTGACCATCTGAAGGCGACCTCTTAGCATTTCGCTCATCTGACGGCGAGAAGATATAGAAAAGGGATGTTTGCTATTTTCCTGAGACCCAGAGCAGAGCAGAACCAGCAGTGGTCCCCTCTTAGCCTTTGCCTGTGGCCATGCCCAGACTCCCTCTTGGCCTTTTTACACCCCTATAAGGGAAACCAGGAACCATCTACCTATTGTACTAGTTACATGGAACATAAGAGAAAATGAGCAACGTGAAGCAGGCCAACATCGGGAAGAGGCCAAGATAGGCAGTCAAGTGGAAAACGGCTTTAAAAATCTTTATCCTGTCCCTTGAGGGCATTATTCCTTGCCACCATAGCTAGTTTTGTCCTTGAGAAAAACATGACCTTAAGGACTCCTCCACCTCCCTGAAGAGAAGGTAGCCTTGAGCTCCTGTGAGAGATCACAGCGCACAAAACTCTGAAACACCACAAAAGTTCCTTTTGATCCTCTAACTCTCCTGTAACCACGGAGAGCACAGAAGTTCCCATTGCAGCTCAGCAGGTTAAGGACCCAACGCTGTCTCTGGGAGGATGCAGGTTTGATCCTGTGGGTTAAGGATCTGTCATTGCCACAAGCTGCAGTGTGGGTCCCAGATGTGGCTTGGATCTGGTATTGCAGTGGCTATGGCATAGGCTGGCAGCTGCAGCTCCGGTTTGACCCCAGGCCCGGGAATTTCCATATGCTGGCAGGTGTGGCTGTAGAATATAGCACACACCACGAAACATTGCACGGTCACCTGTGTGTATATGTTTTTATCTCCCCAACTATATTTATAATTCCTTAAGGGCATGGAACATGTTTTATACGTCTTTTTTTGGCTTAATGGATATGTACTAATTATATGTACCTAGAGGAATCCTTTCATCTGGCAGGCAGAGGTACCCAAACGAGCTTGCCAATGATGTACATTATATGCAGTGCGATTCCCTGATGCAGAGCTAGCTTAGCGTGGTGCTGTGAAGCATCGCAATCAGAGGAAAGGGGTGTCTTTCTTGCCCGGACTCACTTCTTTCTCCAACTTTTATTCTCATGTCTTTCCCATTTTTTTCCCTCCTCTTTAAAACCAGATGCCCCCCCTTGCTTTGGGCAAAAACATGTCCCACTGGACATCCATGCCAGAGCCTTAGGGAACTGTGTTAGACTGTATGAGGATTTCAGGTCCCTAGATTTAGAATTTGATTCTATGCTGCAGTTAATATCATGGGAAAAATCAGAATAGGAAAAGATAAACTGATCTGGGTTTGTCATTTGTTTATTTAACAGACAAGTTACAGGGATTATCCAGTAGATGTTTCTAAAATTTCAAGATTTGTTGAGATACCAGATGGTCACTGAGAAAATGTGTCAGTAGCACGCCATTGTAACAGTGGGTGAGGGCTCAGCTTCTAGAACTTCATGAACCTGTATTCAGATTAAAATTCTGCCTCTTACCGTGTCCCTGGGATCAGATTTCTGGATCTGTTATTCTTGGTTTCCTCATCTGCATAGTAGAGACAGAGTCCTTATTTCATTGAGCTATTGAAAGGATTGACTGAAAGAAATCATCGAAGATGCTTAGCACGGGCTTCGTACAAATTGCACTATCTAGGTTAAACTCCCTAATGCCATTAATTGGTGGACTATGTTTTACTGGGTCTTGATCTGAAACACTAATGTTTGTAGGTATTATTTTAACAATAGTCCATTTGTAATATCTGCTGAGGCTTTTCAGGGTAAATATGTTAAATAAGTTTGATTATATATGTTTTGTGGCATTTGGTTCAAGACAGATAGTTTGTTTTTTTTTTCTGAGCAAAAGTGTTTTTTGTCACTGAACATTTTTAGTGAGTATAATACACATATATATTTTTAATCAGTGATATACTGAGGCGTTTTTATAGATTATTGTTTTATCCTATCAGAAATGTAAAGGGCTACTTGGCTGTTGCTGTGTACTCAGAGCCAATGGATACATTAGTGAAGCGTCCCAGGGAAGAGTCATTTCGTTTCAATACCTGGACTTTTGAGGGTGTATTTATTATCTTTTATATGACAAAGTCAACCATCATTGCCTAGAATAACAAAAGGCACTATTTTATTTATTGCATTTGGTTGTTTTACCTGTGTTTTTATATTTTGAGTGCATAGTCACAGATTTGTAATTTTATAGTTTAGTTATAACTAACCACTTTCTTTAGACTCTATGCAAACATGAGTAGTTTATTATTTATTTATTTGTCTCTTTTGCATTTCTTGGGCCGCTCCCATGGCATATGGAGGTTCCCAGGCTAGGGTTTGAATTGGAGCTATAGCTGCTGGCCTATGCCAGAGCCACAGCAACGCCAGATACGAGCTGTGTCTGCGACTTACACCACAGCTTACAGAAACACCGGATCCTTAACCCACTGAGCAAGGCCAGGGATCGAACCCGCAGCCTATGGTTCCTAGTAGGATTCATTAACCCTTGAGCCATGACGGGAACTCCTCGAACATAAGTAGTTTAAATGCTTGATTAGACGGTATAGTTTCAGCCACACATATATAATTCAAAAAACGCAAATTAAAGATGAATTTTCCCTTATTTTAATAGCCAAATCACTTTGTAATGTCTTGTAATATAATATTTGAAAAGGATAAAAGTTTTTATAGCATCACCAAGACGCTTTTGATGAAAATGCTGAGTCATCCCTTTTGGGGGTTGTAAGAACTTAGATTATTTCATCAGATTAATCCATTTACATGGATTTCATTCTTCAACTTTAGCAAAAATGTTATTGATAATTTATTCTTAATCTAATTATTTACAATTAATGTTATGGTTGTAGATCTTTGAATACTTGAGTTACAGCTCAAAGCTGTAATCCACTCAAGATTGAGGATTATAAGAATTTTTTTTTTTTTAATGTCTGCATCTGCAGTATATGGAAGTTCCTGGGCCAGGGATTGAATCCAAGCCACAGCTGCAACCTACGCTGAATCCTTTAACCCACCATTGGGCCAGGGATCAAACTCGCACCTCCACAGTGACCCGAGCTGCTGCTGTTGGATTCTTAACCCGCTGCACCACAGCAGGAACTCCCAGGATGTGTTTTTATATATTCTTTTGTATATATTCTATATTTCACAACTTTTAAAAGTAAAATTATCTTTTTATAAAACTTTCTTTAAATGTTATATGCATATATTATTTCCAATATTTTATTGGAAATTATGTTCTTTTTGAGAATAAATACATTTCAGTGAATTGCATTCTCCATTTATTTTGTCAGAACTCAGATTTAATGAAAAGATATTCAACTTTTTTGTATTTAAGAAGCTCTGATTGTAATGGATGCTGAAGCATGGAAATGAGTACTGCCATCTGCTTTTGGCCTGGAGTAGTCTCAACAGCAGAAATCCAAATGGCCCACCATCAGCACAGAGAGAAACACTCTTCCTATTTCTCAGAAGTTACCACAAAAGACATAGAAAACGAAATGGTTTCCTAAAAATTATGCTAACGGCACTAAAAATAGATGGTTGATTTTTTTAAATGTATGATTTAATATTCTTGTAAACATACGTATATATAAAAAGATTGAAATTTTCCAACGCACTCTGCAAAGGCTCTACTATTGTTTCATTTTCCTGGTGTCCAAAGGAGCTTTGGGCAAGCAGTTTATATGGTGTTGGTTTTGTTTTTGCAGTGGAGTCTGTAGGTCCCTAGTGACCAACGAACTCTTAGAATCGGCATTATTCCTGCAGTGTTGTTTAGCAGTGCAGTCCTTGGGACCATGCCTTAGCAGAGGGGCTGTGTGCTGGCAGACCACCTCCATTCCCACTTAGAAAATTGCCAGCCTGTGCTCCTGCCTTCTAAGTGATTACTTTGCTACAGTCGAAGTACCTGGCAAGAAGATACACTTTTGCTAGATAGAAATTCTCCCAGTACTTTTCCCCCATCAGAAATGATGGCAGATGTGATGGGTTTGGATGACCGAAGAGACAAGTTCCATTTTCCCAGAATCAGTAGGACATCCTATTTTAAGAATTGTTGTCTTAATTATGCGAAGATAGAATTAACAAACCTTACTGGGGAGAAGCAGTAGGCAACTGTTCCGCTTTATGTGGAGAAGGAGGGATTCTATCTGCTGTTTATTTAATGATGTAGAAGTTTGTTTCCTGTTCATGGAGCCTAAAACCAATTTGACTGCACTGGGGAAACACAAATAAATCTCACCATCAAAATAGATTCTTTAAATTTCCTGAGGTCACCTGGAATGCTTTTGGGGCACTCCCTCTTACCCAGACCCCCTCTCTTTCCTCCAGATGTCTGTTCCAGATGTGAAGGACAAGTTAAGCCATCTCCCTCCTCGGGCATACTACAGCCCACCCATTCTTCAGCCCACAACCACAGACTCACAACCTTAAAGAAAGTGAACAACGTATGGTCCTCTCTCTCCCACTTCCATAGATTCAGATGATTAATGTCAGAGTTCAACTTTCTGGTAAATTGACATACTATTTCATGGTAAATTACTATGAAATACGTACACGATAGATACTTGTAAAAAGTATGAGGTTGGGTGTGCAAAAATGTAACACTGAGATTTTTTTCCTAATATACGGAAACTTAGCACAGGCATCCCCCTTTTCACTGAAGATAGACAGGTTTCTCAGTTTCTTCCAGTTTAAATCAGCTACTCAGGGGGTCTCTCCTTCCCTTTCCTTTCAGCTCTTCTCCTTGGAGATGATCAAGTTCCCTGGGGCTTTTGTGTGGCCTCAGGAGAGTGGCATCTTGTCCATATACTGTCTTCTGTCTGGGATTGTCCCAAGGCACTTGGTCTCATCTTGGTTTCAGCCTGTTTCATCTCTGTTTGAGTCGGCTGACCTTGACCTCACCAGGGCCTCTGATGGACACGCTTGCGTGCTGCATCTTGTCCTAACCGCAGGTCCCTCTGGCCCTGTCTCATAGCTTCAGAAAACTCCAGAAGACTTCTCACAGGGAACTGCCCAGGACCATGTGTCTGAATAGCTGCCTCAGCTATCACCACCTTGAAGCTCAAGCTTGGCAAGAAGTGAGGCCTCTAGATGTGGCCCAGAGCCTCGGAACACATCTGTAAGGCGAGCTTCTGGTCCTCTGGGGTTCCTGCAAATGATCTGCAGTTTCTATCAGCCTGACTCTCCCCAAACCACTTAGCCAGGGACCAGACCTTTTCCTAGGGACCCAGACAGCTTCTAAGATACAGTCTTATCCATCTTTATCCTCGTCCCAGGGCCAGTTAAATCTTTATTGCCTTTTGGGAAGCAACTAGCTTTTAATGTACTCTTTTACCAATCTTTGATTTTGTTGATAAACTTGATGCCTTCTTCCTTCAGGCTTTGCCATTTACAATTCCAAATCACTCTTCTCTCCATCACTTAGAGTTGGAAAAATTTGGCTTTCAAAGCAAATAGCTTTCTTAGTAAGTCACAACTAAAACCTTGGACACTCAAAAGAGAAACATAAAATAAGAAGTTATCAGAAAAAAGAGTCTTCTATGAAACTGAAATTTTTCTCAATTTCTTTTTCTATATTGTCTCCTTTTCTATTTGCTTACCTGTTGTCTTTTGTTCTTGTTTTAGTTGTTTCATTGAATCTGTGTTCTTTTCTTGGGGGAAGGGCAAGGGTGGAAAGGACAGTGATCAATTGCTTCAAAAATTTTTAGCAGCCAAGGAATGATAATTTAAAAATAGAGGCAGATGCCCTATCTGGGGGTTGCTTTTGTGGTTCCTTGTATGCATTTCCTGATTTCATTTAATTTGCTTGGAAAGTATATCAATGAAAGTTTCAATCATGTGTTGGGTCTTTTCACCTCAAGGCTACTAATCCAGTGACATATAACAACATGTAGCCATGACAGAAGGAAGGGACAGAGGGAGAGCAGGCTGGTATCACTGCTTCGGTCCTGAGCTGTTTCATTCATTTCTGGACTTTGGGGGATTTCAGGCCTTGCTGTTGTTAATCAGTAACTCTAAGCTTGTGGTGTATAACTTAAGAGAGTACAAGAATCAAGGAGAAACAACTCTTAGCTATGTTCCTTTGCCTGTAACGACTGCCATAACTTATCCACAGGGAGAAACAAGCAATTGGAAAAATTCCTCTCTGGCCAGAACCTGTTCAGTGTTTGTTTGGCAAGAAGTGAAGATAAAGAGTTATCGGGTGTGGTAGATTATCCCCGAGAGTCTGAGCTTTATTTTTTTATCTTTCCATGAATCACCCTCTGATAAGCACAGAGGATGGCTCTTGAAAAAGAAAATCTCCTTGGAGAATAAGTATTGAATTCTGTTGCAGAATGCCAACCAGATGATTGTTTCACAATGAGCTCCTCGCTGCACGTGATTACAGAGCAGATGGGGGCACCTAGGTAGTTTCCAGAAAGATCAATTAGCAAATGATAATATGCATATGAATCAAGGGGAATCTTGTTCAAATACAGTAGATCTGGAGTGGGACCTACCTGAGATTCTGCATTTTCTGACATGTTCCCAGGCTACATTACTGCTCCTGGTGCCTGGTTCTCATTTTCCACAGCAAAGTTTTAGAGACACTTAGGTGTTCCAGATAGCTTTGTGCTATCTGGAAATTTCTTATTGAATTAGTGGAGCCAGTAGGGACTTTCAATGTCAGTGATTTTTTTATGGGCCCCTCAGCTCCCATCATTAATAAATTGCCGAATTGGAAGCCAAGAGTTTCAGCGTGGATAATCTGTAAATACTCTCCTCTGGCCAGAGACATCCATCCTGAATGGGCTCGGATGTTCTGACTCACCTGTTATGAGGTTTGCGTGGAGAATGCCTTCATTCTAGACTCACCCCACCTGTAGGACTCCCTTCTAGCAATTTCTACAGCCGTGCAGTCTTATAGGGACCAAACACCTTCTGTGAGGATTGGAATCACACAAGAAACCAACTAGGAATGAAGCAATGTAATAATGCTAATTCATCCAAAGATAATTTCATTGTCAGTGATGAATGTTGCTAAAAGTTTTAGACACGTGATAAGAAGGAATTTCAGAGGAAAGCCTTAAGCAGCGAGTAGCTATACATTTCCTGGGATTTTGATTCCTTAACATGAAATCCTGACTCCAATGGTTTGGCTTTCCTATGCCAGTTCCAATAAGCTGCTGATTCTATTAATTATTATTTCCGTAGAGAAGAACCTACCAAATTAGAAGAATAGTGTTTCAGTAGCCATGTCCCAACTGTACCAGGTGCCAACACATGGGGCTACTGACTGAATGTTTGCATCCCCTCAAAATTCATACAGGAAAGCCTAATCCTCAATATGGCGGTATTTGGAGGTGAGGCCTTCAGGAGGTAATTAGGTCATGAGAGTGGAGCACCCATGAATGAGATTAGTGCCCTTATAAAGAAGAGACATGAGAGAAATGATCTCTCTCTCTACCATGTGAGGATAGAGCAAGAAGGCGGCCATCTGCAAACCTGGAAGAGAGATCTCACCAGGAACCCAGTCAGCCTAGACCTTGGTCTTGAACTCCCCAGCCTCCATAACTATGAGAAATAAATTTCTACCACTTAAGCCACTCATTTAAGTCTATGGTATTTTGGTTATAGCAGCCCAAACTGACTAAGACACGTATTTTATTTCATATATATTCTCAAGTCCGTCACCTCAACTTTGGATATTTTGTATCAAATCTCAGATATCATGTCCTTTCCTCTATAAATATATCACTGTGTATCTCTACAAACATGTACATAAGGATTTTAAAAATATAATTTGCAGTGCCATTATCACAGCTTCAAAAATTAACAGAAATACCTTAATGTCGTCAGAAATCCATACGGCATCTGCGTTTCCCTGATTGTATCAAAGTGTTTGCAGTTGATTTGTTCAACTCAGTATCCAGGGAAGTTTCTGTGCGTGGTATGTGTTGATACATTCCCAAATCTCTTTTAATGTGTAAACTCTTTCCTCCTCTCCCACCATACCTCTTACCCCGAACTTGCAATTTATTTTGAAGAACCTGAATCATTTGTCTTTTTCCTACATTCTGGATTTTGGTAATTGCATTCCTGTGGTATTATAGAACATATTCTTCTGCTTTCTCTATTTCCTGTAAATTGGTGGTTAGATGCAGAGGCTTATATAGATTCCAGTTCAGTGTTTGGTAAGAATGTATCATAGATGGTGCTTAGTGCTTTTCATTGCATCTCATTAGGAGATACAAAGTATCTGGTTTTCTCCTCATTTTGCTATATTGTTAAATATGGTCTTATCTTTCACACGAGAGTTCAGAAATGTGAATCAAAAATTGATGTGATGTTTGGTAAGTGAAATATAGTATATAGGACTAAACATATGGTATATAATTATATATAATCTACATAATATAAAATATATAAGATTAAATTGGGCTACATATATGTAAAAAGACAAAATAAAAGTGGCCTATTTAAAATAGAAGTTTATTTTCCTTATTTATAAAATAAATCCAAAGATAGGCAGTTCTGTACTGGTTATCACAACTGCGTAGTCATTAAGATGCCACTATTTTTTGTGTGTGGCTTCCATGCTTAAGATTGCCTCATGGTCCAAAATGGACACAGAAGCTCCAGACATCACATGTGCTTCTCAGGCTGGTAGCAGGGATGGAAGTTAGGGGATAGAGGAAGAACCTACTGCCCAGCTGAATCAGTCTACTTTAAGAACCCCAATCAAGGCATTTTGCATATGTCTTAGTCACCCATGACTTAAAAGTAAGCAAATTGTTCACACTGTGGAAAGCTTTCATAATACTGATAAAGTGTTCAAAACATTTAGTGAACATGGACATGATAAATGTCCATTGCATATAGTATGGAATTGTATCCTGGTGCAATCCACTAATATGAAAACATTATTACCAAATATGGGGGAAAAAATACTGATCCAAATAGGAAAAATAGAGCCATGTATAAAAGTGCAGAGAAATTCTTGGCTAACACATTGCCAGCATTTGATAGGTTTTTGTTGTTAGAGGAAAAATTTGATTTATTGTGATCAAGAACATCAGGCTGAAGTGGGAACTGAAGTCAAATTTGTCCAAGAAAAGGAAGAATACCTCCGCTTTGAAGGGTGTAGTAAAAGATAGTTTGCAGGGATCAGGACAAGAGGGTAGGTGTAGGGGGAATGGGTGCTTAAGCCAGGTGTGGGGATGTAGGTATTCTTTAGATACACCCCCTGATGTCGTGGAACACAGAACAGACAGCTTCTCCAGGAACTATGTCCAACAAACTGTCACTTCTCTGAACAGGATGTGCCTTTAAAAGGATGTGCCTTTTGTAGAAATAAAAGCTAAAGTAAACAAATGGGGCCTAATCAAACTTATAAGCTTTTGCTCAGCAAAGAAACCATAAGCAAAATGAAAAGACAACCTATAAAATGGGAGAAAATATTTGTAAACAATACAAAACAAGGGCTTAATTTCCAAAATATACAAACAGCTCATAAAAGTCAATAACGAAAAACAAAAAACCCAATCAAAACAAATGTCAAAAACTTAAATAGACATTTCTACAAAGAATACATACAGATGGCCAAATAGGCATGTGAAAAGATGCTCAACGTTGCTAGTTACTAGAAAAATGCAAATCAAAACTGGATTGAGGTACCACCTCATACCTGTCAGAATGGCCATCATTGAAAAGGCGATATATAATAAGTGTTGGCAAGGGTATGGAGAAAAGGGAACCCTCCTACACTGTTGGTGAGAATGTAAATTTGTGCAGTCACTATGGAAAACAGTTGGAGGTTTTTAAGGAGTTTCCTTAAAAAAACTAAAAATGGAGTTTACCCTATGATCCAAGAATCCCACTCCTGGGCATATGTTCAGAGAAAACTCTAATTCGAAAAGATGCATGGACTCCACTGTTCATAGCAGCACTGTTCACAATAGCCAAGACATGGAAGCAACCTAAATATACAAGGACAGATGAATGGATAAAGAAGATGTGGTTTAGGAGTTCCCTTCATGGCTCAGTGATTAACAAACCCAATTAGGATCCATGAGGATGTGGGTTCAATCCCTGGCCTCACTCAGTGGGTTAAGGATCTGATGTTGCCGTGAGCTGTGGTGTGGGTCACAGACGCGGCTCGGATCTGGTGTTGCTGTGGCTGTAGCCTAGGCTGGTGGCTGCAGCTCTGATTCGACCCCTAGCCTGGGAACATGGAATATACCCAATGGAATATTACTTAGCTATAAAAAATAAAATAATGCCATTTGCAGCGACATGGATGGATCTAGAGATTATCATACCAAATGAAATAAGTCAGACAGAGAAAGACAAATATTATCTGTTATCACTTATATGTGGAATCTGAAATATACAGATGAACTTATTTGCAAAACAGACTCAGAAACAGAGAAAAAGATTTTATGGTTACCAAAGGGGAAAGGCTAGGGAGGAAAGATGGATTGGGGGTTTGGGGCTGGCATATGCACACTATTATATATGGAACAGATGGTCAGTGGGGACCTGCCGTATAGCACAGAAAACTGTATTCAATATCTTACGCTAAAAACTATAATAGGAAAGAAAAAATTAAAAAATAAAAGGTGCCTTTTGTTGCACTGAAACTGGAACTTTCATGCATTTATATTTTCACAGTATTGGTCTATTTAGCTATTGAGCTCCTGTTTTATTTTGCTTTGTTTTGGAATGAACTTTGGGAAGGGAAAGCATAAGGTGTATTGGGTGCTTACTTTGTACTCACAATTTTGGGTAGTTTATGTTTAAATCTCCCAGCCCATGAAATTGGTTCTATTATAGGCCCATTTTACAGGTGGAAAAAGTGAGGCACAGAGAGGTAGTACTTGCCTAAAGTCACACTGCTGGTAAGAGGTAGGCTGGGATTTGAAGGAGATCAGTCATAATACCTATTCCCCTTGCATATGTTTTTTTTTTTTTTTTTTTTTTCCCCCCTGAATTGCTAGAGGAAGCAAGAGAAGGGAGATGGGATGCAGGCACTAATTTTGTGTCATCATAAACAGTGACACAGACAAGAGGTTGTCTCGGTTTCCCAGTTGAACACAGACATCGATCAGGGTCCTGGATGCCCCGTCATCCACGCTGGGAGGAGGACTCCCACCTGGCAGCTCTTAGCCCAGGAGTTACCAGGAGATCTGAGAGCCCAGAACCTGTGTTGCCCCTCTGAGCCCTCTTCCCTCCCTTCTACCTCGTCTTTGTTTCCTCCGCCTCTGAGGACATCTTGACAAGGGACGCAGTGGCCCTGCCCTGAGGCTGACCCCGTGCACATACCCAGGCACCTCGCATTGTCCGCTTCTTAGATTTTTGCCAGCCTCAGATTTTTAAGTATAGTGTTATGATTTGTATTTGGCCTGTGATTTGCCATGAAATTCACTGGTAAATAATTCTAATTTAGCTATTTAGCAGGACTCAAGCCTGGCAGAAAATACAGACTGCAGCAGAGGAAATTTTTTTTCCTGCCTTGCTCGTCATGTTGTACAGTTGGGGTCAGACCCTCAAGCCCTCCCTCCCATCCTCCCTTCCCAGCTTCTGTGACACCCTGGTCCTGTGCTCCTCTGACCTGACCTAGTAATGCGGCTCAGCATCCTGTGCAGCTGCTTGGGTCGCTGCTATGGCATCGGTTCAATTCCTGGCCAGAGAATTTCTACGAGTCACGGGTACAGCCAAAAAAAGAAAAAAACAAACAAACAAAAATCCAGTTACCTGGGAGCTTGTGAAACATATGGGTTTTTACCTGAGAGAGCCTGATTCAAGGGCAGGCAGAGTGGAGCTTGGGGATGTGAATTTTTAACATGCAAGTCTAAAAGCAAGTAGGCTATGGAACTCACTTTGAGATACAACCTAGACAGCATTTCTCGATCTTTCTGATAACTGGTGCCTGATCTATACGTTGATAACTTGGCTTCCTGGTACCCACACAAGCCACGTGATGCAGACATCAGAGGGGGCTCCTTTGCAACTGAGTCCTTAAGAATGGAACCTGAGTTCTCATATGGTTCAAATTCCAAAAGAGTTTACTGTTTTCTCAAAATAATCAAGAGGAAAAAAACCATTGCTCTATGATTGACTATTAACCTGGAACTACTCCCACATCAATGGAACTTTGGTTTCCCATTCAGAATCTTCATTGAATTCCCTTAAGTGAGTTTTAAGATACTATTTCCAAGGAAAAAAGCGTGTAATGACTTGGTTTTTCTGAGAGTACGCTTGGAAGAGAAACATTTTTCTCCTGTACTACATATGTTATCAGAACTAATAGGCTTTTTTTCCCCAACCTTTCTCTGCTACCTTCAGCTATTGAATAGCCATTCGATTTAATATAGCATCTAATGACTCCCCCATTTTTCAGTGGTTGTTAATCAGCCAGCACCTGAATCTGTCTGCAGAGTGCTTTTTAAAAATTGGCCTATGTGGTGCTTTTGATACAAATTTTATAGGGCCATCTTCTTCAGATTTTTCTTTGTCAAACAAAATGCTCTCTTTTTTGTTATTCTTACCTGCTTTCATATGATGATTAAAGTATCACAGGAAATGTGTGACTGAATTGATATTTCCTAACTCTATTTTATAATCAGGCTCAACAGATGGTTTCTGCCATATCTAATAGAATACTAGAAATCCATCAATAGCCTCTTTATGGTGTACATGATGGCTCTGACTCCTAGCACCGTGTAAGATCGCAAGCCTTGTATTTTTCCTTTTTTTTAAATCAAAGTATATTGATTTATACTGTAGTGTTAATCTCCGCTCTTCAGCCAAGTGATGCAGTTATACATATATATGTTCTTTTTTATATTCTTCTTCATTGTGGTTTGTCACAGGATATCAAGTATAGTTCTCTGCATTTTTCTTATTAATCAAAAAATATTTGGTCCTATTTTTAATTTGTGCTTCTTTGCTAAGTGGAAGATATCTTTATGACTTACTTACCTTGTATCCTTTCTGGGATACATTGGAATGTGTATAAATAAATATCATGAGTAAAATGAATAGAGAAAACTAATATACTCTTTTTTATTCATCCAAAGTGCTCATTTTGATTGACATCATTTTTTAATGGACGTTGCTGTAAGCCTGTGATCCCTCCAAAGCATTCTAATCTTGCCCAGAAAAAACTAATTTGAGCCCCATTAATAACCAGTCTCCAAATCACAAATATTCCTTATGTACAAATGCCTCCCTACCCAGTCATGATGTGTCTTGCTTCTCCCAGCACCTGTACCACCAGGGGCACCCCCATCGCCTCTGCAGTGATGCTGTCTGGGACCTGTGGCCTTCTCACAGCGGCTGGGCATCTTCCAATGCGGCTGCCACCGCCGCTGATCTTACCAGCTCACCACTGAAGTAGTTCTTGCTGCCCCAGACCTGCTCCAGCCCAGCAAAGGGAAATGCTGGATCACCTTGGAGCAGGGAGAGCTCCTCTCTCTCTCCACAGTGTTCTCTGTGTAGGAGCATGGCGTATGTGTATGTGTGTGTGTGTGTGTGTCGAAGGGCACGTCTGGTGGTAGGGGCTGCAGTTGCGAGGCAATGAATACCTGCTTTTGTTACCAAGGTGAGTTCACAGTCTAATAGGGAAGGAGGTTTATATAAAGGTGTTTTGTTGTTGTTGTTGTTTTTTGTCTTTTTACCTTTTCTAGGGCCGATCCCACGGCATATGGAGTTTCCAGGCTAGGGGTCGAATCAGAGCTGTAGCCACCAGTCTATACCAGAGCCACAGCAAGGCGGGATCCGAGCCGTGTCTGCGACGTACACCACAGCTCACGGCAACGCCGGATCCTTAACCCACTGAGCAAGGCCAGGGATCGAACCCAAAACCTCATGGTTCCTAGTCGGATTCATTAACCACTGCGCCATGTCGGGAACTCCTGTAAAGGTTTTTTTAATATAATGAAAGACCCAGGCTAATACTATTATCCTACAAATATCATGGTGATAATAGTAAAATATAAGGTCCATACGTTTTCAAAATAGTTTGTCTTCTTAAAACAGTTATTCAGCGCCTGGGTTTTTCCTTCTGGACATTTCATCATCATTGACGAAGCAAGAAATCTTCATGATGGTCATTATTTTTTACATTTCTCTCAGTTTTTATGGCTTTGTGGTCAGTTAAGCATCTTAGACTTTCTCGAGTGCTCCTAGGTGATGTCTGACCACTGCTGTCTGTGAAAGCGGCGTAGATTGAAGTTGAGGTCTAGACACAGGCAGCCTTAAAGGCCAGCTCTGTGCTTCCTCGCAGTGGGCGTCTGCTAAGTTACTGACTTCGCCAGCGTTTCCTCACCCATAAATTGAGGGTAACAGTAGCCCTCACCTCGTGGAGCTGGGATGAGGGGTACGTGGCAGCGGGTCCATGGGCACAGAGCACAGTCCAGCCCTGTGCCATGTGCCCAGGAAACAGCCATCCATACCTCCCGCCAACCCTGAGAGGCCCCCGGAGGCTTCCCCGCAGAGCCCCTGAGCTCCTCACACACCATCCTGACATCCCCTCAGGAAGCTTTATCTGACACACTGAAGAGAAAGCAACGTAAGTGCTTAAATATCAGGCCTTCAACACAGGTAGACTTTGTCTCAGTTTTAGGGCTTTCATGCTCTACGTGGCTCCTTAGAGGACATGTTGGTACTGCGACTCTTGTTCCCAAAGGATGTTTCATTTTGACAGAGATCTCCCTCCTGCAGGCCGTTCTCCGGACTCTGGGCCATGTGGTCCCTCTGGGCCCAGGTGTTGGGGGCTCCCCCGGCTTCAGCCTCTTCTGACTGAGGAGAATGTAGAGCCTGAGCCTCCCCCCACCCTGGGGAGGTGTTTGCTCTGTTTGCTTTTGTTTTAATAGCGCACCGTGATCTCCTGCCTGCTCTTTTTAAAAAGCGAGGCTGCAAATATTTAAGAGATGGTGATTGGAGACGTGTCTGGGTTATTTTGATCAAATCTCCATTTGTACTTTGGCTCTATTCCTATCCCAGTGTGTCAAGTGGACAAACAGCAGCCATGTGATCCCGTGAGGGGAGAGGCTGGGGGGTCGCCTACCCCTTTGGAAGCTTTCCTTGTTAGGCCCCGCTGGCACCTAAGATAGATGGCTTGAGAGTTAATTAGACTCCGTTCCTTGCCCGAGATCTCAGAGGCATTTTCTTGATCGTACACAAGAGGAGTCTATTAATTATTTCCAACAAGGAAGGTTTAAATAACATCAGTTAATGGGCAATTGCTGGTGGCAGCCAGCAGGCAGAATGAGGCACCCCTGGGTGAGCACCACCCTCCCCGACCTCAGGGAGATGGATGAAGATCTAGGAAGACCGAGCTGCTGAGTCTGGGAGCCTGCAACCTGCTGAGGAAGATTAAATACGTGGAGACTGAGAGTGGAGTGAGGTAGCGCCCCCTCTGTCCCAGTGACGGCAGGGCACTGGGTGACCAGGACATCCCCAAGAGAAGATTTGAGCATTTGGGTCCAGCACAAATCACACGTTGCTTTTCCTGGTGGTTTTATAGTTGCATAGTACAGATGGTGTTTTGAGGGTGTCTTGTGAAAAACTGTTCAACCCCTATGATGTGTTGTGGCTGGGCCCCCACTGGAGAGCGTTATCCTTCTCCAGGGGTCCAGGGGCCTGGTGGTCTGCTGTGAGCAAGATGCTGTGTTAGCGTGAAGCACTGCTGTCTTTGGGGTCCTCCTTTGGAGCCCACATGCCTCTGAGAGGAGGACTGAGCCTTCAGCACTCCAGGGTGGACTGCTCGAAGCTTCCTGGGCAGGAGGGACCTTAGACGCAGCCTTGTGGATGATGGAAGCACAGAAGGGGAGTGAGGACCCCAGCATCCAGGCTGGTTGTGGGGTGCCAACCCACTCTGGTCTGATCCCGAGCCTCTGCAGCCCCGTCTCCCTCCACTGCCCCTACCCAAGCCCTGCTCATCTTCTCTCCAGCCTCGTGGGGTTGTGTTTCTTAGGGCTGCTGCCACCCATCCCTAGAGCATGACCCCAGCCCTGTCCCTTCTTCCTACCCACCCTGCATCTGGAAAAATCAGAGCTGAGGCCCCTGACTCGGACACCTGACACAGCCAAGTGAAGACACAGGCTAGTGAAGACAGGAAGTGGAGAGTGGGCTGGAAGCCCTCGTGGTGAAGGAAGAGAGATAAAATGTACAGTTTTTTTTTAAGAATTGAAGTATTAATATAGACTGTCAAATTCTCCATTTTGGAGTGTACGATTCAATGGTTTTTAGTATAACCACGTTATGCAACCATCACCACTGTCAATGTCAGGACATTCCCATCACCCCCAAAAGAAGCTCTTTCTCTAGTGAGTTCCCACTTCTCCTCTACCCCTAGCATCTGGCAGTCACTCAGCTGCTTTCTGTTTCTGTGGTTTTGCCTATTTTGGACAGTTCATATAAATAGAATCATACAACACGTGGCCTCTTGTATCTGGGTTCTTTTACTTAGCATATGTTTTCAAGGTTCATCCACGTGCCAGCACGTCTGTCCTTTATAGAGCAGAGTGGATTGGCTGTATTGTATGGCTAGGCCACATTGTGGTTACCAAATCATCATTTAAGGGACATTCGGGTTGATTCCATCTTTTGGCTACTTTGAATAATGCTGCTGTAAACATTCACGTACAAGATTTTATGAAAACGTATCTTGGGTATAGACCTAGGGGTGGAATTTCCAGGCCATTTAAGCAACTCTGTGCTTACCTTTTTGAGGAATTGCCAAACTGTTTTCCAAAGTGGCTGCACCATTTTACATTCTCCCACCACTGAAGGAGAGTCCAGTTTCTTTACATCCTTGCCAGTATTTGTCATCGTCCGTCTCATTAATGATAGCCTCCTGGTGAATACGAAGTGGCATCTCACAGTGGTCACACAGTATTTATTTATTTATTTATTTTGCTTTTTAGGGCTGTACCTGCAGCATGTGGAAGTTCCCAGGCTATGCCACAGCCACAGCAACGCAGGATCCGAGCCATGTCTGCGACCTACACCACAACTCACGGCATCGCTGGATCCTTAACCCACTGAGCGGGACCAAGGATCAAACCTGCGTTCTTATGGATACTGGTCAGGTTCATTACTGCGGAACTACAGCGGGAACTCCTATACCATATTTTTAAATCATTTAAAGTATTAGTATATTCTCTAGTGCAGGGATCTAGGCAGAACCCTCATTTTCTTTCCTATCATTTTCTAGTTGCAGTTCTAAAAATGATGTCTTTGGGCCAGTTAGAAATAGGATCCCCAAGCCCTCCAGATACCCTCCTGAATGCATGACTTGGTGAGTCAGTGGCACTTCTGTGAAGAAAAAGTTAATTCTCGCTGGATGCAGCTCCTCACTCAGACGGAAGGCTTGGCCCATGGGGTGTGCGCAGGATTTCAGCCCCTCACACCTCTTCTGCGGTGCCTTTGCCCAGGGCATGACCCACACAAGTGTATTTGGCCCTTTTGAAGCCAGAGTCCTGCATTCTAATCTCAGCTGAACCCCAGGGGTGTGACTTTGAGCAATGATTTAATGTCCTTGGGCCTGTTTCCTCATCAGTAAATAATAGCAATAATAATAAGACCCTCTTAGAGTACCTTGATGAAGTGAACTTTATAAAGCATCTGGTCCAGAACCTGAGAGATGAAAATGCTTATTAAACAGTTGTTAATTTTATGTCTTGTCCTTAGGGATTCACCAGGTATTATCTCCTTTAGACTAGAAGACACCATGGCCCAGGGGCCAAGTTGGTCTTGTCTTGTACCTCCCACTGACTAAGAACGTTTTTTACATTTTTAAGAGGTTGTGAAACAAAGAAGAACATGCAGCACAGGAAATATGCCCCTCTATGACCAAAATATTTCCCCAAGTGTTTCCTACCTGCCCCCCCCCGCCGCACCCCACCCCACCCCGTTAGAGTGAGTTTATCAGCTCCTCAACCTTTCTCTGACAGCACCCTCTCAACCCTACCCACCCCGACACTCAGGGTCCCTGTCACCTTGGAACTGTCTCCATCACAGTCTCCCTCACAGAATTCCCTAGGAGACCCCCAGCACCTCCTTCACCTCTGAACCTCTGGGCACATGGTAGAAGGTTAATAGACATTAGTTCAGGGAAAGCGGGGCGGGGGAGGGGGGAATGACACCACAAAACAGTTCTGCCACCTTCACAATTCTGTCTAAGTCCTGATGTGAGGAGATGGGCCCTTTAACTCAGCTGTCCTCCTCTGCGTTGCATTTCAGCTGAGCAACACCTTTGGCCCAGCTAGGAGGGAACCCGTCCAGGAGGTTCTGAATTCCTCCTTGGCCAGTATGCATGGGCCAGACTTCGCAGGAACACATTTCTCTGTGATTCACAACTCCCCTCCCTCCGGAAAGGGAGCTTGGCCTGGGGGGGCCGGGCCCCCTGCCAGTAGCCCTGGGGCCCCTCCCAGCGAGAAAGGGTCCTTCGCCTGCTTTCAGCTTGGCTGTGTGAATTCAGGATTTGCACCCTCCTGGGCAAAACAGCTGAGAGAAGGTGTGGGAGTGTTTCTGAGCGTCTAAACGAGAGCTGCAGGCATGACTCTGCCTGCTTGGCTCTCTCACTTTGGGGCATTTTAAAAGAATTTCTTAAGCCTCTACTTTTTTTTTTTTTTTTAATATTCATGCTTATGTTGAATTCCTCTAGCAGAAACAGATGCTTTGCGTTTACCCTAGAGCTTTCACTGCAATTTTATGGATTCTGCCATACAAACTATGTTGACATGATCTGCCTTCATTGTTTGATTTCTTACATACTAAACATGATTTTTGAAATTTATCTCGGTGAACTTGAGTTCTGTGTGTCTGAGAGAGACAGCAGAAGATTGATTTGTATCCTGACCGCTTGTCCCCTGAAGAAAGGCCAGAGGCTCTGAGATGAAAAGACGTAGGATGTGAGCTGGACGGCACGTGTTCAAGGGAGCACGTGTTCAAGGTGCTTTCAGGAATCTGAGTTGAGCCGTACAGTAACTTTTGGCAGAAATGAGCACAGACTTTTTCAGGGGATAAGGAAACTTTTTTAAAAAGGAAAGTGACAAACGCAAAGGAAGGATTTGCCACTCAGGATGATTTGTTAACTTTCCACCAAAGAAGACAAGGAGAATGGGAAAAAAAATCATCGCCGTTTACAGCAGATTTTCTCCTCACGTTTCCAACGTGTATGTTGTTTGCAAACATATTGGCCAGTGGCAGGGGTGGGAAAGATTTTCGTAGTCACCATTCTAAACAATTTATGTCAAAGCTCACCAAGTATTACTCCTCTGAAGCTTCAAAGGAAATGTTTATAAATTCCTAAAAAAGAAAATTGCATTTTCATCCTTGGAGGCAAGTGAGCCTCTGGATGAGATCACTGCCTGTGATGGATTAGAGACCAGAGTTTGGCCTTGAGAACAACTCACAGAAGTAGGTCAAACGTTGTTTATTGACCGCCTGAGTTTCCAGGTGCAGAGTATGCACTCGATGCACTTACACTGAAGCTGGAGGGAGGGGACTGAGGGCTGAAGGATTCTAGCTGCGTTTCTGAGCAAATTAGTCTGTGTGTGGGTGTGTGTGGGTGTGCATGGGTGTGTGTGTGACATAAACCTCCTACATCTTCAGGTGGGAGTCTTTACCATAACCCAGCAGGTTAAAAGCCCTCCAGTGAGGTACATTTGACTGGCAGCTGGTGCAGCTGGACATTTGTCACAGACAGGCCTCCTCTAGCGACCTCTGACATCCAGCCATAAATATTTTATAAACTACCCAGAAAAAGAGAGAGCACCCTGTTAGGTGAAGGACTGTTCAAGTTAAAGCACTTGGAGGCCACAGGCATACTTTAGGAGAACCTTTTCAGGGACCATTTTGATCATAGATGTAGAATTTTTAAGCCAGTGGCACTGCTACTGCAGTGTCTGTGCCCTGCGGACCCCAGAGCAGTGATTAGATCTGGAATCCTTCTCACTGTGATTGCTCTTGATTTTCTCAGGGGATAATAATACCTGGGGCCATTTTTTAAATTAATAAAATCATCAAAAAAATTAAAATGGAAAGATATGTACCGGTTAGAAAGGCATTTGGCAAAAACTTAACGACTATGGCCTCAACAGGCAAAGAAGCTTTTTTTCTTTTATGCAATAAGCAGTCCAGGTCTGGTTCAATAGCACAGTGATGTCACTGGGGACCTACCTCTTTTCTTCTTTCACTGCCCCCATTACTTTGTAGATCTTACCTTTTAGGTTTGTTTTTTGCTTTTTAGGGCCTCACGTGCAGCACATGGAGGTTCCCAGGCTAGGGGTCGAATCGGAGCTATAGCTGCCAGCCTATGCCACAGCCACAGCCATGCCAGATCCTTAACCCACTGAGTGAGGCCAGGAATCAAACCTGCAGTCACATGGTTCCTAGTCAGATTCATTTCCCCTGCACCATGTCGGGAATCCTGATCTTAGCTTTTGGATCATCCTCATTCTTGCTCCCTCGTGTGACAAGGTGGCTGCTGCCCCTCTAGACTTTATGTCTGTGCTCCAGGAAGGAGGAAGGAATCGAAGATCAAGGCAAAGAATTGAAGAAGAAAGCTAAATAAGTCTGTCCATTGTTAAGAGATTTCTCAAAAGGCCGGTTTGGTGATAATACATTTATATCTCATTTATTCATTGATTTGATTTGATCACTCAATCAACCTCTGGGTTCAGATGAATCTAAAAAGGTGAATATTTTTGGTTGGCTATACTGTGACCTATAATGAATCCATGGTTCTACTGGGATGAGAGGAAGAATAGATTAGACAACACCCAGCTTCTGCCACACGGCTGGCAATCATTCAAAATATTTTATGTAGTTGGTAATATTTCAGTTTGAAAAAGCCAGTTTTCCATATTAAAGGTGAGGAGACTATGAGGATAAAAGAAATCAACCCACAGTACAAAAATAGTGTGACTTAACCTTTCAAATAAAATAATCATGGATTACTGCTGGAATGCAAGAATAATTGATCAATCAATCACTAGTTATTGTATTCCTGTTATGTGCTGAGATGAAAGAAAGAGAGGAGGGGAGGAGGAAAGAATGAAGGAAGAGGAAGAAAAATCATAGCAATACCTTGGGGTCTCAGCCTTCCCAAAGCTTTACAGGCTAGTGAGTAAATCAGGTTGTCATTATTGATCACAAGACTGATTAAAGAGTTATATAAACCATCTTGTGCTTAGCTAAAGAGTGAATTACTATGTCTAGACTCAGTGTGAATTCTGGTTAAAAGATGAGGAGGAGCATCACTGTGACCCAGAAGAGTTAGAGAGGGCTTCATGGAAGAAGTTGGCTTTAACACAAGCTTGTTCACCAGTTTCTCAGAATATTAGTTGGATCTCCGGATAGTAAGTGATAAAAACCCAACTGAGACTGTGTAAACAAACACAAAACTGTGTATGTGTGTGTGTATATACATGCACACATGCAGAGCTATATATCTTTCAGGAGAGGAGTAATGTATTTACCCATGTAACCAAAGTATCTCCTTCAGGTGTGACTTGATCCAGGGACTCAATCTGTACCATTGGCCCTGGTCCATTCTTATCTTCCAGTTCTTGGATAGCCTGACTCTTAGGTAGATCCTCTCTTATGGTAGTTAAATGAAGCCTGCAGGCCCAAGCCTGCATCCAAGTTAGAAATTATAGTACGTAAAAGGGCTTGCTTTCAATAGACCTACAAAATCCTGAGATGGAGTCTCATTGGATACACTTGGGTCAGGTGCCTATCCCTTAACCAGTCACTATGGGAGTACTTGTACTCACGACATTTGGTGTTTTACAAATTAAGTGAGATAATTGTATATAAGGTACTAACAGGTATAAGAGCCCTGAGATGAGAAAAAATGAGAAAATTAAGAGACTGCGTTAATTATAGCCCAGTCGCACAGAACCCAGTTGCATGGTGCTGTGTCTTACAGTGGCCCTTGATAACCACCAGGGGCATGATGACAAAATATTACTCCCTCTTTTTTTTTCCATTTTTAAAATTCTTATCTAAGTATAGTTGATTTACATTGCTGTGATAATTTCTATGGTTCAACAAATTGATTCAGCTATACATATACACACATCCATTCATTTTCAGATTCTTTTCAGATAATTTTCAGATTATCAAAGAATTTTGGGTTCCCTGTGCTACACAGCAGGTCCCCATTGGCCAGTCATTCCATATATCTCAGTATGCCAAAGCAGCTCTTAATGGAGTCAAAAAATTATGCTCCAAAAGACAGCCTTGGGATGGCCAAATTTGATCCAAGACTAAAAATCCAGAGTGTATAGAAAAATGTTGGATTCTGTCTTCCTTACATATCATGTCCATCAGCCAGCCTTTTGATAAATTTGAACAGGGAGCCACTCAAAGACATAGTCCCCGGTGGGGGCCTGGAGTGGAGGTATTGGTGGATGATAAGCGCAGGTGCCTCAGCAGTGTAGGTTGGACATCAGGCCTCACTAAGACTCTGGCCAGGAGGATTGTTATTCTGTTGGCAAGGACTGGATTTTGCCCTGCTGCTCCAGGAGGATCCAGTCAGAGAATCAGCACTGGGCTCTATTCATTCTATTCTTTTTTTTTTTTTTTTTTTTTTGGCTTTTTAGGGCCGCATTCGCGGTATATGGAATTTCCCAGGCTAGGGGGTGAATCGGAGCTGCAGTTGCCGGCCTAAACCACAGCCACAGCAACTTGGGATCCTGGCCACATGTGCAACCTACCCCACAGCTCACGGCAATGCTGGATCCTTTAACCCACTAGTCGAGGCCAGGGATGGAACCCAAGTCCTCATGGATCCTAGCTGGGTTCATTACTCCTGGGCCACAGTGGGAACTCCCTCCTTGTATATTCTTCAGTTTCCTTTATTTTGCCATATTTATCTTTCTTAACATAAACTCTCCTAACAAGGGTTTTCTTATTGCTTATTCAGGTCAACTCTTGATAATTTCAAGGAAAATCAAAAATTTTATATCTGATGGGGATTCTTTGGCTACTAAGACTTCTATTGCTCTGTGAATTGTCTTCCTTTTTTTCTTTCTACTAGATAGTAAAATCTTGAGGGATGGCAAATATTCCCGTCAGTTTAAAAAATGTTTTGGAGAATAATGACTTCTTTTATTTAGCAGTGTTTGATAGCCTGACTGTAATAATATAGGAAATGGGATGCTTCATCTGTCTTGGTGGAAATTTCTGAAAAATCTGTTTACCCAGCACCAAGTAACAAATGAAAAACCAGCCGACAGGATACTGTGGAAACAGACTCTCCATGGTCAGATCCATGCTGATGGATTGGGTCTATATTCTATGCCACACTTGTTCAAAATTAATTCATTTATGAAAAAGTCATACTGGTGAAAAGCCTCCAACGTGTAGGCAGCGTGACATTTCTTCATCTGAGAGCAATTTATATATCTTATTACCATCTCTAGCTAAAAATACCTTCTGAATTCTAGATTCTTGTGTGGAATTAATCTTCCAGCTCAAGTTCACCTTGTTGCTAATTCTCCCTCTCATTTCAGTGCGTGGGGGTTGCTGTCGTTTTATGAGAAGGGGAATGTATTTCATTTGTCCCCTTCTCCAGCTGTCAGCAAATCTGTGCCTGGGGGGACGCTGCCGGGGTATATATGGGCCACAACCAGCAAGCAGAACTTGGTCATTGTTTAGAAGCTTCTCTGCATCTGCCACTCTTACTTCCTTTTCTGCAGCTGAGGAATGGGGTTTCATGAATGGGTGTTTGAAGAATCAAGAACAATGCGGCCTTTGAGTTCTTTGGTGCAACAGACTCTATTGGCTATTTACCCCACATCCATTTCCCCACTATCTCCTCTTCTTTTTTAGAAAGAAATCTGATTTTTAGAAATCTGGTTTTGCTCAAATTTTACTCTGTGGGAAAGGTAATGCTAACCCCAGCACAAGGGTGAATCTTGAGTAATTTAAGCCTCTAGGGGTCATCTCATTTCATTTGTTAATGGTGGGTTAAGACATAAGCTGGTGGCTTAGATCTGACCATGAGGGGAAATTTTCTCAGGACCTTCAAAATAAGATTTTCAAATCTTTAAAGAAAACATCCAGGGAGGATAGTCTCTTCCTCCTCTGGATTTTGTAATTCCATGTGTAATGGCTGGAATTGCAGCAGTCATCATGCAGCATGAGGAAAGCTAGTCTGAGGATGATACTGACATGCTAGGATAGCAGAGCAAGATGGAACAAAAAATATGAAACGAATCCTAAAATCTTCATACCTAAGGACTTCTGTTTTGAAAGAGAATCTATTTTCCTTTTATTTATTTATTTCTAAGAGAATACAGGCATGCTTCAGAGATTGCAGGTTTGGTTTCAGATCACTGCAGTAAGGTGAATATTGCAATAACATGAGTCACATAACTTTTTTTGTTTCCCATTGAGCATAAAAGTTATGTTTACTATACCATAGTCTACTAAGTGTATATTATCATTGTGTCTAAAAAACAAAGTACAGGAGTTACCATTGTGGTGCAGCAGAAATGAACCTGGACTAGTATCCATGGGGTTGTGGGTTAGACCCCTGGTCTTGTTCAGTGGGTCGGGGATCTGGCATTGCTGTGAGCTGTGGTGTAGGTTGCAGATGTGTCTCAGATCCCGTGTTGCTGTGGCTGTGGTATAGGCCGGAAGCTGTAGCTCTGATTTGACCCTTTTAGCCTGGGAACTTCCATATGTCGAGGGTGCAGCCCTAAAAAGCAAAAAAATTAAAAAAAATAATAAAGTACATACCTTAATTGAAAATATTTTATTGCTAAGACATGCTATCATCTGAGTGTTCAGTAAGTTTTGGTAGTAGCATCAAAGATCACTGATCACAGAGTTCCCATCGTGGCTCAGCAGTAACAAATCGACTAGTGTCCATGAGGATGTAGGTTTGATCCCTGACCTTACTCAGCGGGTTAAGGATCCGGCGTTGCTGTGAGCTGTGGTATAGGTCGCAGATTTGGTTCAGATCTCATGTGGCTGTGGCTGTGGCATGGGCTGGAAGCTGCAGCTCCCATTTGACCCCTAGCTTGAAACTTCCATATCCTACAGGTATGGCCTTAAAAAAAAAAAAAAAAAAAGTGCCATAGAGACAAAAAGTGAGCAAATGGTAGTTAAAAAAATAGCAATGGTAGACTTGCTGGGTGCAGAACAAACAAACAAAAAAAAACTCCACATATCTGCAAAGCTTAATAAAGCAAATCACAATAAAATGAGGTGTGCTTGTGTATTTTCCTTATTGTTAGAATTGGGTTGAATTTTCTGTTACCTGTCAACAAAAGCAGCCTTACCAATATTTGGAGCTGTGACATAAAACAATCATGGAACTTGTTTAGCCATGTTCAACCCAGTTGTTCTTAGAAGCTGCAGCTCCTCAATTTCCCTGCCCTGTCTTTCTAAGCCCAGTGGGCATGAGGAGCAATACTAGCCCAGAGAGTTGATGAGTTCTGCATTGTGCAGTTTCCTTGCATATCACACATACAACACATGCCCACTCGTGAATGTGAAAAATGCCAAGAAAACCAATTCTCCGTAGCCAAATCAAGCTTGGAGGGCTAGAAACCAAGGCCAAGTTCATCACTCCTTCTTCCTGTTCTTGTCTCATTGTTTTCATATCCCTGGCAGGGCCCTTGCCACAGGTTATCAGAGCAAGAGGTACCAGTGGTTGGTTCGCCTGCTAGATTGTGAGTTCACACAGGGCAGGGGACTAGTTGTGACCTCTGTCGTATTCACTCATTTAACAACTATTGAGTACCTACTGTGTGCCAGACATTGAGCTGGGTATTGAAGATACAACAGTCAGGAAAAGCAGATGTGCCCCTACAGTCATGGGATTCAGACACTAATCCAAAATAGACAATCAGATCATCACAATAATCCATTAATTTCTTGTCGATACCAGATGAATAGCACTCAGTAATTATCTATTGAATTCAGCCCCAGAATTTTCAGTATTCTACAGGGTCTCTCATCCTTCCAGAGGCTACCCTACATTCATATTATAGGGGAAAAACTCCCAGAAACAAGCAAGATTGAGCCCCAGTGTGCAAGCTCTTTTCAAGCCTCTGCTTGCATGTGCTTGCTACTGTCTCATTGGCCAAAGCAACTGGCATGACCACGCCCAAGGCCCACACAGGAGGATATTGTCTTTATGGATATAGGCAGGTGATATTGGCTAGGGGCACCTACCGTGCCAGTCTGCCACACTCTTTCAAAGGGGCGGTTATATGATGGAAACCTTAAACTCAGCAAAGGGATTTAATTATGATCATTTGAATCCAAGAATGAGTTTCTTGCTACAAATTCACACTCAAGCTAAATTTGATTCAGACATTTTAAATGGGGGGAAAAAAAAAAGGTATGATTCACAATGAACAGCAGATCTAAGCCTTTGGTCTTAAAATCTTTACAAGGTGCTTGGATGAGAGAGAGGAATATTGATGGCCGAGCGTAGCTGTTCACCCAGCCATTGTACCATTTACAGTGAGGGCAGTCTTCCCTTGTGAAGTCTGTAATGAGAAGAATTGACTCTTCTCCCTGCCAACATCCAGAGAAAACCATTCTAAACTGAATGGTTGGCCCATGCCAGCAACACTCACTATAAATTACGAAATGCACGATCAATAGCTGACATTTCAATTACATTATAAAAAATGAATTTTTTTGATTAGGTTCAGAGTATAAATTCTTAAAAAGTAAAAAAAGGACAGATGTAAAGAAATAAAGCTTAACTTTAAGCAGACGTATATCTTAAAAGTCTACCTAAACTAAAGTGTCTATGCATGTTTTATTTGAAGAAGTGGGTGATTAAGAGAAAATGTGTTACAGATCTGAAGGGCAAGTTAAACTAAGTATGTGGGTCTGGTAGAAAGACTCTCTACCCAAAGGCATCTACAGAATTACAGATTTGGGTTCAAAAGTTAATGTGTAAGCTCACTTGAATTGATTGTATACTAATAATGGGACAACTCCAGATCTAGAACTAAGGCGAGGACCCTAAGCTCTTTTCTGTTTTTACTGGGAAATCTGTGACTCTCATTTCCAGAGTTTTGTTTTTAATAAAGACTTTTTGGATCTTTGAATACCCATCATTTAAGAAAGTGCCAGAAATGGCTAGAATTGACCCAAATTTACTACAACAGTATTACTTAAAGTGCCTGTGAGTTCAACAAAACATATAAGGTATATATATACATGCATATACATACACACAGGAAGATGAGGGTTAAATAGCATTGTCAAACCCATATTGGGTTTCTCCATTTCTTTTTGATTATAAATGCCATAGACAAGGTTTAAGGGGCACTTGGAAGAGTGGTCAGAGGTTTCAAACACAAGTGCAGTAGGGCTGCCATATATGTGGAAGCAAGACCGAGTCTTGTGTAAACAATTTGAAATATTCCTTCAGGATGATTTATCCTCTACAACTTTTGCATTCTCCTCATTCTGCTCACATTTCATGTATGTGGCATGTGGGCTTCATTTCTCTTTTCTGTCAAACATATGAGTATTCCATGGACTCAGTTGTCCATGGGCTAAACCAAGGTTTGAATTTTAGAATCTGTAACACACTGTAATAACGAGATACCCAGATTCTGGACTTCTTGGCTGTGATTTACATACTGATCAGAAAAAGAAGCATAAATAATGTTGCAGAATTAAAAGTAAACCTGCCTTTTCTTAATACATGTATTTTCTTTGCATTTGTCAATTTGAAGTTTGAAAATGTTCATCTGTCCATGGCATTGATAGCATTCACCCAAGGTCACCTTGAAACTTGAGTTTTTAATCAAACTGGAATTTTCTTTTTTCCTAAAGCATACTTCAAAGTTCAGCTCTGATGGTTTAATCATCTCTTCCAAAAATTACTTTGGGCTCTTTATGAAAATTGCTTCTTTGTATGAGGATTCTGTTATAGTGTACAGAGTATGACATTCCCGGGAGCAGTGTAATGGTGTCGTACATCATGGGCATAAGGACATTAGATAGAGCAGAATGGAATATTTAGATAACCCTCTGAACATCTGTAAGTATTGTGCATCCCTCCCCTAACATCGTGGGCTACAAACAGGAAGGAACCTTGAAGTCATTGGGTTCAGTACCTCCAATTTATCGTTAAGGAATATCTGGCCCAGAGATCTTGTTCAAGGTCGTTCAACGAGTTTGGCCAAGGGGAAAACCAGAGTTTCATGACTTTCAGTCAAGGAGACTTTCTTCACTTCATCATACTTATTCTTATGTAATATAGCAAATAAGAGTGTTTCCAAATATGAGTGTAAAGAAATAATTGATAAGCTTCCCTTATATATCGTTTTAGGGAACAACCAAAATAGCATCCTCTAAATGTTAAATATGACAGCATTGGTTCTTAAACAACATTTAATAGTATTTTCATCCCAACAGTCTATCCATTTAATAGACAGATACTTATTAATTACCCACTATGCACATACCACATTGACCCAGTCTGTTAGAATAATAAAACAGATGGATTTGTAAATGAGTTATGGCTATATTTGTCTTTCTGTAGATAATATTAGACATGGAACTATTTCAAGTAGGAGCAGGGGAAAGGAGAAAGCATAAAGTTCAGATTTGGCAAGGACTTCTGGAAGAAGATGGGTTATGAATAATTAGAAGATACAAAGATATCATTTGAGACTTGCAGGTAGAAAAAGCTTTCCACTCAGGAGGTATGGCAGTGAGCGAGAGCAGAGTTCTTTAATAGGTCCTATATGTTTCCTCCTCTAGAATGGAGGAAACGAGCCCAGTCTGGAGAGTCACTGGTGATTAGAAAACAGAGATGCGTCTGTCAGAAGACCTAGAATAGCTTGATGGGCAAAAGCCAGTGAGGATCACGGCCAAGTTCTGGACAGCACAGATGCAGGCTGAGCCCTGTATAGACTTTGGTGTTTGGTGATGGTCTTTAAAAAACAAAACAGAACAAAAACAGAGAGCTTGAAGTGATTAAAACTGTGGAAAGGAGGAGAAAACACAAGAGGAGCATAAGGGTAGCTTAATTACAAGACAAGCCCAAACAAGAGTGGGACATATACAGAAATGCTGGAGGTTCCAAAAGAGGACTGTGAACACCCATGGAGATGGAATCCATGTCTTCAGCACAAATCATTGGAAAAAAATTTTTTCTCTATTTCTTTTATGAATAATATTTGACAAGGAAAACTGTTAAAATCTTATGTTAATTTTTAAGGCATTTCTAGGCTATACCTTGATAATAATATGGATTGAAATGAATAGCTTCCAAAGAGAGCATCATTTACCAGATTTTAACCCAGCCCTCCCCTCTTACGGATAAGGAAGCTGAGGTTCCAAGGTGTGACATGACCAGCACCTGGAGGCACCACAGTGACCTAGCAAGCTTTAAAATAAGGATTCACTGAATGGATTGAACTGTTCAAAGTCCTGTGGACAGCATGTAACAGAACCATCCCTGAGTTCAAGCCTCACACGGCCCTGGCTGTGACTCTTCCCCTCACTGGTTTGATGAACCCTGGAATGGAGGTACTATCAAGTCACAAAGTGAATTCCTCAAAGAAAATCATTTCTTCTTTAGCATAATGTTAGTACTCAGGATCCAGTGTTTTGAAGGTATTTAGTATAAATTTCAGTCAACCTATACATTCAGTTAACCAACACGCTTCACTTGTTCTCCAGTCTTTCTGGACCAGTATGCATTTACTACAGTGTGAGTATATTTGTCAGCTTAATCTTGACTTTGAACTGTGGATGGAAGGCCATCGGCACACCTGGGAGACTCAAGGAGGACATGATAGTGCCTTTCATCCAGACTCTTCTCCAGTACCGTGCAGGCAACCCTCTCCTTGACCTTAATCTTTCGTAAGGCTGCATGGAACCACCCAGCAGCTTAACATGGAAGATGCAAAGTCCTCAATAAAGGCAGTTCCTTGAAGGGGACCAAGGGTAGCAGGGCCCCAGGGGATCTCTTTAAAGCCAGATCCCTGACCCTCATTCCAGATTTGCCATTTCACGTAGTCTCAGAGTGGGGCCCAGTAATCTGAAGTTTTGAAAGTTCTGTAGGTATTTCCAATATATAGCCAGTTGGGAACCACAGATTGTAACATACTATATTAAATATCATTTTGCAAAGACTTAAAAGCAGGATGGATGTTAATTCTTCCAACAAGACTAGTCCGCAGAGAGACTTGTAATCATGGACCATGAAAGTCTAGGTCTGGACCAAGTTTGCTTTTTACCTAGAAAGTCTTCTTTTCCCACCCTATTTCAACCCTGGGGCAAGCTATTGAATCGTGGATGTCATCTGGTGGTAGTTACTGTTGTGCTCAGGATTTTGGAAAGACTTCTGTTTATTTGGCATGCTCCACACAAGCCTGTCAGGCCCTGGGGATATGTGGCATTTGCAGAACTTACAAGGCAAGCAACATAAAAATATATAATTCATAGAGTGAAATATTTTGGAGCTCCCTTCACTTTTACAAATTGGCCATAAAATAGAAACCACAGACATAACATTCATATAACCATAGTTGCCAAGAATGAAGAATCCTTTGGGGGCAGGGGTGAGGGGATGGGGGTGCCTGTTGTGTACTTCTTTACAGGACACTCAGAGAATGAGTGAGATTCAGAATTTGTGTGCAAATGATAATAGGAGCATTAAAGTTGAGATGGCTGACACTTGGCTTGTCTTGATAGACATTTCAAGTGCATTTAGGATTTTATATCCATTTCAGTATGACTTACTGCTTCCTGTTTTATTCCTTTCCCAGTGAGGTTGGTCTCACTATCCAAGGCAGTTGTGAGTCCCTATGATAGACTAAGGGAAGGAACTCTGTTCTTCTGCTCTTCTTCTCCATTAGCTGCTCTGACCTCCCGGGCTCACCTTAGCTTATAGAATACGTCCTGAGGAAGGAAAGAGAGGCCAGTCGACTCCTGTCAATTCCAGCTGAGCATTCTGGGAACATAAGTATTGGATGAGCAATGACCGATGATACTGCTTGTGATAGTTGACTGTTGAACAATAGCATTTCATGAGGTTGGCCACATTCAAGACTTGACAAAAAGAAATAGCATCTCTGCCGCAGAAGCCAAACTGAAGGTCCTTTTCACCCTTTGATGTTATGGTGTATTAGAGTGTCGTCTCGGGGTTGGGAGAACTGTGAACCGGGCTTCAGTTGTTCCGCGCCACTTTTTAGCTTTGTGACCTTGAACATGCCAAATGATCTCTCTGTCCTCGGCTTACTCATCTAAAACTTGTCCTAAGAGCTACCTCACAGCGTACTTGAGAGAATGAAATGACGAGGGAAGGACAAGGGAAAGCTCTAGCCACGTCAAATCGGGCTGGGGGTGGGGGTGGTAGGGGGCGGTAGAGTGACAGGAGGAGGGGATTGGAATGGATGGATTAGTCCAGATTAGTCCACCAGACCCCAAACTGTCATTCTGTGAATCTGTGGCCTATGGGATGAGGGGCACACAGGGAAGTCACTGAAGTGCTATTAATGGTGCCTAAATTATCTGATCATTTAAACTCCTGGAGTAATGCACCGCTACAGTGAAGATAATTATGCTATTTGATTCAGTGTTGTTAACGAGGATTAAAAGAATTCACATGGCACAGAGCTGGGACATGATCGGGGTCAGCCCTGCATAAAAGTCAGTCCTATTTTTCACCATCATTCCAGAAAGCACACTTTAAACAAAAGATGACAGTGGTTGGTAAAGCAGACTCTTCAGGAGCAAATTTATAGTGTGACTAAAAGCAAGGATGAATCAACTCATGGCCGTTGTTAGTTTTAACACCTATTCTGTCCACTGATCAAAACATTGATTTGGCCTGACTAAATGTGCCATTTCCAGTGGATTCCATAGGTTTTTAGAAAAGGATGTATAAGCCCCACCCTAAATTCGAGGGACGTTTACATGTGTGATGTAGTTTTCTTTAAAAGTCACAAGACTGATTCCAGAAGCTTTATCTGAAAACACATTTCCTAGCTCTGTCTTTATATTCTATAGCTGTACATTGGTATTTAAAATAGCAAAATTGGAGTCCCATTAAGGATGTAAAGCTCTCCTGTTTTTTCAACTATTATTGTAGATAGACCTGCAGGAATGATGCAGGGATTTTTGTTTTAATATGTATGTGTTCTTTTAAAATATCACATATCTATTTATTTATTGTGACAATTTCTTGTTTTATTAGCCTAAGCCTAATTTTTTAAAATTGTTATTTCCCCAATATATTTTTTTTTCTACTGTACAGCATGGTGACCCAGTTACACATACACGTATACGTTCTTTTTTCTCCCATTATCATGCTCCATCATAAGTGACTAGACATAGTTCTCAGGGCTACACAGCAGGATCTCATTGCTAATCCATTCCAAAGGCAATAGTCTGCATCTATTAACCCCAAGGTCTCCATCCACCCCACTCCCCCCACCGCCCCGCCCGGCAACCACAAGTATATTCTGCAAGTCCATGAGTTTCTTTTTTGTGGAAAGGTTCATTTGTGCCATATATTAGATTCCAGATATAAGTGATATCATATGGTATTTGTCTTTCTCTTTCTGACTTATTTCACTCAATATGAGAGTCTCTGTGTCATAAAAACACTCCCTACAAATAAAAGTCTAGGACCAGATGGCCTCACAGGCGAATTCTACCAAACATACAAAGAGGAACTTACACCCATCCTCTTTAAACTTTTTCAAAAGGTTGAAGAAGAAGGAACACTCCCAAAGATATTCTATGACACTGCTATCACCCTAATTCTAAAACCAGACAAAGATACCACCAAAAAAGAAAACTATAGGCCAATATCTTTGATAAATATAGATGCAAAAATTCTCAGCAAAATTTTAGCTATCCAAATCCAGCAATATGTAAAAAAAGATCATACACCACAACCAGGTGGGATTCATCCCAAATGCACAAGGATGGTTCAACATAACACAATCAACGTCATACACCACATTAACAAAAGTAAAGTCAAAAACCACATGATCATCTCAATAGATGCAGAGAAAGCATTGGACAAAGTCCAACATCCATTCATGATCAAAACTCTTACCAAAGTGGGAATACAGGGAACATACCTTAACACAGTCAAAGCCATTTACGACAGACCCACAGCAAATATAATACTCAATGGAGAAAAGCTGAAAGCCTTCCTGCTAACATTTGGAACAAGACAAGGATGCCCACTCTCACCGCTGTTATTCAACATAGTATTGGAAGTCCTAGCCACAGCAGTCAGACAAACAAAAGAAATAAAAGGCATCCAAATAGAAAAGAGGTGAAACTGTCATTGTATACAGATGAAATGATACTATATATAGAAAACCCTAAGGAAACCCTAAGCTGAAAGCCTTCCTGCTAACATGGAAGATGCCCACTCTCACCACTGTTATTCAACATAGTATTGGAAGTCCTAGCCACAGCAGTCAGACAAACAAAAGAAATAAAAGGCATCCAAACAGGAAGAGAAGAGGTAAAACTGTCACTGTATGCAGATGACATGATACTATATATAGAAAACCCTAAGGACTCAACCCAAAAACTACTTGAACTGATCAACAAATTCAGCAAAGTAGCAGGATATAAGATTAACATTCAGAAATCAGTCGCATTTCTGTATACTAACAATGAAATATTAGAAAAGGAATATAAAAACACAATACCTTTTAAAATTACACCCCAAAAAATCAAATACCTGGGAATACACCTGACCAAGGAGGTAAAGGATTTATATGCTGAGAACTATAAAACATCAATCAAGGAAATTAAAGAAGGTGTAAAGAAATGGAAAGATACTCCATGCTCCTGGGTTGGAAAAATTAATATTTTAAAAATGGCCATACTACCCAAAACAATCTACAGATTCAATGCAATCCCTATCAAATTACCCATGACATTTTTCACAGAACTAGAACAAACAATCCAAAAATTTATATGGAACCACAAAAGACCCGGAATTGCCAAAGCAATTCTGAGGAACAAAAACCAAGCAGGAAGCATAACTGTCTCTGACTTCAGGCAGTATTACAAAGCCACGGTCAGCAAGGCAGTGTGGTACTGGTATCAAAACAGACAGACAGACCAATGGAACAGAATAGAGAAGCCAGAAATAAACCCAGGCACCTATGGTCAATTAATCTTTGACAAAGGAGGCAAGAACATAAAATGGGAAAAAGAGAGTCTTTTCAGCAAGCATTGCTGGGAAACCTGGACAGCTGCATGCAAAGCAATGAAACTAAAACACGTCCTCACACCATGCACAAAAAAAAAAAAAATAAACTCAAAATGGCTCAAAGACTTACATATAAGACAAGATACCACCAAACTCCTGGAAGAGAACATAGGCAAAACATTCTCTGACATCAACCTTCTGAATATTTTCTCAGGTTAGTCTCCCAAAGCCGTAGAAATAAAAGCAAAAACAAACCAGTGGGACCTAATCAAAGTGACAAGCTTTTACACAGCAAAGGAAACCAAAACGAAAACAAGAAGACAACTTACAGAATGGGAGAAAATTGTTTCAAATGATGCAGCAGACAAGGGCTTAATCTCTAGAATACACAAGCAACTTATACAACTCAACAGCAAAAAAAGCCAACAACCCAATGGAAAAATGGGCAAAAGACCTGAAGAGACATTTTTTCCAAGGAAAATGTACAGATGGCCAACAAGCACATGAAAAAATGCTCAACGTCACTGATTGTTAGAGAAATGCAAATCAAAAATGTCAAATATTTATAATCATTATTTGGAAGCTTCTCACAAAACTAATGAAGAATTGGAATTAGCTAACCAATAACCCAAAGGTTAAAAAAAAAGAAAAAAAAAAAAGCTCTTAGCAAAAGAGAATAAATAGATGTTAAGCCTGCTACTGTGTTGATTACCCAAGAAATTCAGGCGACATTAAATGTTTCCACCTAAAGTTTCTAAGTGCTGCTGTTCTTTACTTAAATTGTCTAAGCTATACCTGCACTCTTAGAATAAAGTATGTAATAGGTAACTCACATCTTCTAGGTCATCAATTTAGGCATAACAAATTCTCCCTGGCTGTTCTGTGCTGTGCTAGAAAGCAAGGAAAAATGCATTCACCCAATTCTTGAACAGTTTAATTCCCTAAAGAAATTAGAAGTTGTGTTTATGTTGGCAACTCTGTCACAACCATAGTCCATCTCCCAGGCTGGTTATAATGGAAAGTCCAATTTACAAACACTATTAATATTATTCCATTAAATATGGAGCCCAGTCCAGCCTCCCCAGGTCATAACCTCATAAATAAGAACCAAATGATTTATCTGGACATCTGAACTTTTGCAGTCATTGTCAGAGAACAGACTTCTGGTGTACTTACTGATTGAACCGTAAGTAAAATGACCTGTTATAATGACAGTCTTTTTACCCTGGTGACTTTTTTTAGCATTTGATCAGAAAGAGCGGCTGTATTGGAAGATTCTCCTGGCTTCATAGCTTAGTGGAATCATTGTGTTAATTACTATTAAACAGTACATTAAACCGCTCAGGGCTGCCAAGAACCAATTGTTGTCTGTTGAGGTCCTGTATATACAAGGCATTTTCCAGGCACTGTGAGGGCACATAATAGAACATACTAGCCCTAGGGAAGCAAAGTATTGCTCATTCAAAAAAAAAAAAAAAAAAATATATATATATATATATACATATATATGGAGAATTAAATGGTACATGACTGGTTGCTAAGTGATATAGGTATTATGTTTTATTCCAGTGATAATTAGCCTTGAAGCTCCAAATTAATGAAGTGCTATTCTGCATATAAAATATTTTAGGGAGTTCCTGTCGTGGCTCAGAGATAATGGGTCCGACTGGTGTCCATGAGGATTCGGGTTTGATCCCTGGCCTCACTCGGTGGCTTAAGGAGCCAGCGTTGCCGGGAGCTGTGGTGTAGGTTACAGTCACAGCTTGGATCCCACATTGCCAGTGTAGGCCAGTGGCTGCAGCTTGTATTCAACCCCTCGCCTGGGAACTTCCATATGCCGTGGTGCAGTCCTAAGAAGACAAAAAATAAATAAATAAAAAAAAATATTTTAGGAAAATGAAACCTATAATTACAAAAGCAAAAATTCAAATTACATACCATAAGGAAGTTTGGAGTATATTTATGTTGATATTGTACTGTGTTCTTTAGCTTTGGGCCTTTTTATGCCTTCTGTGCTGAGTGAAGCAATCTTTTGATTATCATTTGTCAATTATTGCACAATGCTGAGAATTCAAAATGGAAATATATCTTTATTGGGGATATAAATTTTTATCACATGCTTTTTATAATTGCTTCTTAGTCTATCAAAATCATTGTAACTGGGCAATTAGAAAAGAAAAAGAAATTAAAGGCATTTATATTGGAAAAGAAGTAAAACTATGTATGTTGCAGATGACATGATCATGTTTATTGAAAATCCTAAAAAATCCACACACAAAAAACTATTAGAGCTAATAAATGAGCTTAGCAAGATTGGAGGATACAAGATCAATATACGAAAATCATTGCATTTCTGTCATTGAACAGTCAATCCAAAAATTAAATTAAGAAAACAATTCCATTTATAATAGCATCAGAAAAAAAAGATGTGTAAGTGTTGTACACTGAAAATTGCAAAACATCAGTGAAACAAATTAAAGGAAAATCAAACAAATGGAAAGATATCTGTGTTCATAGATCGGAAGACTTGATATTTAAATGGCAGTGGTCCCCAAATGGAGCAGCATAACCTCTATCAAAGCTTCAGCTTCCTTTTTTTGCAGAAATTGACAAGCTGATCCTAAAATTCATATGGAAATGCAAGGGACCCAGAATGAAAAAGAAGTACATGTAAGGATTCACCCTTCCTGATTTCAAAACTTAGAGCAAAGCAATTGTAATCAAGATTCTGTGGTTCTGGCATAGGGGTAAACATGAGGATCAATGGAATAGAACTGAGAGTCCGGAAATAAACCCATACACTTATGGTTAGTGGATTTTCAAGAAAGGGTGCCAAATGGTTAAGTGGAGACAGACCATAGTCTTTTTAATAAATAGTGCTGGGGCAAATGGATATTCACATGCAAAAGAATGAAGTTAGAACACTAGGTCACACTATGCACAAAATTAACTCAAAATGAATCAAAGGCCTAAATGCTAGCTAGCACCAAGACCATAAAACTTTTAGGAGAAAACGTATGCGTATATCTTTGTGACTTGGATCAGGCAATGGTTTCTTTGATATACTATCAAAAGCGCAAGCAACCAAAGAAAAATGAGAGAAGTTGGAGTCCATCAAGATTAAAAACTTGTGCTTTGACATTCTCAAGAAAGTGAAAAGACAGCCCATAGAATGGGAGAATATATTTGCAGATCATATATTTGCAAATCCAGAAAAAAATATAGAGCTCTTAAAACTCAACAATAAGAAGACAAGTAACTCAATTTTAAAATGGGCAAAGGATTGGAATAGACATTTCTCCAAGGAAAATATACAAATGGCCAATAAACACATGAAACATGCTTGACATCATTAATCATTGGGGAAATACAAATCAAAACCACAATGAGATACCACTTCACACCCATTAGGATGGCTAATAATAAAAAAACAGGGAATAACAAGTGTTGGCAAGGATGTGGAGAAATTGAAACTCTCATCCATTGCTGGTGGGAATATAAGATGATGCAGTTGTATTAAAAAATAGTCTGGCAGTTCTTCAAAAAATTAAACACAGAGTAATCATATGATCTGGCATTTCCACTCCTAAGATTTACTCAAGGCAAATCAAAAACATATGTCTGCACAAAACTTATACACAAACGTTCCTAGCAGCCTTCTTCATAGTAGGCAAAAAAATGGAAACAATTCAAATGTCTATCCACTGATGAATGTATAAACAAAATACAGTATATCCATTTAATGTAATATTATTCAGCCGTATAAAAAGACTAAGTACCTATTCACACAACTCTGATAAACCTTGAAAATGTAACACTCAGTAAAAAAGAAGCCAGACACAAAAGGCCACATCTCTGATGATACCATTTTTATGAGATGTTCAGAAGGCTACAGGCAAAACCACAGAGACAGAAAGTAGATGAATGGTTTCGGTGGATCAAGGGGCTGAGGTAAATGGAAAGTGACTGCTGATGGGCATGGGGTTCCTTTGGGGGGTGACGGAAATGTTCTGGAATTGGGTAGTGGTGATGGTTCACAACTTGGTGAATTTACTAAAACCCACCAGATTGTACCCGTTAAAAGAATGAATTTTATTGTATGCAAATTTACTGTATGCAAAGTAGTATATTTTCCTTGAGCATTCTCTGTTCTTTTTTTTTTTTTTTTTTTTTTTTTTGCTGCACCTGCAGCATGCAGAGGTTCCCAGGCTAGGGATTGAATCAGAGCTGTAGCCGCCAGACTATACCACAGCCACAGCAACACGGGATCCAAGCTGTGTCTATGACCTACACCACAGCTCATGGCAACGCCAGATCCTTAACCCACTGAGGCCAGGGGTCAAACCCGCAACTTTGTGGATACTAGTCAGGTTTGTTACCCCCTGAGCCACAACAGGAACTCCTGAGCATTCTCCGTTCTAATAAAGCATAACATGACTTGCAGAAGAGCACATTTTTATATATATTGTTCCTAAGAAAACATGAAAGAAGCTTCACAGTCAGTATTGTAGATGGCAGTAAATTTTACCAGTTTTAAGTGTCAGTGTAGATAGATTAAGGAATCTAACATTTCCCTGATGTTATACTAGGATCCAGTATATCGATCTGTAGGATATAGATGGATACAGGATGTGGAATGAGTTAATCACATACGTTCTCTTCTTAACCTCGTATGGACGCTTCTCACTTAGACTGATCAAACATGTTTTGTTCTGAATTTGAGGGGTGAATCCTAAGCACGTTAACCCCAAAGTCTCTCGTTTGCTCTGTCTTTCCCAGGTGCTCCCTTTCCCAAGCCAGGTGGTGTACAACAGGGTGGGCAAGTGCGGGAGTCGGACCGTGGTCTTGCTTCTGAGAATCTTGTCGGAGAAGCACGGATTCAATCTGGTCACGTCAGACATTCACAACAAAACCAGACTCACTAAAAATGAACAAGTAAGTGGTCTTTGCCCATGGCTAAGTTGTACTTCAGTTCATCCGTAATTAGTGGATCCCTTTGAGAACACCCTGGAAACCACTAACAAATGAATACCAGAGTTACAATGTCATACTGTATTTTTGCCAGAATGTGGAAGAAAATTTAAGCTAAGGGTTCTGACAGAAGTCTTGAAACCAGTTAGTTTCCTTGAGGAGATACTTTTTTTTTTTTTTTTTTTTTTTGGCCTCGCCCGCAGTCTGCAGCAGTTCCGGGCCAGGGATTGAAACCACACCACAGCAGTAACCAGAGCCACAGCAGTGACAATGCCAGATCCTTAACCCACCGAGCCACCAGGGAACTCTCTTGAAGGGATGCTTTTATTAAGACCCATGAAGGACAGAGTACACTTGTCATCGTCTAGCTAGAATTAGCAATGCTGAAATCTCAGATAGTTATACCACTGAGCTACAAATAATGCTGACATCTTGAGAGCAGAAAATAAGAAAAGTTTATTTTAATGTTTCTTCCTCTGTGGTTTTCTGACAAGTGTTCTTTGTTTTTATGGTTATATTAAAGAGAAAACCCTCTTAGGCCAGGAATCTGGTTGGTTGATGGAGGCATGAGCTTTCTGTTAGGATAAGTTTAGGGGATGCTGGAGCTTCCAAAGCATCTTTTGGCATATTTAGTGGTGGCACAAGAATAACCCCATTTCCTGGGGCCAAATCTGCCCTACCATGGCCAGGACACACAGCAGATGTGCTGGGGGTGGAGCAGATGTGCTGGGGGTGGTGCTCTACTCTGTCAGGAAGCTCTGCAGACAGATTCTACTTTCTAAACACACACCAGAGGAAGGTATATGGTCTCTACTGAAGTGCTTTGTTAATTAATATGGAAAAGTTAGGCCTTGTGCTCTTATGGTCATGTTACAGGGTCACGTTTGTTAGCCTGGTCTCAAAAAGTTGCTTCCATCCCCTAAGGTATTTAGAATTGGTGAGTAGCCATTTGTATAAGTCAGGGTTCTCCAGAGAACAGAACCAGGAGGATGGAGATCAATCGATCTATCTATCTATAGATAGAAAAAGGAGATCTATCTGTAGATATCTATCTATAGATAGAAATCTATGGATGGATATCTATAGATAGAAATCTATGGATGGATATCTATAGATAGAAAAAGAAGATCTATCTATCGACTGCTCACAGTGCATCCCTTTATCTGTTTGTCTGTCTGTCTATCTATCTATCTATCTATCTATCTAGCGATAGAAAAAGGGATGTATTGTGAGCAATTGGTTCATGCAACACTGGAGACTGAAGTGTCTCACATTCTGTCTGCAAGTTGAAGGCCCGGGAAAGCCATTGGTGTAATTGAGCTTGAGCCTGAGTGTGAAGGCCCGAGGACCAGGGGAGCCAATGATGGAAATCCCAGCCCAAGATCAGGGGGTGCAAGATGAGATGTCCTAGCGCAAACAGGCAGGAGAAACAAACAAATGAAAAAACCCAAATAACTCTTCCCTCTACATTTTGTCCTACTCAGGCCTTCAGGAGGTTGGATGAGGCCCCTCCTCACTGGAGAGGACCATCTTCTTTACTGAACCAATGACTCAAGTGCTCATCTCATCCAGAAACACCTGCACACACACACACAGATACACTGTTCATGCTGATACATTTCATGCTGACACATGAAATTAACTATCCCACCACTCAATGACTAGTTAAGTTTGGGGAGTAAACAAGACACACAATGTATGATCATGTCGAGACTGTAATTATGGGCATTTCCACCCAGATCTACTTCTTTCTGACAGTCTCCACTTGTGAGGCATTCAAAACCTCACACACAGAAGGAATATGCAGTCACCTTCCTGTCTCTCTTATCACGGGGGATGGAAGGACTGGTTTAAGACAGTAACATAGCCAACAGTACTGGCTATGAAGCCTGTGTGTTTCGTGTCTTCTGCAGTCTAGAGATGAAAATGCCCATTCCTCTGAAAATGTCCATTCAGGAGTCTCTGAGTAACAAGTCTTACCTAGTCATTAGCAATCATCAAAAAAATATTTTGAGATTACTCCCTTATAGGTTCTATAATAGGCACTCAATAGAAAAATTATATTCGGTGACATTTAAGGCTAGCGCGTGTTTATCTATAATTTTAATAGGAGAAGGTTCTCTTTACTTTCCTTATCTGATTGAAGAACTATTATGATTCGGGCTTGTTACGGCGTTTTCACTACATCAGAGGAGGGGACTATAATAAATAGCCTCTGCTACTGCAGTTTTATTATAAATATAATATTTGGGTTTCTCTTGGTTCTTTGGGTCTGCTAATCAGATTAGACTTAGACGTTCCTACATATGGAAACCATGCTCATTCTCAAAGCCTCATAGCTCAATTTCAGTTCTCACTGCTGAAAAGTGTCACAACCCAGAGGGAGCAAAGTACCGGAGGAAGAATTAGACCCTGAGCTGTTCGGGAAGGCCCCAGAAGAGCAAGCACATACATGCTGTTTAAATATACTGTGGGGTTTTATGCAAATCAACCTACTAGTTTTCCTGTAAGGAGCAAATGTAAGTAAAATACAACTGGAACTGTCAAGGGAAGGATTTAGATGAAAATTAAGACTCATTCACTAGTGGTGCATAAATGGTTAAATCTTTTAGAAGGGGTTAAAGCCCAAGTCATCCTTCTCCTCTAGAACAGAGGTTCGTTCTCATCCGTCTGGAATGATTGGCTTGTCTGGATGCCAGGGAAGCGACTAGACAATCTTTTAAGGTTCTTTCCAGCCCTGTGATTCTGTGATATATTTATACAACTGCTACCATAATCTGTGTATAATTAGTTGAAACATTTCTGATTCCTGTGGTCAGTGTGACCTAGAATATATTTCATTACTTAGTTATTCCAGATTCCTATTACATTATAAGGCAAGTTTGAAAAACTTAAGGGAAAGGTAACGATACGGTAGAAAAAACAAATAGTTTTGATGTAAAAACAAACATAATCAGTATACAACTACAGATGTGATAAATTCATTGAGTAATAAAAAATAAATAAGAAAATCTTAAAAAGCCACCTAAAAGAATAAATAAAAATTTTTAAAAATTTAAAAAATAAAAACAAACATAAAGGTGGTGACAATTGCCTCTATGAAGCTAGCTGACCAGGCTGTGACATACAGACAGAACCAGGAAACGCCAGGACAAGAAACCAAGTTTCAAGTAGCTCGAGAATGTTTAAAGAAGCTTGTTCCTTGTTATATGCATCCTTTTACTAAAGTTATAAAGTGCCTAAAACAAGCAGAGAAAAAATATTATTTTAACTGAATACATTCAAGAAATAATTTGTGGTATGAATAGCTCCTCTTCTTGGTAATTTATTAAAGGAAAAGTGGAGAAGTGATGTAGATGAGTTAAAATTTAAAAGTTGGTGGTTCTCGGCGTGAAACAGTAGAACTCTGAAAACGCGTTGCCATGGAAACATTGTCTGGAGTTAAGACACTTGCGCTTCGGGTGCAGTACGAGTTAAAGAGTTAAACGGGCTCTTGCGGGCTGGCCCCGGACTCTGCACCATGCAGACCGTTTCTTTTATGAAAAAAATGTGTTCCAAGTTCCAAACTACTGGCTTACAAGTGAGCTTCGGAAAAGTATCTGCTTATAAGACTGGAATTATCTGCACCATTTCATTCATACACAACGGCACCTCTCTGGGCCAGGGTCAGATCCACCCGTACATTTCTCCCTGGGGGAGGGTAGCTGTCATCACACACACACACACACACACACACACACACACACACATACACAGTCCTAGATTTTAAAAATCTATTTGATGGAATAAGACGCTGAAGCGATTATTAGTAAGAGTGTGAAGACAGCACATGCTAGGATGTCTATAAAAATCCCATCACATTTTCCCTGTGAGAAATAGAAATGCCTTTGGCGCTCATATTTTAGAAAGCTCTACCTCAGCAAAAGCGCAGGGGTGGCTGCTGCTGGCCAAATGTTGGACCTTTGCAGGGCATACCATGCCCACCCATGGTGATATTTTTTTCATTTGTGCTCTAAAACCATATCTCAATTTCTTGGGCTGGTTTAGGTAATCTCTTGGAAAACAGGGATTGTATACAATCTGAAAGATAAGGAACTGTTTTCCAGAAGACATGGGTGTGATTTCCAAAAGACTCATGACCATCTTTGTTAATGGCCTGCCTCTATCTTTCAGAACATTGTTCTGAGGACAAAAAAAAAAAAAAAAAAATCAAAGGGTCATAGGCATAGCGCAGATAGAAGAATTCAAAATTATTTCATTCTTGTTGGAGAAAGGCACGAATTGTTGACAAGTGGGCCTAAAGGATTGAGAAAGCAAGTACATTTCCTATTTTTATTTATACTGAAGCTTTTGAGGACTACAAATTGGAAACAGCATCTCCTCTGTGCTAATTGTTTTACTTCATTATTCAACTCTTTTGGACCTAAAACTGTACCGGTGAGTGGGTATGATTTCTTGCTTTATGGATGAGAAAACTAAGACAACCAGATGAGGTCATTTTTCCAAATATAACAAAATGACTATCTGTGACACCCGAACTTGAACTTAGGCCTCCCAAATCCAAGAGCCATTCTCCTAACGCAGTGGTCGTCTGGCTACACAGCAGAATCTCCAGCAGAGACTTTTGAAACATATGGTTGCAGTGGCCCTTCTCCTGGTGATTTTGGACCAGAATCCAGAAAACCTTTTTTTTTTTTTTAAGATCAAGTGCCACGGCAGTTACAGATATGGTTAAGAATCCCTGTCAAAACCATCATATCAGTGTTTCCCTAAATGTGCTCCTGAGGAAAAAAAAGAAAGAAAATACCATGATTCAAGAAATTTGGGAAATGCTGACCCTCCCCCCCCCGCCCCCCGCCGTCTCCCTCTGAGAGAATCACAATAATTAGTCACACTTGAAAGACTCTGAGAGAATCACAATAATTATTCACACTTTAAAGACTCTGAGAAATAATCTGATTAACTGGCTTCCACCTAGAGATTCCAAGTCTTAGTTGGCCAGGGGACTCTTGCTGAGTGTTTGTGGCTCTCAGCTGCATCCCACAGAGCTCTGAGTCACGGCTTGAGAGCTGGGGGCCTAGCCTGTACGCCTCCATCAGCCATGGCAGTAAAGGCTGCTCTTTCACTATAAATTCCACATCTGCTCTGACTCTATTCCACAGCTATTCAAATAATTAAAATCTTGAAAAGTATTCACAGGGTGGAGGATGCAGAGCCTCTATGTGTCTGTGCTCTAGACTGCTTTAGCTTCCTGGGTAGAAACCGAATTTCTTTACAGTATTTTGACCTCCCTTCCCCACTGCTTTCACTCACTGCAGAGTCCAAGTCTGACTGTGATTATAAAGCACTGTGGCTCTAGAAGAGAAAACTCACCTAAAGAAACTGTGTTAGATTTGGAAGTGGTCTTGGGACCTTGGGGATTCCTCCCAGGCTTCCCTAAGGTAGGGCCAACTAGCCTCTGTTTAAAGGGAAAGGTTCATTCATTCATTTTTGAGGCAGGTCTCACCATTTACGTGTTCAGGTTGATGACTTTTCATTGGGGACCTACTCTTTCTATTTCTATACATTGAGCACCAGACGGCACACTGAATGTTTATGCATCTTATCCGAATCCTTTAAACAACATTATTAGGAAAATATTAACAGTCCCTTTATAGGAAAAACAAAAACAAAAAAACAAGTGTTCAAGAATAATGTGGGAGAATAAGAATTAAAGTGAACTGGGCTCAAATCCCAGAGAATCTTGAATATTAGGCTAAGGAGATAGAACATTATTTATGGGCACTGGGAAGTCAATTTAAAAAATAGTACTTAACCATCATCAGCATCAGAATCTTCTTGGGAGCTTTTTCACAACACGTCATTCTAGGTCCTACTGCAGAATACTGAGTTATACTCTTAATGGTGGAGCCCAGGTATGCTCATCTTGACGGGGGCAGAGGTGGGGGACTCCCCAGGAGATGCCCAGGCACAGTTCTAGTGAAGAATGATTGCATAAAGGACTCTAATTATTAGAAAGATTTCCTTTTATCAAAGAGAATCCTCCACTTAGCAAGGAAAATTCCTCTTTCACCTGAGAATCCCTCAAACCTCTGCATACATCACATTTCCCCTGAAGTCTTACCGAGGAGTGTCTGTCCCAGGAGTTTATCCCAGAAGCCTTAGTCCTGCTTAAGATGTTTTGGAAAAGTCTCCTAGAATGACCCTCAGAGGTTCCCGACCTTAGAGTAGGAGGGATGTGTCCACAGGCATCAGAGCTGCTCCAGCCAGACTTTGGAACAAACCAAAAAGATTAGCCAAGTCCATCTCCCAGCCACAGGAAAAATGTTCACTCAGTTCTGCAAACAAGGTCTTATCTTGGAGTCCTATAGCTAAAGGCAGAGTCTGCTAAAGAAAACTCAGTGGAAAGAGAAGGAGGGGGGAAAAAAAACAGGAAGAAGCAACAAGCCCTGAAAAATTAAAATATTTTCTCCTCTCCTTCCAGTTGTAGAGATGGATTTTCTCTAGTCAGATGCAGCCTCTTTGCCTTGTTCCCATCATGCGCCCCCTGGTGGTCTTCTTCTTCATTGCAGGCCTGTGTCTGTTGCAGGCACTGCAAGCCCCAAGCTGAAGGCAGGAAGACCATCCTACCTCCTGCTCAAAGGACTTCCTCTTGCAGAAGCAAGAGGGACAGGTAACCTGAGCCCACAGCCATCCTCCTGGCCTCTGAGGTTAAAGGACCAAGGAGTTCTCCGCTAAGATACTCCTTATTTGGCTTTGATGTATGTCTTTTCATTTAAGATGTTTTGCAAAATTAGAAGGCGTCATGAGTGACCCAAGGATTCAGCTCAGAGCAGGGTCGATGCCCTGTCAGTTGCTGCTGACAAGCATTTCCCAAGGAAGTCTTTTACCAACTAGCTGTTCTTGTAGAACTGCAGGTAAAGGTTTTCTGCTCTGTCATCTCAGCCAGTTAGGTTGAAAGCGAAAGATTAAAAGCTACTGCCTGGCATATCCTCTGCATTATAAATTCTATTTGATTCTTGCTTTTTTTTTTTTAAAACTTCATTTCTGTCTCATTCTCGGATGTGCTGTGATTTAACTTATCCTTTAGATCTATTCCATTACCTAGTTATTTTTCTTTGTTTTTAGTATTTTAAATTCACTCCTGGCTTGTTAACAATACGCTGCTTTGCCACCTAGAACTTTAAAAAATATTCTCTGTGATTTTTTTCTCTGTGATGTTTTTTATTATTTTTAATGCTTTTCTACCTGTTAGAACTTTCTTTCCATTTTTTCAGCCCATCACATGAAAAGTAGAAAATTCATATCCCCATAAACCCTTTTTAGTCTCCAAAGTTATTTTGCTAACCGTTACCTCCCTCCAGTTTTAACAGGTTATGTAGAAAACAAACAGTAGTGAGAATGGTAAGGAGATTGCAGCCAAATGATAGACAGCAAGAGGTTTTGGATTTGAATCCTGGCACCAGCTTTTTCTAGTGGTGAGACTGTAAGCAATTTTATGTAGGCTTTCTGCACTTCAGTTTATTAACTGGTAAACCTCAGATAATAATACTTAACTCGTGGAATTAAGTGAAGATGAAATGACGGCATGTGTATCAAGAGCATTTAGTAGCCTGGGAACCAATCAGAAAATGACAGTTTGTTTGATGCTGTTACATCCTACATGTTGTAATAGTAAAACTGTTAGCTCCATGTGACACAGGGTAATGAATGGATAGGTCTGTCCAAGAAAAGCGTTAGTGATAATTCTGTCTTCAGTGAACTGTGTATTTCTTTTTCTTTTTCTTTCTTTCTTTCTTCCTTCCTTTTTTTTTTTTATTTTTTTATTTTTTTTTTTTTTGGTCTATTTAGGGCATATGGAGGTTCCCAGGCTAGGAGTTGAATCGGAGCTCTAGCCACCGGCCTATGCCACAGTCACAGCAACACCAGATCTGAGCCACATCTGCGACCAACACCACAGCTCATGGCAACACCGGATCCTTAACCCACTGAGCGGGGCCAGGGATCGAACCTGTGTGCTCATGGTTACTAGCCAGATTCGTTTTCACTGAGCCATGATAAGAACTCCAGTGTATTTCTTAACTCCAATTTTTTTTTTTTCCTAAAAGGGGTTCTTCGTTGCATGAACATTTATGGGTGTATGTTCTGTGCAGGCACCTGGGCTTGGCTTTGTGGGGGATAAATAAAACCTGACCCCAGCCCTCAAGGAGCTTACAATCTGGTTCAAAGCCAGTGCACCAACTCAACTTCATGTAATGTCAACAGAGCATGTCCTAGAAAATTCTCAAAGTGTTGTGAGAAGTCAAGGAGGGCAATGCCATTTCTAGCCAAAGATTTCAAAACCAAACCCATTTCCCCTCACTTCTGCAGTCGTATGGCTTCATCCTGCAGCGTTCCCCATCTCCACCAATGGGGACCACCGTGTGTTAGGATCCCAGCCAGGACTCTGAGAAGGAAGCTCTTTTGACCACCCCCTCTCCTTCCCTCTGCTGCCACAGGGCTCAGCAGATTCTTCCTCCTTCCCATCCCTAAACCTCTCCATCTAGTTTTGCTTCTATGGACTTTGTTCCATGGTTCTCAAATGGTCATGCCTTAGACTCTCCTAGTGGGCTTGTTAAAACACAGATTGATGGGCCCCACCGCCAGGGTTTCTTCTAATTCTGTGGGTATGGATTGGTGCCTGAGAATCTGCATTCTTGTTAGCCATGTGTCCAGTTGATGCTGAGGCTGCTGGTGCGGGAACCATTGAGCAGTGATGAGTTCATGACCTCGTCGTTTCCTGCTGGCGTCCTTACCCTCTTCTTCACATTCGCCACCTGACCTCAGATCTGAGAGAGAGGGAGAAAAAAGTCCTCCTCTCTGGCTGCGGATTGCCCACTGGATAAATGTCAAAATCCCTCATGTGACCGATAGGACCCTCAATTACCCAGCTCCTGCCTTCCTCTCTAGTCTTATCGCCTTACCGATCTCATTGCCTGACCCTTGGCAGTTTTAATACCTATGTGTTTTGTGCTTTGCATCTGCTGCTCTCTCTAAATGCTCTGCTATAAGTCCCTTTCTTCACTTAACTCCTATGTGTCCTTACAAACCGCTCAGAAACTGCTCCCAGGGGAAGTGTTACCTCTCCATCTGTAGGCAGGGACAGGTGCCTCCTCACCTCTGTGCCTTCTACCACCTGGTGGGACCTGCCTGCTCGTTCACTTCTCCCACGAAACTCTGAGCTTTCCGAAAGCAAGAACCAAACCTTTTATTTCTATGGCCACAACCCGGAGTGGCACCTTGGCTGACAGAGTTGGAAATCAATAGGTGGTGAATGAAAGGAGACATCCAGGAAGACTCCTTGGAGGAGGCAAGCATTTTAGCCAGATATAAAGAGTCGATTCAGATTTGGACATGTAGAGAGAAGACGAAGAACTGTCTAGAAGAAGAATCTGGAGTCTGAGCGTGGTCAGAGTCAGTCTTCAACACGGCATGGGGAAGGAATAAGAGAAAGTCCAGTTTGACTGACCACAGGATGTGGGGTCTTGAAAGCCAGTTGAGGGAGCTAGGAAAGGAAAGGTAGAATTAATGTGACTCGGAAAGGGAGTGAGTATGGGCGTCCAGGAAAGACCCGCAGATAAGGAGGAAATGGAGCGGACCATTAACTGGAAAAGGAGTACAGATGGACGAGGATCAAGAGGGTGGTTTTGGCCACGGTAGACCTGGGGACACAGTTAGAACACACTCCACTGCCTTGTCTTTTTGTGTCTTCCCACTGATCTTATTCAGGTTTAGATCTCCAGGGCTTAGCAAGCACCCCGTAATTTCTAAATGAATGAATGAATGAATGCAGTGGAATCAAAATAAAGATCAGCAGCAGTCCTATATGAGCCAAAGAAAAGGAGACGTAGTTTCTGTGATGATTTTAAGTGGCGCCATTCCCACCCAGGCAGATAAGAGTCGGGCGAGAGAAAGGGCAGGCTGCTGGAAGCAGTGGGAGGACCAAGAGGGAACTCAGGTGATGGCAGCAGCGGCTCAGGAGACCACCACTTGTCACTAGAAATGGGGCAGGTTAGTGTTTGTGAAGGTGATCAAATGACAGCATGAATACAATGCTTGGACCAACTCTTGTGGTCCTTCATGTGGGATTTCCTGCTTGGTGTACAGGACAAAATGCATGAGAGCTGAAATGCACTCTGACGTCCCTGTCCTAATGCAATCAACACAAGTGTTAGTAACCTTTACTCTTTGTTTAAAGATATACCCAGAAAGAGTTACGCATTGTCACTGCCAATCCATTTTTCCTCGTGAGATAGACAGTTTTATGGCTATTATGACACTGTTCTCAAAATCTAACCACTACTGTTCTTCCATTAAGTTGAACACTTTGACATGTGTTTTAGAGAATGAAATATGATGTTGACTACGTGAAAGAAGCAGGTTTTCTTCTGACCTGCTTTTCCTGGCTTGGGCAATACTAGGAGGCTTTCTCATATTACTTTTATGTGTGCAGAGAAGTATCTGAAGAAAAATGATCTAGAGATTAAAGCATTAGACGGTCTTTATATTAAACATACACACAGTTATGCTTCTAAGCAGGCAGCCTCAGAAATCAGTTTCCTTTGGTTGTGCTTCTAAATTGTTACCTCTGGTTATGCTTCCAAATCGGTAATTCTGTTGGTGGATCCATCAAAAAAATCAACATTTATAGTGTGAAGGAAGCCGGAAGTTATCTTACCAAAAACAAGCGCTGGGATGTGCAGGGGGTCAGGTGGGGTATAAAGGCTAAATAGTAGATAAAGAGGCAGGATTCAGTTTCCTTTTATGCTCAAGCCTGGGGACAGACAGATCATTAGTGACCTTGCCTGACACTGAAGAACAGCACTGCGAGTCATTTACTTTTAAAATTGTGAACTGCGAGTCATTTACTTTTAAAATTCAATTTCAGGAGTTCCCGTTATGGCTCAGTGGAAACGAATCTGACTAGCATCCATGAGGATGCAGGTTCAATCCCTGGTCTCACCCAGTGGGTTAGAGATCCAGCATTGTAGGACACAGACGTGGCTCGGATTGAATGTTGTTGGGGCAACTGTAGCTCCAATTGGACCCCTAGCCCGGGAACTTCCCGATGCCAAGTGTGCGGCCCTTTAAAAAAAAAAAAAAAAAAAGACAAAAATAAATAAATAAATAAATAAAATTCAATTTCATTTCTTCCCACAGTCCTGGTGAGCACAAATATCTAATGAAAGGATTTAGGCAACGCCATCCCAGTGTAACTATCTATGAGTCATGTTCTACTTGGAGGCAATTCATTTAACAGATATTCATGGAGCATTTCTGTGGGTGTCAGCCCTGGGCTAGACAGGAGGGAACAAGGAGCACCAGCTTTCCTGCCATGCCTGAGACAAACCTGGAGGTCCAGACTCAGGTTTTATTGCCCTTGTCGCTACTACAGTTAACACATGCATGATCGTTTTTGTTTCCAGTTTTCAACTTGAACTACTTCATGAAATGGGAAATGCTGCTCTTCTGATGTCCATCCAGAGTAGCAATTTCCAATGTGCTCCTTAAAAATTCCAGCGTGTCAGCTTTGATGGAGCAAATTAGCCAATCTAAGGAAAGTGGAATTCAGGAAGTCAGGGAGTCCTAAGAATGCTTGGAATTTCCAGCAGATTTTACCAAACATTTTCTGTATCATGACATGTTCCAGAAGAACATGTAAGCGTTCGTTTATACAAATTAAAACTACTTTTTGCCTTGCTGATCACTGCACATCAATCACTCAGTTGACCAGCCACCAAAACAATGAGACGTTTGGGGGAAGGGTGTTACCTATGAAATGCTGGCTCTGTGAAGCATTATAATCACAGAGGAAAAGAATGAGGTATGGTCTCATTTTATTTCCACCTTTAAATTCTGCAGAACTAGTTTCAGATACTGCCGTATATCCCAGGAATGTCGTTACAGAAATGTAAAATAATAATTAACCTTTGTCTTGATTGGACTTTGAAGGAAGGGATTCAAGGCATTTTCTTACTGGCATTTCAGTACCCTGACTTCTCCAGTTAAAATTACTTAACCTGTCGCATTGTTTTCCTGGTGTCAATCAACTGAAGTAAATACAGGACTGTAAATTGGGATAACTCGTTTCATTTAGTAAGAAATCTTATATAAAGGTCATAAATTGTGCCCCAAACCCAGCGGTTTGGCCCTGGTCCAGGCGATCATAAGCGAGGATGAGAAGAGTTGGGGAGATAACCTTTAGCTTAATGTAGCTTGGTAAATTAGATCCTATATATGCTAATTTTGTACTTTTTTTTAATAGATGGAACTGATTAAAAATATAAGTACTGCCGAACAGCCCTATTTATTCACTCGACATGTTCACTTCCTCAACTTCTCAAGGTAAGATGTTTTCCAGTTTTATGCTTTTCTCATTTCTTTTCAGTACCTAGTGTCCTTCTAATGAACAATTACTTTAAAAATCTACCTTCATTTCCAAGGTAGCATCATTGCCCTTCCAAAGACATTTTTAATCTGTTTATTTTTGAGAGGGATAAAATTTGAACTATTTGGACAGAAGCTTCATTTCTTTCTAGAATACTTATCTTAAATCTTGTGAAAACTTAAAAGGATTTTGAATGGAAGCTATTTGACCTGAGAGTTCTCAAAAAAAAAAAAAAAAAAAAATCTTGTACTGAAACAAAATAGGCAAGAGATGGTATTTTAACTGATATATTTCATGGCATGTTTTTGTACAATTTGAACCCACACAGGGTTAGTGGTAGAATGATGGGTGTTTTAGAGCATCCAAAATGCTGGTACCAGCCTCTCTCTCTACATTTTTAATTCTCCATTTGATTAGTCTAAGCCTCATATATCTGATACTAGTGGGTATTTTAGACACTTCTTTTTTCCTTCAGCTACAGGAACCTTTTGATAATAACACAAACTTTCAAATTGATGTTTTTAGACTCTTGGTCTGTTCAATGACTAACTGCAAGCTCTGGGGGCCCTGTCTTTACTGTAAGCTGGAAGTGCTCAGCTTGCCCCTCTCAGTCTGGCCTGCCTGAGCTCGCAGTTAGTTTGGGCAGACAGAGCCCTGGGTCAAGGGGCAGCTCTGCCATCTGACCAGCATTTCCCTCACGGCTTTTCCTGTGGGGACCACGGGACCTCACGGGTCCACAGGAAAGTCCTGCAAGCTGCGCTGACCTAATGGCCTTGAGGGCTGGGTGACCAGGGGGCCCTAAGCCCTCGCCAGCCCTGAGTTTGCACTGGGCCGCCATGGGCACCCAGCCCCAGGATGCTCCACCACCTGTCAAGCTGGCAGAAGGTTTGAGCCTTCACTTTTCTGCTGGGCAGCAGGGCCCCGTGCAGATGAAGCCTAAAGAGAATGAGATCCAGCCAAGCAAGTTATGCAGCAGCAATGAGGGGTTGCAGCTTATCCTTGAAAGCAAGTTTCCCCTGACATCTTCCCAGCCTGTCTGATGCCCAGAGTTCCCTGGCGAAGTGAACAGGTGAGGAGGACACCTGCAGCTTATTCTTGGTGACCAGGGCTGAGTGGCCAGGAGAGCTGACTGTGTCCCCTCCACCTTTCCAAGGTGGCTTGTCACTGGACTGTCCACGGTGTGGGCCCTGCCTCTCACTTCCGGTGGGCCAAGAACATATAATTAGACATAATTAGATAATGAGGACCTGGTAGCTATCTTGGGCCTTGTGTTTTACGACCTGGAGCCACCAGAGCATGGCCCCTCTGACCCCTGCTTCTCTCGTGTGCCTCCTTGTGTGTCACCCCTGATGTCCTCAGATCTCATTCATTTACTCCTTTTGCTTCAAGGGCAAATCTTTTTTTTTTTTTTTTTTTTTGCTTTTTAGGGTCGTGCCTGCGGCATATGGAGGTTCCCAGGCTAGGGGTGGAATCGGAGCTACAGCTGCCAGCCTCCGCCACAGTTCAAGGGCAAATCTTTACAACCTAAACAGATTGCAATGCGACAAATTCTAACAGTTAGCCCAGGACAATGTTAGAATAGAATGCTTAATGACGAGCCAACACTGATACCTTAATTGGATCAGCAGAGCTGGGCACAGCTTGGTGACTATGTTTTATCCTGGCCTCCACTATTAAATACAGGCCCAAGAGTTTAATCTTAATTAATTTAGTTTTGAAAAAGAAAAAAAAAATGATAAACACCTTTTAGAAGATACCGAATTTCAAGAAGCTGTGTCGCCTGGCTGCTGGGACCTCTGGGTATCAGGCCTTCCCACTGACCATTGTCTTGGCAAGCAGTTCAACCTTTTGAGGGGAGAGGGGTTTCAGTGTTTCCATCTATAGAGTAGGGATAATTTCTGCCTTTGTAGGGATGTTCTAAGCACGTGAGGGGAAAGTCCTGTGAATTCCTGGAGAGAGACTTTTTATATATATTCGAAGTGGCATCTAAAAGGCATTTCTGTAGAAGCCTCAGTTTGAGCCCTGCGTTTGGCTTCTGTCCCAGTGCAGCCTGGTGGTGTCTCATGGGGAGGACCCTGTTCTTGCTGGTTTCTCCTCCTTTTACTCCATTTTGTTCAGTTAAATACACATTTACTGAGGACCCGCATCTCTGGACATTGCACGAGGACTGGGGCTTCTGCAGTGAACAAGAGATGTCATCCTTGCCTTCAAGGAACCATAAGTTCTTTCACTAAAGGAAGAGGATGAGCTTTAGGGGAAAGAGTCACTGGGTGTCCCCTAGGAGCCCTGGAGGCAGGACCTGCCCTCCCCAGAAGAGGAAGTCTGGAAGGCTTTCCGGAGCGGGATCCGTGCTGCTGGGCAGTGAGGGATGGGCCAGCTGTAGACAAACACGGGGGAAGGGCACTGGCGGCCTCAGGACGAGCACGAGCAAAAACACAGGACAAAGAGAAGGACAGAAAGGAATCCCATACATGGGAGCCTCCAGGGCGGGCACAGCGGAAATGGAATGTTAGGAAAAAGCAGAGACTGGCCTGACAAGCTCGAAAAGACTCATGCTAACTGTGGGCTCAGTCTCACCCTCTCATCTTACCCCATGTGCACAAGGCCTGGGGCCTCAGCTGCAAGACCCCATAGACACAAATTGAGTGACAAACTGAACTTTTAATACATTGCAAGGCTGCATTACGCTCAACTCAATATGCGAATTAAAAAAAACAGCTTTTCTTTTTCAAGGGAGTAGCTTTAGTTAAGGTCAATTTCTTCAGTAGAAGTGGCCAGCAGGGCATATAAAGAAAGCCCCCAAGTATACAATTAACAGAGACAAAGAACTATGTTGGGACCTGTGAAGAGGGCTTTCACATACTTTTAAAACTGAGTTCTATATTTTGAATTATAAAGCATAGAGATGATTAGCTGCTCTTAAGAAACCTACCCTGATCCTTGCTGACAAGCATTGCTTCAAGATCATGAGGTTATTAAGAGAAGAACTGACCCTGAAACCTAATATTCTCTGTTGATGTTTTGCTTCTACTCTTCCTTGCATTCTTGACATGCAGCAAAATACTTGGTGAGAGCAGAATATAAGAATGAAGTCGGAGTTCCCGTCGTGGCGCAGTGGTTAACGAATCCGACTAGGAACCTTGAGGTTGCGGGTTCGGTCCCTGCCCTTGCTCAGTGGGTTAACGATCTGGCGTTGCCGTGAGCTGTGGTGTAGGTTGCAGACGCGGCTCGGATCCCGCGTTGCTGTGGCTCTGGTGTAGGCTGGCAGCTACAGCTCCGATTCAACCCCTAGCCTGGGAACCTCCATATGCCGCGAGAGCGGCCCAAGAAATAGCGAAAAGACAAAAAAAAAAAAAAAAGAATGAAGTCTGGAGTTCCCGTAATGGCTCAGTGGTTAATGAATCCAACTAGGAACCATGAGGTTATGGGTTCAATCCCTGACCTCGCTCAGTGGGGTAAGGATCTGGCGTTGCCATGAACTATGGTGTAGGTCCCAGAAGCGGCACTTATCTGGCGTGGCTGTGGCTGTGGCCAGTGGCTACAGCTCCGATTAGATCCCTAGCCTGGGCACTTCCACATGCCGTGGGTGTGGCCCTAGAAAAGGCAGAAAGACAAAAAAAAGAATGAAGTCTAAGCTCCTTTCCACACCTTCATTTGCACATTTATGCTCTGAACTCATGAAGTGTATGACATTGTACCAAAATGAACTGCCCCTTATTTCTTTTTTCCCTTAAGTACGGCATCCTTATCTTGGAATTTAGATACTCTGAGTGATGGAAAACCTTATCCTGTGAGTTTCTGGTGATTTGATTAATTTCATTTATTTATCATCTAGGCATCTCGTCCTGTTCCATCTTTTCCCTTTAAAAAAAAAATACATTTTTCATGACATTCATGGCGTATGGAAGTTCCCGGCCAGGGATTGAATCCAAGCTGCGGCTGTAACCTGCGCCATAGCCATGGCAACACCAGATCCTTAACCCACTGTGCCTAGCTAGGGTTCAAACCTGTGCCTCCACCGTGACCTGAGCCGCTGCGATGACAACACTGGATCTCTAACCCCCTGTGCCACAGTGGGGACTCCCTCCCTCCATCTTTCCCCTTTTTTTTAGACCAAGAAGGAACAATTTCACCATGTCCGTTTTTATTAATTCAACTATGGAAAGCAATACTCTCCGACCCAACTGGTGCTTTTGTAGTTGCCTCAGGGAAGGCTTCCTGTCGGTTGAGATAAACACATCCAAGGTCAGCAGAAACCTCAGACTAGTTTGGATTCCTAAGGTTTTCCAGGACTCTATTTTCAAACAGTTTGTGAACCAGCTGAAAGTTCAGGCCAGACAAGTGTTTTTCACCTCGACTATCTGGAGAATTGAGTCAAAATTGCTGTGGCCTAAAAGATGCTACTGTTTGTGGCGATGTTCAGGTGGTAGGATGTTTCATATTGGTATACTGTGGTTTCAGCGTCTGATCGCAGTTGTCAGAGTTGCCCAAAGAATTAGAACTTTTGGAAAAGTCCAGCTTCCCAACATCATCTCTTTAAGTATGTCTTAGGCATGTCTTTAAGCATATCGCCCACCAGCGTTCTTGGACTCTTCCCTCAATAGAAATTGATGAGAGACCAAATTCAGGCAGGGCTTTGTTGGGACTCTTGCTGTAGCAGAGGGGAGCCAAAGCAAGTAGCAGGTGTCTTTGCCTGCTCCCTAAACGGGGGCAGGCTGGTCCCTTAAATGGATGGTCAGTGAGTCAGATTGGAGCAGTGACTTGAGTGGTTTCTCCACCCCCTGCACATGGTGCTGTGTGTAGGGATCACACATGTGCAGCACCGGCTTTGGCTCCCAACATTTCCGAAGTGGCAGTGGGGTCTCTGGTCTTTTTGTGTCTTGTTCATAATTTGCCGCTACTGTGAATGCACCCAGTTATTTCCAGTCTCTTGTAGTTTCTTTGTATTCTTTTATTTGAGGATACAAGCAAGGGCTCCAGTGCAAGCATTGCAGCAAAGGGTCCCAGGTCCCAAATCAATCCCAGCCTGTTTCGTTAGATCCACATGCTGGAGAGATGAGGACAATGCATTTCCATTTGTCTTCCTCCCCACCTCTCCCCCGCCATACTTTTTGTTTGTTTTCTAAGATTTTTTTTGAGGGGGAAGTAATTCTTTTCCCAATCTACAACTCCCCACGACCCCCAACTTAGGTCTTACAAGGAAAACACTGTGAAGGTTTGTGCCAGAGCCAAATGCTACCAAAATAGTCCAAGGGATTTACAAGATATCAATCTGCTAACTGCTCTCAAGCAACCCCTTCTCTTAACCTCTTCTCGTGTCCTTCTTCCTTTCTCACCCATGACCCCCTCACCCTTCTTTGCTCCCAGTTCTCCTTTCCTCATGCGTCTCAGATGGTGGCTCCAACACCAACACTAATTTGCCCAAACAAGACATTTAAAAATCAATCAATCGCTAGAGAAGCAGGCAGGGTGCGTGGGACGAGGACACAATGTGAGTTTTGGAAACTTTCTTTCTTCCCTTGAAGGGAGGCCTCCCGGATGTGCGCAAAGTCTGCCCTCGGACAGCATCGTTTAGCAAAATAAATCCGATCTTGCTCATTCCGTCGTTCAAGCGGGTTTCCGCATCTTCTTTCCAAATGTTGACTTTGTTTCATTCTCATTAGCAAAGTCATCCATTTTCATTGTGTCCTGCACTTCTTTTGTGGTGGTGACAGAAGCCTCAAACTTTGAAGAGAGCTTCAAAATAAAAACTTGATAGTAGCAGTTATTGGAAGCCTGTCTTTACCTACTGAAACAGAGCCCAGAAGTTTGCATTTCAGAACGAGAGTTCATCCTGTGTGGACGCGGCTGGACTCATCTTCTGGAAGGGGTGCGCTCGGCCTCTCTTTTCTCTTTCCCTCCACAGTGAGTGGACTGTGCTGCCCCGGGATCCCACACACGGTGCAGGCCCATCAAGGATCAGTGTCATCTGGAGTTCCTGTTGTGGCTCAGTGGGTTAAGAACTTGACTAGCATCCATGAGGAAGCGGGTTCCATCCCTGGCCTCACTCAGTGGGTTAAGAATTCGGCATCGCCACAGCTGTGGCATAGCCCTCAGCTGCAACTCAGATTGGACCCCTAGCCTGGGAACTTACATGTCGCAGGTGCAGCCCTAAGAAAGGGGGAAAAAAAGTATTACTATCTTCTGGACTTTCCCTGAGCCCACCTCCCTGCACACTATGGAGGGCCTTCCTCTTTGTCCAGTCATCTTCCTCCCCTTAATCCCAGGGGCCCAGCTGCCCCCCCCCCACCTCTGCCCGCACTCAGCAGAAGCTTCCACCTGGTGCCCTCAGGACACTCAAGGAGCAGAGAGAAGCTGTGTGTCCCATGTCTTGTGATGGGAGGAGGCCCTGTTCTGCGCAGCAAGGGGCTGGAGCATGCACTGAATAAGGCTGGGAGGACGGTGGGCGTCCCTTCCACCCGCTTCCTGCAGAGGAGCATTAAAGGACCATCTCTGCCTGCCTTCCTCCCAGGCCGCCCCTCCCCTGCCCCCGAGCAGCCATAGCCGTTTGCATCACCTCAGATGCCTCCTTTCTCACTGACAGGCATCCAAGCCTGGGCCCCTGGCCTCAGGTCACTCGGTGTTTTTGTCTTTTTTTTTTTTTTTTTTTTTTGTCTTTTCTTGGGCTGCTCCCGTGGCATATGGAGGTTCCCAGGCTAGGGGTTGAATCGGAGCTGTAGCCACCGGCCTACGCCAGAGCCACAGCAACGCAGGATCCGAGCCGCGTCTGCAACCTACACCACAGCTCACGGCAACGCCGGATCATTAACCCACTGAGCAAGGGCAGGGATCGAACCCGCAACCTCATGGTTCCTAGTCGGATTCGTTAACCACTGCACCACGACGGGAACTCCAACTCTGTGTTTTTAATGTAGTTAACGGCACAGGGATAACATCTACTTTTAGGCCAGAGGTGAAACAGAAGTTAGACTTTCAGTAGAGTGGAAATTGCCAGCAGTGAGGTGAAGGAAGGGGAAAGGGATTTATTGTTTAACAGGCACAGAATTTCCCTTTGGGATCGTGAGAAAGTGCTGGAAATGGATGATGGTGATGGTTGCGCAACAGTATGGATGTACTTAATGCCACTGAATTGTGCCCTTAAAAATGGTGGAAAGGGAGTTCCCATTGTTGCTCAGTAGCAATGAGCCCGACTAGTATCCATGAGGATGCAGGTTCGATCCCTGGCCTCACTCAGTGGGTTAAGGATCCAGTGTTGCTGTGAACTGTGGTGTAGGTTGCAGACATGGCTTGGATCCCACGTGGCTGTGGTTGTGGTGTAGGCCAGTGACTACAGCTCCGATTCGACCCCTAACCTGAGACCTAACATATGCTGCAAGTGCAGCCCTAAAAAGCAAAAAAAAAAAAAAAAGAGGCAACTTTTATGTTACATATATTTTATCACAATTAAAATATATATATATGTGTGTGTACTTTCAGAAGCTGTTTGCAGTCATGAAAAACTCTACTGTAGGAGAACAAGCTAGTCTTCATTCTTGAGAATAATTTTAGTCTTTTTTTTTTTTGTCTTTTTGCTTTTTTCTAGAGCCGCACCCGTGGCATATGGAGGTTCCCAGGCTAGGGGTCCAATCGGAGCTACAGCTGCCGGCCTACGCCACAGCCACAGCAATGCAGGATCCAAGCCTCATCTGGGACCTATACCACAGCTCATGGCAACGCTGGATCCTTAACCCACTGAGCAAGGCCAGGGATCGAACCCGAAACATGGTTCCTAGTCGGATTCGTTCACCTCTGAGCCACGACGGGAACTCCTAATTTTAGTCTTAAGTTTTACTATTTAATACATGCAGCAATGTCCCAGGAAGAATATCGTCAGCAGTTTGATGAAAGCATACCTAAATTTCTCACCCAGGTGCTTCTTGGAGGGGTGACTAACATTGACTGATGGGCTGATTGATGGAGGTAGCCTCGTGGGGCAGAAGATACTCAGAATGAGATACTTAGGAATGCATGGAAGAAATGAGAACCGTGCAATTGTTATTTCTAGAGAATTATATCCTTCATTTTCTCGTTAAAAAACAAAAACAAAAACAAAACGCATCCTAAGTTTGCAAAGGGTCAGAAGGAGCCCCCGCAGGGTAAATACGGGAAATATGACCTGCGAATAGATTATCAGTGACATTGGAAATACCTTCTATTTTAGGATGACTGGAAAGAGCACGAAATATGCTGTGGTTACTGCGGTGACCAAGGGACAAGAGAGGGTGTCGTAAAGTGAAAAACACAATGTGGCCTGACTCCTCCCGTGTATGCACAGCACAGAGCCTGTCATCAGCTGCGGTCAGCTCAGTTTTTGAAAGCTTGCTAAAGGGCTTGATAAAAAATGAAGTTAGAACTGTAGGTTATCAAATTAAGGGAAACAAAGCTCAAGACAAATGCTTAACGGAATTCCAAAAAGGAACACATGCAAAAAAAAAAAAAAAAAAAAGTTAGAGGTGTTAAAATAGAAGCTGAGAAGGCTGGGCGTTGTAAAAGCATTTGAAGAAGAGCTAATCTTTTGTGTCCAGTGGATCAAACCAGAGGAAATGTGCACAAAGGGAAGATTAAGGGTTTTGCCTGAGCGTAACAAAGACGCCTCAGCCGGTGGGCTTCACAGGGAGGCTGTGGGACCTCCTCTCAAGGGCTTTGGAAATAATAGGGCAGAGCGTTAGGCTTCCTGGGAAGCGGTGGTGGCGGGGGGAGGAAAGAGCCATGAAAGTTTCAGGTGACCCAGAAACCTTCTAAGGGTGACCGGGAATTCTGCCCAGAATTTTAAAATTGCTGAGAGGAGAAACTGATCCTGAGAGAGGATGGGACAGGGGTAGAAAATGTTCTTCTCAGGCCCTGGGACAGGCTGTTGGCTCTTTTGTATAACTGACACAGCTCCCCAGGGAGGAAGCTATATGTCCTAGAAAAAGGACAAGGGTTGGTGGCCTGAAACTATTGCTCCTGTCATTTTTCTGGAAAGGGAGAGAATACGTCAGAAACCTCTCTCACAGTTGAAATTTCTAGGGAGGCTGTTATACTCTCTGATACTATTTGACAATAAATGCTTAAACTTTCTAAACCTTCTTTTTGGAAATCTATTCTGGAAATCTTGCATTGGGTTGCAGTGTGCAAAAGAGCAGTCCCCCGGACTCAACAAGCTTTGTCAGTCTTCTCATCTCCTGCCTGGAGTGGAAGGTGGCCGTGGCCAGGCTGAGAACCTTCTGGTAGTGGGCAGCACGGATGGACTTGACCGTGTGGTTATGCTACCTAGTGGTCATAGTCACACTTCACATGACCACGGAAGCACAGTTGAGGTTTTTTAAAGCCTGTTGCAATGTGAGGGTTGGATTGCATTCACACCTGGTATGCATGCTGTGTCTTTCTAACCCCTAACCCTATAAGCTGCTGTTTATCAGAGCCCTGAAACCCACTTGAATTAAAAATTAAAGTTAAAAACCCAATCGAATTAAAAATTAAAATTAAAAACCCAATCGAATTAAAAATCGAATTAAAAAGAGGAAGATCAGCGAGGATGAGGGCAGCACAGCTGACATCTGGGCCTGGTCAGTTGTTCACCCAGCTGCACATGAGTGTCACCATGTGTACATCTGGGAGCTGACAAGAGTCATGTTGGCTGGGCTAACCCTGCTCCTGAGTGGCACGATTTGCAACACAGGGTATTCCAGGAGCCCAGAGTAGTGTCCCGAGTCCTGGTGCCCAAAACCACACCACTGGCGAGTCATCCTTCTTGTTCCTTTGATTTCTTCTCCCTGAAGATTCTCTTTAAAAATGCCAAAATCTGGGGACAGCATTCTATAAATTAATACACAAAAAAGGAGTGATGGCTTGTTATGTCCACCCTCCTGTACCACAGAGCCCTGGGATGGTGGCAGATGTTGATGAACTTAGAAGCATGCACCCAAGAGTCATGTCTTCATTGGTTGAGCACCTACGTGTGCCACACACAGTCTAAAGGACATTGTTCCTGGCTTCTGGAGGCCCATGGTCTGATGGGAGAGGCGGACGGGTATACACAGTGCTGGAGAGAGGGCTTGGAGCAGGCAGAGGGAGGCACCACCACAAGGATGGAAGTTCATTGCAAAAGGATGTGGCGGTGACGCTGGAGCTTTGTTTTTTGTTTTTTTGCTAGTTAGGGCCACACCCGCAGCATATGGAAGTTCCCAGGCTAGGGGTTGAATCAGAGCTACAGCTGCCGGTCTACACCACAGACACAGCAACGCCAGATCTGAGCTGCGTCTGAGATCTACACTGTAGCTCATGGCAACACCAGATCCTTAACCTACTAGGCAGGGCCGGGGATCGAACCCACATCCTCATGGGTACTAGTCAGGTGGTTATTGCTGAGCCACAACAGGAACTCCCTGGGCTAGATTTTGAAAGATAAATGGCCTGCCGGCTGGAGAGACAGGAGCAGGGTCGTGTCAGTTTGTTTTCTCTGAGCTCTTTCTGACCTCCGACAGAATGTCTAGGCCTCCTCATCAGAAGGTCATGGGGTGAGAGAAGCCTGTGGGTCCCCCAGGAGGTCCCCAGAGCAAGACCTCTGCCCAGAGCCCAGAGTGTTCTTCCAGGATCTTCAGGGTCACTGCATTCGGGCAGTTCAGAGAGAAAGGGGAAGACTCTTAAGACAAATTCCGCCAACCTAATCCTTTGGCCTGGGGACGACCTTGCCCTTGGGTCAGCTTTCAGTGCATTTGTCTAATCCTTTTGTGGAAGGAATTAAAATGGCCCACCTAGATATTTGTTTTATTTTTGTCTAAACCCCCTTGCCATCATTTGAGGATAATTATATCGACTTTTGTGGCGTTCATGTCATCCCTCAAATTGTTCCTTTTCTCCGTTCTGGACTCTTCTTTCTATGGTTGCGAGTACAGATTCTGGAATTAGATGGGATTCATATCCTGGCTGAGAGGTGCTCCCCTGCACCCTGCCTCTGTTTCTTCAGTGTGAATAGGGGTAATTACAGTTCTACTCCACTGAGATGTTGCGAAGCTTTGATGAGTCACAAAGCAATTACAGCCAGGTGATCAGGGAGCCCTTAATAAATGTTGGCTATTTTTATCACTTCCTGCAGAGCCCCTTACCCGAGACCGTTGGAATTCGAGTGTAGTCTAAGTACCATTTCACCCAGCAAGGCGTCCAGAACTTAGCCGTCAGTGGAAACATTCCGTGAGGGCCAGTGGGTCTGTACCAGACTCTGGGAATGCAAAACCCAGGACAGCCCAGCCCTGCCCTCAGGAACCTCCAGCCCCTGAGCAGGTGCCTGGACAGGCCCATCAGGGAACACTGCTTGCCGACCAGACTGTTCGCAGGGTCTTAGGATGATGATAAGTTAACCTAGAGGGGAACCAGCACCCAGTTGGCTTCATTTTCCTCCCGAAGGGATGCCTTGTAACCACCTCCGTGTTTGTGTGCGTCTCAGGTTCGGAGGAGACCAGCCCGTCTACATCAACATCATTAGAGACCCCGTCAACCGGTTCTTATCTAACTACTTTTTCCGTCGATTTGGAGACTGGCGAGGGGAACAGAACCACATGATCCGCACCCCCAGCATGAGGCAGGAGGAGCGCTACCTGGTAAGTCCTGTCGCATCCGAGAGGTGGCCCCGCCCCTCCTGGGGCCATCCCGTGGCAGGTCCACGAGTTCCTTGTGGCCAGGGCCCCTCCTCAGGGAGCAGGTGTTTACCGTGAAAAGTTAATTTTCCAGGAGTTCCCATTGTGGTTCATCAGGTTAAGAACCCGACTAGTATCCATGAGGATGTGGGTTCCATCCCTGGCCTTGCTCAGCGGGTTAAGCATCCAGCATTGCCATGAGCTGCCATGTACGTTGCAGATGTGGCTGGATCTGGCGTTGCCGTGGCAGTAGCGTAAGCTCCAGCCGTGGCTCTGATTAGAGCCCCTCTCCTGGGAACTTCCATGTGCTGCAGGTGCGGCCCTAAAAAGAAAATAAAGAATTAATTTTCCAGATGACCCAGACCCTAAAGAACAGGTCTCAAGTGACTTTCTGTGCTAGGTTTTAGGTCCGAGCAAAGGAAGTCTTTTCCAGGGAGCCCTGACCAGCACTGCTCTTGCTTTGGCGTATTGGGGGATTTCTCTTAAGGGCTCACAAAGTGCTTTCTCATGCCTCATCCCATTCAACTCCCATGACAGTCCCATGAGAGAGGGGACTTTTTGGATGAGGACCCCGAGGTTCAAAAAGGATGTGAGCACAACCGTGACCGACGGTTTCCAGTCCTCTGGCTCCAGGTCCAAGGTCCGTTCTGCCACAGCACAGCAGAATCAGGCCACCTCGCTGAAATTTGTTTGCTTGTCTGGACCTCATTTTGGGACCCTCAGATCCATAGGGATGTTAATTTTGATCCCAGTAATTGTTCCCACAGCTTGGAGCTGGTAACAGATGAAAGTAGTGCATGGTTCAGCCCGCACCAGAGCAGAAGAGGTGTTTCTCACCAGTTGATGACCTAGATTGGCAAACACTTGCGGAGTAGTTTAGAGCCTGGCGTTAAAGAGGCTGCAGTCCTGGTCTCTGTCTCAGAGAGCCCATCGGCCTCACCCAGACCGTCCTGGGCTGTGGGCACAAGCAGGAAGAGAAGGACAGAGCATGTCGAGGGCTCAGTGCAGAGCTGTTCCCATGGCTGGCACGTGACCCAGAGCCCACGTCCACTGCTGGCACGTCCCAAGCAGCCCCCTTGAGCTAAAGTATCGTCAGCCACCGTTCCAGCACAAAACCAAAACTTCTCTGTCCTCATTGGCTTTCAAAACACATACCAAAAGCATGTGTTTGGAGGATGGAGCATTTTTGGATCATGTCACTTTCATGTCTTAAAAGCCATGATTAGAGCTGGGAAGGCTGAGATGCACAGAAGTATCTTATCCAGGGCTGCACAAATTATCAGAGGGGGGCTGAGACCAGGAACCCAGGCTTGTCACTCACAATACAGCATTTGTTCAGCTGCCTAATGCTTCGGTGAAATAATTCTGATCGTATATTTTTTAAATGGCTTGTCCTTTTTTTTTCTTTTTAGTTTTTAATGGCAAAAACTCTCATCTTTTTCTTTAAACTGCATGTATGAATCTGGCTCTGTTTTGTTTTGTTTTGTTTAATTCAGTGACAAGTACACATTCCGAGTATAGACCCACTTACTACAGGAATAATGTCTTTAGAGTTTTATTGGCTCTTTATTTTAACTAAGTTGATTTTTAAAATCAAAGTGTAATTGATTTACAATGTTGTGCTAACTCCTGTGGTATAGCAAAGTGACTTAGGCACGTATATACATTCTGTATTGGATCTTGATTAGTATTATATGATTTTTTTGGAAAACGTAAAGCATATTCCATGTAAAATGAATAAGCAATGAGGTCCTACTGTACAGCACAGGGAACTATACCCAATCTCTTGGGATAGAACATGATGGAAGATGATATGAGAAAAAGAATGTATATATTCTTTTTGTGTGAATGTGTGACTGGGTCACTTTGCTGTAGAGCAGAAATTGGCACAACATTGTAAATCAACTAAACTTTAATTTAAAAAAGAAAAAATACATTACAAAGTTTCTGACTCAATCCTGTATTATGAAAGTTAGAGCCAAACTATAGCAGAAGATGCTGAGAAACCAAAGATATGAGAACAAGTTTTATGAATTCTACCTTTCAAATATTACTATCAGTCATAAATAAATTCATAGTCTACCAGAAGGTGAAAAGTGATTTGGAAGGACGAGAAGGTGGAGGGGCAGTGCTAGGGGTCCAGGATGCCTGAGTGGGTGGGGACAGGCTCTGATGTTAATGAGGCCAGGGAAGGCACTGGATCTGGCCTATGAGCAATGATTAGAATGATGACAGATGGAGCAGGTCAGGCGATCAGCTGGGGAACACAGCTCCGGGGGCGGGGGTGGGGGGGTGGTTAGCTGGAGCAAAGGCCTGCAGTGGGTGCTCGTGCTGCTCATTCAGAAATCAGCAGGGAGAACAGGGTGTGGGGTGGGGACAGAGAAGTGCAGGAGGTGAATTCAGAGGTAAGGCTTGGAGACAACAGACCATATAAGGCCCTGTGAGTCACTGCAATAACTTTGAGTTGGGAAGTAACATGAATAAGCCTCAAATGTACATGCCTTAGTCAGTGACTTTCTCCTGAATCTCCAAGAGAAAGCTGAACCCTCCTCCCAGCAGGGGATGCATCATCTCATCAGCCTTCAAACATCCTCAGCGAATCTCCCCACCCCCCACTTCTTTCTAAGAGTCAGGACTCCTCCCTTCTGCTCTGGACCTGTATCTGTCTGATGCCTGGGTGCTTGCTCTGAAGTCTCACAAGCCTCCTCTCAGTTTCCAAGAGGTTCTATTGAAAACGGAGTTTGTGGGATGGAGACCCTAAGGTTGTGCAGTGCACAATCTACACAACTGTACGTGGAAGTCCCAATCTTCTTCTTCATTGCTCCCCCCAGGTTCTGCGCTGCCTGGCTGTGTCATTTCTCTGGGTGATATGTCTTCATGCCTCTCCTCTCGACAGCCTATAAGCTCTTTGAGGACAAGATCAAAGTTCTATCCACATCCCTGGCACTCAAACGAGGGGCTGAAATAATAGAAGCCTCAATAGCAGTCTACTTAAGAAATAATATACAACAAAATATTAATATCGTTATAAGGCAGTTAATATGGAGTTGTGGGAATTTTCCAGGTTTTGCTACCCTGTCAAGTATTTGCCATCCTGTAAATCACTCCACGTAACGGTCTTCACCCACTCACACAAACAATAAGTTGTAATCATTAGAGAGAGAAGTTGTAAACATAGGAGAAAACAATTGTGGTTTAGGTTTTTTTTTTTTTTTGAAGCCCATGAAATGTCGAAAGCTGGTAGTGGAGGCAAGTCCTATTGTTGATGAGCTGGTAGCTGCCCTTAGGGTGTGATGTGGAATTCTACCCTCTGCGAAGGCAGGGGCCCCTATTCCAACTGTAAGCCCTGTGTCCTGGGAAGGGCCTGATCATTCCTTTGGCGAGGCCCCAGCAGGAGAGCACTGGACTCCCCGAAGCAGTGGAGGGAGACCTGGAGGGAGCAGGAGGGAAGGGGGCCCCAGAACACGTGACTCCTTTATGATCTGGCTCCAGCCTCACCCCATTAGGAGGCTGTTTTCTTGTTCAAAGGATAGTTTGTTTATTTGGAAGAAGACGGTCTATTGCCTTTTTTTTTTTTTTTTTTTTTTTTAAATAGCTGAAACTTTTTATTCCATCTCTTTGGTCCCATTAGACCCTTGAAATAAAACTGCCCCCTTTCAGAGCCTGTCCTCATTTTGGCAAGCCTGGGTGGTCAGTTGTCTCACTCAAAAGAGGGTGTTGTTTGTGTCTCGCTGGGGTGCAGGGCAGCTGTGAGGAGACCCGGTGCCCTCAGCGAGGCCCCTCCTGGGGACAGGCGCCCGAAAGGAGATGCTCTGGATGTCCCTGCGCCCGAGAGGCCAAGCAGGGCAGGCCGCCCTCTCCAGTGACCGCACAGCAAGGCCTCTCCCTGCACATGGCACATACTCGGAGTCACGGGTGCTGGCCCGAAACCGCTCCACCGATGTCCCCACATGATTCCAGATCTCGCTGCTCTGAAGCCACTTGCTTTATCCAGTTGCCAAAAATGAGGTGGTTCTGCTCCTGGCCGTGAGCCTTGCAGAGCTGATTAGCATACAGCTGAGAGAGGGCCGGGCCTCTGAGCCCACTCTGGGGCTGAAGTAATAGCATCTGTGATGCTGGGTGGTTGGGAAGAAGGTGGAAAGGGACACAGGGATCGGAGGATATGAGGGGTCCCCAAAGATTGTGAGGAACCTCTTGCAGGTGCAGGAATGGGGCCTGGGTCCAGCAATGGGTTAGGGTCCCACCCGCAGTAGGAGCCAGGCCTCCTCACTTCACGACTCTGTTGTTGCTTTGCTTCCTGGATGGGGAAGGGAGAAGACAACTGGACCAAGTTTTATGCTTTTCCAGCAAAATCATTTTGTCTGGTACATCCTGACAAAGACTTAACTGGTATATATATATTTTTTTTGTCCAAATAAGCATCTTATAGCTATCTTTTGTATCTTCTGTAAACAATGAGATTTTCTAAAAGTTTCTATTTCTTTCCAAACCATTCTTCACTTGTATTTACCAGAAAATAATTTTACAATGAATGAATCTAGAACGGATACACATTCAGCTTAGAGCAGCCATGCGGTGAAAAGGCACTTCTCTTAGGCTCATTGTCTTCGTCTGGAGTCAGAAACTTGCTCCCCAGCTCAGGAGGTGGCTGCCTCCTTTTTGGTGTTGGATTCAGGAGGTGGGCAGGTCTGAGCAGCTGGAACCCAGGCCGCTGGAACCCAGGCTGCTCCCTTTCCAGGGCAGGGAAGTAAATACCTGGCACCCAGAATGCAGTTCCTGGGAATGCATGTCTGCTAATGAAGAGCAACTGCTGTGATTTACAAGCCAGGGAGGCGGCGCCTCCTTCCCACTGAAGCCACTCCCTGTTCCAGGCCCTGAGTCTCCCTGAAAACAGGCTTCTTGGGCTCCCATTTCCACTCTCTCAGTTCGACATGTGTGGTTTGTGCTCTCTGTTTGCTCGAAACCTGGCCTGAGAAAGTTCCGTGGTGTGATATTCTTCAGAGATACCACTGGGCACTTTCAAACTCCAAAAAACATGTCACGTGGGGCTTCTTACCCAAACCTAGAGTAACTTCACCAAGTGGCCCTCCATTTGAACAGCAAGGAGAGAGAGGAGCGGACGTTCCCAGGGAGAAAGCTGCCTCTGTGATACTGTTTATTCGTCTTGGCTGTAACGTGTGGAAAGTAATGCATGTTTAAAAAGAAAAGACGTGTAATTTACAGCTTCTTAATTCATAAAGAATTCAGTGAATCATATTGGCCCATTTGGATTCTAGAGAAGCCTGAATATTGGCCAGCAGCAGCAAAGGTTTTCAGAAGACTGTGCATTTTAATCTGCTTGAAAGCTTTGGATTCTGAGTGTCCTTTAGTTTTGGAAGTATATATATGAAATCCTCGTTTCTGGAAATTTCTGCACTGTCTTGATCGGCTGAAGCTGGCCTGGGAATGAAACCTCAGGCTGTGCTTTCATTCCTAAAGCATCATTTTTCCTAAAGGAAGATGGTGAATAAGGGATTTGGATCATTTTTAAGTATTTCAGTAAATATCTTTATTTTCCAAATCTTTGAAGGTAAGAAAGTAATGCTCTCTGTCTCCACCTAGCTCAAATCTGGCTTATGATTGCAGGCTGGGATAGTGGCCCAGGACATGGTGAACTCAGGTTCCCTTCTCAGCTGCCCTAGCTGGGTGACCTAGCCAGTGAGTTAGCCTCCACGAGCCTTACTTTTCTCATCTGTACAACGGGAACATATTACCTTGCCTATAACACAGGGTTGTTGGGCAAAGAAATTAAGCATTCTATGCGAAAATGCTTTGAAAGCTAAAACTTTCCAAAACACATTTCAGCATTGATGCGTTTCATCCTTCTGACTCTGTCAGTGGTCCAACATGACCTAACGAGGCAATTTTTTCTATAGATCAGCGGTGGGCGGGGGCGGAGGGACTTCTCTGCTATGGGGAGCCAGCAGGGGCTGCTGTTCTTATGTGGCTCAAGCCACGCTGGACCGTGTCCTGAACCATCGGGTCCGCTTCTGCTGAGATCTCAGATGGCCTCACCAGACCCCTTCTCCTGGGAACCCGTTTCTAAGGACACTGCTTCTCTTTGTGTTCCCAACAGCTGGAGACGGGTTTTGATCCCAGCCTGCTGGCACCCAGTTGTCCTGTGTTTATTTACTTGGAAACCTAAGCAGGGGCAGGCACACGGTTGTAAAGTCACTGAAGCAGCTGGCTTGCCTCTCCCGAGGACTGGGGAAGAAAGGTGCAGGGCCTTGACGCACTGTGAGCTGCACAGATGACAAAGGAGCCCCCACAGGACAGAGATGCCTTTGCCGTCCATTTGTCCTGAGGTGTGTCCAAGGCAGGAGGCACAGGTGTTTTTAGAACCAAAGAGCAGTTCTAACGTTCAGCACTACCTGGATTGTCCCTGGGAGTTGGGGCAGAGAGGACGATGGGCATAGTAGGAGGAGGATAGGAAACAATGAAGGGAGAGGGGAGAAAGGAGCGGCGATGAGAGAGCCGCAAGCTCGGAGCCTTTGCTGGGAGAGAGCGGAAGGCTGCCAGCCACACCTGACTGCCACCCAGTAACCACTGCCGTAAGCGTGATGCAGTCAGCGGGCTGTCCCTGTGTTAGCACCTTCCTCCTCAGGGCATCCCCTGGTGCAGGCATCATCCCCTTTTATAGACTAGGCGGCGAGTCCACGAGGCTCAGTGGATGAGACCAGACCTCGAGTATGAGGAAGTGTGTTTGGCTGCGTTGGTTGCAGGGAGCTCAGATCCGCTCAGGTTGAGAGATACTGTAAGGATGTGAGAGGTACTGTAAGGATGTATCCGGTAATGAGGACAGAAGGACCACAACTGCCAGGAAATGCCACGCAGAGCCAGGCCACGTGGGAAGAGCGAAGAGCAGAGCACCTTCAGCCTCACTGCAGGAAAGCTAGAAATGGTTCAGGATGGGAGCCGGGTCCAGGCACTGGGTTATGTTGGTGCCCCGGCTGCCCGGGGGTTCCCAGTTCCCTGCTCCGAGAGTCTACCCTTGACGGACCTCAGCTGCTGGCTCTGCTCTCCCTGCGTTCGTTGGCCTCCCCATCTGCCTCCATGGTGCTGCCTGCGATTTCTCCAAAGTTCACGTTCAGCCTCCTAAGAGTGACCTTTCCATCCACTTGGTCGCCCTGGCCAGCCATAGGTCATGTTCAGCTGCCCGTGGGACAAGTCTGCTCCCCGCTGCAGTCAAGGCCATGGTCAGATGGATGAGACAGGGTGGAGCCACCTGTACATGCAGTGTCTGTGTTGGTTTTCGATCTCTGCTGTGGCCATTTACCACATATTTAGTGCCTTAAACAACAAAAATTTCTTGTTTTAAATGTTTTATTATAGTTGATTTACATTGTTCAGTCAATTTCTGCTGTACAACAAAGTGACTCAGTTATACATATATATACATACATATATATGTATATGTATGCATTCTTTTTCTCATACTATCTTCTATCATGTGTTGTCCTAAGAGATTGGATATAGTTCACAGCAGGACCTCGTTGCTTATCCATTCTATATGTAATAGTTTGCATCTACTAATTCCAAACTCCCAGTGCATCCCATTCCCTCCCCCTCTGCCTTGGCAACCACAAGTCTGTTCTCCATGTCTGTGAGTCTGTTTCTGTTCTGTAGATAGGTTCATTTGCATCATAGTTTAGATTCTATATATAAGTGATATCATATGGTATTTATCTTTCTCTTTCTGACTTATTTCACTCAGTATGAGACTCTCTAGTTTCATCCACGTTGCTGCAAATGACATTATTTTGTCCTTTTTTTATGGCTGAGTAGTATTCCATTGTGTATATGGACATCTTAATCCATTAATCTGTCAGTGGACAGTTAAGTTGTTTCCATGTCTTGGCTATTATGAATAGTGCTGCAGTGAATATAGGGGTGCATGTATCTTTTTGAATTGTACTTTCATCCGGATATATACTCAAGAGTGGGATTGCTGGATCATATGTTATTTCTATGTTTAGTTTTCTGAGGAAACTCCATACTTTTTCCATAGTGGTTGTACCAATTTACATTTCCACCAACAGTGTAGGAGGGTTCCCTTTTTCCACACCCTCGCCAGCATTTAACAGAGGAAATTTCTTATCTTACAATTCTGTGGGTCAGATGTCTGACACAGGTTCCACTGGGCTCAACTCACGGTGTTGGCAGAGCTGATTCCTTTTTGGAGGCATGGGGGGAAGACCCATTTCCCCGTTCATTTGGCTGATTGACAGAATGCATATCCTGTGGTTGTAGGACTGAGATTCCATTTCTTGCTGGTGGCCATATGAGTGTTGTTCTCATTTTTTAGAAGCATCTACACCCCTTAAGCCGTGGGTCCCTTCCTCCATCTTCTGAGCAACCGGTGATGGGTGGAGTCCCTCCCATGCTTCACACCTCTCGCCTGCCTTCTTCCACCTCATTCCTCTAACCCAGCTGAGAGGGGTTCTCTACTTTTTAAGGATTTTTATGAATGGACTGGGCTCACCTAGATAATCGAGAATAATCTCCCCATGTAACCGTAATTACATCTGCACAATCCTTTTTGCTGTATAAAGGACCATATTCACAGGTCCCAGGGATTAGTGTGTGGACATCTTTGGGGTCTCTTATTCTGTCTACCCCACCAAGGACTGCAGGGACCAAGGGGACTGTGGAGGGGATATGAGCATAACAGGCATTTTGAAACTTGGCTTGTCCCAACCACAGGTGGGAAGCCCACATCTGCCTTCCACTGTGGCATGCTGCCATGCAGTGACACCAAACTATGGCTTTCCTGTCCCTGCTCTGCAAAACCAAGGGGCCAGTCATACATTCTGGTTTTACTCCTACTAGTGACTCATTCATCCATCCATTCATTTATTCATTCGATGAATATTGATTTAGGACTTCCTGTGTGGCAGGCACAGTAATAAGAACTGGAAATAAAATGCTGAGCAAAAATAGACCCTTTGTCTGTCCTCACAGAGCTCAGGAGTCCTACAAGGGAGACAGGTGTTCATCTCCAAACCACACAAATTCATGTGAAATAGTAACTGCGTCAGTCTTACAGAGCAGAGTGATGCGCCACTGCTCAGGCATAGAATGGGGTAGCCAGCAAGTCTAGAGGTCAGAGAAGCGACGGTTCAGCTAAGATCTGAAAGGGAAAGAGGAGAAGGAAGAATATCCAGACATTGGGAACAGCATGTGCAAAGGTCCTGTGGCAGGAGGGAGTACCATGAGCTTGAGGGAAGAGCCATGTAGGCTGGGGTAGAGTGAGGAGGCAGGAAGAGCTGAGTGTCATGGTGTGGGCAGGCAGGGGTTGTGCCCCACAGAATCTCCCATGGCCTGTTAAGAGGACTGGGGAGACACTAAAGGATTTAAAGCAAGGCCAGTGGTGGGAAAGCATGTTTACATGGGACCCTAAAACTTAACATTTGGGGAAAAAAAAATTATCTTAACTTCAATGGACAGTCTAGAGAAGGGCTCCAGTTAATCCAATGAAATGGGTGGACCAGTTAAACTGAGGCTAGTGCAGTGATCAAGTGGGAGATAACCAAGGAGCAGGTATTTATAGAGCAAGGACCATGCGCAAGGAGCAGTTCTAGGTGGGGGTAGGGGTGGTAAAAGGGGAGCGTTTACAAAGGCGTGTAAGGCACCTCGCTGTCCTTCCTGCTGCTAACTGCCTGGCTGGCAACAGAAGACCCAAACCTGAAATCTTAACACTAACAAGGAGAGTGAGAACAGCTCAGTGCGGCAGCACAGGGGTTGTCATTGGCTGGGACGTGTTTAATTAGCAAAAGAATGATGCAGACACTTACACCTGAAAATTCAGGAGAGAAGAGAAATCCGTGAGAGTTGGAGTCATCAGGAAGACTTCCTGGATGAGTTGGGAGCTCGGTCTTTAGGGATGGATACAGATTAAGGCAGGGGTAAGGGTCAGGAGGACCGCAGGAGCAGAGCATTTGTGCAGAAGCCCGAGAAGCTGAGGCTTGCTCTATGGTCAGCTGCCCAGCTTGGCTAGAGCAGAGGGTTTCGGGAGGCGAGGAGCTTTGGGGCTGAGAAGGGATTCTCCAGATGTCCCTGAGGGGCTGCCAGATCAGGTTTGCCTGACCTGCTTGCTCAATGGAAGGTCCCTTCAGGGCCATCAAACCCAAGCTGCCAGAGCACAGCCAGGTGCATCCCACTGGCCACCTGTCAGCTGAGCTCATCTTGTCCAGCCCCCAACCCCTGCCCTTCCCTGGCTGTGAGTCAGCAGCCAGCTGCAGCTGCCTGCTCCCTTGGGGGCTCAGCCTTGCACCCCTGCTGGGACAGATGGCTCATATTTAAGAAGGAGGTGGCTCTCAGCCTGGCTGGAATCACCTGGGAGACTTTTACAACCTGTCCCACACCCAGAGATTCTGGTTTTATTGATTGGGGATGCAAGCTAGACTTGGGGATTTTTTTTTTTTTTTTAACTCCCAAAGCGATGCCAACGTGTAGCTAAGGTTGAGAACTACCGAGAAATAACAACACGTCATTTCTTGCTGTATTAGCAGGAACTATTTCTACTGGGAGATCACCTCCTGAATATCTTCTGGAAGCTTACTTTCTGTATCCTCTGCACATTTGGAAAAAGCTATGTTTGCCTTCCCTTCAGAAATTTTTTTATTTGTTAGACTTTTAATTGGCATGCACAAAATAAATGTCATTAAAGGAGTTTGAGGGTATACTGTAAGATTTGTTGTTTTTGTGAATACCCTATGTAGGTCTTAAGTCAGGCTTTCTTTTAAATTGAAGTGAGCAGTATTTATTATACAGAAACCAAAGAGTATATTATACTGTACATTTAAGATCTCACTTTAAGAAGCATGCTCAGGCAATTAAACAGAGAGTGTGTACTTTGATGGATAAAATATTTTAGCATGAAGACATCTTTTTATTTGGTCAAGGAAGGCATTTGGACTCCACTGCCATTTTTCCAAAGAGACATGTGTCACCCTTTAAATGCCGCTCAGTTCACACAAATACATATAAATGCTAAATTTAAAGACATGGGTGAATAGAACTAGACTTTAAATGCAGTCAGGAAATGTTCTGTAAAATAATGTTTTTTAAATGTAACCAGGGAGCTTGCTATTCAAAGAAGTTATGGGGTGAAGTTTTATATAAAGTGAAAAACTAATGACTCAATTTATCTCTGTTAAAATTTTGAATTTCATACCCTATGCTTGTTTTTCAGAACTATAGTTAGCCTCAATTTGCTTTGCCGAATTGTAATATTTTTTTCACTGCCCAGCTGTTTTACATACACAGCATAAATTCCCCAAAGGCAGAATGACCTCCAACGTGTTCTTAAAAATATTTTGCAAAGTCTCAAGACAGACAGGAAAAGTAAGTATAAAACATCTAAGAGATGTATTGGAATCTCAGCTTGAATTCTAATTGCAAGTGCTTATGAAAATGTCAATATTAACATGAAATAGCTGGCAGTTTTTCTAATAAATGTAAATTGAATTAGATAGTGTGTAATTGGAAAAATGCTTGCTTTGCTCAAGGTCTCTCAAAACAAGTCTTAGAAGCTGTTAGCTGCAGCAGCCTTGCCCTCTAATGGCTGGAAATTGAAGGACAAGTCTAAATACTTTTGACTACAAGGAGGATAGAAGCAGAGGGAAAGTGGACCATTTGTCACATGCAGCCGCTGCAATGACACTGGATCCTTAACCCCTTGTGCCACGAGGGAACTCCAAGACAAGCATAGTCTTAAAAGGAGGCAGCTAGATGGGGGCTGGGGCCTGGGGAACCAAAAGCGTGCTAAGTCCCTTGGACCTTCTGGGTGATCTTCAGCAGAGTTAGGTATTAGAGATGCCTGATCTCCGGAAATGCAACTGAGAAGTCAAACTCACCTCGTAATATTAAAACAGTTAAAACCCTGGAAAAGTTATAGAGTCCAGTCTGGAAATTGTGATGGTCTTGGCTTAATAAGTTTTGCAGAGCGCACTTAACAAACCACTTCAGTTCCCTTTTATGATTGACTAATGAGTGTCACAGACAGGGTGGAAATGGTACCAATAAATGTGGTTTGTCGGGAATTTAATAGGAAGTCTGATGTATCCCACGTGACATTCCCATTGATCTAGGAGAGCAGCCAGGAATGAAGGGGGCAGGTGGGGAAAGGATTGGCTGTAAAATCACACAATCTCTAGGCGCTGACTACTTTTTCTCTGACCTTGAACTTGTGCAGATATTCATGATTAAATGAAAAAATTTTAACCAAAGCTCACTCAATTTCATGATAAACAGAGCTTTTTAAAAAATGCCTCTGTATTTCATATTACAAAGTAAAAACAATGGAATTGGATCAACATTCAGCTAAGATGTTTCCGTACTCATTTTTTTTTCTTTTTTTGCATTGAAGAGGAAGGTTATACTAGTATGACTTTTATGTTGAGACGGCTGCCATTTCATCATTCTGCAGAGTTTTAAACACTCACTGCCCATTTTTGAAATAAACTTAACCTCTTGGATGAAACCTGTCCAAAGAATCCGCAGATGTGTAAAACCAAGTGATCAAGTTCAATAAGAGACAGAGGCAATTTTGTTGCCAGTGGACTCTCACTATAATTATGGCATCCCATATCTGACTGTTATTAATAGATAAAAACCCTATGAGATTAAGAAAAGCGATCAAAACCAAGACATAAGATTAGCTTCACCCAACCTTGATTACTGCTAATCTTTATTTCTCCAAGCAATTATTACTTGATATGAATTATATTTATTTTTTACTTGCTAATATAAATAATAGGAATATTTCGCTTGTTAATGTATGTCGCTTCATAGTCCTTCAAACGATTTCACATTTTATATATTTAATAAAATGATTCTCTCAGATGATAGGACATGATCTCCGCTTTTAATCTTAGCACCCTTCCCAGCTCCTGGCCCAACATCCAGCCCAACTTTCAGTACTTATTCTGTACCGATGTGCACTGAGCACCAGTCTTCGCCTCTTCCCTCCTCTTGCAGCTCTGGTATGTTGCGGACACCTCCAAAGCGTCAGGGAATAGCTGTGGCAGGATGAGTGTCTCTTCCTACTTTCTGCCTCTACCACCCAGCAAAGAAACCCGTCTCCTCCGGTATTCGCTGATTAATGACTGAAACCCCATAGGTCCAGTCACCCAAACAAGACGCCTGGGAGTCATCCCCGTCTTCTTTCTTTCCCCAACCCCCAACCCATAGCTACCGACTTAACCTGGAATCTTCCTGAAAGCAAAGCCTGAGGCAAGGGTTTGGGTGAAGGGTGTTGGAATTTGGACAGCGATCCCAGGGAATAAGAGTAGGGGGCTGGAGAGAGAAGGATGGAGGGCAAGCCAATGCAAGGGCCTGTCCTCACATTGGTCACTCCTGCAGAAACCAAGGCTCAAGCCTAACTGGATTCTTGGAGGACAGGTTAGAATTCATCCTAGAGTGTCTCTGTCTGGCGAAAGAGAAAAGCATGCATCCATGGCTTTCATCCTTTGCTGTCCAGTTCACCCCGTGACGCCTTTACTCCCTCATCTGGGCTGTGGGTTCCTCTGGGGGTAGCACTGGGAACAGAAATTGGGGTTCCTCTCAAGTTACTTCTGCCTGAATCTTGTGGCTGCAGCAATGGCTAGTGTAAAAAGTGGCCCAGAGGATGGGAGGCAGGGCACAAGCGTGTCCGGTCCAGCTGCCAAGCCTGGTGGTTCTTCCTCTGTGGCTTTTCTCAGATCGTCCTCATTGGGCAGCATCAGTAAAGCCCTCTTCGTGCTCTGCCCAGATAGCTGAAAACCTCAGCTTATCTCTAGTTCATCCAGAGTGTCCAGTGTGCAAATCTGACATCATCCTTTCCCGGCTTAAAACTCTTCTGTGTCTTTCTGTTCCCTGGGTGTAGTGTTAGCTATTGATATTAGTATAATTCTATCATAATAATTTCATCAAAAAGCATCACAACTGCATGCAAATCTACCTTTTTCTCAGTAAAAAACTTCAATGAAGAAAAGCATCACAAACCAAGAGAGGAGCAGCATGGGAAAAATAGAAGTGGGAATGAGCCAGGTTTGAAAACGGGACGTGAGAAGCAGGATTTGACTACCATCCATTTATTTAGGAAAGCCATAAGTCAAGGCTGGAGGATAGGCCCAGAGCCCTGAGCGTCTTGAAAGCAACAGCGAGAACTTCAGAGTTCATCCCAGAAGGCAGGACCCACCAAGCTTCTTGAGCAAGAATTCAATGACCTGATATGAACTAAGTTGTGTGTTACACTTAGAAAGACCTTCTTCATTCTGAAGCTATTTTAAAAATTCTCCACGGTGGCTTCGAGGGTTGTTGTTGTAATTCCTATTGTTTAATTTAAAAACTTGGGTCCATCCAAAATTTATTCTGCTGTCAGATGTACCGTATCAGTCCAGTATCTTTTTTTCTCCCGGAGGATTAACAAATTTTCTCAATAACATTTATAGGATAGTTCATTTTTTCACACTAAAGTGTCGCCTTTACTACATAAGAAATTCTTATTTTTGAAGGGATCAATTTTTTGACTTTTTATTTTGTTCCATTGACCTGTGTCTTTAGGTACAATAGCACATGATGACATATTATATGTATGTGGGTTTGTATGCTTGTGTGTAAACTAATATACAATTGTATAATATACATCATATAATATATAATAACTATTCTAGAATAAGTACTTTCTTCTCTGGTAGGGTCTAGAAATATTTATCATAGAAAAAGGAAAAAGACAAAAGAAGATTTCGTTAACCCTTTACCATCACCCGACTGTAACTTAAATGCCACTTTAATTTACCAACTCCAGAGTGGCTGCCTTCTCACCAGCTTGTTTTGCACAGAATTGTGAAGGAAAGACTCAAGCAAGTGGTAAATTCAGTGTTGGAGTCCTTTCTGGAGGTCTCTGGCCTGGATGTGATCTTGTGTCTTTTCCAATGGGTGTGGTTTTCCTGGCAGTCGGCTCCTCAGTGACCACATTTAATAAATTGTAATGAATGCAAAATGGGTTCATCATTCACAATTTTGCAATACAAAAGAACAGTGAAAAACAGGGAGAGGCCGAAGGTAGAATTAGATACACATTTTACTTCGCTTTAAAACATGAGCAGGAATTCCCATCGTGGCTCAGTGGTTAACGAATCTGACTAGGAACCATGAGGTTGCGGGTTCAATCCCTGGCCTTGCTCAGTGGGTTAAGGATCTGGCGTTGCATGAGCTGTGGTATAGGTTGCAGATGCAGCTTGGATCCCACATTGCTGTGGCTTTGGCATAGGCCGGCAGCTGCATCTCTGATTGGACCCCTAGCCTGGGAACCTCCATATGCCGCAGGAGCGGCCCAAAAAATGGCAAAAAAAAAAAAAAAAGACAATAAATAAATAAATAAAAATAAAATATGAGCAAATGACTGATTCCACTCCTAGTCTGGGATCCACCATATGTCATGGGTGCGGCCCTAAAAAGACAAAGAAAAGAAAAAAAAAAAAGAGCAAATGGGAGTTCCCTGGTGGCCTAGTGGTTAAGAATCCAGCATTGTCACTGCTGTGGCTCGGGTTCCAGCCCTGGCCCGGGAACTTCTGCATGACATGGGCATGGCCGAAAATTTAAAATAAAATAAAAATAAAATAAAATATGAGCAAATGTAAAACTGCAGTGTTGCCAGGTCAGGTTCATCTTTGGCCAGGTCTGGCCCAGCTCTGACACCTAGGCCACATGTCCATCAACCTTTTTTGATTTCCTGTGGGGCTGCTGCAGAAGGACCAGAAGAGCCTTTAAAATGCACCTGAGCACACCTGACATTAGAAAGGTGAGGAATCTTGGACTTGGACTAAGACCCCTACTCTGAGCAGATTTCAATCCGCCCATTTAAATACAAATGTGTAACGTTCCTGTCACACAGTGACTCATTGGCTAATGAATCCAATTAGGAACCATGAGGTTGCGGGTTCCATCCCTGGCCTTGCTCAGTGGGTTAAGGATCCGGCGTTGCCATGAGCTGTGGTGTAGGTCGCAGACACAGCTCCGGTCTCTCGTTGCTGTGGCTGTGGTGTAGGCCGGCGGCTACAGCTCTGATTGGACCCCCAGCCTGGGAACCTCCATGTGCCGTGGGTATGGCCCTGAAAGAACAAAAAGACAAAAAATAAAAAATTTAAAAAATAATAAATACAAATATGTCACAAGGAGAGAAGTAAGCCAAGATCCTTGAGCGGAACCTTGACTGTGGACACCTGACTGGACAGTGCTTCTTGTTGAAGTTTTGGACTTGAGAAGCCCTGTGGGAGGACTTGAGTGACACCCGTTTCACTCTCAGGGCTGTGGGGTCACCAGGTGGGCCAGGTAATTCCAGCTGGCTGTTATTTCTCCTTTACTTCTGGAAACTAAGTTGGACTCAGCAAATGAACCCCTTCACTTGAATTGTTTTGACTTCATATGCATCTGAGCCTTTAACTTTGTCATTTCCAGCTGCTCCCCTCATTAAATTCCAATCACTAATGTCACACAGTAGGCTATGACTTCTGCTTTTGTGTACAAACCCTGCATGTGAAGGTCCGAGTACTTGGTCACTTATTGGGAATGGGTTCTGTTTCTGGCCCTTCACAGGTGGGCTTCCTCCTGTCACACAGTATCTCGTTCTCTTTAAAGTACTTTGGCTCTGCCTCTTCATTGGGCTCTTGTGTTCATTTTTCCTTGGTCATCCTGTGAGAGTTTTATGCAGCCGGTTTCATACATCTTGCCTATTCTGTGTTTGCCTGATCTGATCACTGTTATTGAAAACTTTTGAATAATGTACATATATCACTAATATACCATGAACATGATTTTTTTTTAAGTTCTTCTTCATCCATTCAGTCCAATTTGCACTGAAGTCCTTTTTTTTTTTTGTCTTTTTTTGTCTTTTTTAGGGCTGCACCTGCAGCATATGGAAGTTCCCAGGCTAGGGGTCAAATTGAAGCTACAGCTGCCAGCCCATGCCACAGCCACAGCAATGCTGGATCAGAGCTTCATCTATGACCTACACCACAGCTCACAGTAACACCAGATCCTTAACCCACTAAGCAAGGCCAGGGATTAAACACGCATCCTCATGGATACTAGTCGGATTCGTTTCCCCTGAGCCACTGTGGTAACTCCCTGAACCCCTTTTTATTTTCTCTTTAGAATGTCTCTGAGCTTTGCTCACCCTCTCTCCATTGCCACTGTCATTACCACTATCTTTAGTGTTTTTCAACGCTGCACAAGCGTCCTCACTAATCTCCTCTGATTCAACCACTTTTCCTGCTCTTTCACCCTTTATGGCGCTGCCAGATTTGTTTTCCAAAGCAGCACCTCACTTCATGGCTTTAATTCCTTGCCCAAGAAGCTTGGCGAGCCCTACCCTGTGTGATGAATCCTCCTGTCCTTTCTGTGGCTTTCAAGACTCTCAGCCATCTGGCCGTATCCCACCAGCCTTGACTTAACTGCTTTCCCAAACAAATGCTACTCAAACCAAGCTTCTCACGTTCTCTTTTCAGAATAGGCTCCTTCTTATATCCATTCTTTTCCTTACGTTGCTACCCTAAGCTGGAAACCCTTCTCTTTTCTCTCTCCATCCATATCCTATCCATCCTGTAAAATCTTGTCTGCAGGAGTTCTTGTCGTGAAGCAGGGGAAACGAATCTGACCAGGAACCATGAGGTTGTGGGTTCGATCCCTGGCCTCGCTCAGTGGGTTGAGGATCCGGCGTTGCCGTGAGCTATGGTGTAGGTCGAAGACACGGCTCGGATCCCATGTTGCTGTGGCTGTGGCGTGGGCCAGCAGCTGTACCTCTGATTCAACTCCTAGCCTGGGAACCTTTCATGTACCTTGGGTGTGGCCCTAAAAAGAAAAAAAAAAAAAAATCTCATCTGCAGTCTCTCTCAGTCCCAACCTTTGGGGCTCTATTTCTTTTCTAGCACTCCAGTTACTCGTGTGCTCAGCTCTATCTCTTACTCTTGGTGTTCACACAGTGTTCCAGATACTGTTTAGCCCTTGATGCCCACAACACGCTCTTTTGAGATTATATTATTATGATTTCATTTTAGAGGTGAGAGGCCTGGTGCTCAGGAAGGTTAAATGACACGCCCAGAGTTTAGTGACATCCATGCAGTGACGAAACTCAGATTCAAACTCAGGCAGTCTGGCTTCGGAGGCCTTGGCCCTAACCACTAAGCTGAGCTGCCTCTTTGTGTCCTTTGTGACTCTCTGCTGATTTCTTCCTCAGTTCTCTCCAAGCCCAAAGGGCAGGAATCATCTCCCCTGCTTTGTATACACCATTTTTTGCTTCCCTGGAGCCCATCATGTAGAATCACCACATATGGGCAGGGAACTTATCTCTCTTACTCACCAGCATTTCTTCAGCACCTAAAAAAAGGTTTTTTTTAGACTGAAAAACAGGGTCTTACACGTAGTAAGTGCCCAAAGGTTATTTGTTGAAGGAAAGACTAAGTGAATATTTGATTGATTCACAATTTGATAAATACATAATCACGTCCGTGTGTCCTTCTCAAGGTTTCCATTCATAAAAATCTGCACATCTGTATTTTATGTACAAGTTTCCCAGTTGCCTCCAGGCCATGACTGATGATTGGTTGGATTTTTTTCTAGATAAAGTGAATGTATTTCTGCTTGTCCTCAGCTAAGTTAGTTGTTGTCTCCAAGGATCTAAAGGAACTTCCCAGGGCACAGCTGTTATAGCTGTTTTGGAGTTTTGGAGTTCAGCTGTTGGAGCTGGTGAAATTAAATTACACCAATTTATTTAGACCAATGTTTTACTATCAAAAGCAAAAAGAAAGACTTCTGTTAGGTTTAGCCGCCTTAACAAAGAGTACTTTTAAACTTGGGGTCCATAGCACTTGCTTATTTAAAAGTAAATAAAATGGTATCAGTGGTCCAGGAAGGGGTTCCCTCTGTGGCGCAACAAAATCATGGGCGTCTCTGGAGTGCTGGGACACAGTTTGTTTTTTTTTTTTTTATTTTCCCACTGTACAGCAAGGGGGTCAGGTTATCCTTACATGTATACATTACAATTACAGTTTTTCCCTCACCCTTTGTTCTGTTGCAACATGAGTATCTAGACATAGTTCTCAATGCTATTCAGCAGGATCTCCTTGTAAATCTATTCTAAGTTGTGTCTGATAAGCCCAAGCTCCCGATCCCTCCCACTCCCTCCCCCTCCCATCAGGCAGCCACAAGTCTCTTCTCCAAGTCCATGATTTTCTTTTCTGAGGAGATGTTCATTTGTGCTGGATATTAGATTCCAGTTATAAGTGATATCATATGGTATTTGTCTTTGTCTTTCTGGCTCATTTCACTCAGGATGAGATTCTCTAGTTCCATCCATGTTGCTGCAAATGGCATGATGTCATCCTTTTTTATGGCTGAGTAGTATTCCATTGTGTATATATACCACCTCTTCCGAATCCAATCATCTGTCGATGGACATTTGGATTGTTTCCATGTCCTGGCTATTGTGAATAGTGCTGCAATGAACATGCGGGTGCATGTGTCTCTTTTAAGTAGAGTTTTGTCCGGATAGATGCCCAAGAGTGGGATTGCGGGGTCATATGGAAGTTCTATGTATAGATTTCTAAGGTATCTCCAAACTGTTCTCCATAGTGGCTGTACCAGTTTCCATTCCCACCAACAGTGCAGGAGGGTTCCCTTTTCTCCACAGCCCCTCCAGCACTTGTTCTTTGTGGATTTATTAATGATGGCCATTCTGACTGGTGTGAGGTGGTATCTCATGGTAGTTTTGATTTGCATTTCTCTTATAATCAGCGATGTTGAGCATTTTTTCATGTGTTTGCTGGCCATCTGTGTATCTTCTTTGGAGAAATGTCTATTCAAGTCTTTTGCCCATTTTTCCATTGATTGATTGGTTTTTTTGCTGTTGGGTTGTATAAGCTGTTTATATATTCTAGAGATTAAGCCCTTGTCAGTTGCATCATTTGAAACTATTTTCTCCCATTCTGTAAGTTGTCTTTTTGTTTTCTTTTTGGTTTCCTTTGCTGTGCAAAAGCTTTTCAGTTTGATTAGGTCCCATGGATTTAGTTTTGCTCTAATTTCTATTGCTTTGGGAGACTGCCCTGAGAAAATATTCATGATGTTGATGTCCAAGAGTGTTTTGCCTATGTTTTCTTCTAGGAGTTTGATGGTGTCCTGTCGTATATTTAAGTCTTTCAGCCATTTGGAGTTTATTTTTGTGCATGGTGTGAGGGTGTGTTCTCGTTTCATTGCTTTGCATGCAGCTGTCCAGGTTTCCCAGCAATGCTTGCTGAATAGATTTTCTTTTTCCCATTTTATGTTCTTGCCTCCCTTGTCAAAGATTAATTGACCATAGGTGTCAGGGTTTATTTCCGGATTCTCTATTCTGTTCCATTGGTCTGTCTGTCTGTTTTGATACCAGTACCACACTGTTTTGATGACTGTGGCTTTGTAGTATTTCTTGAAGTCTGGGAGAGGTATGCCTCCTGCTTGGTTTTTGTTTCTCAGGATTGCTTTGACGATTCTGGGTCTTTTGTGGTTCCATATAAATGTTTGGATTGTTTGTTCTAGTTCTGTGAAAAATGTCATGGGTAATTTGATAGGGATTGCATTGAATCTGTAGCTTGCTTTGGGTAGTATGGCCATTGTTACAATATTGATTTTCCCAATCCAGGAACATGGAATATCTTTCCATTTCTTTCCATCTTCTTTGATTTCTTTGATTAAAGTTTTATAGTTCTCGGCATATAGGTCCTTTACCTCCTTGGTCAGGTGTATTCCGAGGTATTTGATTTTGTGAGGTGCAATTTTAAAAGGTATCGTATTTTTGTATTCCTTTTCTAATGTTTCATTGCTGGTATACAGAAATGCAACTGACTTCTGAATGTTAATCTTATATCCTGCTACTTTGCTGAATTTATTAATCAGTTCAAGTAGTTTTTGGGTTGAGTCCTTAGGGTTTTCTATGTATAGTATCATGTCATCTGCATACAGTGACAGTTTTATCTCTTCTCTTCCTATATGGATGCCTTTTATTTCTTTTGTTTGTCTAATTGCTGTGGCCAGGACTTCCAAAACTATGTTGAAGAGCAGTGGTGAGAGTGGGCATCCCTGTCTTGTTCCAGATTTGAGTGAGAAGGCTTTCAGTTTTTCCCCATTGAGTATTATATTTGCTGTGGGTTTATCATAAATGGCTTTGGTTATATTCAGGAATGTTCCCTCTATACCCACTTTGGCGAGGGTCTGGGACACAGTTTTGATCCCTAGCCCAACACTGTGCTTAGGGATCCAGCTTTGCTGAGGCTGCGGTATGAGTTGCAACTTTGGCTCAGAACTAATCCCTGGCCTGCGAACTCCATATTCTGTGGGGTGGCCCCAAAAGAAAAATAAATAAATAAATAAATAAATAAATAAATAAATAAATAAAATTAAAAATTGTTTAAAAAATAGTCCAACAAATCTTCAAAATTTTTATTTTCAGCAATGTTTCTTCTTCATGAGAAGGCTTTTCTGAACTGGAGGGTATTATTTGTTTCACACCCTATGCCCGAAGACTGCTTTGGTCTTCCCTTTTCATCCAGTGTCAATTTTAATATTTTAGCTAAAAGATACCTCATCTAATTCTCTCTAAATGTTATTAGTGGAAGTCAGGCTTCTGCAGAGCAAAATCTGTATTTAATTTATTTGCAAAGCCACATTTAGCAATAAGAATTTGAAAATTCAGTGAAAGTAAGTGAGTTTACATGAAGGGCTGAATTAACACCAAGTTTTCGAAAGGCTTTTCTTTTGAGAAATTCAAAGCATCTCGTTAAGTCTACAGTCTTCCAAAACTGTGCTATGCTCCAAGGTAGCCTTGTTAGTCCCATTCTGCAAATAACAAAATTGTGGCAAGAAGTAATTAAATATTTTTACCGGGGTCTATTGAAAGGCATTGTACTGGGTAGGCTCTTGACTTGAGCAAACCATCACTGGTAAATTAGAAGAAACTACAAACAAAGCAGGAAGGAAAAAGATTAGCAAGGAGGAAGCAAAATATAAGAACAGGATTTGTCATGAGGGCCCTTTTAACATGGGATCCCTTGAGAAAAGGGAAGTAAAAAAAAAAAAAAAAGCGGACCTTAGTTAATTATGGTGCTTTCCAGGGCAGAAAAGAAACATGCAGAGGTTATCTCATCTCAACCACTCATTTAAGTGAAGGCTGGAAACGCCATATGGTTGCATATGGAGCAGCCCTCATTATGATGCTTTTGCTTGCAAAGGCCAAGCCAAATCAGGTATTTATCAGAGAAAGTGAATTTAGAAAATAAAATAACATGAACAAATGTACAAAATACAGAAAAGCTTGAAAAGGGTGTAGGTCAAGTTCTGAAACAAAAATGATAAAGCTTGGAAGGGATGACTGTCCTCTGACCCTTTGTAATCTCCTGCCCGCCCATCTGCTTACTAGACAGCCTAGTTCAACTTCATGTCTGTCCAGAAAGAGAGGACACAGTCACCGCAAAGAGGTCCAAATCGCCATGGTGGACCCCTGTCACCACCCCCACTACACACACACACCTACACACGCTCACACCCTCACAGTGAGTAAAATGTAAAGCTATTTTTTAAATGTTAAACTCTTCTTCCAGAGTTCTTTAATTACAAATAACTTGGTAGGTCTTGTATTTTGTTACTAGCGTCTTTTAGTGAACCTACCCATCCTTAAGGTTATATATATCATGTGCATAAATGTTTGGACTATTTATATTCTGATATGGTTAATTCATTAGTTCTTTCTTTCAACAAATACTCAGCACCTACTCTGTAGCCAGCGCTTTGGCAGACCCTGAGAATTCAGTACTGAATAACACAGATGTGCAGAGTTCCCCTTGTGGCTCAGCGGAAACAAATCTGACTAGCATCCGTGAGGATGCAGGTTCGATCCCTGGCCTCGTTCAGTGGGTTAAGGATCCAGCGTTGCTGTGAGCTGTGGTAGATCTCAGACACAGCTCGGATCTGGCATTGCTATGTCTGTGGTGTAGGCCAGCAGCTACAGCTCTGATTCGATTCCTAGCCTGGGAACTTCCATGTGCTGCGGGTACGGCCCTAAAAAGACAAAAAAAAAAAAAAAAAAAAAAGAAAGAAAGAAAAGAAAAATGCAGATGTGGTTCCAGCCTCCTTGGAGTGTATAATCTATCAGAGAAAACAGACATTAAACAAGTGACCGGAAGAGGTGATCAGGCTGTGGGGACAGTATGTACATAGATCAAGGGTTCCAGGTACCACAAGATGTATGTGGGTGGAGCTTAGAAAGCAGAGCACAGGGGCATGTTGCAAAAATGGAAAGGTGGACAGAGCTAGATCATCAAAGACTTGAAAGGAAATCTTAAGTATGTGAGGCTTTCTTCAGAAGACAATAAAAAGCCACCGACATTGAACTGTGGTTGGAGGGCATGACATGATAGGATTTGCATTTGAAAACTTGTGCCAGAGGAGGATGCTTGGCATGGAGCAAGATAAACTATCCTGGTTTAGAATACAGATGGTAGACAAGACCTATGGGAATGAATAAGGACACATGTACGAAGTAGAATCAGTCATTGCTTCCTGAGTGATTGGATGAGGAGCCGAAGGAGGGTGGTGAGTTAAGGAAAATCCCAGGTTTCTGGTTGGAGCAGTTCAATGGATGGGGCTACTGAATGTGGGGAATAAAGGGACAGAGGGGCAGAAAGAAGAGTTCTGCTTTGGATATGCTGAGTTTCAGATGCCTGAAGCACATGCGAATGGGGACATCCAGCAGGCAGAAGAGAGGGCTAGGCTGGATATATTGAACTGGGAGTTAGCAGTGTAAGTTATTGGTATCTAGAGAAAGGGCAATTAATCTACTGTTAACATATATATTCCATGAAGGGCGAGATCACATGTGGAACAGTAATGATGCTCAGTAATTATTCGCTGAAAGTTGTTGAAGCCATGGGGCAAAATCAAGGGCGAGGATAAAAGACCCTGTGGTCACCCCTTTTTTAGCACCCTTTGAGGAGTTGGAAGCAAAGGAGGTGAGTGATGGTCCCAGGAAGAGGATAACATAGAAATGTGGCATCACAGAATCAGAGGGGAAAGTTTTTGAGAAGGGGGAATTGTTCATTAGTGTTGGAAGTTTCTAGAAGGGGAAAGCAAAATAAAACTAGAAAAATGTAGTCATAGGATTTAACAACGTAGCTAGAGCATGTGTCTTGGCAAGAACGAGGGCAGAGGCCAGATGAACTTGAGTAGAGGGCAAGGATGTCACAGAAGGATGAAAGAGTGATGGAAGTGCCCGTCTGTGTTGCCCTGATGAGGCAGGCAGAGGTACCCCTGGGTCAGTAGCCATCCTCTCTCCTAAGTGGATGTTCTCTCTCAGGGTCACTTACCGGGGGGACAGGTAGGTCCTCAGAAACTAAGGGGCAAGAGAGTCCCACGTCACTCTTCTTTAAAAAGAAAAATAATTGTTGAGCTCTTATTATACACACAGTCTAAAGTGATTACCATGCTAAGGTCCTCTGAGAAGCAGGAGCCAAGAGGAGGTTTGTCAGGAGGAGTGCGGGTGAGAGAAAAGGGAATTGGGAAGAGACATCACACCCGCTGTGGGTCTGACCCCCGTGGAGAACAGAGAAGAGAGAACTAGGGAGGCGGCAGCTCAGACTACAGTGCAGTTCTGAGAAAGTTTTGGCCAAGCCAGTGGAGAATGTTCGAGCCACTGTCACTCAGCAGAGGAGTCCCGCAGCTTGCAGAAATGGGCCCACCATAATCTCTTTGCCACGTTCCGTCTTCTACTGAGAGCAGCCCATGGCCTCGGCAACGATGAGGTGATAGAGTCAGAGCAAAGCACCAGGGACCATTGGTCAGTTACCCTCCCAGTAGCAAGAGAGGCTCATGGCTGCCACACATACGTTATCACCTGTAATCTTTACAGCATCCCTCTCAGATAAATATTGTTATGCCCATTTCACAGATGAGACATAAAGACTCTAGCAGCTAAGTAACTTGATTAAGTTTACACAGCTAGTAAGAGACAGAGCCTGGGTTTCAACCAGTGGTGTGCTGGAGCTGGCATGGACTGACTCGGAGCAACTGTTAAATTTTTAAGAATTGTGCTATTCAGTGGACATCAAGATGGTGGCTTGAATTTGGCCGAGGTGGGAGTATTTATACCACAGCAATCTGCAATCTGCAAATGCTACAAGCCAGGTCTCTGTTTTCTTGGGAAAGTGGTTTGTTACACATTTGCTAGCATGCCACTGATTTGAACCCAGGCCCTCTGATCCAGGGTGGCTCCTCCAGCCTCTATGCTACATGCAGTGTGCTTAATGATTTTCTGATTCACTTCATACAATGAATCAGAAAATCATTAAGGCACGCCCCTTCCTCTGAATCCCTGTCGCCTGGGTTGTTGTGGCCTTTGTTTTGTCCCTCCTTGCATTCCGTTATCACTGTTGTGTGCCCTGCTTCCTACCTACACAGAAAGTTTCTCCAGGATAAGAAGAGAAATTGTCTTACACTTCCCTGTATTTCAGGCCCCTGCACACCATCCAATAAGTATTTGCTGTCAAAGCTAATACTGATCTATGTCCTCACCTCTAATGATAACTGGGGATCAGTCACATCTATGAAATAGTATAAAAGTTTGTGTTCAATACAGTGTATCCATTACCACTCCTATAGATCCCTGAATCTTACATTTTTAAAGGCAGACACTACTGGGAAGTGTGTTTCAACCTCAAGGTGACCTTTGAAGAGGACTGTAACATCCATCAGAGCCCAGGTTAGAAGCCATGCTTCCTGCCTACTCCCACCCACAAACCAGGAGACGTATTAGTTTCTGTCTGCCACTGGCAGCTTATTGTGAAAGTGTTTATCCTCCCAGCTCTGCACTCTCCAGCCTGGAAAATGAAATATGCATGCCTCCTAGAAGCAGGGAGGTACATGGTAGCTTTCAGAGTCCCAGACTCTCGTCTCCCCGTGTCATGTGCTCCAGGGCCTGCGAGCACAGCATCAGTTGAGAACAGCCCAAGAAGCCTTGGGATGAAAAGAAGCCCAGGGACTCTGCCTGCCATAGACACTGACGTGCCCTAAGTGGCCCCGAGATGTCAGAAGATTCAGGTTTGGGGGTCACTTCAAGCTGCCTAATATATGAGCTGCTAAAAATATGCCATGAAGCTTATGCCATGAAGCTTGCTTCCTGATGAAAAAGCCAGTCTCTTGGGAAAGCAACCTTTGCCCTCAAGCAAAGCTCTTTTTGACACTGCCAAGGAATCTGTAAATCACCACTTCTGTGCTGCTTCCAAAAAGGTTTCTTCTTTATTAATTTATTCTAAAAATACTTTTTTGGAGTGCCTGCTGTAAGATAGGCTCTTTTCTCAGGACTTGGGAACCATCGGGGAATAGCACAAAAATTGCTTTTGCTCTGGAGCTCACGGTCTTGCTCCAACCCTCTTGATCTTCATCGTGTGTGTGTGTGTTCATTCATCAAATGTGTATCATTCAGCCAGACAGGCACTGAGCATCTCTGCCGAGCCACGTGCAGCAGTGGGGGCTGGGGAAACCAGACAGACTCTGCTGTCAGGAATCCAGTCTACGGGAGAAGCAGGCACATCGCCCTTGGGTTCTAACACCAGGGCATTATCCACAAACATTGGCAGATGGCTGTGGAGGTCATGTCCATCAGGCTTCCTGGAGGAGGTGACACTTGAGTTGAGACTTGCAGAATTAGTAGAAGGCAGCCAGGCAGAGAGGGCAGAACTCGAAGCAGCTTGCTGCGTACAAGGAACCACAGCAGTGAAGAGGGTAAGGCAGGAACTGAAACCCAAGGTTGGACAGGTAGGCAGAGCCCACATCGTATGTTGATTTCCTGGTTTATTTCATTTATTTAAAAAACAGCAATGCCCACCCATCACTTAAGTTCATTTGAAAGACAGGCAGGAAGCCAGAGGACGCTGGACCAGGGAACTGGTCTCTAACCTGCAGCTGTAGAGCTGCAAGGTGACCGCACTGTCCCACCCTCTGCCTCCTCCTGGCTGCGCCCCAGTCCACTCCACTTCGCCCCTGCAGCTCTCGTCTTTCCATTGCCAAACCCACTCTTCAAAGGAGATGTCTGCCTGTTCCCAAGGATGGAGCTCCTTAGTTCCTCCTCCCCGTGGCCCTGTTTCGGGGTAACTCACTGGTAATTCACAGGCAGCTCGAGCCTGTGCTCTCCCCCACCCACCTTCCAACACCTTTACCATCACCGAGTGAGCTTTACAGCCACCTCTGCTCCTCTGGAACAGCCCTTCTGGGAAGGTGGGAAGCTCGTCGGTCCTCCCTCAGCCAAGAAAAATGGGATAGTAGATGTTTGAAGGCTTTGAATAGACAACACACAATTCAGTGTTCTTGTTATCATTTGAGGCCTCTAGACTTCTAAAGAGGAGATGGCTGGCATTGTGGGACTTCACAAAGGTGAGGTTCATTGACCGCAGAAAGTGCCCCCAAGTCAAAACCTTGATTAAAAAGTTTCAAAGGGTCAAAATGATTTATGGCAGTGAAGGGAGGGGAGAATTGAGATGAAATATTAGAGTCAGAAATTTTGGGGTCTCCTCTCCTTGAAGGAGCAGTTAAACCACAGCAGAAATCCAGCGCCTGGGTCACTGTTACTTTTCACGCACCACATTGTTATTTTACCAACACTCACAGACTGATGTGACACAAGGCTAAGGCCTAAAGAAAAAGGGATCATCCATGAAGGAGGGGCCTTAAGGGGAAAAAAGGAACCCATGAGACCCTTACCAAAATAATGGGAAGGCGAAAGTGACTGGTCCTTATCTTTGTTTGGATAAACTGAAAACAACTTGGATTGCATGACCAGAAGCATCTGTTCAACCAACAGCAAATGCACAAAAGGAGATGACGTGTCCCTTGTTTTTCCAGGTGAACAGAAAGCTTAGTAAAATAGGGCAGCCACCTTCACTCCTCCTAGACGTGCACCTGTAGACCCGAGACATCAGTGCCTGTCCAGGGCCACTGACCATCCTCATTTGAGAGGTGAAGCCTCTGTCTAGTCTTCATGTTTCTTCCTCAAATACACGTGTTAATGTCGCCAGATCTATGCTAAATCACAAACTTTCCTGATCTTGTCGGTAACCAGTACATTTTCACTGTACTAATTCTACTCTTCTCCATTTGTAATTTAGATGAAGGAACATTTAAGTCAGTGAAAATCCAACTAAAGAAACATTGACCACTTTGTGAAGAAATTTACATTTAAATGTTAAAAAAATAAGTATATAGGGTAAGAAAATTCAGAGACTATTGCTTCCTTTGTCTTTTTAAATATTTTATTTGGAATTTGGCATTAAAGTCAGAACAACCCACAGTAACAAAAATAGACCTTCATATAAAAAAAAAAATACTAAAAAAGGGCTATCTGCCAAAATATTTTTTCTATTATATTTTTAATTCCTCATATCTTTTATTTTTAAATATTTATAACTGTGTGGCCAGTTTATAGTTGCTTTTTCTTTTCTTTTTTAACCATATATTCTATAATAAACATAAATTGATTTTGTAATAAAAATATTGGAGGAGTAAGCCTAAGCTCTGACACCAATGAGATCTTTCTTGCTTTTGAAGTCGAACAGTTAAGCAAATGAGTGTATTAAGATTGAAAAGCCAAAGAAAACATCCAGGGGCCAGTTAACTGCATACTAGTTCTCCGCTGAGCCATCTGACCCCATTCGCATGACACCAGGGTGTTCTCATGGATAAAATTATAATCCCAGATACTCAGACTTTCAGATTCATGTTTTTCATCTTAGCCCACATCAGCTTTACTTTGGGAATTTTGCAGAAAATTCTCCCTGTGTTTCAGTCCTTTGCCTTTTCCCTGTGAAAACCAGTAGGGAACAGTAGCAGACACTGACCATCTGCAAACCCACCCAGGGGACAGCACTAGCAGGCTCTCTCTTAGTTGATCGAGAAGTTCTTTTGAAGCACCAACCTCTTTCTAAAATAATTTGGATCCAACAATGAGACTAGTTGCAAACTGCAATATTTATAAGATGCGTAAATTTGAAACCTGCAGTGATGTTCTCTTAGGCGTCTGAGCTAGTAGTGGGAAGAGAAGAGAGGGTGCCATGTGGACTCAGTAGGGCCTGGAAACTGATGGGACTTCCTTGTTCACTCGAGAAATACTGGCTGAGCATCCGCTCTGGGCCAGGTACCCTTCTAAGCCCTGGGACTGCCGTGAGCAAGACAAAGCCCCACGTCTCTTGGAGTTGATACCCTAGTGAAGCAAAACAGATAGGACACAGACAGGAGTTCCTGTTGTGGCTCAGGGGTTACAAACCTGACTAATATTCATGAGGATGCAGGTTCGATCCATGGCCTCACTCAGTGGGTTGAGGATCTGGCATTGCCGTGAGCCGTGGTATAAGTTGCAGACATGGCTCAGATCTGGTGTTGCTGGGGCTGCGGCACATTCAACCCCTAGCCTGCAAACTTCCGTATGTCACAGATGTGGCCTGCAAAAAAATTAAAATAAAGTTTGTTTTAAAAAGATAGTACACAGATAATATTCAGTAGTCAGATGGTAATACCTGTCCATGAATAAAGTTATAATAACTGTCTATGAACTCCAGCGGCGGGGGGGGGGGGGGGGGCGGCGAATGCGTCATTACTTTTTTTCATTTTTGAGTATAGGCAACTACAGTGGTATTCACAGTACCTATAATGTCACTAATAGAAGTCACAGCTATTCTCTATCAGTGCTATCACTGGAGATCTCTCGAAGTAACCATTCACACCGCTGTAATCCCTGAACTGATATTATGGTAGATATTAAACCCCATAAGAAATCAAGCACATGTATTACTGACCACACCTTTTTAGTATTTCGATTAACAATTCAATATATTTGGTTTCCTTTCTAATCTTGTCTGTTTTATTTTGTACACTTAAGCACATTGATTTGAGAGGTGGGTCCATAGACCACCCCAGACTGCTGACAGGTCAACAGCAAAAGTGCTTAATGCAAACTTCCCCTATCTTTTCACAGAGTTTAAAGGGCTGCAGTTTATTGCAACTAATAGGTTTTACTCTTCCTTCAAAGACATTCTTAAGTAAAAAAAGTGTTTGAAGTGTGTGCGGCAGTGAAGAGCACCATGGTGGCTTGTCAAGTCTGGTCCGCTGTCTTGATTCATGCTAATGAGCCAACCACTTACCATCACAGTTTGGCACCATCAGCACAAATGTTGATTCCATCAAAAAGGCAAATGACACCTTAGTATGATTATGAAAATAGTTTTGATCTTGTGGACCCCTAAAAGGGCCTCAAGTCCCACCAGCAATCTGAGGGCCACACTTTGAGAACCACTGTGCTAGATTAAATGGCAGTACACAAATTCCTTTAAGCCCTTGAACCACCTAGGGGACTCTATGTGCATAAAAATTTTGTTGGTGGTTGTTGTAGTTGGCTATCCAGCTCTTGGAAATGGAAGTTCTACCCAAGCTTTCAAGGGGGAATTTTTTAAATCTCAGTCAAAAAATAATCATCCTCCGCTGACATTTTTTTGATGGACCAACACTGGAATACAACTCAGGAATACATCTTAGAGCAGAGGCGGATGGCTCCTCCTAAAGAAAACGTCCAATACAGAAGGGTGCTCACCTCTTTCGTGTCATTGAACCCCTTTAGTAAGTCCAGCAAAGCCCACAGACCTCTTCTCGGAATAATGTTTTTAAATACATAAAATACTTAGAATAACAAAGAAAACAAATCCTATTGAAATACAGTTATAGCCCTCAGGCCCCTTTGCAAAGCGGGAAGTCTGGGTCCTCCAGGTTAATAACCACCTGTTTCCCCCAGTCTTTACTGAGGCAGGAGAAACAGTTAGGGATGACATATGTTTTTTTAATGCATGTGTTTCCGTGTCAGTTTAACATCTTAAATCCCCAATTTCTGACCATCAATAAGATAGATTTAGACCTAACAAGTTCAGAGCAAGAATACAGAGTAAGAAGAATGAATTTCTCCTTCACCTTCTATAAGACTGAGAGGCCCCTGTCTCCTGCTAAATATAGATACTTTCTAAGGGAGAATGGTCCTGGGCTGGAGGTAGGAAGGTCTTGGGCACTGTTTCCCTAACAGTCCAGACCTATTGAGAATTCTTTGCTGGGACTGGGTTACTCTTTCAAAAAAAAAATCATTATTTCTCAGTAACTCCATTTTTTTCTCTGCTTTTCAATTCAAGCCAGCATCCTTAGGCTTATTATATTTTGAGAAACTATCTAACCCTTAGTGCTAAAAGTTAAGCAAAGAATTTATGGTATGGTGAAACCAGTAATAACCCCATGGTGAAATTTTCCACTTTTCTGGTGAAAAGGTTTGTGAATTATTGAAAACAACTCATTTATCTCCTTTCGTAAAAGAGAATATTGGTGCTGATAATTGAAAACAGCTGATAATCAAAAACTCAACTATATTTAGTCTTGGAATTAATAACAGTGTTCCAGCATCGTGGTCTCCTCTGATTGTGTTTTTCTTGGGCTAATATTGAAATGAATTCTTCTTCTTTGACTTGAGGGTGGAGAGGTAAGCTAGCGGTTTGAAAATATCCCAAGAGTAGGAAGCCAGCCTGTGATTTTTAAATCTGCCACACATAAGCCACCAGGTGGACATTCACCACTTCCTTAGTCAAGGGTTTCACTGTGGTCCCGCTAAGATCTTTCATGAAGGAAATCACGCTCCATGTAAACCACAGCCCTCCTTCCTGGCCCCACCACTAGGCTCTTTTTGTTTTTACCCCGCTCTCGTATTTCTCACTTTGTAATTTTCCTTCTAGGAGTGAGCAGAATCATCAAGCCCTTGTGTTTCCATAACTACTTTATCCAGTACTGCTGAATCCTTGATAGCCCTTTATGGATATGTTCAAAATAGTCTCCTAGTCACTCCTATGGTTCTCTCTGTAGCTTACAAAGTATTTTCAAATACATTTTCTCTAATCCCTATGGCCATCCTATGGAAGAGGTGTTACTGTCTTTGTTTTATAGGTGAGGAAATTGATGCTCACAAAGCTGAAGCCTCTTGCCCATTGTAATCCAGCCAGGGACTAAGGGACCCAGACTCAAACCTAGATGGTCTGAGGACAAGTCCAGTGTTTTCTTTCCTGTCCCACAGTGAGCTCGGAACTGGTCTAGTATCATTAAAAATCCAACTTGTCCTTTATCTACCAATGTTTTTCTGTCAGCAGTTTAAGATGGCAAACTATAAGAGCCTGTATTTTTCAGGAGGTACTCAAATTGAAAGTGGCCGTGATTAAGCCAGTGGAACATAAGCCGGTCAACTATGGGTCATATTTAACCTGGAGACATGTTTGTTTCACTCACAATTTTTGTTTTGTCTTGGTCCTAACATTTAAGAATTAGGAGACTACACACACAAATTCAAATGTCTTAGAGTTCTGGGTGTGGTTTAGTGGGGTTAAGAACCCGATTAGTATCTGTGAGGACTCTGGTTTGATCCCTGGCCTCACTGAGTGGGCTAAGGATCTGGTGTGGCCACAAGCTATGGTATGGGTCACAGATGCAGCTCAGATCCCACGTTGCTGTGGCTGTAGTGTAGGCCAGAGGCTGCAGCTCCTATTCAACCCCTAGCCTGGGAACTGGAATATGGAATATGCAGCCCTAAAAAGAAAAAAATAAATAAAAGCAAACAAAAACAACATTCAATTTGGGATCTTTCTTCTTTTTTGAGAAAGGCCTGTATTGCTATAAATTTCCCTCTGAGCACTGCTTTCATAGCATCCCATAGATTTTGAGAGGTTGTGTCTTCATTATCATTTGTTTCAAGGTAGTTTTTAATTTCCTTCTTGATTTCCTCATTGACCCATTGGTTTTTTAGTAGCATGTTGTTTAGTCTCCATGGAGTAGGTTTTTTCTCTTTGCTTTTCCCATGGTTGATTTCTAATTTCATGGCATTGTGGTCAGAGAAGATACTTGAGATAATTTCTACGCTCCTAAATTTATTGAGATTCGCTTTGTGTCCCAATATGTGGTCGATTCTTGAGAATGTTCCATGAGCATTTGAGAAGAATGTGTATTCTGATTTTTTTGGATGTAGTGTCCTGAAGATATCAATGAAGTCTAACTTTTCTATTGTTTCCTTTAGGATCTCTGTTGCTTTATTGGTTTTCTGTCTAGAGGATCTGTCCATTGATGTGAGGGGGGTATTAAGGTCTCCTACTATGATTGTATTCTCATCAATATCTCCCTTTATGTCTGTTAATATTTGTTGTATGTATCTGGGTGCTCCTATATTTGGGGCATATATGTTGATCCTCTAGACAAAAACAATATTCAAATGTCTTGCATCTTTTGAAAAAAATCAAAAGATTGGGGCAACTCTGACACAAAATCCATGAGGCAGTGACGGCCTTGAGCTGAGTAGCACCAGGCCCCTGGAGACAAGAGATGTGCTTTCCCAGTTTGCTCCAGGCTTCCCCACTCAGACAGCATGTGCAGGTCTGGGGTCCAGTCACGCATCCCTGTTACCTGACATGCACTAGTGGCATTGCTGTTGGCTACCTCTGCTCTAGAACATTAATTCATGGGGAGCAGGAATGGACCATACACAGTAGAGTGCCCGGCATGTATTGGCAGCCTGGGAAGGACAGTGTTGAATGAGGGCTATGGATTTTGTTACCTTAATTTGTCATTACACCTTGAGAGTTGAAAATATTTATCCTGGTCATTACAAAGAACTGGTTCTAACCACCTAGCTCATTACTGTTGATTGTGGCTTAATCAGTTGTTCATGGTAAGAGAGAAAGAAATAGCCCTTCCTCCTGAATGTGTTTAATCAATTTTTCACCAGGAAGACTCTGCTTTTCCTCCTACACATTTTTCCACATGATAAACATACTTACACACTTAGTCTGTGAAACTGACCTCTTAATCTTTGGTTCAACTCTCATTGTTTTTAATTGAGTTTATAAAATACTTGTTTTTCTTTGCCTTTGGTTCTCAATTTGAGAGATTTGGAGGAAAAAAATATCTGGGAAGTTCTATTTTAATAGTTCTTTATCTCACTAAATGCTTTACTTCTGTAGGTAGAAATTATTCTACTGATTTAAATTTTTCCATTATTTATAGAGCCTTGGTCTATCCATGGCCAGATAATAAACTTAAAAGAAGAGAGATCATCAATAATTGAAAGAAAAAGGTAATAAAAGAAAAACTACTATAACACAGCCCTTAAAAGATAAGAATTTGGGTTTACATTGGTTTGTTCAATGTCATACACTTTAACACAGCTGCACGTAATAAAAATTTGAGAGAAAATACTGTAAAAGAAGTTGTGAGGCAAATCTCCATGACCAGTGTAAAAAGGGGGCTTGTTTTTGTTGCGCCCCTTCCCCCCCCCCTTTTTTTTGCATTCTATGTAGTTGTATTTCATTCTAGAGCAGAAGGAATCCAGGGAACAGGGTCAGAGGTAAGGTCTCTAAACAAACGTTGGGTGGAAAATTGCAAAGGGGAAAGTCTGAAGATTCATAAAGGCCTCTTACCCACCAATCTAAGAAGCCTTAAAGTCATGAGAAAAAGAATGAGAGTGAATGAATGAATGCATAAACAAATGAACTGTTAAAAAAAAAACAAAAAAAAAAAAAACAAAAAAACAGATGCCCAGGGAAAAAGAAGGCAAGGGAAAAAGAAATGAGGTGTGTGGCTGAGGACAGAACGATTCTTATAGTATTTTTTCTGGATTTTTTTTTTTTTTTTAGGTTTGCTTTTTATTACACAGTATGGAAAATTCCAAATATTCATATAAAATATAATAGTCCAGTGAATCTTCATCATTCAGTAAATTCTTAGTTACTCATGATAACCGGGTATCTGAAATTCCCAGATCATCTAAAATCATCCCAGATCATCTAAAATAATCATTCTGTCTATGTAGTGTCCATTTCTCTTTATTAAATCTATTGTAGATTCTTTATGACCTTCTGAGTTGGGACTATGGGGCCACAGAAAGGAGAGGCTGTGAGCTGAAAAAAATCCACAAACATGTTGTTTATGCCCTGGATAACCATCAGTTGAAAGTGTGACTTTTGTGGTTTGTTTTGGCCTCTTAAGCCAAAACTATCAGACTATTGGATGTGAAAGAAAGAAAAGGGAATTCTGAACCTCTTCAGCTGGGAAGGCAAAATCATCAAAATTCTATGAGGTTAAGAGAGTTTCTGTGGCTTTTAGAAACTTGTGTGGCCCAAAGGAGTCATAAATAATTTTTATGGTATAAAACCCTTGAAGAACATACTTGGTTTCCCAGGAATTTCAGCCATTCTTAAGCTCACAAAGTCTCCTGTTGGTGGAGAAGCTCTGCTCAGTGCCGCCTCTGGGAGATAATGAACTGAGCAGGGACTTAGCCTCCCCCTGGCTTCTTTGAACAGGTGACATGAACAGATTTGAGGTGACTGAGGCATTTCTTTTCCCTTCATAATTCAACTTTGAAGTAAAATCTGCCATTGTCCTTCTGATCCTTTGTCTAAATTTTACTAGCATCTTTTCCTCCTGGCGTTAATGAAGAGCAGTCAAGAGTTAAAAATGCGCTCCCTTGGTTTTATTAAGATCTAGAGTGGTATAATTGTAGACCCGTAAGATCCACTGGCAATCCACTTAAAGGATATCACACTGCCATCCCCGCAGAAAGCCCACAGAGTGGTGACCTATTTTCTATGTGACTAGGTAGAAGGGGGGGGGGGCGCTCCATAAACCTGACCTCCTTATTTTAAGGGTGTGATCAACATCTCAATATTAGTCATATTAGAAGAACAAATAAGAGTTCCCTGGTGGCTCAGCAGGTTAAGGATCTGGCATTGTCATTACTGTGGCCCTGGTTACAGCTGTAGCACGGGTTCAGTCCCTGGCCTGAAAACTTCCACATGCCGCAAGTGCAACCAAAAAAAAAAAAAAAAAAAAAAGGCAGTCCCATTGATATGTTTCCACATAGAATCAGCATAGTCCTTTCTGCAAAGACTGCTTCATCTACATTCAGGGCTGAATACACCAGACAGAATAGCCCTGGTCTCAGGGGACTGGTTAACCAAGACAGCACTTTCAGAGCTCAAGGCAGAGCTGCTAGTGGCAGAGGTCTGGCCACATGACTCTGGGCCTTGGAGACCAGAATCACAAAACCCCAAAGTCATTATTCCTCTAAGTGGAGCCCACATCTGGAACGTACATTTTCTAGCAGGGAGTGGGTTAGAGGTCATTTAATGACATTTCAGTCCTCCAGATGTCTACTCTAAAGAAAGTACCCATAAAGATATATCTTTATCCACAATATCATTTAAACTCTTTTTGATTAAAATGCGTCAGTACTTGCATTCTGGATTTCACTCTGCTACTGAATTTTTTATGATGCTGTTTATTGAAAAACAGTACTGTCTTCTGAAAGCTTTTACCAGATTCCCATGGTGATTTGCTAGGCATAGCACATTTCAAATTAAAATTTCATCGTCTTCAAAGGCTACTTTTATGAGCTATAAAGGAGCACCTGCCCAGCCTTCAGTGGGTGCCATAATACAGAGATGTGAAGCTTTTCTTCTAGAAGTTTAGCATCTATATAATATAAAGAAAATGTAGAGCAAAAATCATGCCATTTTTGTATTCATAGTGTAAATATTGGAACTTTTGGCCACATGCTTGAATCAATCAAAACATTCAAAGCAACATCATTGTAATAAAGTCACTGCGATGATATATTAATGTCTTGTGGGGTCTGTAAGAAGAATCCTCAGGAATTACACTGTTTGAGGTCTGACCTAAACAGTGCTTTGGCCCTATGCCTCTGACATGGTCATAAAGCAGAAATGACCACATCTCAGTAAACATGTGACCTCGCTTTGGCCTGGACTTGACATTTTATCAAGCTTCTTTCCTCTGACTCAGCAAAGTACACTCCCCACATCCATCACCCACACTCGGCACTCAGCACTTCTTCTGATAGAACTCCCTACAGGGAAAAAAGCATGAAGAACCCATACAGGACCCCCAGGCAAGATGGGATAGTGATTTCATACTCCCCCAGCACATAGCAATCACTGATGGAGTACTTTAAAAAGAAGTCCAAAGAGCGCCCCCAAGCCTGGAACAACACAGGAGAAGTGAGCAGTGGTGAAATCTCAGGCCAACTGAGATCTGGTCCAGAATTGGGCAGTGGCAGCCAGGAATTGGGCTTCCTATCAAGATGGGAGCCAGAACCAGGCTCAGTGCTTTAAGGACCTGAAGTAGGAGCCATGCTTCCCTCACTTCACTCTCAAGCAAAGAAAGCCAAACAAGAACAACTGCTGACCTGTCACTGGAATTATGGCTTTTAAATTGTAGACCTAGAGAAGTGGTAAAACAAACCCACAGCCTCATAAGTAGGAAATGAACCAAATTCTTGCTGCTTGGCAACCAGATCTTTGATATTCCTATTATTCCCATAGGATGGGAACTGCAAATAAGACCTGGTTCTAGTCCAAGTGCCAGAAGTCCAGATGGTAGTAACTGCAAAACTATTAGGGAAGGTCAGAGGTAGATAAGGAGGAAGGGAGAAAGAGAAATGGGGAGAAGAGGAAGGGAGGGGAAAGAAAGAGAGAGTGAAAGTGAAAATGAATCTCCTACTCAAAATGAGCTTACAGGCCACATAATCTAAGCACATGGGGAAAAAAATCTAATATCAAGAAAGGCAGTAAAATCTACTGTTGTGACATGAATTCATTCCAGATGTCCTTAATGAATAATCTGGCAAAGATTTTAAAATAAGTATGGCTAAGATATTGACAAGATAAAAGTATAAATAATTTCCATTAAAGAGCAGGAGGAGTTCCCACAATGGCACAGTGGTTTAAGGATTCAACTGCAGCATCTTGGGTCACTGTGGAGGTGCGGGCTTGATCCCCAACCTGGCACAGTGGGTTAGAGGATCCAGCATTGCTGCAGTGCAGCATAGGTTGCAGTTGCAGCTCAGATTCAATCCCTGGCCCAGGAACTTCCATATGCCATGGGTGTGGCCATAAAAAAAAAGAGCAGGAAATTATAAGACAAAAACATGAAAGCACATTATGATATTAATAAAGAATTATAAATCTTAAAATGAAAAATATGGTTATTGAAATAAAAATTCAAGAAATGGAATAAACTCTGAGTTGAGTATTGTCAAACAGTAACTTTATTACTGTTGATGAATTAACCAAAAATTCAACTCAGAAATATATGTATATTTATAGAGAGAGAGAGGAGAGAAATAGACAGAAGGAGTAGTTAAAAGATGTGGAAACGATTGTCAAGTTCCAGTAGTCATTCAATATGAGTTCCAGAAAAAGAGAATGGTGAAATGGTAGGGGAGCAATATTTGAAGCTAGAAAGATAGAATATTCCAAAATTAAAGATTCTCCAGACTAAAAGTATACCATGAGTACCGACAGAATAAACAAAATTAAATTTACACTCAAATACTTTAGAGTAAAACTGCAAGATATCTAGGAAAAGGAAGAAAAGCAGATGACAAGTAAAGGAAGTATAATCAGGCTGGTTGCATATTTCCCATCAGCAACAGTAGATACCAGATGACAAGAGAGTAATATCTTAAAAATGCTGAGGTAAAATAATTGTCAACCAAGGATTTTTATATCTAGCTAAACAATCACTCTATAGACTTTTTTTTAGACATAGAAAGATAAGAGTTAACCACTTACTTCACTGGAAGGCTCATTAAAAGATGGATTATGAGGAGAAATAAGGAAGGTACAGAACACAAGATGTGACAGTAGGAGTTCCCCTTGTGCCTCAGTGGGTTAAGAACTCAAATACTATCCATGAGGATGTGGGTTTGATCCCTAACCTTGCTCAGTGGGTTAAGGATCCAGTGTTGCTGCAAGCTGCAGTACAGGTCACAAATGTGGCATGGATCTGGTGTGGCTGTGGCTGTGGCTGTGGCCAGCAGCTGCAGCTGATTTGACCCCTAGCCTGGAAACTTCTATATGCCACAGGTGCAGCTGTAAAGAAAAAAAAAAAAAAATATGACAGTGAATATAGCCATTGAGTAAAATATGTTGGTGAAACGAGGTAAATATTGAGTGCTAAGAGGTTATTTTGTGTTAAAAAAGGGTTAAAATTAGACAACATTGATAAGATGGGGTGGATGGGGTTTCATGGATAATTAAAAGTGCTAAAATGCTTCCAGATTCAGGAGGAATACAGGAAAACCAAATTCATATTTTATTAGGAAAAAATTTAGTCGTTTGAATGTTAAACATTTTAAAATTACTCTTCCATCAACTTGTCTTTCTGATCAGTCATTTATGAATGATTTCTTAAAATTCTGCATCCCTCCTCAGAGGTGTAATTCTCAAGTAATGAGAGCATTTTAAGCTGCATTGTTATTTTTTGTATTTTTTAAGCTGTCAGACAGACCTTCATTCTCTGGGGAGGAAAATCTTAAGAGTGTTAAAAAATGTAAGATTAATCATGAAAATAAAAGGAATAAAATCTTTAGTTTCTAAAGCAGAAGAAGGAAGGCAGGGGGTATGTTTAAAACTTTAAAACCAACAGAAGACATGAAGAGAAAAAAGAAGCAAAGAAAACAAACAGCAGACAAAACACAAAGATGCAAAAATAACTCCAAATGTATCAGTAATCAGAGTAGAGGTAAATGATTAAATTATCTATTAAACATGACAGGGGGTGTTATCTATTGAAAATAGAGGCTGGAAAAAAGGGATGAGAAAAAGTCACCATTTAAATGCTTAAAGAAAGTTTATTTCATAAGACAAATTTTAACAGATGATAACATTAATAACACAAATAAAGGGAACCAATTACCAAGAATATATTCTATATAAATGATAGTAAGATTATATTTTATAAACTTCAAGTAAAGGGAGACAGACACCATTATTTGTCAGCTACTTGGAGCTTTTGCCCTGATCCCTTATGTAGAGTAGCTACCTTAATTCATAATCTAATTAAAGAATCTTGGCGTTGGTTTATCGATGACTTCAGCTTGACTTATTTACACACAACAAGCAATTAATGTTGAGCTACCCTAAATTAAGCATCTCTGAAATCAAATTGCTTTAGATCATATTATGGCATTATAGATGTAAACTTTATGAGAAAATTCTAGTGGAAAATTCAAAATTAGAATCCCAGATGAAGTTTCATTTCTTATCAAGAGCATTAAAGAAATGATAACCCCCTCTACCTTTTTTTCCCCGAGTCTTCCTTCAAGTAGTCACTGAATTCAGTTCTCATAATTTATGATTGAATAAAATTTATGCCCATAATTTTTTGTTAAGGCGGACTTTCATAAAATGTCCCACTTATATAAAATGTAAGGTATCCAATGATTTTTAAAGTAACTCTCACTTGGGCTAACCTCTGTTTAAAGATATTCTTTGTGCAAATATTCCAGATATTAAACGTAGAAGGGAAATGATTGTTAGCCAAAAACACTATAATTACCAAAGCGAGTGACTGATAATGTATTCCACTTTTACTTTTGAAAATGTTTGTACAAAACTGGGTTGGGCCCAGTGTTTTTACACTAGAGCCTGTAGACGTTTATTTGCCTAATAAAATAACCACACAATCTGGCAAAATTCTGCGTACTTGGCAGCCCTTCCTGCCCAGGAGCCTGGAACAGCATTGGCCCAGCAGGTGTGGCTTGCAGAAGGTTCAGAGAGTTGAATTCGGGAAGCCTGCCCAGCATCCCACCTGTGTGCAGTGTGCCTTCTTGAAGGCCAGGTTCATGCCCAGCTTTTCACAGCTGCAAAGGGCCTCTATTCATTCACAATTGATAATGAAAACTAAAAAAGCAAGGGATTGACCCTATACACCAACATTATAATAGATTAAAATTTTTTTTCGGCAAGAGATACCATGTATTTTTAAAGCTATTTTTGGGCTTTAGAACATAGATACTCTATAGCATTTAACACCATTGGACACATAAGAAACCTACCCTTCCCCTTGCTAACACGGGTTTGGTAGCCCCCCTTTCCTTAAAAGGTAAGGTAGGGGAAATCAAATCGAACTGGGCCCTAGGAAGAGAGGAAGACAAAAAATGTTTTCCCATATTTTTAGGCTTTTTTTTTTTTTTTTTTTTTTTTGGTCTTTTGTCATTTTAGGGCCACACCCCTGGCCTATGGAGGTTCTGAAGCTAGGGGTCGCATCGGAGCTGTAGCTGCCAGCCTACACCACAGCCACAGCAACCTGGGATCCGAGCCACGTCTTTGACCTACACCAAGGCACACAGCAACACCAGGTTCTTAACACGCAGAGGGAGGCCAGGGATCGAACCTGCTTCCTCAAGGATATTAGTCGAGTTCATTAACCACTGAGCCATGATGGGAACTCCACAAGGTGCTCTTTAACCATAGGACCTAAACAGTCATGACCCAGCTAGATCCAGATTCTTTGATCAGAATCACCTGCTTATTCAGGCCAAGGGAGGAGAGCTGGGATGCGGGGGTGGGGTGTGGGGGTGGTCATGCTAGCTGCTTCAATAACTTAAGCCTCTGTGTGCTGGCCTGAAGCAATGGTTTTCAGATTTAGAGCCTTTGTGTCAACAGAAATCTTATACAAAACCCAATATATAAACCTAGACAAAGCACAGCTCTTCTGGCTTTGGTAGGGCTGGGGGTCCTGGATCCCTGCCCACCTGGCACACCCTCCCCCACTACGGACTGTGTGTACCTAGACGTTTCCCTTTACTGGAACTCCTTAAATCCCTCCTTTCTGGGCCCAGGATTAGTCACAGGATTGGAGAGGGCTGAATGATGAAAGACCGTGGAATGAAAGAGAAGTAGACTGGAGACTTATTTTGTCTTATTAAATGAACAAAGTTCCAGAACCCTGTCAACTTGGTAAGAAGTGGGGGGATTTTTTTTTTCTTCCATGGGGACTTTGGATGCTGAGGATGCTGCTGACCACACCGTGTAGGTTGTATGTGCTTTGCCTACCCGGAAGGCTCACCAAAAGTTACCTTGAACTTGCTGTCGGATCCTGAATTCTTCTCCAGGCTCTGGAGCTTTCCCATCTCTACAGACAGGGTGGAGTATGCTAACATTCCTCCTGCCAGGAATGGCATCCAAACCCGGGCCTACTGCTGGGTCCAGGGGAGGAGGCAGAAGGAAATCCCAGGCAAGGGAGATGGCTGAGCCGGGCATGGAATTACCAACTGGCACAGTGTTGATGTCCCCGAAGGATAACCAGCTTCTCGAAATTACCAGAGGTTCTTCTTTAGAATGCAGATTTCTAGGCATTCCCTGGTGGCTCAGATGGTTAAGGATCTGGCATTGGCTCTGCTGTGGCTCGGGTCACTGCTGTAGCATGGGTTTGATCCCTGGCCTGGGAACTTCTGCATGCCTTGAGTGAGGCCAAAAATTTTTTTGCAGATTTCTAGCTTTGTTCCCAGAAAAACCTGTTCTATCAAGCATTCTGGAAGTAGGGTCCGGTAATTAATCTTGTTAACAGATCCCTAAATGCAGATTGTTATTCTCACTGCATTGTCAGTAAGAGTCCTTCAGAGTTTTTGAACAGGGGAGTGATGCAAATGAATTTGCGTTTCAGCTAAGATGCTGTGGAAACTTTGTGCAGAAACTGGGGAGAAGAGAAGGAAGGAAGAGAAACTCACTGGCTGGAGAAGAGCTGAGCAGGGGCTGAGATGTGGAATGGATGGGAGAAGGCAGGTTAGAAACCCTGCTGCAGGGTCAGGCCATTGAATGACGTGGAGAGGGAGGGTGAGGAGGGAATTAAAAATGACCCCCAGGGATCTGGCTGTAGGGACTGTGGTTTCCTTTGGGCATGGAGGGCCCTTTGACCTTAAACAGATGTGTGTTATTCATCACAGTCCATCGGATGACAGTGTTATAGGAGCAGATCAATAGAGGATGATTTTGCTGTAAGAGCAAAGTGGAAGAAGATGCACCCACAAAGAAAACCTGGCATGTGTAAGGGTACGCTTTTTAAAACAGTACAATCCAGAATGAATTTCAACCAAAATTGGTTTTGGTTTTTTTTTTTTTTTTTTTTTTTTGATGTTGGCAATTGAAAGGATTCTGTTAATTATCTGGAATATTTGCTTAGAGAGAATATCTCATTTCCCTAATAATAAATTGAGAATATTAAGGGTGGGGTCTTGTATTTAGACCCAGTCTTAAAAGAGGGCTAGACTTGGGGAGGGGAGAGCTTTGAGGGGTGCTGTGCTAGAAGCCAAGATCCAAGGATGAGATAAAGCAATCATAAATCAAGCGCTGGCAAGCGGGCCAGCTTGGCTAAAGTCAACACCATAATGACGATCTTTGAGCAAATCTTAAATAAAATTTTTTTCTGCTTTTTTGGGCCACTCCTGTGGCATATAGAAATTCCCGGGCTAGGGGTTGAATCGGAGCTATAGCTGCTGGCCTACCTCACAACCACAGCAACGTGGGATCCGAGCTGCACCAGCGACCTACACCACAACTTGTGGCAACACCGGATCCCCAACCCACTGAGCGAGGTCACGGTCGAACCCGAATCCTCATGGTTCCAAGTCGGATTTGTTTCTTCTGAGCCACACCAGGAGCTTCCTTAAATAAACATTAGGGTTTTTGTTTAAAGTAAATTTATCCTAGAAGCACTACATGGGAAGAAAAAATGAAATTGCATAATCATTTAAAACATATAAATATCTGTATATCAGAGTTCCCATCCTGGCTCAGTGGTGAACGAATCTGACTAGGAACCATGAGGTTGCAGGTTCGGTCCCTGCCCTTGCTCAGTGGGTTAAGGATCTGGTGTTGCCGTGAGCTGTGGTGTAGGTTGCAGACACGGCTCAGATCCCAAGTTGCTATGGCTCTGGTGTAGGCCAGCGGCTACAGCTCCGATGAAACCCCTAACCTGGGAACCTCCATATATTTCGGGAGCGGCCCTAGAAAAGGCAAAAAGACAAAAAAACAAAACAAAACATATATATCTGTGTATATATGAGGGGAACTTCAGTATTCAGTATAAAAGGGTGATTTTTTTGTTTGTTTGTTAGTTTGTTGCTTTTTAGGGCCACCCCTGCAGCATATGGAGGTTCCCAGGCTAGGAACAAATCCGTCTACCACAGCTCACAGCAACGCCAGATCCCCAACCCACCGAGCGAGGCCAGGGAACGAATCCGCATCCTCATGGACCCCAGTCAGGTTCGTTAACCACTGAGCCACGGCGGAAACTCCTAAAAGGGTGATGGTAAAACAACACGGGATAGGGAAGCCTGACACAAGGATAAAACCATTAACTCGGGGGAAAACGAAGAGCCCCAAGGGGACTGGATGGTGCCCGTTAGAGCAGCACAGGGCCCAGCAGCTGTGTTGACACTTGTCTCATTTGGCTGCCCAGGACACTGAGGCCACGTGCTGAAGGTCTTGGTTCCAGTAAGAGTGGACTGTGTGAGTGGCCAGAATGGGCTTCCCGAGCTGCTGGGAAGCAGATCACTGTTCACTGTGGCGAAGCGTAGGCAGCTGAATGCCTGGTCTTCACAGCTCGTTTCCTGCTTCCACTTGGTCTCACACCTGAGTCACCTTTTATTTATGTCCTCCTATAGCACTGCCATAAGGTAGTTGCCACCAACACCATTCATCAACCTCACGGGCTCTAATGGAACTCTTCGAAATCCCCCGGGCCACGCCTTGATCTTAGAGAGGAAAAGTTGTTAACAGCAATTCCTAAACTAGGAATTCATGTCTCCCCATAAATTGACCTCAGGGGGTCATTCGTGGATTCCAGCAGAGCAACGTCCTTCCTCGGTCCCGGCACCCCTCTGCCCTCCGCACCCCCACCAGCTCATGTCCTCTGCCCCCTCCTGCGAGCTCAGGGCCAGAATCTCTGGAGACAGAATCCCGGCTGTGTGTCTTGGCTTCTTCCTTCTGCCATTTGTTCATTCATTCGCTGAGTATTTATTGCACCCCTGCTTTTTCCAGGCAGGGGGCTAAGCGCCGGAGACGCAGTGAGCAGACCTCTGTCCTCTCCTGGACTCACCACCTAAACAAATCATTACACAAGGTCTTATTAAAAGGCAACTGTAAAGTGAACTCGGAGAAGCACAGGTGCCACGAGTCTCTGTGGGAGGTTTGGTGGGATCTGCTGCCTGCCCCCTGTGTTAATGCAGGCTGCTGGGGGGCGGACTGTGCAGGGGACCCCATCTCTGGACACCCCCTCGATCAGCATCATTTTACTCTGCCATTTGCCGTGAAACCTCGACCTTAGAGGACAGGCCCTCGGCCCTGGCAGAGTCTCCCCTTCTCACCCAGCTCCTGGCTCCCATCCTCTGGCTTCGGCCCACTGACTGGGTCGCTCTGACCTAAGGCTCCAGTCCCCGGGGGAAGCCAACAGCAGGAGGATATCCAGAGGGTGAGCAGGAAGGGTGGTCAGAGCATCCTCACAGCAAAGCCCGGTCACCCTCCTCCACATGCTTCAGTTCATTTTACACTGTGTCATGCTCCTTCTACTCTCTGAAGAGGAAACTAAAATACATCGTAATAAAAGCTAACATTTCAAAATTGAATAAAGTAAAATCTCGAGTATCCCATCTTCCATTACGTCTCCCACCATAAAAGACTTCTTCTAACAGTAGAAGGTGTTTATTCTTCCAGGTATTTTTGTCTTTATATAAACTTGTATGTTTATCTTTATGTTGCCCTACATGTTCACATTGTCCTATGATCAAGTTTATTTCATCTGAAAATGCCTCACAGACATTTTTCAGGACAGGGCATGTAGATCCTCCTTCTGTCTGGGTGCCCAGCATTTCATTGTATGAATGTGCCATAACGTCTCTGTGAATCAGTCCCCCGATAATGAACATGTGAGTGCTGCCATTTTTTGTTTTAATAAATCTTGTGGCAATGACTAATCGTATACATACATCTGTCTGTGTCAAATTCTTCTTAAAAAAGTACTTCGGGTCTAACATCATGCTTTACTTATTTATTTATTTTTATCTTTTTGTGGCCGCACCCATGGCATCTAGAGATTCCCAGGCTAGGGGTCAAATCAGAGCTGTAGCCGCCAAGCTACACCAAAGCCACAGCAACGCCTGATCCAAGCTGTGTCTGTGACCTACACCACAGCTCAGGGCAACATGGGATCCTTAACCCAATGAGCGAGGCCAGGGATCGAACCCACGTCCTCATGGATGCTAGTCGGTTTTGCTAACCACTGAGCCGCAACAGGAACTCCCAACATCACACATTCTGAATGTGTTTTCATACACTGTGAGGTGCTCTTACCCATCCCTCACTACACACGTGGCTGGATGGGCTGATGCACCCCTTCTGTTTGCTTCTAACATATTCCCCCAAGGAGCTGTGCACCTCTGCTTAGCTTGAGTGTGTTTGTGGCTGAATCTCTTTTTTTTCTTCCCTCAATAAGGATGTATGCTTTATTTAATTATTTATTTAGGCTGCACCCAAGGCATTTGGAAGTTCCCAGGCCAGGGATCGAACCCACACCACAGCAGCCACCCGAACGGCTGTAGCGACAATGTCAGATTCTTAACGCACTATGCCACAGAGAACTCTTGTTGCTAAATCTCTTTATTCCTGTTGAATTTGTTATTATAACTCTGGAATGTATTAAATTGGTACAGAAACCGAAAAAGTATGGGGGGGGAGGCTGTTTAAAGAAAAAAAAAAAAAAGGACTTTTAAGTTATATTTTTCTGATTCTTGACTTGAACTAGAAAACATTTTTTAATAACTAACCACCTACCCTAATCATATCAGGTTCGGTGGTTTCAACTGACTTATAAACTCCATCAACCATAGGACTGTGTTTGCTGAGTTATAGCCACTTGTAATCTGCCTTGCCAGTATTGTTTCTGGAAAAATATCCCATAGCTCTTTGGTTTGTTTGTAAGTTGGGTTATCTTTTCTCCTTAGAAATACCTGAGAACCAGACATGTCTTTTCTAGGCTATCCAATGTAATCTGCCGTGATGAAAGTGGGTTTTTAGCCCTTCTTTTCATCCTCCTGGCAAAGCCAATTATAAGCCCTGGTAATGCTGACAAAGACACTGTGCTCAACCTCATAGAAGAGAAAATTTCCACGTGGAAATTTCAGTTTTTCTATCCTAGAATCACAACTGTTGCCTTTGAACATAAGAGAATGTCTGTAGGCAAACATCCTGCCTCTTTCTAACCAAATATAGCATTAGAAACAGTTTTAGAGCCCCTCCAAAATTTACAAACCCTTTATGTGACTGTGGTAGGTACTTAGTTATTTACTGGATGTGTGATTACACAGAGAAACACACATTTCTGCAGGCTTGGCTGTATGTGGATCTCTGATTAAATCTGAATGAATTAAGAACTAAGTCCTACTGAATTCATTCAACAAGTATTTGTCGAGTTCCCACTGCGTACTTCTCAGTTTCCCATAACTGCTGGGGCCACAACAAGTCACAGTCAGTAGAACTGCTCTAAGATGCTCGAGATCGAAGTTCCCATTGTGGCTCAGTGGTAACGAACCCAACTAATATCCACGGAGACACAGGTTTGATCCCTGGCCTCGTTCAGTGGGTTAAGGATCCGGTGTTGCCGTGAACTGTGGTGTGGGTCATAGACTCAGCTCGGATCCCACAAGTTGCTGTGGCTGTGGTATAGAGCACGGCTACAGCTCCGATTGGACCCCGAGCCTGGGAACTTTTCAGGTGCGGCCCTAACGAACAAACAAACAAACAAAAAGATGCTTGTGCTCTAGCTAAAGCCTTCAGGCCACTGGGAAAGGCAGAAATTGAACATCACTCTCTGAAAGGCTCAGACCGTATATGCTCCCGGCCAGGGGACCAGGCTGGTGCAAGGCAGAAAGAAAGTTCTTCTCATGAAATCCATCAGTCCTCTACATCTTTCCAAGGCCTCCCTGTGTCACTTAGCTCTCAGTTTTACTGACACCGTATGACGTTTGACAAAGCCCTGCAGACCCCGCCAGGCATCTCACTGCTGTGTTTTCTCTTCTAGGATATCAATGAGTGTATTCTTGAAAACTATCCCGAGTGTTCCAACCCCAGGTTATTTTACATCATTCCGTATTTTTGCGGACAGCATCCCAGATGCAGGTAAAGACTGGAACAGGCTCATGGCATGCTCATGTGGACAGCACTGGCAGGAAACCCACCAACCGGCACTGGGCGGGCACCTTTTATACCCCCAGTCTTGCAACCTTCTGGAATTTGGTTACTATTTACTGTTCATTTTTAAAGATCCCATTTGAGACTCTAGATGTCCTCTAAATGAAGAAATTAATCAATCAGGGACCCACCTGTAAAGCTGTGTAATTGAAATGCCAACCAGTCTCGTCTTCAGACTCAGCATACAGCTGTCACGACCCAGCCCAGGAGGCAGTAAAGCCCAGCGGGGAGCACCCAGCCTGCTCCTCCGTGGTGACTGCCTCATCGGGAGCTGCCCTTGCAGCTGTGGTGTATCTAACCGGGTCTGAAACACTGGGTGCTCACGCTGAGAATTCCAGAGTGCCATTCTCCTGGGATGTACTTAGTAGAAAGAGAAGAAACCTTAGCCTTCTTTAGAAAGTGACTTACTCAGATAGGCTCCTCAGAGTGTCCTTAGGATCCCCCCCTAATCCCAGTCTCTGAGGAGGCACCGAGGCACTTACTGTCCACCTCCCAGGGGACTCTGGTCTGGCTACACTTGAAACTCGTTGTGCTAGACAGAGGTGTCGCCTCCAGAAGAAAGGGTGGCAACGATGATCTTTGCTTGGTAGAAAACAGACCCTGCTGCCAGAAGTGACATTTTCCCCCCAAGGAGACATTGATTAGAAGGTGCTTGTGCTCCCGAAGAGATGGGGGTGGGGGAGAGAGAGGGGGTCGGGAGGGACCCACAGCTTCCAAATGGCAGCTCATTCATTGTACTTTGTGCTGGCACTGTGATTGCTGCTTGGTTATGACGGCCATGGTCACTGTTGATGTTCTGCTGAATTTACCCCTTTGTTTATGGTTGGAATTCTGGGACTAGAAGTGCTGGTTTTCTGCTTCATCATAAACTCCTGCGTGCAGGAGGCCTCGCTCAGCCACCGTCTCCCCGCAAATAAGTACCTCCTGGTTCATGGTCAGTGCTTCAGATCCTGGGAAGCTGTGGGGCCAGATGACTCACTTTCTATCACAGTGAAGATACTTAACTCCAAGAAGCATGATTCTAACTCCCTAAAGTACTTTTAAACTTCTAAATGGCCTAATCTTGGGGCCAGACTTCTAATGCATTGTCTGGGTACACACGTGATGATGCGCCAACAGCTTTCAAAAGGTCTCCTTGTTCCATCTTGACGCAATTATTTGAACTAAGTAAGGGGTATTATTAAAAAGTCTCAAAGAAAAGCCTGGTTCGCCCAAATTCCCCCAGATGGTAAACACCAGCCAGGCCTAGAGCCCCGGTCCTGGGCTCACATCAGTGTAACAGTCGCATCAGTGTTGTCAGCTTGGAGATCTGCCTTACAAATAAGATCAGGCTGTTTTCCTTCTATAATTAAAAAAAAAAAATTTTTTTTTTCTTTAAATTCCTCAAAAGAATAAGACTAGTAATCATGACCTGACAGCTGTTTTGCATTCTAAGTTTCATCTTTCAAAACTTCTGACTTCGTGGGTTCTCTTTGGTCCTCCTATGAAAAAGCCATTCTCATCAGCATTTATTGAGACCAACCTCTTGAGGCCCATATCCTCCTTCGAACAAATATTTGGGTGGGCCTCATGAACGTTCAAGGTCCCGGGCTAGGCTCCATGCACAGGTGGAGGTGACAGAGGTGAACTTTTTGAGAAAGACAAGGGGGGCAGCTGGAAGGCCCCTGGAGGCCTGACATCTGGGCTGGTCTCTGGAAGGAAGTGGGTTTGGACTCTTGCAGGTGGGGGTGGGTGGGAGCAGGGAGGCGCTTTCAGCCTGTTGTGGCTGCATGTCAAAAACCAATCTTTGATTTAAAAATCATTTTTGTATCCATAAAGGGAGCCTGGCGAGTGGGCCCTTGAAAGAGCAAAACTGAACGTGAACGAAAACTTCCTGCTCGTGGGGATTCTGGAAGAGTTGGAAGATGTGCTGCTTTTACTGGAAAGGTTTTTACCTCATTACTTCAAGGGCGTGCTCAGTATCTACAAAGACCCAGGTAACTCTGTCTGTAAGCACGCTCTTCTCCGTTTCCAGGGTTAGGCACCTTGACAAGGACTCAGGAAACAAAGGTGGGAAATCATCTCTCTGTTAGTGAAAGGAAGCTCCCTGGGCTTCAGAGCAAGGTTAGAGCCAGGAGATACTGAGGCCAAAACCTTGTGCCTCAGGGCCAAACATGAACTCGCCATGTGTCAAAGGCCCGATGCTTCCATTCCTCCCTTTAGAAAGTGAAATTGGCCAAGTTTCATCCTCCTTGTCCTGAGCATGTTGGGGTGAACCAGTGAATAGGCAGGTGTGTGTCGGAGAATCTGTGTGTGGGCACGAGGGAGCCATTGCCTGATGAGCCATCTCTGGCCCTCCTCCCATTCGCCAGAAGCAAATTCTGGCCCACAGAATAGATAAAGCAGCGTGTTGAAAATCCAGTTATGATTTAACTCTAACAAATGGAGTGGTTTCCAAGTAGACACAAGAACTAGGACGCAGCAGAGCAGTGACAAGGGCTGCCCATAGTGTCGCCATCAATATGATTACTTGCAGAAAGCTGTCGTTTATTTTTCTCATTATTATTTTATCCTGAAAGACAAACAGCACTGTTTCTTTCCCGTTCTTCATCTGCTGCTGCCGAAACGATACCTGTTTGCTAATCTGTTTAGTGTTGTGTTCATTGCCCTGAAGTGGGAGGTCTTATTCTGCCTCGTAGAAACAAGGGACAGAGGAGGGCTCCCCAGGGGTAAGGGCCTACCTGCATCCTCTGCCTCACCTGCCCACAGCCAGGAGGACCTCACACCACACCTGCGTCATGGACAGGTTCCAGTGCCCAGGTGAACTGGTCTGGCTGAGAGGAGCCCGGACTTCTGTTCTATCTGGTGGCCCTGCCAGCACCAGGGACCGGCTGGAGGAAGGCGACTGCCTCAGTCTCACTCAGAGGTAAACTCTGATGTGACCTCGAGGGCCAGCCTTCTGGTGCGTTTCCTCAGCAGGGAGTGTGGTTGCAATAGCTAGAAGCATCACAAACTCTACATTTTCAGGTTTTGAAATAGGGCCTTCCTTTGTCCTTTCAACAATGGGCAATTTAAAGGGTTCAAAAAATGGAAAGAGCCCTCTTGGGCCAGTTTTTGGCTCTACTCTGATCCTTGTTGGAGGGGGAGTCTTACTCTAATTCAGGCTCCTTTGAAGAAAAGGGTTATAATATTCAGTGTTATTTCCCTTCTTTGGCTTTATCTCATTGTATAGTGTGTGTGTGTGTGTGTGTGTGTGTGTGTGTGTGTTACACAGTATGAGGCAAAAGGCTGACCGAGGCTTAGAGACACATAGTTGGCAGATAAGATGAAGGCGCCCTGGTCCCGACCCTTGGGAAGACTGGGTGGGGATACATCGTACACTCATCCGTCTGGGATCTGGGCTTGACACCGCTCACAGGACATCACGGCCCAGCACACCCAAGGCCAGCATCAGAGATGGGCCTGATAGCTAGAAGAGGACGTTTGTTCTTAAATGCTAAAAAACCCACAAAGAACAATCTTAGCCCAGGGCTCACCTACCTGCCATTGGCAGGATAGATGATCTGCACTTCCCAGCTGTTTCCTTTTTCCTTTTTTTGGCCACGCCCATGGCATACGGGGGTTCCCAGACCAGGGATCGAACCCTCACTACGGCAGTGACCCGAGCCACAGCAGAGACAACTTCAGATCCTCAACCTGCTGCGCCATTCACCCGCTGTGCCACCAAAGAACCACTATTCTCTTCATTTATGCACGTGATTTCTCGGGAATTGTGGGCCTTTGTCCCATGATCTGTGAGCCCATTAATTAAAGTAGAACGTATTCTGAAAACTGAGTTACCATCAGCACTTTTATCTTCAGCTCTGCTCTTTCTGCCTATAAATTAAAGAATTTTCAGAGTTCCCGTTGTGGCACAGCGGAAATGAATCCGACTAGGAACCATGAGGTTGCAGGTTCGATCCCTGGCCTTGCTCAGTGGGTTAAAGATCTGGTGGTGTTCAGCTCTGGCGTAGGCTGAAGGCTGCAGCTCCAATTAGACCCCTAGCCTGGGAACCTCCACACGCTGTACATGCAGCCCTAAAAAAAATGAAAATAAAAATAATTCCCCTCCCTAGGGTTTAGCCTGGCAGTTTATGGAATGCCACGGAGGCTTGCTGCCCCAGAGAGAATCTGGATGGGCCAACACCCGCGCCAGTTCACGTGGTTCAGCTGTACTAGTGGTTAAAATAGCGAAACATGTCTATAGTGCTTGTAGCTGGCACTCTCCGTCCGGTGCCCCTGCCTCGATCACACACACACACCCCTCTCTCCACAACTCACAGGGGATCTTCAGGACTCTGACCCGGTGCTTCACTCGGCAACTGTTCTGAATTCAATTAAATATTTTGAACATTAGTACAGGGTAACTCTCAGCTGCCACACGGCACGTACACAACTAAATGAACGTCTGGGTGATGCTCCAGTCACGTTCCCCGTGTTCTGTGGCCTTTCAGGCACCTTCTTGTGAGATCTTTCTATGGTCCCTTTGAGGGCCAAGCAGCTGCCCAGTTGCTTTGTCCAGAGAGTCTGCTTGTCCCCCAAGGCAGGTATCAGGAGGTTGGCCCTCAGGCCTGACCAACTTCTTGGTATATTTTAGCCTTAGCCAAGGCTCAGCCCCTGTATTGAACTGACCCTGGAGCTGGATTAAGATGCAAACACTCCCCTGGCCATTTTTCTTTTATGCTTTTCCTGTTATTTTAAAAATGCAGGTGTGGAGTTCCCACTGTGGCACAGTGGGTTAAGAATCTCACCACAGTGGCACAGCTCACAGCAAAGGCGCAGGTTCACTCTCCAGCCTGGCACAGTGGCTGGAAGGACCTGGCGTTGCCACAGCAACATAGGCCGCAGCTGTGGCTCAGATTCAGCCCCTGGCCTGGGAACTTCCATTTGCTGCAAGTGTGGCCACTAAAAAAAAAAAAAATGCATGTGTGTGTGTATTTTTAGTAACCCCACTCCAGCAATACAAAAAAATATTTAGACCAGTCTCACGGCTGAAGAAAAAAAGCACTAAGAACAATGACTGTTTGGGCAGCTAGTAAGAATAATGTCTGCTACTAGAATGGGTGTCACTTATTCTGAATTGGAATGATCATCATTAATTAATTCTTTCCAGTCAGTACCACTGGTTCCCCAAACCACCAATCTGAGAAGTAAATAACTTCCCTAAATGAGAGCTCAGCTGTCTGGGCTCCTCCACACATTTCATTTCCTATAGGAGGTGTGCTGAGGAGTAAGTTCGTTTCCTAGGAAAAATATTTGAGAAACTTAGTCTTCATAAATTAAAAAAAAAAAAAGTTAGTTATTTTATATTCATGTTTGCATTCTGTGGAGACCCAGTTAATGTATCTCAGAAGAAGTCGATGAGAGTAAGTATTCAAGGTGAAATAAAAAGTTTTAGCCTGGAGTTCCCGTCGTGGCACAGTGGTTAACGAATCCCACTAGGAACGATGAGGCTGCAGGTTCGATCCCTGACCTTGCTCAGTGGGTTAAGGATCCGGCATTGCCGTGAGCTGTGATGTAGGCTGCAGACGAGGCTCGGATCCCGAGTTGCTGTGGCTCTGGCGTAGGAAAGTTTTAGCCTGATGGATAACCAAGAGAAGAGGCTCAGGTATTTCTCACCTGCCGGAGGGGAGTTGCTGCAGTTGAGGTGGGTACCTTGGCACCAACACCCAACCAGCTGCACCCAACTTGAGATGAGTTAGAATCAGGGGGAACCAAAGCCGAAACAGAGTTACAGGGTAAGAGCGACCTCCCTTGTTTACTGTCCAGTGTCATTTTCTATTGATTAATCTCAATTACATGTGTGCATTACTTACCTTTTTAAAATGAGAAGCTTGGAGCCAGCCCAAAGAATTCGAGATTCTGAGATCCATGGTCTTCCACTAAAGTATCAGTGTAAGCGTACAACTCACAGGTTTCTGAGCCACAAGCAGTATGAAGGTTTTTCCCCCTTAGCTCTTAAAATGGACATGCTGGAGTTCCCATCCTGGCTCAGTGGTTAACGAATCCAACTGGGAACCACGAGGTTGCAGGTTCGATCCCTGGCCTCACTCAGTGGGTTAAGGATACTGTGTTGCTGTGAGCTGTGGTGTAGGTTGCAGAGGCGGCTCAGATCCCGCGTTGCTGTGGCTCTGGTATAGACTGGTGGCTACAGCTCCGATTAGACCCTTAGTCTGGGAACCTCCATGTGCTGTGGATACAACTCTAAAAAGACAAAAAAAAAAAAAAAGAAAAAGAAAAGAAAAATAAGGACACGTTGTGGGCTATCAATATTTTTCTTAGGCATATTTTCTTTTAAGGGTTAAAATCAGTGGTGTTAAAGGCCAAACTAAAGCAGCGAGTTCATTAAAAACGGAGAATTAAGTCCGTTGATAGAAGAAAGTCCTCGCGCACATACATATGCCTCTCGCTTGGCGTATAACCAAGCTGTTTCAGTTCAATAGCGCCACCTAGCATCCAGATGTGGAACCCTAGGACCTGATATTTTCCTGTTTTCTTCTTCCTCCTACTTGGGGACCTGAAGGCTCAGGTGTCCAGTCATTTTCCCTCGTATTTTAAATATTTTCCCTCACCAACATTACGTTAGTATTCATTTTCAACTGGTTTCCATCGCAAATGTAAACACTGCAGCCACCGAAGAGAATTTACTAGACTTTTGTGGGCTGTCTTGAGAATCTGGCCACCAACTACTACAAAGGAGAAATTTACGTAATTCCAAACAAATGACTTCCGTACTAACTTTGAGGATTTAAGTTCATTCATAAATTGAGTGTTTTTTTAAAAAAAAACCTTTGACTTAAATATTTTTATACATAGTGGTGATAATAGAGTACAAATTTAAGTATTATTTTAAACTAGGCATGAATGATAATTAGACCTCCCATTAAGAGGACAGTCGTGTACTCTTGGAGATCATTTGCATTGCAGAATTCAAATATGGGGATATGTCCATAGAAAATTTAAATTGGCCTCTTATTCATAAAAAACTGTTATTCTTTAATGAAAGAACACTGGGCTGGGAGTTAGGAGAGACTTCTAGTTCTCTTTCTGTAGTGGTTCTGCCCACAGGACCCAGAGCAAATGCAGCTTTGGGTGGCTGATGCCTAGTGCCTGGAGTATTGATGCTAAAGTATCATATGAAATGTTTTAAGGCTCCTCTTTCTACCTTCTGGTGGTTAGCACAATTACAGGGTGCTTCCCCCCCCCCCCACAATCCTTCTAGGAAGTCCTCACTGCCTTTGTAATTCCCAGGTTTAGTTATGGAGACTTTCGCCACCTAGAGGCCAGGACGAATCCTGGCTGGAGGGTCGTTGCTTCAGAATCCACTCTTCCCTAAGCCAGGGATCCCAGCTCACTCTCTGTCCATCCCTGTCTCCCCACACCATACGCCTTTCTCTAGAGGAGACAGGATATCATCATGGTTAGAGCACAGGGTCTGGAGAAGACAGCATGGGTGTTAAACCCCTCCTCCGATTAACCATGTGACCAGAGGTGAGGTGTTAGTAACCCCTGTACCCTTCAGTCTCTCCATCTGCACAGATGCATAAACAATACTATCGATTTCATAACGTTATTGTGAGACCTACCCGATCATCTAAAGCGCTTAGGCCAGAGCGTAACATATGTTAAATGTTCAGTAATCAGCTATTAGCGTGTCAACCACATGACAGGAGAGAGACAGGGCCCATGTCTGTGGGGAGCTAGGACTTCAGCTCTCTCTGTAACTTCTATGTGAAAAAAAAAGAAAGTGTGGAGGGGAGATGAAGGGAGGGAGAGAGAGAAAAGAAGAAAAAATGAAAATGATGACCCTTCTCTTACTTCATCTGTAAAAGCTGACCTATGTCTGCAAGATCACGTGCTTTTAAGAAATAGCATTTCTGACTTGGAAGGAGCAGAACAGTTATATTCTGGCCAATATCTTATTCTGGAAACAATCATAAGGAATAAGTTTAATGGAAATATACTATAATGTCATGCTCAGGGGCTGAAAAAAAATACCATCCAAGTGACTGAGGATTTTTTTTATACCTAAACTCTTATCAGAAATATCAGAGTTAAATTTTCAACTTTAAATGAAACCCACGGTTGAGATGTGATTGGGACCAGTTACCATTAACTGGAGCTGAATGTTGAATATTTCAGACTTTTATGTATCATTTTATTTAGTAGATATAAGATGGGTGTCCAACAATTTAATTGAGGTCTTCATTTTAATTAAGACCTTAAAAATCGGTGCTTGAAAACCTTTATTTTCCAAGTGCAGAAAGAATTACATACTGCAGAACCCCCTGTAATTAATTAAACTGTCCAGCAGGTGGCAGTGTCTCTCCATTTTCTTGAGGAAGTACCTGTGGTTTCCTAACAGCTTGCATCTGCAGATAGGAGTTTCACAGAATGCTTGAACACAGAGGAACAGTTATGCCCATTTTGGGGCCTAAAACTGGGATCATGTCAAAAAGATTCCAAGTACAAATGATTGCAGAAGTCCAGAGTTCTTTTGGACTTATAGGAGAGCCAATGGAGTCAGAAAGGGGGGTATGGTTTATAGTCAAATAAGTTTGTGTGGGTTAAAAAATATATATACTATCAGTTTTGGTTTTATATAAATCACCCATCATTCTACAATGATTTTATTAAACATGCTGTTTTTCATCTTTTATTTCTGTTTTTATTGCCCACTTCTTACTACTTTTGTACAACAAGCCCCAAAAATATTATGGAACCTCGCAGGGATACAACTGATGGTCTGGAGAAATTCAGACTATCTACAGACACCAATGAAATTGTTTTAAAAACTCAATTATCATTTATAAAACGAGGACCGCACTCTGTTATTGGTTCATCTATCATCCATATTCTCTATAAAGATTTGTTTTTCACCACTCATCTCCTAGGCTCAGATTCGAAACATGTCGGTACTGCATTTTGTGTGTGTGTGTGTGTGTGTGTGTGTGTGTGTGTGTGCATCCATTCATGTTCAAACAACTAAACTCCTCCCTATGCAGCAGTGGCATCTGAGCACATAGCCTTACAACAGAAAATCAACAGCAGCTACTAAATAACAATAATTCACATAGCAATGTGCAGTTTATAAAGCACTTGCATATAGAGGACCTCATGTGACTCTTACACAAATCCTCTGAAGCTGAAGAAGACACAGTCTTTATCTCATTTTCTAAATGAGGAAGCTGAGAATCAAAGAGTAGAACGGCTTGCCCCCAGTTAGCCAGTCCTAAGAGCCCGCAGTGATTCCAGCTTCTGTCCCCAGAACCGCCACAAACTCCATCAACCTGTGACCCTCCTAAGATCCTTTGTATTGAATCACTAATGCAGAAGTTACTGGGTAGTAAGTGCTTTTACTTATCTTAAAAAGAAAATCTAGGAGTTCCTATTGTGGCCCAGTGGGTTAAGAACCCTGCTAGTTTCCATGACGATGCGGTTTGATCCCTGGTCTTGCTCAGTAGGTTAAGGATCCGGCGTTGCCACAAGCTGTGGCATAGGTCACAGATGCGGCTCAGGTCTGGTGTTGCCTTGGCGGTGGTGTGGGCCGGCAGCTGCAGCTCCGATCTGACCCCTAGCCTGGGAACCTCCATATGCCGCAGGTGTCTATAAAAAGGAAGAAAAAGAAAGAAAATCTATAGGAGTTCTTTTGTGGCACAGCAGGTTAAGGATCCAGCATTGTCATTGTAGCGGCTTGGATTAGATCCCTGGTCCAGGAACTCCCACTTCCGTGGGTGCAGCCAATAAATAAATAAATAAATCTATAGATGATTCAACATATGGTGTGACTTTATAGAAATACTCCCCAAAATATTTCTCTTTTGTGAAGACTAATATTTCAGTAGCAGGTGGAACCTGCAAACACTAGAAAAATTCAACGAACACTTTAGACAAATGTTTAAGTGTCTGCAGTACACACTCCAGTCTTGGGAAACAGCCGTGTAAAGATAAAGGAAACTATATCTGGCCTGAACGCCCTCATCAACAGGGCCGGAGAGGCGCTTCCTATTGGAGATGTTTGTGCCGGGCCTTGAAGGGTAGCTGTTTGCGGTGGATCTGGAAGGGGGCATGGTGGGCGGGAAAGTATGACATGATTGCAAGCCCACAGGGGTGACGGCGCGGGAGCACTGGCGTTCGGAAGGCTGAGGGGCGGGCCGCCCACCTTGGCGCTGGCCTGCTGACCCTGCCTCTTGGAGCTGAGCCCCCAGTTCCTCACAGCCCAGTCACCTTGCTGCGCAGACAGTCCTGCCCATGGCAGGAAAAGCATCCGCAGCCTTAGATCTCTGTGCGGTGCAGCCTGGAACTGAATCACTCGTGCCCACCCCAGAGCCAGTGGCCAAGCGACGTTGCCAGAGGGCCGTGTGTCACCCCCACCCCCCAGGTTCCCTGCCCTCTGCCAACCCTGAGCACCACCCAGGGGCCCTTCCCTTCTTAACTGTGTCTCAGGGACACTGCCAGCTTCCCAAGTCCCTCAGGCCAGGCTTCTTCCTCTTGGCTTTGCTTTCAGTTTCTGCACCTAAGACCCTGGCACCCGCTGGGCCTGGGGTAGCTCATTGGCTCCAGTTGGCCCTGCCCGGTCCCACCAGGGGGCCGACCACCCATCTCCAGGCCCATCTACTGCCCTGCCCGACCCCCTAGAGGCCCCTCTGCCCACCAGCATGGCCTCCCCTCCCATCACCAGTCACTCCCTGACTCAAGGGTGAGCTGGCTGTGCTCTGGACGCTGCCTCTGTCTTCCTGGCCTCCCTCCCTGGGAGCCCTTGGGAGCGTCCGTGCAGAAGCTTCCCCGAGTCCCCACCTCCCACGCCATGCGCCCTGGGAGATCTCGTCTAGGTCCCAGCCTCATCTTCTGGAGAACCCCAGATACCCCCCAGTGTGGCCAGGCGTGGGGTGTGCAGTTTTCTGTCTTATGATTCATTTCCCCAGACGAGAAGCTGGCTCATGGCATCTGGGCGTGTGGTGGAGGTACCAGCATTCTTCTGTGTTTAGAGGTGAATTTCTTCTCCTCGGGAATGTGAGCACTTCTACTTTGAACAGTTTTGAGTCGAACTGGACAGTAATATGCTTTGCATGGAGTAAGAGTATTACTAAGGGTGGAATTAGTCACCACGAGTTTCAATTTTTGGACTCTCGTGGTAACTCTGCAAAGATGAAGATCTCCTAAAGCCTGGGCAAAGAAGATTGGAGACCTTCCCCAGAGGGTGGCAGTTGATCTTTTTCTTAAAGGCCCTGGGTGCTCCCTGCTCTTCCATGCCCCAAATGCCAAGGTCCCTACCCACCGCAGGGACTGAGGTGGTGCTGCAGAAAGAGCCCTGTGGAGAGAGCTGCAGAGCTGTCTTTGTGCCCTTGGCTCACAGCCTTGCCTCGCTGACATTCTTTGCTTATAAAGTGTACCCCCAGCTGCGGCGCAGTACAATCCTTACCCATTTTGCGTGACTCAACATTTTACAATAGAAGCTTCTATTTTTGTTCAACTAAATCTTGTTCAAATAAAACTATCGTTTCCTGTCTGTATTTTTTTTTAATATCTCAGACATTTTTATCAACATATAATGTCCTAGCTTTTCACCTCGTGCCAATGGTATTGGACTATGAGAAAACACAGGAAAAATGCGACTAAGCCTGTACACAGAAACCTGCAGTATTCAGTGGTTTCTTGTGAGCAGTTTATTTCATTGTTCACAAACCCATAGAGAAATCAATCAAATTCTCCATGGATGAGAGCAGGAAAGTTTTGCTTGTTGAGTGGGAGTTTCAGATACTCTGACTGGCAAGTCTCACCTCCCCAGTCTTCACATGAAGCTTCTCAGTCTTTCTGTTGCCTTGTCATAGCCAGCCACTACCAGAGCTGCTTTTCAAAACACGTTTGCCTGGAATTTCACCTTCCTATTTTTCAACTATAGTTTATACATTAAAGTAGCATGTGTCCATAATGAAAAATCAAATAGTACCAAGGACATAGAATGAAAAGCAGTCGTTTCCTATTGCATCCTTCTCCATCACAAAGTCGTTGTGCAGAGGCAAACACTCTGAACAGACTTAGCTGTTTTCTTCTGCTCATCACCGCACGAATTATAACTAGTAAAGCACAGGCTTGTTGTACTTTTATTGTTTTGTTGTCTTGATTTGTTTATTTGAAGCACTGTATAGTTCTCTAATTCCACCACTCTGATCTCTTCTTCCCGCCCGGCCCTTGCCCCCGCCTCTTACAAATGTGGCTGTATCCCCATTTAACGTAGACTTACTTAATGCTGATCCAAGTGGTACACCACCATCTTGTTTCATTTCTTGTGTAATTTATGGCTTTCCCTCGAATTGATTATCGCCTTGGTGTTTTTTGATTTGTTTAGATCTATTTATACCTATCGATTTTCCTATGTGCCATGAGCTCTGCTGTGTCAGTATTACTTTTGCTGTCTTTTCACTGTTGTTATCAGATAAGTATATCCATTCTGTTTCCCACCCCACCTCATCCCAGGACCACTCCCCTCCTCCCCACCCAGAGCTCTAATTTCCTGCTTCAGTGTGAGCCAGTGGCTCAGAGGCTCCCTGCACAGCAACTTCCCTTTACCATTTTATGGAATGTTTTGTACCCCCGGTCTCCTGAATCCCTCATATTTTATTTCTGGACTTAATAACTCATTTCACTCCAAGATACTCTCAAGGTGCTTCCTGATAAAAGGTACACGGGTAAATTCTTGGAGTCGTTGCATGTCTGAAGAGCTCAATGTTCTTCTCGCTCCTGTGATGGCCTGTTTGGCTGGGGATGGATTTCTTCACACCCATGCCCAGTCTTCATACCTGCATTCCATCTCCCCCTTTGTTTTCTCTGACTTCGTCGTTCCCTCTCGAGAGCCTTCCTCTTACTCCTTTAAGGAAAATTTACAGCCGCATGCCTCGGTGTGCTGTGTATTTAATAGATATGTTTAAACTGAAAACTCATGTTTTGGATTTCTGGGTATTTTTCTTATGACCCTTCTTTCATAATGTTATCACCCCCGTTTTCTCTCCTTCGTTTCTGGAATGCTGTTGGTCAGATGTTTCAACCCCTAGATGCATCCTCTGTGTGTGCTTTATTAGCTTTTCCTCTCTTAATGTCCATTTCTTCAACTTTTTCTCTCTGGATGAATTCCTCAATTTGTATTCCTTCAATTCAAGTACTCTTTTTTTTTAATCTTCATTTTTTCTTTTTGCATAATAATCATGTTCTTGTTTATTGCATACAACCTCACCTTCAATCTCTGAAAACTACACAGTGTTTTTTTTTTTTAAGTGTTTTCATCTAACATTTTCTCTGTTTACTCCAGGCTCTTTTTAATGGTTTTCATTGGTTTGGGCCTCGTTTTCAATCCAAAGTTTCTCCTCTGGTGATTTTTGTCAGAACTCCTCTTTGAGGATGAGACACTAAAGAGCTCCTTGAAAGTGCTGTGCAGGAGGGGAGGCTTATCAGCGCATGGATGCGCTTGGAATGATCAAACAGCAATAGGAGTTTCAAGGAACATTTGCTAGTGATTTCAGGTCTTCTTTTGTCTCTGGAGTTGATTCCATTTCCCCACTGAAGAATTCTCCAAACGTCTGCTTGGGGGATGGGCAGTGAGGTGGGGGTGGAGGTGCAGGACACATGTCTGATTGCTGGTGTGGGACCCGGAGCCAAAGGTCTGCATTGGGGTACCATTCACTTCTTTGTTCTCATTGGAGCCTATGCTCTCCTTTCTCTCCTCAGGGTTAGCCAATCAGTCGGGAGCCGCTGCCCAAATGCTTAGATCGTCTGCCTCTAGGCAGTGGAGATGGGGAAAGAGGCTTTGCGGGATACTTGGCTGTATGCAGATATGGAGCCCAACTGCTTGACCCTCAGACCACCTGCCTTGTGCCCAGCTTTCCCACCTGGGCTACCTGGTGCCACTACCTGCAGGCTGAGCTGACACTGATGTATGTCCCCCCTCTGCCACACCCAGGGCACTCCTCCAACTGCTTTCCATCTTCCAGATATTAGTGGAGGTCTTTCTTCCATTGACATCCTTCTCCAGTTCTTCATCCTTGTGATCTTGCAATCTTTTGATAAACTCATTATCCTGTGCTGTCATTTTAGTGAGGTTTTCGAAGCGGAGGTATTGAAATTATGTCATCAGCCCCCTGCATTTGGCTGAGAATGTCCTAACTACCTGACCTTTGAGGCTCTACACTAGTTTTGTTTTTATAGCTCCTATCTGGGTCTCTTATACATGTTTCTTTTCTTTTCTTTTCTTTTCTTTTTTTTTTTTTAAGGCCGCACCCACAGCATATGGCAACTCCCAGGCTAGGGTTCAAATCGGAGCTACAGCCAGATCTGAGCTGCATCTTTGACCTACACCACAGCTCACGACAATGCCAGATGCTTAACCTTCTGAGCGGGGCCAGGGATCGAACTCCCATCCTCATAGACACTAGTCAGATTTGTTTCCACTGCGCCACAGTGGGAACTCCCTGTTGTACATGTTTCTTTCGAGGGACGTCTGCAGAGCTGTGATGTGACTCGGGCTCCCATAGCACTGCCCTCTGCATCAGTATCTTGGGATTGCAGTACTGATGAAATTTTGAAAGCAAAACAAACAAAAACAAGGTCCCCTAATGGTAATTTATTAGTTAAACCCCTTAGGGTTTTTTCTGACTCATATTTGCTATGATGGGGCTCCAAATTACTACATTTTTAAAAATTACCTGGAACACAGATCAGGGCCATATTGGAGATTTATTTGATGGGAGAGAATATAAATTACAAGAACCGGTAAAAAGGCACTCCCATGGGAGTCCTGTTATGGCTCAGTGGTAATGAACCCAACTAGTATCCATGAGGACACAGGTTCAATCCCTGACCCCACTCAGTGGGTTAAATATCCAGTGTTGCCGTGAGCTGTGGGTCGCAGATGTGGCTCAGATCCCGCCTTGCGGTGGCTGTGGCGAAGGCCAGCGGCTACAGCTCCGATTAGACCCCTAACCGGGGAACCTCCATATGCCATGGGTGCGGCCCTAAAAAGACAAAAAAGAGGAGACCGTCTCATGGTCAGAGGAATCCCTGACCATCCAAAGATGCCATTCCAACCTGACTTGGCAGAAACATGCGCCTCCATTTCCTGTGCTGTCCGTGTCGTGTCCGTAATCTGATTCGAGGACACTGACAAAGGTTATCTCAAGCCTGGAGAGTCGAGGGCTGCGATCCGTGAACTCCGTCCACCCAGGACCAGGGGAAAAAGCAGCCCCTGAGAGGCTTTCTCGGCAGCAGCTGCTTTAGTAGCAGTAGCAGCGGCTCATATAACAAATGTTTCATGACGAAGGCAAACAAAAGCCAGCTCTGAAATTCCAGCCACGCCATGTCCAAGCCAGTTCAAAATCGTATAACCACTCCGTTCGAGTTTTTTCCCGTCTCTAAATGCATTCCATATGAGCCGTGGTGTGGGGACTGCTGGGATCGCCTGCATTCACTCAGAGGGCTGTTTGTAAAGCCCAGACTGAAAGGAAAGTAAGTCAGTGGGAAAACAAACTCAAGGAGAACACGGAGACTCAGGTGTGGGAGGTGTGTTTGCCTTCCCCAGCCAGGCATGCCCCCTGGAATGGGGCTGGAGGCTGGAATTCTTTACCCTAACTCCCCCCTCCCCACCCCTTGGAGGCCTGGAAGCAGGACTGTGCTCCGGTGGGGCCCCTGGGTCTGCATTGGCCTTGGCCGTGGCTGAACACCACTTCTCAAAGTGTGGTCCGAGGACCGAGGCCAGCCCGGAAGCTGCTCACTACTAGCCCATGATGAGATGAGGTGGCAATTGAAACTTTGATGGTAATTTGGCATGGCCCTGATTATTTGTTAATCACTCCTTTTTATTGTAGCTTACAAAAGTATCCATCTGAGAGGGGGGACGGGGGCAAAAATCAGAGCTCTTTCGAGCAGGGGTGTTGTAGACTCTCCCGCTGGCTTGGGCTGCCCAGGTTGGCAAGTTGCAAGGCCATACAGTCAGCAAGACCAGCCCTAAGGCATTTGGGGTTTATGAGGCTCCATGATTCTTCCACGTGGTTTTGCCTTCTTGGCTTCAAAACTCAAGCTGCTGTTCCACAGCTGTCACCAAACATCCAAACTCAAGAAGTGACACTTTGAAAGGCCGCCTTCCTAAACCTGGTGCCTTGAGCTAAAACCTTTAAAAGTGGAAAGAATAAGACTTTTACACTTAGCAAAGTACCTTCAATTTATGTTGTCTCACTTCTTCCGCACAACCTGGTTAAGTTGTGTTGTAGGTTGGATTGTGTCCCCTCAAAAGGTGTTGAAGTCCTAACCCCATGTATCTGGAAACGTGACCTTATTTGGAAATAGGGTCTTTGCAAATATAATCATGTTACGATGAGGTCCTTTGGGGTTAGGATGGACCTAAATCCAAGGACTGGTGTCCTTATAAGGAGAGAAAGATTCAGAGACACAGGGAAGAAGAAGGCCACATGAAGGTAGAGGCAGAGATTGGAATTATGTTGCCACAAGGCAAGGATGCTAAACTCATCAGCAAGGATAGTCAGAAAGTAGAAAGAAACAGGGGAAAAATGGGGGGGGGGTTCCATTGTGCTGCAGCAGAAACGAATCTGACTGGTATCCACGAGGATGCAGGTTTAATCCTGCCTCGCTCAGTGGGTCTGGGATCCGGCATTGCCATGAGCTGTGGTGTAGGTAGCAGATGAGGCTCAGATCCCGCGTTGCTGTGGCTGTAGTGTAGGCCAGCAGCTGCAGCTTCAATTCAGCTCCTAGCCTGGGAACCTCAATATGCCATCGATGTGGCCCTAAAAAGTAAAAAAAAAAAAAAAAAAAAAAAAGAGAGAGAGAGAGAGAAAGAAATAGGAAAGATTCTTGAGGTTTCAGAGGGAGCATGGCCCTGCTGACACCTTGACTTTGGACTTCTGACCTGTCCAAAGGATACATTTCTAGTTTTGCTTTGGGGGACACTGCACCCATGGCATACAGAAGTTCTTGGGCCAGGGATCAAATCCAAGCTACAGCTGAGACCTACACCACAGCTGCAGTAACGCTGGATCCTTCATAGCACCACAGCAGGCACTCTCATTTCTGTTGTTTTAAGCCACTCATTTATGGTAATTTTATGGCAGTCCTAGGAAACTAATACAAGTAGTAAAGCTCATCTCATTTCCTTACATTTCAACCAACAGTGAAGGAGGGTACCCTTTTCTCCATGCCCTCCTCTCCAGCATTTGTTATGTGTAGACTTTTAATGATGGCCATTCTGACTGGTGTGAGGTGGTACCTCACTGTCGTTTGGATTTGCAATTCTCTAATAATCAGTGATGTTGAGCATCTTCTCAGCCTATTGGCTGTTAGTATGTCTTCTTTGGAGAAATGTCTATTTAGGTCTTCTGCCTATTTTTCAATTGGGTTGTTTTTTTATTTTTGAGTTGTATGAATCGATTGTATATTTTGGAGAATAGGCCCATTCTCTGGGTTGTCGTCTCATTTTCTCCCATTCTCTGGGTTGTCGTCTCATTTTTTTTTTTCTTGCAGTTTCCTTGGCTATGCAAAAGCTGTTGAGTTTAATTAGTTAGTCCCACAGTTTATTTTTGTTTTATTATCATTATTCTAGGAGGTTGAGCAAACAAGATGCTGCTGCAATTTATGTCAAAGATCTTTCTGCCTCTGTTTTCTGTAAGTTGCTTTTTAAATAGAGCATTGAAGCAAGTTTTATTCCATGAGTATATCAAATAGTTTCATCGTAGAATTTTAGTTTTCTTGTGTCTGATTCTTTGTGTCCATTATTTTAATCTGATTTTTATTTGTAGTCTTAATACTTTTCCTGAAAAGTATCTCCAGCAGATAAGCACCATAAAAATAAAATCTTATTTTTGGAGTTCCCACTGTGGTGCAGTAGGTTAGGAATCCAGCTGCCAGAGGCTCAGGTCATTGTGGAGGTGCCGGTTCGATCCCCAGTCTGGTGCAGTGGGTTAAAGGATCCAGCACTGCTGCAGCTGCCTTGTAGCTCACAGCTATGACTCCAATTCAGTCCCTGGCCTAGGAACTTCCATATGCTGTGGATGTAGCCATAAAAATAAATAAATAAATCTTATTTTTTTAAGTAGGTCAATCAGTGAAAGACCTTCTCTTTAGTCTGCAGGCATCCTTTTGAGGAAGGTGTGTCCCTTTCCTGGGTGCTAACAACTCAGCTCCATGGCAGTTTTTAAGGGCTCAGAAGCATCCTGGTAAAGGCTCCCAAGGCCTCTTCTTACCAGATTCTTTTTCCGTGACCTGAATACGTTTTTCAGCCGTCTCACTAACATGCTGTAGTAGAGATGTTCTTTGACCCAATGAATGAATTATGCCCAACATTCCTCTTGCTCTGGGATCCTGTCTCTGATGGTCCCGTAAAGCCTCGTGGGGAACAGTTGTACAGAAATGTCACCTACTTTGGTAAAACATAAGTAGAGCCCATCATTCCCAGGAAGGAAATTTCCTGATGAGGAGAAACAACTGGGTCACTGGTTTAACAAACACCGATTTCGCACTTGCTACGCATGGGCCAGGCAGCATGTGAGCGCTTTATACACATTAACCCATTTGATAGTCGTGAGACTTATCTCTGTGGCTGAGTTCCTCCTTGCACTGCGGCCTCTGTGCTCCACTCTGGGAAGGGTTGTGCCCACCTGGTTTAATAGCAGGCAAAGAAAGCTTCCCCTTGGACCTCCAGCCCAGTGAGCTAGATCTGGTCCTGCAGGAGAGCAGAGAGAAAGGCACAGAGATAGGAGCATAAACCTGGATAATTTGGCTGCTGACTCTTTCTGGCATCCCAAGGTTCAGAGCCAAGGAAAGACCTGGGGCTGGGACATTCCTGCAGCGGGGCCCCTAGTCCATGCTCCTTGCTCTTGTGGAGGGTGTCTCCCTCTTCCTGGGGAGCCCCATTCCCCAGCCTTCAGGTCCGTCCTGAAGACCATCCGCAATGATGGAGAGTATTGCTCGTGGTCTCTGGACATTGGGAAATGCACGAACCACAGTCTGGAAGCCTCTTCAGGGGTCGTTCCCTCCCATACCTAGAGACCCAGGTCCCTCTCTCACTCGTGCTTCACCATGGCCAGAATGGACCTTCCTCACTGTGAGCAAAGGGAGTCTCTCTTCTGCATCCTCCTGCTGCATCCTTCTAGTTAAATCGCCCCCCACCCCCGCCCCGGTGCCTGCCTCCAGCCTTCCAGGACCCCTGGATGCCATTCCTATACCCTGAATTGCCCTCTCTGTGCTCATAGACCTTGCCACCTGAAGCAGCCTCTTTAAAAAAGACCCATGGTTTGTGGCACACTCCCTCAGAGTCCTGATAAATAATTCTAGATGTGGGAAGGGATTAACAGCTGACAGTAACACAACTTGTGCTGCCCAGGGCCATTTCTAACAATCACGACAATAGCAGTAACTCCTAGAACCGTGCTTTGCACATTGTGAATATTCAACAAAAAGTTATGGAATTAATATTGAAAGCATTCTGTGTGGACTTTCTAATTTCATCCTCAGAACACCCCAATGGCGTAGGCACTTTCATTATTCCCATTTTACAGATGAGTACACTGAAGAATAAAGAGATATAGATGACATCCCTATTTTGTGAGGAGATTCCTTAGAAAATGATCATTTCACTTGCATTCTGTTATATATAAAGTCAACGTGATTTTAAAGAGCTTTTCAGAAGGAGCTGTGTTGCTTTATTCATCTCAGTTGAGTGCACTGGCAATAAAAGGAGAGGATGTGACCGTCAGTTGGTCATTAAGCCAATTCATTATTTTACGTCTTTGGCACTTCTTTCCATTATCACATCAGCAACTGGGACAGAGGCTGAGATCTTGATTGCCTTGGCATGTGGTAATAGGCTGTTTATGCCAGTCGCTCACCCTAGGTCCTGAGCACCAGGATTCGGAACGTAACCACCGCACACCCTGCTGCCTGTGGTTTAATGGGCTCCTCCTGCGGCTGTTAGTCCACTTCAAGGGAGAAATTGTTCATGGCAAATCCAAGCATGGGCCAGGCTGCGACGAACAAGGGCTTTTTGTAGAGGTGTGGGTTTCCACGAGCACCAGAAAACCATACCATTTCGAGGACTATCTGTTCTGCCCATAGGAATGGTTCTTAACCTGAAATAAACACCACGTGGTTTTCAGGGACTCCTTACACTGGCCCATCCCCAGCCAATCAGTATGAAAATATCTGGTGTGCCTGCCTTTTTTTCTGGAAGCAAAGTACTTTCAGATTTGCACAGATGTTCCCAACGCCCCCAAACAGTGAAAATCCCAGTCTAGGTGTAAGGCCAGCTCCACAGGCCTCCCACGCTCGCGTTCCACACCCGCCCTTTCCAATGGCTGGGCTCTGGGAGCGCCTGCTCACTGGCCCCATGCCCATCCAGCTGGACTGGAAGCCCTACCACAGAAGAGCAAGGCCCATGGGCGTGAGTCTTGACACAGACAGGCCTGGCCTGATGGGGAATGACCAGAAGGACCATTGAACTGGCCTGGTGGACTGAGCTCGGCCATCTTCTTTGGAGCCAGAATATAATATCCAGCTCATGCTCCAAGTGGTGACGAAAGCTTGTGTTTGTTCAGGGCAATTTCCGGCTCGGCCCCACACCTAGACTTCCACGTTACAGCGTAGAATATTGTCTGCCTAACTATAATAGGGCATGTGAGCTTGTTCCTGGCATCGACCGTGGACGATTAGCTTACTTTCACCAACCCAGAATCAGTCCCCATGGCTATCAACAAAGACCCCACAATTCCCAGAGTGTCTATAAGCAGATACCAAACCACATGTGTTATTAGTCTTGATCTTAGACCGTATTACCATTAACTTTGCTTTGGTTGAAAGTGGGCCCCATCATATTGTTAAAATAAAGTTTCACAGCTTTTAAGTGATGAGGGTACGTCACTTTTAAGATGTTTTTCCAGAAGAAAAGGTTAAATCCCAAATACATTTTTGGCTGAAGCGTTGGTTTTAATCGTGCAGAGTCAAAAACTGTAACTAAATTCCTCATAAAACTGAAATCAGTTTCATGAGGGTTCTGCTACACAGTTCCCTCTGTTCAGCCCAAGATTCCTGCTAGTCCCTAACCCTTAAGAAATATTAGCAGATGCTTTTAAAGTGCCAATATTTTTCCATTTAAAAAGACTCTGTTGTCAGTATCTGACTTCTCTTGACATACGGTAGCTTTTTGGGGGCCCCAATTATGGTTTCGTGGTTATAGACTCCTCTTTTCTCTGACTCTCTAGGATCCAAATAATCACCTACATCTACAGTTTTTACCTTTCTGGGTTTTGTTTTCCAGAGGTGATGACGGTGGGTGGGAGTGTTATCCGAATTCTGAATCCATAGGTCAGACTTAAGAGTAAACAAGGCTAGTGGCTTCCACGTCTCATCCAGCCATGGGATGTCTTGGTAACGTGGCATCTGCTACATGCCTGTGGCTCCAGCTCAATACCACCAGGGACAGAAGGCTGGGCCCCACTGAAGGGCAGTAACACATCTGGAGTGCTCCTCAGACGGATCCAAGTCGTTTTCCAGTTCGCCCAATAACGTGCTCAGTAGTCTGATGTTTTGGACACAAACAGCCAAAACTTCTTCCAATAACAAGTGCTGTGGGTATCAGATTAAAGTGGGGCAGGAAACGCTTGCAAGAAGGAATCCACCCAAAATAAAAAGACCAACATGCCAGCATCAAAGCCTTAGTGTTTTGTTTTGTCGTACAAAGTGGAAAAGAATCTTACCCCCTAGTGAGCACACATGGCTGAAATAATCGATGTCTCATGTCTCATCGACCGTGTGCCCAGTTCTGTAAGTTGAGAAGTACCATTCCTTAGGATAAGTGTGTCTAACCCGGTACTGTCTTCAGATTCAGAGAGATTTGGGAGTGCTGAGCTTGAGGCCCAGGGCAAAGTCTTTAGATAAAGGGTGGATGCCTGGACAGGGCTTTTCCCATTGTTAAGAGGTATCGTTAGCTCTTGGGCCTCAGAAACCTGTGTGTTTGAAGTTCATCTCTGTTTTTGTGAAGCTGGTCTCTTTCTGGGGTGCTTTTATGTTCCTTATTTTCTTATAAGTTTCGCTTCATTTTTTAGTAAATTTCTTAATTTCTCTCTTTTTTACTAAAGATTCAGTACTATAGAGGAATAAGGGAAACGGATTTATTTGGTCCACAAACTTGATTCAATGTCCCAAGCATGCTTTTGAGCACCTGCTATGTACCCGACCTTGCTGGGCACAGAACTCACTCACAGGAAAGTGACTTCTTGATGCAGGTGAGGGTCCCAGGGGGGCCCCTCCCCAGGATGGGCGTGACTCTCTTGTCCAACCAGGGACAAAGTGCCAGGAGATGCCAGACTGGGTGGCCCCAAATGATTCCAGTGCAGTGTGGTCACCTCACACCCCAAGGAGCTCCCTCCTGGGGTTGAAGGACTGAGCTTATAGTCAACCAGAGTCTCTGAGAGACAGCAGTGGGGTCTTCTAGTTATCCGCTTGTTGTAATCACCTTTGTGAGTTTTCATGTTTTATTGGAATGGAGATAGAGTCCACTATGGCTCCACCATTTTGCCAGTCACCCAAATTGGGAAGCTCCAAGTCCTTTCAATTATAACTAAAGGGAACCATCCCCCAGAAAATCTGCTTGGGAGCATTATGGACGTTTTCCCAGCTCACCATGGAAAGGGTGCCAGACTGCTGGGGGCCAGACATACGGCTCCTAATTACTGCTGTTTCCTGCAGGCCTGAGAAACATTCAATAGAGAATTGGAGAGAGATTTTTCCTCTTAAATCCATACAGAGCTTGAACACAGAATGTGTGTGCCTAGAACACCTCATTGCAACCCTAGTTATGGAGCCTGGAAGGTTAATTGGTGGACAGAATCTTCTACATTGGTAAGCAGCAGTGGCTTCAACCCTAACCCAGACTTTGAACCCAAGGAGGCGCAGAGGCTTTGGGTTGGGTTGTGCAGGCCACTCATGCTGAGTGTCACAGGTTGGACCCTCAGCCAGTCTGCTGACCAGAGCTGAGGCCCGAAGGCTTAGCCCAGCCACCGGGAGCCTGGTTCACTTTGCATTGTCCTCAACATTCTGTTAGGAAGCAAACAGCTGCTCTTTCACAAAAGGATTCTTCTATTCGCAAGGGTTTCTTCTCCCTTCCTGAGATGAGCAAGCTGTATAGACACAGGTCACGGTCATGGGCTTCAGAACCAATAGACTTGGGTTTGAAACCAGCTGTAATTCATAGCAGCTGTTTCACCCCGGGCAAGTTTCTTAACCCCTCTGTTTCAGTTTCTCATCTGAAGGAAGAGAATGGTAACCTCCCCAGGCTGTCTTGAGGATTAATGGAGATAATGTACCCAAATGTACTTTCTGGGGCACTTTTCAAATCATCTCATTTGATTCCTCGTTTCAGTCTCTGTTAGGGCAGGATTTTCACAAGTGCTCATGCTAGTCCAGTCTTTGAGTTGCAAAGGAGAGACCAACGCGATGGTTCCAAAGTCTGTTTGTCATAGTGTTGAGTTTCCGTGTTCCCTGGCATGCTCGTGGCGGGGGTGTGGCCCGTGTTCTCTGCGGGCTGCAGCTTTTCCTGTGGTGGTGGAATTGCCCTTTTAGTTAGTGCCTACTGACCTGGGCAGCTGGACTTTAAGGACGTATCCCTTTTGAGAATTAAGGAGGAATTCTTTTCCTTCTGCATGATTTTGAATATCACCTTGAAGTCAACAGCTAGAGTTGTTTCCTGATGCAGATGCAGAGGGTGCATGAAGTTGACCGACCACATCCCGGGGCACATTCCCACGTGTAATAGTTTATTTGCAATTTAAACCAAGAGTAAAAATACAAACACACCCCATCTCAGATGCAAATTGAAGCCAGGCTGTGTTTCCACATATCTGCAATGGAGTTAAGTAACCTAATGGAAAAAAGGATGGGGCCAATACTTAGACATATTTTGCTAGTGGTCGCCAGTGCCAAATTAACATTGAGGTTTTAGGAAGAGGTAAGAAATACGTACAAGATGGTATGGTGATCACAGCCCTCATTTCTTAAATGTGCTAGAACTAGGATTTTAACACCAAGGCTCATGAGTCAGAGTCAGGGAGACACATTTTCATAACCATTCATGGAGCGTTTCAAAATGTAAAAATCCTCTTGGCTTTGTGAAATTTAATCTTTTGTGCTTCTCCCACCGCTTGGCCATTTTTTGTGTAGTATGCTTTATGAGCTCAGAATTTTTCATCACTGCTTCTCGCCCTTGAGAGACCCCAGAATTTGTACTTGAAACGTGAGCACCGAACAAGAACTATCACAGAAATGCAGAACAGGAAGATGACCCATGTTCATGCACGAAAATGTAGAATATTGTCAAAGTGTCATTATTCTTAAATTTGCATATAATTGAAAGAAAAAGTTTTAAACAAAGTGAGTCTCAAACTTAGCTGGAAAAAGAAACATGTGAGATGGCTAGAGTTTTGTTTTGTTTTTTAAAGAAATTAGAAGAGATTTGCCCTACAAGATTCTATCAGAAAACTCCTGGGTTTAGTATGATGGCATAAAGGCACCAGCTCAGCTCAGACAGCTCAGACAGACAAGTCAATGGAACAGAAACAGATGCCAGGGTAAAAGTGCTGTGATATAAGTTAGAGATCATTACAAAGAAAGAGTAAATAAAGGTGTGAAATAGTTGACTAACTCTTCAGAGAAAAAATAGAATCCCCATGTTATATCATGGACCTTAATAAATTCCAGATGGTTCTAGAGAGGTTTTTTTTTTTTTTTTAATGTAAACAAGAGAAATAGAAAAAAATAGGTGGCTCTTTTTGTGATGATGGGATATTACTAAGAATTTACCAAGTATAAAAGCAATAAAACATGTATATTTATGCAAAGAATAAAGAATATATACGCTTAACTAAAACTTTAAAGTTAAGCATATCTAGTTGGCAGAAATATTTTTTTTGCAGCAGTGAGAAGATAGCATATGGTTAATATCTTATCTTTAATATATAAAGCATTTTTATAAATCCATAAGAAAAACACCAGCAGGGAAAAAAAAAAAGAAAAAGAAAAAATACAAGTGGCCAATAAATATATTAAAAAATAAACCCAGCCTCGCACATTAAAATGAGACCTTATTTTCTATTAAAATGTCTGTTAAATGGACAAATTCCAGCAGAATAAGAATCCCTGGGGAGAGCAATTTTTCAGAGAAATGTCATTTTAGAAGAATGTGAGAAGAAGGGCAAATTGGAGTAAAAAGTAATTATTAATAAATATTAAGAGTAAATTAATAATACCCATCAAGACCCTTCAGAATGTCATAGCTGGGGGTCTGATAGAAGTATCCTGTGTCTTGATTATGGCAGTGGTTTCACACGTGTATAAAGCTATCAAAACACATTGGTTTAGGGAGTTCCCATTGTGGCTCAGCGGTAACGAACCCGACTAGTATCCATGAGGATGCAGGTTCAATCCCTGGCCTCACTCAGTAGGTTAAGGATCTGGCGTTGCTGTGAGCGGTGGTGTAGCTCACAGACTTGGCTTGGAACCTGTGTTGCTGTGGCTGTGCCGTAGGCTAGCAGCTGCAGCTCCAATTTGACCCCTAGCCTGGGAACTCCCATGTACAACCAAACCAAACAACAACAACAAACTCATTGGTTTGTATACTTTAAGCATGCTTTTTGCTTTGTTTTGTTTTGTCTTGTCTTTTTTTGGCTTTTCTAGGGCCGATCTCGAGGCATATGGAGGTTCTCAGGCTAGGGGTCTAATCAGAGCTGTAGCTGCCAGGCTACACCACAGCCACAGCAACACAGGATCCGAGCCGAGTCTGCAACCTACACCACAGCTTATGGCAACGCCAGATCCTTAACCCACTGAGCAAGGCCAGGGATCGAACCCACAACCTCATAGTTCCTAGTCTTATTCGTTAACCACTGAGCCACGATGGGAACTCCTAAGCATGCTTTTGAAAACATTTAATGACATAGGTGATTTCTCAAAATATGATTGTACATGAAGCGTTGGAGAAAAAAATAGCCATCAGTATTTAGAATATGGTACCGATTTCATTAGAAAAACTCTGTAAGCACAGGAATACAATTAAATTGGAATATCTCCAGGTGTTCATGGAGATATTCACATCTCTGGGTGGTGGGTTACTAGTGACTCTTTTTTTATATTTCCCAACTATTATAAAGTAAGCATATCGAATTTTAAATTTTGGAACAGGATTATAAATTTTAGGAAAACAATTGAATACTCACATGAAATTTACATGGCAAAGGGGGAAGCAGAAAGACTGTCCACTGGATCTCAACGGCATTGCTAGGATTGAACAGAACTTTCATCCCTTCTCTCTTTCATGTTCTTTTCTGCACATGCAGTGACCCTGACCAGGAACAGGTAAATAAAGGGCATCCTTTCCTGGGGAGTGGCACAGATTCATTCACCACCCTCACCCCTAAAGATGCCCACTCTATTATCAGCAGCTCTTTTTTGGATTTCATTAAACTGCCAGTCAAATTCCAGCCAACGGGCCTTTAAAAACCCAGCTTTGGATACACAGACAGCTTTTCTCAGTATTTTTGGAGCTGTCAAATTATGTAGTTTTCTGACCTTGAAATAGTAACATCCTATGTCTCTTTACTTAATTTTTTTAAGTCTTGAGATTTTTATCTTGCTGTATGAACTACAGTGTAAACACCATAAGGGCAAGAATTGGCTTTCTTGGCCTGAAGCCTTGGCCATTGGGGGCAGTGATGTAGATATTTAGATGGTTTAATTACACAAGTTTTGCTCGTAGATCTTTTCTGTTGCAGCCTGACCATCCTTAGTCTGAAAACAAATTAACTTTACTCGGCAGTAGCTGACTCACCTTCCCCCCACCCACAAATCATCGTCATATTAAGATTAAATGTCAGTATCACAGTTTAGCCAAACCAGATGTGAACTATGCAATTATTTTTATGTCAGGGACTGAGGTTTAAATATGCATCCTTTATTTGTTTTTAATTGAGTGATTACAGATAGCACCTAATAAAGTCTGCATGCTCAGATATCTTGAGGTCATTGATTTATTAGGTTTGGTAGGTGTAGACAGTCCAAATTCTGGTCAACCTCCCTGGCATTCCATAGCACAATTCTAAAGGAATGTTGAAATGACATTTGCCTGTTTACTTTTCCTCTTGACTGATGAGGATCCTTTCTGGGAGGTAAACACCAGTGTTATTCAGGAGTGAAGTTTATAAACTTCATTGATATTTTTCAATAAAGTATATCGTCACAAAGCTGCTTCAAAATTAAGTGGCAAAAATAAAAGCCATGGACTTTTCTTTGGATATATATTCGCCATGGTCATTATACCTCTGGTTGATATAAACTGATTTTGAGTTTTTAGAAGAGTAATGATTAATCATACACAAAAATGTTGAGAGTTGGAAGATGTGGGAAAGTAGAAGGTGAAAGGTCAATTGGTATGCCCCTTCTCCCATTTGACTTGGGCCACTGTGTGACTGATTATTTGACTGGCTCTTGCTAGTTCTTTTTCACTTTGTAAAGCCCCACATGCCAAGACTAACCAAGGAGCCAGAGTCTGGGCAACACCTGGGCAGGTGGTTCAGCCAAGCTAGAATGGCAGTTGAGACAGAGGGCACAAGCAACCCAAATCCTGGACATGACACGTGGCTGCAGTCTGGAGACAGATCAGGAAGGCAGCCCAGAAAAGGATGAAAGTGTCGGGGGTGGGTGGTAAAAAGGGGGCCACAGACTGACATAAACCAGATAACTCTATGCTGGATTATGGATTCCACGAGCTGAGACTCAGTAGCCAGGAAACATCTTGTGTAGTCATCATGAAATCTGTTTCACATGGAGCTGTAGGTCTTGCACAGTCGTATTCATGGGAAAGCACCTAAGTTCAAAACTGAATACAACCAAACCTGGTCAACTTTGGGATTCAGCTGACCAGAAAAGACCTAGAGAATTAGGCAGTGTGTCTGCACCTCTTGGGGGCTTCTACCAAGTAGTGGCTATTACTCTGGGGAAAATGAGGACGCCAGCACCGAAAAGTAAAAGGCCTGGGACTGGACTTGATTTTCCTAACACCAATTCATGGGTATTGTTGGGTCTTTTGACTCACCATCTTAAATTCGTCCTATTTGTGTTCTATTATTTAGTTAAGTAGTATGTCATGCCATCAGAAAGCAAGTCTGAACTGATTTTGGCCAAGTAACATAAGCCAGGGAATTGAGCGAGGGGTTGAATGGCACAGCTCCAAATCTTAGCAGGACCATGTTTTGTCCTTTGTATCTTGAGCATTTTATTGTATTTCCCTAAACTGCCCACTATTATAGTGATGGGTGGAAGACAGTTTCATACAAAATGTTTCTTGTATTCTTTTTTTATATATATAAAGCATTTCAGATGCTGCAGTCATGAATTATTTTTTGAAAGCTTGTTATTTGCCCAGCCCAGGAAAAATGCAGCAGAAGAGAAAATGGGTGGAAAAGAGACAGTCCTCCCAAATGGAACTCTGGGGAGAGAAAAAGACACGAAACATGGAAAATAAATTTTTGACATTTAAAGCATCGTACAATCAATTCTAGACTGCATGGCATTAGTAAACAAAATGCACATTGAGAGATGTAAATCAAGTTGACATACACATGGGGAGAGTCTGTCTCTAACTGGGCATGAACGCTCCATAAGGATACAGATCTCTACTTTCACTGCACCCCCAGTTCTTAAGCTTTGAAGCAACAGAGCATCTTGAAGTCTTGATAACTGTAATTACAGGAAGAATAATTTATCCATGTTTCAGTTAAATTTAAACTCAAATTCTTGTGTCGCGGTTGGGAAGATTGGCATTTTTCTGTTTTAGTAGCAGAATACTGCTGCTCCACGAGAACAGATTTTGAGAAAGACAATAATAATAATAATAATAACCACTGTTGTTACGGTTAACACCTATTTGGGAATTTATTGTATCCTAGGCACTTTTTAAGCCCTTTAGATATATCATTTCATTTCATCTTAACAACATCCCTGTGAGATAGGTACTGTTACTGCCGCTGTTTTGCAGATAAGGAAAGGAGTAGATGAGAGGGGAGTCCTAATTGCCCCAGGTCAGTCAGCAGAGCCAGCTCGCAAACTCAGACGTGGGTTTTCCATACCCTTTCCCCTCGACCCCTCCACCGCCTCTCTCCGTGTAAGGAACAAAATCGAAAACATGAAGAGCGGAGGGAGAGGGTGTCATTAATTAAACCTATGATTCTAAGGAAATTTTTTTTCTGCTAAATTCTCAAGAACCCAATATTTCTGGAAATCTTAGAAATCTCCTTTGTGATGAAGTTCATTGATATTCTAGATATGGTACTTTGTCCTTTCTTTCTGCGAGAGAAATATTTTATTAGTTGCAGTTACTAACACTGAGGCCTTAATAAAGTGCTTGCCGTGTCTCAATCTGGTGAACAGTAAAGTCATTTGTTTCAGTCATGTCACCAGCTTTGGCTTTCAGAAGGATTTTAATGAATCGGGGAATGGAATTTAAGAAAGCAAACAATCCAAGGAAAATCGCTTATTTTTCTAAAATAGCAAAGCAGAAATGGGAATCCTTTCCAGTCTAGTGGCTGCAAATGTCTTTTGGAGTCTTAAAAATTCTTAGAGTACATGATTTATCATATAGAACAAAAAGTGATTAGTGAGCATTTCTTTAAGATCTTTTTTAGGATCCTGTCATCATTATTCTGGTTGTTTATAGTATTTCACAATGTATTACTGTTAAAATTATAGCAAGTCAACATTCAGTAGCAACTATTTTTGAAGATATTTATTGAAATATACAATTTATCAGAAATAAATGTGAATGCTAAGTAGTGAAATCAATTTAATACTAATTCAATCTTGTGAGTCTGTTAAAAAGGAATTCTTGGCCATCAAATATTTTCAAGCCCTTTGTTACTTATGAATATCATTGAGATGATATGATGAAAGGCTGTGAATATCAATAAGCTAGAAAACATCCCATGCTGATGTTCAAGGTCTTATTTTTTTTTCCCCTTGAAATTCTGGCATTCTTACCATCTGCTGTGTTCACCTTTGTGTCCACAGACCCAAGTTCATGTGTGTTGGGAGGTGGGGTTCCCACAACAATTTTGAACATGACCTTTTCACTACTTGCTGCCAAAAGGCATAAGCTTGGGTGTCAACTGATGTCAGCTCTTTGACAGTATATGTCAACGTGTTTATCATGTTTATCATACGCTAGGAAGAAGTAGTCACTCATCTATCTGTCTGACCAGGAATGAACTAATGGTGTTATATGGAAACTCATCCCCTCACCAGCATTCTCAGTGGCTAAAAGAATGACATGGTCAGTTGCAACCATTAACTGATCAAAGAATCAGATCTGACTAGCTCAGGGATTGCATAGACGACATGATGGTCTAAAAGCCTTCAGGAATCATCAGGATACTGTTCCTTCAAAGCAGGCTGTCAGTCCAAAAGGCACGAATCAGGGCTTATGTCTAGAACCAGTCTGGGGGAGTCAGGCATGGTCACCAGAAACACAGGCCCGAGGATCGTCAGGCTGAGCCTGGCCATGATCACTGCCGTAGACCTGAGAGAGGGGGCATGGTGGCTTTCATGCCACAAACCATCACCCCTGCTCCGGGCACCAGCAGAGTTTGAGAGCAGGTGTGTTCTTACCTGACCCCATCATGCCCAGCAGCTCTCCACCTTCTGCTGCTTTGGACTTGGTGGGATGAAAAGAGGAGAGACAGAGAAGTTCTTATGCTCCAGACAGTTTTGCAACCTTCAGAAAAAGGAGGGTGGGATTTAATCTACCCAAAGAAGAGCCAAAGAGCTTTCCCTCACCTTTACTTCTCGCCGGCAAGCCAAGCCTTCATTTTCTTGTCTCCAAGAACTGATGATTGACTTAAGTAGCATTAAATTAGAATGAAATCTTTTTTGGTAGAAATGGCATAAAAGTTTTCAAGGGGTACCTGCTAATTCCTGTTAGCATGTTCTGCCACCCTTGATCTTCAACTCCCCATCTCCTTGAGCTCCTGGCTAAAGAAGGTCATGGATAACTTACATTGTTTTTATAGCCTCTTGCCGTTCCAGGTACTGCAGCCACTTTACCTGCTGGGGCCAGAGGTGACACCAGTACTTAATGGGAAAGCTAATGACGTCATCCAGGTCTTATTTAAAAACTTGACATTTTCAGTGACTTTTTGTAGGTTCATTTTATAATCTAAAAGGAAGTGGGACTTCCTGTCGTGGCTCAGTAGGAATGAATCTGACTAGTATCCATGAGGATGCGGGTTCGATCCCTGGCCTCCCTCAGTGGGTCGGGGATCCAGTGTTGCTCTGAGCTGTGGTGTAGGTCACAGAGGCGGCTTGAATCTGGCATTGCTGTGGCTGTGGTATAGGCCAGAAACTGTAGCTCCAATTGGACCCCTAGCCTGGGAACTTCCATATGCTGCAGATGCAGCCCTAAAATGCAAAAAATAAAAGGAAATAATAAGGCAGTAAAGACAAGAGAAATGTGAATAAGAACTGTGGAGCCAGTGAAGACTTGAGACACTCAGCCTTTTGCAAAGACACGGGGACATGGCCACTTTGCAATGTCCCGTGGTTCAGAAGGTGCCAGCGATTATTCTTTTTTCTCCGAAGAGAAATGACAGCGAAAGAGGAACATTTAAAAAACTGAACCCAGGACTCGGAGTCTCTCTGCATGAGAACCCTCAGCCCCCACAGAAACTCGAGAGAGGTGGTAGTGAGGAGTCTCAGGCCCTTAGACTCTGAGCTGTAAGGATGGCAGACGGTCCCGCCAGGAGGTTCCCTCAGCATATGGGCCAAATAAATAAATCATTTGGCAAAAGCCATTAGAGGGAAAGGTTACTAGAAAGTCATAAATGAACCAGCCTGTCTAGGCCTGGTTTTGCTAGAATGTAGGAGCCCCTTGAAATTTTTTAGATGTTTCTCTGTGTATGATTTAAGAAGAAGACGGGGACGTAACTAGCCAGTTTCTATTATATCAAAATGAGGTAAAAATATGGTATGGATTTAATGCTAATTCGTTTATTCAATTTCAACCCGTTAAGGTGTTGTTTTTAGAACATCATGAAACTTCATTTCATGCCCCAGTAAAACTAAAATGTAACGGGTTCCAGCTTTTCCGTTTGTTGATTTTTCTCCTTCAAACATCCTTGATTTTCCAACCTTTGAAGAGATTTTTTTTTTTTTAAACGTCTTGCATGTCATTCATATCATTCTTTTCTTTGGTCACCTCCTCCACCTATGTTTAAAGCACTTTCTACAGGGAACCAGTCCAGATAGGAGCCAGTGATACCTATGGAAATGATACTTTTTTGGAAAACACTAGCCCCATTTTCTTGGCTGCCCTAGAATGCCCAGCGTGGTGGTTCCAGCCTTAGTGGATTGTTTCTTTTTAGCTCTCCCCTCGCCCCATCTTATTGAAGAGGAAATTTGGTGCACAACTACTCAGTTTCAGGCTCCTGTCACATCAGAACTCCTTCCTGGCCATCTGTCCTTTCCCTCCCTTTCACCAAACCACGCTGGTTTCTGTAGCTTCTCACAGCCACTGGCCAGGAGGGTTCCCTCAAGACATCATCCCCAACTGCCTTCATTCCTAACCAGCTGTTGACCTACGACTTAACACCTGTCAGTGGTCCTCCCTTTTTTTCCTTCATAGGTCAGAAGAATGAAAGAGCTTCATTTTTCTCAACAGAAGAAGTTTACATTTCTATTCCACTTTAATGAAAATACTTCCTCCCCCATCTCTTTCTAATAGTAACTTGTGCCCAAAGGCAATGAAGCATTTAAAATCTTCTCTATAAATTTGCACTTCTTATTAAAGTTCTTCTTCTTCTTCTCCTTCTTCTTCTCCTTCTCCTCCTTCTTTCTTCTTCTACCATCTTTCATAGGCAAGTTCCAATTACAAGTACAATTTTATATCACAACCAAATCTTTTAAAAATAAATTGTGAAAAAAGTTATTTTTTTCTTCCAGATTACATTTGCGAAGTTAATATGTCTGCCACATTTTTTCAGTATTTGAATGTTCATATCAAACATTTACTACTGTTGTTCAAAGTAGTAGCCATGGCAGGCAGGCATCAAGACCTTCACGTGGTCCTGATACCTACTGGTATTAGCATATCAATTTCAGACCTTCCTTGAGTAAACAAAAGGACCCCTTCCGTACAGATGCACAGTTGCAGTTTTATCTCATTGTTTTTAGGATTTTGCTTAAAGCAAAAGCAATTTGGATGTTTTATTTATACACTGTCTTAAAGAGTTTGCCATTGAAAATCTGATATCTAACAGAAAGAGAAGGAGGAGGAGATAAGGCTGTTAATTTACAGCCTCCTAAGACCTAGTACTACCCAAGTGCCATAAGTTACCCAGATAAAGTAAATTTAATTTTAAAGCAACATTGGAAACTCTCGGTGGAATTGACAGCATCCTTGGAACTTCATTTCACACTTTCCTGACTTGGGAATGGTTATTTTGAGTAGCACCTCGTATTAGCCTTACTTCTTAATGCCCGGGCAAGGGGTGAAATATCTCACTTATCTGCATGTTTGACTTGCATGAACAGCTGCTTCATTCAAAGTCCTTCAAGGATTTATCAAAATCTGACCATGTTTAACATTCCAGAGAGAACATCCAGGTTGTTGGCTCTTAGGACTTACCTTTAGTTCATTCATCGAGACTGATCACTGGCATAAATATGATGCTCAATCAACAACAAGGGCAATGAAATAGACTGTATTTTGCTACAGAAAATATATCTAGAATGAACAACAAAAGAAAAGCTAGGTTCAGAGTACCCAGTTCATAGAATCTAAGAGTGAGGAGTTATTTACTAAGAATTTCTTGTGCACTGATGTTTTCAGGCAACCACACTCCCGTATTCTGCTGTGCTTAAGTACTTTCTACTCTCGTGAATCGTAAATACAAGATCTTCAAAAAGCCCTGTCATTTTAAAGATTTAGTAAGTTAGGTTAGAGTAGGATTAACCTTGCGTAAAGTTAAAGATGTCTTAAAACTTAGGGAAATTGCGTTACATGAACAGGATCTCTGACATAGGAAAGTAAACGATGTCCCATATCTGTCAGGATCGAAGACCTCATCAGCTGTCAAAAGAAAAGTCACCCCTCAGTGTCTAAAGTTACCATTTATTTTAGGGAGACAAGCGAAAAGACACATGATCAATTCTGAACGTGGATGTTTATCTCATTTTATTTAGTCACAGAAACTGAAAAACAACTCAATGATCTAACAATAGCAAACTGGCGTTTGACCTATAAGACACCCATAAAATGGAGCACATAAAAATACATTGCAAAATATGACTTGGAATTATTAATACTGTAGGTGAATTCTTATATCAGTGAAGTTTTAAAAGACTCTGCAACTAAATAAAGAGTAATGGCAGAGCTCTAGTTTATGATTCATATACATAAGAAAAAGACTAGGAAGATATATATCACTACAATAAATGTATCTTCTCACTCTCTTTCTAAAAGCTTTATCGTCTGTATATTTGCATATGTGTGCACGTGTGTGTATGGATACAGTCTGTATATGCTGTGTACATCATAAACAGAATGAAATGAATTCTTAAGATCCAAGTCGCCTTTCCAACAACTGCGATTTAAAGCTCAAGGCTTATGAACTGCCCAGGGGCTTTATTTTGACCTGATGCATGAGTAGATGAGAAGCTTGGTCTAAATTAACCCTGGAGAAAAAAATAACCGAGCGATGTGAAAAAATGAGACAAAGAACTCTTCCATGGGCATGTCACCACCTGAGTGACTTGGGGCGGCGGGGGGGGGGTCAGCAATTGTCGTTAACACCATCAGGGCTCATCTGAGACAGTCCGTTGTGATTCCAGGAGAGGGCCTCTCCCTTGTCAAAGGAGGTGTGTGTGTGAGTGTGTACACACGTGCACATGCACGTGTGCGTCTAAGACAGGTGGCCTAGGCCTGCTAACGATATGCAGACTGTGAGGAAGAGAAGGAAGAATGTTGCATATCAAGTAAAAGCAGAATTTATGAGATTGGCAGATGCCAAAGGAACTTGGACAGAAGTATAGGGTTAGTGTCTCTCTAGATCTTTTTTGTTCAGATAAATCCATTTGATCAGGATGCCCTCAATAGGCGTTTATACACCTCCATATTATGATTCAAAATAAAGCAGAAAAAGTAACAAAAATGCATTTCTCGAGAATTATTTTGAATAAAAAAATGTATTTCCAACGAATGTGTTAATAAAACCATAGTAAGTCTTCCAATAAGGTGTTTTTTTTTTTTCAGAAGTAGATATTTTCAAACAGAAATACTTGGTTCAGTTGTTGCCGTGAAAATAAGCCTTTCTACTGTTGCTGTTCTCATGCTCACACTAGTATTTTCGTGGCAAAATGCTATTTGGAGAAAGTAGGTGTGTATAATTGGGTATATAAGACATACAGCAGCTTTGTTATGATCTGGGTCAGGAGGCCAAATTTGAGGAGAAAAGAAGCAGGAACAAATGGCCCTCCACCCATGAATTGGGGCAGGAGGGAAGGAAGGCCAACGGGAGAACTGGTCCCTATTACTCAGAGCACTCATGTCTGAGCCGATGAGCTGGGACCCTTCTTCCAGCCTTGACATGTTTAATGCAGAGCTTTAGGATCTGAGTGTGATTGGACGGCTCCCACATCAGCATCGGCTGGGGGGCCACACAGGTTCAAGGTCCCAGCCACAGACACCCTGGCTTCACTCCCTGGCAGCCCCCTTCTCACCCCTCCTCTGATGCTCCAGTGAAGCAGGGATTTGCAGATCGCCTGGGAAATTGTGGGGTGAATTATACATTTGTTTCTCTTAATTATTTACTTTCTCTCCTCCAGCAGACAGTCTGGGTTTTCAGCTTTTTGCGGTTCTTTTATTTCCTAGAATCTCTCTTTGTGCTTAGTAGGTGCTCGATGCAGAGTTGATGCTTGAGCAAACAGAGGCCAGGCAAGAAAATAACTAATTAGCGCCACCACCCGCCCCCAGCAACCAGGGCAGATTCTGAGGGTAGGTGCTGTGGGGTTAACTCACCGAGGCAGAGAACCTGGAAGCCTCTCCGGTGGGCCACCCTCACCTCAGGGTTCAGTGGGGTTTTGACCTGCCTGTACAGCACCTCTGGAAATGCCCACCTTTCCAAAGGGGGCCAGTGCCCTCGGCTTGATGGGCCGTGGTCACCCATCCCACCCAGCCAATTACTTTGTCTTCCTTGTTCCTTTTGTTTTGCTCCAGCTTCCAAAATTCAGAGCAATTTGGAAGCATTAGAAAAAGAAAAATCTTTATTCTCTTCCATCAAAGGAGCCTAGCACTTTCAGGCATTCAAAAAAAAAAAAAAAAAAAAAAGCCTTTCACTTGGCTACAGAGAGTAACGGTTCTCTTGAAATTCCAAGCGAGCTCGATGTGTTTTTTAATTATTGATATTTCCAGATCTGAAAAGATTGCAAAAAAAAAAAAAAAAAGAGAGAGAGAAAGCCCCTCTGTTTACTTTACCCACCCCAAGCTCGGAGTCAGCCATGAAGTGCTTTTTGTTCTTTTCTCCCCTAATTGCCTTCCCTCCAAGAAGCTGGTCTTAACATGCCATCGATCATCCCAGTGGCAAACCAAACGCGCCCCTTTCAGTCCCGCCCGCGCGCCACGGTGACACACATTCGTTTCCGGCGCAGGCAGCTGCAGGGGAGCCGCCTGTGTTTGAACTGCGAGGCCTCCCTGCATAATTCAGGAAATGAGTTTACTCTATCTGTGACAAGCATCGTGTTCACACGGTTTGGGGAGCCGCCAGCACGGTGTGAGGTTCCGCAGCCGGGGCCCAGGGGTGAGTCCCGACCGTGCTTCCTCACACCCACCAACGCCCCGGCCCCAGGCCACCTGACCGTGACTTTTATCACACCTGTCACCTGGGAAAGTAGGTGCTGGACGTGTCTGGATGTATTCTGAGATTTGTAAACCTATGGTTTTAACACAGAGTTCTTCCTAAGACAGCAGGGCCTGGTAGTGGATCACCGCTCAGCTTCCATGAAGCTGAAGAATGGTTGCCTATCTTCTGATGATGCTTACTTTTTTTCCAGTGGTAAAATCTGGCCCCCCTCTGGTTGTTACTCAGTTTGTATTCATTGCTTGCGCGTAATCGCCGCTGGACCAGCTTCCAACAAGCTGGGATTGTTGGGGAGGGGGCTTTGGTAGGTGTGGAGTGTGCCTTTACTTAGATGGTGGGAAGCAGGGCCAGCAGCAGCCCAGCATCAGAATCGATGCAAGCCTGTGGTGAGGTTTTGTTATTTTGCATATGGTTAACCATCTCAGAGGTCGTGAAGCCAGGCCTCTGTCCTCCGGTGCAGCAGCTGGGTTTACACAGTATTTCCAGATTGTTTATTTTGGCCCGGAGCCAGGGCTACATCGTTTTTCCATTATGCATGTTTGACAGATGAAGAGGGGTGAGAAGGGGGCCTTCACGGGGCAAGTCTGTGATTTCCTTTTCATTTACGTTAGAGGGACTTTTAAGAGTTCTGAAGATTATGAGCCAGTCTGAATATAATGTCAGTGCAGCAGAGGTAGAAAGACCACTGCTTTTGCAAAAATGTCCAGATCTTGGGCAGTAAAGCAAAATCCATTTATGAGCTCAGCTTGAGGCAGGTTGGGAGTGTTCTTTGTCGCTGCTCAAGCTTGCACACAGACAGGTTGCTGGTACATGATATTTGGCATCACGTTTGAAAGTTAAACACCCAGTGTTTGCTTGGCAGTGCCTCGGGAGAGGCAATGAGTTGGGGAGCCCCCACCTGCTGGCCTTCCCTCCCCGCAGGCATTCTGTGCGGATAGATGCACTTGAGGCCGAATGGAGGCGATTCCAAGGTCACCATAGAACTTCTGCTTTGTGGTCCTTTCCCTGAGATGCCAGCCTTCTGCGGACACTCCCGATGGCCTGGCCTGAAGTTCTTCCTGCAGGGAGCATGCAAAACTGACCAGAGTGCCACAGTTTAAATTATATCCACACCAAAGCCCTTTGCACTGGGGTCAAGTGCATGAGATCTGAGTGAATGTTTTACTTCTAAACGAAACATTCTCTTTTGCCAGTGGAAAAAATAGCCATCAAAAGGTACCCAGAATGATGACAAATTAAGCAATTGAACAACATTAATATGGCAAAATTAGGTCACACAGATGTCTTATTGCCCCAGTAGTGTTTGGATTTCTTGAGTGAATGGCTGTGAATAACACATGTGATATAAATTCATTAGCTTCAAAGTCCTAGTGTATATTTTGTGTTTCTACATCGGTATTTATGTTTGTGACAAAGGTCTCTCATGGTGTTTCTTACTCTTTGCTAAGTCTCTGAAAGTGATCTGTCACGTCTAGCAGTGTTCTCCAGCAAAGTGGCTCAGAACAGTGAATTCCACTCCCTCTCCAGCATGATCTGTGCCTCTAACCTCCTTTATCAGCCTAAAGAAATTCAATTTCTAGAAATGGACAGTTTGCTCAAGCAGGCCCTTCCACTAAGGAAGGAATTTAGCAAAAACAACATATGTACAGTCAACACCAAACGCTGCCCTTCGGGTTAATCCAGTCTTACAGATGGATTTAACATACAGGTTTCAAATCAACAAACCTTTATTGAGGGCCGTTATGTGCCAGGCGTGGAGCAGGGCGCTGGGGAGCTAAAAATGAAAAAGACACAGTCTCTTTCAGTCTGAAAACATTTTTGCTGGCTTGCAAGTTTTTCACCAGATCCTCCCAGACTTACCAAAGCATTCCCTTTGACTTAGAACACTCAAGCCCTTCTTTTCAACGGGTCCCTTTAATGCCAGAGTACACATTGGGCAAGGAGAAGTGGGTGGTTATAGATTTCCACTCAATTTGGAAATTAACAGCCAGTGATGAAGCAAAAAGGTGCTAGACTGGGAATCAGACAGCTCGCTCTCTAGTCTCAGCATAGTCACTTATTGGTTTATACAGCCTTGACCGGGTCCTGTGACCTCTCAGGCCCTTGGTGTCTGTAGGTGAAATGGGTTGTTGTGAGGACCGCATGAGGTAGTGAGGGGCCGGGTGAAAATCCACGGAGCTCTAGGCAAACAAAGGGGATTCTATTCTGATGGGCTGGGGAGAGGGTGTGTGTGTGTGTTTGCAGGGGTGGCAGGGGCGGTTTGACCTGTTTACACCACTATCTGTAAAGCCTTAATAATGCAGAAATTGGGACGTTTCTGTTGTGGCTCAGCAGGTTACGAACCTGACTAGTATCCGTGAAGATGCGGGTTCTATCCCTGGCCCCGCTCAGTGGGTTAAGGACCCAGCGTTTTGAAAGCTGTGGTGTAGGTCACAGATGTGGCTTGGGTCCCATGTTGCTATGGCTGTGGTGTAGGCCAAGCAGCTGCAGCTCCTATTCAACCCCCCTAGCCTGGGAACTTTCATATGCTTCAGGTGCGGCCCTAAAAAGCAAAAAAAAAAAAAAAAAAAAAAAAAAAAAAAAAAAAAAAGGTTGGTTTTTGTTTATTTGTTGCCCTTCTGATCATCTCACAGCTCAAAACCAGTGCCAACTTTGAGTAAATTTTCTGTAGTTATCATGATCTAATGGGATTCTTTGGCCAATCCCTTGAAGTTAAAAAAAAAAAAAAAAGAATCAAAAGCCTCCTGAAACCTTACAGCTTCCCTTTGCCAAAATGTATTTATGAATTAAGGACAGGGACAAGGCCAGCACTATCATTCCAAAAAGGCAACTGAGCCACGAAGCCAAACACTGGAATTTATAGACTCCAGTGGGAGCTGAAAAATCCCAGATGTGAGGGGAGGCCTGGCATTCATAGGTCTCTTGAGAATTCTCTATGAAGCACACTCAGATACTGCCTTTGTCTCCACTTGGCTGTGTCTGCACCTCATAGACACAGCCAAGCCTTCTTCGGGTCTGACAACACTCTCCTCCTTCTGCTGGTTTCTTTCATTCCCTCACCAAGCACGTACAGAGGGTGCAGTGTTCCCCCAGGTGCTGAGCTGTGGAAGAAGCAAGATAGATGGGCCACCGCCCCTAGCCTGACACTCTCGGCATAACGGGCCCCATTAGAAGGGCAGCTAGATGAACCGGTGGGCATGTCAAAAAAAAAAAAAAAAAAAATTATCCAGGCAAAATGTTTTAGAAATTCCCTAGTGCCTCAGAGGCCTCCCAAATGTCTTCCAACTTTTGGTTGAAACACACACACGCACGCACACACAAACTTACCCTATATGCTCAGGCTTGCACACACAGCAGATCAACAGGATCCAGTCTCCTAGTCGTTATGAAAGACCCAACTCCATGAAGAGCGGTTAAGACAAACCCATTGGGCTAATCCCTCTATGAGGGAATTCTGACCAATGGGGGGAAATGTTGATGCCATCAAACTAACCAGAGTGAAATGCCCCGTCTGCCCCCCCTGCCCACAGGGAGGGATTCTTCTCTTAAATCGTGAGCTCCCTTCAACCACAAGCAACGTGAAGGGTTAAGAGCCTGGGCTCCGTAGTCAGACGGTCCTGGACCCAACTTCTGGCTTCTCCACTTACCATGTCTGTTACCTTGAGCAAGTTACCAGAGTCCAGTGTCACATCTGTAAAATGGTGATAATAAGGGAGCCTGCCTCGCGGAGGGGTTTATAAAGGTCAAGTGTGTGTTAGTTAATGTAAAATCCTTGCACTGAAATGCCTGTTGATGGTGATAATGTCACATTCACTGCTTGTCACTCCTGTGCCTGGTGCAGAAAAGTCCTTCAGTAAATAGTTACCAATGGAGTTCCAGCTGTGACTCAGTGGGATCAGCCGTGTCTCTGCAGTGGTGGAATGCAGGTTCAATCCCCAGCCCAGCAGTGGGTTGAGGATCCAGCGTTGCTGCAGCTGCAGCTTAGGTCGCAACTGTAGAACGCATTTGATCCCTGACCCCGGAAAATCCACATGCTGTGGGGCGGCCAAAAGAAAAACGTATTTATAGAAAAAAGGAAGGAAGGTGACATTGGAAACACAAATGAGGCCAAATTGAAACCTTATTTATTTCTGATGCAAGGCACTTGCTTCCCGAGTTTGGGAAACCCAGAATTTCAAAACCTTTTCATCAGAAGCATAAAACTCACATTTCTCTAAGAAAGAATGGCACTTAGGGTCTGAGACAAAGTGGAGAGAGAGCATTGACGTCTCTGCAACGCAGCCATACGCCGCTCCAGAAGAATATCACCTCACTCTGATAGAAGCCAGAGATCCAGATTGCCCTGTGAAATAGCCCAAGTCTTACAACTAAGTCAATGTCTAAAAAAAAAAAAAAAAGAAAAGAAAAATACCCCATAGGTCAAATAACACAGCCCGCCAGTCTGATCTCAGGCTGCCTGCTTGCCGCCCCTGCCTTCACGGAAGAGTGCTCTGTATTTGAAACTGCTCTCCTTTTGAAATGTTCACCAAGGGTCACAAGAGACGCAAGCCCCCTGGAGTCATCTCTGGGGTCCTGCTTTTCAAAGAACGCGCATGGCATTAGGGCTCCACTTGTTGATGGTTAGGCTGCGATATATGGAGGTATATGAGGCCACCTAATGAGGGCGACTTCAGTTCCCAAAGGATGCTGATAATAAGTGTAGATTTTTAAAGTCTGATTGTTTTGCGGCTGAAATAACAACAGTCTCCCAAAAATCCTAACAACTTCCTCTAGAATTGCTATTATGGCAATCTGGAGGGAGGCTGACTCCATAGTTCACGTAGCTTTGTTTTGTTTGGAGGGAAAGTCTGGCATTTTATAAGAATGTGGAACACTTAGCACCGGAATGACTTTTCCATAGCTCTGATTATTGTACAGTGAGACACTTAACCATATGTCTTTGAAATGTGATTTCAGAAATTCTCCACTAACTATAAAAGGCAGACAGCCCTCTGGTCTTTCCATGTGAAGGTGATAATTTTCTACAGGCTCCCCAAAGCTACACTGGTTATGGCCCAGAACTTAGGGAAAACCTCATCACAAATAAGAGACCTGGGCTCCAGTTCCAGCTCTGTCACTTCCTCACTAGGTGTATGACCTTGGGTAAGTCATTTAATCTCCAAGAGCTTCTATTTCCCCATCTGAAAAATAGGGGCCACATATCCCATGGGGTTATTGGGAATATTAAATAAAATACCATAGGTATGGGCGTAATCCAAACCCATAATAGGTATTTGCTGTCAGAATCGGTTGAATCTGAATCCCTGGCTTCTCCTGACACAAATTAGCACTCCTATTTTTGACCATGACATAACCCTCTGGCAATATCATCAACCTTCCTATTAAATTTGGCAGCTCTGTGGAAAACAATAAGCTGTCATTGTTTCATATAAATGTTTGGTTTTGTGTCCATAAGGGTATGAAAACTAGATGGTGGAGGGTTAGAAGTTATCACCTAGAGGGGAAGGAAGGGAGAGGGAAGAGGCTGGACCAGAGCCTTGGGAGCGCTGACATTGAATGGACATGCAGGGAAAGAGCCCGGGGTAGAGAAGGGAAGGGGAGCAATCAGGAGACCGGGACCAGCAGGGAAAGGCTCCTGGAGATGCCCCAGCAAGAGGGTTCCAAGATGGCGCATGTCCCTCAGTGATGTGAAGTCATGCTAAGAAGGTATAGAAGGCCTGAGGAGTGCCCTCTGTGTTATCACAAGGAAGTAAGAGCAATTTGACTCCACTGGAGCATTGAAGGGACAGAAACCAGGTTTTGATGAGCCCAGTCATACGTGCACATTGAACATCTGGTGACAGCACATTTAGATAACTCTTCAAGGAGCTTAGTTGTAATGCAGAGGAGAGACAGATCAGAGATAGAGGAGGACGTGAGCCTTAAGGGCTTTCTTTAAGAAGGGAGAGACTTGAGCACATTTGATTCTGGGAGGAAGGAGCCAGTTGAGGAGAGGTTGACAATGAAGAAGAGAGAAGGAAGACAGAGCAAGGGTGAGGAAGAGAGAAGGCATAGATGGATGGAGTGAGGGCTGGAGACCAATGCAAAACTGGAGCTTGGTGAAAATAAATACAAAATAAATAAATAGGCATTCCCAGAGTTAACGAACGATGTGGCACATTGGAAACAAATCCAAATAGGAAGCATGAGGTTGCAGGTTCAATCCCTGGCCTTGCTCAGTGGGTTAAGGAACCAGTGTTGCTGTGAGCTCTGGTCAGGTCCCAGACATGGCTTGGATCTGGCATTGCTGTGGCTGTGGCGTAGGCTGGCAGCTCCGATTAGATCCCTAGCCTGGGACCCTCCACATGCCAAGGGTGCAGCCCTATTAAATAAATAAACAAATAAATAAATAGGACTTCCTGTTGTGGCTCAGTGTAGTAGCCCAGCTAATATCCATGAGGTTGAGGGTTTGATCCCTGGCCTCATTCAGTGGGTTAAGGATCTGGCATTGCCATGAGCTGTGGTTTAGGTCACAGACACGGCTCAGATCCCATGTTGCTGTGGCTGTGATGTAGGCCGGCAGCTGCAGCTCCGATTCGACCCCTGGCCTGGGGACATCCTTATGCTGCAGGTGAGGCCCTAAAAGGATACATGAATGAATGAATGAATGAATGAATGAATCAAGTAAAATAAAATGAATGAATGAATGAATGAATCAAGTAATGAATGAATCAAGTAAAATAAAAATAAAATACAGCTCTAGTAAGTACCCTCTGAATCAGCTGTCAGTGACTTTCATGTGTAGGCAGGGATTGAGAGCAAGAAGGATGAAGTGACTGAAGTACCCTCGGTGATCTGTTTCTGTCCAAAAAAAGGATGTTTCAAAACTTTGTCTTGTAGCCATGAGTGAAAAAGTTCCCTTTTCTCTTACCCTAAAAGCCTGTCCTTTCTGTAGAGTTTTCCCACAAGCATAGGGCTCAGCCTTCTAGTGTCTGGTCTGACAAGTACTGCCAAATAGTCATAACTCTGATCAGGATACTGAGATGATGTGTAATTAAAACTTGGCTGGAAAGGCCAGTTGGAATCTTATTGAATAGAAATCTTGTTAGAGATCTCTCATCATATAAAATTTGGGTAGAATAAGTCAATAAAAGAGCATCTGAGTGGGATCCTCAGAGCTGACTTGATGGAGAACACTGTGAAGCTCAGATGCTGGTCATTGCAAAAAGGCTGACCTTTACCAAACTTTGTAGACCCTGGGTCAGTATTCAACTGGGTTTCTGAATAATGATACCTACTAGAAACACATAATTATAAGTTCGGGCTAAATAAAACACCAGGACGTTTTCCTGGAACTGAGAAGCTCTCCAAATAGTGATAATTCTGTTCATTTTCATCGCTGACTCTGGATATTGGCCTTTCTTATTGGACTCAGAGATGACCTAGTCCAATTTTCTGTTTTATTTATTTACCCCCCCCCTTTTTTTTTTTTTTTTGCTTTTTAGAGTCACTCAAAACGTGGAAGTTCCCTATGCAGGGGTTGAATTGGAGCTGTAGTTAACCCTAACCCTAACCCTACACCATAGTCACAGCTACTCAGGATCTGAGCCACGTCTGCAACTTACACCACAGCTCACAGCAACACTGGATCCTTAACCCACTGAGCAAGGCCAGGGATCAAATCTGAGTCCTCATGGAAACTAGTGGGGTTCGTTACCACTGAGCCAGGATGGGAACTCCCTATGCTTCCTTCTTGCATCTTCCTCTAAAACAGGGTAGAGTGGCCTTCTCTTTAAGTTCTAGGCACTGTTAAGCCCCTCCCCTTTCATAAAATATAGGTCCAAGTCTTCCACTCTTTGCTGTTGTTATGTTTATGACTGCACACTGGGCCAGCACATAAAATAACCTCCTCCAGTATTTATCCATTATACTTGGACTAGTACTTATTAGAACAAACAAGATCTATGAACAATTATTGAAGGAAATGCAGTTTATCAATAACTGTAAATCAGGATCCTATAGCAGAACCATAAATGCCTAAGATCTTCGAGCACGAGCTTCCAGAAGTCCATGTACCCTCCTTGTCTTCCTGAACATGAGCTTCAGTTGGGTTTTCGGGAGAGTTAGGAACCGCTGCTCTAGGTTTCCTGGAGTGTGTGATCAAACCAGAGTTGAGCACCGGACACATTATTCCTCTGGCACCCATGAAACGTATGGCTGAATTTGCTCTGGGGGGGGGTTATTTCAATGTTGCTCATTCCATTACAAGTTTTTCTTATGGAAATTCATAGGACGTATTTGTTTATGGCTCTGTAGCTAGGAACAGATGTGAATAGATTGTTTTAAATAAAGAATGGTATACTATGTTAAATTCTTTGTTAGCTGCTAGAAAGTTGAGGGCCAGACTCTCAACCCACCTCCTACCTAGGTGGTTAAGGCTTCACAACATGTTTTGTGTTACTCAGTATTGGAGTCTGAGGGACAAATAAGAAACACCTACTTTCCTCCTACCTGGGTTCTAAACTAATTGAGAACTAGATACTGGAGATAGACAGAGATCCAAATGTCAGCTTTATTACCCAACATATATATACATTTTAAATCTCTTTACATTCTTTGGAAACAGAAGAATGGGTAAAATAATTTCACCAAAGAATTTATCACAGGAATTGTAATATTTTTTTGGCCTGAGATAACAAGACTCCACACAATTGTGAGTGCTTCAAGAGGAAGGGAGCATAGGAGTCTGGAAATGAGTTGATTTTTTTCCCTTGGCCTCCCAGTGTTTAACTTAAAACTCTTTGTACCTTGTCTGTCTTTAATGTCAACTTTTAAGCTCTGGTTTTTTGGTTTTTTTTTTTTTTAAACCCAAAGTGATAGCCGCACTTAAAACCTATTAACATTAAAAAATGAAACAAAAGAACTTAACCAAACAGGAACAGACTCAAAGATTTAGAAACCAAACTCATGGCTACCAAAGGGGAAACATGGGGGCGAGAGATAAATTAGAAAGTGGGGATTAACATGTACCCACTCCTTTCCATGTCTGTGAGTCTGTTTCTGTCATGTAGATAGGTTCATCTGTGCCATATTTTAGACTCCACATATAAGAGATATCAGATGATATTTGCCTCTTTCTGACTTACTTCACGTAGTATGAGAATCTCTAGTTCCATCCATTTGCTGCAAATGGCATTATTTTGTTCTTTTTATGGGTCACTTTGCTGTACAGCAGAAATTGACAGAACATTATAAATCAACTACAATAAAAAAATACACTACTACATATAAAATGGATGAGTGACAAGTACCTACTGTATAGCACAAGGAAATCTACTCAATATTTTGTAATAACTCACTCATATGAGAAAAAATCTGAAAAAGAATGGATGTGTGTGTATGTATAACCGATTCACTTTGCTGTACACCTGAAACTAACAGGTGTTAAGTCAACTATTAGGTTACTTAATAGTAAGTCAACTACACTCCATTAAAATTGAAAAATAATATTAAAAATTTTTACATGTCTCCACTCAGAGTAGCTATAGTCAGTATCTATAGGGAAGACAGATATTATAAAATGTTTTAATCACAAACCCATTTTAGAGAGACTATGTCAAGTTCTTTAACAAAAATTCTAGAATGGGGGAATGGGGGCAGAAGTGCTCAAAGCCACTGAGCTTCCAGATCCCCAGCTGTACGCACCTCCCCTAACCATCATGTGGCAGTAAGAGTGCCAACAATGAAAATGATGGTTAATAATAAATGCTGTAATGGGAAAAAAATCTAAGACTGATCTATCCAAAAGTGTGTTATGCCTTTTAAGAAACTTGGTTTGGAAAATGATACCCTTATTTCAGTGAGGCCATTACTACTCAGAGACTTTTTAAAAATGCCTTCTTTAGAATTGCTATTGAAAGCTTCAGGAAGTATTTCAAATATACACAAAATGAAGTCTTTGTCCTATTGGGTGAGTCTGATTTTGGAATTAGCCAGTTGGAGCTATACTGAATAAATACTATACCTATTCAAATTTGGTGACAAAAGTTTTCATTAAGAATTACATGATAAAAGAACATGGAAAACCCTTATGATCGTGAGTGTGGCAATGGTTTCTTAACTATAACACCAAAATTACTGATAACACAAGAAATTACCATGTGAACCAGCAATTCCACTCATAGGTGGAATACCCAAAAGAATTAAAAACATAGATGCAAACAAAGACTTTTACACAAATGTTCATAGCAGCATCCTTCACAGTAGCCAAAAGGGAGAAGAAATGCCAAGTGTCCATCAATGGATAAATGATAAATTATGGTACATCCATGCAATGGAAGATTATTCAGCCATAAAAATTAATGAAGTAGTGACACATGCAACAAAGTAGAAGAACCTTGAAAACATTATTTAAGTGAATAAAGCCAGACACAAAAGGGCAAATATTGTGTAAAGCCTTTTATATGAAGTACCTAGAATAGGCAAATTCATAGACAGAAAGTAGATTAGAATTTACCTGGGGAAAGATGGAAAGAGGAGGGGTTTATGGGAATTAATGTTGAATGAGTACAGAGGTTCTGTTTGGAGTAATGAAAGAATTTGGGGAATAGCGCTGAGAATTGCCCAACATTATGAATGCAGTTAATGCCACCAAAATAGACACTTCAAAATGGTTCAAATTTTGTCATATAAATATATTTTTATAATGAATAGATATCATTGTTGTTAAGTATTCATATAAAATTAAATTCTAGTACTATATTTTGCCACAATAAAAAATAACCATCCAAAATTTACAGCAGTTGAAATTGTATTTAGGGAATCTAACGCATCCTTCCTTTACCTTTCTTGGCAAATGCCTCACTGAAAGAGTGAAATGCAGTGGTGGTGGTATCAAACATTCAATAATAGATGTCAGTATTTGAAAATAAAAACCCAAGATGATTAGGAAGTGGTGAGACAGCTTCTTTTTTTTTTTTTTTTTTTTTCTGTGCTTCTTCCTGAAAGTAACAGGAAATGAAAGATGAAAGGCAGGTATATTTTGCCCCTCAAAAGAATGTATAACCTAAAAGGGTTGGTTGGTCATTGAGTTGTGGTCACATTGCATAGTTCACATCCCAAGAAAGCGATGTTAGCTAGTTTAGGTTTAGTCGACTGGTGTGGATATTCACACCTGGAAAATGGTGAAATCTTTCCAAATGTAGTTGAGAAGCCATTTTTCCCTTCCACTGCTTGAGGGTCAAACCTGCCGGTCTTACGCAGGTAACACAGGACCTCGCCATCATCCCGTCTAAGCTGCAGCATCGCAGACAGTGGCTCACGTGCAACCCCGCTTCTTTTCCAGAGCATAGGAAGCTTGGGAACATGACTGTGACCGTGAAGAAGACTGTCCCCTCTCCTGAGGCCGTGCAGATTCTCTACCAGCGGATGAGATACGAGTACGAGTTCTACCACTACGTCAAGGAGCAGTTCCACCTGCTGAAGCGCAAGTTCGGACTCAAGTCTCGTGCCAGCCACCCCCCGCTGAGACCCCAGTTCTTTATTCCATCGCCACTGGAAACCGAGGAGCCGATCGACGATGAGGAACAGGACGACGAGAAGTGGCTTGAAGATATTTATAAGAGGTGATGCCGGCACTGTGTTGCCTCCAGTGGCTTAATCTCCCTTTTCCAGAAAGGTTTTGTTTGGGGAAGAAAAATCCTTCAAGGGACTAAATTAATGCTCGGCTGCATTAAGAAGAACAAAACATTCCCACATGTTGGGGTCATTGGGAGATGCCCGGTTTTGCGGGTTTTATTTGTTTAATTTTATTCTGTGTCTTTCTGGCTTCTTGGTCCTTCCCAGGTACACTAGATGGCTGCCTCACAAGGCATCACGTCATCAAATCACTTTTCTTCCCCTAGCATCATGAGAGGAGGAGAAATAGAGCCTAGAGCCCAGTAACTAATCATTGGTAAAAAGACTTGTAAAAAATATTACCTCGGTGGTAAGAAACACCCATGCTTGTATTTTTCAGTAGAAACCCCAAACCACTTCAGAGACCAGAGAATCTATTCTAGAAGGATCTAAGAGGAGAAGGCAAGGCAGACAAGGACATCGAAATGGAGAATGTCCCTGGAGAAGTGGATTCTGCCCATGGGGACAGAGGTCTGCCTCTGGTTCCTCTCAGGGGACACTTTCACCAAGAGCAGGGCACTTACCGTCTCATAGAGCAAGGCGGCTTGTCACACCCCAAGCCCTGAGTACCTCTCAAGGTCAAAGTGCAAGGCAAGCTCCCTTGAGACCATTCTGACAGATTTCAAAATAGCAGAACCGGGCAAAGAACTTGCTGGCTGTGTAAGGAGGCACATAGGCAGGACAGACCAACTCTGGAGGTTGAGTGGCCTAGGAAAATGGCATGGCTGTGTCCTTTGCACCCAAGAGAAAACATCTCTTACCAGCATCGCTTTAACTGGAAACCTAGGAAGCAGTTTAGCCCTGACATTTGACTCCTGTGGCATAAGTTCTAGGCTTGACCAAGACCATGCATGATCCATCAGGCACACCTCTGGCCAGCTGGCTCCCAAAGTAGCTGGTATCTTTTACCTTCTAGTCCCTTAAGAGGTACCCGTTTTTGGTAGAAAGGGATACTGAGCTCTGTGCAGGCAGCAGTCAAATGGCAGGGAATCAGCTCCCTCCTGAGAACCCTGCTAGGGCATCAGTAAGAGAAACAAGAGCTTCTGGGTAAGAAACTGTTTGGCCATCTTTATGAGTCGGTGTCTGCACCCCCACCCCCACCCTCTCCTGCAATGATCTGAGTAGAAGTTGGGCAGTTCCATTGCTCCAAAATATCTCCTCCCCATCCCACTCCCATCACCTGCCACCTATCCATGAGGCTTTGCTTCAGCCCTTAGAAACCTCTTTCTTTGGCTTCTGGAATGTTTTCATCTATGGCCATGCCCCTGCCCCCCCAATACCACATACTCTTGGGTGGATAATGTATAGCCAGCTGAGAGGCAGGGCTGCAGGTGGTGGTGACAGGCAGGATACTTGGGACGAATTTTGTCTCCTTCATGTTTTTTCCCCTAGAGCCAACCCTTCAGGAGCCCTAGCCAGTGTGAGTTGGGAATACTTAATAGTAAATAAGACGCTGACTTTACACAAGCTACACATTTTCTACTTTTCAGAAACCAACAAGTCTCTCTAGAATTTTTTCTTCGTTCCCTAAAATTGGACGGTAGCCAAGATATAAAGCAAGTCATTTGGAACCTGTCAAGTGTGCACTAAAGCTACTTTATCATGAGCTGTATTGAGAAGGCTCCACCCCGCGGGAGGCCAGCGAAGGCTGGGACCACAAAGGCACAGAGTCCAGCAGTTGACCACTTGTGGGCCTCCTTTCTGCCTCAGAGAACTGGGGCCGGGAAGTGATGAAGGGGAATGTTCTTAGAAGAGGAAATATCCTTTGTCCTGTTGAGAGAGAGCAGGGCCCTACCGGTAGGCTTACTGTAAAAATCCACCCGAGAGCAGCTATCATATTCAGAATAAGAGCACGAGCTGCTGCTTGGGACCTATGGTGAGTCATTTCTTTGAAATCGCATGGAAAGAATGATGGTTGATCGACGCACTGTGCAATCGCAGTGTCTGAAACTAAGGCTGGCTAAGTGTTCTCTGCTGTCGTCTGAACATCAGGATGATCGGTCATTGAAAGAGGCATCCTCTTAGTGCAGGGTCACAGAAGCACTTCTCCTTGTGTGTTCAGAGGCATTTCTTGTCAGCAGTGGTCGCTGTAACATCACATCGAGAGCTGCTGATGGACCGCCTTACAGGACCTTCATGTAATTTTGTCCCAACCAACAGCCTCCAGGTCCTAAAAGTCAAGGCACTTCATCAGTTTCTTTGGCACACGTGACAACATGTCTTTGGCCCTGAGCCCAACACAGTTTGTACTTCATGAAATATATTGTACATTTTACATAGTTTAATTTAAAAAATACATTTTAAGCTGGTTGATCTTTGACTGCCTTATTTATTATAACCTTTCAGCACATTCCAAGGTTTTAGTTACTCAGGAAGGAGTTAATTAAAATGATTTTATTTTGGTCTGATGGATGTTTTTTAAAAGGAAAATTATTATTATGAACCTTCAGCCTACTTTCCCTGAGTGCCGTAAAAGTGCTTGTAAATCATTTTTTTTTAAGAGGAAAGAAAAAAATGGTGTTTGACATTGATGGCAATTCAAAAATATATATGGAACTGAAACATTAGCTTAGCTAAAATAAAAGCAATCTGTGTTTGAGATGAAGTGTTCCTTAACTTATTCATTACCCATGTAAATAAATGAATATAAATAAGTGGACATTTTTTCCATTCTGTCGATAGCTGCAAATAAAAGTGCCTGCAGTTCCTCACAGCCCCCTTAGCCTTCTTAAGGGGCCAAGCTTCTTCCTTAAGATGTGATTTGGGGAAAGATGTATTTTTAAAAATCTAGAAACTCGTATTTAAAAAAAAAAAAAAGAAAGAAAAAGAAATCTACATTTCTTTTGGCCATACCCACAGCATGCAGAAGTTCCCAGGCCAGGGATCAAACCTGTGCCTTATCGGTGGGACAACTCAGGATCCTTAACAGGTAGCCCACCAGGGAACTCCTCCTAGAAACTCTTGCTCTTGTAATTAGATGGCACTAAACAGCTGCTGGCCTCATTACTATATGCTCTGGTCCGTTAGGTGTCAGGACGCGTCATCAGAATCCTCAGCTATGACAGCGAGTCTCTACACGCCCTGTTTGCGGTCCCGTGGGAGAACAAGGCTGTGCCTTTCCACGTCACTTGGTGGAATGTTCCAAGATCCAAAGTCTGCACCTTGATCTCTTTCTCAGACATGCAGACCCTCCAAAGCTGGGTGATGCTAACCTCCCAAGGGAGCAGGTTCTGATCCAGAAATGTTCTCCCTGAGAGGTTTTGCTGTTGCCTCAATCGGAATTTACAGGGGCCGAAGGAAGGGCATTTCCATGCTTTCAGATACTGGACTGGACAGAGGCCAACTCCACATGCCTATTTTGTAAAAGAAAAGAACCAGAATCTTGATTCTAAACGAAAGAAAAAAGCACTTGGGTAATAACATGCTTTACTTCAGGTAGGAATCTGAGAGTCAGCAAAGCGCTACGTGGTTCCCTTTCTTTCTCACTTAGTCTGTAACCCAGTCACGGGATGTTTGACTCTGAGTGAACTTTCAAGACAAAAGAACTAAACAGAACCAGGACTCTGCCCCCTCTGGTGCTGCTTGGGTGGTCAGAAGTTCGGTATAAGTGTGCTGTTACCTGCAGGCCTATCCAATGAGCCATTTGGGCTTAAATGAATTTTGTAGATAATGGCAGTGTTTCTCAAAAGGCAGAGTGATGCTCCATGGCCATTCAGGCAGGAAAACAGTTCTGTGGGTCAGAATCATGAAACTCCCTTCAAGTCAAAACAAAGGGGATTTATTTTACTAAAATGATTTACTTCCATCTGATGACAAAGAAATACATAATTTTTTAAGTATTCTGAATATCCTGCAAAAGAAAAGTCTGATGCAGACGCACACCAGTATTAAGAGTTTGTTGAAAAACAAACAAACAAACAAACCACCTGGAACTTCTTTCATAGCTCGGAAAAGTCACTGTGATACAAGCCAGTATATTACTTTGCTTGAGCTGTTGTAACAGAGCTCTGCAGACAGAGTGGCTTAAACAATATAGATTTATTTTCTCACAGTTCTGGAGGCTGGAAGTCTGAGATCAAGGGGTCAGTGGGGTTGTTTCTTCTGAGACCTCTCTCCTTGGCTTGCATGTGGCCTTCCCTCCGTGTGCGTCCACGTCTATGTCCAAATTTCCTCCATTTATCAGGACTCCAGTTGTACTGGGCCCACCCTAAAGACCTCATTTTAATTTGATCACTCTGAGAAGACCCTGTCTCCAGACACAATCATATTCCAAGGTGCCGCGGGGCATCGACACATGAATTTCGTGGGGACCCAGTTCAGCCCATGAGAGCCAGGTGACAGCAGAAAAGTTAGAGCACATAAACTAAACTCCAGGTAGCAGAGAAGCAAACCTAAAACCCCAGACTCCTCGGGCTGCAGTGGGCTCAGCAGTCATCTGGGCCATTCCCTCCTCTTACAGAGGAGGCAACCAAGGTCCAGATGGGAGGCGCAAATACATCACAGGCCAACTTTTTCCATTGAGGGTTTGCTTAACTTTTGAGAAACTACCAAATTAAAACTATAAAATGAAGCTAGAGCCAGAGTCCATCCGGAACGGAAAGGAGGAGGCACATTTAGCCACACCCAGGGTCACCTGCCATCTGAAGGCAGCACCCAGAGGTGCCCCATGAGACTTTCCTAGGAGCTGGGGCTGCCGGACCCTCTTCTGCAGAGGGAGACCCTATTGACTTTCAGAGCACATCAGTCCTCAGAGACAGGTGTTCAAAAACATTCTAGATTTTTCTAGAAAACAGACACAGAGAGCTTCTTGTTTCTGGGTAAACAGACTTGAACCACATTTGCCCATCTCAGATTATAGTTTTATTTTTCTTAAAGGCAAAATGAAGATTCATGTCCTATGTCCTGTGAAGCATTTCCGATGGACCCATCTCAAAAAATAAAGTCAAATGCAGTTCATAAAACGAGTTGAAGTTGAGTGCAGACATGCCCCTGGAAAACCAGGCTAGAGGATAACCAGGCCCTGATCACTAGCCGGCTTCCCCACTCACCGACTGTTGCACTTCTTGAGAATTCCTTTCTGCCTAGGGCAGGCTTGGCTCACAGCTCCGGCACTGCCGATTCCCAGGGAACACCCAGGCCCACAGATGTTCACGGGTCAAAGAATTGTGAGCTGACCATTTGTGCATTTTGGATTTCAACTTGTAAACATGGGGATTCCCTTTAAAAAAAAAAAGAAAGAAAGAAAGACAGAAAATTTTAAAAAGAGGGCAAAAAGGAAGGGAAGAAAAATCACTATGCAAAGGAAAAATGTGAGCTAAGTTTTTCCTTTTGGAATCTTGGCGTGTGGGTGTAGCTATCTTCACTCCGGCTCTCGCCAGACACTGTATGCTTTGAGCAGGCATGGAGCGATCTGCTTTCCGCTGCACTGCCAGAACATTCAGACCTGACCTGTAACATGCCTCTTATTCCAGTCCTGAGCAAGGACAGCCGGGAGGGCGGGCTGCGCCACATTCAGCACACTGGCTGCTTGGTGCAATTCAGAGAAAAAGCGAAAACCGGGAAGCAGAGCATTGGCCGACTAAGGGCAGGGCCTTGCACCAGCAGTCCCGGAGTTCAAGTCCCAGCTGGTCTCTTTCACTGGGCGTTTGAGTAAATCACTTGACCTCCCCACGCCTGAAGTCAACCCAGCTGGAAAGCATTAGGAAGAAAATAGGACATCCCTTGACAACCGAGAGCTGCTTCTGGGATGAAACTCATCCCACCCTCCACCCCCATGAGCTAAGAGACTCAGCCACAGTCCTGCTGGGGCTGACCAAGATTTTCTCTACTAAACGCTGGGTCCCCTGCAAAAGAGAATAGCATTACATGTAGGTCCAGGTCCACTGCGGCCCCCAACCCCTCCCATCTTCAGGTGCTGCCCAGTATACCAGGGAGTTGAGGGAGGGCAGCTTTTTGGAAATGTGGACAGAGCCGATAGGAGAGGCTCGTTCTATAGGACGTGAATCAGAGTTCTGATCCTGTGCTCTTAATCCAGGACAAGCTACACAGTGGGTTTCCATTTTTCTCAATACTCTCTTTGGGAGTTTACATAGCTGAGAGGGTTTGACTTCAACTCACAGCTTCTACTGGATATAGGCTTCCTCTGACTCCTTGAAAGCACCTATGATCCTGCTAATGATAAGGCACTTAGCCATCCTTATGACGTAGTGTAGGTTGTGTACATGGAAAAGTCTCAACAAAAGTTGAAAACTTGAGAGGATGGGGTAGTTTACTTTTTGGAGTCTTGTTTCTCATTCTCAAGTGGCATCATTGCTACGATGTTTTGGGAGAAATCTGACAATGACCTTCTGGGCTGGTGATGGGTTCAGCCTGGCCAATCCTTCTGACCCACCACAGGACCATCACGGGCTGAGACTTTAATATGTTGCGTTACTAATGGGTCACATGCGAAGGAGGGTTATGACACTAACCACGAACTTCCTCACAGCTACCCTTTTTGCTGTTTGTATCAAATTTACCCCTTTCTTTCCTCCTTTGGCACACTCTCCTATTTGTTCTCTGTCTTTAATTGAAAGTTAATGAAATTCTAATCCAGTGCATATTCCCAGAGGATAATTCACAAAGCAGATATGTGGGTTAAGCATTGGGGGAAAAACAAAACAAAACAAAAAAAACCATCGTGTTAATTTGGGAAATGCTGAAATTCAAAGACTAGTGTCACACAGTACAGTGGGATTTTAAGAGCATGCTAAGGGCCTAGAGGAATAACGCAATTTAAAAAATCAGTCAAGGAGCTCCCTTCATGGCTCAGTGGCTAACGAACCTGACTGGGATCCATGAGGATGCAGGTTCAATCCTTGGCCCCACTCAGTGAGTTAAGGATCAGGCGTTGCTGTGGCTGGCAGCTACAGCTTCAATTTGACCCCTAGCCTGGGAACTTCCGTAAGCCATGGGTGTGGTTCTAAAAAGAAAAAAAAAAAAGAAAAATCAGTTTATTTTGTCAAACCCTACATTTCTCAAAATTTTTGCCATTAAACTTACTAAGATCCACTAAGAGCCTGTGGTTCTGGAGATTGTGCTTTGAGGAGCATTGTTTTAATGTAAGTCATTTCCCCACATTGGATTTGCTTTCCCTCTGCTATGGTCCATTTTTTGGTTTTCCAATGGCCCATGTATCCTGATTGAGGAAAATATATTTGCAAATGACTAACATTTTGACAAAGAGAAGATGAAAAATGCAAATGATATTTTTAGGAAAATAATTCACAAGGAATTATCTTTTAATCTTGCTTATTCTTCCTAATTTCCTTCCCTTTCTTCATGAGAACATTTTTTTAAAGTAAATTCTGTTGTGCTTTTTTTTTTTCTTTTTTTTTTTTTCTTTTCCCACTGTACAGCAAGGGGATCAAGTTATCCTTACATGTATACATTACAATTACATTTTTTCCCCACCCTTTGTTCTGTTGCAACATGAGTGTCTAGACAAAGTTCTCAATGCTACTCAGCAGGATCTCCTTGTAAATCTATTCTAAGTTGTGTCTGATAAGCCCAAGCTCCCGATCCCTCCCACTCCCGCCCCCTCCCATCAGGCAGCCACAAGTCTCTTCTCCAAGTCCATGATTTTCTTTTCTGAGGAGATGTTCATTTGTGCTGGATATATGTTGTGCTTTTTAATATGATTTGGGCAATTCGAATCAATTTAGTACTTCCATGGTGGCCGATGCTCAAATCAAATTAGGTAAACAACTTTGCCCCATTTCTTCCCTGGTCTGTGGTTGGTTATGCAGTAGGACGGAAAACAATGGCGAAGGGGAGATCTCAGGTTGTTTAGATAAGGTAGGTATTTGGCGATAAGAATATCAGCCCTTGAACTTGAGTTCAGCCTTTGCACACAGGGGTACCTGTGTTGTTCAGTACACTAGGGGGAGCTGTATCCATAACAATTTACTCAAGAAATCCCAATGCCTTTCCAAACCAAATTTTTCTCCCATACCTGCTTATTTTCCTTTGATGCTTTAGAGTAGTATTGGCCACAAGCAAGGCATGGTTAAGACATTTAAAACACAACATAGACACGTTGGTTAATCCAAAGTTATTATCTCTCCCAGGATGTGTAACCTGCTTTAGTTTCGTTGCCTTTTTTTGGAAATTACCATAGTATTCTAAAAATCAGTCTTTATCAGATAAGCTTTCCTAAGAGTGTTGTATAATTACAACATGATTGAAATTCTGATTCAATGAGCAAGAGGTGACTCACATCATGACTTGAGGATTGCGATAACCCCCAAGCAATCCCACCACTGCGGCTATGCAGGTAAGTAGAAAGGAATGAAACAGACAAGGATGGAGGAAGTCAGAAATGCAGTATTGCCCTGTCATCCAGGCAGCCCAACTAGAAGACTGACACAACTCTCAGTTCAAATTCTTTTAACATATAAAAACCTACTGGCAGACAGAGGGGCTAAATGTGGAGGAGGTGAGACCCCGTGTTTTCAGCAGATCTGCAAGAAGGATGTTGTACCCTGTTTGTATAATAAGAAATAAAGGTCCCATGAAGTTAAATGATGAGCTCACGGTAGCACAGTAAGCAGCGGGGCCAGGATGCATATCCAAAAGGCAAGAGAGGACTGAGACCAACTGCCAAGGATTTGGGGAGAAATTTGTATTTTACTCTAAGCTCCCTTGGGCATTTCGGAAGAGGAGAGTAACATGAGGAAATCATTTTTCTATTAGTAAATCAATTAGCAGCGAGCTGACTATTCTCCCTTTGCCCCCCTCCCCCTCTATTCACTGCCCTTCTTCTCAGACTCTTTATCTCCTGAGATGCTGATCCCTGGGAATCGTGTCACCTGGGCGCCCTGCCTCTGGCCTCTCTGGGGATTCGGCCAATGGATGGCATGCAGGAAATGGGGGCCATCTGAATGGAATTCTGCCTCTGACTACACAAAGGAAGAATTAATGCAGGGCCAAACTCTGTTAATCATCATGCTTGTGTGTGTGCCGGGGGATGGACTGGGATGTGGGCCATGAGGCTGCAGAAGAAGAGCAGAAGCCAAAACTTTAAGTTGGTTCCATGACTGATTTCAATCAATGGAAAACAGTGCCCTGCACAAAAGTGCTTAGTAAATATTTGCTGAGTTGAATGCACCAAAGGAGCTAAGGAAAAATAAAGCATTAACTCAAGTATTTCCAGCCCAATTGAAGATGTACGTCATAGAAATGAGATGATGGGGTGAAAACGCTGACTTAGTGGGTATCGGCCAGTTTGAGATGTGCGGATGTGTTGAAGTCAACATGCTTGCTCACCTCTTCCTCTATTTCATTATCCTCAGAGGTAGGGTTCCCGATGGATGTTACATTCATCCTCTCAGCCCTCTGTGTGGCCACATGCAGCTGGAACTGGGTCCCAAATTCCCTCCAGTCAACACCAGAGGGCTAGACACACCTGACCACTTTCTAGACGTGCCGTGATGTGAGAAAAGATTAGGAAGTCCAGTTCTAATTTACTCTACCCAAAATACACATGGGTTTTTTCATTCTGATTTTTTTCCCCTTAAAACCAGTCTTTTCTTTCCAGGTCCTGCAGTTCCTTTCTTTGACACTAATCATTACTTAGCTTCTAGGTAAGCATGTATAGACACCAGAGCACTGATTTATCATCAATAAGGGGACCGGTTTAATTTTTCCAGAAAGGACCATGGATTAGAAACCTGTCCATCTTAGTCTGCATCAGACCAATCTGGCGGAGAACATAACTAAGCTAACTGACCTAAAAGCAAATCTTTGATCTCATCTTCAGGGGCACCAGTTTCGAACAAACTAGCCAAAGATATATCCAAAGGAAAATAGGACCTGTGCTACCCTCTCATGCTGAAATCATTAACCTGTGTGTCTAGTCTCCCTTCCATTGAAAAGATTAAAAGGTAAAAATTTTCTCTGATGATACATGTTATTTATTATTGACCAGCTAAACCCCGATCTTTCTTTTTTTTTTTTTCTTTGTTTTTAAGGGCTGCACCCATGGCATATGGAGGTTCCCAGGCTAGGGATCGAATTGGAGCTACAGCTGATGGCCTATGGCACAACCACAGCAACGCCAGATCCGAGCTGAGTCTGCAAACTACACAGCTCATGGCAATGCCAGATCCTTAACCTACCGAGCTCGAGGCCAGGGATCGAACCCGAGTCCTCATGGATACTGGTTGGATTTGTTTCCGCTGTGCCACAATGGGAACTCTCAATATCCAGTCTTGATAGTCTTCCCCAAAGAGAGTTTTATGTATATTACTTGGCATTGAAATATACACATGCTAAAATTAAAAGTTTTTAATTAATATTTTAGAATTCGTAAATTAAAAATAAAAAGGGTCGTTGATGTGATTGGCTAGTTTAGGAGTCGGTGGTAAACTTTTATTTCAGTTGAGCATACTGTGCTCACATTTGCACAATTCTATATCATGTTTAAAAATGCTTTCATATATGTTATAGCAACCCTGTTTGTAGGCAGCTATATGAGTTAGGAAACTGAAACTCAAAGAGGCAAATTGATTTATATGAGGTCACAGAGATTCTAGAACTGATTCCTTGCCTATTGCTCTTTTGCCTAAATTATGCCTCCAGAGCCAGTGTGTAGGAAATAATTTTTCCCCCATTCATTAGATATGCTTACTACATCGCAGTTTCAGGGTTCCCCTGGGAGTCCATGGGAGTGCAACATTTGAACTCTTGGCTTAAGAGTTTGATTAAACATAATAGAAACAGCTGCTCCTCATTTGATGCATTTTTTGAAGCTCTTATTCTAGACACAAGCCTTTCGTAGGGGGAGCCTACTGAAATAGGACCTGTATTTTACTGGTTTGATCTTTACCACACTCTACCCATCACTTTTAGTGCAGATTTTAGTTTCAGGGAAATAAAGAGGAAAACTGCAGTGTGACTGGATTAAGACAAAACTTCATTGAATGGAAATCTTTAAAAATGTCCCACTTCCCATTCCTTGTATATTAGTGGCCAAGCCTTGGGGGCAGATGTAAGAATGAGGAAGAGGAAGGCGGGGGCAAAAGCCAAAGATGTCGGGAATCAGGATTCCAGCCTCCCCACACTTACCTCCCCTTTCCAAAATACACTCCCCTTTGTTTCATCCCTGGATTTCCAGGCACTTAATCCCTGTGATGGTCAGGTGAGGTAGGAGAGATTCATGTTTTAGCTGTAACTTGCACTGGGGCTGTTGTTTGCAAATCCAGGCCTCTAGCTATTTTTCCTGACTCTGGCCAGCGTGCTAGCCTGAAACCTGGGAGCACTGCAAGGGCAGAGGCAAGTCGCTGCTGGCTTCCTCTTCCATCCAGAGACTCAGATCCCAGCAAACACTCTCGGATCTCAGGGACTACGGATACCTGCCCTTCCGTTATGTCCTTTTCTTGTTTTCTCTTTCCTTTTGTTTTTTAAAATAGTGTGAATCAAAAATACTCTTCCAAATTAAAATGATTTTACCTTATTACCCCAAATACGTCTCCATGCTCTAGGGCACTGACAGGATTTGTGTTCTATTGTGAACACAAATCAGAGGAATCTGCTTTGGGGGTTTGGAAGGGACTTTAAAAATATAAGCCCAACCCGCCCAAGACCCCAAGGGGTGCTGAGACCTAGTGGACCAGCTGCATAGGACTGCCAGCTCCAGGCAGGACCCCCTGCAGCCCAGAAAAGCTGCAACAAGCCTGGCCGAATCGGGAAAAGATCTCAGACGGTCTTTCTGAATCGGGCTGCACTGGGGAGGAGCCTCTTGAGTCTCCAATGGCCCTGCTACCTGCCCAAGCCCCCAGGGAATGCTGAGACCTAGTGGACCAGCTGCATAGGACTGCCAGCTCCAGGCAGGACCCCCTGCAGCCCAGAAAAGCTGCAACAAGCCTGGCCGACTTGGGAAAAGATCTTAGACGGTCTTTCTTTCTTTTTTTTTTTTTTTTGTCTCTTTTTTTGCTATTTCTTGGGCCGCTCCCACGGCATATGGAGGTTCCCAGGCTAGGGGTCTAATCGGAGCTGTAGCCACAGGCCTACGCCAGAGCCACAGCAACGCAGGATCCGAGCCGCGTCTGCAACCTACACCACAGCTCACGGCAACGCCGGATCGTTAACCCACTGAGCAAGGGCAGGGACCGAACCCGCGACCTCATGGTTCCTAGTCGGATTCGTTAACCACTGCGCCATGACGGGAACTCCGTCAGACGGTCTTTCTGAATCGGGCTGCCCTGGGGAGGAGCCTCTTGAGTCTCCAAGGGCCCTGCTACCCGCCCAAGACCCCAGGGGGTGCTGAGAACCAAGTGAAATCTGCTACCATCGTGGGGTGGACCTCCCAGTCCTGTCTGCCCTCAGGAAGTCCTCCTTTGCTTCAAAGAAACACTGTTAGCCCCATCAACACTCCAGAAAAGCCACACTGCCTCAAAAAAGATTGACCAACAACGACAGCCCTCAGGAAATATTCCACGGCAGTGACAAGGCAAACACTACCCGATAACGAAGAGTACAACTCCCTCAGGAGAAAGAAGACAACAAGCAAGATGAAGAAGCTGAGAAACCACCCCCAGTCAAACCAACAGGAGAACTCACCTAAAACAGTCAACAATGAAACAGATCTCTGCAGTCAGACAGACCTGGAATTCAAAAGAGAAATACTGAAAATACTGAAGGAATTAAGAGAAGATATGAACAGTAATGCAGATACCCTCAGAAAGGAGCTAGAAAATATAAGGAGGAGCCAAGAAAAACTAGAACATTCATTTGCAGAGATGCAAACTGAACTAGGGGCAGTAAAAACCAGAATGAATAATGCAGAAGAACGAATCAGTGATATGGAAGATAGAATAATGGAAATCACTCCATCTGGTCAACAGACAGAAAACCGAATCAAAAAACTGGAAAGCAATATAAGAGACCTATGGGATAATATAAAACGGGCCAATCTACGCATAATAGGAATTCCAGAAGGAGTAGAAAAAGATAAGGGAATGGAAAATATATTTGAAGAAATTATCGCCGGAAACTTCCCAAATCTAAAGGATACTGGATTCAAGATACAAGAAGCACAGAGGGCCCCAAACAAACTGAACCCAAACAGACCCACACCAAGACACATCATAATAAAAATGGCAAAAGTTAGTGATAAAGAGAGGATCCTAAAGGCAGCAAGAGAAAAACAGAATGTTACCTACAAGGGAACCCCCATAAGAATATCAGCTGATTTCTTTACAGAAACACTACAGGCCAGGAGGGAATGGCAAGAGATATTTAAAGTGCTAAAAGGAAAAAATATGCAACCTAGAATACTTTATCCAGCAAGAATATCATTTAAAATAGAAGGGGAAATAAAAATTTTTCCCAACAAACAAAAACTTAAAGAATACAGCAACACAAAACCCAGGTTAAAGGAAATACTGAAAGGGCTTCTCTAAACCAAAAAGAAAGGAAGGAAAGGGAAGAAAAAAGAAAAGAAAAAAAAAAAAAAAGAAGAAGAAGAAGAGGAAGAACTAGGACTGAGGAAACTGCAATCAGAGAGCAGTCACTCAAATAAGCCAGCATACAGATTTAATCATGAACATGCTTCAAACAAAATAAAATTAAAAAGAAAAAAATAAAAGAGTCATCAAAACCATAAAATGTGGGCAAGGGATGTTAGGAGGTAAATAATCCTTTTTGTTTGTATGTATGTCTCTCTTCTTAATTTTAATATAATAATGAAGTGTTTGAACTTACAGGACCATCAGGCTAAAACACACAATTATGGGAAGGGGTTAGCATACTTAAAAAACAGGGCAACCACAAGCCAAAACCAAATATTGCATTTGCAAAAAATGAAAAAAAAAATACACTCAAGCAGATAATAACAGGAGACCATCCAACCAAAAAAAAAAAAAAAAAAAAAAAAAAAAAAAAAAAAAGAATGGAGAACCATAGAATCAACTGGAACACGAGGATCAAATGGCAATAAATAATCATCTATCAATTATCACCTTAAATGTCAATGGACTGAATGCCCCAATCAAAAGACACAGAATGGCTGAGTGGATAAAAAGGCAAAAACCTTCAATATGCTGCCTACAAGAAACTCACCTTAGGACAAAAGATACATATAGATTGAAAGTGAAAGGCTGGGGAAAAGTATTTCATGCCAATAGACATGACAGAAAAGCAGGAGTTGCAACGCTCATATCAGACAAAATAGACTTTAAAACAAAAGACATAAAGACAAAGAAGGACACTATTTAATGATTAAGGGATCCATCCAAGGAGAGGATGTTACTATCATCAACATATATGCCCCAAACATAGGAGCACCCAGATACATACAACAAATATTAACAGACATAAAGGGAGATATTGATGAGAATACAATCATAGTAGGAGACCTAAATACCCCCCTCACATCAATGGACAGATCCTCTAGACAGAAAACCAATAAAGCAACAGAGATCCTAAAGGAAACAATAGAAAAGTTAGACTTCATTGATATCTTCAGGACACTACATCCAAAAAAATCAGAATACACATTCTTCTCAAATGCTCATGGAACATTCTCAAGAATCGACCACATATTGGGACATAAAGCGAATCTCAATAAATTTAGGAGCATAGAAATTATCTCAAGTAACTTCTCTGACCACAATGCCATGAAATTAGAAATCAACCATGGGAAAAGCAAAGAGAAAAAACCTACTCCATGGAGACTAAACAACATGCTACTAAAAAACCAATGGGTCAATGAGGAAATCAAGAAGGAAATTAAAAACTACCTTGAAACAAATGATAATGAAGACACAACCTCTCAAAATCTATGGGATGCTGCGAAAGCAGTGCTCAGAGGGAAATTTATAGCAATACAGGCCTTTCTCAAAAAAGAAGAAAGATCCCAAATTGACAACTTAACCCTCCACCTAAATGAATTAGAAAAAGAAGAACAAAAAAGTCCTAAAGTCAGCAGAAGGAAGGAAATTATAAAGATCAAAGAAGAAATCAATAAAATAGAGACTCAAAAAACAATAGAGAAAATTAATAAAACCAAGAGCTGGTTCTTTGAAAAGGTGAACAAAATTGATAAACCCCTGGCCAGACTCACTAAAGAGAGGAGAGAAAGAACCCAAATCACCAAAATTATAAATGAAAAAGGAGAAATCACAACGGATACAGCAGAAATACAAAAAACCATAAGAGAATACTATGAACAACTATATGGCAATAAGTTTGACAATCTGGAAGAAATGGACAATTTTCTAGAATCTTACAGCCTGCCAAAACTGAATCAAGCAGAAACAAACTAACTGAACAGACCGATCACTAGAAATGAAATTGAAGAGGTCATAAAATCACTCCCTACAAATAAAAGTCCAGGACCAGATGGCTTCACAGGTGAATTCTATCAAACATATAAAGAGGAATTGGTGCCCATCCTCCTTAAACTCTTTCAAAAGGTTGAAGAAGAAGGAATACTCCCAAAGACATTCTATGAGGCCACCATCACCCTCATTCCAAAACCAGGCAGAGATACTACCAAAAAAGAAAACTATCGCCCAATATCATTGATGAATATAGATGCAAAAATTCTCAACAAAATCTTAGCCAACCGAATCCAACAACATATCAAAAAAATTATACACCATGACCAGGTTGGGTTCATCCCAGGTTCACAAGGATGGTTCAACATACGCAAATCAATCAACATCATACACCACATTAACAAAAAAAAAGTCAAAAATCATATGATCATCTCAATAGATGCAGAAAAAGCATTTGACAAAGTTCAACATCCATTCATGATCAAGACCCTCGCCAAAGTTGGTATAGAGGGAACATTCCTGAATATAATCAAAGCCATTTATGATAAACCCACAGCAAATATAATCCTAAATGGGGAAAAACTGAAAGCCTTCTCACTCAAATCTGGAACAAGACAGGGATGCCCACTCTCACCACTGCTCTTCAACATCGTTTTGGAAGTCTTAGCCACAGCAATTAGACAAACAAAAGAAATCAAAGGCATCCATATAGGAAGAGAAGAGATCAAACTGTCACTGTATGCAGATGACATGATTCTATACCTAGAAAACCCTAAGGACTCAACCCCAAAACTCCTTGATCTGATTAATAAATTCAGCAAAGTAGCAGGATATAAGATTAACATTCAGAAGTCAGTGGCATTTCTGTATACCAGCAATGAAACATTAGAAAAGGAATACAAAAATACGATACCTTTTAAAATTGTACCTCACAAAATCAAATACCTCGGAATACACCTGACCAAAGAGGTAAAGGACCTATATGCCGAGAACTATAAAACCTTAATCAAAGAAATCAAAGAAGATGTAAAGAAATGGAAAGATATTCCATGTTCCTGGATTGGGAAAATCAATATTGTGAAAATGGCCATACTACCCAAAGCAATCTACAGATTCAATGCAATCCCTATCAAATTACCCATGACATTTTTCACAGAACTAGAACAAACAATCCAAACATTTATATGGAACCACAAAAGACCCAGAATCGCCAAAGCAATCCTGAGAAACAAAAACCAAGCAGGAGGCATAACTCTCCCAGACTCCAAGAAATACTACAAAGCCACAGTCATCAAAACAGTGTGGTACTGGTATCAAAACAGACAGACAGACCAATGGAACAGAATAGAGAATCCGGAAATAAACCCTGACACCTATGGTCAATTAATCTTTGACAAGGGAGGCAAGAACATAAAATGGGAAAAGGAAAGTCTATTCAGCAAGCATTGCTGGGAAACCTGGACAGCTGCATGCAAAGCAATGAAACTAGAACACACCCTCACACCATGCACAAAAATAAACTCCAAATGGCTGAAAGACTTAAATATACGACAGGACACCATCAACTCCTAGAAGACAACATAGGCAAAACACTCTCTGACATCAACATCATGAATATTTTCTCAGGTCAGTCTCCCAAAGCAATAGAAATTAGAGCAAAAATAAACCCATGGGACCTCATCAAACTGAAAAGCTTTTGCACAGCAAAGGAAACCCAAAAGAAAACAAAAAGACAACTTACAGAATGGGAGAAAATAGTTTTAAATGATGCAACTGACAAGGGCTTAATCTCTAGAATATATAAGCAACTTATACAACTCAACAGCAAAAAAACCAATCAATCAATGGAAAAATGGGCAAAAGACCTGAATAGACATTTCTCCAAAGAAGATATACAGATGGCCAACAAACACATGAAAAAATGCTCAACATCGCTGATTATAAGAGAAATGCAAATCAAAACTACCATGAGATACCACCTCACACCAGTCAGAATGGCCATCATTAATAAATCCACAAAGAACAAGGGCTGGAGGGGCTGTGGAGAAAAGGGAACCCTCCTGCACTGTTGGTGGGAATGTAAACTGGTACAGCCACTATGGAGAACAGTTTGGAGATACCTTAGAAATCTATACATAGAACTTCCATATGACCCTGCAATCCCACTCTTGGGCATCTATCCGGACAAAGCTCTACTTAAAAGAGACACATGCACCCGCATGTTCATTGCAGCACTATTCACAATAGCCAGGACATGGAAACAATCCAAATGTCCATCGACAGAGGATTGGATTCGGAAGAAGTGGTATATATACACAATGGAATACTACTCAGCCATAAAAAAGGATGACATCATGCCATTTGCAGCAACATGGATGCAACTAGAGAATCTCATACTGAGTGAAATGAGCCAGAAAGACAAAGACAAATACCATATGATATCACTTATAACTGGAATCTAATATCCAGCACAAATGAACATCTCCTCAGAAAAGAAAATCATGGACTTGGAGAAGAGACTTGTGGTTGCCTGATGGGAGGGGGAGGGAGTGGGAGGGATCGGGAGCTTGGGCTTATCAGTCACAACCTAGAATAGATTTACAAGGAGATCCCGCTGAATAGCATTGAGAACTATGTCTAGATACTCATGTTGCAACAGAAGAAATGGTGGGGGAAAACTGTAATTGTAATGTATACATGTAAGGATAACCTGACCCCCTTGCTGTACAGTGGGAAAATAAAATTAAAAAATATATATATATATAAGCCCAGCAGGAGAAATCACAGAGAAAAAAATATTAGAATCTCTGACTTTAAGAAAAAAAAGATCACAGTTAAAAAGTAATCAACAAATGGGGGAGAATATTTGCAGCAGAAATGGCAGAAAAAAAGATTGAAATTGCTACATAAAGAACTTACCTAAATCAATAAAAGGAGTAAAACAGGTGCAAAGGACATGTTTCTTGTCAGAACTAGGCTTTACAAAAAGCTAAAAACATGAGAAATGTTTATCTTCATAAATAATCAAAGAAATTTGAATTGAAGCAATGAGACACCACTGTTGATGCTTTAGTGACAAAACATGAAAACATAAGCCAGAAAAGTCAGCTCATGTCTGGGGTGAGCAGAAAGTATGGTGAGACAGTCTCACTCTGATGAGAGGAATGAAGTGGCACATTTCTGAAAAGTAATTTAGTAATTCATACCAAAACCCACAATAAAGTAAACACGGAGCTTCTAAGCAGTTTGGGAGCCCTGCTGAAAGTGCCGATTTCATAGCTGTAGCATCAAATCCAAAATCTGGAATCATCTAAAGCTATCAGGTAAATGACTCATTAGCCATCTAAAAATACTGTCATGACAATCTCTCTCAACCTCCAGAGAAATGTAAAGAGAGCTTTTACTTGAATTAGAGTATGTTGGTGATAGCGTGCTGACTAAAAAAGAAAAACTGAAGTTGGTCTCAATATCTTCTACTCAGTCTAGATGGAGACTCAAGACTCCTTCCCACTGGCTGTGTCAGGCTAACCAGCCTCCACAGGTGGAAGTGTCTCCACCGTGGCCTGCGTCCCGGGCGGGCCATTGCTAAACTCAACAGAAACACCCCTTTCCCAAGAGAAAATAGAGCTTCCGCACTTCCAGGAGGGATATGGATAGAACTGAATTTGAAGTTGGAGCTTTTTGCTTGGATGTTACTTTTCTTTCCTTTTTAGCACTACACATGCAGCATATGGACGTTCCCAGACTAGGGGTCAAATCAGACCTGCAGCTGCCGGCCTATGCCATAGCCATGGCAACTCAGGATCTGAGCAGAGTCTGTGACCTACACCACAGCTCACAGCAAGGCTGGATCCTTAGCCTACTGAGCGAGGCCAGGGATCAAACCTGCAACCTCATGGTTCCTAGTCAGGTTCATAACCAGATGAGCCACAACAGGAACTCCTGGATGAGTTACATTTTAATTAAGAAAGTAGTTCCAGTGGAGTTCCTGCTGTGGCTCAGGGGTAACGAACCCGACTAGTAAACACGAAGATGAGGGTTTGATCCCTGGCCTTGCTCCATGGGTTAAGGATCAGGCATTGCCGTGGGCTTCGGTGTAGGTTGCAGAGAGGCTCTGATCTGGTGTTGCTGTGCCTGTGGCGTAGGCTAGCAGCTGCAACTCCGATGCAGCCCCTAGCCTGGGAACTTGCATGTGCCACGGGTGCGGCCCTAAAAAGGTAAACAAAAAAAAAAAAAAAAAAAAAAAAGGAAGGGAGGGAGGGAGGAAGTTGTTCTAAAACTTCACTATGTCAAGTATTCCTAGAATAATTAAGCCATGTCCCAGTATTTTGAACTTCTTTCATCGCAGTTAAAGGTTCGTTGAAATGGAATTGGTTATGGAGAGCACAAACCCACACGGAAGGTGATTGTCCTTATTTTGTATCTCCACCAACTTGCTGAGATTTTCTCTTTAGCAGAGCTCAGATATCTTCAGGTTGCCAAATTAATTCAGGGAATATTTTCTAGCTCATTGAGCTAGAAAATACATTTATCTTTCATTCACTTGTAAATTTGTTATACCAAGCATCACATTCATAAATGAGAGAAGAGACTTGTAATTTTTATGGTTAAAATCAGGGTTTGAACAATCCCGTTATTGTGTGTTTCTACATAGAGCCGAGAAGACACGTTCTGCCTCCTAAATGAACAGAATAATCTAAGGATCTGAACCAATCTTCCCAGTTTGTCTTTGCTCTTTAAACCTCTCTGTGCTGCACAGAGCCAGACACGCCAACCCAGCTACTTTATGTGTCAACTCAGGATCTGAGCAGAGTCTGTGACCTACACCACAGCTCACAGCAAGGCTGGATCCTTAGCCTTGCTAAGGAAAGAAATGTTGATTTCGTTTCTTTCACAGCTTGGGTCAAATTTTATTCTCGAAAACTTATAAATATACTTTTGTTAACTGTGTGGACTTGTTGGTTTCAGGTGCCAGAAACCCAACTTGAACCAGTTCAGACAAAAAGGAAATGTGTTGTAAAAGGTCAAAGGAAGAACTGAAAAACCAAAATGCAAGAAGGACTGGGAGGCAGTTGGGCTCCAGGGCATCTGGAACCAGGAAATATCTGGTGTTTCTCTGGCTCTCTCTCTCATTTTCAGGTCAGCAAGAAATGTGTCCCCCTTGCCCTTCAGAGCTCCCAGACCTCCCTCACAGCTTCTGCCACCACAGGGAAACTGGCTTTTTAATAGAGTTCAGAAAATCTTGGGGGAAAAACATTGATTGGTTTATCTGAGCCAAGCCCCCTCACCCTTGAGCCAATCAGAAAGCCAGGAGGAATAGTCTGGTGGTATAGATCACATGATCCCAGAGACTGGTAAATATTATGAATGAAGCAGCCACCAACCACAAAGGCCTGTCCACTGCAGCGTCTTTTTAAATTTGTTTTTGAAAGCTCTGTGGGGCATTTCTCTATTCGTCACAAGAACCAGCCACTTTGTGAAAATAAACTAGTGGAAACATTTTTAAATGGGGAAAGGATAACAAAATTCAGAGAAGAAAGTTAAAATTAATCATATCTCGTCACCCAAACACGTTTTAGTGCATATATTTCTAGTCTATTCTATATCCATGTATTCTTTCCTACACATGGAACATCACTGAGATCATGTCAAATGTACAGTTCTCTTAAATGTAAAAAGACTGCTCTTCATTAATAACATTTATAGTTATAAATCTCTTTAGATCAGGGATTTATAGCACATCAGAAGATTCAAGAACTTCTTAATTTTATATGCAAAAATCTCATAAGAATATTTCTCCTGGGTAGGGGTCCAAATATCACCAGATTCTCAAAGTGGTCTGAGACCCACAAAAAGGTTAAGAGCTATTGCATTCAAGTTTTCATAGCACTTCCACATATATTCCTATAGACTTGGAGCTGCTACATATTTAATATTTCACCTGCAACTAGTCTCAAGTGACATATAAGTTCATGACATGGCACACAGTAACTTGTGAATGAATGAATTGGAATCACAAATGCTCAAGCCAGACTCTTAGCTTGTGGGTGAGTGGAGCTGGTTTCCAAGCTCTCCCCTCGGCAAAGCTCCCTTATCCTCACAGAATGACTAAGGCGTGTGAATGTTACAACAGCTTGTTTTTCTAAACTGTGAGGGTTAACAGCTGAAGGAGGCTGGCAGGTGCAGGGAGGCGAGCAGTGTGCTATGGAGATGAGATTACAAGAGAGAACATAGGATCTGAGAAATCTGTGTTTGGGGGAGAGGGGCTGCTGGTGAATTAGAGACACATGTATAGAACCCGCTGAACCATTTTAGCCTAAAGTTGCCTGAATTACTAGGCCTCCCAGGGGCTGGCAGAACTTAGAGCAGTAAGTTCAGGGCAAGATGCTTCAGATAATTCAAAACGCAAAGCGGAGTTTTTAGGCAATTATTAAGTTCATCCATATAAATTAAAGTCAACTATTGCTCACGTCTCCCCTTCGCGGTAAACTATAAACAACTTCAGTGGATTTAACCCTCCTTGATTTGCTCTGGCTTAACTACTTGATAGCAGGAAGCTTTCCCTTTCACTTAGTGCAGCGCCATTCTCTCCTCTCAGCCTGGCAGAAAGCATGTTCTTCGTTCCTAGGCACACACTTTTAATCTTTGTTTGCCAACTCCATTGTGGTATTTCCCTGGGATACCCTTTCACTCTCAACAAGAACCACACACACATTTAAACTTGCTGCGGGTCTGCCAGTCTGTGTTAGCTCAATGGAGACCAGGTCCAGTGTAAACGAAGCCGAACGGCGACTGATGGTACATTCTCAGGTAGACCCAGCTCGTCACCGGCTTTGTGTCATCATGGCTGCTGCTTAAAATGCTTGTCAACCTCAAAAGTTTAAGAGCCAGTTATTTTACCTGCAAAAGTGGTACTTGCGAGATGAGCCGGAAGAGTTGCACACCGGATACAAGAACTACTGCAGAGCCCTGGCAAAACATAGGACAAGGAGACCGAACTTTTAACTTTTATAGAGTAAAGAGCAGGAGGCGTTTGGAGGAGCTGAAATAACCAAAGAGTCCAATGGAGGAAGCTGAGAATCCAAAGTATGGAGGCTTCTCATTGGTTGGACTGTTAGTCTCTGATTGGCTGGGCTGTCATGGGGCGGAGAGAACTTTTCTTCCTGCTGCAGGTGTAGGTGTGCAGTTGTTCCAATTCAGCGTAATTAAAGACGCCTGGTCGGGTTTGAGAGCTCCGCCTACAGGCCTGTTCCAATTACATTTTTAGCTGCAGTTTAATTCATTGCACACTTCCATTCAATGACTCTTCATTCAAATCCATTCTCTGACTTGCCCTGGGCTAGGTGTTCATCGCAGTCATTTTCCTTAAAAATGTCCAGGTCCACTTGTCAATTATAAAATTCCTTTAAGTTTCTCAAAGTTAAACTCACACTCTCTTATTATTCGATTCCCTTTCAGCCCACATGAAGCAGAATTTAGAGTTTACCTTAATGAGCAAAAAAAAAAAAAAAAAAAAAAAAAATAGATTCTGTACTGCACAGAAAGCAACTAGACCAAACAACTGAGAAAATCCAGTGGAGACAACTGGGAATTGAAGGGCTTGATCTCCAGTGCCAGGGCTCAGCCTTCAGCTTAGGCGAAACCTTTTGGAAACCCAGCGTGACCCTGGAAAACGTGTTCCTCCCTAGCACTCACCACTCTCCATTGTGAGTGGCCAGCTAAGCATTGTCTTACCCTCTAGACCGCACCCTCTGCGAGGGCAGAGACCTGCTGGTCTTGTTCACTGCTGGGTCTGCATCAGCTAACACAGGATTTGGAATGAATGAGTGAATGACGGGATGAATGAATGAGTGAACTATTTGTTCCTTTTTTTTTTTTTTTTTAATTTTTGTTGTTGTTGTTGCTATTTCTTGGGCCGCTCCTGCGGCATATGGAGGTTCCCAGGCTAGGGGTCGAATCGGAGCTGTAGCCACCGGCCTACGCCAGAGCCACAGCAACTCGGGATCCGAGCCGCGTCTGCAACCTACACCACAGCTCACGGCAACGCTGGATCCTTAACCCACTGAGCAAGGGCAGGGACCGAACCTGCAACCTCATGGTTCCTAGTCGGATTCGTTAACCACTGCACCACGACGGGAACTCCTATTTGTTCCTTTTTCTCTGGGCCAAGGGAGGTGGGGAAGAGGCAGTGAGAAAGAGGAAAGGGAAACAAATAGGAGAGATAGAGAGAGAAAGAAAGTGACGATAATTTGTTACCTCTTGGAAATCATCACCAGAGATCTGACAGGACTGGAAGTCCCTTGGTCTGCTGCTAAAGATACTCCATGGCTATTTTATTTAAACATTTAAAAGAGAGAAAAAGAAAACAATTGAAGAGAGAAAATCATTCATTGTGGGAATCTTACTCTGAAAGAACCAAGAGGTAGGTCTAATAAATCTCCTTTCCCTCTGCTGCATGGTGTGTGGAATGATTTACTACCCCCATAAAGCAAACGAAAGGACTTTGCGCTGAGAGACCCTCCAGAGGTCTGGAGCTGGGACGGTGCAGACACAGCTGCGTTTGAAGGTGTGACTCGGAGGCTGAGGGATGGACAGCTCACGGTGGCCCCGAGTCCATGGGTGATGGCGTTCCAAAGAGGAGAGGTGTCGCCAGCAGCTCTGTCCACGGCTGAGGAACACAATGGAATGTGGCGTCAGCGAGGGAGGCTGCAGAGCAAGCTTCAGAGTTTCTCATTCAGTGCCCAATTTGCAGAGCCTCGTCCAAGTGCGAGAGGGTCATCATTCCATTTCACACTGTTCGTAAAATCATTAGCCTGCTTGAAATAGGAAAAAAAAAAAAAAAAAAGTCAGACTTTACCATACAGAGAAAATCACCATGTAGAAAACAAAATAAGACTGTCTTGGACTGATTTGCACATTCTGTCAATTCAAGAAACCAGACCTACGGAGAATCCAGGGAGGAAAAGAGGACCTCTTAAAGAAACAGGAGACTGCCGCTTAGAGGAGAGCTGGCCTTTCACTAGAATGTCCCTGCTGGTCCTAGCTACAGTTTATCATCAAACTCGAACCAAAGGCACTGTGTCAGCCAGTCCTAAATCAAAGTTTCAGCACATGACCTGGCCCGTGGACACGGCCCTGGATTCCAGAGCTGTGCTACTCTTAAGCCATGAAGAGTTGCTTTATATGAAGTAGAGGTCCAAGATTTTTGGAACTTATGGAACAAGGAAAACAAGATTCGTAGAAACATAGGCCCTAAATAGGATTGTCAGGGGGTTTTGTTGTTGTTGTTGTTATTGTCAGCCAAGAAAGAGGGAGAGAGAGGAAGGAAGAGAAAGAGAAGAAGAAGAGATGGAGGAAGAAGGAGGGAGGAGCGAGAGGGAGGAGCAGAGAGGGGAGGGGGAGGAGGGGAGGGGAGGAAGAAGGGGGGGCGAGGGGAGGAAGAAGAGGGGAGGGGAGGGAGGGAGGGAGTGGGGGGAGGGGGGGAGAAGTGGGGGAGGAGGAGAGAACTTCTATCTACCATCACCATGATTTCAAGAAAGAAATGGACAGTTTAACACACACACACAACTCTGAGAATATAATCGCCAACTTAAAAAGATGTGAATTTGCATTTATGGGAAAACGTCACTCATTTTTATCTTCTCACAGGCAGGCTTGGGGAACGAACGGATGGACTAGTGTAGAATTGGGCTTTGAGGCGATACAGGCTCAGATCCTGGCTCGATAATATTCCAACTAACTGCACAGGTGCTTCAAATCCCCAGACAGAGCTCTCTCTTCCGCGAGGCAGGGACACTCACTTAAGAGCCATCGTGAAAAGGAAACGAATCCGACACATTAGGGCTTCATGAACAGTCTCTGCTGTTACTCCTGGGCGCATCCTGTTGGCCCTCCTTTGTCTCCAAGACTAAGTGCGAGAGTCTGTAAGTGTGGGGTTGGGGCCCAGGATGGAGAGGAAAGGGCCCTCGAACCTCCTGCCCCCATCGTGAAGCTGAGCCTCTCTTGCACCCTCCCCGCCTTGGCCGAGGCTCTGTGGGACCTTGTCCTCTGCTCTGTAAGGGAGTCCGGTTAAACTTGATCTCCTCTGACTAGAGATGGTCCCTAAAGAGACAAGCTAGGTAGGAGGGGCCTGGTCATCCCTGGATTCCCCTGGGCTGGTGCTGGAAACACGCTAGGGCTGCTAGGAAACCCATCATTTTGATTTAGAGTAAAAATTGATGTGTTTGTCAACCATAAAGACAGATGGAGTAAGTGTTGCCAAAAAACAGAGGATTTGGCCTGGCCTGGTTCTTACATTCTGTAGACTTTTTCAGCTACAAGATTTATATTAGCGTGGAAGATACGGCTGTAAAATGTACGAAAGTTAAGTGTGATCACTCCCCCCTTCTCCCTCCTGCAGACAAACGACAAGCAGATTTAAAGGAAAGAGCTAAGTCTCTGGGTCTGAGATGTTCCACACAAAGGGATTTCACCTTCTCACTGGGATATTCTGAAATCCTCTCCTAATTTATTTATTTATTTATGTATTTACTTTAATTTTTTTTTCCCAGGCTAGGGGTCCAGTCGGAGCTACAGCTGCTGGCCTATGCCACAGCCACAGCAACATCAGATCTGAGCCACACCTGCCACCTACACCACAACTCATGGCAAAGCCGGATCCTTAACCCACTGAGCGAGGCCAGGGATTGAACCCGCATCCTCATGGTTACTAGTCGAATTTGTTTCCATTGTGCCACAACAGGAACTCCTATTTATTTTATTATTTTATTTTTTATTAGACTATAGTTGATTTACAGTGTTGTGTCAATTTCTACTCTACAGCATAGTGACCCAGTCATACATAAATATATATATATATACACACATTCTTTTTCTCATACTATTTTCCATTATGTTCTATCTCAAGAGATTGGATATCACTCCCTGTGCTATACAGAAGGACCTCATTACTTATCCATTCTAAATGTAATAAATAGTTGGTATCTACCAGCCCCAGACTCCCCATCCATCCCACTTCCTCTCCCCTCCCAAATTAAAAAGAACAACAACAGAGGAATGGATGCAGAAAATATGATACATATATACAATGGAATATTACTTAGCCACAAAAAAGAATGAAATAATGCCATTTGCAGCAATATAGATGGACTTAGAGAAGTAAGTCAGAAAAAGAAAAATATCATATGAGCTTACTAATACGTGGAATCTAAAAAAATTATATACAAGAATTTATTCATAAAATAGAAAGAGACTCAGAGATTTGAAAACCAAACTTATGGTTACCAAAGGGGAAATCTTGGTGGGAGAGATGGATTGGGAAGTTGGGATTGGCAGATACACACTACTACATACCAAATCTATTGGTAAAGAGGTTCTACTACATAGCTCAGGGAAATCTATTCAATACTATGTAATAGCCTATATGGGGAAAGAACTCGAAAAAGAATGGATGGGAGTTCCCGTTATGGCTCAGCAGAAACGAATCTGACTAGTTGCCATGAGGACACAGGTTCGATCCCTGGCCTCACTCAGTGGGTGAAGGATCTGGCGGGGCCATGAGCTGTGGTGCAGGTTGCTGACGCAGCTGGGATCCTGTGTTGCTGTGGCTGTGGCGTAGGCCCGCAGCTAGAGCTCTGATTAGACCCCTAGCCTGGGAATCTCCATCTACCATGGGTATGCCCTTAAAAAGACAATCAATCAATAGAATGGATGTATATGTATGGCTGATTCACTTGGCTGTACACCTGAAACTAACACAACATTGTAAGTCACCTATACTCCAATAAGACTGACACAAGAAAAAGAAAAGAAAAAAAGCTCTTCTAAATGTTGATTTTCTCACAGTTTTAACTGAGCTCTATCGCTACCTCGTTCAGGAAACTAAAGAACTAAGAACCAAGGCCCTTCCCGGGTAACCCGGAGGAAAGTCGTCGGCCTGGCTGTCAGGAGAACTGCTGGAAACTGTGTCTTTTTTATGAGTCATCTCTTTGCACCTCTGTTTCCCAAAAGGAACGTCAAACTAATACCAGCCCATTCTCTCCGACAAGGCTGGGGCACACATCAAAGAGCGCTATAAATGTGAACAAGTTCACAGCACTAGAGCACTAGGCTATAATTGTGATTATAGTAATAGTAACAGAACTTCCACTTGGTTTGTTCTTTCTTTCAAGACCTGAAGTTTAAAATTAAAGCACACTAAAGAAAATAAATGCTTGTCTCAGCCTACAAGACCTCATGGAAACTTGGCTTTCAGCCTTGGCGTAACCCAGAGGCTCTGAGGGTCTCCCGCCTCTTGAAACCCCAGGCAACGCGGGCTCCGGCACTGCCACAAACCCCAGCTCAGCAGCCCATGGGGCCTCAGGAACCCCGTAGGGTCCTTGTGTTTTCCAGGCAGCCTTACTTTCTCATGGCCTTTTCTCTCCTAGGTTCCCCCTCTTTGTGTTGGAGACTTGGGGAGGGTGCATGGGGCACAGGGAAGGCACAAGACAGGTTTTACAGTGCAAAAGCCTTCAAAGGAGCGGCCGCCGCCACAGCTCCTTGGTCCTCTTCTCCTAGCTTCTTCGTACCCTCCCCATCCCTCTGCCCTTTCCCTCTAGGAGTGAACCCCGCAAATTCCTCATATTGTCTCCAAAGCAGGCACTTCCCCTGTCTGACATCCATTGCGTGTCACCCCATCCAAGCAGGTTCATCGAGGCATTTTTTTCAAGCAGAGGCTGATCCTTTCTGAAGAGGTGTTCAGAAGCCAGCTGTTAAAATAACCACCCCTGGCTAAAATAGTGCTGTCGCTAACTGCTGTGAAAACAAACCAGGGCTCAAAAGGTGGCTCTTTCCACCAACAGCAGCTGCATCACCTGGTAACTTGTTAGAAATACAAATTTAAGGGATGCAGATCTATTAGGTCAGAAACTCTAGGGGCAGCCCAGCGATCTGTGTATTAACAGCCTCTAGGAGATTCTGATGCTGGTATGAGGATCCCTGAATGCTCTAAAGGTGCTCGAGTCTCCATCTCCCTTACCAGTTACGCAGCATCTGGCATAATGCCTGAGGGATAGCAACACTTCAATACGTGCTCCTTAAATCCATGAGGAGACAGAGTTCCACCTACCCAGCTCTCTGATGCCGTGTGAAAAGGAAGAGGAAGAACAGTACAAAACCCAATTTCTGCTCTCGTGACTTGAAACCAGCAACAAGGAAAAAGCAATGCATGAACTTGGAGGTCACAGGGCAACAAGTCAACTGAGAGATATTTAGCCCATGTTTCTAATGAGGCAGAGGAGAGAACAGAGACCACACAGATTGACCAACATGTGAGGAGCGGAGTCGGCCCAGGATCCAGCTGCCCGGGTATCCTGGCCTCGGGGTTCTTGGGATTTCCTGGTTCCACAACCCTTCCAAGGTGGAGGATGATTAACGGCTGGATTTCACGGTTCAGGCCTCGAATCTGCAGGGACTCAAAGGGAGAGCTCAGTGTGGCCTGGAGGAGTTGGAGATGGTCGTGCCGCTGCTGGGAAGCTCGGCTGGGCTTCTTCTCGGAACAAGAGAGAGCGGGATGAGCAGAGATTTATGGGATTTTCTTTTCCGGTTTTGGTAGCGTTCCAGCGTGCGGAGAGAAAATATACAGCATGATTTTATTTAGTGGACATAAATTGTATTTGCCCGAGGAAGGAATCTAGATCCAGCCGAGCAAAGACACAGGCCAGCCCCCCAGGCCTAGCAGGAAACTGTGGCGGGGCTCTGGGGCCCCCAGAGATGCCTCTCTCCTCCAGCCCCAACTTGCCCCTTAAGGATGGGGAGGCTGAGCTCGGTTCTCTCCCTTCACCTTGATGCTGCTCTTGGCGTTTTCACTTCTCTCTTCTTGGGCACATCCACCCCTCTTGCCTACCCCTTCTGGGTAAATTCAGCGGCAACAATCAAGTCTGATGATTTCTTTGAATTAGAGGTTCCCCCACCCACTTGTCTGTGTCACTGCCAGCAAAAGGTCCCCTGAGTAGTCATAGTCTTGGAGGACTTGTGGTGTGGATGAAGGTGAGTGGGAGGTGAGAAAAAGCCAAGTGAAACCTTGACAGTTTTGCTTCAAAGAAAGTAGGCTGGAGCCCAGGGGAGATACAAAGAAAAGAATGCTAAATTTGCTACTTTTGAAAAGAGTGACTAGCTTTCGACTTACAAAGGGGTGGAAGCAGTAGAGCCTGTAAGGGACATTTATCATAAAAGCTTCAGCCACAAAATCGGACACACCATGTACATGAGTGAACGAATAAATGAAGGAAGGAAGGAAAAGAGGAAAAGAAAGTAGCCTTTTTCAAGAACTTGAAGTGTGAAACGCCCATGCATGAGTCGCAAGTTATCTTTCAACAGCGTTAGAGTTTGGCAAGCGCCAGGGAGCCCACCCGATGGTTCATAATCGGCTTTGTTGGAAGCTGTGTTAAGCAAAAGGTTGATACAGTATGTTTAGCTCCTGAGGTGGTAGCCTAAACGAGTCTGCAAAAGAAAAAGCTACCTGAAATGGAGACTAACTACAAATCATCTCTAGACTTTCCGTCGATCTTAACTTGTTAAAAACATCAGCGGCTTCGTTACGGATTTATGTGTGGAGGGAAGAGGGTGGGAAGAACAAGTGGCACGTGAAGCATAAAATCAACAATTCAAAAGCAGAGCGTTTTCAGAGGCGGAAAAGTAAAACAAAACAAAACAAAAAACTTTCCATGTTACACCGCAGAACAAGAACAGGCAGTGATGCTAGTCACACAGCAAAAGCAAACACCCATGTGCTCCAACTTGAGCAAAAAGTACAGCATTACTGTCTGCTGGGGGGAAAAGTATTCTTCTGAAAGGCACCAAGCATTTCATGACTGGCAATCTAGACGTCCTTAATAGTCACGTGACAATGTATTTGGGGGAAAAACACTCTTTTTTTCATCTAATTTTTTGAAAGTCAGCTCACTCCACCTTTTTGTGTACTTTTTGAGCAATTCATGGAAAGAGGTCAACATCTTAGTAATCTAACAGCCACGGGGCTGGGGTACAGACGGGGGGGCTGTGATTCGGGTGATCAGAAACAAAACTCAGCACTACTTGGAGCTCAGGAAGCCTCATTCTCAATCTCAAAATTGACCAGAAGTTCGACATGTCTCTCTTTTGAGATTCTAGGAACTAAGCACCTTATAATAAAAGTGCCAAGGAGATTCTTGCGATTTCTGATCACTGTGTACACAACTGGGTGCTGTTTCACTAAGGATCTCAGTTCTCTAGGGGTATTTGTCTATCTTCAAGGTGAAGAGCTTAAGGATCAAAAATAATAAATTCCCATTGAAGAGTTCCCGTTGTGGCTCAGTGGTTAATGAACCTGACTAGTATCCTGCCCTTGCTCAGTGGGTTAAGGATCCGTCATTGCCGTGAGCTGTGGTGTAGGTCGCAGACGCGGCTTAGATCCCGCATTGCTGCGGCTGCGGGGTAGGCCGGTAGCTGCAGCTCCAATTCTACCCCTAGTCTGGGAACCTCCATATGCCACCGGTGTGGCCCTAAAAAGACAAAAGACAAAAAAAAAAAAAAAATTCCCATTGACCCCCCCCCCCATGTTTGAAAAGGGAAGCTGTCTTGCCAACGGTCTATTCATTTCATCAGCAATTTACTCAGTGCTTTGACACTTGGCTCTCATTATTCCTGCCCATGACTGGCTCCTCCAGGCATCCTTGAGCCCCGCAGGCTGCATTTCCTCACAGTTCTTCCTGGTGGGGATGCTGTGCCTGACACTAGGAAACATTCAATAAATGTGTACTAATGTAAAAAGTAAAATGTTTTCATATGCTACAGCAATGCAATTCATGTTTAAAAATTTCAAAATGTCATTCCATCTTTGCGTATTCAAGTTATTTCAAGATATTACCTTTTCTCTGTACAGGTGATCATGCATTGAAAATTGTCTATTTTGTGTCAGTCATTTGTGCCCAGAGCCAGTGAGATTTTTTTATTTTCACCTGCAACTAGGGGTCAGATCGGAGCTGTAGCCATTGGCCTCCGCCACAGCTACAGCAACATCAGATCCAAGCCACATCTGCGACCTACACCACAGCTCACAGAAACAATGGATCCTTAACCCACTGAGCCGGGCCAGGGATGGAACCCGCATCCTCATGGTTCTTAGTCGGTTTGCAACCTGCTGAGCCACATGGGAACTATGGTAAGATTTTTAAAAGCAACAAAATGGTGTTCTGCTGTGGCACAACAGGATCTGCTTTGTAACAGCAGGAACAGAGTTCGATCCCCAGCCCAGCGAAATGGGTTAAGGATCCAGCGTTGCCGCAGCTATGTTGTAGGTCGATGCTCTGGCTCAGATTTGATCTCTGGCGGGGAACTCCCTATGCTACAGGGTGACCAAAAAGGAAAAAAAAAGCAACATGAATTTCTTAAGAGCTCTGAGTCTAGCTATGCTAATCACTAGCATTTTCCCCGTGTCCACAGTCACACTCTCTCGTTGAGTCCTCACGGCAATTCTGGGTTGGGGGGGGAGCTGTTATCTTTGTTTTACATATGTGCACATCCAGGCTCAAGAGGTGAGCCTGGATTACCTGAGCTCACGTTGCCTAGAAAGAAACAGAGCCAGGATGCATACCCAGGTGGTCTGATTCTAAATCCCCCACACCAGAATTCCTTCTAGCCTAATGTCCTTAAATACAGAAGACACTGATACTACAATAGGGAACTGATAAAGCCAATTCTCATCTCCAAGCACGTTGTGGAAGCTGCTTTCCATATGGGGACAAGTGCTCTTCCTCCCGCCCCTCCTGCACCTTCACCATCTGCATACATTGGCAAATGCTTTTTATCACACCATCGCAGTTATTTAGGTTCTTGATAAATAAAATTTCCTTGTGCAAGCAACCTTGAAACACACTCCTTTCAAGTGTGGTTGCATAATTTGCAATGATTTTTTAAAAAAGAATATTGGGGACCTGAAAGTGTGCTTTGAGAAAGTGACTTTATATCATCGTCTAAGACTGAATGGAGTTAGGGGCAATATTTCTGATGTTCATCCCCCTTTGTTAACCAAGCTTCAGAGGCTGGCGGAGGGAGGACAAGGCTGGGCTTGGGCCTCAGGTCTCCGGGACCCTTACCCCAGAGGACACAGTCTTAGCTCTCTCCTTCCACCCAAGCATGCTCTTCTGATATGAGTCAAACCTCTCTGACCATATCTGCCTGACCCTGAAAAGTCTGGTGCTCTGTTCCTTGAGAGGAAATACTTATTATTATTATTATCCTTAGATTGGTCCCCGTGGAAGAGAAATAATGGTTCCTGAGCCAAATGTTTATTCAGTTGAGAGTGAGAAAATTCAAGCTGCATAGAGGAAAGATCTTGTTCTTGCCAAGGGGATGGGCGGAGGCTACGAAAAATAAGAGGTTCAATGCTTACATCACAGATTAAAGTATAATCCTTTCCTTTAATTTCCCAAACTCCACTCTAAGCTACCATTAGTACAATTTTCACTAATCTACCCAGGGGCGCTTGTTCTACATTTATACATTTGGCAGCAAGTTTATGGTTAAATGAGACTCAAAGAACCGCTCACTCACAGCAACCAGGATGCTTAGAGAAGTGATGGCGACAGGCAACAGTGTAACCTCTCGTTCTGTATGGCTAACATGTTGTTTCAAAGACAGCCCAACACAGATCCACTTTGTTCCCTACAGTGAGACCCAGAAATCCATTCTACGTGGGGAAACAGAACACACAGGAAAATGAAAAGATCCAATGGTGTCTCCTCCCAAGGAACGAATGAACAATTGGGAAGGCAAGATCTAAACAGAAGAAACATCAAATAGGGGCACATGATGAGAAAGCCAACAACATGAAAAAATGACCCTGAACTATACATTCAGTAAGGGGAGCAAAGAACATGACATTCCCCCCCCCCCAAAAAAAAAGACACTATTAGCAGTTTTAAGAGTGGTCGTGTAACCTACCCCTGTACACAAAGGTACAGGGTTTTGCTAAAGAACCATAAGGTCTACATGTATTGGTGTCATGGTGGCGAGAACCAAGCTTTAGGGTCCACGGAGGTGAGGCTGTTCCTCTAGACACTGGGGACATGATATCTCGCTTTCCTACTGCTACTAATTGTGGAAACGGCTACATTCCTGACCTGAGCCTCCTTAATTCCAAGCTGGTGTCCCAGTAAGACAAGAAAAAAATGTTTTCGTTTTAGCACATTTGTTCTTATTTAATGGTCATAAAAAAGAAGCAGAATTTTGTCCTGTGTCCTGTTTTACAGAAGGTAAAATAGGCAGTTTCCCCATGTGGGTTCGTGGGCAGCAGCTTTCTGGTTCCTCTGAGGGCGGGTCTGCTCCAGGCCCGGGAGGAAGGGAGGCGCAAGGCCCCCTTACAGCGGTGGGGATCTCCGTGCCGCCAGCCGCTCCCAGGGCTCGTGCTCAGCCCTCGATACTGCAGGTTCCTGCTCTGCTCCCTTCAGCCAGACCATCCTCCGAGTCTCCTGTAGTTTAGAGGAGAGGAATGTGTTTACTTTTAAGACGAGGACCCTGAACCCGAAACACGATTAGCTGCCCTTATGAAGCAGAAATTTGGGCCAAACAGGGCCTATCCAGAGAGAAATGCGTGACTTGTAATAACTGAAAAACAGGTACCGTTGATTGTGAATGATAACATATTAGGAGGTTTGCAAATAACTTAAAGACCTTTTGTTGTCAGGAGACTACCTTGGCTATTTATTCGCTCCAATTGCAAGCAGAAACTGTGCTTGAAAAAAAAAATGCAGCTGTCTCTAGTCCAAAACCATGGAAACCAGCTCTCTCTGCAAACAATGAGCCTGCTTCCAGCCAAGGCAGCAAGAGATCCTCATTGCTCCTGATTTTCTTCCAAATCCCAAACAGCAAATGCCTTTGAAATGCACCAAAGAGCAAGGAGCCTACTGAATTGGCAATTATTCTTGTTCCTTTTTAGTAAAGGACGGGAAAGCATAGAAAGCTCCATGTTTTGCTCCTTTGGGTTTTCCAAAGACAAGATGGCCTTATGACAAGTGAACCCTCAGCGTAGAGAAGGGCTCGGAGCTGCAGAGGGAGAGTGGTGTTGCATTTTCGAGGCCGAGGTATGTTTTCTTTTCAGCAAAGGCTTTGTGCCAGGGGTAAACCAAAATGTACGAGTTCCGGAATGAAGCCCGTAGAAACCACAGCACTTTTTAACATGGCCATAGTCAGCCCAGAGTTCGCCAGTTAGAAGCCACCCTCCCTCTCATGCTCCAGGACCAGCGTGTCCGCCGTCTGCTTCCCAAACACACTTGCGCAGCAAGTAGCGATAACCCACTGTAAGCTGGAATTTTAAATATGCACCCAAATGAAGGTCACGTCAAGGGTGTCGTCCTCCAAGGCTGACCTGTTCACCCAATGACTGACCCAAGCAGAACTGTCAGACGGGAGATGCTGGAGGAGGCTGTCCACCTCACTGCCTCCATCGACCCAAGACAACGTGGGCCAAGGTAAGACCCAAGTCCTCCTTGACCAGGCCTCTTCGTCCACCTGGGACAGCGGGCTGGCACACACGTCCACATCTGTGCAGGGCGTTAGCAGCCCAGGCTGGCTTCTTATCTCCTCCGAAGGACTCCTCCGCTGCTCTGGAGTGGGTTCATGTTCCTGGAAAATCCTGCCCTTCTGATGTCTGATGTTCTGAAGTCTCCTTCTAAGAAGTCTCTGCTGCCCTGGAGTGGGTTCAATTACTTCATTATGTTCCTGAAAGCTCCTGCCCATCTCGTAGTCTGTCCACAAGCCTAGGAGCTCCATTCCACTCACGGCTGGGTCCCTAGCCCCCAGTTCAGTGCCAGGCACACAGCAGAAGCTCAGTGAACATTTCCTAAATGTTGCGAGAGAGGCGATGCTCACAGAGAGCCATGCTAGCGCTCCAGTCATTCAAAAGGAACCTCTATTGGTGGAATTTCAGTGGAGGGTGTCTGAGAGGCTCACAGACATAGAGACCAGACTTGCGGTTGCCAAGGAGGAGAGGGGAGGGAGTGGGATGGACGGGGAGTTTGGGGTTCGTAGATGCAAACTCTTATATTTAGAATGGATAAGCAATGAAGTCCTGTGTACAGCACAGGGAACTATATCGAATCTCTTGGGACAGAACATGACGGAAGATAGTTCAAGGAAAAGAATGTATATATATATATGGCTGGGTCACTATGCTGTGCAGCAGAAACTGACACAATGCTGTAAATCAACTATAATTTAAAAAAAATAAGTATCTGAGAAAGAGGTATTTGAACAGAGGCAAAACCCATCACATGGGGTGGTATTTATTAGGTTTGCCCTGGACATAATCTAGAACCTTCGTAGTATCCTGGAGTGCTTTGCGAATATGACTAAACCTATACCCTCTCTACCCAGAAAAAAAAATCCACACATGCCTGCGCACACACAGAGATATTTGCAATCTTGTCAGCGATTTCAAGAGATTAAAGGATGCACTGCACTACATTCCTGGAACCCCAGACTAAGAACCTCTGCTCCATCTTAACTGGATCTTTTTCTCCATTTCTACTCCTCCCTCCCCAAGGGCAGGATGGAAATCACGGTTGGCTCTGTGTCTACTGGAAGTGACCACAGTTCCTTGCACATAGTGGGAGCTCAATATGTGGTCAGTGGAAAAAATGCACATGTGTTGAGAAAAGTTGACCCATTCATTGACAAATAGCTTCTGTGCTTCCTTTCCACCTGTCCAGAACCCCCAACACACACACCCCACCAAAGAAATGGAGGTGCTACAACCTGCCTTGTGGGGAGTAGGAGTTCTCCTGACATTCCTGGAGAGTTAGTGACCAAGGACACCTGCCCCAGACCCCTTGGGCTTCTGTGGTCCGCTGTCCTCTGTGATGAGTGGGAAGGTGGCAATACTGCCCCAGGGATGGTTTGAAATTATATGGAGGTACTTTTTGGTTGTCAGTAGGGATGCCCATCAGTGTGGACTGGCTGAGGCTCCAGACACTTTGCAATGTGCAGGCAAACCCTACCTTCATAGCAAAGAATTGTCCAAAGTTCCAGACGACCTCCGTGTGGGCCATCAGATATTCACATGGGTAAAAACCTGTTTATAAACCTGTGTTCCTAGATGTCAGCTTGGTGTTGCACATCACAAAGTAATCTTTTTTTTTAAATTTTATTTTTATTTTTTTGTCTTTTGTTGTTGTTGTTGCTATTTCTTGGGCCGCTCCCGCAGCATATGGAGGTTCCCAGGCTAGGGGTCGAATCGGAGCTGCAGCCACCGGCCTACGCCAGAGCCACAGCAACGCGGGATCCGAGCCGCGTCTGCAACCTACACCACAGCTCAGGGCAACGCCGGATCGTTAACCCACTGAGCAAGGGCAGGGACCGAACCCGCAACCTCATGGTTCCTAGTCCAATTCGTTAACCACTGCGCCACGACGGGAACTCCACAAAGTAATCTTTTGCATCCTTTGAATGTACGCTGAATTTTCCCAAAGTGAGGCTACCGCTTAAGTCAACGTAAGACTGTCTATCACTTGGTTTTGGAACTTTACCGAGAGTTGTCCACCTTTTGAAAAATCACAATACCAGGATCTACACCTCTGATGAGATTTGAGTCACCAGCACATCACATCTGCAGCAGTGCAGCTAATTCATTCATGGTGGGTCTACACAGACCTGCAAGCCCTGACTACCTCATCATGTCTTGTAGCATAGCCGGGGCCCACCATCTACACATTTAAATGCATATTCTTCTTTTAAATTTTTTAATATTTCTCCTTTACTTTATAGTAAAGGCATTATTGATTTTTTTTTTACTTGTGTGTAGAGGAAAATTTTCTTATCTAGGTGTTTGATTCCAAGAGAGTGAAAGGAATGTAACAAAAAAAATATGTAAGTCTGATAGTGAACTGTGACTGTGCCATTGACATGGGGAATCATTAAGGATGCCCAAAGGCAAGTAACCGTGTATTCAATTTATTAATGACAGTGTATTAAGTTTGGCTTTAAAAATAACACAAATTTTCATATAAGAAGAAGCCCAGTAGCAGGTAGTTCGAACATTGGTTTAGCAGTTTAACGAGATGGAAAAGGTACCCAGCTGATAGCTGGCTCCCTTCAGTGTGTGGGCATTTATGCTCGGGCTTGTCCCTTCACGGATTCAAGAGGACTCTGGCCCCTGAGGTTGTATCCAAGAGGAAGAGGCACTAGTTTTCCCTTGCATGGCTCTTTTTATTAAAGAGGAAGACGTTTTCCAGAAGCTCTAGGGAAGACTTCTCTTCTTGCTGAATTCACCAAGATTTAATTGGAGGCCCTTGGGAATGTACCTAGATGCCCATGGCCTCAAGGGAAGCCAGGAAAGTCAGTCTTTTCAGTATGAAGTAGAGAGGGGTTCTGCTGGCAAGAATATGGGGGAGGGTGGCTATAGGTTATAATCAAAACTCTGCCACTCATAGTGGTGCATATGACTTCTCAGGAACAAAAATCAAACTAAAACAGAAAGCAAGAGCAAATGTAGCTTTTAGAATGATGTGACTATACATTTATGCTTGAACCAGAAGTGTGAAAACATTGGCCAGTTAGTCTCTGTTTGACAGTATTGAGTCTTCATCACTCTTTGCCCCTTGTTGCCATAATCTGATTCCAATTCAAAGTGGCATGTTCTGTGTTAAAAAAAAAAAAAATCTTCAAATCTGTCCCCTATCTCAGCCTTGTTATGGGTACCAAATGAGGATATATGCAAATAGACAAAACTCTTTACACGTGAAGGATATTCTTTTTTTTTTTTTTTTTTTTTTTGTCTTTTCTAGGGTCACACCTGCGACATATAGAGGTTCCCAGGCTAGGGACCTAATTGGAGCTGTAGCCGCTGGCCTACACCACAGCCACAGCAATGTGGGATCTGAGCGAGTCTGTGACCTACACCACAGCTCACAGCAATGCCAGATTCTTAACCCACTGAGCAAGGCCAGGGATCGAATCCGAGTCCTCATGAATATTAACTGGGTTTGTAAACCACTGAGCCACGACGGGAACTCCAAAAATCTGCATATTTTAATTGAAGTTTTACAACTTTCAAACTAGAGACCTAATAGGCTAAACTACTTGAATATTGAGAATGTGATCCTTTTTATCCAGAGAATAAAAAAACAGGAGTTCCCCTTGTGTCTAAGCAGGTTGAGAACCCGCATAGTATCTAGGAGGATGCAGGTTCCATCCCCCACCTCGCTCTGTGGGTTAAGGATCCAATGTTACCGCAAGCTATGGTGTAGGTCGCAGATGCTGCTCAGATTTGGCATTACTGTGGCTGTGGTGTAGACCAGCAGCTGAAGCTCTGATTCGACCCTTAGCCTGGGAACTTCCATATGCCTCAAATGTGGCCCTAAAAAGCACAAAAAAAGAAAGAAATACAAAAACACTAATTTGAAAAGATACATGTATCCGTAAGTTCATCATTTATTTTACAATAGCCAAGATATGGAAACAACCTAAGTGCCCATCAGTGGATAAATGAATAAAGATCTTTAAAAACACAAAATTGGAGTTCCCCGGTGCCTCAGTGGGCTAAAGCTCTGGCAATGTTACGGTTGTGGCTAGGGTCACTGCAGTGGGACTGTTTCGATCCCTGGGCCCAGGGGGTCATCTATGTGTATAGAACGCCCCTTTGCTGCTGTGCAATGGAGCCAAGTTAACCATGGTGACCACGTGTCATGGATTTTCACTCTCAAAAGTGTTCTGGCAAAAAAAAAAAAAAAGCTCCCATCATGGCTCAGTGGTTAACGAACCCAACTAGCATCCATGAGGATACAGGTTCGATCCCTGGACTCGGTAATTTTTTTTTTTCCCCAGAATATCATCTTATTGTGAGGTTAAATATAACAGTATAAAAAGTATAATTCATATAATAACACTAGCTGCCATTTACGGACCACTTACAAAACTCTAGCCACTATGCTACATGCAACATGTTTAATCCTGCATGGAGTTACTGTCTGTGCCATCCTACAGGTTGAGAAAGGGTAACAGTATGTGATTTATTTGCCCGTTGAAGAGCACTCAGGTTGTAATGGCCTCGGTAATTTATAAATGGTCACCTCACTAACTGATTTAAAGTTTCTCGATTATAAACACACATTCATTCCCAAATCCCTGGCTTTAGGATCGAAGAAGGAAAAGGTAAGAGAAGGAGAAAGCTGTAGGGTTGGGAAGTTGGAGCCGAAGAGTGTTGAACAGGAAAGAAAAAAAAGAGTAGACAAAAAAAAAAAAAAGTAAATAAAACAACCTCCCATTAGAAAGAACAAAAATCCAGAAGTCATTCCTGCAGGTACTCTGCTCCTTGGCTGGGAGGCGTGGTGGGGAAGGAACATTTCACAAGGGCCGGATGAATGGATGGCTTGTTCCCTCCAAAGAGACTTGCAGCTGGACACCAGTAGTCCGACCGAACAGCAGTCCTGTTTCTCAGGTAGCCTTCCCGGGCCACCAGGTGTTACAAGCCCTTCAGAGAGGAACAGATTTTAAAGGGGAATCGAAACTATTTTTAGATCCCGCCAGGGCAGCTGATGGACAGAATGACGGATGCTTACTACGGTGTAGCTGTTTTCATTCCCGACCCAACTATGCACACAGCACTGTGGGTTCATGACTGGTGTGGTTCGTGCTCTCTGCCAGCAAGACGCATTCTATGAAATATGCAACGAAGAGGGGTAGGGACCAGTTTACCAGTTCTTCTAAATAAAATAGAAAAATAATGACCAGGCCATAAGAAGACCAGGCAAGTTGCTCTGGAATTTTGAGATCCTATTGGGAGAGAGGGTGATGTGACATGTACGTAACACTGTCCTTTTAGGAGTGTCATTCAGTACAGCAAAACTGAGGGTTCTTTGGGATCAATGTCACCAAATTCTTTAGCTAAAATAATAATAAATTTTAGTATGGCTTGATGATTCAACGTTCCAGTTTTGGATCAACTTGCCTTGGTTCAAATCCCAGCTTCACCAGTTACCAGTAACTTGAGGCAAGTTTCTTGACCACTATGTATCTGTTTCCTCATCTACAAAATGGGTATAATTATACTACCTGCCTCATAAGATTGTTGAGAAATGTTGATGAGGGAAATGCTTAAAATGGTCTCTGGCACATGGTAGTGCGTGTTAATGTCACTTGTGGCTCATCACCACTGTTCAAAAGTGTAATTGCCGGGTTTCATTGTAATCTCTTAAATGTACAGCTTGCTATAGTCAGTTCGATGAGGCAGGGAATTTTTTTTTTTTTTTTTTTTTTTTTTTTTAAGGGCCAAATGTGCAGCATGTGGAAGTTCCCAGGCTAGGAGTCAAATTCGGAGCTGCAGTTGCTGGCCTCCATCACAGCGGCAGCAGCCAGGGATCCGAGCCGCATCTGCAACCTACACCGCAGCTCACAGCAATGCTGGATCCTTAACCCAGCAAGGCCAAGGACTGACCCTTCATCCTCATGGATACCGGTGGTGTTTGTCACTGCTGAACCACAAAAGGAAGTCCCAGAGTGACATTCTGATGCATGTCCTAGTTTATCTCGCTTGAGTGGTTGGGGAAGAGAAGGGCTGTGAAAGAACAGAGCTTTTATAAAACAGAATAACAGGGTGGCTGGGCTTCTGTGCTGCCGTGGTTACAAAACACTGAGAGAAGTCATAAGAAATTGACAGTAATTAGAGTTTCCCAGCGCTGGAGAGTTAGGACTGGGATGTTTTCATTCCACAAGCGTCACCTAAGCACCTGCCTGCACAAAGCTCTTGACTAGGACCCTTCTGTGCTGCAAACACATATCTAATGCTTAGGAGTTCCTTCTTTCACTCACTTATTCCATAAATCTGTGAGTGTTTATTACATGCCAAGAACTGTTCCAGGGGCTGTGGATAGAATGACAAATACCCCAGGGTCCTGAGCTCTGGAGCCTTGCAGAATATGAGGAGGCTGGCCGATAATAAGCCTCAGATGCAAGCTTGATCAGCAATAGCTGGGGGAACTTGGGGAGCACAGAGAAAGGATGCCAAACCCAGGCTCTTGATGCTTGCGAGTCAATCTCAGGTTTGGGCACCGCTAGGAACGGCATCCGGAAGAGTTTCAAGGTGAGTCCTTCCTGACTTTATGTCAGATTGGGAAAGGCAGGAGAAGCTCAGTCAGTTTAGTGTGAGCAGCAGGGGCGGGGGCAGGAGTGGGGGGACAGGCACTGGGCAAGGCGGGGAGGACACTGTGCACTGGCTCTTTGCTGACAATCCCGTGAAGTCAGGATCGCTATTGTCTTTTGACAGATGAGGAACCGGCTCTCAGCTGTGGAGCTGAGTGAAGGAGGTGGATGTGGCTTCAACCCTTGGTTTTTCCACTGCTCACCAGGAGGTCAGTTCTAGAAGGACCAATGGAGTCCAGGCAGGAGGTTATGGAAGAAAATTAAGAGCAAATGGTTACACTCTGAGTGATAGAAATATGCTTGAAATTAGATTATACTAGGAAGCTGACAATGCTAGGTGTCCCCTGGTGTGATCAAACCTGGATGAAGATTTAGACAAATCAAGTTCATTAGCAGCAGCCTGATAAGCCCAAAGACAAGTGTTCATTCACTCAGGGGAGTTGAACTGCCCAGTCAAGGAGACTACCTGTGATTTTTCTCTTGTGAACCGCCTGTGTGGCTCTAGGACTTACGCAAATGATCTTTGAATGTTGGGACTTATGCAAATGATCTTTGAATGTTGGGACTTATGCAAATGAGATTTGGATGTTGGGACTTATGCAAATGATCTTTGAATGTTGGGACTTATGCAGATGACTTTGAATGTTGGGACTTATGCAAATGAGCTTTGACTGCTGGGACTTATGCAAACATGCTTTGAATATGGATGAAGTCTGTCTCTCCATCAGTTGCAGACTGCCGCTGCTCCTCCCCTCCCAATCCAGTTTTTCTTTCTCGTCTCGCTCGGTTCTTTGAATGGTTTTGCTCCTCCATTTCTAAGACCTCCTTCAGTATCACCCCATCCTGGGTCAGTTACAGGTCATGTTCAACTCCAAGGAACAGAAAACTTGACTCAACAATGGCTTCAACAGATCAGGAGGTTTAATTTTCCTTTTTGGCCATGGCCAGCACTGGCGGAGAGACCGAGGGAGTTAAGGCTGAGATAGCTGCCAATTTTTGCCGCAATCCTGTTATCATAACCATATTCTAAATGGAAAGAGCAGGAAGCACCCAGGAGGAATGGGAAATCCCTGTGTTTGAAACGCAAAACCAGTCCAGAAATGGCCCACAGACTTCTCCTGGGTCTCATCAGTCAGAGCTGAGGTTGAGCCTACCCAGCCAGGAAGGCGGCTGGAAGGTACCGTTTTTCACCTGAGACCGTTGCTGCCTCACACAGATCCGTGAGGCCAGACCTTCGAGAACATCAAGCGAAACCAGCTGCCAACAGGATCACAAATGTGTGCAGTCCCGTGAGAGGACGTGCGTCCTCACAGAGTTTGGGGTTTCTCTTCCAACTTCCCGGTCCTGTCCCAGTTCCCGTGGGAGACTCAAGGCAGAATCGGGAGCAGCTCACAGACTGGCTTTGAGGACCTTGCCACCCAGTGGGGAGATCCACGCAAACCCAGGTAACGACAACATGCCTGCGTTCTGACCTGCAGCGTGATGGTTTGGGATCCATAGATGTGGCAGGCAGTTTATAAAGATTGAAGGGGAAATGTCTTTTTCCATAAGAAATTAACAAAGGGCTCAAGATATATTTTAGGAGGTTGAAAAATGTCACTGGTCCACTTGGTCATTGCATCATCAAAAATAGTAAATAAACCATTTATGGAGAACCTGAGTATGGCGAATATTTATAAAATAAGCATCAAAATTCACTGACAGTGTCTGATGATATCGCGGGTCATCCTTCAATTGCTGGCTGTGCTGTCCTCCACCGTCTCCATCACTGGAATGTTTACAGAGAAGGTTCGGTGCTTTTCCAAACACCACGCTCCCCCTGGTGGGGTCCTTCAATGAGGTGAACCACATCCTGTGGTCAACAGCACAATCCCTTTGCCTTTTTCAGAGAAACTGAAAACACCTACTCACTCCCATCAGGAGAGTTTTTCACTGCTTCTGAATCTGGGAGTCCATGTGCAAAGTTCACGGGCGTTTTCTGGTTATACATGTAACTCAGAAGTGGAGAAATTCTGAAAAAACGTGTGTTCATAGGCTCAGACTCCTGACCAGGCCAGTGACATGGTCATGACAGGCAACGACCTCCTTGGTAACTGGAGGTTACCCTGCCGTGCTGGTGAGAGTCTTGCTCTCTCCCCAAGGCTGCTTGGTCACTCTGCACTGGGCAACCAGTAAGAGACCAGCGAACCTTCACCAGGCACTTTAAATCATATGGCCCTTAAATGGTGTGTGTGTGTGTGTGTGTGTGTCCATGCCTATGTGTGGCTGCTTGAAATTTTAACTTTTTAAAATATTTTATTCTGAAAAGAAAGCATGTGATGTGATGGCTCCATAGGGATACAGAGCCTTATAGGAACCCAAAGGAAGGTCTTTCCATGTGAGGCATCAAGCTTGGTCCTTCAGGGGACATGACGTCTAAACTGACATCTCATGAAGTTTAAGCTCCTTTACCTAGACCCTCACCCAACCTCCTATTTCTGCAACTCCATCCTGGACGTTGTGCAACTAAACCTTTTTTTTTTTTTTTTTTTTTTTTTTTTTTTCCATTTTTGGAGCTGCACCTGCAGCATATGGAAGTTCCCAGGCTAGGGGTCAAATTGGAGCCACAGTTTCTGGCCTATGATGCCACAGCCACAGCAATGCCAGATCTGAGCCATGTCTGTGACCTACACCACAGCTCACGGCAATGCCAGATTCCTGACCCACAGAGCGCGAGGCCAGGGATCGAACCTGCATCCTCATGGATGCTAGTCAGATTCCTATCCGCTGTGCCACAACGGGAACTCCCCAGCTAAGCCTTCTTGATGGAGAAAGTTCTTCCTAGGAGATTGCTGGCCTCACATTAACAAACCTTCTCTCCGGGACAGGTTCATTGCACTTCATGCTGATTGCTTCAGACTAAAATTCAGAGGGTGACTTTCTGAGCCTTTCCCCGCTGGACTGGAGCTTCCTGTAGAGACAGGATTGATGAGACACCCCTTGTTTTTACCCAAAAGGGTAGGATTTTTTCCTTCTCTATGGGAATGGCCTCAACTCATTATCAAGATTTCCAAGGCAGCTTTTAAATGTCAGCTCTGTGAGTTTTAATCCCAAACATTTGAAAACAGTTTTCCGTCTGGCTTATCTAGCAAGATTTGAAAATGGAGTTTGGTGTTTTTATTGTTTTCAACCATGTTAACTTTGGAAGGCCTGCTGCTGGGTTCTTTTCACGTTATTCTAAGTATGTCAGAAGGTTTTAATATAGGACTGAGTTGTGTTCTAAGAACAGACGGAAAAGCCAACACCTATCTGGTTCCAGCACAAGTACCACTGTAGCCGGACCAAGGCCGTGGACACAGCCTTGCCCCAGCCCAGGAGCAGGAGAGGGGAGGAGGGGACCCGAAATAGGCCCCTCGGAAGCATTAGCAGCACCAAAGTTATGATCGCAGCAAGCAGGCATGGGGTCGCTCCCTGCCACCCCGCCACCCCACCACCCCACCACCCCACCATGTTCAGAGTTGCTCGGGGTGGAAGGATTCTTCAAGGATCTCTCAATTCCTCATTGCACGTCCTTGCTAACAGATACCCTTGCCACCCACCCTACCCTGGTCTCTATTTGCCACCAGCAGCCACGGTCCTGGGACCATTGTCCAGCTGGGTGTCCTCCAGAGGAACTAATGAAGAGATATGACTATGCCCATCTCCAAAGAACCTTGAGTCCCCCCTGTGTACTTTCTTATTGATGTGCTGGCGCGGTCCTGTCACTAGTTGGCTATTTTCCGATTTAAAATATTTAACCTCATGGATTGAAGAATGGCAGTATTATCCAAACGTTAGGCTCCTCAAGTGATCATTTTCAAGGAGCTAGAAGGATTTTCAAGTGAAAATGTCAATCCTGTCAGGAAGCAAATTGCTTACTTGGGTGGGAGGGTTTTTAACGCTGCCATGGGTCTCCAGATTAATCGTCGCCATCCTAGAGGGGGCTGCCCCTGGTCACAAGACAGCTCTTGTTCCCACCAGCTGTCCCAGCTCCATTCTAACCCCATTGAATTCAGGCTGTTACTGGTCCAACCTGGAGCCTCCCCGGAAGCTCCTGCACTTGCCAGTGGTTCAGGAAGTGGGTTCGGGGTCAGACTGAGCTGCCCTCTATTTTGGGGAGCTTGAGCGAAGCCCTCATACCTCCTCACTCATTCTCTCTTCTCCTCACTCCCCAGGTCCTGCCGAGGACCCAGGGAAACCGTGATGTAGGAATATGACATTACTGAAAATTTGCTGTGCGGTAGGCTCTTGGCTAGGACTTTCGACACAGCTTCTCTTCAAAGCCTCAGAAAAACCTAGGAAATGGACCCTATTATCATTTCCACTTGGTAGATGAGGCAACAGGTTGAGAAACAGTAGCAAGTGACATGGCTAGGAAGATTCCCAAACCTGTATCTTTCCCATCGTGCAGTGCCGAGTCCTGGAAGTTCCAAATTGTCCTAAATTCCTTAGATACTCCCATCACGTGTGGAAAGAGGTGGAGAGAGAAAGACAGTAAAGATGCACATCACAGGGCACCTGAGATCCGGCCAGGACACCAGAGTCTCTGCTACTGAAAGGAATCTGTTAATGGCCCAGACAAGAATCACTGGTGGTTACACAACAGCTGTGGCTCCCCCGAAGGGTTAGCATTCATAATGGCAGGAATGCAGAATCCCTGAGCTAGATAAGATACACCGTAGACGGAGAGGAACCACATCTTGGTCAGCACTAAGGTCAGATAAGGTGGAGAGGCTGAGTTGCTTGGCTCCTGGCAGGAATCACATCAATTCCAGGTATTTGCCATGGTGATCTCGGGTGTTCATCAAAACTATCATTGGTCCATTTGTCATTCTCCCTCTCTTATTTCCCAAATGACATATTTAATCATCAGAAACAAATGAAATGGAGCATTTACAGCAGAGAAGAGAACACATCAGTGCCTTTTGCAAATGGCACTGGGGCCAATGGGGTCTTCAGGCTGTCCCTAACTGATCCCCAACAGCAAACATGCCCCCTGTGGCCCTCTCAGTCTGTCCCAAGAAAGGGGAGGAGGGATCTACCAGCCCGGTGGACTCAGATCTCCCGGCTTGTTACTCACTCCTGACCAACATAGAAGCACCCCCACCCCCGCCCTCTCGGGTCATCGTTGTGTTTCATGGCTTGGGGCAACATTGTTAGCCTGAAGAACCACTGTGTCCACAGTGGTCTTTGCAACTTCTTGGCCAATGGCTACCAATGGCCCAGTCGTTTCGTGTCCTCCCGGGTAGCTAGCTGTCCCACCAGGTGTCACAGTTTTCCTGGGGTCGGTTGGCCTTAAGGGAGGTAAGCAGAGAATTGTATCCACTCCACCTGCTTAACACGTGGGTAGCAGTAGGGAAGATGTAATAGAAGGGAAGAGTGAATGCACTGAGCCTTCGAGAAGAAGAGTCCATGAAACCTAAGTTCTTCTGACAGAGTTTTGGGGTAAGTTCTGCAACTTGGGATATGGCCCAACATGGGACTGCCCATCCTCTTTGCTCTCACAGTACACAAAGACTATGTTCACATCTGAACCACACACCGGGGGACAAGGTAAAGAGATGTGGCCACTCAGAGCCAGGAAGCTCTAGGGTCCACTCACCACCCTGAGAACCGAGGGACCAAAGTCTGGGCACGCCTTTGTGGACCTCTGGAAAAATCAACAGAATGGTCTGATGAAAAGTCAGAGGAGTCAGTCTTGGGACTAATGATGTGGCTATTTCTCCCTTGGGCAGCTTAGGAACCAACAGTACTACTTGGGGGTCTGGAGCAACCTCATAACCCCTCCCTCATCTGGGGTTAAACCCCACTTCAGGCTAATCCCCCCAGCAATACTGAACTGATATTGAAGAGGTCTCCCTTCGATGACACTGTATCAATTCTGTTTCTCTCAAATAGCCAGCATGTCAACAGTGCACTAGAGAAAGCATGTGAAGGAAAAGAATTTTCTTTGGTTCACATCATCACTGAGCATCGTGTACCTAACCTCATCCTTCTATGAAGTCTTTGAAAAAAGACTGCTTTATTTGGAAATGCGACATCCTGCCAAATGGTCTCAAGATATATCTGCTATTTGATTCTGGATAATCTCCACCTTGCCACATCTCAGGTCCAATGTGAAATGTTGATCTATTAATTTTTAAGTGGGTATGTATTTTTTTTGGCTACACCCATAGTATGCAGAAGTTCCTGGGCCAGGGATCAAACCCAAGCCACAGTGATGACAATGCCAGATCCCTTAGCCCATTGAGCTACCAGGAAACTACTTAAGTGGGCATATTTTTTATAATTTAGTTTATCTTCAATTAAATGTGTGATAAAACACCATATCACAAAGATATGCTATCCTTAACTGAAGTCCATGTGACCACACTAAAAATAACAAAAGATAGAAGTGACCTAATTTTGCTTGTATCAGTTTATAAAATGTAATCTAATAAGTGGTTTTGATATGACCCAGCAAGCCTACTCCGAAGTTCACATACCCAAGAGCAATTTGTGCAAAAGTCTGCCAAAAGGCATATACAAGAATGTTCTTAGTAGCTTTATTCATAATAATTCCAAACTGTAAACAACCCGCATGTCCATCAACAAGAGAAGGGCTAAGTAAATTGTGTTATAGACACATAACGGGACACAACTTAGCAAGAAGGGCTACAAACTCCTCCCAACAACATAGATGAATCTCACAGACATTACATTGAGTAATAGAAGCCAGACACCAAAAAAAGCGTGAATTGTATAGTTTCACTTATATGATGCTCAAGAACAGGTGTGTGGCCTGGTACCTCCAGGTGGAGTACCAGGAGTTGACTGGAAGGAGAACAAGGAACTTTCTAGACACATGTGCTAGATACGTGCTACATCTGGATCTCAGTGTGAGTTACAAAGGTGTGCACATATTTAAACACAAAGCAGCACACTTCAGATTGGTGCTTTTTACTCTCTTTACTATATGTACACTATATCTCAGTAAAAAAAACATAGATTTAACCTGCATTTAGTGGCTCCGAACTGCTTCTAGTTTGGGGCTGCCCAATTCCAGCCATTTTTTGCCTAAATAAACTCTTAAAGGTAAAAAAAAAAAAAAAAATACATTTAGTATCTAGGAAAATTTCCCTAGTGACCTAATTGTCCCTGTGTTAAAAAAAAAAAAAAAAAAAAAAAAAAAAAAAGTTGAATCAGGCAAGGCCTGAACCCTTTGAGAAAGAAGCAGGGATCGAATATCACTTCAGGATCAGCTGGAAAAACCACTGGTGAAACCAGAAGATAGTCCCTCTGCTGACCTGGTCCACCCTGAAGTCTCAACAAGGGGCTCTTCTACCTTTTCTGTTTGCCACGTCCACATTTTCCCATCTGGGACTTGTTACAGACTGACCTGTACCTCCAAAATTCATACACGGAAGCCCTAAGAAGCCCCCAATGTGACTATTTGGAAATAATCTTTAAAGAGGTGGTTAGGGAGTTCCCATCATGGCTCAGCAGTAATGAACCTGACTAGCATTCATGAGGATGCAGGCTTGATCCCTGGCCTGACGCAGTGGGTTAAGGATCCGGCGTTGCCATGAGCTGTGGTGCAGGTCGCAGATGTGGCTCAGATCCCTCACTGCTGTGGCTGTGGTGTAGGCCAGCCGCTACAGCTCTGATTGAACCCCTAGCCTGGGAACTTCCATATGCCGTGGGCACGGCCCTAGAAAGATAACAAAAAAAAGAGGTAGTTAGGACGTTATTGGGGTGGGTCCTGATCCAGTCTGACTGGTGTTCTTCTAAGAGGAGATCAGACACAGCCACACACAGGGGACAGATCACGTGAAGACCCGGGGAGAAGACAGCTGTCAGCAGCCCAAGGAGAGAGACCTTAGAAGAAACGGACCCTGCCAGCACCTTGACCTCAGACTCCCAGTGTCCAGAACTGCAAGAAAATGAAATTTCCGGAGTGCCCTTGTAGCTCAGTGGGTTAAGGATCCGCCATTGTCACTGCAGCGGCTCAAGTCCCTGCTAAGGGATGGGTTCAGTCCCTGACCCAGGAACTTCCACATGCCGCAGGTGTGGTCAAAAAGGAAAAAAATAAGTAATTTCTGTCATTTAAGCCACACAATCCATGGTGCTTTGTTATGGCAGCCCCCAGACTCAGATGAGTGCTTCTACGGGTTGAGACAAGCCACACTCCTGCTCTGGCCTCCTGTTGGCTGTGGTGGGTTCCCCTCAGTAGGCTTTATCCTCAATCTGTGTCCGGGCCTCAATTCCAGATGATGTTTGGCATCCTGGACCCATCCAAGAACAAACCAAGTCAGACAAACATGGGAAGCACAAGGCCCATTTTCTAAAATGGGGAGAAAGAAAAAGTAGAGGGATAAAGTCTAACAAGCTCACGATAAATGTCTCAGGCTCCTTAAATTTTCTTTAGAATGTAAAAAAATTTCATCTTTTTTTAGGGCTACACCTGCGGGATATGGAAGTTCCCAGGCTAGGGGCGGAATCAGTTGCAACAGCTGGCCTACAACACACCCACAGCAACGTCGGATCCAAGCTGCATCTGCAAACAGCACCACAGCTCATGGCAATGCCAGATCCTTAACCCACCGAGCGAGGCCAGGGATCAAACCTGCGTCCCCAAGGATATTAGTAGGGTTCATTACAGCTGAACTACAATGGGAACTCCTCCTTAACTTTAATATTGTCCTCAAGGAAAGTAATTGTTTTGTCCTATTTGGGGACGTTCTTTTTTAAAAAAGAAAATAAGTGGGAGATGTAGTAATTGAGGTCCAGAGCATCAAAGAGCTGTAGAGTTTTTCCAAAATGTATTACACTATCGAAAAGCTGTGTGTTTTTTTAATGTTAATGTGGTTAAACCCATGAGAAGTTGATGTTCACATCTAGGAAGATGGAGTAGATGTAATATTCTTTATTGCTTTCTCTCGTACAACTAGAAACCCTGGATGCTATGTATAAAACCATGAAACGAGGAAAGAAGAGGGCAGATCAGCTAGAGACCCTGGGACCCAAAGAATGGCACAGTGGTGAGTTCCCAGTTTCTTTTTGTGTCATGTGCCCCAAGCTTAGACCTGAAGAAGCAGGCAGCTGGGAAACACCTATGGGCCAGATAAGAGAAAGTCCCAGGTGAAGCCAGCCCTCTCCATGCCCTCTGTCTTCTCTCCAGGCCCGCTCTATGGTCTCTCCAGGCCCTCTCTGTGCTCTCTCCAGGCCCTCTCCAGCCAAAGGAGCTGGGACAGGGCCATCTGGGAAGACAGGTTATTTTAGACAATAGCTGTTCTACTCCAGTCAAATACCACAGCAAAAAACTGTGGTCCCATGCATGCCAGAAAAGGCCACATAGGGAGCCTAGACTTAAACTTTGCAGGCTTCAAAGAGATACCCCTACCCCATGCCCTTCCCTATCCTACGAGGGGGTGATATCAGAGAAAGCTGATAACCCCACCCAACAGTAGCAGAGTGCACATTTTCTGCAAGTGCCCACAGAGCAGGTATCACATCACGATAGACCATATTTGGGCCATAGTGGAATCAAATTAGAAATCAGTAACAGGGAGACACATGCACCCGCATGTTCATTGCAGCACTATTCACAATAGCCAGGACGTGGAAACAACCCAAATGTCCATCGACAGATGACTGGATTCGGAAGATGTGGTATATATACACAATGGAATACTACTCAGCCATAAAAAAGGATGACATCATGCCATTTGCAGCAACATGGATGGAACTAGAGAATCTCATACTGAGTGAAATGAGCCAGAAAGACAAAGACAAATACCATATGATATCACTTATAACTGGAATCTAATATCCAGCACAAATGAACATCTCCTCAGAAAAGAAAATCATGGACTTGGAGAAGAGACTTGTGGTTGCCTGATGGGAGGGGGAGGAAGTGGGAGGGATCGGGAGCTTGGGCTTATCAGACACAACCTAGAATAGATTTACAAGGAGATCCTGCTGAATAGCATTGAGAGCTATGTCTAGATACTCATGTCGCAACAGAAGAAAGGGTGGGGGAAAAAACTGTAACTGCAATGTATACATCTAAGGATAACCTGACCCCCTTGCTGTACAGTGGGAAAATAAAAAAAATAAAAAAAAAAAGAAATCAGTAACAGGAAGACAAGGAAATCTCCAAACACTTGGAAACCAAAGAGTTGATTACTATGTCTTCTCCGTGGACTGGTTCTTTAACCATTATATAGTCTCCTTATTTGTCTCCAGTAATTTTTTTTGCTTTGAAGTCTCCTTTATCTGATATTAATATAACCACTCCTACTTTCCTTTGATTAATGTCTGCATGATATGTCTTTTTCCATCTTTTTGCTTCCAACCTGCATCTATCTTTATCTTGGAAGTGGGTTTCTAGTAGATAGAATATAGTTTGAGCATGTTTTTTAGTTCACTCTGCCAATCTCTGTCTTTTAATTAGTGTGTTTATACCACTTACAAGCACTGAATATAACTAAGATTGGGAACAAGGCAAGGATGTCCATACCCACTACTCTAATCCAACATTGTGCAGCAAGTTCTAGCTAGTGCAATAGACAAGAAAAGGAAATAACAGACAAACATATCAGAAAGGAAGAAATAAAACAGTTGTCCCTGTTTGTAGATGGCATGATTGTCTACATAGGAAACCCCAAGAATCTACCCTCAAACCCCTAGAATTAATGAGTTCAGCAAGGTCACAGGATACAAAATAAACATACAAAATCAACTGACACTAAAATTTAAATACAATACCATTATAACTGCTTTTAAAATGAAATGCTTGGGTATAAATCTAGCAAATCACTGTATGCTGAAAACCCAGTGCTGATGAGAGACATCTCATGGACAGGAAGACTCAACATAGCAAAGATACCAGTTCCTCTCAAATTGATACACAGTTTTAATGTAATTTATATGAAAGTCCCAGCAAGATTTTTTGTAGATAGCGACAAAATATTATTCCAAATGTATATGCAGAATGGCTTTAAAACTTTTTTTTTTTTTTTTTTTTTTTTTTTTGTCTTTTTGCCTTTTCTAGGGCTGCACCCACGGCACATGGAGGTTCCCAGGCTAGGGGTCTAATTGGGGCTCTAGCCGCTGGCCTATGCCAGAGTCATAGCAACGCGGGATCCAAGCCACGTCTGCAACCTACACCACAGCTCACGGCAACGCCAGATCCTTAACCCACTGAGCAAGGCCAGAGATCGAACCCACAACCTCATGGTTCCTAGTCGGATTCGTTAACCACTGAGCCACGATGGGAACTCCCTAAAACTTTTTAAGAAGAGAAGTTCCTGTCGTGACTCAGTAGTAATGAACCCGCTAGTATCCATGAGATCTCGGGTTCAATCCCTGGCCTTGCTCAGTGGGAGGGATCTGGTATTGCCATGAGCTGTGGTGTAAGTCAAAGATGCAGCTCAGATCTGGCATTGCTGGTATAGGCCAGCAGCCGCAGCTCTGATTTGACCCCTAGCCAAGGAACCTCCATATGCCACAGGTGTAGCCCTAAAAAGACCAAAAAACAAAAAACAAAAAAAACAAAAAAACAAAAAAAGACTTTTACATAGAACATATTAACAATACATATTTTATCATTTTAAACACTTATGATTGTGAATTTTTTTCCTTCAATTTCCTTATCTTTTAAAAAATGTTACTACCTAACATGAAAGCTTTGTGGGGGTCAAATTAAAACTGAAGGCAGAGTGGAGTTCCTGTGGTGATGCAGCAGAAACGAATTCGACTAGGAACCATGAAGTTGCAGGTTCAATCCCTGGCCTCGCTCGCCCAGTGGGTTAAGGATCTGGCGTTGCCATGAGCTATGGTGTAGGTTGCAGACTCGGCTTGGATCTGGCATTGCTGTGGCTATGGTGTAGGCCAGCAGCTATAGCTCTATTAGACACCTAGCCTGGGAACCTACATATGTTGCAGGTGCGGCCCTAAAAAAAGACAAAAAAAAAAAAAAATGAAGGCAGAGTATATTTAATCTAGTTTTATATGCTAAAAAGTATATGAAAAAAGCAAAAAAACCATTTTTTAAGAAGAAAGTGGGATAAAGAAAGTGTCTCTATACTTTCAACACATCATGTAATAAGAAATGCTACATAATAAGTAATTAAAATTGGGTAGCAAGGATACAGAGAAACTGTACCACTCATACATGGATGAGAATATTCGTAGGAATGTAAAATGGTACAGCCATTTTGAAAACATTTTGGCAGTTTCTAAAAAAAAAAAAACCAAACCTGCAGCTACTCTATTGACTCAGTGATTGCACTCTTGGGCGTTTATCCCAGAGAAATGAAACTTATGTTCACACAAAAACTTGGCCACAGACCTTTATAGCAGCTTTATTCATAATAGCCCCAAACTGGAAACAACCTAGATGTCCTTCAGTGAGTGAATTGTTGAACAAACTGTGGTACATTTTTACTACCAGGTCTTTCCTAGTGACAAAAACGCATGTGACCTGATGCACACAGCAGCCTAGATGAACCTCAAGGGACATGCTGAGTGAAAAAAAGCCGATCCTATGTTTGATTCCATGCATATATGTGACATTATTGAAATGACAAAATTCAACAATGGAGAACAGAGTCATGGTTTACAGTGGGTCAAGAAGGAGGGAAATTAATCTGGCAATGAAACGTCAACAGGAGTGATTCTTATGATGACGGAACTGATCTATACTTTGACTCTGTCATTATCAATGTCTTGGTTGTGATACTGTTGCACAGTTACCTTGGGGGAAATGTTACCTTGGGGGAAATTGGGTAAAGGGTACACGGCATCTCTCTGTATTGCTTCTCATGTGATCCTGTAGTTATTTCAAAATAAAAAGTTTAATCAAAGAAAACAATGCATGAGAGGAAAAGTCAGCACAACCAAAAAATTCTCAGTATAGACTCTGGCTCAGCATAGCATTTATGATCCTGGTGCATTTTATGACCACAGCCTTTCTTAGCATGTAGTCTGTAATGATTCAAGATGGAAAGGAAAGGAATAAAGTGAGGACAGCCGCAGAGTGAATTTGTTTTGCTCCCCAGCAGCTGACCCTTCACTGAGAAATGGAGTGGAGCTCTCGCTGGTGTTCAAAGTCTATCCAGAAGAGGTCCTCCCAGCCGTGTATTGGCTTCTCTTTGGAAACATGCAATTAAGGAGAAGCTGATAAGGGTCCTGTTTATGTGAGCCCCATGCCCAGAAAGAAGGTGAGTGTCACACAAGCACATTTCAAGATTTGAAAAGACTGTCCTTCGGTCAAACATCAGATCCATCTTTGCTTCTTTAAATGATGGAAAGAGCTCATCTTTTGACTGCCGTCTAGTTTCATGGTGTCATCAGCAGACAGATGGGGTTGAGAGGAGTGCTCATGCAGACTCGCTCCTTCTTCCTGCCCAGAGTTTGGGGGTGTAAGTGCAGCCCCCCCTCCCAGGGATGGGGCCTCAGGGGGACATAACCCTGGGGAAGGCACAAGGAGTGACTGGCTAGTGACAGTACACAGCCGCTACTTCTGTGATGCTGGTCCCAGTGTCTGCAGAGATCCTCCTTCCTCACTCTGCAAGGCTGCTGGTTGACCTTCTTCTTCCCCCTCCCTACCCTTGACATTGCCAAGAAGGAAGGAGGTAGAACAGAGGTTTAGGGGAAACGGGAGAGATTCTATTATCAGCACCTAATATCTGACCCCTGATGAGAGCAGGACACCCGAAACCAGGAATAGCTAAGGTACACCACAGTACCTCTTAAATTTTCACCAACGTGCATGCCCCAAATGCACAGGAGAGGAAGTATGGGACCCCAGGGGATCCCAGGGTGCAGCCTGAGGCAACTACACACTAAAAATTTCTTTGAGGTTGCATGTTTGCATAAAATTCCATACCATATATGTTTAGTCGTTGTAAAGAAAAAAATGATGTGTTGAATTACTCACCATCCAGCAACCTGACCTTTTAAGAGAGATGACCACGCTCAACTCACACCTTTGGACATAGAGGTCGTGTCATGCTCTAGCTGAGCGTCTGCATTTGGGAACCAAACTGCCTGGATGCGAGTCTAGCCTCTGCCTCTTGCAAACTGGATGAACGTGGGCAAGTTCCTAATCTTTCTGTGCCTCAGTTTCCTTATTTATATTAGAAGGATTATGGCAATGCCTGCTTCATAGCTTGCTGGGAATTTTTTTTTTTTTTTTTTTTTTTTTTTTTTTTGTCTTTTTGTCTTTTCTAGGGCTGCACCCACAGCATATGGAAGTTCCCGGGACAGGGGTCTAATCGGAGCTGTAGCCACTGGCTTACGCCAGATCCACAGCAACGTGGGATCCGAGCCACATCTGCAACCTACACCACAGCTCATGGCAACGCCGGATCCTTAACCCACTGAGTGGGGCCAGGAATCGAACCCACAACCTCATAGTTCCTAGTTGGATTCGTTAACCACTGAGCCACGATGGGAACTCCTGCTGGGAAGATTTAGAGTTACTATGCATCCAATACTTGGCACAAATGCTCGATCCCACTAGAAAAGCACAGCAGAGATCAATCTGCGGGGTGAAAAAAATAACCTGAAAAATGCTTCCTACTGCAGGAGAGGGAATGTAGACATAAAGCAGTGTGTTTTTGTTGTGTTGGCAAGAACGTTTGGGCAGAGATGTATTATGGCCACTTCAAAGACAGAGTTCTGAATCGGTTCAGGAACGAAATCTGCCTCGCTTTTTTCACCAAGCTGCCGAAGGATCTGTGCTCTGTGAAACGCTGAATAGTATAAATGAGACCACTCAGGGTCTGAGCCCTGCAGTTCTGCGTGTCAACACTCTGCATACTCCCCTTCTTAATAAATGGATAAATTCTACATTTCGACAACGGTGACACTCTCCATGTCCTCCGTGGCGGCTACTTTGTTGGCCGCGCTCAGGAAGCCTGAAAGGCTGCGGAGAATGTTAACAGGCCTCAAACGCGGCCTTTCGTGGCAGGCTCTTAGAAGGTGGTGCAGCGAGAAGCTTCTGAAGCGGGCCCAAGCTAAACACGGGATTTGTCACACGCATGGCAATGACATAAAACTGGTGTGTGATGGTGCCCCTGGTTTTTCTGAAATGCGAGACTCTGGTCCAACCTCTGGACGGGAGGCAGCTGCTCTAGTGAGTTACGTTTTCATCAAATAGCCTTAGAAGCCAGAATCCTTTGTGTGGGGCAAGGAACAGTCACTGGCTCTTTTCTGTTTCCACCGAGGCCAGGACAGGAGGAAATAAAATGGATCAAACAGCACAGACAGGATTTAGTTTGACACAAGAGAAAACATCCTGCCGGTGAGAATTATTGAACAGTCAGGGAGAACTCTGGGGGCAAGCATACAGCCCTCTTCTCTGAATATTTTTTTATTGTTTTTAAAGAATTTTAATTAAAGTACAGTTGATTTACAATGTTCGGTCAATTTCTGCCCTATGAATGTATTTTTTTAAAAGCACCTCAGCTTGGACTGAGGGGAGAAGGCTCTCTGAATCAGGGACCAGCAACCAACATCCCTAAAGGGGGTACCTGTTTACCAGCTCACTTTCTGAAATACTGATGGAGAACACAAGGCCCTTTAGACTGCCTCGTGTACCAAACCTTCCCATAATTGTGGCCAATGGCCTTCTCTTTTAAAGGAGAAATAATGCCAGTGTGAACCATGGGACTCAGATAACTTCTTTTTTTGGCTGCATGCACAGCATATGGAAGTTCCCAGGCCAGGGATCGAAGCCAAGACACCGCTGCGACCTATGCCATGGCTGCAGCAATGCCAGATCCTTAACCCACTGTGCAGAGTCAAGGGTCAAACCCACGCCTCAGCAGTGACCTGAGCCCTGCAAAGACAAGGCCAGATCCTCACCCCGTGCAGCTAATTTCCTAAAGGCCAACCGTGTTGCTTCTCCCAGGGAATGCAAGTCTAATGAACTAGGTTCACCCTGGGCTACAAGCTGAGGTGGGCCCCTGGGTGACAGGCCGAGGGGGAGCTGCGAATGTTAGAGAGGATGAAAGGGAGGCAGGATGGCCCCGGGATCACTCATCCTCTTCTTCACAGTTTTATCGAAGCTTCTATCAACCTACACAACCGCTGAGCAGTAGTGTCCTCTCCTGCCCGTATCCGCCCCAAGGCTGTGAACTCCTTGTGTGAGGATGAGAAGATGAGGGAGACTCCCTCTACACCTGTCATCCTCTGATCCTGAGATGCCTCGATTTTCCCCAGAGCCACACACCCTGCCTTCAAGGGAAGCTCAGAGTGTCCCCAGTAGGAGGCGCATGACATGCATCAGCTCAAAGGAGGATCATTAAGGACAGGGGTAGAACATCTACTAGGAACATAAAGAGAGCATCTATAATTTCATAACAACAGCTAAAACTTATGGAGAACTTCATACATGCCAGGGAAAGTATTCTAAGCTCTTTTCACGTGTTATCTCATGTGGTCCTCACAAAGCGCTTTGTTATTCCCTTTCGTGGACACCCTGGGGGGAACTGTTCACTCAAGGGGTTAGGGATCCTTAGTCTCCCAGTGGGTCAGGGAGCAGCTGGGCAAGTCTCTTTTTCTTTCTTTCTTTCTTTCTTTGGGCCACACCTGCGGCATATGGAAGTTTCCAGGTTAGGGATCGAATTGGAGCTACGGGCTGCCAGCCTATGCCACAACACCTGATCCTTAACCCACTGAGCAAGGCCAGGGATTGAACTTGCAGCCTCAGGGATCCTAGTTGGGTTCATTACCACTGAGCCCCAAGAGGAACTCCTCTTTTCTCTTCCTTGAGTCACCCCTCCCTTGGTTCTCTGGTGACTCGTCTCTTCCTCTGAGCTTGCAGGGTGAGGCTGGATAGCCGTGACTGAGAAGCACCCACGGAGCCCCAGGGACGCGAGGAAGGAGGGAGAGGATTAGACCCGTTCTGTTCCAGGAATCGAAAGAGAAGGCCGTGACCTCAGCCTTTCCATCACATCCTTCTCTGGAAGCAGGACTAAGACCACTCTCGCTGCTACCCTCGCCCACACTCCTCTCACTGAGCCAGAAAAAAAAAAACCCTCACAGTCATTGTCATCACAGCCCTCCAGACAGCCTGGACTCGAACTGGCAATCACAATGAAATCCTTTTGCCCTCCCTACCTAACGCAGAGCGGGTTTTCCTTTAAGCATCTCAAACCCACATACACCTCAGACAGAACACGTATCCTGGCAGAACAGCCCAATCAGTAAATCACACTGACAATAACAAAGGTGTCACCAGCTGGTCACACACAGCTCTGCTGAACCTCCCCCCACTTCCTGGTCCTGGGCACATCCCCTGATAATACTCAGAAGCGCTGTCTAAGCACCCCCCCCCCTTTGCTGCCTGGACCAATTCATGATAGCAGTAAAGGTGGGAAGAGAAGAGGGTGCTGGAGGGGGGGGGGTCTTGGCCTTAAGCTGGGAGTACTGGGTGCTGCTCCCCACCCAGGCCAGGAGGGGGAGCAGAGCCTCTGTAGAGATTTCCAGGTCTTGCTCCAGCCCGGACACCAGCCAGAGGGAGAATGTCTGGGATGGGCCCACAGGGGACTCGCCCAGCTTTTCAGGCACAGTGTTCACCTCTTCAATTAAAGGACCTTCAGCCCTGTTCCCCGTGAAACCCACACACCAGCTGCCTCTTACCTCCCCAGCTCCTGGAAGAAAAAGAAGTCTGAAGAACCAATGAGAGCCTGCCCACAGGTAATGTTTTTATCTCAAAAGGACTTGAAATTGGTGTGTGGAAGACATTTGCAGCAGTGACTGAGAAGTTGCTCTCCACATTAAAAAGGAAATGTTTCTGCAGAGTTTCTGGAGAGTCCAGAGGAAAAGAATATAGAAGACGGAAAAGGGCTTGGCCACTACCCCTGGTCACAGCAGATGGAGCAGGAATCTCTTTCTCTGGCTCCCGCAAAGGAAACCAAAGTGTCTTGGAAGTGGATGGTTTTTCTTAGGGGGACAAAGCAGAACAGTTGTGCTCATTGCTTTCCCTTTCAGCTATTTCCCCTCAAGGAAAGAGGTTAATAAGGCAGTTATGGGTGGGTTGGAGTTTTTCTTTCTGTCTTTTAAAGTGGCTAGTTAGCTATCCCTGCTACATGTGGGGATGAAATTCCAAGTTCACCTTTTCACATGAAGTCCAGAGGGGTAACAATAGAGCTTTTCACGAAAAGAATTTTTTTTTTTCACCCTTAGGACATGATTCAAATAAAACTGCAGAAAAAAGAAGATGATGTGGGAAGAGAATCAGGGTCATGACTCTGGCAAAAGCCAAAAATGAGGAAAAGAAACATGAGCAAGAACCCACAAAAAGACCAAGAAAGACGGTGAAAGAAGAAAGAACAGGGTCATGGAGAATGCCCGAGCATTAAGGCCCAGCATGTGTTTATTCCTTCTTTTGAATCTCTCCCATTTGGCAAAGTTGAATCCAAGAGAATTCAGGGAATAAAATGGTCAAACCTTCATGTTTTCACCACTGAGTAGAAACTGGTGTATTCTCATGATCATTGCCTTCAAGCCCCAACTTGCTCATACAGCCCACACTTTCTGCTGTGATAACTTGGAGAGATGAGAAAAGAAAAGACTCCTGGAGAAATGACAGGAGATGCTGCTGGGCTAGTTCTTGCCTGACTCTGTTGAAAGTCAGATGGTGAAACTCAATCTTCCTGAAATCTATTTCTCCTGCTGAGCTTATGATTAACTACTCTATCCAGAACTGTACTTCTGTTCTTGTTTTGCCCCTGTTTCCCTCAGGATTGGGAGTATTAAAGATAAGGGGGGATTGAAACTGAGCAGAACGCTGCAGGGCCCTTCTGGGTACAAAAGCATCTCTGTGTTCCCTGTTTCTTGTTTGTAGAAAAAGGCTTTAGTCTCCTAGGTCTTCCCTGAGTTCCAAAGAACAGACTTAAGCAGTTACTAATTAGGGAAGTAAGGGAATGCAGAAAGAAAGGGAAAAGAGTCAAGCAAGAAAAGTAATGATAGCTTGGGAGTTCCCATTCTGATAATTAGCCTGACTAGTACCCAGGAGGATGCAGGCTTGACCCCTGGTCTCACTCAGTTGGTTAAGGATCTGGCATTGCCGTGAGCTGTGATGTAGTTTGCAGACACGTCTCAGATCTGGCCTTGCTGTAGCTGTGGTATAGGCCAGCAGCTGCAGCTCCAGTTCTACCCCTGGGAACTTCCATATGCTACAAGTGTAGCCCTAAAGAGCAAAAGAAAAAAAAAGAAAAGCAATGATAGCTGAAACAATAGTTCAGCACAGAGTCCTCCTTCTTTCTCAAGGAATATACAGGACAGTCTTATGCATATCTTGGAGTTATTCTGAAGAAATTAATAGCCCCCTTCTCCCCCATGTGGAGGTTGGTGACTACCTGCTGAACGCGAGCACATAGAACCCAGGCACTTGGAACCAGAAAGCTGATGATTAAGAGTTCCAAAACATCACCCAATAATCTCACCACCAACCAATCAGAAGAAAGTCCAGGAGCTGCAACCCTCACCCAAAATATTGCCTTTAAAAGCCCTTCCCTGAAAGCCACCAGGGAGTTTGAGTCTTTTGAGTATGAGCTGCCAATTCTCCTTGTTTGGTGCCCTACAATAAATGCTGTACTTTCCTTCACCACCACCCGGTGTCAGTAGGCTGGCTTTGTTGCATGGTGGGTGAGCAGACTAAAGTTTGTTTGGTAACAATTTAATGGAGAACTACCTAGAATTTAGGAACAGATTCAAAGAGAGCTCTGAGTCTCAAGAGGAAAACATCCTTTGGTAGCATCTCTGGGACTTGCAGATAGGTTTCTACTTTGAAGTCCTGGATTTTCAGATAAGTAATGTGTTACTTGCAAAAGTAGTCTGATTATCCATCAGGCAACATTCATAGGTTCAGTAGGAATTCATAGGAGCAGAAAGGCACTAATGAGGGTCTTGACATGATCTGGGGGCCCCAAGAATATAGAAAGATCAATCTTCTCTGTCATGTTTGGCTCTTGAAAGAAGAGACAGATAGGGGATTCTGGGGAAAAGAAAGAGTACTGACAGGCAATAAAAGCTGAGTTTCTGAAATTTTCACAAGAGGCTTCTACATCCTCCATGTATACTATGATATTGAACAAAGTCTTTGTTTCCCACTGTTCATTTCTTAACCTATCTAAAACAATTAATGAGAAAGAAAACCTGTATAAATAAAGTGTCCTTTAGACTAGCCCATTAAAAAAAGAGCTGTACATTTAAATGCTGCACACAACAAAATAATACTTATTGAAAGGAAAGGGAAAAAATAGACCCCCAAAGGAGGGGAAAGAGCGAGAGGTTCTAGATAAAGAGACACATTTCCTACCAAAAGAAGTATGCAAACAAAATAGACTGGGCAAAAGACGCTAGAGGAAAAGCGAAGGAAGCTAAACAATGGCTTTATTGATTTAAGACATGTGGATTTCATTAGGAAAGCTGAATGCATAAAAATGGGTTGTGATATCTGAACCAAGGCAAGGAGCAAAATTAGGTCACAGAGCTCCTTGGACAAAAGAAATGATGAATCTTTATTAGGGAATTGGACTCAGAGGTAAGAAGAAAAAAAAAAATAACTCTTTTCCTCCTCAACCCCCCTTTGGAGATTTTTTTAAGCCTTCAAAGGTAAATCTACATGCTGAACTAAAATGGTAAATCCCAGAGCCCCCCTTTTTGACATAGCATCTGCACTGCCAAAGAATCCCTGGTCCAGAAACTGGAGATTCCTGGGGAAAAACACTCATGCTGATATGGAAATAAATAATGGAGAGATCAAAGCAACACTTGTAAGATGCCCCAATGGCCCCAACGCAAAGCTGCAGCTGAATTCGAATGTAATAAAGTAGCCATAATAATATTGTTTCCCTTGGATAGACATTTTCCTCTGAAGACCTCATAACCCATGGTAGCTTATATAAAGTTGATATGCTGTTCATATGGGAGCCTCGTTTTAATAATAATGGACAAGAAGTCACAATCACTGAACTCTTCAAATGAGAAAATTTGTACTTCAATAGATGCATAGAAACTGTGACGGGAACCCTTTTGTATAAACCTTGTAATTTAATTTTGACCCTTAGGCTTGGCAGGCCAAGCCAAGGCAAAATTTTTAGTTAAAAAAAATTTGTCTTTTGTATCTTTCTTTCTGTTCCCTTCCCTCTGTGCGTTCCTTTTTCTACAGCTTCCTCATATTTCTCTTGTAACCTAGCTGCCTCTTTCTTCTTCCCACCAAGATCTATGATCCCATAAGCTGCCCTTCCCTTACAGCCTTGCACGTTTGATCTCGACCTCCCCAGGATCTCATGCCCTTGGGCCCGGCCCGAGGAAGGGCCCCCCCAGCTCAACCAACACAGGAAGGAGCTACTGGCCTCATGTTTGATCCCTATCAGATAATACTTGCATTAAATAATTGCCGTATAAACATTCCAACATACAATGTTATAAATTGAGGTAAATAACTATGGATGGGAGTTCCCGTTGTGGCTCAGCAGCTTAAGAACCCGACTAGTTTCCATGAGGATTCGGGGTCAATGAGGATGCAGCCTAGCCCAGTGGGTTGAGGATCCGGCATTGCTGCAAGCTGTGGTGTTGGTCAAAGGCGTGGCTTAGATCCAGTATTTCAATGGTGTGGTGTAGGCTGGAAGCTGCAGCTCTGATTCAACCCCTAGCCTGGGAACTTCCATATTCCACAGGTGCAGCTGTAAAAAGGAAAAGAAAAAAAACTATAAATGAATTTACTGACGGAAAAAAATGCAATAGCCTTTCATGTCTTAAGGAGTAAATGAGTTTTTGGAGCACCTGTTTTGTGCAAGGCATCCTACCAAACTCTTTGAAATGACAGAGACAAAAACAACACATAACTAGCTGGTCCCCAAGAATTTAAGACTTATTGAGGCAAGTTAAGTCACGTGACTTTAATGCAAGGTTTATGTGTAGCATGAGGGAGGGATACTGAGCCTGGGAAGCATTCCTTTCTGGGCAAAGGCACTGGGGACAGGTACACAAAACAATGCCTATGTCTGTGTTGTGAAGAAGAGTCAGATTTCTTCCCCCCACCCTTTTTTTAAGGATACACCTGTGGCATATGGAAGTTCCTGGGCCAGGGGTTGAATCGGAGCTGCAGCTGCCCGCCTACACCACAGCCACAGCAACACTGGATCCGAGCCTCATCTGCAACTACCCTGCAGCTTGTGGCAAACTGGATCCTGAACGCACTGAGTAAGGCCAGGGATCGAGCCCACATCCTTATAGACACTATGTCCATCTTAACCTGCTGAGCCACAGTGGGAACTCCCAGGGGTCAGATTTCCATAGGTAGGTCTGGGAAGATAAGGGCAGACAAAAGAGGTTGAGCAAAAGTGGGAAGAGTCCTGAGAGGCGCTTGTTCCTCAGATAGGCCTTGGGGATGTACCAGTGGTAGAAGCCGGGAGAGTGCGGATAAGCAAAGAGGGGTCCCAGCATCAGGTCAGGCCTCCCTGCCAGCCAGCGTGGTCCAGGCTTTCATCCAAAGGGCTCCCGATGGAGGATATATACAGAGAAAGGCGGGGGGAAAGAAAGGGCGGGAAAAATATTTGGGGATTCCAGGTGGCAGACCCCAAATACCAAGCCAAGCAGTTTGAGCCTAATTCTAAGGGCATTAGGAAGCCTCAGAAAACACAACAGATAACCTTTGCAGACTCACACCTGTGCCATGTGTGTGACCGTGTGTGTGTGCCTAGATGTGAGTGCGAAGTGGTGTGGGAGAGCATATGTATATGTGCGAGGCTGTGTGTGTCTGTGGATGCGTGTGGGTGTGTGTCTGTCTACCTATGTCTGCGTGTGCGTGTGTGTGCATGTGTCTAGATGTGTGGGGGTGTGTGAGCGTCGTGTCTGGGTGTAAGTGTAGAGGAACACGTATGACTGTGTAAGCGTAGGAGGGTGTGAAGGGGGTAGAGGTGAGTCAGGGACAGTGGCGGGTTAGTCAGAGTGGAGGGAGAGCTGAGCTGCATGCAGGGGGCACCGGATGGGCTCTGATACCAGCCAATAGTTCCCCCTGATGCTGGACAGAGCCCAGCCTTGGGAGGGAGGGCTGCCAGCCCCGAGGGCCTCTGTGCCCCGTCCAGGAGCCCGGCCTCGGCCCTGATCCTCTGTGGCATCGCCTGCCCATCCGCGGAGGATGGTGGTCAGTAAAAAATCAGAGCCCTTCCCCTGTGTGCCTCGCCCCCCAGCGGAACACAGGGCTTCCTCATCCTTTTCTCTTCCTCACGCCCTATTTTTAAACATTTCACATATAATTTCATTAAAAATTTCATATCTATAATATATATTGATATATATAATTTCAGATATACACAATTCTTAAAACATAGAGCACAGGAAGAGATGTGCCGTACGGTTTTATTTGGGTCCCATTCTCCAACCGGTCGCTCATTAACACTGTGACCTTGAGCAACTTACAGAACTCATGGCTTCGTTCTACAAATGCTTGCGCAACGACTAATGCAGACTGAGTGCTGCGCTTCTTTGCGAAAGTGGCTTTTTGGAGCAAAACAAGGGTGGAGCTCACTGTCTAGCTGGGGAGCTAGACATGACAGCAAATCACCAATCTGTAACGATACCCTGAGAACAGAGGGGAATCTCATGTACAGAATGCTATGAAAGGGTGTGCTCAGGAGCCCCGGGTTTCCTCCTAATGGGAATTGAGAACATTGGCGCAGAGCTAGTGGGGTGGCTGTGATGATTTTTTTTCTTTTTACAGCCACAGCAGCAGCATATGGAGGTTCCCAGGCCGGGGGTCAAATTGGAGCTGCAGCTGCCGGCCTACGCCAGAGCCACAGCAACACCAGATCCGAGCCTCATCTTCGACCTACACTCGAATTGCAGCAACGCCAGATCCTTAACCCACTGAGCCAAGCCAGGGATCCCACACGCATCCTCATGGACACTATGTTGGTTTCTTAACCCGCTGAGCCACAATAGGAACTCCTACTGTAAAGCTGAAATGTGCTTATGTGTTCACCATGGTGCATGATAAAACAGGGCTTATTATTATATTATCGTGGTGGAGACAGAACATTCAAGAAAGTATCTTCTTGGCGCAGGTTGAGGACAGAGGAGGAAGGAACTTGGCGGCCAGTGGCTTCTCCCCTGAACAGAAGGGAGACTCGTCCCCAGCAGGGCTGGCCAGCACGGCCGGGAAGGCCGGTGAGCTGTGACCACACAGGACGGCAGACCATTGCTCAGAGAGCAGAGCATCAAATGGCTGGAGCTCTGAATCCTGAACACCACTCTCCGAGAGAAGCACCAACAGCAAAGCATCCCTGCGCCCTGTGCAGGGAGGAAGCTGGAGCTTCGTGGTCTCCTGGCTTCCTGGCCAGATACCGCTCCAGGCCCTCTTCCCACAGGCACACAACACTGACTTGAAACCCAGAGGCGAAACGTGTGTGACAGAATCTGGTTCACACAGACTTTTCCAAATTAGAAGTATTTCTCCAGTCAGTCCCCAACTTCTGAGATGTTCAAAGAGGTTGAACAGGAACTTCCCACTGTGGCGCAGCGGAAATGAGCCCGGCTGGCATCCGTGAGGATGCGGATTCCATCCCTGGCCTTGCTCAGTGGGTTAAGGATCCAGCTTTGCTGTGAGCTGTGGTGTAGGTTGCAGATGTGGCTCGGATCCTTTGTTGCTGTGGCTGTGGTGTAGGTCAGCAGCTGCAGCTCTGATTCGACCCCTAACCTAGGAACCTCCGTATACCTCGAGTGTGGCCCTAAAAAGAAAAAAAAAGTTGAACACAATTTTTCCATTACCTGGCAGCTCCTAGCAACCAGTGGGTACTGTGTTCCATAAATCACAGGCCTATTAAAGAGAATCCTAGTAAGGCTGTGCTTGGTTGTTATTGTTGTTGTTGTTTTTATTGTGGTACAATATACATAAATAAAATGTAACTGTTTAACCACTTTTAAGAGCACAGTTCAATGGTATTTAGTACATTCACATTGTCAGTCAACCATCACCAGTCTCCATTTCTAGAATTCTAGAATCCTTTTTTGTTGTTGTTGTTGCATTTGCGGCGTATGGACATTCCCAGGCTAGGAGTCAAACCGGAGCTACAGTTGCCCGCCTACACCACAGTCACAGCAATGCAGGATCCCAGCGGTGTCTGTGACCTACATCATAGCTCAGGGCAATGCCGGATCCTTAACCCACTGAGCGAGGCCTGGGATCGAACCTACAACCTCATGGTTCCTAGTCAAATTCATTTCTGCTGTGCCACAACGGGAACTCCTCTAGAGTCCTTTCCTTCTTGCAAAACTGAAACTCTGACCCCTTAAATAACAGCTCCTCATTTTCTCCCTCCCCCACCTGCCCCTTCTAACTTCTGCTTCTATGCACTCGGGGCTCTGGGTACCTCTGGTACATGGAATCATATAGCCTGGGTCTGGCTACTTGACTTAGCATTATACCCTCGTGGTGTTTAAAAGTTCATGCAGCTTCCACCTGCCCTTGAGTGTGGGAAACAGGTTAAATACAGAGCACATCTGGCCAGAGAGGCATTGCAGGAGAGTGTGATGAGAGTGGGCTGCCTCGGGGGAAGCCTGAGTCCAACGTTTCAAGCTGTGTGATTTGGGGCAAGTCATTTACACTCTCTGTTCCTCAGTTTCCTCACACAGGAAAAATAGAAAAAAAAAATAACAGTGCATATTCATGGGGCTATTGTGAGGATCTGATAAAGTCATGAAGATAAAACCCAGCAAGGCCTGGACCAGAGTCTGCCCTGGACAAATGTTAACATAATTTAAAATAAAGGACAGGAGTTCCTGTTGTGGCTCAGCAGGTTAAGAACCCGACATAGTGTCCGTAAGGATTTGGGTTCCATCCCTGGCCTTGCTCAGTGGGTTAAGGATCCTACGGCGTTGCTATGGCTGTGGTGTAGGCTTGCAGCAGCAGCTCCAGTTCGATGCCTAGCCTGAGAATTTCCATATGACGCAGGTGCAGCTGTAAATAAATATATAAAATAAAAGACATGCATGTATATAGCTTTAAATGTAAAATTATAAAGTTTATATCCTCATGAAACAGTTGAATGTTTTGAACTGATTATGAAGAAAGCAGATATGTCTACTCGCAAAAAGACCTTATATACCTTTGGATATTAAACCTGAATTTTGTATTAAGACCTCAGAAGAAAAAGTTATTAAATACAGTGGCCCTCGTTCTTAAGAAAAGGTGAGATTTAAAAGGACGTTTGAAAGTTTTATAAAAGCTATACTCCAAAGCTCTACCTGAGAGACACCACGACCAGAAGGGGGGCTAAAGTAGGTCCCACCTAGGAAGTGAAAAATAAAACTTACAACACTTAGTGATGAAGCAAAATATGCCAATACCGCTAATGTTCAGAGGCTGAGATTTGGAGATATTGTAAGCAATGAACTCTCAAACAGAGGGGAAAAAAATCCTCTATTATGGCATATTGATGGAAGAAATTTCCCCACTCTTGAATGAAGAGGTAGGTGGCTGTTTATCTTAGCAAAGCTCATTTTATAGATTCTAAAAAACCCAAAAAGCTCGTTTTGAGTGTAGATACTGCAAAGGGACTTCCTTGTCCACATATGAACTTTCTCAGCCCAGCTTTCTTTTTCTCATCAGAGGTCATCACTGTGGCTTTGTGGCTTAACACTGCAGGTACAGCTAGAGTCCCACTGTCAGCTCTCCTAGGACTTCTGCAGAGAAACCAGGCTGCCCCCGTGGTGGACCAGAGGCCTCCCAATGTCATAGCCCAGTGAGTTTTGCACCGTCCCTTCATGTGGTCACCCCCAACATCCCTTTAATAAATTTGCCATGCAATGAGCTTTGGGATAGACCAAAATCAAAAAAGCCAATTTATGGGTTCACTGCAAAAACATGGGGAGGGCCGTCTGAGTCAGGCCACGGGTTTAAGAGTGGGATAGCCGGAGGTCAGATCCATCCTGGGTCTGGACTCACGTGGTTCTTCACTTGCAGCATGACTGTAAGACAAAGAATTAAACTGCTTTGACCCTCCAGCCCCCATTTCAGAAAGACTGCTTTCTTTTAAGAGACACTACTCATCATCCCTTAGGCTTTTCCTTGGCCCTTTTTGTGCTGGGCTGACCCAATTAGAGTCTTAAAGGGTTTTTCTCAAATGTTTACTCAGGAAGCACATGGAATGCGCTCTGACAAGCAAAGCCCACATTTCCACTATTTACCGAGGTTTTGTTTTCGCATATCAAATATCTCAGGCCTTACCCACGTGTCTTATTTGCCAATAAAGATTCAAGACTTCATCGAAAGAAAAGGGGAACCAGTGGACATTGGTGGAATTTCAGGAAAAGGGGAGATGTTTTATTAAATTTTTTGTTTAAAAGCAGGTTGTCAAGGACCCTAGAAAATTCCCCTAAGGTTGTTTCATTAGAAAGAAAACACAGTGTGTGTCAGGGCACAAAAACAGGAAAGGGGTGAGAGAGTAGCCGTTGTTTGATCATCTCAATCAAGGGGAAATTTGTCTGAGGTAAACAGTTCTCAGAAATAGTAATCATTTCATGAACTTGATTTTTTCAATGGTTGTGGTATCCTCCCCGTCAGGCTGGACTGAAAGTCCAAACCCTTTAAGGATATGAAAGCCAGTGCAGTCCGTGTAAGTCAGGGGACCATCTTAGGACATGAAAGAGTGACCTTGGGATCCAAGAGGTGATGATGTTACTATCAGGGAGTCCCTTAGAGACACTAACGTCTCATTAGTGGGGTTTAGAAAATAAAAGCAAGACAGGAGTTCTCATCATGGCTCAATGGTTCACGAACCCAACTAGCATCCATGAGGACTTGGGTTTGATCCCTGGCCTCGCTCAGTGGATTAAGGATCTGGCATTCCTGTGAGCTGTGGCATATGTAGGTCACAGACCCGGCTCAGATCTGGTGTTGCCGTGGCTACGGTGTAGGCCAGCAGCTGCATCTCTGATTCGACCCCTAGTCTGGGAATTTCCATATATCACAGGTGTGGCCCTAAAAAGACAAAAAAAAAAAAAAAAGATAAGATATTAACATTAAAGTTGTTAATTAGATATTCATGATAAAATTTCTAATAGAGCCCCTGAAAGACTAGAAATAGAGTGTACCTCCAAATACATTAAAACTGGTAGAGGAGAATAAAACAATACAGTGAGGGGAAACTTGTCTCAGAAGCTAATATATCCATTATATTGCTTATGTTAAAAAAAAGAAAAATCACTGAACAAAGCATTTGATTTAACTTTTACTAAGAAGTTAGCTATGAAAAGCACAACAGAATCCATTCAAAGAGAGTAGAAAGAAGGAAATAATAAAGATAGTAGACATTAATGAAAGAGGAAAAATAAAAACAATAGATCAAGATGCTAAAAGTTACATCTAAGAAAAGAAAAGGACTGAACCAGAGATATAACAGAGATTACAAAGATAAAGGAGAATATTATGAATAAGTTTATAAAAATAAATGGAAAAATTGGATGAAGTGGACAAATTCCTAAAAATATATAAATTACCAAAGATGACTCAAGTAATAATAGAAAATCTAGTTTTATATGGTTTAATATATACAAACAAAATTAAATCAGCAAGGAGTTCCCATTGTGGCTCAGTGGAAACAAATCTGATTAGTATTCAATAAGGATGTGGGTTCTGATCCCTGGCCTAGGTCAGTGGATTAAGGACCCGGTGTTGCTGTGAGCTGTGGTATAAGTCTCAGACAAGGCTCAGATCCAGGGTTGTTGTGCCTGTGGTGTAGGCCAGCAGCTGTAGCTCTGATTCGACCCCTAGCCTGGGACTTCCACATGCTTCAGGTGTGGCCCTAAAAAAGAAAAAGAAAATTAAATTAAATTACATTAAATCAGTAGTTTAAAATCTTCCCACAATAAAACTTCAAGCCCAGATGGTTTTGCAGGTGAGTTCTCCCAAAATTCAGGAACAAATACTTTCGTTCTTACCAACTCTTTCAGAAGGCAGAAAAAGAGGAAATATTACCTCAACTTATTTTCCAAATTTAGTATAATTCTTTTTTGTAAACCAAGAAAAAAAAAACTTCACATGAAAATAGAGGTAAAAGTTCAAAAAGTTCAAAAAAATATGGTAAACTGAATTCAGTGTAATATATATTATATTATAATCAAGTAAGGTTTATTTCAGGAATGCAAGGTTAGTTTAAACTCAGAAAAATTATCAATACAATTGACACAGATTAAAGGGAGGAGGGTATGTCATCATATTAATATGTTCAGAAAAAGCATTCGATTACATTCAATATGCAGCAGACTAGGAATAAAAGAGAATTTCCTTAATTCGAGCAAAGGTGCCTATAGAAAATTCCAGTAAATATTTTATTTAACGATGAAATATTAAAGACTACTTCCTTGGAAATCAGGAATAATTCAAGGACAAACATTCTCACTTTCATTCAAATTGTTCTAGCAGTTGTAGTCATCCTAGATAAGCAAGAAAAAGAAATAAAAGATTCAAGGATTGGAAAGGAAGAAACAAAATTATTTCCATATACAGATCATATGATTGTCTGCAGAGAAAAGCTGAAAAAAAAATCTACAACTCATTAACATTAGCGCTTCCAGCAAGATTACTGTATACTTTACAAAGATAAAGGAGAATATTATGAATAAGTTTATAAAAATAAATGGAAAAATTGGATGAAGTGGACAAATTCCTAAAAATATATAAATTACCAAAGATGACTCAAGTAATAATAGAAAATCTAGTTTTATTTGGAAATAAAGTTTTGTTTTCCTAATTTGTAAGAGTATACCAATAACAAACATTTAGAATTTTAAATTTTGAAAAGATACTATTTACCACATGAAGAAATTTGCGTATCAGTAATAAATCTAAAAAATACATGCAATGACTTTCTGTAAGCCATGGTCTATAAATGCGTATTAAAAGACATTTTAAGATACCGAAGTAAATGGAGAGACATTACAGACTTCATAGATCAGAAGGCTCATTTTTGCAAAGATGTCAGCTCTTAACTGATTTACAGATTTAATGAAATTGCAATCAAATTCCCCCAAAGATTTTTCTTGGAAGTTGACAAATTAATTCTAATATTTATGTGAACTGTCAAAGAGCTTATGGTAGTCAAAACACTCTTGAAGAAGATGAAGAAGGTAGGGGAATTTTCTTAACCTGACAGCAAGTCTCGCTGCAATACTATAGTAGTGAAGATAGGGTGGTCTTTCTTAATAGGATGGAAAAACAGAACAACTGGATAAACTAGTCAGCCCAGAGCCGCACATGTGTAAAAACTTGATATTTGTTGGAAGTGTCACTGCAGAGGAAAGCTTGGACTCAGACAGCCTGGGACTATTAGTTACCTCTATGAAAAAAAAATGTATTGGATCTCTGCCTTATAACTTACAAATTAATTGCTGAAGGATTGAGGATCTAAATGGGGAAAGCAAAATTTAAAAACTTTTAAAAAGACTGTTTTTAGGAAATACACACTGAAGTATTTAGGGGAAGGGGCTGTGATTTGTTGACTATTTCTTTAAATGTTTCAAGAGAAACAAAGAGGGGGAAAAGGGAAAGTGATTACAAAAAGAAATAGAGGTAAAACATCTCAATATGTGAGTCCGGGTATAAAGTCAATGGGTGCCTTTTGTTCTATTTTCATCCTTTCAACTTATCGAGATGCTTGAAACTATTTGGAAATAAAGTTTTGTTTTCCTAAAAATCTTTTAGAAAAAAACGTAGATGAACGTTCCTATCACCTGGTTTAAGGCCAAGCCACCCTTAAACACAACTCAGTGTGAAAATCATAAAGGAAAATAGTGATAAAATAAATTAGATTAAAACAATTTCTGTTCATTAAAAGATACCATAAAGAAAGTGAAAAATACATGCCATCAACTGAGAGAAGGCATATGCCACACACAAAACTGACAAAGGATTAGGATCATGAATATATAAAGAACTCCTATGATAAAGGAATACGGTTCTTTATGTAGTCAAAAGCATATGTCTATTTAGATATATATTCCTATGTGTTCCGCTCTATTTAAAAAACAATAAACAGCAGTTCCCATTATAGCTCAGCAGGTTAAGAACCCAACATGGTATTTGTGAGGATGTGGGTTTGATCCCTGGCCTCACTCAGTGGGTTAAGGATCCAGTGTTGGCACAAGCTGCAGTGGAGGTCACAGATGTGGCTTGAATCCAGTGGTGCTATGGCTGTGGTGCAGGCCAGCAGCTGCATCTCTGATATGACCCCTAGCCCAGGAAGTTCCATATGCCATAGGTGCAGCCACAAAGAGAAAATAATAATAATAAATAACCAAATAGAAAAATAGACAAAAAAGAACATGTATCTCACAAAGGAAGGAAACCAAATATTAATAAACATTTGAAAATGCTCAACTCATTTGAAATCAAAGAAATGTAAATTAAAACCCCAATGAGACATAATTTCAGACTCACTTGATTGACAAATATTAAAAACCTTGCTGATATCAAGTATTTATAATGACATTGAGGCGAGAGGATGTCCCAGATACTGCAGCACAGTAGAAATCAGTGCATCATCTATCAAATTTGAACCATCAATTCCACTCCTACATACTTATAGACGCAATAATAGCATTATTTGTAGTAACTGAAAAGACTGAAAACAACCTGAACTATCCAACAACAGTGAAATGAATAAGTAAAATATGATATAGTCAGAGAATGGATGGCCAAAGAGCTGTGAACAGCAGCATAAACGAGTCTCAGTTATGCTGAAAGGGGGGAAAGTAAGTTCCTGAAAAATATTTTCAAGCAATCAGGAAAAGATGAGATTTTGAAAACTGAGGAGTAAGTGAGACAAAAAGAAGAAAGGCCATTGCAGTCATAGACATAAGAAACAGCAAGACCCATTTAGGAAGAGCAGATACATAATACCTCTTCCGTCTTCGCATGTGTCCCTAATGAGGACTTCTGGTATACCTGAATCCACCTTTTTTTTTGCCTTTTCGCCTTTTTGCCTTTTCTAGGGCCACACCCGCGGCATATGGAGGTGCCCAGGACAGGGGTCTAATCAGAGCTGTAGCTGCTGGCTTATGCCAGAGCCACAGCAACGCGGGATCCAAGCCACATCTGCAACCTACACCGCAGCTCAGGGCAACGCTCATCCTCAACCCACTGAGCAATTCCAGGGATCGAACCCGCAACCTCATGGTTCCTAGTCAGATTCGTTAACCACTGAGCCACAACGGGAACTCCCTGAATCCACTTCCGGAATACCTTTTTTTTTGAACCACGAGCAGTTCTCAAAGTGAATTAATTGCTCGTTGGGGATAGTTGCAGAAGAGTGAGGTTAGAAAGCCAATAAAAGAGGGAAAACAGTTATAAAAGGAACAGAGAGGTTTATAATTAATTCCTCTCCAGGAAGCCAAGTGAGGGAAATTAATTCTTGTCTTCTGCCTGCCCTCCAGTGGCATCTCCAAGGAGGGAAGGAGCAAAGGTCAATGTCAGTCATGCTTCAGTGTCAAGATAACCAAGACTGGAGGAAGTTCATCTAACCTGGAGATTTGGAGAGGGATTTTAAGTCAAAAGCAACTAACTTAAGGGTTTCTCCCTTAAGAAAACCCCCACCTCCAAATACCATCACACTAGGAATTAGGCTTCAACATCTGAATTTTAGGGGGACACATATATTCAGTCGATGGCAGCCCATTATAATGAGTTCAAGATGTATAAAATGTCACTACATTGGTCTTTATCTATCTTTTGAGGTTGTCCCATCTTAAGCACTTAAGTTACTGTCTCTCTGAGATCAAGAGTTATGAAAAGAGAAATTTTGCGTCCAGAAGGAAAGGTTTACTGTAGCAAAGCTTAAAATTAGTACTAATTTATTAAAGCTATACATTAACAATCTCATTTTTGGTGAAGGTTTAAATTCAGATTGCAAATCGTGTTTCTTTTTTCTCTTTTAGAAATATAATGATTGTTCAAAAATAAGAAAAGTCATTTTCATGTCTCTGGATCAATGTTTAAATTAACTCATAAGTTAAAGGACTAATTTCTCCTCTCTTAAATTACTAGCAAAATTACCTTAGATGTTTCATATTACAATTATATATTTAGCACATCTGTAATTAGTACACTTTGTCAAATGTCTGGCAAATAAATTTAATGAATTTAGTAAGTACATTTTTCCTCACATTTAATCGACCATTGTGACTCTAGTAAACTTTAAAATATAGTAAGCCAGTAATTCTAATCTCACATATCTTAAAATTAAAGTAGCCCAGTAATGACAAAACTTATTATACTCATTTGATCCCCACATATATAAACCTTACATAATGACGTCAGTATTTTTGCATTTTTTTTTTTTTTTTTTTGGTCTTTTTAGGTCTGCACCCTTGGCATATGGAGGTTCCTAGGCTGGGTGTCTAATCAGAACTGCAGCTGCCAACCTACACCACAGCTCACGGCAATGCCAGACCCTTAACTCAACTGAGCAGGGCCAGGGATCGAACCCGTGTCCCCATGGATACTAGTCATGTTCATTAACTGCTGAGCCATGACAGGAATGCCTAATATTACAATAATCTCTTTATCCTGGATTTACAAACTTATTCCAGGACCTTTGGGCTGGTGGGGGTCAGTTCTGCCTGAACCACAGGTCAAGAAGAGGAGCCCTGGTTCAACCTTACACTCTATTATCTTACCCAATCTTTTACTGAAATGCTTTCATGATATTTTTCTGCTTACCCACACTCTGCTCCAATTCCCTGCCCCACCTAGATTACAACATTTTTTTTTTTTTACTCAACAGATTTTTTTCCAGATCAGTTTAAGAACTTCCTCAGTCTTTTTAATGGCTGTATTGGTTTTCATTCCATGTACCATGTATGTACCATATGCACCATTATGAATATATGTACCATAATTTGGTTAAGTACCCCCGTATTAATAAGTATTTATATCTTCTCCACTCTTTTAGTAGTATAATCAATGATGTGTTATAAAACTTTGGACATGTAATTTCTTTTTTGTTTGGTTGGGGTTTTTTTTTAGCTTTATTGAGGTATGATTGACAAATAAAAGTTATATATATTTTGGGTATACAATATGATGTTTTGATATAAATATATGTTGTAAAATGAATAACACACTCAAGCTAATTAATAGATCCACCACCTCACGTAGTTGCATTGTGTGTGTGTTGGAGGTGGGGGGGGGAAACTTGAGATCTACTTTCTCAGCCAATTTCAAGTATATATTACGTCATTATCAAGTACCTTCATCCTGCTGTACATTAGATCTCCAGAAATATTCATCTTGCAACTGAAAATTTGTACTCTTTGACCAACATCAAGTTGCAACATTTGTATGTCTTTTCATTTGTGAAACTCCATATCCTCTTCATATTTTACTTTGTATGTTTTATCCTTTCTATAATCCTTAGTTTACATAAGGCAAAGCCAGAGGGGGGACATTAAGCCTCTCAATCATAAATTCAGAAAGACGTTGGCCACTCAGAAGATGTGCCAGAGACTAAAATTATTCTTAGAAGATGAAGTATCTACAATAAAGAAAAAATGTATGACCATCTTGAAACTAGGGGTGAGGGAATTTCCCAATTGTTTCTGACAATTAGGGGCTGATACATAAAAATGACCTCAGCGCCTGAGTCTCAGCATGGGCGGCTCTAACAAGATACCGTAGGCTGGGTGGCTTAAACAACAGAAGTTTATTTCTGACAATTCCGGAGGCTGGGGAGTCCAAAATCAAGGTGCCAGCCATGCGTGTCTGGTGAAGGCTGGCTTCCTAGTTTCCGGACAGCCCTGCTCTTGCTATGTCCTCACTGCCTAAGAGAGCCCTTCTCTCTATTGTGTTTCTTCTTGTAAGGGCATTAGTTCTAGCATGAGGACTCCATCCCCACGACTTAATTACCTCCCATACCCCCACCTCCAAATGCCATCACACTGGGGATTAGGCTTCAACATCTGAGTTTTAGGGGGGACACAAACATCAGCTGATAGCAGCCCATTAGAACGAGCTCAAGGTGTGTAAAACATCACTGCTTTTGTCTCTGGTCTCTGTCGATCTCTATCTAGTTTCCACCTCACGGTGGGGAGAGAGGGGAGGCCGGATGGGACATAGACGCTGTTCCAGGAATAGAAGTAATCTAAATGTAATCAGTTATTGCCCCTACCAGCTAATGTAAGACCTCGGGAGCCCCTAAATTCCACCCAAATATTTTTGGCCGTCCCGCACAAATAGCTCACTTGGTTTCATAAACAAGTTCACTCATGCAGCTGAGGCATCAATAGTTTCAGTTGAAGTGTTTTTACATGAATGTCTTGCTCAAGATCCCAAAACTCTGGTGCTCAGCTGTGTTTCGTGTACCCACGGGCAGACATGGGTGACACCCTGCAAAAGGCTCCGCTGGGACGCAGCTGGAATTCCTCTGGATGTAGAGGTTGGAGAAATCATGAAATGCTTCTCTCAGCTTTTCTATGAGGCTTTCCCTAGAAACCAGACCTAAGACACGACAGTGTTGCAAATGTTGGCAGAAGATAGAGGAGGAGCCACAACCTCTGCTTGTGTCCCCGCTGGATCCTTGAACAATCACACTCTGATCGTCTCGTTCACACTCTGCAATTCCAAGATAAAAGCAAAACCCAAAACCAAACCGAGACACTCCAGTCTCCAAAGAGCCTCTTCTTAGCTCCAGTATATACATTATCCAGGTAGGGATGGCAGTAGAGGCGGGGGGAGAAGGGAAGCTGACATCCCTCCAAAGTGTGTCTCAGTGGCCCATGCTTAGGCCTTCTGCTCACAGAGAGCTTCTCAGAAAAACCTGAGTAAGAGAGAACCCCAGCTCCTACTATTTCCACCTTTGACTCCATAACAAATACTTTTCACCCCCTGCTGGGTTAAAAATCACACCAATCCAGACAATATCCAGTTTATTACAACACTTTTCCCACTGGGGTAGCAGAAACAGCTCATAGTTTCAAATGTATCGAAGCCAAGTTTAGAGGGTTATTTTTTGTTAGCACAGGCCAATTATCCTCCAGAAGAGTTGGGAGGTGTTGGGATTTTTTTTGGGGGGTTGGGTTTTTTTAAATCTCAGTGGACTCACTCGGCGGGAGTAAATTTATGTGTCAGCATGTGTTCTGATCACTATGGACTTATCCGTAAGAAAAAAAAACCATAACATATTCAAATTAAGTTATATTCAGGAGTTATATAGTCTTGTTTCTTTTTTTTTTTTTTTTTTTTTTTCGTCTTTTTGCCATTTCTTGGGCTGCTCCCACAGCATATGGAGGTTCCTAGCCTAGGGGTTGAATCGGAGCTGGGGCCACTGGCCTACACCAGAGCTACAGCAATGCAGGATCTGAGCCTGAGCCGCGTCTGTGACCTACACCACAGCTCACGGCAACGCCGGATCCTTAACCCACTGAGCAAGGCCAGGGATCGAACCCGCAACTTCATGGTTCCTAGTCGGATTTGTTAACTACTGAGCCATGACGGGAACTCCCATTCTTGTTTCATTTTTTTCTAACCCTTTAAATTGTATTGACCAGCACCAGGCTATATAAGCAAAGAACTTGTGCCTCAGATTACCATGGCAGGAAATTTGATCAACATCAGAGCCATTGTTTTGGTCAGGATAATGTAGTCATTTCAGTCAGCTTAAGTAAAGGGGTTATTTATTACAAGAAGAAAGGAATATTTCATGAAGCTCAAAAATGCACAACTTAGAAACCCATATCTGTTGGTAACTAAATGTTTCGTTGCTCTGTCTCTTTTTTCCACCTTCCCCAAACCCACCTTGATGGTTTCTCATCTCTACTTCCCTCTGTGCCTTTGCTCCATCCTCTGGCTTCTCTTGACAGACTGGCTCTTTCTCTGTTTACTCCCGGTACTCATGGCCCCAACACGGCTGCTCTAGCCCAGGCTTCTAGTTGAAGACATGTCTATGGAACAACAATCTCTTTGTCTCAAGTCAAATTTTTGTGATTTAGATCTGATTTCTTCAGGATGGATGTCCTTGACCTGCTGTGATAAAAATAGTTGCCCAACCCAACTCTGAAACAGAGTCTTTGAAGGTTTTTGTGAGAATGAGGGATGGGCTTCGCGGTCACCCCAAGCACGTTAACCACACTTGTTGCCTTCACATTTGAGCCTCTTAGCAAATCCAACACGATTCCCCCTGGCGGCTATGAGATGAGAGACAAACTGTCCATCTTAGTGAACCTGTACATCACGTTTGGTTTTGCATAAAGGTGCCCAATAGAGCTTGGACTAATAATCCCAAAGTTTGGGTGTATAATGTTTATGAAAAAAGTAAGTGGGAAGGAACTATTTTGGTATTTTTCAGTATCTCAGAAGAGGCAGGGTTTGTTTTTTTTTGTTTTTTTGTTTTTTTTTTTTTACCAAAAATATATTAATTAAAATTCCTTTGACCTAGGAAATCTACCTCTCAGAAGGTATGCTATGGAAAAAAAATCATAACAGTACATAAAATGTTTTAGAAGAAAAGTACTCATTGTAGATCGGTACAACTGGAAAAAAGCTACTTATCTACAAGTAGGAATTTCAATGACAAACTTATGTTCTTTCTATGCATATGGCTGGGTATCATGCAACCTTTAAAAATCACCTTTTTAAAGAATTTACTAACATGAGGAAATGTTCATAATATTTAAAGGAAAGAAGATGCAAAATGATATGTCTGTATCTTTTTTTTTTTTTTTTTTGTCTTTTTGCCATTTCTTGGGCCACTCCCGCGGCATATGGAGGTTCCCAGGCTAGGGGTCCAATCGGAGCTGTAGCCGCCGGCCTACACCACAGCCACAGCAACGCAGGATCCAAGCCGCGTCTGCAACCTATACCACAGCTCACGGCAACGCCGGATCCTTAACCCGCTGAGCAAGGGCAGGGACTGAACCCGCAACCTCATGGTTCCTAGTCGAATTCGTTAACCACTGCACCACGACGGGAACTCCTGTATCTTAAATTTGTTAGATATTAAGCATTTAAAGAAGATGAGAAGGAAATGGATCAAATTTTACCAGTGATTATTTCTGAATGTTGGGGATATGTCTAATTTTAAATGTCTTCTTGACAGTTTAATTTCTTAATTGTCTAAGATGAGTACATACTGCCTTTATAATATCAAACATGTTTAAAACACCAGGCAACCTTGGAGTCATTACAGATTCAGTTCCAGATCACAGCAATAAAACAAATATCGCAATAAAGTGAGTCACACAAACTTTTTTGGTTTCTCAATGCACATAAAAGTTATATTTAGACTATATTGTAGTCTATTTAGTGTGCAATAACTTTACATCTTTAAAAAATGTACATACCTTAATTTTAAAGTAATTTATTGCTAAAAAAAAATGCCAAAACAATTACAATGGTAACATCAAAGATCAATGATCACAGCTCACCATAACAAATACAATCATGATGAAAAAGTTTGAAATATCATGGGACTCACCAAAATGTACCATAGAGACACAAAGTAACCAAACGCTGTTGGAACAATGGCGCCGATAGACTTGCTTGAGTCTGGGTTGTCACGAATGTCCCATTTGTAGGAAACACAGTAGCTGCAAAGGGCAATAAGGCAAAGTAGGCCTGTGCATATGCTAATGGATTCGTGTCTGAATTTTCTGATTAGTTACTTCAGTTCTCCACTTTACAGCAGTGGTTCAAGAAAACAAGTACTAAAAGTGGGAAAGAGAGAGAAGAAACTACTAGTGAACTACCGTGAAACAGGACCAGAGTTTGCTTTTATTTTCAGCTTATCTTTTGTTCTTGTGGGAGTGACCCATGGAAACTAGCAAATTCTGTGAAACTGCCATGTGACGGTAGCTGTTTATGATTCTTCGTCATGATCTCTACACGCCCCAGTCTAACCTTTGTGATGGCCAATAGTCAACTGTGCATTTCTGCTTCCACCGATGCATGGGAAGTCGGTAAGGGTTTGTGAAAATGGTCACTTCCATCTTTTTTTTTTTTTTTTTTAGCAAATGTGAAGTTTATTACTTAGAGTGTTGACAAGCATGGCAGAGACTAAAAATATAGTTCCTTCTCAAAATAAAATATTCAGCATTTTGACAGGCCGAGGATTTATTTGGCAATAATTCCTGGTTAAAATTCCCTGAGGTTTGTTTATGTGACTATTTTGGTTCTTTATTTTAAGTATATCAGCATTTTTCTACAGCTTCAACCTATTCTCATCTCAGCATGTAGGAAGTTAATAGGTAGCACAGAAGCTCATTATTTTGCTTCCAGTAAAAACATAATTGGCTAAAAGGGCATGGATATTAATGCCCTTCCTCCTGGTCCCTGAAGGACCACAGATGATGGCCACAAACTTGTCTTGGCGATCAGGACCACTGGTCCAGGTGAGGAAAGGGGTGGGCTTGGCCATGGTCAGTCCCAAATAATTTACAGGCACTGCCTGTAAATGTGGAATAAGGACCCCTTAGAATGTGGTTTTTCTAATGTGATAGAACTTCAAAAGATTTTTTTGAAAGAAGCCTAAAAAGAGTGTAGTTCCATCTAAGGTTGTCACCCACCTAGATAATACACTTATTCCAGGGGTACCACCATTCTTCAAAACATCTGTGGAATTCCTTTTTGGAATGGCTCTCAGATCTAGTTTATGGAATGCATCAGAAAATTAGTCTTGTTAGTTTCTAATCACATATGAATGAGATTAAAAAGTTAAATTACTTAACATACTTACCAGACTGGGCTCCAGATGCATTTTGCATTTTCGAAATAGCAGATCCTCTCGCAAAACCAAAGTTTGCCACCCATACATAAATCCTTCAAAACCACATGCCTTGGTCTAAGACAGACATTCCAAGAAGAGAATTCCAAAAGGGATTAGAATAATGGCAGAATCAGTGGAATAAGTGTACAGCCTTCCAACCTAACAACTCTGAACTGGACATTGGGATTTGTTAGATCAGGTACACCTCAATTAAAAAAAAAATCCTTATTCAACTATTGGTGAGGGAGTGCCAGGCACCATTCCAGGGAACATAGCAGCAAACATACATTAGATTTAGCCTCTGCTCTCTGCCAATACCAATCTTAAGGGAATCACTTTTGAGAAGGGTTCAGAAATGCTATTTTAGAATTTGAACTATCTCAGAAAAAAATATGCACAGGATAAGGTGCTTGGAAATTTGCAAAGTGAGGTGAAATTTTTTGAAGTCCTTTCCTCTATTTTGGTCTTTTGGTTTTTGTTTTCTGTTTTGTTTTGTACAAGACTTTGAAGCTAGGCATTTGTATTCATCTAAATTTAATTTGAATGCCTACATAGCCTCTGAGAATTTGAGAGGCTACTAGAGCTGGAATAAACCACTGAAACTACCTACGTACTTCACAGGGGCTGTGACAAGATGAAGGACTAAGACCTTAAAATGATATTTGATTAAAGTATATTTGCCCTCATCAACATCTCTGCTAGTTGGGAGATGTCCTATGTTTCACTCTTCTGAGGGATGAATGCAAAAATAGTTCGGGAAGATCAGGTAAATTTAATTCATCTTCAGTCAACAAATAGAAATCAGACACCAGGAATGGTGCCAAGATCAGAGGATACAAAAATGACTGTTCTGGTGAGATTTCTTCAGCAGCAAGGAACTCATCCAAGTTATCTCAAGGATTGGGGGCTGACTGAGAATAAGTAATAGGAATGCACATTCTCTCAGCTGAACCAGCTCTAGAAGCATTCCTCTACCTCTACTGGTCTGGATACCTGGTGATCCTCTAAGCTTAGTGGTGTCTTGAGCAAGGGAAGTGATAGTGCTCATGAGATGACAGTAGTTTGGCAGACAATATCTAGAAAGGCCGTAGTCTGATGTTGCCACCCAGAAGACCCAAATCTTAACTAGAATTGCATTGCATCCAAACAAACTTTAAAATATTTTGTTCAAGTTCTGTGAAAAACGTCCTTGGTAATTTGATAGGGATTGCATTGAATCTGTAGATTGCCTTAGGTAGTATGGTCATTTTGATAATATTGACTCTTCCAATCCAAGAGCATGGTAGGTCTTTCCATCTATTTGTGTCACCTTAGATTTCTTTCATCAGTGTCTTACAGTTTTCAGAGTACAGATCTTTTGACTCTTTAGGTAGGTTTACACCTAGGTATTTTATTCTTTTGGATGCAATGGTAAACGGGATTGCATCCCTAATTTCTCTTTCTGATCTTTCATTGTTAGTGTATAGAAATACCATCAATTTCAGAGTGTTAATTTTGTATCCTGCAACTTTGCCAAATTCATGGATGAGCTCTAACAGTCTTCTGGTAACGTCTCTAGGATTCTCTAGGTATAGTATCATGTCATCTGCAAATAGTGATAGTTTTACTTCTTCCTTTCCAATTTGGATTCCTTTTATCTCTTTTACTTCTCTGATTGCTGTGGCTAGGACTTCCAAAACTATGTTGAAGAGTCATGATGAGAGCGGACATCCTTGTCTTGTTCCTGATCTCAGTGGGAATTCTTTCAGCTTTTCACCATTGAGAATGATGTTAGCTGTGGATTTGACGTATGTGGCCTTTATTTTGTTGAGGTAGGTTCCCTCTATGCCCACTTTCTGAAGGGTTTCTATCAGAAATGAGTGTTGGATTTTGTCAAAGGCTTTTTCTGTGTCTATTGAGAGGACCATATGGTTTTTATTCTTCATTTGGTTAATGTGGTGTATCACACTGATTGATTTGCGGATATTGAAGAACCCATGCATCCCTGTGATAAATCTGACTTGATCATGATGTAAAATCCTTTCAATGTATTGTTGGATGTGGTTTGCTAGTATTTTGTTGAGGATTTTTGCATCTATGTTCATTAGTGAAATTGGTCTGTAGTTTTCTTTTTTTTGTGGTATCTTTGTCTGGTTTTGGTATCAGGGTGATGATGGCCTCATAAGATGAGTTTGGGAGTATCCATTCCTCTGCAATTTTTTGAAATAGTTTTGGCACAAAAGACCCAGAATAACCAAAGACATCCTGAAAAAGAAAAATGGAGCTGGAGGAATCAGGTTCCTTGACTTCAGACTATGCTACAAAGCAACAATCATCAAAACCGTATGGTACTGACACAAAGATAGATTTATAGATCAGCAAACAGGATAGAAGGCCCTGAATTAAACCCATGCACCTACAGCCAACTAATCTATGACAAAGGAGGCAAGAATATACAATGGAAAAAAGACAGCCTGTTCAATAAGTGGTGCTGGGAAAACTGGACAGCCACATGGAAAAAAATGAAATGAGAACATTCCCTAATACCATACACAAAGATCAACTCAAAATGGATTAAAGACCTAGATATAACACCAGATACTGGGGAGTTCCTGTCGTGGCGCAGTGGTTAATGAATCCAACTAGGAACCATGAGGTTGCGGGTTCGGTCCCTGCCCCTGCTCAGTGGGTTAACAATCTGGTGTTGCTGTGAGCTGTGGTGTAGGTTGCAGATGCGGCTCGGATCCCGTGTTGCTGTGGCTCTGGCGTAGGCCAGTGGCTACAGCTCCGATTCGACCCATAGCCTGAGAACCTCCATATGCTGCAGGAGCAGCCCAAGAAATAGCAAAAAGACAAACAAACAAACAAACAAACAAAACAAAACAAAAAAAACCACCAGATACATTAAAAATCTTGGAGGAAAACATAGGCCAAACACTCTCTGACATAAATGACAGCAACATCTTTTCAGATCCCCCTCTTAGAGTAACAACAGTAAAAACAAAAATAAACAAATGGGACCTAATTAAACTTAAAAGTTTCTGCACAGCAAGGGAAACTCTAAACAAAACAAAAAGACAACCCACAGAATGGGAGAAAATCTTTGTAAATGAATAGACTGACAAGGGATTAATCTCCAAAATTTATAAACACCTTCTGCAGCTCCATACCAAAAAAACAAAGAACCCCATCAAAAAATGGGCAGAAGATCTAAACAGACAATTTTCCAAAGAAGACATACGGATGGCCAAAAAACACATGAAAAGATGTTCAACATCACTCATTATAAGAGAAATGCAAATCAAAACCACTCTGAGCCACCATCTTACACCAGCCAGAATGGCCATCATGAAAAATCTACAAACGATAAGTGCTGGAGAGGGTGTGGGGAAAAAGGAACCCTATTACACTGTTGGTGGGATTGTAAATTGGTGCAACCACTGTGGAAAACAGTATGGAAATTCCTCAGAAAACTAAAAATAGAACTCCCATTTGATCCAGCAATCCTACTCCTGGGCATCTATCCAGAGAAAACCATGACTCACAAAGACACATGCACTCCATTGTTCATTGCAGCAATATTTGCAATAGCCAAGACATGGAAACAACCTAAATGTCCATCGACAGAGGAGTGGATCCAGAAGACGTGGTACATATACACAATGGAATATTACTCAGCCTTTACAAGTAATGACATACTGGCATTTTTAGCAACATGGATGGACCTAGAAACTATCATGCTAAGTGAAGTCAGCCATACAAGGAGACACCAACATCAAATGCTTTCACTGACATGTGGAATCTGAAAAAAGGACAGACGGAACTTCTTTACAGAACAGATACTGACTCCCAGACTTTGAAAAACTTATGGTCTCCGGAGGAGACAGTTTGGGGGGTGGGGGGATGCACTGGAGTTGTGGGATGGAAATCCTATAAAATTGGATTGTGATGATCATTGTGCAACTACAAATGTAACAAATTCATTGAGTAATAAAAAAAATAGAATTTCATTGCAATGGGAACATCACATCACAAAGCATCACCTCGGGTTGGGAGGACCTCTTCATCCCTCCTGAGAATTCAAGGGCTGCTACTCAGAGTGCTTCTCCCACTTTCAAGTGACCCTCACATTTGGGGGTGGGGGACATTCAGCTGATCTAGAGCCAGGTCCCCTCTTTCCCAAGCCACACCCTTCTCTCCTTGAAGTCCTCAAGGACAGCTCCCTATCAGAGAGTAAGTTTTGACAATTTCTTCAGAAATGATGTCATTACATCTAAGAAATGAAAGTACCTGCTCTCATTAATCACAATCCTGAGTTCATCTGTATTTCTCTTGGATGCTCAGTTCTTGACTTTCTAGGACTCTTAGATGCTGTTTAGCAGGTGTCAGTTACTGAGCTCCCGGCCTCCCACTACCCCCACCCCACCTGTTCCACATCTCCTTAATAAGCAAGCATCAGAATTGTCAGTACTAACTCTCAGACTAAAGAAAAGTATTCATCCAACCCAGGGATTCTCTCTTTGTTAGAAAGTATTAATCAATCATGCCCAATGCTTTAAAAATACTAACCAATTATACCCAACCGTATATAAAGATCCATTTCTAAAGTCCCACCAATTCAAATTAGTTCCTCTCTATTGCCTTAAAAAACAAAGGAGTTTACTGCTCACTGGAAGCACAAGTTCTTTTGGACACCCAGGCCAGTGAACATGCCATTGGTATATATTAATTCCTCTTTTAAGTTATTAGTATATAAATGAGTACGAAGTGTAACTGAAATTTAGGGATATAACTGGTGCTGTCTCTTCTGCTCATTAAATTTATTTGATAAGAGAAATGTGCATTCCAGAGCTCCTGCTGTGGCACAGCAGGTTAAGAATCTGACTGCAGTGGCTTGGGTCACTCAGAGGCACAGGACGATCCCCAGCCTGGCACAGTGAATTAAAGATCCGGTGTTGCCTCAGCTGTGGCTGGGATTCAATCCCTGGCCCAGGGTGCAGCCATTTTAAAAAAAGAAAGAAAGAATGTACATTTGGTAAAAATCGAATTACTAAGGCTAATGTTTCAGAGTAGGTAAGAATTCAAATGATTTCTTCTCATATAGCAATGTTCTGTGTGCACAAAGTGACTTGAAATTGATCAGTGCCACTGGCTTTTTCTGTGACCTTATTAATATTCCTAAGCGCTTTGGTAATATATGTATATATATACATATATACATAAATTTGTTTTTTTTTAGGGCCATACCCACAGCATATGGAAGTTCCCAGGCTAGGGGCTGAATCTGAGCTATAGCTGCCGGCCTACACCACAGCCACAGCAACACAGGAGCCAAACAAGCCACGTCTGTGACCTACACCACAGCTCACAGCAACGCCGGCTCCTCGACCGCCTGAGCGAGTCCAGGGATCAAACCCACATCCTCATGGATACCAATCAGAATCGTTTCCGCTGAGCCACAACAGGAACTTCTGAATTATACATCATTTTAAAAAATTCAGGATTAATCAAAATTATTTCTGCCACCTTTGGACTAGTCTGAAACGGCAATTGTAAAGTGGATGGCGTGTGAACACGCACGCAGCTCCCCTGTGAGAGTACAGTGTCCAATCTCAGCATCAAGTGGTCTCATGTCCTATCGCACAGCTCCTCTCTGGAGTCTTGGTCAGTTTCGGGGCTGTCGGGGCTGAGCCCGGCATAGGCTGGCACATAGGTTGGTTTTCTCTGCCTTGTTTGCTAGAGAATATTGTGCAACAGTGGACCTTCATGATTCCCAAGCATTCAGAAAAATGCTGTTCGACCACTGAACAAATTCTTCTTGATTGCTTTGGATGAAGAATTGCTACTCTGCTGAAATTAAGCCAAAGCAGCATTGAGGAAGCAAGGTATTTTCTTTGAATGGAATATAAATCAGAGCTGGAAATGGGGGCAGCTTGGGCGCCCTATCCTGAAGCCCTCTGAGTCTGTGAATTCCATCGCCAGAGCTTTGCTTCCAGACCTCAGGAACACGGCTTCACGGTCTGCCTGCTCCAAACTCACACTTCCCACTGCTTTCATTCTGTGGCTTCCAGGCCTATTTCAAGAATGTGATGCAAAATTATAATTTCATGGAATATTGTGCAATTTTTTTCTAATGGAAGGCCACTTAAATGATCAAATTTCATTGATTACCAAGCCAAGTAGATGACTGACCAATAGTAACAAACCGAGGGAACCATTAAAGAAAACATAAATGGAATGACTCCAAAGCAAATATGAGCCTTTCATGGCCCTTATTAGGGTTTTTCCTCTTGGGACGAATAAGTAAAGAACTGAATGATGACTGAAGAGGAGAATCACTGTGACATTTGCGTGTGTCTCTCTGATGAACACAGCCCCCACCCCACCCCAAGAGGTGACAGCGAGCGGTCAGTTGGACCTTAAGTCTGTGTTAACTCACTGTGGGACCTTAGTTAAGCTCTTTTAACTTCTTCCTAGGTTTTCCTTCTTTCTTTCTTTTTCTTTATTTTTTTAATCTTTTTTAGGGCTGCACCCACAGCATATGGAGGTTCCCAGGCTAGGGGTTGAATCAGAGCTGCAGCTGCCAGCCTATGTCACAGCCACAGCAATGCCAGATCTGAGCCAGGTTTGTGACCTACACCACAGCTCACAGCAATGCTGATCCTTAACCCACTGAGCGAGGCTAGGGATCGAACCCGTGTCCTCGTGGATACTAGTCAGTTTCATTCCCACTGAGCCACAACAGGAGCTCCTTCCTAGGTTTGTTAACCCACCCATAAAAATAAAGTAGGAAAACCACATTGAATATTTGAAACACTCGAAAAAAGATGATAAGAGTAGGGAAAACCCCACTTTTATTTCCTTGAAATAAAATATTACCATGAACTGAATGTTTATGTCTCCCTAAAATTCACACATCGAAGACTTAATGTGACGGTATTCTGAGGTGGGGCCTCTAGGAGCTAACTCAGCTCTATGAGAGGCTTATTGTCCTTATGGGAAGAGGAAGAAAGCTAGCCGTCTCTCTCTCCACCATGTGAGGTACAAGGATAAGACGGCCAATCTGCAAGCCAGGAAGAGGGGCCTCACCAGATACCTGATCTGCTGGGACCTTGAGCTGGGACTGCTCAGGCTCCAGCATTGTGAGAAATAAAAGTCTGTTAAGCCACCTAGGCTATGGTCATTTGTTACAGCGGCCTAAACCAAGGCAAACAGTGTTTAGAAAACAACTAAAGTGATAATGTCACATCAGAGATTCTCAAATTTGTAAAATGAGAAACTCTTTGTTTTGGTTTTGTGACACCTCTGTGTTACATAGAGTACATTTTTTCATGAGAAAAGAGATACATGCTCATAGTGGAAGTTGCAACAGTTCGAAGTTGAAAAAAGTATGGATTTTTACTACAACATTCAATGATGCAATAAAATGCTTAACATTGGATGCATTCATAGAAGCGGAAATAGATCAAAGAGTATGTACCTCCAAAATTGTGAGATATTTGTCAAATCGTCTCCGAAATTTATGTGTCAGCCATGCTATTTGTTGCCATGCACCTCCCCACACTGCATATTATCAAACTTTTAAATTTTACCAATTTTTGAAGTTTAAGAATATGATATTTGATTAAGATTTTAATGTGCATGTGTTTGATGATAGGAAATTGAACAAAGTTTTGCTTTTAAGTCGATTAGAAGGCCTTCTTTCAGAGGGAATTTTATAATAGTTCTTGAAATAACAGGTAATGCCTTGAAATAATATAATAAATTAAGGGCAACCTAACTTATGTTAGAATAATAAAAATGGAAGTTATCACTTTTAAACAAGCAAAAGAAAATTTGATACAGCTGTGGAAAATAGTAAAGGAAAACAAGAAACAAAAAGAAGCCATGATAAATATGAAATCAGAGCAGAAATGTATTACATATTAATACAATAATAAGTATATGATATTATTTATCATATAGTATATAGGGCACAATATACTATCATTATTACTAACTATGAATTAATTAAAACAGAGTTCAAAGACAGACATCTTCAACACATTTTTAATTCTTTATCTCCAATATTTTTTATTTTATTGAAAGATACAGAAAATTGAAAAGACTGTGATGGAAAAGGATGCAGCAGTTAAATATGGACCAAAGAGAAATGCAATAACGGTTTAAATATTTGTATGTAATAAATTATATTTACTCTAATAGTAATATCAGAGAAAACAGAATTTAAGGCCAAAGAAGTCATAAGGTGTATTTCTTGGGCAAAAATGAATTATTTAGGAGTTCTCATCGTGGCTCAGCAGTAATGAACCCGACTAGGATCCATGAGGCTGTGGGTTTAATCCATGCCCTCACTCAGTAAATTAAGGATATGGTGTTGCCGTGAGCTGTGCTGTAGGTAGCAGATGCGGCTTGGATCCTGTGTTGCTGTGGCTATGACGTAGGCAGGCAGCTGTAGCTCGGATTTCAACCCCTAGCATGGGAACTTCCATATGCTGCATGTGCAGCCCTAAAAAGAAAAAAAAAAAAAGAATTATTTAGAAATGGCATTATTGGAGTTCCCATTGTGGCGCAGAGGAAACGAATCCAACTAGTATCCATGAGGATGTGGGTTTGATTCTTGGCCTTGTTCAGTGGGTTGGGATCTGGCGTTGCCATGAGCTGTGGTGTGGTTCTCAGACATAGCTCGGATCTGGTGTTAGTGTGGCTGTGGTGTAGGCCAGCAGCTGCAGCTCCAATTCGACCCCTATCCTGGGAACATCCTTATGCCTAAAACTCAATGGTGTTATTACACGGAGAATACTAAAATTGGAGCACTACCTCTCAGATCTCACTAAATCTAATATCATTAAAGATATAACATGAAAATAAAGGTATGAAATTAAGGAGTTTCCTGGTGGCTCACTGGGTTAAGAATCTGGCATTGTCACTGCTGTGACTCTGGTTGCATAGGTTTGATCCCTGGTCCAGGAACTTTTTCATGCCACAGGCATGACCAAAAAATTATTTTAAATTAATAGAAGAAAATATTAAAGGATTTCTTTAAAAAGTCCCCCAAAGCATAAACTTTAAAAAGTAAAAATTAATGGATTTGATGACATCAAAATTAAAGATTTCTGGTCAACGTAATAATGGCTAATATCTACTAAGCAGAACCTTCAACGTGCATTCATTCATCTAATCTTCCTAACTCTCCTTTAAGGTAGAACTTATCACTCCCCTATTTTACAGATGAGGAATCAGGCCCAGAGAGGTGAATGACCTACCCTAGGTCACATCAGGAGTGGAGGAGCAGACACGAACTCTAGCAGTCGTTCCAGAGCCCTGGTGTTTGACCACTGCACCATGTCACCTCTGCTAGACAACATGGACAATGGAACAAACGGATGACAGACTGGGAGAAAAAATTTTTTTTTCATTTTATTGAAGTAAATTGATTTACAAGGTTGTGTTTGGAGAAAGAATTTTTTTTTTTTTTTTTTTTTTGCTTTTTAGAGCCACACTTGTGGCATTTGTTACCAGGCTAGGGGTCAAAGCAGAGCTACAGCTGACGGCCTATACCACAGCCACAGCAACGCAGGATCTGAGCCACATCTGCTACTACCCCACAGCTCACGGCAACACTGGGTCCTTAACCCACTGAGTGAGGCCATGGATCGAACCCGCATCCTCGTAGATTCTAGTTGGGTTCGTTAACAGCTGAGCCATGACGGGAACCCCAAATATTTTAAACCTCTGTAGCTTACATGATAGAACATACAAGAAACCCTGCAAAGTGGCAGAGGAACAAAAAGGAAAGCCTGCAGAGAAACGGGCAAAGGATATACACAGACAATCCACAGGAAAGAAAACACACGTAGTCTGAGAAGGACCACTCAGTCCACCTGGTGATTTTATTATTTACTTGTTTTGTCTTTTGTCTTTTTATACCCCACCCATGGCATGTGGAGGTTCCCAGACTAGGAGTCAAATTGGAGCTGTAGCCGCCAGCCTATACCACAGCCACAGCCACATGGGATCCGAGCTGCATCTGTGCAACCTACCCCACAGCTCATGGCAACACCGGACCCTTAACCCCCTGGAGCGAAGCCAGGGATCGAACCTGCGTCCTCATGGATCCTAATCAGATTCGTTTCCTCAGAGTCACAATGGGAACTTCCTAACTGATCATTTTAAAAATGCAAATTTTTTAAAAGATCGGCTTCACTGGCCTTGCCCCAGGACCTCTCCCACTCGGCTGCTGAAGAAGTGAGGCACGAATGGATGGGTATACTTGGAACAGGAGCAGAGTCCAACTGTGCACCTCGTCCAGCCTCAAGCAAGAGGCATTGCTGCATCTCAGACCCCACTTTGCACCTGATTATCTCCCACCATAATGTCTAGAGCTGGGTTTCTGTTTTCCTCTGAACTCCCTAAATCTGCTTGTACCTTTCCCTGGCACCAGCCATGTGCTGCCTTCTACAGCAGTTCTTGGTGAATTTAGCCTATATTTTACCTCCTAAGCGCAGGAAGTCTGCAGAGTTCTCTGCAGTAGGCGCACAATATTTTGTACATAACAGAAGCCCCATAAATATTTCCCTAACTAAAGTAGGTGGATGTGCGGTGCGTCAGTTCCCAGCTAACAGTCAGGAAACCATATGAGCTTTGCAAAAGAATAAATATTAAGAGGGGGGAAGAAAAGGACAAAGTTGAACTAGATCAGCAGTTTCCAAAGTATGCTCCAGGGAACACAAATCCTATAAAATACTACCTGAAGAAAGGCTCCTGGGTCAAAGAATTTTGGAGAGTACCACTTAATAGACTTCCATCCAACCCCTTTGGAGAGCGAAAGCAGTGGTGTGCTGGGGCCAGTTTGTTCCTGCCTACAAAAGTCCATCACTCAATTTGCAGGAATTTTATGCACCAAATGCTATACACAGTCGTTATTAAAAATTAAATATGTAACTTAAAAGAATTGTACTAAAAATCAAGGTAATAATTATGCAAAACAGTACTTCCTAATTATTTTACTGTATCTTGCTTTTATTCTGCTCTTGAGGTAGAAGACATTTGTTGTATGTGTGGCAGAGCGTGCGACGCTGTGCTACTATAATCTCCCCCCAGCTTCACAGTCACTGATGTTGTGTGGGTAGCTGGAAACAGACCAGAGCGGGAATATTTCCACCACACGAACCCATCACAGAAATCACCTGCAAAGCAGAGCTTTATCTCTGGAGAAGTGGTTATTAAACATTTAACATGTGATCACAAACCTATCAGTCTATTAAAATCCCTGTAGGCTTACAGTAAACACACCTGCTTAACTATCCAAATCGCTCTTCTGAACTTTATCTGCTCATGGACTTCTTTTAATGCATAACACCTATTAGCATCCCGAGACTTGTACTTTGGGAAAAACTGATCTAAATGATGGCTAAGACTTTTTCTACTTCTTATGACACACATAAATGACAAGCCTCCATGTACAAATGTACCGTCCCACCTTAGCGTCTCAAAGTATTGAAGGTATAGATAGAGTTAAAAGATGCCGTCTTTAAAGACAGTCAAAATAGTTTAAAAAGAATCTTACTTCCTAGGAAACATTAACTGATTTATTTACAGTTGCTCAGTTCCATGCAACTTGCTTAAAGGCAGAATATCAGATAGAAAGATCTATATTTATTCATCTGTGAGCAAGGAACTTTATGCCTCTCAATCTCGTTTTTTCCATCTGTAAAATGGGGTCCTTTACAGGATTTTTTGAGAAAGCAGACTAGGTTACATATGAGGAATTACATGGGAAGCTGTGCAGTTATTATACATAAGAGGAAATATGATTTGGATGTTTCCCTCTGAAAGTGGTGTGATTTAAGGTTAGTTCATGAACCCTCATTAGCTGAGTTTGCCGGATCTCAGAAGCTTTCTCCCAAATGCCCTTTAGCAAAGTGGAGAAGTCCTTGGCTGAAACCCCAGAGCAACCTTCCTGTGCTCCAAGCAACAGCTCAAAAGTGATGATATTAAGATGCCCTTGGCTTCATGGTCGAGCTCACACAAAACTACAGATAATGGGGGTGGGGGGATATGCTTGGTTATGGGATGGAAATACCGTGAATGATCATTATACAACTACAGATGTGATAAATTCATTTGAGTAATAAAAAAATTGTTTTTGGGGAGTTCCTATAGTGACTCACTGGTAGCGAACCCAGCTAGTATCCATGAGGATGTGGGTTCGATCCCTGGCCTCATTCAGTGGGTTAAGGATCCGGTGTTGCCATGAGCTGTGGTGTAGGTCTCAGACACAGCTCAGATCCAGCATTGCTGTTGCTGTGGCACAGGCTGGCAGCTGCAGCTGTGATTCAATCCCTAGCCTGGGAACTTCCATGTTCTATAGATGCAGCCCTAAAAAGACAAAATAAATAAATAATAAATAAAAACAGTGTTTTTTTGCGGGGGGAAAAAAAAAACTACAGATAAATCTTCAAAAGATCTAATCAAAGCCAGTTTTATCCTGATAGTCAATGGGAAGAGGCTGAGTGGTCTCAGCACAGAGGGAATTCATGGTGGATTTTTTTTTTTAAGAAGTGGCCTTTGGAGTTTCCTGGTGGCTCATCAGGTTAAGGATATGGCATTGTCACCACTGTGACTCAGGTATCTGCTGTGGCGTGGGTTCAGCCCCTAGCCCAGGAACTTCTGCATGCTGCAGGCCATGTGCGATTAGACTCGAGCCTAGAGAAAGGTGATTTTCTCTCTCAGGTGGCCCAGATCTGCTTTGGAATGACATTTTCATAAATAAGGACATTTTCATGTTTTCTGAAGGTCGAAAAATGTGAACCTGCCCCAGGAGGTCCCTTTCAAAGGTGAGTGCGAGGAGATGGGAGGAGAAGAAGGAGAGTGCTCCACCTGGCTCTCTTTCCCTCTTTGATCCAAAGCAGGTAAAGGGAAGGCAAAACACCCCACACACCCTTCTTCTTTGTCTGTTCCCTGCACAAGGATGGACGCCCTTCAGCTGAGGCCACGGTGCAGCTCTTCTGCACTGGCCTGCAGGGAGTTATCTGCTAGATGTTTAACCTTTAGAGCAGGGCGAGCACCAACTGGTGCCAGAATAGGCACCAGCTCTGGTACCACGTCCTGAAGGCCCAGCCAGGGTGCTTAGAAGGACAGGAGCCGTGGCGAGAGGGAGGCTCAAGGAAACAGCTCATTACCAACCCAAGTGGACACATTTCACATTTTAACAAGTGCTATGAGCACACCGGCTGCACGTCAGCCCTGCCTGCCTCCGCCCATCCTTGGAAATGAGACTTGGCTAATGCATATTTTCCAGTTCCCTGACTCTACCCTTGTGGGATAATTCACATATGGGCAACTACTGGATCGCCCATGTAAGTGACAGTACAATGACTAGCTCTGCCTTGCTGAGGAATAGAAAGGGGGCACTGATATTTATCTACCACTTATTTGTGTACCAGCGTGTTCGGTGCTTTCATTTCATGATTATCATCTTATTCTATCCCAGAACAGCCCTACTGGATAAATACTATCACTCTTATGTTACAGACGTACCCTTAGATCAGAGCTGGTTAAATTACTAACAAAGTCACCCAGCTAATGGTAGAGTGAAATTTACACAGGGGTCTGTCTTGTTCCCACAAAGGGGCTCTTTCTACTGTACTTGACAGCAGAGTGGTTGAAAGCACAGGCTCTGGCACCATACTGCCTGGATCTGAACCCCATCTCTGTCACTTAGCTAAGTTCCTCAGCGTCTGTGTGCCTCAGTCTCTTTATCTTTAAAGTGGAAATAATGGCATGTCCCTCAGGTTTTTGTTGGGGGGCTAAACGAGCCGTAGCCTTAGGAAGAGTCTTGCACGTAGCTTCCCCAGTAAATAAATATCAGACTTCGTGCTTTTGCATCTCTCAAGACTGCCACCCAAGCTCAGCCCATGCCTGGCCTGGATCCTTCTAGGGCAATGGATCTGAAATCTATTTCTGAATTTCACCTCGTTTCTACTCCCAGGCCAAACACTGGGCGCCTAAGAAGACATATTTATCATGCTTCACTTCATCCTTAAATACAGAATTTCAGAGATAATATGTGGCACGTTTGCTACCTGGGGCTATCCCTAGTGATCTGATACATGGCCCTGGGGTAATTGGGGCAGGCAGAGCGTGCCCAGAGGGCAAGGGTCAGATCAAGGAAGTGTCCTGGGCATCAGTCCTTCCAGGGTCAACAAGGCCCCAGGTGTCAGAACATTGAACACAGAAAAGAAGGGACAGGATTGATATCCCAAAGGGCAGGGCGCCAGGCACCTGTGGTAGAGAAAGGAGAGAATTCAGAGGGAAGAAGGCAGAGCCAGCCTCCGTAGAAGCACCTGTGCGATGCTGTCAGCCTGACTCAGTCTTCTTCCCCTCGGCATCACCCCACCTCCCCTGGGGAGCTGGAGCACTTGCTACTTAGCCAGGCTTTTTCTCCCCCCTCTATCTGTGTCTCGCCGCTCCTGGCCCCTTCTCATCCTCCTCCACAAACCTGTGGTTGTCCAGGCTCGGGTCTCCCCTGGCTGGTCCCTGGAAAGCCTGGCTCCTCAATCCTAGCTTCACAGAACGCAGCAATTCTGTCCCATGTCCCTCCTTTCAATTAGCATACACAAACAGGCCTTTTACTGGATCCCCACGGGCAGCAAAGACGCACACAGACTCACAATGCAGCGCATTCAGCAGCAAAGCATGAACTTCTGGGTCTGCGCTTGCATTTCAATGGGCTTTGTCGAACAGCGGTCTGTGCCCTCCTGGGGGCGGGCAGGGCCAGGGCAGAGCTCTGAAGCTGACCAGGCTCGGCTTTGGGGCAAACAGCCTAAATGCCTCCTGGGTATAGTTGAAGCCCCCTGAGTCCTGTCTGTGCTGTACCAGCTGGACAGAAGCACCAAGAGATACCAAGGAGGTGCCCCTGAGGAGCTGTTTGTATTCTGCGCTTTGTGATGCTGGCGAGACTCCTGTGAATCATTTGCAAAGTAACTGGGGGAAGGCCAGTAACTTAGGGTCAGGATGGCAAGCAGTTTCCATGGATTCTGAGGCCATCACGAGGTCTGCCTGGTAAGACGTTTAACATCAGTGAGAAAACGGCAGCCATGCTTCCTGCCCATTGACCCTTTGTAAACGGAGACAAGACCCAGGATCCAAAACCATCCGTTTTCCCACCCTTATCTTCACATTGTTAAGTCCTCTCTTAGGACTGGGGAGTTTCCAGGAAGTTCTCTCAGCTAGAAGCTTTGCTTCTAGTAAATTAAAATGCACAGAAGTGAGGCAAACATCAGTATTATTACATAATTGTTTTCTCATGGAGAAACCTTCCCACGTGAGAGCTTTCAAACCACTTTGGACAAGGCAACCTTTCCTTCTGTAGTTAAAAAAAAAAAAAAAAGACCAGATACGAAAAGACCTGTGAGAGAAATTAGATAAGAATGAATCTTTTAAATTCTGATCTTTAGTAGTTTTATCTCAGTATTGCTGTATATAATATTCTATAAGCTTTTTACAATGAAACATGCATTTTAAACACTTCTCTGTAAGAAAGCCCAGATTATCAGCCGTTATTACAAAATCTGGACTTTGCAGAAAAGATTTCTTCTCCTCTCATTTTTCTCAGAGTAGTTGCAAAACATGAAGTCCAAAGGCCGAAGCGTTTCCCAACCTCTCTCCACCACTGGGGCTTCTCCTGGTGGCATCTTTCAATCTCCCCTCTTTGCCCTCTGCCACTCCATTCTGCCCACCTGGGAAGGACCCCTATCCTTTGATCTGTTCCTCTTTTACCCACCCCTGTGGTCCAGCCCTGCTTCTTTTCTGGCCATGGTGGTTCCTTCCTTCCAGTGCAGAAGGATGACCGCTAATAGGATGGCCTTAGCAATTAGCCCCGGATGACCGTGAAATTGTCCATCTATTGCTCTCTTTTAAAGTGTCGCTTGAACAAATGCAGTTTGATTTTTCCCTGAGTTACAATTTATCTCCCCACCTGAACTGGAAGTTCCTGGGGGGCCAGCCCTCCTGGCTTTTGCATCCCTGAGAGAGCCCAGCACAGTGGTCCTAAGAATCATTTAACTGCTGTGAGGTCTTATTTTTGCCATTTATCTCTTTATTGTCTATGTTCTATGAGTCCACATAAACTTTTGCAAAATGCCATGTGCTTGACTTCTTTCTGGTCATCTGAAACTTTGAGTTCTGCTTGTTGACACGTGTAAAACTGTTCCATGAAGAACTCTTTTTTTTTTTTTTTTTTTTTTTTTTTTTGGCTTCTTAGGGCCACACCCATAGCATATGGAGGTTCCCAGGCTAGGAATTGAATTGGAGCTTTAGCTGCCAGCCTACGCAACAGCCACGGCAATGCAGGATCCAAGCTGAGCTACACCACAGCTCACGGCCATGCCAGATCCTCAACCCACTGAGCGAGGCCAGGGATCGAACCTATGGCCTCATGGATGCTAGTCAGATTCATTAACTGCTGAGCCATGAAGGGAACTCCCTATGATGAACTTTCTTTAATAAGTAGCACAGGAAAATAGAATAGATGATGATGGAATATAATATAATATATAATATATATAATATATAATATATAATATATAATATATAATATATAATATAAGAACGGGTCACATTGCTATACAGCAGAAATTAGCACAACACTGTAAATCAACTATACTTTAATAAAAATGTAAAATAATATTTTAAAATATACTTCAGTAATACTTTACTTAAAAATAAATAACTTGGAGTTCCCCTTGTAGCTTAGCAGGTTAAGGACCTGACATTGTCTCTGTGAGGATGCAGGTTCGATCCCTGGCCTCACTCAGTGAGTTAAGGATCTGGCATTGCTGCAAGCTGCAGCATAGGTCACAGATGCACCTCAGATCTGGTGTTGCTGTGGCTGTGGCATAGGCGCTCAGCTGCAGCTTCCTTTTGACCCCAGCCCTGAGAACTTCCATATGCCACAGGTGCAGCCACAAAAAGAAACATAAATAAATAAAATAACCTGATATATTAAGGTGTGGTGTCTTTAAATGATGAGCAATAACCTTTAGCATGAAGTGTATTCATACTTTATTTCATGATTAAATCTCTGTCTTATAATAGAAAAAAAGAACTTTTTTTAAAGATGAGATAATTAGAAGATATGAGTAAATACGTTCTTTCCCATCAATGACTTTTAAAGATTTATAGACCAATATAAGTTACAGCTTAGTCAATGGTACTTCTCAAATAGGTCTAAGATATATTTCCGGATCCTGTCATAATCAAACTTTCTCGTGCAGCAAGACATGCCAAACCATTTCCAGAGCTGTGAGCAAATGAAAGCAAGCAAAATGCTATTGAGCTGGTGAGGCTGAACTACCCCTATTCATTTCATGTCCAGAACTATTAGAGGGTTCAACTAACTGCAATTATTGAAATATACCAGGGAGACCTGGTCTATGAAATGGTGAGAAAGATTTTTGTTTTAGTGCCAGAGTTGAAACCAGACCTGAGTGGTACTTAAAATTTCAATTTCGTGAGCAAAGGGGCTTCTTTACACTTGAGGAGAGGCTCTCACAGCTCCAAGTGGGAACAAGTTCAACAAATGGGATCTACGAGCCATATGTTGGCTGCCTCTACTCATCATGAAACAGAGCGCGTGCTTCAGCAACTTAAAAAGAAAAACAAAATAAACAACAAGCCTATACCCACAGATCTGGCTCTCACGCTTACAGACGGAGCTGCACGGAACCTCCTGTGTCTATTAATCCTCTTTTCCTCCACAGATGCAGCAATCCTGCAGTGTAAGAGGCCCCAGCATCTGCAGCAGCACAAAAGAGCCATCTAAAATCACAGGGGTTGGAATTCCCATTGTGGCTCAGTGGGTTAGCAACGTAGGGCCTGTGAGCATGTGGGTTCGATCCCTGGCCTTGATCAGTGGGTTAAGGATCAGGCATTGCCGTGAGCTGCAGTGGAGGTCACAGAGGCGGCTCAGATCCTGCATGGCTGTGGCTGGGGGTAGGCCTGCGGCTGTAGCTCCAAATCAACCCCTAGCCTGGGAACTTCCATATGCCTCAAGTGTAGCCCTAAAAAAAAAGGAAAATAGATAAATAAATAAAATCACGAGAGTTGCCTGTAGGGAGCTGAGAACTCCTCTGGGTCTGCTCAGTCCCTAACCTGGAAGGAGCCCCATCCCAGAGAACCAGAGGCAGCCTCTGGGCTGTGTTTCTAGAAGCGTTGGCATGTCTCAGAGGCCTCCAGGCAAGCTTCAAATACCACCACTACGGAGGATGCCCTTCAGATGAGACCACTACCTCCCATTAAAAGGTGGCATAAACACACACACACACACACACACACACACACACACACACACACACACACACCCAAATGCATGCATGAGCCTGCATCACCCTGGGACCAAGGAAGATGAACATATCGAGCCAACACCCCAGGCCTGACCCTGGCAAGGTCTGACCATCATAGGGCCTGCCCTGGAGCCTGCCTCAGACAGAGGGCCTGAGTCACCCCAAATCTCTCTATAAGGCATGTGTCAGGGTCAGCTCAGGCTGATGTAACAAAATACTATAGACTGGGTAGCCTAAATGATAGACATTTATCTGTTGCAGTTCTGGAGTCTGGGAAGTTCAAGATCCAGATGCTGGCAGATTTGGTTCCTAGCAAGAGCTTTCCTGCTGCCTTGCAGACAGCCACCTTCTCACTGTGTCCTCATGTGGCAGAAAGAAAAAGAGACAGAGAGCTCTGGTGCCTCTTCCTCTTCTTATAAGGGCACAAATGTCATAATGGGGGCCCCACCCCCATGACCTTATCTAAAGCTAAGAACAGGCAGTCCTCAGAGATATCGTGGATTTACTTCCAGACCACTGCAATAAAGCTAATGTTGTAATACAGCAAGTCATACGAATTTTTTGATTTCCCAGTTCATATAAAAGTTATGTTATACTACACAATTCTATTAAGTGTATAATAATTGTGTCTGGGAAAAAAACACTGAATGAGTTCCCATGTGGCTCAGTGGGTTAAAGACCCAACGTTGTTTCCAAGAGGATGTGGGTTCAATCCCTGGCCTCACTCTGTGAATTAAGGATCTGGTGTTGCTGTAAGCTGCAGTGTAGGTCAGAGATGAGGCTCAGATCTGGTGCTGCTGTGGCTGTGGCATAGGCCCCAGGTGCAGCTTCGATTCAACCCCTGGCCCAGGAACTTCTATTTGCCACAGGTGCAGCTGTAAGAAAAAAAAAAAAATCACTGTACATACCTTTACTAAAGAACATTTTATTGCTAAAAAATGTTAACTATCATCTGAGGCTTTATTGAGTTATAATAGTAATGAGAAAGATCACTGATGGCAGGTCACCATAATAATAACAACAATCACATCATAATAACATAATAACAACAATAATAATGAAAAAGTTTAAAATGTGAGAATTACCTAAATGTGACACAGAGAAGTGAGCAGGGAGTTCCCATCTTGGCTCAGTGGAAATGAATCTGATCAGTATCCATGAGGACAAAGGTTCGATCCCTGGCTTCACTCAGTGGGTTAAGGATCTGGCATTCCCTTGAACTGTGGTGTAGGTCGCAGACACGGCTCAAATCTGGTATTGCTGTGGCTGTGGTGTGACCTGCAGCTGCAGCTCCAATTTGACCCCTAGCCTGGGAACTTCCATATGTCGCAGGTATGGCCATAAAAGATTAAAAAAAAGAAGAAGAAGAAGAAAGAAAGAAAAAAGAAGTGAGCAGATGATGTTGGAAAAACGGTGCCAATAGACGTGCTCTATACAGGGTGCCTCAAACCTTCAATCTGTAAAAAATGCAATGTCTGGAATAAAGTGAAACACAATAAAAACAAGGACTTCCTATATCTCCCAAAGGCCCCACCTCCAAATACCATCTCATTCAGGGTTGGACTTCAACACGAGAATTTCAGAGGATACAAATCTACAATCCGTAATGGCATGAGCTCTAAGAAACATGACAAGAATGTGTCAGTTCATGGTGGACCCGATCGCTGAAAGGTCATGAGGCAAAATCAGGCCTGGAAAAGCTGAATCAGAAACAAGCTGCTTAGGGCAAGGAAGCAAAGTCCATGCGAAGAGATTGGAAATCATTTTTGCAGTGAGGCAGGAAAAGGCAGCCCTGGTGTCTGGGCGAGGTATGTGTATGGCAGAGCACAAGACTGGATTTCCACACCTCGGGGCCTCCCCAAGTCAGGAATCTCCTTCTACCTCCAGGACCAGCCCTCTTAGGCTCTCATTCCAGGATGCTATGACTTACTTTTACCGTATACGCCTATCTCAAGCTGCCATTCTTTACCTAAGTTTGTCTTTGCTGAAATTCATAGGAACGGCCACTGGGATCAAGTACCATCTCCAAGGCTGAGCGAGCTGAGAGCCAGTCTTTGTGGAAAGCCAGTCCTAAGCAAGACGTAATTGAAATGTCAGTTAAGATGAGGTCAGGCTGGAGTAGGGTGGGCTTTGAACCCACATGATAAGAAGAGGAGAAAAGAGCCACAAATACAGACACACGTGCAGAAGGCCGTTTGAGGATGGAGGCAGACTGGAATCCTGAAGCCCAGGGACGCCAAAGGTTACCAGCCACACCGGAGGCTGAGAGAAAGGAATGGAACAGGCTCTTCGCTAGCTCCTTCACAGAGAGGGTGGCCCTGCCTTGATTTCAGACTTCTGGCCTGAAAGAATACATTTCTGTCATTTTAAGTGTCCCAGGGTTTGATCATTTGTTACAACAGTCCTAGGAAATTAACACAGGTGTTCTAAGAAAAGTCCCAGACTCCTGAGTTTTGCCCCCAAAGGGCGGGTGTCAACAGCCACTAGAGCAAGAGGCTTTGCATCGAGGGGCACTGGCAAGATGCTGCCTCCCGGGGTGGGGCGAGGAAGAGGAGGTGGGGGTGCAAAGCGGGCTCCAGAGGACAGGGCGGCCCTTCACTTCCAGGCACTCATGGAACCATGAGAATGTCCAGTGAGTAAATGCTGGCCACAAGCCAAGAGGGAGAAGGAGGAGGAGATGGAGGAAGAGGAGGGTGAGGAGGAGAAGAAAAGAATGGAGGCGGGAGGGGAAGAGGGAGGAGGAGAGAGGAAGAGGCCTTTGCCGTGTAAGGTAGCACAGGCACAGGTGTCAGGGATCAGAACCTGCATATCTTTAGGGAGCCATGATTCGGCAGACCTGAATCTTCCTTCTGTTCAGGTCTTTCATTCTGTTCCTGTTTACACAAACCCAGATACATCTTCCTCTACTGCAACTCAAAGAAGAATTGAATTCAGTTGAATTGCCTTTCAGTTGGAGAAGGCATAAGGTAGAACTTTCCACGTGTGTTCTATTCTTCTCCCTTTAACCACCTATACAATACCCTGGAAGAAGAAACCATCCCCCAGTAACCTCAGCGATCAAACAACCTCAATCCCCAACTGTAACAAACAGCCTAGCACGTTTACCTTGCTTCATTTTTCACACCGGGGCCTGCAGAATGCTGTCATCCATACAAGAGTCAACTGGCAGTTTGCACAACAGGGTTGAGTCACAAAACAAAGGGTCAATTCAGAGGCGAGGGAAAAAAAAAAATCTGTCAAATTGGTTGTTTGACTTTCACGTAAGCAAAACAGCCCTTTGATTGATGGACTCTTTCATTTTTCATAGTTATTTTAGCACCTTATAACTACAAGATAAGTGTGCCATTTATATAACTGTACAGTAGTCTATTTACAGGGTTATCAAATGTTTTAATTCATCTATGAAATCGACATGGACCACTCCCAACGCTTCTATTTGCCTATGGCACACCCAACCCTCACCAAGCCCCATTTACCACTTCCATTTTTCCTTTTAGCCCAAAGCAGAGTTCTCCATTCAATCGGGTCATTAATTCTTTTTTATTTTTTTGCTCAAAAAAACACTGAACTGAGTCCAAAGGCAAAAACTGTAGTGGTGTGCACATGAGGACGGCTGAACCTTTTTTAGCAAGAAAATCTAACGGGCTCCTTCCAGTCTGGAGGAGTTCGGTCTGGGGAGGCCTTCCCCAGTTCAGGGAGGAGTCACTGGGGTGGCTCACTCTCCATGTTCTTAGGCCAGCCTGAGATGAGTGGGCACCATTTATCCAGGGAAAAGCAGTACTAGTTCTTACTTGGTTTGTGCAAATGGCATGTCACAGTTTGCAAATGGGGCAATTTGCAAAATTGTCCCAGGTGTCCCCAGGGCAGGAAGTGTGGCTGTACAACCTCTGAAGACCTGGGCCCATGAACCCATTTTTGCTATAGTAGTTTCAAGCTTGAAAAGGTATACCTCTGAGATAAGGGAAGAAAACTCTAGCTACAGCCTGAGAAAAAAGCCCAAAGAAGCAACCAGAAATAGGCTTCTATGTGAGACACATGAAGAGGTACTGGGGGACGAAAACTCAGGACATTCGATTGTCCATCCTAACACGACCCCAGTGGTTTGGGCCCAGTTCATGGAATCAAATGTCCAAGAGGAATTCACTCAAACATAGTGATATTCAAAGGACAATCAAGTTACTGTATCTACATTGTACCCACTAACATAGGTGTGTGTGTGTGTGTATGTGTGACAATTCTGTATCTCATTATCCCTCTCATTTTGTTTTTAAAAAATATTGGTTGACTTTTGAAATAATAAAAAAACATTTTGGTGTATCTATGAAAGTGGCTCTAATGTTCAGTTACCACCATGTGTCCTTGTCACATACGACAAAGGAAGACATATAAAAGAACGGCCCTACCACCCCAAGAAGCCCATGACTTGCTTTGGTTGTCGTTCAGGCAAACGCAATATGAGATACAGCATTCTGGAAAGAGTTTCTTTGATTATTTCATTAGATTATTACACTACTGTACGTCCAGCACTGTGTGTCAGAGGTTCCTGGTCCTAGATCGCTTACTGACCACTGGCTGTTATATTTCGGGCCCTTGTCTTCATTTCTTTCTTCCTCGTCTCTAAAGTGAAGGGTTTGGACTAGACGATTGCTTGTAAGTTCACAGAGTTTATGGTTCTCTTTTCCGCCCAGAGAACAGCCTTTCTGAGGTTCCATTTTGCTGAGAATTCATCGAATAGGTTGGAAGGTGCTTAACGGAGGTCTGTTGGCAGGAGAGGAGCCCTAAGGTTTCAAAGGCAACACCACTGGGGAGAAATGGGGCGTTTGGACTGAAAAACCCAGGCTCACCTCTAGCACCCGTGGATGGGGAGAAGATGGTGGAAGGGACAGAGGGCAGAGCCCACAGAGCCCTCCTGACATAGCCCTTCTCGCACAGAGACTGGGCTCTGGGATCATCTGGTTGAACTCACGAGTGTAAACTTAAGAAAAAAATGGTGCCATCAAGATCAGGCAGATCTAACCGGGGAAGGACATCCTTAAAACACTAGACAAGGGCACGTCCATTTTCAGCGGTGACACCGCTGTAGGACTGAAAATGAATCAAGGCAGCCAAAATACTGGGGCCCACAAGCAGACTAAACAGACTTCCGAGTTCTTTACCTGCTGACATTTGGGGGAAAGACTGACCTTTGGAACAGACAAGCTCCAGGATGCTTAAGTAAAAGTTGCAGTGCCAGTAGGTGGGATCAAAGACAAGAAATAGGAACTTCCTGCTAAATGAAGGAGGTGGCGGCTCCAGCGCATCACTGGAGAAATTAAAGAGAAGACGTGGGACTATATTTGTACCTCGAAACGGTGATGTGGGTAATTCACATTGGGTTGTGAATACCCAAAGCTGAACCACATACTCAGGCAAGTATCAGGATGGTTGCTGCTGCTACCAGAACGGGTAGCAGGGGCCAGGAAAGAGGGCGCCCTGTGTCAGGAAGGAAATCAGAGTGGAGGAGGTGAGGGCTGCCGGACAGGAGATGAGGCTGGAAACAACTGATCACCTTCCAGGCTCGAGGATATGCAGCATCCTCCCTTTCCTTCCATGAAGAGCCCCTGAAAGGGCTGTTGAGCCAGAGCTATGGGTTCTAACTAGGGTCCATTAATGCAGCTATTCTCTCATGAGGAATTTGCATTTCTGAATATAAACAGATATTCATCTCAAAATCTCCACACTGGAAAAGTCTCCCAAGAGCATTTCTTTCTGGTCCTCAATTTACGAAAGGACTGTAATACCAAATTTATTTTGAATAAAAGGGCAGGAATACAATTGGTTAAAGGTCAGCTACAGTACATTCTTTAAAAACGGAGACGAGAATTCCACACTAAATGTCAAACATTTTGATAGAAATAATCTTGAATAATAAAACTAAAACTTATAAAAGAGACATTTACATTTCGCAAAAATTTAGAATAAGAGGCAAGTATGCCTTAATTAAAAAAAAAAAAAAAAGGTAAATTGCCTGAGGTTTTTCCTGAAGGGGAGATTAGTGTTTTCCAAACAAATTGCATGATCAACATAGTGCACTTGACACTTATGTTTGGCTTTTTCCATATGGCCATAAAGAAAGTAATTTAAAAACATTATCAAGGCCATCATTAATTTCCCCAGTGCTTTTCCCCTAATCTTTTGATAATCAAATCAGCTTCTCCCTAAAAATATATTTTGACTTATATTAGATTTCCCTCCTTCAATATTTTAGCAGACTAACTCTGCCAGACTCTCATGGTTTAAAACTTCATGATTCCAGCAATTTTCCAACACTACTTTATGAGTTCCTGAATCTTTTATAAATACTTTATTGTAGCATGTTGACCTCTGCACATCAACAGGAGACAGGCCATGAAAGGCCTTGACCTGATAAGCTGAGAAATACTGTAATGTTAAGCTGGGATGGTTCCCAAGCTGTCAGATCACTAGGGAAGAGCTTCAAGCCTTGATGGGTTGTGCTTGCCCCAGAGTGGCTTCCCTTTGCATCCTCATAACTACGTGGACCCCTCTAATGAAGAGGGGAGAACAGAGACCCTGTATAGTTGGAAACACACTTTTTCAAGACATTAAGTTTCTCGTCCAACTCAAAAGCCAATGTAACCCCTAATACATGCAAACTGAAGGAGGACCATCTGTTTGCAACGATACTCACTTTCGTTTGTGAGTGATTTTTATGAAAAATGCATCCTGGGTTGTGAATATACCAGGAACATATCTTCCCTTCCAGACTAAAGGCAACGGCCAGTGGGGCAGCTTGCTGGATACCAAGAATCATTCACTCCAATGCAAAATGAAGCAGGGCACTGGATTATAAAATCCCTTCCAGCACTAAAGGGTCACAGCGAGGTGATCCTTCATCAGTTGAAGACACCTCCCTGAGCAGGAAGCCGGGAGCATTAGCAGAAACACTGACAGACCCTTCTGGTCAGAAGTGACTTATACTAAACTGATAAGAACAGATACTACACTAAAAAAAGAAAGAAAAAAAAAGACAACCTACAGAAAGGGAGAAAATAGTTTCAAACAATGCAACTGACAAGGGCTTAATCTCTAAAATATACAAACAACTTATACCACTCAACAGCAAAAAAAAAAAAAACAAAAAAAAAACCAACAACCCAATTGAAAAATGGGCAAAAGACCTGAATAGACATTTCTCCAAAGAGGATATACAGATGGTCAACAAGCACATGAAAAAATGCTCAACATCCCTGATTATTAGAGAAATGCAAGTCAAAACTACTGTGAGGTACTACCTCACATGGGTCAGAATGGCCATCATTAACAAGTCAACAAATAACAAATGCTGGAGTGGGTGTGGAGAAAAGGGAACCCTCCTACTCTGTTGGTGGGAATGTAAACTGGTACAACCACTATGGAAAACAGTGTGGAGGTACCTCAGAAAATTAAAGATAGAACTACCATATGAGCCAGCAATCCCACTCTTGGTCATATATCTGGAAAAAATTTTTCCTTGAAAAAATACATGCACCCATATGTTCATTGCAGCTCTATTCACAATAGCCAAGACATGGAAACAACCTAAATGTCCATTGACAGATGAACAGATTGAGAAAATGTAGTATATATACACAATGGAATACCACTCAGCCATAAAAAAGAAAAACACAATGCCATTCGCAGCCACATGGATGGAACTAGAGACGCTCATACTAAGTGAAGTAAGTCAGAAAGATAAAGACAAATATGATATCACTTATATCTGGAATCTAATTTATAGCACAAATGAACCTTTCCACAGAAAAGAAATGCGTGGACTTGGAGAACAGACTTGTGGTTGCCAAGGAGGAGGGGAAGGGAGTGGAATGGACTGGGAGCTTAGGATTAATAGATGCAAACTATTGCATTTAGAGTGGATAAGCAATGAGATCCTGCTGTGTAGCACAGGGAACTATGGAACATGACGGAGGATAATGTAAGAAAAGGAGTGTGTGTGAGTGAGTGAGTGTCTGTGTGTGTGTGACTGGGTCACATGGCTGTACAGCAGAAAATTGACAGAACACTGTAAACCAACTATAATGGAAAAAATAAAAATCATTAAAAAAAAAGAAGTGACATAAACTCAGATGACACCTGGATATTTATCTCTATTCAGTCTCACTGCTCGATTTTTTTTTAGAAACACCAGAGTATATTTTTAGGCCCTGGTTCATGGGCAGTTACTCATGGTTGGGGCACAGTCTACTATGCTCCTGTGATGGAGACTATTCATGTGTATAAGTCACTAAAGCAAGCCAACCAGGTATGCAGAAGGAGAAAAGACAAAACAGGAACAGAAATACCAGCTTCTTCAATTGGTTTCTAGCGTGTGTTGTTTTATTTCTACCTATGACCAAAGGCTAGCCCATTTTCTGTTCTGTGAGCTTTGGACTTATGACTGTAATAATTAAGTAAAGTGTTTTTTCTATGTTGATGCTAATGCTACTATTATTTCTAACAAGGTACTGAATGTACTGTATCTGAGGATACTGGTAACTGCTGAATTAATATCCAGTCATAAACAACTAGAAAACAGGACCAAAATATAGGACCAGCTATTTTCAGACATTGTAGGACAAACAGTGGAGGACTGTTCTTCCTAGGAGAGAAAAACAAATGAGGAGGGCCCCACCATTGACCAGCCTGCCTGCTTGGAAGAAATTCCAAAGGTCAGTGCAAGGAGGTGAAAGGCAGACAGACCCCAGCTAACTTGCTGGGTTAAGGAGACAAAAATGTGGATTTGGGGAGTCCAAGGCAGCTCTGTGGGATAGAATATACAAAAAGCAGCACCAGCATCCTCTGGAGTGTTTAACTGAAGACGAGGCTGTGCCTGCGTAGGGTGAAAATACACAAGGTCAGGCAAGAACGACTTCTGGGGTAAGAACAATCACCAGAGAAGCAAACACTGTGTTCATACCAGGGTTAGTAATATTTCAGGTTCTCATGAGGTTCACTGAATATGCAGGACATTTAGTAGTTATTCCAGCAGGGCCATGCCTTAGAATTAGGTCTGGAGTAAAGGCTAATTTTGCCCTCAACCAAAAGAGTTTAAAAATAAAATGCAAAGGGGGAGTTCCCACTGTGGCTCAGCGGAGATGAATCCAACTAGTATCCATGAGGATGCAGGTTCGATCCCTGGCCCCACTCAGTGGGTTAAGGATCCAGCGTTGCCATGAGCTGTTGTGTAGGTCGAAGACTCAGCTCAGATCCCACGTGGCTATGGCTGTGGTGTAGGCCGGCAGCTGTAGCTCTGATTCGACCCCTGAGAACTTCCATGTGCCACACCTGCAGCCCTAACAAAACAAAAAAATAAAAAGAAATTTAAAAATAAAAGAGGGCGTGGGATGGGCTGGGATTCTGGGGTTAGTATATGCAAACTATTTCATCTGGAGTAGTTAAGCAATGAGGTCTGCTGAATAATCCAGGGAACTATATCTAGTCACTTGCGATGGCGTGTAATGGAAGATAATATGAGAAAAAAAATGCATACGCATGTGTGTGTGCATGTGTGTGTGTGTGTGAGAGAGAGAGACTGGGTCACTTTGCTATACAGCAGAAAGTGACAGAACACTGCAAATCAACTATAATAGAAAAATAAAAATCTTACAAATAAAAATAAAACGCAAAGGGATTAAAGTAAACTGCAAGTAACTTTTGCCTGCCATAAAAAAGTCCAAAACTCTACAAAGGAAGGCAAAAAAGTCCATCCATTTATGATGTAAATTTCATGATGCCTAGTACTTCGTCAAAAGTTACCAGACATGCAAAAGAGAAGGAAAATATAATTCGTAATCAAGAAAAACAATTAATCTATAGAAAGAGATCTAGAACTGACAGAAATGGAATTACTAGTCAAGAATTTTTAAACTACTAATGTGAACATTATAATTATGGTCAGAATGTAAGGAAAACATGAACACAATGAAGTGATAAATAGAGGATGTGAAAAAGACAGAAATGGAAATTCTAGAACTGAACACTATTATATCCAAAATGAAAAAATATACTGGTTGGGAGGAAAAAGCACATAATACAGAAGGAAAATTTGGTAAACTTGCACATAGCAATAGAAATGTTCTAAAATGAAGAACAAGAAATGGCAAAGATGATGTTAAAAATAAAACAACTTTTCATCATCTTAAATCTTTTTAGAAAATAAGTCTTCAAAATAAAATACTGACAATATACTATCAGGAATCGCAATGCCAGAGTTGTGGAGCTAAATTAGCCCAGACCAAAAGTGGCTGTGGATCCACCATGATGAGGTTGCAAGTCCTTTTTTTTTTTTTTTGCCTTTTCTAGGGCCACTCACGCGGCATGTGGAGGTTCCCAGGCTAGGGGTCTAATCTGAGCTGTACGCCAGAGCCACAGTAAAGTGGGATCTGAGCCACATCTGTGAGCTACACCACAGCTCATGGCAACGCCGGATCCTTAACCCACTGAGCAAGGCCAGGGATTGAACCCTCAACCTCATGGTTCCTAGTCAGATTCGTTAATCATGGTGCCACAATGGGAACTCCAAGAAAGTCTTGATAACACTGATCCCAAGTAACTTCAGTGCTTGCCAGGAGAAAAACCAACGCTCATTAAAGAAATACAGCGGGAAGACAGAATATTTACACATTCATTGTAGTGGTGATTACACAGGTGTATATGGGTCAAAACTCACCCAACCCTACCCTTAAAATGGATGGATGCGTTTTATTTCATGTAAATTACACCCAAATAAGATTAGAGAGAAAAGCAAAGACATGACTATATTTAAGTCTTCCTTTGAGTGTGTGTTGAGGGGAGGTAGGATTTTTTTTTTTTTTCGGCAGGTCTAAACTGGTCAAGGCATTTAAAAATTCTATCCAATACTGTTTGGACCTAAGACCCACTGTTTTGTTCTTGGTAAGTCTCCCTGTTCTGAACATAAATATTATTTAGTGCTCCAAGGAACAGCAAAATAAGTTCAAAATAAGTGTTACCTGTTTTTTTAAAAAAAACTTCATTAGATGATCCTCATAATGAGACACTTTACAAGTTTTTAAAGGTAAATTTAAATAGCAAGTCTTTTAAAAGTAAAGGGAGAGGAAGGTACCAAGGTATTTTGGGGCTTCATGCCCTATTAGTATTGTCAGTGTCTTTGAGGTGTAGTCATTTAGGGATCAAAATTACTAAAATAACAGCAGGTTCCTAAAATAAAAGTTGTGGGGCTCCACCCAACTCTCCCTTTCAGACCGAGGTACTCCGTCCTCCGGTGGCTTTGGAGTGTTGATGTGTGATGGCTTCTGGAATTGCCCTCTGCTGAAGGGACTGCCCAGTCTGAGCTTACAACCCCCACCTCAATGGCAGCCCATATCCAAAGAGCGGTCAATGTGGGGGTTCAATGGCCTGGCCCCTTGTGGTTTTATCGCCATTCAGGACATGGAAGGCGATCCTAGCCCTAGAGCTGAGGTCTCTGCTGCAGGTGCACAGTGGTTCGATTTCCCCCTCTCCCAATCCTGCATCCCTCACCTCTACCCCGCCCCCAGCCAGATGTTTTCAATATATTTCTGGTACATGGATCTCCACCTTCCAGACTGTTCCCTGGGGAACATGGCCTATGACAATCAGGAAACATGAAGGGACTCACCTGTGTCCGGTGTGATCTCTCTGTGCCCAAGTGGAAAAGAAATATCCACAATCACTAGCATTCTTGATTTTCATGATTAACCGGTCGTAAAATGTAATGTCAAAAATCCCAATCACCATAACAAAAAACACATAGAAAGAATCACTAGGAATAAAGCTAATAGGACAACAGTAGGCCATAATATTCGTAAAGCGCTACTAAACGTCATTTTGAAAGATGTGAACAAATGGGTGAAAGTGTATTGTTCTTAAGGACACTCAGTCCTGATAAAGAGGGTGAAGCTCTGTAAATCGATGTATAAATTCAATGTGGTCCAAATCTGAGCTTTGATAAAAAATAATACAAAGTTTGTGCAGAAGAATAAACATAGAAAAAAGGGCTGGTGGGGAGATTTAAAGAGCAGGAGTGGGAGAACTGGAGAGAGTGAGCCTTCTGCTGTCAAATATTACAGCATAAAGCTGCACTCACTTCCGGCAGGATTCTTCTCCCTCCGGGACCCCTGCCCTGAGGCGGACTCCCTCCGCCGGGCTCTGCCTCCTTTCTTTCTAACCCTAAAGCAGTTGCCTGTTTGTTCCCCCTCTCCCATTCCGCTGTAATCTCTTAAGGGAACTATCTATGCTTTTCAAGGTATGTCTTGAGCACCCAGCCCAGTGCCTGCACAAAGTGATGAATGAATTCACGAATGACCAAGTAAAGGGACAACAAAGCCAAGTACAAAAATGGCTGCCGCAGTGCTCAGTTCATTCCTTCTGAGACATCTAGGAGCCACTGTCATTATAATTTAAGTTGATCCTAATGCCATCGAAGAGTAAATACTTATTTCCTGCAGATATGCCCATTTCCCCTGTGTCTAAATTTACATTTAAAATAATGCACAGGAGTTCCCGCTGTGGCACAGTGGAAATGAATCTGACTAGGAACCATAAGGGCGTGGGTTCGGTCCCTGCCCTGGCTCAGTGGGTTAAGGATCCAGTGTTGCCCTGAGCTGTGGTGTTGGTCGCAGACGCAGTTTGGATCCTGTGTTGCTGTGGCTGTGGTGTAGGCCGGCAGCTGCAGGTCCGATTAGACCCCTAGCTTGGGAACCTCCATATACCTCGGGTGCAGCCCCCAAAAGACAAATAGAATAAAATGAAATGAAATGAAACGAAACAAAATAAAACAAAATAAAATAATGCATAGGAGTTGCCACTGTGACTCAGTGGGTTAAGAACCCAATTAGTGTCCATGAGGATGCAGGTTCGACCCCTGGCCTTGCTCTGTGGGTTAAGGATCTGGCATTGCCACAAGCTGCATCATAGTTTGCAGATATGGCTTGGATCCCAAGTTGCTGTGACTGTGGTATAGACTTCATCTGTAGCTCCAATTCAACCCCTAGCCAAGGAACTTTCATATGCCACAGGTGCTGCCCTAAAAAGAAAAAAGAAAAAAAGCATGCATATATTGTACAGCAGAGAGAATATAGCCAATTTTCATAATAACTATAAATGGGGTATAATCTATAAAAATTTTGAATCACTATGTTGCACACTTGAAACTAACATAATATTCTAAAGCAACTATACCTCAACTTAAAATTTATTCATTTTACACTGTTTTAAAATTTAAAATAAAATAATGCATGCATTTTTTAGACATGTCCATGTTTGCACAATTAAACTGCATGGCAGATTATGTTCCTAAGACCACCCAGTAATGGAGACCTGTTAAGGCCAATGTCTTACCCGCCTTTATGAAAAGAGACGCTTCCCGATGCTCAAGTTGAGAAATGAACGCCAATGTCATGAGATCCAGTTTTCCTTCAGCAAAGTTAAAGAAGGGCACGGCTTTTTCACTGGGACGTGGTGACAGTGCCTAACTACGTCAAATCTTACCCACACAAGCAGTAACCCCCCTCACCCATCAAGCTGCTGCCTGCCACGTTTTCCGCCCTTCCTCAACTTAAGAGGTTTCATTTCAGGATGGAGATGATAAAGGGCCCAAATAGTATCATCCAAGTCCCAAGGAATTTTAACAACTCCCTTTGCAAAGCAGGAAAGAGAATACATGGCCTTACTGTAAACCTCCCGGACAGTAATCTGACTCCCTGTGCTCGTTACCAGAGAGCAAGGTTCGTCCGGATGATGAAAGGTTAAACTTCGTCTCGGTGTCACACACGCCCCAAAACATTTCATTTCGAGTTTTGTGATTCGGCCCCAGTCTACCAACTGATGACTGGGGAGATTTTAAATTTCAGCTCGTCTTAGTCCATAACCAGGAGTGGCAGTGGCAGAATGCCAGCTGGGTGACTGATTTTATGAAAGCAGAATGAATGCACAGGCTCTAAGACTACTCAGAGATGCAGTGGAGATTTTTTTTTTTAAAGATATGTAAATCTGATAAAAGGGAATTTAGTTTAAGCAAATTGTACTTTAGGGCGCCCCTGAAAACATAGTAAAAATTCCTCCCAGGAGTTCCCCTTTGTGGCTCAGCAGGTAATGAACCTCACTAGTATCCTTGAGCAGGAGGTTCCATCCCTGACCCTTCTCAGTGGGTTAAGGATGGGGTGTTGCCATGAGCTACAGTGTTGGTTACAGACATGGCTTAGATCTGGCATAGTGGCGGCTGTGGGGTAGGCCGGCAACTGTCGCTCCGATTTGACACCTAGCCTAGAAACTTCCACATGCTTCAGGTGGGGCCCTAAAAAGAAAAAAAAATCCTCCCAAGTTAGAAATGTACACATTTGGGCCTCTCACCGTCTAGCTTTCACATCCTTACAACTTCAGGGCTTGGACCTCTCCTACAGGTGAGCCAGGCTGCAGATTTGATCTGAATGCTGTCAGGAGGATTCAGTCCTAATCCTGAAATTTGGAGGTGCAAACCCCAAGGTCTGAATCTTCTAAGGAAAACAGCTTTGTTGGTGTTTATGTATTTTCTTTGTTGCTTTTGGCTCCAATTGCCTCATAGAAGGGCTTGAAGAACTTGCATAAAACATGCACGAAAAACATGCATAACACACATAAAAGACCTTAAAAAACATGCATAGTGAAGAACATTGGTAGAATTTAAACAAGGTTGATGCCTTTTTTATCTTCATAGCAACTCTTGAAGATACATATTGTTATCAGCGTAACAAGCACAAAGTTTCAAAAAGAAAACACCTAAGAAAAAGAGGTGGCTGACTCACCCTGGAGAAGGAAAAGTTAAAAGTTATCTGATTGGCCTGGGATAGAAGACATCTCATTTCCCAGAAATCTCTTTGAGTTGGAGATGCCTGGAAATAGCTGTTTCTGGGGAAAGCCATAGGCTGAATCAAAAGTCAATCCTGGCAATTACACGTTGAGAGCTGACCTATCTCTTCTAGGTGCCACCTTGCAGTTGGCCAGTTGTGTCGCTGACAGCTCAGTGCTTATCAGGGAAAAGATACACTCTTAGTGGGCACATCTTATAGCTACATTGGTCCAAATTAAGTGCAATCCTGGAGCACAGCCAGCCTACCCCACTGAGGCAAGGCTCCATGGAGCATCAGCTCAGAGGAGGTAGGATGAGGGAGGAAGAATAGTTAAAATAGCTGCACTGTGAATTTTCAAGCATCACTGACACTAAAAAGACACATGGAGTCCCAGCGTCCCATGGTATCTCGTGGAAACAAAGGCAGTCGCCTGACTCAGAAGGGCTGACAGTGATCTGAATTTAAGGCTCATTTTTTTCTCCTTCTTATGGCTGCACCCACAGCATATGGAAGTTCCCAGCTAGGGGTCGAATTGGAGCCACAGCTGCTGGCCTACGCCACAGCCACAGCAACGTGGAATCTGAGCCCAGTCTGCAACCTACACCACAGCTCACGGCAACCCCAGATCCTTAACACACTGAGCGAGGCTGGGAATTGAACCCACATCCTCATGGACACTAGTTGAGGTCTTAACCTACTGAGCCACAACGGGAACTCCAGCTTAAGGTTTGTTTTGAGCAGAAACCATATGGGCTTCAATGCAATGGTGTTAAATCATGAACACAGAAGAGTCCTGGCTAACAGAATGGCATCAGTCAAAAAGGCAGTTTTCATGCTTCCAGTGTGACAGCAACAAATATTCATAGTCTGCCTACCCCTCTCAGCCCCAAACAAGACATAGGACAAGTTCCAAGAGAGTCCCGTTCGGGAGAAACAATGCCCAGCAAGAGCAACACTCATCAAACCAGGAGAACATATACCACAGTCAGTAGGTCGGGGTGGGAGGCCCAAGTGCTAAGAGGCTCGACCGTCCTGAGGACGCGAAAGGGACAAGCTGTTGAACACCAAATGGCAGCTTGGAGACTTCTTCTTCCATCAAGTCATCAAAAGTTCATCAATGAGGTAGATTATAGGGTTAAATCGGAAATCCCCCAGGTTCCAAATTCATTTAAATGGATTTCTATTTAGTAGCAAGCCTTACCTTTAGGGAGTTAATTACTCACTCGTAGTAATAAGAAACAAACCAGACCAAGATGAGTGCTGAGTCCGCCTGGATTTCGAGAGGAGTTTGGAGGGTTGATGTTTCTGTTTTTATTAAATCTGTTCCAAGCAATGCAGATGGGGATCCGGGTCAAACCATTTCCCCCCAAAATGCACTTTGTTACTATTGTTGCCAGGACAAAGCCGAGAGGCTCTGAGGGAATGAAATTTCCTCCTTCCCACTGTTCTGTTGTCTTTCAAAACAGCAGAACGGCCAAGAGCAGCAGTTCGAAAGCCTCCTTTGAGGTGTTCCTCATGCCTCTTTCATTGGCTAGAGCAAAACAAACACCTAGACTGTGTGTCCAGTCCCCAGGGGGACACTCAGGAGGCCACACAACCAGGGCCGCATAGCAGACAGCAGCATACTGAAGACGGGGGAGCCACAGGCTGCCCGGGGTCAGATCCAGGAACTCAGAAACATGGGCTTAAGTCACTATAAATACCTTTGAAAAAGGGACGGGGGTGGGAGCGAGCAGGAACAGGTGGTCAGGGGCCCTGTGTGCCCATTACCAGCCTAGAACAATCACACTGGGGGTATGAGCCCTGCGTGCTGTATTCCAAGTCCCAGGTTGACCCAAAGACAGAATAATTGTCACTTTCTGAAGCTTGATACGCCGCTCCCTCATTGCTATGGCTTGGTGGACATCTTCACAAAAATCCAGCATGATTTTTTTTTATACTGTCCCACGTGCCTTCACAATTTACAATCACAAGGGAAAAAAATCCCTCTGTCTCCATCACAAACATGACAGAAAATCTTTCAGAGCACAATTAGGGATGAAAAGAGTACTTCAAACCTTCCAGGGAATAGATAAAAAGACGGGGGGGAGTTAAAAGGAAACCAACCCAAGGAGAACGAGCAAAGGTTATTCATTCAGAGTTGTTAGATCCGGGGAGTTGACCAAAGTCATTTACGTTTTGACAGAGACTCAAAGGCACGCAGAGTAGTGGGAAACTTTTAGTGGAAAAATAAAAAGGCTACAGGTGTGCCCTCATGTGAAGCTGTTGGCCTGGGAAGCTCTAGGTGGACCAACCAGAAGTGGGGCCGCTGGGTGATGGATGGGTTGGGGTGTATATTCAGCTTTCCCAGGTTGATCCTAAATTAGAAAGAGCAACAAAAAATTAGAGATGCTGACGGTTATTCATCAAGTCCTGAGGATTCGGGACCAATTGTTAGAGAAGTTTTCCTTTAGCTCTTTGAATTGTTACTAGAGATAGTGGTCCACAAGCCTGCCTTAGAGCAGGCTGCCTGCCTGGGTTGTTTACTGGAGATAAAGGCTTGGTTTCCTGGGCATGTAGCAGAGCAGGGTTCTATTTTTGTATATGGTCTGGCCATTGTCCATTTATACATCCAGTCTCTCTGTATTGTCTGCAACAAGGAGATCCACAGGTAGGAAGAGCAGCTTATGAGTCAAACCATGTCATCTCTCTATGGAAGAAACCCTCATTAACTGTGATTTTATGAACCTGGGTTAAAGTCGAGATGTATTTTCCCCCCCATATTTTATAACTCTTCCAAGTATTTGGTTTGCTCGATCATGTGGCTTCTTGGTCCATGTTCTCCCACGATTCATGCTGGAGGGAACCAGCATCCTGCTGAACTGGAGGGGGAGGCTGTTTCTTTATTTTTTCCTGGAATTTGGGCTCCAGGCATTCTTTCCTTGGACCCAATGGTAACATTGATTTGGGAAAAATGGAGAAATTCCATACCTAAAAAATAACTTTTGGGGAGTTCCCATCATGGCACAGCAGAAATGAATCTGACTAGGAACCATGAGGTTGCGAGTTCAATTCCTGGCCTCACTTAGTGGGTTAAGGATCTGGCATTGCCATGAGCTGTGGTGTAGGCTGCAGATGTGGCTCACAACTGATATTGCTGTGGCTGTGGTGCAGCCCGATAGCTGTAGCTTTGATTGAACCCCTAGCCTGGGAACCTCCATATGCCATGGGTGCAGCCCTAAAAAGCCAAAAAAAAAAAAAAAAAAAAAGGTGAGGATAGCAGGTGGCTCAACTGGTTAAGGATCCAGCATTGTCACTGCTATGGCGCAGGTTTGATCCCTGGCATGAGAACTTCCACATGCCACCGGTATAGCCGAAAACAAAACAAAACAAAACTTTTACTTGGATTAAAATAATTCCTAGCATCCATATATATAATGAGAGTTTGATGCTAGATGTTGTATTCGTCTGCTGGGGCTATTATAACAAAATACCATAGACTGGGCTGTAAACAATAGACACTCATTTTCTCACAGTTCTGGAGGCTAGACGTCCAAGATCCAGTTGCCAGCAAATCTAGTTTCATACTGAGGCCTCTTCTCCTGGCTTGTAGGCATTTGTGATCTCACTGTGTGTCACATGGCCTTTCCTCTAGATGAGCTCTGAGAGACAATGCAAGCGCTCTGATGTAAGGACACTAATCCTATTGGCTTAGGGCCCCACCCTTATGACCTCATTTAACTTTAATCACTTCCACAAAGGCCCTATCTCCAAATACATTCACACTGGGGCTAGAGTTCAGCATAAGGATTTGGAGGGGGTAAGATTTTGTTCTGCTTTTTAGACTGAATATGTTTTTGATCATGAGACAAAAATCATCACCTAAAGTTATGTGTGGATTGATAGAATCATCACAATCTGACCAAACCACAATAACTTTTAAAGTATGATTGGGTTTAAGATGCTCTATTTTTTAATAAGATTTTGAGATAAAAATACATAAATATAAATACAAAATTTAGGGAATTTTGGATCTTGAGATCTTGAAAGAGAGATGAATGTTTATTAACACCACCTATCACTTATTGCTTTTTTTTTTTTTTTTTTTTTTGTCTTTTTAGGGCCTCACCCAGGCATGTGGGAGTTGCCAGGCTAGGGGTCAAATGGCAGCCATAGCTGCCAGCCTACACCACTTCCACAGCAACACCAGATCTGAGCTTCATCTGAGACCTACACCATAGCTCACAGCAATGCTGGATCCTTAACCCACTGAATGAGGCCAGGGATGGAACCTGTATCCTCATGGGTACTAGTTCAGTTCATTACGACTGATCCATGACGGGAACTCCCCCATATTACTCTTCTGATACCAAACTTTGCAGTTGTTTTCCATCCCATGAAGACTAATGTCCAATTTCTTTAACCCCATCCTATCTTTCTGAAATGCACTGTTGTTCGTTTTTGTTAGTACTTGTGATAAGCATCTGAATAGGACCTCTTACTCTCTCCTCTACAGAAGATGAGGTTAAGAAACTTGCCTAAAGGAGTTCTGCTGTGGCTCAGCAGGTTAAGAACCAATGAGAAGCTGTCTCTCTGAGGATGCAGTTCCATCCCTGACCTTGCTCAGTGGGTTAAGGATGAAGCTGTGGTGTAGGTCGAAGATGCAGCTCAGATCCCGTGTTATCATGGCTGTAGTGTAGTCCTCAGCTGCAGCTCTGATTCGACCCCTGGCCCAGGGAACTTCCATATTGCACAAGTACAGCTGTAAGAAGAAAAAAAGAAAAAGGAACTTGCCTAAAATCTCGGCAGTTATTCACCCAGCATTCCCTTTTGAGAAATGGAACTCACGCTCAAGACTATGTGACTCCAGGAGTTCTCTGGTGGATCAGCAGGTTAAAGATTGGCATTGTCACTGCTGCAGCTCAGGTCCCTGCTGTGGCGTGGGTTCAATCCCTACCTGGGGAACTTCCACATGCTGCAGGTGCCGCCAAAAAGAAAAAAACAAACTAACTCCAAAGCTCTTAAGCATTGTATATTATATACTCCTCCCAATCTACACGTTTGCTTTTCTAATATTTCTTAATATTCCTTTGCACCTCTTGTTCTCATTAAGATTGGTATGTATGTCTCACACCGCAGGCCCTCAAAGTACATGCTACTAAAATGTCGAACCAAATTCAGAAAATCACTTCCTTGAAGTGAGTAGACTTGCCTAAACCAGAAACTCAGAAAGGAAAGGAAAGACACATTTGATTATATAAATTTTTTAAAACTGTTTATGTCTTTTGCCTTTCAAAAGACAAGTCATAGACTGAAAAAATATTTGCTATATGTATGGCAGGCATAGGCTTATATCTCTAACATGCAAAAAAGCGTCTAAAAAGTTGACAAGAAAAAGAACAAAAAAGCCATTAGAAAAAAAATGGGCTAAAGACATAAACAGGAAATTCGCAGACAAGAACCTTCAAATGGCTCTTAAATCTATAAACAATTTCATTAAAATTCAGGGAAATTAAATTAAAAAACACTAATTACCTACTTTCATTCATTACATTGTCAAAAGGTGAAAAGAGAGATCTCTCCAGTGCTAATAAGGATGTGGAGAAATGAGCACACTTAACTATAGCTACTGGAGTTCCCCTTGTAGCTCAGTAGTAAAGAGCCGAAACCCATAGGATGGGGTTCAATCCCTGGCCTCACTCAGTGGGTTAAGGGCCTTGTTTTGCCATGAGCTGTGGTGTAGGCCACAGATGCAGCTCGGATCCCATGTTGCTGTGGCTGTGGAGTAGGCCGGTAGCTGCAGCTCTGATTCAACCCCTGGCCTAGGAACTTCCATATGCTGCAGGTGCGGCCCTAAAAAGACAAGAAGGAAGGAAGGGAGGGAGGGAGAAATAAATTAAACATAGCTACTGAGAACTATAACTAATATCTTTTAGAAAAACTGCCAATATCTTTTGCAATTTAAATACATGTATATTTTGACCAAGAAATATAGCATCTGGGACTCTATCCTAAAAGAAATAAAAGCACCAGTACATAGACTATATGAAACGAAATGTTTATTGCAGAATTGGTTTTATCGGGAAAAACGAGAAACAAAAATTACCAATCACTTGGGGAATGGTTAGATAAGGATAGTACATCCACGCTATGAAATAGCATGTAAACATTCAAAATAATGGGTTAGACGTAGCTCCAATCTGAAAGGAATAGCAGAGATGCTGGCCCTGCTGTACTTCTGTCTCGGTTAAAACTGTTTTGTACGGCCAGTCAGTGGCAAAAGAGGCCCAGGAAACAAGTATTTGGTTTTTCTTTTCTTTTCTTTTCTTTTTTTTTTTTTTTTTTTTGTCTTTTTTGCTATTTCTTTGGGCTGCTCCCGTGGCATATGGAGATTCCCAGGCTAGGGGTCGAATCGGAGCTGTAGCCACTGGCCTACGCCAGAGCCACAGCAACTCGGGATCCGAGCTGCGTCTGCAACCTACACCACAGCTCATGGCAATGCCAGATCCTTAACCGACTGAGCAAGGGCAGGGACTGAACCTGCAACCTCATGGTTCCTAGTTGGATTCGTTAACCACTGCGCCACGACGGGAACTTTTTTTTTTTTTTTTTTTTTTTTTTGGTTTTTCCAGTATTCTAAGTGGAGGCAGACCAGGGAAAAGGGATTTGGGGATGGCTTACGGATTAGCCAAACAAGTGCCTACCTAGGACCCATGTCACGTATTATCTTGGTCATTCTCACCACACTTTAGCAAAGGGCAACACCCCAGGTAAGCATTCACTGCGTTGTTATTGAGTGAATGATTAATGAAGCTTTGGAGCGAAAGGTAAGACACGAGCATCTTGTCAAGAAAGGTTCCAAAAGGTGTCCTGGAGAAACTGAGCCTGGAGCTCCAGGCTAGGGAGAAACTGTATTGATGAGGGAGCGCCTGAGTTCAAAGTCTCAGGACTCTGGAACCTAGAACGCAGGTGGTTGCCACCAACTTTTTTTTTTCTCGGAGAATGTACTAGGTTTAACGTGTCACGTCCCTGTGGCTTCCTCTCCTCATCTATTAAAAAGGGATAAAATAAGACTGCTGTGATGAGTTATAACATCTCCTGCCATATTACTAAGTTCTAGGTAAGCATTTGCTGTAATTATTATATATTTGAAGACAAGGATCTTGCCCACGGATCGTCTCTATAGTCCAAGTGCTTAGAACACCCAGTTACAAAAGTGGGGTGACTTGGAACCCTGCCAGGATGGACGTTACTTCCCAGGAAGCTAAGGGACTGCTCTCTGGAATTTGAACTGGGAAGTGCAACTGGAGATGGCCATGAGAACACATAGGGAGCAGGCCAATGAGAACTGAGCTTCTGCTCCTCCAGCAGCTAAAACATCACCTCGTTGTCATACAGACACTGCAGAAGCCAGGCAATAATTCCTGTTCCTATGGAACACACGACATTGTAAAGATCACAACTTTCAAATGAAATCAAGCAAATTTAGATAGCTTAAAACTTAGAAACAAGTAGGGTTTGTTTGTTTGTTTTAGGGCTGCACCTGTGGCATATGAAGGTCTCCAGGCTAGGGGTCCAATCAGAGCTGCAGCTGCCTGTCTACACCACAGCCATAGCACCATGGGATCTGAGCCGCATCTGCAAACTATGCAGCAGCTTGCCGCAACACTGGATCCTTATCCCACTGTGTGAGGCCTGGGATCGAACCCTCATCCCTCATCCTCACAGACACTACGTCGGGTTTTTAACCTACTGAGACACAATGGGAACTCCAAAGTGTTTTGGTTTTTTGTTTGTTTGTTTGTTGTTTGTTTGTTTTTTAAATCACTAAACCAAATCCATTTTGCATGAGGCTAGGAACATGAGCAAGTATGTGCAGAACTCTGGGGTCACAACATAGAAAGTCTTGTTGAGAGAATCCTCAATACAAGTCCTGGCTTTCTCCTTCCCTACATCCCCAAAAAGCAAACTATAGCCTTGCAAGCAGTGTCTCCACTGGTAGTCATTTTACTGCCGCAGAGGTGGAGAGAAAATAATTTAAAACAGTTAAAAGAGTGGCTTTGGATGATTTTTTTTCCCCTCCTCTTTGAGATCTGAAAAACCATGCACTTGAATACCATGAGCCATGTAAGAACGCCATTTAAAATAATGGTTTTATATTTTCTAAATCTTTAGCATTAGTCATCTTGAGGGAATATCATATATCAGAAGGCTGCTTTTATTTTCTTCCCATCAGACAAGAATACCTCAAGCAATTACTAAATAGCTGATTCAGGGATCAAGATAAGAATATGGTCTTGTGGGTTCCGTGGTCCCTTTAAACCTGGGGGGTCTGTAGGCCCATAACTAGTAATTTTTCTCAGAGCCAGTGGTCAGTCCTGTCTCAGGCTGTTGGTACCACATGAGTTTTTTGTGCATATTTTGTTGCTATTGTTTTTGCTATTTGCTTTTTTAAAACTCTTAGAAATATTAGAAACACAGAATTTGATTAGCCAGATGAGCAGAATCTATTAACCAATGCTGGTCATTTATAAGAGACATTAAGTAGCATTGTTCTCAAAAAAACATTAAGCATGAACTATGATAAATTAATCATCTAAATCTCAAGGAAAGGTGTAACAGTTCTCTCTCTCTCTCTCTCTCTCTTTTTTTTTTTTTTTTTTTTTTTTTTTTTTTTTTTCCCTTTTTAGAGCCACACCTGCAGCATATGGAAGTTCCCAGGCTAGGGGTTGAATCGGTGCTGCATCTGAGACCTACTCCAGAGCTTGCAGCAACACCGGATACTTAAGCCACTGAGAAAAGCCAGGGCTCGAACCTCCATCCTCATAGAGACTACCTTGGGTCCTCAACCTGCTGAGACGCAGGGGGAACGCCAGTTCTTTTTTCTAGATAAGATATCTTTATAGATAAGCCCCAGCATTCCAATGATTTCAATAAGTTATATCAACCAGTAAATAAAAATTCAAAATTCCTTCTACAATAAAGGAGATACACTGATGTCTTTAATTCAAAACCTTGTTTGTATGTGATGTCCCTTGTATTCACTGTATATGTGATTGGAAGACTTCATCCCTGGACAGAAAGAGGCAAGGAGGCCCTATTATTGAACTTGGACCAAGTTGGGCAGTATGGTTCTGCTGTAGGATGGCAGATTGAGTGTTCATGTTTCATTGCTCTTCTTCATGGAATTCCTTTAAAATGACACTTAGAGTGGAATGAATCCATAACAGTACTCAGGACCATGGACCAGAGATTCTGACATGTTTTTGAAACCCAAGATGTACATGAGATCATATTGCTATAAAATCACCGCTGAGAAAGTTGTAGCCCAGAATACAGGTAAGAAGGGAGGACACCCTTCCCAGAGAACCCTGTGCCCACCATTTTTAGTTTCCTAGAGCTGCTGAAACAAAGTATCTAAGTAACTTAGAACCATGCAAAGGTATTCTCTCACACTTCTGGAATCTGGAAGTCTGAAATCAAGGAGTTGGCAGGACTGCTTCCCCCTGAGGGCTGTGAGGCAGAATCTGTCCCAAGGCTCTTTCCTAGCTTCTTGTGACAACCAGCAGTCTAGGGTGTTGCTCACCTTGTCAATGCATCACTCTGATGGCTGCCTCTCTTGTTCCATGGTGCTCTTCCTGTGCGTCTCTGTCTTTCATCTTCAAAATATACCAGTCATTTTAGGTTAAAAGGCCACCCCACCTCCAGTCTGACATCATCCTAACTAATTGCATCTTCAATGACCCTGTTTCCAAAGAAGGTACTAGGTACAGTCTACGGTACTAGGGGTTAGAACTTCATGTGTGTGTGTGGCGGGGGTGGGGTGGGGGGGGAAAGACACCTGTTACCACCTCATCCACCTGTTTGCTCTCAGATCCACTTCCTGCCCCCTCTATACTCTTTCTGTCTTTCAGCCTACTGACCCCTACAATCTACCTTTCTCAGACTCCCTTGCCAAGATGCCTTCTGGCTACGTTCGGCTGATGGAAGGCACTGGCAAGGCACCGACAGGGGGTGGGGAGAAGCAGCCAGGGTGCTGCCTCTCTCTCTTGGCTTTGAGCAGGGTCCCCACCAGCAGTGCCATCTGCTCCAAGGTTCCAGTTCCTACCTGCAGGCCTCGCTCCAGCCGTGTAACCTGCTCAGGAGTCCCGGTGCCCAGCTCGGGGGAGGCTGAGCTGCTAAACTCTGAGGACCCATCCTCTAAACCTCCTCTGCTTCCAAATTCTCAACGGTTTCATCATCCTCTTTGCTCCGTCAGCCCTTCCAAGGCCTTTGTAATTAATTCCCCTAATTAAATCCCCGCTATTGAACGCTCTGGCTTGAGTCCTATTTTCCTGATGAGACCCTGGATCGGCATAAGTTTCAAGAGATGCCAAGCTCTGAGTCAACCAGCAGAGAACAGGAGTGAGCTGGGTTGCGGGGGGAGGGCGAGCAGGCGGGGGTGGGGGTGGGCAATCAGGGTGATTGTTGAAAGGTTTGCCAATAGGATAGGTGGGCAGATGCCAGTCTTCCCTTCTCCCTTCCCTCCCCGCAAAAGATGCAGTACAATTGTCAGGAGGAGGGCATGTGGGAAATAATCGCACTACTTATGCAAAACCCTTCATCTTTCTTAGTTGGCAGCCAATAGCTACTAATCCAAGTTGGGAAATTAAGAAAAGGAAATTTGAGCATGTTTCTAGTAGTTACCAAAATCATTCAAACACCAATATATAAAAGTAGATATGTCTCAGGCTTTACACTTGAGATGGGGAGGAATGGGCTTTTTTTTTTTTTTTTTTTTTAATCTCCTATACTATGTGAATTTTGTAAAGCTTGTGCCTTGATTACTTCCCTAATTTTTTAGGCAATAATTTCAAAGATTTGAGTAGGTCTTAGAATAGCTAAAGAGTAAGTGATTTTTTTTTTTCCTATCGGTCCAATTTCTTATTTTCTGGTTGGACAGTGCAGGGAAAAGTATAGTGAAAAGGTGAGAAAGTGACACAGCAGGCATGTGAAAAAAGAAATTAATGACACTGTTCATTAAATAAGTGGTTTCTTTAAACTGTTTTACATATTACAGTGTGGATGGGGGAAATCCATGCAGAGTGTTTCAGGCTGGGGGAAACGCCCCTTTCTTAATACAGATGTTTCTGAGAATTATATTTGTTCTTAGGAAATGTGTTCAGTTTATTTGATCTAGTTTTTTTAAAACCCTACCCCTACTCCTGCTGTCCAGGGGAGAGATAAATTAAGAGTTTAGGATTAATATATTCATACTACTCTATATAAAATAGAAAACCAACAAAGACCTACTCAGAGTGCAGGGAACTCTATTTTGTAATAACCTATAAAGGAAAAGAACCCGAAAAAAGAATAGATATAGATAAAATTACTCTATCTTTGAATTACTTTGCTATACACCTGACACTAACTCAACATTGTAAATCAACTATACTCCAAATTTTTTTAAGTTTATCTCTTGATCACATAATGCCTGAGGTTGATGGGGTAGCTCTCATTCTTCCTAAATCCATGCCAGCCAGAACACATGGCCTCCGGGGTCAACACAGAAAGGGAAAAAGAGCTAGGAAATCCTGTGGGATAATTTTAGGGGTCAGGCCTGGAAATGGCTTAAATCACATCTGTCCATCTTCCGTTGGCCAGTTAGTCCATGAGCCCACATAGCCCATGTCAGCTGGGAAATACGGAAGAGCCTCTCGGCCCCTGGGTGGATACTAGGAATCTCGCCACACCGTTTCTTTAAGCAAGTCCTTTCTCTAATTAATCACCTTACTTAAATTGCTGCTATTCAATGAGTTTATGGGTATCTCTTCCAGAGATTGAATTAGTCAAGAAAGGAGAAACAGATCAAGTCATCCCTTTGTACACTTTAAATATATTACAATTTTATTTGTCAGTTACACCTCCGTAAAGCCGAGGGACAGAACATAAAACAAGAATGGAACAGACTAAAAACCGGTACCAGGTGTCTCTTCTGCGCCATCTCAGCCTGTTTCATCCAGCAATGAGTTAAATGCTTGCTGCGTATTTACCGCAAAGACAGAGCAGCCTTTATGTTCTCAGCAACAGCTCACAAAGCTGCCAATATTAGAACCTATTTGTTTTACTGAGAAGAGGGATTGTTGGCTGGAACACAAGGGCTCCCCATTACTCTTTCTGGAAGAAGCAACGGAACTTTAACTTTCCTCTGGACAGCGACCAACATCTATCAGGAGAAACACGAGTTTAACATCTCTTTCTGAAGAGCGACCCTTAGAATTCCTAGCAGCCCTCCCCAGCCTCCACGGGTGTCAGCAATGGCTCAAGGGCCCAGATCCAGGCTCTTCTGTGTTTAATGAAAATGCTAAGGAAATCAACTCTGCGCACGGAAAACAGCCAACCGGCCCAACATGGACACTAAATGAAACTCACATCTGATGGAGCTGGGCTGAGTAGCCAGAGCCAAGGTTACCCTCACAGGATTAACTCTGGGTTCGGACAGAGGATCATCTTGTGACCCGGGGTAGAAAAATTCACATCTTGGCCCTTCAGTTAACTCAAGTTCCCACTGAGGATCTTGCACAGTGAGTGAGGTTTTTCCTTGAAGGATAGTTCTAGAGGTCAGGATAAGACTACAATGAATACCAAAGGCTTCTGTTTCTCAAACTGTGATTTTAAACCTCCCTGTCTTGGAGTTCCCATTGTGGCTCTGCAGTAACAAGCCTGACTAGGATCCATGAAGACACAGGTTTGATCCCTGGCCTCACTCAGTGGGTTAAGGATCCAGCATTGCCATGAGCAGAAGTGGAGGTTGCAGATGCAGCTTGGATCTGGCATTGCTGTGGCTGTGGTATAGGTTGACAGCTGTAGCTCCGATTCAACCCCTAGCCTGGGAACTTCTATATGCTACAGATGTGTCCCTAAAAAGACAAAATAAAATAAAATAAACTTCCTTGTCTTTTTATTTTTTTTCTTTAGGGCCGCACCCGTGGCACATAGAAGTTCCTGAATCAGGGGTCGAATCAGAGCTGCCGCTGCCAGACTACACCACAGCCACAGCAACTTGGGATCCAAGCCGCATCTGCGACCAACACCACAGCTCATGGCAACTCCAGATCCTTAACCCACTGAGCAAGGCCAGGGATCAAACCCGCATCCTCACAGACATTGTGTCAGGTTCTTAACCCCCTGAGCCACAATAGGAACTCCTAAACCTCCCCGTCTTTCAGATTCACCCTTGATCTTCGTCTTCCAGGCTGCTGCCCTCAGCTTTGGATCATCATATGCCTCCTCCTAATGCAAAGAGAAACTTGGGGGAGGAATCTCTTTATTCTTGTAGGGCCACACCACCTCCAAATTTGTAACTGAGTGTTTTCCACGCCCCTCCACCCACTACCAAGTAACATCCACCTTCATCACCCTGTGTGGCTGGTGCTACTGCCCAAGTCCTGATCCGAAGGACACTTGGACAGCCTCATCCCTGCTGGCCTCTCCTTACCCCTCGGCCCTCCTGGGAGCATCCCTCACTCTCTACTCGGCTGCTCTGGCTCCTCCCGCGGCCGATTCTCCAGCCACCGAGCAAGCGTCCTTAAGGTCTCCCTCTTCAAGGTCAATGTTCCCCCGGGGTCCGCCCTCGCCTCTCTTCTAATTCATTCAACAAGACACTCTCGAGTAAGGAAGCACATCGCAGAAATGTCAAAGCTAGTCATCTCCTCAGACTGAAGAGGGGCCCTGGGACTGGCGCAGGAAACGCAGAATTGGGTCGGATCCACCCCACCCTGGAGGACCTTCCGTGTGGATCTCCTTTAATGGACCAGAACATCTACCCCGGTCTTGAGGCTAAGAACCAACTCAGGGAGGACACCTCTCTCACGCTCACAGCCCAAACCTCCCCAAGTACAGTCGAAGCGATCTTCTGAAAATCTTTTGAAACAGTCCCCTCTCCCCCTCGTCTAGAGGACCGCTGGCTGAGTCCCAGCGGGCAGCATCTCTCACCTGGATTGTGGGCAGTAAATCTTCCTTGTTCACTCTGAATCCAGCCTCACGCCCCTCCCGTCTCCCGGGCTTGATGCTTTCAGGGTTATCTGGAAACATTCAGTGTGGTCACATCAGTCTCCAGGCGAAGCCCTTCCAAGTCCCACCGTTGTCTCCTTCCAAAGCCTTTCGTGACCTGGCTCTCACTTCCCCTCCCCCTCCCTCTCCTCCTCCTCTGCTGCACAAACCTTGGGTTCCCAAAGTAATAACCGCCTTGGACGCTCACACTTTCTCATGCTTCCAGAACAACAGCCTGAAGAAATCCTTGGTAATCCTATGACGATGATTTGCTGTCTGCTGTGTGTGCGGTTCACCTTGCACACCATGGGCCTTGTACCTGAAAGTGTATTGACTTAGGAGTTCCCATCATGTCTCAGCAGTTGGCGAACCTGACTAGCATCCATGAGGATGCGGGTTTGATCCCTGACCTCACTCAATGGGTTGGGACTCAGCATTGCCTTAACCTGTGGTGTGGATCACAGACGCAGCTTGGATCTGGCATTGCTGTGGCTGTGGTGTAGGCTGGCAGCGGTAGCTCCAATTGGACCCTTAGGCTGGCAATCTCCATGTGCAGCAGGTGCAGCCCTAAAAAGATGAAAAAAAAAAAAAAAACTGCATTGACTTAGATGGCCAATAGGCATCTCAACCTTAATGTATCCAAAACAGAATTTCATGTAAAACCTGTGGTTTTTCTTCTCCATCTCCGTTGCTCAGGCCAAAAACTTAAGAGGCACCTGTGGCTCTTCTCCTGTTCCAACACTTCCAAATTATTGGTCAGCGCCATGCCCAAAACATATCCCCAAGTGACCCACCTGTTCCTTTGCTGTAGCCCATGTCACCCATCTCCGGACCACTGTGAACACTTTCCAGAAGGCCTCCCTAAGAACGTCATATCCGATCATGAGCCATCCCTGGTTAAAGCCCTCCAGTGGCTTCCTTGAAACTCACAATGCAATCGGGGTGCTCTCCGGGCCCTGCAGGAGTCAGCCACGGCCCCCTTCTGACCTCCTGTGTTTACTTGCCCTCTCTCCACCTTGTGCTCCAGCCCCACCCGGCTTCTTTCTCTTCCCCAGACACACCACCTCATCCTGCCTCAGGGCCTTCACAGTGGCCACTCCTTCTCCATGAGAAGTCCTTCACCCAGCGGCTGGCTCCTTCCTGACGCTAGGTCCCAGCTGAACCATCACCTTTTCCGAAATGCCTTTCCCTTGGAGTTCCCATTGTGGCTCAGAAGGTTAAGGTCCTGATATTGTCCCCATGAGGTTGCGGGTTCCATCCCTGGCCTCGCTCAGTGGGTTAAGGATCCATCATTGTCGTGAGCTGTGGGGTAGGTCACAGATGCAACCCAAATCCAGTGTGGCTGTGGCTATGACTGTGGCTGTGGTGCAGGCTGGCAGCTACAGCTCCGATTCAAATCCTAGCAGGTGCAGGTGTGACCTTAAAAAAAGAGGAAAAAAAAATGCCTTACTTCATCACTGTATGTAAAGTAGCCTCCATCACACCATCCTGGTTATTTGTTGTGGTTGTTTTCATTGCTCCTTGTTTAAGTTTGCCTTTGATTTCTACTGACACTCATTCAATCCAAAATTAAAATATCTTAATCCAGTCACCTAAGTATAAGATGAAAATCAGGAAAGGTGTCACCCTCATAGCCTCACCATGTTTTATTTGTATTATTGTTCTTTCTTTTTTTGTTTGTTTGGGGGTTTTTTGTTTGTTTCTTTTGTCTTGTTTTTAGGGCCACAACTGCAGCATATGGAAGTTCCCAGACTAGACATGGAATCAGAGCTGCAGCTGCTGGCCTGCACCACAGCCACAGGGACACAAGATCCAAGCTGCATCTGCAACCTACACCACAGCTCACAGCTGAGTCACAGTAGGAATTCCGTGTTATGGTTCTTTCTATTGTGTGACATCTTGATTAGTTGATTTTTTTCCCCCTGATGGACTTTCTCCTCTCATGAAAATAAAAGATCCACAAGGGCAAGAATTTGTTTATTGCTATATCCAGTGGTGCTATTCAAATTATTTAAAATTGTTTCAGCATGGACACCCACACATCAGAGTCCACATCCATTTCAAGGCTCCTGTGGCCTTGGTAATACACTCTGGCTGGATGTCAGCCTTCTCCTTACGCCCAGCATCCCAACAGATGCTGAAAAGTAGACTTGCCGGTTCCATACAGAGAAGGAAGGCTCTCAGCTCGGCTCCAGCATTTCCCCAAAGACAAGGGCGGAGGGCACTTTGTCTCTCTTCCCACACACATATTTGAAGCAAATTTCACTTGGCTCTGGCCTCCAATGCCGTAGGCTGAGGTGTCCATCTTATTTCTCCAACTCAGCCAAGACTTTCTTAGCCTCTGAAATCCTGTCTCTTTCCGCCCTCCCCTAGCACTAGCCACCTCGTACCGTGATGCAGAAAGTATCCTATGAGGCTGCACGCAGTCATGGGGTAGCACATGGCCGTCCCCGCCACTCACACCCATGCACAATCATGCTCTCCCCCCATGTCTATACAGCAAGTTATCCTGATCCAAAGAAACTAGGGTTCCAAGGAGGACACGTGCAGGACTTAAGCCATCGATGTACTTTCAGGATGTGGCTCATGGGTTTTCTTACCAACCATCTCTATGTGATAACTTCTTCCCATTTTAACTATTTTGCTTAACTAGATGCTGAGCTTGTTTTGTGTTTTGTTTGTTTGCTTGCTTTTTAGGGCCGCACCAGCAGCATATGGAGGTTCCCAGGTTAGGGGTCAAATCAGAGCTGCACCTGCCAGCCTAGGTCACAGCCACAGCAATTCGGGTTCCAAGCCGCATCTGCAACCTAAGCCATAGGTCACAGCAATGCCGGATCCCCCAACCACTGAACGAGGAGGCCAGGGATGGAACCCAAATTCTCATGGATGCTAGTTGGAATCATTTCCCCTGAGCCAAAATGGGAACTCCCAGTGCTGAGCTTTTAAACTCATTATCAAAGTCTTTTGTGTCTTCTAAACTTGGGGCAAACCCCTGTGCACATGGCACTGGTTACCCCCCTGCCCACACTTTTCTAGGGGAGCAGGGAAGAGTTGGGTCCAGAGTCAGTGTCTCCATTCAAAACCCATCTGCCACTTTTCCAGCTGTGCAACCTTGAGCAAATCCCTTAACTCCTCTGAGCCTCAGTTTCCTCATAGATAAAACCGATGATGAAGATGGTGACAGCAATGATGATGAGACCTACTTCGAAAAGGTTTTGCAGGAACAGTTAGGAAAATTCCCGTGACGTGCTCAACACAGCTCATAGCACATACACAGGAAATGGAGAACAAGGGTTAGTTTTCGTATTAGTCTCGTTGTTTAGCTCAGGAAAAGGCAACCTAAGGCCCAAGTGCCAAGGGCAGCCACATGCATTTACATCTAGTCCATTTGTGTTTTCACTACAATAGTGGAATTGAATCGTTGCAAGAGACAATACAGCTGTGAGCCTAAAATATTTGTTATTTGGCCCTTGACAGTTTGTTAGCCTTTGGTTTAGCCCATAGCACCGCCCCCTCCGTGGTGAGAGTAACATTAAAAACTGTGCGGCAGAAGTTGTCCTTCCCTGGTAATAGAATCCATTTGCAGCCTCCCCATGGTTGCCTGGAATAAAAACTGCATTTCCCACACCCTCTTGCACCACATAGAGCCATGTGACCGAGTCCTGGCCAATGGGATATAATGCGAAGGGCTTTCTGCAACTTCTGGAAAGAATCCTTAGAGGCTTTAACTCCCCTTCCTCCTGGTGCCTAGAATGCAAAGTGGAGGCCAAAGCTGAAGCTGGAAGAGTAGTCTTAAACCAGGATGTGACCTCGAGTATGGAGGCTACTCATGGCAGAGCCACCAGAGAGAGCAGCCTGTGTCCTTGTCACTGCAGACCTGTGTGCTAACATGGTAGCGGTACCGGGTCCCTATTAGGGATTTTCTGCGTTCAGTGATGAACCTACTCCTAATAAAGAGACTAGCCAAACCCATTTAGAAGAATAGAAACCATCTCGTTAGCTCTCAGCATCTCCTATTTCATAGACTACCTAAAAAAAAATTCTGTAGTAAATTTGGTACTTGAATAATTTGGTTCTTGGCCACACAGACCACTTATTCTTGCAGAATGCCAAAAGGACATTGCACAAGTTTTATACTGATTCAAGAAAAAAAAAAGATTAATGTTCATTCGGGGGGAAAAAAGATTTATTAGAATGCTTATTCAGGAAAGAAAGATTAATTTGGAACCAAGGTTTCAAAGGAGATTTAAAGAGAGAGAGTGTGTGTGTGATGTTAAGCCTGAAGCAAGCATCCACGTCTGGTGCCCACAGTAATGCAAGCTGGGTCTCTGGTCCTTGCAGCCAAAGAGGTTAAAACGGGGCCCCCACTCCCAGGAGCTGTCCCCTTAGCAGCAAGCCCTCTGAGCTGGCAGGGTGGAAAATAACAGTAAAAGCTTTCGTCGTCTTGCCGATGCAAAGTCTGAGGCTCAGAGAAGCTAACTGATCCCAGGTCACACAGCAGATGAAGCTCGGACCCCGCCTGTCTGGCTCCAGGACAGTACCCCTCACCACCTGGCTCTCCCCGGAGCAAGGAGGACCTGAGCCAAAGTTTGGTTCCCCGGAGCAAGCCGACCAAAACAATGCCTAGAAGACAGGGAACTGGCCTCCTTTCTGGGAAGAGGTTCCTCTGCGATCCTGGGTCCTAAGTCAACTGCGTTTCAGTCGAGGGAGCTGGGAAATCTCCTAATGAGTAGAGAAGGAAACTCCAGGACTTTTAAAAATGCCATTAAAATCCCTGACTACAAAGAAAAGAGACCGCTGGTCTACTGCCAGCAAAAACCAGATTTGGAAAAGAAAGAGCTGTGTCCAGGAAACTCATGACCTCTCTCTTTAGGTTCGCTCATCTTTTCTCTATAAACTTTCTTTTGTTGCCATTGCTCGGTTACTAATTACGGGAATCTCTGGGGAGGTTTGGGAGGAAGGGCTTGTCAGTGACAGCCAAAGGGATAATAGGATAATGGGGCCCGAGGACCCTTCTTGGAACTCAAGCCGTGAGAGCCTAGAAGCTCCGTAGTTAGAAAATCTCTGTCCAGCTGAGGAAGGGCCACTATTTGCCGTAATTGTGCCAGATATCTTTCCGAAGTTAACTCTCATTTTCCTAAGTGTTTCATATTCTGGCCCGTGTGTGTGTGTGTGTGTGTGTGTGTGTGTGTGTGTGTGTGTGTGCTGCTGACCTCTGTTGAGCCCGTACCGTATGCCAGGCACTGGATCAGGAACGCAAGAATGCAATGCCACACTTAGACCTAGTAATGTTGGTGTTACTGTCCCATTTTACAGATAAGGTAAACACGAAGATTGGCTCAGATTACACAGCTAGTGAAGTGACCTTGCTGAGATTCCAACTGAGTTCATTAAAACCTGCTCTTTTAATCACAGGTCTTTTTTAATTTTTTAAAATTATTTATTTGTTTGTTTATTTTGTCTTTTGGGGGCCACACCCACAGCATATGGAGGTTCCCAGGTTAGGGGTCCAATTAGAGCTACAGCTGCCAGCCTACACCACAGCCACAGAAACATGAGATCTGAGCCGCATCTGCCACCTACACCACAGCTCATGGCAATGCCAGATCCTTAACCCACTGAGTGAGGTCAGGGATCGAACCTGCATCTTCGTGGATGCCAGTCAGTTTCAGTTCTGCTGTGCCATGACGAGAACTCCCACAATTCTTTTTTAAATGAAGAGCTGGAAAACATTTTAGGACCAATGAAGGGAAGGGTGGCCTTTTTAAAGTTACCTGCTATTTTATGTTGCCTTTATTATCAATCAGTGACCTGATTCTCACCGAAACCCAGGCCTTTGTGTGGTATCCTAGGAGCTGTTCACCCCGGCTTCAAAGAAACTCTGCCCCATCTCCCCAGTCCTCAAATTCTTCTGTTACTTTGGATAGTTTCCCAGTGTATTTCTAACAGATCTCAGAGCCCCAGAGACTGTAACTGTAACCCGTAGAACAGTAGTTATCAATTTTTAAAAATCTGAAAGTTCTCTCGTGACACAGAGTGTTAAGGATCCGGCATTGCTGTTGCCACAGCTGTGGCACAGGTCACAACTGCAACTCGGATTCAATCCCTGGCCAGAAACTTCCACATGCAGCCAAAAAACTCAAGACCCTTTTATATTCTTAAAAATTATTGAGGACCTCAAAGACCTTTTGTCGATGTGGGTTCTATCTATTGGTATTTGGCCATTTTAGAATTTTCAACTCGAAAAATTCTTAATTATTGGTTGATTCATTTAAATATAATAACCTCATTGCAAGTTTACATAAATAACATTTTCGTGAAGAATAATCATGATCTTAAGAAGTTAGCAGGAGTTCCCGTCGTGGCTCAGTGGTTAATGAATCCAACTAGGAACCATGAGGTTGCGGGTTTGATCCCTGGCCTTGCTCAGTGGGCTAAGGATCCAGTGTTGCCGTGAGCTGTGGTGTAGGTCGCAGACACAGCTCGGATCCCGCGTTGCTATGCTCTGGCATAGGCTGGTGGCTACAGCTCAGATTAGACCCCTAGCCTGGGAACCTCCATATGCTGCAGGAGCAGCCCAAGAAATGGCAGAAAGAAGAAAAAAAAAAGTTAGCAAAGAATATAATTTTTACAAATCTCTTTAATGACTGTCCAGTTTCTTATGTCTTCTGAATTCACTCTGTTGCGATATGTTGGCTTGGTTCAGCTCCATGCAGATGTGTGGTTGAAAAAGGGAGAAATATTTTCAACACCCCTCAAATAACCTTGGATATGCCTCTTTGATGCCATATCAAACCTTGGCGAGAGTTTCTTTTTCAAAAAGGTTAGTTTTGGAGTTCCCACTGTGGTTCACTGGGTCAAGCGCTGCACAGAGTATCCATGAGGATGAGGGTTTGATTCACGGGCTCACTCAGTGCATTAAGGATCCAGCATTGCCATAAGGTATAGGTCGCAGTTGTGGCTCGGATCTGGGGTTGGTGTGGCTGTGGCATACGACTGAAGCTGCAGCTCCAATTCAATCGCTGCCCCAGGAACTTCCATATGCCACACAGGCAGCTGTAAAAAGAAAAAGAAAAAAGAAAATGTTACTTTCACATTATAGTGGAATTTGAATCCATTATCGATGAATTGTTCCTACTCTGTTATTGGGCTATATTTCACTGTGAACCAATGTGTGATCATGTAACATCATGTCCCGGTCATTTGGAAACTTACTGAATTATCCAGATCTTCCAAAGGTTGGCGCATTTCATTATATAATATCCTTACAAAATTACATTATTATTATGACTACAAATCTCATCAGAAAAGTACTGGAGTGTGGGGAAACTCTCAAGCCCACCGTGGAAGATAAAAGTATTTTAAACATCTAATATTCACTTGAAAGTTTGGATTTTATCATTGACAACAGATGCTATGGGTTGTTTTCCATGAAATGGCAGCTCACTTTATTTCTTTTACAAAAATACACCTGCCATGTATCCAAGGCAGAATAGCCCCCATTTGCCTGTCAGTCATTCTCTCAAGTGAAAATGGGATTCATGAAAAAAGCAGCTGGTTAAGCATGTGACTCAAACAGCTATGCAGCTATTTTTCCTCCAGAAAATGTACCATGGTGACTGTACTTCTGTAGGTAGCAAAGTGCTTTATGTCAAAATGTTAAAAAAGACCTTTCACCGAGAATCAAGACCAGTGCAATGAAGACACTTTACTGCTTCATAAGGGCACTCTTAAATGGAACTAGCATATTTTACAAGCAAGGACAGTAAAGTTTGCAACAATTGCTGAGACAGGCTGGTACCACTGCCTTGACTTTGAAGCTTTACCCATCGTGCTAGTGCATCACGGATGTGAAAGCCAACCCGGGGTAAATGTAAAGGACATCTCAGTGTCATAAAATGTAGTTTGACCTCATGAATCTCCCTGAAAGGCCTCGGGGGCACCCAGGGGTCCACAGATCACACCCGGAGAACCACAGCTACTCTGAACTTGGGGTGAGCCCTCCGAAGCCGGACATTGTCTACCCCTGCCCTCTTGCCATGAGACAATAACACACTCTCCAGCTGCAGCTTTTAACGTACTGGGTAAAATTCTACTTGTTCGAGGGAGGAGGGAGTAAAAAAAGTTCTTTATCAAGCTAAAGTAAAATAGGTTCTGCTGGATAATCAATCCTGGAATGAACACAGGAGAAAAATGATTTCTTGATTCTCTGAGCCCAGGTCTGACCTTCAGAAATGCTAGGATTCCAACTCCTGCTTTCCATTATCCACAGACTTGGGGGACATTATTCACCCCCTCTTGACCCCACGAATGTATCTAACAGGTACTCCCTTTGAAAATAGGGAACTCGCAGATAATTAGAAGTGTTATCCATAGTTTTCTTGCTGATGCCTAGCTAAGGGCAACAGTGCAATTCTGCCTCTCTCTGCATCTCTCTGCATCTCTCTCTCTCTGCATCTCTCTGCATCTCTCTCTCTCTCTCTCTCTCTCACACACACACACACACACACACGTCTCAGGTTCTGTACAGTTAGAAAAGAATGCTGGAATCATTTTCCCTAAGTAATCCATATCCCATCTGTTAGGAATTACTAATTAATAAGGAAAGTTGACAGCAAGATCAAGAGTATTAAAAATCCATCTCTCTGTTAGACTGTGACCACCACCTCCTTCCAATCATTATTCTTTGCAACAGTGTCATTTTCTGAACCAAGATCAAATCTAATAAGAAAAAATTCTTTGTTTGCTGAGTAAAAATCGTCATGCAAGAAATTATAAACTCAAAAGACAATCTTATTGATGTCAAAAGATCGTTTCATCACACAGGGCTGTAGGGTAAGAATATGGGGCTTCACCAGCTGTTTCAGTGCAGGCAGCAGAGCCCATTCTGTGTTCCTGCTGTGAAAGTTGGTTCTCAGAACTTCCTGACACATCAAGGAGGACAGCATCTCAGATGATCTTTTCCTCCATCTCCTTCCTTTTTTTTTTTTTTTTTTTTTTTTTTTTTTGGCTTTTGCAGAACCGGTGCAACTCCAGAGAAATCAAAACGGCTAATCTCTAAGACTCTTCCAGCTCTGACATGCAATAGTTCTAGAACCCTCCTGAGCTTCCAAATTGGAGGGTCTGCTTCTTGTCGTTCTTTATCCTGCCATTTCCTAAAGTATGGTCCAGATTCTCTGTCCCATCCCAATCCATTAGAAAATGTTTTCCGTTTGTAAGGCAAACTTGGGCGGTAATAAATGACAAGTCTCTCGACTCAAATCTCCATCATCCAGGTTTTCTGGGATGAAATGCCTGGTGTGGATCCTATCATTCTGGTGAGTTCTTTGGTCATTGTTTCAGTCGCTTACGTAAAAGAAAGAAAGAAAGAAAGAAAGAGATGTGGAGTTCCCATGGTTGCAGCAGAAACGAATGTGACTAGTATCCATGAGGATACAGTTTCGATCCCTGGCCTCACTCGGTGGGTCAGAGATCCGGCGTTGCCATAAACTGTGGTGTAGGTCACAGGCGCGGCTCAGATGCCACATTGCTACGGCTGTGCTGTGGGCCAGCCTCTGCAGCTCCAATTTGACCCCTAGCCTGGGAACTTCCATATGCTGAGGGTACAGCCCTGAAAAAAGAAAAAAGAAAAAAAAAAAGTTAAGTTCTGTGATTATTCAAGAACTTGATTTAGTGATGTTTTAGATGAATGCGTCCCATTTTCTGGACACTTCGCTCAATGTCTTATATACCGTAGCCAGTCTAAACCTCCAAGGCCATACTTCAAATGCATCAGTAGCTGAGTCAAGATGCAAATATTCCTTCAATCTGGCTGAGACTACAGATCTCCCCTGTTAGAAAAAAGAAAAAAAAAAAAAAAAAAACGGGAGGGACTGTCATAAATAATTTTACTTAAGTGAACGCTGAAATTGGGCACCACATTTCCTGGCTCCTAGTAATCTGTTTGCAGCCAGATATGTCGAGTACGCACTGGCCAAAGCCTCGCCTTTTCAGAAATGGAAAGCAGGAAAAACAATACGATCTTCTTTTCAAGTGGCATGTTGGACCCATCCCCAAAGTTAAATATACCTAGACAGTCCTCAGTGCGGGAACCACAGCTGACCTTGGAAGAAAATGATGGTTATCGTGGCCCATGAGCTGGGAAAGGTGATAATGAACGAGCCATAGTCATGTATTTCTGGCACACACTTCGGACAGTACAAGGAGCTAATTGCATTGAAGTATTATCTTACAGTATGGTGACCCAATCATTTTGGAAGCTCACCAAAGTCTCCCTTTTTGGAAGAGAAACTCTATTTTTAGAAAAAAAAATGCATTCATGTTGCCCTCTAAAACTCCCCCCAAACTCTTTCCTGGATCAGGTCAAATCACATGGATTGTTCCCATAAATCTTCCTATCTGTACTGTCAAACACTGACGTGCGTGTCTGTGGCTCCCGGGCTGAACTCCCGAAAAAATGATGGATCCTGTTTTCCTTTTGCTCCTGGTAATCTTTGGTTTAGGGTAACTTGCAGCGCCACGTACCGTGGTTCTCACTCAGATTAAATGGAGGGAACATTCAGCCAGCTCATCTGGTGCCCATCCTGGGAAGCGTGCCAGCCCACAGTGCCACAAGGGGGGAGGAAGAACACAAGTGTCTCAAAGCAGGAAAGAGCAACAGGAAGAAACTAGTCCTAAAATGGCAGGCGAAGAGTGCTCTTTGCCTTGCCTTTATTATTATTTTATATTTTTATTTTTTTGTCCTTTTAGGGCCGCACCCACGGCATATTCCCAGGCTAGGGGTCCGATCGGAGCTACAGCTGCTGGTCTACACCACAGCCACAGCAACGCCAGATCCAAGCCGTGTCTGCGACCTACACCACAGCTCACGGCAACGCCAGATCCTTCACCCACTGAACGAGACCAGGGATTGAACCCGCAATCTCATGGTTCCTAGTCAGATTCATTTCCTCTGCACCATGACAGGAGCTCCCTGCTTTGCCTTTTTAAATCATGGACAGGTTGATACATAGGTTAAGGCTGCCCTACATACCTTTATTTGGGAGTCAAGCAGACTCTTAAAAAGTAAAAGGAGAACTGACAAAAGAATTAAGGTATTTTCTCCTACATACATATTTTTTCGAATGTGTCAGTGTAATTGATAGCGTACGATGCTCTTGGGCCATTTTTCATTCCGATGGAGATACAGGATGCTGGGATTAATCGGTCTCTTTCTGGAATTTGTGTCTTGGTCAAGTGCCTATAATTTCTATTGAAGACTTTTTTAAAGCTAGTATTTGCAGCGAAAATGTATTTATAACTTAAAGGTGCTATGTACATTAAAGCCAAACAGAACAACAGCAAATGGACAATTTCTCGGCTTTCAAGTGTGTACGTACCACACAGCAGAAATGGAGCATTTGTAATTATTTGTAAAAGGAGGGCAACTGGGACACGTATCTTTTGAAATATCAGAAATGACAACCAGAGACGTTGCTTCGAGTCTTAAAAAAATCCATCTGGGTTTTCAAGTTTTACTATCATGAAATCTAATTTGTACATCAGGAAACCGGGAGGGGAAAATGATGGATCTGTTCGTGAAAAAGTGGACAACGTCTCAGGGAAATATTCAGGATCTTCCAGATTCCAAAGGGAGCCTGAAGTTTTTTGACATGGCCTATGGGACCCAAGGCAGATCAAGAAACCAAAGCAAACTGTCCTCCTGCAGTTTTTGGCAGGATCAGAGCTGGGCTGCAAGGCAGCTGGCTGCCTCCCTTAGGACTTCTCACCCTCTTGCGGATCAATCACTCTTTTAGACGAGAAATGGGGATTTTATTTGTCCCAAAGCTGAGGACAGCAGGGGTCACAAATTTTAAATTGAAGGGTCTTATCCATCATCCCCCCACCGAGTCAACTTCATCCACTATTAACGTCACCAGGGAGTCAGCAGAAAGCAGGTCGTGCACCCTGCTGGAGCCTGGGAATGAAAAAGTTTTGGTGTTAGGTCCTCCCATTGCTTAAGAATTGGGAGAAAATAAAGCGTAGCATTTCAGGCATTCCAAAAACAAGCAGAATTTGAGAAGCAGAATATTAACAGCTAAGAAGCCAAGATCAAAGCATTAAAAGTTCAAGAGGATAAGCAGGGAAAATAAGCAGGCACTAGGCCCGGGGTGGTTGCTGAAGTGAAAAGGACTCCGTCCTGCTGAGGCCTTTCCCTTCAGAAGCTCCAAAGGCAGAAGCGGGGCCAGGCCGACCAAGTGCAAAAGCACTGGACGAAAGCACAAAAGAGCAGCCACCAGGAGCGGACAGGGCTCTAATTAAACCCGGGTGAGACATGACAAGACGGTCCACACAAGGTTGCAACGGAACGGGGGCCTGGCTCTGGAGCCCATCACGTGCCTGCTCTTGACTAGAGGGCCAGGAAGATACCTCCAGCTTAGGCATGGCTGTGAACGAGAGGGAATCCAAGAGCAGGGTGTCAAGGCAGGTATGAGAACCTGCTTCTGTCTGTCAGTGACACCAGAGAACACGGTCCTATCAGCCCTCAGTGTGAGAGAGAGAGAGAGTGTGTGTGTGTGTGTGTGTGTGTGTGTGAGTATGGGTGTGAGAGAGTGAGTGTGTGTGTGTCTGCATGTGCAGCAGTAAGCGTGTGTCCATGCAGAGTCACCATATTGACACCTGTGATCCTTTGCAGTCCCCAAATCTGAGAACAGTCCCCACAACCTCAGCTCTCCTCGTGCACACTTACTTAGGGTCATTTGCTATTTTAGAAATATACAGGAGTTCCTGATGTGGCACCATGGGATCAGCAGCGTCTCTGCAGCACCAAGAGAGCCCTGCACAGTGGGTTAAAAAAGGATCCAGCATTGCCACAGCTACAGGGTAGGTCGTAACTGTGGCTGGATCTGATCCCCAGCCAGAAAACTCCATATGCCGCAGGGCAGCCAGAAAGAAAGGGGTGGGGGAGGGAGAGAAAGAAGGAAGGAAGGAAGGAAGGAAGGAAGGAAGAAAGGAAGGAAGGAAGGGAGGAAATACATAATGCTTTTTGCTCACTTTCCCAGGAAATGCTTTCCGGATTGAGCCTCCTCTAGAACAAGTCTGAAAGTAGAAAGCTATGGAGAGAGATCTTTGAACCTTCAAAGCCCCCCACAGAGCCATGTCTTTGCATTGAACACTGCTTTTGGGAGACAGTACGTGTACAGACAAACACCAGGCATTCGTGTTTTCCTAACACTGCTGTGTTTTATCCCATGTGATCCGTGTCTGTTACTGCCCTCAAAAAGGCCACTGTTGCGAGGGGCAAAAAGGCCAGCTAGACGATGCTTTGTACACACCCAAATCCCACTTGACAAACTATACAAGTTAACAAAGTATTTTGAGCTCAAAATGGTTTGATGAAGGAAGGGGGGAAGGAAGGAAGAATGAAGCAGGTGTTCACACACTTATTAAAAGAACTCTTTGCTTGTCCAATAAGATTCATTTCAAAATCCCCGTGGAGAACTCCAGATTCAACAGAAATTATTTAGCACCCCCTCTCCAACACCACAAAACAGAAGAGTGTGTAGTTTTTCGGGAACATACACTATGGAAAGTAAGGCTCACCTCATGTACGCAGAGTTTAATATTAGAATGAGAGAGGGGTTTTTTCCTGCCATGTTATCTGAATGACAGGCGTCAGAGATGATAAACAAGTTTGTCAGCCTTTTCCTGTACACGATTAAGTATTATGTCCAGGGGCGTTCTCTTAAAAGGACACTCTTTTCTTTGCTCCAGTAAACTTGCATCATCCTAACCACACCACGGATTGTCTACTTTGTGTTGAAAACAGGGAAAGCGTGTGAAGGCTGCTCGTGAAAAATCGAGCTCCTTGGTGTCCCACCCCTAGGCTAGGATGAGAGATTTTAAAAACCTGATATGGGCTCGGAGAGAAAGAGAGTCGTATTACCACCAACAAGCAGACAAGGCAGATTCCCATGATGCCAGGCCGCTGCCGAGGGGTGGGGGGAGGAGGGGGCACTTCAGGGCATTCCTTCAAGGGATTGATTTCCTATGTGATGTCACTGCCGCCGGCCGAGGCCAGGTTGCTACTTGCCCTCCACTTCCATGGCACTGCACCTGCCCTGGGGCCCGTCACCAATGAGGCTTTGCTGAAGCTCGGGTACAATATGGGCCATGCGGGTCCTGCTTCCTAAACTGCAGTGAGAGCTGTTATCATGATGTGGACTGAATGAGACAAATGAAATGATTTTTTTTCCTCTTAGGGCTGCACCCACAGCATATGGAAGTTCCCAGGCTAGGGGCTGGATGGGAGCCACAGCTGAAGACCTACAATACAGCCACAGCAACACCGGATCCAAGTGGCATCTGAAACTCCGGATCCTTAACCCACTGAGCCAGGCCAGGGGTCGAACCCGTGTCCTCATGGATACTAGTCAGGTTCTTAACCCACTGAACCACAGTGGAAAATCCTGAAATGACTTTTTAATGTGGGATTTGCTTTCGAGTAACCTATGGGGGTAAAAATGGATGCCTCGATAATTATTATTACTGGATGATGGGCACATGGGGTTTGCTATACTCTTCTCTTTATGTGGGGTGTGTGGCTGAAACGCTTCCTAATAAAATGTTTTTTTGAAAAATCTGCTAACATGCTTGGGGCAGGAAGCAAGCATGGCCATAGTGAGAAAACACATAGAATGTCTACACTTAACCTCATTTCTCAGGAGGAAAAAAGCAAATCAGTACCTGTTATTGGCCGAAATAGCCCAACCGTTAAGCACTGTCCTATCTGATCAACCCCGTGGCAAAGCCATTAAGCCCAGCACCAATTCCGATCAAACAGCTGCAAAAACAGAGGTGGCTCCAGCCCTGAAACCTAACCTAAGGAAAATGATAATTTAATTTTTTTAAATCTCTGAAATGAATCCATTCCCCCTGCATTTACAATAACAACGTTCCACTTGAATTATGCGTCACCATGACTATTTGAATTACAAATGGATGAATTATTCATTATCTGCAATGCGGCTGAGTGTTTTGGGCCCATGTGTTGAAAGCCAGCACTAAGCTTGCCTAAGATCTGGCTGGCCAGGAGAGGGTGGCATCTGGGGACTCTGGGAAGCAGGTTGCCCTTCAGAATCCTCAGCCAGAGGGGTGGAAGAATAGAAGGGTCCATTAGGCTGGAGGCAGCCGTCAACTTTGACCTCCTCGAGCCATAAAATGTCCCCACTGTCTCCTGGCTCCCCAGCCCGTAACAGCTGCTACCCACTGGCACCACCTACATTTTAAACCAGCTGGAGACAGAGTTCTACGTGATAAGCCTGTTATATTTGCAGAGTAAGCAGGAACACCTAATGGCCTGGCCCCCTAACGATTCGGGGACTGGCCTCTGACAGGCTACAGCAGTGTGTCCTGGCAAAGCGGAGGAAAAAATAATTAAAAGAGCCTTTGTCAAAGCTCCCTCTAAATCAACCTTTTAAATGTGCTCAGTTTAAGAGTCCCAAAGTGCCAATTCAATCACACTGGCCTCTAAGAACCACAAAAACCCCCAGGATAGCCATGGCCAATTAGTTAAGCAAGAGGGGTGTGTGGGTGTGTGTGTGTGTGTGTGTGTGTGTTCAGAGAATCAACACAGATGCTGAAAGAGCCCCCTGGAGAGAGGGCAGAATAACCCCCCAATAGAACTGAACTGTTCCTTTTTTTGGTTTGAGAGGGAAACAAAGGGGAAAGGAATAGTCAGAGAGAAGATGCTAGTAAAGACTGACGCGGATAATAAAACAGAGGGGGAAAGGTTGGCACAGCGGAGACCTTTAAAAGGGTGAAACTAAAACTAGTATTCTTAACATAATCCACAAAGAAAGCAAACCATTCAGCCATCTGCGACTTAGAGTGGATGAGGCAGGGGAGCCGGCAGAGACAGATAAAGAAGAAAACACAAGAGATGCCAAAACTAAGAAGGAAGAAAAAGGGCGGTGGTGTCAGAAACCAAACACAAGAGCAAGGATGAAACTGACAACGATGCAAAGTGAAAAAACCCTGCCCTGGCCCGGTGCTTTTGCCAACAAAGAAAATGTGTGCTTTTTGTAGACAACCCAGAAAACCTGAAGAAAGGCTTGCATGTATTTTTTAAGGCAGGGGGCGGAGGGGGGGAGTGGATGGCAACAATGGGCAGCCTTCACCACCACCCTGGCACATGGTTGTTCCTCCTGAGAACTGTGGACCCACCCTGTGTGCGGGAGCCGGGCTGCCAGTACACAGAGGTGTTGTTTGGTTTCCGGGGACGCCAGGAGCCACATCAGTGCGGCACGGGCTTCATTCCATGGGGGAGACGAGAGCCTGCACAGTCAGCTGCGCCCAGAAAGGAGGCCTGGCAGTGGGTGGCTACCCAAAGGAACAGGAATCTGGGGACTTAGAGGGTGCTGTGGACAATCAGACTTGTCACCTCCGCGCAGCTGGCTCAGTAAGACTCTGGTCTGCAAATTCCGCAATTGCTGCTCTTCAGTTCCTTGTGTGCACTGCTGGGGGCCTGCTGTGTCAGCCTTGATGCCAACATCGCCCCAGTAGTTTAAGTTTTCAAGCCATCAAGCCGAAGGCTGTTGTGTTGGTTTATTTGTTCTCTTAGTGATCATGTTATCATTTGGACCCAAGTTTTAAATTTCCCCAATTCTAATTGCTAGTGGCTCAGGACATTGGTTAGTTTCAAGTTCTGAAAATATGTTTGAACGCCTCTCCCAGGAGTGGGTAAGAAGTTAAAATAACGGAAAGGCTTGGCTCCGAGTTCAGTGGAATGTCAAAAAGCCCGTGTCTGGCTTGAATGGACTTTGTGTAATGAAATCTCAGCTGCCCCCTCTGCTATTCCAGGCCAAATCCACACCGGAGGAAACTGATGAAATTCAGCAAAAGCAAGGGGATTTGAGTATGTCTTGCAACATTCTGTTGATGAGGAGAATTAATTGCAACAGGCTATTGATACGCACCAATGGAGATCTCTTCTGTTTCATGCTGCATGAACGTGGGGGATCATTCAGAAATTCATCTTCTCATGTATGTAACGACGGAGCCCCTCCCATGTGTTCGTCATGACAGGAAGAGTGATGAAACCCTCTTATCAACAATGACCTTCCCTCCCTCATCTCAGGACTGTGGAAAAGCCCAAAGTTCTGCAAGCCTGAGATGTCCTGTTCCACCCAGACATGGAAGGCGTGCTGCTTCTCAGTCTCCTACTGCCCTGCGGGACTTGAGTTGTTTCACCAAAGGGACTAAGGAATCGGTCTCGGTCCAGCTTAGGTCACTAATGTATATTGCCTAGGTCGAGTGCCTGGAGCGAGAAATAGAGTTTAAAAATAAATGTATCGGAGTTCCCATGGTGGCTCAGCAGAAACAAACCCAGCGAGTATGAGGATGCGGGTTCGATCCCTGGCCCCTGCTCAGTGGGTTAAAGAGCAGGCATTGCTGTGAGCTGCAGTGCAGGTGGCAGACATGGCTCAGATCTGGCATTGCTGTGGCTGTGGCATAGGCCAGCTGCCACAGCTCCCATTTGACCCCTAGCCTGGGAACTTTCATATGTCGCACCTGTGGCCCTAAAAAAATAATAATAAATAATAAATAAATATATCAAGTTCTCTAACTGGGGATCAGCGCCAATCTCACTCATCCGTGTGATGGCTGACTCCATTTCCTTGATGATAAGCTCATAGATGACTGAGCCAGCCATAACCCATACAGCACAAGGAAATCTGCCCTCAGAATTGACTGGGCCATCTCACCAGCCCACAAGCAAGCCGGCCTGGACAAGGCCATAAGGAAGAGCTGTGTCGTGAGCTTGAAGGTCTATTTTCGTCCTAGGAATCTGACCCCACTTTTAACACACTGGCATTCACAATAAAGGTTAGGTAATTATATTCAGTGTTTTTCTACCGTCAGGTTGATATTCTGGCAGCTCAGGGGAACTGAAAACAGACCACTTAGCTCCCTGGAGCTTTTTGTGTATTCACGGCCCATGGTTTTGCTGCAGGAGAGAGAGGTGACATGGAATAGAAAGCAGGCCAGCTCACCAAACGAGCAAGTGGCCCGCTGCAGAAGGCCGCCTGCAGGAAATAGAAGGCAGGGCGTCCTGCCTTCAGGACACACCTAGTCTAACACCAGGCGGCCCCTGACCTCGGGGCCTTGACATGAGCCTTCAGTTCTTATACTTCTGAACTTTGCCATCAGCGTTTGGGGAACACGAGGGAGGAGAGATGAAATGGAGACAATGCACCCCTTTTATTACACATGTGAAAAGGGCAAGAGAGCCAATGATTAACGACCACATGCTCTGCGAACTTGAACAGTCACCGCTTTAACACCAAAGGCTTTCATTTTCTGTTCCACAGAAAATGCTGAAAAAAAGGACTAAGAAAACAGACATGCATTTGTGGCTAGAAACTGATGGGCTTAGATGCTTAACCGCCTTCTGTACATTGCACGTATATAGGTAGTTATCATTTGTTGAACAAGCTCTTGTGGTGTTTTCTTCTAATTTTCCTGCAAATTACATTTGAAACTTGGCTTGGGGATTATATTCAAAGTAAGTTTAACATGCTTTCAGTATCTTTCCTGTGTAATATTGATCATCTGAAAAAAGCACTTAAGACATTCTCTGTATACTACATGAATGAGCTTCATTTCTCTGGGAGGAAAAATTTAATTAAGTGAAGTTTGAGCGCCTGTGTTAAAACAATTCAAGTCAATCAAGGCAGTTTTTTTAATTGCATGTAAGATTCTCTTTTGGAAAGTTGACCGTTGGGAAGGTCTCTAGGCAGTATCTCCAGCCCTCGGTAGGGAGCTCCACGTCTGAGGGTAGAGGAGGTGTTTGCATCTCTTCTCCCAGCTGAAGAGTCACCACTTTGGAAGAGAAAAGACATGAGGAGTGAACAGCTTGGCTTTTTCCAGTGCCATGCTGGTTTGGGTTTCTGGACCAGGACTCACCACATTGACCCACGGGTGGGCAAAGGACAGGGCACATCTATAAACTCTGAGAAAAATGAAACTTGCTGACCCAACCAGGAGGACCAGAAATGGAAGTTTGAGGGGAAGGGAGAAAACTACCCAAAGATAACCTTGAACTTTAGAGGACAGGGAAAGTGGAGTGCTAGAGAGAAAAGAGTGGTGGAGGAGGTGCCCCTTACTGTTCAGCAGAGAATAGGAGGGATGCTTTGGGGTACGAGGCTGGCCTCCGAGGACGGTAGGTCACATACAGACTGACTCAGAAGCAAAGAGAGCTTGATATTTTAACACAAGGTGGAACTATGACCTCCCAAGGGTCATGGAGACATGGAGCTAGGTCCCTGACAGGGATCTCTTTGGGGGAGACAAGTCTTGTTCCAATAACAGAAGTGGTGAGAGGGTATCACTATATTGAATAACAAAGAGAATTAGATTTACTTAGCTCTTACTATGTACTCAGCATTATACTCACTGTCTTCTGTTAATGGTTTCCTTTAATCCAATGAAGGAGAGTCCCATTCTACAGATGAGGAAACTGAGGCTTGGAGAAGAGGAGTTGTCCAGGATGACTCAGTTGATAAGCACTGGAATCACAGCCCTTGCCTTCAGCCTTCTGAGAAAGCACGCCAGGCCCGAACATGCCTCAGAATATCTGTCACATCCATCGGTCCTTTGTGAAGCAGGCTGTTGTGCTGGAGTTGAAGCCGGACAGGAGCCACCGCTGAGATCTCAGCCAGAAGAACCCACTTCCTTGCCAGTCCACAGTAAGGAGGTTTACAATAAGCCCCATTTATCCTGAGGTAAGCCGGGAGCCAATTTGTCTCCACACGTCATACCAGGAGAAGGGTGTCCTGTATGGAAATTCATGAACCGGAAGGTGGAAGTAGCAGAAGAGCTTGTGGGTGGGGGTAAATGATGAGAGGAAATAACCAATAAAGTACAGGATGCTGCAGTGACTCCCTGGCCAAGGGAGAGCAGCAGGGCTCTTCTGGCACAAATTACAGCTGGGGGTACTTGGTGCAGGGACAGAATCTCAGCCATCCAAGTGTCCCCAGTAAGTCTTCTTCCTCCCAAAGTCCCTGCCCTGCTTCTCCATCTTGAGACACATCAAGGAGCCTAGCCTGGGAGTTCCGCCCCCAGGGAGAAGCAAACCAACCCAACTTCCTGCCTTGATCTGGAGCTGCCCAGCGCCCAGCAACCCTCCATTTAGCCTGGTTGGATTCGGCACATCTAAAGGTCATGTCGAGTCACTTGTCTGCCACCTGCATTAGACCGTGAGCCTCTTAAAGGCCAGAAGTGCTTTTCTGTCCCTGAATCACCAACACGAGACGTGCACTAAGACAAGGAAGCAGTAGCCAACTGTTTACCAAATGATCTGTGGGTCTTATTCTTCGAATGACAGTCCCCCAGGAAGGCTTTCTCCATGTGATTAGTCCTGCTCTCCTGGGCAGCATCACATAGCTATTCCTTCATTTATATGTTTCTCGAGGCCAGAAACTAACCTTGATCTATTATATCAAATGCCAGACCCACAACAGACTCTCCATAAACGATAACATAATTTTCACCATCCAGAGTTCCTGTTGTAGCTTAGCAGCTTCAGGGCCTGGTGTTGTCTCTGTGAGGATGCAGGTTCGAGCCCTGGCCTCGCTCAGTGAGTTAAGGATCCAGCGTTGCCGAAAGCTGCGGTGTAGGTCTTAGATGCCACTTAGTTCCAGTGTTGCTGTGGCTCTGGCATAGGCTGGCAGCTGCAGCTCTGATTCAACCCCTAGCCCGGGAACTTCTATAGACCATTGGTGGGGCTGTAAAAAGAAAAAAACACTTCGCCGTCCTTGTCCTGTGATCCCCCACAAAAGGAAAAAAGGCAAAATGCCATTAAGTCACATCTCTCAATCCTATCTTTGCATAATTCATGTCGTAACATTTTCAAGCCTAAACATAGCATTTTTACATTTATCTGTATGAAATTCCAACAGTCTTCCACTTTGTTTTCTGAAGTTTTTTAAATTTTGTCTCTTAATCATAATCACTCACACATCTGTCACTTGTATTTTCCTCTAAGTCTATAACAAAGGTATTGAGCAAGACACCCGAGATTCACCAATAGCCTCTAACACAAAGCTTTCCGCCCAGGAGGTTTTCAATAACACTTTTAAGAGAAAATAGAAACCTACTAAAAAACCTACTGATAACGTCTTGGCTTTTCCTGCTGTTGTTTGTAGGCACCAAGGCAGAAGAAATAATAAAGGGAACTGTTGCTGCTCGGGATGTTTTAAATCAGAATGTTAAAACCATAAGCCCCTAGAGGTCATTTCTTTCCAAGGTGGTGCAAGGAGGATGCAAGGGGGTGAGGAGCTGGCTAAAGGCTGCTGAGCCCTGGCCAAACATTGCCCACACCACCCCACCCACTTAACCCTAAATTAATCCACTGTTACCTTCTACGTATTGGGGTTTTGCCTAAGGCTTTGTTTGGGGCACCTGATGCCATTATGAAAAAGAAAATAGAAAATCAACTTCCTGGGTTCAGGGATGCCCACCCCACTTCCTACACGTACACACTGCATATGGTGCTTTCAGCCAGGCATCCTACAGGGCCGCTCATCACCTTCTTGTGGACGAGCAAGATGGGAAAATAGAGTAGAGTGAGGCTGGATTCTCAGCAAGCCATACGCTGTGCTGGGATGATTAATGAGTTGATTTCCACCTTGGGGGAGGTCTCTGACACTGTACCCTGGACCTGAGCAGCACGTCTCCCAGTGACCTGAAGGAAACATCAGCAGCATGTTAACCAAATGAATAGATGACAAAAAAAGAGGTGGGAAGGAGTTCCCTTGTGGTGCAGCAGGTTAAGGATCCAGCATTGTCATTGCAGCAGGTCAGGTTGATGCTGTGGTGCAGGTCCCATCTGGCCTGGGAACTTCCCTATGCTGTGGGCACAGCGGCCCCCCCCCCAAAAAAAAGGATGGGAACTGTTAAGATTAGAACATGTCAAAGAAATCTCTCTCTCTCTCTCTCTCTCTCTCTCTCTCTTTTTTTTTTTTTTTTTTTTTGCCTTTTTCTAGGGCCACTCCTGCGGCATATGGAGTTTCCCAGGCTAGGGGTCTAACCAGAGCTGTAGACACCAGCCACAACCACATGGGATCCAAGCCACGTCTGCGACCTACACCACAGCTCACGGCAATGCCGGATCCTTAACCCACTGAGCAAGGCCAGGGATCGAACCTGCAACCTCATGGTTCCTAGTCAGATTCGTTAACCACTGCGCCACGATGGAAACTCCGAAGAAGTCTTAATAACTTTGGTGTAAGATGAGATCAAAAGCAAAAGGCACAGCATTTCACAAGAACACATGCTAAATAACACTTTTAGATTTTCAACATCAATTGCAAAGATACAAAATGGGAGCCCTGACTTCAGCCATTCTTGTGAAAAAGCCAGGCGGTTTATCATCACTAATAACCCCAGCCTTTTAAATCTGAGTTGAGTGTTACATAAAACTAATAAAATCTAACGCAAGTTCTGTTTGCAACCATATAAATAAAGTATAGAGGTTAAGGAAGAGAAACTTCTAAACATAATCTGAACTGGTCAAAGTACCAAACGAGACCATGGTTTCAATCCCAGATGACACAAGAGGGACCTTGATAAACTGGGCTGTTTGCCAAGGAAAACAGAATGAAGACTCTATCAACCGCAATAGGTGAGGAAGTGTCCGAGGAAGCAGGAATGTTCAGTTGAGAAAGAGAACTCTTAGGAGGACTTTCAGAGGTCACCTTGGAGGGGAAACTGATGTATTTTGTGCAACAGCAGAGAGCAGAACTAGGATCAGGAGGGTAGTTCAAGGGGCACATGACATCAGCTGGCATTCCTTGGTCGTGAGCAACGTAAATCACCCGACGTGAATAGAGGCCTCCCCCCAGGCACTGGAAACATCGAGAAACAAGACGGAGGGCCTAAAGAAAGAGACGGCTCTAGAAGATCTTGGCATGAGGAACTGCTTGACAGTCTTGCCTGGAGCTGTGTCCAGAATTAAAAACAAAACAAAACAAAGCACCACCATTTCCATGGTCTCTGTATCTCTTTGTATCAAGTCCCAGAAGGATGAGTTTTACTAGACATGCTTAGGTCACATGCCTGCGCCTTGACTGTCCCAGGAAATGGGGTGAGTTTGGCAGAAGGAACTTCCAGAGATTTCTTTGACTTCACAGCAGGAGCACATGGAGAGCCTTCACTGTGCCACATAGGCCGCTCCCATGGAAGGCGCATTATGCCCCCAAAGAAAATCATGGTACTCTTAGAAAGTGGGGACTGGGCTTGAGGCGTACCCCCAAAATGAAAAGTGACCACTACATGGCGTTCAAGATGAAGAAATACTTGCTAAACATTAAAATGGTCATTCAGGGAGTTCCCTTTGGGGCTCAGCCGTTAACAAACCCGACAAGGAACCATGAGGATTCAGGTTCGATGCCTGGCCTCACTCAGTGGGTTAAGGATCTGGTGTTGCGTGAGTGTGGTGTAGGTCACAGACACAGCTCAGATCCTGCGTTGCTGTGGCTGTGGCCTGGGCTGACAGCTGCAGCTCCGATTTGACCCCGAGCCTGGGAACGTCCATGTGCCGGGGGTGTGGCCCTAAAAAGCAAAAATAAAATAAAATAAAATAAAATACAATAAAGTAAAATATAATAAAATAAAATAAAATAAAATAAAATAAAATAAAAAGTCATTCAAGATATTCAAGCTAGATCACAGGATCAATTGGGAGGGTCTGACCTGAAGGAGGAGGTATTGTTTGGCTGAACTTAGAGAGCCCCTAAATTCTAAGATGCAACAGTTCTAAGGCGTTTGCAAGCTGGGGATAGTCAGAATCATGGGAGGAGCTTTTTCACATGATTTCTACCTGGCTCTGCTCCCTTTCCCCGAGGTTCTCTCGCCCCCTTCCCATCCCTCATCTCCTATCTCTAGCTGAGAACCAAAAACCACATCACATGTGAGGTTTCGACTGCTCAGTCAGGACCTCGTGTGGGCGAAATAGCCCCAAAAAAGGAGACCGGATGCTAATCAAGTGGGAAAATTCTTTTTTCATTTAAAAATCGTTTTAAGCACTTGGAACGTCTAACTTGTAGAGTTAAGCGATGTAAGAAATATCTGTGAAAAATGAAAAGGGACTTGGTTGAAGAAAATTAATAGTTGGAGTTATCTAACAATGCTGCAAATGTTGGCTTCCTTCTGCTACTGCTATTTTGTTTGGAATGACTCCAATTTTCCCCTTGCATAAAAGGAGACAAGATCTGTTTGAAGCTGTTACCAGCACCAAGAGGAGGGACATTTGAATTAATAACCAGGAGGCCAGTCAGCCAGGAGCAATTTTGAACATAATCTTTTCCTTTGACTTTTTTTGTAAGACTGATATTTTGTTATATTATACTTGGTCCAACATGCCACTGCGGAGCCAAATAATTAATCTTTCCGACTCTCTTTACTTTTTAAATTGACCTAAGTAAAATATTTTAATTTATTTGTATGGCGGGCCCTTCTGCAGATTGCGTTAAGCTCTGTGAAGCATTATTCCTGAGCATAAAAAATTCTTTGGAATTTAGCGAGAAATAACAACATACCTAAGGGCATAAGCAGATGCTCCTGAAATAATGCTAAATGAACAGGGTATGGGACAAAACCGTATGTAATATACGACCTTCAATTTTCTTTTTTTTTTTTCCGATTTCTTGGGTCACTCCCGCGGCATGTGGAGGGTCCCAGGCTAGGGGTCAAATCAGAGCTGTAGCCACTGGCCTACGCTAGAGCCACAGCAATGCAGGATCTGAGCTGCATCTGCAACCTACACCACAGCTCACGGCAATGCCAGATCCTTAACCCACTGAACGAGGCCAGAGATGGAACCTGCAACCTCATGGTTCTTAGTCAGATTCATTAACCACTGAGCCATGACGGGAACTCCCATTTTGTTTCTTTGAAAGTAAATTTATACCAAAAAATTTTTCTCATTCTGTTTTACTCACTGTTACTCATACAGCAGCACTCTTTGCAAAGTCTTGTTTCTGGGCTTTGTTGTAATGCGCTTCTGGAGGCCTCAGGGGATTCTCCATGTGCTCAGGAGCTGGTCCCCAAAGATGCCACATGGTCCCCTTTGCTGTTTTCCTCCTCTCTGGCTCCAGCCTCCTTCCACCAAGAGACCTAGCATTCTTGCTGCTTCTCCAGGGACCCACAGTCCCCCAGGCAGCACCCTCCCAGGGCCACCAGGCATACCCTTGATGCCGTGGAGCTACCGTGGTGCCAAATCTGGACCAAATTCTGTGCTGGAGAAGCGGTCACCCCGCCTGAGCTTGGGCTAATCACGGTCACCTCCTCCAGCAGGGTCTCTACACTGCCCAGGCTGATCTTCCTAAAATTGACGTTGGAGTCCAGGTCTCTTCTGCTTACAAAGCCTTCTGGGCTTCCTAAGACCTACACTATCAAACCCAAACCTGTAGCCTAACTCTGTGGCCCCTGCTCTACTTCCGGCAGGGACTCCTTCTAAGAACTTACCCTCTCTTCCTGGGGACACTTAAAGGCCTTCCACAGCACAGCCAGTCCCCTGGCACAATCCCCATTCCCAGGGGCTAAAGCGGTCCTTCTACCTCAAACACCTCCCCCGTCAAAGCCATGCACCCAAAAGGCATCCATGCCTGGACTTCTCAGCTCAGACCTGCCTCCCCAGGAAGTTCTCCTGTGCCCTCTCCACCCCCCACAGCATGGATGCCCCACTCAGTGTCCCCACGGCACTTGGTCTGCCCTGTTCCCTCTATTTCTGTCCTGCTAAGACCAGGTTTCTACCAGCATTTATTGATGTTTGCCACTCTACACCCTTCACCAGCTAGTGAGCTCCTGGGCCAGGGGCCTTCTCCTCATCACTCCAGCATCCCCAGCACCCAGGACAGTGAGGCACAAATCACAGGTATGAGTGGAATCACAAGAAAGAACAGAACTGGAAGTTTCTGTCACAGCTCAGCAGTAATGAGCCCGACTGATATCCATGAGGATGCGGGTTTGACCCCTGGCCTCGCTCAGTGGGTTCAGGATCTGTGTGCGGTGTAGGTCGAAGATGTAGGTCGAATCCCGAGTTGCTGTGGCTGTGGTGTAGGCTGGCAGCTGTAGCTCTGAGTGGACCCCTAGCCTGGGAATCTCCGTATGCCACAGATACAGCTATAAAAAGGAAAAAAAAAATAAAGGTAATTCTGCCTATGAGAAGAAGACCTGAAACACACACACCTGCACAGTCTGGAAGCTTCCTAAGACTTCCAGGGGCACATTATCATTTCTTCCTAAAACCCAGGTGGGCATTTGCACCTCATGTGGGCTTTGTGAACACAGTCATATTTCCTGTTGAAAGGAAGGTGTGACCACATCTCGGATGGCACAGCCAAGGCCTGCCTTCCTTTCTCTCCCTTCTTTAAAGTGCGTGTTCAAAACCACCTCAAGTTACAGAGCAAGGGCTGAGGGAGAAGCTAATCTTAGCAGTAAACCTTGCATGTATCATGTCCAGATGATCCGTTTGGGAGAAGACAGTAGCAGTGGATACCTCCTGGCGTTGGCAACGATGTCTGGTCCCTTATGATGGAGCATCATCAGGACAGAAAAAGGAATGTGTATGTGTATGTGTGACTGGGCCACCTTGCTGTGCAGTAGAAAATTGACAGAACACTGTAAACCAGCTATAATGGAAAAAAATGGAACACATGGAATTTTTAAAAATAATAAATAAATAAATACCTCCGGGACCTCTACGAGGGATTAACTCAACTGACTCTGGAGTGCTGGTGCCTCCCCAACTGAGATTCGGCTCTGAATGCATTTCTGTCTGAAACTCAAGTGACTCTTAGAAAGGGATCATTGTAGATGTCACACACACGGGGCATCTGTTTCTAGCGAGCCTGGCAGGTCTGACTGTTATCAACACAAAAGTCACAGGATCGCTTGGTAGACAAACCCAAACTCACGCTGAGCCTAGGCTCTTGGTCACCATCACTTTAAACCTTGCCCAGAGTTTCCATGGCCAGAGCTTCCTGGGATTATGTGGAGAGGTCACCGAGCCAGTAACTGAGCCAGGAAGCAGAGGCTAAGCCATTTGATGGGCAGGCCCCAGCTCCAGCCATAAAATCACCGTCAAAACAATGTCATGGGCAAGCCTGGAATTTCTGGTGATCAAAGCAGGTGCTCTAAGCTTGCTAAGGCCTTGCCACAATCCTAGGCTTTTGATTAGAAAAGCATATGTAAATGTTTGACGTGGTGGTGGGACATTTCAGTTAAATTTAGTGAGCTTAGGTACAGGCAACAAAAGTCAGACTGCATTTTATTCAAGCAGCGTCTACAGGCTGCTTCTTTTTTGAGTTGAAGCATAATCGACATATTATGACCTAAGTTACAAGTGTACAATAGAGTGATGCACAATTGTAAAGGTTATTCTCCATTTATAGTTACTATAAAATATTAGCTCTATCCTCCACGTTGTACTATATATCCTTGTAGCTTATTTTATACATATTAGTTTGTGCCTCTTACTCCCCTGCAACCATTCTGCCCCTTCCCCCTTCACTCCCCTGACTGGTAAGCACTAGTTTATCCTCTATAGCTGTGAGCCTGCTTCTTTTTTTGTGATGTTCACTAATTTGCTATATTTTTTATTAGATTCCTCATATAAGTGATATGATACAGTATTTGTCTTTTCCCTTCTTACTTCACTTAGCATGATGCCCCAAGGTTCACCCATGTTATGGCAAAGGTAAAATTACACTCTTTCATGGCTGAGTAGTATTCCATTTTACAGCCTTCTTTATTTTGTTCTCTTGTTTGCTTGCTTTTAACAGTGTTAACAGGTGGTGGATGTTCTCCTGAGCTGGGCCCTTAGCTACCTCCCCAAGGCTTAGAATTGCAAAGTAGGATCCCTGCCTGACGAAGACTCACTGGGTACCTAATATGTGCCAGACATTGAGTGAATCACCAGGGATACAATGCTGAACGTGGCAGAGGCATCCCCTGCCTTACAGGGGTGACAGGCTACCAGACAGTGTGCCCTAGAGGTGAACTTGGCCTATCGTCAGGCTTTTCTGCGCAGCGGCAAGCACAATCTCTTTGAATCCTCAGCCACAGGACTGGTAGCAGCTCCCAAATGGTGAAAGGGCCCCTGTGACCACAACTGACAGCACACAATGGATATCCCCAGGGTTGAAAGTGTTGGAAAGCAGCCCAAAGTAGCCAAACTTGCCCTGCTTATGGTTGTGCCAAGGTTCCTGGATGTGCTTTTTTTATTATTATAATTTTAATAATGTTTCTGAGTCCAAGCTCATACTGCTCACCATACAACATGACAATAAATCAAGAGACAAATTGTTGGGACAGGGAAGAGTGACTTTATTCAGAAAGCCAGCTGGTGGAAAAAGAAGATGGACTACTGTCCCCAAAAACCATCTGACTCGTGTTAGATTCAGGCTTCTTTTATACCAAAAGGGAAGGAGGTGTGGTTGGTTGTTGCAGGCTTCTTGGTGTTGGAATCTTCTGCTCTTGCAACTGTCCCTCTAAGTCAGGTCACAATGATCCTGCAAACCTTCAGCAAGGCATTATTCTCTGTTCGGCAACGTTTTGTTTCTATGGGACTGGAAGTGTTATACCTTTAAAGGTCAGAGTCTTGCAGAGGGGCTCTCCTGTATATTTCAGCTATAGGCAACCTTCTCAACTTGTAACAAAAGCAATAGAATACAAAGGTTAGAGTAAAATAAAAAGATCCAATACAGAGTCAGTTTTGTTCTTCCCTATTACAACAACTACATTTTATGGAAGGTTCTAGAGGGGATTTGCCCTCTGCTAAGGACTGTACCCATGTAACCTGCTTCTCTGCCTTGCAGGGCTCTTCCTACTTAGCTTGAGAGGAGGGGAAAAGGAATCACAGAGCTCAGTCCTACTGTCCCTTTTGCCAGAGAAGTCTTCTCGCTTGTTACATATGTCCTGCAGGGGTGGCAGGATTTCTCCAGGCTACGAAACAGTGGGGACCCTCTTGCATCTCCAGACAGACAGTGCCTCTCTGCTGGAACCAGGCCTACCTCCCGTCACTAAACACGGGCATTCAGGGAGCAGTCTAGAGTCCCATTATCAATAAGGTCAGGTAGATCAAAATGTTTTATAAACCGAAAAGTGCCATAAAACTGCAGGATATTATTATTATTATTAATGTTATCATGACTAAATGATCATGCTAACACCCCTATTAGGCTTGCTGACTAGAGAAATTCAAATCAAGAATCATTATAACTTTATTTTTCTACTCTTTCCATTATCTTTTTATTCTTTCTTCATTGTGATGTATTTTATCTACAATACAATGAACAGGTTTTAAGTGTAATATCTGTCAAGTTTTGTTCATTACTCTTGGGCTAATAAAGTCAAATAGCTGTTTTAACACATAAGACAACACATAAATATATTAGTGATATTTAACTAATATAAACATTTAGAGCTACACATTTATTTATGGTACATATTGTGGACTAAGTGAATGGGACTCCTCCCCCAAAATTCAATTATTGAAGCCCCAACTCCCACTGTGACTGTATTTGGAGAAAAGGCTTATGAGAAAGGTTACCTGAGGTCATAAGGGAGGGGCTCTAATCCCTTTGGCCAGGTGCCCTCACAACTAGGGGAAGAGGAGTTCCCGCTGTGATGCAGTGGGTTAAGAATCCGACTGCAGGGAGTTCCCGTTGTGGCTCAGCAGGTTACAAACCCAACTAATATCCATGAGGATATGGGTTCAATCCCTGGCCTCGCTCAGTGGGTTAAAGATCTGGAGTCACATTCAATCCCTGGCCCAGGAACTTCCATACGCCACCAGTGTGGCCATTAAGAAGAAGAAGAGGAAGAAACTCTAGGGCTCTCTCCTTGCTGCACAAGGAAGCACTCATGTGAGCACACAGAAAGTTGGCCACCACCTACAAACCAAGACAAGAGACCTCAGCATGAAACCTATCTTGTCAGGGCCTTGATATTGGACTTCTAGCCCCAGGACTGTGAGAGAATAAAATTCTATTGGCTAAGCCACCCAGTCTAAGGTATTTTGTCAGGACAGCCTGAGCAGATTAAAACAATACATTTTCGACTGCGTTTAATACAGGCAGTGGATAATATCTCTAAGCTAACCACTTTTCCAGCTTTTGTTTGTTTTCAGATGGTGGCTTTTTGTTTTCAAATGGGAACTTTTTGCCTAAATTCTTTTAATCAGTAGGATGTTGATTCTGTGAACTAGAAATGATTTCAATGTTGTAAAATGGCCATTGCAAGTAATTATAACATATTTGTCTTATGTGCTCTGTCAGGCACCAATCCAGTAAATGTTTGAAAATCTGGAATATCTGCAAAGGTATTTTCTTTTTTTTACTTTAAAAAAAATTTTATTATCGTCAATCTACAATGTTTATCGATTTCTGCTGTATAGCAAAGTGACCCAGTTATACATATACATGCCTATTCCTGCCAAGGTATTTTTGTTTGAACAGGCAAAGTAATTCTGTTCACAAGCCACCGATTCAACACGGCAGATAAAGAACTACAGTGCAAATGAGATAAATCAGAAAGGAAGGTCAGACTGACTGCAGTCTTCAAGAGAACATATGAGACTCCCAGACAAACACTATCAGAAGTTAATTTCACAACATGTGATCCAGAGTGATTTACAAACCAAATTGTGATTTCTATTAGAGTTCAAACCAAAGAATCAGACTTTGATGGCATGCCCACATAGCCACACAATCAGACTTCAGGATGGCTTACCCCGAACACATACACACAAATGAGACACAGAAAGAACAGGGAAGAAGCAAATTTGACCTGAAGCTGACCTGCCTTCTCACCGGCGCCTCTTCTCTGCATGGCTCAGAAGCGCTCCTGGAGGCCCTGAGGTCTTCCTCAGGTACCACATCCTCTGCCGCCTGCCCCAGGCTTCTTTCTTCAGTCATCTTCCCTATCACATACCATCTGCCTGTGCTCCGCTTTCCGTTAGGAAACTGATAAACTAATCTCTGTGCAGTGGTTGGGTCCCTACCCAACTCATGCCTCCTTCCGGCCAGTTAAACAGATCTGTATTCAAACAAGGCTCTTGCAGAGACCAGGCTTAAATTTACACAATCCGCTTGACGACGCCAGTTCTAGTCTTTGGTCTCTAGTCATATTCGACCCAATAATCACCTTTATCCAATTTGGTTAATTCTTTTTTTTCCTCCCCCACAGGAATATAATACCACAAGAGTCACTTAAGGTTTGAGATAAATATCACCCTTGGTCCCATGAATGCTAATGTCCATAAGAAGTAGTTTTAAAATATAAATCAAAACCAATTTGCATTTTGAAATCTAAATGAACCACTTTTTTTTGCTATTTATTTTTACTGGCTTGTTGCCTGTTTGGGCCGCTATAAGAAAAGACCATAGACGGGGCTGCTGAAACGGCACACATTTATTTCGCACAGTCCTGGAAGCTGAGAAGTCCAAGATCAAGATGCCCGCAGATTCGGTGTCTGTTGAGAACCACTTCTCAGCTTGCTGACAGCAGTCTTCTTGCTGCATCCTTACATGGTGGAGGGGAGAGAGAGAGAAAGAGAGGGGGGAAGACAGAGAGAGAGCATCCTAGTTTCTTCCTCTTCTTTTTTTCTTAATTTTTTTTTTTTGGTCTTTTATCTTTTTAGGGATGAACCTATAGCATATGGAGATTCCCAGGCTAGGGGTCCAATAGGAGCTGTAGCCACTGGCCTATGCCACAGCCACAGCAACATGGGATCCAAGGCGCATCTTCGACCTATACCACAGCTCACGGCAATGCCGGATCCTTAACCCACTGAGCAAGGCCAGGGATCAAACCTGTGTCCTCATGGATACGAGTTGGGTGTGGTAACCACTGAGCCACAAAGGGAACTCCTTTTTTTGTTGTTTTTATTAATTTTTTTAATGGCCACACCCATGGCATATGGAAGTTCCCGGGCCAAGGACTAAATCCGATCCTTTAACCTACTGCTCTCTTCCTCGTCTTATAAGGGCACTCACTCCATTATTGGGGCCCCATACTCCTTATTTTACCTAAACTTTACTTCCCAAAGGCCTCACCTTCAAATACCATCACCTTGGGGGTTAAGCCTTCAACATAGGAATTTGGGGGGTACACAAATGTTCAATCCATAGCAGTTAGTGTGTGTTATGCCAAGGTACCTAAAGTTGTCCTTGAGTAAATAAGAAGCGAATTTCTCCCGATGAAAGTAAATTGAAGATTTAATAACATCTACAATCCCCAGCAGGAGACATTTCCTCTGGGGTTGAGCTGCCAACAAAGTTGGAGTGTCCCCAAATGAATGGTTTAAGAGAACTTCTGATGTGAAATAAACACCATTTTCTTGGGGACCATGTAACGCTTCTCTTGGGGCGAGCTTCTGGTCTGGGGCTGTTTTGCCTTGGAGAAAATGGTCTGACATTAGGATGGCCCATCTCCTCTCCAGGAGACTGTTAGACCAAGAGGAGCCATTAAATTCCTGGACAAACCATCCAAGGGTGGCCAGGTCTCTTCCTCAGGAGGAACAGCCAACTGTTAACGCTGGGAACCCAGCCCTTTCATCACTTCGTTATAAAGTGGCATTCCCAGAAATTAGAATCGGAGTCTGAAACTCCAGTAAGAACTCCACGTGTGTTTGAAGTCTAAAGAGAAGAATCAGCTGTGCCTGCTGTCGGTCTCAGAGTCTGAAATAGTTCCCTGCTGATTCATAACGTAAACATAGGGGTTAATTCCCTCCTTTCAGAAATCTGCTGGGGTGCACCCCAATTATTATTATCTGCATTCAACCATGAGAGCATGATGAGCTGAAAGGCTGCCAGCATGGCCGTTTGCCTTTCCGGATTTAAATAAATAGATCTGGCTTTGGGCAGGCTTTCCAGACTGACGTACACTCCAGACATGAGTGTTGTTTTATTAAGATATATAATGACATAAAAATATTTTTATAATCAGTATATCTTCTTCAGCTCTAAAATCCAGGACAGGGTTTTCAAGGCATCTCGTTTGCACGGATCAAGTTGACTGGTCAGAAGCACTGACGAATGTTGGAGGGGATATCATGTTTATTTATAACAGATTGATATTGTATCTAGTTTCTGTGTACTAGGAAACGGAAATAGGTTTGCGCAAACCTTTCCCCGCCCCCATAACCTAAAAGACAGGAGACACTTCATCGGAGCCCTTCTACCCTATCATGTGATGTTTTCTCTTTAAACAGAATAGGAATGATCTGTCTTTGCAACTTGTTGACTTAACCCAAGCTTTTGGCTTGACTGAAAGGGTTCCCTGAAACTAAAGGGCTGTTCTTTGAAGGGAATCTCTTCCTAACCACGTCCCTTTAAGAGTTCATTTTAAGGATCCTACCTCTCCTGATTGTTTTCACTTTGGTACACCATCAAAGGGGAGGAGTCGGTGAAAGGAAATGAAACTGAAACGTGGACCTGGGCATAGCTGATCGAAGGTTCTTCATTTAAGGGTGAGTTCCTTTTCTCTCATTATGTTGTGCACTCTGAAAACAAGCCCTTGAAATGGGGGTCACGGTCTTTAGGAGACCCCAAGAGAAATCACTCTATGCTTCTTCCCTCCGGGAGTCCCCCATCTCATTAGGCAAAACAGTCAGGCGTAGGCTCTCTTAATGGGCAACAGAATAAAACATCAGAGAAGGTAAATACACACCATGCACCGAGAAGCACACAATTTAAGTTGGAACGTGACTATATAAAGAACAATAAATGAGGCACTGTATACCCATAACGTGTGAGTACTTCCAGGTGTACCAATATGCAAACACTAGCACTGAGGCTTCCTAGAGTATTTGGAAACAGCCTAAATAAAGAAGGGTCTCTGATAGGGATTTCTCCAACCAGGGTTCTTTCCACCCATCCAGCATCAATGTAGCCTCTTCTCTAAACCTTTTTTAATGTATTAACTTGTTTCATTCTCCTAAGACCTGTGTATAGACCCAGTATGATCCCTATGTCTTAAAGCACAGAGAGATGGAGCCAGTTGCTATGTCCTGCTATAGACACTGCTTGCCTTCCCTCCCACTCATCTCCCTCGTCCGTCTGGGCACCACCTCTTCCCAGGACACGGCTTTTTGACTCCTGCCTTCTTGTTCCCTCAGCTGCCTGCACAGTGTCCTGGGTATATTTCGTCCATGATTCTCTCGATGAAAACTTCTACCCTTACCCCTCACTCTTAGACTTTGGGTAACCTGAGGGCATGAATCCTGGAGCTCCCAGTCACAGAGCTGGTGTTTGAGCTCAGGCATCCAGCTGCAGGGGCCCACCCTTCACCGAGATGCTAAGAGTTTGCCAGGCAGGTGTGAAGTGCCTTTTGTGGGAGAGGGTTCGAGTCATGGACTTTGGGAAGTGACAGAGGGAGTGCGTGACATTGGAGGGCGGGGTGCATGTCAGTGGAGCTGAAAGATTCAGCTTTCGGAAAGTGGATGGTGATTGGATGGAGTGGGCCTTTGGCTTTTCAAACCAGGCGAAGAGCCCCCTTGGCACACGTGGTGATGACCAGAGGGCTCATGGCCATCAGATCACCGTGGCGTGTTGTTTAAGTCTCCTGAACATTCACGACAGAAGAGCTTGGATGCCATTATCTCACAGCACATCACTCTAAATTGCAGTTTCGGAGTTCCCTGGGGGCCCAGAGGTTAAGAATCCACAGTTGTCACTGCTTTGATGCAGGCGCGATCCCTGGCCTGGAAACTTCCGCATGCCCAAAAAAATGTAGTTTTATATTATACTATAGGATGCGACAGCACCATGACATTTTTCTTTGTTTCTCCTTCCTTTTGCTATCTGGTTCAAATTGTTTCCTTAATGTATTTAGAAAATCAAATTTCACGTTACAGAAGTAATGCAAACTTGTCTAACTCAAGAAGAGAGCCCATAGTTACATCAATTAAAAGTTATTTCTCCTCCTAACACCCTTCCAACCTTACTTTCCTGAGGAGGTAATACTTTTATCCACGCTTGTCCAAGGAGATAACAATACCTGTGCACAAACTCGAGGCGATTGGTCGCTCCTGTGACAACTGTGCAAGCAGCACATCCTTTATTGCGTCGCTTGCTTTGCCCACTTAAGTATCCTTCACCGTCTACCCTTCAGCACGGTGTCCACACTGTTGGTACTTCACCCTTCCCTCCTGATGGATGGCTTCCAGCTTTGCAGCTCTCCAAGCAACGCTGCAACAAATCTCTCTGCATAGCCATCCCCCTTTCTTGAGCCTTTACACATTAAAAGTTATACAGTGGCCACTGAACTTTTTTTTAAATCAGTGATGTGCTCCTATCCCACAGGGAAATGACTGCCTAAAATTTGCTCCCAAAAACAAATGGCCTGTCCAGGCATAGAGAAGTAATTATGTTCCATAGTCTACTTCTGGCACGTTGTGGGAAACAGTTTCCAGTAAGTGTAAACTCACATTCTCCAGGATGATTTTTCTCAGTCTACATACCTAGTGTGCACTGCTGAAACAAAGCTTTTTATAAGACTACTCATTGGAAGTTCTTATGTTTTCTGCTTGACAACTTTTTTTGGCCACTCTCGCAGCATGCAAAAGTTCTTGGGCCAGGGACTGAACCAAACCACAGCAGTAACCAGAGCCAAGGCAGAGACAACGCCAGATCCTTAACCTGCTGAGCCACCAGGGAACTCCCAACAGCAACTTTTTAAAATAAAAGTCAGGACGTCAAAGAAGTCCCAAGTTTGACAGGTGCTCCGAGGGCATGAAGCTTGGCCAGTTTGACAAGAGCCAGCAGGCTCAAGGAAGGACCTTGCTCTCCTCTTGAAGAGCAAGGCTCTCTTTTGATTTCACCTCTCCACTATCAAGGCCTCTTCCATGTCAACAATAACAAAATTCTAAGTCTTACGTGTGACATGTAGACAGGTATTTGGACACAGAGACGACAACAATTATTTCTTATTGGCCAAAAAGTCTAAAACAAAACAGAAAGAAAGGGCCAGAGTTCTGCTTTCTCTAAGCCACTGGCTCTGCTGTCAACGCCCCCCAGTGTGGCCGACTTTCAGTTCCTTACCTCGGCAGGCTCCCCTCCCCCGCTGCTCCTACGTCCTCTCCATGCCCCTCTTACGGTCTCAGTTTAAGTCCCTCTTGCTCAGGTAAGAGCTCTCTCTCCCCGACACCCCCTGCCACTCTCATGGTAGCCTGTACTTCTCCCCCCATGAATGGAAGCTCCGTGAGGGGGACTACACCCGCCTGGTTCACTGCCATGTCCCTGGTGCCTGCAAGGACACAGGTGGCCTCAGGCCCTCATATGTGCCTCCCACTGCGGTCTAGCCACAGTTCCAAGTGCTTCATACCCTTTATTTCATTCCATTCTCAAACAACTGCAGGGCATGGTACTCCTTATATGGAAGACATACAAGCCAATGTTTTAACCACTGGGCTTTCTCATCATGCCAGCTTTCCCCTTGAACTTCTGACCAGTCCAGTCTTCAGCCCCTTTCGCAGCCCTCAGCTCATCTGGGATTTGGGCATTCCTGACACTTTTCTTCGGTTTCCCCTGTTCCTTCTTTCTGTCTTAGGTATTTGCTTTTCTTACCAGCTTTCGGACTTGGCCCTTTAGGTGGAAAGTTGGGTACAGAGCTCCTGGTGCCTCCATTCTGTGAGTCCCAGGTGTGAGTCTATTATGTCTTGTGAAGCCTCCCTCTCTTCCAAAGTCCCAGGCAATGGAATCATGTCCATCTTTCCCCTGAATTTTAAGAAATCAGCATTCCACAAATTTAGAGTTTATAAAAATTGTACGGTCTGAGCCAGCGACCCAGCATTCCACCAATTTAGAGTTTATAAAAATTGTACGCTGCCTCGCCGGCGATTACAGACTCTCTCCCAAGAGGCCCATAAGTAGCACTGCGTGAACTCGATTCCTGCCTTGTTCATTAAAAATTACCGAAGGCAGCAGTTTTCCTCGTTCTCCCTGTTCCCTCTGGGAAATGAAGTGATCCACAAGCTAAGTCAAGACTTTTTCTGGAGCTCTGCTGTGAAAGGAGCGAGACCTCCAGGGGCGGTCCCATCGCTGCTCCTCCTTGGCCTGTTTCCTGACCTGAGCTGGGGGCACCTGCCATGCTTTCTTTCTTGTCTCAGCCACCATCAATTCCATCCATTTTCTGCCATAGTTCTGTCTCTCTAAGGACATGTGGCAGCTTTTCCTCCGCTCCTCACCCCATCTTCCCAACCACCCACAGACACAAACACACACACACACACACACACACACATGCACACGCATACACATGCTGAATTACACAGAAGAGGGAGCCAGATGGGCACAACCATATTTTCAAGATGCCTTCTTATATTTTCTTTAATTTTCTCTTTAGTCACCTGTTTTCAAACTTTGCTATGCTACAGTCTCATCTCCCTACTCCCCCCCAAATACTCTCTCTCTCTTACATACACACCCACACCCACACCCACCCACACACACACACACACACACACATACGCACGCACATGCACACATGCATGCACACAGGCACACAGGCACCTAGTCTACCAGCACAATTCCATGTTGTGTCTCCCCAGAGTTTAGCACAGTGCCTGTGGCTGATCTGTAGTACTAAGCAGGCAGAACCCCGCTCCTGACACTTTAGTACCACCTCCTAGTTTCTTTTCCATACCTCTCCTGAGCCTTGGGCCCCCCAAAAACATGCCCCCAGGACCTACAAACCCAGGACCTGCCCTAACAGCCAACTCCAGTTGAAGGCTTCTCTCTCTCCCTTGCCCTTTGCTCCCGTGCTCACCCGGTGTCTCCCTCTCAGGTTTCTGCTTTCCTGTGCAGATGGGTGTCTCCTCCACGCTTTTCTTTCCTCATTTCCTTATGGTCAGTTCTTACCTACTCTGTTTCAGACCCTCACTTGTCACTGATTTGACAAACCAATTCAAGGGATAGATAATCAACTAACAACAATAACAAAATTTTAAGTCTTACGCGTGACAAATAGACTTAGGCATTTGGACAGAGACGAGAACAATTATTTCTTCTTGGCCTATAAGGGAAGGCTACAGAGAAGAGCTATATGTGAATTGGGTCTGGAAGGATGAATAGGAGTTTGTCGGCGAAGGACAGGAAGGAACTGGCAAGGGCTGAGCACAGCACTACACAGGAAAGGCTAGCAGAGCATCTGGGAAGCATGGGCAAGGGAGTGGCTTTGTTTGCCAGGGCAGACAGATCCTGAAATAGCACGTAGGAGGCCCTCCGTAAATGTTTATTTTGGATTTTGAATGACGTAGGATCAATCCTGATGTTATGCCATTCAGGGAAGTCAAAATTTTAGTTTGTCAACAGTAAGCGTTCAACAGACATTTTGGTTTGGTTTGGTTTGGTTTGGTTTTTTTTGGTCTTTTCTAGGGCTGCACCTGTGGTATATGGAGGTTCCCAGACTAGGGGTCTAATCAGAGCTGTAGCTGCTGGCCTGCAACTCAGGATCTGAACCGCATCTGCAACCTACACCACAGCTCACAGCAATGCCAGATCCTTAACCCACTGAGCAAGGCCAGGGATCGAACCCACAACCTCATGGTTCCCTGTCGGATTCGTTAACCACTGAGCCATGATGGGAACGCCAACAACAGACATTCTTAAATCAAGAAAGTGGCATAAATAAATCTGGAAGATTTTTTAAGGGATAACTCAAGATCGTGTATAAAATAGATTTCAAAGGAGAAATTTGGGGGGACTATAGCATCACACTAGTTAAATACTTTAATGGATCATCAATTTTGATTAGGTTTATTATCCTTTCCTTTTCTGCATGTTCTCCAACTCATCTTTGTCATTTGGAAATCACTTTACCACCCTACATTAAATATTCGCTTCATGCTGAGGCTTGATATGTTGGCATAGAGGCCTCTGAAACCGCTGACTTTGTTTCTGCCTCTCCAAATGGTTTTCTCCAAAATTCTCACTCATGTTCATGCTTCCTTTTCAGTGGCCCTTGCTGCCCTCCACACCAGCTTTTCAGGGATTTATACTCACTCTTCCTCTGTCTCCACTCCAAATCCTGCTCGATGCACAGCTTCGTCACCACGAGGCAGTCACTGCCTGAGTTAACCTCTTTCAATTTGTGTGTTGGCCTTTTGACCCACTCTGGAAGATGCAGTGCCTTAATCACTTATATAAATGACTAGAAAGTGAGTCTTTCCAGCTCCTTGTCAGACCATCCTGGGAAATATTTGGGGGCTAATGGTTCATGTAGCATTGGTCAGTTCTCATGACGTGACAAGACTCCTATTTGTCCTTTATTTGGTGCCAGCCCCACCCAACCCCTCCTCTCCATTAGTCTCTGAGAGCACCTGGACAAGGGGGTGTCAGATGAGGTGGAAAGGTGATTGTCACCTCATTGGACCTAGTATATGATTTTTACCGGGACAAATTTTGGAAGAAAGAAGTTTATCTTTAGCATCTCACGCCAAAGAAGAGATTTATTTTTTAAATAAAACACGATGGAATTTTGGATCCAATATTTTTTCTTTCTTTGAAAACTATTTGCCACATAATTCTATGGCAGCCCGTATGGACCAATGGCAGTTCCACACAAGTTCATAGAATGAGTCCTATGAACTTGGGAAGTCTTTCCTTCCCACCAACATCCTCAGTACTAGCTCATCACTCACCACTCAGGCAGGAGAAAGCTCTCCCCACACTAACATACACTCTTGAATTCCTGAGCCATTCTCATTTGTAAAAAGTTAAGCATCCATGGTATAACTTGTGATGGGTTCAAAAAGACTGTCTCTGTACTTTGTCAAGACACGGACTGTATTTAAAGTCTAAAAATATTAACGAAACTCAGTCTCTAGAGAATCATTGTCCAACCCTCCTAATTTTCATTTTTATGGCAATTGTATCAAATCTTAAACTAGCAAACAAGAAGTAGATTCATGCACAAGAACTATTGAATGGAATTCGATTTTCTTTCCTTGTTTTCTTTTCTTTTTTTTTTAACCAAAGAAGTCTCAAGAAATTTTTTATTTGCCAGGATATTTTCTGAAAATGACTCCTATTAAATTTCTTAGAGACTTCCAGGATAACCAGATGCTCGAGCTACAGACCTAGAAGGAAGAAAGCAGAAAACCTCAGGAGGGAAGATTATTTTTAAGGCCCCTAAGGCTGAGGCATGAGAGTCCTATAACGGGAACATTGTGGTTGGTGGTTGGGGCCCTAATTCTTTACCCTTCCCTGGACCGATCCTGTCTTGATTTAAAATTTTGTTAGATTGCTCATGATGGATTTTTTTTGCATTAATTTTGATTTTTTAAAATATTTTTTTAAATTATAATCAATCTTAATTCAATATCTTGGTTCCCCTTGAACTTTTCACTGAAGACAAGAGCTCACTGACTTCACCCTCCTCTTAGTCCTGCCCCCACGGCCTCTGCTATAAGATTTTCACGTTCTTCCACCTGCCAGAGTATATTTCTCCTCCTCTACTTTAACTTTAGCCAGGTGATCTGCTTTGGCCAATAAAAAGAGACAGTAATGATGACGTGTTACTTCCAAATGGAACAAGACCTTGCATGCTGCCACTTGCCCTCTTTCACTTCTTCCATGACCATGAGAAGACTGTTCCTATGGTCCCAGGATGAGAAGCTACATGGAGCAGAGATGGAGAGATAGGTGCGCAGAGGCAGCCAGGCCCATCAGCAAGGCCCACCCTCAATCAGACAACCTTCAGCCAACATACCAACATATGAACTAAATGCATGCTTATTGTGGAGATTTTATGGTTATTTGTTACACAGCAATGTTTTACACACATTAGCAATTACTTCACCCGGATGTTTAGTGTGAGTTGATCCTAATAACACTTGTCAGTAATTAGCTTCAGAATGGCAATGTCTAGGCTCATTGCAGCCGCAAAATATAATAAGAGATTTGCTGGACACTTCAGGGGAAGTCCTTCCTTTCTTTTATAAGACATACCATGTCCTCTCTCTTGTTCTCTTCCTTACTTCTTTTTTTTTTTTTTTGTCTTTTTGTCTTTTTTGTTGTTGTTGTTGCTATTTCTTGGGCCGCTTCCGCGGCATATGGAGGTTCCCAGGCTAGGGGTCTAATTGGAGCTGTAGCCACCGGCCTACGCCAGAGCCACAGCAACGCGGGATCCGAGCCGCGTCTGCAACCTACACCACAGCTCATGGCAACGCCAGATCCTTAACCCACTGAGCGAGGCCAGGGATGGAACCCGCAACCTCATGGTTCCTAGTCGGATTCGTTAACCACTGCGCCACGACGGGAACTCCCATCTTCCTTACTTCTTTGTAAGAAAGTAGTATATCTCTGAAGGCCAATAGCTGACATCCAAAGGCCTCAAGGGGAACCAGCCTGAGTATATAGTCTGTCAATGGAGGAGTATAGAGTCATGACGACAGCAGAAAAATAAAGCAAAGAGCTTGATCAAACCACACCTGAAGTCTGACCTACCTCTGGATTTTCATTTATTTAATTCAGTACCTGTCCTTATTGTTTAAACCAGTTTAAGTTGGGGCTTCTTGCAGCTAAAAGAACCCTTCCTAGCTAATTCAGACCATATGACTATTTCTGAGCTCACTTCAGGACCCTCTTTCCACATTATTTCAGATTTAATAGATGAAGCTTCTGAGTGATCTGAAATAAAGTCCAGGAACAATATTCATTGTCTTTATCAAAAGTTCCACACTCCTTCCATCAGGCTTTCTCCATAGAGAGCTTCCCAGGGCTCAACTGCCTTTATTGCAGGTGATGTCTCTCCCGCCCTCAATGTGGCCATAATTACCAAGCAACTTCTCACCTTTCTCCATGCTTCTCCTACTTTAAAATGGAAAACAGAGGGAACTGATAAAATCAGTTATGGTATTTTCATATGACCGAATATCATGTATCCATTAAAAATAAGGTACTGGAGTTCCCGTCGTGGCGCAGTGGTTAACGAATCCGACTAGGAACCATGAGGTTGCGGGTTTGGTCCCTGCCCTTGCTCAGTGGGTTAATGATCCGGCGTTGCCATGAGCTGTGGTGTAGATTGCAGACGCGGCTCGGATCCCGCATTGCTGTGGCTGTCGGATCCCGCATTGCTGTGGCTGTGGTGTAGGCCAGTGGCTACAGCTCCGATTCAACCCCTAGCCTGGGAACCTCCATATGCCGTGGGAGCGGCCCAAAGAAATAGCAAAAAGACAAAAAATAATAATAATAATAAAAAATAAAAAATTTTAAAAAATAAAAAAATAAGGTACTTATTAATTCAGCAAAAACCCCTACTCTGTTCCAAGGACTGTGCTATGGACGAATACTTGATGATACGGGGAAATGCTAAATATAGACAAGCCATAGAACATACTTAGAGTATGATTTCAAATACGTGAAAAATGAGTGTGTATACATATATACACATATCTACATGGAAAATTAGACTGGAAAGCTATTCTAAAAATATTCATAAAAATTATCCCTCAATAGTGGAATAATGAACCATTTCTTTTCTTGGTTCTTTTCCACAGCTATCACATTTTCTATGATTAATTCCTGTTATGTCTGTACGTAGGAAAACTACCGGAGGAAGGAAGTCATGCTGGTGTCCTTGATAAATTTAATAAATCTTAAAGTGTCCATTATCTTTCATTCATTAATATTTCTTCTTTCATTAATATTCTTTAATGATTCACGAATATGTCTTCTTTCAATGAGCCTTGATGTTTAATATAGATTTACACAAGGTCATTGTGTGTATGAACTACAGACAGAACGAAGGAAAGGGATATTTTCAAGTGATCCGAAAATCATATTGACATTTAGAATTGCCCCTCTTTCCATGTCCGATTTGAAATTTGGAAAGAAGAAGCAGAAGCGGACAGGCCCTGCAGATCATGTTTACAGCTCAGATTCCTCAAAAGCCTGGATATGCTTCCAAGGGGGCAGGAAAAAGGAGAAATAGAGAGTGTGTCATGAGACTCAGCAACCTGGGGGTTCAATAGCGAGAGATACTCACTCCTTCCATCCCAGCTTGTAGGGAGCAGCTGACTGCCTTTAACTCCAGGACAGACTAGCATGGGGAAAACCCACTAGGCTGAGGTGTTTCCATTAAACATATCTGAAGATGTTCCTTTTAAAAGAAAGCAACTGTTAAGGAGACAGAGAAGTGGAAAGGAAGATGAAACATAGTTAGCATTTAAAGGATAATACAATTCATTCATCTTAGAATCTAGTAACTTAATCTCAAAATGATGATACAATAATTCAAGAGGAATTGGAATAAAGGAAAAGAAATTGGAATGATTACGGCTAGAATACTCTACTTATCTATAAAACCTAATATTAAAAATTCTAAGAGTTCCCTCATGGCTTCGCAACTTAAGGACCCGGCGTTGTCCCCGCTGTGGCTCTGGTCACTACAGTGGCTCAGGTTCCATCCCGGCCTGAGGACATCTACACACCATGGACGAGGCCCCAAAAAAAGTTTTATTCAAAAACCATGTTGTATTATTACAAACTACATTGTTCTCTTCTTACTCTTCTATAAAATATTCACACACATCATTGCATTTGATTCTCACAACCTCCCTCTGTGGGACCCAGGACAAATATTTCCCTCCTCATTCTCCATGGTCTTCCTATAAATGAGACCCACAGAGACAGGGCTAGGATTAAAACCCAAGTCATATACAATCAGCGGTCTCGTCTACTAAAATACTCAAATTATTCTGCAGATGAGATCTAGAAAATATCTCATTTGCTTTTTTAATATTTTTTCTTGAGCTAGAAAAATTGACTACACCGGGTAAAAATACCCACACATGGAAGCACCCAGCACAGTCTCCATATTCAGCGGATATTCCAAAAATATAAGTTGACTGACAAGCACTTGATCTTAATAAGGAACAGATTTCTTTAGAAAATTATAGCCTTTATATTAGAATTTTCATTACTCTCCTTTACTTGAAACTTGCCTACATGCTACCGAAAGATTGCATCCTAGGGGATGAAAAAAAAAATTGTCTCAAATATCAAAGGGCTTGAAGCCAGAGTCTCTTAAGGTAGTAATTTCTTGCTCTCCCTTTTTTAATCAACTCGGTAGAAATTAATTTGGACCATATTTTTAAAGAAAACCAATCTGATGCTGAAAAGTTCACATGTAAAATGAAAAAGAGTAAAGTTGGAAACCACACAACCATCCCCAAATTCTCCTGCTAAGAAAATTGCCACAGTCAGAATGGTTTGCTGCTAAGAGGACAAGCTGGGGTTGGGTTTGGTAAAGACTGAATCCTCCTCTCAATAGATCCTGTCTGTGGCTGGGAGGTTTATGTCTGCAGAATAAACAGTAAACACATCATGGAAAGGGAAAAGTTCAATAACCATTCCGCTGGTTTCAAACATTCAGAATATTTAAGCTCGTGAGGACCAATCTCGGCAAATATGGGAATTTTTCATAGTTCCATCTAAAAAATTTTCAAAACGTGTCCTCCTCTCTGGAAACCTGGGGACGTGGTATTCTGAGCCTACCAACATGTGTGATCATCATAGAGCTTGTACACCAGATGGGAAAAAAAGTGCCCTAGAAACTGGGAACTCTGCTTCTTTAAAATGACTCTGCTCATTCCCCACTGAGAATCCACAGCATAAGGACAGAAGGCAACTGAAAGCGCTTCCAAACTTCCAGAATTTTCTGGGCTGGCACAGTTAGTGTCCATGAACTTCCTTCTTCAGAATCGCCTGGTGCAGAACCTTGGGCCTCACCCTAGACCTTTAGAATGAGACTCTCTGGGTACGGCGCCTAGAAACCTGCATTTTAACAGATGCCCCTGAAATTTGAACACCATGGATCTCATAGCTACTGAAAGAGCAAGATAAATGCAGCGAGGGCCAGCAAGGGTGAGTGCAAATAATGATGTGATGACAGGAGATCAAACTGGTGAGGTCAAACAACTAAACAAATGCTAGACAGAGTTCAAATAATAGTGAGTAAGAAGAAGCAAACTTGCCTCCACATGAGAGAAAGCTGAGCTCCCTGTCCAGCCCCTGACAGCAACTGGGGAGGTCAGGCGTCATGGGAGAACTGCCAGCCAGTCCTGACGCAAAGTGAAACTTGCCCCTTCTCCAGCTAAAGGGCTGGGGATCCCATGGGTGCCGTATCGTCACACAGCGTTGCTGTGCATATAAACTGAGGTCAGTGTGTCTCTCCTCTGCTGGTGTTAATGGTTACTGTTTAACAGCCGGGGCTCCAGGAAAAATAAAACTCTGACTTGCAGTATTTGCCAATTTCCATGGTGTAAATTCTCCCACCATGGCTAATTTCAAGCCACTTAACACAAGGTATCATTGAATGTGGGCCTAGGAAAATAGGCACAAAATGGCTCACATAAGCCAATACAAGCCAGTTCCAGCACAAGGGTGCCTCAACACACACACACACACACACACACACCTCATATAAAGACACTCCTCATCTTTGTATCATTTTTCCTTCCCATACTCTATGTCTAAAAGAAGAAAAGGAGTTCCTGTAATGGCTCAGTGGTTAACAAATCTGACTAGGAACCATGCGGTTTCGGGTTCGATCCCTGGCCTTGCTCAGTGGGTTAAGGATCCAGCATTGCCATGAGCTGTGGTGTAGGTCTCAGACGCAGCTCAGATCTGGTGTTGCTGTGGCTGTGGTGTAGGCCAGTGGCTACAGCTCTGATTAGACCCCTAGCCTAGGAACCTCCACATGCCGAGGGTGCAGCCCTAGAAAAGACAGAAAGACAAAAAAAAAATAAAATAAAAATATAAAATAAAAGAAGAAAAGTGTCCCTCCTGTCCTATAATTGAACATATAGCTATTCTTTGCTGATAATGCACATGTAAAAACAGCATCCATTTTTATGCAGAAGAGGGTTTTCCCTAATTAAATAAAGTTTGAATCTGGAAAATGTTACTTGCAGTTACTTCTCTTTTTTACATTGGACTAAGAAAGTACCATATGCTTGTGTAAATAATGGTACTTAGTAGACAGAATAATGCCCCCCTCATAAGATGTCCAAGCCCTAATCCCTAGACCCTGTTAAGTTAAATTACATGGCAAAAGGGAATTAAGGTGGAAGATGAACTTGAGTTTGCTCATTATCTGATTTTAAGATAGATTATCCTGGATTATTCATCTGAGCCCCATGTTATCATACAAGTCCTTAAATGTGGAAGGGAGGCAATAGAAGCAATGTCAGAGGGACATGATAGAAGAGAAACTCAACAGGTCATTGATGGTTTTGAAGATGGAGGAAGAAGCCATGAGCCAAGGAACGTGGGACCCTCTAGACCCCAGAAAAGGCAAGGAAATGGATTCTCCCTACAGCCTCCAGAGAGGAACATGTGGCTGCCCCACCATGACTTCAGCCCAGAGGCCCATGTGGGGCTTCTGACCTCCAGAATTTATTATTGAAGATAATAAATCTGTGTTGTTTTAGGCCACTAAGGTTGCGGTAATTTTTGGCAGCTGTAATAGGAAACTAACAGAGCCTGTTTTTCAGGAAAGAAGCAAAACAAAGCAAGAAAAAGATGTGTAACTGGAAAGCCATAAATGGCCCTAGAAGTGCTGACCACACTGGACTGAGAACAGACAGGGAAAGCCTGTCCATGGTGCTCCCCCATTCTCTCTCTCCCTCTCCCTCTCCCTCCCTCTCCCTCTCTCTCTCTCTGTCTGTCTGTCTCTCTCATACACACACACACACACACACACACACACACACACACACACACATAGGTTGGGTCTTCTAAGCCTAAGGGAGGGCTCAACTCTAAGGAATATGTAAGATACTAGGAAGCTTAAACCTACCATTTTTGTCAACTGTCCTCCGAGAATTGTTTCATCTCAACATGATGTCACTTGGAGACCCTAAAATCAAGATCCTTTGTCAGAGGTTAACATCTGCACTGCCCTCTCTAGCCAAAGGCAGGGTATTCAGAAATCTCCAGGGGAATAGACAGGCTGTCTTCCAGATGCTTATTCAGACAAGGGCGGGAGAGACTTGATCTACAAAATACACTCTCTCCAAGTCTGTAAAAATTCTCCACGGGAGTTCCCCTTGTGGCTCAGGGGTAAAAAACCTGGCTAGTATCCATAAAGATGTGGATTCAATCCCTGGCCTCACTCAGTGGGTTAAGGATCCCTCATTGCTCTGAGCTGTGGTGGAGGTGGCAGACAGGCTCTGATCTGGCGTTGCTGTGGCTGTGGTATAGGCCGGCAGCTGCAGCTAGGACTTGACCCCTAGCCTGGCAAGTTCCATATGCCACACCTGCAGCCCTAAAAAGAAAAAAAAAAAATCTCCACACTGCTACGAGGCTCCTTAGTCGAATATTCACATTTTGCAGAAGAGGAACGCAAGAGATGAAGGGCAACGCTCAAAGGCATGCCTTGAGATCATTGGCATCAGAACCAAGACCACAGCCTGGCCCCTCTTCCCGGCCCTTGGTTTCTGCACTGAGGCCATGACGTGGATTCTGTGAAAGAAGAGGAAGCAGGGGCTCCTTCTGTCCTCAAGAGTCAGAGGACAAATAGGACTCTTCTGAAAACTAAGCGTAAATTTCGTAGGCGTACATTAGATAGGAAGGAACTCCTAGCTCCCTGCCCCTTACTTTGGCTTCCTTCCCTACCCGCTCTGTCAATCTTCCCCTAAGAAGCAATGCTAAAATGGATTTCAACTGCACATTGTAACCAGGCCACTTTCATTCTGGGGAAAGAATCACTGGCTTTTTAAATGTCAGGCATGGTTACTTTGTATTTTCCATATGAAAGAAGTTAAGTAGCCCAGGACCTACCTCTTCCCTGAGACCCCTCCCAGCATCGCTCCAGTCACAGTATCAAGCCTCTGGCCCAGTGATGGGGTTTGGGCCAAAGGAGAAAGGTGAGATAGACCTGACCCACCGTGAGCTCTGCTTTGGAGTGGAATGCAGGGTAAGAGGTCCTGCTGGGCGCTTGCTCAGCTAATTGTAAAGTACTGCTGACATCTCAATGAACGATGGCTACACAGCCAAACACAAAGCATCCTACAGAACTTACGTTGACCAGAAGAAGCCAGACACAGAAGACATTGCCCATGAAGATCAAGAACAGCAGGTAAAATTTATCCATCAATCCGGATTGATGTCAGAATAGCAGTTACTGGGGAAGAAGCTGAGGGAGTGGAGTGGTATTGAGTAGAAAGAGACACAAGGGAGACTTCGAGGGCCCTAAAACCATGCTTGGCCTGGATCTGAGCACTAGTTACACAGGTGAATACACAGGAAAGCCATTTTTGGGCCTGTGGTTAAGAGCTGTGAACTTTACTATGTGTATGTTATTCCACATTTAAAACAAAATCCTTGTTTGCCATATAAAGTGCATAATTTCCAAATACTTCTATAAATGAAGGTGTATTTCTAGTTTTAGAGCTTTGAAATCCTTACAATTAGAAATTTAGAAGCTAAATTTACTCCCTTTTTTTTTTTTTTTTGCCACACCAGCAACATATGGAAGTTCCCAGGCCAGGGATGAAATCTGAGCCACAGCTGTGACCTGCGAGGCAGCTGTACCAATGCTGGATCCTTAACCCACTGTACCACGGTGGGAACTCCTAGAAGCTATATTTACTCTTGCTTAGGTTGAAAAGTATTTCATTTACATCGTGGTTAATTACAATTCTCAACTTTAATTTACTTTCCAATTAGAAAGATCTAATGGAAAGGCCTTATATCATCCCTCTCTCCAAAGGGGCCCCTTTTTGTCTGAGGAAAGGCAAGGTAAGAATTAGACATTTTAAAAGAGCTGCCCCCATTTTGGTTCCTCCATATTTTTATCGATAAAAAGCCAAAATCTTTGTCAGCCTTCGAGATTTTTCAGTGTCCTCTTGACTGCGTGCATTTTTGTCCTCTAGCTCCTCTGTATACGGGGAAATGAAGAGATATAAAAACGTGGTTTCAGGGAGTTGACTGTTTTGGTGCACACACAAAATTTTTTTGATGAGTTTGTTGAAGAGTTTAAAGGAGATGCTATGAACTATGCATTTAGTGGTCTTGGAACAGAGGAAAACATATTTTAATTTTTAAAGACGAAAAGAGCTATTTCAAAAAGCATGTGTTTTTCATAGCATACTTTCTACCAATGATTCTAAGGTTTCTATTAAACAGAAAACAAATTACAAGTCTGGCAACCACAGAGATGAAAGGGGGAAGAACTCTCCATAAGTGAAAGGGATCCACCAATGGTAAAGTGATGACAACAATCACCACGACCCGAGTTTATAGCATTTGCATCCCAAACCCCCCGCCCAATCATTGGACGACTGTAAATGTAATAAAATTCATTGAGCAATAACAAAAAAAGAGAAGATCAAAGTGATGACAAAACACCTCGGCGTATTGACAGCATCGTTAAAGCTCCGAATTATATGTAATGATAGCTAACGGATGCCTGGGGGTGTGAGAGCCCGTGGATGTCTGACTGTTGACGAAGAAGGAAAAAGAGAAATGAGGCCCACATCACCAAAGAACAGCGAAGTTAATTGATCCAACCAAGACAATAGCTTCCAGGGTAAGATAACCGCTCATCGACTGCAGAGATCAAGCCCAGCCAGCCCTCCATAGCCTGCACAGTCCAGGCTACTGTAGCAGTCCGTGGGGACTACACTTAGCGCCCCGCAGGAGCTCCAGGTCCAAATTCCAAAGACACCAGTTCAGGTCAGGACTCGCATCTCTAAGCAGGTAGAACTTGGCTTGTCAAAGGCAATTTAAAGGTGATCTTGGAGTTCTTGTTGTGGTACAGCGGAAACGACTCCGACTAGTAACCGTGAGGTTGCAAGTTCAATCCCAGGCGTCGCTCAGGGGGTTAAGGATCCAGTGTTGCCATGAGCTGTGGTGTAGGTCACAGATTGGGCTCAGATCCTGCATTCCTCAACCAATGGCTGTAGCTCCGATTCAACCCCTAGCCTGGGAACCTCCAATTGCCATGGTTTCAGCCCTAAAAAGCAAAAAAAAAAATAAATAAAAAGAAAAATAAAGGTGATCTTGAGTATCAGTTGAAGCTCAGTGAAATCCCTGTTCCTTGAAGAAAAGTAATATTGACCAGGAAATTGTGAGCAAAGGAAACCACATCTGGCAAGAGGGTCTGGATGTTTAAGGGTGTCTAAACTTTTAACAAAGAAATTTGATAAGTGAAAAGGCAAGACGATTTTAAGACTCTAACTGATGGCGACATTCACATGCCATCAGCTGTGATTAGGTCTGCTTTTCTAGGTAACAATTTTAGATACTGGAGTTGTCACCTGGCAAAATAAATTCTGGAGCTAATGGGCGGAACTTGAGAGGACTGTGTTCCTTGGCTGAATCAAAATCCCTGCCATTTTGAGAAAACAACATGACCTCGAGAAGAAGCAAACCCACATCACTATCCATCATTTTCAGCATCAGCCATGAGCTTCAACCATGAATTTGTCCCAGATGTAAAAATTAAATCCAAGAGGGGAAAAAAAATTGAATTTCATATTGAAGACATAGTATGCTCTTAGTTCTTTTGAAGCGTTAAATATTCTTTGTGAAAGATATATTCAACCGATCAAATTAGTTATGTATTTTCCTCCAGGACTTAGACAAAGCCCAAATGTTGTCAGGTTTTGATAAAGATATCTAATTTTCAGAGCTGTTGAAATATTGGGGCTTATGAGTGAAAAGGAGTCAGAGTTGTAACAGAAAAAAAAAAACAGATGTTTTTAATTAGAAGTAAATGGGTAGTTATCTATATCAAAACAGATTTTTTTAACCTAAGTTTAACAAATTCCTATTACTATCCAGACACAGAAACCTCAATTTAATTTGGCTACCGATTATGCACAAAACATTATGTTCGTGTTGCGTGGGAGCCAAGATTTCCCAGTCCCCACCCTGCAGGAATTTATAGTATGAAAGCTGTGTGCAGGCGGTGAGTTCAGGAGCAGTTGGGTCAAGGAGAAATGCCATTTTCACCAAACCAAAGGATTGCTAGAATCTCAACTTATGGAGACTGACAGACTATTCCAAATGAATGGCATGACCAAGTTTCCCCTAAATGGTGAAACCCGGTCCCTCCTCTGCCCTGAAAACACAGAGTAACTTAATAGGCTTCTTCACTTCCACAACCCCAGGCACACAATTTCCCTAAAAGGAATTGCTACGGGCTCTTCTGGGCCGGCCGCGGTCTTTGTACCCAGGAGCTCTCCCAAGTGTTCCGTGGTGGACACGCCTCCCGCACGGAGCCATCTCTGCGGGCTCTTTGGTCGGCAGGCTGTTCTGGGCACCAACCAGATCTCTTCTTGACTTTGGAAACTGGAGAATCTGGCAGGGCCATTTTCTTCTTTCCATGGCATATTCCCAGACTGCCTCTTGCCAGCTTCAAGGAGGATCAAGTGAATGTTTTTCAGTTTGTGCTGAAGGCGATACCTTTTCTGCACGCCCATCATGGGGACTCAGAAAGGCGCAGGCAGGCACCGCGGGCTGTGTTGACCGAGGACCCCCGCGGGAGGGGCAGGGAGAGTGCCCGGTGGGAGTCTCTAGAACAGGAAGAGGGACAAAGGCCGCCCTTCAGCCTCCTTGGCAGGGCCTGGAGGCCTGGGATTCCCTCCGTCACAGCGAGGCAGGAATGGACGTGTCCATGCTTTCGACAGGGACTCTTGGTGACCACCAATAGGGAGGCACAGTCTCTACTTTGCAGAGGCAACATCTGCCCATTCCTTGTGGGCATGCGTACCAGGGTCCCCCACAGAGGGGTTTGATGAAAACAAAGACCATGTTAAATGAGAGTTCCCACACCGGTGCGAACAGCGGGTGACTCATAGTCATGATTAATAGAAGGGGCAAGACGTCTTCATTAGGGGCCTAATTAAAAAAACTATAACACGGCGAGAGCTCTTACTCCACCAGAGCAGTAACACTAAAGACACAGGGAACCAGGAAGCAGAGCAGGAAAGCAGGAATGACATAAGCATAGGTGACCCTGCAGAGATGGTGACAGGAATGGTGCTTGCATGGCAACCATACCCCCTGACCCAGCAAGGTGAGCCACAACAGAAAAGGCAGAGGGCACGAGAACTGGACCCAGGTGAATGGCATTGGCCTTGGAGAAGAACTTAATGATGTAGGGGAGGAAACTTCTCCCTTTTTTCCTTCTTGGTTCTTTGGCAGGTCTAATAATTAAACAGGCCTAAGACAGATTAACAGGAGAAAAACAAATTCCACTTTGTGTGTTTGGGAACTCATAAAAATATGAGAATCAAGGATATGCGCAGCTTATAAAAGCTTTTGAACAAAGAAATGATATGTGGTTTTTGTTTGGGGGAGTTGTTTTTTGTGTTGTTTTGGGTTTGTCAGGGGGGGCGGTTGGCCATGTCTGTGACATGTGGAAGTTCCCGGGCCAGAGATCAAATCCATGCCACAGCAGCAGCATGAGACACAGCAATGACAATGCCGGACCCTTAACGTGCTGAACCACCAGGGAACTCCAGAAAAAAATTGACAGGATGGAGTTCCCGTTGTGGCTCAGTGGCTAAAGAATCCGACTAGGAACCATGAGGTTTCGGGTTCTATCCCTGGCCTTGCTCAGTGGGTTAACGATCCAGCGTTGCCATGAGCTGTGGTGTAGGTTGCAGACGCGGCTGGGATCCCACGTTGCTGTGGCTCTGGCATAGGCAGGCAGCTGCAGCTCCGATTCGACCCCTAGCCTGGGAACCTCCCATGTCCGCGGGTGCAGCCCTAGAAAAAGGCTAAATATATAAATAAATAAATAAATAAATAAATAAATAAATAAAAATTGACAAGATAAAGAAGTTTGGGATCAGGATAGTAAGTGAGTGAAGAAGTCACAAGTCTTGTTTGCACAAGCTTCTCGGCCTTAATGTCCCTGTCTCTAATGATAAGGGTGTCTCTCTACCTCGGGGTACAAGGACAGTACCTTTCCAATGGGAGATCGATCTCCTGCTTTTAGTGGGGACAAGGGAGGGTCCGAGTGTCCTTTGTGTACCAGCTGTTTCTTAAGTAACCTTAAACCAAAATCATCAGTATGTTGGAGTGGCAGGCTTTGGAGCGATGTATGCTGCTCTCCTTCAAGGAGAAAGAGAAACTGTGACCCACAGCAGGAAAGCCTGGAATGGGGCCACATTTCCAGGGAATGCCATGAGAGAGGCAGCGTCAGAAGGGTCCAAAAGCCCAGCTGGTTGTATTTTGTTGTTTGTACTCAAACATGTTACCCCAGTACAAGCTGGGGTGACTTGAGAAGTTATGATAGACTCATCTTTAGAACAGCATCCTTTCTAAATCTGATCTAGACAAAAGGAGTGAGTTGGAGGCTTAAAAAGAGAGCGTTTTGACTCATTTAAAATGATGCTGGAAGAATGTCGTTTAATGACGAGGGTTTTTTTAGAATGCTGCAGTTTCCAAGATTTACAATTTTGTGGGTCTCTAATGGCGAAGACCCTACAAAGCAGATCCAGCTTTGCCAGCGTTCTCTTTCAGAATGTTCTTGCAATTTGGTTGAGGTTAAGGATGTTTCCATAACGTAAGTCTACACCTTAGCTCTTTTCCAACATCTGAACATCACTGTTCATGCAAAGGCTTCTCTTTTAGTTTGCTGTGGCCTTTCTCAGCTTCCCACAATTGGGATAGTATTTCATATCCACAGGAATGGAAATAATAACCAATAGCTCACTTTCCTCTTCTGTGGTTGATGTTTGTGTTTTTGCTCTTTCTTCCTTGAGCTGCCTCAGCCCCCTCCTCCCTCCCCAACCACTTACCCCTTCAAGCACTGCTCCACTCAGCATCTTGACAGAAAGTAAAATGTATTGACAAGTAAGATAAAGGGAATATAACAAGGGCTTATGCCTAGAGGCTGGTTGTCTACAGAGCACTGAACTTGGAGTCCTAAGGCCAGGGTTAATGCTAAGCCCCCAAGCCTCTCACTAGAGTCTTCAAGGGTTCCCTAATGTCTATATAAGGTACAGCTCTTTAGCCTGGAATTCAGAGTTTTCCACAATCTGACATTGACCCGCATTGGCCTTCTACCGCAACAGCCACATAAATTCTCTTCTCCTGCCAACTGGGAAGTCGTTCCCCAAACTGGGCATGCTCAGCCCTGCTCTCTGTGCTTGGCTCCAGGCTCCGCTGGATGACAATACTGGCCACATCCCTCTCTGAAGAGATTCTGTTGACCTGAAGTCCATTCAAGGGGGTTACGATGGGTTACCACACTAAAACTCGGAAATAAGGTTATACCTTCAGTTATTATTTTCTGGCTCACTTGCCGGCCTACAGAAATTTCTGAGCCTGGGATGGAGCCTGTGCTGCAACGCCGAACGCTTAACTTCTAGGCCACCACGGAACTCCACACCCTCAGTTAAAACTAGGATGTATTAAGGGATTTTAGCTTTCAGTAAAAAATCACCTTAAAAGATCTTTACGTCAAAAGAAGGAAAGGAGGAGTTCCTGCTGTGGCACGGTGGGTTAAGAACCTGACTGCAGTGGCTCAGGTCGCTGCGGAGGAGCGGGTTATGATCTCTAGCCCAGTGCAGTGGGTGAAAAGATTCGGCATTGCCGCACCTGTGGCGTAGGTCACAGCTTGGCTCAGATGCAGTCTCTGGCCCAGGAACTTCCACATGCCATGGATGCACCATTATAAATAAATAAATAAACAAAAGGCATGGAAAATATTGTCTGGTGTTAGTTGAATGTAAAAGAGAGCAGGAGTCAGGTCCACATGCAGGAGGAAGATGTGAACAACAATAGCAAAAGGATTACCCACACACATTTTAAGTTATAGGGAATAAAGTTTATTTTGGCAGAGAGTATTAAAAAAAATCAGAGTTGCATGGATTTGTAACATAACCCCGCATCCTTAATTTGGGGTAAGGGCAACACATTTCCTTGCTTTCCTGCATTCTGCTAAATCACCATAATCTAAATTGCTTTATAAAACCAATCCACTGTGTGGAATATAGAAAGAGGGAGCTCAACATTGCCCAAGGAGCAACAGACTGTTCGTGTGTCTCTCCCACTCTCCGGGGGAGAGGGCATCTCCACTGCCTGACACGAATTCTCTCATCCAGCTGGAAGACTGTCCCTTAGCAGAGATGCATATGCTAGAATACCATCATCTGGCCACCTCGGGAGATGCTGAGACCACCCACTCTGCCTTTGCTCAAATTTCATGCTCACCCATGAACCTCTGGTCACATGTGAATTCCTAGGTAAGTTTCCTCAAGGAAGAAAGGGCTAACTAACCAGAGAGCGTGTGTAGCTCAAGCCCGCATCATCTAACGAACGCTCTTCGGGTATAAACTCTACACCATCACCTTCTGTGAGTTTGTTCTGCAGGCACCCACTGCTGAGAGCCTGGCCAGCTGGAGGCACACTGACCAGATCGAGTCTGTCAATCTCACAAGCTAAGAGCCAGAACACAAATGTAGTAATTCTCAGAGGCAGTGCCCCTGAGCCCTGTGTGGGAGGGGAGGCCAGCTTGACCCCCTGGGACACCACCCTCCTGTCCCTCCAACTGCCACATGTTCTCCCTGACACCAGCCAGGGTGCGGTTAAGAGTGAGGACCCACCCCAGTTATCTCAACAGAGAGGAACTAATATAAAGAATTGAACACTAGATATTGAAGCAGCAGAAATGCAAAAAGGGAACACCAACTTTTCATGGATGTAACAACTGCAAGGAGTTCCCACCTCTAGGGCTGGGGTAGCAAAGGAAAGAGATGGGAATTATTAAAATATAGAAGTTAGGATAGTGTTATGGCCTAAATTCTGCCCTCCCCCACGCCAAAAAATCTGCATGTTAAAGTCCAGGACCTCAAGAAGTGACTGTATTTGTAGCTACGGCCTTTAGGTCAAAATGAGGCCATTAGGAAGTTTCTGCTGCAGCACAACAGGATCAGTGGCTCTTGGGAGCACTGGTGCAGAGGTCTGATCACTGGCCCAGCACAGTGGGTTAAGGATCTGGTGTTGCCACAGCTGTGGCTTAGATCACAACTATGGCTAGGATCTGACCCCCAGCCCTAGAACTCCATATGCCTAAGGGCAGCCACAAAAGAAAAAAGAAAAAAAAATTGAGTTCATTAGTTAGAGTAAGCCTACTCTGATATGACTAGTGTCTTTTTATGTCATTGAACCAAACTTGGGTCTGCTTGTCTGTGCACAATAAAGCCAATCTACTGACCTTGGGTTATGGCAAAGGAAAATGCAGCATTACTGCTGGGTGCCAGGCAAGGAGTCTGGAACAGCCAGTGCTCAAAAAGCCCCAAACTCCTCAGTGGGTTTCAGGGAAAGGATTTTAAAGACACGGTGAGGGACGGGGGCGATAAGGGTGCATGACCGATGCATGGACATTCTTCTGATTGGTTGGAGGTAAGGCAGTCAAGAGTCAACGTCATCAACCTTCGGGTCCCCATAGGTCTGGGGTCCACGTGCTTGTGGGCAGCACACATACAGTTAACTTCTTCCACCTGGTGGGAGTTTCAATATCTGCAAAAACAACTCAAAGAATTTTGCTCAAAATATTATCAATAGCCCTGGAGAAGGAACAAAGATGGTCCTTGACTCTGTTTAATGGCTAAGCTATTATTAATTTGTCATGCTTGATTGTTTTCCTTTGTCTCTGCATTCTCTCACTTCCGTGATCAAAAGTAATCTTTAGAACTTGGGGAAGGCCTAGGAGGTTACAGTTTTACTACCCATGACAAAGGACATGGGTGGGGGTCTGTGCAGGGAAGGCCCCACAGGGTCCTGCTGGGGAGGAGATTTGGACACAGGTGGATGCAGAGGAAAGACCATGTGAAGACTCAAGGAGAAGGCAGCCACAGGGAGAGGCCTCCAAAGGAGCCTGCTCTGCTGACACCTTGATCTTGGCCTTCTAGCTTCCAGTCTCTGAGGAAATCAATTTCTAATATTTGAGTCACCCAGTCCAAAAGTAGTTCTTGGTTAGGCAGTCCTGGCAAACTAATACAAGTAGGAAGGAGGGGGTTCCTGCAAAGCTGGAATTCAGACAACTAGGACACCTGCTGCTGGTGCTGATGTTTCTGAGGGAAACTGATGAGGCTGGCATGGCAGGCGAACAGGAAAGAATGTGCATATCCCTTCCTTTTTTTATATTTTATTTAATTTATTTTTTCTTTTTAGGGCTGCACCAGTGGCATATGGAAATTCCCAGGCGAGGGGTCCAATTGGAGCTGCAGCTGCTGGCCTCCACCACAGCTAGGGCAATGCCAGATCCTTAACCCGCTGAGCGAGGCCAGGGATCAAACCCACATCCTCATGGATACTAGTCAGGTTCTTTACCCACTGAGCCACAATGGGAGATCCTGCATAGCCCTTCTTAGTCTTCCTGCATTCCAAATTCTCTCTTGGGCCCCCACTGGTAAAACCTAACAAGGATGCCACAAGAAAAGCAGAAAAGTGGTTTGTCAAGTCCTAACTCACTCCAGTATCATAGAGCTGAGGAAGGATGGTCCAGAGCTGAGACAACAGCCTAATAACTGGCATTATATTGTAGACACAGATTTTTGTTAATTGTCTCTCTCCTCCACTTGAAAGTAAACTCCAACTGGGTAGGGATTTTGTTTTGTTCACTGCCATACCACCTAGAATAGTCTCTCACAAATGGCAAGACCTCAATAAATATACATCAAATGACTAAGCGAATTAGTATCATCACCCAAAACAAAAGGTGAAAGTTAAAGGCTATAGAGAAACATACTTTCCAAATTATATCATAATCAATGTACTAGTTAGAAATAGCTTGGCTTCATCTACCAGGAAAATCAAAATGGTAGTGAGTTAAACAAAGAAGCACTTACAAGAAACATCATCAGTCCAGGGCTGATGTAGCCTTCGATGGTGTTAAGGAGCCAGGCTCCTTCTTTGTCATTTTTCCACTACCCTCAGTTCCATGTCAAGGTTCAACATGGCTGCTCCAGCTCCAGCCATCACATCAGCATTCCAGCCAGGTGAAAGAAAAAAATAAGAACTACTGTTCTTTATCCTTTTAGGGAACTTAGAAGTTTTTCACCCTGCCTCCTTTTACATTTTGTCATGTCACCCATATATAGCCGAGCAAAATGATATTCTCTGTGGCCATGAGCCCACCTGAAAATAGTGGCTGTTATTTACTAAAGAAGGTGAGAATGGATATGAGAGATAAATGGCACTCTCTGTCACAGTGAACATTGCATAATTTTTCTCTCCGTCACATATATAAAGGAAGAAGGTAAATGTGATTTACTAAGCAACAGTGCTCCAGGTATTATTTGAGAATGCTACACTAATTGCAGCTGCTCCCTGGATTGGTCCAATGTGGGACTCAAGGAGTCACCATAGGCACCACCCTCTTACTTTTACATCCAGTGTTGTGTGAGTCTCTGTCTTGATTTCAATGCTGATGAAAATGGTAGGCATTTGCACAGCACAGGGTTAGATGCAAGGGCTCTGGAGTCAGAAAACCTGGGTTCAAGGTGTTCTCATTGTGGCTCAGCAGGTTAAGCATCCAACATTGTCTCTGTGAGGATGCCAGCTCCTTTTCTGGCCTTGCTCAGTGGGTTAAGGATCCCACATTACTGCAAGCTGTGGCATAGGTCACAGCTGCATCTCTGATTTGACCCCTGGCTCATGAACTTCCATATGCTGCCATGCCGCTGTAAAAAGAAAAAAAGAAAAAGAAAACCTGGTTTCAATACTTAGTCCCAGAACTTGCTTACTGTATAAACTTAAGCTGGAGTTCCCGTTGTGGCACAGTGGTTAACAAATCCGACGAGGAACCATGAGGTTGCGGGCTCGATCCCTGGCCTTGCTCAGTGGGTTAAGGACCCCGCGTTGCCATGAGCTGTGGTGTAGGTCACAGATGTGGCTCGGATCCCGAGTTGCTGTGGTTGTAGTGTAGGCCAGTGGCTATAGCTCCAATTGGACCCCTAGCCTGGGAACCTCCATATGCCGCAGGAGCAGCCCTAGAAAAGGCAAAAAGATAAATAAACAAACAAACAAACAAACAAACTTAAGCAGTTTACTTAATTCTGTTTTCTCATTTGTCAAATGGAACTGATGATGGGGTCTGCCCCATAGGCTATGGTGGAGATTGTGGAGCACCAGTTAAGTGCTAAAGAAATATTTCCTATTATTATAATTATCCGCTGACTGTTCTAACCCCTAGATAGCTCCCAGATTTCCTCCCTCTTCTCCATTCAGCAAGGCACAGCTTCCATTCAGGCCCTTGTCAATTCTCAGCTGGTTCCATACTGTTAGGTCTCTCTTACTCATTCTCCTGCCTTCATCCTTATTTGCTTACAATCTACCCTACAGTTATAGCCAGAGAGATCTTTGTAATTTACATATCTGATGATGCCATACATTCCCTTGAAATTTTTCATGATGCTCCTTTATGACTTGACCTTTTTGGCTTCATCCATTGCCACTATGGTGCCAGCGAACCACTTACGGTGTTCTCAGAGAACTCTTTCTGGTCTTGCACGAGTTGTTCCCTCTGCCTGGGATATGTTTTCTTCACCTGAATCTCTGTTATGTGACTCCTCACCTTTCATGATTCAACTCAAACATCACTTCCTCCAGGAAGCCTTCCTTGACCTCCTCAAGTGCAAATGAATTCATAGAATATAACACACTTAGAATAGGGCCCTGTCATGGTAATTTCTCAATAGGCGTAAATTTTTGCTATTGCCATTTTATCTCTGTGTTGGCAGAGTACTTTGTATTTTATTAGAGTACCATTAATATCTTGTAATTGTTCTCAGGTGTCTGTGTTTCCCCACCAGGGTACAATTCCTGGTATACAATAACCACTGAATTGGTGCATGGATGAAGGAAAGAAGGGAGGAAAAAAGAAGGGGGGGGGGAGGGATGTGAGAGAGGAAGATGACTCTACCCTAAGTAGGCACAACATGAATTTAAGAAGACTGGGGGAAAAAAGGTAGGAAAAATATCTCTTGTGATGCTTTATCACTGAACAGGGCTTCAGGATGAGTTTAGAGGCACTGAGCAAAGGGCTTGCCATCCTATTTGAATACACAGATAGAAAGATGTCTGCGTGCTGTACAGTGGAAAAAAAAAAAAAGATGTCTGCGGTGATGTTTATCTGAAGTGGTGGGAACTGTGGGTGATATTTTTTACTTGCTACCTTGTGTATCTCCCCATTGTTTGAATGATGTATGGTAAGCATGTGATTTTCCTTTTTTAAAAAAAATCCTGAAAACAAATATGGTGCATGGTTAATTCTGAGTGGTAGAGATAGGAATGATTCTTAACCTCTCCACTGTACTTTCTGTGGTTCTGAAATTCCTCCTCCCATCCCCCAAATGTTGGTTTAATGAATCTAAGAATTCTGCCTCTTCATTCTTGAACTCCTTTTTGTCCCTTCAGAGAATACTGGTTAAGGTAGCCCACTTTGGGGTCTGACTGGATTCAAATTCTGTCCCTATTATTCACTAGCTGTGGTTCCTTAGTCAAGTTATTTAACCTCTCAAATTCCTCAGTGTCCTCATAAATAAAACGGATTTAGGAGTTCCCGTTGTGGCTCAGCAGCAGTGAACCATTCCTGCTGGTATCCATGAGGACATGGGTTAGGTCCCTAGCCTTGCCTAGTGGGTTAAGGATCTAGTATTACCGGGAGCTATGGTGTAGGTCGTAGATGCAGCTTAGATCCTGCATTGCTGTAGCTGCGGTGTAGGCTGGCAGCGGCAGCTGCAATTCAACCCCTTGCCTGGGAACCTCCATATGCCATGGTGTGGCCCCCAAAAGATTAAAGATAAAAAAAAAAAAACAGATTTGTCCTTCCACATTGAATTGTTAGGGTAAGTATCCAGCATAGGGTAAGACTGTTATTATTATTCCCTAGCTTATGCTACATTGAATCATAAATACATATGGATGCTGGGGTTGGTTTGCTTTTTTCAAGTTTCTCATGGTGCTTGTTTTCCAGCCTCCTCCAGACTTGGCTGGTGATTTTGCTGTATCTGCATGAAGACTGGAAGCTCCTGCACCGGAAGTACAGTGGCTGCCACTAGCTGAGGCGAGAGATCCCCTTTCTGAAGGGACAAAGGAGAGGCTCTAATGTGGGAAGAGGAGGGAATGTTCCCTTCTCCGTCTCTGAAAAAAGAATTTGCTGGTGCTGTTTTGAATGTAGACCAGATAATCTACCACAGTGATTAGAAAAACAAATCTTCCCTTCTGCATTGAAAATAAAAATACATGCATCTGTGATGCCTCCTATCTGGTTATCCATAATTTCTAATTTCTTTATAAGGAACGTGTACTGCTCGAGTAATAAAAACTTTTTTTAAAAGCACAGTACAGTAGCTGTTTCCAATTCTCATGGTTACAGAATGAGTCAATCTCTTTAATGTCAATTTTTTTTTTTTTTCCCAGAGAGTGACTTAGTCGACCGAGCATGAGGCTGGGAACTAGAAACTTCCAATTCCTTATCAAAGCACTGAGAGTCCCTTGCTGTTTAGCCTTTGCAATTTCTTTACCTCTCTGACTCTTTAGGTTCCTTGAGCAATAAATAAGAATTCTCAGGGACACTGGAAAGTCCAATTATTTAGTGTTCACTGGATCCATAAAGACATAACAGGTTAGTTTTATCTAAGATAGGTCAAGAATTGAGTCCGAGGCATAACACCTAAGTAAAAGCTGCCTTCCTTTGTCTCTGTGATATAGAAAAATGGTGCCTCCTCTGAAAATATTGTAAATATCAGCCTTTCAGTCGACTGAAGTTTCACAGTGTGGGACCTGCTTTGGTTGACATTTAGGGAGAAGACTGGAAATGTTCTCGGTTTGCTTTACTCATTGGCCAGGCATTTAACCAGAGCAGACTATAAACACAAGTCATTTGTAGTAAAAGTACCAGCGGGGGCAACCCCCATACCCCCTTATAACTGATGTCCGTAGCCCTGGCATCTCTGTTCTTCATAACACAGCCTTTCTCTGATCACAGCTGCCTGCACTGAAGTGAAAAGCTGACCCACGATGAGCTGAGCTGGCCAGATTCTGCCTCCTTTGAACTGAGATTGAGTCAGGGGTCACTTAGGACTTGGGGCGGATCGCCAGGCTGGGCCATGTATAAGCAGAAGAGCCAGCGCAGAGGAGCTTCTTGTATGCAGAGAGCAGCAGGTTGGAGGGACCTGGTAAGCACAGAGAGAAAAGGGAGCCAGTGGGTGGGGAGAAAGCTGCCAGAGGCTTTCTCGTTTCCACGGAGCAGGAAGATCTCTCGCATCTGGGGTCTACATACATTCTCTACATCGCCTCATAAACTCCTTTCTTGATATGAGTCGAGTGGGTTTTATTTTATTGCATCGCATCCCTGATTCCATCTCTAGTGCCTGGCCTTCTAAGGCAGTGGAATCCTACGCTGAGATTATGTATGCCAGGAAGATGTCCACCCAAAGGCTGGGATTCCTGTATAAAGTGGCCAACTTCTTATTCTTCCAAATAAAAGCCAAGAAATATTAGAGGGTACCCTCCACAACATAGTGCTACAAATTGTAACACATGTGTAAGAGATAACATTTTAAAATGGAGTAGTTTTATTTAAAACTTACTACAGGGGAGTTCCCGTCGTGGCGCAGTGGTTGACGAATCCGACTAGGAACCATGACATTGAAGGTTCGGTCCCTGCCCTTGCTCAGTGGGTTAACGATCCGGCGTTGCGTGAGCTGTGGTGTAGGTTGCAGACGCGGCTCGGATCCCGCGTTGCTGTGGCTCTGGTGTAGTCCGGTGGCTACAGCTCCGATTCAGCCCCTAGCCTGGGAACCTCCATATGCCGCGGGAGCGGCCCAAGAAATAGCAGCAACAACAACAAAAAAGAGAGACAAAAGACAAAAAAATAAAAAAAATAAAACTTACTACAAATGATCCTTTTTTTCCATTTTTAAATTATAATTTACATATTGTAAAGTTCACCCTCTTTTAGTGTGTATTTCTTCAAGTTTTGACAAATGCATAGAGTCGTATGACCCCGCCACAGCAGAATGGTTAATAGACTAGTTCCTTGACCCTAAAAAATTCCTCTGCAATCAACCCCTAACACCTTCTCTAGCCTCTGGCAACCATAGGTCTGTTTTCTGTCATCTGATATGTAGTTTTGTCTTTGCAAGATTATCATACAAGAAAATCCTACAAGACATCAACTTTTGAGTCTGACTTCTTTCACGTAGTGTAATGTATTTGCGATTTAGCCATGTTGTTTCAGGCATCAGTAACTCATTCCTTTTATCACTAAGTGGTATCTCATTCCGTGAATGTATCACATTATGTTTATCTGTTACCCCACTGAGAGACACTTGGTTTGTTTCCAGTGTTTGAATAAAGCCACTACAAACACTCACACACAGGTTTTTGTGTGAACATAGGTATTTATTTCACTTGGGTAAATACCTAGGAGAGGAATTGCTGGGTCATATGATAAGGGTATATTTAACTTTACAAGAAACTGGCCAATTGTTTTCCAATGTGGCTGTGCCATTTTGTGGTCACACCAGCAATAGATGGGAACGCCAATGGCTCCTATCCTAGGCAGAGATTGATAACAATACATTTGTTTAACTATCCTAATAGGTCTTTGATGGTATTTGCGGTTTGATTTGCATTTCCCTGATGATTAGCAATGTTACACATATTTTTATGTGCTTATTTGCCATCTATATATCTTCTTTAAAAAAAGTCAGTTTAATTCTTTAGCCCGTTTTTCTGTTTGTTTTTTTGTTTCTTTGTTTTGCTTTTTAGGGCCTCACCTGGTGCATACAGAAATTCCCAGGCTAGGAGTCGAACTGGAGCTGCAGCTGCCAGCCTATACCACAGCCACAGCAACGTGGAATCTGAGCCACATCTACAACCTACACCACAGCTCATGGCAACACTGGATCCTTACCCCACTGAGCGAGGCCAGGGATAGAACCTGCATCCTCATGGATGCTAGCTGGGTTTGCTTCTGCTGAGCCACAGCAGGAACTCCTCTTTGGCCCATTTTTAACTGGCTTGTTTGGTTTTCTTGTTATTGATTTTTAAGGGTTCTTTACATATTCTGGAAACAATTCCTTTATCAGATATATGCTTTGCAAATATCAGCTCCCCATCTGGGGCTTTTCTCTTCAGTCTCTTAGCTAATGCATTATTCTTATTTTTTCATTTCAACTTGGACAGTTGAAAATATTGTCAAGAATGTCATTGGCGTGACAGTGTTTGGGAATCCCTGCTATGTGGAACACAGAGTATGGGCAGGGATGTGAATCATTTCTCTAGTGAGCTAGTTCATACTGTACACAGCTTAAGCTTACTTAAGAATGGGTAGGCAGCTCTACTGCATGGGGTTATTCAAGAGCCCAGGTTCTTTCAATCTTGTGGCTCCATCATCTCTGGCAGATTGTCTTCCTCTGCTTGGTTGAAGCTCATTCACCATGATTTTATCTGCATTCCTACTCTAAGGAAAAGAGGAAGTAGAGGGCAAGCCACTTCCTTTTTAGGAAATGACCCAGAACTAACTAACATCCTCTTGGCCACATCTTAGTCACTTCTCTACAGCTGGCTGCTAGGAAGGCTTGAAAGTATATTCATTAGCTGGGCAGCCAAGTGGTGTCATTAAAACTCTATTACTATGGAAGAGGATATATTAGGGGACAGTAGCCATCCACCAGAGATAGAACATGGAGCTGTCATAGTTAAAATCAGATCTTCTTACTCAGGACAACCAGAAAGCAGAAGTTACGCAAGCCTTTGCTTGAAGTCACTTCTGAGGTTAATAGAAAGTTGAATGGATGATTTTTCTCTTGCTTTCAAATGAGCAAAAAGAGTTGGGAAAAAACGGCATAAAAGAGGGAGCCAAGCATCAATTGTGTCAGACGCCCCCACCAAGCCAGTACTACACACCTCCAGCCCCACCCTCAACCTTCCAAAGACTGAGTTGACAGAGAGGTAAGAGGAAGTTGTTGAGTAATTGCCTTGTGGGGAATGCAATTTTCTGTGGTAAGGGGTAATTCCTTCCTCATCCTGGGAGAAGGGAGAAGGCTGTGTCCCTTCTCAAAGGTAAAGGAGTAAAGCTCAAAAAAAAAAAAAAAAAAAATACTCCTAAAACCAGAGCAGTGTTTCTCATTCCAGGGCAATTTTGCACCCCGGGTAGGGTGGCCCACAATCCTGGTTTGGGTTGGGACTGAGGACTTTCTGCATGTTTTAGTTTCCTATGGCTGCTATAACCAATAAGCATAAATTTTAGTGGATTCAATGATGCGTACTTATTATCTTACAGTTCTGGAAGTCAGGAGTCTCCCTAGACTGAAATCAAGGTGTTGCGACAGGATTGGGTTCCTTCCGGAGGTTCTTGGGGCGAATCCATCTCTTGCCTTTTTCCACTTCTCGAGGCTGACTGCAGTCCTCGGCTCGTGGCCCCCTCCCATCTTCAACGTCAGCGAGTGCGTCCCTCTGATCTCTGCTCTTGGCGTCACATCTCCTTCTCTGACTCTAGCATGGCTGTCTCCCTCTTCTAAGGACCCTTGTGATTACAACAGGCTACATCATCCAGGATAATCACCCCAACTCAAGACACCCAACTAATCACATCTGCCAAGTCCCTTTGGCCATGGAAGGTCATGTATTCGCAGGTGTGGAGGATTTTCACATGGACAGCTTTGGGGGCACCACAGCAGGTGCACCACACCAAGACATGGGGCTTTTAGGCATAACGCCAGGGAAGTCAGTCACCCTAGCACCAGGAGACATTCAGCAATTTCTGCAGACACTTGTGACGGTCGCAACTGTCATCTAGTGGATAGAGGTCTTAGAGAAGAAGGAGCAGTGAGCAGCACTGGCATGGAATCGATACCTGAGTTCCCCGTGGCTTACATCCTGGGGAAGAGACACTTGAGTGGCTCTTGTGGACGGGTGCCAAGAGGTATCTGCCCTGTTAGTGCCGTACTCTGAAGATAGGGCTACCAAGTGAGGTCTACCAGCAAGGGCAGACTGCCAGGGCAGGGCTAGAGGAGGCTGGTTGAGGTTGGGCCAGGGCCAGACCTTCCTAAGAGGGAATTGTGCAGGGAGGAAGCTTCCCGTGCTGACTTATGTATCCCATGAGAGAATCAGCCTTGGGATGCCTGGCACAAAGACGGCATCATGTTAGCAAAGGAACCAACAGCAGAAAAGAAAACGAGCAGATGGTCTTTGTATCCCTCCCTCCCGTTGTCCCTGGAAATGAAATGGGAAAAAGGGAACAGACAGACCAAGCCCACACACAGTTTCCTTCCTTGCTCACAGCTCTTTTAGCCAAAAGTCTGACCTGCAGTGGGGGTGTGGGAAAGTTTTGAATGAGATACGTGATTAGAATTTAAGCTGGACTGATGTCGCTTGTCCTGTGAGACTTCTGGATGACCGAAGGCAGGATCACCCAGCCTCAGCAATTCAAACGCACTGCTCTTTATTCATGTCACCCAGAAAACTGTTGGTTCTGGGCTCTGGTGCAAGATTCCACCACACTTTTGAGTTTTGGACTGAGGTCCTCTCATGTCTCCAACAATGCTTTTGGTCAATGGAAATATTATACTTTTAAGACATAAAACTAGATTATGAAAGATTTAACTTGTTCCCGTTGTGGCGCAGTGGTTAAAGAATCCAACTAGGAATCATGACGTATGGGTTCAATCCCTGGCCTCGCTCAGTGGGTTAAGGATCCAGCGTTGCCTTGAGCTGTGGTGTAGGTTGCAGACGCGGCTCGGAGCGGCTCGGATCCCGTGTTGCTGTGGCTCTGGCGTAGGCCGGTGGCTACAGCTCTGATTAGACCCCTAGCCTAACTCCGTATGCCGCAGGAGCAGCCCTCGGAAAAGGTAAAAAGACAAAAAACAACAAAAAAACTCTACCTTGTCAAAAATAGAAGCCTGCTTCATTAGCATACAGAACTCTTATTCAAATAACAGAATCTAAATGCACTCACCGTACAGAATAAGTTAGTTATTATATTTTATATTCCTTTTATTTTTATTTTTATTTTTTAAATTTTTTATTGAAGTATAGTTGATTTACAATATTGTGCCAATTTCTGCTGTTCAGCAAAGTGACCCAGTCACACATACATAAACATTCCTTTTCTTATATTATCTTCCATTCTGATCTATTCCCTTTAAATGACTCATACCACAGAATTAAAGGCATGATATTCATGATTTTGGTATTTGCTATATTTTTCACTTGAAAACAGCCTAAAGGGAGTTTTAGAGACACGGTTTATGATACAGTTAGTCCTAATTACAACACTCTTTGAAAACATCTTAATAGTATAAAATTAAATGCTACCAAATGGAAATAGAGACCTACAGAGAGGAATGAAGAGCATTAGAAATGATAACTGCTTGGGTAAGATTTTTTGCTATTATTATTTAAAAGAAAATTAATGTACTGTTTAAATAAAAATAACAATGTAGCTTAAAGATACATGAAAACTTGTATATAGATATATAAGCATAATAGCACAAAAAGAGGGAGGAATAGAAGTGAAAATACACACTTGTAAGGTGCTTATACTATATTTGAAGTGGTAAAATGTCACCTAAAGGTAGACTGTGATAGATCGAAAGGGTATATACCAAAAACCTGAAAGGAACCAAAATAGCAAAGCAAAGCATTATAACTAGCAAGCCAACAAAGAAGATGGAATGGAATCATAAAAACATGTAATTAATTTAAAGAAGCCAGAAAAAGAAAAAAGAAAAAAAAAAAAGGAAGGACTAAATAACAGATGAGACAAAAGGAAAACAAATAGCAAGATGACCAATTTAAACCTAACCTTATCACTAGTCATATTAACGCAAGTGGGATCTAAACATCCAAATTAAAAGGCAAACATCGTTCAGAATGGATTAAAAAAGTGAGACAAGTATATATGTCCCATAAGAAACATACTTTATGCATAAAGACAAAAAAAAGATTAAAAGTAAATGCTAGAAAAATACATCGTGCCAAAGCTAATCAAAAGAAAAACAGAGTGGCTATAATAATATCTGGCAAAATCAATGGCAGCACAAATTTTTTTTTTTTTTTTTTTTTTTGTCTTTTGCTAGGGCTGCACCTGCAGCATATGGAGATTCCCAGGCTAGGGGTCGAATCAGAGCTATAGCCACCGGCCTACACCACAGCCACAGCAACGCAAGACAAAATTTTTACCAGAGATTTTTTTTTAAAGTCATTTCTTAATGATAAAGGTGTCAATTCAGCAGGAAAACATAATAATCCTACATTTTTATGCCTCTTACAGCAAAGTGTCAAAATACATGAAGCCAAAGTGATCGAAGTGCAAGGAAAAACAGACAAGTCCATAATTACAGTGAAAGAGTTCAATAACTTCTGTCAATCGCTTATAGAACAAATAGAAAATCAGGGAGAATATAGAAGATTCAACCAGAATCATTCATCAATTTGACCCAATCGACATTTATAGAACATTCCTCCCCCACAAAAACAACGCAGACATTCTTTTGAAGGGCCTGAGGAATGTTTAGCAAATTAGATTATAACCTGACTCATAAACAAATTCAAAAAATGTTCAAGGTTCAAGCCATACAAAGTATATTCTCTGACTACCATGAATTAAATTTGAAATTAAAAGGATGGAATGAGAAATCTTTGAGATTATTAAATGTGTGACTTTAAAAAGTTACTCACTGGAGTTCCCCTCGTGGCGCAGCAGAAATGAACCAACTAAGAATCTCAAGGTTTTGGGTTCAATCCCTGGCCTCGCTCAGTGGGTTAAGGATCTGGCATTGCTGTGGCTGTGGTGTAGGCCGGCAGCTGTAGCTCTGATTCAACCCCTAGCCTGGGAACCTCCATATGCCATGGGTGCAGCCCTAAAAAGAAAAAGAAATAAAAACATTTTTAAAAATTAAAAGCAAATTAAAAAGTTACTCACTGCCCCTTCAGATCCTATTTTAGGGCAAAAAATCAGGACAAATCTGAATTCAACAGGAGTTGACTCTCTTTCCACAACAAAGTCCGAGACTGTGACTGAGTCACGTGAATTAGTCACACCCCGAGAGAGCTCTGCTTGCCACCACGCTAAGGGGGAGCAGCTCTTGTTATACAGGCTAAAGAAAATATTGCCTGCCTTGAAAAAAAAGATCTCTTCCCACCCACCTCAGGCCATAACACATCACAGAAAAGCATTCCAGACTGCTGGTTCATAATAAATTTCAACTGACTAGGGGAGATTAGGGGATCCATCCGGGCTGTGGGGGCGGGGGTGGAGGATTGGAGATAAAGGAAAAAAAAAACCTTTTAGTGGAGATTTTATTTCCTACCTTAACAAGCAAAAGGTTGACTTTTCGTCACTGCTTTGTCACCCTAGAAAGAATAATCTAATAGCTCTTTAACAAACATTTCCCCGGTTCTATGGTAGGAAGCGCCCTGGCTGAAACCTTTTAAGAACAACCCTCTCCTCTCCCACCAGGCTCTGTCTCCACCACTGGGATGCTGGTCAGTGGGTCTAGATAGTAGAAGCCAAGGACTTTGGGTCAAGACCTGTGTAAATAGATTGGGAACCAAGAGGAAATAAAGAAGTCATACGAGTATAATGGAAATATGGAAGAGGCAGAGAGGGTATGTTCTATCTTTGTGTAATATGACAGGAAGGTCACTGATAATATCTAGAATTCATAAATCACAAGGTAGGGGCAGAAGAGGTGTAGAAAGAACTGCGAGAAGAAATAACTCAAAGAGACGTGGTTGAGTAAGGGAGGGCAGGGTACTATGGCTTATAACTGTGTGCGTATCTTTGATTTTTAAAGAACATTTTAGGGAACTCCTGTTGTGGCCCAGTGGGTTAAGGATCTGAGGTTGTCTCTGTGAGAAGGCAGGTCTGATCCCTGGCCTCTCTGAATGGGTTAAGGATCCGGCGTTGCCACAAGCTGTGGCGTAGGCTGGCAGCTGCAGCTCTGATTCAACCCCTGGCCTGAGAAATTCCATATACCGCATGTGCGGCCATACAAAGGAAAAAAAAATTAAGAGTATAGTAAAAGCCATTCAAATTAGTGGGTTGAAGAGTTCAAGATTTCAGAATACAAATAATGACAGTTTTGTAGGTGTGTTGTCCCCAGGATCTGATCACCAATGATGAACTGCAGTATCTCTCCCTCTCATTTGGTTTCTTCAAACTTCATACTCATTTGTCAGATTATACACCTAAAATGCCTTAGTCATTTCTCTTCTTTTTTTTTTTTTTTTTTTTTGTCTTTTTGCCTTTTCTAGGGCCGCTCCCATGGCACATGGAGGTTCCCAGGCTAAGGGTCTAATCGAAGCTGTAGCTGCAGGCCTATACCAGGGCCACAGAAACGCAGGATCCAAGCCGCATCTGCAACCTACACCACAGCTCAAGGCAACGCCGGATCCTTAACCCACTGAGCAAGGCCAGGGTTCGAACCCGCAACCTCATGGTTCCTAGTCGGATTCATTAACCCCTGCACCACGATGGGAACTCTGGTCATTTCTCTTCTTAAAGCATTTAATAGCCTCCCACTTGCTGCATCCCCACTGGCTTCACCACAGCAAAATGCTTCATGTCCCCACACACCCAGCCTGAGTGCCTCTAGCCATGTTCTCTGCCCCGACCTGCAGCCATTCTTCAAAAATAAGCAGCGTATTACTTCCACCACCTGGGACGCCTCCTCTGAGAACCTGCAAGCTGAATGGGGGTCCCTTTCCTCTTTTCCCTAAGTCTTTGTGAACACGGCCATCTCTGTTCCAACAAAGTTACACAGGGTGGTACCGTTAGTTTCCCTACTAGATCATTTCATTTCATCAGTTTCTGTATCCCAATGCCCATTACTGAGTGCTTAGCAAATGCTCAGTGTTTTCTTAGTTCTGTGAATGCTAATCTCACAAGGACTAAGAGGAGGAAGTGGCTGACAAAAATGAGAGCTAATTTTCACTCTTGGTTAATCTTCATCAGCCACACAATGATCCCTTTACACACACACACACACACACACTTGCACACGCACGCACACACGCGCCCAAAGCACATAAGCAATCTGTCCTTACGCATGGGCAGGGTAGGCTGTTGCCTTAAGGGCATGATTTGAAAAGTTATTGATGGTTCAAAACCAATCTTATGGTAACCATAAGTGAAACCATTAGGGAGAAAGAGGAATTGAGAGGGTGGGAATAACATATACATGCTACTGTATAAAATAGATGATAACAAGAACCTACTGTATAGGGAAATCTACTCAATAATTTGTAATAACCTATACGGGAAAAAAGAATGGATATATGTATAACTGATTCACTTTGCTGTATACCTGAAACTAACACAACATTGTAAGTCAACTAGATGCCAATAAAACTTTAAAAAGAAAAAGAAAGATTCCCTGAATCCACTCCAGAATACCTTATCCATCAGCTGCTATACGGCCAGAGAAGCCACCTGCAAATTGTTACCAAGTGAAGAAATGCCTCTTTGAGCTTCCTGCATTTAAGCACAAACGATCCTGAGAGAGGTTACCCTGGATTATGTTCACTAGCCCCCTTGGAGCTATTTCCCCCGCCCACGCCCCACCCTCAGAGCCAGGAGCATCGAAGATCATAAGCCAGAGAGGGGAGTTGGTTAAGGCCGGAGGAAGGCAGTTCTGGCAACCGGGGGCGGCGCCTAAAGACATCCCTCTGGGGACCGCTGCTCTGCGAGGAAGAGCACAGCCTCCGGAATCAGGGCAGGCTGGTTTGACTTGCCTCTGACTCTTATCTCCGCGAGGTGGGGCAGGTTATTTTACCTCTCGGAGTCTTAGTTGCTCTTACAAGGCCACATTCTCCTCCTATAGTTGTGGAATTCAATGGTGCAATTCCCGCTGAGCTCTTCAAGAGGGAGCAGGACAGGGTCTCAGCAAGCGATAAGTTAATTATCACCCACATTCCCGGAAGTGGATGGACAGAAAACACAGACCTAGGGAGAGAAAGCCAGAGGGCACTAAAAACAACTCTCAAATATTTTAAGATCGTGCCTGGCGCCTCGAGTCTTGTACATTTCCCAGAATTTCTCTACAGGGGAATAGCTTGCAACATCTCCCAGGGTCCTACTAGGCCCATCTCAACCGGTGCTCTGGATCCTTCTCTTACCTTTCTCCCCATTTCCACCTATAACCCTAGGAACCCTAGAAACTCATTTATTCTAAAACAATAACTGTCAGGGAGCCCATGGTGCTTTGAAGTCTCAAGGAGGGCAAACAGATTCAATCTTTCTGGAAAGGATTTTGTACATCAAAACCCCTGGAAGTTTTCACACAGTTTGACCCGTTCCTTCCCCTTTCGGAAACCAACCTTGAGGAAATAATTTGACAAAAAGTTTAGGCACAAAAATGTTCGCCACTGCCTTATTTACCATAGCAAAAAATTGAGACTCAACTATCGCAATAGGGAACTAATTCCATAAATAATGACACATCTGTACATTGGTTTATTTGGCAGCCCTTAAATATGAAGAATTTTTAGTAACCTAGGAAAATATTTATGATGTAAAGTTAAGGGAACTAAACAGGTTAAAAATTGCATGTATCCTTTAACTTCACCTTTGTAACATTAAAATAATGTATTTTTTATTTTTTTATTTTTTTTGCTTTTTGGGGCCATGCACGTAGCATATGGAGATTCCTGGGCTAGGGGTGGAATTGGAGCTGCAGCTGTCGGCCTACACCACAGCCACAGCAACACGGGATCCAAGCTATGGCTGCAACCTACACCACAGCTCCCAGCAACACCACATCCCTAACCCACTGGGCAAGACTAGGGATTGAACCTGAAACCTCATAGTTCGTAGTCGGATTTGTTTCTGCTGTACCACATCAGGAACTCTGAATGTATTTTTTTTTTCTTTTTTGTCTTTTTGCCTTTTCTGGGGCCTCTCCCTTGGCATATGGAGGTTCCCAGGCTAGGGGTCGAGTCAGAGCCGTAGCCACCAGCCAACGCCAGAGTCACAGCAACGCAGGATCCAAGCCGAGTCTGCAGCCTACACCACAGCTCACGGCAATGCTGGATCCTTAACCCACTGAGCGAGGCGAGGGATCGAACCTGAAACCTCATGGTTCCTAGTCAGATTCATTTCTGCTACACCACAATGGGAACTCCGAATGTATTTTTAAAAAGATTGAAAGCAGAGTTCCCTTGTGGCCTAGCAATTAAGGATCCAGCATTGTCACTGCTATGGCTCAGGTTCAATCCCTGACTCAGGGATTTCCACACTTTTTTCCAAAAGGAATTAAAAAAAAAAAAAAGACCGATGAGCTGTGGTATAGGTCACAGATGTGGCTCAGATCCCATGTGGCTGTACCTGTGGCTAGGCCTGCAGCTACCACTCTGATTCAACCCCTAGCCTGGGATCTTCCATATGCTGTGGGTGTGGCCCTAAAAAGACAAAGAAAAAAAAAAAAAAAAAGACTGAAAGCAAAACACAAAATGTTGACAGGATATATCTCCAGATGAAAGGATTACAGATGTTTTTCTTTTCTTCTTTATATTTTTCTACATGAAGCATGTATTAACTTATAAATAGAAAAACAATAAACATTGTCTTAGAAATAAGTATAAAGATAGGAGAAGCCCCTAAATGGGTAACTGTGCCCAAACTGGAAATGTTCCCAGACATATTAAAGGGAGAGAAATAATAAGCTTTCTCACACACTGAGTGACAAGAGACTATGACAAGCAAACTTGGCTTTCGAGGTGTTTTCTTAAGAGTAGTAGGAAATTGTGACTCTTTCCGAAGGAAAATGAAATCTGCTTTTTAAAAGATTTTGTAAAGGTATTTCTTTTGATACAAACTGCTGTTGTGTATATTAACTTCCTCTCCAGCCCCCCGAGCACAGGGCCACTCGGTCAGCCTGTTACGGAACTTGTTCTCAGTGCGGGACTGTGCCTGGTTTTATTTCTTCTACAGGTTAAAATAAAGACATTGTGCTCAAACGCCAGGTAATACCATTCCCTGTAGAGAGAAATTCAGGAAAAAGTAGGTTAGTACTGAATACTTTGTAAAAGAGATTAGTAAATAAAAGCCCTGAGAAGTGGGCCCTGGGCATACTGTTTACAAGGAGGTCTTGAGCATTCATCTCAATTGAAGAAAACTCCACAAAATTTAGTTTCCAATTAAATAATATCTGGTGTTTTGATGCCGTCATAAAAATGTACAGCATCTTTCATTTCAATCATCAAATTACTGTTGAGCCAAAGAATAAAATTACAAACTCATAGACCTAGAGAACAGACTTGCAGGTGCCAAGGGGAAAGGGGAGGCAGTGGGATGGACTGAGAGTTTGGGGGTAGTAGATGCAAATTATTCCGTGGAGAATGGATAAGCAATGAGGTCCTGCTGTAAGCACAGGGAACTATATCCAATCACTTGTGATAGACATGATAGGAGATAATATGAGAAAAAGAATGAATATATATGACTAACTGGGTCATTTTGCTGTACAGCGGAAATTGATAGAACATTGTAAATCATCTGTATTAAAAAAAAATTTTTTTTTAAGGGAGTTCCCGTTGTGGCTCAGCAGAAACAATCCAACTAGGGACCATGAGATTGCAGGTTCGATCCTTGGTCTTGCTCAGTGGGTTAAGGATCTGGCATTGCTGTGAGCTGTGGTGTAGGTTGCAGACGTAGCTCGGATCCCATGTTGCTGTGGCTGTGGCATAGGCCGGCAGCTGCAGCTCCAATTCCACCCCTAGCCTAGCCTGGGAATCTCCATATGCCGTGGGTGCAGCCCCAAAAAAGCAAAAAAAAAAAAAAAAAAAATTAAAAAGAATAAAATTGTGGTTATGACGAATTAGTTAAATGTTTAAAATGTAAGCAACAAACAATATGATGGCAGTAAATATTTTTAAGTCTTTACTATGTTCCCGCTACTATGCACAGTAACTTCTGTGTGATTACTCCCACGCATCACTTTATCAGATGGGCACTGTTTTCTCCAGATAAGGAACCCGGAGAACAAAGATCCTATTAGAGTGGATCCACCTCACACTGAGATCTGCTCAGTAAAGGGATGTTTTTCTAGCTCCCTTTTCCTTTAGTCTCACCGCTCTGCGAACCCGCAGAGACGAGCCAGTTACAGACTCACAGAGGCAACCACAGTTTCCTCCTCCTGCCTGGGCTCTGTGCACCTCAAGGCAGAGCCACAAGCAAACATGAGCCGCATCACTGCCCTGCAAGCTCCTTTTCCTCTGGTCCTGCTCATCTCTGGAGCCCCTGAGACAGGAGTGATAAGGGAGAGGGATGTGGTGCTGCCAGTAGAAAAATTAAAGTGCCTTCTCTTCCAGGGGCAAAACCTTTCCAACCCACACTGTTGGAGAAAAAGCGAATTGAATTAGCGAAAACTTTGATTTCTAGCAAACTTGCAGAATGATGCAATTGTATTACTCATGAAGGAACTTGTAATATACTTTGGTTATTAGTACCAAGCAATACTTGATAGTGGGACTTAGATGATATCTGATCATGTGCTGAAAAGAGTATCTTGAACTCGCGACAGTTCTTTGTAAAACGCACACAGCAGCTTGCGTCAATGGTTTCCCTACATCTGCACTTGCATCCCATCGCAGGAACCAAAGGAATTCTTTTTAAGATAGATCATGTATTTCCTCTGCTCAAAGCCATCCAATGGCCACCACCTCATTCAAAATAAAAGCCAGAGAGGGAAACAACTTAAGTCTCTATCCATGGATGAGTGGATAAAGAAAATGTGTGTATATACATAACTTAACCATGAAAAAGGAAATCTTGCCGTTTACCACAGCTTGAACGGACCTTGAGACCATTACGCCAAGTGAAATAAGTCGGACAGAGAAAGACAAACACTGTATGAGCTCACTCATAGGAGCTGGGAAAAAAAAAAAAATGAACTCATAGAAAGAGAACAGATTGATGGTTGCCAGAGGCAGGGGTGGGGAATGAATGAAGGTGGTCAAAAAAGTAGAAACTTCTGGTTACAAGATTTTTTAAAAATGTCCTGGGATATAATGGTGACTATGGTTAACAAGCCTGTATTGTATATTTGAAAGTTGCTAAGAGAATAGATCCTAAAAATTCTCATCACTGGAAAAACAAATTTGTAAACTATGTAAGGTGAGGACATTAACTAGATTTACCATGGTGATCGTTTCACAGTATATACTCACGCTGAATCATTATGTTGTATGCCTTAGACTCATCCAATGTTATTTGTCTATTACATCTCAATAAAACCAGGGGAAAAAATTTTTTTAAAAAGCCCGAGATCTCATATGACCTTCAGTAGATTAGCTGAGGATCCTATGGAACCTAGAGCTTCCTACTTGGGGCCTGAGCCTGAATCCTTCAAGCTCCGCAAGTGTGGAGAACCAGTTCTGCAAGGTCTAAGCAAAGGGTTTTTACTTAATCACCCTCTGTATCCTCTCCGCATCTTCTCTGTCCTCCCTCCTTGATTTATTTTTGGGGGCGCACCTCGGCATATGTGGTTCCAGGACCATAGATCAGATCCATGCCATAGCTGCAACCTACACCACAGCTGCAGCAACACTAGGTCTTTAACTCTGTGCCAGGCTAGGGCTCCAGAGACACCAATCCTGCTGCACCACATCAGGAACTCACTCCAGTAAATGTTTGACAACATGGACTAATTAAGTTCGTTCCCCAGTGCCTTGGACCACAGATTGAACTCCATCACATTAGCATCAAAAAATTGCTCCTTAATCAGAAGTCCATGAGCCCTGAACAAGTCAAGATAAAAAGCACAATTGTAAACTGAGTGACTGATGCAATTAAAGTTATTAGTAAGTAAGGGCTTGCCTACAAAAATAAAGCAGCAAGATTAAACAATGAGACTATGACTGGTAGCAATTCCAGAATTTTTGCTTACTTTAAGAGCATAAAATTAACTAAATAGATTTGTTTAAATAGAAGATGAACCAATTATTGAATTTATTTTTGAAAGAACTGATCTGTGTTTTTGGCAGTGTTCCAATAGATAAATTAAGAAGCCTAAAATTTACATATTAAGAAATCCAGGTGTTCCCGTGTGGCTCAATGGGCTAAGGATCTGGTGTTGTCATCACAGTAGCTCAAGTCGCTGCTGTGGTGCAGGTTTCATCCCTGGCCTGGGGACTTCCACATGCCATGGGTGAAGAAGCCAAAAAAAAAGAAAGAAAGAAATCCAGCATATTTCCATCTTGGAACAAAAGTACCCTTGAAGTTTCTGCAAATCAATATACTTTAATTAAACAACAATAAGCTTATTCAAAGTTAAAGTTATTTCATAGCTAATCATATGACCTATTTCCTTGATATTCTTAATTAAATTCCTCTGTTTTTCTTTAATAAAAATATAGAACTCAAGCTAACTATGAAAGTTTGCATTGTTACTCAATATATGAGGATTGAATTAAACATTTTTTGACCAGATGAGTAAATTAATTTTTCCAGGCATATATCTTCATTAGTTTCCCTGATTGAAAAGCTGACACGCTGGGAGTTTCCAACTGAGTTTTGCTTCCCAATGAAAACGACCCTGTGAATTCCAGAAATTACCTTCTCGGCCAGGCTTTATAACCACAGGCCTCTTGTTAGGGGGCTTACTAATTACAATAGGACATTAGAAAACTTTTGACTTCTCTCTCTTCTTATTTAGAATTAGAGACGAGATGGAGGGGGGGCGATAGAGAGAGGAGAAATTTGTAGTGAACTAAGAACGGAATTAATTTGAAAAATCATTGAGTATAAAATGTTCTGGGGAGTTCCCGTCGTGGCGCAGTGGTTAACGAATCCGACTAGGAACCATGAGGTTGCGGGTTCAGTCCCTGCCCTTGCTCAGTGGGTTAGCGATCCGGCGTTGCCGTGAGCTGTGGTGTAGGTTGCAGACGCAGCTCGGATCCCGCGTTGCTGTGGCTCTGGGCGTAGGCAGGTGGCTACAGCTCCCATTCGACCCCTGGCCTGGGAACCTCCATATGCCGCGGGAGCGGCCCAAAGAAATAGCAAAAAGACAAAAAAATAATAATAATAATAATAAATAAATAAATAAATAAATAAAATGTTCTGAAATATTTTCTTATATTCAATGTAAAATAAATTTGTTTTATGCAAATCTACCATCTCGTTCAAGACGATTAGTCAGCCTTCCCTTTTAATGCTAGAGAGAAGTCTGGAAACTACAATTGAAATTTTGTTCTCTTTGAGTTATTTCAAGCTGTCTTTAATTCACTTCCTATGTGTGTTGCTGTTTGTTTATTTGCATGGGTTTTCTGATTTCAAAACAAAACTGGTCTCAGATGCAGCTGTCCTGGCTTGTTGATTGAATCTTTGCACATTCCAACTGCATTTTCCAGTGGAATGTTGAATTTAATGAATGAAAGACCAGATGTTCCAGGTACATCAGCCTGAGTTGAGAAGGGAATATGTGACAGGGCCCCAGTGCCTTTTAAATTCGTTAATAAATTACAATTCATTCCAACTCTTCAAAATTACCATCCTCTACCTTGTTGTATAGTAGAAAATTGACAGAACACTGTAAACCAGCTATAATGGAAAACAAATAAAATAAAAATCACTTAAAAATAAAATAAAAATTAAAAAGGGGGAAAAAATTACCATCCTTTAAATATAAGCTTAACATGATCTGTTAAGGAGAAAATTATGCTGTCACTCAAAATACTTATAAGATCATTTCACAGACAATATGACTTATTCACATCATCTGATATTAGATGAGTTGTCATAAAAGTGTTTATTTTGTTCTGATAATTTAATTACTGCAAGACCTAAATAATTCAATAGTGTTATAAAAGCAATTGTTTCAACAGTAAAAATGCAGAGAGAGACTAGAGAGTGTCAAATACTCAATAACAAAGCTTTCTTTCCCTGAAACAACTGTAATTAATAGAGTTTTTAAAGCTAGAAGTGAATAGCTGTAAATCTTAAGGATCACTGTACAAACCCAGCATCTGTTACATCTGACTTTTACTCAAGAGGAGTGACATTTATGTATGTATGTACGTATGTCACAAGCTATATTCGTTTACTGGGGTTGCTTTAACAGAGTACCACAGACTGCAGTAACTTAATAGAAATGTGTCTTTACACAACTCCAGAGGCTGTTGAAGGATGATTCTAAGGACCGTGAGAGAAGGATCTATTCCACTGGTCTTTCCTTGGCTTCTAGATGGCCATCTTCTCCTAATATCTTCACAGAGTCTTGCCTCTCTACCAATATGTGCCCAAGTTTCCTCTTCTTATAAGGACAACAGTCATACTGGATTAGGGCCCAAACCTAATGACTTCATTTTCACTTTACCTCTTAAAGACCGTATCTCTAAATACAGTCACATTCTAGGGTACTGAGCATTAAGACTTCAACATATAAATTGGAGGAGGGTATAATTCAACCTATAACATGAGTTCTGTAGGTGGCTTCTGACGTAATTTACCTGCTGGGTTGTTTGGTGTTTTTTTTTTTTTGGCGGGGGGCACTCCCATGGCATGTGGAAGTTCCCAGGCCAGGGATCAAGCCACATGACCTGAGCCACAGCAGTGACAAGCTGAATCCTTAACCTGTTAGGCCACTAGGCAATTCCAGTTTACCTGCTGTTTTGATAAGCCAAGACACTCAGATAAAGCAGGTGTATTGGGTAGGTCATAGCTTCTTTTTCCTATCTAATTCCAAGGTCATGTATTCTTTGGTATCACTTTTTTTTTTTTTTATGGCCATATGTGCAGTATATGGAAGTTCCTGGGCCAGGGATTGAATCTGAGCTGCAGCTGCGACCTACACCACAGCTGCCATAACACAGAATCCCTTAACACACTTTGCCGGGCTGGGGATGGAACCCAGGCCTCTGCACTGACCCACACCACTGCAGTTGGATTCTTAACCCACTGTGCCACAGCGGGTCCTCCTAGTATCACTTTATAACCAATAGCATCCCACATAATATAAATTATGTTCCTGAATAAATATATTACTTTATGGACATTTGTTATGAAAATGTATGCCATAATTAAAATGTCTATAACCCAGAAGGGCTCTTGAAGAGTCAGTAGACTTGGACTCTAGTGTAAGTTCTACCATTGACCAGCTTTGTGATCCAAGCTCTCTGAACTTGAATTTTCTCACAGAATTGTGATGCGCAAATGCAATCATTAATGTAAGAGAGAACTTGAAAACAGAAAAGGGCTCTGCAAATTTTTTCAAAGGTATTTTTAAAACATTTTTAGAGTGAAATATAACACAGATATAGAAAACTACATAATTTTACCACCTAAATTAGTTTTGTTTCTTCCCTTCCAGTCATTATACTTTTATTTTTCCTTCTCACCCTACTGTACTCCCAAATCTCCAGTACAATGTTGAATAGAGTTTTCATTATGAATGGATTTATTGTGGACTCTTAAAACAGACTCAAAATTCTTTGGAAAAAAATTTATGGAAGATCTGATTTATTTATTTTATCAATATTTAGTAGAGCTGCCAGTGAAACCATCTAAGCTTTTACTTAGCCCAATTATCTCTCCTTGGAAGATAATCTGTCATTTTCTCTCTCTCTTGCTTTTTAGGGCTGCACCTGCAGCATATGGAAGTTCCCAGGTTAGGGGTTGAATCAGAGCCACGGCTGCCAGCCTACACTATAGCCACAGCAACGCAGAATCCAAGCTCCATCTGTAACCTACACCACAGCTCACAGCAACACCAGATCCTTAACCCACTGAGTGAGGCCAGGGAATGAACCCACATCCTCATGGATACTAGTTGGGTTTGTAACCACTGAGCCTCAACAAGAACTCTCGCTCTGATTGTTTCTAAGACTTTGTTTTCGCCACTGGTTTTCTGCTGTTTCACTACAATGAGTTTAAGTGAGGGTTTGGTTTGTTCCTTTGTTTTTTAACTTAACTGGCTTGAGAATTATTAATGTGTGGATTGGTATCTTTTATCAGTTCTGGAAAATGCTCAACTGTTAAAAACTTTTCAAATATTACTCTTTCCAATTTTCCCCCTCTCTCTCCTCACATCCTGGTGCTCCAGTTAAACATGTTGGATCATCTCTCAGTATTCTAAGGCAGAATTAAAATATGGAAGACATTTCACAAAGTCTAGAATACACACAAATGCAGAGAGAAACCTGTTTTCTTATTTCAGGAGCAAACCCCGTAAAATGATATTATATTCTCCCACTTGACAGAACCTGTTTGAGAATTTTGAAGATAATCTCAGCTAAAAGGATTAACTCCACAACTGGCTAAGTACATTCCTTCTGCTTATGTTGGTTTTGAATTTTTAAAAATATGCCTAGCTCCATTATTACTATCAATCATAACTTTTCATTGGGGATTTATTTAAAGAATCTTTTTCATGCTAAATAAATATGGAGATTTAAATTTTTTTTCCTTGACTGGACAGCTATGACTATTTGTATATGTTTCAAATACGACAGAAAATGAAAAGTGTTACAGTGGAAGAGAAAAACCATCTTAATAATTTGTCTAATTTTAGTGGAAATTTTCATCTGTGATTAGTGCATCAGTTTGAAATATTTAATTCTGATCAAGAGACTCTAGTAATTACATTAGCGTCTATTGTTGGCTGCCATTATAAGACACACTGGAAAGAAAGTTAACGGTGCCGTGCAATTTGGGGGAAATCTATTTTTCCTACACCTGGGTTTTTGCTAGATAAAAACAAAGCTAGATAAACTAGACAACATTTTTGCTAGATGAAGAGAAAGCTTCTGGATGAAAACAGGGGAATTTTTTTTCTTTTTGTTGTTACCAGAGAATGTTGATCTCAAAGTAGTAACAGTATAGACAGGAGCAGTCATTTATATAGGCCAGTATATATTTACATAAGGTAATAAGCTGAGGATAGACCTTGTGACCATAATCATTTGTGAGTGAATCCAGGTAAAGGGGTTCAGCCTAACAAGTCAATACATTGTCAATAATTACTCTGATTAAATTATAAGCCCTTATTTGTATGTTTGGCTTGATAGACCTAAAACATCCTATTTCTGTCATATAAAGGACCACAGGGGGGTTGGCCAGGGACACATCTCTGTGGGACACAGGGGGCTCTTGACATGGTGGCCACCAACAATAAAACACCACCAGTGACGCAGGTGGCAAATCTCTGGCATTGGAGGCAACCAGAACCGGAAGGCATGGTAAGGAGCCAACAGCTACAGGGTTTAGTCTCAAGGGACATTTGAGTTCCCTATCCTCTAATGGATATTATCAGAGGAATTACAATAACCCTGGGGAAAAAAAAAAAAACAGGGAAGACTGCTAATCAAGTTAGGGGTTCTTGGGGCCATTACAATTCAGAGTATTAAGGTAATTGTAATCGTATTCATATACTGAGGTTGTTGAAGCCTTATATGGATTATGTTTTCAACTATTAAAATTTCTTTTTTTTTTTTTTGTCTCCAGCAAAAATGGGTTTATTTGGGCTCAACAAAGAACTGCAATTTGCATCTGCAACCATAACTGCCACATGCAAGTCCCCTACAGTAAAGAGAAGACAACTCTGTTTTTTTTTTCTTTTGGCCACAGCATGCAGCAGCTTAATGTGGGATTTCAGATTTCAGTTCCCAGACCAGGGATTGAACCCTGGCCACAGCAGTGAAAGTGCTGAATCCGAACCACCAGACCACCCTCAACTATTCAGATTTCTTAAAATGAAGTCTAGCGTGGTGTTAATGAGAGGATGAAATGGTCATTTCTGCATATTACACTTTAACATTCATCAAGAAAATATAGGAGTTCCCGTCGTGGCGCAGTGGTTAACGAATCCGACTAGGAACCATGAGGTTGCGGGTTCGGTCCCTGCCTTTGCTCAGTGGGTTAATGATCCGGCGTTGCCGTGAGCTGTGGTATAGGTCACAGACATGGCTCGGATCCCGCGTTGCTGTGGCTCTGGCATAGGCCGGTGGCTACAGCTCCGATTCAACCCCTAGCCTGGGAACCTCCATATGCCGCGGGAGCGGCCCAAGAAATAGCAACAACAACAAAAGACAAAAGACAAAAAAAAAAAAAAAAAAGAAAATATAGTTAGGAGCAAATAAGATAAGAACCCATGTTTATAAATCCTATCTCAATGAATGCCAATGCACATTTTAAAATTTTCTCTTTTTGTTTATTTATGTGTTTCATCCCCAAGGAAGTTATTTTGTGTCATAAAAGCTGTAGTATCTTCATCCATTATTTCATTATAATATGTCATCTTCAGTCATTTACATTGTGACGAAGACGAGTGCTACGTATTCAAAAAAACGCTTGCCAGAAAGCACTATACTGAACACGTTAACATCCTTTAAAATCTTATTTTTATGATTTCAAAATAAATCACTTTTATGAAGCTGTCAACCCAGTGGTCACTGAGCCACCATTTTGAGAAACAGAAGGAAACTTTGAAGGATTAAGATATATTTACTCGTTACGTTCTCTTATATTATTTAACACAAAGATATATATGCTATTTGTAAAATAGTTTTGACAATGAGGTATAAAAGTAAATTTATTTTCAAATCCAAGAAGAAAATCATCTTGGCATATATAAAGACTTAAATTTCTGCATGTTGAAACCTCTCAATCAGCTCCTATAAATCTACAGCATGTTGTGTTTCACACAGTCATTCAAAAATATGCTCAAGGAGTTCCCGTTGTGGCTCGGCAAGTTACAAACCTAAATAGTATCCATGAGGATGTTGGTTCAGTCCCTGGCCTCACTCAGTGGGTTAAGGATCTGGCATTGCTGTGAGCCATGGTGTAGGTGGCAGACTCAGCTGAGATCTGGCATTGCTGTGGCTGTGGCATAGGCCAGCAGCTGCAGCTCTAATTGGACCCCTAGCCCGGGAACTTCCATATGCTGTAGGTGTGGCCCTAAAAAGCAAAAAAAAAAAAAAAAAAAAAAAAAAATATATATATATATATATATGCCCAAGAAAGACTCAGGAGCAGATCCCATCATTCTCACAAATGCTAGAAAATTATGATCACATGTATGTATGTATATTTTAATGTGTACATGTGGGCTTATATATTTATACATTATACACACAAATATATAATCAAACATTTTATATATATATGCACTTTTTTAACCAGAGAAAGCATATATGAAAATGTTAACAGTAGGTCATTCTAGGCTTATAATTATTAGTAAGTTTTGTATCCTTTCAATTTATTTTGCAGTTTTTTTAAATGGCCATGTATTCCTTGTGAAATAGAAATATTTATTAGAACGTGACAGAGGATGGTTTATGGTTTGGAAAGATGTTCATAATAAAAGGTGGCTACCTGGCAGCAGACTTCCAACTTCAGGGAGTATAACTGACCAAAGGCTTCAGCTGCTCAGTGCTCAGAAATCCATCCAAAGCATTTGTACCAAGGCCATGCTCCCAATGCCTGCTCCCAACCAATGACAGCCTGACAGAGAAAGGCGAGTCTCTTTCTGGGGATCCGGGACTCCTCTTGTAAGTGATTCTTACTCCAGGACTCCCCAGAGACTTGTCCAGCTTTCTCTAGACTACCTGATAGCACATATGCCACCACCCAACCTTCCATCTCTTTATCCTTCTCTTGGGCTCAGACCTAGACTGCGGTCTGACGCCTCTTCAGCCTCTCCCGGCTCCCTCCCTATTTTCTCTCACAAGTGTTTTCCTATTGAAATTCATGTGTATTTAGTCCTATCTTGGCGGCTGCTTCTCAGAGAAGCTGCAAAGCCTGAAATAACGCACAGTATGAAGCAATGATTATACTTTAGTTGGAGAGAAAACATAACTTGTGCATGTGAGTGTATGCCCGTGAACATATGTATATTTACGCTATGTATATACACACAGATCTATGTTTACAATAGGAAAAAAGCATGGAGTGCTCTCTCCCGATAGAAAGAGAATAGGTAATTCATGTTACAGTGTAATAAATAAAAAGTAGCATTTACATGTTACTAATTTAATTCCATCTGTGACAAATGTATTTCTACCTAATTTTATATTTTACCAGATTGGTTAAAAGAATACATCCAGGATCTCCCACTGCGGTTCAGTGAGTTAAGAAGCCAACATAGTCTCTGTGAGGATGTGGGTTCGATCCCCGGTCTTGCTCAGTGGGTTAAGGATCTGGCATCACCGTGAGCTGTGGTGTAGGTGGCAGATGCAGCTCAGATCCCGAGTTTCTATGACTAAAGAAACTCCAATTCGACCCCTGGCCTGGGAACTTCCATGTGCTAATGATGCCACCATAAAAAGAAAAAAAAATACATCCATTCATTCATTTCTTCATGGAAACATTTGCTATGTCTGTTACATGCAAGGGACCATGGCAGACGCAAAGGTAAATATGAATCAGTGAAGTCAAGGAAGCAGGAATCTCAGTGGAGATGCATGGACTGTGGGAAATGCTCTGAGAGAGACACAAAGCCAATGCTGTGAAGGTCCATAAGATGGAAAGAGGACACCTGTTTGGAGGACCAAGGTCTCACATTTCAGTGAGATCCTGAAGGAACAAGTAATTTTTTTTTTTTCTTACCTTAGAATTTTATTGAAACAGCCTCAGCAGTTTGGGTCCCAGTTTGGGAGTGTGTCAGAGTTAGAGACTCTCTCGTTGTTCATGGCACTTTCCTCCATCATTTTCCCATCTACCAACTTTCTCCTTATGGGAGTCTCCCTGCCAGCCCAATCCTGAACTTGAATCAAGGAGTCAAATTCTCTCTGCTTAAAGTTCTCGTGAACTTTAAAGATGCTCTTGGTTTTTATAGTGATCTCATCCTCATGTATATTGATGGGTACAGTAGATTTTGCCAGAGAGCTCAGTTTCCTGCTGGCTCCTCCTATTACTCCAGTAATAGAAGTCTGGGGATCCAGTCTTCAAGTGTCTGTTTTAGTTGGATAAACTCTATTTTTGGAGCTTCAGAAGGGACAGGCATGTTATAAAACAGGTCACACTTTTTGATGGGTAAAGATGGAAAACAATGGGAGGTGCAATAGCAAAAGGATAGGTGCCAATGATCTACCTTCTGTTCACAGTGCAATTGATTCTACAAATTATTAGCACATACCTGGTTCATCGACAGAAAACAGCACAAGTAGAACATGACTAGACTCTCCCAGGATCTCCCATCATTTCGCCTAAAGGACGAGCCTCATTTGCTTGAAAGGGGCTTAGTACGGCAATGTTTCCAAATTTGGAACTATCACTTGAAAACTGTTGAATATGATTTTGTCATGAATAGAACATCTTTCTTCCTGTTCAAATGTCTTACTGAAATGTTGAGTATTAGTATAAGTGGGACAGAGCTGCGGTGGGAGTGTGCATTATTAACATAATCTAACATCAAGTTCTGTTACATCAGCCCATGCTGTTACATGGCTCACTCACCACAAGCCTGAAATTCAAACAACTGCAATAACTTGACACTTTGAATACATTTCCTTTTTCTAAGGGCCTTAGCCAATTCTCACGGGACTGTTCAGACTCAGGAACAATTAAATGTATAAAAGCACCTCACATCATTTTCTTATCTCCAAAGTCCTGCCTGTTCTTTGCTTAATGGATGAGCTCTTAGAAACTAAAAATCCTGACATTATTATGTGGAAAGAAAAGCAGTTCAAAGAAAAAACAATAGAACGCAAAGTTCTTCGACGAAATGCTGACTTTGAGTGTAACAAGGACAAAGCAGTTATTCATAAATCTGAGGTAACATTCTTATTTTATTTAAAGAAATGCTATAGTAGCTGAAACTGGAGTCTAAAGTGTTTCCTTACCATGTCATTTTTTCCTCCAGTTCAGATACATAGACTTATTATTATAAAGTTCTTCAGAATTCATAAGGTTTTCCATTTTATACTAGTGAGAGCAGTTCAACATTTATTTTGGAAAAAAATGTTTAGAAAATTTTGTGAATGTTTCTAGCAAGTAAACCAATAATCAGGTCTAGAAACGTGAAAATTACCCTGTGCTTCTCCTCACTCCTGCCTCCAAACAATCAAAGTTAATTTCCATTTTTTCTTTTGTTGTTGTTGTACTTCTAGAGGAACTTTGCTCTGAGAATTAGGAGGAAGGGTAAGAGGAGAGGGTGCTATTCTGTAGGTCTATAGCATTTGGACTAAATAGTCTACTGAAAACTGACTGCGTGCTGGGCATCAAACTCCTGCTGGCTTCATGGCAAGAAAGTAGGGGTCGGGTGGTGGGTTCTGCACATACAGATATACAAAGGTATGAAAGACCAAACAAAGTCTGTTATCCTAATTTTGTAATTTGTAAACCTTTTGAGAATAAGAACTCCATTTTAGTCTCAGCATCTTAAAATGTGGCTCTCCATATGGCAGCAATCCTTCTTTTGTCTATTCAGTTTTCAGCCTACTTTTGGGACCTATTTGAAGTCACTGATCTCTGACAGTCATCCCATAGTTTGTGAAGTTGGGATCCCTCTCTCTGAGTCCAAGATGTGAGGCTGAGACACAATTCTCTTATGTCATAAGTGAGTAGCATCTATGTCACAAATACGATAAGCATTAGGCCCCTGAGTCCCACAAATGAGTAGGTTGAATGAGGGATTTTCAGCCATTTTTGCCCAATGATGGCTGCAAAGCCAAGAAGACTGAATGTCCAGTTAAGAGTCCAAATAAGAGCAAGTTCAACAAGATGGGAGAAGAGGGACAGGGACAAGGGGAGGAGTTCTCTTGCATCTTAAAGCCTTATATGCATGGACATTTACACAGTTTGGGGGAGAGTAAGGCAAGCTATCCAACCAAGGAAGAGGCAAACTTCCCCTCTCCTCCACTCCCTGCTTACCCCCAACCACCCCCACCAAAGAACCTGCAGCAAACCTAAGGCTGGTCCTGCTCAGATTTATCTACTGTCAAGGTTTCTTTTTCTTTGATTCTTTTAACCATCGTGGAAATGAGGTCAGTACTCTGTGATTGTCATTTCCTTCCAAATTCTTGAAATATTTTATTATTTACAAAAGATTTCCCTACTGACTTAGGACAGGAAAAAAACCTGAATGTGCCAAACCTGAGAGTCCTAATCATAAAAATTTCAATGGTCATGGTTTAAATGAAGATTATTTCTAAAGGACTTTTGAAAGAAAATATTTAAGAAACATAGCTTTATTTTGTTTAATTTTATTGAAGTTTCATTTTGTTAGTTGATGTATAAGTAATGTCTTCATTGATAAAAATTCAGAATACCTCCCCAAAAAAGTATAAAACATAAAATAAAAATGACTGCTCTTATCACCACCCAATGTTATGTTTTGGCATCTATCTTGCAAGAATTTTTTCTCTTCATATGCACCCGCTGTTTCATACGTGATCAGTTTTTTTCTAAATAATCTGTCATGCATTCTGCCTTCTTCACTTAGTATAATATTGTGTCAACGTGTGTAGGACATGAATTACCCTCTTTAATCTTTGCATCCCATTCTATATGAACACAACATAATTTAGCTCATAACTTATTAAGATATATTCCAGTTGTTTTCTACTTTTTTACTATCATAAGGAAGGTGGAAGTAAACATCCTTGAACCTACACCTTCAAATATATGTCCAGTTGTTTCTTCCTGGGAGTGAAATTGGCAGGTCACACAGTTTGCATATTTAAGTTCCAATACATGTTATTAAACAGCCTTTGTGGGAAGCTTATAATATTCTGTTCCCATGCCAGGAAGTACAAATGCCTCTGTCTCTACCATACCAATATTGCAGTTTCACCTTTTTAATTTTTTTACCATTAATAAATTAAAAAACAAATCTCAATGTTTTTGAGTGAAATTGACTATTAAGAATGAATTTATTTTTCTGTGTTTATTGACCATTAGCAATACTTTAAAAAATAACCTCTTTATGTTCTTTGTCCATTTCCTGTTGGCCTGTCAGTTTCCAATTTTATGATTTTTAATAATCTTTGTATATTATAGTCATATCACTCTATATAGACTATAACTCCATGAGGGCCAAGACCATTTTTTTCATCACCGCATAAACAACCTCTGAGTGCAATGCCTCACCCTGGGCAGATACTCAAAAATTATCTGTGGAATACTTACATATATTGTAAGTATAATTTCCCAGTTTAAATTTTACTTAATCTTTTTTCTCCCATCCAAAAGTTTTTAAACGTCCTGTAGTAAAAGAAAAATCTGTCGATATATCCTTTACATACTTGAGTCACATAGTTTCCATCTCAAGATTAAGAAAATAGTATTGACAAATATTTGCATATATACCACCTGTGCCAAGAACTGTTGCAACCACTTTACTAACATTCCTTCATTTAATCCTCGTAACAAGCCTTTTGTCTAGTCATCCCAGTCTCAACCTACTCCCCACCCCAATTATTCTTCCTTAAAAAAACTATTCTAACTATTCCTCTAAATTGATTTCATTGATTTTAATATGTAATGCTTTCGCATTTTCAGAGTCAAGGAAAAAGGGAATAAAATGTCTCGTTCTCTCCTCCTCAGCTCAGCTGCCCTTGTTTTCCTCCCCAGTGTGTATGTTTGTGTGTGTGTGTGTGTGTGATATTTCCCCTTTTCTTTACACAAATTGTAGCATGCTATACACACTGTCCTGCAACTTCCATCTAAAAAAAAATCCAGATGCTCTTTAAAATCACTTTGTCAAACTTTGATTGTAGTTGAGTTAAATTTATAAACTTGAGGACAATTTGGTCTTTAAAGTGTTATCTTCTTGGAATTCCCACTGTGCCACAGTGGGTTAAGAGCCAACTACAGTGGTGTGGGTTTGATCCCCAGCCTAGCGCAATAGGTTAAGGACCAGGTGTTGCTGCTGCTGCAGTGTAGGTCACAGCTGCAGCTCAGATTCAGTCCCTGGCCAGGGAACTTCCATATGCCATGGATACAGTCATAATTTTTTTTTTTAATTATCTTCCTGTACAAACAGATGGAAAAATGTACTGTGTTCTTAGACTGGAAGAATCAGTATTGTTAAAATGACCATACTATCCAAAGCAATCTATGGATTCAATGCAATCCAATGCGATTCAATGCAATCCAGTTTAGTTCAATGCAATCAAGTTACCAATGACATTTTTCACAGAACTGGAACAAAATATTTTAAAATTTGTATGAAAACACAAAAGAGCCTGATTAGCCAAAACAATCTTGAGAAAGAAGAGTGGAGATAGAAGAATCATGCTGTCTGACTTCTGACTACACTACAAAACTGCAGTCATCAAAACAGTACGGTACTGCCACAAAAACAGGCACATAGATCAAGGGAACAGGATGGAAAGCCCAGAAATAAGCCCAGGCATTTTGGTTAATTAATCTCTGATAAAGGAGGCAAGAATATATAATGGAAAGAAGATAGTCTCTTCAAAAACTGGTGCTGGGAAAACTAGACAGCTACATGCAATAGAAATGATATCAGAGCATTGTCTAGCACCTTATACAAAAATAAACTCAAAATGTATGGAAGACCTAAATGTAAGACCAAATACTGTAAAACTCCTATACCATAAAACATAGGCAAAACACTCTTTGACATGAGTTGCAGCACTAGCTTTATTTTGTTTTCTTCAGTAGAGCTTTTCATTTTCTTATAAATTCTACATATTTCTCAAGTTTGTTTCTGAGTAGTTGGTCTTTTCAATCGTTATCTGATAGAGTGGAAGAAAAAATATCTCTTCTATTTTTTTCATTTCATTGACTTTATTACCAATGAAGTAATGCATTTTCATACCCTTACTGGCCACTTGTATTCTTTGTAACTTCAGCCTCTCATCCTTATCCATCTAAATGACAGAGGCTTGGAAAAGTTCACAGCGCAACTAAAACCATTGTTCAATACGTGGAAAATCCAATTCATTATTTCCCCAAAAGCACTTATCTGTTTCTGCTGATAGGATGACAATTCTCCATTTCGGGGACTCAAAATCAGTCTTGTTTGATAAGTTTTTTCTTCCTCGCCCCTTACTTAATTTCATTTGCCTAAAGTGATTTTTTTTTTTTAAATCTACCATTGAAATTTCTCTTGCTCTTGACTCTTCCTTTCCACTGCCACAGGTGTGTTCAGGTTGTCCATACCTTTGCCTAGAAACGACTGGCTTTGTGGTCTTCCCCCTCCACGCTCTTCCTCCTCCACCTGAATAGAGGAGAAATGAAGCACAGATTCGAGGATATTCCTTTGCTCGTAAGACTCGAATGGCACACCACTGCCCACCAAACTTAGGTCACACCGATACTTTTTTAATCTTATCTCCCACTGCTATCTTACACTTTTCCTGCAGTTCAGCAAAACCAAACTACTTAATATTCCCAAAATATGTTCCACGCTTTTCTGACTCTATGGCTTTGGTCCCGCTGTTACATATACCTGGAATGTCTGCCCTTTTTTTGTTTGTTGATTGGTTTCTTTGTTTTGGTTTGGTGGGCGGTTTTGAAGAGGGTTTTTTTGTTGTTGGTTTTTTGGTTTTTTGGTTTTTCAGTCTTTTGCAATCCCTTCCTACAAGGCCCATCTACAATGTCGTCCCTAAGAAATCTTTCCCGTGATTTCCTCCTCTTCTGAATTCCCAGAGTAACTTTCTCCTAAAGTGCCCACCCTATGATTATCACCACTGTAAATTGTTTAAACCAAGATGATGGTGTGGTGAAAGGGACCTGGGATACGTGATCAGAGGATCTGTTCAAAGCCCCACTGCTCACTTAATAATCATCCTAAATTGGGTAAGGCATTTAACCTCTTGAACCTTAACATCTTTCGTTGTGAATTGGTGTGGTCGTAATAATTTATAAATCAAAAGAAACTATGAGGAATAGAGAAATGAAAGAAATACCTTGTAAGTTGTAAAGCACTGTGTCATAAATAGTGGTTTGTAACTGGTAAATTCTGTATGCCCTGGGCTCCTGTCACAATGGTGCATATCACACCAGTGTATCCATGTGCCAAATTCTACATCAGATGCTAGCAGCATTTTTTATTATGGTCGTGCACCATGAACTAGTCTTTCTCAAAAATGAAAATCACCACTCCTGAGAAGGTAAGAGACTTTTTTTTTTTTTTTTTTTTTTTGTCTTTTCTAGGGCTATACTCATGGCATATGGAGCTAACCAGGTTGGGGGTCAAATCGGAGCTGTAGCTACCGGCCTACACCACAGCCACAGCAATACCAGATCTGATCCACATCTGTGACCTACACCACAGCTCATGGCAATGCCAGATCCTTAACCCACTGAGCGAGGCCAGGGATCGAACCCAAAACCTCATGGTTCCTAGTCAGATTCGTTAACCACTGAGTCACGACGGGAACTCTGGTAAAAGACTTTTTAGCAATGGCTTCAGAATTATCCAAAGGCGAGGAAAAGCTTTAAAAGTACCATGCCCAAAGATAGATTTGGATTATAAACAATCACTAATTATGCTGGCAGAAACCATTCTGAATGAAATGGATTTTTTATTAAACTGTTTATAATCTAGGGTGAAAGGGAGAGAAAAAAATGAGAAGATTCACCATTCTAATTCCCTCTGTCTTCCAGTCTAGTCTTGAGGCAAAGCCGAGTAGCTAAAAAGGACCTTTGATTTCTTGGCTCTCTTCGTTATTATTATCTTCCTGGAATAAGTTTTTACAGTATTCATAACAACTTCTGGTGCTTCTACCCACAGCGACATCACATAACACACATATATCATATTTTGTATGCATGAGAGCATGTGACATAAATCACGTTATTTATCCTTGAGAGAAATAAGACAATGAAGAATGAGTGTCCCTCTTCCTTCATTTCACAGCCTGGTTTCCAGAAGTATTTAAGTCCCCCGATAATCTTACTCTGAGCAAAAGACCTTGCTTACCAGGAAAGTCTGAGATCTCCACAACCTCTCTTCTGTCCCTCTTTCTTTCTTTCTTTTTTGTTTTTTTGTTTTTTTGGTTTTTTGGTTTTTTTGGCTGCACCGGTGGCATATGGAAGTTCCTGGGCCAGGGATTGCATCTCAAACTGGAGCCACAGCTGCAGCAACATTGGATCCTTAACTCGTTGCACCACAGTGAGAATTCCTTGTCCCTCTTTCTAAGATTAAATTTCTCTGTGTATCACCCATTGTTCTCCTTTTTCAAAAACGCTTTCATTGAAGTACAAAAATATTCAGTAAAGTGCCTAAATTATACTTAACTTTAGCGTATAGCTTCGTGGATTTTTCCATATGTTTTTTTTGTTTTGTTTTGTTTTTTGTCTTTTTGTTATTTCTTTGGGCCGCTCCCACGGCATATGGAGGTTCCTAGGCTAGGGGTCTAATCGGAGCTGTAGCCACCAGCCTACGCCAGAGCCACAGCAACGCGGGATCCGAGCCACGTCTGCAACCTACACCACAGCTCAGGGCAATGCCGGATCCTTAACCCACTGAGCAAGGGCAGGGACCGAACCTTCAACGTCATGGTTCCTAGTCGGATTCGTTAACCACTGCGCCATGACGGGAACTCCAGATCTTTGCATATGTTTTAATCCAAACAACTACTACCCAGATCAAGATGTAAAATATTTCTAGTACTCCAATAGGCTCCCTCATGACTCCTAATCAAAACTCCTCATCCTGTATCCCCAGGGGTAACCATTATTCTGACTTTTATTATCATCAATTACTTTTCCTGTCCTTGAACTTTACATAGAGGAAGTATGCAATGTGTATTCTTCTCTGTCTGGCTTTTTCTTTCTCCTCTCAGAATGTTTATGAGAGTCAATGATTTTGTTAAGTGTGTGAGTAATTATTTTTAAAATATGTGAGAGTTTAATACGTAATTTACATAACAACATTATCCTTTCAAAGTGCAAAATTCAGTGAGTTTTAGTATATTCATTTATGAACTATCACCAATATATAATCCAATACATAACTTTAGAACATTTTCATCATCCCCAGAAGAAACACTTTACCAGTTAAAGGTCATTCCAGGGAGTTCCTCTGTGCTGCAGTGGGTTAAGGATCCAGCATTATCACTACAGTGGCTTGGGTCTCTGCTACGGCATGAGTTCAATTCCTGGCCCAGGAAATTCCACATGCTATGAGTAGGCCAAAAAACCCTCCCCAAAAAAAACAAAAAAAGCCACTCCATATTCCACCCTTTCCTCCAGCCCCTGGCCACCACGAATCTACTTTCTGTCTCTACGGATTTGCCTATTTGGGACAGTTCATATAAACGGAATCACAGTATGTGGTCCTTTGTGACCGGCTTCTTTCAGTTAGTATAATGTATTCAAGGTTCATTCCTGTTGGGGTGTGTATCAGTGCTTCATTTCTTTTTATTGCTGAATAATATTCCACTGATGTATATACCACCTTTTGTTTATCCATTTATCAGTTGATGGACTCTTGGATTGTTTTCACCTTGGGTTACCATGAATAATGCTGCTATAAATAGTTATGTGTAAGTTTTCTTGTGGACATATGTTCTCATATTTCTTGGTTATATACATAAGTTTTAAATTTTGTTAAAGTCCAATTTATCTATTTTTTCCCTTTGTCACTTATGCTTTTGATATCACAGCTAGGAAACCATTGTCCAACTCAAGGTCATAAAGATTTACTCTATTTCCTTCTAAAACTTCTAAAGTTTTAGCTCTTACATTTAGGTTTATGGTCCATTTTTGGTTTCACTTTTCTATAATGGTGTGAAATCAACATGAACTTTATTTATTTATTTATTTATTTTTACATAGGGAGATCCAATTGTCTCAGTACAATTTTTTGAAACAATTCTTTCTCCTCTTGAATTGTCTTGGCAGTCTTGCTGAAAATCAGTTGACCGTAAGTACAATGGTTAGTTTATTCTTTTTTATTGCTCAGTAATATTCCATTGTATGAACATGCTATAACTTATTCATCCTTCTCTTGATAGCCATTTGGTTTGTGGCCAGTTTGGGGCTATTAAGAATAAAGCTGCTCTGAACACGCAATGTTGGGCTATTATGAATAAATAAGCTATGTATATTCATGTACATGGTTTTTGAAGAACATATGCATTTATTTCTCTTGAGTTTATACCAGGAGGGAAATTGTTAGTATCTATGAATTCTCCAGAGAAATAGAACCAATAGGATATATACAGAGTGAGAATGAGGAAGACCTAAAGAATAGGCTGACATGAGTGTGGAGGGCTGACAAGTCCAAAATCTGCAGGATGAGCTGGCAGCCTGGAGACCCAGGGGGAGTTAATGTTGCAATTTCAGTTCAAAAGTCATCAGGCTGGAGAACCAGGAAGAGCTTTCCTGGAGACTGCAACAGAATCCTGAGACCAGGGCTGAAGAGCAGCCCTCCCAACCATCCCAACTGGTTTCTTATTAAAAGAGGATTTGTTGGGGGTCGGGGGAGGACAGTTCAAGTCAGGGAGCCATCTGCTGGAGAATTCCTCCCGTTTGGGGAAAAGTTGCTCTTTTGTTCTGTCCATGCTTTCAAAGATTGGATAAGGCCTATCCACATTGTAGAGGGCAATTTCCTTTACTCGAACTCTGCCAATTTAAATGTTAATCTCATACAAAAACGCCTCAGAGGAACACCCAGAATAATGTTCAGCTAGCTATCTGCGTACCGTGACCCAGTCAAATTGACACATAAAATAAACTGACATAGTTGAGTCATAGAGTAGGCATGTGTTTAGCTTTAGCAGATACTGTCAAAGAGGTTTCCAATGTGGTTGAACCAATTTACACTCCCACTTGTAGTGTATGAGAGTTCTGGTTGCTCTATACTTTTCTTTGCTAGTACTTGGCACTGTTAGACTTTTTACTGTTAGCTATTCTGGCGGGTAGGTACTGATATGTCGTTACGTTTGTAATTTGCATTTCCCTGATAGGAAATTATGTTGAACACTTTTCCATGAACTTGTTGGCCATTTGGAAATCATCTTTGTAGGGTATTTCTTCAAGAGTTTTTGCTTATTTTAAACATTGTGTTGTTTGGTTTTTCTTATTGATTTATGGAGGTTTTTAAAATATATTTTGAATATGAGTCCACTGTCAGATATATATATTGAAATGGACCCTCTCTTCCTTACCCACTTTCCCAATAGTGTCTTTTGATTAATAAAAGCTTTTCTTAGTTTCCCATTTAGGTCTATGATCCATCTGGAATTAATTTTTGTATATGGTGTGAGGTAGGAGTCAGGTATCCTTTTTTCCATACGAAGGGCCAATTGTTCCAGTGCCATTTTTTTTTTTTTTTTGTCTTTTGTCTTTTGTTGTTGTTGTTGTTGTTATTTCTTGGGCCGCTCCAGCGGCACATGGAGGTTCCCAGGCTAGGGGTTGAATCAGAGCTGTAGCCACCGGCCTACGCCAGAGCCACAGCAACGCGGGATCCGAGCCGCGTCTGCAACCTACACCACAACTCACGGCAACGCTGGATCATTAACCCACTGAGCAAGGGCAGGGACCGAACCCACAACCTCATGGTTCCTAATCGGATTCGTTAACCACTGCGCTGTGAGGGGAACTCCCATTTGTTGAAAATGTATTCTTTCCTCACTGAATTGCAGCACTGCCTTTGTCATAAATCAAGTTCTATTTCTGGATTCTCTATTATGTTCCTTTGGTGTGTTCATCTATCCCTGTGCCAATACCACACTGTCTTAATTACAGAGCCTTTTAATAAGTCTTTAAACTTGCTAGTGTAAGTTTGTTCTTCAAAATTATCTTGGTTATTATAGACCCTTATATTTCCACATAAATTTTGGAATCAACTTTCAATTTGCACGCACACGCATGCACAAACACACAAATATATTTGGGGATATTTTCTTTCTTGTTTGTTTTTGTCTCAGAAAATGTCCCTTCTTCTAAAAAGCTAAACTCTCTTTTTGTGCCTTCCTTGTTATTCCCATAAGCTTCTCGTGAAAGCTCAAGAGTCATCACCTCATTCTCGCACCTTTAATCTTTCCCTCTACTACTTTGAATTTTTCCTTTCAGCCTATAAACACTGTCAAAGGAAAACAGAAAGTGAATGTTTTTCAGGTTACCATCCTCTGTCTTCGCCATCTAATATTTTAAAATATGTACTTTAATTATAAAATTTCTACAACAAAGTTTGGAAAATATATAATCCATTGTTCAACAACTCTAAGACAATTATAATTATGTTCTATATTTTATAGTATCTTTCTGTGCATATGTATATGTACTTTTTGGTGTTATAATCCATGTCTTTAGTTTTTTTTTTTAAGTTTTCTATCTTCTTCCTTTACTTAATAAATATTTTTCCATACTGTTCTGTAATCTTACTAATTATTTTAAATGACTGCATCGCGTACAAATGAGTACAGAAATTCTAATTTTTAAAACAGCAATATATTCATAAATTTCAGTTGCTTCCAATTTTTATTCTTCTAAATAAATACTGCTATAAACATCATTCATATAGCTTTCCCTTTGTGACTACTAAACTTTTTAAAGATTAGTCTAAACTTCAGGCTTCTACCTTCCTATCTGCTTATCCCTTTACTCTTAAAGTATATCTGCTTCTACCTTACTATGAAACAACTCTCTTAAAGATCACAATTGTTAAGGGACCATTGACTGAAACTGCCCACCTTGGCCAAGCATGACGATAGCCGATAGTTGCTTTCATGAGTTGTCTCACAGCAGGAGGCCCTGATAAGGAACACAGTGCTGCCCTGAAGACTAACCAGGAGAATTTGGGAAGGGCCAATAGGAGGGAGGAGATCCTCCCACGATCCTTGGCTGAGAAATGTACACATCACCAAGAAAGACCCTGGGTCAGACCAAGTACAGGCCAAACAAGATGACTGGCCAGAGAAAACCCAGAAACTAACCCCATTCCCATAAAACGGGAGACTGCAAGCCACATGGCAGAGAAGTTCTCCTGGTTTCCCTTATCCTGCTTCTCTTTGCCCAGGAGCCCCTTCCCAATAAAGTCTCTTGCTTTGTCAGCATGTGTGTCTCCTCTGGCAATTCATTTCTGAGCGTTAGACGAGAGCCTATTCTTGGGCCCTTGCAACACAATGACCTAGTTGTCAACCCAATGTTTCTAAGTGTGCATCACCCTGAATCTCTCTCTTTTTTTTTTTTTTTTTTCTGTCTTTTCTAGGGCTGCACCTGTGGCATATGGAGGTTCCCAGGCTAGGGGTCTAATGGGAGCTGTAGCCACCAGCCTACACCAGAGCCACAGCAACGCGGGATCCACACCCTGAATCTCTCCAATAGCACTTAACACTGTTGGCTTCCTTGAAACTCCATCCATTCCTCTTGATTTATGTATAACATATGACCAAGGTTTGCCTACTTCTCTGACCATGCTTTCCTTGCACCCACCCCACCCTCCAGATTGTGTTGTAAACTTTCTCTACCCCTCCTCTCCTATGGCAGTCAAATGGCTTTGTTGATTTCCTCTCTGCAGATGACATCCAAAGCATATCCCCGAATTTGATCTTCATTCTGAACTTCAATCCCATCTTTTCATATGCTGGTCATCTCCACCTAGATACCTCAGATTAGAAGGACTCTCACAAAAATCATCCTCTTTCTGTCCATAATTTCTCTTCTTCCTATGGACCTTAGTCATTTAGGCTTAAACTATAGAGTCATCTTTGACTCTCATCTCTCCATCTTTGACTCTTCAACACTTGTTCCATCATATAAACCTGAGACTGCTTTATGAATAAGCATGTGATTCAACTATGGCCTAGAAGATGGGAAGGAAGTCAGCAAGGCTTGGGGTGGGGGTGGAGAGTAGTTCTGGGAAATGTTTTCCCTCTCTTAAGAAGAACTCTTTTCTTCCTCTGGACATCATGACTTTAGGATATGATACCTGGAACTGCAATTACCATCTTGCTATTATTAGCTGGAGAAGGATGCCAGCACCCAAAGACAATCAGAGCAGAGATGGCAACAACCTGGTTTTTGATATTATCAAGCTCCTGACTTTTTCAAACCTGAAGTTTACTCTGCTTTGTATTTCCAGATTGGTGAGATATAAATTCCCTTATTGCTTAAAGCTACTTTTTCTTTTTCTTTTTCTTGTTACAGCCACACGTGTGGCATATGGAAGTTCCTAGGCTTGGAGGTCAGATCAGAGCTGCAGCTGAGTCTGCCCCAGCCATGGTAACACCAGATCCTAGCTGCATCTGCAACCTACACTGCAGCTTGCAGCAACGCTGGGTTCTTAACTCAATGAGCAACATCCTCATAGAGACAACATCAGGTTCTTAACCCACTGGGCCACAATGGAAACTCTGCTTAAGCTATCCATAGTGATAGACCATTTTATATCAACTCATCTCTCATCTGGACTATGGCAATGCTTTGTGGTCTTTATACCTTCACATCTAATCCATTGCATATATCTGCTGCCAGATTATCCTTCCCAAAGAACAATTTGATATCTTTTTTCTTGTCCAAAGAACTTTTAGTAACTTATTGCCTAGAGAGTAGTCCAAGCTCAACAACTCAGCATTTGTGGTTTTACATAGCCCTACATTCTTTTACATACCTTGTGCTATAGATACATAGAACTAAGTGCTAGCCCTTGAATATGCCTCTCCCTTTCCTGCTGTGTTCACCTTTTCTCTGCTTGGAATACTCTTGCTCCACCTCCACTTGTCTATACACAATCTTCTTGAAACTGTTCCTGATGTTTCCCCTACTGCCACCCCCTGCAAACTGATCTCCCCTTCCTCTAAGCTTTATGGTGCTTATTACCTTCTACTTTGTATTGATGTTATTTATTCTCTTCTACTACAATGCTATTCAATAGAACTTTCTGTGAAGATGGTTAAATGAGCACTGGAAATGTAGCTAGTACAACCAAGGGTCTGATTTTTTTTCATTGCTTAATTAATTTAAATGTAAATAGCCACACAGTACTAGGCTAAAAACCTCTTGAATGTAGTCCAGAGACTACGTCTTGTTTTATCTGTGTAATCATTACAGACAGCATCTGAAAGGCTCTGTTTTGTTCTTTCTTGTTTTCTCCAGAGTCCTGTGGGTAATAGCCACTGAATACTTTTTGGATCACTAAATATGGAAATCACATTTACCAAATATGTAAGTAAGGGTTCCTAACTATTTTGGTTCCAAATTCAAGGAGATTAAATACGGAGAAGGAAAAGCTGAATGACCAACGTTCCTGTTACTGAGAAATAGATGGCTCATTCCATGTCAAAGGATGTATCTATTCCTCTATCTCTACCTGCCCATTCACAACATTCCTTCCCTTGGTTAAGCAGGGGATTGTCTGCAGTATAAAGCTTTTTTTTAAAAAAAAAATGCTTTACTTTGCAATAACTTCACACAGTGAAAAATTACTAAAATAGTACAGAAATTCCCATATTCACCAAGTTTTTAAAAAATATTTAAACATTTAAAAAATTTTAAACAACCATGTTGTTGCCAAGGGCTGGGGGGAAGGGAGAGAGGGGATCAGTGTTTAATGGATATAGAGTTTCAATGTTGCAAGAGGAGAAGGTTCTAGGGTTGTGTTGCACAATAATGCAAATATATTTAACACTGCTGAACTGTACACTTAAAGATAGTTAAGATGGTAAAATTAATGTTATGTTTTTTTACTACAAAAAAAAAAAAACATACTACCCCCTTCCAGCGTGAGAACAGTTAAACCATCCTTGAAAAATAAGCTGTAATTTTGTTATAGACTTCAAAAAAGAAAATATCTTCTCCTTTGTCCTGTGAATTATTCTTCTAGGAATCCATCTGTTCCTGTATTTTGGAAACCTCACTTTTTAGAAGGTTTTTGTTACGGCTCATTTAAAATTCCTTGTTTTATAAGCTAACTTCTTTTAAACCATAGTCCAACCTCAATAGAAATAAAACTGATTCTTCAGAAAAACAATAACCTAGATGCACCAATTTTTCTCAGTCTCTTTCTGTGGATATATATGGGAGATGTGAGAGATATGCATGTATGCATATGTGTGTATAATTTTTTTCTGATCCATCTGGGAGAAAATTGCATACATAAAATTCATTTATCCCTTAATATTTCAGTGTGTTCTCTTATGAATAAGGATATTCTCATACCTAGCTTATTCAGGAAATTGGACACGTGATACTGTACTTTAATCTACAGTTCATATTCAAGCCACATCTATGATCCCAATAATGTCCTTTATAGCGTTTTGTCTCTCCAGTAAAATATCTAGCTCAGGATCACATATTGCATTTAGTTGTAATGTCTTTAGTTTCCTTCCACCTGTAGTTTTGTTTGGTTTATATGAAATTGACAGTGTTTTAAGAACACAGGCCAGTTATTTTGTAGAATTTTCTGCTCTTTGGGTTTTCTGGATACATCATGACAAGATCCAAGTTAAAAGTTCTTCAATGTTGGTGCAAGGATGTGTTGTTATACACACCTTCTCTGTCACCTGCTAGTTCTTAGACTTGAGCTATTCACACTTATTGTATTCATAAGTTTTAAAGCATTATATTTCTATTGAAGTTATGTATCTATACATTTCATTACGTACATTTTATTTATTTTTGTCCTTTTAGGACCGCACCCGCAGCATGTGGAGGTTCCCAGGCTAGGGGTCTAATCAACTGTAGCTTCCCACCTACACCACAGCCACAGCTGCGCCAGATCCAAGCAGTGTCTGCAACCTACACCACAGCTCACAGGCAACACTGGATCCTTGACCCGCTGAGCGAGGCCAGGGATCAAACCCCCAACCTCATGGTTCCTAGTTGGATTTGTTTCTGCTGCACCACGATGGGAACTCCATCGTTACATAAATTTTAAAAATATTTTGTATAAAATACATAATTCTACCATTTCAAAAGCAATTGCTAGCTCTATATTTCATAGCGGTTTCAAAAAAGGAATGAAATTGAACAGATTCAATTTCTTTAAATTTATTTCAGTTAACAGCATGGAAGTAGTTCCTCAGAGAGGACTACTGTAAAGTATTAAGATTCAGTGATTTCCTATTACCTACCATTGATTTGAAACTAGTCTTTCCATTTTTTATATTCTAATTTACTCCTCTTAATGATATTGACAATGGAGAGAAAATACCTAAATTCTGATATAATAAGTAATAAGTGCTTTAGGCTTTAACGTGGTAAAGGTTTTGAATTGGTGATATATCCCAATATTTCAGGTATTTTTAAATGATGAGTAAGGGGAAGAGAACTGGCAAAAGCACTTTAACCTTAGAGAAGCCTGTACTTCTTAAAAGAATCTTAAAAGGGGGCGGGGGGCTCTTGCTGTAACTACAGCGCTCATACTGGAAACAGAAGAATAAAAACGGTCCTTCAGGATTTTTCTGGGGAATAAGAATTGTTTCAAGGAAAAAACTGGCAGGAATATGCACATTTTGGACAGGGACAAAAAAATGCCGTAGTGTTTTGGACAACATTAAAGCGCTAGAACGTTTAAATGAGTATCTTTCATTGTGAGAAATGTGAGTGTTAAACACGGTTTTTTCCAGGGGGAAGTTGAACAAATATATCTTTAAGAAGATAGAAACAGAAGTCTCCCCCCCGCCCCAAGTTAAAGTGCCTTTGGCTCTGCTTCTAGGACTTCTAGGAACGTGCAATTAAAATAAAATCGAAACAACAAAACCCTTGCAACATTAAGACTGGTTTTTCTTTCCAGCACTCCAGAAAACTCAGCGCCCAACACTTTTTTCCAGACGCGAAGCTGCGAGTTCTGAGGCTTCTAGGACGAGTCTCGCACACTCTGGGGACGACTCTGGTCTCCTGCAGCGGTCACCCCCGTCAGCCGGCGGCCTCCGCGCAGCCGCCTCCAAGGGGGTGTGTCCCTCCCTTAGAGCCCGCACTCCCGCCCGCGGCGCAGGCCCACCTGCCGCCCGCGGCCGCCCGGGCTCAGAGCAGGCGCGGGGCGCCGAAGCGCCGCGGCGTCCGGTCCGCCCCCCGCGCGGAGCACGAGGCCCCCGCCCCGCAGGTCCCGCCGGCCGCTTCCGGACTGGCCGAGCGGCGGGGAGCCGAGTGTCTTCCTCCTTTCGACCCAAACTGTTCTCCGCTCCCGCTGAGAGGGAAACCTGCACTTTCTCTGCACACACACACACATCCCGCCCCAAGTAACGGCGACGGGATCCAACTTAAGAAGTGAGATCCCGGGCCGTCGGCCTCGGTGCCCCTCTCGCACGGCCCGGGCGGCGGCCCGCGCCACTTCGCGCGGCCGGGCTGCGTTCTCTCTCCAGCCTTCGCTAGACGGGCGTGGAGGCTGCGAGTGTCAGGGGAGGGGTGCTGGGCGGAGAAAGAGCATCCCCGCGCCGCCGCGGCCGCCGCAGCCGTCGCCGGCCGCTCCCCCGCCGCCCGGCTGGGGGAGGCCTCGTCACAGCCGCCGCCTCAGCAGCGGCCGCAGATCTCGCGGTGTTTGCCGGCGGCCGCGCCGCCATATTGTGTGACAGTATTTTGATTTGCACTGGGCTGGCGGAGCCGCGGCCGGAGCCAGCGAGAGCTGGGGGGGTGGGGGGAGGGCAGGCGAGCGCGAGGGGGGTGGGGGCCGAGGGAGGTAGGGAGGCCGAGCGAGCTGGAGCGGAGGAGCGGGGAGCGGCGACGCCACCCAGCCATCGTTTTTGATCTGCAGCAGCCGCCGGCGGGGCGACCCAGCCCGACCCCCTCCCCTCCCCCTCAGCCACGAGCGGCGGCGGCGGTGGCGGCTGGAGGGAGTTGGCGGCAGCGGCCGATCGGAGGGGCTGAGCGGGGAGGGAGGGAGGGCTGAGGTGTCCCCCCTGCCGGGTGGAATCGGAGGCGGCGGCGGCGCTGGCGGCGGCTGTGGTGGTGGAGGCGGCGGCGGCGACGGTGGAGACGGCTGCCCTAGTGGGAGAGGCGGCGGCGGCCGAGGAGGAGGAGGGGCAAGCTGCGGCGGCGAAGGGTAAGCGGACAGTGCTGCCGGGCCTCGGCGGGATCCCCAGTCCTCGCTCGCCCCTCAGCTCCCCGCACCCCCCCCTTCGTCTGGAAGGGACTCTGCCGACTCGCCAGGCCTTTGCGGGGCGTCCGCTTCTTCCTCTCACTCTTCCTCCCTCCGCCTCCTTCCTTCCCCAGTGGCGAGGCGGAGAGGGAGGCCCCCCAAGTCCCCCAGACCGGGCGGGGGTGGGGAACGCCGGGCCTGGGCTCGGGGGACTAAGTGCGTAGGGGGAGGGGGCATACATTGGAATCGGGCGCCGGGGAGAACCCCGGGTGGGGGAGGGTGCCAGGGGTGGGGAGGGCCCCTGCCTTCACGGGTGCCCCCGGCCCGCCCCTCTGGCATGTGTGAGATGGGGGTGGGGGAAGGAAAACGCCTCTTGGGGAGCCGGAGCCCGAATAAAGATGATTTAGGGGCGGGGGGGGGGAGCCCGAGGGAGTTACGTGGGGGTCGAGGGGAGAATGGCGTTCCCTTTCCAGTGTTGGTTTTCTGCAGCCTTCTTGAAGTGGGGAGCCAGCCCCGCTGTGAATATGTGGCCCCTATATTTCAGAGGATAATTCTAGTTTTCTGTCCGATCAACCTCAGTAAGGTTGTGGTTGTGGCAGGGAGGCGAGAGGGTCTGGGAATCGCTGAACAGGTGACAGGTGTATCTTTCCGTTGCTGATGCTGTGGGATTGCTCGGGCAGAGTAGTACACCAAAGTGTCAGAGACCGTGTGGGTTCGTATTTATGTGTTTGGCCATGTTTCATTCCATATATAGTATATTTGAGATGTTAGGTTTCCATTCTTCAAGTCAGCTTAATTGTTGTGGAGAAATTCTTCAAATGTTTCTGATAAGAGGGGTTTCCAGGAGAGTGCAGGGAATTTGCAGCTTCACGGGGGTTTCTCGGTAGTTCATGAATTTCGGGTCCCCAACGGGAGGCTGTTCTGAGTGCCTTTATTCATTGGAAGGTTCTTGGTCGTATTCGAGGCAACAGTGAAGCAGTATAATTTTGCATCCATTTTGTCTGTTTTAGGTAAGTTTTTAAAGTGTCAGATTTTAAGGTCAGGTTGATTCACATTTTATAAAAAAGAATGAGTCTGTGCTTTAGCTCACTCAGAAGAGTATGTTGCTCCTTATGCAATTTTAGATTTGGCTGGGAAGTTTGATGGGCATGGAATAAAATTTTGCTTTCAGTTTTTTCCCCTACTACTGCTTACCACACTTTTTGTACAGTGGCAAAATATTGACACCTTTTTAAAAATATCTTTGTATTCCTTGTAACAGTGAAATCGTGATTGATTTTAAACCCTGGCAGTTTGAAACTCTAGGTTTTGAAACCATTGCATTTTCTAATAAAGACAAGACATGCTTTTCATCTTATTGTATGCTTTGGCTGGACACTTAAATTAGAAACAATGGGAGCAATTGTTAGATAAATGAGCTACAAATTAAAATAGAGCCAAGTTTAAAAGGGACACTATAGCTTTTCAAAAACGGGTATGGAACGAATATATTGAACATAGCACTATCACTGTGTTAACAGGAAATAGAAAAATTCCAGTGATTCAGAACTTCTGTCGGCTTTTTTTTTTCCCCTTAAATCTAATCAGTTTCTAGTAGACAGTGCTTAAGATTTAAATCTTCAAAGGATCAACTAAAAACCGAATGTGTTAATAGATGACTAAGTCACCCACTGAGTTTACTCTGTTATTTCATTTTTCTCTTGGGCACGTGGACTACCTTTTCCTGAGTTCAGAAGAATTCTCGAGGGATACTGAAATGCAAGCCATTTAGCCCTCTTTAGTGAACCCTCTTTAGTCACATAGTAGAACCTGTGCTTTTGTAACTCATTTAGGAGTAGATGATAAGAGCCTCATCTGATACAAATTTCCTGGAAAATAAATTTTAACTTTATGAAATATTACCTATATTTGGTCCTCTCCCTAGTGGAAAGTAGTGTTTGCCAAAACTTGCATGCAGTTATTGCATCTAGTGAAATCACGTTTTTAAACTGCAGAGTTAAGTAGATCTCCAATTATGTTATTATTGAGTATTGCTTCTTTAGTATTAGTAATATATTACCCTCAGGTAAGTGTCTTAACGTGATTAGTCTTGTGTCTTGACAGAAATAAAAATTTATTCTACTTCTTTAGTTTTCCCTGTAAGGAAAATTCGTTTCTCACAATACTGTTTCGGATGAAATCTATGTATGTATCTGTGAACATATGTCATTCTGAAAAATAGGTGTAATGTAGACCATTTACACGAAACTTTGTGAGTTTCATGTGAAAAGAAAAAAGTCCCATGAGGAATGTGTGAATTTTCTGAAATAGCATTTTTTTAGTTGTATAAATTGATCAAGACTAAAAATTTATTTTTTAATAGTTATCAACGTACTTTAAAAAGCAAAGTTTACCTTGTTATAGATGTTTTGGGGGGAAAAAAAGTTTCTGATAATCTTTACAACATAGGAAGTTTATAAGGTAAACTAGTTCAGAAAAGCTTCAGTTCCATTATATCGCTACCTGGCCAGGCTCCCATGACCCAGAAGAGAACAGGAGTAGACGTTTCCTTTGTTCCCACTTATGTCATTCTAATTTGGTTCATCTAAGATTGGGACTCTATAAAGTAGAAGGATTATGAGGTAATAGAGGCAAATGTGAAAAGGGAGCAAAATAGTAATAAGGAGGAAGAGGATAAGATGCTGGTAGAAGATTAGATGAACAGTTTTAGGCAACTAGGAGTTTGGAGGTGTAGGTAATGTTGGCTGCCACGCGTAGGAAAATGATCAGATTAAGCCTGAGTCTTTTGGAAGACTCACAGTCTAAACAGTCATCTTATTTTAAATCCTCTGTGTTAAGATGGTAAGGATTTGGAGATTTTGAAATTATATGAGATATAAATGTGTGTGTGTGTGTTCACATTTATTTACCTCTGGCTCATATTTCCAAAATACAGTATTTTAACATTTCCTTTTTTTTATGACTCTGACGCTAAAAAAAATCAAGGACCCTTAATCAGAAAACCAAAATCCCTGAGTAGGTACTCAGGGATGGCCGGTACTGTATTTTTAATTGCTGAATTGGACTGTGATCATGATAGAGTCTGAGATTAAGAATGGCGGTCTTTTGGTCTTTTTCTTCGTTTTCTTTCTTTCCTTTTCTTTTTAGGGCTGCACCCACAGCATATGGAGGTTCCCAGGCTAGGGGTCCAATCGGAGATACTGCTGCCGGCCTGCGCCACAGCCATAGCAACTCAGGATCCGAGCCGAATCTTTGACCTATACCACAGCTCATGGCAACGTTGGATCGAGGTCAGAGGTTGAACCCACAACTTCATGGTTCCTAGTCAAATTCCTTTCCACTGTGCCACATGGGAACTCATTTTTCTTTGTTTTCTAAGTATGCCATCCCTCAAAGCACACTGTTTGGTACTAAGTAGTACTTACTACTAGTCTTCTTAGCATTAAAATTAGGCATTTTATGTAGACTTATCTTTTAATGACTTATTTTACAAAGTATGTTTAGTTTCTAATTTCTTAATTCTCAGAATAGGGATGAGCTATTGTTTTCTGGTTTTTTTTTTTTTTTTTTTTTTTTGCTTTTTAGGGCCGCACATGTGGCATATGGAAGTTCCCAGGCTAGAGGTCTAATTGTAGCTGCAGCTGCCAGCCTACCCCACAGCAGCACAGCATCCCAGCCAAGTCTGTGACCTACACCAAGCTCACAGTAATGAACCCCACTAGTATCCAAGAGAATGCAGGTTCAATCCCTGGCCTCACTCAGGCCTTGCCTAACCCACTGAGCGAGGCCAGGGATTGAACCTGCATCCTCATGGATACTAGTCAGGTTCCTTACCACTGAGACACAAAGAATGGGCTACAGTTAAAAGCACACTAAGATATGTTGCCACAAAGTAAATTCCTGATGTTTAATATCAATAAGAGGTCTCTGAAAATTGATTAAAATTTTGGCCCTTGGAGTTCCCGTCTTGGCGCAGTGGTTAACGAATCCGACTAGGAACCATGAGGTTGTGGGTTCGATCCCTGCCCTTGCTCAGTGGGTTAACGATCCGGCGTTGCCGTGAGCTGTGGTGTAGGTCGCAGACGCGGCTCGGATCCTGCGTTGCTGTGGCTCTGGCATAGGCTGGCAGCTATAGCTCCGATTCGACCCCTAGCCTGGGAACCTCCATATGCCGCGAGAGCGGCCCACGAAATAGCAAAAAGACAAAATAAATAAATAAAGTTTTGGCCCTTAAAAATGCTTTGTTCTCGAATCTGACTAGGAACCATGAGGTTGCGGGTTCGATCCCTGCCCTTGCGCAGTGGGTTAAGGATCCACCATTGCTGTGAGCTGTGGTGTAGGTTGCTTGGATCTGGCGTTGCTGTGTCTGTGGTGTAGGCTGGCAGCTGTAGCTCCCATCAGACCCCTACCCTGGGAACTTCCACATGCCATGGGTACGGCCCTAAAAAAAAAAAGCAAAATAATAAATGCTTTGTTTGAAGTATATTTTATGTAGCCCCCTTATCTCCTGACAATGCTTGATAAATGAGGCTTTGCTGAATGTCTTTTTTTCTTCTTAACAATTTGAATGTAAAACTTCAACAAGAGATTGTATTGCATTTCCAGCAATCTATTACAGTTCAAAATTTGGGATCAGGAGTGGTAAATTTCTTTTGACCTTTAATATCTTAACACTAACCCTTTTTAGTGTTTCCTACATAGTAAAAGAAAAAGAAACTAATATTTATGGAATACCTACTGGGTGCCAAGCTTTCACTTGTTTCACGAATATTTATTGAGCACTTAGTGTGCCAGGATCCTTTGAGATGTCCTCGTACAGTTTACATTTTCAGTAGTGGAAGGGACATAATAAAAGAGTAAAATCAAGTGTGTCTGGGAGGAAAAAAGTACTGTGGAGAAAATTAAAATAGAAAGGGGTGATTGAGAAACAAATATTGCATAATTGCTCTTTTAAAACCTGCATAATGTGTATTATCTTTGATTTCAAAACCCAAAATATTCTATACATAAATTTTACTTTGATTAAGAACATACCATATGAAAAAGAGTAGATACATATGTGTAGCTGAATCACTTTGCTGTACACCTGAAATTAACACAACATCGTAAATAACTATATTTCAGTTTTTTAAAAAAGAATATACTTCATAACTTGGAAACAACATTATGTTTGTACTTCAGACTTTCACTGAATAGTGATTTCCTATTAGTGCCTCAAAAAGCTGCTTTGTGGCTCAAGAAAAAATTTGGAGTCTGCTATCCTGGTTTGATGCCTGGTTTTGCCACTTACTGCTGGCTTTGTGTTTGGGGGCTAATTACAATTTCTCAGCATCTGTGAGCTTGTTTTCTTCTCTGTAAAATAAGTATGGTGTCTGTAAGGTTGCTGTGATGGTAAACTACACATTTTGTAATTATCTGATACATAGAAGGGGCTCAGTAAATTACAACTTTTTTGTTGCTTATCTGAAGTTTTGTTGTAAAACAAATGTAGTGAAGTTGATGGTCTTTCCAAAAAGCTCTCCTAGCACTGTGTGGGACATCGTTTAGTATACATTTTATTTGAACAGTTTAACATTCTTCTTTGATAGAATAATGTTAAGACTCAGTTGTAGTTTAGAGTCATTAGTACTTTCTGGGGCGTTTGTAAATGTTGTCTAGTGGATTATACTATCAGGAGTAAACCTAGTCTTCTTATGGTGAAAAAGCATTGTGACATATCTTGTTGATGAGCTGGGGCATTTTGACAAGTAGATATAAATATCATATAAGATCGCAGCTCTTGGAAATATTTGTAAAACATTTAGTGCAGTATAAGTAGTCAACAAATGTTCATTTTGTCATTAATTGTTATGCCTTTATTGTTTGAAGAGGGATAATGCAAAAATTTACAAAGTGTTAAAGAAGTCTTTTACAAAGATAAAATAATGCAAGTTGTGGATAAGATTTTTGAAGAAAAGAGTGGAATAGTCAATCAAATAGCAATATTTGTTTTTCATTTTTAGCCTGGGGAAGCACTAGACTGAGTTTCTCAAGATCAGACAATGTCTTATTTTCCTTTCAGTCTTGACTTTCCCATATCTTCAGTGTCTGGCCTGTCCTTCAGAGTTCAGGAAGTACTGTGTGTTCCATGCAGAATGATTTAGTGATAGTTTTCCTGTGTATCACAATGGTAGTAAGCACCTTCTGAGTTTGAACAGTACTTGCACTGGACTTAAGTCTTTGAATCTCTAATTTTAAGCCCAGACTAAGATATCCTGCATAGTTTTCTGAATGCCATTTTTTTTTAATTTAGCCAAAAGTTTGAAAAAAAATCCTAGAAATTGAAAGAAATCAATTGTTTGCAGCTGGATTAGTATTCAATAACCTATTCCTTTCATGAATGAACAATCATGAAGTCATTAATAGAAACCGCCCCCAAAAAAACCTATTCCTATAGTAGGAAAATAATTCATACATAATTATATGCTTGTAACTAACCTTTAAAAGACAAGTTTCTGTCTTATCTCTTTAAGGCAATTTCAGTGAAACTATAGATTTATACTTACTTTATAAGTTAAATGGCTCAGTCACTTTCTTACAATCCTGTGATGTGGGGAATATTGGTGTTTCCACAGAAAACAGAAAACATCCCACCCCACCCTACTCTACTTTTAACAGTAACCATTTTTCAGGTGTTTAAAGCTTAGCACCAGTCACCTTTTCCTGTTCTGTGGCAGGATAGTCCCTGCCTAATGAATAATAATGTTAATTCTCCTAAAACTGAAGACTTCCTTCAAGTTCTAAGATCTTTAGTCATTTGCTCAAAATATTTCTTGGCTTACATGACACACATTGCTTAATATTCAAATTTGATGTGATACAGTACTGTTTTAGAAATGAGATAGACATACATCCAATTGAATTTTTTTATACTCTTGTGGGTTTTTGTTTGTTTGCTTGTTTTGAACTGTAACAGCCTGCAGTGTATCAGTTTGAGTGGCTTAAGAAAGAAAGAAAGTCTGATTTATCTACTAACAGGTACAATACAGACAAGGGCATTTTAAGAATTTGTAGTATTTTAATTACCTTGTTAAAAAAAATGGCATTCTTGTTTCATTTAAGGAGAAAAAGAAAAACAATCCTGGTATAAACCTCAGAACCCAAATAATAAAGTAGAGATTGAAGTGGCCCTGCAGAGAGAGACAGGAAAAGCAAGGGTTAAAAAAAATAAAATAAAAAAATGTAGAATGTAAAAGACTGGTAGAAATATATGAATGTTGATTGTTTTTAATAAAATGATTCAAAAGAATTAATCTGTTGAAAAAAATGTGTGATCCCTACAACCAGCCCCTGCCCAACCTTGCCACAATAGTCAAAAGCAATGCCACATTCCTAGTTGCATTGCAAAGACCTCAGAGTTTCTGGAGGGTGATTCTGACCATTTAACTTGCCTGTTTGGCTAGTGCAGAAGACAGGTTCTGGGAGAATAACAGATGATAGTGAATTATTGAGGGAAAAAACACACAAAAGTAAATTTTAATTAGTAAATTCTTCTTATTCTTTGGTATTAACTTTTGTCTGAATTATTAAATAGTACTCTTATTTTGAGTTTTAGCCTAAAGTTTTACTCTAACATATATATTAAAGATGACTTATTTTAATCTATAATGCCTTGGTGTTAACTTTTTTAGTGTTAGCAAAATTGACACATCGTGAATTTGCTTCCTGTTAGTTTACCAGGCAGGCCAAAGATATAGCTTGTTTCATTAGTATAGGGCCAATGGCAATTCAATGGAATGACTTTTCCATTCTGTATCAATGAGAGAAAATACTTGTCAGTACAAATGAAAACCCCAAATCAGTGATTTCACCTTGCGGAACACAGTTCTCACATGAGGCAAGTTTTGTTTAGTAAGAGAAATCCATAAAAAATGATCATTCTGATATGAACTGGGAAGATAAGAGTAGAAGGGAATTTACCTAGTTTTTAAAATAAATTTTATTTTGGGAGTTCCCGTCGTGGCGCAGTGGTTAACAAATCCGACTAGGAACCATGAGGTTTCAGGTTCAATCCCTGCTCTTGCTCAGTGGGTCATGCTCAGTGGGTCAGTGATCCAGTGTTGCCGTGAGCTGTGGTGTACGTCACAGACGGGGCTCGGATCCCGCGTTGCTGTGGCTCTGATGTAGGCTGGCAGCTACAGCTCCGATTAGACACCTAGCCTGGGAACCTCCATATGCCGCAGGAGCGGCCCAAGAAATGGCCAAAAAAAAAGACTAAAAATAAAAATAAATTTTATTTTGCTAAATTTCCTAAGGTTCATTACTTGATTACTTGTGGGGGGGGGTTCCTAAATTTTTTAAATCTTTTTTAAGATAAAATAGCATATAGAGGTTCGAATCACAGCTGCAGCTGCAGCCTATGCCACAGCCATAGCACCTTCGGGGTCCAAGTCACGTCTGCAGCCTACACCACAGCTCACGGCAGCCCTGGCTCCTTAACCCTCTGAGCAAGGCCAGGGATCGATCATGCATCCTCATAGATCCTAGTTGGATGCTGAGCCGCAACAGGAACTCCTTTGAAAGTTTCTTATGTTAATTCACTGAGTGACTGTTGTAGAATATTTTGCTCTCCTGAATAGTATTAATTACTGTTTGTATAAATATTTCAACATAATAATAATAGTTTTCTTTACTCATCATTCAGTAGACTTCAGAAATCTTCCTTGCATTATGGTAGTACAGATAACTTATTACTGAAGTAAAAATCCAATTGATCTAGTTACTGTTGAAAGCTTTTTTTAATTGCCTGCATTTTAATAAGTATGTTTAGAGCATTTTGTAGTGTATATGTAAATCTCTAATCCTAGAGGTAATAAATACTCTTTAAACAAGTGCATTTTTTGTTACAGTCTGTAAAATGAAGCCAGAAGCACAAAGAGTGATGGAAATTCAGCCCTTAGTCATCAAATAAATGACATACTATTGTTGCAAAAAGACTTGTGAGGTACATACATATTGGTCTTCTCAGTCTTGTGGTTATAGCTGAATAATTTTGCTGCTAACAAAGTCAGCATGTGTGTATGTAAATGTGTACACAGAAAAGTTTCATCTTTGTTTTCATCAAATCCTCTTTTTTGAAAACAACATATTTTCAAGTCCTTTGAGATGTATCACTTAATGATAGTAATAATCAGGTCAGCAAATTAATTTTCTCTTTTGTCACTTGCAGCAGTTTATCTTATGTAGCAAATAAACCAATGATTAGTTGTATGAAAAATTAAGAAATAAAAATAAAGAAGAAACCTCCCTTTATGGTATAAAGATAGGTACTTGGCCACTATACTATATTCCTGACATTCTATGGGACTATTCTGTCTTTTATTGTTTCCTTTTGTACAGACATTTTCTGATCATAGGTTTTTATTGATGCTAAGTTATCACTAGAAAATAGTTACAGAAAAGATAGCAATATAAGCAGGAAAATTTGCTTTTTAAAAGGAATCAGAACAGAGAGTATGTTCCATTTTAATCCACTGAGTACAAATTGTGGTATAATTGCTTGGTTAATTTTTAAAAGGCTATTTATTAATTACCTGATAAACATGGGCATCTGTTCTTTGGAACTTGAGCAGATGTATGTAAGCACCACAGTTACATAATAGAATTGAAGAGAAAAAGTACTCAAGAAGATACCTGAGGGATCACTGTCAAATAAAAGTTGGTGGAAATACAAATACTGTATATTCGCATTGAGAGTAACTTGCTGTTTGCCTTGTGACCAGCGTATGCCTGAACGGCACGTAAGTATTGTTTGCCACTTTATGATGATTTTCTAAGGAAAAGGAAAAATAAACATGTGGAAATGAGAGTTTCAAATTTTTTTTCCATTTCCTCATAGCCAATTCTGCTTTTTTAGTTATGAAAATGTATTGACATGTATTGGTTGGTCCTGCTTTTTCTTTTTTCCTTTTCTTTTTTTCCCCTCCTTTTCCTTTTTTGAGATTTTTCAGGCTGAGTGAGACATCCTCATTCTCTTCATGAGATTTTCCCCACAGGAACAACGGCATGAATATTATAGGATGACCGTTCAGCGCCGTTGTTGTAACTCTGTGAGTGGAAGAAGTGCTCTTTTGAGGAAGCAACTGGTTCATGGGAAAATTGAACTGGTGATCTTAGCCAGACCAAGCTACAGGATCATTACTTCAGCTTCTGTAGGATATCACATGATCAAAAGAATAGAAAGAAACGCCATAGAATTTGTTTCATATGCCATCTGTGACACACCTGTGCAAAATAGCTGGCTAACACAAGAAATCTTGCCTTACTCATTCTTTCACTATGCCTCATGTCTACTTTCTTTTTTAGTCATCCTAAGTTGCCTATCCACTAGTTTAGAATTAGTTTTGAGTTCCTGCTGTGTGCCAGGTACTTTGCTAGGTGATGGAATTGGAAAGATGAGTGAGATACTGCTCTTAACCCTCTAGGAACAGGTATACCAACTAGTATTCTACTCTGTAGCGAATGCAGTGACAGGCTTAGACATAAAACACTTTAGGAATCTACAGGAGCGAGTGTCTGACTCAGGGAAGAAGGGATATAAAAGGGAATTCTTCATAGGGAAGGTGACACAATCTGTGTGTCAGAAAGGCAAGGAAAAGAAGGACAAGTTGGGAGAAACGAGGCCATTTCTGTCAGAGAGGACAGCATGCATAAAGGAAAGAGCATATAGATATCTTGTACTCTCCGTAAAGATTTGACTTCATCCTGTAAATTATGAAATATTTAAATTAACATTCTAGAAAGACTTCTCTGGCTGCGGTGTAGAGAATACTTAGAAAAAAGCCAGGCTTGGCAGGAAGAGTGGCTAGCCTTATAACCATGTATTTGAAAATTGATAAAGACCTGAGTTAACGCTGTGATTAAGGAAGAGAGTAGGTGATGAATTGGAGAAGAGAATACTGAGTGTGCAGTAGAATAAGGTAAGGATCACACATGCCCTGGCTTGAGGTCCAGGGTGCATGGTGTGGTGCCTGCCATTCACCAATACAGAAACATACCAGGGACAGTAAGTAGCAGGGGAAGAAGATGTTTGAGTTCCCTTTGTTGGTTTTAAGGTTCCTAAGGAGAGAGAAAGAGGTAGAAGATATCACTTTATATTGGGGGCAATATCTTCTTTGATTAAATGACATTTGAGCAGATGTCTGAGTGAAGTAGTAAAGAGAAAGAGCTTTCCAAATGTAGAGGCCTTTAGGTGGGAGCATGCTTGCTGTGCTCCAAGCACAAGAAGACCAGACAAGAGACAGGGAGAAGATAGATGAGATCCGAGTGTGTGTCTGTGTGTGTGCGCATGCATGCATGTGCGCACTTTTCATGTAGTGTTGCAGGGTGGTGGGGGTAGATGGAAGCTCCTGGGCCAGGGATTAAATCCAAGCTGCAGCTGGAACCTTTGCTACAGCTGCGGCAACACCAGATCCGTAACCCACTGTGCCACAGCAGGAACTCCTCATGTAGCATCTTTTGATTGTAGTAAGGATTTTAATAGTCAGGATGAGATTAGACACCACTGAAGGGTTTTAAGATGCGAGCTATTTGCTTTTTTTTCCCCCTCACTTCTTAGAATATGATTTGTTAGTGATTGTGTATAATTCTATATTATCTTCATGTGTCTAGATTTGTGTAACCATCACCATAAGGATATAGAATTAGTACTGTTTCATCACCACAGAGACACTCCTTTGTATTATCCAACCTTAAGCCCTGGCAGCCACTGATCTGTTCTGTATCACTGAAATTTTGTCCCTTAGAAATTTTTTTTTATATGAGTGGAATCGTACACTATGCTATCTTTTGAAGTTGCTTTTTTCATTCAGCATTATGCCTCTGAGATCCCTCCAAGTTGTTTCATGGATTGGTAGTTTGTTACATTTTAATACTAAGAAGTATACCATTGTATGGATGTACCACAGTTTGTTCAGCCATTGACTGAAGGACTTTGTGTTTCTAGTTTGGGACTATAAAAATAAAGCTGCTCTGAACAGTTCTGCACAGGTTGTGATGTGAAACTATGTTTTCACCTTTCTAGGATAAATCCCCAGTAGTGCAGTTGCTGGATTTTATGATAAATATGTTTAACTTTATAAGAAACTGCCACTTTTCCCTAGTGGCTGAACCATTTTGTATTCCCACCAGCAATATGTGAGAGACCTAGTTTCTCTGCATCCTTGTCAGCATGTAGTATTATCAGTGTATTTTTATTTCAGCCATTCTAATAGGTATATGGTAACATCTCATTGTAGCATTAATTTGCGTTTCCCTACTGACTAATGATGTTGAGTATATTTTCATAGCTATGTATTTGCTATCTATACATCCTCTGTGGTGAAGTTTTCAAGTCTTTTGTTCATGTGCTAATGGGATTGTTCATTTTCTTCTTGTTGAGTTTAATAAGTTCTTCGTATATTCTAGGTTTGAACCCTTTGTCAAGTTGTGTGCTTTGCAAATATTTCCCACTGGTCTGTGGCTTATCTTTTCACCCTTTTAATGAGGACTTTTACAGACCAAAAAAAAAAAATATATATATATATATATATGAAATCTAATTTTTCTATTTTTTCTTCTATGGATTGTGCCTTTTTGTGGTCAAGTCTAAATATTCTTTGCTTAACCTTAGGTCGCAAAGATTTTCTCCTGTTTTCTTCTACAGGTTTTCTAAAAAGCTTTATTTACATTTTGCCTGTGTAGTTCTGTGATCTGTTTTGACTTAATTTTCATTTAAAGGTGTGAAGTTTAGATTAAGGTTCATTTCTTATGTGTGGAATATCCAGCTGTTCCAGTACCACTTATTGGAAAAATTTATCTTTACTCCATTGAATTGCTTTTGCACCTTTGTCAAAAATCAGATGGCTCTGCTGTGAGGGCCTGTTTCTAGAGTCTGATCCATTGTGTTTATCCCTATACTGGTACCACACTGTCGTGATAACTGTAGCTATATAATCAGTCTTAAGACCAGGTAGTGAAATTTCCCCAACTTAGTTCTTCTTTTTCATAATTATTTTAACTATTCTGTTTCCTATAAAATTTAGAATCTATAAAAAAAATCATGCTGGGATTTTGGTAGGAAGTACCTTAAACCCATAGATCAACTTAGGGAAAATTAACATTTTTAAGTTTCAATCCATAAACACAGTTTCTCTCTCTTTATATTTAGGTTGTCTTTGATTTCTTTCATCAGTATTTTGTAGCTTTTAACATAAAAATTCTGTACATGTTTTCTTAGATTTATACTTAGTTGCATTTTGGGTGGATCAGTTGTAAATGATGCTCTGTGTTTTAAATTTTGGTTTCCAGTTCATTGCTAGTTTATAGCAGTATGGTTGATGTCTGTGAGTTGACCCTGTATCCTGAGACCCTGCTAAATTACTAAGTTGTAGTAGATTTTTGGTGGATTCTCTGGGTTTTCTGATGGGTCTGTGAATAGAGACAGTTTTATTTCTTGCCTTCCAATTCACATGCCTTTTATTTCCTTTTCTTGCCTTACTGCTCTAGTTAGTAGTTCATGTGGTGTGTAATAGGAGTGGTGAGATCAGGTTTTATTCCTGATCTTAGGGGAACGCATCAAGTCTGTCACTATTAAGTACATGTTAGCTCTAGGTTTTTTGTAGGTACTATTTATCAAATGGAGAAAGTTTCTTTTCTCTTCCTAGTTTAAGAGTTTTTATCATGACTGAGTATTGAATTTTGTCAGATAGTTTTTTATGTCAATTGATATGATCATATGGCTTTTTTTTCTGTTAGCTGATAGTACCTTTCCTTTTTAAAGATTCACTGTGGTAGTTCTATGTGGAATAAACTATAAGAGCAGGGCAAAAATGTCACCAAGGAAGCCATACTGGAAATTGTTGCAGCTATCCAGTTATCCAAATGAGAGATGATAGTGGCTTGGACCAGGGTAACAACAGGAAAGGGTGTGAAGAAGTCAGAATTTGAATATGTTACAAACCCTGGATAGGCAGGAATTTTTGATGAATTGGATATGAGGCATAAAAGAGAAGTCAAAGATGACTCTCTTGATTTTTGGTCCAAACTATTGAAAGTATGGAGTCGCTGTTAACTGAGTTGGGGAAGACAGTGAAGTCACAAATTTGAGCTGAGCAATCAAGAGTTTGTTTTTTGGATGGAGTTCCCATTGTGGCTCAGCGGAAACAGATCTGACCAGTATCCATGAGGACGCAGGTTCGATACCTGACCTCACCCAGTGGATTAAGGATGTGGCATTGTTGTGAGCTGTGGTATAGGTCACAGACACAGCTTGGATCTGGCGTTGCTGTGGTTGTGGAGTAGGCCAGCAGCTGCAGCTCAGAGTCAATCCCTAGCCTAGGAACCTACATATGCCGCGGGTGCGGCCCTAAAAAAAAAAGTTTGTTTTTTGGATGTATTAACTTCGTAAGGCCTACTAGACATTTAACACATTTAACATTTAACTGGACATGTCAGGTAAGTGATTTGATACACAAAATGGAACTTAAGTTAAAGATTCAGGCTAGAAATAGAAACTAGAGAGCCATCAGTTGAGTTGAAGTATAAGAAATTAGTCATATTTATTGAAAATTATACCTGTAATATTTTTCTTTTTAATACACTATTGTTTTAAGATTTATTAACAAAAAGCAAGATTCTCCTAATATGTGAAGTATTTTGTGAAAATTTGGATTAGTTCTGTTTGTGGACACTGTTGTTTATCACACATTAAGTGCACCAGAAATTATGTGATTGGGAGAAAATTTGGGGGATATGTATTGTAATATATATTTAATCATACTTATTTGGTAGGTATGCCTATAATAGTAGTATAGACACACGGACAATTTTTCGAGCTTTATTCTAAACCTTTGTAAATGAAGTAGCTTTATGCATATTGTGAAGAGGGTTTGATACTTATTATTAAGTGCCTGAAAGGCTTTCTGTGACAACATTTCCTTGGTAGATAAATAGACAGCCAGAGAGATCAAAAACAAAAATTAAAAACGGGAATGCAAAATAGCTAGCAAGGAAAGACTTAGATTTTTGACTTAGAGGCGGAATTAAATTGGTGAAGGAAAAATATGAACCTCAGTTTACAGACTTAGTAAAAAGACAGTTCTATTCAAATAAGTTTTCTTCATATTAAGGTATTCTGTTTTTTAAGTGGCATTTTCTGTTGTAACTGATTGACTCTAGTGATATTTTCTTATTTATAATTGGAACATCTCTAGCATTTTGTTTTACTTCCTTTATCGCAGGATTTACCATATTGTATTCTGTTTACTTTTCAGTTTCTCTCACTAAATGTTAAGTTTTTATAGCATTAGTACAATGTCTTGGCACTCAAGCTCTGTAAATATTTGTGAATGAATGAGTGAAGACACACATACTACTAAAGTTTAAAGTTGGTAGACTTGCTTGCTTTTGAAAGTAAATGAGTTTAGATTCCAGAATATAGGTTATGGCCAAATATCTTGCTTTTGAAAGTAAATGAGTTTAGATTCCAGAGTGTAGGTTATGGCCAAATATCTTGCTTTTGAAAGTAAATGAGTTTAGATTCCAGAGTGTAGGTTATGGCCAAATATCTTTTCTTTTTTTAATGGCCATATCCAAGGCATATGGAAGTTCCCAAGCCAGGGATTGAATCCAGGCCACAGCTGTGACCTACACCACAGCTCTGGCAACACCAGATACCTTTAACCCACTGCACCAGGCCTGGGATCAAATCCACGGCAACCTGTGCCCCTGCAGTCAGATTCTTAGCCTCCTGCATCACAGTGGGAACGCCTCAGATACCTTTTCAGAGCAGTACCCTGATGCTTTCAAACAAATTTACACCCCTGAAGAATACACCTGTACACATTACCAACTCAGGGTCACACATTTTGCCTTTTGTTATTTGTTCTTTTTTCATAGTGGTAGTAGTGGCTATATGCAGAATCATCCAGTTCAGATTTAAGCACCAGGAGAAGCTATTTTTAAAAGCCGTAGTATTTTCCTTCCAGATCTCTAGTATGTTTATGTGTCTGTTTATACCTGTATATATTGTGTTTATCTGTGACATGTTAGTAAAAGTTTATAGGAAGAATAGCTTTCCTCTAGTATTTTCGACACCAACATAGAAAGAATGTAAATTGTTGAGTGCTTCATTTTAGGCATCGTGGGGAATAAGGCAGAGAGGACTATATAAAATAATCCTTGCAGTGTATAGTCTGCTGAGTCTGATACAGAGATACCTACCTCTGATTATTGGAAGCATTAAATGAGTGAATACATTTTAAGTCATTTGGCCCACTGCTTAGCACATAAATAAATGCTTAATAAAAGTTATTTCTGGAAAACTTCCTGTTATGAAATTATTTTAAAAATAAGAAACCTAAAACCATATTGTTATACCTCTTTTCGTTTGGCTTTCTTGATCCCATTCTTTCCTGCATTTTATCTAACTTCTCTGACTCTGGGTCTTTAAGTCTCCTCTCTTCCTGCCCAACCTCTTTTCCATTATTCCCTAGGTCTGGGTCATCACTTTCTACTGAAACTCAGTACACTATAATTCTACAAAACCTCTTACCTCTCCAGGGAAGAAAAATGACATGATCCAGCTATGTTTCAGGACCTAGAAAGCTTGTTACCACTGTGAAATACAGCCTAGGAAGGCCTAAGAGTGGAATGAGCCATCATGTAAGAGATTGTCGTGTTACTGGGATTATAGGTATGTTAGGGTGAGAGGCAGTGAGTTGGTCTTGGATGAGATGACTTTAGGTTACTAGCATGGCACCGTCAGGCTGTTAGTTTATCTGTTCCAGTCCCACCTACCCATCCTACCCACTCATTCCTCAGTCTCTGAATTCCGTTGCTATTAGTCTAAGAACTTTTCCTTAAGAAAAGTAATTTCGGTTTGGTCCTCATCAACACTAGAGATTGGAATGTGTGGGGAACAGTTCCTTGTCTTCTACCCACATTTCTGTTGTCCTTCTCTTTCGGACCCTTTCCTCCAACGAGAAAGACTGCTTAGAAGAACATTTGCCACCATTACTGCTACCACCCACCCCACCTCTGGGATATTGGTAGATAAATTTTTTAATTTTTTTATAAAGTAAATAGGGCAATTTGGCAGAGCTCTTTGAAGAAAAATAAAACTTTATGAAGCATTCATGATTAAAATATTAATGAGTAAACACTAATCAGTATTCTACATAAGACAGGGTTTTTTTGAAACTTAAACCTTAAATCTGTTTCTTTATAGATTTTATAGAGGGTTTTAATGTTACTTATATATACTCTGTAATTTTATTTTTTTTCCATAGCGTCAGATCCATAGCTCTCTTTGATGGTTATATGATTTATAACCTTCTGAAATAGAGGACATTATCCTCATTCCAACTCTGCCTATTCTGAAAGACAAACAGTGTTTTGTTTGAGAGCTTTAGAATGAGAATCAGAAGTCACAGGTTCTAGTCTATGGTAAATTCTTGTGTGAGATGTTTTGTGTTTTTTTACCATTGACTCTGTGGAATCTGAAATTGTGCCTGGCATGTAGTAGGTGCTTAGCAAATATTTTTTGAATGAATCATTGTTTTATTCTACTTTAGCACTCCTTTCCTGATTTATTACTTGGACTTTGTTACTACCTAGTAAATAAGTTTCTGATATTTTTTGATATAATAGGAGTATCTAGGTTCTGATTGGGTGAGTTACTAATATTAAGCTTACTTTATAATGTGTTTTTTTTTTTTTTTTTTTTGCTTAGTGGAATTTTCAGCCTTATTTTCTGGTATTTACCAACAAATGATCTTCTAACTCTTGTTTTTTTGAGTCTGTTTCTTTATTAAATACATTTTGTGTGCCTGTATATAGGCAGTGTCCTATATGGAGGCATGTCACCTGTGTCCCTAGGGATCTTATACCTTAGATAAAGAGACACAGAAGTGGAACCATAAGATGTTGGATCATGAAGCATTTACCCACCGGTACATTAGGAGTTCTAGGAATAGAGCGATCCATGTGGACTGAAGCAGTAGGAAAAGACTTCAGAAAGGAGAGAGAATTAGTTTTAAAGAGGTAGTTAAGATTTTGGTAAGCATGCAGGTGGGGAAATGATTCCTGATCTAGAGCAGTAGCATAGTCAGAACGAAAGCAGGGTTGAACATGTTCAGACAAAGCCTGACTGGATTTCTCTGAGTATGGGGACTTGTGGGAAATAAAAGTAGGTGGATTTAGTAGAGTTTTACTCTAAGCTCCATTACCCTGAAGTGGGTCTAAGGATAGAATTTAGAGGAGACCCTGCATTTAGACGAGGAAAAAGAAAGCCCCACATCTTTATATTTTTGCTAACAATAACCTATAACTGAAATTAGGCATTTCCTTCCATTATGGATTTAAGCAGAAAAGCACAGCAGTGTTAGCAATACCTGTGACTTTATTACTAATAGAAAAAGCACAGATATTTTCATATGACTTTACAGCTGTAGCTCTGAAGGTAGTTTATGCAGATCAGCCCTGCTGGATTTTATTGTGTCAAGTGTTAATAAAGAAGCATGTATATACGTGTATCATAAATATGGGTTCTAAAAAACACTTGGTTGCTGTGTTTTTTCAGTATAATTGGTTTTCTTTGTAAGGTATTTTAATTTACTCATGTAAAACTATTCTTTTTTAAAAGTAGTTAACTATATTTCCGTAAAATTGGCTTTCTTTGTAATCCTATGTACTATGTTTTATATATTTAAAATCATTCTGAGAGGGAATATGGAGCTTTATCCAGACTGTCATGGATCCATGACACCAGTCCTAGTGGAACCAAAGTGGAGAAGGCCTTGAAAACCACACTGAGTTTTAGTTGAAGTGTTAAACAGGAGGAACCTAATAAGTTTTTCATTTGTTTGTGTTTTGGTTATAGAATATATGTGTTAATTGAGAAATTTTTAATTTTTTGTTAAGTTTAAAAAGAAGAGAACCTCTTAGGTTACAACTTATAAACTGAGGTTCAAAAGGTAACAAAAATCCATTGCAATCCCACCATCGCTGTCTTTACCTTTTTATTATATATCTGTTCCAGTTTATTAAGCTCTTGTACAAAGGAATAAAATATTTAAAGTGGTTATATAGGAGCCTTTTTAAATCTACTGTACTATACATGATAGGTCAAGTGGGAAGACTTAAATGGCAGGGAGGTAAGCTATGTGTCTGGTCATTTGTAGTTGGATGATTGGGACAGTATAGTAGCCATAGGGGTGGAGTAGAATTGGCAGTTGTGGTATTTGGAAAGGAGAATCTGTGGGACTTGGTAGTAAACATGGAGGTTGAAATGCTTGGAGTGGCGTAAGAGAATAGGGTGCTTAAATTAGGATTCTCTCAGTAATGTACCAGCCCACAATACCTTATCTGAAACCTTGGGGCCAGCTGTTTCAGAATTTAAAATTTTTTGAATTTTGGAAAGGTAACGTGTATATTGTATATTATATAACATCCCCAGCAAGGTTTGAGGCATCACCCCATAATTAAACACTGGTATTTCCACAGTGAAAAAATAGAAATGTTTGCAGTGAGTAGGCTAACTAAAGCTTATAAGTAGCATCACATCAGTTCAAAGCAAATTTTTGCCGCTGCAGGTGAGTTTTGACATGAAACTTCATGAAAAATCTTTTCAGAACTTTTTAAAAAAGTTATTTTGGCCATGCCCATGGCATATGGAAGTTCCCAGGCCAGGGACCCAAGCCACTGCAGTGACAACACCAGATCCTTAACCTACCGCAGCCATAAGAACTCATATCTTTTTAGATTTCAGAACTACGGAAGTGATTGTGGACTGAATGGACTATAAGATCGAGTAAGGAGAGTCTTAGGAGTTGTTTTTTGAGAAATGTTAAGTATTAAATAGGTGAAATTTGAAGGAATTGAGAAAGGTAAAGAAAGGCAGGAGAAGAGTTAAGGTAATTTCAGTTTTTAGGCTAAAGAGAAAATTGCTATTTCTGATAAAAATGGGAAGTTGAAGCAGGGAAGCTCATTTGGAGAAGAGTTTTAGTTTAAACTTAAGCACAATTGAGAGGAAGAAGATCTTCAAGTGAGAGTCCCTTTTATTTTTCATGTGTTCCATATCATGCATAAATGAGCTTGTAAGTTTAGAAGTGTTGGCTTAGAAAATTTCCCTTTAAATGCACTCTTAATTTTCAGAGCCTCTGGGCTCTGATGTTGAGATATTAAAGTACTTCTGGGTTGGGAGTGGTTGGAAAGGTATTCTTAGATAACTAAGGGTTGTGGCCCTGCTTAGGTTGTGGAACAAAACCTCGCCATTAGACCGAAAGGAGTAGAGTGAGGTACGGGTCCTCTAAAAGGATGCTTGTCTGTATGGTTGAATCATTAATATGGCCATATTTATAATAACATGAATATAATCAGAAGTAGTAATTGTTGTAGCTGCAGTCCTAGCTGACATATTTTCCCTGCTTACCACGTGCCAGGCACTGATCTAAGTGGTTTTCAGCAGTCTAGTGGTATCTGTTCCTGCCTTGTAAAGTGGGTCATGATATCAACCTAGGTCAGAAGCATTAGGCTAGGTAGTGGTGTGATTTTGATTCCCAGTTTACTTAAGAAAAATCTGGAAGATAAATAATTAATGCCTGAATATAAAGAATTGACTAGGTTTTAACTTTTTTGACATTCTGTGATTTTCTTAAACTACTTTGATAAATGGAATCATACATTATTGTTGTCATATTAGAAATACGGACAAGTGTCTTTAACAAGAATGTCCAATAATTACTCTTAAAATTCATTTGCTTTCTACTTACTGTACATAAATATGCTGTATATGTATTATTTATTTTATGATTCATAAGTTTAAAAAGGGAAATATCTTAAACGTTTATTCAGATTCTGCTACTGACTTCTATGTGTTGAAATTTATGTTTTTCTTCTATTAAATAAGTATGTTGGACTACATAATCTCTAAGGCCCTTTCAGCATCAAATTCTATGATTCTGAATGTTAAAGTTTCATCAAGTAGAGCAGAAAGTTTAAATTACAATTTAAAGGAGCTTCTTCCTAGATTATGCTGTAAGTGTAGATGAGATGCCAGAGGAAGAAATGAGAGAATGAATGTCATAAGTTTGTTCCTACCTCCTTTTGACTAAGAAGCATGAAAATAAGGAACCTAGGAAACTAGAAGAATGTGCAGTGTTGACCAGAGAAGTTTTCAAGAAGAGAATGATCAGTAAGCATTCAAGTTAGTAATTAATCAATCAAGTTAATAAAATGTAGAGGAAAGAAACCTAGACCTGGAATTAGAAAGCCACAAATTACATTTCTAGCCCTAACTCTGCTGCTTATTGGAGTTTCGATAATCAGTAAAGTACTTAGTTTCCAAACCTTGCAAATGAGAGTAATAACTACCTGGTCCTTCTTGATGATTTTTCATGAGGATCAAATTATATAATGAGGGAGTTCCTATTGTGGCTCAATGGTAATGAACCCGACTAATATCTATGAGGACAGAGGTTCAATCTGTGGCCTTACTCAGTGGGCTAAGGATCCGGCGTTGCCATGAGCTGTGGTGTAGGTCACAGACATGACTTGGATCCCCTGTTGCTGCAATTGTGATGTAGGCTGGCAGCTGTATTTTCTATTTGACCCCTAGCCTGGGTGTGGCCCTAAAGGGGGCAGGGGGAGGATAGATGAATTAGAAAGTAGAAAGTACTTAATAAAACTTACTTTGTGAATGAAAATATTTTGTGACCTTCCTTTTAGAAAACAAAATTTAACTGAGTACATTTGAAGGTCTAATTGGATTTATTAAAAGGTTCATGACTCAAGTAGCAAAGTTATGGAAAAATGGTAGATGAGGATGCTGAAAAGTTGATTGGATTTGGTGATTTGAATAAAACTATTATCAAGGGAGGAAATTTGAAGGCAATTGAAAACAAAGTTGAGGCCATAGCATACACAGTAGAGAAGTTTGGCAAGGCACGCAGTAAGAGAGAGGTGGCCTAGCATAGCCTGTTTATTCCTTGCATCGTTCTTGGCAGTTTTTGTATATTTATTTGTGTTCCTTACTGGATTGGGAATAGGTAGAGCACAGGAACTGCATTTCATTTGCAGTGCCTTGAATAAAGTAGCAATTTTAATACCTTAAAATGTGTGAATAAATACTTACTGAAGACAACTGGTAAGGAAAAATTTTGTGGTACGAGTGTGTACATGGATGTATGTTTAGGATAGTTAAGACTTAAACATGTTCATAGGTTGAAGTGAGAGATTGAAAAGAAAGGGTGTTGGTTTCCTCAAGCAAATGTGAAAGAAAGGATCTGGAGCCACGAATAAAAATGCTGGTCTTACTGGTATGAGAATATTACTGCAAAAAGCACCAGATAATTAATTTCAGAACTTAGAGGGGGAAAAAAGGTAAGCTTCCTGGTTCTTTTTACAAAGCCAGCATAACATAGGTATGTAAAGAAAATTACACACCAGTCTCACAAAAGTTGGTGCAAAGAATGCTTAGTAAAACTATCAAATAGAATGTACATTACATTAACATAATAATACTATAACAGTAGGAATTACTCAGAATGTAATGTACTCTAAGAATGTAAAGATAAATCAAATTAACTCATTAGTAGGTGGGGGCGTATGACTATCCTGAGGGATATCAAAAGAGGGGGAATCAACATTTCTTTTTTTTTTTTTTTTAATAGGGCTACGTCTGGGGCATATGGAAGTTCCCAGGCTAGGGTCAAATCGGAGCCACATCTCCAACCTATACCACAGCTCAGAGCAACACCAGATCCATAACCCACTGAGCGGGTCCAGGGTTCAAACCCACATCCTCATGGATACTAGTCAGGTTCTCTACCCCTGAGCTACAACAGGAACTCTAACATTTATTTCTAATAAGAGTCCTTAGTAAAATAAGAATGAGTTAACTTAGCTAAGGTTTTATATATCTCAGACCAGAAGCCAGCATTTTGTTACTAGAAATGGTAAAATACTAGAATTTCTATTTTAGTATTCAGTGAAATACTAAATTCCTTTTAAAAAGTCATGAATCAGAAAAGGTCTGGCTAGCATTACTGTTACATAACATTGTCTTGGGAATGCTGACCACTATAATTGGACCAAAAAACAAAAAAGGAGGTATAATTATTGAAAGGGAAGAGGCATATTTATTATTTGTAGATGACATTTTATATCTGGAAAAGTCAAAAGAATCAAACATTACTTTGAGTAATGAGATTTTAATATGACAACTAGTTATAAAATGTAAAAACAAAAATGCATGGTTTATCTAAAATATTTTTCTTGAAGGTCTTTTTTTTTTTTTTTTTTTTTTTTTTGTCTTTTCTAGGGCTGTACCCAGGGCATATGGAGGTTCCCAGGCTAGGGGTCTAATCTGAGCTGTAGCCGCCGGCCTATGCCAGGGCCACAGCAGTGTGGGATCTGATCTGAGATCTATACCACAGCTCACGGCAACGCCAGATCCTTAATCCACTGAGCGAGGCCAGGGATCGAACCCAAAACCTCATGGTTCCTAGTCAGGTTCATTAACGGGAACTCCTTTTGATGGTATTTTTGTTAATTAATGAGAATCCTCATTCTTAAGTACCCTTTTTTTTTTTAATCTGGCGAAACTTATTTTACTCTTATCTCTAAGTTAATTGCAATCTATTTTAAGTAAGAAACTTTCCATATTAACTTTTAAAAACTATTGTAAGGAGTTCCTGTCGTGGCTTAGTGAACCTGACTAGTATCCATGAGGACCCAGGTTTGATCCCTGGCCTCACTGAGGTTTAAAGATCTGGCGTGGCTGTGACTGTGGCATAGGCTGGTGACTACAGCTCTGATTTGACCCTTAGCATGGGAACTTCCATATGCTGCAGGTGTGGCCCCCCAAAAAAAGGCAAAATAAATTTTTTAAAAATCTATTTCAAAATAAAGTTATAGCAATGATTGTATTTCAAAGTAACTTTAAGAATTTTTTTTTCTTTTCTAAAATTCCTTGTGGCTTGTGATACTTGCTCTATTACTTGGTAATGCCAGGGAAGGTGTAATCTGATCTTTGAACCATATTTGGTAAATAATAATTTTGTGTGGAACCCACTGTTCTATCAGTAAGAGGAAAATTATTACCCAAACGTAAGGCTTTTCTTTGCCCTTAAAATATTTCCTGACTTAAAGACCAAATTATATATTGATTCCTTTTGTTTTTTAAAAGTCACTGTATTCCAGATCTATAACCTTTTAGCAAGAAGTGTGTTGGCAAAAGTATTTTCTGCTCCGAGTTCCTGTCGTGGCTCAGCAGAAATGAATCTGACTAGCATCCATGAGGATGCAGGTTCAATCCCTGGCCTCTCTCACTAGGTTAAAGGATCCAGAGTTGCTGTGACTGTGGCGTAGGCCAGCAGCTACAGCTCCAAGTTGGCCCCTAGCCTGAGAACCCCCATGTGCCGAGGGTTTGGCCCTAAAAAGATTTTTTTAAAAAAGTATTTTTTGGAGTTCCCGCTGAGGCTCAGTGGTTAATGAATCCGACTAGGAAACATGAGGTTGCGGATTCGATCCCTGGCCTCGCTCAGTGGGTTAAAGATCTGGCATTACCAGGAGCTGTGGTGTAGGTCACAGACATGGCTCGGATCCCGCGTTGGGGTGGCTGTGCTGTAGGCCGGCGGCTATGGCTCCGATTAGACCCCTAGCCTGGGAATCTCCATATGACACGGGGAACAGCCCTAGAAAAGGCAAAAAGACAAAAAAAAAAAAAAAAAAAAAAAAAAAATTCTGCTTAACTTGGAGGAGGAAGAATTACATGTCTGCTTGTTTACCATTAATTCTCTTTATATCCTAATATATCCTAAATGTAAATTGTTATATTTTTATTTATCAACAGTTGTCAGAATTGAGCTCTCTCACATATGCTTTGTTCTGAAATCAAATGTTGACAAATAGGTTATTTCTCTTAGAGTGTGATGTGGTTGGGTTACTTAAACCAAAAGCTATTACATAGCCATGGTTTTAGCATTTATGGGAATGAAAACTTAAGTATACATATATGTTTAGAATAAGAAAATTATGTTCCCTTATGCAGGAAAATTTATGGAATACCTACTGTGTACCAGGCTGTTAGGTGAAGTAGGAGGTGGTATCCTACTTAATAGAATGGAAACTTCTGCAGAGTTTTAGTCCATACTGAAGCCAGATTTGAACCTGGATCTTTCTCTCCCAGAATATTTTCACCTACAGCATGCCATCACAAAAGGTGGAAAACTGACATTTTTCTTAAAAACTACTTTTATTCTATTTTGCTTTGTCGGGTTTCTAGTTACTAGAAATGCAGGGAGTTAAGTTCTTTGAATCCTTGTCTTCACTATTTTCTTGTCCTGTTACATTTCTCAGAGTCTGCCATCGTTTGACAGCAGCAGAGGATTCAGTTTAACTGCCACGGTACTAACTAGTTTCTTAGATACTTCTGAGAGTGTTCACTCACCAAGCATAAGGACATCATTTCCCAGGCCTTAGTAATCTAATTGGTACAGTAGCCTAACATTTTAACATCTCTATAACCTTTGTAGTTGCAAGTTTTGTGCTGTTGTTTTCCTCCGATATTGTGGACCTTAAACCTTCCTCTCCACCCTCCCACCCCCCCCAAGTCATTGAATCTATTTTGGTAATGGAAAAAAGAACTTCCAGTGTGGTTAAGAACCACTAGCCATTCTTTGCCTACCTCTTTAAGAATTACCAAGTATTTTTAAAAACTGGAACTTGAAATTCATTTCATTTCTTAAGAAACCTCTGAGAATTGATTGTAGGAGTTTAGGGGAACAATTAGAAGATGACTGGAAATAAGATAGCAAAAGAGAAAAGTAACCTGAAAATAAGGACCTTAAAATTCCAACTTTACCAGTAAAAATGAATGATTTTTTTTTTTCCCCCTCACTGTTAAGATCTAGTCCCACATTGGGACAATTTGTTGCTAAAAGCCAGTAGAAATTTCATTAGGGCTGCTGTTTCAGTTTCTATGATTGGGAGTTTAGAGTGGTGTTGGGTAGATTAAGACAGTGACTTACTTAATGCAAATAGCATCTTCTAGTAACTTGTAATATAAGAGATTCTTTTCCACCTAAGAATATTTATGTGAGAGACCCTGGGGAGCACTGCTATTAGATCTCAGTGTTATCTGGTCACCTTTCTTGTTCTGCCTACCTCTAGTTTACTCTAGTTTTTCTTCTGCTTTCAAGGCTCCAGACCCAGTTCCTGGACCTGCCCTGGAAAAGAAGTATCCAGTAGAGATGAGCTCACTGCAGTTACTTAATTAAAAATTTGTAAGCTGCAAAAATGGCAATGGGCCAACCAAGAACAGCTACCATTTGAATTTTTCTATTTCCAGGTATGCTAAAGTCCATGGCACCAGTCAAGTTTAGCCTCTGTAATTGCCTTACTATGAAACCTATAATAACCAGAACTTTACTTTTAAAACTTGTCATCTTGCTTTAAAGTTTGGTAACATCCCTAACATCTAGGTAACATGCAGCTAGTATTGACTTTAACATAACTTTTGCCTGAATATTTCTGATTTAACTTGTTTGCTAGTAGTAGCAAACTAATGCAAAAAAATATATAGGAAAAATAAATTTGAAATGCTATTGAGTTAAACCCTGTAAATGTACAAAAAATATTCTAGTCTTCATTGAAAAGTAAACAGTAACAACAAAAAAAAAAAACCTGTTCTCCTTTAAGAGGTTCACATGGTACAAAGTAGTAGAATTAAATAAATGAAACTAGTTCTCTGTCCTGAGGTCCTCAAGTCTTCTGTACTACAAATGCCTTCACATAAAGAGTTAATATATTCTTCATTAATTGGAAGAAGTAAAATTCCTGGCTGGAATCAAATAACATATTATGAGTACTGTTACCTGAAAATTTAATTATATCTTAAGTGTAAGTATATATCTAGTATTTGCTATATTTTTACTGGATTCCTCAAAAAAACATAGATAAGAAAGTTGTAACTGGTTGGAACTAGTTTTGTCATGGAATGTAATGACCAAACTAAAAACTAAGATTTCCTGCTACCTTAGTTTTTAACCAAGAGAAAACTACTTATGAATGGTTAGAGAGCTAAGGTCAGTTGGCTTTTAAGGACATTTATTGTATTTACCAGTTTGTATAGGTACAGAAACAAATATTCCATAAAAGATGACTTTATTTATTAAATGGGTAGATGACCATACATACCTTTTTATTTGAAAGTTCAGTTCAGATAGATTAGAGATTATCCAAAATTGAACAGAGGAATTTTACATCCAATTGTGATTTTTAAAGATGACTCTAATATTCTAGTCTGTGCTTTGGATTCCATCCTTCTATATTAGTGCATAGTGAAGTTAATGTCAGCCAGTCTTGTCAGCATTAGGTCACTGATTATGCGCCATCTCATTTGTTTGATATTGAAATAATTATATCTCACTGAGTGCTGAATTGGGACTGGAAATGGAGTTACAGTCAAGTTATTATAGGGTCATTACCACTGTTAGGTGAATTGAAGGGGGAATTAACGAGAAAATTGCTTCTGCATTTCAAGTCTTAGTTATCACTAGGGCTATGAGTAATGGTGAAAGTTTTCTATATTATTGAATACAAATTGTGTGTAAAACACTGTAATAGGCACAGTAGGAATATAAAAGTGAATAAACTTGCTTTCAGTGAGCTTACAGACGATACAAAAAGTATCATAATATAGGTACAAGCAATGTTCTTGAGAGTACCAGTGACAGGTGACTTTGTAGAGAAAGTAATATTTCTCCTGAGCCTTGAATGGTAGATAGAATTCTTTAGCAAGAGCAGCAAGAGTATTTCTAAGTTATGGAAGTATATAATATGTTCTAAAAATTGTGAGCCAATCCAGCATGCCTAGAGAATAGTAGGGTACAGAAGGATATGGTGGGTGATGGAGCTGTGTCACACTTCTCAGATGCCAGGTCTCAATGAGTTTGGGTTCAGTTCAGCAGGTAATGAGAATCCATTGTGGATTTCTTCTTCTTCTTCTTTTGTCTTTTTAGAGCTGCACCAGTGACATATGGAGGTTCCCAGGCTACGAGTCGAATTTGGATCTGTAGCCACTGGCCTAGGCCACAGCCACAGCAACGTCAGATCTGAGCCTGCGACCTACACTGGATTACGGCATCACCGGATCTTAACCCGCTGAATGAGGCCAGGGATCAAACCTGCATCCTTATGGATGCTAGTCAGATTCGTTTCTGCTGAGCCACGACAGGAACTCCCCATTGCAGACTTCTTAACCATTGGTGCACTAAGCCAGTGAATCTTTTGATAAGCTGGCTTTGGAGAGTGAGGCTGACCTAATGAAGTTAGAGATCAGGCAGTAGTAATGCCTATTAAGGACAGTACTTACTGTTATATGCATTAGGGATTATGTGTGAAGAATTTTACCTGCAGTTTCTCACTTCTTCATAGGAATGTTGTGAGAAGTAGCTGAGGAAACAATACAGGTTAAAAAGTGTTCAGCACAGGACCCAGCCCATAGTAAGTGCTGAACCAAAGTAATTATACTGTAAGCTCACAGAAGAGTGTTCTTGTCCACCTTTATGTATGGACATTTAAATCTTATCTGTCAAGATTCCTGATAATTGAGCATTGTTGCAGTTGTTAACTGTATTGGTGAGAGTTTCAGCATAGATAAGGTAGGCTTTGAATTATTTGAAAATGCACTGAGTTGGCTCACTACAGATACTTTCAAATAGTTCATTCTGTTCTTCTCTTACTTTCCTATCCACATACCAGAATAGAATTAGTGTTATGGAGAAATATATAGGAGATAATTTTATAGGGAAAATATTCTGCTCTAATCTCAATTGTTTACACTTTATTATACAAGTAATACATGAATATATAGTCTTATAAAAATTTAAAACACAGCAGACTAAATCTTAGCCCATCTTCAATCTAGGCCCCCCCCCAAGTAATTAGTGTGTGTCCCTTCAGAACTTTTCCTATGCATTCATATAAAAATATCTGTTTAATAATTTTCGTATCCTTTTTTTTTTAACACAAAGGCTATCGTTATACATGGGGTTTGCATCTTTTTTCATTCAGTAATGCCTTATAGGTCTTTGCATATAATTATTTGGATATCTTACTGCACTTTAAAAAAAAAAGTTGTGGAGTTCCCATCATGGCACATCGGAAACGAATCTGACTGGGAACCATAGGTTGTGGCTTCGATCCCTGGCCTCATTCAGTAGGTTAAGGATCCGCCATTACCGTGAGCTGTGGTGTAGGTCACAGATGCAACTCAGATCCTGTGTTGCTGTGGCTGTGGTATAGGCAGGGAACTGTAGCTCCAATTCCACCCCTAGCCTGGGAACCTCCATATGCCACGAATGCGGCCCTAAAAAGCTAAAAAATAAATAAAAAGTTGCTTAGTAGTCTTTAGTATGGTTATACATTAACTTACATATCCCTTCATGATCATTCAGGTTGTTCTTTTAGTAATATACACTGAAGTGACGTCCTTAGATGGTCCTCTTTGTCTGTCTATAGGTTGGCTACTTTATGAACTTAGAGAGAGTGCTCTGGTACTTAATGATCAACAATAATAGATTTCATTTGGGAGTTCCTGTCGTGGTTCAGCGGGTTACAAACTCAACTAGTATCCATGAGGATGTGGGTTTGATCCCTGGCCTCGCTCAGTGGGTTAAGGATCCAGCGTTGCCCTGAGCTATGGCTCACAGACTTGACTTGTCGAAGACTTGGCTTGGATCTGGCATGGCTGTGGCTATGGCGTAAGCCAGCAGCTGCAGCTCCAGTTAGACCCACTGGCTTGGGAACTTCCATATGCTGTAGGTGAGGCCTTAAAAAGCAAAACAACAACAACAGATTTCATTAAACCCACCCCACAACTGATTGCAGTAGCACTGGATAGTGACACCGCAGCTGACAACTGCTGGCCTAGAATACTTAGAACTGCTGCTGATTTAGTTGGAACTGCGGATGTATCTCTTAGTATGTCTTTCCATGATTTCTTCAGTTAAAAAGAAAAAAAAATGGTGTAGCAGTTGTCCTTTCTGCTTCACAGTGGAGAGGATAAAGTGAGATAACCAATATATGCTATAAGAAGTCCAGTATGAATCTGAATTCTTCTAGTTTATAATCTCAAAAGCAGAGAGGCTGTATCTTATTCATCGTTGCATACCTAGGGCATGTTACCTGGCTTATAGTGGGCAGTGTTTGTGGAATGCATCCAAGATATTAACGTGATCCAGAAAGTAGATCGTATTTATGAAAAAGTTCAGGCCAGTAGAGTTTTCTTTGATCTTTTACATTACCTGGTATCTGTACATTTTTCACTGAGAGCTTCCCATCACTTTAGCCTTATCTCACTTCCGTACTGCACCACAGCAATAATTCTTCAAATTTATCATATTCTTCCATGGCCTTTCCCCCAACACAAACAGTTGTCAGTGATATCCTGTAAGACTTGATTCATCTGTAATGGCTAAGTTTAGGCACTACATTCTTTGTGAAGTTTTTCCTGACATTCCTTAATTCCTAAGTTTTAGGCACTTCTTCCGCTTGATCTCCCCTGCAGCTTTACCCCTCTGAATGGCCCAGAGTGAATGTTGCTGAATGAATGCATGGCTGCCTCTGGCACTTTGTGGAATGTCACAGAACCAGGCAGGGCTTGGAACTTCAGAGATAAATTATCATATCTGTAAAGTGAGGTGCACGTTGTTCTTGCTGACTTGTGGGATTCAGCACATGTGGTGCAGGGGAGAGCAATTAAGATCATCCATGCCTGCCCTCATTCTTTATTGCACTTTCTCCCTGTTAGTCTCACTCCCTGCACTTCACCATTAACCAGCAACGTAACAGTTTCCCAAACTTGCCATGCTGTCTTACTCCTTTAAAATCTTTTTCCAAGCAGCCACTTATGTTTGAAGTATTGTTAGGTGTTGCCTTCTTTAATTCATCTTTCACTTAAATCCTCTCCTCCCCTCAGAATTGACTGGTCCCTCCTTTGTTTCTCCTGAGTACTTCAGCACAACTCAGATATTACATTTGTTGATGTGTTTGTCTTCCTGTACTAAAATGCAAATTTCTTAAGCATAGGCAGCTGTGCTTTTATTATAACATTTTCAGCACCCATTATGGTATAGAGTAAGTAGTAGATGCTCAACAGATGTTTATTGAGTAAGCAGAATATGTATACTATGTATGTATATTATAGTACATATGAAAATACATAAAAATAATATATTAGAAAATGCGTCATTTCATAAATCAAAATGTTGACACTATCACTTTCATATATATTTAGTCATATTTCTTATTATGAAAGTCTTTCTACATTTATGGATCAGTATTGAATAATGGATTTCCGATTCTTTATTCAGTTATACAATTGAAATATTATTAAATTGAATATTCACTAAGGGTATCTATAATTGGAGAACTGCAAAATAGATTTGTATATAATAAATCTGCTGAGATAGAAGTTTCTGTACAGTTCTGAGATTATTCTTGACCATCTAATATAAAGTTAATTCATAACTGTAACAAGATTAATAGCCAACTATTCAACAATTTCACCATGTTAGATTTGAAAGACTGGCACATACTGAACAAATTTATTTTATTTTAGAGATTTGATTCAGTTTAATATTGTTTCACCAGTTTTGACTGCTCATTTTGAATGCTCTATTATTTCTTCTGAATATTATGATAATGATAAGATCTTAGGTTTAAGTGTTTTCCTCTGCACATAGATTTTTATGTATTTTTTCTGTTGGCAGGTTTAGCAGTTTCATGATTCACCACAGTTGTCAATTACCAATCAAGTGTATGTATACATAATTTTAAAATTGCTGATTTAACTTTTTGTTAGTTATTGAAGGTTTTAGAGAGCAGTAATAACTACCCATTTACACTATGTCTAACTCATGAAGTTAATCATCACTCTCTCAGTGCCGTAACATACGCATAACTAGCGGCTGGCCAGCAGTCTCCTGTGGGGGAAAGTCAGCTGAGGGCCATGATAGTAGAAAAAATATGAGAAAGGCTGGATGAACAACAACAAAAAAATAGAGGTCAAGTTGAAACTGCACGGGGATCAGTTGGTGAAATTTTACAACTTTCTCTGAATCTTCATCTTAAAATACCATTTAGATTAATAATTTACCCAAATTATTATAATGTCCACATGTCACTGAGTTTGTGTAAGATGAAGAATAGTTCTTTCAAATGCTTTCATTTTCTTTTCTCCTCTTTTTTCCCCTTTTACCTACAAATAGGAGCTTATTATTATATCACATATTTATGTTTTTTTAAAAGATTATATTTATGTGCAGGATGGATTATCCCAAAAATTACATTAAAGGAGGGCACCGAGAGGCAACTTTGTTTCCATCTTAAAGCCCTAGTGTATTAGAAAACAGTAATGAGGTATGAGTTGGAAAATATATACAAGGTAGTTATAGAATATGTTTTGATGAATTTTAACCATTCTGCCTTAGATTTATTGCACTTTTCTTGATCCTTAGAAAATGGTAGCACGTACCACAAAACCACAATACGTAAATTGCCAAGCACGGCTGACTTGCACATTCCTTTTAGAGGAACTTATAACTAGTAAGCCTTTTAAATGTAAGAATGGTCAACATTTGTGACCTTGAAGTAGTGTATTAAATGAGAAAATTGGAAAGTTTTCTTTGTATGAAGATATAGTATGGCTCATTGTGTTACTTCAGCTATTAATATTTATTGTCTTTAGAAAGACAATAAATATTACAAATTACTGTAGGCTCATCAGGTTGAGAAATAGATTTTATAATATTTTGTTCCCTCTAAGCTTTTAAGTAACACTAAATCTGAACACAGAAGGTAACTTTTAAGTGGCATTCACGTGACTGATTTGGTTTGTTAATGTTATTTTATTTTTGCAAATATCTGTGTAAAGTGATTCAATATTACAGCTGTTTTATGCTAAAGTTTATGTTGAAGATGGATTATACTTCCCCTGTTTTAGTCACAAATGATGATAGTATTTGAATTTTAGATTTTTAATTACCATAGCAACAATTCTTGCGTTTTAACTCTTAGGAAAATAATTTGATACTGTAGAATTTGAAGAGGAAGTTTGCTTTGCTTTAATAAAGATGTAACATCGTGCTCCAGGAAATACAATTCTAATAATTTGCTGTTACAAGTAATTTTGAAATCTTTAACATTCAGTTAATGACATTTGTAAATTAAATTAATCAAATGTGAGGTACATCACCCATTACCTACCTGGCATTTGATGAGATACTCACATACTATGTCAATAATGAAAAAGGTATTTAAAGTAATGTATGTAATTAGGAAGGTGATAATTTTTTGTTTAACTCTGAAATATCTTCACTGAGGCCAAAAAGTTTCAAAACTTGCTTTTAACTTTTAAAAAATTACAGCTAACTCCTGCAAGGTCTGATCATGTCAGCCAGTGCACAGAAGAGGCACAAGGTAAAATTAGTAATAGAAACCATTGGAGTTCCTTCTGTAGCACAGTGGGTTACGAATCTGCAGTGGCTCAGGTCACTGGGGAGGCATGGGTTTGATCTCCTCCCTGGCACAGTGGGTTGAGGGATCTAGCGTTGGTGCAGCTGCAGTGTGGATTGCAGCTTTGCTGGGATTCGATCCCTGGCCCAGGAACTTCCACGTGCTCATGTGTGACCATAAAATTTAAAAAAAAAAATAAACTGTTAACAGCATATTGACAACCAAATAGAGAAGTTGAAACATTCTACCTTCCCATTTGGCATCCTGGGGACCTTAATAACAGGTGTTGAGGTCAGAGGGACTTTGAAGTATAAATAGTTCTGTTAAAATTTGCCATAAGGAGTTCCCATCATGGTTCAGTGGTTAATGAACCCAGCTAATATCCATGAGGACGTGGGTTCGATCCCTGGCCTCACTAAGTGGGTTAAGGATCTGGCGTTGCTGTGAGCTGTGGTGTAGGTCACAGATGCAGCTCTGATCTCTTTTTGCTGTGGCTGTGGCATAGGCCAGCAGCTGTAGCTCCAGTTTGACCCCTAGCCTGGGAACCTCCATGTGCCTCGGGTTTGGCCCTAAAAAGACCAAAAAAAAAAAAAAATCAACATATGTGTTTCTAAAAAGCACCATGCTATGCAAATCTTGTCAAAAAAATAAAAACCCACAGGACTTACAGGGAAATAATTCATTTGGAGTGCAACACTCAAAATGCCATCAGTGAGCATTTAAAAAGATAGGAACCTTTAAAAATATGATAGTATGATTATTATGTATAGTAAATGGCGAAGAAATACATAAATACTTAATACAGTATTTATGCAAGTAAATACTGTATTTTGCTTTTAAACACACCTGAAGTTTGCTTATGGAAGTGAGTATAGATATGGAAGCTTGTTATTGTGAAGTGTTTGAAGAAGCATTTTCTGAAATCAGAAGGAAAATTTGTAACACAGGGTGTAGATGTGTGTGACTGATCCCGCAAAGATGCAGTCCAGTGAGTTGAGGTAGCTGGCAGGTGCTTGAGGTGTGTATTCATATTTAACTCTTTGTATATTCACATGCAGCTTCTTTCAGCTGAGTATGGCTTTGTGCATTCACCTAGTGTTTTTCACAGATGAAATCAAAGCAAAATTCATTTAGTGCTCAAATTATTCCTTAATATATCAATTGTATTAGAACAGATTTGCAATTTCCAGAACAAGTATTACAGTAGCACTGCTACATAGCCGCGGGTGAGGGAAACAGTTTAGTTTGGAAGGATAGCTACCACTTTTTATAGTAGTTTTTAATCCAGATGTATTCTGATGTAACAAATATTAGTAAAAATAGCATCTACTGCTTGTCTTGCTCTTTCTAAGGCTATAGGATACAGCAGTGAACAAGGTAGTCCTTTCCACTGTGAAACTAACATTACTTGTATAAAAAACTTTGTTGTCAAAGGTTGGTTTTTAGTGGTAAAATTGGATAGATGAGTGGAAGGGGAAGTAGTAAAAAGAGTCTACCAGGCAACAAGGCTTTTCTCTAACCTCTTAGATTATATTCTCTTACAAGATAATTTTTTAGAGTTCTGTCCAACTCAGGATTCCATTGTTTATAGAAAAAACCTGTCATCTCTGGAGGTCACTCTGGAAATCAGAGTTAAATTTTAGAATGGTATATGTTAAAACAGAAAGACCTTCCTACCTTCTTGACCATGAGCTTTTGCTAATGCAGTTGAGAAGTGAATTTTAGTTTCATATTATTTCATCCTATTTCTGTGTTATATTCAAGAACTATATTCTTTGCTATAATAATTAAATTTGTTCTAGTAAAACTCAACCATGTACATGTACGGCAAAGATGAAATGATAAGCATATAGGTTTACGCAATAATATTAAAATGTTAGTAGTAGTGTATCTCAAGACCCTCTATACACTTGCACTCAGTGTTAATAAAATGTTAAATAAATGTTAATGAAATGTTAATATTGGTGTATCTCAAGACCACTATACACTTGCAGCCTCACTGGCTTTTCTTGTCTTCACTTCTAGATACTCACCACCCCAGACTCCTCCTAATCCCTTTTCTCCTAACCCTTCTTCTAGCCAGACAGGTGACTGACGTATTATCTCCAGAACCTGCCTAGTATTTGGCTTCCTTGCTTCATACTTTAACCTGCTTATTTAAGTACCTATGATTCAAGGCCCTCCCACACCCTCCCGTAGCCTAGAGAGCCTTTTAAGCACCTATAGCACAGTGTATACCACGTATCTGCCACTTCTATACAACCTAGTATTAGGTTTTCAGGTAGCTTTGTCTGAGTTCCCCTAACAAACAAGTTATTTGTCTATGTACATAGAAAAGAAAGGCCTCAAAGTCTCAATCAACTCCTTCAATATTCTGCAGCCAGAGCAGCACACAGCTCTTGTTTGCTAAGGTTTTGTTCCTTTGTACTTTGCAGCAATTCATGATATTTAAAATAATTATTACTACCAGTGTTTGTAGTTTTTGCTACAGGCCAGGTGAGTGCAATACCATTAATTTTCACCATGCTGTCACTAATCCTTTAAATTCTTGGAGTGTTAATGTTTCGTGTATTACTCATTTAATTCTCAAAATCGTATGCGGTAGCTACTCCCTCATCCCCATTTTATAAATAAAGAAACAGGCATAGAGAGCAGTTTAATGAATTGCCCAAGAAGACACTGCCAGTGGCAGATTAAATTTCATAAATAAATGAGCACTAATTATAAAATCCCAGAATTTTTATAGACTCAACCAGCCATTTGTCTCATCTTATTAAATGAAACAATACCCATTAATATAAATTTGAGATGAAATATTTAGCAATGTTAGGTTATTTGTTTTTAACTATTAACATTCTTTGACTAGAAAGTTTTAGAAACAAATGGTTAAACACTGGCTTTTTAAATTTTCCTGCTTAAGAAAGTTTAAAGCTTATCTGAGAGTAACATCTAATTTTTTCATTGATTTTTTATATGACTTTAATAGTAAAGGCCAACACTATCAAGTTTAAAGTATGTAAATCTGAGTAGTTTAATTCAAGATACATTACCAGTTACTCCTATTTTAAAAGTGGAATCTTTGGGAATTTCACTTTTGCTCCATCATTTACTTTGTATGATACTTCCTCATCAGGAGCAGTTGACTTTAATCTTTCATTGTTTTGAGATTTTATTTGTTTTTTAATCTCTTACCAAGGTTTGCTAAAAAGTATTATGTCTCATCTAAATCTGTAACTTGAGTAGAACAGTGGTGTTTCCCGCCTAGTCCTCCTCCCTCTCTTTGCTCCCCATTTCTCCTGGGGTTAGAATTGCAAGAGCTTCGCTGTTATATTTTTTGATGAAAGGTTAGCTTTTGGTCACACAGGATTAATATTTACAGTTTTTTCCTTAACAACACATATACTTTTCCAAAATGCCAGTGAGAAAGGACCTTGGAATTATAATCCACTGTGCATAATGGGTTAAGTGGCTAGGCTAACAATAATGATAAAACATAAATTATAAAATAAGTAATTGGGCAGATGGACATAAGAGTGATGAAGCATGGTTATATTATGGGATAGGAACTAAGTTATAAAGCTAATTCTTCATTTTCCGCAGTAGGAAATCTATGGAAAATGTGTAAAATTGAAAAATCAAGAAATCATCTTGTGTAGGAATGTGGAGAAGCAGCTTAGAGTTGACAATGGTTGCCTCTATGGAATAGGGTAGAAGTAGAGAGGCATGCATGAGGCAGGGAAATCGCTGGTTTTCCTGATAAACTTTGTAGTAGTATTTGTCTTTTTAAAAGCTGTATACGTGCTCTCTTCTTTAAAATTTCATTTAAGTTTTTTATTATAGGATATATCATATTAAAATATTTCCTAAACAAAAATTTTTTTAAAAGATTTAATCAATTTTTTTATATAATGTTTAGTATTTGGGCTGGAAGGAATGTTGGTCTTTAGGGAAAAATTTTAATAATGACTGTATAATGTTTCACACATAATAAATATAACCAAGAATATTTTTCTTTGGGTGTTCTTAAATTGTATGGTAGGATTATCTCATCTACACTGAAAGGTCTTAATTAATACCAGCACCAAAGACACCTCTCAAATGTTTTATCTGCAGCCCAGAGCTCACCTCTGAGCTCCACATCCATATATCCCAGCTCCCTCTGTGGTATTACTGTTTTGAGATTTTAAAGGTACCCTAGACTTAGCATGTTCAAAACTAAACTTAGAATCCAGCCCTTTGTTTTCTTGGACCTTTTCCACTTTTCCCTAGTTTACATTTGGGACCGCCATCAAATTGAGCAAATAAGAAATCAGCCTTTACACCTCCTTTTTTACCCCATTATCTAATCCATCTCCAAGTTCTGTTAAATTTCACTTCTTAAGTGTCCCTTAAGTTTCTGCTTGTACTCAGATTCCGTTGCTATCACTGCAATTATAAGCTTTTAACCATTTCTTGGCTGGACTACAGCAGTTTTCCAGCTGGTCTTCTCATGTATCCTTGTGCCCTTTTCTCCATACTATAGACATTCATCAGCATACATGATATCTTGATCATGTTACTTTTTCCTGCCTCTGAACTTAAATCTTTCAGTGGCTTCCCATTACCCTGAGGATAAAACCTCCAAATTGTAATGGCCTATTGGGCACTAAATGGTTTGGCCCTTACTTTTTCCTGCTCTCTGCTCTCTAAAGTTTTTCCTCATATACTCCCTTCCAGTCTGATTTTGAATGATGTGAAAGGGATGAAAAAAATTACTGTTAGCAACAAGATAGGCTGGGATAGCAGGCAGCAGATCTGGTAGCAGGAAGCAGACAAGATAAAATAGTGAGCAAGTTGAAATAGTTATCTAAATTATGAGCTTATTTTGATATGCCTTTAATCGAGGAATTTCTGTGACCTGGAGAGCAAGAGTATTGACTCTCATACTTGTATATCCAACATAGTATCTGCTGCATACTGGGCACTTCTTAGATTGGGTTGTGTGGGTGGATGATGATAGTCCAGTTTTAAATATCCAGTTGCCTCATAAATGCTCAAATTTTTATCAGACCTTTAAGTCCTATTTCTTTTCTTTGTTATTATTGTTTTTAATCTGGAAACTATGGTCTTTTCCTGTGAGGACAGTTAAACAGTGATTTGCGTTATACTCTTAGAGTCCTGGAAGAATTTACCATGATGAACAACAGTAAAAATGAAGACTTGATAATTATCGTAGCATGAAGTCTGAGTGAGCCATTAACCAATACTTAGTACTCTGCACTGTCATAATATTGAAAGGTCAGAAGTAAATTGTTTACATACTCTAAGAAAGGAAAGAACATGGCACATTTTATAAATCTTTCCAATTTATTTACAGTTGGGTTTTGTAGTACTGTAAAAACTTGCTGTTGTGTAGAATCCTTAAGAAATTATTCTTGCCAGATCATTTGAGCTGGCAACAGGTTAGTTGCCGGTTTTGCACCCACTGCTATAAGTGTACTTATTATTAGTAATAATTTTCCAGATTAGGTTGTAAGGTATTTCTTGGTTTTCCTTTTGGAGTTAATAAATGCCTGTCTGTTCCCATAATATATTTAGTTATAAAATTTATTTCCTCACCCACAAAGGCTACATTTAAAAATAGTTATCTTGCCTTATCCTTAAAGTTTACTTTTGCTGGATGCAGAATGTGGGTTATTTTCCCTTTCAGCACTTAAATTTTGTCATTTTAGTATCTTCTGACCACCATTATTTCTGATAAGTCAGCATTCATTCGAATTGTTGTTCCCCTCTATTTCACTTTTTGGCTGTTTTCAAGATGTTCTTTTTCTCTGGTTTTCAGCACTTCAAATGTTATGCCTATGTGTGGTTTTCTTTGGCTTTTCCTGTGTAGGGTTTGCTGATCTTGATCAAGATCTTTTTGTTTGTTTTGTTTAATTTTTGTTTTGTTTTTTTGTTTGATTGGTTGGGTTTTTTTTTTTTTTTGTCTTTTGTCTTTTTTTTTAGGGCCGCACCTGTGGCATATGGAGGTTCACAGGCTAGGGGTCTAATCGGAGCTGCTGCTGCCAGCCTACACCAGAGCCACAGCAACGCCAGGTCCGAGCCACATCTGCAACCTATACCACAGCTCATGGCAACACCAGATCCTTAACCCACTGAGCAAGGCCAGGGGTCAAACCTGCAACCTCATGGTTCCTAGTCGGAATTCATTTCCACTGCACCACGACAGGAACTCCTGTTTTGTTTTTAAAATAGTCTTTGACCAGTTTTATTAAAGAAAAATTTTGCAGGATTTATTTTTCACCAGTCTGTTTCAGCATACATCTAATGATGTCAGAATCACCTGGATCAGTGATAGCCAGTTTGCATATTCTGTGGTATTTCCTATATGCTATGCCCAATTCAGCATTATTGCTGCTGTGGATAGATACTGGATTTGGCCAACATAGCATAATACTCTCTTACAGATTTCCTCAAGGCTGAGCAGTTGTTGGTGAGGATGACCAGTTCACTTTGCCTTATCTCATCATTTTTAGAACCTGCATGTGCCTCAGCATGTGCTTTCCAGTTTTTCATAAGGAGTTGGAATCTAGAGTTGATCTGGAGTCTAGAGTTGATTGACTTTGGCAACTTTGTCTTGTTTGTGACCACCACCTTCCTGCCTTCGTTGTGGGATGGGTCCCAACCAAGAGCAACCACCAAGATGGCCAGGGAGCTGCTCGAGATCTTGATGTGTAAATTTACATCCTTATTAACTTGGGGAAATGTTTAGCCACTATTTCATTAAATACTTCTTTCTACCCAATTTTCTCTCCCTTTTCCTTCTGGATTTCCAATTATAGGTATGTTAGAGTTTTTTATACTTTCCCACAGGTCCCCAAGGTTCTGTTCACCCCCTTCACATCTAAATCATTTTATTTCCCTCCATGATTTAGGATAGAATAATTTCTCTTGCTTTGTCTTCAAGTTCACAGACTCTTTCTTTTGTCATTTCCAATCTGTGGTTAAATCTAGCTAGTGACTATTTTAATTTCAGTAATTTTATTTTTCACTTCTTGAATTTAAGGTTTTTTAATAGGTGGATTTTTTTTTCCTGCTGAGAAATCAAGCGTGTTTGCTCCTGCATTCTTGAACATAGTTAAAATAGCTGCTTTAAAAATCCTCATGTGCAATTTCTAGCATCTGGTTCATCTCTTGGGCCTGGTTTCCCCTTATTTGCCTTCCTCTTGAGAATGGGTCAGTTTTTCCTGTTTCTTCTGTGTAATAATTTTAGATTATAACTTGGACATTATGAATGATGTGTTGTGGAGACTCCAGAGTCTATTGTGTTCCTCTAGTGAATATTGATGTTTGGTAGGTTGGTTTAATTGCTTACTTGTTTGTTTTATTAGGCAGTTAACTTGGCTGAACTCAAACTACAAACTGAAATCTCAGTTTGGTTATTTTAGCCTTGGAATCTCTCAAATATGTGTAGTTTGGGGATCGGAGATGTGTGCAGAATTTATACGTAGAATTTGGTGCTTCTCTCCTTACTTTGATTTACTCAGTAGGTGTTCAGCTGTTGTGGTCAAGCCAAAGTCTGTTAATTGGTTCATTAAGTGAGTAAAACTGCAGCTTTACTGTCTGGGTTTTAGCTCCATAAACCAACTGGGGCCTGCTCTCTGGCTAAGAGCCATTTAAAAAATGGAAAGTCACCCTATGCTGTCCCCTTCTTCTAAGTACTGACTCCCTTCTTCTCCCTAACCCTAGCACCACCATTCCTCCTTTTCTGTTTCTGCCTTGAAGCAGTTGATTTTTATATTTTGTCTAGTTGTAGAAGTTGTCTGTGTAAGTTAGTCCAGTAGGAGCTACTTATCCATTACAGGAAGTGAATCCCTAAAATGCAATTGTTCATCTGGACAGTTTTCTTGTTAGTGCATTTATTAATAGTCTTTTTAGAAAAACAAGCGTGATAAGAGTTTTTCATAGAACTTTAGATATTTCTGTATGTTTTAATAATGAAATAAGTTGAAATTTAATTTTTCATCATTCATCCTTTTTTTTAAATAAGAAAGAAGGTTGTCCTGAATTAGCTGAGAATTTATTTGCCTCTCCCTCAAATTTTATGTATAAATCTCCAAATCTAGATTATTTGAAATGTGTTTTGGAAGCCAGAAATATGAAGAAATCATACAGTAAAATCTTTATTTATCCAACAAGTATTGCATGTTTGACCTAGATCCTGGGGATATAGCAGTGAACTTCAGAGTTCTTTATCCTGTGGAGCTAATGTTTGGGTAGGTAGATATGTAGATACTAAAAATATATCAGGTATTGATAAATGCTATGAAGAAAAAGCAGGTTATGAAGATGTGGTAGGGAGTGAGGAGAGACAAGCATGGCATTATTTTAGATAGAGAGACTGGTTGGTCACGGAAGCAGTCTCTGTGAGGAAGTGATATTTGATTGGAAATCTTAATGAAGTAAGAAAGAGAGCCATGCACATGAGGGGAAATATTCCAGGCACAGAAGCAGCAAGGCTGAAATCCCTAAGGGAGGAATGAGATTGGCTTCTCTTTGAGAAATAAGCAGAACTAAGAGGACTCAGTTTGGAACTAAGGAAACAGAGAGAGAGGTAGGAATGAAGTCCAAGGGGTGGTAATTAGCCAGGGCCCTTGTGTGTAGGGTTTTGCACCAGGGAGATGATTGTTCTGATTTGCTTTTCACAAAGATCACTCTGCTCAATATAGTGGAAAGTGGAGGTGGAGCAAAGGGTGAAGGCAGGTTAGAGGCCTTTGCAGTAGTAGTCTGGGTGAACTAGATGGTGACTGGGACAAGAGCATTAACAGGTGGGGGAAGTAGTCAAATTCAGAATATTTCTTGCAGGTAACAGCCAGCAAAACCTGATGAATTCGATCTGGGATGTGAAAAGGACCAACTGAATGACCGGTAGTAGTACACTATACTGAGACAAAAGAGCTGGAAAAGGTTTAGTGTGGATGAGCAGAAACTAATTTTGGACATACTAACTTGGAAGTGAATTTTAGACATCCAAGAGGAGATGTAAGCAGGCTATATTAGTCTGAAACTCACGGGAGAGAGAGCGCTCCCTTAGAATTGAAGAATACAGATTTGCAAAGCCTCTGTTTAAAACCATGTGTTTGGATGAGGTTACCTTGAAGAGGAACATAGACATAATTGAGAAGAAACCCTAGGTCTGAACTCTGTAGCTCACCAATATTTAGACCGGAAAAGGAAGAGGGTCTGACAAAGAAAACTGAGAAGGAGCTGTCAATGGGTAGGAGGAAATCTAGAAGAGTATACATCTCAGAAGCCAAGTGAAGAAATTGTGTAAAAGAATGAGGGAGTGGTTGACTAGTTCATAGGCTGCAGAGTGGTCTGGTGAGATGAGCCTGAGGAGTGACCTTTAACTTTGACAACCTGAAGGTCCAGGACAGCTTTGATAAGTGTAGCTTACATAGAGAAAAACTGTGTAAGCCCGACTGGGGGTGGGTTTAAAAGTGATTAAGAGGGAGGAAACGAGGACACTTAAAGTATAAACAACCCTTTCAAGGAGTTTAGCTCAAAAGAGAGAAGGGGCAGATTAGTGAGCTGATAGGCCTGGTGAAGTCAGGGAGGCTTTCTCAAGATGAGCAGTCTGTCCCGTATTTATATTATGTTTAAATATCAGTTAAAGTAAAAATTAGCCAAATGATAATAAAAACCTGAAAAGCTTTACCAACATGATACTAAATGAGCTTTTATTCTGTTGAGGATTCAGGAGTTCTATAACAATTACATTTACTCAAAAGTATTTTAATATCTACTCATGCTAAAAACTGTCTGCAAAGTGCTAGGTACACAGTAATGGACAAAAGAGACCTAATTCCTTTATTCATGGAGTTTACAGACTTATATTTAAGCCTATGGAAAAGAGAAATACTATGGTTAAGAAATTTGTGGCATTCCCGTCGTGGCGCAGCAGCAAACGAATCCGACTAGGCACCATGAGGTTGGGGGTTCCATCCCTGGCCTCGTTCAGTGGGTTAGGGATCCGGCGTTGCCGTGAGCTGTGGTGTAGGTCGCAAATGCAGCTCGGATCTGGCGTTGCTGTGGCTGTGGCGTAGGCCGGCAGCTGTAGCTCTGATTCGACCCCTAGCCTGGGAACCTCCATATGCTGTGGGTGTGGCCCTAAAAAGACAAAAGACAAAAAAAAAAGGAAAAAAGAAATTTGTTTGTAAGAGATTATATCTTATTGTTAAATTTATACTGAAATGAAATGTATTCTGATACTTTGCAAATGGCATGATTTTAAATATTTTGATGTTATTTATGTTTAACTTACATACTGTTTATATCCCCAAGAGGCAAAATTAGTCATGGTTTACTTTAGGAATGTTATGAATAAATAAAAATAAGTTGGGTGACTTTCAGCTTGGGCCACAGGTTAGAATAACTTTTAAAAATCCTTTTCCACACTGCTTCCAACCAATTAAATCAGAACATCCAGGGTTGGGGCCCAAGTATTAGTTTTGTTTGTTTGTTCTGTTTTGCTTTGTTTTTTGGCCACACCCGTGGCGTACAGAAATTCTCAGGCCAGGGATCGAACCCACGCCATAGCTATAACCAGAGCTGCCACAGCAGTGACAGCACTGGATCCTTAACCCACCGAGCCACCAGAGAACTCCAGCCTTAGTATTTTTTAAATACTGATTTAATAGAATCAGAGGGTTTAAATAAAGTGCTACTAAGCCCCTGAGAATGAATTGACTACATGTTTAAGCATTAAGTACATTTGAAAATTAACACAAAATAGCAAAAAATGTTTTGAGTTATAGATCATTTTTAGACAAAGCTATTTGTAGAACTAAACTTTTTCAGGATCCAGACTTTAAGAATTTTAAGTAAACAAGTTCACTCACTTTAGGCTGTCCTCTGATCATTAAGAAAAAAAAATCAGTAAAGTTACTTCTTTTCCCCCTTAAAACAGCTTTGACAATAATTTCTTATTTGAATGCCTTTTGGCACAGCCATTATAAAGCACTAAAATGAGTAGGGATTAGACAATTTAAAAGTTTGCCTTCAGTAGTTATAAACTGAGAAGAAAGCATTATAGGACTAAATAATATTTTATAGGTTATATTAAATGTTAGGTACTAAAGCACATACCCTTTTGTATTGAAATTTTAAATCCACAACTATTCATTCTATAATCAGTTCTCATTAAAATTTTTTTTCTTTCTTTCACAGAAAATGCTTGGACAGAAGAGATGAGTATTATTTCCACTAAGGCCTAGAATTGCCTACTGTACATATAGTCCTGATCAGGCAATATACGAATGGCCCAAGGAAGCCACCAAATTGATTTTCAGGTTTTACATGACCTGCGACAAAAATTCCCTGAAGTACCTGAAGTTGTTGTATCCAGGTGCATGTTACAGGTCAGTGTTTAATGGTTTCTGAATTTATTAATACAAACTTGGTACTTTTTTAAACATTGGAAGAAAACCCTTTTATCTTCTTTGGCATTAGTGTGCTATGATGGAAAGAGATGAGCTTTGGTGTCTGATAGTCATGTGGCCTTTAACAAGTTATTAAGCTCTGTACCTCATCTGTCATGTGGATAATACTTACCTTGTAAAGTAGATGTGAGGGTTAAATGAGATCTCAGTATAAAGCATTGATACGTGGTCCACACCTACCATGAGCTTGCTTCATTCCCCTTGTCCTCCATTTTGCCAGGAGAACTTTTCAAAATTCAAGATCTTCATGTGAAAGTGAGAAAATCATAAAATAAGGAAGCAGGAAACTTGGGAGCTAATCCTAAATGGGCACCCTAAGTATATTTGACAAAGAATATGCCTTCTTTTGTACTTTAGACAATGCCTGAGGTCCCAGGTCTTGAGAAAGAAGTTTCTTTTTATATTTTTTAAATTTAATCTGTAAGTCTTACAGTTAATAACACTAATAAATTTTTACATTTTTCTTAATATAATTTCAGAAATCCATAATTCTAAATATATAGTGGCAGTTCCTGTTGTTGCTTAGTGGGTTAAGAACCTGACTAGTATCTGTGAGGATGCAAGTTCCATCCCTGGCCTTGCTCACTGGATTAAGGATCTGGCATTGTTGCAAACTACGGAATAGGTCACAGATGCAGCTCAAATCCCACATTGCTAAGGCTGTGGCCTAGGCCAGCAGCTCCAATTTGACCCCTAGCCCAGGAATTTCCATATGCCTCAGGTGCAACCATAAATAAATAAATACATATGTACATACATACATATTTAGTGATAGTGTGCCTTCTTATCTGATTAAACTACTCTATCAAGAACTATTTTTCTGCTTGTTAAGCCTATAGCACAGCTCACAACAACACCGGATCCTTTAATCCATTGAGCAAGCTGGGATCGAACCCAAATCCTCATGGTTACTGCATCCTCATCGATAACTAGTCAGGTTTGTTACTGCTGAGCCACAATGGGACCTCCAGACATAATATAATCTTGGTGAATGATTTTTTAAATTTGAAATTATATGAAACTTTAAAAGGCTCAATATCTGTACTTGATATCAAATGACTACATTTTGTTCAGACCCTATCACCTTTTCTCTGCACATTTAATTGGTCTACCTGCCTTTAGTCTAACCCAGTTTTGGTCTCTCCAACCTATCCTAAAAATGTCGTTCTAAATGGCAGATTTTACCATATGTTTACCTGCTTAAAAACCTTATTTTTGTTCCCCAGACCCTTCAGAATAAAGTTCATATATATATAGACTAGGGTGTAGTAGGGCTGTGATCTAAAATCCTGCCTTCTTCTGCAGCCTGATTTCCTGCCCAGTCCTTCCTCCCTTACACCCAGTGCTTAGTCATCCTCGATTGGAATTCTCCAAACATGTCTAGTTCTCTCTATGGTATATTCCTTAAGAGCATATGTTCTAATTAATGTATGTTAAGAATTCTGTATTGGCTACCCTAAAAAGAAAAAAAAAAAAGTACTATATTGTGTATTTTGAAATTTGTTAAAAGAGTAAGTGTTCTTAAGTATCCTTACCTTCTCCCCCGCCATAGAAAAAGAAAAGTTACAGGAGTTCCCATCGTGGCTCAGCGGTAACGAACCCAACTGATATTCATAAGGACGCAGGTTTGATGCCTGGCCTCGCTCAGTGGGTTAAGGATCTGGTGTTGCTGTGGCTATGGTATAGGCCTGGGAACTTCCATATGCCACAGGTGCAGCCCTAAAAAGACCAAAAAAAAGAAAAGTTGACTATGTAAAGTGGCGAATATGTTGTGGTCATCATTTCACAATGTACATGTATATTAAATCATCACATTTTGTATACTTAAAAAATAATCAACCTAAATTTATACAGCTTTTATTTATCAGTCATACCTCAGTTAAAGCTGGGAGGAAATGAATAAATTAACATTTTTAAATCATAGCAAATAAATAGCATGTTTTAGTGATAAAGAGATTTGAGTTCAAGCTTCGGCAGTTATTAGCAGCAGTTGAATTAGCCTCTCTGGCCCTCATTTCCCTCAGCTGTACCATGGGAATAAAAAAACTTCAGGGAATTGTGATAATGCAGGAAAGCAGTTACTACAATGCCTGATTTATCAATAAATGTAGCAACCAATACAGATAACAGTAATAATAGTGTAAGGCCCATAATATTTGGCAGATGAATTGGTAGTCCCCATTTGATATCAGATGTGCAATAGTATGAAAGGAAAGGTGGAAAAAAATAATAAAAGTGAAGACAGAAGCTGAAGTATGGGAAGCAGAGAGGGGGAAAGTTCTTTTCGTAGAACTCAGGACATCTTCCCTAATTTTTCAGATAGAATTTTCTGATAAGACTATACTGAGAGTATTCAGTGAGTCATTTAAAAAAAAAATAGAAAAATGCTATAGGTTCTTCAAAAAAAATTTATAAGATTTGCTGTTGAAAAAACTATCCAGAACATTGTCCTGATAGCCCAGCTCTAGAGATTTTTTTTTTTTTTTAAATAGGGTTGCACCTGTGACATACGAAAGTTTCCAGGCTGGGGTCGAATCAAAGCTATAGCTGCCAGACTACGCCACAGCCACAAGCAACATGGGATCCGAGCCACGTCTGTGACCTACACCACAGCTCATGGCAATGCCGGATCCTTAACTCACTGAGCAAGGCCAGGGGTTGAACCTGTGTCCTCATGGATACTAGTTGGATTCATTTCACCTGAGCCACAACGGGAACTCCAGGCTTGATCTTGCTTGGAGGAAGTAGCTGGGGCATAACACATACTGGGTGGAAAAAGATTTGCCATATATTAATTACATGTTTAGAATTTTCTAAAATAAAAGGTTTAATAAAAAGTACATTTCCTTTTATCCTGTTGTAGCCTTATAAAATCCCTATAAGTTCTTTTATGTTTTGCTGATAAGACACTAATGTCTGTAGAGAGTAAATAAGCTAAGGGCATGTGAATTATGGCACAGCTGGGACAAGGATGTATTAAATAACGAGAGATTCACAAAGAATGGAAGGGATTTTTGAGAGCTCAAGAGAAGGCTTTGTAAGTATGAGTATCAGCTTTTAAGAGAGAAGTGTGGGATTGGATTTGGTAGGAAATAAACATTTTAATTTGGAAATGTTGGCAGAGAGGAGATGAGAAGATGAGGCCTTTGTGAGCTTTCACTTAGAAAAGAATTTACTGAGAACAGCAATGAAGTTTGCTTGAAGCAAAAAAAACACCAGTTAGGTTTGGCAAAACGTAAGGTATAGCTCTGATAAGGAGTCATCAGTTGATAAAGATTGTGATGAATTTTTAAATGTTACTTGAAAAACTAACATATATCCATTCAGAGTTATGTGTAGGATAAAAGGATGTTTATGGCATAAAAGATTTGAACTCTCGGTTTGGGAAGGGAAAAAGTCAAACCTTGCTCACTAACCTTTTCTTTTGTATTACCTGTTCAAACTGTGGACTGTCGTTTCCTAACAAGACTTTAAGATGCCCTTTAGTTCAGTTTTGTCTAATAAGATTTTATCTCATATCAAACCATCTATAGACATTTTTAACTTGATTATTTATTCTTTTTGTGTCTAAAACTATCCCCTTTCTGTCAGGCTCTTAATCTTCCAGTTCTCTTTGAATTCTCTTTCTCTCTTATAGCCAGATTGTATTGACTATTTGTAGTCTTTCATAATTTGTTTCTGCTACCAAACAGTCTTTATTTCATGTCTTCTAACTGATCTTGTCAAAAAGTTTTTCCTTTCCTGTTTATCTTAAGTATCAGTGGACTTGTCTTCCCCAAACTCCCTTTGTGTCTTCTCTTCTCTGTTAATTTATATGTTCAGTGGCTCTCCCCATTGCCTGTATCAAAATCCAGAAGCTAAAATGTGACTCGTTTTTCAAAACCTCCAATTATTTAATCTCAATCTGTCTTTCCAACAATTTGTTCCACAAAATTTCTAGGGCCACACCTGCAGCACACGGAAGTTCTCAGGCCCGGGGTCAAATTGGAGCTGCAGCTGCCAGCCACAGCCACAGCTATGCCAGATCCGAGCTGCATCTGCGACTTATGCTGCAGCTTGCAGCAATGCCTGAACCTTTACCCACTGAGTCAGGCCAAGGATTGAACCCTATATCCCCATGAATGCTAGTTGGGTTCTTAACCTGCTGAGCCGCAATGGGAACTCACCACAAAATTTCTGATATAAGCCTTTAACTCCAGCCAGATGTGTCTCAGTCACCCAGTTTAGAACATAGTTTTACTCTCACGTTTATGTCTGTCTGTACTCATGCTCTTCCCTTCACTAGGAGTGCTTTTTCCCTGTCTTGGTATTTCTGGACCTTCCTCATTAACACAGTCCTTTCTACAGTAGTCTACAATAGTAACCCTGCTGAACTGTAGTACCACTTACTTGGCGTATATTCATGTTAACCTTTTTGTAAATCTCCCTATTTGCATTGCAAACTCTTCTAGGGAGAAGTTTGTTTCTATACATCATTGAGCTTTCCACAGACTCAAACAGAATGCTGTATATATTGTGCATGTTTAGTAAATTTTTTTATGGATGATTTATGAGTAGTGATTAGTGAGTTTTCAGCATCCTTTAGAAACACTCTGACTTTTTGTTGCTGCTGTTTTCATTTTTCTGGAGTAATATTAGATAGTGCTATCTAAAGACAGAGATGTGAACTCAGTTACTCTGGAAACTACCTCGAGCATATATTACATATGTCTATATATGCGGGGTTTTCTTTTTTTTTTTCTTTTTATGGCCTCACCTGCGGCATATAGAAGTTCTCAGGCTAGAGGTCGAATCAGAGTGGCATCTGCAAACCTGCGCCACAGTCCCAGCAACACAGTATCCGAGGCACATCTGTGATGTAAGCTGCAACTCGTGGCAACACTGGATCCTTAACCCACTGAGGGAGGCTAGCGATCAAACTCTCATCCTCACAGAGACTATGTAGGATTCTCAACCTGCTGAGCCACATCGGGAACTCTGGGTTGTTTTTTTTTTTTTTCAAACACAAGAATAAGCACATAAGGAATTGAGATGCCTTTGTTAAAATTTGAGAACTTTTAAATACTGCAATATAGTTTTTTAAAGGTCATTGATACAAGAGAAATACATAGTACTTGAATCTGTAAAATATTAATTATACAGTATTATGTACTTAAGTGGAATACTTATATTTTGTTCAGCATTCAAATCACATTTTTAATTAAGCTGTAATTTTCCTGTATTTGCATGAATACATTTTACTATAAAAATAGCTCCTAAAACAGAGCAATGACTTGGTTCACTTTTAGCTATTGCTAGTTAGAGAACCTTTGCCTTACATTAGTAGTGAGGATTTTTAATTCAGCAATTTGCATAAATAGTAGTTATTCTTAAGTAAAAAGGGCTCAGATATATCTGTTATAATTACATTAACTAATCACTTGTTGATCGTGTAGTATTTTAATAGGGATGAGAGTGTATGCATTGGCTTCTGATTGTTAACACAAGATGTTTTTGTTTTGTTTTATAGAATAATAATAACCTGGATGCCTGCTGTGCAGTTCTTTCTCAGGAGAGTACAAGGTATCTTTATGGTGAAGGAGACTTGAATTTTTCAGATGATTCTGGAATTTCTGGTCTACGCAATCACATGACTTCTCTCAACTTGGACTTGCAGTCACAGAATGTTTACCACCATGGAAGAGAAGGAAATAGAATGAATGGAAGTAGAACTCTAACGCACAGCATTAGTGATGGACAGCTTCAAGGTGGTCAGTCCAATAATGAACTATTTCAGCAGGAGCCACAGACAGCACCAGCTCAAGTTCCTCAAGGCTTTAATGTTTTTGGAATGTCTAGTACATCAGGTGCTTCAAATTCAGCACCACATCTTGGATTTCACTTAGGCAGCAAAGGAACATCTAACCTTTCTCAACAAACTCCCAGGTTTAATCCCATTATGGTAACTTTAGCCCCAAATATCCAGACTGGTCGTAATACTCCCACATCTTTGCACATACATGGTGTACCTCCACCTGTACTTAACAGTCCACAGGGAAACTCTATCTATATTAGGCCCTACATTACAACTCCTAGTGGTACGGCTCGACAGACACAACAGCATTCTGGCTGGGTATCTCAGTTTAATCCCATGAACCCTCAACAAGTTTATCAACCTTCACAACCTGGTCCCTGGACTACATATCCTGCATCTAATCCTCTGCCACATACCTCAGCCCAGCAGCCAAATCAGCAAGGCCACCAGACCTCTCATGTCTACATGCCCATCAGTTCACCTACTACTCCACAACCACCAACAATTCATTCGTCTGGTAGCTCACAGTCTTCTGCCCATAGCCAATATAACATTCAGAATATTTCAACAGGACCTCGAAAAAACCAGATTGAAATTAAACTTGAACCCCCACAAAGAAACAGTTCTTCAAAATTGCGTTCTTCTGGACCTCGAACCTCCAGCAGTTCTTCGGTCAACAGCCAGACCTTAAATAGAAATCAGCCCACTGTTTACATAGCTGCCAGTCCCCCAAATACTGATGAGGTGATGTCCCGTAGTCAACCTAAGGTCTATATTTCTGCTAATGCCACCACAGGAGATGAGCAGGTCATACGGAATCAGCCCACTCTCTTCATATCCACAAACTCTGGAGCATCTGCTGCTGCCAGGAATATGTCTGGGCAAGTGAGCATGGGTCCTGCCTTTATTCATCACCACCCTCCCAAAAGTCGAGCAATAGGCAGTAACTCTGCAACTTCTCCTCGAGTGGTGGTCACTCAACCCAATACAAAATATACTTTCAAAATTACAGTTTCTCCCAATAAACCCCCTGCAGTTTCACCAGGGGTAGTGTCCCCTACCTTTGAACTTACAAATCTTCTAAACCATCCTGATCATTATGTAGAAACAGAAAATATTCAGCACCTCACGGACCCTACTTTAGCACATGTGGATAGAATAAGTGAAGCACGGAAGTTGAGTATGGGATCTGATGATGCTGCCTACACACAAGGTAATAATAATATTGGAGGTGGGATCATTTTCCATTCTGGGCTTAATTGGTGTGCATTTGATTTCACTGAAGAAATGAGTATCAGTTTTATTATTTTATCTTTTAAATGTTACCTCCCAAAAATACTGTCTTAACCTTGGAGAGTATTCATCATATACATTTTAAATAGCAATTTTATTATTACTTGAAGCTTGAATGATAGTGTTATCAGATTTTCAGAGTAATCAACTGTTATTTGTTAATGTTTATAAAACTCTCTTTGCAGTAGCTCATCCATGGTGATGTTAACTTTCCCTTTAAATTTTCTGCAAATAAAAATTCATAAAAACACAGATTTTAATAAGAAATTAGTGGACTAATATAGTAATTCTTCTTTGACCAGAAGAATCCTCTGGTCTTCATTTTTTAATACAATGTTTTCTGTCTTATTTTATATCAAAGTTTAAAACGCTGTGATTTCTTGAATAACTCTGAAGGAGATATCTGAATCCTTTTCCTGATAGTTGTTTCTTTCTGCCTCCCTTAAAAATCAGTTAATGTTGGAGTTCCCATTGTGGCTCAGTGGGAACAAACCTGACTAGTATCTGTGAGGATACAGGTTTGATCCCTGGCCTCACTCACTGGGTTAAGGATCTGGCGTGGCTGTGGCTGTGGTGTAGGCCAGCAGCTGTAGCTCCAATTTGACCCCTAGCTTGGGAACTTCTGTATGCCACACCTGTGGCCCAAAAAAGAAAAAAAAAAAAAAATCAGTTAATGCAACCTTTCTTTTTATTTGGAATCGTGAATAAATAGTTTTAAATCTGTCTCACTTGGTTATCCTTTTCTGAAATAAACTAGCTAACATTGGCATAATATTAAATTATATCTATATTCAATGAGGATTTCTATCATATATTTTATCTGACCCCTTAAATTATTTAATCTTCAGTAGGAAACTGTTAAACTCATTCAGATTAAAAAAAAGTGAAGTGTTTGTTTTCTTGAATATTGATGTAGGTTAACATAAATTAGCTGGAGTCCTTTAGAGTTAGAATGTATCTTAATCATCTTTGTATCCTCAGTGAATTGTGCCAGGTGTTATAGGTTGGAAAATACTCCGTCATCACCCCCCCGTTGTAGCATGTGGCCTCCTGCTACCACTAGTACCACTTATCCTTTATTTAAGAGTAGTAATTTTACTGCTGAGTATCTTAACAGAGCCTGATTGTTTTGGTTTATTTTATGTTTTAAACAGTTCTAGTGATTCTCAACCTAAGGTGGACTGTGGCGATTTCAAAGTCTATAATCACCTATGAAGCTTTCAAAAAACCAAAATGTCTAATACCAGCCCAGACTTACTCAATTAGATTTCCTGAATGGTAAAATCTAGGTGCACATGTGCAGGTGTACACATGTGTGTTTTAGAAATTCTGCTGAAACTTTTCTGATTTTTCCATATATCTGTGACTAAACTAGAACCATTTTTGTTTAATTTCAGCAGTAAATGGTTTTTAATAATACTCTGATTTTTTTTCCACCGATAGGTAATTCTCCTGTTTTTCCCCCAAAATCCTTTCTTCCACTCTCCTTCCATCAGAGATTTCCTATGTTTGGATAATTGCTGATTCTTAAATGGAGAATAATTTTTTTTCTTCCAGTTTTACTGAAATATAATTAACACACAGCCCTTTTTAAGGTGTACAGCATAATGGTTTGGCTTACATACATCATGAAATGATTACCGCAATAGATTTAGTGAACAACCATCATCTCATAGATACAACACTCTATTATTAATAGATTTTAAAAATGTATTTTCCTTCTGATGAGAACTCTTAGGATTTACTCTTAACAGCCTTTGTTTACAACATACAGCAGTGTTAATTATCTTTACCATGCTGTACATTTTACATCCCTAGTATTTATCTTTTTTTTTTTTTTTTTGGTCTTTTTGCCATTTCTTGGGCCGCTCCCGCGGCATATGGAGGTTCCCAGACTAGGGGTCTAATCGGAGTTGTAGCTGCCAGCCTACATCAGAGCCACAGCAACGCGGGATCCGAGACGTGTCTGCGACCTACACCACAGCTCACGGCAACGCCGGATCGTTAACCCACTGAGCAAGGGCAGGGATCAGACCCGCAACCTCATGGTTCCTAGTCGGATTCGTTAACCACTGCGCCACGACGGGAACTCCCTAGTATTTATCTTCTAACTGGAAGTTGGTACCTTTTGACTGCCTTTGTCTAACCCCCCTCCACCCCTGCTTCTGATAGCCACAAATCTGATCTCTTTTTCTGAGTTTGTCTTTGAAGTATAATTGACCTACAACACTGTTATTTCCTAGTGCACATCGTGATGATTCTATATTTCTGTACCTTTCAAATATTACGTAATTATTGACTGTATTCCCCAGACTATACATTTCATACTTACGACTCAAAATTTTGTAACTGAAGTCTGTACCTCTTTTTTTCTCATTTTTGGCCACCCCACCGCACATGGAGTTCCCTGGCCAGGGATCAGATCCAAGCCACAGTCACAGCTTAAGCCGCAGCTTCGGCAATGCTGGATCCTTAACCCACTGTGCCAGGGATCTAACCTCCGACCCAGGATTCCCAAGATGCCACCAGCAGAAACTCCAAAAGTCTGTGCCTCTTAATCTCCCTCACCTATTTCTCTCCTCCTCCCATCTCCCACCCCAGAGAGTAAATTTTTCTATGAAAATAGTTTGATAGGAAGTTTCCATTGAAGTAGACATAAGATATTCATATTTAACTAGAGTGCGAAAATATGGAGTTGCGTAAAAATTGCTATTTCCCCATTCTGTCTTGCATCTATACTGGTCAGGACTTTTCCCACTGCAGTCCACCGCAGCTCCTTCTGTCAGGGCCATGACAGCATTGTTGCTAAACCCAGGGGTCTTTCAGCCCTTGGCTTCCTTGATCTGGAGCAGTGTTGGCCTCGGTCAGGCACCCTCTTCCCTAGGAAACGTTGTGCTCATTTGACTTACAAAGTAGGATACTAGACCAGGATTCCACCTCTCCTTTCATTCTCTGGTGGCTCTCCCTCATTCTCTGACCTTTCGCCTCCTGGTTCTTCCACTCTTCTAAGAGCTGAAAGCAGAATGCCATCCGTTGGGCTTCCTCTCTCTCATGTCTTGACCATCCCCTAGATGATCCCAGCCTCATAACTTTAAATATTCTATGCTGATGGTTCCAGATTTGTAGCTTTAACCTGAGATTCCCTGAATTTCAAGCAGTTCATTTAACTACCTACGTAACAGCTCCATTTGAATGTTTACCAGGCATCTCAAGTTTATTGTGTCTGAAACAACTTCTGACATTGTCCCCAACTTTACTCTTCCCATCTCAGTTAATGGCAGCTTAATCAGGCCAGAATCCTCAGAAACACCGTTGACTTCTTCTTTCTTTCACATTTCAGAGTAGAAAAGTAAGTTGAGCCAGGTGCCTGAATCATAGGAAAATATTTATCCCATGTTGAGGAGAGAACACACATAATTAATTTGGTAACCAAAATGCATTATTTTTCATATAGTATTTAAAATCTAAGTATATTACAGTAAAAACTTCGAAAATGAGCATTTGTTTGTAAAAGATATATTGTTTGATATGCCCTCTGGTGCAGAATGAGAAAAAGAGGAAAATTAATGCAAATTCTGCTGGGACCCTGTTCATCTCAGTGATGCCAGTTCTATCACCACCACCTCCTCCATAAAGGCAATAAATTATACTCAAGTCCTTAAAGCGTTATAAGACTCAGAGACAAAAATGAGTCCCAAATAAACAAATTCATTTTATAGAGAGATTTAAAGTCTATCAGTATGAAGGAGATTCTTGTTTTACCTGCTAAAGAGAACAAATATTGAAGTGAAGATTATTTACCAATAGTAAGGTTACTGGCCAGATAACATTTCCTCCCTTGAGCCAGGCCACCTGACTCTATATAACTTCTGAACAGTATTAATAAATATTTTCATCGTTCACTGTATTCTGAGATTTTCTAGTGTCCTCTCCCACTTGTAAAAGTGTACTTTTTGTAATACTGACAACTTCTGTAGGTAGGTAGAACAAACTTGACTCATTCAAATCAGTTTTCATCCCAGGGAGGTGGGAGGCGGGGATGACCCATGGTCTGTATTTGGTATAATTACCTGAGCCTCTTAATAATTCATATCACTGGCAAAAATGATTTCTCCTTCTCTGTCTACAGAGGGCATCTATGGTATTGATGTAGCTAAAGTCATAAGCTTTTTCTTTTTTTTTTGTCTTTTTGCCATTTCTTGGGCCGCTCCCATGGCATATGGAGGTTCCCAGGCTAGGGGTCCAATCGGAGCTGTAGCCACCAACCTACACCAGAGCCACAGCAACGTGGGATCTGAGCGTCTGCAACCTACACCACAGCTCACGGCAACGCCGGATCCTTAACCCACTGAGCAAGACCAGGGATTGAACCCTCAACCTCATGGTTCCTAGTCGGATTCGTTAACCACTGCGCCATGATGGGAACTCCAGTCATAAGCGTTTTTAATGATACTTTAATACCTCTTTTTCCCAGGTATATTTGTGGTCCTATCAAAGCTGTAGCTTTGACCTTGAACCTAAAATAGAAATAGAAATACAAATGAAGTGAAAATTAGCTTCTTGGACTTTGTATCTCTCATTCCTTGCCCTTTTTTTTTTTATCAGTACTTCCCTCTAAATCACAATACCTTTCTGTTTAACAAGATTTAATAAAAATGCTAGTCATGGCAAAAATTGAGGGGACTACATATTCTTTTAAAAAGTAGATATCAATTTATATTTTTTAATTTTAATTTACAATTTGACTTCTGTTCATCTGCTGATTGGAAATGCCATTTTTCGGATGTTGACTCACAGTGTTGACATTGAGATTACATTAAATTAACTCAATGATTAAGCTTAACTGACATCAAGCCACTTAAAGAATTTTTTTTTTTCACATCTGCCGTATTTCTCATAAGTTTTTCCCAGTCTTAAGACCTTTTCAATTTGGAATAAATCTCAGGGTTGGAAGAGTCTAGAGACTTGAAAGTTCACCTAGAACTCTGCCAACAGAAGTTATCTAGTCCACTTACCCATCTGACAGTTGGTCCTGCAGGATTCCTTTCAGTTAGAATGGGTTTATACACTTGAATACCTGTGAGAAACAAACTGCCTTCTAAGGTAGCACATTCAGGTTATTTCCTTTGTCAATCTTTTTGTACAAGTATTTTAAAAATAACATCCATATGGTAAGAGAAATTTAACCCCCCAAAATGAAGATACAATAAAAACGGGTCTCTCTTTGATCCCTGACTTGTCCCTTCCCACAACCATCTCAGCATTTAATCATCAGAGGTAGTCTCCATTAGCAGTTCTTTATCCTCCTTCTCTTGATAATTACACACACGTGCACACTTTCTCTCTCTCACATTCCCACTTTTTTTAATGGGAACGCAGTATGCATATATGGGTATACATGAGTACATGTAAGTGGGATTATATAATATATATATTCTCCGCAGTTTGTAACAGAAACATACCCTATGGGAACATATATACACTTTTTGCTTAATATAGCTTAAGATCATTTTACTTCAGCATGTACAAATATTTCATCCTTTTAGTTTACTTTTTAAACCTTTTTAGTCATTATTTTAACATTTATTGAGGTAATGTTTATCACATGCAATTAACTCATTTCCAGTGTACAAGTCAGTGATTCACAGTATAGTCAACATGTGTGCAACCATCACAACTAATATTAGTACATTTTCATCACCTCCCTGTCCCGTCACCCCCACCCTCAGCCTAAGTAGGCACTAATCTACTTTCTGTCTCTGCAGATTTGCATATTCTGGACACTTCATATAAATGGAATTACATAATAAGTTGTCTTTTGTCACTAACTTTTTTCACTTAGCATAATGTTTTAAAACCTAATCCATGTAACTTCATTCCTTTTTATGGCCCATTTTGCATTGTATAGATAGAGATTTTGTTTATTCATTCAGCAGTTAATGGACATTTAGGTTGCTTGCAACTTTTGGATATTATGATGTCGCTGTGAACACCTGTGCACAAGTTTTTGTGTGAATGTATGTTTTCATTTCTCTTGGGTAGAATTGCTGCGTCCTGTGGTAGGTAATTTTATGTTTAACCATTTGAGGAACTGCCAGACTGTTTTCCAAAGTTGGTTGTACTGTTTTGCATTCCTACCAGCAGTGTGTGAGGGTTTTGATTTCTCCATGTCCTCCACCACAGTCACTATTTTCTTTGATTCTTGCCATCCTAGTGGCTATAAAGTGGTATCTCACTGTGGTTTTGACTTATCTTTCTCTGTTGGCTAATGATGTCAAGGATCATTTCATGTACTTACAGACCACTTGTATATTTTCTTCACAGAAATGCATATTCATATCTTTTGCCTTTTTAAAAATTGGGTTGTTTTTGTTACTGACTTGTATGAGTTCTTTGTATATTCTAGATGTAAGTTCCTTTTATGATTTGCAATTATATTCTCCAGCACTGTGAGTTATCCTTTCACTTTCTTGACAGTGTCATTTGAAGCACAGGTTTTAAATTTTGCTCAAGTCCAATTTGTCTGTTTTTCCTTTCACAGTTCATATTTTTGGTGTCATATATATCAATTGCCAGATCCAAGGTCTTGAGGATTTACCCCTCTTATTTTCTCCAGAGTTTTATAGTTTTAGAACTTAAATTTTGGACTTTCATCTATTTTGAGTTAATTTTGTTGTAATCATATGAGATAAGGGTCCAGTTTCATTTTATTGCATGTGGCAATCCAGATGTCCTAGCACCATTGTTGAAAAGACGTTCCTTTCCCTATTGAATGGTCTTGGGGACCTTTGTAGAAAATCAGTTGACCATGAACACATGGGTTTATTTGTAGACTCTCAGTTCTTTTTTCATTATCTATATGTCTATCCTTATGCTATTATTATACTATCTTGTTTATTGTTACTTTGTAGTAAGTTTTTTAATTGGGTCATCATATAAGTTCTACTTTGTTCTTTTTTAAAATTGACTGAGGTTTCCTGCCATTCTATAGATATACGAACAGTGTGTGTGTGTGTGTGTGTGTGTGTGTGTGTGTGTGTGTGTGTGTTACAGTCAGTTTGTCATTTTTTTTCTTTTTTTCTTTTTCGACCTCACCCACAGCATATGGAAGTTCCAGGGCCAGGAATCAAATCTGAGCCGCATCTGTGGCAATAGCCAGATCCTTAATCCACTGTGCTGGGCTGGGGATCGAACGGGCAATGCCAGAGAGATAAGTCAGATCATTAACCCACTGTGCCACAGTGGGAACTCCCAGCTTGTCAATTTCTACAAAGAAGCAGGTGGGATTTTACAGGGATTACATTAAAATATTTTTCTAAATATACTTTATTTTTTTAAAGATGCAAACAGAGCAAGAGGATTTATGGTGGAAAGTTCCCCTCACCATAGACAACCAATAGCTAATCACAAACAGTTCATTGTAGTATTCTTCTAGAAATTCAAGAATATGTGTTATTTAAACCTTTTTTTTAATACAAATGGAAGTAGAATTTTATTTTTTGACTTTATAAGTTTTGTTTTGTTTTTATCTTTCTGAGAGTATTCCATGTCAAGAATTGCAGATCTGCTTCTTTTAAAAATGACTATTTTGTACCATAATCTCTAATCAGTCCTTTGATAGGCCTTAAATTCTTGCTTTTACAAACTACTGCAATAAAAATCTTGTGCACACAAATTTTGCCCACACCCAAGTATGTTGGCAAAAGAGATCACCAGGAGTAGAAAACTGTTGTTATCAAAGGAAATGTGTCTTTCTAATTTTAGTAGATGTATCATTTAGGCTTGTGTATGCTGCTGTAACAAACTAACTGTGTCTTTAAACAACAAAGGTTTATTTCTAGCTCACTTGCCAAATAGATTAACTGATGGACTCTGTTCTGCATCATACTTACTCAGGTACCCAGGCTGAAGGAGGCTCCATCTCCTTCTCCTTGCTTCTATGATTGTTCAGGCAAAACAAAGGAAACACAGCACATCAGCACTGACTTCCTAAGTTTCTGCCCGACACATGTTAATCTTTAGAAAAAACAAGTCCATGTAGCCACTCCTGATTCAGAGCGAATGGGGAGGCACAATTCCACCATATACCTGGAAGGTAGTGAGCCAGAAATACTTGATGAAAGACTGATGACTGACTGCCTCAGTACATGTTGCCAACTTTGAGATTCTCTCTAAAGAGATTCTACTAATGTATATATTCTAACATATTTATAAATGGGGAACATTTTTGGTAACATTTGTGAAAATGTTCTTTTCCTCTTTCCTTCTCCCACCCATCAGTAGGTAGGTGATTGGGGGAAAAAATACATCTTTGGTAGGCAAAAATACATTGTTGCAGTGTTTTTAATTTGTAGGAGTTCCCTGGTGGCCTTGCAGTTAAGAGTTCAGCATTGTCACTGCTGTGGCTTGGGTCACTCCTATGGCTCAGCTTCAGTCCCTGGCCCAGGAACTTCCACGTGCTGCGGGGATAGCCAAAATGAATCAATGAATGATGTGATGTTGAGCATCTTTTAATGTATTATTTTTTTTCTTTTTGCCATTTCTTGGGCCGCTCTCGCAGCATATAGAGGTTTCCAGTCTAGGGATCCAATCAGAGCTGTAGCCACTGGCCTGCGCCAGAGCCACAGCAATGCAGGATCCGAGCCGCATCTGCGACCTACGCCACAGCTCACGGCAACTCCGGATCCTTAACCCACTGAGCAAGGCCGGGGATCAAACCCGCAACCTCATGGTTCCTAGTCGGATTCATTAACCACTGAGCCACGATGGGAACTCCATAATGTATTAATTTTTTAGTCATCTATATTTCTTACTTTGTGAACTTGTTTGTTTTGTGCCTACCTATTTTTCCTAATATGTTATTACTTTTAACTTGGTCAATAAATTTTTTTGTTTTATAATTTGTTTTTTACTTTTATATATTCAGACTTAATAATCATTTTTCCTTCTGGCTTCTGTTTATATCTTATTTAGAAAGCCCTTCTCCATGCCAAGATTTTGAAAAAGGAACAAATCTTGTTTGTATATTCTCTCTCTCTCTCTTTTTTTTTTTTTTTTTTTGTCTTCTTGCCATTTCTTGGGCCGCTCCCGCGACATATGGAGGTTCCCAGGCTAGGGGTCAAATCAGAGCTGTAGCCACCATCCTACACCACAGCCACAGCAACGCGGGATCCAAGCCACGTCTAAGACCTACACCACAGCTCATGGCAACTCTGGATCCCTAACCCACTGAGCGAGGCCAGGGATCGAACCCGCAACCTCATGGTTCCTAGTCGGATTCGTTAACCACTGCGCCACGACGGGAACTCCATACCCCTCCTTTTAAAGTATAAACCTTTCTAAACTATAAACATCCCCAGTTCCTATTATGGTTCACCCAGTTTTATTTCTTTGAGGCTCTTTTGCTGTCTCTAGGCCCCAGTTTTTTCCTCTAAAATGAAGCTTTTAGACAGTATCTAAAATCTTAATTATGTACAAATAAATGCCAGCATCATTGTCTAGCTGGGACCCACATTCATCTCTTATTAATAGTAGTATATAAATTTATTTAAAATAGTCACAAAGGTTAAGCGTCATTCCTCATGGTTCTCTTGTGAAAATGTGTTGCCCAAATTTTAGGCCCATTTGCAGCACTGTTGAAGGATCTGATTTCACACTGTCTTTAGAAGTGGAGAAATTGATTAAAACATCAGCATGCTTTATTTTTAAAGAGTAATTGCCGCCTCTGAATCATTTGTGACTCAATCACCAAATAAGTGACTGTAATTACACAGTGGTATATAAAACATCTAGATATCCCTGCTGTCAATAGTTAAAATCTAGGAGTTCCCATTGTGGCTCAGTGAATTAAGAACCTGACTAATATCCATGGGGATGCAGGTTCAATCCCTGGCCTTGTTCAGTGGATTGATGATCTGGCGTTGATGCAAGCTGCAGTATAGGACACAGATGAGGCTCATATCTGGTGTTGCTGTGGCTGTGGTGTAGGCCAGCAGCTCCAGCTCCAATTCAACCCCTTGCCTGGGAACTTCCATTTGCCACAGGTGCAGCCCTAAAAAAATAAAGTTACAATCTAGAAAAATCTGGATTTATTTTAGGGTGACATTGTGCCTTGTTAGGCACAGTGACTTAGACATCTAAAATGCCCTGACAGACAAAAATTTTAAAGACACTAGAAATGTGTCTTATGTTTCCAGTGGCAAAATTCATCTTTCTCTTAAAAAAAAAAAAAAAAAAAACTAAGCCTAAGATCTTTGTATCCGTAAATGCCTGGTGCTTTTTCCAGTGGCAAAGGCATTTTTTAAAAATACATACATTGTTCTCGCTCTCTTTTTTTTTTTAAACTTCTGGCGAAATCAGATGTCATTTACACTTACAGAATGCCTAGAATTAGTAAAGCTAACACTCTGGAGCTTCAGGTGTGTTTTTCCATTTACAAATAAAAATGCATAACTGAGAAATTATCTCAGTAGTTTATTGGAAGCTGGTAAAAGTTGAGTAAAAACTGAGTTTTCTGTAATTGCTTTATGAAATAACTAGTTTGCCCATAAGGAGTGATTTAAGAGCCCCAGTATGTGTTTGAAGTAACTAATTGACGGTTAGTTTAACAACCACCAGAGGGAGTTGCATGCTTAAATTGCCTTTTATCCATTAAAATTTAATTTTGACTGGAAGATTTAAAAGATACTAAGCATTTTTTCTCTGTTATTCCTACTCCTTGCTTGTCTGTATAAAAAGACAAAGTAGATAGTTAAGTTTGGAAAACTAAAAAGTCATTGTATGATTGAAATATTAAATAGATCCCTTATTTCCTTGGCAGAACTAGCTTATAAAAGAGCCACCTTTCTGCAGTATCATCAACATAAAAGTCTTGCCATGTTTCAAAATCTATTAAAATCTTGCTAAGTAAAACGTATTAATAACATTCAAGGAAACTTTAAAATAAATCTCAATTTTCTGCTTTATCAATATTTCTTGAACACTTCTATTTCATTTTACCATCCATTAAGTCAAATTATTGTTATTATTTTATATTTAATAGGTATTGATCAAGGAATGCCTACAGTTTTCAGGGTTGGAACTAGATACATGGTGATACAAAAATGTTTATCTGCAGGAAGATTGCAGTTTAATTTTGAGAAATGTTCTTGATGAAAAATCTAAAATCCCAAATTTTTCAAAGTGAATAATGAAATGAACTCATCTAACAAAAAAATTCCCCTTTGGTGTGATTACGATTTACAATACAAACTAATAATATGTAAGCTCTTGAAGTAGTCTGTTCCCTTAACTTTGTGGCCTTCTTTCACACGTCATTCATGGTGTGTATTTACTTAATGCCCTTTGAACTAGTACAAAAATTAGCTTCATTACTATTCAAATTATTTTGGATTCTAGAATAGCAAAAATTTAATTAGTATGGTTTTGGCTGAATAACTAAAATATCATGACATATCCTGACAATGCAAATATCACAAATTAAGCTGCAGCACAGTCACACAGTCTTTACCTATACCTTACCATGTTTTAACTACTAGTACATAATTGGGTATTATTTTAGTTTTATCAAGGTGTGTATATTTGTGTGTATATATATATTCCATATGTAACTACTATATAGAGAGCATAGTGATGTGTCTGGTGTGGTTCTTTCTTTGTTTTAATCACCCTTGTTCTACATTCACTGGACCCCTTCAGTTTAAAGGCTTTCCCATCAGACTTGGAAATCTTCTGATTCTCAGTTTCTCATTGTCTCTTTCTAGAGCTTTATAGCTGTCTAACATCCTGGACCAATTTTCTATTTGTTTCTCATTGTCTAATTCTATTGTCTTTCTATTCTGTAGTTCAGGAGATTTCCTTAAATGTTTTTCAACCCATGTATGAAATTTTCATTTCAGCAGTGATGCTTTCAATTTCTAAGAGCTAGTTCTCTGATTCCTTTTTCATAGTAGACTTTTGTTTTATGGATGCTTGTTGTCTGAAATCTCTTAATGATGTTGAGAAAACTCAACTTCTCTCAGTTATATCCACTTAATCTGGATTTGGTCTTTCTCTTTTTTGCTTTTTTTTTTTTTGCTTTTTAGGGCCACAGGTGAGGCATATGAAAGTTCCCAGGCTAGGGGTCAAATTAGAGCTACAGCTGCCAGCCTCCACCACAGCCACAGCAACACCAGATCCAAGCCGAGTCCATGACCTACACCACAGCTCACGGCAACGCCGGATCCCTAACCCACTGAGCAAGGCCAGGGATTGAAACCACATCCTCATGGATACTAGATAGGTTCATTACCGCTGAGCCACAACGGGAATGCCTGGTCTTTCTCTTTTTTTTACCTAGATCTTTCACATGTCAGATGTTCCTCAAATGTGTGGTGATGCTTGGCTATTGCTTCATGTTTAAGAGTGAAGGATGATGAAGGCTAACTAAAAGCCATGTGTAAGAAAATGAAATTGGCTCTTGGTGGACTGCTTTGTGATGAATAAACAAGGAAAACATTCATCAACCACCTGGCATTCTTTGTATACGGGACCAGCTTGAGAAGTGTGTGGTTGGGGGAGCCTTAAGAATAAGCATACTCCTACCTGCCTTCTGCAGGATGAGGCGAGGTTGATTATTTCAGGAACAGATGTCCAATTAGGCCCCTCTTCTGGCCCACTCCTCACTTCTGCCTCCTGTTGTAACCTGCATTCTCCAATATCTGGAGTCTCTCTGTAAGTTTCTACGGGGCAGGTTAGCTGCCTCTTTGCAGTACCCTCTATGAGACTGTAGCTTTCTCCACCCTCTGTCATTAGTCTGTGCCATTTCATCTGCTTTCGTTCTTCCAGAAACTTTTTGAAATCTCTTGTCCACAAATTACCGTTTCCTGTTGTTTCTTGTTGTTGAGTTCTGTCAGTTTTATTCCTCTGTCATTTGCATGGGGTTTCAGGAGACAAAAGATTATATTAATACAGCGCTCAGTCATCTTTAAATAGAAATCCTGTCTAATATAATTGATTCTTCATATTTGGCTATTAAAGTCCATATATGTCTGTATGTAAATAAATGACAGGAGTAGAATTTTTCCTTTACCTTGCCCACTGGTAGCCTATAACAAATAGACTAAGTACATATTCCCAAATTGTGAATGAACCTAATTCGTCTGTATGTGTGGTTATTATTTTGTTTATAATATTTTATTTCTATGCCAAAACAAAGAAAGAAAACTCAAAAAAGCCAGTCTAAGGGATTTCTTGAAAACTTTCTGTTAACAGTCATTTCCCATGACAGAGGTGAAATTTTCAAGCCTTACCCCAGCTGCAGCTTTTCTGACTCTTTCCAAGCTGTTCTCTTCTTTTGGACCCTTGAAGCATAATTGTCATATTTCTTTCTCCCCAACTCTTTTAGTGGAGATTTATCAGAGCAAAAATGTCTGTAAATAAACACTAATTATTTGTTATTATGAGTCTAATAAGGTTTCTTAATGGATATGTATTGTTATGTTGTTTTGAACAGTGAAGGTTAAAATTGCAAATAAAACCACAACTGGAGAAAAAGTTTAGCTGAATTTTCATAGTGATTTTTGGAAATTCATGTTGACACTCCCTTGTAATTCATCTTTCTCAGATTCCTATCTAAAAATCCCAAACCTCAATTGAAAAATAAACTAGACACATAAAAATCCAGGTACTTACTAGAGAAATTGAGATGACATCTCTCTTCTACTATATTCAGAGCATTTTTTAGCTTGTTTGTAATTAACAGACATAATTAAGAGATCCGGAATAGTCTACCGATTACGTGTGTCCTTTCTAATACGGTCATAACTCTGCTTCAAGATCCTGTTTTCACTGGAAAGAAATATCTCTTAAATAAGCTCTTTTTTTTTTTTTCCCTGTCTTTTTAGGGCTGTACCCACAGCATATGGAGGTTCCCAGCTCAGGGCCTTATTGGAGCTGTAGCCACTGGCCTACACCACAGCCACAGCAACCCCAGATCCCAGCTGCGTCGGCAACCTACACCACAGCTCACGGCAGTGCAGGATCCTTAGCCCAGTGATTGAGGCCAGGGATCGATCCTGCATCCTCATGGATACTAGTCAGATTCCTTTCCACTGAGCCACAACAGGAACTCTTTAAATAAGTGCTAAGACAGGGGATTCACAATATTTTACTTTACGGTTTCAATCTGTCATAGAAGATATCTTGCCTTTATTCCCAAAGGCAAGCCACAGTTTCAACCATTGCAGAAACTCCTTTCTTTGTGAATTCCCAGAAATGTAATATTTTTTTCTATTTCAGAAACATTCCAAAGTATTTACTCTTAAACTTTAAAACATCCCCATAATGGTACCTTCAGCAACTGTTACTCCATCTCTCCTAAATCTTTTCTGAATCGGATTTTTATCTCCTGCTAATATTGGCCTTCTGTATAACTCTCAACTTTTTTCCCCAAATAAGTGTTACTACACTGGCTTTATTTCATTTTTATTTGCCCAATATATCAATTTTAAAATATCTCTAGGAGTTCCCATCATGGCGCAGCAGAAACGAATCCGACTAGTATCCATGAAGAAGTAGGTTCGATCCCTGGCTTTGCTCGGTGGGTTAGGGATCTGGCATTACCCTGAGCTGTGGTGTAGGATGGCAGCTGTAGCTCCGATTTGATCCCTAGCCTGGGAACTTTTTGGGGCAAGTGCAGCCCTAAAAAGCAAAAAATTAAAATTAAAAATAAGATATTTCTAGCTGCCCTCAAGACTTTCTCTGTATCATTGCTTTTCAGCAGTTTGACTGTGATGTGTATAGGTTTTATTTTGTTTTTACTTGGAGATCTCTGGGCTTCTTGAATCCATGATTTATTGTCTTTCATAAATTTTGGAAAATATTTAGCCATTGTCTCCTCAAGTATTTCTTCTACCTTGTTTTTCTGTTCTTTCTCACCAGTTACATGTATATCATAAGTTGATGTCGTTGCTCGCCTCTCAGATGCTTTTTTCTTTTTCCCTTTTTGTATGTGTTTAATTTGGGTGATCTTTGTCTTCAGGTTCACTGATTGTTCTGTATCCATCGTGCTGGTAAGCCTGTTGAGGGAATTCTTTATCTCTAATGCCATATTTTATTTCTGGCATTTGATTTTTTAATAATTTCCATCTCTCTTCTCAAATTATTCATCAGTTCCTACATGTTGTCCACATTTTTACCCACATCCTTCGACAGGTTAGTCATAGTTACAGTTCCGTGCTGGGTACTTCCTGCATCTGGGTCATCTTGGCGTATGGTTCTATTGATTGCTTTCTCTCTTGAAGATAGTTGAATTTTTCTCTCACTTTTCTGTGTTGTCTCTCAATTTTTTACTGAATGCCTAATAATGTGTGTAAATAAATAAATAAATAAAAATGAATAAAACAGAGAGATTGAGATATTTATACCTGAAATGAGAATGCTTCTTTTCTGGATATTAGTGTGAAGGGCTGAGTCAGTATAGACAGGAGCAGAGCTGGGTGTGGGCTTTGTTACTGCATTTAGTGCATCAGTCTTCAAATATCTTCAGCAAGCGGCTGCTCTTACTTTGTGTTTCTTAGAGTGCTGCCTACAGTGCAAAAATACTACTTTACTTTAGTCCTTTTATTTTGAATTTAGTCCTTTCTGTGCTGTAATGAGTCTCTATTTATTCAGAGTCTCCACATGAACTGATAAAGGGCCACATAGTAAATTATGTAGAATTTTACAAGCCGCGTGGTTTCTGTTGAACAAAAGCAGACATAGACAGTTGGTAAACAAGTAAACATAGCTATATTCCAGTAAAACTTTATTAACAAAACAGGCAATGGCCAGATGGGCCCCCGGCCCATAGTTTGCTGGCCTCTTGTTTACAGCTTTGTTCTTGGGCCACCCCATCACCACCCCTGACTCTTCTACGTCTGTAGAGCAATGTCTAACACATTGTAGTTTCTCAGTATATCAAAAGAATGGATTTGTGAATTATGTTTTGTGTTTTTTTTAAATGGCATATAGCTGTTGATTTTTTATATGTAAACAAATACATTTAATTAGATTGCAGTTAATTGTGATTACTGATATATTTGGAATTATTCCTATCATGTTTTTTTAATTTGTTTTTATGGCCACACCTGTGACATATGGAAGTTCCCAAACTGGGACTTGAAACAGAGCTGCAGCTGCCAACTTAACACAGCAGCTTGCGGCAATACTGGATCTTTAACCTGCTGAGGGAGGCCAGGGATTGAACCCACGTCCTCATGGACACTGTGTCATGTTCTTAACCCACTGAGCCACAACAGGAATTCCAGAATTCTTATATTTTGGAACTAGAGTGATAAAAATCTGCACTTCAAATAAAATCAAAGTAATAAAAGCCTTACAAAACAAGCTTGGGCGGATAGGGATGTGCAAAGACACACTGAGTTTTCTACCAGGAACATGTGTACCTCCAAAAACACTTTCCCATATTCATAAAATATGTATTAAAATGGGAGAGAGGATACCGAGATATTAGTTTATCGGCATCAGGAGTTCCCGTCATGGCTCAGTGGTTAACACGAATCCAATTAGGAACCATGAGGTTTCAGGTTTGATCCCTGGCCTCGCTCAGTGGGTTAAAGACCTGGCGTCGCCGTGAGCTGTGGTGTGTAGGTCACAGACACAGCTCAGATCCCCATGCTCCTGTGGCTCTGGCATAGGCCTTCAGCTACAGCTCCGATTAGACTCCTAGCCTGGGAACCTCCATATGCCGCAAGTGCGGCCCTAGGAAAAAAAAAGACAAGAAAAGAAAAGAATCAGTGATAGTTTTTAAGACTTGAAACACTATGCCCTAATATTCTTTTCTTCCAATAAGTAAGAAAGGAGACTTACAGGGGGAAATACCTATGGATTTTATTAGTGTCAGATTTTTCTTGGGAAAAATTATCTACTGTCGATCATTAATTTTGAAGTACTTGAGCCAAACTTGACTCCCTGCATCGGTACCCCAATTCTGATTCTAGAATACTACTGGATTGACTGGTCTGAATGTATGCAGCTTTTTCCTTATTTTTTAGGTTCATGGAAATTTGAGTTTGACTATTTAGCATTAATCTAATCTGTTTAATCTACTTGACTTTTAATTACTGCTTTTCACTTTTAGAAGGTATTCCAGATCTACCTGTTTTCTCTTGGTAGAATCATCCCAAGCTGACTTTTAATAGAAGTGCATTCAATTATCTTTATTACCATCCAGTATTCTAAAAAGTGAGCCTCACATTATCCAGAGATGAAAGAACATGTACCAGTTAATAAGTTTTCCCAAGCAGTTCATCATTCATATGACAATATTGATTGCTTATTTTCTTTCTTTGAAAATCTTAGGAAAGTAGGGAGTTCCCATTGTGACTCAGCGGCTTAAGAACCCAACTAGTATCCTTGAGGATACAGATTCGATCCCTGGCCTCACTCAGTGGGTTAAGGATCTGGTATTGCCACAAGCTGCCTTTAAGTTAAAATTTTTCAAATTTTAAATGTTTAAACTCAAAATATTTTGTTTTACTGTTATATTTGGGATTCTTGGCAGCCTGTTGTTTGTCACAGCAATAGTCATTTGTTTTGTTTTCCCAAGGCTGTTTTAAGGTTAATTGACTACAAACTGGGTGGGTCTTGATGTTTACTAATATATATTGCAGCTCTTTTGGTACATCAGAAGGCCAGAATGGAACGACTTCAAAGAGAACTTGAGATTCAAAAGAAAAAGCTGGATAAACTAAAATCTGAGGTCAATGAAATGGAAAATAATTTAACTCGAAGGCGTCTGAAAAGATCAAATTCCATATCCCAAATACCTTCAGTAAGTCTTTCTATAACTGTTGTGACTGCTATGCTTGAACATGAGAATAGGCAATCTGTCATAAGTGTAAAATCTTGATCTAGTTTTTTAGAAATGCTCTTAATTCATACTTGGTTTTATGTCCTTATCTCCTCCCTGCAAAACTCCACTCTTTCTAACTAATAACACAAGAATTCAATGTAAATCCTTCTCACATGGAATTATTTTTCAGCTCGAAGAAATGCAGCAGTTGAGAAGTTGTAATAGACAACTCCAGATTGACATTGACTGCTTAACCAAAGAAATTGATCTTTTTCAAGCCCGAGGTAAAGTTCAGTGCATTCTTAACTGAAATTCATTGTATTAATTTACCATCTCATTTCCTGTAGCTGAAAACAGACTTAACAATTGTAATCTTACTGTTTCAGATTTGACTTTGGAGCCAGATAGTGTTAAATAACTCTTGGATTTTTATTTTCTTTTACCCTCCCCCCAAAAGTTACATATTTGGCTGAGGATTAAGCTGATAAATTTTATATCCTATAGTTACCCTTTGGTCTTATGTTATGGAAAGACAACAATTAGTATATGTCTGGCTGTATTGCCAAAATACAGTATTGCTGTTATGTATGTGTTAATATAATCCGTTACATTATTTATCAAGGTTAAAATGTATGTATTCATATACCTTTTTCCTTTTACCTTTCAAGAATTACCCTTCTAAGAACATAATTAAAAAGGCACCCCCACCCTAATGGCACTATCTTAATTCATTAGAGAAAAAAATTAAAATATGGCTTATATGTATTTTGGGACAGTGATAGTGTATTATGCTTGAGCCATTATTGACAAGCAGTAACTGCTTATTATAGAGTAAAGTATATTTACAATTCAGTTTCATAAACAACTAAAAGGAAATTTTATAACTGAAACCTGATTCTTAAGTTTGAGAAATAATAGAAACATATAAAATGGAAAAAAACAGGAAACGGAAGGAAGCCAAAAAATAAGAAGTCCTTAATCACATTTTTGAGTATGTGCCCAAATCCATTAAACTGAAAGATGATTTGTTTTATTTTCTTTTCGTAAGTAAGCTGTTTATATTGAAACATTCATAGAAAATGCCATAATTTACATTTGGAGAGAAAAAGAAAGTGCTGGTCTACAAACTTCTAGCTCTTGAACTTGTTCCTTTTGTTTAAAATCTGAAACGTTATATTACATTAGTGCAAGGTTTTTATACTTACTTGAGGCCAAGGTATTTAGTTGCTTAAGACCATGTTTCACCACTTAAAATTATATTTTAAATTGTTAAATTTTGGCAGTTCCCTGGTGGCCTAGTGGGTTGGGTTAAGGATCTGGCATTGCCGCTGCTGTGGCTTGGGTCACTGTTGTGGTACCAATCCTGGGCCTAGGAACCTCTGTATGCCACAGGCAGAACCAAAAAAAAAAAAGAAATTGTTAAGTTTTATGTGAACTTGTCATCGGGAACAAGGGTCTAGTCTAATTCTGCTACCGTCTTACAGCATTAATTTGACCTCCCCAGTTGACCTCTGTCACGGGTACTGTGACAGAGTACCTCAGCTGTTGTGAAATTCTTACATGTAATTTGAGATTAGAGGTGCAAAATAAATGAAAAGCATTTCTTCTACTTATACCCTGATGTTAAAATATTTGGTTTTTTTTTAATTAAATATTTTTGAGCTATAAACATTAATATACTTACTTTTTATATATTTCAGGACCACATTTTAATCCCAGCGCTATTCATAACTTTTATGACAATATTGGATTTGTAGGTCCTGTGCCACCAAAACCCAAAGGTTAGTGTATCCAGTAAGTGTGAAAACTGTTGCATTTTCAAAAGCAAGATTTTAGAAAATTTTATTTTTAGAGCAACCTTTCACTCTAGAAGGGTTCAAATGTTAGCTTCCTTGGGTAGATTCATTAGGAAGATATTTATTTTCACTTACATGCTGGAAATTGGGGAGGGTGCAAAAATGTCATGTACTTAGCTCTTTAAAAGTAATACATGTGTCCTTAGGATTCATTATATACTCCCAAAATTCAGGTCTTGGGGAAAAAAATCACCAGGTACAAAAACACATTGTTTGAAATTTTAGACAAATGGGAAGGAAGATGTCTTAGGGAAGTTTATTTTTCATGAGTATCCTGTTTTATTTAGTTTATACATAATTCTGTATAATCAAATATTCTGAATTCCAACCGGATGGTTTTTGAAAATTACCTACTGTCATTTTTATATCATCGATATTTGCAGACTACATACACCAAACTGAGAAATGTCAAAACATTTGTGTAGGTTTTTCTTCCAGGCATTAAAAAATACAGAGAAAAGGAAACAAGAAATAACAAGTATGTTACTAGTTCTTTGGTTTTTTACAAGAATTTTTCACATTCTCATTCAGTATCCTGTTCTCCCCACTCCCTTGTTTTTGTTCAAGTGTAATTTAATTAAGCATCACTGTATTTTCATGTTTTTATTTAAATGTTTTAAACATAGCTGAACTGTTATTACAGAGGAACAAAAGTGAGATTAGGGTATTTGGCACAGTATGTGAGTGAGAAAATGTTCAGACATTGGATGCTATGTAGGTGTTAATCGAACAAAGGAATAAAGAAATGAGTAGTAGCCTAGCTTCTTAAAGTAAGCAAAGTGAGTTTTTAAACTCTGAATGAGTTGCCTTCATGTAATCTTTTTACTCTTTCAAAAACTAAAATTTTTCATATAAAAAGGCCCTGTTTTGTTTCACCATGGAGTACTTACCTGTTGAGAGAAGGAGGGAGGTGGAATATAGAAGATTTTGGTCTCAACAGTTGTTGAGTGAGGGTTTATTTTACTATTCTCCCTACGTCCATATGTGTTTGAAATTTTCCATGATAGAAAGAAAGAAAAGGTCCATTACTTTAAAAACTTTTCACAAAAGATAGAAGCTTGTGTGCTGGCAATTTTTGGAGAAATTAAAGAATCAGTCATGTTTGCCTTAAAGCTAAAAAAAGGGAGTTACTAGTTTCACTTAAGAATTTTCCTTAGTTCTTAAAATCAGTTCTGCTTTACAGTGCAGGGTTTTTAACTGCTAAAATGAGGTGTGGAAATCACAAGTCCTCCTTTGCAATCTGACTTCCTCTTTTTTTTAATTCCGGTGGTTACTTAGTTTCCAAATACCTCTAATAAAGAGAGTCATAATTCTAAGTACTATAGGAGATTGTCCAGAGGTAAGAAAACCATTGGAGATTTTCACGTTAAAAAAAGTTTAGGTCCTGGAGTTCCCGCCTCAATAGATTGAAGTGTTAATATAGATTGAATTTGAATGGCCTCCCTAAAAATCTTTGTTTTGTAGTTAAACAAAAAGGGTGGACAAAATTTTACTAAAAATGTGCCAGATAGGAAAGTTTTCTATCGTGAGTGAGGTCAAAATTCTAGTAAGTAGAATGAATTATCCCCAGATTAAAACAATTATTCTGTAAAATGTTTCCCAAGTATGGGGTGTGAAACAATTTTAGATGGTATAAGTCAAACTTTTAAAACTGCATTTATTTTAATGTGGTGTAGCTGATACTAGTACCAACTTGTGCTGTCAGATCCTTATTTTTCAAATATTTTTTCTTAAACCTTAGGTATTTGTTTTAAATTATTCAGTTTAAATAAAATTACTATATAAGCAGCACTCTCAAGTTGCTCATGCATATGCCAAAAATTGTGATGATGCCTAAAAATTCTGACAATGCCTGAAGTGGGAATTTTGCAATAAAATATTTAAGACTGATCAGTAAATAAAGTGCTGCTAAAGGGGTGCAAAGTGCCAGACATCACTTAATCATTTTAAATTTTTATGTTTTCGTGTATTGTATATAATAGTTTGTTGAAATAGCAGAAAAGGCATCTTGTAGTTACTAGTTCAGGGGAATAGGTGGAATTTGCAAATTAATATCCATTATTTTAACATAGTTTAGAACTACAAACGATATACCTTGACAGGAGAAGTCCAACAATGCGTGCTCCATTTACTTTAAATCTCCCCAAAATAATTTGTAGGAATACTATTATAAATTATAATGAGACCTCCCTCCCCCCAAAAAAAGTTGTTTTGTAAATTTAACTTCGTCTTAGACACAGTCATTGAGGAATGTAATTATTCTTAGATTTAAGATACTTCTGACCATTCAAACATTCTAGAACATTGGCCTCTTAAAGCTGCAGTGGCTTTATTTTTCCTAATTTATTTCATTTTTTTAAAAATTTTTTTCCTTATAGTTGATTTAAAGCTGCAGTGACTTTATAAGTAAGAAAGATTATACCTAGAGGATTCATGATTTATCTAAGATCACAGAGCAAAGAAATCAAGAGTTAGTAGGGAGTTCCCATCCTGGCTCAGTGGAAATGAATCTGACTAGTATCCATGATGACACAGGTTCAATCCCTGCCCTCACTCAATGGATTAAGGATCCAGCGTTGCCGTGAGCTGTGGTATAGGTCAGAGAAGCAGCTCGGATCCCACATTCTGTGGCTGTGGTATAGGCCAGTGGCTAGAGCTCCACTTTGAGGGGACCTCCATATGCCACGCGGCCCTAAAAAGACCAAAAAAAAGGGAGAGAGTTAGTAGCAAAGGCGCAGTTCTCACAATTCTCAACCTCGTATTCTTTCTACCGTTCCATAATAAATACAATTTTAAAATAAAATGAGAAATAGAGTATGGTAAAATTTTACACTGATTAACTTCTCCAGTGTTTATCGCTGATATTTAGTTAAATAGTAAAAAGATTTTAGAAATTAGTTCATCTTTATATCTTACTGGTGTTCAAGCTTAGATTTTTAGCAGATAGAGAACATTTAATAAAAACTTCCATTCCTGGAGTTCCCGTCGTGGCGCAGTGGTTAACGAATCCGACTAGGAACCATGAGGTTGCGGGTTCGATCCCTGCCCTTGCTCAGTGGGTTAAGGATCCGGTGTTGCCGTGAGCTGTGGTGTAGGTTGCAGACGAGGTGAGGCTCGGATCCCGCGTTGCTGTGGCTCTGGCGTAGGCCGGTGGCTACAGCTCCGATTCAACCCCTAGCCTGGGAACCTCCATATGCCGTGGGAGCGGCCCAAGAAATAGCAACAACAACAACAAAAAAGACAAAAAAAAAAAAAAACTTCCATTCCTGGTAGAAAACAGAACTACAAATACTACTTCGGTGGAACATGAGACACAATAAATGCACTTACGAGTATTGCATTGTAGTTGGACACCTTTTTGAGGTCTTGGGTGATTTTGTGGGAATCTTAGCCATTTGCTAATTGATTTCCCTTTTCTCCTGCTGCAAGTTGGGAGAGATGATGCTCTTTTCCCCTTTGAGGTGATTCTGAGCTGATTATGTCATGTCTGTGTTGCGATTTCCCAGCTAAGAAGTGCCAGCCTGATAGAGGCTGCTGAGGATCAAGCATGTGTATCCGTTTCAGCTAGAAGCTTCATTTGGTTAACAAGCTCCTTCATGCTGGGCAGTACAAAGATTGTTTCAAGTTGTCAGTAATTTATGGCTTTGTGATTTTTGCTTCTAAAATAATTCTTTTGCTTCCTTACAGATCAAAGGTCCTCCATCAAAACCCCAAAGTCTCAAGACACAGAAGATGACGAGGGGGCTCAGTGGAATTGTACTGCCTGTACTTTTTTGAACCATCCAGCCTTAATCCGTTGTGAACAGTGTGAGATGCCAAGGCATTTCTGAGCCAAGAGGCCCTGTGTCTTCTCTAAAACCACATCTGAAGTTCAAGAAACCAGTCTGTCATCAGGGGGAGAGTTTCACTGCTTAGGATTTTGTCAAATTGAAGGTGCAGCAAGATGGTGTCGTGCTAGTGTCAAACGTCAGCCCACAGAGCTAATAATACCTCAGTCTAATGTCACAGGCAGTTGAAAGTCATCACATGAAAGGGGATCTGCTGAAAGACTCGGTTGCCCGCTGCCTAACCATGTACAGTGTTACCCGCAGCCCGTTGTGGATAACTCTCAGTATATCCATGCCTGAGTGTTCCCGGTGCCTTTTCCCCTCATGTCACTACTGAATTTTGACAGGAGGAAGGAATAGACAGTAGCTTTTTTTCCTTAAAGCTTTGGTGAAACACTACAAACATGAAGAAAAGGAACAAGGTTTAACTATTTAAAAACTGTGTGCTGCCGCTTAGTGCCAATGGATAGGGGAAGAAGTTCACAAATCTGTGGTACTCTTGGCCTTTGTCTTTGTCTTCCCTGAAAATGTCTCCACTCTGTGAAGCCAGCATCTAGGGTCTAAAGATGAACAGGAAAGCAGCATGCATTGTCTGTACAAACATGGAGTGAAATATCCCCAGAGCTTTTCCTACTGTACAGATCTCTTGAGTCTGCTTTAAGTGATTTCTTTTCTTCCTTATTATTTTCTTATATTTCTATATGTATAGTGTAATAGTCTTTTGTTAACTAATTTTCTTTTTTCCTTTTAGTGATTAAGCACGATCATGTCCCTTTTTAAGCCTTACCTGAGCGAAGCAATGCCTTAAAAGAAAAAAGCATTAATGAAATGAAACCATGCACAAAATAACTTTCCTCTCCTTCCTCTGTACTTTGCCCTCATAAGTGCCGATGTTCTGTGAAGACATACGATGCTGCACAGTGAACTGCAAACAATATTACAAGACTTATGTCTGTAGGTCACACTATATACTGACCTTCTCAGTGGGTAGCACAATTCAGTATTTTATCTTCCACAAGGAAGCCTAAAACAAAAGATATTTTTAACCCACTGACAGCAACAAGGTTAAGCTTGCTTTACCTGCCGGTGTCCCACAGAACTTTCACCAGAGATTACTGTTGGGAAAGTACAGTTTCAAAACCAGCAACAATAGCAGTACCTACAGCCCTTTTTTTGGAGAGAAATTTATATGCTTTACTGTTGGGGCAGTCCATTTCTAAACCTGACTTGGTGGCAGTATCTTCTGTATTTATAAACAAGGCTAGTCATATTTAGGACAACTGAAGAAAAGCTGGAAAAAAGAAAAACAAGCAGACTTGAACACTGAAGCAACCTCAAGCATCTCTTTATTTTGATGATATATTTTTATAAGGAAAATAAGTATTCAGATGATCAGGAATGTATATAACTAAATGAAATCAAGAAAAAGAAATAACAGTATGCATTTAAACAAACAGAATTATGAAATTATATATCAATGCTTAGAACGGGGCTAAAGGAAGTGCTGTAATGTAGCAAGAGATAGATAATGTAGACTGTCACCCACTGTAAATGTTTGCAAATGAATATTTTTTAAATAAATGAAATTATTACAGGTGATTCTATATGAATGTCAAAGCCTTAACTTCTAGGCTTTACATCTTGTATATGGGAAGAACTATGACAATCCTAGTTAATTAGACAATAAGCCCAAAGCCCTTACATTTGATGCATTTTGTTTTAAAAATAGGCCTTGTTTTTCAGCTTCATCTGCAGTTCTATGTGAAGATTGATAAATCAGTTTTTACTTGTTTTATTAATAAAACGTAATTTGGATATCTTGAGTTGATGGTTTTGTGATTTAGCTGGGTAAACTATCTTTGTAACAGATAAGTTATTTATAAAAATTAAAAAACTTATATTCTAATGTGGATTTTGTGACTTGTTTTTAAAGTTTGTGGGACAGGAGATAATTTATCCCCTGGCAGAATATTTGTTTATTAATTGAAGTCAGAGAAAACTCATTTTCTAGTCATTTCATTTCTTTTGGGTTTTTTTAAGTTTACCCCATTGTTGAAAACGTGATTTCCTGGGCCATTTAGCCTGAGTAGTCACTTAGTTAATATTGGCTCCATCAGACTGGGTATCAGTGCTGAGGATAGTAGTGCTTCTCTTGAAGAGAACCTTTCCGTTAAGAGTTCTCAGAAAATTATAACTCAGGTTTTCTGAGCTTGAAAAGAGCAAAGCAACACTTACTGATCTTGTTATGACATTACTTATAGAAAGCCCTGCCTTGATTGGTCTTTTAAACTTAGTAGGACATAAATATTCTTTGCGGGGGACTGTGAGGCCTGGACATGGAGACCACCTTCAGAAAGTCTTGCACCAAAATAGAATTACAGTTACTCAGCAGCTCAGATGGAAAGATGGACTTTGTTTCTCATTGCTAATCATCCTCAGGTACTGATATTCTCTGTATTTAAAGAGGAGGTGGGCAATTAGTGGTGCATGGAAATTGGACTTCTCAGGGAAACTTTCTTTTCTCGCTTTTTCTTTTTTGGCCACCCCTCAGCATATGGAGTTCCCAGGCCAGGGATCAGATCTGAGCCACAGTTGCGACCTGTACTGCAGCTGTGACAATGCCAGATCCTTTGACCCACTTCACTGGGCCAGGGATCGAACCTATGCCCTGGCGCTACAGAGGTGCTGCCAATACCATTGTGCCACTTTTCACAAAATCTTGGCCAGTATCTACTCTCATAATTAGTACATTATACAAAGATGCATGTTGTACTGAAAATTTTTGTGAAAAATTTATTTCTCTTTTAAAATTTCCATTTACTTTTTTTTTTTTTTTTTGTCTTTTTGTTGTTGTTGTTGTTATTGTTGCTATTTATTGGGCCGCTCCCGCGGCATATGGAGATTCCCAGGCTAGGGGTTGAATCGGAGCTGTAGCCACCAGCCTACGCCAGAGCCACAGCAACGCGGGATCCGAGCCTCACCTCGTCTGCAACCTACACCACAGCTCACGGCAACGCCGGATCCTTAACCCACTGAGCAAGGGCAGGGACCAAACCCGCAACCTCATGGTTCCTAGTCGGATTCGTTAACCACTGCGCCACGACGGGAACTCCCCATTTACTTTTTTAAATGACCAGGCTGGATCAAACCACAGGCTAATATCAATGGGCTTTATATATTGAAGAATTGAAGTTCCGCATAAAATCATATCTATTGATAGTCCAAAATGATATTAACTATTAACTTTCAACTTAAATTGTTTTTTGGGTTTTTTTTTTTTTTTTTTTTTTTTTTTTGTCTTTTTGCCTTTTCTAGGGCTGCTTCTGTGGCACATGGAAGTTCCCAGGCTAGGGTTCCAATTGGAGCTATAGCCGCCGGCCTACGCCAGAGCCACAGCACCTCGGGATCTGAGCCTCATCTGGAACCCACACCACAGCTCACGGCAATGCCGGATCCTCAACCCACTAAGCGAGGCCAGGGATCAAACCCTAAAACCTCATGGTTCTTAGATTCGTTAACCACTGAGCCACGATGGGAACTCCTCACATTTTAATGAAGGCATTTAAAAATAGCAAGGTTAACTGACATTTCATCAGGTTCCTTTATCCCAGTTTAACATTGATGGGAAATTACAGTGAGCAATGATAAGTTTAAGAAGTAAGTGGTGTTAAGATATATTCGGTCTATGAGTAATTGGAGTTAGCAGTGTTGCCTTAGAAAATAATACTAAGTGTGTTGGCACCAAAGGCCATCCCAGATTTAATATCTGCATGCTGAGAATTAGCATAGTTTCCTATATAATAACTAAAGAATATTTCTATTTCCCCATGACAAGTGAACATATTTTTTGGCTCCAGTTTTTAGAAGCTGTAATTATATCCATTTTACTTGAAGATGAAATAACTCAGGGCTGCATTTTAGTTTTTATTGTTTCCATCTGAAAATATAATTAGGTAGCTAAAAGAAATGCTTCTCAAAAAATTGTAATTTTTTAGCTTTATATTTGTTAAATTGGATTTTCCCCCCTCAATATGTAGTAGGTGGTTCAGTGGTTTTCGTTTTTCGGTTTTTTTAAGGGAGTATAGTTAATCATGAAAAATGCTTGGTAATGGAGTTCCCGCTATGGTGCAGTGGGTTAAGACTCCAACTGCAGTGGCTCTGGTCACTGAGGAAGTGGGGGTTTGACCCCCCCAGCCCGGCATGGTGGGTTAAAGGATCCAGCATTGCTGCAGCTGCAACATAGGTCACGGCTGTGGCTCAGATGCAGCCCCTGGTCCAGAAATTTTCATATGCTGCAAGTGCAGCCATTTAAAAAATAATAAAATAATGCATTGTCTTTGCAACTATAAATTTCTTTCTATATTACAGTTTCAAAAATAGAATTGCGGAGTTCCGGTCGTGGCGCAGTGGTTAACGAATCCGACTAGGAACCATGAGGTTGCGGGTTCGATCCCTGCCCTTGCTCAGTGGGTTAACGGTCCGGCGTTGCCGTGAGCTGTGGTGTAGGTTGCAGACGCGGCTCGGATCCTGCGTTGCTGTGGCTCTGGCGTAGGCCGGTGTCTATGGCTCCGATTCAACCCCTAGCCTGGGAACCTCCATGTGCCTCGGGAGCGGCCCAAGAAATAGCAACAATAACAACAACAACAACAACAAAAAGACAAAAATAGAATTGCCATGTTACGAGAGTTCATTGATGTACCTAGTTGCTTAAGAAAGTTATGAAAGTAGTTGCATTAACACTGTGCCATCTTATTCCCCAGATAGACCTCTCAGATCTTAAAAGAGTCAATCCAGTTGGGATCCAATTGAGGCACCTACCCAGATTTACCCTGTAACCTGGGATAGTCCTTTGCTTTGCTTTCCTTGCCTTGTTAAATGAAGATAATAATATGAGCCCCTCTTGTCAGGAGTGTTAAGGGGCTTAATGTGAAACTCCTCCAGTCAACCTCTTCTCTCCCTAGGAACCAGCTTACCCTAAAACAGTAGGTTATGTTTCTGTGTGAATGGGTTTTGAGGCATTTTTCTCAACAATGTTAACGAACAAAATGGTAAGTTTGCTTTTTATTTCTCAGAATTGGTCTAGGGAATTCTCAGGGGGTCCCTAGTCTTTCATTCTCCGCAATTGAGTTCTTTCCTTCTTTTAATGCCAAAAGGCTGCTTGCTTTGCAGAAGTTATAAGGCCAACCTGAAGATCAATTGTGTTTATATTGCTGTTGCATGTCCAGCTCTCTAAAGTGTGTACATTTTATGATGGGGAATAACAGATTATTTCTCCAGGAAAATAAACACTTGTCTTCGAAGGACTTACTACTGTGTTTGCACATCTGCATATTTGTTTTAAGCCTAGAATTGACCCAAGGTTGCTTCATTCTAGCCTCTCTTTATTTCCTTTTTCCTTTTTTTTTTTTTTTTTTTTTTTTAATCTTTTCTGAGGACAGGAATACATCCTTCTGATCCTGGCTGTAGTTGGCTCTCCATATCTGCTGCATCCTCATATTCAACCAACCATAGATAGAAATACTCAGGGAAAAAAATTCCGAAGTTATAAAAAGGGAGTTCCCATTATGGCTCAGTGATTAACGAACCCACCTAGCAACCATGAGGAGGCAGGTTTTGATCCCTGGCCTCATTCAGTGGGTTAAGGATCTGGCGTTGCCGTGAGCTGTGGTGTAGGTTGCAGATGCAGCTCAGATCCCGAGTTACTGTGGTTGTGGTGTAGGCCGGCGGCTACAGCTCCGATATGACTCCTAGCCTGGGAACCTCCATAAGTCATGGGTGTGGCCCTAAAAAGAAAAAAAAAAATTATAAAAAGCAAAACTTGAATTTTCTGGGAGTTGTCATTGTGGCTTAGCGGAAAGGAACACAACTCTTATCCAAGAGGATGCAGTTGCAGTCATTCCCTGGGCCTACTCAGTGGCTTAAGGATCCAGTGTTGCCATGAACTATAGCACAGGTCACAGACTTGGCTCGGACCTGGCATTGCTGTGGCTGTGGCATAGGCCTGCATCTGCAGCTCTGATTCATCCCCTAACCTGGGAACTTCATATGCCTCAGGTGTGGCCCAGAAAAAATTGCTGTGTGCCATAGCACTTACATTGTATATACGACTATTTACATTTTATTAGGTATTATAAGTAACCTAGAGATGATTTAAAGCATACTAAATAGCTACACCTTTTTATATAAGGGACTTGATCATCCATGGGCTTTGGCATCTCAGGGGGGCTCCTGGAAATGATCCCCCATGGACAGCAAGGGATGACTCTACATAGCAGAACCACAACAGCTTACTGATCTATGCTCCAAAAATGCTTATTGATCCTCATAGCACAGTGGACAAATACTATAGTATCTTCACCGCGGAAATGCTTTCCAGAGATGTTAAAAAAAACTTTCTTTTTAAGAAACCACCTATCAGATTGGTTCTGCCTCCGGCTTCTTGTGCACCGCACCTCTTGCCGTGCTCCCAGGAATTTCCAGTTTCCCCACTGTGGACTGGGCTTGCTCACAAGTTTCCCTAGTCTCTTTAGAAGGGTTTGTTACTTTCCAACAGGATGTGCTTACAACTAAATTGGCGTAATCACTTCCCTTAATAGATCCTGCACCTTCCTCTGGAGTACACTGTCCATCCCAGGTCGAGGGTCAAGGTCGTGAGAACTTCCAAACTTCAGCTTCTCTTAATGCTTGCTGTCTTTTCTGCCCACTTGGCATTCATTGCTACTTTGAACTCTGCATTTTATACACTGACAGGAGGTATTGTGACATATCCCTTTATAGCCCCACAGTAAGTGCCCTTATGCATAGTGAGAGGGCAGCAGTTGTGGGCCAGGTTAATTTCTAACATTTAGTTCCAAGTTAAACAGTGGATACAGTCACTTTGATATATATTTTCTCATAGAACCAATGCCGTGATAGGTTCCCAGGCCAGATTACTAATTAAGCTGGGATGTTTTGCCTTTGAAATACTGAAATAAAGCACAGTACTCTTTGGGTTAAATGTAATAGTGATATTAACTGAGAATGTTTCCACTCTCTTATGTGCAGTTCTGGAAGGAAAATAGAAACCTTCCTTTGTGGATATTATGGAAAATTCGGATATTTGGCATTTGAAATTGAGTCTCCTGATTCTCTTACATCTGATTTCACTTTCTAGTTTAAATTTTACCTTTTCTTAGATAAACACAGTTGTGTGGCCTGCCCTTAGACATAATAAGGATCAAAAAAAAATTTTTTTAATTCACAATTGAAGCAGAGAGGGACACAGAAGAATATTTTTCCTGAGCAAACTGGTCAAGGAAAGAGGAAAGAAAGAAGAAAGCTGAGTGCAAACTGATTAAGAACTCTGTCCCCTGTCCCAAGAAGGGGGCAGAATATATATATATATATATATATATTTCTCAATCTTTATGCCGGCACCTGCTGCATGTGGAAATTCCTGGGCCAGGGATCAAACCTGCACCACAGCTGTAACCAGAGCCACAGCAGTGACAACGCTGGATCCTTAACCCACTGAGCCACGAGGAAACTCTCTACTTCTCTCTTTATTAACCACAAATATTTCTCTTTTCTACTGTTCACTACCATTAACATGCTATCGTTAAAGGCACTAGCTTCACATCGCATGAAACAAATGGCGCCCATGTTCTAAGACAAGTGAAATAAAGAATAAGCAGAACTCACTAAAAACCTTTGGCCAACTGTCATTGTTTTCCTCTGAGCATGAGCGCTCTGGCATCTACATTTGCTTCAGTGCAGGAGTCTTTTTTTTTTTTTGCTTTTCAGGGCTCCATCTGCAGCATGCGGAAGTTCCCAGGCTAGAGGTTGAATTGAAGTTACAGCTGCCAGCCTATGCCATCACAGCCATAGCCACGCCAGATCTGAGCCATGTCTGCGACCTATACCACAGGCAACGCCAGATCCTTAACCCACTCAGCAAGACCAGGGATCGAACCTTGTCCTCATGGATACTAGTCGGATTCATTTCCCCTGCCCCCCAATGAGAACTTGAGTGCAGAAATCTTGCAGTCCCCTTAGAGCTGTCCAAAGCTTTCATTTTCATAGCATTTTTACATAAGCATGAGTCCACAAGTAAGAGGGATTTATCACTATATTAATAAATTGATTCTATTATTTGATAGAATTGATTCTATTTTCTCAGGTTTCTATAAGCCTGATTCAGAGAGGGAAGTTCCTTTCCATTCTCAAAAGAATACAATTTAGTAACACTTCAACATTCTCTTGCTGGCAGAATAAGGACCTTCAGTCTTTCCTCCTACAATCTGTTTTCCTCTCCGTAGGGCCCAGTCTCCTTGACCACATTTTATGAACTATAATTGGACATAAAACTTTGGCATCTTATTCAGAAAATGGGCTTCATGCTTGTTTTCTGGTGCTTGCATGTGCTTTTGGCCACATGCTAGTGTCATGTTTGCTTGTGCTCTTTAGGGTGATTTCATGGATCAGTTGCCCTCAGAATTGTGCCATCCAGGTGCTCACTCTGGTTTTTGGTTTTGTTCTGTCAATCAATCCATCACTGCCTTTACTTCATGGCTATTGCCTTTATGCTATTTTTATAGAATCTTTTTTTCTAATGTTTTAGATTAAATTTTATCCTTTTTTTTTTTTTTTTTTTTTTTTTTTTTTTGTCTTTTTGCTATTTCTTTGGGCCGCTCCCGCGGCATATGGAGGTTCCCAGGCTAGGGGTTGAATCGGAGCCATAGACACCGGCCTACGCCAGAGCCACAGCAACATGGGATCCGAGCCGCGTCTGCAACCTACACCACAGCTCACGGCAACGCCGGATCCTTAACCCACTGAGCAAGGGCAGGGGCCGAACCCGCAACCTCATGGTTCCTAGTCGGATTCGTTAACCACTGCACCACGGCGGGAACTCCTAGATTAAATTTTAACTTCTCCTTCAGGGTTAACAATCTAGCCTAAATTAATCCTCCCCATACGGAGCATTTTCTCAGTAGGTTTGTATGTGACCCACAAGGAGACAGCAGGATGGGGTGGTGGGTTTTAGCCTCAGGACCAGCTGTGACTGGGTTTTGCTTAAGTGTCAGAACATCTCTACTCAGCACGTCCTTGAACTAGACCTGTCACCAGAGTGGCCAAAACTTCATTTCCTAGCTTGATGCTGAGAATGCCAGGTAGAAGTACCCCCTCACCCTCCACTAACCCTTTCTCTTAAAAAGATAGTCACATCGATCTGACAAGGTTTGCTTCTTCAGCAGATAAACTGGGCAAAAAAGTATTTTTTTAATAGGATTTTTTTTTTATGGCCGCACCTGTCCCATATGCAAGGTCCCTGGCCAGGGACGGCACCCGAGCCACAGCTGCAACCTATGCCACAGCCTGACTCTTGAACCCACTGCACCAGGCCAGGGATTGAACCCGTACCTCTGCAGCAACTGGAGCCAATGTAGTTGGATTCTTAACTCACTGCCCCACAGCAGGAACTTCTTTGGGAGGGGGGGATATATGTTTTTATTTCTTTGTATGCTATTAAAATGGGACGCGATTATCTTAATAGAGGCAAAACGCAGGGAAATATATTAATAGGATGATTCTTTAGCCTATATATGTTACATGCTTTTCAGTACAACCAAATATGTTTCCTTTCTTCAGTTATCACTTGAAGTCAGCTTGTGGTCAGCTGTCACCCTCCAGGCGCTTATGTAGAGCTAATCATCCTCTCTTGTTCCTCTCAGCAAACTGCTTTTTTAACATGACTAACATGTGCTTGTTGCTATGTTAGGCACCGTTCTAAACGCTTTAAAAATATCAACTCATGTGCTACCTCATAACCACTCGAGAGGTAGATGATATGATATTCCCACTTACAAAAGAAGAACTGAAGCAAAGAGAGGTTGAGTAACTCTCCCAAGGTCACACAGCTACTAGGACTCAGGGCCAGAATTAAAAACCGAGCAGTCCTGAGTTCCCGTCTTGGTGCAGCGGAAATGAATCCGACTAGGAACCATGAAGTTGCGGGTTCGATCCCTGGCCTCACTCATGCCTTGGATGCAACCCTAAAAAGACAAAAGACCAAAAAAAAAAAAAAAAAAAAAAGCAGTCTTGCTAAAAAAAAAAAACACCAGTCATACATTTCTGTTGTTTTTTGCTTTTTTTTTCCTTTTTAGGGCCGCACCCAAAGCAAATTGAAGTTCCCAGATTAGGGGCTGAATCGGAACTGCAGCTGCCGGCCTACACCACCACAGCCACAGCACAACCAACACCACAGTTCACAGCAATGCTGGATCCTCAACCCACTGAGTGAGGCCAGGATTGAACCCACATCCCCAAGGATACTAGTCGATTCATCACTGCTGAGCCACGACGGGAACGCCTCCAGCAGGCAGTGTGCCGCCTTCAAGCTGTCCTGGGGGGCTGCAGATTTTTCTTCCTATTTATTCTGAGGTAACCATAGTAAGGTGATCAGTCTCAGTCTCTGGAATCTTCTTCTTTTTTCCTAAAGGGCCACCCGATCTTTAACCCACTGAGTCACAACAGGAACGCCTACAGTTCAGCTTTTGCTAGCCTGCCTTGTCGTATCCCTACGTGTGAGGACAGGGTTTCTTGCTCACCAGGGTCCACTCTGCTCCCTGGCATAACACATTTTTTAAGTTGCCTTATAAATTTGGTGACCTAGAGTAGCTTGATGTTTCCATCATTCCCCCCCACATGCTTCTCAATGTCCCTTTCCTCCCAGAGGCCAGGCAGTGTGGTAGATAACATGGGAAATCAAGCCACCACCTTAGAGCTCATAAAAGGGAGGTAGGGACGCGAGGACAGCCAGGCCTTGTAATTCTCAGAATTCCATAAAGTGTGTGGATCTGCCCACGCACCTCGGTCATGGACAGGCACAGGACGGTGGAAATGTTGAGTCTCCTGACACTCGGGCTCCCAGCTGAGGTCAGACGAGGTGACGAAGGACCCTGTCTTCCTGCTTCAGCTTTCACGTAAACACGCGTCCTCCTGTATGGTCTATTTAGTGCCTTTTTTTTTTTTTTTTTTTTTTGGCATTTTAATTGGTGATCTTGCTGTTTAAAATGACCCCCAAGCCTAGTGCTGAAGTGTGTCCAGTGTTCCCAAGTTCAAGGCACCCATGATAAGCCTACGGGGGAGATGGTGTGTCAGGTAAGCCTCTTTCAGGCATGAGTCACAGCACTGCTGTGGGTAGTTCAAGGTCAATGAGTCAACAATATACAGGAAACAAGGTATCTTTAAAGTAACCAGCACAAAACAAGGTCAGGTATTGATTAGTTGATGAAAATATTGTGGCCAGAGGCTCATGATGGGAAGCTAACCCTGTATTTCCCTAGGAGCGGTGGTTTAGTAGTCACTAATTCAATGTTTGTGGAGACTTTATAGAACACAGTTACCGTAAATAACAAGAATCGACTGTAATTATACAGCAAGTGTGGTGCAGAGAGGGACGAAGTTCATTGACAGGTGGGAAGACTTCTAATGGTTGAGTCAGAGACGATTATCAGAGGGAGGCATCCGAAGTGGGATCCGACAGAGGTGGGAAGACATTTGAGATGCAGGAAACAGTGGGAGCCGGGGTGGAGTGTAGAAGCCACGGGGCTGTGTGGAGACCTGCAGGGACCTGAAAGGTGAATACGATGGGGAAGATAAGACCGGAAAGGTGATTCAAACCATTCTGTGGAAGATGATTAAGAGCATACTCAGGAGTTCCCTTCGTGGCTCAGCGATTAACGAACCAGACTAGGATCCATGAGGTGGCGGGTTCAATCCCTGGCCTCACGCAGGGGGTTAAGGATCCGGCGTTGCCGTGAGCCATGGTGTAGCTGTGAACTCGCAGGCTCCGATCCTGCATTGCTGTGGCTGTGGCATCGTAGGCCGGCAGCTGTAGCTCTGATTCGACCCCAGCCTGGGAACTTCCATATGCCGCAGAGGCAGCCCCAAGAAGCAAATAAATAAATAAATAAAAATTTTAAAGAGGGCATACGTAATTTGACGGACAATAACAAGCTATGAAAGGTGTGAAGGTCACTTGCCCAAAAGTCATGAAAATGGAAGTCCAAATAAAGACTTGAACATGAACAGTGATATCAGCTTTACCCATAGGAGCCAAAACTGGAAGCAACCCTCACGGCCATTAGTAGGTAGCGGGATAAGCTACTTGGAACACTACTCAGCACTGAAAAGGAACACGTACCGACACAACAGAGACGACGCTCACATGCATTAGGCTGAGTGAAAGAAGCGGGACAGAGGAGTGGGTTCTGTATGATGCCTTTCATGTGAAAGTGCAGAATCAGCAAAACTAAAGTGACACAACAGGGCAATGGGATAGAATTCACTGCAAAGGGCACCAGGGAGCCTGTGAGGTAATGGACGTGTTCTTTTTTTTTTTTTTTTTTTTGCTATTTCTTGGGCCGCTCCTGCGGCATATGGAGGTTCCCAGGCTAGGGGTCTAATCAGAGCTGTAGCCACCGGCCTACGCCAGAGCCACAGCAACGCTGGATCCGAGCCGCGTCTGCAACCTACACCACAGCTCACGGCAACGCCAGATAGTTAACCCACTGAGCAAGGGCAGGGACCGAACCCGCAACCTCATGGTTCCTAGTCGGACTCGTTAACCACTGCGCCACGACGGGAACTCCTGGACGTGTTCTTGATTGTGGCGAGGTTACCTGGGTGCATCCATTTGTCTAAACTTATTTAAAAACGGGAATTTCTGGGAGTTTCCATTGTGGCCCAGTGAGTTAAGAACACAACTAGTATCCATGAGGATGCAAGCTCAATTCCTGGCCTCACTCAGTGGGTTAAGGATCTGGCATTGCTGCAAGCTGCAGCGCAGGCTGCAGATGCGGCTCCAGTCTGGCATGGTATGGCTGTGGTGTAGGCTGGCAGCGACAGCTCCCATTTGACCCCTTGCCTGGGAACTTCCACATACTGCAGTGGCAGCCCTGAAATGAAAATAAAAAATTAAAAACTTAAATAAAAATAAAAATAGGAACTTTTTGGAGTTCCCTGGTGACCTAGTGGTTAAGGACTCAGCATTGTCACTGTTGGGACAGGGTTGGCTCCCTGGCCCAGGGACTGCCACATGCCACAGGCGTGGCCAAAAAAAAAAGAAAAGAAAGGAAATTAAAATACTAAATTTGTTTTAAAAGAAACTTTAGGGGAGGAAGTGTCTAATATGTTCCAACCCTTCGAAGGAAAATTGATGAACACCCATGAGAAAGACAAGGGGCAAAGCAGAAACACAAAATGAGTTGCCAGCTAGATGCCCTCTTTTTTTTTTTTTTTTTGGTCTTTTTTTTGTTGTTGTTGTTGTTGCTATTTCTTGGGCCGCTCCCGCGGCATATGGAGGTTCCCAGGCTAGGGGTCAAATCGGAGCTGTAGCCACCGGCCTATGCCAGAGCCACAGCAACGTGGGATCCGAGCCGCGTCTGCAACCTACACCACAGCTCACGGCAACGCCGGATCGTTAACCCACTGAGCAAGGGCAGGGACCGAACCCGCAACCTCATGGTTCCTAGTCGGATTCGTTAACCACTGCGCCACGACAGGAACTCCTAGATGCCCTCTTAGTAATGAACAGGTATAAGAGGGAATTTTGTCGCATTTAAAGCTAAAGATGCACAGGCATCCTCCTCTCTGAGACCTTCCATTGTCTCTACTGCCACTAATTTGTGCTCCATTTCCACGTCCCCAGCAGCGTGTACACCAATTCCTCTGGAAGAGCCCACCACTTTCCAGCAGGTGACAAGTACGCCTGGTCGGTTTTCTTCTCAGACCATCAACACCGTGGAATGCATGCTAAGAAAGATGAGGCCACCCCGTGTGGTCATCTGTTCTAGGGAGCTCAGTGTGAGACCAGTGCACCCGAGGAGGCAAAGCGGCCAGGTAAGCTGTGTCCCACATTCGCCAGGATCAGTGCTGTCCTAGGACCTTGGTTCCTCTGGTCCTTCTGGGGGAGGGAAGAGCTCGCTCCCATGCAGGTACCACCTGATGTTCCATAAAGCCACACAGCATCAGGGGTTGACATGCCCAGGGCCTTGCCCCTGGCCTTCTGGCAGCTTGAATTCTGCGGTACAAACAGGTGTTCTGGGAGTTCCCGTTGTGTCTCGGTTAACGAATCCGACTAGGAACCATGAGGTTGCAGGTTCGATCCCTGGCCTCACTCAGTGTGTTAAGGATCCAGCATTGCCGTGAGCTGTGGTGTAGGTCGCAGATGCAGCTCGGATCTGGCCTTGCTGTGGCTCTGGTGTAGGTTGGCAGCTACAGCTCCGATTAGACGCTGAGCCTGGGAACTTCCGTATGCCGCAGGTGCAGCCCTAAAAAGACAAAAAAACTAAACAAAACAGACAGTTGTTCTGCAGGGAGCGACCCATGTTTGGTTTTCTCAGTTGTGAGTGCCTTTTCATCGAAATATCTGCTTAATTCTAGTAATTCTCTTGTATACAAAATTAATATCCCTGGTTGACTCACTATGTAACGTCTAACGTTGTCTGACAAATCCCAAACAGCTAGCAGACACTTCTACTCTCTAGAGTTAAACCTTGATTTAGAATTTCATTTCCTTTTTTATTCATTCAAAAAACATGCTCCTATGTGCCAAGCGCTCTTCTCGTTCTGGAGACACAGACCCAGCCTTACCCCTGGTGCCCGTCTGGCCTGCCTGTCATGCGGTCTGCCGGTCACGCCCCTTCTCTAAGTGTCAGCTGGTTGCTTTGAGAGTGGTCTTTCCTAGCTTGGTTTCAGTTTCTCTTCTTAGTGGCATGTGCTCAAATGCAAAAGAATACAATTCCTTTTTTTTTTTTTTTTTTTTTTAATTTTGCTTCTTAGGGCAGCACTTGCGGCATATGGAGCTTCCCAGGCGAGGGGTCTAGTCAGAGCTACAGCTGCCAGCCTATACCACAGCCACAGCAACGCGGGATCCGAGCCACATCTGCAACCTACACCACAGCTCAGTGGATCCTTAACCCACTGAGCAGGGCCAGGGATTGAACCCGCATCCTCATGGATACCAGTCAGGTTCATTACCACAGAGCCCCCACGGGAACCCCCCGGGTCCCCTTTCTTGTCTCCAAGTGCATCATGAGGACATCGATAGGTGAAGCCCTGTGTCCCGTGGCCCCTAACTGCTGAATAAACAGACGGGAAATCAAACAGAAGATGAGCACGAATACACACAGAGGCATAATTACAAGGGAACGTTTCGCCGTTGAAAGCATGGCTCACCCGGAAAAAACTTTACCCAGAGAAGCTTAAGCTGTTTTCAGTTTTCCCTTCAGAAATCTTTTCTGACAAGGTTGGTATTTCCATAGTTCAAAAGAAACGTCTTGAGCAGAGGATTAAAGTTTTGATTAATTCCAAAAGACAGCACCAGCGTGGTCCAGCAGGCTTCAAAAGCCCCGGGCGCTGAAGCACAGGAAATGGACACGGAGCAGAGGAAGCGATGACTCCACAGAGGGGTGTGGGTCCGAGGGGTGCGGCCAGCGGCCAGGCCCTCCGCACTGTCACCTCCAACCCCGTCCCAGAAGGGGAGCCATCACCTCCACCACCTGAGAGCCACGTGCTTCCCACGAGGGTCTTTACCGAGCACCTGCGTTGGCTGTCAGGGCATTTAAGCTTCAGTGAGACGCGTGCCCAGCCTTCTTCTCAAGGCACTGATGGAAAACACAGAGGCGCTACCACAACGTGCGCACAGTTAGTGCCCGGCTCATCCGAGGGACAGCAGCGGAGCCAGGGGAAGCCAGGACAGCCCTGAGGGTGACTTTTATTCCTGTGGCTCCCAAATGCCAGGCTTCGGGCCACTCCCAGTCTACACGGATTCCTTCACCGATCCGCAGCAAGTAAGAAAAATGAGAACAGTGGGCTGCGGTTTCCGAGCTGATTTTGTTTCAAAGGCTGCCTTCGGTTCTAAATGTTTTTAAACTTCTCCATAGACCCTCAGCCCCTTGAGAAGTGGCCCAGCGTGAGTTTTTTGTTTTTCTTTTTTGGCCGCCCCATGGCATATGGAGCTCCCCGGCCAGGGATCAGATCTGAGCGGCAGTTGTGATCTATACCGCAGCTGTGGCAACGCTGGATCCTTAACCCACCGGGCCGGGCCTGGACCAGACCCACACCTTTGCGCTGCAAAGACACTGCTCATCCCGTTATGCCACTGCAGGAGCTCCAGCTGTGAGCTTTTAAATCCAAAGAGTCTGTTCACAGCATCCAAGAAGCAGGCATGAGGTGAGGTGGGATTAGAGATGCAAGAATCGAAGGGGCGGGACCTGCAGGGGACGATGGGGGTCTGAGCCTGAGAAAGGCTGGGATGGAAGGATGGGCAGACAGACTCAGGCTGCGGCACAGACCTAGGCCAGTTCCAGCCAGGGCGGTGCGAGGTCCTCGAGCCTCAGCAGCCTGTCCCAGGGGCTGTGTCTTCACGGAATAGGCCTCACCTGGGACCCCCCGGGCTCCACCAGTGGCGGGAAACAGCCTCAGCACAGATTAGGGATGAATCCATTAGCGCAGCAGCTGGGCCCCGATCCCAGCACTTCTCAGCCATCGCAGGCCAGCCCCGCACCTCCTGGTCTGCGTTCCTGCTTCACGTCGGTCTAGGGAGCAGCGCCTCCACAGTTCCCACAGGCCTTTTCCTGACGAGGGAGGTTGGTGGACAAACCCCGGCTCCATCACTGCAGCTGCTCTCAGGCTAAACTGAGGCTCACCCTCTGCCTCTTCTACCAGCCGTTCTAAGTCCCCTCTCGCTCAGCTGGCACCTTGGCAGGCCTTTGGGGTGTCCCTGGAGTTATGCAAACCTCCTTCCCTGAGGGCCGAGTCCTGGCAACCCCGGTGTGCACAGCCCAGGGGCTGCAGGTGCCTACTGAGAGCTGCGGTGTGACAGGCAGCGGGAGGCGGCCCCAAGGATCAGCCGGGGGCCACACATAGTCCTCTCTGTCTCCATTTATTTATTTATTTATTTTCTTTTTTGGCCGCCCCATGGCATATGGAGCTCCCCGGCCAGGGATCAGATCCAAGCTTCAACCTAAGCTGCAGCTGTAGGAACACTGGATCCTTATCCCACTGTGCCCCGGGTGGGATCAAACCTGCATCCCAGAGCTCCCAAGACTCCGCCTATCCCATTGCGCCACAGCCGGAGCTCCCATTTATTTTTAAAAGCTATAAATGCTCTTTCATTTCTTTTCTTTTTAGGACCACACCCATGGCATATGGAAGTTCCCAGGCTAGGGGTCCAATCGGAGCTGTAGATGCCAGCCTATGCCACAACCACAGCAACACTGGATCCTCAACCCACTGAGCAAGGGCAGAGATCGAACCCGCAACCTCATGGTTCCTGGTCGGATTCGTTAACCCCTGCACCGCGACGGGAACTCCTCATGCCCCATTTTTAAAAGGCAGCCTAGCCTTCTGGGGGCTTTATCATCCCTCTGCAGTGCTGACAGCTTAGCCGTGACCAACAGCGCCCTCCTCTCTTAAACATTGTCTTCCCATCTTCGCCTTTGAAGGGCAGTTTCCACCAGCAGAACCTTCTGCTTGGCTCACCACTGACGACATCTTTTTGGTTTGTTTTTTGCTTTTTAATTTTTGAATTTGTATTGAAATATAGCTGATTTACCATGTAGTGTTAGTTTCAGTGAACCGTCAAGTGATTCAGTTACACATGCATATATCTGTATCGCTATTCTTTTTTTTTACATTCTCTTCCATTACAGGACATTACAAGAGTATAGTTCCTAGGGTGCTATCACTAGGTTCTTGTTGGTTATCTATTTTATATACAGCAGTGTGTGTATATGTTAATCCCAAACTCCTCATTTAGCCCTCTCCCCTTTGGTAACCGTAAGTTTGTCTTCTGTGTCTGCATCACTGACTTTAGCAGCCGGGCTGCCACCATGTGTCAGGGGCGCTCTGTGGTCACTGAGAATGGTGCCATCCAGGCCTTCACCCCGTTCTGGGACCCCTCCTGGCACCACTTGTGTCAGCTCAGGTGTTTGGTGAAGTAGGTACGAAGATGGGTTAGACGGTGAGATGCTGGGAGGAGGGAGGAAGGAGCAGGAGATGGCGGCGGAGAATCTTGGCCCTCGATGCAAACAGACCTCATCCTGTTGGGAGGGAGAGCGATGGAGAGAGGGGGAAAGAGATGCCCAAGAGAAGGAGCCTGCCCAGCAGGGGGCGCTCTCAGACAGCTGGGCGGGGCCGAGGGCGTGTTTGAAAGAAGTTGTCTACGCAGGAGACGTGGACCTCCGGAAGGGGTTTGAACCCGCGCCCCGCCTGTGTCATGGGGGCAGTGCGTGGGACAAGTGGCCTCAGCAGAGACAAGGAGATGAAGCCAGAGCGAGGAGCTGGGGCTGGCTGGCTGGCTGCCGTCTGCCCACAGGGAGAACGCCGGGGCCTGCATCCCCATGGCTGACAAGTCAAAATCCCAGGACCGTGGGCTCCAGGGAAAAGGAGGTTCAGACAGCTCCCCGAGGTGCTCCCAGCGCTCAGGGATGGGCCTCCTCCAGGCCAGCGGGAAGCAAGGCCCTGACCAAGAGAGCCGGCCAAGCGCCACATGTCAGAGAAAGAGCCGTAGGATCCCACTTAGCTGTGGGATGGAAACAAGCTGAACTCAGAAACAGGGTAGAAAGGTGCTTGTCAGGATGGGCAGGTGAGAAATAGCGAGACGTCGGTCAAGGGTATGGACTTCCAGGGATAAGATGAGTGAGTTCTGAGTGCTAATACACAGCGTGGTGACTGAGTTTACAGCACTTTACTGCATCCTTGAAAGGTGCTAAAAGCATAGTTCTTAAATGGTCTCACCCCCCCCTCCACACACACACACACACACACACACACACACACACACGCGCGGTAAATAGATGAGAGGATGGAGGTGTTAACTAACCCCACTGTAATCATTTCACGCGGTAAATAGGCGAGAGGATGGAGGTGTTAACTAACCCCACTATAATCATTTCACAATATAGTCACGTATGGAAGCATCACATTGCACACCTGAAACTTACACGTTTACAATATCTCAGGAAACCCGGAGAAAAAGCCCCGTCGTCACAGCTACACATTTTCAGGTTCTCTTGGTCCGGTGTTAATGAGGCAGCACTTTGTTTGGGTTTTTTTTTTTTTTTTTTTTTTTTTCTGATGTGAAAGCTCAAGTGTGCATGAGATTTAATTACATCCTGAGGAAAGCCTTCGTTAGACGCGAAGGAGCAAGCTCAGCGGCAAGTGTGCATCCTCATATGAGTTTGTAAATCTCATGATAGTTACAGCCTTGATTTATGTAGAAAATGTGTCTTTTCCTCCCAACTCTTACCATGTGTATCCAGCAGAGGCTGGAGAAGATGGGGCAGATGTGGCAGGAGGTGAATGAGGAGAGTGGAGTGGAAAGATCTAGCACCTGCCCATCCGGTGTCTTGATTCCAGGGGCTGGGGCTTGGCAGAGGTGGGGGGGCCTCGGGAGCAGGGAGGGAGCACGTCCATTCAGCTCCTGAGACTTCCCTGAAGGGACTCTGAGGCCCCACACTGTTTTGGGCTTGGAGAGTTTCAGGAGTTGGGAGAGGAGGAGGGGAGAAAATCGTGCCTCCAGTGCCCCGAGGCAGGAAAAAGCCTGGCGCGTCTGAGAATCTAAGGAGAGTCCAGGCAGCCGGGCATCTGGAGAGACGGAGGATCAGGGCCTGAACGGAGGCTCTGGTGGGTGGGATGTCTGGACAATGCAGAGCAGAGGCCCCGTGATGAGTCTGAGGCTTTGAGAAGCCCAGGGGCGGCGGGGGCGGGGTGGGGGGGGGGAGGCGGGGGAGTTAAATAGAGCTGGTGCCTGGTCAGGGCCACCTTTTCTAGAAGCTCTGGCAGCAACTGTAGAGAGTAGATTGGAGGAGGCAGGAGGCAGTTGTAGGGGCCAAGGTCATGAACAGGCAGTTCATTGACGGGAAAACACAACAGCCAGCGCCCCAGGGCAAAGACACTGAGCCTCGCTTGTAAACAGGAAAGTGCAAATGAAAACCACAGTGAAATGTGAATCACACCCATCAAGTTAGCAACAGTGGAGCAGCTGTCAATACCTTTTTGGTGAGAATGTGGGAAAACGAGCTCTCCAAGCCGGCAGGAGGACAGTTTAGCAGAATCTAATGAAGTTGCAGATGCGTCATGTCAGCAGTTCTGCTTGCAGGGATAAGGCGGCGTATGAAGGTTTATTAGAGCATGGTTTGTAATGCAGAAAACGGGGCTGGGCTGGGGTAACCTCGACATCCACCGATAGGGAAATAGCTGTGTGAATTGGGGTAAGTTCATACCATGGAATTTATATAGCAATGAAAATGAACCTGGGCCACTCATGCTAAAGAGAGACATCTGAAAACATAATGTTAAGTGAAAAAAGGAAGTTGCAAGCAGAAGGATTATATAGCATTTGGTATCACTTATATAACACTTTTTTTTTTTGGCTGTGCCTGCAGCATGTAGACGTTCCCAGGACAGGTACTGAACCTGCACCACAGCAGTGACCTGGGCCATTGCAGTGCCAATGCCGGAAGCTTAACCTCCTATGCCACAAGAGAACTCCTTATATAATATTTGAAATGCAAAATACGTGTATTTGCAGACTTATATGTATGTGCTGAAAGGAAAAAAAAAAAAAAAAGAGAGAAAGAAAGAAAGGAGAAGTTCCCGTTGTGGCTCATCAGCTTAAAAACCCCAACACAGTGTCCATGAGGACGCAAGTTTGATTCCTGGCCTCGCTCAGTGGGTTAAGAATCCAACATTGCCACAAGCTCTGGTGTAGTTCACAAATGTGGCTCGGATCTGCCGTTGCTGTGGCTGTGGCGTAGGCCAGGAGTTGCAACTCCAATTTGACCTCTAGCTCCGGAACTTCCATATGCTGCAGGCGCAGCCACCTTAAAAAGAAAAAAAATAACAATAAGAAGGAAAGAGGACATCAGCTTTAGAACAGTGGTTACCCCAAGGGAGAAAAGATGAGTGATGGGATTTAGAGTCATAAAGAGAATTTCAATTATATCTCATATTGTCATCCTTTTAAAAATGCGATACATTTGGGAGTTTCTGTCGTGGAGCAGTGGAAACGAATCCGACTAGGAACCACGACGTTGCAGGTTCCATCCCTGGGCTCCATCAGTGGGTTAAAGATCCAGCGTGAGCTGTGGTGTAGGTCACAGATGCAGCTTGGATCCTGCCTTGCTATGGCTGTGGTGTGGGTGGGCCGGCAGCTGTAGCTCTGACTGACCCCTAGCCTGCGGCGGGTGTGGCCCTAAAAAGCAAAAAAAGAAAAAAAAAGGGATAGGTTTCACGGCTTATGTTAGCATTTATAAAGTCTGAGTAGTAGGTTGCTTACGTATATGTTATAACATTTTCTCTACTTTTGTATGTTGAAAATTCTTTATTAAGAAAGCTTGGAGGGGAGTTCCCTGGTGGCCTAGAGGTTAGGGATCTGGTGTTGTCTCTGCTGTGGCAGATCCTGGGAACTTCCACCTGCTGCAGTCCCTGGAAAGAAGGAAAGAAAGAAAGAAGGAAGGAAGGAAGGAAAGAAAGAAGGAAGGAAGGAAGGAAGGAAGGAAGGAAGAGAAAGAAAGAGAGAGAGAGGAAGGGGGGAAAGGAGGGAGGGAGGAAAGAGAGAAAGAGAAAAGAAAGAGTGGGAGGCTGGCCGCGGGTGGGGGTGATTCCAGCACCCAGGAGAGAATTCATAGGAGAAATTTCGGTGGCAATGAAGAAAGGGCAGGTAGAAAGCAGAAGGGGCTGATACTTGCTGTTATAAAGCGGAGAAGGAAGAGTCAAGGAAGGCCTCCAGCCTCTGGCGGGAGCAGCCAGGTAGACGGAGACAGAGAACAAGGAAAGAGGTGGGTGTGAGAGAGTCACAACATCGGGCCTGAGCGTGTGACGTCCCAGCGCCACTGGATCAGGGGGGCATTGATCCCTGAGGTGTGTTCCAGGCTGGAGAGGCAGCTGCTATCCGTGATGATTCAAGCCTGGGTAAGATCGCCAATGGAAGGGCTGTCACGTGGGAAAAGGACGGTGTGCGTGGTACCCCTGCCCATCACTGCCAGGCAGAGCAGGAGAAGGGGGTGGTGTGATGAAGGGCAGGGTCCCCTGTGTTATGGGTGAGGACCCGGACCTGCACGCCTTTGGGAAAAGCAGTTGGGCCACAGGTATCAGAGGCCTAAAAATATCAGTGGCTTTGCTTGCACCTAACGATCGACTTGAGGGAAATTCAGGACTAGGGAAAGAGCTTTAGGCCAAAGATATTTCTATTCATCATAGTGAAAGAGAAAAATAAATAATGCACTATAACTATAACATATCATCTGCCCACTGTGAAACAAAAGAAGTTCTAACAGATGATGTTTACAAAGCTTGTAATAAGGTGAGGAAATGCAATAATATTAAAGGGGAAAAAATCAGGATTCCACATACTATCTGGAGAACGAGCGTAACTGCACACGTGCAAATCAACAACAGCAGCAGAAACTTATATGTTGAAAGCATATTAGAAGGAAATACACCAAAACGTTATTTGGTTGATTTGCTTTTTTCCCTTGTCATTTTTCTGTATCTCCTGTGTTTTGTTTTGTTTTTTTTTTTTTGGTTTTTGGTTCTTTTTTTTTTTTTTTGTCTTTTTGCTTTTTCTTAGGGCTGCTTCCACAGCATATGGAGGTTCCCAGGCTAGGGGTCCATCAGAGCTGCAGTCACCACAGCCACAGCAACACAGGATCCAAGCCACATCTGTAAACGATGCTGCAGCTTGTGGCAAAGCTAGATCCTTAACCCACTGAGCAAGGCCAGGGATTGAACCCACAACCTCATGGTTCCTAGTTGGATTCGTTAACCACTGCGCCATGGCGGGAACTCCTCCTGTGTTTTCTAGGATGAATATATCTCCTTAAGAGTGGAATACACATGCACATTCTTTTCCAAAGAAAAATTCGTCTTAAAGCATTGCACTCAGAGTTCCCATTGTGGCTCAGCAGGCTAAGAACCTGACTAGAATCAATGAGGATGTGGGTTCGACCCTGTCCTCACTCAGTGGGTTAAGGATCTAGCTTTGCCACAAGCTGCTGCATCGTTTACAGATGTGGCTTGGATCCTGTGTTGCTGTGGCTGTGGTGACTGCAGCTCTGATTCGACCCCTAGCCTGGGAACACCCATGTGCTGCAGGTGTGGCCTTAAAAAGAAAAAAAAAAAAAAATGCGTTGCACTCCAGGTGTGGAAGTGTGCCTTGTTTGGTAAATCAAGGTAGGGTACAGTCCCCCTGCTTATGAGAAGGAGCACAAACCGGAAAACCCTGGGACAGTGCCAGCCCCGGTGGTCACGTGACTTTCTACTGCATCATGGTTGGGGTTCCGCTTCGGTAGCCTTTTTATTTTTCCCCAGAGAAAGCAATCATCTTGCATTCTTTATCATATTTCCCAAAAAGCTTCAAGTGAGGAGAACACAGGCGATAAACCCCAAAGGGCACCACAGATTGGCCAGCTCCAGGCACACAGCGGGACTTCACGCAGTACAGCAGCCATGAGCCACGTGTGGCTATTTAAATGTAGAGTTAAATGAAGGAAATGAAGTCAAATATAAAGTTCAGTTTCTCAGTCACACTAGTCACATTTCAAACGCTCAGTAGCCGCACACGTGTAGCAGCTACATGTGGACAGAGCAGAATATTTCCAGCACTGCAGAAACCTCTCCCGGTCAGCACCAAAGGAGAGAATCAACTGGTTTGCCCCCCATGCAAAGATGGCTCAACATTAGCACATGATCAAAGAAATGCACATTAGCAGATTAAAGGGGAAATTGCAATCCTCTCAGTAGATGTCAACAGGAATTCCCATAGTAGCTCAGCACAAACCAATCTGACTTGTATCCATGAGGTTGCGGGTTCGATCCCTGGCCTCCTCAGTGGGTTAAGGATCTGGTGTTGCTTGAGCTGTGGTGTAGATCACAGATGCGGCTCAGATCCCACGTTGCTGTGAACTGTGGTGTAGGCCAGCGGCTGCAGCTCCAGATCGACCGCTAGCCTGGGAACTTCCACATGCCAAGGGTGCCGCCCTAAAAAGACAAAAAAAAAAAAAAAAAGAGATGTAAACAAATATTCAGGGACGTCAAGATTTATTTATACAAGAACACATCAAGAACAGACTATGGGAAAGTGTAAAGAAAAAAGAATCCATTTATGATAACAATAAAAACCACAAGGTGTCCAGGGATAATTTCAATAACATATATACCCATAACTTTGTAGAAAAAGAATTGCAAATGATTATTAAAGGAAAGAAAAGACAACTTAAATAAATCTAGATAAAGGCCATGATCCTAGATGGGAAGATAACGTATTATAAAGATGTCAGTTCTCCTTAAACTAATCTATAAATCTATAAATTCAAAGCAATCATAATAAAATTTCCAGTAAGGGTTTTGTGGGACTTGACAAGCTGATCCTAACAATCCTAATCCAGAAGAATTAAAGACCAAAAATAATTGAGACACTCTTAGAGAAAAAGGAAAAAAAGAGAAAGAGACTTGCCCTACCCCTTATTCATTCATTCAACAAATACTTATGGAACCCCTACTGTGTGCTCTATCTTTAGATGCTGGGAATATAGCAGTTAACAAAATGGTCATGGATGCCCTCGTAGAGCTTAGTAATGTTGCAGATATCAGGACTTGCTCTAAAGCTACAAGAATTGAGATGCTGTGTGTGGGCACAGAGCCAGACAAGCAGAATAGAGAGATCAGAAGCAGAAACCTGACATGGGATGTGGTTTGACAGAGGAAAAGTACATCCCTATGGAGAAAAAAATTCCTCACCACAGACAAAAACCAATTATAGGTGGAATAGAGACCTAAAGTGAAATGTAAAACGTTAAAACACTCAGAAGAGGGAGTTCCCATTGTGGCTCATTTGTAATGAACTGGACTCGTATCCATGAGGACTTGAGTTCGATCCTGGCCTCGCTCAGCGCATTGCCATGAGCTGTGGGTACGTCGCAGACATGGCTGGGATCCTGTGTGGCTGTGGCTGTGGTGTTGGTCAGTGGCTGTGGCTCAGATTCGACCCCTAGCCTGGAAACCTCCATGTGCTAAGGGTGTGGCCCTAAAAAAAAAAAAAAAAAAAAAAAGACTACATAAATAAATACAATTAAAACATTTAGGAGAAAATATAGAAAGATATCTTGGTGACTCTGGAGAAGGGAACTATTCCTTATGAGATATGAAAAGCAGACGCCATTACAAAATTATTGATAAATATGACTATATAAAAATCTACAACTTTCATTCAACGAAAGTCCCTAGAGTTGAAATAAGCCACAAAGTGGGAGAAGATATTTCCAAAGCATATAACTGAAAACGAATAATTATTCAGTATATATAAGGGACTGCTACACATCAACAGAAAAAGGCAATACATTAGAAGATGACCAAAGAATATGAGTAGGCAATTCATGGAAAGGAAACTCAAAAAAGTGACAAACACTGAGAGAAAGAAGTTTAGGGCAATGCAAATTAAAACAACAAAATAATTGCACAAATCAGGTTGGCAAAGAAAAGAACAAAATTAAAGAAAATAATTTGGCCAAAGAAGAAGTCTACACACTACTAGTAAGAGTGTAAACTGACTGAACCACAAGAGACATAATGAGGCCAAGCTGAGATGTGAAATATGCATGCCCATGGCCTTTGCAATTCCACTCTCTGAAGGAGAGAGACACTCTTCCACGTGAGCACAAAGAGACCTGTGTTAGAAAAATCATTGCACAGAAAAGCAGATTAATAGTTGCCTGGCTGACTGGGACTGGGAATTAATGGTAAGTGGGCCTGGAGACTTACTGAAATGATAGTGAAATGTTTGAATCCTGGACATTCGTTGCACAACTTGGTAAATTTACTAACAATCGTTAAATTGTATACCTAAAGTGGGTAAACTATATGGTATGAAAGTTATATCTAAATAAAGTTGGTTTTAAATCACCACTGCAGACTTATTTGCAATGAATAAAAAATTGAAATAGCCAATAATTTTGTAACTTGATTATTGTAGAGGATCAACTGAATACAATAAAGTGGTTCGAATAAATAAACCGGAGCTATTAATATCAACATGGATAAACCTCCAGAAGAAAAAATAATGACTGAGGTGGTAAAAGCAACTTGCAAAATAATACCCATAATGTAAATGGTGATATTTACCTAAAAATTGAAAACACACAGAGAAATACTGTATAATGTTTATGAGTACATTATAAACGCAGTGATGGCGTAGAAATGCACAGGAATGATAAACATCAAATTCAAGATAGCGATTGCGTCTGGAGAGCCAGGAATGGGGATACAACTGTATCTGCAATGTTTCATTTCTTTAAAATAAGCATGGGAAGATGTTACAAACCAATTCAAATGTTTGTCATGATAGTCTCTGCAATTTTCTGTGTATTCAAAATAGTTTACGAGTTTTAAAATACAACATAAAAATGTATTTTATTTGCCTTTCCAGTTGTTCGTGATACCCACACCTCTTGCATCTTCCATTAACAAAGAGCTGTAACTGCCAGTGTGCAAGTATGGTGAGTTTTACCTATATTCTAGAAACATTGTCCACTGTTTACTGGTTACTGGCCTCAGGCACTGCTGGAGGGTTAGAGCTGGAGCGCTGTCAGTCGGCCAGAGGCCAGGTCAATAAAAGTTGTGTACAACAGTGACACCTACTGGTCAGAGAAGGTACTTACTTTGTGCTCTTGGGTCTGAAAGGCTGGGAAGCCGATGAACAGTCCCCAGAAGACCTAAACTAATTTGGAGAATTTCAAAGGTGCTTTTCCTCTCCTTCCAGGGTTAAGGGACCCAAGCTCTCAGCCGTGAAGAAGCCTCCTCCTGGCAGCTTCCACGCCACCAAGGCAACACCTGAGCACTTTAAAAATAACGCCTCTGAAGTTTCCGTTTGTGGCTCAGCAGGTTACCAACTTGACTAGTATCCATGAGGATGCGGGTTCCAACCCTAGCCTTGCTCAGTGGGTTAAGGATCCAGCGTTCCTGTGAGCTGTGGTGTAGGTCAAAGACGTGGCTCAGATCTGGCGCTGCTGTGGCTGTGGTGTAGGCCCCAGCTGTAGCTCCAATTTGACCCCTAGCCTGGGAACTTCCATATGCTGCAAGTGAGGCCCTAAAAAGGAAAAATAAATAAATAGATAAATAAATAAATAAAAATAATGCCTCAAATCCACACACAAAGTGAGATCTGAGGGGCAGAGATATTCAGTAGGTGGGTAGGAAATCCTGCAAGGAGTGGGGGGGCGTGTACTTCTATCCATTTCAAAGCAGGCTGGTTAGTTAGTGATGCTGCATAAATGGGGAGGCAGTTTTCAAAAATCACGAGGTGTCAAGGCGGAAGAGACGTTGGAGTTCCTATTACCAGTTCCCCACAGAGGGTGGATGTCCTGAAATATCAGAGAATGTACACTTGACCAAGAATAAGATGGACTTGGAGTTCCCCTTGGGGTGCAGTGGAAATGAATCCGACTAGGAACCACGAGGTTTCGGGTTCAACCCCTGGCCTCGCTCAGTGGGTTAAGGATCCGGCCTTACCACGAGCTGTGGTGGCAGACATGTCTCGGATCCCGCGTTGCTGTGGCTGTGGCATAAGCTGGCAGCTGTAGCTCCAATTAGACCCCTAGCCTGGGACCCTCCATATGCCGCAGGTGCAGCCCTAAAAAGACCAAAAAAACAAAACAAAACAAAACAGAATATGATGGACTCAAGAACATTAGTCTTTCTACTGCTTTTTGGCTTTGGCTTGAAATCCTCACTAGCCCGAGTCTTTCAAAATTAGTAAAAATCCAGCATCTCCATTTGAAAGTCGTTAAGTGAGTAGGGCAGGGAGGGAGCAAAATAGGGTTCCCCGGAGAAACCAAACCAATAGGAGAGAGAGAAAGGGAAAGAAGGACAGGGAGGCTTGTCATCGTCCAGGATCGGCTCGGCGATGACGGGGGCGAGCAAGCCCGAGATGCGCAGAGTGAGTCAGCCCGCGGGACGCAGGCGGCTGAGGCTTTCCCTTTAGTCTGAGTCCAAAGGCCTGGGACCCGGGAGAGCCCGTGGAAGGGTTCCTGTCCAAAGACCAGCAGGTGTGCAGCCCAGGAAGAGCGGACGCTGCGGCCAGAGGGCTGTCGGGCAGGAAGGACTCTGGGGGTGGGGGTGGGGGGGATCAGCCTTTTCCTTCTTCCCAGGCCTTCACCTGACTAGAGGAAGCCCACCCACACCGGGAGGGCAGCCTGCTTTCCTCAGGCTACCATCCAGACGTTAATCTCATCCAGAAACCTCCTCATAGACTCACCCAGAATACTATTTGACCAAACATCTGGGCACCCTGGGGCCCAGGCAAGTTCACACAAAATTAACCATCACGGTCAGTAAGAGGTAACCTGGTCTGAGGGAGGCAGGTGCCCACTGGGCACCCCAGGTCCCCCGGCAGAGGGCCTGGTTCCCTAGGGTCCAGTTTTGTGTTCCTGGAAAATGAGTTGCCAGGCTTATATCAAAACCCTCTTCTTGGAGTTCCCGTCCTGGCTCAGTGGTAATGATCCCGACAAGTATCCATGGGGACGAGAGTTCGATCCCTGGCCTCGCTCAGTGGGTTAAGGATCCCACGTGGCCGTGCGCTGTGGTGCAGGTCGCAGATGCAGCTTGGATCCCACATGGCTGTGGCTGTGGCTCAGATACGATCCCTAGCCTGGGAACTTCCATATGCTGCAGGTGCGGCCCTAAAAAAAAAAGACAAAACCCTCTTCTTTCCCTTCTCCAGGAGACATTCCAGTCATTGTGGGTAGGCAAATGGAAACAGGGAAAAGCACTTTCAGGTCGCATTTCGGGACTCTTTGGATCTGGCCTTTTGCCTCAGGGGTCATCGATGTGTGAGGAAATGGGGTCACCCACTGTCTGGTTTGCCCAGGACTGAGGGGTTTCCTAGGGACAGAGGACTTTGAACGCTCAAGTTGGGACAGTCCCGGGCAACCTGTCACCTAAGGATCCCTGCCCTGCCCAAGGAGCCCAAGTGGCTCCTGGTTCTCTGTCTCCTTTGGTTTAGACACCTTGTCAGCTCTGCACCCACAAACCTGTCCCATGGTTTTGTGGCCCAGGGACTCCAAGGCCAGGGTCAGTGGCAACTTTGGACCCCAGATGTTTTCTTGGTGGCGCAGTAACAGTGGGTGCTTGGTGGCTGCTTCAAGTCACTGCTTTTGCAGCCCTTGATGTCATAACAGTACTGTCATGGGGCAAAGCCCTGCCCACAACCCAGAGCTGCGCTCAGATTATTGCCAACAGAGTGCCCTCTCCTGGGGGCACCAGGCTGTCGCCACTGTGGAGCACAGGGCGGTCAGTTCCCTGCAGGAGCAGCTTTAACAAAAGCCCTTAGAGATGGTAGAACCTGCAGGGACCCAGGCTACAGGCACATATTTCTTTTTCTTTTCTTTTCTTTTCTTTTCTTTTTTCTTCATCTTTTGTCTTTTCAGGGCCGCACTCACATCATATGGAGGTTCCCAGGCTAGAGGTTTAATCAGAGCCACAGCTGCTGGCCTCCACCAGAGCCACAGCGACGCCAGATCCAAGCTGTGTCTGTGACCTACACCACAGCTCACAGCAATGCCAGATCCTTAACCCACTGAGCGAGACCAGAGCTCGAACCCACAACCTCAAGGTTCCTAGTTGGATTCGTTTCTGCTGCGCCACGACAGGAACTCCGAGCCAGCCACATGTTTCTGCAGTGTGGTCCCTGCTCCACAGAGAGATGCAGGAAGATTCGTCCCTCAGACCAGCTTCCATTCTTTTCCTTTTCTTATTGCTTTTGTAACAGCTTATTGAGGTATAATACACATACCTACAAGCCGCCCATTTAAAGTATATGACGCAACGGTTTTTGGTACATTCACAGAGTTGTACAACCAACGTCATGATCAAATTTAGAACATTTTCATCACGCCCTGTAGCCTTTAGTCATCCCCCCCTTACTTCTCCCAACTGGCACCAGAAATCAGATTACATTTTCTAGAGTTTTACAGAAATGGAATCATACAGTAGCTTTTCCTGTTTGATGGGCTTCTTTGACTCGGCATCATTATTTTGAAATTAATTCATGTTACACCTGCTTTTACACCGTTCTTTACACGGCTGAGTGGCACTCCATTATATGGTTACGCTACAAGCTGTTTATTCAGTCACTTGATAATAGACATTCAGGGTGTTTCCAGTATTTGACTATCACAAATAAATCTGCTATAAAAATTTATGTGTTGGAGTTCCTGTTGTGACTCAGCAGGTTAAGGACCTGATGTCCCTGTGAGGATGTGGGTTTGACGCCTGCCCTTGATCAGTGGGTTAAGGATCGGGCATTGCCACAAGCTGCAGTGTAGGTTGAAGATGTGGCTAAGATCCGATGTTGCTCTGGCTGTGGCGTAGGCTGCAGTTGCACCTCCAATTTGACCCCTGGCCCTGGAATTTCCATATGTCGCAAGTGTGGCCATAAAAAGGAAAAAGTTTATGTGAAAATCCTCATCCCCCCAGCAGTCCCAGCAGACAGCCATGCCTTCTGCTTCTGCTTCACAAAGAAAACAACTGTCCATCCCTGCCTGGAATGGTCTTGGATCTGAAAACTCTGCCTTGAGCAAGCCTCCCAGGAAGGAGTATCCTTCGGGCTCCCTCTGGATGGAGAAGCACTGAGTCCTCCCACCAGAGGCAGTGGCTCTAGCACAGCCCTCACCCCAAGAAGGAGGCTTGAGTCCCAGGGTCCAGGGGGCCACAGGCCCTGGCTGTGCTCAGAGACTCTGTCACAGGCTAACCCATCAGAATCCCTTTGGCTCAGCCCCCAGCAAGGAGAGGGCAGGAGCCAGCGGCAGCCATGCCATGCGACAAGCCCTGGTCAGTCTCCTTGGAGGTTTCTGGAAAGGGGTTAAAAGCTAGAGACGATGAGTGACGAGGTCCAGGGAGTCCAAAGGATAACTGCCACTCTGTCTGAGATGAGGCTGAGCTCTGACCGGGGTGTGAGCCCTGAGGGCAGGGGTCACACGGTCAGGACCTGGGGCGGAAGCAAAAGGGAACCCTCCTTGGCTCAGCGGCTCCTAGCTCACTCCGGGTAAACAAGCCGAGGAAAGCCCCGGGCCCCGGGCAAGGCTGTGCCAACAAATCAAAGGTCAGCGGAGCCATAAATCAACTGTATTTACACCAAACCCATCATGAAGAGTTATTTTAAAACAGGACTTGGCCAAAAAAATTCCCTGGAGCTGAATCAACTCAAAGAACACAAACAGAGAATGGGAAATGTCCATCTCCCTCCTCTCCCAGGCGGTAGGTCCCAGAGGCCTCCGCAGTGAGAGCGGCCCGCTCGCCCTGCAGTAGGTCCCTCCCAGATCTAAGTGTTCGTGCCTGGGGTGCCTTGAGACGATGGGTCTTGGCCAAACAGCCGCTGCAGCCAGCAGACAGGCGATTGTGCGGGGTGGGGGATGGTGCCTCTCAAGATCCTTCCAACTTCCTGGGGACCAGGGCCTGCCCAGGATGCTCACCAGACTGACATCAGCCTAGTGCTACCCGGCCTCTAGCCCTGGAGGATTTTCTTTTATTTAAATATACAGGTGGGAGTTCCTGTCGTGGCGCAGCAGAAGCGATCCAACTAGGAACCATGAGGTTGCAGGTTCGATCCCTGGCCTCACTCCGTGTGTTAAGGATCTGGCATTGCTGTGAGCTGTGGTGTAGGTCGCAGACGGGGCTGGGGTCTGATGTTGCTGTGGCTGTGGTGTAGGATGGCAGCTGTAGCTCTGATTGGACCCCTAGCCTGGGAACCTCCATATGCCAAGGGTGTGGCCCTAAAAAAACAGCAAAAATAATAATAATAATAATAAATAAATAAATATGCATGCATGTACAGAAGGAGGTCTGGAAGGATCTACAGCTTGGTATTATCAGATGTCAATTCAAGATGCCTGCATTTTCTGCATATTCTATAATGAATGTGTATTTTATTATTTTTTGAAGGCAAGGAATTTTGTTTGTTTAGCAAGGAATTTTTTTTCTTTCTGTTACCAAAGTTACTAGCTGTAGAAGATTTAGAAAAGTATAGGAACCAAAGAGAGAGGGTCACCTGTAATCATAATCTCCCTGCCCAGATATATTCTCTTGATCTGTGAGTAAATTTTCTTTGGTTCTTTGCTGGAAACGTGTATTTTTCAAACCAAAAAAAGAGATCATATGTTGCAGTCTTTTTTTTCTTTTCTTTTCTTTTTTTTTTTTTTTTTTTTTTTTTTTAGTGACTGCACCCACAGCATATGGAAGTTCCTGGACCAGAGGATTGAATCCAAGCCACAGCTGCCACTTATGCTGCTGCTGAGCTGGGGCCAGAACCTGCACCTCTGCAGCGACCCAAGCCACTGCAACCAGATTCTTAACCCAAGGCGCCACAGCAGGAACTCTGATACATTCTTTTTTATAACCTACTTTTCAATGTACACTCCACATTTTCTGCCATTAACACCCTCCTAAGATACGGTTTCAGTGGCTTACAGTGTGCTTTTTGTCTGTTTGTTTTGCTTTCAGTATTCTCTTAAATGGATGTAGCCTGCGTCGACTCATTCCTTCCAATGAGGTCTTCAAACAAGAAACATTTCTCTCTAAACCACAAGCAAATGGTCGTACTGCTATTCTCCAAACAGGCTTCTCATAGGCCGACATACAGTAGGACTGCATTTTCCTGCCCCAAGGGAGTTAGGTGTTACCATGTCCCTTGTTTTGGCCAATGAAATGTGAACAGCAGTGAACCTGGCCATCTGAGAGCGGTCTCTGCACTCAGAGTCCAGCCAACCTACCATGGACACAGAGCACATAGCGAAATGAACTCTGTGATTTCATTGGGGGGTGGGGACCATTTTGTTTCTGTAACATAACCTTGCTGGCCCTGCCTGCCTGGGCTCTGGGCTGATGGAGAGACAAGGTTAAAGACAGAATCCCAACCGTGGAAGGGTGTGCATCTTGTTGGGGACATCCAGCTTAATGACAAGGAAAGAGCTGGGATAGGAGCCACCAGTGACCATTCAGAGCCAGAGCACCGTGGAGCAGGCAGGAAATGTCTGGCCCCCGAAAGAGAGAGAGAAAGGGGCCCGTCTGGAGAACACGCTGCCATAAGGAGAGACGTCCTGTCTCCATCCTGTGCTTCTCATTCTTCCTCTGGAGAAAAAAAATGCCTCCACAGCCTGCCTCATCAGGAATGGCAGCCGTGAAACTCTTCGTGGCTTACTGTGGCTGGTCGTAATCAAGCAGACACTTGAAGACAAGGGCAAGGTGACTTCAGATAAAATCAACACTATTGCGGTTTTCCAATCCTATTTGAGTCATCACTCCCCACAGCTACAGGCCCTGACCACAGTTGTCATCTTCTCATTCAGCCAGTCAGTGTCCGTCAGTGTCTGCTGGTCAACCAGTAGATGTCAGTCAGTCAGTCAGAACCTGTTAGTCAGAGTCAGTCACCCAGTGTCAGTCATCAGAACCTGTTAGTCAGAGTCAGCGTGCTGATGTCTCTTGGTGTCAATCTGTCAATCATTGTCAGTCAGCATCTGTTAGTCAGCCTCTTAGTGTCTGTCAGTCAGTGTCAGTCAACCCATCAATCATGGTCAGTCAGCCGGCCGGTCGGTGTCTGTCAGTCATGGGGTCAGTAAATACAGCATCCAGCTGGTTTCTGAGTGCTGTGCCCATCTGCCTCTGTTTAGTTCCGCAGCACCCTTCCTGTTTCTGGGCAGGGGGATAGGTGCGTCATTCCTCCATGAGGACAGAGAGGTGACGTTGTTTCCTCAGGAATTCAGATTAAAGTAATTACCAAGTTGGGTCAGACCTTCGACCCTTCATTTTCAGCCTGGCTGCCAGATGCTGGGCTGAGCTGTCGTGATCCAGAGAGCTTCCTGAGGGCATCGGCTCAAAAGTGACTGAAAGGGAACCAGGTCACCTTTAGACTCTGAAGAGCCACTTCCTCCCCCACAGGGGTTTGGCAGTCTCCCACCTAGGTGCTCATCTGGCCACAGTCCCAGGACTAGCAAGATCAACACAATGATACCTCGGGCGCTGTAGCAGCAGCCCCTTCCAACTTCCTCCCACAGACAGCTGTCTGTGGATGCAATGAAGGGAGCAGCGAATAAACACACAGCTCCCATCTCAGGTGGGGCCAGCATTGGGGGGTGGAGGAGAATGGGGCCATCCTAAGGTCTGGTGCACTTGAAACCCAGCTGGACCCTACAGAGAATTCCCCAGGGACAGACCTCCTGTTTTCCCCCACTTCTTGCTTATAGAAAAGCTTTGGTCTCCTAGGCTTTCCCCGAGTTCCAAAGAACAGTCTCAAGGGGTTCCCATTTTGGCTCAGTGGTAACAAGACTGACTAGTAGCCATGAGGATGCAGCTTCCATCCTGGCCTCACTCAGTGTGTCAAGAATCTGGCATTGTCGTGAGCTGTGGCTGTGGTGTAGGCTGGAAGCTGCAGCTCCGATTCAACCTGTAGCCTGGGAACTTACATATGTCACACATGGCACCCTAAAAAGCAAAAAAAAAAAAAAAAAAAAAAACAAAAACAGACAACAGACTCAAGCAGTTAATGATTAGAGAAATGGAAAAGCAGAAACAAAGGAAAAGCGGTCAAGCAAAAAAGCAATAATAACCTAAATAATAAGTCAGCCATAAAAAGAATCACAAGACTGCTCGTTTCTCCTTGAGGGTTACAGATAAGCTTCTGACTCACATTTTTAAGTTGTTTTTACGGAAGCCAGGGCCCCACCAGGTGAAAACTGCCAACCACACACACGTGGACCATAGACTGGTGGGACCAGAAAGTTGATGACTGAGATTCTCGAAACATCACCTGTTACCTCACCTCTAACCAATCAAAAAACTGCCCACGAGCTGATATGGACCCTAAAACCCTCACCCCTAATGTTGCCTTAAAAAATCCTGCCTGAAAGCCACTGGGAGTTTAGGTCTTTTGAGCCCGAGCTACCCGTTCTCCTTGCCTGGTGCCCTGCAGTGAACACTGTACTTTCTTCCACCACAACCCAGTGTCAGCAGCTTGGCTTTGCTGTGCATAAGGTAGCTGTTCTGTCTGCCTGAACACTGTTCCCACTTCTTCAAAGGAACTGCTCACCACCCCTAACAACTCCTCACAAACCATGAGGATTCACATGTGAGTTGACAGTCAGTGCAGCCCTCATGCTGGCCAGAGGTGGGCCTGAGACCAGCTGGACCTCTCAGTGTCTGGTTGGGGTGGACACATGATCCAAGTCGGGCCAATCAGAATTCTTCCCAGGATTTTTCTGCAGCTGCTTAAATTTTTTTTTTTTTTTTTTTTTTTTTTTTTTAAAGGCTGCACCCGAGGCATATGGAAGTTCCCAGGCCCATCGGAGTTGTTGCTGTCGGCCCACGCCAGAGCCACAGCAACCCCAGATCCAAGCCGAGTCTGCAACCTACACCACAGCTCATGGCAACGCCAGACCCTTAACCCACTGAGCCAGGCCAGGAATTGAAGCCACAACCTCATGATTCCTAGTCAGATTCGTTTCTGCTGCGCCATGACAGGAACTCCTCATGGTGGGATTTCTGATTCCAATTCATTCCTCCAGTTCTCAGAGCCCCCTCCCCATCACCATTCCTCAATGACTCTTCCACTCACCATCCCCTCCTGTGCTTTTCCCTCCCACAGGAGACTTTTCTCCCAGAGGCAGAGAGCCATCCTCGTGCCAGCTGGAAGTCAGATCTTTGCTCCTCCTCTGAGCTCTGTGTAAAATCTTGAGAGCAGAGATTCATTTGATCTGGAACAATGCCAACATAAGTGGCTTCCCTCGCCTCTAGGGCCCAACCTGCAGCATTCTGCTCTTGCGTCTCAAACCACCTTCCAGAGGCCTCTGGGAAAGCTCCACCAAGTAGCAAACATGATACAGCCCTGGGAGCCTCAGATCTGAGTGAGGGGGACTCTGCCTGTGTTCTTGGGAACAGCCTTCAGAACATCCAGCAAAGGCAGGTCCTCTCCTTGGGCTTTGCTGCTTCTCGGGGGAAAAGTTGAATTCCAGTCCTCTCCCTGCCACCCCCCCCACCCCCGCCACCCAAAGTGGGAAATAACACAGACTAAAGCAGCCATAACCTCAGCCTTCACACCCACAATATTTAACGTGAGAAACCAGCCTAGGGGGGAAAGTTGACACAAGAGAAACTGATATACAGTTGGACAATGGAGAGTCCATGTGTGGGTAAAGTGATTTATTTTTGGAACACAGTAACAGCTATGCAGCCTGGAGCAGTTCTTGCACCCATCCCATTCACGTTTTGTGTCACAAAGACATACCAAGACTTTGGAAAAAAATCCAAAGGGGATTACATTGAAATGTGCTGTTTCTTCACTTGTTTTTGTGCGTGTCTTAATCACAGCGAACCAAATAAAATAGCTTTACAGCTTACTAAAACTCAAACTTGTCCTCAAAGGAAGCAGTTTAAACATCTCTAACTGTAAATCAGCAATGCAGGGATTCCATGTCAGGAAACAGACCCAAGAGACAAAAGCAGCTCTAACATAAAGCTTGTCTTGTCAAAAGGAAACAAAACAAAACAACACACCATGAGGGAAATCCAATGTATCTAGAAAGAGTAGGTCCTCTTCAGGACTGAGGTCCCAAAATAATAAGGTACAATTGTGGGTGCCCTCTTCAGGAAAAAAAAAAAGAAAAAAAAAGTGAGGAAGAGACCTGGCAGAATCCATGCTAAGAAGTTGATTGAAAAAGATGCGAGGCATCACGGGGGACACCACCCGTGATTCACAGGCACACCCGTAGCTAGAAAAGCTTCCTACTTAGCCTGATTGTGTGGGGTGTGCTCTGTAATTTCCAATTCCATTCGATTTCAGGTGTGAAGACCCACTAATTCATCTTGTGACCCACCTCTGGCTCCCAGCTGCAGCTGGACAGAAACAGCTGGGGAGTGTCCAGACAAACCTTTGGGGTCCTAGTGGGCCTTATAGAGTCTTCGAGCCTGAGAAATCACTCCCTCCACGAAGTGGCCCACCTTATTCTGCAGGACATGGACCTCCAGCATCAGCCCCTGTGTCATCAGTGAAGGTCACCAAGCGCCACCAGGGGTACCACAGAGGACAAAGAAGCTGGCTTCTCCGGCCATCTTTAAAGAAGAGGGTCCACAAGGTGAGTGGACCACCGACGGCAGCCAGGTCAGGCTACAAGGCAAGACTGGGACATCACATGCGGTGGCCCCGACTAGCTCCTAAGGGTTTGCCCATGGGCTCACCCGACCGTTGGAATCTCTGGATGAGGAAGATGAGCCTGGTGACATCCGAGAGCGCGGGGAAGAGGGCCATGACGCTGTCCACCTGGTGGGACGGGAAGATGCTGCAGAGCACCGTGCGTGCCTGGGCGCGCGCGTCCACCTCGCCCGCCCGGACCTGGGCCGCGGACCCCAAATGTCCTCCGAAGGCTGTATCGTCCCAGCCCGATTCTGCCCAGGACGAGCGGTCCAGGAGCAGGCCGGCCCCGGGAGGGAGGGCCCATGGGTCGGCGGGCCGCGGAGGACACCGGTCGCTCTTCGAGGCGCCTTGGCGCGATCCACCCCGCGGGCCGGGAGGGGCTGGCTGGGACGACGGGAGCCCAGGTACCCTCCAGTCGGGACAGCGCGGCCGGGGAGGAGGGGGCGCCCGGAGGAGCCCCGAGTCGTCGCTGAGGGCGAGCCCCGAGAAGCTGCCTTCGAGAGTCGCCACGTCCGGCAGCGGCCGCGCGGGGGGCAGGCTGCGCGCTCCTGGCTCCCGGGGGCCCGACCGGGCGATGGGGCCGCCCCAGGAGACGCCCTGCTCGCCGCCCGCGCTCCGCCAGACCCGCGTTTGCGCGCGGAGCTCGTCGGCCACCGCCAGCTGCGCATGGTGCGGCCTCTCTGGGTGGTAGAACTTGCACTTGATGCCATAGGTGCATTTCTTGCCTGGATGGGGCAGGGGGAGAGGGCGCCAGGTGAGACCGCGGGTGAGAGGCATTGTGCGGGGAGGGCGGGGAGAGGGGACCTATGTGGTCTGGGCAGTGCCCTCCCCGCGGCCTTTCTCCTTGGCGATTCCTCCCGGAAGGCCCCAAGCCTACTGCAAACTTACCAGGTTTGGGGCCGAACAGGTGGGGGGGAAGGGCCCTGCGACAAAGACAGGAGGGACGAGGGTGCGGCACCCTACTTCTCCTGGTACAGGGCACTGGACACAGTGCCCCTGTGTTACCTAACCAGGCCAGGGTGGGTGTCCTCTGGGAGGTCCCGTGGCCAGGAATCTCCATGCAGTGACCTTCAGCGCCCACTTCCCCTTGAGTGGATGCTCAAGGCGTAGGATTGCACCCCCAGTGCTGACTCAGTTTCCCTGATGGTCCACATCCCTCTTGCTAACTATCGCCCTGGTCATACAGAGAAGGAGGTGATCAAATCATTTATCATCCAAACCAGGGCCCTTCTGAGAGTGGAAGGGCCCTGGATGGGCTGCCCGAGAAAGTGTGTGTGAAGAAATGACTTTGAATATTGCCTAGGGCTTCTTAAACTTCTATGAGCATGAAAAACAGGGCCTGGGGACATTGAATAACTTGCCAAAGCAAGCTAGTGAAAGAGCTGGCTAGGAGGCTGGTGTCCCTGGAGGGTTCTGGGATAGAATGATCTTTAACTCTTAATGGACAGCACCACTCAAAGTCCATAAGGGTTGGGAAGGCAGGTGGAGGGACTGTGGGACAGGATATGGGCACAAGGTGCCAGGGGAAGGGACTGAGAAAGCAGAGCTTGGGTGTGCACATGGCACCCCAGCTCCCCCAACATGGCTTTGCCCTGTGTGACTCCTGCATCCAGCCCACACAAACCTTCTCATGCAACAGGGGTCCAGACCGGCAGTTCCTCGTTACAATCACCCTGTCGAGAAACTGCTGTCCAGAGAGGTTGTTACCTCCCCAGAGTCACACAGCTGATGAAAGGCAGCACCTAGACTAGAACTCAGGCTGCTGACCACCCCCACCCCCAGCCAGGGCTTCTGACCTGAACAGGGCCCACAAGGCATGGGACACTACCCACCGTAGGGGCAGTGCTGCCAGGACGGCTCTGGGGGCTTTGGCTTCCTGCTCAGGAAGTTGTTCAGGGTGGGGCCCCGACGGCCCAGAGGGTCATCAGGAGGCATGAACCTGGAGAACAAGCACAGGGGGGTGAATGCAAGACCCTCAGGAACGCACCACTGGCACGGAGCTGGGAGTAGGCAGGGCTGGGGAGGCATGGCCTTGGTCTGATCTCTCCGTCCAGAGCTCTTTCTCCCACCCGGGGGTTGTCACAGCGTGTTACAACAACACAACCCTTCCTCCACACAGAACCAGTACAGAGCACAGCATGGACAGACCCCAGGACAGCAGCCCCTGGGCCTCCTCCAAGTGTTCCTCCCGCTGAGGTTCAAGCGCCAGAATCACTTAGGAATGCCTTGCAAAATGCAGAACCTCAAGTTGGTCAGGAATCTGCATTTTAATAACTTCCCAGGTGACTTTTATCCACTAAAGCAGAAGCATCATTGCACTAGGGCTCCCCTGGGTCCTAGTCTGAAAGCCCCTCTAAGCTGCCTTCCAATGTCCTCAACAGAAAGCTAGAGACCCCTGGGGGCCACCAACAGCCTCTCTCGTCCCCTGAGCGCCATTTCTCCTACATTGCCCCACAGCTCTGGGCCTATCAGGTGGGGAATAAAAATTAACAGAGTTTGAAATACTGGTTGACGGGTCAGGGAGGAAATGGGTCCCAGGTGCAGGCTGCACACAGGTGCGACCACACAGGCAGCCTCAGTGCAAGATCTGCCCCCTCTGCCAAACCGGGGAGGGGGATGGGATGGGGGCAGGGCCCTGCGTTTGGTCTCAGCATCCCCGGGCTGCCGGACCCCTGCCACGTCAGTCCCTGTCGCACCCAGCCTGGGCCAGCCCCTTTCCTTCTGCATTAAGTCTAAGGAGGAAGGGAATGTCCCAGGGCTCAAAGGGGAAAACAACATTCCTCAGAAGGAAAACCCTCGCGTTTAGCACAATCCACTTTTTTATATGAATACTTTTGTTCCCAGGAGGCACTTCCCTGTCACGCAAAGGTCCCACTAGAGGGGTTGTGGATTCTATTTGGGGGCCTGTTTTTATGGGCTGGTTTCCCCCTAAGAGTCGAGGGTCATGCTGGGGTCGCCCTTGCAGACTGCATCCACCAGGCCAGCCCCAAGCTGGGCCATCCCGGGTCCAGGGTAGCTTTCCGTGGCTCAGATCCCAGCTACACAGCCGGCTTCTCAGAGTTGGGCCCAGACCAAGAATCTGGGGAGCCACCCAGCGCAGTTATTAAAAGTTCCCAAAGGCTTCACCTCCTGCTCTTTCTCGGGCCTCACAGCTGGGAGCTGGGCCAAGAGGGCCCTATGGACGTGCCCAGGGCTTGCGGCGGGTGTCCTCGCCCTCAGGCAGGCGGCAGGCTCTGCCCTCTGGCAGCCGGGGACCTTCGAGCAGGCCCTGAGCAGAGGCCAAGTTGTCAAAAGCACTTGGCCTGGGCCCCAAGCTGTCGCCAGGCCAGAGGCAGCCATGATCCCACAGACCTCAGTAAGGATTTTCTGGATCCCATGCTGTCCAGATTTGCCAGATTCCTCCAGGCCTGAGCCAGAGAGAGGGAGCGCCAGCCCTGTGAGTGTGGAAGGGACTTGGGGGCTGCTGCAGGGTAGTCGCTGTAACCATCTGCCCTGGGGCTTAGGAGGGGACCTCTGCCTCTGTGGCCGTAGGCAGTGGGGGCAGCAGGACCTCCTGGAGGGACAGGTCCTGGCCTGGCCTGAGGGTAACTGCTACCACTATGGGCTAAACTGCTCTCTGGTCCTCGGGATCATCTCAGAGGTTAAGGGTGACTGAGCCAAGTGTTACAGGCTTCAAGTCCCCTCCCCAGAGCCCCAGAGCCTCTGGCCATGTCTCTGTAATGGCCATTCTGCCCAATGTGACCCGCCTGGGCTGCTCACTCCCTGCTAGAGAAGAAATGGCACCTGTTCCTCACCTGGCCACCATCTAACCTGTTCCCCATGCAAATAAGGTGTCCTGCCCAAGACCAATCAGAAGATCAAATTGGGTCTCCACTCAGGTCCCACTGTGGGGTATAAAGACTGTGCAGAGTAAGTCAGGCCCTGTTTTGTTTTCTTGTTTTTTGTGGGGTTTTTTTTGCTTTTGCTTTTTTCAGGGCTTCACCAGAGGCACATGGAAGTTCCCAGGCTAGGGGTCCAATTAGGGCTGCAGCTGCCGGCCTACACCACAGCCACAGCAACGCCAGATCCGAACCACGTCTGCAACCTACACCACAGTTCATGGCAACGCTGGATCCTTACCCCACTGAGCAAGGCCAGGGATCAAACCCACAACCTCATGGTTCCTAGTCAGACTGGTTTCCACTGCACCAGGACAGGAATTCCCAGGCCCTCTTTTCTTAACCTGTGCGCACGTGAGTCCTCTCTCCCTCTCTGAAAATGTACTTTCACTTTAATAAATTTGTAAAACATCCACCGTTCCAATGCTTGGTTACAGTGAGACAGGGATGGAGGAAACTGTGCCGGTAACACAAGGATGGTTGATTCAAGGTGACAAACATCCAGCCCAGAGAGGGGGGGCGTTTTTCCCCCACAGTCAGCCAGTAAATGGCAGAACCTCAGTTTGAAACATCTCCCACGCTTTCAAAGCCCCAGCTCTTTCCACCACACACACTTATCCCCCCCAGGGCTCCAGGGTCAGGAGGTGCAGGGGGCCTGATACAGCGGCCATGTGGCCTCTCTCTGCCCATCTTCCCTTCCCCAGAGCTGCCACCTTTGACACTCACTCATCTACATCTTGTCACTGGCTGCCCATGATGCCCAGGCTGGCTGTGGCTGTGGCAGATAAAAGACACATGGTCCCTGCCCTCACAGAGTTGGGGACCTTGTCCCAAACCGCGTTCCTAAAACCCAGTGAGAGAGCCCAGAACTGGAACAGAAATTGGAATGGGAGTGATGTCCCAGCTCACCATGCCCTCCCACCTTGTGCCACGCTGTGACCCACACTCACCTCGCCAGGCTCCTGGCCATTGCCCTCAGCGTGCCTGAGGATGTGTGCACTGGACCAGTGATCTCGCCCTCCTCACCTCAGCACTGCCTAGGGGCCCTCCCCCAGCCCCTGCTAAGGGGTCTCTGCCTTGTGACCCTGACATTGCCCTCCCCCCACTGCAGCTGGTGGCTCCAGGGTGGACCTGACCCGAGGAAACCCATCAGATTCTCTTGAAAATGTCAACCAAGCAGTATTAAGACAGGGTCGGCTGCAAGATCTTTACAACCTGTGACTAAGCCCCGCTGGAACCGGACTAGGTGGCCTGGCTTCTGTGTCACCCGCTTGCCCTGACCCCCGACCCCCTCCCCTCAGTGCCAGGTTCCAGGACCCGGCGTGGGCGCCACCTACCGGTCGTTGACGAAGGAGAACATGAGCAGCCTCTGCTCGATGAACCACTTCCACTCGGGGTTCTCGCTCTGCAGGTCGCGGTAGTTGTCATTGGAGACGATGACCCCGTCCTGGTCGTAGGCCACCTTCACGATGTAGCGGTCGTCGTAGCAGACCACCCGCTTGCCGCTCACCTTGCGGGACGGCGTGTACACCAGCACCGCCTGCCTCTCCAGCTCCTCCAGCACGTGCTGCTCTGGGGACCACAGGGCAGGACCGCATGGAGAGCGCCTTCTCCAGTGGACTCCCCACCCCCAGAACCGTCCTAAGATCCGGGGCAGGGCAGCAGCTCAAGGCTCCTCTCTGATCCCCACCACATCCCCGGCCCCACCTCACACATCCCCCCCCACGTCCCCGACCGCCTCACCCCAACCCCAACCCCCCAGGCCCAGGCAGTCAGATGAAGAGCAGGGAGGTCTCCAGAGGAATTTGCCAGCAGCCTAAGGTCAAGTGGGCTCTGCCTGTGTCATGACAGGAGTCCAGAGGATGGTACCCAGCCAGGGAGACACACTTTGGAAGGAAGAGTGCAGCCACAACTCCTGTCCTGAGGTTGGTTACCTTCCACGATGCCCCTAACACAGCAGACACAGAGGCCTTCCACTGGAGGAAGACACCCCCTTTTTTTTCGTCTTTTTAGGGCTGCACCTGAGGCATATGGGAAGTTCCCAGGCTAGAGGTAGAATTGAAGCTGCCACCGCCTGCCTACGCCACAGCTACAGCAACACGGGATCTGAGCAGCATCTGCCACCTACACCACAGCTCACAGCAACACAGAAGCTCCTTAACCTACTGAGCGAGGCCAAGGGATTGAACCCGTGTCCTCATGGATGCTAATCAGGTTCGTTACTGCTGAGCCACAACAGAACTCGCAAAAGGTCCCTATTTTGACTAGACCCCTGGCACTACCTTAGGAATTACTAGGAACCCCACATCCATCTGGGATTGTCCCACATGACACAGGAGTCTGCTGGGACACCATCAGGATGCAGCAGCCCACAACTGACAGCTCTGAGGGACACAAGAATGTCACAGGGAGAGGCTGGAGTTAGGAACCTGCAGCCTGGATTCTGGCCTTGGCTCCAGTTCTCAAGTTCTTCACCCATCTCTGCACGCCAGGTTTTGCATTTATAAAATGAGGAAAATGACTCCTGCCCCTGCCTCACAGCAAGTGAGGAGACTGGACCAGTGCCTGGGGTGGGGGGCCTCTCCCCTCCTCCCCACCCCCCTCCCCTCGAAGGCTGGGAGGAGGGAGCATGTTTAGCTTGGTGCAGCCATTACAACGCCTCTTAACAGGAGCTAAAATCTGCATCTCTGGCAGGTCTACTCTTTGATCTTAGTTTTGCCTCTGGAGACACACAAAAGAAATCCCTCCTCCACCTAAGTTACCCCAAAGGTAAACTGGTACTAACTAGTGTATCCTTCCCAAGTTGTTTCTCCCCCCACCCGGTCTGTGTCCTTTCCTATATGGCATGGTTCCCAGACTTTGAAAAAGTACACAATACATGTATGGTACAGAGAATCACTTTTTATATTTTGGGTTTTTTTGGTGTTTTTTTTTTTGGCAATGCCCATGGCATGTGGAAGTTCCAGGGCCAGGGACTGAAGCCTCAACACAGCAGCGACCCAAGCCACTGCAATGACAACACCGGATTCTTAACCCAAGGCATCACAAGAGAACTCCCAAGAATCACGTTTTAAAAGGTCGTGTGTGCACGACGATCATTTTGTGACGTATAAAAAAGGTCAGATCAGTATGTGGTATGCCTGAAACTAATACCATATTGTAAGTCAATTATCCTTCAACTAAAAATTATAATTAACTAGATGCCATGTGTGCAGAACTCCCTTTGAGAAATAGAACACTGCCCGTGCTTTGAGGTCCCCATTGTCCCTCAAAGCTTGCATCTCCCTCCACTCGCTCTTAAGATAACCCAGTTTTTAGAAATTTTGTGCTTGTAATTCCTTGCTTTCATTTTTTGCAAAGCATATGTGTGTACCCTTCAAAAGGACTATTTCCAGAGTTCCCATCGTGGCATAGCAGAAACGAACCCGACTAGGAACCATGAGGTTGCGGGTTCAATCTCTGGCCTCGACCAGTGGGTTAAGGATCCGATGTTGCCGTAGGCTGAAGACTCGGCTCGGATCTGACGTTGCTGTGGCTGTGGTGTAGGCCGGCAGCTGTAGCTCCGACTGGACCCCTAGCCTGGGAAGCTCCATATGCCACAGGTGTGGCCCTAAAAAGCTAAAAAAAAAAAAAAAAAAAAGACTATTTCCAATGTGATTATGAACCTCCAGATTTTACACAAGTGGAATCATCTTGTACATATTCTTTTTTTTTTTTTTTTTTTTGTCTTTTTGCTATTTCTTGGCCTACGCCACAGCCACAGCAACACGGGATCCGAGCCGCATCTGCAACCTACACCACAGCTCACGGCAACGCCGGATCCTTAACCCACTGAGCAAGGGCAGGGACCGAACCTGCAACCTCATGGTTCCTAGTCGGATTCGTTAACCACTGCGCCACGACGGGAACTCCGTTGTACATATTCTTAGGCAACTTGTTTCTTCATTGGATATTGTGTGGCTGAGGTTTGGCGCAGAGGTTTTGCACAGAAGTCTCCTGGTACAGAAGGGCAAGGGTTCCTCTAGGGTCTGGCTCAGGAAGTGCTCTTGCCAAGTCGCAGGGAAAGGGACTTGACAAGATAATGCTGAACTGTTTTCCAAAGTGGTTATATCAAGTTACTACCCAACACAGCATCTAAGGTGACTTTGCCAGCACTTGGCATTGGCAGGTTTTGGAATTTTTCCCAGCCTGGCATGTGTATAGTGGCCTCTTGTGATTTTATTTTGCCCTTCTCTGATTACTAATACAATTGAGCATCTCTTTGTATGGTTAACAGCCCTTTGTGTTTTCTGTCAAAGGCCTATTCCTGCCTTGAGCACATTTTGCTATTGGTCCTTTGTCTTGGTCTTATTGATTTGGAGACGTTCTCTATAGATTCTGGACAATGAGCCTTCATCAGGGATACAGGATGTATAGCCTCTCCCAGTTTGAGGCTTGTCTTCATTTTCTTGTTTTGGTGGTTTCTGCTAACGAACAGAAGCTTTTATTTTAATGTAATCAAATTTATGAATCTTTCCCTGTCTCTCTGTACTTGTTGTGGTTTGTCTTCCCTACCCCAAATGATTTCCCTACTCTTTATCCGAACTATATTTAAATATTACACAACTGTCGAAAGCCACCACTCTCCATGTTCAGTGCATAAAGAATAATTTGGGAAAACCAGCTCACGATGAACACAAATATTTATCTCCCCTCCTCATAATCCCATTGGGAGGGCGTAAAGAAATATATATAAGGATGAGTGGATCCATAATTACATTAAAAATGGGCTTGAAGGGAGTTCCTGCTGTGGCGCAATGGGATCAGCGGTGTCTCTGGAGTGCCATGTCACAGGTTTGATCCCTGGCCTGGCATGGCGGATTAAAGGAAGAAGTGTTGCCACAGCTGCTGCAGCTCGGATCTGATCCCTGGCCCCACAACTCCCAAGGGGCAGCGAAAAAATAAATAAAAAATAAAGGCTGGGGGTTGCAGCAAACCCAGGGTTTTTACGCATCTTGGGAAGTCAGAAAGCAGGTGGGATCATACGAGTTGGACAGTGCAGAGGAACCACACCCAGAATGTGCACAGATGCTGATGTGGGGGTGGAGCCATTTTCCCTGAAAAGTCCCGCGTGCCTCAGTGGGAGTGGCAAGTCGGCACAAGTCAGGTGATTAACTGAGGGGCTACTCTGGGGCAGTTGCAACCATCCTTTCCTGCCTCCCTCACTATAAGGGAAGTGAAGCTAGAACTAGAAAGGAGGAGGTCCCCATGTGGCCTTTGACCTCCTAAAGGAAAACCAGCATCCTTTAGAATATGTGGTGGGCAGAGGTACCCAGCTGTCTGCCTGCGGGGTGCACTGAAGCAAAATCTGCTGGTCAACACCAATGGTCAGACCTGCCTTTTAGGGAAAGATCCAAATATCAGGAGAGAAAACCTATGGAAATTGCACAGATATGTACTTAACCAGTCAGGGTCTTTATTCACCAGTAAACACTGACAAGCAAAGAATCATCAGACTTTTGAGAAGAAGACCTAACAGCACAAAGAGGGATAGAGATGAAAAAAAAAAAAGAGAGAGAGAACTGACCCCAGAAAAACTAAATATGATTCGTGGAACTTAAAAGAATTTTTTTTAAAAAAAAGTTCTGTCTCTTTTTTCCATTTTAGTATAGAAATAGTCAAGAAGATACTGTATGCATAAAATAAGAATAGTGTTTTATTTAATAAGTAGAGGAAATCAGAAAAAGAAGAGAAGCGACTGGTAACCATTGACAGAACTGAAAATAAAACCAAAAACTTTGGGCCAAAAGGCTGGAAGAAAAAGTCAATGAAACATCCCTGCATCCCCAAGAGGCTAGCCCCACCATCACTGACTCGGCTGAAACACCAGCAATGGCTCAGCATGTGCTTCTTCTTACAGGAAAACCAAACAAACAAGCACAAACCCGTTTATTTAAAACACCGGTTCTGGAGTTCCCATCATGGCTCAGTGGTAATGAACCTGACTAGCATCCTTGAGGACATGGATTCAACCCCTGGCCTCCCTCAGTGGGTCAAGGATCCTGCATTGCCGTGGCTGTGGTGTAGGCCAGCAGCTGCAGCTCTGATTCAATCCCTAGTCTGGGAACTTCCATTTGCTGCAGATGCGGCCCTAAAAAGACAAAAAATAAATAAAACAAATAAAACACCTGTTCTTTGTAGCTTACGATATTCCTCATTGATGTAAGATTTAAAAATAAAAAAAGTCCTGGGTCTCAGTTGCCTGTGTTGTTGTTATTGTTTTTAATAATGAAGAGATTGGACCAGCTCTTCCAGTCAATAAACATCACTGGACCCAATGAATGTCTCTTTCAGTTTCTATATTCCTTGAGGGATGGGATGCAGACCCAGTCTTTCTACAGAGTGATAAAAATTGTAAGACACAATTATTTTGGGAACTTAATCATTTGTACTAAAAGATTAAATACTTAGTTCGTTTATCTATCACCAGCTATTTATTTATTGAGGACCTACCGTAGGCCAGCTACTATGCTCAGGGCATGGGCTCTGGCAAGGACCATTCATAGTCAGTGCTTTCTTGGAGCTTATAGTCCAGTGAGGAAGAAGTTCCCATCATGGCTCAGTGGAAAGGAATCCGACTAGTAACCATGAGGACATGGGTTTGATCCCTAGCCTCGATCAGTGGGTTTAAGGATCTGGCGTTGCCGTGAGCTGTGGTGTAGGTCACAGACGCGGATTGGATCTGGCATGGCTGTGGCTGTGGTATAGGCCGGCAGTTGCAGCTCCAATTTGACCCCTAGCCTGGGAACTTCCATATGCTGCACGTTTGGCCCTAAGAAAAGAAAGACAAAAAATTAAAAAAATAAAAAATAAATAGTCCAGTGAGGAAAACAGGCCACATCAAACAATTAGTAAGTAGATAATTGACTGTAACTGTCCCAGGATTACTGCCAAGGAAAGGCACATGGTAGCTCCTGAGCAGGTATCTGCTCCAGCATACCTCTGATCGGGGTATCAGATCTCGGTGGGTCTTTCCTCCAGGAAGGCACAAAAACTTTGATGTAGGTGTGTCCTCTGTCCCTGAACCAGTCTACAGCCAGCTGGATTCCCCGGCAAGAGAAGGCTTCTTTATTTCCGTGGCTACAATGAGAAAACAAAGAAATCTGTAGAGAAACAGGAAGAGTTCCTAAAGAGTGATTGTTTTTCTGGCAGAGCCTAGATCATAGTCTCATGATCAAAAGGAATTAGGCAAATCTGCATTCTGAAAATAGACATTCTTTACACAAAATATATCCCTTAACTGGAACCACGTAACTTTTGATAACAAGCAGAGGCTGTCGGGCTCCAAGGGCAATACATTCCAAGGATTAATAGACAAGATCTTCTTCAGGGAGTCCCCGCTGTGGCTCAGTGGGCTACGAACCTGACTAGTATCCATGAGGATGCAAGTTCAATCCCTGGCCTCACTCAGTGGGTAAAGGATCCAGAGTGGCCGTGAGCTGCGGTGTAGGTCGAAGACGCGGCTCAGATCTGGTATTGCCATGGCTGTGGTGTAAAGCGGCAGCTACAGCTCTGATTCAGCCCCTAGCCTGGGAACCTCCATATGCTGCAGTTGCAGCCCTGGGGAAAAAAAAAAAAATGGACAACATCTTCTTATTATCTGAAGCTGATAAGGCTCAAGAGAGGGTTGTCTATGTGTTATGGGGCCTCCCAAGTCCAAGTAAGTAGGGTCAGTGTGCCCCACAACTTCCACTGAAGCATCAGTCGATGGAGGCAAGCGGGAAAGAGTAGTGCGAGAGGCGGTTCAAGCCCAGGCAGGGACCTGCATGCCTTATTAAAGGATTTTTCCTGCTCCTAAGAGGAGGGAGATGGATTTTAAGACTTGAGGGTCTGTGTGATCTCATCTGATCGGATGTCTGTTTCAGGAAAGCTCAACCTGGCAGCACAGAGGACTAAGTTGGAAGGGAGCAAGAGTGGAGGAGGGACACCTCTAAGAAGATGTTTAGTCACCAAAGCAAGAGTGACGTGGAGCGGGCTGGTGGTGGTGTGTACGAGAGAAGAGTTTGTGAACTTGAGAGATACTAGAAGGTAAAAATCTCCAGAACGTGGTGATGGGTTGAGCACAGGGCTGATAGAGAAAAAGGTGTTGAGGAGGCTTCTAGATCTCTGGCGTGAATAAGGGGGCAGCAGGCTCCCTGAGACAGGGGGTTCTGGAGGAGGACAGCAGTTAGAGAAAAAGGTCATGAGTGGGGTTGGAGGAGCTCTGGGACCTCTAAGTGGAAATGTTAAATAAACAGCTAGGCTTCAGAAGTGAGTTCTGGGCAAGAAAATGTGTGAGTCATCCGTTTAAGCAACAGTTGGAGCCATGGCGTGGAGAGAATTGCCTGATTGTCCAGAGAGAGAGTGAGCGGCTGAGGGCTGGACCGGGAGGAACCCTGGAACTCAGCAGCTGGTGGAGTAGAGGAGGACAATCATACAAAAGAGACAAAATGCATCTACCAGAGAAGAAGGGGGTAAAGCAGAAGAGGCTGCACCGTGGAAGCCACGGGAAGGAGGCAGCCGAACGCTGCTCCCAGGGACCAGTGAAATCTGACATCCCTCAGACTTAGTCATTGGAGGTCAACGGCTACTTGCTGGAGAGGGAGACAGGTGCAGAGATTTGAGACACTGAGAGTACAGACTCAAAGGGACACAGCCGTGGATGGGAGGCAGCCTGGCCTTAAGAGTGGATCACACTCTGCTCACAAATTTCACCCCAGCCGCCCGCATTCCTTCAGCCCTTTGTCCTGATCATGCACCCCCCGCCATGCTCACCACAGGGCCTTTGCACACACTACTTGTTCCCCCCTGGGCCCAGTCCACTGCTCCTTCAGATCCCAGCTTCATCTTCACCTCCTCAGGAAAAGCATCTGCTGGCCTCTACACCCATCAGATTCCCAGCACTTGTCCTTGGAGCACCGCCCTCCTTCCTGGCACTTATTGGACACGCACCCTCGCCCCTGGGATGAACTGGGTCTCCCCCCATTTCCAGATCATAGGTTTCTTTTGCTACCTGTTGAATCTTCAGCGCTTAGCATGGTGGTGCCAGATAACTGGTAAGGGTTTAATGAAACCATGTTGAAGGAATGGATGACTGAGAAGAAATGGGTCTTGTGAGCAGCTGGAGGAGGCAGAGCCCAGGCGGAGGGAAGGGTTGGCTAGAAGGACCCTGACGCAGAAAAGGCTTCCATGTCTAGGGACCAGAAAAGGGACAGTGTGGCTGGAGCATGTGGAGCAGAGAAGTGTATGCCGGGGGGTGGGGGGGTTAGATGCTTAGTGAGCCAAGGGTTACCAAAACTCTCATACCCTTTCCAGGCAAGACTAACACCTCACATTTTCACATTTGTGCTTTCTTGGCTGTTTTCTCAGAGGGGGTTAGGGTAGGTCCAGGTTTGTAAAGAGAAAAGGGGAGTCTTGGAAACACTAATGGTATTAGACGCCGGGCTCTGTGCTGCTGTAAAACACAGGGAACTATAACCAGTCACTTGTGAGAGAACATGACCGGAGATAACACAAGAAAAAGAATGTGTGGGAGTTCCTGTCGTGGCGCAGCGGAAACGAATCCGACTAGGAACCATGAGGTTTCGGGTTGGATCCCCGGCTTTGCTCAGCGGGTTAAGGATCCGGCGTTTTGGTGAGCTGTGGTGTAGGTCACAGACGTGGTTCAGATCTGGTGTTGCTGTGGCTCTGGTGTAGGCCGGCAGCAACAGCTCCAATTAGACCCCTACCTCCATATGCCGCAGGTGTGGCCCTAAAAAAAAGACAAAAAAAAAAAGGAAAGAAAGAAAAAGAATGTATATATATATATATGTATAACTGGGTCACTTTGCTGTATACCAGAAAATGACAGAATATTGTAAAGCAACTACAATAAAAAAATTTTTGGATTTCCCATTGTGGCTCAGCAGGTTAAGAACCCAACTAGCATCCATGAGGATGTGGGTTTGCTCCCTGGCCTTGCTCAGCGGGTTAAAGATTTGGCATTGCTGTGACCCATGGTGTGGTCGCAGACATGGCTCAGATTCCATGTTGCTGTGGCTGCGGCATAGGCCAGCAGCTGTAGTTCCGATTCAACTCCTAGCCTGGGAACTTCGATATGCCGCAGGTGCGGCCCTAAAGAAAAAAATTTTTTTTAATTTTATAAAAAAATAAAAACCGGGCTTCGTGGAGATACAAGTGAATTCTACACTCCTATAGCTCCAGCAACCATGTCAGGAACGAGGCCTCACCCCCTAGATCTCCAGCTTAGAGAAAACAGCCCTTTGGCCATAGAGGCTGGGCTGTGAATCTTATGCAAACAGTAAGGAGCAAATATCAATGGCGCTGCCTGTGGTAAAAAGGAAGAGGAAGTGGAAAGCTAGTCCCTTCCGTCCCTGCAGAAGTTGAAAAAAGAAAGGAGATGGAGGAAGAATGAGGAGGCCATTAATAGGTCCTTACCCTGCACCCCCACACCTGCCCCACCTGCTGAGCTGCCCCCCCCCCACCTTGGGGAGGGCTAGAAACACGGAGGTGGGTGTGAGGAGAGGCTGAAGGCCTGTCTTTCAGCACAGTCCGGGCAGGTTGGAAGCCTCTCTGGGAATTCCTAGTTTCACTGGGCTGCAGGGTTGCCTTGGAGGAAAGCAGCCGACAGGTGAACCAGAAGTAATAGCCCTGGATCCCTTGCCTCTCCAGGCCTGGAGGACTGTGGGAGGCCTGGAAATGGACACCGAGGCCCCCACCAGGGGGGTAGCCCTTTAAGCCAGCATGGCTCCCCAGAAGGCCGAGGGGAACACACGACCCTCTGTTGACCATTCCAGAAGCGGGGCCAGCCCAGCCTCTCTGCAGCAGAGCCCAGGGAGGGTCCTGGACCCCTCCCCCAGCCCACACCAGGCCTCAAAGCCCCCAGGTGCCGACTGGGAGAAGAGCAGGGGGAGGGAGAGGAAACACGAGGCTGAGTTGTCCAGAAGACAGAAGATGCTGAACATGATGAACCAGCAAGTGCCAAGTCTGCTCCTCCCAGCTGCCTAAAAGGTGGTGCAGAGATTACATCTACCACAGAAAATAAGGTCTGCCTGCTATGCACAGTGCAGCAATGTGACGCTTTGACGACACCCACACCCCTCCCCCGAACACATGTATCTCTTGGCTGCAGCAAAGTCTGTCCCCCGACAGTTCTCAAGTAAACACATCACTGCCACGATTCTTCTACAATTTCTTTTCGCTCTTTTCTGTGACTACGTATCTGTTTCTAACTGTTCAAAAGCCAACTTTCCATCTCTGATGCCTTTGATAGGCGTGTGATTTGGGGCAACAGTGAACAAAACCCAAGCCTTGTGAGGAGGCAAAGATAAACACAAGGCGACCAGCTGCAGTGACTCTGGACCAGATCACAGCCTGCAGCGGCCCTGGCTGGGGGCAGGTGGAGGGGAGGGGACTGGAGGTTCAGGAGTTCAGGAAAAGAGCTGAGGAATGATGCCACCATCAACTTCATGCAGCAAAAGCCAGCATGACAACAGGACTCCACGATGGCAGACTCCCCCCGCCGCCCCCCCCACCCCGACCAGGAGACAGGTAAGTACCAAGAAGGCCCTGGGAAGATGGTGGGAGTGTGTATCTGCCCATCTCACGCGGGGGCAGCAACACCTTCCCTCTGTCCCTAAGAAGTGCCCTCTCTTCCAGCTTGAATTCCAGGCACGGGGAGGTCGAGAACTGACCCCAGACCCCTCAGCTGGTCTTTCTGGAATGGAGGATTTCCACTCACATCCACTTTTGGCACACACCCTACCCCAGCTTCTCCTCATGAGACTTCTGGTCTCTTGAAATGTGAAGATTGTCTGTTGCTCAGTCTTTGCCATGTTTTGTTTTTGTTGTTTTGTTTTGTTTTACGAACCTCCATCATGGCTGCCCTAGTTCTGGCCACAGAAAGTCCTGGCAGGACTGATGCTACAGGAAGAGGCCACCTCCTCACCACGTGGGAGTCTGTCTCTAGGAGCTGGAAGAGCTCTGTCAGGCAATAAAGCTCAGCTCACCCTGGGAGCCCAGGCCCTGCATACAGAGGGATGTAAGCAAGCCTCCTCCGGGCTCCTCCCCAACTCTATCAGCATCAGGGTGCAAACACCTCAATCAGCAGGGCGCTCTGCTGGGGGCCAGGAGAGCAGTGAATGAAGCGGATCTCCCCCTAGCTTCCTGAAGCTCATTTTATAGAGAGAAACCTGAGTACCTGGCCACACATGTCTAATTTTGTTGTTGTTTTGTTTTGTTTATGCTTCTTTTTTTTTTAGGGCAGCACCCATGGCATATGGAACTTCCCAGGCTAGAGGTTGAATGGGAGTTACAGCTGCCAGCCTGCACCAGAGCCACAGCCACAGCAACACAGGATCGGAAGGATCCGAGCGGCATCTGCAACCTACACCACAGCTCATGGCAACACCGGATCCTTAATGCACTGAGCGGGGCCAGGGATCGAACCCCAGCCTCATGGATACTAGTTGTTTTATACGAGTGGGTTCGTTACCCCTGAGCCACAATGGGAACTCCTCATGTGCCTAATGTCACCATTGCAAGGAGCCCTTGAGGAAGTGACCTTGGTCCCATTTTACCCTTGAGGAAACGGAAGCAAAGCAATGTGCCCAATTCGCTGATCTCACAGCAGATCTCAGAGCCGCCTGCTCTATTGGGCTGCAAACTCTTCCTCCCTGTCTCCACTTCTCCCATTTCTTCCTGCCCTCTCTCCAGTCTCTGTTCCTGAGATCCAGACCGCAGCTCCTTCGGAGCAAAAATGACCAGCTATTAAAATGCTCTGAGCTGGTGCAGAGACCTTATTGCTTATTAAGTCATGGAGAACCAGTTTATCAGGCAGCAGGCTGAGCACCAGGCCCTGGGGGAAAAAAAAAAAAAAAAAAAAACAGGACTAGTAGGTTTCAAATAAACAGAGGTAGTAAGGGAAATGGGTTGGTGCCTGAGGCAAATGTTGCCTACTTGACAAGAATGTCTGGGGCAGCCACCTGCTGTTACCTGTTAGCAGATAGTCATTTACAGTAACTGACAATCTAATCTGAACTTCCCTGTATCACTAACTATTGCTCTAAGTCTCTGCAGGAATTAGCCACTAGCTCACAAAACAAAACAGTCCTATGAAGACTGAGGTGGGACAAAAGGAAAAGACAGATAAGCCATGATTTCTTGGAGGTGTCAAATGCAAAGTCACAACTCGGATTGACTCTGTTTCTTACTTGGGGTTAAACGGCAAACACTCTGAACCTGGAATTTATAGCCCTTTTACCAAGAGGTCGCTCCCCAGCTCAGCTCAGAGAGAGAAAGGAGGTGGCCTCTGGGAGAGGGAAAGGAGAAATGGGTGCAGATTTAGGGAGGAACCCAAGGCCAGTGTTGGTCAGAGTCTATTCAGAGGCTCAGAAGCAGGTTGGCGCCCCAGGCTGGGAGCCCGCCCCCTAGCGGTAGTGGGAAGGGGCCTGAGGGAAACTCCCCACTGTGAACCTGAGCTCTCTCATTCTATTCTCCAGAATACACCAGATCCTGTTGAGGTTTTTAACAGTTTAAAAACGTAAACAACAACAATTCAAACCAAAAAATCCCCTTCCACCCCCAGATGAGGACACATTCAAATGAAACACTTGCCAAGGCCATTAAAAGGATGTGAGATTATCAGGTGGTTTTCCCCAGACTGAAGGCCTTCTACTCACTCCTTTGCTAAATTTGCCTACAAAACGTACTCTTGTATTTGTGAGTACGTGCGGGCATTTGTGAGTCTGCCAGGCAAGAAAATGCTGGTGAGAGTTGGCAGTAAGAATTAACATTCTTCTCAAACACCAAAGTGCAGGTGGTAACATGCTTTCAGTGAAAATCACACTTTTGGGGAGGGGGGCACCCTCTCATATGTGGAAGTTCCTGGGCCAGGGATCGAATCTGTGCCACCACGGCAACCCAAGGCACAGAAGTGACAATGCTAGATCCTTAACCTGATGCACCACCTCGGAATGCCAAGTCACCTTTTTTTAAAAAAAATACCTCCTACGGAGTTCCCGTCGTGGCGCAGTGGTTAACGAATCCGACTAGGAACCATGAGGTTGCGGGTTCGGTCCCTGCCCTTGCTCACTGGGTTAAGGATCCAGCGTTGCCGTGAGCTGTGGTGTAAGTTGCAGATGAGGCTCGGATCCCGCGTTGCTGTGGCTCTGGCGTAGGCCGGTGGCTACAGCTCCAATTAGACCCCTAGCCTGGGAACCTCCATATGCCGCGGGAGCGGCCCAAGAAATAGCAACAACAACAACAACAACAACAACAACAACAAAAAATACCTCCTGGGAGTTGCCATTGTGGCTCAGCAGATTATGAACCTGACTAGTATCCATGAGGTTGCAGGTTTGATCCCTGGCCTCGATCAGTGAGTTAAGGATCCGGCGTTGCCATGAGCTGTGATGAAGATCGCAGACGCAGCTCGGATTCTGTGTTGCTGTGACTGTGGCGTAAGTTGGCAGCTGTAACTCGGATTCAATCCCTGGCCTGGGAACTTACATATGCCTTGGGTGCAGCCCTAAAAAGCAAAATAAATAGATAAATAAACCTACTGGACTTTTTTTTTTTTTTTTTTTTTGGCTTTTTAGGGCTGCATCTGAGGCATACGGAAGTTTCCAGGCTAGGAGTCAAATCAGAGCTACAGCGGCTGGCCTACAACACAGCCACAGCAATGTGGGATCCGAGCCTCGTCTGTGACCTAAAGCACAGCTCCTTAACCCACTGAGAGAGGCCAGGGATTGAACACCTGTCCTCATGAGTCCTAGTTAACCGCTGAGCCACAAAGGGAACTCCAGGACCTTTTTCTTAAGGCCAAGTGTACAGTGATTCCAGTGTTCAGCTCCCATCTCCCCCTCTCCCGCATGTGTGTGCATGCGTGCACACACACACACACACACACCCCTGAAGGGGTGAAGACTATGCTTGGAAATCGGTCTCTGTGCTGCTGGCCAATCAGAGCTGCCACTCAATGCACATATGACCTTCCGAGGATTCCCAACAGGCTGGTAGCTGCAGGAGAGGCCCCTGGTAAAGAAGTGGCGTCTAGTGTGTCCTGTCTCGAGTGGGCACATCTGGGGCTCATCACGAGTGGGGAGGGCTCTGGGCAACACAGGTAGGCTCCGGCCCCAGAATAAAAGCCTGTGGAGGGAGTTCCCATCATCACTCAGCAGTAACGAATCCAACTAGTATCCATGAGGACGCAAGTTCGATCTCTGGCCTAGCCCAGTGGGTTAAGGGTCTGGCATTTTCATGAGCTGTGAGTTGTGGTGTAGGTAACTGACTTGGCTCAGATCTGGCATTGCTGTGGCTGTGGCGTAGGCTGGCAGCTGTAGCTCTGATTTGACTCCTGGCCTGGGAACTTACATATGCCATGGGTGCAGCCCTAAATAGACAAAAAAAAAAAAAAAAAAAAGCGCCTGTGGGGTCAAAGATCCATGGAATTTGCAGCCCAAAGACACACGGTGCCAGAGGAAATGAAGGGCTTTGGAAAAAGCACTGAATCCAGAGCATGGCACTTATTGCTCTGTGACCTTGGGCAAATAACTGACTCTCTCTGAACCTCAGCCAAAGGAGAGAAATTCCTTTACAGGAAGAATGCATTTATTTCCTTCACACATGTGTAAAATAATCACCCTGAATCTTAGAATGTTAGAGAAGAAAAGCCACTTAAGATTATTATTAGAGCAGAAATGATTACAACCCTGTAGGTCAACTGTACTTCCATAAAACTTTTAAAAATGAAAAAAATTAAAATAAAAAATCACAGGAAAAAAGATTATTATTACTTAGTCCAACTTCTTAAGTGTATAAACAGGGCTCAGAAAAAGTCAGGTCACTCACACAAAGGCCACACAGCAGCGAAGCTGAGGACCTAGAACTGTCCTGAGTCTTAGGTAGACACCCTATGGGGCTGTTTACACTTAGATTCAAGTTAACTCGAAAGAAATAAAACAGGAAATTCAGCTTCTCTGCCACACCAGCCACATTTCCAGTGCTCAGTGGTCCCGTGTAGCAGGCGGCCACTGCATTGGACAGTGCGGTAAAGAACCTTCCATCCTCACAGCAGGTCTATGGGCAGCCCCAGGCTAGAGGTCAGAAATCAGATCTTTGGACTTTAAGCCCCATGTTCTGTCCCCCTGCTTCTGACCTCCCTGGTTTCCTCCAAAAATACAAGGGATGCGGCACAACTACAGGCAAGCCAAAGGCTGATTTTCCCAGGTCCCCACCTTGTGTGCTCACCTCTGCAACTTAGAATTCTCACTGAAGTTGACCCCCATCTAGGAGAGCATAAGTGAAGCCATGGCTCCTGCTTAGGAGAGCCAAACAGACGCCTTTTGTTGCTACAGAGAGGCGATGGGAGGTTTTTTGAGTTGAGTGGTGCGGTTCTATTGAAATGACTTGAACAGAATGTGTTTCATAAAATAGGCCAACGCTTGGCGTCCCTTGGTGGCCTAGTGGTTAAGGATACAGCATTGTCACTTCTGTGGCTCAATTTTGATCCCTGGTTGGGGAATTTCTGCATGCCGTGGGTGTGGCAAAACAAAAACAAAAATAAAAACGGGCCTATCTTGTGTGCTCCAAACACATTGCCACTTCTTTTGAGAAGCATGTGAGGAGTCCCCCATGGGGCCCGCGGCGGGATCGGCTGCATCTCTGGGACACAGGGTCTATCCCTGGCCTGGCACAGCAGGTTGGGGATCCAGCGTTGCCACAGCTGTGGTGTAGATCTCAGCTGAGGCTCAGATCTGATCCCTAGCTCGGGAACTCCATATGCTTCGGGGCAGCCAAAAAAGAAAAAAATAATAATAATAAATAAATAATAATAATAATAAATAAAGGCACTTGGCCAGTGATCCTCACTTCCAGCCTCCAGACAGTAGCCATCCCAGGCCTACTGGGTTCAGCCACTGCAAAGAGCCTTGGGCTACACATTCTGAGGCTCTGAGGAGAGGAGTCCATGGACACTTCCACAGTCTTGGCATAGTCAGAGCTCAAGGATGAAAGCCAGGGTCTGACAGAGCCAGCACTGACCTTGGCCAAGCGCATCGAGGCCCTTCTGGTGCTTCTTCCTCTCTCAACTGAGATGGTCAGAGGCAAGGACAAATGACCCCTCTAACAGTCTCTGTTCTAACAGAGACTTTAGCGCCTCCCGTAAATCATGACATCATCTATAATCGCTCATTCTACTTTAGCGGGTCTTTACATTTGGAGGATCACAGACCCTCTAAATGTCTACTGAAAGCTGCTGATCTTCTCCCCAGGGAACTATATATATGAATACAGATTCCCCATTTTGAGTATCATTTCAGGTCATTGGTGGCTTTGAAGATGGAAGAGACCACAAGCCAAGGAATGCAAGTGGCCTCTAGAAGCTGGAAAAGGCAAGAAAACACATCCTCCTCTAGACCTTCCAGAAGGAAACACAGCTCTGCCGACACATTGATTTTAGCCCAGGAAGACGTACACCAGACTCCCGACCTCCAGAATTACAAGACAATAAATCTGTGTTAAGTCACTACATTTGTGTGGTCATTTGTTACAGCAGCAATAGATACTAATACAGATTTTGGGCTTTAAGGATCCACTGAAACACAACTTCCCAAAGGCAACGTGGGGAAAAAAGAATGTGGCTGATGGAACTCCCGCTGCGGCGCAATGGGATCCTAGGCAACTCTGCAGCACCAGGACGCAGGTTCATTGGGGACATAGGTTCAATCCCCAGCCCTGCACAGTGGGTTAAAGGAAACAGTGTTGCCACGGCTGCAGTTTGGATTTGATCCCTAGTCAGGAACTCTATACGCCATGGAGCGGCCAAAAATGAAAAATCAAAAACAAAAAACGACTGTGGCTGAAAAATCAGGCTGTTGTTCTCTGTGAGCAAAGGCAGACGCTGCCCCAGGCTCCAGGGAACTGAGCCACAGTTGGCAATTCAGCAACAGGCACCCTACAGGATGGCACTGCCAACAGAAGATGCTTCTAGTGTGCTCGGGGCAGAAAAGACAAGTATCCCAGCCTGTCTTTTAACCCCCTCTCTGCTCCTTCCAGAACCAGACATCGCATGAAGTCGCAACATCTTCAAAAAAAGAGAATGGCAGCATCAACGATACTATAAAACCTCAGCGAAGGAGAATTTTCAGAAACTATGGTTCTGAGGTTAACTGAGTTTTGAGGTTAACAGATAACAATTAGACATCACGCTGGGTCTCAACCGTCCCTTCTCTTCAAAGGTGCACCCCGAACTAGGCTCCATCCTTCACAACCAAGGATCTGGCAGAGCCTAAGGTCAGAGGTCCTACTGAAACTCTGTTGGAAGACACGGGAGGCTTTACTGTAGGAGAAGGAGAGGGGTGGAGCTGAGCGTCAGACCCCCAACTCTCTCCCAGACGTGCCTATGAACAAACTCAGTCCCACCCATCAGTTAGTGGCCATGCAGTTTCTCTTTTTTCCCCCCTAACTACTGGGATGCAGGAGGCAGGGGAGGGGATGTTTGTGCGTCTGTGTACACATGGACGTACACACACCAAGAACATACACAATACATATGTTCTGGTTAGTTGAGGTGGTTTTTAGGCAGCTTGTGTGTGAAAGAATTAACATTCTGACACATTCTTCATAATAAGCCAGAGGGATGGCTTCTATTTGCAACCCACACAGATTGGGCATGAAGGGACTAGACTGATTGCAATTGCAGGACATGGGGGTGGAGCAGGATTAAGTGGATTTACCCAGAACACATCATGGTCATGTGCAAATAGAGGATGTGGTTTAAATTTGAATTCCAAGCAGCAACAGAGACTTTCATCAAAAGAAAACCCTCCACCACCACCCTATTATAACCATTCCTTAAAAATTATCCCCAAAGAGAGAATGCCTCCACTTTCCTGTAGCATCTGAAGAAATTTTTTTTTACCCTTCAGCCATTCTGCTCTTTTGGAGAGCCAATGTCATCTTAAGGCTTCAATTTAAGCGTTATCATTTTCCTTTTTGTTTGTTTGGTTTGTGTTTTTGGCCTCACCTACAGCATGCAGAATTTCCCGGGCCAGGGATTGAACCTGAGCCATAGCAGTGACCCGAACTACAGCAGTGACAATGTCAGATCCTTAACCACTAGGTCACCAGGAACTCCACATCATCTTACTTTAAATGTAAGTCATTATCTTTCTATGGACGCCCAGAGGGAGAAGTGCCTCATCCAGACCAGATCACCAGAGGCCAGACTACCTCTCAAAACCCAGCAGGAGTTCCCTGGTGGCTCAATGGGTGAAGGATCCAGTGTTGGCATTGCTGTGGCTCAGGCTGATGCTGTGGTAAGGGTTCGATCGCTGGCCCAGGCACTTCCCCATGCCTTGGGAACAGCAAAAAAAAAAAAAAAAAAAAAAAAATGCAGACTTTCTTTCTAGGACTCTCAGAACCTATTGGATTCTTAAAAATCCCTTTAACTCCACCACATATCTTGAATTAGGCAGGCTTTCCAAGGCTCACCTACCTGGTGCCTACATGGAGTGTATCTGAGAATGTTTTAGAGACCTGAGGACCGGCACCTAGACCGAAGGGAGAAAGCAGGGCTCCACTGCCTGCTGATACATCCACTCACACCCATTAACACCCCCTCACACATCCCCTAACACTGCTTTTCTCCATTCCCAGCATGGCTCAGCTTTGCAGCTGTGAATGGCTGACTTCCTATGGCTCTGCCTTTGCTGGACTGTAGTTCAGCCAAGCAGTAGAATAATGAACTTGTTTGGGCAAAGTGCCCACGGTGCCCAGCAGAGAGTGTGGGTGAGGCTGCAGAGATTCCCTCTCAGCTGAATTAGCCTCTCCAGGACCGATAAGGAGATGGGTGTGAAGCTTTCATCACTGAAACACACAAAGATGCCAATATACCAAAAGAATAGCTGCCTCTGAAGCTGGTGGGGGGCGGGGAGAGGCACACCTCCCAAACCTGCCCAGGGAACCCCAACTTGGCGGCTCACAACCCCCAGCAGAGGGCTCCCAGTGTAGTTCAAGGACATTTTCCCATCTGGTTCTCATACCTTTGAGGGAAACTGAAGAGCCATCTCTTGGCCTGTGTCACAGAAGAGGAAAAGAGATGCCCCAGCTTTCCCAGAGTCGCGCAGCTGGTTAGGGACAGGCTCCAGAAGCCAGGTTGGCCAAGGCCCAGGCCTGGGCTCCTCTGGGATTATCCCTGCCACCCTCCCAGGAGGGCCTGGCTCTGAGTCAGTGTACCAGTTAGGTGAACCCTTTCTCTGTGTCAGGGACTGCCCTAGACATTTCACGCAGCTCCAGTTCTTATGGCTTCCTTCTAAGGAGGTTGTAGACCAACGTTACAGAGGGAGAAAGGGAGGCTCAGAGGGGTTAACTGACTTACTGAAGGCCACACAGCTACTGCGGGATGGAACGGGGATTCCAAGCCCCGTCCATTCGCCCCAAAGCTCTTTGGACCAAACCACCAAGAAGAGGAGCAAGGCTCCCAAACCGCGGCTCCGGGATGAAGAAAGCTACCTCATTGCCACGTTGCTGCCGTCGATCACTATGGGTCGCAAGGAACTGGCTGGGCATCCGCTCTCCTGCTCCAGGTCCACCGCCAGCCCGCGCTGGGCGGAGTCCGGGGTCCCGCAGCAGCCCCTGGGGACAAGCAGGGGCGCAGGTGCAGCACTGCTCTGGTGGGCGCTGGGGCGGCTGCCAGTCTGGATCAGCTCCTGCAGCACGTCATTCACCAGAGCATCCTCACCCAGCTTGTCCAGCACCCTGAGCACATCCTCCCGGCCGTAGCCCAGCTTCTGGAAGAACTCCATCTTCCTTGAGCGCTCCATGCTGTACCAGCTGGGCCTCCGGCGAGGGTCCTGCCGCCGGCTTCCTCCTGGCAGAGCCCCGCGGCATGAGCTAGAGAGAGGAGGCACGATCAGGTGTTTTCTGGGCAGCGAGGCTGTGGGGTCACTGAGGGCAAGTTACCAGCTCCCTCCCGCCTTATCTGTCAGGAAATCATGTGGAGGCCCCGTCCCCTGGGGATTTTCAGTTTCTCACTATGGTTGGGGAGCCCCAGATGCACTGCTTTATTAGTGGGCTCTCCCAGGACCCCACTCATGGTCCCCACCAGGATGACTGGCCAGAGGCCCACGGGACCTGTGCGCCCAGGCCAGAAAAATGTTTCTAAGGTTCTGTTATGTCTGAATTTGTGTCCCCTCCACATTCACACGGTGAAGCCTATCACCCAGCCTCTCGGGATGTGACTGGACTTGGAGACAAGGGCTTAAAATGGGGTCAGTCCTCACCCCAGAGGACTGTGTCCTTATAAAAGGAGTTTGGGATACAGATGGGTACAGGGGGAAAGCCAGGTGAAGACAATGAGTGGGGAGGTCCCGTCTCAGCCCAGTGGAAACGAATACAACTAGTATCCATGAGGACTTGGGTTTGATCCCTGGCCTCACTCAGTGGGTTAAGGATCCAGCATTGCCATGAGCGGTGGTGTAGGTCACAGACACAGCTCGGATCTGGCGTTGCTGTGGCTGTGGTGTAGGCCAGCAGCTGCAGCTCGGATTCAACCCCTAGCCTGGGAACCTCCATATGCCATGGGTGTGGCCCTAAAAAGCCAAAAAAAAAAAAAAAAAAAAGACATGGCGGGGCAAGGCCATCTACCAACTCAGGAAACAGGCCTCAGAAGAAACAAGCCCTGCCAACACCGTGGTCTCAGACTTCTAGCCACCAGAACTATAAGATAATAAGAATAATAGCAGTAAGTTATTTTTTTTTAAATATGCCTATAACATCATCCTGTGTGAGGTGAGATGAGGGGGACCCCCCAAAAGATTCCCGGACCCCCAAAGATACCAAACTCTGCAGATGCTCAGGTCCCTTATATAAAATGGCATAGTATTTATATATAACCTCCCACATACACCTGAATACTTTAAAACCTCTCTGGATTACTTATAATACCTAATACAAGGTAAATGCCATGTAAGTAGTTGTAACTACAATGTAATACCATGTAAATAGTTGCCAGTGTGCAACAAATTCAAGTTCTGCTTTTTGGAAATTTCTGGAATTTTTTTTCCCATTTTTAATCCACAATTGGTTGGGTTTGAGGATACAAAGGGCCAGTTGTATGCATATTTATATATTTATCTATACTAAATATACATATTAGATTATATATTATATATTTATGTTTACAAAAATATGTATATAAATAAAATATAAAATAAATACCAAGTCTGTGGTTATTGTGTTATGACAGCCCAAGTAAACTAATATAGCCCCTCAGCTTGAACAGGGGAAAATACCCCCCTGGTGAATTCTATTCCCAGAAACACAACGTTCAGACCTAAATTCAACTCTATGCACTGGCACAGCTTTCCCTAGCAATTAATTCAGGTCATACTGAACTTCTAAAATAGAAGATCCTGGGAGTTCCTATTGTTGCTCAGCAGGTTAAGAACCAAAAAGATGCAGGTTCGATCCCTGGCCTCACTCAGTGGGTTAAGGATCCAGCACTGCAGCAAGCTGCAGCATAGGTTGAAGATGCAGCTCGGATCTGTGGCTGTGTTGTAGGCTGGCCCGGGAATTTCCATATGCTGTACATGAGGCCCTAAAAACAAAAACAAAACCAGAAGATCCTAGCCCACATTTGACCCTTTCCACTCAGCCATCACTGGCTGGCCTACATCTCTGTGGGAGTGGGGATTGGGGGCGAGGTACCGCAGCCTGACAGATGTTTATAAGAAAAAGATGACTAAACCAAAAGGAACACTCTGGACTGGGTCCCGCTCTCTTTTCTACTCACAAAGTCCTACATCTTTCAAAAAACCTTTTAAAATACAGAAATAATCATGAAACTATAAATACAGTGAAAAATTGAAACAATGAGGAAGTAGAACAAACAAGAAGATACAATGTCTCTTCATACATACCCCAAATCACACTTGTCTCTCCCACCACCTTCTAGCGCTTTTTTGATGCATTTACTTGCAATATCTAGTAGATACACATATATACTGTTTTTGGGAGGTTGTTTTACATAAAAAGTATCATACTGTCTGTATTGCCCAGCAACTTGCTTTTCTTTCTTTTTTTTTTTTTTTTTTTTTTGTCTTTTTGCTGTTTCTTGGGCCGCTCCCGCGGCATACGGAGGTTCCCGGGCTAGGGGTCTAATTGGAGCCGTAGCCACCGGCCTACGCCAGAGCCACAGCAACTCGGGATCTGAGCCTCGTCTGCAACCTACACCACAGCTCACGGCAACACCGGATCGTTAACCCACTGAGCAAGGGCAGGGACCGAACCCGCAACCTCATGGTTCCTAGTCGGATTCGTTAACCACTGTGCCACGACGGGAACTCCCTGCTTTTCTTATTAAAAATGCATTTTGCAAACTATTACATCTAGAATAGATAAGCAGTGAGGTCCTACTGTACAGCACAGGAAACTATATATCCAGTCTCATGGGATAGACCACGATGGAAGATAATATAAGAAAGGGAATGTGTGACTGGGTCAAGTTGCTCTACAGCAGAAATTGGCACAACATTGTAAGTCAACTATACTGTAATTTAAAAAAGAATATAAAAAAATATAAAAATTAAGAGAGTATTCAAAACCAGTAATAGCGTTTAAACATATTTTGTGGACAACAGAATACATGTTTTTTAGTACCTTCTCATTTGTATGCAGAACATGTAAATCTGGTATAAGAGTTACATTTCAAAAAAAAACAAGAGTTCCCATTGTGGCTCAGCTGTAACAAATCAGACTGGTAACCATGAGGATGCGGGTTTGATCCCTGACCTTGCTCAGTGTGTTAAGGATCCTGCGTTGCTGTGGCTGTAGTATAGGCTGGTGGCTGCAGCTCTGATTTGACTCTTAGCCCAGGAACTTCCATATGCCAAACATGCAGCCCTAAAAATCTACATACATTACATGTAAAAACTATAAACAAGTAATAAAAATTAACATGCATTTTGGAAATCTTTCCCTGCTGGTTTATCTGTTCTACTGCCTATCATATCCCCAGCATTTAGGACAGAGTCTGGCACAGCTGAATATTAACACATATTTATTGAATGAATGAATGAAGGGTGTTTATCCATAAGCCAAATGATGGAAATTTAGATGGCCTTCGATTTCTCCATTACAAATCACACGTTGTGCACACTCACACACATCTGTCCATCTGTCATTTCACCCCATCCTCTTCTCAGTATTACAGGTCCTTTAGGATCTAGTCTCTGTTGGCATCCTCTGCAGCATTCTCTCTCCTGGGTTCCCAGCATGCCGGCCCCTTCTCTCACAGGGCTTCTCCCCATGGTGGTGGAACCCAAACAGAACTCACAATGTCTGGGGCTGGCAGGTCAAAGGCATTTGTCAGCCAACCTCCTGGACGGAGGGCCTCTGCAGCAGCCTCCACTTGTCAGCCCACTGACTGCTGAACCACCAAAACTGCCCCCAAGGCCACCGATGGCCTCCTAACTGCCAAACCCAATAGCATCTTCACATTCCTTCCCTTATGCAACCTCTCTGCTGCTCCTGACTCTGGGGGCCACTCCCTTACTTGTGATTTTAAATCAAAACATTTTGGACCACCTTGTCCTTGAAATGCTCTCCTCCCCTGGGATGTACGATCTGGCCAGAGTCTTCTCCGAAGTCTTTCCGGCTCTTCCCTTACTCTGCTCTCTAGTTCAATGATGGGGTCCTGCCCAGGCTGTCTTCCCTTGCCCTCATGCCCCTCAGCCCCTAGATGGATGAGCCCGCAACTGCTCTTCCGGGCCAGACCCCTTGCCAAGCACCAGGCACACACAGCTGTAAATCTGTGAGATAAAGGCCCTGCCTGCATCCTTACCCCACCCCCAATATGCAGCAACAGCCTCCTGGGGGTCCCTCCTCCGTGCCTTCTGGCCCAGCCCCCGTTTGCAGCCAGCTCTGTATTTTCAGGACAAGCCAACCACGTCATCCCCTGCTTAGAAACGTCCTCTGACCCTGTGTTGACTACGAGAAAGACACCAAGTTCCTGGGCAGATGGCAGGGCTGGACTCTGTCCACCTCCTGAGGAGTTTCTTGGATTTTTATTTACTAAACGTCCAAAGCTGAAATTACCTTCCGTCCTGGCACATTTTTTCTTGGGTTCCCATCTCAATGAATAGCATCCCCGAGAGGCCCAAAGAAGAAATCTCAAAATCACCTTTGACTCATCCTTTCCCTCATTTTGACATCCAACTAGTGGTTGATTCTACTTGCTAGACGTTTCCCATAATCACACTCTCCTTCACGCTCATACCTCCACGGCCCGATGGTTCCCTCATCCATCCAACCACCCAATCAGTCATTTCTGTCACAAACACTGACTGATCACCTGCTAGACACCTGACCCTGTGCTGGGACCCAGTTCTGTAAAAACAAAATAATACAGTCCAATTTCAGTTTGTCCCTAGCCTACTCAGGAAAACAGACAAAATATCTAAAGGACAAGCCATACATCATGATGGTAGGAAGCACGACACTTACGATTAGAAAACTGCTTTTGGGAGTCACCCTCGTGGCTCAGCAGAAAACAAATTTGACTTGCATCCATAAGGATGCAGGTTTGATCCCTGGCCTCACTCAGTGGGTTAAGGATCTGGTGTTGCCGTGAGACATGGCTCGGATTCCATGTGGCTCTGGCTCTGGCGTAGGCCGGCAGCTACAGCTCCGATTCGACCCCTAGCCTGGGAACCTCCACATGCCTAGGGTGCGGCCCTAAAAAGACAAAAAGACAAAAAAAAAAAAATAAGATGTGCTTTCAAAACTCAGGTGAGGAACGACTTATCTTCCTTGCTGGGGAAAGAAGAGGCTGGAGAGGCTCCCACAGAGCTGCACAAGCAAGGATAAGCTGGCCTCTCCCAGTGGGAGAAGGGCCACAAATCTCCCCAGGGCTCTGGGAGGGCCGCCTCCCCTGAATTCCCACCTCAACTTCAGTCAAGTTAGTCCACTGATCCAAGACTTCCATGTCCCCCTAAAATGCCCGTGTCCCTCCACCCTGTGCAGCGTAGACATCAAATCCTTTAGCACAAGAGGCCAGCCCCTCACCACCAGCCCGAACCCCTTGCCTGCCTCCGTGGCCACCATCTCTAGTCCAGCCGCACCTTCTACTCCCTGATCCATGGCTTGTCCTTTCTCTTAGGACTGTTGTTCCTTTGAGCCAAGGTCCAGCTTTGGCCCAGGCTCCACGCAGGAAGGGGACATACCTGCCTGGCAGGTCAGCCTCACACCAGGGGTTGCTCACTGTCCCTGAAGAACCCTGGGCCCTAGGCCTTCCCTTGGGCTCTTCCCTCTGCAGAGCACCTGTCCCTCCTCCACCAGACCTAACCCCATCGTCACCTCCTCCAAGAAGCCCTCCCAGCCACTCCCACCTTCATCTCTCCCTGATTTATGCATGCACCCTAGCACTTATTTTGTTTTGGGAGAGAGAGCTGAAGGGAAGCTTGAGAGGAGGGGTAGGAGAAAGAAAAGAGAGAGGGGAACTAAAAGGGGAGAGAAGGAAAGAGAAGAAAGACAGTACAGGCACAGAAACATAAAAGCTCTTGGTTGTGTCCACAGCTTTCTTGCAGAGATGCTTACTTGACCGGCCTAGTATTCTCAGGGAAAAGACGGGTAAATGAAAGCATTCCCTTCTTACAGAAGATGATACAGAGGCTCAGAGTGGTACAGAGGAATGGTTACACAGCCAGTAAAGGGCAAAGATTGACCAGATAAGTGGATACCCAAAATAAGTTGTGTTCAGGGCAGAGACAACATCTTGTCATCACAGAAATGCAAAAGCCAAACTACGCTGGGGTCAGGTGACTTCTCTCCGGTCACGGAGTAACAGACACAAGGAGTGTCCGAGTTTGTTTCCTAGCTTGGCATTCCACTTTGACAGAAACACGAGCATTTTCAAAATGAAAAAACGTGAGGCTTTCACCTGGGGTAGGGAGTGGGAGTGGGGCCCTGGCCTTGGCAGCACCCCCAGAACCCTCACGTTCCAACAGAACTTCTTTTTTTTTTAATCCTGTTTAGGGCTGCACTTGCAGCATATGGAAGGTCCCAGGGAGGGATCGAATGGCAGCTGCAGCTGCCCGCCTACACCACAGCCACAGCCACACCCACACCAGATCCCCGACCCACTGAGCAAGGCCAGGGATCAAACCCGAGTCCTCATGGATGCTAAGCGGGTTCATTACCGCTGAGCCACGACGGGAACGGCCAGAGCACCTTTTCTGAGCAGACTTTTGAAAGGTTATGCGTGGGAAAGGGGGCTGTTTTTACACAAAATTAACTGAAAGAATTCACCTTCTTCCGAGGCTTTTGCACCCCCTTTGAGACTTTAAGGTAACTCCATTTCCTTTGAAAATGTCTAAATAAGGGAGCCCGCTGGGTGGGAGGCTGCTCTCCGGCGCCTCCGCAGGTCACAACCCTCCCTTCAGCTGTGACGGCCTTTGAGCTGCACCAATGCCAGCAGCTCCTTTCTTCCTTTCTATTTTTAAGACCTGAAAATATGAACAGTTTCATCTCAGTTTTCTTCCTCAATCTTGACTGGAAGTCACAAACCGCACAGATGTTTAGTAACACTTGGAAAATCTTCCCAAGTCTCCTGAGCTCTGACCGTCGGTCGTCAGCGCGGCACAGCATCCTGTGCGCAGGGGCAAGGCTGTGGAGATGGGCTCCGCTGACGGGACGGCAGGAGAGGAGAGGGAGGGGCGGGGGGAGAGGCGGGGGGAGGGGCGGGGGAGGGGAGGGGGAGGGGGAGGCTCCCAAGAGAGGAAGGGGAGGGGCGGGGAGGGGAGGCTCCCAGGAGGGGAGGGAGAGGGGCAGGGGGGAGGGGGAGGCTCCCAGGAGGGGAGGGGGAGGGGGAAGGGTGGGGGAGGAGAGGCTCCCGAGTGGGGGGGAGGGGGAGGCTCCCAGGAGAGGAAGGGGCGGAGGAGGCAACGCTCCCAGGAGAGGGGGGATGGGGAGACTCCCAGGAGAGGAGGGGGAGGGGCAGGAGGAGAGGGAGGCTCACAGGAGAGGAGGAGAGGAGGGGGAGGGGAGGGGAGAGGGGAGGGGGGAAGGGGGGAAGGGGGAGCCTCCCAGGATGAACAATGGGAGTCTAAGGTCTAACCTCTGACTGAGCAGAGCCCCTGAGGAAAAAAAATAAGGGCAAAGCTAAAGCATGAGAAAATGAGAGGGCTATAAGAGCTGCAGAGGACTGGCAGCTCAAGGGGGCACCGGGTTTTATAAGGGGCCTCCTTTCTTTTTTCTTTCCTTTTTTTTTCTTTTTTTGGCCACCCCAAAGCATACAGAGTTCCCCAGCCAGGAATCTGATCTGAGCCACAGTTGCTGCAGTTGTGGCAAAGCCGATCTCTTAACCCCCTGTGCCAGGCCAGGGATCGAACCTGCGTCCTGGAGCTGAAGAGATGTCACCGATCCCATGGCAGCACAGCGGGAACTCCAAGGTGCCTCCTTGTAGGGCATCTTTGGAAATCCCAGAGTCCCTGGCAGGCAGAAAGGGCAGCCTCATTGCTCCCGTTGCAGGCAATGAAACTGAGGGACAGAAAGGTTTTGCTGACTTACCCCAGATCCTACAGCTAATGGGTGGGAGAGCCTAGACTCCCAAGGGCACCCGTGCCCACCACAGGGTGGGCCCAGGGCCGCTGGGGGTGGGGGTGGGGGAGCTCGGAGCAAGGCCAGCCTGCATGTCAGCGCCAGAACAAGCACATTCAACACCAGACCCTGACCCCCAAGTCCATTCTGGGGTCGCCTTTGCCAGCTCAAGAGAAACAGACCCCAGACACCCACTGAAAGTCCTACCGTCATGAGGAGAAAGTTCTAAATAGAGTCCATGCAGAAGTTTTCAGCTCAGATCTAGAGGCCCTCAGGGGGTTGTCAGAGTTTGAGGAAGTCTCTGAGAGGCAAGACTTCAGCCCATGAGATTTGTGGTTTTGGTCTGGCCTTTTTTTCTTTTTGCTTTTTAAGGGAATTAAATTTTTTTTAATTGTGGCAAAATACTCACAAGATGTTAACTATCTTTAGCGTGTGCAATTCAGCAGTACGAAGCAACCATCACCACCATCCGTCTCCAGGGCTTTTCATCTTCCCAGAGGGAAACTCTGCCCCCATTAAACACCAGCTCCCCCTCCCCCTCCCTCAGTCCCAGGCAACCCTGGTTCTCCATCGTGTCTTTCTGAATCTGACTGCTCTCAGTACTTTGTCTAAGTGGCATCATACAGTGTTTGTCCTTCTGTGACTGGCTCATCTCCTTTGGCATACTATCACCAAAGCTTATCCGTGTTGTAGCAGGTGTCAGAATCTCCTTCCTTTTTAAGGCTGAGTAATACTCCATTGCATGCAAATAACATGCTGTGTTTATCCATTCAGCCATCCATGGACACGTGTGTTGCTGCCAGTATTTACCTGTTGTGAATAATGCGCTATGAGCTTGGGTGGACTGGCTTGGCTCTTTGCTTTCCCCTCGAACTTGTTCCCCTGCTCTACTGCACTGCCGTAGGTTGAGTGTACACCCAAGTATTTACAACCCTGATCGATATATCCCAGGGTAACTCTGAAGCAAAGTTTAAAACATATCCCTCCACTAAATGCCACTCCCAACCTATTCATATGTCAGTTGTTGTTACCCTGGACTTGGCAACATCTGGCCCTGGAAAGAAGGTGACAGTCTTGGGAGGCACAGCTGAAGATTCTAATGGCTCCAGGGAATTAGCCAAAATTATATTCACTGCTGTCCCATCGGAACATGGAAGACTTATTTCCGCGTCCTTCTCGAAACCCACAGAACCATCCTCTAGAAGAGATAAGGTTAGGGGGCTGCCCCACGTTCCTGATCTGCCAGGAAACCAGACACCCACCAATCAATACCAAGTCTAGGAGATGCTTTCGAGAGCATGGAGACAGGTTTAACATGTGCCTGAGAGTTCTGTTCCTTTGATTTCATAAAATTAAAACATCTTCAAAGACCACAGCAGGAGCTTTTCCTTAAACTGGAGAGTTTCCTCTGATTAATCTTTCTCCCACAAAAGCCCTCTCGATATTAAATGCAATTTTGCTAAAATGAGCAAGATTTTACCTAAAGGAAATTAAAGATGCTTATCTAATTGTTTTTTCCTCTGAGCCCTCAAAGTATTGAAGGAAAGGAGATTGCTCAGGCACCACTCATCCAAGAACTGCCCTCCCTCCTGCCTCTCTCCTCACACCCCTGGACCCAAGTCACACTGACAGTCAGCCAGGGGACGAGCACTCACCAGCAGGGCGTGTCTCGCTCGGGGCCCTCGGAGTGGACGGAGTGGACGCTGGGCTCCCCTCAGCAGCTGTCACCCACTGTCCTCCCAGCCTGCCAGGTGTCCCCGAGGAGCCACGTTGGGCCAAAGCTTCCACTTCCTTTCACCGGTCACGTTCAGCTGCAAAGGTACTTTTGCTTTGCACTTAGAAGAAGAAAAAAAAAGGAAAGGAAGAAAGCAGCCAGATGAGGGAGGGAGCCGAAGCCAATGCCCCAGCGTGAGTCACCGAATCAAAGTTCAACGACCACATGCAAAACGCACTCCGGGAGGGCAGGGCTGGCTGCAAACAAGGGCTTGAGCTTCCCTCCCCACCCGCCCAACAGTGGACGTGGCTGCTCTGAGTTCCCACTCCTGCCTCCAGCTGAGATTAGCATCTGGGTCCTGGATGCTCCTTGGGAGGGTGGGTGCTCACTACTTTATAAACAAAATGACAGCAGAAGCCAGGAGAGGGCAGGGCAGGGAGGGTACAGACAGGGATGTGTCATCACTGGGGTCCCAGGCAGGTCACAAAGTCCTTCAGGCTGGAGGCCCAGGGCCCGGTCTCTGTGGGGGACCCTAGGTTCCTCCCTCTTCCTTGCATGGGGTGGGCAGCCACTTCTCTCTCACAGTGGCTGGGGGAGCCTGACCCCAGGCCCAGTGACCCCCAGCAGCCCACATCCCAGCTTGCTGCAGCCTCAGGGGTATAGGCAACAGACCCCCGACCCTGCGACCCTGCGGTTATTTTCAGCACTGGGGGATGCCCTTCAGGGGTTAGAATAATAGGAAGGAACACAATCAAATCCCATAACAGCTCACCTGCCAGCAAATGACAATGTCCCTAAAGTGACTTGTCCAAGGACACATAGCCTGTTGGTCAAGCTGAGTTTAGAACCTCAGAGCTGGTGCTGAGGGAATAAGGTCATGTGCTGCTCTTCTTTATTAATCCCCATCTGTATCCCATGGAGGATCAGAGGCAGTCTGTAATATGAAAGCATGCAGAGGAGCTCCCATCATAGCTTAGTGGTTAACGAACTCGACTGGCAACCATGAAGACACAGGTTCAATCCCTGGCCTCGCTCAGTGGGTTAAGGATCCGGCATTGCCATGAGATGTGGTGTAGGTTACAGACTCGGCTCAGATCCCGTATTGCTGTGGCTGTGGTGTAGGCCGGCAGCTGCAGCTCTGATTCAACCCCTAGCCTGGGAACATACATATACTGAGGGTACGGCCCTAAAAAGACAGACAGACAGACAGACAGAAAGAAAGAAAACACAGAGAATGGATCATTGAAATAAAAATTAAAAGTACAATCAGAAATCTTTAGAGGCGTTCCTGTCGTGGCGCAGTGGTTAACGAATCCGACTAGGAATCATGAGGTTGCAGGTTCGGTCCCTGCCCTTGCTCAGTGGGTTAACGATCCGGCGTTGCCGTGAGCTGTGGTGTAGGTTGCAGACGCGGCTCGGATCCCGCGTTGCTGTGGCTCTGGCGTAGGCCGGAGGCTACAGCTCCGATTCGACCCCTAGCCTGGGAACCTCCATATGCTGCGGGAGCGGCCCAAGAAATAGCAAAAAAAAAAAAAAAGACAAAAAAAAAAAATCTTTAGAAAAAAATAACATTGTACTAGAACTTGGATTAAAATAGTCACTTCATTTGAGCACTAATTCTAGTTTTGAAATTTTGAACCCAGGGGATTTTCTAATAACAACTGCCATTTGTGCAGCCCCTCCAGTCTATTTGGTAACTTTTCATCAAAGTTTCTTTCCTTTTTTTTTTTGTCTTTTTAGGGCCGTACCCACAGTATATGTGTGTTCCCAGGCTAGGGGTCGAATCAGAGCTGTGGCTTAGATCACAGATGTGGCTTAGATCCAGAGTTGCTGTGGCTGTGCTGTAGGCTGACAGTTGGAGCTCTGATTCAACCCCTAGCCTGGGAACTTCTATATGCTGTGGGTGCAGCCCTAAATAAATAAATAAGAAGGAATTCTCTATGGAGATGGCCAAGTGCCACGTGCCATGCACTTAGTAAAACATGAACCTGGGCCGTGAAACTTTTGAATCCTGATCTGTACCAACCTCAGGTGTACAGCACCTCTGCACAGGACGAGCCCCACAGTGGCCAGCAGCAAACTCTTTTGCAAAAAAAGATGTTTGAATCTGCTCAACCATCAGACAGGTAAGTGTTTGGCAGAGACCCCAGAATTCTGTGTCTGAAATCCTGGGGATATTATGGAGACCAAAGACATTGTTCCTCAGCTGTCTTCATAAGAGAAGACCCACCATGCGGTGCGTTTACAGTATCTGATTTAGAGAAGCCTCGTCTTGATGTCTCTGCAGCTAAAATGACATAGCTGTCACGACACTGAGAAACTGAAAGATTCAAATCACTCTTTAGGGTATTTTCCCCCAATGGAACAAGAATAAGGTCTGCCAGAGGTTACAAGTTTAGTTACTGTATCACTGACCCCAAATAGACTCTGCCCACCAGAGACGGAAAAGGGGGCAGCACTTTCCCTCTTGCAGTGGTAACTGCTATCAGGCTTGGAAGACAGTGGGCAGCAGGCCTGGCACACTTCCCTCTTCTGCTCTAAGATTGGCACTGAGTCTGCCCCGAGGCTGTTTTTCTCCGCTCTGGCTCTTGCTGCGAGAGGCAGAGGGCTGTGCTTTCAGGAAGCAGGGGGTGTTGAGAGAGGGGGTCCTAAATGTGGGGGACGGACCCTCCCTAGGGTTCCATACGAACTCCGAGAGAGATGACAGGCACTGCTGCAGTGGATCATGGACCCTGGAAGCCTGCGGTGGACTCAGGGCAGGACCCCTGGCTTGGCTTCCTCTCATCTACGTGCAGCAGCAGAAAGCACCCATAACAGTCTTCACTGCCTTCTCAGTGAGCTAAAACAGCGTGTAGATATTTGTAGCAGCAGTGGCAGCAGGGCCATGCAAAGGCTCGGCTCCTCCCCAGGGCCCCTCCTCCTGCTGTGTGGGAGTTCTTATTTCTGTCACCCTGTCAACAATTAAGAGTGTGAGACTTGGAGTTACCGTCGTGGCTCAGTGGTTAACTGAATCCGACTAGGAACCATGAGGTTGAGAGTTCGATCCCTGGTCTTGCCCAGTGGGTTAAGGATCCGGTGTTGCTGTGAGCTGTGGTATAGGTTGCAGACCTGGCTCAGATCCCGCGTTGCTGTGGCTCTGGCGTAGGCCGGTGGCTACAGCTCCAATTAGACCCCTAGCCTGGGAACTTCCATGTGCCATGAGTGCGGCCCTAGAAAAGGCAAAAAGACAATAAATAAATAAATAGTGTGAGACTTTTCACTTTTCTTTTTTTTCTTTTTTTTTTTTTTGGCCACACTACAAGGACAATGCCTGATTCCTAACCCCCTACACCACAAGGGAACTCGCTTTTTACATTCTGCCAACCTGATGTGTGAGAAAGGGTATATCACTTCTAATGGCTATTTTAACTTTTATTTCCCCGATTACTAGTGAACTTGAGAATTTTTCATACATTTCCAGAGGTACAACTTTCTTCTTTTTTCCTTCTATTGCTCATTTTCCTATTGTACAGTCTTATTCTAATTAATTGGTATTAACCTTCATTTAGTCTTCACAATAATGCTTTTGTTTATGTATATCTTTTATAACTTTCAGCTCCCAGGCAAATGCTTGTTTTTTTGGTTTTTGTTTGTTTGTTTGTTTTGTTTTTTAGGGCTGCACTTGCTGCATATGGAGGTTCCCAGCCTAGGGGTTGAAACAGAACTATTGCTGCCGGCCTACAACACAGCCATGGCAACTCGGGACCTAAGTCAAGTCTGTGACAGCAATGCCAGATCCTTAACCCACTGAGTGAGGCCAGAGATCAAACCTGTGTCCTCATGGATCCTTGTCATGTTTGTTACCAATGAGCCATGAGGGGAACTCCAAATACTTGTTTTTTTAGCTTTGTTTGTGATGTTTTGGGACCTGGGGATGTTTTTCCTTTTCTGTAGTCAAAACTATTGGCTTTTCCTTTATCGTTCTTTTTAAATCTTATTTAAGAAATTCTTCCCTATCCTGAGATGGTACAGATATTTTCCTATATTATCTCTAAAGTTATGCATTTCTATTTTTGGTAATCAGATCTTTTATCATGATTTGGGTTTTTTTTTCTTTTTCTTCTTCTTTTCTTTTTTTTGGCCACCCCAAGGCATATGGAGTTCCCAGGTCAAGGATCAAACCTATGTCCCAACACTTCGGACATGCTGCTGAATCCACTGCGCCACAACAAGAAAGCTGATTTTTTTTTCTTAGATGAATGGTATGAGAAAAGATATAGCTTATTAGGGTAGGCAGTTTGGGAGCTCCCAATGTGGCTCAGCGAGTTAATAGTCTGACTAGTATCCATGAGGTTGTCGGTTCTATACCTGGTCTCGTCCAGTGGGATAAGCATCTGGTGTTTCTGCAAACTGCAGTGTAGGTTGCAGATGCAGCTAGGATTGCTGTGGCTGTGGCGTAGGCTGGCAGCTGCAGCCCAGATTCCACCCCTAGTCTGGGAACTTCCATTTTGCCTTGGGTGCAGCCCTAAAAAGAAAAAAGAGAAAAAACAGGATAGGCAGTTTGGTGTCATGAACTTGAAGTCAGACTGCCTTTCCACTTATTAGCTGTGTAACCTTGAGCAAATTATTTAACCTCCCTGTGCCTCTGTTTCCTTGTAAAATCATAATCACGTCTCTCTCATAAGGATATCCTGAGAATTAATTAATGCATATAGTGTGCTTAGAACAGTGCTTGGCATAAAGTAGGAGTTCAATTACTGAGCTAGCTGTTATTATTATGAGCACAAACTTTAATGAAGATTACTAGGGAGTTCCCTAGTGGCCTTTTGGTTACGACCCAACACTTTCACCACAGTGGCAGGTTCCTTCCCTGGGCTGGGACCTGAGATCCCACAACAAGTCACTGCACATTGTGGGAAAAAAACCAAACAAACAAACAAAAAAACTAGAACTTCTAATGGCAAAGACTAGCACCCAGGAAGCACTGCAAACCTGACAGAGGGCTGCAGAGACGAGCAGAACAACCCTCTCAGTCAAGTTCAACAGGAAGGGGTACGTCCACGATCCACACGGAAACTCTTGGCTGATAATCTAACTGCCGTTGTTACTGGCTTAGCCCAATGAATGAATTTAAAACACCTGTGCATTTAAAAACAGTTTTAGTTCATTGAGTAAAATCTGTGTGTCACTTTCCCCAAGTCCCACCTGAAATGTTACCACAAACAAGTGCATGGATCACAGCTATAAAAACTCTAAGTTCATTTTTTTTCATTTTCGTTTCACACCAGGCACGGGGCTGAGAATCTATGCCCCAACTAAACAAAGTTTCTGTCCCTGAGTGACACCTGTCGACAGAGTTACAGTCACACTGTAAATATCAGGGTGAAGCAGTTAGACTAAAGTGACCTCAGCACTGCTGATGTCACAGGCTGGACGGTCCTTTGCTGTGGGCGCTGTCCTATGCAGGATAGGATGTCCAGCTGGCCTCTATGCCCTGGACACCAGCAACACAACTCTCCACATTGTGACAATGACAACAGATGCTGTTAAGTGTCCCCTGGGGGCAAAATCGCCCCGATTCAAAACTGCTGGACAAGCAGTTCCATCAAAGGGGAAACACAGGGTGTGTGAGGGCAGAGGAGGCCTTGTGGAGGAAATGCTGGCACGTCCCAGGGGAAAGGCGGGGTTCTCTGGGACATTCTGGAGGGAGGGAAAGCTAAGCGAGGCTCAGAGGGACACGAAGCATGACCAGCTCCCTGTGTCTGAGACTCAGGCTCAAGGTAGAGCAACTCAGCTCAGGAAAAACTTATAAAGATTTTTTTTTTGTTCTTTTTTTCGGGGACGTTGGTTTATTTTTAGGGCCACACCTGCAGCCTATGGAAGCTTCTGGGCTAGGGGTCGAATCGGAGCTTTAGCTGCTGGCCTACACCAACAGCCACAGCAATGCCAGATCCAAGCCAAGTCTGAGACCTATACCACAGCTCATGGCAATGCTGGACCCTTAACCTAGAGTGAGACCAGGGATCGAACCCAAATCCTCATGGATACTAGTCGGGTTAGTAATCTACTGAGCCACAATGGGAACTCCAAGGTTTTTTTTTTTAAGAAGAATTTTCATTAAAAAAAAAAAATATATATATATATATAAAATTAATTGAATCATTGATATGTTCTTTCACACACATGTTGTTTTGCCGTAATTTCTACTTCCGGGCCATCAAGAAGCCACCCAGTTGAAGAAGCCAAGTGTCTCAGAGAGCTGCAGGTCACCAAGTTCAGAAACGGGTTCTAATCAGGGAAGGGCCTAGGCCTTCCAAAGATTGTCGAAACTTTGAAGCATCTCAGGCCTTCTTACCAACCAACAGTAAGAAAAGTAATGATTTTCCAGGTTACTCACTCTCCAAGTGACTCTTTTTGGGGAGCCACACCCCTGGCATACAGCAGTTCTCAGGCCAGAGATTGAACCTGTGCCGTAGCAGTGACCCAAGCGGCAGTAGGGACAACCCCAGATACTTAATAACCACTAGGCCCCCAGGGAACTCCAGCAACTGGCTATATTCTTTCTCCGACCTCATTTGCTAAATATGTTGCCCTCTTATTCAGTGTCTGAGTCGCTGACTGAGGGCTCAAATGCCCCCCTTTTATTTTTTTCTTTTTTTTTTTTTTTTTTTTTTGTCTTTTTAGGGCCACACCTGTGACATATGGAAGTTCCCAGGCTAGGGGTCAAATCTGAGCCATAGCTGCCAGCCTACGCCACAGCCACAGCAACACGAGATCCGAGCTGCATATGCAACCTACACCGCAGCTCACGGCAATACTGGGTCCTTAACCCACTGAGCGAGGCCAGGGATCGAACCCACATCCTCATGGATACTAGTCAGATTGGTTACCACTGAGTCACAACAGGAACACCTCAAATGCCTATGTATTTGGTCCCAAAGATATTCTCTACTTAGATTGTGAGACTGTCTATACAATCAAAATAAGCTGGCATTTCTGAAAATCTCCCAAAAACTGCTGCAACCACACAGCTCCTACGGATTGATGTTAACTCTGGGGAACCCACCTTTTCTGGTGTCTGTGGTTCTTTCACAAAAAGCCCCGAGGGAGGTATGAGCTGGTCTAAGGCTCTAGCCATTGCTAGGAAGAGAGACTTTGACCCAAAAGGTGTGAGGTCTACGGGAACAGGTTGACGAACCCAATTAAGGGCAAAGAATGAGGGATGATACACGTGTTAGGAAAAAGTACTGCAGTCCATCAGTGGGTTTTAAGTGGTCCAATTCCTACACTTGCAACACATTCAATATCAGGAAACATGAGCTGTAAGGTCAGCTCCATGCTCTCTCAACAGCATCCTTGCCAACCTCTGGCTAAAGTGCTGCAGAGGCTTTTCTTAAACTTTGCAAACACCTCACCCCTTGCAGTGGGTTGAAGGGTGTCCCCCCAAAAAAGATAAGCACAAGTCCTAACCTCTAATAACTGGGAATGTGACTTTATTTGGACAGAGGGTCTTTACCAATATATTCAGGCTAAGAGGCTGTCATCCAGGATTCATGTGAGCCCTACGTCCAAAGACTAATGTCTTTATAAGAGAAAAGAGAGGGAGACTTGGAAACGGAGTCAGAGAAGAGCCACAGGGAAGAAGAAGCAGAGCCTGCAGTGATGCAGCTGGAAGCCAGGGACCACCACCAGAAGCTAGGAAGAGGGGAGATAAAATTCTTCCCTAGAGACTTCAGCGAGAGCGCGGCCCAGCTGACACTGATCTTGGACTTCAGGCCTCCAGAACTTTGAGAACCCACTTCTGGTGTTTTAAGCCACCTGGTTCCTGGTCATCAGTAACAGCAGCCCAAGGAAGCTAATACACTGCTCAGTCCCCAAACACCTTCCCCGGGGCTCTCAGCAGTGGTAAGAATTTACTCAGCTCAGCGCACTCCTCCTACATGGGAAGACAGAAAGGAGCCAGAAGGTACGCCCTGGTGCCCCAGGACTGGCTGCCTGCCCATGGCACAGCAAGGCCTATGCCTACACATAATGCCATGGGTGTGCAGCGAGAAGACACCTAAGACAAAGCTGAAGATCAAGTAGGTTTCATGGGGAGGCCCGTCCCATTCCTTCCCATAAACATATGCTGGGGGGAAAGGCCACAAATGTGTGTCTTTGGTTTACTTTCAGAGAATGAGTAGTAGATGATTATCAACATAATAATGAAACACCGCTTATGCACAAAGTTAAAAATACATTATTGCCATCTGCTGAGACCGCAGAATTTGTGGGGCTGGTTTTCTCCCCGAGGTGAGGCACCCTCCGGCGTGCCAGGCGTGCAAAGATGAACCCTGTTCCAGACTAGCCCTCTGCCACACAGCCCACCAACCAGCGCAGTAGAGTGAGCAACCCTCAGCTGGGGCGGGGGCTCCATTCCCACCACATGCCTTATGGGAGTTTTACTAAAGCATGTCCAGCTACAACCATCCCAAAGATATTTCCGTAATATTTTCCCTTATTTATTATTATTATTGTTTTTTTTGGGGGGGGGGGGACATGCCCATGACATGCAGAAGCTCCCTGGCCAGAGATCAAACCCACACCACAGAAGTGACAACGCAAGATCCTTAACCCACCAGGCCACCAGGGAACTCCATGAATTATTTTCCATCACGCCAAATGAGTGATTATGTCCCAAGATGGTGTGACTTTTTAAATTTCTATTGTTGGGATGCCCAGTTCCATATTCTAGCACTGCACCAACTTACCTATCAAATGCAGAACATGCCAGCATATATGTCACCTGCTCTGGGAAGTCTGCTTTGATGTGTGTCAACAGATAGGTAATGAATCAGATGCAATGGCATCTGAGGAATTTGGTGCCAAATCGCCCCCCCTTTTTTCCTTTTTTAGGGCCACACCTGCAGCATATGGAAGTTCCCAGGCTAGGGGTTGAATGGGAGCTGCAGCTGCTGGCCTATACCACAGCCACAGCAACGCCAGATCCAAACCGTGTCTGTGATCTACACCACAGCTCACACAACACTGGATCCTTAACCCACTGAGCAAGGCCAGGGATCGAACCCACATCTTCACGGATATTAGTCGAGTTCTTAACCCACTGAGCCACAGTGGGAACTCCTGGCGCCAACCCTTGAGTAACACTACAGGCTATACCCTGAGTAACTTTTTTCAGCTATCCCAGTGCTACTTCTTTTCTTAGGAATGAATATGCTCTAATTCCCCACCGCCTGGCAAATCCAATCCAAGCCACTGGTTTGGCACCCGGCGCCCTCCCTGTTCTGATCTCCTCCTCCCTTCCGTGGCACCTCCTCTTCACAGGTCTCTGCTTAATCACCACCATCCTGCCCTCCCTCTCCTGCTTGCCTTTGACTTGTTTTCTGGCTCGAAATCCCAAGCTCTCTCCACCAGACCACACTGCCTGGAGGAAATGAAACTAAATACAACTTTTCTCTTTTTTCAGGAACCAGAGGTCATTGTGGTCTGGTTCTCTATTCACGACAACGAAGCAGCACTTCCCTAACTTCTTTTTTCATACGCGCTCTCTTGTAAATAAGTTATCATATTTTCAATCCTTCATGTATCTTGAGCATCCTAGCGTCTTAGGTAAAATAAATAACAGCAAGACAGCTTTTTCACTGCACATAAAACATCTCTCAAAAACTGTCCATCTGCCCTTTCAATGCACAAAGAAGAGGAGGCAAACATGAAATTAAACCTGATTAGCCGTCCTGGGGTGGGGGGTAAGATAGGGTAAGAATAAAGACTGTCCCATTAGAAAGAATAATTGAGATTACTTGCCTTTTGAAAAAGGCAATTTTGAAAATTAAGGGGATCTCCATAGTCTACCATTTAACAACAGGAAGCACAAGCTTCTCTAAAATTTCCCATCAAAACATGGTTTCATAGCAACAGCCACTGAAAGGTAAGGTTTCTGTGATTTCGATTTTACTATCTATAAGGCAGTCTTTGTGATTCAATCTAGGTGAGGAAGAAATGTCACACTGAGATTAGAATTTTTTATGATGAGTGGAAAACACTTATATGAAATACATATTTCAGAGTAACTCAAGAGCAACCAATTTGTTAAAAGACACTTGTGAAAGCATGGACCTATTTAAAGTTTCTTTTCTTTTAGCCTTTAATAGTTCTGATCAAAATCTGAAAATTCAGCTGGTAAAGGAGACCAACCTGAACTTTACAGCAAAGTTACAAGGAATGAGCAATTTTACTCTCAAAAATAACTATTTTTTTTTCTTTTAAAAATAAAAATCTATCTACAGCCCATTCTTTTTTTTTTTTTTTTTTTTTTTTTTGGCACACCAAAAGAATAAGATATATATTATCGGAGCCTGATTTTAAGAGTTTGCCTAATACCCAGATAAACAAAACAGAAGAAACAGGAAACATGGTCCCTTTACCCTAGATGTTAGTAGTATTAACACAGTAGTTGTAACCACTGCCTGTATCTAGTAGTAGTAACACAGTAACACACAGGAGTAACCACTACTACTAGTCACACAGTAGTAACCACTGTCTGTATCTAGTTGTAGTAACACAGTTAACACAGTAGTAGTAACCGCTACTAGTAGCAACACAATAGTAACCACTGCCCTGTATCTAGTAGTAACAACACAGTAACACACAGGAGTAACCACTGCCCTGTATCTAGTCAAGGAGATTCCGCAGACATCATGATTAGAGGCCATCACCATTAAAATCACTTTCTGATTAACAGGACTCAGTGTTCCCATAATACATCTTTGTTAAAACTATAGTCTTTCCTACCTAAAATATCAGCTCCTGCAATTAAGGATAGCTTTTCCTTGAAATGCTAGGTTCAGGAATTTTTACTGCCTTTGTTCTTCCCACGGAACCTACTGAATTCAAGTTTCAGGTATCAGTAAGTTATTTCTTCTCCCAACTCCCATCATATTTCACCATCGTTTCTCTCTTGCTCATTCATTCTTTCAGGCCACATTTTAGAATCTTCTGGCATGGACAACATTATGTTTTCTATATTCAGGGTGATAGTTTCTTATGTAATATTAGAATTTTTTTCTGTTGGTGGCTAAGAATCAGGTGCACTAGTGGAGAGACATCTGCTCTTAGCAATATGGTGGACTGGATGTTTTGAACTCTGACGACCCCTAGCCCAGTCTCCCGGCTCCCTGTAAAACATCCACATGCCAGATAAATCCAGATTAAGCTGTGGCAGTCGTACTTTAAACACACTGATGAGACTGAAGACAGGTGGGGAAATTCCTCAAGACCAAAAATATCTGAATGAAATGGTAAGAAAACCACCAGCAACAGAGTTCCGGTCGTAGCTCAGCAGTTAATGAACCTGACTAGTATCCATGAGGATGTGGGTTTGATCTCTGGCCTTGCTCAGTGGGTTAAGGATCTGGTGTTGCCGTGAACATTGGTATAGGTCACAGACGCGGCTTGGATCCCATGTTGCTGTGGCCATGGTGTAGGCCGGCAGCTACAGCTCCAATTGGACCCCTAGCCTGGGAACCTCTATATGCCGAAGGTGTGGGCTTAAAAAGACAAAAAACAAAAGCAAAAACAAAAACCCACCAGCCCTGAATGTAGAACTTCGGGGACCGAGGGCCTCAGGCCATGGTGAAGAAAGATGTTAAAGACCAGGCTTTAGGCTTGAAAGAAAGTTTGGAAACTGAATCTATTTCACATGAAGCCAGAAGGTTAGAAGGGGTCACCATCAGAGAAGGACTAGGCTAGGAAAAAAAATCTGCGGGCATGTTTCCAGCTCTGCAATGATGGAGATGGCGATAGATCATAATAAAAGACTTATTTCCTGACATTTTGTTAACGCTCTCAACTTTTTCATTGTTGTTGTCGTTCAAAGGTACACAATGCAGGCACATGGAAACTACAAGCCAAGAAATCAAAGTGGTCTCAGGTAATAGCATCATCTGGAGCCTGAAAAGCAAATATTATCTTCTTTAGAGAAAAGCATCCTCAATTTAGAAATCTTAGGAGTCCCAAATTATGTTCTCTCTCTCTTTTTTTTTTTTTGGTCTTTTTAGGGCTGCACATGTGGCATATGGATGTTCCCAGGCTAGCAGTCAAATCAGAGCTGCAGCTGCTCGCCTATAGCAGAGCCACAGCAATGCCAGATCCAAGCCTCGTTTGCTACCTACACTAGAGCTCATGGCAATACTGGATGCTTAACCCACTGAGCGATGCCAGGGATGGAACCTGCATCTTCATGGATAATAGTCCGATTTTATTACCGCTCAGCCACAATGGGAACTCCCCAATTAAAAAAACAACCACAAAAAAAAGACACAAAAAGAAGCCACTTTGCATGAGTTAGCAGGAAAAAAAACCCTCAAATTTAAATTCTCAAAAAATTAAGATACAAAACTCAATATGAAGTAACCATGTAAATAAATGGGAAAATGTAGAAATAAATGAGCAAGGAACAAAAGAAAATAAAGAATAATTATACAAATTTGAAAAGGAATCAAGCAGAACTTCTAAAAATGAATCACTGAAATTAAAAAGTCAGCAGATGAATTAAATAGCAGATTGGGTTTATATCAAGAAACAAAGAATGAATGACCCAGAATACAGATCTGAAGAAATTCTTCAGAAAGTACCATATGGAAAATATGAGAGTTGAGATTCAAAGAACAGAATGAGAAGGTCTAACAAAAAAAACTGATTGGAACTGCAAAAGGAAAGAACAGAATGAATAGAGAAGAGGCAATATTTGAAGAGAAAATGATAGAAAAGTTTCCAGAATAGTCAAAAATGTGAAGCCATCAAACACAGGAAATAGTATACCAAGAAGAACTAAAATAAATCCATTATCTAAATACATCATAGTGAAGAAATACTAGAATAGCAAAGACGAACCTTTAAAAGCTGTCAGAGTCTTTTCAACAAATCGTGCTAGAGTGAATAGATATCCATAAACAAAAAAAGAACCTCAACCTAAGTATTACATCTTACTCAAAAATTAACTCAAAACAGATCACAGATTTAAATTGTAAAACTACAAAGCTTTTAGAAAAAGAAAGGTATAAGAAAAACTTCAGGATCCAGGGCTAGACAATTCTTATTCTTACCATTAAAAAGCATAGTTCATAAAAGGAAAATCTGATAAACTGAACTTGAATAAAATTAAAATCTTTTGTTCTACAGAGACCTTGTCAACAAAATGAAAAAACAAGCTATACACTGGGAGAAAATATTTTCAAACATACCCAACAAAGAGCTAGTATCTATCATATAAAAAAAAGAATTCTCAAAAATCAAAAATAAAAACCAAAAAAACCCAATCAAGAAACATTTAACAAAACAGGATATATGAAGATGGCAAACTGAGTACATGAAAAGATGTTCAACATCGTAGGCAGTTAGGGTAATGCAAATCAAAACCACAATGAGACGTCACTGTACATCGACCAGATGGCTAAAATAAAATAGAGTGAGAACATTCAGCCAGCAAGGAGAAAGAGAGACTGGATCACGCGTATACTGGGACTGCAAAATGATATGACCACCCTGGAAAACAGTTAAGCAGTTTCTTAAAAATTTAAACATGAAATTACTATAGGATTCGGCAGTTGCATTCCTGGGCATTTACTCAAGAGAAATGAAGATCCATGTTCACGCAAAAATCAAGAGCAGCCTTATCCATTATTGCCCCAAGCTGTAAAAGCCTACATGTGCTTCAGTGGGTGAATAGTTAAACTGGGGTACATCCATACCATGAAATACTACTGGCCATAAAAACAAATTAACTATTGAAACAAACCAACAAAAAAGGAGTTCTTGCTGTGGCACAATGCGGTAAGGATCTGGTGTTGTCTCTGGGGCGGCCTGGCTTTGATCCCTGGCCCAGCCCAACAGGTTAAGGATTCAGCATTGCCACAGCTGTGGCCTAGATTGCAGGTGTGTCTTGGATTTTATCCTTGGCCCGTAAAACTTCATATGCTGCAGATGCAGCCAAAAAAAAAAAAAGAACATGGGTGAATTAAAAACACTTTTTTTTTCAGCCATACCCATGGCATATGGAAATTCCCAGGTCACAGATAACCCGAGCCACAGCAGTGACAACACAGGATCTTAACCCACTGAGCCACCAGGGAGCTCCTAAAATATTTTTGACAAAAACTAAGGGTTCACCATCAACAGACTATTGCTAAAGAAATATCAAAGGTCATGTTTCAGAAAGAAGGAAATTATCCTATGTGGAAGATCTGAGATGTAAGTAAAGAGAGGGTTAACACACAAGTAAATCTAACAATTATCTGCATAAAAATAGTAATAACAATAAGGTCTAATTTGTAAGGTTAAAAACCAAAAGCGAAGACTGAAATACTGGAAGATTATAGCACAAAAGTTGAAAGATAAGTAATTTAAACTTAAAGATTTCCAAGATCTTCAATCAGAGAGGAAGGTAAAGATATTGCCATGACATTTTAAGTATGGACGGTAAATTTCAAAGGCAATGCTCTAAAACAAAGACAATGGGAGGAGGGGGGTAGAATTTTTTTAATGTTTTAAATTAATCCAAAAGAAAACAAAACAAAACAAAAAACAAACAATAAAAGCACAAAATAAAGGGGTAGGAATAAATCCAAACATACCAGAAAAGAATCGGGACTGAACTCATCACATTAAGGTTAAGATCAGATTAAAAATAATCCATTTGGGGGAGTTCCCAGTATGGATCAGTGGAAACGAGTCTGACTAGGATCTATGAGGACGCAGGTTTGATCCCTGGCCTTGCTCAGTGGGTTAAGGATTTGGCGTTGCCGTGAGCTGTGGTATAGATCACAGATGCGGCTCAGATCCCAGTTGCTGTAGCTGTGGTGTAGGCCAGTGACTATAGCTCCAATTCCACCCCAGCCTGGGAACTTCCATATGCCACGGGTGTGGCCCTAAAAAGCAAAAAAAAAAAAAAAAAAAAAAAAAAAAATTAATTAATTAATTAATTAAAAATGAGAAGGTAGTAAAAATCTTCTAGGTACACTATGAGCATCTTCATGTCAACAAATTTAAAATTTCAATGCAAATGACAAATTCACAGAAAAATGTAGTAAGAAAAATGACTAAACTCTTGTCTTTTTAGGATCACACCCGCGGCACATGGAGGCTCCCAGGCTAGGGGACAAATCAGAGCTGTAGCTGCCGGCCTACACCACAGCCACAGCAATGCCAGATCTGAGCTTAGTCTGCAACCTACACCACAGCTCCTGGCAACGCTGGATCCTTAACCCACTGAGCGAGGCCAGGGATCACGCACACATCATCATGGATACTAGTCAGGTTCGTTAACTGCTGAGCTACGAAGGGAACTCGAAAAATGACTAAACTCTTGAGAGAAATAGGCTAATGAATCTGTAATCATTAGTTAAATTTTCTCACAAAAGCAATATAAATGTCAGACAATTTTATAGGCACACACTATCCAATATTTAAGAAATAGGGAGTTCTCCCATGGCCTAGCGGGTTGAAGCACCTGTGTTCTCACCACTGCGGTTCTGGTTCTGTGCAGCGTAGGTTCAATCCCTGGCCCAGGAATTCCCGCATACTGCCTGTGTGGCAAAAAAGAAAAAAAGAAATACATAAAAACCCAAGAGAGAACCTGAAATAAATGTTGCAACTCTCATAAAAAAAATAGATATTAAAATCTTTCTCTTCGGTTTCAATAGAAAAAAAAAAGTCACTAACTTACTCTATAATACGGACATCAAGTTCAGACAAAAGCAACACAGAAAAGGAAGATAATAGGCCAATTTTATCATTATATAAGAATTTTAGGGGGAGTTCCCCTCACGGCTCAGTGGTTAAACAAACCCAACTAGGATCCATGGGGACACGGGTTCGATCACTGGCCTTGCTTAGTGGGTTAAGAATCCAGCATTGCTGTGAGGTGTGGTGCAGTTCACATACGAGGCTGAATTGCTGTGGCTGTGGTGCAGGCTGGCAGCTACAGCTCCAATTTGATCCCTAGCCTGGGAACTTCCATATGCCGTAGGTATGGCCCTAAAAAGCAAAAAAGAAAAAAACAAACAAAAAACTTTTAGGGAGTTCCCTGGTGACCTAGCAGTTAAGGATCCAGCGTTGTACTGCTACAGCTCAGGCCACTCACTGCTGTAGCACAGGCTCAATCCCTGGCCTGGGAACTTCTGCATGCCATGGGTGAGGTAATAAAAATAAAAACAACACACACTTAAAAAAAGACTTTTAGCAAAATGGCTGGATGTAAGAGCAGTGATCAAAAACATAACTTAAGACAGGAAACAAAAAAAATTTTTTTCAAATGATATCACTTATAATAGAACATAAAGAAGCAAGTAGTAAATCTAACAAAAGATGCTCAAAAGCTTTCAAAGGAGAACATTCGAGGGCCTAAATGGAGGGATATGCTATACTTATGAATAGGAAGATTCAGCATTGTGATGATGTTGTTTACACAAACTGTTTGAATGCAAATGTAGTTCGAGTCCTAACAGAATTTTTTGGGAAACCTTACAAGTTGGTTCCAAAACAGCACAGAAAAAAGTTATTGCATTCCTAATGAAACAGATGGGGGGACTTGCTTAAATATCAAGACCTTCTATAAAGCCATAGAAATGTAGATGTTTGGTATTACTGCTGGGGTAAACACTAATAAACCAATGGTACAGAAAGCCCATGAAACAAAACCCATTTATAGAGAGAAACTTATGTGACCATGCAATGGGGAATGGATGAACCATTCAAAATAGATGACAACTGGTTATACCCATATGTGATTTTTTTAAAAAAGTGAATTTGAATTGCCCTATTCACTTTGCTGTACAGTAGAAAACTGACAGAACCACCAACTATAATGGAAAAAATAAAAATCATTAGATATAAAAAATGAATTCCCCCACACATATACACATAAACTTTAATATGGATTAGAGTTAAATGTAAAAAACAAAGCTTTATAACTTGTAGAATATAGGAGATTATCTTTATTAAGGATTTCTTAAACAAAATACAAAAAGCACAAAACACAAAGGGGAAGGCTAATACATTTGACATTAAATTTTTCTGCCTAAAATGCATAGCCTAATTTTAATCAAACATCTAGACTTAATTTACAGTTTATAGGAAATGGAAAAGAGATAGGACGCCATGAGTACAGCATCAGATAATTCCAGAATGTGGAAATTCTACAAAGCAACTGGCCTGAACACTTCAAAAAATCAATGTCACTTAAAAAAAAAAAAAAGTGGTAGGGGTGCATGGATGGGTAGGAAACTTCTAGATCAAGAGAATAAAACGACAAAAACAACGTGCAGTACATGAACCTTGGTTGAGGTCTGGGTTTTAAAACCAACCAACATCTAAAAATGACATCCTGGGGGCAGTAAGAGAACTGTGCATACTTCGTATTACATATTATGGATAATTAATTTTTTTCAATGTGATAATAGTATTGTGGTTATATAGGACACTTGCTGTTTAGAAAAGGGATAGTGAAATACTGAAAGTGAAATATCGTGATGTCAATTTAGTTTCAAATTGTTTAACAACAAAACGTTACTATTTAATCTGGATGGAGTATATATGGATGTTCATTATGTTTTTGTGTGTTTCTACAAATGTATGAAACTTTTCATATTAAAAAGTTTGGGGCAGGAGCAGTTCCCATTGTGGCTCAGCAGAAATGAACTCGACTAGTGTCCTTGAGGATGCAGGTTTGATTCCTAGCCTCACTCAGTGGGTTAAAGGATCCGGTGTTGACATGAGTTGTGGTGTAGGTCACAAACACAGCTTGGATCCAGCATTGCTGTGGCTGTGCTGTAGGCCGCTAGCCTGGGAACTTCCATATGCTGCAGATGCGGCCCTAGAAAGAAGAAAAAAAAAAAAAGTTGGGAGGAATTTAAAACTTGTGCATCGATAGGTAAAAAAATAACCACAAACTGAGAGAAAATGTTTATACCAGATAATGGTAAAAATGAACTAGTATCCACAATCTATTATTTTTTAACTACTTGAAGCAATCTATAAGACAATATAATGTAAAATGAGCAAAAGACAAGAAAAAAGCTTTTCACAGAGAGCAATCAGGAATGAATACATATGAAAATAAGCTCAACCTTGTTAGCATTTAGGAAACACATTCAAACCATGAGACTTTCACTCTGGCCAAAATGGAGTTACAGGGGCAGGATTTACCCTCCCCGTTTAAACAACTAAACACCTGTACAAAATATATACAGCAAAGTTTTTCAGACATTGGACAAGCGTGCGGGACAGTGACTCTTGAGAAAACAAATGGGAAATGTCCTCCCGTGGCCTGAGCTCACTGCAGGGAGGGCTTGGGTGAAGAATTTAGAAAAGCCAAGGTAATCTGAAGGGCAGAGGATTAGAGGGACGTGGGAGATAGAGGGAGAGTTCTACATCTACAGAGAGTTCCCCTGAGTCTTTGGCTAATCAGTGTATGCACTTGAGAAAACTACCCAAAGGTGGGAAAAACTGGCAGAAAAGAATAGGTGGTACAATTCAAGTTCATACGGGGCTCAGACTAGTTCTCATTCCCAACAGCCAGAGTGGAGAAATCTCATAACAGACCAGGCATAGAGAAGATTATTCAGAAGGGTATCATCTCAGTAGTGGGCCCAATTAGCCCTAGATAAAGGCTGGTTTGGTCCTATCTCATTAAGCTTAAAAGCAAGCTCTGAAAGGACCAAACTATTTCTAAATAACTATGTCCCCGAACAAAGCTTAACACATTTAAAGGAATACAAAAAACTTCAACACGCAACAACATATAATCCAAAAATTACCAGGCACGCAAAGAAGGAAGTTACAACCCAATAATGAGGGGAAAAAAAATCAATCAACAGAAACAGACAAGAAGTGACACAGATGATAATATGGTCAAATACAGTAAAACAGCTATTATAAATATACCCCAGATGTTCCAAAAAAAAGAAAAGAAACCATGAGCCTGTTAAGGAGAAATGGAAGATATAAAAAAGACACAAACAGAATTTCTAACGATTAAAAAAATCAAGTATGAGGTGAAAAATACACTGGATGGGAGTTCCCACTGTGGTACAGTGGGTTAAGAATCCAACTGCAACAGCTCAGGTTGCTGCAGAGGTGCAATTCTAATCCCCAACCAGGAGCAGTGGATTAAAGGATCCCCAGCATTGCTGCAGCTGCAGCACAGGTCATAGCTGTGGCTCGGATTCAATCCCTAGCCGAGGATCTTTCATATGCTGTGGGTGCAGCCATAATTTTAAAAAAGCAAAAACAAAAACATAAAACACTGGATGAAATTAATAAGAGATTAAATTACTTCAGGAGAAAAGATTAATGAATTTGAGGATACAGCAACTCCCCTCCCTCCCCACACTATCTAATCTGAAACACAGAGAGAGAGAGAGAGAAAAAAAAAAAAAAAAAAGACTTAAAAATAAAATAACAAAACAAAGCATGAGTGTTGTGAGACAATTTCAAATTGCCTAACATATAGCTGGAGTCCCAGAGGGAAAGAAGGACAAAGACAGAAAAAAACAGATGAAAGTAACAGCTCCCTAAATTCCAAATCTGATGAAAACTACAAACCTACAGGTAAAAAGTGCCAGGAGAAGAAACATGAAGGAAAAAAAAAAAAAAAAAAAACTACATCAAGCACATCCTAATCAAAGTGCTTAACAACAATAATCAGGAGAAACCTTAAAAGCAATCAGAGAAAAAGAACAAAAAAGTTTCAGATAGAAGAACAAATTTAAGAATAACAGTAGTCTTCTTGCTGGAAATTACAATAAGATACCACTTAGCCACTGGACTGGCAAAACTGAAAAGTCTGAACTTAAGAAGTGTTAGAAATGTGAAACAAAGGTAATTCAAATAGCGGTGGCAGGGCTATGAACCTACAGCCACTGCTGAATATAATTTAGCATTATCTTATAAAGATGAAAGTGACCATATCACGTGACCAAACACATCACTCCTAGAAACAGAATGTTCATAGCAGCATTGCTTACAATAGCTAAAACAAAAACCAACCCCAAACACCCATGAACAGAAGAATGGATAAATTATGGTCTATTCACATAATACAGTATAGCAATAAAAATGAATGACTTTCAAAAAACACTAAGTTAAAAAACGCAAGTCACAGAAGTAAACATTCATTATACATACCATTTATATAAAATTCAAAAACATACAAACCTTAACATTTCATTTAAGGATACATACACATGTCGGAAAACTACAATAACAAGCAAGAGAATAACAAACACGAAATTCAGAATAGTAATTACTTGAGAAAGAGGGCATTTTTCAAATGCCAGTAATACTCATTTCCTAAGCTGACTAATGGGGACACAGATATTTACTATTCTTTATAGTTTATATATACATGTTTGTATATTTTTGTAGGTATGAAATACTTCATTAAAAATAAAGAAGACTGAAAAATATGAAAGACTTTAAAAATGAAGACAATTTATGTATAACAATAAAATTGGTGTAAAAAAGTATACAAAGAAAACGTTCAATTCTTTATTATCTTTCAGTGCCCTATACAATCAGTATTAATCTATAAGGGCCATAATCCTACTGTGAAAAAAAAATAACAGGCAAAGTCTTTAACTGCTTTGACACGAAATCTGAACATCTGGTACTCGAAGTTATACAGGAGGAAAAGTGTTGGCCACTCATTCCTGACTCTTCAACTTTCACCTGTACTTAGATTTTTCTTTATCTTTGGATTTCTTAGGACTCCTGCTTCGGTCTCTCTTTTTACTCCTCTCTCTTTCATAGGGATCAGGCTGGTATTTGGGTTTGTGACTATTACTATAGTGGCCATCCCTTTCTCGAGATCGGCTACGACTTCGGTTTTGAGGTCGGTCTCTCTTTTCATTCTTTTGCTTCTCCCAACAACTTTCTTCTTCTTCATAGTGACCAAAGCCCATTTCCCTATAGATATCCTGTCAAAAGAATAGAAAGAGAGTATATGGGTGAGTCAGTAAAACAATCATTTTGTGGATGCTCAGTTAACAAAACTTAGACAAGTTCCCCATTTGCAAGCAGTTTTAACAGCTCAAAAAAGTTTTTATTTTCTCTTTAGGGCACCTGGGGCATATGGAAGCTCCTAGGCTAGGGGCAGAATTGGAGCTGCAGCTGCCAGCCTATGCCACAGCCACAGCAATGCCAGATCTGAGCTGTATCTGCAACCTACACCTCAGTTTGTGGAAATGCCAGATCCTTAACCCACTGAGCAAGGCCAGGGATCAAACCTGCATCCTCACGGAGACAATTTTGCGTTCTTAACCCACTGAGCCACAAGAGGAACTCTGTAACAGCTTAAATTTGAACACTACCACTAACACCAAGAATCTTGTAAATTAAAACAAAAGTAGTTCAGAAAGAGACTTAACTGGAGGGGATTAAGATGGCAGAAGAGAAGGACTAGAGCTCAACTTCTCTCCTAAAAGCAATAAAATTTACACGCAACTGCTGAGCAATCTTCAACCAAATGGGCCTGGAAACTTTCAAATAGATATCCTACCCCAGAAGACAAAGAAGAGGCCATATCAAGAGGTAGGAGGGGCGATTACATGATATAAGCAACCCCATACCTCCTGGGTGGGAAGCCCCACAGACTGGAAACTAACTGGTTCACAGAGACTCACCTACAGGAGTGAAAGTTCTGAGACCCACATCAAACTCCTACGTGTGGGGATCTGGCACTGGGAGAAAGAGCCCCCAAGCATTTGGCATTGAAGGCCAGTGGGACTTGTGCATAGGAGCTCCATGGGATGGGGGAAAACAGACACCCCATTCTTAAAAGGTGCACACAGACTTTCACATGCACTGGGTCGCAGGGCAAAGCAAAGTCTCCATAGGAATCTGGGTCAACCTGACTGCAGTTCTTGGAGCACCTCCTGGGAAAAAAGGGGTGAATGTGGCTTGTTGTGGGGGAAGGACATTGGAAGCAAAGCTCTCAGGAATATTCAGCAGTGTGCCTTTCTCAGGAGGTGGCCATTGTGGCAAAATCTGGCCCTACCCAAGGGCACTGAGAAGCTCGAGGGCAAACAAAGATCCAGGTGGGATCACAGCCCCGCCCAACATTAAACAGGCTGCCTAAAGGCCCCCCAGGCACACAGATGCCTCTAAACTCATCCAGAGGAGTTCCCAACGTGGCGCAGTGGTTAACGAATCCGACTAGGAACCATGAGGTTGCGGGTTCGGTCCCTGCCCTTGCTCAGTGGGTTAAGGATCCGGCGTTGCCGTGAGCTGGGGTGTAGGTTGCAGACGCGGCTCGGATCTTGCGTTGCTGTGGCTCTGGCGTAGGCCAGTGGCTACAGCTCCGATTCGACCCCTAGCCTGGGAACCTCCATATGCCGCTGGAGTGGCCCAAGAAATGGCAAAAAAACAACAACAACAAAAAAAACAAACAACAAAAACTCATCCAGAGACAAAGCCCCACCCACCAGAGGGATAGGAATCAGCTCCACCTACCAGTGGGCAGGCATCAGTCCCTCCCATCAGGAAGCCTACAGCAAGCCCCTGTACCAACTTCAGCAACAAGGGGGGCAGGCACCAGAAGTAAGAGAGGCTATAACTCTATTATTTATAAAAAGGTAACCACATCCAAAACCTATAAAAAATGAAAAGACAGAGAACTATACGAGAAAGAAAAAGCCCCAGAAAATCAGCTAAGTGATCAGGAGATTCTCAGCCTCCAGGAAAAAGACTTTAGACTGTTGATGCTGAAGATGATGCAAGACATTGGAAATAAACTGGAGGCAAAGACAGATTATTTACAGGAAACACTGAGCAAAGAGATATAAGATATAAAACTTAAACAAAAAGAGATGCAAAATACAATAACTGAAATAAAAAATTCATTAGAAGCAACCAATAGCAGAATACAGGAGGCAAAAGAATGAGTAAGTGAGGTGGAGGACAGACTAGTGGCAATCACTGATGTGGAACAGAAAAGAGAAAAAAGATTGAAAACAAATGAAGAGAGTCTCAGAGAAATCTGGGACTATGTTAAATGCACCAACATCCGTATTACAGGGGCACCAGAAGAAGAGAGAGAGAAAGGGACAGAAAAAATATTCTAAGATATAATAGCCAAAAACTTCCCTAACATGGGAAAGGAACCACTCACTCAAATCCAGGAAGTGCAAGGAGTACCATATAAAATAAACCGAAGGAGGAAAACCTCAAGACACATATTAATCAAACTGACCAAAATTAAAGACAAAGAGAAAATCTTGAAAGCAGCTAGGGAAAAGATACAAGTAACATAAAAGGGAACCCCAATAAGGTTATCAGCAGATTTTTCCTCAGAAACTCTGCAGGCCAGAAGGGAGTGGCATGATATACTTAACATGATGAAAGGAAAAGACCTCCAACCAAGATTACTTTACCCAGCAAGGCGCTCATTCAGATTTGAAGGAGAAATCAAAAGCTTCACAGATAAGTAAAAGCTAAAAGAATTCAGCAACACTAAACCAGCTTTACAACAAACACTAAAGGAACCTCTCTAGGCAGAAGAGAAAAGGCCACAACAGGAAACAAAAATACCACAAATGACAAGGCTCACCAGTAAAGGCATATATAAAGACACCAAATCATCCATACACAATTATGCCACCAAAATCAGAAATCATGAGAAGAGAAAGGTACAAATGCAGGACACTGGGGTTGCACTTGCAATTAAGAGACCAACAAATTAAAGCAATCTTGTATATATACAGACTCTTATATCAAAACTTCAGAATAACTGCAAACCAAAAATCTACAATTGATACACAAACAAATAAGAAAAAGAAACTCAAATACAACACTAAAGATAGTCATCAAACCAGAAGAGAGAACAAGAGAAGAAGGGAAGAAAAAAAGAGCAACAAAAACAAATCCAAAGCAATTAATAAAATGGCAATAAGAACATACATATCAATAATTACCTGAAATGTTGATGGACTAAATGCCCCAACCAAAAGACACAGGCTGGCTGAATGGATACAAAAACAAGACCCATATATATGCTGTCTTCAAGAGACCCACTTCACTTCTAGGAACACATACAAAATGAAAGTGAGAGGATGAAAGAAAATATCCCATGCAAACAGGAATCAAAAGAAAGCTGGAGTAGCAATACTCATATCAGAAGAATACTTGGAGTTTCCGTCTTGGTGCAGTGGTTAATGAATCCGACTAGGAACCATGAGGTTGTGGATTCGATCCCTGGCCTTGCTCAGTGGGTTGACGATCCAGTGTTGGCCTGAGCTGTGGTGTGGGTTGCAGGTGCAGCTTGGATCCCACATTGCTGTGGCTCTCGCATAGGCCGACAGCAACACCTCCGATTCGACCCCTAGCCTAGGAACCTCCATATGCTACGGGAGCGGCCCTAGAATAGGCAAAAAGACAAAATAAATAAATAAATAAAAGAAAAGAAAGAATATTTTAAGGGACAAGGAAGGTCACTACATAATGATCAAAGGATCAATCCAAGAAGAAGATATAACAATTTTAAATATCTACGCACCCAACACAGGTTCACCACAATACATAAGGCAACTGCTAACAACCTCAAAATGACAAATTGACAACAACACAAAAGTAGTGGGGGACTTTAACACCCCACTTACAGCAATGGACGGATCATCCAGACAGAAAATCAGTATGGAAACACAGGCCCTGAATGAAGTATTAGACCAGATGGACTTAATAGATATTTATAGGACATTCCATCCAAAAGCAACAGAATACACCTTCTGCTCATGTGCACATGGAACATTCTCTAAGATTGATTACATCCTGGGCTACAAATCAAACCTCAGTAACTTTAAGAAAACTGAAATCATATCAAGCATCTTTTCCAACCACAGCCCTATACGACTGGAAATCAACAACAAGAAAAAAACTGCAAAAAACACCAATGCATGGAGACTAAACAACATGCTACTAAACAACCAATGGATCACTGAAGAAATCAAAGAGGAAATTAAAAAATACCTACAAGCAAAGGACAACAAAGATATGACACTCCAAAACCTATGGGATGCAGCAAAAGCTGTTCTAAGAGGAAAGTTTATAGCAATACAAGCCCACCTCAGGAAACAAGCAAAAACTCAAATAAACAATGTAAGTTTACATCTAAAGCAGCTCGAGAGAGAAGAACAGGCAAGACCTAAAGTTAGTAGAAGGAAAGAAATCATAAAGATCAGAGCAGAAATCAATGAAATAGAAATGAAGAAAACCATAGAAAAGATCAATGAAACGAAAAGCTGGTTCTTTGGAAAGATCAACAAAATTGATAAACTCTTAGCCAGACTTCTCAAGAAAAAAAGAGAGAGGACTCAAATAAATAAAATTAGAAATGAAAAAGGAGAAGTAACAATGGACATCACAGAAATACAAAGGATCATAAGAGACTACTATATGCAACTATACAACAATAAAAAATGGAAAACCTAGAAGAAATGGACAAATTCTTAGAAAGGTACAATCTTCCAAGACTAAACTAAGATGAAATATAGAAAAAGATGAATAGACCAATCACAAGAACTGAAATTGAAAGTGTGATTAAAAAATTTCCAACAAACAAAAGTCCAGGACCAGATGGCTTCACAGGCAAATTCTATCAAGCATTTAGAGAAGAGCTAATACCTATCCTTCTGAAACTATTTCAAAAAATTGCAGAGGAAGGGATACTCCCAAACTCATTCTATGAGGCCACCATCACTCTGATACCAAAACCAGACAAAGATACCACAAAAAAAAGAAAACTACAGGCCAATTTCACTGATGAACATCGATGCAAAAATCCTTAACAAAGTACTTAGTAAAACGCATCCAATAATACATTAAAAGGACTGTACATCATGATCAAGTCGGATTTATCCCAAGGATGTACGGGTTCTTCAATATCCACAAATCAATCCGTGTGATACACCACATTAACAAACTGAAGAATAAAAACCACATGGTCCTCTCAATAGACACAGAAAAAGCCTTTGACAAAATCCAACACCCATTTCTGATAAAATCCCTTCAGAAAGTGGGTATAGAGGGAACCTACCTCAACATAACAAAGGCCATATGTGTCAAACCCAGAGCTAACATCATTCTCAATGGTGAAAAGCTGAAAGAATTCCCAATGAGATCAGGAACAAGACAAGGATGTCTGCTCTCGCCACGACTCTTCAACATAGTTTTGGAAGTCCTAGCCACAGCAATTAGAGAAGTAAAAGAGATAAAAGAAATCCAAATTGGAAAGGAAGAAGTAAAACTATCACTATTTGCAGATGACATGATACTATACCTAGAGAATCCTAGAGACGTTACCAGAAGACTGTTAGAGCTCATCCATGAATTTGGCAAAGCCACAGGATACAAATTTTTTTTTTTTTTTTGTCTTTTGTCTTTTTGTCTTTTGTTGTTGTTGTTGCTATTTCTTGGGCCGCTCCCACGGCATATGGAGGTTCCCAGGCTAGGGGTTGAATCGGAGCTGTAGCCACCGGCCTACGCCAGAGGCACAGCAACGCAGGACCCGAGCCGCGCCTGCAACCTACACCACAGCTCACGGCAACGCCGGATCGTTAACCCACTGAGCAAGGGCAGGGACCGAACCCGCAACCTCATGGTTCCTAGTCGGATTCGTTAACCACTGCGCCACGACGGGAACTCCAGGATACAAAATTAATACATAGAAGCTCACAGCATTTCTACATACTAACAATGAAAGATCAGAAAGAGAAATTAGGGAAACAATACCGTTTACCATTGAATCCAAAAGAATAAAATACCTAGGATTAAACCTACCTAAAGAGACAAAAGACCTGTACTCTGAAAACTGTAAGACACTGATGAAAGAAATCAAAGAGGACACAAATAGATGGAAAGACATACCATGCTCTTAGATTGGAAAAGTCAATATTATCAAAATGACTATACTACCTAAGGCAATCTACAGATTCAATGCAATCCCTATCAAATTACCAAGGATTTTTTCTTTTTTTTTTTTTTGGTCTTTTTTCTATTTCTTTGGTCTGCTCCCGCGGCATATGGAGGTTCCCAGGCTAGGGGTCGAATCGGAGCTGTAGCCACCGGCCTATGCCAGAGCCACAGCAACTCGGGATCCGAGCCGCATCTGCAACCTACACCACAGCTCACGGCAACGCCGGATCATCAACCCACTGATGGAGGCCAGGGATTGAACCCGCAACCTCATGGTTCCTAGTCGGATTCGTTAACCACTGCGCCACGACAGGAACTCTAACCAAGGACATTTTTCACAGAACTTGAACAAAGTATTTTAAAATTTGTTTGGAAGCAGAGAAGACCCAGAAAAGCCAAAGATATTCTGAAAAAGAAAAATGGATCTGGAGGAATCAGGATCCCGGACTTCAGACTATTCTACAAAGCAACAGTCATCAAAACGGTATGGTACTGGCACAAAGACAGACATATAGATCAGTGCAACAGGATAGAAAGCCCAGAACTAAACCCACACGCCTACACCCAACTAATCTATGACAAAGGAGGCAAGAATATACAACGGAGAAAAGACAGCATGTTCAATAAGTAGTGCTGGGAAAACTGGACAGCCGCATGGAAAAGAATGAAATGAGAACACTCCCTAACACCATACGCAAAAATTAACTCAAAATGGATGAAAGACCTAGATATAAGACCATATACTATAACATTAGATATAAGACCATATAAGACCATATACTATAACACTCTCTGACATAAATGACAGCAACATCTTCTCAGATCCACCTCTTAAAGTAACGACAGTAAAAACAAAAATAAACAAATGGGGCCTAATCAAACTTAAAAATTTCTGCACAGCAAAGGAAACCCTAAACAAAGTAAACAGATAACCCACAGAATGGGAGAAAATCTTTGCAAATGAAGCAACTGACAAGGGATTATTCTCAAAAATTTATAAACACCTTCTGCAGCTCCATACCAAAAAACAAACAACCCCATCAAAAAATGGGCCGAAGATCTAAACAGACAGTTCTCCAAAGAAGACATACAGATGGCCAATAAAACACATGAAAAGATGTTCAGCGTCACTCATTATTAGAGAGATACAAATCCAAACCACGATGAGGTACCACCTTACACCAGCCAGAATGGCCATCATCAAAAAGTCTACAAACAATAAGTGCTGGAGAGGGTGTGGAGAAAAAGGAACCCTATTACACTGTTGGTGGGATTGTAAATTGGTGCAACCACTGTGGAAAACAGTATGGAGATTCCTCAGAAAACTAAAAATAGAACTACCATTTGATCCAGCAATCCCACTCCTGGGCATCTATCCAGAGAAAACCATGACTCACAAAGACACATGTACTCTGATGTTCATTGCAGCATTATTTGCAATAGCCAAGATATGGAAACAACTTAAATGTCCATTGACAGAGGAGTGGATCAAGAAGATGTGGCACATATATATATATATATATACACAACAGAATATTACTCAGCCATTAAAGGGAACGAAATACTGGCATTTTTAGCAACATAGATGGACCTAGAAATTACCATGCTGAGTGGTCAGTCAGACAATGAGACATCAACATCAAATGCTTTCACTGACATGTGGAATCTGAAAAAAGGACACAATGAACTTCTTTGCAGAACAGATACTGACTCACAGACTTTGAAAAACTTATAGTTTCCAAAGGAGACAGTTTAGGGGGTAGGAGGATGTGCTGGGGTTGTGGGATGGAAATCCTATAAAATTGGATTGTGATGATCATTGTACAAGTATAAATGTAATAAATTCACTGAGTAATAAAAAAGACTTAACCATTTTCTCATGAATCTCATTGCTTTGTATCTACTATTTCAACTAAACTGAAAGATGGGACCCCTAAATAAGGAACTGAAATAGCCCAACTGAAATAAGAAGTCTTTAGGGCGAAATTGTCAAGAATTCTATGTATCTAGTCACTCATGATGGAACATGATGAAGGAAAATGTCAGAAAAAGGATGTATATATATACGTGTGTGTGTGTGTGTGTGTGTGTGTGTGTGTGTGAGACTGGGTCACTTTGCTGTATAGTAGGAACTGACAGAACACTGTAAAGCAACTATAATGGAAAAAATAAAAATCATTCAAAAAATAAATAAAATACCACTCATAAAAGGATAAAAAAAAAAAGAATTCTAGTTATGTGTGGTCACTTTTCCACTCCCCACTTCTCCACTCCCCAAGATGTGGTTCTGTCACTGATCTGCAAGGAAACTACTAACATCCCCATAAGAATCCTATAAAAGAAGACATCATTTAAATAACAGAGCCAGAAGAGGTCAATCAATCTAAAAATTCTGAATACTTTGGTCTGAGCAATTATTTTTTTAAGTGCTTATTTTATAACAACTCCTCTTTAAGTCTTCAAATAAATTTTTGTTTAGACTAAGCTGATAGTTTTTATTAGAAGCATTATTTACATGAGTTAAGAAATAATGAAATAATCCATTGCCTCAAAGGCAATAAAGTGGGTACATTTCGTTCTATTCTTTTTTTCTTTTTGAGCCGTTCCCACGGCATATGGAGGTTCCCAGGCTAGGGGTCTAATCGGAGCTGTAGCCACCGGCCTACGCCAGAGCCACAGCAACGTGGGATCCGAGCCATGTCTGTGACCTACACCACAGCTCACGCCAACGCCGGGTCCTTAACCCACTGAGCAAGGGCAGGAATCGAACCCGCAACCTCATGGTTCCTAGTCGGATTCGTTAACCACTGTGCCACAACGGGACCTCCCATTTAGTTCTATTCTTAATAATTAAGTAGCAGTAGTAACTTTTCCATATAGAATAGGACTAGTTACAACACAACAATTCTATCACTGCTTGTGTCTTAAATACCCTAATTAAAATGAGTATCTCAACAAGTGGCTAAAATCGAAAGAGAACAGAGCCAATGCTCCTTCAAGAACAGTTCATAAAGTTCAACTTTCTTAAAAGATTTCTCAAAGGAAAGGCAGAATTCTAAGGATTAAACTCCTAAGGGTCCCAACTCTATCCCCTTAAATATTACTATAGCGGATATGAATGTCAAGGTTTAAAATACAAGTGATGGATATCCATGGTTAAGGACTGGGTCTCAAGCAAATGATTCAAATTATTGTGTGTGCTGTCTAGATACCATACACTATCTCACATCCATAGACACTGCAGGATGTGAGAACACATTTAACATGGTTGCTATAATCACAGTGTTGGTGGAATATCTCATGATTAACTGATTCATGATTTCCCACACAATACCAATAGTTCTTGTCATTCTACAAGAGTCCCAGAGGTAGAAAAATGAGTAGTTATTTCCAAGTAACTTTTTACCAACTCTTTTGGAGCAAAATGTGACATCCCTAATTAAAAGAATTTTTTGTGCTTTCCTGTAACATATAAAATGTAAATATCTATGTACTATTCTGACTGTATACCTAGTACTTATCTTTGTACTTTTTAAATGGAGAGACTGTTTTAGCCAATGTATAATCCTATAAACTCTTCAGCACCTTACCATATCAATAGGCACTTAAATGCTTGGAGTGTTTACAATGGGGAGGGGGGTGAATTATGTAGTACTTAATTCTTCAAAAAAATTGAGGAAGCTGAAAATCTGCAATGGACTGAAATCTAAAAACCTCTTCTACTTGGCACAGTTTTCAAAGCTACACAAGCTCTGAGATTGGGCAGCTTTAGGTTCAAATGGTCTCTGCCACTTAAGAGATGGGTCAAGCAAAAAATACTCTTGAGGTTACATTTATCAGGGAAGGTTTCACAGAGAAGTTATAACAGACTTGAGATGTGTGGGTTAGGGCTTGGATTGGTTGCAAGAAGATTCGGGGAGTAAAAGGACAACTGAAAAGCTAGGGAAAATAAACACTGTCTGCATGCAAGAAAGAAGTTGAGGCAGCTGGAAGAAGTCGGATCAGAGCAGATCTGCTAAGTGTGTGCTTGCTCAGTGTGAAGTGCTTAGGGAGTACAATATCATCCTTACTCTAGGCATAAGGAAACAGACTCAGGAGATCCACGCAGGTTGGAGGTAATTATTTAATTGACTGGTAACTTTAATTTACTTAATTGAACTGGTAACTTTACATAAAAAATTAAAAAGGAGATGGTATGGGATAATCAAAAAAGTAACACCACACTTGACTGAATCTAAATAAACGTTCAAATTCTAACTCTTCCACTAAACTACAAGGCCCAAGGGCCTACAGGGTCAGGATTTTTTTTATATCTAAGGTGAGGAAATGAATTAGATGAGCTCTAAGTCCTTTCCAGTATGGACTTTCAAAAATTCTATCATTTTATATACATTTAATACATAAGACAAGATGATTAAACAAGCATGCAGCTAAAAAAAGAAATAGGAAAAAAAACCATAAAATGGCTGATTTAAAGCAATCAACTTAATTGAGCCAATGATTTCGTGTATAGCAGTCAAAAAATTAAAAAATCACCAAAAGCTATCCTTGCTGAGGTCTCTGGGAGACACAGATTTAGTTACATTAAAATCACTAAAATATTAGTAAATGACTGCAATAAAGCAAAAGCAGAGTCCCAAATGTTAAGAATACTGAATACCTATGAAAATCATAGAGGACAGACAAGCAGTCTGAACACTTGGCAGCCAGGCAACCCACGGCTGAGTACACATTTCCTGTAACCCCAGTAAAACTCAAACCCTCAACACAGTAACCACCTCTGGAATTAAGACGTGAGGTGGAAAAATTAATAAGAGATTTCGAATTGAACAGTAAGGCTGACATACAATAAAAAAAACAAAGCACTTGAAGAAATAAGTTAAAACATTCTTAGGAAACTACGCTTACCAAGCAAAACACCAGCAAACAGGAAAATCTGAGCTATACTTGAAAATTACCCAGCACTGAAAATTCCCTTTAATGATTATATTTCTGAGATTAAAACCAGAAGGATAAAAAGCAGAAGAACAGAAAAAAATTGGGGCCCAGTGAAATCTTAAATATGGATGCTATTTTATCAGAAATAAGAGATTATTAAATCAATGTATAATACACTTTGGGGGGAGAGATAAAGTTAGGAGGTTATTGCCAAAAAAGAGGGACACTTGCTACTGCAAAGTCTGAGGTAATTGAACAGCAAGATAAGAAGGATTCACAAAAAAGCAGCAGTGCAAGGGTGGGAACCATAGACTTAAAATGCAGCCAGTCTTTGGATTTTTTTTTTTAAGACCTCTGCCTATCTCAAACATACCAATGTATATGTCAGGCCTAAATTCATTGAGGATTCCATGTACAAGTGCAGGACGAGGAGCTGTAGCTAAAAGCAACATGGGGGGAGGTAGATTAAGGAATTTTAGTGGAAAACATACTAAATGTTCATAGAAATGTGATCTAGCTACCATTAAAAATGACTGGGGTGATCTGTGGCTAAATTAATAGAATATAAAAATTAAGAAGGATGGAGTTCCCTGGTGGGCTAGCAGTTAAGGATCCAGCATTGTCACTGCTGTGGCTCAGGTTCGATCCCTGGCCTGGGAACTTTTGCACGCCACGGTGTGGCCAAAAAAAAAAAAAGAAAAAAAAAATTAAAAGGGAGATGTTCCTATTAGATCACACTGGAATATTATACTATGGGACAAATTATGTTAGAATTAACAACTGGGAGTTCCCGTGGTGGCGCAGTGGTTAACAAATCCGACTGGGAACCATGAGGTTGCGGGTTCGGTCCCTGCCCTTGCTCAGTGGGTTAACCATCCGGCGTTGCCGTGAGCTGTGGTGTAGGTTGCAGACGCGGCTCGGATCCCGTGTTGCTGTGCTCTAGCGTGGGCCGGCAGCTACAGCTCCGATTCGACCCCTAGCCTGGGAACCTCCATATGCCGCGGGAGCGGCCCAAGAAATAGCAAAAAAAAAAAGAATTAACAACTGGATTTAGGAAAGAAAACTGCTGACAGGGATATATTCCAGGCAGGAAGAGCAGCAGTAGAATAGTTAAGGGTACAAGTCCAAATTTAAACTCCGGCTCCATTACTTAGCCTATCAAGCCACCAGCTAGTAGCTTAACCTTTTTAGATTTTTTACTTTTGTCAATGGAGATAATAGTATCCACCTCCCACACGAAAGAATTACTATTACAGCTTCACTTGAGGATTACCTGAAGGACTGACAAGGGTGTAACTTAAAACACAGAGGGCAGGGCATGAACACGGGAACCTGTCAACAGCAGAAGGCTATGGAAAGAAGAGAGATTACATCTCTGCTGGATGATGCAATGAGTAGGAAGATATGTAGTCTAAAAATAGGGAGCTAAGAATATATACAAAAATGCATTTGATGAAATTTTTTTGAAATGAAGAATAAACCACAAAATACACACAGTGGGGAAAGAGGCAGAGGGGGCGCGGACAGGGAGGGAAGGTGGGTTCACTCCAGGTACCATTCTGTAGACTCTACTTTGCAGCTATACAATTTTTAAAACGACAAAGCAAAAGAAAAAAAACTTTAAGCAATCCTTAAACATCAAAAAGAATCAAGTTAATTGAAATATGGGGGCAATTAGTGGCCTGACCACAGAGAGAAATTATTCCAAGTGATTCAGAACATAGTAACTTGACTGTAACAGTAAAAGTAGTAATAACAGCCAGAGTAGAAAATGTTTGCCACACACTTTTTTTTTCCCACTTAATCTTAACAACATGCCTGGGAGACAAATATTTCACAGAGGGGGAAACTATGGCTCAAGAAAGTTAATTAACTTGATGAGGGCACACCAATGACTAGCAACGTAGAAATCTAAACCTAGCTTTTCTGACAACAAATCCTTTCCTTTGCCAGCCACACCACATCCCTCCACCTGTGTCTTTGCGTGACATTCTCACCATTCTGGGTCCGCTCTGCCAACTGAAAGCCTCCCCATCTAGCAGAGCCTGGTTCAAATGCCTTCGCATCGTATAAATCAAAACAAGGGGTTGTACTGTAATCTCCTTTGCATTTATCAGAGAGCCAAACTGCAGGCTGGAAATGATTTCTTCTCTCCATAATAAATTTTCTTTAGGGGACTTTTTATTATCATTGTCTTATAAAATATATTGTTCAGGACAGCTTTAGAGATGATCAGGTTAATTATTGGTGCTGCTTTTATTTCATATATAAAATGTATATATGAAGGGGCATTAATGTTTTTCAGGTCCTAAAACCTCAAGAGCTTTAAGTGCTATACATAATATTTGGTGATAAATTAATATGATAAATCAGAACTTTTTTAGCATAACCATGCTTGTTTTTGATGGAAATCAGTGTCCACAGGTATGAAAATCACTCTGGCTTCACAGCATGGAATTATATATTAAGTTACTTCAGAAACAATCTTTTGTAACCTGTTACATATATTTTTAAAGTTGAAAGTTCTTTACCCTAGTGAAACTACTCCACATCTCAGAGTTAGGAACACATCCGTCTCTGTTCAGGACTACACCCTTATCTCCTAAAGTACATCAAGACGAAATTTAAAAATGGACAAAAGACTTATTTTTCTACAGCCAAGTCTGAACATCAGTACGTACCTGATTAGTATTTCTGATTGGCATGTAGTCCTCATCTTCTTTTTCTTCAGAGCAGTGGCGGGTTTTCTTCTTGTGTTTTTTACTTGTGTGGGAGTGACTTGACTTTGAGTCTTCTGCCTGCTCATCTAGTACAAGGTCATATTTTGCACTGTAGCAGCTAGTTAAGGACAAATGTGTGAGCTAACACTGGCAACACATCAAAACTGAGCAAAACGTAAGAATCTGGTAAAGGAGGCCATCAGGCTAAAGGTAACTTTTTCAAGCAGAAAGCACCTCAGAAGCATAGAGTATATTCCTACAACAGAACTAATTCATATCTTACTTCACTACACAGTCAGGAAAAGCAGAAAGAACATTTCTCTTATATAAACAGTTAATAATTGGCAGTGAGGAGTTCCCGTCGTGGCTCAGTGTTTAACGAATCCGACTAGGAACCATGAGGTTGCAGGTTTGATCCCTGGCCTCACTCAGCGGGTTAAGGATCCGGTGTTGCCGAGAGCTGTGGTGTAGGTTGCAGGTGCGGCTCGGATTTCATGTTGTTGCTCATAGGCCTGTGGCTACAGCTCTGATGAGACTCCTAGCCTGGGAACCTTCATATGCCGTGGGTGCAGCCCTAGAAAAGACAAAAAAAAAAAAAAAAAAAAAATTGGCAATGAGCAAAAAATATAGAGAAAAAAACTAAAGAGGAAAAGTACAGGTAACAAAAAATAAGGAAATATATTTGTCAATAATGAGAAAACTTAAAATTTAGAAAATGAGGGACCTTTTTAAGTAGAAAAAATGAAGACATTACAAACTCCAATGCCAGAGAAGCTATGTAAGATGGGACTCTTCTTTTGAGTATAAATTAATTCCATCCTATAGGAGAAAATTTAGCAATACATATCAATAGTTATCATGTTTAAATTCAAACAAGAATTTATAAAACATTAAAATAACACCAAGTTTAATGAACAAAGGCACAGCTGTCCCTCACTATCCATGGGAACTTAGTTCTGGGACCCCCCTGAGGATACCAAAAGCTGCAAATGCTCAAGTCCTTTATGTAAGACGGTGTAGTATTTGCATAAAACCTATGCGCATCCTACCTTATGCCTCACATCATCTCTAGGTTACTTATAAACCCCAACACAAGGTAAATTCTATGTAAATACAAGGTAAATATTTAGCTGCCTGTACAGCAAATTCAGGTTTTGCTTTTTGGAAATTTCTGGGATTATTTTTGCTGAATATTTTTAATCTGCAATTAGAAATCCATGGGTGCAGAACCTGCAGATATAGAGGGCTGACTGCATATGTGATAGGATTATTTTTAATAACAGAAACCAGGAACCATAAACAGCCTAGGAATAAAGGTATACTTAAACAATTACAGTATTTCAACATGATACAGTATTATCATGTTGTTATTAAAAATGACAAATTGAGAGTTCCCATTGTGGTGCAGCGGAAACCAATCTGACTAGTATCCATAAGGATGTGCATTCAATTCCTGGCCTCACTCAGTGGGTTAAGGACCTGGCGTTGCCATGAGCTATGGTGTAGGTCGCAGATTCGGCTCGGATCCCATGTCCTGTGGCTGTAGTGTAGGCTGGCAGCTATGGCTCTGATTCGACTCCTAGCCTGGGAACTTCCATATGCCTCACATGGGGCCCTAAAAAAAAAAAAAGGCAAAAAAAAAATAATAATAATGACAAACGAATGCTGTTAAATAACCTGGAAAGATATTTATAAAAAATTAAAAGAGAAAAAAGCTTGAAGCAAAAAACCATATATACCACACAGTGATTATAATTACAAAACTTTCTAAAAGATCAAGGCTTGAAAGGAACAAGGAAAAATAACAAGTATCATTTGCCTAGGTGGTAGAACTATGAGTGAACCTTCTTTAAATTTCACATCAATGTATAAACAATGTTTTAATTCAGAAATATACATTTAATATATTATGTCTTAGAATAACAGAAAATGTAAAACTATTAATTACAACCTCTTCTAAAAAAAAATCTCTAAAATGGATTCTGAGGAAAGCTGACGAGGACTAGAACAGTGGTTTTCAAGAGTAACTTAGGAGGAAGCCGAAAATGCAGAGCTATTTTAAGTGGCTGGCGTGTGGGACTAGAGTAAAAGCAGACACTTCCCTCAGGACTACAGTCTCACGTCTGTTTCCACAGCCACAGCTCAGTGTTCCCTCAGGGATGTCTCACTCAACAGGAAAACCCTGCACCTTCTGGCTTTTCACAGGATGCTAATGACAGCCAACCAGCCTGTCCCATCCCTATTGTTACTCCAGTATCTCCAACATCTCTTCTCCTTCACACTATGTCGCCATGCTTCCACAGAACCTTCTGGATGGTCTCCTTTTTCAGATATAAATTCAGCAGTCCTTGCCTATGACTGAGCCTCTGTCTGTGCTCTACACATGCTGCTCCCTGTCCGAAGTGCTTCTGAGCCTCAGGGCGCTTCAAACTGCTGATCGTAATCCATCAATGGGATGCCAAGTCCATTTAGTGGGTCACTAAAGGCCACCATTTTTAAATAACATTGAACAGAAAATATATGGCATCCAATAAAAATATTATTTCAAAACACTTCTGTTTCAATGATGTGTGTATTGTGTAGGGTCAAGACATAAACTGTATTTCTTAAATAATGGAGCACAGTTAAAGAAAAGAGTATCCCACCTCAGCCATCCTCTCCCCCACATTCAAGCTGTGGCTTTATTGTCACTTCTCACAGTATTACTTAGGATCCTCTGATCTCTCACCTCTGTTATGAGTCCCATATCCCCCAAATGCACTTCTTTGCAACGCACCAAACATATTTAATTAATGATGATTATCTAATGTCTGTTCTTTCCCCAACTCCAAAATAAAAACCTAAGGTCCATGTGGGCAGGGCCTGTTTCACAGCTACACAGATGCCAAGTGAGTATCGGCTGATTACCTGTACCACCACCAGGACACTTACTCTACCTCTTCCTTGTTGCTCATCCACTATCTTCTACTCACCACTACAATCCCGACTTTCAGGAGATGTCAAATCTTTACAAGATGCTATGAATTTGAGACAGTTTTGTGATCTCTCTGACCTCTTTTCCCCAAATACTTCCCAAGGTCTAGTCCAAACAAATTATACTTCCCTCTTCTATTTCTGAATCCCGTTATCATGCAACTTCTCTCTCTCAAGACCTATAAAGTATATCCCATATCCTTCTTTTTTTCTTTTCTTTTCTTTTTTTTTTTTTTCTTTTTTAGGGCCACACCTGTGACATACGGAAGTTCCCACACTGGGGGTTGATTCGAAGCTACAGTCGCTGGCCTACGCCACAGCCACAGCAACGCAGGATCCAAGCAGCATCTGAGACCTAAACCACAGCTCACAGCAACACCAGATCTTAGCCCACTGTGCGAGGCCAGGGATCAAACCCACATCCTCATGGATCTTAGTCAGGTTCGTTAATCACTGCACCGCGACGGGAACTCCCCATCCTGTATCCCTCTAATTGACTTATCTGTACTTAATTATTCTCAGAATTCCCTTCCCTCACCATAGAGATAATGTATATGAAAAAAAATGCATATATGTTACATATTCAAACATATGTTCTGTGCCTCTATTATTGTACCTGAGATTGTAAGTGCCGCACTAAAACGAACCCTATCAGTTACCAAGAACATTCAGATCATCCTGCTGGGTCAGATTCAGGAATTCCTTTCTCTGGTTCCATATTCTGTTTGAGAAGATAACAGTGCTTTGTACCAGGACATGCCTGTCTTTTCCATCAACTGCTAAAAGTTAAAAGTATTCAATACTAGCCATGGGTAGTGGTTTAAATTGAAAAATTGATTAAAATTTTAAAATTCAGTTCCTCAGTCCATTTCACACGCTCGGTAACCACATGTGGTTAGCAGCTACATGGACAGTGAAAATACACTATATTCCCGTCACTGCAGAAAGTTCTGTTAGACAGCACTGGGCCAGAAACTGATTCTCAAACATGCCTAGCTCGTCTTTAACTCTTAGTTAACCTGGTCATCTATCATCTTGAATCTAAAGCATTTTAATACTAGGTATTCCTTCTTTTCAGCCTGAACACCCTCTCCAGGGGAGGCTGCCTCCTCTGCTTTCTACTCCACGGCTGAACTGCCTCCCATCGGTCCCACACACACTCCTTTTTCCTGCTGCAGTTACTAGTGGCTGTGGCCTCAATGTAACTGCAGAGATTTGGTGAATGACTCTCACGTGTATTCCAGCCACACCTTTTATGAGTTTCCTTTTTCAATCATACTCCCTTTAAAGTTCAACTTTTCAGACCATTCTTAGTTTACTGTTTGGTTTGTCTGCATGTGAAAGCCTCCCCTCATGCTGATGATGTCAGTACACGCCAGACTTTATCCAGCTCTAACACCTTACAATGCTTTGTGCATTGTAGACATTCAATACAATAAAAAATAGACCTAACAGGCCAATCTGATATTCATCTTTCCTTGATGAGTACTTGGAAAAGAAACGTCTACACAGTCTGGGAAAAGAGAATCCCTAATATACCAACAGAAACTAGAAAACAAAGAAACCATTAACCAGCAAGAATCATAAAAGAAATAACCTTTGCCATGTGTGGAGTGATAGATTTATAATGAGAATATCAATGAATAAATTAAAATGACATAATATGAACAGTATGTTTCATGGCTTCTTACTTGTCTCAACCTAAAACTTGGAAGAACATATAAACTCAAGGGTCAAGTCAATGGATTTCTTTTTAATCCTATAAAAGTCAACTCTTATACACAAGAAGAGCCCAGTAAATATTTGTTGCTAGACTGACAATGTATTATGCAGAAAGAAGTAGCCCAATCACATAAGACAACAAGATTTTCTTATCTACATATTCACCATCTTCAAAGAAATTCAACATACGAGAAGGGTTAACACAAAGGGTTTAGTTTAGTCATAATAAAGAAATTTCTGACTATGAAAAATTTAAAACATTAAGATTATACATAGAAAATGCAACTTTTAATTGTAGATCTTCTGAGAGAAAGTGATAACCTCAATCTAAGCATAGGGAGGTTAAAAGAATAAGGCTAAAAATTTCTTTCAACCCTTTTCTCCATATAATAGAGAATATACTGAAAAGGCATACTTATGTAAAATGGTAAAAAGAGATGATTTCTTCACAAACCATCTGGATTCAGGAACCTTGTCTCCTATAGCCTTTGTGACTTTTCATAAAAGGCATCACACTGTACTCTCCAGAGTGGACAGTCAATACATATTGACCAACTTGTTCTTGTGAAGGATACTCCTGTTTAGGCTTTACTTTATCTTTCAGAACCAAATTAGATGGTTTATCTTGTTCTTTTTCATACTCCTTGAAATCACTCTTGGTGTATTTCCCACCTATTTATTTAAAAAAAAAAAAAATTTAGTAAGAAAATTTTAGAAAAATCATTTGATTAATCAAGAACGAAATTAGTTTATATGAGGTGTAATACATAAGAGCTATTTCATGAGTGGCATATATATCAGGGGATAAAATGGCTGAGAAGAAAACAAAAGAATCACAGTAATTCTTTCTCTACCACTATATTAATTGAAAGCAGATATCCATTTTGTTAGGTAGCCAGATGCTGCCCCCTAATGATATATATGAATATTACAACACCAAACTTCCAAATCCTAAACTACACAACAAATACAATCACTGGAAAATAAGGCAGGGTTTACGTAGAGCCATTAAGTCTCTGAGAACATTAGGCCCAAAGGAAATTGAGGGCTTGGGCCCTGTGTCTGAGATCTGAGAGGCTTATAAGTTTGGAAGAAGGGAGGGTTTAAAGACTTCCGATATGTCAAAAAGAGACACTCTGGGAGTTCCATCATGGCTCAGTGGTTAACATATCCGACTAGTAACCATGAGGTTTCAGGTTCTATCCCTGGCCCCGCTCAGTGGGTTAAGGATACAGCATTGCTGTGAGCTGTGTTGTGGGTCAAAGACTCGGCTCTGATCCTACACTGCTGTGGCTGTGGTGTAGGCCGATGGCTACAGCTCTGACTCTACCCCTAGCCTGGGAACCTCCATATGCTGCAACTGCAGCCATGAAAAAAAGACAAAAGACATCTTTGGAGTTCCCGTCATGGCTCAGTGGGTTAACGAATCTGGCTAGGAACCATGAGGTTGCCGGTTCAATCCCTGGCCTCGCTCAGTGGGTTAAGGATCCGGCACTGCTGTGGGCTGTGGCGTAGGCCGGCAGCTACAGCTCCAATTTGACCCCTAGCCTGGGAACCTCCATATGCCGCGGGAGAGGCCCTAGAAAAGACCAAAAAAAAAAAAAAAAAAAACCAAACAAACAGAAAGACACTTTGTCCCAAATCTCAACAGAGCAGCAAGCCGTCTGGGGACAGCAGAACGTGTATAAAATTTCACTACAGAGATGCGACAAGGAGAGTTGACAAGGGTACCAAAGATAAACTATCTTTGCTTCAAAATTCTTGCTTAAGAGCAACTTTATTCCTCTCAAATGGCAAAAATGAAATCAATAATTCCTTCAGAAAAACAGGACCTACTGTCACACCCTAACCGGCCTACAGTAGCAGCCCAGGAAAGAAGAGAACATTCCATGCAGCCTCTCTGCTCTCAAACCTGCTCTCCTACAGATGAGGATGCAGTTCCTATCTAGGCCCTAGACCTGCTGCCTTTTCCTTACCCTCAATTACATGAGGAACTGCTGCCACTGAAAAACTTCCCACAGAAGAGTCCCAGACTGAATGTACGAGTAAAGCAAACCTGAGGTATACAAGTGCTCTGATGGTGAATCCTCCATACACCTCGACTATGAAAGGGTCTTTAAACAAAAGAGAAAATACAAGGAATAAAGAGGAGCTGGGTAAGCATCAAAGACAAGACGAATCTACCTGGCAATTCTAGAGGCTCTGGAAATGAAAATGGTTCACGTAAATGTGAAACAGACAACTGTAAGAGCTAAAATACTGATACCTAACAAACAAGCATCATTTCATCATTGAAAAAATATTTGCCATGTGCTTGCCATTAGAAATCTTACTATGGATGAAGCAGTTATGGTACATAGTCGAAGGATTACAGTGAGAAGTTCCTGGAGTTGTCTGGTGGCTCAGCAGGTTAAGGATCCAGTGTTGCCACTGCTGTGCGGCAGGTTTGATTCCTGGCCTGGGAACTTCTGCATGCAGTGGGCATGGCCAAATAAACAAATAAAATGCCAAGTTCTGGATGCAAATCCTGACTCTGGTGGGAGGTCCTAGGTAAGACACTCCACTTCTCTGAAACTCAGTCTCTTCACTTAACTGGAAATAAAATCAACATTTCACAGACCTGCTGATATCATTAAATAAGGCTATAGGGGAAACTACTTAGCACTGCAAATAATACAAAGGATATATTCAATTTTAAAAATGTGAATCCATAATACATAAAATTATCTCAAAATTAAATGAGATTAACAACAAATTACATGCTTATGACAGCACATGCGAAACTTAAGCATGTCTCCTATGCGACATTTTATTTTAGAAAAAAAATGAAGAAATTCACTGAAAAGTCCTCTTGTAAATAAACTACATTGAAACTAGTTAGTAAGGCAGTATTATTTCTACATTGAGTAGATAGGTTTAGGAAGAAAAGAGAATTGAGAGAGAAACAAATAAAACAAAACTAGATTTAGAACTAATTTAAATCTGAGTAAACCTGACCCCAAGTAAATCATTTCACAAGATTATGACTCAAATTCCTTCTCTGTAATGAGAAATTAAATCCCAAATAATAAAACCAAACTAGCTCTCTGGTGGAAAAAAAACCCATAGAGGAGCTTTCTTATAGTACTATAGGACCAGAACTATATTGCACTAGGCCAGCAGTTCATCTACAGTTTCTGAATGTACTTATTTGATTCTTTTGATCACATAGCCGCAATTATTACTTGGGGGGGAGGAGAGTTGATAAAAATCATGAGAAATAAGAGTGTTATAGAAAAAGAAAGTAATCCTAGAATTCATAGTAAAATTTAGCATTACATGGTGAATAACTGCCAAAGTGAAACCTTTTAAACACACTGCATTACCAAGCAAAAAACTCATATTATTTCAACATACTGCAGATTCAACCTTATATTTAGTATGCCACTATCAGCAGGAATTTATTTGATACATGTCTGCATATGTAGGAACTTGCATATGTATAGGAATAGGACATAGTACACAGAAGAATAAAAGATTAGAAACTTGACTATCCACTAATAGGACTGGTTCAATAAATTATAATACATAATTCAACAGAACCTGAGTGGTCACTAGAAAGAATTAACTGCTGTTGCTCCTTGGTGTCTCAGAGGGTTAAGGATCTGGCATTGTCACTGCTGTGGCTCTGGTTACAGCTGTGGCATGGGTTTGATTCCCTGGCCTAGAAATTTCTGCATGTTTCAGGCACAGCCAAAAAAATAAAACATGGAGTTCCCGTCTTGCCACAGCAGAAATGAATCCAACTAGGAACCGTGAGGTTGCCGGTTCGATCCCTGGCCTCGCTCAATGGGTTAAGGATCTGGCATTGCTGTGAGCAGTGGTGTAGGCTGCAGACGCAGCTGGTATCTGGCATTGCTGTGGCTGTGGTGTAGGCCGGTGGCTACAGCTCTGACTGGACCCATAGCCTGGGAACCTCCATATGCCCACAGGTGCAGCCCTCAAAAGACAAAAAAAAAAAAAAAAAAAAAGCAATCAAAAAGAAAATATATTCATCATCAGTTTAAAATACACATATACACACTCACAATGCCCCCCTCTATCTTAGATGCTAGGTGGCAACTACATAAAATCAAACGTTAGGAGTTACATCACTGAACATTTCTAGTTAACAGCACTGTGAAAGAAGATACACACACACACACACACAGAATGTAAAGCAGAACAGAAACAAAGTTGAACCAACATACCTTTTCCTTTCCATTTAACCTTTGCAACAGACTGGCTAAAGTCCACATGTATTCTTCTGTCATCTATAAGCACATTGTCCATTTTGAAGAATGCTTTCTCACAATCTTCTTCCTGACAGTAATTATAAAAACTCACGCATAAATCTTTACAGAAAAGACTTCTGCAGCAAGAACACATACTGAAATCACAAAAAGTTTCTTGTTACTAAAATTAAAGTTTGAATACTCTGTACTTAGTACTTATTGGGTAACAGATTGTGGGCCCATGATAACCAAAGTCTGTGTCACGTAAGAATTCTTCTGTCACTAGCTTCACAAACCCTGCATCTCCATTTCCGACAATATGAAGACTAGAAATGACATTTCAATCCAGCACTGGTCAGTTTTCTCCTAGATTCCTGGAAACTTATTTTTTGATCTGCTCACACCTGAACTAGAAACAATTCAAAGAGAAGCAGATAAAAAGAACTAGTTATAATCATAGTTATTTACCATGTATGTCAATAATTAAATGGATTATAAACTCCAAGAGACAAAGCTTTAACATCTTGGAATCTACATCATTTAGAACATTATCTGGCACATGACAGGCAATCAAGGCACGTTTGATGAAGCTGCCTGATTACCTTGAGGCAGGCGTAATTCCATCACTGTGCCATTTCCCCAAGAGAAAGTTCTCAGATACTTTTTTTAAGAGGATAATATTTGCAAATATAATAATTTACTTGTACCTAAATGATAGTTAAGGAAACACTTCAAAATTTAGTTTAAACACAACATTGTAAATCAACTATATTTTAGTTTTTAAAAGCCTAGATTAAAAAACATATGGAAATGCATGCAAAGGAGCTCCCGCTGTGGCTCAGTGGTTAACGAACCCAGCTAGTATCCATGAGGATGCAGATTCAATCCCTGGCCTTGCTCAGTGGGTTAAGGATCTGGCATTGCCATGAGCTGTGGTGTAGGTCGCAGACGTGGCTCAGATCCTGCATTGCTGTGGCTTTGGCATAGGCTGGTGGCTGCAGCTTCGATTCAACCACTAGCCTGGAAACCTCCATATGCTGTGGATGTGGCCCTAAACAGACCATAGACAAAAAACCAAAAAAATAAATAGTGGACACTTAAAAAAAAGGAAAGAAAGAAAGAAATGCAAAGGACAAAAATATCCAAGACAATCCTCAAGAAGAACAAAGCTGGACTCACACAACAGATAACAAGACATTTAAAAGACATTTTAAAACTCTGTAGTGGGAGTTCCCATTGTGGCTCAACAGGTTATGAACTCGACTAGTATCCGTGAGGATGTGGGTTTGATCCTTGGCCTTGCTCAGTGGGTTAAGGATCCAGCACTGCCATGAGCTGTGGTGTAGGTCACAGATGTCGCTTGGATCCCACGCTGCCCTGGCTGTGGCGTAGCCTGGGGGGTGCAGCTCTGATTTAACCTCTAGCCTGAGAACTTTCATATGCCACAGGTGGGGCCCTAAAATGAAGAAAAAAAGTGGTGCAAGGATAGACAAAGAGACCAGGGCAAAAGTATAGCACTCAGAAACAGACTCCTTAAAGAATATTTAAGGAGTTCTCTTATGGGGCATCGGACTAAGGATCTAGCATTGTCACTGCAATAGCTTGGGTCACTGCTGTAGCATGAGTTTGATCCTTGGCCCAGGAACTTCCATGTGCCATGGATGTGGCCAAAAAAGAAAAAAAACACTTAAGTGGCAATTAAATATATGAAAAGGAGCTCAATCAGGAAAATGCAAAATAAAACCACAATATGATACCACTGCACAACCAACAGAATGGATAAAATTTAAAAGACAGACCATACCAAGAGTTGGTAAAGACATAGAATAACAGGGACTCCCATACACTGCTAGTGAAAATGAAAATTAGTGTAACCACTTTGGAAATCTGATTGAAATTCTCTCCTAAAGCTTTTCCTACCCAGTGACCAAGCAATTCACTCCTGGATATATACCCCCGAAAAAATGCATACATTTGTACACTGAAAGACATGACAGAAAGTATAGTAGCACAAGCCAAAACTGGAAAGGACCCAAATGACCATTAACAGCAGAATGGAAATCTATGTAATTTTATATACACAATGAAATATCATCCATCACTGAAAATTAACAAAAGGTTAAAAGCTACATACAGTAATACACAAATCTTACAAATGTAACACCAAACAAATGAAGCTTACACAAAAACACAATGGGTTTATACTGACATCAAGTTTAACATTGGACAAAATAAATCTATGACATCAGAAGTAGCAGCAATGGGGAAGTTTTTAGAAGGGGACACAAGGAGGGCCTCTGGGATTCTGACAATTTTTTCCTGCTAATGTTTTATTTCTTGACCTGGGTGGTGATTTACATGGGCATATTAATTGTGACAATTCATCAAGCTGTTCACTCTTGAGCTGTGTATTTTCTCTGTATACGTGTGTGTGTATTTTTTTTTCCTTCCTGGCCACACCCATACCCCATGGAAGTTCCTGGGCCAGGGATCAAACCCACACCACAGCAGCGACCTGAGCTGCTACAGTGACAATTCAGGATCCTTAACCCGCTGTGCCACAAGAGAACGCCTCTGTATGTATTTTATTCTTCAGTTTTAAAACAGTTTTTGATCAGATTATCCAAAGCATAAAGAACTTGCCTAACATGCAAAAAAATAAAGACTCAGTGATGAACACTTAGAGAGAGGCTACCGCTCATGAGACTTATGAAGCAGAATAATGCAGCTAACTTGATTTGCAAGAAAAGAGATCTAGCAAGAGCCTTCTAAAACTGAAATGTTGAAGCATGATAAAGAATTCATAGATTCTGGCACCACCCTATGCTCCAAAGTTGACCTGAACTAAGTATTCATGGAAAATGGTTTATCTGTAGAAGAACGAGAAACACAGGCAGCCATTATTCTATCTTCCATAAACAAAACAAAATTGTTCGTAAGCAAATAAACAATATAATCTATAGAGTCAATGATGGAATGACACTGTCAAGTCAACAAAGCATTCATAGCAAACCAGAGGCAGAGATCCCCTTTTTGCTGATCCCAATGTACCCTATAAACATTATTTCTAGTATACCTGGCACAGTGTCTAGCTACAATTTGTTACGTGTCTCTCTTCCTCAATCCTCCATTAGTCATCCTGTACTCCTAGGACCTACTGCAGTGCCTGAAATATAGAAGCTGTTCGAAAAATGCTTTGGAATAACCATAACTGAGAAAGAGCTATTATTGGACACACATCAGCTGCATAAAGAAACAGCAGAGACTAATAGAAAGGCTAAAAGCATTGAGACAGAGTCAGATGTATCTAAGCTCAAATCCTAAGGGTATATACAACCTCTGTATTTATCAGATGAAGAAAAGTGCAGAGAAGAAATAGAGTTGATATGAATGTTCCTAATCACTATGTTACATTTAAATTTGATGTTTTCTGAAAGAATTACACTAAATTTGAGTATTAGCAATATTTTTAAATCTGAACAATTTTATATACACAGATAGTAATTAATATTTGTTACATAAAGTATCAATTGAGTTATTAACTATTTCTTTAAAAATAAAACATCAGGACCAAAGGCTATGACGTCTATCAGGGGCATGATTTTAAACAAGTCACACTTCCACTGTGTGTCTCAGTTTACTTATTTGGAAAAGGAGGACAGTACCTTTCTTACAGAGTTGTGAGGATTAAATGCAGGTCAAATAGCATAATGCTTGCTTAAAGAAAGTTATTTTCATAACATAAGCTATAAATACTATCATAGATCTAGAAAGTACCGTCTAATCCAATATTCAAGTTTTATTTATAAGGAAGATAATGCCTAGAAAGAAGAATTCTAAATAAACTGCCAAATGTCATAGACTAGTAGTAAGTCAGCAACAGAGCTAAGATTAGTATTTAGATCTTAACACCCAGTATGGTTCTTTCTCTATTACTCAATTATACAGCTACCTAAAGAGCACTAAAACTTTATTTACAGGAGTTCCCGTCGTGGCGTAGTGGTTAACGAATCCGACTAGGAACCATGAGGTTTCGGGTTCGGTCCCTGCCCTTGCTCAGTGGGTTAACGATCTGGCGTTGCCGTGAGCTGTGGTGTAGATTGCAGACGCGGCTCAGATCCCGAGTTGCTGTGGCTCTGGCGTGGGCCAGTGGCTACAGCTCCGATTCGACCCCTAGCCTGGGAACCTCCATATGCCGAGGGAGCAGCCCTAGAAATGGCAAAAAAAAAAAAAAAAAAAAAAAAAAAAAAAGCTTTATTTACAGAATGTGAAAGACTTTACCTAAAACTTTTAAAATTTTAAAGATACATTCAGGTAGGTTGAAACTGAACCCTAAGTAAAGGTACATACGTTAACATTAACAGTAAATTTATCCCCTATTTGAATATAATAAAGTTATTTTTCTCGGGTGCTGAGAGAGCAAACTAATTTTCTAATCTTAGAGACTAGAGAAAGTTCTATATATTTTCACACTTTAATACCACAGAAGAACAAAATACATACAAACTCAACATATCCATACTTATGACCTACTTTTTCAAATTCAATAAACGCATAACACAGGGATTCTCCAGTCTTCCAATCCCGAATAACTTCACAACTGAAAGAAAATTTGTAAAAAAGTGACTGAAAATAAAAAGCATTTTCAAAAATAAAAACCAAAATAACCCAGTTATTAAATTCATAGAATTCTATTTCTCCAAATTTCAATAATAATTATTTTCTTTTAAATATCTCACCAGTCTAGTAGACAAATTTTCTAGATTCTACTATAAATGCCCTATCTAGGTCTACAAGCATAAATTGCTAAACAATGAAGAAAGAATAAGATTAAAATATTTAATTTTCCTTTGGCAAAAGGAAATTACTTCTAAAAATTCTTTTAAATTATAATTGATTTCAAGTTCAAATACGGATGAGTTATAGACTACTGTAACTGTGGAATAATATACGCACATACATATATATATATATATATATATATATATATATATGCGTGTTTAATAAATTTACTTTTTTTGTCTTTTGTCTTTTTAGGGTGGCAGCCATGGCATATGGAGTTTCCCAGGCTAGGGACTGAATTGGAGCTACAGCCGCTGGCCAACACCACAGCCACAGCAACGCCAGATCTGAGCAGAGTCTGTGACCTACCCCACAGTTCACAGCAACACCGGATCCTTAATTCACTGAGCAAGGCCAGGGATTGAACCCTCGTCCTCATGGATACTAGTCAGGTTCGGGTTCGTTAATCACTGTGTCACGACCGGAATGCCTTAGTAAACTTATGATTTGGAGTTTTTGAATTTTAAACCAAGCTCAAACTTAATCTCATTAAGTATAGCTATTATACAGAACTAATCCCTCTTAATAACCAACTGAAAGGGCCAATAAGGTGGAATTTAAAGGAGCTGGCTTAACCCTTTTCCTCATGTATCTTAAGTCTCATTTTAAAAACCTGAAATAAGGAGTTCTCACTGTGGCACAGAGGTTAAGGACCTCTGGTCTCTGCTCAGGTCACTGCTGAGCGCAGGTGTGATCCCCTGCATGGTGCAGTGGGTTAAGGATCCAGCTTTGCTGCAGCTGTGGCATAGGTCACAGCTGCAGCTCAAATTCGAACTCTGGTCTGGAAACTTCTGTATGCTGAAGGCAGGGCCAATAAAACCAAAAACAAAAACAAAGGAGTAGGCAGGGAGAATGAAGAAGATAGGACAGAAATAGAGGTAAGTCCTCATCTTCCTTAGCCGGAGGTCAGTATATGATGTCTACAATTTAAAAATAAAAACTAGGAGTTCCCATCATGGCTCAGCAGTAAAGAACCTGACTAGGATCCATGAGGATGCAGGTGTGATCTCCGGCCTCACTCAGTGGGTTAAGGATCTGGCGTTGCTGTGGGCTATGGTGTAGGTTGCAGATGTGGCTCAGATCCTGAATTGCTATGGCTCTGGCGTAGGCCAGCGGCTATAGCTCTAATTCAACCCCTAGCCTGGGAACCTCCATATGCCGAGGGAGTGGCCCAAGAAATGGCAAAAAAGACAAAAAGACCAGAAAAAAAAAAAAAAAAAAAAAAAAAAAAAACCTGAGTCTTCATGGTCAGGTTCGTTACCGGTGAGTCACAAGGGTAACTCCAAATCACTCAATTTCTACACACAAATACAAACACATTTACATACATATTTTCTTCCCTACTGTGCAGTGGTAAAACTTACCAGTACAAAATTCACCTGGAGTTCACACTCAAAAAATGTCATTAGAAAACTTCTAATACCTAGTTTTCCTAAATTTTTAACTAATGCTAGAGATTACCTTCTTATTGGCCCAAATCTTGAGAATATTATCTCCAGATCTTCATCTGTGGTCACTGGATTCAATTTACACACAAACAGCACATTTTCGGGAGGTTTAATATCTGCATCAGGTAGGTCTCCCACCTAAATGATAAACAAGAATATAAATCAACTTATTTATTTAATTCCTATTCTAAATACCTTATCCAAGCCCCAATGCTGATTTCTCTAAATATCTTAGTTTACATTATAAACTGCAGGCTCAGAAAAAGAAATCTAAATAGATTTCAAAATTCAAATCTCCCTTCTTCCTGGCAGTAACAGTGCCAGTAACTGAAATATTTACCTGACCCTACTTTGTGTGAATACCATTCTTGACACTTCATATACATTATTGCCAATTCTTAAAACAACCATGCAGTTTCCATTTTAAAGAGGAGTCAAGTTCACAGACACGGAGAACAGAATTGTGGTTGCCAACGGGGGCGGGGAGAAGGAGTGGGATAGATTAGGAGTTTGGGGTTAGCAGATGTAAACTATTACATTTAGAATAGGTAGACAATAAGGTCCTGCTGCATAGCACAGGGAACTATATCCATCTCCTAGGATAAACCATGATGGAAAATAATATACAAAAAGAATGTATATGTATGTATGACTGAGTCGCTTTGCTATACAACAGAAATTGGCACACCATTGTAAATCAACAATACTTTAAAAAATTAAAAACAAAACAAAAACAAAAAAAGATAAGTGAAATTCAAAAAGTTAAACAACTGGGGTTCCCATCATAGCTCATTGGAAACGATCTGACTAGTACCCATGAGGACACAGGTTTGATCCCCAGGCTCGCTCAGTGGGTTAAGGATCTAGCACTGCTGCAAGCTGCAGCATAGGTCACAGATGTGGCTCGGATCTGACACTGCTGTGGCTGTGGTATAGGCCGGTAGCTGCAGCTCCAATTCAACCCCTAGCCTGGGAACTTCCATATGCCACAGGTTTGGCCCTTTAAAAAAAAAGCCTCTGGAGTTCCCGTCGTGGCGCAATGGTTAACGAATCCGACTAGGAACCATGAGGTTGCGGGTTCAGTCCCTGCCCTTGCTCAGTGGGTTAACGATCTGGCGTTGCCGTGAGCTGTGGTGTAGGTTGCAGACATGGCTCGGATCCAGCGTTGCTGTGGCTCTGGCGTAGGCCAGTGGCTACAGCTCTGATTCGACCCCTAGCCTGGGAACCTCCATATGCCGCGGGAGCGGCCCAAAGAAATAGCAAAAAGACAAAAAAAAAAAAAAAAAAAAAAGCCTCTGATAATAACCTAATCTTCTTTCTCTTATAAGTCACTTGCTCTTGCTGCTCAGGTACTCAAAGAATTTTCCCTTAGGTCCAGTAATTTTCTTAGAATTTGTCATGGTTGTTCTGGGTCAATATTCTCAGATAACACAGTGTGCTCATTAAACTGTGCATTTTTAATTTTTTTTAATTCAGTAAAGTTTTCTTGAGTTGTAGTCTTTAATATTTGTTCCTTCAGACTAGTAATGCTAACATAAATTTTAAAACAGATGATGAATCTGAAGCACTATAAAAGAATAACAGGAGTTCCTGTTGTGGCTCAGTGGTTAACGAATCTGACTAGCATCCATGAGGACTCAGGTTCGATTCCTGGCCTCACTCAGTGGGGGAAGGATCCAGCGTTGCCAGACGTGGTTGGGATCTGGCGTTGCTGTGGCTGTGGCTAAGCCAGTGCCTACAGCTCCAACTGGACCCCTAGCCTGGGAACCTCCATATGTCACGGGTGTGGCTCTAAAAAGCAAAAACAAAAAAAAATAGAATGACGGTAGTAAAAACTTAAGTATTATCTATCCATTCCAACATTTATTGATCACGTACTATGTGGGAGGTATGCCTATTCCACAAAAATAAGAAAATAAAGCAGAAATTGACACAGCACTGTAAATCAACTATACTGTAATAAAAAAAATTTATAAAGGATGAAAGAAATGAGGAATTCCCACTGTGGCCCAGTGGATTAAGACTCTGACTGCAGCAGCTCAGGTCACTGCAGAGGCATGGGTTAGATCCCCAGCCCGGTACAGTAGGTTAAAGGATCTTGCATGGCTGCAACTGTGATGTAGGTCACAGCTGCAGCTCAGATTCAATCTCTGGCCCAGGAACTTCCATATCCCAAAAGGGCAGCCGTAAAATTTTTTTTTTTTTTTTTTTTGTCTTTTTGCCATTTCTTGGGCCGCTCCCTTGGCATATGGAGGTTCCCAGGCTAGGGGTCTTCAGAGCTGTAGCTGCTGGCCTATGCCAGAGCCACAGCAACGCGGGATCTAGCCACATCTGCAACCTACACCACAGCTCACAGCAACGCCAGATCGTTAACCCACTGAGCAAGGCCAGGGATCAAACCCGCAACCTCATGGTTCCTAGTCAGATTCGTTAACCACTGCGCCACGACAGGAACTCCCATAAAATTTTTTAAAAAATGAAAAAAATGCCCACGAGGTCAACTAATCATCAACTGAGTAACTGTCCTCTAAATCACTTCATATTGTTAGTAACACAGAAAAGGAGGATATTTAAGAGTGCTCAATTTCTGTTCAAGTTTATTTTATCCTGTAACTACTATTCCACTATTTAGCTTCAATACTTGAGATATACAAAGAATTAGTCTTTAATACACTTAAAATTCAGTCCAAGAGACAATCTTTTAAGATGAGGTGAGTATAAACAACTAAAATTCAATTGCTATTTGTAAGCTAGACACTCACTTCCCATTTTTTAAAAAGGCACTTGGCACTATACTGATAGTGGAATCAAATTTGTTTACTTTTGCATGTTATTATATCACATAAAATTTAATCCAGAAAAAAACTCTCAGCTAAACTTTTAATATTTTAAGACTACCAAAATGCCAAAAATAAACTCATAGTGAGCATGTATTTAATATACTGCTGAACAGCTATTTAAACAAAGTAATTATCTTACCATTTCTAATAGAATAGCTTGAGTTTTGGCCTCTTTTTCTGCCTTTATTTCTTCTACTTCTTCAGCTGATCTTCCTTTGAAATCATCAATTTCTTCATCTGCTCCTATTCGACCACTCTGTAAGACAGATAAATCACTCATATATTTAAAGAGTAGAAAGAACTAAGAAACATTATGCTTTATTCTTACTTCCATCAAATGTGTATTTGTTTTACAAAGGTGAAACAAACTTACAAACCTCTGAAAAATGATTAAAATTAATTCAATAATACTAGCCAGATTAAGCTTCTAATTTATTTTTAAATCAAAATAAACATTTACATAAAAACTATCTGGTATCCAACTAAGTGCTGAATACAGAAGATAAATGATCTTAGAAATTAAGCATCAAATCCCAACTATAAAGATAAATTCAGCTTTGAGGAAGTCTCATAAGAAGAAATTTATACCTTAAAAAATCTGAGAGAAAAGTCTACATTATGCCATAGAAATTTCTGGGTTCTAGCCTGGCTCCAGAGAATCCCCAGTTGAAAAGTTCCTTCACAAGATGATAACTTAATTTAGCCTTAAACTCACACCCCTATCGAGAGTTAAGAGGTAAGAGAAACATTTTCCCAAGATGTTCATATAAGCTTCCAGAACTAAGTTTGTTCTAGTGGAAAGGAAACAGAAGAAAGTCTATTGGGGAAATAAAAAGATAGCTAGAAAAATGAGTATCTCCATGGAAGAGAAAAAGAACCCTAAACTTGTCCTAGTATTACTGATGAAGCAAGAAAATCATGCTGAAGAAATAAGTTTTAATAAGCTAAAAAGCAAAAGCTATGAAAAGCATTAATATGTATGTACATTCAATCACAAAAAGATTCTACTTACATCTAGTTGTTCCCTTGTGGGTTCTGGAGATCGATCAGGAATTAATAAATCAGGAGGATCATCAAATGGATCATCTAAAATCACTGTATGATTTATCCTTACGAAATAAATCCAAGTCAAATGTTACTTTTGTTATTTCAGAATACATGTTTTGTTCTTTATAGAAACACAACAAATGTCTTAAGTATCTCTAATGCCAAAAGCCCCATATGCTTTTTTTTTTTTTTTTTTTTTTTTTTTTTTTGGTCTCTTTAGGGCCGCACCCTCAGCATATGGAAGTTCCCAGGCTAGGGACTGAATCGGAGCTGCAGCTGACAGCCTATGCCACAGCCACAGCAACACCAGATCTGAACCACTTCTGTAACCTACACAACAGCTCGGAGCAATGCTGGATCCTTTAATCCACTGAGTGACGCCAGAGATCAAACCTGCATCCTCTTGGCTACCAGTTGGATTCTTAACCCACTGTGCCACAATGAGAACTCCCCCTCACATGCTCTTAAATTTTACTGCACAAGGATATTATTAGAATATATGTTCACAAGGCGGGGGGTGGGATGAATCTGGGGTTAAGAGATGCAAAGTATTGCTTTCGGAATGGATAAGCAATGAGATCCTGCTGTATAGCCCTAGGAACTTTATCTAGTCACTTATGATGGAGCATAATAGAGGATAATATGAGAAAATGAATGTATACATGTATGTATGGCTGGTCACTTTGCTGTATAGTTGAAAACTGACAGAACACTGTAAACCAACTAAAATGGAAAAAATAAAAATCATTTAAAAAATTGTGGGTTAAGGATCTGGCATTGGGAGTTCCCGTCGTGACGCAGTGGTTAACGAATCTGACTAGGAACCATGAGGTTGCGGGTTTGATCCCTGGCCTTGTTCAGTGGGTTAAGGATCCAGTGTTGCCATGAGCTGTGGTGTCGATCGCAGACGCGTCTGGGATCCTGCATTGCTCTGGCTCTGGCGTAGACCAGAGGCTACAGCTCCGATTCGACCCCTAGCCTGGGAACCTCCATATCCTGCCGAAGTGGCCCTAGAAAAGGCAAAAAGACAAGAAAAAAAAAAAAAAAAGGATCTAGTGCTGCTGTGAGCTGTGGCGTAGGTCGCAGACGTGGCTTGGATCCTGCGTTGCTGTCGCTCTGGCATAAGCCAGCAGCTACAGCTCCAATTAGGCCTCTAGCCTGGGAACCTCCATATGCCACAGGTGTGGCCCTGGAAAAAGACAAAAAGACAAAAAACAAACAAAAATAAAAAATAATGAATATACTTTCACAATTACTGTTACTGTTTTTGATTATTCGATGTTACATTTATTACTATGCATTATGTTAAGATATAATATAAATGTCTAAATTTTAGTAATTTTGTCATATCTTTCAAAAATCTGCATTTTTTTTTTTTTTTTTTTTTGGCTGTCCCACAGTGTATGGAGTTCCCAAGCCAGGGATCAGATCCAAGCTGTAGTTGTGACCTAAACTGCAGTTGCAGCAACCCCAGATCCTTAACCCACTGTGCTGGGCCAGGGGTGGAACCTGTGTCCCAGCACTCCCAAGATACCACCAATCCCATTGTGCCACAGTGGGAACTCCAATAATCTGCATTTTTAAAAAACTAAATTAAAGGATTCATAATTCCACACAACATAAGCAATTATAATTAGTATTTTTTTTAAAAAAAAGGTCTTCTCTATTATAAAGATTCTTATAGTCTTGTATTAATTCTTAGTTTAGAATTATCCAAAAACTAGTCCTACATACGCCATCACTACTACATATCAAACATCATGTATTAAAACATTCTAGTACATTCCTTGGAGTTCCCCTTGTGGCACAGTGGAAACGAGTCTGACTAGGAACCATGAGGTTGCAGGTTCGATCCCTAGCCTCGCTCAGTGGGTCAAGAATCTGGTGTTGCCGTGAGCTGTGGTGTAGGTCATAGATGTGGCTCGAATATGGCGTTGCTGTGGCTGTGGCGTAGGCCGGCAGCTGTAGTTCCAATTAGACCCCTAGCCTGGGAACCTCCTTATGCTGCAGATGCGGCCCTAAAAAATAAAAATAAACAAACAAAAAACATTCTAGTACATTCAGATAGTAAATTTTAACCACACCTGATATCCTGATACGGTACAAAGTCCTTGTCAACAAAGGTCTCATTAATTTTCTTAATTATGTCCATGCCTTCTGTCACCTCACCAAACACTGTGTGAACTCCATCAAGGTAATCGAGATTATCTCCTGTAGTGATAAGAAACTATACAGAAAGACACAGAGTAAATACAAATACATACATATAATTCAAGCTGAAATCAGTTATACACTGACAAACAAATATACAAAAGATTCTACATTAAACTTGCATGAATTCTCACCCACTTGTTACCAATACTAAGTAAAAGGCACAAAGCTTAAACATAAAATATTAATAAATAGGCAGATGCTCTCCCGATTGTCTAAAATACTTGAACAAACCAAATCCCAGTTTTTTCGCATATAAACTATGAGAGAGAAAAAAAAAATATCTACCCTAATGGGTCTGCGACGACAATGAATGAAATGAATGAAAGGCGTTCAACATGACCCGTTTTGAAATGAGTAATAAATGCTAAAAGGAACTGGGTCGCAATGTGGACAGTGATGATCCACGAATGACAGGACTGTACCTAATGTTATTTTCTTTGTGCTTTTCTGTATTTCCTAAATTCCTCCCAACAGGCATGGCTTACATTTAAAAGAACAAAATATTAAGGATTTGTTTTAATATAGGAAAAAATAGTGTAATTTGTTTTCAAATATCTTTGATTGAAATTCTCTCCTTACTGGATAGTTTAAAAAGGCAATTTTTGTAGGTTCCCTCCAGCAAAGCTCATCTCCTCAACCATTTCCTAACCTGAGATCCATGCTGATCACTGCCATTGTTCACCATGGACACAGTGCCTTTCTTCTTGTGCTTAATTCTTGGCACTTTTTCAGCCTCGAAAAAGCTTGCTTGATCACCATAGAGTTGACTAAAAATACATATAATAAGGATATACAATATAAGTACTCTCCACATGAAATACAGAAGTACTAGGATTATATCAGGGCACAAAGGTTAACATATAGGGTTATCACTTCTTTATAGAAATGCCACTATGAGTCAAAACATTCCTTTGTTGTTGTTTTTGTTAGAGACATTTATAGAACTTGGGGGAAATCCTGTATTTGAACCATATTTTATTTCATTTTTTTATGGCCACACCTGCAGCATATGCAAGTTCCCAGGTTAGGGGTTGAATTGGAGCTGCAGGTGCTGGTCTACACCACAGCCACAGAAATGCTGGATCCAAGCTACATCTGTGACCTGCGCCACAGCTTGCAGCAAAACCAGATTCTTGATCCACTACCAAGGCCAGGGATCCAACCCACATCTTCATGGACACTAGTTGGGTTCTTAAAACCCACCAAGCCACAATGGGAACTCCTGAACCATATTTTAAAATGCAGATTGAAATATGTTAGTTAACACTATTAAGAGGCAATTCTATTTTTACTCATTTAAAAATAAAAGAACTTACCCAAAAACAGACTCTCCTCCACGGCCAGTCCCTGTAGGATCACCGGTCTGTATGATAAAATCCCTCTACAACACATAGAATACTTCGTTAATTCACAGTTTACTGGACGGTTCCAACAACAAAGAACATGACTAATATCCACCAACTCACCTGGACATTGTGAATAAGGCAATAATTGTAATACTTTATTTTGCACAACTTCAGGAAATTCAAGCAAGCTGAAAGAAAGTAAATACTAGATATATCACAGTAGTCCACAAATACATTTTTTTTTTTTTTTGGTCTTTTTTGCTATTTCTTTGGGCCGCTCCCGCGGCATATGGAGTTTCCCAGGCTAGGGGTCGAATCGGAGCTGTAGCCACCGGCCTACACCAGAGCCACAGCAACGCGGGATCCGAGCCGTGTCCGCAACCTATACCACAGCTCACGGCAACGCCGAATCGTCAACCCACTAAGCAAGGGCAGGAAGCGAACCCGCAACCTCATGGTTCCTAGTCGGATTCGTTAACCACTGCGCCACGACAGGAACTCCCACAAATACATTTTTAACCAAATAAAGGCACAGTTAGTTTAATTTATTTTCTAAACTATGACATAAAATGGTCAAATGTCCAAAGCCATTTAAAAAAAGGTAGAAATCCTAGGAAAAAGTAATATATTTTAAATTTTCTTTTTTATTCTCTTTTTCTTTGGATTTCTTGTGCATCTAAGCCATACAGGAAACTGAAACTTAGGTGAGATAAGCAATCTTTTATTGATGGATTGATTTTATAAAAGAAAGGACACACTAAAGAGAACACCACGATGGGAAAGGATCTAGCAGAGTCTCTCAAAATGGGTACAGATAACATAAATTAGAGAAAATAAAATATCTGGGACCATTTTTTAACAACGATTAAATAGCTCTTCACAAAAATTCCTACATTTATCGTGTACTAGCTTTCTGAAATAAATCCACTCATTTATCCAATAAATACTGAGTATCTTCTAGATACCTGGCACTGCTGTTAAGTCAAATGCCATTAAACTTTGGTCTCTGCCCTTACCATGTTCATAGTTTGGCATAGAGAACAGGCTCGTGGTTGCCAAGGGGGAGGGGGAGGTGAATTGGGAGTTTGGGATTAACAGATGCAAACTATTATACATATAGAGTGGATAAACAACAAGGTCCTAATGTATAGCACAGGAAACTCTATGCAATGTTCTGTGATAAAGCATGATGGAAAAGAATATAAACTAAATATATGTGTAACAGAATCACTTTGCTCCACAGCAGAGATTAACATAACACTGTAAATCCACTACACTTCAATTTAAAAAAGCAAAACAAAAAATCCCAAAGATAATGGGACTAATTTTGATGAAAAATAAAGATCTTCATTATCATAAATTTCCTTAAAAAAAAAAAAAGAAAGCAAGTTCATAGTCTGGTTGTAGAGAAACATACCAACACTCAAAGCACTTAGCTAGAAATCAAACAGACAGATATATGAGGCAGTCTCTGCTCTCAAGGAGCTTACCCTAAACTTGCATCCTTACACCTGAACACAAATAGTTACAATACTAGGCATAGCTGCTAGGCATTTATGCACTTAAATACTACAATGTGGTTCTAAAAATGCCACAAGAGTGGAAAAGAGATTGTTTCTGCCTGAAATGAGAAGACCTCACAGAGGCTTAAGGTAAGCATTACAAGACCTGGACTAGCAGAGAGTAGGGAGGGGGTCAAACTGAAGCTAGAGCTGTCGGTCTACACCACAGCCACAGCTACATGGGATCAGAGCCATGTCAGCGACTTACACCACACTCAGGACAACACTGAATCCTTAAGCCACTGAGCAAGGGCAGGGTTGGAACCTCCATCCTCATGGATACCAGTGGGGATACTGCTAAGCCACAACAGGAACTCCTTAGAATGGGAATTTAAATGTTTGGGGGAAGGTCCTGAAGAGTAGTCTAACACCTATAAGGCTTGTCTAACATCTATAATACTTCAGTATCACAGAGTAATAGAGAATTAAAAGGCTGGAGAGGTAAGATGGGGCCAAGTTATTGGAGAGTCTTGAATGTCAGGCTTTTGATCAATTTTCTAGAAAAATATACTTCCGGGATTAGTGTCAAACATATAGGAGTAGTCCTTTAACTGGAAAACAAAACCAGTGGGTGTAAGCAATGATCAACAATGGCTGTCAAAATCTTTAGGTGACAAGCTACTGGGAAGACTACAACAGACATATCAGGTAGACAGCCTGAACCTCTAACCAATTTTAACATCACAAAAAGACCCAACCAGACAGCAAGTGCCTCTTGAATGTGATGCAGTTGATAGTACAGACCACCTTATATGAAATATTCTTACCAAAAACATTACACCTGAATTTGCTCAAGACTCTTCATCTAAGCAGCCATTAATGAGAAACAGAGAGAGAAGACTACATTAAGAGATACAACAGGGATACAATCTGTCAAATCCAAAATGAGGAAAATTCTACAAAACAAATGATCCACACTCTTCCTCAAATATTGTTTGGGGGGGAGGAGAAGTGGGGGGGACCCTAAAGATGAAAAGATATTTAAGAGATACAACAACCAATATAATACACAGCCTTTATTTGGATCCTAAACCAAATTACAAAATATTCTTTTAAATATTTATGAGACATAGAAAAATATGAATGATACTAAGGAATCATTGCTTATTTTTTCAGATGTGTGGTTATATCATCTTTTTAAAAAACTATCTTTTAAGGAGTTCCCATCATGGCTCAGTGGTTAACGAATCCGACTAGGAACCATGAGGTTGTGGGTTCAATCCCTGGCCTCGCTCAGTGGGTTAAGGATCCGGCATTGCCATGAACTATGGTGTAGGTCACAGACGTGGCTCGGATCTGGCATTGCTACGGCTATGGTGCAGGCCAGCAGCTACAGCTCCAATTCGACCCCTAGCCGGGGAACCTCCATATGCTGCGGAAGTAGCCCTAGAAAAGGCAAAAAGACAAAAACAAAAAAAACAAAACTATCTTTTAAGATACAGCTTTAAGTAGTTACAGATTAAATAAATGTCATGTAAAGGACTTGCTATAAAAAATCCAGTGGAGGTGGGGGTATAAATGAAACATGTATTCACGACCGTTAAATGAAGCTGACCATCAGCACATGAGGGTTCATTTACATGATTCTTTCTACTTTTGTGTATATTTCAAGTCTTCTATAATAAAAAGTAAAAAAAAAAAAAAAGGAAAACAAAAGAAGGGAGAGAAAGGGAGGAAAAAAGAAAAATAAGTCTGGATATTTTTACTATAGATTAATAGTTACACATAAAAGAAGGTATCCAATCTCATGTTTACTGGACTTATGCTTTTAGTGTTCCAAGCTATCTTTGCAGAAACTGCTTGTCCATTCCATCTGTTAATTAAGTGGAATAACTCTACATCCCCTTTGTTTCTCACAGTTCCACGGGGAAAGGTCCACTCATTTGCCAGGTGCGGCTCCATATGGAGAGTGTCAAATTCAAAAGGAAGCAGAACCAAGAGATGAAAACCATAATTCCCCATAAGATCCTGCCAAGCATTGTCCTCCCATCCTTAAAAGCTTTCCCCAATAACATGAGGCAATCAATTATTTTCTTTAAGCCAGTTTGAGCTGAGTTTCTATCACACACACAAAGAGTCCTAAGGCAACACATATATTTGCATTACTCCACATGAGCCTTTAGTGTGTGCCCTCAAAGAGCCAGGCACTGCACTAGGTGCTCAGGATACAGAGCTAATTAAAGCACAGTCCCTGCTCTTTTAGAGTGACATTCTTGAAAGGGGACCAAGGTGTGCAAATGATTCCAGGACAACAAGTAAATGTATAACAAAATATGTGCTGTATGATTTATAAAAGGCCTGAGATTGAGCAGAAGAAATGGATCTAACTCTACTTAAGGACACCAGAGAGCTTCACAGAAGAGATTATGCTTGACCTGAGATTTGAATAAGCAGGAGGTTTGCCAAAAGGAGAGAAATGTAAGGTAGAGGCAACAGTATGAGAAAGCATGGATGTGTGGTTGAGTGCTGTGGGGCTTTTGGGGATAACTGAGTGTAGGATTTAGTGTAGTGTGTCAGGAGGCACTCCTGGTGCCCTATTGAGGCCTGTTTCATCCTCTTTGATAGACTGCATTCCATGGGGACAGAACCCTGATGGTAACTAAACTCCCTTGGTCACTCTGATACATTCTCCACAGTGCTGCCTATTATCTTCCTACAACAGGAAGTGTGCCCTGCCTCAATCTTGCTTTTAAACTCTTCAAAGATTTCGATCATCGGTAGGGCACACAAGGCTGTTCACTAACTTAGAAAGGTCTATGACCAGACTCGCAGTCTGCCATCCCACCGTCAAGCCACCGATCTACTTGCTATTTCCAGAAAATTCCAAGCAAACTGTTAAGAAAACCCTCGATCCCACTCATCTTTGAAAGAGCTGGTTCAAGTGTTCTGCATTCTTTGCTAGCTTCGCTTCTCCCCACCCCCAACCAGGAAGAAAGACTCCCTCCTCTGGTTTCCATGGCAACTTACACATTCTTCCACTACAACACTTAAGAAATTAAATAGATTGCCGCGCCTACTTTCCCCCAATGGAAAATTAGACCCTCAACGGCAAGGCGCCCTCCCGGGGCTTGGCACAAAGTCCCGCATAGAGGGCGATCAATGAGTGTTTGCTAAGGCTTGGTGCAGCCCTTCCTCCAGCCAGGAGTGATGCCCACACACAATGCTCCTAGCCCGTCCTCCCTGCTTTCCTCAAGATTTACCGATTACACACCAAGGAATACCAGTAACCAGTAACCAGTCTGCGTTACTCGGATTTGTAAAACGCAGTAAAGCCACAAGAGCTATGGGCACTGTACATGCGCTTGGCATTACACACACACACACACACACGCACGCACACACACGGATTTAATAACCACAAGTACTCGCCACCCGATTAGCAGGACCAGATGCGGGAGAAGGGATGCTCCTCAAAAACATTTCTCAAACAAGGCCCGCTAATAAAACAGCCCGGTCGCGGGGACCAGCAGCCTAGAAGCTCGAACCAGTCCTCGCCGGGGACTAGGCAAAGTGGGGAAAGTGCAAAGTGGGGAAAGGAGATCGCGGCCCGGCGAGAGTTGAGTGTGCCCGGGCCTCACCGCGCGGCCGCTCCTCCGTGTACAAGTCGATGACGACGTCGCCCAAAGTGGTCTCCAGGAGAACCGCCATGGCGCCCGCTCCTCTGCTACCAGCGCCTGGAGTGACAGGAATAGCCCGACGTCATCTACGCCACGCGTCACCTTCGGCGCGACGCCTTTTTACGTCATTCCTCCGGCGACACCGCCCCTTCCTAGAGGCTCTCTGGAGGCAGGTCTGGTCGGTGCCCCGCCCAACCTGACAGAGCCCTGGGTCCCCGCCTCTCGCGCGGCCCTTTTGAAAATCCTTGGGAGCTGGAGCGGAAGCCTGTCACTCAAAGGGGCTCCTCTGAAGGGTTTTGTACCCCTTTTGTGACCATCTCAAGAACGGGACGGACATTTCTTTCAAGCTGTTCTGGCTGCCTCCGTCGTAGCCCGAGGGCGACTCTGGCGCCACCTTCCCTCGCCTTATTGGGACATCTGCCCTCGGTTTCTAATCGGCCTCTTTTTATTGCCTTGAATCAGGCCTGAAATGTACAATTTGCTACCGAGAAAGATTGTTAGCAGGGAGTTCTTTCCTGGCTAATCTTATGTAGAGCAGAGAGTGTACCTGTTATGTAGCAGGTCGTGGGTGGGTCCTTAGTGCAACAAGCTAAAAATCATAGGCTTCATTCAGTCCTTTATCTCTACTGCTTTTATCAGTACTCTTAACGAAATAAAATTCACATTTTAAGGCAAGACAAAAATTTAAACAAAATTCTCTGCCCTTTGGCTTCCTCCCTCCCCTCCAGTGTGCGCTGTGCATTAAGCAGACCCCGCCAATGGGAGAAATACCTGCTCAACCATAGAATCAATTTTTCTTCTTCTGGCACCAGCCATGAAACTCCTTAAAAGATAACATTCCTTTCTCAGTCCCCTAAGGGGTAATGATGACCCACTCACCTCACATGTGTAGCCATCTTTGGTGAATTTTATGTGCAAAGCCAATATATCATCTCCATTAAAGATAGAGATTGGTGGAGTTCCCTGGTGGCTCAGTGGGTTAAGGACCTGATATCACTGCTGTGTCTCAGGTCACTGCTTGTGGTGTGGGTTCAATTCCTAGCCTGGGAATTTCCACATTCCTGGGGCAAGGTCAAAAAATAAATAAATAACTTGAAGATAGAGGCTTCGTACAAAACGGACTGGTCAGATGACCTAAGGAGATACGAGGCCACATTTAATGGAAGTCCTTAGCTTAAGTACTTACTTAAGACCATATTAATGTTACTAACTATATTACTTGTGCCCTGCCTTTTTTTTTGGGGGGGGGGGGAAATAGCTATATTGCTTTGCCCGGCAAAGGAGAGTCACACCAGGCTAATGCCTCAAAGACTGTGCCTCCCTTAGGAGAGATTGGGAGGTGGTTTCATAGTTTGGGAAATAAGAAAAGAGGACTGCAGATAAGGATCAGGGTAGAGGCAAATTGCATTGTTTTCAAAGTTGGTGTTCAGTAGTTTGGTGGTCTTCTTTCTGGAATAAAGACCCCCTCATTAACATCTTCCATTTGTTGGGGGGTTTGCTCCCACACACAGGACTTACAGAGCTTTTTATCTGCTTGTTCATTTTCTGTCGCTTCTGGGGCTGAAGAGTGACTCTCCAAACATGTCCACTGCCTAATCCCCGACCATAACCTCCTGGTGTCTGGACTCACTGAGGTTCAGTTTCTTCATGCCTCTGCACAGAAGGAATTCAGTGAGAGACAAAGTGATAGGTAAGATATAGATTTATTAAGACAGGACGCTTGTGAGAGAGGCCCTGCCTATTTTATAAGATTATTGTTTTTTTGCAAATGATTAACTAACCCTCCAATTAAAAATAATGATGGGAGTTCCCGTCGTGGCGCAGTGGTTAACAAATCTGACTAGGAACCTTGAGGTTGCAGGTTCGGTCCCTGCCCTTGCTCAGTGGGTTAACGATCCGGCGTTGCTGTGAGCTGTGGCGTAGGCTGGCAGCTACAGCTCCGATTCGACCCCTAGCCTGGGAACCTCCATATGCCGCAGGAGCGGCCCAAGAAATGGAAAAAAGACCAAAAATAAAAATAAAAATAAAATGATGACTAGGTGACTTGAAATGATTGATAATATACAGTTCTATAAAATCAATTATTATAATAGTATGACTCTAGATATGAGAAGAAGCATCAAGAGAGAACCATTTCCTCGACCATAGAAGGCTAGTAACACAGGTGATCCAAAAGCTTTGGGGTACTGTTTCGTCCAGCAGTGGATGGGATTTTACATAAAAGGCATTCCCATTGTGGCTCAGTGGGTTAAGGATCTGATGTAGTCTCTGGGAGGATGCAGGTTTGATCCCTGGCCCCATTCAGTGGGTTAAGGATCTGGGATTGACAAAAGCTAAGGAGCAGGTCACAGATGCAGCTCAGATCCAGTATTGCTGTGGCGTAGGCCTGCAGCTGCAGCTCCAATTCAACCTCTAGCCTGGGAACTTCCATATGCTACAAGTGCAGCCATGAAAAGAAAAAAAACTAGAAGAGAAGCCATAAAATGGGAGAATATTTTTGCAAATGAAGCAACTGATAAGGGATTAATCTCCGAGACATACAAACATCTCATGCAGCTTTTCATCTAAAAAGCAAACAACCCAATCAAAAAATGGGCAGAAGATAAAAAGATATTTCTCAAAAAAAGACAGCCAAAAAGCAAATGAAAATATGCTCAACATCGCCAATTATTAAAGAAATGCATGTCAAACTACAATGAAGTATTACCTTACACCAGTCAGATGGCCATCAACAAAAAGTCTACAAACAATAAATGCTGAAGAGGCCATGGAGAAAAGGGAACCCTCCTGCAGTGTTGGTGGGAATGTATATTTGTGCAACCACAATGGAAAACAGCATGTGAGTTCCTTCAAAAACTAAATATAGGAGTTCCCATCGTGGCTCAGTGGTTAACGAATCCGACTAGGAACCATGAGGTTGCAGGTTCGATCCCTGGCCTTGCTCGGTTAAGGATCCGGGGTTACCGTGAGCTGTGGTGTAAATCGCAGATGCAGCTCAGATCCCATGTTGCTGTGGCTCTGGCGTAGGACAGCAGCTGCAGCTCCGATTCGACCCCTAGCCTGGGAATCTCCATATGCCATGGGAGGGGCCCAAGAAATGGCAAAAAGACAAAAAAAAAAAAAAAAAAAAAAAGCTAAATATAGAACTACCATATGAGGAGTTCCTGTTGTGGCGAAGTGGTTAACGAATCCGACTAGGAACCATGGGGTTGCGGGTTCGATCCCTGGCCTTGCTCAGTGGGTTAACAATCTGACGTTGCCGTGAGCTGTGGTGTAGGTCGCAGATGTGGCTCAGATCCCTCGTTGCTGTGGCTCTGGTGTGGGCTAGTGGCTACAGCTCCTATTAGACCCCTAGCCTGGGAACCTCCATATGCTGCAGGAGCAGCCCAAGAAATGTCAAAAAGACAAAAAAAAAAAAAAAAAAAAAAGAACTACCATATGACACTGCAATCCCACTCCTGGGCTTATATTCAGAGAAAACTGAAATTTGAAAATATACATGCACCACGATGTTCACTGCACTTCTATTTACAATAGTTAAGACATGGAAGCAACCTAAATGTCCATCAATAGGGAAATGGATAAAGAAGATGTGGAATATTACTCAGCTTTAAAAAGAACAAAATGGGAGTTCCTGCTGTGGCACGGTGGGTTTAGAATCTCACTCTAGCAGCTCAGGTCACTGTGGAGGTACAAGTTCAATCCCCAGCCTGATATCATATGGTATCACTTATGTGTGGAATTTTTAAAAACAATACAAGTGAACTTATTCACAAAACAGAAATAGATTCGCAGACATAGAAAACAAACTTATGGTTATCATAGGGTAAGTCATGGGGGAAGGGATAAATTAGAAGAATGGGAATCACAATACTACTAATAATAATAACTAATAGTAATAATACACAGTACTGTATAAAGTAGATAATTTGCAAGGACCTACTGTATAGCACAGGAAAATTTACTCAATAGTTTTTAATAATGTATGAGGGAAAAAAGAATGGATATATGTATATGTATAACCAATTCACTTGCTGTACACCTGAAACTAATACAAAACTGTGTCAACTACGCTCCAGTAATTTTTTTCTTTTTTTGTTTTTCTTTTTCTTTGTCTTTATTTCTTTTTTTTTCTTTCTTTTTTTTTTTTTTTTTTCTTTTTAGGGCTGAACTTGTGGCATAGGGAAGTTCCCCGGCTAGGGATCAAAATTGGAACTGCAGCTGCCAGCCCACAGCCACAGCAACACAGCATCTGAACTGTGTCTTCGAACTACACCATAGCTCTCAGCAATGCCAGATCCTTAACGCACTGAGCAAGTACAGGAATTGAACCCACATCCTCATGGATACTAGTCGGATTCGTTTCCACTGTGTCACAATGGGAACTCGCTCCAATAAAATATTTTAAATGTTTGTTTTCTTTTTCCATAATCCACTGCATTACTATCTAACACTGAATGATGTTTCACAAAAGATAGCCATAATGGTTAATTTTATGTCCACTTGATTGGGCTAAAGGTTGCCCAGAGAGCTGGAAAAATACTGTTTTGCATGTGCCTGTGAGGATGCTTCTGGAAGAGATCAGCATTTTAATCAGTAGACTGAGTAAGCACGATTACCCTCACCATTGCAGATGGGCATCGTCCAATCTCTTGAGGGATAGGAGAGAACAAAAAGGCAGAAAAGGGGCAAATTTGATCTCTCTGCTTGAGCTGAGATTCATCATTGCCTGCCTTTGGTCATCAGAACACCTGGTTTCCTGGATTTCAGACTCAGCCCTTCAATTCTCAGGCCTTTAGATTTGGACTGAATTATACTACATGATTCATGGTTCCCAGCTTGCAGAGAGCAGATTATGGAACTTCTCAGCTTCCATAACAACATGAGCCAACTCCTATGATATCTCTATACAGATCGATAGATCGATCTCCTATTGGTTCTGTTTTCTCATTTTCTTTGGCATTTTTCAGTCACATCCAAGTTGTAACAGGACCTCATTTCCAAACCATTAGGGATGTTAAGTCTTTTTTTTTTTTGGCCACAGCGTGGCAGCAGTTTGATGTGGGATCTCAGCTCCCAGACCAGGGATTGAAGCCAGGCTGCAAAGGTGAAAACACTGAGTCTCAACCACTGGACTAGCAGGGAATTCCTAGAACTGTTAAGCCGTTAAGTCAAAACAGAAAGAGGGGAGTTCCCACTGTGGTGCAGTGGGTTAAAAATACAACTGCAGCGGCTCAGGTTGCTGTGGAGGCACAGGATTCTTCACCAGCCTGGCACTGTGGGTTAAAGGATGTGGTTTTGCAGCAGCTGCAGTGTAGGTTGTGGCTGGGACTCAGATTCAATCCTTAGCCCAAGAACTTCCATATGCAGCCATTAAAAAAAAAAAAGGGGGGGGGAGTTCCCATTGTGGCTCAGAGGAAAAGAATCTGACTAGTAATCATGAGGTTGTGGGTTCAATCCCTGGCTTCGCTCAGTGGGTTGAAGGATCTGGCACTGCTGTGGCTGTGGCGTAAGCCGGCAGCAACAGCTCCAATTAGACCCCTAGCCTGGGAACCTCCGTATGCTGCCCTAATTGCATTGTTATTGTCTACAAGCATCATGCCCAAAATGAGGAGACACAGACATTCCATTCCATTCAATAAATGATAAAAAAAAATGTTAATAAGGAAGATCATGTAAGATAATTATAGGAATTTAGGATGTAATTGTCAAGAACTGTGAAAGGTCTGAGATTTTTTTTACTCCTTTCAGACTAATAGGTTAGCCTGCCACAGTTTTATGGATGCTGGTAGATATATGAGACTCCTGGGTCAGAGACAAGAGATAATTTATTACTCAGCCCAGCACATTAAGTGAGTACCAGCTTGTCTGTGTCAGTTCCATTGGCTCAAAGTCCTGCAGAGGCAACGTGAAGGGCCCAGATGAACCCACACGTTCCTGAGCTTAGTAAGGAACCTGACCTTCTCTAAAGGGCATAAACTTGCCTGTTCTTTGCTGTGAAAAGAGACCACTCTTTCTCAAGTTTTGATATGTGTGTTTATACAATCTCCTTGAATGATCGTCTGGAAGAAAATGCAGTAAGTACCTTCATCACAAGATATATGGAAACACTATAGTGAATTAGCTTCCAGTAGTAATCTTGCAGAATCTAAAGAAATTATTTTTTCCAAAAATCTTTGAAAACTGAAACATGAGTTCATCCTAATTGCTTGAAGAATTCAGCTCCAGGTGGGGTAGTCTTAAGCCCAAACTAGAATAACTTATTCATTACTCAGTGTGTAATTTACTGTATCTTTATTTTAAATCTATCAATCTATATCTATCTGTCTATCCTGATATATTATACCACTAACTATCCAATACTCTCCCTTAATAGAAAATATATTATTTTATGATAATTATATACATCATCTTATTACACTTTGAGTTTATTTTTTAAATTTTTCTCAAAATATAGTTGATTTATGATGTTGTGCTAGTTTTAGGTGTATGGTAAATTACTTTAGGTGATTTATGTATGTATTCCTTTTTTTAACATTCTCTTCCATTGTAAGTATTACGAGATATTGAGTATAGTTCTCTGTGTTAAAAAGTAGGTCCTTGTTGCTTATTTATTTTACTAATAGTAGTTTGTATAATTTAATCCCAATATCCTAATTTATCCTTCTCCCCTCTCCCCTTTGGTAACCATAAGTTTGTTTTCTATGTCTGTGAGTCCATTTCTGTTTTGTAAATGAGTTCACTTGTATCCTTTTTTAAGATTTCCCACATAAGTGATATCATGTGATATTTGTCTTTGGTTTACTTCACTTAGTATGATAATCTCTATGTTGCTATAAATGGTATTGTTTTGTCCTTTTTATGGCTAAGTAATATTCCATTGTACATATGTACCACATATATACATATATGTGCCATTTCATTCATCTGTCAGTGGGCATTTTAGGTTATTTTCATGACGTCTATTGTAAATAGTACTGCTATGAACATAGGGGTAAGTTATCTTTTTGAATTATATTTTTTTCCAAATATGCATCCAGGAGTGGGATTGCAGAATTATGTGGTAGCTCTATTTTTTTAAGGAACCTCTGTATTCTTCTCCATAGCAGCTGCACCAATTTATAGTCTCACCAACGGTGTAAGAGGCTTCCTTTTTCTCCCACACCCTCTCCAGCATTTAACATTTGTAGACTTTTTGGAGTTCCCGTCGTGGCTCAGTGGTTAATGAGTCCAACTAGGAATCACAAGGTTGCAGGTTCAATCCCTGGCCTTGCTCAGTGGGTTAAGGATTCAGCATTGACTTGAGCTGTGGTGTAGGTTGCAGATGCGGCTCGGATCCCGAGTTGCTGTGGCTGTGGTGTAGGCCGGCGGCTACAGCTCCAATTACACCCCTAGCCTGGGAACCTCCATATGCCACAGGAGTGGCCCTAGAAAATGCAAAAAGACAAAAATACTAATAATAATAAAAAAATTTTTTTAAATACTTGTAGACTTTTCGATGATGGCCATTCTGACTGATGTGAGGTGATACATCATTGCAGTTTTGATTTGCATTTCTACAATAACTAATGATGCTGAGCATATTTTTCTGTGCTTTTTGGCCATCTGTCTGTCTTTTTGGAGAAACGTCTATTTAGATCTTCTGAGCCTGAGAGGTCTTGAGGTGACAGCAACGGCAACTGCGACTCCAGCAGGAGGAGGATAAGACGGACAAGAGGAAGGCCAGGCAATGGCGAACTTCATCCGAAATCGTCACAGAAGGAAAAAGGAAAAAGTCTTCATCTTCGAAGTTACATAAGGGCCACACCCGGGGCATATGGGAATTCCCAGGCTAGGGATTGAATCAGAACTGCAGCTGCCGGTTTACACCACAGCCGCAGCAACATAGGATCCGAGCTGTGTCTGAGACCTACACCACAGCTCAAGGCAATGCTGGATCCGCAACCCACTGAGCAAGGCCAGGGGGCCTCGTAGACACCAGTCAGATTTGTCTCCAATGCGCCACAACAGGAACTCTTGGATTATCTTCTTTTTTTTAAAAAAAATTCATTAAAGTATAGTTTATTTACAATGTTAAAAAAAATAGATCTTCTGTCCATTTTTTGATTGGGCTCTTTGTTTTTTAGATATAAAACTGCATGAGATGTTTGTATTTTTTGGAGATTAATCCTTCGCCGGTTGCCTTATTTGCAAGTATATTCTTCCATTTTGTGGGCTGTCTTTTAGTTTTTTTATGGTTTCCTTTGCTGTGCAAAAGCTTTTAAGTTTAATGAGGTCCCATTTGTTTATTTTTGTTTTTATTTCCATTCTTCTAGGAGACGGATCCAAAAAGATATTGCTGCGATTTATGTCAAAGAGTTTCCCTGCCTATGTTTTCCACTAGGAGTTTCATAGCACCTGGTCTTACATTTAGATCTTTAATCCATTTTGAGTTTCTGTTTGTGTATGGTGTTAGAGAATGATTGAATCTCATTCTTTTACATGTAGCTGTCCAGTTTTCCCAGACCACTTATTGAAGAGACTACCTTTTCTACATCGTGTATTCTTGCTTCCCTTGACATACATTAATTGACCATATTGTGTGGGTTTATTTCTGGGCTTTTTATCCTGTTCCATTGATCTATCTTTCTGTTTTTATGCTAGTACACACTGTCTTGATTATTCTATCTTTGTAGTATAGTCTGAAGTAAGGGAGCCTGATTAATCCAGCTCAGTTCTTCTTTCTCAAGATTGTTTTGTCTTTTTGAGGTCTTCTCTGTTTCCGTATAACTTTCTTTTGTTCTAGTTCTGTGAAAAATGCCATTGGTAATTTGATAAGAATTGCATTGAATCCGTAAATTGCCTTGGGTAATATAATCATTTTGACAATATTGATCCTTTCGATCTAAGAACATGGTATATCTTTCTATTGTGTCATTTTTTATTTCTTTCATCAGCATCTTATATTTTTTGGAATATGGGTTTTTTGCCTCCTTAGGTAGGTATATTCCTAGGTATTTTATTTTTTTTGATATAATGATAAATAGCATTGTTTTCTCTCTTTTTTTAAACTACTCAATGAATTTTATTACATTTATAGTTATGCAACAATCATCACAACCAAATTTTATAACATTTCCATCCCATACCCTCGGTGAATTCCCCCCCCGCCACCTGTCTCACTTGGAAACCGTAAGTTCTTCAAAGTACGTGAGTCTGTATCTGTTCTGCAAAGTTCATTGTGTCCTTTTTTTATTTTTTTAGGGCCGCACCTGCGGCACATGGAAGTTCCCAGGCTAGGGGTCTAATCAGAGATGTTGCTGCCGGCCTATGCCAGAGCCACAGCAATGCCAGATCCGAGCCATGTCTGCAACCTGTACCACAGCTCATGGCAACACCGGATCCTCAACTCACTCACTGATCGAGGCCAGGGATTGAACCCACAACCTCATGGATACTAGTCGGACTCATTTCCACTGTGACACGATGGAAACTCCTTGTGTCCTTTTTTTAGATTCCATATGTAAGTGATGGCATTTGATGTTGGCATCTCATTGTCTGATTGACTTCACTTAACATGATAATTTCTAGGTCCATCCATGTTGCTGAAAATGCCATTATTTCTTTCCTTTTAAAGGCTGAGTACTATTCCATTCTCATATGTGGTATTCTTATATGTACCACATCTTCTTTATCCACTCCTCTGTCACTGGGCATTTAGGTTATTTCCATGTCTTGGCCTTTGTATATAGTGCTGCAATGCACGTTGGAGTACATGCGTCTTTTTGAGTCGGTTTTCTCTGAATAGATGCCCTGGAGTTGGATTGCTAGATTAGATGGTAATTCTATTTTTAGTTTTCTGAGGAGCCTTAATTTCTCTTTATGACTTTCCATTGTTAGTGTATAGAAATCCAACAGATTTCTGTGTATTAATTTTATATCCTACAACTTTACCAAATTCGTTGATGAGCTCTAGTGGTTTGCTGGTAGCATCTTTAGGATGTTCAATGTATAGTATCCTGTCATCTGCAAAGGGTGACAGTTTTACTTCTTTTCCTATTTGGATTCCGTTTATTTCTTTTTAGTCTCTGATTGCTGTGGCTACGACTTCCCAAACTATGTTGAATAAAAGCAGTAAGAGTGGACATCCTTGTCTTGTTTCTGATCTTGGTGGAAAGGCTTTCAGCTTTTCACTATTGAGTATGATGTTAGCTGTGGGTTTGTCATATATGGCCTTTATTATATGGAGGTAGTTTCCCTCTGTAACAACTTTCTGGAGGGTTTTCATCATCAACGGATGTTGAATTTTACTAAAAGCCTTTTCTGCATCTATTGAGATGATCACATGGCTTTTATTCTTCAGTTTGTTAATGTGGTGTATCACACTGATTGATTTGTGGCTATTTAAAAAAATCCTCCGAGTTCCCGTCGTGGCGCAGTGGTTAACGAATCCGACTAGGAACCATGAGGTTGCGGGTTCGGTCCCTGCCCTTGCTCAGTGGGTTAACGATCCAGCGTTGCCGTGAGCTGTGGTGTAGATTGCAGACGCAGCTCGGATCCTATGTTGCTGTGGCTCTGGCGTAGGCTGGCGGCTACAGCTCGGATTCGACCCCTAGCCTGGGAACCGGGAGCGGCCTAAAGAAATAGCAAAAAAAAAAAAAAAAAAAAAAAAAAAAAAAATCCTCGCCTTCCTGGAATGAATCCCACTTGATCATGGTGTATAATTCTTTTACTGTATTTTTGGATTCAGTTGCTTTCTCTTTTTTTAGGGCTACACCTGCAACATATGGAAGTTCGCAGGCTAGGGGTTGAATTTGAGCTGCAATTGCCAGCCAATGCCACCGCCACAGCAACGTGGAATTCAAGCTGCATCTATGACCTATACCACAGCTCCCGGCAATGCCAGATTCTTAAACCCCTGAGCGAGGCTAGGGATTAAACCAGACACCTCGTGGATGCTAGCCGGGTTCATTACTACTGAGTCACGATAGGAAATCCTCTATTGTTTTTTTAGTCTCTATTTCATTTATTTCTGCTCTGATTTTTTTTTTTTTCCCTTGGGCTACTCCCACGGCATATGGAGGTTCCCAGGCCAGGGGTTGAATCAGAGCTGTAGCCACCGGCCTACTCCAGAGCCACAGCAACTCGGAATCCGAGCCGCGTCTGCACCGCAGCTCAGGGCAACGCCGGATCTCGTTAACACACCGAGCAAGGGCAGGGACCGAACCCGCAACCTCATGGTTCCTAGTCGGATTCGTTAACCACTGCGCCACGGCGGGAACTCCTTTTTTCTTCTTTTTTAGGGCAACACCTGAGGCATATGGAGGTTCTCAGTCTTGAGGTCGAATCAGAGCTGTAGATGCCGACCTATAGGACAGCCACAGCAACGCCAGATCCAAGCCATATCTTCGACGTACTCCTCAGCTCACGGCAATGCCAGATCCTTAACCCACTAAGCAAAGCCAGGGATTGAACCTGCATCCTCATGGATCCTAATCAGCTTCGTTTCCACTGTGACACGACGGGAACTCCTCTGCTCCGATCTTTAAGATTTCTTTCCTTCTACTAACTTTGGGTATTGTTTGTTCTTATTTCTTTAGTTGCTTTAGGTGTAACTTTATGTTGTTATGCTTTGAGTTTCTAATGTTGTAAATATTTAAGGCGTCTGTGCAGTAGTCACAAAGGTGAACAGAGTTGAGATAGGTTCTTAACTCCACCAAATGTAAATACTAAAGTAGATTCTGTCTGGAGGACAAGATTAGTCAACTTTTTTTAGTGATTTCCAAACATGAACATCACCAACCATCATGACTAATTTCTCATATCGACATCATAATACCTAATACGCTCTTTTCCCCGCTTTTTCTCCGGAGGCCCTGAGGAATCCAGTTTGGTGAACTGGGATTCATCCTATTCACTGTTGCCCATCATGTTTATAGTGGGGTATCTGGAACAGTGCAGGTCCAGGGGTTTAGAGGACATTTTGGCTGTCTGGGCATTCTGCCCTCTCTGGAAACTATCTTCGCCTGCTTCTTCATCTGGCGGGACTTGTCGAAGATTATAATTGCTCTTTCTTAATTGTGATTATTTTATTTATTTGTTTGTTTATTTATTTTTAAATGTGACCCCGCCTGCAGTATACGGAAGTTTCCAGGCCAGGGATCGAACCAGACCCATTGCATAGGCAACACCATAAAGAGTTATGATGTGAGCCACAGGGGAAGTCCTATTGTGATTATTTTAGCATGACCTTTTCTGTAGATATCAGTATGATGTTTTAAAAAGTGAGTTTTCTTATTATTCACATATGGTAAAACCAACAGATCAGGTGACAGTTTGCCATTGAAAAGATAGTTTGGGAGTTCCCACTGTGGTATGACAGGATTGGCGGGTCTCTGGAGTGCTGGGATGCAGGTTGGATCATGGCCCAGCACAGTGGGTTAAGGATCTGGTGTTGCTGCCATTTCAGTGTAGGTTGAAACTGCAGCTCAGATTTGGTCCCTGGCCCAGGAACTCCATATGCCATGGGGTGGCAGAAGAAAAGAAGGAAGGAAGGAAGGAAGAGAGAGAGAGAGAGAGAGAGAAAGAAAGAAAGGAAGAAAGAAAGAAAGAAAGAAAGAAAGAAAGAAAGAAAGAAAGAAAGAAAGAAAGAAAGAAAGAAAGGGGGGGGGGAGGGAGGGAGGGAGGGAGGGGGGGGGAGGAAGGGAGGAAGAAAGCAAAGAAAAGAAAAGAAAAGTTTGTTACTCATATTTTCCAAGAGGAGCGGGGGTCCACCTTGCCCTGAGGGGCCACATGAGAAAGCACCAGGACGGGTCAAAAGGCTGAAGAGCAAGAGGAAAGCAAAGACAGAAGTCTTTACTGTGATTTTCAAGGAGAAGGCAAGACAAAGCAGCCTAAGCAGACTTAGAATAATTTCAGGCTTATCTCTAGTTCTCTGGTACTTGCCCCTGGGATGATGAGGGCAGAGGAACATTGCCTCCTGGAGTTTAAAAGCCTGATCCTGCAGGTGATTTGGAGCACAGGCTCTGGCTTGGTTGGTTTACATGAGAAAGGCAGACTCACAGGGGAGAGGATTACTGTCTCTAGAAGTTAGCTAGCCCTGGGAGTCTCTCCAGAGTCAGCCAGGCCCCAGACAAGAGCATCAGGAATACAGAAAATAAGAAAATAGAGTTTATACACGTAGATTATGAAGTTGCCCATCATTGTGGGTCCAAATGAGATAGAGGAGTGAGGCTCCTGTGTTCTGGTGACTCAAATCAAATAAAACGACTCAAAAGAAGAAAACCCACTCACAAATACTGGAAAATCAATGAAGGCAGAGGAAAGATATCCAGCAATTTGGTTCTGCTTCCACATTAAAAAAAAAAAAAGTCTGTTCCTAAAAAAGTCTTTAAAGGTCGATAAAGACAAATAAAGATGGGGACTTACCACAAAGTATTACCTACCTATCTGTGTCACTGAATATGAAACATCCTTAAATAGGCCCTCAAAATGGTTTCTGCCTCCACCACTGAATTCTTCTAGCAATGTTTGTCACAGGTGTTCTATATTTTTGAAATTGGATAATATTTTTGAATATTTTGGATGTTTATTTTTATTTTGTGTGTGTGTGTGTGTGTTGTCTTTTTGGGGCCGCACCTGCGGTATATGGAGGCTCCCAGGCTAGGGGTCACATTGGAGCTACAGCTGCCGGCCTACACCACAGCCACAGCAACACTGGATCCCTAACCCACTGAGCAAGGCCAGGGATTGAACCCACATCTTCATGAATACTAGTCGGTTTCGCTAACTGCTGAGCCACGACGGGAACTCCTGGATTTTTTTTTTAATCTTTTATTTCCAGAATTGTTATCCAAGTACCAATCAAACTTTAATTTAATATACATTTTTTAACATCCTTCGACACAGATATCTCTGCACACTTTCATCTCTTAAAATTTAATTTTAATTTTTTTATTTTTTGCTTTTTAGGGCCACACCTGTGACATATGGAAGTTCCCAGGCTAGGGGTCAAATCTGAACCGTAGCTGCCAGTCTACGCCACAGCCACAGCAACGCGGGACCTGAGCCACATCTGCAACCTACACCACAGTTCATGGCAACACCGATCCTTAACCCATTGAGCTAGGCCAGGGATTGAACCTGCATCCTCATGGATACTAGTTGGATTTGTTTCCCCTGTGCCACAAATGGGAACTCTACTCTGCACCCTTTCAGAGTGTTGGAACTGGTTAGCTGAGGGAGCAGGGAGCCGGAAAGGCCTCTTGATCCAGGGGCTGCTCTGGCTACAGCTGTGGTGGAGAGGAGGCAAAGATCTCCCACACTTTCCTGTCTCTTTGTTTCTCTCAATCCAGCTCATGTTTTTACAAAGTCCACTTAACAAAACATATTATCATAATCTCCATAAACATATAAAAACAAACTAAATTGCAGTTCCCTGGTGGCCTAGTGGTTAAGAATCCAATGTGTCACTGCTGCAGCAGTGGCGTGGGTTCAATCCCTGGCCCTGGAACTTCTGCATGCTGTGGGCACAACCAAAAAAAGAGAAGACCAAATTTGGAGTTCCCACTGTGGCGCAGCAGGATTGGCAACATTTTTGTAGCAGCAGGACACAGGCTTGATTCTGTTCTGCAGCACCAGGACACAGAAACGGTGTGGTAAGGGATCTGGCATTGCCACAGCTGCAGTGCAGGTTGCAACTGTGGCTTGGATCTGAGCCCATATGCCACAGGGTGGCCAAAAAAGAAAAAAGGGGAAAAAAAGACCAAATTATGGATTTTACTTTTTAAAAAATTTTATGAACCAATAGAACATGTTCATTCAGAATAACAATATTAGGAGTTCCCGTCGTGGCGCAGTGGTTAATGAATCCGACTAGGAACCATGAGGTTTCGGGTTCGATCCCTGGCCTTGCTCACTGGGTTTACGATCCGGAGTTGCCGTGAGCTGTGGTGTAGGTCGCAGACGCGGCTCGGATCCTGCGTTGCTGTGGCTCTGGCGTAGGCTGGTGGCTACAGCTCCAATTCGACCCCTAGCCTGGGAACCTCCATATGCCGTGGGAGCAGCCCAAGAAATGGCAAAAAGACAAAAAAAAAAAAAAAAAAAGGAGTAACAATATTAAAAACTACAGCTCCCTCCCTTACTACTCTGTAACTCAGGGCAAAAAGCCTAATCTCTATAAATACACAAACAAGAAGGGTACAGTATAAGCAGTTTTAAAATATATTAAAAGAAAAATAAGGTAAACTGTGTGAATGGATTTACATAAACTGTGTAAATCTCCTTTTTATCATTTCCTGAGGGTCTTCAGGAAGTTCGAAACTATGTAATTGAGTAACTCTGGAAAATAATGGACTGGATTGTGTTGCAAGAGAACTGCAGTGACTCACTCACTCCCAGAAATTGGAAACAGACACAGACCATGTCCCAGATTGTCCTTTGGTGCTAAGTCTGCTTTTGGACTACAGAAAAAGAATTCAAGTTTTGATTGTAAGAGTGATAAAAATAATGGAATCAGTTGCTGCAAAAGGAAATATGTCAAAGTTTGGTGTCAAAAGTACTATTTTGTGTGAGAATAATGATAATTTTTATTTTTATTTTTGCTTTTTAGGGCCACACCTGCCGCATATGGAAGTTCCCAGTCTAGGGGTCAAATCAGAGCTCCAACTGCCGGCCTACACCATAGCCACAGCAACTTGGGTTCAGAACCATGTCTACAATCTACACCGCAGCTCAGGGCAAGCATGGATCTTTAATGGAGGAGGCCAGGGATTGATGGAGGCCAGGGATTGAATCTGAATCCTCATGAATCTTAGTCAGGTTTGTTAACTGCTGAACCACAAAGGGAACTCCCAATGATATATTTTTTTGTTTTGTCTTTTTGCCATTTCTTGGGCCGCTCCCACGGCATATGGAGGTTCCCAAGCTAGGGGTCTAATCGGAGCTGTAGCCAGCGGCCTATGCCAGAGCCACAGCAACTCGGGATCCGAGCTGCATCTGCAACCTACACCACAGCTCAAGTCAACGCTGGATCCTTAACCCACTGAGCAAGGCCGGGGATCGAACCCGCCGCCTCATGGTTCCTAGTTGGATTCGTTAACCACTGAGCCATGACGGGAACTCCTCCCAATGATAATTTTTAATATACTTTATACACTTTGTTTTCTATGTATAAAAATTTCTTAGGAGTCCCCTGGTGGCCCAGCAGTTAAGGATCCAGTGTTGTCACTGCTGTGGCACAGTTTCCATCCCTGGCCCAGAAACTTCCACATGCCACGGGCAAAGCCAAAAAAACCCATTTTTTAAAAGAGAATATCTTCTCCTATCTGAAAGATTATCTTCAAAGAACATCAAGCATCTAATGTGCACAGAAATAAACTGTTTGGTTTTTGGCCGTAGCATTCAGCAGCTTGATGTGGGATCTCAGCTCCCAGACCAGGGATTGAACCCAGGCCACAGGAGTGCAAGTGCCAAGTCATAATCACTAGACCCCCAGGGAAGTCGCCACGCTAGGCTTTGACAGTTCTGCTAGATTTGAACTCTTTTGAAGACAAGTGAAAGAATAATGGAACAACATGCAGGCCTCTTTGGGGAGATACAAACTATGCCACCAACTTCCCCACCTGCTTTTCCTTTCAAATATACTTTGGAACCTAATACATATATTACTAATTCAAATTACACAGATGCACATATGGCACAGGTTCTGACCGTCAGATTTGATTTGTGTTTAATCCCAGCAGTTTGAGACAGAATGAAAAGGCCAGTGATTGCAGTTGAAACCCACCAGCAGGTGAGACATCATTGCACAAACCACTTGCCCGTTCTTAATATTGTTGGGTATCTCAGAGTAGGCAAGGAATTAGTTAAATGACTGCAGTTTACTGTTCAAAGATCTTGTAGTTTACCCTGGGGGAAAGGGTTGTTAAGAGGAAGAGGAACTAAAAGAGAAACAGAGATTTGTGTTTTTAACATCAAAAGTTTTATGTTTTATTTTTATTTATTTATTTATTTATTTTTGTCTTTTTGCCATTTCTTGGGGCGCTCCCGCGGAAAATGGAGGTTCCCAGGCTAGGGGTCGAATCAGAGCTGTAGCCACAGCCACAGCAATGCAGGATCTGAGCTGCGTCTGCAACCTACACCACAGCTCACGGCAACACCGGATCCTTAACCCACTGAGTGAGGCCAGGGATCGAACCTGCAACCTCATGGTTCCTAGTTGGATTCCTTAACCACTGAGCCATGGGGAACTCCCAAAAGTTTTATTTTAAAGAAACACTGTTTCTAACTCTGCCTGAATGGCAACACCTCCAAGTTCTTCCCTATGCAATCCTGTTAACACGAAATGCCTAAATTTCTTGGCATTTTCTCTGTTAACCTTAAACATAAAATAGCTAGTTATTTTACCATCAAAATGAGTTTATTTAGAAATAACAGAAGAACTGCAGTAAAGGCCTTGCAAAGTAGGTGAACCGGAAATTACATTGCAGAACAAAGGAGAGGGACTGGCTTTTATAGAGGAAAGGGGGAAGTTGGGAGGGGCTATTTTGAGTAAAAGTCCTTCGGAACAGAGCAGGAGTTCTAACTTTTTTTGGGGGGGGGCACACCCATGGCATATGGAAGTTCCCAGGCCAGGGAATGCGAGGCTGCAAGACCTACCTGGATCCTTTAATCCATTGTGCGCAAGGAGGAAGGAACCTGGCTGTAGAGATGCCACCACTCCCATTGTGCCACAGCAGGAACTCCTCTCAGGCTTTATTTTAAATGGAGTTTCTCCTATTTATTTTCACATCTGCTTTAAAGGGTTTCATAAAACAATTTTTCAAAATTTTTATTATAGTTGATTTACAGTGTTCTGTCAATTTCTGCTGTAAACTGACCCAGTTATACATATACATACATTCTCTTTCTTACATTGTCCTCCATCATGTTCCATCACAAGTGATTAGGTATAGTTCTCTGTGGATTAAAAAAAAATTTTTTTTTTAATCTGATGGGGGGAAGAAAAAAATCTATCATCTCCAATTTATAGATTAAGAAACTGACCAGAAAGGCCCTGAGAGCTCAGGGGGCCCAGCTTCCAGTGGAGAGTGTTGTTCCCTTGGGTTGCCAATGATCCTCAACCTTGGCACAATAAATCACTTGGGGAAATTTGAAAACTACCAATGCCCCAGTGGCAGCCCAAACTCATTAAATCAGAAGCTCCAGTGCCCCCAAAGACACCAGCATTGGTAATTTTTATTTGTTTATTTATTTTTTCTGCCTCACCTGAAGCATAAGGAAGTTCCCAGATTAGGGGTCCTATCTGAGCTGCAGCTGAGGCCTAAAGCCACATCTGCTGGATCCACCCCACGCCCTCCCCCTATGCTTTCCGCCCCCAGCTTTTGGCTACACTGGATCCCTAACCCACTGAGGGAGGCTAGGGATGGAACTTGCATCTTCTCATAGACAACAGTTGGTACTTAATGCGCTGAGCCATAACAGGAACTTCTAGAATCAATTTTTTTTGGGGGGTGTCTTTTTAGGGCCGCCCCTGAGGCACATGGTGGTTCCCAGGCTAGGGAGCTGTAGCTGCCGCCTAAGCCAGAGCCACAGCAATGTGAGATCTGAGCTGCTTCGTCTGCAACCTACACCGCAGCTCATGGCAACACCGGATCTTTAACCCACTGAGAGAGGCCAGGGAGGGAACCAAGTCTTCATGGATGCTAGTTGGGGTGAGTTAACCGCTGAGCCACGACGGGAACTCCCGGAATCAGTAATTTTTAAACGTACTCAGGCAATTACCAAGAGCAAACAAAGGTGAGAAGTACCTATTTAATAAAATTTCTCCTCAAACGTGATATACCTTTATTAATATGTTTACAGCAGTGTTCTCATATATTACCATATTTTCACTTTATAGATATGGATAAATACACACAGACATAGCTATATCCATATACAGTATACATTAATTCAAAAATAATGGCAACGAAAATGTTTACACTCAGTTAAGGAAATTCTCTCCAAATCAGAGGGCTGGTTTAAGGGCAAAAACAGACTTTCTGAGACTTGACCCCGCCCCTAACGTTGCATCGTGGTCCTGCAGCCCCGGACCTCTGAGGCTCTCGGAGTCTTCCGGTCCCGCCTGGCTCTCGCCCCACCCCCTCCAAGCCCCGCCCCCAGGAGAGGCTCCGCCCCTCGGGCCAGCTCTGCCCTCGGCTCCTTGTTGCCCGCTGACCCCGCCGCCCCCCACCGGCCGGTCCAAGATGGAGGGCGCTTCGCGGGCGCCGCTGGCCCTCCAGCTGCTCCTCCTCGCGGCCCTGCCGGCCGCTTGCTGGTTAACCAGGGGGACCCTTGAGCCGCCGCTGCCTCCCGGAGCCCTAAAGGTAGGGCCAGGCGAACACGGCTCGGCCGTACCTCCCCCGGGATCCTGGGAGGAATCCCGGGCCGGGTATGTGGGACTGCGGCGTCCCCATGGACACCCTGCACCTCTGGCGGGCGGGCCTGGCCTCGGGGACCGGCCTCCAAAGAGGGAGCGGGGAAAGGCGCCCCAGGAGATGGGGACGGCGGGGGAGAGGCGACGCGAGAGAGCCAAGGGGGCTCTTTAATGTGTGGTTAAGTCCGGCGCAGCCGCACTGGTTGTTACTGCAGTCCAAGTTGTCGCCATCCGGAAGGGGTTTTTCTGTCCAAAGTAGCCGATCAGAAGTGATCTCGACCTTTTGTAATGGCGCCTTCTTGGGGTAGAGCCAGGCTCTGGGGCAAGGCAGTGTTTATGTGCCGAGGAAATGTGGAAGTTGCTCAATGAGAGGGCGTGAGAGCATTTCCAGGCCACCTGTCTGCTCCCACGGGTGGCGGGAAGGGATGCTTTCCCCCGGCGCGCCGGGCTCCGGGGTGCAAGCAAGCCGGGTCGCCCGGGCGGGAGAGGGGCAGAGGTTGAAGACGCCAAACTGACCCCGACGCCGTCCCTTTGGCGGGTGGTGTTAGAGGCATGCCTTGGGAACCTGGTAGAAACGGACTCATCCGAGCGCTGGGTGGGGACCCAGCCATCTGTTTCAGCAAGGTCTCCAGGTGATTCCGAAGCCGGCTAAAGTCTGAGAACCACTTCGTGCTTGTACTGAAGGGTGGCTGGTTCTCACTGCTTTCTCCATGCTTTCTTACTGCTTTTTCTCACTGCTTTCTCATTGCTCTCGCCATGTGGAATCCGGCTGTTCTTAACCAATATTTGCCTTTTCATCAGTTGAATGTGTGGTAAGGAAAAGTCTGGACTTTAAAATTCGATTTTCCCAGAGAAAAGATACGACATTGGTGCACCTTTTCTTACTCATCAAGACTTGAATACTCAAAACTCAGGAGTGGCGGACACCATAAATACCACCTTTTTTACTTTCAGTGTATTAGAGTTTCGTCAGCCTCTTGGGTATAATAATAGTATATCTGGGTTTCAGTTCTATTGGGACATTCCAAGAAGCCACACCATCCTAAGCTCGAAGAACCACTTGTATCTGAGATATGTCACTGCTGTTGCAGCTGTTCAGAAATATGAATGTGAGACCAAATAAAAGTGAAGTAATTTCCTAAAGTTCTGGAAATAGAGACATAGTTTTCCCCTTTAACAGATTTTAAACATTCATCACAGTGAAAGACAAATGTCCCTAGAATCTGAATGGAAAAAAAATGCATTTTGACTGCAAGCTGAAAATACACTACATTGTGGGTTCTTAGCGAGTTTCATTTCAGTTCTCCTAGTGACTTTATTGCACTTTTGGAAAGTCCAGACTTACACTCAGAATTTCATAGATTAAATGAATGTTCTGCAGCTAGAAGGAGAATCTCATTCCTTGGGAATGTGTATATGGGAGGCTGAGACCTCTTGATCTAGACATTTGTTAGTGTTTGTGAAAATTTTCAAAGGTGCAGAACATTGAAAAGAATTTCACAGGAGTTCCCATCGTGGCACAGCAGAAACAAATCCTACTAGTATCCATAAAGATGCGGGTTCGATCCCTGGCCTTGCTCAGCGATCTGTACTTGCTGTGAGATGTGGTGTAGGTCACAGAGGAGGCTCATATCCCTGTGGCTGTGGCTGTGGTGTAGGCTGGCAGCTGTAGCTCTGATTCAACCCCTAGCCTGGGAACTTCCATATGCTGAGAGTTTGGCCCTAAAAGGCAAAAAAAAAAAAAAAAAAAAAAAATTACAGTGGTCACCCATATTAGATTATAGCTGTCCAAAAAATGGAAAAAAAATTTTTAAGTAGATAAGAGCTGTCCAGTTGACCTTGGTACAGTGATGATATGTGTCTGCTCTTTCCATTTGCAGTAGCCTCTAGACTGTTGTGGTTTTTGAATGTTTGAAAAGTGGCCAGTGCAATGGAGGAGCTGAGTTTTTCGAACGTTATGTAGTTTTCATTAACTTAAATGTAAATAGCCACATGTTGTTAGTGGGTACCATGTTGAATAATCAAAAACTTAGACTCCATTTATATCACTATACTTTATTACACATCTGTTCACTTGTTCATCTCTGTATCCAGCCTGATCTAAGTGTGTAAAAAACTGGTTGAAGTGAGGAAAATATTCCCTGTATCTTTTCAGTGACACAGATTTACTGAATTATAAGCACTTTTCTGTTTTGTTTACATGTGTAGTCAAGTCAGAAGTTTAGTTTACACACATTGTGAAATCATACAAGTTTTTTAGTACATTCTTCTAATGTTAAAATTACTCGATGGAATTCCCCTTGTGGCACAGCAGAAATGTATCCACGAGGACATGGGTTTGATCCCTGCCTTGCTTAGTGGATCAAGGATCTGGTGTTGCCATGTCCCAGACGCAGCTCAGATCCTGAGTTGCTGTGGCTGTGGCCTAGGCTGGTGGCTGCAGCTCCAATTTGACCCCTAGCCTGGGAACTTCCATATGCCACAGGTGCAGCCCTTAAAAAAGCAAACAAACAAAAACCCACAAAAAACTTGATCACCAAAGAGATATCCAGAGAACACTTATTTTCTTGTACGTGTAAATCTTTATTTCCTATATTTCCCTTAGACTTAACTTATTTTAAACCGGGTATCTATTACCTTTGTCCTTAGAAAGCCATTTTGTCCCAGATGGGCATCCTGGGAATGAAGGAATTAGGGAATTGAAAATGAGCAGGGATGGGAGTTCCTGATGTGGCACAGTGGTTAACGAACCCGACTAGGAACCATGAGGTTGTGGGTTTGATCCCTGGCCTCGATCAGTGGGTTAAGGATCCGGCATTGCTGTGAGCTGTGGTGTAGGTCGCAGATGTGGCTCAGATCCCGCGTTGCTGTGGCTGTGTTATAGGCCAGCAGCTATAGCTCCGATTCGACCCCTAGCCTGGGAACCTCCATATTGCCATGGGAGTGGCCCTATAAAAAGGGGAAAAAAAAAAAAAGAGCAGAGAGAAACTTCCGTTCTGCCACTCACTTGTTAAGTATACACTGCCCTGGCCCACAAGCCTGAACTTCCAGTTCAGTCAGAGGCTCTTAAGAACAAAAATTATGACCTGGCTCTGAACTTTGCGTCAGGAGGCAGTAAGGGATAAGAGTTTCTCCTGATATGAAATCATTCAGCAGGACCAAACGAATTTAATTGAACTTGGTTCTCTGGAAAATATAGTGTACCAGTGTCTGAATTGTCTGTCACAGATTCCATATTCTCCTGGGCAGGTGATCCATGTAAGTAATCAATTGCTAACAATATAGTGTGTGTTCTCTACTGAAAGGCAGAAGCTGTAAAAAGGTTTCTTAGAGCATATCATTTGAGAGTTAATCTGTGGGCTGTTAAAAGAACGACAGTCCAGGAGTTCCCATCGTGGCGCAGTGGTTAACGAATCCGACTAGGAACCATGAGGTTGCGGGTTCGGTCCCTGCCCTTGCTCAGTGGGTTAATGATCCGGCGTTGCCGTGAGCTGTGGTGTAGGTTGCAGACGCGGCTCGTATCCCGCGTTGCTGTGGCCCTGACGTAGGCCGGTGGCTACAGCTCCGATTCAACCCCTAGCTTGGGAACCTCCATATGCCGAGGGAGCGGCCCAAGAAATAGCAACAACAACAAAAAGACAAAAGACAAAAAAAAAAAAAAAAAAAAAAAAAAAAAAACGACAGTCCATAGTTAACAGATCCTTTAGCTTGAAAAGAGGAATGAATTCTTGGCTGGACTTTGGGCATAAAATGATACAACCACCAACTTGGTGGTATATTGAATGTTGGTTTGTTCTAGCCCACACTTCATTCTAGGTGAGGGTGGGCCAGGCGAAGGCCAGGCTGGGATCTGCAGACTCACTAGTCTTTATGCTTCCTGGGCTCCTGTGGGAATTGAAAAGTATTCCAAGTCATCTAAATGAATGGTCTGGGCTTCCATGTTAGAATCCTCGACCTCAGGTTGTCCCAGAAATCAGTCGACCTCATAAAATTGCTTCAGTCTTAGCCTCTCATTTGTTAGAAATATAGAAGGCATTAGGGTTGCTCACCATGCCAAGAAACACACCTGTATATTAGTTTGATGTTTATGAATGATTTTTCTCTTTTTGAAATTAAGAATGTCCACTGAAAAATTATTTAAGAGGAGTCTTGTTTTTATTCTAGGATAATGTCTGTCTGTGAATAAACTCAGGAAAGAATTTGACTTACAAATGACAAATTATAGTTCCTGTGATCCTGAATACTTAAAATAGTACTTTCTTCTCTGTAGGAAGTGTATCATGAATAAACTTAAATATTTGACTGGACTTTTGAGTATACCAATGAGAGGCACTAAAACTGATTGTTTAGGTCCTTGTCCATGGGCGGGAGGGGACACAATTAAGAAGAGTTGGAGCACCTTTGTGTATGAAAACAATAAAGTTGGAAACATTTTGAATGTTTCAAATGATAGTGGAACAAATGAGTAAATTGATGGTATATTACATCAATATAATATGCATCACACAATTGATACGTTACACACACTGTAAATAAATGTCTATAGCTGCAGGCATTAACTTTTATTCTATTATAGTTGATTTGCAATGTTGTGCTAACTTATGCTGTATAGCGGAGTGACTCGGTCATACATATATACATTCTTTTAAAAAAATGCATATATAATTTTCTATCATGGTCTCTTCCAGGAGATCGGCTATAGCTCCCTGTGCTATATAGTAGGACCTTGTTGTCTATCCATTCTAAATGTAATAGTTTGCATCTACTTATCTCAAACTCCCAGTCCATCGCACTCTCTCCCCCCTTCCCCTTGGCAACCACAAGTCTGTTTTCCATGTCTGTGAATCTGTTTCTACTTTGTAGATGGGCTCATTTGTACCATATTTTATTTTTTTATGAAAAAATTTTAAATTATAGTTGATTTACAGTTTTGTGTCTGTTTCTGTTGTACAGCAAAGTGACCCAGTCATACATATATGTACATTCTTTTTCCCATATTACCTTCCATCATGTTCTGTCACAAGAGACTGGCTATAGTTCCCTGTGGTGTGAAGTAGGATCTCATTGCTTATCCATTCTAAATGTAATAGTTTGCATCTATTAACCCCATACTCCCCATCCATCCTACTCCTCTGCCCCTCCCCCTTAGCAACCGCAAGTCTGTTCTCTATGTCTGTAAGTCTGTTTCTATTCTGTAAATAGGTTCATTTGTGCCATATTTTAGATTCCACATATAAGTGATATTATATGATACTTGTCTTTCTCTCTGTGATTTGACTTCGCTTAATATGACAATCTCTGGTTGTATCCATGTTGCTGCAAATGGCATTATTCCATTCTTTTTATGGTTGAGTAGTATTCCATTGTATATAGGTACCACATCTTCTTAATCCATTCGTCTGTCAGTGAATATTTAGGTTGCTTTCATGTCTTACCTATTGTGAATAGTGCTGTAGTGAACATAGGGGTGCATGTATCTTTTTGAATTCTGGTTTTGTCTGGATATATGTCCCGGAGTGAGATTGCTGGGTCATATGGTAGTTCTATATTTAGTTTTCTGAGGACTCTCCTACCGTTTTTCATTGGTGGTTGCACCAGTGTGCATTCCCACCAGCATTGTAGGAGGGTTCATTTTTCTCCATACCCTTTCCAGCATTTGTTACTTGTAGTCTTATTAACAATGGACATTCTGACCAGTGTGAAGTGGTACCTCATTGTAGTAGATTTGCATTTCTCTAATAATTAGTGATGCCAAGCATATTTTCATGTGCCTACTGGCCATCTGTATGTCTTCAAAGAAATGTCTATTTAGGTCTTCTGCCCAGTTTTTGATTGGGTTGTTTGGTTTTTTTGTTGTTGAGTTGTAGGAGTTTGTATATTTTGGAGATGAATCTCTTGTTGGTTACATTTTTGTAACTGTTTTTTCCCATTCTGTAGGTTGTCTTTTAGTTTCTCTCTCTCTCTCTTTTTTTTTTTAATGGGTTCCTTTGCTGTGCAAAAGCTTGTAAGTTTGATTAGGTCTCATTTTATTTTTGTGTTTATTTCTATTGCTTTGGGAGATGGCATTAACAATTTTAAATAAAAGAAGTTCCAGAAGAATACATACTGTATTATTCCACTTACATAAAGTTCAGGAACAGATAAAACTAAACAATATGTTGTTTAGAGACAGGTACACAGGTGAAGTATTAAAAAAGCAAGAAATGTTAACAAAGAAGATGATATAGGGATTCCTTCTGAGGCGCAGGAGGGAAATGTGGCAGAAAAGCTTATGCAGGAGTTCCTGTCATGGCTCAGCGGTAACGAACCCGACTAGTATGCATGAGGACGTGGGTTCGATCCCTAGCTTTGCTCAGAGGGTTAAGGATCCAGCGTTGCCATGAGCTGTGGTGTAGGTCGCAGATGCAGCTCGGATCCTGAGTTGCTATGGCTGTGGTGTAGGCTGGCAGCTGCAGCTCCGATTGGACCCTTAGCCTGGGTTCTTCCATATGCCTTGGATGTGGCCTTAAAAAGACAAAGGAAAGGAAGGAAGAGTAAAGGGTCATGCAGGGAACATGTAGAGTGTGGATGATATTCTAGGCTTGAACTTAAGTGGTAGATGTGTGAATGTGAATCTTTTTTGTTTTTTAATTATAGTTGATTCATAATGTTGTGTCAATGAATCTTTCCTCGTAAACTGTATTTGCATATTATATGCTCAGGTGTGTGATATATTTCATAATTAAATGGAAAAGTATATAGATTATGGGAGTTCCCGTCGTAGCACAGTGGTTAACGAATCCAACTAGGAACCATGAGGTTGTGGGTTCAATCCCTGGCCTTGCTCAGTGGGTTAAGGATCCGGTGTTGCCGTGAGCTGTGGTGTAGGTTGCAGATGTGGCTCGGATCCCGCGTTGCTGTGGCTCTGGCGTAGGCTGGCGGCTACAGCTCCGATTCGACCCTTATCCTGGGAACCTCCATGTGCTGCGGGAAGTGGCCCTAGAAATGGCAAAAAGACAAAAAAAAAAAAAAGCATATCTTTAGAAAAAAAAGTATATAGATTATGAAAAACTGGAATTGTGAATAAAGGCATTTAAAAGACTGCAAAAATGGAATTGATGAGTTTTTAAAAGTGTTCTGTTAATGTTGCTGTAAGTGATCTACAGTAAGTGTAACTGAGGGAGAAGAAAAAGACTGAATTATTCTCAGTTTGGGAAATACATATCTATCCAGTTGTGTGATGCTTGTTTTGCAGGACAGCATCAGGATTAACGTAACGACCCTGAGAGACGATGGGACGGAATCCAAAGAACAGGTCTGTCTCCTTTGGTCGTGTTTTTATTCTTTAGCTAGGTACTATGCAGCCTCTTTTCTTTTTTTTTAATCTGCATATCTAATTTAGTTAGATGTTGTGTTTTTGACATGAAGAGTTTGTCATCATTTGTAAACCACTGGAATTAATGAATATGCTGCTTTATTTTAAGGTTGTTCTTAACATAACCTATGAGAGTGGACAGGTATATGTAAATGACTTCCCTGTAAATAGAGGTGTAACCCGAATAAGCTGTCAGACTTTGATAGGTAAGTACTATTACTGAATTACTTCCATAATTGTTTTGTTTTTAGTAACACTAAATTAGTGAAGCACAATTTTTTGATGTTACATATTCCCACTTTAAATTAATAATATACACTGGGAGTTTCCGTTGTGGCTCAGTGGTTAACAAACCCTAGTAGGAACCATGAGGATGCAGGTTCAATCCCTGGCCTCGCTCAGTGGGTTAAGGATCTGGCGTTGCTGTGAGCTGTAGTATAGGTTGCAGACGCGGCTCGGATCCTGTGTTGCTGTGGCTGTGGTGTAGGCTGGCAGCTGTAGCTCCAGTTCAACCCCTAGCCTGGGAACTTCCACATGCCACAGGGGCAGCCATAAAAAGACAAGATAATAATAATAATAATAATAATAATATACATAATTACTAGAGTATATAGTAACACTAATGTGTTTAAAACTTTTCCCTTTTACATTGGTTATTTCTGGCGTATTCGCATTTTCTCTGTCATAAGATAGGTATTGCTTGGAACTGCGTGTCTGGGAGGTTGATAACAATGTGAGATGTGCCTATAGGTAGTAAATGGAGCTTTACAAGCAGGAGGCAAAACCTCTGGAAGTATGCTTATTACAGCTGTAAAAGATAAAGAGAAAAGTGTACCGTCTTTCTGATTCTCTAGTTTTCAATTCCTTCTACCTTTATGTCCATATGTCCATATATAACATTTTCTTTTTTAACTTTTTAAAATCTTGAATTGTTTAAAGACAAACAAACAGGTTACATTGGGATGTACTATTATTTGAATGAGATAAAGAATATGAGAATTTTGTATAGTATTCTTTTTTTTTTTTTTTGGTCTCTTTCAGGCCACAGCCGTGACTATGGAGGTTCCCAGGCTATGAGTCAAATTGGAGCTGTAGCTGCCGGCCTATACCACAACCACAGCAACGTGAGATCTGAGCCGGGTCTGTGACCTACACCACAGCTCATGGCAACGCCAGATCCTTAACCCACTGAGCGAGGCCAGGGATTGAACCTGTGTCCTCATGGATACTAGTCAGATTCATTGCTGCTGAGCCAGAATGGAAACTCCTTGTATGCTATTCTTATTATCTGTTTTGATATACACATTTAAGGTGGTAAATGTTTCTCTGAGCACTTGTATCCTATACTTGATTCATTATATATCTTTATTATCATTCCATTTATGGTGCTTTCTAAGTATTTGTGATATTTCTGGAAGTATATTGTTTAATTTTCAAACAGTTGGGGACTTTTTTTTTTAAACTGATTCTACCTCTATCATCAGAGATATATTCTGTATAATTTTAAACCTTTGAAGAGACTTAATATATGGTTAGTTTTAGTAAATACTGCTTTCCATGTATACTTGCTTAAAAAAAAGAAAGAGGCATGAACTCAGAATTCCTGCTAGGCGTTGTTGGTTAAGGATCCAGCATTGTCTCTGCAGTGGCTCAGTTTGCTATTGTGGTGTAGTTCAGTCCCTATCCTGACACAGTGGGTTAAGGATCCAGCATTGCTTGGATTGGATTCTTGGCTGGGAACTTCCACATTCCATGAATGTGCCCCTCCCCCCAAAAAAGGCAGGAACTCAGCATTGTAGGGCCATGGTATCTAGAACTTCCTAAATAGGAGTTTTTAAAAAAATCTTTGGGGAGTTCCTGTTGTGGTGCAGTGGTTAATGAATCCATCTAGGAACCATGAAGTTGCAGGTTCGATCCCTGGCCTTGCTCAGTGGCTTAAGGATCCGGTGTTTCAGTGAGCTGTGGTGTGTAGGTCGCAGATGCAGCTCAGATCCTGAGTTGCTGTGGCTGTGGTGTAGGCTGGCAGCTGCAGCTCTGATTAGACCCCTAGCCTGGGAACCTCCATATGCCGCAGGAACGGCCCAAGAAATGGCAAAAAGACCAAAAAAAAAAAAAAAAAAAAATCTTTAGGAAGAGGAGTTCCCTGGTGGCTTACTTGGTTAAGGATCTGGCATTGTTGTGGTTTAGGTCACTGTTGTGATGCAAGCTCAATCCCCACAGGTACTGGCCCCCCCAAAAAGCAAATAAAATGTATGGGAGGAGCAGTTTAGATCAAGGGAATAGCTCTATAAAGGCACAGAATCAGTTTAAACAGCTGAATTTCCCAGCACAGCGTCCATCTGGGCTCCTTTTTGGCAAATAATCCTCAGATGACAACATTTGAGGGACAGAAATAAAATACTTCTTTTGCAAAGCAGTTTCATTGGTTTATATTGCTTTATCATTTTCTATAGCACTTCCAGCTTTTTTTTTTTTTTTTTTTTTGATAGAAGTTCCTAGGCCAGGAATTGAACCTAAGCCTCTGCAGAGACCTGAGGCACTGCAGTTATATTCTTAACCCACTGTGCCACAGCAGGAATTCCTGTTTTCATAGAGTAGCCATTGGCTTTGCAGACCAGCTGCAGCTGCTACCACCCATTGTCACTGGGGCGAGGGTGGGAGTTTTCAGCAAGAGAACATGGCCAGTAGCTAACCCTACCCCCTCGTCCATTCGTGAAGAGTAGTTACAGGGCTTTCCCACCCACTTCCCCATGCTGCCCTGTTGACAGTGATGAGTACTGCCTGGGCCCTTCTACCACTGGCTTTTGGGGATGAATGGATGGGTGGATGGATGGAGGTCCTCACTTTGCTAAAACATGGGATTCTGTCTTCTGGCCTGCTTTTTTTTTGGTAAATAGTTAAGCCTTGTAGGTTCATTGACAGCCTGTTTAAGAGAGTGGGAAAGATGTTGCCAGGGTGGCGTTCTTTACAAGATCTACAAACCATCCAACATTTTTCCCTTTTCAGATGAGTATAGGCATTGTAAGGCTTTGTCAGGTTGTCTTTGTTTTCATAAATCTGAAACATCAGTGAGGTCCGAGAGGAAGAAGGCAAAGATACTGATGTGCAGCTGTCTTGTTCCACGTAAACATCATCAAAATAATCAAATTCAGTAACTGATTTGGTGGCGTTTTTTACTCAAAGCTGTCACTCCTTTTTGTTTTTTTTTTTTTTATAGTGAAGAATGAAAATCTGGAAAATTTGGAGGAAAAAGAATATTTTGGAATTGTCAGTGTAAGGATTTTAGTCCATGAGTGGCCTATGACATCTGGTTCCAGTTTGCAACTCATTGTCATTCAAGAAGAGGTAGTAGAGATGGATGGAAAACAAGTAAGATGGTATATTCTTATTAATTGGGAATTAAATTATAAAGATTTGTGTTCAGTGTCAGGCATGTGTTCAGTTATTTTGTTATTTATTTCTGACTTGATAAGGAAAAACGTCCACTAATGTCATCTGTATCCAATCATTTAGAACTTTTTACTTGTTTTAAAATGGCATTTACTTGTTTATCATTAAAGTCCTAATTTTTATTTATTTATTTATTTTTAGGGCCACACCCCTGGCAAATGGAAGTTCCCAGGCTAGAGGTTGAATCAGAGCTGTAGCTGCCAGCCTACAGCACAGCCACAGCAACGCCAGATCCGAGCCACGTCTGCGACCTACACCACAGCTCATGGCAACGCCAGTCGAGGTCATGGATCGAACCTGCTTCCTCTTGGATACTAGTCAAGTTCCTTACACTGAGCCACAACAGGAACTCTAAGTCTTGATTTTTTTTTTTTTTTTTGTCTTTTGTCTTTTTGTCTGTTGTTGTTGTTGTTGCTGTTGTTGCTATTTCTTGGGCCGCTCCCTCGGCATATGGAGGTTCCCAGGCTAGGGGTTGAATCGGAGCTGTAGCCACCGGCCTACGCCAGAGCCACAGCAACTCGGGATCCGAGCCGCGTCTGCAACCTACACCACAGCTCACGGCAACGCCAGATCGTTAACCCACTGAGCAAGGGCAGGGACCGAACCCGCAACCTCATGGTTCCTAGTCGGATTCGTTAACCACTGCGCCACGAAGGGAACTCCTAAGTCTTGATTTTTTAAAAGGTCATATTTATACATGTTTTAAAATATTGCGAACACCATTAACCAGAGCAAGTAAGTGAAGAGGCTGAATTTGGTTGGTAGCTCTGCTACCATTTCCTCTGGCTGAGTCTCTCTAAGTCAATGAAATGGAACTGAGAGCAAGCTTACATAGTGAGAACCAGAGCACACAGGCATATGATTCAAGTTGCAAATTAAATGCCTTAAATGCAGTGGAGGGTGATAAAGAGGAATTGTGTGAATAGGACAAGTTTTTCAGTTTCAAAAATCAGGGAGGAAAGTTCAGTTTTTTTAGATTCTTACCAGATTGTGCCATTATTTAAAATAAACTGTTAATTGCCTATCCTTTTTTCATAGGCTCAACAAAGAGACGTTACCGAAATTGATATTTTAGTCAAGAATCAGGGAGTACTCAGACATTCGAACTACACCCTGCCCCTGGAAGAAAGCATGCTACACTCGATTTCCCGCGACAGTGATATTTTATTTACCCTTCCCAGCCTCTCTAAAAAAGGTACTTTAAAAGACTGTTATTTAAAGTATTAAGGAAATTATTGCTTTAGTTGCTAAGTTTTTAATCCTAGTGAATATGTTTGGAAGTAAGCTTCTTTTAGAAATGCTTTAGGGAGGGGGAGGGCGTGGGATGGTCCAGGAGTCTGGGGTTAGTAGATGCAAAGTATTGCATGTGGAGTGGATAAGCAGTGAGAGCCTGCTCTGTAGCACAGGGAACTATAGTCACTTATGATGGAGCATGATGGAGGATAGTGTGAGAAAAAGAATGTATATATGTGTGTGACTGGGTCACTTTGCTGTATAGTAGAAAAATGACAGAACACTGTAAACCAACTGTAATAGGAAAAAACTCATTTTAAAAAAACAAAATGCTTTATTATAACATGTATCGCTTTACAAATCCATCTGAGGCCCTCATAGATTGTGATCAATGCTGATTACATAGCGACATTTTGCTGTAATCATCTGTCTACTCTTACTTGGTAATGATCACAAAATACATGGTAAGAATATTGCTCATTTAGAGGTGGAAGTATCCATTTTTTTCCATTGAAAAACAGAACTTTAAAAAATTTGACTTTCTATGTGACAGAATTGTGGCTGCTGTAGCTCCCTAATAACTGTCTTAATTTGGAATTCCTTTGGGGCATTTAAATACAGACCATCAAATGTTTGTTTTTCTCCAATGGAAAAAAGTATGTTCTTGCTATACAGTAAATGCCATTGGGGAGTTCCTGTTGTGGCTCAGCGGTCAATGAATCCGACTAGCATCCATGAGGATGCAGGTCCAATCCCTGGCCTTGCTCTGTGGGTTAAGGATCCTGCGTTGCTGTGGCTGTAGTGTAGGCCGGCAGCTGTAGCTCCAATTAGACCCCTAGACTGGGAACCTGCATATGCCATGGGTGTGGCCCTAAAAAGCAAAAAAAAAGAAAGGTCATTGGCATAGTGACCTTGGGACTAGTGGGAGAGATTCCAGCACGTGCCTAGCGTTTTGATAACTCGGCTCTTTCTCCTCAGGAGAAAGTGTTAGTTCTTTGCAAACCACCAGCCAGTATCTCATCAGGAATGTGGAAACCACTGTAGATGAAGACGCTTTACCTGGCAAATTACCTGAAACTCCTCTTAGAGCAGAGCCTCCGTCTTCGTATAAGGTAAATCAGGTATTTGGGATTATCTCTATCTGCATTACAAGCATTTACGGTTATAGTAAAGAACATTTTTTTTTTGTCTTTTTGCCATTTCTTGCGCCGCTCCCGTGGCATATGGAGATTCCCAGGCTAGGGGTCGAATCGGAGCTGTAGCTGCCAGCCTATGCTAGAGCCACAGCAACTCGGGATCCGAGCCACATCTGCGACCTACACCACAGCTCTCTGCAGTGCCAGATCCTTAACCCACTGCGCGAGGCCAGGGATGGAACCTGCATCCTCATGGTTCCCAGTCAGGTTCGTTTCCACTGTGCCACAACGGGAACTCCGAAAATAAATATTAGCATTTAAAATGAGGTGGAAAGTATGAGGATTGGATCCAGAGGATATCGCTAATAGTGAACTCATCAGTGTTTTAATGTGATGCTTTTAGGTATTCCTGTTTTGAAGTTTCACTTCAAAATGATATAGTCAGATAATGATTATCAAGGCAATGGATTTCATTTTGTTTGGGGTTTCAAAGTCTTTCTCATATCCCCATTTGTCTGTTTATTCTGTAACTTCAAACACACACACACACACACACACGCACACGTGGTCCATTCAGCATCTTTTGCAGTGACTAAGCAATTCTTGGGCTAGCAATGTGGGGTCCAAGCTGTGTCTGCGACCTACACCACAGCTCATGGCAACACCAGATCCTTAACCCACTGAGCAAGGCCAGGGATTGAACCCGAAACTTCATGGTTCCTAGTCGGATTCATTAACCGCTGAACTCCCCCCTAGCCTTATTCTAACTGCAGTTCCTTACCATACGATGGGACCCACACTCAAGTGAGCAGGATCTGTGGTTGGTCTCAAAGGATTCCAGAGCTGGTTCTTTGAAGAGGTTCTCACTGAGGGTTAGGATTACTTACTGGGGCTGCTGGAGAAACCTGAGTCACTTTTTGCACCAGAAGGATAGTGCCCTCTTTGTCCCCATTTCCCTCAGAGCAAAGCAGCCCAAGAACAGATTCTTCAAAGCCCATGCCAGCTGCAGCTCCACTTCGACCCCTAGCCTGGGAACCTCCGTATGCCACGGGTGTGGCCCTAAAAAGCAAAAACAAACAAAGGCAGCAAAAACAAAGCCCATGCCATCACTGCATGCCTGAGCTTCCTCTGTCACTCTTTAAGTATAGAAATACGTTTGGCGCACAGTGAAATCTCCATCTGTTCCAAAAGCTACTAGTTTCTTTGTGTTTCTCACCTTCTCTTGCACTCTGACTATTGGAAACACATAGCTGATGGGTCCGTTTTGTGTAAGTGGCCACCCTTCTTGTGAGTTAGCGATTATTTTCTCCGGGTTTATAGTTAGACCACAGTGTAAATAATTGTAAAGGATAGTAACATTTCTGTGCCTGTCTTGTTACACATAATTTTAAAAATTGTAAATAGCTTTGAGGTACATTTGAAAATAAAATGTACCCATTTAAATGGTAGGGTTACCTTAAAAATAAAATGTAGCCATTTAAATGGTAGGGTTAGATGAAGTGGCGCAGTGGAAATGAATCCGACTAGGAACCATGAGGTTGTGGGTTCGATCCCTGGCCTCACTCAGTGAGTTAAGGATCTGATGTTGCCGTGAGCTGTGGTGTAGCTCAAAGACTCGGCTTGGGCGGCTTGCATCCAGCGTTGCTGTGGCTGTGGTGTAGGCTGGCGGCTGTAGCTCTGATTAGACCCCTAGCCTGGGAACCTCCATATGCTGCAGGTGCGGCCCTAAAATGACAAAAGACAAAAAAATAAAAAAGAAAGGTAGGGTTAGATAAGTTTTGTCAAGTGTAGACATCCAGGTCACCGCCAGGATAGTCAAGATATGTGATATTGGAGTTCCTGTCGTGGCTCAGTGGTTAACAAATCCAACTAGCATCTATGAGGACTCGGGTTCGATCCCTGGCCTCGCTCAGTGGTTTAAGGATATGGAGTTGCTGTGAGCTGTGGTGAAGGTAGAAGACGTGGCTCTGATCCCACGTGACTGTGGCCGTGGTGTAGGCCGGTGGCTACAGCTCCGATTCAACCCCTAGCCTGAGAACTTCCATATGCTGAGGGTGCGGCCCTAAAAAGACAGACAGACAGATACACACACACACACACACACACACACACACACACACAAAAGATATGTGATGTTATCATCACCCCAAACAAGAAAATAATTTTTAAAATTTCTTAGAGCTGAAATGAAACTTGCATATCTAATCAAAACTCTTTTTTTTTTTTTTTTCTTGTAGGTGATGTGTCAGTGGATGGAAAAGTTCAGAAAAGATCTCTGCAGGTTCTGGAGCAGTGTTTTCCCAGTATTTTTTATGTTTTTGAATGTCATGGTGGTTGGAATTATCGGAGCAGTTGTAGTAATAACTATCTTAAAAGTGCTTTTCCCAGTTTGTGAATACAAGTAAGTATTTCTTATTTTTGAACTACATTAGTATTTTTAAAGATTAAAAAGTAATTATCTTTACTATATTTTAGAGTAGAAAATACAAAAACTAGGAGTAAGACAAGTGGAAGGGAAAATAATCATCTTTTTTTTTCTGGCCCATCTTTCAACTTGAGCAAAATTAAAAGACATTTATTAGATACCTATTATGGTCAAGACACCTGTCTTGGGAATTCAAATATGGGTGGGCAAACTCTACTCTGTAAGAACCTAGTTTATTAGAGAAAAAGGAAACCAACGTCTTTAATGGAAAACACAGTGTGTCTAATAAGGAAGAAATGAAATAAGAAGGTTCCCTCTGTATTTTCAACCTCAAAGTGTCAATTTAAAATGATATAAATTTTTGGAGAGTAGCAGGATATTCACTGCAGCACTGCTTGTAACAGAAAACAAAAGCAGAAGAGGAAACTCTGAACTATGTATCAATGAGGGCTGACAACTAATGGTTCACAAATAATATGCAGTGGGGATTTCGTGCAGCTTGTAGGAGAAAGAAGTCCAAGATGTATTAATTAGATGGGAAGAATTCTGTAACTTGGGAGTTCCCATTGTGACGCAGTGGAAACAAATCTGACTAGGAACCATGAGGTTGTAGGTTTGACCATTGAGCCACGACGGGCACTCCTAAAGTCTTAAAAAGTTTATCTTCTCTGTGGTGCCCCTGGGAGCCATCCCAGGGGTCTCAGTGCAGTCTGGGAACTGTGGCTTAAGATCTTTTCCTTTCAGAACATCTGTGGGCTTATTCATTCTCTTTATGGCTGCGTAGTGTTTCACAGTATGGCTGTGCCATAAACCATTCCTCTACTAGACATTTGGGTCATGTCCAATGTCATTTAACTTCTACAAATGCTCTAATGCATATTCTTAATGTACATATATCTCTGCACAGGTACATTAATGTAGAATAGAGTCCTAAAAAGTGAAAGTACTGGATCAAAAAGTATATGTATTTAACATCTTCTCAACACCTGATAGCAGTCTTTTTTGCTTTTGTAACTGTGGGGAAAAAAAAAATCTCATTTTAATTTCCATTTTCTGGAGCTCCTGCTGTGGTGCAGTGGATTAAGCATCTGCAGTAGCTCAGGTTGCTACAGAGGCACGGATTCAGCCCTTGGCCTGGTGCAGTGGGTTAAAGGATTTAGCATTGCCACAGCTGCGGCATAGGTCACAGCTGTGGCTTGGATTCAGTTCCTGGCCTGGAAACTTCCATATGCTATGGATGTGGCCATTGAAAAATAATAATAATAAATAATTTCCATTTTTTTCTTAATGGCATCTTTCCCTATCTAGGTCTAGCCAAGTCTGTCATCTTTGTAATAGTTGGCTGTGTGGATTTCTCCTGTGACATGCCTATTGATATATACCTTTGCCCATTTTTCAGTTGTATTGCCTTTTGTAATTATCACTATGTAGGAGCTCCTTTGTCTATTCTACATACATAATATATATTGCAGATATACGTATATTTTTAAATCCCAGATTATGATTTGCCTTTTGCTTTTATATATGGTATTCTATATTACACAGAAGTTTTTCATTTGGAGAAAAAGCAATTCATGTTGTTCCTTTATGGCTTTTAGGGTTTTAATTTTTTTTTTAATAGGCCTTTCCCATTTTAAAATTACATTGTTTTCTTAAAACTTTTTACCATCACTTTTGTGTACAGTTTGAGCTAGAGTTGATTTTCTGAGGCCATTATTCTGTTAGTAATTTGCCTGTTGACTTGGAATTTACTGTCACCTACATTCCTATGTGTTAGTTTTGTTTCTGTGCTTTCTTCTTCCACTGATCTACTTGTCTGTTCCTGTGCCAGTACCATGGTTTTAATTACTATCATGCTTTAACAAAACCTCTGATAGCTGCTTAGGTCTGCTGTCTTTTCACTGCCTTTTTCTTTTTTTAAAAAATGTTATGGGAGTTCCCCTCGTGGCGCAGTGGTTAACGAATCCGACTAGGAACCATGAGGTCGCGGGTTCGGTCCCTGCCCTTGCTCAGTGGGTTAACGATCCGGCGTTGCCGTGAGCTGTGGTGTAGGTTGCAGACGCGGCTCGGATCCTGCATTGCTGTGGCTCTGGCGTAGGCCGGTGGCTACAGCTCCGATTCAACCCCTAGCCTGGGAACCTCCATATGCTGCGGAAGCGGCCCAAGAGATAGCAACAACAACAACAACAACAACAAAAAGACAAAAGACAAAAAAAATGTTATGGCTATTGCACAGTTTTTTCTTTGTGAAATTTAGAAATCAGCTTGTTTGGTTCTATAAACAGGTAACTTCTGTTGATGTTTTTGTTTTGACGGCACCCATGGCACATGGACATTCCCCAGCCAGGGATCGAACCCACCCATAGCGGCAACCCAAGCCGCTGCAGTAACAATGCCAGATGCTTAACCTGCTGTACCACAAGGGAACTCCTATTGATGTTTCGATGAGGGTAATATTGAACTTGCAATACAAGATTTTGGATCCAATCCAGAGGTCTCCCTGATCAGGTACTTCAGCAGCAGAAGGAAAAATGCTGTCTAAAGATCTGCGTAAAGGCTGCATTCCAGAGGAGTGGTGCTTAGAAAGCTGCTGGGGCTTCGCCTTTTTTGCCCAGCTTGTGCAAAACAAGGTCTTTGTTTGCCTTGGGGATCTTTACCTCCCCTGTCCTCTTGTCCTCTTGTAAGGAGCTCCCTCTTTTTCCTTTCTGTTCTCTCAGTTAGTTTGGTTAAAGTGAACTTTGGACCTAAGAGTTTATACAGCCATCATAAACGAAACCAAAAGAAGCAAACGCACCTACCCCCAGGTATAAACTTAATTATAACCTCAATGTAGCCCTGTTTTACTGCCAAACTAGACAGAAGAAACATTTAATTTTCCTTTTTGTATTTCAGAGGAATTCTTCAGTTGGATAAAGTGAATGTTATACCTGTGACAGCTCTCAACTTATATTCAGATGGTCCAGAGAAAACAGCAGAAAAACCTGGAGATAAAACATGTATTTAAGACACCACCTCGAATCATGGACTCTGCATTAGACTGTTGGTTCAGATTTGCCACTCGAATATAATTTTCTTTAAATCATTAAGAATCAGTTTGTATACTAGAAAAATCCCTAAACTCCTAAAACTGCCAAAAACTTGACCTTTAAAGTCACAAAGCTCATCTTATTCTATAATAGGGCTGGCTGTTCAGATGATGAATTATTAAGGGAAATTAAAATGAAATGGAAGACATGAAGAAACTCGAAACAACCAAAAAAAAAAAAAAAAAAGGCAAGACAAATGCCATGTGCCAATACTTTTCAAGGTGCCTTTTGTTAGGGAAATTATATCCACTTAATTACTATAATATATGACTTTATGAAAAGCACTTTATGAAATTCTAATTTAAAAGCTCAAGAACTTAACACTTATTTTTTTATTCAGTAAAATGTGCCTTTATATTAAGTATGTGACTCAGTATAAAAGCATTGAAGCGTATCATGATTTGATTGTATCCTGTACCAAGACTACTTACCTTCAATGAACCAGGATTTTAAAACAGTGACATGTTCTCACTCTAAAATAAACTTTTCTTTTTTTTTGAAGGAATAAAAAAGTCTTTTTGGAATAAAAACTTTGCCCAGGTGACAATTACATATATAACAGCTCCTTTCACATAACACTGGCTGAAACCAAGTTTCAAATTAGTTAATGAGTCCATCAGTGTCATGGAATTAGAATGTGCCTTTGCTCCTGTGGTTCCAAGTATAATCCTATTGACCCTACAGTGGTGTTTGGTTTTTTTTAAACCATCACCCATATTGATGTATATTTTACAATGTGATCTGGTACATAATACATATCTTTACTCCATGTGATAGATACTTTGTTTTAATAAAAAAATTTTTTTGATTGCAACCTTTCATTTAAAACATTGTTTAGGGACTTCCCATTGTGGCTCAGCAGTAACAAAACTGACTCATTTCCATGAGGATGGGTTTCAATCCCCGGCTCTGCTCAGTGGGTTAAGGATCTGGCATTGCTCTGAGATGCAGTGTAGGTCACAGATGAGGCTCAGATTTGGCATGGCTGTGGCTGTGGCTGGCAGCTGCAGCACCGATTTGACCCCTAGCCTGGGAACTTACGTATGCCGTGGGTGCAACTCTTAAAAAAAAAAAAAACACACACATTGTTCAAGAAAGAAATGATTGGGTTTTAAAACCACCTTAGATTTCTGCTAAATAGGTAAGTATAGAGTGGAAGAAGGATGGCAGGTAGTAGAGGGAGGGAGGGAGGTTTCATTCTGCTTGTTTTTGTTGAGGAATAATAGCCCTGTGTGATGGACTGTCTCAATATTCTAGATGAATAAATAATAGTATACCGTTCAATTTAACCCTAAAGTCACCTAGCTAGTAACACTTTTTCCCATGTCCTTCATCATTCTCTAAGTTGCTAGAAATCACTAGTTCTAACTTTAAATGATGGCAGAGTCTTGGTTAATCAGTTAAGCAGGAGCTTGTAGACTCTTGGAAGAACAGTGTAGGAGGTTTTCCTTGGAGAGTGCAGGCTTGTGGGCAATGATTCCTATCCCTCCTTCTCTCCTTAGCTGTGAGACCTGGGGCCTGGCCAGTCTCCCCGAGGATCTGTTTTCTATGGCTGGGATGACACAGTATTTTCTTTTTTTTAGCAAGTAATTATAAATGGAAATCCTTCCTAAAATTTTATACCATACACTTTATCTCATTTATTAACTTTCACTTGCACCCTTAACTATTATTTTAATTACGCTTTGTATCTGTGAGTGATGGGTTAATGAGTGCCATTAGAGTACAGCCAACAGCATCCACCTGCCTACAGTGCAGCCTCTTACTCAGGCAGAATAAAGTCAGACGGATAAGGCTGTGTATAAATGTATTTTTTTCCTTCCTTTTAAAAGCACAGGAAAATGAAGAGCCTTTTCAAGTTCTCTCAGGAGGAGGAGGAGGAAGTTACCACAACACCAGGCAGGAAGGAAAGTATGCTGGGTGTGGTTTATACATCAGTTGACTGTGTGTTAAAACGTTCAGGAATTTTCAGTTATCCACTAGCACCTAAGGAGCTAGAGCCAGTCTTATTCCCTGGAGGAATGGCGGGCAGTGGAAGAGAAGATGATATACTCTGAAGTGCACATAAAGACAGTTTTCCAAGCTAAGTGATAGAATTTATGGCAACATCTGTCGTCAGTGAAAGAGAAATAGAGTAATGCTAAAGTAAAACAAATCTACTTCTAGCTTTAAAAAATTGTATTTATTCAGAATCATACTTTGTTTTTTTACTCCTACCATTATGAAAGTTTAAAAAAATATAGCGCTCGGTGCAACGAAATACTAATTTTAATTATTATTCAAACACTTAATGCAGGTTTCCCACATGTGAAAATTCAGCATGATCCAAACTCATATATCCATTTCTCATATCTTTCAATGTCTGCAGCAGACACCGATTTAGAAACCTTTTTTAAAGCCATTTCAAAATCCTCCATAGTTGTAGGCATGTGCATTTCTTCTTTTGAAAGATTTCTGATTTCTTCTGGGGTCAAACCTTCAATACGCCTTCTCATTGCCATCAAGGATGCATCCCTGGGTTTTAAATTAAAACAAAAATGGAACAAAACCAAGAAATCATAAAATTACGTTTTGCTTGAATAAAAACCTGTGAACAGAATTTTCCAGTGTGTGTGTGTTCTTCTGTAATTATCTTATTACACACACATATGTGGTACTGCAGAGAATCCAGTGTTGGACTACAAAGCGTGTTCTGAGTTATTTTTTTTAGCAGTTCAATCTTCCATTATGAAATGCTACTCATTTTAAAGAACTGACACTGAGCCAAAAGCCCAAGAAGTAAAAGGATATAATAAAGAGAGCAACTGAATTTTATTAAAAGTGTAACATAAAGTAATGAGCATCACAGAGACAGTACAGAATCTGTTAGCTAGAAAATTAAATATTTCCTGGAGTTCCCATTGTGGCTCAGTGGTTAACGAATTCGACTAGGAACCATGAGGTTGCGGGTTCCATCTCTGGCCTTGCTCAGTGGGTTAAGGATCTGGCGTTGCCGTGAGCTGTGGTGTAGGTCACAGACGTGGCTGGGATCTAGCGTTGCTGTGGCTCTGGTGTAGGCTGTTGGCTACAGCTCCGATTGGACCCCTGGCCTGGGAACCTCCATATGCCGTGGGAGCGGCCCAAGAAAAAAAAAAAGGCAAAAAGACAAAAAAAAAAAAAAAAAAATTAAATATTTCCTACTACATGTGTAAGAAAAGCTGATCAGGTTAGGAGGTCTCTCCCTTCCCCCCTTTGTATTAGTGCTATTTTTTCTTAAAGGAGAAACTTCAGATTCAACTCTTTTCTTTCATTCAGTTTCATCCTTAACAGCGGTCACCATTTGTGCAAAAGGACGGCAACAAAGCTGTTTCATACACGTTATTGCTAGTCTTAACAGCCCTGCATGGTACACTTAACTTTAGAGATGAATAAACCAGTGTAGTCATTGCTACACATTGCTAATAGGTGCCTGAACTAATACTTAGAAAAAAACCTACCTGAATCAGCTGGATTAGAGACTGCCTTTCCTTTTTACTGCTGTTCCTATTACATTTGGGACACTCACTGAAAACGAGATTGTATTCCCCTTCAATATGCCACATCAACCTATTTCAAATTATATTTTCTGTGTAACAGTGTGCTGAATGAATGCACTAACATGAATCTTTCTGATCCAAGACAATTATTTTCTAAATTTTACACCAATTGTTCAAACATTAGGTTCTTGAACTTGTAGCTTTTAAACTGTAGCTACTTCACTGACATGCAAGACACCCAAATGACCTATCAGCACTACCTGACCCTAACTTAAAACCAAAACTTAGGTCTCTAACTAGATTATAATATGGGTCTTTATTCTTCATCTTAATTCAGCATGAAAACTATTGTGAGTTTATACCCACAAAAGCCTATGCTTCCAAAACAGTTCATACCTGCACACGTTGGTAATGTCCGCACCAGAATAACCTTCCATGTTTTCTGCTATACTTGCAAGATCAACATCATCAGCCAGTTCCAGCTCACGCAGACTGATTCGTAAAAGCTCCTCCCTGCCTTTTGCTAATGGTAGAAACAAATTTTAAAATGTAAGCCTTCAACGTAAGTAATGTTTTACTTTTCTCCAGTCCACCTCGAGAATTTGTCTTCCAATTCTTACAGCTTATTTGCTTCAAAAATTTAAGAGCTGTTCCTCAATGAATTTATTTTAAAATTTTTAATTAATTTTTTTAAATAGAATTATTTCATTGAATTTTATTTTTTATTTTATTTTTTTTAAATGTTATCTGTCTTTTTTTTTTGTCTTTTTGCTATTTCTTTGGGCCGCTTCCACGGCACATGGAGGTTCCCAGGTTAGGGGTCGAATCAGAGCTGTAGTCACCGGCCTACGCCAGAGCCACAGCAACGCGGGATCCGAGCCGTGTCTGAGACCTACACCACAGCTCACAGCAACACTGGATCATTAACCCACTGAGCAAGGGCAGGGACCGAACCCACAACCTCATGGTTCCTAGTCGGATTCATTAACTACTGTGCCACGATGGGAACTCCTTTACTGAATTTTAAATTCCCTAGTATCAAGGCTTTAGGCTCCAGATATAGCCAAACCAGTTAATATAAGGAAAGACATCCTATATTTGTCTTTTAAAGGAAAGTTCAGAAATTCCCTTTGTGGTACAGTGGAAACGAATCCAACTAGGAACCATGAGGTTGTGGGTTTGATCCCTGGCCTTGCTCAGTGGGCTAGGGATCCGGTGTTGCTGTGAGCTGTGGTGTAGGCTGCAGACATGGCTTGGATCTGGCATTGCTGTGGCGCTGGCGTAGGCCGGCAGCAACAGCTCTAATTCGACCCCTAGCCTGGGAACCTCCATATGCCGCAGATACGGCCCTAAAAGGACAAAAGACAAAAAAAAAAAAAAAAAAAAAAAAAAGTTCATTAATACCAAAATTCTTAATTTCTAAGCAAAACTAAGAGTTAATATGAGCTTTCTGATTCAAATGAAGATACCTGATGGTAATGGGATATAGATTCTTTTTTCAAGACGTCTTCTTAAAGCCTCATCAATATCCCAGGGAAAATTAGTAGCTGCCAGAACCATAACCATTTTGGAAGGGTCATCATTTTCAGAAGCACCTCCAACACCTTAACGAAGGGTAAGAATATGGTAAAACAGACACAAAACAAAGCTCAACTACTTAAAGATCATCAGATACTTAGCACAACAATAAAAGGAGTATAATCATCAAGCCTCCTTAAGACTTAATAAAGCTAACTAGTACATAAATGAATTTGTGGTCCTGAGAAGCATAAGTTTTTGTAAGTATGCGAAAAACATGACTTAAAATAGTTTTAATCAAAAGACTAATTCATGAGTTCCCACTGTGATGCAAGGGGTTTGGTGGCCTGTCTGCAGTGCCAGGACACAGGTTTGATCACCAGCCCGACACAGTGGGTTAAAGGATCTAGCATTGCCACAGCTGTGGCATAGGTCACAACTGTGGCTCAGATCTGATACCTGGCCAGGGAGCTCCATATGCCATGGGGCAGCCAAAATAGGAAAGGAAAAAAAAAAAAAAGGCCAGTTCAGCTTAGTTACACAGCAATTTAAAAAATTATTCAAAACCAAAACCATACATCTCCCTTTCTAAGGCCAATTTATCTGCATTTATTTCAATTTCATGGCTAAAAATGAGATCAGTGTGTGTGTCCTATGAATGAAGAGCCATTATTTCCGGTGTGTCACCGCTGTCCATCTCCAGGACCTACTTGGCAGCCCCTCCCGTTATCTGGATGTGTGGGTTGGCACTAGGAGGAGAGCTCAGTCAGTTCACGCAGATACACATGCATACCATCCATCTGAACCAGCAGCTCGGCTTTCACCCTTCTGCTTGCCTCGTGCTCTTCAGAAGTCCCTCTGCGACTGCAAATGGAATCTATCTCATCAATAAATATGGTGGCTGGAGAATAAAATCGAGCCTAAAGAAAGAAACCAGGTTTTTATTTCATTCAAAAGTAACCTATAGGAGTTCCTGTCGTGGCGCAGGCGAAACAAACCTGACTAGGAACCATGAGGTTGCGGGTTCGATCCCTGGCCTTGCTCAGTGGGTCAAGGATCCGGTGTTGTTGTGAGCTGTGGTGTAGGTCACAGACATGGCTCGGATCTGGCGTTGCTGTGGCTCTGGCGTAGGTTGGTGGCTATAGCTCCAATTAGACCCCTAGCCTGGGAACCTCCACTGCCTCGGGTGCAGCCCTAAAAACGCAAAAACAAAACAAAACAAAACAAAAAACCCCCCAAACCCAAAAGTAACCTATAGTTTAGCAATTAGAAAACAGCTCAGGAGTCTGCCACACTGGGCAGCTGTCTCTTTTGTCCTAATACTGGGGAGGGAAGACAGAGCTGGAAAAGCTAAATTACAGCTGCTAAGGTGGACTTATTATATACTTAAATATTAATGGCACTTTTTGTGCTATTGAATACTGTAACTGGTTCTATCTATTTGTTTAGGAGTCATAGGAATACAGGATTATCTGTATACTACAGTGACAGGGATAACAATGGTGGGAAGACATTTACAGACACTGCTAAGTGTTCTGAAGTTCCAGGGAAAAATTTGTTAAAGAGAACCACTACCTTAAATAAAATCACACAGATTCCCTCTAAGAAAGTTTAATTACATTCATTTTTCTTTCTTTTTCTTTTCTTTTTTTTTCTGTCAGCACCCAGAGCCTGTGGAAGTTTCCAGGCCCAGGACAGAACCCGTGCCATAGCAGTGACCCGAGCTGCTGCAGTGACAACACTGGATCCTTAACCTGCTGAGCCACAAGGGAACTCCACTTTCTCCCCTTTTAGTAGTAAAGAATCATTAGCGCCGTCTCAAACACTTGCCATTTCGAACAGAAGACGAACAAGCTTCTCAGACTCTCCTCTGTATTTGGAAGTCAGGGTTGATGACGAGACATTGAAGAATGTTGTCTTGCATTCCGTAGCCACCGCTTTGGCGAGAAGGGTCTTTCCTGTACCAGGTGGGCCCACCATCAACACTCCCTGTTGGAAATAGAAGAGCATCAGCAAAAGATTTATCCACCATTGTTCTAATTCACAGGAATTCCATTACTAAGGATCAGTTTTCAACCAACTTACACATAATATTAGGACAAAAGACAAAGAAGGATACTTTATCACAAATGTAATTTTTCCATTATAAAGGCAAGGAAGTCATACATTATTATTAATAATCTGGAACTAAGAGAAGAAATATAATAAGTATTAATGTACTGATATTATATCATACCCTAACACAGGTGCCATTAGTATCTGGATCCATTTCCTACTAGTCTTTTCACTCAAACAAATTAGATACTGTTTTTTTTACTTAGTTGGACTCAAAGTAGGTCTATAATTTTGTATTCTGCTTTTCACTGAACATTTCAAGAATAAAAAATAAGTACAGGGAGTTCCATGGTGGTGCAGTGGAAACAAATCCGACTAGTTAGTATCCATGAGGATGCAGGTTCAACCCTGGCCTTGCTCAGTAGGTCGGAGATCCGGCGTTACCGTGAGCTGTGGTAGACACAGCTTGGATCCCGAGTTGCTGTGGCGTAGGCCAGCAGCTACAGCTCCAATTCAACCCCTAGCCTGGGAACTTCCACATGCCGTGGGTGTGGCCCTAAAAAGCAACCAATCAATCAATCAATGTACAGCGTTAGTCATTAGCACATTTCCCAAATCCAAGAGTGTTTTGGAGAGTCTTTTTTTGGACCAGCACATGGTTTTTAAAAAGTACTCATGAGGAGTTCCCGTCATGGCTCAGTGGTTAACGAACCCAACTAGGAACCATGAGGTTGTGGGTTCGATCCCTGCCCTTGCTCAGTTGGGGAAGGATCCGGCGTTGCTGTGAGCTGTGGTGTAGGTTGCAGATGCAGCCCGGATCCCGCGTTGCTGTGGCTCTGGCATAGGCCGGTGGCTACAGCTCCGATTCGAACCCTAGCCTGGGAACCTCCATATGCCGCGGGAGCGGCCCAAGAAAATGGCAAAAAGACAAAAGAAAAAAAAAAAAAAAAAAAGTACTCATGAGATCCAAATATGTCTTATTAATTTCTTAAGAACAATTCCAAGAAATACAGATATAAGTTCTACAACATGACACATAAAATGGATTATTTTTGGATTAGGCAACGTGTTCATATTTGCAAATATAAGTTCATTATAAATCTGCTGTGTGTCCAACTTTCCAAAGACCTCACTCCACCTGTTTCTTATTCTGGGAACCTTGCAATAGCTTTCAGTCGAAAGTTCTGAATAACACAATATAGTTTTCAAGTTGAAATTTTCTTTACCTACTCTTTTCTCCTCTCACTTACCCCAATACAGATAAATAATGGCTTTCTACAGCCATGCACCTGCCATTTGCTTTGACGATGCCATAATAGTGGTAAACTTACTTTCCACGGTCTCCTAATGCCCTTAAAGAACTCTGGCATCCACATTGGTAACACCACAGCTTCCTTAAGCAACTTTTTAGCTTCTACTAAATCAGCAATATCATCCCTGAAAGAGAAGATATTTTACCAACAAGCTTAGGTTATATGCTTAACTCATGTAGTCATTTTTGAGAATCACTGAATCACACAATTTTACACTACTGACAGAATGCTACGCTTCTTCTAGGCACTTGTGAACTGACACCCGTGATGAGCCCTGCCACGCCAACCAGTATATGGCCAGAGCCCTATCTGAGACTTCAATTATTGGCAGTAATGATTTTCAGCTTGGTGGATGAGAACACAGGTCTACGGCCGACCCTTAAGTGTTATGATGCCATCTCACTTTAAATTCCTCCTCTTAGGGAGTTCCCGTCGTGGCGCAGTGGTTAACGAATCAGACTAGGAACCATGAGGTGGCGGGTTCAATCCCTGCCCTTGCTCAGTGGGTTAACGATCCAGCGTTGCCATGAGCTGTGGTGTAGGTTGCAGACGCGGCTCGGATCCGGCGTTGCTGTGGCTCTGGTGTAGGCTGGCAGCTACAGCTCCGATTAGACCCCTAGCCTGGGAACCTCCATGTGCCGCAGGAGCGGCCCAAGAAATGGCAAAAAGACAAAAATAAATAAATAAATTCCTCCTCTTACAAGGCTCATTCCTCAAACTCCATGATTTAAAAATAATGAACCTAAGAGTTCCCATCGTGGCTCAGTGGTAACACATCTGACTAGTGTTCATGAAGATGCACGTTTGATCCCCTAGCCTGGGAACTTCCATATGCCGTGGGTTTGGCCCTAGAAAGCTAAAATAATAATAATAATAAAAAAATAATGAACCTATTAAAAAACCATAAAGAATAAAAAGGGCATAAAGCAGACACAGGCTGCAAAACTGCCTCTTTGACCTCAATGCTATAAGAGGTAGACACCAAGGTTAGAGAGCACCATAGAGACTGCTGTGAAGTCATCTCCAACCACTAGAACACAACCACTACTACAACTACTGGTACACATGGCATGCTAATATATTATGATATATGATAGGACAATATATTTTAAGATGCCCCCCAAATGTACCTAAAAATAATTAAAGTTTTAAAAAATATACACCAGAATGTACCTAACTTTGTGGGAAAGAGTGCTTTATAACTCGCTGTGATAAATTACAGGTATAATATTAACAGAGAACCACTGCTCTGAGTAATAGGAAATAAAAACAACATATATTAGATAAACCTAAAGATAACAGCAACACACATGCATAAGAATGACTGCCAGAGTTCCCTCTGTGGTGCAATGGGTTAAGAACTGACTGCGGGAGTTCCCGTCGTGGCGCAGTGGTTAACGAATCCGACTAGGAACCATGAGGTTGCGGGTTCGGTCCCTGCCCTTGCTCAGTGGGTTGAGGATCCGGCGTTGCCGTGAGCTGTGGTGTAGGTTGCAGACGTGGCTCGGATCCCGCGTTGTTGTGGCTCTGGTGTAGGCCAGTGGCTACAGCTCCGACTGGACCCCTAGCCTAGGAATCTCCATATGCCGCAGGAGCGGCCCAAGAAATAGCAAAAAAAAAAAGACAAAAAAAGAACTGACTGCGGCAGCTCAGGTCATTACAGAGACACAGGTTTGATCCCTGGCCCAGTGCAGGAGGTTAAAGGATCTAGCCTTGCTGCAGCTGCGGCACAGGTCAGAGCTGCAGCTCAGACACAATCCCTGGCCCAGGAACGTTCACATGCCACAGAAGCGGGTATTAAAAAAAAAGAATGACTACCATTTTACCATTAGAGAGTGTCCCAAAAAGAAGATGAAATTTCTGTGACCTTATTTCCATTTGGTATATAGGATTTTTTTATTTAATAAAAACGTTATTTTATTGTTATCATTTATTTCATCAAATTTAAAAATCTGAGACAGAAACTGGCACAGACTGAAGCAAAGTGAAGTTTTTTCATTCATTATGTGCCATGCCAGATAGTATATATGTACTCCATCCAGTTCAACCCTCAAGGACTGATCCTCAGTACATGCTCACATTTGCTCCATTTTCTGTTCCAAAAAGCATCATCAGCACCCAATTATTTTCTTGTGATATAACTTACCATCGAACATTGGGGTTCTGAGAAATTATATCTCTTTCCAAAGCTTCTACTAAGTCCTTATCATATCCAGTACTATCAAATTTATTTGTCTCTGGTTCTGTAACTGCAGCAGGAGATTTGTTCTACACAAATAGAGGGAAAAAAAAGTGCTTTTGATTGACTCACAAATTATATTTTGTTTCTATGAGTCAGAAGAAAGACTGGACTCAAGTGACATTTTTGAAAAAGTGACTAGAACAGGACAAGTAATAAGGACAGAGTCAAAGACTGTTAAGTCATCCTTCTACATCAACATCAGTTTCATACTCAACTTATTTTTACATAAAAGTGACAAGTATTAAAGAAAAAAGAAAAATATTATGCAAAAGAATTGACAAGAACAGAAACAGTTAATACTGACTGAGATCAGAGTTCCCGTCATGGTGCAGTGGTTAACGAACGAATCTGACTAGGAACCATGATGTGGCGGGTTCAATCCCTGGCCTGGCTCAGTGGGTTAAGGATCCGGTGTTGCCATGAGCTGTGGTGTGGGCTGCAGACGCAGCTCAGATCCCGCATTGCTGTGGCTGTGTTATAGGCCAGCAGCTATAGCTCCGATTAGACCCCTAGCCTGGGAACCTCCATATGCCGCAGGAGTGGCTCTAGAAAAGGAAAAGAGACCAAAAAAAAAAAAAACTGAGATAAACCGTAGTTACTAACGAATACTGATATACTGATATACATGACATTCATCTCAGAGCTTTAGAAGAGATAAGGTTAAACACAAATGGTTTATTTAGCGAACGCTATGGGAACGCTATGGCTCGATCTTAACACCCCATGGATGCTCCTAAAACATCCCTTTCACTATTCCCACACCCCTCCTAGAGACCCCTAAGTTCTTGGCTGAGATTTCCCGCCCCCCTCACCCCATGATGAGCCATTAGGGCGGCATTCCCAAGGTGACACAGAAGCACTCCAGGGCGCAATGACAAACCCACAGGGCACTGCAGGACGTTATCACATTTTTGAGGGAAACACAACACCTGTTTGCATACTGGGTGAACACCAGCTTGAGGTAGTTCACAGTTTCTCCATTCAGACTGCTATATTCATTTCAATAATGTCGTGTTTTTGCGAAGCTGGGTTTGGGACTGTTGCTGTGATAAAACAAATACTGGGAAAGAAATCACTGTGGAAGAGGAATGAGAGAAGAAGGTTCACGTCAAGGTCTGAGAAACCGCAGTGTCCAACAGGGGTTCTCAGGACAAAAACAGCTGCTGGAACTTAACTTCATAAACGGACAGGTATTCTTTTAGTCCTAGAGGTCCTGCAGAAAAACTACTCAGACACTCATGAATTTTGAGTTAAGAACATTTATAAAACTTCTTATTAGTGTAAATAATCACTTACTTAGTCTTATACTAGGATTGTTACCCCATCTCCGTAACATTTTTTTGCCCACAACATGATTTGTCAATTTTGCTGTCTAAAATCAGTAATAATTATGATAATCAAAGTCTTACACTAGAATATCAAATAAGCTCCTTTCTCACAATTTACACATTTAGTACCCAACAGGAAAACAGAGAAGACGCAAGGAAGGTGTTGTGTAAGCTTTAAAAGAGGAGGTGATCTTTTCTTAGTATTTATGAAGTTGTTATTCATTCACAGATATTTATCAAGGATCTATTCTGTACCGGCAGCTTCGGGGACAGAAAGAAGACACTGTCCTTGACTACTGGGAACTTCCACTGCCAGCCCAGAGAGACCCGAATATAAGGCACTTTCTAGTTCTCGTTCTCTTCTCCCACAGAACACACTGCTGAGGGAATGTTTGCAGACAAAGCAAAACAGATTTAAGTGAGGCAAAAAGGGGAAACCATTCTGTAACAGGTCAGCCAACGGGAGCTATGGAATTTCAAATTTGGAAATTTTGCTCTAAGAGAAAATACTAACAACTACTAGGAGGTAAAAGAATGCAGGAGAAAGGGGAAAAAGAGTGTAGACTCCATTTTGGTGCTCAAAATAAAGCTGAAGATGGACCAATACACAGGAGGAGATAAAGAGCTGGGTTTAAAGCCAGTTATTTTAAAAGCTGGCAAAATTATAAAAACACAATACAAATTCATCAGTCTCAAACAGATTTAATTAAAAATGACAGATAGGGAGTTCCCATTGTGGCTCAGTGGAAATGAATCTGACAGGTATCCATGAGAACACAGGTTCGATCCCTGGCTTTGCTCAGTGGGTTAAGGATCTGGAGGTGCTGTGAGCTGTGGTATATGTCACAGACATGGCTAGGATCTGGCGTAGCTGTGGCTGTGGCGTAGGCCAGTGGCTACAGCTCCTATTTTACCCCTAGCCTGGGAACCTCCATATGCCACAGGTGCAGGCCTAAAAAGACCAAAAAAAAAAAAAAAAAAATGACAGCTAGGCTTCTATCTATAGGAAGATGGAACAGATATTACTCTTCACTGTTCCTCTGCTAAGGAGAACTAAAAACCTTGGACATTATGTATTAAACAAAGATAAGACTTTGAAAGGTATAGAGAAGGCAGACCAGCAAGGAAAGTTGGACATGGTGGTGAATTCTCTGGGTTTTCTTTTCCTTTCATATATTCAGACTAGCAGCTCAAGAAGCTCACAGCCCAGAAACAACATGATCAAACAAAAGACCCAACCAAAGCTTGCTTTCTCTAGCCACAAGACCAAGAAAGGGGTAGGCTAGCAAGAAAACACTTCTAGACAACAGCACTCTACCCCAACAAAAGCACCACAGAAAAATCTATGGCCCCGGTCCGACCCAGGCCAGCAAGGGCCAAGTGAGGAGCCTAGATTTCCATCCTGGGGAGAAATGAGGTGTCCCAAACCCCAACCAGGGTGGCATCAGAGGCCAAGTAGGGAGCTGGAATTTTCATCCCTGCCAACCGGGAGCAACACCCCTAGTCAATCAGTTGGGTCACAGAGGGAACCCGGACTCCATCCCCACCCAGCACTAACGAGGCACTGGGGTTGTGTCAGAAGAAGACGAGCAGAGAGTGGAAACAAGGGCCCCACCACCAGTGTCAGCAGAGTTCACGTGGAGAATGTCTACCACAGCTCAGGGGTAATGAGAAGACACCTCCCATTACTCAGGTGTCAAGACAGGCTAGGGAGTGGGGGAGCCTGGATTTCTACCTTTATCTAAGAGCTCCATTGCCCGAGCAGTGTCAGAACATCACCTAAAACAGTAAGTTTAAATTTAGATCTAGAGTATCGTAACATAATACGCAAATGTCTATCTAGGTCTCAATCAATCAAAAATCACTTTTTATAACAAGAACCAAAAATACCAAGAATCAAAAATCACTTTTCATACTAAAGTTTTCAAACTGATTTTTTTTTTTTTTTTTTTTTTTTGTCTTTTTGCCTTTTCTAGGGCCACTCCCGCGCATATAGACGTTCCCAGGCTAGGGGTCTAATCAGAGCTGTAGCCGCCGGCCTACGCCAGAGCCACAGCAACGCGGGATCCAAGCTGTGTCTGCAACCACAGCTCACGGCAACGCCGGATCCTTAACCTACTGAGCAAGGCCAGGGATCGAACCTGCAACCTCATGGTTCCTAGTTGGATTCGTTAACCACTGCGCCACGACGGGAACTCCTCAAACTGAATTTTTAAAGAAGCAATCAACAGGTGCCAAGAGTAAGATGACCGATAGTAGAATTTTCTGACAGATTGTTAAAACTATGCTTCAACACACATTTTTGAATATGCATGAAACAAACTAATTTAACATAGAAAACTTCAGAAAGAATAAAAAAAAACACAAATTAATCCACTCCAACACACATTATAATTAAATTTATGAAAACTAAAGACAAAAAAATTGAGAGTGGCAAAATAACACACTGCTTATAGGGAAAAAAATGATTCAAATAAAACAGATTTTGCTTCAGAAACCAAGAAAGCCAGAAAGGAGTGGCACAGAATTTTTCAAGTGCTCTAAGGAAAAGGACTGCCAACCCAGAATCCTCTACCCAGTAAAAAATATGCTTCAGGAATGAAAGAGAAATCGAAACATTCTTAGATAAAGGGAAAATAACTGAATTTTGCTGCCAGGAGAGACCAACCCAAAAGAATAGTTAAAAGTTCTCTAAATAGAAAAGAAACATATTTAAGAAGGAACCCTGAAATATCAGGAAGGTGGAATGAACATGGTAAGCAAAATATGGGTAAGTACAAAAGGCTTTTTCCTCCTGAGTTTTCTAAATTATGTTTGACAGTTGAAGCAAAAGTTATGATACCAATGGGGCTCTAAATGAATGGAGAAAAAAAATGTTTAAAACAATTATAAATGGGAAAAGATAAAGAGATGTAAGGAGAGATACAATTTCTATACTTCATTCAAATTGTTACGATAGTACCAGTCAACCATTACAAATTCCATATAGAAACTATCTAGAACCACCCCTAAAAAAAGCTAGTACAGGCACATCATTTGCAAATACCTTCTTTCATTCAGTAGATGACCTTTTCGTTTTGATGATAGTTTCTTTTTTTGCTATGCAAAAGCTTTTTAGTTTGATGTAGTCCTATTTTGTTTATTTTGCTTTTGTTTCCCTTGCCTGAGGAGATATGGCCAAAAAAACACTGCTGAGACTGATGCCAAAGAGAATACTGCCTACTGTCTTCTTCTAGGAGTTTTATGGTTTGGGGTCTCATATTTTAAGTCTTTAATCCATTTTGACTTTATTTTCACATACAGGGTGAAAAAGCAGTCTAGTTTGATTCTTTTGCATCTAGTTGCGTCCAGTCTTCCCAACATCATATATGGAAGAGACCATTTCTTCATTTATATTTTTGTTCCCTTTCTCACAGATTAATTGACCTTATAAGTGTACATTCATTTCTAGGCTCTCTATTCTGGTCCATGGATCTATGTGTCTGTTTCTGTGCCAGTACCACACTGTTTGGATGACTGCAGCTTTGTAGTAAAGTCTGAAATCAGGAAACATAGTACCTCCAGCTTTGTTCTTCCTTAAGACTGTTTTGGCTACTTTGGGTCTTTTGTGTTTGCATTAAAATTTTAGAGTATTTGTTCTAGTTCTGTGGAAAATGTCATTTGTCCTTTTTTTTTTTTGAAGTCTGACAAGGACCATTTGGGTAACTTTTTCTTTTTAGGGCCATACCTGTGGTATATGGAAGTTCCTGGATGAGGGGTCTAATCAGACAGCTGACCTATGCCACAGCCACAGCAACACTGGATCTGAACTGCCAGATCCTTTTAACCCACTGAGTGAGGCTAGGGGGTCAAACCTGCATCCTCACAGACACTGTGTCAGGTTCTTAACCTACTGAGCCACATCAGGAACTTCTGATTTGTCTTTGATAGGGATTGCATTGAAGTTGAAGACTGCCTTGGGTAGTTATGGTCATTTTAACAATATTAATTCTTCCAATCCATGAACACAGTATATCTTTCCGCTTGTGTCATTTTCAATTTTTTTCATTAGTGTCTTATTTTTATCTAGTTTTCTGAATACAAGCCTTTTACCTCCTCAGTTAGATGCATCCCTGGGTATTTTATTCTTTTTGATGCAAATTTAAAACTGGATTGCTTTGTAAATTTCTCTTTCTGATAGTTCACTGGCAGTGTGTATAGAAAGGAAAATAATATTCTGTGTATTAACTGTGCATTCCTCCACCTTTTCCTTCCCATGTTCATTTATTCTAAGAGTTTTCTATGGTGTCTTTGGCATTTTCTGTATATAGTATGATGTCATCTGCAAACAGTGACAGTTTTACTTCTTCCTTTTCAATGTGGATTCCTTTTATTCCTTTTTCTTATTTGATTATTTTTACTCCTGGCAATCTACAGAGTCAATGCAACTGACATCACTTTGCCAATATTATTATTATTTTGGCTATGGCATGTAGAAGTTCTTGGACCAGGGATTGAACCTGAGCCACAGCAGTGATCTGAGGCACAGCAGTGACAACACTAGATTCTTAACTGCTGAGCCACCAGTGAACTCTGAAAACCTATTCAATATTCTTGTTCTTTGGCAGTCAAATCCTGAGGATTTTAGCAAGTAAGCAATGTCTATACTCAGCGGCGATACAGATAAGACCTCCTCATAATATAGCTGATTTTAAGTTTATTTATTACACTTTCTCCCCTCACCCTGTTCTTGAAACAGTAGAGAACCAAAGAGTGGTAGAAGCATTATACGTTTCACTCATAAACAAGAACTTTCTTAAAAAGCAAACCTCAGATTTCCCATTGTGGTACAGCAGAAACAAATCCGACTAGGAACCATAGGTTGTGGGTTCGATCCCTGGCCTCACTCAGTGGGTTAAGGATCTGGCATTGCTGTGAGCTGTGGTATAGGTTGCAGACGTGGCTCGGATCTTACATTGCTATGACTGTGACATAAGGTCTGCAGCTACAATTGGACCCCTAGCCGGGGACCTCCATATGCCCCAGGTGAGGCCCTAAAAAGCAAAATAAAATAAAATAAATAGAGGAGGTTTGTTTAAAAAAAAAAGTGAGCCTCCTTTTTGGGTTATTATTATTATTATTATTTTATTTATTTATTCATTTTTGTCTTTTTGCCTTTTCTAGGGCCGCTCCCGAGGTATATGGAGTTCCCAGGCTAGGGGTTGAATTAGAGCTATAGCCGCCGGCCTACACCACAGCCACTGCAACACAGGATCTGAGCGGTGTCTGCAACCTACACCACAGCTCACGGCAACGCCAGATCCTTAACCCACTGAGCAAGGCCAGGGACCAAACCCACAACCTCATCGTTCCATTAACCACTGTGCCACGATGGGAACTCCTGGGTTGTTATTTTTATCCTACTTTTAACCGAATAATTCTACTTTTGCATTTAGATACATTAAAGAGCATTCTGAAAGTAGTCATCAACCTCTAAAATATTGCATTAAAAATTTTAAAAATGCAATGGTGAAATTGTTTAAGCCAACTGCAAATATAACAAAAATCTCAGTTACCCGAAATGTTTGGGAAATAATAGCTAACATTTATTGAGCACACACCAGGTACCAAAAAAATGTTATCTCATTTATCCTATAAAAACTCTATGAGGCAAGTGTTAAAAATAATTTTACATATAAGAAGATAAAATTTAAAAAGACCAAATAGGAGTTCCTCTTGTGGCTTGATGGTAACGAACCCAACTAGTATCCATGAGGATGTGGGTCCATTCCCTGGCCTCCCTCAGTGGGTTAAAGGATTCAGTGTTGCCATGAGCTGTGGTGTAGGCTGCAGACGCAGCTCAGATCCAGTGTTGCTGTGGGAGTGGTGAAGGCCAGCAGCTGGAGTTCTGATTTGACTCCTTGCCTGGGAACTTTCATATACTGCAGGTTTGGCCCTAAAAATATAGCAAAAAAAAAAAAAAGACCAAATAGTTCATGGTAATACATCCAGAAACAGCAGAGCTGCTGCTTAAATACAGGTCTACCTGATTCCAAAGCCCACACTCTTAATCATCACGCTATATTTTTTAAAAGTTTTATATGTTCCTGCTTTAACAAGCAAATCATATTAATTCAATTTAATTTATCCTGGACAACGGATTTGCTGAACATAGTACTTCAGGATCTACATAAAATTTCTTAGGGTATAAAAGTATAGCTATAACATGAAAAAGGTAAAGGACGTTGAGCTCTATAAACCACAGATGGTTGTAAGGCTTACAACCCAAACCTGAGCTGACAGGCCAGGGCAACCCTGGCACTGATAATACTGCCTAAGGCCCGAGGTATCAGTTACCTTTCCATATCCCTTCTTGTTTCAGGAACTAACACAGAACTGCGCTGCTAAGAGTACAGAGATGAGGACTACAGCACTATGGTGAGAGGGACTCGAGGGAACTGATCATTCAAATGTACAAAGGCAAGTGACCTCCAGAAATGGAGAGGAGAGGGAATATGACGATGGCACAAAATCAAGAGCTAAATGCACATGTGGGAGTTCCCTGGTGGCCTACTGGCTAAGGATTTGGCACTGCCACTGCTGTGGCTCCGATTGGATCCCTGGCACAGAAACTTTCACATTCTGTGGGTGTAGCCAAAAAGAAAAAAGAAAAAGAAAGAAAAGAACAAGAAAAAGGAAGAGCTACATGCACATCTGTACTTTTATCAACACAGACAGTTGTGTTCAGAGGTGTCAGCTGGCTGGTTACTGGATGAGGTTCTCAAGCAGAATTACAGAGATTGCAAATTTAGAAAAAAGAACTTTGAGTAGGGGCTAATATAATGTTTTGAAGAGGAACAGATGGGCCACACTGGGGGCTTTACATTCGCTGTGACCCAGTTTCTCCTTTGCCCAGGTGGTGTGGAGTGGTCCTTTTGGTACTGCAAGTCTGACAAGTTATCCTGTACTTTAGCATTTCGCAGGGGACAGGGAAAGGTGGAAGCAGAAGCGACAGAAACTGAGTCCTTAGATTCCCACATGCTTCTGACTCCAAGGGAGTACAAGCCCTCAATTAATATTAATTAGCACTGAAAGCTTAGTTTTTAAATCTCTTTCCCATCAGTAGGAACCAGAGTTTCCTGGGGAAATGGGGGAAATACAGTAAGAGCCCGAAACATCCTATCGTGTCAGAAAATGAGGAGGTGCTCAGAGAACAGTGACTACAATTCAAAAAGACTTAAGATCCAGTTTCAAGAGGCTACTGCTCCTCAAATCTTGAACAATTTTAAGCATCAAAAAGACAGTGACAGACTTTAATTCAGTGAATAAAATAAGAATCCTTGAGTCCATAGTGATAAAATTAAATCAAGGAGAAGGGAGAGAACTCTTTCTTATGGTTCAATGTAAATTAATTAATGTAGGTGAGATAATGGCATTAGGAAATTATATTTCAACTATCAAAGGAATAACTGATTCAGGCAAGAATCACTGGAGGCTAGGACAAGTATGTGAAATTTTTTTTTTTTTTTTTTGGTCTTTTTGTCTTTTTTTTGTCTTTTTTTTTTTGTTGTTGTTGTTGTTGCTATTTCTTGGGCCGCTCCCGCGGCATATGGAGGTTCCCAGGCTAGGGGTTGAATCGGAGCTGTAGCCACCGGCCTACGCCAGAGCCACAGCAACGCGGGATCCGAGCCGTGTCTGCAACCTACACCACAGCTCACGGCAACGCCGGATCGTTAACCCACTGAGCAAGGGCAGGGACCGAACCCGCAACCTCATGGTTCCTAGTCGGATTCGTTAACCACTGCGCCACGACGGGAACTCCAGTATGTGAAATTTTAATGAGAGATAGGATATTTATATAATCATAAAGTATCTCCCCACAAATTACCATAAGGGGAAAAAGAGTAACTTTACCGTGGAGAGGCTTGGCAAACACCATCCTAACCAAGTGACCCAATTTATCATAAGCAATAGAACAAAGAAACATCCTGTGCTTCATTCATTACATGATAAACTCAGAAGAACAAAACTTCACTTCAGTGGTATTCTTGCCAAAAATGCACCACCTTAATCTAATCATGAGGAAACATCAGGCCAACCCAAATCAAGGAACATGCTACAAAATAACTCTTAAAACACTCGGACAAAAAAGATAAAGGCTGAGGAAATGTTCACACGAAAGAAGACTAAACACACGGATGACCAAATGTAACACATGCTTCTACAGTGGGTCCTGGGATGGAGGGGGCTGGTGAAAACTATAAATGACATTATTAGGATAACTGGCAAGAATTTTATGAAGGTCTGTGGATTAGATAACAGTTCTATATCAGTGTATTTTTGATCACGGCATTGAGTTTATGTGAAAGAATGCCTCAATACCTGGGAAATCAGCCCTAAAATATTTAAGGGTAAAAGGGCATGATATCCACAACTTTTTTTTTTTTTTTTTTTTTGTCTTTTTTAGCCTGCACCTGCAGCATATGGAGGTTTCCAGGCTAGGGGTCGAATTGGAGCTGCAGCTGCCAGCCTACGCCACAGCCACAGCAGCACAGGATCCAAGCTGCATCTTCTACCTACATCACAGCTCACAGCAACACTGGATCCTTAACCCACTGAGTGAGGTCAGGGATCAAACCTGTGTCCTCATGGATGTTAGATTCGTTTCTGCTGAGCCATGAAAGGAACTCCTCCACAACTTACTCTTGATGCTTTTAGAAAAAAAAAGTATACGCAGAGAGAAAATGATAAAGCAAAAGGGGCTATTAACTAATAAAACTGGGTAAAGAGTATGTGGAAGTTCCTTATGCCATTCTTGCAACTTGTTTGCAAGACTGAAATTACATCAAGATAGAAAGTTACAGGAGTTCCCGTTGCAGCTTAGCAGAAACAAATCTGACTAGTATCCACAAGGACACAGGTTCAATCCCTGGCCTTGTTCAGTGGGTTAAGGATCTGGCATTGCCACGAGCTGTGGTGTAGGTCACAGATGTGGCTCGGATCTGGTGTTGCTGTGGCTGTGGCGCAGGCCAGCGGCTACAGCTCTGATTCGACCCCTAGCCTGGGAACCTCCATATATTGTGGGTACGGCCCTAAAAAGACCAGAAAGAAAAAAAAAGAAAGTTACAAAGAGCACCAAAAAATATTTGTTGAATGGTGAGTGGGAAGAATCCCAGCCTAGGTGGAGAATGGCTATGGCTTTACTATAGCAGCAGATATAATTACTAAAAATTATTAAAATTTGTTGTCTTCATTTTTAAGGATGACAAATAACTCTTTCACTTATGAAAATCAGTAACATTTACCTTTTCTTCCCTTCCTTTATTCTGTTCTTTCTTTTCCCGACAACGAACAGTTTTCCCTCTGTCATTGTGAAGACTGTGTGTAGATGGACGGTGACCTCTGACAGCCGTACTTGGACGATTACCGTGTGCTTTGGCGTCACTGTACTGAGGAGACTGACGTTTTCTAGGTCCTGGGGAGGGTCTAATCAAACACAAGATCATGAAAATCGTATCAGCTCTTGGAGTTGGTCCAACTGTAGGTGAACACACATAGTGTGTAAGTTAAGAGCCTATGAATTAAAGAAGCGAAGGCAATAAATGAACCCAAGAAGAAATGAAAAACCTGAGGTCACTGAAATCTAAGATCTAACATGATAGCAGACACAGCTGTCTGCAGGGCAGTATGGTTACATGGTGGAAATAGTGGAAGGCAAATGACCATCACCTCTCTTTTGAAAGGAGATAGCTGATATCCTTGGATATTGAGGATAAATGAAAAATTAGTCTGTTTCTTGGAAACTTCAAAGAGAGCAATAATCAGAGAAGAGAGTTTTATCAAAATACAGCATTAATCAGAATTCCCTGATGGCTCAGCGGGTTAAGGATCCAGCATTGTCACTGCTGTGGCTCTGGTTACAGCTGTGGCACAGGTTTGATCCCTGGTCCCAGGGAACTTGTGGATGCCAGAAGTGTGGCCAAAAACACCAAGAGCAGCAATACACAACTTGACCTATCTATTATTAGTTCTACTCTGAAATTAAGAAAATGTAATCATAGCAGTTCCCACTGTGGCATAGTGGGTTAAGGATCCAGCATTGTCTCTGCAGCAGCATGGGTCACTGCTGAGGTGTGGGCTTGATCCCCAGCCTAGCACAATGGGTTAAGGGTCTGGCATTGCTGCAGCTATGGCTCAGATTCGATCCCCAGCCCGGGAATTTTCATATGCTGCAGGCATAACCAGGAAAAAAAAAAGTAATCATGAATGCAGGAAAATATTCACTTTATTTCTAACAACAAAAAAGGGAAAAACAACCAATAAGAGCATGGCTAACTATGTAGGTTATATCCATTAAAAGAATATCAAGGAGTTCCCGTCGTGGCACAGTGGTTAACAAATCCGACTAGGAACCATGAGGTTGCGGGTTCGATCCCTGGCCTTGCTCAGTGGGTTAAGGATCTGGCGTTGCTGTGAGCTGTGGTGTAGGTTGCAGACGTGGCTTGGATCCCGAGTTGCTGTAGCTCTGGTGAAGGCCGGCTGCTACAGCTCCAATTCGACCCCTAGCCTGGGAACCTCCACATGCCATGGGAGCGGCCCAAGAAATGGCAAAGAGACAAAAAAAAAAAAAAAAAAGAATATCAAAAAACAACTTTTTTTTTGCTTTTTAGGGCCACACCTGCAGAATTTGGAAGTTCCCAGGCTAGGTGTCAAATCAGAGCTACAGTTGCCAGCCTACACCACAGCCACAGCAACGCCAGATCCAAGCTGCATCTGCGACCTACACGACAGCTCACCGCAACGCCCCATCCTTAACCCACCAAGCGGGGCCAGGGATTGAACCTGCATCTCCATCTCCATGGAAAATAGTTGGGTTTGTTACCACTAAGCCACAACAGGAACTCCCTCAAATAACTCTTTAGAAGCAGCAGAGAATAAAGTCTGAAATGACTTATAAATTATCAAGGTTTACAGTCTGAGGAGTAAATTACTTAACCTATCTAAGCTTAAGTTTCCTCACCAGAAACTGGGGCTAAAAAATTTAGTACCAACCTTCTAAGACTGTTTTGAGAATTAAATAATATATGTAAAGCAATTAACATGGTACTTGGCACACAGTGTATGATAATTGTTGTCTATTATTAATTTTAAAAAAAAAGGGTACAAAGTTATACATTATGGATACAGCACAACTACAACTATGAAAATAAACAATGTATAAAAGACAAGAAGTTGTAGAGTTCCTGTTGTGGCTCAGTGGTTAACGAATCCGACTAGGAACCATGAGGTTTCGGGTTCAATCCCTCCCCTCGATCAGTGAGTTAACGTGAGTTAACGATCCGGCGTTGCAGTGAGCTGTTATGTAGGTCGCAGACGTGGCTCAGATCTAGCGTTGCTGTGGCTCTGGTGCAGGCTGGCGGCTACAGCTCCGATTAGACCCCTAGCCTGGGAACTTCCATACGCCTCAGGTGCGGCCTTAGAAAAGACAAAAAAAAAAAAAAAAAAAAAAAAGACAAGAAGTTGTGCTAGGGTGACTATATGATTTTTCCCCTACTTTTATGCATTTTCTAATTTTTCTTTAATGAGCAATGGCTGTACTTTTTAAGAAGTATATTCTAAAGTAAAACATAAAATATATATAAAAGTGCCTAAGAGTAGGCAAAAATTTTAGTATATATTCAGAAGACATCAGAGTCAATAACAGAATGTTAGTACTTTTATCTGGAGCTGAAGAAAAAGTGGCTAAGAAACACTCAGTACCCATTAGCTGATTTTAAACTGGAGGAGGAACACTTTGGTATGTATGGTAACTTTTCAAGGTGTGATCCACGGACCACCTCTAACAGAATCACCTGCAGATTCCCAGGCTCTACCTGCTATTATACCAGAATCAACATTCCTTTTTTTTTTTTTTTTTTTACTTCTATTCCAATTTTTTTTAATTACTCAATGAACTTTATTACATTTATAGTTGTAGAATCAACATTCTTAATGAGTACCCCAGGAGATCTTTTAGGTATGCTGGAGTGTGAGAATGACCGGTATGGCAGAGAGTACCTGCTCTGTTATTAAATATATCTTGGTTCAAATCCTGGCTCCACCAGTTATTAGCTTTGTGATAATAGGAAAAGGCTACTTAACCTCATTGTACCTCAGCTATCTTATCCAAAACACAGAGAAAATATGACTTATTTGGAAGGCTTATTGTAAGAAATAAATATTGTGTAGCCAATATTAGTGCTTAGAACCCTGTGAGCACTCAATATCTAGCCCCGTCATAAAATATGAACAGGAATTAACAATTACCATGACAGAATCTTTGAAAAACACCTGAGCAATGTCCTAATACAAGATTCTCAAACTGGTTAAGGGGAAAAGAACCTGAAAGTCAAGGTTCTTTGTAGAATGTTATTACACATTAATACACTTAAAATCACAATTCAAACTGGGAAATCTATCATGTCAGTAAAACAGATAAACAACATCCACTTGCACATCAGTCAGTTAAAAAAATAAGCAGTGAAACTAAGTATAATTGGCTGTTTAGAGCATTTCAGTAAATTGTTCACTAACTGGTTCATTTGCTGGCACCAGGTAATAGGCAGCTGAGGGGAAAAAAATGCCAGAGAAAAACCTACAATTGAGAATACTCAATCTTTTTTTTTCTGTGAATTAAAAAGCCCATTCTTCCATTTTAGCAGCAGTATAGCTTAATAAATAGCAGTATTTTGTGGTAGCTTTTTAAGAACTGCTGTTTTAGTCTAATTCCCTCATGTGACATAAGGAAAATATGGGCCTAGAAAGGGTACATGATTTTTCCCAAAGCTACACAGAGTGGCAAGAATAGAGCTAGAGTCCAGATATTTCAATCTCCAGCTCCATGCTCTTTCTATAAGATAACAGTGTCTCCACTACTTTAAGCTCATTCATAAAAGCATATTTTTGGTCAATTTCCACCTAAATTAATTTATTGAAATGGGTCATAGAGTTATATGATATACAATTTAAGAGTTACAAAAGGTACTCAGTAAAAAATCCTCTCCCATTCCTGTCTCTCAGCCCCCAGTTCTCCCAGACATAAACAATGCTATTAGTTTTCTATGCTAGTCTGTTTCTTAAAGGGTCTTCACTTACCTTCGTTCAACAGGCACAGGCAAGGACCAGACTTCTCCCTCAGATGCTGGAAGCTCATGTTGTGCAGCTTTGAGTGGAGTGCTGTCTAGTTTAAAACTCTCTAGTGTTTTCATGATATCCTTAACATGTTTAGCTTCCACATTTATTTCCTGCCAAACCTGGTTTTAAAGGAGAATATGGCTCTTTAAATTTCTATAATTAATATATCACTGCTAAGATTAAGGTGGGCCATTTATTAAAGATGTTATAAGCCTCCATTTTGACACGAGATATCCTAAGCCATACCAAAGTATTCTGTTGAAATTTTAATAGTGGTTCATGAATCCTTTAATTGGAAAATTAATTCTGAAAAAATAAATATTCTGGCTAATTAAGCCATGATACTGACCTATGGTTCTTGTTCAAAGTGAACATAAAGTTCCAATTTGGCTCAGTGGTAATGAACCCAACTAGCATCCATGAGGACTCGGGTTTGATCCCGGGCCCTGCTCAGTGGGTTAAGGATCCAGTGTTGCTGTGAACTGTGGTGTAGGTCACAGATGAGGCTCGGATCTGGCGTTGCTGTGGCTCTGAGGCAGGCCAGTGGCTACAGCTCTGATTAGACCCCTAGGCTGGAAACCTCCATATGCCACGGATGTGGCCCTAGAAAAGACAAAAAAAAAACAAAACAAAACAAAACTTAAAATAAATAAATAAATAAAATGCTGATCAGAATTCACTAATTTCATAATTCACTAATGGATTACATCCCACAGTTTGAAAAATATTGCTCCAGAAGATAAATGGCTAAATTCACATTCAACCAATTTTTTTTTTTTTTTTTTTTTTTTTTTTTTTTGTCTTTTGTCTTTTTCGTTGTTGTTATTGTTGCTATTTCTTGGGCCGCTTCCGCGGCATATGGAGGTTCCCAGGCTAGGGGTTGAATCAGAGCTGTAGCCACCGGCCTACACCAGAGCCACAGCAATGCGGGATCCGAGCCGCGTCTGCAATCTACACCACAGCTCACGGCAACGCCGGATCCTTAACCCACTGAGCAAGGGCAGGGATTGAACCCGCAACCTCATGGTTCCTAGTCGGATTCGTTAACCACTGCGCCACGACGGGAACTCCTCAACCAATTTTTTTGACTCAACTTAAAAAACCATTTATATATATACATGTGTGAAATACTGAATGAAGTTGCTAATGTTTGGTTTTAAAACTAAATGATTTAAATATCTTTATAAAAAAGCTTAGACTTTTTAAGTAAAAGTCACTGGCCTAAGTCTCTTAGTGACAAACTTAAGACTATGATATAAAGTATTTTCTCCATCTAATGCAAAATTTTCAGAGACAGATTTAGGGAAAGAGATTCAAAGAGGCAGGATATTTCTGTATTTAAAGCAATTAAGGACAAATATGGAATACTATCAATAAAGCAGTTCAGTAGAACCTGAGGGGTAAGATTCTACCTAGAACACCAGCTCAAAGAGACTAGTAATTTCCATAACATTTTCTTCCCACGACACCATTGAACCTTACTATAAATGCCACATTCAACTGGGCCTATAAATCCTATACTTTCTACCTATGAATTCCTACCGGTCTTCAATGACTAAAGTTCCTCACATGAGATTCAACTGTGGTCTGCTTCATGATCTTCTATGGAGAATACAGTACATACAAGGATCAGGTGTCTGGAGTTCCCGTCGTGGCTCAGTGGTTAACGAATCTGACTAGGAACCATGAGGTTGCAGGTTCGACCCCTGCCCTTGCTCAGTGAGTTAAGGATCTGGTGTAGCCGTGAGCTATGGTGTAGGTTCCAGATGCAGTTCGACTTGGCATTGCTGTGGCTGTGGTGTAGGCCAGCGGCTACAGCTCTGATTCGACCCCTAGCCTGAGAACCTCCATATGCCGCGGGAGCGGCCCAAGAAATGGCAAAAAAAGACAAAAAACAAATAAATAAATGAATGGATGAATCAGGTGTCATCTGCACTTTCAACCACGGCTTAATAAAGTCAATTCTAATCTTATCAGGCAAAAAAAAAAAAAAAAAAAAAGATCTAGAAAAAAGATTTTAAAACTTTACTATTCGATTCCAAAAACTGGAATAATTGAGTAAAACTCATCATAGTGATGATAGTGAATATGGACAGATATAACAAATCAAGCATTAAGTAACATTATATACATATCCATGTAATAAATTATTTCAAGGTGTAGCTGGAGAAGCACTACTTAAATCTTTTCTTCTGAATATTTTAAACCATTAAAACAAACAGCAGTCATGATTCTTACCTGTTGCCATTTCTGCTGGAGGTATGTGTCTTTGACTGAGTACAGATACTTGTTCATTTGGTCAAGAACTCCCTGATAATAAACCATTGCAGAATCATAATTTCCCAGTAATGCATATTCACGGGCCAATTTTACATTCTCACTAATCATAAGCAGACTCATGCTCATTCATAAGCTAAAAAAGAAAGAAACATTTCATATTTTATGTCTCTTAAAAATAAGCACTACAGTTTTTTTTTTTTTTTTTTAAGTACACTTTCAGAATTCCCTGATAGCTCAGCAGGTTAAAGATCTGGCATCGTCACTATGGTTCTGGTTGCTGCTATGGGGTGGGGTTTGATTCCTGCCCTGGGAATTTCTGCATGCTGTAGGTGTGGCCAAAAACAACCAACCAAAAGGTATACTTTCCAAGGATTCCCAAAGAAGCTCACAGTCACACACACTGTATTTTCCATCTCTGCACACTTGCTCATGCTAATTTCCACTCCTTCAAAGAAATTTCTCAGTTCCCACAGTCAAACCCTACCTATGTGTCAAAGCCCCACTCAGATGGCAATTCTCCCAGTATGTGTACCCTTTGAACTTCTCAGCTTGAAATAGGCTCTCCCCCTTTTAAAGTCCCCCAGCACTGCACTGGGCTTTCACCTCAAGGTGTTTGTCTACCGTGAATCTCCAAGTCTTTTGAGACCAGGATTTACAGCAGAAAGGACCAACGAGGTAACTCAGTACACGACACAGAAGTCTTACTGAACAGCTGCAGAACAAATGTAGAATGCTACATCATTTTTTGGAAGGCAGTGTGAAACAGCAGAAAACAAAAATGTGTTTTGCAGCCCTGCCTGATACCTTGACTATAGCCTGTGAAAGATCCTGAATCAGAGGCACCCAGCTAAGCCATGCCCAGAGCCTGACTGAGAGAAACTGTGAAATTTTTGTTTGTTTCTTTGTTTTGGCCACACCGGTGACAAGCAGAAGTTCCTAGGCCAGGGATCAAATCCAAGCCACAGCTGTAACCAGAGGTGGCTCTCACAATCCTTAGCATGCTAAGACACTAGGGAACTTCAACATTTACTGTTTTAAGCCATTAAGTTTTGGGGTTATTTGTTATGAAGCAATACAGCTAAGAACTGAGGTCTATAAGTAATTCAAGACTAAGCATCTGAGGTCCTAAAGTAAAGGAGAAAAATCCCATGACTTTCCGGAGTCATGACCACTGATAACATTCCACCGCAATAAAAGCTCCATGGCCAGGGACCATGGCTCTTTGTTGTGTGATGGATATGTCCCCAGCACTTTGATCATGCGTCCTTCCACACAGCAGATACTCAGTGGCAAATCTTTGAATGAATGAACACTGCCAGGTTTTGTCAACGACTCCTTACCTTTGTCCAGTTTCTGACCGTCAGCACTCTCACATTCCTTGATCCTCAGAACTGTCAGAGACTGCTTCTGCTCTGAAGCTATTCATCCCTAACAGTGACACCTAGTCTGAGCAGCAGGTTAGAAGAGCACAGCTGGGGCCAGCTGCTGAGAGTATATAGTAGAGCTGGATGAGCATGGACAGCAAGACTCTTGCATCTTTTCCTTCTCTCCCTCTTTTCCCTAACAGACTCCCTCTTTCTTCCCTCCCTACCCCACTAAAAAAAATCTAAAATAAGTTGTTACTTTTATCTAGGTGGTCTTTTGCTTTTTTGAGGGCCATGACTCAAGGTCCAAAAAACTCACAGAAGCTACTCCAGACCTTCTTTAAGGGTTCTGTGCTATGGATACTTCTTTCTGGTCAGATAAAATTCCTTAGGAGCCAATGAATTGCCATTTTCTAACAAACAAATGTAAAGTCAATCCAAGGCCACATTAAAAATGACCTGAAAAATTCTTGGTTATCAAGAAACAATGTGTTTACTGAAAATGTATCAAAGTACCAAGCAATGGGTGGGGGGATGTGCTTGGGTTGTGGGATGGAAATCCTGTGAAATTGGACTGTGATGATCATTATACAACTACAGATGTGATAAATTCATCGAATAATAAAATAAATAAATAAATAAATAGGCATGACAATCTGGAAGAGAAAGAACAAACTTGCAGATTATACTACCAAATTAAAATATTTAATAAAAATTACAGTAATTAAAATAATGTGGCATTGGTACTAGAATAGACAAACCAATAGAAGAGAGTAAAAGTCCAGAAACAGACTTACGCATATGTGGTGGGGGAAAAAATGTTCTTTTCAATAAATGATTCTGGAACAATTGGATAGTCTTATAAAAGGAGCTTTGACCACTACTTCTCTACTTCTTACCATACACAAAAAATTAACTCGAGATGGATCATTTACTTACATGGTAAAACAATAAAGCTTCTGAAGCAGACCAAAAAAAAAAAAAAAAACCATGCAATGACTAAATGTTAGACAAAAATAAATCTTTCTATTCCTTTAGTATCTCTAAGATATTCTTCTTCTTAAATGAATGTCAACACTATAAATTCATGAGATTCTTCAATTTTTAAGAATATATCAGAGTTCCCATCGTGGCGCAATGGTTAACGAATCTGACTAGGAACCATGAGGTTGCAGGCTCGATCCCTGGCCTTGCTCAGTGGGTTAAGGATCCGGCGTTGCCGTAAGTTGTGGTGTAGGTCACAGACGCGGCTTGGATCCCACATTGCTGTGGCTCTGGCGTAGGCTGGCGGCTACAGCTCTGATTCGACCCCTAGCCTGGGAACCCCCATACGCCGAGGGAGCAGCCCCAGAAAAGGCAAAAAGACAAAAAAAAAAAATATATATATATATATACATATATATATATATATCTTTATTGTTGCTAAAATTACATTACGAAGACAGAAACTGGGTCTACCCGACCCTGTATCTGGCAATACTTGAATATATGTGAAGAAAAGCCTCTAGACCAAATTTTAACCACAGTGAACTGTAAACATTACCTATTGGTTCAATTAATAGAACACAAATGAGGAAGTCCCTGTTGTGGCTCAGTGGGTTAAGAACCTAACTAGCATCCATAGGATGTGGGTTCGATCCCTGGCCTCCCTCAGTGGGTTAAAGATCCAGTGTTGCTACAAGCCACGGTATAGGTCACAGATGCCGCTCAGATCCTACACTGCAGCTCTGATTTGACCCCTACCCTGGGAACTTCTATTCGCCTGGGATGTGGCCCTTAAAAAAACAAACAAAAACAAAAATGAGATTGCCCAAAAACGCTGACTACTAGTTTTTAAAGAAAGACTATTACAGAGAAAAATAACCAAGAGTTCCCTTGCGGCACATGGATTATAGAACCAGCACTGGCACTGCAACAGCTTGGCTTGCTGCTATGGTGCAGGTTTGATCCTTGGCCTGCGAACTTCCACGTGCCACAGAAAAGAAAAAGAAAAAAAAAAAACCATAGCTGATGTATGTGTTACCTTTTTAACCAGTCAAGAAGCTTAAAAAACAAAAAACAAAACCTCAAACCATTGTTGTAAAAATAAATTCAACATTGTTGTTAATACAGCAAATTCTACAAGATTCTCCAATCCTTAGTATTTGTCAGAATTGTGATACCAGTTTCAAAATAAGATGTGGAATCAGTTGCAGACTGCGTGCCTAGTACTGAATCCACAGAATGTAAAGCCATTTGAATTACAAATGCCATAAAGGAGCATTATATAGCTTTTCATAGCCTGAGAATGTTGGAAAGCCAAACGGCACTGCTTCTTTTTTTCCGGAGGCATGATGTAGGCCACAAGTTATTAACACAAGACAAAGAGTTTTTCTACTACTTCTCTGTGTGAGAACTCACTGATTACAAAAACCATCTCCTCTGGAAAAGGAAATAAGGCTGCACACTAAGATATTTAAGCCTGCATGACCATCACAAGAATCTTTCTTAACACCCTGGTGTTCTATCATTATGACTAGGTGGCAAAGATCTATGGCACACATTCTAAAAATTAGGAATGTCCTCAGCAGAAAAAAAAAAAAAAAAAAAAAAGAGGAAAACATAAATGAGTGCTTTCAAGAAAGAAGGGTGCAAACAAGGATGTACAGATGGAACTTAGTAACTGATACCAAAACAGCACTTCGCAGTTTAAAGGAAATTAGTTTTGATTAAATACGGGCTTGAGACTATCCACTGCAAGGCATTAAGGATCCACATGCACCTCTAACGTCATTACCACATGGTATACAGTATGAAACAAAGTTTCCAGGGATATGTTTTCTGAAACATATCAACTCTAAACAAGGTATCAACTCTAAACAAAAAGGGCCATAGGCCTCCCAGAGGACGCCCGGCTCCAGATTAAACTAAGTAGAAAGAAATAACATCCTCAATAAAATCACACCTACCTCACAAAATGTAAGAAAGTAAGCTGCATCGCCCAAGTCAAGGCTTTGGGAGTTTTTCAGGAGAGAGGGTTTCAGGCAGAGGAGTGGACGAATTTGGGACAGGACTGGTCAAAAAAGCAAAGAAGTAAAAACAGGTTCTCTGGGCCGAAGACTTCTCTAATGACACAGGCCTAGTGTGGGATTGGCAGAAGCCCCAAAAGTCTCTAGCTGGAGCGGATTCCTCCGTCACCAGAGCCACAGGTGTCAGCAACAATAGCGAGGACCTAAGACCTCGGCGCAGGCACCGTCAGGTTCACAGCAGAATGCGCAGCGGGATCGCATCACAGACTCCCGAGTCCCTTTCCGACCCGGGGTCGGGAGTCCCCCAGGACACCGGGAGGACGAACACTCACCTGTGGCGGCCAGGCTCCTCGGGAAACCGCCCACCGCCAGGCGGAGGGGAAGGGCCGAGCCGGGTTCGGGGCAGCGAGGAAGGAGGGCCCTGCCCTGCCCTGTCCTGCCCGAACCACCTTGCTCTGTGATCACTGAACCAGCACTGCCTGATCCAACCGCCACCAGCCCCTGATGCCGCTTCAGCTCGCCGAGAATTTGAACGCAAACGCGCCACGGCCACTTCCGGTGCCGGAGGTGGCCTCAGTGACTCGGACACTCGCGGGGCACCGCCCCGGGAGCGAGGACGCCGGGCGGCGTGCGCGCGCCGGGCGCCGGCTGGGCGGGGCCGAAGGAGGCGCTGCCGGAGAGGGCGCGCCTGCGCAGTCCCGCGTCACCGCTTCCCCAGCGGATTCGGGGGAGAGGGGCTGAAATTATGCGCGGAGTTGATACTAACCGCCTCGCCGTTCCTCAATATCTTTTTCGAAGTACCTGCTCACTTTTCCTCCAGTTCGATTTTCATCACACTCAGAGGTTAGGAGGTCAGAGTGTCTATTTTAGGAGTGTCGAAGGTTCACCAATTCGTTTATGACAATCCTGTTTTTAGAACCAAGTACTCAGAATTTGGCCGAGGCGCTTGTCACCACAAAACATGAATAAAATAGGGAATGGGTAACAAAGATATTCGGACGCAGTGCTGGTGGTATTTTATTTTCTTGATTTTTGTGGTCACCGTTTCAACACAAACAATATAAAATTACGTTGCACGACGTATGGAAACATATATACTCTAGAGTCTCCAGTCTCAATCTCCATCCTCTACCTGCCACGGAAGATGGAATAGAGGCTCTTAAGACACGTTTTCCTCTAGGAGTGCATGGTAATTAAGATTCTAATTTTAAAGCATCCCATTAACTTAATACAGACTTACATGAAGACAATTCAAGGAAAATACATCCATTCAGTCCACAAATATTTGTTGAGCAACTACTACGTGACAGATAGCATTGTAGGCACTGGGTATATAGTAGTCAACAAAATAGAAATGTCTCCTGGCGTTTAAATTCTTGTAAAATTCGCAACTAAGTAGAAAATAATAGTTTTGCTATGATGAATATGAACTCTATTGTAATGGAGCACAGGAAAGTATAATTAGGATATCTTTTTGAAATTAAAAAAAAGCAATTCAGGGAGGTATAGATTAATTACCCCAGCTAGGCTTCATTTTTTTTTATGAGTGAAAAGGTATGTTGAATTATAAAGGGAATTTATAGTTTAAAAACTTCTCAAAGGGGACAAAATGAATACATATTAAATGACTGCATTTATATGAAATTCTAGAACAGGCAAAACTAGTTTACAGTAACAGAAAGTTGGTTGGTGTGTGCTTAAGGCTGGATTAAGGAATGGGAGAAATGGAAAGGATTGGAAGGCAAAAAGTCCTGAGGAAATGTTTTGAGGTGATAGAACTAGAGTAGTGGTTAAGCAGGTGAATATGTTTATTAAAAACTCATTGGGAGTTCCTGTTGTGGCGCAGTAGTTAACGAATCCGACTAGGAACCATGAGGTTGCGGGTTCGGGCCCTGCCCTTGCTCAGTGGGTTAGGGATCTGGCGTTGCTGTGAGCTGTGGTGTAGGTTGCAGACGCGGCTCGGATCCTGCGTTGCTGTGGCCCTGGCGTAGACTGGTGGCTATGGCTCCAGTTAGACCCCTAGCCTGGGAACCTCCATATGCCGCAGGAGCGGCCCAAGAAATGGCAAAAAGACCAAAAACAAAAAACAAAAAAAAAAAACCACCTCATTGAACAGTACCCATAAAATGGATGCATTTTATTGTATGTAATTTATACCTCAATGAAATTAATTTTTAAAATTAAAAAAAAAAAAAACCCTCCCAGAGTTCCCATCGTGGCTCAGCAGATTAAATACCTGATGTGGCCTGTGTGGTTGCTGGTTCCATCCCCTGCCTTGTTCAGTGGGTTAAGGACACAGCACTGCAACAAGCTGCCCCTGTGATTTGACCCCTGGCCCTGGCACTTCCATATGTCTCTGGTGTGGCTGTGAAAAAAACACAAACAAAAACAAACAAAAACCATCCCGAGAGTGGCTTACACTTACTACTTCTGTTTCCTCGCTAGTAGTACTAGTCCAGGAAGACTAGGGTACCTTGTAGTAACCAGTAAATTGAACAGATTTCAAACAACAGGAATTTTTTCCTTCTCATGTATTCTACATGTTCATAGTAGAGCAGATGCAGACACTGGGACCTCTGATAATGAAAAAAAGAAAATGAGATAACTTGCATTACTTCTGCCTGCATATGAGAGATGCCACTTCTGTCCACATTTCATTGGCCAGACCAAGGCATGTGGCCAAACCCGATTTCAGAGGGATGGGATATCGAGCTCCCCAGTGTGCCCTTAAAGAGAAACGATATCTGTGTACCGCCTTCATGACCACGACACCAGTCATTGCTTCTTTTACAGGGTGGCTTCTACAACCACCGTCCTTCTAAAATCATTGTGTTCCCACTGGGACTCAAAAAATTGGAGATTATTTTGTTCCTGGTGAATGGTGAGATTAATTTAGCAGGATCAAAGAAGACATAAAGGGAAGTTATGGGAAAGTAAGTAAAAAGGTAGGTGCCAATAAAGAGTTTCATCAGTTGGCACAACGGAGCAATCTCGAACATGTTCAAGTGAAGGCCTCATGTATACAGGAAATAGATTAATTCAACAACTGTGAGTAGAAAGGTTTGAAGGGGAGAGAGAATAGAGTGGGAGACTGTTGTAAGACGTGCTGTGACCTCTGAAATTACACAGAAGGGAATGACATGAAGACCATCTCTTGGAGTTCCCATCATGTCTCAGTGGTTAACGAACCCAACCAGTACCCATGAGGATGCCGGGTCAATCCCTGGCCCCGTTCTCCGGTGTTGCTGTGAGTTGTGGTATAGGTCGCAGACGAGGCTCGGATCTCGAGTTGCTGTGGATGAGGTGTAGGCCACCAGCTACAGCTCCGAATCGACCTCTAGCCTGGAAACCTCCCTATGCCGAGGAGGGTGCAGCCCTAAAAAGAAAAAGACAACCAACCAAACAAAAACCCACCTCTTGACATTATGCAAGTAAGTAAACTTAATGAAGTTACTTACTTCCTCCATTTAACAGGGGTAATATCTGGCATATTGTAATTAGATAGTTGTAGAATGAATTAATATGTTAAGTCCTTTAAAAAAAAGAATTTGGAGACACTTTTTACATTTTCTCAGAGAAATCTAAAAGGACTTTCAGGACCAGTTTTAATCACCTGGTCTACTGCCTGTGGCCGTCCCCCTCCGCCTACATCAAAAATTTAAGCCATCTCTTGGGATACAGAATATGTATAAGACTAGAAAATTGTAACCATGATTTAAAATATGCTGAATCTTTAGATTGTTACAGTGTTTGCAGGAACAAACTAGCACAGATCCCCAGTGCTGTTCACTCACCTTATGCACTTTAGGAAGAATGTGGAATTCCAGCTTCTGGAGTTCCCACCATGGCTCAGCAGAAACGAATCCAACGAGTATTCAGGAGGATGTGGGTTCGATCCCTGGCCTTGTTCAGTGGGTTAAGGATCCGGGGTTGACCTGCGCTGTGGTGTCGGTCAGAGAGGAGGCTCAGATCCTGAGTCGCTGTGGCTGTGGTGGAGGCCGGCTGGTGTAGCTCTGATTCGACCCCTAGCCTTGGAACCTCCATCTACCTCAAATGTGGGCCGAAAAAAGAAAGAAAAAAAAAAAACAAAAAAACAAAAAAAAAAAAAAAACAAGGGAACAAAAATAACAGCTCCCATCACAGACTTGCTACTCCCAGATTGCTGAATGCCATCGGAAAAAAATCAGACCACCTTGAAAACGGATGCACCACAATTGCATGATGTCTGACCCACCTGAAAGGTTTTTTTCCCTGCATATCCCACCTCTGTTATCTATCTTACTCTTCACATTATTTCAAAACTTTCACCACTGACCTCAAGCCGGCCACCTACCCCTCTCATCCCTTCAGTAAATGACTGTCTCCACCTTCAGAGAAAACAGAAGCTATCAGCTTGGAATTCCCTCAACTTGCTCACTGAGGCAAAGCCGGCCGTCTGCCCGCCACATACTCATTCTCCTCAGAACAGAACCTAGCTTGATTAAATGGGGCTACCTGGAATGAGTAGTTTTGAGTCCCACTGCTTGCCACTGACAAAATCAAACCTCAGAGATGCTTTTAATTAGAATGCTAGCATGTGGCATAGGCCAGTGGCTACAGCTCTGATTTGACCCCTTGCCTGGGAACCTTCTTATGCCATGGGAGCAGCCATAAAAGACAAAAAAAAAAAAAAAAAAATTACAATGCCAGCAATATGAGATGGTGGACTCAATGTCCGTACCTCCAAAAAACCACCTTCGAAGATTCTGCTTGGCCATGAGTTTTAAAGGGACAGTGGGGAGTAATCTCGGTTAACCATTGAGATAGGTCGGGGGGTCAGAGTCCTCGAGATGCCCCAGCACATGCAGGCTCATCGACGCTGTGTGCTCTTCCTCCAGATGTTATCTGGTTCACACTGTTTGGAGATGACTGAAGGGGAGGCTAGGGAAGAGATCTGGTCATCTGTTAATTACTTACTCTTCATTTCTACCTCTTTGATCTATGGAAAGAACCAACAAGTTAGGCAAAGTATTGTGTGATCAGTTCGTTACAATATTGCTTTGCTTAAGTGGCAAGAAAAGGGGCTTCCTGCTGAGGGTGTTTTCCTGTAAAGAGCTGCTTACTCAGGGACTGCGTTTTCCAGAGTCATAGGCAGCTAGGTGTGGCCGTGGATCTAAGGTCTAGCAAGTGGAAGAGCTGAATTCCACTTTTAGGAAGGTATCTGAAAGGGAAAGGCTCTGAAAATCCCCCTTTTACTCACTCCATCCCCTCTTTTCAGCAGAACAGGGAAAAGTGTAAGCAGCCAGCTGCTGACCACAAATGGCCTTTACTATATGGCCATACGATGAAGATGGAAGTGTGGAAGAGAGGAAGTGTGAGCTGACCTCGTGGAGCTGCTGCACTGGGTGTGGACAGATGGCTAACTCTAGATATTGAAGGTCTAAGCAGTGGTTGTTTTGGGGTTTCATATGCAGCGTAACCTAATCCTAGTACTTTTACTCTCCAATTTACAAACGTCTCCACCTCATACTTGACCTTTGGTTTTTTTCCTTTTATCTCAATTAAAGTGTATCTTCCTTTGTCTAAGTCCAGATCATCCACTAGAACTTAAAGATTTTGTTTTTTATTTCCATTTTAGGTACGTATAGTTGGATAAGCAATGCATTTACATGGTTCAAAATTTAAATGATACAAAACCTTATATAGTGAGAAATCTTTTTACTTCTCTTGCTGCCTAAGAAATCCAGTTCCCATTCCCAGAGACGATAACATCAAATTCATAAACTACCTTCCAGAGATACTTTTATTTATTGGCCCTCTCACAAGCTTTCTCATCATCTGCCAGTTTATGTCTTTAATCAAGGAAAATTTCCTTCTGGTAACTTCCTATAGCTTCTATATTCTTGTGGGATTCTGTCTTTACACTTGGAAGAATATTTTTCTTTACATTGTCACAGTTATAAGAGCCATTGTACTGTCTTTGTTTGCCAACTCTAGATGTAGGAAATAGGATCTAGAGGTGACCGTGACAGTGTTTCCTTTTGAAACTGGGTCGTTTTTATTTTTTTTTAATTTTTATTTTGTTTTTTGCTTTTTAGGGCTACACCTGAGGCATATGGAGGTTCCCAGACTAGGGGTCGATTGGCGATACAGCTGCTGGCCTACACCACAGCCACAGCAATGCATGATCCAAACTGAGTTCGAGACCCACACCACAGCTCACAGCAACGCCAGATCCTTAACTCACTGAGTGAGGCCAGGGATTGAACCCTCAACCTCATGATTCCTAGTCGGATTTGTTCCCGATGCACCCTGACGGGAACTCCTAGGTCATACTTTTATATTTTTTTGTAGGTCAGGTAAATCTGGAGTGTATCCTGGATGTTGGATATATTACGTTACACCTGGATTGTGTGATATGACTCTGGGAGTGTTTTGTTTTGTTAAGCAGGTCAATTTACTTGGTTTGATTCTCATCTCAAATGTCAGGTCAATTCTTTGATTCTTAGATAGGATGCTTGAATTCATCCCTACACGTGCAGTTCATGATTCAGCTAGAAAATAGGGCCTTTCTCTGGCAAGATCTCATGAGAATGAGACATCTAGTGCCATTCCTCTCCTTTGGGGGTTGTCCAACCAGAATCTGCCTGCCTGCTCTAGTTCCACTCGAGTATCTCCCCCTGCCCCCCCGCCGCCACAGCTGTGGCAACACTGGATCCTTAATCAACTGTGCTGGGCTGGGAATCGAACTCACAACTCTTGAGACAACGCTGTGTCGTTAACCCGAAGCGCCACAGCAGGAACTCTGCACTTGAGTATCTTTAGGAAGGTTTTTCTTTTTCATTTTTTCCCCGAGTTTATAGTTGTTATACATGATAAAGACAATCCATCAGGAGCTTACTGGGTTATACCAGAAGCAGAATCTGGAATTGTCTTTCAATTATGTCATTCGGTTGTCAGTTGGATAAAACTTGAAGGATGAGAATGAAATCAAAGCCTCCAGTTAGAAAGTTACTTAAGTTTCTTGGTAGCTCAGCAGGTTAAGTTTCCGGAGTTGTCACTGTTAGAGCTTGGGTTGCTGCTGTGGCACAGTTTGATCCCTGGCCCTGGAACTTCTGAATGCCACAGGTGGGGGCCCCCAAAAAAAGTTATTACGGGAATTCAAGCAAGAGCTGATGAGGGCCTTAACCAAATTAGTTTAACTAAACAATGAGGATGATGATAAATTAGAGAAAAACATACCAAGAAACTGCATTTCATGACTCACTGCATGGGAGAGAGTCAAAGTGTAAAATGACCTCCTTAAATTGTTTTGCAAATCAGATTACACACTAACACAGATTATACACTATATTGGGGTACAAGTTCAGCATTAACAAATTACACATACACACACATATATGACTTTTTTTTTCCCCTGCTTTTTAGGGCCACACCCATGGCACATGGAAGTTCCCAGCGAGGGGTCGAATTGGAGCTACAGCTGCTGGCCTATGCTACAGCCACGGCGTCTGCAACCTACACCACAGATCACAGCAATGCCGGATCCTTAACCCACTAAGCAAGGCCAGAGATCGAACCTGCATCCTCATGGATACTAGTCAGATTTGTTTCCGCTGTGTCACAATGGGAACTCCCTTCTTTTCTAACTTTTCTTTAAGTGTTGGCAATTGATCAGACCAAGCTGGACAGACAGCCCTGCCTCACACAGTCTTTCAGGTAATCAAGTTTTATTAATTTTGTTAGTCCACCATCACTAGGGTGTTTTCCCAGTTTTCGTGGTCAATATAAAATCGCGACTCTGTCCATGTTGCATCTTGTGGGAAGAGGGAAAGAAGTGGAGGAGTTTCCGTCGTGGCTCAGTGGTTCCGACTAGGAACCATGAGGTTGCAGTTTCGATCCCTGGTCTTGCTCAGTGGGTTAACGATCTGGCATTGCCGTGAGCTGTGGTGTAGGTCGAAGACTTGGCTCAGATCCTGAGTTGCTGTGGCTCTGGCGTAGGCCAGCAGCTACAGCTCTGATTGGACCCCTAGCCTGGGAACCTCCATATGCCGCAGGAGCGGCCCTAGAAAAGGCAAAAAGACAAAAAAAAAAAAAAAAAAAGAAAAGTGGAGAGCAAACAATAAAATTGAAATGTATCAAGTCAAATTAGCATATATCACACCTGCTCACATCCCAGTGGCCAAAACCTAGTCATGTGGCCACAACTAATTACAAGGGAATAATGAGAAACATGGGCTCTAGTGGGACAGTCCTAACATGAACAGGGATGGGGGCTCTGTTAGTAAAAGGGAACCAGAGAATGGAAGCTGGAGAACAGGAGCAGCCTGCGTCATTGGGCAACGCCTCTGGGAGCCGGGTACTCAGGAGAATCCTTTTCCTCGACAGAACAAGTTTGACCCTTCTGCAGGGGAAACAACTCAAAAGAATCACCCGATTCTGAATCCAGCAAAATGCTCAGGATCTCTGGGTGAGTTCATGGAAGGAGGAAGGAACGACTGGATACTAGCAAGGACAGTAACTGCCTATGTTTCAAGCATATATTTGACATCCTCCCTTACCCTTCACATGCATAAGCAGATATATTTTGTGTATTTGCTTCTGGCCTAACAAAGGACAGTCACAATTTTAAGCATGCCAAATATGGATCCAAAATGTAGTAAAATGAGGAAGCTAGTGAGCTGGAGAGAGGGCTCCATGATCATGCCCCCAGTACCAAGATCCACTCAGTAGAAAGAGCTCCCAAAAGGGGCTGCCACCAGTGTGTGTCCCCCGAGTGAGCTGCAGCTGTCCCTCCACCTCTCCACAAGGCTCTCCAAGACCAGCAGTGTATTCCACCATTCAGTCTTCGGCAAGAAGATGCTATGGAAGTCAGGGAGAAGTAGCTTGGACAAAGGAAGAAATGAAATTGCGATGCAGGTCTGCTGAAACGATAACCAACCTCACCAAGGGCTCTCAATGATAATGATGATGATGATATATGAAGGCAAAGACAATTTTTCCTGGAAACATATAATCAGAGCTAGAGAATTAAAAGGGAAGTTGAATTGCGTGGAGCCCTTATCACCTCCCATTCACCAACAATATACTAGCTAAATAAAAGGATAAATACAGTAGTTGTTTTTTCCAATTTTTTCCAATGTAGTAAAATGAATCATAGGCAAAATATAATTTGCATCAGTTATACAACAGCCTCATGTAAACTAAATTTTAAAAGTGATGGTAAACAAGAGGATAAAAAGAGACCCAAGAATGATGGTAATGCTTGAAAAAGGGAGGGGGGAAGAACCTAAATATTTGTTCATCCATGTAAAGTTGATTTAAGATAATAACATCAACATATATATTTGGTAGGCAGTTCATATGATAAAGTAAAAGACTGTAAATAAAGGAAAAGAGATTTGACAATAGCTTCAGATTTAAAAAAAAAATTATAAATTGGACTTGATACTAAATGAAGAGTTCATAATTAAAAAGGTTTATACCTGTGCTGATATAAAGGGAGTTTTGGACATGAAATATTTATTGTTCTTATGTTGGACAAAATGAAAACATTTTACTGGGTTATACTAAATCTATACAGCTTGCTTTAACCTAAAGAGTTTTTATCATTAGCTATATATGTATTTTAAATCCAAAGTATCAAATTTTTAACCATAAATTTTCTAATAAAAAGATTAAAACACATTTTTGAATTAAAAAATCAACTTTCTTTCCCATATTGCAAGATGGTGGGTAGAAAAAGCTGAGAGGTCAGAATAAAAAGAGAAAAAACCTGAAGCCGAGAAGAATGATGGCGGTGGCAAGGTTCAAAAGGGTAAGAATGTTTAGGGGAAGCCCTGCTGTGGGTGAAACCCTGTCCTGGTCAGAGGAATTAGCAGATATTCCCAGCCAGCTATGTACTCCAGAGAGGCCTTGTGCAAGAAAAGGTATTTTGGAGTTCCCGTCGTGGCGCAGTGGTTAACGAATCCAACTAGGAACCATGAGGTTGTGGATTCCATCCCTGGCCTTGCTCAGTGGGTTAAGGATCCGACGTTGCCTGTGAGCTGTGGTGTAGGTTGCAGAAGTGACTCGGATCCTGCGTTGCTGTGGCTCTGGCATAGGCCGGCGGCTACAGCTCTAATTAGACTCCTAGCCTGGGAACCTCTATGTGCCTTGGGAGCAGCCCTAGAAAAGACAAAAAAAAAAAAAAAAAAAAAAAAAAAAGGTATTTTACAGCTAAATCCTTAGTTGAAAAGAAAAAGGTAAAATTCTTCACCAGAGAAAGAGGGATAGGAGATTACAGAGCAGTGCGAGGTTGATCAGAAAGCTGCGGACGACAAATTCTGTGAAGGATCAAAGCTGTTCCTCAGCTCCAGGGCTACCTCTGCTCTGTCTGCCCTCACAAATCAGTGTTCTAAACTTCTTACAAAGAAAGCTATTAAATAACTGATCCATTAAAAAAAAAAAAAAAAAAAAAACCCAAAACTACTTAACTAAGCAGCTTAAAAGTCAGCTTTCCACACATAATTTAAAGATCTGAATTTTGCTTTTTTTTTTTTTTATTATGATCCCAGCAAATGTTACACTAGAGAAAATGATTGGGAAATACAAATAGATTCATTAAAAACGCAGGCTGATTATTCATATCTACTACATTCAGAAGTATGCCAAACGATTTAGTTATATTGCAAAGCTGTAATTCCTTTCCCTAACAAAGCATTATTTTATAAAATTGTAGTGTTGTATTGATTCAATTTTAATACAAAATACTTATATACACAATATAATATAAAAGTAAACTGTAGTGCCTTCACAAAGGGATATATTAAGGCCCTTTACAAATATACCAATATGTTGACCCAAATTATTTTGTTTTAGATTAAAACAAACAGGCTAAATGTTTCACTTTAAATACCAAAGGGATTTTTGTTTATTTTTGTTTATTAAAGAAAATTTTCTAAAGTACCTAAGGTAACAGCAGCAGCAATATCTAGAAATCCTCCCACTGTATTCTCTAATTTCAACATATTATTAAGTCAGAATAAAACATTTCCACTCACAGTTTTGCACTTCGCAACAGCAGAAGGTAATAACTTTTTAAAAAAGTCAATCTCAAAGTGACTTCTTAGTCATACATTCTATAGTTTCTATTACAAATAAGGTAGAAAAGATACAGCAATAAGGCCTGCCTTAGGACATCACTGGACAATACGTAACTGTATCTACAATTACACAATTATAGAACACATTCCATAAATACTATTGATATGCATAAAAGGGGGTGAGTATAAGAAAGACAGCAAGTTTTTTTAATGAGTGGGAAAATGATTTTAAAAAGAAAACATGAATAATCAATGTTTTCACTCCATTTCAACAGAGAGCATATAGATTTTTGATGTCATTCTCACCTTTTTGGTCAGGAAGCACCAAATTCTATACGGGAAGAACTGGATATAGTTTGGGAATAAGACAGCTAATAAGTACATCCAAACTGTTAAAAATGCAGATGCTAAAGGCTTGTACACTGCTCCAGATAAATACAAAAAGCTTATACGATTAAGAGGAAATTTAAAAGAATATAAAATTTGTAGTGTTTGTTACATTTGAGGAATAAGGGCAACACAAATTTTGTGGTGGCTGCGGGTAGTGGTGGTGAAGACAGCACCTTAGTTTTCCTACAAAGTACACGTAACAAAGTTGGTTTTGTACTGTTTTGCACCATAGTCCAGAAGTAAAACAACTAAGCGGAAACTTAAATAAATCTGACTGAGAAAGCCTGGGAGCAAGAGAGATAATTTTAAAATTTGAGTACTGAGTTAAAGTTCTTGAACTGATATGTTTCAGAGAATTTTAAAGGACTAATCAAATGTTCCATGAAGTGAAGAATGCCATCTTATATAGTGCATTTTCTTACAATTCTCTGAGTAGAAGTCCTTCAGAAATATTTCCATATCAAACCTGTTAACAAGCCAACATCTATTTCAGTGCCCTCAAAATGGTTTGTTTAAAATGTCTGAGTTCTGTACCCACAAGAGAGGCATTCAAAAGGATATCTTATCACATGGTACAGACCTTTTCCCATCATAAATTATCAGTGTTTATACAAGATGTGCTAATTTGAGTACTAATCAGTAAATTTAAAACAAAGTTCTTAGTTTAACATATCAGTGTTCTTATAGGACAGAGGTTCTTAACTAAGAGTTGGTGACAGGTTTCAACAGGTCCCAAATCCCTAAACTGCATGCAACATTTTATGTGTATGTATTGACGTGCATTTTTCTGGAAAGGGAGCCCACAGCTTTCATCAGATTCTCAAAAGGAACAATGACTCCCAAAGACCCACCATTACAGTGGGTTAAGCAATGGTTTACAAGTTGAGCTCTAAGAAGGCCACCTATAAACAAGTGGGAAGTGTGAGCTAATAAATCTTCTCTGCCCTTCCCAATTCGACTGGAACAGCTCTGCCTTTAATTCTACTTAGATATATGATTCCATTAGCTTTTCTATGAAGAAAGCTAAAGGTTTGAAAAAAAATCACTAAAATTATGCTCTTATCCACAAATATTAAGTTTTCATAAAACAATTTCCTATCAGTGGAGCTTAAGAAAAGGAAATAAAATACAAATTTTACTAATGTCAGAATACAGCCCTTTCCCCCTTCCTAAAAGATAAGCTAAATGTATTTTGGTATGAAACCACAAGTCGTCCTTAAAATCTAAGTATTATATATAATAGTAATGCTGAAAAATGTATCCAACCTTAAATAAGTTAGGATTTGAATTTTCCACTATGACCACTAGGTATTTTTTTCCTAATTATTAATGACCACCTTAATTAGGAGTTAAATAGTAAGTTTTCACCAATTAATCTGCCCACAGGTAACATACAGCCAAACAGCCAGATTTTCCTTTGCCAGTAACAATTCGTGTACGCAGCACTGTTCTGAAAGAGGAAATCTATTACCATCACAGATGACATAAATCAGGAGTTCCTGCTGTGGCACAATGGGATGAGCGGCATCACTGAAAGATGCAGGTTCAATTCCTGGCCCGCCAGAGTGGGTTAAAGGATCTTCGGTAGGTTGCAGCTGCTGCTGGGATCTGATCCCTGGCCAGGGAACTCCATATTCCATGGAGCAGCCAAAAAGAAAAAAACAAACAAAAAAAACTGTATAGAAAAAGTCCTTTTCTAGTAAGTATCCAAAAATTTCTAACCAAAGTTTAATATAATATTGAAAGTAATCTCTCTGCTAAGGATGTGGAATTTTTTTTTAATTTCAAATATGAAAGATCTTAGCTTATTTATTTTTTGGCTGCCCCACTGCATATGGAGTTCCTGGGCCAGGGATCAGATCCATCCACAGTTGCGACCTTAACCTGAACACTGCATCACTGCAGTGCTGCAGTGATGCTGAGGATCCTGTTGCACCACAGCAGGGACTCCATGAAAGATCTTAGCTTTGATTATTGAAAAGTTAAATTTATGGCAGCTTTGTTCCCTTTAAAACTGAAAGCAGCATTAAAAGTACCAATACAGAAAGAAAAATGGTAGTGCTTTGCTTCTTTTAAAGCCAGTAATTCTTGAGATACATTAGAAAATTAAATATTCCACAGAGGGGAAAAAAGATAAACTGCATTATTTTTTGTTCTCATGAACATATTGTTTCAACCTTGTATTTATTAGTTCCTAAATGTGAATTATACAGATTACCATTAGTCTAGGAATACTCACCACCATGATGGCTTAATTTCTATAGCTTATTTTTTTCTCCAAAAACAAAGGTATGGGGGAACAAAAAAAAGAGCTCTGTATATGTGGGATATATTTCATATTTGGTTAAAGCAAGGTAAAACTAAAACTGTCTTTCAAAAAAATTTCAAAAATTCTTGTCTTTTAAAATTATTTAGCATTATGTACAAATAGATACCAGGCTCTTCTTTTAAAAAAAGCACTATTTTTTAAGTACTTTAAGTACCAAGAACTGACTATAATATTCAGCTCATAATTTACTTTCTTTATAACAATTTTTTTCTAAGTTACTGATTAAAAAGGCTGAAATAAATTATCATTTTAAAAGGGTTTCCCATAATTTAGGAACATAAAATATTGTACACAGAGCAAATATACAGAGCCCTGTCACACTTGCATAATTTTACTCTGAGTTTCAAAAAACCTTGCATTTCAGGCCTTTTTGCAAATCCTCATTATAATTATTTCCTACTGTGTTAAACATACACTAGATCACGATTTTTGATCTCTGAGCCTGTGTGCTGATCATCTTCATCTGACTGTTGCTGTGAGCCTTGTGAATTAATATATTCATACTCAATAGGCTTTGGATAATTATATGGGTAGCCATTGTCATCAAAAAATCTCCGAAAGGTAAATTCATAGAAAGCATGTTCAGGGTGCTTTCCATTTTTATACCATCCATTGAGAGTGTCATTTACATTTTCTTCCTCATTATCATCACTCCATAACTTATCAGGATCGACAGGATCAAAATTTGATGTATCTGTTGGGTGTGTGATTTTAGGAATGTATGAAGCAGACTGCTGTCTCAGGTCACTGGAGAAATCAATTGTTTTAAAAAACGGATGAGCTTTTATTTCATCAGCACCATTCTTGCCTAAGCGATCTTCTGGTCCTCGGCAGAGTTTAATAATAAGATCAGAGGCTTCAGGACTCAGTTTAGCTTGTGGTGGGATATGAAGAGATGTTTGCCAGTTGATTACCTTTAAAGAAGATTTTCACAAATTAGGAGGAAAGAAGAAAACCAAAAATTTCCTTTCCTCAAGTTTTATATGAAAAAGCCTTATGGACAACTTGGGATTTTTATCTCACCCTCTTTACTTTTAACAATGAATCACTGGTGGAAAATAACCTTTCCTCCCATTCTTTCCTCTCCAGGCAACTTATACTCATATTACATGACTCCCTTTAGGTTTCAGCTCCCCTCCTAAGCCCTTCTACCTATGGTAGAAATGACTTTCTTTTGTGCCTCCCCGGTTTGATACATTTACTTGTATCATAGTATCTTTAACACTGTGTGGTACCTATTTATATCTGTGTCTGGTTATAGCATAAAATTCCATAATGCTTTAGACCATGTTTTGTCTCTGCATTTCCTAGTGCTTGGCAAACTGCCTGGCACATAATTAATAGAATAGATATTCAATGGAGTACCCATTGTGGTGCAGTGGAAACAAATCTGATAGGAATCATGAGGTTGCAGGTTTGATTCCTGGCCTTGATCAGTGGGTTAAGGATCCGGCGCTGCCATGAGCTGTGGTATAGGTGGAAGATGTGGCTCGGAACCCTCACTGCTGTGGCTATGGTGTAGGCCGGCAGCTGCAGCTCTGATTTGACCCCTAGCCTGGGAACCTCCACATGCCACTAGTGCAGCCCCAAAAAGCAAATATATATATAATAATACATATTCAATAAATAATCCTGTTTTGAATAAACTGGAATGAAGGAGGAAGGAAGAAAGGAAGGGAAGGAACGGGGTAGGTAGCTCATAAATATTAAATAAATGAACCTCATCTTCCTTATTCATACAGGAGCTTATCAGAGCTATACAGGGAAGAAAATTAACCCCCCTCTTCTAGTGTTGTTCATCTTAGAGTCTTCTAGAAAGGGAAATGCCTCAACTAATAACAAATAATATTTCTTTGGATTCATTTTGGAAAAAAACCCCATGATAGTCGTTATTTATGCCTGGTTCCATATCTATTTCAAATAGAGGAAATGAAAATATACAATCAGCTGGATGTTCTTTATTTAAAGTTACATTCAGGATTTTTTAGTAAGGTAAAAAAATAAAGGCATAGCAAAAAAAAAAAAGATTCAGTTAATCTAAAGATCAAATTCATTAGAGATTAATGTAGACTGAAGCTCAGAGACAAAATAAATGGAATAAAAAAAGAAAAAAGCATACGAGACATGTAGGACAATATCAAATGTCTACCATGGATACTAATTCAAATCTCAGAAGGAGAGAAGGAAACAGAAGAAATCTCTGAAGAGGTAATAACAGAGAATTTTCCCAAATTGGTGAAAGTCATAAACTCTTAATTCAAGCAGCTCTGTGAACCTGAATCAAGAGGAATGCAAAGAAGAAGCAAACCTAGGCAACATCATGGTAAAACTGCAGAACAGCAAATTTAAAAAGAAAAAAAATCCTAAAGCAGAAAGACAGTTCTAGTTCTAAGTAAGATGCAATAGTTGTACTTCGCCCTGACTTTCCTCTGAATATAGATAGCTACACCAAATGGACAGAATGCATGAAGCAGCTACCTGAGGATCCTGAAAAGGACACAATAACAGGCAACCTGGAGACAAGGATGCGAATTTGAAGCACCAATCAACCGGTGGTGCATTTACCATTTTTTTCCTCTAATATACTCTGGCCTGGACTCGAGATAGCCCAGACCCTGAAGAGGTTTAACACAGACGGAGTGAGTTCCAGGAAAAGCCCCCTCTGCACAGGCTCAGGGAGGGAAAGGAACTTCCTGGCCATAAGAGGTGCAATAAGGGCCACCTCAAACTTTGAGAGAGGGGACCCTTCCTTGCCGACTGAAAATCAAATCACACAGAAAATGGTCCCAAGAAGATGGATCGAATCCCTGTTACTTTTTTTTTTTTTCACTCTTTCTGTCCACTCACTACTCTGTCTGGATATAGGCACAGACATGAGACATGTATGGCAGAAGAGGATAAATAAAGCATTATTTTTCTGGTCAAAGGACTGAAAAAGTAAGCCAGAAGGAACTGCAAAGAACCTAGGACATAGCAGAGAAAGAGGAGGTTGGGAAATCAACCCCGTAAAGTTATTTACAAACTGCTGGGCTCACCTTCAAATTCTGTGTGGATCTAACCCCAAAGAGCATATCAAAGACTCTGAGAACTGAACTAAGGAAAAGACTACAGATCAGGGAGAGAGCTGTCCAGTCATGCAAAGGCTTTGATAACAAAACTTACAATGAAATCACAAGCCAATAAAGGCTCATTGGAACTTGTAGTCTATATCCAACCAGGTTTATTGCTCGCCAAAACAATATCAACACTGCCCATAAGATTTAAATAAGAACCAGCATCTCATTAATATTCAAAATGTCCAGGATATAACCCACAATTACTAGGCGTACAAAGCACCATGACAATTTCAATCCAAGGAAGTTCCTGGGGTGGCTTGGCAGTAACGAGCCTGACTAGTATCCATGAGGATGTAGGTTTGATCCCTGGCCCTGCTTAGTGGATTAAGGATCCAGAGTTGCCATGAGTTTTGGTATTGGTCACAGATGTGGCTCAGATCCTGTATTGCTGTGGATGTGGTACAGGGCGGCAGCTGCAGCTCCGATTTGACCCCTAGCCTGGGAACTTCCATATGCTGCAGGGTGTGACCCTAAAAAGCAAAAAAAAAACTTCAATCCACATAGGAAAACAAAACTAATAATGTCAGTGTTGACAAGACACTGATGTTAGAATTATCTGACAAAGACTTTAAAGTAGCCATTAAAAAAATGCTCTAGGAGTTCCTGCTGTGGTGCAATGGGTCAATGATCTGACTTGTCTCTGTGGAGGTGCCAGTTTGATCCTTGGCCCAGTGTAGGCTGTAGTTCTGGCTCAGATTTGATCCCTGGCCCAGGAACTTACATATGCTGCAGGGGCAGCTGAAAAGAGAAGAAAAAAAAAATATATATATATATATATATGAATACTCTTGAAATGAAAGAAAGTCTGAGAAAAGAAACTGAAGATATGAAGAGGTTCCAAGTGGAAATTTAGAACTAAAGAATACTACAACCAAAATAAAAGCTCAGTGGATGGGCTCAATAGCAGAATGGAAATGTCAGAGGAAAACAGTGAATTTAAAGAAAAGTCAATAGAAACTATGCAATCTGAGCAACAGAGAGGAAAAAGTTTGGAAAATATGAGAACCTTGGGAACCTGTGGGACTATACCAGAAGGTCTAAGATTGGTGTTATTACAGCTACAAAAGGAAAAAGTATGTGGTGCAGAAAAAATATATGAAGAAATAATGGCTGAAAATTCCCCAAATCTGATGAAAGACAAACCTGTAAATTTAGGATCCTCAGAGAAACCAAACATGATAAGCCCTAAGAAATCCATGCCTAGACAAATCATAATTACAACACTGAAAGCTAAAGAAAATCTTGTAAGTGGCCAGTGAAAAACGATGCATTACTTGCAGGAACAATGATTTGAGTGACTGTAGATTTTTCTCTATTTTTGTTTGACTGCGCCCACGGCATGTCGAAGTTCCTGCGCCAGGGATCAAACCTGCTCCACAGCAGTGACCAGAGTCACTGCAGTGACAATGCAGGATTCTTAACCCACTGCACCATAAGGGAACACCTGAATGACTGTAGATTTCTCATAGGCCAGGAGGAATAGGATAACTTCTTAAAGTGCTGCAAGAACTGAATCCCAAACCTGTTCTAGGGAGTTCCCGTCGTGGCTCAGTGGTTAACAAACCTGACTAGGATACATGAGGATACAGGTTCAATCCTTGGCCTCACTCAGTGGGTTAAGGATCTGGTGTTGCCATGAGCTGTGGTTTAGGTCACAGACTCAGCTCAGATCCTGAGTTGCTGTGACTGCGGTGTAGGCCGGCAGCTGTAGCTCTGATTTGACCTCTAGCCTGGGAACCTCCATATGCCAAGGGTGTGGCCCTAAAAGGGAAAAAAAAAAAAAAAAAAAGGAACTGATGTTGCTGAAGGCTGAAGTGTAGATTGCAGATGCGGCTTGGATCCTGTGTTACTCTGGCTGTGAATTAGGCCGGCTGCTATAGGTCCGATTTAACCCCTAGCCTGAGAACTTCCATATGCCATGGGTGCAGCCCTAAAAACAAACAAACCTGTTCTAAAATATTTGCCAAAGATAGAAGAGATATGATATAGAAGGAATCTTAAAACATCAGGAATGCAAGAAAAGCAAGGAAAATGCTAAATACCTGGGTAAATATAAATGACTTTTTCTCATCTCGAGTTCTTTAAAACAAGCTGATAAAATAACCTCTTGGATCTGGCGTTGCTGTGAGCTGTGGTGTAGGTCACAGATGCAGCTCTGATCCCGAGTTGCTATGGCTGTGGTGTGGGCTGGCCGCCTTAGCTCCAATTAGACCCCTAGCCGGGGAACCTCCATATTCCACGGGTGTGGCCCTAGAAAAGACAAAAAACCCAAAACAGAACAAAAAAAAAAACTCTTGGATGAGGTCGAATGGGGTTTTAAATGTATATAGATGTAATGTATAAGATAACTAAAACAGAAAGGGTAGAGAATAAAGGGACCTACATGGTAGTAAGGTTCTACACTGAACTTTTAGTAGTAAGGTATCAATTCAAAGGAGACAAGGAAAACTTAGCACGTGTTCTGAAATCACTAAAACAATGTCTAACAAAACTATACACAGAGATAACGGTCAAAAACACAGCAGCAGGGGAGTTCCTCTTGTGGCTCAGGGGGTTAAGGACCCAACACTGTCTCTGTGAGGATGTGGGTTGGATCCCTGCCTCAGTTAAGGATCTGGTGTTGCCATAAGCTATGGTGCAGGCCTCAGCTGCAGCTCTGATTCAACCCAAGAATTTCTATATGCCACAGGTGAGGTTGTAAAAACAAACAAAACAGTAGAGGGAGATCTCACAAAAACTGGCGAATCGGAAGCCTCACTGGTCAGTGCTTCCACAAAAAACCCATTAAACTGGGAAAAAAAACAAACTATTATCGTAATCAACTGTTTTGGAACTCTGGAACCTGATCAGACACTTAGAGCAACAAAGAGAGTTCTTCATGAAGAGGAAGGCTGCTAAAATTTGGTAAGAGAGCAGTGTGCACAAACCAACTACCATTCACCACTCCTCGGCTCCACTGTACTCATGGAGGGGCAGCCCGTTTTCTTGGAATGGCTGTATGGTGCCAAGGTGGGTAGTAAGGACCTTGCCTTCCAAAAATTTGAAGTTGTGCATTTTGGTTGGTCTTGGGGACTGGCTGAGGAACCAGCCCAGAGGCCTGTCTTTCTTTTGACCCTCTCAAATATTTAAAGAGACAGACATGCTTTTCTTTTTGGATCCAGACATAGAAGAAAATATCTATCAGGTTATTTGGCTTAGTCTGTTTCTTTGAGTTTTGAGAGTTATATTCTAAATATGTGATCTACAAATATTTTCTCCAAAATCCTGGCTTGTCTTTTCATTGTCTTGACTGTGTCATTGGTTGGCTGAAAAGTTTTAAACCCCCCTCACCCCTCTGCACTCGTGGCATGGGAAGGTTCCTAAGCTAGGGATCAAACTCCCACCACAGCAGTGACCCAAGCCACAGTCCTCACAATGCTGGATCCTACCTGCTGACTACCAGGGGATCTCTGAAAGGTTTTAATTTTGATGTGGTCCAATTTCTCAACTTTTTCTTTAATGGGTCATGATTTTGATGTCATTTCTAAGAACTTTCACCTAACCCCAAGCCACAGATTTCCTCCTACATTTTCTTCTAAAGTAAAGCTCTATGTTTTATCTTTAGAGCTATGACCCACTTTGAGTTAATCTTTGTTTGGCTTTTGGTTTCTTTTTGGTTTTTGTTTTTGGCCATACCTGTGGCATGCGAAGTTCCCTGGACCAGGGATCAAACCAGTGCCATAGCAGTGACTCAAGCCACAGAAGTGACAATGCCAGATCCTTAACCCACTGGGAAGGGAACTCCCCAGTCTGAATTAATCTTTGTGTAAGGTGTGAGGTTTATGTTGACATTCAGTATTTTTTTATATGGTTGACCAATTTTTCCATCTCCATTTGCTGAAATACTATCTATCCCTTCTTCCATTTGCATCTTTGTCAAAGATTAAATGGCCATATTTGTGTGCTCCTTTGTATTTTTTTCTCTTTAGGGCCACACCTTGGCATACAGAGGTTCCCGGACTATGGGTAGAATTGGAGCCACAGCTGCCGGCCTACACCACAGTCACAGTAATGCCAGATTTGAGCTGCAACTATGACCTGTGCTGTAGCTTGTAGCAACGCCAGCTCCTTAACCCTCTGAGTGAGGCCAGGGATAGAACCCACATCCTCATGGACACCGTGTTGGGTTCTTAACCTGCTGAGCCACAACAGGAACTCCATATTTGTGTGTTCTTACTTTTCCATTCACTATCCTGTTCCATTAGCTGTGTGTGTATACTCTTACCAATACAGCTTGTATTACTGTAACATCATAGTAAGTCTTAAAATCAAGTAGTTGATTCCTCTTTGTCCTTCTTTTAAAAAAAATTCCTATCAAGATCCTTTGTCCATTCATGTACATTTTAAGAACTGATTCATCTGTTTCAACAAAAACCCATGTTGGGAATTTTTACTGGATTTGAGTTAAATCTGTATTATTTTGAAGGAAATTGATAGCCTTACTATGTTAAGTCTTCCATCCATCACATAGTATGTTTCTCCATTTATTAAGATCTTGACTTTTTTTTCATCAGAATTTGCTTGTTGCTTTTGGCATTCAGATTTGTTTGTGTTCCGTTAGATACATCACTAAGAGAACTACAGGTATAATATAACCTAATACTATACTTAATAGAATTACATCTAAGTAGTTTATTTCGGGACATCTACCATAAATGGTATTGTTTTAAAATTTCAGTCTCCAGTTGTTCACTGCTTGACTACAGAGATACGACAGACGTTTATTGTTACCATTATCCTCCACAACTTTGCTAAACTCACTTATTAGTTCTATGATGTTTTTCAGATTTCCTGAGATTTTCTATACAGAAAATTATGTTATCTGTGAATAAAGGAAGTTTTAATTTTTTCCTAATCTTTATGCCTTTTATTTCTATTTTTTGTTATATTACGTTGGCTAAGACTTCCAGAATTATGTTGAACAAGACTGGTTAGAATAGATATCTTTACTTTGTTCTGGATCTTAGGGAGAAAGCATCCAATTTTTCACATGCAGCGCCCACATAATCATATATATATTTATACAGATGCATATGTTTACATATATATGAAAATCAAGGTGAAATAAAGATAATTTCAGACGAGGTAATGACACAAACCTGAGAATGCATTAGCAGTAGACTTGTACTAAAAGAAATTCTAAGAGAGTTTAAATAGAATATATTAAATGCAATGACAGAAGTTATACTTGAGGGGAGCACTACAGTAGTGATATCACAAGACATTCTCGGAGAATGATTAAAAATGATCATAAGTGAACCAGAAAGGGAGGAAAGGAGTTTCTGCTGTGGCAGAGTGGGTTAAGAATCTGACTGTGGCAGTTTGGGTCAGAATAGAGTGTGGTGGTGTGAGTCTGATCCCTGGCCTGGGGCAGTGGGTTAAAGGATTTGGCATTGCTGCAGCTGTAGTGTAGGCTGCAGCCTTCAGGAACTTCCCTATGCTGTGGATGCGGCCATTAAAAAAAAAAAAAAAAAAAAAAAAAGAAAGGAAGAAAGAAAGAAAGGGAGGAAAGCTGTAAAACATGGGAGAGGAGGAAAGAAGGACATTCTAGACAGAGGGAATGGGATGAAGAAAGAAACAGAGGACAAATTTGGACTTTAATCCACAGACAAGGGCCACTAAAGGTTTTTTTTTCAAGGGTCACATCAGTGGCATACAGAAGTTCCCAGGCTTGGAACTTCTATATGTCACAGCCACAGCAATGTGGGATCCAAGCTGCATTTGTGACCTAAGCCACAGCTTGAGACAAGATCAGATCCTTAACCCACTGAGCGAGGCCAGGGATCAAACCCACTTGCTCACAAATATTAGTCAACTTTTTAACCCATTGAGCTACAACAGGAACTCCCACTAAAGGTTTTTTTTTAATTAAAAAAATTTGTCTTTTTAGCACTGCACCAGTGGCATATAGAAGTTCCCAGGCTAGGGGTCAAATCAGAGCTGTAGCTGCCGGCCTATGCCGCAGCCACATAGGATCTGAGCCACATCTGCGACCTTCATTGCAGCTCATGGCAATGTCAGATGCCTAATCCACTAAGGGAGGCCAGGGATCGAACCCGCATCCTCATGGATACTAGTCCGGTTCGTTATCGCTGAGCCGCAATAGGAACTTCTAAAGGGTTTTTAAATGGGACAACTTATGGTCAAAATCATGACAAGCTTCTCATTTAAGTGCCAGAGGTAATTTCAAGTGGAGATACAGACATTTGTTTGTAGTTTGGGGCTAGAATGTGCATGGAAGGAAAGGAAATGTACAAAGCCAGTAGTCAATAGAAAGACAAGGAGCAAACTGGAATAAAACTTCAAAAGGTCCTAAAACTTTCTATGAGAATGAAATATGAGTGTAGTACATGAGTGAGGAAGGATACAAGAATACGCTAACAGTGATGTGATGGAGATGAGTTCATGCATGGCATTTTAGTGGGCTCCTCTATCTGTACAAATTCATTCTTTAGTTCTAGATTAAGACGCTCTAAGTAAAGGACTGATAAAGGTCTACGCTCTAAGTAAAGGACTGATAAAGGTCTACGGTGTTGGGACCTCTTAACTCTTTCGGTACAGATTTTCTATCTTACCTTCATTTGTGTTTCAAATGGTGTTTGTGCCAAGAAAGGAGGTTGTCCCACCAACATTTCAAAAAGAATGACACCAACACTCCACCAATCACATAACTGTGTATAGCCTAAAATGAGATACCAAAGTTATGGTTATTCATAAGCACTTTAAAAAAATGCTCAGAATATAATCAAAGTTAATATTAAACCACCAATTTATACTGTAAAATTAATACTTTTATTATAAACTTGAAAAATAAGTGATATTCTAATGTAAGTTTCAGTTGATCTAAAGGCATATTATTTATGAAACAAACATTTTACCTGTTCGTAACAACACTTCAGGTGCAATATAATTGGGAGTCCCAACCAAAGAATGTGCTAGACATCGTTGGTGCTGGCGTGCAGCTCTCCGCTCTAATGGTTTCAGTCTATCACCACATCGACAGTTAGAGGGGTCACCCCATTCATTACTGAAATCCATGCTATCTTGTCGTGGATGGTCACCTGTATAGTAAAAAAATAAATGAACAAAAATAACAAGAACAAGAGTAAACCTTGAGTCTGTTTACTCTTTTGACATCGTGATTTAGAGTTAACAACACTCTCCCCTGTTGACAAGACATAATGTATGCCATATCACTGATGGTGTTTATTAATGACTAGGGCCTGCACTCTTGAAATATCAATAGGAAAAGTTCTATGCTAGGAAAAATTAGCCTAAGATGCAGTAATTTGCTCAATATTAAATGATGACAATAAAGTCATGAGTGGGTAGGATTGAGAATTTGTTTTCCAGATTGCTCCCCAATACTATTCTGGACAAAGTTTCAAACATACTAGATTTGTGTTTCATTCATTAAGAAAAAGACAATGATAATAATAAAGGCAGTATTTTTCTCTCAGGCAGCTTCTCTGTAGGAAATACAGACACACACGTGTATGTAAGAAACATGGTGATGCCTCCCATGCAGACCATCAGCAGGGGGTGATATGGCAAAGTGTGCTGAGGTGGCTTGGAAAGACCAATTTAGGTGACATCTGTAAACAAATAAGAGGAACTCAAGTATAGTTCAAAAACCAGAGCAAGGCATTCTACATGCTCACAACAGCACCTGGGAGTTCAGCATGGTTAGTAGAGCAGAGAATGTAGGCGAGGACGTGGGAGCCCGTGCATATGGGTTTCGCAAGCAAAAGAAATGGTTTGCCTTTTACTTCAAATACAGTGGGAAGAGGGAGTTTCCATTGTGGCTTAACAGAAACAAATCTGACTAGTATCCATGAGGACGCAGGTTTGATCCCTGAGCTCACTCAGTGGGTTAAGGATCTGGGTTGCCATGAGCTGTGGTGTAGGTTGCAGAAGTGGCTCAGATTTGGCTGTGGCTGTGGCTGTGGCGTAGGCCTGAGGCTATAGCTCCCATTCGATCCCTAGCCTGGGAACCTCCATATGTTGCAGGTGCGGCCCAAAAAAGACAAAAAAAAAAAAAAAAAAAAAAAATACAGTGGGAAGATACTAGAGACTTTGAGGCAAGAGAATGGCAAGATCTGACTGATGTTTAGAAGAGAAAATTTTAACTGCTATATAAAGAATATATTATAGGGAGGACAAAGGTGAAAAGAGACCATATAAGAGGCTATTAAAGTTAAGCTTGGACTATGATGGTGCAGATGAAGAAGAGTAAACAGATTCAGGATACATTTAGAGGTAGAGTAAGCAGGTAAAAAAAGAGAATCAAGATATCTAGGTGGGTGGTGGTAGTACAATTTATTAAAAGGGAGGAGGAACAAATACGGAGGGGGAGAAATTAAGAGTTGTTTGTTGGCAATGTTAAGTGTGAAAGGCCTATTAAGAATCCTTGGGAGAGGGAGAGGCAACTTCTGAAGAGAGATTTTCAAGTCATCAATGTAGCAACAACAGTAATTAAAGCCATAACCAGATGAAATCACCTAGGAGAAGAATATCTGAAATTAACCTAATTGTAATAATCATCTGGGATGTTTGGTAAAAATACAATTTCTACACTCCAGTGAAGATTTTCAAGCAGAAGACTGAAATAGAGCCTGAGAATCATATTTTTAAGATGAACTCAAAGTAATTCAGGTGACTCTAGGGAGAGATTAAATTATGTTAAACTGAACATTACAGTAGGTTCAGGAACGTCAGTTCTTTTTACTTAGAACTACTAAGCAGTTCAATCCACTTGCGTTTGCAGAAACACAGGAGGTCAATAATATTTACCTCAGAGGACTTCTGTGAGCATTAAATTAGCCTATATGTAAAGCACCTAGTCATAGTGAGCATTCAGCAAATGTTAGATGGACTTCCATTAGTGCTTGGAGGGATCTTGTGAGGCAACGTGATATAGTAGAAATAACGTGGGCCCTATCATCAGACAAACCTGGGTTCAAAGCCTAGCCCTTATACTTATTTTCTGACTGTGGGCAAGTTTCTTATTCTAAGCCTCAGTTTCTTCATTCTGCCTTACAGTGACGTTGTGAGGATTAACCACAATCATGTACATAAAATGTTAAAGTTAAGCAAGTTGTGTAAATCATACAATGGAATCCTAAATAGCTATGAAAATAAATGCTACATGCAGGAACACAGAGGACTCTCAAATAAAAGAAGTCAACATAGATGAATACATATGGAATGATTACACTTAAATAAAGCTTGAAGAGTAGGCAACATGAAATACATTGTTTAGGGATGTATATACATATGTGGTGAAAGTATAGAGAAAAGAAGTGATTATAAAGCCCTGAAATAAAGGTTACCTCTGTAGAAGAAAATGATTTTTCAGGGTCTTCAAAAGTACTAATAATCTAGATCTTCAGCTGAATGATGGGTATGGAGCTTCGTTTAAAAATTACTTTCAGGAGTTCCTGTCGTGGCACAGTGGTTAACAAATCCTACTAGGAACCATGAGGTTTCGGGTTCGACTTCTGGCTTTGCTCAGTGGGTCAAGGATCTAGCGTTGCTGTGAGCCGTGGTGTAGGTCGCAGACGCGGCTCGGATCCAGCTTTGCTGTGGCTCTGGCATCGGCCAGAGGCTACAGCTCCGATTAGATCCCTACCCTGGCAACCTCCATATGCCGCGGGAAGCAGCCCTAGAAAAGATAAAACAAACAAACAAATAAATAAATAAATAAAATAAAAATTACTTTCAGGAGTTCCCGTCCTGGTGCAGCAGAAACAAATCCGACAGGAACCATGAGGTTGTGGGTTTGATAACTGGCCTTGCTCAGTGGGTTAAGGATCTGGTGTAGCCATGAGCTGTGGTGTAGGTCACAGACGCGGCTTAGATCTGGTGTTGCTGTGGCTCTGGGGTAGGCTAGAAGCTACAGCTCCAATTCGACCTCTAGCCTGTGAACCTCCATATGCCGCAGGTGCAGCCCTAAAAAGGTAAAAATAAATAAATAAATAAATAAAAATTATTTTCAAAATATTGTTAAAATTTGAATGTTAACATTTCAAATTAACAAAATGTAAAGGGGTTAACAAAAATGCTAATGATATTTAGATATAATTAATCCTAACATTCATTTTGTAAGTCTTAAGTGTCTAAGGGATTCACCCACATTTATCCAACAGAGTTGAGACCTGACCCAAGACTTCTGGCTTCTATCCAGTGATAATACCATTTTATATGTTGCTGCATTAATAAACTGTATAAATATGTACAAATTTTATGATTTTACTCACCACTCTGATAGTACTTAGAATCATGTGTCCATCTGAAGCCAGTGCAGAGGCCGAAGTCAGTCAATTTAATGTGACCATCACGATCAATCAAAATGTTATCAGGTTTAATATCTCTATGAATAAAACCCATTTTATGAACACTTTCAACTGCACAGGTAAGTTCTGCTATGTAGAACCGTGCCAGATTTTCTGGAAAGATGCCCATTCTAATTAATAGGCTCATCATATCACCCCCAGGAATATAGTCCATTACAAAGTATAAATTGTCCTTATCTTGGAATGAATAGTAAAGACGAACTACCCATTCGTTGTCAGCTTCGGCCAGGATATCTCTCTCAGCTTTAACATGAGCAACTTGATTTCGAAGCAGAACATCTTTCTTTCGAAGAGTTTTTGTTGCATACAAAGCCTTAGTATCTACTTTTCTTGCTAGACAGACTTCACCAAATGCTCCTATTCCTAATGTCTTTATCTTCACAAACATAGACTTGTCCATTTTAGCCCTTTTAAGACGGATGTAATTAGACTCTTTTTGGCAAAGCATCTTTCTCATTTGATCTTGGGCATCTTGAGATAATCCAACCTAGGCAAATAAACTAAATATTAAATGAGGAATTATCTTCTATACTGAGTATTAAGAAATCGCTTGGAAAAAATTCAGGCATATATTTAAAGGTTAAATGCATAATAATTTTTAATAAAGCATGTTAGAAATCTAGAATATATTTCAGAGAAAATTATCAAAAGTGCAGCCTAAGAGATAGTTAACAGGATATACAAAGTGAGTTATATATGCAGTCTGCTGTGGACAGCAAGAAGACATCAATGGTCAGCTTTCTACTCCTCTCTAATGCACTCAAAAAAATGCTCCCAGTGCAATAACCAAACATGTTAACATGCACCCTCATCTCTCTCTCCATGCATATTCAACCCAAACTACATAATTAGATTGCCTTCATCATATGCTTCTCTTTGTGGAATGCCTAGGAGTACACAGTCCCTTACAGAGTATAAATTGTCCTTATCTTGGAATGAATAGTAAATGAATTAATTTTATCCTTCATGAAAAGAAATTCTTCCACTCCAGGCTCATTTATTCTAAAATACTGATGTATTAAGAACAAAAGAAATGTCTTCTCTAACCTAAACCCTCATTAAATAGTCAGTCTTTCCTTTTGTAACTCTCAGGGCATCGGGGTAATAAGGGTAGGACTCACAGCCACCACTAACGCAAAATGCAAAGGGTATGTCATGTCTTAGTTAAAAGGGACAACTTGTTTGATTACAAGGTATCTGTTAGATATTCTGCAACACTTCAAAGAATAGTCAGTGTGACTTATGAAGATTAACAAAAAACCAAATTCTAAGTACATATGGAATACCTAAATTTAGATGGAAGGAACGGTTTATTTTTGACTAGTTAATAAATAATTTAAGGATTTAAATAGAAAAAGAATTTGATTTGAAAGGTAGAGTATAATTCTAGAAATGCAAAACTAATTAAAATATAGCAACCTCATGCTTCTGTTAGGATGCACATTTGCATGCAAAATCTTTTAAGAAAGGTGGCATGCCAGACTTAGTATAGAACTGTTTCTCTTAAAATCTTACTTGCCTACACAGTAATGGAGGCTACAGAAGTCAGCAAAGCTTCCAACACCATAAAAGTATAAATCAGCTATTAGTGAAAGTGAAGAGGAAAAAGGAAAAATAAACTAAGAAAATACATACAGACAAGACCTTAGTAAGAAATCCTAAGAGCTAAAATGCGGATCAGTTATATAGGTAATCATGGTATTTCTCATCTAACAAAATTCAACTTATAGCAGGAATAACTACACTGTGAAATCAGATTTAGAAAAATTATTTTGCGAGAATGGCTCTCAGAAGTTCCCGTTGTGGCTCAGCAGGTTTTGAACCCAACTAGTATCCATGAGGATTCGGGTCCATCCCTGGCCTCAATCAGTGGGTTAAGGATCCGGTGTTGCTTAGCTATGGTGCGGGTCACAGGTGCAGCTCGGATCTGGCATTGCTGTGGCTATGGTATAGGCCGGCAGCTGTAGCTCCGATTTGACCTCTCGCCTGGGAACTTCCATATTCTATTGCAGGTGCAACCCTAAAAAGCAAAAAAAAGAAGAATGGCTCTCACCGGAGCTCCCACTGTGACACAATGGGATGGGCAGTATCTTGGGAGCTCTGGGACACGGGTTCAATCCCCAGCCTGGCAGAGTGGATTAAGGATCTGGCGTTGCCACAGCTGCGGCTTAGGTTGAGACTGTGGCTTGTATCTGATTCCTACCTGGGAGCTCCTTATGCTTCGGGTTGGCCAAAAACTTAAGAAAAAAAAAAAAAAAAAAAGAAAGAAAAGAAAAAAAAAAGAATGCTTCTCACAAATTTAAGCCTCTTGGATTCTGAGCAATAGCAGATTAGGAGTCAAACCTTTGAACTGTAAACATATGATAAAAATAATAATGGTAATATAATATCTAGTGAAGTGATCGATATGGAACTACAACAGATATTAAGCTACAGTAAGTGTTTACTTATTCTGATCTCCTTTTTAGTAGAGTTTGGTTTAATAATTTCAGTACATTTTTCTAGACATTATAAAAATAAAATCAGAAGGGAAAATAAATGAAAGGAGATGTCTCTGACACTTCTTGTAAGACCAACCTAATGAAAATCCCCCAAGTCCCAAACCTACTCTTAAGTAAAAATAAATGTTTCATAAGTTTTTCAAGAGTTGGGACCTAGATAATTCTAGTTTATTTTGAAATGTAAGATAACATGTAACCTCCAGAAAAGAGCCCTTGCTCCAATTTCCATTAAAGGGATTATTCATACCTAAACAGCACATTTTAATTTTTCTTTTTAATTTATTACAACTTTATTATAGGAAATTGAGTACTTCTTGAAAGACTAAAATAAAATGCTATATAACTAAAGTACTTTAATGTTTACTGACTTTTAAATAATTGATAATATATTTAGCAGAAAAATAAAGAAAAATACTGGACCATAACATTTTAAAATAAACACCAAGCATATACATAATCAAGTGTAAAAACGGACATTTTAAAAGGTTTTACCCGCATCATTTCGTTCTCTAATTGTTTTTTGCGATGTAGACGCTGTTGATGAGATTTGAGTACATTTTCTACATGTTGCTCCATAAAGAATTTAAACGCCTGAGGAGAATAACTTTGAATACGCGATTCCCTCCGCTCTTCATCTTTCTTGTTTTTCCTAACGGTGATAGGTGAGGTGGTAATCTGTTTCTTTTCTTTATCTCCATTATCAACATTTTCATAATTTTTTTCAGCCTCGTCTTCCTTGGACAAGGTCGGCTGATCCTCTTTGCTAGATTTATTGACTGATTCATACGGAGGGACAGATGGGTTTTGGTGGAGCAGATGTTTTGGATAAGGTGGTGGTGGACCTTGATAGTTTGGAGCTTCAGCAACAGGTGGCATAACGGTCATATTTGAAGCAGTACCCTCAGAAAAGGGACTAGGTTGAACAGTTTGGATTGGCTGTGGTATCCAAGAAGGGTGCGTGGGTGCTAAAGCAGTCTGTAACTCTGGTTTTAATACACGTATACTTTTCACAGGCTGCTGAATGGGAGCTGGTGTAATAGCAGTGACTGTGGTAGCCGAAGGCTGAGAATTAGCAGAATGACTTGTTCTATTTCCTAATGGGTTATTAAAAGAATTTGACCTCACTGGTATGTTAGGTTGCCATGCAGGGATTTCATGCCCACTGTTCGGGGATGACTGGGTTGGAGCAGAAGATGACTGAGGCCAAGCCGTTTGCAGTCCGGGTACGTTAATGTTATAAAGTTCCATGTTATGACTATTTCTGTTTGGCACCATCATAGACTGAGGAATATTTCCATTAGTATATGATGAAGGAGTAGCAGAGCCTCCTGTCTGTAAAGCAGAAGGGCTCTGTCCATTAGTTGGGGTCAGGGGATACGGAGGGGGTGGCTGCCGATTCACAGCAGCAGGAACAACATTTTGGTGCATCATAAAGTCAGTCTGACCACTACTGTTCTGAATTCCAGGTCTCCCTGGTGGAAAGTTATATTTGTTAGAACTCTGCATGATGATTGGTTGTCTGCCAACAGGCACAGAATTAATGCCTCTTTGTCCCTGATTAGGAGGATTCATTGGGGACGTGTTAAGAGGTGGTGGAGGATAGCCCTCTTGCCAGGCTCCAGGTGGAACAGGAGAGATTCGGGAGATGACATATTCCATGTTTCCAGAATAGCGCTTTGTCTGAGAGTTTGGTTCCCATGATGGGGGAGGCGGAGTTGTACCTCTTGGAGGGGGAGTCTGGCCTCTTGGAGGTGGTGGAGGAGTGACACTCCTTACTTGAGGAGGTGGTGGGGGATTCACTCTCTGTCCGTTGCTAGGATGAGCTTGAGAGAATGCTGTTATACCAGATCCTGACAAAGGTCTTCCTACATCTGTCTGTGAGTTGGGACTTTCAGAACGATAGGCAACACTTTCTCCTAGTGGTGGGCCATGTCTCTGAGGAACTAAGGATTCTTTAGAGCCTTTCCAGCTTTGTTTGCGGTTAACTGATTGTTGCACATTCCCTATGGTAATAAAATAGACAAAATAAATATTTTTAACTTTTTACTACTAAATGATAATTCTCTTTCAAGAATTACAAAAATAAAATTTCAGTATATGGTTTTATTTTACCTTTCAAAACCTCTCTTTATTTTTGACTAGGTAACACACACACACACACGTTTGTATTTTTACGGCTGCACCCATAGCATACGGAAGTTCCCAGGCTAAGGGTCCAATCGGAGGAGTAGCTGCCAGCCTACGTCACAGCCACAGCAACTCCAGACCTGAACCATGTCTGATCTACACCACAGCCCACAGCAAGGCCAGATCCTTAACCCACTGAGTGAGGCCAGGGACTGAAGCCACGTCCTCACGGATACTGGTCGGGTTTGTTACCACTGAGCCACGATGGGATGCCTCGACTAAGTAATATATTTTCATAACTCAAAATTCAAGAGGTACAAAAGAATACCCCCTCTGTCCCTTAACCAACTGTTTTCTTTCTTGAAGGCAACCAATGTCATAAGTAAGATATTTTAACAATACACAAGTAAACAGTATAGCTCCTATATATATACATTGTGTCTGGCTTTTTTCATTAAAAAAATGGAAGGTTTTGGAGCTCTTGCTGGGTGCAGTGTGTTAAGAATCCAACTGCAGGAGTTCCCATCGTGGCGCAGTGGTTAACGAATCTGACTAGGAACCATGAGGTTGCAGGTTCGATCCCTGCCCTTGCCCAGTGGGTTAAGGATCCGGCATTGCCAAGAGCTGTGGTATGGGTCGCAGACGCAGCTTGGATCCTGCGCTGCTGTGGCTCTGGTGTAGGCCGCTGGCTACAGCTCCAATTTGACCCCTAGCCTGGGAACCTTCATATGCCGTGGGAGCAGCCCAAGAAAAGGCAAAAACAAAAAAAACAAACAAACAAAAAAAAAAAGAATCCAACTGCAGCGGCTCAGGTTGCTGCAGAGGTGAGGGTTTGATCCCTGGCTCAGCACAGTAGGTAAAGGATCTGGGTTATGGTTGCAGTTCAGATTCAATCCCTGGAGCAGGAATTGCCATAGGCTGTGGGTATGGCTATAAAAAAAAAATTTTAAATAAAGAAATAAAAAAAATTGAAGATTCTGTATCAGTACATAAAGTGTTTCTTAAAAAATATTTTTTTTCTTTTTACTTATTAGCTTATTGGAATTACATTTTTAGCCACAAAACTATTACTATAAATTCTACCAATGATAATTTTGATTTATTTTTTTTAATATAATGATTTTTATTTTTTTATTATAGCTGGTTTACAGTGTTGTGTCCATTTTCTACTGTACAGCATGGTGATCCAGTTACAGATTCTTTTTTCTCACATTATCATGCTCCATCATAAGTGACTAGACATAGTTCCTACTTAAAAAATATTATTGGAGTTCCCATCATGGCGCATCAAAAATGAATCTGACTAGGAACCATCAGGTTGCAGGTTCGATCCCTGGCCTTGCTCAGTGGGTTAAGGATCTGGTGTTACCATGAGCTGTAGTGTAGGTTGCAGATGTGGCTTGGATCTGGTATTGCTGTGGCCATGGCGTAGGCTGGCAGCTGCACCTCTGATTAGACCCCTAGCCTGGGAACTTCCATGGGTATGGCCCTAAAAAGCAAAAAAAAAAAAAAAGTTATTATACTTTTTCACTATATGGATGTACCCACATTTATTTAATCAGTTTCCCTACTGATGGCTGTTAAGGTTGTTTCTAGTTTTTTGCTTTACCCTATCCTGCAAAAAAGGCAATGAAAAATTATGTACAGGTATCATTTCATGTATAAATGTTAAGTAAATAAAGTATTAGAAAAGGCATTGAGCCAAAAGATGTGTCCATTTGTAATTTTGATAGATATAACACTAATTTTAAATACATTTCAGTAGGGCTTTTAAAACAAAAAAAAATACCAGGGGTCATTAGATGAACACTAAATGGGGTTGAAATTTTTACAAAGTCTCTCTTTAATGTAATTTCCAAATAAATTAAACAGGTAAGAAAACATATGATACCAAAAAAAGACAAGTATTTAAAATAAGCTGGTTGCTTAGAAAAACATAATACATTTAAAATATATATAAATATATTTGTATAAAATACTATATAAATAATACATCCCAGGAGGATTAAACATTTAAATGTTAAAGATGAAACATATCATACAAGTACTAGAAAAAAAATGAGTGACCATTTGATAACCTTGGGGTACCTCTTTGTACCTCCTGGGAAGGTCTTCCCAAGTATGGCAAAGATAGAGGACATACAGTAAAAGACTTAAATACATGAAGATTTAAATACACGAAGCATTCAGCACCATTCAAACCAAACCAAAACAAACAAGAAACATCCACAAATTTCAAAGGTCAACATTACCCTGGGAGAAAATACATTTAAATAACACATGGGGAAAAAGTGGTAAATATTAAGAATGTACAGTTTAACACTCTATTTAATCTAGGCTGGCCAGCATCTTGCGTCTATAACTCATTTCAGGAAAAGTTGTCATTGTGGGCGAACTAGCTAAGTTCTCTGACCACCGGCTCAGCCTCACCTTCCTCAGATTGGTCAGTGGAGGCCAAATGCAGCAGGTTACTCTCCCAGCTTTTACCATTAAGATGAAATCTCTGCAACCCTAAAGGATACTATCATGCCTATTGCTCCACATCTCCTCTGAAGTTCTCTGTGTTCTTCCACTTATCAAACTCTCTGACTACTGCCCTCTAGATGCGCTCTTTTCTATAACTAGAAAAATGCTCCTGGAACACCAACCCCTGCTCTAAGCTTTCCCACCACCTCCTTAACCTGGTTCTCGTCTGCTAACAGTACTTTGCTTTCAGTACTTTGTAATTCAGGTTTTCTTTAAAAATAAACTGGTCTAGGGAGTTCCTGTTGTGGCGCATCAGAAACGAATCCAACAAGTATCCATGAGGACACGGGTCTGATCCCTGGCTTCGAACAGCGGGTCAGGGATCTGGTGTTACCGTGAGCTGTGGTGTAGGTCAGATGTGGCTCAGATCCCGAGTTGCTGTGGCTGTGGTGTAGACCAGTAGCTGTAGCTCTGATTCAACCTCTAGCCTGGGAACCTCCTTATGTCACCAGTGTGGACCTAAAAGGCAACCTCCCCCCCCCAAAATAACTGGGCTAGAAGGTGAAACTACACATCTCTGCTCTCCATTTATGCTTCTAGACCACTGTTATTTCTTCATACGCTTAAAAAGCCAGCTCTCTGTGGGAAGCCACATTCATTCCTGTAATGTTCACTGAATGAACTCCTGTTTGCTCCCCCCTCATTCACCTGTAACACTGGCACGCGACCCTAAGCCCTGCCAACTTTGTATGACTTCAACGTCCACATGGACAAATGATCCATTACTCTCACCTCTCAGTTTCTTGACCTCCTCCCCTCCACTTCACTCCCAAGGTCACATTTCTAATTGTCATATCACCAATATCTGCTTCTTTTTCAAAATCACTTAAGGTTTATACTCTTGGACTACAAATTCTTCTCCTTCTTGTGTTTAACTGCTACTACTACCAAATGTTCTTCAACCTCATCAAGATCTCCAGTATTAACCCCTTAGTCCATCAATAGTCCATCAATCCTGCTTTTTTTTTTTTGTCTTTTGTCCTTTTTAGGGCCACACCCGTGGCATATGGAGGTTCCCAGACTCGGGGTCGAATTGGAGCTGTTGCTGCTAGCCTATGCCAGAGCCACAGCAATGCCAGATCTGAGCTGTGTCTGTGACCTACACCATAGCTCATGGCAACACTGGATCCTTTACCCACTGAACGAGGCCAGGGATCAAACCCACAACCTCACAGTTCCTAGTTGGATTCATTTCCACTGTGCCACGACGGGAACTCCAGTCCTGCTTTCTTTTTTTTTTTTGTCTTTTGTCTTTTGTTGTTGTTGTTGCTATTTCTTGGGCCGCTCCCGCGGCATATGGAGGTTCCCAAGCTAGGGGTTTAATCAGAGCTGCAGCTGCCAGCCTATGGCGGAGCCAGAGCCACAGCAACATGTGATCCGAGCCGCGTCTGCAACCTACACCACAGCTCACGGCAACGCCGGATCGTTAACCCACTGAGCAAGGGCAGGGATCGAACCCGCAACCTCATGGTTCCTAGTCGGATTCGTTAACCACTGCGCCACGACGGGAACTCCCAGTCCTGCTTTCTTTATGGCACACTTGAACTGATTTAAATCCATGGTCCATGTCAGTTCATTCGAAGAAAGAAGTATTCCTTTTCTCATTTTTTATTCTTTTATTAAGTATGTACTGAGCATTTAGATGCCAGGCACTGCTCTAAGCAATCCAAGTACCCTGATGAACCAGATAATATACCTGGCCCATGGAATCTACTTTCTTCAGGGAAGAGACTGACAATAAGCAAATGAATAAGTAAACAAAGTAACATCTAGACACGATAAATGCTATTAAGGAAAACATAAATGGTGTCAAATATAGAAAGTAATAAGAAGATAGAAAACGATGAGATTCAGTGGTCAGAAAAGGCTCCACCAAGGAGATGACATGACCTAAGACTGGGCACCCAAAGGCCCTGAGGTGGGAGCTTGGTATATTCCAAGAACAAACAAACAGAAAAATCAATATGGCTAGAGAGCTGTAAATGGGGGAAGAGTGCTACTGCATCAAGTCTGAGAGTTGCAAAGTCATGGAGAGTGGTCTGGAAGGAATGAGAAGCCACTAAAGGCAGAGAAGGAGTAGGCTCTGCTTAAGAATTTAAATTACCCTTTCAGCAATATTCTGAACTTCATCTTTCTATTATATTTTGAACTTGTTTAGTAAAAGTCTTGTCACAGATTGATTCTAGCTATCTATTTTTCTCATGCCTACTGAGAGATGATGTAAAGAGCAGACTGATTCTACCACAAATTCATGATCGGCTTCATCAAACTGCCTCAGCACTGCCAGGAAGTCCCACAACTCTTCTTGTTAGGCCTCAGTCCCCTCAGATAGACTGCTCCCCATCAACTGCTCTTAGCAAATGACTTGATTTTCTATTTCTGAGAAAACTGAAGGCTTCAGAAAGGAACTTCCTTATATTCCTTACATAAATTAGGCCCATTTGCTCCAGCAAAATGATTGTTTCCCTTCCTGTGTAAGTCTAATAATCTCATCCTACGCTTTGGATCCTGTCTTCTGGTTTCTCAGCAATCTTACTGGATCTTTCTCTCCTGAACATTTAAATTTATCTCCTTAACTGGAGTCTTACAATTATCTTTTAAACATGCCTATCTTTCCTATTGAAAAAATTAATAAACAAGGCTCTCTTTCCACTCCCATATGGACAACTACCTTGCAGTGTTATTTGGCACTGGTCCACAAACTGATATTGGCCTACCATGAGATAAGTATGAAAGTTGAAAGTAAAAATTTTGAAACTTTTACAAAAATCTGACCGAGTCTGATTTTATGTCTGTTAAATATAAAATATTTGGAATGGGAGTTCCCACTGTGGCTCAGTGGTTAACGAATCCGACTAGGAACCATGAGGTTTTGGGTTTGATCCCTGGCCTTGCTCAGTGGGTTAAGGATCCGGCATTGCCGTGAGCTGTGGAGTAGCTCGCAGACGCGGCTCAGATCCCGAGTTGCTATGGCTCTGGTGTAGGCCAGCAGCTACAGCTCCGATTAGACCTCTAGCCTGGGAACCTCCATTATGCCGCAGGAGTGGCCCTATAAATGACAAAAAGACAAAAAATAAATAAATAAAATAAAATAAAATAAATAAATAAATAAAATATTTGGACTTTAATTTTCTAAAAATTCGTTATTATTGTAACTTCATAGAATTATTAATCTGTAATGAATTGGAAATTTAAAAAAAAAACTTCATCACAGATAAGGACACTACTTCTGCTAATGTCCTCATTGTACCCTCAGAGGAAACCTTATCAAAGAGTTTTCTATGCTTGAGTTCTTTAACTCAGATCCATTTTATTCCACAACCCACTCCAAAATGAATAATGTTACCCCGTGCGTTATGGGCTGAACTGTGTTCCCTCCTAAAATTCATTAAGGCCTAACTCCCAGGATCTCCGAATGTGACTGTATTTGGATAAGGCCTTTAAGAGGGAAATAAGGTCATTAGGGTGGGCTCTCATCAAATATGATGGACATCCTTATAAGAAGAGGATGTTTGGACATGGAGAGACATGAGACACATATGCATATAGATGGACAACCATGTGAGGACCTAGTGAGAAGGTGGCTGTGTGTGAGCCATGGAGAGAGGCCTCAGGAGAAACCAAACCTGCTGTCTCTTTGATCTCAGACTTCTAGCCTCCAGTTTGTGATATTTTGTTATGGCAGCCCTAGCAAACTAATGCACCATGTCAGTAAAGGCAACAAGCTATTTTCTAGTTCTCACCTTGGCTGACCTCTCTTATCTCCCTTAAGTGATCTAATTCATAATCACGGCTTATTTTATATATATGTGTATGTGTGTGTATAAAGCAACTCAACCTTGTGTCTAGCTTAGCATCAGACTCAGCATCTTTCTCCACTTACCATTTTATTACTTAGCATCTCTTCTCCCTTATCATTGCCTTTCATAATGTGAGATATCACCATCCGTTTTTCTACACCAGAAGCCTGAGTCATCCCACTCCATTATCACTACCCGTATGCAACCTATCACCATGTCTCTTCAATTCACACTCCTTCTTTAATTCATTCAATTTTATCCACCACCATCTCTCTAATCCAAATTACCTTCATTTTCTGTGAACTGTGTTTCTTATCAAGTTTATGCAGACATGCTACCTTGCTCTCTCTGATCCATTCTCATCCACTCCAGCTATCTTTTTGAAACACAAAATTATCATGTTTGATTACCTGCTTGAATCATTGCCCTGCTTGAAAGGTTTCCATAACTTTCTGCTGCTCTTATGATAAAATCAATAGGGAGTCCTCCCAAGTCAGGCCCCTATGTACCTCTCCATTCATATGTTATACTCTTGTTTTCAGTGCTCTAGTCACTTTCACTTTTTCAAATGTGACATTGAAACCTGCCAAACTTTGTTCCTGCGGTTTTTTTGGCACCAAAACAAACAAACACAAAAAAGTAAATCAAACCTAAGAAAAAAACCCGCCAAAGCCATGCTTAGGAACACACTTCCTCACTAAACCCATCCCCATTAACCCTTGCCTTTCTTCAGGTATCAGCTCCTTCATCAGTTTCAAAGGAAGATTTTCTCTTATCTCCTTGATGAGGTCAAAAACTCCTCTTACATATTTGATCTCTTTACTAGAATTTCAGCTCCACAAAAGGGCAAGAACTTTATACCCAATGCTAAGCAAAGGGCCTAAAATAGTGGCTGATCAATAAAAATTTGTTGAATGAAAGAATGACTGGAAGTTCCCATTGTGGCTCAGCGGGTTAAGAACCCAACTAGTATCCACGAGGACTCAGTTTTGATCCCTGGTCTCGATCATTGGTTTAGGGATCCCATGCTGCCGTGAGCTGCAGCACAGGTTGAAGATGGGTCTTGGATCCCTTGTTGCTGTGGCTGTAGCATGGGCTGGCAGCTGCAGTGCAGCTTTGATTCAACCCCTAGCTTGGGAACTCCCATATGCTGCAGGTGCAGCTGAAAAAAAGAAAAAAAGAAAAAAAAAAAAAAAGAATGACTAAATTAGGCCTCTTACAAATCAAGTTAAAAAAGACAAACACAAGATTAAGAATTAAAATGTCAACTAATCAAAACACAAATGTTCAAGCTTACCAGTGATCAAAGAGATGTAACTGTAAGATGATAATATTTTCATACGCACTAAATATACAAAAGGATAATACCTAGGATTTAGAACTATAGGCATTCTCATAAAACTGATTTGGAGAATATAAATTTGTAACAGCAATATAGGCATAGCTCGGAAATATTGTGGGTTTGGTTCCAGACCAGTGAAGTAAAGTGAACATTGTAATAAAGCGAGTTGTGAGAATTTTTGGGTTTCGCAGTGCATATAAAAGTTGTTTACACTACACACACACACACACACGCACACACACACACGCACACACAGTAATCTAATAAGTGGGCAACAGCATTATATCTAAAAAATAATGTACATATCCTACTAAAAAATACTTTATTGCTAAAAAAATTGCTAACCATCACCTGAGTCTTTATCTTTACTGGTAGAGGTTTGAAATATTTAGAGAATTACCAAGATATGACACAAGACATGAAGTGAGCAAATGCTATTCAAAAAATGACAACAGACTTGCTTGACATAGGTCTGCCACAAACCTTCGATTTGTAAAAAATGAAATGGATGTGAAATACAATAAAGTGAAACACAATAATGAGGTAGGCCTGTAAGAAAAACCTTAAATTCTTGCAAGCCTTTGAAAATTTACTTTTACCAAATATACAAAGACTTAGGTACAAGGGCATTTACTGCAGTGCTGTCTATAATGGAAAAAAAAAAAAAGGAAAAAAGGCAAATGTCAAAAATTGAGAGACTGGTTAAACAACATTATGTGATAAATCTATCTTAATGTAACTAATTATTTTGTAGGACAAATGGACAAATGTAGGACAAACAGTACACTATGTGAATAAAGTGAGTTTTAGTATGCCATGTTTTTTTTTTGCTTTAACAATAATAATCTAAATATGTACATATAAACTCACTCTAGTTTTCCACAGGATAAAAGACTGAAAAACAAAACATACCAAAGTCTTAAGCATATTAATAGTGGTGTTTTGGGAGTTCCCATCTCGGCTCAGGGTTAATGAACCTGACTGGTACCCACGAGGATGTGGGTTCGATGCCTGGTCTTGCCCAGTGGGTTAAGGATCTGGTGTTGCCGTGAGCTATGGTGTAGGTCACAGATGAGGCTTGTATCCCATGTTGCTGTGGCTGTGGCATAGGCTGGTGGCTGATTTGACCCCTAGCCTCCTGGGAACTTCCATATACCACAGGTGCAGTCCTAAAAAGCAAAAAAAAAAAAAAAAGTAGTTTTGTTTTTTTTTTTTTTGCATATTTACTTTCTAAATATTCTATGATAAACATGTTTTACAAGAAAAGATGACATACATAAAAAAGGAATAGCCTGAATGATGATATTTATGGTTAAAAAACAGAAATATTTCAGTTGCTTTATACATAATCAGGTAGTTCTCAACCTAGACTCCTGCTTATTGGGATTACCTATGGAACTTTAGGGCCCCATCTGCAAATTCATTTTGGTGTAACACTATCATGTTATTCTAGCTTGAGACTTACACTTACTATAATGCTTTTAACAACTGCTAAGAAAAAACATTTCATATAAATATTTTTAAATATTATGAAATAAGAGACTAGAAAACAATTTGATTAATCACCTGACTTCAGGTTGGCATTAATAGGTCTGGGAGCTGCTGCAGCCATCTGTTCCCGTCGAGGATCTTGGTAACTCATTTTACTGATGAATTCAATTGCGGCTTCTATACTTCTGTTATTAGTTTTCTGAAGAGCTTGTATAACCATATCCTGATATGAAGTTTAAAAAAAAAAGAAATAAAATTTAAATTTTATACTAAGAAGTTAAGAACACTACAACATCCATTAGAGAAATTCATAATTTTGAAGAACAAGGCCCCAAGCCATAATATTAAATGTCTTGTTTGTAAAACCACTAAAGGGGAGAGGGGCAAGATAGGGGCAGGGGATTAAGGGGTACAAGTTACCCCTTATGTATAAAATAAATAAGCTCCAAGGATTTACTGTACAGAACAGCAATACTATAAAAATCCATACAATCTCAAATTACTAAGGACTAAAGAAAACAAAACAAACCCTCGAATTCTTCAAATGTTACTTTAATATTTTCACTTTTGTGTAACATTACTCTTTTCTTCTAGGGTTTTCTTTCAGCTACAGTCACAGCAACATGATTCTAAATTTTTCATTCTTTTATTTATTTATTTACTTATTTATTTTTGGCCACCCCAAGGCATGGAGTTCCTGGGCCAGGGATCAGATCTGAGCCACAGTTGTGACCAACCTATGCCACAGCTGTGGCAACACCAGATCCTTAACCCACTGTGTGGGTCCAGGGACAGAACCTGCATCTCAGTGCTGCAGAGACACTGCTGATCCTGTTGTACCACAGCAGGAACTCCTAAATATTTCATTCTTTTTTTTTTCTTATTTATTTATTTTTATTGAGGTACAGCTGAGGTATAACATTAGTTTCAGATATACAATGTAATAATTTCAGTATAAATATTTCATTCTTAATTTCACTCTTATATAAACAGAGACTAACAAATTGTTAAAAAGGTATTAATCAACATACTGCAAACCAGTTTTTTGTATCATTAAAGTACCTTTTATTAAGCACCTTTGCCACTGTGCTTACCGGTAAAAGTGCTATGTATTTCTGGTTCCTATCTTCTTAGAGCTTACATTTTCAGAGAATTTTACTTACAAGGACACAAATATAGAACAAACAGTAGAGAAAAAACACTCAGACTATACATGATTATGTGATGAAGATTTTAGGAGGCTAGATGGTATGGTGGAAAAAGCAGGGAATGTGGAATCAAACGGTGAGTTCAGGCAGCCCTGCTTTACCATGCTTTGTTTTTCATGCTTAGAAGCAAAAATATACTTGAGCATGCCCCACTTTAGAACTGTGTGAACTTCGGTAACTTAAAGCATTTCAGAGTTCAGTTTCATCTGTAATACACTTAAGAGTTGATGTGAGGATTAAACAAGAAAACATGTAAAAGCACATAAGCACATTACTTGAAGCTCAGATATTGGCTGTCCTACTCTGTTCCTTGTCCTTTATGTTATATGCAAACATAAATGATACACTAACATACAGAAAGTATACTGATATGCATTTTTCAGGGGGAGGCAGGTACTTACTTGTCCTAGAGGATTTAGTATTTCAAATTATATATACATACATATATATAATTATTACTTTTTTTGTCTTTTGTCTTTTTAGGGCTGCTCCTAATTGGAGCTGTAGCTGCCAACCTATGCCACAGCCACAGCAACGCCAGATTCGAGCCGCGTCTGCAACCTACACCACAGCTTACGGCAAAGCTGGATCCTTAACCCACTGAGCGAGGCCAGGGAACAATCCCGCAACCTCATGGTTCCTAGTAGGATTCATTTTTACTGCGCCATCGTAGGAACTCCCAAACAATATTTTTAAATCAGAAGTGGCTTAGTAAGACTAATGGGTGAACAGGCTACTGACAGATGATCCCCTTCGTGAAATGACTGGAGATGACTTTGAGGCCAAGCAAAAATAGGGCAGAGACTTGTTGCCACTCTAGATCCATCCAAACTTTCTTAGAAAAAGTTACTGATTTTATTGGAAGAATCTTTCTTATAGCTACAGTTGCCACATGACAATTCTGACCAATGAGACAAGAACCAAAGATTTCTGGAAGAATATTGCTATCCCTGATTTATATACTAGTCCTTCATGCATCTTGTTTCCTAGACAATAAATATGACACCTGTGCTAGAGTTTGCTGCTACCAAGAAGGAAAATTCAAGAGATTCATTAAGACATTAATCTCTTTTTTTTTGGCCACCACAGCGTGGTAGTGACAACATTGGATCCTTAACCACTAGGTCACTAGGGAACTGGTTTCTGCTATCTTTAAGAAACTGAACTAATGGTCACTATATTAACTGAGTCACTATTTTGTTTAAAGCATTATTATTTGGATTTTTATTAAAAGCAACCAAACTCAAACCCGATAAAAAGGTAGAATGCAGTCACATTTTATGCCAGTAAGACTTTGTAAATCTGTGGTGAGATACAAAGGATCAGTAAGTCTCACTGTTTGTACAAATTTAAAATAATACTAATCATCCAAATTAAAATTCACCAGGGAGGGCTTCACTTTGAAACTGGTTAAACCAAGTGAATGTATTTAGGCTATAATCACAAGCAGTGCCATCTCAGTTGGTAAGAAAACTAGCACCCACTATTCTTTTTCAACATTGGGGAAACCATATTCTTGTCTTTTTGGGGCCACGCCTGCAGTACATGGAAATTCCAGTCTAGGGGTCAAATAGAGCTGCAGCTGCCAGCCTGTCACAACCACTGCAATGCAGGATCCAAGCTGCATCTGAGACCTACACCACAGCTCACAGCAATGCTGGATCCTTAATCCACTGAAGAAGGCCAGAGATCAAACCTGCAACCTCACGGACACTAGGCAAGTTCTTAACCTGATGAGCCACGATGGGAACTCTAGGAACCGTATTCTTTTATTTTATTTATTTATTTTTTTGTGATTTCTGGGGCCGCTCCCGCGGCATATGGAGGTTCCCAGGCTAGGGGTCCAATCGGAGCTGTAGCCACCGGCCTACGCCAGAGCCACAGCAATGCGGGATCCGAGCCGCGTCTGCAATCTACACCACAGTTCACAGCAATGCTGGCTCCTTAACCCACTAAGCAAGGCCAGAGATGGAACCCGCAACCTCATGGTTCCTAGTCGGATTTGTTAACCACTGAGCCATGACGGGAACTCCCAGGAACCATATTCTTAAATGCGCTAAAACTTCAGCCTAAGATTTTGGTGATTATTAGGCTGGCTTTTATTTTTAAATTGTATTGCTGTGTATTAAAATTTTTGTTGTTGTTGTCTTTTTGCTATTTCTTGGGCCGCTCCCTCAGCATATGGAGTTTCCCAGGCTAGGGGTCGAATCGGAGCTGTAGCCACCGGCCTACGCCAGAGCCACAGCAACGCGGGATCTGAGCTGCGTCTGCGACCTACACCACAGCTCACGGCAACGCCGGACCGTTAACCCACTGAGCAAGGGCAGGGACCGAACCCGCAACCTCATGGTTCCTAGTCGGATTCGTTAACCACTGCGCCACGATGGGAACTCCTTAAAATATTTTTGACATCTGTAACAATATCAACCAAATGTTCCTTAAGTGGGGGTGTTAATGCCAGTATGAAAAAGAGCACCCTCAAAGGAGTAATTTTGGAAAAGAAGTCTTAAGTGATAAGAAAACATTATGTCCACATTACTATGTCTTTTTCATGCTTAGAAACAAAAATACATGCCAGTGATTGCAACTTGATGTGCCCCAAGAATGCATCAATCCTATTTACATTCATTCCTATGAGGAAATCAATCTTGAAATATTGGAGTTTTCTTTTCTTTCCTTTTTTTTTGGTTTTTATTGCCACACCTGCAGCAAATGGAAGTTCCCAGGCTAGAGGTAGAATTGGAGCTATAGCTGCAGGCCTCTATCACAGCCACAGCAATGAAGGATCTGAGCTGCATCTGAGACCTACACTGAAACTTGTAGAAATGCTAGAGCCTTAACCTGCTGAGCAAGGCCAGGGATGGATCCTCATGGATACTAGTCAGGTTCTTTTTCTTTTTTTTTTTTTTTTTTTGTCTTTTTGCCATTTCTTGGGCCGCTCCCACGGCATATGGGAGGTTCCCAGGCTAGGGGTCGAATCGGAGCTGTAGCCACCGGCCTATGCCAGAGCCACAGCAACGCGGGATCTGAGCCGCGTCTGCAACCTACACCACAGCTCACGGCAACCCAGACCGTTAACCCACTGAGCAAGGGCAGGGACCAAACCTGCAACCTCATGGTTCCTAGTCGGATTCATTAATCACTGCGCCATGATGGGAACTCCTAGTCAGGTTCTTAACCCGATTAGCCACAATGGGAACTCCTGGAGGTTTTAATTTTATAGAGCACTATAAACATTCTCTAAAATTGCAAATGCCTTGAACTTGGCATACCTAAAGGAATAGATTAAAGCATATGAAATGATGAAAACAGGAACACTGGATAAGAATTTTGAAGTAGCACATTAGGACTTAAATTATGCAATATAACGGGAATGAGTAATTCAGGAGGTAGTAGACATAAACTGCCATATTTTTTATATCACTGTGAATATAATACTGTTCCTTCATTATTTGAATAAATAAGGACTGATAAATGTCTAAATGCTTTTAATAAAGCAACCTTGCATAAGGAGTTATTAATGTCATACGGTAAATAATTTTGAAATGTGTGACTGCAGCAAAGCTAACGTATATTTCTGTAATGCAAAGCAACTATTGTTATTGCTTGGAGTTCCTGTCATGGCTCAGTGGTTAACAAATCTGACTAGGAACCATGAGGTTGAGGGTTCGATCTCTGGCCTTGCTCATTGGGTTAAGGACCTGGCATTGCCATAGGAACCATGAGGTTGTGGGTTTGATCCCTAGCCTTGCTTAGTGGGTTAAGGATCTGGCATCGCCGTGAGCTATGGTGTAGGTCACAGACGCGGCTCAGATCTGGCGTTGCTGTGGCTGCGGCGTAGGCCGGCTGCTACAGCTCTGATTGGACCCCTAGCCTGGGAACCTCCATATGCCAAGGGTGCGGCCCTAGAAAAGACAAAAAATAAATAAATAAATATAGTTATTGCTAACAGACAAAGAACAGGGCATTGGCCAGTGCCTACAACACAACTTAAAATTATCTGCGTTAGAAAAAAATTTTAAGTTCCTTAAAGGTATGGACCATCTTTAGTATGATTCACTATCCTGACTGATGGTTTACACGCTGTAAAAGCTCCACTGTTGAAGCAACGCTGAGTAGTTATGTTGTGAGCCACACAGGAAGTCCTGTAAGAGCTCCAGAAATATATATTTACCAATGTGACTTGCTCGCCATAAACATTACCACTTAAGGCCCTTTGTAGCCAGCCAGGTGATTTTCTCAACTCCCTTTTCCTAGCAATATGTAAGAGGAAAGAGTAAGATCAATGATTCAGCCTTCTCTTCATTCTTTGCTTTTTCGCTAAGGGATTAGGAAGAAAGTACTGTAGAGAATCTCCATTCAAATCATTTTCTTAATCCTCCAACTACTAATCAGGAAAACACCCTAGTCCTCTCCTCCTCCTTCTCTCTCTCTTTCTATTTTCTGGGGCAACTCCAGTATTTTTAGAACACTTAAGTATTAAAATTAACAGGAAATAATATTAATCAAATAGATGAAGAGAATGGGCCAGAAAGAATAATATCTTTTCTTGCTAGTTTAGTTATATAAAATCTCCCTTTTCAAATCCATTACCATACTTGGGTTCTCACTTTTAAAATTAAATACAGGTGGAGTTCCCGTCGTGGCGCAGTGGTTAACGAATCCGACTAGGAACCATGAGGTTGCGGGTTCGATCCCTGCCCTTGCTCAGTGGGTCAAGGTTCCGGTGTTGCCGTGAGCTGTGGTGTAGGTCGCAGACGCGGCTCGGATCCTGCGTTGCTGTGGCTCTGGCGTAGGCTGGCAGCTACAGCTCCGATTCGACCCCTAGCCCGGGAACCTCCATATGCCGCAGGAGCGGTTCAAGAAATGGCAAAAAAAAGACAAAAAAAAAAAAAAAAAATTAAATACAGGCGTTCCCATCAACATAACTCATGCTTTTGGAGTTCCTATCATGGCTCAGGCTCAGCGGAAACGAATCCAACTAGGAACCATGAGGTTGCAGGTTTGATCCCTGGCTTCGCCAGTGGATTAAGGATCCAGCGTTGCCATGCACTGTGGTGTAGGTCACAGATGCGGCGTGAATCTGGCATTGCTGTGGCTGTGCTGTAGGCCAGCAGTTGTAGCTCTGATTCAACCCCTAGCCTGGGAACCTCCATATGCTGTGGGTGCGGCCCTGGAAAGCAAAAAAATAAATAAATATAGAAAATATCTGAAAATGTGGTCACTAAAATATTAACAAGGTGAAAGAATTTTAAGGGTAGTTATTTTTGTGTAGTGGAGCTATAGGTAATTTTCAGCTTCCTTATATGTTTTAATTTTTAACAGGGAACAGATATTACTTTTATAATCAGGAAAAAGTTATAATTTTAAAGGAAAATGTAATCAGTGTTTGATTATTTGCATTTAGTTACAATTTCCATGGCCAATTTTTACCTAAAATGAGTTCTGCCACCTAGTCATATAAAGTACATAATCATAGAAAATAAATGTTTTAAATAACAAAACAAAATATGATTAAACAATATACAGACTATGAAAATGTTCAAAATGAGTTCTGCAGGTAAATACTTAAGATTTAACATAACATGAACTGAAATTTCATCAAAAAAAAAAAAAAAGCCTTTTGAAATTCTTGGAGATGGATCAACAATTTCTAGTTTTTGTGAATTTAAGATTTAAGTCTGAAAGTGATGTGAACATAACTGCTTAATGATAGCTCTGTCTGTACTTTCTTCTCTGTAGTAGAAACTTAAATTTCATATACTTAGGGCTATCATTTCTACAATAGCCACTCAGCTCACCAAAGCTCCTGTGGCAAACAAACATATGTCCTCACCCTCACCTGTGGCTTTCGTCACCTGCACTTCCACTCTTGACTTCATGATGTGACCTTTTAAATCCCAGAACCACAGAGAAAACTACAGAAATAATAATTATTTTGTCTTAATAATTAATGGAATTATAACATTTTTTGCTGATAAAATACACAAATCTGTATACACAGTTAAATTCTCTCAAAGAAAACATTTAGGCACGAAATCTCTAAAGCATTATGTAGTATAAGGTAAGAAAAATCCTTTCTTTTGTTTTTAAAAATTCTTACCTCATCAAATCCAGCAGCTTGCAAATCCTGAAGCATCTGAGGATTAATCTCTGAAGTACTCCGACTTGTTTCATTTGCAAATGGTTGTAAAGAGTTTCGAATTTCCAGCAAGGCTTTATGATGCGTCCCAAATTTGGGTGGATTTCTGACTTGTCGAGGATCTTCAGCTGACATTTTACCCATGGTATGCTCAGCCTTAGCAGCATCAGATGGTTTGGATAAATTCCTAAGGGATTCCCGAATTTCTTGCAGCATCTGCCGGCTGCTGCCAGTGTAGTTACTGGCAGGAAAGGTCTTAGGCCTCATTTGTCTATATCCTTCTGGCTTTTCACTTCTCTTCATGAAAACATCTATATATATAACCCACACAAAGGACTTCTTTAAGAGATACTTGATAGATTCAGAGCTTTTCCTTGAGCAAAACTGTAAAAGATCCTTTGTAGAAGTCCCCAGGAATGTTAAAGTTCTTTACAATCTAAACAAAAGAAAAAATAAACAAAAGCTATAAAGTGACTGACTGATAAAGCAGTACCAGGTCCAGGAGCCACTCCCTGATCTGCATGCTCTGTCCTCCAAGACCAACCAGTGGATACCTGAAACCTCAGACAGTACCCGACCCTACGTATACAGCAGACCCCTAAACAACACGGTTCTAAACAGCATATACAGGGATGCACATACATGGATTTTTTTTTCCAACAAATATGTACTACAGTACAACATGATCTGAGGTTGTTTGAATCTGAGAACTGTGGATATGGAGGGCTGACTGTAAAGTTATATGTGATTTTCACTGCACAAAGGGTTGGCACCCCAACCCTTGTGCTGTTCGACAGCCAACTGTACAGTTTTTTCCCTATACATACATACCTAGGATAATCTACTAATTAGGCACAGTAAAAGATTAACAATAATAAAACAGAACAATTATAACATCATATAATAAAAGTTATGTGAACATAGTTTCTCTCTCAAAATATCTTACTGTATAAATATAATGCCTTTTCCATCTTGACTAAGCATTTATATATTGTGGCCCTAACTTTTACAGTTGTAGGCGTGACAGCAAAATTAGCTCAGGTTGATGGCTTCAAGGGAACTGATACTGGAGGCTAGAAAAATGGAGAACCATATTTCACAGTGGCAAAATATTTGATAAAGTGGTTTGCCTGTTACAACTGACAAGGTAACAAAGAGCCCACGGAACCTGTAGTTTAGTTCTATGAAAATAGTTTAGAAAAGAGAATCTTAGAAGTGTATGTTGGCTGCTACTGGCTATTTAGCAAAGCATTATAAATAAATGATCAGTTCAGGAAAGAAGCAGCTTATTCACAAGCATAAACATAAAGAGTTCAGAAATTTAAAGTCTTGCAGAACTGGAAAAGCAACTTGCTTCTAGACCCCAACAGGAAGAGAAAGGATTAGAAGACCGAGCAGAGATGCCTACTGACACCTCTTAGCTGACTAAAGTACCTCAGTAATTAAAAACCACAAAAACCCAACATTAGGTATGGCCTTCCCTCAACCAATTGAGAAGAGAAATGGGAGTTCTCAAATCTTTGGATGAGAACTTTGGTTATGGTTACTGACACATGAAACTGACTGGAACTAAACACATCAGAGACTTACTAACTATGAGAAAACTGTTTTGTTAAAAATTTTTTTGTTTTAAACCACTTGTCAAACTAAAAAGCCTTCAACTATTCAAAAATTAAAACCCTTGGGCTCTCAACTTCTTGAGCAGTAACTTAGTCAACAAAGATTTGTACCTTCCAAAGTGGGAATATTCCCCCAAAAGTCACACTTCATATGTGGCCAAGGATGATAACTGAAAAAGAAGTCTCAAGAGGTTCTTGGAGACCAATGGCAAAAAGTCATAGAGAACAACAGATGAGGAAGTTCCTGCCAGATAATTGAAACAAGGTCCAGTCAAGGACTCACCCTTTCCTCCAGGGCTGGCTGCTTTTAGGAGATCTGCCCATGGAGATTTTAAAATTATTTCATCGGCAACCACTAGTTCCCACTCTTCTGCTTTTCTAATAACAGTGCTTATCCTGACGACCCTCCAGTCCTTCTTCTACCATTGTGTATGGTGGTGAGGGAGAGGCAGATAGAGAGAAGCACAGGGAAGATAACTTCACAGGTCTCTGGACCAAGAGGAGCTAAATCTGACCTGATGGAGAGATTACTGGACATACGCACCACCTGACCTGTGAATCTAGTTCCTGCTGCTTAAGGCCCAATATGCGAGCAAAAGAAAAACATAATACTATCAAAATCTTTCTAGAACAGAAAGTATAGTGTTTTCTTTCTTTCTTTTTAGGACCACACCTGCTGGATATGGAAGTTCCTGGTCTAGGGGTCGAATCAGACCTGCAACTGTTGGCCACAGCAACACCAGATCTGAGCCGTGCCTGCTACCTGCACTGCAGCTCACAGCAACTCTGGATCCTTAACCCACTGATCCGAGCCAGGGATCAAACCCATGTCCTCATGGATACCAGTCGGATTTGCTACTGCTGAGCTACAAAGGGAACTCCTCTTTTTTTTTGTTTTAATTGAAGTATAGTTGACTTACAATATCGTGTTAGTTTCAGGTGTATAGCACAATGATTAGATACATATTTTTTTCAGATTCTTTTCCCTTTTAGATTATTACAAAACATTGAGTAGTTTCCTGTCCAGTAGGTCCTTGTTGGGTTATTTTATATATAGGAATATAGTGTTTACTTGATTCTAAGATATGTTTTCCACATTCTAACATTTCTGGAATTGAGTATATCTTAAAATCAATATTAAAAGGAATTTGCCAGCTCCAAAGCAGAGAAGTTCTGGAATGGCAGACAATACACATAACTAACCTGATCATAAATAAAAGGTGAAATTTCCTTGTCACTTCAATTACTTCATTATCATTAGTAGTGGTAGTGGCATTTTGCTTTTTAGGGTTGCACCTGAGGCATATGGAGGTTCCCAGCCTAGGGGTCTAATCAGAACTATGGCTGCCGGCCACAGCCATGCAGGATCTGAGTCGCGTCTGCAACCTACACACAGCTCATGGGAACGCCAGATCCTTAACCCAACTGAGTGAGGCCCGGGATCAAACCAGAAACCTCATGGTTCCCAGTCGGATTCATTTCTGCGGCATCACGATGGGAACTCCTACATTATTTTCACTGACAGCATCACATGTAGTTGAATCTAGACCCTTGATTAATGCTCAGAATGTCTTCAAAAAGATTCCACTATGAAGCAGCATCACGTACTTAGAAATTGTCATCTAATAGGCAATGCAATTAAAGGCATAAACGACTGCCAAATTTAGGCAAGATCGCAGAATTTTCAAAAGTAAGAGTCTTTTATGAAGTACAAGTACTCAGACATGAAATGCCTGTCAAAACATTTTGAAGTAGATATATATATATGATTTATTTTGCTGTATACCTGACACTAACACAAATTTATAAGTCAACTAAACTACAATAAAATGTATTAAAACAAAACAAAACTTTGTGAGTTACCCAGAAGAGGCTGTTTGATTTCCAGCACTACTCTTTCAACTTAGGAGAAAACAAAACTAAGAGTTTAAGCAAAAAGGAAAGGAAGACAAAACCCAGTACTCTTCAATATGCCTCAAAATTATATATTTAATCACAAACAATAAAGAGGTTCAAGATAATTAGCTGGGTTTATGAAAAGCAGCATGTCACCATGATGTTATTGGTTAACTAATCAAATCGCAATGTAACTCAGAAGAATTCTAGATTCTGAATGTGAATAAAGCTGAGGCTCAAATTTCATTGTGACTGAAAAAAAAATTAATGGCAAACGACTGAATGAATAAATGTATGCTACTGAAGGTTAATAGAAATTGTTTATTTTCTTCCCTGAAAAACTTACTAAATAGATTGCTTGTTTTAGACTTAATGGTATCTTAGAACTGAGGACATATGACAATTCAACCTCATCTCTTAAATAACTATATATTGAAATACATCATGTAGCTGTATCACCAACTGATCTATCCCCTACTGATGGGCCTTTTACTTATTTGCAATTTTTTGCTCTTATATGTAATGTTTTAAACACTGATAACTTCAATTGTATTGTTAATATTCTAGTTCTGAGGATGGATAGTGAGTTCACGGATGTACATATTATGCTACACAGCTTACATATACATAAATATTCCTTGTAAGTAAAAACAAACAAACATTTTATATTATCTAAATTAGGCAATACAAAATGTAGCAATAAAAATTCTTATGCACACATTGTTGAGCTTTTCCCTTAAGATAAATTCAACTAAGTGGAACTTCTGGGTCAAACAGAATGCACATTTAAAATTCTGATATTTATTGTCTGATTGCCTTCCAGAAAGGCGTACTAATTTACAATCCCTCCAACAAGGTATGGTTGACACTGGCATTAAGAAATCTCAGTAATCTTTGCTAATACGATATTTACAAATTAGTAAAAGGATTTTTAAAAGAACCCTTTAACGCTAAAACAGCTTACCTCTTTAACCGGTGGTATACTTGCGCCAGATCTATCTTCCTAATACGTAATTCCCATCATATAACCTCCCTACTCCAGAACCCTCAATGAAAGAACTTACTAGTGGAATTCCCATCGTGGCTCAGTGGTTAACTAACCCAACTAGGATCCATGAGGATTGGGGTTCGATCCCTGGCCTTGCTCAGTGGGTTAAGGATCTGGCATTGCCATGAGCTGTGGCTTTTTCGTAGACAAAGCATGGATCTGGCGTTGCTGTGGCTGTGGTGTAGGCCAGCAGCTACAGCTCTGATTTGACCCCTAGCCTGGGTACTTCTATATGCCGTGGGTGTGGCCCTAAAAAGACAAAAACGAACAAACAAAAAAACTTACTAGTTAAAGTCAGAGACCTGGGTCAAACACCAGGTAGGGTATATTGGGATGGAAATGCTATAAAATTGAGTTGTGATGATCATTGTACAATTATAAATGTAATACATTCATTGAGTAATACTAAAAAAAAAAAAAAAAAACAAAAAAACAGTAGGGTACAAATCCCAGTTCTATCCATAACTAGCTTTGTGATCTAGGAAAGGTGTGCCTCAGTTCTTCATCTTCAAATATGGACAATAATGGTCCTATTTAATAGGGTAATTTAAAGCATTAAATAAGTTTAGAATACATGCCTAACTAAATAAATGTTAGTTATTATCTTATTATATCTTTTTCCACTATCTTACCCAGATTCTCCCTGTATAACATATATTCTAACCAAGCCAAATTACTTGCTTTCTGCTAATGTGCCTTGTGCTTCTCTACCTTCATGTTCTTACTCTTCTTAGGAGACCCTCTGCCATATTCCTTCTTGTAGAAATTATACCCAGCATTTATGGTGCCATTCAAATGCTTCCTTCATGAAGCTTTCATTGAAGTGCCAGCTGCTATCCTCCTCTGAACTTCAAATGCACTTTACACAGGCAAATAAAACTTGTTTTTGCCCTATTCTTGTACTTGTCTTATTTTTCCCACTAAGCACAGACTGACAAAGCAGAGGTATCTTGGATATTGGATGTGTGTGTGTGTGTGTGTGTGTGTATTTTATTTTAAATTATAATTTGAATTGATCCAGAGTAAATGGATCCAGAGAGGTAAAGTGGCCCCATTAAAATCATACAGCCAGCTGGAGGTCATGCTAGGAATGGACTCCACATATCCTGAAACAGCCCAAGGCTCTTTTTTCCATGTCATTTTTTTTGGTCTTTTTGCCATTTCTTGGGCTGCTTCTGCAGCATATGGAGGTTCCCAAGCTAGGGGTCCAATCGGAGCTGTAGCCACTGACCTACACCAGAGCCACAGCAACTCATGATCAGAGCCGCGTCTGCAATCTACACCACAGCTCATGGCAACACGGATCCTTAACCCACTGAACAAGGCCAGGGATCAAACCCGAAACCTCATGGTTCCTAGTCGGATTCATTAACCACTGAGCCACAACAGGAACTCCCCAAGGCTCTTTTTTATCATACCTACATCTTAGTTTTCCTAAGGGATCATGACTCACATTCTTTGAAGGGATAACTTGGTTAGACTGAACAGACAAAACCTCCATTTCTTAGAAAGTTCGGACCTTCATCAGATGTACAAATGTCAATAAGTACAAACAAATACTGCTGATATCTTACCCAACTTAGGAAAAGAACAGAGCCCATTACATAAGAAGATTTCAAATTGATACCTTAGGTTGAACTAGGCTTGTAAAAAAGATGGTATCTTAAAGCTTTGACTAAATCAGTTATGAGAAAAGCAACAGTACTGTCTTAGCAGTATAGTCTTAGCTGTCCATATGGTAATATGTAAGAATCTCTGCATTCTGATGACATTTTCTCCAATTCACTTTCTAAGAGTTAACCTATCAAAAGTGAGAACAATCATTATATTTTATCATCATTTGAAAAATGACTGCCATTTCTACTTGATAAAAATGTTGTTCAATGACTAAATAACTTTCATAGTCTACAAAAATCCACCACTAATCTAAATATCACATCTAGAGCAAAAACTAAATAACCAGAGCTGGAACTGTTCTAAGGCTACACTATGTAGAGTAACAAGGAGGAGCATTAAAAACAAAAACAAAAACTCAACCTAAAGAAAGAAATCCACATGTGCCATATCATGCCAAATATATCTAGCAGAAATATTTTTATTTGCTTTTGAAGGCTGTCACCATATTTATTAAATACTCAGGCACAGGAAAAAATGCGCCTTTTCTAGCCTGTATCATGATCTAGTTTCTTGCAGTAACAGCCGATCAGAGGAACACAATGCTACTTCTTTCACTGTTAAATCAAATTCCTCCACTGCCTTAGGGAATCAACTAGCTCATTTTACCCGTGTGTCAACTAATTAAAGGAAAAAAATAAACGTAGTTAAATCACGAACATAGATACCTTAGCAGAGCACATTCATTACAATTATAATATCCGACTTTTTCTTCTATATGGTGGAAATCTGACAAAAAATTCTTAGTCCTCAATAACAATCCATAAGACCTGACACCCTTCATGGTTCAAGTCCATTTCCAAAATTGGAGTGATACAATACTGTGTGCGAGATTATAGTTCTCACTAGATTTATGAATTAACTTCTAGATAACGATGTAATATTTTGAGTCGTATTAACATATGGGTCAACAGACATTAATTTTTGTTCCCTTAGAAAAGAACTTTAAACTGAAGAAGAAAATAGCTTCCAACTGGAAAGAATGGGGTTAAATCACTTCACCTGAGAGTCATTCTTTGTGGCACAAAGTCTTTTTGAAGTTACAATAAACAATGTCCCCTGAACTTCCTTTCCTTCATTTTCTGAATTTACAGACATACTCCCTCCATCTCTCCTATCCCTTCCAACTATGAACAGCAACCTATTTACAGTGGACTGTAAATAGAAATTCTCAGAATTTCTTCAAGGTATATCCAGGAGCAGGTCCTTCTGGAATGAAAGAACTGTGGCTCCTTCACTGCACATTTCCTTCACAATCACCTTTCGCTATCCGTTCCTTCCTGAACACCGCTGACCGGTGAGGGTTGGAGACAAGGGTGGAGGGAGGTGTGAGCGAAAACAGTCCGCGCAAGGCCTCCAGTGAGACAGGATCTTCCCGGGCTAACCTGAACCTCCAAGGCCGCAAAGCCTGGGGCTCTTCCTCCAGCCCCGGGCGCGGCCAACCCTCGCTTCCCCAGGGCAGGGCTCCGCTCAGGTCCATGCAACCAGCCAAATCGGGCCCGTACCGGGCCGGCCCGGCCCGCCCGTCCGCAGCGGCCGCTGGACCCCCGCCAGCGGGGATGGGCGTGGGCCCCGACGGCCACCGCCCCGCCAACGCGGGCTCCGGAGGAGAGAGTGAGCCCCACCCGCTACGCCAGCCCCGGACCTACCTGCAGAGAGCGGGGCTCCCGGACAGCGGCCACGGGCCCGAGGGCGGGCGTCGAGGCGGCCGGAGCCCGTCCCAGGGACCCCAAGTGTCCCCGGTGGGGCAGGGCGGGCAGAGACGCCGGGGGGCTGCCGCGGGCCAGCGCGGCCCGTCGCGGAGGTCGCGGGGACCTGGCTCTCCCCTCAGCACCAGGCCGCCGCCGCCGCCGCCATTTTGCCTTCCACTCGGTGTCGCCGCCGCCGCACTCCGCTGCAGGTTTCCCGGATGTGGGCATTTCCCGGCGTCGCTTGCGCGGGGGCCGAGGACTGGGGGCTTCTGCCCGCCCGGCCGTGGGGAGCGGGCGCGCCGCCGCCGGCCTCCCGCCCTCCGCGGCCGCCCGTCCCCCTGCGTGTGCCCGCGCGTCGCCCCGCGTCGCCCCCGCTTTGCGCTGCGCAGGTGACTCGCCACGGCTGATGGCGTTCGGCTCTCCGCCTCCCAAGCCCACTCATTTAGTTCAGTGTCTTTCTCAATTGAGCGCTTTCTGTGGAAGGACGAATGTAGAATAAAAGGTGCGCCTCTGCAAGAGTTTAATTTCCAAAAGGTAACAGCCGTGAGTTGCTCTCTGAAACCTCGCGGTGGACCTCGGGATTCGGAATTTCTAGAGGCTTTGAAATAAACTGATGTTTGCTTAGCACTCTTTCCCCGAGTACATCCGTGAGTTTGTTTTCTGAATCAGTCAGATTAATATATTCGCGAACACGAACAGACTAGGGGTTCAGAGATTTCTGTCAACTGAATAATCTGTCAACTGAATCGGTATAAAAGGAAGTCATTATTACCATAACTGGAATAATTTTGACTGCAGCGAAAGAGGCTTTATCTTGTTAGATGGAATTGGAAGTTTGGGATGGGATCGTTGGGTTTATGATGTTTGAAGATCCCCTCCACTCTCTGCCCATGGCCTTTGCCAATTTTGCCTCTAGAAAATATATGCAGTTAGTACTTTCAAATATCTCCTTTCATCACATTTATGCTGGAGACTAGCTATTATTCGTTTAAACCAAAGCCTCTTTTTTTTCTGATGTTGAGTTAGTGGCTGGCTACTATTTCCAGAAGTTCAAATATGAAAACTTATGATGAAAGAAAAGATTACATTCCAAGAGCATTTGGTTGAAAGTCTCTTCCACAGGTAGAGTTTGTAAAAGGTATGATCTAAAGGGAGTCATTTAAGGGAGTTCCTTTTGTGGCTCAGCGGTAAGGAACCTGACTAGGATCCAAGAGGATGAGGGTTCAATCTGTGGCCTCGCTTAAGGATTGGGAGTTGCCATGAGCTGTGGTGTAGGTCGCAGACTTGTTGGATCCCTAGTTGCTGTGGCTGTGCTGTAGACCAATTGCTGCAGCTTGGATTCCACCCCTAGCCTGGGAACTTCCATATGCTGTGGGTGTAGCCCTAAAAAAGACAAAGGAAACCAAAAACAACAACCAAACAACAAAAACAAAGGGAGTCACTTAATAGCCCTGGGTCTTTCTTCAGCTGGAGAACTAAGTGACCAGCAGGGTATCTTTCAGCCTCAAAACTATATACATTTTATGAATCTAGTATGTCCACAGGCCTGCTTGCTCTTTCCAGGATTATGTATCTGGAAGAGCATGCTGCCCCCCGAAACTTTGTCACCTCTGTCACCAGCCCACAGAATTTTCTCATTTAAGCTCCTCAAAGACGTTTGGTTAACATTTGCTGAATGAATGAACAAATAAATGTTAGAACCACAGACAAGCTCAAAACCTAAAGGCAGGTATTTTCAAAAACCTAGGTCTTTGGAAAAAATCCTAGATAATTCAAGGAGTTCAGTAAATCGCTCTGAGACTAAAGGGTTTACTCCTGTGAATTAGGAGGAACAAAGAGCAGGGAAAGGAGAGAGGGAATGATCAGAAGAACCAACCAACAAGATGAAAAGTGTCTGAGACTTTGGGAGGGGGTGGACATGAGAGACCGAGGTGAAGGCCAGGGAAATGCTTACTAGCAACCCCTTCCAGTGTATTTGAAGGTCTTTGTGTTTCTGTAATGGAACACCCTTGGTCCAGGTTCAGCTTACTTAACTCTTCAATGCTTCATGAAAGAGGGCTTTTTTGGTTTCATTGTTTTTGTTTTGGTTGGTTTTTTTTTGTTTGTTTTTTTAAGTATAGTTGATTTACAATATTGTGTTAGTTGCAAGTATACAGCAAAGTGATCCATGTATATATATTCTTTTCCAGATTATTTTCCATTACAGGTTATTACAAGGTATTGAATAGAGTTCCACATGCTATACAGCAAATCCTTGTTGCTTATCTATTTTAAGTATAGTAGTTTGTATAATTTTGTTTTTGTCAACAGATGTAGGGGCCAAATTCCGTGCTTGGGTGACTGTAAGAACAGAGGCAGCACACATGGAAGAAGTCTGGATTTCCTACCACTTTAGGGGAGGACTCTGAGCAGGCCACACTTAGGAATGGAGAATTATGTTCTTCCTCCTTGAGAGCAGAGGATCTACTACAAAAATTATTTGGACTTCTGAGCAGATTTGTCTCTTGTCCATTTTTTCAAACATTTATCATTTATCAGTGTGGACTCATGGATATTTGGTTAATAATGTGGACATTTTATCATTGGGGACTTTTTTTTTTTTTTTTTTTTTAAACTTTCTTTCTGGCACTACCAAATGCTCCAACCTACCTGGTTTATTTCCTGCCCCTCCAAGGAGCCCTGGTTTCCTTTATTGGAGAATGGTATTAGAATCCAAATCTGGGTTCTAGGTGTGCTCACTGCTACTGAGGTATCCTTGCTTGTAGGATCTCTGGCTAAGAAATTCTATTTTATTTTTTTGTCTTTTTTTAGGGCTGCACATGCGGCATATGGAGGTTCCTAGGCTAGAGGTTCAATGGGAATTGAAACTGCTGGCCTACACCACAGCCAAAGCAACTCGGGATCTGAGCTTCATCTGTGACCTACACCACAGCTCACAGCAATGCCAGATCCTTAACCCACTGAACAAGTCCAGGAACTGAACCCGCAACCTCATGGTTCCTAGTCAGATTCGTTTCCACTGCACCATGAGGGGAACTCCTGTTAGTACTTTTTGATGATGGTCATTCTGGCTGGTGTAAGTGATGTTGAACATCTTTTCATGTGTTTTTTGGCCATATGTATGTCTTTTTTCGAGAATTGTCTATTCAGATCTGCTGCCCTTTTTTTGATGGTTATTTTGGTTTTTTTGGTATTAAGCTGCATGAAGACCTCAAGGTGCTTATGTATTTTGGAGATTAATCCCTTGTCAGTCTCTTCATTTGCAAATATTTTCTCCCATTCTGTAGGCTGTCTTTTCATTTTGTTTAGGATTTCTTTTGCTGTGCAAAAACTTCTAATTTTAATTATGTCCCATGTGTTTATTGTCATTACTCTAGGAGGTGGATCTTAGATGATATTGCTGTGGTTTATGTCAGAGAGTGTTTGGCCTATGTTCTTCTCTAAGAGTTGATGCATTTTTTTTTTTTTTTTTTTTGTCTTTTTGCCATTTCTTGGGCCGCTCCTACGGCATATGGAGGTTCCCAGGCTAGGGGTCGAATCAGAGCTGTAGCCACCAGCCTACACCAGAGCCACAGCAACGCAGGATCCGAGCTGCGTCTGCAACCTACACCACAGCTCACGGCAATGCCAGATCCTTAACCCACTGAGCAAGGGCAGGGATCGAACCTGCAACCTCATGGTTCCTAGTCGGATTCGTTAACCACTGCGCCACAACAGGAACTCCGAGTTGATGCATTTTTGATGGCTGTGTTAAGCTGGTCTGTCAGCTACTGTTCCCCCAAAGTCCAAACATGAGAGTTTGGAATTGAACATTAGTATACTTTCAATTAATTTTTTTACGTGACCAGCTAGATTCTAGTCATTCTATTTCTTCCTTCTCACCCTCATCCCCTTCAAAGTTTTCCTCCCTCTTCTACTATAGTGAAATGTTGGAATTGTTTTGATGCTAAGATTACTGCAGTCTAAGCCATTGGTTATTTTATTCTATATTGCCACTTTGCATTAATTGTGGTTCAGAATAATGCCAATGAAATAGTTTAAACTGGTGCATATGATAGTTTGGATCTCCCAAGGTTTTATTATCTGTAAAACAAAAGCATTGCTACTGCTTAAGACCATGTAATTAGTCTGAGCTAGATATTATATTGATACCATAAGCTTAAATGAAAGATTGATATAAACGATACATGAGTGAACTTCGTATGCTTCTTGGACAGGATTTTAGAATGGATTATCAAGAGGATGTTTCCAGCATACTGTGAAATAGAAGTGTTATTCACAAAGGACAAGGAATTTTTCAATTATGCCAAAAGTTTGATAGGCTGCTAGCTATGTATAGCAGAGGTGTTTTCTCACAATAGCCTTGCGAATGAGATAAGTGAATGGGCCAGAATGTCAATAAATTAGGTTGTTTATAAATATTTCACCTGTAGCCAAATAGCAATGATGCACGTATCAGTGCTAATTGGGAAGACTCTAGGAGTGGGTCTAAGCTCTTCAGTCCATTTAACATATTTCTTCACCAACGGCAGGAGGGAGTAGAGGGCCTGCTGGGCAATTCTGAAAATGGTCAGGTTCTGCAGAACAGATTTGAAGGTGGAGTTCCCACTGTGGTGAGATTGGCAGAGTCTTGGGAATGCTGAGATGCAAGTTTGATCCCTGTCCCAGCACTAGGGGTTAAAGATCTGATGTTGCCACAGCTGTGGCTTAGTTCGGAACTGCGGCTGGGATCTAATTCCTGGGAACTCCATATGCTGCAGGACAGCCAAAAAGAAAAAAAAAAAAAAAAAGATTCAAAGGTGATTGTTAGCTCTTTTCTAAAGTGAAATAAAATTTGTCTTAAACAGGAATGATGGACCTATAGCAAGAATCAAAACTATCGGCACTGGAGTTCACCAGTGGCTCAGTGGATTCCTGTCACAGGTTCAATCCCTGGCTCAGGAACTTCTGCATGCTGTGGGTATGGCCAAACAAGACAAAAAACTATCAGTATTAGGTCAAGAACAGAGAAGTATGGGAGTTCCCATCATGGCTCAGTGGTAACGAACCCCACTGGTATCCATGAGAATGAAGGTTCAACCTCTGGCCTCCCTCAGTGGGGCATCACCATGAGCTGTGGTGTAGGTTGCAGATGCAGCTCAGATCCCGTGTTGCTGTGGCTGTGGTGTAGGCCAGGGGCTATAGCTCTGGAATGACTCCTGGCCTGGGAACCTTCATGTGCCGAGAGTACAGCCTAGGGAAGAAAACAAAACAAAACAAACGAAAAGTATGGTTTAGGGAGTATCAGTTGTGAAAAATTAATTCTTTAAACTACTCTGCAGTCTAATCAAACAAATGTCAGAAGAGCTGAAATAAGCTGAGACAGCATTACAAAGGAATATTGTATCCAGAACCAGGATGGCAGATTTCTGTCACACTCTCAGGGAGGCAGACATCACTAGAAAAGTGTTCACTTAGGAAGTCACATTTTACTGACGGCCTTTGGAAAATTCTTTTTCCCCCTACATCCGTGGCATATGGAAGTTCCCAGGCGAGAGGCTGAATTGAAGCTGCAGCTGCCAGGCTACACCACAGCCCCATCCACAACCTGTGCCACCACTTGCGGCAACGTCAGATCCTTACCCACTGAGCAAGGCGAGGGATCAAATCATCATCCTCATAGATACTAGTTGGGTTCTTAACCTGCTGAGCCACAGTGGGAACTCTCAAATGTTTAAGTATTTTAAAATTGTGAGTTTAGTTCAGTTTGGACTGATTCAGTGCTTACTCTATCAGATGTGTTAAACACCGTTAATACAGCACTCCATCATGGGCCCTGTTCTTGAGTCTGTGGTCCAGTAGAGGGAGACAGGCCGCTTGACAAATGGCTGCAAGCACAATACAAGCTATGCACAATGGGCTTTTGATACAGAGTACAATGTAGCCCAGATTGTCAGAGGCTGGAGAAGGCTTTTTGAGAAAATGACACCAAAAAAGGATTCTGGAAAGGTAAGCAGGATTTTGCCAAGAATGGCAAGAAAGGTGGGCAAGGAAACCTTGCCCACAAGAAACCATTGAAAAGATTTAAAACGTTTACCCCAAAGAAGCTGCAATTAGTAGTTTTGAATATTTGAATATATGATGGAAGGAATTAAATTTGTTTTTTGTAGCTCCTGAGGAAAGAAGACAAATGGAAGCAAATTTCAGTTCAGTACGTGAAGATTCATTTCTTTAGTAGAACCTTATCGTAAAGCATCACACCGTAATGCAGATTCGATAAAATGATGGTGATAGGTTCTGTCTCACAGTAGGTTCACATGATCATTTCGTTAACCCACAATAATATGGTTCTACCTTTTCTATTTTTATTTTTTAAATTTTATTTTATTTTTTTTGGCCATGCCTATGGCATGTGGAAATTCCTGAGCCAGGAATCAAACCTGTGCCACAGAAGCAACCCAAGCTGCTGCAAAGACAACAATGGATCCTTAACCCACTGTGCCAGAGGAGGACTCCATGATTCTACCTTTTTTTTATCATTGTTTTAGATCTCACTCACACATTAAAACCCTGCCATAATGCTGTATCAGATCTATATAAATGAGAAGGTTACATTGGGAAATTGGCAACTTTATTGTGGTGTGTGTGTGTGTGTGTGTGTTTGTACATATAAAATATAATTTCTTTTTGGCTGAGGTGTGCAGTGGCTTAATGTGGGATCTCAGTTCCCAGACCAGGGATTGAACCAGGGCCACAGTGGGAAAAGGGCCAAATCCTAACCACGAGACCACCAGGGAACTCACATGGTATATTTTCAAGTCAAGGCTGGATGACAGTGAGTTGGGAATGGTATGGAAGTGATGACTGAATTTAGGGTGGAGATGCTCTCCAAAATATCTCTTACCTCTGCCATCCTCTAATCCTCAAAAGAAATTCTATTTGATAGCTTCATGAATAAAGGCAGTAAGCGAGAATGAGCAAATTCATAAATTAGGGTTTTATTTATTCTACATAAAACTTGTTTCTTATTAAGCCTGGCAGAATTCATCAATTGATGGAAAATGTAACACTATCCAAATGTACTTTCTGATACTTATGACTAAAAATACCCATAAATCAAAGCAAAGCTTCAAACTTCAAACTTCTTTCCAGTCCAATCTAGTATGCTAAATAAGCCTGCGTGTCTGCTTCCCTCCCTCGACCAATTATTTACTGTAATGATCAAAGGAAACTATACACATTGCTGCTGGAAAGGGAGGTTTCATATATGAAACTTTCAAACTTTACAGCAGCAGATACTATGGATCAAAGCAGAGGTACAACAAATTTGCCACTCGCTGTACATGGGAAATGTGCCACCTGGGAGCTAGTGTCTTCCAGGAATGAGATCGACTCTGGGCTCATTCCAAGCAAGGACGTTAGCCTGCTGAGCGGAATGGGAGGGTGCCTGCACTGGGTGAAGAGAGAGACACTGCCCCTTAGGCTGCAGTGAGACATTCATACAAAGGGAAATGTAAAGTCAAAGGACAATTCTTAGCTATATATATTTTTTTATTGAATCCATGCGTTCACTGCTAGAGAATGTGCATCCACAAATACACGTATATTTCATTTTTTTAACAAGGAAATCATATACATTCATGAATAGAAAAAGGTATGAAAAGTATTCTCTGTTTCAGATTCTAAGTACTTAAAATTTTCTTTTGAATGTTTTTTTCCATAATGAATGACTCTGGGGGTTTTTTTTGCCCTTGTCCACAGCATATGAAGTTCCCCCACCAGGGATCAAACCCACGCCAAATCAGCAACAGAAGCCGGTGCAGTGATAACGCTGGATTCTTAACCTGCTGCACCACAAGAGAACTCCTGAATGACTTCAGTGACAACAGAGTTTTAAAAATCAGCCCTAGCACTGAAACTATAAACAGATTAAAAATGCCTACCAGGGAGTTCCCGTCGTGGCGCAGTGGTTAACAAATCCGACTAGGAACCATGAGGTTGCGGGTTCGGTCCCTGCCCTTGCTCAGTGGGTTAAGGATCCGGCGTTGCCGTGAGCTGTGGTGTAGGTTACAGACGCGGCTCGGATCCCGCGTTGCTGTGGCTCTGGCGTAGGCCAGTGGCTACAGCTCCGATTGGACCCCTAGCCTGGGAACCTCCATATGCTGCAGGAGCGGCCCAAAGAAATAGCAAAAACACACACACACACACACACAAAAAAAAAGCCTACCAGCAGAGTTCCTGTCATGGCTCAGCAGTTAATGAATTAGACTAGTATCCATGAGGACTCAGGTTCAATCCCTGGCCTCGATCAGTGGGTTAAGGATCTGGCATTGGTGTCAGCAATGGTGTAGGTCAAAGACGAGGCTCAGATCCTGCGTTGCTGTGGTTGTGGTGTAGGCCGGCAGCTGTAACTCTGATTCCATCCCTGGCCCAGTGCAGTGGGTTAAAGGATCTAGCATTGCCATAGCTGTGGCTCAGATACAATCTCTGGCCTGGGAATTCCATATGCTGTGGGTGTGGCCATTAAAAAAAAATTGAAAATATTTATTGGGGTAAAACCCCAAAACTTCATAATTACTATTATTGGAATTGTAAATAAACATAGAGTTTATTTGTATAATAGGAGTGATTTGTCATTAAGGTCTTACAGTTCAATAATGCATTTAATCTAACAAACTTTGGAAACACAATGTCATTAAATTGTCTTAAAATGCTGCATGTTAGGGTATCATTAACATTTTGGATAAAGATAAAGATGGAAAAACTCTTTATTCTTACCACCCCATCATACTAGTCTCATACATATTACCCATCAAATATCAGTTTGGAAGTCAGCTTACTCATCAATGTCAAATTCTATTTTATTGCACAATGTCCAGTTCAGCAATTTTCAAATACAGTGTAAAAAAAGAGCAAAATCCTTAGGATAAATGTATTTGTCTTTTTTCTTTTCAAGAAAAATGAAGATGAATCTAAGGAGTTGACAAAATTCTGTTCAAACCTATTCTAATAAAGGAATGTGTCAAAACATTTTCAACTTGAAAAAAATCTGAACACTACAAAAAATTTGTCATTTTTGCTCCATTAAATTCTTTCTGGGGAGTTCCCGTCGTGGCTCAGTGGTTAACGAATCTGACTAGGAACCATGAGGTTGCGGGTTCAATCCCTGGCCTTGCTCAGTGGGTTAAGGATCTGGCATTGCCATGAGCTGTGGTGTAGGTCGCAGACGCAGCTTGGACCTGGTGTTGCTATGGCTGTGGTGTAGGCTGGCAGCTACAGCTCCAATTAGACCCCTAGCATGGGAACTTCCATATGCCGTAGGTGCAGCCCTAAAACAACAAAAGACAGAAAAAAAAAAATCTTTCTGAAAAAGTTTATTGAAATCACTAAGGAAATAAAATGTGGAGGAACTGCAGAAAACATGTGCAGTAAAAGGAATAAAGACTAACAAGGGCTAATGCCACCAGGGAGGGGTATATCCCACATACTGCTGATAAAAAAGATTAGGAACCCACTGGTGGTTTGACATTATTAAGCCCTACATCATCAAAAATGTAGAGCTGGTTCCACAAGCTGTCCAGAATTGTTTTGAAAGTGCTACATTTACCAGCACAAGGATCCCTCTGACATTCTTCCACACGTTTCAATTATTTTGCCATTGGTTATCAACTAGACTCTAACAACTGTTAGAGGAATATTCAACTAACAAGCCAAAACAGGGCATAAACATTAACGATAGTTTATGGACGCTTCCCCTGTAAAGTTCACATTTGCTAACAATAAAAATTTGCATAGAAGTTGGAATTTGAAAGGTTCTAACTGTATGTTTTACCTGAAATCTTATAGTTGCTTCATGAAAAAAGTTGTCTAGTAACATAAATTGCTTCTGCATCGGTTCCACAAACAAGACAAGGACCTAAAACATCCAAACTGTTCACAGACAAAGTCCTGCTTGGAAGCAAGCTTGTGATTTCAATACGGTCTCTGGCAGGATCAGTGCTGAGCCAGGAGCTTATAAGAGATTGGTGAACATTAGTCTGGTTACTAATGCTATGAGACAAAAAAGTACTGCTTCTTCCTCCTGGGGAAAAAAAAGAGGAAAACATTTTTTTAAGATTAAATTTATCCTAGTAAACATCTGAAATTCTCACATTTAAAAAAGGCAAGGTTTAAACTTCTTTATTTCCCAGCTGTGCTGCAGCATATGGAAATTCTCAGGCCAGGGGTCAAACCAGCACCACAGCAGTGACAACGCCAGATCCGTAATCCGCTGAGCCACAAGAGAACTCCAACACATCACCCTTTCTTTTTTTTTTATATTTTATTTTATCTTAGTTTATTTTGTAATGATTCACATCACCATTTCTGACCAAAGATCTATTCAGTGATATTAAACACTCAAATTTCCATGAGATAAAATGGCTATCAAACTTGAAAACTTCAGCAAAGGAGAAGATTCATTTTGACTTTGTCTTCCTGTTTATTCTTTAATGGAAAGTCTCAGAAATATAGCAAAATGGCCAAAAGACAAGTAGAGTAAATGTAGATAATATACAGACATCTAAGCTCTTAGATAGTCAAAAAAACGAAGTGATCATAAGAAAATTTTTGGATGTATTTCTAGATAAGTATGCCAAAAAACATCGCTCCCAAGAAATGGTAAAAATGCTCATGGCATATAGAGGTTCCCAGACTAGGAGTCAAATTGGAGCTGTAGCCACTGGCCTACACCAGAGCCACAACAACACGGGATCCGAGCCTCGTCTGCGACCTACACTGCAGCTCACGGCAACGCCGATCGTTAACCCACCGAGCAAGGGCAGGGACCGAACCCGCAACCTCATGGTTCCTAGTCGGATTCATTAACCACTGAACCACGACGGGAACTCTTCTCAGCCTTTATTTAGGTAAATGTTCTTAAAAGTAGAATTTTACAACACTACCGGATTGTAAACTTTTATCTCTGACAGTGGTCTGCATATTTTTTGGTCTTTTAGGGCCACACCTGGCATATGGAGGGTCCCAGGCTAGGGGGTGAATCGGAGCTACACCTGCCAGCCTACATCACAGCTCACAGCAATGCTGGATCTTTAACCCACTGAGCGAGGCCAGGGATCGAACCTACATCCTCATGGATGCTAGTCATATTTGTTTCCGCTAAGCCACGACAGGAACTCCTGCATTTAATATAGGATTAAGTGGGGGCAGAAGCAGTATATTTTAGTTTTAGCCATCATTTGCAATTTTCTTTCCAGATCAAATAAGGACAGATTTCATTTATTCACCAAATGGCTGAGTACCTATTATATATGCCAGGCTCTGTGCTAAGTGCTGGGAATACAGGGCAAAGTCCTTGATACCTTGAAGCTTAAAACTTAGTGGGTTTTAAAAAAAAGAAAAAGAAAAAGATCAGTGGGTTTAAATATTGCTGATTGATTTTTTTTTCTTTTTGGGGCCATACCCTTGGCACATGGAAGTTCCCAGGCAACAGGTCGAATCAGAGCTGTAGTGGCTGGCCTATACCACAGCCATGGCAACGCCAGATCTGAGCTGCATCTGCAACCTACACCACAGCTCACAGCAACGCCAGATCCTTAACGCACTGAGCAGGGCCAGGGATCGAACCCGCATCCTCATGGATCCTAGTTGGATTCATTAACTGCTGAGCCATGAAGGGAGCTCCTTTCCTCTTCATTTTTATCTTTTCTGCTCCTATATTTTACATTACTTTTGAGTACTGTGAAAATTAGCCTTAGAACCACTGTGCTAAGTCTCCTCCCTGCTCTCTCTGCTTCCACCTTTACCATCCCTCCCCGCAGTCTATTTTCCATGCAGTAGCCAAAGTCATTCTTGGGAAAAACACGAGTTGATTATGCCACTCCCCTGCTCAAAATTCTCCAGTGGCTTTCTACCACACTTAGAAAAAAATTCTGTAGGCCTCAACCCAGTCAACAGAGTCCTGCTCTTGAGCTTCCTCTCACTATCTGGTCCCTCTTCCACACCCAATCACTGAACTGCAGCCACAAAGGCCTCCTTGCTGTTCTGTCTCCTTGCTGTGTCTTCTACCTGGAATACTTTCCTGGCGCTTGTACCTTTACTTCTTCAGATCTCTGCTCAAATCTGTTCTCTCTGCCCAGCGGCCCCTCCCCCGGCTAATTCTTTATCCTACTTTCCACACACTTTATCCTACTTTCCACACACTTCTTCACAGTCATCAGGGTATTTGGTCCAGTACTTTTCCTTTCTGCTTTGGTCTCCTTTTCTACTTAGCTGTGCTCTACTATGTGTCATAGAGACAAACTCCATTTTCCACACTCCCTTGCCTTCTGCCTTCCAGGTGGACCCTGCCCACGGGAGGTATTACTGTGGGTGACTGGGATGGGGAGAAGCTCCAGGTACGACCACACAGGCAGTAATACCAGCCCTGGCTTAGGGGGCACCTCTTCTGCTGATCCAAAACCAACTCCGACAGCACTTCCAATGGTGCAGCAGCAGTTTTAGCAATTGTTCATTTCTGCGCATTCCTCTTCTTTGCTCTTCCAGCATCCCTCCTATTCCCCTTGTTCTTCTAGCTCTTCTAATATATGTGAAACCAATTCCCTCTAAATCTAGGCTAGTTTCTGTTTTTCTGGTTAGACTTTTACCAAAACATTATCTACTGACTTACTCTCTACTGGAATATTTGCCCTGCGTGTTTCAAGGCTTTTCTGCTCAGTGTCGTAGGCTCTAACACCTAGAAGAGTGCCCAGTACAAGACAGTGTTTGGTAAATATTTGCTGAATGAATGGAACCATAGACAAACTCAAAAAAACAAGAAGCTTAGAAAATGTGAAAAACAAAAACAAAAACACCCTTGATGGGAGTTCCCGGCGTGGCTCAGTGGTTAACGAATCCGACTAGGAACCATGAAGTTGCGGGTTCGATCCCTGCCCTTGCTCAGTGGGTTAAGGATCTGGTGTTGCCGTGAGCTGTGGTGTAGGTCGCAGACACGGTTCGGATCCCTCGTTACTGTGGCTCTGGTGTAGGCTGGCAGCTACAGCTCCGATTCACCCCCTAGCCTGGGAACCTCCATATGCCGCAGGTATGGCTGACTTTTACTTACCACTGTCTTTAATCAGGAGACAGGCCCTTATAGTCTGGAGAAACCAGTACCTTATACATAAAAGATGAACTTTTGTTTTGCCCTACACCCTTGACAATGCAATATAAGAAAGTTGTCCATGCCTAGCCTACGTATGGCATGAGGGCCCACAATAATGTACTCACAGACAAGAGCCCTGGCTGCCCAGCTAATAGCATTTCTAGTCATCAGCAGTATAGTGGTAAGTTTCTGACTCTCAGATTTCAAGCCCTATGACCCTAGAATTTACCCTGAGGCCACAGAAGGGAAACACCTTAATGTTAGAAATATGTGAGAATTTCTAATTCTGGTATTGAAAAATATAATAAATTTACACAAGAGAATCTTCATTAAAACTCTTTACCTTGGTGAAAGAGCGATGATTTCTCAGGTACATCTGTGGAGGCATCCCAATGCCAGAGAGATCCATCTTCAGAACAAGTAAAGAGATGATCTGGGTTGGATGGGTGAAAGTGAACTTCCCACACTGAAAGATAAGGACCAAGAAGCTTATTCCCGTGTATATCAGTTGAACCAACATTAAAACCCTGTCTCCAGGCATCGTCTTCCATTAACCTCCATGATATGCCTTCAAACCCCAATCCTGTGATAAGTACCAAAGGCTTTAGGATCAAAGAAAAGACATAACTCTCCAAATGGCTAAAACATGTAGATAGGAGAAAGAAGTCAATTAAATCTACTTGTGTCTTGGGCCAGCAAATGAATGAAAATAAATGCTAATCACTTGACCTATTACTTTTTTTATGGAAAAGTATGACAATGGATAGATAATTCTGAAAATTTTTAAAAAATTGTTAAGTTCTCTTACTTTCAATTCCTGTGTCATTAACATATAAAGGTTATATTATTGGAAAAAGAGAGGGAGAGGGCGATAACAGTAGTAGCCAGATGAACTGCTAAGAGGCAGAGTGCAATTTTGGCTTGTGCCAGGACTCTGGACTTCTGGCCTGTATCGCAGAAATAGAAACTAGCTCCCAGCAAACCAAAACCTGGAAATGATTCAAAAATCCAGATCTGGTTTCAGATGAAGGACTTTTAAGAAGCCAACTTGGGACTGGGGATTCCTCAAGCTCTAAACTTTCAGAGAACTTTGTGTGCCAACAGACATCTGGGAGCCAAGGACTAGCCAGGACGCCTTAGGAGGTTGCCTGCAGCATGAAGGTAACAGTCGTCTATGAACAAGGCATCTGTGATTCTGGGTTAAGTGACCTTAGAGAGGCAGCACAGAGAGTGCCCAGAGTGTAGCATAAAAAGTGCAAGACATATGTCAAGCTAGCTGGCATTTTCATTCTGACGGTTACCTCAATCAAACATCCTGCCGCAAAACAAAAAAGGCCGTCTGCCACAGGAAAAGAATGTGTTCTAGGTAAGTCTCTGTATCAAGTACTGTTTGATTAAAACAAAGTGAGACAAAATAGCCTGCAGAGCCATTAGCAGACTGCCCAAATCTAGATGCTTATGGATTTATATACCTTCAAATTAGAAAACAAACCTCTATAATACATCATATTTCATTTCTAGCCAAGAGTCAGGATAAATGCAAAACACATACAAGACACTACACTTCTGTGTCTACACGACTTAACAATACAGGCTGGCAGTTAAAAACGGGCTGGTAAGAAGAGATCTGAAAGGTTATAATTCTAACTACCGCTGGGTTAGCAAAAGACTCCCTAGAAGAGGGAAAAAATTTCTATCCTTTCATTTGCTTAGTAAATAATCTTAAAAATCACTTACCTTTCCAAAGTAATCATGTGAAACTTACTCAGACTGAAGAGTTACAATACTGGTATACTGTTTTCTCTTTTATACTTTTATTTAAGCATTAATAGCAACTTAAGTCAGAATTTAAAATTATAATCCACTCTAGCAGGTGGTGATAAAATGAAAAATTTCTGTTCAGCCAAAGAATCGCTACCAAAATCAAAAGACAAACATTAAAAAACATGAACATTAAAAAAACAAAAGACTGGAGTTCCCGTCGTGGCACAGTGGTTAATGAATCCGGCTAGGAATCATGAGGTTGCAAGTTCGATCCCTGGCCTCGCTCAGTGGGTTAAGGATCTGGTGTTGCCATGAGCTGTGGTGTAGGTCACAGACGAGGCTTGGATCTGGCGTTGCTGTGGTTCCAACATAGGCCAGCAGCTGTAGCTCCGATTAGACTCCTAGCCTGGGAACCTCCATATGCCGTGGGTGTGGCCCTAAAAGGACAAAAGACAAAAACCCCACAAAAACCAAAAATGAAAAACAAAATACAAACATTAAAAAAAAAAACTATATCTTTTGTTCTCGTTAAAAGGAAAAAAAGTTGGAGTTCCTTTCGTGGCTCAGTGGTTAACGAATCAAACTAGCATCCATGAGGACACAGGTTTGATCCCTGGCCTCCCTCAGTGCGTTAAGGATCCAGCATTGCTATGAATCGAGGTGTAGGTTGCAAACACAGCTCAGATCCTGTGTTGCTGTGGCTGTGGCTGTGGCCAGCAGCTATAGCTCCGTTTCAGCCTGGGAATCTCCATATGCCATGGGTGTGGCCCTAAAAAAAGCAAAAAAAAAAAAAAAAAAAAAAGTTATAAAAATAAATTGAAGAACACATGGATTAGCAAATATTAAAAATAACAGCCTGCATTTGCACGGGAAAAGTGGATTCTTGAAGTTCCTGTTGTGGCTCAGTGGAAAGGAATATGACCAGCATCCAGAGGACGCAGGTTCGATCCCTGACCTTGCTCACTGGGTTAAGGATCCGGCATTGTTGTGAATTTGGTATAGGCCAGCAGCAGCTACAGCTCCAACCCCTAGCGTGGGAACCTCCATGTGCCACAGGTGTGGCCCTAAAAAAAAATAAATGAAATGTGCATTCTCACTTCCTGGCCAGGTATGGCAACATAAACTGGTATTATTTTTACATAGAGTATTTTGACAACATGAATCACAACTTCAAAATTATATTAACTTTTGGCTCATCAATTCTATTTCTAAAAAATTACCCTAAAAAAAAGCACATAAAGATGAACATATAAGGATAATCACAGCGAGTTGTGTGTAATAATAAAACATGGTAAAGAATGTGAATGTCAAAAAAAGATTAATCATCACAAATTTATACAATTCAATCAAAAGCTCTGATGGAGAACGATCCATATGTAACATTTTGAAAAGGTGCTTACGGAGTTCCCGTCGTGGCGCAGTAGTTAATGAATCTGACTAGGAACCATGAAGTTGTGGGCTGGATCCCTGGCCTTGCTCAGTGGGTTAAGGATCCAGCGTTGCTGTGAGCTGTGGTGTAGGTTGCAGATGCGGCTCGGATCTGGCATTGCTGTGGCTGTGGTGTAGGCCGGTGGCTGTAGCTCAGATTGGACCCCTAGCCTGGGAACCTCCATATGCCGCAGGTGCGGCCCTAAACAGACAAAAGACAGAAAAAAAAAAAAAAGAAAAGAAAAGTTGCTTACAATATTATATAGTTCACCCCCCAAAAATACACTTATTTCCACAATACTTACTTTCAGCTTCATGAGCCTTCAGTAGAGACACAGGCATTGTACCTTGTCTTACATCCCAAATACTCAACATTCCATCCTGGCCACCAGTAGCTACCACATGCTGCTGGTTGGGATGTCTATCCACACAGTGGAGCGGCGCTCGGTCACCGGTCCTTTAACGGGAGATACAATGACTTCAAAAAGGAGTAAAATATGATGGATCTTTGAATAACCCAAGAAACATGTTTCATTCCAGGAACTAAATGATAACTTCAGGCTGAAGCTACTAGCTAAACTTAAATCATGTCAAAAACTGACTACATTAAGTATATTTCTAAATAGTAGAATTTTGGGAGAGGGAATTAAAGGCCAAAGTTACTCATTCTCTCTTCAATTTGGAGGCACAAGGAGCAAGATAACTTGATATGTGAAATATTTCCATTTCTTGGCTTTTTAAAAACATTATGTACCAACTAAACAGCATATTCCTTATTTCTACTTTATTTACGTCTTAGTTCTTATACTTTTTTTCAGCTTGATACATGTTATTTTCTTATTAGAGAAGACAAGTTTACACATGGAAAAGGGGTTTCTGCTCAGAAAAAAATCTCTGATTGTATTTTTCTCCCAATCACATCTAGAGTGTATTATACCCACTATTAATAAAATCATTTGGTAGTTCCCGTCGTGGCGCAGTGGTTAACGAATCCGACTAGGAACCATGAGGTTGTGGGTTGGATCCCTGGCCTCACTCAGTGAGTTAAGGATCTGGCGTTGCTGTGGCTGTGGTATAGGCCAGCAGCTGTAGCTTAGATTAGACCCCTAGCCTGGGAACCTTCATATGCTGTAGGTTCAGCCCCCAAAAACAAAACCAAAAATTAATAAATAAAATCATTTGATGAGAAAAATAAGTTCCTCATTAAATAATATAAAATTCCAAGAGATAATATAAACTTTTCAATCAATACAACATGCTGAATGCAGCATGGTAGTACTAAGCCCACCAAATTATAGAGTTGACCCTTGAACAACATGAATCCACTTAATATGTGAGTATTTTTCTTTTTCTTTTTTTTTTTTGGTCTTTTGTCTTCTTTTTAGGGCTGTACCCACGGCATATGGAGGTTCCCAGGCCAGGGGTTGAATCGGAGCTGTAGCCACCGGCCTGCACCAGAGCCACAGCAACACCAGATCCAAGCCATGTCTGAGACCTACACCACAGCTCATGGCAACGCTGGATCCTTATCCCACTGAGCAAGGCCAGGGATCGAACCTGCAACCTCATGGTTCCAGGTCAGATTTGTTAACCACTGAGCCATGACGTGAACTCCAATATGTGAGTATTTTTCAATTAAATAATACTACATGATCTGCAGTTGGTTGCATCTGGGGAATGTGGAACTCTGTTAGAGGATTCTGGGTACATGGAGGCCAACTGTAAGTTTTACGTAATCTACAGTACATAGAGGGTTGGTGACCCTAACTATGTTGTTCGAGTGTCAATTATACTTGCTTTATCAAATTTAATGAGGGATTATTCTAACGTGCAATTAAAATATATGATTTAAAGTTGCTATAAACAATTAAATAAATTAACTTTATACTAAAATTATAAATCAAAACTTACAGTGATAATATCTGAGAGGGTTCATTTCCTTGTTGTCTAAAATCCCATATTTTTAACTGTCCAATTGAATTTACTGTAAGAATCTCAGGAGTTCGAAGGAAGGTTACAGCATGGAGTGTACTGCTATCTGCATTGTCTACAATATAAAAAACAGCAGTGTGTGTTAACGGGTCCCCCTTTTCCATGAAAATCTTAAACTGCATTCCCTCTATTGACTGAAATATTACAAAATAAATCAGTAAAATTTCTACAGAAATATCCAGTAATATACATATTAAAATGGACTCTCTTTGATAGAAAAACTATATCACCCGCAGGACACCTGAACTATTTTCCAAATAGAGGGCTAAGCTTTCCTGTATTTCTCTATTTCCACTTAAGATCGTTACCCTCCATTTCTGATAGTCATTCAAACTCCTCTATACCTAATTTTATCTCCCACTACTGCTTAATCCAGCACCTCTGTACTGTTAGGTCAAACACTGGTTCCTCATTCTGACCCTTTATTATTTCACTGACTCATCTCAAATCTATTCATTTTTATCCTCATCAGCTCTCTCCTCCTCTATGAAGTCCTTTCTGATTGCTTTCATGGTCCTTTTCTTTTTCCTAGCGTGTTTAAACTTATGCCACTTAGTTATAGACTTATGGGACATTCCTCCAAACTGCCACCAGGTCCTTAAGAGTTAAACAAATTGTGTTCCTCTGAAGTGAAAATCATAAAAACATTAAAAACTGCTTTATGTGCTCAATTCAAAGAGGTTCTGAGTTAGGAGGTCTAAGGTGATGGGCAAGTCTGTGCAAAGCATGGTTGAGAACTATTACACTAGAATAATCCTTCTAAAGCATGACAGGGGGTACAGCACCCTTTTGACCAAAAACTTTCAATGGCTCCTTAGCTGCCCACCTAACAAGATGTAACCTTTATAGGTGTGCATTAGATTCTTCACACCGTGACAATTTACCTTTCCTGGTTTATCTCGCACTTCTCTTATACAAATATCTAAAGTCAGTTCAAACTATACTTTCTGTCCTTCTCTGAATGGCCTTACCCTGCCTCCATGATATTCCCTTTATCTGGTATACCACCTTTTAGTATTATTTATGGTGTAGAAACTAGATTAAATTAATTGCCACCTGCCCCTCAATTTGTTATCCAATAATCCCCTCTAGTCTCCCTCCCCCGAAATTTCTCTTTCCTCTGTGTCATTCTTTTACACAGGCCTCAACAATATACTGTCTCTCTCTCTTTTTTTTTTTTGGGCTATGCCCATGGCATGAGAAAGTTCCTGGGCCAGGGACTGAAACCAAGCCACAGCAGTGATCCGAGCCATAGCATGGACAATGCTGGCTCCTCAACTGCTAGGTCACCAGGGAACTCCACCAATATACTATCTTGATAAAGGGATTCTGCTTTATTTTTAAATCCCTCAAACACTTAGCACTGTGTGTACTTAGCACATGGTATGTACGCCACTACTGTGCAACAGACGAAAGAAATATGATTTTTTTTACCTATAGTTTTTATAGCTTCCTTGTAATCAGCTCTGAAGAGATTTATTCGACCATCTTCTCCAACTGTGACAATTTCTGGGCTGTTGCAGACAACACCTGTGCATGGTGCACTGCTACAGGAAGGACTGCCTGGACCCGCGTGGTAGTGAGCTGTTGTCCACTGCTGGCTGACTGACAGAGTCTAGGTGTCAGAAATGAGAATATGATTAATTCAAGCGAAGCTCTGAAAAATGAGTACATTCCCCAATTAAAGTATGTTTTAAAATTGTCTTATACCCTTCTAGAAAAATAATAACTTTTTCCCTTTGTATTCCCAAGTGTTAATGTCTAGAAACTACTATTAAAGCTAAGTATACAGTGGATTCGTTTCAAAAGAAATGCTATTTAATAATATCCTAGGGAGTTCCCTAGTGCCTCGGTGGGTTAAGGTTCCGGTATTGTCACTGTTATTTCTCTGGTTACTGCTGTGGCGTGGGTGCTATCCCTGGCCTGGGAACTTCTGTATGCCAGGGGTGTTGCTAAAAACAAAAACAAAAACAAAAACTGGAGTTCCTGCCGTGGCTCAGTGGTTAACGAATCCAACTAGGAACCATGAAGTTGCGGGTTTGATCCCTGGCCTTGCTCAGTGGGTTAAGGATCCAGCGTTGCTGTGTGTCTGGCGTAGGCCAGCGTCTACAGCTCTGATTAGACCCCTAGCCTGGGAACCTCCATATGCCACGGGAGCGGCCCTAGAAAAGGCAAAAAGACAAAAACAAAACAAAACAAAACAAAAACAAACACCCAAACTTAGCTCAAACTAAAGAAATGTTTTTTAGGGTTAGGTAATTATGTGTTCAAAAGCAACCCTAAATTCTTAAGGGAGCTGGCTTATATCTAAGAGATAAAGCTCTATAGCACTTTCTAAATGACTCCATTAAGAAAAACACTTAGGATTTGGGTCTTATGTTTAGTAGGCAGGCCTATTAGAATCCCCAAATCTAAATAAGCATTCTCTTCCAACAACTTAAAACTGTAACTTCAAGTGGGCCTATTTTATTTTTTTTTTATTTTTGTTATTTTTTTTGTCTTTTTGCCTTTTCTAGGGCCGCTCCCTCAGCACATGGAGAGTCCCAGGCTAGGGGTCTAATTGGAGCTGTAGCCACCGGCCTACACCAGAGCCACAGCAACTCAGGATCCGAGCCACGTCTGCAACCTACACCACAGCTCATGGCAATGCTGGATCCTTAACCCACTGAGCAAGGCCAGGGATCAAACTGGTGACCTCATGGTTCCTAGTCAGATTCGTTAACCACTGTGCCACGATGGGAACTCCAAGTGGGCCTATTTTAAAGGACTGCCCTGACCACTATGCTCTGAGGGTCAGCACTCTTAGGCTTTGGCACACAAGAAAGGCATTGAAAAAATGTCAAGCCTTCATACAGTGTATCCTCTCTTCTAATTCAAACCTAGGGTCTATCCATAGAAGCAAAGTAGCTATTCCTAGTCTCTGTCATGATGCCTGTGCTAGTCCGTGCTCTTCCTTTCTTCAAAGACCAGAACAGGATTTTTTTTTTTTGTCTTTCTGTCTTTTCAGGGCCATACCCACGGCATATGGAGGTTCCCAGGCCAGGGGTCTAATTGGAGCTGTAGCCACCGGCCTACACCACAGCCACAGCAACGCCAGATCCAAGCTGAGTCTGCGACCTGCACCACAGCTCACAGCAATGCTGGATCCTTAACCCACAGAGCAAGGCCAGGGATCAAACCCGCAACTTCATGGTTCCTAGTCGGATTCTTTAACCACTGAGCCACACCGGGAACTCCCAGAATAGGATCTTAAAAGAGAAGTACAGGAAAATGACTTGCCAGACTATCACATTGTTCAATATAATCTCATAGAATTTAAGAGATACCTAAGTTCAATGAAAGTTCACACGAATATGATTCTGGAATTAATCTACTAAAAGATGGTGATATAACAACATTTTTCCCCTCCATGCTTTTAGACTATTAAACTTTATTATTTGTGTCATTATTAAGCACAGTTTTCTTTAAGCCTTCCTAAAAATAATTAAAATGCAAAAATTGAGTTCTCCAACAAAAGTTCTTTACCTGGTTATTTGGATGGTGAAGGAAAACTGTTACACATCCTGTTGATGAAGCAGCTACAATTCTTTCCTGGTCAAAAAACTAAATACAAAATTCCTGCTTGTTATAGATTCATAAATAATAGTAGGGAAGAGCCCCATTTATTTACCTCAATTAGTAGTGTCACAATTTTAAAATGCAAAGTCTCTAAATGCTATGCAAATAAAATGTGAAAATTAAAACTGCCATACAAATAAAAGTATCTTCATCAAGTGTGAATAACAATAATCCCCCCCTCAACTGCACACCTACAATTGATTTAATTTGGGACCACTACAATAAAGGTTTAGGAAAGTATCATTCTCCACAGAAGAAAATGCAGAGACTTTGAAATCATACAGATCAGAATTTGAAAACTTAATTCCATTTCCACTCATTACTAGTTTTGAGATTTAGCCAAGTTAAGTTCTCTAAGCCTTGGCAAACCTGCAAGACAGAGAACTAATCCCTACTCAGGGTGTCATGAGAATTCAAAAAGCAAAAACATGTAATGTGCTTTGAACAGTATTTGCCACACAGTACATGCTCAAAAGATCTTAGTCTCAGTTTTCTCATTAGTGAAATAGATATAACAATATTTAATTCACGAGCATGTGATGAGAATTAAATTACTTATGTAAAGCTCCCAAAACAGTGCTTAGCACATAGTAGGGTCAATTAAACAAACAACAAGCTAGGATTAACTCCACATTCCCTAGTCCTGTCCTGATTCTGCCAATAAGTGTCTATATGATGCTGGCCAATCATACATAACCTTTAGAGAACTCCGTTTCTGCTGAACCCGGGGTGAGACTAGACAAACTTTAAGGTCCTTGATGTTTCTAAATGTATTACTCTCAGTTTTTTCTTTTTGTTTTTTTTTTAAAGTTAGCTTTTGGCTATTACACAGGCTTACTTGTAAATCCATTACATCACCATGGTGTCTGATGTCACACAATAACTGATGGTCTCCTTCAAATCCTCCATCAGAGTCCACGTTCCCCAAATCTCCAATAGACCACAGTGAAACATAATTTTCCTGTAAAGCAAAGACGAAATACACGTCAAACTCGCTGAAATTAAAATTTTCATTGCCTTCAATCAACCTTGTTTTAAAATCGTTTTAGGCAAATGGGATGATAATCCTTGAAAACACAACGAGATTCGAGACTCAGACACACACACCATCGATGGCTTTGAGATACTGGGCAACCGAGCATGAGACAGGCATTCAGGGGACAGAGAAGGGCGAGAGAAGCTAGAATCGGAGAGAGTTCGCGCGCTGGCAGCCGGGGGTGCAGTTCTAGGAGGGAGAGAGGAGGCAGGGGCCCGGGAGTAGGGGTACCTCATTGTCCCAAGAGCCCGTGGCGAAGGTCTCCGCCGTCTGCAGGCTCCCCGAAGATAGCGGTCGCCAGCGGGTCTTGCTGATTTTCTGTGACACAAACTTGGCATAAATTTCCTCCATGCTGAAAGCAACCCGGGGGAGGTAGAGGCAGAAGCAGAGGTAGAAGCACAGCGCGCGCCACTCAGTCCCGCCCCTTTCCGCTAAGCCTTGATTGGACCGGACCTCAAGAGGACGGTGGCTACAGAGGGCCAATTTTCCTCCGTCTCCAGTGCGGGGAAAGAACCAGCAGCCCCTAAGTGGGAAGAAGTTGGGACGCTCTTCCTCAGCCAGGCGGCTCTGAACAGAGGCAAGAGTGTGCCCGTCCCCGTGCTGTAGGATCTGCTCCAAACCTGCAAAGTCAGCATGTGAACAGTGACGCGGTGCATTTCTGCAGTAACTGTGCAATGCATAACAAATTAAAAAGCAAAAAGCAAAAGAGTCAACGAGAGAAAAGCTCTAATAGCCACACCTAAGTATTAAGTCTTGAATTTCACCGTGCATAGAAAAGATTCAAAATCCTTATATTCTCATGGAAGTACATCCATTAACGTACCAATTTATTATTCAAAGCCTCTCTCTCCCTGTCCCCCAAACAAATCCTTCTCTTCAAGGTTTTTAATACACACTATCAAACGAGTTGGAATTCTGAAGACCCCAGTTATAATTTTGACTCTCATTGCCTTTGTAGCCTTCCTCAATTCATTTATGCATATAATTAAAGATGATTTTGAAATGTAACGTCGACTGCTTACCTCCGCCCTTAAAAAAAAATTCCTTTCTGCCTCAGAATCTTCCCTATCTTTCAAGGATTAATTCCTTCCTCTAGTTTTTTTTTCCTATTACTTCAGCCCAAGACGATCTAAATAAATATATCCCTTAATATCTAGACCACTAAGAGCACTTACATTTTGCTTCCTGTTGCTAGCTTTTTTTAAAAATGTAAACCTCCCCAATTAGAAGGTAAATCCTATTATTACAAAAGATAGGACATATTCATCTTAAAAAAAACCAAACAAACCTCCTTTATACTATAGCTATAACTGTGTTGGTTATTTCTTTAAATGGGGCCATGATTTTGTGTCTATCTGATCTTGGTAGTCCTATTTCACAGCCAGTTTGTGGAAGCATCGCATGGAAATGCAATCCATCTAGGTCAGCTTTGGAGACAGTTATCAGGTTCTTATTGAAAACTGACTGGTGTTTTGCTTTTAACTGCAAGATTATTAAGAAATTAATAATGAAATAGAAAATTTAGAGTCCCGAACTGAAAATTTGCCCCCAGTATTGAAGTACACTTTTCTTTACTGTTGCAGAATCCCAAGAAATAATACATATTTCAGATTAGGGTTAGATAAGTGTCACATTTGCCAAGGACTGGTGAGAAGCTTGAAAATTGTTGCTGACACAGTGGCACTGATGTTTTGACATAGCTTTATTTCCTTCCTTAAAAGTTTATTGTATTAAGTGATATGATGACTGGATTTTTCCACTCTCGGTTCTGACTATAAGTCAGTGAGTTGGATGCTACAGGCAATGTTCCTTGTCAGCTTTTCACTCATTCTCTTGCACAGCTAATAGCAAGAAAGCTGGTGTCCAGTCTAACGGTGGAATTTGTGAGGCTTAAATAGCTGAAAATGCACACTTGTGTTGGGAGAACAACACATTTGCCATAGGATACTGTAGTATTTTTAACAAGTTCTGAGAAGCACAGCATTCCCCACAGTCCACCCCCCACGCCATGTCTCAGTATTCTTCCACTCTTCTAATTCAAGCTCTACAGCTGAGAACAAACTAGGATCCCAAAGTCTCTGCTCACAAACGCTAACTTACTTATCACAAGTCAAAGGCTGGAGTACTTGGGTTAGAGAGGACCTTTTCCTTCCAGTTCTATTACAGTTATTCAAGCTCCACCATAGGGAGCTCTGGATCTAACTGACCTATGTATTAGTCATTCATTGGGTTGGGTGAGGCAGGACGGAGAAAGCCCACCGTCTAACAACCTGGACAGCTATAGGAGCAGACCCGCCGCTTGCAGCAGCTGACCCAGCGGCGACTGCAGAGCCACCGGCAGCTGCGGAACCAGATCGGCCCTACCATCCTTTCACCGCGCTGGGTGACCAGAGCTGTAGTGAGGCACGCGACACCGACCACGCCGGGGCCCACCCCGCCCGCCTGGCCGCAGGGCAAACCCAGCAAAGAGGCGTTGCGCAGCCCGCGGCATCAGAAAGGCCACGCAGCAGAGGCGGTGGCGCTGACTCAGCCGGGCCATCCCGCCAGTCCCGGGCAGCCGCAACGGGACCTAACGCGGGCGGCTGGGCACCAAGCCATCCCCGCCTCCGGCCCCACCCCGGCCGCACCCGAGGCCGCGCGGCGTCACAAGGCGCATGCGTGCCGCGGGGCATGCCGGGAGCGCGCAGTGGCGGCAGCAGCGGCGACGGCAGTCACAGCGGCGGCCACAGCGGGGACGCGAGCGGGGCGGTGACCGTGTGGGAGGTGGTCTCACTCTTGGGGAAGCTGCTGGGCACCGTCGCCGCGCTGAAGGTGGTTCTGTACCTGCTCCGGGTGTGCCTAGCGATGGCCTGGAAATCCGGCGGCGCCAGCCACTCGGAGCTAATCCACAACCTCCGCAGTAAGTGCCACCCCCGCCCGGTGTGGGGCAAGTGGGGAAGGCCAGGCCTGGACCAGGTCCCCCTGGGCCGCCCGGAACGTTCTGTCCCTATCCTCCTCCCCGTGCCTGTTGGAGGGCTTAGGCGCAGGGTTGCACCAGCGGTCCCAAATGGCAAGCGCTTGCGATTGCCTCCCCTGGGACCTGTCACTCTTCGGGGACGTGGACGGGAACCGGAGAGAAAGACCCAGGGGCCGCTGCTGGTGGGGTAGGGACAGGCGTCTCCCCGCGGGCCTGGGGGAAGGGGCGAGGCACAGGTGGTGGGGCTGTCACTCGAGTCCGTCCCCCCCTGATCGGGGTCCGGCGAGGGGCGTGTCCTGAGGAGTGGGATGTTGGCCAGGTTTCCTGGAGACTGGGCTGGAACTGAGGGGACCCCGCCCTCGACCCCCGCGTCTTCTCACCTCCTGCTCTGTCGTAATCGACCTAGCTGCAAGCTTTCTCTCCTATTCTGCCTCCCCCGCCCTCTGATTTTTCCTCTGGAGGGAGATGCCACCGTCTGATACTGGCGAGGGGAGGGAGAGGAAGATGAGAGTATTGTCATTGCGGATGCTGGGAGAAATTTCTGGGGCGGCTGTCCAAGGGAAAGCTTCGTGGGGGGCGGAGGAAGAAATCATCAGGGGATGCTCTTCCCGAGAGACATGTATTTCAGGAGCCGTTAGAGATACTGGGATCCAGCAAAGGATTGTATATGTGGAATGTTCTAACTTTTTCCAGGGCTACTGTATGCTTTAGAAGCTTTGTATGGAAGTTTCTTTACACCATTCTCTTTAGTTATTGTATTCCTTTCTCTGATGATAATTTTAGGGTGACGAGTGCTGTGTCACTTTCTTTTTTTAAATCGAAATATAGTGTCGCCGTCTGGTCGGGAGACCAGAAAGACCAGAGTTCGTAATACTCTCTCACTCTGGTCAGATTTGTAGCCCACTTCTTTGCCCCTGACTTTGCAAATAATCACATCCTGCCACGTGGTATTTTTAATTATATGCATGTATATATATATAATATATTATAGATTATTTAGCTTTTCATGTGTTTGTCATGTTTCCTAATTCGATTTGTAACCTCCTTGAGGGCTGAGACTTTTTAAAAAACGTATTTGAGTTCTCTCAGAGAACTTAATAATCTTTCCTTTTTTCGTAAATGTCAATTAAATATATGTGGGAATACTAAGATTAATGAGAGAAATCAATAGCGTTGTCTGGCAAATGGTTAGTACTTAATATTAGTCATTTGACTTTCTTTTTCTTTTTCCTTTTTTTTTTTTTTTTTTTTTTTTTTACAATATTTAAAGCTCGGAAATCATGTCCTTAGTGTTTAGTAATGAATGCTTATATTTAAAAATTGGGTCGAGCATTGTCATTATTCACTTTATGGAAGGATATTTGATTGGAAGTGGAAATTTATGTGCCGAGATGATAATTTGGATTTAGGTTCCCATTGATTGAGCATAATAAGCTCAATATGTTCTAAATATTTTTTATAGCATTTCTTAAAATGTACACACCTGAAACATTCTGTACTTGAATTGTGATTAAGTAATTTTCCACCGATAGGTTATTGCAGTAGACACTTGGCTATGGCAGAAATTTGTAAGCAATCAGGCTCTTAAAGTCTCTTCTTTTTGGGCCAAATTTGTAGTAAGCCAAGACTAGCTCTTTTCTCAGTAGTTTTATAATCACTTTAATGTATTGCATTGCTGTTCTTAGCTGAAATTGCTAAGGATGTTTTCTTATCAGAAAATTTAGTAAGAAACATTTAACACACATCAGTGTTGACATTGCACATCTTTAGTTTTATTCTAAGTCTATCATTGGTAAGAGGAAATAAGAGTACTCATCCTTTAGCCTCTTTTGTAACAGTTGTGCAACTTTAGTTTCAACTTCCTGCTGAATTCTAGCTAATAGATTTTATTTTTATTAGTTTATTATAAAAGTAATGTTTACTCTTGTGAAAATTTCAATTGAGCATAGATTGAAAACTTCTCACTCTTTCTTGGTTATTCCATCATTGTGTATTCTTCCTAACTTAAAGCCTTCTAATGAATCTTTAGGAAATGATCAAAATGATTATGCTGATGTTGAACTGTAAAGAGGTCTGCAAATTGGAAGAGGAAGCAAATTACAAGTTTAATTTTTTAATGAAATAAAGTTCATGATTGATTTCATTTTAATATTATAATAATTTTATTGAAAATGTCTTGAATTTTTCTTTTACAAGCCATAATAGAAATATGATTGTTTATGCTTTCATAGCTGCTGTATCACTTATAGGTTATTTTAGACTGTAATGGTACATCTCATCTTATAGCTTATGTTGTGATGATAATTGCTCTTAGAACCATGATCTAAAGCTTGGGCATGCTTCAGAATCTCCTGAATCAACTGGAGAGCTTGTTCAAACAAATTAAGATAGATTGCTGGGGCTCTTAAGAATTTGTATTTCAGGAGTTCCCCTCGTGGCTCAGTGGTTAACGAATCCGACTAGGAGCCATGAGATTGTGGGTTCGATCCTTGGCCTCACTCAGTGGGTTAAGGCTTTGGCATTGCTGTGAGCTGTGAGCTGTGGTATAGGTCGCAGAGGTGGCTCGGATCCCAAGTTGCTGTGGCTCTGGCGATGGCTGGCTGCTACAGCTCCGATTAGACCCCTAGCCTGGGAACCTCCATATGCCTTGGGTGTGGCCCTAGAAAATGCAAAAAAAAAAAAAAAGAATTTGTATTTCCAACAAGTTCCTAAGTAATGTTCTACTGCTGGTCCAGATACTACACTTTGAGAATCACTGACATAGAGAGCTGAGAATTACAAAACCCTTCCAGGGTTTCAGTTGAATCAGGTTTATATTTTAAAATAAAATTTTAGGAAAAAAGTCTATAACAGTCCTGCCTAACAGAGCTGTCTGTAATGTCCCTATCTGTGCTGTTTAATATGGTAGTCTCTAGCTATATGGGGCATTGAGCATTTGAAATGTGGTTAGTGCAACTGAGGTACTGGATTTTTGTTTTATTTAAATTAACTTTAACCACTAGCCACATATTGGACATTACAGATCTATAGAAATGAAAAATAGTTGTTTTATAATTATAGACTGATAATGTGCTCATGAAATGAATTAATTTAAAACAGCCGTGAGCCTGCTTAGCAAGGGAATGTGACAATTCAAGTAATGCTATATTAGAATTTATTTTCTACTGTCATTGGGATAATTTCATTCCATGGTAAATGTTAGGAAAAGAAGCGGGCCAGGAGTAGGTGAGGTTGAGAGAGGTGGTCTCCTAGAGCAGGGGTGTCCAAACCAGACTGTGGAAGGTTAACTTTTAACAGACTTATAAATGCTGTACTAGCCCCTTAAAACAGTGCTAACACTTGTTCTTTTACCTAGTTTTATTTATTAAAAAATTCAATCCACTACCCTAATGCATCCGTTTTTTTTCTACTTATATTTCCTTTGCATCTTTGTCATTTTGCATGTATAATGTATATAGAATTTGTGGACTCAGGCAGCTGGTATTTGACTGTCTTCTGCATTCCTGGGGTACAGCACTGGGGATACAACAGTGAAAAACAAACATCTATTTTTTCTTGTAACTTCTAATGTGAGCAGACAAAATTATGTCACATGATCATTGGTGAAGTAGGGAAGGAGGAGAGGGAGTGTGGGGTAGGAGGTTTGCAGTTGTAGGGGAGAAGACCTCACTAAGATGTTAGCTGAGTAAAGATTTGGTGAAGGGGGAAGAAATTCAAGAATGCAGATAGAGCTGGGCGACAGGCATTCTAGACAGAAGAAATAGAATGTGCTAGATTTGGATTTGGGGTGTGGGAGAAAGATTGGAGTTAAGAATATGACACCAAGGTTTTAGACCTGGGCAGTGGGAATGATTTACCGTTTTCTGAGTTGGAAGTAACAGTGAGTGGCTAGCAGGGATTTTTAGAGGTGTGGGGTATGCAAAGAAGAGTGGGAGAACAGGAGTTTATTTGGGGGAATGTTTGGTTTGAGTTGCTTTAAGACATTAAAGTGGAGATCCTTAGTAGGCATTTAAATTTGTAAGAATTATGATTTATAGGTTTTGTATCCTTATCTATACAAATAAATTGAAGTTATTTTCTTATTCTATTTAGAGTTTAGTTCTTATCCATCTGTAGCATAACCAGTGGAAAAAAGAATATTTCATTAGTTTTATCATATGCATTCTTGGGCCAAATATAACAAGGTAATAAAATCCTAGGGGACTGTTTTCAGAAATTTGAGCCGCATTAAGAATCCAGAGAATACTTCCTCATTTTAACTTATATCAAGTCAGTCTTTCAGGTACATACCAGTAAGTAAACTTATAGTACATTGAATAAGATTTAATAGATATGATTTGGGGGGGATTTTTTTTTTTAATGACTGCACTTGTAGCATTTGTGTGCTATATAAACTTATAGTACATTGAATAAGATTTAATAGATATGATTTGGGGGGGATTTTTTTTTTAATGACTGCACTTGTAGCATTTGTAGCATTTGTGTGCAGCAATTTTGTGTGTTAGGGGTCAAAATGGGGTTGCAGCCACAGGCCTACACCACAGCTACCACGGAATCTGAGCTGCAGCTGCGATGTATGCTATAGCTTATGGCAACGCCAGATTTTCAGCCCACTAAGCGAGGCCAAGGATCGAACCCACATTCTCACAGAGACAATATCTGGTCCTTAACCTGCTTAACCTGTTCACAAGGGGAACTCCTGGGGAGAAATTTTTGTATCAGTGAGTCTACTTTAAATTAAGTAAAATAAAAAAATTCAGCTCCTAAGGCATACCACCTTTCAGGAGCTCCATAGCCACATGAGGCTAGTGACTCACCTGTTGGACGGTGCATCTGTAGAACATGTCCACCACCATCATCATAAGTTCTGTTGGCACTAAGTCTAGATGCTAGGTCGTATTACAATCTACTTAATGTGATCTTAGTTCCATTGTGCTGTTCACATATTTTTATTAGTATTGCATTTAGTTCTGGCTAACATGCTTTAAGAGTAGCAGTGAAAAACCAAAAATTATCAGACAAGGGTGATCAGGATGACAAGAGCATCAGCATTTTGCATAATTTGATGAGGTGGAGTTTGCTGGATTTAGCAATGAGAAGACTAAAGAGAACAATAGTGTTTAAATATTTAAAGGCAACCATGTAGTAGAAGGTCAAACCAGGACGAATGTGGCTCATTATGAGGAAGTAGTCACAAAACTATCCTAACAGTCAAAGATTTGGCTTTGAAAAATAGTGTTTTCTGTCACTGGGTACGTTGAAGCAAAGACTGATCGACCATTTCACTGTAAGGGGTGTCATGGAAGGGATTTGTTATCAGCTTTCACTATATACTAGATCCCTGGGGACCCTTCCAAATCTAGGATGCTGTAATTTTAATCACATCCTGCTTTGCATGAAATCACCTCTTAGGGGTGTGTGTTTTAGGAGAAAGCCACAGAAGTTAAGAATTGGTTACTTATATTTTAGAGTTTTACATAACATTTTAGTTTGTCAGAGATGTGAGGAGTCCAGGAAACATCCTCCTTTGAGAAATAGTGTCACGACATTTGATTATGTATTATTAAGAGTAATAATAGTCTAGAGAAAGATGTATTTTTGAATAATCTCTACTACTTAGATGATATGCTATCATAACTTGCTGTCAAATTCTTCTTTGATTATAGTGTGAATTTAAAGCTAACCCCTTTCAGACTTTGTGTACGGAGCGTGTCTCAAGCTCTGCTTACCTCTTATTATGCCCAGTTGTTCTAGGTGGGAAGTAAAAGGTGACCATTTTGTTCATTTCTTATTGTTTTACCTGGCGTTTTGTTCCTGGAAAAGAAATAGAGAGTAGGTTATTAACAACTGTCCAAGTCATAAAACTAATTAGTACTGTACTATTTCTTTTATTGAGATATAACTTCATGATAGTTTACTTATAGAAACTTAGAGAAAGTTTCTATATGACTTGAAATACCTTAAAAGGTATTTGGCTTATTTTCTTACTTATGTTTTCAGTGCTTCATACCAGCACAGTATCTCTTCTTTTTTTCATCTCTGTCAGGATCGCTTTTACTTCTTTTTTTTTTTTTTTTTTTTTTTTTTGTCTTTTTGTCTTTTGTTGTTGTTGCTATTTCTTGGGCCGCTCCTGCGGCATATGGAGGTTCCCAGGCTAGGGGTCGAATCGGAGCTGTAGCCACCGGCCTACACCAGAGGCACAGCAACGCGGGATCCGAGCCGCGTCTGCAACCTACACCACAGGTCACGGCAACGCTGGACCGTTAACCCACTGAGCAAGGGCAGGGACTGAACCCGCAACCTCATGGTTCCTAGTCGGATTCGTTAACCACTGCGCCACGACGGGAACTCCCCTGCTTTTACTTCTATTCTCACCAACTAAAAATCTTGGGGTAGTTATTGATTCTTTTTTTTTTTTTTTTTGTCTTTGTCATTTCTTGGGCCACTCCCATGGCATGTGGAGGTTCCCAGGCTAGGGGTCTAATTGGAGCTGTAGCTGCCAGCCTACACCAGAGCCACAGCAACGCAGGATCCGAGCCGAGTCTGTAACCTACACCACAGCTCATAGCAATGCCAGATCGTTAACCCACTGAGCAAGGCCAAGGATTGAATCCACAACCTCATGGTTCCTAGTCGGATTTGTTAACCACTGCACCATGACAGGAACTCCTATTGATTCTTTAATACTGTTACCAGATTAACTCAGTATTGGGTTTTTTTTTTTTTTTTTTTTTTTTTCGGTCTTTTTGCCATTTGTAGGGCCGCTCCCGCAGCATATGGAGGTTCCCAGACTAGGGATCTAATCCGAGCTATAGCCGTGGCCAATGCCAGAGTCACAGCAATGCAGGTTCTGAGCCGCGTCTGCAACCTACACCACAGCTCCTGGCAATGCCAGATCCTTAAGCCACTGAGCAAGGTCAGGGATCGAACCTGCAGCCTCATGGTTCCTAGTCAGATTCATTAACCACTGCACCACGACAGGAACTCCTAACTCAATAGTTATTACAAATGCCTTTTGTGGTCATCCCTTTCACTGTAGTTTCATTGATATCTATCCTAGCCTAGGGTCTTAGATCTTACCTGGAGCAATGTGCCTCCAAGCATCTGGTCGTCACCCCACTTTCAATTTCTCTCCCCTCAGATTCATTCTACATGTTATACTGATTGTCCTCCTGTGCTGCTTTCTGGTATGTCACTTTTCTGCCCAGACTTCGATTGTTTACTATGTAGGGTATAAACACCTCTTGCGTAGCTTTCAGGTCTGTTCCCCTGCTCCAACTCCAGTCCTGTTCTTCAAACTGATCTCATTTTATTCTTCGTATACCTTGTGTTTTAGGGTATTTATTTGTCTGCTCTTAAAAGAGCCAAAATAACAATGGCTTAAAATCAAAGTTTCCGTCTCCTATAACAATCCAGGGATAAGCAGTTCCAAGCTAATATTGTGGTTCGATGGTTTTGAGAACTGGCACTCCAGTCCTGTTGTGCTCCCTAAAGTCTTTCCCTCAACTGCAAAGTTGAAGATAGTTTACCTCCATCATTTCCATATTCCAGCTGGTGGGGAGAAAAATGGGGAAAGGGGAAGAAGCTCCTGGGCCGGGGATCAAACCCCTGCCACAGCGGTGACCCAAACAGCTGAGTGACACTTGCTGGATCCTTAACCCACTGTGGCACAAGAGAACTCCTCACCTTCCTTTTAAGGGCATAAATTGGAAGCTGCATATATAATTTCTGCCTATGTTCTCATCGACAAGAACTTAATTGTAAGTCTACGCATAACTACATAGAGGCTAAATAATGCACCCAGTTCAACCACTGTGAAAGAAAAGGCAGCCCTGTTGCATCCTACATCTTGCTCAGTGGAGCACACACACATTGTATATACATCTATATAAATAGTATCTATCTGTGAAAACAAGGTTAGGAGAGTTAAGATTAGTTTTTAGTCAAGTAATATATGTGGGTGGTTAAAAGATAAAAGAGTGCAGAAGGGCTTATAATGGAAAAGAGCAATGACTTCCCCTGCCAGAGCAAACCGCTCTAAACTACGTATTTGGGTCTTCTGGTGATATCTCATGTCTCTTAATCATATGCTTAAACTGCTGTTTCTTTATCAACTTGCAACATCATCTGCTGACCTTCTGCCAAGATGGATGAGTTACACCCTATAAACTTACCTCCCTCCCTGCATATAGTTATATCATAATTTTTGCTTCCTCTTTTGTGGTTACCTTTGTAACTTTGAGTCAATATGTACTTTAACCTCAATTTCTTGTTCTATGATTTATAAACTGACAATGTCCCTTAACCTTTTTAAGAAAGGATATTCATTTTTCAAATCAATAGTGACTCTTTTACATTGTCAAAGTTGATAACGTTTCATTTTGTTCAAATCAGTGAATAAGTCATCTCCACTTTGATTTTTTTTTCCAACTTTTATGTTTAATGATCAGTGTTCATGCACTTTGTTGGTTTTAAGTGTTGAGAATTAATAATATCATTACCAACATTAATGACTGGGTCAACACTTTGCCGAGCTGTGCAGTGTGCTGTGAGTTTATTTCCTGCTCTTTGTTTCTAATATCACAGACCCCTCTACTATTAGAGAGGAATAATCACATGTTCCTTTTTTTTTTCTTTTGGCCTCGGCCATGGCATATGGAAGTTCCTGAGCCAAGGATTGACCCCCACACCACAACAACGACTAGAGCTGCTGCAGTGACAATGCAGGATCCTTAACCTGCTGTTCCACAGGAGAATTCCTGTTTTTCCTTTTTTTTTTTTTTTTTTTTTTTTGAAAGTCATGCCACAGTTTACCTAAATGTGACTCTTGCATAGTACTTTTGTTTTTCTCCTTTTCTCCTGGAATTTGTCTCCCTCTTCACCCTTCCGCACTCCTCAAATTGAGGAGAGAAAGAGATAGCTTCTTTTATTACTTAGTTTTCTGCTTGGATTATATTGCATTCTCCTTTTTGAATTTGAATGACTTCTTATTTGGATCAGTTGCATATTTGGATCAACATTAGCCATTATTAGAATTATTTAATTAGAGTCCTTGGTCCTTAGGGTACAGGAAAATTGAGTATGGGTGGTTCTAAAGCTGTTCACTAATCCAGACAGCCTAATGGTAATTGTATGTTTACTCATAATTAGACTGTACACAAAAAGTGAAATGTTAAATTACTTTACTGTTTGCTAGAAATATTTCATGATATTGGCAGTTGTATATGACACATTATCAAAAGTGAGGAAATGATTTAGTAATTTAGTAAATGTGGCTTTCTTTAGGCATCTGGAATTCTGGGCAAAAGCAAATAATAACTTTATGGTGAAAATTTTGGAAGCTACCCAATAATAGTCTATTAAAGCTTTATCTTGAGCCTTATGTGTTCAGCTTTTTTGGGGGGTGGAGGTGGGGGTGGGCACGCCTGCAGCTTGTGGAAGTTCCTGAGCCAGGGACCAAACCTGTGCTACAGCTGCGACTGAGCCACAACAGTGACAACACCTGATCCTTAACCCGCTGTGCCACCAGGGAACGCCATCAGCTTTTTAATTAATAACTGGTGACATGCGTTTAAAACTATTTAGGGTTTTTTAGTGAATTCTCTGTGCCTTCCTGAGGAACAAAAACCAGGCAGGAGCATAACTCTCCCAGACTTCAGGCAATATTACAAGTGTGCAGTAATGAAAGAGGTGTGGTCCTGTTACAAAAACAGACATACAGACCAATGGAACAGAATAGAGAACCCAGGAATAAACCCAGACACCTATGATCAATCTTTGACAAAGGAGGCAAAACTATAAAATGGGAAAAAGATAGTCTCTTCAGCAAGTGGTGCTTGGAAAACTGGACAGCTGCATATAAATCAGTAAAACTGGAACATACCCTCACACCATGCACAAAAATAAACTCAGAATGGCTTAGAGACTTAAACACAAGGCAAGACATCATAAAACTCCTAGGAGAGAATATAGGCAAAACATTCTCTGACATCAACCATACAGATGTTTTCTTAGTAATACTAGTCAGTCTCCCAAAGCAATAGAAATAAAAACAAAAATAAACCAATGGGACCTAATCAAACTTACGAGCTTTTGCACAAAAAAGGAAACCATAAAGAAAAGGCAGCCTATGGAATGGGAAAAAATAGTTTCAAACGATGTATGAAAACAACCAAAGAAACTCACATAACAGTTTTGTAGATATATATTATCTAGCTAAAGGGAAGTAAGTAATCTTTAATTTGCTTGATTTTTAGATTGTGTCTATGGCAGTATGTTTAATTTTAAGTGTCACGCTCAAGTATCCATCTAGAGAAGAATGAATAAGTGAATATGATGATAATTGGAAGTATTGAGTAAGGCTGCTTAACCTGAAAAAGATAAGGATTGAAGTAGTCACAATACGTTCAGATATACAAAGAGTGTTGGTTGGTTAGAAAAATCCAGTATATCTTTTGTGACCTCAGAGAGTAGCATTAAAGAACCCAGTCATAAATGATGGCATATTACATGATTGGTTTTAATTTGCATTTCCCTGATGACTAATGATGTCCAGCATCTTTTCATGTCTTATTGGCCGTTTGTTTATCTTCTTTGGAGATCATTTACATATTTTAAAACTGGGTTATTTGGCCTTGTACACTGAATTATAAGAATTCTTTATGTATTCTAGATAGAAGTCCTTTTTTAGTTACATGATTTATAAATTATTTTTTCTCATCCTGTGAATTATCTTTTTCTTGATAATGTCCTTTGAAGCATAGCATGTTTAATTTTTTTTTTTTTCTGTCTTTTTGTCTTTTAGGGCTGCACCTGCAGCATATGGAGGTTCCCAGGCTAGGGGTCTATTCAGAGCTATAGCCACCGGTCTACGCCAGAGCCGCAGCAATGCAGGATCTGAGCCGCATCTGTGACCTACACCACAGCTCATGGCAACCCAGATCCTTAACCCACCGAGCTAACCCGAGTCCTCATGGATGCTAGTCAGGTTTGTTAACCACTGAGCCATGACGGGAGTTCCAAAATGTTCAGTTTTGATGGAATCCAGTTTCTCTCTTTTCTCCTCTTATTGTTCATGCGTTTGATGTCATATCTAAGGATCCATTGCCAAATCCAAGATCATGATGATTTACCCCAATATTCTCTTCTGTGCCTTAATGAGTTTACCTCGGTGTTTAGATCTTTGATCCATTTTAAGTTATTTGATATGAGGTAAGGATTGAACTTTATTCTTTTCATGTGGCTGTCCTGTTGTCCCAGCACCATTTGTTGAAAAAGACTGTTCTTTCACCATCGAATGGTATTGGGACCTTTGTCAATCCCACTGACCGTTTAAGTTCCTTCCTTGTAGCCATTGCTGTGAACTTGTAAGTCCCGGGCCTGTGTTCACCATTTCAGTACTTAGTGTTGTGCTTCCTCTTTATGGAAGTGATTCTGTTTGTGCCTCATCTTTATCCCCTGCTTCCTTCTGCTTAGTCTTTTAAACTTTAATCCCTACCTTTGCTTTCTGTACCCAGAGGCTTACAGAATCTTTGTTGGAATTTGTTGTTTATTTTTCTGCTAATAAAGTCTGGGTATTCTCTATCGCCTAGTAATGCGAAGCATGGGTCATGTGTGGTTTTGTTTATGTCCTGTTTTGATCTTAGGTTTAAGTGGTTTTTTTTTTTTGAGAGGCTCTGTGGAGAAATTCAGATTCTGGTGGCTGCCATCACCCTCTAAAACTTGGAGACTCTATATTTGATGAATAAATTAAATTAGTTTGCATAAATATTTTCAACTTCTCATCATGCATTTACAGAAGTCTCACTTTATTTTATTATTATTTTTTCTTTTATTTTGGCCACACCCATGGAAGTTCTTGGGCTAAAGGTAGAATTCATGCCACAGCTGCAACCTGTGCTGCAGCTGCAGCAACTCCAGATCCTTAACCCACTCTGAGGGCTGAGAATTGAACCTATGCTACTGCAGAGACAATGCTGCATCCTTAACCCACTCTGCTACCATGGGAACTCCCAGAAGTCTCATTTTAAAATTGTTGTGGCAGTCTATAATGGGAGGAAATTATGTGCAAATCATGTATTTGTTAAGGGGTTAATATCCCAAATACAGAAATATGTAAAGAACTTTGTAAATCCATTATATATTACATAAATATAATATATAGTATATGTAGTGTATATATATACACTATGAAAGATGCTCAACATCATTAATCATCAGGGAAATGCAAACCGTAAACCACAGTGAGATACTAGCTCACAGCTGTTAGAATGGCTATTCTCAAAAAGACTAGAAATAAGTGTTTACAAAATTGTAAAGTAAGGGAACCCTATAGGTGGTACTGTGAATTGCTGCAGCCGCAATGGAACAGTATGGAAGTTCCTAAGAAAGTTAAAAATAACAGCTACCATATGATCCAGCAACTCCATTTCTAAGTATTTATCCAAAGAAAACAAAAATACTGATTTGAAAGATATATGCACCCCCATGTTCATTGCAGTATTATTTACCATAGCTAAGATGTGGAAACAACTTAAACATCCATTAATGGATGAATCTATACTGATGTTGTGTATACACACACACACACACACACACACACACACAATGGAATATTATTCATTCATAAGGAAGAATAAAATCTTGTCATTTGTGACATGGATGGACCTTGAGGGTATTAATGCTAAGTGAAATAAGTCAGACGGAGAAAAATAAATGCTGTATGATCTGGCTTACATGTGGAATCTAAAAAAGATAAACACCCCTCTTCCCAAGCTCATAGATATGGAGAACAGACTAGTGATTGCCAGAGGCAGGTGGGGTGCAAAATGGATAAAGGTAGTCAGAAGGTACAAACTTCCAGGTATAAAATAAATGTCATGGGGAGATACAGTATGGCAACTATAGTTAATAATACTGAATTGTGTATGTGAAAATTGCTAAGAGAGTACATCTTAAAAATTCTCATAGCAAGAAAAAAAATTTGTCACACTATGGTGATGGGTGTTAACTTATTGTGGCAATTATTTGGCAACATATGCCGATATTGAATCATTATGTTGTGTACTTGAAACTAACATAATGTTGCATGTCATAATATACCTCAATTTAAAAAGTTCTGAAAAAAATAGTTGTTCATGATGTAGCCAAATTAAGTAAAGCGTGTTTTGGTTTAAACGTTTAATTTCTGGATTGTTAAAGTCAAGACCATACATTTCTTATGGATTTTAGATTTGTAAGGACAAGAAGTATATGCTGTTTTGTTTGTTATCATCTTAAGCATGTAGCAGTGTGTCTGGTATGTATTAGAGAGTCAATAAACACATTGAATGAGGGCTTTATTGAATAACAGCTATGTGCATGGTGCTATAAGGGTTATTGAAGGTTTTGAAGGTTGGTTGGTTTGTTTTTTGGCTGAGCCTACAGTTTGAGGAAGTCCCCAGGACAGGGATCAAACCTGTGCCACAGCAGTGACTCAAGCCATGGCATTGGCAATGCCGGATACTTAACCACTAGGCCACCAGGGAACTCCCAGGATTATTGGAGTTTAACATATTTAATCTTAAAAAATTGAGAGTTGGGGAAGCCAAATATATACAGTCATCCCTCTATATCCATGGATTTTATCTCCATGGATTCAACCCACTGTGTATTGAAAATGTGTGAAGGAAAAAATTTTTTCAGAAAATTTCAAAAAGTAAAACTTGAATTTTGCATCATGTTTGGCAACTATTTATACAACATTTACATTATATTAGGTATGTAAGTAATCTAGTGATAATTTAAAGTATATGGGAGGCTCTACATAGATTATATGCAAGTATTATACCATTTTATGTAAGATACTTGAGCATCCACAGATGTCGGTACCTGCTGGAGTCCTGCAAACCCCCCCCCCGCCCCCCCTAGACACCGAGTGAAGACCATATTGACCTTGCTTTGCTTCTTGAAAACTTTGATTTTCTTGAGCTCTGTAACAGTGCATCTGCTTGATTTTCACCTACCTCTGTGGCTACTTCTTGTCATTATCTTTGAAGGCTCTGCTTCCTTTGCATTTCTCTTAAATGTACACTTTTGTTTTTCTTCTCTGTGTATTCTTCCCCGGACACTTATGTTCACTTCCATTGCTTCATTTGCCATCTGTGCAACTAGTAATTTTTATCTCTATCCTAGATTTTTCTCCTTGAGCCCCAGATCCATTCGTCCAGCTGACTGCTGCTTATCTCCGTGTATGTGGTCCATAGCCCCTAATGGAATAAATAACTATCCTTTTCTTCTTTAGCTCTGATCCTTCTCTAGGATTTCTCATGTCGGCATACAATGTCAGCATCTCAACTATTACCCCCTACACCTCCAAATCTAGTCAGCCAGGTGTATATTACCTACTAGATATAACTCAAATCCTACTTTTCTTCATTCCTACCGTCATTTTTAAGACCAGGTTTTGATTACCTGGGCTTTGGCAACAACTTCCAATCTTGCTCTCTTCTAGTCTAGCCTCTGTAGTGTAGCCAGAGTAATTATTCTAAAGTACGTCTGATCATGCTACTCCTAGCTTAAAATACTGCCTCATTCATTTCAGAAAATGGAATCATCAAAACAGATAAAGTATTTGAAGTAATGCTGGCCACAGACCGCTCCCACTATGCAAAATGTAACCCTTACATGGACTCACCACAATCAATAGGTAAGCTTTGGATTTCTGAAAATGTCACAGATTTTACTCACTTACTCTATAATCTTTGTAAGTTAAACTAGACTGGGACACTTATTTATTATTACCTTGCTACTTTGAATTTATGCCTTAAGAAGTTTTATAACCCCAGGCCTATCTATTTTAGTAACATGATGTTATATACGAGGCATCTTTTCTATTTTCTTAAACAATATATGATATATATATAAGAATTATATAAAAATTTTCTTTAAATATACTTTTAATGAAAACTTACAATCAAGCTGCATGCTTAGTTTTCTTTAGGGTCCTCAGTATTGACTAAGGTTAGTTTTTGCATTTAGCATCCATTTTTACTATCAGTATTAAAGGGAATGTGTAACCAAGTTAGTACTGACTTCTGTGCTTCACTTGCCCTGAATTTTTTGGTTTGTGGTTGTTTTTAGAAAGTTCCATATTTAACTCCTTCTCCTGAAGCAGGTTTTGCTGAACTGCTGAGCCTTGGCAGTGGGCGCCTTTGAGGCTTAGAAGTGCCTCGGGATTCTGTCGGCCAGCTGCCATGCTGTCTTCTTTTGAAGCACTTTAACAGTCAGCAGAGAAGATCCTGGGGAGCTTCTGAACCCCGAAGGCACCTGCTACCACCGCTCAGTGAAAATTGCTTCAGACACAGAAGCAGGTAAATAAGTTTTAAGAAAGCATCACTGGAAGAAGAAACTAAAAGCTAAAAACTAAGAAAAGATTGTGTTAATTAACATCAAGGGATAGTATAAAGAGTAATTTGAAATAGTTTGTTAGTCTCTTAAGCTACTCTGAATACCAGTTCTATTTTTTTCCCCAAGTGCCAAAAATTATGAAGCAAATTAATTTTACAAAGATTTTAAATATTCTATGATATATGGAAACTTATTTTCTTTTTATAAATCTGAAGAGAAAACATCATTTATCCACTCCATGAATTTTCCTTTCTTAACTAACTACATGGGAGAAGAAATTTTTAGAAATAGTAGGACTGTTGTACAGAGCACTCTAGCCTTGGCATGATTGTGTTTTCTAATTTTAACCATGCATGACAGTGCTCTAAAGTACAAAATAAAAGTTTTATTCTTATCATAAAAAGGAAAATAATTGTTATGAAAAGTCACTGATGGATGTTGGAAAAGGAGTGACATGGAGTAGTCCATATGTTTTTACAGCTGAGAGTATCAGTAGTTCTCTTCTTCTTTTGCAGGGTTCCAGGCAACAATCAGTGCTCCACACATGGTGAGTTAACTTTGGTCCTTTGGGTACAAAGGGATCACGTTTTCCTTCTAAGAGCGTTTTCTTCAGTAAAAAAGGTTTAAAGAACATTTTAAACTTTTAATCATATCAATTTTATCATCTATGAATTATGTAAATAGTAGTGGATTAATAAAGAATAATCTAATTCTTAATACAGGGTGTATAGAAGAAACTCTTTTTGGTAGAAACTGTCATTAAAGTTTTTGGTTGTTGTCATGTCTAATGTAAAAATTGGATATAAAAGTTTGCTTAATTAGTGATGAGTTAATTAAAGGAGAAAATATTTTAAATAATATAATGGACGTATTAAAGAAATCTTGAGTTGAAATTATTTCATATTTTATTTGGAAAATTCATTAGGGAATGGCCAAGTATGGCAGCTATGAAGTTGTATAACTTTGAGAAGGACCTGTTTTAGGTCACTTAGCACTTTTAATCTGTGGCGAATTTTCTTGGGTTTTAAATGTCAGTTATTTGAATGAGTACTCTGTTGGGTTTTGATGAAAAGAACAATAGCTTTTCTGATTCTCTGCAAATTTTGGGGGTTGGAGAAACTCTTATTTAAAGTTAAAACCTTCTTTATACTAAAGTAAAAGTAAAGTAAGATAGACAAGTTATTTATAGATATTGAGTAGAAATGACTTTTTTAAAACCTAAGACCCAGAAGTGATTAAAAAACAGTATATTTTGAAACATAAAAATCTGGGATTTCTGCAGTTGAAAAATATGAGGAAAATCAAAAGAAGAAAAACTAAGGGAAATATTTGAAATACATATGATAGTATAGGACAAATCTCCATATATTTACATATATTAGAATTTTATACATACACACACATGTATATATCCTGTAAATTAAAAAGTAAAATACACAAAAGAAAATGGGTAAAGTACAAGAATAATAGTTCATAGAAAAAGAAATACAAATGACATTGGCGTTTAAACAAATGAAGAAATGTCATTTTCATTTATATTTAGTAGATTACAAATTAGCACTAAAGTGAAGTACCATTTTTCTCCTATCATCATAAATCAAAACTTTGTTACTTTGGGAAATGGGAAACTGACATCAATATATTTTTTTTGGTGGGAAAGTAAATTGATAGTGTTTTTAGAAGGTAGTTTGGCACTAGTAGCTATAATGTGAAATAAATATACTTTAGGCTCTCCAGTTTTACTTCATATTACATATTCATCCCATAGTACATTTGCACAAGTACAAAATAACTAAAAATATTTATTGGCACATTATTTATAATAGCAAAAAAATAACTATTTCTAATAGCCTGCTAATAGTAGATGGTTAATAAATTATAGTACATCCATCCAGTGAAATACTATAAAGCTGTGAAATGAAGAAGCTCTGTAAATATGAATATGGCAAAATCTTCAAGAAACATCATAAAAGTATAGTGAAGAAGAGTATTATTATTATTTTTTTTAGTTATAGAGTAGGAATTTTTTTTATGCATTACCTATTCAAAGAAATTAATGAATAACAAAAAAGTTTTGGTATTAAGATTCCTGAAAACAGTTTAAACTGCTACTTAAAACAAAAAAATTATGAAGAAATATTCATTTAATCATAAAAATTATTCTAGAGAATAGGTAGCTAAAATATTTGGGAAATTACTTGGAGGGGTATTTTCAAATAAGTGGGAAATACTGTTGTGAAAGTTTTTTTTCTCCAAGTTGTGCTTAGTGTCCAGCTCACTGCCAAACAGAAGCTGGGAGTAACTCCATGGCAAAGGGTGCATTTATTTATTTATTTATTTATTTTTTGTCTTTTTAGGGCCATACCTGTGGCATATGGAGCTTCCCAGGCTAGGGGTTGAATCAGAGCTATAGCCTCTGGCCTATACACCGCAGCCACAGCAACTCGGGATCTGAGCCTTGTCTGCACCCTACACCACAGCTCATAGCAACGTAGGCTCCTTAACTCAGAGTGAGGCCAGGGATCGAAACTGCATCCTCAGATTCGTTTCCGCTGAGCCATGACGGGTACTCCAAAGGGTTCATTTTTAAACAAAAAATAATAGCTTTATTAAGATATGATTTACCCTTTAAAGTGTACAGTTCTGTGGTGTTTAATCTATTCCGTGTTATACAAACATTACCACTGTCTAAATTCAAAACATTTTCATGACCTCACAAAGGAACTCCGTACCAGTTAACCTTCAATTCCCATCCCTCATTCTGCCCATGTCCTAGCAAGTACTCATCTGCTTTTTGTTTCTATGTCATTGTGGACGTTTCACACAAATGGCATAATACAATATGTGGCCTTTTGTGGAGTTCCCGTCGTGGCTCAGCAGAAATGAATCCGACTAGCATCCATGAGGACGCAGGTTCGATCCCTGGCCTTGCTCAGTGGGTTGGGATTTGGCATTGCCATGAGCTATGGTATAGGTTGCAGATGCAGCTTGGACCCCTTGTTGCTATGACTGTGGCGTAGGCTGGCAGCTACAGCTCCATATGCCGTGGGTGCGGCCTAAAAAGACAAAAAGACCAAAAAAAAAAAAAAAAAAAGTGTGGCCTTTTGTGACTGGCTTTTTATACTTTGCACAGTATTTTCAAGGTTTATCTATATTGTAGCACACATCAGTACTCAATTTATTTTTATTGCCAAATAATATTTTGTCGTATGGATATATGCCACATTTTATTTAATCATTCATCAGTTGATAGACATTTGGGTTCTTCCCACTCTCTAGCTACTATGAATAATGCTGCTGTGAAAATTAGTTTACAGGTTGTGTGTATGCATATATTTTCACTCTCTTAGATATATACTTAGGAGTGAAATTTGCTGGGTCATGTAGTAATTCTGTGTTCAGCATTTGAGAAGACTGTTTTCCAGAGTGGCTATACCATTTTACAATCCTACCAACAATTTATAAGGATTCCAATTTCTCTACTTCCTTCTCAACATTTGTTATTGTATGTTTTATTTATTTATCCTGGTAGCTATGAAGTGGTATCATTTTGGTTTCGACTTGCATTTCCCTAATGCTAATGATGTTGAGCATCTTTTTGTGTGCTTATCGACCCTTTCTATGTCTGCATTAATGAACCTCAAAGTCATAGGTTTGGAAATAACTACAACTCTGGAGTATTTTCCAAAGTCTTTTTTTTTCTTTATTTTGGGCAGCCCTGGGGCATGCCAAAATTCCCAGACTAGGGATTGGACTGTGCCACAGCAGTGACCTAAGCCACAGCAGTGACCTAGGCCACAGCAGTGACAATGCTGGATTTTTAATCCACTGAGACACCAGAGAACTCCTCTAAAGTTTAAATTACAGAAAAATGTGAAATGACATCCTGGTGGCAGTGAGCATATTTAGCATCCAGTTATTGAATCCCAAATAGCATTTCTCACTAAAAGAGACTAGAGCTTCACGGAAAAGTGACTAAATTTTAGAAAGTGAAGAGGTACTCAAAGGCAAATGGGGTAGTTTCAGGAAGACACAGGAGTAGGTTTGGAGAGACTCCCAGAAACAAAATTGGAGGCAATTTGAGAATCAAAAAATGAAGATAGTCAAGATAATGGATTCAGAAACAAAAACCTGAGTCCTTAGAGATTTAAAAAAAAAATAGCTAGATGAGAAAAAATGAAAAACTGAAGAAAGCCAATTAATAAATGTAGAATGAATAATAGAATTTTAAAAATCTTTTTAAAATAATTATCAATGTAATAATTGAATAAGGCAAAAATCATCAATTAATCTAAAATGTAAGTTGTTGGGGAACAAAAATATCCAGGTATTCTCAAATTATTATCCTATATATTACTTACTAATTACAAAGAGAAAAATATGCCTTGATAATAGAGTGAACTAGTGGTCACCACATTTACTGAGTGGCTGAGCTTGGCAAACCCAGTGGTGAGATAGCCCAATGTTAGTGCATCCTGATGTGATGCACAAACACAAGCCCTGCAAGCCCTGTGTGGTTGTAGTGTTCTTGCTAAAGGTCTTTGATCTGAATCTGAACCCGAGGAAATAGTAGTAGGGTATTATGTAGGACACTGGACAGGGCTTTTAAAAGGAGTCAGTGTTCTGATGAACAAAGGAAAGTGGGGGAAGGAACAGAGTTGGGGGAGAATATTCTAGATTGGCAAATGGAGTGCATGAATTTTGAGTGGATTGGAGGCAAAATAACTGTAAAGGAGATTTGGGGGACAATGGAAGAAATTTAAGTGTGGTGTATATGTTGGATGATATACTCAATTGATAATTTTCTTGAATGTGGTGATGATGATGTGGTTACAAAGGAAGATGTCCTAGTTTGTTTCGCAGATACATGCTGAAGTATTTAGGAGTGTAGTATTATGTCTATAGCATATTTTCAGATGGCTTGTAAAATATAACAATATAAACAGTTGGTGACTGTATAAGGAGAAGAGGGTGTTCATTTTATTTCCTGTGGGTTTGAAATTTTCATAATTATCAAAATGAACTTTTAAACTTAATTTTTAGATTTAGAGATGAGCATGGGTTATGCAGAAAAATATTAGTTATAGTGATATAAGCGTGAAAAGAGGTAATAATTGACGGCCTTGACATTTTAAATCTGAACGGGACTTTAATAATAACTTAGCATCCCCTTAAAAAACAAATCTTGTGAGAACATAGTACTGAAAAAAAATTCCTTGAGTTTCTATTGGAATTAAGTTGGGATAGTACTGCCTGTAGATAGGGGGGTTGACACCTTAACAAGGTCCCTTCTCATCCTTTCATTTCTAGACTCAGGGCTTCTTTGATTTCTTCAAATATGACACTTATTATCTTATTAGTGGAAATTATTAAACTTTTAGGAGATACTGTTTAAAGAGTCTGATATCAGCTACAGATTTTCTTCCTGAAAAAAGCTTACAAACTCTCTTTTATTAAAGACTCCATCCTTTGGGCTAAGCCTCTTGTCTAAGAACAATAGCTTTGACAAAATCGAATGTCCCTAGCAGTTTCCTCAGTAAAAGCTAATCCAGTGTGTCTCATAGAAACCTCATTAGTTAACACTTTCTTGTTCCATGGGTTGATGTCAATAATGATGATTCATTCATAGTATCCCGCTGTATCATGTTGGAATATCAAAGAAAGATAAGGTTAGATATTTTTTTAAAATTTTGAAATAATCTCAGACTTACAGAAAAATTGCCAGTACACTATCAAGAAACTTTCTTTCTTTACTGCATTTGAGAGTAAGTTGCTGAAATGATCCCCCATCACCCTTGAGTACGTCAGAGTGTCGTTTATTTCCTACAAAGAACATTCTCCTATACAACCACAATGTACCCATCAAAACCAGAACACGAACACTGACGTGTTACTACCATCTAATCTTCAGACTCCTTTTCAGTTTTTCTGGTTGTCCCTGTGATGTCCTTGATACCAGAGAACCTAGTGCAGAATCACTGCTCTGCAGTGGAGAAGGCTGGCAGACACCACTTTAATAAGTGAACATCAGTAATGGGACGAATCAAAACTGTACTCTGTCTGATAGCATATGTTGTGATAACCCAGCATCACTTCTGTGATATTCCCACCAAAGAGGCGTAACCTGAGTGGAATCAAGAGGAAATACCAGACAACTCAAACTGCAGGACATCAACAGAATACCTGGCCTGACATCTTCCCAAGAGTCAAGGCCATAAAAGTCAAAGAAAGGCTGAGGAACTGGTTCAGATTGAAGGAGCCTAAAAAAGCAGTGATTTTGCACTGGATCCTCCACACATGCAATAGAATAGTATAATGAACCCTCATGTAGCCATCACCCTACTTCAGTAATTGTCAACAATTTGCTAATCTTGTTTTATCTATTTATCTTTTGCTGAGGTATTTTAAAGCAAATGCCAAACATAACATTGTTTTACCCCTAAAATACTTCAGTATAAATCTGAAAGACTAACACAACTGCATTGTGAAAAAAAACAATGTATATATATAAAACTAGGTCACTTTGCTGCACAGCAGAAATCGACAGAACATTGTAAATCAACTGTAATAAAAAATTAAAAACAAGCAAACAACCCCCCCCCCCACCACAACTGCAGTACCATATCATACCTAATAGTGTTCCTTTGTAAATCTTATACCTAGTCCCTGTTCAAACTTGGCCAGGTGTTTCAAAAAATTCTTTTACAGTTGATTTAAATCAGGATCCAAACAAGATCCTTGTATTGTACTTTTTCAGTCTTTTTTTTAGCGTTTTTAGTCTCTTTTAACTTTAACAGTCCCCCTTTTTAAAATTGCACTTATTTGTTGACAAAACTTGTTTGTCTTGTAGAATTTCCCATATACTGAACTTGGTTAAATGATTCCTAGTGGTGTTTAACTTTCTCCTTTTTTTTCTGATCAAGAACACTTCTTAATGGTTCTGTTGTATCACATCAGGACATATATAAATGATCACCCACTTTTAGTGAAAATGAATAGTATTTTTAAAAAAACTTTATGAAATTATACACATAATAAAGTGTACAAATCTGAAGTGATTTTGATGAATGTTTACGTGCTTGCATATGTGTATCCACTATACAGATTAAGATGTAGAATATTTCTCGCACCCCAGAAGCTTACCTCAGTCAGAAAGACTTCTTTTCCTAGTCAACCTCTGTCCTCAGTGTTATCAATATTCTAGCTTTTTTCAGTTAAATTAGTTTTCCAAACTAGGGAGTTTATATTCTATCTTCCATTTTGGATGTTACTAGTTTCTGATGATTAATTTTTTTAAATTTTGGTACAATTTCAGACTTAAATAGTACAAATAATTCCTGTATACTTTTTACCCATATTCCCCCAGTGTTGTCATTTTACTGCATTTGCTTTATCACTTTTTCTCTTTCACCCTCTCCCCCTCCCCTGTATATATATATATGTTATGTAATATATATTCCCTTTTATACCTTTTTAATACTCTTTAAGGATGATTTGCAGACAAAATGTTCTTTACCTTTAAAAATAGGATATTCTCTTAAATAACAGTTAAGAGAACAGTTAAGAGTACAGTTCTCAAAATCAGGAAATTAACATGGATACAACACACTTAGCCAATTTCACACCTTATTTGGATTTTTTTTTTCCCTGCGCCCATGGCAAGTGGAAGTTCCTGGGCCAGGAGTCGAACCTGCTCCATGGGAGTGACCCAAGCCACTGCAATGACACCACCAGATCCTTAACCCACTGCACCACTAGCAAACTCTCAGGCCTTATTTACATTTTATCATTTGTTCTAGTAATGTCTTTTATAGGAAAATAAATTTGTAGATCAGAAATTTTATTGTCATGTCTTTTTAGTTGTTTTTAATCTGAAACAATCCTTCAGTCTTTTTTGTTTTTGTTTTTTGCTTTTTAGGGCTGCACCTGCAGCACATGGCGATTCCCAGGCTCGGGGTTGAATTGGAGCTGTAGCTGCCAGCCTAGGCCACAGCCACAGCAACATCAGATCCTTAACCCACCTTTGGTCTTTCTTTGAATGGTCTTGAAAATGTTTATGAATACAGGCCAATTATTTTATAGAATACCTCCCACTTGAGATTTGTCTGATGTTTTTTTATGGTTAGATATTTGTTAACGTGTTTTTGCCTGGGCTATCCCAGAAGTGATGTATTTTAGTAGATGTCTTGTGATGTCAGGGTGTTCCATTATTGGTGATACTAACTTTAAACATCTGATTGAGGTAGTATCAGTCAGATTTATCCACTGAGAAACTTTTAAACTCCATTGTAAAGTTATTTGTTTTTCCCTTTTGTAATTAATACATGTCTTGGATAAATATTTTGGGATTATATAAATATCCTATTACTTACTCATCAAATGATAATCTACTAGTTTTGACATCCATTTGTGATTTTTGCCTCAATCAGTAATTTCTGATATGGTGCCAAATGTCAATTTTCTAAGTTTTTCATTTCATCTGTATTTGAAACAGTTGGGAACAGTTTCCCCTTATTCTCCATTTATGTTTGTATGGAAGAATGTATTTACTTGTTATCACTATGGATTCATGGATGTATATTTTTATCAACTAGGATCTGGCAGTTTTTTATCAACTAGAATCTGGCAGTGAATGTGCGTATTGCTACTGGATCTGATGGTTTATAGTAAAGAATATACCAAGCAGTTAGGTACAGCTTTTGAGGTACATTTATTAGTTCTAACATTGTATTTTGGAAAAGCAGTGAAGTGTAAGTTTATAAAGAGGATGGAGTAGAGAAGGCTTTATTTCTTGCTTAGGTCGAAAGCATAACCAACATGATTTTACTTGATTTGTGATTTATGTGTACTGTAAACATAAAATATATATCATTTGTCCCTTAATTCCACTTCTAGGAATTTATCCTATAGATATGCCTTATAAGATTATTAAAAGGATTAATCTATTATCTTACCGCTGTGCCTTTTAGGGTTATTTCGTCTCTTTTGTTATGGAATAGTGAAGCTAACTTAAATATCTCATTAGGCATATTTGTTATCATAACACATTCATAGAAAAATATATTCCTCAGCCATAAAAAATGATGAACATACTGTTTATTGTTAAGGAAGCTCCTTCAAGATACAATCGATTTATAAATGCATATATATTTGCTTATATATTCGTAAAGTGAATATGTTCGGAAGGAAGGAATAAGGAGGAGCTGATAACATAGGTTGCCTTTAGGGAGTGAGGCTGGTTGGGCACTTTCACTGTAAGTCCTTTGGTAGCTTTTGACTGAATTAATTACATTTTAAAGATTCAAACGCTTGTGGAGTTCCTGTCATGGCTCAGTGGTTAACGAATCCAACTAAGAACCATGAGATTGCGGGTTCAATTCCTGGCCTTGCTCAGTGGGTTAAGGATCCGGCGTTGCCATGAACTGTGGTGTAGGTTGCAGACGTGGCTCAGATCCTGCGTTGCTGTGACTCTGGCGTAGGCTGGCGGCTACAGCTCCGATTGGACCCCTAGCCTGGGAACCTCCATGTGCCTCGGGTGCGGCCCTAAAAGGACAGAAAGACAAAAATAAATAGATAAATAAAAATAAAAATTCACACACCTGAGATAAAAAATTACTGAAATACTTTAAGTGCAAGAATATTAATCAAACAAGAATTTTCTTATGTAATTCCTGTGTAGATATAAGTATATATGTTATGTTTACATTATTTTGGTAGGTGACCATAGCAGAAAGATTGGGATGAAGTTAGCAACTTTATTTATATGTCATGGTGTATATACTTTATAGAGTCTTTATAAAATGAATACTTGCTTTGTTTTCTTTTGGCAGCATGCGTATGCGCTAGAACTTCTATTTGATCAATTGCATGAAGGAGCTAAAGCTCTCGATGTAGGATCTGGAAGTGGAATCCTTACTGCATGTTTTGCACGTATGGTAAGAGCTTTATTTTCCATCTGGCCCCAACAGAAGTGTATTACATAATTTGGCTACGTATTTTTTTCACTAGCAGTTTTGAGGGTTTCTTTTTTTCTTTTTTCTTGGCCATGACCGCAGCAGAGACATGTTGCCACACAGACAATGCTGGATCCTTAACCCACTGCGCCACAGGAGGACTCCTCTTTCTCTTTAAATTCTATCAGGGAGTTCCTGCTGTGGCATAGTGAGTTAAGAACCTGAGTACAGCGGCTGCAGTCACTACAGAGGCGTGGGTTTGATCCCTGGCCTGGTACAGTGGATTAAAGGATCTGGCATTGCCACAGCTGCAGCATAGGTCACAGCTGTGCCTTGGATTCAGTCCCTGGCCTGGGAACTTCCATATGCCATGGGTTCAGCCATAAAAATTAAAAAAAAGAAAAGAAAAGAAAATTCTATTAGAATAGGAGTTGGAATGTGTATCACTTTGGATTTTTTTTTTTTTTTTTTTTTTTTTGCTTTTTAGGGCCACACCTGCAGCATATGGAAGTTCCCAGGCTAGGGGTTGAATGGGAGCTGCAGCTGCTGGCCTATGCCACAGCCATAGCAACATGGAATCCGAGCTGCAACCTACACCTCAGCTAACAGCAATGCTGGATCCTTAACCCACTGAATGAAGCCAGTAATCTAACCCACATCCTCATGGATACTAGCTGAGTTTGTTACTGCTGAACCACAATAGGAACTCAGGATTTTTTTTTTTTTTTTTTTCTTTTTTCTCTTTTTAGGGCTGCACCCACAGCATATAGAGGTTCCCAGGCTAGGGATGTAATTGGAGCTACAGCTGCTGGCCTATGCCACAGCCACAGCAATGCCAGATCTGAGCCATGTTTGGGACCTACACTACAGCTCATGGCAATGCTGGATCCTTAACCCACTGAATGAGGGCAGGGATTGAACCTGCAACCTCATGGTTCCTAGTCAGATTCATTTCCACTGCGCCACAACGGAAACTCCCTTTTTTGTTGTTGTTTTTTGGTTTTTGTTCTTTTTTTGTTTGTTTTGTTTGACAGAACTTTAGTCCAAACTGGCAAAACTAAAAGAGAATTTATTTGGTTTATAGACTGCAAAGGTATACCTGGTTTCTTGTATGGCTGGATTCATAAGAAGATGAGATGTTGTTATGGTTGATGGATTTCTTTCTGATTCTTGGTTTAACTTTGCTTTCCTCCACATGATGGTCATTATCAGATATCTCTTCTTTCGTGATCAAAAAGTGGCAGCCAGCTCCCAAACTTCATTCTGCTAAGTTCTCATCTGGCAGAATATGATAGAGCCTAACTTTCAAAAACTCCTAGAGGTTTGTTAGGTTTGAAGGACAGCTTCTTTTATATTAAGAAAAATGCTCTTAGAAAAATGCCTTGTTTATTATACTTCAGATTTTATCATCAGAAGCTTATGGTAAATGACAATCCAGAGTACAAGTTTGGAGATCCACTCATGCCCCTTGGAGTAAAGGTTCATCTGTGCTCTGATAATCAGATCAGGTTGATTATGAAAAATTCTGAACCTGGAAGCCAGCTTGGAAAGTTATGGTCTAGTTAAGTTAGAACTTGTGGATTTAATGGTCTAGGATCCATTTAATTTGCTATGAGTATATAGTCTGCAGGCTACTGGAATGTAAGCCCCAGAGAGGTGGGAATTTTGTCTGATTTTTTTTTCATTGATGTGTGTGCAGTGTCTGGCACACAATAAAGACCGGATATTTCTTTTCTGTTGTTTGACTTGTGGTAGACAAGTTAAACCCTCACTAATAGGATGTAATTAAGTACTAGAAATGGTATTTAATAAAGACTTGTTCTCTATACTTGATGTGTTTATGGTTTCAGAGGCATAATTATTTTTAAAAAATCGTTATATTTCTGAGTTATCTTTTTGAAAATGATATTAATATGTTTACACATTTACCATGTGCTTGTCAGTGTTCTCAGCGCTTTTCATGAACTGTCTTATTTACTCCTCCCATCATTTGTGAGTTGTGTATCCCTCGCCTCCTCACTTTACAGCTGAGGAACCTGGTGGACCTCGTAACTTGTCAAGGTTATACAGTAGTGGGAGTTCTCCTGTGGGGTAGTGGGTTAAGGATCTGGCAGTGTCACAGCAGTGGCTTGGGTCACTGCTGTGGTGTGGTTTTGATTCCTGGCCTGAGAACTTCTACATGCTGTAGGCATAGCCAAAAAAAAAAAAAAAAAAAAAAAAATACAGTTGTAAAGTTAGTTGTGAAACAGATGTGAAACCAGATAGTCTGACTTTAGAGTCTTTATTGTGTTAAATTTATTTTACAATTAATATTTATACTTGCGGCCTTTTTAATATTTTTATGTATTTTTATATTTCCCACATGTGGCTGTAGAATCATGTATAGAAATTCCTATAAGATTTTTTTTATGTAACATTTTATTTTATTTTTATTTTACTTTGTCTTTTTAGGGCTGCACCCATGGCATGTGGAGATTCCCAGGCTAGGGGTCGAATGGGAGCTGGAGCTGCTGGCCTACACCACAGCCACAACAATGCTGGATCCGAGCCAAGTCTGTGACCTACACCACAGCTCATGGCAATGCCCGATCCCCACCCCACTGAGCAAGGCCAGGGATTGAATCTGTGTCCTCATGGATACTAGTCAGGTTCTCTAACCACTGAGCCATAATGGGAACTCTTATGTAACATTTTAATATTTAAAATCACACTCTTAAATGTGATTTAAATAAAAAGCGATTGCACTGTTGTCTTGGGACAGACCATGATGGAAAATAATGTAAGAGAAGAAGGAGTTGCCATTGTGGCTCAGTGGGTTAAGAACCTGACACAGTGTCCATGAGGATGTGGGTTCATCCCTGGTCTCAGTGGGTTAAGATCCAGCATTGCCGTAAGCTGTGGACCGAGTTGCAAATGTGGCTTGGATCCCACGTTGCAGTGGCTGCGGCTGGCATCTGAAGCTCTGATTGGACCCCTAGCCTGGGAACTTCATGTACCAAAGGTATGGCCCTAAAAAGAAAAAGAAAGAAAAGGAATGTGTATGTATGACTGGGTCACTTTGCTGTATGGCGGAAATTGGCAGAACATCGTAAATCAACTGTACTTTAAAAAAAAATTCTTTCCTGATTAAAAAAATAATGGTTGCACTTATTTTAATATGTCACCATGCTATTTAATATGGTAGCTAACTCCCACTTCAAGTTCCTGGATTTAAAAATTTGAAACTGAAGAAAGATATTTTTTTAATATTACAAGTTTTTGTAATTTATTCTAGCTTCTTAATTACTGACATAGCATTATTCATTTGAAGGTTATAGTTGAGAAAGTTGTATTTGCTAAATAATTTGTAATAAAGTATTTAACAATCTAATTGGAAGCTTAAGCTATTTGTCCTAATTTCTCGTTACAGAATGTCTTTGGATAAAGAAATACTTTAATGACACTTTATAAAAACAAGGTTAAACCAGTGAATTATTGAACTATTCTCTCACTTCTAGGTTGGACCTAGTGGAAAAGTCATAGGAATTGACCATATTAAAGAACTAGTAGATGACTCAATAAATAATGTCAGAAAGGATGATCCAATGCTTTTGTCTTCAGGGAGAGTGCAGCTGGTTGGTGAGTATCAGAAAGCTTTAAAGATTTCCTCTCTGGATAATTTTTTTTTTCTTTTTGGCCTCACCAGCAGCATGTGGAAGTTTCTGGGCCAGGGATTGAACCCAAGCCACAGCAGTGACAGCACTGGATCCCTTTTTTTTTTTTTTTTTTTGTCTTTTTGTCTTGTTAGGGCCGCACCTGTGGCATATGGAAGTTCCCAGGCTGGGAGTGCAATCTAGGAGCTGTAGCTTCCGGCCACAGCCACGGCCACAGCAATGCCAGATCCTTAACCCACTGAGCGAGGCCAGGGATCGAACCTGCAACCTCATGGTTTCTAGTCAGATTGTTTCTGCTGCACTACAGCAGGAACTCCCAACACTGGATCCTTAACCGTTGAGCCACAAGGGAATTCTTAGAGAATTTTTATTTTCAGAAAAATCCCATGCAAGCTAAATACTACTCAGGGCTAATTATTGTTTGTTTTTTTTGTTTTTGTTTTTTTTTTAAGCATTCACTTTTAAGTACTAAGTAAGAAAAGCTGTTACTCTAAAATATTACACTGGTTCTACTTTTACCATGGGTGACATGACTGTTAACTATCTCAGAAAGTACCATGTTGAGTTCTTTCTTTATTGCTTTTTAAGATGTAATATTAGGAATTCCCACTGTGGCTCAGCAGGTTAAGAACCCAACTAGTATCCATGAGGATGTGGGTTCTATCCTGGCCTCGCTCAGTGGGTTAAGGATCCTGTGCCATGAGTTGTGGTGTAGGTTTGCAGACACGGCTCAGATCTGGTGTTGCTGTGGCTGTGGTGTAGGCCAGCAGCTGTAGCTCTGATTTGACCCCTAGCCTGGTAACTTTCATATGCCCTGGGTGCGGCCGTAAAAAAAGAAAAAAAAGCATAAATAAATAAATAAATAAAAGGCGGAGACGTGAGGAAAAAAGTAATATCAAAGTAACAAGTATTGAATATAAAAAAATTTAAACAATACAGAGAGATGTATAAGAAAGCCCTCTTTTTCCCTCTTGAGTTTTCTAGACATATAAGTATACATATGAGTAAATTTTACACACATTTTTAAAATTGGCTTATACTCTACATATTGTTCTTTAGTTTGCCTTTTTTCTATCTAGTAGTATATACATGTTTCCATGTGAGCACATTTTATATTGTGAAAAATAACATCAAAATATGCCTAAAACGTAAATGTGAAGCTTAGCAAACCTCTCTTTAATCACCACATTGATCAAGGAGTGGGACATTGTTACTACCTTGCTTTTTCTCATCCGTAACTACCTCCCTTTCTCCTGGTGGTAACTAGAATCGTTACTTTTTATGTATTTACTGCCGGATTGAATTCCCATAAATGATGTTTAATTTAATCTTGAACTTTAGGTAAATGGAACCATACATTATATATTCTATAATGAATGATTTCTTTCAGTATTATGTTTGTAAGATTCATCCTTCTTTTTTGCATGTAGTTCATTTTTATTGCTGCATAGCATTCCATTGTAGGAACATTACCAAAATTTGTTTATTAATTCTACTGTACATGGATATTTTGAGTTGTTTCTGATTTGGAGATATTCACAATGCTGCATATTCACAATGTGCATAAGCCCAGATGCACATGTTCACCTGTCATACAAGCACTCATCTCTGTAGCACTCATCTTTGACCTTTGTGATGTAGATTTTTGTGTATGTATGAGATAGGGATCCAAGTATCTATTTTTAATATATAAATAAATTTAATTTTAAATAAATGATGTCCCAGCATCATTTATTTAAGAATCTATCTTTTCCTTGCTTTAAACCTCCTATAATTCTGCACACTGTGTAGTTCTATCTGAACAGATTTTTAAAGTATTTTTTTTTCTTTCAGTGGGGGATGGAAGAATGGGATATGCCGAAGAAGCCCCTTATGATGCTATTCATGTAGGAGCTGCAGCCCCTGTTGTACCCCAGGCAGTGAGTTGGCTTTTTTTTTGGGAGGGGGTTGTGTACTTTATTTAAGATGCACTAAAAGATTTATAGAGAACTTACTTCCAGGTGATGTTCTAAATATCATCTATATTATGTTGCGTGTGTGTGTTTTTTCTTAGTCAATAATGATGCTCAGCTTTTTTTAATTGAAATGTACATTCTCATTACAGTTAGTAGGCAGTTTTTTTTTTCATATGCCAACAGTTGTGTAAATGACATGAAGATTACTGAACCCCAGCTCATGGCTGTCTTATTTGAAGCAGTATTTGATCCAGCTAAGAACTAGTACACCAGTAGAACTGGGAAAATCCGTCCGGAGTTCTTGACCTGCTAATCATTCTGGTATTATTAAATACCAGCATGTGCAGGACTCTGTTAGGTGCATGGGCAAGACCAGGAAGTATTTGTCATACATCTTACCCTCACAGACCTTATGTTCTAGAGGAGATGTGTCCTCCATGTATCAGGGAGATTAATGATATGATAGCATGGCATGAACTTATGATAGATATTGAAGGGAAAAGAAAATACATACTGTAGGAGTTCGAGGGAGGGAGATAATTTTGCATATAATAGTCAAGGAGATTTCATACAGGAATGGAATTAGAGCTGACTCTTAAATAGTAGGATTTGCTTAGTTGCAATGAGAGGAAAGGGGATATTCCAGTCATATATATTACATAGTCAAGGAACTATTTAAGCACAAAATTGAGTTTTTATTTTAGTAGGACTGATAAACTTATGTTAGCCCAAATCCTTGGCTTAGGTTTCTATTATATATATATATGTTTTATTATTTATTTATTTATTTATTTGTTTTTTGTCTTTTTGCCATTTCTTGGGCCGCTCCCGCGGCATATGGAGGTTTCCAGGCTAGGGGTCTAATCAGAGCTGTAGCCACCGGCCTACGCCAGAGCCACAGCAACGCAGGATCCGAGCCGCGTCTGCAACCTATACCACAGCTCACGGCACCGCTGGATCCTTAACCCACTGAGCAAGGGCAGGGATCGAACCCTCAACCTCATGGTTCCTAGTCGGATTTGTTAACCACTGCGCCACGATGGGAACTCCTATATATATTTTTATACATCGTTTTTGACTAGATGACAGGGGCTAAAATTCACACTGTCTTTTCAGTCCAGGCTCATCTACTCCCCAGCCTGTAAGTGCTCTTTTTTGTATGTTTAGACATTTATGAGAAGCTGAAAGTTGGGGGATTTGTTCTATTCACTGATGTGTTGTTTATTGGCTGAATGACTTTAGAAAAATCACCTATTCTCTCTGGGCCTGTTGTCTATTTTTTTAAAAAAAGACCAAACCAGTGGTTCTAAGCCATTTTAATTTTAAATATTAATATGATGTAGAAAGATGTACAAATCATAAATAAATAACTTCATGAATTTTTATATATGAACATAGGATCAGTAGTTTTTTTTTAAACTTTTTAAATTTATTTTTTTAATATTGGCAACCTAGTAGAAACAATTTAAAGTCTGAAACAAGAACAGTGTTTAAGTGAAAGGTCTTGAGTACGGTGCTCATGTTACCCCTAGGCCCCTAGGATGATCTTGAAGGGCATCTGGCTTTAGCTTCATATGAATTTGAACATTTGTAGTAGCACTTTGAAGTGTTGTAGGGGTCTTTACATCTGATCAAATTTAAAGATAGACATGCGTAAGGGTCTTTCCAATTTTGAGATAACAGAGTAAAGGTATTTATGCCTCCGTTGGATATCACCCCAAAACAACTAGAAAAACAAGAAACAGAAACACCAAGTCCATATTCAGTGTTTTGGAGATTATACCTATAATCCTGAGCTCTACAGCGTGTGATGATAGAAAGCAGTTGGAGTAACAACTGACCTGGAAGGGTGCAGGAAGTGGTGCTGGAGGGTGGTATTAATGCAGAAACAGTTTGCTTTGCAGAACTCAGAAAAGGCTTGGAAATTGGAGGCATCAGGTCCTTGGAAATCAGAGATGATGCTTTGAAGAAAGGGGCTGCTACTTGAAATTCTTTATGAGGAACCATTAGCCGTAAACCCTAAGAAAATTGCCGAGAACTGAAGGATGTGATTCTGTAGTTTGAAAAGATCTCTTGAATGCCTAGTACAATGAATTTTTTAAAAAGGAAAAAAAACCCTGCAATATCACCATGAAATTTCAGAATATTAGGGATAGGGAAAATATTCTGAAAGTTTCTGGGAAAACAAAATAGATAATCTGATAAGAATTGGTAATCAGAAGGGCATCAGATTGTAGAAAAGCAGCATTAGGAAGAACAAGTCGGGCAAACCATCACAATTCTGAATTTAAAATGATTTCCAAACTTGAATTCTGTACCCACACATGTCAGTAGATACATAAAGATTAAGGCTCTCTCTTTAAAAATATTCCATGTATTGTTTCATAGAATACTTTTGGAGGAATTGCTTTAGTAATATCCTCAAAAAATGAGGGAGGAGAGAGAGTGGGAAAAACCAAAAAGAAGAAGCTGTGGGATTTAGGAAGGTAGGACCTCTTGTTCAGGAGACATGTGGTAAGAGTTTCCAGTATTATTGCAAAGGGAGGCCCTGGTATGAAAGTTGTGTGGCAGGCCCGAGGAATAACCAGTCCAGACTTAGAGCAGGAGGAAGGAGGTACTGGAACGGAGCCTACCAAAAAATTAAAATAAAGAGGGCACTAATTAGGTAGATTTTATGGTGTGAAAATTTCATTAAGAAGCTGTTGGGAGGCCACAAAAATTTAGACATAGTTACAGAGAAAACTAAGTGAATGAAAAAAAGCTTCACTTTTTAACTGTGGGGAAAACAGCTATTACATAAGAAAGGAAACAATTGGTTACCTCTTGGCTCAGCTGCAGATTGTATTTGCACTGCCATAGCTGAACATGTTTTTTTTTTTTTTTTTTGTCTTTTAAGGGCCGCCCCCGTGGCACATGGAGGTTCCCAGGCTAGGGGTCTATTCTGAGCTGCAGCCGCCGGCCTACGTCACAGCCACAGCAAGGAGGGATCCAAGCCGTGTCTGAGACCTACACCACAGCTCAGCAATGCTGGATCCTTAACCCACTGAGCGAGGCCAGGGCTTGAACCCGAAACCTCATGGTTCCTAGTCAGATTCGTTAACCACTGAGCCACGACGGGAACTCCTGAACGTGGTTTTAATTAAAAATTATATTAGTTGTATTGGGGAAAAGAATATAGAATATAGCTGGCCCTCTGTATCTGGGGATTCCGCATTCAAAGATTCAACCCGTCATGTATTGAAAATATTCAGGAAAAAAAAATTCCAGAAAGTTCCAAAAAGCACAACTTGAGGTTGTTGCATTTGGCAACTATTTACATGGCATTCCCATTGTATTAGGTAAAGTAAGTAATCTATGAGTGATTTAAAGTGTATGTGATATATAGGTTACATGCAAATATTGCAGCATTTTATATAGGGAACTTGAGTGTCTGCGGATTTTGGTGTCAGAGGTAAGGTCCTGGAACCAATTGCCCTTGGATAATTGAGAGACAGCTGTTAATGTATGAGAGCTCAGTCCTCATCTAGCCTATAACTTAAAATAAAAAAGGAAATATTATATATCATGGCAACTATAGTTAACAATACCATATTATGTAGTTGAAAGTTGCTAAGAGAGTTAATCTTAAAAGTTTCCATCGTAGGAAAAAATGGCAACCATGTGTGGTAATGGATGTTAAACTTACTGTGGTAATCATTTCACCTTATATATGTTGTATGCCTAAAACAAATATAATGTTTATATGTCAATTATATTCAAATAAAAAAATAAAAGACATGCTTTAGATGTTAGTGCTATAGAAAAGACTCAGCTAAAAGGATTTAAAATGACTGGATTTAGGGAGCAAGATTGGAGTAGGGGGAAGAAGGCTGCTATTTTTCATTAAAAACCTTGAAATTTGGCAAAATTAAAATGGAAAAAACAAGATAGACTTGCTACAACCAAAATTTTAATTGAGAACACCCTTCCCTGGGATAATATCCAGAGTGAGGTATCTTCCTTACTGGTTTTGATTAGCAGTGATTATGTATCACATTGGGCTACATTCAGACGGTAACGTGACTTAAAAATGATCACTCGGGCTTTGGCTGAGTTGTCTTGGTAATGCGTTGACAAGTGTCCTCGTTCTCATGCTGCAGGGACTCCAGCCCTACTTTCCTTTGCATGTCGTGGTGCCAGTAATGCTAAATTCACTCTGAAAACCCAGGTTCCCTTAGCTTTGGTTCAGTGATGCCCTGAATTCTGTGATAAGATAGGGATTCCTTGCTGGCCTTCTACACTGCCCTCCTCCCCTTCACACCGCGACGTTTCGGAATAGGCAGATAGGCCTTGAAATTTTCTGCTCTGCTTTTGGCCTTCCCAAGAGAATAGTTCTACATTGTGTGGTTCCACTCAGACATTTTGAGTATTGCAGTTGTACCAGGTACTATGTTAGATGCCAAGGGCATGAAAATGAATAAGACACAGTCCCTGTCATCAGAAAACTTGGACTGTGGTAGGAGAGGTCGATAGGTAAATGAATAACAAGTTTAACGTACTTTAATAGTATGTACATACTAAATAAATAAATTTCTGCTTTATGTGTGTGCATAATGATAGACAGTGACGATTAATATAAAATCTATAACTTCGTGTGTAAGTGCTTTTCTTTTTCTTTTAGCTAATAGACCAGTTAAAGCCTGGTGGAAGATTGATATTGCCAGTTGGTCCTGCAGGTGGAAATCAGATGTTGGAGCAGTATGACAAGCTGCAAGATGGCAGTGTCAAAATGAAACCTCTGATGGGAGTGATATACGTGCCTTTAACAGATAAAGAAAAGCAGTGGTCCAGGTGGAAGTGATTTTATCTTCTGCTCTTTCTTCTTCCACACATGCAAGGTGAAAGGGTGTGGATTTTAAGGGCTTAGACTACAAGAGCTGCTTTTTTGGTCGTCACCTTTATGCTACTCCATTTTAACATCAGAAATTCACTACATTAAAAATGTAGAAAAATTTTGCATGGTCTGTCCTTCTTTTGGTTTAACTCATCTTTGGGAAAGGGGGGTGAGACTTGGCTGGCACAAAGATTTTTTTTTTTTTTTTTTTTTTTTTTTTTTTGTCTTTTGCCTTTTTGGAGCCGTACGGGCAGCATATGGAGGTTCCCAGGCTAGGGGTCAAATCCCACAGCCACAGCAACATGGGATCTGAGCTGTGTCCTTGACCTACACCACAGCTCACAGCAATGCCTGATTCCTGACCCACTGAGCAAGGCAAGGGATCAAACCTGCATCCTCACGGATGCCATTTGGGTTCGTTAACCACTGAGCCACGGTAGGAACTCCTACAACTCATTTTTACAGCTGCTCTATGGTCATTGGAAACAAAGGTTTTCATCTGAAGAGAAAGGGCCATCCTTTCCTGCCCCTGTTCATCTCTGCTATACCATCGTTGTAAAGAGATGGAAGGGAAGAGGTACTCTTGTCCCAGTTTTCAAAGGTGTGAGAATCCCAGAGAGGACATCCTCCCAGCTTGATTTCTTTCCATCAGGTTCATAGATATCTGACAGCCTGTGCCTGTTTTACATTCCACTTTTTTTTTAGAACCACTATAAGGAATAAACTCATCATTCTTTAGAGCAGGCTGGCCAATTTTTTAGCTGCTGTTAAGTTCCTGGGGAGGGGTGGGGGTTCTGTAAGCTTGGAGTGAGTGCCCAGGTCTCACATACCCACCCAGAGGGCCAGCAGCATGCAGCAGCATCTTCAGCACAGCATGGCTCATTTTCATGCCCACTTTCTGTGTTTCAGCATAATCTGGATATTTCATTTGAAGCCAAGTTTTCTCTCTTTCCTCTCTTCCTCTTCCCACTCCCTCCAGTGGGTGGGAGTGAGATCAGTAAGTAAGAGTGACATTAGCTAAGACTACTTGACATTAAATGCCAGAATAAGAAAGGCCTTAGGGTTTTCATGTTTTAGAACCTATTTTTTATTTGACAGAGGTACTGATTTTAAGATAATTTCTTAGTAAGTGAAATGGCGATTATAAGTTTAACAGACCTCTTAATTTTGTTTTCCGGAAGGAGGAAAGGCACCTTTTGAATGAATGTTTAACAGCAAAAATAGTAATGAATCTAAATCAGTTTGTTCAAAACTGAGTTTTACTTTTGACTGAATTCTGATTGATTAATACCTTACTAGAAATTGTCTTTTAATTCTTCACCTAATGTAGTTATAGCTATTTTCTTTAATTCTAACATGGAACACAGCTACTACTTAAAAAAAAAAATTAAAAAGCTATTAGTCTTATCAGTGAGAATCAGATATAATTTATTAGCAACTAATTACGAACTTCCTTCACTTTGCTTCTAGTGTGGTTATATCATTCATAATTGTATGATTGCTGCTGTATAAAAGGGCAACATATCATGAAATTACTAAAATGTATCAAGTGAGAGTTCAGATTTTTATTAGGTTAAAAATTTATGGTTTTGTATGCAATAAATATTAGTATTAAACATCCCAATTTAATGATGTAGGAATCACAAAAAGGAATTTTGCTTTTATAATCAGAGGTGGATTTAGCTTGAAGCTAATGGAACTCAAGCTTCGGGGCCTTCACTTGCTTTGGGGCCTTCATGGCCTTATACCTAATTTTATATGCATGATCTTTTGGGTATACTTTTTTTCCCCCTTCATAAAGAGGTCCCCCCCCTTATCTAATTATATAAGCTTAAGATTTCCACACACTTGTATTTATTCCTGATAAGACCAAACTATTTGTATTAAATTTAGAATAATTTAAAAATCTGCAATTATTCAGTCATTTACCAAATATTTAAATATGTATATACTTAGTTTTCTATTTGGCCTTCAGCTTTTTAAAAACATTGAGCAATTTAACATGTTAGAATCATTAGAAACTTTCCTTCAGTTATACTAAGAGGACTTTCTAATTTTTTCTATTACAAATTTTCTATGTGTACAAATACATTTTCGTACATCTGAAGAGGTAGTTCTAATTACAGAGATAATCAGTTACTTAATTGTAAATCTTGAAGTTTAAAGAATATAAAGGTAAAATAAATCTGGAAATGAAATTGGAAAAAAACAACTGCCACAGGAGTTCCTGCTGTGGCGCAATGGGATCGGTGGCATCTTAGGAATGCTGGGACACAGGTTCAGTCCCCAGCCTGGCACAGTGGGTTGGGGATCGGCATTGCCACAGCTGTGGCTTAGGTCGTGACTGTGGCTGGGATCTAATCCCTGGCCTGGGAACTCTATATGCTACAGGGTGGCCAAAAAAAGAAAAGAAAAAAAAGCTATTAAAAAAATGCCACATTAAAAAAAAAACTGTATTGAAAGAAATTACTAGAAAATAAGATGTTCGAAACTATCAATCAGGGCCCAGGCAAGAATCAGAAAGCATGCTTAGGATTTTGAATGTTTTTTTAGCTTTTTAGGGCCGCACCCGTGGCATATGGAGGGTCCCAGGTTAGGGGTCTAATCGAAGGTACAGCTGCCAGCCTATGCCAGAGCCTCAGCAACACCAGATCTGAGCCGCATCTGCGACCTACTCCATGGCTCATGGCAATGCTGGATCCTTAACCTGCTGAGTGAGGCCAGGGATCGAACCCGCAACCTCATGGTTCCTAGTCGGATTTGTTTCTGCTGCACCATGACGGGAACTCTAGGATTTTGAATGATTTTCGTGAATGAGCTATTCAAAGAAATACAGGAAGGGTTATGGGAACCAGTAGAGGATGTTGACATACTCAGGGACCAGGGATACCCAGGGTGATAGCAGCTGTCACCACTCTTGACCTAAGGAGAGGAAACGATTTTCCTGGAACCTCTGAGAGCAGGGACAGAAGAAGGCAGAGGGTGTGTATGTTGTCCCTAAGCAGCGGGCAAGGGGTGTGTTTGGGTGTGTGGTCCCGGACAGGAGCTGTAGTGATAAAGGGAGGCTGCTTTTGCCTCCTCCGGGCCTCTTATCTGCCAGGGCAGACTGGCATTTGGGGGCAGACTTAACTAGAAACCTGAAATCAGCTCTCACCAGCCCTCCTCCCACCTCTGACCCCTGTAGCAGATAGCCCTGCTTCTCTTTATATTTAGGTCTGGAATAGATTTAAGAACATGTAGGGTTTTTTTTGTGCCCTATTTCTACCTACCTTAGGCTAATCTATGCTTAAACTGTTCTTGACAGGGAAAAAAAAATGCATTTATTTTAAATTGCCTTTGGAAAAGCAATTATCTAATACTTTTCTCTGGCAATTTGTTCTGTAGTTAACTTCGTTATATATTTTTCAGTGTGAGAACCTTCTTCTTTTTTTTTTTTTTTTTTTTTTGTCTTTTTGCCATTTCTTGGGCCGCTCCTGCGGCATATGGAGGTTCCCAGGCTAGGGGTCTAATGGGAGCTGTAGCTGCCAGCCTATGCCAGAGCCACAGCAACACGGGATCTGAGCCGCGTCTGGGACCTACACCATAGCTCACAGCAATGCTGGATCCTTGACCCACTGAGCAAGGGCAGGGATTGAACCCGCAACCTCATGGTTCCTAGTCGGATTTGTTAACCACTGCGCCATGACGGGAACTCCAGAACCTTCTTAATACATTCATTAATTCAACGAGAATGTGTGTGCCCACTATGCAGGCACTATTCTAGGGCCAGGAATACACAGCTGTGAATTTGAAGCTGACCCTTTTTGGGGTCATGTAGGGGATCCAAAAAAAAATGCAAAGACAAGACAGTCAAGCAGTTGGAATGTAATGTGTTGACTCTTCCTTGAGGGCGGTAGGGAGCAATTGAAGTGCCTAAGCCAGGCAGTGGTCAGAATTGCATCTCAGAAAGATAACTAGCAGTGGGGTAGAAAGTAGATTGGAAAGGGACAGACGAGGATCAGAAACAGGAGGTCAGAAACAGCCAGTCAGGAGTGCGGGGATGGCGGCCTGGATCAAGGCAGTGGTAGTAGGGATAGAATGTGGTTACAAAGAGTCGCTTACCATTTTTTTTCCTTTTTTTTGGGGGGGGTGCTGCACACACAGCATATGGAGGTTCCCAGGCCAGCTACAGCTGCTGGCCTCTACCACAGCCATGGCAACGCGGGATCCGAGCCTCGACCTATACAGCAGCTCATGGCAATGCTGGATCCTTAACCCACTGAGCGAGGTCAGGGATCAAACCCACATCCTCATGGATACTAGTTGGGTTTGTTAACCGCTGAGCCACAACAGGAACTCCAAAAAGAGTCGCTTACTGTTTTCTAAGTCCTCATCCCACATTTGGGAATTAGCATCTAAAAAAGCTCCCTTGTCAGTTTCTTGCCAGGTTCAGTGATTTATGTTCTTTCAGATTTTCTTCAGGGTTACTTTAAGTACCCGTCCTAGTGCTTTCTTGGGGCGTTTCTCAGCAGCGTTTCATCCCTCTCCTTGTGAGGCATCCAGAGCTGGTTGCAGTGCTCTGGGAGCGTGAGACCCAGTCTTTGCTGAGGAGGTTGATAGAAACTGGATGGAAGAAAAGGGAGAACTTGTGGAGCTGCTGAGTTATAGTGCCAAACAAAGCCCAAAGCTTGAATGTCGACTTTTGTCCCTTTATACTTGGAAACCTGTTCCTTGTGGAGTTCTCTTGTGGCTCAGCATGTATAAGGATCCAGCGTTGTCACTACAGTGGCTGGGGTCACTGCTGTGGCGCGAGTTTGATCCCTGGCCTGAGAGCTTCCACATGCTGCAGGTGTGGTCAAAAAAAGAAAAAAAAAATTTCTTGCAGTTTTGGTAGCTAATAAAAGGGGAGAGAATGCTGGATGGATAGGCTATAAACCTAGAATCTGTGGTATTATGTTAACGACTATAGATGTGTAATATTTATAATGCTTCATAAACATAATGATTTTTAATTTGCATTTTATTTTATATAAGTATATTTATTTTATATACCTAGAAATCAACATTTTGTTAATCTTCTGGCAAGTTTTATTTTTTTGTTTTTAATAGACACAAGAGTCACTGGAATAAGTCCATCTCTGATGTGTGGAACTGAGGAATGTTGCAGGGTTTTCACTCCATAAGTGCTTTGTCTGTTGATGGCTTCTTAAAGTACACATGAAAATGACGTTATGAAGTGACTGGCCATTTCTAGGAATGACAGTTTAGGTCCTAAGGGTATTCACTGATCCTGTGTTCCATATTGTTCTGTACTATCCCTTTTCAATTTCTTTGCATATGTTACAGCATTAGGGTTTATTTTGCATTTTTAAAGGCAAGAGTATATTGTGTTGCTTTTGAAATTCATTTTGTCTCTCAGAATGCTTTGTACAAAATTAATTGTGTGAAGCTTTTATTACCTTAGAAAACCCCTTAGTTAGAAAGTGTTCATGGATTTTGATTGTTATTTCCTGGTAGTACATCTTTTCATTTGTGTTTGTTTGTTTGTTGCTTTTTAGGGCCGCAACTATGGCATATGGAGGTTACCAGGCCAGGGGTTGAATCGGAGTTATCGCTGCCGACCTACACCACAGCCACAGCAACGCCAGATCCCAGACACTTCTGCAACCTACACCACAGCTCACAGCAACGCCGGATCCTTAACCCACTGAGTGAAGCCAGGGATCGAACCCGCAACCACCTGGTTCCTAGTTGGATTCGTTTCCACTGCACCACAACAGGAACTCCAGGATGTACTACTTTTTATTGTAAATGATCTATGCATGTGAGATAAAGATATGGTTCTATAGAATTTTGAACATTAGGAAAAATTAGTAAGTTGAATGGATTTTTGGAGTATTAGGATGTGACAAGGTTGTATATGCCCTAGTAGCAAATTTTTGGTTTTTCTGGCACCGTAAATGTTACAATTCAGGTCTGAATACTTATTTTTTTTTGTTTGGTGCTGTAAATTGCCTTGTATTTTTTTTAATGATTTTTATTTTTTCCATTATAGCTGGTTTACAGTGTTCTGTTAATTTTCTACAGTTCAGCAAAGAGACCCAGTCACACATACATGTATACATTCTTTTTCTCACATTATCCTCCATCATGCTCCATCATAAGTGACTAGATATAGTTCCTTGTGCTGTACAGCCTTCTACAATACTGTTTCTGACTACCAAAGTAATGTGTATACATTGTAAAAATAGGGGGAAAAATGCAAAGAATAGAAGTCACCCATAATCCCAGAGTCTAGAGATAACCACTTATTAACATTTTGCAAACATTTTGTCCTTCTTTTATCCATAGCTCTATATACAGCTCTTTTGAAATCCTAAGGTCATACCGTAGCATTATTTTTAAAAATCTCCTTTTTTATTTAACCAAATGTCATCAATGTTATCCCACATCATTAAACATTTTTTAACATGATTTTTTTCCAGTTTTATTGAGATATAATTGACATATAGCCTTTTTTTTGGTGGGGGGGTCTGTTTAGGACTGCACCCATGGCATATGGAAGTTCCCAGGCTAGAGGCTGAATCAGAGCTGTAGCTGCCAGCCTGCACCACAGCCACAGCAACATGGGACCTGAGTCATGTTTGTGACCTACACCACAGCTCATGGCAATGTCGGGTCTTTAACCCACTGAGCGAGGCCAGGGATTGAACCCATGTCCTCATGGTTACTATTTGGGTTCATTACTGCTGAGCCATGATGGGAACTCCTAGTCTTGTATTAATTTTAAGTGTACAACATAGTGAGTTGATGTATGTATATATTGCAAAATGATGACCACCATTAAGTTTAGGTCTTAAAATCAAGTCTTTAATCCATTTTGAGGCGATTTTTTTGTGTTTGGTGTAAAGTAAGGGTCTAGTTTCATTCTTTTTCATGTGGCTGTCCAGTTTTCCTAACACCATTTACTGAAGGGAGTGTTCTTTCTCCATTGTATATTCTTGGCTCCTTAATTAATTGTGTGGGTTTATTTCTGGGCTCTCTATTCTGTTCCATTAGTCTCTGTGTTGATTTTTATGCCAAATACCACACTGTTTTGTATGCTATAGCTTTGTAATATAGTTGGAAATCAGGAAGTGTGATGCCTCTGGTTTCTTGTTCTTTCTAAAGATTGCTTTGGCTGTTCGGAATCTCTTGTGGTTTTGTACAAATTTTAAGATGGTTCTGGAGTTCCTGTTGTGGCTCAGTGGGTTAAGGACCTGATGTTGTCTCTGTGAGATTGCAGGTTCGATTCCTGACTCAGTGGGTTAAGGATCCAGCATTGCCAAAAGCTTCAGTGTAGTTTGCAGATGAGGCTCAGATTCAGTGTTGCTGTGACTGTGGCATAGGCTGCAGCTGCAACTCCCATTCAACCCCTGTCCTGGGAACTTCCATATGCTTCAGGTGCAGCTGTTAAAAATTAAAAAAAAATTCTATTTCTGTGAAAAATGTCATTGGAATTTTGATAGGGATTGCAGTGAATCAGTAGGTTGCCTTGGGTAGTATGGATGTTTTAACAATATTAATTCTTCCAATCCATGAGCATGGAATATATTTCCATTTATTTGTTTCATTTTCAACGCCTTTTATTAACATCCTATAGTTTTCAGTGGACAACTCTTTCACCTCTTGATTAAGTATTTTTCTAGATATTTTATTCTTTTTGATATAATTGTAAATGAGATTGTTTTCTTAATTTTTCTTTCTGATAGTTTATTATTAGTATCTATAGAAACACAACTAATTTTAGTATATTGTTTTTACATCCTGCAACTTTAGTTTATTCTAACATTTTTTGGTGGCATCTTTAGGATTTTCTATATATAATATGTCATCTGCAAAATGAGACAGTTTTACCTCTTTCGTTCTGATTTTGATACCTTTTATTTCTTTTTCTTGCTTAATTGCTCTGGCTAGGACTTCCAGTATTATGTTGAATAAAAGTGGCGAGAGTGGGCATCCTTGTCTTGTTCCTGATTTTAGAGGAAAAGCTTTCAGGTTTTCACCGTTGAATATGATGTTAGCTGTGGGCTTGTCATATGTGGCCTTTATTATGTTGAGGTACGTTCCCTCTATACCCAGTTTGTTGAGAGTTTTTAATCTTTTCCCCTTTTCAAAAATTTTTTTAAATGGAGAGGCTATTTGGAAATGTTTTATTATGTTGTTGGTCAATAAGGATATTTACTGACAATATCCTTAATGCCTTGCAACAAATAAAATGTGATAAAAGTTATTTTAAAAAAACAACAATATTATCTTTAATTCATATTTTTAAAAGCACAAGTGAATTTAATTCATGAATAGAGCACTTTGCAAGTGAACTCTTTGAAGATTAAGTTACTTTAATGCTTGCGTGAATTTAAGTAAAAGCTGTTTTATGAGAATATAGTACTTAAATTATTGGAAAGAACATATTAAGAGGACCTGGTACTGATAACTTACCATTTAACAGATAACCCAGTGCTATATGACAAAGACAGCTTATGGGAGAAGTAATTTTTTTTTTTTTTTTTTTTTTGTCTTTTTAGGGCTACACCTGCGGCATATGGAAGTTCCAGGCTAGGGGTCGAATCAGAGCTACAGCTGGGCCTATACCTCGTGGATACTAGTTGGGTTCCTTACTGCTGAGCCACCATGGGAGTTCTGGGAGAAGTAATTTTTAAAATGTTTTCTTGCATATTTTATAAAATTCATATTTTACTTAAAAAAACACCATATTGTCCAATAATCTGTCAGTTCACCACTTTTTAGCTCTTTATTTCCTCATTTATTTTAACAACTTTTTAAAAACTTAAAAGTTTTTATAACAGACAAGCTGCAAGAAGTACAAAGAGCTCCTGAATTTCTTCGTGGAGAGTTACCAGTTATTAACATTTTCTGCATTCCTTTTCATTCCATCTTTTTCTCTGCATATACATATACGTCATATTTTTTTCTTGAATCATTTGAGATTTAGTTGCAAACATCTTAATTCTTTATCCCTAAAGTACCTGAGTGTTTAACGATGTTTTTTGTCACTCAGATTACCTTCAAATATGAAGCTTTTAGTCTTTTCTGGTAGCTTCATTTTTCTACTTTTAATAGCTTTATTGAAGTATAATTTACATACCATGCAGCATGTTTTGGACTGCATTTTCATTCCTTCCTTCCTTCCTCCCCCTGGCTGTTGCCGGAACAGTGCGGCACCTGGCTGAGGGAATAGTTTCTTTTGGAGCTGATAAAGATCCCTTATGAAATCAGCTGACAGGTACATTATACCTACAGATGATGCTTTTTCTCGTGAAGAATTTGGATTGAGATTGACCCAATCAACATTTGCTAACAGATACCCTAAACAAAAGACTAAATTTTTGTCCAATTTTATGAATGTAAATATAAGAACTTATCTGAACTCTAAACATTCAAGGCATCATTTTACAACAAATAGTATTAGGAAGATCCTAGATCTACAAGTTTTCATTTCTCTGAATTTTTGGTCTTGAGAAAGAAAGTTACTTTCTAATGAAAAAATAAAGAATCCAGGTTTATTCTTCATTTTGGAGTAGCATGAAGGATGTTTGAAATGGCTGATTTCCATTTTTGCTTTGACTTGGGGTCATTTGCTCAGTTTTGTTTTTGTTTTTTAATAACATATTGCTTGGGGGTCAGGGTGTTTGCCAGTTTATTTTTTGTATCTAAATTATTAGACACGTTCTATAATATGTAACTCCTACTTAAATCTTTCTCTCTTTTCCCCCCCTTAGGGACGAACTGTAAAAGCAACATCAGCTTGACCAGTATATACTATTACAGTGGATTGCTCATCTCAGTCCTCAAAGCTTTTTGAAAATCGACAGCATCACAGCTTGTTTTGGACTTTCTTACACTATTTTCAGCATGAAAATGTATGGTTTTGTGGGATTTCTAATTCTTCAAAGAGGCACAAAAGCCAAATTGGTAGAAGGATGCAAAGTATAAATTTGTGTATTATTACTTTAACATGCCCACGTTTTACTTTAAATATTTTATTAAAAGAAAGGGTTTTGCAAAATTAGTTTGTGAATTGATTTTGAGGAGTGGTTTTTCTTTTCTTAGACTGTTAATTCTGTTCTGATGTTAGTTTATCAGATTGCTTTTGTGCATCAGATAACACCACCATTCACAAGTTAAGATTCTTGGTTTTTGGATGTCTGTTAGATGCTACTAAGAAAATAGAGATGAGCTACCTTTTTAAAGCTTTTGATGTGGTGTCATAGAATAGCATGTTGTAGATACAATCAGCTGCTTTGTTACCTTAAAACTAAGCGTTTGTAAATATTACAACTTAGGAAGAGGACAGGTGTTGTCCCTTAAAACACTCAGCTGTTCAGGTTGGACATGACTGACATAGTTCTTCCTTTCTCTCTTTAGCAGTTATAGGAGACTTGTAGCTCATTCCTGTTTTTTCTGTTTCTAATCTGCTGCTCATAATATATATGAATTTAACATGCTGTGTAAGCTGTGTCCTAGTTACTGAACGGTTTATGCAGTGCTGCTTTGCCAAATAAAATTAAAAGTGAAAGAGGTATTGGTGGTGTTTGAATGTAGAAGAACCACGTGTCCACCAGGTACAGATGCTAAGATCACAGAGAAAAAATTGTTTCTCCGATGCTCCATTTTGCGAAATCCAAGAGGTTATTAGCATTAATGTAGCTGTACATTTGTAGCATGTGACTATGTTTCTTGAGGACAAGAACTACATTTATTATTCAGCTTGCCTAACACAGGGCTGGTCCTCTTATAGAGAGATGTACAGCAGATGCTGAATGAATGAATGAATGAGTTGACCTAATGTCCTGAAAGAACAGGGTTAAGGATAAATTTGCCAAAACCCATCTGTCACCTATAATACGTTTATTAATATAATGACTGTAAAATGAGTTTCTAAGTAGGCAGTAACACATCGGGGTCTTGTATAAATGTGGTTTTATACCTTTTATAGTCGGATCTTAGTTTTTTCAATGGTCTTGGAACTTGAAGAAATGTCAGCTCTAGAGCTGTAGCAGTAGCAGCACTCCCAGCCAAGCCCGTCCCTCTGGTGTGTGCATGTGAGTGTAATCCTGGCTGGTAGATCCTTAGCATATGAGGCACTTCTCCACCTCTTAAGTTAAAATCTTAAACATTATTTCTTTGCAAATGGCTTTAAAAAATTATGCATACATCTTTTCACTAATGTCTCTTCTTGGACAAGGTCTTAGGCACAGGAAACTTGCGTTAGTTGGTGGCCAATGCCCGCGAGTCTGAGGTCATTGCTGCCTTCACTTTGCTGTTGTTATTGTCACTTCTGTACCCAGGCCAGGAACCCTTTTGATCTGGGACTCAGGCATTTGTGGTAGTTTCAAAGGTCAGGGATTCTTTAGGACTTCACATTAAATTAATTGTTCAACTTTTCCACTAGTCTGTATCCTTCCTAGCCATTACCTACCCTTTACTGTATGTTAAGTCCCTTTATTCGGTCTTAGGGGTAGAAAAAGGCCCTTCCTCTCAAGGAGTTTGCCATCTGGTTGAGGGAACACTTTATAAATCTGATAGGACAAACTAAATGGCATCTGATTGGTGTAGACAAATGCCATGCCAAGCACTGCTCATGGATGTTACACTTCTGTGAATTAAAGATTTTTAAATATTGGAGTTCCCTGTCAAGGTGCAGCGGAAACGAATCCGACTAGGAACCATGAGGTCGCGGGTTTGATCCCTGGCCTTGCTCAGTGGGTTGAGGATCCGGCATTGCCGTGAGCTGTGGTGTAGGTCGCAGACACAGCTCGGATCTGGCGTTGCTGTGGCTGTGGTGTAGGCTGGCAGCTGTAGCTCCCATTCGACCCCTAGCCTGGGAACCTCCATATGCTGCTGGTGTGGCCCTAAAAGCACACAAAAAAATTTTTTTTCTTAAATATTGGACGTTCCCTATTGGCTTAGTGGGTTAAGGAGCTAGCATTGTCACTGCTGTGGCTCAGTCACTGCCGTGGCACACTTTGATTCCTGGCCAGGGAACTTCCCCATGCTGTGAATGTGGCCAAAAAAGATTTGTTTAAAATGTTGAGTAAAGAAGAATGGACTTTAGGGGAGCATCAATAAATGGGTAGAGGTGGAAATAATGAATTTTAGCTAGATTTATGAACTTCTCTCTTGAAAAAAATTGAATATATGTTTTGGTCAGAGAGAAGAAATGTCTCTTTAATCTTTAGTATTCATTATTTCTGAAATATTTTAGCATTTTCCTTTTTCCTTAAGTAATTCCTTTATATAATAAGAAGGACAACAATAAAAATATTTTAAGAAGTTCTAGTCTAATGAGATCCTGCTGAAACAGGATTTTTTTTTTTCACAGATTTGATTTTATTAAAGCCAAATCTGGCTCTCAATTAGGAATTAAGAATTCTAGTTTCTAATGAGGGTTTCAACTCTTTACCAACTAGTATTTTTAAAATGACATTTGGGCTAAAATTACGCATTAATATTGTACAAATATTTAAAATTCTGTTGCCCTAATTTTTGAAAGCTGAATTGTTAAAAAAAAAAAGGTTGATTATACTTGTAATTGACTATGAGCTACTTATAATTACTAAAGCATCTTAAAAATTCAATATATTTTAAAATAGAATAACATTTGAAAATAATAGCTTTAATACTCATGAATTTTTTGAAGCTATTCTTGGTGTCTGATTGTCAGCCAAGAAATAAAGCTCCTTAGTTTTGTTTCATTGGAAGAGGTAAGTGTTTCTGGTTTTTGGCCAAATGGTCACAAATTTGGTAATAGTTTGGTACAGCACTAAAATAACTCATATGACTGTGGCAATTGAAATTTAGTATTGCAAATGAAATAACAAACATAATTTTTTAAATATTATAAATGGGGTTCAAAAGGCTAATAACTTATGTTAGGTAAATAGTAAAACTCTTGCAGGGTAGAAATCATTTCCTGCAACTCACTGTGTTCTTCAAGAACTATATTCTGTAAAACAATTTCTAATCAGCTTTCATTTTCCTCTTTCTCAATTTCTCTTACCTTTTCCCAGAAAAATGACAGTGTTTTGTCCCCGTGGAACTGAAAGGGTGGCTTGAAAAGAGTGCCACTACATGGGATTGGTGGTGGAGCACTGGGATGCAGGTTCGATCCCAGCCCAGCACAGTGGGTTAAGGATCTGGTGTAGCAGCAAATGATCTGATCCCAGGCCAGGGGCCAAAAAAGAGAAAAAACAAAACAAAAACAATAACCAAAACTCTGCTGAGGAGAACTGGCTGGCCCGTGGGGCCCAAGGAAGTCTGTGTTTATTTATTATAATATAATAAAAAGGAAAACAGCTCTGGTAATTTCCTTATCCTGAATCCTCTACTATCATTCTACAGCAGCAGCTGCGGGTTTCCCGCTCTAGGCTTTATCGTTTTAACTGACGTGGTGGTGTTTGGGCCAGGAGTCCGAGAAGCGCACCCTTGCTTTAGCTCCCGTAGAGGCTGTCCTGGGCCTGTGAGGGCCTCCCCTTCCTCGTCCTCTCCCTGTTTCCTGTTCTCCGTCTCATCTCGGTCCCTTCGCTTCCTTTCCTTCTTTCCTAACGTGACAGTTCTAGGCCTGCTGGGTCTGAAAACTCATCCTCACTTGGGTGGAGTGTCCCAAAAGGATGGGCTTCACAGTCGAACTTTCTTTTGTCCAAAGGGCAGGTGATGGCAACACGGACGATGCTGGAAGAGGCCGAAGTCCGGGACCTAGGGCAGCTGAGGACATTTGTGTCTGAATCCCACGCCTGAACACTGCGCTGTGCCCTTGCACCACATGGAGTGGTTTCTTTGGGCAGCACTGTTTGTTTGTTTAGGGGTTTTGGTGATTATCCTGTCAAGATGTTGCCTTGAAATTATGTTATGGCTCAGAGACGCTGTAGAATTTCCATGTTAACTCTATCTTATCAGGTTTTTTGTTTTTGTTTTTGTTTTGGGGACGCACCTGAGGCATATGTAAGTTCCTGGGCTAGGAGTCGAATCAGAGCTGCAGCCAGCGGCCTGCACCACAGCCACAGCAACACCGAGCCACATCTGCCACCTATGCCGAAGCTCACAGCAACGCCAGATGCTTAACCCACTGAGCAAGGCCAGGGATCATACCCAAATTCTCACGGAGACTATGTTGGGTTCTGAGCCTGCTGAGCCGCAATAGGAACTCCTAATATATCAGTTTTAAATCAATAGTAAAAGGATTTTTTCTGGGGGAAAAAGACCTGTGTGGCCACGGCCAGCATCACAAGAGACGTTGTACAGCACATCACTAGCTCTGAAAAGGATCCAAATTCAAAATTGCAAGTATGGTTTCTACTGAATGTACATCACTTTTGCACCATCATAAAGTGAAGAGTCAAAGCAACGTAAGTCAGGGACCTTCTGTACCAGCAACCATGTTTATATTAAAAAGTTATAAAGAAGGCTTAAGAATATAATACACTTTATTAAAGGAAAATTATACACATAGATATGGGGTATCTTTTATCAAGTATTTTAACACCATAGCAATGCTAAATTGTGTTTAATTTCTTCATGTATAAAAGATGCATGCCTCATTAGTTTTTACTGTATTGGATATGGCTATAGGTGACATCCTTCTATATAAAAACAAACTGCACAGCATCACATGTAGAGGACAAACATCTTAAGTTCATTCACACAGTTGTTTCTCTAAATTCCTTTGCTCAGTTCTAAAATTCAACAAAATGCTTGAGTTTCTCAGGAAATAAAAATAACAAATTTGTTTCCCTAGAACTAGCCATCTATTTGTTAATGTTTATCTCTGACCCAAATTAAGTCCTTTACTAAAGAAACAACCTACATTAGGTTCAGTCTAAAAATAAAGTGTTCTAGAGGGGTTTCAAGTATTTTAAAAGATTTGCCACTTGTAAAAAAAATATTATGTAAATAGGAACATCACCTATATGTTCCTCTCAGTAGAGTAATTTCTAGAATGTGTACAATCTCAGCATTGAACAATGATGGAAATAATATGCTGTTAAAACCCTACAGATTTAAAGATGCTAAGCTAGATGCTGGTTTTCTGTAAAGATGAATTTGTGCCAAACTCCTTTATGCTCTGGGAATACATAAGCCTGGCATTAGCTGTCTGCACATTATCATGTTTTAGAGCATTAAATAAATAATGAAAAAACTGGCTCACTCAACTGGACAGAAGAACTGCTGATACTTAAACATGTGGTTTTTTACAAAAGCTGTACCGCGAAATCCATTTGACGTTGCGCTTTTCAATTTGAACGCAGTTTTTTTCTTCCATCAACACGTAGTAATGTTGAAAACCAGTGACTACATAAATGAGTTGCCATGTTCTGGTCCATCAAGCAGTGTTGAGCAGACGTAAGAACTAACCATCCTCTTTGCTCATTTTGCCCTCAGCTAAGTTTCTCTTAAAATTTTTGACCTGCCACGGTTCTCTGCGTCCACCTTGATTTCCTGTTTTACTTCCTAACCGTGTTAGGGCTATTTGTAATCCAAAGTCTTGAGTTTTCCCCCCAGAGTTAAGCCGAAAGAAGCAGCCACCCATGTGGCATGACATCAGAGGCGCTGGAAAGAACCCACATTCACCTCCTCTGCGGCCTCACTGACCTGTTCATTACGGTTACAAGTTAGATATTCCTGCCGTGTTATCCATAACATCTCATTGAAGGTTACCAACTCACTTGAGATCCATCCTCAGAAACAGGTTTTAAAGGAAAGAGAAGAAAAGAGGGCACTGGAAGCTTAAAGTGAGGGACAGGAGGGCCACCAGACAAGGGACGCGGTGCTTAACGTGGCCCAGGGTGGCGGGGGCCTGTGGCTGGCTTCTAGAAAGTAAGGAGTTAACACTGCCATTCGCAGGCCATTTCTTGAGACTCTTGAGTTTTCTGCCTTGGCTGATTACAGATTTCTATTTTTAGGGACAGCTTACATAAATCAGAATTAATTTGTAAAAGTCTTTAATCATATGAACTCCTCTATAGATATCAAAATACTTCACATAACTTCCCAAGGAAGGTCAATAAACAAAAACAAGGGTTTAGGAAATTCTCAGAATCTTCAGGGTTTTCAGTAGTTTTCTTAGCCCAGTTAAAAACAGAAGTTGTAAATACCAGAACCCAATATATGTATAAATTATAAGTGACACATGTCCTTGCCTTCAGCTATTTAAACTACACTTATTATAGATACATCCCATTTATGAGGTAGTCAGATTCCTCAGATGTAATGGGACGAGCTTTCTTAAGTTTCTGTTTCACCAGTCGTAGTCGACAAGCAACCATGAGAAGCAGCAAAGCTGTGATTGCCAAACCCAGGGCCAGGGGTAGCACTGCACCTGCGCAAAGGTCAGAAAGGGTCAGGTCAGTGATTAATAAGAGTAACAGCCATAACTCATGAGAAGCACTTTGCATGCACTATTTAATCTGAACAACTCAAGTAGGTATTTGTATTGTTCCATTTTGCAGATTAACTGAGGTGCAGAAAGATTACATAACTGGCCCAAGAGCACATGGCTTGTAAATTACAGGTCTCAAGCCCAGACTTCTTTAAAACCAAATTCTGTACCAGGATCCTATAAAATTTGATATAATATATGCCATCAGTGGGTACTAGTGTTGCAGCAGATCACCCTTACAGTCAAATGAATAACATTCTTCTGTAAATAGACAACTGTAAAGACACTGCGAAAAGAAAAAAAAAAAGATTCACTCAAATTTGGGAGTCCCCACCATGGCACAGTGGGTTAAGAATCCAACTATAGTGGCTTGGGTTACTGGGAGATGTGGGTTTGATCCCCAACCTGGCATAGTGGGTTAAAGGATCCCAGCTACAGTGTAGGTCACAGCTGCAGCTTGGATTCAATCCCAGGCCCGGGAACTTCCGCATGCTGTGGGAGCAGCCATTTAAAAACAAAAAACAAAACAAACAAAAAGCTTGTGACCATAGGAAATATTTTCATTGTAGTTGTAGCTTACATTTGTGGATTCACATATGATCATACTCTCTTAAAGTAAGTATGGATCAATCCTGATTTTTCCTTTTTCTTTTTCTTTTTTTAGGGCTGTACGTGTGGCATATGGAAGTTCCCAGGCTAGGGGTCCCATCAGAGCTACAGCTGCCGGCCTACACCACAGCCACAACAATGCAGGATCAGGACTGCATCTGCGAACTACACCACAGCTCATGGCAATGCCGGATCCTTAACCCACTGAGTGAGGCCAGGGATCGAACCTGCAACCTCATGGATACTAGTTGGGTTCGTAACCTCCTGAGCCACAACAGGAACACCCAACTCCTGCCTTCTTGTTCTAGTTAGGGCTTTAAGAAGTTTGTTTCCTAAATCCAGGGAATCTACTCTCAGCCATTTTCAACCATTGTTGAAAATTTGAGGAAACCCCTTCCGTTCTCCTTCATGGGCCTTTCCCCATGGGATTAGTCCTATACACCGAGACTGGAAGCAGCTTTCCGAGCCTTGCAGGAGTCTGGAGGGACAGAGTGTACTCTGGGTCGGTCTTTCTTATCAAGCTCAGCAGCTTCTATTCTTAGTGTGATCTATGCTGTAGGCAGGCCAGGCTTGGAGATGATATGGTGGAACTATTTTTAGCCACCGAGGTCTTGCCAACGGTTGGAAATAGAGGAACAACAATCTCCATTGCATAAGCTGATTTTATAACATTTTCTTTCATTTATTCATTCATTTTGCATAAATTAACAGCCATGAGCCTGACACTGGTAATAATATAATACAGAGTGCCAGCGCTGTTCTGAGCGCTTTATAGATTAAGAAGTTTTTTTTTTGGGCCACGCTGATGGCATGAGGAAGTTCCTGGGCCAGGGATCAAATCCATGTCTCGGCAGTGACCTGAGCCACAACAGTGGCAATGCTTGATCCTTAACCCGATGCACCATCAGAGAACTCCTAGATTAAGTAATTTAAGTCTCACAACCACCGTATCAGTTGGTATTATTATTATCCCCATTTTACAAATGAGAGAACTAAGGCGTTGAGAATTCACTGACTTGTCTAAGTTTATATGGTAGGTGGTAGAGTCAGGACACGGCCCTAAACAGTACAGTTCCAGAACCACTATGGCAAACTACTTCTCCGAAAGTTAAATGAGCTTGTTTTTTATGACTTCAAGTCGGGGTAGATAGACATTTAAATGAGAAGATGCAGTAACGTATTATAGTTACTATGACAGAATCATACATGAAGTACAGATATAAGAAGGAATGGTCTGGAGTTCCCTTGTGGCGCAGCAGGTGAAGGATCTGGCATTGTCCCCTCAGTGGCTCAGGTTGCTGCTCTGGGTGGGTTTGATCCCTGATGGCCCAGGAAATCCCACATGCTATAGGTGCAACCAACAAAAAAAAAAAGAGTGGTCCATGTATCTGGTTCATAAGATCATGATTTGGATGCATGATGGAACTTGTTTGGGGTGGGTAAGGGAGATTATTTTTTGACAGTTTCAAATTGAGATGCCTAGTGCCAACTGAGGGAATTTTCTATTGGGCTCTTGGATTATGTGGGCCTAAATATGTAAGGGCCTTTAGCATCAAGGTGGCGATCGCAGCCACAAAAGTGGGTGAGACTGCCAGAGAGAAAGGGAGAAGAAAGAGCCACAAACAAGGCCTGAGGAAACACCCCCATTGAAGAGGGCAGACGAAAGAGGAGAATCAAAAAGCACAGGAAGAGACAGGGCAGAAAAATGGTCAGGCAACCGACAGAGAGGGAAGTCTTGGAAGCAGTGGGACGAGGCTATTTCAGGAGGACAGTGGTCAGCAGAATCAAATGCCAAGAAGAGGTCAGGTGAGGCGAAGCCTGGAGAGGCCGCTGGACTGAGCAATGGGGAATTTGCTTACAGGGAGACTGAAGGCTAAGGGATGCTGCTGTTTTTAATATATTTTGAGAGATTTAATTGTCTGAATGTGTCAGAGGCAATGAACCAGCAGAGAGTATAAATATTGGGAGCTAATAAATGACGGAGAAACAGACTTGAGATAAGGAGCTGCATCAAGGTCAGGAGAGATTGACCTTGGAAAGATGGGACATCTTTTCCTTTAGCGCTGGAGGAAAGGAAGAGAGGGTGGGGATGGACAGGTGTTTACATCTGGGGGTAGGTAACCGAGGAAGTTCACTCCTTGACAGCTTTGATTCTCTGAGCTTAAGACCAGTCCCAGCTATAGATGGCCTCAGGACAAGGGCTGAGAACGTACTAGTGGCATTTTAACCTTGAGTATTTATAGAATATTAAGTAAATCTCCTGAAGAAGATTCTCAAGAACAGTCTGGAAGTGTCTGGGTTTGGGAAGATGGGATGGGGAAGTTGCATTAGTGACTCAGGTACCAAACAAAGTTTTGGGCGGAGGCCAGTATTCCCATAGAGAATTGTGAAAGATAAGATCTGGAGTTCCCGTCGTGGTGCAGTGGTTAACGAATCTGACTAGGAACCGTGAGGTTGTGGGTTCGATCCCTGGCCTTGCTCAGTGGGTTAAGGATCCGGCGTTGCCATGAGCTGAGGTGTAGGTCGCAGACACGGCCCAGATCCTGTGTTGCTGTGGCTCTGGCGTAGGCCGATGTCTACAGCTCTGATTAGACCCCTAGCCTGGGAACCTCCACATGCCGCGGGAGCGGCCCTTGAAAAAGGCAAAAAAAAAAAAAAGAAAGAAAGAAAGAAAGATAAATCTGTGATAAAACAATGGTTTAGAATTTGATCCTAGAGCTGGTGCACACATTCCAGTCTCCTAATGGCAACCCAGAGGAAAGAAGCTTTGAAAGGGCTAAGTTTGGACCTGAAGGTGTCAGTTCCCTCTGCATCTTCCTGTACTAGCTGCAAAAGATGGGTATGTTACAAAAAAATTGAAAAAAAAAAGAGATTTTGTTCAACCCCACAAAAAACCCAGGAACCCCAAACCATTTCTTACAAACTGGAGCCCAATACGAGCCCAGTTCTACCTGTTCAGGGTGAGAAAATGCTTAGGGGCTGCTCTTCCAAATGCATGTCACTTGTTTCTTCTTCTTCTTTTTTTTTTAGCCATGCCCACAGCATGTGGAAGTTCCTGGCCAGAGATCAAACCCGAGGCACAGGAGAGACCCGAGCCGCTTCTGTGTCAATGCCAGGTCCTTAACCTACTGTGCCACGGGGGAACTCCACGTAACTTGTTTAAAAGAAAAGCACCTGTGTTGAGGCTACAGGAGAAGGGAACAGTGATAATCCCAAGTCTGGGGCTCAGATTTAGCTACAGCAACGATAAAATAGCATATCATTTAGGGGACTTTTCTGTTTGCCAAAGTCAGATATGTGGGTCTGCAAATGTTTATACTCCACAATGAATTTCCAAGGCAAACATTTACCTGCTTCTGGGGCTGGGTGCTCCCCTCCTCCTCGATTGCTCTTTGACTCAAAAATATAATTTTCCTCTTTTCTGGTCTTCCCTGAGGCTCCACTCTCTGCAGGAAATAAATAAGACATATTGAAGGTACACCGGAAACTTTAGGGTAGACATGGAAATACAGCCTTATTTATTTTTTAAGGATGGACTTAAAAGACAAAAGGCTTTATTTCTTCAATAAACCAAGGCCTATGTTTGATACTAAAACACATGATAAATAATGTGACCAACTTAATAAAGAGTGTGAGGCTAGTACAAAACCACTAGACAGAGGCAGGGGAATGAGCACACTGTCCCAGAACTTCCACCCCACCCAGAGGAGGAAGGAAGGACCTGAGCTAAAAAAGCCAAGAGTAGTCTCTGGAGTCTATCCCATGGAAAGCAGAAACAGTCCAGAAAGAATTTTCTTTGGAAAATGAACAGTGAGCATACATAAGTGAGAGTACTCCGACTTGCTACTTCTCTTCCATACCTTGACGGTGCTTGGCAGGCAATGGTAGCTCCATTTTCTTCTGGTTGGGCTCAGAGAGCATCAGTGCTCACCTGGGTTCATTCTAGCAGTAAGTGGGTCCCGGGGCTGGGATTTAAACTCAGGGGTGTCTAACTGCTTGCTGGTGGAAACTAGCACTTCTGATTTAATGATAGGTTGTTAACTATTTAATGGTTGTATTCAGTTATACCATCAAGAGCCAATGCAGAGAAAGATCAAACCTTAGGATTTTTACCCCAGGCCCAGATGAGCCATGGCTGTGTCATTCTATTATCCGCCATCTAGGAATTCATAGCATTTGTGTGCTTACTATCATTGACAAATAGTAATTAATGAGTTAGTGGAGTTACCCTCAGGCTAGGGTGTAATTTCAAGTGAGATTTTGGGAAAATACAATGCTTAACAGAAATAAATTGGAAATGACCTGCCGACATGAGGAATTTTATGAAAAAACAACAAAAAAAAAATGTTTAAGCTTCTTTACTCACATGGCATCAACAGAAATGTTCATAACAACTAAAATAAGACTATTCGAAAGTAGTACATAAAATTCTTTGGTATGATAGTTTTTTTTTTTTTTTTTTTTTTTGGTCTTTCCATCTTTTCAGGGCCGCACCCTCGTCATATGGAGGCTCCCATAGGGGTCTAATCGGAGCTACAGCTGCCAGCCTACACCACAGCCACAGCAATGCCCGATCCGAGCTGTGTCTGTGACCTACACCACAGCTCACGGCAAGGCTGGATCCTCAACCCACTGATCGAGGCCAGGGATCGAACCCGCAACCTCATGGTTCCTAGTTGGATTCGTTTCCCCTGCGCCACAACGGGAACTCCTGGTATGATAATTTTAAATACGAAATAAACATAAGTTTACTAAAGATCACAAAATCAATTGCAAAATGGAAACTTGCAGAGTTATTCCAGATACCTACTGAAGCCAGAAAAAGCAATGATTTTAAATAATCATTGCAATCACGTGTTAATGCTATTAAACAGGAGGGAGTATAAATAGTTATTTCATAGAGCCATCATTTTTTAAAACACCAAGCATTAATTAATGGTTTCTCATGGAAGCGTGTAATTAATTTTTTTAAATTAGAGTTGATTTACGGTGTTGCGTCAATTTCTGCTGTACAACATAGTGACCCAATCATACACATATACACATTCTTTTTCTCATACTACTTTCCATCATGTTCTATCCCAAGAGACTAGATAGAGTTCCCTGTGCGGTACAGTAGGACCCCATTGCTTTTCCATTCTAAATGGAAGAGTTTGCATCTACCAACCCCAAACTCCCCGTCCATCCCACTCCCTCCCTGCTCCCTGCTGGCAACCGCAAGTCTGCTCTCCATGTCCATGACCCGTTTCTGTTTGGGAGATAGCATCACTTGTGCCCTTTTCAGATGCCACACGTGTGGCTGCATCAATGAAGGCATCCTTAAAGCTTCTTTTCACTCAGCGCTTCATCCCACCAGTCTCCATATCACACAGACCCTCTTCTCCGTCCTCACTGACCCCTGCAGCCTCAGGTCTCTGTCACCTTTGGCTTGGGAACGGCAAGAGCCCCCTCCCTGGCCTTTCTGCTTTCAGATGTTCCTACTGGAGTGTGTCTGCAGAGGCTACTCACTCCACTCACTCAGCACATCAGTGCAGCGAGATCAGCCCACATCTGCTTCTCTCCGCCAAGGCCACAGCAGCCTCGCTACATTCCACTGCGCTGCTGAAGACCAGGGGTGCCAATCACTACATACAGCCAATAACTTTGGGCTTCCTTCATAAACGCTGAGCCCAAAGAGGAGAAGGATGAGTAAGGCATAAGCAATTTCTTATAGGCTAGAGCATCAGATTCATCTTTCAAATTGATTTCTGCCCTTTGTCCAGAAGTGGCAGAACCCCTGGTCCCATCCAGAACCGTGAGGGGAGGGAAAGGGGGCAGAGCAGCCGGCATGAAAATGAAAACAGAGACTTTTGCAGCAACGTGGATGGAACTAGAGAGTCATACTCAGAGAAGTCAGTCAGAAAGAGAGAGACAAATACCATATGATTTCATTTATATCTGGAATCTAATATACAGCACAAATGAACCTTTCCACAGAGAAGAAAATCATCGACTTGCAGAATAGACCTGTGGTTGCCAAGGGGGAGGGGGAGGGGGAGGGAGTGGATGGGAATTTGGAGTTAATAGATGCAAACTATTGCCTTTGGAGTGGATAAGCACTGGGATCCAGCTGTATAGCACTGGGAATTATGTCTGGTCACTCTTGATGGAGCATGATAATGTGAGAAAAAAGAATGTATACACGTAAATAAATAACTAAACCCAAATATATTTTTAAATTATATAAAAAAGAAAAAACAAAACAAAAAAGAAAGAAAACTGGGACCAGAGTTCCTATTGCAGTTCAGCCGGTTAAGAGCCTGACGTAGTGTCCATGAGGATGTGGGTTCCATCCCTGGCCTCGCTCAGTGGCTTAAGGATCCCGTGTTGTCCCAAGCTGCAGTGTAGGCCACAGATGTGGCTTGGATCCAGTGTTGTGGTGGCTATAGTGTAGGCCAGCAGCTGCATCTCTGATTCCACACCTAGCCTGAGAACTTCCATATGCTGCAGGTGTGGCCATAAAAAGAAAAAGGAGGAGTTCCCGTCGTAGCTCAGTGGTTAACGAATCCGACTGGGAAACATGTGCAGGTTCGATCCCTGGCCTCACTCAGTGGATTGAGGATCCAGCCGTGAGCTGTGGTGTAGGTCAGATCTGGCATTGCTGTGGCTGTGGTGTAGGCCGGCGGCTATAGCTCCAATTGGACCGCTAGCCTGGGAACCTCCATATGCCGCAGGTGCAGCCCTAAAAAGACAAAAGGCAAAAAAAAAAAAAAAGGTAAGGCTGGTGCAGCGCTGGGGCCGTAGAGAACTTGGGCTCTTGTTCACGTGGCAAGGTGATTTCAACACCTGTGGATTTTGTGGACCAACAAAATTGAAAATAAATTTTTGGGCCAATTTATTGTTGTCAATTTTTAATTTTGCCTAGTTGAGACATTAAAAGAAGTGACCATTTACTAAGACCATTACCTTCCCTTCATTATAAAGAGAACATGTCTTATACCCCAAATCATGAAGACTGAACACATTAAAAGGACAGTTATTTGCACTGAATAAATTTAGCGTTATTAAAAAAACCTCACTGCTTTGTCCTTATTTCTCTCATTTTGCCGTGAGTGGATGAGAGCTTTATCATGGATGGATACTGTTCCTTCTCAGCCAGCCTTGGGTACTGAAGTTGCTAAATTCTATTATTCTCTTTTTTTTCCCCTCCTCTTCTTTTTTTTTTTTTTTTTTTTTGTCTTTTGAGGGCCACACCCGAGGCACATGGAGGTTCCCAGGCTAGGGGTTGAATTGGAGCTGTAGCCGCTGGCCGGCCTACACCACAGCCACAGCAACTTGGGATCCGAGCCGCATCTGCGACCTACACCACAGCCCACGGCAGCACCAGATCCCTAACCCACTGATTGAGGCCAGGGGATCAAACCCGCAACCCCACGGTTCCTAGTAGGATCTGTTAACCACTGAGCCACTACGGGAACTCTTCCCTCCTCTTTTTAAGAAATCTTCTTTTGGCTGTGCCAAGGCAAATGGAGTTCCCGGGCCAGGGATCAGATCCGAGCCACAGGTGTGACCTACGTCATAGCTGCGGCCACCGAGGATCCTTAAATCCACTATACTGACCAGGGATTGACCCTGCGTCCTGTTGCTGCAGAGACGCCGAAGATCCCGTGGCACGACAGCAGGAACTCCTGTTGTCCTTTTTGACACAGTCTTTGCAAGGTGCCTCAGTCAAGGCTCCAAGGCTCTGGGTACTGCCATCTCCTCTGACAAGCATTCTTCACCTGGGGCAGCTGGGGAGCCCTGCTTAAGTAATTTTCATTCCCAATTGTACTTGCTCATGCAATTAATTAAAGTCTTTGCTTCCCACTTATTCAAATCTTTCCACCCCTCCCCTGGAGCATCGTTGGATGTCCATGACCACCACAAAGGCAGGGCTCACCTGTCCACTAGGCACAGAGGGCACAGAGCCCACCGGCCATGGTTCTTTTAGGGGCCCACAAAAATATTTTAATTTCTTTCTTTCTTTTTTTCTTTTTTGCTTTTTAGTGCCACGCCTGCCGCATATGGAGGTTCCCAGGCTAGGGGTTGAATTGTAGCTACAACCGCCAGCCCACACCACAGCCACAGCAATGCAGGATCTGGGCCATGTCTGTGACCTACACCATGGCTCACAGCCATGCTGGATCCTTACCCCACTGAGCGAGGCCAGGGATTGAACCCGCATCCTCATGGATACTAGTCGGATTCATTTCCACTAAGCCACAATGGAAACTCCTTTAATTTCTTTTAAAATCATAAAAAACACAAATATAATAATGAAAATAATAATGAATCCAGCCTCTATTCTATTACTGTATTATACTCATCTCCATACCAACACAGTATATGTAATTTTATATGTAATTCAATATATATGTATACTTTAATGGAGAAAGTACCCAGGGCCCAGAAAGCCATAGTGCAGCCCTACAGGTAGGCAACCCAACTCCTCCAGTACTCACGGATCCCTTTCTCCTGTGTTTCTCAGGCCCTCACAGAAAGTACACAGAAGCAGGCCTTGAGGGCGCTGTAGCTGCCTCCTGTCTCTGTAGCTGAGGGAGAAGGTCGCTGAGCTCACAGTGAGGCTTGCTGCACAAACCATCTTCCCACTGGGGCTGCGATTAGACTGCTGAGTTAAATCGTGTCTTCGGCACTTAATAGCTGTGTGATCTTGTCTGAGGTCTTAACCTCTCTGTGCCTCGTTTTCATCTAGAAAATGTGGATAATGATTTGGACACATCTTTAGGTTGCTATAATGTCCAAAGAGTGCACAGTGACAGGCACTCAGGGGGAACTCTCCCCGTAATCACTTTGGAAGTGGGAATATCACTCAGCTGGGAACTCATGTCCAATTTTTTATTTTATCGTTATTATTATTTTTGGCCTTGCTGGCAGCATGCAGAAGTTCCCCAGACAAGGATCGACCCTGTGCCGTAGTAGTGAACAGAGCCACAACAGTGACATGGCTTAATCCTTAACTGCTTGGCCATCAGAGAACCCCATGTCCAATTTTTTTAAAAAAAATAATGATCCAGGAATAAAAACACCAAACTTTACCAACCTCCATTCTTTTTAGAAGATTAACTGGCTGGTCTTTCATCCAGTGGAAAAATGTAAAATACAAGCATACCTGGAATATATTAAGGGTTCAGTTCTAGACTAATACAATAAAGTGAGTCACATGGATGTTTTGGTTTCCTGGTGCATAAACAAGTTATGCCAACACTTTACTGTAGTCTGTTAAGTGTATAATAGCACATGTCCAAAAAAGTCAAGGTACATATCTTAATAAAAATATTGCTAAAAGCTAATCATCGTCTGAGCCTTCGGTGAATTGAACCCTTTCGGCAATAGTAACATCAAGCTATGGTGGTCACCGATCACCATAAATATTATAATAAGGACAAAAAAGTTTGCAATATTGCAAGAGCTACCAGATGTGACACAGAGACACGAAATAAGCAAAAATGATGCCAAGAGACTTGCTCAGTGCGGGGTTGCCACAGACCTTCAATTTGTACAAAATGCAGTGCCTGTGAAGTGCCATAAAACGAGGTTTGCTTATGACTATCTTCACAATTTCTGCCCATCTCTTTCCAGTGAGGAAGAGAGATGGTTCATCTTAATTCTGAAGAGGAACTCACAACTGAGAGTTCTACGCTGATTCTGTTTTTATTTGAATTAACCCTCATATAGGCTTGTAGCTCTCTTACCCTGGTGTCTCAGCAAATACCACTGGACTGGAATGTTTAGCAAACATTCATATAGCGCTAACAGCTACTGAGAGACGTCAATTAAATTGACATGCAATATTTTGTGCAGTCCTTGTAGCAACCCTGTGAGAAGATATTATCCTCTTACAGGCAAGGAAATGGAGCTCAGAGACGTTGATTACCTGGTTGCTAGTAATCAGTGGTACTGGATTAGGACCCAGCACGGACCCAAAGCAGGAGCTTTTCCACCAAACCACACTGTCCTCAAAGTCTCAGCTCCAAGAACTTAGAGTTGATGCCATATTTATTTACTCATATCTTGGCAACTTAATACTCTCATCTGGGCAAAATCACAAATTTATCCTATGTTTCCTTAGGAAGGGCTAGAACAAGAGTCTGCTAAGGATGCAATAGAGAAATAGGCTAATTGTATGTGGAAAGGGGATATTGCCCTGAAATGAATGGGTTCACTGAAAAACTATACATGTTCATTCTGAATCTCCAGTTGTCAAATTTGAAGAGTGTTTTCTTTTCCTTTTTTAGGGCGGCACCTGTGGTGTATGGAAGTTCCCAGGCTAGGGACTGAATCAGAGCAGCAGCTGCCAGCCTATGCCACCACAGCAATGCCAGATCCCTCGCCCACTGAGTGAGGCGGGGGATTGAACTCACATCCTCAGGGAAACTGAGGGTTCTTAACCCTCTGAGCTCCTGAGGAGGGTTTTCTTAAACGCCCTCATTCCCTGGGGAGGGGAGGTGGGGCTCAGCTGTTAGGGAGAGAGCAGTGCACACGAGACTTCGGGAGATGTAACTGCCACGGAATCTAGAATTTCCTAGAGGATTTGCCCTAGGAAAAATTGTGAATTTCTGTTTTCTACACTTTATGAAGGAATTGACCTTAATTTCCTAGTCCACCTGACTCCCTCTTCCTAGATGTCAGCACACAGACTGCTACAGAGAAACGCCAAAACTATCCACATCCTATCTAGCTCTAGCCAGCGCAGCAAGTCAGAGCAAAACGAGACAATTACATCCTTTACTTTGGCAAAGGATTCATTTTGTAATGGTCCTTTTAGAAGAGTTAATGTCTTAGGGAATTATTTTTCCCCTCTTCTTCTTCTTCCTTTTTTTTTTTTTTTTTTTTTTTTGTCTTTTTTTGTCTTTTTAGGGCCGCACCCTTGTCATATGGAGGTTCCCAGGCCAGGGGTCTAATCGAAGTTGTAGCTGCTGGCCTACACCATAGCCACAGCAGCACCAGATCCGAGCTGCATCTGTGACCTACACCAGAGCTCACGGCAACGCCGGATCCTTAACCCACTGAGCGAGGCCAGGAATCCAAACCGCAACCTCATGGTTCCTAGTCGGATTCATTTCTGTTGCGCCACAATGGGAACTCCATTTTTCCCCTCTTCTAAATAAAGTATTTATCACGCACAGCTATGCATTCACAGAGGGAGCTGGAAGCTGGATGGAAGTTATTTTAATTTCATTTTCATTTTCATGAACATGCAGACATATTCTGGAGAGAAGCTGGAAAACCAGCTGGGAAAGTGACTACCATATGGGCTGGCCTTCCAGAATGCTCTATAGCTTCCTGTGACCACCTGCCAACCAACACAGACAACAAAATTCTCCTTTCTCACCATTCACTGGTGTACTCACACTGCATGTCTACAAAGTAGGTAAGAGGGAGCTCTCGTTAGGAATATTGTACTAGGACAAGATCACAGCTAACTAGTGCCACTTGGTCTGCTTATTATTATTTTTTTCCCCATGTTTTTCTTTTTTCTTTTTTTCTTTTTTGTCTTTTTAGGGCAGCACCCACATCATATGGAGGCTCCCAGGCTAGCGGTCCAATTGGAGCTACAGCTGCCGGCCTACACCACAGCCACAGCAACACCAGATCTCAGCTGAGTCTGCGACCTACACCACAGTTCATGGCAATGAGTGAGGACAGGGATTGAACCCAAAACCTCATGGTTCCTAGTCGGATTTGTTTCCGCTGAGCCACAATGGGAACTCCCAGGTCTGCTTATGTTTGAAATGTTATTTAGGCCTCATTATAGCCATAAAACTCACTGATTTTCTCTTTGCTTGTTTTCATATTGTTTATACCAGCTGGCCTTGAAAAAGCCTCTACAACTTGTCAAAGTTTAGTTAAAAGGAGTTCCAAGTTCATTGGTGAAGACAGCCTAAGACAGTTATCACTGTTTACAAACGTTTGCATTTGGCTGGAGGGTAATTTTTTTCTGAATTTCATTAAAATATAATTGATTTACAATGTTGTGTTAGTTTCAGGTGTATGGCAAAGTGATTCAGTTATGCATATATACTGTATATAAATATACATATATTTTTTCTTTTATTTGCCTCCATTATAGGTTATTAAAAGATATTGAGAATAGTTCCCTGTGCTATACAGTAGGTCCTCGTTGGTATTTTATTTTTTTATGGCCACGCCTGCACCATATGGAAGTTCCCAGGTCAGGGATTGAATCTGAGCTGCCTGCAGCTGCATCAGTGCCGGATCCTTTAACTCACCATGCTGGGCTGGGGATCAAACCTGCACCTCTGGAGTTCCCATCATGGCACAGCAGCAACAAATCCGACTAGGAACCATGAGGTTTTGGGTTCAATCCCTGGCCTCACACAGTGGGTTAAGGATCTGGCATTACTGTGAGCTGTGGTGTAGGTCACAGATGCAGCTCGGATCTGGTGCTGCTGAAGCTGTGGTGTAGGCCGGCAGCTACAACTTCGATTAGACCCTTGGCCTGGGAACCTCCATATGCTGTGGGTTCGGCCCTAAAAAGACCAAAAAAAAAAAAAAAAAAAAGACAAACAAACAAAACACCTGCACCTCTGCAGTGACTTGAGCTGCTGCAGTTGGATTCTTAACCCACATTGGGAAATCCTTAGTTATCTATTTTACATAGAGTAGTGTGTATATTTTAATCCCAAACTCCTAGTTTATCCTCCCTCCTTTTCCCTTTGGTTACCATAAGTTTGTTTTTGATGGCTGTGAGTCTTTTTTCTTTTTCTTTTTCAGGCCACACCTGTGGCATTTGGAAGGTCCCTGGGCTAGGGATTGAACTGGAGCTACAGCTGCCGGCCTATGCCACAGCCACAGCAATGCGGGATCCAAGCTGCATCTTCGACCTATACCATAGCTTGAGGCAATGCTGGATCCTTAACCCACTGAGTGCGGCGAGGGTTTGAACCCACATCTTCATGGATGCTAGTTGGGTTCACAACCTGCTAAGCCACAATAGGAACTTCCAGTCTTTTTCTGTTTTGTAAATAAGTTAATTTGTATCATTGTTTAAGATTCCATGTATAAGTGATATCATGTGATATTTGTCTTTGTCTAGCTTACCTCACTTACTATGATAATCTCTAGGTCCATCCAAGTTACTGCAAATGACATTATTTCATTCCTTTTTAGGGCTGAGTTATATTCTGTTGTGTGTGTGTATGTGTGTGGGTATCTATATATCTATATATATGTCTATATCACATTTTCTTTATCCATTCACCTGTTGATGGACAGGCTACTGTAAAAAGTGCTGCTATGAGCACCAGGGTGCATGTATCTTTTTGATTTATGTTTTCCTCCAGATATATGCCTAGAAGTGGAACTGCAGGATCATGTGGTAGCTCTATTTTCAGGTTTTTATTTCTTTAAAGAAACCTCCATGTTGGTCTTCATAGTGGCTATACCAGTTTACATTCCCACCAACAGTCTAGGAGGGTTCCTTTTTCTCCACATTCACACCAGCATTTATTGTTTGTAGACTTTTTGGTGATGCCCATTCTGACTGGTGGGAGGTGATACCTCATTGTAGTTTTGATTTGCATTTCTCTAATAAGTAGCAATGTTGGGCATCTTTTCATGTGCCTGCTAGCCATCTGCATGTCTTCTCTAGAGGGTAATATTTTAATCTTACATTTAACTAACTTCTAGATAAAATGAACCATGTCATCTTGTTTACAACCAAATGGCTCCTTGGGACTGACCCAAGTGGGTCAGATGTCACAAAACAATTTACTGTATAACCCATCTATAGATCTCAAATAGTAAAATTATGGAATCCCAATAACAGTGACCAAAGCTTTTAGAATGACACCTTGTAGAAGGTAGAGGGTGCCTTTTCTAAGAGCAACATCCCTCTCAGTGCTCCAGAACAATCAGGTATGCTTAAAGGCATCTGTTGATTATGGCTGATTAAATGACATTTTCCAAAGACATGAGTAGGTCAGTGAAAGAGGACCTATTCCCTTCCAAATAAATTCGTGGAAATAAGCATCTGATTGTCTTCATTTGTGATTAAGTAAATTTCTTTAACTGGATCTCCTATTCATTTGAGAATCCAGTTGATTCCTGCCACCACGTTGGAGCATAACAGGCTATCCAGCTGGGCTGTTTGATAGCCTTCAACAAAGCAAACCACTTTCCCCAAAATGCTGTTGTATACTTTCAAAATGGTGTCTCAATTAGAATAAACGCAGTTCAACATAATGAATACACGATAGCGTATGTGGAAAAAAAAATTTAAATATCCTTTGTGAGAATGTCCTCTCTGAAAAAAACACTTTCCATAATAATGCAAAGGTTGCAGTTACTCACTAGTTACCTCCAGAGATAAGCCAGAGGAGGCTGTGGTCTGTTTAACAAGGAGATCCAGAAAAATGCAGGCAGGACCAGGGCTCCACACAGACATTGTGCATCCTCCTAAGTCACTGCCTCAAACAGGATCCTTAAAGAATTTGGCTGACCTGCTGGGCTGAACATGAATCTTGTTTCAAAAGAAACAGACTCAGTGTGGAAGTGGATACACCACCACTTATATAGCATTCTGCAGAGCTGGAAACCAGATTCCTTTCCTGGGGCTGGGTCAGATACGAGAGGACAGCCTTGTTAGCGGACAATCTGGACCACACAGAGAACAGGCTCTACAGCTGTAACCACTCCCACAACAAGCAGCCTTTGTGCTCCTGCAGTCCAAGCTGGCGCCAGACCCCTGCGGCCCTGCAACCCCGCTGACGGCGCTGAGAGGACCAAGTGCACATCCACTCGTGGACGGAGTATTTGCACACACACTTGATCCCAAGTAACATGCTCAGGAGAAATTCCCAAGAGCAGGACAACTGGGTCCAGGCGTGCATACAAGGCTTCAGAAACCGCCCTCTGTAAGCTTGTACTAATTTGAATTCCACCAAAAGCGCATGAGATGTGTTTCTCTGTACTCTCAGAAGCATTAATTATATGTTTTCACCTTTGCCAATGGGATAGGTGAAAAACTGCCTCTCTTTACTTTCTGTGCTACATTATTAGTATTAATATGTATATATATATTTTGGTGGTCCCATGGCATATGGAGTTCCCAGGCCAGGGATCCAATCTGAGCTGCAGTCGCAACTTATGCCACAGCAGCCACAACGCCAGATCCTTAACCCACGGTGCGGGCCATGGATGTGAACCTCAGTCCCAACTCTCCAGAGACACTGCCCATCATATTGCACCACAGCAGGGATTCCTAGTGTTAATCTGTAGTATCTCTTTATCTTACCTTCAGTGAGTTAAATCTTATTTATCCTTGCAGTGTGGGTGAAGGAGGCAGTGGAAAATTTAACTTATCCATATTTACTCTGCTAGCTGATGGGCCTTGTAAAACTCAGACACAGGTCACAAACAATAATGCGCTTATTTTTAAGTCTGCTTATATTATGCTGGGTATAGCTTCAACTCACGTGAAATTGGAGGCTGGGGATTCTGGTCTGGTGAGCTCATGGATAACAGAAGGAGAGGGAGGAGGGGGCTGCTGTCCAAGCAGAAAAAATGGGGGGGCCCTTTCTAACATTTTCAAAGTTTTTTTCTTCCCATTTTCTTCTTTATCCACCCTGGACTTTCAAAATTGTGTGGTTTGTTGTTTTTGTTTTTGCTTTTTAGGGCTGCATCTGCGGCACATGGAGGTTCCCAGGTGAGGGGTTAAATCGGAGCTACAGCTGCTGGCCTATGCCACAGCCACAGCAACTCCAGATCTGAGCTGTGCCTGCCAACCTACACCACAGCTCACAGCAACGCCAGATCTTTAACCCACTGAGTGAGGCCAGGGCTCGAACCTGCAACCTCATGGTTCCTAGTCGGATTCATTTCCGCTGCACCAAGATGGGAACTCCCCCCAAAATTGATGGGCATTTAATAACACATGAAATACTGATAAGTGAGAAAAGTAAGTTTAAAAATAATATCATCCTAATTTTGTTAAGAGTAAAACAATATGTGGGTGAATGTATATAAGTAAAAGTAACCAGAAGAAAAGAAAACAAAATGTTAATGATGAGTTTTGCTAGATGATGTAATTTTTTTTTTTTTAAGTCTTACCCACAGCATGTGGAAATTTCTGGGCCAGAGATCAAACTCAAGCTACAGCAGTGACAATGCTGAATTCTTAATCACTAAGCCACCAGAGAACTCCTAAATTTTCTTCTCTACATTTTTCTGTATTTTCCAAATTTTCTACAGTAAATATGTATTACTTTAATAATTAGGAAAAATAATACATTTTTAAACAGTAAGTGGTTATTAATTTCTCTGCATCTATGAAACTCCATTCCTTATATCTTCATAGCCCATTAAAGACTTATCAAAAAGAACAAAATTAGAGTTGCAAATATATTTCAAATTGGGTGCCAACTGCCATTAACCAGTGGTGGCCGACTGCAGCTTTATTTTCAAAAGGATTCTGAAGCTGAGTCCTCATCTCCCAGGAGAGAGCTGGGATCATGGAGCAATATTTAGCATGGAAAGGGCTGCTGGAAGCTAGCGTGAGCATCAGGCTATTTATCTTCCCTGAAAGGGACACCAGGCTAAGACACCGGGTTTGAGGTCATCTAGTTGAAACCCTTATTAATTGATGAGGAAACTGAGGTCCAGAGAAATGAAACAAATACTCAGGGCTCTAAAGGCAGAGCCAAGACTAGGACCTAAGGAAGGAGACTGGCCTTTGGTCTCCCTTCTGCTTTCAGCTTATTCATTTGTGCTCACGGGCGCCTCTGGACCACAGTGACGGAGCAAGGGCTCACCCACCCCTGACCTCTGAGAATGCACTTCTTTCCGTCAACTTCATCCCTCCTGCCCCAAACGCCTGGTCTCCCCTGACTCTGTTTCTTAGGTGGCTGCCTTCTCCATACCAACCTTCCATATGGAGAGAGATTAAAACAAATCTCAAGGCTTGGGTGGAGTGACAAAGCTCTCCCATTAGGTGGCAGTATCAACAAGGAATAGACAAAAGCAGACATCTGTAGGGCACTTAACCCAAGCTGTGGAAAAGCAAAACCATCCCCAGGATATTTTGCAGACATGTTTGTATCAAGGGGCTTTAAAATCTACAAAGTAGATAAAAGACTGGAAGGAAATATACCAAATTTATTTTCAATAAGGTGGTCTTTTAAATCATTTCCTTTTTAATGATTTGCGTCTTCTGTATCTTTTATAATGAGCACAAAATTTTCATAAAGAAGTTATTGAAGGAGTTCCTGAGGGTCAAAGATCTGGTGTTGCTGCAGTTGGGGCATAGGTCACAGCTGCAGCTCAGATTGGATCCCTGGCCTGGGAACGTCCATAGGCCATGGGTGTGGCCATGAACAAAGGAAGTTATTGAAATAGTGACAGATTATTTCAGTAAAATGTATGCAAAGTTTGAATACTAAAAGGACGTTTACAAAAGCATAACAGAAATGTGAAAACCTATGTTTCTTTTCTTTTTTCTTTTTTTTTTGTCTTTTTGTCTTTTTAAGCCATACCTGTGCCATCCCAGGCTAGGTGTCCAACCGGAGCTGTAGCTGCCAGCCTACACCACAGCCACAGCAACTTGGGATCCAAGCTATGACCTACACCACAGCTCAAGGCAATGCCAGATTCTTAACCCACTGAGCAAGGCCAGGGATTGAACCTGCAACCTCATGGTTCCTAGTCAGATTCATTTCCTCTGCACCACGACCAGAACTCCGAAAACCTATATTTCTGTCTCTTGTCGTATAATCATGCAAATATAAATGTGTAAAAAAAATAAAAAAAATACAATTCTGTAATGCTTCAGGAATATGTATATTTTAAAATATGATTTTAAAATTTATTATCCATGTTTCTTAAAAAACCAACGGTGATAGATTTAAATTGGAGGTACAATACTAAATCACTAGCATATGCAACCATCCCATCATGACACAGTATTTTCTTTATATTCACTTGCTTAGTGTGAAGAGGATTTACATAAATATGTAGGGGTTATGCTGCTTCACCTCAAAATAACCTAAAATTGAACTTAGGGCATTAGTTTCCTTTACATAGGTGTTAAAACTTTTAAACTCTTATTCACAAATAAATGTGTTGCTATCTCTGGAGTATATATATATGTACATATATATGAACATATTTAGTAGGGCTTACTATAAATAATCAGCAAAAATGTCCGGTGGTTTTTTTCTTTTTGGCTAAATTCTTTTGGCGGGGGGTGGGGTGGGGTGGGCTGCTGCTGTGGCATATGGAAATTCCTAGGCCAGGGAACCACTGCAGTTAAATGCCAGGTCCTTTAACTGCTAGGCCACCAGGGAATGCCTACATTCTTCATTTTAACTGTTTTTTCTTTTAAGATATTTCCTTTACCACTCTTCAAATAGAACTTTAATTTTGAGCTGAGCTATTATAGAAAATGAGGTCCTTCATGAAAACCTGCCTAAAGTCCTTACCTGGCAACCCAGGAACAATGTGACTCTCTGGTTCCCGAAAGGCAGAATGATTTCTCTTCTCCGTGGTTGATAGCACAGGTGGCTGTTGGGGGGCAGTGGCTTTCTGGGACTTTTCCAACAAGGAGCCCCCACCTGCATCTTGGCTTGGTTCTGTGGTTCTAGGCTGTGCAGTCGCCGTGTGGGTCACCATTTTGCGGTCAAGTTTCACTAAGAGTGAAAGAGCAGCTGTCATTGGTTGGGTTTCTTTTCCGAACTTTAAAACCACTAAAATTGCGGGAGTTCCTGTTGTGGCACAGTGGAAACGAATCCGACTAGGAACCATGAGGTTGCTGGTTTGATCCCTGGCCTCACTCAGTGGGTTAAGGATCTGGCATTGCCGTGAACTGTGGTGTAGGTCACAGACGAGGCTCAGATCCTGCATTGCTGTGGCTGTGGCAAAGGCCGGGAGCTGCAGCTCCCATTCGACCCCTAGCTTGGGAACCTCCATATGCCTCAGGTGCAGCCCTAAAAATAAATAAATAAATAAATAAATAAATAAAATAAAACCACTAAAATTGATGGTAGTTTTTTTTTTTTTTTTTTTTGGTTGCCTTGTGGCATATGGAATTCCTGGATCTGAGCCGCAGTTGCAACCTACACCACACATGCTGCAATGCCAGATCCTTAACCCACTATGCCTGCCTGAGTTCAAACCAGTGACCCAGGGCTCCAGAGACACCAATGACCCCATTGTGCCCCCAGAGGGAACTCTGTGGGTAGATTTAAAGTCATGGATATTTGGGGAGTTTCCATTGTGGCTCAACAGGTTATGAACCCAACCAGTATCCATAAGGATGAGGGTTCCATCCCTGGCCTCACTCAGTGGGTTAAAGATCTGGTGTTGCTTTGGCTGTGGTGTAGACGGGCAGCTGCAGCTCCAATTTGACCCCCGGCCTGGGAACATCCATATGCCAACAAGGGTATGGCCCTAAAAAGCAAAAAAATAAAAAAATAAAAAAAATAAAATAAGAAATAAAATCATGGATATTTGGGAATGATAACCCATCCAAGATATGCCAGAGCCCCATAAAAAAACTCTTCACTCTAGTTTTCAAATCAATAATCAGTTCTCTTCTAATTAGCTTCCTAAAAGTTTCATGTAAAGAAATGGACAAAGACACAACTTAAACCTAAGGTTCTGAGATCCTTCACCCTTCCTCCAGTACTGATACTTTAGTACCTCAGCACGCTTTCAGCAGCTCTTCCTTCTCGTGGTGCATGTTTATATACATGACATGACAGGACTGATCTACAGCTGACTTAGCCACACCCTAATATATCATAAATTTTCTAAAATGTTTATCAAAACTAAATGTTAACTTATTTGAGGTTGTTAGAAAGCATATGCTGAACAGCGTTTTTAAGATGGGGAAGAATCTTTTGGAAAATTGAAAACAATCTCAATGTAAGTAAATATAAAAAATTTGACACTTGTAATAACTTGCATTAAAGACATAGTAAATGCTCACTTAATTTAAGGCAGGGCTTGTTCACGTGAAGTATACCTGAAACCAGGCAGAAAAAAGAACACCACAGATTTCGCATTTGTTGTGAGAATACAGACATCCCCTTTTACCCCCAAATGTGATGCAGCCGACTCACGATTTTGACAGAAAACTTCGTCAGACCCGTCAGGACACTGCTCCACTCCATCGCAAGCCAGCGTGATGTCAATGCAACAGCCGTCATCACAGAAGAAGTGGTATCGTGAGCAAACTTTTGAGCATCCTGTTTGTAAACAAGTCTCACGTCACAGGGGTGCAGGAAAGTAGAGATTGGACTGTGCTAAGAGGAACAGAGACTGTGCACGTGAAGAAATGCATTTGGGTGAAAGAGAGGCAGACAATGAGGGAACACCTCACGGACTGTGCTGGAGCAACAAGTTCTGGAAAGGTGAGGGGCTGTCTTCTCGACCTTCCTAACTTAATTCTCAGGAATCACCATGGGCTCTTCATCTTAGGGCTGTCCCCAAGCCAACAGTGCCTCAGAGGTGGGGACAGAGAAGCAGCTGCTCTGGTCTTCCCCATCCAGCCTGCTCCCCTCCCTCAGGTGGCTCATTGCAGCCATTCGTCCATCGTCATCTCCTCAGCAGGCCACCTACCACCGTGTCACCCGAGGCACGGCACAGCTGACTGTGTTTCATCAGAAGCACCCCTTTTTATGTTATGTCTTGCATTCATGTTTCCTAAGTGATAATTTTTATGGAGATCAACTTTCTACTACTGAACTCTGCTTGCTGAACTCCTGACATCCTTGGGGTCGTAAAGAATAAACAGAATCTTTAGCTACTACCTGGGGCAAATTTATTTTCTGCAAATAGTGAAATTCTATCCCTTTTGGAGCTCATAGGGGTTTTAACCCACAGAGCTCCATATATTTCCTTTTCTATTACATTACTTGGCCGCCCTGTGGCATATGGAGTTCACTGAATCCTTAACCCACTGTGCCGGGCCAGGGATCGAACCTGCCTCCTCTGCTCCAGAGATGCCAACGATCTTGCTGCACCACAGCAGGAACTCCACTTACATGTCTTTTCTTGAAATGTGTTCCCAACTCTAGGTGACGCCAACCTCACTAGACTTCGCTACCTAACAACTGGCTGACTTTTGGACACTAGTTATGCAGATTAAAGGCATGAGGCTGCAAGAAGTCATAAGGAGTTCTGCGATTTTCCAGGGAAGGACGGATTGGACTGTTGTCTCAGGACATGGGAGAATGGTAAATGATCAGATTTCTGAGACAAATGGCTGAGCATAGACACATGCTCACAGATTCTACAGGAAAGCAGTTCAATGAAAACACTGGGAGAGGAGACCACCTGGGTGGAAGGCAATCTGACGATATCTGGACTCTGGAGGAAGAAGAGAGTAAAGAAAAGAAATGGTGGTGGAAACTCCTGAGAAAGAAGAGAACACAGGAGCCCGCAGTTATGACTGAGAACTTGGGTCCCCAGAGGAGAATCTGCTTCAGTCACAGGGAAGGAGTTGGGAGGAAAAGTAAAGGGAAACGCTGTGAACAGCAGCAGAATGCAGCCTCTGCTCACGTTTCTTAAATTCATGACATGAAAATCCTAAGTATCTCAAGGCTTTACTTATTCCTGGGTAGTTTTGGAGATAGATTCATATTGGTAAATTAGCCATCTATTTCTGGATTAGTGGTCTTCAAACTTATGGACTAAACATATCTTCAATCTTTAAATCATAGGCTTGGACCCCTGTATGAACATGTTATCCATGTTATGAAAGAGACTGAACATTTAAAGAAGGTTAAAAATAAAAATACAAGTTCTGGGGAGTTCCCATTGTGGCTAAGCAGGTTAAGAACCTGACTAGTGTCCATAAGGATGTGAGTTTGATCCCTGGCCTTGCTCAGTGGGTTAAGGATCCAGCGTTGCTGCAAGCTTCAGTGCATGTTGAAGATGAGACTGGATCCGGCGTTGCTGTGGCTGTAGGCCAGCAGCTATAGCTCTGATTTGACTGCCAGCTCAGGAACTTCCATATGCTGCAGGTGCAGCCTTAAAAAAAAAAAGAAAAGTTCTGGTGCCTTCTTTTCCATCCTAAAAATGTCCTGACCATCTGTGGGGGATCCTATTTGGAGACCATTTATCTGGATCATCTTAGAAGTGTTTGTTGCCTTGCTCTCTAAATGGATTATTTTTTGCAGAGCTTGAAAACACGCACTCTCTTTATCTACAACTGAACCATGTTATTGCAGAAGCAGGAGTATGTGTGTGCCTTTTACCCCAGAAGATGCCACCCTTGGTTACCATGAAAGCTCCTCATTAACTGCAAAACCCAGGTATGTAATAGAGGGGACAGAAACACCTCTTGTTTTCGGTGTCTCTGTGTTATATTAACTTTAATTCTTATGTTATTCCAATTGAACTAGTGAGTGATTCCAGACAGCAGTTAATACTACAGCATTCTTTTAATTTTCAATATAAAGCTATGTATGTAAAACCTCTACCCAAGTGGCCTTTCAATAATCAAAGATGAGTCACATCACTCTGGGGCTTCAAACACACTTTACCATCATCCTGAGAAAGGCCAGAAATGTACAAATAGCGACTTGCCTTGGGAGTCCCAGAAAACTGGCCTGAGAACAAAAGCCAGAACAATAAGTGGCTGGTGAGGTGTCAGCCCTCTGCCTCCATCAGCTAAGGCCCTTTCTCCCTCTTGGTGTCTTGGTCATACAGAGGCCACCCTTTTCTAATTTCCGTAGGGGCGACAGCTTCCCAGGAGCACATCCTCCCAGTAGCAGCACTTGACCTGGGCCCAGAGCCCGGAGCCCTGCTCCCAGGAGGACAGCTCTCTGGGCCCCGCCGACCTCTGCTGGTGACTATCCCAGTTGGAGCTGATGCTGTGTTTCCAGCAGCCTGGAGCATGGCCAACATTCCAAGGTACTTTTTGAGCAACTGTCTGGCTCTTCTGTGAAGTTGCAGTAAATCAACAGACAGGGCCTGTTGGCATGTGCGCTGGGCTGGACGGCTGGCTTGCTCACCATCACTGACTCACAGTGCCCCGGGGGGCCAGAGTCTGGGGTCACTGCTCTTTCCTTAGAGGAAGCTTACACCCTGGCTGGCCAGGGAAACGGCCAACCTCAATTTTTTTTTTTTTTTTTCCTTTTAGGGCCACACCTGCAGCATATGGAAGTTCCCAGGCTAAGGGTCCAATGTGGGATCTGAGCCTCATCTGTGACTTACACCACAGTTCACGGCAACACTGGATCCTTAACCGACTGACTGACACTAGTCAGATTTGGTTCTGCTGCACCATGATGGGAACTCCCACATTCCAAACTTTTTATCCTCATTGTCCTGACTGCTGGCTTGATTACCATCCAAATACTGAGGAACAAAGATGTAGGAGGCAGGGGCAAGGTCTGTGGAGCCCACTTCATGCACAGTTCCTGCAAACGCTGAGAAAGTATCCGCTGACGGAGGGGCAGGACCCCACACAGACATCCTCCCAGCACTTCTCCAGGGTGAGCTCAGTATCTTTAGTGCTGCCAAGTTCTATATAAGTTTTTTTTTTAACTTGATGAATTAATCTTAGAAATGTAGATGTTTGGAAAAGTAAGACACTGAGAAATGAGATAAATGAGTTTACATTGTACAGCAGAATATAAGAAAAATATATGTTGAGCTATGTTATCAACCTGTGTATCTTTGTAGAGTATCTATGAAGGTTTTTTTTTTTTTTTTTTTTTTTTTTTTTTTTATGTCTGACCTTGTGGGATGTGGAAGTTCCCAGGCCAGGGACTGAATCTGAGCTGCAGCTGCATCAACACTGGATCCTCTAACCCAGTGTGCTGGGCGGGGGATTGAACCTTTGTCTCTGCCATGACCTGAGCTGCTACAGCTGGATTCTTAGCCCATTGCACTATAGCAGGAACCCCTCCAAGAAAAATTTTAAATAGTCCTTTTAAATCGACACATGTGCTTCCTATATTTTAATGTGGCTTAAATGTACTATTTAGATGCAGTCTGTGAACAGACATGTCAAAAAGATCACCCTCTTTTAAACAAGACTCTCTCCTGGAAAAGCCAGATGATTGTCTCTTACGAAATGGAGTCAAGGAGAGACGGAGCATCTGCGGGGTCCCGAGGCTCAGAATCTAGTCTCATCCCCTGGGGGCGAGGGAGGGTCCCCTATCCTGACTTGGCAGTGTCACTTCGCCCCAAATCTAATGCAGCCTATTTTTGTCATATTTTTGGTGAAGACTTTCTCATTCAACAATGGCCAAAGATAAAATGGAAGAGCCCATGGGATGCATAGTCAGAATATAAAATGCCGCTTAAACACCCATGGCCTGGTTTCTGTTGGCCATTGTGGATGTGAGGGAAGAACTGTCTTCTCACCTCCTGTGGAGAAGGCCTGGGGGAGCACTGTCACCGAGACGTTGTCGGAGCTCCTCTGGCCGGCAGTGTCCATGACCGTCAGCTGAAAGGTGTATGTCCCTTCCTGTAGGTGGGACAGCTTCAGGGTTCCTGACTGAGGCACCTGATACCCAAGGAGAGAACATCATGTTTAGTGAGGAGACCTGAGGCACAGAGTCCAACATCATCTGCCCTGGAAATCGGCGTCATTGGGCCATGACCACATCTCCCTCCTGGTCCACGGTTGCAGAAGACTGAGTCACACGCTGTCTTGGCAGGTTGGGCCTATTTTGGTCAGAAGACTTGAGCTTTGGTGGGATTGGGGCCTGACACCCTCTTTCTTCTGGAAACTTACCTTCCCACCCCCCATCCACAAGACTGCAAGGGATGGGTCAGTTATGAGCTCTCCCCATGGCCTCTGGGGTGAAGCCTGAACCAAGGGGAGCCCGTGGCCATGCATGGGCAGGTGGGAAGCAGGGATCTGCCCATGTGGAGGTACAGGGCAGGCCTCACTCTCCCCAACTCTGGCTCAGAATCAGACAGGTCTTGCTAGGCGGGCCCTGGGCAATAGGTTACACCACTTCTTATTGCTTTTGGGACTTGGACAGGAGGCATAGACATGGGTGCAGATGAGACCACCCTGGAGCATAATGACGTGGGCCCTGCAGCCTTGAGTGAGGTGGTGTGAGAGAGGAGCTCTCTCCTCTGTCCCAGCTGGGCTTGCAGGACTGCAGACCTAAGACCCCCGAGACCAGCAGTTGCGGGGTTTGCTGTCCTGGCATGCATGAGAGGAGAGGGTAGACTGTAGGACTGAGTCAGAGTGGGGATTTAAGGTGGGAGTGACAGGGGGACACTGAGTGTGGCCATACGAGTGAGGCTGAGATGAAGTCAGTGGAGACTTTTACAGACCAGGGAAGCTACGAGGCTGGGGGCTGGGTGGGCCATCCATCCACACAGACACTGTCTACACCCAGGCCCTGGTCAGGTCTGAGATGGCGAGTGAGTCACTGGGCTTCTGGGCATCAACACTCAGCATGCTGGTGTCACACTACAACTCTGTGGGCCGGGGGTCCTCTGAGAAGCCTCTTTTCCACACTGGGGCTGGAAGGACAGAGCATCGCCCTCTAAGGGGCCAGTCCACCACCTGGGCTTTGGCTGCCTCCCTCCAACCTTCCTAGGTACCCCCTCTCTGCTGCAGCAACTCTGTATCCAGATCCAGACCATGGTCATTACCTTCAGCAACCTGTGTCTTCTGATTAAATATCTCTTCCTTGGCTTTTGTTTTGTGAGTTGATGATCTTTATATTTTTTTTTATTTTGAAATTTTTATGGAAGCATAGTTGATGTACAAGGTGGTGATAATTTCTGCTATAAAAGTGATTCAGTTATACATGTACACACATCCATTCTCTTTCAGATTTTTTTCCCACATAGATGATCACAGAATATTCGGGAGAGTTCCCTGTGCTATACAGCAGGTCCCCACTGGCCAATCATTCCATATACCTCAGTGTGCATATTCAATCCCAAGCCCCCATTCCATCTGCCACGCTCCCACACACACACCTGTCCCCTTTGGTAACTGTAAGTTTTCCAAAGTCTGTAATTCGTTTCTCTCTAAATAAAATCATTTGTATCCTTTCTTTAGATTTCACATATAAGTGATATCATATGGACAATCTTTCATCAAATGACCGCTCTGGTCCACCTTATTCACTTGGCAGAAAGAATATGCTTTCTCAGCAGCTAAATTTCCACCCAGCCTTCGGGCAAGGGCATTCTAACAAGTATACCTGAGGTGTGCAGAAGTTTGTCTCCAAAACCTTTTCAGATTAAAGAGAGTTTGAAAAAATCTGCTTACAGAGGAAGGATAGCTTTGTCAGATTGTGCAGCTCAGCTAACCCTGGCTGTCAATGATAGTCAGCTATCTCGATGAGAAAGTTTTCAGAGCTGCTGGGTTTGACAAGAGAAAAGGGAGACTAACAACTGCTGAGAGGGGAGATAGGATTAAGATGGTGGAATAGAAGGACTGGAGCTCAACTTCTCTTCTAAAAACAACAAAATTTACAACCAAATGCTGAGCAATCTTCAACCAAATGGACCAGAAACCTTCAAAAAGATATCCACTCCAGAAGACAAAGAGGAGGCCACATCAAGAGGTAGGAGGGGTGATTTCACGATATAAGCAACCCCATACCTCTTGGGTGGGAAGCCCCACAGACTGGAAACTAGCTGGTTCATAGAGACCCACCTACAGGAGTGAGAGTTCTGAGCTTCACATCAAACTCCCACGTGTGGGGATCTGGCACTGTGAGAAAGAGCCCCCAGAGCATCTGGAATTGAAGGCCAGTGGGGCTTGTGTGTAGGAGCTCCCCGGGACTAGGGGAAACAGAGACCCCATTCTTAAAAGGCACACACAGACATTCAGGTGCACTGGGTTGCATGGCAAAGCAAAGTCTCCATAGGGATCTGGGTCAAACCTGACTGCAGTTCTTAGAGCACCTCCTGGGAAAACAGTGGGTAACTGTGGCTTGTTGTGGGGGAAGGACATTGGAAGCAAAGCTCTCAGGAATATTCTGCAGTGTGCCTTTCTCTGGAGGTGGCCATTTTGGGAAAATCTGGCCCGACCCATCAGTGTTGAGAAGCCCAAGACCAAACAACAATCCAAGTGGAATCACAGCCCCGCCCATCAGTAAACGGGCTACCTAAAGACCCCCCAGGCACACAGGCCCTCTAATCCCATACAGAGACAAAGCCCCACCCACCAGAGGGATAGGAATCAGCTCCACCTACCAGTGGGCAGGCATAAGTCTCTCCCATCAGGAAGCCTACAGCAAGCCCCCATACAGACTTCAGCCACAAGGGGGGAAGACACCAGAAGTAAGAGAGGCTACAACTCTTTTATCTGTAAAAAGGTCACCACACAAAAAACCTATAAAAGTGAAAAGACAGAGAACTATAACTCAGATGAGGGAGAAAGAAAAAACCCCAGAAAATCAGCTAAGTGATGAGAAGATTCTCAGCCTCCAGGAAAAAGACTTGAGACTGTTGATGCTGAAGAAGATGCAAGACATTGGAAATAAACTGGAGGCAAAGATTGATAATTAAGAGCAAACACTGATCAAAGAAATACAAGATTTAAAACTTAAACAAGTAGAGATGCAAAACACAATAACTGAAATAAAAAATTCATTAGAAGCAACCAATAGCAGAATACAGGAGGCAGAAGAATGAATAAGTGAGGTGGAGGACAGACTAGTGGCAATCATTGATGTGGAACAGAAAAGAGAAAAAAGATTGCAAAGAAATGAAGAGAGTCTCAGAGAACTTTGGGACAACATTAAACGCACCAACATCTGTAATATAGGGGTGCCAAAAGGAGAAGAGAGAGAGAAGGGGACAGAAAACATATTCCAAGAGATAATAGCCAAAAACTTCCCTAACATGGGAAAGGAACCCCTCACTCAAATCCAGGAAGTGCAAGGAGTACCATATAAAATAAACCCAAGGAGGAATACCTCGAGACACATATTAATCAAACTGACCAAAATTAAAGACAGAGAGAAAATCTTGAAAGCAGCTAGGGAAAAGAAACAAATAAAATACAAGGCAACCCTGATTAGGTTATCGGCAGATTTTTCAGCAGAAACTCTGCAGGCGAGAAGGGAGTGGCACGTTATACTTAACATGAAGAAAGGAAAAAAACTCCAACCAAGATTACTTTACCCAGCAAGGCTCTCATTCAGATTTGAAGGAGAAATCAAAAGCTTCACAGATAAGCAAAAGCTAAGAGAATTCAGCAACACTAAACCAGCTTTACAACAAATACTAGGAGTTCCCTTCATGGCTAAGTGGTTAATGAATCTGACTAGAAACCATGAGGTTGTGGATTCAGTCCCTGGCCTTGCTCAGTGCGTTAAGGATCCGGTGTTGCCGTGAGCTGTGGTGTAGGTTGTAGATGCAGCTCAGATCCCGTGTTGCTATGGCTCTGGCATAGGCCAGTGACTACAGCTCCGATTGGACCCCTAGCCTGGGAACCTCCATAAGCCATGGGAGCAGCCCAAGAAATGGCAAAAAGACCAAAAAACAAAAACAAACAAACAAACAAAAACCTAAACTAAAAGAACTTCTCTAGGCACAAAAGAAAAGGCTGCAACAGGAAACAAAAATACCACAAATGACAAGGCTCACCAGTAAAGGTATATATACAGTAAAGATATGATGTCATCCACGAATAATTATGCCACCAAAATCAGAAATCGTGAGAAGAGGAGGGTACAAATGCAGGACACTGGAGATGCGCTTGCAATTAAGAGACCAACAACTTAAAACAATATCATTTATATATAGACTCATGTCAAAACTTCATAATAACTACAAACCAAAAATCTGCAATTGATACACAAACAAATAAGAAAAATCCACTCAAATATGACACTAAAGATAGTCATCAAACTAGAAGAGGAGAGAACAAGAGAAGAAGGGAAGAAAAAGAGCAACAAAAACAAATCTGAAACAATTAATAAAATGGCAATAAGAACATACATATCAATAATTACCTTAAATGTTAATGGACTAAACGCCCCAATCAAAAGACACAGACTGACTGAATGGATACAAAAACAAGACCCATATATATGCTGTCTTCAAGAGACCCACTTCACTTCTAGGAACACATACAAATTGAAAGTGAGAGGATGGAAAAAAATCTTCCATGCAAGTGGAAATAAAAAGAAAGCTGGAGTAGCAATACTCATATCAGACAAAATAGACTTTAAAATGAAGAATATTTTAAGGGACAAGGAAGGTCACTACATAATGATCAAAGGATAAATCCAAGAAGAAGATATAACAATTTTAAATATCTACGCACCCAACACAGGTTCACCACAATAAGGCAACTGTTAACAACCTCAAAAGGACAAATTGGCAATAACACAAAAGTAGTGGGGGACTTTTAACACCCCACTTACAGCAATGGACGGATCATCCAGACAGAAAATCAGTATGGAAACACAGGCCCTGAATGAAGTATTAGACCAGATGGACTTAATAGATATTTATAGGACATTCCATCCAAAAGCAACAGATTACACATTCTGCTCATGTGCACATGGAACATTCTCTAAGATTGATTACATCCTGGGCTACAAATCAAACCTTGGTAACTTTAAGAAAACTGAAATCATATCAAGCATCTTTTCCGACCACAGCGCTATATGACTGGAAATCAACAACAAGAAAAAAACTGCAAAAAACACCAATGCATGGAGACTAAACAACATGCTACTAAACAACCAGTGGATCACTGAAGAAATCAAAGGGGAAATTAAAAAATACCTACAAGCAAAGGACAATAAAAACACAACACTCCAAAACCTATGGGATGCAGCAAAAGCTGTTCTAAGAGGAATGTTTATAGTAATACAAGCCCACCTCAGGAAACAAGAAAAAGCTCAAATAAACAAGCTAACTTTACATCTAAAGCAGCTCGAGAGAGAACAGGCAAGACCTAAAGTTAGTAGAAGGAAAGAAATCATAAAGATCAGAGCAGAAATCAATGAAATAGAAATGAAGAAAACCATAGAAAAGATCAATGAAACGAAAAGCTGGTTCTTTGGAAAGGTCAACAAAATTGATAAACTCTTAGCCAGACTTCTCAAGAAAAAAAGAGAGAGGACTCAAATCAATAAAATTAGAAATGAAAAAGGAGAAGTAACAACGGACATCACAGAAATACAAAGGATCATAAGAGACTACTATATGCAACTATACAACAATAAAAAATGGAAAACCTAGAAGAAATGGACAAATTCTTAGAAAGGTACAATCTTCCAAGACTAAACTAAAATGAAATATAGAAAAAGATGAATGGACCAATCACAAGAACTGAAATTGAAAGTGTGATTAAAAAATTTCCAACAAACAAAAGTCCAGGACCAGATGGCTTCACAGGCAAATTCTATCAAGCATTTAGAGAAGAACTAAATAGTTTCAGATCCTTCTGAAACTATTTCAAAAAATTGCAGAGGAAGGGATACTCCCAAACTCATTCTATGAGGCCACCGTTACGCTGAAACCAAAACCAGACAAAGATACCACAAAAAAAAAAAAGAAAACTACAGGCCAATTTCACTGATGAACATTGATGCAAAAATCCTCAACAAAGTACTAGCAAATCACATCCAACAATACATTAAAAGGACTGTACGTTATGATCAAGTGGGATTTATCCCAGGGATGCAAGCGTTCTTCAATATCCACAAATCAATCAGTGTGATACACCACTCTAACAAACTGAAGAATAAAAACCATATGATCCTCTCAATAGACGCAGAAAAAGCCTTTGACAAAATCCAACACCCATTTCTGATAAAAACCCTTCAGAAAGTGGGCATAGTGGGAACCTACCTCAACATAATAAAGACCATATATGACAAACCCACAGTTAACATCATTCTCAATGGCGAAAAACTGAAAGAATTCCTGCTGAGATCAGGAACAAGACAAGGATGTCTGCTCTCACCACTACTCTTCAACATAGTTTTGGAAGTCCTAGCCACAGCAATTAGAGAAGTAAAAGAGATAAAAGGAATCCAAATTCAACAGGAAGAAGTAAAACTATCACTATTTACAGATGACATGATACTATACCTAGAGAATCCTAAAGACTCTACCAGAAAACTGTTAGAGCTCATCCATGAATTTGGCAAAGCCACAGGATACAAATTGTTAGCGTATAGAAATCGATGGCTTTTCTATGCACTAACAATGAAAGATCAGAAAGAGAAATTAGAGAAGCAATCCCATTTACCATCACATCCAAAAGAATAAAATACCTAGGAGTAAACCTACCTAAAGAGACAAAAGACCTGTACTCTGAAAACTATAAGACACTGATGAAAGAAATCAAAGAGGACACAAATAGATGGAAAGACATACCATGCTCTTGGATTGGAAAAGTCAATATTATCAAAATGACTATACTACCTAAGGCAATCTACAGATTCAATGCAATCCCTATCAAATTACCAAGGACATTTTCCACAGAACTCTAACAAAATATTTTGAAGTTTGTTTGGAAGCATGAAAGACCCAGAATAGCCAAAGACATTCTGAAAAAGAAAACTGGAACTGGAAGAATCAGGATCCCAGACTTCAGACAATTCTACAAAGCAACAATTATCAAAACGGTATAGTACTGGCACAAAGGCACACATATAGATCAGTGGAACAGGATAGAAAGTCCAGAATTAAACCCACACACCTACACCCAACTAATCTATGACAAAGGAGGCAAGAATATACAATAGAGAAAAGACAGCCTGTTCAATAAATGGTGCTGGGAAAACTGGACAGCCACATGGAAAAGAATGAAATGAGAACACTCCCTAACACCATACACAGAAATAAATTCAAAATGGATTAAAGAACTAGATATAAGACCATATACTATAAAACTTTTGGAGGAAAACATAGGCCCAACACTCTCTGACATAAATGACAGCAATATCTTCTCAGATCCACCTCTTAGAGTAATGACAGAAAAAGCAAAAATAAGCAAATGGGACTTAATTAAACTTTAAAGTTTCTGCACAGTAAAGGAATCCCTAAACAATTGAAATGACAAGCCACAGAATGGGAGAAAATCTTTGCAAATGAATCGACTGACAAGGGATTATTCTCAAAAATTTATAAACACCTTCTGCAGCTCCATACCAAAAAACAAACAACCCCATCAAAAAATGGGCAAAAGATCTAAACAGACAGTTCTCCAAAGAAGACATGCAGATGGCCAAAAAACACATGAAAAGATGTTCAACATCACTCATTATTAGAGAAATGCAACCAAAACCAATATGAGGTACCACCTTACATCAGCCAGAATGGCCATCATCCAAAAGTCTACAAACAATAAATGCTGGAGAGGGTGTAGAGAAAAAGGAACCCTAGTACACTGTGGGTGGGATTGTAAATTGGTGCCACCACTGTGGAAAACAGAATGGAGATTCCTCAGAAAACGAAAAATAGAACTACCATTTGACGCAGCAATCCCATTCCTGGGCATCTATCCAGAGAAAACCATGACTTGCAAAGACACATATACGCCAATGTTCATTGCAGCACTATTTGCAATAGCCAAGACATGGAAACCACCTAAATGTCCATTGACAGAGGAGTGGATCAAGAAGATGTGGTACAGATACACAATGGAATATTACTCAGCCATCAAAAAGAACGAAATACCAGCATTTTTAGCAACGTGGATGGACCTAGAAATCATCACGCTAAGTGAAGTCAGCCATACAATGAGACACCAACATCAAATGCTTTCACTGATATGTGGAATCTGAAAAAAGGACAGACTGAACTTCTTTGCATAACAGATGCTGAATCACAGTTGGAAAACTTATGGTTTCCAAAGGAGACAGTTTGGGGGATGGAGGCCTGAGCTGGGGTTGTGGGATGGAAATCCTATAAAATTGGATTGTGATGATCATTGTACAATTATAAATGTAATAAATTCATTGAGTAATAAAATAAATAAATGAATAAATAAATAAACCCCAAGGGTTCAAGTCCCAATCTGGGTTTAGGCTGGGTTCAAGTCCTGGCACAAGGGTTCAAGTCCCTACCTGGTTTCTGGTTAGATTCAAGTCGCAAGTACTGTCAGTTTCAGTATTACGACCAGTTTTTTAAAATTTATATGGGGAAGTTGGAACAATGAAAAGCTGTCAGTTGGTGATAGAGAAAGAATTAAAACTTTCTCATTCAGTGTTTTGTCTTTTAATGCCATACCCATCATTGCTTTTAAAAAAATTTATAATCCAATTTGGATATAATAGAATTGAAGAGCAATCATAGTATAATGTAAGTAGATTTTGCTCCAATGTAGGATGACTTACATTGTGTTCAATGTATTCTAATCCATTTGTATAAATGTTTGCATTGAGGAAGGATTAATCATGTTAAATAATGTTGTAATATTATTTTAAATATTATATTATATTATATTATAGTTAATATAGCTATACTATATTAGAGTTATTATAATAAAATAATAATAACTCTCTTTACAGTAGGGCCCTTTAAATTGTACCCATTGTCACCTCTACCTGCTTAGTGAATAATGATAACTAGTATTTGTTAATGTTCTACAGTTTGCAAAGTATTTCTACCCATGTTTTATTTGCTTTTGTGCCCACTATCAAAGAAAATTGTATTTATTACAATTAATGTTTGTATGTGTGAGAATGATTTAGGAAAGTCATTTGAATTAGACTTTAAATTGACTTTCATCTATAAAAATTTTGATATTTACTGAAAAAAAAAAAACCAAAAAAAAAAAAAAAAAAACCAGCTGCTGAGAGAGTGGATCTTGCCTGAAGGCCTCCAAAGAGGGCTTTGCATTTGGCACTGATCCACACCTGCAGGCCTTGCCTCTGTGAACAGAAACTAAGGACAGTAACTTAATGCCACCGTGTTTGATTGAGACTTATTTTGGTAACTGAAAAAGTCAATAAGATCCTATTAGTCTCCTGTGAAATTTCCTCTACAAAAGCCTCCTTTCTCCTTCTTTTGCTTTTGTTTAAAGCTTTTGCTGTTTGTGAACTCTCCCAGAGCCAGTGAGAAAAGGAAGTAAACACTTTGATTTTTGCATTTCATCAAGTTTTTGTTTTTGTTTTTTTTGTCTTTTTAGGGCCACACCCACAGCATATAGAGGTTTCCAAATGCAGGGTTGAATTGGAGCTATAGCCACCAGTCTGCACTACAGCCACAGTAACATGGGATCCCAGCCATGTCTGCAACCCACACCATAGCTCATGGCTTCAATGGATCCTTAACTCACTGAGCAAGGCCAGGGATCGAACCTGTGTCCTCATTGATACTAGTCAGATTCGTTTCTGCTGAGCCACAACAGGAACCCCCAATTTCAAGTTATTTTCGCTCTCTGTAGTTGTATTTCCCGGATGCATAAAACTCTTTTAGGTTTTCAAGTCATAAAAGATAACTCATTAGTTTGATTGGATTTTTGAAGTCTTTTCATGACACATCTTGACGTGCGCTTTTTTTTTTAAGTTGAGGTATAGGTGATTTACAATTTTATATGTTTCATGTGTACAACATAGTAATTACAATTTTTAAAGGTTATACTCAATTTACAGATATAAAATATTGGCTATATTTCCCATGCTGTATAATATATTCTTGTGGCTTATTTATATTATACATAGTAACTTGTACCTCTTAGTCCCCTGGTTGTTTTTAGTTTAGTTATTTAGCTAACAAAGGGCATCTTTCCTTTGAATGAGTTATTAATATATATAAGACTATAAGATGGGAGACTTCCCTTCAAGCACCCCAGGGCTTCTTCCTGACATCCTCTCATGTTTATATGATGCTGGAAAAGATGAAAGTATTTTACAAACATTTCCTAAATGTCAGGATAAAAAAAATATGTACACATACACACGTATATACAACATACTCAATTTGTAACTTACAAAGAGATATTACCTTTAATTAAAGAAAAAGTGTCTAATCTCGCCCTAGGGTGTCCTGTTCAGCAGTAACAGAGTCTTTAATGGTTGGGCTCTGGCTAAATCCATGCCTAACTCAGTCAGCTATTCTGACACAACTGCACTTCCCCAAAATATTCATTTAGTGGCAAAGAAGACACCCTGGGGTTTATTTTTATAACACACACACACACATGCTTACTAATATACATACTTAGTCTGAAAAATGACTATCTATTCCTCCAACCTCCACGTTGCTTCTAAAGTATACAAGGCATTGGGCATATGCCAGTTACAAGTAGTGATGAGATAAAGCACTACAAAATATTTCGGTAAGAAACTCCACTGAACCAATGGACCCAAAGCATTCTAGCTTTCTGCCTATGTCAGCTAACCAACTTGCCAAACTCGATGAGAGCTCTATTAGTGGTTTGAAGACCATTACAACCCCGTCGTAATCCAATGCCATCTCCCCACATGTACAGAGAGTGAAGGAGACACACAAGGCAGTTGTCCTGATCAGCAGCAGCCAGAACATACATTGGTACCACACTTGTCCAGATATTTCAAGGGAACAAGCTTAGGCTCTGTTTGTTCTTCAGTTATGTGTTCCCTTTTCTATTTACCTTTCATCATGGGTCAGACCCAAAGTTCCATAAAAAGAAGCAAAAGGAATTCACCTGTCTGTACTTTCTTAAGTTGTATGTGCTGAAATGTTAGAGCATAGTCACAAAGAACAGGACTCTGATGTGTCTGTCTTTCTCAGTTCTGGGGGAAGGGGATTTTGAGAGCATTTCCTCATGAGTTGGGAATTTCTCTCATCACATGCAGCGGAAGACCATTCTCAAAAGAACACAACCAAAGAAGGCAGTAGTTAAGATAATTACTTGCTTATCTTGAGGTTTCAGGAAACAAAAGGAACTATTTTTGGACTGGAGCCTTTCTCTTACTCTTCCAATCCTCTCAAAATATACCCTGTAAATAGTGGTCCACTTGTAAAACTAGCCATGACTAGAAGCCTATAGAAGTAGAGAACAGAGGGGACACAGAGCTTATTCTTCCTTCTACAACCCAACCAAGTTTTACTTTTGTGTTATTGTTTTAGAATATGTTACGACCAGCTCTCCCAACTCTGCCCTCATTTCTCTTTCATCCTTCTAACTTACCCCAATCAGAGACATGGTTTGAGTTATAAGCAAAGTACCTACCTAGGAAGAAGGGCTAGAAGCAGCAAATCAAATCAAAGGGATGGAGCAGATGTAGTGCCTGACAATGTTTTGAAATATGTATGGAAATAGAAGAAATAGAAGAAAAAAAAAGACCTTTCTATTCCATATAGACTCACTCCCTAGATCTTAGGTGAAAGCTATTCTAGCCTCTCTTACTAGGATGGTTAGAATGAGGAATCTTGCTTTATTCCTCGTCTTACCTCCAGTGTGCTAAGTTCTGAGCCTAGAAACCTAGTGAATGTTTGATGAACGAATGGACAAAAGAGTGAAGAGAATGGCAAGTAACATGAAGGAAGATGGAGGAGTGTTAGAACTTGAGCAGAGAGAGTAAGACTAGAGTTCTTATGGTTCCCAAGAGAAGGACAACATTTGCTGAGAACATGAGCCAAGGTTCTTGACACTTGGCCACATGCAGAGTTTCTATAGATCAACACTGCTTGGAGTTCCCGTCGTGGCGCAGTGGTTGACAAATCCGACTAGGAACCATGAGGTTGCGGATTGGATCCCTGCCCTTGCTCAGTGGGTTAAGGATCCAGCGTTGCCGTGAGCTGTGGTGTAGGTTGCAGACGCGGCTCGGATCCTGCATTGCTGTGGCTCTGGCGTAGGCTGGCGGCTACAGCTCCGAATAGACCCCTAGCCTGGGAATCTCCATATACCTCGGGAGCGGCCCAAGAAATAGCAAAAAGACAAAAAAACAAAACAAAACAAAACAAAACAAAAAAAAAAAACAAAAACCAAAAAAAACCCCACTGCTTTCCTCTTGCTTCTTCTCCTTCTGTGTTTCTCTTCTTTCCAAACCAGGGAAGTTTGTCAAAGTATGTTACTGCACAGACCTTCAGGCAAATGAGCAACCATCCTCTGGGGAATGCCAAACCCAATTCTCAGTTTAAGCAGATACTGATGTTATGGCTCTAAGGTTACTATAATCAGAGGATATACATTGAACTTGAAAGCCCTCACACACCTCCATAACTTTTATACTACAGACTGTGGATCTTTTCAATCTGAAATTTTCACATCAATATAATTATGAGTTCTATGGTCAAAATATTAAGATTACAGAGATGTGAGAGTCCCATTGTGGTGCAGTGGGTTAAGTTTCTGGTGTGCTCACTGCAATAGGGTCTCCGTTATAGCAGGGGTTCTATCCCTGGCCTGGGAATTCCACATACCATGAACATCACCAAAAAAAAAAAAAAAAATGACAGAGATGTGTACCAAAGGGCCCTTATCTGCAAGGTCTTCTCTGACCTCCCTCAGCTCAATTACAATCTCTTCCTCCCTCTGAATTCCAGGAGCATTTCCCTACATTCTCTTTCGGCCTTGCCACCTTCTACTAGGTATTATTGTTATTTAGGATCACATATAATCTCCACAAGAGCACCTCGGGGGCAATATTCCCTACAAACTCTTCATAGGGCTTTACTTGCTTGCTCCTGGCCATCAGAAGGCTCTCATAGCGTTTTGTTTGCTTGTTTATATACAAGTGACCAAATGGATTCTGACTGCAGTTCAGTTAAACTATTCATCAAGGAGACCCCACAACTAGTTAATATTGCAAGTCCTTTGGAATCAGCTGTCATATGTTACCTCTCGATATCTACTCATTCTGTGCTCTGAAATATGCCAAGCACTTTAACCCTCACTGGAACCTTAGCAGGGAGTATGATTCTCTCCATAACTGAGGAAGGTGAGGCTTAAAGAATGAAGTGATTTTCCCCAGTTCACCCCACTAGGCAATTGGCGAAACTGGGTTTGAACCCAGGCCATAGGATTCCAAATTCTATGCTCATAGCCACTGTAGAATCCTGCCTCCATGTCAGTAGAGTTAGGCCTTTCAGGTCCTTATTCCAAGAATCATTTCTTGGAAAGAACTGAATCACAGCTTATGCACAAACCAGCTAGCTGTTGTGGTCTGAAAAAGCAAGATCCTTACACACACACACACACACACACACACACACACACACACACACACAGTCCTTTCAAACCTCTAAAACTGCTTTCCCCTTGGCCACCCCCCCTCCAAGTGGAAGTGCCAGGACCTTTGAGGAGAGAGTGACAGGAAGTTGGGGAAACCCAGGTCGACTACAGATTCCAGTGATGCCAGAAGCATATCGTGCTGTAAATTTATTGTCTAGGAAGTGGAGTGTTTCTTATTTTTCCTTTCCTTTCTAGGCCCGCACCCATGGCACATGGAAGTTCCCAGGCCGTGGGTCTAATCAGAGCTGCAGCAGCTGGCCTACACCACAGCCACAGCAATTCCAGAACAGAGCTACGCCTGTGACCTACACCACAGCTCACGGCAACATGGGATCCTTAATCTACCAAGCTGGGCCAGGGATTGAACCCACATCCTCATGGGTCCTAGTTGGGTTTGTCACCGCTGAGCCACAGTGGGAACTCCTAAGAAGCTGAGTGTTTCTAAACAGGAAAAAGACTTCCAAATCGTCCGCTGCTATTGGAATAGATCTTTCACAACTCAGTTTACCCACATTTATTTTTCATGAGGTATGTACTTTTTTCCCAAGGAAATTTTTTTCAACATTTCCTTCTAAATAGTTTTCTTAAAGAAAAAAATGCAATTAAATATTCAAGGCCATGGAGTTCCTGTCATGGCTCAGCAGAAACGAATCCAACTAGAAACCATAAAGTTTCGGTTTGATCCCTGGCCTTGCTTAGTGGGTTAAGGATCCGGCGTTGCTGTGAGCTGTAGTGTAGGTCGCAGACGTGGCTTGGCTCTGGCATTGTTGTGGCTGTGGCACAGGCTGGCAGCTACAGCTTCGATTCGGCCCCTAGCCCAGGAACCTCCATAAGCCGTTGGTATTACCCTAAAAAGACAACAGACCAAAAAAAAAAAAAAAAAAAAAATTCAAGGCCTTGAGCTATGTAAGCTATGTAAAAAGAATTCATGTTTAAGGGTAGTTTACATCTAGGCTCACGGTTAACTTTGAAACACAATAGGTATGAATTATTAACCTATTATGGTCTCTCGAGTCTTCCTGCTTAATTGGTACAGTAAGTCCTAGGATTTGCTGGGGTTTTGTTGTTATCACTGTTGTTGTTTAACCTTGACTCAGATAACCCTTCATTCCTGAAGCAAGACACAAAAAAATAGGTAAAGCCACAATGGAGTATTCATTCATGTGCACCAACTTGTCCCCAGATGTTCCTTGGGAAATTAGCAGCCCTGATCATCTTTGTCTCGAAAATATGCTATGAGCTGCCATAACGTTTTTGCCCTTTATTCAAAGTTTTGGGTGCATTGAGGTGCAGTGACGTAGGTGACCTTTTGCAGAGGTTCCGGTTTGTTTTGTTGCCATGGAGTGTGTGGTTTTGCTTCTCCCTCTCTCTGCCTTTGCTCTCACCCCCACGCAGGCCCTGTGGTTTTTCAGTGTCAAAAACCGCACTTTTAAAGAACATCCTCAGAGTTCTTGCTGTGGCGCAACAGGATCCGTGGTGTCGCCAGAGGGCTGGAGCACTGGGATGTGGGTTCAATCTCCAGCCTGGCACAGGAGGTTAAGGATATGGATTGCCACAGCTGCGGTGGAGGTTGCAACTGCAGCTTGGGTCTGCTCCCTGGCCTGGGATCTTCATAGGTCATGAGGAAACCAAAAAAGAAAAAAAGTAGTAAATAAAAAATAAAAACATCCCTTTTTGATTCAGACCAGAATCTGAAAGGTTTCCTCTCTAGGCACTGGAGGAGTGAGGTTTTGTGCTCTGTCAGAGGAGTTCTGGGCAATAGGAGCACCAGGAGCGAGGGTCTGGGGTTTGGGGCTCCTTGCGAGAATCCCTAAGAGAACATCACCCAGGTGCCAACACACCTGCCTGGGTGCATCCTTGCTGCACATGGGCAAGAACTGAAAGGAATAACGCAGAGTCTTGTAACATTAGCTAAATTACCGCCTTTAATGTTAACCAGGAATAACACCTTGAGAAGAGGGCTTTTTGTTATTCCCATCCTGCAAATGGTTTGAGTCCGCTGCCAAGATCATATACACAGGGAGCGGCTGTGTTAGCAGTGTTATCTGTTCCATCTCTTTCATTCATTGTTGAACTGACTCACTGAGGGAGGAGGAAATAGATGAAATGAGATAATGAAACCTCTCTCTCTCTCTTTTTTTTTTTTTTTTTTTTTTTTTTGGTCTTTTTAGGGCAGTACCCACAGCATATGAAAGTTCCCAGGCTAGGGGTCTAATCGGAGCTGCAGCTGATGGCCTAAGGCACAACCACAGCAATGTCAGATCTGAGCCACATCTTCGACCTACACTGCAGCTCATGGCAACGCTGGATCCTTAACCCACTAAGCAGGGCTAGGGATCGGACCTGCATCCTCATGGATACTAGTTGGGTTTGTTTCAACTGAGCCACAATGAGAACTCGCATGAAGTTTTTTTTTTGGCGGGAGGAGGGTGTCTCATAGGTATGTTTATTCATGCAGGGCAGTGGCACTGCTACAAGTGTACATGACGTCCCACAATCCCACAGCACAGCCAGACTGACGTCCCCTTCAAGTGGAGCTGGTTAATGATGCCCATGAGCAGGCACAGGACTGGGAGCTTTCAAGGTTTTACTTCTTTTATCAGCACTCCTGATTTTATAAACGGTGAAGCCATCAACCCCATTCCTACCCAAATTTCATGGTGAACTCGGGTATAGCAGGGCCTCATGGGGATCCAAACATTCTTTTTTTTTTTTTTTTGCTATTTCTTGGGCCGCTCCCGCGGCATATGGAGGTTCCCAGGCTAGGGGTCGAATCAGAGCTGTAGCCATCGGCCTACGCCAGAGCCACAGCAACGCGGGATCCATACTGCATCTGCGACCTACACCACAGCTCAAGTCAAAGCCGGATCCTTAATCCACTGAGCAAGGGCGGGACCGAACCCGCAACCTCATGGTTCCTAGTCGGATTCGTTAACCACTGCGCCACGACGGGAACTCCGGGATCCAAACATTCTTAATAAGGCTTTGAAGCATCTCGGCACAAGACCAGAGGCTCAGGCAGCCCTGACCCAAAGCCAGCGACTTGATATGAAGCTGTCTCAATTACTTATATGCCGTTTTCTTTCTAAAATTTGAAGCAGGCTCCTCCCTTTCTCTTCCCCACCCCCTCCTCACAGCCTAGAATATCTAGGATAATTTTTACTGACGGGATTTTACATTTTATTTTTATGCAGACCAGATCTTTCAAATAGTCTGGAAATAATGATAGGCTATATGTGCCTAGGACCTCCCTTGATGAGATGTAAAGTAATTGTCAGACGGCACTTCATCGCCCTTCCTGACGTCTGAGGCCAGACGTGCTGAACAGTGTTGTTCTGTCCATCTTGCAAGGAAGGGTGATAAAAATCTGAGGGCTAAAATGGCACTTTTCGAAAGGTTAGTGAAATCGTCACTTAAAAGAGGAATCAATCAATTAGCAAGTATTAAAATCCTAGCCAAGTACAAAGCATAGTTTAGGCTGTAGGAGAGAAAGGGGAAAAGTATCCAGAAAGGGAAAAAGAGAGAAAGAAGAGAGAGAGGAGGGGGAGACGGCAGGGGAGACCGCCTGGAAGCTCCCAGGCAATTACATTTCCTTTTCCACTCATCACTCTGTTCTTCACTGAAAGTAATTCTTTAAAAAATTTAATTATTGTTACTTTAGTTGCGTTCGTTTCATTTATTTATTTACTTTCTTTTTAGGGCCATTCCTGTAGCATATGGAAAATCCTGGGCAAGGGGTCGAATGGGAGCTGCAGCTGCTGGCCCACATTACAGCCACAGCAACGCAGGATCCAAGCAGTGTTAGGCAACACCGGGTCCTTAACCCACCGAGCGAAGTCAGGGCTCGAACCCAAATCCCCATGGACACCATGTCAGGTTACTAACCCGCTGAGCCACAAGGGAACTCCCTGAAAATAACTCTAAAGAAATCCTTCATAATCCTTATAAATTCTGTAGTGATAGCATAGATTTTACAACCTTCTTTGATCTGTTGTCAGCAAACATAGGATATAAACAGAAGAAAGATGCAGTGAGTCTTTAATCTTTAAAGATCACCATAGGTTCTCTGGAACTTTGTATATTGGTTAAACCACCCAGGCTGCTTTGAAAAGCCTGCTTACTAAATTTTTATAAAGTCTTTTAATATGTTTTCTTTGATCATCTCCTTAACATATATGATTGTTTTCTTTTGTGGGCATTTTCAGTATTGACCCAAATTATATCCCAGGGTATCTAACTGAAGAGGTGTAAACAAAAAATGTCTCCTATATGAGGAGACAGAACGCGATCTGAAGTAACAGTTATCTTGTGTTCTCTTTCCCTATGCTCAAATAGCCCTTGGAAGTGTTGTTCTTGTTTGGAAACACTCAACTTCCTGGACTAGAAATTTATAGCACAATAGGCTTCTGGCATTACTGGAAACTGCAGTCAATCTGGATTTCCTGTCCTCTTGAGTTTAACCCGACTTCCTGTCACTCTCCCTTCAAAGGTCCTGGCACTTCTCCTTTGGGGGGAGTGGTTTTAGAGTTTTTAAAGGACCTTGTATATACATATATGAGGAAGTGTCTTGCTTTTTCAGACCACAACAGCTAGCTGGTTTGTGTATAAGCTTTGATTCATTTTTTTCTAAGAAATGATTCTTGGAATAAGGACCCGGAAGGCCTAACTCTGCTGACTCAGAGGCAGCATTCTACAGTGGCCATGAGTGTGGAATTTGGAAGCCTATGCCCTGGATTCAAACCCAGTATTCTAATTCACTAGCAGAGAATGGGAGAATGTATTTTCAAACAATGCAACTGACAAGGGATTAATCTCCAAAATATACAAACAACTGATACAATTCAAAATAGAAAGCCAAACAACCCAACTGAAAAAGGAGCCGAGGACCTAAGCAGACATTTCTCCAAAGAAGACATACACATGGCCAGTGGACATATGAGAAGACGCTCAACATCGCTAATTATTAGAGAACTGCAAATCCAAACAACACTGAAGTACCACCTCCCACTGGTCAGAATGTACATCATTAAGAAGTCTACAAATAACAAACACTGGAGAGGGTGTGGAGAAAAGGGCACCCTCCTCCAATGTTGCTGAGAATGTAAACTGGTATAACCACTATGGAAAACAGTATGGAGGTTCCTCAGAAAACTAAAAATAGAATTACCATTTGATCCAGCAATCCCACTCTTGGGCATATATTTGGACAAAACTATAATTCAAAAAAAGACATGTACCCATATGTTCATAGTAGCAATATTCACAGTAGGGAAGACAAGGAAACAACCTAAATGCCCATGGACAGATGAATGGATTAAGATGATGTGGTATGGGAGTTCCCACTGTGGCACAGTGGAAACGAATCCGACTAGGAGCCATGAGGTTGTGGGTTTGATCCCTGGCCTTGCTCAGTGGGTTAAGGATCTGGCATTGCCATGAGCTGTGGTGTAGGTCACAGATGTGGCTTGGATCTGGCGTTACTATGGCTGTGGCGTAGGCAGCTGTAGCTTTGATTAGACCCCTAGCCTGGGAACCTCCATATGCTGCAGGTGTGGCCCTAAAAAAAGAAAAAAAAAAAAAAGATGTGATACGTATATACAATGGAATACTACTTAGTCATAAAAAAGAACAAAACAATGCCATTTGAAGCAACATGGATGCAACCAGAGATTCTCATACTAAGTGAAGTAAGAAAGACAAGAAATAGCAACAACAGCAACAACAACAACAACAGACAAAAAGACAAAAGACAAAAAAAAAAAAAAAAAGAAAGAGAAAGACAAGTACCATATGATATCACATATATGTGGAATCTACAATACTCACAAATAAACCTATCTAGGAAACAGAAACAGACTCACAGACATAGAGAACAGACTTGTGGTTGCCAAGAGGGAGGGGGAAGGGAGTAGGATGGACTGGGAGTTTGGGGTTAGTAGATGCAAACAATCATATTTAGAATGGACAAACAACAAGGTCCTACTGTATAGCACAGGAACCTATATCCAATCTCCTGGGATAGACCAATATGGAGAGGCATATAAAAAAAGAATGTATACATGTGTATGACTGAGTCACTTTACTATACAGCTGAAATCGGCACAATAGTGTAAATCAAACTATACATTAATATAAATTTTTATATGAATGGAAATCCACTACAGATTTATGAATTCCGCATCTCCCTAACCATCCTTATACTGTCTATCACATTACTGAATGTCATATTTTACATTCTGATTTCAGATTTAAATGTATTATGTAAATAATCATGAAACTCAGTGGCATCTAAAGGGCTACCTGAAAAATTTGTGTCTTCTTACATATCAGAATGTATTATAGAGAATGTATCATAAAGTAATAGTTAGATGGATTTAGAATATCCTGTTAAATGGCTGAAAATGCAGGACTTTAAAATCGAAATCTCTCAGTTCTGGCCAATCATCTCTCCTACTCATTTTCGCCGTAAATGAAGAAGCATATTTGCTATATGCTTAGTCAGTGTAAAGTGTTTAGCACAGGACTGGACACACACTGGATGCAAAAAAAGGTTAGCTATTAATTTTATCATAATTAAGCTGGCAGCATGATTGGATGAGGCCTCACTGTTTTTTGTTGTTTGGATACCACAGTGGGTTGTGAAAGGATAAGTCTGAGACCTGGTCCTAAAGCACCTCGGTCAGCCCTAAAAGCCTATAGAAATGCCTAATTTTGTAACTTTATAAATATCTTCAATAAATTAAATAATGAATCATCAGCATTATTTTTATTCAGCATTCACATATGCAGTTCATTACTGACAGAATAACGTTTTTAGTAGCAACTATAAAAAGCTAGATGATAGCAGCAGCAAACTGCAGCTGCTTGAACAAATAAATTCCATGAGTGCCAACTAATAATCAGTGGTCTGATCAATGGCTTGTCCATGTAGCTTTCAAGATCAATCTTAGTTCTCAGAGATTTCAGTAAAAATACATTAATTTTGTAGCTGACACAATGCATAGACGAACACTAAATATGATGGATGACACTCAAAAATTATTTCTGTTGTAGAAAAAAACCAAAAAAACCCTGAGACATAAAAAGGATAAATATGGGGTCCTGCACTCAGGTTGAATAAATCAATTACAATCAGGACAGCAGTGAATGCAGACAGATTAAGCAGGTTTTAGGTGATCCTGCTAATGGAAAATTCAACATGAACCTATTGTGTGACACAGCTACTAAGATGATTTATGTAAGTGAATGTTCATTAATAGAGGTGAAACATGTCTGGATCACTGGAGGTAATAGTCTGTCAGGAAGACCCATAGTTTACATATGGGTTTCAGTGAAGGGTGTCAGATTTTAAGAAAGGCATGGATGGGAGTTTCCGTCATGGCTCAGTGGTTAACAAATCTGACTAGGAACCATGAGGTTGAGGGTTCGATCCCTGGCCTGGTTCAGTGGGTTAAGGATCTGGCGTTGCCATGAGCTGTGGTGTAGGTTGCAGACATGGCTCGGATCCTGCATTGCTGTGGCTCTGGTGTAGGCTGGCGGCTACAGCTCCGATTAGACACCCCTAGCTTGGGAACCTCCGTATGCTGCGGGAGCGGCCCTAGAAAAGGCAAAAAGACCAAAAAAAAAAAAAAAAAAGAAGGCATGGATGAATCTGAGAAAACCCTAAAGAGGCTGGATGGTATACAGTCTAAAAATCAATTCATATGAGGAACATCTGAAAGAACTGGGAATGTTGAATTCTGAGAAGACCATCCCAAGGGGGAACATTCATTTTTTTTTTCAAAAACTTAAATGTCTAATACACAGAATAAAAAGATGTGTTCAGTACTTTCCCTAAAAGAAGGCCCAACACTAATGCAGAGTTGTAACAAGGAGGCCCATTCTACTGGGCCAGTAATTCGACATGATTAATGATGTCAAGGTCATGATGTGAAATCGTGAGATTTCATCTCCGGAAATACCAGGCAGAGACTGGGTGACACTGGAGGGGAGGCTCTTGTATGGATAGGAGGCTGGGTGGGACCCTGATCCAGGGCCTGGTCCAAGTCTAAGACTGTAGGCTGGCTGGGTAGGTCTATGTGCTGAACTCAATCCTGAGGGACCAGCTCTAGCTGATTACTGTGCTTGTGTTTGTTCCAACTTTGTTTCTCTTCAGAAGGAGGACCCTGTGAAGACACAGGGAAGGAAGGAGAAGACAGCCAACTAAAAACCAAGGAGAGAGGCCTTAGAGGAACCCAGCCCTGCTGACACCTTGATCTAGGACTTCCAGCCTCCAGAACTGTAGAAATTTCTATTGTTTAAACCACCTCGCCTGTAGAAATTTGTTATGGCAGCCCTGGCAAACCAATACGAATTTCCCACCTCATCGCACTGAAGCTGTTTGGGTGAAGTTTATCTCCCTAAGCCAGGAAATACTCTTCTCTACAAAGGGTCCTCACAGAGTTAATAAGAAGTCACGTTCCTCATGATCCAAGACTCCCTGTGTTGATCCAGCAATTTCACTTCTGGGTATCTACCTGAAGGAAAAAAAACCACCAACTAAAAAAAAAGATGCATGCACCCCTATATTCACTGCAGCATTATTTACAACAGCCAAGCTATGGAAAGAACCTAACTGTCCAGTGATGGGTGATGGATAAAGAAAATGTGATGGGCACAATATTCAACAGAATAACATTTCGCTGCAAAAAAATCCTGCTATTTGCAACAACACAGATGGAACTTGAGGACATTATGCTCAGTGAAATAAGCCAGAGACAGACAAATAATGTATGATCTCCAGCATATGTAGAATCTAAAAACCCAAAACTTCCCAAAAAACTGAGCTTATAAATACAGAGACAGACTGGTGGTTACCAGAGACATGGGCTATAAGGGCTAGGAAAGATGGGTGAAAGGAATCAAAGGTACTCATTTCCAGTAATAAAATAAATAAGTCATGGGATGTGATGCACAGCATGGTGACTCTAGTTAATTATACTAAATTGTATATTTGAAAGTCGCTAAGAGAGTAAATCTTAACAGTTGTTTTCACAAGAAAAAAAATGTATATAACTATGTGTGGTGACAGATGTTAACTAGACTTATGTGGTGATCACTTCAAAATAAAGACATATATCAAATGATTATGTTGTGTATTTGAAATTAATATAAAGTTTTGTGTCAATTATATCTTTAAAAAAAGGCTCCTGTGTGTAGACAGCCGCCGGACAAGTGGTTCATTCCCATCCACAGCAACTCCAGGCCAGCCCAGATCTGCCTGATGAAAATCAGCGAGGAGCACCTGCACAGAGTGCTTGCTCCCACACCCCTCACTTAATTAACTCCATTATCTCAAGCAGGCCTAACGCTAGGTAAGAGGATTGCTTTCTGGATCACGTGAAGAATGAGTTCATGCTTTTATTCTTTTCCTCTTCATGCTCCTTTGCATTTTTCAAGTTTTCTACTTGGACTTTGAACTAAAAAAAGCAGATGTAACTTTTTTTTTTAAGTATTCTGAGTCATCGAAAAAAATCATGAGCCTTTCCTTGAAGCATGTCTGTGTTCTGGAAAAGTCAGCAAAAAAAGCAGCAAGAACAAGGGTGGGCCTCAAAACAAATGGTTAGTAGAAAAGTAAAATCATATAATAGAACATTTTTGGAGTTCCCACTGTGGCACAGTGGGGTAAGACTCTGACTGCAGCAGCTCTGGTCGCTGTGGAGGTGTGGATTCAATCCCCATCCCAGCATACTGGGTTAAAGGATCTGGCATTGCCTCATATCTGACATAGGTCGCAGCTGAGGCTTGGATCCAATCCCTGGCCTGGGAACTTCCATATACCATGAGTGCAGCCATACAATTAAAAAATTTAAAAAAACCCCATTATTTCAACAATCACTTTAATGCTTTCTCCATTTTACACCTCTGCCAACTTCTAGACATTTGGGGAATATAAGTGGAAGGATATTACCGAAGACCTCTTCACTGAAACACTAGTCTTCGTTACAATGATGATAGGAATTACCTTCATGTCCACTGACGGGTCACCCTGCAGCAGTGTCCACTCGTACTGGACGATGGCACGGTCATCTGTGCTCTCACGGCCATCTAGAATCACCCCGTCTGTGGGCAGATGCAAAACCACATCCTGCCCAGCCTTGCTAAGTGGAGGCTCATCCTTTTCTGGGAGAAAAAAAAAAAAAAAAAAAAAAAAAAAAACCATGAGAGACAATTCCCTATTTTTTCTAATTTATTAAGAGAAGTATCTTGTTTGCTAGAATAGACATGGTCCAGCAAAGAACTGCCAAGAGGATGTATAGCAACTGAAAATTATTTTCTTATTTTCTGTTGCAATGTAATAAATTAAATTTGGAAAATTAAGGCAAGTCCTTGGATCCACGCAAAGTAAAACTCACATGGAAATTCTCTGGAATCCCATTTTTCATCAAGGAAAATAGAAGAGGTTCACAGCTTCTAACTAGTTTTATGAGAAAAACCAGCACAGAGTTTCTGAGATATCCTAAACTAGCAAACAAGTGTCTTTAGCTTTTATCCTTAATGATACTAAATAATTTAAGGCTCACTACATTCACTAAATATTAATTCTTGACTGACAGCAGCTTTAGTGATGGTGGATAGAAGCTATCAGATACAGAAAACATTTCTAAGAGCAGAATTGTCAAAAATTTAATTGAATTAAGCATCTTATTGGTAAGCTTACCCAAATGCACAAATATTTTAAAGGAACTTAGTAAGTTAGCTGGAAGAAAAACTCTATAGGTTTTTGTAATACTTCCTTTTTGACATTCGATGTTTCCTCCCTCCTCCAGTGCCAAAGCTTGGTCCAAATTCTGGCCCACGTTTGTTCTTCCGTAGCTTATTCTGTGCGAAGGCAGAGGTCTCTTCCTGCACAGCTGAGGTGGGCTCCCAGACAAACTTCTAAGGGCCAATCCAGAGGCCTGGTGCCTGAGGTCTGGGGCTAGTAACAATCCTATTAGCTTCTCTTTAGGCTAAGAGGTAATCACTGAAGCTGGAATGACTTCTGGAATACTAATCTGATTGGGTCACTTTCTTGATTCAGGAGATGTTCAGAGCCCTTCCAGACCTACCTGTGCAGCCCTAGCTTCTCACTTAGCATTCCTCCCAAGGCCCAGCAACAAAGGATTGATGTGGGTGACTTGCAGCTCCTAAAGCTGTGGCTTTTCTGAACAAGAACACTAGTGCCAGCCTTGAAGAGAGTTGACTTTTTTAATGAGCAAGTTTACAAGGAAAAAGCATGACTGCTATCGCCGAAGGGTACATATGTCCATTGAGAAGATGAGTCCCATTTTTATATTTTCGAAACAGTGAGGGCTAGTCACGCTGAAATAAATAAGCCACATAAGCAATCCCTGCCTTAGAAGAAATTTGACCTGCCTTTTTCCACCTGAGCAAAGATCCAGTGCCTGATGTCTTTATTCCACTTCTCGTACGTAAGGAGGGAGATGACAACTGCATTACAAACAGGCCCTTTTATGGTTTTATGGAGAGGTTTCCTTTGCTTCTGGAGGTTTCCTCACTTTCTACACAATGGTTTATCACTTTATAATTCTGGAATCTTATAATCCAGCAGTAATACATTATAGTTATCAGCTATTTGCATTAAAATTTATTATTCTATTCTATTCTATTCTATTCTATTCTATTCTATTCTATTCTATTCTATTCTATTCCATTCCATTCCATTCCATTCCATTCCATTCCATTCCATTCCATCCCATCCCATCCCATCCTATTCTATTTTATTGCCACACCCACAGCATACAGAAGTTCCTGGGCCAGAGATCAGATCCAAGCCGAAATTGTGACTTATGCCACAGCTGTGGCAACACTGGATTCCTAACCACTGCCCTGGGCTAGGGATTGAATCTGAGCCACCACAGAGACAACATCAGATCTTTAACCTGCTGCATCATGGTGGGAACTCTAAATTTTATTTTAAAATACCATTTTTAGGTAGATAAACTAAAATGTACCCATGTGATATAAACAGCAATGATACTAATAATTTTTTTAGGCTCGCAAAAGATTTAACCAAAAAGATTTAAGACGAAAAAATCAGGTAAGATCTGAAATAGCCCATATATTATAAAACTAATCAATCCTGGCCCTCCTGGAAGAAAAAAAATTCATTGCTTTTGTCATCTCCTTTTCTTAGGTAAGCTTGAGGACATGATTTATGAACACAGTGAAATCTTCATGTCCTCTAAATTGCTCATTGTATTTGAAATAATAGAGTTGTACCTCCTAGCTGTACTTATCTACCTAGAAGCAGGCTTCAAAAATAAATGACAATAAGAAAAGAGTGTGCTATCTTTTTTTTTTTTTAAGTTTGACTTGCTGATAAAGAGTAAGATAAATTTAACTCTGAGTTTTCATTATAAAAATGTAATAAACCAGTTTTAGGTGTTGTGGAAACACTGATTTCTTTTGAAAACTAAGCACACAGGGTAAGATCCACAGAGGTGAAATAAGACTCATACCAATTTTGATGGAGCCCATCTAGGTGGCCTTTTATACAGAGAAGGACATTTTTACTCTGATTTACCATACATGCTCTGAACAGAGCCACAATGACAAGGAAGAGGTCTGGAATCTGGGCCTTATATGTGGGCACAAATGGTACAGTCAGGCTGAGGATAAGGAAGTGGGGCCAGACTAAGGGAAGAGGCGTGGCTATTACAGGTCAAGTTCATCTTGATTTTTCTGCTTGTTTGCTTTTGTGGCTTTTTTCTTTTTCTTTTTTTAAAAACCATGTGTATTTTTCTTTTCTTTCTTGTTTTTCTTTTTTGGTTGCCCCAGGGACATATGGAGTTCCCAGGCCAGGGATCAGATCTGACCTGCAATTCCTTTTTAGGGCCGCACCCATGGCATATGGAAGTTCCCAGGCAAGGGGTCATATTGGAGCTGTAGCCACCAGCCTACGCCACAGCCACAGAAAGGGGGATTTGAGTCACACCTGCCATCAACACCACAGCTCACAGCAATGCCGGGGGCCTTAACCCACTGAGCGAGGTCAGGGATCGAACTTGCATCCTCATGGATGTTAGTCGGGTTCATTAACCACTAAGCCACAACGGGAACTCCCGACCTGCAATTTCGACCTACACCACAGCCATGGCAACACAGAATCCTGAACCCACTGTGCCAGGAGGGGACAAGACCTTTGCCCCCACGCTCCCAAGACCCTGCTGATCACGTTGCGGCCACAGCAGGGACTCCGTGTGTTTTTCTTAATTGCAACACTTTAGGAAAAAATTATTTACAGTCCCAATAGGATTATCATTATTTTGGGTGTATACTATTCTAGTCTTTCTCATTCTGAGCTGCTGATACTAGTAGTAGCTACCATTTACTGGGTGATTTCTTTGTACCAGGCACCATGCTAAGTGTTTTTGAGCCATAATTTCACTCAACTGTCACATGTCCCTGAGGTGGTTATCTGCATCATACTCATGAGAAAGCTAGGGTCAGAAAAGCTAACTTAATTGCCCAAGAGCACCTAAGTGATAAATCCACCAGTTCAGGTCTGTCTCCTCTGCCCACTACACTTGGGGGCACTGGATGTGTATCCAAGTTACAGTAAATACAAAGTTACATCCTGAATATAGTCTACTAATTTATTCATGTATTCTATTTATTGATATTTATTCATATATCCTAGTATTGCATGTGTCACTGTACAAACTTCACAGTTGTCATTTTAATTACCTAACCTCTTATTGAACATTTCACTTTGTTACCAATTTTTTCACCATTATAAATATTGCCATCATAATTTTTTTTTTTTTTTTTTTTTTTTTTTTTTTTTTTTGCTTTTTAGGGCCACACCTGAGGCATGTGGATGTTCCCAGGCTAGGGCTCAAATTGGAGCTACAGCTGCCAGCCTATACCACAGCTACAACAACTCAGGATCCAAGCCGTGTCTGTGATCTATACCATAGCTCATGGCAATGCTGGATCCCCGACCCACTAAGCAAGGCCAGGGACAGAAGCTGCATCCTCAGGGATACTGGTCAGATTTGTTTCCACTGTGCCACAACAGGAACTCCCATAATAAACTTTTTTTGCTTGTGGTTTTTTTTCTTTTTCTTTTTGGCTGTGCCTGTAGCATGTGGAAGTTCCAGGGCCAGGAAGTGAACCCATGCCACCCTAGCCACAGCAGTGACAATGCCGGATCTTTAACCCACTGCACCACCAAGGAACTCCGCTCATACTTTTTCTTTAGTATGGATCATTTTCCTAAAAAAAGACTTCAGGAGAATGACTATTTTAATGATTTCTGCTCTCTTTCCTGATTGATTTCCCAAAGAGTGGTATTAATTTACACTTACAGTGGCCCTGTAAGATTAAGTTTTCCACATACATTCCATGGTAAGAATAAATATATTGTTGCCAATTTAATAAGCACAAGCTGGCATTATTTACATTTCTTTGGTTAATTCTAAGGTTGAACATTTTCCCATGTTTATCAACCTAAGTGTGCTTCTGGGAACTGTGTTCATAACCTTTGCCCACTTCTTTTTGTTTTTCTTTACTGATTCACATAAGCTTTCTATTAGTATAATAAATATTTTGATCTTATCTTTCCCCAGACTCTTGTTTGCAATTCCTTCTGTTTCCTGACATAATGATTTTTTTTTTTTTTTTGCTTTTTAGGGCTGCACCCGCAGCATATGGAGGTTCCCAGCCTAGGGGTTGAATTGGAGCTACAGCTGCCGGCCTACACCACAGCCACAGCAATTCGGGATCTGAGCTGTGTCTGCAATGTACACCACAGCTCACAGCAATGCTGGATCCTTAACCCACTGAATGAGGCCAGTGTCTGAAACCGCATCCTCATGGATCCTTGTTGGGTTTGTTAACCGCTGAGCCACAAAGGGAACTCCCTAAAATGTTTTTCTTTAAAAATGCATACAATTCATCCTTTTTCTTTGTGATCTCTTTAGTTGACTAGAAAATTATCTTCCCCCAGGATAAGTTCTGGTAAGTTTATTTTCCTAAATCTTCCTATATATGGAGTAATCTATAGCTTAATTAAAAAAAAAATCAGAGTTCCCATTGTGGCACAGTGGAAACAAATCCAACTAGAAACCATGAGATTGCAGGTTTGATCCCTGGCCTCACTCACTGGGTTAAGGATCTGGTGTTGCTGTGAGCTGTGGTCACAGACCTGGCTCAGATCCTGCATTGCTGTGGCTGTGGCATAGGCTGGCAGCTACTCCGATTTGACCCCTAGCCTGGGAACCCCCATATGCCGCAGGTGCGAACCTAAAAAGACAAAAGACAAAAGACAAAAAAAAAGATCAGTTCTTTAACCCAACTGGAATTTGTGTGTGATCAGAGCTGTAGGTCGAAATGCATTTTTCCCAATATTCCTACCAGTTATCTCAATATTACTTATTAAACATAAATGTTTGCTGGGAGTTCCTGTCGTGGCTCAGCGGTTAACGAATCCGACTAGGAACTATGAGGTTGCTGGTTCGATCCCTGACTTTGCTCAGTGGGTTAAGGATCCGGGGTTGCCGTGAGCTGTGGTGTAGATCGAAGATGCAGCTTGGATCCTGTGTTGCTGTGGCTGTGGTGTAGGCTGGCAGCTGTAGCTCCGATTAGACCCCTAGCCTGAGGACCTCCATATGCCGGGGGAGCGGCCCTAGAAAAGGCAAAAAGACAAAACAAAAATAAATCAATAAATGTTTGCCACTCTTTTGTGCTGTTTATTTACAACGCAAAAGGGAGAGGTTGAAAATGTGAGAAATGTGAGAAGGGCAGGCACTTGCGGAGGGATTAGCCTTGAACTTTCCTAGGTCAACTCTTTCCTCTGTGCCTGGGGTAGAGAGGGAGAGGCTGGGTTTGCAGCGTGTGGATTTGAGAGGGGAGGGCAGAGCACTGCCAAGTGGCTTTGATTTCCCCAGACACAGAGGCGGCCTGACCTCTCAAACTGCACAGGGCCTTCCAGGAGTTCCTGGTTTCCAAGCTGAATCTCCAGTGGAAACAGCACGGATGTTCTGGTCCTCTGAGCCCTCGGAGACTGTATTCTCAGGTTCCTCTGGGGTCCTAACCACTCCGCTCCCTCCCTCCTGCTGCTCTTCACCTTTATCAGAGAGGCCAGGCCCCCAACTCTTCAGAGAGCAACACAACCCAACCAGCATCCTAGAAGGACATCAAATACACGTGTGCCGCCTTCCTAACTCACAAGGCACGTCCACCCTTGATCCTCACACAGCCCAGCTGGAACGCAAGGCCAGCACTCAAATCCTAAGAGGATTAGCAGGGACCCTCACGTGGAAGAGCAGGCTCTCAAATCCAGGTCTCAGGACCTCAAGCCTCTTCCAGGACTGTGGGCAGATCCTGTCAACACACCATCTCCAGCATCCTCCACCCCTGCCCACACTCTCCCACCATCCCTACAGCCACCCAGTTAGTCCCACCTGGAAACCCAACCGCATCTCTGCTTCCAGGTGGCCGGGTGCTGCAGCAGAAAGCATTCGAGCTGCTGCAGAACACAGCTCCCAACTCACAACGGTGCTATGAGACCCTCTGGAGAATTACCTTCTCTCACCGAGTACACTGGGACCTATAAGAGAATTTTGATGTTGTGAGGACGGAGTTCACGGTCTAAGAAGCTTATAACAGTGTCCTCGCACGAAACTCAATAACCTTTGACAACACGGCTGAAGGACTTACATAAATTTTTCATATCTCATCTCACCTGGCCCATCACCATTTCCTCATGATATTCTTATTTACCTCAAATGAACCCCTAACAAATTCTCTGCAAGAGCTTTTCTAAGCCATTTTTATGCTACTTTAGTCTTAAACTCCACATGCTCACAAGATTCAGAAAAAGGAAAAAAAAAAAAAAAACCCTTGAAAACCAGAAAACACTCTAGAAGGCAAAATTTAGCTTCAGAAGCACAAAGAACTTCCGGGGGTTAAGGATCTAGGCAGGGAAAACACAGAGGATTTGGCTGGAACTTCTTCCCTCCCTGCAGACAGAATGAGCTCCAGGCCTGAGCTGCCCCTTTTCATTTGTTCATACACTGGGGAGCTGAAGAAATGTGAGCAGAGCGTGTTTTCCTAGAATAAGGACCAAGCCCAGTGGTCACCTATGTGTATTCTTGAACATCTACAGAACTGAATTTCTTTTCTTTTCTTTTTTTTTTTTTTTTTTTTTTTTTTTTTTTTTTTTGGTCTTTTTGTCTTTTTAGGGCCAAACCCATGGCATATGGAGGATATGGAGGTTTCCAGGCTAGGGGTCTAATGGGAGCTACAGCTGGTGGCCTACGCCACAGCCACAGCAACGCCAGATCCAAGCCACATCTGTGAACTACACCACAGCTCACGGCAACGTCAGATCCTTAACCCACTGAGCAAGGCCAGGGATGGAATCCACAACCTCATGGCTCCTCGTCCGGTTCATTTTCACTGCACCACAACAAGAACTCCCAGAACTGAATTTCTAAACAAACTATCCCCAGGGAAGGGAAAAGCAAAATGAAATCAGAAGAAAAAACAACTCAGAAACTTCTACTAGTAATCAGAATTCACCCCCCCCCCCCGCCGCCCCCTGCATATTCTTTCCTTGTTTATTTTCCTTTTGGTTTCCCCTGACTTGCAGGAAAGTTCCCTTTGGAAATGTTGGTTTTTGGCGGATGTACAGTGAGAAATGGGGAGGGGATTTTGTTCCTTTGCTACCAGGAGTTTTGAATCCCTGCTGGGGCAAAGGAAGCATGTGTGTGTAACAGCTATGGGCGGGCTGAAGGATGCTAGTGGGGGTCCAAGTGAAAGTGCTTCCTGCCTCTACCTCAGGGATAAAACTTAGGGGTCCTTCTCTGTCTTAGGGGTCCTTCTCAGTGTCTGCCTCAAGGCTGAGCAGTCTTGGGGTGACCTTAGATGTTTATTCCCCTGGAGGTGGGTAGGGAGGCGGGCCATTGTGGGGAGAGATTTCCAGACCTCTCTCTTTGGACCTGAAGGTCACAGAGACTCCAGATTTCCAGAGTGGCTGAGGTTTCACCCTTCTAACCTGCTATGGTTTCAGTCTTGTGTTATCATAAAGCAAACAGCAACAGAGTGCAATCAGACACACTAAGCTGACCACAAGCAGGCTCAATCAAGGTTTTATTCCCTCAGTGACATTTATCTCCTACTGCTACGCTTTTTTTTTTTTTTTTTTTTTGGCTCTTGGGTCTCTTCATTCTCATTCTGACCATCCCCAGAAAGTAAAACCATTGAAGGAAAAGCATCATTTTTTAGCTTCTTTTCAAAAGAGAGATGCCTTTATTTTCAACCAATCAAGTCTCTTCTTTTCCCTCTGTACAAAGGAGAACCCTCGTTCAAGGGAATCAGTTGGACTTACTTCAGAATAACCTGACACACTTCCCTTCCCATTTCTGCCTGATGAAAGCAACTCTAGGTGGATTCAGGAATCCTGAGAGCCAAGCTAAGAAATAAGGGTGTACTATGCATAATCTGGCTTCTAATTAGATTTTGTTCTTGCACTTGCTTGAAACAAACCATGACTTATAAGAACCCGAGACTAAAATACCCCCCCCGCCCCCGCCTTCAATTCCTTTAAATCCAGTTTCTGTGAATCCTCTCAGATTAGCTTTCCTCCTTAAGCTTAGAAGAATTCCTCAAGCAGCCCACCGTGCCTACTTCTGCTCAATTTACTGGGATTTCTCAAAAACCACCCCGAGGACTGAGAAATCAAAGCCACTCTTCTGGATACCCGCAATTAAGTGTGTTTATTTGGATGGAGGGTGTTGCATTTCTGACTCGGTTGAGGAGGGTCCGGCGGTCCTGCCTGGGCGGGTCTCCCAAGTGCAGCCACCAACAGGTGCAAGAACGCGACAGCAGGACCCAAGTGACCCCAGCCTCCGGTGGCGTGCTTACCCAGCCGAGCGGAAGCCCGGGCGGTGGCCGGGGCGCCAGCTTCCAGGCCTTCCTGCTCATCTTCTGAGCCGCGGCTGAGGCTGTAACTGCTGTAGCCGCGGTGCAGCGCGAACTTGCAGACGTTTCGGCCGCGCGCCGTGCAGTTGAAGAGGTAGCAGCCGAGCGCGGCGGCCGGGGACGCGGGCCGCCGGGACAGCTCCACCACCGCCACGGAACAGCGCGGCTCGAGGCAGCAGGCGGCCAGGCACTGCCGCCAGTCCCGCACGGCCGCCGGCGCCCTCAGAAAGCTGGCGCCGGCGGCGATGGAGTCCTTGGTGCGGATGATGGCGTCGGGCATGGCACTGTAGCCGCCGCCGCCCGGGCCCGGGCAGCCTTCCTGGGGGCCGCCGCCCGCGCGCAGCTCCAGCTCCAGCTCCTCCTGCGGTCGTTCTTGCTGCAGCTGCCGGCGGAACTCCTCCAGCAGCTGCTCCACTCCCGAGAGCTGCGCATGCAGCTCGGAGAGCGGCGCGGAGGGCGATGCTGCCGCGCGGCCGCTGGGCAGCCACAAGCACAGCAGCAGCAGTCCGTGCAGTGCCGGGCGCCGCGGAGGCCGCTTGCGCCCCGAACCCGTGCTCTCCCGGGTGGCAGAGGCCATGGCGGCCGGTGGCGGAGGAAGCGAGCCGAGGAGGGGCCGCAGAGCGCGAGGGAGCCGGGCGAGCTCGGGGCTGCGGCCTTCCTGCGAGGTCGCGGCGGGCGCTAGGCCCCGGCGCCTCAGAGCGCAGCCTCCCCGGGGCCCCGCTGCGCCCCCGAGGTTGCGGGAGCGCGGTCGCCCGCGGGCACGGCAGCAGCGAGAGGCATAGCCGGCTCGGCCCTATACCGCTCTGCGTCCTTTCCGGGGGTTTCTGGGGCGCCGGCGCCTCTCCGCCGCCGGTCAGGGCGCCCTCGGTGAAGATCAGCACCGGGGAGGTGAACAGTGGCCGTGGGGGCGGGGCGTGCCAAGCCCCGCCCAGGCCCGCCCCTCCCGCCCCCTTCCTTTGCTCGCGTGGACTCCGCCCACACCCGGAGGTTTCCCTGGGTTTAAGCGAAAGTAACTCCGCAGCAGAGCGCCCCCGGAAAGGGACTTTGTGCCTGTGGCCCTCTGAATCTGGGCGGGGTTCATGTCTAAGAACCCTGGGCTTTATTAACTAGCCAGAGATGCTCAGTTGCCGGCTCAGAGGGGTACGGGCACTTGGGGTGAAAGGAAGGGGGGTGTCCACACATCCTTGTGACCTCAGAGCCCGCTCCAGCGACTGGGGAACCATCAGGCACTCTCTTCGGTCCTTCACTCTGATTGTCTCCTCCACCTTATGTCCCCAGGCCTAATTGTGGAACAGATGGCGGGCGGTGCTGTGGAAAAATACGCAAATAGCCGTCACATTCCCTGTGGAAATCTGAACACAGTCAATTAGAGGACATGATGACGTCACTCACTGCCTGTGCAGAGGCCTTCAGCTGAGGTCTTGTAAGATCTAGAGAAATGGTGTTTTCTGTGACTTAATAAAACGTATGAAAAGACGTCTGAAAACCTCCCACCCAGGGAAGGCTTACACCTGGGAGTTCTAGCTGCCTGTGATCTTTATTTCTGAGTCCATTTCTTTTTTCTTTTTCTCTTTAGGGCCGCACCTGTTAGCATATGGAAGTTCCAGGGCTAGGGGTTGAATTGGAGCTGCAGCTTCCAGCCTATGCCCCAGCCCCAGCCCCAGCCACACCACCACCAGATCCCAGCCGATTTGTGACCTACTTGGCAGCATTCAGCATCCATGGATCCTTAACACACTGAGGGAGACCCCTGATCCACCTGGCAATCCTCGTGCATACTAGCTGGGTTCTTAACCCTCTGAGTTCCTTTCTATTGACTCATTTTTCTCTTGATAATGAATCACATTTTCTTTTTAGCACACCCAGAAATTTTTTATTAGAAACTTGAACGTTGTGAATGGTACATCATTAAATGTATTTTCTAGGAAGCTAAAAATAAATAGCTGGGTAGGAAAACAGCAGTCTCTGCCATAATTTTTATTTTCACAGCTGACATTTAGGAGCCCATTGCTTTCAGTCCAGAACAGAGTAGGAGGCGAAATTAGATAAAGTGAAAGTAAAAATAGAAAAAAAGAAAAGAGAAAAAAATAAACCTAGTAGTTCTTGTGAGGGAGAAATTAAAAATTTTTTTTGTGTATGTGCGGGGGTGTATTTGAGTGCTTTTGAGGCTGAAAAAAAAAAAAAAAAAAAAAAAAAAAAAAAAAAAAAAGGATCTCTTAGCCCTGAAGGCTATGTCTGGGGAGCAGCACTTGGGCTTCAGTTTCTTGCATCTCTGAGGTGTTTACCCCACTTGAATTCAGTAACTTTCAGATGTCCTGGAAGTCATGTAAATTCCTTTTCTTTTCCTTTTTTTTTTTTTTTTTTTTTTTTGATCTTTTTGCCATTTCTTGGGCCACTCCTGCGGCATGTGGAGGTTCCCAGGCTAGGGGTCCATTCGCCGCCGGCCTACGCCACAGCCACAGCAACGCGGGATCCGAGCCGCGTCTGCGACCTACACCACAGCTCACGGCAACGCCGGATCCGTAACCCACTGAGCAAGGGCACGGATTGAACCTGCAACCTCATGGTTCCTAGTCGGATTCGTTAACCACTGCGCCACGACGGGAACTCCCCTTTTCTTGTTTGGCCACACTTGCCACATATGGAAGTTCCCCAGCTGGAAAGGAATTCTGAGCCACCACTGCGACCTACACCACAGCTGTGGCAATGATGGAGCCCTAAGCCACTGCGTCACAGCAGGAACTCCTTCATTTTTGCTTAGACCTCAAAGCATGAGTAAGCTTGGCTTGGTATGAGGAGAAACTTTCACAAGTGATAAAAATGGCCCTTGCTGATATCATCTTCTAACCTTCTAAAGGCTAGTTATTATTATAATGATTAGTATTAAAATAAACATGTATAGGAGTTCCTGTTGTGGCTCAGCAAGTTACAAACCAGACTAGCATCCTTGAGGATACGGGTTTGATCCTTGGCCTGGCTCAGTGGGTTAAAGATCTGGTGTTGCCACCAGGTGCAGTGTAGGTCCCATATGTGCCCTGGCTCTGGCATGGCTGTGGCTGTGGTGTAGGCTGGCAGCTGCAGCTCCGATTCAGCCCCTAGCTTGGGAACTTCCATATGCTGCAGGTGCAGTCCTAAAGAGAAAAAAAAAAAGTGTATAATATGATAATATGATATAATATTAAGTAACAATTATGTGATTTCCTAGTTTGCAAACACTTGCATGTATATGGTCTCAATGGTAGATGAACCTGTGACCTCACTCTCGTCTTAGGGGCAGGAAAGGAGGGTCAGACCGAGACCCAGCTCATCTACTCCACAGGGTGGGGGCGGGGTGACGAGGGAGAGGGGGAGGGACGGCGTTGCTCAGGGCATCACGTCCAGGCCCTTCCAGCACCAACCAAATTTCCCCGGTTTGCTTACTTCACAGTTTTTTTAAGAAAGATGAAATGACTTAATGATTTCTTTTTCTTTTACTGTTAGCAGAGGTTATTTCCGGGGTATGAGATGGGAACAGTGAAGCAGAGTGTTTACTTTCTTACTTCATGAGTCTTTATATCAGTTGAATTTTTTATAATGATTTACGATTAAGGAAATAAATCACTTATCTCCAAATGCTAATTCTTTCTCCTTTCAGTTTTTTTTGGGTATAAAATATCTTTGATTTGAAAGCCTAAATGTCAAAACCTTGTGAACGGACAGAATTTTACTATGAGGATGCAAATGTCAGGACTGCGATCTTAATAGATGGAGATGTGTCTCTGTTTTAGCTCATTCAGGGTAAACGTCCAGCAAATTGAGATTTGCACACTGAGGTCAATTTATTGAAGGTTGGAATGAGACTGTCATCCAAGAAATGGATTTATTCTTTTTTTTTTTGCCTTTTCTAGGGCCACTCCCATGGCACATAGAGGTTCCCAGGCTAGGGGTCCAATCGGGGCTGTAGCCACCGGCCTACACCACAGCCACAGTGACGCCAGATCCGAACCGCGTCTGTGACCTACACCACAGCTCATGGCAACGCCGGATTGTTAACCCACTGAGCGAGGCCAGGAATCGAACCCACAATCTAATGGTTCCTAGTCGGATTCGTTAACTACTGCGCCACAACGGGAACTCCCAAGAAATGGATTTAAATGCTTTACAGGCAATAAATAAGTTAAAATAATGCATGTGAAATCCTTAAAAGGGCATCTGACACATGGAAGATGCTCAATAAATGATAGTAATATCATATCTAGCCCCACCTTTTAATTTTACAGATATCAAAAACAAGGTGCCACAAAAATGAGGCAGCTTCACAAGATCAGAAGGTCAGATGACTAGTAGGTGTACAATCAGCTGAGGCCTGAATCCTCCTACACCTGCCAGCCCGGTGGTCATTACATAAGATTCCTCCCAGCCTCACTGCTGTCACAGCATCTGCTCTGCCCACATCCCTGCCGGGGGCCACCCCACCTCCCAGGTGCCCAACCCCCACTCCATGTCCACTGCTGATGGAACAGTAAAGAGTACCTGGCCTGAGCCCAGCCATTGGACACCGTCTCCCAGGATCACAGATCATAGAATCCAGGGACAGTGGAACCAGTGAGGGACTTGAAGCTGGGAGGCCAGGTGAGGGCACATGTCACATGGGGGGCAGTTACCAGTTAAGAGATTGGACAGTGTTTCTTTTCTGTAGGCTGTCTTCTTACTTTCTTGATGATGGTGTCCTTTGAAGCACACTTTTTTTTTTTTTTTTTTTTTTTGGCTTTTTAGGGCCACACTTAAGGCATATGGAAGTTCACAGGCTTCCATTGGTTTGAATTGGAGCTGTAGCTGTGGGCCATACCACAGCCACCGAAATGCTGGGTCCCAGACCCACTGATCAAGGCCAGAGATTGATTGAACCTGCATCCTCATGGATACTAGTCAGATTCATTTCCACTGCATGACAATGCAAACTCCCACAAATGTTTTAAATTTTGAGAAAGTTGAATTTGTCTATTTGTTGTTGTTACGGTGTATTTAAGATTTGCCAAATAAGCTCACAAAGATTACCCTTGGGTATTCTAAAACTTTTGTAATTTAACTCTTGCATATATACATATGATCAATTTTGAATTAATTTTTGTGTGTGGTGTGAAGGTTTCAGAATATACCATTCCACATTTGCTGCTTTGAATATGATTATTTTGACCATGTGCCCTTGAAAAACAGGAAAAGTAGGAAGAGGCTTTCTCTGAAGTCCCTTTATCTGGATAATGAGGGCTCCTCTCAAAAAACTCAACTGTAAACTGTTTCAGTGAATTTCACTAGCCCCAAAAACTCTAGTTCATCACAGGAGAGGAGATTAGAAGTCAACACCACACCAAGGCAGCCAGTCACAGGCCACCATCCCTCTCACCTGGTGCTCCCGGGCCCACTGATCTTCTTAAAAATCATCTCCTCTCCCCTGAGAGCTGAGGTCACCCCTCCCTTCTTTATAAAGATGCTATTTAGTCCTGACTTCAAGGCACCTTGGAGAGCTGGGTTGGGGCTCTTCCTTTAGTATCTCCGGGAGCACATGAGGAATTAGAGTTAGTAAACTTCTATTTGCTTTTCCCTTGTTAGTCTCTCTTTAATTACAGCGCCATCAGCCAAGAAGTCAGAAGGTAGTGAGAAAATTATTTTCCTCCCTTAGTGAGAGTGATAGGGGTGGAGTAGGCACAGGTAGTTGTAGAAGTCCCAATAAGGGACCACAGATAAACAGAGAAACTTAGGGGATTTTGGGAGATCACTGTAAGTTAATAAATTGTTCAAAAAAACCATCAGAACAAGGCAAGTTTGCTTGACTAGTGGAGGTGTGAGAATTGCCTCAGGTCATTGGGTGGGGGGTGGAATGAGGCCTGCATTCAGATTCAGACCAACTGAGGGCAGGAGTTTGAGCACTGCCCTTTGCTGATTTGAATACACTCCTTACTGGATACCAAGGAGGAGCTACTACTCACAGAAAGGAAGAGGCGGTCTTTTCCAACCCCCACTCCCCTTGGATGATAAAACTGCAGTCCCTCCGATCCTTGGGGCAGAGCCTCCTGCCTTGCCTGCTTGCATCTCTCAGAAACATCTTATCCTAATAGATCTATCTCTTGCCTATCACTTTGTCTCTCATGAATGCCTTCTGCTGGGAAACATGAAGAACCTGAACCTCAGTGAGTCCAGACATGGGGTGAGTGACTTTAATTTAAAACTGTGGGTTTAAGTCCCAATTGGGTTTAGGCTGGGTTCGAGTCCTGGCATGTGTTCAAGTCCCAATCTGTGTTCTGGCTAGGTTCAGGCTGTTAGTGCTGTCAGTTTCAAAAGTATGGGGTTCACACCTTCATTCTTTTACCTGACACGGTCTTTTGCATGTGCTCTTGTTTATTTCTGAGTCAATTTGTATTGATTCATTTTTTCTCCTGATTATAACTCCATATTCTGACCACATAGTAGGGCACAAAAATAACCTCAACAAATTTAAGAGTATAGAAATTATTTCAAGTAGCTTCTCTGAACACAGTGGTATGAAACTAGAAATCAACCACAGGAAAAAAAATGAGAAAAAACTGACTACATGGAGACTAAACAACATGCTACTAAAAAACCAAGAGATCAATAAGGAAATCAAAAGGGAAATTTAAAAATACCTCGAGACAAAGATACTGAAAACACAGCAATTCAAAATCTATGGGATGCCGTAAAAGCAATGCTTAGAGGGAAGTTCATAGTGATACAGGCCTTCCTCAGAAAAGAAGAAAAATCTCAAATCAACAACTGAATCTACCACCTAGAAGAATTAGAAAAAGAAGAACAAACAAAACACCATAGTCAGCAGAAGGAAGGATATCATAAAGCGTGTAGGTTGCAGACGCGGCTCGGATCCCGCGTTGCTGTGGCTCTGGCTAGGCTGGTGGCTACAGCTCCGATTCAACCCCTAACCTGGGAACCTCCATATGCCGCGGGAGCGGCCCAAGAAATAGCAACAACAACAACAAAAGACAAAAGACAAAAAAAAAAAAAAAAAAAAAAAAAAGATCAGAGAGGAGGGAGTGCCTGTTGTGGCTCAGTGGAAACAAATCTGACTAGGATCCATGAGGATGCAGGTTTGATCCCTGGCCTCGCTCATGGGTTAAGGATCTGGCATTGCTGTGAGCTGTGGCGTAGGTCACAGATGCGGCTCTGATCCTGCATTGCTGTGGCTGTGGCTGGCAGCTACAGCTCCTATTCGATCCCTATTCTGGGAACCTCTATATGCTGCTAGTGTGGCCCTTAAAAAAAAAATCAGAGAGGAAATCAATAAAATAGAGATTCAGAAAACAATAGAAAAAAAATCAATAAAATCAAGAGCTGGTTCTTTGCAAGGGTAAACAAAATTGACAAACCTCTGTCCAGACTCACCAAGAAGAGGAGAGAAAGAACTCAAATAAACAAAATTAGAAATGAAAAAGGAGAAACCTCAAAGGATACTGCAGAAATACAAAAAAAAATAAGAGAATACTATGAACTATTATACGCCAACAAATTTGACAACCTAGAAAAAATGGACAACTTTCTAGAGACATACAGCCCACCAAAACTGAATCAAGAAGACACTGATAAACAGAAATGAAACTGAATATGTAATAAAAACACTCCCTACTTACAAAAGTCCAGGACCAGATGGCTTCAAGGGCGAATTCTACCAAACATAAAAGAAGAAATTATACCCACCCTTCTCAAATTTTTCCAAAAGGTTGAAGAAGAAGGAAGACTCCTAAAGACATTCTGTGATGCCACCATCATCCTGATACCAAAACCAGACAAAGATACCACCAAAAAGAAAATTATAGGCCACTATCTTTGATGAATATAGATGCAAAAATTCTCAACAGAATTTTAGCCAACTGAATCCAATATATAAAAAAGATCATAAACCACGACCAGGTGGGATTCATCCCAGGTGCACAAGGATGGTTCAACATATGCAAATCAATCAACGTCATTTACCACATTAACAAAAGAAAAGTAAAAAAACCACATGATCATCTCAATAGATGCAGAAAAAGCATTTGATAAAGTCCAAGATCCATTCATGATAAAAAAAAACTCTTATTACCAAAGTGGGTATAGAGGGAACATACCTTAACATAATAAAAGCCATTTATGACAAGCCCACAGCAAATATAAATACTCAATAGAGAAAAGCTAAAAGCCTTTCCGCTAAAATCTGAAACAAGACAAGGATGCCCACTCTCACCACTTTTATTCAACATAGTATTGGAAGTCCTAGATATAGAAATCAAACAAAAGAAACAAAAGGTATCCAAATTGGAAAAGAAGAGGTAAAATTGTCACTGTATACGGATGACATTATTATATAGAAAACCCCAAGGACTCTACACAAAAACTACTCAAACTGATCAACGGATTCAGCAAAGTAGCAGGGTGAAAAATTAACATTCAGAAATCAGTACACTTCTGTATACTAACAATGAAATATTAGAGAAGGAATATAAAAATACCTTTTAAAATCACACCTCAAAAATTAAATACCTAGGAATAAACCTGACCAAGGAGGTGAAAGACTTATATGCTGAGAACTGTAAAACATTAATCAAGGAAATTAGAGAGGATTCAAAGAAGTGGAAAGATATTCCATGCTCCTGAGTTGGAAGACTTAATATCATAAAAATGGCCACACTACTCTGAGCAATCTACAGATTCAATGCAATCCCTATCAAATTACTCATGACATTTTTCACAGAACTAGAACAAACAATCCAAAAATTTATATGGAACCATAAAAGACCCAGAATTGCCAAAGCAATCCTGAGGAACAAAAACCAACTCTCCCAGGCTTCATACAATATTACAAAGCTACAGACATCAAGACAGCGTGGTACTGATACCAAAACAGACATAGAGACCAATGGAACAGAATAGAGAACACAGAAATAAACCCAGACACCTATGGTCAATTATTGAAAAAGAAGGCAGAATATAAAATGGGAAAAAGTCTTTTCAGCAAGTGGTGCTGGGAAACTGGACAGCCACATGTGAATCAATGAAACTGGAACACACCCTCACACAATGCACAAAAATAAACTCAAAATGGCTTTAAGACTTAAACATAACACAAGACACCATCAAACCCCTAGAAGAGAACATAAGCAAAACATTCTCTGATATCAACCGTACAAATATTTTCTTAGGTCTCCCAAGGCAACTGAAATAAAAGCAAATAAAAGCAAAAATAAACCAATGAGACCTAATCAAACTGACAAGCTTTTGCACTACAAAGGAAAGCAACCAACCAACCAACCAAACAAAAAGACAACTTACAGAATGGGAGAAAATAGGTTCAAACGATGCAACCGACATGGGCTTAATCTCCAAAATAAGATAGGACTCAGGTTTGGCTGAGACCAGAGCTTGATGTGTACAGGTGATCTGTGTAGGGAGAGACTCCTGAGCACCGGGCTGGTAGACAGGAAACTGCATTGAATCCCTGGGAGGAGGCAACCTGGAAGCAACTGGCAGACTCTATGTACAGGGCTGGGTTCAGTAGGAAGGGACTGGAAGAATAGGAGGAAGCTAGAAGGCTGCCATCAGAGACAGGCCAGCACAGCCTGGTGGGGGGACCATGGGCCTTCATGTGCCCGGGCTCACCCCATGCATGTCCCTGGCCACTGGCCTCACAAGAGACTCCAGATGGGGTTAGAACTAGCACCTGAAGCAATTTCATGCATGTGGACTCTAGATCATACTTCCCTGGCCAAAAATCGAATCCAAACTATACGAATAGGTTAAACAGACAAAAGCCAAAAAGAAGAACAATAACCACCAAAAAGCCTAGAAAAGGAAGGAACCAGGTTAATGTTGAGAGGGCTTCCTTCATTCCTGACCAGACTTGGAGGCAATATTGACTCTGTCCAGACTGGGACGCCATTCTGCTTGGATGCATATGTCCTTAATATTAACTTCTGTCTGTCCTGCCACCTTGATTCAGGTGCAGCAGGCAGAATTAGTTATCACACAAACTCCACCTTGTTTGACCAAAAGGTAATCCAGGGCTAGACGGCTGTCAAGAACTACACTGGCCAAAGAATCCAGAAATGTCTTAAGTCGTGTGAGGGCTTGTCCTGTCTGTTCCATCATATAACCCAGCTGTCTGGTGAGATTACTCAGTGCTGCTTTGTGATAGGAGAAGCCTCCTCATGGAGCTGCTAGTCCTAGGGCCAGTCCTGCCCCTGCCAAGATCATTCCTAGTGCTCTTTGGGTGCCATGCTGAGCGGGAGCGGGAGTGGTCCCATTAAGAGACGAAAATCTCTCTCCTATGCTGCAGATGTTATCGGTGCATTTACAGGCCAGAGCCTGGTTGGAAAATGACAGGTCCTGGCTACAATTTTGTAACATATGATGGCTTGGATGTCTGCAGAGGAAAACAAACCCTTGAGGTGTGCAGACCTGAATGTCTGTCTCATGGCTGTTAAGAGTGGACTTAAAAAAATAAACAAAAAAAAATTTTTACAAAAGGCGTTCCTGTTTGGGCTCGGTGGGTTAAGAACATGACTAGTACCCATGATGATGAGGGTTTGAAGCCTGGCTGTTCTCAGTGGGTTAAGGATCCAGCATACCAATGAGCTGTGGAGTAGGTCACAGACACGGGATCAGATCCCATGTTGCTGTGGCTGTGGTGTAGGCAGGCAGCTGTAGCTCAGATTCGACCTTGAGCCTAGGAACTTCCATGTGCTGTGGGTGCGGTTCCAAAAAAAAAAAAAAAAAAAAATTGCTGGTGAAATTTCTATTTGTCCTTCATCAAGCTCGCTCATCTCAAGCCCTGTCAAAAATCAAACAAGCAAAAGCTGGATAAAAAAGTTTTCAATTTTTCGAGTGTGTTAATGAGTACTTGGGATTGACACACAATAAAAGTGGCCACTGAAATACACACCTTTCCACATGTCAACAAAAGGGGCAAAGAAAACGCTCATCACCCACACCTATAGCACAAGGAAGACACTGAAAACACTTAAGTCCATAAGAATATTTAGTGCTCAAGGACAGTAGTGGTGATTCAGGATGGAGTCTGAGGGTTAGGTGGTAGTGATGCCTCAAGCTGAAATCTGTTTGGGTCACTGTACCGTAGTTTCATAGGAGAATATACTGCTTATATTAGGGAAGTGGGAACCCCTGGAGGCCACAGGGGAGGTTAGGTCGCCATTCTGGCAGGTGGCCTCCTCACAAGGTCTGGGTGGGAGGGGGCCAGGAGGGAGGTGGAGAGGAGGGTTGAGGGGAGGGGGTTATAGGAGCTCAGGAGGGAGAGGGTTGGGGGGGACCTAGGGGGTTGAGCCTTAAGAAGCCTCCACATGGAGCTATAGCACTTTTGGCTCCTGGTTCCTCCTGCAACTTGGAAATAGAAATCTTGGCCCCAGTCTCGCAAGTTTTTTTCCAATGAGCAGTCACTTTGGTTCACAAAAGGTCTTGGGCTTCACTGGCACACAAACTATTAGAAAACATATCCTTGTGGACACTGCAGGTATCAGCAAACTTCAGCCCCTTTCACTAGGCAGCAGAGTTCGGGCAAAAAAAATCTTGATTTTTTTTAAGGAAAAGCAGGAATGGAGTTCCCAGATGGTACAGTGGGTTAAGGACCCAGCATTGTCACCGCTGTGGCTCGGGTTCAATCCCTGGCCCTGGAACTTCCATATGCCTCCCCCCCTCCCCCGCCAAAAAAAAAGAATATTAGTCTTATGAATCATTGGTTTAAAAAAAAATAAAGAAAAGCAGGAATGACTGAAAACGGGACTGGAGACGGAAAGCCCGGGGGGTGGGGGGGTGCAGAAAAGAAAGGCAGAGGAGCAGGAGGCGAGAGCTTGGGGATGAACACGAGGGCCGCTGTGGGCCGGGCCTGGCTCTCAGACCCAGAAGCCTTTCTGTCTGCAAAGTTGGGGCTCCCCCAGGATCCAGGACCTGCGGGCGAGGGGCAACTCTGCCATGCGAGACCGGGCACCAATGCTGCAGGGGGGCGACTCTGCCTGGGCACCGGCGGCAGCGGCGTGCGGTGACGCCCCTCGGGGGACGCTCGGCCAGAGAATCCCTCTGCAGATCCGGACGCCTCCCTCTCTACCAAGTTGGGGCTCTCCCAGGATCCAGGATCCGGGGGTGGGGGCACCTCTGACGCCCGGGCGGGGGCAACTCTGCCGGGACCCGGAAACATTGCTGCGGAGTCCCAACTCTGCAGCGGCGGCGGCGGCGGCGGGAGATGACGCCCCTGTGGCTACTGTCGGGGCAGAAGATCCCTTCTTCAGACCCCCAGTCTTCAGAGCCGGAGGCCTCGCTCTCTGCAAAGGTGGGTCTCCCTGGGATCCAGGATGCAGGTGATGATGGCGAGAACTCTTGGCTTCCTGGATCTGCTTGGTCCTCTGGTTCTGCGTGGCCCCTGGCGCCGAGTCCTGGGATGCACCTGCAGTGGATGCAGCACGGGTGGCGGCTCAGCGGCACCACTGGCCCGGGGGCGAGGCACCACCGGCGCTGCGAGGCACCACTGCCTTGGCCCCATGGAGGCGGCGGAGGCATAGCCTTTGGACCAGAAGGGAGACGGGGTGTCAGCCCGGGTTAGCGAAGCTTCGCGCCGGGTGGGGTCGCCGCCCCCTCCACTTGAACCTCTCCGGGCTCCCTTTCTCCTCCGTGGCTTCTCTCCAGATCGGAAAAGAGGCGACCTGAGTGAAAAAGTCACGTGAGGAGGGTGGGAAGTGAGGAGGTGACAGGTGAGAGAGAGGACGAGCCAGGCAGGAAATGCAGCGCAGCGAACCCTCAGCCCGCTCCTTGGGAAGTGGGAGCCCCAGGAGCCAAGCCAGGGAGGACAAGTCACCTTGTATACCCCATGCCACCAGGATGGGACCCTGAGAGGCTGGGTGGGAGAGAGGGGAGAGGCTCTGGAGAGGGAGGCACTGGGGACAGGAGATTGGTAATTAGGGGATGGGGGAGGGATAGATGGAGGGGGGTGGGATGGAGGGGAAGGGTGGGTCTGGGTGGTCCCATAGGGTCCTGCCTGTGGTTACAACGCTGTTTATTACCCATCTGCCGGGGCCTCAGGAAGCCCAGGACCTCCCACACCTTCCCACCTATGAAGGGGCCCTATTCCCTCCTCCCACCAACTGGCCCCTTATCCCCTGGCCTGAGGACATAGTCCAGCAACAGCCTGGGAATCTGACCCACGACTACTTCAAGCAGGAGGGACTGGAAGCAGTTTCCCAAAGTGTGAGGCAGGGAATGAGGGTGAGGCGCCCCCCCCCCCACCTTCATAGCCTCTAACAGGTATTCATTAGGACAGGAGTTTGCAGGTTTTTTCTCCCAAAGGCAGAAGGGAAATCTGTTGCCTTTACAGCCATGTGGGGTCTGGGTCTGTGCACAAGCCCCCCTGCCCCTTGGTGACCCAACAGCAGCCAGAGACAAGATGCAAAGCAGTGGGGAAGCAGGCTTGGCCAGGGCCCTAGTCTCTGACCCCAGTCCTGGGGGACACGCCTCCCAGGGAATCGTCCCAGGGGAGCCCCAGCTGCTGGGTGCTGAAGAGCCAGAAACATGCCCTGTGCGGCCTTGTAGCTTCTGGGTGCTGTGAATGGGTCAGGAGCGTGGGGGCGGCAGCTTCAGGCTAAGGCTCCCTCCTTTGCTGTGGGGTGGCTTCCTTGGTCCAAGGAGCACAAAGGGACACTGCCTGAACCATAAGCGTGAGCAAGGATAGTGGTGGTACAACAGTTCTGGTGTCAGATCTGTGCCACCTGCTGGTGCATCTCATTGGTTGCCTGTGGCTCGGCTTATGTCAAACCAGAAAGTCCGTCTATCTTATGACAGCTGACCTGTCTGACCTGCTGATGAGGGGCTGGATGAGCCCAGCTCATGGTGGGCACCTCTGACATTCCTTGGCCAAAGGCTCCATCTCTACCAGGGCCCAGAACCAGACCAGGAGCTACACCTAAAAAGTGTGGATTTCCCCACCGCAAGTGGTGTGGCCTTGCTTCAGAACAGGAGGGGTCTGTGCTGCGAGCATCCAAATAGAAATGCCATATACTGTATGTAGCACCTTCGCAACCACACATGCCGCTGAGGTCCTAGCTTCTGCTGGGGATCTGCCTATAACAGGTTCAGCCTTATGCATTTAGTCAAGTATTGTCAGGGGCCAGGTGCCTTCCAAAGATGGGAAGGCCAGAAGGACTTTTGGACTTGCTATGGTAATAAAAGGGCCTTCCTTGCTGGAACCCAAGGAACTCTCTCCCTCCCTCTTTCTCTCTGGCTCTCTCTCTCTGTCACTGCAACCCACCATCCCTCTCTCTCTTGTCAAGGCTTCTGGGTTCTGAGAACCAGCTCAGTCTGGAACCTGGGCAGAGGATTCAGACATTGTGTTGGGATGGCTGCTTTCAGCCTCCTGATCCTCCAGCCTTGTGGTCTGTCTCTGTATTTCTCTCCATCAGGCGGGCTGGCTGCCCCTCTGTGGCCTCTGGGAGCACCTCTCTGGACTCGGGCCCTGGCTGGCCTTCCCACCTCTCTGATCACTGTGACCAGTGCACCTGCTGTGCTCCTGGCATCGAGCCCCTCCCGTGGCATTGACTCCTGCCAAGTTTTCCATCCCTGCCGCTGCTGGAAGCCCCTGGGGAACGCCCTCTCATGTCCCCGTTCCTGCCCTGCAGCAAAGTCAGGCCTGACCTGCTGTGTGGACACACTTCCCATCTGAGCTCTCCTCGTAGCTCCATGGAGTCCTCAGGCTTTCCCGGGGAGCAGGGCTGACCGCGCACGCTCCTGCCCTTCCGCGGCATGTCTGCCCTGGCACATTCGCGTCTCTGGGCCTTTCCATCCCCTCCTCTACCAGCTGCCTCGGAAGCTCTGGACTTCCTGTTTCAGGCAGCGTGGACCAGGCCTCCTTCCCAAGACCCAGACTAGTGGCCGAGGAGTGGCCTCTCCCTGGGCCTGGCTGAATTCTGGGACCCGTGACTGCAAAGTGTGCCTTGTCCAGCTCCGGGCTCTCTGGTCATCCGCCCCCACTGGGACCTCCCTTCCTCAGGAGCAGCCCCTACACGCTCTCCATCTCCCTGCATCTTCCTCCTCCTCCTCCTCCAGCAAGGGAAGGGCACTAGTTTAACTGGTGATGGGGAGGGGAGGGCCGGGCACGGCGGTCCTTGCTCTGCCAGCCCAGCCCTTCAGAGATGCCCCGGCTCTCACAGAGACTGGGAGGCGGTGCCTGTGGGTCTTTTTCTCCTAACCCCAACCCTTACCTGCATTTGAAAAAATTTTATTGGGGAGTTCCCTTGTGGCTCAGCAGGTTAGGAATCTGACCAGTATCCATGAGGATGCGGGTTCAATGCCTGGCCTCCCTCACTCAGTGGGTAAAAGGATGTGTCGTTGCTACAAGTTGTGCTGTGGATCCAGATGTGGCTCGGATCTGGCGTTGTGGTGGCTGTGGCATAGGCTGGCAGCTACAGCTCAGATTCAACCCCTGGCCTGGGAAGTTCCATATCCTGTGGGTGTGAGTAAATTCCCCTGCGCCGTGCAGCAGGTCCTTGTGACATGTCTGTTTTATATGCAATACTGCATATATATCAATCCCAACCCCCTAAGTGCCACCTGGCACGTTTCCCCTTTGGTAAACCTATGTGGTTTGGAAATCATTGAGTCTGTGTCTGTTTTGAAACTTCTATACTATCATTACTGTTAGATTCTACATATTAGTCATCTCACATGAGATTCATCTTTCTCTGACTTTCCTCACTGAGTAGGATTATTTCTAGGTCCACCCACGTTGCTGCGAATGGCATTACTTTGTGACTTGTTCGGCCGAGTAACATTCTACTGTGTATGTACCACATCTTCTTTAGCCAGTCCTCTGCTGATGGACATTTATTGCACCTGCATTTGTCCTTCACAGACTCTCACCCTCTTTGCTCTGACGTCATTGTCAACCCTAAATCCAGAACAGGACCACCATGGGGTGAGGTCCAAGCTCAGGTCAAGGGAAAGACCTTTCTTTGCTGTCGCTGTGTTAGTGAGAAGCTCAAAGTCTTTGGGCCTCTGAGCCGTGAAGGTGAAAGGCCTGAGACGCAGAGGAAACCACTTCCGTTACACTGGAAATTGTCCCAAGCAGCGGTAAGTATGAAAGGGCAAACCTAGAGGAGTCGTCGGAGGGGTCGGGAGCTGTGTGTTGATGAAAGACCTGGAAGCTGGTCCCAGCTGAGAGGCTCGGCAGCCAAGGTGGGACGGAGAAGACAGAGCAGGACGAGGAGATTGGAGGAGAAGCTGAGGAGTGATGGGGGCACTGGGAAGGGTTGTCCAGACCACAGGCTGACCTCCACCCCCGGGGGCAGGTCCTCCCGCCCTGTGGGCAGGGTGATGTGTCCCTGCAAAGCCAAGGGACCCTCTAGCGGATTCTGGCACTTTGGCTTCCAAGGACAGAAAGCCTCGTTTTTTTGTTCGTTTGTTTGTTTGTTGCCGTATCTGTGCAATGGGGGGTTCCCAGGCTAGGGGCTGAATCAGAGCTGCAGCTGCCAACCTCCACCACAGCCACAGCAACACCGAATCAGAGCTGCATCTGTGACCTATTCTGCGTGAGACCAGACCAGGTGTGTAAGACTGTGTTAGTCAAGGTTCTCTTGAGAAACAGAATCATTAGGAGACAGACAACTGCAGTTAAGCATCCAGGGGCAACGCTGGATACTTAACCCACTGAGTGAGGCCAGGGATGGAACCCACATCCTCATGGCTACTAGTCTGGTTCTTAACCTGCTGAACCACAACGGGAACTCCAAAACCGTCTTCTTTTGACTCAGAGACCAGAAACTGGACAGAGGTTCATGCTGGAGGCACAGAGGAAAATGAAAGGCCTGTGACCAAAGTCGCAAATAGCCGAGAAAGGTAATCAGAAAGACAGTGAGACACCCTCACAGGCCCATAAAAGTAGTAACTTTTAAAATATACTGAGAAGTGCCACAGGGGAGCAAAGGAAATAGCAGGAATTCTCTTATATTTGTGGCATGAGTATTCATTGAATCAACCTTGAAATACAGCTGAACGCTATCTAGTAGAGCAGCAGATATGTTTTCGCTCCTACAGTGGCCTTCGTGTTCGCTCCAGGCTTGCATGTACGGAGGGCAGGGAGACACTCGCTGCTTTATCCTTGTGGGGCTTGTTGCAGCAAAGGACGCAACCACCTGAACTCCCAGGAAAAAAGGAGCATATATTAACCATGCTGGTGAAAGATTTCTTCTATTTGTCCTTCATCAGACTTGCTTATCCGAAGCCCTGTCAAAAATCCAACAAGCAAAGGGCTGGATGAAAAAATGTCTCTTTCAAGTGTATTGATGAGTACTTGGGATTGACACATGATAAAAGTGGCCACTTAAACACACCTCCCCACGTGTCCATAAATACACAGAGATCACCAAAAGGGGCAAAGAAAACGCTTCTCACCCACACCTTCAGCACCAGGAAGCCACTGAAATCCCCTGAGTCCATAAGAATCTCACCGATTAGGGACAGTATCGGTAACCCTGGATGGGGTCTCGGGGTTGGGTGGGAGGGATGCCTCAAGGTGAAATCGCTTTTGGGGACTGTTCTGTGGTTTTGCAGGAGAATATCCCGCTCGTGTGACAGTTCCAGAGAGAGACCCGGTTTGTAAGAAACACGCACTCACATCTCTTGGCAGGGATGGGGCCTCAGGGTGAGAGCTTGCCCTGAATTTGCGCTGAAAGAGAGTTTTCTGCACTGTGCTCACAACTATTGTCTAAGGTTTTACTTCCTTCAAAAAAACATGTTTTTAAGTTATAAAAATGAGACTTTATGATAAAAGTCATTTTGTGAACTTGCTCTGGGAAGCGAGATAGCTAAAGAAAGGCAGTGGCGGTGAGAAACTGGGCCTCCCCATCTTCACCTCAGATCCTGCTCCTTGTCTGAAGGCCGCTCACCCCACTGCCTTCTCCCTCTCTGTGCTCCTGCCTCTGGCAGCGTCACCTCCTCTACCTGCTCAGCACGGCCTGTCCAGGCCCTGGCAGCGTCCAGAGGCGCCCAGGCGGCACCAGGAGGTTTGCACCCTCATGGCTCCAGAGGCTGCCACTCACTGGGATGCAGGAGCTGGCAGGTGACCACCAGAGGACACAACTCAGCTGCCCTCCTGAGATCAGATCAAGCCTCTAAGCCAGGCTGTGTGTGTATGTGTGTGTGTGTGTGTGTGTGTGTGTGTGTGTGTGTGTGTGTGTGTGTGCGCCTCATGCATGTTCTGCTTGGAATTCCTGATGGCCAGAGGAATTTGTCACTCGTCAGCCCTGTCCCACCCACCTCAACCTCCTGACTTGGTCTTTTCTCCACCAGCCTAGATGCTGGAGCCATGTGGCCGCCGTGCTGGCCCTCCAGCAGGCTGGCTTTCTGTTCTGGCACATTCCTCTGGCAGAGCTTCCCTTTCCCAGTCCCAAGAGCCAGTCCCCCTTCAAGCCTGGGCACTGACACCACCACCCATTACGTTTCCCTGACCCTCCTTGGGCTCAGTGACTTCTCTGCCTCTGTGGGTCCATGTGTCTGAATACCGGAGCCCACAGCAAGCCAGTCGCACTGGGTGGGAGCTGCTGGGCACCTGTGTGCTCCAAACTCTGGGTGTCACTGCCCGCAGAACTCGTCCTTTATCACCTGGGTAACAGAGCAGCTCATGCGCACTGCTGCTCAGTCATCTGTGAGAAGGTGAGTGACCTCGGGGACCCATAGCTGGGGGGAGGGTCCACGGAAGTCTGGGGCCCACTTCCCTAGACGCACAGGTTGAGGCCAAACAAGCTGGATTCCATGGGCGCACCCCCAACCCCCCTCAGGTGAGCCATAACATCACTCCTGCACCAGCTTCTTGTGTTGATGAGGCACATGGGAGGCCCAGCGTCCCTTAGCCTGTTGTGAGCGCTGGGGACGGCCCATGAGTCCCGCTTGTCCTCATCCACTGAACCTCTTCCTAAGTGACAAAGACAGACAGAGACCTTCCACTCTGCACCCTCCTTGGCTGACAGGCATGGCGTCTCTTCCCAGTTCACTCCCACTGTCCCCAGGCTGTGGGCAAGTGCCAGAGGCCTGGCCCAGGACCCGGGGCCTGTCTCTGCTCTTATTACCAAGGACAAGAGAGAGAGACCACCCCCTCCCTGCCCCCATCACCGATGTGCTGGAGTCTCTTTGGGAGGGGCCCGTGTGGTGATCTGGAGACAAGAGACACATGGGGGCTGGGAGGAGGACAGGACTCAGGCTTGGGTGGGGGCGCCAGCTTGGTGGGTTCAGGTGATCTGTGTGTCAGGAAAAGAGTTGCAGGCACGGGCCTGGGGGCTAGGAGCCTGGGTTGAATCCACGGGAAGAGACCACCCCAGGGACCTGGAAGCCTCCATGGAGGAGGCTGGATAAGAGGCAAGTGACTGGGAGGACGGGAGAGAGGCGGAAGGATGGCCTTAGAGACCTGGCCAGGACCGGGAAGAGGGGCCCCTGCGAACACCTGGACAGTCCCCCCAGGGCCTGCTCCTGGAACCTGGACTCGTTTCAAAGCCCCCGTGAGAGCAGACTCCCCAGGGAGGTGATCTCAATGGGTCTGAGCAACAGAGCATAACTTCACAAACAGTAGTCAGGAGAAAATTCTAGCTGATTGCTTGGTGTTTCTTTTTCTTTGTTTTTTTTTTTTTGTTTGTTTGTTTTTTTGTTTTTTTGTCTTTTTAGGGCCAGACCGGCAGCATATGGAGGTTCTCAGGCTAGGGGTCAAATCGGAGCTTCAGCTGCTGGCCTACACCACAGCCACAGAAACTCAGAATCCCAGCTGCATCTGATCCTTAACCCACTGAGCGAGGCCAGGGATCAAACCCGAGTCTTCATGGATAAGAGTCAGGCTCTTTAACCACTGAGCCACGATGGGAACTCCTGGTGTTTCTTAAGCTTGGCACTCATCCCCACCCACATCTTTCAATAGGAAACCCAGGCTCAGGAAGGAAAAGAGATGGAATGGGGCCCCTGGCCAGCAAAGGACTCAGCATAGGCCTCCCAGTTCTGGTCTCAGCCCTGCCACCCTTGAAGTGGGCAAAGGCCAGGACCACCTGGGAGAGCAGAGCCATGGATCTCTGTGTCACAGTCTTGCCAGAGACTTTGAACGTCACTGGCTGTCTCTCTGGATGGAGGTAAGGACCTGAGACAAGGACTCACTTACCAAGAATTAGGAATCATTTCCAGGCTCGACCACTGATGCCTCCCTCTGCATCAGCAGACAGCCTAGGTGTGAATTCTGGGCTGTAAAAGCACTAGTTGGAGGCCACCTGAAGACTAAGTGAGTGGGACAAAAGAGGGAAGAATTGCCCCCTCTAACCTTCTCCCCCTCTCTCCTAAGCCCCTATACCCTCCTCGCCCACCACCCTCTTCCCACCCCCACCACGCCCGCCCACAAACCCTCCCCCTCTACCCCAATCCCCATCGGGCTCTGAAGCCTCCATCCAGGGGGCTCTGAAGCCTCCAGGGGGCGCTGTGGCATATTTGTTCCGGAAAAGTTTCATCATTGCCTCCGGGCTCCCCCGTGAAACTTGAAGATAAAATTGCCTCTGGTCCTCTGGATTTTTTTTAAAAAAACATTTCTTCTGGTTCACAAAAACTCCTGGGCTCCACTGGCATAGAAACTACTAGAAAACACATCGTCGATGACACTACAGGTCCCGGCAGGTCTTCAGTCCCTTCGCTAGGCTGGCAGAGTTCTCCGCAAAGAAAAGCCGGAGTCTTTGAAGCAAAGCAGGATTGACTGAAATCGGGACTTGGGGAACGGGAGACGGGACAGCCGAAGGACCAGAAGAAAAGGTAGGCCGAGGAGCAGGAGGACAGAGCGTGGGCATGAACAGGAAGTGGCACCGGGCAGGGCTCCGGGGGCGTGGAAACAGCCTGCCATCACCTTTCAGCCACCGGGCGCTGGGGAATCTGCATTCCAGACCCGGGCGCGCGCTCTGCAAAGTCGCGGCTCCCGCAGGATCCGTGACGATGGCGCAGACCGCTGGCTCCACGGCGGGTCTGGGCTTCCTGAGTCTGCTTTTTTCTCTCCGGTTATGCCCGGCGGCCTGCGGTGAGTTCGGGGATGAACCTGGCGGGGTCGGGGCGCCGCGCCTAAAGAGAGGGAGATGGAGCGTCCGCTTGGGTTTGCGAAACTTCTCCTTGGGTGGGGCCGGCGCCCCTACGAAACTCTTTTGCCTTTGCGGCTCCTCTGTGACTTCCCTCTGGGTCCCAAATGGCGAATTGAGTGAAAAAGTAACGCCAGGAGGCTGGGGGGGACGGAGAGGACACCAGGAAATGGGGCACCGCAAGCCTCCAGGCCCGAGTCCTCCCCTGGGGAAGTGGAGCCCCTGCAGCCGGGCGGCGGAGGACAGGCAGCCAGCTCCATAGGCTGCCATAGGAACAGGTGGCCATACTGCCTGAGACAACCAGACGGGGTGGGCGAGGGGGATAGGGGGTGGGGTGTAGGGGCGGCAGGGTGGGGGTGGGGGGGTAGAGTGGGCGGAGGGGGCGGGGGGATGGGGAGTGGGGTAGAGTGGGCGGGCTTGTCGGCGGGCGTGGTGGGGGTGGGGTGGGGGTGGGAAGAGGGTGGTGGGCGAGGAGGGTATGGGGGCTTAGGAGGGAGGGGGAGGAGGTTAGAGGGGGCGTCTAAGGGGTTGGGAGACAGAGGGACAGGGTGGGGGGGAGGGGGGCCTGGGTGGTGCCTGTCCCCAGATCGCCCCATAGGGTCCTGCTTGTGGTTACAATACTCTTTATTACCCATCTCCCTGGGGCCCCTAGAGGCCCAGGACCTCCCACACCCTCCCACCTATGAAGGGGCCCTATTTCCTTCCCCCTCCAACTGGCCCCTTATCCCTGGCTTGAGGACATAGTCCAGCAACAGCCTGGGAATCTGACCCACGACTGCTTCAAGCAGGAGGGACTGGAAGCAGTTTCCCAAAGTGTGAGGCAGGGAATGAGGGTGAGGCGGGGGCCCCCCACCTTCATATTGGTACCCCCTGGGGAGCCCCCAGCCTTTAACAGGTATTCATTAGGACAGGGGTTTGCAGGCTTTTTCTCGCAAAGGCAGAAGGGAAATCTGTTGCCTTTACAGCCCCCACTGTGGTGGCGCAACAGCAGCCATGGACAATATGCAAAGCAGTGGGGAAGTAGGTTTGGCCACTGCCCTAGTCTCTGATCTCAGTTCTGGGGAACCCGCCTCCCAGGGAATGGTCCTAGGGGAGCCCCAGCTGCTGGGTGCTGAAGAGCCAGAAACATGCCCTGTGCGGCCTTGTAGCTTCTGGGTGCTGTGAATGAGACAGCAAGGTGGGGGTGGCAGCTTCATGCTAATGCATCATTTCCTTACTAAGGGTGCACCCAACTCTTTTTGGTCCCTTGTGTTTACGTTGAGTTCTAATACTTTGGGGAGGTTTTTATCCAGGAGCAAGAACTGCAGCCAAGGCTTTTCAGTCTGAGGTTTCAGTTCCCAGGCTGTCTCACTTGAGCTGTTGGACTCGCTTCCCATCCGAGCTCTCCTCGTAGCTCCATGGAGTCCTCAGGCTTTCCCAGGGAGCAGGGCTGACCGCGCACGCTCCTGCCCTTCCATGGCACGTCTGCCCTGGCACATTCCATCCCCTCCTCTACCAGCTGCCTCGGAAGCTCTGGACTTCCTGTTTTTTAGGCAGTGGGGGCCGGGCCTCCTTCCACTTCCAAGACCCAGCCTAGTAGCCGAGGAGTGGCCTCTCCCCGGGCCTGGCTGAATCCTGAGACCCGTGACTGCAAAGTGTGCCTTGTCCAGCTCCGGGCTCTCTGCTTATCTGCCCCCACTGGGACCCCCCTTCCTCAGGAGCAGCCCCTACACGCTCTCCATCCCCCCCAGGACCCGGACTGGATTCTGCCCATCCTCTGGCTCCAGGCCTTTTCCCAATAGCTGCTGGGAGGAAAAGCTTATGTGCTGACTGATGCCGGGTACTGACCTGGTGGACAAGGGGACATATCCAGGCTGTGTGATTTCTTGCTAGGCAGGGACCCCTTTTTCTCCTCAAGGAGGGGAGCAGCACAGATCTGTCCCTGGTGTGGCAGGGGGTGGGGGCGGGGTGGGGGAAACAGTCCTAGTTCTGCCAGCCCAACCCCCCACATTTTTGCTGTCACATGAAGCGGGAAGTGGGTCTATGCATCCTGTCTCCAAACCCCAACCCTCACCTGCGTTTTGCCTTCACAGATACTCACTCTCTTTGCTATAACTTCATCATCATTCCAAAGCCCAGCCCTGGACACCCCTGGTGTGTGGTTCAAGCCCAGGTGGACGCAGAGGATTTTTTTTCCTGTGACTGTGGTGCTGCTCAGATCCAATCCGTGAGTTCCCTGGGAGAGAAGGTGAAAGGTACAAAGAACTGGGAGATACAGATCGAAACACTCAAAGACGTTGGGGACTTCCTCAAGGAGCAACTGCCTGACATCATGCCTGAGAACTACACGGCCAGGGGTGAGTCAGGAAATCCAAGTGCGGGAGGAGCAGTGTGGGCTTAGCCGCTCTCGTTGTATTTGGCTAAAGAAATAAAATCAGATTGGGTGCTGGTCCTCGCAGGATGCCCAGGGCAAAGAGCAGGCCCTGGAGGGAAGAACAGGGTCACGGGAGATGGCGCAGGGAGGGGGTGAAAAATCTGTCCAGACCAGACACGTGCTCCTTCCCACGGTGGGGGGCAGACCCTCCCACGCTGCAGGTCAAGGTGACGTGCCAGTCTCAAGATGATGGACACACGAGTGGATCCTGGAAATTTGCCTTCAATGGACAGATCTGCCTCCACATCGATTCAGACAATATGACCTTGACCGTAGTTCATTCTGGAGGAAGACGGATGAAAGAGAAGTGGGAGAGTGACCGGATTGTGACCAGCTTCCTCAGGAATATATCCCTGGGTGACTGCAAATCCTGGCTCACCCATTTCTTGGTGCACTGGGAGAAAATGTTGAAGACAGCGGGTAAGTGGGAAGACGAGGAGGAAGTGGTGGTCTTTTCAAGGCGGTGCCCTCTACACTCCCGTGTGCGCGTGCCTGTGCGTGTGCATGTGTGTGTGTCTGGGAAGTGGGCTCTTCTTGGGGGAGCAGGGGCCCCGGGGGTGGTCTGCCTCGCTCCCTGTCTCTCCCACCTCCTGGCATCCCTTCCTTGCTGCCCAGGCCTTCGCACCACTCACCATGCTGACCCTAAACACGAGGGCATCATTCAGATGCCAGAGATTTATTTCTTACTCTTCTCTCCTTCTAGAAACTTCAAAACAAAAAACAACAACAACAAAAAAAACCCCAACTCTTCTATTTCTGGAAACCTCAAATGTCAGCTCCCGAGGGACTTCTCTGTCCCCATTGTCACGCGTCAGCTCTTCTCTTGTCACAGTAGACCCTCTGCTTCTCGCATTAGCAGTCTGAGCCCATGGGGACAGGGCTCATCCCTCCCCCATCTTCCTCAGGCTGCCACGTGGGGGGCTACGCTGTCTGCATAGTAGGGCTGCCTAGGCCAGGGGAGCTAAGGAGGCCTGTCCCCGGTTTTGGGGTCCAGAAAGGCTTTCACTCTCCTTTCCTTGCAGCATCACCAACTACAGCGCCCCCCATAGCCCATTCGAAGGGTGCAGCCATCAAGCCCAGCACCTGGTTCCCACTCCTGGTCCTGGTCCTCGCAGGGCTCGTGCCAACTGTCCTCCTGGGCTGAGTCCTTTACAGGTGCAGGTACGGAGGGCAGACCTTAGAGGGAAGGCAGGGCGGGGGTCTGGGGGGAGGATGGGGAAGGGTGGTCCCAGCCCGGCCCTGCCCCGCACTGAACCTCCCCGTCCTGCAGGTGAAGCTGGGTGAGGGAGACCTCACACCAATTGGCAGCGATAACTTGGAGCAGCTCAGCCCTGAGATCTGCTAACCTCTCACTGCCAGGCCAAGTGGGAAAGGGAGGGGGCACACAAGGCTGAGGGCCTGGTGACGCTCGAGGGCTTTAGCGGGTCCGCCTGGCTCGCCACAGATGTCTGCTTGGCAGGCAGAGCCCAGTGGCCGGTGGCATGGGGACCAGAGGCACCCGGGATGCGGGCAGAATTCACATTTGGGTGGTGAATGTGTGGGGGAGGGGAGGCATCCGGGGGGCTGAGAGCAGGGGCCTGGGTCTGATCCAACTCCAAAGGCTGGTGTTCCGTGCTGGTTCCCCCAGGAAGCAGCGCGGGTCGGGCAGGCGAGGCAGAAGGCGGACAGGAGAGACTTCAGGATGGGGTCGGGAGGAGGCCAGGGCTCTGTGGAGCCGTGGGAGCTCTGGCTCAGCCTGTGACACCACGTGGCACCAGCCTCCTGCAGACCCCAGAGCCTAGGTCCCTGAGTGGCAGAGGTGACTTGGGAGATGGCTGGGACTGAGCTGGGCGGATGCTTCCAGCTGAGCTGGACCAGGAGGAGATGGGGCAGGGCAGGGCCTTCACGCTGAGAGCTGCGCGTGCTGCTGGCTAAGAGCCGGGAGAGCAGGGGAAAGAAGGACGTTGCCTGCGGCCTCCCCAAGGCTGTCAGGGTGCAAGGCCCCTCCTCCGTGACAGCAGCTACTGGCTCCCTTAGGCCTCTGCCAGGGGAGCATCAGGACCCGTGTAAAGGGAGCTGAGTGGCCCCTTCCTGGCTTGAGTGCTGAGCCTGAGCGGGTGTAGCAGAGCCTGGCGCTGACAGTGAGATGCAGCAAAGGAAGGAAGAGCCATGCACCAGCTGCTGGACCCGGGCGGGGGTGGGGGGTCGGGGACACACACAGGCCCCTCACTCGGCTCCAGTGGGGCTCCAGTGGGAAGGAGGGGGAGCCCCAGGGAAGTGACAGGATGTTCTCAGCCACCTGGACCAACGCCTGTTTCTTTTCTGAAGGTGAAAGGTGCTGCCACGACGCCCCAACAGGGTGGTCGGCCTCAGAGACTCGCCTTTGCCTCAGCTGCTTTGAGCTCCTGCTGTTCACCCTAGAGTCCAGGAGTTCCGACACTATGAACCCGAGCCTGCGGTTTGATCCGCGTGATACTCAGATACACTTTGTTGTGTCCCTGCTTGCACTCTGTGACCAGTTTACTTGGCACTTTTTTTTTTTTTTTTGTAAAACCTATGTTACCTCTTTCTCTTGGCACTAAGGAATGAAATCTCTGGCCTGAGATGTTCAGCTGCTTGAACAAGAAATCTCAGCAAAAAGGACATTTTCCATCTCTGGCTTGTGGAAGATCCGACTCTTCTCTGCGTCATGACCTTGTCTTTGCAAATGACGGCCACTGCCAGAGAAATACCATGTGCCATCACAGAACCTCAGGGATTCTTTTTAAATAAGTATAGTATATTTAAATAGGATATAAATTATCTTTAAGACTCTTTCCGTTAGTAACTTATAACTCTAAACTTATATTTAAGTAAATGTTTCTATATTCCAAAAAACTTAATTACTTCGGATCTCTGAGTTATAATCCAGGGGAGAAGTCATGACTTTTCAGCATTCCTGTGCATTGGGGTGCGAGATATGACCGGTGCTTCTGCTGCCTTTCTGTGGACACAGAATCGAAGGCCGGCTCTAAAGTAACACGCACTCCAGCTGTGTCCCAGACATTGTCCTGATGCCCTGGATGCGACATCCACCCAGGAACGGAAGCAGGGACATCTGCTCCGATTTCTCCCAGATCTGCACCCTCTCCTGTGATCCCTCCGTCTTGCCCTCCCCTCTCCAGGGAGAAGCCTGTCTTCACGTCCCAAAAGACAACCCTGGAAACCCTGTGTTCACATTCAGATAATTGACAACGTTTTTTTTTTTTTTAATGGGTTTTCTTTTTTCCATTATCGTTGGTTTACAGTGTTCTGTCCATTTTCCCCTGTACAACAAAGTGACTCAGTCACATACACATATATACATTCTTTTTTCTCACATTATCATGCTCCATCATGAGTGACTAGATAGAGTTCCCAGATAGCATTTTATTTTATTTATTTATTTTTTTGGTCTTTTTGCCATTACTTGGGCCGCTCCCGCGGCATATGGGAGGTTCCTAGGCTAGGGGTCTAATCGGAGCTGTAGCTGCCAGCCTACATCAGAGCCACAGCAACGCTGGATCTGAGGCGCGTCTGCGACCTGCACCACAGCTCATGGCAACGCCGGATCATTAACCCACTGAGCAAGGGCAGGGATCGAACCCGCAACCTCATGGTTCCTAGTCAGATTCAATTACTACTGAGCCATGATGGGAACACCATGTGTCACTTCTTGACATAGAAGTTTCACTGTATCTCACCAGTGGCTCGTGTGTTCATCCTACTGCACAGAAATCTGAGATCCAGGCTGGAAAACATGGACCACAGAGCTTGTAGATAACAGGTGGATTCTAGGTTGTGACAAGGTGAACAGTAAAGGGGGTCACATCAATTTTTTTGCTTTCCCACTGACTGAAAAGGCGGGTCACACTTCCCTGTAGTCTGTTAAATGTGAAATCACGTTGTCTAAATTCGCGCTATTTCTCTCTTAATAAAATATACTTTATTGCCAATAATGCTATCACCTGTGTCTTCTGTGAGCCATAATCATTTTGCTGGTGGAGGGTCTTGTCTGAGTGTCAGTGGCTGCAGACTGACCAGGGTGGTGGCTTGTGGAAGGCTGGAGTGCCTGTGGCAATTTCTTAATGTAAGACGACAAGGACCTTTGCTCATCTATTGATTCTTCCTCTCAGGAACAATTTCTCAGTGCTCTTTGATAGCATCTGACCCAGAGTGAAACTTCTTTCAAACTTGGAGTCACTCCTCTCAAACCCTGCTGCTGCTTTTGCAATTAGGTGTACGACATGGTCTAAATCCTTTGTGGTTATTTCAACGATCTTTGTAGCATCTTCACCAGGAGTCCTTTCTGTCTCAAGAAACCACTCTGCTCATCCACAACATGCAGCTCCTCACCCAGTAAGGTCTTATGATGAGAACTCGGCAGTGCAGTCACCTTTCCGGCTCCGTGTCTGATTTCCGGCTCCGTGTCTGATTCGGGCTCTCTCGCTCTTTCCAACTCATCTGCAGTTACTTCCTCCACTGAAGTCTTGAACCCCTCAAAGTCAGCCATGTAGGTTGGAATCAGTTTCTTCCAAACTCCTTGTAATGTTGATATTTTAATCTGTTCCCATGGATCACAAGTATTTCCAATGGAATCTATAATTGTGAATTGACTCCAGAAGTTTTTCAATTGACTTTGCCCATAGCCAGCAGAGGGATCCCTGGCTTTAGCAACTATAGCCTTCCAGAATGTACCCCCTAATTACTAAGACCTGCAAGGCCATAGGCTGAAGAAGGGATGTTGTGTTAACCAGCTTAAAAACAACGTGAGGGGGGTTCCCATCGCGGCTCAGTGGTTAACGAACCCAACTGGCATCCATGAGGGCCCAGGTTCCATCCCTGGCCTCACTCAGTAGGTTAAGGATCTGGCATTGCCGTGAGTTATGGTGCAGATTGCAGACGTGGCTTGGAGCCCGCATTGCTGTGGCTGTGATATAGGCTGGAGGCTACAGCTCCAATTCGATCCCTAGCCTGAGAACCTCCGTATGCTGCGGGTGAAGCCCTAAAAAGACAAAAGGCCAAAAGAAAACAAAATGAGTTCCCGTCATGGTTCAGCGGAAGTGAATCTGACTAGTATCCATGAGGTGCAGTTTCTAACCCTGGCCTCGCTCACTGGATTAAGCATCCAGCACTGCCGGGAGCTGTGATGTAAGGTTCCAGATGCAGCTCTGATCCGGTGTTGCTGTGGCTGTGGTGTGGGCCAGTGGCTACAGCTCCAGCTTAACTCCTAGCCTGGGAAACTCCATATGCCACAGATGCCACCCTAAAAAAGACAAAAAAAAAAAAAAAAAAAAAAAAAGAACCTTATACATCTCCATCAGAGCTCTCACATGACCAAAGTACACAGTCAATGAGTGGTGATATTTTGAATCATTTTTTCTGAGCATCAAGTCTCAACAGTGGACCTGAAATATTTGGTAATCAATGCTGTAGACAGATATGCTGTCATCCAGGCTTTGTTATTCCATTTAGGGTCCACGGGCAGAGTAGATTTAGCACACTTCTCGAGGGCCCTAGGATTTTCCAAATGGTAAATGAGCCTGGGCTTCCACTTCAATGCACTCAGCCTCTAACAAGAGACTCAACCTGTCCTTTGAAGCTCTGAAGGCAGGCATTGCCTGCTCCTCTCTAACCATGAATGTCCTGGAGGGCATCTTCTGCTCTTAGAAGGCTGCTTTGTCTACATTGAAAATCTGCTGTCTGGCAGAGCCGCTTGCACCAGTTACTGCAGCCAGATCTGGATCGCCTGCTGATGCCTTTCCATCCGCCCTTGCTGCTTCACCTTGCATTTTGATGTTAGGAAGATGGCTTCTTTCCTTAAACCTCATGAGCCAACCTCTGCTCACTTCAACTGTTTCCTCTACAGCTTCCTCCCCTCTCTCAGCTGCCACAGACTCCAAGAGAGTTAGGGCCTTGCTCTGGATTAGTCTTTGGCTTAAGAGAATCTTGTGGATGGTTTGATCTCCTACCCAGACTGCTAAAATTTTGTCCCTTTCAGCAGTAAGACTGTTTGGCATTGTTATCATTTGTGTGTTCACAGGAGTAGCAGTTGATATTTCTTTAAGAATTTTTCCTTTGCGATCACAACTTGCTAACTCTTTGGCACAAAAGGCCTGACTTTTGGCCCGTCTTGGTTTTTGACACGCTTTCCTCAAAAGGCTAAGCTGTTCTAGCTTTGGATTTAGCGTGCCAGAGGCATGAGTCTTCCTTTCACTTGGACACATAGCGTCTACTGTAGAGCTGTTATTGGCCTAATTTCAACACGGGACTCAGGGGGCCTGAGGAGAGGAAGAGAGATGAGGGAAGAGCCAGTCAGTGGAGCAGTCAGACCGCACACACCGCTTATGGATTCAGCTTGCCATCTGATGTGGACATGGTTCCTGGCCCAGGCAGGGGAGCCAGTGCATCCAAGGCACACCTCACACATGCCCCCACGTGTGCCCCCCTTGTGTGCCCCGGCCCCTGGGTTACACCAGAGCCCCGGTGGAGGGAGAATCAGCAACTGAGGCGATTTCATGGATGTGGGCTCTAGATCTCACTTCCAGAAATAGGACAGGTGTCTGGCTGATGGGCCTGTGCTGGTTTCTTCATTTTCCCAGGCATCAATTTCCACATCTGTAAACGGGAAACGCCAAGTCAGGGAATGAGTGGAGATTAAATGAGGAGACCCCCCAGGTCACCCTGAGCTCGCATATGCTGAGGACTCAGCACGCCCTCTATCAGGAGTTAGTACTGCTTTGGGGAGGTCATGGGCCAGGGTCACTCGGGGCGAGAGAGGTGAGCCAAGTGCCGTGGTCCTCCGTACTTCCTCTGTCACTTAAGATGTCTTGGAACATGTAGCAATAGAACCAAAGAAAAGCACCCACTGAACAGGAGCTTTCTCAGACTTGACAAATGGTGTCACTCTTCATCCCCAGATAAGCCTGACATCACGGAAATGCTGGCTGGACACTTGGTAAATGAGTTCATGAATGAGGCAACTATAAGAACCAGGACTTCCCGTTGTGGCTCGGTGGTAATGAACCCATCCATGAGGATGCGGGTTCGGTCCCTGGCCTTGCTAAACGGGGTGAAGGATCCAGCGTTACGGTGAGCTGTGGTGTAGGTAGATGCAGCTGCGATCTGGTGTTGCTCTGGCTTTGGCGTAGGCTGGCAGATGCAGCTCAGATTCAACCCCTAGCCTGGGAACTTCCGTACACTGCAGGTGACTTGGCCCTAAAAAAATAGACAAGAAATAAAATAGAATAAAGTAGAGTAAATGTAATAAATAGCCATTTTATTGGAATATGGTTAACATACAAAGTTGTGTTCCTTTCAGTATACAGCAAAGTGAATCAGTTATACATGTACATATATTCATTCCTTTTCAGATTCTTCTCCCATATAGAGTATTACCCAGTATTGAGTAAATTTCCCTGTGCCATACAGTAGGTCCATGTTACCCATCTGTGTTACATGCAACAGTGTGTATTCATCAATCCCAACCCCCTAATTGCCACCTGCCACGTTTCCCCTTTGGAAACATAAGTGTGGATTGGAAATCATTGAGTCTGTTTCTGTTTTGTAACGTCTATACCATCACTGCTCTTAGACTCTCCATATTAGTCATCTCACATGAGATTCGTCTTTCTCTGTTTGACTTACTTCACTGAGTAGGATCCCTTCTAGGTCCATCCACGTTGCTGCAGGTGGCTGAGCAAGAGTCCACTGAGTCTATGGCCTGTGTCCTCTTTAGCCAATCCTCGGCTGATGGACATTTATTGCACCTGCATTTGTCCTTCACAGACTCTCACCCTCTTTGCTCTGACGTCATTGTCAACCCTAAATCCAGAACAGGACCACCATGGGCTGAGGTCCAAGCTCAGGTCAAGGAAAAGACCTTTCTTTACTGTCGCTGTGTTAGTGAGAAGCTCAAAGTCTTTGGGCCTCTGAGCCGTGAAGGTGAAAGGCCTGAGACGCAGAGGAAACCACTTCTGTTACACTGGAAATTGTCCCAAGCAGCGGTAAGTATGAAAGGGCAAACCTAGAGGAGTCGTCGGAGGGGTCGGGAGCTGTATGTTGATGAAAGAACTGGAAGCTGGTCCCAGCTGAGAGGCTCGGCAGCCAAGGCGGGACGGAGAAGACAGAGCAGGACGAGGAGATTCGAGGAGAAGCTGAGGAGTGATGGGGGCATTGGGAAGGGTTGTCCAGACCACAGGCTGACCTCCACCCCCGGGGGCAGGTCCTCCCGCCCTGTGGGCAGGGTGATGTGTCCCTGCAAAGCCAAGGGACCCTCTAGCGGATTCTGGCACTTTGGCTTCCAAGGACAGAAAGCCTCTGCTTGTTTTTCTTTTTGTCACTGCACCTCTCGGATAGGATAGATCCCAGGCTAGGGGCTGAATCAGAGCTGCAGCTGCCGGCCTGCTCCACAGCCGTAGCAACACCAGGTCAGAGCTGCATCGGCGACCTATTCTGCAGCTTGGATGCTTAACCCACTGAGTGAGGCCAGGGATGCAACCCACATCCTCGTGAATACTAGTCCCATTCTTAACCCCTTGAACCACAACGGGAACCCCCAAACCGTCTTCTTTTGACTCAGAGACCAGAAACTGGACAGTGGTTCATGCTAGAGGCACAGTGGAAAACGACAGGCCTGTGACCGAAGTCACAAATGGAGAGGGTAAGAGCTGCCTGAGCAGGCGGTAGGCCCTGGAATAAAAGGCTGACGTAACAGGTCACAGCCAGTGGGGCTGGAGGGGAAGTTCTCTTGAAATGAGTAGACTTCCCCCAATCTGTGTGTGTGAGTGTGTGTGTGAGAGGGAAGGGACTTCCCCTAATCTGTGTGTGTGTGTGAGAGAGAGAGAGAGAGGGAGAGAAAGTGACTCCTCTGCCAGGAGCTGTTCCTGGGAGGCCCAGGCCCCAGGCACGTTCTCCACCCCCTTTCTCCTCTCACCCCCGGACGTCTCTTGCTCGCAGCACAGGCCTCGGGACCATTCACCACGCACTCCTGCCCAAACATCAGCCAGTGTCCTGATCCCAGAGATTTACCTTGTACTGTTCCCTCTTCCACAATCATTCGTTTTCCCTTTTTTTTTTTTTTTTTTTTTTGTCTTTTCTAGGGCCGAACCCATGGCATATGGAGGTTCCCAGGCTAGGGGTCCAACTGGAGCTGTAGCTACCGGTCTACACCAGAGCCACAGCAACTCGAGATCCGAGCTGCATCTGTGACCTACACTACAGCTTACGCCACGCTGGATCCTTAACCTGCTGAGCGAAACCAGGGATGGAACCTGCAACCTCATGGTTCCTAGTCAGATTCGTTAACCCTGAGCTACGATGGGAACTCCAGAATCATTTGTTTTTCAACTCACCTGTTCTCTTTCTGGAAACGCTTCAATACCCTCTCAAACTCCCTACCACCCTCCTCGCCAGCCACCTCCTCTTCTGTCACAGCAGCAGGGACTAGGTGTTTATAACCCTGGCCTCCCCCATTAGCTGTAGGAGCTGTCTCGGCCCAACCCCTAGATACCAGTTGAGTCCAAAGTTGACAGGCAGCAGCAATCTGCACCCTTAGGTTCCCTGGAGCAGGAGGAGCCGAGGAGACACCGCCTCGGAATTGGAGTCTCCACAAGGACTTTCATTTGTGTGATTCCATTTCCAGGCCAGCAACCATGGCCCCAGGCACAGCCCTACCCAGAACCACAGCCATCAGGCCCACGGCCTGGATCAGCTCCGTGACGCTCACCTGCTCAGTCCGAGCTGGCATCCAAGGCAGATGACTTTACACTAACAAGCACTGGGAACAGAACTGAGAGTGACGCAAGGGGAAGACGGGCTGAGGTGGGGACAGGAACAGGGGCTTCCAGCCAATTCCCACCCCATGGCCTGAAACGTCTCATCCTCGAAAGGAGACCAGACCAGGCGAGTAAGACTGTGTTAGCCAAGGTTCCCTGAGACACAGAATCATTAGGAGACAGACAGACAGACAGACAGATGATAGACAGACAGATAGGTCGGTATTAAGCCTGTCTGCCTGAGGACAGGGCATCGGTGGTGTGAGTAACCAGCTGGTCAGAAATCTGACTCAAACCAGATTTTCCCCTTGGGAGGGGCCTCTGCAGCGGGTGCTGTGGAGACAGCGGGGATACAAGGAATGGACAAATGCAGCTCTGGGTGAAAGCAGAACCATGGACCACAGCCTGGACACGAGCAACCTACGTGTCCACTGATGGATGAAAGGGGAGCAAAGTGTGAGATATATGTGTATATCCATGTGCGGATGTGCCTGAATATTCTCCCTCCAAGAAAGAGAAGGAGATCTGGTCACTTGTGAGAAGACAGAAGGAGCCTGAGGGCGTTAGGCCCAGTGAAGTTAGTCAGACAGAGAAAGACAAATATCACATTATCTTGCGTATGTGGAAACTAAAAATAATTTTTTCAGACCCTCATGGATAGAAAGAACAGAGTGCTGGTGGTTGTCTGAGGTGGGGGTTAGGCAGGGGGGAGGAAGGGGTGAAGACAGTACAAGGTACAAACTTCCAGCCATAAAATAAATAAGTCCTGGGGACATGATGGAGAGCATGGCGGCTGCAGTGAAGAACACGGTGCAGCCACCCTTGCGCAGCCCATAGGTCTGACCTGGGTGGGTCCACCTTCATGCAGAGTTTTGGTAACCACTGTCCCACGCCATTGGCCATGGCATGCATCTGAAGGAGTCGAATCCTTCTGTGGGTCCTCGGATGCGGGGGGCTGACGATGGGCCCCGAGCATCCCAGGTGGGTCCTGGAGCCAATCCCCGGGGGGAAACCAAGAGACCGCTCTATTCTATCTTCCAACACAGCGAAGAGAGTACATCGCAAGAGGCAACAACCTGAACTACATGTGTGGTGCTTGGCAATGAGACGGTTCTGGTTTTCCTTTCACGATATATACAAGTACCACATCATTGTCCTCTACACCAGACACTAAGGGCGTGGATGTCAACTGCATCTCAATAAAATACCATTGCAGAATTTTGCTCCATAACCCAGGAGAGATGCAACGGTCTTCACTCTGCCTCCAGGTTACAGAGTGAATAAAACCACGCAGTCTGCCAGATTTCTTGTGGAAACAGACAATTTAAAGATCACTTGAAGTTTTACTACCACGTGGTCCATCTGCCAGTCTCAGATAGTATCCTGACACCGTGCATTCAAACAAATGTTTTGGAATTTAAGCAATGAGGACCTTTCTGATTTTGCCCCAGGCCCTCCCTCCTGGCAGGGACCTCCCTGTGCCCCCTCCAAGGTCACTCACCTCCTTCGGTGGGCAGCGCACATCCTCGTGGCACAAGCATCTCCACTTGGAAATGTTGCTTGAATCCCCCCACTCACAAAGCATCAGTATCCAGAATATAGAAAGCGCTCCTGCAAATAAATTGGAACAAATGTGATTCTCAGAGACACAGGACAAATGATAGCAGGACTCAACACTCAGCCAATCAGCCTATGAAGAGACTGAACCTGGCACATCTCACAAATAGTCCAGAAAACTAATCAAAAGGACACTGAATTACCCTCACAGGCCCAAGAAGGCAGAAAATTTTAAAAATATACTGAGAAGTACCATTGGAGTGAGGGGTCAAAAGGGAGAGGGTAGGAAATCCTCCTCAGAAGCGACGTCATTTGGGGGAGAAGCCTCAGGTCGCCTCCAGGTGGCGCTCTGACAGCTTCGGCTCCTGCCTCCCCGCTCCACACGAGTGAAACTTCCTGCCTGTTTCCAGGGTTTTTTTTCCCCCTAAGAAACAGTTGTTCTGGTTCACAAAAGATCTCGGCCTCCACTGGCACAGAAATTACTAGAAAAGATATCGCTGATGACATTACAGATGCCGGCCGGCTTCAGTCCCTTTCGTTAGGCGGCAAAGGTCCCCGGAACGAAAATCTTGAGTCTCTTAGGAAAAGCAGGAATGACTGAATTGAGGACTGGAGTCGGGAAAGGTGAGGGGCGGGGAGAAGCGGGTCCAGAAAAGAAAAGCAGCGGAGCAGGAGCAGAGCCCTTGAAAATCAAAGGGAGGAGTTCCCGTCGTGGCTCAGTGGGTTAACGAATCCGACTAGGAACCATGAGATTGAGGGTTCGATCCCTGGCCTTGCTCAGTGGGTTAAGGATCCGGCATTGCTATGAGCTGTGGTGTAGGTTGCAGACGTGGCTCGGATTCCCGCGTTGCTGTGGCTCTAGTGTAGGCCGGCAGCTGCAGCGCTGATTCGACTCCTAGCCTGAGAACTTCCACTGGATGCAGGTGAACCCCTAATAAAACCTAAATAAGTAAGTAAATAATGCCTGAGGCAGAAAGAGAGCAGATTTTGTAGGAGTAGGGACTTTTGAGTTATGATAATATTGGCAGTTGGCCCCACACACAAGCCCAGTCTGATCTCGGCTTTCCCAGGCCAAACAAGTCCTTTTGCTGCTTCAAAAGCACTAAGGACACTACAGGTGTGTGGGGTTGGATCCACTGTGGGCAGAAGAACCAGCGCCCCGCAATGGCACACTCCACACACCTGCCCCAGGGTCAGGAAGCAGCCGCCTTCCTTCCCTACCTCCAGGCCACTCAGAGATCCCGCCCCCATCACTCTGCAGTTCCTCGCATGCAAGGAAGTAAGATTGGCCCCGTTATTTCCCCTAGGTTTCTTTTCTGAGATGTTTCACCTCTGGTGTCTGTCACTCTGCTGTGGACCTGAACTAAACAGGGCCCTCCATCTCAGCTCTGGAGGGCGGCAAAGCACTGCCAGAGATGCTGGTTGTCCTCCCATTATCTGATGGCCACTCTTTCTTGATAATACAACTCAGGTGTGGGGGCAGGACACTGGACTTGGCATTATTGCAATGCCCCCACCCCAGCCATTTTCCCTGCAGATCAGTATAGCTGTTGAACGAGGGTCTCATCAAAGGCCTGACAAAGGAATCACTGGGAGGAAGCTTCTTAAAGGACATCTGGTGTAAGCCCTTTCCCCCTTCCTTACTCTCCTTCCAGGTTCTGAAATAAAGACCTGATGGCAGAGTTCCCCCTGTGGCACAGTGGGTTAAGGGTCCAGCTGTGGTATAGGTTGCAGAGGCAGCTCAGATTCAATCCCTGGGCTGGGAATGTTCATACACCAAGGGTGCAGCCAAAAAAGAAAAAAGAAAAAGAGAAAATGTCTTGAGCTCACAAAACCACCAAACTCTTCCAGAAGTTCTATGGGTTAAGAACCAGACACAGTGTCCATGAGTGTGCAGGTTCAATCCCTGCCCTGATCAGTTGTTTAGGGGTCTGGCGTTGCCACGAGCTGTGGGGTGGATTACAGATGTGGCTTGGACCTGGCTTTGCTGTGGCTGTGGTGTAGGCTAGCAGCTGCAGCTCCAATTTGACCCCTAGCCCAGGAATTTTCACATGCTGCAGGTGCAGCCTGAAAAAAAAATTAAAAAATGAAAAAGAAAGTTAAAAAAAAATTCTGGAGTTCCCGTCATGGCGCAGTGGTTAACGAATCCGACTAGGAACCATGAAGTTGCGGGTTTGCTCCCTGCCCTTGCTCAGTGGGTTAATGATCCAGCGTTGCTGTGGCTCTGGCGTAGGCCGGCAGCTACAGCTCCAATTCGACCCCTAGCCTGGGAACCTCCATATGCCGCGGGAGCAGCCCAAGAAGTGGAAAAAAGACAAAAAAAAGACAAAAAAAAAAAAAAAAAAATTCTTCCAGGAGTTCCCATCACAGCACAGTGGAAGCGAATCCAACTAGGAGCCATGAGGTTGCGGGTTCCAGCCCGGCCTTGCTCAGTGGGTTAAGGATACGGTGTTGCCATGAGCTGTGGTGTAGGTTGCAGATGTGGCTCAGATACCTTGTTGCTGTCACTGTGGGGTAGGCTGGCGGCTACAGGTCCGATTTGATCCCTAGCCTGGGAACCACCATATGCTGCAGGTACAGCCCACAAAGACAAAAGAAGAAAACAATATTTTTATTTAAAGAGTATTCCCAACTCATCCCTCTTAACTGGATTCCTATATTCATTCTTCTAACGGGATCCTGTAGCCATTCCAATTCCATCTGACACGAGGGTCCCGAGGAGAAGAAAATTGAGGGTGTGATGGGGTTCAGAACATGCTACCCCGTAATACCACACCTCAATGTCTTCAATATTTTGATATGAAGGATTTTGAGAAAACAGCAGAAGCAGGAAAGTTGCTCTCAACATTCTCCACCTCCTCCCCTGAAAGAGATCCAAAAAACCCTCCTGGGAGAGGTGCCCCCCCCCCAGATCCACCCTTGTCTCAGGGGGACTCTGAGAAGAAGCAGTTCCCCGCAGTTCACCACACTGACCCATAGTCTGTGACCATCATATTTCTACGACTGTTCACGCTTCATCAAGCATAGCACAGAAATACTCGCGTGTAACTGAGTTTTCATTTCCTGATGCAGTCTTCATGCCACATCAAACGTACATTGAATACTTTTGCACACTTTTCCCCCATTAATCTGTCTTTATCAGTTTAATTTCCAGACCCAGCCGGGAACCCCAGAACGGCTGAGGAAACATTTCCTCCCCTCACCTCCAGAAGCACCCCCAAGCATTCATGGCCAATTGATTTTTTGTGTGTGTTGGGGGGGGGGGTGCCCGGACAAGTCATAGGCAAAGAACCGTGTTTTCAACAGATGATGCTGGAACAACTAGAGAATCACTAGAAAAAGAATGAGGTTGGCCCCTGCCTGACACCGTGGACATGAACTCAGAATGGATCAAAGTCGTACATCTAAGACACAAGACTATGCAAGTCTTACAAGGAAACACTGAAGTATATCTTTGTCTTTGGGTTTGGTAAAATCTTCTTAAATACACCACTCACCACAAATGACAAGGCAAAAAATAGACTAATTTTACTTCCACAAAATTAAAAAAAAAAAATTAACGCTTCAAAGTGTTCCTTGAACACCATCAAGAAAGTGAAAAGCGGGGAGTTCCCGTCGTGGCGCAGTGGTTAACGAATCCGACTAGGAACCATGAGGTTGAGCTGCCCTTGCTCAGTGGGTTAACGATCCGGCGTTGCCGTGAGCTGTGGTGTAGGTTGCAGACGCGGCTCGGATCCTGCGTTGCTGTGCCTCTGGCGTAGGCCGGTGGCTACAGTTCCGATTCAACCCCTAGCCTGGGAACCTCCATATGCTGTGAGAGCGGCCCAAGAAATAGCAACAACAACAACAAAAGACAAAAAAAAAAAAAAAAAAAAAAAAAAAAAAAAAAAGAAAGTGAAAAGAGGGAGAGATGGAGTGGGGATTTGGGATTGGCACACGCACACGAAGGTATATGGAATGACGGTGCAACAGGGACCTGCTATATGTCGGAAATCACAGTAACTCTGGCTCGGGTCGTCAGTGTCAGAAAGTGAGACACGGGGACAAGGAGAAATCTCGACAAGGCGCTTTACTTCTGCAGAAGGGCGCGGGCCCTCCCAAAAGTGTGCGCGCCAAACGAAGGACCCTCCCCTCTTTATCCCCAACGCAGGTGATGCACCTGCCCCCTTCCCAGGGGTCAGGTCGGGGCGCACCCTCTTCCCGGTTGGCTAATTTGAAACACATTGTTACTGGGAGGAGGGGGAAAGGGGAGGGGTGGGGGTCGCAGGAAGGCGAAACCGGAGCAAAATGGAGTCACCAAGATTTCCTTTGATAGAAAAGACGTTGTGTTACTTTCCACATGTAGCGCACAGAGCATTCTACTTAGTATTTGGTGATAATCTATGTGGGAAAAGAATCTGAAAGCGAATGAATGTCTGAATCACTTTTTGTACAGCAGAAATTATCACAACCTTGAAAATCAACAATACCTCAATAGGGAGTTCCCGTCCTGGCGCAGTGGTTAACGAATCCGACTAGGAACCATGAGGTTGCAGGTTCGATCCCTGGCCTTGCTCAGTGCGTTAAGGATCCCGTTGCCCCTGGTTGGGAAAGTGCGAGTAGCAACTGTGACGTGCGCCGGACTCCTCCCGCCGAAGGGGAGTGAGAAGGGGAGTTGTGCCCTGGGGACAAGTTCTAATTGAGCGGCTGGAGAGGAATCCTCCAGTAATAGCTCGCCTGCCCCTCCGTTCAGTCCCCGCCCGAAGTCCTGCCCAAGTGGGAAGGAGGAAGGAACCGGCGCGCTTGCATCATGAGCACCTCGAACTCAGAGACGCCGACACCGGATCCCTGAGCGCTGACCCCGAGCGCAGAGACCTTGGCCAAGGGGCCGCTTTGCAGCCACGGCTGGTGACGCCAGAAATCGAGAGGAGTTTCGAGAGACAACTGAGGGGTGGAAACCGAAACCCCGAGGAGGGAGTTCTCAGAACTTTTCTGCTGGTTGCAAACACCTACGATCTCCCAACCCGTGAGGGCAGCACTGGGCGGACACACCCCGACGGGGATGCTCTTAGCCTCCGGGAGGCTCTAGGCGGGCCCCAGGCCTCCCGGGCGGAGGACCGCGCCCCACCGACCGCAGGCCTCAGAGCCCAGAGACGGGTGAGCAGGGAAGGAGCGGGCATCGGTGTGTGTTAGACCTCAGGGCAGATCGCCTCCGGAGGGTCCTGCTCTTATCCCGCCGTCCCAAAGTCGCCGGCTGCGAGACTGGGGTGTTCGGCCCACCTGAGCGGCGGATGGCGGGGGTGAGGGGCAGAAGGTGGGGGTGGGGAGAAGTGCGAAGGCTGGGGTACCTCTGGGGAGGAGGTGGTAGGGGCAGCAGGTTGAAATTTATGCAGCTTGGCTTTGGCCGAGCTTCTCCCAGGGGCTTGGAGTGTGCGTATCAGCTCTGGCGACAGCCCTGTGGGTGTAGCGTATCAACTCCAGCAGCTCTGTGGCCGCAGTGTCTCAGCTTTTACCTGGTGTGAGCATGGAGAGTTGGAGAACTCAGGTTTATGACACAGCCGGGCTCAGTGGAGATCGCTCTCCGGAGCCTGAGCCCCGAAGAGGGGTTTCACAAGGCTTTTATGGGCTACCCCTTGCCGGTCCGTGCTTGGCTGGTGGGACCGGAGTGAGGTCAGGCAAGGTAGTAGATGCAGAAACAAGTTTACAGAAACAGGTGTGTGGAGGAGGGGTGGTGGGGGCAGTTGGCTGGACTTGGTTTAGTCCTCATGGCCGGGGTCTCTCCGTTCTACCTTTTCATGGGGCCATTTTCTCCTACGGGAGGAGTTTGCAAAGTTCAGGCGAACTGACGCTGGTAATAACCAGAACCTCGGCTTTTGTTCAGTCTTGGCTCCAACAGGCTGGTTGGACCTACTGTACACTCACCTTTGAGGGCAGGCCAGGTTCGCTGTGTCTGCAATGAGTCGGATTAACACTGGGCTGTGCTTGGTGAGAGTGAATCTTAATTATTAGAGAGAAAGTTGGAGAGGTTAGGAGTGGGAGACTGGAGGTGGGAGAAAATCTGGGCACACAGACCAGGAGATGGGAGCCCTGGCCACTGGAGGAGGCCAAGGAAGCGGTGGGAGGAGCAGCAGGAGAGGACGTCAGCGGGAAGGTTTGGAAGAGGAAGTTGCGGGGCAGTGCGGGCTGGGGGGCGGAAATCAGGGAGGGGGAGCTCACAGAACCTCCACAGTGTAGCTCACTCTGCAAAGGGGGGTGGGGTGGGGGAGGGGTGGAGGAAAGTTAAGTGAATTTTGTTTTTAAGGTCTTTTTTTTTTTTAATGAGGAATTACATTTTGCAAACTTGCAAACTTGCAAAACGTCCCTGGTCTAATTGTTTTTTTTACATTGTTGTACAATAATAGGGCTTCCTCAGGCTTGGACAAAAGACTTTGGAAGGTACTCCGTGGTGGAAGTGTAGACACAGCCCAGGCTCCTTTTTTCTGGCTAGTCTCCTGAGACTGCTGCGGGGAATGTCACTGACTCACACTACAGGTCTACTTTTGCTGACACTGCTGCTGCTGCTAAAACCCGGGGAGACTCTGCGCTGTGAGTGTCCTGGGATCTGGAGACCTGGCAGGCGGGTGGGGGGGTTCCTGGCAGGTGGTTGCCTGTCTACCTCTTCTTAGGAGGACAGTGATGTCACTTACAGCCAGTATTCAGGGACCCAGCCTAAAGCACTGTCCCTGGTCCTATGTTCATGCGACAGCTCTCCCTGTCCTGACAAGTGCCACCTTCTATCCCCAGAAGCCTTTCCTGAGTACCTGGACCCATTATGAATGTAGCATATGTGGCATGGTGTCTTTTTTCCCTTTTTTGAAACTTTTGTCTCTTCATACAAATTTTAAGTCCCTGGAGGATAATTATGTTATATTTTTGGAACCTCAGAAGTTGTTACACAACACTAAAAACATCTGTCAGATGAAAACATCTGGCAACCCTGTATGTACCTGAAGGATCATGGTGGCTTCCCGGCATCTCCCTAAACCTGAGGCCGTTAAAGGGGAGGCAGGACGGAGACCACAGCAGCCACAGGGGGACCTCCCATGGAGACCCCACCTCTGCAGCCAGGCCCTTCAGGGGGGTCTCTGGGGACACACCTGTGCTTTTGTCTCACAGATGCTCACTCGCTCTGCCTCAACCTAGCTGTTACATCTCAGTCCAGAGCCAGACAGCCTGGTGTGAAGTCCAGGGCTCAATGGACACAAAGCCTCTCCTCCAGTATGACAGTGACAGCAACCAGGTCACAGCTTCGGGCCCCCTGGGGGAGGAGGTAAATGGCACCAAAGCATGGAGCGACTTGACTGGAACCCTGGGAGGAGTGGGCCGAGAGCTCAGGATGGTCCTGCATGTGGTCAACCTGGGGACAGAGAAGACCACGGGTGAGTATGGGGAGGGGGTGGGGGACTGGGGACAGTGAGCAAGGGAGGGGAGCACAGAGCCCATGTGGGGAAGGGGTGTGGTGGGAAAGAACGGGACACGGGTCCCACCTCAGAGCCCCGGGGACCTGCTGGGCAGGACAGGGCAGGTCACAGGCCCCGAGACTGCAGACACATGAGCCCTGGGGGAGGAGGGACCCTGGGGTCGGGATGACTCTGTGTGTGGGGTCGCAGGTGCTCCCCGGCTGCAGGCCAAGCTGTGCTGTCAGCTTGAAGCAGAGCGAGTCACCGCTGCCTCCTGGCACTTCAGCCTCGATGGGCAGACGGCCCTCCTCCTTGACGCCATGGACATGAACTGGACAGTTGTGAATCCCGGAGCCACAGGGATCAAGGAGCAGTGGCAGAAGGACCAGGACCTGGCTGAGTATTTCAGGAAGCTGGCAGTGGGAGACTGTGGTCACTGGCTGAGGGAATTCCTAGGACACTGGGAGAATATTCTGGAGCAGGAGCCCACAGGTAACGGAGCAGGTGTGAGGAGGTGGTAGGTCTCTTCCAAGGTCTAGTGCCTGCCCTCGTGTGGGTGTGAGCACGTTTGTGGGTATAACTGAAAATATGGTGGATGGATGGATGCAGTTCCCATCGTGGCACAGCGGAAACGAATCCAACTAGGAACCGTGAAGTTTCAGGTTTGACCCCTGGCCTCGCTCACTTGGTTAAGGATGGGGCGTTGCCATGAGCGGTGGTGTAGGTCACAGACATGGGTCAGATCTGGCGTTGCTGTGGCTGTGGTGTAGGCCGGCAGCTGAAACTCCGACTGGACTCCTCCCTGGGAACCGCATATGCCACAGGTGCAGCCCTAAAAAGCAGAAAGAAAATATGATGGATGGATGGATGGATGGATGGATGGACAGAGTGACTGATTTCTTGGGGGTCTTCCTGTCTGGAGTCAGTGAATTCATAGCACAGGATTTCCCAGCATCCTCCTTTCCAGCCCACCTCCCTCGGCACAGGAGCCCCCTTCTCCATTAAGCAGAGATCCTGGCCCCCTGCACTGCTACATGGTCCCCAAATCAACATGTGTCCTTGTGCTTCCCCGCTTTCTCTCCTTCCTCTTGCTCTGATCCTTTAACCAGCTCACATGTCACTGACCGAAGCCTTCACCCCTCTTCAGACACAATTGAGCACCCCCAGTTCTGTCCTCCTCAAACGTCTCCCCACAGTGAACATGTCCACGAGAGCGTGATAATCAGACGGACGTCTGCTGTCCCCTCCGTGGACATATGAGCTCCGTGAGCACAGGGCACAAGCCCTGCTCATCCTTCTACTCAGGGTCTGCACAGAATGAGTCAGTACCTGTGGGGGGACATGCGCTGTGTGGGGACAGTAGGTGCTGAGGACAGTGACTTCTCAGGTTTGACAAGGATTTTGCTTTTCTCTTAGTTTTAGAACCACCGCTGGAGCCCTCAGATAACCAGCAGTTACCAGCACGGATCATCCCCCGCTCAGGCCTAACTGTCACTACCATCGTCATCGTCCTCGTCGTCATCGTCGTCATCCTCGTCTTCATCATCAGGAGATGTGATAGGAGATCAGGTACCACAGCAGGGGAGAAGCAGGCTGGCCTCCGGCTCCTGGCCAGCGCGTGTTCTGGGAAGGGCTTAGGAGACATGAGCCCGGCTCTCACCCAAGCCCTGTGCACGGATCCATCTCTACACAGAAATGATGTGCTTCTGTGTCTTGAGCCCCACTCTGCACAGAGGGGCTGGGGGTTACTGGGCTCTTGGGGCAGAAGGGGCTGTGGAGGGGGGACAAGCCATGTATCTATTACCTGGGGGGCGGGGACAGGCAGGGTCTAAGATGTCAAAAGGCTGGGGTGGGTGTGGCTGTGCCCAGGATTCCCCCAATCCTTTGATGAAAAAACGTTTTATTCTCTGATGAGAGCGTAATTTAGCTCCACAACTTTCCCAATGTTCTAAGAGCTGTTCCATCATCTGGTGTTTCTTCTCTGGACCAACCCGTGGTGGCAGAGACTGAGCTTTGAGGACAGGCTGGCTGCTGCATTATTTTCTACTCAGAGGTGGGTTTCCCATGAAGCTAAAGCACCACTCACTTTCCATGACTGTAGATGGGCTCTGACAAGGTCCTGGCTCACAATGTATTAATGTGGTCATTTTGAAGAATTTGCAAAGGTAATGTAAGTTAAAGAGAAAAAAAGTTCAGTCAAGTGCATTAAGTAAGTTAAGAGGGCCAGTTTCACTCTGACGCTCTTTCCGCTGGACTTTCCTCCATGCGAGGTGGAACTGGAGTGCCTGGAGGTTGTTTTTTGTGATGCCGTTCAAAGGCAAATGAGTTAGGAATGTACTTATGTTATGAGGCATATTTTATGTGTTCTCACTTTTACGCTCTTAGGGCTTGTGAGAATTAACAGACGTCTTTTCTATCAGAGGACGTCTTGGTTACTGCATTTTGTTTCTGCTTCGTCTGAGACATCCTCCCCCTCCCTTTCCCTCTTCTCCCAGTACCAGTTTGTTTCTGGGAATGTGTGCCCTGACCTGATCAATGGGAAGGAGACAGGTACACCACCTGCACGAGGGATAAATAGGGAGGAGGGTCTTCTTTGTGAGCACTTTTGAAGGTCCCGCACCCTTCTGCAGAAGTAAAGAGCCTTGTCAATGTCTCCCTGTGTTCATGTGTCTCACTTCCCGACACTGATGATCTGAGCTAGTCATTTTAATTTTCCATCAGATTTGGGGACTCATCCAGGATTCAGGGTCCACTGGAGCATGGAGTCTTAAGGAGGGGAGATGCATCCCACGGCCCTGTTGCGGTGGCCCTGAATTGAGACGTCCGTGCCTGTGAAGTTCAAACCCATGGAGGGTTCTCGACAACGCAGGCAACCGTGGTGGCCAGGCAACTCCGTGCATGGACCAAGGTAGGAAAGATCACTGGTGCAATCGAGTATCCCCTTGGTGGTCTATATGCCTCAAAAGGTCTCGGGTGAGGCCAGTGAATTTGGGTGAAATTGTAAAATCAGGGCACAATTCTCAAAAGGTCTTGGGTGAGACTGGTGATTTCGGGTGAAATCGGAGGATCAGAACATGATCCTGGGGAAATGGGAAGTAAGTCTTCCCAATACCGGAGGATTGAGTGGGGAGTGGGAACCAAATTCCTCCAGACAGTCCTCTGGGATTGATATTAAAGTATTGGGGCGACAATCCATGGATAGAGGACAAAAAGAAGGGACGAATGATTAATATTGTTGTTTTATCTGGACACAGACACCTATTCTCACCCCATCCGTCTTCTGGCCAAAGTTCGGATCGGGTGAGGATTGGGTCTGTCAGCTGCTCATTCAGTTTGTCCAGGACAAGTCACCAGGGTCTCAGGAGGAAATTTATTATGCTCTCTGTTGGCAGCAGGGACCAGTGGTCTTATTTCCCCTCAGAGCACGGGACCAAAAGGGAAATGAGGAAACGCAAGAACATTCTGGGACCTCCTCCCCTCCATGGGACCCCCTTGGCTTGCTGCTGCCACCTGACAATCCCCAAGATGGCACTGGCCCCCCTCCAGCCACAGCCGTCCCTGCCAGGGGAGCTCAGGAAGGGGAGGGACACAGAGCCCACTGCGCAGGCGCAAGCGCAGCCGCTGCTCTGCTCGCAGAGTCAGAACAGGAGGGGGAGGCCGAGCCTGTGGGATCAAAGCCCACCGCCTCAACAAAACCAACGGATACGGCAAGACCTTATTCCAGACTTAGGCGAGAGTTAAAACAATGACAGGAGGATATCCAAAATGTTCCTTTTCCCGCCACTATCCCTAGGGACAGACAAGAAGAGCAGCAAATGCTCTTCCCACTAGGGGAGGTTCCCTTAGGTCGGGGAGGAATAGGATATGTAAATGCCCCTTTAACCAGCACTGAGGTCCAAAATTTTAAGAGGGAATTAGAGCCATTGCTGGAGGACCCATACAGGGTATCGGATCAAGTGGATCAGTTCCTTGGACACGTCTGTACATGGTCCAAGTTAACATCTATTGTGAACATTCTATTTTCTGGGGAGAAAGAGGGATGACTCGAAGGGCAGCCATGGCCTCTTGGGAGCAAACCCACCCTCCCCAGCTGGGGGAAGTTGGGGTGGAAACCAAATTTACCAACAAGGACGCCAGGTGGGACAATAACAGTGCCTTCCACTGGGGGCATATGATGGACTTGAGAAATCTCATAATTCAGGCAATTAGAGATGCCGTACCTAGGAATCAAATATATCTAAGGCATTTGAAGTACAACAAGGTAAAGGGGAGGGACCAACTAAGTTTTTGGAAAGACTCAGAGCTTGGATGAAAAGATATGGTGGAATAGATGCCACCGACCCTTCAGGAAAGGGCATGCTCAGACTTCATTTTGTAACTAATAGTTGGCCAAATACTTAAAAAAAAAAAAATAGAGGATTGGAAAGATAAACCATTAGAGAGCTTACTAAAAGAGGCACAAGAAGTTTATGTGAGAAGGAATGGGGAATGGAATTCTATTTTATCAAGGGGAAAGAAGACTAGGTCTGTCTTCTAGCTTGTTTTAAATGGAAAGTAGCGGACAAACTAATGGATATAGAAAGTGCTGGAAAGTTTGTGGGAAGTAGACATTGAGAGAAGGGTTATACATTGTCAGAACTAAGTTTAAAATAGGTTTAATTACGTTAATTTTAAAATAAGCTGGTGCAAAACTTGAACTTGGCTCTTTAAGAAAACAAAGTTTCCTTGGAATGCTACTTTGATAACAGATTATTTAATGTTCTTTGAAGTGATCTGCTGTATTTGCTTTTGAGATCTCTTGTAAGAAAAAGAGTATTATCCACAGTGGCCTATGATTCTATCTGACCAAATTAAACAAAAAATGATTTATTTATAAATACTATCAAATTCTAATTAAAGTGCTTTTAACTCAACTAACTTTAGAATGCTTTACAGGACCCTTGAGTGAGACATTCAAAAGAAAAAAGTTAAATTTACTAAAATTATTTGGAATGTTAAAATACTTAGAGAACATTATCAAATAAGTGATAAATCTCAGATTACATAGAAAAATAGATGTTTTTAATATAGATATTCTAAAACTTTTACAGTATCTGAAATTGGATATGTACTGGTACTATGTTATAATTCTTTTTTTTTCTAGTTATTTCAAAATGTTATGTCACAACAGTAACCAAGTTTTATTGTCAATTTGCATTACAATCAGATTTAAAATGTACCTTAAGTCTTTTGTCACTGTTATATTAATGACTTTACTCCGATACCTTTGCAAAAATATTTCCTCTTCAAGAGGATCTATAAAAAGAACTTTTTAAAGAAATACAAGTTTCTGACTTTCAGACCTTAATGATGAACTGGGTAAGAAATTAAAAAATTCTAAAAGGAAATGTGATAATTTCATAAACAGTTAAACAAAAAGGATTAGTTACATTGGACTGTGTGAACTGGTAAGTATGGTTATAATTTTATGGTTTCTATTTAAAATAATACTGGCTTTTAATCTGTGTTTTCTAGGGATAAAGAAATTCTCCCTAACAAGCAATTTGGTAAATTATACCTTTGTAAGCAGAATTGAAATATTTCTCTCCTCTCTACCTGATTTCTTCAGAGAATGGAAACTCTCAGGTTCCCAGAAGTTCTGTCAGATAAATTAGGAAGGCCATGTTGTATGTAGCCTGTAGAAACCTCAAGGTATTTGGGTTTTTAAAAGGGAAGGAATTCACCTAGATCTCTAAGATAAAAATCTTTAAGACAAGCCCTTGGCATGACTTTCTTAGCCCTGAAATGCCTTTTAAAAGCTTAGTCTAAGATTCCTTATAAAGTTCTAACAAAGCAAATTTTTAGAAAACCCTATATGATCAATTTTACTCATGTAAATCATCAGGCCAAGGTTGTTGACACCAGACTTAATTGGCAAATAAATTAGTCTTGGTTTGGCTAATATTTGATAAAAATGAGAGTAATTTTAGAGAAGAAGAAATGTTTCAATGAACACCTGCTAAATCTGTTAATCTCATTCTCTTAATTGTGGTCAGTATTACTAAGACTTACTTCCTAGAGAGTTCTTTGCTATTATGTCATACTGCAGCAAAGTTTAACTGAGCTTCTGAAAGAACATTCTAAGCTTGTTTCTAAAGTTGATCTTAGTGATCTATTTTGGAAAAAGATCAGATGCCCCCGAACCTGCAACAAGGGGACTATGTATACTAAAAAGGACATAATATAAAAGGACAATTTCCAAGCTTGTAGAGGAAGGCCCCGATCCTTTACTATGGAGCCAGCAGGAGGTACAGCAATTTTGGGATTTAAGAGAGGTGCTGACAGGTGCCCCTCTTCTGGCTCTACCACCCTTTGAAGAACCTTTTCATTTATTTCTAAGTATGGGCCAGGGAACTTGGGGGATGCCACTAGCTGGCAGCCTTCCTTTGCTGCCTCCTGGACTCTGTCACCAGAGGATGGCCTGAGTGCATACAGGCAGTAGCTGCCACTGCCCTATTAACTGAAGGAAACAGAAAACTCAGCTTTGGAGGAGGGCTGTGAGTATAAAAACAGGATACTGGTTGAAATGGTTAAAATATTCTGTGGACACACTACACAAAGGCAGCTGTTATACTTGCACCACAGGGAGATGGGAGGCCCAAGTGGTTCCCTTTCCTCTGGGATGGTCATCAGACCCACAGGGGCTTGAAGGTATGATGGCCTTCTTCCAGGACAAAATGGCTTGAAATAAAGAATCCAGTTGGACTTTGTCACTGCTATTCCCTGAGGTCAAAAGGTCTGTGGGTCAGCCCCTGAGAACTGTTCAGCAGCCAAATGAAACATCAACTTCTTGTGTCTAAAACGACAAGAGGCAAAGGTGACTTTCTTAGGCAACCTGACCAGGTGCAATGAAAGCTGGTCCTACATCACCCCCGACAATAAATCCAAGTTCCAAATGCCTTGGTCAGATGTCTGGTGATATTGTGGGAGTCCACTAATGGGCACTCTTCTGGAAAATTAAAGTGACACCTGTACTTTGGTGCAATTGGCCATCCCTTTCACCCTGGCATTTAGGCCCCAATCTCAAACTCAGCCAATCCTGAGGGAATGAGACATCACCCCAAGGGCAGGGGTGTCCTTTGACCCCCCCCCCCAGGTCTATATTGACTCAATGGGTGTTCCACAGGGTGTTCCAAACAATTTTTTTTTTTTGTCTTTTTTGCTATTTCTTGGGCTGCTCCCGCGGCATATGGAGGTTCCCAGGCTAGGGGTCGAATCGGAGCTGTAGCCACTGGCCTACGCCAGACCCACAGCAACGAGGGATCCGAGCCGCGTCTGAGACCTACACCACAGCTCACGGCAACGCCGGACCCTTAACCCACTGAGCAAGGGCAGGGACCGAACCTGCAACCTCATGGTTCCTAGTTGGATTCGTTAACCACTGCGCCACGACGGGAACTCCTTTTTTTTTTTTTTTTTTTTTGTCTTTTCCAAACAAATTTAAGGCAAGAAATTAGGTAGCTGCCATGTTTGAATCTGTTCTTTTTTGGTGTTCAACCATAAACAAAAACATTGATTGGATAAACTACATCTATTACAATCAACGAAGATTCATTAATTACACTAGAAATGCCATTAAAGAAATGGCCAAACAGCTAGGTTCAACTAGTTGGATGACATGGGAAAACAGACTTGCTTTAGACATGATGCTGACAGAAAAGGGTGGGGTCCATGCAATGACTGATATCCAGCGCTGTACATTCATTTCCAATAACACTGCCCCAGATGGCACCATCACCAAGGCCCTACGTGGACTAATGATCTTGGCAGATAAACTTTCAGAAAATTCTGGTATTAATGACCTCTTCACAGACCTTTTAGAAAATTGGTTTGGAAGATGAAAGGGACTAATAGCTTCAATCCTTACCCCTCTAATTGTGTAGTTAGTGTCCTTGTCCTAGTTGCATGTTGTGTAATTCCTTGTGCCAGGGGACTTATTCAAAGATTAATAAAGCTGCCTGACAAAACAACTGGGACCCCCTCCCCACCAAGCCAATATGCTTCTGATGGGCACAATAGAACATAAAAGTCAAACTATGCTCAAAGAGTTTGAAGAAAATAATATTTGATAAAGAAATAAAAGGGGGAAATTGTGAAAATTAACATACGTCTTTTCTATCAAAGGATGTCTTGATTACTCCATTTTGTTCCCTCTTCATCTGAGACACCCTCCTCCATCGCCCTATTTTCCTGGTAAAAATTTGTTTCAAATTAGCTGACTGAGAAGAATGTGAGCCCTGACCTGACCAATGGGAAGGGGACAGGTATACCATCTGCATTAGGGAGCAATAGGGAGGGTCTTTTCTTCTTTGAGCACACTTTTTGAGTACGTGTGCCCTTCTTCAGAAGTAAAGAGCCTTGTCGAGATCTCCCCGTGTTCATGTGTCTCACCTTCTGACACTGACAATCCAAGCCAGAGTCATTTTAATTCTCCAGCAGGCCAGAATTGTGTTCCTCTGAATTTCTGTGTTAAAACTCTAATCCCCAGGGCCTCAGAATATGACTGGACTTGAAGACAAGGCCTTTAAAGAGATAATAAGTTTAAAATGAAGCCGTTAGGAGACAGGATTAAGATGGCATAATAGAAGGATTGGAGCTCACCTTCTCTCATAAAAACAACAAAATTACAACCAAATGCTGAACAACCTTCAACCAAATGGACTGGAAACTTTTCAAAAAGATATCCTGCTCCAGAAGACAAAGAGGAGGCCACATCACAAGGTAGGAGAGGCATTATGGGATATAAGCAACCCCATACTTCCTGGGTGGGAAGCCCACAGACTGGAAAGTAACTGTATCACAGAGACTCACTCACAGGAGTGAGAGTTCTGAGCCCCATATCAAGTCCTCAGGCCTTGGGATCTAGCACTGGGAGAAAGAGCCCTCGGAGCATCTGGCATTGAAGGCCAGTGGGGCTTGTGTGCAGGAGCTCCAAGGGAAAGGAGAAATGGAGACCCCATTCTTGAAAGGTGCACACAGACTTTCATGTGCACTGGGTCCCAGGACAAAGCAGCAGCTCCACAGGAATCTGGGTCAGACCTGACTGCAGTTCTTGGAGGATCACCCACTGGGAAAACAGTGGATGACTGTGGCTTGTTGTGGGGGAAGGACATTGGAGGCAGACCTCTTGGGAATATACATTCTCATGTGTTTCTCTGGAGGTGGCCATTTTGGGAAAATCTGGCCCCCTCATCAGTGCTGAGAAGCCCCAGGCCAAACAATAATCCAGGTGGGATCACAGCCCCATCCATTAGTAAACAGACTGCTTAAAGACCCACCAGGTACACAGCCACCTCTAATCTCATCTAGAGACAAAGCCCCACCCACTAGAGGGATAGGAATCAGCCCCACCTACCACTGGGCAGTCTCTCCCATCAGGAAGCTGACAGCAAGCCCATACCAACTTTAGCCACAAGAGCAGCAGACATTACAAGTAAGAGAGGCTACACCTCTATTGTCTGCAAAAAGGAGATGACACCAAAAACCTGTAAAAATGAAAAGGCAGAGAACCAAAACTCAGATAAAAGAGAAAGAAACAGCCACAGAAAAACAGCTAAGTGATCTGGAGATTATCAGCCTCCAGGAAAAAGACTTTAGACTGTTGATGCTGAAGATGATGCAAGACATTGGAAATAAACTGGAGGCAAAGACAGATTATTTACAGGAAACACTGAGCAAAGAAATACAAGGTTTAAAACCTAAGCAAGCAGAGATGCAAAACACAATAACTGAAATAAAAAATTCATTAGAAGCAACAAATAGCAGAATACAGGAGGCAGAAGAGTGTATAAGTGAGGTGGAGGACAGACTAGTGGCAATTACTGATGTGGAACAGAAAAGAGAAAAAAGATTGCAAAGAAATGAAGAGAGTCTCAGAGAACTCTGGGACAACATTAAACGCACCGACATCTGTATTATAGAGGTGTTAGAAGGAGAAGAGAGAGAGAAAGGGACAGAATATTCCAAGAGATAATAGCTGAAAACTTCCTTAACATGGGAAAGGAACCCTTCACTCAAATCCAGGAAGCACAAAGAGTACCATATAAAATAAACCCAAGGAGGAACACCCCAAGACACATATTAATCAAACTGACCAAAGTTAAAGACAAAGAGAAAATCTTGAAAGCAGCTAGGGAAAAGAAACAAATAACATACAAGGCGACCCCAATCAGGTTATCCGATCAGGTTATTGGCAGATTTTTCAGTAGAAACTCTGCAGGCGAGAAGGGAATGGCATGTTATACTTAATGTGATGAAAGGAAAAACCCTCCAACCAAGATTACTTTACCCACAAGGCTCTCATTCAGATTTGAAGGAGCCATCTAAAGCTTTAGAGATAAGCAAAAGCTAAGAGAATTCAGCAACACTAGACCAGCTTTACAACAAATACTAAAGGGACTTCTCCAGGCACAAAAGAAAAGGCCACAACTAAAACAAAAATACCACCATGACAAGGCTCATCAGTAAAGGCATATATACAGTAAAAGTAGGAAATCATTCATGCACAAATATGCTACCAAAATCAGAAATCGTGAGAAGAGGAGGGTACAAATGCAGGACACTGGAGATGCACTTGCAATTAACAGACCAACAACTTAAAACAATCTTGTATATATATAGACTCCTGTATCAAAACTTCAGGGTAACTGCAAACCAAAAATCTACAATTGATATGCACACAAATAAGAAAAATCAACTCAAATACAACACTAAAGATAGTCATCAAACCACAAGAGGAGAGAACAAGAGGAGAGGGAAGAAAAAAAGAACAATGAAAACAAATCCAAAGCAATTAATAAAATGGCAATAAGAACATACACATCAATAATTACTTTAAATGTAAATGGACTAAATGCCCCAACCAAAAGACATAGACTGGCTGAATGGATACAAGAACAAGATCCACATATACGTTGTCTTCAAGAGACCCACTTCACTTCTAGGAACACATACAAATTGAAAGTGAGAGGATGGAAGAAAATATTCCATGCAAATGGGTATTGCCCTAATCCAATCTGATTGGTGTCCTTATAAGGAGATTAAGCAGGAGTTTCCAGCCATGATGCAGGTTCTATTCTTGAGCTGGCACAGGGGTTAAAGGGTCCAGCATTTTTGCAGCTCTGGTGCAGATCACAACTGTGCCTCAGATCTTATCTCTGGCCCAGGAACTCCATATGCTGCTGGGAGGCCCAAAATGAAAAACAAAACAAAACAAACAAACAAAAAAAAATGAAAAAAACAAAAACAGAAGAAGATGAGGCAGAGGCAAGTATGTTACATGGAAGGCCATGTGAAGATACTGAGAGATGTCCATCCTCAAACCAAGGAGAGCCTTCAGAAGAAACCCAGCCTGCCAACACCTTGATTTTGGACCTGAATCCTCCAGAACAATTATATTTTGTTATGGAGCCAGTGATGTATATATTATACTAACAATGAAAGATCAGAGAGTAAAATTAGGGAAACAATCCCATTTACCATTGCATCCAAAAGAATAAAATACTTAGGAATAAACCTACCTAAAGTGACAAAAGATCTGTATTCTGAAAATTATGACGCTGATGAAAGAAATCAAAATGACACAAATGGATGGAAAAACATACCATGCTCTTGGATTGGAATAATCACTATTGTCAAAATGACTATACTACCCAAGGCAATCTACAGATTCAGTGCAATCCCTATCAAATTACAAAGGACATTTTTCACAGAACTCGAACAGAATATTTTAAAGTTTGTTTGTAAGCACAGAAGACCCAGAATAGCCAAAGGCATCCTGAGAAAGAAAAAATGGAGCTGGAGGAATCAGGCTCCCTGACTTCAGACTATGCTACAAAGCTACAGTCATCAAAACTGTATGGTACTGGCACAAAGATAGAAATACAGATCAGTGGAACAGGACAGAAAGTCCAGAATTAAACCCATGTACCTACAGCCAACTAATCTATTATGAAGGAGGCAAGAATATATAATGGAGAAAAGGCAGCTCCTTCAACAAGTGGTGTTGGGGAAACTGGACAGCCACATGTAAAAGAATGAAATTACAACACTTTCTAACACCACACACAAAAATAAACTCAGAATGGATAAAAACCTAAATATAAGACCATAGACTATAAAACTCTTAGAGGAACGCTTTCTGACATCAACCATAGCAGTATCTTTTCACATCCACCTCCTAGAATAATGACAATAAAAATGAAAATAAAGAAATGGGACTTAATAAAACTTAAAAGTTTCTGCACAGCAAAGGAAACCACAAATAAAACAAAAAGATAACCCACAGAATGGGAGAAAATCTTTGCAAATGAAGCAACTGACAAGGGATTATTCTCAAAAATTTATAACACCTTCTGCAGCTCAATACCAAAAATATGAACAATCCCATCAAAAAATGGGCAGAAGATCTAAATAGTTCAGTTCTCCAAAGAAGACATACAGAGGGTCAAAAAACACATGAAGATATGTTCAATATCACTAATTATTACAGAAATGCAAATCAAAACTACTATGAGGTACCACCTTACACCAGCCAGAATGGCCATCATCAAAAAGTCTACAAACAATAAGTGCTGGAGAGGGTGTGGAGAAAAGGGAACCCTATAACACTGTTGGTGGGAATGTACATTGGTGCAACCATTGTGGAAAATAGTACAGAGATTCCTCAGAAAACTAAAAAAAGAATTACCATTTGATCCAGCCTCCCACTCCTGAGCATTATCCAGAGAAAACCATGACTTGAAAAGCTGCATGTACTCTAGTGTTCATTGCAGCACTATTTGCAATAGCCAAGACATGGAAACAACCTAAATGCCCATAAACAGAGGAGTGGATCAAGGAGATGTGGTACATATTCACAATGGAATATTTCAGCCATTAAAAGGAAAGAAATAAAGGCATTTTTAGCAACATGGATGGACCTAGAAATTATCATTCTAAGTGAAGTTAGTCAGACAAGGAGACACCAACATCAAATGCTATCACTTACATGTGGAATCTTAAAAAAGGACACAATGAACTTTGCAGAACAGATACTGACTAGCAGACTTTGAAAAACTTATGGTTTCCAAAGGAGATAGGTTGGGGGTTAGGGGGATGCACTGAGGGTTTGGGATGGAAATGCTATAAAATTTGGTTGTGATGAACATTGCCCATCTATAAATATAACAAAATTCACTTAGTGAATAAAAAAATAAAACATAAAATGAAGCCATTAGGGTATTGCCCTAATCCAATCTGATTGGTGTCCTTATAATAAAATAAAGCAGGAGTTTCCACTGTGGAGAAGCTGGGATGCAGGTCTTACCTTCGAGCTGGCATGGGGGTTAAAGGGTCCAGTGTCGTTGCAGCTCTGGCATAGATCACAACTGTGCCTCAGATCTTATCTGGCCCAGGAACTCCATATGCTGCTGGGAGGCCCAAAATGAAAACAAAAACAAAAACAAAAAACAAAAACAGAAGAAGAAGAGGCAGAGGCAGGTATGTTGCATGGAAGGCCAAGTGAGGACACTGAGAGATGTCCATCCTCAAACCCAGGAGAGCCTTCAGAAGAAACCCACCCTACCAACATCTTGATTTTGAACCTGAATCCTCCCAAACTGTGCAACAAAATGTCTTTTGTTGAAGCCTCCCAGTCTGTGATATTTTGTTATGTCGCCTGTGATGTATATATGTATATGATATAATAGGAAGTATATATTTGATCTTAGTCCTCCTCCCTGGCACACAGTTTCTAAAACCCACATATTTTGTGTCAGGAGTGTTGTGAGTACTGAAAAATAATTTTTGTTTACCGACCGAGCTGACTCATACATACATTCAGACAGAAACCAGTCAACTGTGCTAGCAGGCTGGCTATCACAACACAAAGATATGGACTACAGGTTGAATTAAAGTGTGAACATGGTATTAGCACATTCGCATGTTGTATCAACATGTTAATGCATAAACATGCACCCAATACAGAAGGATAGGATGATATATTCACAAATGGAATATTACAAAGCAATAAATAAAGAAGAAACTACTTTTGCAAAAACATGAATGGCTCAAAAAAAGGATGTTGAATCCAGCATTTGTCTCTGTGGCAGTGTGAATTCAACCCCTGCCTGACCTGTCTCAGTGGGTCAAGGATCCATGTTGCCATAGCTGTGGCGTAAGTCTAAGCAGTGGTTCAGATTCAGTCTGGACCTGGGAACTTCCATATGCCAAAAAAAAAAAAAAGATGTTGAGACACAAATTCCAGGCACAAAGGAATACATACACAATGATTCCATTTATATACATATCAACACAGGCAAAACTTGGTAATAGAATTCATGATTGGGTAACGATCTATAAGTTAATCTCACAGGTGATTGTGCAGGTGAATTTCACCACTATATATAAGAGAGATAACTAATAAGTACCTACTTATAGCCTGGGGAAATTCAGCCAATATTCTGTAATTATCTACATGGGAAAGACTCTGAAAATGAGTGAATATATGTAAACTTATAACTCATTTTGTTGTACACATGATCCTAACACAACATTGGAAGTTAACTCTACTCAAAGAAAGCAAAAAATAAGAAGTAACAAAATAAATTAAGCTTACCATATAAGATTTGTGCACTTTAAAAAAATAGAAAAAAAATCAGTAAAACCAAGAGCTGGTTCTTTGAAGGATTAAACAATACTGACAAACCTCTGACCAGGCTCCCCAAGAAGAAAAATGAGATAACCCAAATAAATGAAATTGAAAAGGAGAAATCTCAGCTGATACTGCCTAAATACAAAACCATAAGAGAAAACCATGAACAAGTATACGGCAACAAATTTGACAACCTAGAAGAAATGGGCAACTTTCTAGACACAGTCAACCCACTGAAACTGAATCAAGAAGAAATAGATAAAATGAACAGACTGATCACTAGAAGTGAAATTGAATATGTAATAATAATTAAAAAAACCAAACAAACTCCCTACAAACAGATGTCGAGAATCAGATGGCTTCACAGGTGAATTCTACCAAACAGACAAAGAATAATTTAAACTGATCCTTAAACTCTTCCAAAATATTGAAGAGGGGGAAATACTCTCAGGGACATTCTGTGAAGCCACCATCACCCTACCAAAACCAAAGACACCATCAAAAAAGAAAACGATAAGTCAATATCTTTGATGAATACAGATGTACACATTCTCAACAAAATTTTAGCATACTGCATCTAACACGTAAAAAAGATCATACCCACCACCAAGTGGGATTCATCCCAAGTTCATAAGGATAGTTCAGTATACACAAATAAATCAATGTAATACACCACATTAATGAAAGAAAATTCATAAAAACACATGATCACCTCAATAGATGCAGAAAAAGGATTTGGCAAAATTCAACATGCATTCATGATAAAAACTCTTACCAAAGTGGGTATAGAGGGACCATATCTCAACATAATAAAAGCCACTTGGGACAAACCCACAGCCAATATACTACTTCATGGAGAAAAGCTGAAAGTCTTCCCACTAAAATCTGAAACAAGACAAAGGTGCTCTCCTTCCACTTTTATTTGATATAGTATTGGTAGTTCTGGCCTCAGCAGTCAGAGAAGAGAAAGAAAGAACATGTATCCAAATTGGGAAGGATGAGGTAAAATTCTCATTATATGCAGATGTCATAATACTATATATAGAAAACCCTAAGTTCTCCACACAAAAACTACTAGATCTGAGCAATGATTTCAGCAAAGTAGAAGGATCCAAGATCGACATTCAGAAATAGGTTGCATTTGTGTATTCTAACAAAGAAATATCAGAAAAGAAATGTAAAATGAAACCCAATACTTTTCAAAATTGCACCAAAAATGTAAATACCTAGGAATAAACCTGACCAAAGAGGTGAAAGACACTGAGAACTCTAAAACAGTAAAAAAGGAAATTAAACAGGATACAAAGAAATGGAAAGACAGCCCATGCTCTTGGATTGGAAAAATTAATATAGTTAAAATGGTCATACTATGCAAAGCAATCTCCAAAAAATAGATCTCATTTCTTTTTAGAATAACCCTGAAACTGAATTTGGACATGGCACTTCGCAGAGACTTGTAGCCATGTAATCAGTTGTCTAATTTTATCTAAGTATGTTTTAACCTTTAAATGTTATATTAACATATGAACAACAGGAGCTACTGGTCATATATAGGTCTCCTCTGTTTTAATTAATGTATGACCTAAATTTCATTGTCTAAAAATGCAGTAGTTACAAGGGGAGACCTAAAAATGTAAGGCTGCATCTACCAGCTGCCAGTTGATGCTGCTTTGAGAAGGGTTGGTAGCATCAAGTTTGACACAGTGCATAAACCTTAAGATCTTAGCAGTATAAGGACATGTCTGAAATTATTCCCATATTACTTGGTATTACCTTGGATGTCTGAACCACAGTTATTCCACTGTGACTTTTAATAGTACTTTTTCCTCAATACTGGCCAAGGCAGGTGTTAATGATTTTAGTGCTTGTCTAGGTATGAGAAGACGCAAGCATTTGGGTTCATAAGATCCTTACCTGAAAATATCTGAAGGCCTGTTTTACAGCTTTTTCCTATCAAACAGAGTGCCTTATTTCTGAGTTCCACCCTGAACTCCTTTTGAGGAGTGTTGAAGTTCAGCAACTTCAGTACCTCATGATTTAATCCTTGTAGAGGCAGGTGACAAGTGCCAATTTTCAGTTGGCATGGCCTCCTCATGGTTATACATTGGACTATGGTTTGGGAGGCATTTTGTGCCCATTTTGTCCCACAGTGCTAGGCATGCTCATTCCCAGGTTTGGCAAAGATCTCATTGTCAGGCCACTCAATGTTTTATTAACGATCTAGGCCTTATTCACAGTAGCCAGAGTCTCTGGACCACCTGTCTTACTAGTCTCTTATGGTCCAGGAACATATTTCCTCTTGTTGTTTCTTCTCATAGAGTTACACTGTTACGATTATTAATATCCTATGGGATGGGACTATATATCATTTCATCAAAGACTCAGTTACACATTTGGCAATGCAAGAAACAATTTTGTAAACAGTTAATAAAAAGTAATACAGCTTGCAGTACCAATAAAGTCACAAGTAAGAATTCAGCTTAGGAACTTTTTTGGGTGTAGCCCAGTATATCTCCAGGTTGTCTGGATTAGTCTGTTTTATGCCAGTCCTTATCTTTATGGGAAATTATATATTGGCATTGTCCATAAGTCATTCAGCCCAATTATTTAGTGTTATTAGGCTGGTTACCCCTAGTGTGGTTTAATTGTTCCTAACATAAGGAAGCCTTTAACTTAAATGAGCATAGCCTAGTGTTAACCACATAAATCTACACCATAATTGTAGGGAGTTATATTCCTTGGCTGAAGTCTTGCTTGTTGCTCTGATCGAGCCGGAGTAACCCTTGGAAGAAAATTGATATATATGGCTAGGGTTAGAGCAGGTATTATTTACCTTTCAGGAGACAGCCTTTTTATTTACCTAATAAGGTTGCTCAGAACCCAAAGGTCTCCAATTTCTGGAGTGACCAGGCAGAGAGAAAAGAAAAATGCTTAAATTTTACCCACAATTGCAAAATACCAAATTGTTGTAATTCATTAAGTAGCTTGAAGGGAAGATCTTTTCTATATTTGAAAAATAAAGATTAAAAGCCAGTACTACGTCAAAAAGTCATAAAACTTATAATCATATTTAGCAGTTTTTTTAACCCCATGTGATTAATTTTTATTCTGTTCAAGTCCAGTTTTTTTTTTTTTTCCATTAGTTCTGTTGACCTTGCCTGATGATTGAGGATGATGATAACTGATAATTTCAAGACGTTTGAGAAACTTTTTGTTAAGGCTTAATGGTTTGTCCAGTGAAGTGGGTGCCTTGATCACTGGTGATTATAGGAAGTATACCCCAAGTGGAAAACACATTTTAGAATCGCTTTCTTTTCATTGTGAGTGCTTCAGCCCTACAGCCAGGGAAAGCTTTAACCCATCAAATAAAAATGAGGTTTCCCAGGGAGTCAGGAAGAGCCAAGTGGCCATCTTGGATTTCCCACAACCACAACTGTTTAATTCACAGCTACTGGTTACCCATTTTAAATGCCCCCATTGAAGAGGAGACTGTTGCCATGTTACAAGGACACCAGATGGCAAAAGTCTGACAATGAGAGGTTAATTTTTCATAGAAATGGAATGTATTTTATCTACATGTGCTGTAATCTTTTATGTGACAATGTCCCTCTTATAATTTAATCTGTAAAGTAATCCCAGTTAGTTTAATATTTTTCTGGGATGCCTCAGGGGGGCCTCTGAAGCACCTCAAGTTAGCTAGAGAGTCAAAAGAACTTTAGAATTTGACACTTGGAAAATTTGTTAAAAACATCGAAAGGTTTGAAAATACTTGGTCAAACAGAATCATAGACTATTGTGAAATAACACTTATTCACTCAACCAAAGTGACAAAAGATCTTAAAAGCAAACACAAATCACTTAAAGGCAAAGAAATTCACACAGTCTGTTCCCAAAGGCAGCATGCTAAGAAAACCAATCCAAGTCTTGCTTCCACCCACTCCCAACAAAATCCATGTAGCCAACCAAACTTCCCTTTCCGCAAAACTTCTACAACTTTCCTAGTCCCTATTAGACATCCCTTATTTTTCCATCCAAAACAACCAGCTGTAAGACAGACTCACTTTCTTTTTCTCTTAAAATGAAATTCCATTCCTCATACCTGCCTTACCGAAAACATACATCCTCCCTTCCTTAAGCAACTAAGAACTGTCTTTTGTATCAGGACTCTGCAGATTAGTAAACATAAATACCATTAATTTCTTAAAAATATGTGCTTTTTATATGGAATGTCTCAGGGTGGCACCAAATATATTCATCAGTAGTCCCAAATAACTTTAGTTTCTCTGTTTATTAATTGGTGTCTCATTATCTTAAATTATATTTCATTGGTTTATAGCTGAAAGCACTCTGATTCTGGAGAATGTACTTCAAGGGGCTGCATGTAGGAAACAAATTTGAGTTTCCTGTAGCTGGAACAGGTACACCCAAGACAACTGCAAACATACAAGCAAAGAACAAAATCTGATTCCTGCAGGAGAAAAACAAAAGGATGAAGTCCAACAATTTTTCTTTCAATTTTCTGGGGAAGGATCTCTCTTTTTAACAAGAAACAATATGTAAAAGGAAAGACAGAGAATCATAACCATGTTTGTCATGGCAATTTACCTGGCAAATGCAAAAATCAAAAGTAACAATTGGAATAAGTTAAATTTACGTGCTTGAGTATTTATTTATTTATTTATTTATTTATTTATATTGCTTTTTAGGGCCACACTCATGGCATATGGAAGTTCCCAGGCTAAGGGTTGAATCAGAGTTGTAGCTGCTGGCCTACACCACAGCCACAGCAACATGGAATCCAAGCCAAGTCTGCAACCTATGCCACAGCTCACAGCAATGCTGGATCCTCAACCCACTGAGTGAAGCCAGGGATTGAACCCGTGTCCTCATGGATACTACTCAGGTTCGTTACCACTGAGCCACGACGGGAACTCCCACTTAGTTAAGTTTAAAAGCCTCTTTCTATTTTTTGTCCCTCTTGGCTTGATGTTCTACTAATTAACCCAAGGCCAAAGTCTTAGGCAAAGTGGGGTATGTTTCTATTTCAAGGGCATGATAAGAGTTACTGCTAGGAGTAGGGGAAGCTCAGTCCCCCCCCCCCCCCCGGAGAATTGGGAGAAGTTGGAAGAGGATCCTTTAGAATGTCAGGAGAGTTTTTGATTCCTCAGGTATTTGATTTAAAGGAGCCACATAAAGCAAGTCTGGTAAAGAGCCATAAAGGCCTGAACATAGGGAGCCTCAGTCCGTGTCCCATCCTGTGGCAATGAAGATCTAATTGTAAAACAGTAGACCCATTTTCCGGCCATTTTCCCACCATTCCCCAGATTATATAAAGACCAGGCAGTGTTAAGACCTAAGTTTTCCTTTCTTAGCCCACCTGGTTTAGAAAGGAGATCCTCCCATTTAGGTAACCTGCAACCAAGAATAAGGAGCCCTCCTAGAAATGAAGTCCAGAATCTTGGAAACATTACCTAGGAGGCACTGAAGGCGATTCAGAGCATCCCATGAATTCCCTTCATTTCCAGTTGTGGATGGGGTTTGGAGCATTCCCCATTCCCCCATCGATTCCTGACCAGACGTCTCTGGTCATCCTTGGCACCTCGTGCAAGGTACCCTCTCTTCCTATATGAGGAGGATATTCGGACCAATGCAGAGCAGTTGCCACGATGTCCCTGGGCGGGGAGGGGGTGGGGGGATCTGTTGTCTATAACAGTGCACGGGTGGCCAAGGCCTGGGATGAAGGGGGGACTCCTGGAGGCACTGGAGTTGGCCACAGTGGAAAATGCCACCGGCGTCAGGACCTGAGGACCAAGAGCTTGGAGTGTTCCCATAGGGGGTTCTGGAGATAGAGTAAGGTCAGAGAGGAAACAGTAGAAAAACCCAGTCTGTAACCTTGTTTGTTCGCCAGCTAAGGTGAAATTGAAGGGGACCTATGGATTTTATCTGACACTGAAAACAATGACTTTGGTAGTGGTGAGAGAGCAGTTAAGTCCAGAAAATCTTTTCCCAAGGAGACACTAAAGCATTAGGTAAGAAAGAAACCTTGCCATCCAGGTGAAGTAGGAGAGACAGTTGCAGAGGAGGGTAAGGGATGGTGCACGCTGGAGGGATGGGCAGCGGGGGCGGAGGGTGGGGAGGGGGCAGATGCTTAAAGTCAGCAAGGGCGGTAGCAGCACATGTGGGCTGTGGTACCAAAGAGGAGGTTGTAAGAAGAGCCCTCAGAGCCTGGGGTATAATTTTTTGTGCCCACAAAACAAAGTGTGGCTTGTAGCAGACTGTAACTTGCTGGAGGCGGCATGCACCAAGCTATGATTCCCAGAGAGTGGCACTCATGCTGGAGGTTTAGTTTTGGCAGAGGACTAGAGCCAGGGGGTTCACCTGATAGCAGGAAAAAGAGGGAGAAGGAGAGAGAAAGAAGACCCTTTGGGCTCCTTCACATTTGGAAATTGTGTCTCCACCAGATCCCAAGGACAGTTTCAGCTGCCACCCAAGTGTTATTTGAATCTGCATGGCCTGGGGAATAACCCCTTTCACACTTGAACTTTCAGCTGTAACACAGCGAGCAGACTGGAGTTTTATGCCCTGTAGGTCTTAGAAATGAACCAAAGCAGAGAATAAGAGCAAGGAGTACTTGTGACAGCAAAAGAAAGAGGGAGAAAGAGAGAGTCAGAGAAAAGCCAGGAGATCTCAAGCCACAGGCAGCTGAGTGAGACCTGCAGCTGACCCTGAAGTTTTTGGGCTTCTGCACCAAATGATCTCAGAGAGACAACAGTGATCTTGCTTCCTGGCTTGAAGCAAGATCTTAATTCAGGAATTAAACCTGGGCAGCCTGGGTGAAAACCAGGAATCCTGGCCACTAGACCAGCTAGAGGCTAAAAGCTGAATTGCTCTGATTCTTGCCCCCTGGTAAAGGCAAGAGTGTTTCAAAGAGGCAAAGATTGTACAAAGTTTATTGTCAGAAACACAGGACAATATGTGGGAGAGCAACCAGAGTATTATCCTATTTATCGAAGGCAGAAGCAAAGCAGTAATACACACTCAAAGGAGCGGGGGTGTGGGTGTCCCCCTGAATGAGGAGCATGGCAGAGAGGTGATTTAAATTACTTATACAGGATAGTTCTTCTGGATCTTTGTTTCCCTTTGGCCAGTTATCTTGTTTTATCTTTCACACCTGATCAGACCCAGGGCCCTCCCCAGTCTGCATGAGCATCTTTTGGCCAAGATGGATTCCAATGCAAGGCACGGTGGGAAGCTTATCTAGACTTATCACGGTCTGGCATCCCCTTCCTTTCTGACCCAGAAGGGTCTCTTTTCACATGTGTAATTGGGGTGTCCCTGACACCAAGGATGGGAAATACATGACCTCTTGGTCCTTTGCCCCAGCAGGGCTCAGCCCCTCCTCTGATCCTGTCATTACTATTGTTTGACAAGTTCACAGAAGACAAGTGCCAATTGCTTGCCTTTTGCCTGTTATTTGTCTTGAACTATAGATAGATAGCTCGTTGTAAAAATTTATCTGGGAGGAGTTCTTGTCATGGTGCAGCAGAAACGAATCAGACTAGGAACCATGAGGTTCCGGGTTCGATCCCTGGCCTTGCTCAGTGGGTTAAGGATCTGGCATTGCCGTGAGCTGTGGTGCAGGTCACAGATGTGGCTCGGATCTGGCATGGCTGTGGCTGTTGCTGTGGCGTAGGCTGGCAGCTGTAGCTCCCATTCGACCCCTAGCCTGGGAACCTCCATATGCTGCGAATGTGGCCCTAAAAAGCAAAAGAACAACAACAATAAAAGTTTTCAGGGAGCCCAATTACCTCCTGCCTCAGGAAGAATAAACAAGAGGCTAGTTGTAAATGTCTGTCTGTCCTGGAGCCCACCTATCTCATGCCTCAGATCAATTAATAAAGTTTTATTTTTTAATTTATTGCTACTTTAGGGCTGCACCCTCAGCATATGGAGGTTCCCAGGCTAGGGGTCTAACCGGAGCTGTAGCCTCCGTCCTACACCATAGCCACAGCAATTTGGGATCCTTAACCTAGTGAGCAAGGCGGGTGATCGAACCTGCATCCTCATGGATCCTGGTCAGGTTCGTTAACCCTTGAGCCATGAAGGGAACTCCAATTAATCAAGTTTAAAGATTGACACACGCCTGAGTTCCTTGGCTCAACCCTTCTCTGGGCACCCAGAGCCTTTTGTATAAGAAGAGATTAAGTGGACAGGGGATAAAAACAAAGAAAGGCTTCTAGGACTCCTGTAAGACCAAAACTTGTTGATTGGATCCCAATGAAAACTAAAGTGAAAGGTATAAAAGCTGATAAGAATGAGATAAAAGAATATAAAAACTGGTATATTTAAGTGAGCTTTATATAAGATGTCTACACAACTTTTGTTTAATCACACTGTGCAACAGATACGTCACTGAAGAACCCTTCCCCTGTGTGGTGTTGAAAGACAAGGTGGGTAGATCTGCCCCCAGGAAATACTAGTTCAACACACTCAAGAAAACCAATAGGGTGACCCGAGCCATACGATAAAGAAGAAAACTGGGAACTAATACTCAGGGGCTAATAAAAATAGTGGCCTGGCTTGGAGTTTAACTTGTGAACCCAGAAAGACAGTCTTTGTTGAATGCCTTATATAAGTTTTTGAAGGTATAATAAAGTCTAGTACATAGAACTCTCAAATTTCAGTTTCATTAGAGATCTTCTCACTGATGCAGAAATGCAAATTTTCTAAATATACAGTTGGGCAAATCAGTCTTTTAATATGGTTTAGGTGACACACCAGTTCTTTGGAGAATTAAAAGCAAAGCCCTTTGTCTTACTAATCTCTACAAACTGGAAATGTTTGGCCACAAGGACTAAACCTAATTAGCTCAATCAGGAAGAAGCTAAAACCAAAGGAGAAAAAAAAGGAAGAAATGCAATGTCAACTCTAACTGCTGGAAAGCCTCCCTCAGTTGAAAATTGAATCCACAGCCTCCTTGGAATCTTTATCAATGACAAATACAAATCTTAAAAGTCTTTTCCACAAATAGGAAAGGCTTAGTCATTTAAGAAAAGCAAATTTAATTTATCCCAACTGCAATTTGTAAACTAGTAAGTTTATATTGTGATCCCTGATACATAACCAAGCTTTTTTTCTTTTTTTCACTGAAGCCATAAGATCTTGAGTTTTGTCTATTTATGTCTGTGTATGCATTATATATAAGAGATATGTCTATCTCTGGAAGATATTATTAAAATTGAATTTATAAAAGAGCTCTATTTAATTAACTTAAGGATTTACAGGAGTTCCTGTTGTGGCAGCAGGTTAAGGATACAGCATTGTTGGGAGTTTCAGCAGAAATGAATCTGACTAGTACCATGAGGACACGGATTCCATCCCTAGCCTCCCTCAGTGGGTGTGGATCTCACGTTGCTGTGGCTGTGGCGTAGGCCAGTAGTTGCAGCTCTGACTTGACCTCTAGCCTGGGAACTTCCATATGCCATGGGTTCGGCCCCAAGAGGCAAAAAAAGATATAGCACTGTCTCTGCGGCAGCATGAATTCGACCCCCAGCCGGGTGCCATGGATTAAGGAGCCAGTATTTCTGCAGCTGTGGCGTAGTTCACAATCTGAGCTTGGATTTTTGTCCCTGGCCCAGGAACTTCCAAGGCTGTGGGTACAGCCAAAAAATAAAAAGTGTTTGCAAACTAAGTATTTCTAAATATGAAGAAAACAGCCAAAAATGATTTTCAGGTTCACATGAATTGGTAAATATTCAATACTAAGTTGATACTTGGTATTAAGGTTAATTTAAATTTATTGATCTGATACAGACATGCCTTTAGAGTCACTAACATTAAGCGAAATACTTTTATTGTACCTAGGTTGACTAGAAGGAGATAAGGTCTTGTTACATCTGTTATAAATTTGTCAGCAAGAAAAATAACTTGGTGTGATAAAATTCTTATAAGTAAATTAAATGCAAATGAGATAAGAGCCTTTGGGTGAACTCTTTACAAATAATTATGTTTTAGAAATGTCTACTTAAAAATGATCTCTCCAGATATTTGGTAACTTGAAATTCTAGAGTTGTACTAATTTAAGTTAAATAGTAGAAGTTTATTAAACAGCTAGGTCATTTCCAAAGAAAGTAAGAAAACAGAACATTAATTGCTAAACAGACTTAAATTTGCCTACATGCGAGATGGAAACTAAAGATGTTTATTAGACAGATGTCTTGTAACACATTGAAGAAAGAAATAATATGTTTCATGAGGCTATGGGATATTCTGATCAGGAAGTACTGGTGTGACAAAGCATTTACAATTACTTACTGCTTGTCAGCTTTTGCTAGAGATTAAGGTTTTGGTTTTTTTGTTTGTTTTTTTTTTTTTTTTTTTTGGTCTTTTTGCTATTTCTTGGGCCGCTCCCGCGGCATATGGAGGTTCCCAGGCTAGGGGTCGAATCGGAGCTGTAGCCACCGGCCTACACCAGAGCCACAGCAACGCGGGATCTGAGCCGCGTCTGCAACCTACACCACAGCTCACGGCAATGCCGGATCGTTAACCTACTGAGCAAGGGCAGGGACCGAACCTGCAACCTCATGGTTCCTAGTCGGATTCGTTAAACACTGCGCCACGACGGGAACTCCGAGATTAAGGTTTTTTAAGGTTAAAATCATACTATGCAATTAAGGTTACTAGAAATAATAAAAACACTTGCAGTATACAGTAGGAAAGTAAGATGTGTGTTGTAAACAAAAAAAAGTATAAAAGATGGAATTGCATGTTGATCCTTAGAGTTGATTGTTTCTAGATGGAAGAATCAAGGGACAAAAAAATATGGATACTGAAAGTGAGGGAAGCTTTGTGGAAAAGAAATCCTGAAAAAAGAGTTTTGTACATGGTCAGGATTGACTAAATTTAGATTAAATTTAATTAAGTAAGTGGATTTTGTTGTTAAAAGTGGCCTAGGGAGTTCCCGTGGTAGCGAAGTGCAGTGGTTAACGAATCCGACTAGGAACCATGAGGTTTCGGGTTCGATCCCTGGCCTTGCTCAGCAGGTTAAGGATCCGAAGTTGCCGGGAGCTGTGGTGTAGGTCACAGACGTGGCTCGGATCTGGTGTTGCTGTGGCTGTGGCGTAGGCTGGCAGCAGCAGCTCTGATTAGACCCCTAACTTAGGAACCTCCATATGCCCTAGAAAAGGTAAAAAGACAAAAAAAAAAGTGAGCTAGTACAAGACTGGAGTTTAATTTTCTCTCTCTATTAAGAGAACACATTTTTCTTGGAATGCTGCTTTTGGTAACAGACTGTGTGGATTTCTGTGCCTTTAAGTGATCTGTACTTTTTAAAATCTTTGTCACTTTAGTTGAGTAAATCTGTATCTTTTTGCAATGACCTGATGTGGTTTAAAACATTTTGATATTTTTAACAAACATCCCAAATATCAACTTCTAACTAAAATTCTTTTAGATCCAGCTAACTCTGGGATGCTTCAAAGGAAGCCTGAGACATCTCAGAAATATTAAATTATGCTTATATGTTAAATAACTTGAGAAGCATTGTCAAGTGATTGAAATGAAACTTAGGTTATAAATGTCATTGATTTTGCAACATGGATGGACCTAGAAACTATCATGCTAAGTGAAGTCAGCCATACAATGAGACACCAATATCAAATGCTTTCACTGACATGTGGAATCTGAAAAAAGGACAGATGGAACTTCTTTGCAGAACAGATGCTGACTCACAGACATTGAAAAACTTATGGTCTCCGGAGGAGACAGTTTGGGAGGTGGGGGGATGTGCTTGGGCTGTGGGATGGAAATCCTGTGAAATCAGATTGTGATGATCATTATACAACTACAGATGTGATAAATTCATTTGAGTAATAAAAAAAGTTAAAAAAAGAATGGAATCATACATGCAGTTAAATAAAGTGAATATAAACCAAAAAAAGTCATTGACATAAATATTCCAAAATTTATATGGGACTCCTAACATTTGATATGCCCTTATAGAATGTTATCAGTCATATTCCTAGTTAATATCTTAAAATGTTGAGACTTTCTGTTGTGGCTCAGCAGAAATGAACCTGCCTAATATCCATGAGGCTGAAGGCTTGATCCCTGGTCTTGCTGAGTGGATTAAGGATCCAGCATTGCTGTGAGCTGTGGTATAGGTCACAGACATGGCTTGGATCCCTGGTAGCTGTGGCTGAGGTGGCTTGGATCCCTTGTGGCTGTGGCTGAGACTAGGCCAGTGGCTATAGCTTCGATTGGACCACTAACCTGGGAACCTCTATATGCCACGGGTGTGGCCCTAAAGAGATAAAAAAAAAAAAAATTGTTGTAGTTACAGAAATATGCCAATTTCTTTCTAATTGTAATGTAAATCAAATCTTTAACAGGCCATTTGTTTTTCTTTTTAGGGCCACACCCATGGCATATGGAAGTTCCCAGGCTAGGGGTGGAATAGGAGCTGCAGAGCCACAGCCACACAACGCCAGTTCTTGCCTCATCTGCCACCTGCAGTGTAGCTGTGGCAACGCTGGATCCTTAACAAACTGAGCGAGACCAGGGTTGGAATCAGCTTCGTCATGGATACTAGTCAGGTTCATTACTGCTGAGCCACAACAGGCACTCCCTTTAACCATGCCATTTTAAGTTCTGTCCTTGAGAGACAATAATTACTTTACGCTGATGCTTTTACAAAATGAAGATCTTCAAGACGACTTCTAAAAAGGATTTCAAAAAAAGAAACATAAGCTTCTGATAGCCCTTATTTTTATTTTTTATTTATTTTTTTGTCTTTTTTTTTTTTTTTTTGGTCTTTTTGCCATTTCTTGGGCCGCTCCCACGGCATATGGAGGTTCCCAGGCTAGAGGTCGAATGGGAGCTGTAGCCACTGGCCTACGCCAGAGCCACAGCAACTCGGGATCCGAGCCGCGTCTCGAACCTACACCACAGCTCACGGCCACGCCGGATCATCACCCACTGAGCAAGGGCAGGGACCAAACCCGCAACTTCATGGTTCCTAGTTGGATTCGTTAACCACTGCGCCACGACGGGAACTCCTATTTTTTTTGTCTTTTTGCCTTTTCTAGGGCTGCACCTGCGGCACATAGAGGTTCCCAGGCTAGGGGTCTCATTGGAGCTGTATATGCAGGCCTACACCAGAGCCACAGCAACGTGGGATCCGAGCCATGTCTGCAACCTACACCACAGCTCATGGCAACGCCAGATCCTTAACCCACTGAGCAAGGCCAGGGATCGAAGCCCCAACCTCATGGTTCCTAGTCGGATTTGTTAACCACTGAGCCACAACGGGAACTCCCACTTCTGATAGCCTTTAGACAATACCACTGAACTGGGTAACAAATGGCAAAACTCTCATGGAAAACCTGATGACTTCATCCAGATCAATAGGAATTAACGACATGGGACTGAATGAACCCATAAGTATCATTCTTTGGGAGAAAATACACTGGATTTTAATCTTTGTTTTCCAGAAAAACCTCTTTTCTTATGCCATGACCTACACCAAGTTGATAAAATACACCTCTGCAAACAAAGGTGAAACATTTATCTTTTTCTCTCTACCTGACCCTTTCAGAATCTGATTTCTTCAGCTGGCTCTCCCGTGAACTTAATGGTTTTTTTCAATCAGACTACAAGTTATTGACTTGTTTTTGTTTCCAAATTGCTTATGATTTTATCTTCCTGCTGCACTATGACTTTTATTATTATTACTAGCTGTATTGTTTATGTCCCATCTATTTTATAAGCTTGTTGTCGCTTACATTTCCCAATGTGTAAGCAGACCTCCAACAAAGCTGATAAAGACTAAGCATCTTGTGAAAATAGATCACACTTAAAACTTTAAACAGAGTGGAAAACAGTATGGAGATTCCTCAGAAAACTAAAAACAGAACTACCATTTGATCCAGCAATCCCACTCCTGGGCATTTATCCAGAGAAAAGCTTCACTCGCAAAGACACAGGTAGTCTGATGTTCACTGCAGCACTATTTTCAATAGCCAAGACAGAGAAACAACCTAAATGTCCATCGACAGAGGAGTGGATGAAGATGTGGATGAAGATGGAATATTACTCAGCCATTAAAAGAAACAAAATACCGGCATTTTTAGCAACATGGATGGACCTGAAAATTATCATGCTAAGTGAAGTCAGCCATACAATGAGACAGCAACATCAAATGCTTTCACTGACATGTGGAATCTGAAAAAAGGACAGACTGAACTTTGCAGAACAGATACTGACTCACAGACTTTGAAAAACTTATGGTTTCTAAAGGAGACAGTTTGGAGGGTGGGGGGATGCGCTGGGGTTGTGGGTTGGAAATCCTATAAAACTGGATTGTGATGATCATTGCACAACTATAAATGTAATAAATTCATTGAGTAATAAAAAATTAAAATTAAAAAAAACAAAAAACCAACCAACCAAACAAAAGACTTTAAATCGAGTAAGTGTAATATTGTAATTCAAGAAGCAACAGGGAAAATATTCTTGGTTCATAATAAACTAGTATGAGGATCCAGAGATTTTAAAATTAAAAAGCCCTCAGCAGGGTCCCTCAGCAGCTCCTAAGTGCTTATGAACCACAAGGGTTGAGACACCACCCTGACACCACGCAGGCACGTCATTCTCGTAGCAAAACATCTTTACCTGTAAAACCAACTTTTTTGTCTTTATCATAAACAAGTGCATCAGAACAATGCCGTTTAAGTCATAAACAAGTGGATTTGAGAGCAGATCAAACCAATAGACCACAGAGTCAGGGCGGGTTTCAGTGTGAAGTGAGGGGTGCAGTGTGCGCTGGGAGAAGACCTGTGCCTCTGTGACCCTGGAGGTTCAAGGTGAATGTGGGGACCACTAGAGATGAGGAGCAGGGAGGGAACGTTGCCAGAGAGGGGAGGGTGGTGACCGGCCCCCTCCGACTTGTCCTGGCCTTGATCACAGGCAACCGAGAAGGGCTCTGAGATTAATGGAACCAAAGTGATGAGAATAAATTAGACGGCCGGGGCCATGTGATTTATCTATTTACATGGAGTTTCAATGCACCCTATCCAAGAATGACACCCTGTGGCAGCTGCCAGGTCCATGGAGAGGAATGTTCAGGAAGAACTTGGACAGTAGAGAAGGGGCGGGGGCTAGAGGCCCTGGAAATAAAGCCCAGCCCTCCTGTCCAGTCCCCGCAGCGCCCAACACCCTGCGCAGGTTGGCAGGAGTAAGAAAACTGGTGATCTCAGCCGTGCATCCCCAGCACTGCCCAGCGCAGAGACCTCGCTCACGCGACCCCGTGAGCCTCCCAACGGCGCAGTCCCCACGTGCACCCACCTGGGCCCGGGTGCTTTTTCGCAGCCTCGACGGATCCCGCTTCCCTGCAGCTGCTCCAGATGCAGCCTGCCCGCTGCTTTGGAGATGGCTTAAATCATTTGCATGGGGGTAGTCCTTTCCCTGGCCAATCATCACGCTCCCTTTCGTTTTGAGAACATATTTGGCCCAACTAAAGGCAGTCACCCGTGTGCCTGTGCACCTTTTAGCCACGATGGAGTCCAGCACCAGGGTTTTATAAGCCATTGACAGGAAGTGCTGTGGTTAGACCCCGCCTTTCTCTGATGTCAGAGGAACTTTCGGCCAATGAGCAGTTCCGTACTAACCCTTGAGCCGGAACCTGTCTCACGCCCTCGGTCTTCCTGCAGAATTCTTCCCCTGGGGACTTACATTGGTGTGGGGACTGGGATTCCAGGTAAACCACAGGTCTTGTCCAGCTGCAACTTGAGGCGGATGGCTTTCACTCTTGCTCGCTCTCTAGCTCTCTGCTTTGCTTTCTTTTCAAGACCCGTAGGGCTTAACCTCTGTCTGCCCTTGTGTTACAGCTTCCGAGGATGGCTCGAGCACATGACTGCGCTCAGGGAATACTTGCCTGGGCTTCCACACACACCCACACCCACCCACCCACCCTGGGCATGACATCCTGGTGCTTCTACACACACACATCCCTGGGGCAATCGGTAATGGCCTACAGGGCTGCCGGAACCTCTCTCCCTCAAAGTATGGACAGGACGCTTCTGCCTTGGCTGCAGCACCTGTTCGCTGCGCTCAGCCATGCCGCTCGCCAGATTGAGGGCCTGTGTGAACGGGTGGGGGAAGGGTGGCACCGAGGCTCTGAAAAGCCACCCACAAAAGGGAAAGGGAAGGAGAGGTTTTTCCACTAACCATCTCTCTTACAGGCCAGGCCTGTTTTCATAAAGAAAGCTGGGACTTAAATAGATCCCAGAACTCTGAGGATTTCCATTTGGGGAACATACCCCAGAACACAGGGATTAACCTATAGAATTTATAGAGAACTTGAGCAAGTTCACTCATCCCGAGTACCTGGGATGCCAGGATAGGGCAAGGCCCAGGACGCTGGGGTCAGCAAGGCTGCCACATGGGGGAGTATCTGACCCCCACTGTGGCTAGGGTTGAGGAGACTAGGTGGATGGGACGCCTGGAACCACTCTGTCTCAGGGAGCTTCCAGGGAACCTCCTGACACTAAGGCGAGTGCTCCTCTCTGTTACAGGACCATCCTCTTCCTGAAGGAAGGATGGAAAACACTCCCATCCCAGGGACTCACCCCTCTGGTGCATTCGGAGTCACTGGGACAAATTTTTTTTAGGTTCTATACAAAGAAAAAAACTCATTTCCTTTTGTAATACAACTTGGCCCCAGTATAATCTTGATGACCGTGAGGCCTGGCCAGAAAATGCAAGCCTCAACGACAATACTGTCCTACAGTTAGACATCTTTTGCAAAAAGCAGGGAAAATGGATAGCGGTTCCTTATGTTCAAGCTTTTATGACCCTAAGAGGACCCAGCTCTGTGTACTCATTGTCAGGGAACCTTGCCCGCTGGGCCCCATTCAGGCTATATGAAAGCCCTCTATAGAGCCAGCTATGGTGGCACCACTGAAGGAACAGGAGCTCGAGGAAGAAGACCCAAACGCTGACACTCCATCATCTTCAGCCTCTGCCCCGCCCTATAAGGCTCTTTACCTTTCCTACCAAATATGCAGCCAGAGATGCTTTGTCTCCTTCAGGATGTCATAGGCAGACCTCACCTTATTAGTGTCCAAACCCCTTTTTCTTTGTCCAGCCTCAACCAGTGCTGCATACACTTAGGCAGTTTCTTGGAGGACCCTAACCACCTCACCAAAAAATTCCAGAGACTAACTCTCTCCTTTGAACTTATCTCCTATACTCAAAAACCCAGGGAATCAGAAAGCTCTCCTGACCTTCTAAACTATCCTCTTAACCAGCCACTCTCAGGCGGAGCCCAAGCTTCCCTACTCCTGCAAAGTCCCCCATTCCTCCAGATTCTTCTGATCATCCTGAGACCCCCACCTCTGCAGAGGGACGGTACTTTCTGGGACATTTTATCAGCCTGTCTGCCCCTGATATTAGGCAAAAATGCCGTGTGGCCAAGAGTACTCTTCGAACTCCTGAGAAAATTAAGATGAAATTTTTGAAATCCCCAAATTGTTTTTTTGCATATGTATAGTTAGAAAAACCTAGCTTGATAAAACACTTTTTTGGAGTTCCCATCGTGGCTCAGCGGAAATGAATCCGACTAGGAACCATGAGGCTGCGGGTTCAATTCCTGGCCTCAATCAGTGGGTTAAGGATCTGGCATTGCCGTGAGCTGTGGAATAGGTCGCAGACATGGCTCAGATCTGGCATTGCTGTGGCTCTGGCATAGGCCGGCAGCAACAGCTCTGATTGGACCCCTACCCTGGGAACCTCCATATGCTGTAACTGCAGCCCTAAAAGGACAAAAGACAAAAAAAAAAAAAAAAAACAAAATGCTTTTTTGAATCCTGACCTCAAGAGAACAAAAACATGCCTAGGAAAAAAGAACAAATTGAACTGGAGGTGAAATAGAAGACATAGTTCAGGCTTGGCCAAAAATATCCAGTCGGTGGTTATTAGGTTAAGACCTGAACAGGGATATTCCTTTAAAAAGCAGTAACCAAAATGCGAAGCCACTGTTCTGAGTAAACTGGCCATAGCTAGTATTTTGAAACTAAGAGGAATTTTCAGGGAGGCCTTCTTCCCTCAGCTAAATGAGGCAAAGTAGGACATTCCAACATAGATAATGGGTGTGTCAGTCATTTGGTTCATTGAGGTGGCCACCCAGTTCTTTGAGGGGGAAAAACCACAACTGTCCTTGTTTTACAAATCCAGTCTCTACAGGACCAGGGGTGTGGCTCAAAATAAACCATAACCCAACAATCCTTTTCCCCACTCCCCAAACCTCTTCTATTTAAGAGACTTGTAAGCACATTACAAGCTTTTGCATAGCAAAGGAAACCATAAAGAAAGAAAAGACAGCTTACGGAATGGGAGACATAGTTGCAAATGAGGTAACCAACAAGGGCTTAATCTCCAAAATATATAAACAACTCATACAACCCAACAACAACAAAACCCAATTGAAAAATGGGCAGAAGACCTAAACGAACATTTCTCCAAAGGAGACATACGGATGGAGAACAGACACATGAAAAAATGCTTAACATCAGTAATTATTAGAGAAATCTGAATTAAAACTACAATGAGGTTCCATCTCATGCCAGTCAAAATGGCCATCATTAGTAAGTCTACAAATAAATGCTAGAGAGGGTGTGGAGAGAAGGGAGCCCTCCTACAGTATGGTTGGGAATGTAAATTGGTACAGCCACTATGGAAAACAGTATAGAGGTTGCTCAGAAAACTAAGTATGAAACTGATATAATCCAGCAATCCCACTCTTTGGCACATATCCAGGCAAAACAACCATTCAAAAAGGTACATGCATCGCTATGTTCATTGCAGCACTATTCACAATAGTCAAGATGGAAGCAGGAGTTCCCATTGTGGTGCAGCGGAAATGAATCCGACTAGAAACCATGAGGTTGCCGGTTCGATCCCTGGCCTTGCTCAGTGGGTTAAAGATCCGGTGTTGCCATGAGCTGTGGTGTAGGTCGCAAATGCAGCTTGGATCTGGCGTTGCTGTGGCTGTGGCATAGGCTGGCAGCTACAGCTCCAATTAGACCCCTAGCCTGGGAACCTCCATGTGCCATGGGTGTGGCTCTAAAAAGACAAAAGACAAAAAACAAGAAAAAACAAAAAAAGCCATGGAAACAACCTAAATGTCCATCAACAGCTGAATGGATTAAGAAGATGTACATATACACCATGGAATACTACTCAGTCATAAATAGAACAGAATAATGCCATTTGCAGCAACTTGGATGCAACTAGAGAATCTCATACTAACTGAAGTTAGAAAGAGAAAGACAAATCCCATATGATATCACTTAGATGTGGAGTTTAAAATATGGCACAGATGAACTGCTCTACAAAACAGAAACACTCACAGACATGGAGAACAGACCGGTGGTTGCCAAGGGGGAGGGGGAGGGAGTGGGATGGACTGGGAGTGTAGAGTTAGTAGGTGCAAACTATTACATTTAAAATGACTAAGCAATGAAGTGCTGCTGTATATAAGCGCAGGGAATTATATCCAATCACTTGTGATAGAACATGGTAGAAGTTAATATGAGAAAAAGAATGTGTATATATATGTATGACTGGGTCACTTTGCTGTATAGCAGAAATTGACAGAAAATTTTAAATCGATGATAATTAAGTTTTTTAAAGGTGGCTTGTAAGTATTGAGGGAATTTTTTTTTTTTCCCGGCTTTAAGGGAACAAAATTATCAATTTGGAATTTGACTTCTCAGGACAAATAGAAATCCTACGTCTTTTTCATAAACTGTGGAAGGAAGGGTTTAGTCATCTAGACAGGTGACCTTGATTTGTTCCATCTTCCAGAATCCCAGTTTGAATTCAGTCTCTTGTGACTGATGGGTTTGACACAGTTGTGCATGATTCACAGCTGAAACTTTGGAATGAAAACTATGAGGTCCCTGTGTTTTATGTGTTTGTATGTGTCTATATGTGTGTTGTGGATGTATGGCATTGCCAAAATTAATTTATAAAAGAGCTCTGTTTAACTGGCTTAAAGGAAATTAAGCACTTATATAAATTCTCAGAATGCAGAAGGTAACTGGCCAGAATTGATTTTAGATTCACATGAACTGGGAAATATTCAGTATTAAATTAGTACCTGGTATTGAAGTTCGTTGATATAATTATTATTATTATTATTATTATTATTATTATTATTATTTTGTCTTTTTAGGGCCTCACCCGTGGCATATGGAGTTTCCCAAGCTGGGGATCAAATTGGAGCTGAAGCCACTGGCCTAGCCACAGCCACAGCAACACAGGATCCAAGCCACATCTGTAACCTACACCATAGCTCATGGCAACACTAGATCCTTAACCCACTGAGCGAGGCCAGGGATCAAACCTGCATCCTCATGGATGCTAGTCCAATTCGTTTCCACTGAGCCAGACAGGAACTCCTCTGTTGATCTAATTTATATAGATATGTCTTTATAGAGTCATCGATATTAAATATAATACCTTTATTGTCCGTAGGTTATACTAGAGGTTAAATAAGACCTGTTGCAAATATGTTAGCAAGAAAAATAATTTGTTATGATGAAATTTGTGTAAGTAAATTAAATGTAAATGAAGTAAGAGCTTTTGGGTGAACTTTTAAGGAATAATTGTTTTAGGAATGTGTACTTAAGAATGATCTCTCCTGGAGTTCTCATCACGGTGTAGTGGAAACGAATCTGACTAGCATCCATGAGGATGCAGGTTTTTTTTTTTTTTTTTTTTTTTTTGTCTTTTTGTTATTTCTTTGGGCCGCTTCCGCGGCATATGGAGGTTCCCAGGCTAGGGGTCGAATCAGAGCTGTAGCCGCTGGCCTACTCCAGAGCCACAGCAACGCGGGATCCGAGTCGCATCTGCAACCTACACCACAGCTCACGTGCAATGCCGGATTGTTAACCCACTGAGCAAGGGCAGGGACTGAACCCGCAACCTCATGGTTCCTAGTTGGATTCGTTTCTGTTGTGCCATGATGGGAACTCCTGGTATTGCATTTTATTAATGGAAAGGAAAGTAAGTTGGTCTTATATCTTGTTATTTTGGATGGAAAAAGTAAGCTAGTGAAAAATTTGGTTTTGGTCTCTGTTAAGGGGGGGTGTTTTTGAAATGCTGCTTTTGGTAACAGGTTGTGTTAATTTCTTTGCCTTTTAAGTAATTTGTATTTGCTTTTGAAATCTTTTACTTTGGTTGAGTGAATAAGTATTATTTAGCAATAATCTATGAGTCTATTTGACCAATAAACCACGATTCTATATAAACTTTTCTTTATATTTTTAACCAATTTCCTCAGTGTTAAATTCTAGTGAAAGTTCTTCTGACCTCCAGCTAACTTTGGGATACTTCAGAGAGCCCTGGAGGTGTCTCTGAAAAATTATTGAACCAGTATTATTTGGTAGATTAAATTACAGGGAAAACATTGTCAAATAAAAGCTAAAAACAACAAAATCTGTAACGGTTATTGCACATGTAGGTAAAGTGCATCCCACTTTAAAAAAAAAAATTAACCCCTCATTGTCAGGTTTTTGATGCCCATGTACCATGGCAACCGTGTGCTCCTAAATCACAGAAGTTAAGACAGGTAAACAATAGCTGTGAGTTAAACAATCAGGACCATAGGAAATCCAAGACAGCTGCTTGGTTCTTCCCAGCTACCTGGAAACCCCAGTAATGAAGAAGAAGCGGTTAGAAATTGTGTTTTCCATTTGGGGTATACTTTATAAAATCTTAATTTGGCTATATTTTGTTAAAACGAGGGTAACGTTGGGGGGTTTGGGGTGGAAATGCTATAAAATTAGGTTGCAATGATTGTTGTACAACTATAAATGTAATTAAATTCATTAAAAACATTCCAAATTAAAAAAAAATTAAAGATAGAATTCATACTGAACCCACTCTCATTCTAGAGAAAGTAATAGTTATCCATGGATGTATGGGAAAAAAAAGCACTAACCATCTCACTGAGAAAAGCATTTACAATAAATATTTTTGAATAATATTTTATCATAATGTTAAAAAAGGGTAATTTTGAAGAAAAATATTGTTTCAATTTATATTAAATTCTAGTTTGGTTTACTGAGGTTAGGGTTTACTGTCTAAAACTCACCTCCCAAGTAGTTTTTGCTGCTATGTTACATTATTGTAAAGTTTGAATTATTAAGAAAATATTCTAAGCTCATTTTTGAAGCTGATTGCTATAATCTATTTTGGGTGAGGCTCAGATACCCCATGATAACCAGAGAATTATACATACTTGGAAAAGTATCATCTAAAAGACTGTTGCCAACCTAGATAAAAGGTTCCTTATCAGGCATTCCTAAGTGCCTCATGCACAAGGAGACTGAAGAAACTTAACTCTTAAATTTATATTTCTCTCTGGAGAAGGGACTCTGCATTGGACCAGTCCATAGAGAGAACTACTGATTTCAAAGTGATCTTAAAAGAAGGCTCTAATACAGATGTGATAAATTCATTTGAGTAATAAAAAAAATGAAAAAAAAAAGGAGGTTCTAATAAGAAAAAAGGCACTCCCATGCCAGGACAAAAATAAGACAACATAAGCAGTAAACAGCTGTCCCAAGAATGCCAGACCTGACCCATATGGTTATTTCTTTTCTGCTAGTTTTATTTGGTTTTGTTTTGTCTTATTTTATTTTATGCTATTTTTGTCTTCAGGGCCACTCCTGTGGCATATGGAAGTTCCCAGGTTAGGGGTCCAATCAGAGCTACAGCGCTGGCCTACACCACAGTCACAGCAACACTAGATTTGAGCTGCATCTGTGACCTACACCACAGCTCATGGTAATGCTGGATCCTTAACCCACTGAGCCGGTCGGGAATTGAACCTGTGTCCTCATGGATGCTAGTCTGGTTTGTTACCCCTGAGCCACAAGGGGAACACCCTGGTTTATTTTGTTTGTACACATGATCATGTTTTCCTGTCGAGGGCACAATCCTATGTGAACTTTAGAGATGAAGCCATAAATGTTTTCTTCTAAAATTGCTCACGTTGAGTGTTTGAGAGGTTAAGGGTGGGACTAGACTGGAGGTGGGAGAAAATCTGAGCAGACGGACCGGGAGATGGGAGCCGTGGCATCTGGAGGCCAAGGGAGCAGCTGGAGGAGCAGGAAAGGATGGGGCACCAGGAAGGTTTAGAAGAGGAAGTTGGGGGAATCAGGGAGAGGAGCTCACAGAACCTCCACCGTGTAGCTCACACTGCAAAGGGGGTTTGGGGAGGAGTGGGGGACGTTATTTAAGTGAATTTGGTTTTTAAGGTCTTTTTTTTTTTTTTTGTAAATGAGGAATTACATTTTGAAAACTTGCAAACTTGCAAAACTTCCCTGGTCTAATTGTTTTTTTACATTGTCGTACAACAATAGGGCTTCCTCAGGCTTGGACTAAAAGACTTTGGAAGGTGCTCCGAGGTGGAAGTGTAGACACAGCCCAGGCTCCTTTTTTCTGGCTAGTCTCCTGAGACTGCTGGGGGGAATGTCACTGGCTCGCACTACAGGTCTGCTTTTACTGACACGGCTACTGCTGCTAGAACCCGGGAAGACACTGCGCTGTGAGTGTCCTGGGATCTGGAGACCTGGCTGGGGGGCGGGGGAAGGGCTCCTGGCAGGTGGTTGCCTGTCCACCTGTTCTTAGGAGGACAGTTACGTTTAGCTGGACTGGATGTCCAGGATGTTAGCCAGTGTGTGGGGACCCAGGCTAAAGAGTAGCCCCTGGTCCTGTGCTCGTGTGACAGCTCTCCCTGTCCTGACAAGTGCCACCTTCTACTCCAGGAAGCCTTTCCTGAGTACGTGGACCCCATTAGGAATGTATCATGGATGCTATGGTGGCTTCCTTCCTGTTGAAAGTCCGGTTTATTCACATAGATTTTAAGTCCCTGGAGGACAGACAATGTCCTGTATTTTTGCCAGCTTAGAAACTGGCACCCAATACAAAAAGAAGGCAGATAAATCCTCCTTGTAACAGTATTGGGACCTGAGGGATCATGGTGGCCTCCCAGCCTCTCCCTAAACCTGAGACCGTTAAAGGGGGGGCAGGACAGAGGCCACAGCAGCCACAGGGGGACCCCGCATGGAGACCCCACCTCTGCAGCCAGGCCCTTCAGGGGGGTCTTCGGGGACACACCTGTGCTTTTGTCTCACAGATGCTCACTCGCTCTGCCTCGACTTCGCTGTCACATCTCAGTCCAGACCCGGACAGCCCTGGTGTGAAGTCCAGGGCTCAATGGACACAAAGCCTCTCCTCCAGTATGACAGTGACAGCAACCAGGTCACAGCTTCGGGCCCCCTGGGGGAGGAGGTAAATGGCACCAAAGCATGGAGAGACTTGACTGGAACCCTGGGAGGAGTGGGCCGAGAGCTCAGGATGGTCCTGCATGTGGTCAACCTGGGGACAGAGAAGACCACGGGTGAGTATGGGGAGGGGGTGGGGGACTGGGGACAGTGAGCAAGGGAGGGGAGCACAGAGCCCATGTGGGGAAGGGATGTGGTGGGGAAGAATGGGACACGGGTCCCACCTCAGAGCCCCGGGGACCTGCTGGGCAGGACAGGGCAGGTCACAGGCCCCGAGACTGCAGACACATGAGCCCTGGGGGAGGAGGGACCCTGGGGTCGGGATGACTCTGTGTGTGGGGTCGCAGGTGCTCCCCGGCTGCAGGCCAAGCTGTGCTGTCAGCTTGAAGCAGAGCGAGTCACCGCTGCCTCCTGGCACTTCAGCCTCGATGGGCAGACGGCCCTCCTCCTTGACGCCATGGACATGAACTGGACAGTCGTGAATCCCGGAGCCACAGGGATCAAGGAGCAGTGGCAGAAGGACCAGGACCTGGCTGAGTATTTCAGGAAGCTCGCAGTGGGAGACTGTGGTCACTGGCTGAGGGACTTCCTAGGACACTGGGAGAATGTTCTGGAGCAGGAGCCCACAGGTAACGGAGCAGGTGTGAGGAGGTGGTAGGTCTCTTCCAAGGTCTAGTGCCTGCCCTCGTGCGTGTGTGAGCACGTTTGTGGGTATAACTGAAAATATGGTGGATGGATGGATGCAGTTCCCATCGTGGCACAGCGGAAACGAATCCAACTAGGAACCGTGAAGTTTCAGGTTTGACCCCTGGCCTCACTCAGTTGGTTAAGGATGGGGCGTTGCCGTGAGCGGTGGTGTAGGTCACAGACATGGGTCAGATCTGGCGTTGCTGTGGCTGTGGTGTAGGCCGGCAGGTGTAACTCCAATTGGACCCCTCCCTGGGAACCGCATATGCCACAGGTGCAGCCCTAAAAAGCAGAGAGAAAACAGGATGGATGGACGGATGGATGGATGGATGGACAGAGTGACTGATTTCTTGGGGGGTCTTCCTGTCTGGAGTCAGTGAATTCATAGCACAGGATTTCCCAGCATCCTCCTTTCCAGCCCACCTCCCTCAGCACAGGAGCCCCCTTCTCCATTAAGCAGAGATCCTGGCCCCCTGCACTGCTACATGGTCCCCAAATCAACATGTGTCCTTGTGCTTCCCCGCCTTCTCTCCTTCCTCTTGCTCTGATCCTTTCACCAGCTTACGTGTCACTGACCGAAGCCCTCACCCCCCTTCAGACACAATTGAGCACCCCCAGTTCTGTCCTCCTCAAACGTCTCCCCACAGTGAACATGTCCACGAGAGCGTGATAATCAGACGGACGTCTGCTGTCCCCTCCGTGGACATATGAGCTCCGTGAGCACAGGGCACAAGCCCTGCTCATCCTTCTACTCAGTGTCTGCACAGAATGAGTCAGTACCTGTGGGGGGACATGCGCTGTGTGGGGACAGTAGGTGCTGAGGACAGTGACTTCTCAGGTTTGACAAGGATTTTGCTTTTCTCTTTGTTTTAGAACCACCGCTGGAGCCCTCAGATAACCAGCAGTTACCAGCATGGATCATCCCCCGCTCAGGCCTAACTGTCATTGTCGTCCTTGTCCTCGTCGTCATTGTCCTCATCATTGTCATCGTCATCAGGAGATGTGATGGGAGATAAGGTACCCCAGCAGGTGAGAAGCAGGCTGGCCTCCGGCTCCTGGGCAGCGCGTGTTCTGGGAAGGGCTTAGGAGACCTGAGCCCGGCTCTCACCCAAGCCCTGTGCACAGATCCTTCTCGACGTGGAGATGATGCGCTTCTGTGTCTTGAGCCCCACTCTGCACAGAGGGGCTGGGGGTTACTGGGCTCTTGGGGCAGAAGGGGCTGGGGAGGGGGGACAAGCCATGTATGCGCTCCTGGGGGGCGGGGGGCGGGATGGAAGAGCTGGAAATGGTGGGGTGAGATCTTATTCAGGATTTCCCCGGTCCTTTGATGGATACATCTTTTGTTCTCTGAGGGGAGCAAGATTTAGCTCCACAACTTTCCTAGTGATCTAACAGCCGATCCGTCATCGGATGTTTCTTCCTTGGACCATAAGAAGGTGGTCACGTTCAGCCGTCTCATGGTGTCAAAAACTGACCCTTGATGAGGGCATGACTTCCAGTCTAATATCCTCTCCTCTACTCAGAGGTGGGTTTACCAAGAAGCTAAAGAAGCTTAAGCGTCCGAACCCCTCGCTTTCCGTGGCTGCTGAGGGGCCCTTACCATGCACTGACCCAGTCATGTTGAAGACTTTGCAAAAGTGAGACATTTGCTCACAATTACTCAGGACTGCTGCTTTTACTCTCACTCTTTCTGTCACACTTCCCTGTGTGTTAGGTAGAATTGGAGCGTTTGTTGGCTTTTTCTTTTTTGTCTTTTGTCTTTTTTCTTTTTAGGGCCGTGCGCACAGCATATGGAGGTTCCCATGCTAGGGGTTCAAATCGGAGCTTCAGCTGACGGCCTACACCAGAGCCACAGCAACACCAGCTCTGAGCTTAGTCTGCAAACTACACCACAGGTCATGGCAAAGCCGGATCCTTAACCCACTGAGCGAGGCCAGGGATCGAACCTGCAACCTCATGGTTCCTTGTCAGATTCATTTCCTCTGCAGCCGGCAGAAAGTAAAGAAAGTTTATGATACAGGTGATTGGCAGTAGGGTGGCCTCTAGCCTAGAAAATGCTTTCTAGACACCTGGAAGAACTTTTTGCTCTGGCAGCTGGTCTTGGATTTCCAGAGGCAGGGCCAGGGGGGATGGTCAGGTTTTTTAAAAAGGCTCCCAGCCATCACCAGGGAGGTCTCATGGTCTTTGCTCAGGCTCCTCAGTCACACTTTGCTGCTGAAGCCGCTGCAGGACAGGAGGCACTTGGTGAGTGCTGAGTGTCTAAGGGCCAGGCTGGGGGCCTCGTCTGCATGCTCCTGGTTGCTGGGCCTTGGCATCTGGATGGACATGGGGGAGCTAAGAGCCCCCTGGGATGCGGGGTGAGAGGAAAGTGGGGAGATAGCACCGGGGAGCAGGAAAGAGCCTGGTGGAGGATTTGCTGCCCCCCACATTCCCTCTGCCCAGCCCCCACACCCCCTTCCTTTGGTGCCCCCCCCCACCTGTTGTGCCAGCAGGAGGTTGTGCCCTGGAGCTTTTTAGGGTGGAGGGCAAGGGACTGTGATGGCTCAGAGTCCCCAGGCTCCCTCCCTGGGAGCAGGGAGGACAACCAGTTCAGCCCCAGAGCAGGGTGAGGCATAAGCAGGTGAATGAATGCAAGTACCCAAAGCTGCACCTGCCACCAGGCAGTTATTTTAGGTGGTGATTCCCGAAGGCCAAGCTTAGGAAAAGGAGAGGGACACAGGGTGTCGGTTTCCACGCTGTCCCTGCCCATCTTTCGGTCCTTGGCAACCCTGATGCAGTGAGACTTGATTCCAGGCTGTAGGATCAAGGCCCAGAGAAGGGACGAGTCAGAGGGAGCAGGTCGCCCCTGTGGCCCCTGCCGCCGCGGGTCTCACACACGCTCGCCATCCTCCTGGCCCCACATTCCCACACTTCAGCCCCCACCGTCACACACACGCCCTCACCCTCCACGCATCCCTCCACACCCACGCTCCACCCTGACTGTCCAGCTCCACACACTCTGCACTCTTCACACACACACACACACACAGACACACACACACACACACACACACCCCTCTGATGTCACACACCAGTGGTGTTGCCCCCCACACGCCCAGCACACCCTCCCTGGTCTTCCCTCACACTCACATTCCTCCTCACGAATCAGTGTCACAGTGTCACACACAGACACACACCCCTCCTTTCTGCCCCCCTCCTCTCTGTGTGTCCAAATTTCTCTCTCCTTCATCTAAGCAGGTTTTCGCTCTTTTAATATCATATTAACATACACATAGCTAGAGTTATTGATCACGACCTAGCTCCTTTTTCTGCTAACACCTGATCTAAAGCCGTTTCATTCTCTAAAAAACTTCACGTTACAACAGGAGACCATATAGTTGCAACGGCCAGCTGCCACCAGACACTGCTATGAGAAGGGCTGGTGGGGAGTTCCCTGTTGGCTCAGCCGGTTAAGGACCTGGTGGGTCACTGCTGTGGCACGGGCTTGATCCCTGGCCTAGGAGCTTCCACATGCCATAGGTATGGCCAAAAAAAGAAAAAGGAATAAAATAAAGTAACCTTTCTGGTTAAAACACAAAAAACAAAACAAAAGGCTAGTGTCATCCCTGAGTCTGGCAGAGTCCAGGAAATTCAAGGTTTCAGCAATTTAGGAACATATCTGAAATCACATCCACACATCAGCCACTTGGTTTCACCTTGGAGGACTGAAGCACGGCTATTCCATTTTGACTTTCAAATGTCCTTTCCCTCCTCCGTGGCCAAAGCCGAGGTACAACCAATGATTGAGAGGCCACCAAACAGGCCACTCTGGTCAGCAGAGTTTCAGACAAAACAGGCAGAGCCCGAATGCCTTCCCCGCACCTCATTATGTGGAGACTTTCCCATGGTTTCCCCTTTTGATTGCAACTCGTCCGGTAGAACAAGGTATTTGTCCTTTGATGCCAGTGTGGTTGCTGCTGCCCTGGTTCATCATGTCCCCTAGTGCCAGGCCTCCTTTTCGTTGTTCGAGAACCATGTGCCTGGTTATCTATGTCGGGGACAACTAATCGGATATCATAACCAAACTGAGGAATGTTGATAGGGAGACATGCCATAAGTTCTGCAGTTGGTGAATTATACTGAACGGCAGCACAAACTCTGTACGCATGATTTTAGCAGTGGACTTAGGCAAGCAGCGTCACACAGTAGTTACACTCTGTGACAACCTCACGAGACAATATCTCTTCCTCTTGAACTTCAGGGCAAAAGAATGACTTACACGATGACTTTCCATTTTGATCGGGCCCGGTCACAGGTCATGGGGCATCTCATGGTCATCTAAAGATAGACTTCTGTGACTTCAGAAACAAACTTAGAGCGTCCTTGGAACAATTCAATTAAATTCTACAAGTATGTAATACACCAGCAAGGAGCTATCTGGGAGGCGAGTCTGAGACAGTAAATACGCACCTCAATTAACAAAGCTACAATTTAATGGCCACTGAAACAACATCTTTTTCTCTCTAAAATTACCCTCACTTTTACCAAATACAGCTAAACTAAGACTAACTTGTTTGCAAAATACATCTGTTTAATGCATAACACAGGCTCTTTTAACTTGTCTGTGCTGGAACTTTTCACAAGATGTTTCACACTGAACTTTTCAAAGACTCCCTAAGCCAGGAGAGCCTTGCCCAGGGCATGCCTCAGCTTCTGTCTGGGTGGATTTCTCTCCTCTAGAGGTCCCCAGAGTGTGAGGATCCAGGCTCTATTATTTCCCTGATGAGGCTGCTGTGTAACTATGGTACTTCCAGTTTCTGGAGGGATCAGATAGAAAGAAAAGGGAAATGTTTCAGTTCCACTTACAGAGGTGTCATTTATCAAATGGTTCTGTCATAAGTAGCTTGAGGAGAAGGGTTTGTTTCCTTTTTGTTAGGTTTGCCAAGAGAGGAACGTGCAAAGCCAAGTTGGTAAAGAAAGAAAGATTCATGAAGGCATCAGAGGGGCACGGGCTGAGGTCAAGATGGTGCCAGCCCTGACTGTGAGGAGGCGCCAGGCTTTTAAAGGATCTGTGGCAGGAATCGGTGGCTGGAGTTTATGACAAGGGAGCTGGAGACAGGAGCAATGAAGAAGGAGGAGGGGAAGGTCAAGGGAGGGGCAAGGGGTTGAGTCCCTGAGAGAGGGCAGTAAATGCTCAGGGGTGGTTAGTCTCTGCAGACCGTTGTTGTCCTGAGGGCATCGTTTCTGGCTGCCCAACTTGAGCATCTGCTTTCCGGGAGAGAGTGTCCACAGCAGGTCTCCACGGGGAACAGCCACATTTGGGGGATGGGGGAGTCTGTCTCCATCCTCCTGGGAACCTATGAGTTGTATCTGGAAAACTCAGATGAAAACCAGTAATGTTCCAGGCAAAACCCATAACAATTACAACCACTTTCACCAGTTCACTGGGTAACCAACCCTTTTAGCAGTTATATGAAGCTGTTAGGATCTCCATTGGGATTCCTTAATTTCCTACCAAGCTCAGCAGTGTGATCCGAAATTTATCAGGGAACGTGTCAAATGAAGAAACAGAAACAAAACCACACAATGTGAGAGCTGTGACTTAAGTTTTTTTTTTGGGGGGGGCGCTTACTGAGGACTATAGCCTGGGAGACAGCCTCACAGAGAGCTCTGAGGAACTGCTCTGAAGCGGTGTCGGGGGGCGAAGTCAGCATCTGTGTGATTTTGGGGAAGCAGGTACATGCCATCAAGGACACATCCTGGTGCAAGGTTGCTCTAGTCAGGAGAAGCAGATGTCTCTGTTAATGACTTCAGTGCTTTTCTAGGCATGAGAAGATGGAAGAAACGGGGTTCATAACACTTGCTCCTGAATAATATGTAACCATCAGAAGGCCCCTTCTCCCAATTTTCCCCAGAGCACAGAGAGTCTCATGCCTGACCTCTGCCTTGAACTTCTTTCAGGGTGTGTTGGAGCTCCGCAATGGAAATGACCAGTGATCTAGTCCTTGGAGAGCCAGATGGCAAGGAACATTCTTTGGTCTGCAGTGCCCCCTCCTGGCCATAAGCGCAACCACAGTTTGTGAGGCATCTCCTGACCATTTTGGTCCCTGGGGCTAGGCATGCTCCTTCCTAGATGAGGCAAGGATTTTACTGAGAGGCCACGCAAGGTGCTCTTACTGGACTAGGCCCTATTAACAGTAGCCAAAGACACTGTAAACCAGCTATCATGGAAAAAAATAAAAATCATTATATATCTTAAAAAACAACAACAACAAAAACCCTGCAGCCAGACGTCTCTGGACCACCTGTCTTACTAGTCTGTTATGGTCCAGGGAAAGACTTCCTCTTGCTTCTTCCCAAATCTAGAGTTACACTATTACAATCACTGATCTTATACAGAACTATGCATTTGGTCAGCTGCTTCAAGTCACCTGGTCATCATTTTATCAGAGGCTCAGTCATACAGTGGGTAAAGCAAGAAAGCACAATCTTGTAAAACAGGCAGAATCCATGCAGTATAGCTGTTGCCAGAATTAGGCCTCTGTCTGCTGGTGCCGAATTGAAACGCAGAGACAGATTTTTGGGAAAAACTAAAAAAATAGCTTTATCACTTTGCTAGGCAAAGGAGGGTCACAGAAGGCTAATGCCTTAAGGACTGGACTGTGCCCCCCCCTTCCTTAGAAAGAATTGCAAGGAGTTTTATAGTAAAAAAGAGAAAAACAGGTTTTCAGAGAGGAATCAGGATTGGGGCAGACGTGCATTCTTCTTTCCTCTTTCTTTCTTTCTTTCTTTCTTTCTTTCTTTCTTTTTTTCTCTTTCTTTCTTTCCCTTCCTTCCTTCCTTCCTTTCTTTCTTTCTTTCTTTCCCTCCCTCCCTCCCTCTCTCTCTCTCTCTCTCTCTTTCTTTCTTTCTTTCTTTCTTTCTTTTCGTCTCTTTAGACCTGCAACATGCATTCTTCTTTCTTTCTTTTCTTTCTTTCTTTCTTTCTTTCCGTCTTTTTAGACCTGCAACATGCATCCTTCTTTCTTTGGAGGAATCTTCGTCCTCAGAGCTGTCGTCAGCAGATCTCTGCTTGATCCTGATGGCTGCCTTCTGGGTTACTGCCCAGAAGAACAATACCTGTGAAAAGGGCATAGTGATCAGAGATTAGAACAAACTAGCAAAGTTTCTGAAAAGCGCCATGTGCTAATAATCTTTAATTCACAGGCAATTGTGCTCAGGGTGCCTAATCTTTAGCTTAGGGGTGATTGTGTTTAGAGTTCAGTTAAGCCAGGGAAGGAGTTCCCATCATGGCTCAGTGGTTAACGCATCCGACTAGGAACCATGAGGTTGCCGGTTCGATCCCTGGCCTTGCTCAGTGGGTTAAGGATCTGGCATTGCCGTGAGCTGTGGTGTGGGTTGCAGATGTGGCTCGGATCCCACATTGCTGTGGCTCTGGTGTAGGCCAGCGGCTACAGCTCCGATTCAACCCCTAGCCTGGGAACCTCCATATGCCGCAGGAGCAGCCCAAGAAATGCAAAAAGACAAAAGAAAAAAAAACAGCAAAAAGAAAAAAAAGAAAAAAAAAGCCAGGGAGAAGGCCAAGGAAGGGTTCTAATCCATTCATTTTTAAGTATTCATGTCAAAAAGAAGCATGAGGAATATACCTTTTCTCTTAGGTGTATAAGATGCCTATATTAGTATGCATATCCCTTGCGAGAGAACCAGGATCCTGCCCCCAAGGCTGCACTCTTGTTGCTTGACTGTTCCTCCCTCGTCTTTGCCTCCCCTTCCTGCTCTGACAGCAACTGCCTCAACCTGCTCCTAGGAACTCAGGGAAGGCTATGGTGGCTGAAGAGGCCCATTTCCTAAGAACAAGAAATGGGGGACACAGGAAGGCTTTGGCACCCAGGAGCCCCACAGGGCCAGGTCTGGTTTCATAGCTCGTAGTACTAGAAAGGTCATAAGTAAGCACTTAAGCTAAGGACTTCCATTACATGTGGCCCGGTCAGTGTATCCTCGGGAGGTCTGACTTAGGTCTGTTCTGTATCACTGCTTATCTTGAAGGGAAGGGATGCAAGGGCACGGTTGGCAAGGCTTCAGTCAGATTTCCTAGTGTTATTAGGCTCATCATCCTTGGTGTGGCTGAACAGTTTCCAGCATGGGGGGGTGGGGGGTGGTACACCTAAGCCACCATAGCCCTGTGTTAGCCACATAAATCCATTCCACAGCTGAGGGAGGTTATATTCTTTGACTGAAATGCTGCTTGTTGCTCTGAGCTTGATAAAAGAAAATTCCTATTCTTGGTCATGGTCAGAGCAAGTATGATTGGCGGGCCCAGTGAGGGAGTCCCAAGTAGCACTAGCAAGAGCTGCCCAAACAGAACCATAATTTTTTCTTCCTGAATAAATTTCCTAAGGGCCATCCAATTATAACCTCGGTGTGGAGAAATCCGCCAAAGTAACCCAGAAGTATTGGAGATAGGTAACTGACCATAAACCCGATAACCTCGATGAATTTTAAAATCTTAATTAAATTTGAAATTAATGTTAGAATCTGTACAAGATTGTACTCCTGATAGGAAACAAACAAACACATGATTCATACACAAAAGTCTAAGAAATTAAGAAAGCACTTTGCATAAACAATCATCTGGGTCAGGTCTGGCATCTCGAGAGAGCTTTTTTTGACGTCCTTGTCTTCTCGTCCTGGCACGGGCATAGCTACTCCATTGTCTGAGCATTGTTTTAAGAAGGTGTTGAGGTCAACAGTCCTCTCTCTAGGCTGGTCCAGTGCGGTGGCCCAATATAAGTGGGAAAGAGTCATCCAAGAGTCAGTTCTTCTTGGTTTTGCTGGGCATGAGGTAATTATGAGTGTCTGGTAGGTGTCCTTCATTCTAGGTTGTAGGTAGTCTTTTATTTTATTTTATTTTTTGTTTTTTAGGGCTAAACCTGCGGCATGTTAAAATTTCCATGCTAGGGGTCTAATTGGAGTTACAGTTGCCAGCCTATGCCACAGCCACAGCAACATGGGACCTGAGCCACATCTGCGACCTCCAGTACAGCTCATGGCAATGCCGGATCCTTAACCTACTGAGCAAGGCCAGGGATTGAACCCATGACCTCGTGGATACTAGTCAGTTTTTTTTACCACTGAGCCAAAATAGGAACTCATAGATAGTCTTTTAAATGCTGTCTTTTCCTATATGCCTGATCTCCTGGTTGCAGGTCATGGGGCATCTGATTGCCATTCAAAAATCAATTACTGTGATAAGCTTCAGAATCAAGCTTAGAATGTCTTTTTAATAATTCAATTAAACTTTACAATAGGTAACAGAACTAAAAAGAGTACCATAGAGTATGTATTATTTTGGGTCTGGCATTTGCCTTTATAAGGCATCCTGTGTTTGTAGCAGTAGTTTATTCTTTATTTATTGCTTTGTAATGTTCCCTTTGTGAATATATCACACTTCATCCTTTTTGGTGTGTGTTGGGTACATGTGTATGTGTGAACGTGTCAGAATGCTAAAACATACATTAATCCACATGTTCATTCACTCAAGCTCTAGCCTCATGCGGTTGTGTCATGACCTCTGGCCAGTTAGCACAGTTGACTGTGGTTTCTGCATGAGGATTAGCCTGCCAGGTCTTTAAAGGAAAATTGTTACTTTTTGTTTTAATTCTCAGAACGTTCTGACACCAAATCTGTGGGTTTTAGAAACTCTGTGCCAAGAAGCAAGACAAGACCAAATATGTACTTATTATGTCACAAAACCACAACTGGCTTGTTTCAAAATACCACCAATTGGGTGGTTTCAACAAGCCTTCCTGAGGTTTTAACATATGAATTCAAGAGAACACAATGTGGTCAAAAAGGCATGTAGTGAGGTAATTGTACATGAAAATGAATGTGAACACATAAAATATATCTCATTAAGCCATCTAGGTATAACCCTAAATCATTTTCCTTTTAACAAAGTCATCAAAATGCCAATAAACGTTTGGATTCTATTTAATACAGAGGGAAGTGTGACGGAAAGAGTGAGAGTAAAAGCAGCAGTCCTGAGTGATTGTGAGCAAATGTCTCACTTTTGGAAAGTCTTCAACATGACTGGGTCAGTGCATGGTAAGGGCCCCTCAGCAGCCACGGAAAGCGAGGGGTTCGGACGCTTAAGCTTCTTTAGCTTCTTGGTAAACCCACCTCTGAGTAGAGGAGAGGATATTAGACTGGAAGTCATGCCCTCATCAAGGGTCAGTTTTTGACACCATGAGACGGCTGAACGTGATCACCTTCTTATGGTCCAAGGAAGAAACATCCGATGACAGATCGGCTGTTAGATCACTAGGAAAGTTGTGGAGCTAAATCATGCTCCCCTCAGAGAACAAAAGATGTATCCATCAAAGGACCAGGGAAATCCTGAATAAGATCTCACCCCACCATTTCCAGCTCTTCCATCCCGCCCCCCACCCCCCAGGAGCGCATACATGGCTTGTCCCCCCTCCCCAGCCCCTTCTGCCCCAAGAGCCCAGTAACCCCCAGCCCCTCTGTGCAGAGTGGGGCTCAAGACACAGAAGCACATCATCTCCGTGTCGAGAAGGATCCGAGCACAGGGCTTGGGTGAGAGTCGGGCTCAGGTCTCCTAAGCCCTTCCCAGAACACGCGCTGCCCAGGAGCTGGAGGCCAGCCTACTTCTCACCTGCTGGGGTACCTTATCTTCTATCACATCTCCTGATGACGACGACAATGATGAGGACAATGATGACGAGGACGAGGACGACAATGACAGTTAGGCCTGAGCGGGGGATGATCCATGCTGGTAACTGCTGGTTATCTGAGGGCTCCAGCGGTGGTTCTAAACAAAGAGAAAAGCAAAATCCTTGTCAAACCTGAGAAGTCACTGTCCTCAGCACCTACTGTCCCCACACAGCGCATGTCCCCCCACAGGTACTGACTCATTCTGTGCAGACACTGAGTAGAAGGATGAGCAGGGCTTGTGCCCTGTGCTCACGGAGCTCATATGTCCACGGAGGGGACAGCAGACGTCCGTCTGATTATCACGCTCTCGTGGACATGTTCACTGTGGGGAGACGTTTGGGGTGGGGGCTTTTTTTTAGGGCCACACCCTTGGTACTTGGAGATTCCCAGGCCAGAGGTCTAATCAGAGCTGTAGCTGCTGGCCTACACCACAGCCACAGCAACGCCAGGTCTGAGCCTCATCTGTGACCCACCACAGCTCATGCAACGCTGGATCCTTTACCTTCTGAGTGAGGCCAAGGAGCGAACCTGTGTCCTCATGGATACCAGTCAGGTCCATTACTGATGAGCCAGGGTGGGAAACCCATACTGTGAAGACACTTTTTAAAGAGGACAACACTAGGGGTGCTTAATTATGTCTGGGGAGGGTGAGGGCTTCAGAAGAAATAATATCTGAGCTGATTAAAGGATCGCTGCGGAGTTCCCGTGGTGGCGCAGTGGTTACCGAATCCGACTAGGAAACACGAGGTTGCGGGTTCGGTCCCTGCCCTTGCTCAGTGGGTTAACGATCCGGCGTTGCCGTGAGCTGTGGTGTAGCTTGCAGATGCGGCTCGGATCCCACGTTGCTGTGGCTCTGGCTTAGGCTGGTGGCTACAGCTCCAATTAGACCCCTAGCCTGGGAACCTCCATATGCCGGGGGAGCGGCCCAAAGAAATAGCAAAAAAAAGACAAAAAAAAAAAAAAAAAAAAAAAAAAGGATCGCTGCAACAGAGGAGAGAAGGCCTGGAAGCACAGTGACTTGGGGACCATGTAGCAGTGCAGGGGGCCAGGATCTCTGCTTAATGGAGAAGGGGGCTCCTGTGCTGAGGGAGGTGGGCTGGAAAGGAGGATGCTGGGAAATTCTATGCTATGAATTCACTGACTCCAGACAGGAAGACCCCCAAGAAATCACTTTGTCCATCCACCCATCCATCCATCCATCATATTTTCAACTAAACCTACATAGGTGCTCACACCCACACGAGGGCAGGCACTAGACCTTGGAAGAGACCTACCACCTCCTCACACCTGCTCCGTTACCTGTGGGCTCCTGCTCCAGAACATTCTCCCAGTGTCCTAGGAATTCCCTCAGCCAGTGACCACAGTCTCCCACTGCGAGCTTCCTGAAATACTCTGCCAGGTCCTGGTCCTTCTGCCACTGCTCCTTGATCCCTGTAGCTCCGGGATTCACGACTGTCCAGTTCATGTCCATGGCGTCAAGGAGGAGGGCCGTCTGCCCATCGAGGCTGAAGTGCCAGGAGGCAGCGGTGACTCGCTCTGCTTCAAGCTGACAGCACAGCTTGGCCTGCAGCCGGGGAGGACCTGCGACCCCACACACAGAGTCATCCCGACCCCAGGGTCCCTCCTCCCCCAGGGCTCATGTGTCTGCAGTCTAGGGGCCTGTGACCTGCCCTGTCCTGCCCAGCAGGTCCCTGGGGCTCTGAGGTGGGACCCGTGTCCCATTCTTCCCCACCACATCCCTTCCCCACATGGGCTCTGTGCTCCCCTCCCTTGCTCACTGTCCCCAGCCCCCCACCCCCTCCCCATACTCACCCCTGGCCTCCTCTGTCCCCAGCTGGATGTCAGGCAGGACCGTCCTGAGATCTCGGCCCACTCCTCCCAGGGTTCCAGTCAAGTCGCTCCATGCTTTGGTGCCATTTACCTTCTTCCCCAGGGAGTCGGAAGCTGTGACCTGGTTGCTGTCACTGTCATACTGGAGGAGAGGCTTTGTGTCCATTGAGCCCTGGACTTCACACCAGGGCTGTCCGGGTCTGGACTGAGATGTGACAGCGAAGTCGAGGCAGAGCGAGTGAGCATCTGTGAGACAAAAGCACAGGTGTGTCCCCGGAGACCCCCCTGAAGGGCCTGGCTGCAGAGGTGAGGTGTCCACGTGGGGTCCCCCTGTGGCTGCTGTGGCCTCTGTCCTGCCCCCCCTTTAACGGCCTCAGGTTTAGGGAGATGCCAGGAGGCCACCATGATCCCTCAGGTCCCAATACTGTTGCAAGGAGGATTTATCTGCCTTCTTTTTGGTATTGGGTGCCAGTTTCTAAGCTGGCAAAAATCCAGGACATTGTCTGTCCTCCAGGGACTTAAAATCTATGTGAATAAACCGGACTTTCACCAGAAGGTGGAAATAAACACACCCCCACCCACACACACCATAGGACACACGCTACATTCATGTGTCCCACGTCATCAGGAAAGGCTTCCTGGAGTAGAAGGTGGCACCTGTCAGGACAGAGAATGCTGCCATATGAGCACAGGATAAGGATGCTTTAGGCTGGGTCCCAACACACTGAGTGTAAGTAACGTCCTGGGCTAAACCATCATCCTAAGAGCAGGTGGACAGGCACCACCTGCGTGGAGCCCTTTCCCTCCCCCTTGCAGTCCCCACTCCCCCGTCCTCCCCTCCCAGCCTCCCCTTTCCAGTCAGGACTCCAGATCCCAGGACACTCACAGCCCATAGTCTTCCCGGGTTCCAGCAGGAACAGTGTCAGCAAAAGAAGGCCTGTCATGTGAGTCAGTGGCACTCCTCCCAGCACTCTTAGGAGCCTGAAAACAGAGCCTGGCCTGTGTCTATACCTCCACCACGGAGCACCTTCCAAAGTCTTCAGTCCAAGACTGGGGAAGCCCTATCGTAAAACAATGCAAAGAACGGTTATCCCAAGGGAGTAATTTTCAAGTATTCAAACTCTAATGACTTTTTTTTTTTTTTTTTTTTTTTTTTTTGTCTTTTTGCCTTTTCTAGGGCAGCTCCGCGACATATGGAAGTTCCCAGGCTAGGGGTCTAGTCAGAGCTGTAGCCACTGGCCTATGCCAGAGCCACAGCAACGTGGGATCCGAGCCGCATCTGCGACCTACACCACAGCTCCCGGCAACACCAGATCCTTAACCCACTTAGCAAGACCAGGAATCGAAGCCACAACCTCATGGTTCCTGGTCAGATTCATTAACTGCTGAGCCACGACGGGAACTCCTCTAATTACTCATTTTTTAAAAGACAAATTTACTTCGAATAACCTTTCTCGTGCCTCCTCCCACCCCGAAAGAAAAAAAAAAAAGACCCCAAAGTCTTTTTGTGGTGTGAACAGAACTGTTTTGGCTCCTGCGAGCTCCTCTGCCCTCAATCCACTGCCAGCTTCCCCTCCCGCCTTCCTTCCACCTTCCTCTGCCTCCTCCCTGCCTCTTTGCGCCCTTTCCCCTCAGCCCCTCCGTGTTCCCATCTTCCTCCCACTCCTACCCTCTTCCTCTTTCTCTTGAATACTTCAGATTCGTGCTCTCACCAACGACACCCCTGCGCTAATCAAACTAGCTGCAGGCAGACCGCACCTGGCCTGTCCTCAGAGGGGGGTGTCCAAGACCCCGCAAGCCTGTTGGAGGCAGGACTCAAGAAAAGCCCGGGAGGTGATTACCCCTGCTCACCTGCATGTCGCAGACACCTCCTAGGGTACTGGAGGAATTAGCTCAAAGCAAAGAGTCTGGGCATTTGCCCAAGAATCGCCCGGCAGCTGCCCCACCCTACCCCGAGCAGCTCCCGCCCTGGTAATGAGCCGCGCGGCTCAAGGTTGGGCCAGAACTCGGGGTTTGTGGCTTTGGGACGACGGGATAAGACAGGACCCTCCGGAGGCGACCTGCCCTGAGGTCTAACACACCCGATGCCCGCTCCTTCGCTGCTCACCCGTCTCCGGGCTCCGAGGCCTGCGGTCGGTGGGGCGCCGTCCTCCGCCCGGGAGGCCTGCGGCCCGCCTAGAGCCTCCTGGAGGCTCGGACGGTCCCCGTCTGCAGGTGTCCCCCAGTGCCGTCCTCACGGGTCAGGAGATCTTCCGTGTTTGCACCCGGAAGAAAAGTTTCGAGAACTCCCTCTTCGGGGTTTTCGGTTCCCATCCCTCAGTCTTCTCTCAGCTGGGCCGGCGGCATTCCGAGCAGCCTGGGGGAAGCGGGATCCCGCGAGGCTGCGAAAAAGCGCCTGGGTCCAGGTGGGTGCACGTGGGGACCGCGCCCGGGGAGGCACGCGGGGTCGCGTGAGCGAGGTCTCTGCGCTGGGCAGTGCTGGGGATGCACGGCTGAGATCAACAGGTTTCTTCCTCCTGCCAACCTGCGCAGGGTGTTGGGCGCTGCGGGGACTGAACAGGAGGGCTGGGCTTTATTTCCAGGGCCTCTAGCCCCCGCCCCTTCTCTGCCGTCCAAGTTCTGCCTGAACATTCCTCTCCATGGACTTGGCAGCTGCCACAGGGTGTCATTCTTGGATAGGGTGCATTGAAACTCCATGTAAATAGTTAAATCACATGGCCCCGGCCGTCTAATTTATTCTCATCACTTTGGTTCCATTAATCTCAGAGCCCTTCTCGGTTGCCTGTGATCAAGGCCAGGACAAGTCGGAGGGGGCCGGTCACCACCCTCCCCTCTCTGGCAACGTTCCCTCCCTGCTCCTCATCTCTAGTGGTCCCCACATTCACCTTGAACCTCCAGGGTCACAGACGCACAGGTCTTCTCCCAGCGCACACTGCACCCCTCACTTCACACTGAAACCCGCCCTGACTCTGTGGTCTATTGGTTTGATCTGCTCTCAAATCCACTTGTTTATGACTTAAACGGCATTGTTCTGATGCACTTGTTTATGATAAAGACAAAAAAGTTGGTTTTACAGGTAAAGATGTTTTGCTACGAGAATGACGTGCCTGCGTGGTGTCAGGGTGGTGTCTCCACCCTTGTGGTTCATAAGCACTTAGGAGCAGCTGAGGGACCCTGCTCGGGGCTTGTCATGAGACTGTGTGGAGAAGCCACTGTGGCAAAAGGACATTTAGACTTTATATAAATACTGAGGGTGTGTGCGGACTATTGGAGGCTTTCAGTCCGGGCTAAAGCTACCCTTTTCTGCTCTCGCCTTCCGAAGCTCTTAGATTCTTGCTTCTCCCTGGCCAGGCTACTCTTGGTGGGCATTGGAATTACGTGGTGCAGCCGCCTCAGGGAGAGAAGGGACATCTGTTCCTTCCTCAATGGGGCTCTTGTTACTGCATAAATGTGTTAGGAGTTTTCTCTGAGCAACCTGCCTGCCTCCAGTACTTGCACCTTGTTGACTGAAAAAAAACGCACAACCTCAAAGTTGAGAGTTATGTTTTATTTGGTGGACATTCTGAGGACTGCAAGCTGGGGAGACAGGTCTCTCAGATCACTCTGAGGGACTGCTCCGAAGAGACTGGTGGTGGGGGTGGGGTGGGAGGGGCCAGGATATATAGAAATTTTTACAACAAAGAGATCAGTTGATTGGAACATCGGAAGAAAACCAAATGTCCAAGTTAAGGAATTTAGGACTTTTCTCTGTATGGGAAAGTGCAAGAGTCTGGGCTCACAGAAGTCACCCCTCTGATATGCACCTCAGCTCTCAGGGACCGGTGTCTTGCTCTTCTCCATCCTGAATCCCCTCAAGGCGCACAGCTGGGGGTGATCGCAGTGGCTGGAGCTTGGCAGTGGGCAGCCCATTTGTCTCCATCCTGAGTTCCCACTGGGCTCACCATCCACAGTTGTAATGTGACGGCGTCAGGGCTGCAACCTCCTTTGTTCACTGACATGGCAGGCAATATTTTTTATTCACAATCCCCCCCTGTGATCCAAAATTCAACAAGCGTTTGGGAAACATTTCACGATCAGTTTTTGGTCAAACATTGCTAGGAAGGCTCATTTCCTCAATCAGGGGAAGATTCTGTTAATTTCCCACTCAGGTGTTGATTTCCCACTCAGGTGTTAATTTCTGGATTAGGCCCTGTGGATAATTTTAAAATCTCTGGATCCTCTTTCTTACTAGCTTAGTATGATCCAGGAAATGTTTTCCCTTGTTGCTTCTTCCCACGCTTAGAATTACAATATTACACTTATTCCATTTATGGTTTTAAGTGTGATCTATTTTCTCAGGATGTTTAGTCATCATCAATGTTGTTGGACTCCTGGTTACACACTGGGTAATGTAAGAGGCAACAGTCTTATGAAATAGATAGAATATAAATAATACAGCTAGTCACAAAGTCATAGTGCCACAGGGAGATAAAATCATAAGCAATTTGGAAACAAAAACAAGTTAAACAATGATTAGTATAAATTGTAATCTGGTTGCAAAAAACTATCAAGTTCACGGGAGAGCCAGCTGAAGACATCAGATTCTGAAAGGATTAGGTAGAGAGAAAAAGATAAATGTTTCATCTTTGTTTACAGAGGTGTACTTTATCAACGTGTTGTAGGTCATGGCATAAGAGAGAAGGTTTCTCTGGAAAACCAAGATCAAAATCCAGTGTATTTTCTCCCAAAGGGTGACACAGTTATAAATGATACTCATGGGTTCATTCAGTCCCATGTCGTTAATTCCTGTTGATCTGGATGAAGTCATCAGGTTTTCCATGAGAGTTTTGCCATTTGTTACCCAGTTCAGTGGTATTATCTAAAGGCTATCGGAAGCTTTTATACATATATATATATATATATATTTGAAATCCTTTTTAGGAGTCTTCTTGAAGATCTTCATTTTGTAAAAGCATCAATGTAAACTAATTATTGTTTCTAAGGGACAGAACTTAAAATGGCATGGTTAAAAGGAGTTCCTGTTGTGGCTCAGCAGTGATGAACCCAACCAGTGTCCATGAGGAAGCTGGTTAGATCTGTGGCCTGGCTTGGTGGGTTAAGTACATAGCGTTGCCATAAGCTTCACTGTAGGTGGCAGTCGAAGCCAGATCTGGCATTGCTGTGGTTGTGGCTCTGCAGCTCCTATTCCACCCCTAGCCTGGGAAGGTCCATATGCCACAGGTGTGGCCCTTAAAAGAAAGAAAAAAAAAGAAAGGCATGGTTAAAGATTTGACTTACAATACAACTGTTAAGAAATTTGGATATTTCTGTGACATACAACATTTTAAGATAATAACTAGAATTATGACTGATAACATTCTATCAGGGCAGATCAAATGTTAGGAGTCCCATATAAATTTTGGAATATTTATATCAATGACAATTACAACCTAAGTTTCATTTCAATCACTTGACAATGCTTTTCAAGTTATTTAACACAAGAAATAAACCTAATTTAATATTTCTGAGATGTCTCAGGCTTCCTTTGAAGCTTCCCAGAGTTAGCTGGAGCTAAAAGAACTTTAGTTAGAAGTTGATATTTGGGAAGTTTGTTAAAAATATCAGAATGTTTTAAACCACATCAGGTCATTGTGAAACAGTGTATATTTACCTAACTAAAATGACAAAGATTAAAAAAAAATGCAGATACCCTAAAGGCACAGAAATTCACACAATCGGTTACCAAAAGCAGCATTCCAAGAAAAATGTATTTTCTTAATAGAGAAAGCAAATTAAACTCCAAGTCTTATACTAGCTTACCTTTAACAACAAAATCCATTTACTTCATTAAATTTAATCTAAATTTAGTCAATCCTCACCATGTACGAGACAGTTTTTTCAGTATTTCTTTTCCACAAAGCTTCCCTCACTTCCGGTATCCATATTATTTTGTCCCTTAATTCTTCCATCTAAAAACAATCAACTCTAAGGATCAACATGCAATTCCATCTTTTATATATTTTTTTGTTTACGACACACATCTTACTTTCCTACTGTATACTGAAATTTTTTCTTTATTATTTCTAGTAACCTTAACTGCGTGGTATGATTTTAACCTTCAAAATCCTTAATCTCGGAGTTCCAGTCATGGCTCAGTGGTTAACGAACCTGACTAATATCCATGAGGCCAAAGGTTCAATCCCTGGCCTTGCTGATTGGTTTAAGGATCTGGTTTTGCCATGAGCTGTGGTGTAGGTCACAAATGTGGCTCCGATCCTGCAGTTGCTGTGACCATGGTGTAAGCTGGCAGCTGCAGCTCTGATTTCACCCCTAGCCCGTGAACCTCCATATACCTCAGGTGCAGCCCTAAAAAAGATAAACAAACAAACAAAAACCCAACCAAAAAAACCTCCCTTAATCTCAAGCAAAAACTGACAGCAGTAATTGTAAATTAATTAAATGTAATTAATTAAATTAAATTGTGAAGTAATTGTCATAGCAGTACTTCCTGATCAGATAGCCTCATGAAACATATTATTTCTTTGTTCAGTGTGTTACGAGACATCTGTCTAATTAACTTAAACATCTTTAGTTTCCATCTCGCATGTAGGCAAATTTAAGTCTGTTTAGCAATTAATGTTCTGTTTTCTTACTTTCTTTGAAAATGACCTAGCTATTCAATAAACTTCTACTATTTAACCTAAATTAGCACAACTCTAGAATTTCAAGTTACCAAATATCTGGAGAGATCATTTTCAAGTAGACATTTCTAAAACATAATTATTTATAAAGGGTTCACCCAAAGGCTTAGCTCATTTGCATTTAATTTACTTATAAGAATTTTATCACACCAAGTTATTTTTCTTGCTGACAAATTTATAGCAGATATAACAAGATCTTATCTCCTTCTAGTCAGCCTAGGTATAGGAGTCCCCACTGTGGCTCAGTGGTTAGCAAACCCGACTAGTAACCATGAGGTTGCGGGTTTGATCCCTGGTCTCGCCCAGTGGGTTGGGGATCCAGCATTGCCATGAGTTGCCCAGTTGTTGTGGCTGTGGCATAGGCCGGTGGCTCCAGCTCCCACTGGACCCCTAGCCTGGGAACCTCCCCATGTGCCGAGGGTGCGGCCCTAGAAAAGAAAAAGAAAAAAACCAAAAAACCTAAGTACAATAAAAATATTATGCTTAATGTTAACGACTCCAAAGACAGATCAATAAATTTAAATTAATCTTAGTACCAAATATCAGTTTAATATTGAAAATTTACTAATTTACGTGAACCTGAAAATCATTTTTGGCTGGTTTTTTATTCATATTTAGAAATATTTAGTTTGCAAACACTTACTTTTTATTTTCTGGCTGCACCCATGGCCTGTGGAAGTTCCTGGGCCAGGGACAAAATCCGAGCTGTGATTGTGAACTACACCGCAGCTGCAGAAACACTGGCTCCTTAACCCACTGCACCAGGCTGGGGTCACATCCATGCTGCTGCAGAGAAGATGCTGTATCCTTAAGTTGCTGCCGCAGCGGGAACTCCTGTAAATGCTTAAGTGAATTAAATAGGGATCTTCTATAAATTTAATTTTAATAATTTCTTCCAGAGGTAGACACATCTCATACGTATAATGCATACATGGACATCTAAAGAGGCAAAACTAGAGATCTCATGGCTTCAATGAATAAAAAAGCTTAGTTATGAATCAGGTATTACATTATAAACTTACTAGTTTACAAAAAACTGTTGGGATAAATTAAATTTGCTGGCTTAGATGACTAAGCCTTTGCTATTTGTGGAAAAGACTTTTAAGATTTGTATTTGTCATTGATAGAGATTCTAAGGAGGCTGTGAATTGATTTTCAACTGAGGGAGGCTTTCCAGCAGTTGGAGTTGACATCGCATTTCTTCCTTTTCTTTCTCCTTTGGTTTTAGCTTCTTCCTGATTGAGCTAATTAGGCTGAGTCATTGTGGCCTGTATTTACATTTCTGGTGTGTAGAGATTTGTAAGACAAAGGGCTTTGCTTTTAATTCTCCAAAGAACTGGTGTGTCACCTAAGCCATATTAAAAGACTGATTTGCCCAACTGTATATTTAGAAAATTTGCTTTTCTGTATCAGTGAGAAGATTTCTAACAAAACTGAAATGTAAGAGTTCTATGTTCTAGACTTTAGAGTTTAATTTATTATACCTTCAAAAACTTATATAAGGCATTCAACAAAGACTGTCTTTCTGGGTTCACAAGTTAAACTCCAAACAAGGCCACTATTTTTATTAGCCCCTGATTATTAGTTCCCAGTTTTCTTCTTTATCGTGTGGCTCAGGTCACCCTATTGGTTTTCTTGAGTGTGTTTAACTAGTATTTCCTGGGGGCAGATCTACCCACCTTTGTCTTTCAACACCACACAGGGGAAGGGTTCTTCAGTGACGTGTCTGTTGCACAGTGTGATTAAACAAAACTTGTGTAAACATCTTTTATAAAGCTCACCTAAACATACCAATTTTTATATACTTTTATCTTAATCTTACCAACTTTTATGCCTTTCACTTTAGTTTTCATTAGGATCCAATCAACAGATTTTAGTTTTATAGGAGTCTTATAAGCTTTTCTTTCTTTCTTTCTTTTTTTTTTAGGACCACATATGGAGGCTCCCAGGCAAGGAGTGGAATCAGAGCTGTAGCCACTGGCCTACAACACAGCCTCAGCAACATCAGATCCAAGCTGCGTCTGTGACCTACACCACAGCTCACAGCAACACCAGATCCTTAATCCACTGAGCGAAGCCAGAGATAGAACCTGCAACCCGAGGGTTCCTAGTCAGATTCATTTCCACCCACCACGATGGGAACTCTCTCTTTTTTTTTTTAACAACCAGCCTCTTGTTTACACTTCCTGAGGCAGGAGATAATTGGGCTCCCAGATAAACATTTACATAGCGATACTTCCAGACAGAAGTGACAACAGGCACAAGGCAAGCAATTGATACTTGTCTTCTGTGAACTTGTCAAACAATAGTAATGACAGGATCAGAGGAGGGGCTGAGCCCTGCTGGGGCAAAAGACCAAGAGGTCATGTACTTCCCATCTTTGGGTCAGGGACACCCCAATTACACGTGTGAAGAGAGACCCTTCTGGGTCAGAAAGGGAAGGGATGCCAGACCATGATAAGTCTAGATAAGCTTCCCACTGTGCCTTGCATTGGAATCCATCTTGGCCAAAAGATGCACATGCAGACTGGGGAGGGCCCTGGGTCTGATCAGGCGCAAAAGATAAAACAATGTAATTGACCAAAGGAAAGCAAAGACCTAGAGGAACTGTTCTATATAAGTGTTTTATGCTACCTCTCTGGCATGCTCCCCATTCAGGGGGATGACCTCACCCCCGCTCCTTTGAGTGTGTATTACTACTTTGCTTCTGCCTGAGATAAACAGACCAGTTCTCTGTGTATTTTTCCAAGTGTTGTATTGTGTTTTTAATAATAAAGTTTGTACCTGTTTTAAAGTCTTTGCCTCCTTGAAACATTCTTGCTTTTAACACAGGGCAAGAATCAGGGCAATTCGGCTTTTATCCTCTAACTCGTCTAGTGGCCAGGATTCCTGGTTTTCACCCAGGCTGCCCAGGTTCCATTCCTGAGCAGGGAATTAAGATCTCACTCCAAGCCATCACTCACTGCTGTCTCGCTGAAATCAGAGGCAAGACCTCACACTGTGCACCTGTCCCTATAGGGAAACCCACTCATTGTAATTAACAACCTACTCAAGGAGGGACTCCACTAACAACTGGCCATTCTGCAATCTGAGCACCGAGGTAGAGACCCTGAGACAGGGAAGAGGAGGCTGAAACAACTCTGGGTGGAAAATCTAGAGGCGTTAAGCTCCCAAGCTGCACGTTGGCCCACCCCATAAGCATCACTTGCAATTCTTATTTTGGTAAACCAACCTCAGAATCAGAAATAAATATTTCAAAACAAAGGAAAAAGGAATGACAGATTATCAGCCCATAATGAATAACCCAGCCAGGTTATATGCATACAAAACTTATAAGTACTTGTGGCCTTAGGAAGAGACGTGCCATAGCCCACCACCATAGAGCATTTTTACCATCGAGATGCATTGATGTCAATAACCTCAAGAGCACAGATAACAATAAAGCGGTATGAAACAATCAGGAAGTGATATGTTTTGAGTGTTAATAAACAATTTTGTTTTTAATATTAAAAAAACAGAGTTCCCGTGGTGGTGCAGGGTTTAACGAATCCGACTAGGAAACATGAGGTTGTGGGTTCAATCCCTGGCCTTGCTCAGTGAGTTAAGGATCCGGCGTTGCCGTGAGCTGTGGTGTAGGTTGCAGATGCAGCTCGGATCCCGAGTTGCTGTGGCTCTGGTGTAGGCTGGCAGCTACAGCTCTGATTGGACCCCTAGCCTGGGAACCTCCATATGCCACAGAGAGCGGCCATAGAAAAGGCAAAAAGACAAAAAAAAATTATATATATATATATATATATACATATATATATATAAACCTTCTAAGTGCTTACATATTTGGGAATTAAAGGAAATCTCATCCTAAAAATGAGGGAGATCTTGTATTTCGTACCAGATAATTTTAAAAAGCTCGCTTGATAAAACTATCCGTTCAGAGTTCTGATTTTTTCCCCCTTTCAGTATATCTTTAAAAAAAAATATATAGTTGACTTACAACATTGTGCTAATTTCTGCTGTACAGCAAAGTGACTAGTCATACACATATTCTTTTTCTCATATCATCCCCCATCATGATCTATCTCAAGAGACTGGACACAGTTCTCTATGCTATAAAGTAGGACCTCATTGCTCATCCATTCGAAATGTAATAGTTTGCCTCTAATAACCCCAAATTCCCAGTCCATCCCACTCGCTTCCTCACCCCCTTGGCAACCACAAGTCTGTTCTCCATGTCTGTGAGTCTGCTTCTGTTGTGTACATAGGTGCATTTGTGCCATATTTTAGATCCCACACGTAAGTAATGTCATATGGTGTTTGTCTTTCTCTTTCTGACTGACTTCACTTAATATGAGAATCTCTAGTGCAAATGGCATTATTTTGTTCTTTTTTATGGCTGAGTAGTATTCCACTCTGCATATGTACCACATCTTCTTGATCCAGTCATCTGTTGATGGACATTTAGGTTGTTTCCAAGTTTTGGCTATTGTGAATAGTGCTGCAATGAAATGGAGTGCATATATTTTTCAGATTGTAGTTTTGTCCAGATATATGCCTAGGAGAGGAATCCTGAATTATGTGGTTCTGATTTTAAGCAGAAGACTTCTAGGGTGAACTTGCATTTCTCTTCCTGTGTCTTTGAGATATAAATGTTCTGTTTGATCTTCTTAGGGTGTTCTGTGCATGTGTGCATGTGTGTCTGCGTGTATGTGTGTGTGTGTGTGTGTGCGTGCTTTCATGTTTTGAAAACTTGATTTCTGCCACACTACTTTTGAGAGTAAATTCTCTGGATCTTAGGTGACATCCTCCTCACTCTCTTATGGGGAAGGGTCTTGCGTCTTATTGGCTTGAATCACTATTGATATATATTTCATTAATGGTCAAATGATGGATCTTTTAATTTGGAGAAACTTCTAAACAGTGACTTTTTAGAGCTCCCTCCTTATAAGCAGCTGTTTTATGGGTGCCTATAAAACAAAAATCAAATTAAATGTGGACAAAAGAAATACACATAATGGTTAATCTACGAACTTCTTTTGTTTAAATCAAAGAAAAACAACAAGGGAGTTCCCATTGTGGTGCAGCAGAAACAAATGCTGCTAGTGTCCACAAAAACATGGGTTCGCTCCCTGGCCTAGCTCAGTGGGTTAAGGATCCAGCGTAGCCATGAGCTGTGGTGTAGGTCACAGATGTGGCTCAGATCACATAATGGGTTATTTATAGCACCAACTAAGAAGGACTTTTGGCTTTTCCTCCAACAAAATCAATAAATCAATAAAACCTAAATCTAATCAAGTCTCTGGATTTAACTGGTTTATAAGAAATATTTTCAGCAAAGCAATATGAACAGGTACACAGATGCAATCAGCCAAAGGATGAACATTCTTATTTCTGGAATACAATTACAAGGAGAAAAAAGAGAGGGGGGAACGTGTAAATGAGGCGGGCTGTCCAGGTTTGGGCAGACAGGAGGGTGAAGATGCAGCAAAGAGAGGGAGCACCTGAGAGAGAAACGCTAAGACGAAGGCTGGGTGGGGAGAAAAGGCCCCTCCAGGTCCCCAGGTTCCAGGACACCACAGGACACCTCTGTAGGGCTGGGTGGGCAGAGAGAGGGGCCTGCACCCTGGGTCCCAGCATCCTCATCCCTGAATCCTCAGTCCCCTCTGACTCTCTGAGGTTCAGGAAGACCGGCCAATTCTACAGACTGCCCAGTGCGTGTTCACCATTGCCACGTGACTCGGAGTGTCTGTGATCCCAGGCACAGCTCCTCTGAAGGGCAGGACTGGCAGCGGGGGAGGGGGGTGGGGGGGTCCCCAGACATAGTGTCCTCCCCTCCCCCATCCTCACTGGTGCCTCTGCTTAACCATCTGGTGTTCTGATGGTACATCCACGTGGATGCTACTGGGGACACATGCTGATGCCAGGACAGCAGCCCTGACAAATGCTCAGGAGAGGGACCACCCCTATGGATTGAAGTGCAGGGGAGGGGAGATGACAAAATACCTGGTCCTGCCTGAGCTCAGCAGTTATCGGCCCAGCTAAAAAAAGAAGCCGCTGGCAGAAAGTAAAAAAAGTTTATGATACAGGTGATTGGCAGTAGGGTGGCCTCTAGCCTAGAAAATGCTTTCTAGACACCTGGAAGAACTTTTTGCTCTGGCAGCTGGTCTTGGATTTCCAGAGGCGGGGCCAGGGGGGATGGTCAGGTTTTTTAAAAAGGCTCCCAGCCATCACCAGGGAGGTCTCATGGTCTTTGCTCAGGCTCCTCAGTCACACTTTGCTGCTGAAGCTGCTGCAGGACAGGAGGCACTTGGTGAGTGCTGAGTGTCTAAGGGCCGGGCTGGGGGCCTCGTCTGCATGCTCCTGGTTGCTGGGCCTTGGCATCTGGATGGACGTGGGGGAGCTAAGAGCCCCCTGGGATGCGGGGTGAGAGGAAAGTGGGGAGACAGTACCGGGGAACAGGAAAGAGCCTGGTGGAGGATTTGCTGCCCCCCCATATTCCCTCTGCCCAGCCCCCACACCCCCTTCCTTTGGTGCCCACCCCACCTGTTGTGCCAGCAGGAGGTTGTGCCCTGAGCTTTGTAGGGTGGAGGGCAAGGAACTGTGATGGCTCAGAGTCCCCAGGCTCCCTCCCTGGGAGCAGGGAGGACAACCAGTTCAGCCCCAGAGCAGGGTGAGGCATAAGCAGGTGAATGAATGCAGGTACCCTCAGCTGCACCTGCCACCAGGCAGTTATTTTAGGTGGTGATTCCTGAAGGCCAAGCTTAGGAAAAGGAAAGGGACACAGGGTGTCGGTTTCCACGCTGTCCCTGCCCATTTGGCAACCCTGATGCAGTGAGGCTTGATTCCAGGCTGTAGGATCAAGGCCCAGAGAAGGGACGGGTCAGAGGGAGCAGGTCGCCCCTGTGGCCCCTGCCGCCGCGGGTCTCACACACGCTCGCCATCCTCCTGGCCCCACAATCCTGCACTTCAGCCCCCACCATCACGCACACGCCTTCACCCTCCACGCGTCCCTCCACACCCACGCTCCACCCTGACTGTCCAGCTCCACACACTCTGCGCCCTTCTCACACACACACACACACACACCCCTCTGATGTTGTCACACACCAGTGGTGTTGCCCCCCACACGGCCAGCACACCCTCCCCGGTCTTCCCTCACACTCACCTTCCTCCTCACGAATCAGTGTCACAGTGTCACACACACCCACTCCTCTCTCTGCCCCCTCCTCTCATGCACACTCTCCCACCTGCACTCTGACCCGGTCCCCACTGAGGAAGCCCACCCACCTCAAGGTGTTTCTGCCGAGAGGCTGGCTGCCAGGCCTCTGCCCCAGGGCCCAGCCAGGCATGTTAGGGGGCTACCTAGAACCTACCCGCACCAGCGCCTTCTCCTTTTTTAGGCTCCAGCCCCGGGTCTAAAGTGCCTCACCACACTCTCTCCCGGGATATGGAGCCGGGAGCCCACCCTAGGGCATAGGGATGCCCACACCCTTCCAGTTGCTTCCTTCCAAGGATCCCACTCTCAGCCCTGGGCACAGGAGTGAGTCTCTTCCCAGGACTCGGAACTCAGGACCCCACTGGGTAGCTGCCCCACCCAAGCCAGAGGGCTCCCACATCTGGGGTTCTCCCCACTCACCACATGGACTCTGCTAGGTAGGGATGCTGCTCTGAATCAGGTTGGAGTTTTCTCTGTCCCCTTCTGCGCTACAGTTCAGGGTCTCGTGTTCCACCCACCACCTAGGTCTAAATCAGGGAGAGACCCAAGCCTTGTCCACTGGCCCATGACAGGCAGCCCCCCTTGGAACTCAGAGCTTGTCCTCCTGAAGCGATGAGTGTGGGAAGAAGGACATTTTTGTCAGCTTGGCTTGGCTTTATGAGGAGAGGGCTCGGCATCAGGTGGCAGGGTGAGTGTAGCCAATGGGATCCAGAAAGGAGGGGGACAGCCCACCAGGATTTGCAGGGGGAGTTTAACATGAAGATGTGTTAAACTGTGCGACAGAGTGGCTCTCAGACACAAGGACATGCTGGCGGCAGCTGAGGGTGGAGGGAGAGCCCCTAAGGAAGGACGAACTTGGAAGTTCTATCCATCTCTCCCCCTTCCCTCTGCACCTGGTCACTCACCTGTCAGCTCCACTATTTTCTCCCACTGTCCCAAGAATTCCCCAGGTCATTTTTTAAAATCATCTTTTAAGACCCTAGTGGTATTCATGCATTAATCAGCCAAAATTATTTTTTGTTAAATAGAAATCCCCTTTTAGGTACGTGATTAAGAGGTATCCCTTTGCCATGTGTTGATCAGCATGCCATTCACTGATACTTCTTGTCACTTCTGCTGCAGGTCAAGTTTCTAGAAGTACTTGGGTCTTTTTCTAGGATCTTTCCTAAAACTGGTCTCCTGCCTTTCCTGCTTGCTCACCAGTTTCCTTTACGGCTGAAAATGCAGCCTAAGTCCCAGCCAGGTGTCTTGGGGCAGTGAAGCCCTTCTAGAAAAAACACTTGGTGGCTTAAAATAACCAGAATTTATTCCTGTGAAGTTGCACAGGATAGAAGTCTGAAAGCAAGGTGTTGGCAGCACTCTGTCCCTTGCAGGCTCCGTGGGAAAAGCCTTCCTTGCCTTGTCCCAGCTTCTGCTGGATGGCAGCCATTCTTGGGGTCATGTGGCTCCATCGCCTGCCTCAGTTCTCACTTGGGATTGGTTTTGTCTTTGTCTTCCTGTGGCTTCCTCTTCCTTCTGTGTCTGAACTTTTCTTCCTTATAAGGGCATCATTCAATGCATGAGAGCCCGCCCTGATCCAGCATGACATGCTCTTTAGTTAGATTACCTCTGAAAACACCCTATTTCCCAATCAGGTCATAGAACATTTGTGCCCTGGAAATACAGGAGTTTTAATAAACATTCATGAGGTTCTTAATGGAAACAAAAGGTACAGTGTATTTATAATTGCATCCACTGCATCACTGAGTTTATTTATTTTAAAGTATAGTCGATGTACAATGTTGTACTGATTTCTGCTGTACAGCAAAGTGACCCAGTTATACATATACATACATTCTTTTTCTTGTATTATCTTCCATCATAGTCTATCCAAGAGGTTGGTGTAGTTCCCTGGGCTGTACAGGACGACCTCATTGCTTATCCATTCTAAATGTGAGAGCTTGCATCTAATAACCCCAAACTCCCCGTCCATCCCATTCCCTCCCCCTTCCCCCTTGGCAACCACAAATCTGTTCTCCATGTCTGTGAGTCTGTTTCTGTTTTGTAGATAGGTTCATTTGTGCCATATTTTAGTCTCCACGTATAAGCGATATCGTATGGAATTTGTCTTTCTCTTTCTGACATACTTCAGTTCGTATGAGACTCTCTAGCTGCATCCATGATGGTGCAGATGACATTATTTTGTTCTTTTTCATGGCTCAGTAGTCTTGCATTGAGTATATATACCATATCTTCATACATCTGTTGATGGACATTTAGGTTGTTTCGATGTCTTGCCTATTCTGAACAGTGCTGCTATGAACATGTGGGCTCATGTCTCTTTTTGAATTGTGGTTTTGTCCGAATACATGCCTAGGAGTAGCATTGGTGGATAATATGGTAATTATATTTTTAATTATCTGAGGAAACTCCATACTGTTTTCCATAGTGGTTGTACCCATTTACATTCCCATCAATAGTGTAGGAGGGTTCCCTTTTCTCCACATCCTCTCTAGCATTTGTTATTTGTAGACTTACTAATGATAGTCATTCTGGCCAGTGTGAAGTGGTACCCCATTATAGTTTTGATCTGCATTTCTCTAATAATTAGTGATGGTGAGCAATTTTTCATGTGCCTGCTGGCCATCCGTATGTCTTCTTTGGAGAAATGTCTATCTAGGTCTTCTGCCAATTTTTCAATTGGGTGGTTTGTCTTTTTGTTGTTGAGTTGTAGGAGTTGTTTGTATATTTTGGAGATTAAGCCCTCTTCAGTTATATCATTTGCAGCTATTTTCTTCTATACTGTAGGTTACCTTTCTTTCTTGCGTTTTTTTTTTTTTTTTTTTTTTTTCAAATGGTTTCCTTAGTTGTGCAAAAGCCTTTAAGTTTAATTAGGTCCCTTTGGTTTATTTTTCTTTTAATTTCTATTGCCCTGAGAGACTGACCTAAGAAAACATTTGTATGTCAGACAATGTTTTTTGCCTATGTTCTTTTCTAGGAGTTTTATGGTGTCACCTCTTATGTTTAAGTTTTTAAGTCATTTTGAGTTTATTTTTAATGCATGGTGTGAGAGTGTGTTCTGGTTTCATTGATTTACACGCAGCTGTCCTGGTTTTCCAGTACCACCTACTGAAGAGGCTGTCTTTTTCCCATTTTATATTCTTGCCTTCTTTGTGGAAGATTAACTGACTCTAGGTGTCTGAGTTTATTTCTGGGTTCTCTATTCTGTTTTATTGGTCTGTATGTCCTTTTTTGTACCAGTACCACACTGTCTTGATTCCTGTAGCTTTGTAATATTATCTGAAGCATGGGAAGAGTTATGCCCCCTGCCTCCCCCCACCCTCAGGATTGCTTTGGTAATTTCAGGCCTTTTATGATTTCCTATAAGTTTTTGTATTACTTGTTCTAGTTCTGTGAAAAATGTCATGTGCAATTTGATGGGATCATATTAAATCCGTAGGTTGCTTTTGTGTAGTATGACCATTTCTCTTTTTTTTAGGGCCCCACCCACAACATATGGAAGTTTCCAGGCTAGGGGTCAAATTGGAGCTGCAGCTGCTGGCCTACACCACAGCCAAAGAAAGTCGAATCCGAGCTAAGTCAGCAACCTACATCACAGCTCACAGCAATGCCGGATCCTTAATCCACTGAGCAAGGCCAGGGATTAAACCCATGTCCTCCTGCATACTAGTCGGGTTTGTTACAAGTGAGTCACAGTGGGAATGTCTGACCATTTTAATAGTATTAATTTTTCCAATCCAAGAGCATGGGATATCTCTCCATTTCTTTGTATCCTGTTTAATTTCTTTTATTACTATTTTCGAGTTCTCAGTGTCTTTCACTTCTTGATTGGGTTTATGCCTAGGTATTTATATTTCTGGTGCAATTTTGAAAAGTATTTGGGTTTTTTTTACATTTCTTTTCTGATACTTCTTTGTTAGTATACACAAATGCAACCTATCTCTGAATGTTAGTCTCGTATCCTGCTACTTTGCTGAAATCATTGCTCAGATCTGGTAGATTCTGTCTGGAGTCCTTAAGGTTTTCTATATATAGTATTATGACATTTGCATTTAATGAGGATTTTACCTCTTCTCTCCCAATTTGGATACATGTTCTTTCTTTCTCTTCTCTGATTTCTGTGGCCAGAACTACCAATACTATATCAAATAAAAGTGGAAAGAGTGCACCTTTGTCTTGTTCCAAATTTTAGTGGCATTCAGATTTTTTCCCATGGAGTAGTATATTGGCTGTGGGTTTGTCCTAAACTGCTTTTATTATATTGAGATATGGCCCCTCTATACCCACTTTGGTAAGAGTTTTTATCATGAATGCATGCTGAATTTTGCCAAAAGCTTTTTCTGCATCTATTGAGCTGATCATGTGGTTTTATTACTTTTCTTTGTTCATGTGGTGTATTACACTGATTGATTTTGGTATGCCAATCCATGCTTGCGAACTTGGGATGAATGCCACTTAGTCATGGGGTATGATCTTTATGTGTTGGATTCAGTATGAGAAAATTTTGTTAAGAATTTTTGCATTTATATTCCTCCCATGGCAATGCAAGATTCTTAACCCACTGAGTGAGGCCAGGGATCAACCTTGCGTCCTCATGAATATTAGTGAGATTTGTTTCTGCTGAACCAAGAGGGACCTCCAAACTTATGACTCTCTATAAAGGCCTTGTACGTTCAGAGGAACACAATTCCGGACCTAAGAGCATAAAAGTGAGTGTGAACACATAAAATATGTCCCGTTAAAACATGTAAGTACATTCCTAACTCATTTGCCTTTGAACGACATCACAAAAAACAACCTCCAGGCACTCCAGTTCCACCTCACATGGAGGAAAGTCCGACGGAAAGAGCGTCAGAGTGAAACTGGCCGTTTTAATTTACTCAATGTACTTGACTGAACTTTTTTTCTCTTTAACTTACATTACCTTTGCAAATTCTTCAAAATGACCACATTAATACATTGTGAGCCAGGACCTTGTCAGAGCCCATCTACAGTCATGGAAAGTGAGTGGTGCTTTAGCTTCGTGGGAAACCCACCGCTGAGTAGAAAATAATGCAGCAGCCAGGCTGTCCTCAAAGCTCAGTCTCTGCCACCACGGGTTGGTCCAGAGAAGAAACACCAGATGATGGAACAGCTGTTAGAACATTGGGAAAGTTGTGGAGCTAAATCACGCTCTCATCAGAGAATAAAACGTTTTTTCATCAAAGGATTGGGGGAATCCTGGGCACAGCCACACCCACCCCAGCCTTTTGACATCTTAGACCCTGCCTGTCCCCGCCCCCCAGGTAATAGATACATGGCTTGTCCCCCCTCCCCAGCCCCTTCTGCCCCAAGAGCCCAGTAACCCCCAGCCCCTCTGTGCAGAGTGGGGCTCAAGACACAGAAGCACATCATTTCTGTGTAGAGATGGATCCGTGCACAGGGCTTGGGTGAGAGCCGGGCTCAGGTCTCCTAAGCCCTTCCCAGAACACGCGCTGCCCAGGAGCCGGAGGCCAGCCTGCTTCTCACCTGCTGTGGTACCTGATCTCCTATCACATCTCCTGATGATGAAGACGAGGATGCCGACGATGACGACGATGCAGAAGAGGACGCCAAAGACGATGCTGATGACGATGACGATGGTAGTGACAGTTAGGCCTGAGCGGGGAATGATCCGTGCTGGTAACTGCTGGTTATCTGAGGGCTCCAGCGGTGGTTCTAAAACAAAGAGAAAAGCAAAATCCTTGTCAAACCTGAGAAGACACCGTCCTCAGCACCTACTGTCCCCACACAGCGCATGTCCCCCCACAGGTACTGACTCATTCTGTGCAGACACTGAGTAGAAGGATGAGCAGGGCTTGTGCCCTGTGCTCACGGAGCTCATATGTCCACGGAGGGGACAGCAGACGTCCGTCTGATTATCACGCTCTCGTGGACATGTTCACTGTGGGGAGACATTTGAGGAGGACAGAACTGGGGGTGCTCAATTGTGTCTGAAGAGGGGTGAGGGCTTCATTCAGTGACATGTGAGCTGGTTAAAGGATCAGAGCAAGAGGAAGGAGACAAGGCGGGGAAGCATAAGGACACATGTAGATTTGGGGACCATCTGACAGTGCAAGGGACAGGATCACTGCTTAATGGGGAAGGAGGCTCCTGAAGGAAGATTCTGGAAAATCCTATCCTACTCCCATCACTGAACCTCCAGACAGAAATCAGAAATCAGTCACTCTATCCATCCATCCACCCATCCATCCATCCATCATATTTTCATATTTTCAGCTAAACCCACATAGGTGCTCAACCCACACAAGGGCAGGCACTGGACCTTGGAAGAGACCTACCACCTCACACCTGCTCCGTTACCTGTGGGCTCCTGCTCCGGAACATTCTCCAAGTGTCCTAGGAATTCCCTCAGCCAGTGACCACAGTCTCCCACTGTGAGCTTCCTGAAATGCTCTGCCAGGTCCTGGTCCTTCTGAAAATGCTCCTTGATCCCTGTGGCTCCAGGATTCACGAGTGTCCAGTTCATGTCCATGGCGTCAAGGAGGAGGGCCGTCTGCCCATCGAGGCTGAAGTCCCAGGAGGCAGCGGTGACTCGCTCTGCTTCAAGCTGACAGCACAGCTTGGCCTGCAGCTGGGGAGGACCTGCGACCCCACACACAGAGTCATCCCGACCCCAGGGTCCCTCCTCCCCCAGGGCTCATGTGTCTGCAGTCTAGGGGCCTGTGTCCTGCCCAGCAGGTCCCCGGGACTCTGAGGTGGGACCAGTGTCCCATTCTTCCCCATCACACCCCTTCCCCACATGGGCTCTGTGCTCCCCTCCCTTGCTCACTGTCCCCAGTCCCCCACCCCCTCCCCATACTCACCCGTGGTCTTCTCTGTCCCCAGGTTGACCACATGCAGGACCATCCTGAGATCTCGGCCCACTCCTCCCAGGGTTCCAGTCAAGTCGCTCCATGCTTTGGTGCCATTTACCTCCTCCCCCAGGGGGCCCGAAGCTGTGACCTGGTTGCTGTCACTGTCATACTGGAGGAGAGGCTTTGTGTCCATTGAGCCCTTGACTTCACACCAGGGCTGTCCGGATGTGACAGTGAAGTTGAGGCAGAGCAAGTGAGCATCTGTGAGACAAAAGCACAGGTGTGTCCCCGGAGACCCCCCTGAAGGGCCTGGCTGCAGAGGTGGGGTCTCCATGTGGGGTCTCCCTGTGGCTGCTGTGGCCTTTGTCCTGCCTCCCCTTTAACGGTCTCAGGTTTAGGGAGAGGCTGGGAGGCCACTATGATCCCAACACATATACAAAATGTTACCAGGAAGCTTCACCTGACAAATGTTTTTAGTCCGTGTAACAACTGAGGTTCCAAAAGTATAACATAATTATCCTCCAGGGACTTAAAATTTGTATGAAGAGACAAAAGTTTCAAAAAGGGAAAAAAGACACCATGGCACATATGCTACATTCATAATGGGTCCAGGTACTCAGGAAAGGCTTCTGGGGATAGAAGGTGGCACTTGTCAGGACAGGGAGAGCTGTCGCATGAACATAGGACCAGGGACAGTGCTTTAGGCTGGGTCCCTGAATACTGGCTGTAAGTGACATCACTGTCCTCCTAAGAAGAGGTGGACAGGCAACCACCTGCCAGGAACCCCCCCACCCGCCTGCCAGGTCTCCAGATCCCAGGACACTCACAGCGCAGAGTCTCCCCGGGTTTTAGCAGCAGCAGCAGTGTCAGCAAAAGTAGACCTGTAGTGTGAGTCAGTGACATTCCCCGCAGCAGTCTCAGGAGACTAGCCAGAAAAAAGGAGCCTGGGCTGTGTCTACACTTCCACCACGGAGTACCTTCCAAAGTCTTTTGTCCAAGCCTGAGGAAGCCCTATTATTGTACAACAATGTAAAAAAACAATTAGACCAGGGACGTTTTGCAAGTTTGCAAGTTTGCAAAATGTAATTCCTCATTAAAAAAAAAAAGACCTTAAAAACAAAATTCACTTAACTTTCCTCCACCCCTCCCCCACCCCACCCCCCTTTGCAGAGTGAGCTACACTGTGGAGGTTCTGTGAGCTCCCCCTCCCTGATTTCCGCCCCCCAGCCCGCACCGCCCCGCAACTTCCTCTTCCAAACCTTCCCGCTGACGTCCTCTCCTGCTGCTCCTCCCACCGCTTCCTTGGCCTCCTCCAGTGGCCAGGGCTCCCATCTCCTGGTCTGTGTGCCCAGATTTTCTCCCACCTCCAGTCTCCCACTCCTAACCTCTCCAACTTTCTCTCTAATAATTAAGATTCACTCTCACCAAGCACAGCCCAGTGTTAATCCGACTCATTGCAGACACAGCGAACCTGGCCTGCCCTCAAAGGTGAGTGTACAGTAGGTCCAACCAGCCTGTTGGAGCCAAGACTGAACAAAAGCCGAGGTTCTGGTTATTACCAGCGTCAGTTCGCCTGAACTTTGCAAACTCCTCCCGTAGGAGAAAATGGCCCCATGAAAAGGTAGAACGGAGAGACCCCGGCCATGAGGACTAAGCCAAGTCCAGCCAACTGCCCCCACCACCCCTCCTCCACACACCTGCTTCTGTAAACTTGTTTCTGCATCTACTACCTTGCCTGACCTCACTCCGGTCCCACCAGCCAAGCACGGACCGGCAAGGGGTAGCCCATAAAAGCCTTGTGAAACCCCTCTTCGGGGCTCAGGCTCCGGAGAGCGATCTCCACTGAGCCCGGCTGTGTCATAAACCTGAGTTCTCCAACTCTCCATGCTCACACCAGGTAAAAGCTGAGACACTGCGGCCACAGAGCTGTTGGAGTTGATACGCTACACCCACAGGGCTGTCGCCAGAGCTGATACGCACACTCCAAGCCCCTGGGAGAAGCTCGGCCAAAGCCAAGCTGCATAAATTTCAACCTGCTGCCCCTACCACCTCCTCCCCAGAGGTACCCCCAACCTTCGCACTCTCCCCACCCCCACCTTCTGCCCCTCACCCCCGCCATCCGCCGCTCAGGTGGGCCAAAAACCCCAGTCTCGCAGCCGGCGACTTTGGGACGGCGGGATAAGAGCAGGACCCCCCCCGGAGGCGATCTGCCCTGAGGTCTAACACACACCGATGCCCTCTCCTTCCCTGCTCACCCGTCTCTGGGCTCTGAGGCCTGCGGTCGGTGGGGCGCGGTCCTCCGCCCGGGAGGCCTGGGGCCCGCCTAGAGCCTCCCGGAGGCTAAGAGCATCCCCGTCGGGGTGTGTCCGCCCAGTGCTGCCCTCACGGGTTAGGAGATCGTAGGTGTTTGGATCCACGAGAAAAGTTCCGAGAACTCCCTCCTCGGGGTTTCCGTTTCCACCCCTTAATCGTCTCTCGATTTCTGGCGTCCCCGGCTGCGGCTGCAAAGCGGCCCCTTGGCCGAGGTCTCTGCGCTCAGAGACCACGCTCAGGGAGGGATCCGGTGTCGGCGTCTCTGAGTTCGAAGTGCTCATGGTGCGAGCGCGCCGGTTCCTTCCTCCTTCCCACTTGGGCAGGACTTTGGGCGGGGACTGGACAGACGAGCTATTTCTGGAGGATTCCTCTCTCGCCGGACAATTAGAACTTGTCCCCAGGGCACAGCTCGCCTTCCGACCTCCCTTCGGCGGGAGGAGTCGGGCGCACGTCACAGTTCGCTACTCCCACTTTCCGAACCCGCAGGCGGCGCCTGCCTTGTCTACCCTGCTACCCCCCACCACGCTTCCGAAACCGACTTTGCTTCCTACCGAGCTGGCAGCCACCACAAATCAGTCGTTCTCGGATGGACTCCGTGTCAGTCCGACGAAATAAATAGATAAAATAAAAATAAAAGTACCTGGCACCGGTCATCTAAATTCTTCTTCTGTCTGTCCCTCCCCCCTTTCAGCTCCTTTGATCTCACAGTGATGACTTTCTAGATTGTCTGTGATCAAGGCCAGAACAGGTCATCGGGAGCAGGACACCACCCACCCTCTCTAGGGCGCTGCTCTTCTATCGCGCTCCGATCTTGAACTTGAGCACTCACCACCGACCGCACAGGTATTCCGCAGCCCACATCCATCCCAACTACTCACTTCACACTGCCACCCACACTGAGGCTGTGTTGTGTATTGGCTGCATCTTATCTCACAGGTCAGATTAAGGCTCTTTTCTTTTCTCTTCTTTTTCAGCTGCTGGGGGCATAGGGAGTTCCAGGGACCTGAACCCAAGCCGCTGAAATGCCAGATACTTAACCTGCTGCTGCACTGGACAATTCCCACTTGCTTATGACTTTAAGTTGTCTTAATCCAGTTTTTTGTCTGTGTGTGTGGGGGGGGGAATGTGCGCGCGCGCGCGTGCTTTTTAGGGCCACACTCGCGGCATATGGAAGTTCCCAGGCTAGGGGTCCAATGGGAGCCACAGCCACGGGGGCGGGGGGGGGGGGTTCCAAGCTGCAACTGCGATGCGCGCCACAGCTCACAGCAACGCTGGATCTACGACCCACTGAGCAAGGCCAGGGATGGAACCCGCATCCTCATGGATACTGGTCGGATTTGTTTCCACTGAGCCACAAAGGGAACTCCCTAGTCCACTTGTTTATGACAAAGACCCACAAGCTGGTTTTAGAAGAAAAGCTGTTTTGAAACAAGAATGATGTAAGATGTGTCAGGATAACGTCATCTCATCCGTTGCGGTTCACAAGCCCTTAGCAGCTTATGAAGTTACTCGACGATGACTGCCTCGCCCAGGTAGGAATAGCTGTCCCACGGGGCTCCTCTGGCAGCCGGTCATGAGAACATGTGGAGAAGCCGCTGTGACAGAGGGACCCTTACACTATAAATAGCGAGAGTTAGAATTTCAGTGTGGGCGAAAGCAGATCTAGCTTCCTGGAGGTCTTGACATGCTTGTTTCTGCCTGGGCCAGGCTCCTCCAGGTGGGCACGGGAATCAAAGAGGTGCAGCAGCCTCAGGAAGAGAAGGGACAGCTATCCCTACCTGGGCGAGGCACTCGTCGTCGTCGAATAACTTCCTACATTTCCTCCGTGCAACCTGCCAGTCTGCAATCCTTGCGCCTTCTCATTCGGCCACAAAGGGGTTTTGTTTTTCATTTCACGCTGGCGGGCGAAAGTCAGCAACCGATACCCTCCTACCCAACCCCGGTATTGGTCAAGCCGGCATTTCCCCGCTCCCGAGGAACCGTCAAATAAAAGATACACTTCACCTGACTTTGGACTTTATTTCTGTCATCTCCACTTGCCTAGAACATTATTGTAGTTTATCTACCATTTCTGTGTAGAATATGTCATCTCTTTATAGGCTAATGAAGCGACATTAACCTGCATGTGATTCGCTTGTGAAATTCCCGAGGTAAACCCATGTTAAATAAAGGATTGGTCGCAATCTCTGAGCCTCAGGTGCCCCCCTTGCGCTCAAACAAAATACTCCCCATCTGCACAGACTCAGCCCCAGCCTTAGAGGGGGGCACGGGTTTCTCCTCGCTAGTGCTTTCAACTATCTGCCTTTTTATGCACAAGAACTAGCTCTCTGCGGTTTGGATTTGCATTTCCAAGCCCATCCTCCCAGACTAATATTGAGCCCTTTTCAAGTGTTTATTGGCCATCTGTATACTTTAGAGAAGTGTCTATTCAAATTCTTTGCTTCAATTTAATGCCTTTATATAATTGCGTGAGTTTTTATATATTCTTGATACTAGTCACTTACCACAAATATTTGCAAATATTTTCTCGTATTCCGTAGGTTGTTTTTCACCTTTTGAATTTTCTTTTGTATTTTAGTTTTATTGAAGTATACTTTTTTTTGTTTTGTTTTTTGTTTTTTGTCTTTTCGCCTTTTTTCTATGGTCACTTCTGAGACATACGGAGATTCCCAGGCTAGGGGTCTAATCGGAGCTGTAGCAGCTGGCCTACGCCAGAGCCACAGCAACAAGGGATCCGAGCCGCATCTGCAACCTACACGGCAGCGCTGGATCCTTAACCCGCTGAGCAAGGCCAGGGATTGAACCTGTAACCTCATGGTTCCTAGTCGGATTCGTTAACCACTGCGCCAGGACGGGAACTCCCTATTGAGGTATTGTTGATTTTCAAGGTTGTGATAATTTCTGCTGTACAAAAAGTGATTCAGACATTCATTCGCTTTCAGATTCTTTTCCCACATAGATTATCACCAAATACTAAGTAGAATGCTTTGTGCGCTACATGTGGAAAGTAACACAACGTCTTTTCTATCAAAGGAAATCTTGGTGACTCCATTTTGCTCCGGTTTCGCCTTCCTGCGACCCCCACCCCTCCCCTTTCCCCCTTCTCCCAGTAACAATGTGTTTCAAATTAGCCAACCGGGAAGAGGGTGCGCCCCGACCTGACCCCTGGGAAGGGGGCAGGTGCATCACCTGCGTTGGGGATAAAGAGGGGAGGGTCCTTCGTTTGGCGCGCACACTTTTGGGAGGGCCCGCGCCCTTCTGCAGAAGTAAAGCGCCTTGTCGAGATTTCTCCTTGTCCCCGTGTCTCACTTTCTGACACTGACGACCCGAGCCAGAGTTACTGTAATTTCCCACATACAGCAGGTCCCCGTTGCACCGTCATTCCATATACCTTCGTGTGCGTGTGCCAATCCCAAATCCCCACTCCATCTCTCCCTCTTTTCACTTTCTTGATGGTGTTCAAGGAACACTTTGAAGCGTTAATTTTTTTTTTTTAATTTTGTGGAAGTGAAATTAGTCTATTTTTTGCCTTGTCATTTGTGGTGAGTGGTGTATTTAAGAAGATTTTACCAAACCCAAAGACAAAGATATACTTCAGTGTTTCCTTGTAAGACATGCATAGTCTCGTGTCTTAGATCCATTCTGAGTTCATGTCCACGGTGTCAGGCAGGGGCCAACCTCATTCTTTTGCAAGTGATTCTCCAGTTGTCCCAGCACCATCTGTTGAAAACACGGTTCTTTGCCCATGACTTGTCCGGGCACCCCCCCCCCAAATCAATTGGCCATGAATGCTTGGGGGTGCTTCTGGAGGTGAGGGGAGGAAATGTTTCCTCAGCCCTGCTGGGGTTCCCGGCTGGGTCTGGAAATTAAACTGATAAAGACAGATTAGTGGGGGAAAAGTGTGCAAAAGTATTCAATGTACGTTTGATGTGGCATGAAGACTGCATCAGGAAATGAAAACTCAGTTACACGCGAGTATTTCTGTGCTATGCTTGATGAAGCGTGAACAGTCGTAGAAATATGATGGTCACAGACTATGGGTCAGTGTGGTGAACTGCGGGGAACTGCTTCTTCTCAGAGTCCCCCTGAGACAAGGGTGCTCCCTTCCTCTGGATCTGGGGGGGGGGCACCTCTCCCAGGAGGGTTTTTTGGATCTCTTTCAGGGGAGGAGGTGGAGAATGTTGAGAGCAACTTTCCTGCTTCTGCTGTTTTCTCAAAATCCTTCATATCAAAATATTGAAGACATTGAGGTGTGGTATTACGGGGTAGCATGTTCTGAACCCCATCACACCCTCAATTTTCTTCTCCTCGGGACCCTCGTGTCAGATGGAATTGGAATGGCTACAGGATCCCGTTAGAAGAATGAATATAGGAATCCAGTTAAGAGGGATGAGTTGGGAATACTCTTTAAATAAAAATATTGTTTTCTTCTTTTGTCTTTGTGGGCTGTACCTGCAGCATATGGAGGTTCCCAGGCTAGGGATCAAATCGGACCTGTAGCCACCAGCCTACCGCACAGTGACAGCAACAGGGATCTGAGCCACGTCTGCATCCTACACCACAGCTCATGGCAACACCGGATCCTTAACCCACTGAGCGAGGACAGGGTTTGAACCTGTGTCCTCATGGATGCTGGTTAGATTTGTTTCCGCTGAGCCATGGCGGGAACTCTGAGTTAGGAAAGCATTAACTTTGGTTTAATGAAATATATTTGTCTGGGTTCACAGTCACTTTCTCATGGACTTTAAATACTCATGCTTGTTAGGTTTATCTCGAATGTGCTCCCAAGGTGCCCTGGATCAGGGACAAATCGCCTTTACTCAAAATGGAGAATGACTATGTGGCTCCATGTTCCAGCTCCTGCCACTGGGGCCACTTGATGCAAGACAGCGCAAAGTTGTCAGGCAAGCAAACCCTGAAGCTGTGTGCGAGATGAGAAACACGGAAAATGGATTTCTCTCCTTTCTCCACCTTGACTCTGTTGCTGTGAAGACACAATCTCTCCAGGGGCCAGGTTCTCCCGTGACCCCCAGCCGGGCTTTTCTGATTTAGAGACGGTCCGTAGAACTGGGCCTCAGACCTTTTGAAATGGAAATAGCTGGAGAGCACGCCCTCCATCCAGTCTTCCTGGCACTTTAGGGCTTAGCCCAGGGTCAAAATTCAGGCTGTATCCTTTGCTCTCTGGTAAGAGAGAAATCACCTAGAGAAATGGCTGTATTTCTAATTCTCATAGCATTTGATGAGTACAAGGCTTCTGGGGAAATGAAATCAAGCATTTCTTATCTTTATTTATTTATTTGGGGGGAACAAAAAATGTTTTTAGTTTTCCCAAATTTTTATAAGAACAGATTATAAAATTGGTTTTATATAACAGTGTGTATGCAAACATGTAGAACAGAATGGAATGTATTTATCACTATAATACATGTGTGCATTTACACATATACATAAAATATATTTATACCCACATATACACATACATAATATCACTCAAGTCAGGTATTATTAATCTACCCAGCACTCTGTTTGACAGATTCAAGCTTCAATAGATGGTTAATAATGCTAACTTCTGGATGTTAAGATGAAATTACCTTTACACTTTTTTCTTCACAACTTTTGTTATTTCAGGGGTTTTTTACCTTGAATTTTTTTAAATTAAAATATGGCTGATTTACAATGTTGTGCCAATTTCTGCTGTACCACTAAGTGCCCCAGTCTCTCTCACACACATACACACACATGCATATATATACACATACATTCCTTTTCTGATATTATATTCCATCATGGTCCTTCCCAAGAGACTGTATATAGTTCTCTGTGCTGTACAGTAGGATCCCGTTGCTTATTCATTCTAAATATAATAGTTTGAATCTACTAACCTCAAACTCCCAGTCTATCCCACTCTCTCTCTCTCCTCTTTGGCAACCACAAATCTCTTCTCTATGTCTGTGATCCTGTTTCTGTTTTGTATATAGATTCCTTTGTGCCATGTTCTAGACTCCACATATAAGTGATATCACATGGTAGAGAATCTCTAGATGCAGCCATGTTGCTGCAAATGCCATTATTTTGTTCCTTTTTATGGCTGAGTAGTATTCCATTGTAAATATGAAGGGAGTGAAAAAAAATATAATTTGAAAAGTACGGCGCCTAAGCTAGTACACGGGAAATTATTTTAAGCATGAAATTATTCCATTTCTACTTTTCTCCTTGGCCTAAAAGTATATGCATTTGTTTCTATTGCTGTGTAACAAATAGCTACCAACTCCTCAGCTTCACCAAGGCTGTGTCAGCTCAGACAATAGTCAAAAAGTATGGTATCATGTGTGGTTGGGTTTCTGCTCAGATATCTACTGGGGAGTTCCTGTTGTGGCGCAGCGGAAACAAATCCAACTAGGAACCATGAGGTTTTGGGTTCGATCCCTGGCCTTGATCAGCAGGTTAAGGATCTGGTGTTGCCATGAGCTGTGGTGTAGGTTGCAGATGCGGCTCGGATCTGGCGTTACTGTGGCTGTGGCCTAGGCTGGCAGCTGTATCTCCGATTCGATCCCTAACCTGGGAACCTCCATATGCTGCAGATGCAGCCCTGCCTGAAAAGACCAAAGACCAAAAAAAAAAAAAAAAAAGAGAGATGTCTATCGGATACCACATGACTTTAGAAAGAAAATAGGAGAGACTCTCCAGTTCAGGTGCTCCAAGAAGCCACCTTCCTGGCTTTCTTCACAAATCCATGGGAATGTATTCCATGCACATCCAAAGTTAGAAAAGCTGCCAGGCATATGAGCCCCCACCAGAACAGGCCCAGCTACAGTCCAGTAGCAACCAGGCTGCCCGCTCATGGGGCTCTGGTCACCGTTGTTGAGACCTGGGAGGCTGTAGTTCCAAAGAGAGACGCAAACCACCGCACAGGCCCAAGGGCTCTTTTGGTGAAGGATCCCGCGGCAGCCAGGGAGTCAGTGTCCCCAGACGCGTCCAGAGAGAACAGAGCACAGGGTCCCCGGGCTTCGAGCAGCCAGTCTTTGCACCTTGACTTCCTCATCTGTGAAGTGGGACCAGAGGAAGGCGGACACCTCACCCGAGAGGAGACTAGAAGCTGACACCACACCCAGAGCAGCTTTGTCACGTGCTGCCTCACCTCCCAGCTGCTCTTGCAGGGGCCATTCGTTGTCCCCAAATCACTGATCTCCCCTCAGCCTGCAGCCCTCTCTGTCCCCTTTCTCTCCTCAGGCAGTATTGTGTGTGTGATGTAAACTAATTTTTATTTATTTATTTAAACATGTAAAAAATGTTGGTATAGTCGATGCACATACTAAGTTTCAGCTGTACAAGGTAGTGATTGATAATTTTAAAACGTTTTACTTCATTTATAGATGTTATAAAATGCTGGCCGTATTCCCTGTGCTTTCCCGATGAAGGTGGTATTTCAGTTTGAATTCTAAGCTAACTTGGGAGTTTACACACTTTCCTCTGGGTTCTCTCAGGTATATATGAGATATACATATCAGTAAATTTGTTTCCTTTTCTTTTGTTCATTTGCCTTTTATCACAATCAAGAACTCGGAAGGGTAGGGAGAAAATTATTTTTCCTTCCACAGAATACACATATTTAAAAAAAAATCATTCTCTTGGGATTAGCAGATGCAAGTTATTAGACATAGAATTCAGAAATAACAAGTCCTACTGTATAGCACAGGGAACTAGAATCAATACCCTATGAAAAGCCATATGGAAAAGAATATGTCAAAGAACATATGTATATACGTACATATATTGGAATCACTTTGCTGTACAACAGAAATTATGAACACAACGTTGTATGTCAGTTATACTTAAATAAAAACATTTAAAAAAGCATTCTAAAGTTGAGGGCTTTGTCTGGCTTTTGCTGGTTGACCTTGAGAATGTACCCCTTAGGCTGCCACCTGCAGGGGGCCTCCTTGACCACAGGACTAAGGCTGAGCTCTGACGTCCAAGCCTGTGTCTGTGCCAAGGCCACTCGCCCTACACCTGCTCCCCATGCCACACCTGCGGCACATGGAGGTTCCCAGGCGAGGGGTCAAATCGGAGCTGCAGCTGAGGCCTACGCCAGAGCCACAGCAACTCTGGACCGAGCTGCATCTGCAACCTACACCACAGCTCACGTAACACTGGATCCTTAACCCACTGAGCAAGGCCAGGGAGCAAACCTGCAACCTCATGGTTCCTAGTCAGATTCGCTTCCACTGTGCCATGATGGGAACTCCTGGAAGAATTTGGTGGTTTTGTGAGCTCAAGACATTTTCTCTTTTTCTTTTTTCTTTTTCGGCTGCACCCTTGGTGTATGAACATTCCCAGCCCAGGGATTGAATCTGAGCTGCCTCTGCAACCTATACCACAGCTGGACCCTTAACCCACTGTGCCACAGGGGGAACTCTGCCGTCAGGTCTTTATTTCAGGATCTGGAAGGAGAGTAAGGAAGGGGGAAAGGGCTTACACCAGAGGTCCTTTAAGAAGCTTCCTCCCAGTGATTCCTTTGTCAGGCCTTTGATGAGACCCTTGTTCAACAGCTATACTGATCTGCAGGGAAAATGGCTGGGGTGGGGGCATTGCAATGATGCCAAGTCCAGTGTCCTGCCCCTACACCTGAGTTGTATTATCAAGAAAGAGTGGCCATCAGATAATGGGAGGACAGCCAGCATCTCTGGCAGTGCTTTGCTGCCCTCCAGAGCTGAGATGGAGGGCCCTGTTTAGTTCAGGTCCACAGCAGAGTGGCAGACACCAGAGGTGAAACATCTCAGAAAAGAAACCTAGGGGAAATAACGGGGCCAATCTTACTTCCTTGCATGCGAGGAACTGCAGAGTGATGGGGGCGGGATCTCTGAGTGGCCTGGGAGGTGGGGAAGGAAGGCGGCTGCTTCCTGACCCTGGGGCAGGTGTGTGGAGTGTGCCATTGCGGGGCGCTGGTTCCTCTGCCCACAGTGGATCCAACCCCACACACCTGCAGCGTCCTTAGTGCTATTGAAGCAGCAAAAGGACTTGCTTGGCCTGGGAAAGCCGAGGTCAGACTGGTTCTGAGAAAAACCTTTCACCTGGGGTGAAAATGGCCCTGAGAGGTGTCAGTGAATCTTGTGATAAATAGGTTATCATAAATCATTAACAACCACAATTAACTACAACACATCCACCATCCAATCTGAACTAATGCTAGTATATTGCTTCCGAGTATACTGAGCTCTCTCTTTCTAATTTGATCCTCACAGAGTTTCTGCACAGACACAAGCCCCGCTCGCTGGCCTCCGTGGTTACAGAAGGCGCGTTGTGTGGATGGGGCCAGGCTGCTGTGCTTCTCTGCAGGGGCGGGGAGGGGCGAGCGGGTGGAGGGCAGCGCATCCACATACCCGCTCTCTGCCCAGGCCTCGACCCCCGCACGCTGACTCTCAGCTCTTCAGGTTTGGTCCGGGACAGACACCATCGCCTCCCCTCGAGCCCAGGCCTTCGGGTCTGGACTGGAAACACATCTCTGGCTTTCCCGGGCTGCCAGCTTGCGGCCAGCAGCTTGTGACATCTCAGCCTCCGTAACCATGGAAACCAGTCCCCCCCAGTACTTGTCCAGAGCTACCTTCATCCCTCTATGTTCTCATGATTCCGGTTCTCAGGAGGAGCCTCCACCCCCATCTTAGATGCTTGGTCTCACTTCTGGGATGAGAAGGTCGGGTGATGGCTCAGGGGGCAGCGGGGCCTTCACTTTCCCGCCGTCACACGAGGCGCCCTGACCCGAGCTTCCCTCTCAACACGGCCCTCGGTACCTGCTCCTCTAAAGGACTTGCCCAAGAATTCGAAGGGAGACTGAAGAAGCCAGGACGCTGCCAAGGATCCAGGAGCTGGGGGTAAGGGCTGTGGCTGGGGAGCGGGGGGTGCCTGGGCCCGTGCTTGGTGGTGCTGAAATGGGAACACAAGAGTGAAAGCCTTCATCCAGACCCTAGGTCCGGGGAGATGGCACCTCAGCCCTCCTGTCCAGGCTGTCCTGCAGCGCAGACACTTCTGACCCATCGACGGTGTGCCGGCTGCCAGGACACGTCCTGGGCTTGGAACAGAGACAGGGCCTGGGCCCTGGCCTCGAGGAGCTCATAAGGCTCCTGAGGAAAGCAAGGGTTTCCGTGTCACCCCTCACTTCTGTTGGGACGGAGGGAAGGGGACACACGAGGACGGGGTCACACAAGTCCTCTGCTGACATGTCCGGTGTCAGCGATGGACTGAACTCACGAGGCCAGGTGAGAGGACGAGAAAACGAGTCTCAGAAAAGGAAAGCGTAAGAAGTCCATTTCTAGAAACAGAATGATGCCCTCGCATACGGGAACAGCAAGACCCAAGTTCATGTGCAGCGAGGAAGCGGCGAAGGAGGTGAGAAGAGAAAGGAAGGCTGTTCGGACATCCTCGTGCTGATTATTCAGCCAAGAAGGCCTGGCCACGGAAGGGTCACTTTCTCAGACACATGCGCACACACACACACGCACACACGCACACACCCACTCACAAGGGTGGGGCAGGCAGATCTCATTTCAGGGACCAACCCCTTCATTCCCTCTTCTCAGGTACCTGTCATCTCCAGCGTTCTCTTCCAGATCTCCAAGACTTGCCCGAGCCAGCTCTTACAGTCTCCATTCGGAATCCTGGTGAGCAAGCCAGTCATCTCTCTGTCACTGTCCAGTGTCTCTTTCAACACTCCGCCTTCAGAACGAAGCACGGTCCAGTTTCCACTCTTCGCATCAAAGAGGAGGCAGATCTGTCCACTGATGCTAAGCCACCAGAATCCACCGGAGCGCCCATCCTCTTTCCAGGGACACATCATCCTGCCCTGCAGGGTGGGAGGGGCTGCCCCCACGTGGGAAGGAGCTCAGCTGTTAGTCTGACAAGTCCTTAACCCCACCTGCCGTCCATCCTCTGGTCCCCCTGCTCTGCGCTGGATGCTGGGCTCGTGGGTGGGGCCAACTGCCAATATTATCATAACCTGAAAAGTTCCTGCTCCTACAAAATCTGCTCTCTTTCTGCCTCGGGTATTATTTATTTATTGATGTAGATTTTTTTAGGGCCGCACCTGCATCCAGTGGAAGTTCTCAGGCTAGGGGTCGAATCAGAGCTGCAGCTGCCGGCCTACACCACAGCCACAGCAACACGAGACTCAAGCTACACCTCTGGCCTGCACCACAGCTCATGGCAAGGCTGGACCCTTAAGCCATTGATCGAGGCCATGGAATCAAATCTGCGTCCTCATGGGTACTAGTCGGCTTTGTTACTGCTGAGCCTCAACTGGAACTCTTATTTATTATTATTTTTTTAAGTTCTTTTTTTTTTCTTTTATGGCTGCACCTGCTGCATATGAAAGTTCCCAGGCTAGGGGTCGAATTGGAGCTGCAGCTGAGGCCACAGCTACATCTGAGCTGCATCTGCAACCTATGCCACAGCCTGTGGCAATGCTGGATCCTTAACCCATGGAGCGAGGCCAGGGATCAAACCTGTGTCCTCATGGAGACTATGTTGGGTTCTTACCCGCTGAGCCACGAGGGGAACTCCTGCCTCAGGGAGTGACACATACCATTCTTTGTGAAAATTCCTGCTTTAACGTCAAGCAATTTCTTTTTCAGCTCCTCCATCAGGTAGTTCAGAGTTTCCATTTGTCTCTCCCAGGTCTTGGTGCTGTTCACCTTCATCCCCAGAGGACCAAAGAGCTTGGCTTTCCTGCTACCGCACTGATAATAAAGAAACATGTTTCCATGGATCTGTCCTTGGACCTCACACCATGGGTGCCCTAGTCCGGCCTTAGGATTGATGGTGAAGTTATAGCTGAGAGAGTAAGAGTCTGCGAAGGAAAATGCACAGGTCAGGATTGGGGTTGGGAAAGAAGGGACACACACCACTGCCCTCCCAGTCTGTGAGAGCAAGGGCGGGGCTGGCCAGAGAAGCATCGCCCCTGTGGGCCTTCCCTGTCACCAGGTACAGGGGGGCGTCCATCCCCTGCTTGAGGAAGAGAAGGAGGCCTCCACCTGGCAAGAAACCACACATCCCGGGATACGCCCTATGATGCTCTGTTCACAGGGCCAGCACCCAGCGACAACCAGCACCTAACCTTTCTAGGAACGTGCCATGTCGGCTATGGGAGGAAAGGCCTGGAGCAGAATCCAACCCGGGTCCTGGGGGGGGGGGGTGGAGAGCCTGTAGGGGCTGCTCCTGAGGAAGGGGGGGGGGGTGTCCCAGCAGAGAGCCAGGAGCTGGACAAGGGACAGTTTGCAGTCACAGGTCCCGGGATTCAGCCAGGCCCATGGAGAGGCCGCTGCGTGGCTACTAGGCTGGGTCTTAGAAGTGGAGGGGGGCCTGGCCCACACTGCCTGAAACAGGAAGTCCAGAGAGTCCAAGGCAGCTGGTAGAGGAGGGGATGGAAAGGCCCAGAGACGGGAATGTGCCAGGGCAGACGTGCCACGGAAGGGCAGGAGCGTGCGCGGTCAGCCCCACTCCCTGGGAAAGCCTGAGGACTCCATGGAGCTACGAGGAGAGCTTGGATGGGAAGCGTGTCCACACAGCAGGTCAGGCCTGACTTTGCTGCAGGGCAGGAACGGGGACATGAGAGGGCGTTCCCCAGGGGCTTCCAGCAGCGACAGGGATGGGAAAACCTGGCAGGAGTCAATGCCAGGGGGAGGGGCTCGATGCAGGAGCACAGCAGGTGCACTGGACACAGTGACCAGAGAGGTGGGAAGGCCAGCCAGGGCCCGAGTACAGAGAGGGTGCTCCCAGAGGCCACAGAGGGGCAGCCAGCCCGCCTGATGGAGAGAAATACAGAGACAGACCACAAGGCTGGAGGATCAGGAGGCTGAAAGCAGCCATCCCAACACAATGTCTGAATCCTCTGCCCAGGTTCCAGACTGAGCTGGTTCTCAGAACCCAGAAGCCTTGACAAGAGAGAGAGGGATGGTGGGTTGCAGTGACAGAGAGAGAGAGCCAGAGAGAAAGAGGGAGGGAGAGAGTTCCTTGGGTTCCAGCAAGGAAGGCCCTTTTATTACCATAGCAAGTCCAAAAGTCCTTCTGGCCTTCCCATCTTTGGAAGGCACCTGGCCCCTGACAATACTTGACTAAATGCATAAGGCTGAACCTGTTATAGGCAGATCCCCAGCAGAAGCTAGGACCTCAGCGGCATGTGTGGTTGCGAAGGTGCTACATACAGTATATGGCATTTCTATTTGGATGCTCGCAGCACAGACCCCTCCTGTTCTGAAGCAAGGCCACACCACTTGCGGTGGGGAAATCCACACTTTTTAGGTGTAGCTCCTGGTCTGGTTCTGGGCCCTGGTAGAGATGGAGCCTTTGGCCAAGGAATGTCAGAGCTGCCCACCATGAGCTCATCCAGCCCCTCATCAGCAGGTCAGACAGGTCAGCTGTCATAAGATAGACTGACTTTCTGGTTTGACATAAGCCGAGCCACAGGCAACCAATGAGATGCACCAGCAGGTGGCACAGATCTGACACCAGAACTGTTGTACCACCACTATCCTTGCTCACGCTTATGGTTCAGGCAGTGTCCCTTTGTGCTCCTTGGACCAAGGAAGCCACCCCACAGCAAAGGAGGGAGCCTTAGCCTGAAGCTGCCGCCCCCACGCTCCTGACCCATTCACAGCACCCAGAAGCTACAAGGCCGCACAGGGCATGTTTCTGGCTCTTCAGCACCCAGCAGCTGGGGCTCCCCTAGGACCATTCCCTGGGAGGCGGGTCCCCCAGGACTGAGATCAGAGACTAGGGCAGTGGCCAAACCTACTTCCCCACTGCTTTGCATCTTGTCCATGGCTGCTGTTTCGCCACCACAGTGGGGGCTGTAAAGGCAACAGATTTCCCTTCTGTCTTTGCGAGAAAAAGCCTGCAAACCCCTGTCCTAATGAATACCTGTTAAAGGCTGGGGGCTCCCCAGGGGGTACCAATATGAAGGTGTGGGGCCCCACCTCACTCTCATTCCCTGCCTCACACTTTGGGAAAGTGCTTCCAGTCCCTTTTGCTTGAAGCAGTCGTGGGTCAGATTCCCAGGCTGTTGCTGGACTGTGTCCTCAGGCCAGGGATAAGGGGCCAGTTGGTGGGGAGAGGAAATAGGGCCCCTTCATAGGTGGGAAAGTGTGGGAGGTCCTGGGCTTCCTGGGGCCCCAGGGAGATGGGTAATAAAGAGTATTGTAACCACAAGCAGGACCCTATGGGGCGTTCTGGGGACAGATGCCACCCGGACCCCCCCATCCCCCTCCCTCCCAACCCCCTAGATGCCCCCTCCAACCTCCTTCCCCCCAAATACTTATACCCTCCTCTCCTTCGCTCCCCCACCACACAAACGTAGCCTTCACTCCCTCCCCCACTGCTTCCATCCCCAGGACACCCACCCCACCAGCCACCCTGCACCCCATCACTACTCTGCACCCCCAACCTCCCCCCCCAGCTTCCTCCCCCCCCCCCCCCCGCTGCCCACCCTTTCAGGTTCCACCTGGCAGAATGGCCACCTGTTCCTATCGCGGCCGGTGGGGATGGCCGCCTGTCCTTCCCCGCCCTGCTCCAGGGGCTCGCACCTCCCCAGGGGCGGGCTCGTGGCTGCGAGGGCTGCTGTCTGGCGTTTCCTGCCTGCATCGTCCATTTATCACCTGCTCACCTCCGTCCTCCTGGCATTACCCTCTTTTCTGACCTGGAGGGAAGTGGAGGAGGAAAGGAACCTGCGAAGGAGAAAGAGGAGGGGGCGGGGCCCAAGCCAGCCTGAAGTTTCTCAAAACCCAGCCGCCACTCCTTCCCCCGCCGGGTCAGTGGGCGCCGCCCGGCGTCCCCGCCGGGTTCAGCCCCGAACTCACCGACTAGCGTCTGGCACAACCAAAGAAGCAGCTCCAGGAGGACCGGACCCGCCTTGAAGCCAGCGGTCCGCGCCATCGTCACCAGGATCCTGCAGGCGACCCCGCTTTGCAGAGAGCCTGCCCGGGATTCTCTTTCGCAAGGTTGCCGCGGGGCGAGTCGCATCGCGTCACCTCGCGTCACCAGGCCCCGCCCCTGCCAGCCCACGTGGATTTCCCCGCGATTTTCAAGGGCTCTGCTCCTGCTCCGCTGCTTTTCTTTTCTGGACCCGCTTCTCCCCGCCCCTCAGCTTTCCCGACTCCAGTCCTCAATTCAGTCATTCCTGCTTCTCCTAAGAGACTCAAGATTTTCGTTCCGGGGAACTCTGCCGCCTAATGAAAGGGACTGAAGCCGGCCGGCATCTGTGGTGTCAACAGCGATATCTTTTCTAGTAATTTCTGTGCCAGTGGAGGCCAAGACCTTTTGTGAACCACAACAACTGTTTTTTTAGAAAAAAAAAAAAAAAAAAAAAAAAAAAAAAAACAACCCTGGAAACTGAGGCAGCAATTTCTACTTGGAAGTTTCATTCGTGTGGAGCGGGGAGGCAGGAGCCGAAGCTGTCAGAGCGCCACCTGGAGGCGACCTGAGGCTTCTCCCCCAAATGACGTCGCTTCTGAGGAGGATTTCCTACCCTCTCCCTTTTGACCCCTCACTCCAGTGGTACTTCTCAGTATATTTTAAAAAATTTCTGCTTTCTTGGGCCTGTGAGGGTAATTCAGTGTCCTTCTGATTAGTTTTCTGGACTATTTGTGAGATGTGCCAGGTTCAGTCTCTTCATAGGCTGATTGGCTGAGTGTTGAGTCCTGATATCATTTGTCCTGTGTCTCTGAGAATCACACTTGTTCCAATTTATTTGCAGGAGCGCTTTCTATATTCTGGATACTGATGCTTTGTGAGTGGGGGGATTCGAGCAACGTTTCCAAGTGGAGATGCTTGTGCCACGAGGATGTGCGCTGCCCACCGAAGGAGGTGAGTGACCTTGGAGGGGGCACAGGGAGGTCCCTGCCAGGAGGGAGGGCCTGGGGCAAAATCAGAAAGGTCCTCATTGCTTAAATTCCCAAACATTTGTTTGCATGCACAGTGTCAGGATACTATCTGAGACTGACAGATGGACCACGTGGTAGTAAAACTTCAGGTGATCCTTAAATTGTCTGTTTCCACAAGAAATCTGGCAGACTGCGTGGTTTTATTCACTCTGTAACCTGAGGCAGAGTGAAGGCCGTTACATCTCTCCTGGGTTATAGAACAAAATTCTGCAATGATGTTTTATTGAGATGCAGGTGACATCCACGCCCTTAGTGTCCGGTGTAGAGGACAGTGATGTGGTACTTGTATATATCATGAAAGGAAAACCAGAACCGTCTCATTGCCAAGCACCACACATGTAGTTCAGGTTTTTGCCTCTTGCGATGTACTCTCTTCGCTGTGTTGGAAGATAGAATAGAGCGGTCTCTTGGTTTCCCCCCGGGGATTGGCTCCAAGACCCACCTGGGATGCTCGGGGCCCATGGTCAGCCCCCCGCATCCGAGGACCCACAGAAGGATTCGACTCCTTCAGATGCGTGCCATGGCCAATGGCGTGGGACAGTGGATACCAAAAATCTGCATGAAGGTGGACCCACCCAGGTCAGACCTATGGGCTGCGCAAGGGTGGCTGCACCGTGTTCTTCACTGCAGTCGCCATGCTCTCCATCATGTCCCCAGGACTTATTTATTTTATGGCTGGAAGTTTGTACCTTGTACTGTCTTCACCCCTTCCTCCCCCCTGCCTAACCCCCACCTCAGACAACCACCAGCACTCTGTTCTCTCTATCCATGAGGGTCTGAAAAAATTATTTTCAGGAGTTCCCACTGTGGCTCAAAGGGTTACCAACATGACTTGTATACATGAGGATGCAGGCTTGATCCCTGGCCCCGCTCAGTGGTTTTAGGATCTGATGTAGCCGTGAGCTGTGGTGTAGGTTGCAGATGTGGCCTGGGTCCCAAGTTGCTGTGGCTGTGGCGCAGGCTGACAGTTGAAGCTCTGATTCGACCCCTTACCTGGAAACTTCCATATGCCCAAGGTGTGGCCCTGGAAAAAATCAAAAAAAGAGGAAAATTGTCATCAGTCTCCATATAAGCGAGATAATATAATATTTGTCCCTCTCTATCTGAAATCACTGGGCCTAACGCCCTCAAGCTCCTTCTGTCTTCTCACAAGTGACCAGATCTCCTTCTCTTTCTTGGAGGGAGACTATTCAGGCACATCCGCACATGGATATACACATATATCTCACACTTTGCTCCCCTTTCATCCATCAGTGGACACGCAGGTTGCTCGTGTCCAGGCTGTGGTCCATGGTTCTGCTTTCACCCAGAGCTGCATTTGTCCATTCCTTGTATCCCCGATGTCTCCACAGCACCCACTGCAGAGGCCCCTCCCAAGGGGAAAATCTGGTTTGAGTCAGGCTTGCTTTTGCTAAATCCCTACAGCATGAGCAGGCCATAAACCTTGGTGTGAGTTTCTGTACTTTTCCCAGACCTTTGACCAGAGGAGTTATCAGAACTCAGCACTGAACTTGCCTAAGGAACTTCTGTCGAGCAATATGGGGCCTCTGTCCAGATAATTTTACATGTCAACTTGCCTAGGCTAAGGGACGCCTTTAGAGCTGGTGAAACGTTATTTCTGGGCTTGTGGGCGCGGGTGCTTCTGGCTGACATGAGCCTTAGAATCAGTAGAAAGGCGCTCTCAGCCAGTCCGGGGGCCTTGATTTGCACAGAAAGGTGGAGAAACAGCGAAGTTGCTGTAGGAGCTGGGGCAGCATCTCCTCCTCTTCTTGGTCACCAGTGTCCTGCCTTTCAGGCCTTCTGACCAGCTGGTTACTCACACCACCGATGCCCTGTCGTCAGGCAGACAGGCTTAATACCGACCTATCTGTCTGTCTGTCTGTCTATCATCTGTCTGTGTGTTTGTCTGTCTCCTAATGATTCTGTGTCTCAGGGAACCTTGACTAACACAGTCTTACTTGCCTGGTCTGGTCTCCTTTCGAGGATGAGACGTTTCAGGCCATGGGGTTGGAATTGGCTGGAAGCTCCCCTGTTCCTGTCCCCACCCCAGCCTGTCTTCCCCTTGCGTCGCTCTCAGTTCTGTTCCCAGTGCTTGTTAGTGGAAAGACGTCTGCCTTGGATGCCAGCTCGGACTGAGCAGGCGAGCGTCACGGAGCTGATCCAGGCCGTGGGCCTGATGGCTGTGGTTTTGGGTAGGGCTGTGCCTGGGGCCGTGGTTGCTGGCCTGGAAATGGAATCACACAAATGAAAGTCCTTGTGGAGACTCCAATTCCGAGGCGGTGTCTCCTCGGCTCCTCCTGCCCCAGGGAAGCTAAGGGTGCAGATTGCTGCTGCCTGTCAACTTTGGACTCACTGGTGTCTAGGGGTTGGGCCGAGACAGCTCCTACAGCTAATGGGGGAGGCCAGGGTTATAAACACCTAGTCCCTGCTGCTGTGACAGAAGAGGAGGTGGCTGGCGAGGAGGGTGGTAGGGAGTTTGAGAGGGTATTGAAGCGTTTCCAGAAAGAGAACAGGTGAGTTGAAAAACAAATGATTCTAGAGTTCCTGTCATAGCTCAGGGTTAACGAATCCGACTAGGAACCATGAGGTTGCAGGTTCTATCCCTGGTTTCGCTCAGTAGGTTAAGGATCCAGCGTGGCGTAAGCTGTAGTGTAGGTCACAGATGCAGCTCGGATCTCGAGTTGCTGTGGCTCTGGTGTAGACCGGTAGCTACAGCTCCAATTGGACCCCTAGCCTGGGAACCTCCATATGCCATGGGTTCGGCCCTAGAAAAGACAAAAAAAAAAAAAAAAAAAAAAAAAAGGGAAAACGAATGATTGTGGAAGAGGGAACAGTACAAGGTAAATCTCTGGGATCAGGACGCTGGCTGATGTTTGGGCAGGAGTGCATGGTGAATGGTCCCGAGGCCTGTGCTTCGAGCAAGAGACGTCCGGGGGTGAGAGGAGAAAGGGGGTGGAGAACGTGCCTGGGGCCTGGGCCTCCCAGGAACAGCTCCTGGCAGAGGAGTCACTTTCTCTCCCTCTCTCTCTCTCTCTCACACACACACACACACACAGATTAGGGGAAGTCCCTTCCCTCTCACACACACACTCACACACACAGATTGGGGGAAGTCTACTCATTTCAAGAGAACTGCCCCTCCAGCCCCACTGGCTGTGACCTGTTACATCAGCCTTTTATTCCAGGGCCCACCGCCTGCTCAGGCAGCTCTTACCCTCTCCATTTGTGACTTCGGTCATAGGCCTGTCATTTTCCACTGTGCCTCTAGCATGAGCCACTGTCCAGTTTCTGGTCTCTGAGTCAAAAGAAGACGGTTTGGGGGTTCCCATTGTGGTTCAAGGGGTTAAGAATGGGACTAGTATTCACGAGGATGTGGGTTGCATCCCTGGCCTCACTCAGTGGGTTAAGCATCCAAGCTGCAGAATAGGTCGCCGATGCAGCTCTGACCTGGTGTTGCTACGGCTGTGGAGCAGGCCGGCAGCTGCAGCTCTGATTCAGCCCCTAGCCTGGGATCTACCCTATCCGAGAGGTGCAGTGACAAAAAGAAAAATAAGCAGAGGCTTTCTGTCCTTGGAAGCCAAAGTGCCAGAATCCGCTAGAGGGTCCCTTGGCTTTGCAGGGACACATCACCCTGCCCACAGGGCGGGAGGACCTGCCCCCGGGGGTGGAGGTCAGCCTGTGGTCTGGACAACCCTTCCCAATGCCCCCATCACTCCTCAGCTTCTCCTCGAATCTCCTCGTCCTGCTCCGTCTTCTCCGTCCCGCCTTGGCTGCCGAGCCTCTCAGCTGGGACCAGCTTCCAGTTCTTTCATCAACACACAGCTCCCGACCCCTCCGACGACTCCTCTAGGTTTGCCCTTTCATACTTACCGCTGCTTGGGATAATTTCCAGTGTAACGGAAGTGGTTTCCTCTGCGTCTCAGGCCTTTCACCTTCACGGCTCAGAGGCCCAAAGACTTTGAGCTTCTCACTAACACAGTGACAGTAAAGAAAGGTCTTTTCCTTGACCTGAGCTTGGACCTCAGCCCATGGTGGTCCTGTTCTGGATTTAGGGTTGACAATGACGTCAGAGCAAAGAGGGTGAGAGTCTGTGAAGGACAAATGCAGGTGCAATAAATGTCCATCAGCCGAGGATTGGCTAAAGAGGACACAGGCCATAGACTCAGTGGACTCTTGCTCAGCCACCTGCAGCAACGTGGATGGACCTAGAAGGGATCCTAGTTACTCAAGTCTGTCAGTCAGAGAGAAACATTACAGGAATGAGATCACTAATGTATTCAATGTAATAGAGATAATACAGTAAAACTTACAAAGACTCAAAGATTTCCAATCCAAACTTACATTTACCAAAGAGGAAACGTAGAGGGGGGTAGGGATCGATTAGTGGGTTAGAATTGATATATATACACACTATTATATATCAAATAGGTGGGAACAAGGACCTAGTATACAGCACAGGGAAATCTACTCATTACTGTGTAATAACCTATATGGGGAAAGGATCTGAAAAGGAATGGCTACATGTATAGGTATAACCGATTCACTTTGCTGTACGCCGAAAGTTGACTACATTCTAACAAAATTTTAAAAAATGCAGTGAGCCCTGGGGTTCAGAGAAAAAGATCCGGGGCATCTCTGAAGGGCTGGGCTGGCAGAGCAAGGACCGCCATGCCCGGCCCTCCCCTCCCCATCACCAGTTAAGCTAGTGCCCCTCCCTTGCTCGAGGAGGAGGAGGAGGAAGATGCAGGGAGATGGAGAGCGTGTAGGGGCTGCTCCTGAGGAAGGGGGGTTCCCAGCGGGGATGGATGAGCAGAGAACCTGGAGCTGGACAAGGCACAGTTTGCAGTCACAGGGCTCAGGATTCAGCCAGGCCCAGGGAGAGGCCGCTCCTCAGCCACTAGGCTGGGTCTTAGAAGTGGAGGGCGGCCTGGTCCACACTGCCTGAAACAGGAAGTCCAGAGCTTCTGAGGCACCTGGTAGAGGAGGAGATGGAAAGGCCCAGAGACGCGAATGTGCCAGGGCAAACATGCCACGGAAGGGCAGGAGCGTGTGCGGTCAGCCCTGCTCCCCGGGAGAGCCTGAGGACTCCATGGAGCTACGAGGAGAGCTCGGATGGGAAGCTCAGGCCTGACTTTGCTGCAGGGCAGGAATGGGGACATGAGAGGGCATTCCCCAGGGGCTTCCAGCAGCGACAGGGATGGGAAAACCTGGCAGGAGTCAATGCCACAGGAGGGGCTCGATGCCAGGAGCACAGCAGGTGCACTGGTCACAGTGACCAGAGAGGTGGGAAGGCCAGCCAGGGCCCGAGTCCAGAGAGGTGCTCCCAGAGGCCACAGAGGGGCAGCCAGCCCGCCTGATGGAGAGAAATACAGAGACAGACCACAAGGCTGGAGGATCAGGAGGCTGAAAGCAGCCATCCCAACACAATGTCTGAATCCTCTGCCCAGGTTCCAGACTGAGCTGGTTCTCAGAACCCAGAAGCCTTGAAGAGAGAGAGGGGGTGAGAGAGAGAGAGAGAGAGAGAGAGAGAGAGAGAGAGAGAGCGAGAGAGAGCGAGAGCGAGCACATGAGAGAGATCCCGTCGTGGTGCAGTGGAACCGAATCCAACTAGGAATCAGGAGGTTGTGGGTTCAATCCCTGGCCTTGTTCAGTGGGTTAAGGATCCGGCGTCACCATGAGCTTTGGTGTAGATCGCAGACTCGGCTCAGATCTAGCATTGCTATGGCTGTGGTGTAGGGATAGATCTGCAGCTCTGATTCTACCCCTAGTCTGGGAATTTCCATATGCTGCAGTTGTGGGCCTAATCCATCAATAAAAATAAATAAATAAGCAAACAAATAAAAGTGGCTCCTGGTATGGTTTTGGGACCTTGTAGAGGTGAGGCTTCTGGCCACAGGATATCAAGTGACCATGCAGCCCAGAGCTGCCGTTGAGATCTGGGCTCCTCAACCCACTACTCATTAGGTCAGATGGCCCTAATGGTCATAAGACAAAAGATGCTTCTTCTCAGTTGCCATGGGCTGGGCTGCAGGGAACAAAGAAGCTGCACCAGCAGGTGGTCCAGACCTCACACCAGAAATACTGCACCATCAGTCACCCTCTGCCCACACATTTGGCTTCATGAATTGTCTCTCATGTCACCTTGGACCAGGAGGCCACTCTACAGCACACCCTGACTCCTAGCACATTGACTCCACCAGAAGCCACTGCTAGGATAGGGCTCTTTAAAGCCAGGGTGCAGAACTCCTTGGCAGATTCGCCAGGGGTGTGGTGCCCACATCTGGGACATGTATGTAATCTGGAGATTGGCCCTGGCATCTGCCTTTGCAAGGATTGAATCATGAGCCGCTGAAGTTGGCAACAAACACTCCCTGAGCAGAGTTCAGGGGGGAGATTAGGAGTGAGGTGCTCGGGGCTCTGGGAAAACCAGGGACCAGGTCTTCAGGTGGTTAGATCTTTTCCGGAGAAGATTCTATGATCCCAATTCTTACGTCCCCTCACATCTAGAAAAGCCCTAAAATCCCTTAGGGTGACCTCTGCTCCTCGTGACTAGCAGTAACCTTCACGTGAGCCGCACAAAGTTCTGCAAGATGTGTGCTGGGCTGCAGGTACCCACCTCTTCACCAAAATCGCGTATAGCCTGACCTTCCCTCGTACCTCCTTGGAGTGGTGTTGCTGAGCCCTCTGAAGTGCTGCCTCCTGGACTCTAGTCCTCATTTTGCCCCCAGTAAAACTTGACTCTCAACTTTCAGGTTGCGCATATGTTTTAAATTGACATGAATATACCCCAAATCTGAGGTCAGCCTCTCCCCCCCCCGCCCCCGCTGCCCTCATCTGCATGCTGTGTGTGGCTGCTTTTGCGCTGCAAAGGTGGAGATGGGTACCTGCTACAGAGCCAGATACCCAAGGGTCTGCAAAGGTGAAAATAGTCATTACCTTCTGTTTACAGGGAATGTTTGCAGAGTCCTTCCAATATCAATAACCATTATGCTTTCTGTGACCCTCAGCAGGTGAATATATGGGTCTGGGACCAAAGGAGAGACGTGGTGGGACCCTTCCTCACCTTCGTTCTCTGTGTCACACTTTGGGAAACTGTCCCCGTCCCTCCTGCTTTAGGAACTGTGGTGATAAGACTGTGTGTTTGAGGAAGTGAGCCCGCCCCCCCGCCCTGGGACTGCGCCTGTGGTTACTGCGGACAGTTTACTTACTGAGAGTTCAAGGGGCAGAAGCAGGGTTTGTGTGGGCAGATCAGATTGTGTGTGTGTGTGTGTGTGTGCACACGCATGCTTTTCAGGGTCTTTCTGGGTTCTTTGGAGAGAAGGCTGCCCATCATCCCTCTTCTAGCTCTGCTGTGGGGCTCCCATTTCCTGAGGAGTGGACCAGGGCTGGGAGGGTGGGGGCTGCAGCAGCATTTCCTGCCCAGCTCTCCCCTCCTGTTCTTCCGGTTCCCCCCATCTTCCCCCCCCCACCCCGCCACCCCACCCATCCTCCACACGTTACTTTTCTGGGTCTGTTCCTGCAGGGAGGACGGGAGGGCAGCAACAGGAAGGGGAACCTGCAGAGGTGATTTCTAGGGGGCAGGGAAACCAGCCAGCAGGAAGGTTCTCAAAGCCCTGTGGGCAGGGCGGATGCACCCCTACATTCCCCATCCACAAACTAAGGAGCTGAATTCTATCCCTGATCTACTTTGAGGGGGAGGCGGATTCCTCCCGGGGCCTCTAGCCAAGGGCTCAGCTGGTCACACTCTGATTTCAGCCTTGTGAGAACCAGGGCAGAGAAACTAGAGGAGCCAACTCGGGCTTCTGTCCTAAAGACAAAAAGCCTGTGAAAATAAGTGTGTGTTGGAGTTCCCATCGTGGCTCAGCAGTTAACGAATCGGACTAGCATCCATGAGGACGCAGGTTCGATCCTTGGCTTCGCTTAGTGGGTCAAGGATCCGGTGTTGCTGTGAGCTGTGGTGTAGGTTACAGATGAGGCTTGGATCCTGCGTTGCTGTGGCTGTGGTGTAGGCCGGCGTCTACAGCTCGGATTAGACCCCTAGCCTGGGAACCTCCATATGCCACGGGGTGGCCCTAGGAAAAAAGCCCCCCACCCAAAAAAAAGTGTGTGTTGCTGTAAGCAGTTGAGACAGCAGAAATAGAAAACTAACACATGCACCTTCCTGCTTAAATGATAATTTGTCTGGATATAAATTTTTAGGCCCAAAGCTCTTTTCCTTCAGTACTTGGGCCATGAGACTCCTTGGTCCTCCAGGATTGATTGCTGTGGAGATGGTGCTGATCTCTTGCTTCTCACTCCTGCAGTTTCTCAGGTTCACGTGGGGCAGGGAACTGGAAGGCTGTGCCCGCTGTCGTCGCTGTCCAGTGATTTTGTTCTGCCCTATAGTCTTGTGGAGATGGGGGAAGGTTTTAAAAACTTTTTCAACCAATAGATCAGTAAATGCACCCATAGGTGTGACAAGTTCTTTCCTCTTCTTTTGTTCAGCTGTGACCACTCTTCTCTCTTTCTACCTTTTATGTAAACCAAATTTATTGAGAAACAATTTACAGACAGTACTCCCCTTCTTTTTGAATACAAGGAGCTTAAAGACCTTTATCTTTGGGAGTGTGTTAGAAACATACAGGCGTTTGGCAAAAATTATAAGGCATGTTCTCAGGCTATCGAAGTGTAAGCAGATGAGTGATATTTCTTTGACCATGAATCACCTTATCAATCTGTAAATTCTATAGAGAATCATATTGAATTTTGGAGAAGTGAAAAGACTAATTATTTTTCTCAGAAAACATATTTGAGCTTTTAGACAAAGTGAAGTCACCTTCACTGACTACCATTTCTATAGTTTATTAATTTCATAAAGTCAGCCCACGTGATACTCGACTTATCGTAAGTGTATAGATAGATATTTTAATGAACTATTCAATCCCTTTTAGTCATTGTAAACACATATTAATTCTAGGTTTTAAAAAATAAATAGCCACAGCCACAGTATTTTGCTAAGTGAAGTAAGTCAAACAGAGAAAGGCAAATATTGTATGATTTCTCAAATGTGGAATCTAAAAAGCAAACCAAATGAATAGACATAACAGAAACGGAGTCATAGATAGAAACAAACGGTTGCCAGAGGGGGTGGGGATGAAAGAGGCAGGTGAGGGAGAGTAAGAGGTACAGACTCGTAGTTACGAACTACATGAGTCAAGGATATGAAAATACAGCGTGGAGAAGAGTCGGTAGTAATGTAATGTCTTTGCATGATGACAGATGGTAGCGCAGCTTATCACCTTCCGGTGGTGATCATTTTGAAATAGATGGAAATGTTAAATCACTAGGTTGTGCATCAGGAACTGACATAGTGTTGTAGGCCAGTTATCCTTCAGTTTGTACCATTTGGCTACCTTTATCCAATTCCCCTCCCCCCTCGCCTCCATCCCCCTCTCCCTGCACCTGCCTCTGGTAACCACAAATCTGATCTCTTTTTCTGTGAGTTGGTTATTATAACAAATCTGATCTCTTTTTCTATGAGATCAGAGTGGGGAGTGGGGAATGGGGGTGAGGGGGGGAGGGGAAATTGGATAAAGGTAGCCAAATGGTACAAACTTCCAGTTATAAAATAAATAAGTATTAGGGGGTAATATACAACATGATAAATATGATTAACACTGCTGGATGTTATATATTAAAGCTGTTCAGAGAGTAAATCCTAAGAATTCTCATCATAGATGAGAATTTTAAATTTTGTATCTACATGAGATGATGACTATTCATTAAACTTACAGGGGTGATCATTTGATGGTGTATTATATAAGTCAAAGCATTATGCTGTCTGCCTTAAACTTATACATTGCTATATGTCAATTATCTCTCAGTAAAACTGGAGAACCAGATAGAGAGGTTAACTCACTAAAAACCATAATTAAATGAATAGTAGTCACATTGTAGAAAACCTTTCAAAAAACTGAACTCAGCTAAATTAATCAGATGTTACTAGATACTTTTAGGACTGTTACATAAGCTTAATGAATAATTTTAAGTAGTTTAAATACATTTTTAGAATATACCTAAATAGTGTGAATTATAGTAACACTTTGCCTTTGAGGAGAGATCAAGTTTTGGATTTAGCATACCAAATGGCACCGTAGGAAAACATGTAAAGTTAGGAGAATTGTACTTTTAAGAGTGCAAATGAGCAATGAAAATACATATTCCCAGAGTTACCTCGTGAGACTCCTGGACATTTCCCTGCAATAGGAGCATTTTTCTGCCTAGAAAGTGCATAGCTGACTGTCAGCTCTCACTGGCATACAACATGTGACACAGCAACAGCAGAGCAGGAAAACCACAAAAAATATTTCTGCTATCAAATTTGAAATCTTCTATTGCAAACCATTTTGGCTAAAATCCCTCTCCTTCCCAACGAACTAACAAAAAAGGAACAAGGAACAAATAAGAAACAACGATAAAGACAAACAACAGTTAAACCTCTGATTTCTGCAGTAATGGATGACAGTTGTCAATAGAAGAAAATAATATTTATTTGGGAAAAAAGTATATGGACATAAAACGGAAAGCTAGTAACACATTTTTCATAAAAACGTTGTTCTTTATTAGCAGGCATGTGCTAAACATTTAATTACCTCTGTATTTAACTAGTGAGATAATTATTTTCTTTTCCTCTTTTTTTCTGATTCTCTGGTGTCTATTACAAAACATTTTCTCTTATTTTTACCCACTGTATCAAATCTTAACAAACTTCCTCTTGTCAAAGAATCCCATCCATTTTAATTACTACCAAAATATTTCTTATCTCTTCATAAATGTAAAACTTAAAGGAGTGTGCTCGATTTCTCAAAGATGCCTTTGAAAGGCTCCTATCGAAGAGTCTTTTTTTTTTGTTGTTGTTGTTGTCTTTTTGCCATTTCTTGGGCTGCTCCTGCAGCATATGGACATTCCTAGGCTAGGGGTCGAATTGGAGCTGTAGCTACCTGCCTACACCACAGCCACAGCAACACGGGACCCAAGCTGCGTCTGCAACCTACACCACAGCTCATGGCAATGCCAGATCCTTAACCCACTGAGTGAGGCCAGTGATCGAACCTGAAACCTCATGGTTGCTAGTCGGATTCATTAACCACTGAGGCACGACGGGATCTCCAAAGAGTCTGAATTCTACCCAAGGTAATTTGAATTCTCCCTTACCTCTCTCTCTTTTGGTAAGGACTCCTCCTGGTTTCGTTCTGAGCCCTAAAATTCATCTTTGCAATTAGACTGTTTGGCTCCTCTGCTTTCCCTCCTGGAAAACATTAAGCAGGTCACTGATGCTCCATGGCTGAGGCTAAGTTACTGCAACAAATGCTCACACAGCCAGATTTACTCATTTATTTGGTAGCCCTTGGTGGGAGAGAGAATGGGGTGGGTCACAGCATGAGCCGCCGAGACATGCTTTGGGAGAGGAGGAGGAGGAAGCAAATGAAGGAAGGGGAACAAACCTGAGGCAGAATCTGCTGGGTCATAAACAGGTTGAAGGTGGTACACCTCTGCCAGTCATGCGAAGAACACTTGCCCAGGACTTCTTTAGTCTATCGCTAGCTCCTCGGGCTCTCTCTAGCATGGGGGAAATCTTGCCTTCATGTTTCTTGAAGACAGTGATTGAGACTTTCAGAGTTTAGGTGGGGGGGGGATGAAATCTTTTCTATTTTCTACTTTACTCTGAATCTCCCTGGAGGGAAAGAGCCCAGACAGCTACTTGCTCAGCTGGAGAGAAGGGAAGATGGAGACATATAGAGAAAAATCTAATATTCATCTTTATGGTGCTACAGTATAGTCCACTCAGCAGATGCAGGTCAGATTAGATTTTATTCTCTTGAATTTTAAGCTGGATAAGAACACATGCTAACCATTCACTGCTTCCCTTCCTATATGTTCTAACTGGATAAGATCCATGATGAATTTATTAGAGTTTTGGCTCTGAATCTCGAAAGCAAGGGGGGTATGCAACTCTTTCTTCAAGCAGAGCTGAGTTTACATGAGAGGGAAATTCATGGGGGTCAAACCTGGAAAGAGACTGGAAAGGCAAAGTGCTGAGCTAAGGGGGGACACTGTGGCTTTCCAGGGGTTTTTGGACAGGCCGGAAAGGGAGGTGGAGGCTATTGGCCTCAGGATGCCAGGGGTTTAGATTTGACTCCTACTCAGGGACCAGAGACCAGGCTGTCAGCTCTATCAAGGTGAGGAATTGGAAATAAGACACTATCTAAAGTTGAGGTACAGTGAAAAGGTGAATTAGAAAGATATCTGCTCAGAGGCATGGAAAAACAACAGGAAAGGAGATAACTTGGCACACTTCTCTGTCTCAGCCTGGATGCTCTGTGTAAAAGCAAAACAAGCACATAAAAAATAAATTAACAACCCCTCCCCCAAGAATTAATAACTATAGGCTGTCCTTACCTTGCTTTAGGGTTAGAATTTACTCTATCTGACCAATCCAGGGATTTCCAAGCCACAAAATTAACATAAAAATGACTTGTGAAATTTCCCGGTATCTTGGTTAAAGATCTGGCATTGTCACTGCTGTGGCATGTGGAATAATCCCTGGCCCCAGGAACTTCCACATTTCATGTATGCGGCAAAAAAAAAAAAAAAAAAAAAAAAAAAGAGAAAAGAAAAGAAAAAGATTCCTATTAGTAGAGCTCTTTGTGTGTCTAGAAGAGTCCAACATAATATTCCTCGAAAGGAACACAATCTCAGGTAGCCTGCAGATTTCCCGTAGCTAAAGAAGCCTGGCCAAAGAAAATCTCTTAATTTAAATTTACAGAACATGCCAAGACTCAAATTACAGTAAGTGAAACAAGCCAATCCAATGCAGTAGGAACTACAGATTTTAGAACTATCAATAAAACTAAATATATATTTAAATCATAAAGGCATTCAGGAAAGAATAAAAATCATCAAATAGTGAGAGACTGTCAAAATAGACCAGTTATCTTTTCATTAGAACCAAACAGACCTTCTAGCAATGAAAAATGTATTTGCTCAACTTAAAAACTCAACCCACTGGTGAGCCAGTACATTAGACAAAGCAGGATAGAGAATCAATGGACTGGAAGATGGAGCTGAAGAAATCAATTAAAATTCAGTTGAGAGAGTGTCATTCTGAAACAGAGAGGTATGATGATAATGGATATACAGTGAGAAAATCCAAGCTACATCTAACAGAGCTTGCGAAAAGAGAGAAGAAAGAAAATGAGAAAGAGGAAATTTTCAGAGAGCTAATGGCTAAGAATTTTCCAGATTTCATGAAAGACATTAATCCTCATTGTCTAGAAACAACAAATCCCAGGTAGATATATAAAAATACATTCATTACTAGGTGCATTGTAGTGAAATTGCAGAATATCTTCAAGATCTCAAAAGAGAAAAACAGAAGAAAAAATTTGAAAGCCGTTATTGATAAAATATAGATTGTCTTTAGCAGGAAGGCAAATTGACAACAGACTTCTAATCAGTTTTGGAAAAAATCTCAGCTTTATCTCTTCAAATATGATTTCTTCCCTGTTTTACCTCTTCCTTTAGGGTTCCAGTGAAATGTGAGGTAAATGTCACTGTGTCTGCTATATCTTTTACTCTTCTGTATTTTTCTACCTTTTGGACTTTTGGAACCTCATTCCAGATAATTTCTTTTAATCCATCTTCTAGTTGACCAATTCTCTCTTTAGGCATGTATAACATGCTTTTAGCCACATCTATGGAGTTTTTAATTTTAGTTATTCAATTTATAGTTATAGATTATTCCATATATTAAATAGCCAATGTCTCTCCTATATAATTTCTAGTTCTATACTGAATTTTTAAATCTTTTTTTTTTTGCTTCACACTGATTATAGTCACTTAGAAATTTCTGCCTTAAACAAGGTCCTACTGTATAGCACTGAACTGTATTCAATATGCTGTGATAAACCATAATAGAAAAGAATATGAAAAAAGAGTATGTATTTGTATAACTGAGGCACTTTGCTGTACAGCAAAAATTAACACAACATTTTAAATCAACTATACTTCAATAAAATTTTTTTTTTTAGGTTTTAAAGAGAGAAGAAATATAACAACCTTCAAAAAACTAGTTTCTGCCCAATAATTTTAAAATCTCAAGCTGTAACATCTAGTATGGTAGTTACTAGCCACATTTGGCTCTTGAGTGCTTGAAATATGCCTAGTCCAAATTGAGGTATACTGTTAAGTGTCAAATGCACACCAGATTTTGAAGATTTAGTACAAAAATATTAAATATCCCATTATGAATTTTATATTGATTACAAGTTGAATGAAATAATAATTTGGGTTAAATAAAATGAGTTAAAATATACTGAGTTAAAATTTTAAAAAATTAATTTCACTTGTTTCTTTTTACTATTTTTGATGTGGTGAGTAGAAAAATTTAAATTGCATATGTGACTCACATTTACAGCTTGCATTCCAGCTCCACTAGAGCACTAATCTAGACCTTCTGTGAGTTTTTGGCTTCTACTGTGTGTTTCTGCTGTTCCCATTCCTGTTTTTCTTATCTCCTTATGTGTTTGCTTATATTTGTCTGTGTGCTGGGCATTGTATTTTTAAGATAGCTATTGAAAGAATTAGAAATCTCAGATGGTATTTCTTTCCTCTAGAAATGACTTTCATTTGCTAGCTTGGTAGCTATAACTCGAGAATCACTTTTAGCTATAACTCGAGAATCACTTTCATCATGTTTGAGGTCTCAGTTTGGCCATGCAGAGGCTTTGAAGCTGCACAGCAGTGGGTTTGAGTACTGCTTTATCTGCACTTTGACCTTCACCCCTAGGGTGCAGCCTCTCAGGATCTCTACTCATAGAGCAGGGAACTTTCTAGGGCCCACACCTTTGGCAGGCCCTGGGCTTCAGTGTGTGTTTGCTTTGCCCCATGAAGCTGTTTAAAGCCTGCCTAAGCTACCAGGACACCAAGATTGCTATCTAGGATCAAAAAGCTGCCGATTCCATTATCATATATCACTGCCACAATGTGAAAGCTCTCAAGATAAAGACAGAACTACTATAATCAGTAAGTCACCGCAATCAGAAGCCACAGCTACTACTGCAGGCTCCAGAACCACACTGAGCCGCCAGTAGTCCATGTGGATGGATGTCACATGCCATATGCCCGCTTTCTATACTTCAAGGCTAGTGACCAAAGCTCAGGACCTTCTGCTGGTGCTGCTGCAGAAAACCCAAATGTCTCTCACATCTGGCCTTGTGAGCAGGATCAGAAGCTTGGTCTCTGTGCTCCAATTTGGCCACAGTGGATTGACAGACTCTAAATCCCATCCAGGACTCTGGTTGGGAAGGAGTCTGGGAAATAGTTTTCAGTTTCCATGACTCCATAGTCTAGGAAGGTACATTTGAAAGAAGATGGACTGGACTGTAGGCACCCTTTCCTCTGTATATCCTGGTAGATAAATTTATGATGCTATTTTTTTTTTAATGGGTACACCAGAAGCATATGGAAGTTCCTGGGCCAGGGATTGAATCTGAGCTTCAATTGTGACCTGCACCACAGCTGTGGCAACACTGGATCATTTAACCCATTGCATGGGGCTGGGGATCACACCTGTGCCTCCACAGTGACCTGAGCTGCTGCAGTTGGATTTTTAACCCCCACTTTTTGGAATTGCTTAATGAGTTTAATGCATTGTTACAAAGCAAACACCCCTATATCCGCCATCCAGGTTAAGAAACATTTTGTCAGCCACCCCCGCAGTTCACTCAGTGCCCCAGCCCAGTGTACCCTCCTCCTTTCCCTCAGAAGTAACCACCACCTTATGTTTGCAAACATTCTTAGACTCTCTCTCGAGTCACCCATTTAAAGAAAAACCCCAAAACTGTGTCTTCCAAATCCATGCCAATCCTAGATTTCACTTTCACCTGTTTTTCTTTTTTATTATAAAATATGATGTTATTTATTTAGAGTTTTAAGATATGTGAGTGGCCTTTTATAATACAGTAGACTGCCCTACAGTTCAGAAATCATGAAAATCTGGGCAAATGAAGTATCTCATAGATAACAAAAGGTTCCCCATTAACTATTGCCCTCTGTCTTAATCTCAGCACTACATGTTTAGAAAATTGGGAGGTCTCACTAGCTATAACTGTAGCTTTGATATATGAAACTTCCAAAAGCTGAGCAGATGCCCATGTAGTGCCCGAGCTCCTTCCACGGAAGGAAGGGCTCAGATACAATTTAAAAAATCCTTTCAGTTACCAGGAGCTGTCAAAAGAAGCAAGGATGCTTTTCATTAGACATTGACAGCAGACTCGCTTCGTGATTAGTAGATGCTGGAGTGGTGGATTCGATCTGCATTTCTGGGTGTTGCATGTTACCCTGGTGATCTGTGGTACATTCATTTGTTCAACATCAAATAGATGTTGTGATCAGGTGGATGACTCTTTGCCTGCCGCCTGGCTGGTCCTCCTTCAGGGGACACTTGGGTTTTGGGCCAGCCGCTGTGGATGCAAGTCGAGGGTCTGTCCCATTTTGGAGCTTGTATAAATGGAAACGTCGTTATTTTAACTGTTCACTTTACCATACTCGTGGACAAACCTGAATGTGACCTTACACTTTTTAATTTGAAGCCCAAGTGTAGGACTTCACAGAGTGGGAGATGGCAATTTAGAGATAATTCTCAGAATTTCACGCTAGAGTGCTTGCCCCGTTAGTACAGTGATGAGTGACAGGAGGTGAGAAACTACAAAAGAAGCTCATGCATTACTTTGGAGAATCGGTTGACGTCAAAAATTGTACAAGATAAGTTTACTAATTTATGTTTATAGTAGAACACATATGTTACGGAGTAAAATGCACAACTGTACATGATTTTTTTTCAGTGAATTTGCAGATTTTTTGCATTTCTTGATCCTTAGATATGAAGCAAATGCTTGTTCAGGTTCTGCCATTGATAGTATTTTTATTTTATCTGAAATTCTTGATTAACAGTCTTATTTGACACCCAAGGGAACCAAAGCACAAGGAGAAAACTTTTACTTTATGAACATGATTTGGGCTTTACATACCTTCCTTCTAGAATCTTCTTCCTTCTTTAACTTTGGATTTTGCCTCCCATTCCCAGCCAAGCCTTAGCCAATTAGAAAATTCAGAGAAGGCATGATCTAGTGGGAATGAAGGACATGAGGCTGTCCACGGATTTGGTCCTTGCTCCGTCACTAACCAACTGGGTCACTTGAAGAAGGGATGTAATATCCCAGTCCCTTAGTAATAAAGATGCATTTTAAAGTAAAGAAATAGAAATAGCCATTGCCTTTGCCTGGTGTGGCTGTTAGAAAGATCACATCAGGCAACAAGTGTGAAGTTTGAAGTGCTGTAAAAAAGACACAGAGTCCACTTTTCAACAAAGGGTGCTGGGAAAACTGGACATCCACGTGAGAAAGAACGGAGGTGGACACCATATCCAAAAACTAACTCGAAGGGAGTCAGGGACCTAAAGGGAGACCTGAAATGATAAAACTCTTGGAAGAAAACAGGATAAATGCTTTAAGACATCAGATTTGCAATAATGTTTTGGCTATGATGCCACGTATCAAAAGAAAAAATGGACAAATTGGACTTCATGAAAATAAAAAAAAAAAATGTATGTCGAAAGACACTATCCACAGTGTAAAAAGGTAGGCCACAGAATGGGAGACAATATTTGCAAATCAGTTATCTGTTAAGGGATCAGTATCCAGAATATACAGAAATCCCCTGCAACTCAACAACAAAAAGACAAACAACTGATTAAAACAAATAGGCAAAGGACTTGAGCAGACCTTTCTCCAAGGAAGATACATGAATGGCCAGTAAGCACCTAAGAAGAAGCTGGACACCACTAATCATTGAGGGGCGTATGAATCAGAACCATTTTGGCGACCACCTCACGCCCATTAGAATGACTACTGTCAAAATAATAGCAACAAGTATTGGTGAGGACATGGAGAAATTGGAACCTTGCATGCCCTGTTGGGACTATAACATGCCATATCCCCTGTGGAAAACAGCATGGCATTCCTCCAAAAAAAATTAAAAATAGAATTACTCGATGATTCAGCAACTCCACTTCTGGGTATATACCCCCTAAAAATGAGAACAGGTTCTTGGAGAGATATTTGTACACCGTGCTCCTAACAGGACTATTCCTCCACAGCTAAAACATGGGCACACCCCGTGTCTATCGGTGGCTGAAAGGATCAGTCAATACATTAGATACATACAATGGAATGTCGTTCTGCCTCTTCTAAAAGTACATTTTGCAGGATGCTACAGCATGCATGAAGGCTGAGGACGTTATGCTAAGTGAAATAAGTCACCTCCCCCATTCCACTTAAATGAGGAAATGCAGATGAGTCAAAATCCCAAAGACAGGAAAGCATGATGGTGATTGGCAGAAGCTGGAGAAGGGGAGAATGGGTTTTTGCTTAATTCATATAGTTTCGATTTTACAAGATGAGAAGTTCTGGGAATGGATGGTGGGAAGGTTGTACAGCAGCGTGAACGCATGTAACACCCCTGCACTGGACACCTAGAAATTACGCTGTTAAATTTTAAGTGTCTTTTACCACAATTTAAAAAGAGAGAGAGAGGGGCTTCTCTCCTCTGGCTTTTCGGAGGTGACCACACTCTGGGGAGGGCGCCTCTCCCAGGGCTGCTCGCTCTCCTCTTTTTTTTCTTTTTTGTGCTATTTCTTTGGGGCCGCTCCCACGGCATATGGAGGTTTCCAGGCTAGGGGTCGAATCGGAGCTGTAGCCACTAGCCTACACCAGAGCCACAGCAACGCAGGATCCGAGCCGCGTCTGCAGTCTACACCACAGCTCACGGCAACGCCGGATCGTTAACCCACTGAGCAAGGGCAGGGACCGAACCCGCAACCTCATGGTTCCTAGTCGGATTCGTTAACCACTGCGCCACGACGGGAACTCCCGCTCTCCTCTTAAGATCCACACTTTGTCTCTCAATAAATCTACTTCTTACTTAAACATAAACACCGAAAAACCAGCAAAATAAGAGAGCGGGAGAGCACGCAAACCCTGGAATCCAGGACCTGGAGGCACCTGGGGAGGGGGCCAAAGGGGCTTCAGGGGCAGCTCTGATCGCAGGCTGCGTTGCACGGCTGCTTCTCGCCCGCGCGGTCTGTGGGTGACTCATCAGTGTCCCTCCACCGCTAAGTTTTTTGTTCCTTGGTTCGTCACGGACCCTCATTCTGGTGCAAGGAGGCTGGAAAGTCACATCCGGGCCACTAAGAGAAATGAGGAAGAGCACGAAGGAGGCTCCGTTGTCAGTCCGCCCCCGACGGCCCGGCTCTAAGCTCCCCCCGCCCCCGGGGGGGGGTGCAGGGCGGCTGCTCAGCCTTGCTCTCCGACCCTCTGGAAGCGTCTCTAGGCTGGGCTGTGCCCTTCCCTCTGTTCGTATTCTCTCCGTGTGGCCTTCTGCCTGCAGTGCCTCCCTCCCTCCGGGCGGGGGACCTCCTGCCCCTCCGCCAGGCTCCATGTCCCTCCGCCCGGGCGCCCAGGCCTCGGGGTGCTTGTCCCGGTTGCTCCTGTGATGTGGCCCCCGCGGTTTCCTCACTCACTCTCCTCCCCCGCGTTTGTGCCTCTGTCTCCTGAGATCGACTGAGAGATTAGGAGCTGTGCATGTATGACTGACAGAATAAATGAGTGAATGGATGTATGAATGAAGACATTGTGGGTTTTTTTGTTTTTTTGTTTTCTAGGTTAGGGCCGCACCCGCAGCATGTGGAGGCTCCCAGGCTAGGGGTCAAATCAAAACTGCAGCTGGCGGCCTACACCACAGCCACAGCCACCCCAGATCCAAGCTGCATCTGTGACTTATGCCATAGCTCATGGCAATGATGGATCCTTAATCCACTGAGCGAGGCCAGGGATCGAACCCATATCCTCACAGACAGTGTGTCTGGTTCTCAACCCACTAAGCCACATTGGGAATAACAAATAAATAGTGCTTAAAGGTAGTAAGTCCCCAGAAGAGAAATTCATTCTGGCTTGTGAGTCTGCAGGACTTCTTATCCAGTCTCCGTCTTTACAGCTTCTAACAGCCCTGGTGTCATCCCAGTTGGTAGGGGTTCAAGTATTCCTCAGACAATATTTAGAAATTTAAGGACCTGCTGGCTCCAGCCCAATCAACCCTTTTGAGGTTGTTGCTGGGCCTCTTAGCTACTTGACAGAGCAGGGTCTTATGAAGAAACACACCATTTGTGTAGAAGTAGGCCAATTTGTTTTTGTTTTCGTTTTTTTTTTTCCTTCCTTTCTTTTTTTTTTTAGGGTCACACCCCCAGCACATGGAGAGTCCCAGGCTAGGGGTTGAATTGGAGCTACAGCTGCTGGCCCACGCCACAGCCATAGCAACGCTAGATCCCAGCCGTGTCTGTGACCTACACCACAGCTCACAGCAACGCTGGATCCTTAACCCACTGAGTGGGACCAAGGATCGAACCCGCATCCTCATGGATACTAGTTGGGTTGGTTACTGCTGAGCCATGATGGGAGCTCCCACAATTTTTCTTATAATGTGTTTGTTAGCTGCATTAACTATTCCCTGGTGTCTAATATACCCAGAGCAAAAGGAAAATACCAAAGATACACTTTTTTAAAGCTTATGTGTTTGAACAAGCAATTTGAAAACTCTGTAGAGAGAGTGAATAGAGTTTTAAGGAGGCAGGATTCTGCATGGGCACCCTTGTGTGTAGGGAGGATGCGTGGCCAGGAAGTCTATACTGCACCTGCCTTTGGACTGAGCCCGAAGAGTGGGCTGGAAGCTGCAGTGCCTTCCTCTGTTCTATCCCTCCCTCTCACAACCACATCTGTCGCTCTCAAAGCCAGACTCCTGTTTGGGCAGCTCTTTCCATGGTGCCCAATTGCCTCTTGTGCTGCAGGTTGGACAGGGTGAGGACATAGACATGGAGAAGTGAACTGAGGGGGCCAAGGACACACTGTTTAATAAGGACCTTGGATTTGAACCCAAATCACTTGATGTCCAATGTCATGCTCTCTCTGCATGCTCTGTGACTTAAGAAGGAAATTCAGAAGACGTAGCATCTTAGAGTCTGTGGCCACAGGAAAGCAAGCTGCCAGGTTAGCAAAGAGTGGGTGCAGTATTCAGATGTGTCAACCAGCATGTGCTTCTTAGAGGTGGGCCAGTGGCTGCTAGACAGTGAGCCTGGGTCATCAGTGGTGGGGGCCCCGGAAGAGGGGGTGAGAGGAGGGTGTTAGTGCGATGGGACATGAGTACAATATTCTGTAAGCTCTATAGTGAGTGGAGTGGACTGTTGATGGCAGAGAGTCTCTCCTCCAGCTCCCTGGCTTGTGGCCTGAGCCCGCTGCCTGGATGCTTCTGTCCGGGATTCTGACTCAGATGGAGTGACCGCATGTGGGGAGAGTCGGGGATCACTCACAGCAGCTGCGTGGAGTGAGGCCCAGTGGGGCAAGCATGACGTCTAAGCAGAATGTTCCTGGGGTGATCCTGGTCAGCAAGCCTGGATCCAGCCCTCCCATCTATCCCCAGAGACTGTCTTTCAACAGATCTTTCTACTAAAAGTGTTTTTTCCTGTTTGCAGTTGAAGACCCAACTGATGCAGCCAGGTAGGGGTAGAACCGGGATTCACACTGGCTCTGTCAGATACTATAAACTCATTCTTGATTCTAAACCCCAAAAAGTGATTGGAACTGGAGCAACTGCCTAATCTTGTCAATTAAACCTTCATGGGAAATAGATTTTCGAGTCTATCATTGATCAAAATGATCTCTAGAGACCATACGCATCATATATAGTCACACACACGTATATCCACAACACACGTATTCATGCACATGTATTTAAATTGACTGAAAAGAAATTGTTGAAGCTTTATGTTGCTTGCATATCCAAGGAGGGGAGCAGACGTGACATTCACTGGGGGTGGTGAGCACTGCAGGTAGTGGGTGGGGTGAGGTCTTGGTTAAGAACAGATTTGGGAGTCAGATTTGATTTCAATCCCAAGTCTACTATTTAATATACCATTGTGACCTTGGACAGATTCTCTCTCTTCTTTGGACCTCAGTTTCCTTGTCTATAAAATGGGGATAACAATAATATCCATTTCATGGAGATTCAAAGCAGCACACATAAGGCACCAGGCAGAGTGAGTGCTTAGTGGATGGGAGTTACTGTTTTTCTTTGAGTTTATTGCCTGGTTTAGTTCTCACAGCAGTACTGGTAGGTAGGCGTTGTCCTTTCTAGAGTAAGTTTAGGGATCTTACCCGTTGATCCTCTCACCTTCTAGAAGGGGAACGTGGGAGTGGGCAGGAGCAAGTGCCATGAGGAGGATGCCAACAGCTCTTTATAAAAGTTCTCTTTGAACCTAACATGTCAACTGGGTTGTCTGTTTTCAGACAAGAGTTAACTCGACCTATTCATTTGATTTGCCGTAATATCCAAGGCCATTTAGATTTACAAGAGACTGTTAAGAAGTTCCCATTGTGGCTCAACGGGTTAAGAACCTGATGTAGTGTCTGTGAGGATGCAGGTTCGATCCCCGGCCTCTCTCTCAATGGGTCAAGGATTTGGCTTTGCCGAAAGGCGCGGCATAGGTCACAGATGCCACTGGGATCTGGCTTTGCTGTAGCTGTGGCGTAGGCCCGCAGCTGCAGCTCTGATTCAACCTCTGGCCCAGGAGCTTCCATATGCTGCAAGTGTGGCTGCAAAAAGAAAATAAATAAATAAATAAAGGAGGCCGTTAGAAACCGAGGCCCCTCAGCATCATAGGATAAACCATGATGTGGTCCCCCTGGACTGGGTTAGCCAGGCCATGCTCGGGATGAAATGCCCAGGCAAGGCCCATTCTCTGAGCATCCCCGCTCAGCTCCTTGTCCTGGGGCCGCTGCTCACCTCATGCAGTGGGAACCACGGGCAGGTTTTGAGTGACATCAGTCTAGAACAGCCCACTTCACCAGCAAAGGATGGTGGCTTTGGAGGAAACAGCCGAATCCACTTAGAAAATAAGTCAATCAAAACATAGTCATTAATGAAGACCTAATAGTAATCCACCTTGTATTCTATTACACAGGTCACATGTATCAAAAACCTTTGTCCATCTGCTTAGCAAATAACTGGCATTTAACTTCCAGTCTCCCTTTTGAGGCAAACTCTTTGGGGTCAGTAAGAAATTTTCACCTGACTTAGCTTATATAATTCTCACAAAGATGTTGAGATGTGTGCTGTTTTTAAGGAGCTTTACAGAGGTGGAAACTTGGCATTTTTGGAAAGAATTCTTCTAGGATTGTGCTGTTTGGAATTGGTAAAGCAGGGGCTCAAATTCAAATCTTTTGAACTCAGTCTTGTATTGCTTCATCTCGCATCGGTGGGTCATCTGCTGTGTACCTGGGCTGGGCACCAGGGATCCCTGACTTGGCCGTGGTCCCTGTCTGCAGGGAACTCATGCTGGTCGGGAAGAGTCTTTCCTTCTGGCCATCCTGTCTGAGGCAGCACCATTTTTTTTTTTTGGCTCTAATTAATGATCCATTCATACCCCAAGGCCAGAGGATGAATGGCTATATTCAGGTTTCCAATTTATGGTAATTTTCTTTGGAAACCAACCAGTTTCGGGGCTCCATTTCGGTCTGACCACACGTTTCATAGTTAAACTAGCAAAAATGATGTGGAATGTGGAAATACTTCACACAAGGCTCCAAAGGGAATTTTTGGGAGCCAGTGACACCCTGACTCTCAGCAAGATCCCCCAAAGTCTACGCACGGCCACCTGCGGTGGTGTTTGTTTGAATTTGTTTTATTACTATTATTTTTATTTAATTCATTATAATTCAACTGAAGGGTAGTTGCTCTACCATATTGTGTTAGTTTCAGGAATACAGCAAAGTGATTTAGTTACACATTATATATATATATATGATATACATGAACATATATATAGATATTCTTTTTCAGATTCCTTTTCATTATAGGTCATTACAAGATATGAATATCATCCCCCATTCTATACAAGAGGCCCCCATTGTCTATCCATCGTGTAAATAGCAGCATGTGCCTATTAATCCAAAATTCCTAATTTATTCCTCCTCCACCCCTCTCCCCTTTGATAATAAGTTTGTTTTCAATATCTGTGAGTCTATTTCTGTTTTGTAAATAAATTCATTTGTATCATTTTTAGATTCCTCATACCAGTGATATGACATTTGTCTCTGTCTGACTTCATATGAGAATCTCTAGTTGCATCTGTGTTGCTGCAGAAGGCATTATTTCATTCTTTTTTACGGCTCAGTGATATTCCATTGTATATGTGTACCACATCTTCTTTATCCTTTCGTCTCTTGATGGACATTTAGGCAGGTTCCATGTCTTGGCTACGGTAAATAGTGCTGCAGTGAACACTGGGGTGCACGTATCTTTTCGAATTAGTTTTTGTCCTTTCCAGATGTGTATGCAGGAGTGGGATTCCTGGATCATATGGCAACTCTCTTTTTAGGTTTTTTTTTTTTAATCTTTTTATGGCTGCACCCATGGCATATGGGGGTCCATCTGGAGCTGTAGCCGCTTGCCTATGCCAGAGCCACAGCAACCCTGGATCTGAGCCATGTCTACGATCTACACCACAGCTCACAGCAACGCCGGATCCTTAAGCCACTGAGCGAGGCCAGGGATGGATCCCTCATGGATGCTAGTTGGGTCCGTTAACTGCTGAACCACAATGGGAACTCCTCTTTTTAGCTTTATTAGGGAATCTCCATACTGCTCCCCATAGTGTTTGCATCAGTTTTCATTCCCATCAATTTCTATTCCTTTTTCTTCACACCCTCTCCAGCATTTCTTATCTGTAGACTTTTTGATGATAGCCATTCTGACTGGTATGAGGTGATACCTCACTGTAGGTTTTTTTTTTTTTTTTTTTTTTGTCTTTTTGCCATTTCTTGGGCCGCTCCCTCGGCATATGGGAGGTTCCCAGGCTAGGGGTCCAATCGGAGCTGTGGCCACCGGCCTACACCAGAGCCGCAGCAACAAGGGATCCGAGCCACGTCTGCAACCCACACCACAGCTCACGGCAACGCCGGATCGTTAACCCACAGAGCAAGGGCAGGGACCGAACCCGCAACCTCATGGTTCCCAGTCGGATTCGCCAACCACTGCGCCACAACGGAAACTCTTCACTGTAGTTTTGATTTGCATTTCTCTTATAATGAGCAGTGTCATGTGCTTGGTAGCCATCTGTATGTCTTCTCTAGAGAAATGTCTATTTAGGTCTTCTACTCATTTTTTTGATTAGGTTGTTTGGTTTTTGATATTAAGCTCCATGAGCTCTTTGTATATTTTGGAAATGAATCCCTTGTTGGTCACATTGTTTGTTAATATTTTCTCCCGCTCCACAGGTTGTCATTTTGTTGGGTTTATGGTTTCCTCTGCTGCACAAAGCTTTTAAGTTTAATTAGGTCCCATTTGTTTATTTTTGCTTTTATTTCTATTATTCTAGGAGACAGATCCAAAAAAATATTGCTGCAATTTATGTCAAAGACTGTTGTGCCTGTGTTTCCCTCTAGGAGTTTTATAGTATCCAGTCTCACATTAGGTCTTTAATCTATTTTCAGTTCCTTTTTTTTATGTGGTGTTAGAGAATGTTCTTATTTTTCTAATAAGACAAAGCTGGGTTTGGTGCTTTCCCTGGAGAGGGAAACAACTACTTCCACCCAGGCCTGCTAGCCTCTCAGGGGGACAGGGTAAAGCTGGGTTGTTTATTCAGCCTTTGAAGTCCAGTTTAATGCAAATCTTTCAGTGCTGTACTCAATTAGGACTGTGTTAATTGTTTTAAAACCCGAGAATTAGTGCCTTGAGAGGAAAGGCTTAGAAAGCCCTGCAAGGTTTGGGGCTATTACCCAGCACTCCCTCTCACCACATGGTGACACCGTGAGCATCCTGAGAAGTCCATGGAACGTATGGACTGGGACACCGGTGACCTGTACACCAGCACGTGTGGCCACCATCATTCTTCTTCGTTCACTGCCACTCCCCAGTGCAGTCCAGGGACACATCCTGCTTTCCTCACCACCCTCGACCAAGTGGAACTTCCTGGGAGCATCTTATGTGTGACACGATAACAATCGTGCTGCCAGTCCACGTTGACTTGCGCCTCATTTACACAACAAAATCACCATCGTACCAATCATGGTAATAAAAAGAACCAACATTTATTTACCCCTGACCACGTGCAGGCCAGTGGGCTAAACCCTTTGGACAGATTTCTCCCTTAAGGCTCATATCAATGCTGTGAGGCAGGCGCTGTTTTATTCTCATTTAGCAACTAGGAAAATGAAACGTAAATCATTGGGACAAGGTGTGCAGTGGAGCTGCAGCCAGAATTCAGGGCAACGCTCTCCGAGCCCAGAGCCCATTGGCTCTCAGCTACGATGCTGCTGGAAATGCTTTCTCTCCTTTTAAAATGTATTGTTCCTGCAACTCATTTTTCTAAAGCTACGTCCAAACGTTTGCTCACGGGGGAGAAGACTGACTCTTGCCATGTAGAACGCCTCTCTCCTGTCAACCCGGCAGGAGGTGTAGCCTCTAATCCACGTTTCAGCGATGAAGTAGAGCCACCCCCCATTCTCAGGGGGTGGAGGCTGCCCCAGTTTTGTGCTGTTCTGCCTCCTTTCCTGGTTTCCCTGGGAAAGCTTCCAGGTAAAAAACTGGCTCCCCGCTACCTGGCAGCCCATGTGCTGGCTCCCCGCCAGGGTAAATTGATGGCTTTGTGCATCTTGGTTTCTTAAAGGTGTTTCTGTTGGGAGAGTCCCAACTGCTTTGACACACGTTCTGACAAATTAGTGATTGAAGAAGACACCTCCTTGGGCTAGAAGGGGTGACTATTCAAATAAAGAAGAGAAAACTGTCACGTAGCCAGTGGTTGTATAGAGAGGGAGGACTTTGAGCACCTGGCTCCTTTATTTCCCCCGTTTAGGAAAGACGTATCTCATGGTTCCTGACAGATGGAATCCTACCAGTTTAAAAAGCTTCCTGGAGAAGGAGCTCCCACTGTTCTCTGTAACTGGGCTTAACAGTTGAGTAGTTATTTCTAATAGACAACCGTATTTCCCCACCTGGCGATCTGGATTGGTTTCTTTCTTTCTTCATTTTTTATTTTAGTTGATTTCCGTTGTAGTGTCAGTGTCTGCTATAAAGCACAGTGACCCAGGCATACATCTGGGCGGACTCTCTTATCTTCCATCACGCTCCATCACAGGTGACTGGACACAGTTCCCTGTGCTATGCGGCAGGACCTCATCGTCTGTCCATTCTTAAAACAACAGTTTGCATCTATTAACCCCCACCTCCCAGTCCACCCGGCTCCCTCCCTCTTGCCCTTGGTAACCACACGTCTGCTCTCCATGTCTGTGAGTCTGTTTCTGTTCTGTAGATAGGTTCGTCTAGGCCCTATTTTAGGTTCCACTGGAACTGATTTCTAATTATGTTCCTTGGGTAGAAATGGACAAGGGATGGCCCACTTGCTAGAGGGGGTCACATCTGTGCTGCTGTATTGTCTTCGGAACAGTGGCTGCAGCAGAGGAAAGTACTCGCTGGTTTTGCGGAGGGTGGAGGGTGGAGGGTGAAGGGTAGAGGAAGGAGGGAGAAGTAAGCCTTACACCCAAGCTCAGAAGTGGACCTTAAGTCTTAGAGCTCTAGAACCATGACCGTGGAACTTCTGGAATCTCTGTAACCGTGCTGTGTTTGTTTAGCTAGTCTCCGTGTTCCCATCGTGAGAACACTTCTAAAGACAGGCTCTATGTCGTGGCTTCCTGGGCAACAGAAAGACGAGGAGGGGAGGTCGCAGGGGGATGGTTGAGTTGACTTGGGGTGGGGTGCTGCTGTGTCCGGAGAGAATGCAACCCGAGTCTTGGCCACCGGAACCGAAAAAGAGAAAAAATCCTAGGGAGTGATTTGGGGTCCCAGAAAGGATCCTAACATTAAGCAGTGGAAAGACCCCACCGTTGATGTGAATCTTCCCAGAGTCTTTAACATGTTGTAAACTGTTACTCAAGTTCATGGCAGGCTGCCCTAGCCCTGGGAAAACCACACCTTCTCCTGAGTAGTGGCTTTTTCATTCCTCGGGGTTTTGTCTGTTCCAGTCAAGGATTGTTCCTGTATGTGGAGAGAAAAAAAGTGGAAGAAGATGGGGAACCATGTTTCTTGGAACAAGTGGATTTTGAAGGTGGAACGTTGGGGACAGAGGCTTTCGATTTAGAAGGCAGACAACAAATAAATAAGCAAAACAAACTAAGAGAAGTAGTAACAGGAGAACACAGCTGCATTACTCCCGTCTCACATCTTATCACCTGCAGGGACTTTACAGGCCTCCATTTATTCAATAGACATTTAGTAAATACCCCACCATGACAAGGAGCTGCATCGTTTGCTCTGGATGAAGTGTATATGAGCTAGACTTGGAGAACCCGGGGTCTGTTGGGGAGGCCAAATTGTGTACTATTGGCAGATAGATGGTGAGGAGTGGGAGCTGGGACTCTGGAGCCAGTGCCGTGGCGCTCAGAGAAGGCGAGATCCGGCTCAGCTGGGACAGCCCAGGACAGGCTCGGGGAGAAGGAGCTGAGAACTTGGACTTGAGGAAGGGCCGCTGGGATTTGGTCTTGTTGGGGGTGTGGAGGATGGCAAGGACCAAGGCACGAAACGAGGCGGTGGAGGGCTCAGGAAGAGGAGGAGGAAGCCTGGGCTCAAGCAGGGAAGAAGACTGTGTTGGAGGGAGGTGCAGAGCCAAGCTGCAGAGGTTCCTGAGTTCCCGTGTGGGAGTTGTGGAGAGTCGTGGGCAGCCCTGGGCTTGGCAGGGGGTGGCTAGAAGACGTGGTGTGCAGACTGTGGGTGATGATCTGGTCTAGGGTGACTGCCAAGCCCCATCTCGCGCTTACTGAAGATGATGACTTTGGCTGGGCAATTTATCTGTGGAGCCAGGCACCATTAACCTGCTTCAGGCTGCAGTGGCTGCTGCTGTGGGAAAAGAGCCACGAGCCAGGAAGAGGCTCTGATAGTCGCGGGTGTTTTGAGGCCGGCTGTGTGATGGTGAATCCCTCTGGTCCCATCCACAGCCTCGCTTGTTGTGATTTGCTCCGAATCTGGCCAGGCCCAGCTAGGGCTTCATTCTCTTATCATTTGGAAGCTGAGCAACCCTGATTTCTGGAGAGTTTGCACAGGAGGCTTTAGGGAATTGCCAGGCAGTGCATACACTTGAAATACACACAAAGAGTTACTGGTGTTGGGATGGTGGCTCTGCTTCCCCAGTCACACTGAACTACACCGAGGAATTCTGAAGCACTAAGCGAAGAGATTTTGAGTAAATATGTGGAAAAACATAATCCCAGATCATCAGGATCAAATCATCCTGGTTCCAAAGAGTTGTTACCCCTCCACCACCCCCAGGTGAGCAAACCTGTGGCCACAGTACATTTGATCCAGCAGGTGAGTATTTCTGTACCTTATGGTGGGTCAGCATGCCATCACCTCATACTCATTTGGAGGAGGGGTGGGCAACGCATGTATTTAAAATGTGGCCAATCAGCCTGGGTCCCTGGTCAACCAGCTGGCCATGTGATAAGGCTTTAAAAAGTGCTGCTGCTTCTTCAGAGAAATTCCCAGATGACTGATGGCATCTGGCCGGTATCTTTGCATGTAGGGAAAAAAATACAACTTACCATCTTTTGATAATCCTTTAGGTATTTAGAACTGGCCTTTTATGAACCCACCCCATGAAAGGGAGCCTCTCTCTCATTATTTCCTAATCTCATTCCCCTTTCATTATCCGAAATTATCCTGTTTATTTGTTTGCTTCTTGATTATCTGTCTGTCCTCATGAGAGTGTATGCCTCTGTTGGTCCATCTGCTTCTGCTGTGTTCATGCCTGGAACATCCGGGAACCTACATTTTCCTTCCTTCCATGGTTGGGGCAGGCCCTCCGTGTGCACCTCCTTGGGTCTGGCCCCCAGAAGTGAACACTCTTCACCAGCCCCCTTGCCTTTCGCCTTATGTTAAGCATTAAATCACATAGAAGCTGGAGGTAGAAACTGCTTAAATAGGTGCTCATTAAAACTTGTGTTCATAGGGAAAAGCACTTAGCTTTTCACTCACACCCTTCGATATTGGTTTACATGGTTACATAGAAGTCTTCGATCTCTAAAAAAGGATTAATTGATTTATGAATTATGAAATATGTTTCATCTTGTTTTCTAAGTTTATGCTCTTTCTCAATGACATGGGAAGGCAGGTAGCCAGGGACATCACTCTGCAGCCAAAGACCATCAGGAAGTCACCTATAGTTGAACAGATTGGGTTTTTCGCCCACTGCAGTGCAGGAAGGACACACCCTATGGGGAATTGGGGCCTGTCATTAAGAGGGTGTGAGAAACAAATGACAGGATTTGGGCTTGTGTTCATTGCTATTGGGGAGGGTTTGAGGAAGGAGAGTTTCACTCTGCTTTGGATGCTGTCAGGAAGTGGGGAAATTCTATGGTTGGGAATTTTTTTTTTTTTTTGTCTTTTTTTTTTTGCTTTTCTAGGGCCGCTCCCCTGGCATACGGAGGTTCCCAGGCTGGGGGTCTAATCAGAGCTGTAGCCGCCAGCCTACACCAGAGCCACAGCAATGCAGGATCTGAGCCGTGTCTGCGACACGTGTTGCCTATATCACAGCTCATGGCAACGCCGGATCCTTAACCCACTGAGCAAGGCCAGGGATCGAACCCCGAAACCTCATGGTTCCTAGTTGGATTCAGTAACCACTGAGCCAGGACAGGAACTCCGGTTGGGTATCTTGATGAGTTTTATTTGGAAGACAGAAAGAGCAGAGGAGACTAGAGTGTGATTGGTAAAGAAATAGTCACTACTCGTAATAGCCAGGGCAGGGCGATGCTGCTCATTTTGTTCAAGCAGTGGTCTCGTTTTTATCTGTGTTCATGGCTGACTGATGGGACAGAACACGTGGGGGCTCAGCAGTTTCCTAGATTTGGACACTGATCGCTTCAGGGATCAGAAGCGGGGCTACTGGCCTTTCTCATTCCCAGACGATACCTCAAGAGAGGAGACCAGGTGAGGTGGCTCACCCGGGAGCTCTGGCCATGTGCACAGACGGAGCAACAGGATCCACGCCAGGATGTCACCTGTGGGCCGAGTTGCATCTCTGCATGGTTGGCTGAGCAGTGTGACCAGTGGGTGGAGAGGGCAGGGTCTGAAGGGCAGAGGGCAAGGAGCTGGGTTTGACAGCAGCCATGGGGCTAACCATGTGTGGGCCCTGTGTCTTCCTGGAGGTCCCGGCCTTGGTGAGCAGCATCCTGAGGCCTCACTCCATGGTAAGATCCACGAAGGCAGGAAGTTGCCATTCTTGCTCAGTGATGGGACCACCCCTTCCCCCCCGCACGCAGTGGGTACTCAAGAAACATCCGTCAAATGAATGACCATGAGCTTTCTGTTGCCAAGGGTCCTGGCATGTCCCCTTCTGCCCAGAAGTCCTCTCTGTGCCTCCTCAGACAGGTCAGGGCCCAGCCTGGTGTTGGTTGGTGGTTGATCTTCCTGTTCCTGGGTTCCTACCTGACCTGCTTCTTTCCCAAAGGGTGAGTGGCTGGAGCCTCCAGGAGGGCTTTTGAACAAGGTCCCCACAATATGTAATTTCCTGTATCCTCTTTCCAGGGGTGTTATGGCAACCGCTGGCTCTTAGCATGACCAGTAAGAGGAAAGAGGAAATTGACAGAGAAAGAAAAATAAAGCTTAGATGATTATTGCGAACCAGACAGAAAATAAAGGAAAAGAAGAGTGTATTTATTGTATCAGTGAACAGTGATTGAAGTATCAGATCAGCAAATTCCTATTAATCACTGGAGGAACCTTAACATTCTATTTAAAAAGATAATATGCAATAGTATTGAGTCGGCTCCCTGATAAATAAATTTCCCAGATTTTTTGGGGGGAAAAGAATACAGAGTACCATTCATATGAAGATTTATTCACTTTTGGTGTTCCTGTCATGGCTCAGCGAAAATGAATCTGACTGGTGTCCATGAGGACAAAGGTTCGATTCCTGGCCTCGCTCAATTCCTGGCATTGCCGTGAACTGTGGTGTAGTTTGCAGATGTTGCTCGGATCCCTCATTGCTGTGGCTGTGGCATAGGCTGGTGGCTGGAGCTCCAATTCAATCCCGAGCCTGGGAACCTCCATATGCCTTGGGTGGGGCCCTAAAAAGACAAAAAAAAAAAAAAAAAAAAAAGATTTATTCACTATTGAATACCGTCCAATAATGGTGCTTTGCAAGGTATGTATTCTCCCCAAGAAATCCTATCCAGAACCCGTATATCTGTATGACTCTCAACTCTAAGTTCCCATCTCAGCCTCTCTTCAGAGCTTAGGGTCCGTTTATTTTATTACCTTTAAGAATCTTCCAGTAGGAACTTCCAATATAACCTCCCCAAGACAGAAACCAACCCCCAAATCTTCCCCTCTTGCCTTCTCAGTCTTACAAATGGAACCACAGGGTCTGAAAACTGGGGAGCGATTCATTTCCTACTCTTCCCTTTCCTCCCCACAGTCAACCAACTGTAACATCCTGTCAGCTCTTCCTCCTCCTCATTTTCTAGTCTGTCCCTCGTTCCTATTCACTGGGGTGGCTTCATTCAGGCTCTCATCTCCTCTTGCTGGGTTGCAGCCACAAAAGCCTTCCTGACTTGTCTCCCTGCCTTTGGGTTTTTCTTCCACCCCCCCTCCAGGAAGACTTCACCTACTTCCCAGAGACTGGGGATGACATGAGAAGTCACATGGTCTGGTGATTCTCCACCAACAAGACAAAGAAGTTCTCCAGGTGGGGCCCAAGGTTTTTCTGTCAACTACCAAACTTGCTGTAGTTTGTGCTCCAAGTCCACCAGTAACTGTGATGGGATTCCTGCTCCTCTTTCCTGCTGTGGTTTATCCACCTGTATGTAACCTTCTGGAAGGTGGGCTCATGGACCCTCGGTACTGTTCTTAATCTCCCACAAGCAACTGTTTATGACATGCTGCAGCTGTGACTGCATTTATATATTTGGTGTTTGAAGGTCTGGGGTGACGTTCGACCTACAACACAGAACACTCTCCACAAGTACCATGGGAAGGTGTGTGCCAAAAAGACAGTCCCTGTCCAGCAGAGCCTTCCTAACTTGTAGCCCAACCTTGATTGACTGTCTCACTTGCTGGTTAGGAGAAAAAAGATGATTTTTGACAAACTCCCTGGGAGAGGAGGGAAAATTTAATTGAGTGACTGTTGGACAGCATTGTTTGAGAGTTTGAAACGACTGACCTAGAATAGCTCTGTACTTTGTAACATATAAACTATTCCCTAATGTTGTAGGAACAAAGATTTCCCTCAGCCCAGCTGTGTTCAGTCTTGTGAGAGGTGTTGGGACAGACAGAACGTTTAAGATGTGTCCCTTCCAAGAGGCAGGAGGCAGCTTATGTGCATGGACCACTGATACAAGCTCAGAGAACCAAGTATAGAATTGTATGGGGCAGAGATGGAGGCTGTCAGAGATGATGCTACAACATCCTGAAGAGCCAATCATGGAAAAAAAAATCTATGAAGGAACCACCCTGACCTTCTATTGTATTTTAGAACCATAGCTCACAACATATCCAGTGTATTTGTTTGGTTTTCATAAGGTCATATGGTGAGAACATTTTTGATCTGATTGGAGTTTCAGTGAAAATTCATAAAGCACTTTTTCTTGTCATTCTACTCACTGGTTATTTTTTTGTGGTGTTGAAACATGGGAACAAAGAGACAAAGTCAATCACCTGTGTGTATTTTTTGCTTTGCAGAACTGAATTTTAAACAGTTCTCTTAAATGTTGGCAGCATGGAGACGGGGACATGGCAAATGACAGTGATTCTAATCATGGTTAATGAAAACTGTAAGGAAATAATCATGGATGTGTTGCCTTCTGCCAGTGTTTACCGTGTGATACTGAGATTAATTTTATTTTAATTAGGATCATCAGCGTGGCCTCCAGTTCTTTAATGAATGCCAGGTTAAATCCAATACTTATTTAGCAGCTGAGAATGGGTTCCATTCTTTGTTGCATATTCCAGAGGTCAGATTTTTTTCTTTCTTTGTGGAAGAGGAATTTTTCCCTTTGTTTCATGTTTAAGATATTTAATTGGTTGGTTCTGTCAAAACCAGAACAGAACTAACAGTTTTGATCCCTGCTTCTTAGGCTGAATGGACTCATTTAACTTAGGGCAAAACTTTCCAACATCTACCAAAAGTAATTTATTCTTAAGACAAACCTTAGATGATTCCTTCAGTTGAGTCGAATCGAACACATCTGTTATGGGCTGAATTGTGTCCTCTCAAATTTAGTTGTTGAAGCCCTAATCCTCAGCATTGCAGAGTATGACTGTTCAGAGGTAGAGACTTTAAAGATGTGATTCACTTGAAATGAGGCCATTAGGCTCAGCTTTTATCCAGCCTGACTGGTGTCCCTGTAAGAGGAAATTTGGGTCCATGGAGAGCCATCAGGGATGAGCACAGAGGAAAGACCACGTGATGACCAATGAGCAGACAGCACCTGTAAGCCAAGGAGAGGGACCTCAGGAAAAGCTAAACCTACTGACACCTTGGTCTTGGGCTTCCAGCTTTCATAACTGTGGGAGAACAAATTTCTATTATTCAAGCCTTCTAATCTTCGGTATATTCTTATGGCAGCCCCAGCAAACTGATACAACCTCCAAAACCAAATTTCTTATTTGCCTGTTCAAGGCCATTCATTCTCTGGCAGAGGCATTTACTGCTCACTGACTATCCATATAATTCCCCCTAAAAGACCTGCTCACCTGCGGTCCGGTGGGGCTGTGCACTAGCTCTGGTCTGTGGGTGTCCATGGTCTTATTCCCTGTCTCATTGGTCAAGGAGTCCACTGTTCCAGTAGTGGTTAAGTAGCGCAGCTAGGATTTGAACCTTAGGAATATGATTTCCATTGCTTTCTAATAAATTCATAGCTTTAACGACCCTTCCAGTTCTAGTCCCAGTAAACCCTCTCCATTTCTTCTCCCTTCAAGGACAATCCTCTACACAACCACTTCCAACCCTTCACTCTAGTTACAGACCAGATTGTTTCTGTTCTCCAAACAAATCCTATTTCATTGCTCAAGCACTTCTATCAAAATTTGTCTATTGCCCATTCTCTTTCCCCCTTGGCTCTCTGCCTGTCAACATCATGTGCATCCTGCAATGCCCCATTCATTTACCACCTCCTCTGGGAAGCCTTCCTGAAGTCGCCTTCACTTAGGACTCCCATATCCTTTGCCTATACTTCCCTGCATGCACTCAGGGTTCACGGAATTATATGTGTCCCCTTCTGTCTCTAAAGTTTAAACTCCCTGAACACTGGGACCAGGCAATGAGCACACCACACATACACAATCCTTGGGTTGTAAATTTTAATTGCAATTCAATGAAAGGAAAGTTCCCTTGAATGCCTTGCAACTTAACAAAAGATAATGATGTTACCCCTTCTCACTTTGGCCACCATGGCTTAGGATTCCCAGTCATAGGGTGTGAAAGTGACTTTGTTACCATCAAAGCATTTTCCTTCATTCCTCTGTCTGTGCTCAATTCTCTGAGTTTGATGCTATCACTTCTCATCTGTGTTGTTGGTAAATTGCCCCTTTGGTCTTTATATTAGAACTGAATTTCACTGAGTTTCAATTATTTCTCAGTTTTGATTTATTGATTAAGAGCAGCCTTTTATCCTGGAGGCACTTTTCAAAGCGTGGGGCGATGTGTGTTGCGGTGAGTGACAAGGACAGAGAAGAATGGTGTTCCCGCCTCTCTCCTTCCCTGCAGGTCTCACCTTTGAGCATTTCCTGAAGCCTTTAGTCTTCTTCTTGCGGGGTGGGGTGGGCTGGGCAGAAAGCTGAAAGGGAAGCGGAGTTCAGTCACTTCTGCCACAAGTACTTCTGGTTCGGAGGCAGGATGGATTTGAAACGTGAACACAATTGGATTTTCTGAGGGTCTTGGTCCTCATTTTCCCCGAGAACGTATTTGCGTTCATTGTACATAGACGTGCATTTTCCCTGATGTGGTGGCTCCAAGAGGTCTCCAGAGGATCTGCAGGGATCCTGCCTCCTACTGTTCATGCTTTTGCCTCATCCCCTCCCTCCCGCACTAAAGCAGGGAGCAGTCCTGTGTCAATGGTAGGATATCGTGCCTTCCAATGCTACATTATAAAAGACATTGTGGCTTCCATGCGGTTCTATTGGGTGGCTTGCTCTGGGGAAAGCCAGTGTCCAGGTCCTGAGTGTGGGACTTCAGAGCTTCTCCAAGGAGATAAAACTCAAAGCCTCTGGCAGAAATACGAATCACCAGACCCTCACGGCCCCACCCGTTTCATTGTATGCGCCCCCCCCGGCCCCCGCCCCCTGCCTTGTGCAACCTGACCTACCCCTTCCTGCCTCCTCCTAGGAAGGGTATGTGGCCCACTCCTCACCCTGCCTCTGTAGGGGCCTTATACACGCCCTCCCAATAGCAAGTGTATCATGAGATCCACTTCCAATCTGTTGATGGTAAGCAGGTCAGCAGGTGTATCCTGAGACCTCTCCTTTCCCTGGGTGATCAAAACAGACACGACCTCGTGCTCGGGGTCATCTCTCCCTGATCGCCAGGAAGTCATCCCGCTGCCCTTGCAGCATCTCTTATCTCAATAAACTTATCTTTTCCCCCCCCCAATCTGAGCATGGACCAGTGTGGACTAGGAGCCGTGCTTTGGAGAGGTCCATGTGGTGGTCCTGCCCACAGCTAGTACCCACAACAGCCCTCTGAGCGAACCGTCTGGAAGGGGGCACTCTGTCCCCAGCCAAGCCTTCCGATAACTGCAGCCCCAACCTTAATTCATGAGAGATGGGAGGTGGATCAGCCCAGCTGAGCTGCTCCCTCGATCCTGACCCACAGAATGTCTGTGAGATGATAATTGCTCATATTTAAGCTGCCAAGTTTGGAGGTAGTTTGTTGTGCAGCAATAAGCAATGTACATGGCACATGAAGTTTCATTTTACTGGTTCTTTGAGAATCCTCAGTCTTGTGTTTTCAGTTCCGGTATTTTTGGCAATACCTAGAGTATGACTGTGGTAGAAGTAAGAGCCAACCGTATAAAGAAAAAGTCACCATGGTTTGGTCAAAGGCTCAGCCTAGAGAGGTTGCCTCAGTTTCCTGCTTCAGTTGTGCCTGGACCCCTGGACTGGCCCCAAGACGTGGTCCCCTCACCTGTTCCACCCCCCGCTCCTATGCCCCTTGCCCCCAGCCCCCTTCACCCTCTCACAGGGGCACTACCACTGTCTTCAGGACTCAGAGGCACCCATCAGATCCACCTGGACCTCCACGCTCCTCGCAGCTGCCAGGGTCCCGATTGCTCTGATGGGGATGCCGTGACTTTGAACTTTGTGAACTATTTCCTTCGTCAACCCCAGAAGGCAAGACGGCATGTGGAGACACAGATGCGAGTGTGAACGCACAGAAGAGGCCGAATCTTCCTTTGGCAACTGAGAGAAAGAGCTAGGGTCCGGTCATGAGCTGCTTCCCTCTGGCTTGAAAAAGCTGGCCTTGCCAGCTCCTGTCTTCTTCAGAAGGGGCCCCTGGCCACCCTGGGCATCGCTCCTCACCTGCCCCTCCTCCCATCTCCACCCCCCCTGCACTCTTACACACAACACAATTATAAAGCCCATCTTTACTATTCTAAATAGTGCATTTAAGGCACTTAGTTATCCAGTGGAAATTCTGCTTTGCTTTATGGAGTATGGAAAATGCTGTGAGGATGAACTCTATGACTTGACAAACATCAAAACTGAAGCAAATATGTATGAAGTGTATACATGTTTCCTGTACAATGCTTAAGAACCCAAGTCATCTCTCACTTAAGTAGAGGCCACGGATCCGTACAATTTAGAGAGAAATCAAAGTTAAAATCTACATGGTTAATGTGTACAGTGTTCACAACCATGCTGGGTAATTTGAGCAAGAAAATACATTCTGTCTACTTTGATTATGTCTGCAAGACACGCTGGCTGCCAAAGCCTCAACTGGCTCCGTATCACATGGATAGATATTTTGGAAGTTATTCTCTTTAATTCCTGGATAAAGACAGAACACCTGCCCCTGCCCACCTCACATCACTTAGGGTGTTAATTGACTGACGCTCATGCTAGGAACAGGTCGAACTTGGCTGGGCACCCCTTGACCGTGGCCTTGGTGGTGTGAGGCCATCCTGGTGACGGTCCTTTCAGGCCTCCTTGGAAGCACAGGCCTCTCCTGAGGCTCAGCCAAGTCCATGCCTGACTCTGGGGAAGGGTCAGCCGTCCGCCTCTCCAGCCCTGCCTTCTCTTCCCCGCTTGCCCTGGGCTGGCCCGGCCCTACCAGCTCCAGGTAACAGCGCATTCCGGGCTGCAATAGTGTCTGACCGCCTTTTCCTAATCACGGTGTCAATCGGGTGCCATACAGAGTTGTCCCTCCACCCCCCTCCCCCATACCCAACAAGGGCTGTTGTGTTACTGGAACTTCCTGAGAACGTGAAATTCATCAAACAGAAACCACAGTAAGAAGTAGAAACAAATTCTACAAGTGTTTGCTCGCCTCGGGGCTGCCAGGGTATGAAAGTACTTTGTGCTTCTTGACCTCGGGGAACAAGCACTGGGGGCCACCCAGCCAGCCGCCTCAAAGTCACAGTCATGAGTCACGTTTGAAAATGCCTGGAAGGGAGCACTGCTCTCCAGGAGGACGATCCATCAACCAGGCCCAAAGACCATTCTTGTGACCGGTGCCCTAGGAGGCTGGACACCAAGGGCCAGCTGGCACGCTCTGCGGTGGTGTGGGCTTGTTTTGTGGCCACTCTTTTGAGGGCCTCTCCCCTCTGCTGACCTTTCCCTCTCACCACCCCTGTCCCCTCAGCCACACCCTTCTCACCATTGGCCCCCAACCTCCAGGCCAGCTGGCTTCACCCAAGGCCAGCCTCCCCGGTCTGTTCAGACACCTCAGGCTTGCCCTCCTCACCTCCTCCAGGCTGGCAACCTGATAAGCCTCCCCCCCGACCCATGCCCCCGTCAGAGACCAGCACAGTTCCAAGCCTTCTCTACTGTGGGGGGAGCACACATGCCTCCCACACGATGCTCTGTGCAGGTGTGTAGCACTCACACATTTCTGTCACCCAGTAGCCACTGTCTGGGGAGAGAGCACAGCCTCAAGGAGGGGACATGGCCACAGCAGGCCGTGGAGACCCCTCTAGGGGCCGTGCGGTAACTGTCCCATGAGGCAGAGCTGGCAAGCTGCAGCTCACAACGAAACGGGCTCGAGACATCTTGTTTTCTTGCCCAGTTTTCTTAAATTTTCATTGTCAACATTTTAAAAATAGGAGTTTTCACCTTAAAAAAGTCAATATTTCTGGATTCTCTTGAAAACCTGAAAACATAGCCACAGTTGGGCCTGACCAGGTCTTGGGGGACCTGAAAGTAAATTGTGAACGGGGCTGCTGTACCCCTTCTGGGGGCTCCGATGGCTGTGGGCTGGGGAGGCCTTGCTGGGGGGTAACTGGTGCCCGGTGAGAATTTGGTGGAGTCGGAGCAGGACTCTCTGCTCAGAACCTGCGTGCCTGGGATCAAAAGAAGGGGACACATGTGGGTGATAAACTCGCACCTGGATAAACAGGGTTTCACAATGAAGCTCATGTCAACACTTCTAACCAACTCAGAGGCGGCATTGCCCAGGAAGTCCCTCGGAGGGCAAGGAAAACCAGTCCTGGTGGGAGGAGGGGTGAGGGCGGCGGGTCAGGGCTGGCGGAGGCTCTTGTGACCTGGGCAGTTGCAAGGCCCGTGCTCGGGAGGGCCTCACGCTGGGTTTAATGCTCTGCTGATGTTGCCTTGAAATGAATGATAATTTTTGAATGAGGGCCTACAGTTTCATGTGTACTCCCCAGGTTATGGAGCCCAACCTGGCAGAGCTTCACCAAAACAGGCTCCTCACCTCACCAAGGAGATATGTTGGCGATAAGGTGCCTTCTTTTTTCTTTTTCTTTCTTTTGTTTTCTTTTTTTTTTTTTTTTAGGGCTGCACTCGTGGCATATGGAGGTTCCCAGGCTAGGGGTCGAATCAGAGCTACAGCTGCCAGCCTACACCACAGCTACAGCAATGTCAGATCCAAGCTGTGTCTGTGACCTACACCACAGCTCACAGCAATGCCCGGATCCTTAACCCACTGAGCGAGGCCAGGGATTGAACCTGCATCCTCATGGATATTAGTCAGGTTTTTAACCTGCTGAACCACAATGGGAACTCCCAGAAATGAGGTGCTTAAAAGGGACTAGAGATGCTGATGGCGGCGCCATAGCCCTGGTGGTCCGAGCAGAGGATAATTCAGGTAGCGCTCTGCTAACCAGTGAAATCAGAGACTCCAGTCAGTAGGTCGGTAGAGCTGCCAGGAGAAAGTGGGGACAACTTAACACACTGTTAAGTGATCACAAGGCGACTGCAGTCTCAAGGAGGATGGAGTTAACGTCTTTTCTGCTGTAAGAAATTTTGTAGACTGTTGGATGGTGGACCAGAGCCAGCCAGGACCGCACGTGGCCCGCTGGTTGAAGCTGCAGTGCCTCAGGGCCCTTGTGGGCCAGTAGGAGCTTTGGAAACCTCTGGAGAGCGATCTACTTGGCATTGCTACTTTCCTTCCAAAGGAGCGGAACAGAAATATCAGGCTCCTTGGGAGTTCCCTTTGTGGCTCAGTGGTTAACGAACCTGACTAGGATCCATGAGGACTTGGGTTTGATCCCTGGCCTTGCTTAGTGGGTTAAGGATCCGGTGTTGCTGTGAGCTGAGGTGTAGGTCGCAGTTGAGGCGGCTCGGATCCTGTATTGCTGTGGCTGTAGTGTAGGCTGGCAGCTGTAATTCCGATTCGACCCCTGGCCTGGGAACCTCCATTTGCCACAGGTGTGGCCCCAAAAAGTAAAAGAATAAAAATAAAACATAAAAGAAATATCAGGCTCCTGCAGCATTAACTGAAGCAAATGCTTTCAGAACTTAAACCCTCCAAATGGAATATTTCTGCAAGTGTATTATGTTAGTGTGGTTTGCTAAATATTCTAGTTCATAGTGGTCCTTATGGTAATTCAAGACTGGATTGGTATGGGTTGAATTGTGTTCTTTCCAAAACATATGTTGAAGTCCTGACCCCCAGTATGTCAGAATGTGACCTTATTTAGAAATAGAGTTGGTTGGGTTCCTGCTGTGGCTCAGAGGTTAACGAATCCGCTTGGAACCATGAGGTTGTGGGTTTGATCCCTGGTCTTGCTCAGTGGGTTAAGGATACTGTGTTGCTGTGGCTGTGGTGTAGGCCGGCAGCTACAGCTCTGATTAGACCCCTAGCCTGGGAACCTCCATATGCTGTGGGAGCGGGCCTAGAAAAGACAAAAAAAGAAAGTTAAGAAATAGAGTCATCATGGATGTAATTAGTTAAGATGAGCTCATGCTGGAATGGGCTGGACCATTAATCCAATGTTACTGGTGTCCTTATGAGACAAGGAGAGGACACAGACACACATGGTGATGACCGTGGCACAGGTGAAGTGCTATAGCTGCTGGGGGACTGGATGTCAAGGCACGGTGGCCACCCAACAGGTGGGGGCAGGCTCGAGGGGTGGCAGGGGGCTGCTTCCCTGCGGATCTCGGGGCATGTGGCTGCGTGGCTCTTGCTCTTGGACTTCTCCTCCAGCACCAAGACAGAGCACATTTCTTTGGTTCAAGACACCCAGTTGTGGGGGATTTGTTACAGCAGCCCTAGGAAGCTAACCCAGAATATATAGGTATGTATTCCTCAAATATATGTGTTTTCTTTTGGGGTAAAAAAAGACATCTAGTTCTCCTGGATGTCCAGATTTAGATTAAAAAAAAAAAAGAGGGGAGTTCCCGTCGTGGCGCAGTGGTTAACGAATCCGACTAGGAACCATGAGGTTGCGGGTTCGGTCCCTGCCCTTGCTCAGTGGGTTAACGATCCGGTGTTGCCGTGAGCTGTGGTGTAGGTTGCAGATGCGGCTCAGATCCCGCGTTGCTGTGGCTCAGGCGTAGGCCGGTGGCTACAGCTCCGATTCGACCCCTAGCCTGGGGACCTCCATATGCCACGGAAGCGGCCCAAGAAATAGCAACAACAACAACAACAACAACAAAAGACAAAAAGACAAAAAAAAAAAAAAAAAGTATTCTTCATTTTTTACTATCTGGATCTCATTTTTAAAAATTTAAAAATTTGTTTTATTTAAGTATAGTACATTTACAATGTTGTATTAATTTCTGCTGTATAAAAAAGTGATTCAGTTATATATATACACACCCACCCACACTTCTTTTTCATATTGGATCTCATTTTAAGCTCCCCAAATTTTGACCTGCTAAGTACACTTCGGTATTTTTAATGTATGCTCTAGTACACAGTAAAGTACTTAATACTGTGTTACTAAGAGGTGATTCTAGTCTATGAGTACTACATTAAAAAGATAGCTGTCATGAATGAGTGTGCACTTATTATACTGAGTATGCAGGAACCCTGGAATAGAATCATGGACAGCAGCATTTTTGTCTCTTGTTTTTTTTTTTTTTTTGTTTGTTTGTTTGTTTGCTTTTTAGGGCCACACTTGTGGCATATTGAGCTTCCCAGGCTAGGGGTCCATCTGGAGCTGTAGCTTCCAGCGTACACCAGAGCCACAGCAATGCCAGATCCAAGCCACGTCTTCGACCTACACCACAGCTCACGGCAACGCCAGATCCTTAACCCACTGAGCGATGCCAGGGATTGAACCCGCAACCTCATGGTTCCTAGTTGGATTTGTTTCTGCTGCGCCACGACAGGAACTCCTGTCTCTTGTTCTTAAGTTTTTCTTCGGGCCTGTTCCTGTTCAAGGAGGAAGAACTAGAAGCTTTTGTGGTTATTTGCAGTTTTTCTGGTCACTTTTAGTTAACCAGGCCCAATCTCATAATTACTCAGGTCATTATAAAGCGTCTCTGAAGCTTCCTTCCTGTTCAGCTATCTGGGATGAATGTGTGATCACAGGATGAACTTCTCCAGTCGTGAGAGCAGGACCCATTTTGGGTTTTCGCCACAGCAGTTAGCTATTCTAATGAACACATACTGTGTTACTGAAACATAAGCAGGTGCATTAGCAGAGCGTGTAGCTCATGGGCCAGATGGAAATAAATGTTGCATGAAATCCGTGCATGGTATTTATTTCCCAGGAACATAATGTATTGATTAAAGTTTTTCTGGATCGCTTTAGGAAATTGTTTAATGCCAATAAAGAGTCTGCTAACTAGCTACAGCCTGGGAAGTGTCCTGGGGGTGGTCTAAGGAGTCTAGAAATAAACATGACCTGCATATGATCTTGGCCACATCAGGTAAATGATCCCCATTAGCAGAACTGCCTCATTCCCATTTTAATTTCTCACGAGCACTCAGAAAACGTACCAAAATCTCCGGGAGGTTTGCCGAAATGGCGTCAGCAGGTTATTTTTGTCTGTTTGTTTGGTCTTTTTAAGGCTGCATCCGAGGCACATGGAAGTTCCCAGGGTAGGAGTCAAATTGGAGCTGCAGCCACAGCCACAGCCATGCCAGACCCAAGCCGCATCTGTGACCTACACCAGAGCTCACAGAGACACCTGACCCTTTAACACACTGAGCGAGGCCAGGTATCTAACCGACATTCTCATAGATATTAGTTGGGTTCTTAATCCACTGAGCCACAGTGGGAACTCCAAGTCAGCGGGTTTGATCCTGCAAATGCAATCATCGCTGCTGTCCTCTTGAAAATTTAGTTTTGATTCTGGCCATTTTAGCCAAGGCCAGGGGAATTGTGACATTTGGAAAGAGAGCTATGTAAGCAAACAGTTTGGCTTTCAAGATAGGCTAAAGGAGTTTATTTGCAGACTCATCTTCGCCTGAGGGAGACAAGCCAGGATTCTCGTCCTTTCCAGTGAATAACCGTGACTCCCACCTTGGTCAGAGACGTTACATCTGAAAGCCATCTCCATACCTGCTTGGCTTGGGGAACAGAGAGTGGAGTCAGTGAGAGCTTGCTGGGTCTGCACATCGGCTTTCTGGAGGAGGCTGTGCACTGTCGGGATCTTGGATTTGGAGGAAGGTGAGTGGGCTGTGACCCGGAAGTGCTTTCCCCGCGGAGACTCAAAGGTGCTGCTTTGTCTCACTGTGATGGCCAGACATGGTACTCACATGCAGTGGGTATTTCAGACACACTTGCTGGAGGAGGGACTCCTGATGAGACGCTGCATAGTGTAGGGGGCTGGCTCTGCCCCTTACTTGCTGTGTGATTTGGACAAGTTATGTAACCTCTCTGTGTTTCTGTTGTCTCCTGTGCAAACTGATGAGTTGTTGTGAGAATTAAACAGTTGGTAAACATAAAAGAGGTGATTATGACAGTCGCCAGCATTTAGTAGTGTTATAAAAGGGTCGTCATTGTTATTAGCGGAGCAGTATTAATATTCTCCTTGAATGTTGACTTCAGAATGCTGATGTGGGTCTCAGCGTTTCTTTCTTAATATGTTGAGTAGAAGAGTATAGAAGAGTTATAACTTATTGAGATGATATTTTTATGTCCAAATGGCATTTTGTATTTAAGTATATATTTTTTTAAATGAACATACGTCATCATGTACTTATTCATTACATTTAGTGCTTGCCAAATCCCTCGCGAGGTACTAGGGAAACCAAGCTAGTACGCTAAGCCAAACCTTTCTTTGTTTTCCTTCTGAGATTTTATAATCTAAATCCTGGTGGTTAAAAACCATTTCTTCCAGCCTCACAAATTTTCTGAAAGCACTTTGACTCTACGGCTTAAATATTTATTTATTTATTTATTTGTCTTTTTCCAGGGCCGCCCCCGCAGCACATGGAGGTTCCCAGGCTAAGGGTCAAATCTGAGCTGTAGCTGCCGGCCTGCACCAGGGCCACAGCAACATGGAATCCAGGGCACAGCTGCTACCTCCACCGCAGCTTGAGGCAACACGAGATCCTTAACCCACTGAGCAAGACCAGGGATTGAACCCGCAACTTCCTGGTTCCTAGTTGGATTCATTAACCACTGAGCCATGAAGGAACTCCCTAGCTTAAATATTTAAACTTTCATGAGCTGGTCCTGTCTGGCAGGGCCCTTTCTGCTGCGTTCTTTGGCTTACTGACAAAGGGTCCATTAATGAAGAAATCAATTGATGTTCAGTGAACTTGTATACGAATTCATAATTCCACTTCTAAAAAAGATTAGATTTATTCAAAACAGACTTTTGAAAAAAGTTCTGCATTATTTGTATCCCTTTCCTTTTTTCCCCCATAAAGTGAAACACTGAAAATTTTCAGTATAGAAGAACAGCAGGTGATTGTGGGAGCCGCTGGCAAGAATGTGAGTGGGAGGCTCTGAGCCCTGGCAGGTGCCTTCAGCGGGGTTGGCAATAGGTGACGTGAGCTGCCACTCCCTCTACTGGGTTCATGGTGGACAGCACTAGTGCCTGATGGCAGCCTTCCTCGTAGAGCCTGGGCACCGCCTTCCAGCCCAGCTCCAAGCAGAGTGCTCAGTGGCCCTGGGAACAACATGAGCGCCATTGATGAAACTTCTTTTCACCCAGAGTCTGCAGGAGGTGGTGGTTAACAGCTAGGTACCTTTGAAGGCTCTAAATTCATTCCCAGGGCTGGAGTAACAGTACAACAAACTGGTGTGGCTTCAACAAGAAAAATACATTCTCTCCCAGGGCTGGAGACGGGAGTCCAGCAGTCAAGGTGCGAGCGGGCTGGGCTCTCTCTGAAAGCTTGGGTGAGCATCCTTTGCCTCTTCTAGCTTCTGGAGGGTTCTGGCACTCCTTGGCCTGGTGGTTAAAAACCATTTCTTGTTGGCTCAATTCTACCATCTTTGCCTGTGTCCTGACACTCACACGCTGTCCCCTGTGTCTCTTCGCACTGTGTACGTCTGTGCCGCTGTGTCTCTTTTCCTCTTATAAGGACACCAGTTGGGATGGGTTAGGGGCCCACCCTACTCCAGTATGACCTCCTCCTCACTAATCACAGTGATCTTATTTCCAATAAAGTCACAGTCAAGCTTCCAAGAAGGCTGTGAATTTGGGGGATGGGGACACTCTTCAGCCTAGTCCAGGCTCTTTGTTTCTGTCATTATCACACAGCTGGTTTATCCCCATTAGTAACTGCTGCCTCGATCCTGGAGGGTAAGAAAGAAGGCTGGCAGTGGGGAGAGGGGTGGGTCTCCGGGACAAGGGAGAGGCTCTGAGCGGCTCTGTCCAACAGCCAAGGGTAGTGATGGCACACAGGTCACTTGCAATAAGCACCTGGGGGAGGTGGAGGCCTGGCATCAGGAACAGAGACATATTTCACCCATTCACAGCTCAGCTCACAGCCTGAAACCAACCCTCGACTGCATTCCAGGATTAGCACCTGCACGTGGCCCAGTTCACTCCTGAAGTGTGGGGTCTGGCTTGTTCCTTGTCCAGCCTGGTTGATCTTACAAGACAAAAGAGGGGATACAGTGCAGTTGATAAATTAGATTCTCACCCTGCTTCCCAGAACGTCTCTACATTCTTGGGTCACTGGAATCAGGAATTTACTAGAAGTTTTCTTTTCTAAAACGATGGCTGCAATCATAGTCGCAGTCCTGCAATATCTACAGTGACAGATTTGGAAGTTCCTTGAGGCTTATCGTCATTCATTATCGTCAAGCCTTTTCTGTATAGAACCGCTTTCCAGAGGGCATCTGAGGAATTTTTAATATTTTCCTCTCTGTGTGAGTTGGGCAGTTGGGCAGAGGAAGCTCATGCCCCTTAGTGCATATTCTGCAGCTTATCGTGTCACAGTCCACCCTGAGGCATCACGCACACCTGCTGCTTGCTTGGTTTTCTGGGCTGTAGCATTATTGCTGGACCATGACATACAATGTTATAATTCAGTCTTTTTTTTTTTTTTTGAGAGCATAATGCATGCAACCTAGTGCAGTAGATTTTTCTGTGATGTTAAATATAAAAGCTGGGGAGAAATGCCATTCTCTACTTGTTCAACATATTATGTTTCGTAGGACCCACACAATTCTCTACACAAGGTTCCGACAGACCATATTCTTAAAGTTTCTCTTATTACTTTTTTTTCGTCTTTTTTTTTTTAGGGCTGTACCCACAGCATATAGAGGTTCCCAAGCTAGGGGTGCAACTGGCCTATACCACGGCCACAGCAATGCGGGATCCCAGGCGCGTCTTAGACTTACACCACAGCTCACGGCCACACTGGATCCTTAACCCACTGAGCGAGGCCAGGGATCGAACCTGCGTGGATGCTAGTCAGGTTCGCTAACCGCTGAGCCATGACGGGAACTCCTCTCATTACTTTTTAATTAGGTAATTAACTTTCTTGGTCATATGATGGATTTACTTATTTATACAATTATACAACTATTTCTGATCCTTTTATTGTTCTATAATCGAAATTTTTTGTCTGTCCTTAAAGATCCACTCTTTTTAGATTTCAAAACCGTTGCCAAATTGCTTCACCCGTGTCAAATCGTGTCATGAAATTCACCCTGTGACTGAATAGTCATTTTTACAGATGGGCATTTTTACAGAAATAGACTTATAGAGGATTGGTAATGATGATTCTGAGATTTTTGTGGAGCAAAGCTAGAGAGCATAGCATAGAGGGGGAAAGCACGGAAGAAGGCTGAGCACAGAGGCCAGTGTTTGAGGAATCCAGTTGCCATAATACGATTGTCTCCAAGTGGTCTTGGGTGGTGTTCCCAGCTGTAAGGTGGACTTACCTGGGAACAGCACCAATGCCCCAGCCTGACCCCTGGACACTTTGACTTAATTGGTGTGAGGTGGGACCAGCCTCAGATTTGCATCCCCTGTGTCAGGGTACAGGGAGCTGCTCATCTAGCAGACACTGTATATAATTGCCAATGATTTCAGATTATCTCAGTTCCCAGGGTAGAGAAGGGGGAAGGAAAAACTGCCCTCCTTATTTAAAAACAAAACTGGGCTCTTCCGAATTTGGAACCAGATTAGAGCTCTCTGTGAGGAGTGGGCTCGTGGCCCTCCGAGGATGCCTGTCTCCTGAGGCTCCCTCTCAGCGACCCCAGGCTCCACCAGGCCAAGCTAGAATGGAAGGAAAGAGGACACTTTGCCTTAGGCTCACAGCTCTGCCCTCAAGACCCTGCACAGAGGAGTTCCTGATGTGGCTCAGCTGGTTGAAAATCCAGCTAGTATCCATGAAGATGCGGGTTCAGTCCCTGGCCTTGATCATGGGTTAAGGATCCGGCATTGCCGTGAGCTGCAGTGTAAGTCACAGTTGATGCTCGGATCTGGCATTGCCGTGGCTGTGGCATAGACCCCTAGCCTGAGAACTTCCATATGCTTCAGGTGCAGCCCTAAAAAGACAAAAACAAACAAACAAACCAACCCTGTGCAGATCTGAGAGGAGGCTGGAACTTTCCGGTAAGATCTCACTAACAACCAGGCTGGCAGATAAAGAATAAGATCGCAGCTCCACTAACCACAAAAGCTCAGGTGGAGGGAGAGGGCCCTTCCCTCTCTCCTCTCACAGCTTGGTTTCTTTAGTTTTCAGATGAGCATAATCATCAACCTTGAAGGTAGATTGCTGTGCAGAAGGGCAGGAAAACTTAATGAGGTAGCATGTATAATAAAGTGTCAGACACATAATAGGTGCCAGTGATGGGGAGCTTTTGCTATTATAAGACCCAAACTCTGATAAACCTGGGTCAGCTGCTCCAGGGAAGACTAGCTCAGGACCTGCCGACCTGGTTGTGGGCCCACCTCCCCGTGGAGGACACCTACAGGCATAGTTTGGCCTAGATATCTCCTCAAGGTCTAATCACAAAGCCCATGAAAAGTCACTTCTCCCACCTCCCTGTGCAGCGCCTAAGGAGTTTGGCTTCTAGAAGGACCTTCCAGTTTTCTGGATAATTGGCACCAGGAATGTCAAGCCCTCTGGGGACACCCAGCTCCCTTTCTACTGGGATGAAGCCTGATGTAACACCGTACAACACACAGTACAACACAACACAAGGCAGTGATCCCAACAGTCCTGAGAGGCACATAGGAACAGGGGTGTTGATTTCTAAAGGAAGGATTCTCACGGCACGTGGTGGACAAAGCGCAGGGGCCACACAACCTCCGCAGAAGGTGATGGTATCTCTGGGCCACTAGGATCAGCTTATTTTTATCAAAGATTTTCAGAGGCGGTGATTAAAATCAGCACCTCATTCTCTCAAGCTGGAGGGCAGTGCCCAGTGGCTAAGCCATTCCTAATGAACACTCGGGACCCCTAGCACAGAGCTTTTCCGAGGGTGGGTCCTGAACTGGTGCCGGTTGGTGAACTGTTCTGTTTCTGGGCCATGACAAGACAAATGCAGAACGTGTGAGTAGATGTTTAGAAAGTTTTAGAGACATTTGACATTGTCACGGGAGCAGCGGTGCAGGCTGGTGTCAGAGGGCAGGGTTCGGAGCAGCCAGGGTGCTGTCAGACTGGCTTGGTGAGCAGAAGGTGACGCAGCTGCAGGTGGATGAGTTGTGCCTTGTGGGGCCACACCTTGGTCCACAGTAACCTGGTCCTTCAACACAGATGGCCTGGGGTGGTGGCCTTTAGAATCATTCCTACTTTCACAGAAAGAAAACAACTGCTTAGCCGATGGCAGAGTCAGCGAAGAGGAGAACTGGAATCACGATCCGATTTCACACCCGATTCCCCGGCCACTGTCTCCTGATAGCCTCAAACTCACGAGGTGTTGAGAAGCTGAAGCCACACACTGGAGGGAAAGGTGGTTAGAGCTCCAGCGGGTGTGTGGGTCCTGGGAGGTTGGAGCGCAGTTATTTCCTCTGTTTACAATGGAAACAGCAAAAACCCAGGAGCGTCTCTGTAGAGGGGAGAAGGGCCACTTCCTATGATTTAAAAGAACCGCCACCGCAGATTGAGCCCATTCTGAGGACAGATGAGAGACCTGCATTTCTGGGTGTTTCTATTGGAGAATCAAGAAAAGAAATGTAGAAAAGAAAAGAAAAGAAAAGAAAAGAAAAATGTATAAATGTATATGGGGGGAATTTTAAGCATATAACATGGATCACATTTGCTTTTAGAAATCCCTTGGCAGGAGCAATATAGAGATGGGTGGAAGAAGGCAGGAGCATATACTGGTCCTGAGGCTGGTGGCTCTGCGGATCCCCAGTGGCCTTTCATCTTTCCCTGCAGGCGCTCCCCCATTTCTTGAGGGAGCGTGGAGGTCCAGCAAAGGCCCATCTTCATGTATAGAATAGCCTTCTTTAGTTCTTCTGGGGCACTTCCAGGAGGATCACAGGCACACTCCATTTGGAGTCAAAGATATTGACCCAGAACACTTAACAATGAGGGAAAGAGAGTGCCAGGAAATAAATAACCGGTCTGGAGTGAGCCATCAGGACTGCGGAGAACCAGGCCTGACACTCGAGGCGTAGTTCTGGCTACCGGCAGCACGTTTCAAATTCTGGGCTCCACCCTATTAATGGTCTGGGAAAGCCGTTTAGTAGGTTGTGAGCGGTGTTCTTTAAAAATGATGAAACCAAGCAGAATAGACTAGGACATGTCAGAGTGTATTACGTGTAATACGGAAAAGTTGTGTGTGTGGGTATCTATTTAGGTCACTCCAAAATGTATTTCTTTTTGCAGTTTGTGATAAAAAGATGTTGGCAAAAACTGGGCTAGAGCAGCAGTTGCAGGGTGAGAATAATATTCACTCCACTATTTTGCTCGCTAATGAATTGAGATAGGTGTATATTTGTGTGCTTGAACTACAATCTTATTTGCATAGCGCATGGGTCCTGACTGCGGTGGGGCCTGTAGATCTGAAGCTCAGACCAGAACACTGCGTTAGGTCGTGGTTTGGGGCATCTGTGGCAGGTAGATGGTAGGTTGTCGAAGCCGAAGCTGCAGCAGGAGACAGAGTCACCTGGAGTGCACATGTGAATGAGCCAAGAAAGCTGAGGCTAGAACCCTGGGAAACCACTCATCTTTAAGACAGGATTGTAGGAAAAGGATTTTTCTAGAATCACAGCCATGGAAGAGACAGAGATGGGAGCAAAACCAGGGGGTATGTGTACGAGGAGAGGTTTAAGATCGTCAAGTGTGGCAGGAGGTCAAGGCAGAGAAGAGCTGAAAAGCACACACTGAACTGAACGAATGGAGTTGGTTGGAGATCTTGGTTGGCCGTGGTGGCAGCCACCCTACTGAGCATGAGAGGGGAAGACAGACACACAGACATCTCTTTCAGAACAAGGACAGGGAAAGGGGATGGAGGGCAAGGGGCCATTGGCTAGGCGGCGGTAACTGGCTCCTCTAGAAGTAAATGTGACCATAGTTTTACAGAAAAAGACAAACTGTTCCACAGGCTAGGCTTCCAGGAAGGTGCAGAGATGCTTAATCTTTGTTAGAAGGGATGAGATGAAGTTCTGGATTCCTCCCCTGCTTTTCATCATCTAGGAACAGTCAGGTAAGAATTTCTGTTAATTGCTTAGACACAATTTTAGAATTGTGACCATGACTGCTCTTGGCTCCGGTTATGCAAGGGATGAGTAAGTTTATTTTGGAGTTATGATCCAAATTGTAGTGCATGGTACAATCAAAGACCCAGAATTAGGAAGGAAAACTCAAGGTGGGGGATGGGGGGGTGGATGAAACAGTAGTCGGAGGAAAACTGCACTGATATGCTATTGATAGCATCACACGCCATAAAGAATAAGGAAATACCAGACTGTATTCTGAACACTGAAAATACTGTAACCGATACAGTCCTAGAGAACAGATGACAATTTTTCTGCTTTTAGAATACAAACCAGACTTAAAATTCCTTTCTGTTTGTCTTCTGCTTTATCAGATCGTTGAGAGAACGTGGATGCAAGCATCCCATCACTGACCTGGAGGATTCAAGATAAGGGTTCTCTGTGATGGTTGGTGCGCCTTGGGGGCTGTAATGACCACAGTCTTGCGATAAGATTGCCAAGTGTTGCATAGTTATTGTGATAACTAGTCTTTAAGGAGTAAGGACATTTGCATCTGAGTATAAACATTTGAGTGTATATATATATATATATGTATGCGTATATATATGTGTGTGTGTGTGTGTGCATTTATGTATATATATATATATATATATATATAATGGTGGCACCTGAGGCATATGGAAGTTCCTGGTCCAGGAATGGAGCACGAACCTCTATGATGACCTGATTCTTAACTTATTCTGCCACATGGGAACTCCTAAACATTTGTATTTTAGTCCTTGTTTCCCTGGGGAATGAAGAAAGCCCTGGGCTCAAACGTTGTCACCTTTTCTAATAATCTTTAGATATAATCGACATTGTCAGAGATACAGAACACATATAAATCCTAAAAGAAACTGTCCCCAAATCAGAAAGCAAGTAAAGAATGTCCAAGTTGAAATAAAAGCAAAAATAAACTAACGGGACCTAATCAAACTGACAAGCTTTTGCACAGCAAAGGCAATCATAAAAAACCCCAAAAAGACAGCTTACAGAATGGGAGAAAATAGTTTCTAAGTATGCAGCTGACAAGTGCTTAATCTCTAAAATATACAAACAACTTACAGAACTCAACAGCAAAAAAGCCAACAACCCAATGGAAAACTGGGCAAAAGACCTGAATAGACATTTCTCCAAAGAAGATAGACAGATGGCTAACAAGCACATGAAAAAATGCTTAACACCACTGATTATTAGAGAAATGCAAATCAAAACTACTATGAGGTACCTCCTCACACCAGTCAGAATGGCCACCATTAATAAGTCCACACATAACAAATGTTGGAGAGGGTGTGGAGAAAAGGGAACCCTCCTGCACTGTTGGTGGGAATGTAAATTGGTACAACCACTATGGAAAACAGTATGGAGGCACCTTAAAAAACTGTATATAGAACTACCTTATGATCCAGCAGTCCCAAACTTTCCTTGAAAAAGACACATGCACCCCTGTGTTCATTGCAGCACTATTCACAATAGCCAAGACATGGAAACAACCTAAATGTCCATTGACAGATGAATGGATTAAGAAGATGTGGTATATACACACAATGAATACTTACTCAGCCACAAAGAAGAACAAAATAATGCCATTTGCAGCAACATGGATGTAACTAGAGACGCTCATACTAAATGAAGTAAGTCAGAAAAAGACAAAAACCATATGATATCACTTATACCTGGAATCTAATATATGGCACAAATGAACTTTTCCATAGACAAGAAAATCATAGAGATGAAGAACAGACTGGAGGTTGCCAAGGGGGAGGGTGAGGGAATGGGATGGACTGGGAGTTTGGGGTTAATAGATGCAGACTGTTGCCCTTGGAATGGATAAGCAATGAGACCCTGCTGTGTAGCACTGGGAACTATGTCTAGTCACTTATGATGGAGCAAGATAATGGGAGAAAAAAGAATGCATACATGTATGTGTGACTGGGTCAATTTGCTGTACAGTAGAAAATTGACAGAACGCCATAAACCAGCTATAAAGGAAAAAAATAAAAATCATAAAAAAATGTCCAAATTAAGAAAACACAAAGATGTGGGGAAAGGATATTGACGAAAGAACCTTCCTTAGGCTGCTCTCACAGCAGAGTAATTGCCTTCAAGTAGAAGCTCATCTTGTGTTCTAGAAAATTCTCAGACCACTCAATTCACTAAAAACTATTCATTGTTTTTGACTACTATTTAAAAAAAAAAACTTAGAAATGAAAGCGTTTGCTCTGGACAAATGCCTACATTAGTCTTAAAGACGAGAAATATCATTGGCTTTTTGTTGAATTTAAATAGGCATCTATGTAAAGGGTTTCTGGCCTGGGGATAATTCCCTTGTTCCCAAATATTTTGTCTTCAGTACTTGAAATCTGCAAAAACAGGAATTCTCGTCTCCATCAGGATTTGATCTTTTGAGTTTTGATTATTCATACATGGAGTTAAGTGTGTGTGTGCGTGCGTGCATATTTGTGGTGGGAGTGGGGAGCTGTGGAGTTCAATTCACATGTAAATTATGTCTTGGGTGGAGCTTTTGGATTTCAACTCCTAATTTGGAGTCAGGGTGACTCATTTTGCACATCTGAAGGTCAGTGTACCCTAGGAGAGAGACTGACTCCTCCCTGGCTTGCTTGTCTACAAGTTAGGATGCCCCAAACTCTAAATTTCTTCTTAAATGTCTCTTGGTACTTGTTATTTTCTAAGTCATCAGTGAAAAGTGAATTTTAAGCATCAAGGCAAAAGCATCTTATTCAGAGAGCAAAAAAAAAAAAAAAAAAAAAAAACGGACAAGAGACATTCTCAGAAAGAACTTAGTGAATTTTTATAAATCCTTTGAAGTTATTCTTGAATGACTGAATTCATTGTCCCAAGACTCGAAGGAAGGAGTTGGAATTTCCCACACTTTGCCACACTCCTGGGTCATAGGCACAATTTTCAAAGTAATTGGTAGAGCCAAGCCCCAGCGCCCGAATGAGGCCGAGATTTTATATAGTTGCTCCTTCATTAATATTTTAGCTGCCTTGTTTTGATTGAAATTCTCCGGGTTGGTCCAGTTGGGTAAAGCTGGTGCTAGCAACTTGGATGAGTGCCAGCTCTCCAGAGGGAGACGGGCTCATTCAGTCCCTGGAGACTCTATGTGATGGCTGCCCTCCCTCCTCCTCCTTCCTCCTCCTCCTCCTCCTCCTGGCTGACAAAGTCCCATATTGTTGAGGTGCTTGTCCTCTTGGCTATGCGAACAAGGTTTAAAATGATCTACCCCTAAGGCAGGTGGGAGTAGAGGTGATGTGGAGAGTTGCCATCAATCTCTAGGAGCCAATCAGGGTCGTTCCATTTCCCTTCTTTGTGAAAGGAAAGGTCTGGTGGGGAGTGCCCATTGAGCCTCAGCGAAAAGAACCTGCTTTGTATCCATGAGGATGCGGGTTCAATCCCAGGCCTCGCTCAGTGGGTTAAGGATCCAGTGTTGCCATGAGCTGTGGTGTACGTCAAAGATATGGCTTGGATCTGGCGTTGCTGTGGCTGCAGCTCCAATGCAGCCCCTAGCCTGGGAACTTCTTTATGCTTCAGCCTTGAGCCTTTCTAATTTTGAGAGGGAGCCACCTTATTTCACACAATTCTCACTAGAATTTTCCTTTCAGTCGTCAAGGCCAGTCCTGTCCTGCTATTGAGCTTCAGGCATGGAACACGGGAAAATCCCTTCTCAGTCAGGTTCTGGCTGGAAAGCCACCTCAGCTGAAGAAATAAAGCAGACACAGGCAGGGATGTGAGTGAAAAAGACCAGGGCAGCAGTTGCAGAGACAAAGGAGGCAGGACAAAGCTCCTGGCTACTTTTATTTTCGGTGTCTTTGTAGCTGTGAGTCTAGGAGCCCACATAAAATCCTCTCCATCAGGAGAAAGTGTTCAGAGGAAATTGTGATTCTTTTTTATCTCTGAGAAACTTATTTAAGTAACTGCTAGGAATCTTTACCGGATTAAAAACCTTCATAAAAGCTACTTACTTGTGTTTGAACATTTTTGTGGTTTCCTTCATTTGCTGGAACAGAAAAATATTGGTACATAGAACAGAAATATATGAGCATCTGCATATAATTGTGCGCCCATACACCTGTCGTTTTCTGTTTTATAACTTCTCCATCTCCTTGCCCTAAACCTTAAAATAAGCTCATTCATTTGTAACTCTCCTTGGCTGTATGATGTTTTAAACGCAGTGCTGCTGCTTTCCCAGCTAAAAGGTGTTTGTTTGGAAACGGTAAGGAGAGAGAAAGACTAGCTCTGCAGGGAATACAATACTAGAAATAAGACCAGTAACCGCCGCTGACTCTTAGAGAAATGTTTGCTGTCAGTACCTTAGCCCGAGAGATGATCAAGCCTTCAGCCCTTTAGCTATAAGCCCTTTAGCTATAAGGAATGCTCTCCCTATGAGGAAACAAGACATCATGTAGGGGGAGAAAAACTGGCCTGAAGAGAATTTCTCAGGCGCAGTGATTGCTGGATTGCTCAAACACTGCCTTGTCAATTTTTCTCACAATCCAAGAGCGGAAGTGGCATGCATAGGAACGGGTTAGAGAGGCGGGGTGGGGCCGGGAGGGGAGGAAACACTTCCCCGCCATCCTTGGAGGCGGTAGGGGAGGAAAACCTATGCGCGGAACCTCCCGCGCGGTCCCTTCCCGCGTCCCCCGCCCCGGTGGTCGCCTATCCTCGGCAGCGCTGGCCGAGGCTGCGAGAGGTGGCGGGTTGCCTGCGCTTGGGGACGGCGGGAGGAGCGCAATCCTCGTGTCTCGGAGGACGGGACACGGTCACCTGCGCGAAGGACCGCCCCTGGCACCGGACCCAAACCCGTCCTCTCCGTGTCTACACCCAAGCGCCCGCGGGTGTCTGCGCGCACACATCCCGGCTCCCGCGCGCGCAACTCCCACGCCCCGGGCCCGCTGCCTGCCAGGCGCCAGATCCGCCTCCCGGGCTGGATCGAGAGGGTCCTCAGCGGCGTCTTTAAGGCTGCGGACCCCGCCCCTCCCTCCTCCCAGCCCTCCCCCGCCCGCGCTCCTCCCTGTCGCCGCGGCTCCTCCCGACCTCCCCACGCGCAGACGGCGTCGCGGAGCAGGTGCTGGCGAGCCCCGCGCATGCCGCTGCCCGGCCCGAGGTGGTAGCGGCGCCCGGCGCGCTCCGCCCGCCTCTCCTTCGGGCCGCACTCGGGCTCCGGCGCGCGCGGGGACATGTCGGTGGCGACGGGCAGCAACGAGGCGGCCGGCGGGGCCGGTGGCGGCGGCGCGCGGGTTTTCTTCCAGAGCCCCCGGGGCGGCGCGGGCGGCAGCCCGGGCTCGAGCAGCGGCTCGGGCTCCTCCCGGGAGGACTCGGCGCCGGTGGCCACGGCGGTTGCTACCGGGCAGGTTCAGCAGCAGCAGCAGCGGCGCCACCAGCAAGGAAAAGTGACAGTGAAATACGATCGCAAGGAGCTTCGGAAGCGGCTGGTGCTGGAGGAGTGGATCGTGGAGCAACTGGGACAGCTGTACGGCTGCGAGGTACCTGGGAGAGGGGCCTGGAGGGACCCGGGCTGCTAACACAGGAATTCTCCCCGGCCGGCTCCTTGCCGCGCTGGCTCCTGGGGACCCAGGGCTGGAAACTCGTTCTCTCTTCAGGGTGCCCTCTGGTGCCAGGGCGCAGCGATTGGGACGCCCCCACCTGGGTTCAGCTGCGGGGTGCCTGGAGAGCTGTGGACCCCCTTGATGGCCGTGGGGAGGGTCGTTCTTGCTCAGCGCTTTGCATTTCTCCGGGCCCTGGGCGCTTCTCGGCTGCAGCGGCAGATACCTGAAGTGGGGGCTCGAAGGGATTCACCCCAGCTGTGCGCAAGCCCACGAAAACATCACTCACCTTTGGGATCCTGGCAGCCCTGAATTTCGTGGGGAGGGAGCAGAGAAAATGCTGAAAGCTGCTTAACGGAAAGGAGAGGTTCTGGAGATCTTAGGGGCCCCCCTGGATTCCTGAAATAATACATTAAGATCATGAGCTGAACACTTTCCCTTTTCCAGCCAGCCCCGACGCGTGTCCCCATAATTCGTCCTTGCATTACCCAAGCTGCACACGTTGGGCTTTGTTGAAGCAGCTTTCTTTTCTTTCTTTCTTTTTTTTTTTTTTTTTCCCTCTCCAATTTCAGTGACTCCTGTCGACTGGCGCAGAATGAGAGCCTTGGGCAACCTGGAAGAGTGCCTGGGTGGAAGGAAGGGAGCCTGCGGGTGGTGTGCTGGGGCCCTGACATCCCCCAACTCCCCCTCCAATGCCACATTTACTTCCCACAATCAGGGGCTAAGCTTACCGCAAGTCTGACTGTCGTGTATACATTTGATATCAGGAGAAATATTTAGAATGTACTGTAATGGACATATGACCAAAGTTGAAAGGACCTCCCATGAGAGTCTTTAATGACAGGAAGTGTAAATGAAGTATTCTGCTTCTCTTAAGGGAGTGGAGTTTGGAAAGGGTAGCAAGATGAAGAGGAATAATAATTAAGGATATGGCTTCTGAGTTAACGCTAGGGTTGTGTCCATAGGGCTGTTGGCCTCTTCAGCAAACACGAAAGCCAGATGAACCCACTGGCTTCTCCACTGGTTTGGATTTCACACATTTTATGGCCTATTATGAAGACATGTTTTCCTGAACATTCTCATGCGCAAGGAAACAGCATTCTCATTACAGACTCCTGATGAATGATTATGATATAATGAAGCCTGACTGTATGACTAATGGGCTTGTAAAAAAATATATATTGTTTCTCCAGCCCAGCTCTTATAAAAAGCCATTTTAATTGCATAAATAAAAACTGGCCCAAATAGGAGGCGTTTATGGGATTTTTTAAAAATAGGAAGTTGGCCAAACTCTTTAAAGAGTCAATATATTGAATTTAGATGGCATTGCTGCGGGATGGATGGCTGTGCTCAGCCTTGCCTCCGTTGAGTCCAGTTACTTTTCATTTATTTCAAACTGGTCTTTATACTCCATTTTGGGTTTGGAGAAGACTTGGATTAATAGAGAAACTATTGTTGAAATTAACAATGCTTTAGCAATGCTTCTTTCATGAGAGACTAATGAGATACAGCTTGGGAAAGAGTTCCAGCCCTTCAGCAGTTTCACAAATCATATATTTAAAAAAGTCTTCTGAATAATTGGGGAAAAAAATGAAAGACTGAGTGCTCACTATATTACACATGTAGGGTAGGTAGCTATTTTAAAGGATGAACATGACCTTGAACCTTTCCCTTGTACTTCGCTTCCCCGGTTTCAGACCTCGGTGTATGGCAGACAGCTAGAGATTTGAGAGGTTTTTGTGGGAAAATGACACAAGATGCCATAGGCTGCCTGCGTGTCATTAGAATGTGCCAAGTTATTCCTCTTCGAGTTGTGTGTTCTGTCATTTTTGGCTGAAGAAATATAAGTCATTGAGGAGGTTGTTGGCAATTTGTAAATACTATGCGTGAGGGTACACCTTCATTGAATAAGTGAATAATAAAAAGCATGTGTACTAATAAGCGTCCATAAAAAGGATTGTCTTCCTTCATCTATTTCTCCCACTGATAGGGCTCTATTTTTAGGTTCAGTTGTGTGGTCTGATAACATTTCCTTGTTGACAGTTTCAAGTATTTCAGCCTCTGGTTTGTGAATCAAGACGAACCTACCTGGTTTGTAGCTCTGAATCTCATGAATATGAAGTTTAGGAAATGTCCTTTTTACACTGAAAACCGGTAATGTGTCCAAATGCTTAGCGAGTGCAATTGACACGGAACGTCAACTTGCCAGACCTCAACCTGGCCAGAGGCCGGAGCTGTCTGCCAGGTTGGGGGAGAAGATGAGTGAGTATTGAATTTCAGGAGACCTTGCATCAGGCGGGTCAGCAGCTAGATGACCTGTTCTTTTCAGCGGAGAAAAGAGTGGTCTTTCAGAGTGGCATTGAGCAAGATATTTAAAATTAGAAAGGAGTGGGAGAGAAGAAATCCACAGAATAACTTCTTGGCTGTGGTTTCATCTAGAAGTTTGCAGTGGCCAAGGGGTTTTGTACGGAGAATAGTACAGAGACAGCATTTGTGCAGTATTTGTTATGTACTGCGTGCAGTTCTAGGCCCTTTGTATGTGCATCCATTTGGCCTTTACAATAACTCAAATGAGGAGTGTGCTGTTATCGTTGCTTTTATGGATGAGGAAACTGTGTCACAGAAGGATTAAGAAGCTTTCCCAAGTGTGCATAGCTGGTGATTGGCGCTGGTGGGGTGGGGCTGAGAACCACCAAGCCTGCTTACAACTCTGCAGGGTCCCCAGCAAGAGAGCGGTGGAGGCCCTCATAGCATGTATCTAAATATTTAAAAGTTACCGGAGTTCCCATCATGGCTCAGCAGTAACAAATCCAACTAACATCCATGAAGACTTGGGTTTGATCCCTGGTCTCGCTTAGTGGGTTAACTATCCAGTGTTGTGGTGTAGGTCGCAAATGCGGCTCAGATCTGGTGTTGCTGTGGCTGTGGTGTAGGCCAGTGGCTGCAGCTCAGATTCAACCCTTAGCCTGGGAACTTCCATATGCCCTAAAAAAAAAAAAAAGGTCAAAAAAAAAAAAGTTGAAGTTATGTATCGAGCTAATGAGCAGTTGTATAAAATGCATTCCATCTTCCTACCTTGACCAGCTATCTTTGTAATGTCCTGGAAGGCCAGGTTTGAATGTTGAACTCTCCAGCTTCCCAGAGCCCAGGGCTGGTTGGGAGGATCGTCCCCGGGCCCAGGGCCTGCTTCCCTGGGCTTTTCACCTGTGATACAGTCCTACCGGGGGAAGGGCGTCGGGTCCATGTGCACGGCCGATCTCTGCCCACACCCTCTGCCCATCCTTAACCACGCCTCTGGCTCCACCAGTGGCAATGTCCCCCTTTGGGAGGCCAGGGCCTGGTCCTGCCCTGGAAGTGTCTTGATATTTGGTCAAGGAATTCTGGGGCCCGGGAGTATGGTCACAAACCAGTTGGAGGGACATTGGTTGGTTCCAGATGGGTAAGGCCACTTGGTCCTGGGAGCTGGGAACTCTGCAGAGTGGCACCCAGAGCTGTGGTCTCTCTTCCCCAGTCTAAGGGGTGGCATCATTAACCCCACCTTGTACAGCCTTCTGGATAGATAAATGCATGATGTTATAGATTCTGAAATGATTAGTTATGTTTATGTTCATCTTCTTGTACAGGAAATTACATTTTTCACCTAGGAACTTGATTCTAATGGAACTGCCAGGTGAAATCTACATCCACATTTAAGGATTTCTTTTTTAAACCATTTTCATATCTCTTCCAAACCCTGATGGTTTTTAAGAGCATTTCAAATCTGGCATAGCATCTACTTTGACAAGTATTGCAAGTTGACTTACTGGATATGTCATATCAATTTTTTCCCATCTTGCCCAGCGTCAAGATAACATCTATACTTCCAGTTTTGCAATTTGACCTGTTTAGGAAATAAAAGCCTGTTGTTAACCTTGGATTACTGAAGTGCCCACGGCAGCGTAGCCATAAAGAGACCTGTGCACTGAGGTGTCCCCTGAGTTATCCTGACTGTCCTTGGGGGGCCCTCCTTTTGAAGCACCTCCTCTTTGTGAGGTGAGGATCCTGTTTTGGTGAAGCTCTGCCAGGTCGGGGAGGGTGCTTTGGGCACATGAAACCATGGGGCCCTTGTTCAAATGCAGCTGTCTGCTTTTTAAAAGAGGAAATACTTTGAAAGGAGGTGAACTTGAAGTTCACAGAGGAGTACTTGGAGATCAGGGCAATTCCCTTAACCTCTCGGAGCCCCACGTTCCCCCTACGTTTCAGGGAATCATACTGGCCCCTTGGCAGCTTTGTTACGAGGACCAAATGGGTCAGACTGTGGAGCTGGAACCCAGCGGCTATTGTAGGTTGAACCATAACCAGCCACTAACTAACTGTTGGTTGTTCTCTAGGGTGTGGGAGAGGCCGGGGGAGGAGGGGAAAGCATGTAGAAAAGGAAATATTCACCTCTGTTTGGTGGTAGGATTTGGAGACGGATGTTTGTGTGCGTTGGGGTCAGAGGTGTTGGTATGTCTTTGAACTTCAACATGGGCTAATATTTGCTCTATCATCTCCCGCCCTTTTTTCCCCCTAGAGTCTTCCTCATTCTGGACGTTCCTGTGAATTTTCATATATGTGAAGAGACGTTAGGCATCAACAAATTGAAGGCAGGACTAGTCTTAATTTTCTTTGTATATGGCCCTAGAAGAGCACAGCTCTTCAACCATTAGACATTTATTTGAATGAATGAAAAAGGGTTAACCTTCAGAAAACCTTTTAAAGGTCATTGATGCTTTAGTACCTGATTGATTGGTGGTGCTCCTTTATCACACTCATATCTAGGGAGGGAAAAAAAACTGATCCAGGATTTTGGTACAATAATTCGTATCAGGCTCTTGCGCCATTGCTGTTTTATTTCAGCATTGTTGAAAAACACACCTACCTTTTTGACGTATTTGCTCTAAACAGGAATTTAAAGACAATAGTTGCACCTAATTGATTTTTTTAAGCTTTGATGGACAGAATTCTTTTGAAAAGACACCCATCCACTCTTATCTTTTGCTTCTGCTGTGCCCACTGCCGTATATCTACCCGCCCTTCTTATCTCTGACACCTGTTAACTTCTAGTATCTTCTATTTTCCTCCTACCTTTGAAACATCCTGGCTCCACAGGGCACCTTGGCATGGCTCATTGTCTCTGCAAAGCTGTCCTCTCTTTCTGGATGGAGAGAAGAACACAGTCTCTTTTCCACGTGGGATGTGCCCCATGTGCGTAGCTGCATTTTGTGGCTTACTCACCTGTCTCTCATTTCCTGGCCTTGGCCATTGCAAACCTTCACCTGTCTTTTGGAGGCACCATTTCTGTTACCTGGCTGCCCCTCGCAGGCTCTTCCTGTTCCAGCCAGTCCAGTCGCCTCCTGGGTGCTTCCTTCTCTCAATTTCCCTCCTTCCTGGGCTGCTTTTCCAACCTCCCCCTTTGACCCCAGCACAGACACAAGCTGCAGCATTTCCTTCTGCTACGAACAACCCCCAACACAAAAACACTTCCCTTTCTCCATCCTGTACTCCCTCTGGTTGTCACCCTCTCTTTCTCCTTCCTTGCTATTTTTCCAGATCTTTCTCCCCCAGGGACCCTCTTTATCCATTGCAATCTGATGTCAGCTCCTGGCACAGCTTCTCTGAGGACCTTCTTGTTTCTCAATCCAGTGGGTTTGTTTGGGTCTTTATTTTACTTGCCCTTTAATAAGGCCCTTTGCCCTTTCCCTGGGAAGCCTTTGGCCTCTGAGCAGACCTCTCTTGGGTCTCATCCTAATTTCTAGCATCTCGTCCGGCCTCCTTTCTGGGGTTTTCTCCTCTGCTCGCCCCTTCGGTGATGTCACACTGAGTTTGCTTCGGGCCCCTGCTCTATCCTCTCTGTTTTTTGTCACTCTTGCATCCTCCTTCTGGGTGGTAGGAATAGTCTTGTGGCTTCAGTTGCTGTCCATATGCTGACAACTCTTCAGTCTCTATTTTTAGCCCAGATCTGTTTTCTGAGTACCAGGCATATTCAGATGCCCCATGGGAACCCTGTCTTCAACTGATCTGAAAATGAGTTTCTCCACTGGCTCTGCAAACCTGTCCCTCTTCCTCAGGTCCCTCAGTGAATGGTGGGCATGCTGTCCACAGGTGGTCCAGCCAGGATTATGCTGGCATCCTCCTCTGACCTCTCCCTGCCCATCACACCCAGCAGTCAGGAGGTCTGGTTGATGCCTGCTCCTCAGAGCTCTGGGCTCTGACCCCTTGACTTCGAACTGCCACCACCTTAGTTCTGTGCCTTTTAATTCCTCACCTGTGTCCCTCAACTTGGTGCTGCTGGTACTAGGAGTACTAGTACTCCCCCGTCCCTCTACTAGTAGTGCTAATATTGGTAGTACTAATATTACTATTACTAATAGCACTACTAATGCCAATATAAATAATATGATTAATAGTACCATTATTGTTAATACTAGTAATATCATTGGGACTAATATTAGTACCAGTTAGTGTTAGTACTAATATTGTAGTACTACTAGTACTAGCACTCCTACATCCCTCTACTATTAGTACTAATATTAGTAGTACTAATATTAGTATTACTGATATTACTATACTATTAATTATACTATTAATTATAGTAGTATTAGTAATATTATCATGACGAATGTTGGAACTAATATTAGTGGTACTAGGACTTCTACCATCCCTCTGCTATTGCCACTATCCTTACTATTTCTGCTACTCAAATGGCTCTCAGTTAAGGGCCAGATGATTTATACATTTTATCTCCTACAATCGATTCTGCCAATAACTTTATGGGGTGGGTGGTATTATTTTCGTTTCTTACAGAGAAAGAAACTGAGGTCAGAGAAGTTGTCCCTTGTCCTTGTCCAAGGTCACGCTGACGCCAAAGGCACATAGCCTCGACGCTCCCATTGCTGCCTGCAGTGCATTTATTAAGGTCTTACTGCACACCCGTCCTTCGTGAGCTCTCACTCAGTGCTTGCAGTAACCCTGCCAGGGATGTAGGGGAACCGAGGGCCAGAGCTGGAGGGCAGGACAGGCCCGGGCAGAGGCTGCCTGGCTCTCGAGTGACTGAGGGGAGTGAACCCGTGGCTCTGGCTCCTGGGCTGGGGACTCCTCCTCTGAGCCCTCACCTCCAGCTCTCCCTCCCCATGGGGGCTTCAGAATGTTCCTAAAATTCAGACCAGATCTAGTCACTCCCGCAGCCTTCAGGATACAGCCTGCGACAAGGTTCAGGGGTCTGTGCCGCCCACCTCTCTGGTCTCATCTCTGGTCCCGCCCCCACCCCTACTTCAACCCAGATCCTTGTGCAGGTCCGGCAGGACCCATTCCCACCTGCTTCTCCCTCTGCCAGAATCACCTCTTCCTCTCTCCTCCTCCTCACCTGTCTGCCACTTACCTGTTCCCCAGGAAGCCTCTCTGCTAGGGAGGTGACCGGCCTTTCTGCACTCATGCTTACCCCTGCCTCGGCATCTTTCTGTAATCCTGCCTCCTGGCCTCCCCGAGGGCAGAGTCTTGTGGTCCCTGCAGCCCCAGTGCCTTTTGCACAGCTGGTTGCACTCAGGTGTCCAGTACTTGGCTGTCAAGTAAATGATGCCGAAACTGGCAACCAGTGCCGTGCATTCCTGAAACACATACACCTAATGAAATGCACTAATGTCATTTGCCTCCACCTGTATTTAAAAAGTGGCTCTTCTCTTGTCGACTTGAAGTTTGGGTTCTTTTTCATGGTTAGGAATTATATCCATGCCATTTTTTGAAACCGTGACCTAAAAGGAAGTTATGCTGGAGTGAAGCACAGATGCCCGGGTAATGAAAGTCTTCAAAGGACGTCATCACACCTGCTGCCATTCTTCCCTGTAATTTTAACTTTTTGGTATGTCCAAGAATACGATTTGTTGCACAGTGCTTGTTCATTTCTTTGGGAGTAATTTGTTCATTCCTTGCTGTGCTGAGAAAGGGGTGAGGGCTTTTCCCTTCGCAGGTGGGATTTGGAACGACAAGGCTCACACACATGTTGGTAGACAAGGAATGAAAGCCAGGATTCCTGCCTCTGCTTGAAAGTTTGGGCCAAAACCTTCTCACCGGGTCTTTCTTAGTCAGCAGTGGCATTTTAGAAATCTGTTGCACTGCATTAAAGCTTAGACAAAAGAAGAGACCTCGGTGTGAATAAGTCTCTAAAGCATCACTTTCTGGTTGTGGAAAAAATGATCAAAGACGGGCGCTTCCGTTTTGAAAGAATCCTTAGGGCAAACTGTGGGGAGAGCTGGATCTGGCAGGAATATTCATTTTCCTTCATTCCAACAGATATTTACATAGATGGGGAAAGAGGAGGAAGAGGCCTTCATCTATTTAAACTGTGTAAGAGAAAGAAAAAAAAGTAAAGGAACCCTTCCCCTTATGGGAGAAGAATGGAGGTGCTTTGAGGTGGCAACTCTCTCCTCTTCACGGTTGTATTAGTGTTTTCAATACGTTTATTTACTGCACAGTGGTTGTGTATTTCTTCCTTTACTCAAAGCCTGTTTGCAGGAAAGAGTATCATAAATTCATTGACAATTACAAGGTAAATGACCCAAAACACTTTATCTTCATTTTAATGGGAGAGAAGGTCTTAAATAAGGGAAAGTCATCACTTCATAGCTGAACTGCAGCAATTAATAAGCCAGGGCAGACTGTATCACGGATGGGCTGTGGGACCACGTTGGCGTCTACGAAATCTACAAATCAAAACGTTGAGGAGTTCCTGCTGTGGCTCAGCGAGTTAAGGACTGGGTGCTGTCTCTGTGAGGATGTGGATTTGATCCCTGGCCCCGCTCAGTGGGTTAAGGATCCCGAGTTGCTGTGAGCTGCGGTGTTGGTCACAGATGCGGGTCGGATCTGGTATTGCTGTGGCTGTGGTGTAGACCAGTAGCTACAGCTCCGATTTGACCCCTATCCTGGGAACTTCCATGTGCTGCAGGTGAGGCCATAAAAAAGAAAAAAAAATATGTCAATTGTTCTCAGTAAGATGCTGTGGGAGGCGTGGCCTGCGGAACGCTGCTCTAGCCGGGCTGCTGCTTACATGCCAGGTGACCTGAGCAAATCATATTCATGGTAGGCTTTTGTTTTCAGGTCTCCTTTCCTCATCTTAAAACAAACAAACAAACAAAAAAATGGAGGGAACTCTAGGGCTTCAAGCTCTATTCTTTAGAGATTCTATACTAAAGCTGGCCGTGTGTTGGAGAAAATGAGTCTTATTAAATGAGGGTGATATTTAAAGCAGTGATAGAGGGTTTCTCCTTCTCAGGGCAAACTTGAGACAACAGACTAGTTCCCCAAAGGATCGTCTGACTTACAAAGCTCATTTCAGCAGCTCAAGCGTCTCCAAGCTTCCTTTCCACCACCTCTTGTGTGACATCAATTGGATGGAAAGGATTTGATTGAGAAGATTTTTCCCCCTAGATCTTCTCTCCTCTCTAGCACTGCCTCCCCAGTGTTGACTTCCAAGTTAAATTTGAAATCTAACTGTACAGAGCCTCAGAGCTTCCCTCTCTGGTTTATTGTTTGTTTGTTTGTTTGTTTTGCATTTGATTGGGTTAACCTTTAAGAAGAGTTGGCATATTTGACTTAAAGCTTTTAGTCATATAATTTATGATATTGGCTGTTGGGGGCTTTCCTGTTCCTATTATTTTCCTTTATCTTGGCAGTTCATAATTAACTAATGGTGGTGTTTATTTTAACTGAAGGGAGATGTGTGTTGAGATAGAAAATGAGCATCTGAGAGAGAAAAGCGCAGCAGCCTGAGGAAATAAATTTTTTAAAAGGCGAAGAGTACAAATTAGCCTAAGTAAGAGGCTGAATAAATCTGTACTAAGCACATTAATTTTCACAGGGGAATTTATTCCTGGAATGTCTCTATATAGTTGGTTTCAGAACTAACATGATGGGATAGAAAAAAAGGCATTAAGAGGTTTCACAGGCAGTTCTGGTAGGAAGTGGAAAGCAGAATTGATTGCTCCTTATAATATGTGTTATTTTGTTTCGTGATAGACTCCATAAAGCACCTTCAGATAATCCCATTCAATCCACACCAAAGCTCTGTGATGTAAATAGTCATCCTATTTTTAAAATAAGAAAATCGAGGCTCAGAAGGGCTTAGTAATATGCCCACCTTTAAATTGCCAGGAAGAAGAAAAGTTTCAAGCTTAGAAACAGCTCTCGGAAACCAGGAACAGCAGTTCCACCTTCACAGCCTGATCATTTCCGTGTATGCTAGCACGCTGGACCAAGACCCTGAGCAAGGCTTTTCTGCTTAATTTATTTGATATATGTTTATTTATTTTATTTTTTTAACAAATTTAATTTAATTAAATTAATTAATTAATTTATTTTGTCTTTTTTTTTTTTTTTTTTTTTTTTTTTTAGATGAACCATTTACAGAATTCAGCTGTTTCTTTGGAAAAGTTCAAATCCATTAGTTCTCAGGTCACTTCACAGTTGAGTATGAGACTTATTTCCGATTGCCTGGTTTGCGCAAGCAGTTCATATGGGAGCCCTCATGCTCTGCATTTATCCATTTAGATGGCATTTTGAGGTGAAAAGTCAGAAACTCACTTTAAATAAGCCATAGGCTACAGCGTGGGTATTTAATTCTACATGTTTGAAAATACCAGTATTACGTTTGACATGACTGAAGACAAGACATAATGCTGCTTCTAAATAAAATGTGAAGACCCCCCTAACAACTTCTTTTGCTTCTGCTACAGGATGTTTTTGCCCTGAGCCACCTGTTAGTATCTTATATTTTATATGTCAGTAGTACAATTGACACAGCAGATTCATTCATTTCTGCAAATATTAATTGAATCAAATCTGTTTCAAGCCAAACAGGTAAGGTGTTGAGTTTTAAGATTGGTAGAGATGGCTTTTCTGCTTGGCTCTTGTTAGTACACCACAGAACAATTCTAATTAGTTAACTGGTTTTTCCTCCTGTTTGTGATGGGGTGTGGCTGGCAGCCCTCTGACAAGTCAAAAGAAAATGAGTCATTGATTTGGTGCTAAAACATGATTAGGCCTGCTTTAATGAAAACACTCTGCACATATTACAACTAAAACAAAGTAGCATGTACTCTGTGGTAGACAAGTGCCTTTTGTTAAGTTAAAATATTCCATTTCTTCATCAAACCCCAGATGGTTCAGCATTTAATAATCTTTTGCCAAAAGCAGTTTATGTGGATGCATGTTTAAATAAAGAAAGTTGGGGGGTGTGTGTGTGTGTCTGATAAAAAAACTAGCTGAGACTTTCAAAGTTGCCAGTCAAGTCTCAAACTTCTGGCATATTCCCATGTTAAATTTCAGAGAGGGCTAGTGGGCTACATTTAGTAAGAGAAAGATCCTTAGAGTCAACTCATTATTCTAAAGAAGAAGATAAGGAACTGGTTTATTTATCCTTGACCCTTTACTGTATATGGGCTTGCATAAGGCAGTTTAAAACAGGGAAGGCAGTTTAAAACAGGGAAGGCAGGCAAAGAATGAGACACAGAGAACAAATAAAACAGTAAAATGAAATTCGAAGTATGACTAAGGCGCTGACCCACCAGGGTGCCTCGGAGGGGGCAAGGTCCTGGTAGCCCTGGGCTTGAACCTCGCCTTCCTCCCAAGGAATTCAGGCTTGTCTATTCCACTTCCCAGAATCAAAACAAACTGAAAAGTTTTTCCATATGGGTTCTTACTGGTGGTAGCAAACAGGCTGGCTCTTCTCAGAGGCCCTTATTGTTTGGGATCTGGGTTCTTTCTTCATCCTTTTTGCCTGGGGAGAGGGGCTGGGGGCCTAAGAGAGCCCCTCCCATCTTCCTCGGGCAGGAGTGGGTGTGGCCTGAGCAGAAGGATGAGGCAGGCTCCCCCCACCCGCCTTTACTCACGGACTGCTTATGAGCCATCATCCTTGGCTTCCTTTAATTTCCCCCTTTAAAGGATATAGCCCTCTCAGGGATGTTTTGAGGATTCGTAACGTTAAAAATCATCCCAGGAAAAGCCCAGGATATTTATGAAAGCGCTGCTAGCAATATCTGTGCTATTTTTTCCATAATGAGTCCTGCCTGGACTCATACATATAGTCAAATGAGAGGTATGTCCTTTGGTCAAAAAGGGAGAAGAGGGTTTTGGAGTTGTCTACTTTTTTGTTGTTGTTTTGAATAGTTGTTGGTGAAGTTTGTGCCTTCATTGAAAATTTTGGTCACACACCAGGTTCTGTGAATATGCAATCACCCAGTTCTTGTCACAGAATGACAAATCTTGTTGGGCTGCGTCAAGGGCATTCCCTTTTTAATTCAAGAGAATTATCACATTTGAATGAAGTGATCATAGATAATATGCACACTGGATGCAAAACTTTTTCATAGGACATCTTTTCAATGGGCCTAGAAAAAGACTACATAAGAAATACAAATAGTGCTTTTTAAGTGTAGTCATGGGTCATTTTTAGTTTATGTTTGGTGCAGCAAACGAGCATTCCTTTTACTAAAGAAATCTAAAGTTTTCTGCAGTGACCCGAGTCGCTGCAGTTGGGTTCTTAACCCACTCCACCATAGTGGGAACTCCTCAAGTTATTTTTGAGAAGAGGTGGATGTGAGCTCTCGCCCTGTTTTGTTGTCACTGTGGGAAAAGGGCTCCATGTGCTTTCAGGACAGAGCTTCCTCCTGTCACAGGGCGTGACAACATTAAGAGCAGCTTTGGGGAGTCTGCCTTTCCTTCTTTTTGAGGGCCCCAGGCAGTTTTTATTTTTAATTGCAAATAATTAAGGAAAAAATGAGCCAACAAGTTTGTTGTATTAAATTCTTGGTATTTTCAGGACTTGCCATTGTGGCTCATCGGGTTAAGAACCTGACTAATAGCCATGAGGACATAGGTTCAATCCCCGGCCTCAGTCAGTGGGTTAAGGATCTGGCATCACAAGTTGCAAACAAGCTGTGGCATAGGCCACAGAAGGGGCTCAGATCCAGTGTTGCTGTGGCTGTGGCATAGGCTGGCAGCTGAAGCTTGGATTCAACCCCTACCCTGGAAACTTACATATGCTGCAGGTGTGAACTGCCCCCTCTCAAAAAAAAAAAAAAAAAAAAAGGAAAAAAAATTCTTTACATGTTCGGAATAAAAGTAGTGCTAATACTTTTGAATATTCAGGTGTCTTTATCTTTTGGGGTGGAAAGACCATTTCTGGTGAGGGTGGTAGCAACAGTCATAGGACAGAAGGAAGATTATAAGGAAGATGGACTTTCTTCATCTTCAGCCTTTCCTTCTTTTCAACAGCCATGGATCAGTGCGTTTCGTGGTGTGTAAATGATGCCGCAGTTAAGTACCAGACCCACATACACGAAGGACTCTCTGTGCTTCCGCCTCCCTTGGCCCAGATCTAACAGGGATCTTGTCTATACCTTTTGTCCACATTTTGTTCGCTTCTGCTCTCCCTCAGCCCACTGCTGCGTCACTGTGTTCCCTCTCCTCCAGGAGCCATGCCCTGCAGGTGGCCGAGTCCTTCGTGCTCATGTCAGTTCTTGTCGTCTGTGCGCTCAGCAGCGTTGGACTGCCCTGCTCTCTCGAGCCACTCTATCCGTGATCCCCCCATCAGCCGTGCTGCCCTCTGACTGTCCCTTCCTCCAATATCCATCCATCCGTCCTTGCAACCACCTTCTGCCTAGCCCACTTTTAAAAAAATAAATAAACTTTAATTTTTTAGAAGCCTTTAGATTTACAGAAAAACTATGAAGCTAATACTCCATGACTCTGCAACCAGTTTTACCTATTAGCAACGTCTTAAATTCGTATGGTGCATTTGTTACAATTAATGAGCCAATATTGATACATCATTATCACTAAAACCAACACTTCCTTCAGATTCCTGAGTTTTTACTCAGTGTCCTTTTTCTGTTCCAGGATTCCATCCGAGATATCACATAACGTTTAGCTGTCATGTCTCCTTTGACTCCTCTTGGCTAAAGCGGTTTCTCAGTCTCTCCTTGTTTTTCATAACCTTGACAGTTGTGTGCAGTCCTAGTTAGGTATTTTGTAGAATGCCCCTCAAATGGGATTTGTTTGGTGTTTTTCTCGTCATTAGACTAGGACTCTGGGTTTGGGGGAGGGAGACCACAGAGGTAAAGGGCCGTTCTCATCTCATCCTGTCAAGGAGCATCCTATCTACAGGACTTATTGCTGTTGATGTTGACCTTGACTCCCTGGCTGCCCTGGTGTCTGTCAGGTTTCTTCACTGTAGTTGCTCCCTCTCCTGCTTTCCGTGCTGTGTTCTTTGGAAGGAAATCACTATATGCAGTTTACACCTATAGGAAACCACTATATGCCACGTAACTCCCCACTCCTTATATTTCTGCATAATTTATATGGAATTCCACTGTGTGGGACATTTGTCTTCTCTCCTCTATTTGTTCACTTAGTCAATTTATTTAAATCCATATGGACTTATGGGTATTTATTATGCACTTTGGGTTAAAATTCAGTGCTCCTGTATTGATTTTGTTGCTCAAATTGTTCCAACTCTGGGAATCGTTTCAATTGGCTCTTTTGTATATTTGACATAATACCCATCATTTTGTGTGTGTGTGTGTGTGTGTAACACTTCCTTACTTTCTGGCACTAGAAGTTGTTCCAAGTTCTTCTTGTAAATTTCTTGCCCCAGGCATAAAATCAGCCATTTTCCCAAGGAGATCTAGTTCCTTTTTTGGGAGAATGGTTTTAGAGACCAAGGCATGGATGCTTGGTGTGCTTGCTGCTACTGGGGTGTCATTGTTTCTAGGGCCTACCAGCTGTCAGAGTAAGGACGTGTGTATTCTAACCTGTGTATACATATCTGTATATATTTCTATATACAGATATGTCCGTATATATTTCTGTAAATATTTCTATAAATAACCATCAGTATCTATATTAAGCTAAACATGAGTCCAAGATGATGTCTCTGACCCAAATCCATCACCACATGGGTTTTCTAGCATCTATCTCTTGCTTATCTGTAAATCCTCACTTCATCAGTGAGAAACCTGAGGTCCACCACCTGCTATCCACTCACTGAGTTGTTTGACTGCAACTTACATGTACAGCAGTATCAGAACTGTTAACCCATTCCCCTGTGGAAAACGGCTTTATCAACTAGAGTGCAGTGCTTCTGCCCTGTTTCCTTTGCATTCAGTTGTACAGACTCTACTCATTTCCAGTTACTTAGGTCAGCACCTTTTTATTTATCTCCTTTAGTGAGGTTGTGACGTACATTTGTAATATAGTTAGATTGTTTTGTCACATTCCGCATTCCATTTTGGGATCCTCCAATCTCTTAAATGATTTTTTTTTAAATTTGCATACCCCAAATGTATTCTTTGTGCCCTCAAGATCTATGTGTTTTGACAAATTCATGGTGTCACCTATCCATCCTCACAATGTCATATAGAATAGTTTCATCATCCAAAAAATTTCCTGTGCTTTACCTGTTCAACCTTCCCCACTTGCCCCTGAGCGCCTGATGACCACTGATCTTTTTTTTTATCATTGCCATAGTTTTGCCTTTCCTAGAATGTCATAGAATTGGAACCATGTTGTATGTAGCCTTTTCAGACCAGGTTCTTTCACTTAGCAATATTCATTTCAGATCCACCTATGTCTTTCTGTGACTTGATAGCTCATTTCTTTTCATAGCTAAATAATATCCCATTGTGTATTGGAATGTGCCACAATTGGTCCCTTCAGCTATTGAAGGACATCTTTGTTGCTTCCAGTTTTTGACAATTATGAACAAGCCTGGCATAACCATTTGCAGAAGGCTCTTGTGCGGTTTTAAGTTTCAAATCATTTGGGTAAATATGCCAAATGTAGTTTTAAATAATAGGCATCCGGATGCTAGGGATACAGCAGTGAACCAGAGAGGCAGAGTCCCTGTGCCCCAAAAGCAAATACACATGTGTAAAACAAATGGTTCCAGCTTGTGAGATGTGCTGTGAAAGAAATAAAACAGACTAATGAAATAAAGAATCCATGAGTGTGGCTAGGTTAGCAGCACCAGGAATGGCCTCTCTGAGGAAGTTTGTTGCACTTGAACCACGATCTGCATGATGAGAGATGACTGCAGCTGTGCAAAGACCCAAGAGAATGAGCTTCCCCCCAGTGGGTTCAGTTAATGCAGGGTAGGCCTTGACATAGTCATGGGACTAGGGACAGAAAAAATGTGAGATGAAATCATGAATGATTTTTAAAAAAAATTTTTTTTCATATAGTGTAACATACAAAGTACATAGATCCTAAGTGTACAGGTGGCTGAATTGTCTCAAATTGGAACCTCCATCCAGATCAAGGAACAGAATGTTGCTTGTGTCACAGGAGTCCCTACCATGCCCTCTTTCCATGGTTGCCACCCCCCCCCATCACCTCCAAGGTAATTTGATGGCCTTTTAAAATAATTTTTATGTCTGTTTCTTTTGTTCACCATTGTGTGAGATACATCCAGGCCGTTGTGCGCCATTGAGGTTTGTCCATTTTGTTCCCACTCAGTGTTCCATGCTTGAATATATCACAATTGTTTCTAAACTTGTTCTGCTTTTGATGGGCATTGAGGAGGTTTCCAGTTTGGAATTATTCTGAAGTGAGCTGCTGTGAACATTACTGCATGCGCCTTTTGGTGAACATATGCCTGCATTTTTGTTGGGTTATATACATAGTGGTGAAATTGCTGGTTTATAGGGTGTACATATGTTCAGCCTTGCTAGATATTCCCAGATGATTTTCCCAAGTAATTATACCGACTTACATTCTCACTACAGTATCTGAAAGTTCCAGTTGTTTCACACCCTTGCCAGCACTTGGTATTTTCTCTTTTTCATTTTGACCATCTGTTAGGTACATAGTGTTATCACACTGTGGTTTTACTCTGCACTTATCATGAAGTTCAGTCCTTTTTCATGTTTATTGGCCCTCTGAGTATCTTCTTTGTGAAGTGCCTGTTCAACTCTTTGGCCTATTAAAAAATAAAGCTTTGGGTTGAGTTGTCTATCTTACTGATTTTTATACATTCCAGATACTAACTCTATACATCCTGGATACTAATTTTTGTACATCCTACACATCAGTCTTTGGTCAGGACTATGTGTTGAGTATGTACTTTCTCCCACTTTGTGAATTGCCTTTTCCACTTTTTTTTTTTTTTTTTTTGTCTTTTTTTTGCTATTTCTCTGGGCCGCTTCCGCGGCATATGGAGGTTCCCAGGCTAGGGGTCTAATCGGAGCTGTAGCCCCCGGCCTACGCCAGAGCCACAGCAACGCAGGATCCGAGCCGCGTCTGCAACCTACACCACAGCTCACGGCAACGCCGGATCCTTAACCCACTGAGCAAGGGCAGGGACCGAACCCGCAACCTCATGGTTCCTAGTCGGATTCGTTAACCACTGTGCCACGACGGGAACTCCCCTTTTCCACTTTCTTAACATTTAAGCATGTTTCGATAAATAGAAATTCTTAATGTTAATTTTTTTTTTTTTTTTTTTTTTTTACCAGTTTTCCCCTTCATAGTTAATGCATTTTGCATCTTGTTTAAAAAAACCTTTGTCTACCCCAAGGTCACGGAGATGTTTTCCTTCGTTACGAAGGTTTTGGGTCCTTCATTATTTTTCCTTTCATAATTAGATCTGTAATGTATCTGAAATTGATGTTTGTCTATGGTATACAGTAGGGGTCAAGATTCGTTTTTTCACGGGGCCATCAGTTGACAACATCATTCATTGAGAAAATTATCCTCTTCCTCCCTTGCATTGTAGTCACAAAACAAAGGACTTGTATGTGTCTATTATAGATTCTGGAGAGTGTGTTTCCATGCTGGGTGGGACCTTTCCATCTTGCTTATCAGACTCATCTCCAATTCCTGGCGCAGTGGTCCATGCGCAGTAAATGGTCAGTAGGTATCAGCCAGTTGATGGTCAGGTCTGAACTTGCCTTTCAGCAGGACAATGTAAACTCCCTGGATTCAGCTCAAAGAAAAGATACTCAGATTTCATTTTAGAGAAGACTTTGCTTAGCTAGTTAATTGTATTCTTCAACAGGCCTAAATATGGTTTTGGACAAGTCCTGCTGGCCAAAGTCTTAGGGCCAAATCTTACATCCACTGACTCGCAATCCAGTCAGTAGGGCCAAATCTATTCATCCACCCAGCCAGTCACCCCATAAGTATTTGTTATGGGCCTAATATGTGCCAGGTGTAAAGTAGAACTATGAAATAATGGGATTCTTTCCAGAGTTTCTATTTTTGACTTAAGAACATTTGTTGTTTCTTTCTTTACAAGTTGAGTGCTCAGTACAAGAAGGGTAATTTTTGGAATTTTCTTCTATTTCTGTGATAGCGTTGTTGTTCTATTATAGTTATTTAAACTTTTTTTGTGTGTGACAGTCTGGGTAAATAGGCAACAGCCTAAGAATTAGAGCTTTTATGTTGCTATCAGAATATTTTAAAACAAAACCCCACACAAGAAAAGAGATTAAACAAAATATTTTAAGAGGCACATTACTGCATCCTGTGAATTTAATAGGCAGTGAAATACTTTTCTTATTTTCAAAATTTAGTGCCAGCCCAAAGACCACATTCAGAAAAAATAGAGACATGCATTTTCAGGAGCTTGGCATAGTGCCTAGGAGGGGAGTCACTGTTGTCACATCAGATTGCCCTGCAGGGGGGTCTCATGCTTGATGCTGCTTCTGGTACCCATCCACTGGGGGATCTGTCAACTGACGGCTTCTCTGTGACCACCGTGCTGCTCAGCCCCAGTTCATGTCACTGGGCCTCTCTGAGACATGCATGAGGAGGGGCAGGTTGAGCAGATGACCTAAGCTGGGGGCAGCCCCCCGCATTAGCTGCTGGAAGGTGGGGCTGCCTCTCCTAGCCCTTCCTTGCCCACTGCTGCCTGTTTCCAATGGCTTCCAGTTCCAGCTGCTCAGTGGCCTTTGTGGACACTAGGAGAGGAGCCCTGGAGCTGGGCCATGCCCAGCTCTGCCCTCTATCTCGGGAAAGGGACAGAGGCTGGCAAGTGAACAGGGTGTGCATGCTATGGACTATCACTTACATGCAGGACTTTGATGTGCTTTCTTAGTGAATGTTAGTTCTTTTAATTAATTAATTAATTAATTTATGTATGTATGTATTTTGTTTGTCTCAGTTAAATGATTTATATATTTAGTGAAACCTCACCTATCTGGAGGTCATTCATTTGGAACACAGTAAAGAACCTAAAAGAAAGTAGAATAGATGACTTTGGGAACCAAAGGAGCTGTCTGGAGTGTCTGTTCTTTCTTGGAGGAGAGCCTGAGGCTTTGAGAGAATTTGTCTCCTCTTACTGCAGCCACGGTTCTAACACCTTTGGTTTCCTGACTTTTTAGTTCACTGGGATTTAGAAGCAGCAAAGTGGGCTGCTAGATGTAAGTACTGGGAGAGCATCTCCAAGTGCCAGCCTGGCAGTAAGGGGGTTGGCAGGGAATCTATAAGCAGCTCCGAAGACTGGTGCCATCTTCATAGAAGACAAAGAGCTCTCAGTGGCCTGGAGGGTTGCAGTGCAGCACAGGAGGACGTCTGATCTGAGTCCTTAAGAAAATATTCGATTCTGTTGCTAGTTTCTGCTTCAGGAGGCAGGCATATTTAGAGCAAATTTCAGAAAGAGAGTGTAGAGATTGGTTCTGAAATAATTTGCTTTCATGTATAGAGCTCTGTTGTCCTCAGGATACTAAATAGATAAAACTATTCTCCCTTTCTCTGTCTTCCCATCTTTCCTCTTCCTCCCTCCCCTCTTCCTGTGCCCCCTTCTTATTTCTTTCCTGCCCTTTCTCTTATCACCTTCTCCCTCTCAACACAATACAGTTTCCTATTTGCACTGGCTTTGAAGCACACAGATGTGTCTGATAGGTTGCTGGTAAATGTATAACAATGAGCTCTCAGAGGAAAACTCCCTTGATTTATAGCATCTGCCCATGTCCTTGGTGTAAATACTCCCTCTGTGGTTGATTTCAGGCTGCCATTGTGATGTCACAAGCTCAAAGCAGGGAATTAACCTCAAGAGTGTAGATGATAGTGAAATGTAATTAAATCATTGCAGAGTGATGAGTTTTGAGTATTTATTAACTGTTTTAAGTATAGTTAATTTACTTGTATATCTACAACATTTAATGTTTAGTAATGACTGTTTAATAGCTGGTTTGTAAAATTCCTCAACATTTAATAGTTGTCTCTTGTGAGCCAGCTCCAGCACACCTCCGGAACACACCTAACACCTTAGACCTGAGGGATACTGTATAATCGTATTTGACCATAACAGCAATCTAAATTCTATGAGAGGGGAGCTCCCATCATGGCTCGTGGTAACGAACCTGACTAGCATCCATGAGGACGCAGGCTCGATCCCTGGCCTTGCTCAGTGAGTTAAGGAGCCAGCGTTGCCGTGAGCTGTGATGTAGGTTGCAAACTTGACTCAGATCTGGCATTGCTGTGGCCGCGGCTGTGGCGTAGGCTGGCAGCTGCAACTCCAGCTGGACCCCTACCCTGGGAATTTCCGTATCCTGCAGGAGTGGCCCTAAAAATAAATAAATTCGTTCTTTCATTCATTCATTCATTCATTCATTCATTCATTCATTCTAGGAAAGAATCCCAGAAGCTTAGGGTTAAAAGAGACCCTAGAAATCATCTCTTCTGACCTTTCTGCCTGACACATCAGTTCCATCTATAGCCCAGGAAAAGGATATTCCAGAGCTTCTGCTGCTCAGGTGTTTTATGTTCCGGCACAGAACCTGTGATTGACATACACACTTGACAGTTCATGGACTTTCTTCAGGCTCCAAACAAGGGCAGTAATTTAATCTCTTTCTCCTGTTGCTCTCTGATTTCATTTTTATGATAACAACTTGATTCCTGATTTCATAATTTAGCATAAGACGTATTTTATGGGTAAGGATTAATTTCAAGACCACCAAACCATGTCATTAAGTAAAATCAACAAAACTTTATTAGCATGTATTATGTGGTAGGTGGTCAGAATCTCTTTTATTTTTGCTAAAGAATTTCTTTTATTAATTCATCCCTCATATTTTAAAGGATATTCATTGTATAGGTTTTACTTAACTATATATGTTCATTATATGGTATATTCATTTAGAGGGGTATATATATATATATATATATATATATATGATATCTGTATCTTATATACACATATTCATTCTGTGGTATTTTCTTTTTTTATCATTGTGTTTCTTTCTTTTACATTTATTTTTTATTGTTATTTCCCCAACACATTTCTTTTTTCCCACTGTACAGCATGGATTCTATGGTATTTTCAGCATTCAGAGCTGATGGTTCAAGTGGCTAGAGGTAGGAAATACTTGATTCTCTCAGGCCAGTGAGACTAGACAGCTTTCTAGAAGATTTCTCTATCCCTGGGGCATTGGTGCTTTTATGAGATGGTGAAGCTCTTTGGTGAAAGTGCATTTCTGTGTGTTTGGTCATCCAGCAAACCACGAATGGCCTTCTGCTGAGATCGCATGGAGTGGTGGGAGAAACAGCCTTCAGAGCAAGGCAGACTTGAGTTATTAAGAACTGATGTTAGGGATATATTTTTTTTTTTTTCCTTAAGAAACCATGGTTTATTTGGGGCCTCAAAATAGAAACTTCTTTGTCTGAAGATAAGGTTCTACAGATGCTCTCTGCCACCTCTCCTGGTGGGCAAATTTTCCATAATAGGAAGCAGCCTTTAAGGGGTGTGTGCTGTGTGTGTAACGAGAGTGAGGAGATGGGCTCATGACAAATATATGAATATGGTAACTTTAGAGGATAGTCTGGTCACTCCACATCCCCGAGAGGCCAGGTTTGTCCAGATCTGTCACATGGCCGGATGCGGGCACGATGTCATATTCACCCGTGTTTTGGGGGAGTACCTCCCGGGTCTCTCATCAGCCATCTTGCTGTCAATCAGCTCATCACCTAAACTCCAAACCGGTGCTTACTTACCATGACTTCTTTCTTTTTATTGATGACGTGATGAATCACCCAAAAAGACCTGTTTTGGGTTTTTTTTTTTTCTGCATTTCAAATAATTTTAGATTTACAGAAGAATTGCAAAGATAGTATTAAGTTTTCCCATATCCCCGCTTACCCAGCTTCTTCTAATGCTCACATCTGATAATCTGGTACCTATGTCCAAACTAAGAAGTTAACAGCAGTACAATACTATTCACTAAACGACAGTCTTGTATTCAGATTTCTTTGTTTGTTCATTTTCACTAATGTTCTTTTTCTCTTCAGGACCTAACCCAGAATACCTCCTTGCTCGTAGTGGAGTTTGTTTTTGACCCCTTCTCTAATATCCTGCCCAGTCTTAGAGCCAGCTGATCCAGTCCCTTACACCTGCCCTTCTTTTCCATCCCTGGGACAGGTGCCTGCACCCAGCCCCAGCCCCTTACCACTCCATGTGGACCCTGGCACATTATTTCAGGAGTCCTGTCCCCCTTCTTGTGAGATGCGCAGCACTGCCAAGTGAGGCGTCATACAAGTGGTTCTTCCTAGGTGGCTCAGCTCTCTCCCCCAATGAAAGCTGAGCTCCCCACAGCCTCCCTTTTTCACCTTCCAACCTCTTCTTGACCCACCTTCCAGCTTTGATTCAGCCTCTTCTTCAGACAGGGGACCTCTCGGCAGCCTGCTTACCACTGCTTAATATCTCACCATGGCTGACCTTGAGCCCTACTGTGTGCCAGGAACCATGTTCAGCTCCGGACATGCTTTATCTTAGTCTTCAGGACGGTACCTATGGAGGGGGACCAGTTAGAAACAGGCACAGAGAAGGTTAAGTAACTGCCCCTACTCACTCAGCTAGTATGTGGCTGAACATGGCTTTGGACTGAGGCCGGCTGACTGAGGACCCTAGGCTCACAAACACCAGTCTCTCATCTCAAATTCAAGATGGCCCGTATTCCCTTCCCGAACCTTCCCCCTCTCGCCATTGGGATCCTATCCCTCCTCCAAAGCCCAACTCGGATCCCATTCTGTGATGGTTTTCATTTTAGGCTGAAATCAATCCGCTGACCCAGCACTTCTTAGTATTTATAAATCAATTAAAAATAAATGCGATAGCATCGCCCAGCTGGCATTGCCCATGTGCTGCCTGTGCTGTGGTTTCTTATGTGTTTGTGTCTTCTCTTCCTGATCTGTCTGTAAGCTCCCGGAGGGTAAGAACTTTGGTGTGTAGTGTATCGGGTCCTCTGAAAAGTCCAGCAGATGTTCCCTGTTCAAGGGAGCATCCTTAATAAGTAAGTATGATTTCCTGGAACCCCATGTGATAATAAATAGTGAAAAGCGCTTCTTTTTTGGACTCATTCTACTGGAAACATACTGTGTATGGCTTGAAGGTTTTTTATGGTGCTGCTATGGCTTTTAATTCCCATTGAGCAGGTAATAAAACCCAAACAACAACTAGCCTTCCGCATATGAATGCTTTGTCTTTTCAACAAACTATTAATTACTAATCCCATTTTAAAAAGGGGGGAACCAGACGCTGAAAGGTTCAGGAACTCACCAAAGCCACAGAGAAGCTGGCGGGGCAGGAAGGATTGTTGCTGGTGGGTCTCCTGAGCCCGCTTCAGTGAGGTCTTTGCCAGCAGAGGTCAGAGATGGATACAGAACCCGCCTCTTCTTTTTGGGAAATCAGAGTAGTCATTTACTAAGGATGCAGAACTGTGATACATTGAGTACATTTGGGAGAAGGTGAATCTGTCCAGACTGTGAGACTTTATAAATATTTAACTCCTCACTCTTTATGACTGCTCCATAACTCCCTTTGTAAAGTATGACTTCAACAATAAAAAGCGCAAATAAAGGCGAGGGCCCAAGGCTTGGCGTTTGTGAGGGTATTTCTCACTGCAAGGAAGTTGCTCTGACGTTTCCTGGCTGGTGGTTTGGTTGCCCCGGGAGGAAGGTAGGTAATTACCAGAACTGTTACTTTGTGTGGTTTGTCTGTTCCAATGCTAAATCATTTTACAGCATCCGACTCTGTTTTTCCGTAACCACACCACCTATCTTTTCACTCTACCAGGTTTCAGGCTGGTGTTTATTTCATCAGAACTGGTTAAAGTAAAACCTGAATGTCATACTATGAATGTGTTTTTTGGGAAGTGTGGTTTGTACCACGGATTCAAAAAATACCGGAAGTTTTTAAAGCACCGCTTGGTTTGTTGGTCTGAATTGCTGCAGTGGGTCCTGAACTTTTTCTAAAGTTAGCCCTTTAGTAACACGATTTCTAAAGCAGCAGCACTTAAATCACAAGTTATTTGAATAAAGAATTCAGAACTCCAAGCGGGTATTTGGAACACAAAGACCCAAAGATCAGGCCTGACATAGCCTGTGGGTTTTTTTCCCCTTTCTTATGGTTACCTGGTTTTGCAGGGGAGGGGTTTTCATGATTGGGGGGAACAAAAGGGTCCCTGTCCGCACTGCCACGTGAGGGGGTGTGGGGTGGGGGGCAGAACCCTTGTGAGGCTTGCATGGCCCTGCTGGCCGGTCTGGATTAGCCCACCCCCTGGGGGCCGTCTCCATCTCAAAGGGGAACCCCCGGCCTCCTTGAGTCACCAAGCCAGGAGTTGCTGCTAAAACCCAAGCTTGAAGCAGGATGCTCAGGCTACCACTTGTGTCTCACTCCCTGGGGGCAACTACCTCTCGTCTTGTTTCCTGTTTCGAGGCGTGATCTTTCGGTTTAACCTGAACTTTCCCCTTGGTTGTAAGTCTTAGGGGCAAAGGGATGGCAGAAGAGCAACCTCCTCCATCCGTCTATGCCGACGTTTAAAATACCGAGTAAGTTCAGGCGCCGTCAGCGTGAGGACTTCCTTAGTTCATTTGAAGGATTTGTTCTGTGTCTCATTCACGCTCTGCGTCTTTCTGGGGCTGTTTTGATGGCTCAGTGGGTTGGGGTCTTGGGAGCCAGGAGAACTTTTATGATGACCTTCAACTAGTCCACATTCAAACAGATCCCTTTTGGGTCACAGAAGTGAGACTTCTCTTTAAAGCTGTTATTGGGGGTGAGGTCCCTGCCTCCGTGTAGGTGGCGGGTTGGGCAAGGGACTTGGAGGAGTGTCTGAATCAGGAGTGTCTGTTCGCTCTGGGGGAGGGGACCCTGTGGGGGAAGCAGCGAGTTTTATGCTGATGAGCGAGGCCCCTCAGGGAAGTGGGAAGAAGATCTGCGGGAAGAGCCAATGATTTTTAAAAATGTTATTAAAGCAGCGTAGATTCTCAATACTGTGCCCGTTTCTGCTGTACAGCAAAGCGACTCAGTCACACATATGCATACATTCTTTTATATATTATTTTACATCACGGTCTGTCCCAGGAGACTGGATATAGTGCCCTGTGCTGCACAGCAGGAACTCGTTGCTCCAAATGCAACCCCCAAGCTCCCAGTCCATCCCTCCCTCTCCCCTTCCCCTTCCCCCGTGGCAGCCCCGAGTCTGCTCTCCACGTCTGAGAGTCTGTTTCAGAACAGCCAGTGATTTAAGGAGGGTACTCGGCAAGTGACCTGGCCTCACCCCCCATGTCAGCTGGCCTGTCCCTCTACGCTCTGGTTTCCCGAGATCCTGACTCGGCGTCCTGTTTGCTGCCTTCCTTTTACCAGAAATTCTAATATCCATGTTTCCAGCCTGCAAACCTGACCCTAGTTCCCAACAGACGTCTTGCTGCGTGGTTTTCTTGTCGATCCTGTGGGCCCGGCTTTGCCCTCTGCACACAGGCAAGCCCAGTCTTGAGTCAGCGGAGAGAAGTGGGCCTTCCCCCTGCATGGGGGGGGATGTTGGGAGGGGTGTGTGTTGGGGGGTTGTGGGGGGGATGTTGGGAGGGGGGTGTGGGGGGATTCGGGGGATGTTGGGAGGGGTGTGTGTTGGGGGTTGTCAGGCCCAGAGGGAGGGAGCGTCTACTCCAGTTTCAGAGAAACAAAGACACACACTCTATGCCTGTCGTTTCTGCAAGGGGGTCTGGGGAGAGGAGACAGAAATGAAGTCATACTTTGGGCCCATATATGGGTCTCACTTAGTAGCACTTTCAAGCCAAGTCTATATTGGGAAGGAACTATCTCGGTAGATAAGAAGGGAAAATCATTGCCAGTGTGACCGAGGACTGGCCCCTGACTGGTGACAGCCAAGAAGGGAGACAGGGTCACATGGGGCGTGTCCCGGGGGCTGTGGAGACACAGTGATCTCTCCGCAGGGCTGGGGTCGCCCGCCCTGCCTTCCATCCCCTCTCCTTTCCATCCTGCTTCCTGTCTTTCTCTCCCATGGGCAGAGGCAGACGGGGTGGGGAGGTGGGGGGTGTTGGGGGGCGCACGTGACGTTGCTTTGACTGGGTTGTTTGGACCTGCATCTGAACCCAGGGGCCAAGGCCGCCCACCACCTCTCCCAGCCGGGAGGCAGCACAGACCTCATGGCCGAGGCCCTGTCTCAGGCGAGGAAGGAGGGCTTCTCTGCGCTGTCTGCATCCTTCTTCTTTGCACTTAACTCTGGTTGGGGAATGAACGTTATCCAGTTGCTCGCTGGTTTCAAGTTTATCCGGCTTGTAAACATGCTTTCCCCACGAGGTCGCGGACTGTGACATCACCTCCCAGTGGGCTTCATGTGTGTGTGTGTGTGTGTGTGTGTGTGTGTGTGTGTGTCCTGGCACCCTGGGCCCCTCACCACCATCCGCAGGTACCGAGGCCTTTGCGCAGAGGCTCTGCACTCTCCCAGTCTGTCTGCATCTTGTGGTCACAGGCTGGCCCCGCCCTGGCAAGGTTTATGGCCACCTGGAGTGGTGGCGGGAGGTCTGGCCTCAGGGTCTGGCCTGTGTGGTGACGCAGCCCCTGGGGGAGGCTGGAGGAAACCCCAGGTGGGCAGAGGAGTTGTGGGGGCATGAGGACAATGGACATGCTACCTGGGCTGACAGAGAGGGGCAGGTGCAGCTGGAGAATCGCAGGAAACTCCAGGCTCTAGTTGGAGGGGAAGGGGGTTACAGCAGGTGGCGATGGATTCTTTTCCTTTTGTGGATGACCAGCCTTTCAAGTTCAATTCCTCAGTTTTAGTAAAGTCAGCGCAAAAGACTTATAGACCTGCTGGAAAAGTATCTCAACCCAGGAGATGACTGTCTGTCTAAGCAGAGCACAGTCATAGATGCATTACCTTTTTTTTTTTTCCTTCTTGGGGCCGCACCTGCATCATATGGAAATTCCCAGGCTAGGGGTCGAATTAGAGCTGCAGCGGCCGGCCTCCACCACAGCTACAGTAAGGCCAGATCCGAGCCGCATATGCAACCTACACCACAGTTCATGGCAATGCCAGATCCTTAACCCACTGAGAGAGGCCAGGGATCGAACCCACATCCTCATGGATGCTAATCGGGTTCTTAGTTTGCTGAGCCACAACGGGAACGCCATAGATGCATTACCCTGATGGCCTGGTTTCTACTGTCAGTTTTTGGAATCACTGAAGTCACACCTGGCTTTCAAAATTGTCATGATACAAACATCAGGAATACTGGAGGGTCTTTATGCTGTTGGTTATTGTGTTTTTATGGGGCCAAGTGATCATCTGAGAAAAAGAGCTGGCTGATGCTTTGTTTTAGACACGCTGATGGGGCACGAGGGGGTTGGGGGCATCTGGGACCACGCTCCGTCAGGCGGGTTTTCAAATCTCACAGCCGACCCATTGCTTCAGCCCCGGGGAAGGAGAGGAGATGAGATCCTTGCACCTCTTGGAAGTGGCAGGCACGGCGGGCTCTCCAGGCAAAGTCAGCCAGCCGTGCTCGGGAGCTTCCTAGACGCTGCTTTCTGTCACTCTGAGTACAGAAGGCCTTTTCAAAGCTCAGGTCTACTTCCTAAATTACCCTCCCAACCCACTTCCTCTGGGAGGAAGGGAGGCCCGTGGTGTCTGCTGTCCTGAGGGCGGAGCCAGTGTGGGGAGCAGGGAGGGGGCCTGGGAGGAGAGGGACCTGGGCCTCGCAGGCCTTCAGCCTCACAGGGAGGAGAACAGACCCAGGCCCAGAGTCCCAGCAAGTACCTGGACTTGGGGGCCTATCTTTTTATTTTTATGTTTGCTTTTTAGGGCCACATCCATGGCATTGGAGGTTCCCAGATTAGGGAACAAATTGGAGCTGCAGTTGCCAGACCACATACCACACCAGAGCAACGCCAGATCCGAGCCGAGTCCCAGACCCACGCCTCGGGTGGGTTGCGGCAATGTCTGATCCTGAACCCACTGAGAGAGGCCAGGGACCAAACCCACATCCTCATGGATACTAGTGGGGTTCTTAACCCGCTGAGCCACAATGAGAACAGCCCCCCGCCCCGGGCCTGTCTTTTTAAGTGGAAACTAACTTGGCAGATTTGCCCTTTAGTAGACTCTGAATCCCCCAACACGCATCTCACGTTAAATACCTGTGGTTGGTTCATGAGCTATTAAAATAAGGGCCACTATCCACGAGGGTGAGTCCACGTGTGTGAGAGGAAGCAGCCTTATGATTCCTCTGCAGTGTGGTTGTGATGACACCAAAGGATCACGTGATGCAGAGAATGAGCGAGGAGGGCGAAAATGGGAGTCCCAGCTGGGCCACCTGGTGACTGTGCGCCTTTTCGGAAAGTTCCTTAGCTTCTCTCTTCCCTGGTTTCCTCATCTGTCAAATTTCGGGGAAGGGCTGTTGTGTGCATGACCTGAGGTGATGCAGGTGATGAAGCCTTTCGCACAGTGTGGGGCAGATACTAAGCTCTCAGTGTTAGCTGTGACGCTGTCTGAGGCCGAATAGTGTAGACAGATACAAGGCTTGGCTTCCCCTCTGGCTGGATAACTGTGGGCAAAGAGCTGAACCTCTTTCTCTCGAGCCTCAGTTGCTTCGTCTGTGAAATGGGGAGATTAGTTCCATCTACATGAAAGGGCTGTCCCAGGAGCAACACAGCATAGTGTTTGGGGAAAGTACTTCTCTATGACATCAAAGTACTTTGGCCTTTGGTAGCTTTCTCTTTCCTCCAGCATTGCACAAACTCTACACATGGAGAGAAATCTCAAGGGCCCCTCAGTTGGCCGTGGGTTGTCTTCTCTGGTGTCAGTGTTGTCCCAGCCCTAGAGCCGCTGTGGGAAGCACTGTCTTAAGTGCTGTCTGGAGGACCTCCCTGGGGCCACTCCAGCAGGACACACAGGGGACGCTGCCTGGCTGAGCTGCTGGAGAACATGTGACGTGGAGATGAGAGTGACACTGGGTGATTTCGAAGAGATCTGGGACTGTCGCCAAACAGTGTGGCTGGGGGATGGGGTGGGTGAGTGTGCAAACCGCAGGCTTGAACGTGAAGGAAGCCTGGTTGTGGAGCTGTTTGGTAAGATGCATTTTGACTGCTGACCTCTGACCCTGAGCCATATGGTCATCAGGTCTCAGAGGGGCTCTGCTTGGAAGAAGAGGGGACGGGGACCCAGGGCGGATCTGTGCTGTCCCTCAAAAAATTAGTGTCCACATGCTTCTCTCAGTGTGTCTGAAATAAGGACAGAACGTCAGAGTTTAGGTTTATGTGGGGAGAGGGAGAAACTATAGCTTCTCCCTTAGGAACTAATGGTCAGCTATAAACTTAGTAGTAAGTGATATCTTTTTAAAAGTGAAATCCACTAGATCTGTCTTCAGAAGTGCAATTTTTCTTCCCTCTGCTTCCGTCTTTTTATCTGTAAGTGGTTGACTGCTTCCGGTGAGGCTGGCAGGTGAGATAGTCTTAATAGGAATTGCCCAACCAAGGGTAGGGGGTGGTAGATGCAAACTCTTCCATGTAGAATGGACAAGCAATGAGGTCCTGCGTACAGCACAAGGAACTGTATCCAATCACTTGCGACAGAACATGAAGGAAGATAATATGAGAAATATATACGACTGGGTCGCTTTGCTGTACAGCAGAAATTGACAGAACATTGTAAATCAACTATATTCTAATTTAAAAAAAATTAAAAAAAAAAAAAAGAATTCCCAGACCAGAATCCAGCTTCTTTTGAGGGTCTTTTTCAGGGAAGGGAGACCCCGGTGGGCGTTTACCCTTCCTTTCCACTTTAGGATCCAGGTTGTCCTTAGGGGAGACATGTTCATAGTTGGGAAGAACCTTTAAACAAAAAAATCCTGTCTTGCGTAGTTAACTCTTAGTTATTCACCTTCTTTTCTGTTGCCCCCGTTCTTCACTTTTATTACGTCCTGTGTCCCCAGGTGTCACACGTCTCCAATTAAAAAGTCGTCGCGGGCACATGATGGTTTCTTGCTTATATGTAACTTAATTAGGAAAGATGCCACATAGGAGGCCAGCCTTCTTGTTTCTAAACCTAATCAGATGCTTTGTCCTTGGCCTTCGTCGCAGCCCGCTGGACGTGGAGGTTGCTCGGAGTCTGGGCCTGCCATCTTCCTTTCTATTTTGTGGGTATCTTGGTTACGACCTTTCATTAGCGTGATGATTTATTTTTGATGTGGGGCTCTGAGAGGTTTTCTTTTTCATCACTCCTCTCCCTTGAGATTGGAAATAAAATTACCTCGGGCGGTCAATGGTTTACAGAATGTTTGCCCCTTTCTTCCTTTCCTTCCATGGCAGCTGCTGGATGAAGTGGGAAATTGGATGCAGGGGGGAGAATAAGAATCCATTTTTTTTTTTTTTTTTTTTTTGAAATGCTGAGCTTGACATGGACTGTTTAGCTAATTAGTTTGGGTATAAACAGTATGAAAGAGAAATAAAACTGAATCTTGTCATTTGACTAAATTGAGCCCTCTTGACCCAGCTGGTTAGGGTCAGTAACAGGGCACCTTTGGTTCTGCAGGGCCGAGGGCACATACTTGACATCCAGACCTGCTGGGTTTGCATCTGGCTCCTTTGCTTCCTAGCTGTGTGCCTTGGGGCAAGTTATTCAGCTTCTCTGTTCAGTTATAAAAAGAGCATAATAGAAGTGACCCTATGTTAGAAGGTCAGTATGAGGATTAAATGAGACGATACCCTTGTGGTGCACAGTGTAGCACCTGTCGCCACGTAAGCTTCCTATAACTGGAGAATTCGTAAATGCCCATCGAAAGCACACGGATTCTGGAGCTCCCTGGTGGCCTAGCGCTTAAGCATCCAGCATTGTCACTGCTGTGGCTTGGGTTCAATCCCTGGCCTGGAAACTTCTGCATACCAAGGTCATGGCCAAAAAAAAAAAAAGAGTACACATATTCTGCTGGTTTGTGGAGTATCTTTTTCATAATCTCTATGTTAACTTAGGATTTTTACATTTGAAGGGGGATGATTTTTTTTTTTTCCTTTTTAGGGCCACACCCAAGGCACATGGAGGTTCCCAGGCTAGGGGTTGAAGTGGAGCTACAGCTGATGGCCTACACCACAGCCACAGCAACGCAGGATCCGAGCCGCAACTACAACCTACCCCACAGCTCATGGCAATGCTGGATCCTTAACCCATTGAGTGAGGCCAGAGAGCGAACCTGCATCCTCATGGATGCTAGTCAGATTCGTTTCTGCTGAGCCACCATGGGAACTCATGAAAGGGAGTGATTTTTAAAGTCAAGTTGTCTTGGAATATTATTAAGCATTTCTGGCTAATTTTAGTCGCAAATTTCACTTGCATTTTTTTACAGTACGGTTAGCCCTAAAATTATAAAAATGAAAACAATTTGGTGTAAATGGATTTATAAATTCAACTTCATGTCTATAGAGTGGAAATAGCAGGAAAAATAAAATCTGTTTTGTCTTAGGACCTCAGGGAAGCTCAGTGCTCAGAAAAATCCTTCTCAATGTCATAGTACATACGATGGAGAGTTACTACAAACCTACTGCCAAACGTGAGTGTTGGTTTCTACCTGAGTTACTAAACTGAGCACTTTCTTGAGATAAAAGTTTCAGTGGCCTGTAAAACCTCCACATTGATGCAGATCACTACCAAGCCCGTTTATTTGAAACAATCTGAGAAAAGAAGATATGTGTGATGGAGTAATGCTCTCCTTTTGACTGTTGGCATCTTTCTCCAGTTTTGTGTAGTCACTTTGCATGTTAGGTCGATGATTCATCTGGCTTTTGAAGAAGGATTTGTTCTCAAAACTTGGTGAACAGCTAAACCGGGCAAGTTAAATATCCTTTTCTTCTTTGACATAGATAGACTCGGAAGTTAAGGTCTGAGCTCTCTGTTAACTAACTTGCAGTGTAATCATGTATCTGAGTAGAGTAAACTCTGCACCTGCTGAGCAGGTATCCCAGATGGTGGGATGCTCTTATAGGAGGTGCTCAGCCCTGGGTCTGTCACATCTCTGAGCTGTGGCGGCTCTTATGTGGAGTTTGGAGGGGCTCTCTCACTCACTGACACCTCCTCTGGCTGGTAGATGAGGTGCATTCTCTTGGGTGGGTGCATCCAGCCACCTCTTGGCAAATATGGCTGCCCAGCCCTCTGTCTCTCTACTGCTCTGCCTTTACAGCTGTAGGCTGTGTGATTCGCCACTACTTGCAGTTTGGGGGACATCACTTTTTAGGCATGGTTAGAGCTTCTCTCTGCCAGGGATGTGTAAGTGACCCCTGTTTTGCCCAGGGGGTCTGCACCCCCAGTTTGTTTTCCCCACTGGAATGAAAGGCTCCCAGAGGGCAGCTGCTGCATGGGTTCCCTGATGGCTGTATCTTTGAATATACATTTCCTTGCACAAGGCAGGTGCCCCAGAAGATTTGGGAATGAGTCAATGAGTAATGAATTTGTCTTTGAACAAACCAAAGCTGACACACACAGCCCGGCTGAGGTACACACCATCAAAGGGTTTTGTTCTTGGCTCATCCACGAGTTGGGGCCCGAATGACTAATTCCTGTTTCTTCCTCTTCTTTTTTTAGGGCCATACCTGCAGCATATGGAAGTTCCTGGGCCAGGGATCAAATCAGAGCTGCCACTGCTGGCCTCACCACAGCCACAGCAACACCAGATCCTTAACCCACTGAGCGAGGCCAGGGATCGAACCCACACCCTCACAGAGACAACATTGGGCCAGGTGCTTAACCTGCTGAGCCACAATGGGAACTCACCCCCATTTATTCGTGATTCCTGGCTGGGCAGGCAGGACCTTTTCTCTTCTAACCTTACATGGATGTTGGAGCTTGGCTAGTATGTTCTGTTGAGGATTTTCCCCCTTTAAATTTCAGATTATTATTAATAGGCCTAATTGCTCATGCGTGCATTCTCGCTTCCCTACCTCTCAGCCTAGCTGGGTTGCTTTGGGTGAGTTGTTAAACGTCTTTCCATCACTTTCCTTGCCCATAAAATAACAGCAGTGGTTCTGCTTATCTGGGAGACTGGTGGGGAGGGTGAGAGGAGTTAGCTGTATGAATTACTTAGAAAGTGCCTGGCAATGGTCAGCTCTGATCACTGACTGTCACTCCAATGTCGTGTGCACAGGCAGAGCAGCTCCCACGGAGGCCCTGGGCCATCTCGCCTTTGATCTGGGCCCTGCCAACTGCCTCCGTGATTTTCCAGCTTCGTTCGGCTTTTGCCTCGGGGACCCGCCCTACAGACACCGTAGAGAATTTCTAGCAATAACCCATGGTATCCTTAGCACTTGGCCCAGGCTCTGACAAACTATTGATCGCTGAGGTCCCCTGCCTGCCCCCTTGCTGGGTGTGGCGCTCAGGCCTCCACAGTCTGAAGGCTCCTCTTTCATAATAGTTCTGCAAATTCCTGTCTGTAAAGGAAACTGATGATGAGTTATAATTCCAACAATCAGTGACGAATTGGCTCAACGTATTAGTCAAGATAGGTTAGGTTTGAGTTCCCTGGTGGCTCAGTGGGTTAAGGATCCTGCATTGTCATTGCTGTGGCTGGTGTTAGCGCTGTGGCTCAGGTTTGATCCCTTGCTGGGGAACTTCTGTATGCTGTGGGCCCTGCTTAAAAAAAAAAAAAAAGAAAAAGATAGATTAGGTTATGTGGCAACCAAGACTGACCTCACATTTCTGTGGTCCGAAATTACAAAATTGTAATTCTTACGCATGCCGTGTATCCAGGGTTGGCTGCTTGGGGTTCCACTCTGCATTGTCACTCAGAGGCCCGGGCTGATGAGGCTCCCTCTGGACATGTGTTTCCACGATTAGCAAGAGGATCGAGTGGCATGTGAAGCATCCCTTGACTCTGAAAGCTTCTACCACATATTCCTGTTGTGGTGCAGTGGTAACGAACCCGAGTAATATCCATGAGGACATGGGTTCGATCCCTGGCCCCACTCAGTGAGTTAAGAATCCCGCGTTGCCTTGAGCTGTGGTGTAGGTCACAGATGGAGCTCCGATCTGGTGTGGCTCTGGCTCTGGTGTGGGCTGGCAGCTGTAGTTCGATCCTTAGCCTGGAACTTCCATATGCTGCATGGGTGACCCTAAAAGAGCAATAACAACATCAAAACCTTCTACCAGGAAGAGCACACAGCTCTTCACCTCCCAGGTTAATGGCCAAAGCAAGTCTCTTGCCACACCTAACTTCAGAGGGCGCAGCAAAGCACAGACTCACCTGGAGCAGGAAGGAGCTGCTGGAATATTTGAACCAGAAAGGGAGATTCGGCTGGTAAACGGGGTGTTACTGTCACTCTCCCAAAGGATTGTTTTCTGCCATGTCACCACCCTCAAATTAAACAGCTTCCAGGAAGCTTAACAAATAGCCAGGAACAATCTTCCCAGCCATGTTGAAGGAAATAACTCTGCTTTCTGTCTGAAGATCACATGTCCTATTTTAAAGGCGAGCCTCGAAAGGGAGCGTTTTACAAGAAAAGCCCTTTACTTAACTCAATTATTTTATGGGGTGTTTGCCAAGCCCTTTGTGGTCTGGGTTTATATGGCCTTTTATCCTGACTACTAGGGGGCCTGTCATCATATGGACAACTCCACGTCTAGTGCACCTGCTTCCATCATCTCGAAGGTACCCTTTGGGGAGTAACCGCCCTGTGCCCAGCCCTGAGCTGGGAGCTGGGGTTCTGAGCTTCTGTGGTTAATAAACACAATGATGGCAGCTTGAGAGGAGGTGCAACAGGGAAGCGTGGGGCTGAGGAATAAGGGGAGGTTAGGCCCATGAGAGAGCAGGTGAGTAGGGCACTCCAGTGCTGCCTGGAGGCTGGAGGTCTGCGAGCCCAAGGTGCGAGGGGGGGCACTTTAGGAACTGCTTCCGGGCTAGCGTGGCTGCCCCAGGCACAGAATGAAGCTGGCGGGGTCAGCCCGTGAGACCCTCGGGGGCCAAATCAAGGGATCGGAATTTTGAGTTTCGTTAGAAGCCATGGAAGCAGAGGAGTGAGGTGATTTGATTTGATTTTTTTTAAGTTATTCTTTTTTTTTTTTTTCTTTTTTCTTTTTTGGCTGCACTCACATCACAGCAGAGGGAAGTTCCTGGGTCAGGGATTGAATCTGAGCTGAAGCTGTGACCTAGGCCACAGCTGCAGCAATGCTGGTTCCTTAACCCACTGCTGGCCTGGGGATTGAACCCGAACTGCAGCAGAGACAACACCAGATCCTTAACCTAATCCTTAACCTGCTGTACCACAGCAGGGACTTCTAAAGCTATTCCTTTTTTTTCTTTTTCTTTTTTGCTTTTTAGGGCCCCATCTGTGGCATATGGAAGTTCCCAGGCTAGGTGTCACATCAGAGGTATAGCTGCTGGCCTACATCACAGCTCATGGCAATGCGGGATCCTTAACCCACTGAGGGATGTCAGGGATCGAACTCACACCCTCATGGATTCAAGTTGGGTTCTTTTCTGCTGCACCACAATGGGAACTCCCTAAGGTTATTTTTGATTTGGTCATTATTTTTTTCAGTTTCACATGCTTTACTTCTTGGTATGATTTATATTTCCACAACTAATGGTTCTCCAGAATATTTCTGTCTTAAACCTAAAGTTATATTTTGCACTGGATAACCACATTTAAATCTCATCTTTGCCAGTGTTTTTCACACACATGGAAAATTCAACAGTGCGAAAAAACCGAAGGAGCATATCATACTGTAACATAGATTCAGTGGCTGTGGCAGGAGATCTGTTTATTATCAGGGTTTATTTATCTCATTAGGCAATTGCTACAATTTGCTGTCTTGTCAAAATTTAACTTGCCATGGGTGTGCTTAAAGCATTAAGAGTTTCTAATTTAAAACAGATTAGTTTACTTCTGGTTTTGCTGGTTTTATGGTAAGATGATCTGTTTACTCGAGTCTTTCCTCTTTGGGTAAGGGCTTAATTAGGTGGTCAGACAAATGTTAATCCAACATATTCTAGAACTCTAAGTTTTGCTTCTAAATGTGTGAAGGCAGATTCGAGTTTGGAGACAACCCCTGGTGGTTTCATGTGTGAAACAGGCCCAGTAGACAGTGGTGAAGGTCGAAGGTCAAAGGCAGAAGGTCGGGAGAGTCAGGAGGCCGGAGAGGGCCTGTGGCCTGAACTGGGGTGGGGGGTGGGAGTGGGGAGAGGCAAGTGGGTGCAGGTGCTCTTGGAAGTCAGATGGACAGGACGTCGTGCTGGGTGGGCGTGGTGTCTAGCGGGAAGGCGGCAGTGGTTGTGTGTCCAGGGCAGCTGTCCTGGAGGGCGGGGGTACTTGGGGACCACGAGGGATTAGCAGGTTGGTGGTGAACAGAACAGAGGGAGCTACTTTCTTAGGAGGTGTTATAATTACCCCTTGTTCACTCCCTGAGGTCCCCCCTCCTTTGAGTGCTTTTTTCAGTTGGTATAACTGAAACCAACCCTTGAGGGTCAGTGCAGTCCCCCCCACACTCCCCACCCGAGTGCCAGCTGAGGAGGGACCCATTTAAAATGTTTGCATCCGCTCCCCCTCCCCACCCCCTGTGCTTCTTAATGTCTTTCCTTCTGTTGACACGGCGCCAGCTCAGGCGGAGGTCACTGTACAATGGAGCAGCTTGCAGTGTTCTTTGATGACTTAATTGACATCCTCGTCCCATTTTTCATGGTCACGGTTATTGGGTTTGAGGGAGACTCTGGTCTCTTGATTGGATAAGGAAGACACCTGCGTGTCCCTGATTGAATTTGGCAGACATTCCGGTCGCCTTGTGGAGGACGGAGGAGATGCCTGAGTCTCATCTCCAAGCGATTATCCAGCCATCTTTTACCTTGGAGGGATTCTGGACACAGCCAAGCTCATCACGCGGATGTTGATTGTTTTAGCTTGTCTTTCAGTGGGAGCATTTTCTGACCTCCTGCTCTAGGGCTGCTCCCATATGGAAGCTTTAAAACCTCAGACTGATAAGGACTGTTTTATTATCCAGCATACCTCTGGGTAGCATTTGAAAACCGTAGATACCTCAATACTAACAACCAAGGTTGAGAATCTTAATTCTCTACAGAATCCAACAGCTTCCATCCCCTTCCTCCTGGTCTTCTTCCTCTTTTTTTTTTTCTTTTAAGGCTTCACCCGAGGCATATGGAAGTCCCCAAACTAGGGGTCGAATCAGAGCTGTGAGCTGCCGGCCTGCAACACAGCCACAGCAATGCCAGATCCAAGCTGTGTCTGCAGCCTACACCCACAGCTCACAGCAACGCTGTGTCCTTAACCCACTGAGCGAGGCCAGGGAAGGAACCCTCATCCTCATGGTTCCTAGTCGGGTTTGCTTCTGCTGAGCCCTGATGGGAACTCCCCTCCCGGTCTTCTGCATCGAGTCACATGGATCTGTTCTGGGTTGTAATCCCCCACTGCCCCCAGAACAGAGACCTCCGGGGAGGTGAGAGCCAAGTAGCTCACTGCTCAACAAGGCCTTCCTGGCTCTTAACCTGGCTTTGAATCCCCATCTCACTTGCAGGTTAAAGAAGAATAAGATGTTTTTAGTGAAATCAGGTTTGGGTCAAGCTGCCTGACCCAGGACAAATCTCGGAAATCCTCATTTCCTCACTTGTAATTACTAGCACCGTAATTAGGGTTGAGATGAGAAGTAATTGAACTCTTGATTATGAAAGTGATAGGCACGGTGCCTGGCACAGAGGTGCTGATGAATGTTGGTGATTGTCAGTTTGAGTAAAAGAAGACTGTCTTATTCAGCTTGGCAGTACTTGACCAGACCTAGATCTGGGCTTTGTGGTAGTTTGTGTCTCACACATATTTCTTTCTTTTTTTCTCTCTTTTCAGCTACACCCAGGGCATATGGAAGTTCCTGGGCCAGGGATCGAATCTGAGCCGTGGCTATGACTTACACCATGCCTGTGGCCGTACCAGATCCTTAACCTACTGGGCTAGGTTAGCGGTCAAGCCTGAGCTGCCCCAGAGATAACACTAGTCCTTAACCCACGACACCACAGTGGGAACTCCTACACAGATTTCTTAAAGAAAATAAACACTTTGGCTCTAAGTTGCTGATTCATAGCTGACACGTGGTTCGGGACTTTTCCATTTTATTATTAATCAATGGACATAATAGTCTCTACTCTGGGGAAACACTGATTCTCACAGGCTGTAGATCAGGTGGTTGCTGAGCAGTCTTCTGGGCAGAAGCCAGACGCCCTAAATAATGGCATAATAAAATCTTTTTGAGCTCTGTAAACACAGGCATCACCCAGATGTGATGAAGTATTTGAATCAAGGCTAATGTTTTCTCTGGCCTGGGTCCACTCTTGACCTCCTCAGACTTAATAGAAGCTCTCATTGGTGAAGCGCTTACCATAAGGCAGACACTGTGTTAGACGAAGGACATGCTATTTAATCCTTGCCATAGCCCAGGGAGGTAGGCATTCTTCTTCTTTATTCCCATTTTATGGATGAGGAAATTGAGGTGTGTAGAGGTTAGGTTGCACAGCCTGTAAATGGCAGAGCTGGGACCCCCGAACCCTGGTCTATTCGCTCTGCTGTCTATTCTGAAATCTTGTTACAGCTTGATGGGGCTGGTGATGTTGGGTTTGAGAATATTCCTTTGGAAACAAATACTTGATGGAGTGTCAGCAGTGTGCAAAGTGATGTGTGCAATCCACTAAGAGGGAACCTGCTGTAACAGTGTCCACCCTGGGTTTCTTCTGCCCCAGCGCTACGCCAAGGCCGTTCTTGCCAGGGAGCAGTGACGTTCACGGTGCTCCGTGCAGTGGCCCCTCTCCCTTGCAAGATCTGACACGGTTGATCAGCCCCTTCCTCCTTAAAACGTGCTCTCCTACCTCTGGCTTCCAGCACCACATTCTTCCCACTCCCTTGGCTGGTTTTCCATCCTTCTAATTTCTACCCCTTGGAGGCCTTAGGAATTTATCCTCAGACCGCTTCTCTTTCTCCCTTCCATCTCTCGGGGGTTCTTTTTTAGTCTTATGGCCTAAAATGTCATCTATATACGTGTGAATCCTAAATGTACATCTCTAGCCTGGACCCCTGCATCAGACTTCATTCTTCCATATCCATCCGCTCTGCTTGGATGCTGAGAAGGTGGCTCAACCCAAGTGTGTCCAAAACCAAGCTCCGTTCTTCAGCTCCATCCCTCCTCCAACTCCTCTTCCCTCCCATCTTGCTCATCTGACTAAAGGCAACCCCATCCTCAGGGTTCCTTGAATCAGAAACCCTGGAGCCATCCTATCCTTGTATCTGATATTCAGTCAGCAAATCGCCTTGGCGCTACCATCCAAGTCAACGACCAGAGTCTGACCTCCTCTGCTGTGATCTGTATCACCTGCTTCTCTAGCCTAGATTATTTTAGCTCTCCCTGCTCTCCCTTCTTCCTCCTTTGCCTCTGACCCCTTTCTTCTCAACACAGAAGCTAGAATGATCCTGTTACCGAAAGTCAGATTGCAGCTATGTCTTCACACTGACCTACGGGTCTTTGAGATCTGACTCTCCACCCCATGACCTCTCTGAGCTTCCTCTTCTTTCCTTTCCCTGACTCTGCTCCCACACACTGGCATCCTTGTTTCTTGAACAAGCCTCGTGTGTTTCCTCTTCAGGGCTTTGCAAGTTGCTGTTCCTCTGCCTGGAACATTCTTCCCCTGGACATCTGCGTGGCTCACTCCCTCACCTCATTCAGAGTTTTATTCAGAATGAACCCTTCACAATCAAAACTTTTGGAATTGCAATACATCAGCCTTTCTTCACTCTCTTTCCTGCTCCAGTTTTCCTTATTGCCCTTGTCTCCACTTAATGTTATTTTGCATCTCTGATCTCCAGGAGGACAAGCGTTTGTCTATTTTGTTTCCTACTCTTTTCCCAGTACCGGAACAATGCTTTGCATATATTGGCACTCAGTAAATATCTGTGGGATGAATTAATCTGCCAAATGTTTATTTACTGTCCCTGTGGACAAAGAAGAGTGCTTCGAATTGGAAGGGACACAAACATAGATTGGTTGGGGATAATACTCCAGTGTTCTTGTTAGCATGACGCCGGAAAAGACACGTGCGTCACACCTACTTCTACAATCACCGTTCAGGTGCCATAGTGATATTAGGCTTTAAAAGAGAGAGACTTTACCCTGCCAGCTGTTCTAGAAGGAAGTGGTTTCAGGCATCAGCATGATCTGAACCCAGGAGTGAAGCGTAGATGAGACAGAAGAGCATTCTAGGTGTGGATACCCAAACGTGCACGGAGGCGGGAGCTTTCAGACTCCATGTGCAGAATGAGTCACTCGGTTTGCAATTCCATTTTGTGCACATGTTCTCTTCGTGAATTTCAGTGTCTCCCTAGAAGGCTACTAAATGCTTTCCCTTGGGTCCTCCCAAAGCATAGAAATTCAGTGCTTGAGACTGGATTGACTGCCGATTTGGGCTGGTCCATTTTGACTTTTCCCATCCATGCCGTGGATGTGATTTGGATGCTGGCCACTCTGTGCCGTTATCCATTTGTCTCCAAAACCTGGCCTGGATGTTTGTATTGTACTTGAGTGTGCTGCAGGATGCTGTGGGCACAGCTACACACCCGGTCAGCCTTTCAGTGGGAAGGAGATAGACCCTGGACTATTCTGAGTGCTCCATTTTCTTTTCTGTGTGTCTTTTTTCTTCCTCTCTTAACTGCAGAGTAAAAATCCTTTGTGTGGGCTAGCACTGGACCACAGGTAGGGCCAGGCTTTGATTCCTGGGGAGAAAAGCTTAGAGGGTGTTGAGTTCTGTGTTTCCCAAGCTTGCTGCTCGTCAGAGTCATCAGGGGGGTTTCTAAAGCCAGGCCAGGCCTTCTTCTCCATCCTCTCCAGAGAAAGGGCCAGGAATCAATACTGAAAAACAAAAGGAGCCTATGATTTGGAGGAGGGATGGCACCTCCACCAGCCTCTGCTGGCTCACTCAGATCTGGAATGCCTTCCAACACAGCCCATTCTGATTCCCAAGAGGTGTTTTTTTTTTTTTTTTTTTTTTTTTTTTTTGCAACTGCGCTTGTGACATATGGAAGTTCCTGGGCTAAGGGTTGAATCAGAACTGCACCTTCGGGCCCTCACATAGGCTCAGCAACACTGATCCTTAACCCACTGAGCGAAGCCAGGGATCAAACTATGCTGGGTTCTTAACACGCTGAGCCACAGCAGGAAGGGCCGTTCTTGTTAATAGCTCATTCCCTCTTTCCTCCAACTGTCATTCCTAGGATGGGGCTCCTGACTCCACTGTCCTACGTCTCCCCTCCCCGCCTCTCATCCAATTCTCCAGTAGCCATTCACAGACTGCTTCTTGGGGGCATGGTTTTCCTATCTCTTCCCCCCTCCCACCAATCCCCTTCCACTTTGATTATCCTTCTCTTATCTCAAGAAATGTTTGCTCGACCAATTCTTAATCCTTCTGAGGATTTGAAAACCGCTTGAGCCAAGATTTATCTTTGTATTGAACACCCCGTTGTTGGTGGTTTTTTTTTTAAAGAATGTGTACAAAAGGATACGGGCAACGGGATTTTTAAGTGGTGTGTGTAACTTAGTGACAAGAGCCAAATAATATTCCACCACAATTTGTGTATCAGTTACAAGTCATTCTGTTCTCATTAATTAAAGGAAGAGCTCTCCAGTTGTCTGCCCAGTAACAGTTTATTATCCTAGGATGGTTTGGGGATTTTACTTTAAAATGATGAAATAACACTTCATTTAAGATATTTTACTTTGTATTGAGTTGCACTGGCCTCTCCTCACTCTGAAATTACGAATCCTATTACTTAGCAGGAGGCTGGCGATTCTTGTGTCATTTCACCTTTAGCACAAACCATCCTGGCATTTGCTAACCTGATAAAATGCCTGCAAAATGTAAAAGATGCTCTTATTTTTTTTCCCATAATTTAAGACCCTTTTCCATTGATTGAAACTCCTTGGCAGTAGATGTTTTCTGTTCTTTAACATCTTGATGAGTCGAGGGGAAACTCTGTTGCTCAAGTACTGATGCTCATTGAATTTAACTATTGACCTAGAATTTAAAGGTGAGATTGAGTCAGTTCATCAATATAGCAATTCACCCAAGAGGCTCTCTGTCTGGGTCACATCGATCTGCGAAGGCCAGGGTTATAAAAAGAATATATGCCGACTTTGCCTTTGAACTCTCTCTCCTTACATACCTAGAGCAGTGACTATTTATAGTATCTCTTCTATAACCTGCATGATGGTCTTATCTCCACTTCTGGGTCAATTTCAAGAGAGAATTAAGTACCCATGCAATTACATGGATTCCTCATTCTTAACCTGAATATCCTGCAAAGTGTGTTTAATGGGAGTTTTAGGCGTAAGCATTTTATTTGGGAGAGGGCCTCAATTTATTCACTCCATAAAAATTTCACTGTGCGCGTATGCGGGGTGGATACCACGCTCCAAATGGGGGTGACGAAAATAAATGAAGCACACACCCTGCCCTCTGGTTTGCTGGTGGAGATTCATTCTTGATGGGCTTTCATATGCTCGGGACCGTGACGAGATTTAATCTGCCAGTGACCGCAGCGTGCAGGTGGCGGCCAGAGGATGGCAGGGGTAATGCGCTGGAGGGGCTCATGCAGTGTCAGGTCATGGGCAGGGGTGCCTGGAATGGCTTTCGGCCCATCTCCTGATGCGCCCTGGACACAGAGGGGAGAAGCTCTGAGACCCTTCGGCCTGGTTGCAGAAGGGTCTGAGCAGAAGACCTGTCCCAGTGGGTGGAGAAATGGGATTCTCCTGTCCCTTGTCATAGACACGGAGAACTCTAGTCTGAGTAGAGCCCCCCCTTTCTAAATAGGAGTAACATCAGGGTTTTCAGGGGGAATCATCACAATAGACTTGTTATGGCTGCTGAGTACTAGCTGGGCTGCTTCGAACAGCCTAGATTTATGGCAAAGATTTATGGTCCTTGGGGGCACCTGGGCCATCATAAATCTTCAAACCTGCTTGCCTTTAGAACAACTGGGTTAGCTTGCTAGTGCAGAGACCCCCTGGGACTCCAGATAAATCAGTCCGTCACTCAGCAGATCATTATGGCGTGTGAACCAGGTGCGAGGACTTCTGTTCCCGCCTTTATTTATATCAGTATTTAACAGCGGAAGAGCCAGGCGTTGGATCCTTGAATCTAATTTCTGTTCTGAGTAGACTTTAAAAAAAAATCGTGGGAGTTCCCGTCATGGCTCAGCGGTTCCCAAACCCAACTAGCATCCATGAGGATGCACGTTCAATCCCTGGCCTTGCTCAGTGGGTTAAGGATCCGGTGTTGCCGTGAGCTGTGGTGTTGGTCACAGACATGGCTCGGATCCCATGTTGCTGTGGCTGTGGTGTAGGCTGGCAGCTGTAGCTCTGACTCGACCCCTAGCCTGGGAACCTCCATATGCCTTGGGTACGGCCCTAATAAAATAAAATAAAATAAAATTGTGTAAGGTGGTTTTGAGCAGGTCATCTTCAGTCCACATTGTTCCCTGCTTGGGACAAAAAGAATAAAGCGTTGGTGCAAGAGTTGGCCACGCACCAAGTTTCTGGAGAGAAAAATGTACTAAGTGTAAGAAACATCCCCCCTTGTGATTTGCCACCATTTTTGTTCCTTCCAAACATGGATCTGTAGTTCCATCAATTCGTGTGCTAAAATGGATCAAGTATGGCACCCCTGCGCCCGTTCCATCTGCCACTACTTTGATCTCAAATGAATGTCTGTTCCAGTAGCGAAAAGTAACAGATGCAGATGAGGTAACAAGCTGCTGCCTCACTGGTTGACCTTTACTTTGTGATGGAGTCAGAATAACAACATCCGAGGTGTTGGAGTTACTGGAATTGTCTGGGACTGGCCCTGGGCCTGAGTGACAAAGCTGTTATTACAAAGGCGGAACTCTGTCATCATCAGGGGTGACAGTGTTTGTGAAGACAGATGAGTGTCCCCAGGTTTTGGCAAGGCCCCCCTCTCCCATGTAAACCTGATAACTGTCCACTCAACCAGACGAAGCCTGAGCGGCTGCTGCTCGCCTCACCCCTTAGCTCCCAGATGTAACTGGGTCAACACTCTGATTGCAGTCCTTGAAGGATTGCAGAGAGTTCCAAGGATTCTCAGCCCTTCTCGCCTTCCTCAGGCGGAGCACAAGGGCAGGTGGGGGAGTATGTTGGTGGCAGTATTTTTGTGGGAGAGAGAAAGCCAGGAGGGGGCCCAGGGCGAGACCTCGGCTCCACCCGAGGGTGTAAACTGGACCCGCTGCAGGTTCAATTCAGGTGAAGCCTGCTTCCCATTTCCTCTTGTTTGTCTAGGAAGTTCCACTGTGGGGCTCTTGACACCAGCAGCCACTTCCAGAAGGTGCTCCAGCACACCTCGGGCTCCAGAGGGCACTTGGCCTGCTTGTAAAAGGCACCAAGTGTTTGAATTGTGTTTGATGTTCACCGCTCCCCTCGGATCTGTGAAATTTGGGGGAAGGGCAGGAGTAGCCCCAAAGATATAGGGCTGCTTCGTAGTTTGTAGGTTGGCAAACTGCTGATTCCCAGGCTGTTCTGGGACGTCCAGGGGTGGGCATTATGTTCCATGGGGGGGCGATCCGCCTCTGACGTCATCGGCCCCTCATAGTCAGGGTCGGAGGAGGACCCGGGTTAGGCCCCTGCTGCCGCTGCTGCACGGCTGTCAGATGACCTCGGGGTCCAGGGGGGGCTGCTCCTTGGTGAGGGGATGTGTGGATGACTTGGGTCCCTGCCACAACTTCCTTTAAGACCTGCACAATTGCAAAAAAGTGGTTTTGAGGTTTTTTTTTGTTTTTTTTTTTTGTTTTTTTTTTTTTTTGGACTTATATTCAAAATAGAGGCCCCGGCTTAAGAAACACTCAGATGCCCTCAGGTGACCTCTGTAGTGCCATCTATTCTCGCAGGGTCTCCGGAGAAGCGAAGACTAGCAACGGCAGGGCAGCAGTGGCCTTGGGCCTGGGGAGAACCTCGGGCCCCTGACCTAGTGGGGACAGGGCAGCCAGCTGTCACTCACTCAGCTGAGCCCCTTGCTCCGATGGCCAGGCAGTCGTGTGCCTTTGGGCAGTGGCCGACTGCCTCCATCAGCATCGTCTCTGCAGTTTATCTGAGCCCCAACCTGCAGGTGTGGGTCTCCTGCCTTGTTGAATCCTCCGACTTTGGTAGGCAGCCAGCATTGCAGGAAGGTTCTGAGAGGGCTGTGGGCTTAGCCACCCTGCACAACTAGTTCCTTTTCTTCCTGTCTGTCTGTCTGTCTTCCTTCCTTCCTTTCTTCCTTCCTCCCTTTCTTTCTCTCTCTCTCTTCCTCTCTTCCCCTCTTGCCCTCTTTCTTTCCTTCCTTCCTTCCTTTTTTTGCTGTCACTGTCTTAAAAGATGCCCAGAACTTCCTGATAGACTTAGAGATGACTTGATGGTGGGGACAGAAGGAGAGGAGGGGTCAGGGGCCTGCACGGAGTGAGCCCTCATAGAATGTAAATGATTATGGTAATGATTTGCAAAGCAGCGCTCCCTTTGGTCTGGTCAGTTCTCAGGGAAGTTCGGGTCAAAGGACTTTTGAGGGGCAGGAGGCACAGGCTTGTCTCCCTGAGACTGGGATGAGACCAGTGGCAGTTGTGCCTTCTGACCCTGAGGTGGCCCTTTCAGCCTGGAGTCGGACCCTCCATGCAGGCAGAGCAAGCTCCTTTTCCTCTGGGACAGCCTGCGGGGTCCTCCTCCCACACTTTTACCCTGGATTCCGAGGTGGAGCTTAGTTCCCCAGACATCCCTCAGTTGGCTAAATGCCATAGTTTGACTCACTTTGGGACCTTTTATACATCTGTTTATTTTATGAAGATTCTCATGGCCATTAACAGGAGGATCAGCCTCTCACTGTGCTATGTGTCATCACCACCAAAATGGTAGTCTTAAAAAATAAAGCAATAGGCTTTACTTTTTTTAGAACAGCTTCACATTAGTTAAAAAAATGACGGGAAGTACAGAGCTCACCAACCCTCCCCCCGCCGCCACCCCTGTTTCCATTATGAGTAACATCTGGTATTAGTCTGGTGTGTTTATTACACTTGATGAGCCAATGTTGATGCATTATTACTAACTAAAGTCTATAGTTTACTTTAGATTCGCTCTGTGTGTTGTACATTCGGTGGGATTTGACAATAATGAATTGGATCCACAACCACAGTTTCATCCGGAATAATTTCTCTGCTCTAATAATGTCCTGTGCTCCACACACTCATGCCTCCTTTCCTGTGAACCTTTGACAACCACAGATCTTTTCACTTTCTCCAGAGTTGTGCCTTTTCCAGAATGTCGTGTAGTTGGAATCAGACAGTATGTAGCCTTTTCAGATGGGCTTCTTTCACTTAGTGATTTGCATGAGGGTTCCTCCATGTCTTTTTGTGACTTGATAGCTCATTTCACCAAGCCTTTCAAATTCCAACTACACTGTGCCTACTGGTCTGCTCCTGGAGGTTTCCATATGGGAATCACAGTTTCTCTTCAGTGTCTGGTGTCTCCTCCAAGTGGCATTTCTACATCGTCTTCTTGGTATTGCTCTTTTGTGTACCTGTCAATTCTGAACACATTTGGCCATAGCTGATTTTGGAGTCTTCCAAGATAGGAGCTGGAAAATGACTGGATTCAGTGTTCCCTGTTCAGGAAATCTGACTCCATATTCCCATCAAAATGATTCAGTGAAAGTTTTGGTAGTGTGTGAGAACTTCCTTCTCTCTAAGAACCGGGCTGTACCAGACTTTGAGTTATTCGTTGCATTTGTTACACCTTGGGGGAAAATTGGTGGTTTCCATCCTAAAGAATTTTGCTTGGTCCCTAAGCAGCTTTATTGTGGGTGTGCACTATCTTCCATCAGAAGACTGCCCTGGCCAGATCACTAAGTAGATGGGAAGGGGAACACAGTTTAATGTGACTTCTTAGAGACAGGCTGCACACCCATTGCCTCTTGCACTCCTTGGAGAGCCCTTTCCAAAGCCTTTTTCTTTAGAACACTCCTTTATTCTCCAGTGTCCTAATTCATCACCTGCAGTCCATGACCAATTTGAGATCAATGCTGAGTTGCTTGTCCATATTTCTGAGCTGATTTCTCCCTCCTGTCTTTTTATAGTGTCTTAATGTCTGTGTCCACCAGCTCCCTCGGTACCCACTTGGGAGCTTATGTGTGGTGTTTCTCATGATGTAGGTGTTGCCATGGAGAGCTGAGGGTCAGAGATGAATACTACTGACAATCAGCATGGGGTCACGAGAATGGTAGCTGTCCATCGATGTAGCTAGAGATTTTAGGAGTTCTGTCCTCAGGTATGCTCTGGCTAAGAAGGTTGTCACTGCCATTTTTATGCTCTGCCTCAGCCATCATGTCTTTCCACATACCTCATAGGAACAAGCTCCTGACTTTCCTATTACTTTGGCACTGTTAACAACAGCTGTGCATCTTTAATGTTCAGATGCAGATATGTGGAATCAAGTGTTATTGTTTCCAGAAAGCTCTGCATTTGTGATTTTTGGTTATATTTTCTTTTCTTTCTCTCCCCACTCCCGCCCCTTTAATCCTTGTGCTTTTGAACAAGTTGGTAATGTGTTAGGTCCTTACTTGCCATTTTCAGGCATCAGGGGTGAAAGATTCCTTGGAAGAGACATTTACATTGGACTTTGTTTTTTTAAGAGGAATTAAATGATCAAAAGTGCCCAGTCAACTGAGCACCTTCTGAGGTCATGTTATCATTTGCTAATTTGTACTACCTGGCCAGGTACCTTCAAGCTATCTTTTTTTTTTTTTTAATGGTCATACCCATGGCATCTGGAAGTTCTTGGGCCAGGGATTGAGTCTGAGCTGCAGCTGTGACCTGTGCAGCAGCTGTGGCAACCCCAGATCCTTTAGTCCACTGCACTGGGCCAGGGGTTGAACACTCACCTCTGCAGCAACCCCAGCTGCTGCAGTAGGATTCTTAACCCACTGTGCCATAGTGGGAACTCCCAGGCCAGCTTTTTATCCAGCTCTGAGAATTAGGTAGTCGTTTTCATTTATAGGCACAGGAGGTGAGGGTTAGGAGGTGAGTTACCTTGTCCTGCTCATACAGGCTATAAGGGGCAGAGATGGAGTTTAAACCTTGGCTTGTCTCTCTCCAAACTGCCTGCACTGGGCCCGTCACTACGTGCCCCCTGCCAGAGGGGTCTCATTCATGCTGAGAAGCACAGCTCCTGGGGCCAGTGTGGGAAGATACAGGTTTTGAACCCTCTTCACCCGGGACCCTCCCCACCTCTCCACTTCTACCTGGGTCCTTTTATCACAGAAGGATGAGGCCTCAGGAGCCACAGACACTAAGGATTGGGCATATAACACCATTTCTGCCCTGACTCTGAGTCCTTTTTTTAAAAAATAAAACTGCATTTGGAGAGCTATAATTGTCTCTCCAGAGACAATCCAGAGATCATCATTTGTTAAAACAAGTTGCTAAATGTTAAATTGTTGAAACGAATTGCTAAATGTCTGGTTGCAGGAAGGGCAGAGATCTGAGGGCAGAGGAGGCCTCCCAGAGGTGCCCTGCCCTGGGTGCGCCACGTGCGTGCGCGTGGAGAGTGGGAAGGGGAACAGGGTACCACCTGGGGAAAGCCCCTCAGCTGGCTCCACGCTGTTCTGCCTGCACCTGGGCCAAGTGCCCTCCCTCACTGCCAAGGCTCACACCCACCATGGCACCCCTCTCCCACGATCCTGTTCAGAGGAGGCCCCTGACCTGCCGCCTGGTTGACCACTGCGGCTGGATAGACAGCAGTCTGCCCTTTGAGGTTTGGATCAACGGTCACCCAAATAAGAACAGAACACATTTTGTGCTGCTGCCCTGGTCTCAGCCAGTGTCATCTCTTCCCCGGTTACTCTGCGACTTCCCAGGTGGTCCTGTTTATGCCCTGGCTTCCCACAGCCCTTCCTTCACAGAGCACGGGGGGTCTTTGTAGGAGGGAAACCAGAGCACACCACCCTCTGCTCACACCCCCAGGGGCTTCTCTCTCAGTCGGGGTCCAAGTCTGAGTCTTTACAGAGGCCCCGTCCGAAGTCCCCTGCTGTGACTCCAGAACCTTGTTTCTGACTCACCTGGGCACCTGCTGTGCTCCCCCGAGCTCTTCCCCCAGGTGCATCACCGCAGCTTCCCTCACCTTCCTCAGGTCTTTTATTCAGATATTTCTTTCACTACTCTCACCACCCCGTTATAATTCCAGCCAGCCCATCATTCCCTGTCCCTCACCTCTGCCTATGTTTTCTCGAAAATATTCAACACCCTTTGCTATACAGAATACTGCACTTAGGTGTTTATTGTCTGTCTTCTCCACCAGGGTTTAATTTCTATAAGAGCAAGTATTTTTTGTCGGTTATTTTTTCCCCTCTTCTCTCTCTCTCTCTCTTTTTTTTTTGGGGGGGGGGTCTTTTTGTTTTCTTAGGGCTGCACCCATGGCATATGGAAGTTCCCAGGCTAGGGATCGAATCAGAGCTGTAGCTGCTGGCCTACACTACAGCCACATCAACGCCAGATTCAAGCCTTGTCTGCGGCCTACACCACAGCTCACAGCAATGCCGGATCCTTAACCCACTGAGCGAGGCCAGGGATTGAACCCACAACCTCATGGTTCCTAGACAGATCCATTTCTGCTGAGCCATGATGGGAACTCCTCTCTTTTTTAAAAAAATTTTTTTGGAGTCTAGTTGACTTACAACGTTGCGTTAGTTTCAGGTGTACAGCAAAGTGACTCAGTTGCACATACACCTATATCCATTCTTTTTTCCCATACAGGTTATTACCAACTATTGAGTAGATTGCCTTGTGCTCTATAGCAGTCTTTGTTGACCATCTGTTTTGTGTACAGTAGTGTTGATGTGTTGTTCACGCTTTGTCCCTGATGGCTAGAAAGTTTCTGGAAGGTAGTGGGTCCTCCGTAAGTAGGTGTCGCATGGGTTTGCCTGGCCTGCTTAGATTGTGCCTCGTTCTAGAATACTCTCCTGTGACCAGCCGTGTGGATCTTTGTATCTCTGAGCTGGCATGTGTTTACATTGTTGATTGTTAGGACAGCCGTCCTCAACTGGGCTGCTGCGACGTGAGGATGTGTTGCAAGTAATTTGTTAAATGGTAACAGTGGAAGTACCAAATAAAATTTTAAAGTTAAAAGTGAGCTATCAAAAAATTAAAACATTTTCTAGATGTTTGTGAAGTAATGTACATCTTGCTCACTGGTGTCACCATGTGTTTTCTTGAGGAGGAAAGGGGGTCGCTCTGTAGAGGCTGCTGGGGACAGGGCGTGCCCTGTGGCTTTTCTGCTCGCTGCGGCAGCCCTCATCTGTGTGTGCTGAGTGCTCCAGAAATGAACCCTAGCTCATTGGGGAATGCGAAATAAAGAGACAGAGAGGACAGCTGCCTCTCTAGATATTATATAAAACATCCCTTCACTTTATCATAGGATGAAATTTGGTCAGGCTATTTTAATCTTTTTAAAGGAGGATTGAGGGGTGGGGGGTGGGTAGTGATGCTGTTTGGCTCTGGGCAAGCTTCAGCCTTTGTAGGTTGTATAATTTTTAAAACAACTGTGTGTCGGGGACATTGATAACATAGGTTGTACCATTTGTCTTTTGTTTGTTTGTTTATTTAGGGCTGCACCTGCAACATATGGACGTGCCCAGGCTAGGGGTTCAATAGGAGCTGTAGCTGTTGGCCTATACCACAGCTCACTGCAATGCCGGATCCTTAACCCACTGAGTGAGGGCAGGGATCGAACCCACATCCTCATGGATGCTAGTAGGGTTCGTTTCTGCTGAGCCACGACAGGAACTGTCAGGCTGTACCATGTGTCAGGGTTGAAGTTGGAAGGACCTACCCTTGTTTACCCCATTTTATTTCCATTTAAGGCCCATCCTGCCCCTGCCCCTCTAAATGGCCCAACAGATGTGAACCTGTCAGAAACCCAACCCCATGCCTCTATTAAAAATAGGTTCATCTTGGAGTTCCTGTCGTGGCTCAGTGGTTAACAAATCCGACTAGGAACCATGAGGTTGTGGGTTCGATCCCTGGCCTCGCTCAGTGGGTTAAGGGTCTGGTGTTGCTGTGCACTGTGGTGTAGGTCACAGACAAGGCTCGGATCTGGCGTGGCTGTGGCTGTGGTGTAGGCCAGCAGCTGTAGCTCCAATTAGACCCCTAGCCTGGGAACTTCCTATATGCCGTGGGTTCGGCACTAAAAAATAAAAGACCAAAAAAAAAAAAAAAAAAAAGGTTCATCTTCTCTTTTCTTTTCACTCAGCTTCCATCTCTCTCTCTCTCTCTCTCTTTTTTTTTTTTTTTTTTTTTTTTTGGTGTTTTTGTCTTTTTAGGGCCTAACCTGCGGCATATGGAGGTTCCCAGGCTAGGGGTATAATTGGAGCTGTTGCTGCCGGCCTACACCACAGCCATAGCAATGCCAGATCAAAGCCTTGTCTGTGACCTACACCACAGCTCACGGCAACTCCAAATCCTTGACCTGCTTAGTGGGGCCAGGGATCGAACCCACAACCTCATGGTTCCTAGTTGGATTCGTTTCTGCTGTGCCATGACGGGAACTTCAGCTTCCCATCTTTTTAAGCCTCTGTTTGCTTTTTTTTTTTTTTTTTTTGCTAATGGCTGCACCTGCAGCATATGGAGGTTCCAGGCTAAGGGTCGAATTGGAGCTGCAGCTGCAGGCCTACACCACAGCCATAGCCACAGCAACACCAGATCAGAGAGTCATCTGGGACCTATGCCACAGCTTGTGGCAATGCAGGGTCCTTAACCCACGGAGCAAGGCCAGGGTTGGGAACTGCAGCCTCACTGTGTTGGGTTCTGTGAGCCACAACGGGAATCCCTTAATTTGCTTTCACTTCCTGGCCTCCTTATAACCCTCCTCAGTCTTGATTTTAGTGTATGACCTCTGACCTTCACGATCCACTGCTAGGATGACTTTCCTGGTTTCTTTCTTTGTTTTGCTGGGGTACTTCTTCCTGAAATGGGAGGTAAACATATTAAGATGTAAGGCCTGGTGTGTCTTTTTTTTTTTTTTTTGGTCTATTTGTCTTTTTAGGGCTGTACCCTCTGCATATGGAGGTTCCCAGGCTGGGAGTCGAATTGGAACTCTTAACCCACTGAACGAGGCCAGGGATCAAACCCGCATCCTCATGGATTGCTAGTTGGGTTTGCTAACCGCTGAGCCACGACAGGAACTCCCTGATGTGTCTTGAAATGTCTCTGGTCTTTCTCTCTTAGTTGGCGGTCTGGGAGTATGTAGGCGTCCAGGTTGGAAATCACCTCCTCTCGGGATCTTGGAATCTGTGCCCCTCTGGCTCTGCCTCCCAGCCTTGCTGTGGGGAATCCAGCATTGATGCTCTGTCCTGCTGTGTGAGACTCTTTTCCTTCTGGAAGCTTCCTGGATCTCCCCTGCATCCTCAGTGTTCTGATTTTCCACGGGGATGTGCGTAGGGTAGACGGGGCTCCTTTTTAAGCAGAAAAAATTTCTTGCAGATTCCAGGGCTGATTTAAAGGTTTAATATGGTCATATGTAAACATTTACCACTTAAAAACCAAGCACGAACTCCTTGTGCTTATGGTTCCTCCAATTTTAAAATCAAAATTGCAGATGAAATGTGAAGTCCCCAACCAACAAAACTCAGACAATGTGCATTGGCTGCGATGGTTGATGTCGCTCTTTCTGTGAGGGGAATTAGGGACAGTTTGGGGCAGCACGGGGTCTTTGGAGCGATGGCTTCTGGCTTCACTTGGTGTGAACAAATCATCTGGGCCTTCTTCTCATGAGCCTGCGATGGGAACACAATTCTGCTTGGTGATAAACACACGGCTGGCTTGGTTATTGGATGGTTGTCTGGACTCATCTTAGAATGACTGTGCCTGCTTACAGGAATGATGCTGAGTTATCATCAAAACAAAAACACGAATGTAAATATTTTCACAGAGCAAATGACACTACCCGCGTGGCCCCTGGCAGTCTGTGCGCCTCTGTTCTTTTCAGGTTTTCCGCCTGAGTTTCCGCGTGGGCCGTGGGAGAGAGGCGTTCTAGGGAGTGTGGGCTCTCAGAATAGGCCTCCCCATTCCCCTGACAGCTCTGTCCCCAGCACCCTAATTCCAGGGTCCTTCATGTCCCTGTTTTGGGGTGGGGACTGCGGAGAACCATGAACCACTGTCACTTGCAGGAAGCCCTCAAGCTGGATGTCGTGGGGCTTGAAAACCATCATCCATTTTCAAGCTCAGTGTTCCTGCCCCGTTCACTGCTGCGGAGAGAGGCCCGCGTTGGTGTTTTCTAACAGCTGACACCACTCTTGATGGGCGTCATGGTATAAATTTTCAGGCTGGTTAAAAGTGTGCATGCGTGTGTGTTTTCAGGGCAGGCTGGTGGCATTGCGGGTTCACAGTACCCAGTTGCATCACTGGGCCCTGGGGCCTGAGCCTGGGGTGGTAGCAGGCCCGGCTGAGGTTCTCAGCGTGCTGCTGTGAGTCCCCTTCTTGCTTAGGGCTGGGGTGCCGGAGATGGCTTCGCTCTGACCTTCCCATTGCTTTGTGAAGGGTCTTTGAGGTCCCAGGCCTGCCCTCTGTCACTTGTGTTTCTCCAAAACCTCGGGCGCTCGAAACCCGCATCTTCTCTTTACCTTTCTCTTCTCCCTCTTGCCACAGCCAGTTCATCTCCAGATTCCATCTCTTTTTCCCTTCCTGTTTTATCACTGTTTAAAATCTGTTCGTTCTTGCCACAGCTCGCATCCCAGTGCTGGTACCTCCCACCGGGATCCCCCCTCCTCCCTCCGTGCTCTGTCCAGACCCTCCTGCTGTGCCACCAGCTCTGCCAGCAAGTCCCACCCTTGCCCTGGAGCCCCCAGTGGCTGTAGTCTCTGCAGGCTGAGGCAAAGCTAACAGCCTGACGGCTGATGGATTTTATTCGTCTTTTACCGTATTATAAGGACTTGTAGACCCACTTCAAAAATTAGGATATTTATATATTATATTATATATAATGGGGAGATAAAAATCTGTATTTTTAACTTTTCTGAAAACTTGGAACATCTGGCAACACTGAGCCTGTGTTCCTAAAAGATGACATGAATTGGGAAAGGAAGTTTTCTTGCTGCCTTTCCTTGGGCCTATTTTCTCTTGTTTGCCACACTCCCCAATACTCCTTATAGTACCCCACCTGCTATGGCATGGGTTCAGTCCCTGACCCAGGAACTTCCACAGGCCACAGGCTTGGCCACTCCCACCCCCAGTATTAAATAGCAAATAAACACAGGATTCTATGCTTGATACTAGATCAGTCTTTTCTTCCCACTTGTACTTCCATGGCGAGTCTCTGCGTCCTCATCCAGGCTTCGGTTTTGGCATCACCAGCCTTCGGAACGTCCCTGGCTTCACAAGGGCTCCAGGCACATAGGCCGAACCTGACCTCCTCCTGGCCTCTGATGGAAGTGGGTGGGGGTAATGAGAAGCTCATGGTTTGATAGAAAATGCTGATGCCTAGTGATTTGTTATAATTAGCTGGCGAGAGAATACTTAGTTTGCAGCAGCTTTCCCACTTAGAAAGCCAAGCTCAGGGTTTCCCAGCCACATGCTCTCGGGACATGGCAACGACCTTGCCATGCTGGGGGTTTTCTTTACTCCAGTCAGGCTCCTTTGAGAGGGGACGGGGCTTTGCTTTGTCTGGACCAGAGGGTGAGTGAACTCCCGGGCTGTCCCATCCAGTGGAGTGAAAGGCCCTGTGTTTCTGCTGTCCGGTACAGCAGCCACTTGCCGCAGGTGGCACCTGAGCCCTGAAATGTGGCTAAGGTGACCGAGGAACCGAATTTTTAATTGTGTTTCATCTTAGCAAATACCACATGTGATATTAAATACAGCATGTGCTTGCCAAGTGGACAGCCCAGATCCCAGGGCTTGGGGAACAGGGGTCGGTTGCAGCCAGTGCCTGCGGGAGAGCCCGGTGTGCTCGTAAAGAGAAGACAGCTAATTACAGAGGCTCCTGTGGGTGCGACGCTACGTGGCTGTGCAAGTAAAAGCCTGTCGGCCCGAATTTGGCAGGGTCTCAAAGCCAGATGGCATTTGCAGGGAAACCCATGGCTGTTCTGATCAAGGCGTTATTCACTTATTCTTTTATCTCCTTGAAGAATAGCAGACACAGAGCTCCCTGTAGCTGTGATTCCTCGAGCAGTTTCTATATTCTGCTTCCTCTGCTTGATTTCATGAAATGGTGACATAAATACATACTTTGGTGACATAAATATGTACTTTGTGGCCAAATCGTATATACATGCTGAATCCCCAAATGACTGTCTTGGGGAAGGGGTGTGGAAATTTAGGGGGAGGCCCTGGACGGTTACACAGATAGAAACTTGTGGGTTTCATTTTGTCGTGCTGCCTTGGCTCTTCTTGAATAGAGTCAGCCGAACCTGGCTCTGGGTGTGTTGGCCTCCACAGGGGTTATTAAAGCCACTCTGGGCTGTGGATGTAGCAGAGTTAGCCTTGAGCCTCATGTGCTAGAGTGTGTGTATGACGTGTGCCCGGCTCTGGTCCAGAGGCTGGATCACTGCAGCTTCAGCATCACTGGCCCAGGAGGGTCCGTGAGGTCCCTCTGTGATTCGTCCACACTGCGGCTTCCCCGCTGCCATCTGTGCTCCTGGGCTGCCCGTTGCTCTGTAATCTAATGTGTTTCTTTGTTGGCGTTTCAGTTCCTTTCACTGTGAAAAGCCTGATAGATCCTTGAGGGCTGTTCCGCTGTCAATTTGTGGTTCCCAAATGACTTCTCTCTTCCTCCCCCAGTCTTCCTTTCAGCCACAATTTCAAATATACCATCAAATAGGAAGTCAGGCAGAGGCAGCATCGGGGTAAGAGGATGCCAGCGTGGAGGGGACGCGATGGCCTGGGAGACTGGTGCCCACACAGGGAAGCAGTGTGCCCATCCAGGGCAGTCTTTCCCAGTGTCCTGAATGAGCAGATTACAGCCTTGCCATCCCCCAGCCTCCTCTTCCTCCCGATGGAGGCCACATCTGTATTCTTCTCCCTGCTCAGCGCCAGGGAGGGCTTAAAAACAGCCCCTCATGTGAAACCGTAGCTCTGGTCCAGTCTGAGAGACAGACTGGCTGGATGGAGGTGTGGGATGAATGGCTTCTGGAGAGGGAGGGAAAAGCCACAGCAGCTCAGCCAGCTGTAAGCGGAGGGCAGTGATGCTGTGTTCATTGCCTCCTGTGCACTGAGTCTCTAGGGCTTGGCAGAGACTACGGTCAAATAGTCCCGAAGGCAGATAAGCACCTCCCCCCCCCCCCCCACCGAACTGCTTTTCTGACATCTTGAGAAGTCAGGTGATTATGTTTTTTTTCTTTCTTTTTTTAAATAGCTGCACCTTTGGCATATGGCAGTTCCCCGGTCAGTGGTCAAACGAGCTGTAGCTGCAGCCACAGCCACAGCCACAGCCACAGCAACACCAGATCCAAGCTGCATCTTTGACCCACACTGCAGCTTGTGGCAATGCTGGATTTTTAACCCCCTGAGCAAGGCCAAGGATCGAACCCCCATCCTCACGGAGACGACATCAGGTCCCTAACCTGAGCCATAATGGGAACTCAATTATGTTTTAATGTTACTCCTATCGCTGCTCTACAGCAAGAAGCCTTCTTTCCCAGTTCTGAGGTCATGAGAATTTTCTGAGATATGCTTTTTTTCATCTTTTGTTAGTATCATTAACATGCTTAAAAAAGATGTGAACCTTAATAAGACGAAGATGCTAGACTTGCCCCTCTACTCTAGGTTCAGTTTTCCTTCTGCCTTATCTGAGCTTTTCCATTTGGATTGCAGGTCTTACAGGAACGGCAACGATCATCAGCATCCCTGTTTATAAGGGTTTCAGGAGCCCCGTGTCAGGAGCTCCTAAACATACATACACATATCTCTTATTATTTCCCAGTAGTAGATCATATTCCTCAGTTTCCTCAAACATGTGGATCCTCATTATTGGAGCAGGAGAAATGATGGTTGAGCCCTATGAGTTAGGAAATGTGTTTTACTAGAAAAGAAATACTCAAGAAATCAGCCTTGCCCCAGAGGACCAAGGTGAGGCAGCTGGCACAGAGCGGCTAAGCCCAGGTGGACGCACAGGTGTCCCCCGACAGGTCACTCTCTGGCTTCTGCAGGCACTCCTCGGCCATCCCTGTGGCTGGGATGAGCAGCCATGCAGGTGACACCTCATGGGAAGGGGACATGCAAAATGATAGCACTCTCCTCAGCATGATGGAATCTCCACTTTCTCAGAGGTGATGGGTGGAATCGGGAGAGAGAGGCAGCGAAGGTCCACTAAGGGTTGGAGGTACAGATTCCAAATCGGTGTGGTCTGTCACCACCACATGGTAGCTGGACGCTCCTGCTCTCTGTGATGGACTGGACATCTCTGGCTGCGGGACATTAAACTTGACTCACAACAATAGGGTTTCACTGGAGGGTAGGTGGCCTTCAGAGGAGGTTTGACTGGGTGACCTGGGCGATGCTATCCAGAACCTTCTTTTCTTATTTCTCCCCACTGCCCACGGTGAGTCAGACCCTCGCTTGGTGGTTACGTGACAGCGGCCAGCACCTTCTTGGTTCTGAGCCTCCTCAGCCCGCTCTCGAGCAGGGATGCTTCTGTTCAGAGCTTCTTTACCCACAGCCCCCACTGGGCTCAGCTGAGTCCGTGGCTGGGGCTGGGATGGTGCTGACCCAAGACCCCTCGCCTCAGCAAACATGTGGTGGAATCAGGTTTTCCCAGACCCAGAGCAGGGCAGGGAGATGCGGACTCCTGAGAAAAGGTCAGGTCATCGCCAAGGGAAGGGAAGATGTGAAATAGGAAACTGCACCCCTTACCTCTCTTCCTGGAACCTGCCCCCCCCCCCCCGCAAGTACTTACTTCATTTGCAAAATAGCATTGACTTTCTACCACTTTATGACTCAATTTTACATCTCTTTTGCTCCCCACTCCTCCGTCACTTCCTTTTTCTCCTTCCCCTGCCTGCCTCTTCTTCCTTTTTCTTCTGTTTCTCCCTTTTTATCTCCTCCCTCCCCTTTCTCCTCGTCTCTTCTTCCCCCTTAATTTGTCAGCACCCCTTAATGAATGATCTAGTTATCTCTCGAACTCAACTAAATTGATTTTGTGCAGTGTAGTCTCTCACTAAATAGCATGTCTTCCCGTTTGCTTCCCCAGGAAGAAGAAATGCCGGATGTTGAAATTGACATTGATGATCTGCTTGATGCAGACAGTGAGGAAGAGAGAGCTTTAAAATTACGGGTAAGCCGCATTCAAAATCTAGAACCTTTGATCACGGATGCTGGGATCCGCTTGGGTCTCCAGAGCCTGGCTTGCCCTGATTCTGCCCTGGGTGATATTTGCACCAGCACTAATGGTGCTGCAGAGAGAAAGCGCTGAAATACTGAGTATTCACCCTCATAAACTACATTCCTGGCAACAAATTGACTGTAGTCAATTCTTTTTTTTTTTTTTAGGGCCGCACCCATGGCATATGGAAGTTCCCAGGCTTGGGGTTGAATCAGAGCTACAGCTCCCAGGCTTTGCCACAGCCGCAGCAGTGCCAGATCCCAGTCACATCTGTGATCTACACTGCAGCTCGCGGCAATGAAGGATCCCTAATCCACTGGTTGGGGCCAGGGATCGAACCCACATCCTCGTGGCTACCAGTCAGGTTTGTTACCACGGAGCCACAATGGGACCTTCTCTATAGTCAGTTCATAAAGCACTTTACAGATACAAATTTCTCCAGCCTCCTCTTCCTGGGAAAGAGAGATGGTTCTGCCTCCAAAGAATGAAGGCAAAATGAAATTTATGTTCATTTGCCAGAGAAGGAAGTGATGTCCCACAGTTGTATGAGCAGTGGGGGCTACTGAGCCAGAACTGGAGCATCTAAACCCAGGATTCTGGCCTTGCAGTTGTAGATTACATCATTCATGAACTTAACTTCTGGATAAGCTTCTCTACTATATAATTCTCGTTAGTAAAGTATCTTTTATTGGCGTATGCTCACCTGGTAGAAATGGATGTTGAGATGTCCCGTGTTTCCTTTGTTCAGAGCAATACAATATTTATTTCCTTTCCCCAAGGAGGTCAAGTCTATCATTTTAAAATCTACATTTAGGGGTTTCTAAAGCCAATTAACCTTCGGCTGGCCCTTGTTCTTAATATTCACCGGTAATTACTGTTAATGGCTGTGGGTTATCACCGGCGCATGTGATCACTGAAGGTAAGTAAAGGGCACAGTTTAATGTGTTCATGTGTCTAATGTGTTAATAATTATTAGTGTCCCTTGAGTGGTGAGTCTCAGTTTAAGGATTTTTTTCTTGCTGGTAAATTTAGTTGGGAGATGATAGCATCCTGATTATGAACGCTACAAGAAAAGGCACCAGTTCTACAGAAAATGTAAAGCCATACATTTTTTTTCTCTTAAAAGTGAGATTGAAAGGGGCTTTAACTGCCATCAGGTCACCTCCTTTGGTTCGCAGGTGAACAACTGAAGCCTGCGGAGGTGTGGCCAGCTGCTTTGTGGTTGAATCACAGCCAGGCCCTGGTTCTGCACACTCTGTGATTGTCACCATCTCACAGGCTGCCTCAGCTTAGGTGTATCCAGTTGTTATTAACCAAGTCAGCAGCCCAGAGGACAGGTGTGTGTGAGTGTGTGTGTGTGTGTGTTGTGTTGCGTGTCTTCTGAAGAGTGCAAGGCATGCCTACAAATGAATAGTACAACTTTCTGTATTTTCAGAGGCCAATGAATGCCAAAATAAAGAGTGATTCTAAAGAGTCAAAATGAAATCTTGATTTACCATACTAAGAATAATACTAGAAAGATGAAATCATTTTTGATTCGCTTTTAAAATGATGTGGAATTTTAAAATAAGACTTCTGTGTATTTCATTCTAGGAAGCTCTCGTAGACTGCTACAAGCCAACAGAGGTAAACAAATCGCTTTTCCTAAATGCCAAGTTTGAATAGGTTTTTATTAAATCAATTTGTCTGTTGTTAAAGCTAAACCACAGTAAGTGGGTTTGATTGTGTGTGTACTCAGTAGACATTATTATCCATAAGTGAAGTGCATGTGTTTGAATAGCACTTACTTTCTTATTTGTAAACCTAAATGTGTCTGGTTCTGGAAGACTTAAAACTAATGGAGTTGGGTGTATTTCCTGCTTTTATATGAAAGCCAAACTTCAAAGGAAATTGTGGGAGGGTTTGGAAGTATTTTAGCAAAAGTTTCAGATTTATAACTGGAGAATACATTCTATTAGTGTATAGGTATATATTTTTTAAAAGCTTAAAGCTGATTCTGTCATTATTTAACAGTGGCCTTTATTGGAAAGATAAAGTTTATGCTTTTTTGGATATTTGTCGAGTGTCTAAGTGTTGATGTAAAAAGCAATGGATGTCAGTTCGAGTAGGTCAGTAGGTCAACGCATTTAATGTCTACTCTATTGACCAAAGGAATAACAGTTTAGAAATTAAGGATTTGACTAGTTATGAAAATATTGGTCAAATACTTTCAGTTTGTTCCTGCAATAAATCAGAGAAATTAAAAGATGCATCAGATGTTTTGTAGTCTATTTCCAACATCAAAGCAATGGTGGTAGGACTTCTTAGAAGTAGGGTTATTACAGAGTGAGAGGAAAGCAGCTTTTTAAGAGTGTAAAATTTTAATAAGTGGGGAGTTTTAGGGTCATTTGGTTTGATGCCAGTTACTTATTTGAGCTTTATTTTTATAATTTCCTGTTTTCCTTGATATTGATTACATGCTATATCCATAGAGATTTTTAATTGTAATTTTAGTTATTAAAATATATACTTTGAATCAACATATTCATAATTTTCAAAGCCAAAAATACCATTAGGTTTGTGAAGAAAACGTAACAGTGTTTTTCCCACTCCTAGTCCCCTCCCTGTAGGTGTATATTTTATATCTATAGGCTATATTTATATATTTTTATACCACAACTTTAGCCGTTTCTCTGCTATTTACTCTTGTTTCTTAAATGTGCATTTACTACTTTTTTTCACTTACTGACTTAGGAGGGAATGTGGTGGATCTCTCACGCTCCACACAATTCATTGCCCTTCATCCCCTCAATAAAGTTATATAACAGTATTGTGTTAACTCCGTAGTCAAGATGAATAGAAAACATTTTCACTGCTAAGTCCAACAGTAAAGTATGACCATGGCTTCTTTCTTGTATAGCCATTTGCTTTTCCTGGAGTTGATAACTACCTTGCCATTTATTTTGTCTAGTGCCTGTTGATATTTTTTGTTGAACTCTCAAATATCTTTACCAAACTTGAAATATATTTTCTGTGTGCTTAAATAATCATTGCTATCCCCCCATTGTCAAGCTTTCTTTCTTTTTTTTTTTTCTTTTTTTGTCAGTCTTTCTTCTTGGACTCCCTTAGCGACAATCTATAGAACTTACTCTTTGAGTAGCTATTGTCCTGAGAATTCAGTTCAGAGCTGTGCTATGTTAGATGCTTTGTTTCTTAAATCCCAGTCTTTCCCATTTTAGATGGAGTACATCATCCAGTGGCTTTTTGTGAAAGGATGCATAAAAGGTGCAATTTTCTGAAATGTATGAACCTTGAATATATGAAGATGTATCTTTTTGTGTGTGTGTCTTTTTAGGGCTGCACCTGAAGCATATGGAGGTTCCCAGGCTAGGGGTCAAATTGGAGCTGTAGCTACTGGCCTACATCACTGCTCATGACCATGCCGGATCCTTAACCCACTGAGCGAGGCCAGGGATTGAACCTGCAACCTCATGGTTCCTAGTCGGATTCATTTCCATTGCGCCATGGTGAGAACTCCATGAAAATGTATCTTGATCAATAGTTTGAATGATGTAGAATTCCAGGTAAAATTCATTATTAAACCTCAATTTTAAAGGCATTGTTCTATTGTTAAATTACTTCTATTGTTAAGAAGTCTGATGCCATTTCCAGTCTCAGACTTTTTAAATAACATATTCTTTTCCCTTCAGTTAACTTTTAGGATTATCTCCATATTTTGAAATTTTAAATGATATGCTCTAGAATGTGTATTTTTCTATTCATATGCCAGGTACTTTGTAAGCTCTTTTAGTCTGAAGATTTATGCCTTTCAGTTCTTCAAAACTTGTCTTTTATTATTTATTATCTTTATTAATTTACCCCCCTCAGTATTCTATATTTTTGGCTCTGTTATTTAGATATTACATCTTCTGGATGGAGCCTCTGATTTCTTATCTTTTCTCTTTCGTTTTTCCATCTCCTTGATCTTTTGTTCTAGTTTCTGAAAGATTTCCTTGACGTTATCTTTTAGCCTTTTTTACTGATATTTTAAAATTTCAGCTACCATATTTTTAATATTCAAGAGCCCTTTCTTGATGACTGTTCATTGTTTTGTTTAGTATGTTTTTATGTTATGAATGCATTTATTCCCCCTTTCTCTGAAAATATCAATCACGTGTTTTATTTTCTTTGTGTTTGTTTTCAAGATTATTCTGCTTTCTACATTTACCTCTGTTTTCTCTGAATTGCCTTTTCTTCTGTCTGTTTTTCTCTGTCTTAACTGATTCAGGTCAGTGTACCCATTTTTGAATGTCAGGACCCAGTAAACTGATTGGAATCTGTATGTGTGAGCACAGCTTGTCCATTGGTGGGTCTCACCATGGAGGGACCAGGTTGCAATTCAGAGTTTTTGTGTTGTTGGTTGTGTGTGTGTATAGAGCAGAGGTCCATCTTAAACTGTCACCATTTGGACATGTCTTTTCTGGAGAGGTTTTTTTTTTTTTTTTTTTTTTTTTTTGAGTTTGACCCTGTAAACTCCTATCTGAGGGTTAATAATTCGACTTCAGGCTTTTTGGAAATGAGGATGAGAAGCAGGCAAGAAACCTCACCATTTAGCTCTTTGGGGACCAGAACTCCTTTATTTAGAATTAGTTGAGAAATTAATATGAGTTAAAACAATTAGATATTTGAAGAGTATCAAATTGTTTTGAAGGGTTAGACAAGCACAGTAGGATTGTAGTCAAGAAAAGTGATGGATTTTGCCAGTGAATTGACATGGGATGTGGGGGTGGGGAATTTTTGCTGAGAGCGGATCCAGACTGGTGAGTGGAAACGTGCCATGTGCTCCCCTTATCATTCCCTTTTTCTTCAGTACTTCTGGGTGGAGAAGTTCCACGTGTTGGTATTTAGGTGGGAAAGAGTGGATATGCAGAAGTGCCCTTCTCCCCGTCGCCAGGTTTTGCAGTGTCTAGGGAGCAAAGCATTTGCACCATGAACAATGGTTAGATGAAACGGAGGGTCTGGTTCTCCGGAACAATAGTGTTTCCCCTCTGGTCTCTCTAAGGATGTTTATGAGGTGAAAGGATGTGATATTTGAATGTCGCTCAGAGTTCCAAAGGAAGAAAGAAAGAAAAGGTGCTGGAATTGACAAGTGAGATTCTTGGGTTCCTTGTTGAGCTTATGGTTTCTAGGGATGGAGATAGTGTACATGGCTGAGGAACTTCAGTCAAGCTCATCGATCAGTTAAAGGATCGTTTCAGAAATTTTGGGTAGTTTTGCCTTTGAGCTTATGTGCATAAGAAACAGATTTTACTGGCACCTGGATAGTGATGATAAAAATAATAGCTTATGTTTCCCCAGAGCTCTGGAGTTCACATTGTGGTAACAAGCGTTCTCTTATTTAATCCTCACAAGCATCACTTGAGGAAGAGAATTTGGGTAACTTGCCTAAGACCCCGCAGCAGTGAGCAGAGAGCCCGGGACTCATCCCTGAGTTTCTGACGTCGCATCTCCTGCTCTTTCTTTCCATCCTGCCACTCTTCCTAAGCTGCTTGACTCGGTAGGACATTTAGGGCATTAAAGGACTTTGTCTTATCTCAGCTAAATGCCTGACAATTAATGATGTTCCTTTTCAAGTAGCCATCTCTGGAGGTGCTATTTTTTGATCAAAAGAATTTGACATACAATTATTACGCCACTTTGAAGTTAGAAATATGAGGAAGCCGTCTTTGCTGAATCAGACACATCTATTTATAGTCTCTTTGCAGAGGAGGGGGTTTTGGGTGGAAAGAAGGCTGGACTTAGACTCCAGAGTCTTTTACCAGTGCCAGCATGAAACGTGTGTTGGCTTGAAGCAATTTTCTCAAGCTCTCTGAGTGTCCATTTCCTCCTTTATGAAATGGAGGTGATAATAACCACCTCGCTGGGTTTTAGTAGGGCTGTCTGCCACGATGATAATTTTAGTCATAGTTACGACAACAAGAGCTATATTGTTACTAAGCACATGCCAGGCACTGATCTAACGACATGTGTTAACTCATTTCATCTTCCAGACAGAGCCATGAGCCATGAGGTTGGCCCTAGGATCATCAGTTAAAGAGTTTGAGACATTGAAAAGGCTCTGGGAGTTCCCGTCGTGGTGCAGCAGAAACGAATCCGACTAGGAGCCATGCGGTTGCGGGTTTGATCCCTGGCCTCACTCAGAGGGTTAAGGATCTGGCGTTGCTGTGAGCTGTGGTGTAGGTCACAGACGTGGCTTGGATCCCACATTGCTTCGGCTGTGGTGTAGGCTGGCAGCTGTAGCTCTGATTCGACTCCTAGCCTGGGAACCTCCATATGCCACAGGTGCAGCCCTAAAAAGCAAAAAAAAAAAAAAAGAGAAAAAAGAAAAGGCTCTGTAAGTTGCCTGAGGTGACGTAGTTAATAAGTGAGAGTAGTAGGAAAGCATATAACATAAAGCTTGGTACATGCTAGTTGAATCCCATCCTATATAAGGCAGTACTTCTCCATATTAAATACATGTTAAATATGCAAAATGCCCAAATTAACTGATAGTAGTATTCTTGGTTTTGAAAAAAAAAATTAAATTTTAGAAAATTGTACTGGAGTATAGTTGACTTACGATGTCACGTTAGTTTCAGCTGTATAGCAAAAGTGAGTCAGTTATACATATACATGTGTCCATTCTTTTTCAGATTCTCTACCCATACAGGCTCTAACAGAATATTGAGTAGATTTCACTATGCTATGCAGTAGGTCCTTGTTATCTGTTTTATATATGCTAGTATGTATATGTTAATTCCACCCTCTGAATTTATCCCTCCCTCCACTGTTTCCTCTTTGGCAACCCTAAGTTTGATTTGAAATCTGTGAGTTTGTTTTTATTTTATAAATAAGTTCATTTGTATCATTTTTATTAGATTCCACATATAAGTAATATCATATGATATTTGTCTTTCTCTTTCTGACTTCACTTAGTATAATAATATCTAGGTCCATCCACGTGGCTGCAAATGGCATTATTTCGTGCTTTTTTTTTTACGACTGAGTAATATTCCATTGTATATGTGTACCACATCTTCTTTCTCCAATTCTCGGTTGGCGGACAGTTAGGTTACTTCCATGTCTTGGCTATTGTAAATAGTGCTGCAGTGAACATTGGGATGTCTGTATCTCTTTGAATTATGTTTTTCTCCAGATATATGCCCAGGAGTGGGATTGCTGGATCATACGGTAGTTCTATATTTAGTTTTTTTAAGGAATGTCCACATGGTCCTCAATAGTGGCTGCACCAATTTACGTTTCCACTAACAGTGTAGGAGGGTTCTCTTTTCTCCACACCTGCTCCAGCATTTATCGTTTGTAAACATTTTGATGATGCCATTCTAACTGATGTGAGGTGATGCCTCTTGTAGATTTGCTTTGCATTTCTCTAATAGTGATAATGATATTCTTGTGTAATTCAATTTGAAGAGTAGACTGTAAAGAATCTGCTCATTTCACAGCTCAGATCTGGTCTTGCTGTGACTGTGGTGTAGGCTGGCAGCTGCAGCTCCGATTGGACCCCTAGCCTGGGAACATCCATATGCTGCAGGTGCAGCCCTAAAAAGACAAAAAAAAAAAAAAAAAAAAAAAGAAGAAAAAAGAAAGAAAGAAAGAAAACACAACAGTATGATTGTAGTCACCACACAATCATGCATTAGTGGTTGACTAGTAAGAATACTGTTTGAATTTTTTCCTCTTGAGTAAATGCCAATTTTAATGTAGTTGATGTTGAAATACAGCTGATTTAAAGGTAGAGAAAGGATGTTTACGGTGTAAGAAAAGGAGGGATTTTGTTCTGGATTCAAAGGATCTTAGTGGACATCATAGAAGCCAGGGAGGGGGTGTCGAGGCCAGTGAGCCAGGCTAGGGAGGTTCTTCTTGTGCTTCTCACTCTCCCTTCGCATGGCTTTCAAATCTTAAGATCACATAGGAGCCTTTCCATTGTACCACGATAATAAACAGAAAAGGCATTTAGTATAGGCTTGAGGGCATCTCTCTTACCATTTGTTACGGGGATTGCCAGACCAATCTATGGACTTTCAGAAACCTCTTTTTATAGTTAAGGTGGCTGTGCTGTTGCTCTCTGATAAATGTCAGATTTTTCTTCCTGGGATTGATTTTGTTTTTGTGAAATAAAGGTTGAGGTATTACCTATCATCTTAGCACGCGGAGCCTGTAAATTGATACACATCAGAGGTTCATGCAGAATGACTAAGTCTGTGAGTAGGTGGTGAATGGCATGTCTGGGTCCCCGTAGTCAGCTGGGTCGTGGAAATGACAGGTGTTGATGCAGAAGAGAGACATCTAATTATTGTTTGCCAGGAGGAATTGACCAGTGTTTTCAGAGAGGCAGGGCTGCTCAGTTGTTCGTCCTGTGTTTGAGGTAGGAAGGCAGATTCTCCTTGGCTTTGGTGTCACAGTGATTGCGTCTTACTTGTCTGATAGGCTTTGGTGGTAGCCATTGTCAATTCATCCTACACACCTCAGCTCTCTACCCAGTTAGCATCTTAACCTGCCACTTAAATTGTTGTTCAGTTTATGCGTACATGGAAGTACTCCCAGCCCCTGATTGCTCAGCTGATTGCAGCGGAGAGAAAATATAAACTGAAAGAAGCTTAGTGCGTGACTAGCAGAGGCACGACTTGGCATTTCGCTATGTTCTCTTTATTCATTTGCTCAACAAATGATGTCTATTGAACATCTATATGCCTGTAACTAATCTAGGGTCTCAGAGAGGGCAGTAAAATGAAAGTGTGTTCATTTTAAAAATAATCTCTGAGGCCACAGCCAACTATGGTGAGAATTTCAGTGCTCAAAGAATATTAAAATGGGAATAAAAGATCAGAAATGCCATGGTGTCAGCCTAGCCCATGGTTCTTTAAGGTAGGAACCAAATTGCTAACAGAGAGTGATTTTCGGGGATCTGTATTTGCTAGAGAAAGCCGGGGAGGCAGCCATTTCACTTGTTTAATGGGTCTGAAAGCCTGCATGCAGGGAGATCTTTTCATCTGGCTTCTCCTGGGGTTTCCTCAAAAAAGACTGCAGTGTGGGGTTGAGACGAGCCATAGTACTTGAGTTTCTGCCAGATTAATGAGCTGAAATCCTCTCTTTGAAAGCTGTCACTTTTCAAAATGCCACTTCTGAAAAGTAAGAGAATTGGGAACTTCCCCCCAAAAAAGACCAGAAAAATGAGAGCCACATTCTAGTGGTTGGACATTGGCTATGAGAGCCTTGTTTTGGTGCAGTTAGGCGGGTAAGTATTAAAGATTTGGGATTTATTAACCAGAAACACGGGAAGCTTTACCTAGGAGCCAAAAGGATTTTGGTCCCAGTGTGTTAGTTGCTCATGCTCTTCCGTTAGGGGCTCTGGATGCTCCAGGTCGCCTCTGCCTGGGAAAAAGAGCCAGAATGTGCTGGACCTGGCATTTGGACTTAAGTTAGAGCTGACATCCTGTGCTCTGTCTACGTCTCACTGCCTTTCTCTGAATTCGTACCAGGTGAGCATAAGCTCTACCTTGGAGTATTTATAGATCTGATTAAGTTTGTCTTCATTGAGAAAAATCAACCCAGAAGTGTTAGGTGAGCTTGCCAAAGACATTCGGTCATGGAGCAAAGCTCTGCATTTATTTCCTGGCTTGTTCAGGACTCTTTGCAAAGGCAGGGAAGAGTCCACAACACCATTCGCACTTCGGACATCAAGTGCAGGTTCTGGGGTCCCCAAAACCATAGTCGTGTTTGAGAATTTGCTGGAAGGACCCACGGAACTCACTGAAAGTTGTCATACTCACCGTTAAGGTTTATTACAATGAAAGGCCGCAGATTAAAATCAGCCCAGGGGACAGATACATGGGGCAGAGAAAGTTCCCAATGCAGAGCCTCAGGCTCTCCTCTCCCAGTGGAGGCATGGACAACGTTGATTCTCTCAGTGGTGATGTGTGACCATATGTACAGAGTAGCCAATCAGGGAAGCTTACCTGAGGCTGCATGTCCTGAGTTTTTACTGGGACTTGGTCACATAGGCATAGTTGACTGCTCAGTGGCTAACCTCGGTCTCCAGCCCCTCAGGGTATGGAGCTGATAGCACCTGACTCAAAGCACCACCCCCACCCCCCATAAATCACAGTGTGAGATTCTCTTGCATGGTCTAGGGCCCCCAGGTAAACAAGGACACTTTTATCAGGGAGGCTGTCCAAGGGCTTAGAGCTTGCCTCTCAGGATTCAAAGGCAAAGACCAGAGCTCCTTTTGGGCAAATTTAAATTCTTTACTACACTCTTAGAAGCAGGATCCCCATGAGAAGGATGATAATGATGATGATAAAAATAATCGTGATAAAACATTAGGAAAGAAGGAGGTGCCATTATAGGAAGAGCCACAGGATCTTCCCTTTGGATGCTGTTCCTCCCACGAATTGATGATGGTTATTTTTATCAAAGACTCAGTGGAGGAGGTACTGGCCTTAGAGGGCAGTAGACCTTTAAATGATTGGCATTTGCCAATGATTGACTGTGATTGTATGGCCTTTTGTTTTTCCATTAAACTCAGAATGAATGATGTTGTTTTTAAAAGCTGATCAACCCTGTACTAAAAACAACTCTATATTGTCTTCTTAGGTTTAGACGTATCTAGACAGAAGAAACAATATGAGTTAGAGGCAATTTGACACATGGCTTTTGGTTTTCTATGTCTTTACCAAAGGGAATCGCCACAACAACAAAACAAGTCTCAAACAGTTTAGAAATGAAGTTTTTTCATTTGGACAAGATTCAGGTACTTGTAGCAAATAATACGGTCCTTCAGAGATAATGGGACCACTGAGGAAATTACTTGCGATCCCTTACTGATGAGAAAGTGAGAGATTACAATTTGCCGAATTTACTCCACTGATTATTTACTGAGGTTGGATTACTTGTGTGGACTTTATGTTGTCTGAATTGCCCGTGTATATATTGTGAGAGACCCATCAGTAAGGGAAGGAAGAATTAAATGCCGGTAAGGTTGAATCTGTCTGGGGCAAGTGAACTCTTCTGCTGCATATAAACGAATGCTAGAGTTTGGGTACAAAATAAATTAATCTAAGAGCAGCGGTCTGGATCTCTAAAACAGATAAATGGGACCGCTCTCACCAGCCGAACAAATGAATCTTTAATGGCAGATAGTCAAGAAAATAAATGGATACATCGTGTCAGTGGTTTTCACTTAAGGGAAAGGGAAGCAGGATGCCGTTGAGACCTTCAGGAATTTATGTTGGCAGAAGTCATTATAAGCACAGCGGGCACAAACCTTTGCCCAAACCAGAGTCATAAGCCTCTTTTCAGATAATGAAAAGTAGGATCAGTTCTGGTGTGTGTGCTCTGTCAGCAAAGCAACCCCTCTAAACACTCCCCGACTCCAGAGGAGGGAGAAGGGAGGTATTTCAGTGACGAGTGACGAGGGCGCATGCGGTGCTGAATGACAGCAACTGCGGGGAGCAAATCCTGGCGTCACACAGGGACGGGGTCGCCCCTGAAGCTATGTTTGTCAGGGTTGACTCACTGTCTGTCCCTGTCGCCTCCTGTGTGACCTGGATGGACAAGCCTTACTGGGTGATTTCTAAATACTTAGCTGGTTCTTGGGCTGAGGGCATTTTGCCATCGGGATCAGTTTCGGGGGGTTACCAGCACGTTTGAAAAAAACGTACGAACTACTTCCCCTTCCATTGTTCTCGTGTATCTAAACTTCGCGGGATCTAGAAATTCTTCTCCTGGAGCCTGGTGACTGTGGTTCACAATATTGCATTTGAAGGTTGGAGGTTTGAACATTGCTAAGAAGGTAGAACCTGAAAGTTTTCATCACGAGAAAAAAAATGATGTGTGGCGATAGATGTTAACTAGATATAACTGTCAGGATTATTTTACAGTGTATACATGGATCGAGTGTTATGTTGTACACCAGAAATGAAGAGTGTGTCCATTATAGCTCAGTTTTTTAAATAAGAAATTCTTCGTTCTTTCTCACCTGATCACGACTCGCCTGATGCCCATGTTATTGGTTGAACGTCAAGCTCTTTGGAAGTGTCAGGTAGCAGCATAAGATGCGTGAGAGGTGACTTGATTTGCCAACATTTGGCAGTAAAGCCCAGGACCAGGAGCAGATGGCCCCTGTGAAAGTGCATTTGTAAGAAATAACTGGTGCATTGATTGGGGCGATGAAGAGGAGGCTTGCACCCCAACCCCCATCCCAGTCTCCAGACCTGGGCCCTGCTGTTTCTCCTCACCCCCGCCTGGACTCTGTGTAGGGGTGGGTAGTATTTTTGGACAGGCATAGAGCATCCAGAGTTCTGCTGGATGCCCTTTACGGGAACTAGCGTGATCACACAACCACGGTGGTTGGCGACACCATTCACTGAGCCACGGTTTTAAGCATTTCTTGGGTAAGCTCTTTGGTCAGGAAATACTTTTAATCAAGGCGCTACAGCAAAATATCCATTTATCTTGTTTTTCTTCTCTGATGACTCGAAATGCTTGAAAGGACGGCACGAGTGCGAGTGCAGCTGGATCACGTACAAAGCAGCCGTTTGCAGTAACACCATGCTGCCTGCTCCTCTCCCTTTCCAATGGACCCACCTTCACTGAAGCAGCACGTTCTCATCACTGAGTGTAACAGATGAATCACTTTGGGCGACTCGGGAAGGGTCCCAGACGCCTGGTTAGGGTGATAATTACAAATGTGCCTCCATCTGCCACCCCTGGCACAGGCCCGAACAGGCAGGAGGGGGTGGCAGCTGAAAGCTATGGGGCCCAGGAGGGATCAGCGACCAGGGTTCAGAGAAAGCATGGCCACTGCAAGGCCATGCCCTGTGACAGCACACATGGCCAAAACTCCAGAGCAAGGAGAGACCTTCTGTCTCCATGCTGCTGCCAGGTCTCCTCAGAAACCTGCTTCGGCTTCTTTCTTCTTTGGAGTCTCTCGTAAATTGGGTGGTTGCATGGCATATGAAGTCACATTTCCAGGATCACTGGAAATCTTTCTATTGCTTCCTTGATCTCGCTCTTCTGTGTTTGTGTCTTGTATGTCAATTACATCTCAATTGAAGATGCCTCAGGAGTTCCCATTGTGGCTCAGCAGTAATGAACTCAACTGGGATCTATGAGGACATGGGTTCGATCCCTGGCCTTACTCAGTGGCTTAAAGATCTGGCATGGCTATGAGCTGTGGTGTAGGTCGCAGACACGGCTCAGATCTGGCGTTGCTGTGGCTGTGGTGTAGGCCAGCAGCTACAGCTCCAATTGGACTCCTAGCCTGGGAACCTCCATATGCTGCAGGTGTGGCCCTAAAAAGACAAAAGACAAAAAAACTCAATTAACCCCACCTGCCCAACTCCCCACCCCCTGCCAAGCATCCTAGACCCCCCTCTTCCCCAAATGCTTCCCTAACTACCCTGGGGCAGCTAATGTTCCAGCGCTGAGAGAACCTCTAGAACCATCCTCCACAGTAGCTGAGGCTACTTGTTACAACCCCCCCCGCCCCCCCGCCATTGATATACAAAGATCTAGTCTCCCCTCTCTTTGCTCCTTCACTTTAATGCCACAGTTGCATGAATTAATTGCTTTATGCACATATTTCATTACTTGGCAAACCTTTGCTGAACACCTCCTGTATATTAAGCACTGAGCTGGGAAAACAGAGAGGAAATGGACTCTTGCAACCACATAGGAGTGACAAGTGTGCGTATGGATTATCCTGCAGGCTTTATAACCATATAAATGATACTTTGCACATTTTCTTCGTTAACCTGCTTTTGGGCCCAACCTGCGATTTCTGAGATTTGTCCATGTTGACGCAGGAGGCTCCAGGTGATTCATTTGTTTTGCATCCCTGAGCAGTCACGCTCTTGTGTATCAATAGACTGTAACCCACTCTTCTGTGGGGCACACTCAGTGCTGTCTTTATTCGCAGACAACATGATCATCTATGTGCAAAGCCCAATAGAGTGTACAAAAAAGTGACTAGAACTGATAAGAGAGTTCAGTGAGCTTGCAGGATACCAGATTAATATTTAAAACTCTTGCATTTCTATACAGGAGCAACAATCAGAAATTGAAATAAATGCTAACCAATTCCAATAACATCAACAATATTAAATACTTAGGAATACATTTGACAAAAGATGTGTCATATTTGTACCCTGAAAACCACAAAATGTTGCTTAAACAAGACTTAAATGGGTGTGGAGACATACCATTTTTACCGTTGTGGTGAGAAGATTCATTGTCGTTAAATGTCAGTTCTCTAGAAACTGATCTACAGATTTAATTCAATCTCCGTGGAAACCCAGCAGGCTTTTACTGATAGACATTTACAAGCTAAATAATTCTAAAATTATTAAGGGAATTTAAAGGACCTGGAAGAGTTTTGAAAACAATCAATTGAGCTAACATTACTTGATTTTAGGTCTTCTTATAAAAATCAATATTTATCAAGACCGTGGTGTTGGTATAAAGACAGAAAAAGAAATAGATCAATGACTCAGCCATTCCAACTTCTAGGTATTTACCACAGATAAAGGGAAGCACATTTCATGCAAAGACTGGGACATAATGTTTTTGGCAATTTTGCCCATGATAGCCCCAAACTGGAAATAACCTAAATTTCCACAAACAGGTAAATGGGAAAACAAATTGTGCTATGTCTATAAAGTGGCCTGCTACTCAGCAATGAAAAAGGAGCGAACTATTAATACATGCAACAGTATCACTGAATCTCAAAATAATTATGCTGAGCTAAAGAAACCAGACTAAAAGGTATATAGTGTTATAATTCTATTTATATGACTCTAGAAACATGCGAACTAATCTGTAATGACAGAAAACAGATCAGTGTTTTCCTGGGACGAAAGGAATAGGGAGAGAAGGAAAGGATGGCCAAGGGGAGTGAAGAAACTTCTGGAAGTGTTGGAAGTTCATCATCAGCTGGTCTGCTCATGGTGGCTGTGCACTTTAAATATGTATAATTTGTGGCATGTCGATTATATTTTATTTTATTTATTTATTTTTTTTCTATTTCTTGGGCCACTCCCGGGGCATATGGAGGTTCCCAGGCTAGGGGTCAAATTGGAGCTGTAGCCGCCGGCCTACGCCAGAGCCACAGCAACGCAGGATCCGAGCCGCGTCTGCAACCTACACCACAGCTCACGGCAATGCTGGATCGTTAACCCACTGAGCAAGGGCAGGGACCGAACCCGCAACCTCATGGTTCCTAGTCGGATTCGTTAACCACTGTGCCACGACGGGAACTCCTCGATTATATTTTAATAACTCCATTTACAAAAAAGTCCCTGGGACTCATTTAGTGTTGGGCACTTCCATCCCAATCATTCTACTAAAATGTCTCTCCCCCAGGAAGCGGTGGCCCTTTTCTTGTCCAGTACAGCAGCTTTTGACTTGCCTAACCTCTCCTCTCATCAGCAATGCCTTCTTCTGCTGCATATGAAAGTTCCCTGGCCAGGGGTCACATCAGAGCAGCTGCCGGCCTACACCACGGCCACAGCCATGCAGGATCCGAGCCCCATCTGTGACCTACACCACAGCTCACAGCAACCCTGGATCCTTACCCCACTGAACAAGGCCAGGGATGGAACCTGCATCCTCATGGATGCCAGTTTCATAACCCGCTGCACCACAATGGGAACTCCCTCTTTTGGCTTCTTAACAGCACATTTTCTTCACAACGTTGTAAATCAACTATACCTCAACAAAAAGAAATGAAAAATGAAAACTACGACAACAGCGAAACAAAACATGGCATACTTTCTTGAGTTTTCCTCTACCTCAGTGGTTCCTCTTTCTCAGTCTCCTTTGCTGGCTCCAGCCCTTCTGCCAGATCTCACGTGTTAGAGGCCTCTGGCCTTGCTCTTTGGCCTTTTCTTCCTCTCCATTTCCATGTTTCTTCGAGGTTTTCTCATCTAGTTTTGTGATTCAAAGTATCACCACCTTGTTCTGCTCAGTAGAATTCTCTGAGATGATGGAAGTATCCTCTATCTGCATTGTCCAATGTGGTAGCTGCTAGCTAGTGTGGCTGTGGCGTATCTGAAATGTGACGCGTGTAACCAAGGAAATAAATGTTAAATTTTATTTAATTTAATTAATTTATGTCTAAAGAGCCACATGTTGTTAGGGATTATTGTGTTCAATAACCTGGATCTGGATCATTATTTTTGCACATTATGGGTGGTAACTATTAGGTGGTCTTGACTTACGTATTTTTTTTCAAAATAGAATAGAAAATAGCTTACATGGAGTGAGTTATGTTTTCTCGTGAAAGTTTTGTGTTGGTCTTGCATCTCTGGGTACGAGGTTGTTATAACCATGTAGAGATCACATGGAAATTTTTAGGGTTTTTTTGTTGTTGCTTTGTAATTTTCTTTCCTTTTCTTTTCTCTTCTCTTCTTTTCTTTTCTTTATTTCATTTCATTTTATGGCCACATTTGTGGCATATGGAAGTCCCTGGGCCAGGGATTGAATCCAAGCTGCAGCTTCGACCTATACCACAGCCGTGGCAGTGCAGGAGCCTTTAACCCAACCCCACGTGATTCCTGAACCCACAGGGATTGAATTCATGCTTCCTAAGCGACCCGAGCACTACAGTTGGATTCCTAACCCTGTGTGCCTTAGCGGGAATTTCATGGGGTTTTTGGTTTGTTTTTGTTTTTAATTGAAAACCACTGATCCGGATGCTGGTGAGGCCCATATTTACGTCTTCAGCTGTGAGCTGAGACCTGAGGTTATATTTATCTGACTTCTTGACATTTATCCTCAGATACCTAGTAGGCAACTCAGGTCTGTAAACTTGTGTTGTTTTTCTCCTCCAGTTACCCCCCCCCCTCCCGCCCCGTAAACAGCACCACTTTTCTTCTAGGGTTCTGCCAAGGATTGGTCACCTTCATTTTTTTTTTCCTGTTTCTGCTCCCCACTGCACCCTGCTCCCACTTTCAGTCCAACAGCAGGGTCTGTTGGCTCTGCCTCTGAAGTAGCTCTCAAATCTACCCATTTATTTCTATTTCAGTTTCCATCGACTTTAAGCCCCTGGAGCACAATAACAGCTCCAGACTGATCTTTCTTTCACCGTTGTCTGCATATAACTCATTCTCCACACAGTAGCCAAAGGGATCTTTTAAAACCTAAATCAGATGAGGTTGTTTCCCTACTTAAAGGCTCCATGATTTTCCATTGCACTGAGTATACTCCCTCATGGCCTTACCGTGGCCTCCAAGGCCCCCGTGAACTGGTCCTCGCACGTCCAGCATGGCACCCATCACGTTCACCTTGGCCTTTCTGCATCAAGAATACTCGTTCCCTTGCTTGTTTCTCTGCAATGACTCTGCACATGTGCCATGACTCAGACGACCAGATCTTCTTTGGGCTAACCTCTCTTTCTTCATTCGGGTCTTGAATTAGATGTCATTTCCTCAAAGAGACAGCCCTTCTCTGATGAAACCCGTGTCCTCAACCCAAGTCTAAGTGATCTATTTGGGAAGTAAAGGAAAGATGTTATTACTTACACAAAGTATTTTTGAGTAATATAGGTCAAGGGCCATCAGTCAGTACTTTTGGTTAGAGATCCTTGAATCATCTGTAATCAACACAGTCCTTTCTGTGGAAGTGGTGTTGTTAAATTTCTCTCTGGAGAATAAATACTGGTCTTTCTGTTTTTTTTTTTTTTTTTTTTTTTTTTTTTTTTTTTTTTTTTTTGGAGCCACAGGAGAAAGAAAAGAGGGATAGGGACAGACACACAATTTCTTTTTACGTAAGTGATGCAGATGTTGTATACATTCCATTGTTTAGAACAGGGCCATGTGTCCCACAACTAATATTAAGGAAGCTGAAAAATGTAGCCTTTTTTTTTTTCTTTTTTTGACCATCCCACAGCATATGGAGTTCCCCTGGCCAGGGATCAGATCTACACTGCAGTTGTGAACTACTCCGCAGCTGTGGCAATGCCATATCCTTAACCCACTGTGCCGGGGGTGTTGAATCTGAGTCCTAGTGCTCCAGAGACATAGCCAATCCCATTGTGTCACTGTGGGAACTATGGGTCTTGCTATTTTATTTTATTTTACGATTATTTTTCTAGGGCTGCACCTGCAGCAGCTGGAAGTTCCCAGGCCAGGGGTGGAATCAGAGCTGCAGCTGGAGCCCACACCACAGCCACGGCAACACTGGATCCAAGCTGCATCTTCAACCTATACTGCAGCTTGTGGCAATACTATGTCCTTAACCCACTGAGTGAGGCCAAGGATTGAACCTGCATTCTCACAGACACTATGTCAGGTACTTAATCCACTGAGCCACAATGGGAACTTCCTAGAAGATTCTTTTTTTTTTTTTTTTTTTTTTTTGTCTTTTGTCTTTTGTTGTTGTTGTTGTTGTTGCTATTTCTTGGGCCGCTCCCGCGGCATATGGAGGTTCCCAGGCTAGGGGTTGAAACGGAGCTGTAGCCACCGGCCTACGCCAGAGCCACAGCCCTAGAAGATTCTTAAGTTAGATAAGATAGTGTTCAGAAAACTAAAATAGGACATCATTTTACGTCACATGTATTCTGTTCAAGTTCAGAAAATGATGATTCAAATGTTTATACATCCTTTGACCTACTACTGGATAGCTCTCCAAAGGGAATAATCCAAATTGCAGATAAAGATTTATGTGCCAGGATGTTAATTTTGGCTTTGTTTATAACTTTGAAAAGCCAGAAATCAACCCAATATCCAGTGATGAGGAAATGTAAGCAGATTGTAGAACATCCTTACACTGAAGGCTCGTATAACCATTACGATTCTTTTTTTTTTTTTTTTTTTTCTACTTTTTACTTTTAACCAACCAATGTTATTATTTGAAGTGAGGTTTACCGTAAACAATCTATATGTGAGTCATATTTTGTGATTCATTCACCAATCTCTGCTTCTTTTTTTTTTAATTTTTTTTTGTCTTTTGCCTTTTGTTGTTGTTGTTGTTGTTGTTGCTATTTCTTGGCCCGCTCCCGCGGCATATGGAGGTTCCCAGGCTAGGGGTTGAATCGGAGCTGTAGCCACCGGCCTACGCCAGAGCCACAGCAACACGGGATCCGAGCCGCGTCTGTGACCTGCACCACCGCTCATGGCAACGCCGAATCGTTAACCCACTGAGCAAGGGCAGGGACTGAACCCGCAACCTCATGGTTCCTAGTCGGATTCGTTAACCACTGCGCCACGACGGGAACTCCCTTTTTTTTTTTTTTTTTTGTCTTTTTGCCTTTTCTAGGGCTGCTTCCCTCGGCGTATGGAGGTTCCCAGGCTAGGGGTCGAATCGGAGCTGTAGCCGCCAGCCTGCGCCAGAGCCACAGCAACACGGGATTCAAGCCGCGTCTGTGACCTGCACCACCGCTCATGGCAACGCCGGATCCTTAACCCACTGAGCAAGGCCAGGGATCGAACCTACAACCTCATGGTTCCTAGTTGGATTCATTAACCACTGCACCACGATGGGAACTCCATGATTAATTTTTAAAACTATTTAATGTTGCGGGAAGAAGTTTTGACATAATACCAAGAGGGAAAAAGGGATATATTTATACAGCATGATCTTAATTAGGGAAAATAGTTTCCAAAGAAGAAAATATGTTAATAGCGGTTCATTCTGAGGAGTAATTGTTGCCGTTGTGTGTTTTCTAGGTTTTCTAGAAAAGGCACCTTATTTTTATAATAGCAAAAAGGTCGTTAAAAAAGAAATGGTGGCAGCTAATGAAATAGTCATGATTTAAGCTTGCTGTGCTTTGGAGCTGTAGCGTGCCACAGGGATCATTTAGTCTGGGAGCTATGACCAGGGTGGTGACTGGTAGGGGACATGGCCTAAGAGCTGTTTTTCAGAAAGTCGCAATGGAGAGGAAGGAGCCTTAGTGTTTTTGCTCTGGGGTGTCCGTGCTGTGTTCAGTTCTGTCATTCGCTGGCTGTCCCTAGCTGGTCCGAACGTCTGACTCGCTGTCAGCTTTGCTTTACCAAATATAAAAAAGGAGGAGAAACTGTGATCTAATAAATGTGCCTTATTTGGTAGCCAGAAGCTTTCATATGTGCGGTAACAATGGAGGATTGCTAAGGGGGTTTAAAGTGGGAACTATTCTGCTTTTATTTTTATTTTTTGTATTAATGACTTTTATTACATTTATAGGCGTACAACAGTCATCGCAACCAAAGGTTCATCCCAAACCCTCAGGGCATCCCCCCAAGTGGGCACTGTTCTAGACTGTGCTTCAAAGCTTTGGATTCTCACCCAGGAATAGTCATGAAATCATTTTGGTGGGCCACCCCCAGCATGACCTTTTAAGTGAAATTAAGAGAATAGATGGAGTTCCTGTTGTGGCTCAGTGGGTTAAGGATCCAGCATTGTCTCTGTGAGGATGTGGGTTTGATCTCTGGCCTCACTCAGTGAATTAAGGATCCAGCATTGCCACAAGCAGTGGTGTAGGTCGTGGATATGGCTCGGATCCGATGTTGCTGTGGCTGTGGTGTAGACCTGCAGCTCTGATTCACCCCCTGGCCTGAGAACTTCTAAATGCTACAGGTGCAGCCATAAAATAAAAAAATAAATAAATAAAGAGTAGAAAACATAGGGTGCATGGTATAGAGTAAGTATTCTTTTTTTTTTTTAAGGACAATTCAATTATTCCCTCAAATATTAACCTTATACTTATAATTTATTATGAAAAAATGAGTTTCCCCACCTGGAAAACAAAACAGGATCTCTGATTTGTCCCATAAAGTTTTATGAGATTTTAAAAAGGGGGATAGCAAACATAACTTGAAATTCTTTTTTTTTTTTTTTTTTTCTTTTTAGAGTCACACCCATAGCATATGGAGGCTCCCAGGCTAGGAGTCTAACTGGAGCTGTAGCTGCCGGCCTACACCACAGCCACAGCAACACCAGATCTGAGCCACGTCTGCGACCTACACAACAGCTCATGGCAACGCCAGATCCTTAACCCACTGAGTGAGGCCAGGGTTCGAACCACAACCTCATGGCTCCTAGTCAGATTCATTTCTGCTGCACCACGGTGGGAGCTCCTAACTTGAGGTTAAGTTTTCATTTCAGGTTTTTGTTTTTTTTTTTTTAATGAAAATATAGTTGATTTACAATGTTGTGCCAATTTCTGCTGTACAGCATCAGACGTGTTTTTGCATGTACTGTATTATAAGTGTAAAATGTGTTTTGTTTTTCTTTTCAAACTACCATTTGCAGTCAGAAAAGTCAGGAGACTCCACTGTGATCTAGACCTGTGGGTTTCAGTAGGATTCTGGGACCAGAGCCTAGGTATCACCTGGGAGCTTGTTAGAAATGCGCATTCTCAGGCTGCACCCCAGACCCACTGAGTTAGAAACGTGAGAGTGGGCCTAGTGGTCTGTGATCTATTTATTATTTATTTTATTTTATTTTATTTTATTTTCAGGGCCGCACCTGCGGCAGATGGAGGTTCCCAGGCTAGGGGTCAAATCAGAGCTATGGCTACCAGCCTATACCACAGCCACAGCAATGCGGGATCCACAGCTTGCAGGAATCCCGGAGTCTTAACCCACTGAGCAAGGTCAGGGATTGAACCCACATTCTCACAGACTCTATGTCAGGTTCTTAACCCACTGAACCACAATGGAAACTCCTGTGGTTTATTTAATAAACCCCCCATCCCCATGATTCTGATGCTAACTCAAATCTGAGAACCACTGGTCTAGCCAGTCGGAAATGCACCATCTCCAGCCCCACCCGGACCTGTTCATTCAAAATCTACTTGCTCCCCAAGTGGTCTGTATGCCGTATTAAAGGTTAAGTAAAGGCTGAGAAAAACTGATCTCAACTGCACGGGCCTTCAGGGACCAAGTAGATAATGTTCATGAGTGAAGGCGGCTTGGTTTTCTCTCTAAAGAGAGGATAGTGATGAGAAGGCAGAGCCGTATGAAGTTTAAGCATCTTCCTTTGTCTAAAATATCTTGTATTTTACCAGTTGGCGTTAAGACATCCAACCAAGCTCCTCAACTGGAGTTATCTGCAGTGGACATCAGTGACTTCAAGGAGATGTTAAACCCACCTTTTCATAGTGTGACCCTCATCTCATAATAACTTCTTCTGATCTCGTTTAGGAATTTATCAAGGAGCTGCTGTCTCGAATAAGAGGCATGAGGAAGCTGAGCCCCCCGCAGAAGAAGACTGTGTAATTCCAGCACGGTGGACTTTCTCCGAGACCCAGAAAGGGATTTGGACTTCATGAAGACATTTATTAAAGAATAGTTGTCCTTATGAGCAACTTTTGGGGGGGAAGGGGGGTGGTATCTATTAGACATTTATTCAGGAGTGTTCCTTTTTTTGTTGTTTCTAAGGGTTTTGTTAGTATAATATTTTAATAGCAAAGACATCAAGACTCTGGTTTCAGCCCAACCAGGGATGATCAAACCAGCCCGACACACAAGGATGGGCTGGACCAGGCAGCATCTTCTTGGAGAAATCAGATGTTTAGCACCTAACGCTACAGGGATGATGGTTTTCTTACAGCTAGTTTGGTAACACGTTTTCTCCTAAGTTGTACATTTGACTCAGATGTCGAATTTCTCATATTGTATATATCTACACACAACTAAATTAAAACGTAGAGGTGAATTTTATTTCACATTGATGGAATAAACTCGTGGTCGTCCTTCCCTGGAGGTCACGGCACGTGCGTGTTCAAGAGGCCGCTGGGTGTGCACGTGACTGCCGTGACCTTCAGCGTTCACCTTATGCGCCAAAGCGAAAAGGCTTCACTGCATCCGTTGTTTGAATGAGCTACACTACAGAGCTGTGGAGTTGGTCATAGGGCTTAATTTATGGACTTTGTATTCTTTCGTTAATGGGGATGCTTCGCCAGGTCCTGTGCTTTTTGCCTCCTTTGTGGTATTTTCAAGTTTTCGGAACCCTGTATTGGAATGACTCTTTGGATTTCTAGAGAAACATCCGTGCCGTCTGAGTGGTGGTTTGCAGTGGAACAAGGATGCCCCGTACAGCACTTCATTCTCTGCTTTCAACCAAATACTGTGTATTGTTCTCTCTCTCTGAAAGCCGGTCCTAAGGAAGGGAGCAGATCGTGCGTCTTCCTCCTTAGAAGGAGACCTGGTCGCTTGGGGGCCTGGGCCGCATCAGACCAGAGAGGGTGGTGAGCTGAGTGATGAGCGGGTGGAGAAGTGAGAAAGCCTCGCCTCCTCTTAAGAAAGATGATACAGGAGCATTTGCTGGTTTGGAAGTATGATGGAGATTTCCTTTCCGGCTTCTCTCAGTGGCCTCGGGGGAGGACTCTGGCTCCTGGCCCTATTCCTGCACCCGGAGCCCCTCGCTCAGAGCTGAGCTTGGGGCGCCTGCCCTGCCCCCTCTCAGTTCTCCGCCAGCTCCTTGGAGAAGGATCAAAATTCAGATGGATGTGGGTGGGGTCAAAGGTCAGATAGAACCTCTTGGTACCCTCCAGGAGGCCCCCACCGCCTCCCCACAGAAAGCCCCACATACTGTAAGGTGTCCCTCGGCGGCCCTGTCAGAGGATGGGGTCCAGGCATTTTATATCAAGGGTGCTCTGAACATAATTTTATTTTTTAAAAGAACTATGTTTGTGAATTTTATGTATACTGGCAAGCTTTTGAAAATGTATTTAATTTTGTAATGTTTACCAATGATTTATTTACAAGCTATTTACTCAAATAAATGGAGCTGCTTACAACATCTGCCAACACGGTTGCCTTGCGAAACAGTGTCAACGGGATGATTTTACTTTGTCAGCGGCTCTGCAGACAAAAGTCCCAAGCACCTATCTAGAACTCTTTACATTTAAGGGTTTTTTGGTCATTTGATCCTGGCCCTTACGCGATGTGGCTTCAGATTAGGTGGAGAAAGCAGAGGAGCTGGGACACATTTCTGGCTGAGAAGGAAATAGAAAGTGACCCTGCCCTTGGCCCTGCCTGCCTTCATTCCAACACGCTCCCAGGCTATGCCCCTTTCATTTCACTAAGACTCCCTTTTGCCCATCTGCTCTAAATCCTCAAGATTTCAGATTAGTCAGATATTCCAATTATTGTTAGAATATCACATACCCTAGAAGTAAAGAAAAATGCAGACTCTACAGGACTTCTGTTAGGCTTGACCAGCCCCAGTCATGAGAGGCAGGTTCGATCCCTGGCCTCACTCAGTGGGTTAAGGATCTGGTGTTGCCATGAGCTGTGTGTAGTGTAGGTCACAGACGTGGCTCGGATCGTTGCTGTGGCAGTGGCACAGGCCGGTAGCTGCAGCTCTGATTCAAACTCTAGCCTGGGAACTTCTGTATGCCATGGGGTGCAGTACCCCCCACCCCCCCGAAAAAAGAACTCCATGTATTTGCAGATTGGAACTCTGGGAGAGCCATTTCCTAAATGGTCACAGACGGGAATACCAGTGATTTTCCGCAATGCTGTCTTCTTCCTTCCTTTATTTCAACCCACATGATCCTGGAGAGTGATTACTAAGAGCCAGTGCCATTCCCTTTGGGATTTGGGAGGTGATGTATGTGTGATACAATTTGCCTGTGAAAAATCCGGTGGCTTCCCACAGACTTCTGAGAGTCGGAACAATTCAGATTTCATGCAGTTCCCTTCTAGCCCCATTCAGACACGAGAGCTGGCAAAGCTTCACTTCTTCAATGTTCTGATGCCACTGTGGTGTCACTTGCCTGGGATGGATTGTTTGTATAAGACGGGATTGTTCTCTGCCTCTCTCAGCTACGTGGGTGTTCCCACCACAGCACACTAGACAGGCATCTCAATAGATCACCAATATGAGAACAAGTACAAACTAGTCCTGGAAATCTGTTTTTTCTAGAGCTTTTATTGGACCCATTGGATAAATAAGGCCAGATTTGTCTCTGGTATGTATTTCCTTCAGCTTCCGGCTCTTCGAATAGGGCATATGAAATGACCTTGCTCATTTTGGTTCACCTTGTTCTGCTGGATTCTAGAGGCAGGAATGCCAGTCAATCATATAGGAGTTAAAAAAAAATGCCCTTTTAATGTTAGTGTTATGTCAACTTGATCATGGTTATATAAGTCTAAATTCAGTGTTACCATTGGCGGGAGACAATTTTGCATAGATCTCCTGTCTGTGGGCAGACACTGCCTTAGTTCTGGACAATTGTTTTTAAGTACATTTGTCTGCACAGCAAAAAGCATTGGAGGATAGATTGTTTCTCCCTCTAGAGCTGAAAGCAGGCGTGTTTACTGTCCATTATAAAAGATGCAGGTTCCCTAAGTTCAGGGTTCTCTCTCCTGTGGTGCAGCCCTCTGCATGTGCAGTTGTCACCCAGCCTTCTTTGCAACCCCCGTGGGAATTGGGACTTGCAAAGTCACCACCAAAAAAATGCTGCTACTCTGGCTACTGCTCTTGCTGTGAGTGATAAGCTGTCCTCTCTCTCAGACCCCAGAGGGTCCGGTCTTTGTTGCATCCATGGCACTGTGGCAAGCTAACTTGTCAGCTTGGGAGTAGGGTCAAATCTCATTCACTGCCCAGATCTTGGCAGTGGTTAGTCTTCCTAGTCTAAGTAAGACATGCATCATTCTTGTAACTAGTAGATACTTTCTTATGTTTAGATCCTAACCTGATTCTTCATTTTCTATTTTATTTTATTATTATTTTCTTCTTTTTTTTGGCCACCCCATGGCATGTGGAGTTCCCAGGCCAAGGATAAGATCTAAGCCACAGTTGTGACCTATACTGTAGCTGCTACAACGCTGGATATTTTAACCCACTGTGCCGGGCTGGGGATTGAACCTGCATCCTGGTGCTGCAGAGGGAACTGTGATTCATCATTTTCAACTATACAGGGTCAGAAATTTTTGTTAAAGAGATTTCATGCCTGGAAATGGTTGTTCTGTGGACAGAATTTACCTTCACCAAAGGCACTTTCTCTCTTCCTTCTTGTTAACAGCAACAGGGAGATGCTGCCTGGAGAAAACCGGGGGAAATAGGCCATTGAAGAGAGACATACCTAATTTACAGAAAACAACACTCTAGATTGAGGTAGAGAAGACAAGCAAATGACAGTTCTCGCCTTGCCTCTTTTCTCTTTAAAATATGTGCCTAGGAGTTCCCGTTGTGGCTCACTGGTTAACAAATCCAACTAGGAACCATGGGGTTTCGGGTTCGATCCCTGGCCTTGCTCAGTGGGTTGGGGATCCAGCATTGCCATGAGCTGTGGTATAGGTCGCAGATGTGGCTCAGATTTGGCGTTGCTGTGGCTGTGGTGTAGGCCGGTGGCTACAGCCCTGATTAGATCCCTAGCCTGGGAACCTCCATATGCTGCAGGTGCAGCCCTAGAAAAGACAAAAAAAATTAAAAAATAAAATATGTGCCTAAGTAATATGAGTAGCATATTATCCTCTGTCATCTCGGCATTTCCCAATTAAACTCCAAAAGCGGTTTCGTGACCATAATTTATGTGCAGTGTCACTGTGCAGTCAGTGGTCACTGAACCCAAAAATAGAAAAGCGAGCTCAGGGGATGACCACCTGGTTCTCCCAGACCACAAAGCAAACCACCCGTCTGGGTCCCAAGTTGCTCGAGGGTAAGTGATTTATACTTTTGTTCTCCTGTTGTTAGTAGTAGGAAATCACTCTCGATGTGGATTCGATTCTTAAAAGGAGCCATTCCCGATTCAAACCCCTTCTCTGAGAGCTTTGGATTGTGGGACAAACAAGATAATGTATCTTTAAAAATATGTATATTTTTCTAGAATTTAGACCAGCACCTCACTCTTTTTGGCTGTGATCCCAACATGGGAACCAAAATGTACAATCTACAGTGTGGGCGTGTGTCTCTTCAACAGAATGCACCAAAGCCTTAGGAAATCACCTCTTTCTGGAATCAGTGATGGGTGAGAAATTGGAAAAAAAATCTCCCAAACTTTTTTGTTATATATATATATATATATATATATCTATATGTATATGTATAAAAGAGCATGGTTGGAGTTCCTGTCATGGCTCAGCGGAAATGAACCCATCTAGTATCCATGAGGATGCAGATTCCATTCCTGGCCTCACTCAATGGGTTAAGGATCCAGTGTTGCCATGAGCTGCGGTTTAGGTTGCAGATGCACCTCAGATCCAGCTTTGCTGTGGCTGTGGTGTAGGCTCCAGCTGCAGCACTGCGTCAGCCCCTGCCTTAGGAACTTCCATATACCTAAAAAAAAATTAGTTTTATTTCCCTGAATTTTATTTTCTGTTTCAAATCCAGGCACATTTTAGAGCTGAAAACTCTCTGCCTATATGTTTAAGCTAAGAGGTCTTAAGGCTACAGCTCATGGGGCCTTAAAGGGGCCTCAAAATCTCTGAAACTTTGTAGGAGAGAGAGATCAGATTGTTGCAGAGCCACAGGCAGAGCAGCAGAGAGAGATGTGCCAGAGAGAGAGCTCGAGACAGTGCTAGAAAGAAGAGGCAGAGCAGAGAGAGGAGAGTAGGAGGCTGGAACATTTGGGGAGGAGTCCATGCTATCCTCAGGCTCGAGAAACGTCCATGCCTGGCACAGCAGAAGGACCAGGGCCCTGCAGGAAGCCAGGGGTGCCGGGGGTCCCAGAAGAGCTGAGGGTGAGCCCAGCCTCCTCTCCTGGGCCTCAGACCTCCCTGCCTTCCTACCTCATACTCAGAGGTTCTGCTCTGCTGAATTCCTTCCATGAATAATAGCTTCTCCCCAAGATGCTGCTCCGGAGCCAGCAGCAACCTGCACCCCCCACCCCGACGCTTACACTTCAGAAGGTGGGGTCCACGTCCCTTTCCTCTTCTGCCTTTCGTGATGAGTTCGACCCACAGGTTCTGATGATCACAAGCCTTTGGTTCCGATTCACCTCCAGCTGGCTTCGCTTCACAGGTCTGCTTCAAATGCCAGTGCCCTTTGCCTAATCTGTGCACACCCAGGGCTGACGAAACATCTGGGGATATTCCTTTCCTCCCCCTCCTCCTCCCATCCCTTCTAGCATCTCGTTGAGGTCATCAACAAGCAAACACATGAAAACAAAAGTGAGTTCAGGGGTGTTCCTGTTGTGGCTCAGAGGTTAACGAATCTGACTAGCCTCCATGAGGACACAGGTTCGATCCCTGGCCTAGCTCAGTGGGCTAAGGATCTGGCATTCCGCAAGCTGCGGTAAAGGTCACAGATGCAGCTCGGAGCTGGCGTTGCTGTGGCTGCGGGTAGGCCGGCAGCTGTGGCTCAGATTCGACCCCTAGCCTGGGAACCTCCGTATGCTGCAGGCACAGCCCTAAAAAGACAAAAAAGTGAACACTGGTGTACGATGCAGAGCAAGGGGTAGAAGACGAATGCACACTCTGTCATCCTGTCCCTGGGGAGAAAAGCAGTTAGGAAAGGTGGAAAGGATGCTTTGTCCCCGACAAACCACTTTTTTGTACATTCTTCTGTTGTTTCATAGGTGTGCAAAGAAGGAAAGCTATTGTGTTATATTAGGGCTGGGAATTTAAATGTATTTATTATTTATTTATTTATTTGTCTTTTATCTTTTTAGGGCCACACCTGCGGCATATGGAGGTTCTTCAGGCTAGGGGTCTAATCAGAGATATAGCCACCGGCCTACACCACAGCCACAGCAACTTGGGATCCGAGCCACATCTGCGACCTACACCACAGCTCACGGCAACGCCAGATCCTTAACCCACTGAGAGAGGCCAGGGATCAAACCCGCAACCTCATGGTTCCTCGTCGGATTTGTTTCTACTGCGCCACAACGGGTGCTCCCTGGGAACTGAAATTTAAATACAATGTTTTATAACTTCTAGGAGGAAGAAGAAAGTCCTTAACGGCACTTTTTGCTCATGAGTTATCATGAATCTCATTTAATCCAAAGGACTGCCTCGTAATGTATGATCTTTATGTGGAGGAAACACAGAAAATTCTTTTTACAGCCACTCTGCACGCAGGGGGGCCCATTTAATGTTCGGGACAGACGTTGTCCTGGTTTAGTGCCCCCCCTCCCCCACCTGAGATGCAGAATGACTCCCCCTCCTCAGGAGGAACCAGGCAAAGCAATATTTCTAAGGCGCTCAGGAGCCTGAAGGCAGAAACTGGGTAAGCGCTGCGGTTCCCCTTTTATTGCCAGCAACAAACACATCAAACGTAATGTTCATTCCATGACGATTGTCCAGGGAAAACCAAGCAGAAGCAAAGGGGTTTTCAAAGCATAAGTGATCATCAGTCCAGTCAATTCCCTTGGATACTAACGTCATCACTAAGGAGGTCATTATTTTTGTGTGGGCAGAGTTGTAGTGAAAAGAGCTTGGGGGTTATTTACTGGTCATTGGGAACGTGTCTGCCGCGACTCGGGGAAGAATGTTTTATGACCAACTCTTCGGATGCTTGTATGGGATTGGCTGAGTCTGGACGTTGCTCTGGTTTTCCATTCAAGGCTGCACAGGAGCCTTTTTTTTTTTTTTTGTCTTTTTGCCACTTCTACCTGTGGCATATGGAGGCTCCCTGGCTAGGGGTCTAATTGGAACTGTAGCCACCGGCCTACACCAGAGCCACAGCCACTTGGGATCCGAGCCTCATCTGCAACCTACACCACAGCTCACGGCAAAGCCGGATCCTTAACTCACTGAGCGAGGGCAGGGATCAAACCCGCAACCTCATGGTTCCTAGTTGGATTCGTTAACCACTGAGCCACGACGGGAACTCCTCCAGGAGCTTTTAAATTACACGCCTTTGTCAGAAGGGACCGGCCCCTTAGCAAGGTGGATGGAGCTTGCACCGTACTGCATTTCAGGTTTTTAACATAGCGCTGTTGCTGCCTCGGGTCTCCCTCTTTGGTTGTGAATCGTGGCCTTGAGGCCAAGCTATGAGGCCGCTGATATGTTATATTTGGCTGGAGGGGGAGGTGGGCATTGAGCAAGTATCCTCAATCTAATAGCCATCCCTCCGGGCAAAATTCTAGGTGGGCAGATGACCCTCCATAGCTAAGGTTCAAAGAAGGAGAAATCCATGTAACAAGGCACATGTTTCTTTTTCCCAGCATTTCTCAGGACCAATGTTTTTTAAATCAAGGACAAGGTTATGGAAAATCATCTTTAATTAAACCTGCAGTCAGTCCCTCTAGGGCTTTGTGCTGTGTTCACCTCTTGAATTATACTTTGAATTATACACTCCAATTAGCAGAATCCTTCCTCCTGGCCCTGAGGTTTTATTTTCAGGTCTCCGACAGGTCCAATCTGTTTCATTCTCTCTGGAAGCATCGTCTGTGCGATTGCTTCCCCTGCTGCCTTAGGCTGCATCCCTTTTCTGTCCCAGGGTGTCTTTGTTGTGAGCTGGGCTGAAGCCACCACCAGCTTTAACTCTTCAACCACTACCCCCCTGCCAGCCGCTACCCTGCTGACCCCCACTCTTGGCCTCCTCCCCAAACCAGGCTCCACCCGGGCAGGTATTTGATAAAGATGGTGGCCAGCATTCCTTGCGCTTCCAGAACGAAGCTTAGGGAAGCAATGTGCCCTCCTTAGGCCAGAAAAGCCAAAGTGCCAAAAAAGGACTTCTCGCAAAAGAAATGGAGGCGCCTCCTTTATCCAGCATCGACCTCACTGACATGATGCCCTATAATGATTAGAAAAAACCAGGTAATATTTTAAATCGTCATCGCTCAATAATTTAATCTACAGAGGGACCAGAAAATGTGGATTTGCTTTTATGTGATCCGCATATTGACCCATAGAGACGTCAGCTTCCTGAAATATCTATCAAGAGCTATAACTCACTGAGCAGTAATTTAAAAAAGAAAATAGGAGTTCCCGTCGTGGCGCAGTGGTTAACGAATCCGACTGGGAACCATGAGGTTGCGGGTTCGGTCCCTGCCCTTGCTCAGTGGGTTAACGATCCGGCGTTGCCGTGAGCTGTGGTGTAGGTCACAGACGCGGCTCGGATCCTGCGTTGCTGTGGCTCTGGCGCAGGCCGGTGGCTACAGCTCCGATTCAACCCCTAGCCTGGGAACCTCCATGTGCCGCGGGAGCGGCCCAAGAAATAGCAACAACAACAACAACAAAGGACAAAAAAGACAAAAAAAAAAAAAAAAAAAAAAAAAGAAAATAATTACAATGAAATATTTCTAGTGTACAAAAAAATCTAAGAAACAAATATTGAAATGTTTATATCCCTATAAATATCCGTATCTATCATCTGTTTCTCTCCTAGTCATTAAGCTTCAGAAGTGAAACAGATAAAATTGAAGCCCTCTTTATTCCCCTGGCTGATCCATTTCTCTCTCTCCATAGTGGTAACTCTGAAGCTGAATGTGGTGTGTATCCTTGCCGCTCAGAATACCTTCAGTGTGACGTTGCTGTGGGTCGTAGACGTGGCTCAGATCCCTTGTTGGCTGTGGCTGTGGTGTAGGCCAGCAGCTGCAGCTCCGATTTGACCCCTAGCCTGGGAACCTCCATATGCCGCAGGTGGGGCCCCCAAAAGACGAAAAAGACAAAAAAAAAAAAAAAAAAAAAAACCCTTCATGTAAAGAGCATCATATTCTATGTACCTGTCCGTCACCTGGCTTTTACTTCTAAGAATTTCCTGTGTTAATAATCTGGCCATTTCCTTTATTCTAAAGGATTGTCCATTCTCTCCCCCGTGGATGTTTTAAGCCAAGCCTGACTTTGATTACAAGCAATGTTGATGACGGACTCGTGGTAAGAGGGGATCTGTGCTCGTGACAGTCTCCACAGGTGAGTCAAAATGACCAGGCAAGTTTGGGAAACCTTCAAGGGCCCCATCATAAATACTTTCAGCTTTGTGGCCACAACGCTTTCGACAGGATCTGTCAATTCTCTCCCCCAAAGGCCCCCCTCTAACCCACCTTCTTCATAATCCTATAAGACTATAAACACCGTTTTTTAAAAAAATTTATTTTATTAAAGTGTAGTTGATTTACAATGTTGTATCAATTTCTTCTGTACAGCAAAGTGATTCAGTTATGCATATATATGTACCCTCTTTTTCATATTCTTTTCCATTATGGTTTATTACAGGATATGAAGTATAGTTCCCCGTGCTACACAGTAGCACGTGGTTGCTTTTTTTTAATTCGTTAATTTATCAACCATTCTTTTTCCTTTATTTTTTCTTTTTGGTCTCTTTCTTTTTAGGGCCACACTCACAGCATATGGAAGTTCCCAGGCTAGGGGTCGAATCGGAGCTACAGCTGCCGGCCTACAACAGAGTCACAGCAATGCCAGATCCAAGCCACATCTGCGACCTACACCACAGCTCATGGCAACGCTGGATGCTAACCCATTGAGCAAGACCAGGGATTGAACCTGCAACCTCTTGGTTCCTAGTCAGATTCATTTCCACTGCACCGTGATGGGAACTCCTCCACCATTCTTAATTTGAGGGCTGGACACAGGGCACTGACAGGTTTGGCCAACTAGACTAGTGTGCTGCTCTGTTCTGAGCATGGCTGGTATGAGCTATGTGTGTCTCTAAACCTATCAGAGACACCTGTCAAATGCTCTCAGGTGATTTTGGAAAACCACAAAATCTGTCATCTCCCCTTTATTTCTGGTAGTCTATGACTTCCTCCCTCCCTCTTTATCTTCCTCTCTTCCTTCTGATATGCTGCTTGCATGTTTCATCATTACTATGGAAGCTTCCTGCTTGAGCTCAGCTATTTAGCAATTAGATTTGAAAAGCAGAGTGCCAGAGTCACTCTTCCTCGATCAAACTCTTACAGAATGAGGCTTATTCCACTTTGGGAGACTTTTGGTGTGTCGCCCCAGCAGGTAGTACAGTGTGGGAATGTCTCCTGCCTCTAGGAGCTAAAGCCCCCGAACAGATGCCCCTTGGGGACCAAGGGGGCAGGCAAGTCTTCATTGGCCACATGGCCATAAATGTCCTGGATGACTTGGCGTATTAATGGTGCGAGCGGATGAAGGCTTTTAATTTTTATGATTATCTAGGGGAACGAAACTTGTGGGGAATGGAAGGAATTCTGGAAGACAAAGAAAACATTAACATGGAGCAGTCTTGAAAATACAAAAGAAAAATACGACAGGTCTTGAGGGGATGAGTATGAAATCAATATTTGTAATGAAAAATGTATGGTAAGGAGTTTCAGAAAATGGGAAAATTCCAGACCACAGACTGCAGGGCTTTGAACAGGCTCACCCCGGTCTCACTTGGCATTTTTAAGTTAGAACTAGAATATCAGAGGAATAGGAGGGGGTCTCCTGGATTTGAGAAGAAAGCATTTTGTTCTCAGAATTAATGTGTTGGCCTGGATAAACCGTGGAAGACCGGGGAAATACAAAGTGGCCCTGCGGCCCTACAGGTGTGGTGTCATTTGGCTTTTGGTGTCATTGGACCAAAGATGAGAAAAGAGAAGCGGAGTGTGGCGGCTGCTCCCCGCACACCTGAGATGGTGACAGCTGAGCTCTCTGGACCGCCCTGGGCAGAGGCAGTAACCAGGACGGTCCTGGAGGAACTCACCCAGACCAGTGACTTGGCCTCCGTGTGGTGTATACCAGGAGGGAACTGCAGGGCCTCTCAGACACAGTGACATGGGTGCTGCTGGGCAATTTGGCAGCGGGCTGGTTTGCCCACACCCTTCTGCAGGTGTGCAGGGCGTATCCCTGGCAGACACACCCTGGCCTGGTTCCCCGCAGCTCCGCACCCCCCTCCCTCTCCATTCTCACGTCTCCTAACCCACAGGGAGGCACCAGCCGGGTGGCACCCCTTCCAGGCCAGGGGACACTGTCCCTAATGCAGCCAATGGCTGCACAGTTCTGAACGCCTATTTTGGTGAATCTGGAGGTTCCCTTCCTACTTCTCAGATCACAGGAGTTCAGGGACCCCAGAGCCAAATTGCAAAGTTTCAGAGGGCAGGTTCATCTCACGGCTCGGCTGGGAGCAGCCAGAATGCCCTTTGCTTTTCCTGGTCTCCTAAGGAAATTGCAGGGCTGATAGAAAATACTTTTTTTTCTGTCTCCATGCCAACGGTGTGCTCCCAGGTCCTGCCAGCCTGCCTCTGCCCTCCCCACCCCTGCCCCTGGCAGGGGCAAGGACGCCTGAGCCGCAGCTATTGATCACCTCCTGGAAGTGACTCATGGTGACCTCCGGCGCCTGTGTCTTCATTCATTCCCTCTGAGTCCCAGGACTGTCTTTTTACTGTCCTGCTTTGAGAGCAATTGTGCAAAGTCAGAAAGAAAAAGAAGAATCACCTATCACCTTTAAGAAACATGCCCTTGAAATTTGCAGCATTTTGTTGAAAAATTGTTTTCCCTGGTGTGGCATAGTGGTTTAGCATGTTTAAAAAGTGATTTCACCTGTGTCATTTGATACAGCAACTCTACAAGGTAAGGGAGGCAGATATTATTATTCTAGAAATTTTTATTGCCCCTTTATAACTGAGGAATTTAAAGCTTGAAGAAAATTTCTGAAGATAATTTTAGGTCTTCTGGACATTTCTGAGGTTTTCAGAGCTAGTATGTGGTAGATCTGGGACTCAAACCCAAATCCTCAACTCTTTTTAAAAAAAATTTTTGGGGAGTTCCCGTTGTGGCGCAGTGGTTAACGAATCCGACTAGGAACCATGAGGTTGCAGGTTCGATCCCTGCCCTTGCTCAGTGGGTTAGGGATCCAGCGTTGCCGTGAGCTGTGGTGTAGGTCGCAGACGTGGCTCGGATCCCACGTTGCTGTGGCTGTGGCGTAGGCCGGCGGCTATAGCTCTGATTGGACCCCTAGCCTGGGAACCTCCACATGCCGCAGGAGCGGCCCAAGAAATGGCAAAAAGACAAAAAAAAAAAAAATTTTTTTTTGTTTTCTTTTCAGGGCTTCACCTGCAGCATATGGAAGTTTCCAGGCTAGGGGTCACAGCCATGCCAGATCTGAGCTGCATCTTGACCTAGGCCACAGCTTGCAGCAAAGCTGGGTCCTTGACCCACTGGGGGGAGGCCAGGGATGGGACCCCAATCCTCATGGACACCATTCTGGGTTCTTAACCCCCTGAGCAGGAACTCCAAAATCCTCAACTTTCCATCGTGTGATTTTCACCGAGACTCTTGTTTCCTCAGGGATCTGCAGAGAAACAGAACTGATAGAACAGACACATACATGTACACATATGCATATATACATGAAAATGCATGTGTGTATATACATATGTTTGCATAAAATTTCTTTTAAAAATGCAGACATATAATAGTAAGTATCAATATTATCTTAGTACTATTATCTCAAGGATTGTCTTATGTGATTGTAGGGGCTGGCAAGTTCACAATCTGTTGGGCAGACTGGCAGGCTGGAAATCAGGTGAGGTTTCATGATGCAATTTTGAGGCAGAATGTCTCTTTTCTGGGAAACTTCAGTTTTTGCTCTTAACATCTTGAATTGATTGAATGATGTCCAGCCCCATTTCTGAGCTTAATTTCTTTATTTACTGTCAACTGGTTATAGAAATTAACCAGATCTACAGAATACCTTCCCGGCAACTCCTTGATTATCGTTTGATGGAATAACTGGGAACTATATATAGTCTAGCCGAGTTGATGCATGAAACTAACCATATCATAGAAACCCTTCCAGTATAAGCTTCAATGTTGTGGTGGGTAGAACCAAGAGTTAGCACAGAGGGGTGAGATTGGACCCAAAGATTTACACACTGGCCTGTCTTCTGTGGATGCTCCATCCCCTCTCTGCAGGCAGGGTCTGCATCAGGCACAGCTTTGCTTCTTGGTGCCCAGAATGATGCCTTGCCTTGAAAGGCCATTGAATGTGGGCTCAAGGGATGTATGTGAACCGTTCTTATTATCTCTGAGATGCTGATCATGGCATTAACCATCTCCTATAAAACTGGTGGCTTTGAAGTCTTTCTGGCCACAAGAGGAGTGCTCTGGAGCTTGAGTGCCACGTATTGAATCATAGCCTTCCCACCTCCTAGCTGTGCTGCCTTAAGCAAGTAACTAAACCTCTTCTCTGGCTGTTTTCCTCATTTTAAAAATGGGGGTGATAAGTGTGTCTACTCTGTAAGGTTGCTGTGCAAATTAAATGAGTTAATGCATGTGAAAGGCTCAACTCAGTGCCTGGCACCTGCAAATAGCCCATAAATATTAGCTTCCTTCCAATAGGATCAGACTGTATGTCTGGGGGGCACCTGTGCGCCGCTAGTAACCTCTGCAAGAACAAGGCCCTGAGGTGATCGTGGTCCCAGACGCAATTGCTGGCAGGACAGGAATGGGAGTCAGGGGGCCCCGTTCAGGTCTAAACAGGATCTGTAATGTGCTGGGGGCTGGAGTTCAACAGTGAATGATAGTAAGAGCTGCCATTTTTTGAGGATCTGCCATGTGCCAGCACTCAGCATGTCCCATGGATTATTTCATTGAATCCTGACAATGTTCCGGTGAGGCTGGGAGGCACTGATACTATCCCATTTTACAGATAAGAAAACTGAGGCTCAGGGTGGTTAGGAAACTTGCCCAGGTATACAGGTAAAATAGGGGGGTCAGGCAGCTAGCCTAGTTGGTCTGACCTGAGAGCCAGGTCTTAGCCCTGTTAGATTCATCAAGTTTACAGTCTAGAGGGAGACCAGCAAGCCCACAGGAATTGTGAGAGGGGTGGAATAAGGGCTGTGGGAACAGAGAGGAAGGATGCGGAATAGAGTCTTGAGGGGATCATGGAAGCAGAGTTGGGGCGCTAGCTCTGCACCCCCGAGGCACCCTGTGATGGTGAATTTTATCGTTGGCTTCCCTGGGCCACAGAATGACTAGGTCAAGCATTATTCTAAGTGTTTCTGCAAAGATGTTTTGCATGAGATTAACATTTAAATGGCTGTTAAGTCCCACATAAAAAACAAAAACAAAAACCAAAAAACCTTGGACCCATTTAAAAGCCATGTATATCCGTGTGCCTCCAAGAGCTGTTTATTCCTGCTCACCGTATAATCACTCAGCTGACAAGACTTTTTCATTGATCAGATGTACTGCTTTATATGGGGAGATGTGGAGGGCAAGGAGATTAATTAAATACTCCCAAACCCTGGCTTGCTTCCAGGTTAACTCTTGCAAGAGCACTAGCTGGTTGTAATTATTCTTATTCTTATTCTTATTATTTTGACTTTCTGCCTTTTCTAGGGCCACACCCGCGCGGCGTATGGAGGTTCCCAGGCTAGGGGTCTAATCGGAGCTGTAGCCGCCAGCCTACACCAGAGCCACAGCAACATCAGACCTGAGCCACGTCTGCAACCTACACCACAGCTCACAGCAACGCCGGAGCCTTCACCCCCTGAGCAAGTCCAGGGATCAAACCCGCAACCTCATGGTTCCTAGTTGGATTTGTTAACCACTGCGCCATGACGGTTACTCCCTTATAATTATTTTTTTTTAATTAAAATATAGTTGATGTACAATGTGCCAGTTTCTGCTCTACAGCCAAGTGACTCAGCCATACATGTATATACATTATTTTTCTCAGACTGTCTTCCATCAGGTTCTATCCCAAGAGACTGGATATTGTTCCCTGTGCTATATAGTAGGACCTCATGGCTTATCCATTCCAAATTCAATAGTTTGCATCTACTAACCCCAAGCTCCCAGTCCATCCCACTCCCTCCGGTACTCATGTTTTGGTTTACCCAAATGTAATTTTGCTCCCAAGAGAAGTGATTTAGTTTGTGGAGTCACTAGAGGAAGAGAGGCAAAGTGGTTTTCTCAGCAGTCCGGTGGACAGAAAAGTATGGTTAGCATTTTGTGTTTGGTACAGGGATGATGGAAATAAAACAAACGCTTAGGAAATGCCAGTGGTTTGTACCACCTCAGCAGATGGGGATTGTGAATGACAGACTTGAGGTCATTATTGGGAACTTGGCCTGTGGTTGTCACACTCTTGCGAGTTAGAAGAATCCAACGTGATTCATACCATCTGAACAGGCACTTGGGAAGTCAGACTGGTACCATCAAATGAAGACAGAAAATTATTGTCTAACCCGAGGGCAGAGTATTTTTCTCCCTTCCCTTTTTCATATGATTTCTTTTTTATTACGCTCCCTTTTTCCTGCCTTTCTTGTCCTCTCTTTACTCTTAAACTGAGTAAATCCCCCATCTCCCCACCTCCTCTTCCTTGAATTCCTCTTTGTGCTCATCTCATTTCAGGACAGTAAGGGCTGTGTGGATAAACAGGTGGATCATGCAGCAGAGGCTCTTCACAAATCAGATGTACTCAGCACCTTATCCAATGACCGCCGTGGGCTTAGCGCATAGTCCCCGGATTCCAAGTGCTGGCGGAGCAGGATAGACTGATGGGTGACAAGTGCAAACTGTACAAATCCCACCTGAGGAAGACTGAGCACGAAACAGTGAGTGTGGCCCCCAAGTGCTGTAGACATTCAGAGAAAGTAGAGATGAAAGAGGAGGCAGGTTTGGATGGGCAAAGAGAACCCTCAAGGCGTGAGGGTTAAAATGAGCAAAGACCATGAAGTAGGAAATCATGAGAAGACCAGTCTGGCTGGAGTGAAAGATGCGGAACCCCAGCGGGCGGGCAGCCAGCCAGAAAAGGATGTGGGCTTTAGAAGTAGCCTAGGAACGGTTAAGAGCTGTGTGACATTTACGGGGCATGGATTCCCACTTTTGAAAGCTCATCCAGCTCTTGGTCTCTGACTTCTCTGCTCCTCCATAAACTCTATTTAGATCTCCTGGTATCACGCCGACTGGTTGTATGATAATGCACCATTTGTAATTATTTTTATGTTTATCCAAATGTAACTATCATCAATAAGGTTTTGAAGGGAAAGAATATTAGAGTGTTCTGTGGCACACAGGAAGTGCTCAATACAGATGACTTAACGTCTGTACCCTCGTCACGTAGCACAGGGCCTGGCATCAGAGGCATTCTGCACATCTTTGCTGAAAGTCGGGGTTCAGTTGCAGATGACAGAGTCCACTGCAGTTACTTTAAAAAGAAAGGGATTTTTTTTTAACCAATTAACTTTTTTAAAATTGAAGTATAGTTGATTTACAAGAGTGTGTCCATTTCAGACGCCCAGCACAATGGTTCAGCTACAATATGTGTACATATTCTTTTTCAGATTCTTTTCCATTATAGGTTATTTTAAGATATTGAATATAGTTCCCAGAGCCATAAAGCAGTTCCTTGTTGGTTATCTACTTTATATATAGTCATGTGTATCTGTTAATCCCAAACTCACAAGTTACCCATCCTTCCCCTTTGGTAACCCCAAGTTTACTCTCTATATCTGTGAGTCTGTAAGAAAGGGATTTAATACAGAGCATTAGCTGCTTACAAAATTGTTGGAAGGGCTAAAGGCTTGGGATTTTAGGCTGGGCCCCCAGGAATGACTCTCAGGAGAACAGGACTGCAACATAGAGCCACCAAAAAACTTCAGGAATCTGGGCAATCGGCACACTATGCTACTGCCTGCCAGGCTCCAGAGTCGCACCGCTCAGCCATACCCCAGGATTAGGAAGTAGCCATTGCTAATGCTGGTCCCAGGCACACACGGTCCCAGCTGTGATCCTGGCATCAAAACCTACCATCAAACCTGTTGACTGCAAAACCAGCTGTGTGTGCCTTTGAGCTCTGCCTCCTGCCCACTTAACTTGGTTCCTAATTCCAGACTGTGTGAGTGCATTTGAGTGACAAATAGCAATCACATAGGAAACATTAGTTGCAAAGGGTTTGGAAAATTCCACTTTGAGTCTTTGAAAGTGACTGCAATACACGAAAGCCCTTAGAAGAAGATTAGAATAAATAAATAAACCTGAATAGGAAATCCTCATCTGCTTCCTATTCCAAGCATACACGATTTAATATAGTTACCTGGAAAAGTCCAAACACTCACCCTCTTCCCTGCCCCCAGTTTGTACTCAATCTAACTATAGACTGGAAAAATGATTGGCTCATCCGGGCTGGGGCAAGGCCCCAGGGCTGGGGGGATTAGGCATGCTCCTGAGGGAGAGCAGCTCTGCCCACACAGAAGACCTGACACTGGATCCCAATGGCACGATTCATGGAAAGGACGCCACTGTGTCCACCCTCCCCCACCCCTCAGGAAGCACCAGCCACTAAGTTAATTCATAGTAGAGCCGATAGTGGTCCCAGTGCCTAGACAGTGTCTCTCCTTTTTTTCTGATTATAAAGGTAATCAATGCTTGTCCTGGAACATTAGAAAATACATCCAATAGGAAAAAAAGGAAAATTAATCTATAATTATACCACACATTTTGGCATTTTCTCTGTCTTATTTCTCAAAGTCACAGGATTTTAAAAGCAATCCAGGGAGTTCCCGCTGTGGCTCAGCAGACTATGAACCCAACTAGTATCCATGAGGATGTGGGATGGATTCCTGGCCTCGCTCAGTGGGTTAAGGATCTGGCGTTGCTGTGGCTGTGGTGTAGGCCAGCAGCTACAGCTCTAGATGGACCCCGAGGCTGGGAACCTCCAAAAGCTGAAAATAAAATAAATAACTAAATACACAAATAAAAGCAATCCAAGAGGACAAGCGAGTGTACAGCCTCCTGGTCCATTTGAGCGTAGTCTTCTCAGGGACCTGGGGCCCTCGCCTCCCGTGGAGACACAGGCATGGAGACATCACCACTTCCCAGTGCAATGTTCACCACTCTGCCAGAAAATTCTTTTTTTGTGGTGAACTTAAAAAAAACCCTGGTTTGGTCCGAGCGCATTTTCTCAGGCCCGCAGTGATAGATAAGCTTTGGCCCTCACTGTGTGGCTGATGTGAAGGACGGCCCATCCCCTTTCTTGGACGACAGCAAGGAAACTGCTTGGTAGGATGGTCAGGGGGCTGACAGATGTCTGGGGGCGAGGCTGTGAGGGGGCGCCTTGAATTAATCAGGGCCTTTGTTCTAGAAGAAGTGTTAGACAAAGGCCTCACCAAATGGGCAGCATCTCCGCAGCTCCCTTGACATATGTTCTGACTCTGCTGCTTAAGCACACAAAACATTAGCATATGGCTTTCCTTCTCTGTCCTCCTTGAAACACGACAGCCGGGGCGAGTCCGTCTAGCCTCACTGTAGCCCTCTCTCTCTGGAAAACAGTGTGTCTGCGGCGTGGCTGCTGGTGTGTATTCCTCAGAGGGCTCCCGGCAGGCCCGGCCTGGGAATGAGTGTTGGCCGAGAGCAGAAGGCCAGTTGGGCCGGTTCTTGGTGGGGCAACCAACCCTCGCAGCAGCTGAAGTTGGGGTTTGGGTTTGAGGTGAAATGTAACCTCTCACACTTTCTGGAGTTGCACTTGGGTAAGCTTAAAAGGGCAAAATCAGGAGTTCCCGTCATGGCTCAGCAGTTGGTCGTGGATCAACATACCTGACTAGGATCCATGAGGAGGCGGGTTCGATCCCTGACCTCACTCAGTGGGTTAAGGGTCTGGTATTGCTGTGCGCTGTGGTGTAGGTCGAAGACGAGGCTTGGATCTGGCGTGGCTGTGGCTGTGGTGGAGGCCGGCAGCTACAGCTCCAATTGGACCCCTAGCCCGGGACCCTCCATATGCCACGGATGCGGCCCTAAAAAGACAAATAATAGTAATGGTAATAAAAAGAATAACGGCAAAATCAGTCTTAAGGTGCTTCTCTTACCAGGGGAAACACCATGTCTATCCTCTCTCCTCAAGCCGTAGGGGTTCCAAGGACATGAAACATCTGGAATGAACGGCCTTCCCGATCTTTCCAAGAGAATGACCTGCAGCGAAAGGCCCCAGTGTAGCCAAACCCTCACCTCAGCACTTTCCTTCTTTCTCCTTCCCTCCACCCACTTTCTGCCCACAGCTTTTCCTTTTTATTGCTGACCCTTCAGAAGCATCCAGGACAAGAGCTGGGGCTGGGAGAAGTTAACTGGGAAAGGAAAGCCAGCCAGGGGAGAGCAGAGGGCCTGGAAGGGAGGTTTTCGGATCTGATTAGCACGGCGAGCTTCAGCCTTTTCTGAAGGGATGCCCAGCGCAGCAGCCGTCTTCCGTCTGTGCCTGGTGATAAACCAGGCCCCTACTGACTGTCGGACACGGATCTGATGATGTTGCTTCCTCATCCCGCTCAACAGCGAGGGAGCTGAGAGCACCTCTGATCCAAAGTCAGCCTATAAATATGATGAGATGTATAACCTTAAGATGTGTATGCGGTCTTCTTCCCAGTTCCTGGCACAGAGCTGCTAAAGCCCTTGGAATTTCCTAAAAGTGGTGAGAAAGGGCAAGGTGTCTTTTGTTATGTTAATGAAATGACTTTTGGAAAGCTCCTAGGTCACCTGAGGATGGGGGCTGGTTGCCAGGGAAACCAGCTGGGTCTTAAGAAGTTTGGAACTTTCAGTCCCACCCCTTGATCTGGGGGGAGGGGAGGAGGCTGGAGGTGGAATTAATCCACAATGGCCAGTGATGGAGTCTGTATAATGCAGCCGCCACAGAAGGCCTAAAGGACAGGTTCAGAGAGCTTCTGGGTGGGTGAGCACGTAGGGGTTTGGGGAGAGTGGTGCTCTGGGGAGGCCGGGAAGCGCTGCATCCCTTCCCGGTAGCAGGCCCTGTGCGCCTCTTCCATCTGGCTGCTCTTGAGCTATATCTTTTTATAAGAAACCAGTGACCTACTAAGTAAACTACTAAGTAATTCTGTGAACTACTGTTTTTTCCTTTTTAGGGCTGCACCCACAGCATATGGAAGTTCCCAGGCTAGGGGTCTAATCGGAGCTGCAGCTGCCAGCCTATGCCACAGCCACAGCAACGCCAGATCCGAACCACATCTACAAACTACACCACAGTTTGTGGCAACACTGGATCCATAACCCACTGAGTGAGGCCAGGGATCAAACCCACAACCTCACAGATGTTATGTTGGGTTCTTAACCCACTGAGCCACAACAGGAAATCCGAAGTAGTAAATTTTAATTTTAATTTTATTTTTTTATGGCTGCACCTATGGCATTTGGGAGTTCCTCAGGCTAAGGAACCAAAGCCAGAGCAACCACCCAAACTGCTACAGTGACAATGCCAGGTCCTTAACCAGCTGCCCCACCGTGAGTCACTTTAGCAAATGAATCCAACCCAAAGACACAGAGCATGGGAACCTTCAGTCTATAGCTGGTCAGTCAGAAGCACAAGTGACAATCTGAGCTTGCGATTGGCAAGGGGGGTTGTGGGGGGAGAGCATCCTTATAGGACTGAGCTCTTCACCTGTGAGATCTGATGCCATCTCCAGGACTGAGCTGGATCTTCTAACACCGTACTGCTGTGGGGAAATTTGTTGGTGGTAGACAATCCACGCCACCTACCCCCGTGTACCCACACACATTCGATTGGAGTGCAGAATCACTAGAAGCCTAATAAATACGTTTGTGGTGGAATAATTACCGTACTTCCCAATCTTTTCCACGCCCCAAGATGCATAGAAAAAGAGATGTGATGGCCTACGGGAGCCCACAGACCAGCTGGCCTCTGAGGGATCAGAACTGTAACCCACTTGCGCAACCCAAGGGGAATATTCTGAATTACTGAGCCCAGTCACGCCGCATGCATTATCCGAGGAGGAGAGGGGAGAGGGCGTCCACCGCTAAGCAGCTGGAAATTCTGGAGACCAGCGTTCAGGTGATTGATTCTTATCCCTCTTTGATGGATTGATTCTTTCTCTCATCAAAATCTGTCTTCGGGGATCTCACCTTCAGATCTAGGGAAAAGGCCCATTAAGCCACCACAAGGCAGCATAAAATGTGCGAAGAGAGGACGGGCAGAGTCTATTTACTGAAACCAGTTGCTAAACCAGCTTCTCTCCAGCACGGAATCCTCTTTGCAGCTACGCCTCAGACCTCATGCTCAGGCTCCCAGCTGAAAGTCAGGAGTCTGCCTTCTATCATCCCCCAGGGGGTCCTCAGGTCACCTTTTGCAAACCTGCTCAAAACAGTGTCCCCTCCTGCCTCCCCTTCCTTCCTCAATCCAACATCAGGATGGTTCATCACACTGTTTCTTCGGCTCCTTTGCTGTTTACCTCTCACTCCTTTCTGTCCAGACTTAGGTACTTGTTTTTTTCGGCACCAAGGAAACATTTCTAATCTTTCTGTTCCCCAGAGGGCGCCGGACCTCAAAGCCATCCCTTCCGGCCGAAGGGTTTTCTCAAGATTCCCAGTGGCTGCGCTCCGCGAAAGGAGGGGGGGCAGGGCTGTTCTGAGGGGCGGGTGTGGATGTGCTGACAGGTGGGGTCCCCCCTGCCTACTCCCCAACGGGTCGGGCTTGTGTGCAAGAAGAAAACGGCTGCAGACTGTGCAGGACAAAACTCGAATTGATGCCTAAGCTAAGAGCTGGGTGAAGAAGATCAGTGCGCTGTGAACACAGGCTTCTGGCCATCCCAAGGGGACCTGCCCCATCCCAAGGGACCTGTCCTAAAGCTGAGTCAAGGAACACCTGCCGTCTGATGAGTCTCTGAGGCCTGGCAGACGCTGGCCATCTGTCCAGCCAAATACTGGGGTGACCATATAATTTACTGTTCAGCCAGAGTGGAAAGGGTTCTTTTATTTCAGGACAAAAATATATGCACGACAGTCCTGGGCCCCCAACCTAATGCCCACTTCCTTAAATGGAGGAAGAAAGTGTCGGGGTAAAAGGACTTAAATCCCGTGGTTTCAGCCAGGTTGCTGACAGAAGTCTGCGTCTTTCGTGCACTTCCCGGCCTGGGACACGGAGGTCCAGCCTTCACTCTACCGCTACCTGGCTGGGTGACCTTGCACAAGCCACTGGCCTTTGGTGGCCTCATTTCCTTCTCTGTAAAATGAGCTGCACATGGGCCAGTTGCTCCGTCTCAGGGTCTCCGTATGGATTAAGAAGCTTGCGCTCTGGTTTCCTTTGTCCCTTTTCTTTGTTACTCCTGTTCCTCATTCTGCACCAGCGTGTGAATGGCAGCACCTCTGGTTAATTGCTGCTCATTTCAAATCTCTTGTTTCAACATGCAAATCACTTGATTACAAAGTCAAAGACTGTTTTAACTGGGGATGTATCCCTGGACCATATCCTCCATTGCTTACATGTCACGTTCCTCCAGCGCATCCCAAACCCTTTTCTGTGAGGCGGGAGCTTTGAGCTTTGTTTCCATCTAGTTTAACACCTCGAGAGGCCCAGAGGTGCTATTGAAGTGAATTACAGCAACTGAGCTGAGCTCATTAAGTTCTAGCAACAGTCAGGAGCATAAAGAATCTCTTTCTTAATGGTGGCAGGAGCCTGAAATTCCATCAGTTTAGAGTGATAGCCTGAGTTTCTGCCTCCTGCCAGCTGAGATGGCAAGTCCCAGAAAAGGGAGGGGCGAGCTGCTGCAAACTACACCAGGGTAAATCAGACTGCTTCCCTGAGCCTCTGATGCAGAGAAGTTGTCACCTTCAACCCCAGAAAATGGGGAGAAGAGGCCTTAGGTCTGTAATTTGCTCATGACTTGGTAGGATTAAGTGTTTATTGAGAACCAACCTTTAAAACAGGAGTGGGCAAACTATGGCCCCAAAGCTGAATTCAGCCCACTGTCTGTCTGCCTTTAGTGCTATGAATAGTTTTTCCACTTTTATTTATTTAGTTTTTACGGCCAGGCCAGCAGCATGCAGACGTTCCTGGCCCAGGGATCAAACCCGAGTCATGGCTGGGACAAAACCAGATCCTTAACCAGCTGAACCACCAGGGAACTCCCTAACCTGGGAACCTCCATATGCCACAGAAGCAGCCCTGGAAAAGGCAAAAAGACAAATACACACACACACACACACACACACACACACACACTTTATTAAACAGCAAGATCCTACTCTATAGTATGGGCAACTATATCTAGTCTCCTGAGATGTATACATATAACAGAGTCACTTTGCTGTACAGCAGAAATGGGCACAACATTGTAAATGAACTAGAATTTTTAAAAGAATAAAACAAGATAAAACAAAAAATAAAAGTGTTTTCTTGCTTAAAAAATGCTCAGTTACCATAGTAACATCAAAGATCACTGATGGAAGATCACCATAATGAATAAAATCATGAAAAGTTTGAAGTATCATAACAATTACCAAAATGTGACAGAGACACGAAGTGAGTAAATGCCGTTGGAAAAATGGTGCCGGTAGACTTGCTCCAGGCAGGATGGCCACAAACTGTCAACTTGTAAAACAAAACCAAAACCAACCAAACTAAAACTAATAAAGCTAAGCACAGTCAAGGACGTATTCCTTTGTTTATAGTTACATAACAGAGATGCAAACTATCCTTGATTTTGCCTCTTGGCCCACGAAGCCGAAACTGTTTACCGTCTGGCTCTTTTACAGAAAAAACCTGTGTACCACAGCTTTTTTTTTTTTTTCATTTTTTTATTACTCAAATGAATTTATCACATCTGTAGTTGTATAATGATCATAACAATCTGATTTTACAGGATTTCCATCCCACAACCCAAGTACATCCCCCCCTAACCCCCAAACTGTCTCCTCTGGAGACCATAAGTTTTTCAATGTCTGTGAGTCAGCATCTGTTCTGCAAAGAAATTCCGTCTGTCCTTTTTTCAGATTCTACATGTCAGTGAAAGCATTTGATGTTGGTGTTTCATTGTATGGCTGACTTCACTTAGCATGATAATTTCTAGGTCCATCCATGTTGCTAAAAATGCTGGTATATCATTCTTTTTGATGGCTGAGTAATATTCCATTGTGTATATGTACCACATCTTCTTGATCCACGCCTCTGTCAATGGACATTTAGGTTGTTTCCATGTCTTGGCTATTGCAAATAGTGCTGCAATGAACATTGGAGTACATGTGTCTTTGCGAGTCGTGGTTTTCTCTGGGTAGATGCCCAGGAATGGGATTGCTGGATCAAATGGTAGTCCTATTTTTAGTTTTCTGAGGAATCTCCATACTGTTTTCCACTGTGGTTGCACCAATTTACAATCCCACCAACAGTGTACTAGGGTTCCTTTTTCTCCACACCCTCTCCAGCACTTATTGTTTGTAGACTTTTGGATGATGGCCATTCTGGCTGGTGTAAGGTGGTACCTCACTGTGGTTTGGATTGGCATTTCTCTAATAATGAGTGATGCTGAACATCTTTTCATGTGTTTCTCGGCCATCTGTATGCCTTCTTTGGAGAATTGTCTGTTTAGATCTTCTGCCCATTTTTGGATGGGGTTGTTTGTGTACCACAGCTTTAATATTTCCTGTCTTTTCCCAGAGAAGTTCAGAATCCTGGCGATCTGGCATCAAGGCTGAGCCCATCTCTCTGCTCCAGTCTGATTTGACCCAACCCACTTCCTGCATGTGCCCTGGGCTTCGGCCACAGCCCTGACATGCCACACTCTGTTTCACTTCCCTGTCGGAGCAGGGACTGCTTCCTGGGCCCCCAGCATCCTCTTTCTTCCATGCTGACTGCTGGGTTGGGAGGGCACCTCTTTCCCTGCCTTCCTGCTTCTAGGAAAGTAATAATAACAGCTTACACTTGTCAAGTACTTACTGCGTTCCAGGGACTACTGTTCCTACCATTTTGCTGCAGTACCTAAGTTCACCCTCTTGGGCCTATTGCGGTAGATTCTATTGGCCATCCACAGCTTACAGATCACACAACTGAGGCTCAGAGATGTTAAGTGACCTGCTGAGGTCACACAGGTAAAAAGTGGCAAACCCAGGCTTTGAGTTCAGACAGCCAAGCCCCAGCCTCCACGTGCCAACTGCTTTCCGGAGCCTCTCTGGAAACATATCTGGCCTCTTGCAGGGTTTCCTTGACTCTCCATGGAGGCTGCCTGAGTGACCTGATTGGGCGTCACAGCCAGGGGCCCACGGTTGGTTGGAGCCAATCAATTAAATCCTTCAAGTCTTAGGGATTCAGCTTCCTCTGCAGTCCTGGGCAGCAACGTTGGCTCCCAGGGTCTGCAGTTCCCAAGTGGCTGACTCACCAGCCACATCTGGATGAAGGGCTAGGCCCTTCTGTTTTTCTCTTCGATACTTTGTTTTTGACAGCGTTTGCAGAAGGAAGCACCATCCCCTCCAATTCTCCTACCCGCGAGGGTGGCCCGTCATCCCCAGGATGGAGACTTCGTGGGGCTCCTCTCGATGATGGTTTGAAGAAGGCCTTGCCGAGGACCAGGTCCATTCTCCTTACAGCTCCCTGGGAAGGATGCGGGGCTGCCTAGCTGGTGCAGCTGGAATAACACTCCCGTCCAGGACCCATGTTCAGTTATTGCCTCCATCAGTATTCACAGTTGTTACCAAAGAAGCCAGGAGGAAGGTGGTCTTCCCCTTTCTAAACCTCAACCAAGAGGTTTCCTCTTGGTTGAAGTTTGGAAAAAAAATCTCAGTAAAGGAGTGTAGTCCTAGAAACTGACAAGGAAGCATAATAGCATCTATCATTGTCGAGCAAATATGATGAGCATCATGCTGGCTGTTTCACGCATGAGATATTTAATTCTTTTTTTTATTTTTAATTAAAAAATTTTTTTGGTCTTTTTTAGGGCTGCACCTGTGGCATATGGAGTTTCCCAGGCTAGGGGTCGAATTGGAGCTGTAGCTGCCAGCCTTTGCCACAGCCACAGCAATGCCAGATCCGAGCCGCATCTGCAACCTACACCACCGCTCATGGCAACGCCAGATCCTTAACCCACTGAGCAAGGCCAGGGATCGAACCCACAACCTCAAGGTTCCTAGTCGGATTCGTTAACCACTGAGCCACAATGGGAACTCCAAGACATTTAATTCTTAAAACTCTGTAAAGTAAATCTTTGATTGGGCCTTACCTGAAGAACAAATGACTGGAGACTCAGGGAGGGGAAGCAACTTGTTCAAGATCACACAGCCATAAAGACCTGCCCCAAGTGGGTCTCATCCAAAATTCATTCTCTTTCTACTGATTCTACATTGATTCCCTTCATCAGCTTGCTGACTTTCTTCATTTTCTGCTACTGTAATTAGCTGAGTCTAAGAAAATGCTGTGAGAAAGGACACAGGATTGGCCAGCGGAACTCAGCAGATGGACCAAGGTTCTGTTCTTTTTTCGAAAATAAGACTCCATTTTTGTCATTTTGTCCTAAAGAATGCTAACTCTAAACCGTTTGTGTACATTTTACCCAAATTTTCGCTGAGACGGCGTACTGTGTTTTCTTGATTTTAAGATGCACATTTCCCCATTTTTTTATATCCTCTAGAATTCAGACGTCTCCTCACTTGCGTTCAACTTGGATTAAAATCAAGTTTCTTAAGAGGGGATCCTAGGTTCTATTTAAATCTACCTCAGAGTTCCCCTCCTGGCTCAGTGGTAATGAACCCGACTCGTATCCATGAAGATCGGTTTGATCCCTGGCCTCGCTCAGTGGGTTAAGGATATGGCATTGCCGTAAGCTGTTGTGTAGGTCGCAGATGTGGCTCAGACCTGGCACTGCTGTGACTGACTGTGGCGTAGGCTGAAGGCTACAGCTCCGATTCAACCCCGAGCCTGGGAATTTCCATATTCCATGGGTGTGGCCCTTAAAAAAATTAAGAAAATAAAGAAAAAATAAGTAGATCTGCCTCATTTTGGGGGGTGGGGTCCCACCTGCTTGGGTTCAAATTCTCCAGGGAATATTTTTCCCCCACCTTCACTCAGTGCCAGTGAAGACTTGCAGATTTTCTGCTGTTCCTTTTTTCAGAGTGGATTGACTCTCATTTACCCTGAAACTGAAGGTGTAGCTTTGACGGACCAGCTTTATGGGATGAGCAATATCTCCCAATGTTGGTCCTTTTAAAAATTTTTTTTTCGTATTATTACATCAAATAAAGATGTATCTTGCAGTCAGTGGTAGTTCAGAGTGAATGAAATGTGTGTTTATTGAGGTCTGGGGTTCATTTCAAGCAGTGTGGCAGCCAGTCTCCACAACGCCTTCCCTGCCTACCACGGTCCTTGCTCCTTATATCCATGTCCTCATGTGTCCCCTCTCCCACAGAATAAGGCTGATCTGTGCCACCAAGAAGATATTATGGGAATGACAGAGTGTGACTTCCAATGCTGGGCCATAAAGACTCTGCTGCTTCTGTCTGTTCTCTTTCAGATCACTTGTTTTGGAAGAAGTCAGTTGCCATATGGTGAGGATACTCAAGCAGTCCCACCGAGAGGTCAGTGCAAGGGCTTAGGACCTTTTGCCAGCAGCCAGCGCTAACCTGTCAGGCATGTGAGTGAGCCAACTCGAAAGAAGATCTTTCAGCCCCAGTCAAGCCTTCAGATGACCGCAGCCCTGGACTTGACTGCAACCTCATAAGTGACTTCAAGCCAGAACCACCCAGTTAAGCTATTTCTGGATTTGTGATTCACAGAAACTCTCAAATTATAGATGTGTATCTTTTTAAGTCACCCGATTTTGGTGTAATTTACAACATAGCAATGATGGCAAATACAGAAGCTAGAAAAATATATTTTGAAACTAAAATATACCTGTCTTTTCAAAAGCAGTGTTTAGTTTGTTTTTGCTGTTGTTGTTGTTGTTTTTCTTTTTAGGGCTATACTTGTGGCACATGGACGTTCCCAGGCTAGGGGTCAGAATGGAGCTGCAGCTGCCCGCCTATGCCACAGTCACAGCAATGCCAGATCCAAGCAGCATCTGCAACCTACACCAGAGCTCACAGCAACACTGGATCCTTAACCCACTGAACGAGGCCAGGGAATGAACTCGCGTCCTCACAGAGACTGGTCAGGTTCATAACCTGCTGAGCCACAATGGGAACTCTAATTCTTTGTTTTTTTAATGTCCCTTTTCCACATTAATGAGAAAATTTCCATTATTTTCAGGAGAACTGAGATCTAAAGAAACTATGACTATTTGTTCTAACATAAAGGTAAAGACTTTAACTGACTTCATAGTTTATACAACATGTTTTATGCTTCAAACGTCAGAGTTTCATTAAAGGATTTTTCTTTTAATACTACAAAGAAAGATGAAATATGGATTGCTTTTTTAATGGGAAAGTATTGGTTGGATTATTACTATTATTTTTTATTTTTTGTCTTTTTGCTATTTCTTGGGCCGCTCCCATGGCATATGGAGGTTCCCAGGCTAGGGGTCTAATCGGAGCTGTAGCCGCCGGGCTACGCCAGAGCCACAGCAACACGGGATCCGAGCCGCATCTGCAACCTACACCACAGCTCATGGCAACGCCAGATCCTTAACCCACTGAGCAAGAGCAGGGATCGAACCCGCAACCTCGTGGTTTCTGGTCGGATTCGTTAACCATTGCGCTACGACGGGAACACCAGGTTGGATTATTTTTAAACCAGAAGGAATACTTTACTTGCAGATATGTCCCTAGTTACTCTAAAATGGCTTAGTTTAGGCCACCAGATCACGTACACATTAAAGAGAACTTGCCGACTCCTGGTTGCTAGCCTCAGCTATATATTTGGGGGTACTGTGGTTTTGTCCTTCGGACTTGCTGAAACTTCCATTATAATAAATGCTTAATCAACACGCCCTTTGAAGCGCCTCTTGGTTTTTGATGTCATATTTGGAAAAAGCCACTTTGTGTTGTCTTGTGCCCTAGACATTGACTAAATCTGTTGAAATAACTGAATATTATCTTCCTCTTTGATATTCCAGCTGATTGCGTTCATTTTGGTTATGACTTCGGATTGTCACAAGAATCCCGTGACTTCGAAACTTTCTTGTTCATCAACATCACTTGGGGAGGTGTGGGCTTTCTTTTTTATTTTTTTATTATTTTTTTAAATTTTATTTATTTTATTTTATTTTTGTTGTTGTTGTTGTTGTTGTTGTTGTTGTTGCTATTTCTTGGGCCGCTCCCGCGGCATATGGAGGTTCCCAGGCTAGGGGTTGAATCAGAGCTGTAGCCACCGGGCTACGCCAGAGCCACAGCAACGCAGGATCTGAGCCGCGTCTGCAACCTACACCACAGCTCACGGCAATGCCAGATCGTTAACCCACTGAGCAAGGGCAGGGACCGAACCCGCAACCTCATGGTTCCTAGTCGGATTCGTTAACCACTGCGCCACGATGGGAACTCCTCTTTTTTAAAATATAGGTGCTGGACTGAATCTCATACCCAATTTCCTAAGTCAGAATCTTCGGGAGTGGGCCTTGGAACTGTGTATATTGTAGTTCACAAATTCTCCAGTTGATTCTTTTAGAGTCGTTCCAACGTACAGCTAATAGGTGTGTTAGAACCCACCGCGTTTACTCCCTGCCCTTCCAGCCCAGCCTCTAAGTCTATGGGGAAGAGAAGACACAGCACCGCGTTGGCCAGAAGAAATCTTAGGGATCATCCAGTCCACAATCACTCGTTTTTCAGATGAGGGAACCATTACTTCATGAGAGAAGTGAAGCAACTTACTTTCTTGAGGGTTTTTAGTTATCTCATTAGTATTAGGACAACTTTTTAATTGGAAATAAAAAGTCAGTAAAAACAAACACAAGAACAATGGTTGCTACCAATCTTCATTCTGGAGAATCTTTAGGACAGTAAAGCCTGCAAGCGATTTCGTAATTGTTTCCTTTCTTGTCTTGTCTTGTCTTGTCTTTTCTAGGGCCGCACCTGTGGCTTATGGAGGTTCCCAGGCAAGGGGTCTAATCAGAGCTGTAGCCCCCAGCCTACTCCAGGGCCACAGCAATGAGGGATCCGAGCCACGTCTTCGACCTACACCACAGCTCACAGCAACATCAGATCCTTAACCCATTGAGCGAGGCCAGGGATCAAACCCCCAACCTCATGGTTCCTAGTTGGATTCGTTAACCACTGAGCCACAACAGGAACTCCATAATTGTTTTCTTGAGGAGACTTTTCTAATGATGCATATCAGCAGGACTAAAAATACTTCTCATGTGTAGATTAGGTAAAAATAATTCATTGGAATATTTTCAGTCAAGAAGGAAATACATTTCTTGCCTGGGTGCCAGAGGCAACATAAAGAATCAACATTTTCTGTGTCGTCAGCAGCAGGATTTCTGGGTTAGGGTCTCATAGGCTGGGACAGAGGAGGTAACGGGTAGGACCTTGAAGCTGAGTAGACATCCAAGGATTCCTGAGATAGTCTCTCTGGTGGGGGTGGCTGGGGAGGTCTGGACTGTGGTGTCAGATGCTCAACTTTCCATCCGAATCGTGTTGCGATTCTCCCTCTATGATCCAAGCTTCACTAAACCATCTTCTACACACTCATCTTGGGTTGGTGGGGCTTTGGGAAATGCAGGAAGGGGAACCCTGTAGGGTGGAGTGATGTTACATGAGAGTGGAGCATTCGCTGGAAAAGGAAGGGGGGAGGTCGAGAAAGAGAGGGGGAGGGGAGCAGGGAGAGAGAGAAAGCGACAACACTGAAAGCTTTTTTTGGATATTAAAGGAAAGAATGACTTCCCAGAAGAAAGACTCGGGAACCGCCATGCCAAGCAGACGCTTGTGTTACATCCTGAGTTTTCTATGAAATGGAAGGGTTTCTATCATGCCGCACACATTCCTTCCACAAAGAAACCTTGGATCCTGATGGCCAGGCCCCCCAGAGGCCGAGACTGCCCTCTTATATATATATCCAGCTGTTCTTTAGACACTGTCTCGGTGCTCCCCAAAGAATAAAGCCACAAGTACTCCATCATAAGGAAGACAGGTTCACAATAGGTGGGGGCAAAAAGCTTCATTTAGCCTCCAGGAAAGGGCCAGTGTTGTCAAGGGAGAACTAAAACCACCCCCTCTTCTTCCCAGTCTTTGTATCTCGTGATTTTTAGGAAGACAGGGGCCAAACCCTGGTTTTGTGCCGTGATGAATAAAATGGCCTGCCTGGGTTTCAGCAGGCCTGCCAAAGCTGGCAGCTGGCAAGGAAGGAACAGGGAACTTCCAAGGAGCTAGCTCCATTTGCATGTGTAATGTGTTCATATATGCTTTCTGCATATAGATCATATAATATCCATGACATACAGAAAAGGACTTCAGGTTCCTGGGGAGAAAAAGCTCAGAAATACACATGCCAAGCGTAGCACGAATCAGGATACAGTCTGGTCTCACATGTGGGGTGCTCTCAGCCACCAGAGAACGTTTAAAAGGCAGGAAGGGGCATGTGAGGACAAAGGAAGTCATTCCCACAGGCAGGGCCCTGACCTGAAGCTCAGGGAGGGACGGGGTTGCCTGGCAACAGCAGAGACCTCCTAGGGATGCTGGGCGGATGGTTTCTCACGGGGAAACTGAGCCCTCAGGAACTAAATCCCACTTCACTGAAGCATCTGGTTGCACTTACAGGTTTTTCCAGCTCCTACCGTGGACAAAGTGTGATGAAAAATGCACACAGCTTGGAGAAGAATGTTGCTGTGGTCCCAAAGGCCTGCAGAAACAGCAAATAATTGTTCTAATACTTTGGGGGTTTTTGTTTATTTTTTGCTTTTTAGGGCCGCACCCGAGGCATATGGAAGTTCCCAGGCTAGGGGTCTAATCAGAGCTATGGCTGCTGGCCTACACTATAGCCACAGCAAGTTGGGATCTGAGCCACGTCTGCGACCTACACCACAGCTCATGGCAACACCGGATCCTTAACCCACTGATTGAGACCAGGGATCGAACCTGTAACCTCCTGGTTTCTAGTCGGATTCTTTTCTGCTGAGCCACAACAGGGACTCCTGTTCTACTACTTTGAATAATTATTCTTACTGCACACCATCCTGAGACTCAGGCATTGGCTTCCAGCCTAAGACCGTGCAAAGTCACTTTGCCTCTCTGGCCCTCGAGCTCCCAGCCTTTACAGGAAACCAACTCAAGCGTTGCTGTAAGCTGCAGCATAGATCACAGGTATGGCTTGGATCCTACATTGCTGTGGCTGTGGTGTGGGTGGCAGCTGCCGCTCCAACTTGACCCCTAGCCCAGAAACTTCCATATGCTGCAGGTGCAGCCCCAAAAAGAAGCAAAACAAAGCAAAACCCCATTTTCACATTTTGTAGTACATATATTATGTTCCACCAGCCCCATCATCCTTCTCCATCTTTCCACACCAAAACTGCACACCTCTTAAGCACTAACTCCCCATCCTCTCTTCCCCCTGGTGACCCCCATTCTACTTTCTGCATCTAAATTTGACTACTTCTGTTACCTCACATAAGCAGAATCATGCTATACTTGTCCTCTGGTTTCTTTCACGTAGCATAGTGTCTTCAAGGCTCATCCATGTGACGTTACAGTTAGAATTGTATTCCTTTTTTAAGGCTGAATAATATTCCGTTGTGAATGTATGACACATTTTGTTGATTCATTTGGCCATCAATGGATTAATTTTTGAACAGTGGGCTATGTGTGTTCATTTTGACAGGGCACCATACATGACTGGTCTGCTTACATCTCCTCCGGGCCTGAAGGGACAAGAAGAGGAGTCACAAGTTGTCATGGGAACCAGCCTCGGGAGGGGCTGCTCATTGGAGGCTGTGGTCTGGGAAGACACTGCTGCTGCTGTAAAGCTGTGGCTTCTATGGAGGAGGAGGGATAAATCCTGGCCTCTGTCTCCTCCACCCTCTGAACTCTGGCCGTCACCTCCCATTCACTGAACCACACCAGAGTCTGTGGATTCTCTGGAATGAGCCTCTCAGAATGGGGAAGGAAGGGAAAGGCAGCTGGTGGATCTGAGCAGGCCAGTGGAGATGCACGCTGTCTACGTAAAGAATCAAGTTAGGAGTTCCCGCTGTGGTTCAACGGGATCAGTAGTGTCTTGGGAGCCCTGGGATGCAGGGTTTATCCCTGGCCCAGTACAGTGGGTTAAGAATCCGGTGTTTCTGCAATGGCAGCTCAGATCTGATCCTCAGCCTGGGAGCTCCCTATACTGCAGGTTGACCGAAAAACAAAAAAAGGGATAAAGCTATCTGCCTTTCAGCGGAGCCCACCTGACCCCCACCTGTGCAGTGTTCGCCTCCCTTTGCTTCTCCTTGGAAGCACAAGTCCTGCTTCTCCCATCAAGCTGACGCGCCTCCTAAGCACATGATCTGGCTCCAAGGATTTCACTAGATATAAATTAAGCATTGTTATTTTATCCTAATAAGTGTTTATTCATGTCATGACTCTGACTAGATTTTTTCACTCATTAAAGTGGTCCCTGAGGACCATCTGAGATCTGGAACGAGATGTGACTCTGCTGGGACAGCCTGTTGCCAAGCAGCCCCAGCTGATTCATACCCTAGGGAGTCTAGATTTAGTCATGTGAGTGCGGGACCAATGGGACAACAGCAAATATGATACAAGAAGAGTATCCAAAAGTGCTTGCACATTGGGGCCTGCCCTGTCTTGCTGCTGGAAACTTCCGCCACCTCGTGAACAAGGCCGGGTTGGTTTCCTGGAGGATGAGAGTGCGGGTTATCCCAATAACCCCGGTTATTCCAGTTACCCCAGTTACCCCAATTATCCCAGTTACCCCAGTGGTCCCAATTATCTTATCCCAATTACCCCAGCCAGCCCAGCCAAGGCCCCAGAAATGCAAGAGAGCATATTAGAGACCACAAGCCACCAGCCAAACTGACCCAGACCAGAAAAACTAACCTCACGGACCTCACAACTAGTTCCTGAATCCAGGCAGGACTAGCATGTGGCAGCCGCCGATAACACAGTGCAGCTTTGCTCTGAGAGGCAGGCACTGGGTGCAGAGCAGGGGCGGTGGAGGTGACCCACGGGCGACAGGGAAGGAGCTGGCCCTTGGAGGTGTGGCGTTGACCAGCAGGACGAGGTGGGTCCTGGAGGAGCCTGAGCACAGGGCAGAGATGAGTGGAGCAGGGAGTCTAAGGTCCCTCTGGGGATGCAGGGCATGCAGGCCAGGTGCTCCCTGAACCCGGACTCTGTGCTTACAGCCCAGCAAGTGCAGACAGGACACAGCCAAAGACGGCCAGGCAACTCTGGGGCAGATCTGGCAGCCGGTGTCTTTCTGCAAGGATTGCTTCCACCATTCAGGCTTTTACGACTTCACTGCTTTTTTTTTTCCCACTTTCCTGGTGCTCGCACCTTGCTGTGGGGGCCGAGCTGTTTATAGCTGTCACCTTTGTGAGCAACTCTGGGGCGCAATGAAAACCTGTCTCGGGGTCAGCAAGGGCCCGTTTGAATGATATGGACCGTCCCGCCCCTGCCGGCCCCTGAGTTAGGACGCTTATAAGGCAGCCTTCCACCTTCCTTGGGCCTGCAGGAGCTCCAAAGTGACTAGAGAGGAAGGAACGCTAATATTCCTGCTGGCAGCTATTGAGCAGCTCCCTCCCGCTTCCCTTTCTATCTCTCTGTGGGTTTTTTTTTTTGTTTTAATCCTTTTAGAGGCTCACCTGCAGCATACAGAGGTTCCCGGGCTAGAGACTGAATCAGAGCTGCAGCCTCTGGCCTACACTACAGCCACAGCAATGTGGGAACCAAGCCACATCCGTGACCTACACCACAGCTCAAGGCAACACCGGATCCTTAACCCACTGAGCAAGGCCAGGGATCGAACCCACATCCTCATGGATATTAGTAGGTTTGTTTCCGCTGAGTCATGGTGGAAACTCCTCTCCGTGGGTTTCTGCAGTCTCTTGGGAGTGCTAGGAAACATGCTTTGTGGGGGAATATCTTTCCAGCCTCTCTTGATGCCAGTGACAGCACAGAAGCCACACAGTGAGCTCTGTGTGGCTTGGAACAGAGCCCTGGGCCCAGAGGCCAACAGGGACAGCATAGCAGCACTAGCACAGGACCTCCAGCTGTCACATCCAGAATGTCACCACCACTCCTGGAAAAGAGTCTTCACTCTCGACCAATGCTGCTTTCAGTTTCATCTTTCTTGACCCCTTCCACCATAATTCAACACAATTCACAATTCACTTTATTATTGTGTGAATGAAAAATGAGTTTTTTCTTTTACTCAAGGAGATCCCGAAAAGAGTACACTTCTGAGTGTTCCCCCCATGTACACACATGTTGTGAAAAGGCACATTTTGATCTGACTGTGCTTTTTTCTTCTGTCTGTTAAATTCACATGTTTAAAAATTGTAATGACTGAGCCCATAGCATATGGAAGTTCCTGGCCCAGGGACTGAATCCAAGCCGCGTCTGTGACCTACACCACAACTCATGGCAATGCCAGATCCCTAACCCACTGAGCGAGGCCAGGGATGGAACCCTCATCCTCATGGACCCTAGTCAGGTTCATTAACCACTGAGCCACAAAGGGAACTCCCTTTTTTGTTGTTGTTCAAAGGCCAGAAATTTTCAAAAGATACTAGAGATTCAGCATCTCAAGAACAAGAATGTATCTGTCTGGGAGCTCTGCTAGCTTCCCTGACAACGTCTATGGCATTCAGCCTTACTAAAAAGAAAGTAAGAACTGGCAGAGAGCACCAACGATGCTATTCCAGCCCCCATCTGCCTCTCCCCTACAGCTCTCACTGCGTGTCTGCCGTTTCTCCATAATACAAGCATCAGTAATATCCTCAGGCAACTGGCAAGAGCCAAGATCTAGGATTTGGATTCTAAGTCCCTTAAAAGTTTACTCAGTGTCGAAGCTCCCGTGGTGGCTCAGTGGTTAACGAATCCGACTAGGAACCATGAGGTTGCGGCTTTGATCCCTGGCCTTGCTCAGTGGGTTAAGGATCTGGTGTTGCCGTGAACTGTGGTGTAGGTTGCAGACGAAGCTTGGATCCCGCGTTGCTGTGGCTCTGGCGTAGGCTGGAGGCTACAGCTCCTATTTGACCCCTAGCCTGGGAACCTCCATATGCCACAGAAGCAGCCCAAGAAAATGGCAAAAAGACCAAAAAAAAAAAAAAAAAAAAAAAGAAAAAAAAAGAAAGTTTACTTAGTGCACCTGTTATCGATTGCTGCATAACTATCCTAAAACAAAGTGGTTTAGAGTAACAAAATTTCTTATCTCACAGTCTCCGTGGGTCGGGAACCCAAGGGTGGTTTTGCGGGGTGGTTCTGGCTCAGGGTCTGTGGGAGGCTGCTGTCCAGACGTTGGCTTGGCCGTGCTTGGGGCTGAGGATCTGATTGCAAGATGACTTCCTGCAATGACTGTCAGCAAGAGGGACAACAGTGGGGCTCTTTTTTTTTCTCCTCCCAGCTGACCCCATGGAATATAGAAGTTCCCAGGGCCAGGGATCAAATCTGAGCCCGGAGCTGCAATCTGTGCCACAGCTGCAGCAACACTGGATTCTTAACCCACTGTGCCACAGTGGGAACTCCAACCGTGAGGTTTTGATACTGAAAGAAATCCTTCTAAGCCAAAGTATCCCTCTGTGGGTCTTGCCGAGGGCTGGTGCAGGGCCCAGCACGGAGGATCTAAGCCGAGGAGAAAGTAAGCGGGTGAGCTGGTCCAGGGGTGAGCAGGGGAAATGCAGGCAGCTGGGAGAGGGAAGATGAGATGAACTTAGGTTAGACCCGCCCAAAGAGCATCGTTTCCGAGCCACCGTCTTTCTGGGTGCACAGAGATCTCCTCTAGAAGGTTCAGCACGCACCTGACCATCTGATGGAGACGATGCCGAGAGTGAGGAAAGGCTCTGAGCGCCAGTGAACAGAGCTTGAGGATGACCTGTTTCGCCACCACTCCCAGCTAAATACCGGCCGAGGGAGCCCGAACCACATGTAAGCCACTGCTCTTAGCAGACCTGAGTGGAAACTACTCCTAGGGAAAGCACTGAATTAAATGATTGCTTTTCATTTTCTACCAACTCCAGCACACACCAGCTTTTATGCAGGGGACACCACCCTGTGTGCTCAGGAGTAACAGTAACATGGAGGCACCAGTTAGCAGAGTTATTCCTAGTAGGGAATTTAGGATGCTTCTCCTCCAATGGGGCCATCTTATTAGGAACCAGGGTTCTAGGAGGTTGAGTCAGGAGTGGCAAATCTGCACTCCTCATCTTCCAACCTGCAGGCCAGCATTCTCTCCATCACATTGCTGGAAAGATCCAGGCAAGGATGTACAGGCAATGAGCTGCCTCCTCCCCACAGACCCAGTGAAAAGGCGGGGCTCACTCATGGCTGCATAGCTGGACGCATCGTTTATCCGAAGACTCGAGGCAAGGAGACAGAGAGGGATTGTTTAGGCTGCTCATGGGTCTCCCTACCCAGGCCCCCCAAGATGTCCTATGCTGCTTTGTGCCACAGGCCACAGTGGAAATCCACTAATCCTGACAAACTCTTAGGGAGGAGAAAAATGATTTGTGCAAAAAGCCTCTGGCTCAGGGCATCTGGCAGCTTTGTGCAGCTGTCCTGGATTCCTAGAAACTAGCCTTTCTGTGACCTCTGGGGGGGGTGGTCAGAGCCCATGTTGTTCTTCCCTTCCGTGGGGGCAAACTCAGGGTGTCCTGAGGGACTCCATTACTTTGGGGATGATCCATATTTCTGCCTTCCCAGGTTTCTGAAGCCTTCCCAGGAGTGAAGCAGGGACTCCGGGCTCTTCTCTGATGAGGCTGAGTTGGTGGATGTCGCCAACATATCAGTGTCAGCGTTTCAGATTCTCATGAAGATGTGGGCACATCAAGTCAGTCTGGACAGTGAATCATGTGAATTAGTGTCTTGTTTTGTGAGAGCCGAGTGGGAGGAGAGGCTGCCTGGCACCAAGCACAAGTCGTTCACAAGGGCACTTGCTTTTTCCTGCTGTCACCGTGTCAGGGCCCTGGGTAGTGAGGTGGACAGGAGGGAAAGAAGTCAGTACATGAAGTTCTAGCCAATGGGCCCTTCAGATGTATTTGCAGAGTGGCGATGGCTTTAGATGCTGACAGTTGTCCCTAGAGCCTGGCCACAACTCAGTTCTCACCCTCACATCTCTTAAAAGATGCTTATTGGGGAGATGGGATTAAGATGGCAGAGTAGAAGGACTGGACCTCAACTTCTCTCCTAAAAACAAAAAAATTCACAACTAAAGGCTGAGCAATCTTCAACCAAATGGACTGGAAGCTTTAAAAAAGATATCCTACTCCAGAAGACAAAGAGGAGGCCACATCAAGAGGTAGGAGGGATGATTATGTGATATAAACAACCCCATACCTCCCGGGTGGGAGGGCCCACAGACTGGAAACTAACTGGTTCACAGAGACTCACCTACAGAAGTGAGAGTTCTGAGCCCCACATCAAACTCCCACGTGTGGGGATCTGGCACCGGGATAAAGAGCCCCTGGAGTATCTGGCATTGAAGGCCAGTGGGGCTTGGGCACAGGAGCTCCACAGGACTGGGGGAAACAGAGACCCCATTCTTAAAAGGTGCACACAGACTTTCACATGCACTGGTCCCAGGGCAAAGCAAAGTCTCCATAGGAATTTGGGTTAAACCTGACTGCAGTTCTTGGAGGACCTCCTGGGAAAACAGGGGTAAATGAGGCTTGTTGTGGGGGAAGGACATTGGAAGCAAACCTCTCAGGAATATTCAGCAGTGTCCTTTTCTCTGGAGGTGACCATTTTGGGAAAATCTGGCCCCACCCATCAGAAAGCTCAAGGGCAACAAAAATCCAGATGGGATCACAGCCCTGCCCTCAGTAAATAGGCTGCCTAAAGACCCCCCCAGGCACAGAGCTACCTCTAATCCCATCCAGAGACAAAGCCCCACCCACCAAAGGGTTTAGAATCAGCTCCACCTATGGGTGGGCAGGCATCAGTCCCTCCCATCAGGAAGCCTACAGCAAGCTCCCTGTACCAACTTCAGCCACAAGGGGGAGGGGCAACCACCAAAAGTAAGAGAGGCTACAACTCTATTATCTGTAAAAAGGTCGCCACACCAAAAACCTATAAAAATGAAAAGACAGAGAACTATAGCTCAGATGAGGGAGAAACAAAAAACCCCAGAAAATCAGCTAAGTGATGAGGAGATTCTCAGCCTCCAGAAAAAAAACTTGAGACTGTTGATGCTGAAGATGATGCAAGACATTGGAAATAAACTGGAGGCAAAGATGGATAACTTACAGGAAACACTGAGCAAAGAGATACAAGATATAAAACTTAAACAAGAAGACATGTGAAATACAATAATTGAAATAAAGAGTTCACTAGGAGCAGCTAACAGCAGAATACAGGAGGCAGAAGAATGAATAAGTGAGGTGGAGGACAAGATTAGTGGAAATTATGGATGCAGAACAGAAAAGAGAAAAAAGATAGAAAACAAATGAAGAGAGTCTCAGAGAACTCTGGGACAACATTAAATGCACCAATATCCATATTATAGGGGTGCCAGAAGGAGAAGAGAGAGAGAAGGGGACAGAAAACATATTCCAAGAGATAATAGCCAAAAACTTCCCTAACATGGGAAAGGAACCACTCACTCAAATCCAGGAAGCACAACGAGTACCATATAAAATAAACCCAAGGAGGAATACCCTGAGACACATATTAATCAAACTGACCAAAATTAAAGACAAAGAGAAAATCTTGAAAGCAGCTAGGGAAAAGAAACAAGTAACATACAAGGCAACCCTGATTAGGTTATTGGCAGATTTTTCAGCAGAAACTCTGCAGGCCAGAAGGGAGTGGCATGATATACTTAATGTGATGAAAGGAAAAAACCTCCAACCAGGATTACTTTACCCAGCAAAGCTCTCATTCAAATTTGAAGGTGAAATCAAAAGCTTTACAGATAAGCAAAAGCTAAGAGAATTCAGCAACACTAAACCAGCCTTACAACAAATACTAAAGGAACTTCTCTAGGCAGAAAAGAAAAGACAGCAACAGGAAACAAAAATTCCACAAATGACAAGGCTCACCAGTAAAGGTATATATACGGTAAAGATACAAAATCATCCATGCACAATTATGCCACCAAAATCAGAAATCATGAGAAGAGGTGGGTACAAATGCAGGACACTGGAGATGAACTTGCAGTTAAGAGAACAACTACTTAAAACAATCTCATATACACATAGACTCTTATATCAAAACTTCAGAGTAATTGCAAACCAAAAATCTACAATTGATACACAAACAAAGAAAAATCAACTCAAATACAACACTAAAGATAGTCATCAAACCAGAAGAGGAGAGAACAAGAAAAGAAGGGAAGAAAAAAGAGCAACAGAAACAAATCCAAAGCAATAAATAAAATGGGAATAAGAACATATCAATAATTACCTTAAATGTTACTGGCCTAAACACCCCAACCAAAAGACATAGACTGGCTGAATGGATACAAAAACAAGATCCATATATATGCTGTCTTCAAGAGACCCACTTCACTTCTAGGGACACATACAAATTGAAAGTGAGAGGATGGAAGAAAATATTCCATGTGAATGGGAATCAAAAGAAAGCTGGAGTAGCAATACTCATATCAGACAAAATAGACTTTAAAATGAAGAATATTTTAAGGGACAAGGAAGGTCATGACATAATGATCAAAAGATCAATCCAAGAAAAAGATATAACAATTTTAAATATCTACGCACCCAACATAGGTTCACCACAATATATAAGGCAACTGCTAACAACCTTAAAAGACAAATCGACAATAACACAATAATAGTGGGGGACTTTAACACCCCACTTACAGTAATGGAAGATCAACCAAACAGAAAATCAGTAAGGAAACACAGGCCCTGAATGAAGCATTAGACCAGATGGACTTAGTAGATATTTATAGGACATTCCATCCAAAAGCAACAGAATACACATTCTTCTCAAGTGCACATGGAACATTCTCTAAGATTGATCACATCCTGGGCTACAAATCCAACCTCAGTAACTTTAGGAAAGTTGAAATCACGTCAAGCATCTTTTCCGACCACAACGCTATATGACTGGAAATCAACAACAAGAAAAAATCTGCAAAAAACACAAACAGGTGGAGACTAAACAATATGCTACTAAACAACCAATGGATCACTGATGAAATCAAAGAGGAAATTAAAAAATACCCAGGAGTTCCCATCATGGCTCAGTGGTTCACGAATCCAACTAGGAACCATGAGGTTGCAGGTTCGATCCCTGGCCTTGCTCAGTGGGTTAAGGATCTGGCATTGCTGTGAGCTGTGGTGTAGGTCACAGATGCAGCTCGGATCTGGCATTGCTGTGGCTTTGGTATAGGCCAGTGGCTACAGCTCCGATTAGACCCCTAGCCTTGGAACCTCCATATGCTGCAGGAGCAGCCCAAGAAATAGTAAAAAGACAAAAAAAAAATAAATAAATAAAAATAAAAATAAATAAAAAATACCTAGCAGCAAATGACAATGAAGATACAACACTCCAAAACCTACGGGATGCAGCAAAATCTGTTCTAAAAGGAAAGTTTATAGCAATACAAGCACACCTCAGGAAACAAGAAAAAGCTCAAATAAACAAGCTAACTTTACATCTAAAGCAGCTCAAGAGAGAAGAACAGACAAGACCTAAAATTAGTAGAAGGAAAGAAATCATAAAGATCAGAGCAGAAATCAATGAAATAGAAATGAAGAAAACCATAGAAAAGATCAATGACACGAAAAGCTGGTTCTTTGAAAAGATCAACATAATTGATAAACCCTTAGCCAGACTTATCAGGAAAAAAAGAGAGAGGACTCAAACCAATAAAATTAGAAATGAAGAAGGAGAAGTAACAATGGACATCACAGAAATACAAAGTTCATAAGAGACTACTATATGCAACTATATGCCAATAAAACAGAAAACCTAGAAGAAATGGACAGATTCTTAGAAAAGTACAATCTTCCGAGACTAAACCAAGATGAAATACAAAAGATTAATGGATCAATCACAAGAACTGAAATTGAAACTGTGATTAAAAACTTCCAACAAATAAGAGTCCAGGACCAGATGGCTTCACAGGCGAATTCTATCAAACATTTAGAAAAGAGATAACACCTATCCTTCTGAAAGTATTTCAAAAAATTGCAGAGGAAGGGATACTCCCAAACTCATTTTATGAGGCCACCATCACCCTGATACCAAAACCAGACAAAGATAGCACAAAAAAAGAAAACTACAGGCCAATTTCACTGATGAAATCCTCAACAAAATACTAGCAAACCACATCCAACAATACATTAAAAGGATTGTACATCATGATCAAGTGGGGTTTATCCCAGGGATCCAAGGGTTCTTCAATATCCACAAATCAATCAGTGTGATACAACACATTAACAAACCGAAGAATAAAAACCATACGATCCTCTCAATAGATGTGGAAAAAACCTCTGACAAAATCCAACACCCATTTCTGATAAAAACCCTTCAGAAAGTGGGCATAGTGGGAACCTACCTCAACATAATAAAGGCCATATATGACAAACTCACAGCTAACATCATTCTCAATGGTGAAAAGCTGAAAGAATTCCTGCTGAGATCAGGAACAAGACAAGGATGTCTGTTCTCACCACTACTCTTCAATATAGTTTTGGAAGTCCTAGCCACAGCAATTAGAGAAGTAAAAGAGATAAAAGGAATCCAAATTCGACAGGAAGAAGTAAAACTATCACTATTTGCAGATGACATGATACTATACCTAGAGAATCCTAAAGACTCTACCAGAAAACTGTTAGAGCTCATCCATGAATTTGGCAAAGTCGCAAGATACAAATTGTTAGTGTATGGAAATCGATGGCATTTCTATGCACTAACAATGAAAGATCAGAAAGAGAAATCATGGAAGCAATCCCATTTACCATCACATCCAAAAGAATAAAATACCTAGGAGTAAACCTACCTAAAGAGACAAAATACCTGTACTCTGAAAACTATAAGACACTGATGAAAGAAATCAAAGAGGACACAAATAGATGGAAAGACATACCATGCTCTTGGATTGGAAGAGTTAATATTATAAAATGACTATACTACCTAAGGTAATCTACAGATTCAATGCAATCCCTATCAAATTACCAAGGACATTTTTCACAGAACTTGAACAAAATATTTTAAAGTTTGTGTGGAAGCACAAAAGACCCAGAATAGCCAAAGACATTCTGAAAAAGAAAGATGGAGCTGGAGGAATCAGACTCCTTGACTTCAGACTATACTACAAAGCAATAATCATCAAAACCATATGGTTCTGGAACAAAGACAGAAGCAGATCAGTGGAATAGGAGAGAAAGCCCAGAATTAAACCTAGGCGCCTATGGCCAACTCATCTATGACAAAGGAGGCAAGAATATACAATGGAGAAAAGACAGCCTGTTCAATAAATGCTGCTGGGAAACCACATGTAAAAGAATGAAATGAGAACACTCCCTAACACCATACACAGAAATAAACGCCAAATGGACTAAAGACCTAGATATAAGACCAGACACTATAAAACTCTTAGAGGAAAACATAGGCCAAACACTCTCTGCCATAAATGACAGCAACATCTTCTCAGATCCACCTCTTAGAGTATTGACAATAAAAACAAAAATAAACAAATGGGACCTAATCAAACTTAGAAGTTTCTGCACTGCAAAGGAAGCCCTAAACAAAATGAAAAGACAACCCACAGAATGGGAGAAAATCTTTGCAAATGAATTGACTGACAAGGGATTAATCCCCAAAATTTATAAACACGTTCTGCAGTTCAATACCAAAAAAACAAACAACCCCATCAAAAAACGAGCAGAAGATTCTAAACAGACAGTCCTCCAAAGAAGACATGCAGATGACCAAAAAACACATGAGAAGATGTTCAACATCACTCATTATTAGAGAAATGTACATCAAAACCACTGTGAGGTACCACCTTACACCAGCCAGAATGGCCATCATCCAAAAGTCTACAAACAGTAAGTGCTGGAGAGGGTGTGGAGAAAAAGGAACCCTAGTACACTGTTGGTGGGATTGTAATTGGTACAACCACAATGGAAAACAGTATGGCGATTCCTCAGAAAACGAAAAATGGAACTACCTTTTAATCCAGCAATCCCATTCCTGGGCATCTACCCAGAGAAAACCATGACTTGAAAATGCACATGTACTCTGATGTTCATTGCAGCACTATTTGCAATAGCCAAGACATGGGAACAACCTAAATGTCCATCGACAGAGGAGTGGATCAAGAAGATGTGGTACATATACACAATGGAATCTTACTTAGCCATTAAAAGGAATGAAATACCAGCATTTTTAGCAACATGGATGGACCTAGAAATTATCATGCTAAGTGAAGTCAGCCATACAATGAGACACCAACATCCAATGCTTTCACTGACATGTAGAATCTGAAAAAAGGACAGACGGAACTTCTTTGCAGAACAGATGCTGACTCACAGACATTGAAAAACTTTTGGTCTCTGGAGGAGTCAGTTTGGGGACTGGGGGGATGTGCTTGGGCTGTGGGATGGAAATCCTGTGAAATCAGATTGTTATGATCATTATACAACTACAGATATGATAAATTCATTGAATAATAATAATAAAAAGATGCTTATTGGGAAGTTCCTGTCATGGCTTAGTGGTTAATGAATCCCACTAGGAATCATGAGGTTGCGGGTTTGATCCCTGGCCTCTCTGAGTGGATTCAGGATCTGGCATTGCTGTGAGCTGTGGTATAGGTCACAGACACGGCTTGGATCTGGCGTTGCTGTGGCTCTGGCGTAGGCCAGCAGCAACAGCTCCGATTAGACCTCCATATGCCATGTATGTGGCCCTATAAAGACAAAAGACAAAAGACAAAAAAAAAAAAAAAAAAAAAAAAGATGCTTACTGGGCACATCTTTAAATGTGTGGTCTGGGTTTAGTCTTCCACCCAGCTCTCTACGGAGGATGGTTTTGACCCGTTATTGTCCCTTCAGCCCAACAATTCATCGCACGCTTCACTGGCACACCTGTGATGGTTGAAGCATTTGGGATGTCTCCTGGGCCATGGGAGAGCAGCTGGCATAAAGCAGCGGCTTCGGCAGCTCCAGGGACAAAGATCAAAGCCAGCCACGACAGGTTTCTTGCAAGTGAGAGGCTGAGTTTCACTTGGATGCAGGGAACATTCACAGGCATCTAGCAGTTAGAAAGTGTTACCGACTGCAATTACAGGGTGACATTTCTGTGTGATTCACCTGGCCAGGTTGTGCTGAATTTAACATGTGGCTTTATTGGTGTTGACCAGCAATATCCCTAGGATGCAGGGTGCTAAGCACAGTTTCCAGCAGCGTGGCGTTGTGGTGAGGGTGGAAAACAAGGGGAGCTGGGAAGTGCGATGGGCCCAGGGCACAAGCAGAGCTGGAGGCGGGTCATAAGCGGGTCTCTGAGCTGGGACTGCAGGAGGCAGGCGAAATGGAGCCAGAGGGCGGGGGTGAGGGGACACTTTCCACTTCCCTGTACCACCTGCGTGGTGCATGCTAACAACTCTGCACAAAGGGAGCCAGGTTATTTCTGAAAGATTCCCATCACAATGAATTTATGCTTAAGGGAGTTCCCTTCACGGCACAGTGGAAACGAATCTGACTAGAATCCATGAGGGTGCAGGTTTGATCCTCGGCCTGGCCTCGCTCAGTGGGTTAAGGATCCGGCATTGCTGCGAGCTGGGGTGTAGGCCAGCAGCTGCAGCTCCGATTCGACCCCTAGCCTGGGAACTTCCACATGCCATGGGTTCAGCCTGGGAACTTCCACATGCCATGGGTTCAGCCTTGAAAAGCAAAAAGAAAAAAAAAAAAAGGGAATTTATGCTTTAAAATTAGATGTCTCCTTTCAAAATTAGACAGGGGGTCCCTTGGTGGTTCTATGGCTCTGGTTGCTGCTGAGTGAAGTTCCTAGTGGGGGAAATTCCTCCTGCCTTGAGTGCAGCCAAAAAAGAAACAGAAAAAAAAATTAAAATTAGACATACCAGACAAAGTAAATGTCAAAGATTTCTAGAATGAAACTCTCTATAGAAACTGTCAGCAAACTGTGGTCCATAGGCTGGCTGCCCGTTTTTGTAAATAACGTTTTACTGGGACACCGCACCACCTGCTAGTTTATGAATCATCTATGGCTCTGCTTTCAGGCCATGACAGAAGAGCTGAGCAGGTGCAACAGAGACCCAGTAGCCCACAAAGCCTGGAGCATTTACTATCTGGCCTTTTAAGGAAGTTTTCTTTTTTTTTCTTTTTCTTTTTCTTTTTCTTTTTCTTTTTCCTTCCTTCCTTCCTTCCTTCCTTCCTTCCTTCCTTCCTTCCTTCCTTCCTTCCTTCCTTCCTTCCTTCTTTCTTTCTTTCTTTCTTTCTTTCTTTCTTTCTTTCTTTCTTTCTTTCTTTCTTTCTTTCTTTCTTTCTTTCTTTCTCTTTCTCTCTTTCTCTCTTTCTCTCTTTCTTTCTTGTCTTTTTGTATTTTCTAGGGCCTCACTCACAGTGAGAGGTTCCCAGTCTAGCAGTCTAATCGGAGCCTTAGCTGCCAGCCTACGCCAGAGCCACAGCCACTCGGGATCCAAGCCGTGTCTGCGACCTACACCACAGCTCACGGCAATGCTGGATCCTTAACCCACTGAGCAAGGCCAGGGATCGAACCCGAATCCTCATGATTCATTAACCACTGAACCACGATGGGAACTCCTTGAAGATTTCAGACTCTCTGCTCTGGAGCAATGGTCCCCAGGCCAGTTCTTTTCAATACGATTGACACCTTTGAATAACACAGGTTTGAACTTCATGGATCCACTTATATGAAGATTTTTTTCAATAAATACATTGGAAAAATTTTTGGAGATTTTCCACAATTTGAAAAAACTTGCAGATAATAGCCTAGAAGTATTGAAAAAAAATTGGTAAAAGATTAGGTATGTCATGAATGCATAAAATATATGCAGATACTAGTCTATCCTTATAGGCATAAGATGAGTGATAGTTAATGTAAAATTAATAATGTGTTTGCCTTTGTACTGTTTTATAGCTTTGCTTTCAAAGAATGACATTGCCGTATAGTAGGCCTCTTTTGCTTTCATAATTGGAGAAATTGCATATCCACCCCTCATCACAGATAACCGGTTTTTGAAAAAAAAGTAACAATGTTTCTAATATGCCTATAATACTGTATGCCATAAAAATTTGATGGTGATCCACTCATTAGCATAGAGGCTGGTCTACTGTGAAGTTGTTGCTGACACCAGGCGGCCATCAAACAATCATATTGCTGCTGCTTCATTATCAATGCATGCATTGTGATACTTGCAAATAAATGTGAATTTCTTTTTCACATTATCTTTTCATTTTTGATGTCTAGTGTTGGTAATGGGTATCACATAGGAATGTTTTGTATCATAAGACGATATAGTTTTTGGTACCGACAGAGAACTGGTTCATCTTATAAACAGATGACGATAAACTTACGGTATTGATAAATACAGTACAGTACTGAAAATGCATTTTCTCTTTCTTATGATTTTCTTAATAACATTTTCTTTTTCCTAGCTTGTTTTATTGTAAGAATGCAGCATATACTACACAAAATATGGGTTAATAGACTGTTTATGTTATCGGTAAGGGCACAGTAGTCTATTAACAGCTAAGTTTCCAGGGGAATCAAAAGTTATATGTGGATTTTCAACTGCAAGGGCTGTTTGTGTCTCTGACTGCCCCTCGTTGTTCTAGGGTCAATTGTATTTCGAAAATGGAATGGAATCTGTGCATTTGCTGCTAGGGTGGCAGAGTTTTGTCCTGAGACTGGTCACAGCAGGGTTATCAGACTGGCGGCCCAGAGTCAAATCCAGCCAGTGGACATGCGTTCTCAGGGCAGCGCGATTATGTTTTATAAAAATTAGCAACACGTTCAAACTAGGAGATTTCACTTTGAAAATGTCTGGATTTTTGGCTACTCTTGAAAAACTGGGCAATCTGGCCACCTTCCTACACAGCAATGAGAGGCTGGAGCCTGGCAACCGCAGCTTTCTTTAGACGGGTGTGTTCTGTCCTGCTTTGTCACAGACTAGATGGGTGTGTCCTGTCCTGCTTTGTCACAGACTAGATGGGTGTGTCCTGTCCTGCTTTGTCACAGACCCCACCGTTTCCTGTTGTCTCCCTAATGGGAAGACGGTGTCAGCTGCAACTTGTCCTGATTCTTGCCTGCTGGGGTCATACCCCTGGAGGCTTGATTATATATTACCTGTCAGTTAGCATGAGTTTATCACCCCAGATACAAAATCAAGATTCTTCACTCTGGGCCTGAATTGGGGCCATGTTTCTCTACAGTACAGGTTATGTCATGCTGACCAGAAACTCTGTTTGACTGTGGCATTAAAGAGAATAAAAGGGGGAGTTCTCATTGTGAGGCAGCAGGAACAAATCCACCTAGTATCCATAAGGATGTGGGCTTGATCCCTGGCCTCGCTCAGTGGGTTAAGGATCCAGCATTGCCATGAGTTGTGGTGTAGGTCACAGACACGGCAAGGATTGGTCCTTTCTGTGGCTTTGGCACAGCCCAGCAGCTGTAGGTCCGATTTGACCCCTGGCCTGGGAACTTCGAAAGAAAGAAAGAAAGAAAAGAAAGAAAGAAAGAAAGAAAGAAAGAAAGAAAGAAAGAAAGAAGGAAGGAAGGAAGGAAGGAAGGAAGGAAGGAAGGAAGGAAGGAAGGAAGAAAAGAAAGAAAGAAAGAAAGAAAGAAAGAAAGAAAGAAAGAAAGAAAGAAAGAAAGAAAGAAAGAAAGGAAGGAAGGAAGAAAGGAAAGAAAGAAAGAGAGAGTAATCCTTCATAGTGAAAGGATTGGGGGTGGGGAAGACCATTGTTCTAAACAGCTAAGAAAACAAAATGCATTTCCTCACATGTTAGAGTCTTTTTTTTTTTTTTTTAAACCAACTATGAGTCACTAGTAAACCATCAACTCCAGGAGGACAAAAGGTCACGTCACTTCTGATTGATTTTCCTCATCCAAGTGAATTCATCTGAGCTGTGAATGTCTTCTCCCAGGAATTGCTCTGGATGAGTTTCCTCCAACTATATATCCTGGACCACCTACCCTGATGCTTGTAAAGACGGAGATTCCAGGAGTTCCCCTCGTGGTGCAGTGGTTAACGAATCCGACTAGGAACCATGAGGTTGCGGGTTCGGTCCCTGCCCTTGCTCAGTGGGTTAACGATCCGGCATTGCCGTGAGCTGTGGTGTAGGTTGCAGACGAGGCTCGGATCCCGAGTTGCTGTGGCTCTGGCATAAGCTGGTGGCTACAGCTCCGATTCGACCCCTAGCCCGGGAACCTCCGTATGCTGCGGGAGCGGCCCAAGAAATAGCAAAAAGACCAAAAAAAAAAAAAAAAAAGACGGAGATTCCCACATCCGCCCCAGACCAATGCCCCAGAATCTGTTCGGACCATCGTTAATGCACGCAGGGAATTGTGATCTATGCTTTAAGTTTTGACCATTTCATTTGCCTTCTGAACTCTGAAGATGAAGGTACATTTTATCTCCTTTAGAAAATGGAAGACTTTCCTGTCAATCACTAGGATCTATTTGCTTTACAATCTGAGAGGGGGAAAAATGGTTTTCAACATGGTTTTAACAATCATGCAGTTCCCATTGTGGCTCAGTGGTTAGTGAACCTGCCTAGCATTCAGGAGGATGCGGGTTCCATCCCTGGCCCCGCTCAATGGGTTAAGGATCTGATGTTGCCATGAGCTGTGGTGTAGGTCGCAGACGTGGCTTGGATCCCGAGTTGCTATGGCTGTGGTGCGGGCCGGCCGCTATAGCTCCGATTAGACCCCTAGCCTGGGAAACCCCATAAGCGGTGGATGTGGCCCTAAAAAGACAAAACAAAACAAGTAACAATCATAATTGCAGTTTGGGATTATCAGATGCAATATCTTTTTGGATCCACCTCTTAGAGTAACGGAAATAAAAACAAAAATAACTTAATGGGACCTAATGAAACTTAAAAGCTTTTGCACAACAAAGGAAACCACAAACCATGAAAAGGTAACCACAGAATGGGAGAAAATAGTCACAAAGGGAGTGACTGACCAGGGATTAATCTCCAATATATACAAACAGCTTATGCAGCTCAATCTAAAAACAACACCGACAGGAGTTCCGGTCATGGCGCAGTGGTTAATGAATCCGACTAGGAACCATGAGGTTGTGGGTTCGATCCCTGGCTTTGTTCAGTGGGTTAAGGATCCGGCATTGCCGTGAGCTGTGGTGTAGGTCGCAGATGCGGCTCGGGTCCCGCATTGCTGTGGCTCTGGTGTAGGCCGGCAGCTACAGCTCCGATTCGACCCCTGGCCTGGGAACCTCCATGTGCCTCGGGAAGTGGCCCTAGAAAAGGCAAAAAGACAAAAATACAAAATAAAAAAATACAAAATAAAAACAAACACCAACAAACAACCTAACCCAAAAATGGGCAGAAGATCTAAATAGACATTTTTCCAAAGGAGACACACAGATGGGCAAAAAGCACTTGAAAAGATGCTCCCCATCACTAATGATGAGAGAAATGCAAATCGAAACTACAGTGAGGTATCACCTCACACTGGTCAGAATGGCCTTCCTCAAAAGGGGCCTGCACTTGTAATCCCCAGATCATAGAGGCCGGGGAGGGCTGGGCACCCCCACCCTCATAGGTCTACTCAGGGGAGTTACAGTCAAGGTTGGGCTGCTGGGCCTTTGTGAGCCCCCATGAATCCTTTAGAAAATCAGTTTTCTTCTAAAAGTTTGCTTTACTTGTTGATTAGAGAGCTTTCTTGTTTGAAGAAAATATCAGACAAGGCCAGGGATTGAACCTGAATTCTCATAGATAACCAGTCAGATTCCTTTCTTCTGAGCCACGATGGGAATTCCTGTGATGGCGAATTGTATGTGTCAGCTTGGCTGGGCTACCATGCTGAGAGAGCCGCTAAAACATTTCTTCTGGATACGAAACTCCCATTCTGTGGTTTACTTTTTCATTTTGTTTGAGGTTTCCTTTGCTGTGCAAAAGCTTTTATGTTTCATTAGGTCCCATTTGTTTTTGTTTGTTTGTTTGTTTTTGTCTGTGATGCTGTTTCTGGAAGGGATGAGCATTTGCTTCAGTAGATAAAGAGATCCAGGGAGTTCCCGTCGTGGCGCAGTGGTTAATGAATCCAACTAGGAACCATGAGGTTGCAGGTTCGGTCCCTGCCCTTGCTCAGTGGGTTAAGGATCCGGCGTTGCCGTGAGCTGTGGTGTAGGTTGCAGACGCGGCTCGGATCCCGCGTTGCTGTGGCTCTGGCGTAGGCCGGTGGCTACAGCTTCAATTCGACCCCTAGCCTGGGAACCTCCGTATGCCGCGGGAGCGGCCCAAAGAAATAGCAAAAAGACCAAAAAAAAAAAAAAAGAGATCCAGCCTCGCCCTTGTGGGTGGGCATTTTCCAATATGACGGGTCTGGATGGAAGAAAAAGGTGAAGGCTGGCGTGACCACCTTCTGCCCCTGGACGTCATAGCTTCCGGTTCTTGGGCCTTGAGACTCGGCCTGAACCACACACCTGCTTTCCCGGCTCTCCAGCTGCAGACAGCAGACCGTGGAATTCTCGGCCTCTGTAGCTGTGTGAGCCAGTTTCTATTATAAATCTCATCTTATACATCTATACATCTCCTCTAGGCTCTCTTTCTCTGGAGAACTCTGCCTCATAGGCTGTCTGCACACATTCTTATATAAAGGAGAATGGGGGATTTTCCCTCGGCCCTTCTGAGTTCTTGGTTGAAACATGTATTAAAAGGCAGAATGAGAAGAGAAAATCAAATAAAAGTTTATCAGCATGTGAGCTCCTGTCCACGGGATGGGTAAGTCCTAGGGGGTGTGTAATTCCACAGGTGGCTTAGAATTGAGACTTAAATACGGTCTTAGTAGGGAGAGGGGTGGGGGCCGTGCTGCTTTCATAGGGGAGGGCGACTTTCAGGGAAGATGAATGGGCCTTTCGAGAACTCCGTGGGAAGGGCAGTGGTTCGGGACAAAGTCCGGGTGTGACACTGACCTTCAGCCTCCTCTCCTGGATGGGTCCATCCTCCGTGGTTGATGACACTCCCTGAGAGGAGGGTGTTGACAACCGAGTGTCTTTAGATGGGGGGGGGGCTTCGGAGAAAACCTTTGCCTGCATTTGCCGTTTTCAAGTGCCTACAGCTCAAAATAATCAGTATGCCAAAGTGCCATGTCTTGGGGTGGCATGTCCTGAACCCCTGCAGTCATAATTTTGGGTGGCTTATTCTACTACCCTACTCACTCTCCATCATCCTAAGTTTGCCCCTTTCTTCAGTCTTTAAAAAAAAACTTGGGGAGTTCCCGTTGTGGCTCAGTGAGCTAAGAACCCGACGTAGCGTCCGTAGGTTGCTGGTTTGATCCCTGGCCTCACTTGGTGGGTTAAGGATCTGGTGTTGCCACAAGCTGCGGCATAGGTCGCAGATATGGCTGGGATCCAGAGTTTCTGTGGCTGTGGCGTAGGACAGCAGCTGCAGCTCCGTTTCGACCCCTAACCTGGGAACTTCCATATGCTGCAGGTGCTGCCCTAAAAAGAAAAAAACAAAAACAAAAAATTGGGGTCCATTCTCTATTTTTCCTCATGTTCCTTATCCCATCCTGTGACGTGGAAAATGCTGTTCCTAGGATTCGTTCTCTCCCCCTCTCTGCTTGCTTCTCCTCCTTGTAAAATTATACTCAAAGGGAACATAATGAAATGCTACCGACTACTTCTCCCAATAACCCTCCCCTCCTCTGCGGCCCCCTGCCCTGCAAGAATATTTGAGAATGTTCCACTGCCTCAGATTCACTCCTTTCTGCTCTAATACGTGCTGCCTCTTCCATGCCGAATTCCGGGACTGAGACCACCTTTCTCTTCACAGCCTCAAGACTCTGCAAAAGCCTCCATCCTCACTGCCCTGGAATATGGAGCCTTGGACCCCTGAGACCCCCTCTCCCCACTCTCTCAAACATCAGTGAGTCTAATTGTGTCCAACCTGCCACATGGTTGGGACGCTCTGCCAAAGTGTCTCCGGCCTCCAACCCCTCTATCTCTGAATTAACAAAAAAGGGGAGTCCAAATAAAGAAAAAAGCTGGATTTAGGGCTAACAAATGAAGGGGATATTACTATTTTAAAATACCAAACTACCCTTTGAATTTATGAATAAAAGCTTTGTTGGATTAAAATAAAGGAAATCAGGAGTTCCCTGGTGGCTCAGGGGGTTGAGGATCCAGCATTGTCACTGCTGTGGCTCAGGTTCAATCTCTGGCCCGGGAACTTCCATATACTAAGATTGTGGAAAGAAAAAATTAGGGAAATCATTAAAAAATATATAGGTCACTATTTTGGTTCCAACTGTGACACATAACTCTGAGACCTCAGGCAAGCTGCTCGCTCTCTGACTTGGAGTTTTCTTCCCTGAGTGTGAAACGGCTGCTACATGGTTCTAAGGGCTGAACATTTTAAGTGTCAGAGAAGATGCCTGACAAGGGAATCTTGTACCAGGATGCCCTTCCTTCTTGCCTGTAAAATAGCAGAACACCCCGCCCCCCCCCCCCGAGTCAGAGCAAATGACGTCCTCTGCTCCGTTTTCTCCTCGGTGGAGAAGGCACCTGTCGCATTATATTAGAGCTAGCTGTTTGCCTGCCAGTTTTTCCAACCAAACAATGCTCAGCTTCTATCATTGCGGGGCAAGTATGAGAAAATCCAAAGCAGGCAGGCTCAGAGCATGAACATGATTTGTTCCCTTATGTCACCGAAGGTACAGGTGGAGGCCTGGCCGGACTCAGGGCTCCTGTGCTGTCACTTGGCCCCACTCTCCTTGGCTCTGCTTCTGTGACACTGGCCCCATTCTCAGGTCTCAGGTGGCTTGGAGATGGCTGCCAGCGCCTCTTGCCACCCTGCACAGGAAAAGAGAGCTTTCGTTCCTGTGGTTCCAAAAGAAGGAAGACTTTTGCCTTCCCAGAAGCCCCTGCAAATCTCCTCCTGCCACATCGGCTGTTTGGCTCAAGTGTCTATACTTGAACCAATCATGACACCAGGAAGAAGCAATACACTAATTAGCATAAATTAATCAGGCTCTCCTACCTCTAGGGATCTGGGGGTGACATCAGCTCCACCCATCTGCTGGCTGGGGACAGGGGGGCAGTGAATTGTCAGATATCAGAGTGACAGAAGGGGGGTGGCAGATGCTACAATACCTGTCACACCCGGTGAACACCTGGGCGACACCCAGACAAGCAGCAGACCTTGTCTCCCCTTAGAAAGTGAACACGGGGACTGGGTGTGATTTACACCTGCCTTCCCAGGGCCTGGCATACGACGTGTGTTGTTGTTCTCTTGTTATTTAAGTTTTATTGAAGGATAGTTGATTTACAAGGCTGTGATAATTTCTGCTGTACGACAAAACAATTCAGTTATACATGTACACACATCCATTCTCTTTCAGAGTCCTTTCCCACCTAGATGATCACAGAATATTGGGTAGAGTTCCCTGTTCCCTGTGCTGTACGGCAGGTGTCCTTGGCCAATCATTCCATATACTTCAGTGTGCACACGCCAATCCCAAACCCCCTTTTCATTCCTCCCTCTGCCGCCTGTCCCCTTTGGTAACCGTAAGTTTTTCAAAGTCTGTGAATCTGTTTCTGTTCTGCAAATAAGTCCATTTGTATTATTTATTTATTTATTTATTTATTTATTTATTTATTTATTTTCTTTTTAGGGCTGCACCTGTGGCATATGGAAGTTTCTGGGCTAGGGGCCATATTGGAACTGCAGCTGTCAGGCTATGCCACAGCCATAGCAACATGGGATCCAAACCACATCTGAGACCTACCGAGACAGGTTGCAGCAATGTAAGTGTCCTTAATCTACTGAACGAGGCCAGGGATTGACCCCATATCCTCATGGACACTATGTTGGGTTCTAAACCCACTGAGTGACAATGGGAACTCCTATATTCTTTTTTAGATTCCACATATAAGTGATATCATATATCACTTGTCATCATATAAGTGATATTTGTCTTTCACTGTCTAACGTCCATCAGTATGATAATTTCATGTTGCTGCAAATGGCATTATTTCATGCTTTTTCATGGCTGAGTAATATTCTATTGTATATATGTATCACCTCTTCTTTATCCAGCCCTCTGTCAATGGACATTTAGACAACGTGTGTTCAGTAGAGGTTTCTTATGGTCCATTTTTTCAGATGTCTCTGCAAGGTTCCCTTTCAGATGATGCCTCTTGGCTGTTCCCAAGGTCTTTGGATTCTGCGGATGGAGGGAGTAGATGGAGGTGAGTGACATTGAGAGGGAGGAAGTGTGGGAACAGCACCTCCCTGGGTTTTAGGGATTGTCTCCTCCCGGCCATGTTGAGAGCATGGGGACTCCATCCACTTGCCACGCGGGAGCCCTAGTGAGTTCCAGCATCATGGGAACTCACTGACCCCTAAGTCTGATTCTTGATGTCAAGAATGTCACATTGGCCACAAAAGGAAAGAAGTGGGTATAAAAATAAAACTCCAACCAGCAGTCTGACTTCCTGCTCACAGTGATGAAATTGCCTCCGCTGAGCTTCTAATAGAAAGAGACGGGTGAGAGACAGAACTGGAAATTAGCTTTCCCATCCACATTCTTGAGGTGCAATCTGGCATTTAGCTGGAGGCAGCTACTGTAAAAAGATTTGTGGCAGCAACTGTGAAAGAGAAATGAAATGTCAGTTTTCCTCCCTGGCGGGACCCCACTGGCTCAGTGCAGGTGGCACCCCCACCATGCAGTGTGCTGAAAATATATATTAAAGGGTATTTTGTAGACTTAGAAAACTATGCTACTCAAACATAATGAGATATGAGATAGCTAATAAGACGCTGTGTGAAAATGTCAATTAATATGGATACAGTGTTTGAAATAACGCAAATTAAAAAAAAACAGAACTCAAAATAGCATGAACACACTGATTATAGCTCCATAATACATGTGTTCCTTTTTAAATATTGAAAAGAGTAAAGTAAATAGAGTTTATGAGATGGAAAGCCTCAGTTCATAACTGATTTTTTTTGGGGGGTCACCTCTGCCACATACAGAAGTTCTGGGGTTGGGGATTGAATCTGAGCTGCAGCTGTGACCTACACCACAGCTGCAGCAATACTGGATCCTTAATCCACTGCCCCGGGCCAGGGATTGAACCTGTGTCTCAGCAGAGACTTGAGCCACCACAGAGACAATGCCAGATCCTTAACCCACTTTGCCACATCAGGAACCCTTAAAATTAATTTTACAGGATTTCTGCAGAGTGGTCTTCTCTGGGTGAGTGGGCAATGCATTTTCTGAGAAGCGAATTCTGCTTGTCCCAGGCCAGTTGGCTGTGAGTAGTGGTTTTAGTCTAAAGAAAAGGGTGGGGAGTGTGAGCCAAAGCTGGAAGGAAGGAAGGGAGGAGAGAGGCCCGGGAAGTTCCTGGGTTTCCCTAGCTGAGGATACCCAAGCTCACAATGATCACCCTGCAGTTTTGCTAGCTTAGAAACAGCAACTCAGATTGACCTTGGCCAGATTGACATCCCCAGTTACTGAATCAAGCAATACTTGTATCCTTATTGAGAATCTGCGCTTCATCCTTTGCTTACTTAACATATGGTGTCCAGCCCTATGTTCTGAGCTATAAAGGGGACCACAAACGTCAGTAGGACATAACCCTTGTTAGAGAGACAACTATGAGGTATTAATCAGCTGGAAAGAATACATAGCAAAGTGCAAGCTTGGAAAGTACCGAGAAAAAAAAAAGTACCATAAATGACAAAAGAGAGAAATTAATGAAGGCTAGAGCAATCAAATAAGGCTCCTGGGAGGATGTGGCAATTATACTGAGTCTTAAAATGTGGCTATGATTTGGATTACTACATCTTTAAAAAAAGGCACAGAGAGACAGTGAACAAAGAGATTCTCTGTGCCTTGGATAAGCCATTCCATCTCTGTCTCTATTTCCTTAAATACAAAAGTAGGATAATACTTGACTTATTTCCTTCAAAAGATGCTTGAGGAAGCAGACAAAATAGTTCACAAAATAATTTCTAAAATGTTGGGCACATGTCTTTTGTTATTACTCCTAATAACTTGAGCTCTCCTGTAAAATGAAATTGCTCTCAGGATGAGGTAAGGCTTTCCAAAGGGCTTTTTCTAAAATGGGCTCAGACTGCCATTCTTTGGACCTTTTTCCAAGGCTTTAAAGTCATCTCCTCACCCAGAGAGCCTTCCTTCTGCTTCTCAATTTGGTGGGGACCCTTCTCCTATATACTTTTACGCAGCTACCATGGAGCTGTACGCCAGATGAGCAGGTTCGTTGGGATTGAATGGAAAGTCAGAATAAATAAGCTCTAGGTGAGACTATGAGAAGCCTCTCCTATGGGCAAAGCTATAGACTTTGGATTGTAACTTTTTTCTGGGCATCACTTGGGCTGCTAATGCTCCTTAACAATAGTAAAAATGGAATGAACATTTGAGCTCACTTCTGGCTGTCAAGTGTATGGGAGGCTGTTGGACCAGGGAGGGCTCCACACGAGAGATGCTGCAGGCATCTGAGCTATTGGGACCACTGCCATACTTCACAGAGACCTGACCGCATAGAATCAGACTCAGTGCTGGAATTCAATTAAAGAAACACTTCCTTTATCATTTGTGTTTTTGTAAAAGGATGGTATGTTTGAGTGAATGGTGATATATTTGACAGAGGCAGGGAAGTTGTAGCAGCTCTCTGCAGTGAATATAGATTATTTTATTTTGGATACATTGCATTTGAGATGATGATAAGACATGACCATGGAAATATCTTGTGGACAATTAGAAATTCAGAAGAAGAATTTGAGTGAGAGGGAAGGACTGGAGATGAAAGTTTAGGAGTCATCTGCCAATCAGTTGTAGATTAAAATGAGACCAGAAGACATATGGAAGGATGGAGAGTATCAGAAGACCACTGGTTGAATCCTAGGAAAATGCAGTGTCAGGGAGCAGGACATGGGATGTGTAAAATGCTGCTTCCGGCTTCCAAGAGTTTGGTATTTTGTCGGAGACACTAAAGACTGTACATTATGATGGATTGGAGAGTGACGTGTGACTGTAAAAGCCGCCAAAAGAGGAGTTCCCTTCGTGGCTCAGTGGTTAATGAACTGCAATAGGATCCATGAGGTCTTGGGTTCTATTCCTGGCCTCACTCATTGGGTTAAGGATCTGGTGTTGCCATGAGCTGTGGTGTAGGTCGCAGACGCAGCTCAGGTCTGGCGTTGCTGTGGCTATGGTGTAGGAGGCCAGCTACAGCTCCGACTGGACCCCTAGTTGAGAACCTCCATGTGCCAGCAAAAAAAAAAAAAAAGGCCACCACATGATCATTTGGGCTCCAGGACCTTAGGTGCTGTGGGCTGTCAGGAAGGGAGTGATATCATGAGATGGGGCTGCTGCAGAAGTCTTCCAGGAAGGGAGGCAAGCTCGGTCTGGAAAAGGCAGCTCTGGGCGTTCCGAGTCAACTGTAGTCTATTCAGGAGGCTCCTGCAGCCCAAAGAGATGCACAAAGAAATGTGGGAGATCTGGTCAACCCAGTGAAAGCGCTCCTTCCCCAGCCCCTCCCTCCACCCCGCCAGCCTGAGTCATCTTAACATTGCCTCCCTCCTTCCCTCCCATGGGGCTCTCTTCCTCTACAAATCCTGCCTCTGAAACCTGGCCTGGGCTGCCCATCCCAGCCTGAAAGGGCTTCCTCTTTTTCTCCTGTGCTTTCTGGAAGCCTAACAAGGCAGTCCTTGTTGACTTTCTTTATCAAAACTTTATTTACTTGGTTTTCTTATCATGTATTTGAAATTTTAGATATATTCATTTATGCTTTTATTTATCATTTATATACTTGGCCTGTTCCCCAATGAAATGGTCTCTTATCAGCCTTCGAAGATGGTGATAGGAATCAGGGGCTATGTATGTGAAGCCCTGGCATAGGGCAGGTGCCCTGTAAGAGCTGGCTGCAGTTGTGGGTGGGATTACAATGCCACTTGAGGAAATGCGTGTAGATATAACAGTAGATTCTTCCCACATGCCACGGGGCTGTTCTGCATCTTTAGCAGCTGTGTTCCACAGCAGAGATTGTGAGAGCTCATTCCTGGAAGGTCTTAAAAGATACTTGCCTCTGGAGATTATTTTATAATGTACCAACATATCAAATCACAGTTTGATACACCTGAAACTAATATGATATTGTAAATTATACTTCAATGAAACAATTTTTAAGGTTTTCCCTGGTTAATTTTTTGAAAGAAACTGTTCGAGAAAAGCCAGCTGTCTTTTCCTTTATTTATTTATGTTATGGCCACACCCATGTCATATGGAAGTTCCAGGGCCAGGATTAAATCCCAGCTGCAGATGGGGCAACACCGGATCCTTGAACCCGCTGTGCCAGGCCAGGGATGGAACCAGCACCTCTGCAGGGACCTGAGCTGCTGCAGTCGGATTCTTAGCCCACTGCACCACAGCATGAGCTCCGCTGTTCCTTTACTGATACAACCCAGGTTGCTTTGGTTAAATTTAACATCTCAAAAAATCACCCCGACAGGCATTAGTGCTGATGATAGACTTGACCTCAGCAAATTAACGGTAAATGGGGGAATTACTGGCTCAGGAAGAGAACCCCCACGGGGAGTTTTAAATCCCTGGCTTGATCCATTCATGCAGTGGGTAATGCTGCTAGTCTCTTGTCAGTTGGGGACTTTGCTTAATAGTTCAGAGCACCTGCAGATGGAGAGGGAGAAGGAGGAGGAGGGAGAGAGTGATGACAAAGAGAGCAAAGAGGAGAGTGACAGGCTTTCTTGTTTGGAGTGGCATGTGTGAGGCCCAGCCTAGATGGTGTCCATGAGATTATCTTTTGAAACAACCATTTTTAGACCCTGACATAGTTTCAGGTCAGATCAGCCCTACTGTGTCTGATGTTGGCAGAGGGGCAGAAGCTGGAAAGTGTTTATGCCTCTGGAGAGAGCTCAGGTTGTCCCCTTCGTGGCACTTACTGTGGTCTGGCCTGTTGTCACCTTTGCTGGGAGAGGATGGGGACAGGCTGTTGGAATCTCTGGCCCTCGGTTCTTTCACACACTGACCTTCAGATTTGGGCTGTTTTAAAAAATAGGGATCTCCGGAATCAGAACAAAGAAAATTCTGTTTATTTAATACTTACGGACACTTCACATTCATAGAGAGAATATGCAGATAGTGCTCATGGGAAGATGGCACAGGCTGGGTAAATGTCCAGGCCCAAAGCGAGGCCATAAAATAGATGGTTTGTCTTGGGGCTGCCACCTCCCTCCCCACATTCCTCCAAGTGGCTCACCAGACACGCCCTTGGCCTGAGACCAGGGCTTCAGGGCCGGCCGTACTCAGCCTCCTGCTAGAGAAACAGCCCCTTCACACATGTTCCTTGGCTGTGGGCCTGGACACCACAAGAACCCTCGCCTCCCCCGCTGCCCCCCATCCCACCCCTTGGGGACAACTGGATTGGAGGAGGAGGCCTGCCCTAAGGGTACGGGGTCTGTTTTGTCAACTTGCGAGGGGCCTCAGGATTAAAGTGTTACCCAAGAGGGAGACAATGATTCATCAGAATTGTTCTCACTGGAATTTGCTTGGAAGAAGCTGGTGTATGTCATACAGTTCGAGGTGGATTTGCCTGAAAAGACAAACACCAGGAAGGGTTGTGAGTGAGAGCGGCTGTGATGAGAGCCGAGGGCAGCAAGGTGGAGAGCGACATGGCCAGATGTTGCTGTTTGGACCACAGGGATGCTGGTTTGGTCTTTCAAACTTTGATTTTGGGGAGTTCCTGTTGTGGCTCAGTGGGTTACAAACCCACTAGGATCTATGAGGAGGCAGGTTCAATCTCTGGCCTCGCTCAGTGGGTTAAGGATTGGGTATTACCGTGAGCTGTGGTGTAGGCTGCCGACACGGCTCAGATCTAGCATTGCTGTAACTGTGGCAGAGGCCAGTGGTTGCAGCTCTGATTCCTGGGAACCTCCGTATGTATCAGGTACAGCCCTTAACAAAAAAATTTCAATGTCAAAATAGAGCCTCCAGGGAGATGAGCCCGCCTACAGTTTAGGACAAGAGGGAAGGACGTGGATGTGATTTAACACGGCAGCCCGGGGGCCGAATGTGCAGTGTCCAGGCAGTGAGCCAGGCTGTGGACTTGCTACACCCGTCAGGCCCAGAGATGGTTTCAGCCCCGTCAGCAGGGGCTTCCCTGTGTCCCTCAGCTAATCCTGCTGCACGACTGAGTACAGCTTGGGCAGTTTCTCAAGATAAATGAGCATTCCAGCGTATTTATTACCACCCACTCACTGGTTGCCGTATCCTGCAAAGATGCTGGTTTCCCAGGACGAGGAGCTCCTCCTGGAATGCAACGTTGGCTTAGGAACAGAATTAAAGGCAACTGATGTTCTGAGAATTTATATCCAGAGGAAACTCACACTTCTGCGCTCCTTGCCATGCCTGAGATCAGCAAGGTCACTCTGCTTCAGAATTAATAGCTCGTGTTTTATGGAATTTTCAAGCCAGAATTAAAGCCAGAGGATTTCTAGTCTTTTTCTTTTTTTTTGCAGATGAGAAAACTGAGACCAGGGTCACACATTTCAGAGCAAAACCTTGATTAGAGTCCAGAGGTTCTAATGTCCATTTAACTCCCAGGCTGTCTGAAATCTACTCCCTTAAACATTGTCACCAAGATTCTTTTTTTTTTTCTTTTGTCTTTTTTTTTTTTTTTTTTTTTTTTTTTTGTCTTTTTGCCATTTCTTGGGCTGCTCCCAGGGCATATGGAGGTTCCCAGCCCAGGGGTCAAATCGGAGCTGTAGTCACCGGCCTATGCCAGAGCCACAGCAACACGGGATCTGAGCCGCATCTGCAACCTACACCACAGTTCACGGAAACGCTGGATCCTTAACCCACTGAGCAAGGGCAGGGATCGAACCCGCAACCTCATGGTTCCTAGTCGGATTCGTTAACCACTGCGCCACGACGGGAACTCCCTGTCACCAAGATTCTAATGACACCTTTTTTTTCCCCCCCAAGATGCTTATTTAGGTTTGGTATTTTAAAGTGATGGTTAGTTGGGATTCCCCCCTCCCCCAAAAAATAAATCAATAGAACATCACCACCATCGGGCCAGTTGCTAAAGCCAAAACCTAAGTTGGCATAAATCCTTTGCCCATCCCTGGCCCAGGCAACATCTGATCTGTTGAGAGCTCCTGTTTTGTTCTACTTTTAAAATACATTTTGGGAGTTCCCTTTTCATAGTGGTTAAGGACCTGGCATTGTCACTGCTCTGGCTCAGATCACTTCTGTGGCTTGGGTTCGATCCCTGGCCTAGGAACTTCTGCATGCTGTGGTTGTGGCCAACTCTCCTCCCCCCCCCAAAAAAAAAACCCCTATTTCAAATCCTTCTACATCTTTCTACCTTCATCTGTTCAAAGCCCCAACCTCTCTTCCTGCCTCTGCTGCAAATCCTCCCATCCATTCTCCATATTGGAGTCAGAATGACTTTTTAAAAAAAAAAAAAGTTTAAAAAAATTTTTGAAATAATTATAGATTCCCAGGAAATTTCCCAAACTATGTACAGGGAGACTCCATGTACCCACCACCCAGTTTTCCCCAAAGGTAACATCTTGCACAACTAACTGCACAGCACCAAAAACAGGAAATAGGAGTTCCCATCATGGCTCTGTGGTAATGAACCTGACTAGTACACATGAGGACACGGGTTCGATCCCTGGCCTCACTCAGTGGGTTAAGGATCTGTGTTGCCTCAAGCTGTGGTATAGGCCACACACGTGGCTCAGATCTGGTGTTGCTGTGGCTGTGGTGTAGGCCAGCAGCTGCAGCTCTGATTTGACCCTTAGCCTGGGAACTTCCATCTGCCATGGGTGTGGCCCAAAAAAGACCAAAAAAAAAAAAAAAAAAAAAAAAAGCAGAACAGGAAATCAACATTGGTACTATCCACAGAGTTGATTTCACTAGTTTTACTTATAATCGTGTGTGGTGTGTGTGTATGGAGATTTATGCAACCACCACCAAAATCAAGAGAATAATCTTCAAAACTGTAAATTACTCATTTACAGTTGAAATCTTTGTTTTCAATAAGTTTCTCTTTGTGGACATCTTTCGGCGGCTTCCCATCCTTCTGGAATACACTCAGGCTCCCGCCTAAGCCATTTCTCAGCTTCCTTGCGGACCGAGCACTCTGTTCCCCGGCTGGGCCCCTCAAGCCCTCGGAGCCCGGCACCTGCAGCTGCTTGCCCCTGGTTGTGTTGTCCGTGGTCCCCCCTCGGCTGCCTGTTCTCCTCCTTCCTCTCTGACCCCATCCTTTCTGCCACAGCCCCCTGGTCTTTCCCCTGCAGGGCTTGTCACCATCAGCAGGGCTCCATATGCTCGCTCACTTGTTTCTTTGGTCTTTGGAGATATAAATGCCAGGAAGGCAGACACCTTGTCAACAGTTATCCTCTTAGAACCGACGGCTGGACCTGGTGCTCAGGAAACGTGTTGGAGATGAAGGTCAGGGATGGATCTAATGCCCAGAATGAGCCAGGACAACTCAGGGGCTGAATTTATTTGATGGAAAAGGAGTGCATGTTATGGATGGAGAGAAAAATCTCATATTTTAAAAAGAATAATTGCTCTATCCGGAGTTCCCCTTGTGGCACAGGAGAAACGAATCTGACTAGGATCCATGAGGAGGTAGGTTTGATCCCTGGCCTTGCTCAGTGGGTCGGGGATCCAGCGTTGTTGTGAGCCGTGGTATAGGTCACAGACACAGCTCAGATCCAGTGTTGCTGTGGCTGTGGTGAAGGGTGGCAATCACAGCTCCGTTTCAACCCCTAGGTGTGGCCTTACGAAGCAAAAAAATTAAAAAAAAAAAAAAAAAGGAAGAATTACTCTATCCTGAAAACAAATAATACTTTGAGAACACAACATTATAAACTTTTGTAATTGTTTAAAAGGTTTGTAACAGAAGTTCCTGTAACCCACAGTGGGTTAAGGATCTGGTGTTGCTGTAGCTGTGGCACAGGTTGCAACTGTAGTGCAGGTTCGATCCCTGGCCCAGGAACTTCCAGTCTGTATCCAATCCTTTCTGAGGTATAGAAAGGAAAGTTGTACTTCCTATTCCTCATCAGGAAACTTTTTGGTAAATGTTTAAGATAGTTTGTTTCCTTTTACGTGTTATATTTTGTGTCTTTAAGAGTATCAGCTCTTCTCTCTATATACTGAGAGTAAATATTCCAAACAGTTGGATGCTCTGTTGAAGATGTGACATTGAACACAAAGTGTGTGCTTGTCTTACAGCTTAGGTTGCCTGGGAGTTTTCACCTCAGCATTTTGATCCACTTCCACACAGGGGGCTCCATGACTGGTGACAATGTTTAGATTCAGTCCTGAACCTATGGCTGCAGAGGTCTCCTGGATTAAGCAAACACACCGAAGATTTGGTGTCACCTGCTACAGTGTGACATTCAGTGCTTCCTATTTATCAGGTCCTTTACAAAATCTTTCCTTTCAACACAAGGCCTTGGGATGCATTCATATCATTTAAACTATAGATGTAGGAGTTCCCACTGTGGCTCAGCAGTAATAAACCCGACTAGTATCATAAGGATGAGGGTTTGATCCCTGACCCTACTCAGTGGGTAAAGCATCCAGCATTGCTGTGGCTGTGGTGTAGCCTCGCAGCTGTAGCTCCGATTCGATCCCTAGCCTGGGAGCCTCCATATGCTGCAGGTGCAGCCCTAAATAAATAAATGAATAAAATGTAGATGTAATTTTTTTTTAATGTGGCTACCACCGAAGGCCATGGGATCTTCATTGTCCTTTTCCCACTCTGAATTCAGGGAATTAGCTGAAGTGACCCAGGCCACTGACACACAGGCCCTTCTGCTAGGCTCATTGGTCTCATCTCCCATGGAGACGCCCTCCTGCATGGAAGCTGCTCTGGCAGGACTGAGAAGCCGAAGAAATTTGCTTTTCCATTTCTCCACCCATTTCCTGCTTTCTGTCTCCTGGGGTGGTTCACACTGCTTCCTCCAGCCTCACCTCCATCAGAAGGGCGCAGGCTCTGTTAACTCGCTCGTTTTTTAGGCAATCTAGACTTGATGCTAATTTGTTGTTTTGTTAAACGTCCATTAATGGGCACGACCGTGGGTCAGGAGTCATGTCAGAGACACACAGATAAAAGATGCATCTGTTCTGGCCAGCTGGAAACTTCCAGGGCCCGCAGGGACCGTGGATAAATGGACCGGCCTTCACAGCAAACCACGAAGGCTGGTACTGGTTCTGTGTGTTCAAGGGCAAGGAATTTAAGGGAAAGATGACATTCCAGTCAAGCCAGCTGAGAAGGAAAAAGGGGAAAAAGAGCTGGGAGAGCCAAGGAAACAGTTTCCTCCATGCTCTCCTTTGAACAAACATCAAAGCTGGCAGTTGAGCCCCCTGCAGACAGGCTCTGGGGCTCGGCCCCCCCTCCTGATGCTTGGCAGCAGGGAGACCAGAGGTGGTGGGCAATTCCTCTTCCAAACCTCCTGGGCTTTTCTGCTGCACTTGCCATCACCTGGATCAAGCTTCTGGAGACCTGGCAGCGAGAGCGGGAAGCCCCGTGTGGCCCTGGAACTGTCCATTACATCACAGGAGGCCTGGCAGAGGCTCCTGGTGGAGGCTGCCTGGTGAAGGGGCTTCTTCAGCAACATCTGGGCCAACCCCAGGCTTATCAGGATGCTTTTCACACTGCTGGTTTGACGCTAGACTTAAACATATGTTCTTTCTTTCTTTCTTTCTTTTTTTGTCTTTTTAGGGCCACACCCACAGTATATGGAGGTTTCCAAGCTAGGGGTCAAATCAGAGCTGTAGCCGCTGGACACCACAGCCACAGCCGTGGTGTACACCACAGCCACAGCCGTGCCAGATCCGAGCCGCATCTGTGACCTACACCACAGCTCATGGCAATGCGGGATCCTTAACCCACTGAGTGAGGCCAGGGATCGAACCTGCATCCTCATGGATGCCAGTAGGATTCATTTCTGCTGAGTCACAAGGGGAACTCCTGAACATGTTTTCTTAATTGCATCTTAAGAATTAGTAAAATAGTACCTATTCCTATTCCTCCCTGGAAATGTCCTGGAACAGAGCAGGCTTGCTTAACTATAAAACCAGACAGAAAAGCATGAGCTATGCCTCAGGTCATTAAGTGAAAGATACAATGCGGCCTGCATTCACGTTCAGCAAGATACTGAGCCTTAGGACCAAGGGCGGGAGTTTAAGGCAAGTAGGAGACCCGCATTAAACAAAACCTGAGATGATTCAGCATTTTTAGCACATGTTACACCTTCTGATTTGAATAAGCACCGTGACAGTCTGGTCTGACCTCAGAGGGTCAAATACGCTCTTACCTGACGCGAAGGAGGAGCTAATGATGCAAGCCTGATGTCTACTGGAAGAATGAGGCAGAAAGTCTGCTCCCCGCCTTTCCCTGGATTATAAACCTGCAGCCCCCCTGATCCTCGGGCAGAGCCTCCTGGCCTGCCCGCCTGCACCTCTCACAAGCGTCCTACCTACCTTAATACATCTATTCCTTGCCCATCACTTTGTCTCTCGCTGACTTCCTTCTGTGCTGAGACACAAAGAACCTGAGCTTCAGTACGTCCAGACACCAGGTGAGGGATTCTAACTAAAAAAAAAAAAAAACGTGGGTTCAAGCTCCAATCTGGGTTTTGGCTGGGTTTGAGTCAGAGGTGTTTCGGTTTCAAAAGCGGTTAGCTAATGGTAGCACCCATGAATGACTCTAATGGTAATGCCAAAATTTGGCAAGAGGGCCCCCCAGTGCAACCACTTAAAAGTAGTTAAGAAGGGAAGTTTAAAAGAAATGTGATGTAGAAAGTTATGTTACCATTTAGTAGGACATATATATATATATATATACATGTTTGATAGATGATAGATATAAAAGCTAATCACATGGGTTCACAGAAAAAAGAGAGTCTGTATGCAGTATAACCCATCCATTTATTCATTCATTCGGTATTTATTTATTGATTTTATTTACTGAGTTCCTTCCTGGATTTGTTTATTCATTCATTCAGTTCAGCATTTATTTGAGTGCTAGATTCTGTGCTAGGCAAGAGTAATACCAAAGCCAGATCAGCTCAGGCCTTATGGAGCTTACAGCCCAGAGGAGGAGGTAGGTACGTGACTATTAAGCATCCAGGACAATGGCTACCAGGAGGGCTACACTGTGTCATGAACTACTTTAAAAGGTGAAAAATAGGCACAGAAAGGCTCCTGAGGAAGTGATCCTTGCACTGAAAGGGATTAGTTATTAGAGAAGAGGTTAAGAGTCTTACAAATAGAGTAAAGAGCATGTGCAAAGGCCCTGTGGTCTGAAAGACCCAGTGAATACAAAGGACTGTGGGAAGATCAGCTGGCTGCAGTGCAGGGAAGGGCAGGTGGTACAGGCTGGGGAGGTGGGTAGGAGCTGGAGGATGAGGCTCTGAGGACCAGGCTGGGGAGGGAATGGATAATATGCCTTGTGCCTCTGCCTCGTTTCACATGACTAGCCCATCTCTTCTCATCCTTCAGGAGAGGATTGTGATAAGGAAGAAAGCAAACAATAACAGGCAAGTTTCTTCCTGGCTTTGATTTCCACAAAAATGTCAGGGAATGCAAGAGACTCTGAGCTCAGACAAAATGCTTAGAGAAATCTATGACAAAGTAAGTCTCCTTCCACCAAACTAGAACAGAATTCCCTGGGGCCGAGGACAGAAGCAAGCAATGAGGGAAGCGGTGATGGGTATTGAGGCTTCTGCGTAGAGGGATCAAAATCCCTGCAGAACCCAGAAGTAGGAGTGAGGGGATGCGGTGGGACACCCTGGCAGGTGGGGCTTGAACAGCCTCACAGTGAGACGAAGAGCAGTAGAAAGAGCCACTGAGCCCGGCAGACCATGTGGTCCCCTGCGATTAAGGTGAGGGACGGCTCAGAGGTGACCTGGGCGGACCAAAGCCTGGATCAGTGGTCCCGCATCTATCCTGCCCCCTCCCCGCATGCATGATGGGAAACCCCTGGACCCTAGACCCAGATCCATGGAAGGCAGGGTTGGGTGTGTGAAATCTGCATATTAATTGGGAATCGGTTGCTGCAAATGCTACCAAAATAAAATAGAGGAAAGAAGGCGGTGGTGGGGGGGGGGGAGACTTCATATTCACGTGCTCCCAGAATCCTAGAATACCTCTGGAACACTAGGCAGAGCTGATTGCCTGCAGTTGTCTTTGGGGAGGGGACAATCTTCACTTGACCCTTTGTCCTTTTGAAATTTGTGTCACACACACCTTTTACCTATTTTCAAAAATGTGATGAATCTGTAAAACCCTCCCTCTAGCTGGACATGTATTTGTATATTTTGTAGGTTTTTTCTACTTGCTTTAGCAGATAGGAAAACTCACAATCCAGTATTTTTATCAAGGGGTACCAAGTTGCCCTCTTCTCAGAATTGCAAGTACATATTACTTTAGGGACAGTCTGGTCTTTTTTTCTCCCTATGTTTAAAATCTTGTTATTTCTTTTACTTAACTTGTTCTGCAAGTTGTCTCAAATTCTTTTAGTAAAGCATGTGAGACAAACAAATAAATGATTAATTAAATTTTTCATTTACAAAGTTCAATAAGAGAGAGATCCTGAATTATCCCAGATAAAGGAATGCATTTATATTCCTGGAGACGCCGGGGCTCTTGGAGGATTTTATTAGCTTGCATGTAATTCCTACTTCAGTTATGACGGTATTTTCTCATTCTATGTCAGAGTTCATCTCAAATCCTTGGAAAGTGATAGAAGAATTTCATTTATATTCCCTCTTTTTCGTTTTTTTCTTTCTTTCTTCTTCTTCTTTTTTTTTTTTTTTTCTTTTTAGGGCCACACCTGTGGCATATGGAAGTTCCCAGGTTAGGGGTCCAATCGGAGCTATAGCTGCCAGCCTACACCACAGCCACAGCAACACCAAATCCAAGCCAAATCTGCGACCTACACCACACCTCACAGCAACGCTGGATCCTTAACTCACTGAGTTAAGGCCAGGGACCAACCCGCATCCTCATGGATACTCATTGAGGTTGTTTCCACTGCACCATGACGGAAACTCCCCCATCTTTCTAATTTCTAAAACAAAACACCTATATCTATGGTGTATTTTGCATGTTTTATTTTTATTCACTTAATTATACATTTTTCAATTTTCCATTGAGGCAGAGTATAAGAAAGCAAACACTGATGGAATACCAAGAAACTGCTGTGGCCTCAAGAGCAGAATTTTGTGACATTGACCTTTAAAGAAGTTGCTGGGACTCTGGAACCACATTCTTGAGAAGGACATTTTCCTTGCTCTAGAATTAGAAACTGTTGGAATGGCCCAATAGATGGTTACTGATGATGTCTTATGATGAGATGAGAAGGGAATTACTATCCTTGAATGGAGGGTCTCAGGTGATTTTTTTTTTTTTCTTTTTAGGGTTGCACCTGAAGCATATGGAACTTCCTGGGCCAGGGGTTGAATCAGAGCTACGTCTGCTGGCCAACACCACAGCCACAGCAACACCAGCTCCGAGCCACATCTTTGACCTACACTGAAGCTCACGGCAACACCGGATCCTTAACCCACTGAGTGAGGCCGTGGATCGAACCCACATCCTCATGGATAGTAGTTGGAGTCTTAACCTGCTGAGCCACAACAGGAACTTCTGATTTTTTTTTTTTTAATTACAGTGGATCATTATCTCAGATATAACATCCACAGTTTAAATGATTTGAAAGTGCTCTGGAAAGTCCATGATATGTAGTGACTTTTAGATTGGCTGAGATGAAGAATCAGGGGTGCTTTAAAGCTGGTGTGTAGGAAGAAATCTCTTAGCTAGCAAGTGTGCCTGGCGGACTGCCAGCATCTCCACTTCTACTGAGCTTATTTGTTCTCTATTTATTACTTCATTTGCAAAAGCCATCTGGAAGACTCCAAAAAGATTATTTTGCTCTTTTCCACTGAATTAACATCTCTGTGAAGAAATCCTAGTCTGTAGTGGAATTTGGAATTTCTTTAAATATCCAGGGTATGAACTGTTGTGCCTTTGACTGAGACATGGATAAGAGGCTCCCGAAGTTCCCTTCCAGAAAAAGAAAATGTTTTTTATTGCATAACTCCTCCTTATAGTAAATAGCATGAGAATGTATTTCAGCTTCCTACCCAGACATAAATATTTTATACAAAATACATAAATATTTTCGGAGTTCCTGTTGTGGCGCAGTGGAAACGAATCCAACTAGGAACCATGAGTTGTGGGTTCGATCCCTGGCCTTGCTCAGTGGGTTACGGATCCAGCCTTGCCGTGAGCTGTGGTGTAGGCTGACAGGTGCAATTCCGATTCAACCCCTAGCCTGGAAACCTCCATATGCCGTGAGTGCAGCCCTCAAAAGACAAAAGACAAAAAAAAAAAAAAAAAAAAAAGAAAGAAAAGAAATATTTTCATCCATTTTAAGAAACTGTACTCATGCATCCAGGCTGTATTTGGAAAAAAATAGGATTGTTTCTTCTTTAGATCAATACCGTATTGAAGATCCTGGTAAAACTGGGCAGATGATAGGGTCCTTTGCTTTCTGGTTTTTCTGACAATCGGGTCCACTAACAGCTAAATATAGACCAAGCTATAAGAATAAAAGTAATAATGAATCTATAAAGTTCAATAGCTGTGGTTTTCTACCTGTTCTTGAACTCCTGGGAGGGGTCCTGGGATCTCTGCAGGGAAATGAAAGGAGCTGAATCAGCTGTGCAAGTTACAGGAGTTTCAAGGAAAATTTGAAAAGAAAAATGGTTTCATTACTAAGTAGCTTTTTCTCGCTGATTTTTTAAAATGGAAGTATAGTTGGTGGACAAAACGTAAGTTATAGGTATGCGATACAGTGATTCATGATTTTTAAAAGTTATACGTCATTTATAGTTAGTATGGAATATTGGCTATATTCTCTGTTGTACAATGTATCCTGGCCCCTTCTTTCGTACTTAGTAGCTTCTAGCTCTTAATCCCCTACCCCTATATTGTTTCCCCCCCCTCCGCCCCAGTCATCTCACTGGTAACCACTAGCTTGTTCTCTATATCTGTGCGTGTGCTTCTTTTTTGTTATATTCACTAATTTGTTGTAATTTTTAGATTCCATATATAAGTGATATTATACAGTATTTGTCTTTCTCTGTTTGACTTATTTTTTTTTTAGCATAATGCCTTCTAAGTCCATCCGTATTACCACAAATGGCAAATTTTCATTCTCTCTTATCTGAATGGTATTCTATTGCGTATATATCACATCTTTTTAATCCATTCATCTGTGGATTGACATTTGGACATTTAGGTTGCTTCCGTATCTTGGCAGTTGTAAGTAATACCGCAATAAGCCTTGGGATGAGTGTGTCTTTTTGAGTTAGTGTTTTTTGTTTCTTTTGGATATATACCCAGGAGTAGAATTATGAGGTCATATGGTAGTTCTGATGTTAGTTTCTTGAGAAAGTTCCACACTGGGTTCCACAATGGTTCCACCAATATACATTCCCACCAACAGTGCACAAGGGTCCTCTTTTCTCCATATCCTCACCAACATTTGCTATTTGTATTATTTTGATGATAGTGGCTATTCTGACAGGTGTGAGGTGATATCTCATTGTGGTTTTGATTTGCATTTCCCTGATGATTATCAATGTTGAGCATCTTTTCATGTGCCTGTTGGCCATCTGTTTCCTCTTTAGAAAATGTATGTTCAGTTTTTTTGGTTTTTTTTGTTTGTTTTTTTGTTTGTTTGTTTGTTTGTTTGGCTTTTTAGGGCTGCACCCACAGCATATGGAGGTTCCCAGGCTAGGGGTCTAATTGTCACCACAGCTGCCCACCTACACCACAGCTCACGGCAATGCCAGACTCTTAGCCCACTGAGAGAGGCCAGGGAGCAAACCCACAACCTTGTGGTTCCTAATCCATGGTTCCACTGCTCCATGACGGGAATTCCTATATTCAGCTCTTCTGCTCATTTTTTAATTGGGTTGTTTGTTCGTTGATGTTGAGTTGTATAAGCTGTTTCTGTATGTTGGATATTAACCCCTTACTGATCATGTCATTTGCAAATACTTTGTCCGATTCAGTAGGTTGTCTATTCATTTTGTCAATGGTTTCCTTTGCTGTGTAAACACTTTTGAGTTTAATTTTGTCCCATTTGCTTATTTTTGCTTTTCTTTCTTTTGCTTTAGGAGAGAGATCCAAAAAAATATTGCCATGATTTATGTCAAAAACTGTTCTCTGTTTTCCTCTAGAAGTTTTATAGTGTCCAGGCTTACATTTAAGTCTTTAATTCATTTCAAATCTATTTTTCTATAGGTAATACTAAATATTTTTAAAGTTGTGAATATTCTCCATTCATTTATTCTTTCAGTAAATATTATCGAGCGCCTATTATGGTGGGCATTTTGGTAGATGACATTGCACCACCACCCCATCGCTTTTTAAAGTATATTTAATCTTAGACTTGGGCATGGGACTAAAAGATGACACAATAATGCTTCCTATTATTTCACAGCATGTTTTGGAAATGGAAACTAGAAAAAAAATAAAAATCATTAAATTTAAAAAAAAGGAAACTGCTATTGGAACTAGTCTACAAAAAGGAAACTGAACTATCAGGAAGGTAGTTAATATCTTATAGTAACTGTCCTTGCTCTTCTGTTTCAGGTTAAACTGTAAGTCTGGCTAAAAGGATAAGCAGGGGGAACCGTGGTGCAGGAGATGTTCTTTCTTACGTACCCTGATTTGTTTTCTTTCACCCTTTGCCAAGCGCTGATGATGGTCAGGACTCACTGGAGCCATCAGAGCTTGAGGGATGTGGGAAAGGGGAGGCAGCACCTGTTTTGTTTCAGAGGGTTTGACAATAAATCTGCTGGAACTTGTCCTGGTGTGTCTGCTGTCCCAGTAGTCTGATATTCCTAACCTATGTCAAACTCCGCACATTAAGTACTTAAAATGCTTCTTCAGAGGCTGAAGGTTTGGTGTATTTTGTGAAGACCTTCCTGGCCAGGACTCAGGAGCCCTGGGGCCATTCTTGCTGGGCAGAGGGACGTCTCGCCCACAGAGGGAAAGTCCTATAATATCTTCCTTGTGTAACTATGTCTGACAATTAGGAGCACTTTCTTTACGTATTTCATTTGAGTTCACAACTACCTGTGAGGCAGAGAAAGAAAAAGATTTGCAGTGCTCATTATATAGTTAAGACAAAGAGGATTGGAGACCTTGGGTGACTTGTCCAAGGTCAAACACTCTGTCAAACGGTTGAGCAGGACTATAATGCCAGGCGGGGTGGAGAGAAGACTCAGGACATCTGGTAAATGTTTTAGATTTGCAGGTAATGCCTGGTGAAACCATGTGGGGCATTTGTCAATAGGAAAGTGAGAGGCTGCGATTAGCTGGGGGATCCCTGGGGTTCTGTGACTCTGGCTGGTGGGGAAGTGGGCTGGCCCCTTTCCCCTCCCACTGAGTCATTCTCGGATGTGGAAATGAGGAACCCAGGATAAGATTTTCCAGCAAGATTTTCTTTCTTTCCCATGAGTACAGATAGGCTGAAAAATCACTGGGGAATCAGAAAAATCCTTCAGGAGCTCCACACTTCCTTAAGCAATTTGTGCTGCCTAAATCCCAAATTAAGCTCTGCCTTTGCTGTGAGCTGCTGGCAGGCTGCCTGCCTAATTCCAATACCGCAGGAAGCTCTGTTATGTCTTGCAGAACCACGCTTATTAACTTTACCTGTAATTCTGCCTTAGGAAAACTGTCACTTCAGTGTGAGCAAGAAGAGGGCATTACGGAGTCTCAATTTGTGGTTACTTTGGGCTATATGCCCCTCCTTGAAGTCCCCTTCACATTCCTTCCTGCCAGTGGTGGTTTTCCTATTTTGTTTTGTTTTGTTTTGTTTTGTATTTTTGATGTTTTCCTGCCAGGGCTTTTGACCCTAAAATGCACCTTTCCCTATCACTAGTGAGATTTAGCTTTCTGACTAGCATCTTGATTTCCATGGTAACTATGGTAACACCTCCACACCCCCAAAGGAGACACAAAGAAAATAAGTTCACATCATCCCAACTCCATCTCAAATCCGAGTGAGGAAATGGATTTGTTTGGGCGAGGCAGCCCCGCCATCCCTCCTGAGAGCCTCTGGTCCTGCACTTCTGCTCAACAATACTCTCCTCCTCTCCTGGGGCCATCCCGCGCTTGGCATCCTTCTGCTATGCCTTGTTTGACTGCAGAGCAGTGGTAATTGATGTTGATGCTCTATTAAACAGATGGAAGGATGGGCCGGAAGCATCTTAGTTAAAAGACCATTCAATTCTATCTGTCTTGCTGAAACACTTTACCCTCTGATTTAATTTTATTCCACTGGGATGGAGGGTTACAGCTTCTGGTTCTCAATCTGGTGTCATTCACATGGACACGCCTTCTAGAAAAGAGACAAGCCCTCTCCCGTGACCTTCTTCCCACCCAGATTCAGGGTGTGAGGTGAAAACACAAATAGTAGCCACCGAGGGCCTTCTCCTGTGAGTCCTCTTCTGCCAACAGGCAGATGGGGTGGGCAGCCTTGCTGGCAGGCCACCAGGGACAAGGGAAGAAGTCATTACTGCCACATGAACCTTGGAAGGGTGGGGAAGCTTGGGCTGATACTGTGAATCCAAATTTCTGAGCTTTCTGGGGTTTTCTCTGAAATGCAATCCAAGGGCTTAACCCCTTCCTTCCTGGTTGGCCACCTGAATGTGGGATGAAATACATGATACACCAAAGGAAGGATCCAGATGGGAAAGAAAATAAAGATTGGGATGAGGGCATAATTTTATCTTTATATCTAATGGTATCTTTTTCCTTGTCTTTTTTTTTCTTTTTAAGGCTGCACCTGAGGCATATGGACGTTCCCCGGCTAGGGGTCAAATCGGAGCTACAGCTGTTGGCCTACACCACAGCCACAGCAAGGCTGGATCCTTAACCCACTGAGGTAGGCCAGGGATCGAACTCGCATCCTCATGGATACTAGTCCGGTTCGTTACAGCTGAGCCACAACAGTACTCCTGGTGTCTTTGAAGGAATATTCTAGGTTAGTGTGTCTCAAACCATGGCGGTCTTAGGCCTTCAAACACCTTATGTAAACTGTGACCCTGGAGCAGTATATTCCTTTCTGAAAGATGTTGGTTGTCTGGCATTTCAGGAGATGCTTGGTTTCCTAGAGCTGCTGTAACAAAGTACCACAAACTCAGCTGCTGAAACTAACAGACATGTCTGGTCTCACACTTCTGGAGGCAACACATCTGAAATCAAGGTGTGGGCAGAGCCTCTGAAATGTGTAGGGCAGAGTCCTTCCTGTCTCTTCTAGTTTCCGGTGTGACCCTCCCTGGCATATAGACACCCTGCTCAAAGCTCTGTCTCGCCCTGCATCTGTGTGTCTCTATCTGTCTTTTATAAGGACACGGGCCTAATGGATTCGGGCCAAACCTCCTCCAGTCTGACTTCCTCTTCATTTACTGAATTACATCTGCAATGACCCTGTTTCAAAATAAGGTCACATCCTGAGGCACTGGGGTTAAACCTTCAGCATCCCTTTGCTAGGGGTGGCGGGGGTGGGAGGGGGAATTTAACTGGTCAGAAAAGAGGATGCAGAATCCAAGCTTTCCCCAACTCAAGTGTCTAGAGGAAGTTTGGATTGAAGAGGAGATTGCGGAACAGATATGTGAAATGATGCCCTTAGCCCCAGGGATCGAACCCATGTCCTCCTGGATATTAGTCCATTACTGCTAAGCCACAACGGGAGCTCCCTCTCCAGTTCAATCTTGAATGTTGTCCTCAACACGGCTCTGGTGCCTTTCAGGCTCTGACATCATTATTCCTCAATATTCCTGGAACTTGACCCCCAGGAGAGGAAGTGCTGAGGCATTTTGAGGATCTTGCACCAGAGGCCTGACCCTGCCAGCACCCCCCCCCACCGCCCCGCCCCAAGGGCTTGTCTGCCGCCTACTGGTCGAGGCTGCTACTCCCCGGCCCCCAACTTTTTATCAAGCGAAAGCAGAGCCTTATTGTCTCTGCTGAGGTCGAGGGGGCCCCAAAGCCCAAACTACCAAAGGCAGCCACTTCCTCAGCTGCTCTCTGCCTCCCAGACCAACCCGTCCTCACTCTGGCCTTTACACGGGTCTTTGTAACACTCCACCATGGGCCGTTTTTCCCACTGCTTCTCACAAGTGTCCCCGGCCCCACCGACCGCTCTGGGACATCACACTGCTTTAGTCCTTGGTCCTACTCTTAGCTCCTTCTTAAGTCATCTTCCGGTCTCAGCTAATCAAGCCAACCCACAAATATAAATCAGCGATAACTGTGGCTTTAAAACTTTGACCAGGAGTTCCCGTCGTGGCGCAGTGGTTAACGAATCCGACTAGGAACCATGAGGTTGCGGGTTCAGTCCCTGCCCTTGCTCAGTGGGTTAAGGATCCGGCGTTGCCATGAGCAGTGGTGTAGTTTGCAGACGCGGCTTGGATCCTGCATTGCTGTGGCTGTGGTGTAGGCCGGTGGCTACAGCTCCGATTCGACCCCTAGCCTGGGAACCTCCGTATGCCGTGGGAGCGGCCCAAAGAAATAGCAAAAAGACAAAAAAATAAAAAAATAAAAAAAATAAAACTTTGACCAAGGACTCCCTGTCGTGGCGAAGCAGAAATGAATCTGACTAGTATTCATGAGGGTTCGATCCCTGGCATCGCTCAGTGGGTCAGGGAGCTGGTGTTGCTATGAGCTGTGGTGTAGGTCACAGATGAGGCTTGGATCCCACGTTGCTGTGGCTGTGGCGTAGACCTGCAGCTATAGCTCTGATTCAACCTCTAGCCTGGGAACCTCCGTATGCTGTGGGTGTGGTCTTAAAAAGCAAAAACAACAACAAACAAAAAACACCTCCCCAAAAAAACAAAACAAAAAAAAAATCTTTGACCAAGCTCTACAGTAACTTTGCTTTTAACCTTGTAAACACATATAAAAAATATTTTAAACTTTATCGAGCATCATGAAGCCACATTTACTCTTAGAGAATGCCACACACTCAATTTTCAATTACATTTTATGTCAAAAGTCTAGCCTAGGATATTTCATTGAAAAATATTTACAACCAGTGAATTGATTTCAAGACCCATGAATGGGCTGCAGCTTGCACCTTGAGAAACAGTGGCCTGGATTAAGGCAGAACTCCCTCGAGTAGTCTTTCCGCTTCGCTTCTTACCTCTCTCTGATCTACTTTTCCACCCAGCAGCAAGAATCATCTTTTTATGACCTAAGTTAGATCAGGTCTCTCGAGCCCTTAAATCCCTCCAGTTTTTTCCATTCTCTTAGGATAAACCCCAAACTCCCATAAAGCCTGTATGGTCTCCTACGGAAGGGGCGCTTTCTAACGCTCTGCTCCCACACTCAGCCACCGTCCCCGCATCCAGCTCAGTGGCCTTCCTCCTGTTGAGCAAACACCTGCTAATCCCGACCTTTGACTTCAGTGCTTTTTGTCTTAGTCCCAAAGTCGGCTCCTCAGGGGTCTCCCAAGTCTGTCTCATTATTGCTTATCAATTTTTTCTGTTTTCTGTTCCTCCCGAACTAATGACCTTCGGAAGTTTTTGACTGCTTTGCTTGCTGGCTCTCCCACGAGGGTGTAAGCTCCCAGGAGGGAGCTGCCAGAGACTCTGAGATGGAGATTTTCATACAGGCCTCCCTTTATCGGACAGCTCCTGGGGTCTACCCTGCACGAGGGCAGGAGAGAAGCAGAACTGGGTAGAGGGAGACACTGGGCCATGATGCCTTCTCAACAGATGCCTGCTCCGGCCGGGGACGTCCACACAGCCAGCATACAGCCCCATGTACGAGTCCAGGATGAACTTTCCCGCTGCCTCAGCATCCTGCTTCCAGGTTCTGGGGGCAGAGGTGGGGCAGTCAGAGCCCGCAGCTCATGGGGCAGGGGGGAGACCCTCCGTCTGGGGACCAAGGCCAGCTCTGGAGACCCTGGAGCTCTGGAGGCAGGCAGCCTACCCTATAGGAAGCGCTGAAGATGCTATCTTAGTCATATCTTGTTAAACTGTGTTCTGATTTTGTACATGCTGTTTGGATATAGCGCTGTTGTTCATTTCTCTCTAATGCATTTTATCACGTTTTCTGCTCTTGTTTTAACGTCCGACTCTTAGCTGTAAAAAGTGCTTCCTGGTCCCGCTGCTCTGGTGAGAGGTGCGCCCACAGCGTGGTCCAGAAGTGGAAGATGGAAGACCGGCTCCGCGGTAACCCGCTCCAGCTCCCTGCAGGCCCTGCCCTCAGAGGGGCCTCAGCCCCTTGCTGCCGGGGTTCGTCACCTACGGGGTAGCATCTTGATCAAGAGCAAGATGGCACCCGCCCAGTTACCTTCTGAAGTTTCTACTTGACCCTCTGGAAACTCACTCATCCATTCAACAAGTGTAGGCCACTCCGTGAGTGTCCCCTATGAGGACAATGTCACCCGCTGATAAGGACGTGACACAAAGGACTCCCTTACTGGCCAAGACTCCCTCCTTGGTTAAACTTGAGTCAGGCTCCTCTGAGCCCACTTCTCAACTTGGTCCAGACCGTGGGCTCTGCCCTCGGTATCCTCCCTCCTTGCTATCTGATCAAATTCACCCCCCGGGGCATTTTGTCACTCTGGCCGGCTTTTGTAAGAAGTCCGATTTTTGTCTAGCCAGGATGCCCCGCCCCCCTCAATGCTTCCTCTTAGTCATTTTCCACCCACTGACCCCAGCCTGCTCCTTGCCTTGAATCCCCACTTAGCCCATGGCAGTGGTCTTTTGAATAAAGTTTTACCTGTTGTTTTTAACACGTGTCAGAATAATTTTTTTCTGATTGGAAGCCTGCTTTGCACCATTATTATTATTGCTGTAAATCATGCAGCCATTGCAGCCACCCTGTGGGACAGGAAGTTATGGCCTGAGCACCTTCAGCAAGGTGCTGTTCACCTCACAGGTGCCCGGCAGGTGCGAACACGGTGGCCCGGCTTGGAGACAAATCCGAGCAGGTTCACACATGCTGCTTAACCTCTCTCCAAGTCTCCATGTCTTGTGTATAACAAGAATAATAAAAACGCCCACTGGAGAAAGGCAAAAGAAGGCAGCAGCCTGCAGGGACCTGGCTGGTGGTCCCTGCAGCCCTGACTTTACCCGTATCAGGAACAGGGTCTCCAGAGCTGGTCTTGGTCCCAGGAGGGAGGATCTCCCCCTGCCCCATGAGCTGTGGCTCTGACTGCCCCACCTCTGCCCAGGCCCCGGAAGCACGATGCTGAGGCAGCGGGAAAGTTCACCCTGGACGGGTACACGGAGCTGTATGCCGGCTGTGTGGACCGCGTTGACCGTGGCGGGAAGGGCCCGGCTCCTGCCTCCTCTTTAGCCACTGCGTGTGAGCCACAGACACCACAAACCCTCCATAAGGTCCTCAAGGACACGTGGGACTCGGTCCTGGCCCGCTACCTGCACGAGATCAACCCGCTGTGACCCAGGCCCCTTGCCCCAGCTCCCACCCGCGCACATGGCTTGCTGTCAGTGAGTCAGGTGCCCCGTGTCGCTCCAGCCCCAAGCCCAAGTGGCGGAAGGGTCACGAGTGAGTTGGCGCGGAAGGCCAGTTGCTGCCCCTCCCTTCTCTGCCCCTTGCCCATCTGGGTCCTCCTTCCCTTGACTCACTTTGCCTCCTTGGAGAGGAAGCACAGTGGCATTTTGGAGGCGCAGGTGAAGGAAAAGGGGAACGAGCAGAAGACTTGGGTGGATACAGCTCTCGCAGGAACCCCGGAGAGGGTCTGCTCTTGAGTAGAGGGTTCTGGGACCCTTTGGGGCCTGATGAGCCAGCCCTGGGATGGGGGAGCGGTCCTTCCTCCCTAGGAACGCGGGCCCTGGCGCCCCCTAGCGGACAGAAGTTGGCATCCCAGCCCGAGGTCAGAACCGCTCAGGGACTTAGGAGAAAGAGACCGTGGGAAAACACTGTCCCTTTGAGAGCCTTGTGGCTCTAAGTGTGTCCTGCCCCGGTTTGCAGATAAGGGAAACCGAGGACCACAGGAATCTCCCCTCCTTCCTGGGCTTGGAGTCGGGCGCGCTGCCTTTCACAGCCGTCTCTGTTTATATCCTCACTTTCTGCAGGGTCCCTTGCAAGGTGGACATTAAAGAAATGACAGTCTGGAGACCTTTAATTTCTTAGGGGCGTCCCAACACCCCACCCCACCCCACCCCACCCCTGCCGTCCCTTTTCAGGTCACCTGACCTGGGCAGAGTAGCAACGTGGCTGAGGAAGGTCAAAGTTCTGCTTGTTGTCTACCCGCTTGTGCAGGGCCAGGTACTCAGAGCTGTGCAGTACTGTGTGCACTTTGAGCCAGGAAGGGAGTCCAGACGTTTGAGCTGACCCTCTGTTGCTACTCCCCCAACATTCCAGCAGCAGCCAGCACTGTTCTCTGATGAAGATGATAATGGCTCCACTAAATCCAGATTCCGGGTCTCCCACCGTCCTCAGGGCAGCCCCATGTGCACGCCCGGTCACCCCCATTTTGCAGATGAGGAAGCAGAGGCACAGAGGGACTGAATAATTTCACTAAGACTATGCAGCTACACACTTAATAAAAAATTAAATATATTATTTTTTAGAATAGTCTCAAGTATGGAGAAAAATGGTGAACTTTTTGAATTGTTGCCTTACGAACACCCTCCTACCCCAAAGCCGGTTTCTCATCACACACACACAATTTGTTTTCTCTTTCTTTAATTTTGTGTCTGTGTGAGATGATGGATGTTCACAGAACCTATTGTGATAATCATTTCATAATGTGTGTAAGTCAGGCCATTATGCTGCACACTTTAAACTCCTACAGTGCTGTATGTCAATTACATCTCACTAAAACTGGACAAAAAAAAAAAGCCTAGTGTTGGAATTTGAGTGTAGTAATTAATCATCTCTCTTTCTCTGCTAGGAGTTCAGACACAGACTCGAGAGTTAGAACAAAAATCTTAGTTTTATTATTGGTAAAATTCAGTTGGAAAATATAGCACCCATATTTTGATGATCTAGAGGATCTATTAACATGTTTCATTCTTAATATCTTGACCAGAACTTCCAGAACAAGAATGCTAAAGAGTAAGCTCTCTTCACCCCCCTTCTTCCTTCCTTTTTTGGTCTGTTGATTTCTGACTTCAATGACATTGCCTCTAGTGTTTATTTTTAAGGATATTATTGATTCAGTTTAAAGTGGATTTTTTAAACCATGTTAAAGAAATATTTTAGGACATTTTTAGGGGGAGGGGAGAGCACCTATGTCATGTGGAAGTTCCCAGACCAGGGATTGAACCCATGCTACAGCAGTGACCTGAGCAGCTGCAGTGATAGCTGTGGATCCTTAACCTGCTGCACCACAAGGGAACTCATTTTAGAACTCCTAAAGTTCCTAAAAATCAGGTTGGGTATTAAATAATATCAGAAAGTTTTTGGAGTTCTTTGTTACGTAATTTTAAAATTTGACCAATTTTTGTTATATAATATATTTAGGCTTCCTCATATTTAATTACTGTGCATCCCTCAGATAAATCTTATTTGACTATATTTAGCGAAGACATATTTAAAATATATCTGTTAATTTAAATTGTTAATTTTTTCTTTAAAATTTATAAGTGGAATTCCCATCAAGGCTCAGCAGTAACAAACCCAACTAGCATCCATGAGGATGCGGGTTTGCTTCCTGGCCTCGCTCAGTGGGCCATGGGTTAAGGATCCAACATTTCCATGAGTTGTGGTGTAGGTCGGAGACATGGCTTGGATCCTGCGTTGCTGTGGCTGTGGCGTAGGCCAGCAGCTGTAGCTCTGATTTGACCCCTAGCCTGGGAACCTCCATATGCCATGGGTGCGGCCCTAAAAAGACAAAAATAAAATAAAATAAAATAATAAAATTTGTAAGTGGATTTATAAGATTGGTTTTTGTTTTTGTTTTTGTCTGCTATCTTTCTTGAGCTTTGTTAGTAGGATTATACTGCTTTTGTCAATAAATTGGGTAGCTTTTCATGTTTACATCTTCGAAGCATTATATCTAGCCTGGGTGATATTTGTTCTTTTGAGTGTTTGAAAATGTATCTGAGCTAGGATACATTTTTTTTTTTAAAACATAACAGTCTTTGACAATGCCTTTACTTTTTTTTTTTTTTATCATAATCACCGATACTTTTGGTCAGTTTTAGAATCTTGCTTGTTTTTTTCCCTCAGAAATTACCCATTTTATCAAGTTTTAAAACGTATCCATATTGAATTATATAAAGTGCGATGTAACTTAAAATATCCCTTTATCATTGGTTTAGATATGATCTTAGTTCTAATTATGTTGAAACGTATTTTGCTTTTTTACATTTGCTAATGTACAATATATTCATTTTTTCCCCTAAAGAATTAGTGCTACTATTTATTTGTTTTTAGAGAAACATTTAACAATTAAAATACAAGAATGTAAGAGTAATTGTAATGCTAACTAGGGAAAAAAAAGTTTCAGAAAAATTAGCTACTTATGTTGTGTAATATTTCCTTGCAAATCAGCCCCCAGGCTTTCTGGGCCACTTTAGAGTCAATGTTTTCAGTTTCTCCCATGGAACTATTTTGTTAGTAGAGTCCAAAAGACTAGCACAGCCCAGCAATGTTCATGGCTGCATTATTCACAACAGCCACAAGGTAGAAGCAACCCATGTGGCCATCAAGGGGTAAATGAATAAACAAAATGTAGTATATTCTTACAGTGGAATATTATTTGGCTTTAAAGAGGAAGGGAATTCTGATACAAGCTACCACATAGATGAACCTTGCAGATATTATGCTAAGTGAAATAAGCCAGACGTAAACACTTACATATATAGTCCCACTTGTGTGAGGTACCTAGAGTCAGCAAATTCATTAAGACAGAAAATAGAAAGGTAGTTTCCAGGGGGCTGGGGCAGGAAGGAAGAGGGAGTTCATGTTTAATGGGTACAGAATTGCAGTCTGGGATGATGAAAAAAGTTCTGCGGATGGACGGTGGTGATAGTTGCACCACCTCGTGAATGTCCTTCATGCCCCTGGACTTACACTTACAAGTGGTTGAAATGGTTACGTTTTATGTTATGTATATTTTACCACAATTTTTTAAAAAGAATATTTTGCAACTGACTTTAGGCTTCGTTTAAGTATGCATAAAACAAGGGTACCATAATTCAGTCTACTAACGAGTGGAGAAACAGCCCATACTGAGGCTTAGCATGTGGTATTAAATTTAAGTCATTACTCTGCAGAAAAGCATTGAATGCCTTCTTTTGCCTGCAGAAATATTCTTTAATGTTGATCTTTCCTAGGGAGATTAGTCTGGATTATTGGGTGGACCCACTGTTACCAGGAGAAATCCTCTCCTCTCTCTCCCAGGTTCTCCCACTGGGAAAGGGGTAGAGGTGGAGTCAGAGGGAGGGGAGGGGAGAAAGACTTGACCCGCTGTTGCTTGTTCCTGTAATTAACATTATAATCAAATCAAAACTTTACATGGAAGGAATAGTAAAATACGTAACCTTTGGACCGCCAGTCTTTCCAGAGTCCAAGGTTGGATCTAGACATACCAAAAAAAAAAAAAAAAAAAAAAAAAAAGAACATTCAACATTTACTTTGAGAGATCTCCAAGTCCCAGCTATACACGTTAGTCATCAATGAGTCTTCACCCCAACAGGGAACTAATTACAGACGGGGTTGTTGAGGGAACCCCTTTTGCCTTCAGGGAGAGAGAGAAATGAACACAAGTTCCCCTGCTCTGCCCACTTTACAATCAGAAAGACTCAAAACCTGGAGACTCTGAGATTTGATGAATGTTTCACAATGAACTTACCCTCACAGGAAATAGGCAGAAGTACCTTCACTTCCTTTCTACCAGGTGTTATGGGTTGGACTGTGTCCCCCAAAGAGATGTGTTCACATCCTCTCAGAACGTGGAACGTGACCTTACTTGAAAGTAGGCTCTTTGCAGGTGTAGTCAAGTTAAGATGAATCATCAGGGTGGGCCCGCGTCTAGAACGACTGGTGTCCTGGAGAAGAGGAGGAACACAGGGACAGACCCATGGGGGAAGAGGACTTGAAGACACAGAGGGAGAATGCCATGGGACTCGACAGGCAGAGACTGGAGTGAGCTTTCTGGGAGCCAAGGAGCTCAAGAATGGCCTCTACCTGGAGGGAAGAGAAACACCTGGAACAGATCTTCCCTCAAGCCTTCAGCAGGAGGGAGGCCCTGCTGACACCTTGATTTCCGACTTCTAGCCTCCAGAACTCTGAGACAACACACGTCTGTTGTTTTAAGCCACTCCGTTTGTGGCACTTTGTTTCAGCTGCCCCAGGAAACCAACGCACCAGGCATCCCCTTAACTGCCAAGTGACCAATGCCTTTCTCAAGAGCCGTCTTGTTTTGTCAAAATTCTGCCTCCTAATTTATTCTTAGGGGATAAATGATAGAGACACAACCACTAGTTCAGATGATAGTTTTTTTTCCTTAAATGGGCAGAAAAGCAATAATGAATCTCCATAGGAAGCAACTAAGGTATTGATAAATGCTAAAGAACAGTGCTCTGGAACACAACATTTTTCCATTTAAAATGTTTCTATTTACCCAAGCTCCCAGTCCCTCCCACTCCCTCCCCTTCTGCCTTGGCAACCAATTATGATGGAACACGTAATGCGAGAAAAAAGAATGTATACATGTATGTGTTACATGCTGTGCAGTAAAAAAATATCTATATATCTATATATAAAGAAATAAAAAGAAAAAATATTTCTAACATCACCAGGATGTTTTTTGTCTTCTTGTCCAGCAAGGACATTTTGTTTGTGGCTAAGCTCTTTCATAAAAAGGCATTGCTTTTGAAAAATAATATCATAGAGTGTCCAGAAATTTCCTGCCACTTTTCTTCCATGGCTCCAATCCGTGACCTGACAGTGCTGTGTGCATACCGCTTGGGTGAGGATAAGAAACACTTGGAAAATCTCCCAGCCTCGGAAGTCAGGTTTCGATAGGGGCAGACCGTCTGCTTGATGAATCACGTTCCGGAACAAGCCCCAGCTATGTGGACCCATATTTTCTTTGCAGCTAGTTTTTTTCCCTGAGAGCTCTTCAAGCCAAGAGTGTCTCCCTTCTGTCTCTCCACTTATATGCTCCTCGAGTCAAATAACAGGAAGCTTGTGAAATCCCACTCTCTTTCCCCAGGGAGAGTAAAGAGTGAATCAAAGCACGGACTGGAGCATGTGATTTGCTTGGAGAAGGAGGGATGTCATTTTTGAGGCCCACCCTATAATCACCCCAACCCGTGTCTGGACCTTGTCTCTTCTACCACCTCCAAATTTTATGCCACTATTTCCTCTCCCCAGTCCCCCAGTATTCTCCCCAGAGGAACCCCCTGTTAGCTCCCATCAGAGCTGCTGCCATGGTTCTTTGAGTGGCCTTCCTGGTCACAGCTTTCATCAGCACCCGATGTTGTAGCCAGATTAATCTTCCTCAACATAGTTTTTAAAACATCACCTCCATTCTTAAAACTTGGCATTGATAGTGAGTGGGAGCTTATTACGTCCAAGACGTTATGCTTTATGGAGACCCCACGTAGGAGAAAGTTTCCTTAAGCATTTGTTGATTTCTGTGCTTCGCTCTTCTGCACAGGTTGAGGGCTTGCTTGGGCTTGGAGAATGTGGGGTAAAGTAGGGAATGTGGGGAGATAACCTTTCCTTGACTCCCATGGTTCTTAGACTTGAGCAAGTGGCAGAGCCACCTGCAGGGCTTCTGGAGACAGGGTGTGCCGGGCCCACGCCCAGAGTTTCTGATTCAGTGCATCTGGAGGAGGGCCCAAAAAATTGCATTTCCAACAAATCCCCCGGGGATACTGATGGTGGTAACCCAGGGTCACGCTTTGAGGACCTTGTTCAAACTCCGTCACAGTGACTTAACCAAGGTGTATAAACTCCTCATTGTCTTTTCAGGGCAGTTGTTTTGTTCTGTTTTGCTTTTGATTAAAAAAAAAAAACAAACCAACTTGGTAAAACCTACAACATAAAATTTGCCATCTTGGTTATTTTTAAAATGTACAGTTCAATGGTATTAAGTATCTTTTCCTTGTATTGGGCAACCATCACCACCATCCGTCTCCAGAACTCTTTCTTGCAACACCTGAATCTCTGCACCCATTAGACCGTACCTCTCCTTTCTTCCTGCCCCCAGCCACAGTCAACAACCATTTTACTTTCTGTCTTTATGAATTTGACTACGTTAGATGCCCCATATATGTGGGTTGTACACTGTTTTTCTTTTTGTGACTTGCTTTTTTCAATTAGCAAATGTCCTCAGAATTCATCTATGTTGCACCATGTGTCTGAATCTGCCCCCTCCCTCTTTTTTTCTTTTAAGGGCCAACCCGAGGCATATGGCAGTTCCCAGGCTAGGAGTTGAAGTGGAGCTATAGCTGTTGGCCTACACCACAGCCAGAGTAACACAGGATCCGAGCTGCATCTGCGACCTACACCACAGCTCACGGCAAAGCTGGATTGTTAACCCACTGAGCGAGGCCAGGGATCGAACCCACAACCTCATGGTTCCTAGCCGGATTTGTTTCCCCTGTGCCACAGCAGGAACTCCATGATTTCCCTCTTTTTTAAGGCTGAATAATATTCCAGTGAATGTATATAGCCTATTTTGTTTACTCATTCATATATACATAGACACTTGAGTTGCTCCCATCTCTGGGCTATGGTGAATAACCGTGCTATGAACATAATAGCTGTGCAAATATCTCTTTGAGACCCTGATTTCAATTCTTTTGTGCATGTACCCAGGAGTGGAATTGCTGGAGCAGTGGAATTGCCTATAAGCACCTCATCCTGTGGATTAAATGGGACAATGTAGATAAAGAATCAACACAGTACTCGCATGTAGTAACGCTTCTGCCTCCCACAGCCCTCTGGGTGTTAGATCTCTGCGTAATAAATGCCCTTTGATAGTGTTGACGTTATTAAGGAGTGCAGACTGTGTACAGCTGAGGCCAATGGGGTCTAAGAAATGTATTTATTTATTTAATTTTTGGGAGGCTGTCCCCATGGCATGCAGACCATTCCCACTAGGGATCGAACCAGAGATCCCTAGGCCACCAGGGAACTCCAGGTTTACGAACACTGAAAAAAATTTCCTCCCAGCTTCACACTTGAACTGAGATAAGTCTTTGGTGCAGACACAGGCACGTCCTGAATACTTGACAGGACTCTTGCTAAATGAACCCTGGGCAGAAAGGCTTGGGGGCACGTTGCTGGTACAAACCATCAGAACAGTGTTTTCTCACTCAGGGCCCCAGGGAGTCTCCGTCCTGAAAAGTTCTCTTTCACGTCATTGGACATGTGTATCCTGCACGTACACTGGCAGGGCGTTCCCAAAGCAGGAAGGGCACATGTCAGGGACAATCAATTCAACAGCAGCACTGGAAGTTAAAAGTCCTATGTGTGTCTTGGGAAAATGTGTTTTCGAGACGATGGCAACTCACAGTGTGGTCTGCAGACTGGCTCATGCAGCCACTCTTGATGACCAAACACGAAATGAGACACGGAGCACACGCTAGACCGTAGATCAGGCAAATCAGCCGCATCGCTACCATACACACTCTAGAGGTCAGCTGACCTTCTTTCCTTCTGTCTTTATTTCTTTTCTTTTTTTTTTCAGCAAGAGTTTCTCAAGGAGGGGTACAGCGCATTGATTAAGTCCTGGCACAGGCTCTTTGAGTAGCACTGTCCCCAATCACCCTGGGTTTGTCGAGACAGCACAAGCTTTATGTCCTCAGTGGAGTCAGGTCCTGTCTCAGACTGAATGAGGGACCCAGAGTGCACCTCTGTCATAACACTCGACACGCTGTATTGTAATGCTCTTTTTTTTCTTTTTAGGGCCGCGCCCACAGCATACGGAGGTTCCCAGGCTAGGGGTCTAATCGGAGCTGTAGCCGCCAGCCTACACCACAGTCACAGCAATGTCAGATCCAACCCACGTCTGCGACCTACACTACAGCTCATGGCAACGTTGGATCCTTAACCCACCGAGGGAGGCCAGGGATCGAACCCACAACCTCATGGTTCCTAGTTGGATTCGTTTCGGCTGCACCTTGATGGGAACGCCTAGTATCTATTTTTTAATTACAAAAATAAATCGCACATGCAAAGCCATGAAAAAGAATGCAGTTCTGATACGTGTCAAAACATGGATGAACCTTGAAATCCTTCCACTAAGTGGAAGAGGCAGCCCCCAAAAGACAAATACTGTATCATTCCAGTGACATGAGGTTCTTCGAGTGGTCAGATCATAGCAACGTGAAGTGGACGAGAGGTTATCAGGGGCTGTAGGAAGAGGAAGCGGGGGGTTATTGCTTAATGAGTAGAGAGTCTCAGTTTGAGATGATGAAGCAGTTTTGGGAAGAGTGGTAAGGGGTTATAACATTCTGAATGTACTGGGCACTTAAAGGGGGCCAGGAGGGTAGCTTCTGCAGGATTATATTTTATCACAATAAAAAGGTAGAAAAAATAGCACATGCGAGTTGAAAAAAATTTCAAATAATGCTTGGACTTCCCATGTGGCTCGCAGCGAACTTCAAATAATGCCTACTCACCTGTGAGTGGGAGACCTGAGCGAGCTCTTGTCCCATATCCGAAAGCACAGGGGACTCTCCCAGGAGGCTTGGTAACCACTCAGATGGGGCGGGAGCTTGGCTGAGAATGGGCCACTCCAGCTGCTTCCTCGCTCCTGGCAAGTGGAGGACACTGTTCAAGAGGAAGCCTGGCTCCCTTCCACCACGGCTGCCAAGATCTAGTGCCTCCCCGTGTCGCCTCGGATCCTGGCAATTATTGTCTAAGGATAGATTGACTGAGCACACAGTTTAACCAAGGGCAGGCGCCCGTTCCCAGCCCCACCACACACCCCGATGCACACGGCTGTGATCTTTGCTCCTTTGCCAAGTCCTGGGAGAGTCAGCGTTCATCCCCGTTCCCGCCCCGGGCTCACCTCTCCGTGCCTTCACTCCGACTCCCGGCATTCCCCACTTCCGTCCCTTGTTTGTTTAAATACCAGCCTGGGAAGGATGGGCACCGGTCGGGATCGGCCTCACCACCATGTTTCTTCTGACTCCAGTCTTGGTAGCCGTTGTCTGCATTTTGACGGTGTGGATCTTTAAAAATGCTGATGGAGCCACCAAGAGAAGGGAAGAGGAGCCTCGAGCCAGGGCTGAGGCTCGACCCTGGGTGGATGAAGACTTGAAAGACAGCACTGATGTCCTCCAGGTGGAGGAAGGTAAGGATCCCGGCCAAGCTGCTCCGCCTCCCCCGTCTGTATCTTTATGATGAGGACAAATGGATGGCGGGGCTGATGGAGAGGAAGAAACATAGGCAGGTCAGTTTCATCATCAGCCTCTATCGCACAAAGGAATTAGTGTGTGGCAGAGACCGTTCGTTTCTCTTGGGTGGTCTTCCTGCCACCTGCTGGCACCAACTCCTCCTTTCTTCCTGGCTGCTCGAGAAAGAGCTGGTGAGGGGCTGATGTTTTCTCTAGCTCCAGTCCTGCCCTGGCTGCTAAAATCTTTCTGAAGGGGCACATCAGAGGCTGGGGTGGCCATGGGTTTAGTAGTCAGGTGGTGGTTGTTGTTGTTTGCTTTTTTAGGGGAGCACCTGTGGCATATGGAGGTTCCCAGGCTAGGGGTCCGATTGGAGCTGCAGCTGCCAGCCTACGCCACAGCCTCAGCCGTGCAGGATCCAAGCCAAGGCTATGACCTACACCACAACTCACGGCAAGGCTGGATCCTTAACCCACTGAGCATGACCCGAGATTGAACCTACATCCTCATGGGTGCTAGTCAGGTTTGTAACCTGCTGAGCCACAGCGGGAACTGCTGGTAGTCAGGTTTGGATGAAGAACTTGACATTTAAAAAGGGCATCTACCTAGGGGCTCCCTACTTCTCCTTGTACCTGGCATGCGGGTTAGAGACGAGTGGCCGCCGTCCTCAAAGCTGAGTGTCCAGTTCAGCAGACAAGGCCATAAGACAGGCGAGGGATTGGATGGAAGTGATTATAAGGTGTTTTGAGAAGGCTTGGGGATGCAGTGGGGCAGTTAGAAAAAGGCTGAACCAGGCTGGGTGGATCCATAGAATAGGAATAGCAAGAGGCTAAGGGGAGCAGAGTGAGCACGAGTGCAGGGCTGGGAACCCCGGGAAAGACGCTGAGAAGATGGGAGGACTCAGAAGGGGGTGAAAACAAGGGGGGAATTGAGGGCAGGCCTGGGCCTGGTTGGCCTGAGAAAGAGGAGGCGAGGGAGGAGACAGAAAGTGACAGGTTCTTGGGGGCCTTGAGTAGCCCGTGTTTGAGGTTTACCGGAGGTGGTTGGTGGGGAGGATTCAATTTGGAAGAGGCTCCAGTGCCTCTCCGCTGGAGCTGTGATGCTTCCACCCTCCCACCAACAGAGGCCACCTGGAAGTGTGCATGCGTGTGCGTGGGCACGTGTGCATGTGCTCGCGGGTTCGTCCTAATCTCGGGATTGGGGGTGGGGCCAGCCATGCTGAATGTACTGCCCAGGATCCGGGGCCGAGGCAGCTCTGAGCAGGGCTGCCTCCTTCTCTGCCACGCTGAGGGCTCTGCCCCTGAAGGGCAGTCAGCCTACCTGAGACGCACGTCCCTTGACGGAGGGGAAACCCACTGAGAAGCTGGTAATGAACCGTCTGGCCTTGATGGGCTGCGTGGTGGCGGCAGTGGGAGGCAGAGGAGGGAGGAGATGGGCGGGAAAGTAAAGGAAGGATGACAGAGCCTGGAAACAAATGAGAGGTTGGGAGAAGCTGGGCGTCTGGTTTTGAGACTGGGAGCCTCAGAAGGACACGCTCACGGGTGAGGGAAGTGGATCTGGTTTAAGGGAAGGACACCCAGTGTCGTGCAGGCCACCAGAGGTTTGAGAGGACAGGGGACCATGGGGGCAGAAAGCCAGGGAGGTTTCGAAGGGAGGGACCCCGGGCATAGTCTCCAGCACAGGGTGATGCTCAGAACTTGGAAAACTAATGAATCCCCGCCATGGACTGCTAGAGAAGAAGGCTGAGGATTGAACTTGGTGGAAGCAACCTCAGATGAGAGGATTTAGGAGTTCCTGTTGTGGCTCAGTGGGTTAAGGACCTGATATTGTCTCTGTGAGGATGTGGGTTTCATCCCTGGCCTTGCTCAGTGGCTTAAGGCTCGGTGTTGCTGCCCGCTGTGTGTAGGCCTCAGCTGCAGCCATTTAAAAAATATAATATAAAATTTAAAAAGAGGAATTGACGTGGGAAGAGTGGACACAGAAAAGAAGGCCTGGGAAAGGAGGGCCAGGCTGGTTGTTCAGTTGTCAGAGGCTGAAGTCAGGCCATGATGGGAGTACTCAGCCCACGGAAACAGGCAAGCGCTGTAAACCAGGGCTCTTTTCCCCTCTTCTCAGAGAGGGCATGCTGCTGACAAAAATACTGTGTAAGGTCAGCGTTCGACTGTGTTCACAGAGCATGTGATCAGCATAGCTTTCCTTTGCTGCAGGAAGCAATCGATTCCATTGCACCTTCGCCTTTCGTAAGCTTTTGACACCCACTCATGCATACTGCTTTTAAAAGGCCGACTTACCAGGACTGCCATAAGACATGGTTCTAGGATGAAGGACAGACAAATTCAAATTCAGATGAGAGATTAGGGAGAAGAAAGGGCTTGGGAACATTGCCCTTGGAATCAGGCAATGTTTGGGGTTCTGCGTGGGTTCTGTTAGGGAAGAGCGAAGGTCTCGATAGGACCCGGGGGCCCCACAAGAGGTGGCACGGTTCAGATAACAAGTTCAGTCCACTTTACCTGGGATCGTGTTGCCTTATTCAGGGGCTTTCCATCTGGACACCCTCAGAGTCTCCAGCTCCCGTCCACCCCGGCTGCTGCTGGTGAAATAATCTATACTGCAGCCACAGGTTCACACAGAAAGCAGAGGGATGGCTGAGGCAGTTGAGGAAGAGGAGCTTCTTGGGTCAGGTGTCGAGCGCTGAAATTGCTCCCATCACCACCTTCAGAATCTGTCTCCTGCGAGAGCTGTGCAACCCCGAGCCTTATGAGTATTGCTGCTCAAGGCTTTCCAAAAATTGCAAGGAGGAAACAGCATGACGTGACATCCACTGGCCTTGTAGTTTCAGAGCTAGAAAATATTCGGCCCACTGGCAAGGATTTTGAAGTAGGATTGCGGAAACACAAAAGCAATTTATGCAGCGATGCAGCCAGAAAACTGCCTCCAAGGTCAGCATTAAAGGGTAGACACGGCCTGGAATTACTTTGCCATTAAACGTAACCATGGAGCAATTTAGGCTTCCTTGGCATTAAAGCAATGATAAAGGGCAAGTGAGTCTTGGTGTCAAAGGCCAATCCCACGAGTGGCAGCACGGGACTTAGAGCAAAAAGCAGACCACAGCGGCACGCATTTATTTTGGAACATGAGGGCTTCACAGCTTGGATGAACCCCCCGGGAGTGGCTTGGCTGCTCTGGGGTGGAGGTGGGACAGCTCTTCTCTTTCCTCTAGCAAAGGCCCTGTTCCCTGGGGACAGTCAGGAGTTCAGGAAGAAAGAGAAGCCCTAGGGTTTTATATTTTTCAGGGCCATATCTGAAGCATATGAAAATTCCCAGCCTACCGGTCAAATCAGAGCTGCAGCTGCCGGTCTACACCACAGCCACAGCAACACAGGATCCAAGCCTCACTGTGACCTACACCTTAGCTCATGGCAATGCTGGATCCTCAACCCATTGAGTGAGGGCAGGAATTCAACCAGCATCCTCATGGATACTAGTTGGCTTCTTAACCCGCTGAGCCACGACGGGAACTCCAAGCCTAGCCTTTTGTATCTGTTTCACTGCCCTGCGATCCCTCAGTGCTTTCTCTCCCAGCTTGGTTTGGCCTGCGCCCCTTCACCAGGCAGAATGTAGGCTCTCTGCCCTGGGCTCCAGAAACAGCAGCACCCCCAACATACGCTCTTCTTGGGGAGCCCTTTAGGACAATCCAAGCCAGCCATCATGGGTTCCACTGGTCTGCTCTGCTCAGAGACACAGGCTGCACGGATAGGGTTCAGGCAGCTGCCCCTCATTCTGCCACAGGCCTACCCTGGACTTCAGCAGCTGCAGCAACTGCCAGTCCATGCCCCTTGGCTGCCTGTAGTTTATGCAAAGCCTGAACAGATTTAAAGTTCAGGAGGCCTTTCATGCACTGGCTCATTTACTGCTTATTGACAACAGAAGCTGACTTTGTAACAAATGGTGGGGAAGTTTCACTGGGGAAGAAAGTCTTTATTGACACATGTGATAAAGGTCAGGGTTGATACTGAGGACGTCTGGTTTGGGTTCAGGGTGGATTTTGCTAGAACGCTGATAGGTATTTGTAGCCACGCCCCCGTCCCACCTATTTCCTTTTGACTTAGTCACTGGGCCTTCTCATTAAATGCGTGTGGTGTGGGTCCCAATAGCCTGGATATCAAAGCCTAAGAAGAAGCTCCCTACTACCAGCTGCCAGCTAACCGTGGTCCCTGCTACTATTGCAGTTGGGGGTCTCAGGCTCTTCAATGTCCCCTTTTCAAGAGCCTGTTCCCACTTGCCTGCCCCCTCCCTATCGTCACATCCCCGGGGGAGAAGCTCACTCTTGTACCCGAGTTCCACCCGGAGTGTCCCAGACTTTCAGGGCCAGGCCCTGGCTCTTCTTGCTATTCTGTGCCTATTGTCACTCTCATCTTTATCTGAGGGCGCCCAATGTGACATCTTGCCTTCTGGACATTTCCTGCCATCCCTCTCATCCTTAGGGGATATGTTCCAAGACCCCAGGTGGATGCCTGAAACTACTGGGAACACTGGACCCTCCATATCCTAAAATTTTTCCTGTACATACCTACCTCTCATAAAGTTTAGTTTAAATCAGACACAGTAAGGAAATATCTGAATTGCCAGTGTCACCATTCACGTGCTTTGGGGCCACTGTTAAGTAAAATAAGGGTGACTTGAATACAAAGGCTGCAGTACCTGGTCAGTAGGTCTGATTTGATAACTAAGAGGCCAAGCAACTAGTTGGGGAAGGGAGACATGGACAAAGGAATGATTCATGTAGTGGGGGGGAGGGTGGGATGGAGCAGGATGGGCATGAGATTTCAACGTGTCACTCAGAATGGTGCACAATTTGAAACTTAGGAATTGTTTAGTCCTTGACTTTTCCATTTAATATATTCAGAACACTTTACCATGGGCAACTGGAAGCTCAGAAAGTAAAACCTCTGATAAGGGAGGATGATTGCATTGGGGAAAAAAACATCGCGTTAGGAGTTAAAACACCCCGCTATCGGTCTGGCTCCATCAAGGCTTCCTGTCTGGTCCCCGCAAAGGACTTGTGCCCATTGATGCCTACTCCTCTTCAGCCCCACTTTCCACAGATGTTCTCTCATCCTCTCATTTCACTTAGGAAAGTTTCAAGTATCTTGTGGTTTTTCTATTTTTTTTTTCAGATGTTTTGAACATTGTGGTCGGTTGCTCTATCCTTGGTTTTTGTTTAGTAATTTTTTATGGTCTTCTCATTAAACACGCACACACACACACACACAAACCCTTAATTGTGAAATGTAATATGCTTACTAGAAAAGTGTATAAAATGTAAACAAATGGCGTAGCAAATAATTTTAAAGCAAAAGTCCATACCATTATCACTTAGGACAAGAAAAAGACATTTCCAGCACTCCACAAACCCCTGTGTGCTCCTTCCCAGTCACAATCTCTTCCATATCTTACCAAAGTAATTATTATTTTGAATTTCATAGGAGTTATTTATTTGCTTTTCTTGAAGATGTATCACTTATGTATGCATTCCTAAACAGTAGAACTACATTGTTTATATTCTTTTGACTTTCTTCTTTTGCTTAATATTGTATTTGTAAAATTCATCTGGGTTAGGCATGTAACTGGAGTTTGTTCTTTTTCGCTGCTGTATAGTATTCAGTTTCATGATTATATCATAATTTACTGGTGTTGACTATTTGGTCTATTTCTAGCATAGGGCTATTATAAACTATGTCTCTATGAATATTTTAATACTTGTTTCCAGTACACATGTGCATGATTTTCTTTGGGATTTATGGAATTGCAGGGTTATAGTGTGATGGGTTTGGGCATGTACTACCCAGGTCCCCCTTCAAGGAAAGACTTGCTGTCCCTTCTACTGGGACTGCTGTCAGCAAATAGCCTTCAACTGTCAGCATGTTCCAGGGTTTACCCCTGCTGCCTAGCTGCCTTGCCTGAGGTCATGCTTTTCCCAGAGTGGCCCATACCCAGTGACTGATCAGGTTACGTGTATAAAGGCCCAGTCATTCTTGCCTAATCTGGGACAATGTTGATAGGTTTTTTTTTTCATTCCAGAGAAGCCCTTTTTGGTTAATTCATTACTCAGGCTTGCGTTGAAGCTTGACTCCTTCTGTTCAGTCCTGTTTCTTCCTCTCCCTTCCATGGGGTTTGATCCCAAGAGTACTTCCTACACACTAATTTCAGTCTGAATCTGCTTCCTGGAGAAGCCAATAGATACTTTCAGGACATATAAATATAAATACACACATACACACACACACTCACACACACACACACTCACACACTAGATGATGCTGAGATTTTAAATCTGTGGCTTGGTGTCTTTTAACAATTTTGTAAAAATTTCAGCCATTGTATATTCAAATATTGCTTCTGCCCAATTCTCTCTTGTCTTCCAGGACTCCAATTAAATGGTTAAACTTTTACAAAGCCTTCTACTTTCTCTTCCCTATTTTCTATATTTTTTGTCTTTTCATGCCATATTTTGGGCATATAAGAAGAAATCTTCCTCCCGATTAGTTTTTATCTTCCACTGTATCTACTCTGATGTTAACTCTGTTAGTTATATATTTAATGTAGGTTATATTAATTTTTAATTTCTAGACTGTTTGTCTAGAAATCAAATTTGCTGTAACTTTTTCCTGCCAAAATTGTCAAGTTTGTCTTTAATCCTTTGACCACTGTAAACATAGTGGTTTCATGATCTGCCTGCTAATTCCAATCAATACCTCAAGTCTTTGTATGTCTGCTTCTGAAGCCTGTGGTTTCTATGGTTCTTATTCATGACTTCTTGTTTTCTTGCATATACTGTTATCTTTCATTGCAATTTCCTTTGGAAAATTATTCATAATTATTTTTAGGTCTAGGATACTGTTACTTATTTCCAAGGAATGTTCACATTTGCATATACCAGTTGGGCAACACTCTCATAATCTAGGGTGACTTTATTCTGAGTTAAGGCTTATGATTCCCTGAATCATTCACACCTTAGGCTCTAAAGCATCAGGGCTGGGTTACTTAACCTTTACTCTTACATAAACCTTCAGACTCTGGGTGGCCCTGTGGTTTTGACTTTTGTCATCAGCCTTTTGTTCAGCTTAGCCTGGTGGCTATTTCTTGGTAATTGGAAAATGTTCTCTGGACTTGCATACTGGTGGTATGAATTTTACACCAATCCCCATCAGGCTGAAAACTATCAGAGCTGATTTAGGAAAGGCTGAATTATTGCATAAAAGAACTCATTAGATTGCATTGATATGTTCAGTGTCTATTTCCTGGGCAGCTTTCTTGGTGAAGCCTTATTTATCTAATTTGAAGTTCCCTGAAGCCTTATTTATCTAATTCAAAGTTCCCTGAAAAATCCATCTCATATCAATTTATTCTGACCTGATGTATTGAGATTAAATTTCTGTACTGGCCTCTTTTGGTGTCTTTTGCCTCCTAGTTTCTAGGAGTTGATGAAGTCCAACAACAGCCAGAAGTCCAGGACTAACTCAAAATAAGCAAGGACTACAAATACAGAGTCTCTATCCAAAGCATTCCTATGAAAATAAAATAATTGTAACAGTTTGAAGACTGCATCTTAGAATTTCTTTCTATTGAAAGATTTGTAGTTCACATTTAACTCTTTGAAGTTCAGGCCAAAAATATTGTCTATTCAGGGTTTTGAAAGGAGTGAAGAGACGTATTCAGGGGTAGAGCTGTGCAATTTTGCATACATGACCAGCACTTCTGAGAATTTTGGAATGAAGTGGCATCTGGGGATTCAATAAAGATTTCCTGAACCTTTGTTTGAAAAGCCTACTAGGAAGTTCAGTGTTATTTGCTGGAAAAAGCTCCTTCTAAAATAAGACAATTGGGTGTGCCCTGGTGAGACTTGGAGTTTATCAGACCTAACTTCCTTTTTATCTTCTACCATATCTGTGAGCTCATGTTCTTCCTTGATTTTACCATTTTCATTCTCAGCTATTGAATGCCCATGATATCTTTATTATTTTTCTGAATGATCTTGAGCTGCAGATAATGGGCTTCCACAGATCTCTGAACAGGAAGGAAAAGGAGAAAACCAGAAGTGATAGAAGCAGGCAGGTGCAAAGTTAAATTTAATGTAGGTAAACAGAACAGATTTTTTTTCTTTTGGTTAATATTTTTGTGTCTTGTTTAAGAAATCCTTCTTTAATCACAAAGTCATAAAGATATTCTCCTGGAGTTCCCACTGTAGCTCAGTGGAAACAAACCTGACTAGTATTCATGAGGACTGGTGTTCGATCCCTGGCCTTGCTCAGTGGGTTAAGGATCTGGCGTTGCTGTGAGCTTTGGTGTGGATCACAGATGTGGCTGGGACCTGGTGTTCTTATGGCTGTGGTGTGGGCTGGCAGCTATAGCTCGGATTCGACCCCTAGCCTGGGAACTTCCAAATGCCATGGGTGTAGCCCAAAAAAGATTCAAAAGAAAAAAAAGATATTCTCCTATATTCTTTCTTAAAAGCTTTAAAAATTAGTCCTCATAATTAGAACTGTGCTGGGAACAGGTAGTATTCATTGATTTTCAATTTCAATATTTCACCACCGCCTATGTATTGGGCTCTGGGTTGTTTTGGATTTTTTTCCCCCATGGTTAGACTTTATCAGATTAAGAAAGTTCCTTTCTTCTCCCAATTTACCACTAAGAGATGGATGTTAAATTTCACCCAACACTTTTTTTGCATTGCAACGATTATATATATGGTTTGTGTTTTTAGCTTGTGAGTGCAATAAGCAACATTGATTGTTTTTCTAACTTTAAGTTCACCTGCATTCCTGGGATAACGTCAGCTTGGCCAACATCTATTTTTTTTTTTAATTATTTAGGGCTGCACCTGAAGCCTATGCAAGTTCCCAGGCTAGGGGTCAAATCAGAGCTGCAGCTGCCAGCCACAGCCACAGCAACTCCAGGTCTGAGCCACTTCTGCGACCCACAGCACAGCTCACAGCAAGGCCAGATTCTTAATCCACTGAGTGAGCCCAGGGATCAAACCCAGATCCTCATGGATACTAGTCAGGTTCTTAACTGGCTTGAGCGAAAGTGGGAGCTCCCTATTTTAATATACTGTTGAATTCTTTTTACTAATATTTTGGTTAGAATTTTTTGCATTTATGTTCATGAGGAAGTTGAACCTGTTATCTTTCCTTCTGTTAATGTTCTGGTCAGGCTTGATAGTAAGGCTGGGTGAGTCTTATAAAATGAGTTGGGGGAGTGTTTATTTCTATTTTAGGGAGTTTTGAGCAGCTTTAGCAGTATTTCTTTCGTGAATCTTTGACAGAACTCCTCATGAGGCCACCTGGTCCTCTTTCTAAGGTAACCTTTTTTGCTTCTGGCTGATTTTAATATTTTTATATTTGACTATAAAATATGTGGGTTTCTATTTCTTATACCACTTGGGATGTATTGAGCCTCTGGATTCTGTGTCGTTCATCAATTCTGGAAAATCTCAGACAGTCTACCTTCAGATATGGCCTCTGCCATACCCTCTTCACTCTCTCCTGTTGTGACCGTCATCAGATGTGTATTGGACAGTCTCACTCTGCTTTATTTATTCTTGCTCTTTCTTTCAGGTTTTCCATCTTTTGATCTTTCTCCATGCTGGATATCTTCTTGAGAGTTATCTTCAGTTCATTCTGTCTTTAGCTATATTCTAACCTGCATTAAACCCACCCACCAAGTTCTTTTTTTTTTGGTCTTTTTGCCATTTTCTTGGGCCACTCCCACGGCATATGGAGGTTCCCAGGCTGGGGTCTAATCCGAGCTGTAGGTGCCAGCCTACGCCAGAACCACAGCAACGCGGGATCTGAGCAGCGTCTGCGACCTACACCACAGCTCATGGCAACACCAGATCCTTAACCCACTTAGCAAGGGCAGGGATTGAACCCACAACCTCATGGTTTCTAGTCGGATTCGTTAACCACTGAGCCACGGCGGGAACTCCTGATTTTAGAAGAATTTTTAAAAATTATTTCAGGGAGATCCCATTGTGGTACAGCAGAATCTAATCCGACTAGTATCCATGAGGATGCGGGTTCCATCCCTGACCTTGATCAGCGGGGTGGGGATCAGGTGTTGCCGCCCAATGTGGTATATGTTGCAGGTAAGGCTCAGATCCATTGTTGCTGTGGCTGTGGCATAAGCTGGAAGCTGCAGCTCTGATTTGACTCTGAGCTTGGGAACTTCCATATGCCAAGGGTATGGCTCTGAAAAAAAAAAAAGAAAAGAAAAAAAAACTCAGAAGCTTGGTGGTTTCAGCCAATAGAAAAAAATTTTCACATAAACTAGTTCACCATTAACAAAAATTTGCTTGTCTCATCTTTGAGTGGGTAAGTCTGGAGCTTGAAGGATAGTCAAGAACTGAGTCCAGGATTCTACAGCCTATTCTCAATTTTTGCTGATGTTTTTGAGCTCATAACCTTATGGATAGTTTTGAGAACTTCATTTCCTTCTCCCAGTGGCTCCCGGTGACTCCCAGTGGCTCCCAGTGGCTACAGTGGAGGAAAAATCATTTTCCTTCTACCCTTCTAGGGGGTATTGGCTGAGGCTCCCCCCCCCCGCCATAAAAGCAGATTGACAAGAGAAAAACAAACAAATTTAGTAATATGTATACCTCTTCTGCACATGAGAGAGACCCAGGAAAACTCCCCCAAATGGCCAAGGCACCACCTTAAATACCATTTTCAAAGAAAGACGAAAGGGGTTGGGGGCTGGGGCGATCCAGTTCTGGGAGGTTGTCCGGAAAAGCGGAGTAAATTAGGGAAGGTGGGTATGGAGATTTCAGTCCACACTTTCTCTATGGGCACGAGTTTCTTATGTTTAGAGTCTGCTTCTCTTCCAGGCACAGAGAGGGGAACACTGCCAAATGGGGGTTTCCTCTAGAAATGTCAAGGTCTCTGACAAAGAGCGACTTCTACTCTGGTTTTCAGAGCTTCTCCTGTGTCTGCTGTTTCCTAAAAATAATCAACTCGAAATAGTCCTTGGGCTAAAGAGGCATGTTTTGTGGGGACATCTTGCTCTCCCCTTGGTGACCAAGAGGGCATCGAATTTGCTGCCTTTCTTGTTCTTCTTTGCAGATGCTGATGAATGGCAAGAGTCAGAGGAAGAGGTGGAACACGTCCCGTTCTCTCATACCCGCTATCCTGAGAAGGAAATGGTTAGGCGATCCCAGGAGTTTTATGAGCTTCTCAATAAGAGACGGTCGGTTAGATTCATAAGTAATGAGCGAGTCCCAATGGAAGTCATCGATAACGTCATCAAGGCAGCAGGTCTGTAAGTGCGTGCTCGGTCTTTGAGGAGTGACAGTAGTGGAGCAATGCACAAGTTCAAACACAGTCAATAAGTCCTGCAATGAGAGGCTTCCCTATAAAGTCTTACCCAGGTGTGCCGGACTGCCGGGGACGTAATGATTTCCACTGCCTGCAAACGGTTAACTCTTACAAACTTCTTGGGAGCAGGGGTGACAACAGTTCCAAACTTCTGAACGTACTCAGTATTATAAATTTTTATGAAAAAGGAAAATTTCTGAACACATGATTACTCATTGGAAGAGGAACAGCCTCTTACTTTTACTTCCCCTTGAAACACACACACACACACACACACACACACACACTCACATTTGCACATTTTCCTTTTTGGAATCAGATTTCTTATACTATATACCATGATGCTTCAGTAATATCTCCTGAACTAGCAAAATTTACACATGTGAATTTGCAAAGTAAATCAAAGCAAGGCAACCCCCCTTTCAATGTAAATTAATATCTCCCCAGAAGAATAGATAAGAATTATTGAAAAAGGCAGAGGAGTTTTAAGACAAAGCCCCTGATCTGAGAGTCTCTTCTGATTGGATTCTTATTCCTAGAAATCGCATTTAAGTTCATTTGCAGAAATTGTTGCATGACCATTATAAATCCATTGCCCAAATGGAAATGAAATAAAATATTTCATTTCAGTGAAGAACACAAATGCACTAGATTGGTGAGTCCTTTATCTAAGAGCAGCTACTAAATTTTTTCTGTGTATATATCTGTATCTAAACACGGGGGTGGGGTGCTCCTTCGTGGTGCAAAGTGGCACAGCAGAAACGAATCTGACTAGTATCCATGAGGATGTGGGTTCAATCCCTGGCCTTGCTCAGTGGGGTGGGAATCCAGCATTGCTGTGAGCTGTGGTGTAGGTCGCAGACGTGGCTCGGATCCCGTGTTGCTGTGACTGTGGTGTGGGCCAGCAGCTGCAGCTCCGATTGGATCTCTAGCCTGGGAACCTCCATATGCCACAGGTGTGCAGCCCTAAAAAATTAAAAGAAAAGCAAATTTTATCATTTCCAATAACCTTCATGACTTTATTCTTTTTCAAGAATATCAAAACAAACAGCAGTTTGGAGAATTTTGGCCATCAGCACTTCCCCTCTGAGTTCTGTTATTGGTCAGGTGTAGTCACTTAAGGATATTTTCTCCCTCATAATTAGAGAAACAATGATAAATTCCCACAGCCCTGGAGCTGCTGACCTTGACCTCGGTTAGTTGGGTTGGAGACATGTACTGCGATGCCAAACAAAACGGGGCTGGCGGTCACATCCCAGAGGCCACCGCCAGGCACTCTGTGTGCCAGAGGCTCTGACTTCATTTTGAGCAAATATTTATTTCTGATTTATATTTATTCTTTATCAAAAGTCCCACATTTTCCTACACTTTGCACTTCTGATTTTAATTCAATGGGTGGCAGGAACAGCCCCAAGTGGGGCCCACACGGAGCCCTGGACTTTTGTGGTTGTGAAAGACCCGGACATGAAGCATAGGATTCGGGAAATCATTGAGGAGGAAGAGGAAATAAACTACCTGAAAAGGATGGGACCTCGATGGGTCACAGACCTGAAGAAACTCAGGTACAAAAGTGGGGAGAATTAGGCAGGTTTGGTTTGGCTCCCTAAAATGAAATAACTAAGAATCAGTTTCCTGGTTTTGTTTTAGGTGTTAAAAAGTTTCATTCTTCTGTGGGAGAAATTAGGGAATGTTGCCTTGAGCAGACGGATGGGGCAGATGTTAGGCATGCAGCCTGGACTCAGATCTGGGTTCGCATCTTCGCTCTGGTTTTCCCACGGCGAGACCTTTGGATGTTTGGGCGTTTGCTCACTCTAACGGTGTTAGGTCTGGGGAACAGAATCAATGGAGAGAAAGACAGTGAGAAATAGAAACTCAGTGAGAAAGAGAGAGATTTATTGTCAGTAATTGGCTCCAGGGATTCCGGAGGCTGGGAAGTCCCAAGCTCCGCGGGTGGCGAGCGGGAGCCGATGGAATAGGTCCGGCCTGAGTCAGAGGCCTGGGAACCAGAGGAGCCAATGGCATATGTTCTAGTCCAGACTTGGAGCCCAAATGCAGGGGGACAGTGATGTCCCAGCTCAGACAGTCAGGCAGTGAGAGAACATTCTCCTTCTTCCACCTTTTTTTTTTTTTTTTTTTTTTTTTTGCTCTGTTCAGGGCTTCAGTGAATTGGATGAGGTCTGCCTGCCTTGGGGAGGGCAGTCTGCTCTGCCCAGTCTGCCAACTCACATGTTAATCTTCTCACAGGCACATCCAGAATAACATCTAGCCAAAATCTGGGTTCCTTGTGGCTCAATCACGTGGACAATCACATAAAAGATCAACCATCACACTACGCTTCTATTTTGTCATCCAAAATAATAATGTTAAAACTGTGGTGTCTGGACTGAATAAACTAGGGGCTAAGAGTAGGGACTTAGAAGCTAGAGTGCTTGGGTTCAAGTACGGGGTCTACCACTTATTCACCTCACTGTGCCTCAGTGTCCTCATCTGTGAAATGGGGTAAGTCTAGCATCTACTTCATTAGGAAAGTTGGGTGACTTTGTAAGCACATAGGACAGTGGTGGAGCGTGGTGGGGGCTGTGTGAGTCTGGCAGGTAAGTAGCTTCTGACCCAGATGATGATTAGAAAATAAAACTTTGAGGGCTGCAACTCAAGATTCTGAAATACTTCTCAGGATCTTGAGTGAAGTACACTATATTTTACTACAGTGACCACATTTTCCAAATGATCTTACTCAGAGGCTTTAATTTTATTTTTAAAAAATTTTTTTGAAGGCTGGATGGGCTTTATTTTTTATAATGATTTTTATTTTTTCCATATAGCTGGTTTACAGTGTTCTGTCAATTTTCTACTATACAGCAAAGCGACCCAGTTACACATGCATGTATACATTCTTTTTTCTCACATTATCATGTGCCATCCTAAGTGACTAGTTAGAGTTCCCAGGGCTCTACAGGAGCCTTTAATTTTTAATACCTGTTTAGTGAAAGTACCAGGTTAGTACAAGCATCATATCCATTAGGCGTTAGTCATTTGTGGGCTTCCTTGTCTCCAGGGAAGAAGTGGATCAGGATTCGGTGTAACTGGTTTTACCGTGGAGCCTAGTGTATTAGTGTAGACATGTGCGGCTTTTCATTTTTCTTCTAGTAGCTATAACTATGCCTTGTGGAGCCCTCTTTCCCCATCAAGGACCAATCACCCTTCACAATATCTAGGATGGATTCCGTAATTTCTCAGCTGTTTTTGTAATTAAAACAGTCGCTTTCTGTTTTTCCGACTCAGCATTGCCATTTTGCACGCAGGTCACAGAGGGTGCACTCTTTGGAAACAGTGCATTCCCCACAAAGGCATTTCCTTCCCCTCTAATCTCTTCTCAGGCTGAGTGTGAGGTGGGATGGGATATGTATATTGGGCCAGATCTCTCAAAAGGCCCTGAAAAGAAGCCAGCTGGAGTCCTTGACCCCTCCAATGGCAAGGTACTCATGTCTCTGGTGGTCAGCTGTGGGCCTTTAGCATCTGTTCCGGCACCAGCCGTCCAACACTCCACTGAGATACAGGCATAGGAAAGAGCAATGAGATCGCCACCTGGTGGAGCAAAGAGGAACTTCTCTTCCAGTAGTTAGAGCTGGGTGATGAGAAAGAGGGCATCTTCAGTCTGGCTCCTGTTTCCTTTATTTGGCCCCAGAGGACAGTTTTTCGCTGAAATATTTAAACCCTATGGAAGTTGATGTCTATTGATATTGTAACTTATTGCTGTGCTCTGGAATAAGTGCAGGATATTAATAATGAATATATAAATCTTATTGTATATTCCTAAGAAAAAGCAGATGGGTGAAGTCAAATTTCTCTCCTTAGACAGATGTTGTGCTTGGCTATGCAGTGCCTATAAAGTGCTGCCAGCCTCATCCTTCCCCGACTAAGACAGAATTGTTGCTCTCTTGTCTACACACTCAAAGAACCTAAGATACACTTTCCATGCATTTAAAATAAGCATTCTTGGAGTTCCCGGGGTGGCTCAGTGGAAACAAATCTGACCAGCATCATGGGGATGCAAGGATCTGGCACTGCCATGAGCCGTGGTGTTGGTCACAGACATGGCTCAGAGCTAATGTTGCCACGGCTTCGGGGTAGGCTGGTGGCTACAGCTCTGATTTGACCCCTAGCCTGGGAACATTCATATGCCGCAAGTGCAGCCCTAAAAGGACAAAAAAAAAAAAAAAAAGTGTCAAAAGAGAAACCATACACAAGTGGGCTTAGTGCGTTTTAAAACAAGGAAGCATAACTAGGCTAACAGGAATGAATGATGACCATCTCTTGCTTAATGATGAGTCATCTCCCACTCCCCCCAGTTTCCTTCCTCTTCTCCACACCTAAGCCAAGAGCATTGCCATCTGCCCACCTAGAATTTCCCTTCAACTTCACCATCACCTGTTGCTTCTCTCTCGCCCACTCCTGTGCCACACCCGTCAGCCCCAGCCGCTGCGGCTCCGTGTGTCCTAATGGGCCATTGCTGTTGTCTCCTGTCTGGTTCTCTCTGAGCCAGTCCTTGGCCCACATTAATCCGCCTCTTTCTAAAACAGATCTGATCACATGATGCTTCTGCTCAGAAGCTTCTGATAACCTGCCGCTTCCCACTGAACCAAGTCCAAGACCCTGCGAAATCTGTATGACAACTACCAGCCCTCTCCTGCCCCACCGCACACTACACCCTCCAGCCCGCCAGGCTTCTGAATCCCCTGGCTGGCCACACGCTCTCCTTCTGACCCTGCCCTTTACCCATCTCTTCACGGGATGCCTTCTACAGCACCCCTTATCTGCCTGGGCTTCAGCACCCAGCCTCCAGAAAAGGCTTGGAAACATTCTAACAATTTCTTATTCAAAACTAGCATTTCATTTGGGGGCTCCTAATGCACGTGGCTTAGATTTTTTTCTTTTCCTTTTAGGGCCTCGCCTGTGGCATATGGAAGTTCCCAGGCTAGGGGTTCGAATCAGAGCTATAGCTGTGGGCCTACACCACAGCCACAGCAATGCAGGATCCGAGCCGCCTCTGCCACCTACCCCACAACTCACGGCAACACTGGATCCTTAACCCACTGAGTGAGGCCAGGGATTGAACCTACATCCTCCTGGATACTAGTCAGGTTCACTACTACTGCTGAGCCACAACGGGCTTAGATTTCTTTAATAACAATTAGCAGGTTTCATTTTGCTAAATGTGTCTCCCTGCCCTCTGGGTTACAGGATGCATTTTTGTATCTTTTAGCATATCATCTGTCTTGCCATATTAGGCCCTTATTCATCCTCTTTATTGACTTTGGGTAGAAAAAGATGAACACAACCTGAACAAAACCCTGCTCTGCTTCAATTTAAGTGTAAGAGACAAGTAAATGTTTTTATCTTTAATGGAAATAAGTTAAGATGAAAAGGGAATAAAAAACATTAAAAGGTAATATTCTTCTGAATCTCTTATTTTTTCCTTCTTTTAGGACCAACTGGATTAAAGAGTACTTGGACACGGCCCCTGTTTTGATTCTCATCTTCAAACAAGTACATGGTTTTGCTGCAAATGGCAAGAAGAAGATCCACTACTACAATGAGATCAGCGTTTCCATCGCTTGCGGCATCCTCTTAGCTGCCCTGCAGGTATGTCAATACCCAACTTAGCCCAAGAAAGCGAAGTGAGACTTCGGGACCAAACGGACAAATTTCAGCTGAGTTTCTAATTCAGGGGCAGCAGAACATTATCCAAAGTTGAATTCCTAAGTAAGGTAACTCTGACCTAAAAACTGACCCTGCAAACCTGGATCGATGAGGATGTTGGTTCAAACAAGCTGGAAGCCTTCCTGGAAATTGACACGTAACATCATATAAGGGTCAAAAAAGGGGTCATTGTCTTTGTCTTTGTCTGTAACAACATGAAGTCTTAACGGCTTTGGTAAACACATACGGAGAGCTTCGGACCTGAAAGTTCCAGTGACTGGCTTCTCAGCTGTGTTTGCTGTTGCCTGAGCCAGTGGGATGATTATCATAAAGCTCCTATCCTGTAAATCAATTATACTTTCATTTTTGAAAAGGCCTTTTAAAAAGGCTCCTATACATAGAGTTCCTGTTGTGGCTCAGTGGTAACGAACCCAGCTAGTATCCATGAGGATGCGAGTTCGATCCCTGGCCTTGATCAGTGGGTTGTGAACCCAGCATTGCTGTGGGTTGTGGTGTAGGTCACAGAGGTGGCTCGGATCCTGTGGTTTTTGTATTGTAGGCTGGCAGCTGCAGCTCTGATTCGACCCCTAGCCTGGGAACTTCCATATGCTGTGGATGCAGCCCTAAATTGACCCCCCCAACCCCCCCCAACTACCCCTCCAAAAAAAACAGAAAAACTCCTATCCTGAGAAGTTGAGCTTCCATGGTATTGCGTTAGAAAGATGTCTAATTGCTTAAAAAAATTCCGTCGACATAGCAGCGACAGCCACGCCAAGCATGAAACAGAGCAGGACTGAGGTCCACCTTTCCCATGATTCAAGTCATTCACTCAACGAATATTCTCTGGGCTCCTTCTTTGAGGCAGATTCCAGGAGTCACCAGGAATAGTCGCCTCGTGAACTGTACATTCTAGTGGGGACCTGGGACGGGGTGGAGAGAGACGGTACCAGAGAGAGACGTGAAATAAATACAGCAACAGGATTATAAGAGTGAAGGATCTTACTTTCAAGGGACAATCAGTTCCAAAAAAACCCGATGTGCTCCTTCACTATCTCAAAGAAAAATGTCTTGGCTGAAACCCCCCTTGCAAAATAGTCATTGTGACATAAAAGAAAAACGTGTTTCTGGATTACTTGAAACATTGCTCCAAAGGAGCTGGCATCAATTTTCCTCCTAACTCTGTAACAGAGGAATAAAGGAGTCGCTGTGCAGTGTCATATCACAGGGCACTGCTCTGCATCTGACTCCCCAAAGAAGCAGTTGCGGCTTGGAGAGGGCTCCCTTCACCTATGGTTTCTGTGCCTTGGAATCCGCAACATTTTCTACTTTACTGTTGAGTTTGCTGCCCTCTAGTGGCCAGGAAGGCATAATTCTTTTTTATTTATTTATATTTTTTATTTTTATTTATTTATTTATTTTTGCCTTTTAGAGCTGAACTTACGGCATATGGAGGTTCCCAGGCTAAGGGTCAAGTTGGAGCTGCAGCTGATGGCCTATGACTCAGCCACAGCAGCATCAGATCTGAGCCACATCTGCTACCTACACCACAGCTCACGGCAACATTGGATCCTTAACCCACTGAGCGAGGCCAGGGATCGAACCTGCAACCTCATGGTTCCATGGGAGCTCCATTAAGGCATAATTCTAAGTGTAAATTTCCATTTGCAAGGGAGGAAAGAATCATCCTGAAGGTCCCTCCCCGGCCCTGGACAGATTGCTCACAGACTGGATGTGTGCAGGACTCTCAAGAGCGGTTCCAGAACCTCCTCCTGGCCTAAGCTTAGCGGTGACCATCTGATTGGAAAAGCAGAGGGGATAGGAAGAGTCCCCTGGGAAAGTGTCTTGAAGCTACATGTGATTTTGTTAGATGTTTTTTATTCAAAGGGATATTGATGGAATATTTCCTCTACCTCCCACGTATCCCTTGGCCACTGGGTCCCCCAGCCCTGGACACAGGTGTTTTCAGCTGGGGATGTACTCCACTCCCGCTGGGGGTACAGAATCACAGGAACTTCCTTTTGATTTTCCGTTCCTCTGCGTAGTCGGATTCCCCCAACTTCCATGAAAAAATCATTCCTGTTTCTTGTCTTGTCTTTTGTCTTTTTAGAGCCCCACCTGCGGCATGTGGAGGTTCCCAGGCTAGGGGTCAAGTCAGAGCTGTAGCTGCTGGCCTCCACCACAGCCACAGCAATGCCAGATCTGAGCCGAGTCTGCGGTCTATACCACAGCTCACGGCAAGGCCAGATCCTTAAGCCACTGAACGAGAGTCAGGGATCGAACCTGTGTCCTCGTGGATAATAGTCTGATTTGCTTCTGCTGAGCCATGACAGGAATGCCAACCATTCCTATTTCTGAAGTGTCAGTGAAAATAAGACTGGTATTTTCTTTTTTGAGAAGTTTCCCACTGTTTGGTTAAAAGAAGGTGAGTGTGGGAGTTCCCATTGTGGCTCAGTGGTAATGAACCCAACTAGTATCCATGAGGATGCGAGTTCGATCCCTGGCCTCTCTCAGTGGGGTAAGGATCCAATGTTTCTGTGCGCTGTGGTGTAGGTTGCAGCTGTGGCTCTGGCATAGGTCAGCGGTTATGGCTCCAATTTGACCCCCGGCCTAGGAACTTCCACGTACTCTGAGTGCAGCCCTAAAAAGAGCAAAAAAAGGTGGGGTCTGGGCAGTTCAAGGAGAGCAGTACAATTCAAGAGACACATTGCCTGAGCTGGTAGTAGCTTCTTTGCCACCCAACTTCAGGGAAATGCAGGGACAAGCAGATCTCATAGGGGCAATGATGTGACCAGGCTGGGAGCAGAGCTGGGACTTTGCCTGCTGACTTTAAAATGTTTTCTTTTCCTTTCTCCTCTGCAGAACGCAGGGCTGGTGACTGTTACCACCACTCCCCTCAACTGTGGCCCCCGACTGAGGGTGCTTCTGAACCGCCCTGCCAATGAAAAGCTGCTGATGCTTCTCCCGGTGGGGTACCCCAGCAAAGAGGCCACGGTACCCGACCTCCCCCGGAAACCCCTGGACCAGATCATGGTGACCGTGTAGGCAGGATGTGGGCAGGGAGATGCTGGAAGGAGGTGCCCCCTCCCCCGGATCCTGCTCCCCTGGGTATACAGGCTGCTCTTTCCCTGGGTGTTTGGTCTCCCCAGTGCTCTACTGGGCGGAGGTGGGGGGAGAACTCAAGAACTTTGCCGCTGAGAAGCCCTGATTCCCACAGTGGGAATAGCTGGACACACAGGAGAGGTGAACCAGCAGGTTCTCTTCCATTTCTTATCCACTTTGGAAATGCATTAAAATTTTGCTAAGCACATGCCCTTAGTTTTTTTTCTTTTTTTTTCTTTTTTAGGGCCACACCTGAGGCATCTGTAAGTTCCCAGGCTAGGGGTTCCATTGGGGCTGCAGTTGCTGGCCTAAGCCATAGCCACAGCAAAGCGAGATCTGAGCTATATCTCTGACCTACGCTGTATCTTTCGACAACTCCAGAATCCTTAACCCACTGAGGAATTGAATTTGCATCCTCCTGGATACTAGTCAGGTTCTTAACCCACTGAGCCACAACATGAACTTCCAAGCCCTGGTTTTTAAGTTTGTGGGGATTTTTTGGCTCCGCCTGTAGCACATGGAAGTTCCGGGCCAGGGATGGAGAGCCGCAGCTATGACCTATGCCACAACTGTGGCAAAGCCAGATCCTTAACCAGCTGTGCCATAGCAGGAACTCCTTAAGTTTTTAAATTGTTCCAGAAAAATCACTGGTGATTTTTTTCTTTTATTCTTTAAAAACTCATAGAGTGGATGGAACTAGAGAGTCTCATAGTGAGTGAAGTAAGTCAGAAAAAGAAAGACAAATACCATACGATGTCACTTATATCTGGAATCTAATATACGGCACAGAAGAACCTTTCCACAGAAAAGAAAATCATGGACTTGGAGAACAGACTTATGGTTGCCAAGGGGGACGGGGAGGGAGTGGGGTGGATGGGGAGCTTGGGGTTAATGGATGCAGGCTATTGCCTTTGGAATGGATTAGCAATGAGATCCTGCTGTGCAGCACTGGGAACTATGTCCAGTCACTTATGATGGAGCATGATCATGTGAGAAAAAGGAATGTATACATGTATGTGTAACTGGGTCACCGTGCTGTACAGTAGGGAAAAAATAATGTATTGGGGAAATAAAAAAAATAAATTAAAAAAAAAACCTCATAGAGGAAAGAGTCATCAGAAGATTTAATGCAGTCCCAAGAATTCACCTATGTGATGATTGTTGAATTTAAATTTAAGGCTGATCGGATAGCCTTCTGCTCTCTGCTTCCTGGTGGCTTCTAGGCAAGGATGTGCTTTTGAGATACACTCTTTCTGGAGCTTCATGGTTATTCTGCCAGTTTTTAATAAGTAACCTTCAAAATAGTTCAAACATCACAAGCACAGAACGGAACAGCGTGTGCTTGTGTAGGTGGATCGGACTGGCAACCATCTGCACGTATAAAGGGTTAGCTGCTCTGTCCAGAGTGTGCTGGAGCTGGCTGGCCCCGGGCTTGTGGAAGCTGCTGGTTAAATATTCAGGAATTTTGCGAGCCAGTTGTTAAAACATTTCTAGCTTGAAATTGCCCGTGATGGGAATATTTAAACCACCACCATCGGCCGACACACAAATCTGGGCTTGTTTTCTTTTTCTTAAAAGAACTGTTTTGCATCGCCTGGGGAGCGTAACGGTGTCCTCTCTCTTTTCTACTCTCCCCCACGAAACCCATTTATCCTTTTTCTCCAGATGGCAGTCACACTGTTTGGAACGGATGAGGTCCCATGGTATGGGCTGGAGGATGCCCCGCTGGCCTTTTATCCATCACCCCCTCTCTTCCCTTGGGAGCAGGTGGGGCTGCTCACACAGCCACACACAGAGCGCAGATAATGGCTCATCAAACAACCCTACTCGCTTCTCCATCCCCTTCCACCATCCTTTTTCTTCTCTCTCTCTCTTTTTTTTTTTTAAACTCCGGTCCCTCCAGAAAAATCTCTCCTGCCTCTTTCCCTTTGTTTGTGAGTCACACGGTGCATGGATAAGACCGTTGATAGCACCACTGATAAGAGTCAGAGCTGCTGACAGATGAGTATCAGAGGAAAGGAAGAGTTTTTTCCCCTTTAAAATATAATTAGCTGTCACAAGAACCTGTGCTGTTGACCTCTGTAGTCCTTTGAAGTACCCAGAAGTCTGTTAGAATCTCCAAGACCTTCCTTCTAAATCTGCTTTTTTCCCCTAAGTCCATGTATTTTTACTAAATACAAATACAAACTTTTTCTTTCAAAAAAAAAAAAATCACTTGTGAATTTCCCATTGTGTCAAAGCGGAAACGAATCCGACTAGGAACCATGAGGTTGCAGGTTCGATCTCTGGCCTCGCTCAGTAGGTTAAGGATCCAGTGTTGCCGTGAGCTGTGGTGTAGGTTGCAGATGTGGCTCAGATCCCACGTTGCTGTGGCTGTGGTGTAGGCTGGCAGCTTCAGCTCCGAATGGACCCCTAGCCTGGGAACCTCCATATGCCTTGGATGTGGCCCAAGAAAAAGACAAAAAAAAAAAAAAAAAAAAAAAAAAAAGAGGAAAATCACTAGTATTGTGATAAGTATTTGTCCTGAACACTCTATCGTGAATGAGCATTGTTTTAACTACACTGTGGCTTTATTAGACTTACATGGGCTGGCCTGCCAACTGAATCATTGTCCTTCAAGTTGTTTTTAACAGGAAAAAAGACACTCTGAGTTTCAATCGCAGAACAGTAAACACGTAGGCATCACAATGCAAAGATATCGAAGTTATATAAGATCGTCTCTTAGATTTCTATATTTTGAAACTGTTTGAGCCCAGAGCGTTCTTTTTTTTTTTTTTTTTTTTTTTTTTTTTTTTTTTTTCTTTTGGCTTTTTAGGGCCATACCTGCTGCATATGGAAGTTCCCTGGCTAGGGATCAAATCAAAGCTACAGCTGCCAGCCTACACCACAGCTATAGCAATGCGGGATCTAAGCCATGTCTGCAACATATACTAAATCTCACAGCAATGCTGGATCCTTAACCCACTGCGCGAGGCCAGGGATCGAACCTGCAACCTCGTGGATACTAGTTGGGTTGTAACCTGCTAAGCCACACGGGAACTCCCAGGATTGTCCTATTCTTGCTACTCATGTTGCGGTCCTGGACCAGCAATGGTATCAGCATCACCTGATACTGGTTGGAATCCAACCCTCAAGCCCCCTCAGATGTACAGAATCAAAACCTGCATTTTAGAAAAGGGAACCATAAAGCAAGCAGAAAGACAACCTTCGGACTAGCAGAAAATATTTGCCAACAATGTGACTGGCAAAGAAGGAATCCCCCAAATAGAAAACAGCTCCTACAACTCAATAACAAAAGATAAACGACCTAATCAAAAATGGGCATAAAGTCTAAACAGACATTTCTCCAAAGAAGACACTCAGATGGTCAACAGGCACATGAAAATACGCTCAACATGGCTCATTATTAGAGAAAAGCAAATAAAAACTAGAATGAGGTGTCACCTCACACCAATCACAGTGGCCATCATCAAAAAGTCTACAAATAAGAAATGCTGGTGAGGGTGTGGAGAAAAAGGAACTCTCTCTGCTACTGATGGGAATGTAAGTTGGTGCAGCTACTGTGGAAACAGTATGGAGGCTCCTTAAAAATCTAAAAATAGGGGTTCCTGTCGTGGCTCAGTGGAAACGAATCTGACTAGTACCCACGAGGACGCAGGCTCGATCCCTGGCATCACTCGGTGACTTAAGGATCCGGTGTTGCCGTGAGCTGTGGTTTAGGCCGGCAGCTACAGCTCCAATTTGACCCCTAGCCTGGAAACTTCCACGTGCTGTAGGTGCAGCCTTAAAAACAAACAAACAAACAAAAAAGCTAAAAATACTTACCATATGATCCAGCAATCCCACTGCTGGGTATCTATCTGGAAAAGATGAAAACTCTAATTTGAAGAGACTCATGAGCCCTAATGTTCATTGGAGAAATATTTACAATAGCCAGGACATGGAAGCCACCTAAGTGTTTATCAACAGAAGAATGGATAATGAAGACGTGATAGATACACAGCGTAGAAACTACTCAGCCATAAAAAAGAATGGAATAATGCCATTTGTAGCAATATGGATGGCCTAGATTATCATCCTAAGTGAAGTAAGTTAGACAGAGAAGACAAATATTATGTGATATGGTTTATATGTGGAATATAAAAAATAGTACAAATGAACTTATTTACGAAACAGAAACAGACTCACAGACATAGAAAACAAATGTGTGGTTATCAAAGGGGAAAAATAGTGAGGGAGCGATAGCTAATTAGGAGTTTGGGATTAAGAGACACACACCACTATATGTAAAGCAGATTGCCCTAAGGGAAGGGGGGTGGCCTGAGACAGACAATGAAGAAAAACATTTCAGGCAGCCTGGTCCTCGGATGGGAGAGCTTCCAGGGAAACCAGGAACATCTGGCCATCCTGCTGCCCCATCACGCCCCGCACTCAATTCTGCTGCTGCATATCATCTGGGCAGCTCCGCAGCCAGCAGCTTTCTTCTGGCTGCAGCTTCAAGCTCTTAACTTCCTGTATGTGTTCATAAAAGTCCTGCAATGGCTTCATTCAAAGTAGAAAGAATGGGTTCCCCTTGTGGCTCCATGGTAAAAAACCAACCCGATTAGTATCTTTGAGGGTGCAGGTTCGATCCCTGGCCTCGCCCAGTGGGTTAAGGATCCAGCATGGCCACCAGCTTTGGTGTAGGTAGCAGTTGTGGCCAGGGAACTTCCATATGCCGCAGGTGTGGCCGTAACAAACAAACACAAAGTAGAAATAATTGTCTGACAGCTTTTCGAGATCCTCTCGCCATTTTGAGACCCCAAAACAGGAGAAGCCATTGAATGATTTCATCACTGTGAGGAAGAATAATTCATTTAAAAACTTGAAGATGAGGAGTTCCCGTCATGGCTCAGTGGTAATGAAACTGACTAGTATCCCTAAGGATGCGGGTTTGATTCCTGGCCTTGCTCAGTGGATTAGGGATCAGGCGTTGCTGTGGCTGTGGTGTAGGCCCTCAGCTGTAGCTCCAGTTCGTCCCCTAGCCTGGGAACGTCCATATACCAAGGGTGGGCCCTAAAAAGACAATGAATAAATACATGCACACATACATAAAGATAAGACCTTGAAAATGATTTCTGTCTCACTGCTGGGACCTGCTTGAAGACACCTGCTTTGCCAAGCGGGAACTTGGATTGAGAGCTGTGTCACGCAGGATGGCCAGAGCAGTGGCCTGCAAATGTCAGCCTGCGTAAGGAGGGCTTGTTGGGGCTCTGATTGCGGGTTCCCACCTCCAGGGCATCTGATTTAATGGGCCTGGGAGGTGTCTAAGCCTCGGCATTTCTTTCTTTTTTTTTTCACCAACTACTTTATTTTTTTTAATACTTAAAGAATTTTTTTTACATTTACAGGTGTACAACAGTCATCACAACCAAATTTTACAGCATTTCCATCCCAAATCCTCAGTGCATCCCCCCACCCCTCAACCTGTCTCATTTGGAAACCTTAAGTTTTGCAAAGTCCATGAGTCGGTATCTGTTCTGCAAAGAAGTTCATTGTACCCTTTTTTTAGATTCCACATGTCTGTGATAGCGTTTGATGTTGGTGTCTCATGGTCTCACTGACTTCACTTAGCAGGATAATTTCTAGGTCCATCCATGTTGCTACAATGCCGTTCTTTCTTTCCTTTTAATGGCTGAGTAATGTTCCATTGTGTCTATGTACCACATTTTCTTTATCCACTCCTCTGTCGATGGACATTTAGGTTGTTTTCATGTTTTGCCAAGCCTCTGCATTTCTAACAGGTTCCCAGGTGATATGGATGCTGCTGCTTGGGTACCACACTTTGAGAACCGTGGTTCTGTGACAATCAGCAACTCCAACATGTCAAGGCCTTCAAAGTTTATTTCTTGGGCAGGCAGACAAAGCACCCTGCAGGACCCCAAACCCTCCCAAACCACTGTTCTCCATAGGGTGACTCGGCTATCCTGTGGCTGCCTCCTTCCTTGGGGGAAGAGAAAGTTGGAGATGCTCACCCAACGATAACACACCTTGGTCCAGGGGTGACTCCCTCGCGACAACCACCACTGGCTAGAACTAATCACATGGCCTCAGAAGGTCAGGAAATGTCATCCTGTGCCTGAAGGAGAGGAAATAACAGGTAGGAAAGCTTCAGAAGCCTCTCCCTCCTCCTCCAAACAACTAACTTTGAACTTAGGATATAAAGCTGTATATAACAACCAAAAAAAAAAAAAAAAAAAGTGGAGAGAAGAAGGAAGGCTGAAGAAATGGATGCAATTAGACTTAGGATAGTGAAAGGCATAGATTCTCTTCTGAAAAGTAAACATTAAGATTGGCCGATATTTGATACAGCATTAAAATCCTCTATTTGGGCCAGGAAAATGAATATATAGAGACGGGAACTAAAATTCCCTTCTTCCCAAACATTTCTTCCTCTGCCCACAAAATGGAAACTTCTATCCCAGAAGTACTGAGGCACACTTCCTATTTCCATGTCTTACTTGCTTGTCGCTATGAAAGGAAGAGGGACTTCTCTGGTTGGTGAAGGTGGCGGGGAGTTGGGGTGGGGGAGGAAAAGTTATCATACGTTTTTAACCCCAACAAAGTGCACTCCATTTTGAGCCTAAAGGACAAATTACAGGGGATTATTCAGCTTAGAACAATGATCCACCCATGAATTACTTCTAAATATTGGAGTTTTCAACGAGTGTTTGAACTGATATGATACTGAAAAAAAATGTAAATTTTTTAAGGTATATTTATAACCTAAGAAAAACCTAGTTTTCAATAAATATTTTGCTTGGGAGTTCTGAGGACTCTAGCTGTTATTTTGCCAGAGTGCTCCTTTAGAATTGGATGAAATGGGAACAGTCGTAATGTTTCAGCCCACTCCTATCTATAAATAATGAAAAGTCTAAAACAAATGCTGTTCCAGCTCTGCTGTGATGGCCTCGTGCTCTCACACAAAAAAAGTCAGGCATTGAAAAAAGGAGGAACGTCTCTACCCTTTAGAGAGAAGCGAATAAAGAGGACAAGAGGTGGAAATGTTCAGGAGACCCCCTGCGCTGGACTGAATAGGCTGATGCCTCTCAGATTGGAACCAGAGCAGCGCCCCCTTTGGGTGGCCTCAGCTATAACATCCAAAGTGTCCAGGTTCCAGGGAAACCAGTACCTGGAGCCGAGATCCTGCCGGTTAACTACAGTAGTTCTGAGGAAACGTGAGATGCTATCATCCCATTTGGGGAATTCCTAAAAAGTCACAAGGAAGAGGAATGGTTTCTATTATTCTCATGACTTTAGAGTCATGGTGTGAAGCCAAATATTCAGGATTTAATTCAATAGCATTTGAATGTCCTTAGAGCAACGTGGAAATATGTTAGCAATGTCCACAGAGGCCAAGTGAACAGAGAAGCCAGTGAGGTAATGGAGGAAGTGAGCCAACTTGGGTGGAGGTGGAGTTGCTAACTTCTCGCTACTCCAAGCATGAAAAATAAAGAATAATAACTTACAGGTAACTGGAATGAAGCGTCTGAAATCAAACCCCTCGGAAGGGGCCCCTGTTGTCATTGTAACCACAGAAGGGGCCAGGGTGCTCACTTCCCGCCTGATTTTGATGCTTAAGCACCCTTGGCTTATCTGCGATTCCACCCTATTTTGGTCGTGGACTCCCCTGAGGTAGAAAATCTGTTCCTTTGTTGAGTAAGCAACTTCCCACATCCAAGAACGTTCAGAAGTAACTCTGGAGATGATGAACTAAATCAAATCCTTCATATTGATACACTCATGTTAAGTTTAAGGATAATCTGGCATATGTTTCCCATTGAAATAATTTTAATTTTTTTAAACCTCTGATTCCAATTGAAAATGTGAAATTGATTTAGGCTTGTTATTTTACATTGAAAGATGTAAGAAAATCTGACTCTTTAATAGTATTAAAATAGACTCACATATTTATAAATTTAATTTATTAGGCTTAGAAGACATGTTTGAGTCTAGGAGAACATTTGGGCTTAATTGGTTGTAAACTTGCCAGGTCAATTTTATGAAAAGCTAAAACAGAAAGTCAACTCTAAGTCCATACAAGGAGTTTAAAATGTACAAGAGATTTTAATAAATGATGCTTGTCCGTGAGATTGATGGTTTAGAGAAGTTTCACTTATTGGAGTTAATCAAGCATTAATCAAAGCTCTCTTTCCCCACAGTGATTCATTTTATTTTATTTAAATGTGCTAGACTTATAATTATAAAACATATATCAGGTTAGAATGCTTTTGGAAGAACAACAAAAAACCCAACCATAGTGGCTTAAATAAATAGGAATTATTTTTCCCTCATAACGACAAGTTTAGAGGCAGGTCCAGGGTTCAACGAGATCAGAACCGAAATCTCAGTGGTTCTCCTGGCTTTTCTTCAAGATCATAGGATGCTGATATCACTTTTCTCATCCCAACCCAGCATAGTACTTGAGACATAATAGACACACAGTAAATACTGGGAAAAGATTGAATTTATACAAAGGTATATATCTATATGATAAAAAATTTTAAATGCAAGATCCAAGTGGGACTTGGAAGCCTACATTTTTAACAAGTATTCCAGGTGGCTCTGCTGACCGGGTGAGTCTGGTAAACATAGGCAGCCTTTTCTTATGAGCTCCTCGCATCCCAGGACCTTTAAGGACCTGCCCTCTGTTGGTGCCTCCTGGGTCTAAAGCTCCAGCTTTGACCTCTTCCCTAAACTCCAGACACTTACATTCGACAGCTTCCTATGCACCTGCTCTTTGATGCCTATTAAGCATCTATTAAAATGTCTATTAGTGGAGCTCCCATTGTGGCTCAGCGAGTTAAGAACCCAACTAGTATCTGTGAGGATGCAGGTTTGATCCCTGGCCTTTTGCTCAGTGGGTTCAAGATCTAGCATTGACACAAGGTCACAGATTCGGCTCAGATCTGGCATTGCTGGCTGTGGCTGTGCTGCAGGCCGGCATCTGCAGCTCCGATTTGACCCCTAGCCTGGGAACTTCTATATGCTGCAGGTACAGCCCTAAAAAAAAAAAAAAAAAGAAAAGAAAAAGAAAAATGGGGGGAAAAAGATGTCTATTAGGCATCTCTTATTAGACATCTGTTGAACATCTTAGATACTTCCATGCTCAAAGTAATTATTCTGAGGCCTTCTCAGCCCTTGCTAGGATCCTCAATTCATTCTCCTTTGGGTGGAGCCCCAAATCGAGAAACCATCCTAACTTCCTATCATCCAGAAAGTATCTGAACCCATCAGCAAGTCTTACTGACTCTACCTCTGCCTCTTGCACGGCAGGGGGCAGGGAGCAGGGAGAGCCTGGGTGCACACAAAGGTCAAAGTGCCTGCTGCCCAGAATAGTAAAATCTTTTGGTCTGACCCAGATGCCTCTGGTTTTCTGCCAGCATCCACCACAACCCTGGCAGGTGACCTTATTTGCATGCAAGTAGGGTGCACGCTCAGGCCCTTCCCGGTTCCAACACTTTGCAGTGAATATTCTCGCTCCCTAAAAAGCTCCTCCCCTGGGATCCTCATGGCCGGCTTTGCTGGGCCCTTCGCCTTTGCAGCTCAGCTGTTGCATCTCTGAGCAACTTTCTTTGACCCTCCAGTCCAAGCATCCCCCATGCCCGTCACTCTTTATTCTCTTTGTAGCTCCTGTCATTATCTAATAAGTTTTTTAAATTAAGGTGACACTTAAAACATACACACAAGCTCTAAAGACTATTATCCTCCAAAGCTAGGTAACCATGACAGGGGTTAAGGTACAGGCCATCATCCCTGCCCCGCTCCCCAATTCCAGCCTCTTCTCTCCTTCCATAGAGGAAAGCACTAACCTCCCTGTGTTATGAGTTGGGTGTTATTCATTCCCATGCATTAAAAAAAATGCTTTTGGAGTTCTCACTGTGGCACAGTGGGTTAAGCATCTGACTGCTGTGGCTCAGGTTGCTCTGGAGGCACAGGTTCGATCAACAGCCCAGCACAGTGCATGAAAGGACGTGACATCCCCACAGCTGTGGTAGGTCGCCGCTGGGGCTTGGAGTCAATCCCTGGCCAGGGAACTTCCATATGCCGTGGGCCAGCCATTAGAAAAATACTTTGGTCCTTTAATGATATGTGATATTATTTTGCATATGTTAACGTCATATCGCTAGCATTGCAGGTTGTTTTTTTCTGTGGCATCCTCCTATAAGCCAACGGTATGTCTGTGAGACAGTTGGAGTTGATATGTCAACTCTGGTTCATCCACTGCCACTGCTCTGCGCCATCCACTGTAGGACTAGATCCCACAGTCTTCATTCTCTTGCGAGCTGGCATTCAAATTTTTTCATGTTCATTCTTGCTCCTTGTGTAAATGTCTTAAGAATTTCTCTAGGGTACATGTATATCTGGGCAGAGAGAACTGCAGGGTCAAAGGGCATTCCTATTTCAACTAGATATTTCAACTAAATAGTTCTAAAGTTCCCCCACTCACCAGATTTTTAAAACTGATTTATTGAGCATTTCTCATGACCAGACTTAAATTCTAAGATGTCGTACCCTCCACGTTCACCTCTGTACCCTCGGTGCCCAGAACAGCAGCTCTTATGTGAATATTTGTTCAATGGCTGAGGATATGGTGGCCCAAAGGGGTGCAATGTCATGTCTGGGGTTACAAATTGTTTTAGTGACAAAGCTGGGATTTGAGCACAGGCTGCTGACTCCCTGAATCCTAAGAGGAAGCAGTTATTGTAAATACGATCCTTTGAGTTATGGGTCCAATGTTTGGCCTCCAGAAAGAAAGTCTGGGGTGAGTTCACACTGACAGCCAGCAGGCTCTCCCGTGGTGCCTGAGCTAGTGCGGGCCAGACACACATGCCCAGCGGAGATGGGAGGCATGGTTCCTGAAGATTCTTCAGAAGGCGAGCATCTGACCTGAGAGCACAGGAACAAAGCTGCTGGGAGTGATGGGGCTGTGGTGACTGGGGCATCGCAGCAGAGGGGACAGGGAGCAGGGTAGGGGGTTAAGGGGAGGCCACTGTGCAAGCCCTGGGTCACACTGATCTTTAAAAAGCTAAGAAGAAGTGCCAGGAGACCTTCCCTCTGCTGTCCCCATGTCCTCCGGCAGCAGCCCTGGAGACAGCGAGGGCTGAGCCGCGGAGCCCTGGAAGACAGCTTGGACACTGGCTCAGCTTTGGAAACTGTTACTTTGAGGTCTCAAAGTTGGCGTTTATTCTGGCCTCTCTTTCCAGTCGATTTGCATTGCGTTTTCCTCCCACACTGCCTTGGATCCAGCCCAGAATGTATACATCACTTAGGAAGCCAGCCGGCAGCAGGGCCACCGAAGGGATGGAAAAGCCAAGGTGGGGTTGAAGAAGGACAGTTGGAGAGAGGGAGTGGGAAGAACGTGCTGGGGGCAGAGAGGGGCTGGGATGTGAGTCACAGGGACAGTACCAGTGTCTCCTAGTCGCCAAGGACCACCAGCTCCACCAGCTTTGGATACCTGGAGGGGAGAGAGAGGCGGGTGGAGCGCAGTGGACTGACCATGTGTACAGGGAGTATATGAAAGAGAACTAGCCAAGAATCCAGCATCAGTGTCCGACCATCACTCAGATTGCCTGCCCCCCCCCCGGGGGACCCCTTAATCTAATTGGGCCATTTTCTGTCCCCTCAGTCCCCCAGGGCTGCCCTCCCCGCTCAGATCCTGACAGCCTTTCCACACACTTCTCCCTGCTTTATCCTCCCATCTTTAAGGCCCATCCTTCTCTCACTTTGCTGAAAAAGTCTCCCCAGATTCTCCAATCAGACTCCACAGGGAAAGACCGTGACTGGGCTCATCCCTCTCCTAGGAGCATCTGTGGTGTCCCGTCCTTTATTTTATTATTTCTTTTTTCTTTTTAGGGCCACATCTGTGGCATATGGAAGTTCCCAGGCTAGGGGTCGAATCGGAGTTGCACCTGCCGGCCTACACCCCAGCCACAGCAATGCCAGATCCGAGCTGCATCTTTGACCTACACCACATCTCATGGCTACGCTGGATCCGTAACCTACAGAGCAAGGCCAGGGATTGAACCCACAACCTCAGGGAAACTATGTGGAGTTCTTAACTTGCTGAGCTACAACAGAAACTCTAGTGTCCCTTCCTACGGCACTGACCGTTTTCCTCCTGGGTCAAGCACTCCATTAGACTCTCAGCTCTCAGAGAGCAGGAAACAAGCCTGGTTCAGCTCCGTGTCCTCTGAGCACCTCATACATGGCCTGGCCCATGGTAGGTGCTTGGTAATTATTGGCCGGTAGGATGCACAGGACTTTTTTTTTCGGGTTGTGGTGGGAGGAAGAAGAGCCTGGGTCTCTCAGATTTGCTGGCATGATAAACCAGTTACAACAAAACCCACATAATTATGGGCAAGTGTAGGGGTTTATATTTGAAGGGTGGAGTGGCCAGATGGGATAAAGCTGAGTGCAGGAAACCTCTTCACTCTTTGCACTCTGCGTTTATCATTTAATTTCTGGTCACAAACCAGGAGCACGGACCTGCATAAACATGATGTTTATATAACTTTTTAGACTGAAAAAGGATTTGAAAAGCTACTTCTAAGCCCATTCTGTGCTCTTGGAAAGCATGGATGCCACCCATGCTGCCACCTTCCAAGAAAGGTATTACAGGGAGTTAATACTGGAGAGGTCCGGCCAGGAAAGCAGAGACCACTTATTTCCATAAAGGCATTTTAAAAAAATTGGTTGTAAAGTTGGTAAAAGCCCTGACAAACCAAAAGAGACGTGGAGACCGTGGTTGATGAGCCTTCCCCAAGGCTGGGGTAGAGACACCTGGAGGAAGCTGGGGACATGGATGTCCTGCCAGGAAGGGCCTGGGGGTGTCACAGGGCTTTGCAGCCACAGCCAGGACAAAGCCTGAGATGCACAGAGAGAAGTGCTCTGACTTCGCCCTTCCTCCAACACCCCCCGCCCCAGCTCTGCCCAATGCTTCTCGTTGGCTGAGACCGCCTTGTTGGCTTTCTCCCTTCCTTCCTTTCTTCTTATTTTTGCTTTAAGAAAAATTTTTAAAAGTTTTAGAACAGGGAGATTTTTTTTTTCTGGCCCTTACTAGTCTATCTAGGGGTGGGGGGAAGCACATTTAAAATTTTTAAGTAAAAACTATAATGCCTTGGTAGCGCTGAGAGCAATGAGGAACCGATACTTTTATTTCCTGACCTCACAGTTCCCACGGAAACTGCAGATGGACTTCCCTGTCTTACTCGGAAGTGGTGGGGCCTGATAGGCAGAGGTGGGGGCCCTGGAGGCTGGCAGCCTGGATCCAGGTTCCCGGCTCACTTCCTCACCCCGGGCTCCAGGTTGACTACCGACTGTTCTCATTGGTGGAAGAGAGGGAGGAATCCTAGCATCCTTTCTGCAGAGGATTCTCTAGGGATTCGGGAGTTAACACACTTAAGGACCTTGGAACTGAGCCTGGCGAACAGCACAAGGGCTCTTATCCCGAGAAGATTCCTAAGCATCCCTGTGGGCCTCAGCCATCTTCTGACCCAGCTCCAGAAAATGGAAAACTGCTCCAGTCATCTTTCCCCCGTGGAAATATTTGGACTTGGAGATCTGAGATCATCAATTTTCAGCCTTTAATCAAACACACTCTATTTCCACGAGGGGAGTCGAGTGCTGCCTTGGCATCCTGCCCGATGTCATCTGGTGAGGACCCAATTAAACCAGCAGCAGGAAGGAGGAAAGACAAAATAAGCCCCTCTTTGCACTCACAATGGCATTTCAAAGCCTGCCAAGCCCAGCGGCCGCCCTGGCACAAAGCAGGGTTCATGTGCTGCACCTGCGGAGTGAGGGGCTGGGCTTGGCCCCCCAGTGTGGGCAGAGGGACAGCGAGCAGCAACAGAGCAGCCGTAAGTGCATCCCCCTGGCTGTTTGCTTTGGCAGGTTGGGCCTGTTCATCCAAGGCCTGTGCCTCTGGGACTGGTTTCTCAAATCAGCTGCCCCACTGATTTCTATATGGTTTTCCTTCTTTACCTTTTAAAGTTACAGTATTAATTTCTGAAAGAATAAAAATTTGGCTCATGATCCCAGATGACTCTATGGCCTTGGATTCAACATGTTAACATTTTGAAAGATAAAAGGAACATATCAAACATATGAGTATCCATGATTTAGTTTATAACATTGAAATGGAGCCTTATGAAACTTTTATGACAAACTTTTTGTGTACCTAGAAGCTAGTGTACTTTTTTTCAATTAGGCATTTAAATGTAATTAAACTAACACTTCTGAAATTCCCTTAATTAATGTCTAAGGGAGTGAAGTGATTTAACTTATGCCAGTTTTCATCCATGCATGAATTTTTTTTTAATGTTGAAAGTAAAACTCAGAGTTTCCTAGCTTAGAGGCAGAAACCAAACTAGTGCCAGCATGACCTCTGGCAGTGACCTATAAAGAGAAACTTGTGGGGGAGAAGCTGGAGAGAAAATAAAGCTTAAAAGAGGCAGATGCCCACTAATTAAAACTAATACAGAACAGGAAAATCAAAGATAATAGAAGGTAGCTTTAATTCTTTAAGACTTCATATCCAAACACTGCTTTTCATGGCCACATCCATATTGGAGGCAGTGTGAGTATTTGTTAAATGCTTGAATCTCTCTTACTTATTTTTTTTAATATGTCTACTTTCAGTAAAGACTTAAGGCATCTGCCATTATTGCAACTTCATTAAAAACAAACAAACAAACAAACAGGAAAAAATGTGAGCAAGGAAGACAATAAAGAAGTCACCTTCTGAGATGTTTTCCCTTTCCCACCATTCTTGGGTGCAAATGATCACATTACATTGTTATCTAAACATAAGATCTCTTGAAAATAGTCTGAGTATGAAAAGGCTTTTCTAAGGAATACCTTGGTGTTTGTTCTTTGTCACAGAAAACTGCAGTCTTTGTCAATTTTATTATGACATGTGGCATATCAGTCATAGAAGAAGCTATAGATCACAGCCATTGAGATAAATGGCTCACTTCAAAATGATAAATTATAGAGAAGTATTAAAACAACTCCAAGCCTTACATACAAATAGAGAGGATTTAAAGTGCCACTTTCGCTTTTATAAGCCATATTTCTGTGATGGATCATAAAAAGCAAACTCAAATATAGGCCAGTCAATCACCAGAAGACCCATCTTTCTCAAAGCCAAGGTTAGAAAGGACAGATTCTGACATTCTTCTGCACAGTAAATTATGTGTGGGTTCACTGTTTCTGATTTGGACTTATTAATTTATAAAGCGAAGCCTTGTATGAGGATTCTTGATCATAGCTGACAATTAAGAAGCAAATACAGATGAGACTATTGAGCCAACACAGGCCAGCCAGGATCCTTGGATTGCAAAAAACCAGTCATCTCAAAGGCAGATGCCATCAGCTACTCGGAGTAGGTGGGAGCCTCCTATAGCAAAGTCAGAAGATGTCTTGTGGGTGCTTCCTCTTTGGGTGGTAACACCAGCCATGGCTACTCCTACTGTTCAGTGCAGGAATTGATAAAGATCATTTATAGCTTGAAGTTATAAAGCATCATTTTTACATTAGATGTGACAGTCACAGTGAGGACAGAAATATTGGAGATTCATTGCAAACTATTTCTACTCCTAAAGAATAACCCAAAACATGTCCCTATGAAATGGATCAGCTTCTCATTGGTCTCTATTATGAAGGACAGCAGGTCACATCAGTAGCCACTCTAAAGTGGAGTCAAAATCATTCCATAATCATCTCTGAAAATCAAGATGCAGCCCTTTCCAATGATCTGCAGCCTTAAAACACAGTAGGTCCAATCATTGGCTTCTTGGGGAGCGGGAGAATATAAGCAAAGACCCAAAATATATCTTAAACACCCAACAACTACAATTATAATATATTAAAACAGTGCTTTTCAAAAATCAATTGATAATGTCTAGTCCCACAACTTAACCCTGGGATACAAATTGTTAAGTGGACTTGCTCCAAATAAAAAATACTGGTTTAAAAAATCAGAAGGCCTTCATCATCTAACAAAGTATAGAAATGGAAAAAAATTGTAATGTTTTCATAGTGGCTCGTGTATCTTAGTTTTGATTTTCTTCTTTTATTTTATTTTTGTCTTTTCTGTCCTTTAGGGCCACACCCACGGCATATGGAGGTTCCCAGGCTAGCGGTTGAGTTGGAGCTGCAGCTGCCAGCCTACCCCACAGCCACAGCAACGCAGAGATCCAAGCTGCGTCTGCGACCTACACCACATCTCATGGCAACGCTGGATCCTTAACCCACTGAGCAAGGCCAGGGATCAAACCTGCAACCTCATGGTTCCTAGTTGGATTCGTTTCCACTGCACCACAACAGGAACTCCTGTTTTGATTTTCAAAGCACTGTTTTCAGCAACAAGTAGATAATTTCTTCCATTTACCGTCTAAAGGTAAAAATGAGAAGTGTAAATAGAATTTATATCAAATATAGAAATGGCTCACTTGACAGATGTTTGGATTTATAAAAATCTCAATCCTCTGGTCATAAGCTGCAACCCAGAGGTGAATATTTTTCCCCCCTAAGGACTTTCAAGAGCTGTCACAAAACCCATCCTAAAAATCTAGAACAATCCTCCACAACAAAGGTCCTCAGACCTTGACTCAGAGTCTATTTATTTTATATGCAGGTCTAAAAATATATTTATTAATTTCCTAGCATATAGTGAATTTAATAGGAACTTAGAAGGCGAAAGAAGGTGGCAAAACAGTAAGAAGCAACATTCAGAAAGACATGACAGTTTACTAAGGAGGCAACAGAAAGATGTAAGGCTCAAAGCACTTAGCTGATAGCCATCTGGGGACAGGTAATTATCTGAAGTTCTTGCAACTTCAATAGTGTTTATGTTAGAACACGTAAACTTCTAGATGAATCTTAAAACACTGGAAGAGAGGGAGTTCCCAGGTGGCCTAGCCGATTAAGGATCTAGTATTGTCTCTGCTGTGGCTGGGGTTGCTGCTGTGGCATGGGTTCAATTCCTGCCTGGAAATTTCTGCATGCCATATGCACAGCCAAAAAAAAAAAATGCATTGGAGGACAAAAAAGGATATGTTAAAATAATTTTTTCCCCTGTGGAAAATTTGGAACATGTATGAAGAGTATGAAAAAATCATCTGTTGATCTTAGAAATAGTCGTTGTGAACAACTTGTTTTATTCTTCTCGGTTGCCAACATGTGCAGTGAATGTGCATAGCCCTAAGAATGTGTATTAGTTCATTTCCTAATGATCCTGCCAAGCTCTTCAAACAGAAGCTTACTGTTGGGGCTCCTGGGAGGAATCCAGAGAGCCAGGGGGATTCTGGGTATTCTCTCTCTCCTCCAGCCTTGGGAGATGAATTCACCTTCTAGAAGAAACTGTGAGCACTACGGTAACCATTATGAAATGACTTTTTATTACGTCTTTACTGACATACGTTAAATGTGTTGTGATAAAATATGAAGTCTGTGACCCACCTCCTTTAACTGTGTCAAAAAGAATGTGGTGTCAGCAGTTTTCAGGTACACGTGAAAAGCATCTGCGGATCTGCTTTTTGAAACGTTATTTTGATAATTTGAAAAATACAGACAAGTGTTGAGAACATCAAAACCCACACGAATCCAGCACTTCAATTACTGAGTATTTACATTTTGTACTTTTGTGTTCTTTTTTTTTAAATACAAGAAACACAGCTTTAGAGATGCACATGCAAGACCTCATTAGACCCTCCTTGGCCTCTACGCATGCCCCCCTTTCTCCCAGGCATTGACCCCCTTGTGACTCACTTTAGAACGAAAATGTACTTAGTGGCACATCACACCTGTATTTCATCTCTTTTCTACGTGGAAGTTGTGACTTCATAAAAAGTGCCAAGGTGGTGGCAGTTGGCTTCTGGTTCCAGACTAGACTAGAGTTTAGGTTCTTGCTTGGCTAGTTGTTAGACATATGACCCTGGAAGTTTTCCTTAAACTCCCTCTGTGCCTCAGTGTCCTCATCTCTAGAATGGGAAATCATTGAACTCTATAGCTTTGCTTTAAAGATGGGACAAGATAACATATGTAAAATGCTTACTGCAGATCCTAGCATATAGAAAAGACACACACACACACACACACACACACACACACACACTATTAACTTTTAAAAGACATATATTGGAGTTCCCCTCGTGGCGCAGTGGTTAACGAATCCGACTAGGAACCATGAGGTTGCGGGTTCGGTCCCTGCCCTTGCTCAGTGGGTTAATGATCTGGCGTTGCCGTGAGCTGTGGTGTAGGTTGCAGACGCGGCTCGGATCCTGCGTTGCTGTGGCTCTGGCGTAGGCTGGCGGCCACAGCTCCGATTCGACCCCTAGCCTGGGAACCTCCATATGCCGCAGGAGCGGCCCAAGAAATAGCAAAAAAAAAAAAAAAAAAAAAAAAAAAAAAAAAAAAAAAAAGACATATATATATATATGAACTATTATTACAAAACTTGGAAGATGAAGGATGATGTAATAGGAACTGACTAGATAAGCAGAAGGTATCAATGAAAAGCTTGTTTTCCCCCCTTGTCCATAGTTTAACATAGTTTAACCCCTGGGATTTCAGCAAGCGATAAAATATCTCATGTGTTTTGGCAAGAGGTCCTATCAACAAAGCTCTAAGTTGGCACTTGAGAGGGAGATTCAGTTCAATTCAATTCAACGCCTATTGAGTGACTCGTACTTATAAGAACAATGACAGTGAAGCCTAACAGAGAGACAGACACATGCACAGGTATTTTAATTGTATAGTGGTGTTGTGTCCAGGAGTTACCCAGGAGAGGAGGCTTTCTGTGTGGTCCATAACAACGCATTGGTCAAAGACTACTAAAAATACCTTTCTAATTTGTGATTGACATAAAGCTGAGAGAGGCAGCTGGTGAAGTGGAAAGAGATTCATGAGTCCAAAAGACTCTCACAAGTTGGAATTAGAGTCTACACTTCAAGAGAAGAGCTTTAATAAGGATAAATATAAAGTCCTACAAGTTTGAAAACTAACTGCCCAAGAACAGTGGGGTAACTGCAGATCGTTGGAAAAAGCTATGGTGGCTTGAGCTGATTGGCTCAGCACAGGTTGAGCTAATTGACATTACATAGTTGCAGAAAGGCACCGCCTTCAGCCTACATCATTGGAGGAAGAACAGTGTCAGCCAAATCATGTTCTCATTGTGTCCCTTGCTGCCAGAGCACGCAGGGCTTACCTTTCAGTGAGACATGTTTCTAAGGATATTGACCCATTTTAATAACTAGAGGAAGGCATCAGAGATGGTGAAGGAATGGAACCCATGTCTTTATAGGAAAGGTAATAGTATGAAGGTAGCTTAACAGAGAGAAATATTGAGGACAAGGACGTGGTAGGCAGCTTGATACAGTTCAAGATTTTTCACATGGTCTCAAACTTTACAGGAAGTTACGAGATGACAAAGTTTAAACGGAAGGAAGGACACTGTGGAAATCATAAATAGAATGGCAAGCCTTTGAGGAAAAGAGATCCATTGCATGAGTTGAATGGAACGACTGTCAGATAAATTGGAGAGAAATTTCTTGCATCAGCTGAAGACTCTCCTCTGTGACAGTTCTGACTCTGACTCTGTGATTCTATAAATGCCATGGTACCGTAACACATAGGTAAACAGTCTGGGAAATTATTCTTCTCTGGGTTAGGCGAGGTCAAACTATGCAGTTGACCTTAATAGATATAGATTTTTTCTACGCCTGAGATCATCCCTTCATTTCCAATCTGTATTTGCTCTTAAAAATCAATGACCATTCACACTCACTAGACAGCAATAATAACAATAGCAATAATAATAATAATAATAAACAGAAAATAACTAGGGTGGTGAGGATATAGAGAAATGAGAACCCTTATACATTATTGGTGGGACTGTAAACTGGTCCAGCCACAGTGAAGACTAGCGTGGGGATTCTTCAAAGAGTTCAGCACACAATTACCATGTGACCTATCAATTCCACTCCTATCATATATACTCAAGAGCACTGAAAACATACGTTTAAATAAAAATTTATATGTGAATGTTCACAGAAGTATTATTCATTATAAAGTCAAAAATAGACACACCCCGAGCATCCGTTAACTACTGAATGTATAATAAATGATGGGTTATATGCGCATATAATGGACTATTATCCAGCCAGAAAAAGGAATAAAGGATTATCATGCTACAAGAGGGATGAACTTTGAACATGCTAAGCACGAGACGCCAGACACTGAAGACCACATGCCATATGAAACCATTTATTAAAAAACATAGGCAAATCGGTAGAGATAAACGTAGATGATTAGTTACCAGAGGCTGGCGTGGGAAGAGGGAGCAGGAGGGAGGTGCAGGGTATGAGGTTTCTTTAGGGAATAATGAAAATGTTGTAAAATTAGCTCGAGGTGATGACTGTACAATTTTGTGAGTCACCAGAAAACCACTTGACTTGATGCTTTTAAATGGTGAATTTTATCTCAACAACAAGTGAATTATATCTCAACAACAACAAAAACGAAAAAAGAAATCAATGTTACCAATGATTGGGAATTTGCTAGTTTCAAAAGTAGACCATGTTTTACGATTTTAACACATTTTGGAATTCCCGTTGTGGCGCAGTGGAAATGAATCTAACTAGGAATCACGAGGTTGCGGGTTCGATCCCCGGTCTCCCTCAATGGGTTAAGGATCCAGTGTTGCCATGAGCTGTGGTGAAGGTCGCAGATGTGGCTCAGATCTGGTGTTGCTGTGGTTCTGGTGTAGGCTGATGGCAACAGCTCCGATTAGGCCCCTAGCCTGGGAACCTCCATATGCCACGAGTGCGGCCCTAAAAAGACAAAAAGACAAAAAAAAGAAAAAAAAATTAACACCTTTCAATTTTTCCAAGGTTTCCAAAGGTGGCCGAGGATTGTCCCCCAGCCTTGCTTCCTTCTCAGCTCAGCTCTTTCCCCACTGTGTACATCTGGATGCTTTTCTAGGTCTGTATGAAATGTGCAGTCGTTTCAAAGCAACCTGTAAAACGAACTATGGAGACTGTTTTCTATTTTTTCCTCCCCTGAGTTTCTTCTGACTCTTTCAGTGTGGTTGGCCCCAAGCCTCCCCATTTGAGAATGTAAATAGCAGATCAGAAAGCTGCACAGAACTGGGGGAATTTGAGGGATGGGGACAGCTTGAGGCAGGTTCTGACGACCTCCAGAACACAGGTCAGGGAGCAGGCGACCCAGATAAAGAGAGAGCCAGAGCTTGCGTGGCAATGTTTCATCTTTAGAGCTAAAATTAGCAAAGAGCATCACGATTTCGGAGCAAGAGATTCAGGAGGTCAATGTTGTTGCTTTGCAAAGAAGGTCAGCCTTTGGTTATTTGAAGGATGGCTGCTGAGACTGGGGATCCTTCTTCTGCATCTCTATTAGTTGCTACTAGTACTGCACTACCTCTTAGTCTCTTATAAGCAGAAGGAAAGAAAGGTCTGTAACTTCTGTCCTCAGCAGTTAAACTTCTGGAGGCTGAAGGGACTGTCTACACAGCTTGTTGGTGTCTTTGCAATATGCACTTGGACATTTGAGTGGATGTTTTTAGATGCTGAAATAAAGCAATTGTGTGAAGTTCATGAGCTTTCACTCCATGGCTGGATTACAGGATGTGGGATGCCCTAGGAATACTCTTTCCTCTGCCTTGTACTGTAGTAGTTGATGGGAAATACAAAGCATGTTTTCTGAACTCAATTTTCACCTGAAGGCAGTTACTGTGAGTCCACTAGATGGCGCACTCACGCTAGAGCAAGACCTGCATGTGGCCTAGGACTGTGACTCCCACCAGATAACTTCATCAGATACTTAAGGCGTTAGTTTACTTCTTTTTTCCTTTTCCCCAGAATTTTCTTGTGTGTTAGTAATTTCTGTCTTCCAGATCATGTAAATACAGATGTGCTAGAGTTAGTCATCTCAATCAACTGTTCAGTGTCAAAGGCAGGGCTGTAAAAACCATCACTTCCCTTTGTTTTCAGTTCAAGTATTTTGACTCTTCCTTTGCCACACATTCCTTTATTTTTCATACAGTTCCATCAGTGGCCTGAGCATTCTTCTCTTTTGTACACATGCTGATGGAGAGGAAGACTGCTATCGTTAATGTACTGGAAATTTTCTTTGTACATCCATTCCCTAACACTCTTAAAGATGTCACTCATTTTGCTTTGCACTGTGTTAAAGAATTCAGCTTTCGGAAAGATGTTAGAGAAATGTCCCACCACACAAAGCAAGTGACTGCTTTCTTTACTCAGCTTTATTTGTCTTTGTCCTTTGACACAGAGAGAGTCGGGGGGATGGGGGGGGGGACGAGAGCGAGGAAATGTTTTATTCACAGCCAGAAGCTGAACCAGCAAGACAAGGCATGTTAGTGAGACTGTCCTGTGGTCACTGAGACCCGCCATCGCTCGGTCTTCCCCCACCCCCACCCCAGCCAGCACACTGTCTAGAGCCAGACACAGGCAGGCCTCTGGAGGAAAAGTTCAGTAAGACATTTGGAGCAACTCCAGAGCCAGTAAAGGGAACTAATGGAAGAGACCTAGGAGCAAGAAGAGAGAGCAATGAGGTTATGTAGCCTGAGGTCACAGGGCCACAAATATGGCCAGCAAGAGACTCCCTGTAGGGACACGCGAAGCCAGAGCAGCCTACAGGCGTGAAGACCTGCTGGGGCTGAGGGTTCCATGTCTTGGCTGGGGCTCTGCTTCTATCCCAAGAAATGTTTGAATAGGGGATCTCATGGAATCTGAAGAAGAGGCCCTCTGAGGTGGGTGCAGCCCCTGGCGTGGGTGGTATGAAGGAGGGGGGCAGCAGACCCAACCCAAGAGGATGGAAGATGAGCTGAATCAAGTGGACACACTCACCATGTTTTTCTTATGAACTTGGTTCCTACAGGGAGAAGACACAACATAATAGTCTAAGTCACGAAACAAATGTGAGATCTAGTAGGTTTTTGTTTTTTTTTTTTTATAGAATTGATGGAGAAACAGTCCTCAATTATGCCAACAAAGTTTTAGGGACTATTTGTAAGTCTGTTATTGACAGCTCCAGAGATGACCTTGAATTCTCAAAGTAGGTGGTTAAAGTTTTTTTTTTAATTTTTTTTATTGGTTTAGTCTTGGGATATAAAAAGAACCTTGTGGTCCTTTGACATTCATGAAGAGGTAGAGTCCTTTTAATGTTTGAGTACACTGGATCAATTTTTATATAGTATTGCATTTTTAAAAACTCTAATTTACTTTTAATAACTCTAATTTACTTTTACTTTTAAACTTTTAAAATTAAGTTTTTTGGATCCAGATGTCATGTAATAAGTTGTGACAGTATACCTTTGTATCTTAGAAACATATTCTGGGGCTTTGGTATGTTATATGAGAAAACACAAAATACGAAAGTAGGCATGAATTCAGTTTTGTATTAATTAAATTCAAGTTTAGGATGGCAAAGATTTGCATAGGCTTTTTACTTGGCATTAGCCAGAACAAGTAATGCCGGCTGTAGTATCAAAACCCTGAATGTTTCAGTGGCTTAATGAAATAAAAGTTTATTTCTCACTCTCATCACAGCTCAACGTGGATCTCTCAGGAGATGCGGAGGGAGCTCTGCTCCACACAGTCATTCAGAGATCCAGGCTTTTTTCAACTGGTGGCTCTGCCATCTTCAAGCACCTTGGTTTCCTCTGCCAGTGCATTGCATCCTATCAGCAGGTGAGAGAAGAGAAGAAGAATGGATAACTCATGCTCCATGTAACTGTCTCAATCTGGAGGTGACAGATATCATTTCTGCTTACATTTCATCAGTGAGAACTAGTTTCAGGAATCCTGCCAGGATGAAGAGGATTGGATGTTGGTGTAAAATAGTCTTGTATTTACCACACATACATACCAGCAATATGGAGTTTGATAAGATACAGAACTATTTGCTTCAGGGTAAGAAACACCACGTTCCACTCCTTGGTGTACTCCCCGCCCAGACCCAGCCCACCCCTACCAGACACAGTCAGGCAAAAGCAAAATCTAGCCTTGGAAATGGCTTCCTGTTTCTAGTACTTGTCTAAATTAAGGAATCTTGATGCAGTTGTGGCCAAAGGAGTTTCTTCTATAAAATAGCTTGCATAATTTTTTTCAGTCGGTTTAATGGAGAAGAAAACAGGCTTGAAGTCTTTTGTTAATGTGGCCAGCCGATGAGAAGGCCCCCAGGCATACCTGCCTCCCGATATTCTCCCTGGGCGGTTCCTCCCTGGTTGAATGGGGCTGACTTGGGCAACCACTAGATGGTGTGAAAATGCCAGAGTGTGACATCTGAGGCCCATGACAGCTTCTACCTTGCCATCTCTTAGAGGAAGCCAGCTGTCATGTGGTAAATACATTCAAGAAGCGGTGGTGGTGGCAGCTACCAGGGGTGGAGCTGGGTGCCTGTGGTGATGGGTGAAAAAAGTCCTTCATGAAGAAGAAAGATCTTAAATAACAGGACCCAGAAGCTCATGAAAAGAAACCACCAATCTTCACCTCGTCAAAACAAGATCTATCACATCACAAGACAAATGTTGGTGAATCAAGTATTTAAAAAAAAAAAAAAAAAAAGCCCTGTGGAGAGATCCATCTGAAGAGGAAATGAGGTCTCCTGCCAACTGCCAGCACCAACTTGCAAGCCCTGTGAGCGCATCATTTTGAATCAAATCCTCCAAAGCCAGTTGGGCCTACAGATGACTGCAGGGCTAGCTGACCTCTGGGCCGTAATCTCCTGAGACCCCCAGGCAGAAGCACTCAGCTAAACCACTTCCCAGTTCCTGATCTGCAGCAACTGAATGAAATAATAAATGGTAACTGTTATTTTTAAGCCACTGAATTTAGGAGTAACTTCCTCTGTAAGAATAACTAACACAGTACATGTATAAAATCTGTTCTTCTGTTGTGAGGTGGTGGTTGACAGTTGTCAAAGGCAGAAGAGAGGGCCCTTTGAGTTTATTCTATCAGTTAGAAATATATTTGATTTAAATAGATTCCCTCTCTGATTAAAATAATTTTTTTTAGTTCATTTACAATACTGTGTTAGTTTCAGGTATATACCAAAGTGGCTTGGTTATACATACACACATATTATATATATATTCTTTTTCTCATCTCTCTGCTTTTCTTAATGTTCATAGAAATACTATCCCTTCAACCAGATTAAGTTCATTAGTACATAAATAACCTTAACTAGATTGATTTTCTTTTTGAGAAGAAGAGGTCACTTCGTTAAGTAGGGTATCGTTCATTCAAATCTTCACAAGAAGATGGAGGTGATTGCCATGTTTACAGATGAAAAAATACGCTCTCGGAGAGTTTAAGCAGTCTGATCATGTTCAAAATGGCAGAGTCAGTATTCAGAGTCAGGCTGGTACAATTCTAGAAGCTGGCTGTCTCAATCATGCTGGCTCTTAAGCCTACCTGAAGTCAACCAAAGTTCTCTATCAAGAGTCAAAGCCCCAAGGGGAAGGGGCAGGGGCAGTGTTAGAGCCTGGTGCAGGCTGGGCAGTGAGAGCTCAGGCTGCAGCCTGAAGCCAGGTGAGCGCGGTCCACCAACTGTTTACTCAGCCCCAACCTGGTACATTGTCCTTGTAGGTCCCACTGGCCTGTGGACTCCAGTGGTAATAAGGATGATAATGATAATTTGATGCTCACCATTTATCAGATTCTATCCTGATTCATTCACTTATTCTGACTCACTTCATCTTCACAGCAGCCCTCTGGTAGGCACAGTTGTTCGTTGTTCGCACTATTTGATTTGTTTGTTTGTTTGTTTTTAAAAAGAATTGTTTATTTACTGAACCTGGGGAAGATTAGGTACACAACCAAGTTTAAATTTACACCTTTTAACTCAGTTTTGAAGTGTTTTCACACAGACACACAGAAATTGGCATGCAACAGTTGTCCTAAGGTTACCTTAAACTGTTGCAAGTATTTTCACCCAAGGTTGAAAAATTGTTTATCCTGAACATGAAAACCTGTAACAAATTTAAATTAATTATATAAAACTCGTTACTTGAAGTTGTCCCCTTGCAAAGATCCAGAAAAATTGTACAAGTAACTAATATACATTAGTTACAACATAATCCTGGATCATCCCCACACCAAAACCAGATGCTCTTTTAATTTTACACCCATCATCAGCGACCAAGAGAAAGTCATTTCGTTTTATACAAAACAAAATTCACATGTGCCAAAAAAGAAAGACCCAAGAAAAACAAAAACCCTAGTACTGACAATGCTGCTCGGTACCCTAATTAAACAGTGGCCAAAATGCCTCTGATAAAAATAAAATAGTGGCTGTATTTCACTGCAAAGAAATTCAAGAGGCTTAATCCTTTGGCATCAGAAACCCAGATTTTTCCAATTAAGTGAATGCATACCTCCATCCTGCCAAAAGTGGAGAAAGGGGATGTGCCAGCAGAGAAAGAAAAAGTGTTAGTATTCGCTGAAACACCCGGAGAATTGGCTCTAATAGAGCCTTCTTAAAAGCTTAGGCAGAGGAGTTCCCATCGTGGCGCAGTGGTAAACGAATCTGACTAGGAACCATGAGGTTGTGGGTTCGATCCCTGCCCTTGCTCAGTGGGTTGACGACCCGGCGTTGCTGTGAGCTGTGGTGTAGTTTGCAGACGTGGCTCAGATCCTGCCTTGCTGTGGCTCTGGCGTAGGCTGGCAGCTACAGCTCCGATTCGACCCCTAACCTGGGAACCTCCATATGCCAAGGGAGCGGCTCCAGAAATGACAAAAAGGCAAAAAAAAGAAAAAAGTTTAGGCAGAAACCAAAAAATGGTGATTAGCTGCTTGTGTCAATAATTTTAAGTGGAGGTGGCTGAATTTAAAGCAAGGTTCAAAGTAAAACTTTAGGAAGAAAAATGTTGTTGGATTTATGTCTTATCTTTAAAGCAAAACCAAGATAGACAAAGGATAAAAGTACCAACCTTCAGGCTGGAGAGAAAATGTCAAGATTCAGACAGTTGTTTCTCATAGGGACTCAACAAACTGAATCTTTAATGACTCGAACTGCAGGACAAGGGATCACAAGAATGCAGTCATTTTAGTAAAGTTCTATCAATAAAGTACTGTCCTGAACAAACTGCATTTTATTATGGAAACAGAAGGAGAAGATATAATAAGGACTATACACCTATATGCCACTTGCAGCGTTTGAGTTCTGGAAGGATCTGTGTAATGGAGGCAGCATTCAAATATGAAACTATGCCAATCAAATGTAAATTTCTCACCATAACTTTCCTAAAAAGGTATTTTCCCCAAATCTATTAATCACAAAGAAACATAAGCTGGGAATGTACAGTTCAAAAAGTAAAAATGTAGAAACCGATGCATCATTATGCCCAAGATGTTTGGTAAACAGTGGAATTATGAGCTTGGGATCATCAGGAAAAGGCCTTTTTTTTTTTTTTTTTTTTTTTTTTTTTTGTCTTTTTGCCATTTCTTGGGCCACCCCTGCAGCATGTGGAGGTTCCCAGGCTAGGGGTCGAATTGGAGCTGTAGCTGCCGGCCTACACCAGAGCCACAGCAACACGGGATCCGAGCCGCGTCTGCAACCTACACCACAGCTCACGGCAATGCCAGATCCTTAACCCACTGAGCAAGGCCAGGGATCGAACCCACTGAGCAAGGCCGGGGATCGAGCCCACAACCTCGTGGTTCCTAGTCGGATTCGCTAACCACTGAGCCACGATGGGAACTCCCAGGAAAAGGCCTTTTAAACAACCCTCTGGACTTCAAAAAATCTCTTCAGGTAGTAGATCTGTCCCAATGTCATGGCAACTAGAACAAGAGCTTCAAAGAAGGACCAAAGGACCACTCTGCTGTTTGTGTTGTCATTGATTGCTCTGTGTATTCTCTCCGGAACTTCTATGTATTCCTGTTCATGTTTTACAGCTGTCATTGCCCACTGCCAGCTCATTAATCATTTCTTCTAGCTTGTTCTGATCAGCTTCTGTTTCCACGTCTTGTCCTTTGGGGGCCTCCCCAATATCAATGGTGAACATCACTCTTTGGAGTCCTGGTGGACATCCTGTGGCTAAAACAAAACTCACGTTCCATCCGTGTGAGCAGCAAATGTGTATTTCCCACTGGACTCCCGGTCTCCTTTATAAATTCCTTTATTATCAGGCCCTGCCATCTCCACGTTGATGTCCAGGAAGCCGCCCTCGGCCACCTTGAAGATGAGGCCCATCTTGGTGCCCGAGGTGGCCCCCTCGAAGAATCACTCCTCGGCATGTGCATTGATGCTGACGAAGTAGCCCGAGGTCGTGGCCAGGAGGGCGGCCAGGTGCACCAGCAACTCAGCGAGTGTCACCGTGGTGGGGCTGGGGCCAAAGCCAGGACTGGGAGTGCGGCCTCCAGAGCCGCCGTCGCCACCGCTACCACCACTGCCTTCTCCAGCACTATTTGATTGATGAGGCACCAGGGCAAAGAAAGAGGAAGTATCCCTCCCGAGACCACCCAGCCAATAGGGGTGGAGCTGGGGCTCAAACCCAGAGCAGCTGACTACAGTCTGGGCCTGTAACCTGTGCTGTGGACCTTTCCAGGCTGCTTGATTGACAAGGTCAGATTTGTCTGGTATCTGCTGGAAACTCCCTGTTATGGGCTGAATTGTGTCTCTCCTCCAAAATTCGTATGCTGAAGTCCCAACCCCCAGTACCACAAGATGTGACAGTATTTGGAAAGATGGCCTTTTAAAGAGGTGATTAAGTTACACTGAGGCCGTTAGAATGGGCCATAATCTAATCTAACTGGTGTGCTCATAACAAGAGAAACTTTAGATGCACAAAGAGACACCCGAGCGAGTTCCCATTGTGGCTCACAGGTTAAGAAGTGGACTAGTATCCATGAGGAGGCAGGTTCAATCTCTCACCTCGCTCGGTGGGTTAAGGATCCAGCATTGCTACAAGCTGCGGCATAGGTCTTGGATGTGGCTTGGATCTGGCATTACTGTGTCTGTGACATAGTTGGGTTCATTACCGCTGAGCCACAATGGGAACTCCAGTTTTTATATTTTTAAATGATTGGGGGAAAAAAATCAATAGAAGATGGATATTTCACGACATGGGAAAATGATAGGACCTTCCAACTCTCTGTGTCTCTAAATCAAGTTCCACGGGAACACAGCATGCTGAATTGGGTCTGTGGCTGCTTCCAGGTTGTGTTGCTACCACAGACACCGCGTGGGCTGCAGATCCTCAATTATTCCCTATAGGGCCCTTGAGAGTGAGTGTCTGCTGCCCTTGAGCCCAGCTGGAAGCGAGACTGTGGGCAGAGGCTCAAGGTGAGAAGACCCATCGGGTGTGTGGGAGCCTTACCCACTGGAGCAGCACTAGCGAGCACGGAGGTGAGGAAGAGAGAGGAAGGGCTGAGGCCAGAGTGGGGGGCCCATCACCTGGTGGGTGTGAGCCTCGCTTGGGCAGCCCCCGTGTAGGATGGGTGCTCTGGAACCAGCGAGATGTGGCAAAAAGAACAGAATACTGAGGTCCGGTGGGGAGAGGTGGCAAGTCCCGCTGAACAGACTGAGGGGCTGGAGCCGACAGGTGGAAACGCAGTACAGAAAACTGGGGAAAGGAGCCCAGAACGATGAAGGGAACGCCACTTGTTAGGCAATTTGGCAAAAAAAGGAGCAACCGCAATAACCCAAGTGTTACCGTCAAGCCATCACTGCCCTTTCAGACCCTTAGTTTATAGGGACAAAGGTCTTGTTATTTATTTTCCAAGTCTGTAATGAGTATGTCCAGGGGGGCGCTGCCCTTTCGCGTCTTCTCAGATCAGGGACTTGAAGTTAGGATGATGTACCTGACGGTGCTTTAGAATCAGCAGAGTAGAAATGTCAGCTGCTGCTGATCTGCGGCTCCCAAATCAGGGCCAGGTCACAATGGGACAGCTTAAATGGTTAAACATTGTCTTTTCTTCAGTAATTCTCACTATTGACGGTTTAGCCTAGAGGTGTTTATCCTCAATCCTTTTGGTGTCACTCTTTGAAGACTTTTGGCCCGTGGCTGTGCCCACGAAGTACCAGTTTGGCAAACAGGTTAACTGCCCCTCTTCGGGAAGAATGAACGCAACCATCCCCCACTGGAGGAACTCTCTCGAGAATTCAACATTTGGGGTGGGGGTGGGGCGGCCACAGATCTGTGACAAATCCAGCTTCTATTTGGTAATTCATCCCTCAGACAGTCTTCCAGTAAAAGGCAAAGGACAGGAACTGTGGGAGGAGGGCGAGGAAGGGTGAAGCACTTCAGAGAATCATTTTAACCTCAAGGACAGCCAAGGCGCATGGAGTCTTGGGCATTAAAACAAGCAAAATGATTAAGACGCCATATGAGGTGCTTTCTCAGCACTATTTTGCCTTAATTTACCTTTTTTTGGGGGGGGGGGAGAGGGAGAATGAGGTCAGAATTATTTTTAAATAAGAAAGATGATAAAAACCAACCCACTAAAAAGCACACATTAAATATTCATAAGCCTAATCCCACATCCTCACTGGGCACCCTTCCACCAGGAGGTGGGCTGTCTCCCTCCCATGCAGGGAGGGACATCAATACTTCTCTTAAAGCTGCCTGCTGCTGGCTGTCCCCCATCCTACCTCCACGTACACCCCACGTGGAAAGTCAACTGCCCTTTGAGCCTCAGCACTGCCTACTATGTTGTTTTTTTTTTAAAAAAAATTGTAGATGTCATATTTGTTTATTATTTTTTATTTTTTTAGGGCAGCAGGGGTGGCATATGGAAGTTCCCAGGCTTGGGGTCGACTTGGAGCTACAGCTGCCAGCCTGTGCCACAGTCACAGCAACGTCAGATACAGCCGCATCTGCAACCTACATCACAACTCATGGCAACACTGGATCCTGAACCCACTGAGTGAGGCCAGGGATCAACCCTCCATCCTCATGGATACTGGTCAGGTTTGTAACCTGCTGAACCACAACGGGAACTCCCTCGATTTCCTTTTTAAACCATTGCCCCAAATGCAAACAAACTTAAGTTGGCTTAACTGACCGTTTCCCTCCAAAGAGCAAATTCACCATTTATTTCTGGGAAGAAGACAGGCAGTAGAAAAACAGACTGGGGACAGTGACCATAATCCCAAGGGCATGTTTTGAATTGACAAGGAATATGATATTTCCATCGGCCGTGAGCACCAGTGACATAAGACCACCTCTCCTGACGCTACCCCCCTCAATGAAAAGAGGCGAAAGATGGTTTCTAGAAGCTCTGTCTACTGGGGAGGAGGGTTTCAATCACCAAAGTAGATGCCCAGGATGCATGTGAATTAACAAACGATGAGACAGAGAAGCAAAGGGACTAAAGGACTATTTAGAGCCCCTTTTCCGGAGTTCCTGTTATGGCTCAGTGCTTAAGAACGCAACTAGTATCCATGAGGATGCTGGTTTGATCCTTGGCCTCGCTCAGTGGGTTAAGGATCTGGCACTGCCATAAGCTGTAGGTTGCAGATGCAGCTCAGATTCGACCCCTAGCCTGGGAACTTCCATATGCCACAGGTGTGGCCCTAAAAAGGAAAAAAAAAAAAAAAGTTTTCAAAAAAATCTTTTAAATGCACTAGGACAAATAAAGTGGAAATTTAAAAGAAAAAAAAAAAAAAAAAAAAAAAAAACTTCTTTTCTTATAATGACCTCAAAGCAGGGCCAGCCATAAGATTTGTGGGGTCTGGTACAAAGTGAAAAACAGCCCTCTGTTTAAAAATTATTAAGAATTCCAAGACTCCTAGAGCAGAGAGCATTAAACTAGGAGAATCCCCATCCAGAGTCTGGGCCCTAGGCAACCATACAGGTAACATGTCCAAAAGAGATTAAGGCAGCTTCCAAAATGTGTCTAATTTACTCAAAGAGAATGAATTTACCCACTAAGAATTTGTCTTGCTGAGCAAAATTACATTGTCCTGGAATAATTTTTCTTTAAGCTTGCAAAGGCATGAATTTGTCTCCAACATATATATTGACTTGGTGCGAGGAGACTTTTGTCAGATGCTTCTGCTGGGGAGGCGTTGTCTAGGCCTGCCGGAGCGCCACACGTGCCTGCAAACGTCCCCATGTTGGGAGGATTTAACATACTTTGGAATTGTATTACTTTTGTATTAAAAAAAAACCCAAAAAACCCTCGAAGTACTGGGTTTTGCAAATACACTTAACTATTTAGAGATCCCATTTCCTGCGTCGTTTTCTCCTTTAATAGAAATGTATTCCCTGCTCTCTGCTATGCTGCTCAAAAGTTGGGTCTATTTAAGTGCTTTATTGGATAACTGTTTCCATGGAGTCATCTGACAAGTCTGTAGGAGGAGCAGTTAGGGATTTGAGCTACAAGACAAAGGGTCAGTGGATGACACAAATTCTTCCAGTTTTGAGAGCTCACCTGGAGCAGATGAAAAGAAGCAACAGCCCTAGAAAGGGGGAGGGGCATCTTCCACCAAAGGAAGAAAAATACCAGGGAGCTCTTGGTAGAGGTCTGCGTGGGAGGGTGCCAGGGCAGCCGACCACCAGGGAATAAGCGAGGAGCTAGGTGGGCGACACCCCCTCCGCCCCCGCCGCCAGGTTCCCACACCTGCCTCCACCCCTGGGCCAACTGATGAATAGAGAGTGACAGGCTCCAGGCAAGGGCAGCCCTCGGGTTCAAGAGGGAGAGGGAGGGCGACGGAAGACAGCCAAGAGGGCAAGCCGAGCCTGGCGAGCACCTCGCAGGCTCCGCTGGTGCCTGCTAACATCTCCCAGGCCAAAGCCATTCACATGGCCGCACCCAAGGGCAGCCTCGGGAAAGTGCGTTGTGCCCGGGTAATTCACAACACTGCGTAGGTCGTGTGGCAAAAGGAGTAAAGAAGGGAGAATAATTGCTGACCCGGCTGCCGGGACAATGCCTGCTCTCCTCAACGGGGGCTCCTTCCCTCCCCAACTCCTACTGGCGAACTTGGACGTGAGTGTGGCTAATACATTACCCGCAGTGGGAGACAGTGCGAGGGGGCCTAGGCCGTGTGCACATCTCTGGGGTGGACGAGATGAAGCCGCCTGTGGTGAAGCTGGAGGAGCCCTTCTGGTGGGTTCTCATCTCCAGCTGCGGTTCCTGTAGCCGCAGTTACACCTTGAACCCCGCCCCCCGAGAGACCTGTCCTACTGCTCAGAACAGTGAAGGCAAGAGCAGGGTCTCACCGCTGGAGTATTGACACCTGGTGCGGGGCCAGAGGGAGCAGCGGGACCAGCCAGAGGCCACCCTGAGTGAGGGTGTCTGGGACAGGATGGAGCCTCCTGAAGTCTGGAGCCTGAGGCGGTCCTTGTCACACATCCCCCAGGCCTGCGAAGGTGGGTCTGGATTCTGACCTGACTGCTGGAAGCAGAGTGGAAACGGGCCTGGGAGAGGAAGGAAGGTCATGCTCCCAAGTCCTGGACACCGGGTGGATGCTAAGAGACAGCTGGCAACAAAGGAGATACAAGGGGACTGGACAGCTGGAGCCTGGACCTATCCTGGGGGTCAAGATCACTGGGGCAGGAAGATGCTTCTGGAGCTTCTCTGCCAAACTCAGCGGTGCAGGGCACCTGGCCCACTGGGACATGACTCGACTTACCAGTGAGAATCACTGGGCTTGTGAAGAATCCTTGAAAGGGTGGAGTTCCCTGGTGGCCTAGCAGGTTAAGGATCCAGCGTCCTCACTGCCCTGGTGTGGGTTTGATCCCTGGCCTGGGAACTTCTGTGGGCCAAGGGCATGGCCAAAGAATCAATGAAAGGGCAACCTCTGCCGTGCTTTTAGGCTTATGCAATCTGCTCATCCGTCTTATTTTTTAATTAGATGACCAGGTGGTGCCCCTGGCCCTTAGTCAATAACGTTTGGATAAAAGAGCTTTCTACCCTATCAACTGAGAATCAGGATCTTCAGTTTTACAGTTTTTTCCAAGGAGCACATAACCAATTTATATGTGCAGGGTTCCTTTAAATATTTGCATTAAGCTGCGCAGAATTAGGGGATTCCTGCAGGCCATGACCTTGTGGGATGTCTTGCAGGAAGAAGCTGCAGCTACAAAAATGACAAGAAGAACGAGTGCTGCTCCAGCTTTGACCTGTTGGCGGGTCACTGAGCCAGCTGCCAGGGGTGCTGGGCTCTAGTGACTGGTGCTGGCCCAGCCCAGATTCCTGCCCACATAGGACCCACCAACCACACTGCGGAAGGAGTTAAGGCAGTGTGAGTGTGGAAGGTTTTTAAACTACGCAGGTGGGTTGTGTTAATATATGCATGACGTCACTCAGCCCCGCCCCTTCCACGCCCACTCCCTTCTGAGCCCTGACTGCAAAGGCTCCTCCTTTGATCCCGGATTTAATTTTTTTTCACATTAAACATGTAGAAAAAGAAGCAGGCGGGAACAGTCCGTAAGTGTTACGTAGGTTCTCTGGAATATGTGATATAGTTCACAATTTAAAAAATGTTTAAAGAGGAAAGATGAGGGTCGTGGGAATTTTACAGGGATCCCTGGGAGCAGGTTTCTCCTTTTCCTCCTGGGGGCTCGGCCTTAGTGGGAGGGCAGGGCTGGCCCTGGGCTTCTACTCCAGCCTCACTTTCTCCCAGTGGGACGAGGGGCTGATGGGATGACCTCGGAGCGTGCTCCTTTCTCAGTTCTAGTCTCCTATGACTATACTTCTGGCTCCTTTTCCATAGTGGGTTTCTTTTTGGCTGAGTTTTCAGTTTATTCCTGAATAACACTTAGGTGTATTCTAACAGAACCCACCCCTCAAAAGTGAGAGAGGCACCTCACTCACTTGGCTTTCATTAGCTGTGTTCATAAAAAAGGGGCGGGCAGGTGGGTTTGGGGGGTGTGGACACCCCTTGGTGGTCTTCCCAGGGATGGTTACTGTCAGATGTCTCTAAACCTGCTCACCTCACTAGGGATTGTTCCTTATCCACAGCAAGACAGCACCTCCAAATCCTGGCTGCTGGGGGAAGCAGTCACGGGACCTTTGGACCTCACCTTCCTTGTCCTGGAGCTGAATGCATAGCCAGAATTTTCCCTTCTAGAAGACTATGAAATCTGTAGCCCAACTTTATGTTTTGGTATTGTTAAACTCAAACGTCTACCCCAAACTGAATATAGAAAAGAGAGTATTTAAATTCACACGAAATCTGCTTTGTTTGCAGCAACAGTTTAAGAGAATCCAACCCTGTGTAGTTTTGTTTGTTTGCTTTTTTCTTTTTATAGCTGCACTGGAGGCATACAGAGGTTCCCAGGCTAGGGGTCAAATCAGAGCTGCACCTGCCAGGCTACACCACAGCCACAGCGACACTGGATGGGAGCCGCATCTGTGACCTACACCACAGCTTGTGGCAATGGCGGATCCTTAACCCACTGAGCGAAGCCAGGAATGGAACCCTCATCCTCATGGATACTAGTTGCGTTTGTTACTGCTGAGCCACGATGGGAACTCCCCAAACCAGAACTCCTGATTCCTTTTCTCAGCTCCCCCTTCACCCCAGCCTTCTCCCTGTTCCATGGTAGCACAGGCATTGCTCTGGAAAGGGATTAAAAGAGATTTGAAAACCTTTCCTGGATCTTTGCCTGTAGAACTCCTGAAATGTCTGTTTCATTGCTAGTAATAGAATCGAAATGTGGTTTAGACCAGAGAGACGGGTTGTCCCTAATTTTAGGAAATTCTAAAACATAGATGCCCAATTAGTATATATTGAATAAATGAGAAGTAGGGAACTAGGGAGTTCCCATCATGGCTCAGTGGTTAATGAACCCAACTAGGAACCATGAGGTTGTGGGTTTGATCCCTGGCCTTGCTCAGTGGGTTAAGGACACGGCGTTGCCATGAGCTGTGGTGTAGGTGGAAGACATGGCTCGATTCCTGAGTTGCTGTGGCTCTGGTGTAGGCCGGCGTCTATAGCTCCAATTCGACCCCTAGCCTGGGAACCTCCATATGCCACGAGAGTGGCCCAAGAGATTGCAAAAGGACAAAAAAAAAAAAAAAAGGAAGAAGTAGGGAACTAAATAGCCCCCCAAAGTCTTCAGGGCCTCATTGATCTGGGTGTACATTTACCAAAATACCAGCTTTCAGAGATTTAAGAACCTCTCTCTCTAGGCTGGTTCTGGGCACATTTTTTCTGCCTAAACTCCTATCCCTGAACACACACATCGGCAGCTGGACTGTAAATCTCTGATCCTGAATAACACCTTAAATTTAAAACTATAGGTGGCATATATTTGGCCCAGCAGGTGCCGGTGTTCCCTGTATCATTTCAAAACAAAGGAAAGATCAATTTATGTCACCTCTAAATAATATTAAGAAATAAAATGGACCATGTTAAGGTCAGACTGTTATTCTCTTTTTGCCTTTAATTCTTCAACCATGTGCACGTTTGAGGTCATCTTCCTCTGGGGCACCATCCTTTTAAACAACCCCAAACAGATCTTAATAATAAAGATATTGGTGATGACAGAATGAGGTGGAGACACCAATAATGAAGGAGGGCTGTGAGCTCACGAAGGTATGAAATCATTGATGTGCCTCTAAAGAAAACGCTCGTTATATGCTCCAGGGCTCTGGCTTCCTTTCTGAGCTCCAAGGAAGGGCTGGTGACCCATGAGTCAGGCTCCACTGACTATACAAGAGGGAGGAAATCAACTGCTGTCTTGACTTGGGCCCACCTGGGACTAAGGAGAGGCCAGAGCCGGACCAGAGGTGATGAAGAAGAGCCAAGAACAAAGCACAGGCAGCATCTCTAATCTCTACGTTTGTACTTAACATCCATAGGATGTGTGCACCTGTTAGACATACTTCTATGCCATGAACATTGTGTATATGTGTAGACATACTTTTACATCTATATTCACAATATACATGCAACTACATAAAACACAGGTTTTTTATCCTTCAGAAAATTTACAGGTTAAACGGGGTTTTTGAGGACCATCTAGGAGCAAATCATTTATTACAAGAAGTGCCACACATGCAGGAGACAACTCAGTATACTGTTAAGTACTTGCATTATTTAATACTTCCGTTTCATCATAAAGATAAACGCACTGCATTTGGCTCCCTCTCCTGTTTTGTTTGGCCCTTCCAAGAACCTATATTAAGCCCGGGGATCTGTACCTGAGGGGCAGCCGAGGAGGAAAGCGAATGGATGGCATTGGAAGTGTAGCGTGATGGGAGGACCCAGCTGAATTCTGAAGATTTCATTTTTGAGAACAGCTCGCAAGGTTCTCTTGCATGATTCTGTGTTCGAGAGTTCTCACCGCAGGATGTCTGGGCCACAGGAGACTGCAATCTGGTCAATATTTTTCCTCATATTCTCTTGTATGTGACCTCATTTCAGTCATAAGACATCAAAGCAATGGCCATTTTTGTCTTTATGGCAGGTAGAAACCCTAAGCACATACTGGTTGGCTTCCTTGGGAGTTTTATCTCAAAGTGTGGAATTGCTGGAGTTCTCACCAGGGGATTGGCGGTGTCTCTGCAGTGCCAGGACGCAGGTTCGATCCCCAGCCCAGCACAGTGGGTTAAAGGATCCGGTGTTGCCACAGCGGCAGCTTGGGTCACAGCTGTGGCTCGGATCTGAACTCCCTATGTTGTGGGGCAGCCAAAAATGGAAAAACAAAAACAACCCGTGGAATTGCATCATGGTAACATCTCTGGGGTTCCTGGGGCAAAAAGAAGCAAAGAAGGAAACAAGATATATGGCTTTGGGGCTGGGCCAGTTGAGAAGATCACTGAGGCACAAATCCCGTTCCCTTTTCCACTCCAGCCCAAGAAGAGGACGCTTAGGAGAGAAAGAAGAGGAGATCCTAGTTCCAGGAAAAGAAAACATGGGTGATGCCTACTGACAGACGCCATCCCAGCCTGGAGTCAGAGGAAGAGCGTGGCCTGCGCTGTCAGAACCGGTGATGTGACTTCATGTGCGTCAGCTCACCTCCCTGGGCCTCAGTATCCTCATGAGTCAACTGAATGGTGCCCGTGGCAGACACACTCGGTGGCTCACCCAGGGACTGTGACCTGTCCCCTCATCTGGGGAAAACCAGTTTTGTTCTGGGCTCTGCTTTCAGCCCCAGAACCTGAAACTGATGGGTCTGAACTGAGCATATAAATTCCCCTTTTCCAGCATTTGATTTAGGGTTGAGCATGTGTTAAAGGGTTTCCCCACAAAGCAGATATGTTGGCATCTCAACACTGGCAGCCCGGGACCTCAGAATGTGCCTTACTGGGGACAGGGGCTTCGTGACAGCGATCAGTCAGTGGGGTGGGCTCTGACCCAGTCTGATTAGTGTCTACATGAAAAGCAGAAATCTGGACACAGAGATGGCCATGCCACAGAGGGGGGTCAGTGGGAAGAAACACAGGGGCAGGGGGGAAACAGTCGTGGATAAGCGAGAAGTCAGCCTGGGACAGACTCTCCCTCTCAGCCTCAGAAGGAACCCACCCTGTTGACACCTGATTTCAGACTGTGGCTTCTGGAACTGTGAGATCCTATAGCGCTGTTGTGGAAGCTGCTGTTTGCGGTCCTCTGTGGTGGCAGACCTAGGCCTTTTTTTTTTTTAATTTAATTTTTTTCCTTTTCTTTTTTTTGTTTCAGGGCCACACCTGTGGCATATGGAGGCTCCCAGGCTAGGGGTTGAATCGGAGCTGCAGCTGCCGGCCTATACCACAGCCGCAGCGACACGGGATCTGAGCCCTGTGTGCAACCTACACCACAGCTCATGGCAACACTGCAACACTGGACCTTAACCCATTGAGCGAGGCCAAGGATCGAACCTGCATCCTCATGGATACTAGTCAGGTTCTTAACCCACTGAGCCACAACGGGAACTCCCCTAGGACTTTAATATAGCGTGTTCTGGTCTAAGAGCTCAGCGAAGGCATTTTCTCCCTAAGAATAAACAGAGAGGACTGTGAGGAGAGAATCAGCTTTCCTTTTTGCTCCCTCCCACAGGACGTGTGAAGCCTTGGGACTCCGCACTCTGGAGCGATCTTATGATGCGCCAGGCATGCCCTGGACAAAGGCTTCTCACAAGCTTGGCAGAGTAGAGCGAAAGAGCCTGGGGCCTTTCTAGGATGCCAAGTTCACCTCCAGCCATCGACTTCCAGGCTTAGTGCTTTAGGATGTAATGACACATCTTTCTTACATGAGCCAATCTCAAATATTGGGAAACAGTTATTTAAGTTCCAACACAATATGATTCTAATTGTTTATCCTTATATGCCCCCAAAGCTGATCTTTGGCTCTCTCTTCGTAAGTTATGACTCATGACAACGTCAGATCCTTAACCCACTGAGCGCGGCCAGGGACTGAACCCACAACCTCATGGTTCCTAGTTGGATTCGTTTCTGCTGCACCATGAAGGGAACCCCTTTAAGCCTATTTTTAAGGCTGCTGAATCCTTTTAGTAGCTGAAGTTCTACCTATATCCCGCAGTTGTAGCACAGATAAAAGCAGGGGTGGTTCTTAAAACACCTGCACAAAACACTGGCTCCTCTCAGTCCAAACCAGTGCATTTGCCGAAGTAACACTTGTTACTAATGGGTGTTCAACAATGACTTTTTTTTTTTTTTTTTTTTTTTTTTTTTTTGCCACACTGGCAGCATGTGGAAATTCAAAGGCCAGGGATCAAACTTGAGCCACAGCAGTGAGCCAAGCCACGGTAGTGACAACAGTAGATCCTTAACTGCTAGGCCACCAGGGAACTCCAACAATGACTTTTGAAATGGGTTATTAGAGGCAACCTGCAGAGATACATAGAACGCAAAAGAATCAAAGAATGGAAAGAATCAGGACAAAGTTGGCTGTTCGAAAATCATACCCAGATCTGTGCCAGATGCTTCTGTGCAGCTCCTAGAGAGGTGAGGATTTCGTCTCTAAATGTCCCAGTAGTGGAAGCAATGAGATATGCAAGATGACTCACAAGAAACACAACATCCTTAAAGTAAGGTGCCCAGCTGTTCAGGGAAGTAGATTTTTGTGATAATGAGACCCAAGAAAAATGTCTCCTGTGAATTCTCACCGGAGGAACCGGGATGTAATAGGCGACACCTTCAACAATGTCTTCTTCAATAGATACAGGGACAAATGTGTGCACCTGTTTCTTACATTCCTCCAGAGGCCAACGGGGTAACATCGAAGTGCCGTTGGATAAAAGCAGTGTTTGTGGAGTTAAGGGAGTGTGGCAGGAAGAGCAAAGCGGTTTCTGAAGAGCCAAAGCCCAGCTCTTTCTTGATGTGGCAAAGCCCCCCCTTCCTCCCCCTTACACAGATGCTTACTTCCTGTAGAAGAAACAAACCAAAAACGTTTCTTTATTGTGTTTCATGCTTATAAAAGTAATGCCTATTCATTCCAAAAGTGTGACTAATGCTGAAATAGGAAGCACAGAAGGTATCATTTCCAGAAACCCCATTCCTCAAAGGTGACCACTCATTTCAGTTTAAGCATCTTCTCCTGCAATTTTTCACAAGCTCACAGCTCTCATTTACATACATACTCACCAACTACGATCATATCTGATTTAATGTTTAGAGTCTCACCTCCTAGTGACTGTGGATCAGCTTGAAAATGCGTGAAAACTACTCGATCCTCGGTGGATGGCTATTTGAATATGTTTTTCTTACTATTAAAAATAAAGATTCCATGAATTTCTACAGGCCTAATTTCACAAAGTTCTTTTCAGACTTCTCTGGAGTCCCAGTGCAAACCTCCTACAGTGGCAGGACCTGATGTGAGCTCATTTGCTTTCTCTCTTTCCCTTCAAAGTTATCTTGTGCTTCATTTTTGAAGGCCTTGACTTCTCTCTGATGACTCACAGCTCAGAAGGAAACAGTTTCCTGCTGAATGTCACTGAGAACAGCTTGCAATGTTCTCTCCTGGTTAATAAGTTTCCACCGCAGTGGGGTCCTAGAAACAATACATCATCCACAGTCAGGAACTTTTTGAAAGTTAGAGTCAGGTGGGCAGGTGATGTGTCAGGTCAGATATGCAGAAGGTCAGTGGCAGAGAAACCAAGTCAGTCTTGCACGCACTCATGCACACACGGCTGGCATATTTGGAAGGCTGCCTAACCATGGTGAAGGGCAAGGGCACTGGCACCAAGCTGCTTGGGTTTAAATCCTGGCCCCAGCACTGGGTGTGTGTGACCTTGGGCAACTTACTAAGCCTGTCTCTGCCTCAATGTCGTCATCTCTAAAGTAGCTAATGCGAGTCTTAGGAAGAATAAATGCAGCGCTAACTATACAGCACTTGGAACAGCACTAGCATGGAGTAGACTAAGAATTTGAAAAATAAATAAAATCTACTGTCGATCTGTACCCCTTTGGTGCAGATGCTTTTAAGCACTTCCTAACCGCATGCTGCTAGACACCTGGACCCACATGGAGGAATTGCAGCAATCAAAGCCCATTTTTTCTATGGCTAATCAACTCCCCATTTCCTAAATCGGTTCTTGATCCATTTACACACTCACTGTCATACCCAAAGTTTTATTTTGGTTGGTCACATCCTCATAAATGCAAATGAAAACACTCATTCTGTTCTAATCAAAGTTACATTTTTTTTGGATGAAGATATAATGGATTAGACATTGATTTAATAAATGGTTACTGGAGGTCCCACTGTGACTCAGCGGTAAAGAACCTGACTGGTATCCATGAGGATGAGGGTTCAATCCCTGGCCTCACTCAGTGGGTTAAGGATCCCGCATTGCCATGAACTGTGGTGTAGGTCGCAGATGCAGCTCGGATCCCACATTGCTGTGGCTGTGGTGTAGGCCAGCAGCTCTGATTAGATCCCTAGCCTGGGAACTTCCATATGTCATGGGTATGGCCCTAAAAAGACGAAAGAAAGAAAGAAAGAAAGACAGAGAGAGAGAGAGAGAAAGAAAGAAAGACAGAGAGAGAGAGAGAAAGAAAGATGAGAGAAAGAAATGGTTACTATTGACAAGTTTGTAATAGATCAAATACTTTGGATATTAAAGAACATTATTGAATTATATTTTGTTAAATTTAATTACTATATGAAAATGTCATTTTTTAAAATTCAGTGAATTTTATTGTGTTTATAGTTGTACAACCATCATCACAACCTAATTTTAGAACATTTCCACCCTGATACAAACTTTTTAATCCCCAATTTCAGTCCAAAGCACATTTGAAATTGTTTGACAAATGTCACTTAAGGCAAGAAAATACTCCATTGGTGTAATTTTAAAAACAGAGAAAATTTTCAAAGTAAACCCCAGCCCTGCAACAGATTTTACTAGGCATTTTTCCAAAATGGCCTACTAAATCAGTGCTATTATTTTTTGGTGAAGAAAAGCTCAACAATAACCAGCTTTATCCACCTACAGAAGCATATTCTAGAAACATCCTTGGGAGTACTCACAAACAATGCTCTGTTTATACTCTGTGTCGTTTCCACCACAGGCCAGCCCCAGGTGCTTCAGGAGACTGAAAACACCCAAAAATGTTCACAGAGCAACACACTGAACTCACTAACTTCTTCTGGGAACGTCTTTGGGCCCTGCCTATGGTGGAGCCTGAAATACAAAGCAATCTTGCTCACATAGCGAACTCTAGTTACAGAATTTCCGTCCCACAATGGTCACTGTGAATATGAAATTCCACTTTTTGGGAACCACTCTCCAACCCTGTGACATAAAAAGCTTTGGACTAAAGCTTAATTTTCTTCTTTTCGGTGGTCTAATACAGGGCCATACCTCTGTGTAATTGAAAGCAAATACAACTGATAGAAGATGTTAACTTGTCTTCACGGTGTGACAACAAAGGCACGTCCATCTCCTTTTCAGGAGAAATCCTATCAATGTTTTTCATTAGTTGGAGGGGGGTTACATGTATGACCAAACACAGACTGCTTAATTTCGTAGGAATTTGCTAAATTCCCATTTTGGTAGCTAAATTAGCTTGTTGATGAAAAAAAAATTCAATGAAGAGTCACGTTGCTATTTCCCAATTAGGATCATTTTCGGAAAGTGTTTGTTCTGAAAGATTCCCTAAAGAGAGTGTTTTTTGGCTCAGCTGAAGCTGTAACTCATTCATTTCCATACCTTTCCATAACCAAGGCATGGTAGGGGCTTGGCAATTGCTGAGTTAAACTGACTGTTAAGATTTGTAAACGGGAGTTCCCATCATGGCGCAGTGGTTAACGAATCCGATTAGGAACCATGAGGTTGCGGGTTTGGTCCCTGCCCTTGCTCAGTGGGTTAATGATCCGGCGTTGCCGTGAGCTGTGGTGTAGGTTGCAGACGCTGCTCGGATCCCCAGTTGCTGTGGCTCTGGCGTAGGCCAGTGGCTACAGCTCCGAATAGACCCCTAGCCTGGGAACCTCCATATGCTGCAGGAGCGGCCCAAAGAAACAGCAAAAAGACAAACAAACAAACAAACAAACAAAAAAAGATTTGTTTTAGATGCTTGGCGTAAAAGCAAGAATGTGGATTTTGGTGTCAAGTGTGCCTCAACAGAAAACGTGGCTGGACTTCCCATTATGGCTCAGGGGAAACAAATCCAACTAGCATCCATAAGGACGAAGGTTCAATCCCTGGCCTCACTCACTTTTGGACTAAAGCTTAGTTTTCTTCTTTTCAGTGGTCTAATACAGGGCCATACCTCAGTGTAGGTGGGTTAAGGATCTGGCGTTGCCATGAGCTATGGTGTAGTTTGCAGACATGGCTCAGACCTGGCATTGCTGTGGCTGTGGTGTAGGCTGGTGGCTATAGCTCTGATTAGACCCCTAGTCTGGGAACCTACATATGCCACAGGTGGGGCCCTAAAAAGACCAAAAAAAAAAAAAAAGTCTGTCTTGCCTCCTTGCCCTAAGACCAGGCAGTTTAATTGTCAGATGCTGTCCAGTCTTCCCATGGATAAAAGGAGAATAAAAAGATAAATGTCTCAGGGCTGCTGGGAGGAACAGTGACAACGGACATCAGGTGCCCTGTGCAGTGGAAAGTGGGCTGTGATTATAGTGATTGTGAGAATACGGTCTTGACCACACGCATCAGAAAATTAGTTTCTCCCTTAAGAAGGCTAATCAGTTTCTTTCTATCTTCGCCATTCATTCTGTCCATTGGTATTCATTTCTAAACCTTCGTTTGAGGTCCTGCATTAGGGTACAATGTGGAATCCAATAGTGCTTTTTGATGTTCGAAGAGGGGCCCAGAGCAGTTGCTCATTCTAAACATCAGGTAGGATTAATGAGGACATGTTAGTGTAGCCAATGAAGAAACTAGGTTACATCTGGGTTGGCACCAACACATTCTGGAAGGTGTTTTGTTCTTTACTTCTTCCAAATCCACAAGATGTTGGTTTCCTTAGATTGCCTGGCTTCTTTACTGTCAAAGTAGAGTGCAGATAACCTTCAAATGGGTGATCTTGAAGTTCCCATGGCGGCTCAGAGGGTTAAGAATATGGTGTCCATGAGGATGTGGGTTTGATCCCTGGCCTCGCTCAGTGGGTTAAGGATCTGGTGTTGCTGCAAGCTCCAGTGTTGGTCTCCGATGTGGCTCGGATCTTGCATTGCCTGGCATAGGCCGACAGCTCTGATTTGACCCCAGCCCAGGAACTTCCATATGCCAAAGCTGCAGCCATAAAAAGAAAAACAACAACATCAAAGGCTTAATGTATTCCCCTGAGGTTAAACTGACCCCCCCTCATCACTTCATCATCTCCTCTTCCTAATGTGGCTTCCTCCACTCTTCCAACCTGAACTTGGAAAAAAAGAAAGAAGAAAAACAAGTACACAGGTGAGCCTATTGGTTAGTTAGTTCCAATAAGTACTTTTTTTTTTTTTTCCCACTGTACAGCAAGGGGGTCAGGTTATCCTTACATGTATACATTACAATTACATTTTTTCCCCCACCCTTTGTTCTGTTGCAACATGAGTATCTAGACATAGTTCTCAATGCTATTCAGCAGGATCTCCTTGTAAATCTATTCTAAGTTGTGTCTGATAAGCCCAAGCTCCCGGTCCCTCCCACACCCTCCCCCTCCCATCAGGCAGTCACAAGTCTCTTCTCCAAGTCCATGATTTTCTTTTCGGAGGAGATGTTCATTTGTGCTGGATATTAGATTCCAGTTATAAGTGATATCATGTGGTATTTGTCTTTGTCTTTCTGGCTCATTTCACTCAGTATGAGATTCTCTAGTTCCATCCATGTTGCTGCAAATGGCATTATGTCATTCTTTTTTATGGCTGAGTAGTATTCCATTGTGTATATATACCACATCTTCCGAATCCAATCATCTGTCGATGGACATTTAGGTTGCTTCCATGTCTTGGCTATTGTGAATAGAGCTGCAATGAACATGCGGGTGCACGTGTCTCTTTTAAGTAGAGCTTTGTCCGGATAGATGCCCAAGAGTGGGATTGACAATAAGTATTTTAAAAAGCAGAGCAGCCGTACCAGCTGGACGCAGAGGACTCAGCAATGAGCTGTTGCTTTAAGAGGAGGGAGAAAGGGCTTCAACCTGCCCAGGTGTCTAAGACAGAATCCCAGGTGAGGGTGGGCCAGGCAAACAGGTGCTACCCACACACGTACAGGATAAGCTCGAGGATGTGAAGTGTGAAAAGAACCATTCACCAACCATTGGCTTGATCAGTGACAGCCTGGTGCCTGAACACAGGACTCTTTATGCGTCACCTACAGGGAGCTGTTGAATGACCAGGGCACTGGCAGCAGGAATCTGCAGACAGCTTCTGCATCTGTGGAACCAGGTTAGAGGATGCATGAGTCAGAGGCAGGCAAGAGGAGAAGGTGTCCAGCTGGAGAAGAGTTAGCGAGCTGTCATCACCTTGGTACTTTAGGAAGGCTTTGTCAAATGTGAACAGGGATGAGTTCCTTGCTCCTTGGCCTCAAGCGAGGCCACCCCTGTCATCGGAGAACTAATACAAAGTGTCACAGCAGGTCCCTGGGCGGCTGCTTGGACGAGTCAAGGACAACAGGAACTGTTTCGCCTTTGGAGCTTGTTTTTCCAATGGAGGCATTTGACACATTTCTTACCCAGTGGAATATTGGTAATGTTTTGATATCAAAGGCAGGAGATGTTTCTCCAGCTCAGGACCCAATATTGGTTTCAAGGGCACTTGCTATCATCCTCGGTGGGCAGGCACATTGACTTCTGGGAATTTCCTCCTTGTTTGATTTCCATTTCCCGGAAACATGCTGCCAGGGGGCCTGCTGAATGTGGGCAGGGGTCTTCCTGCTGAATGTGTGGTCCTCAGACCAGCAGCTTCAACCTGAGCAGCATCTCTCCAAGTCGTGGAGCTACGGGAGAAATTCTGAAACCCTGATAGAACATTCCCCATCTTATGCAGACAGGCCCCCAAGAAAGGCTGGGCTCCGGGTCACATGCTTGTTTGGTCCTGGAGTCCCTGAAGGCCCCTCCTTCCGTCCGGTGCCACATTCCTTCCTTTCAGCCATGCTATGTCCACACCTGTGACCTGATGCTAAAGGCGAGGCCACGTGTTACCGTGAGGGCTGTGGGGGGAAAATGTAGCCACCCAGCTTTTTGGATTGTTTCCCAATGTTCCTGATTGGGAACTAAAAGCGCTTCCAGGGACCGGACTTCTGGTGGAGCGGAAGAGGGAGGGGAGGAAAGTGAGGTGAATAATGCTGACACAGTGGAAAGGGCACGGGAGGCCCCTGAATCAGCGGGAGTTCACCTCCCTTCCCGTCCTGATCTCCTGGCCCCAGCACCGGGGTCAGTAGTTCATGCATAAGAAATCAGAATTCTTTGGAGCAACTCATGCTGCCAAATCCACACTGACAGGCCAGGCCAACACCCCCAACCTCTCCGCTAGTGCTGGGAGGTCACTCGCTCTGCGTCAAGCATGCTTGACAATTGCTCAAAGGGAAATGAGGGAATTGTTGTGTATAAATGAGTCAACTCGCCTTCAGTGAACACGACTTGAACCTTCCGATGACAGGCAGACATGTTTGCATGGCTTTACCTGAACGCGCTCATAAAATATAACACGTATGACAAACTTCCCAGCTCGTGGTTCTAGGTTAGGTTTGGAGAAAAAAAAAAAAAATGCATGTGGACACAATATACAGTCCAGAATTTCAGCAAGATTGGGGGTAACATGTTAAGAACATATGTTCAGGGGTCACGAACCCAACTAGTAACCATGAGGATGCAGGTTCGATCCTTGGCCTCGCTCAGTGGGTTAAGGATTCAGCATTGCCATGATCTGTGGTGTAGGCCGCAGATGTGGCTCAGATCTGGTGTTGCTGTGGCTGTGGTGTAGGCCAGCCGCTGAAGCCCCGATTCGACCTCTATCCTGGGAACCTCCATATGCTGCAGATGCGGCCCTAAAAAATGCAAAAAACAAAAATAAAAACAGACCCAAAAAAATGTGTTCACATGTTAATTATGGTCAGTGAGGAAGGGGAGAGAGAATGAAATGAGTCCAAGGTCTTAGGTACCCAGCCGCTACTTCCTCCCCTCCACATCCTAACCCTCTCTCTCCCCCTCTCTCTAACGGTGCCTGGCTCTCCGGGGAGGCATGTGTGCATCCAACACCCAACACGTGGCTCTGTGAGGACTGGAAGGACGTTTCAGGCTGGTTGAGGGGGTGAAGAGCCCAGGTAACCTGTAACCTGTACCATGGATAGGGGAGAGTTGGCTCTGCAGATAACTGGATAAATATTGGAAAATACATTTTGTTGATACAAGATTTATAGTTGATATGGGCAAAGGGCCGAGTCCAGGCTGTGGGTGTGGCAAATAAAGAATCGTACATACTGAATGTTTAGACAAGACAGGAAGGGGGCAAATCTTAATTCTACCACCGAAATTGCATAGAAGCATTTGCCGTGCTCACTGGGTTCTCAAAAACTTGAGCTCTTTGGACATAAAGTTTCAGCGAAGGCCATGTTAGATGGGTACGGGTTCGAAAGAAGGAAAAACTATTTACAGTCAGTATCCCACTAGTTCCCTGCTCAGGTCTGGTGGGACGGCAGGAAGAACACCTGCACAGAAGACCCGCGTGCTGCCAGACGCCCTTGAAGTTGGCCGCTGCAGTCACCACTGCGCCCAGGCTCAGGGCCATGGCCCAACCCAGAAAAGGATGCTGCCAGCAGCTCCTGGTCCTCCCCCTCCCACCTGGTATGCTCAAGACTTTTAAGGAAAAAATATGTTCTCACCTTACAGAGTTGAGGCTTCATGGCATAGGTCCCACCTTGCATGAAGGCCTAGAGCATCTCAGAGAGTTTCCATTTCTCTTGACTTCTACTGTTCAACTGTCTCGCTCAGCGCTTCTGTGTTGGAAGTTGATTCCCTGGGTTATGCCAGATATTTGCAAGACCCTGTGCACGCATGCACATGTGAATGTGTGTGTGTGTGTGCATGTGTGTGGGTCTGGGCACATGTATGTTGGGGGAAGTGATGCTTGCCCTAGAGATTCTGAGGAAAGAGATTCTCCATCCTTCTTGGTATCACTTGTTGTAAAGAACTAGTCAGAGGAGTTCCCATAGTGGCACATCGGAAATGAGCCTGACCAGTGTCCATGAGGATGTGGATTTGATCCCTGGCCTCAGTCGGTGGGTTGGGGATCTGGCGTTGCTGTGAGCTGTGGTGTAGGCCAGTAGCTACCGCTCAGATTGGACCCCTAGTCTGGGAACCTCCATATACCAAGGGTGCTGCCCTAAAAAAAACAAAAACAAAAACAAAAACAATAACAAAAACAATAACAATAACAAAAACAAAAACAATAACAATAACCAAAACAACTTAGAGCCATTGGGTGGCCAAGATCCGTACTGTCAGGTAAACTGCATGAGACCCAGCAGTGCCGGCTTGATTGTAGGAGAAGCACTTGATTGTAGGAGAAGAACAATCAAGTTCAGTCTTCAGAAAGACTGATCTTCTGTGGAAATGAAAGGAAGGTATAGACACAGGCTTGGCTTAAAAAGGGGGGGAGCATCCTGTGGGGGAATCGCTCAAAGCCTTTTGGGGTTGAGAACAAGGCTCCCAGCTCCTTCCATTCAAGCCAACCTGGGAGAAAACCATGGAAATTAGGGGTCAAAGATCTGAGGAATTATATAAAAACTGAGGGAAATGCTGGGGTGAATGGCAAGCTGCCATGTCCAGGGTGTGTGGGTGTATTGGGGGGGGGGTCGTGGCCGCACAGTGTGTTGTGCGTTGATGAGGGGGGGACAGGTTAGGAGCAAGCTTTTACCCTCAGCTCCTCATTTCCTTGCCGAAGTTTCAAAAAACAAAAACAAAGCAATGAAAAGTAAATACAAACTCTAAATGCAAAATATGTGTTATATATAAAGTATATATTATATGTAAAATATGTAATATTAAATATACATTATATATAAATTTATGTTTATATATTCTATATTTTATATACTATATTTTATTATATATTATATTTATATAAAATATAAAAGCAACTATATAGAAGATCTGAACTCAGTTATTAGGCTTGAGCGCAATGGGCTCTCATAGCCGGTGGTCTGACTGTCTCCCCCACACCAGCCTCCCACGTCCTGGTCCCACCTTCAGCCCTGACGTGAGAACCACTTCTTCACCAACTCAGTCTCTCTACTGGGCACCCTGCCGTCTGCTGACCACTGCCCATTGTCACAGCCGGGACCACTTTGCATGCAACTCTGACTTTATCAGGATCTGTAATCCGTTGCCTTCCCCCTCTTGTCTAGGTCACCCTCCAATGTTGTCACTGTCTTCTGCACCCAGCACAGGTCCCCCATCATCATAATCACCCCCTTCTTCTACCCCCACACCCTTTAACCTCTCTCCCTCCAATTTACTCTCCTAGGAATAACCCCAATCTTTTTTTTTTTTTTTTTTTCAATATTATGGCTATACCCATGGCATATAGAAGTTCCCTGGCCAGGGATTGAACCTCTGAATTTTGTTGTGGCCAAAGAAATAAAAAATAAAAATAAGGGTTGAACTTGGAAAGTAGAAGGCCCACAAAATGAGCAGATACTCAGATCAGCAGTTTACTCATTGCTTTCCTCTGCATCAATTTTCACGTCTTTAAAAATCCATGCCCTTCTTGCTGCATAGGGAGGTTGAGGTGCTAAGGTAAATCTTCAAAGATCAACATTACAAAGTGATTTTTTTCTTTGTGAGCGACATTATTGGCTACCCAGCATGTCTGTTCTTAACTTTCCTTAGATTAGATTACAGCTCACTTTTGTCCCCTAAATTGTGCATGCTATCTCCTTTTTATTACTGACATTGGAATAGGTGAAGTAATAGAAAAAGAAGTTTTATTCTTTACAAGGGGTCTATTGTGGCTTTGCTGCTTCTTATTCTACTCTTCCCAAGTCTTTGTCAAGACTTTGACAGATGGAGATGCAGTACCCACGAGAGATTCTGAGTTGCTCACTGTGATTTATTAGATGACTGACTTTTCATTTATTTGAGAAAGTCCTGGAAATGGCAAGAGAAGACAAACCACATGAAAGCCTGGGAGCTGCCAGCCACTGAAACATAAAACATGTTCAGAAGGGATTCCATCTGATACCACAGGTGTATCTCATAAATCGATAAATCGAACTTCATCAGAATTAAAATGTTCTGATCTTTAAGAAGTCACTTTTTAAAAAATGAGAAAAAGAAGCAAGCCAAAGATGGGGATAAATATTTGCAGAACCACAGATCTGATAAAGAAGATGTGTCCAGAATAAAGAACTCTTGAAAATCAATATTAAGCAATCAGCCCAATTGAAAAATTAGCAAAAACTTTGAGTAGACACCTCATCAAAGAAGGTATACAAATGACAAACAAGTATAAGAAAATGCTCAATATCATCAGTCAATAGGGAAATGCAAATTTAAACCACGATAAGACACCGCTGTATTAGAATGGCAAAAAACCAAACCAGGAGTTCCCGTCGTGGCTCCATGGTTAACAAATCCGACTAGGAACCATGAGGTTGAGGGTTTGATCGCTGGCCTGGCTCAGTGGATTAAGGATCCGGTGTTGCCATGAGCTGTGGTATAGGTCACAGATGCGGCTCGGATCCTGAGTTGCTGTGGCTCTGGTGTAGGCCAGTGGGGCTACAGCTCGGATTAGACCCCTAGCCTGGGAACCTCCATATGCCACGAGTCTGGCCCTAAAAGGTCAAAAAGACAAACAAACAAACAAACAAAAAAACTAAACCAAACCAAAACAGAACTGACATTATTAAGAGTTGGTGAATCAGTGGAGCAACTGGAGCTGTCATACACTGTTGGTGCAAGATGGCACTGCCACTGAGCAGTTTCTTGTGAAGATAAACATACACTTTCCCATACAACCCAGCAATCCTACACCTATGTATACATCCAAGTGGAATGAAAACTTATGTTCACACAAAAATCTGTACATGTCAATGGTGGCTTGTTTTTTCTTTGCCCAAAACTGGAAGCAGTCCAAACATCCATGAACTGGTGGGTATGTAATCAGTCTGTGTACACCCATACATTGGCATTCTGTTCAGCAATAAAAAGGAATGAGGGGCTGAAACAGAGGCAACATGAATGAATCTTTACTCTTATTTAGCTCTCAACCCAAATATTATTTTCTTAGAAAAACATCCCTACTCCCAGGAGATCTCTCACTGTAACTTAACTATCATTTATAGCACTCATCATGTTTTGTAATGATACATTTCCTTGTGAGATTATTATTTAATGCCTGTATTCATACTGGACCACAAGTTCCAGATGATAGAGAAAACCTCAGTTATTGTTCATTATTACACCTCGAGCAACTAGAATAATATCTGACCTCTGTGGGTGCTTGGGAAATATTTCTGGAATGATTAGTGAATGAAACAAATTGCTCTTGTTATATACCTATTATGTATTAATCTGTTTTTCACTGGACTCTAAATCAGGTGGAATTTTTTATTAGATTTTAGATCCAGTGTTACTTTGGTATGTAATGGGTTATTATTAGAAGATCTGAAGAAGAGCTAAAAGGTACTCCCAAACTAAAAAAATTTAACCAAAATACTGAGATGATCCCTTAAGAGGGTAACAAGAATTTTACCTTCTACCTGTGAAGCAATCAAGACCATATTTCTTTTTTCTCTTTCTTAAAGGACCACACTTATGGCATATGGAAGTCCCCAGGCCAGGGGTTGAATTGGAGCTGTAGCTTCGAGCTGCATCTGCGACCTACACCACAGTTCACAGCAATCCTGGATCCTTAACCCACCGAGCAGGACCAGGAATCAAACCCACATCCTCAAGGATACTAGTCAGGTTCAAACCACAGGGCCACATCAGGAACTCCAAAACCATATTTCAATGGTCACAGCTAATTAGAAAACAAAATAAAAAATAGCTCAATATGAATTATTAGAGTTTTTTATTTTAAAATCATTTAGGATTTAGTAGGAATAATGATGTAATCTTAGATGATAACATTGAACAGGCAAAATCTTTTTTACTAAGTTGTTACCCTTCAAAAATAATGGTTGGGAGTTCCCTTGTGGTGCATCAGGTTAAGGATCCAGCATTGTCACTGCAATGGCTCGGGTCATTGCTATTGGTTCGGGTTCCATCTGCGACCTGGGAAGTTCCCAGCAGTCTGGATCCTTTGACCTACTGCACTGGGTGGGGGGATCGAACCTGAGCCTCTGCAGTGACTGGAGGGTCTGAAGTTGGATTCTTAACCCACTGCTCCACCACAGGAACTCCACCCCAATTTTAGTTAACCTAGTAGCCCCCCCCCCACCCCGAGTAGCTTCTGTGGTTAGAGGACATCACTCTACACGGCCTAGAAGTCATACCAGGTTTCCTTAGAAGAGTGATGCTCCGACTCTCCCAGACAAGCCTTTCACACCTCTGCCTTCTCCCCGGCACCCAGCATCCCTCCCCCTCCCAACTGGAGACCACACCCTGAAAGACTGAGATCACAGGAACTTCCAGGGGGACCCTTATCCTCCCACTCCCAAGGTTCCCAGTCTCCCAGACACCCTGCTACCCTCCCTACTCGGGCCAGCTCCTTCCACCCACTTGGGTTCCTCGGTCCCAGATCCTGAAGTGAGGATTTGGGTGAAGCAATTTGATCAGATGCCCCCAGGAGAAACCAGGAATGGGCCAGGGAAGGTGGAACCAGGATGGGGAGAAACCATCCAGGGTGCAATTTTACATGAAACCGCATGGAGCATGGCTGAAGTTTGATCTTGCAGAACTCCAGAGTGGCACTCACATCTTAGATTTGTCCTGAAGGCCTGGGAGCTGGACTCTCACAGCCCTGACTTACCAGCCACTGGCCAAGCTCTGCTGCTGCTGGTGGCCCTGCAGCCTGGGGCCGGCTCTGCAGAAGGATCAGAAGGTGCAGGCCTTCAGAAGCAGAAGCACACTGATATAGATACAGAATCAATCCTTTATGGAATGTACTGGGCCATGATAAGTTATGGATGACCCAGGGTTTGTCTGTGTCTACCACAAGAGCGGAGATACGCAGGTGAAGAGGGGTGGAGACTCAACAGCAAACAAAACAAAAAAGCAGAACAAAGGACACCCAAAAAAGCAGAACAAAGGACACCGGAGAACCTACATTTTTCCCAAGCAGTGCAGCTCCCTTCGCTTTCAGGGCTTCCTGAGTCAGCCAGGGGCTCGCCACCTCCACGCCGCCCTCCCCATCCACACCACCTCAATTAGCCCAGTGTCCGCCTTCTAGAGCCAGTGGATAAACCAAGAACAGCAGAGAAGCAGAGCTAGTCCACACAACCGCAGCCAGAGCAAGCAGAGCACCACACTTGACAGCCTGGCCCACAGCGAGTGCCCCCTGCAGTCTATGTCCTGAGGTGCTGAGAGCACCGGGGTCCCAGGCCAGAGCTCCAGGTTCCAGTCTCAGCTCTGCCACTTGGGAGCTGTGTGATCTGCAGTGAGTTGCTGAAGCCCTGTGCCTCGAGTTTCATCATCTGTCAAAGGGGGAGAATACTAGTACCCACCCCTTGGGGTGGCTGTGGGGTAAAAGGGGTTAAAGTGCTTACAGTAGTGCCTGCTATTTACTGAGCCATTTTAACCTAATTTTACCTAATTTGAAAAACTAGAATTTTTTTAGCTAATTTTAACCTTAATTTTGAAAACTCAAGTTTTTACCTAGTTAAAAAAACTCAAACGCATTACTTCTCTCTCGTATTCTTGACATGGATTTATCGTGGGATTCTGGTATAATACAATGTTCTCAAAAAACATCAAAATCAAGGTGGTGGTCAGAAACCTTACATATAAGGCTCATACGTGATGCTCCTAGCAGGATACACACTCTTCTAAAATGTATGTGGGAGAAAACTATAAGAATTTCAAAATCAAACAAAAGCTACATGTTGAGATACATTATGTCTGTTGGTCTAAACTTCTAAAGGCATATTTTTGTTCCCCAAGTGAATGTAAAATATATTTCTGCCCACACTCCTCCAATCCTTAAGTAGCCAAGGAATTAGATCTTTATCAAAGATACTGCCTTTGAGCAATAAAAATGGTACTTTGCTCATCAAGGGTCCTTAGAGGACAGCGTCTCATCCATCACAGGAGATAACGCTGAGAACAGGGATGATTGTGTCATTGCTCACTTCTCCCCACTGTATCTTTACGTCTTTAGCAAATTTACTTGCATCCAAGTATTAATTTCTTCCAAATATTAATTTTGCCTAATAGTCTGGTTATCCTATTATTTTTATAATATTACTTTTTCTAATTTTATATTTAGCACATATGCATACTAGACATGTTTTTGTTGCTGTGGGTTTTTTTTTTTTTTTCCCTGCTTTTGAGGGCTGCACCCACAGCACATGGAAGTTCCCAGGCTAGGGGTCGAATGGCAGCTACAGCTGCTGGCCTATGTCACAGCCACAGCAAGATCCAAGCCGCATCTGCAACGTACACCACAGCTCACGGCAACGCCAGATCTTTAATCCACTGAGAGAGGCCAGGAATTGAACCCACAACCTCATGGATACTAGTCGGGTTGGTTACCTCTGTGTCACTACGGGAACTAGACATGTTTTATTTCCTTCCTCCAATCCACTCTCCTTCTGGCCACAGCCCCATAATGGAAGTATCAAGAAAGTATTTCTCAACTCATTGGTACTGATGATGCTATTTGTAGAAGTTCCATCTGCTTTTGGCATGTGGCCTTTTCTTACATTTAATGTTCAGAAAAATGGCAATAACTTTATTCGTGGGATGTGAGGGTGAAGCAATTGTATTTTCATGAAAGTTGGCAAAAGATATATCTTGCATGTCAGGCCTGACGTCATATCAACCCAGATTCCCATGATAAATCTCTGTCCAGAATATCAAAGTGGGAGTTCCCACTGAGGCTCAGTGGTTAATGAATCCGACTAGGAACTGTGAGGTTGCGGGTGCAATCCATGACCTCGCTTAGTGGGTTAAGGATCCGGCGTTGCCGTGAGCTGTGGTGTAGGTCGCAGATGCGGCTAGGATCCCATGTTGCTGTGGCTGTGGTGTAGGCTGGCAGCTACAGCTCTAACTGAACCCCTAGCCTGGGAACCTCCATGTGCCGTGGGTCCGGCTCTGGAAAAGACAAAAAAAAAAAAAACCAAAGAAACAAAAAACCAAAGTAGTGAATTCTAGTTTTTTAAATTGGGTAAAAACACATCTGCACATACAGTAATAGTGCTTAGTAAACAGCAGACATGAAAGTAAAATTGCTTTACTTTAACTTTTACCCCACAGCCACCCCAAGGGGTGGATACTAGTATTCTCCCCCTTTGACAGATGATGAAACCCGAGGCACAGGGCTTCAGCAACTCACTGCAGATCACACAGCTCCCAAGTGGCAGAGCTGAGACTGGAACCTGGAGCTCTGGCCTGGGACCCCGGTGCTCTCAGCACCTCAGGACATAGACTGCAGGGGGCACTCGCTGTGGGCCAGGCTGTCAAGTGTGGTGCTCTGCTTGCTCTGGCCGCGGTTGTGTGGACTAGCTCTGCTTCTCTGCTGTTCTTGGTTTATCCAGTGGCTCTAGAAGGCGGACACTGGGCTAATTGGAGCAGTGTGGATGCGGAGGGCGGCGTGGAGGTGGCGAGCCCCTGGCTGACTCAGGAAGCCCTGAAAGCCAAGGGAGCTGTGCTGCTCTGGAGAAGCTTTGGTTCTCCGGTGTCCTGTGTCCTGCTTTTTTGTTTTGTGTGTTGCTGAATTCTCACCGCCCCGCCCCCCGCCAGCCCCCGACCCCTTATCTCTGCTCTCGTGGTGGGTGCAGACAAACCCCAGGTTTTCCTCTATTAAAAAAAATCTGGATGTGAAGTTAGTAAACAATTTACGCGAGTGAACATATGTTCCGGAAGTGGAAACAGCTGGCCCTGGGGAGGCTGGTGGTCATGGGTTGTTTTTATGTGGGGAGTCATTGGAACAGCTCCCAGACCTGGACTGGAGGGTCCCTCTCTGGCTTCTGGGAGCTCCCTCCCCCGACTCCCCACTGCCCTACCCCCCCAACTCCCTTCCCCTCCTCTTCCCCCTCTCATCCCCACTCCCCTCCCCTTACCTCCCCTCCCCTCCCCCTCCTCTCCTTCCCCTCCTCCCCTCCCCCTCCATCTCTTCTCTCCTTGTCTTCTCCTAGCTTTTCTCTCCATCTGTTTCATTTCTTTCTGTTTGTTCTCTATGGTTGAGAAGCTCAAAGCTTTCCTTCCCAGACTCCTCTCCCTCCCTTTGGAGAAGATGAGTAGGGTACACACAGGCGGGAAAGAGGGCAGCGGGCTCTGCGGCCCAGGGAGTCTGTGTCCCAAGGGATAACGACCTGAATCCTCTCTCTGGGAGGGGTTGCCAGGGGACAGCCAGGCCCTGGAGGGCAGCACCCAGGCAGGGGAAGCCCTGGCAAGGACAGAGTCAAGGCCGTGAGAGCCCTTTGTAGGTGGTGCTGGAATAGTGTGGAACCAACTAAGTGATTCCCTTTTTTTTTTTGTCTTTTTGCCATTTCTTGGGCCGCTCCCATGGCATATGGAGGTTCCCAGGCTAGGGGTCGAATCGGAGCTGTAGCTGCCGGCCTACACCAGAGCCACAGCAACCCAGGATCCAAGTCGCATCTGTGACCTATACCACGGCTCACAGCAACGCTGGATCTTTAACCCACTGAGCAAGGCCCGGGATCGAACCCGCAACCTCGTGGTTCCTAGTCGGATTCGCTAACCATTGAGCCACGACGGGAACTCTGCGATTCCCTTTTTATTAATGATAACAGTGACAGTATTAACATAGCAAAGGTAGCAGACATTTATGCAGTACATAGGACACTCCGGCTGCTATTCGAAGTGCTTCAGATATGTTAACTGTTTTCTTCCTCCTAACAGCCCTTTGGAGTAGGTGTTACTATTATTATCTCTGTTTCACAAATGAGGAAACTGAGACACAGAGAGGTTAAGTAACTTGCCCAAGGCACACACAGCTAGTAAGCAGCAAAGCTGGGATCCAAACCCAGGCAGTGGGGCTCCAGAGGCAGAGCAGCAGAGTTTAAAGACAGCCCATTCTTGTGCCTTACATCATGGGAAAACAAACAAGTGATCCGACAGCTGGCACATTTGCTCCATATGAGTGCTTGTGGCAAACACATTGAAGTGGTGGTGCCTAATGGGATTTTGATGTTCTCTAATTCTTCTGATAGTTTCACACATGATCCTGCGGCTGGATAGAGAACTGTTAGTGAAGACATCCTGTGTGCACGTGTGTATCCTTTGGGTGTTCTGCCAGGCTTAGCAATCAGAAACACAAATTATCGATTCATTTATTCAATCATCTGTGACTTGTCTACTCTGTGTCGGACACGGGGCCAGGTTGTAGGTGTGTAGAGAGAAAAGACTGGGTCCAGTTGAGAAATAAATGATCTTCATTTATTATACATCTAAGGCACATGAAGATATAATAATGTGGTTTGAGAACAACTATCGAAAGAGATAAGCGCTACGTGAAAGATGCTAAGAGAATGTTCCATCGCTCTGGCAGGCACGGCTGAGGCTGTCGAGGGGAGCTATCAGGAATGTCTTTCTGGGAAAGGTGGTGTTTGTGGCTCATCTTGGCGGATGAGGAAGCGTTGACTTAGTGAACATAGAAGCATTTCCTCTCCCAGGATGCAGCCCCATGATATGCCGTGGTCCTTGTGGGGACGCATCAGATGGGTCATGCTCCTTGGCTTGTCATCTGTCCTGTGAGTGAATCGGCACATTCATTTTCCTCTTGATTGACACAATCCTCCCCCCACAAGGGTGGCAAATGAACAGCGTACTGGACGAGTTCCCATTGTGGCTCAGCAGTAACGAACCAGACTAGCATCCATGGGATGGGGATTTGATCCCTGATCCCACTCAGTAGGTTAAGGGTCGAGTGTTGCTGTGAGCTTGGCATAGGTCACAGATGTGGCTTGGATCCTATGTTGCTGTATCTGTGGTGTAGGCTGACAGCTGTGGCTCTGATTCGACCCCTAGCCCCAGAACTTCCATATGCCACTGGTGTGGTTCTAAAAAGACAAAAAAAAAAAAAAAAAAAAAGGTGTACTGGACAGTGTCATGAAATGCTTTTCAAGGTCAGTTAATGAAAAAAATCCTAGTTACTGCCCATTATGGGCTGAGTTTCATCCCCTCCGAATTCATACATTGAGAGTTCCTGTTGTGGCTGAGCAAGTTAAAGCCCTGATATAGTATCCATGAGGATGCAGGTTCGATCCCTGGCCTTGTTCAGTGTGTTAAGGATCCAGCATTGCTGAGTCAATGGTGTGGCTCAGATTGCAGGTTGTCATGGCTGTGGCAAAGGCAGGCAGCTGCAGCTCCAATTTGACCCCCAGCCTGGGAACTTCCATATGCTGTAGAAGTGACTTTAAAAAGAAAAAGAAAAAAGAAAAAAATCATAAATTGAAGCCTGAACCCCTAGTCCCTCAGAATGTGACTGTATTTGGAGATAGGGCCTTTCAAGCAGTTATTAAGCTAAAATCAGGTCAGAAGGGTGAGCCCTAATTCAACATGACTGGTGTCCTCATAAGAAGAGATTAGGACACAGGCATGCACAGAGGAAAGATCATGGGAAGACAGAGAAGAAGGTGCCCATCCACAAGCCACGGAGCAAGGAAACCACCCCTGCTGACACCTTGATCTTGGACTTCTAGCCTTCAGAACGTGCCCAGGTGAATGTCTGTTGTTTCCATGTCCTGGCTGTTGTGAATAGTGCTGCAGTGAACATGCAGGTACATGTGTTTTTTTCAAGGAAAGTTTTATCTGGATATATGCCCAAGAGTGGGATTGCTGGGTCATATGGTGGTTCTATATATAGTTTTCTGAGGAAGCTCATACTGCTTTCCATAGTGGTTGTACCAATTTACAGTCCCACCAACAGCATCCGTCTGTGCTTTCTCCACACCCTCTCCAGCATTTGCTATTTGTAGGCTTATTAATGATGGCCGTTCTGACCCATGTGAGGTGGTACCTCATAGTAGTTTTGATTTGCATTTCCCTAATAATTAGTCCATTAGTGATGGACTGGGAGTCTGGGGCTAGTGATGCACACTATTGCATTTGGAATGGGTAAGCAATGAGATCCTGCTGTATAGGACAGGGAACTGTATCTTGTCACTTAGGATGGAACATGATGGAGGATAATGTGAGAAAAAGAATGTAGATAAGTATGTGTGACGGGGTCACCTTGCTGTGCAGTAGAAATTGACAGAACATGGTAAACCAACTATAATGGAAACAATAAAAGTCATTTTTTAAAACAGCTCTGCTGTTGAAGCCACCTGCTCTGCAGTACTGATTGCTGTTGTCCTCAGAAACCAAAGCACTTCCTCATCCCCTCTAGCCTGAGCTGAAGGAAGTCTCCTTCACTGGATCAGAGTCTACAGAGAAGGCCCTGGTTGAAAGCCCCAGGGTTGGTAAATGGGAGATTCAGAGGCGAGAACGTCAGAGTTCCTTGTGGAAGCAGCACAGAGAAGGGACATTGGCCTCTGGCGTGATGTCACATCCAGAAGGCCATAAGCAGGGTCTTCCTCTTAGTTCTACTTGGCTAAACGTTTTAACAAGAAGAGAGTTCACAAATGGCACGTGCCCAGCACACGTGTTCTGTTGAACTTGGGATGTCCTGGGTAGCAGGATTCCCGAGCCCTGTCAATTTGTATACAAATTAAGTTCCACATTCCATCAAAAAAATTTTTTCCAGAGGACGATTTTAATTTCCTTATGGAGAGCAGATAGACAGACCCTTAGAATCTGAGAAATTTTCTAAAGTATTCTAATCCTTGAGCAAATTGAGCAATTGAGTAAGCTGAAATTTTTATTTTCTAAAACACTAAACAAGAGAACTGTGCTCTTTTTTCCAAACTAGCATGAGTCAGAAGTTGAATATAAGAAATTCGCCCCAAGTGCCCCCCACCTCCGCAAATTATTTCTAGTAATAAAAAACTAGCAGATTGGGAGTTTTCTTGTGGTGCAGTGGGTTAAGTAACTGGCGTTGTCACTGCTGGGGCTCAGGTCACTATTGTGGCTCGGGTTCAGTCCCTGGCCTGGAAGCTTCCACATCACATGGGTGCAGTAACCAAACCAAACAAAACCAAACCATCTAGCAGATAGGTCAAAGGTGCTTTTAGCTAGAAATTCCATGTAATTACAGTGGTAATATAATTTATCTTTCAAACTAGGACATTTTTCAGAGTGAACGAAAACATTTAAAAATCACGCCAGGGTAAAGTCAGACTCCAGGGTTCTTCTGAACAAATATACAGTGTGTGTACTAGACAAATATTTTTGTCCTAGCTACAGCTGTCACTGAGAAACCTTCCAGGCTTTATCTCATTGTTTGTTAAATCTTAAAAATCACAACGCATTTATTCCTTTAGACAAAGCCATTTATATAAGCTCATGATGTCATTTAATTTCAATGTTTCTTTTTTTTTCGTCTTTTATTTTTATAGGGCCATGCCCGAGGCATATATGGAGGTTCCCAGGCTAGGGGTCCAATCAGAGTTGTAGCTGCTAGCCTACACCACAGCCACGGCAACGTAGGATCTGAGCCGGGTCTGTGACCATAGCTCACAGCAACACTGGATCCCACTGAGCGAGGCCAGGGATCGAACCTGCAACCTCATGCTTCCTAGTCAGATTTATTTCCTCTGCACCATAATGGGAACTCCTAATTTCAATATTTCTGAAAGCTTTGCCACATGAAGAACTGCAGGTTTGGGCACCCACATCTGAATGCATCATGTGGGCTACAGTTCTGCTGACTAATGAAGCAGCGAATGTATCAGAAAGAGCGGAGTCCATGTTCCCTTCGTGGCTCAGTGGTTAACGAACCCGGCTAGGATCCATGAGGATGCGGGTTTGATCCCTGGCCTCAGTCAGTGCGTTAAGGATCCGATGTTGCCATGAGCTGTGGCGCAGGCGCAGGTAAAGGCGCTAGTTGTTCTCTGATTCGTGCCCAGCGCTGGAGAATTAAAATGACTCTGGCTCGGATTGTCAGTGTCAGAAAGTGAGACACATGAACACGGGGAGATCGCAACTAGGCCCTTTACTTCTGCACAAGGGCACAGGTGCTCTGATCCGGCGTTGCTGTGGCTGTGGTGTAGGTTGGCAGTTGCAGCTTCTATTTGACCCCTAGCCTGGGATCCTCCATATACAGCAGGTACAGCCCTAAAAAGCAAAAACAAAAAACAAAAAACAAAAAAACAAATAAAAAAAAATCCAGAAAGAAAGAGGGGCTGCTGATAGAAGCTAAGTGGCTCAAGTAACCCCGCCATGGTCCTTCCCTAATGCTGCTCTAAATTTCCGCCATCCTTACGTGAATCTAAGGCTAGGGAAGAATAGGCATAGTGACAAAAAAAATAAAAGACACATTGACAACAAGATTGGCATGAACCTGAAATGTTGAAATTCTTTAGACATGAAAATAGGAAGCCTACCGGATCACCCCAGTGACTCACCTTAGCAATAGCTACCTTTGCAATGACTTTTTAAGACAGAACTCTATAGTGTCGACTGAAAAAAAATTACAACCTGAAAGTTTAAAGTTCAGTTTTATTTGGGGTGAAGTTAGGACTTAAGCCTGGGAGATACACACATATAAAATAAATATACAGAGAATCCGCTCCAAGGAGGACCCCCCCCGCCGGGGGGGGGGTGCTAGGATATATGAGATTTTCAACCAAAAGACTCATCTAGTAGTAGTAGGTAGTAGGAACAAAAGACTTACAGATAACCAATTTGCAGAAGATTTACGGAAACCTGCTTGCTATGGGAAGGTGTAAAGGTCTGGGCTTCCCGGAGTCTCTCCTTTGATATGCATCTCAGCTGTGCACCAGTCTTTGTTTATTTTCTGAGTTCCCTCAGGGCTCACTGGCCCAGCCTAGGATGTGACTGTTCTCAAAGATGACCTGGCATCTTTTGTTTTGCCCACTTAACTACAGCCCAGGAGGCAGTATTTCAGACAGCTCTGAAATGCTGCCCCAAAGAGGAAACAGGGGAATATCAAGATATAAGTCATAGGAATTCCCACCCTGGCTCAGTGGTTAACGAATCCGACTAGGAACCATGAGGTTGCAGGTTCCATCCTTGGCCTCGCTCAGAGGGTTAAGGATCCGGTGTTGCTGTGAGCTATGGTGTAGGTTGCAGACACGGCTCGGATCCCACGTTGCTGTGGCTCTGGCGTAGGTGGGTAGGGAACCTCCATATGCCATGGGAGCGGCCCAAGAAATGGCAAAAAAAAAAAAGACACACACACACAAAAAGATATTAAGTCATAAAGGTGATGGGGGAGGTGCATGCAGCCAGGCACATGTCTTACAGAAGTTTGCTGCTGGTCCTACGAAGGTTACTGCTAGTGCCAGACATCAATTATCATTGATGGATTTTAGTGTTTTTCTAGATACGAGGAGATGCGAGAATTGGGCTCATAAAATCTTCTCCTAAAAATATCTATCTGAAGACCTGTTCTTCCAGCTTTCCTAGAGCACAGAGTGCCTCACTCCTGGTCTCCACCCTGAGCTCCACTCGGGGTGCTGTGGGTCAGCAGCTGCAGGGGCTCATGTTTTACTCCATGCAGAGGCTGATGGCAAGTGCCAAACTTCCCTTCACAGGATGGGATTTGTTCATGGATTCCCAATGCATAAGCCACAGAAGTTTATCGTAAAAGTTGGAAATGACACTTTTCATCCTCCAGAATGGCAAAAATTAAAGGTGCCATATTAATTAGTGATACAGAGGCTATCAAGAAATGGACACCTATATGGTGTATGAACTGTTCCAACCAGGTTTTTAAAAACTAAACTTCAAAACTGAGGTGTGGTTTACTTAGCAAAAATCCACCCACTTGAAGTGTACATTCTAATGTACACACACAAATCCCCACCACAATCACAGAGAGCATTTCCACTACTCCCAAAATGTTCCCTGTGGCCCGTTCTAGTTCATTCTCCCAGTCCTCCAACCATTGATCCACTTTCTGTCCCCATAGATTAAACTTATATTTTCTAGAATTTCATAAAAATGAAATCATACGTATGTATTCTTTCATGCCTTGCTTCTTGCCCTCACTGTCTGGGTCTAATGCTTTTAAGATGTATCTTTGTTACTGCATGCACCCTTGCTTTTCATTGATGAGTAATGATCCACTGCACAGAAAAGCCCCAAGGTGTGGATCCCTTACCTGGGGATAGACTTTTGGGTTGTTTCTAGTCTTTGCAAATTATGGTCAGAGCTGCTGTGAACACCTGTGTACAAAGTCTTTGTGTGGAATGAAGTTTTCATTTCTCTTGGGTAAATATTTATGAAGGTTCACGTTTTGTGATGGTTAATTTTATGGGTCAATTTGACTGGCTACGAAGTGCCCAGATTAGACGTTATCTCTGGGTTGTCTGTGAGGCTGTTTCTGGAGGAGATTAGCATTTGAATTAGTGGGTTTGCAGCACAGATTGTCCCTCTGGGTGTGGGCGGTCATCATCCAACCTGCTGAACAAAAGACAGAGGAAGGAGCAATTCGAACCCTTTTTCTGCCTCACTGTCTGAGCAACGGTGACATCTCATCCCACCTCCTCCAGCCTTGGGACTGCAACTGCATTTTCCGGTTCTCTGGCCTTTGGACTTGGGCTCAATAGTACCACCGGCTTTCCTGGGTCTCCAGCCTGCCTACAGCTGATGGTGAAACGCCTCAGCCTCCATAATTGCTCGAGCCAATGCCTCATTTTATATATATAATGTATAAAATAAGTCTATATACAATTTATTTGTATGTAAATAAACAACCTGAAAGTTTAAAGTTAAGTTTTATTTGGGGTGAACTTAGGACTTAAGCCTGAGAGACACACACATATAAAATAAATATACATATAGTTTATGTTTTTGAGAAACAGAAATTTTAAATTTTGATTAACTTAATTTTGGTTGCATGGTTAAATTTTATTTGAATGATCATATATATAATATATATGATATATTATATATTTTTTCAGATATATATATTAAGTGCTCTCATAGCACTTAGCAAATGCATCAGTACATATACATGTAATAGTTTGTGTCCTGTGTCTTCCTTTCTTTTATTGCTTTGCCTTTTCCATTAGGATTACGAATACCTGGAGTTGATTTTTGCGTATGGTGTGAATTAGGGGTCAAATTCCTTTTTTTTTCCCCCTTAAGAATATCTAACAAACAAGAACAATTTACCGAAAAGACCATTCTTTTCTCTAACTGAACTACAGTGTTTGCTTTCTTATTATTGATTTGTAAAAGTTCTTTATATATTCTAGATGCAAACGCTTTCCTAGCTATATGTATTGAGAACATTTTCCTCCCAGTCTGGCATTTATCTTTATATTTTTTCAACAATGTCTTTTGAAAAGCAGAAGTTTTTCAATTTGATGAAGTCTAATTTATCAATTTTTCCTTTTATGATTTTATTTTTTTGTCCTAAGAAATCTTTGCCTAATCCCTGATCACAAGGATTTCCTCCTCGCTCTTTTTTGTGGAATTTTTACAGTTTTAGGTTTTTTTATATTTAGTTCTATGATCCATTTTGAGTTAATTTTTGTGTCTGGTGTAAAATGAGACAAAATTCAATTTTTTATTGTTATATATTTTTAAATTAATAGACAATTTTTAGAATAGATTTAGGTTTACAGAAAAACTGAGTAGAAAGTTCTCATATAGTCCATGCCTGGGTTTCCCCTGTTATGAGCATCTTCCAGGCCTAGGTTTTGTTTGTTACAACCAATGAACCAATATTGACACATTATCATTAACCAAGTCCAGTTTATTCCGAGAGCCCCAGTTGTCACCTAGTGTCTTCGTGGGACCCTGGGTTGGGTCTGTTCAGGATGCCATCCACCCCATTTCTTGAATTGTCATGTCTCTTTAGTTTCCTCTTGGCTACGACAGTATCTCAGACTTTCCTGTTTTTGATGACTTTGGCCTGTGGTTTATTTATCCCCTTTAGCCCTGATCAGCTCCCAGTCGATCAGCTCCCAGTCCTGAATGTTCTCCATCAAACAATGGATTGCTCTTGGGTCTGCTCAACCTTTTGACTTGGTGGGTCTGACAGAACCTTGCTCTTGTTGGGCAGCTCTAAACACATGGACAATTGATGGCTCACGGTCAAATCTTTACCAGCGGCAAGTGGCACACCAGGACATGGCTCTCCAATGCTGTAGGATTTTCCCCTGTAGGAGATGTGGTCCTCCCAAAGTCTAGGGTCTATGCTGAGATTCCTCTATTGGGCTTTGCCATCCACCCCACACAGTGACTTCCCACCATAGATGCCTTCACTACTTGGTGTCTGCTGGATCCAACGGCCTGAGCATCAGTCTGCAATTACATGAACCTCTTTCCTGCTCTGGGCCTGATTCAGATCTTGCTGCCTCTCATAACACTTAGTAAATGGGTCAGACGTCATTCTCAAGTATGAAAAATGCTGGTTCCAGAGCCAGAAGCAGGCTACCAAGAATTGTGTTTCCTTCTTGGTGCTGAGAAGAAACAGATGCAATCATTTGCCCTTTAATCTGAGGGAAGGTCCTGGGATGTCCCTACACACTTCCCTGATGTGACAGGTCCCTGAATCTTCAGTTTACGTCCCACTTTCAAGGGGCACCCCAAGATCTTCAGCCTGCCAGCCACTTCTTACTCATCTGGTTAGCAGAAGCTCACTGGTGGCATGGACTAGTGAGACAGTCTACGGAACGTCCTGTCCGGGTAGTTAGGTGCCTGTGAGCATGTTGTGACAGATGGCAGGAGAGGTAACATTGCTCTGGGCGACACTGTAAATGTATGCTCTCGTCTGTCCTGTATGAATGAGAACAGTTTCCAATGATGTTCGCCCTGTCTGATAGGAGTGGAAAAGTCACCGTGCATTCATTCACCAACCATGGCTGTCTCCCATAGGCCTGAGGCTCCAGCAAAGACCCTACTTCTGGCATTGCAGGTGCAGCTGGGGAGGAAGGAGAGGGAGTGGGGCAGAAAATGAGATCAGCAATGTACCTTGGTGCCAGATTACAAATGGGTCTGAAGGGACCGCAGTGGACGTGGGCTTTAGCCTGAATGCCTGGAGGAGGTTTGAAAGCAACATATTCTCTCCGTGCTTCTTTCAACCAGAAAACTGTATTCTCTAACATTTAATAGCTTCCAAGTGAACTGCCTCGGTAGGTAGAGTGGGTGCTGGGTGCTGTGATCAAGCTGCCCATCAGGATGGAAACATCCATTCTCCCACCGCCAGCAGTGTTGGCTGCTGAAGCCTCACAGCTATGTTCCAACTGCCATTATTTTCAGCATAGAACCTGCACTTTCAACCTTCCATTCCTGTGCCTTTGCTATTCTGGCATATCTCCCTCACTTCCTCCGCCTGGAGAAATTCTATTTATTCCACCAGACTTCCTTCCATGTCTCCTCTCACCCCAGATAGGATTAACTGCTTCCTTCTCCCCCTAGAGTGTTTTGTTCACAGTGTGCGTTTAGGACTTGCAGGGATTCTGGGTACATGCTGCGCTATCCTGTCCTTGGTTCCCCTGTGAACTGTACGCTTGGGACATGGGGCCAGGCTACATCTCATTTGTCTTCATATCACCATAGGTTTGCATAGAGCCTGACACGTGTAGGCATTCCAGGAACAGTAATTGCATTAAATCTGTTATTGAACTGAACCTGAATCTGGTGTTAAGAAAGGGGAGAAAAATCCCATTGTGGATGCACTCGTTTATTCTTTCATAAAATATGTATCTGCTGTCATTTAACAGTGGGCCCAGAGTAGATTTTTTTTGTGTTAATTTTTGTCATTCTGAAGTTGTAAAGTACCCCTGTCATAAACCTCAAGCTTTTCTTTTTCCTTCCATCTGAAATACAACTGTTTCACCATGAATGCCCCTGACTCTGATACCTTTAAAACAACATAATTTTGTGTGTGTGAGCTTGTATTGTATTTAGAAACTCCCAGACACCCTTTTAGTGTATAGTCTATCTTTTAGATAAAGGAATTATCTTTTATCTTCTAGCATTGACCTCATAGTAATTAAAGCAACAGGAGTTCCCATTGTGGCTCAGCGGAAACGAATCTGACCAGCATCCATGAGGATGAAGTTTTGATCCCTGGTCTCCATCAGTGGGTTAAGGATCTGGTGCTGCCATGAGCTGTGGTGTAGGCCGCAGACGTGGCTTGGATCTGGCATTGCTGTGGCTCTGGGGTAGGCCAGCGGCTGCAGCTCAGATTAGACCCCTAGCCTGGGAACCTCCACATGCTGCAGGTGTGGCCCTAAAATGACAAAAGACAAAAAAAAAAAAAAAGAATAATTAAAGCAACAAAAAAAAAATGGTGCTGAGAGCAAAGACATTTTTCTTTATAGTTTCAAAATTACAATCTGATTTTTAGTTTAATGCACACCCTAATTCCTTCTAAATTTTGATTGAGGCATGAACAATTTACTGCCAGGGAGAGTAGGGGTTTGACACATGTTCACATCTTTTCAGCAGCAAATGTTCAGTGGAAGGATTTCCAAACTGAAGTTCCCAGCGCTTTACCATTAAAAAAAATGTGGAGTTCCCGCTGTGGCACAATGGGATTAGCGGCATTTTGGGAGCACTGGAATGTAGGTGTGATCCCCTGTTAAGGATCCAGTGTTGCCACAGCTGCAGCTTAAGCCACAACTTTGGCTTGGATCTGAATCCTGGCCTGAGAACTCCATATGCAGTAGGGCAGCCAAAAAAAAAAAAAAAAAAAAAAATGTGAACCACAGATTGAGCTACATGTATCATCTGATTTGTATCGTCTGCATCATGGACCAAATGTGTGCATTTTAGACAAGAAACAGCACACGTAACCAAGCTAAAACATTTGCTCGCGGTATTAGTTAGATCCAACTTACCACCAACTTTAAGGTTCCAAATCACAGCGGTGCAAAAACAATAGGAGAGTATAGAACGCATCTCTCCTTCATGCAAAAGTCTGAGTGTAAGATGTCCAGGGCTTTTATGGCAGCTCTCAAATCATCTGGGCCCCAGGTGTCTCCAACTTTCTGTTCAACCAACTCAAGAATCTCACCCTCATTCTTAGGGTCCAAGATGGAGCACTGGCCATCCTGTCTGCATGAGAAAGACGAATGGGTAATGAAGAGAAGAAGCGTCCACTGTCCCCATCCACCCTTTTTTAGGGCTGCACCTGTGGCAAGTGGAGGTTTCCAGGCTAGGGGACCAATGGAGCCATAGCCAGGCCGGCCTACCCCCACGGACACAGCAACGGGGGATCCAAGCTGTGTCTGCGACCTACACCACAGCTCACGGCAACACAGGATCCTTCATCCACCTAGAGGGGCCAGGGATCGAAATCACATCCTCATGGATACCAGTTGGGTTCATGAACCATAGATGGGAACTCCCACTATTCTTTTTAAGGACTTTTCCTGAAACTTGTAGATATCCGCTTCTCTTATCCCATTGGCTGGAATTTAGTTCTGTGGCTGGAAACAGCTGCCAAAGGAGACTGGCAAATACAGTCTATATTTAGCATGGCCATGTGCCCAGCTGTGGACTGGTGGTCCTATCACTGAAGAAAAGGGGAAAATAATCCGTTGGAGACCACTGTGTCTTTGTCCTATGCATACACCAAGGAGAATGATCAGATGCTATTTTGCAAAGGCGTAAATTGGAGGATTCAGGCTCCGGGGAGGCTGTCTTTGTCTTCATTTCTTCCACTTGCCCAAACATAATCCCACTTCCATTTCCTGTTTTCGTGTGTGAGGCCATGTGTTTATCAGGGCCTGTACAGCTTGGCAGGCTCATTTCACAGAGGCCTTTGGCTTTTTTTTTTATTCAGGAATGTATCTCATTTGCCCTCCATGAGCTCAGTTCTGAGCTTCGGAATCATTTGGCAACAATACTTTATTTATAAACAATCATTAACCTTTTCTTAAGTGTTTTGTTTTGCGTTAGGGTTGCTAAAACTAAAACACTGGCTTTCTGAGGGTTTAGAAAAATAACACGAGCAAGTTGAGTAAAAGAATTGGGGACATGGGTGGGAGTAGGAAATTAAGGTTAAAAATTGCTGAAATGGTGCTCTTGGAGCTGCTTCCACTGTCAGCGGAGTGAGTTTTTCCATCTCTTTCTCTACAACCTGGAATTTTCATCATTCTCATAAACCACATCAGTGCCTAGAGGTTTGGGGGGGAGAAAATTGCTAAAAGCTTAGCATCATCTCTCATGCTGCAGGAAATACAGGAGAAATTTATTCCTGGCCTTTGGGAGGTGGAGGACTGTCATGGGACGGTCAAGGGTATGGATTTAGTCAGGATAAAATAGGCTATGCTGCAGTAACGAGTGGATGGTGACATTTCAGTGCTTAAACACAACACACATTCACTTCTTACCCAGCTCTCAGTTGCGGGCAGGGCTGGCAGCTGTTCTCCACCTCAACGTGCAGCCATCTGGAGCTCACATCCTTCAAACTGGCTACGGAAGAAGAAGAAAAGGCTGGGGCACAGGAGTTCAGGCACAGGGCAGGAACCAAACAGCACGGTTGACTGAGGCTAGAATGCCTGGTCTCCCTATGTGCCAACGCTGAGAGATGGTGTGGTGGGCACATCACAGTATCTCTGTCACCCTAGGTTTAACTCCCAGGTTTTCTGCTTTATAGAGTTTTATGACCACGGTCAATTCACACGGTTTTTCAGCCTCTGTTGTCTGACATATAAAATATACATAGTAACTGGGTGAAAGTTAAGTGCCTGACATCTAGGTGTCCATGAAATGCTAATTCTCATCTTTTTTTTTTTTTTTTTTTTTTTTGTCCTTTAAGGGCTGCACCCTTGGCCTATGGAAGTTTCCAGGCTAGGGGTTGAATCAGAGCCACAGCTGCTGGCCTACACCATAGCCACAGCAACACGGAATCCGAGCCACATCTGTGACCTACACCATGACTTATGGTAATGCTGGATCCTTAACCCACTGAGCGAGGGCAGGGATCGAACCTGTGTCCTCATGGATACTGGTCAGGTTCGTAACCCGATGATCCATAACAGGAACTTTAATTCTTATCCTTTTATTTAGGGGCATCTACCGTCTTGGAGGCAATAGTTTACATATATGCAAACTAGAAGCATCCCCAGAAATGTCCTGGAAACAGCCCACCTCCAAACCCCTGGGAGTAATAATTGAGATGATGTTTTCTCCCTGCTCACATCCAGAGAAAAACACCAAAAATATGAATCTTGAGGCTGGGCCTAGAAACCATCATTTTATTTTCTCTTCCCAGATTTTTTTTTTTTTTAGTTGTGGTAATATATACATAACATAACCAGCTTAGCCATTTCCAGGCTAACTGGATGTTCAGTGGTGGTGAGTACAGTCGCGTTGATTTGCAGTCACTCTCCAAAAGTCTTTTTGTTTTGCAGTCTAAACACGGTACCCCCTCAACAGCAACTCCCCCTCCTTCCCTGGCCCCTGGCAACCACCCTTCTGGTTTTGGTGAGTTTGACTACTTAGGTACCTCATGTAAGTGGAATAGCACAGTATTCACCTTTTTGTGATTATTATTTCACCTAAAATAATGTCCTCATGGTTCATCCATGTTGTGGCAGGTACTGAAATGTCCTTCCTTTTAATGGCTGAGTAATATTCCACTGTGTGTGTGTGTGTGTGTGTGTGTGTGTGTGTGTGTGTACTTATAGAAATGGATGACCCACATTTTCCTTACACATTCACCTTTGGACACATTTGAGCTGTTTCCACCTTTTGGCTATTGTGAATAATGCTATGAACATGGGGGTACACATATCTCTTTGAGAGCCTGCTTTCAGCTCTTTGGGGTATATCCCCAGAAGTGGAATTGCTAAATCATAAGGTAATTTTATAATTCATGTTTTGAGGAACCAGATGATTCTTCTGCCCATCAAAGATTGAGAAGCATTGGCCTAGAGTCTAAGGAAGAATAGAATCAAGTGCCCGATTGTCCCATCAGGCAGCACATACTCCGGGAGGTTAAGGGGGGAAGAGGGAAGAGGAGAAAGGACTCAGGTGGGAGGAGAGCGTTGCGAAGGAAGCATGAGGGTTGTGAGCAGTGTCGAAGCAGAGGTTGGAATAAAGTGAGATGTGAGGAGAAGCAAGTCGAGGAGGCCATGAAAGCAGCAGGTGCAGGACAGAAAATTCATGCTGAAGCCTCGTGGGAGATGCGATTGTCAGGAGCAGTGGAACCAGATTACCGCAAGCCTTGCAAGCCAGGCAAAGGGATTCAGATTTAATGCAATAGACAATACACAATGCCCGAAGGCTCTGAAAGAGACAGTTGTATGATAATCGCCACGTCATCATGCAGGAAAATTCATATCATCAACAAAATGATATTAAACGTACATTTCTGGATAAATTCCACTGCAATGAGGATTCCAACAAAACTATAGAAACAGTTACCATGGTGTTAAACATTATAAATTAACCTAACTGTACCATCATGGTCTTCCTTTGCCACCAAGGGCTTCTAACTAGCATCTTCCATGATACCTAGCAAATTTTAGATGTTTTATAAACAATGCAAAATGAAAAACCTAGAAAAATGCAAAAAAGCTTTCTGTCTGAATGGGCTCAGTAATATGAAAAAGTGGGTAAGAAAGTACCCTGTTGGAGTTCCTGTCATGGCTCAGTGGTTAATGAATCTGAGTAGCATCCATGAGGACTCAGGTTCAATCCCTCACCTCACTCAGTGGATTAAGGATCCCACATTGCTTGGGCTGTGGTATAGGCCAGCAGCTTCAGCTCCAATTTGACCCCTAGCCTGGGAACCTCCATATGCTTCAGGGGTGGCCCTTAAAAAAAAAAAGGAGAAAGTACCATGTCTTTGGGGTCTTATGCAAAAGCTAGTTAGAGTTGTGGTATTTGAAATTTTTCTGTTATAGGTGCATCACCTATTAGTTGCAATTTTACTTAACCTCCTTATATTGTTTCCTCGTCTCTGAAGTGGGATAATAATGAGACCTAACTCAGAGTTTTCATGATGATTTAATGAGTTAATGCATGTAAAGCACTAAACAGAGGGTCTGATGCTGAATAATAAATGCTATGTTAATGTTATTCCCTGTACTCTTTAAAGAAATAAATGAAGGTTGGAGTTCCCCTTGTAGCTCAGCAGGTTAAGAACCTGACTAGTATCCATGAGGGTGCAGGTTGGATGCTTGGCCTCACTCAGTGGGTTAAGGATCTGGCCTTAGCACAACCTGTGGCCGTAGGTTGCAGATGTGGCTTAGACCCTAAAAGACAAAGAGAAGAAAGAAAGATAAGGAAGGAAGGAAGGAAGGAAGGAAAGAAAGAAGGAAAGAAAGAAGGAAAGAAAGAAAGAAGGAAAGAAAGAAAGAAGGAAAGAAAGAAAGAAAGAAAGAAAGAAAGAAAGAAAGAAAGAAAGAAAGAAAGAAAGAAAGAAAGAAAGAAAGAAAGGATGTGTATACATGTAAGGATAACCTGACCCCCTTGCTGTACAGTGGGAAAATAAAAAAAAAATTATAAAAAAAAAAGAAAGAAAGGATGGAGGGAAGGAAGGAAGAAAGGTAGGTTAAATAATTTCCTTTAAATAATTCTAACAAGGAATCATCAAGTATCAGAAATTTTCCAACTTTCTAATTTGGAGCAAAGCAAACTAAAGCTTTGTTAGTATTGTAAATACTAAGATATTGTTTACAAAATGCCTACGTTTTCCTAGTCCTCAGTAAGATTTCAAAGGCTTCACTTATTTTTTCTACCAGTTCAATATTCCATTTTTTTTATTCCTTTTTTTTTCCCCTGAATTTTCTATGTTCTCTTTTAAAATGTAAGATTTTAAACCATAAGGACCTGGCCAGGAGTGGGAATCAAGGGAAGATTTGGCAGGACTGATAAGTCCTGGGGGGTGGGGACCAAATCTGTTCTGTTTAGAGCTCAGTTTTATGCCTCACCTCCACCTGATGTGTAGCAGGGGACCCACCAAAGGAACAGTGACTTGTGGCTTCCCAGGTCATCCTGCGTCACGACCCATTGGTAATCGCGCTTATGAATTCAAAGGACCACAGAGCAATGTGATGAAGGACAGCAGATCATTGCATGTGGTGGCACTGACAGTGATGACCTCAGGGCAAATTTTGAGGGAAAAGTCTAAGCTGAAAGATTATTATACCTCCAATAACTGTAGAGTTGAATCACTGATGAGCCAAACCAAGCCTGGGGAAACAATGTGGAGATGAAAAGAAAGGGAGCAAGACAGGAGAGGAGAAAAGGTAACTAAAACACACAATAAAAATGATACAGTTTTTCCTTATGATTGCACTCTGGGCACATGCACATGTTGAACAGCAGCAATTTATCAGGGAGAATTACTCACTAAGTACTGGTGGGAGATGTTTCTTGGAAGTAGCATCATTGGGAAATAGTCGAAAGTTTATAATCGAGCAGAGATGAGACATGGTAGTCTTGATGTAACCAGTGTTCTTGGGGCCATACGTTCAGTGTATTAAATCAGTGACCCGCTTCAACCCCCCCACCCCGGAGCTCCTGAAGGTCATCAGAACATGAGGCCCCACAAAATCAGGACTCTCCGAATCGTGTTAATTAGTGAGTGTTTATGAAAATGAAGCGCTGTGGGAACAGCATGATGATCTTCAGAGCCAGTTAATGCCTCTGGGCTGTGACAGTCAAGGCTCCCATTTGGATCAATGATAGAAAACTTAAAGAACTGTGGATTCTCTTATGAACCAAATCAACCCTCACCCCCAAGAGATAGTGAGAGTAAAATACTAGGAGATCTGCAAATTCTCTCTTTAAAAACTCAAGTTAAGGAACCTAGGACTTGGCTGGGCCCTGGATCACCCAGGTACAGCCAAGGAACAACTAGGGAATATTGCTCACATTGAGTGGTGAGGAGTCAAACACCTTTCCTGACCCTAAAGAGGACCCTGGGTATCATAAAAGAGCTCAGCTTTCTTTAATTTTTCAATCAGGATTATCTTTGTATTATAAGATAGAGTTATGCAAGTTTGGGAGGAATGATGGTTAATTTTGTATGTCAACCTGGCTAGGCTATAGTACCTAGTTATTAAACAAATCACGAATCCAGGTGTTTCTCTGAAAGTATTCTGTAAATGTGGTTAACACCTACAATCAGTTAACCCGAAGGCAAGAAGATAACCTTTCAGAATATGGTGGGCCTCGCCTAATCAGTTGAAGGCCTTAAGCCCCAAACTGAGATTTCTCCCAGGAAGAAGAAATTCCATTTGTGGATGACATCATCAGCTCCTGCTCTTGTAATCTAATTCCTTGAAATCTATCTATCTATCTATCTATCTATCCCCTAATGTTTCTGTTCCTCTGCTAGAACCCTGATAGATAAAAGAGGAAATCAACAAGAAAGTTAAAACTCCAAGAGGAAAAACTGTTTTAACTAACAACAATAACAACAGTACAACAAAAGTCAATGACCTCATCATTGCTAACCTTTGGACCCCAGACCAACACCAAGACCAAGAACTCCAAAACAAACCATGTGCTCCTGAAACGATTCACTGAGGGTCCCATTGACATTAATTAATTTTAGTTTACTCTCAATTAAAATACACTGAGTTGCAGTTCCCTTATCTGTGTGTTTTTTTGAATTAAATAAATGGCTATTCGATGAAATACTCTGCTTAACGCATGTAGTAAAGAAAGTAGCACTTGATAGATATAATAAATATAATTTCCTTTCTCTTCTCCAATTGTTTCTTCCCCCAAAAGAACTTCAATTTGTTGCGCCTTTCAAATGACCTCATGTAGAAATTAAGCCCATAGGCACCCTGGATGACCATCATGGCTGTTTGGTTTGCTTGCTTTGCTTGTTTGTTTTGAGGTCTTCCTTTGGTATACGCTTGAGATTAACAAATCATGGAATTTCCAGCAGTGGGCCCACATTCATTCATTTCCCTCCATAATTAATAACAAAATCAGGCCTTCAGTTGTTCACAGAGATGCATATATAAGCACCAAACTCTAGCTAAAACACCTAAATATTCACTTACCTTCCTGGTCTGAACACATTTCCATTGGAAGACAGACTTCTTTTTATTTTTTTAAGTTTTGTTTTTTTATTACTCAATGAATTTATTACATTAGTAGTTGTACAATAATCATCGCAATCCAATTTTAGGGATGGAAATCCCAGAATTCTTTTTTAATACACAGTTTCAACATAACTCAAAAGAAACAGAAAGGTTTTTAATCCATCCACTTCAGCCCTAAGCTTGGATGCAATGACAGCAGCCTGGCCAGCTTCTTGCCTGACTCATAACCGCACTTCCCACGGGCCTTTGCGGTTGCCGTCTTTGCTGTCTACCTGTGTTCTGATGGTTCTACCCTCCTCCCCCAGATCCCAAGTGTCCTTCAAAATCCTATTGTGCTCCCAGCTTTCCCTTGTCAACCTTCTATGTCTTAGCTGCCATCAGGTCACCTGATGGGAATAGCCACTATCGCTTAGTCCTGAATTTCTTTTTGCTGTTGTTGTTCTTATCACAGAACATCCTTGGCTTTTAGTAATTCTGGCTCCCTCACAGGAATAGCCAATCTTTACAAATTTTGATATATATGGCCACAAAAATTCAAAAGGCTCCTTTAATTCTTTGAACTCAGCAGATGAGTACACATAAACGTGATTACTGACATAGGATTATTATCGTCCTTCCTCTAATAGTTGTGCAGGGTTTGTGCAGGGCAAGCTACCCTTCTAACCCGGCTCTCCAGTGAGCCAAGGTGTGAACTTGAGCTTGGAGCCGAAAGAATCCAGTTTGAATCAAGCTGCTAAAGAAGGAACAAATAAACCACAGAGTAGTTCTTCCGGTCTACCCCGTGACTCAACCTGAACAGAAAGATACGTTCAGCTGTCCCTGCCCAATTCAATCACCCACCCAACGACACTTTCTTTTGTTCAGTGTCAGGAATTTGCTCCAGTTTCTGAAGTGGTTGCTCCCTGCCTTGACAGAATGCTGAATGATTCCTGTTTGCCTGTTGTTTCCTGAAGGATAAACACTGACCTAAAATCCCTTTTGTCAATAAGTCTGGAAGGAACCCATCTTCACGTGAGCTCTTTTTCCGGTCCTGCTGCAGTTGTTTGTAGCCTCAAAGGCCACAGCAGGATGTTTCTCTCTTAAATTCCTTAGGGCTTCTCATCCCTCAGATGTCCTTGGACAACACAACAGGAATGATGTCATGCTTTAGAGGTCTCCTAACCTAATTTGTCAAAATAAAACAGCTCCTTGTGCCTGATCACACAGCTCTGTCTTAGTAAATGGAGAACTATGTTCATGTGTATAAAGATGCATGTATATTTATATGTGTTTGCATTGATACAGACATATATGTAATACACACATACATTCACATGTGCATGTGTATATATACATATATATATGGACATATGTGTTCGGAGCTTTAAAAATCACAACAGACCGGAGTTCCCGTCGTGGCTCAGTGGTTAACAAATCTGAATAGGAGCCATGAGGTTTTTCGTTAGATCCCTGACCTCGCTCAGTGGGTTAAGGATCCGGTATTGCCCTGAGCTGTGGTGTAGGTCGCAGACGCGGCTCAGATCTGGCGTTGCTGTGGCTGTGGCATAGGCTGGCAGCAATAGCTCCGATTAGACCCCTAGCCTGGGAACCTCCATATGCTGCAGGTGTGACCCACAAAAGACAAAAAAAAAAAAAAAAAACCACAATAGACCTACAGAAATATTTCTTTTCTTTCTTTTTTTTGGGGGGAGGGGCGTCTTTTTGCCATTTCTAGGGGCGCTCCTGTGGCATATGGAGGTTCCCAGGCTAGGGGTCCAATCGGAGCTATAGCCACCGGCTTACACCAGAGCCACAGCAACTCGGGATCCGAGCCGCATCTGCAACCTACACCACAGCTCACGGCAACGCCGGATCCTTAACCCACTGAGCAAGGCCAGGGATCGAACCTGCAACCTCATGGTTCCTGGTCGAATTCGTTAACCACTGAGCCATGACGGGAACTCCCAACACAAACATTTCAATAAAACTATTCAGCTCACTGCTGAGGGCAACTTAACATTTATTTCTTAACATTTTTGATTGTCTACTAAGTAGCAAGCCTCCTGCCTGTGTCTATAAGCCTGAGTAATGGGTACAGTTTTAGAGATGAGTAAGCTGGGGCTCAGATCACTCAGCTCTAAGTACCTGGGCCGAGGTATGTACTCAGGTCCATCTAGCTCCTGGTCTTGCTCTCTATTGCCTCCCTCGTTCCTTACTCAGGCTGCTTCCCATGCAAGGCTCTCCTGCTTCCCCCTGAATTTGCCATCCTTAGAAGCCATGAAGATTCTGTTTCTTCCTGGAAACTTCCTTGCCCCAGCCCTCCAAGTTCACATCCTCGGTGGGTGCTGGAACCAGACTGCACCCACTGACACCGACTCCCAAGGGCCAGCTCAGCATCTCTTCCCATTCCTTGTCCACTGGGGTCATGCCAGGAGCTTCACATGACTCCACAGAAGTTGTCAAACAGTGAAAATCAGTGCTTTCTTTTCAGAAAGCTGGTTGTTAAGTGTTTACCAGCACAACGCCCTTCCCCTCTAAAGTTTAAACTTAAATGATGTGGATATATTTACTCCTTTCAAGATGAATTATTCATCACTTGTGCAGGTCCCCTCTCTCAATTACATTCCATGAACTATGCGAGGGGAGGGTGTTCCCCCCTCTACCTCTTGATCGCCTTGAGAGACCCAGGGCCACAGACCCAGAGGGCCTTAGTGGACCTGGGTTGATAGATGGTGATGCCCACATTGTGTGCTAATTTGGCTTTGGGAAGCACGAGCCATGGAGTTCCTCAGCGGCCTAGTGGGTTAAGGACCCAGCATTGTCACTGCTGTGGCTCTGGTTGCTGTCGACGTGGGGGTTCAATCCCTAGCCCTGGAGCTTTCACATGCCGGGGGCGGGGGGGGGGGGTGTAACAAAAAAAAAAAAAAAAGAAAGAGAGAGAGAGAGAAAGAAAGAATGAAGACATGAGCCTTCCCTCAGAAAGTCAATCCACTCCGACCCACTTCCCCTGATATGGCCACTTATGCCCAAAACTTGGCGAGTTCAAACCGGGCTTCCTGTCCTTTCTAACGCCTCCAAACACACTTCCCAGCCTTTAGTGTCTCCAGCAACACCATTCTCCAGCTCTTTAGGCCTGAAATCACTACTGTCTCTCTCCATCTGTAGGAGTCGCCTAGGGTCACCACAGCTACCACAAAATGGGTGGCTTAAAACACCAGAAATCTATTCTCACTGTTCCTGAGGCTGAGAAGCACATTCCTGTCCAGTTCACCTCCTGAGGACGGCTAGCAACGCCGCAAGGAAGGTCTCCCATGGACACATGCTCCCGGAGTGACTCTGTGCTCAGAGTTCCCCCTACTCCATCATAAGCAGATAAACGAACAGACCTTCTAAGATGCAGCCCATTACCCGCCTACATCCAAGTGCTGGTAGAAGACAGGCTTCTTTGGGGCACCAGCTGTCTTGAGCTGTTCCCCCACGTCAATGGAGCTCAAGCCCAGGTTAGGGCTTCACGGGCCCACTTAGAAGGCTTAGCATGAGTCCTTGGAGTTTAATGGCCATGGCAACTGATATTTGATTCACACTGGAAAAGCCCGAAGGTGTGACCCTGTAGCAGAATCATGAGATCTGGCTGCTTTGGGTCTCTGTGTTCTAGGGTGACCCCCATCCCAGTTGGTCCAGGATTAAAAGACCTCCTGGAATGCGGGATTTTCAGCACTAAAACCTGGACAAAAGAGAATTGGTTGGTCACCAAGAATGAGGGGAAGGTACAATTTTCCAAGGAAGAGGATGTGGACTCTGGAGACATTATCTAGCCATGAGTCATCCTGGCTAGAAAGAGTGGCATGATGTCCATTGTAAAGGAGCAGCTGGAAGGGCGAGGGATCCCCACAGAAGGGCCTGTGTAGGAATCACAAGCAACCAGACTGAGAGGCATTGTCAGCAAAGAACTGGAGGAGGTCCCCAGAGGGCCCGTCTTCAAGGGAGCCCAAAACATCACCATGCATGAGCTACACTCAACACCTGCCGGAAGGGGCCGGGGCAGGGCACAGCTCTCGCTGCTAAGGACCCTGCCTTCTCCTCCAGCCCCACGTGGTGGATGCCAGGATGTGCCAACACTGGATGGAGGACCCAGCCCCAGCTCCTAGAGTGCTCCTGACAGACTCCCTCAGCTACCAGCTGCCCAGAGGGCCGGACCCTTCCGAGAGCCACTGCTCAAGACCAGACCTGCTCCCTGGAGAGGCCAGCAGCCCACGGCTGATTGGCGTGGGAGGACAAAGGCCTGATCCCCTGGCCTCACCTGGGGACAACTCTGCAGGGTCATCCCAGCTTCAAAACTCTCTGGGGTCAGCGAAGGCCCCATCAAGAGGGCATCACAGCTCAACTTTCTCTCCTGCCCTCCCCTCCCCTTCTTCTTTTCTGCCTCCCATCTTCCCCGCCTCTTCCCCAGGGGATGTGGCAAGTTTTTGCCCAGAAGCAGGTAAAACAGCCGGTACAGAGCGCCTTGATTGAGGCCATGGGGGTTTTGGCTCACACCTTCAATCAGGTCATTCAACACATCACTTAGGGTAGCTTCTGGAGACTCTTTGTCCGCAAAATGGGCAAAATAGTGTTATATCTGCTCTTTATTTCATAAAGACCTCCAAAAAAAAAAATTAAACTCTGAGCTGGAGGAGTCAAAGATCAAAAGGTACTATTTTAAGACCAAACATAGCCCTCAGAACTGCACCACTAAGGTCATCCCAGGTAAGATGTGAGGATTTTATCTGAGTCACTCACCCCATTCATCATCAGCCTAGTTTGCCAAGTGAATTTAAACTCTCTCCCTAATAGAACTGATGCGGGCCATGTATTCGCTCCGAGTAAATGTGAGAGTTTGAATTCTTATCCGGACCTTTCCTGGACCTCGAAAACCCTTAATCCCCTTTGGTCAGAGACGTACATGATTTTTGAAAAAGTTCTTTACATGTTTAGCTGAGCTCATATCACTCCTGGCTCAAGAATGGAAATGTTGGACCGTCTATTCAAGGGGTGTGAAAGTCAAGGGACTGCTGGTTGCAGTCCGCGTCCCCCACTTCTCAGCAGGTGTTCTGGGCACCGAGTGGCGTGTTTGGGGGGGTGTCAAGAGCCTAAGAAATGAATGTGTGTCCAGTTATGTGTTCACATCAAAGGTCAAACCAAAAACATCACCGGTCAAAAGAAAGCAGGAAAAGGAAAAAAACACACTTTATCCACAAAGTGTATTTTTAAACATCTGTTTTTCCTGTGCAGCTGTCTGGCCTGATTCCTCCATTGAATAGCAAAAAGTTTTAAAAAAAATTATAATTAAAACTAATTTGTTTTCAACTCACCTCAGGAATAGCATATGTGAGGATTGGAAGGGCTCTTATCATTTAATCAAACCCTCCTTGTATGTAGGTGAAGAAATGGTACCAGAAAGATGGCCTGCTAGTTAGTGAGGGCATTCAATTCTGCTGATATAGGGCACCCCATTATAATCTTTAAGGGCATATTTATTGTATTCTATGACTAATAATCTCACTTGAGAATTTTTAGGTTCTCCAGTAGGTGGGACAGCCAGCTGTTTCCTCCAGATAACAGAGTATTGGAAACATTAGGTGACTTGCTTAATATCTCACAGCTAATAGCTTGTCACACTCTTGTTTAAAATTCTCCAGTGTTTCTCCATTCATCTTTCTTTTTTTATGGCCTTTTCTAGGGCCACTCCCATTGCATATGGAGCCTCTTGGCCTACACTAGAGTCACAGCAACGCCAGATCTGAGCAGCGTCTGTGACCTATACCACAGCGCAAGGCAACACAGGATCCTTAACCCACTGAGCAAGGCCAGGGATGGAACCTGCAAACTCATGGTTCCTAGTCGTATTTGTTAACCACTAAACTGCAAGGGGAACTCCCTCTCCATTCATTTTGGGACCAAGTGCTTCCTGGCTTCCCCTCTCACTGGCTCCACTTCTTTGGCCCCGCCCCCTCATTGGCCCCACCCCTCACCTGGCCCTGCCTTCTCACTGACTCCGCCCCCTCGGTGGCTCCACCCTCTCACTGGCTCACATTGGGCCCGCCTTCTTTCTGGCCCCTCACATCCTCCAAGCCCCTGTCTCAGCGTTGGTGTGGTTTCTGGTGCTTTTCTGCACTTGCCAGTGGCTCCGATGGCATCTCCTCCCACACAGAGGCTGCTGTGAGGAACAGCAGAGGCCTGCAGGGCAGGGCTGGGGTCTCAGCTCCGACCCTAGCCGTGGGGGATGAGCCGTGTGGCCTTCTGAGATGCGGCTTCCTCACCTGCAGAACGGGAAGCTGCGACTAACCTCTAGGGCTGCCTCCTAGGAGTCCCACCGCTGGCTCTGACCCAGGATCCACAGTGTGGCTCAGCCAGTGCAGCACCCAAGGCTCCACCTCCTTCTCAGCTCACCTCCCTGACATTCCTTTTCTCCTTTCTTCTAATAACATGCCAGCTGAAACTAAAACCGGGTTCCTTGGGAAAGACCTTCCCATTAACGATCCCTTCAAAGCAGACACCAAACCCCTGGCGGGCACTTTTTAAAGCATGGGGGTATTTCACGAAGGCTATTTTCAATGCAGAGATTTTATTTTATTCAACAGGGTTGTGAATGAATGAGTGAAAAATATGTTTCTCTTGGAACTCAGTCGAAACGCCACTTTCGCAGGGGTTCATTCCGTGGTATCCCTAAGACCACTGCTATTTGCTGACATGATCGCTAGTAATTTCCCTCATCAGGACTGGACCGGAACAATCATGTAAGTGACTATTTCACACCCACCCATCCAGCTAGACTGTCAACTCCATTTCTCTTTTCATCATTTGAGCCCAGTACCTAGAGCGGCATGCAACACAGAGTAGAACGTCAGCAAATAGGTGTTGAATGAATGAGTTGCAGCCCCACCCTGGCTCTCAGAGTGTGGTTGCTCTGCAGATCACAGCAGCCTCACCGGGGAACCTTTTAGACAAGCAAATTCTAGGGTCTTGTGCAGGCGTTTTGATTCAGAATTTGCATGGGGGGAGAAGCCCAGCCATCTACGGTTTAATAAAGCCCTCGGGGTGACTCTGAAGCGCAAGGGTTCTGGTGAGCAGGTTAAGGTTCAGCAGGAGACTGTCCCATAGGGATCTGAACAACGGCAAGGGGTGGGGGAAGGCAAAAACAAACAGACTAACAAAAAACCTCAACCCAAGGCTTTGGGGATGGGAAGGAAGATTTGAGTGTGTGTGTGTGTGTGTGTGTGTGTGTGTGCGTGTGTGTACATGCACACCTGTAGATGGGGCCTGTGGCTGCCTGGGCATGAAGCGTGTGCCCCCCCCCCCCGCGCGCACCCCTGGCATATTAAATACATGTTTAGTATATTTAGGACCAATTCCGCCCCAAGGCACTGATCCTGTGGAGGAGGACACTGTCCCCGTGTTCCCTGAGTGTGCCCTCCCCCCAGTCACAGGTTCCCCGACCTCTGAAGGTCCAGTTTTTGGAGTAGCTAAGTGTGGGGGGAGATATTATTGGCCCTGGAAAATAAGTCACTTGTTGTTGTGTGTGGTTTGGCTGTAAGGCTGACTGTCAGTCATTTTAAAGTCTATTTCCTGAGTTCCTGTGGTGGTTCAGTGGATTAAGAACCAGAGGAGAACATAGAGAGAGGAGACTTGGACTCACTCCTTGGATGACTGTCCCCAAATGGACCAGATTCAAAGATTCAAGTTCACCACCTCTGGCTGGACTCGAGGACTTGGACAGCTGGCCCCTGCTGCAGAGGCCTGCCTTTCTATTCGGGTGGTCTTCCTCCCTCCCTCCCGCCCCCTCTTCTCCCCCAACTCTGTCCTCACTTGTTGGGACCCTGAGCGTGGTCCCTGTCCCTGCCTGGAACTCCCAGCGTGCCACAGGCTGGGGCTCTGTCCATTATGACCCTGTCAGTGACTAGCCCATTGTTTGATAAACGACTTCATTGAGCTCCCCCCATCTCATAAAAGCATTCAGCTTACTCTGCCCAGCCAAATTTGTGTATTTTTTTACATTTGTCCCTTTCATAAGGAAAAAAGGTCAATGGCTATATTTGTTTAGAAAACAGATTCACATCAGATGCAGAGAATTCAGTGGGAAAGTGCAGGGCCCTGGTGAAGAGGGGTGCCCATCAGGATCCGGGCGTGGTCAAGCCCACAGCATCTTAAGATCCTGTGGACGCAGTAGCAACATATCCTACTGTGGAAATGGTACATTCGTGCTTAGGCTGGAGAATGGAGAGCCTCTCAAATAAGTTACGAGTAGGTAAGTGGCCCAGACTCCCACATCGCCAGATGCGCTGCAGCCTTCGTGTGTGTGACTACAGCCTCATGAGTTTTCCCTGTAACCCGCTTGGTGAGAGTATGGAGAATTTTACAGGGGGTAGAAGAGCAAAGTGCCAACCATCAAGTTTTGTTTCTAAGAAAATCTCTCGCTGATTAAAATACACATCAAGGATCCACAGTGCCTGTGGAATGAAAGTCAAGCTTCACTACATCGTCTTTCTAGTCTCCGTGTACTGTCTGAGCTGCTCTGTTTATTCTTCCAGATTATTCCCAATAGTAAAAGTGTTCTTCCCGAAATACTCAGTCCATTTCCAATGAGTAAGAAAGAAATGAGCAAAAGTTAGGGCCTGAGCCAGCCTGTGGGCCTTTCTAGCCCACTGTTACATAAATAATCCTTTCAGCATGTGTGTGTTTATTCCCTATGGGTGTGGCCTGGATTCCATAGCAACATCCTTATTTTTTATTTTATTTTTTGTCTTTTCTAGGGCCACACCTGTGGCATATAGAGGTTCCCAGGCCTGGGGTCTAATCCGAGCTGTAGCCGCCAGCCTACACCAGAGCCACAGCAACGCCAGATCCGAACCGTGTCTGCAATCTACACCGCAGCTCATGGCAACGCCGGACCCTTAACCCACTGAACGAGGCCAGGGATCGAACCCGCAACCTCGTGGTTCCTAGTCGGACTCGTTAGCCAGTGAGCCACCATGGGAACTCAGAATCGCAACATCCTTGATGACCACAGCTATGTCTTCTGATGATGACCCAAGCTTTATCCTAAAGGGCCCCACCACTCAGCTCAGCCCACGGAATGGATCATGCCTGAAACAGATGTTTTGGCTTCCCCTAGTCAAACAGCTCAGTCCCCTCCCAGCAGATGAGACTCTTCATCTTTTAGATGCCAGAAGCATTTTCCTGAGTTCATCAGACTAGATGAGATATTGCTTTGGGGAAGGACCCCCATGTCTTGGCTTCAGCAAGCAAATCAAACGTGTGAACTTCGTAAGAGCGTGGCCCTGATGTGTAAAATGTAGCATTAAGAAAATTCTACTGAACTGATAATAGCGCATTCTTCTTCTGGGGAGCCAGGAACTTCCCATGATGATCTTGCAAAAGGAAGGATAAAATGGTCTCAGTAAGAAATCTTTGTGTCTTGGAGAAGGTAACCAAATTGGAGAATTATGGGCAGCATAAAATATTTCTCAGTAAGAACTTTAAAATGTAAAGACTCAAAGCAATGAGGAAGCCCTTACTAACATATATGGTCTACTACAATAAATGAATATGGTCAATGTATTTCTTCTGTGTGATCCAATCCCCACTTCTCAAACCATAACATGCCCATAAATTGCTTGGGGATCCTGCTGCTAATTCACTTCTCAGGTGGGGCAGTAGATGCTGCATTTCTGACCAGCTTCGTCCATGACAGATGCTACTAGTCTGTGGCCCCCACTTTGAGGAGCAAGGAGGTACACTATTCTGAAAGCAGTATTTCTCCAAGACTGGTCCTCGGATCGCTTGTATGCGAATCTCCCAGGCAGTCTGTTTTTTTTTTTTTTTTTAAGGAGTTCCTGTTGTGGCCCAGCAGAAATCAACTTGACTAGTATCCATGAGGATGTGGATTCAATCCCAGGCCTCACTCGGTGGCTTAAGGATAGGGCGTTGCTGTGAGCTGCAATGTAGGTCGCAGACCTGGCTCGGATCTGGTGATGCTATGGCTACAGTGTAGGCCAGCGGCTGCAGCTCGGATTCGACCCCTAGCCTGGGAACTTCCACATGCCACAGGCACGGCCCCTTAAATAAACAAACAAACAAACAAAGCACCACCATGCTCCACCATAGTTTACTAAATCCACTGTCTAGAGCTGAAACCCAGGAATCTGTATTTAACAAACTGCCCACATGGTTCTGATCAAAGCTAAAATCCGAGGACGAGCACTGTCTAAGGGGTGAATGGCAGTGGGATAAGTAGGCAACTTGTATGGGGAAGGCTTTGGCTTTGGTAAGGAGGCTTCTGCACCATCAACAAGAAGGAAAGGACCAAGCAGTGAACCGGGTGGGACTTCAGAGTCCAGGTACAAGGGCATCTAGATGGTAGGACAGAGCGCCTGGAAGCCTTTAGCATGATATGATACTGTGCTAATTTCTGTTGCTAAAATAAACTATAATGTGCAGTATTGAGCAGAGGCTCTTGACTTTAAAACATACTTATGTTGGACTTCCTGCTGGGGCACCGTAGGTTAATGATCCAGCATTGTCTCTGGCGGCATGGGTTCGATCCCCAGCCCAGCCCAGCAAGTTAAGTATCCGGCATTGCCACAGCTGTGGCATAGGTCACAGCTGTAGCTCAGATCCCATCTCTGGCCCAGAAATTTCCATACGCCACAGGTGCAGCCAAAAACCAAAAAACACACTTATGATCGAAAAAAGTTGCAGAAAATTGTATTTATTGTCTTATTGACTTACTCGATAATTTTAGAGGAGATTATCATCATTTATGTGGGTTCTTCAAATGGTGCTGGGTCTTCGCTTTTAGGCATTTCCAGCCCTCAGTTCCTGTCTCTTTGAGGGAGGAGAAAACAATTTTGTAAACAAATGCTAAATTTTACCAAGGAAATTCCTTCTCAAAAATAAATGAATGAAGGAATGAGTAAATAAATAAGTTTTTAGAGATTGTACTTGTTTGATAATAATAACATAATCTTTACAATGTATTTATTAAGCACTTGGAAATGTGACAAGTAAATTAAATTCATAATTGCAATCAATCCTAAATATGAGATGCACGCCCTTATTATCCCCCAGGGCAGGTGGACTTCATCAGTTTGGAGAGCTGAGGGAGCCAGCGTTCCTGGCTGGCTCTTGGCCAGTGCATCACCCTGCAGTGCTCTCCCGATCTTTTTCCCATTCATAGAGACTTCCCAGGTTGCCAGAAACAGGCGTGGCCTGCTCCCCTCGGCTTTGACCAAACCCAGACGTGTCTGATCCAAAATAAGTGCCTCGTGTTTGACAGCATGACCCTGAACTACATAGGAAAACCTTATTTAGGAGAAACCAAAGGTGATCCCTCGGTGTCTCAGCTTCTCGTAGTGAATTATTGTCACATCACCTTGGAAAATGTGAAATTGGTGGAAGTGACAACTTTACTTGGTGTCACCTTAGAAATGGAAAGGCCCCATCCTTCCCAAATCAATAATTTGTGATAGAGAAGAAATCAGTAGATGGAGAACATTAAAAAAAAAATTTTTTTTACATAGTACTTAACTACTACCTGGGGCTGTTCTAAGTGTGGGTGGCTCTGGATGAGGGTGTGACATTCCTGTCCCTAAAGAAACAGTCCCTTGGGGAGATTGGGTTTGCAAATATCAAACAGAGAAAGACAGAGAAGGTAGAGATTAAGAGGGCAAACTTCTCTTTCCTCTGGCATTAATATAGCCATGCTCGTTGTCTTTCGATATATGTCTCATAACTTTTTTCATCTTTAACCTTTCTGTATGCTCATAATTTATGTGCTTTTGGAAACAGCGTATCACTGAGGATTTTTTTTTTTCTTTTTTTTGTCATCCAAGCCAACAATCTCTGCCTTTGGAATGGCAGGTTTATTATATTTACATTCATTATCACTGCTGAGCTATTTGCTCAGGCCAGAATCTTCAGAGACATCCTTGACTCATCTCTTCCGCACTAACCTATGAGCACATCTTGTGGGCTCCGGCGTCATAATCTCTCCAGACTCCCCAGCTCTTCTCACCACCTTGCCATTGTCCACGTTGCAGTCCTCTCTCACCTGGATTTCTACAGTCACCACCCAACTAGTTTCTGCTTTTTCCTCTTTTAGTCTGTTTGCATTACAGGATCTACAGTGAACCTCCAAAACAACCCAATAAATCAGTCATTGTCTCATATTTTTTCTGTTCAGCAGAAATTGGCACAAGGTTATAGATCAACTATGCTTTAATAAAACAAAACAAAAAAATAAATCAGATTGTCTACCTCTTCTCAAAAAATCCTCCAAACTCCCATTTCACTCAGCATAAAAGCCAAGTCTTTCGAGGGGCCCCCAGGTCCTGTCTGTTCCAGTCCTGCTTCCCCTCTGTTCTCCGCTCCTCCTGCTGTCCCTTCTGCTCTCTGTGGCCTCCTCAAGCACATACTAGTCTCAGGACACCTGCACTTGCTATTCCTTTGTCTGGAATGCTGTTCCCTCCATATGTCCGCATGGTTCAATTCCTTAACCTTGGTCATGGTTTTTGGAATACTTCCTTCCCAGGGAGGCTGTCCTAGACAAGCCTTCTTCTACCCTTAACGTATCCATTGTTTTTATCTTTCTTGTGCTGACTGTCATAAGCCACGTGGGATTTAATCATTTGTCTGCATGTTTCCCCTCACCAGCATAGAAGAGCAGGTCTTTTTCTCATTTGTTGATTGTCATATCCCTGCTTCCTAAAACAGTATCTGGCTTTTAGTAGGCACTTCATGGTATAATCTTTTTCTTTTTCTTTTTTTTCCAGCCACATCCTTGGTTATGGAAGTTCCCAGGCCAGGGATTGAATCCAAGCCAGACTTCCAACCTCCACCACAGCTGCAGCGATGCCAGATCCTTAACCTGCTGCACCTTAGTGGGAACTCCCACAGTATAATTGTTGAATGAATGAATATAGGCTTCTTCTACTATCTTAAACTTTGTACTTTCTATGTTTTTTCCCTTTCTTTCTTGCCTTTTTTTTTTTTTTTCTTTTGAGGATTGGGGGAATTGAGTTTTTATTCGTTTTAGTTTTCATTTGTTCCCTTCATCTTGTTTGGAAGACGTATTAAGCTGCATTAAGCTGTATACTCTATTTCTGTTCTTAGAGTGACTATCCTTTTTTTTTTTTTTTGCTTTTTAGGGCTGTACCAGTTGTATATGGAGGTTCCCAGGCTAGGGGTCAAATCGGAACTACAGCTGCTGGCCTACGCCACAGCCATAGCAATGCAGGATCTGAGCCGCATGTGCAACCTACACCACAGCTCACGGCAATGCGAGATCCTTAACCCACTGAGTGAGGCCAGGGATCGAAACCGCAGCCTCGTGGTTCCTAGTCAGATTTCATTTTTGTGGCGCCATGACGGGAACTCCTATCCTTCCAATTTTAATTTTTAATTTTAATGTGCATACTTAACTGAATCAAATCAGAATCTTAACCTTGCAGAACAGTATCACTTTTACCTTGATTCATTTTGAAATGGCTTCCTGGATCATCGCAGCATTTAATTATTTTTATGATATAATATTTTACATCTTGTTCAACCAAAATGTAAATAGTTTTACAAGGAAAAAGAAAACCATTCATCTCTTAAGATGTTCCATTTGCTGCCTTAGGGTTGCCGCTCAATATTCTATCATTTTTCTTTGATCAGGGAACTTTTTTGGGCCATGAATAGGGCATGCAAAAGTTCCTGGGCCAGGGATTGAACCCATGCCAAAGCAGTGACAATCCTAAATCCTTAACTGCTAGGCCACCAGGAAACTCCTGCCTTGGAAATAGTTAACCGTAAATTCCACCTTGCTTGATACAAATAAAAAGGAAGTAGAAGTGGCATTTGTATTTGCTACATATTTATTCATTCCTTTATTTTCTCTTTCCTTAAACTTTATGTGTAGTCTTTGTAAACAAAAAATGCCAGCCTTAGCCTTTTAGTAGGAGAATGCATCTCATTTATATTGAATGGACTTACCAATAAATTTAAATTTATTCTTCCCGTCTGGCTTTATGACTTTTACTTATTTCATTTTTTTTGTTGTATTGCCTTCTTTTTTTTCTGGTTCACTTGTCATTATTTCTTCCCTACTTTCCCCTATTTTCAGAAGTCCTATTTTGCTTTACCACTGGGATAAATTTAGGTCATCTCTTCTGTCCCTGTACTCCTAATCCCACCCTTATTTTTCTACCATAACAATAAAATGAATATGGTTAACACCATTTTCACCACCCACCACTTGGCAATAGGGGGCCTGAGGAGCAGAAAGAGGAGTAGAGGGCAAAACTGAATCCTTTCTATACCTTCCAAACTTCATCAACACTTTATTACCTATTTTTTTTTTTGTATAAAATTCCTTCTTGATCTGTTTCACTCTTTATAAAGGTAAAGCCTAGATGGTCATCCAAAGGGGGGCTCCCAGGCAGGCGTGGAATAGTCCCATGAACAGTGCACACAGAGGAGAATGATGGAGGACAGAGAACAGGCTTACTCTCATCTCTTAAGTTGTACCTGACAAAATGAGGCTGCATGGGAAAGAGAAAACAAACAAACAAACAAAACCTATCTACTACTTTACTGAGGAATTCACACTAGATTCCAATTCTAAAAGGGTCATCATTTTAGGAGGTATTTGTACTTTATTATTATATTATTTATATTTTATGTTTACAAAAATAATATGTGCTCCATGTAGGAAAGTTGGGAAACAGAAAGAGTAATCAGAAGAACATGAGAACTGCCATGATCCCACTATTGACCAAAAAACAACTGTTAAACTTTAGGTGTGTCTTCTTTCAAAAAAGACTGCTTTTCCTGTATTCACAGGCATTTAAAATTTTGACTCTCTGACTTACTATGTGACTTTGATCCAGTTTCTGAACTTCTCTGAATTTCACTTTCTTTTCTGAAAACTGGATATATAAATAGAACTAGCCTCCTAGAATTGTCACGAGAGTTGAAAAAGTTAAGACATTTCCAGTGTGTAGTACAGACCCTAAGACAGAATAAACACTGGGTAAATGTCAGCTTTCTCTCCCTCCTCCCCATCTTCTCCTCTTCCCCCTTCTTCTTCCTCCATCATCTCGATGATGTGGCCTTTCTCAAGTCACTAACCTTACACCTTACAGGGTTGTGGGGATAAAAAGAGATAATGACCCCAAGTGTCGTCTTTGTAAACCACAGGGTTCCACGTTTACTTCTGGCTCACTGAATACCACAGATTTGCAATACAGGAGACCAAATGTTTCCTCTTTCAAAAAATATTTTGCAATCATCACCATGTCCACAAAGTTAGCTGGAATCTAGGGGGAATTACAAAAGTATTTAAAACAATATCCCTCCCCTTGGATTCTTATAATGGGTTTTCTACGTTATTTCCTAGGAGGACTTCAGATATCGTCATCCTCTAAAATTAAGAAATTAAACGTTGTCTTATTGGCACAGATTTAAGACAATAAATCAGTGGAACATATTAGGAGTCCAGAAACAAATCCTTGTGCACATGGGGACTTAGTTAATGAAAACCATGGCGCTTCAAATCCGTGGTGAAAGAAACCTCAGTAAATAGTGTTAAGAAAATCAGCTATCCATTTAGTAAAATAAAGACCCCTTAGCTCCCTCACACCATGCACAAAAATAAACTTTATAGAGATCAAAGAGTTGAGAACAGAAAACTCTAAAACAAAATCTAGTGTTAGAAGAAAATATAGAAGAATCAGTTATTTTCGGCCTCACAGCAAACTAGCTCAAATCTTACTGTTTAAAGCTACAATCATACAATTAAAGCAGATCATCTGGGCAGGTCTGTTGCTCTGCACCCAGTGTGGCTGATCACAATTGAGCTTGTTCGTGAGGCTGCAGTCAGTGGGCAGGTAGGCTGCGGGCTGGATGCCTAGATAGCCTTACTCACAAGGTTTCAGGTTGGCTGGATACTGGACAACTAGGCCACATATCTCTTATCTTCTAATAAACCAGCCTGGATTTTTCACATAGCAGAGCTAGGGTTTCAAGACAGAGACCAAATTGTATGCATTGTCACTTCTGTCGCTTTCCACGGGCCAATGCAGGTCACAAGTGGAAAAATCGGGGCCATCTCTTGATGAGAGAAGCAACAAAGTTACAAAGGGCATGGATACAAGGAGGAAAACCAGGCCAGTTTTGCCATCTTCCACAATAGGAAGTTATTTTTATTTTTATGCCTTCAGGATTGATTTCATAAAAATTTAAACTTAGGCACAGCAAAAGAATCTATAAACAAAGTTAAAAAGAAATGTCATATTGGGAAAACTATAAGGGTATATGGCAGGCAAAACATTCCCATTAAAATAATAAAAAACACAACATTCTAATCTAAAATTAAGCAAAAGTCTAAAATTCTCTAGAATAAAAGAAAACAAACAAATGTGAGAAGATGCATAATCTCACTAGTAATTTAGAAAAGCAAATTTAAAGAAAGAAATCATCATTGAAATGATTGGCAAATATGAAAGCATTCAGAGTTGTAAGCAGGCAAAGAAATGGACCTATTAGGGGGTATGAATTTGTATATCATTCTGGAAGCCAATTGGCAATATATATAAAAATATATTTAGTGTGCAAGTATTCTATATCCCAGCAATTTCCCTGCCAGGGATATTTCTTAAGAGAATGGGCGATTGTTTAGAACAAACTGAAGACAACCTCAATGTCTAGCAGTAGAGAACAGGACAGCCAAATTTTGGTAGCAGGTCCATGCAATGTAACGATGGATGTCTCAGTCTGGTCAAGGTTACTGTTACAAAATACCAGAGACTTATAAATAACAGAAATTTATTTCTCACAATTCTGGAGGCTGGAAGCCTTAGATCAGGGTGCCAGCCTAGTCGAGTGAGTGCCCCCTTCCATGTGGCAATCTTCTCATTGTGTCCTCTCACGGCAGGAAGAGCTCAGGAGCTCTGTGGGGTCTCTCTTCTAAGGGCACTCATTCCATTCCTGAGGACCCCACCTTCACGGCCTATGCGCTTCCCCCAAACCCCACCTCCTTGGACCATCAGCCTGGGGGTTAGGATTTCAACAGAGGAATTTGGAGGAGACACAAACATTCAGACCACAGCAATGTGCATCCAATAAAAAGAATGGGACATGAGATGTTGGAGAAAGACACCACGACACATTATTAAGTGACCAAAAAATGGCAATGTCACCCGTTCTCACCCTCCAGGACTCTATCCACATTATTCCTTCTTTTGGGAAACATTTTTCTCAACCACCCACTTTTCAAAACGTAACATGAGAGTCCATGTGAGCAGCCACCATTTGACACATCATTCCTTGCCAGGGGAATTAACAATCTCTTTTTCAAAAAAATTTGATGTATAGTTGATATACAATATTGTATTGGTTTCAGGTGTACAGCAAAATGATTCTATATATATATATATATATATATATATATATATATATATATATATACTTGTTTTCTAAATCTGTGGGTTGATTTCTATTTTGTAAATAAGTTCATTTGTATCATTTTTGGGGGGATTCCACATGTAAGCAACATCATATGATATTTGTTGGAATGACCATCATCAAAAAGTCTACAAATAGTAAATGCTGGAGAGGGTATGGGAAAAAAGTAACCCTCCCACACTGTTGGTGGGAATGTAAATTGGTGCAGCCACTATGGAGAACAGTACAGAGGTTCCTTGAAAACAAAAAATAGAGTTGCCATATGATCTTGCCATCCCACTCCTGGGCATATATCTGGGAAGCACAAAAACTCTAACTCAAAAATATAGAGACAAGCCAGTGTTCATAGCAGCACTGTTTACAACAGACATGGAAACAACCTAAATGTCCATTGAGAGATGAATATATAAAGAAGATGTGGTATATATACCCAACGGAATACTACTCAGCCATAAATAGAATGAAATAATGCTATTTGCAGCAACATGGATGGAACTAGAGATTCTCATACTAAGTGAGGATAAGTCAGACAGTTTCCTCTGTACTCCCTTTTCCAGGGTGCAATTCTACTGGGGGATTTATCTCTCCTATTCCCAATCTACTTTCTCTCTCTCTCTCTCACATACACACACCCATGTGTGCGCACACACACACACACACACACACACACACTCTGGATTTGGCTTTAGGAGGATGAAAAATAAATACTAAGAGATTTTGTTAATAGAAGAGATTGAGGTTAATAATGTTAGACATTTTTGATCCATGTTCAAAGAAACTAGGATGGGAAGGGAATACCTTCCATTTTTGTGTGGTTATTTTATTATTAAAATATTATTTGGTTGGTTGTTTTATTTTATGAAGGAGGAATACCCTTCATAAAGGCTGGGGTTGGGGGCAGCACCTCCCAGCTGAAGGGCTGAAAGTGCGCTGGGACCTTTCAGCATCTTAGTCTGCAAGAGGCAGGCCTGCTGGTTGCTGTGGTGTGGCCTCAAGTCTACTTACCTGATGTGAAGTTCTGAGCCCCTGCAGAGCATAAATGGATTGATCTGGCACATGACCTTTATTCATTCTTAGTCAACTGAAGCTTTATTTAAATTCCCACATAACAATTAGAAGGCACATAGAGTTTGAACTCTGTCAGAAAGAAGGAGTGGAAACAAAGTTAAAATTCCATGGACATAGAGAGAATATGTTTTCTGACCCCCAGAAATGTGGTTTGGAAAGAAGACATTGTTTTCTAAGGCCATTTTGTGCAAGAGAGTGAGAGAGAGAGAGGGAAAGAGAGAAGAAAGAAAGAAAGAAAGAAAGAAAGAAAGAAAGAAAGAAAGAAAGAAAGAAAGAAAGAAAGAAAGAAAGAAAGAAAGGGAGGGAGGGAGGGACAGGGAGAGGATAAAGAAAGGAGGGAGGGAGGGGAAAAAGGGAAAGAGAAAGAAAAGGAGAGAAAAAAAGAAAACAGCAACCACAGTTAGGGAAAAAGCACACATCACTCATTATACATTGAAGTACAGAATTCCTAGTGCACGACAATATACGCAAGACAATATACGTGTCTATCTGGCTTTTGAGTCAAAGTATGTGCATTTGCATCTTGTGAAAGTGTAACTGACCATCTACGAGTATTCTTTCCATACCACCCTCACCTTGAAACACAATGTACAGAATAACTAAATTTTAAAACATGTATTCCTCTTTTCTCCCACTAGCTCAAACCCAAGAAAAGAGTTAAGTGACCTTTTTAAAAGTAATTGACCTGTGTCAATTTCCACACATAGGATAATATTTTAAAATTATGACAGGAAGAATACCTATCCAATATGGCACTGGTTTGGATCACAATTAGAATGATGATAATACATGTCAGCGCTACAATCTTTACTTGTTTTAAAAATTACAGAAAATTAACAACTAAAACTATGCCAGCATTCTTTAAATTTTCTGAAAGCATGAAATTTCATCTTAACCCAGGAATGCACTCCTCCAAATGAAAGCACTCATGCTTTCCCCAAAGCACACACATCAACACAAGCTCACTGGGTTCCTTACAAATCAGGTACACTTTACTGTTAGGTGTTATAAATTAACCGCTGGCTTTCTTCTTTTCCCAAAGCATGACATTGGATTATTTTTTTGCCTCATGAAATCCATATTTTCTGAGTATTTCTTCCAAGTGTTCTTCTAGAACTGGACTCCATGTGGAAGGGACAGAAGCTGGAGTTTTTGAAAGAAATAAAACAGCCATTGAATCTGTCACCTTCTATTGATCCATGACAAAAAGGGTGCTCTTTATTCTTCAGGAGTTGAGAAATATCCTCAAACATCAGAACAGGAGTCACAAGCACATTTAGTTTCACAAAGATCTTACACCATTCTGCTTGCATCTTCTTAGAGATATCTGCCCAAAGCGTCTTCAGCCTTAGCCAGTCTGGTGAACTGAGCTGCTTGGGAAGTTTTGAAGACTTGAGACTGAGCCCTTTTGGAAATTTCTCATTGGTGGGGGCTTCAAAACCCCCACAGTCATGAACTTCCCTTTGGAGGTCGGATAGGCTGCACAGAAGGGCCCACCACCGTCTTGAGTTTCTCCCTGTGCTTTGCAAAACTGGCCACACTGCACCCGTACCACAGCATGGAACTAACATGCACTGCACTTTCGATCGCCTTGGCATCAACTGCTTGTCCTTTCTCCAACTAGGCATGTTCAAAAAGGTCATCAGAACACGCACTGCCCCACGAACCCCTCCAACTGAGGAAGCCTGGAAATTTGGCGGTGGGCTAGTTTCTTGTTTTCCTGACCAGATTTTGACAACATACCAGATAAAGCCAAAAAGTTAACATCATGCTCTTTGCATTGGGAATACCTACGGGGTAAATTCATTCCAATAGAAACCAAGGGATAGATGTCGTGGAGTCTTCTGTAGTGCGTCTTCCAGCAAAAGTTGTCCTTTCCCCAGAGCCCCTTTGGGGGAAGGATTCCTAAGCACATCACTCTGAGAACAGATTTTCTCAAGGATGCGGCACCTTCTCAAATTTTCAGGTTTAGAGCCAGTGATTGCTTATGTCAATTCACAAACTCAAACATGTCTTTTTGGTCCCAAGCCATAGGAACCACCGTGGCTCCAACATCAGCTAGAATCATGCCACAGATGGAAGATGGAAATTTCCTGACCCACTCCAGTACCAGCACTGCGCTCAAGGCCACATGAGCTTTACACAGAAAACTGGGACTAGCTGGGATGTGTCTAAAGCTTTGTTTTTACATAGAAACTCCGGACTTTCTGGGGAAGATCTAAAGAAAGAAAAAGCCCCACCCATCAAGTCAACAAATAACTTTTAAAATTTGTTGGCTGTCTTCCATCTACTACTTTTATTGCTTATCTCCTTTCAACTATTAACTACCATGACTAAATAAAGGCAGGTATTTCTCTCCCTGAGATCCTTATTTGAAACCGTTCTGCAGGATTAAAAGAAAATCACAGAAGTGGCCCTTTTCTGGGATCATAATTCTTTACCAATCAAAAGCTTAAAGCTAAATCAGACAGAAGGGGAGCCATCTGTTTATGAGCAAAAAGAAACCACTGGCTCCCTGTGCAGTGGTGTGAGCCTCTGAGAGGGAGGTGAGTATGTGTTCATGGATATCGCAATAAGAGGGGAACACAGAACAAAATTTCTTCCCCTAGAGTGTCTAAGTATCTGGCACTGGCACTGCAGCGGCTCGGAATGCTGCTGCGGCATGGCTTCTATCCCTGGCCTGGGAACTTCCGTATGCTGCTGTCATGGCCAAAAGAAAAAATCTATTTAATTTATTTATTTATTGTTTTTTTAGGGCCGCACCCACAGCACGTAGAGGTTCCCAGGCTAGGGGTCCTATGAGACCTATAGCTGCCAGCCTATGCCACAGCTGTAGCAACACCAGATCCAAGCTGTGTCTGTGACCTACATCACAGCTCACAGCAATGCCAGATCCTTAACCCACTGAGTGAGACCAGGGATCGAACCTGCAACCTCATGGTTCCCAGTCGGATTCATTTCTGCTGCGCCACGATGGGAACTCCCCAAGTTTTAATGCTCACATGTTCTCCAGTTTCCAAAAATATGCAGAGAGAAAATGGGCTGCGGTTGAATTTTGTTAAGGAAGTTTAATTTCTGCTTAATGAAAAGTTAGGACCTCTCTGAAGGATAATGATTAAGTTACTATTGTTTAGGTTCTAAGCACTATAGATATGTTTCTTTAAATTTCTGAAGTGGCCCTAGAATCCTAGATTTGGGGTTTGGTGATGAAGATCAGCAGTGAGTGTCTGCTCCATCAATCATGAAGGAGACGATGTCAGCAGAAGGGACCAGAAAGAGGCAGGGGATGCTCAGAGAGTTGAATTGTCAAGCCTCCCGGATCCTCACAAGAGATGTCCTGAATGGAGGTGATGTACAATATCTCAATAATGTTTTATATTGATTCCACATTGAAATATATCATTGGATAGATTGAGTTAAATAAAATATATTCTTATAATTTATTCTATCCATTTCCTTTTATTCTCGTTAATGTGGCTACTAGAAAATTTAATTGTATATGTGGTTCTTATGTTTCCATTGGGCAGGAGAGCTTCAGAGGCTGTGACTCTCATAACTACATATACCACTTCTCCAAGCAAAGGACGTCAACGCTCAGGGAAGAAGATGTTGGTTATATGAATTAATAAGAATATTTGGAACAAAAATCTGACATCCTAGTAGGTTATCTCACTCTTCCTAGATCGCCTTCGTTCCCAAGTCCGTCTTACAGAGTCACACACTTTTGGGATAGAAACCAGGCATTGTGAATCAGAAAAATAGAAATAGTTCATTAAAGTGTTGCCTTGTTTTCAGAACTTAGAATTTATGTTTCATGATATGAGACTTGACAATGTAGCTTTCAATGCACAGAGCAATTTGTATCTGTGAGAAGATGGAAATACCTGTTGATAATCTATGAGTTCAGCAGATTTTTGAGTATAAATGTAGCCTATTGTTCACACACCGAATATCACCTGTAGATGAACCTATTCTTTGCTATTAATGTTTTCCTACATGAAAATGTAGGAAGGTATCAATCACTGCTAATGGCAAAAATTAGGGAGATTTATCTAAGTATTTTTGAAGTCTGCCGTGCTATAACATATTAAGCAAATCATACAACATTGCTCCTCGGTCTTCGTTGATCTATAAATGACCATTTCGTATGGATAGTGCTAATAGAATATTATATAAGCACCCTTCATTACCTTACTCTTATACATCATAATTTGTTAGTGCAAAGGAAGTCATTCGCTCAGTCCCCCAAGTCTTGTAGATTAACTTTTTTAATATCCACCAGTTCAATTCTCTCCTCTCAGCTCTAAAAATCCTGCCCCCACATTGTTGCCAGAATGATATCCCTACAAATAAATAAAGCTGGCCATGCCAGTCTCTGATTAAAAACTCTTCAATGTCTCTTTGGGATATGGTGGTACCATCTGTTGAAATGAGAAAAAAAATGCAGAAGATCACGTTTACAGAGGTGGGAGAATGAAATTAAAAGTTCCTTCTTGGATGCGTTAAGTGAGAGACAGTATGAACTACCCACACGAAGCTGTTGAATAGCCAGTTGGAGTTATGGTTCCAAAGTTTAGAACAGAAGTCTTAGCTGAACATAAAAATGGGGTAACATCGGTCAAGGAATGACATTTATCCCTGAGTATATGTACCTATTTCTCTCCCTACAGAGTACTCAGTGTGAACTGGTTGAGTGACTCTATCCTAGCAAAGGCCTCCTCCGAGACTGTCAACAAAGATAATTTATGCAGACACATTTTTCTGTGCAGAGGAGAGAAAACATGCATCTCCTTCCCTCCCTGAAGAAGACACAACAAAAGTGATCACAGCCAGCAGTTAAGAAGTTGGCCCAAGTTGGCCAAATTTGCAAGAAAAATCCCTTGAGGAATAACCCTCTTTCCAACCTTCATCACTACGTCATCTTAAGAGCTGCTGTTTGTTTTTTATGTTGGTTTGGAAGCGACTCCACCCTGATTTATGAGAACCGTGAAGCCGTGCTATGTAGCAGGAAATGCAAAAGTTTCTAGTGGGAGAGTCTATGTGAATTCTCCACCACCCTTTCCAAGAACGGTGGCTTTGGGCATTCTTCTTTTAATTTTTTATTTTTATGACAGTTGATTTGCAATGTTCCATCAATTTCTGCTGCTACAGCAAAGTGAGCTAGTCATATATATAAACACACACACACACACACATTTTCTTATATTATCTTCCATCAGGTTCTATCACAAGAGATTGGATATAGTTGGACCCCATTGCTTATCCATTCTTTTTTTTTTTTCTTGTCTTTTTAGGGCCGCACCCACACATATGAAGCTTCCCAGGCTAGGGGTCAAATTGGAGCTCCAGCTGCCGGCCTACACCATAGTTACAGCAATGCAGGATCTGAGCCACATCTGCAGACTACACCACTGCTCACAGCAATGCTGGATCATTAATCCACTGAGCAAGGCCAGGGATCAAACCTGCGCCCTCATGGATACTAGTTAGGTTCGTTACTGCTGAGCCACAATGGGAACTCCCCGCTTATCCATTCTAAATGCAACAGTTTGCATCTACGCACCCCAAATTCCCACTCAGGGATTAGTAGGTGCTTTGGGCATTCTTAACTTCTCTGCATCTCCTCACTTGTAAACACAGGATAACGCCTGCACTTGTGAGATTTGGAGCCTCGGTTATGTTCACAGCATAACCCACAACAGAGCCTCAGTGACCGTAGACTGTTATCCCTGAGAAGGGTATAAAACCCTTTATAGCATAGAGTTTTTCACCTGGAACATGGCAGCCTGTTGGTATGACATTAATGGTTAGTTTACACGTCTGTACTCAGTTCGGAGGCATGGAGAGCTCTGCCATGTGTGTGTGTGTGTGGGGGGTTGGGTATTCCCTGGAGGATGCCCACCACCTTCGTACCCACCATCCACCCCAGTCACTTCTTTCAATAGTCATTTCTGCTGTTGAAATTCAAGGCCTCACTAGGGGCATTAGGAGTAAATGCCTTTGTCTTCTGGGGTAGGGAGGGAAAAAAAATCACACAAGTTAAAGCTCCGATTTTCCCAGAGTGAGTATCTTTCTTAAAACAAAAACAAAAGCATGCCATTTGGAGCTGGACTTGCAAGTGATTCTGCACTTGGGGTAGAGGCTCAACTGTTTTCCCTCCCTTTGTTCTAGAAGGAAATGTAGGTTATATTAGTCATGAGGGTATGAGGCAAGCGTGTGCTCTCTTCTTAGGAAGGGCATGCAGCAGGAAAATCATCTCAATGCAGGGCTTTCGGGCAGTGAGTGGTGACCTCTGGGCAGAATTAGAACGCTGCAGACATTAGGGAAATGCTGGGCATCCCTTCCGCTTCTGACTGGGATTGAGGAGAGGCAGAGACTCAGGACAGGGACAAGGGACCCTCATTGAAGCGTCTGCTTTAGAGAAAGAACGCCAGTAGGAGACTCCTAAGGGAGGCATGGCTCATGGACTTCAGTAGTGACATCTGGTTTTGATTTTTTTTTTTCACCCGTTCTACTACCACAACCACCATCAAGAGTCCTATTAACGCTCGCACTTTCATTTTTTATTTTTTGCTTTTTTATTTTTTAGGGTCACACCCATGGCTTATGGAAATCCCCAGGCTAGGGGTCCAATTGAAGCTACAGCTGCTGGCCTACCCCACAACCACAGCAACCACGAGCTGAGTCTGAGACTTACACTGCATCTCACGGCAACAGCAGATCCCTGACCCACTCAGCGAGGCCAGGGATTGAACCTGCGTCCTCATGGATACTAGTCGGATTTGTTTCTGCCGCACCACAAAGGGAACTCCCCAGCTAGCACCATTAAAGTGTCCGAGAGCCTCACCACTCTCAGTGGAATGTACTTTTCAGATCAGGAAACCAGGGCACAGAGAGATTAGGTAACTTGCTCAAGGTCACTCAGATAAGAGGTATCTTTCCTGCATTGTAATCCTTGTGTGTGTCAGACCCTTGCCTTTGTTAAACTTCTACTGAACACTCAAGTCTAAAGCCGGGTGAGCTTTGGGGAATTGAGGTAGGAGCTATTCCTACGCTTTGGGTAAATCAGTGAAAAGTGAAGAGCAAGAGTAAAGAGAAGATAATAAAATAGAGATCTTGGGTGTTGAATATAGAATATTTTCAAGAATCTTGGCTGAGAAAGAAAAGAAAGAGACGGGGTGGTAGCCAGAGGGAGACAAAGGGTCAATGGTATCTTTTTAGGATAGGAAGAGCTTATGAATATTCAGAACCTGAGGAGAGATAGTAAAAGAGGAGAAGGGTTGAAGATGGAAGATCCTCCTGTCCAGGCAGGAACAAGTGGAATTAAGAGCGTAGATGATGAGACCTCTGGCCAGGAAGTGATCTGACTCATATGGAGTGCCTGAGGGATGGAGAGAAGGGGTAGGCAGGCCATCAGTAAGCTGCTGTGGTTTTTAGAAAGTTGATGTTGGCCTTCCCGAATGTCATGGTGCATCGGAAACGAATCCAAACTAGGAACCATGAGGTTGTGGGTTTGATCCCTCGCCTTTCTCAGTGGGTTAAGGATCTGGTATTGCCGTGAGCTGTGGTGTAGGTCGCAGACATGGCTCAGATCTGATGTGCTATGGCTCTGGCATAGGCTAGTGGCTACAGCTCTGATTGGACCCCTGGCCTGGGAACTTCCATAGGCCACAGGTGTGGCCCTAAAAAGACAAAAGGAAAAAAAAGCCAAAAAAACAAACAAAAGAAAGGTGATGTCATTCATACCTGACGACTTTCGTTTTCTTGATGAATAAAGGACCCATCTTTGGCTAAGTATACAGACGGTGGAGCTTGGGATGGGAATTAGAGAAGTAAAGATTTGAAACAGTTGCGGAGCAGTATGGGGGCTGACAAAGAACAAGAAAAGGGATTTTTGAAAGGTGTTGGGGGCCCCGTTTGGGAGGAGACTAGGAGTTTGTAGTGGACCCAACATGCCCTGTTGTGGGATTTGCCCCAGTGACAGACAGTCAGAGCATTAGTGACGGATGGTCAGACCCATCCAGGGGTTTGGCCGGGCCGGGGAAGGACAGGTGTCTTAAGAGCAGAGAATGCTGGTGAGAGAGAATGTGGTTTAGAGGATCGTCCTGTGGCCCAGGTTGGATCAAGAAGCTAGACCAGGAAAAGGTGGCGAGGTTGGGAGCTGTGAAGGGATGTGCGGTGGGCGTAGCCAAGATCAGGTGGAAGAGGGATGCAGCTGAGCGAAGGTGAAGATGTGGCCAGAGGTGGGATATGAGCTTAAGATCTCAGAGGTGGAATCATTCGGGGTGATGACAAGGTCTGGGCTGTGGAGAAACCAAAAGTAGGGGAAATGGACAGAAGGAAGTTAAGAAACCACTGGAGAGAAGGATATTAAACCCTAACGATGGAGCTTGGTGTGTGCTGCCCATGTGGACACCTCGGAGACCCAAGAACGGGCAGCAGGACAGGAGACAGAGAGGAAGGCTGTGGTCTTTGTGCCCCAGTCCCCTGGGAGGTGGGGAGTGACCAGGATGTCTAGAGAGGGCAGTGATAAGCCAGGTGGCATGGGCCACAAAGAGGGCAGCCTTAGCTGTGGTAAAGGAGAGACTCCAGCAGAAAAGCCTTGCGGTTAAGGGCATGAGCTTTGGAGGTAAATAAGCACAGATTCCAATCCCAGTTCTGCCGCTTCAAAGCTGTGGGACGGGGGCCAAGTTACAGAGTCTCGCAGGCCTTCGTTTTCTCATCCACAGAGTCGGGATTATGATATAGATTCTGACACCAGCGGGTAGTGTGGGCAGCCCGGTCCTGACACATGATAAGCACCTGATTAAATGCGTCTTCCCGCTGCCTGGAATGCTTTTATTTTCGCATTTATTGAATTCGCTTCTTTTCTATTAGGATTCAGATCAAACAACAGCTCAACACCATGCAGTTTTCTGTATTCTCCGAGGTCCAACTGCTTTTTCAACTCACTGACACCCACAGGATGGTTTTGACTTTTCTCCTGCAGTTACAGTTCTTATAATTCTCTACATTAAGTTCTTTTTGGATGTGTCTTTTACCCTAAGTTACGCACTTACGGAGAGAGGTAATCATGTCTTGCTTGTTTGTGTTTCAACTGAACAACCAGTAAGTGTTTGCTGAATGTCTCCCATTTCCTTCTAATAATTTAAACTAAAAGCAGGAGTTCCCATCATGGCTCGGCGGTTAATGAATCCAACTAGGAACGATGAGGTTGCGGGTTCAATCCCTGGCCTCACTCAGTAGGTTAAGGATCTGGTATTGCCGTGAGCTATAGTGCAGGTCGCAGACTCAGCTCGGATCTGGTGTTGCTGTGGCTGTGGTGTAGGCCAGCGGCTATAGCTCCGATTCAACCCTAGCCTGGGAACCTCCATATGCCGTGGGTACGGCTCTAAAAAAACAAAAAAATAAAAAAATAAAAATAAATAAAATAAAATTACGTGATAAAGCCTTATCATTGATCAGAAGAAACAAAACCTTTTGAAACTGATGACAAAAATCTCAGGGCCAGAAACTCCAAACACAAAGCCTAAGGACTCTTTTTTTTTTTTTTTGGTTGGCCTCACCCTTAGCATGCAGAAGTTCCTGGGCCAGGAACCACATCCTCACCACAGCAGAGACCTGAGTCAGAGCAGTGATAACACCAGATTCTTAACCTACTAGACCACCAGGGAACTCCCACAAAGCCTAAGGACTTTAAGAAAAAGTTGTAATGTATAGCATTTGGTAGTTCTGGGATCAAAAGATTTCATGTGAATCAAGTCCTTCTTAACCTTAACTGACTAAAAACATACTCTAAAATCAGTGTGTTATAATGCAACTCCTCTTATTTTAAGCCAATGCTTTCATTTGTTTTCCACTGTACCTTAAGCCATGTAGAAATCTCTCTTCGTTTCAGGCAAAGAAAACACTAAAGAATTTTATTGTCTTACCAGAGCATGCAAGAATGCTCTGAAAGACAGAAATCGGATCTTTATTAAAATCTCCTTAATAATAAGCATATGGTCACACAAGGAGCACTCTTTCCTCTCTATGTACGTAAACACACACACACACACACAGAAAGTGAGGAACTACTGATACACACAACAAGGCTGAATCACAAAAACAGTATGTAAGACAAAGGCAGCCAGACACACAAGAGTGAACATTTACAATTGCATTTATATAAAATTCTAGAAAAAGCAAAACTTGACTCCAGTGCAGAAAGCATTGATTGTGTGGGAGCTGGAGAATGATTGCCAAGGGGCAAATGGAACATTCGGGGCTGATAAAAGTGATCTATATGTCAATAGGGATGTGGGTGACCTGAATTTTGTCAAAATTCACAGAGCTGTGCATGAAAATGAGTGCATTTTATTTTTTAAAAAGTGACACCTTTGGAGTTCCCGTCGTGGCGCAGTGGTTAACGAATCTGACTAGGAATCATGAGTTTGCAGGTTTGATCCCTGGCCTTGCTCAGGGGGTTAAGGATCTGGCGTTGCCATGAGCTGTGGTGTAGGTTGCAGACACGGCTCGGATCCCGCATTGCTGTGGCTCTGGCGTAGGCCGGCGGCTATAGCTCCGATTAGACTCCTAGCCTGGGAACATCCATATGCTGCGGGAGCAGCCCTAGAAAAGGCAAAAAAAAAAAAAAAAAGATAAAAAAAAAGTGACACCTCTATAAAAGTGATTTTAAAATACATTTTATAACTCTAGATTTGATTTATTATTTTTAATAATAACTATTGACAAGAATTAATGAGAATTCATTAGATTATTTATCTGACTAATTCCCTAGGCACCAGGAACTTCTTGAGAGCCAGTGCTAAGGGCCATGTTTCTAGAGAGTTGATAGGATGGAGAAGGCTTACAATGAATTAGTCAATAGGTTGTAAAAAATTTAAATGTTTTAAGCAGTAATAACAGCAAAATAGAAGGTTTTTTCCCAAGGTCAGAATTTTCCTTTCTTTCTGTTGGACCAAAAGTGATGGAGGAAGAAAACCACCAAGAGTAGATGAAGGCTTTTCCCTGACGAGGTCACACATAGGGTCCTTCCTGATCCATAGCAAGCACAGGTCATGGGGAGCCTTCTGCAAGTGCTTTGAGAGCAAAGTCGCATGCAGGACCCACCAATTCAGGAGCTAGGAACAAATCCCGGGATGTTCTATGTACATTAAACAGACTTACTTGTGGTTATATGGAGCAATAATTGATAACAGAGGAAAATTAGAAAGTTCCCTCACACTTATCTTTGATGGATGTTTCTTAAAATTCCTTTATACATGGATCACCCAGCAAAATATAATTAGAAACATTATCAAATGTTGTAGTTAGTTGTTTTAACAAAGTATTTGTTTGTTTTTAAATCATATCTCATGGGCAGAAAAATCCTCTAGTCCTGTATCTGGAAGGAATTCATCTGTGGACCAGGAGGTTTTGCCCAGGCACCCCCACCGAGAGGCGTAAACCAATTGTAAACCAATCGGTATAGACCAGGGGGAGGGGAAGGGTGGGGGATGGACCGGGAGGGTGGGGTGATGGAAGGCTAACCTGGCAGCGAGCCTGAATCCAGAGCACAGAATCAGCAAGCACGTACCTGACATTCTGTAGAACGCTCTTTTCTGCTCCCCAGTGGCACTCATTTGTCTTTTATTAGTTTTTTCTCCCAAACTAGGGGTCAGGGATCCTAGTTTGTGTCTCTCAGAATACTTACCCTACTCAAATCGGCCCCCAGCCCCAGAGCACTTTCTTTCTTGTCTTTCTTTCTTGATTTTTTTACATAATTTAATTTAATTTCACTTTTTTATTAAAATGTAGTTAATTTACAGTGTTGTGCCAGTTTCCACTGTACAGCATAGTGACCCAGGCGAGACACACACACACATACACACACATATTCTTTTTCTCATACTCTCTTCCATCATGTTCTATTCCAAGAGATTGGATATAGTTCCCAGTGCTATACAGTAGGAGCTCATTGCTTATCCATTCTCAATGTAATAGTTTGCATCTACTAACCCCAAACTCCCCGTCCATCCCACTTCCTTCCCCTCCCCCTTGGCAACCACAAGTCTGTTCTCTATGTCTGTGAGTCTGTGTCTGTTATAAATAGGTTCATTTGCGCCATATTTTAGATTCCACATATAAGTGATATCATACGGTATTTGTCTTTCTGCCTTTACTTAGTATGAGAATCTCTAGTTGCATTCATGTTGCTACAAATGCCATTATTTCATTCTTTTTATGGCTGAGTAATATTCTATAGGGTATTTTTATAACACTTAATTTGCTCATCTGTCAATGGACATTTAGGTTGCTTCCATATCTTGGCTATTGTAAACAGTGCTGCAGTGAACCTAGGAGTGCATATATCTTTGAGTATTTTGTTGATGCTCTTGACTCAGGCCCCCTACCTGAGTCCCCTTGCTACTCGTCCTCTTTGCTACACTGATTTCTAACATTCTGAGTATACTCATCTTCTTAACTAACCCAGCCCTAGGACTCCATATTTCCGTACAATCTCCTGACGGGTGCTCATCCCCCTTCTTTCCCACCCTCAGCCAGATGGCCTGAGGCCCCATAGCTTTTCCTTGATGCTGCTAATACCCCCAGCATACATCTACCTTCTCTAGAGAGATGTTGCTTTTGTAGTCACCACAAAGAGGAAAGGTAAGTTCCTTGTGGCCCACGGCAGGTACATGTATTGAAAATGCCAGAGGGGTCCCAGAATAAAAACATACAGATTTAATTCTTAAAAAAAAAAGTAATGCTATCTGAGCATCACATGTGTCTGTAAACTCACCTCTCTCTAGCACCCCGACCCAAGTGGATTTGGTGATTCTTTATAGCCCAAGAGTTTCCCCCTCCCCACCTTATGAACTGAATCACACCACATGATCACACCCCTGCTCCCAGAGCTCCCAGGAGATTTAGGCTTGGGACAGCACTCAAGTCCCCACACCATGTAAAGAAGATGTACCTGAATTTTTTTTTTCTCCAAAAAGGAACGTTCTCTTTCCTAATGGAATTTATTCACAAAACTCCAATTCTGATTCTCAATTCTATACTGACGGTTCTACACTACAAAGCACATGCAGTCCTTTCTTTCCCCTAAATTCTCATTTCCACTCATTCTAAGATTTGGGGGGTTGAAACATATTTCCGAGAGAAGTTGGAAAAAATAGAAAGATGTTTTCTTTCCATAAACATTAGAAACCATCGAATAGTCTTCCTACTCTACTAGGAATGGCACATAAAATATAATCCTGAAATAACTGCTATTCCAAAACAGATGAGACAATCTAGAATTCTCTGATTCCCAAATACAGATGGGAGGCAGGAATAAAATGGGAAAATCTCAAAAAAAAAAAAAAAAAAAGAGCAGGACTATTTCTTTGTATTGTTCGACAATGAGTCCATGCTTATACAGAGAAGAGAGCAGAAAGTAGTAAGGGCAAAGACCTTTGCTACATAATTTAAAACCAAAACATTTGGTGATTATTTAATAGGTAGGAATGCTTTAAGTGAGATGTTGCATCATTATATGATTATCTTGGGTAGCAGACATAAAACAAGAAAGCAGAGTCCGAGGCAGTCCTTGTAAACTAGGACTTCTAGTGGAGGACATCTAAGGAATTTTTCGTGGCGTTTTTAGAAGCCAGTTTGGCCATTTTCATCTGTTCACTTTACATGCAATTCACCACACACTGGACAAAGAGGGAAACTGCACAGCTGCTTACTGGAGTAGAAAAAAGAAAATATTTCTCTCTCCATGTGAGATGGCAAAGCATGTGATCATCTGGAAAGAAAAATGACTTTCCGTTGTTTCTGTTCTCTCTCCTATGAAGGAAGCACGAGTATGGGGAATCTAAATAAAGGCAGAGCCAAGTAATTTACAACGATTTCAAAGATGTGTCTGTCTCCATGCAAATAAGGGCGTGCCTTAGATTCTAGGAGTCCCCATTCCTGGTTACCAAGAGAATGTCCACACATACTCAAAGCCTTGTCCCAGCCAGTCCAAGGCTGGGTGTCTCACAAAGGCTACAAGCTACATCTGTTAGAAAGACATGACTATCATCTTTCAAATGTTAAGATTATAAATGCAAACTACCTATGGAGTTCCCATCATGGCTCAGCAGTTAACACATCTGACTAGCATCCATGGGGATGCAGGTTCCATCCCTGGCCTTGCTCAGTGGATTAAGGATCTGTCGTTGCCGTGAGCTGTGGTGTAGGTTGCTGACAAGGCTTGGATCCTGCATTGCTGTGGCTATGGTGTAGGACGGCAGCTGTAGTTCCGATTGGACCCCTAGCCTAGGAACCTCCATATGCCACTTGTGTGGCCACAAAAAGCAAACATAAATAAATCAATCAATAAAAATAAATGCAAACTACCCATTTTCCTGAATAAGCACACATGATGCTTGCATTCTCTATACATTATCCTTTCAACCATCACATCTGTATCATAAAGAGGAACTGGAGTCTGTCACCTTAGTCCCCAGCTGTTGTCCTTGATCCAAACTGCTGTGACCACCTCTCACCCTCCAGCCCTGTCCAGCTGCATCTTCTTCACTGTTTCCATCCTGACTTTACCCTTCTCATTTGACCTGGATGCAATTTTCCTCCCTCTGTCTTGTCTCCTCTCATCAGAAGTACTGGTTCTCCATCATTGCTGCCCTCCTCAAGAAGCACCCCTTCCAAATTATCTTTGCTCTAGCTCATCCTGTCCCAGGTTTATTATTGCCTTTCCTGGGGAAATCAAGCAAAAAAAAAAAATTGTAACAAATGTATGTATATACCTATTCTGATTTTTTCTGGAAGTAATAAGTCCAGTTTATTCATTGCAGCATTTCAAGGGCGTAGAAAATTATGGAGACTAGAACAATCTCTCCTGTTTTTCCAACACCCTTCCTGGTCATGTTTACAATTGGGCTGTTTGTTCTGGTTCCAGGAGTTCAATGGATTGGACATTTATCGCTGACTCCTAAACCCCCTTCCAGGTTGTGACCATTATTTGAGCATTTATCATTTATGAGGTGGTCATTTCCCTGCATGGATTTGCATGTACCCACCTGCAAACTCAATGCTGCTCCTCTGGCCACTCTGTGGGTCTCTGGGGATCTTCTGGTTCCTTCATGTCAGAGCAACATTGACTATTATAAACACGATTAGTGCCCTCCGCAGACTTTGAAAACTCATTGTGCACTTCTCTTTTATCTCTAATAAATAACACGAAATAAGCCTTAAATATATGAAAAAGCCTTAGGTTCTGTTGCAATCTCATTTGAATTTAAAAACCCTAGCCTGTGCTTAGGAAAGATTCCAGTCATTTGGTCAATGAGTCAGTCAACTAGACTTTCTGAAGGAACGAGCATTAATGGGCAGGGGATTGTGGAGATCAAGAGAATATTTATGTCTGACCAGTTTGTCGAGACTGGAAGTTTGAGTCATAGTTTTTGGCTCACAGGGTGCCCCTGAGTGCCTGCCGAGGAATATAAATAACATTGACTGTTCAGCAGTTTTCTATAAAGCACAGTGTTCCTATAAAATGAAAGATTTGGTCAATAAGTCCACGCTTTCATTCTGCCCCTTCCTAATGGCTTAGCTTCACCTCTCTGGTTAATAGGTTACTATATCCTGTTTATATCCACTTACCCAATTCAGAAAACAATCTGAGAGGTGGACTCTCCCTCTAGCTTTTTCCTCCCAGGGTAACTCTGGAGAAGGGCACCGTCTTCCTTGCCTTTAAATGAAAAAAATCAGAAAACAAACAATTAGCAGCCTTGAGTGCCAGCAGGGAGTACCTCCTATTCTTTAAACAGCCTCTTCGTGTGGAATTTGGATCCTCCTTAAAGTCGCACTTCCTTTGCTTGGGAAGACTGTCTGATTTCGGGTGGTTCCTGACCTGGAATGTTTTCAGAAGTTCTTCTTGCTTTGGGGCCAACAAAGCACAAGCTCTAGCCTCTTGGGAGCCCCTGATTCTGCCAGGAAAGTGCTCGGTATTTTCCCAGGAGGCCGTCTTCCTTGTCCTCTCCTAGAGCGTTTCTAACCCCATGCTCTGCTTTACAGAGCGTGAAGACAGAGGAAGGAGTGGGGGACCCTGTGAGCTCAAGAGCCAGGGATTACGTGTTGCTTCTGGGTTCTGTGAGATCTCAGGGCAATGAATTCATCTAGTTTCATGCTTCCCTTTTCTCCGTGTCAACGTGAAGATCATGAGAGAGCAGCTGGGCTAGTCAGGGGATGAAAATGAGTAACTATGGCGAAGGGCCTGGAATTGTGTAGAATATATAGCAAGAGCTAATAATTATTAGTCTTATTTAGAAAACAAGGAATATATATCAGTTGGAAAGTCACTCAACTGTTGACACCAAACCTACAAACTTACTTGCTAACTTAGATCTTATTGACTTAGATCCTGTCCTCTGTTCTCTATGGTCAAAGGAGGGTTAATTCCTTTGACCAGAGGATGACAGGGTCCAAGCTAAAGGTAATTCCTCCCCCTGTATATCAGACGTATCCCATGACCCTGCTTTCCCGGGACCTCATGCATTGTTACCCCTCACCCTCTTTCATTCCTGCAGCCTAAACCCCACTCTCCCCTTTGCTGTAATTTCGCTCATCCGCATTAAATATACTCAAGACTTTCTCATTAAAAAATAGCAATAATCCCTCTTCACCCCTACTCCTACCCTTTAATGATGACCTTATCTTTCACCATTTCTGCAAAGACGGATGCTTGGAAGAATTAGTTATGTCTGCTCTCCGTCGGAGAGAACTCATCACGTCCCATGATGCCTCAGTCCCTGACGTCTGGCTCAAGGTTCTCTCCCTCCCACGCAGACTGCTTTCAATCCTTCCTTCTCCTTAAGCCCAGGGGAGACCTTGCAGTCCCTGTATTACTTGAATTCTTTAGTGCCTTCATCGCTGTTGAGCACGCCCTCCTTACAGAAGTCTTTTCCCCTTCGTTTCTCGCTCTCTGCACTTCCTCAACTTTCCCTCATCCTCTCCCGTTGTTTTTCTCAGTGAAAACTGCTGATGCATTTCCTCTGTCTGTAACTGGTATTCATTGAGCCTCTGTCCTGATCGCTCTTCCTTTTCGATGAATATTTTCTTTGTAGTGAGTGCTTTTGGTGATCTGTTTAAGAAAATTTTTTTACCCTGAGGTCACAAAGATACTATTCTATATTATCCTTATAAAACTTCATTGTGTGTTCAGATCTAAATCTCAATCCAACTGGAACTCACTGATTTCAGTGCGGTGTGACAAAGGGATCGATTTTATTTTTCTCCATATGGATATCCAATTGACACAGTATCAGCTAATGAAAGATCATCCTTTACCTACTGTGCTGTTGTGCCATCTTTGTCATAAATAAACTATACGTACATATGGGTGTGTCTGTTCCCGGACTCTGGGCTCTGTTGCACGGTCTGTTTAACTATACTTATGCCAATATCAAGCTTTATAATAGGTCTTAACTACCGGAAGAACAAGTCTTTCTCCATTTTTTTTTCATAAATTTTGCTTGGATTTTTTTATTGGAATTGAGAAGAAATATACACATCAATTTCAGGAGGATTAATATCTTTACAATATTGACAACTCATGAATATGAGATCTCTCCCCCTGCATTTATTTAAGTTTATTTTAACAATGCTTCTTTATTTGCAAAGAAGTCTTGAGTGTCTTTGTTGGATGTATTCTTAAGCATTTTAGATTTTTTGATACTATTTAAGTCAAATATTTTAAATTATATTTTCTTGTTTATTGTTGGAACATAGAAATGAAATTTATATTTAGAGTTTGTCACAATGTCCAGCCCAAGCTAAAGTCACTTAATTCCAATAATGTATTTGTTGATTTTTTTTTTTTCTTTTTTTACAGCTACACCTACGGCATATGGAAGTTCTGATGGAATCAGAGCTATAGATGGCAGACTACGCCACAGTCACAGCCAGATCTGATCTGAGCCACGCCTGCAACACCGAATCCTTAACCCACTGAGTGAGGCCAGGGATCGAACCCTCATCTTCACAGATACTATATCAGGTTCTTAACCCTCTGAGCCACAATGGGAACTCTGTATTTGTTGAATACTTTTTCTTTTTTGTCCTTTTGTCTTTTCTGGGGCCGCACCTGTGGCATATGGAGGTTCCCAGGCTAGGGGTCCAATCGGAGCTGTAGCTGCCGGCCTACACCACAACTCATGGTAATGCCAGATCCTTAACCCACTGAGCAAGGGCAGGGACCGAACCCTCAACCTCATGGTTCCTAGTCACATTCGTTAACCACTGAGCCACGACGGGAACTCCTGTTTCTTTTTTTTTCTGTTTTGTTTCTTTATCCTCTCTTAACATGCTTGCTTGAACCTCCATTATATTTTTATAATGTCAAATAAAAATAATTACAATGGAGGGGAGTTCCTATCGTGGCTCAGTGATTAGTGAACCCAACTGACATCCATGAGGATGCAGGTTTGATCCCTGCCTCACTCAGTAGGTTAAGGATCTGGCGTTGTCGTGAGCTGTGGTATAGGTTGCAGATGCGGCTCGGATCTGGCATTGCTGTGGCTGTGGTTATGGCCGGCAGCTGTAGCTCCCATTCGACCCCTAGCCTGGGAACCTCCATATGCCGCAGGTACAGCCCTAAAAAGCAAAATAAATAAATAAATAACTAGGCCACCTCAAAAGGCAGTATAAATATCATACACAATGAAAGACCTTTGAGAGTTTATAATCAAGTTGAGACAAGATTAACTTACAATAAATGATAATATACATATAATATCTGTTGGCAAATAATCCACACACAAAGCAATAACTTCAACAGGTGACCAAGTTCAGGAGTGTTAAGCCTGATGCTCATGGCCCTGACTTCTGTATTTGAACGGCTCCCACATTCTCACAAGTCGCTGCCTCCCATCATCTCAGCTCTACTTACTGGTCCATTCTTTCCCTTCCCCTACCTGAGACACTAAGGGAACTGCTGGCGTTGGGTATTCTTAGTTGGAACTTGGAATGCAATTTAGTCCAAGAAACAGTGGTTAGGAATGATGTAAATACTTCAGTCACATTACAGGTTAAATGGGCTTTTGTGAACTGACTTTTTACAACTAGTCCTTTGGAAAAGCAGCTCTGAATACAAAATGACCTACTTTCAAAACACAGACCCTTCTTTTAGTTCAAATACTCAAATCTAAGCACTTAGGAAGTGTGTCCCGCCAGTGCCATGATGTTCCCTTCATCAGCAATGATGATTGTCTTCTTACTGGACACATGCAATCGACTAGAGATGCACGCATCAAGCAATAAAGCATGGCGGTCATGTGTTCTTTGTTTCCATGGAGACTAGTACCTCTTCTATGCCATCTGGTCTTTCCTGTACCAAGGCAAGAGGGTGGGAAACGCTTCGGGAGAACCAACAATGGACGGCACATGCTTCGTGTACAGCCTTAGCCCTCACACCTACAAAATGCATGAGGTTATTTTGGTTTGGACTCTTGGCCGAACCTGAGGAAGACAGCTGTGAGAGGACATAATGTTTATAATCCTGAGGCTGCTGGGAAATGGAAGAGGAGCCAGATCTGAGAAGGACAAATTCCCAGGGTGTTATTCAGCTGTGCTACGCAGAGTGTGGTCCGCGGATCAATAGCTTCAGCTGCACCCGGGAAGTTGCTGAAAATGCAGATTTTTGGACCTACCCAGAGTCAGAGTCTCTGGGGTGAGGCCAAATATCTGGGATTTTAGCATGTTCTCCAAGTGATTTTTATGCACATCAAAGAGAACCGGTGCTAGGCTTATCTTTGCTCAGCTCTGTAGAACCAGCATTGGTGCTAGTCTCCTGAGACCTGTAAAGGTCCCGTGGTCCTTGGAGGTGCCCTACTGGGCTGGCTGTCAAGCACGGGGCCTGCCACAGAGCAGGCACTCGATACCTATGAAATGAATGAACCTTGGAGTTCCCGTCGTGGCGTAGTGGTGAACGAATCCGACTAGGAACCATGAGGTTGCGGGTTCGGTCCCTGCCCTTGCTCAGTGGGTTAACGATCCGGCGTTGCCGTGAGCTGTGGTGTAGGTTGCAGACGCGGCTCGGATCCCACGTTGCTGTGGCTCTGGCATAGGCTAGTGGCTACAGCTCCGATCAGACCCCTAGCCTGGGAACCTCCATATGCTGTGGGAGCGGCCCAAGAAGTAGCAAAAAGACAAAAAAAAAAAAAAAAAAAAAAAAGGAAAGAACCTGGAATGGTTCCCACCTTCCCTCTGCTTCTCCTCACACTCTATATACCTCTTTCTATCTGTTACGGGCTAAATTGTACCCCCCTCCAATTCTTAGGATGAAGTTCTAACCCCTACTACCTCAGAAAGTAACTGCATTTGAGGCAAAGTCTTTAAGGATGTAATTAAGTTAAAAGGAGGTCATGAACATGAACTCTAATCCCATACACCTGGTATCCTTATAAGGCAATTAGAACACAGACACACCTAGATCAAAAAGGCCATAAGAGGAAAAGAGCTGACAGCCATCCAAGGAGAGGAGGCATCCAGAGCTGGCAATTCGGCCGACCCTTGGTCTTGAGCTTCCAGCCTACAGAACTGTGCGAGAACAAAGCTCTGCTGCTGAAGGTAGCTTGTCTGTGGTGCTTTGTTACAGCAGCCCTAACACACTAATACATCACCCACCCCCGCCCCCATCACTCCCCAGAGTAGTCTATACAGAGCTCTGTCTGCAGTAATTGCTGATTCCTACAGCAGCAGACACTGGCCTTGAGAGCTGGCGCCTGAGGTCTTCTGCGATGGCCCACTTGTGTGGAGCACCTGTACCCCCTCCTGACTCAGGGCAAAGTGTGCTTTCTCTGCTCTGCTCTCTAACCAGGGAGGGTGGGCAGCAGCCTAATGCCTCAGAGCCCAGAGTGTGTGTTTGTGTAACGAGTGTGTGCATCCGTGGGAAAATGCCCTCACTCTGGGTTTGTTTCTTCGTATGAAAAATAAAGGCATGAATGACCTTCATGTTGACAACAATTCTGTCTTTCTTACTGGGCTGCTGCAAAGGTCAAGCGAGGTAATTACGTAGGCGCATTAAAATGCATTGTCAGTGGAAGGTGGGGACATGGCCTATTGTTTGCCCTTTATTACTAGGACTATTATTAGAAAAGCAGCTCTGGTTCTACACCTTGGGTAGAGCAACCGCTGGGAGCCCATGCTTGATTGGAGCAAAGGCTTGATGTGGCTCCATACATTTGGAAACTTGCCAAGGGGTCATGTCAACATGTTTGTATTTTGTCATCTATCTGTCACCACACACTTTGCTCTTGGCTTCAGAGCCTGTGTGTGCTCCAGCTCTAAACAGACCAAGGTAAACTCATCTGTAATTTGGGCTCCATCTCACTGACCTCCTGATTCAAATCACCTCTTCCTTCCTACTCTCATGATGAAAAAAGCCTATATCTTGGATCAATATGGGGACACTTTGATTGAAGATAAAGACCCCTTTATTTCTGAGTTGAAGTCATCAGAACAAAGAAATCATATCAACAGCTCTGTTGAGCCAGGGAATGTGGCAGATTGAGTGCTAAAAGACACCAGACAAGACAAGGGAATGTTTTGAGAGATCATTGGTGGAGTTTAGACTCAAAAACTTCTATTTATAACAAATGATGGGTGATATCATTCAAATAAATATCCCTCATGGACCACCCCTTTCCCTCCCATATCATAGCACTGACATCATTTTTGCATATTATATCCATGGCATTCTCCATATTCTGCTGAAAGGTCACAGTGCTGTCAGTAATGAGATTCAGCCCCCAGTCAAGCGGTTCCAAGACACCTCCGCCCATTTCCAGAACAATCTGGAGGGCAGCTGCCCAGCAGCGTGAATTCCAGAGAGCAGCTCTCTCCTTGGGCATGAGATGTGAGTTGTACGGGGGAAACTCCATGCCAGATGACTGGGGTCACCGGGGCTGTGGCCAGGCCACTTAGGAGGACACGTAGTACATCATGCCCCATCCAGGAAGACAGGGCTTCTACAGAGAAGGTAGAGGGGAGCCCAAAGGGCCCAGTGGCACCATCGCTGGGCCAACCCTAGAATCCTACCAGTGCAACCATGGTTGTCAAACAATGACATCATTTGTCTGAAGATTGAGAGCTCCCAAGGGGGAAGCAGAGCTGGAACAGAAGGCTGGCCTTGTTCCTTGCATGGCTGTGTGACTTTAAGCAAACTGTCCAGCCTCTCTGAGCTTCTGATTCCCCAGCTGTAAGATAGGGATGACTACGGGCTCTCCCTCATATGGTTGTTGGGATAATTATAAGATAAAGAATCTAAGTCAGCATGTAAGTCCATAAAAGCTGGATGCTATCATCACCATTAATAGGGATATAGGGGTTGGGCTGAACTTGAATATCTGCCAAAATAGGGACCTACCATCCCTCTTTTCTCCTGCTGGGACCAGAGGGGTACATCTGATGACATGTTGAATTTGGTGATCTTAGAACAGAAAGGGTGGGAAGAGGATACCTGTGAGCATGCCCTGGGATCCTCAGAGGCTACATAATTCATTCTATATCCTGATCCCTTTGCAAAAGTGGATCAGCATGGCTCCATTCTTGAGCTTATTTGCTAAGTCAGTAAGATGTTTTTCTCATTCCCCCTTCTGCTGTGATTACACACTTTTTACATTTATTGTAACCACCATCCCTGTACCTCCCCCCATATCCAGCAATTTCTTTACTCACATCCTGAATCAGATAGAAGAGGGTCTATTGGGAAGTTCCCATGTAGCCCAGAGGATTAAGGATCCAGCATTGCTGCAGCTGTGGTGCAGGTCACAACTGTGGCAAGGCCTTGATCCCTGGCCCAGGAACTTCCAAATGCCATGGGTGCTGCCAAAAGAAAAAAGAAAAGAGAAAAGAAAAGGAGAAAAAGAAAGAAAGGAGTCAATTAGATCAATACCATGTTAATGTGAATTAATGCAACATGGTAGCTCTATCCACACCCCAAGGAGTTTTTGGTTTTAAAAAGAGAATGCATGAGAGAGGGAGAGAGAAGGAGCTGGGGTGGGAATCCATTGACTGGTATATCAAGGAATAGACTACCTGACTGCAGCCAGGCAAGTGACCAAGGCTCTCACTGTATCCATGTGGAAGAGATGGACAAAGGCAGGCCAGAAAAGAGCACGGTTCTGTTTATAATTGGTTCAATGTCCCTGATCAAAGGGTATTTACTAAGGAAAGGAAGCACAAGATGGTGATAACCTGTAAAGGATCCCAGGCATCTTTCTAAGGCTACATCCTGGGCGACATTTGATCAGGACCTTGAAGGAAAACACAGATGGCGTGCTGAACAAGTTCACAGACGGTTGGCCGGGTTTGTAGCTGACACATTTTAATGATCAAAACTATTCCGTGCTCTTATCTGACCTCAGGGCACAGCATCATGGGCCCAAGAGCTCTCTTGCTCAGGGCAAGGTGCATGCCAGGCGATTTGCACATGTTATCTCTAGTAAGGACTTCTGTCCCCATGTTATAAATCAGGGAACCAATGCTTATCGTGGTTATAAAACTTGACAGGATCCTATAGCCAAGTGGAAGGACAGAACTGGAACTTGAATCCAGATCCATAGAACTCCAGAGCCTGCTCCTTCCTGACCTCACTCAGTCTGTGGTCTTGTACTGCCCTTTCAAATACACCTGTTCAAGTCACATAGCGGGGGGGAGTGTGTCAGGCACATGGAGATGCACAGATATTTGCGGGGAGGAAAAATGAACAAGTTGTGGGGAGGCAGGGAGGGTAGGACAATGTCTGCTTTAATGTGCCCTAGTAATGGTGACCAGTGGAAACAGCTGACGCTGTTAATTGGGCAAATGGAAAGATACTAGTTCTCGCCAAATGATTGAAGAGTTGTTATTATGGAAGAAAGATTCAATGTAACCCAGGACTTTTTTTATTATTATTATTTTATTTTTTACTTTTTAGTCTTTTTGGGGCCACACCCATGGCCCATGGAAGTTCCCAGGCAGGGGTTGAATTGGAGCTGCAGCTGCCGGCCTATACCACAGCCACAGCAATGCGGGATCCGAGCCATTATCTGCCATCTACACCACAGCTCACAGCAACATTGGATCCTTAACCCACTGAGCGAGACCAGGGATTAAACCCATATCCTCATGGATATTAGTTGGGTTCATTACCCCCGAACCTCAATGGGAACTCCACCCAGGAGGGTGGATTTTAATTCAACCTTGTAATAGGGAAGAATTTTATACCCTCTTACAAGTTAATCACTAAAGGGATGTTGCCTATAAGTGTAAATTCTAAATAATGGCCCATCTCTGGAAACCTTGCTCACATCCACAGGGAATGCATATTAGGCTGGAATACCTTCGCTTGGCTCATAGGAAACAGCCTGACCAGGGACCTGAGAGCAACTACAGGAAGAATGAAATTAACACCTCCCCTCCAGAGGCTGACCTCACCCCGGAAAAGTTTGACTTCACGACCTCCCCATTTAGTATACAAGAAGCCTGGATTCTAACTTAGGCAAGACAGTTTCCTGGGACACGAGTCCACCATCTTTGGGGTCAGCTGGCTTTTCCAAATAAAGTCGCTATTCCTTGTCCCAGCAACTGTCTTTTGACCTCTTGGTCTACGGTGGGGTGCGCAGTCCGAGCTTGGACTGGGTAACCACATGAGCTGGAACTTTCTAAAATAATGGGCATTGTTTGCACATGCAACGGGCTCCCTCCTGAGGTGGCACCTTGTCCCCGAGCTTCCTAAGCAGGACCACATCACTGCTCCCTGGAGGTGACAGAAATGGGGCCCAGGGCAGGAGCAGTGGGACCGGTGGCCTCTATTTTATAAGGGTCCTAATAGCACTCGAGATGCTTCAGCACTTGGACTGGGGACACATTTTGGAGCAGGTGGATTTCTCTCTTTCCTTAAACACGCTGCACAGCTTTCTGCCACCTCCACTGAATATACAGAAGTTGTGTGATTAGAGATGGCCCCTCATTAGACCAAAGGCCAGTAAAACAGCGGCCTAATTTAGTTCTTTGTGTGAAGGAAAGGACCCCAAATCCCTCAAGCAGGCTTCTGGGGCAAAGAAAAACCCTCGAAAGTACAGCAGGGGTGCTTGAGAAGCACAAGATGGGCTTTGTTCTGCTGTGGCCAGCCTGTGCCAGAAGAGCAGTGAGCAAATGGAAAAACGTTCTGACAGGCCGTGTTTGTCACCCCGGCCGTCTTGCAGCCTTCCCGATTCTTCCACAGACCTTCTTGCTGGGTTGTGCATGCTGATGCGCTTGAGCTCGATAGAGATGTGTTTTTTTCTTTTCATCTTCATGGTGATAAACCAGGAAGAGCTTTAGATATCCTCCCAGTAACTGGAATACTAACAATGAAATACACCAGGACCACAGCCTGCTTGATTATTTCCTAATTTTCTCTTTATGCCGGTTCCAGCCCGGAGACCCTGCCAGATGCAGAAAACTTCCTTCATGGCAGCACAAAATAGTTTCCATTTCCCACTTGAGAGCCAGCATCCAAGAGGAGCTTCTGATTTGAAACTCAATGAAACAAAAGATGGCCCAGAACTCGACTGCAGCCAGGAAACAGAGGCGCAGGAGCCAGAAAATCCGTGCAATGTCCCAGAAATCCCCACGGGCAGAGACAAGGCGCACTGGCCACTCAGTGCAAACAAGCATGCTTGCAGTCCAGCCTCCCAGCTGTTTTTCTATCCAAGGTTTCTTCAGGTTCTTGGTGAAATTTTTTAAAAATACATTGCATGTTACACTCCCAAGAGCGCGCCCTCCGTCTCACGCTCATTCATCTGCCTCTGTATAGTCAGATTCCCCCAGCTTCCATGAAATAATCCTTCCTGTTTCTTTTCTTTTCTTTTTTTGTCTTTTTAGGGCCCCACCTGCAGTACACGGCGGTTCCCAGGCTAGGGGCTGAATCAGAGCTGTAGCTGCGGGCCTACACCACAGCCACAGCAACGCAGGATGCAAGCTGCGTCTGCAAACTACACCACAGCTCATGGCAACGCTAGATCCTTAACCCACTGAACAAGGCCAGGGATTGAACCTGTGTCCTCATGGATGCCAGTCAGGTTCATTAACCCCTGAGCCATGACATGAACTCTTTGGACCCCTAGCCTGGGAACCTCCATATGCCTCAGGTGCGGCCCGGATCCTTAACCCACCGAGCAAGTCCAGGGATCAAACCCGCAAGGATACTAGCGGAGTTCTTAACCTGCTAAGCCACGACCGGAACACCTCTTTGTTTGTTTTGGTTCTTTAACCTCCACATTTTATTTTATTGTTGTCATTTAAAGCTTGATTTCATAAAACATAAAAAGACATTCTTAAGAGTCCTGTACCACAGGATTATAAACAATACAAATATCTATAGCCTCATAGCTTCTGGTTATACAAATTAGATCAAATAATTGGAAATTCTTTCAATATAGTATACAAATGAAATAAGTGGCAAAAGGACCTGACGGCATTTAGCAAATCTTATTTCCTGATTCCTTCCTCCCTAGAACTCGTCTCTCCGCCACCTTGTTGAACTCAGGTACAGTCACAAAGACTCCAGAGCATGTGAGGGACAAAGCTGAATGCACAGCTCCCGGGCCACTGTCACTGGTTCTGATTCCTCGCCTGGGGGCTCACACTTCCCTCCAGCAAGACAACTGCCCACCCGGGGGAGAGGACCTTCAACGAATCATTAATCAGAACGAGGACTTCTAGGACATCTAGAGTGCGAGTTATTGAGGTTAGCCCTGCAAGAAATTCCTCTGTCATTTGACATGGCCCTGATCCTGTGGAGAGATTTTCAGGGTCCCTGGGGTGCTCGTGGGCAAGCCGGTGGTTTTCCAGGCTGTCTTAGTATGACTGTGATTGTCCATAAAAGCACTAAGCCTGGGATTGTCCCAGAGACCTAATTAGAGGCTCCAACTGGCCAATCCAATGGCCATAAGCTGAGAACCCAGCAGGTTAAGGACAACCCTCTTTGCCTTAGTTCTGCATCCCTTATCAGGATCAAGAGTAGAAAATTAACTCCAGGCACTCACTTCTTCGTATGCACTGTGGTTACTTGGCATCTAAGGGTAGACAGATGCTGGATTTAACTTAGGACGACCAGAGGCAGTACCTTTCAATGGAAGCAGGTGACTGAATTAGGACTGCAGCTTGCTAAACAGAAGGCATCAGCCCATTGTGACTTTTTAGTTCCTGGATGTGGGAGGAGGAGTAGATTTCCATGCACTTTAACCCAGAACTCCCGGGAGTTGTTGCAATAGCATCCTCTTCCTCTAGGTCTTATTTTCTTTCAATACGTGCCTGATTCTTTTGTCAAAAGATTAAGGTGAAGTTCGGTAACAAGAAGCTGATGTTATTTTCCTTTCATATTCTCTTTTTTATTAAAAAAAAAATACACACACACACACAATCAGGTTGCCATGACAAAATACCAAAGACTGGTGGCTTGAACAACAGGAATTTGTTTTCTCACAGTTCTGGAGGCTGGAAAGTCCAACATCAGGGTCCAACAAGTTTGGTGAAAGCTGCCTTCTCTATACCTCTTACCTGGTGGAGAGGGAGGGGCTGTCGCTTATATATAAGGGGACTGTCTTAAAAGGATACTAATCCAATCGGATCAGGGCCCCCACCCTGTGACCTCATTTAACCTTAATTTCTTCTTTAAAGGCCCCATCTCCAGATATAATCACACTGGGTTTAGGGCTTCATCTATGTATTGGGGGAGGGGTGAGGATAAAACATTTGGTCCATAATCACATCTGAGGAGTTAGAAATGCTAACAAGCACTTAGGTTGACTAAAGGTAAGCGCATTACTTGGGCTTCTAATGTAGTTTCTGTGTCATGTCTAGACCCTAGAGGAAGAAAATAATGAAAGTGTTAGATAAATGTAAATCCTAGTCTCACCATTTTTTTCTTCCTGAGTTTAATATGATCTTTTTATTCTTTTGACAATAAGTAGACCTTATTTTGTTCAAGACATATCTGCCTGGAAACAAACTAAATACTAATTTTTTTTTTTTTATTATTTCTACTTTACCTCATTCCAAACAGAAGCATTCGAGGAGGTTTACGGAAAAGCAGAGAGGACAAGACAATTTTTTTTTAAGGCCACAGCCATGGCATATAGAGGTTCTAGTCGGTGCTGCAGCTGCCAGCCTACCCAATAGCCACAGCAACTCGGGATCCAAGCCGCATGTGCAACCTACATCACAGCTCACAGCAACGCTGGATCCTTCACTCACTGAGTGAAGCCAGGAATCAAACCCACATACTCATGTACCACTGAGCCACAACAGAAACTCCCATGGACAAGAGAATTTTTAAATGCTGTGATGGAAAGGAAAAGCAAGTGTGGGAAAAGAAGATGGAGCCAAAAGTAAGTTTGATTTGCTATCAACTTGTGGATCATCATCCATGAGAGGCAGACCCCAAATTTGAGATTCAGCTCCCTAATAGCTTAAGCCTAAAGAAAATCAGGAAGATTGGTTTTCTATATTGGTGATTAGCAGCAAGTCCATGTTTGAATGTTGACCAAGTGGGAGAAAGAGGGAAGGAATAAAAGTGACATGTTCCCAAGGAAATTAAGATGCTTCATTAGATGACAAAATAACCACAGTTGTGTGGAGAACATGTCTTTAGGTAAGACCAACCTTTCCCTAAGACTGTCTTTTTTTGACATAGAGCAGAAGTTCTTCTGCTTTGGCAAAAGAATCACATGGGGTAGTTTGTCAAAATACAATAGATTGTGGGGTCCATCCCCAGAGATCTTGGTTCAGGAAGTCAAGAGCAGGACCTAGGAATCTGTATATTTAGCACAGAAGTGATGCTAATTTTTTTCAGATGATGCTAATTCTGGCGGTCCACAGACCACACTTGGAGAAATGCTACCTGAGAGAGATTGTCTGTGATAACATTGCCAAGAAAACATTTCAAAGCAAAACATAAAAATTGCTTACTTTGCCTGGAAGTGTGTGTGTGTGTGTGTATGTGTGTGTGTGTGTGTGTGTGTGTGTGTGTATACACAGGTCTCCCCCATTATACAAAAGTAGAGGGTTTCTACAAAAACTTTTGTAAGCTTGGTGTAAAGGGAAGAAGCAATGCCTGAGAACACATCTTGCTGATAGAGGCACAGAATACATCAAGATAAAGCACAGATGCTCATAGACATAGTTCAAAGCTATGGCAGCTTGATGCTGAGATGATGGATGTAGTTCGGGAGAGAGGAGGAGGAGCTGGGGATGGGGGTGGGGAAGGTACTCTTACTCCTACTGAGGTCCCCACTGCCTCTACAATGGCTCCCTGCAAAACAAATACCAAACACGATTTTCACTATTCACCTTTTTTTGTAAAAGTGAAAAGCCTCTTTGGATTTGAGTTAGCAAAAATAGACACTGATGTTAAGTCTTTCATTAAAAAGAAGGGATATAAAGCGAACTTTGGAAAAGCAGAGGATACCTGAATATAGAGATCTATGTATACACAGACACAAAGAGTCCATAGAAAGCTACTTTTAAGCAATGCTACTTCCTGGTTAACTTTCCAACATAAACTAGTTGTAAAATGTATCTGTAGGAAGCTAAATCAGTTGATTTGCTGTACATGGATTTTGGATAAAAGCCAACTAAAACTCCCAGGTCTTTCTCACATGAGCTGCCCTTGAACTATTGATTTTTTTTTTTTTTTTTAAGCTCAAACACAGGACTTTACATTTATCCTTGTGATTTTCCATCTGTGATCCCATTGGATTGGCTGGCCTGAGTCCAGGGAGTTCGCCTCACGTGCCCCACACTCTAAACAGCCGAATTCATAAAGGACACCCCACATGTAAGCCTGTGGAACATGTAGCAAAGCCAGTCAACTTTCTTGAATTGACAATGAACAGCATATTCTATTCAAGATTTTTTTTTTTAATTTCTTCCTAAATTTCATTTCTTATTAGGGCAATTCAAGATCTTTTTTTAAAAAAAATGACTTAATCCTTTTCGAAGTCTCTCAGTTCCCAAAAAGCAACAACTGGATTGCATTCATCTTTGGGTGTCTCCAGCCTTTGGTGGGAGAGGGTGACAAGTGAATGCTGAATGAGGGAGTAAAGGGGGAATGAATTCACATATAAATTAGTCTCAAATTTGAACCAAATTTTTCAGCAAGATTACCCCTGATGGTTAAATGGCCACTAGTACCAAAAACCAATTAACCAAAAATTAGCAGATTAATTAATAAAGGTCATTCTCAAATGTGTTTTTCTCCCTCCTATTCCACGACCGCCAGCAGCAACAGCTTCCCCTGGAAACTTGCTGGAAACAAATTATGGAGCCCCCACCCCAGACCCACTGACTCAGAAGCCCGGGGGGTAGGCCCAGTGAGCAGAAGGTTTAACATGCCTTCCAGCTGATTTTGATGCCAGAGTGTGAGAACCACTAATTGGTAGTATTAATCCTTCAGAGGCTGCGCACATTACTGGTGTTTTATGAAGTGCCTTTCTCGATACCCCTATATTTGTTATTCAGAAAAACTTCATTGAGGAGTTGTATGTGCTAGGAACTGTGCTAGGTATTCAGGATAAAGATATTAAAAATGAACCAAGGAGTTCCTGTTGTGGCTCTGTGGGTTAAAGACCTGACTAGTATCCATAAGGATGTAGGTTCGATCCCTGGCCTCACTCTGTGGGTTAAGGATCCAGCCTTGCTATGAGCTGTGGTGTAAGTCGCAGATGCAGCTCAGATCAGGCACTGCTGTGGCTGTGGTGTAGGCTGGCAGCTGCAGCTCTGACTCAACCCCTAGCCTGGGAACTTCCATACGCCACAAGTGTGGCCTACTAAGTAAAAAAAATAGATAAACCAATACTTTACTGCATTACATTTTCCCTGATCAGCTACATGACATATATTTACGGTAAAAATTTTAAAGTATTAAAAAAATGCACATTAACAGGAGGGGAAAATAAATATGGTGTGATCCCACCACCCAGGGGTAACCTCTGTTATTCTAATGACATTAAATAGTAGTATCAACAGTGGTCCTGAGTTCTGGACCTGAGGTTGGTTTGAGAAGTGTCTGGAGCTTGGCGGCCTCTGCAAGCAGTGGCACAGAGGCCCTGGAGTAGCCAGGGGTTGAAGCAGCTGACAGGTATCGCCCTTCAGGTGACCAGCAGCCCCAGCCCCTCCCTGCCTGCTTTGCCCAGGACTCTCCAAGGTTTGGCACAGAAAGCCCTGCATCCTGGGGAACACCTCAATGCCCCAGTAAAGCAGAACATTTGGCCACCCTCTTGGCATGTTTCTGCATTTAGACAGGCATTTTCCTCTTTGTAGGTACGCAGCCTTTAGCAGCTATGGTGCAATGAGAGAAACTTGGAGTCAGATGTTCAATTTCACAATAGGCTCAGCACCGACTTACTTACTATGTGATCCTAGCAATTCATGGAACTTCCCAGAGCCTGTGATGATTAAATGAGCTCCACTGGTGTCCTACTTAGCTCAGAGTATTTCCCGTGGCCTCCAGACCGTGCACATGCTGCCCTTCCTCCACTCCCCTGGGACCTCACCTCCTACTGTCTCTAGCACTGTGCACTCTTCCAGCCACCCTAGCCTTCTTGCTGCTCCCCAGGCACACTGGGTGCTTCCACCTCAGGCCTTTGCACTAGCTCTTCTTTCTCCCTGGAACACAAAGAAATCTTCAGGCTTGCTCCTCTACTTTCTCAGATCACCCAACTGCCACCCTATCAGTGAGGCTTTCCCCAACCACCCAATATCAAAGAGTAACGACGTCCCCTTCTTCTCCCCTCCCCCAGCCCACACCCCCTCACTGGTGCCTTTCCCATCCCCTGGTTTGGTTTTCTCCATAGTACTTCTCACCAGCCAGCCTACACTTCACTTGCTGATGCATTTTCTGTTATCTCCCACTAAAACACAGGCTCCATCATGGAAGAGGATCTGTAATTCTGATGGCTTCAACAGTGCCAGGTGCAATGTCATTTGTTCTATTGTTAGTGACAAAACTGACAAAAAGTCTTTTTGTTTGTGTGTGTGTGTGTGTGTGTGTGTCCTTTTAGGGCCACACCCCTGGCATATGGAAGTTCCCAGGCTACAAGTCGAATCAGAGCTGCACCTGCCAACATACACCACAGCCACAGCAACGCAGGATCCAAGCCTCATCTGTGAACTCCACCAAAGCTCACAGCAACGCCAGATCCTTAACCCACTGAGCGGGGTCAGGGATCGAACCCGTGTCCTCATGGATACTAGTCAGATTTGTTTTTGCTGAGCCACGACAGGAACTCCCTGACAAAAATGTTGTTTCCTTGTATGGGCACAAAGGTTAGAGCTCACCCATTCTGGCTTACAGAGCTACCAAAACAGAGATGGATAAAAAGGATGGGGCATGAGAGGAGGCCTACATTTCTCATGTGAAGAAAAAAAAAAAAAAGAGTATTTTACAAAGAAAGTGGAAACACTGTGACTCCTCTAGGGTACTTAGACATGAATTTCTGGAAAAGCCTGTGCTGGCCCTGGGCAAACAGTCCGTGAGTGCCAGACACTAAGCGGGATGTCTACGGCCCAAGATGTGGATTGGCCAGAGGATGCTCCAGTCAACACAACTGACTTCCCAGCCTCCACGCTGAGATAAAGCCATCCTCAAGGAAGGATGCCAAAAATAGGAAGTCTTAAAATACAAAGGAAACAAACACTGTTTTTTCCTGACATTGATCCTTTTGACGTGGGCCACCAGGAGATAAGTGATCCCTGCTCAGAGAACATCTCCCAAAAAAAGAGAAAGGAAAAAAAAAAAAATGCAACTTTACCCGTGAGCTGCCTGATTTCAGACTGAACATTCTGAGGTTCCACAGCTGATTTCAAGCCTCAACACTTTTTCCTGTGTCTCCCAACACCTCCATGGCAGCTTTTAATGTCTGTAATTTACAAGCAATAATTAAGCTTTTCATTGTTATCCTTTTCCTGTGTATTTGCTTAGAAGTGAAAACTATGCCGCTCATTGTTTACTTAGCTTGCTCAGCCTTGATGGAGGGCCAGCCAGAAATGAACAGGCTGACCCAACCAGCCCAGGGGCAAATTTGTGATCAGGCCTATAAAATATGTGTTGCGAAGACAAAGTCCCCTGCATAAGCCACGAAAGCACATTGCGTTGGTTTGTTGGCTGGTGTTTTGTCCAGGATTCTCTTCTTTCCTCTTGGCCGGAAGTTGCTTTTTGCACGTCGTCTTAGGAACAGGAAACGGCCGTTCAGCGGTTCCCTTTTAATTCTCTACGGAGTTGGTTTCTTGCTCTCAGAGAGTCACTCTCATACACTTTTTGGAAAATGTGAAAATAGACGCATGGGTCGGCTTCCAGGAGTACTGCTCCACGTCAAACGCTCCCTGCTGCTCTGGGCCAGGTGGGCCCCTCCGTCTAGTCCTCCACGTGGACCTCAGTTCCATGGCAACAGCCGCACAACTCATTTCTCTGTGCCCTGTATCTCATGCCCAGGCGGCTGCCAAGGAGGGGGTGGAGGGGAAGAAGGAAGAGAGAGAGAGAGAGGAGGGGAAAAAGGAGGGCAGGATGGAGGGGAGGAGGGGGCTAGATGGGGTTGGGGAGCATGGAGTCCCTGGAGCTGAAGGCAGACCAGCCAGGCGGGTGTGTGCCTGAAAAGTTTTTTTGCCTTTTTTTTTTTTTTTTTTTTGTCTTTTTAGGGCCGCACCCACAACATATGGAGGTTCCCAGGCTAGGGATCCAATCGGAGCTGTTGCTGCCAGCCTACACCACAGCCACAGCAACGCTAGATCTGAGCCACATCTGTGAACCTACACCACAGCTCAAGTTAACACCGGATGCTTAATCCACTGAGGGAGGCCAGGGATTGAACCCACAACCTCATGGTTCCTGGTCGAATTTATTTCTGCTGTGCCATGATGGGAACGCCAAGAAGCTGGTTTCTAATATCACTGAAAACTGACTTTGGAGGCAATCCTTGGGGAAAAGTTCAAAAAAATCAAGTGGACTTTGAAGTGGTATTTTGGTAGGGGAACAATCTCATGGCTTTGGAAGGAGGCCTCCTGTTGAGAAGAGAAAATGTAGAGGCCCGGCTCAGGTTGCCATTGGAGGGTTGGTGCAGGACTGGCATAGAGCAGGAATAGATGCTGATTTTATGGCTTCAGCCTTGAAATATTTACTGCACACCTTTGACTATAGTCCAGTTTAAGTCAAAACTGGAAGTTTATGAGGCCACCATCACTCTGATGCCAAAACCAGACAAAGATACCACAAAAAAAGAAAATTACAGGCCAATTTCACTGATGAACATGAATGCAAAAATCCTCAACAAAATACTAGCATCCAACAAAACATTAAAAGGATTGTACATCATGCTCAACACCCATTTCTGATAAAAACCCTTCAGAAAGTGGGCATAACAAGAACCTACCTCAACATCATAAAGGCCATATATGACAAACCCACAGTGAACATCATTCTCAATGGTGAAAAACTGAAAGAATTCCTGCTGAGATCGGGAACAAGACCAGGATGTCTGCTCTTGCTGCTACTCTTCAACATAGTTTTGGAAGTCCTAGCCACAGCAATCAGAGAAGTAAAAGAGATAAAAGGAATCCAAATTCGAAAGGAAGAAGTAAAACTATCACTATTTGCAGATGACATGACATCATACCTAGAGAATCCTAAAGACTCTACCAAAAAACTGTTAGAGCTCATCCATGAATTTGGCAAAGTCGCAGAATACAAAATTAATACACAGAAATCGATGGCATTTCTATACACTAACAATTAAAGATCAGAAAGAGAAATTAGGGAAGCAATCACATTTACCATCGCATCCAAAATAAAATACCTAGGAGTAAACCTACCTAAAGAGAGTAAAGAGACCTGTACTCTGAAAACTATAAGACACTGATGAAAGAAATCAAAGATGATGCAAACAGATGGAAAGACATACCATGCTCTTGGATTGGAAGAGTCAATATTATCAAAATGACTGTACTATCCAAGGCAATCTACAGATTCAATGCAATCCCTATCAAATCACCAAGGACATCTTTCACAGAACTCAAACAAAATATTTTAGTTTGCTTGGAAGCATAAAAGACCCAGAATAGCCAAAGACATCCTGAAAAAGAAAAATGGAGGTGGAGGAATCAGGCTCCCGGACTTCAGACTATACTACAAAGCAACAGTCATCAACACCATATGGTACTGGCACAAAGATAGAAATATGGATCAGTGGAACAGGATACAAAGCCCAGAATTAAGCTCACGCATCTACAGCCAACTCATCTATGACAAAGGAGGCAAGAATATACAATGGAGAAAAGACAGCCTGTTCAATAAATGGTGCTGGGAAAACTGGACAGCCACATGTAAAAGAATGAAATTAGAACACTCCCCAATACCATACACAAAAATAAACTCAAAATGTAATAAAGACCTAGATATAAGACCAGACACTATAAAACTCTTAGAGGAAAACATAGGCCAAACACTCTCTGACGTAAACAACAACAACATCTTCTCGGATTCACTTCTTAGAGTATTGACAATAAAAACAAAAGTAAACAAATGGGACCTAACCAAACATCAAAGTTTCTGCACAGCAAAAGAAACCCTAAATAAAACAAAAAGACAACCCACAGAAAGGGGGAAAATCTTTGCAAATGAATTGACTGACAAAGGATTAATCTCCAAAATTTATAAACACCTCCTACCACTCAATATCAAAAAAACAAACAATCCCATCAAAAAATGGGCAGAAGATCTAAACAGACAGTTCTCCAAAGAAGACATGCAGATGACCAAAAAACACATGAGAAGATGTTCAACATCACTCATTATTAGAGATATGCAAATCAAAACCACGATGAGGTACCACCTTACACCAGCCAGAATGGCCATCATCCAAAAGTCTATAAACAAGAAGTGCTGGAGAGGGTGTGGAGAAAAAGGAACCCTATTACACTGTTGGTTGGATTATAAATTGGTGCAACCACTGTGGAAAACAGTATGGAGATTCCTCAGAAAACTAAAAATAGAATTACCATTTGATCCAGCAATCCCACTCCTGGGCATCTATCCAGAGAAAACCATGACTCGAAGAGACGCATGTACTCCAATGTTCATTGCAGCACTATTTGCAATAGCCAAGACATGGAAACAACCTAAATGTCCATCAACAGAGGAGTGGATAAAGAAGATGTGGTACATATGCACAATGGAATATTACTCAGCCATTAAAAAGAAAGAAATACCAGCATTCTTAGCAACATGGATGGACCTAGAAATTATCATGCTAAGTGAAGTCAGCCATACAATGAGACACCAACATCAAATGCTTTCACTGACATGTGGAATCTGAAAAAAGGACACAATGAACTTCTTTGCAGAACAGATACTGACTCATAGACTTTGAAAAACTTAGAGTTTCCAAAGGAGACAGTTTGGCGGGTGGGGGGATAGGCTGGGATTGTGGGATGGAAATCCTATAAAACTGTTGTGATGATCATTGTACAACTATGAATGCAATAAATTCATTGAGTAATTGAAAGTAATTAAATTAATTTTTTAATTTAATTAAAAAAAATCTGGACCCTTCTTGGAGTACCCTGGGGGCTCAGCAGGTTAAGGACCAGACATTGTCTCCTTGATGTTGTGGTTTCCATACCTGGCCTTGCTCAGTGGGTTAAGGATCCAGCATTGCCGTGATCTGTGGTGTGGATCACAGAGATGCCTCATCCCACATTGCTGTAGCTGTGGTGTAGGCAGGCAACTGCAGCTCCCATTTGATCCCACCCTGGGAACTTCCATATGTCGTAGGTAGAGCCATTAAAAAAGAAAGAAGGAATTGGAAGTTCCTTGACAAAGGGAAGTCACAATGTAGTGAAGAATCAAAAGTTGGACTCTTTGGTGTTTGACATGAGGGAATAAAGAGAAAATGGCCAGTGATGGTGAGAGGCGGGGGTGGGTGGGAGGGGGTAGCTACAGGAAGACCTGGAGTTGCTTCTGCTGAGGGAGAGTCACAATGAGAAAAGGGAGCAGCAAAGCAGAGATCCCATGCGATCATCCAAACTTGCCTGCCACAGCCTGTTCACACCAGCTTTCCTAGAATCTGCAAGTGGATTGTTGCAGGGATCACAGCCACATATTATGTTGTTTAGAATATTTGTGACTGGGTAGCATGGAGCATTTTAATGCTACATTTTCTTCGAAGTCTCCTTAGAGACGGGGGAAAGTAGGTCTGGAGGGACAGACAGAAGAGGTTAAACTCATGTGCAGATCTCACTTCCTTCTCTTCCCACTCTTGCCAATGTCTTCTGTTGACCAAGCCCAGTGGGTATCAGTGAGCAAGGGAGCTCATTGGCACAGACCATAGGGTCAGCTCCTGAGGCACAGAGCAGGTAACTAGAGTGGGAGAGGCATCTAGAAGAGCAAAGGGAGATGATCCAATCCACTGTCTAGCTCTCCAAACCAGGGGACTCCCCCCCATAAATGGCCCTGGAGACTGAAAGGACGCCTGACCCTATGCCATAGAGCAGGTGGAGGTGACATTTAGGCTCAGCTCCTGGCTATCCAACCTAATGGCACCACCAGCAGCCTGCAGGGATGTCTGCAGGGACCAGATGATTTCTCCAACGGACACCAGTAGAGGGTACAGGGGTTTGAGGGGGACACTGCCCCACTGGCTCCATCCACCTTGCAGCAGCCCAAGGTCCGGACCCCTGAGGAGCATTAGGTCAGCTATAAGCAGGGAAACATCCATGTATCATCCTATCATTCTAATGCCTCTTGAAGTTCTGACTCAAAAATCCCACCAAAAAGGCATCCAGATGCTTATAAAAGACTTGCCACAGGCAGAGTTCCAATTGTGGCTCCACAGTAACAAACCCAACCAGTATCCATGAGAACTCGTGTTTGATCCCTCATCTCATTCAGTGGGTCAAGGATCTGGCTTTGCTGTGAGCTGCAGTGTAGGTCAAAGATGCAGCATGGATCTGGTGTTTCTGGTTGTGGCATAGGCTGACAGCCACAGCTCCAAATTCGACCCCTAGCCTGGGAACTTCCATATGCCAAGGGTGCAGCCCTAAAAAGCAAAAATAAAATAAAATAAAAAGGAAAAAAGATTTGCCACAGGCTCCAAAACCATATACACCAAATCTCATCATCACATTTCATCCTAACAATCCTTTCTCAGACCTTTAGCCTCACAGGCACTTCTTGCTCTGATGAGTTGGTGACACATGCGGATGTGTTTTTTTAGGCACCCTCAAGTTTGGTCAGATGAGAGTTTTAGGCTCTGGCCATCTGGACCCCTTCATAGCACATGGGCTGTTACAGGATAAAAGCCTCAGTCCTGGGGGTCCCCTGTGGGCTGAGGCCTTCTCTCTGTGCTGGGCTCTCCCTCTATCCCACATAATGAAATATTAGAAATCAGAGGTGAGAGGACCACATAGTCCTCATATCCAACCTTTTCCAGATCTACAGGGATCTGTGGCCACAGGTTTCCACAGGATCATACAGCCAATCAAGCCAAGCTGGTGTTATGCTGGTGAACCCCACACCTAACCCAGAGCTTTCTACCAGGCTGCATTCCCTACAGCTTTTCCAAGAAATACATCCTTAGAAAAGTCATAGGTACGGCCTTATTTTCATATTTGGCCACTTTGGAGGATGTCGTGGGATTGGTCCTATTGCAATACCCCTCTCTCGCACTCCCTCCCTCCCCCTACATCTCTCGGCCCTTTTCCTTCTCCTCCTGTCCTCTCCCACTCACTGCCTCTCCTTCTATCTCAGCGTTTGCCCTTCCAATTGCTTGCAAGAGGTTTTGAAAGAGTGGGGAATGAGAAAGAGCAAAGAATTGCAAGATTAGGGGAGAAGGAGGGAGGAACTACCTGGAGTGCCCACAGAGCTGACTTGGTATTATTGCACTTTGAATAAAGGACCTCATTTCCCAGGGAGTGTGTTTATGTGAATTTTTCATCACTCTCTATTGCCAAGTTTTCCACATTCCAAGGACTAGAAACCCCATCTGGAGCTCTCTCTTTAATTAAGTGTACCTCTCTTGATGCAATTGCTGCCTTAAAAATTTTTTCTGAGTGACTATATCTTTCCTTTGTTGAACTAGTCTGGAAGAGGGAAGGAGGGTTAGGAGGAAAAGAAAGGCCAACCTAAAGCTACTGCCCAGGCTGGCCCTGCTCAGGGCCTGACCAGGTCCCCGTGTTGCCACAGAGCACTGGGCTCAGGCTTCCTACCTCATGGCCTATTGCCCTGCCCTCGTGTCTTCTTATTACGCATCTCCCCAGGCCCCTCCTTTCACTGATTAGGGCCTAATCCCTAAGAGACTGGCCTTGACATCTAAGCTGCCTGCAGATTGGTTATATCAATCCCTAACAGTCTCTGAATCAAAAGTAAGCTAGTTAAGGATGCTGTTCGTGCGTGTGCACGCACACACACACACACACACACACACACACACACACACACCCCAGGGCCTTCTTTAACAAATGTATATTTATCATTACATGTTTTATACATGCATTTTGTGGTTTAACCCACAGTAGTAATTCTGACAGTGCTCACTTCAAGCCAATGAGCAGAAGCTCTAGAGCTGCTGAGTAACAAGTGTATCTGAACAGGTGAGGCCTTCCAGTGAGGCTCTGCCTGCACCATACCAAGTAGCTGCTACACCATGTGTGGACCAAGGTGGGCTCAGTACTCCTTTCTGGAGCCCATCTGCAGCTGATAACTGCTTCTCTTGCTAACAACGTGCAATTCGACCAAAGGGTCATTCATATCCTCAAAGCAAGAAATTAGTCTTTCTTATTTTCCTAGTACAGTATCAGTATATTTAACACAGAAGAGTCCTTAAGATTTTTTTGAAGCTGGAAAAAAAATTTGATACCTGAGAATTGAAGCTTCTTCTTTTTTTTTTTTTTGCCATCCCAACAGCATGTGGAAGTTCCTGGGCCAGGGATTGAACCTGTGCCACAGTAGCAACCTGAGCTGCTGCGGTGACAATGCTGGATCCTCAACCTGCCTCGCCACAAGAGAACGCCAGCATCTTCTTCCTTTTTTTTTTTATTTTTATTTTTTTTTAATATATTTTTTTTTTATTTTCCCACTGTACAGCAAGGGGGTCAGGTTATCCTTACATGTATACATTACAATTACATTTTCCCCCCACCCTTTCTTCTGTTGCAACATGAGTATCTAGCCAAGTTCTCAATGCTATTCAGCAGGATCTCCTTGTAAATCTATTCTAAGTTGTGTCTGATAAGCCCAAGCTCCGGATCCCTCCCACTCCCTCCCCCGCCCATCAGGCAGCCACAAGTCTCTTCTCCAAGTCCATGATTTTCTTTTCTGAGGAGATGTTCATTTGTGCTGGATATTAGATTCCAGTTATAAGTGATATTACATGGTATTTGTCTTTGTCTTTCTGGCTCATTTCGCTCAGTATGAGATTCTCTAGTTCCATCCATGTTGCTGCAAATGGCATTATGTCATTCTTTTTTTATGGCTGAGTAGTATTCCATTGTGTATATATACCACATCTTCCGAATCCAATCATCTGTCGATGGACATTTAGGTTGTTTCCATGTCCTGGCTATTGTGAATAGACATTTCTCCAAAGAAGATATACAGATGGCCAACAAACACATGAAAAAATGCTCAACATCGCTGATTATAAGAGAAGTGCAAATCAAAACTACCATGAGATACCACCTCACACCAGTCAGAATGGCCATCATTAATAAATCCACAAATAACAAGTGCTGGAGGGGCTGTGGAGAAAAGGGAACCCTCCTGCACTGTTGGTGGGAATGTAAACTGGTACAGCATCTTCTTCTTTTAATGGAAAGCCTTGATTTTACATCAGGGCAGAATATCCTTTTCATGGGAAAAGCTGTTCTATGGGGCCATCTCAGTTCCCCAACTCAGTGACTCCATATTAACTAAGTGCCAATATTATATTTTCTAGGCTTATGGTGGTAAAGAAAGAGAGTCACTGCCATCCTAAAGCTTGCAGCAGAGTGAGGTATAAAATACCATCAAGGAACCAAACACCCCTGGGATTGCTCTGAAGGAAACAAACAGGATCCGTGATGGGTAACAACAGAGGATGAGCCATTCAGACAAAGTGCTCATTGTTCGTGGAAAGCGAAGACCTAAAGAATGAAAAATATGTCAGTCAAGCATGACAGGGAAGGGAGGATGTCCCAAGCAAAGGAATGTTCCAAGCAGAGGAAGCAACAGGCACCAAGGCCTGGGCGGCTATGGGGGAGGCTCCCCTTGTTCAAGGAGGCGACGGGAGGTTCCTGGGGCTGAAGTACAGTGTGCGAGGTAGGAAAACAGGAGGCAGGAGAGGTGGACAGAGATGAGATGACATAGCACCACATGAACCATGGGAATGGTTTGCGTTCTATTCAAGAGGCAGTGCTTCTATCTGGCAAAGTCACTGGCTGTTGGGCAGAAGTCAGAGGGAGGCAATTCCTGGGTCTGGTAGGAGATGGTCGCTTGACCAGTGGGCTGGAGAGAAGTACACGGATATGAAGCACTCTGGCTCCTGAAGGCAGAGATACAGTAGGAGGTGCTGCTGAGGCATTTGATGTGGAGGGTCGGGGAAGGGTTAAGAATGAAATGCAGGTTTGGAGGAGGAAAACCTGAGTTCCGGGGGTCGTATTCATGAACCTAGAGAAGAAGGCTGGGAGAGGAGCAGTTTGAAGAGAGTGTGGAGTGAGTCAGGATTTCCATTTTCAGGTGCCCTTGAGTCACTCTGTGTCTAAAATCAGCCTACGCCTGTTGATTGGTGCTTGTTCCTGTGGATCCATATGCGTGCTGTCTGAGCCCTCTTTGCAGAAGAGGTGGGGTTAGGGCAAAGAGGAATGCGGGAGAGCCAGCTCTCCACCTCAGCAGATTTGCTGTTGAGATGTCCCAGTGTGATCTGGTATTTCATATAAGAAGTTAAATCTGATATTTGTGAAGTGTACACTAGGCCTCCGACTTCACCTGTGGATGCGGCCGCAGGTGAGGGGAGGATCACAAAAAGGAAGAAGTACCCCTGCTCTCAGTCGTCCTCAGAAGTCAGTGTGTAGGCAGAACACAAGGATTTGGTGACGCCCCTCTTGGGTAATCATGCCTTGTCAATTTCAACATTCCACCTGTTACCCCAGCCAGAGAATAATACTCAGCCCAGCTCTTGAAACAGCTACTGGACAATAGAAATCTATGAAGAATCTGGGGTATGTAGTATTCTTACACCAGGAACATATACATATCAATACTACATATAGATTTATAATTCATCTGAAACAAACTCTGATGTAGCAATATATTTTAAAAATATGATCTACCCTAGATGACTACTTAACAATCAGTAAACTTTCACTTCTTCAGCCAAATTGAGAAAAAGATCACTTCAAATGAGTAAAAAGCTAAAAAAAATGCAGAGAGTTTAATCCATGTTGCATCCAACTCTAACCACGCATTTCCCTGTAGTATCTACATTTCTAAACAAGCATTTCAGCTACCTTAGTGAATAAGTAAGCATTATATACAGGGACCAGCAATAAAGAAGGTGGCTGACTTCTCATTAGCAACAACGCAGGCCAGAAAACAATATTACCACATCTTTATAGGGCCAACACAATCAAACAAGCAAAAACTTATTTTAAAATGATATAATCAAAGAAAATATCTGCCAGAAAGAAGCAAACTGCATAAATCAAGAGCATGATACTGGTACAAAGATAGACATATAGACCAATGTAATCAAATAGAGAGCCCAGAAATAAATCCTTACATATAGAGTTAAATAATTGTCAACAAAGGTGCCAAGACCATTCATTGGGGGAAGGACAGATATTTGTACACCCGTATTCATAGCAGCATTATTTATAATGGCCACAAGCAACCCAAGTGTCCAATGATGGATAAGCAAAATGGAATATTAGTTGGCCCTAAAAAGGACAGGAATTCTGATGGATGACAATCATGCAAAACGAAATAGGCCAGTCATAAAAAAAATGTACTATATGCTTCTTCTTATATGGGGAACCTAAGGTAATCGATTTTATAGAGACAAAAAGTAGAATGGTAGTTGCCAGGGGTTGGGGGGAGGAAGGAATGGGGAGTTGTTCCTTTGGGTACAGAGTTTATTTTGCAAGATGAGAAGAGTTCAGGAGATAGCACAACAGTGGGAAGGTACTTAACACTATCAAACTATACACTTAAAATGGTTATGGTAAATTCTATATTATGTGCATTTTACCACAATGAAAAAAATAAGTAGTAACTCATTTTCTGGGGAAAACATGCTAAGAGATTTTGTTTCTAGCATTAAATCCACCATGAAAATACTGAAGGAAGTTCTTTTGATTCAAGGGAATGCCGTCAGGTGGCAATTTGGATCCACACAAAGAAATGAGGAGCACAGGAAAGAGTACCTTATTATAACTCCTTTTTCTTTTCCTAATTTCTTATTTTGGGGGGAGGAGGCTGCACCCATGGCATATGGAAGTTCCTGGGCTATGGGTCTAATTTTAGCTGCAGCTGCCAGCCTATGCCACAGCCACAGCAATGCCAGATCCACGCCTCATCAGCAAGCTACACCACAGCTCACGGAAACACCAGACCTTAACCCACTGAGCGAGATCAGGGACTGGATTGAACCCTCATCCTCATGGATACTAGTTGGGTTCAATTCCACTGAGCCACATTGGGAACTCCTTTTCTTAAGTTCTTTAAGAGACAATTGAAATATTTAAGGCAAACATGACAATATACTATGGGCTTATAAATGTAAGGCAACACTAGAATAAAGAAAGAAGGGAATGGAAGTTACACTATTCTAAAGTTTTTATGCGTGAAGTAGTAGACTGTTAATTCAGGGTAGATTATATTAAGTTAAGAAACCACAGTGAAATCTTCAGAACAACAACTAAAAAAATAAAATTAAGAGGTACAAGCAATGTGCCAACAGATCAGAAAAAAAATGGAATACTGAAGAATACACAATTAATCAAAAAGAAGGGAAGGAGTTCCCTTCATGGCTCAGCAGTTAACAAACCTAACTAGGATCCATGAGGATGTGGGTTCAACCCCTGGCCTCGCTCAGTGGGTTAAGGATCCGGCATTGCCGTGAGCTGTGGTGTAAGTGGCAGATGCAGCTGGGATCCCATGTTGTTGTGGCTGTGGTGTAAGCCAGCAGCTACAGCTCTGATTCGACCCCTAGCCTGGGAACCTGGGAACCTCCATATGCCTCAGGTGCGGCCCTAAAATAGCAAAAAAAATAATAATAATAAAGGGAAGAAAATAAGAAAAACAGCAACAAAGAAGATGTAGAAAACAGCGAATGGTAATCTTAAATATGAGATATTTCATACAAATGATAACATAATAAAAATTTGTAATTGCAAAATGATTAATAATAAAAAACAATTCATCAAAAAGAGGTAATAATCATATATATATGTATATACATACATACACACACACACACCTAATAACAGAGCTTCAAAATACATGAAGCAGGGAGTTGCCTTGTGGCCAGTGGATTGAGGATTGGGTGTTATCACGGCTGTGATGCAGGTTTGATACCTGGCCTGGGAACTTCTGCATGCCACAGACATAGCCAAAAAAAAGAAAAAAAATACATGAAGCAAAAAGAGAAAGACGTTCATCCATAAATATAGTTTGATATTTTAACACTCCTCCCACAATAACTGTTAGAGCAAACACACAATACTATCAATCAATTTGACTTAACTGACATTTACAAAATGTTCTACACAGGAGGATTCACATTCTTGCAAGTGCATGTAGAACATTCTCCAAAATAGACCGTATGCTGTGCCATTAAAAAATATCTATACATTTAAAATAATCAAATTATACAAAGTATGTTCTCTTTGTATGAAATTATTAAAAATCAATAGAAAAAAGTTATATGGAGAATCTCCAAATATTTGGAAATTAAGTTTGAGGTGCACCTAAAGCTGAGAAATAAAAAGTAGAAAACAGAGAAGTCTAATGAAACAACAAACTAGTTCTTTAAAAAGACCAATAAAATTGATTGATACACTCAAGCTGGATGGATCAAAGGAAAATAAGAGAGAAGACACAAATTACCACCACCAAGTATAGAGAAAAGACATTAGTACAGCTACGACAGACATTGAAAAGAAATAAAATAATAATATGACCGTGTTTAGCCCAATAAATTCCACAGCCTAGATAAACTGGAAAAATTCCTTGAAATGCACAAATTATCAATACTAACTCATGAAGAAATAAAACATCTGAATAGCCTGATATTAGTAAAAGAAATTGATTTCATACTTAACTTTCCCACAAAGAAAACTCCAAATCTAGATCTTATCAAATATGTAAAGAAGAAATATATGTATTTCATGAATCTCTTCTAGAAAACAGAAAAGTATTAAATACTTCCAAACATTTTATGAGGGCAGTATCACCATAATATGAAACTAAACAGGAGTTCCCGTCATGGCACAGCAGGAACGAATCCGACTAGGACCCATGAGGTTGTGGGTTCAATCCCTGGCCTCACTCAATGGGTTAAGGATCTGGCGTTGCTGTGAGCTATGGTGTAGGTCACAGACGCGGCTTGGATCTAGCGTTGCTCTGGCTGTGGTGTAGGCTAGCAGCTGTAGCTCTGATTAGACCCCTAGCCTGGGAACCTCCATATGCCTAGGATGTGGCCCTAAAAAGACAAAATAAATATATATATATATATGAAACGAAACAAAAATATAACAATGAAAAAAAAAAAAAACTATAGACCTATAAGCCTCATGATATAGATGCACGAATCCTTAACCCTATATTAGCACATCAGTTCCCCAAAATATATGAAAAGAAAAATATTGCAGGACCAATAGGCATTTATTCCAGGAATGTTAAGGTTGGTTTTACATTTAAAAAAAAGCCAAGCAATGTAAGTCATCATGGTAATAGAATGAAAAAGAAAACCTCTATAGATGTAGTAAAATCTTTTGACTAAATTCAATGCCTATTCATGTTCAAAAAAAAAAGTAAACAAGCTAGAAATAATAAACTTCCTCAATCTGATATAAGAAGAAGCTTACAAGTAACTTAATGGTAAAAGCACAATACTTTCCTCTTACGATTGAGAACAGAGCCAAACTGTCTGCTCTTACAGCTTTTGTTCAACAGTATACTGGGTGTTCTAGCACTGAAAAAAGGCAAGAAAAAAATTAAAGTCAATTAGGTTGAAAAGAAAAAAATTTAAACCCTCTTTATTCACAGATGTGTGCATAGAAAATCCTATGAAACGGAAAAAAAATAAAGGTGGCGGGGGGAGTTCCCATTGTGGTTCAGTGGAAATGAGAATGCAGTTTCAATCCCTGGCTTCGATCAGTGGGTCAGTGAGTTAAAGATCCAGCACTGCTGTGAGCTGTGGTGTAGGTTGCAGACACAGCTCGGATCCCATGTTGCTGTGGTTGTGCTATAGGCCAGCAGCTACAGCTCCAATTCGACCCCTAGCGTGGGAACCTCCATGTGCTGAGGGTGTGGCCCTAAAAAGGAAAAAAAAGAAAATCCTATGAAACCTATGAAGAAATATGAAAACAAATAAGAGAATTTAGAATGGTCACAGGATATTTAGTCAGTACAAAAAACATAATTTTACGCCTATGTCCTAGTGGCAAACAATTGAAAAATACAATTTAAAAAGATAGCATTTACCTTGAATCCAAAAAACCCAAAATACTTCAGGATAAATTTAATAAAAATATGAAGATCTGGACACTGTAAAATACAATGCTTTGCAGAGAGAAATTTTTAAGGATCTAACAAATGGAAAAATAATTCATAAACGGAACATCTCAATAGTGTTAAGACATCACTTCTCCCCAAACTGACTTGCAGATTTAATAATATTCCTATCAAAATTCCAGCAAAATTTTTGTAGAATGTAACAAAGTTAATCTAAAATTTATATGGAAATGCAAAGGACCTAGAATAGGTGCTTAAATATTGATCTATAAAATATTGTTTCAAAAACCCATTTTGAAAAACAAGAACAAAGGTAGAGGGTTTATAATACTAGATTACCAAAACTTACTTTAAAGCAAGAGTAATCAAGACCTTACCCTAGTTCTGGCATAGGGATAAACTAATAGATCAATGGAATACAATAGAGACAATACATATTGTGAATTGATGTTTTGACAAACCAAAGGAATTCAATGAGGAAAAGATAGTCTCTTCAACAAATGGTGCTAGAAAAACTGGCTATTCATGTGGTGAGGGCGGAGGGAGATTATTACACATTATACACAGAAATGTGTAAATGGACTACAGTCCAAAACAGAAGAGCTAAAACTTTTTTACATTCTAAAAGGAAACAGGAAAAAAAGTATTGTGTTCAGCAAAGATTTCTTAGGACACAAACACCACACACACACAAAAGAATGATAAATCAGACTTAATCAAAATTGAAAATCTTGCCCTTCCAAATGCATGGTTAAGAATATAAAAATCGGGAGTTCCCGTTGTGGCGCAGCAGAAACGAATCCGACTAGGAACCATGAGGTTGAGGGTTCCATCCCCGGCCTCGCTCAGTGGGTTAAGGATCCATTGTTGCCTTGAGCTGTGGTGTAGGTCGAAGACACGGCTTGGATCCCACATTGCCGTGGCTGTGGTGTAGGCCGGCAGCTGCAGCTCCGATTCGACCTCGAGCCCGGGAACCTCCATAAGGCGCAGGAAAACAAGAACACAAAAATGTAAGACATCGACTGGGGAAAACATATGCAAGACGTACTCCTGATGAAGGACTTGTATTCCGAATATATAAACTGTTCCTGCAACTCGACATAAGAAGATAATCTGATTTTTTTTTAAAGGACAGATTTGACTATCAATTCAACAAAGACCTGCAAATAGAAAATAGGCACATGGAAAGGTAAACATCACTGAAAGAAATAAAAATAGAGAGGATCATATACCAGCATGTATCTGCTGGAATAGCTACAATTTAAGAATGGCAATGCCAAGTGTTGGCAAATGCATGGGACCAAGTCAGATTCTTGGTTCTGCAACCCACCTTCAGCATGACCCTAGAGAAAGTGGGTTTTTCTTCTGGTTCCAGGAGTTGCATGTTGTCTTGAAGCAGAAGCCTCCCCTCCCCTAAGGCTATTCATTGAGGCTCAGCTTCCAGCAGCCCTGGTCTGTAATGCTACTCAGTGGTGTTTCTGCTCCCCCTGCTCCGTCATGAAAAGTGATAACTAATCTTTAAACTTTGGAAATAAATCTTAGAAAGTTTATAAAGAAAAGGAAAAGTGCTGGAGGGTGAAATCCTATCCTTGGAGTGAGTAAGTAGTTCTCTAAAAAATTGTCATCCGGGCTCTGCAGTAATACTTCTGGCATAAAACTATCTTTATCTATAGTATTAATACTTTGTTCTGTTGGGTTGATTCTCATTTGCAAAAAGAAAGGTTTGCAGCAGGTTAAGGATCCAATATTGTCTCTGAGGGTAGCACAGGTTCAATCTCCAGCCCAGTGCAGTGGATTAGGGATCTGGCATTGCTGCAGTTGCAGCTACGTGCAACCTCCCCACCCAAAGACCTGTTCTTGTATTCCTTGATTTTCTTAAGAAAAAGAAAAAAAAATCATTTGAACAAAGAAATGCTTAAAGAATTGGTTCACCTCCCCCCCACCCCAAAGTTTGCTTCCCCTTTCCAAATGAAACAGTAACCTCCTTTTTCCACCACCCAGGTTATTTTTCCCCCCAGGATTCTTTAAGCGGCTTAGAGGCTGCAACAACCTTTGCTGAGACACCCTTAAGATTCCATTGTAGATATAACGCTTATCAGTTGGACTGTAATTACCAAGTCGCAGAGTTCTTATACAGAGTCAAAGATAAATGGTAATAGTCTACCGAGTGAAATGCTGCCACCTTTGAAAGCTAAGTCTTTCAGGCACAGCTTTGTCACTTAATGGACTTTTCTCTTCCCTTAAGACAGAGCAAGAGGGCTCATCATGAATAGCGTGAAACCTCCACCTTCCCACGCTTGAGTGTGGAAGCCTATGGTGCAAACGTGGTACATTATCCTTAAAACAAACTTCTCCCTGACTTCAGTGGCATGAAAATGCACGGCCAACAATGGTGCTGGCACAGGTCCAGTGCTTCTGGACACTGCTTCTTAACATTAAATGAGTTCACAAAGGCTGGGGTTTCATTTCTGAGGATAACGGAGACTTTAAATACTGTACACTTTTGTGTCTACACATACAAAGCAAAGCAGTGAATTGGGGCAATTATCCTTGTAATTCAAGCGTGCCCTTTCCTCCCCACATACATATTTTGGCTTTAATTATCTGAATGTTTCAAGTCAAAAGTGTCTTTTTTCCCATGGATAATTGCTTCATTTCTCTATTTTGCACATGTAAATTGAAAGTGTTCTCTGGCCCAGATACAGAGATGAGAGAAAGTATTGCAAATAAATCATTCTGGAAGCAATACGTTTCCTTTTGCTAGTGAACTCCAATATGGTTCAACAGGCAAAAGTTGGCCTGCGAGGTCAGAATCCTACCCAAACGGGGACATCTCAAGCCCATCCTCCAGCCCCAGGGAGCAAAGAGGACAGTAGAGACCCTGCCACCAGGGAGGTGACAGAAGCTGTCATCCAATAGGCAGGAACGCACTTCACGTATGGCCTGTGGATTATCAGCAGACTTGTTGACAGGCCGTGGGAACTGGGGAAAGGATGGAGGGGTCCCTCTGTTTCATCCAGCAGAAGCGAGACGCCTCTGTCAGCATCACTGATGGGCATGAAACTTCTAAGGCATGGACAGAGCGTTCCCGGACACTTTGAAGCGAACTTCACAGGGCTTGGGGTGGGGGGGTGGGCAGGGGGCAGGGGAAGGGATTTAAAGGATGGGAGTTGGAAACCGTACACCATCTTCAGTGCTGGAGTGCGCATATTACATGCTTAGCCTATGACCCAAGGATGAAGCACCATATTCTAATGAACCTGTCGTGCTCAGCAAAAACAAATCTGACTAGTATCCTTGAGGATGAGGTCAATTCCTGGCCTCGCTCAGTGGGTAAAGGATCCTGCATTACTGTGGCTGTGGCCTAGGCCGGTGGCTACAGCTCCGTTTCGACCCCTAGCCTGGGAACCTCCATATACTTCGGGTGTGGCCCTCACAAGACCAAAAAAGAAAAAAAGAAAAAAAGAAAATTACTTGTATTAATTTAAGGGAAAAAAATGCTGTGGTTTGGCAGGTGAGCCAAGTAGCCCTTTATTGCTGTTGTTTGTCCTTTTCCCTAAGCTATGAAAGGAATGTGTCGCTTTTTTCAAAACCGTGTAGCCAGAGATAAGCCCTTTGTCTCAGGAACCCTTAAGGAACTCCAGTCTAGTGAAAGGAAAGCGTGTTGAAAATATGTATTAAATTCATCCTCTGAGCCCTTAGGATCTGCCAGAATCTCCAAAAAGGGTGCACTTTCAGTGTTATGAAACACAGGACAGGGGAGAACAACCCTAAAAGACCTCTCATGACTGAAGGGGAAAACTGCATGGTTTTTATTGTATTGTGGCTGCGACTCCAAGTTTTCAGATTACAAGAGACGCTGAAATGTTCTTAGTATTGAGCAGGAGCGTTTGTTGATTCCAAATACATGCAGAGTGAGCGAGCGTGGGTGTATTCTGCTCGGAAGACATTGCCTTCGTAAACCAGCTGATAATGAAAACAAGATGCCCCGTTTCTGGAAAGGGGCAGACCCATATGGTTACATGGGGCTGTATAACCAGAAGGTGTCACGAGACTCCATTCATGAAAGCCGTGAAGAATGAGGTGACTGATTGGACCCGTTTATGGTGAGTGGCCCTGAAGAAAGGTCAGTTAGCAAGTCCCAGGAATTGTCAGCAGCCGACGTGGCCACAAGGATGAGAGAAAGATGAATTCATGATGTTAGGGTTTTCGTTTTCTGGTCTTAAATCAATATTTGTTATGCCAGGTTAGCTTCAAAGGAACATTTAGTCAAGAGCTTTTTTAAACATAATTTATTATTGCTTCAGGCCAAAAGCACCAGCAGGAGGCCAGAGATACAGGGCCCCGTAGGCAACAAACCTCTTGCTTGGAGCTTGGATGGAACGGCGGTCCATACCCTTAGCCACTTACTGAAGGCCTGTAGTCATCCCTCCCCGCCTCATGCATCCCAACAAACTCTCCCTTGCTTGGACTTTATCCCTAACTACCTACCTGCTATCCAGCCTCTGTCCTTTTCCTGCTAAAATCTCCCAGCTGGTGTCCACTCATTCAATTTCTTCCTCATCCCCTGAAATTTGCAAGTCCACCTGCACGTGGGACCACCCCCTCGAAGTCTTCCACAAGTTCCTACCCCCTACTTCCTCTTCCTCTTCCTCACTTCCCCGCCTCCTCCTTCCTCTCTCATCTACCCTCCTTCCCAAATTCAAATTCAAGGAGTTGGCTGATGTTTCTTTCATCTCAGCCCTTCTTTGATCTCAGACACTTTTTTTTTTTCATCTTTTTGCCTTTTTTAGGGCTGCCCCCGCAGCATATGGAGGTTCCCAGGCTAGGGGTCTAATCAGAGCTGTAGCTGCCAGCCTACATCAGAGCCACAGCAACACCAGATCCAAGCCATATCTGAGAACTACACCACAGCTCACGGCAACGCTGGATCCCTAAACCACTGAGCGAGGCCAGGGATCGAACCCCAAACCTCATGGTTCCTAGTTGGATTTGTTTCCGCTGCACCAAGATGGGAACTCCAAATCTCAGACACTTTTGACCACCGTTACAAAATAATTCCTTTGCCTTCTGTGTTTTTGCCCTTTCTCTCAGTCTGATTCTGTATCACCTTTGCATCTCTTTCCATCCTGCCACCCTTTAGCTGTGTGTACCTTGGAATTTCTATTTTTAGCACCCTTCCTTCTCCCCATCTTCTTCTCAAGACTTTTCATTCACTCTGTAGCTCCATCTAAATCCTCATCTCCAGTTTTAATTCCTTACTTACCTACAGTCAATTCAACTAACCTCAGTAGGTACTGGGTGCTATCCTGTGTGTCCAGCTGCCTACAAGATAGTTCTCACTGTGGTTCCTGATGGCACTGTAAGCTGAAAATGTCCAAACTTAGCATCTCCTCTGCTAAAACTACCTCCCCTTCTCAACAGCCCCATTTTTTGGTACCTCTCATCCTGTCTCCTCTCTTTGAAGTGAAACCATCCCTGGCATTTGATTCTTTTTTATTGCTCAGCCAAGCCGTTATGATTCTTACTTCAACAGGGCTCTCTGGACAGCCTTTCCTTGCCCTCCCTCCCAAGTTAACATTTTCTTATGGTTTCCTTCCTCTTTGACAGTTACTTCTATGTCTCTTATACCAGGGTTTTTTCTGCTGCTTCTCCCTGCCCTAGGCCAGCCCTTGATCCTCCACATTTCTCCCTTTGCCCATCTTAGCAGGGAGCCCATAGCAGCACCTGTATCCTCTCTATAGAAACTCGCAAGTCTCCCTACAAGCAGTGGGATAGGATTGGTCAGTGTTTGTACCCTAACTGTAGGGCCTTCAGACTATTTACTGCTCATCCTCAAGAGCTATCGATGCTTCCTTTGCAACATCTCTGGCACTTTCCTCTTGTTTCCACTCCCACCACCTCAGCTCAGGCCTGCTCCATGGCTCACCCAGAGAAGGGCAGAAGCCCTGTAACAAGTTTTCATCTAGTATCCCCTTTTCAATTCACCATCACCATCATCATTATCATCATCATCATCACCTTCACCACCACCACCACCATCACCTTCATCACCATCATCACCACCACAACCATCATCACCTTCACCACCACCACAACCACCATCACCACCACCACCACCACCATCATCACCACCACCACCATCATCACCTTCATCACCATCACCACCATCATCACCTTCATCACCATCACCACCATCATCACCACCACAACCATCATCACCATCACCACCATCACCACCACCACCATCATCACCGTCACCACCACTATCACCATCATCACCACCACAACCATCACCACCATCATCACCATCACCATCACCACCATCACCATCACCCCCCCCACTATCATCATCACCATCATTTTGCTATGGTCTTCTGTGGCATAGTTCACTGGAGGCTTTCAGATATATTCCTATCACATCATCCTTGTAACAACCCTTTGCAACATGGAGAGGAGAAGAGCTGATGAATGAACTACAGGGGATGAAACTAAAGTGTAAGATGGCTTGATGGTTGTCTAAGATTTCAGAACTGGTGACTGATGGAAGCAGGACCCACATTCCTTAAGTCCCAGGGTCTGATCCCTGAGTTCCCTTATAGATCTCATAATCAAACAACAATCACATTCTTTATCTGCTTAAATCTACTAACAGTTCCTCTATATCTACAAATAGAGTCTAACTTCTTTAGCCTCACTCTCAAGGTAGAACACCCACAGTCTGATTCCAAATTACACTCTTCTTACTTACAGATGGCCAATAGACACATGTAAAGGTGCTCAACATTGCTAATTATTAGGGAAATGCACATCAAAACTACAATGAAGTATCACCTCACACCAGTCAGAATGACCTTCATCAAAAACTCTACAAATAAATGCTGGAGAGGGTGTGAAGAAAGGGAACCTTCCTACACTGTTGGTGAGAATGTAAATTGGTGCAGCCACTATGGACACCAATATGGAAGTTCCTTAAAAAGCTAAAAATAGAGTTACCATATAATCCAGCAATCCCACTCTGGGGCATATATCTAGAGAAAAAGATAATTTGAAAATATACCAATGTTCAATGCAGCACTATTTACAATAGCCAAGATATGGAAGTAACCTAAATGTCCATCAACAGATGAATGTATAAAGAAGATGTGGTACATGTACAGAATGGAATACTACTCAGCCATAAAAAAGAAGGAGATAATGCCATTTGCACAACATGGATAGACCTAGAGATTATCATACTAAGTGAAGTAAGACAGAGAAAGACAAATATCATATATTAATAAATGTATTTACATGTAGAATCTAAAAAATGATACAAATGAATTTATATACAAAACAGAAATAGACCCACAGACATAGAAAACAAACTTATGGTTACCAAAGGGGAAAAGGGAGGGAGAGGAATAAATTAGGAGTTTGGGATTAACATACACACACTACTATATGTAAAACAAATGATCAATAAGGATCTACTGTATAGCACAGGAAACTATGCTTAATATTTTGTAATAACCTATGAGGGAAAATAATATGAAAAATTACACGTGTGTGTGTGTGTGTGTGTGTGTGTATACATATATATATATGTATAACTGAATCACTTTGCTGTACACCTGAAGCTAACTCGACATAAATCAACTAATATGTCAATAAAAAATTTTTTTTTTGCTTTTTTGGGCTGTACTCATGGCATATGGACATTCCCAGGCTACGGGTTGAATCATCAGAGCTGCAGCTTGCCAGCCTATGCCACAGCCACAGTGCCAGATCCTAGCCGTGTCTGTAACCTACACAACAGTTCTCGGCAATGCGGGATCCTTAACCAGGGATTAAACCCGCATCCTCATGGATACTAGGCAGGTTCATTACTGATAAGCCACAATGGGAACTCCAAAAAAATTGTTTAAAAACAAAAAAAATTGTTTTTTAAACAAAATTACATACATCTCTGGGTTCATTTCTTGGAGGAAAACATCAGTACCTTAGGTACAGTATCTTCACACCACACTCCAGGAAAAGGTACCTTATACAACTCTTAGCTCATCTCCCAGATTTGGCCACTTTTGCAGTCTATTCTCTGCTCAGCAGCTGGAGTGGTCTTTTAGAAATGTGAATGAGAGCTTGTCACTGTTCCGCTCGAAACACTCAGAAGGAAATGCCAAGCCATTGCTGTGGGGCGCAAAGCCCCACATGATCTGGTCCCAACACTCTGCAACCCTGACTCTAATTCACCTCCTGAAACACTCGCCACACTGCTTTTCATCTATACTCTCCAGACACCCCCAGACTCTTCCCTCCCCAGGCCCTTTGCACCTGCCATTCCCCCTGCCTGGGGGGCTTCATCTCCGGAAATCCGCAGGGGTGCCTCTGGCACTTCCTTCAGAGTTTTGTTTGTCAGAAGGGCTTTCCCAACTGCTCTCTTTAAAATAACACTTGCCCCTTTACGCTGCTTTATTTTTCTTTCCAGGGCCTCCTACCACCTGCTATGTTATAATTTTATTCGCTAAGCACCTCTCCTGCCCCTAAAATGTAAGCTCAGTGAGAGCAGGGACCTTGTGTGTTTGTTGATCTCTGGATCCCCAGCACCTAGAACCACATCTGGTGCACAGTTAACACTCAATAACCATCTGCCAGATGAATCAATCAATGAAAATGAGACTTCCTGTCACTTACTGTCTGCACATTCTTACTCAGGCTACTCTTTCTCCCTGGAATTTGTGAGGTGTCCATCTTGCCCCTGGCCCTGCAAAAGAATCCAAGGTCTATGCCACCTCAGTCCTTTACCTCCAGCTCCTGGACCAAATGTCATACCTTCTAAGCATTCCTGATCTCTCTGTCTGCAAGTGGGCTCACTCTCATCTACGCTCCGATAGCAATGTCCTTGTGTCCCTTTGATGACATTTATTGCACCCTATCTGCAGAGTGGATATTTGTGTGTGCATCCCCACGGCCCAACCAGTCCACATTTTCCAGAGGTAGAGACCGCGAATCCCTACCAGCTCTGGGCTCCCACCTCGACACAGTATTTTGTGTGCTAAGTGAGGAGTATTATAAACATATGAGAGCGTGAGGGCATAGTCAATGAAATATATACACAGAAAAGTAGATATATGAGTTCCCATTGTGGCTCAGTAGGTTAAGAACCCGACTAGTATCCATGAAGATGCGGGTTCGATCCCTGGCCTTGCTCAGTGGCTTAAGGATCCGGCATAGATAGCAGAGGCAGCTCAGATCTGGTGTGGCTGTGGCTGTGGTGTACGCCCACAGCTGCGGCTCCAATTTGACCCCTAGCCTGAGAGCTTCCATATGCCATAGGTGTGGCCCTAAAAAGACAAAAGAAAAAGAGATATAAATAAAAGTCAATAGGGTAGGTATGATATCAAAAGTAACAGGGGGAGGGAATAGAGGGAAAAATCAAGAGCAGCATACGTCTACGGTCCTTCCCCAAGGTACACATCCGTTTGAAAATGATCTGGGGAATGCGATTGTTCATCTAAGATGCCTTGACTTCGGTGTGCTCGCTCAAAGTCAGCCCCGGCTGTGGGAGCTGAGGTGAGGACACACAGCCAGCAGCCTTCCGGGCCAGCAGCCTGCTTTGCCAATGTCCGCAGCGGTCAGCACTTTCCCGCCGGTCCTGTGACATTGTTCTGACAACCTGGGCTCCACCAGAAAAGTCACTGACCCTCAGCAAGCAGAGGCCATGGGTCTGCTTCCCAGCATCACTGGGGATCACTCCAGACTGTGCCCTGACCCCGCTCAGGGACAAGGGTCAGCGAGGTCAGCTAGCAGGAGTGGGGCAGGAGACAGTCACCAAACCATCATCCAAAAGATTTATTGCCGGGTTCTGCCTTTTAGAGATGAGAAACCGGAAGCAGGAGGCAGAAACGGAGGTGGAGGGGGTCTCTGGGCACTTAGGTGACAGGAGCACTGGGCAGATGGGCTCAGGAGGTAGGACGAGTCACAGAATTGGCTGGAGCCAGGTCTGAAGGTGGACCAGGAGCACACAAGCGGTCCCGCCCTGTAGTAGTTGCACCAGCTGTGCTGGCAGCTGCTCAGCAGCAGTTCTGTCTTTGTCCCCTGCTGGTCCAGTGCAAGCAGCCTTCTGTGTTCACCTCAAGCTCATCTGCACCCCTTTCCTGTCCATCTTGGTCCCTCACTCCACCCCATGAGAAGCAGCATGTATGGCATCTACAAAATCCAAAGAGAGCCAGATATGCCCCACACTACAGCTTTCCCATCTGTAAAATGGGTAGGAGAATGCGTATCTGCCCCACGCACCAAATGAAATAACTTGGGAAAAATTACCTGATAAACTCTCACGCCTGCACTATCTGTGTTAGCTTTCTTCAGCCTCCCAGTGTGGTCATGCCTCATCTTCCTCCTCTCTCCTTACCTGCTCCTCTACAAATCTATTCTAACGTCATCAAATCATATTGGTAAGAATGCAGTTAAGCCAAATATAAAGGTATCAAGTCCACCAAATGAGATAGCTTTGTGCTTAGGAACCCAGGTGAACTTTATTTTTGTTCAAAATTCCAGGATATTACAGATAGTATGCTTTAGAATATACAAATATTACTTAAAATTGATTGAAATGAGGTCACACTAATTTGATTTCAAATCCCCTTTGGAAGGCGCAGGAAATGGAGCGCTTTTATCTGGGGGACGTGAGCACCCAAGGTGACTTTCACAAAAGTGGAGTTCCAAGTGGGCATTGTGCTGGCAGGAGTCGTTTGGGACCAGTTTTGCACCTCCTACACCGAAACCACCCTCTCTCTAGCCAGTACGCGGTACTAAAATGCCGCCCCCATTCGGAGGAAGCAAGAGCTTCAGGCTAGAGTGAGAAACTGTCACCTCACAGGTGTGATTGAGTTCTAGCTCCTTTCCAACCAAGAACAGCTTTCCAGAGAACAACCTGGATGATAAACAACTGTTTGCACATCTGACACAGAAGAGGGAGTTGTTTTAAAACAATGATGAAGAAAAAAAAAAAAAAAAAAGGGAGCTCCCGTCGTGGCGCAGTGGTAAACGAATCCGACTAGGAACCATGAGGTTGCGGGTTCGGTCCCCGCCCTTGCTCAGTGGGTTAAGGATCCAGCATTGCTGTGAGCTGTGGTGTAGGTCGCAGAAGCGGCTCAGGTCCTGCATTGCTGTGGCTCTGGTGTAGGCTGGCGGCTACAGCTCCGATTCGACCCCCAGCCTGGGAACCTCCATATGCCGCAAGAGCAGCCCAAGAAATGGCAAAAAGACAAAAAAAAAAAAAAAAAAAAAAAAAAAGGAGGCAATTGAAGGGGCTGGATAGCTGCTGTATGTCACTCTGGAATCGGATTCTGTCTGGTGAGGGCATTCCTGGCTGGGTAACCAGTAGGAAGACGTACCTGACCAGCCAGGTAGACAGCAGAGGGTCCTGCACACCTGAGGTGGTGGGATTTGGAGTCAGCTCAAGGAGGAAAAAGCACTTCCACGTCCTGCAGGATGCCACCCTCGTCAATGGCTGAATTTGTTCTGGATCAACTGGATTATAGGAAAGAGGAAATTTGATCTTGTGTTAATTGTGTCCTACTCTAATAAAAACAGCTACCATTTATCAAATACCTACTCTAGGCCAAGCACTACTCTAAGCACTTCGTATTCAAGCCTTTACAGCAACGCTTCTTACTGTTCCCATTTTACAGGTGGGGAAGCTGAAGCCCAGAGTTGTTAAATTAGCTGCCGTAGGGCGCTCAGCCAGGAAGTGACACAACTAGGATTTGAAGCCAGGCACTTGGACTCCAGGACCCGCTCTCTGAGCCAGATGCCTGCCCACCCTGGGCAGGGTGCTTTCCCAAGGCCAGTGGAAGATTTCACTCTCCTCAGGACACGGATACAGCCGGAAGGCCATCGCTCCCAGCATCCGGGTCCTCAGGGCACAGCAGAGCCCCAAGTCATTAAGGCTAAAACTGTTCTCAGGAGTATCTACAGCAAGGAGCTGATCAGGGGAGGCTGCCTTCCCCATGTCCCCTCCATCCTGATTGGGGGCCAGTCCTTAAAGCCACAGGTGGGGAAGGACCCACAGGACCCAGCAGCCCTGGGGCCAGAGCCAGGTCTCCTAACCCTTCCCGGGAGGAAGGCAGAAGAGGACTCACAGCGCCACGGGTTTCCCACAGCTGTTGCTCCTCAGACACCACACACGCAAGCCGGGGAGCCGAGATCTTGCTGCATTTTAATCCTCTTCCCGGGATCACACAGGTAAGTTACTGATTTCTGCTCCTGTGACTGCATTTCTCGTCCGCGTGGCTTTCCGTTTCCTTTCCCCTTTCTACGCAGGCCCATTGGCCCCGTGTGAAATGAATCTCCCTCTCAGTTTGGAGACCTGGGGTCGAAAGGACAGGTCAGGCTCGTGTGTTCTCTGTGGCTCGGTGGCGGGAGTCTATTTGGGAGCAGGCGAGTCCCTTGTCCTTACCTGACATAGTTGGTGATTATCTGAATTTCTAAACTTTGAGCTCTGGGAGAATGAGGACAGCTCCTTGCCCATTCATTGGTTTTTTTTGTTTGTTTTGTTTTTGTTTTTGTTTTTGTTTTTCAGCATCATCATTTACATTTAGTGAGGCTTTACATCTGTGCTAAGCACCTTCCATCGTTATTCAATCCTCCCAACCACATTCTAGGGAACTCCTGCTATTATCATTCCCAGTTTACAGATAAGAAAACAGAGGTTCAGGAAAGTTAAATCCTTTTAAATTTCATAGCTAATAAGTCATAAATCCTTAGGAATTATACCCCGAAGAGAGGTACATTGCTTGCTACACAGCTCTCCCTACAATCTTCCCACTTTTGAAGAGGGTTCAACAGTTCAAACCTCTTGGCTACCCACACTGAGAGGAGAAAGTGGTTCTACTCTCCTCTTTTTTCGGGAAATTGCAAATTCATGGATAAGGCCCGGCATGTGGGAAGGAAGGAGAAGTGGCATGTGTAACTCAGACACCCTCCTCTTTTTGGGAGGGTGTCACATGTGCATTTCCAACCAGACCAGGGAACTTCAAATGATGGCTGGGGTCAGAGGAGGCAGAAATGGCATCTGGCTGGGCAGATTCAGAAAAACTAGATAAGATCCTGGCATTGGAGACGGGCCTTGAAGGACTCGAGATTTCATATGGCAGGAGAATGGGCGAGAACAAGCCATGCTCCCATACAGCACAAGAATATTTAGGAAACAAAGTGGTTTCCTCTGGCTGGAGCATGAGATGCATGTGAAAGGACCAGTAGCAGCCAGAGGGAGGGTGGGGTCTGGCCAGGCTGGGGAGGACTGGGCGCCTCCAGCAGCCCCAGCTGGCTGGGGAAGCAGGAAGGCCAAGGTGAAGGGGGCTGGCTGCCTTCCACGTTGTCCCACCTCCATTTCTCTTCTGGTTCCGAGAATCAATTGTTCTACGTGAAGTGGATGGAGGGACTTTCCTAGCCTCCTATCTGCTCTGGTAACTAGACTCAGTGGAGCCTGCAACAATGGCTTTCTATTTAGATCCAGCAGTCAGGCTTTGTGAGGGCATTCTCCCTGAAGGAGGAAGAGAAGGAATTGTTATCTCTTTGCAGAAAGACTATAGGGAGACTATGACAATTGTAATTCCATCAAACTCCGATAGGCTGTTTTCTTTTTATGAATCACATAATCTGTTGGTCTGACAGCACATCCTCAACTCTCCAAATCCAAGAGATTCAACTGGGCTCCTAGGTGGGCAATGCCGAAGGGTAAAAGTAATTGGCAAGCCCGCAGAGGTTTCTAGGAATAAGGCAGATAAGTCAAAAAAAAAAAAAAATTCTCCGAGTAAAATATTAAAATGTTATCAATTTTAGGCTAAACCCGGCTCCAGCCTTGTTCCCTGACATCCTCTATCATCCTCCCCCCACCCGCTCTCCTGAATTAGCCATTATTATCATTCTGTTGCATTTATTTCCAGAACTTTCTCCTATGTATTTAAATACTTAGAAAATGTCTATTTCGTGTTTCGTGGTCATATAGCTAAAGGCATTGCTCACGTGGTTCTGAAGTTAATTTTCTAAGAGCCTGCATGTGGAGCATGAACAGGACACTGAGTATGTGCTGTGGGGGAAATATGAAGCTTTCGTCGTCTGTAAACAGAGCAGGTGTCCACGTAAGCTTGGATTTCCCTTCCATGCTCAGGAAGATGGGAAAGGACAAAGCTGATCCTGTATTTTCCTGCTTGGATTCCTTACCTGCTTCTGGACATCTCTGCTAGATTCCCCACCCCCCACAATCCTTAGCACATCGGGGAGGGGTAAGCAGAGGGAGAAACCTTCCCATACAGAGGTGGGAAACAGTCCCCCACCCACTGCTGGGGGAATGCTGCTGGCTGCGGGGATTTCTGGACACTTGCACCTGCCATTTCAATAAGGAAAACCTGTCTCAGCCTAAGGATACAAGAGTTGTCTCTAGCTTTCTTAGATCTCCAGTTTAATAGTGACAGTGTGAGGGTTCTCTTGCCTTTTTTTTTTTTAATCCAAAATTCTCCTCGCACCAGGATACGCAGGGTTTAAAAGCCTTGCAGATAGAGATTTTCCCTTGAGAAAGGCATGCAGGCTAGTTAGATCATTCATAGACTGGAAGTGTTTAAGTGAATTATGAATAAACGTAACAATAAAGAGATTTCTTCACTTGGGTGATAAAGCATACCGTTTGGGCCCTTTTCAGGTCTCTTACACCTCCTGTGACTCCTGTTAACTCTCATAGCATAAAACTCAGAAAGTCAGAATGCATTTTCATAGTACCTGTTGCCGAAGGTGAGCTCTCACTCTGGCTAATTAACTGCTGATTCTTAGCTTTCCTAAAGTGACAAGTTAATTTCACCTGTGACAATTTCATTAGAGGGCACACTAAGGGCACTTTATCCTCCCCTCTTTTTGTTCATGTGGCTCTCCCAGTTCATGTTGGTTACTGCCAAGTATTACACAAATTTTCTCCTGCTTTCACTGCAAAAGCAAATGACAAATTGCTTTGGGGTCAGGTCTTATACTAAAGACAATAAAATCCTCTAATGTGTTTCAGCTGCTGCTGCTTTACCCCCCCTCCCCGTTCTGAGGCCATCTTGAGGTCACAGCGTGGACATTGTCATAGCCCCATGATATTTTAATAGGACAGGTGGGCCTGATGGTTTGCTTCTACATCCCTTTTAAAGACTCTGCATTGATGGCATTCCCTAGTGGCCTCGTGGTTAAGGGTCCGGCATTGTCACTGCTATAGCATGGGTTTGATCCCTGGGCCGGGAACTTCTGCATGCTGCGGGCACAGCCAAAAAAAAAAAAAAAAAAAAAAGGAATCTCCTTTGAAAGCTGATGCTGAGGCTTGCTGTGTAAAGGGAACATTCTTCCATTCTTCTTCAAAGATTCCATTTCTGATGTGACCCTATAGTCCTTAGGCACAATTTTTCCAACCCTCCTCTCTGGAGCTGTGTAGCGATGCATCTCTGAATAGCACCAAACATGGTTCCTCCATAAAACCTGGGCATTGCCTGATGACCGTGGCCCACTGGCCTACCAGAGGCAGCACGGGCTCTGGGTATCAGACAGTCCTTTGACTCCCCGGAGTTGCTCTCTCGCATGTGAGTGAGTGATGAGACAGTGCTGCAGATTCTGGAATCTGAGGTCCAATCTGATATTGAAGCATCAGAAATTTTTTTTTTTCTTTTTAGAGCCGCATCTGTGGTATATGGAAGTTCCCGGATTAGGGGTCAAATTGGGGAGCTGCAGCTAACTGCCTGCCACAGCTACAGCAACATGACTCAGGATGTGAGCTGCATCTGTGATCTGCATCACAGCCCATGGCAATGCTAGATCCTTAACCCACTGAGGAAGGCCAGGGATAGAACCCAAACCTTCATGGACATTAGACTGGTTTGCAATCTGCTGAGCCACAATGGGTACTCCCCAGAAAAACATACTTTAAAAGCCATAGACCATGATGGGAGATAATATAAGAAAAAGAATGTGTGTGTGTGTGTGTGTGTGTGTGTGTGTGTGTGTCTGGGTCACTTTGCTATGCAGCAGAAATTGGCACATTGTAAATCAACTGTACTTTAGTAAAAATATTTTTTAAAAAAAGAGGGATTGAAGGCATGGCTGGCAAACTTTGAAGGACAAAGTGGAGGCCTTCAAACATGCACGGCCCTGGGAGAATATTATTGAATCCTGAAAGTCGTAAATAAGACAGTGGCCCTCATGCTATGAGATAAAAATGGTTTAGTTGGGTAAAGGTGAGAACTATTTATCTGACTGGGAAGATGTTATGATTCCCAAATAAGAGAGTAAGATATTTGTTTAGTATCCTTTTTAATTTCTAAGGAACAGGTAGACCCAAAGAGAGAGGCTTCTGATAGGCTGAGGAGAATATTTCGTGCCTGCTTTCTTCCACCCATTCTCCAGTGCTGGAAGTTACTGGGTTGAAAATTTTAAGAAAAGCTGGTATCTTAACCTGGCATTGAATTTAGAAAACAATATCATTTCTAAGAGAGAAAATAAAGGTTTTCTTTAAGGCAATGGAAAAAAGAGTTTTTTTTTTTTCTCTCTCTTCTTTTTGCCTTTTCTAAGACTGCTCTCGTGGCATATGGAGGTTCCCAGGCTAGGTGTCTAATCGGAGCTGTAACCACGGACCTATGCCAGAGCCACAGCAATGCGGGATCCGAGCCGCGTCTGCAACCTACACCACAGCACACAGCAATGCTGGATCCTTAACCTGATGAGCAAGGCCAGGGATCGAACCCACAACCTCATGGTTCCTACTCAGATAACCACTGAGCCACGACGGGAACTCCAAGTGTGCCATTCTGAAATAACGTTTTCTGTTAGGCTGGTCTTATAAATGACAATGTAACCATTATACTCAACTGTAACGTTTGCTTAATTTGTAAAGCTTCATCTTAAAATGTTCAAGATTTCTATTAAAATAGTTCTCCCCAGGGGACTCTAAGCCCCCAGGAATGAAGGGAACTGACTGGGTCTTCCCTTTATCACGCCTTAAAGTGACAGCACTCCCAGCGGGCGCCTCAGGTGCATCCCAGAGACAGAAAAGGGAGAACTCTGCTAATCCAGCTGTCATGCTCAGAGAAGCAAGGAGGGGCACTGTTGCAGTGCCCAGGGAACACCACCCTCACCCTGTGGGTCTACAGCTCCTTGCCACTCTCATCCTCCACACTAGCCTCCCACCCACCCCACCACACATGCCCGAGGGAAGAATGAGTGCCCTGTTCCCAGCAGCTCCCTCTAAGTGGCTGCCTGGCAGCCCCCCTCTGGCGCCTAGAGCAGGGACAGGGATTGTGGGTGTCCACGCAATTCTCATGGAGGCTGACAGACCCCTGGCCACACCCCATCGGGAGCTGGGTCTCAACCAAGCCTAACCCAAGGGTCTCCGGATAACGTCACTTGTCCGTCTGGTGTGGCTTCCTCTTCTGAAGAAAAGGCCTTTCAGTCAGTTCAGTCTGCCTTTAAACCACAGCTTCCCCTCCACCAGGAGGCTATTCCACGCCATTATATTATATACCATTGCACGGGTCACAGGCATTATAGCATCAGTGTCAAAGAGAAGTGCTCTCGGACTGGAGCCCCAGCACCTTCTAGCTGGGCGGCCCCAGGAAAACTCCCAACCCCTCTAGCACTCCATTTCTTTTTTTTTCTTTTCTTTTTTTATTTATTTTTTATTTTTTATTTTTTTTTCCCACTATACAGCAAGGGGGTCAGGTTATCCTTACATGTATACATTACAATTACATTTTTTCCCCCACCCTTTCTTCTGTTGCAACATGAGTCCATTTCTTTATCAGTAAAGTGGAGGTGATGGTGATGATGAAGATATCTTTTTTATAGGGTTTTTGTGGTAGTGAAATAATGCAAATAAAGCACTTAGCAGTGATACAGAAATCTCTCAATACATAGTAACAGGTGTTCAATTTTCTTTTCCATCTCCCATGTTCTTTCATGTATTCTATAATGCATCATATATATTTTTGTGCTTTTTTCAAATTACTAAATAGAAGCAACGCCGAGTAGTTGCTGCAAGCCACACGGGAAGTCCTTGCAGAATAGACATGCGGTTGCCAAGGAGGAGGGGGAGGGAGTGGGGTGGTTGGGGAGTTTGGGGTTAATAGATACAAACTATTGCCTTTGGAATGGATTAGTAGTGAGATCCTGCTGTGTCGCACTGGGAACTATGTATAGTCACTTATGATGGAGCATGATAATGTACGAAAATAGAACGTGTACATGTATGTGTAACTGGGCCACCATGCTGTATAGTAGAAAAAAAATGTTTGGGGGAAATAACTATTAAAAAATGATAAGAAAAAGAAAAAAATTATTAAATAGTACCAGACAATAAGATGATAGATCATGTGTCAGTCATCCGGATACTAAATGGACCTCGGTGAAATTGATTGATTGTATGTGTTCCATTAATGGAGAAAACAGTAAGCAAAGAAAAAAGATCCTATCAGAGATGCAGGGTACTTTTTAAGGTGACTTTGCCGATGAGGTCTAAGCATTAATTAGTTCAGGCTGTTCTCAGTGGGGTCATCCTCGCATCACGCAGTGAGAATTAATATTCAGAAAGGTAACCCCGAGTTACTATAAGATCTGCAATAGTGAGAAAAGGATCCAGTTGTTTTAAGACTATATTTTAAGGCACCAATATGTCTAAAGATTTTCTACATCATATATTGCAAAGGAAGTTCTGGTGACCCCTAAACTCAATAAGCCGTGACACCCCATCATCCAAGGTTTTATGTCATCCAGCCTTTACGGAATTGAGTGAGTGAAGGACGTCTGAGGATTGGAAGATTTCTGGCTACATGTGGTTGAACAAGCGCACACACCATGTCTCTTTGTTTCTGTCCTCCTCCAAGACCATGTCATTAGTGATTATCTACGGCTTGGCCTTGGAGTAGAGCACAGAAAATGCATCATCACCAGATAAAATTCAGCTCAAAGCATGTTTATTCATGCTATTCCATGAACCCTGAAAGCACTCCTATGAGGCAAATGTTAATATGCAAGGTTACAAATGCTATTGCTGGAGAAATGAAGCCCAGTAAACAGTTGAAAGGCCACTTGAACTCCGCAATAGAAGCTACTCTTCTCCAGCTAATTAACACCGGTATTAGGTCTGTGGATCTCTCTATCGCCCACCATGTTGCCTTTGAAGATTTCTGAAAACCTGCAGTTCTGTCTTCCCCTTAACCTGACTTTTACCGACTTAGGGGAAAATGACCATTTCAGGGAGGGTTGCGCCCTGTCTCCCGGTTGGAAGCACAGTAGCCCATTCACTGTGCGGATCTCGGAGTGACTCATAATGCAGCTGCTTAGATTTATGGCCAGTTGATGGATTTAAGGACTGTTGGCTCTTTTGTTGAAATTCATATTAATAAAGAAGGGGGCTCCATAAAAATGTACTGTTGCATGGAGGGAAGGCATGAAGCACCACAGAGCAAGGATTGTGATGTCTTTACAACTAAAGAAGTAGGATAGAACCTTGCTTTCTTTCATCAGGTTCTGCAGTCTTAAAAGCAAGTAGGCTCTGAGGGAATTTACCCATAAAATTGGCAGGACACACTAAACTCCAGCAATTATATATAAACTCCTGTTTTCCTCTTACCACCAAGAAGTTACTTTTACTGCCAAGACATAACGTGGTTTTTTTTGGTTTTTTTGTTTTTTTTTTTTTAAGATCAGATGTAAACTTTCCAAGATTGAATTCTGGCAAGTTCTTCTCTTGTCCAAGTTCTTAATTAATGCCAACATGCAGCTTAAATCAGTTTTCAGCTACTTAAGAGAAATAAAATACTAGTTATGTAATATAGTAGCATAAAACTTTGAAAGAACATCCAAACTTGTAAGGGAGAGGACCCATTTCTCTTTTTTATAGAAAATCTCCTCTGGCATTAGGAGCTGGCCAGACTTGTACGAAACTGAACGTGAGATGTCAGGGAAAGAACATTCACATTTGTGCACATCTGCTATGTTTTAGGCACAATGTCTATCTTATTTCACTTATCAATACAATGATGCCTCAAGCCATGATTTCATTCCATGGTACACTGGACCTATAACCAATAGAGGTTAAGTAACAATCTCATTAGGGTCACCTTAAGAAATTGTGGTAGGCAGGATTCTGAAAATGTTTCCAAAGATTCCATGCCCTAAACCGTGGAACCTGTGACTCTAACAAGATACCATTCCCACAGGAGAAATATAACGTCTATATGTTATACCATATAGCTTGGCTGACCTTAAAAGATTATCCATGGACTAGATTTAATCATGTAAATCCTTAAGAACAGAGAGCTTTCTCTGCCTTTTACTGGAAGAAAAAGTCCGAGAGATTCGAAACAGGCAAGGGTGTGATGCTTGAAGAGGGAGGATGGAAGAGGTCGCATTCAAGGACTAGAGAGCTGCCTGTAAGAGATGAGAATGACCCTGAGCTGACAGCCAGTGGGGAAACCGGGACCACAGTCCTACAACCATAAGAAGCTGAATCCTGCCAACAACCAGAATGAGTTTGGAAGTAGATTCTTTCCCAGAATCTCAGATGAGAACACAGCTAGCCATAGAGATCCTTAGCAGAGAACCCCCGCTGAGCCCTGCCAGATTCTGACCTATGGAAACTGAGAGATAATAAATGGGTGCTATTTTAAGCTCTAAGGTTATGGAAATTTGTTACACAGCAATAGAAAAATAACATAGCAATTAAGTGGAGAAGCTGAGATTCAAACTCTGCTCCATTTGACTTTAACCAAGTTGAGAAGAAAACTTCCAGCCTAATCCCCAAACTGGCTTAATTGGTTAACACAAAATTGGCTCGGTTTAGTATTTGCTTCCTCCCATCCCTGACTTCATCCTTGGAATGTCCATATTTCTGCTGATGGACCTCTATTCATCACTCTTGCCATCCACATTATATTATTTTCATCTGCTCATGCTTCCCAATCTTCTAAAGCATTCTCTCATTCATTATCTAATTTTCTCTTCACAACTCCTCTGGAGAGCAGATGGGGCAGGGATAATTATCCTCACACCCTGGATGAAAAAGCAGTACAGCCAACCAATTCTGGCTGGCCTCCAAAGGCAGTCTTTCCCTAGAGATTAAGAAACTGAAACTCAGAGAAATGGAACACACACCCGGGTTGCAAACCCACTGGGTTCACAAGTCCTGGTCTTCTTGTCACGGGGACCTGGAATCCCTCCCTCAGCCATCTGACCCCAACGGAGCCACACCCTCTGACTAGGGTTTCCCCATCACTCAAGGCCCTCTAGCCAAATGGACATTCTTCCCAGTGGCTGCCCCCTCCTGCCTCAGTGGCTTTGAACTGATGCAATGGTCCTCTCCGCCTGGAACAGTCTCTGTCTTGGCCCTTTCCCTTTTAGCATGTTAACTCCTACTCAATCTTCTGATCCCTGCTCAAAGGACAGTTTTAGGGCCATACCCTGAATTTCTAGAGTAGGTTAATGTCTCTGTATCTGTTCTTATAAACTTTACTTTCCGCAGGGAGCAACTGATACTGATTTAGGTAGTAAGTCATTGAAATCTCATCGTTAAATGGCAATTCCATGAGGACTAGAATGGCGTCTCTTTTGCTTCTCTGTTCCACGCATGGTCCAGGCGCATACATGGGGCTCAGCAAATACCAGGTGAATGAGTGAACGCACCTAGGCCTTTATGCATGCTTGCAACAATGTAGGTACTTCTCTCCACCTCATAAGTCCCTCCAAGAGGTCAGCCAGTGAAGGGACTTTGGAAATACTAGACCACATTTTTCTACCTGCATCATTCTTACGCAAAGCCCAAGAAATGACCGTAGGGCCTTTCCAGTAAAAATGTTACATTCCCATTTCTTATAAGAAAACAAAGCAAAAAACACTTTCATAATCCTGACTGGAAAGTACCCTGTACCCCCTCATCATTTCCTCCTTTTCATGGCTGGGATGGTTGGTATTTCTCACCTCCTTAGGAGGACAGCTCTGCTGACAGATCTGCTGAGAAAGAGCCACCCTCCCCTCCCCCAGGCAACGGACTGTAACCCAGCCACACACTGGAAACTGCTGTATGGACCATGATTCTTATGTGACTGGGTCTGTCCCTTCTCACAGTGGAATTCAGTTATAAAAACAGCCCATATATTTATTCATTCACAAATAAATTGTCCCTTTTCTTTTCTTTTCTTGACAAGGGTTACTTGGGAAATTGAAGGGTTGCACTAGACTGTATCTAAGTTCCTTTCCAGTTCTGAAAAATTCCGTCCTTCTGTGATTTACTAGTTTCCCACTTTAGATGCAGCAGCCATGGATTCACAGCATCATCTCACTCACTGAAAGAAGCCAAACAGCATCTGATTCCAGGAAGTTCTATTGCAACATGGAGAATGCCTTCATCTGTGAAAAGGAACATGAAGAACACACTTCAGTCATTCTTAATCTAGTATAAACTATTTATCCCATGTGTATCTGCCAAGTAGCAAAAAAATTACTTGAGTAGAGAGGTTCTGACTTAAAGAACCTCTCAAGGAATCATTTCATTATATGAATAACTACCTTTAATTACCTCAGTTTTGTTTGTCAAGTTTTTTAAGTGTGTACATGCAAACCTGACTGGTGTGAAATTAAGTGTATTTCCTGTCTTATCCTATCATTGTCAATAATCACACATTGAATGCACACCCCATAAAGTAGTCTGGTCCTTGATGCATTTTGGGGGAAGAGGATATAGGCAATGTATGCTTTGGATATTCTGAGTGGGGAGCCTATCCCCAGGGTGTTTAAGAAAACCTAATACAGGAAGTGGAACTCAAACTTCTCCCTGGGAAAAGAGCACACCTTCTCAATGAAGACAATAAAGCACATCCTAGCTACAAACACAGAAATTCACATGATACAATATAATATGGGAATACTACTTATTGGTAGATTTGGTTTATTGAAAAATTGGGATGTAATAATAATAGCAATAATAATAAAAGGCAAGGTGGTCAAATAGGGGCTAGATTAATAGGCCTCAAATAATGGGCTAAGAAATTTGAACTTGATTCTAAACTAGGGAGCCTCTGAAGTTTGTTCAAGGGGTGGATGATGAGTGCTTAAGGGGTGCAACCTTCTTCTCCTGTATGAGGGCAGGTGTTCCGTCCCTGGTCTGTACACCCTGAGCATCATGTTGAGTGTGGGGGCCCTGGTTCCAGCATCCTTCTTTAATAATCCCAAGGGATTCTTTGAACATGTAATATTGTGAATTCATCAAATAAGAAATTAATTGAAAATTAATACACCCATGTTATGGGGTAGCCCATATACAGTTTTCTAAGGCAATGAAAATAAGTGAATATGGAAACGACAAACGGCAAATGGGGGAGTCAACATCCCAGTAAAGCATCTGAGTCTTTCCTGCTAAGAAACTTGCGGAACAAATAAGACTGACTTTGGGAGACTTCACATCCATCGCCTTCTTTTCAGGGAAATATCTTTGTCCCAGGCCTGTTAAGACTCTTGTGCTTTCATCTTCCTGATTTAGGATAACTTGGTCATCCTCATAGGTACCTCATTGGTCCGCGTCCCATGATAATCCCCAATGGGTTGATTATTTCCTTGCATCGGAGATAAAACAGAATATAATTCAGAACTCAACTCCCAGGCAAGTTTACCATTTCTCAAAGTTGAGTATGTAAGTGGAGAGACTTCCTCAACTATAATCCTAAACTCAACTACATCCCCCCCTCCGCCCCCGCCCGCCCCGCTTAACCCCCGTGCAAGCCTGGACAGCGCTGCCATTTAACTAGGCATGTGCTTCTCCAATGAGAGCTCTGCAAAACCACTTGCCCTAGCTCCGAGTGACAGCCCAGGGAACAGCTTCCTTTCTGGACAGAACCATAGCATTTGCCGGGGTGGGGGTGGGGGGTGCTTAGATGCCTCGTGGTTTCAGCAGAGCAGTGGCCAGGGGGTTAGTGCAGAGAGAGAAGCGCAGTTTGCGGGCCATTTGGCCGGTCTTCCCATTACTCGGAAGCCTCACTCTAGGTCAACACTCTCAAAGTCCTTCCTGGCTACACAGCTTGGTTTTTGCCTTTTAACCATTTGGGGGCCCTTTCTGTGCTGTTAGCTATGCAAACAGTGTCCTACTGAGATGAGGCTGGCAGCAAGATTGTGCAGAGTTCATGGAAGCCTGAAAGTGGACCTATCTCCATTGGGGAAGTAAGTATGTGATGATGACTTGCGCTAAAGCCAGAGTAAGAGTAAGAAGACTGGAAAGAAGCAATAGATGGTAGTGCTTCACCATGATGTATTGTCTTTTTAAGTATACGAGTACAGGAGATGTTTATTAATTGAATTATCCTACACGGTTTGTCTTTTTCTTCCTTCCTTTTTTCCTTCCTTTCTTCTTTCCTTCCTTTCTCTCTCTCTCTTTCCTTCTTTCTTTCTTCCTTTCTTTCTTCCTTCCTTCCTTCTGTCCTTCCTTCCTTCCTTCTTTCCTTCCTTCTTTCTTTCCTTTCCTTTCCTTTCCTTTCCTTTCCTTTCCTTTCCTTTCCTCTCTTTTATTTTTTACTTGCTAAATAGTTTTTAAAGACCCCTTCTGTTCTGGAAAGGTAAAAGGATACATTTCCTAAAAGAAACAGGAGCTCAAAACATCTTGCTAGGAATGCAGGAGTCAACTCTCAGCAAAGTATTCAGTTGCTGGAAAGTTATCGTGAAATCGGGTTCTTCATAAACAAAGTCCTTCTGTAATTACAGAAAAACTTACTTTGAAATCAGTATCCCAAGTGTGCCTGGCGTTATTTGCCTTACAAAGGGCTCCGGTCTACACAGGCAGTGGCGTCCATGTAATTTGTGGGGTTTCCGTTTTCCATCCTATTTCCGTCTAGATATTTGGTTAGTGGGTTTTGTCTGTACCCAGTCAATTGTGAGTAAGTTGAGGGAAATTATAAAAATGAGAAACGAATTTTTTTAATGATTTTTAAGGTAATGAATTTAGAAAGAGCCTGTTTCTTTGGCTTTGGCTTTAATTTGTTTCATTATAAAATTCTGAATAAAAGTGGAACATCTCAGAACTCATATATAATATGTTGTTGGTATTATATAGTCAGGTTTTTCCGAGTTAAACTGGATAGAAAATGCTAATGGGAATAAGGATTTTGATAATGTAAGTAAAGCTGACTTTTTAAGAAGAGGGTTCAGACATAAAAAGAAGAAAGGAAGTCTAGAAAAATAAATCTGTACAAAAATGCAGAAATACATAATGCAAATGTGATTAGGATGGAAAGGTAGATTTCATTTCTGTTCTGAAGAGAGGGAAACAAGAGAAATAGGAGAGCTCTCAGTCTTTAATGGATGCAACACATGAGTCTAAATATTCCAGGTATATTCACCGAGCAAGCATGAAGAAACTAATATATTCCAGGAGTTCTTGTCATGGCTCAGTGGTAATGAACCCGATTAGTATCCATGAGGATGCAGGTTCGATCCCTGGCCTTGCTCAGTGGATCCAGCATTGCCATGAGCTGTGGTGTAGGTCGCAGATGTGGCTCTAATTCGACCCCTAGCCTGGGAACTTCCATACGCTGCAGGTATGGCCCTAAAATGACGATATATATATATATATATATATAATATATATATATATAATTTATTCTTAATAATTCTTAAGTTTCTCCAGGATAGTCTATATTAATAGATTCCGATTGCTAAAGGTGATGAAGAAACTTGTTCCTAAGTTTAATAGCAAAAGAGTTTGGAGGAAAAAAAAGTTTGAGGTTATTATGAATTAGGTATATGAGAAAAACTCAGTTCACCATAATAGTTTAGCAAATCAGAAAGTTTGATCATGTTAACGAAAAGGATCTTGGGGTTAGAATGATATCATCATCAGTTCTCATTCTTCAAGGCGCTCCCAGGAATAAAATAAAAAGTTCATCTTTCTCCATTCACTGCTTAATTCACCTTCACTCCCCTTATCAACACCCTTTCTTTGAAGACCGAACTTTATATAAGCCTACTGATAACTGCTTCCTCCATTATTAAACTGTTAATTTCAGGTCTTCATATTTTCAAATATCAATGTTCCCCATTCAAAATGAATTTTCTTTTTTTTTGAGAATTTCATGGGATTTAATTTTTAAATTTTGCATTTGTCTTACAAGGTTGAGCTATATGTAAAAGTTCATATTTTAACTTATTAACCATGTCATATGAAAGCCTGATTCCAGATCATTTTATTCCTATTGCTAAGCATTTTATGCAACATGTTGCAGATGATAGAAGAACAACCTGGTTTCACTGGAACTTTTCCTTCTAGAGTTTTTGCTTGGAATCAGGTATTGGTATTTTTTATTCTTTAAGAAACAGCCTGCCACCATTTGCAATGGAATAGCATTCTACTGAATATCCAACGTCTCCAAACTTGCCAGCAGTTTCTAAAGAGCTGTTATACAGACTTCAGTGATGGTCCTGGATAATTAATTCTAAGATGATGTCGTGTCTGAAAGAGAACTGCCAATTTATAGTCTCAAAGACCATTTTGGGGGCATTAATGAATAAGAATAATTATGGGGTTTTCCCCTTTTCTGCTGATCACTTTGTTCTCTGTAAGTAGTTCCCCTTTTCTTCCTTGCTATAGTATGTGCATCCAGATCTTGAATATCAAATTCATTTTCTCGTTGGTAGTAGGGTTAAGTCTACAGTGGTGCAGAAGAAAGGAAAACTAGATAATCACTAAACTCCATTAGAAGGTAGCAACATACAAGGGTGCGGGCTAAAAATCTCTCTTCCCCTGTAATTTGTGTTAATTCATGTACTAACTGAAACTTGCATGTGCTCTTCTTTCAATCCATACATTCCAACTGGCACATAAGGGCCAAACAACCTGCCTGGTTGAGTGAGAGGAGGGATGGGACCCAGGAATTCCAGGGAACAGCACCACCGCAGGTATTATATTTCATGTCTTCCGAGCCTTGCCCCTGAAAGAGCTTTTTGAGATGCCCGGTCTAAAGGGACTCCTCCCAGTGTGTACCTTAGGAGATGCTGTTGGGATTTAGGACAGGACAAAACTCTGAGGTGCACGACTGTTCCAGATTGCACCAAGTTTATCAAGCTTAGCCAACCAGGCACCCAACCACTGGTAGACTTGCCTTTCCCCTGTAACAACCAAACGTTCCCTGCTCCCCTCCCCTTTTCCAAATGATGCTGAGAGTGTAGTACTCTCCATGTGGGGAACTTCTAAACATCATTTTTTTTTGAGAAATAAATTTGGAAATAGCTCCTCCCTCTAACACCTCTCGCATAGAGAAAACAGCTCAACAGATAACCCTAAACTTCAAGGGCTTCAAAATGCATATTCTGTTATGAACTTAAAGCTAATTCTGAAGCAGAAGCATAAAACGTCCAGTGTTGTTATACTTTAGTATAATACCACGGAGAATATTCTCTGTTGAAGAGATATTCAGGCTATCTGCATTACATAGTAACGGCTTTAGTTAATTTTTTTCTGCAAATATCAATATATATAAAGCATGTGCACATACGTCTTTCTGTGCTATATTGATCAAAATTGAGGACATTTAGGCAATTAAAAGTACAGATAAAATTATGATGGTGACCGCGTGCCATTTGCAGTTCTTATTTTCACATGTTTCTGTTATCCAGGCACATTTCTATTATGCTTTGTGCATCTCTTTGTACCTCTTTGCTGTCTTCTTGCCCCAGCTGGCATCTGCAGTCCTTCCGTGCCAGGGCCTCTGTACCAGCAGGCAAACACGCTTTTTAGGAAAACAGATGCGCCCACTGTGTTAGTCCAGTAACAGGTGGGATAACCCTTCACTGCATTTATTATTCTTGATAGATACTGCATTCGCACTTGTCTGCTGGACACCAGGTCTTAACCCCCCAGACTGCTAGTAAAGGGAAGTTCAGACACTCTATTGCAGGTCAGCAATGGAGATGCTCTGAAGTACCAGGATTTCTGGCAACCTCAAATTCCTCTATCTATTTTTAAGCCCCACTCAACTGGTGTTAATAATTGTGGACTTTTCTTACTTTATCTCTCACTCTTCATTGTTAGCACAGCTTTTGATTTTTAAATCTTCCAGCTGATTAGAAGCTCGAGAGCCTGGAGTGCTAGCTAGCACCAGCATCAACTCTGATCACCACTCCTGGCTGGAGAGAATTTGAAGGCAAGATCCATCCTACCACGCACTTGCTTACATTCTTCTTTTTCTGTCTTCCCTATGTGCGACTCTGCTCTAAGTCCCTTCTCTTGCCCCAAACTCCTTAACACAGTCAGAATGTTCTAGATCATTTTTAAGCCAAATTTGAAATGGAAATAGCTTAAACAAAAAAGGATAAATGCTACCTGCGTTTTTCCCGAGGTGTTCCTTTAAGCCAGTGGACATGATATTTCTGATCTTGCGGGATCGTAAAAGTTATCACCAAAAGTCATAAAATGAAAGCGAGGCATGATCCAGCCTTTTAACTCTGTAAGCTTTACAAACATTAACTCCCACATGTGCACAGATCAGTGACCCTGAAAAGTGACTCTGTGCAAGACTGACTCGTTGTACTGCCTTTCATCCAGGGCAGCTGAGTTGGTGGGATACACAGAGCACCAGAACAGAGTCCTGTGTTTGAAACCAGTGCTGCCACGTACAGCATGTGGCCTTGAGTAAGTCATTGAAACTTCCTGAATTGCTGTGACCTTGTATGTGATTTAGGGATTATAGTCCCTGCCTCATGGGGTCTGTATGAGGGGTGAATGAGATGCCATAAGAGATACTCAATGATCTCAAAAAGCAAAAACATTTCTTTTAGACGCAGCCTTATTTGAGAAAGAAAAAGGTATGATTTCAGGGATCTGCTAGGTCTAGGTTGGTTTCCTTCTGATCCTTCTTGCCTTTTTCCTGCTCAGGACTGCAGGAGTGGTGGTGGTGACACACCTGCAAACTGACGGTTCCAAGTTCCCCATCAGCTGGATTCATCCAATGGAAGGTATTGGATTGAAGGGTGACAGAATGGAGAAACCAGTGTATTTCTCCCTGTCTCCGCCAGTGTTTAAAGACAGTGGCTATTTCTCTGGTTCCCATGAACAGCTTCTTCCATCTGTAACACATCCCACTCCTTGCCTCTTGTGCAGAGCAGTGATGGTGCCCTTCCACTCTTGTTAATTTCTGGACTGCCTCGCTATCTTCAGCTGGATTCTTGGTTTTTCCATCACTTGTGGGGACAATTCCTTGCATCAAATCCCCTCTTTTCTAAATACGTTAAGTGGTTTCTGTTTCCCTTCTTCAACCTTGGCTGATATTAATGATAGCATTAGGAAGACCTTGCACCAAAAAAAATGATACTGGATGCATCACTAGAAAGTCATTCCACTGGATTCCTTTAGATCCTTTTCCTTAAAGGAGGAGAATAGGATAGCACAACATGAGATGCTACATAATAATATTTTCACAACTCCTACTTTGTCACTTCATCCATCCGTTCATCCATCAAACATTTTACATCTACTATGAGTTAGTAGCTAAGTGTGGGGTACACTTGGTAAACTAGATACCCAGTGTGTCGAATCAGGCGATTTCAAGATCACTCTAATGATCTGAAAGACCAAAGGCACCTATTTGAGAATCAGGAATGATAATAGGGGCTAGGTGCCCAGTGCTGTGCTTGGCATACGGCATCAACAAAATGATCTCACATTCTTATTTCCAGAAGCCGCCTCACACCTCATTAACAAACTGAGGTAAAATGAAGTGGGCTGGACAGGAAATATAATAACCATTATACACGTAAAGAACCAAAGTCCAGAATTGTTATCTGCCTACGTATGAGTGCCAGTAAGTGGCAGAGTCTACAGCTGGTGGTCATGCCGCTTCCTTAATTGCTTGGCTCTAAATCATCTGTGCCAAGGAATGTGTGACTATGTGGGGCCAGGGAGTAGGGTAGCAGAGGGAACATTCTGTAAGGAAATAGGAAACCCTGCTTCTCCTCCCTTCCTCTCCAAGTTGTCCCCAAACCCCATCTGTCAGGCACCAACACACTCATCAGTTAGTCTCTTGGAATTTAAGGTCTTTGCATCTCATGTCAAATAAGGGCCACAGGATTGATGAAGACCATGAATGAGGTACATGCTGTTCGGTGAGGGGCTTCTGCTTGCTTCATGGAAACTAACAACATCAAAAGACAGGGAGACAGGCAGGGTTTTGTGTGAGCTCCAGGTACTGCAAAGGGTCCAATTCAGCCTCCTGAGGCTCTACTTCCTGTCTGCGAAAGGAACCTAGCATCTGTCCTGCTGACCTCACAAGGGTACGGCAAGATCAACTGAAATCATGCTTTGAAGTTGGCAAAAGTCTGTCTGAGTTGCATTGCAAATCTTCGGTGGTAAACGTATTCCAAGCCTAACCCATTCTTACAGCTTTAGGTAATACAAGTCAGTTGTGCAGACAAAATAAACTCTAAAGCAGAATAGAAACTGCATGCTGTGGAAAGAGAGCTCTGTTGCTCTGTGGCTCTATGGCCAAAACCTTATTTTATATCAGTTCTTTATTATAACTTCCATAACCGGGTACCTGCATCAAAGCAAATAAAAGGAAGAAATCAACAACAGCAATAGCTAATATTCATTCAACAAGTGTGCCAGGAACCTCCTAAGCCTTTCCTGCACATTATCTTAATTGAAGTCACCAGAAGCAACTCTATGAGGTAGGTGCTATGTCATTATGCTCATTTTACAGATGAAGGAATTGAGGCACACAGAGGTCAAATAATTCCCTCAAGGCCACACAGCTAGTATCTTGGAAAGCTGACGGCCAGTAAACCGTCGTGTAAGAGTGCATTCTTACAAACTGCAGAACCCAGTGGAGCCAAGAGGCAAACGCACACGGCTGCCTTTGAAGGGAGGTGAGTGTTAAGAATTCCGTTCGCATGCCTTTGACGTTCATCTTAGTCACCTCTGACTGAAGTCATCGTTTCACTGCACAGCCGGTGCCTTTAAACACCCACCGGGCTGCTGCAAAGGTTAGTCTTCCTCGCCTCCTTTCCCACTTTTACTTTCTCTAGGCAAAGGTTATTTGGTACATTAACTGAGGCGATTAGGGTAATGACGCCTGAAAAACAGTGAGCTTCCTCCCTCCTAGTACCTATTATTGCCCCAGAGCTTCTGTGCGAATACTAACTGGTCGAATGAAAAGCTTTGTCGGGGGTGTTACTTTTACAAAATCAAATGGGAAAGTAGCACGTCGGAGAGAAAGCCAAACCTGAGGAGCCCGGAAAATGAAGAAAAGTGATGCGTCTGCGAAAACAGTAGCAGGGATTTTTTTTTTTTTCTTTTTTCTTTTTTTTTGGTAATTTTTCCCCCAAGGGCTGTAATTTGATTGCTCTCTTTGGCAACGCTCCAGAGTCAAGTCCAAGGGCTTAATCTCTCTCTCTCTCTCTCTCTCCGCCCCCCCCTCTTCCTCGCCCGGAGCGGAGGGGAGGAGGGACCGCGGATCCGCTGCTCGCGACGGCGGGGCCCGCATCCCTGCGCCGGGAGGGGCGGGTCGGGGCGCGGCCGAGAGGAGAGCGCGGCCGAGGAAGAGGAAGTCCGAGCCCGGGCGGCGGTGCAGGGCGCTCGGCGGGCGCCGGAGCCGGCGCAGCGCAGCCGTACCTTCCCGGGCCGACCTGCGAGCGCGACCCGCGCCGGGAGCCGCCCCTCCCCGGGTAAGCGTCCGCTCCGCTGGACACCGGGTCCTTTTTCAGGGATGAGACTGCTCGGCCGGGAGCTCCGGGGAGCGGGAAGGGGACCCGGGCACCCTCGGCCCCGCGCCCTGGAGCCGCAGGTGGAAGCGGGTGGAGCGCAGTGCCTGGGGGCCCCGGTGTCCCGCGCGCTCCCTCCGGGGGGTGGGGGCGGCGGGGTTGGGGGAGCGCCTGGCCGCGGGGACCCGGGCCCGCCGCTGCCCGCCGCCGCCTGGAGGGGGCGACCCGCCTCCGCCGCCGGGCTCCGGGCTCCAGGCCCCCGAGTCCCCGGCGCTCCAGCCCCTCCACCCGTAGCCGCGGCGGCCGTAGCGTTTGCTCTTCGGAGAAGGGCTCCTAAGTGCGCTGAGGAGTGTTACCAAGCCAGCCCCCACCACTCAAACGGGTCAGTCCGCCAACGAGCCCCGAGCGCCCACCGCCCTAGGTCAGCTCCCCAACACCGAGCCCGGCGCCTGGCCCCCCAGGACCGGCGCCCCGCGGTGGGAGTCAGAGGTCAGGGGAGCGCCGTGGAGCATTTGGCTTGAAGGATCCTTGCTTCTGTGGACTTAGCCTCGGTGTCCCCGCTCTGCAGATATGCCCGGGGGTGGGAGGTAGGGGGCGAAAGCCGGCAGTCAGTTCCTGGGGGTGGGGGGTGGGGGGTGGGGGGGTATAAATGGAACCCCTGGTCTTCGGGGACTTTGCGAACTTAATGGCCTAGGAGGACAGCCCGAGTCTGCGGTGATGCCCGCAGCCGGCCTCCCTCTTTGTATCCTCTGGTGAGAGTCTGTTTCTTAAAACAGAAGTCTAAGGAGGTTCTAATTGGGAAAAGTCTTTAAGCTGTTGCATTACATTCTGTTCAATTGAAACAATGAGGTGGATGCCTTTTTTTTTTTTTTTTTTTAATGCTCTGGAGTAGTCTTGTTTGCAGAGCCGGTATTTCATTAAGTCCTGGTCCTTAACTCTCTCTTTGTACCACCCTCAGGCGGCCAGGGCTAAGCTACTGCACGTATTTTTGAAATCGTTGAGGGTGAGTCCGGTAGAAGGCTGTTTGCAGCCGGCATCACGGAAGATGATGTCCGTCTCAGAGGGAGAGTTGGTTTGGGGGATTTTCCGACGACTGGATACAGAACTTCCTTGTGTTTGCTATTTAAACCGGGAGACCAGAATGTTGACTCTAGGTCAGATCTGTCATCGAACAGAATTCCAGGCCTCGGTAGATCGGGTAATGCTATAAAAATGTTTATCAGGTGTTAAAATCAGGGTTTTCGAGCTTCCCAGTTTCTGTAGTTGGCAAACTTTTGAAGAATTTATAGACTTTGGACTTTGATTAAACTCTCTTAAAACATTTCCAGGCCCTTTGTGTCTGGGAAGAAGAACACTCCATTCTAACTTTATCTTTGCCAGGTCAGACCTGAACAAGCCTCCACCTCTGTTGGCCTTGGCTTGCTCCCTCGTGAAGTGATTTAGATGAACCAGTTTCTAAAGCTTCCAGCTCACTTCTCACCCCCCACCCTCTACCCCCGACCCGTAGTACTTACTTGGTCTGCTGTATTTAAGATCTAAATACAAAAGTTGATGGTTTGGAAGTTTCCACTGTGGCTCAGCAGTAGTGAACCTGGCTAGTATCTATGAGGACATGGGTTCCACCCCGGGGCTCGATCCGTGGGTTAAGGATCTAGCATTGCAGCAGGCTGTTTGTGGGTTGCAGATGTGGCTCAGATCTCACATTGCTGTGGCTGTGGTGTAGGCTGGCAGCTGCAGCTCCAATTGGACCCCTAGCTTGGGAACTTCCACATGCAGTGGATATGGCCCTAAAGAGACAAAAAAAAAAAAAAAAAAAAAAGTGGTGGTTTGATATCATGGCCCTTTAACCATCTTTGAGTCTGACCTCCCAGTTCCTCACTTTGTTTTGGTCCTATTTGAAGCCTCATGTCTAAGCCACCAACTCACATGAAGAAATGTTTGCCCAGGGTTCTCCCATCTCATTGGTGTCATCCTCATTAGGCCAGCAACAGCCATCACTGCCTGGCCTTCCTTGTCCCTGGTGTAGCCGCTCCCTGAAGCTTTGTGCGAAAGAGTGGAGCCCAGTGAGGAGCAGTTAGTTACCTGGCAGTCAGATCATGCCCAAATCCTGTTTGCCTTGATGGTTTTCCTAGCTCATCTCCATCCTCACCATGGGTGCCAGCTTCCCTCCTTGACTTCCACATGGATGATGGTACCAGATAGAAGCGTTAGTGTTTCCCCAGGAGATTCAATCTGTGCTTCAAAAACATTAAATGATCACTTTAAAACAAATCAATAGGAAGTGGCGACATCAAATAGTTCAAAAGCAAGCATAGCCAGTTGTGTTTTGTTCTCCTCCTTTGAGGATATGACTTTTAAGGTGATTTAATTAAGATGTAACAGTTTATAGTCTGACACCTAAATATGGGAAAATGCTTGAGGACCACTAAATCTCTTGAGCCCTTAGTAAACTAATAGCAATTCTTGGATCTCTGCTCTGATTCCTAAAGGCTGCAGTCCACTTTTTTTAGAGATTTCTTCTCCCTCCTCCCTTCCACTGCTGGTCCTTGGTCTTTCAAACAATTACCATCGTTGACTCCTCCCATAGGCAGGATTCTCCTAATGGAAGAGTAAAGCTAGAATGGATCTTGAACGATCTAATCTTAAAGATTTGAGGAAGTGCTGGTGGTTGTGAACAAGTGCTCTGAAACTAACTGACCTGTGGATTGCCTCTGTAGCTCAATAGCACTACCGCTATGACCTTGACCCCACCAAGGAAATGATTGAGACATAGATTAATTTATAATTGAGAAAATGTAACAATCAGAGTTGATCATTCTCTCTGATGATCTCACCTTTACTCCTTCCTTCCTCTGCACATCTAGGAAGTTGTGACCCTTCCCTCTTGAGCCAGGCTGAGCATTGATGATTATTCATGAAATCATCTGTAGTTGGTGTTGGGCACATTGTGTGCCTCAAAGGTGATTGGTGTTGATAAACTGAGGTCCAAGAGTGAGTGATTTCGCTGGTGGCTACACAGCTCTCAGTTGGCAGAGCTGTGATTTAACCTGGGTTCCCTTCTTTTTCCCCTGAATTGCACTACCTAGAAATTCTAGATGGTGGCATGGAGACATAGTTTAAAGATAATGGTTCACTATTTCAGAAAAATAATCTCTTGCCTCTTTTGACTGAAAAAGAACATGGTTTCTAAAGCAATGTGCTCATGTGTTCAAGCCGGGATGAGAACAGAAACATTTTCTAGACAAAGACCTTAACAACCTAACACCTGTGTGTGGCAGGCATCTCGAATATTAATGGTTCATCACAGCCTATGCCAGTCTTGCTTCGTAAAATGAAGAGCTGACCCCAAACCATTTGGACATTCAAAGCCATGGCAGTGTGTGCCAAGTAGAACTTACTGACTGCAGGACCCGCTTTCAAGTACTTAGGAGATGACGACATGCTCTGCTTCGTATTGCTTGTGCTGATGAAAAGCAGCAGGTGCTTTAGCAAAGATGATAGAAATATAGGCTGCCCATTACCAATGAAGGGGCCAAAGTTTGCTGTTAAGATAGCTAGGCCACAGGTCATCCAGAGGCTGCAGAACAGCTTCACATATGCCTGGGAGATCCCGTGCCAGTAATTAGGAGTTGCCTGTAGATGTAGCATAGTTTTCATTTTTGAGTCAGACTGTTTTTCTTTTCAGTCTGTGAGCACAAGGTTACCCTACCCCAAATTCTTCTCTGTTGAGAAAGAAACAAACCATGTAAAAATGTCCAAACCTACACACCTCCTTTTGGTAAATAAGGAATTACTGTTTGATGGAAAACTAAAAGGGGCTGGATTCATGGATCCAAAAAAATCCTCAACCCTCCTCTGCTTCCCCCTCCCCATGTAATCCTGGAGGAAAGGCAGCCTGAAGAGTGTTAATGGTAGGCTAAGCTGTGCACCCCCGGGATGTACCAAACTGATGTCTTTAATTAAGAAAGTTGTTTGGGTAAGCTTTAATGACCAGGTTCCTGCCAAGCCTGCAAAAACCACTTATCACTAGCATTAGGAGGATCAAACCATTGCCGCATTCGACCAAAAGCCCTTAAGTGGGAGAAGGACAGTTTTTAAAAATATCAAAGGCGAAGTTGAAAGAGCTGTGAGTGTAACCATCACTGAAACTTGAGGATTCTCAGAAAAGGAATCACTAGGTCAACATCATCACTCCATTCAGCTGCTCTATGTTCGAAGTGGTAAGTAGATCTTAACCATTGTTCACGGTGTGTCCAGCCCCATTAAACACTGACGTAAATGTCCTGGGTCTGAACAGAGATGGAGGAGGAGGAGGAGAAGTTCAAGATCAGGGGGCTGTAAACCATTCCCGTAAAGAGCCAGACAGTAAGTACTTTAGGCTTTGTGCTCCATGTATATCACTGTCGTATATTCTTTGATTCGTGGAAGGAAGAATTGGCTGTTTACACAAACCCTTTAAAATTGTAAAAGCCAATCTTTGCTTGAAAGCCGCAAGAAATCTTTTCACTGGAAATCTAAAAAGTGTCAGTAAACCAAATAGAAAAAAAGAAGAAAAAAACTATGGCAGCTCTCTAAATAAAATATTCGGTCTGTGGTATCCCCAGTATTTTCATGGAGTCCCCAAATGACAACTTTCATGGACTCTATCTAAGCTGACTTGCTACGGATGGACTTATAATCAAATCCCCTGTGTTACTCTTTTGTTTGCAGTCACTGTCCTTTATTTTCTCTTTACACTGAGCTTAGAAATCTCCGTTAGAGCCATCAGTTGACATAGGAATAACAGCACCAAATTTGAACACTCTCCCCTAAGTGAGATGCTGAACAGGGAAAGAAGCTCAGCTGGGATGGAAGAAAGTTTATGATGAAACAGGTCATTGAAGATCCCTGATCAGAGGAGGTGAAGTTCAGGCCCCCCAGGATGGCACCCAAGGCCCTGTGCCCACTCTTGTTTTAGCACCTCCCCATGTATGTGGTATGGCCTTCTCACCCAGGATAGCTCACAGCACCCCGAGTGGGCTGGGCTCTCTCTCACCCATGGTTGGGTCCTTCCATACAAAGCTGAAATAGATATCTCTTCATGGAGCCTCCCCCCATCTCATTGGGAAGAAATGAGGGCCCCTGCATGTCTGTATTAACATAGGCCCTTATACATGAAGCATGTAGAGGGGCAGAGAAGTAGGGGGGTCTGTAGTGGACAGATATCACCTTCGAAGGATGGAGGAACAGTTTTGTTCCTCTGTGTAGCTTCAGGGATCTCATCTTGACATCTTTGGACCGGTCACAGAATCAGAACCATTTCCAAGCTTTGTAGGTGACACACAGTGTGGCCTGGCACCTATATGTCTGGATTTGAAGTCAGGCTGAGCTGATGCCTAGTCCTGGCTTCTCCACTGACCTGCTGCCCCATCGTTAAAGTAAATAATAAGGGAGTTTCTGTCATGGTGCAACAGAAATGAATCTGACTAGTATCCATGAAGATGCAGGTTTGACTCCTGGCCTTGCTCAGTGGGTTAAAGATCCAGTATTGCCGTGATATTCAGTGTAGGTCAATGACACGGCTCAGATCTGGTGTTGCTGTGACTGTGGTGTAGGCTGGTGGCTACACCTCTGATTTGACCCCTAGCCAGGGAACTTCCACATGGTGCAGGTGCAGCCCTAAAAAGACAAATACATAAAGAAGGAAGGAAGGAAAGAAAGAGAAAGACAGGAAGAAAGAAAGAAAGAAAGAAAGAAAGAAAGAAAGAAAGAAAGAAAGAAAGAAAGAAAGAAAGAAGGAAGGAAGGAAGGAAGGAAGGAAGGAAGGAAAATGCAATAAGAATGACCTCTCAATTGCTGGACTAAATGAGATTTTTCCTCTATAAAGCGTTTTACTCAGGGTCTGACAGGTAGTGATTGCTCAATAAATGGCAACTTTTGCTCATTCTTCAGACATTTATTGAGAATCTACTGTGCCTGGAATGACGCCTGATGCTGTTCTAGGCAGAGCAGTGAAGACAAAGGCCATGGTCTCCGTAGAGATGTGATCAGTATGGGAGAGAATCAAGGTGAGGGGTGAACCACCGTAGACTCGTGCCCCAGGAAGTCTGTCAGAGAAGGCAAGATTTGAACTGCAACTTTAATGAATATTCATGAGTCCCTAAGGGACCACTAAGAAAGAAGAAAATACAGCCGACACAATCCCCCATAAGATGCACCCATAAGTTGTAAAAAGAGTGCCTCTTCGCACCAATGAAATGTGTGGTTATTGGTGCTCAGTAAACCTCCACTGAGTGCGTTAGTGTTACTCTCAGGTTGCAAACTAGATTCCGCTCCAAGGGTTTCCACTGTAATTGGGTTTATCTCTTCTGTTTCTTAGACCTGAAAGGCTGCCTTGGAACTGGCAAAGAGTAAAATACAGTCATTTATTGTGAGACCTTTGTGATCCAATGAGCTTGAAAAATAGTTTAAAACCTTCTACTTTGGTCATTTCAGTGAGCAGAGAGTCCTGGTGACCCCTTTGAAGTGAAATTGACCTGCGCATGAGTTGGGAAGGAGCAAAGTGGCTCTTGCAGCCATTCTTTTGGGCAGCTCTCTGCAGAGATGCGTGCATCTTTAATGCACAGAAATGCCTTCCTCAGGGCGATGGAGGCCTTAGCTGGTGCTTACTTCCTTCTGTTTCCCAGAGTTAATTTAACGTAAATACTCCTTCTCTGCTCTGTATCCCAAGGGGCTGATCATTGGTCTAGCCAAGCATGTCCTCTATGGTAATGAAGTGGAAGGAGGGGTTCCCTTTAGATTCACCCCCCCTCCCCCTGGCAAGTCTCTGGGTTTTCCTAGTCCAAGCCCTCTTTCCCCACCCACCTCCCTGCTTGGAGAGCAAAATACTACTTCGGGCTTTGCTTTCTGGCCACCCACTAAACTCTGATCCCTCGGCGAGATCATTTTCTGAACCCAGTTTTCAGCTTTCTCCAGCTCCCCCCTCCGGCTCCCTGCTTCCATCCAAGAGCTCAGTTTCTGGATGGATGACTCAATGGGAGCTTTGACAATCCTTGGCTGTTTCTATCTGGAATAACGTGTGCTTTCATGCTGTTTTGATTTTAATTTCAACATGTCACTCAAGTCCCTCGCACACGTCAGCATGCCGGTGCTCTGCACGTGGCGAGTGTGCCTTTCCTCATGCCCATGGAGTCTGTTCCTCTGGGGGCTCTTTCAGCAGCAACGTTCGCGTCCAGCACCCCGCCTGGCTGGGAGGGGTCTGTGGGCGCCCGGCCAAAGAGGAAGCAAAGTGCGGGCCTTCCTCTCTCCCAGCCACATCCTTCCTCCACCTTCCCCTGCTGCAGGAGGTCTTCGGAACCCACAGCAACTCTAGCTGAGAAAGGAGTCTTTGGAAACAAGTGGATGCAAAGGAAAGGTCATGTGGGGACATTCCAGGGATGGGTGCTAACCCGCAGTGCGGCCTTAGGATGATTTAAGGTCTCTCTCCTTTTGGACCAATGGCTGGCAGGCCGGTTGGGCTGGAGGGGGAGTGTGAGGATGGAGGCCACAGGAACGGGGGGAGGGCTGATCCCAGGCAGAGTTCAGTGTCCCGTGGCTGAGTGATTACAGACAGTCCTCAAACACTAACATCTGTGCTTCTCTGATGTGCTGGGAGAGGGGAAAACTGTAATCTGGGGCCTAAATACACGATCCAGTGTTTGTTCCCTTTAGCCACGTAAACCTGTGATTAGCTTTAAGCATCTATGTTGTGCTAAAATATTCGAGCTGCTTCAAAGGAGGGTATGGGAGCTGGTCTGCAACAACTTGCGGTTTAAATATCCTGTAGTCTCACACGTTGAAAAACCAGACTTGACCAAACGTGTGAATTAGGAAGCATAAGGGTCAAAGTCAGGAATAAAGGATTACGGAGAGGGGCGCAGAAGAGCCACACAAGGGGAAACATAGACCTTAAAAGTTCATTTTTTAAAAAGAAAACCCTTCCCATCATAGATGAGAGTTTTTAGAGAATTACTTGCTAAGGGCTAATGAGCGTGCGGCTCTCAGGGTGATGAGTGAGCAGGAGAGACGGGGGAATGGGCGGAGGAGGGTTGGCTGCATCTAGGGAAGTGCTTTGGGAAATGTTTGCGAGCTTTTGGAATATAGTTACGAAGCAAAATCTTGGTGGTCTTGGCTTTTTTCCACTGTTCTTCAGTGTCTATGTAAGATAAATGCTTATTTTCTTCTCTCATCTTGAATAGTTATTTAGATTAAACGCTAAGGAAGGCCGTTTAATCACAATATTTAATATCTGATCTCGACACGAAAATGCAAGGAAAGTAATGCGAAATAAGGTTTTAGTAGCGTGGAACCTCTGTGGCTCTCAGGTGTGCCCAGCACAAGAAGCCTTGCCACCAGCAAGCTGGAGTCCAGGTGACTACCCAGCAGTGTTATTATTAGGAAGCATGCTTTGTTTCTGTCTTTTTTTTTTTTCTTTTTAGAACTTACCTTAATAGGAAAACCGATACCATCAAGTTCTAAAAATTGAGTTGTGCCGAGCTCTGTAGTAGCTGCGCCTTTCAAAATCCAAAATACCCCTGAGAAGCAAAAAAAGATTTGTTTCATCCTATGATCTGCCACGTCGAGATGCAAGATTTTCTAATCTTACGGTGAAGGAAATTTCCAAATAGGAAGTTAACAGGTGTTTGTTTTTACCTCCTTATATAAATGAAGAAGAGAGCACATTTCTCTCTTTTTTTTTTTTTTCTTTTTTTGCATTTTAGGGCTGCACCTGCAGCATATGGAGGTTCCCAGGCCAGGGGTCTAATTGGAGCTGTAGCTGCCAGCCTACACCACAGCCACAGCAACACCAGATCCAGCCTACACCACAGCCACAGCAACAGCAACGCCAGATCCAAGCCGTGCCTGCTACCTACACCACAGCTCACGGCAACGCCGGATCCTTAACCCGCTGAGCGAGGCCAAGGATCGATCCCACAACCTCAAGGTTCCTAGTCGGATTCGTTTCCACTGCACTACGATGGGAACTCTGAGAGCACATTTCTATACTAGCTAAAGACGTAATCGTGAGCAATAACTATTCTAAACATCCCCTTGGCTTCAGGTTACTGACATGAGCAGAAAACATACTGTGCCAATGTTCAGAAACGAAATACCACACGCCTAAAGGAGAACATTCTTTGTTGATACTTGCAGCAGGCGTAATAGATAGAGCAATCCAACCTAATATTTTCTTGCTTTCTTTGCTTACTTATTGCAGTGCTAGTTCAAGTACTGTTTGATGGGGAAGCAGTGGGCATGAACAGGTTCGTTTGTTTTTCCAAGGTTTGAATATTCAGAGCTGAAATGTGGGAATAGGCTGGAATTAGGCCGTCAGTATGTGTCCTTTGAAGGTTATTTGAGAATGCTTACTAGCAGGAAGGTACAACTATATAGTAAAGATATGATGAGATTCAAATACATTATATATATATATATATATATATAGTACCCCGTACTTAATAAACTCTCGATATATCGTGGCTCTTTTATTATGTTTACTGGGTATCACGCTTAAGTTTTATCCCCTGTTACAAGACGTCTGGAACAATAAACCAACATGAAAATAACTGAGGAAAAACATCTCAGTGGTGGAAGAATGGCCTTTTCTTGAGGCAGAATAAAGGAGAGGGAAGAAGCACTTTGCTCTGTTAGTTTGACCGTGGTAGATAGAGACGGAGTATGCCTTACACTTGGGAATTCAGTTTAGAATTAGCTTATTCAACAAGTAGAACTTCCTAAATTCTGGGGACACAGCGATGAACAAAACAGACCAAGCCTGAAGTGAAGGGGAAAACTCCACATGATGTGTGTTCTTTTAAAAAGGAGGAGATGCGGGTTGGGGGCGGGGGAGGGGCTCTTCTCCCCCCTCCCGGCAGCCCTGGGAGCTATTTGCTTTCCTGTAATAAAGACTCTGCAAAAAGAAAGAAAAAAAAAAAAGGAGGAGATCAGGTGGGGGTGGCGGCTCTTTGCCTGCAGGGTCAGAAAGGCCTATCTGAGCCGGTTGCATGGAGCCAGGGTTTAAACAATAAGAAGGAACCCGGAGAAGATATGAGGGAAGAACATTCTAGGCAGAGAGAAAAAAAGTATGGAGGCCCTAAGAGAGACGGAAGCTCGCTGAGTTCTAGGAAGAGAAGAGCAGACTGCGTGTGTGCATGAGGAGGAAAAAAGAAGGTGGGAGCTGGGGTAGAGAGGCAGGCAGGGCCTGAGCTCGTAGGTCTTTATGTATTAAGGGTCTTTACAATGGCTTAAAAGCACAATGTAGGGGACTCTACTCAATATTTTGTGATAACCTATAAGGGAAAAGAATCTGATAAAGAATGTGTGTGTGTGTGTGTGTGTGTGTGTGTGTGCGCGTGCCTACAACTGAATCACTTTGCTATACACCTGAAGCTAACACAACATTGTAAACCAACTGTACTTCAAATATAGTTTCAAATCAACTATACTTTGAACGGACACACACACACACACACACACACACACACACACACGGATCCCATCAGAACCAATGAGTTCACTCAAGAAACCTGTTAGTAATATGCAGGACCCAGAAGCAGGAACTATAGTGCCAGTGATACAGAACTGATGGAAAGAGTGTGGATCCAGTCTACAATGGGTTTAGTAAGGCAACCTGAAGGCAGGATAACTCTTTGTTGGGTGTTCTTCCAAGCCAGATGCTTGGGAACCACATCAATGATGGAAGCGAGACAGATAACGTAAAACTTCAAATTAACTAGACCCCAACTGGGTGGTCCCTCACTTTCCAGTTTTTTTTTTTTCCCACGTCCTGATCCCTCAGGGACCTCAGCAACCACTTTCAGCACAAAAGCACAGCAAGAATTTAGCTTTCAAACCAATGCGCCTGGGAGTACGTTCTGGAATCGGTGCATCTTTAGCCCAATCCTCTCCCACTTTTTTATGTTTTTATTGATCATTTATTAATTCACATTAATGACGCCCAAGTTGTACACGGTCTAAAATCTTCAAAAAAGATTCCACATTTGTCACACACGTCTCCTTGCTAAATTGAGAATTTTTAAAACCATCAAAGTAGAAACAGCTGGAGTTTTTTAACCTCTTATTAAGCAAAAATCTTTATTAACCAAGAGTTTATTCTCTTCTGATTTGTATTGATCGTTGTGTCAATTATAAGTGACTTGGGAATCACCCATCGTTTGGTATGTTTCATGTGTCTCTTTCCTTTCATTTGAGTAGTCAAAAATTGTCTTCTATCTGAAAATGACCTTCTACGATTTTCCATAAACAGTTAACACATGGGGGCCCGGGGTGGGGGTGGGGGAGCAAGTTGCAAGTTGCAAAGCCATTGGAGGCTTTGGGGCAGGGGAGAGATGTAATCTGGTTAATTATCATTCAGTTGGGAGCTCTAGCAGTGGTACGGAGAGGATGCTGGCAGAGGAGATGGGGGGAAGTGGGTTGGTTCAGCCCTGGACTTGGGGAACACTGCGGCCACTCTTACTTGTTTTGACCTACCTGCTTACCAGCTAGTGTCTGTCTTTTACTTCCTTTGCCCTCCCTCCTTCAGCTCCCCTCCTCGAAGTAACCAGAGCAGCATGTGGCCACGCCGTGAAGCCATGTGGACAAGCTCCCCACCCCACAGCCCGTCCCTCTTCCTTCCAGATGCTTAGCATCTCGCTTCCTCCTCTTCAGCGCTTCAGATGTGGCCTTGCTGATAATCACGTCGTTGTCCACCTTCCCTCACTAGACCACGGGCTCCTTGAAAGCAAATGTTTGAACAAAAATAATTTTTTCCTTTTCCTGGTTGAGATGACCTTGAAGAAATCTGGGCAAAAACCTCTGTTTTTTCACAAATTCATTCAAGAAAGGACATTGTGAGTAGGCAGCTAAATATTTAGAGAAAGGCAAGGAGGAACAGGCGGAGGAGGAGGAGGAGAAAAGAGAGAAGGAAAGGAAAGAGAAGAACGGAAAAGGGAAAGAACAGGAAGCCTCCTGGGGAAACCTGGAGGGGCTCTGGGTAAATGTGTCAGAAAGGTTTCTTCAGAAAAATGTTTTTGTTCAAATAATTTTCTGCAAGAGTCCAGTAGCTACTGGTTTAAAAGTTGTAGGGGTTGCAGTAAATGCAGTGCTCTGTAAATATGTATGTCCGTTGCCTGCCTTGTGCTCATTTATAGTGCGCCTGAAAACTCAACGGTGTTTATTTGTTTGTTTGTTTGTTTGTTAGGGCTGCCCCTGTGCCATATGGAGGTTCCCAGGCTAGGGGTCCAATAGGAGCTACAGCTTCACAGCCACAGCGATGCAGGATCCAAGCCTTGTAAGCAACCTACACCACAGCTCACGGCAATGCCAGATCCTTAACCCACTGAGCGAGGCCAGGAATCGAACCTGTGTCCTCATGGATGCTAGTCAGATTCATTTCCACTGAGCCGTTAATGGTGTTTTTTTTTTTTTTTTTTTAAATAGAAACAACTACAGGGAGTTCCCTTTGTAGCTCAGCAGTTAACAAACCTGACTAGGATCCATGAGGATTCGGATTTGATCCCTGGCCTCGCTCAGTGGGGTCGGGGATCCGGCATTGCTGGGAGCTGTGGTGTAGGTCACAGTTGAGGCTCGGATCCTGCGTGGCTCTGACTATGGTGTAGGCCAGCAGCTGTAGCTCTGATTCGACCCCTAGCCTGGGAACTTCCATATGCCATGGGTGCAGCCCTAAAATAGCATTATAAATAAATAAACAAACAAACAAACAAACAAAGTATTCTGTTAAAAAAACCCAAAAAACCACAGACAAATTGTAGTGGTCGGAAGTGTCTCTGATGTCCCAAGCCAGCTGAGTGACCGCTCTGCATTTCCAGACCAGATATCAGCCCTACTTCAACTGTATAAACATGCCTCCTTATGCACGGGGAGAGCACTCCAGCCCTTTGGGTAGGTCATGCGTCTACTGGCGCGTAGAGATGGTGCCATATTTGCCCTTGTATTCCAGGTGGAGAGCATGGTCCCTGGCACACCGTTGATGTTGAGTCAACGCTTTGACTTGGAGTTTGGTCCAGGTCTCTGTTTCCACTGCAGAGTGGAAGCGAGAAGTCCGATGTTTAATGCGAGAGTGTGGGGTCTGGAAGAAAACCTTAATGCTGGTTTACCAACTTAGAGCTTCAACGTGTAAAAGCAAATTTGAGAAGTCTGTATTTGTTATTCTCATATTCTGAATTTAGCACTCTTCCTGGAAAAAAAAAAATAGAGCTAAACCACATTGTCTAGTGTTATTTTTAGATGGGACAATAATGCTCTGTTATTTGTAAATTTATTAAAACAGGTCTTCGAAGGACCCTTCATGGTGGATGGGTAGCCTTGTTTTAGTTACTCTGTCTATTAGAAAAAAAATCAAATGAGATTTCCCTTGAAATATTCTGATTTAACTTTCTGGCACAACTAGGGAGACCCTATTGTGTTTCAAAATAAATCAAGGGAAAAACTGTGCAGCAGGCCCAACTGAGCCTCCCACTTTCATTCACATGCCTTCTGGGATTTATCTATTGCCTTTTGCACAATTGATTCCAAGTCACCCACCCAGAACGGGGCTCATAATCTCTATTTCCAGACCTACCTCTCACTTCCTGGGGTTGTTTTTTTCCCTCCTTTCCAATTCTGAGTTAATAGTACCACAATTCATTGGTCAGGATAAGCCATTTTCCTTCCCTTTCCGGACTGGTCCAGTCAGTTAGCAATGGCTTCCTAAATCGTTCTCCATCCATAGGCACTTGTTCATGCCCCCTTCCCATCCTTTTAGATGCTCCTATCTTGCCTGGACCATTAGCATGGTTGCTGCACCAACATGGATTGATGTGTCTAGAATACAAATCAACTGTGAATGCGTTGTCATAGAAACCTCCTCTGATGGCTTCCCCCCAAGGAAGGGTTGATGGTAGAACTTCCAGTGGAGATAAAAGCCCCAGGTAGAGAGCCTTTGGTATTTCTCTGGTTGCATTCCCCTCTCAATATCTCAGGTCCAACCCAGAAGCAAACCTTGGGCTCGTCTTCAAAATATCCCAAATCCTACAACTTCTCACCATCTTCACTGCTCCCTCTTGGTCCAGTCCACCTGCTCTCTCTCCCGGGATTAGTGCAGTAGGTCAGCATGAAAAGCCAATCCATCGACCACCCTCCGAGACCCTCCCCAGTGTGGTCCCTGCCTGGATCTCAAGCTCTGATCTATCTCCTGCTCCGCCTCAAGGGCTCACTCTGCCTCCTCTCGCTGGCCTCTCTGCTGGTCCTGAATACGCCATCAAGCCCCAGTCTCCAAGTGTTTTCATGACCTCTCCCTGGAAACTTCTTCCCCAGATGGCAAAGCTTTACCATCTCTCTTTTTTCAGTTCCCTGCCTAAGTGTGCCCTTGGCCATGAGGTCTTCCTGATGGCACTTTCGAAAATAGGAACCTCGCACCTTGGAGGCCATAGCCTTCTTGCCATACATCTTTTTATGCATAGCATTTACAAACACCGAACAAAGGATGCATTTGTTTCTTATCTGTTCTTCATGACAAGAGAGGCCTTATGATGCTCATACTGTATTTCCAGTATTTAGAACAGTGTCCAGCTTGAAGAACGGAACAAACATTTCTCAAATTAATCCACATCACCTTGGCAATTGCCATCTCTCTTCCCTCTAAGTCAGGTAAATTCTGGTTGCCTGGTACTCCTACACATGTTCCAGAATGGACATCAATGCCTAAGGTGTTGTGTGTGTGTGGACATGGGTGGCTGAGTGGGTGCATGAGTAGGAGCAGGAGTGATGGACAGCCTGCCCTAGGCCTCCACCTTCTTTCATCCTCCATCCCTGCCCTCATCCTCCTGAGCCTCAGAAGAAGCTTCCTTTGGGGGACCAGCTGGGCCTCTTGCCTGGCACCACTCAGCCCAGCAAATCTTACTCTTGGCTGTTCTCCTCTCTCTGCCTTTTCCTCCACTGTATGCACAGCACCACCCAGAAAATATCAGGTCACTGCTTGATAATTTAGGTCTATTCTTTTACCCTTCTTTTATGCAGATGCCGTTTATCCATCAACACAGGCAGTGTGGCATGCTAGTTAAACATTCAGACTCTGGCGCTGGGCTACCTGAATTCAAACCGGCTTCCAGCACTCAGAGTTTTCGTGACCTTGGACAGACTCTTAGCCTCCCCACGCTTAAGGTCAGCCTCTTCCAGATGAGGAAAATAGTACTAACTTCCAGGGTAAAGCGTCAAATCCAATCATTCTTTAATAAGTTTGTAAAACCTAGCATTGATATGGAGAAAAAGTTAGGTAAGTGTTCGCCATTATTTTCATTACAATTTTTTAAAATGGGCGTCTTTTAGAAAATTCAAATTGCTCTCTTCTTTCTCAGAAAACTGGATGTCCTTTAATTACCATTTTATTCCATGTCGTGTGTATTAATGCCTCATCCTGATGCACTTATCAACTCATCCAGGTCTTCTTAATGTACACGTATAAAATAAATAAGTATTCCCTGTATGTAGAAATACTGTATTTATCCACCCTCCTCTCAGCATCTCCCACCTCCCCTCCCTGCTTTATTTTTCTGCACAGCACATCTGCCTGATTAGCAAACCATGAGTTACTGTTTATCTGTCAAGCTCCATGGAGGGAGGACTGCATCTTTTAATTAAGGGAATTTCCAAATAAGCACAAGTAGAGAAAACAGTATAATGGACCCCCATGTACCCACCTTCCAGAGTCAACCATTGTAAACATTTTGCCAATCTTGTTTCATCTGTTTTCCCATGACCCCCCGCCCACACCTTGTAGTAAAAGCACATCCCATTTACCATGTGGCTTTACCCAAAAATATTTCAAGATGCATTTCCAGATGACTAAGAACATACTCTCCCATGTCACCACCACCCAATTCATACACCTAATAAAAATAACCATAGTTCCTTCATGGCGATTCTTCCTCTGTCCATAGTCACCTTTCCATTAGAGCTGGAGGTTTTTGGCCTGTTTTGTTCACTGCCCCCTCCCAAGTCCATAAGAGGTACTGCAATATTTAAATGAATAAGTGACTAAATTGTATTTTAAATGTTTATTTGGGGAAACCAACTCCATAAAAATATGATAAATGATGCCTGTGACCTTGGGCTAATAGAAGAAAGCCCACTCGACTCGTAAGGTAGCTGAGGCATCCTGCTGTCTAATGCTTACAAATGCTGCAGAACCAATACCAGTGTCTTTTCTTTTCTTTTTTTTTTTATTACTCAAATGAATTTATCACATCTGTAGTTGTATAATGATCATCACAATCTGATTTCACAGGATTTTCATCCCACAGCCCAAGCACATCCCCCCACCTCCCAAACTGTCTCCTCCGGAGACCATAAGTTTTTCAATGTCTGTGAGTCAGCATCTGTTCTGCAAAGAAGTTCCGTCTGTCCTTTTTTCAGATTCCACATGTCAGTGAAAGCATTGGATGTTGGTGTCTCATTGTGTGGCTGACTTCACTTAGCATGATAGTTTCTAGGTCCATCCATGTTGCTAAAAATGCTGAATACCAGTGTCTTTTCATGAGCAGATCCCTTTGGAGTTCTAACTTGGGCTAAGCTGTCTTTGAACCTGCCTCTCTCGCCTCCAGGGAGCCTGAGATTCCTCTTTTCCTCCCTTCTGGAACCCGGGATGAGGTTAGCTCGCTTCCTGCTTTTAGAGTTGAAAGGACCGCCTTTTGACTACGGACTGTACTGCTTCCGAGCGAGTTCGTCTCTCAGGAAGCGGGGGATAATTGTAACTAGTGGAGAGGGTGGTTGTGGACGAATTGTGGATAAACTGTATCACAGTACTTGGCCTTTAGCAGCTGTTTAAGGACAACTGTGATTTCTCCCTTGTCACCAGCCACGATTGTTGGCAGTGTCCAAGGTGAGGGTTCCCAGGCTCGAGGGAAAAGCCCCCAAAGGTCAGCTGGAGGCCACAGGTCACGAAGTGGATGCCAGCTCTCGACAGTGCTGCCTCCCAGCCCGGCCTCCCTCCCCTCCATCCAGACTCTGTGTGTCCAGATTGGCCCTTCAAGTTTTCCCACTTCTGTTGTTTCTTGTGTGATGGGAAAGCCATATTTTAGTTTTACTTCTGGACAGTGCTGCTGACTTTTTGAGGGTCCCTTTGAAGAGCTTTAACTTCTAATGAGACTTAAAATTCTTATAGGGAGTTCCCTGGTGGCCTAGCAGTTAAGGACTCAGTGCTGCCACTCCTGTGGCTTGTTGTCATTGCTGTGTTTTGGGTTGGATCCTCGGCCTAGGAATTTCTACATGCTATGGGTACAGCCAAAAAAGAAAGAAAGAAAGAAAAATTTCTTAGAGTTCTACCGTCTTCTTTCGAGTAAACAGTAGGGAAACATATTTAAATAAAAATCTGGTTTTGGAGTTCCTTCATGGCTCAGTGGAAATGAATCCAACTAGTATCCATGAGGACATAATGGATTAAGGATCCGGCATTGCTGTGAGCTGTGGTGTGAGTCGCAGACATGGCTCGGATCTGGCGTTGCTGTGGCTGAGGCATAGGCCGGCAGGTGCAGCTCTGTTTCGACTCGTAGCCTGGGAACTTCTATATGCCATGAGTGCTGCCCTAAAAAGACAAAAAAATAAAATCAGGTTTTGTGCTCTCCTATAACTGTTCATAGTTATATCACCTCCCCAAAGTTAGAGCTCTAATTTTTCTAACCCTTGAATGAACGACTGGGTTATACTTTTGGTCCCTATCTAAGGTTATTGTCAGGCACATTGGGGTCCCTAATAAATCCTGAGGTCACAACTGGTCTTGTCAGTGACACATTGGTAAATCACTGCTCACACTAGGTTCAGATACAAGGTTAGTCTTCCTCTCTGGTCTAACCCATGGTAGGGCCTTTCTTACCTTCACGATTTTCAGTAGTTGGTTGCCCTCTATTTCCGAGAGCACGCCTTGCTCTGAGGCAGCTTGACCTGGAATTTGAGGTGAATAATGCTTTGGATAACCCAGAACTTCAGCAAAGCTCAGTCCCTCTCCGCGGCCCAGAGAGTTTCAAAGTTTTAGCTCTGACTCTGGTAGCTTCGTACCTGCACATACACCATGGAGCCTTTTCCTGCAGGGCGTGTCTGTGCCCCCTCCTCCCCAGCCAACCCCAGGGTCCAATGCAGAGTCCCCATGTGCTCTCATTTGGCCTCCTTCACCCCTCTGAAAACTGCCCCTGCTTTATTTCCCTTCCTCCTCCATCGCAGCCCCTTCTTTGAAAATCTCCCCAAAGGAAATCTTGTCATATGCATAGACTTAAATTCTCACAACAGGAGAAAGAATGCAGATGTAAAGTCACAGAGGCTAGAATTTTTCGTGAGAATAAACAGACCGAAGGGGAATTGCAATGAGTGACGTCTGCTGTAAGGAACGGAGCAGAACTTCTAAGTAAGGACCAGGGAGACTGGAAGAGGCAGGGCATCGGGGGACGGGGAGGGTGATGGTTATGAAGCTTTACCTCGGGTTCCCATTTGCCTCTTGTCTTGTAGTTCCTTGTTGTGCTGAGGAGCAGTGGCCTCTGGACTGATGGGTGTGGCAGTGGGGGCGGGGACCGTGGGAATGACAGCTGCCACTGACCAGTGCAGGCAGTGCTCCAGAGGCTCTGCACGTATTTACTAATTTCACACTCACAACGCTTTGAATACATGCAATCACTGCCATTTCATAGATGAGGAAACTAAGATACAAAAACAGTTAGATAACTTGGCCAAAAACACCCAGGGAATGAACAACTGCCTTGGGAATCAGTGCCCAATAGACTGGCTTCAGCATCTTGCTCATAGTACATTTGGTATATGAGTTAGGATTGGATTTGGCCGCAAGAGATGGGGACACAGGACTCACAGGTTGAGTGGGTCTGAGACTCGTAGATGGCTCTCTATTCATGGGGACCCGAGCTCCTTCTATCTTGTTGCCCTGAGCGATGTTATCTTCATTATGGGCGGCCATATGCAGTCAGCCCTCTGTATCCTCGTGTTCCACTCCTGCCAGTTCAACCAGCCTCGCTTCAAGATTGTTTGGTCGAATCTGAGAATGCAAAACTCATGGATGCTAAACCTGCAGGTACAGAGAGCTGACTGTATTTAATGCACTGCCCCATCTTATATGAGGGACTTGAGCACTTGGGATTTTGGCATCTATGAAGCCTCCTGGAACCAACCCCTGAGGGTATGGAAGGACCACTGTTCCTAAATTAAAATTGAGGCTTGTGTGCCTGCCGAAGACAAGAAGGGCTGGTTGGAGTACAACTCTCTCGATAAGAGAAAAAGAAGATGACATCACAAGGCCGGTGTTCCAGAGGGAAGGGGCACCAATAGCCAAGGTCTCTGAACCGTCCTGCTTGAGTGCCTTGCAAAGCTACAGCTCATGGTAGCTACCGAGGTGTTTGATTGACTATTGGAGGGTCTTCTTTAAAGGAGAAAAGCTATACTGTTTACCATCTGGCAGGATCCTCCACTTCATTACAAATACATATTAGAGCGAGTGATTATTAACAACGGGGCATTTCCAACAAACATTTCATCCCTGCAAGGGCTATTTCCTAACAGGGCCATAAGCGGTCTCTTCTGGGGAGGAAATTTCTCAAGATGCTAATCATCACGGTGTGTCCATCATTCATGGTGACGATAGGAAACAGCTGAAAACTGATACGGTTTACTCGCCTCCTTCAGCGTCGTGTCTTGTAAGAACTTGCTTTGTGCTAGTCAGGCCCTTGCCTGAAGGACTCTCCATTGGGACTGAACTGATTCATCAGAGAAATGATGGAGGTTGTAGTATGACAGGAAAAAAAAGAAGGTAAATATGAAGTTCTACAATTAAGACCTAAATTGAGGGAGGAATGATTTAAACGTTAGAGGATTAGAAAGAAAATCAAGAAATTGGATAACACAGATTTTGACCAAGGTTAAGAATTTGAAGAAGTGTGATGGAGCTATATGGTCTGTTTTTTCAGAAATACAGATTCTGTGAATTTTCCTCTATTGCATGTTCCCAGAGAATTACAGGAAATCCTTTCCAGCAGGGTATCCTGAGTCGGAGCATTTGTTAAGTTTTTTTTTTAAAAAAAACAAAAAACAGCACTCATTTGGTGTCATGCTTCTGGTGGAGATTATAGAATCCATTATGCTTCACTGAGTTTGAAGGACCACAATCACTTTAATCACACTTGTTTTCATGGTGGCCCAAGAAGAATTAAGAGACTTGCTTTTTAAAAAGTTTTTGCTGAGACAGCGCTTTCGTTCTCCAGTCGAGTCAATGGAATTGTCTTCTATTGGAATTTCAACATCAGACTTGATGTCCCAGTGAGATATAAAGATGAGTTGATGAGAAGTAACTCACCAGTTAATTACCAGTGTGGCAAAATAAACACGTGCTTTAAAAGTGCTTGAACATGGCTCGGGACGTTCAGAAAACGTTGGTTGGTTACTGTGAAGTCTTGGAAATAGAAATCTCTAAATCTCTTTGGCAGCATTTCCCAGAGAACTCAGTATGGTTTGGGGGTTTGGGTCTAACTTCAAGGTGTTTATCTCTTTCTTTCTGAGCTGCCCAAGAAAATTAAGAACAGCGATGCTGATGGTGAGTGGAGAATAAAGCTGCCAACTGGTGTGAGTGCCCTTGCGAGGCCCAGAAGCAGAGCGCTCACCAGGGCTTATAAATGCAAAGGATTTCCTTCCATTCTCTGAGGACGTTTGACAGACAAATGATTGCAGCTTACTGATGGGCATATCAGCAAGCTTTGTTTTGAGGAGGGCCTGGGGTGTGGGAACAGGTCTTAAGGGGCAATAGAAAGTGAATATGGTATGTGCTGGTAAATGTTTAACCAACAGTCGGAGTGGAGGTGGAGGCTGTGTGTGTGTGTGTGTGTGCACACGTGTGAGCACAGGAGACATGCATATATACATATATACATATGTTTATGATAAATTGTACTAATATCAAGGATATATAGCACACCATTTGCAAATCACAATATAAATTGATTCTCATAGAATGCTTTTGTTGATGTTTGCTGAGTCTCTTATATTCATAACAAACTTTTTTTTTTTTTTGATCTTTTTAGGGCCGCAGTCGCAGCATATCGAGGTTCCCAGGCTAGGGGTTGAATCAGAGCTGTAACTGCTGGCCTACACCACAGCCAAAGCAATGCCAGATCCTTAACCCTCTGAGCGTGGCCAGAGATCAAACCCGCGTCCTCATGGATGCTAGCCAGATTCGTTTCTGCTGAGCCACAATGGAAACTCCCATAATCAATCTATTAATAGGTGAATTTAGTCTCATCATAAACAGTGTTAGATATTTTCTTTCACATTAATATGACAAAAATGAAACAATGAAGGTATAGATCAGAGCTTCATGCTTTCATCAATGACATGAGACTCCTCGCATTGAATGCTGGATGATTTTTTCCTCATTTTGTGGTGCTCTTTATACAATGTAATAGCTCCAGACCTAACACCCTTTTATGTTTTCATCTCTGTTATCAACATTTTTTTTCCATCACTTCCTTAGACGTGAAGAGAACAGATCAAGCCCAGATTTATAGCATTTGCCAGGTTTCATGGTGTAAATATTCCCACTGTCTCTGTTTCAAGCTACCAATGTGACATCATTACGTGCAGAGTTGGAGAGAGAGGCGTAATATTCTGCCATGAACAGCCATCAATACGATATTTCTACCATGTAGAAAAAAGAGATGTCAACATGTAAAATAGAGTAAAACGGCAAATGAGTTTTGAGGATTTATACCTTTGTTTGTGATACCATGTAATTTTAAGATTACATTATTTACATTTTAGTGATGATTTTATTGAACTGCTGACTTGCAAAATTCCTGAAATTTATGAATTGGCTTTTGTGAGATGCTAAGGAAAGGAGTGGGAGCGTGCCCTCCCAGTATTCCAGAAGCATCGGAAACAGAACTAGAGGGCTCCTCTGGGAAGCTTTGGGCCTGATGAAATATATTTTGAAAAGCAGGGGTGATTTTCCTACAGGTGTGGGCCACATGCATTTGGGTAACTCAATACGAGTGTTCTCCAAGTTGCTAAGGACAGTTAAATCCAAAGGGGTGCAGCCCTGGCCAGCCATTGCTGGGGATCTCTCACTGGTCACCCCAGGCTTTTTACTTACTTGGGGCTGAGGTGGGGTAACAGCAGAGGGAAAGGGAAAAAAAAAAGTAATGAGACACCAACATCCAATGCTTCCACTGACATGTGGAATCTGAAAAAAGGACACAATGAACTTCTTTGCAGAACAGATACTGACTCACAGACTTTGAAAAACTTACGGTTTCCAAAGGAGACAGTTTGGGAGGTGGGGGAATGTGCTGGGGGTGTGGGATGGAAATTCTATAAAGCTGGATTGTGATGATCATTGTACAACTATAAATGTAATAATAAATTCATTGGGTAATAAAAAAATTTTTTTTAAAGGTGTAGACCTGCGTGGGGGACCAATCCTAGACCTTGTGACTCAAGTGCTGGCTTTACTCAAAGTTCTACCTACTGAGAGATCCATGTTGGTCAAAGACATTGAGGGGGGTGGGTCAAAGGTCAGCTCTGCTCTGCGCTCAAGGTTCCTCTGCACGGTCTCAGCACCCCTGCTTGCTTTAGCCTTCCCACCTGCCCTCTGTTCCTGCAAATGCATTCCTTTTCTTTCCCACTCTCCCCTCCTCTGCCCGTGTTGAGTTTCCCAGCTTTCTCCTTCTTGGCATCTGCTCAGACCTATCACCCAGCTCAGCAAATAGGACTCTCAGAATCCATGCTCTGGAGTTCCCGTTGTGGCTCGATGGAAGCCATAGGTACTCGTCAGTAACAAGCTCGACTAGTATCCATGAGGACTCAAGTTCGATCCCTGGCCTTGCTCAGTGGGTTAAGGATCCGGCATTGCTGTGAGCTGTGGTGTAGGTCACAGACGCAGCTTAGATCTGGCGTTGCTGTGGCTGTGGTGTAGGCCGGTGGCAATAGCTCCAATTAGACCCCTCGCCTGGGAACTACCATATGCCGCGGGTGTGGCCCTAAAAAAAAAAAAAAAAAAAAAAGAATCCGTACCCTTTAGAGGGCCAGAGAAGGTTGTAAAAGTAGACCCATTTTTCTGACACATTTTCATTTGTATTAATTCGGTATGAATTAATTCATTAATGTTAAATTAATTCAGCTTTATTCCTAAGACCCATCGAGACCCTCTCTACTAAAGCGCAGATGAGGAAGTGGAAGAAGGAAGGTCATTCTGGACCAGGGAGCCTTTGAGGACCCAAGGGTGGTTTCTATGGAGCAGGTGGAGAGGTAGAGCAAATGCATGCTTCTGGATGCTTTTTCTCCTCAGACGTGGAGGAAGGAATGTTCTGTCTCCCTGTCTCCCTTCCACTTGGCGCCGCCCGTAGCTCCAGAGCCCCAGAGCTCCGAAGATCACTAGTCTGCTTCTCACAGGAGCAAATGGTAAAAACCAGATCTGAGTTCTAGCTGGGACGGTGGAACTTTTAGAAGCACAGCCCACTTAAAATTTGGGTCAAAAATTGATTTATTTTTCCCAAAAGATGGGTTTTGAATTAAGGAGGGTGTTTTTGCAGCAATAAAACTCTTAGGCTGCTGTGCCTTCCCTCTAAATGCCACGTTTCTTGGATCGTAATAACACAATCCTCTTTATATTCTTGTTTTGTTTTGTTTTTTGTCTTTCTGTCTTTTTAGGGCCACACCCGCGGCATGTGGAGGTTCCCAGGCTAGGGATTTAATCAGAGCTGTAGCTGCGGGTCTACACAACAGCCACAGCAATGCGGGATCCAAGCTGAATCTGTGGCCTACACCACAGCTCATGGCAATGCCGGATCCTTAACCCACTGAGCAAGGCCAGGGATTGAACCAGCATCCTCATGGATACCAGTCAGATTCATTTTCGCTGAGCCACGACGGGAACTCCTCCTCTTTATATTTTTATTGTTTATTTTTATTGTTGTCTTTGGGTTTCCTTTTGTTGTTTACTTTACCGTATATGCTTTTATAATTTTTATTGCATTTTTAATCAGGAAAGAAATTTTTGTATTCACGAAGGGAAAGGAAAACACCAATCCAGTTTGGTCACTAGAAAGAGCTCTGAGCCTGTACTCCTCAAAGTCCTTGCCCGGCCGGCCGTGGGCAGGACGCCCCAGACACGGGGCAGCCTGGCTGTGTTCTCCCGGCAGGAAGCCACCCTGACTCAGTGGCCTCGCAGCTCTGCCCGTTCCTGGCCACATCGAGGCCAGATGTGGCAGGTCCCGATCCCCACAGGAGAGTTGCTGCAGCCTCCTGGCCTGTCCTTTGTTCCCCAGACCCCTTCAGTATTTGTGCAAGCGGGGAAGGGCTCTGTGTAAACACGGTCACTCCCTCTGTGACCATCGGGCGCCACACCCCCTCCATCCAAGTGGGGGCCAACAGAGCCAATTATGCGCTCCGTTTTGCTTATCTTTTAAATTGCCAGGTCTTTTTGACTGACTTAGCTTTTTTTTTTTTATAGTTGTCTAGACTTCTGCTATAATGAGATGTGTGTGTGTGTGTGTGTGTGTGTGTGTGTGTGTGTGTTCATTCAGTTAATGTCTGTGTGCCTCCACTATGCCAGGCATCCCTCCTTTGCCATGCAGGCACTTAGGGTACAGGGGTGAACAAAACTGCCCTCGTGAAGTTTGTATTCCCTGTAAGGGACAATGCAAACATCAAACGTTACTAGGAGCGACCAGTGCGATGAGAAAGGTAAGGCCAGGGTAACAGGACAGAGCAGGAACTGGACTGGACTGGGGAGGGAAGGCCTTTTTCCTTCCCGTTACCCAGATGCGTCTCGGTTGTTGATGTTAGCCTAGGGGAGTTCCCGTTGTGGCGCAGCAGAAATGAATCCAACGAGCATCCATGAGGATGCAGGTTTGATCCCTGGCCTCGCTCAGTGGGTTGAGGATCCAGTGTGGCCGTGGGCTGTGGTATGGGTCACAGATGCAGTTCGGATCTGACATTGTGTGGCTGTAATGCAGGTCGGCAACTGGGGCCCCTAAGCCTGGGAACCTCCATGTGCCTCGGGTTTGGCCCTAAAGAGACAAAAAAAAAAAAAAAAGAAGTAGTAGCCTGAAGAAGGAAATAAAACCATGCGTTTATCATATCTCTGTAAGGAAAAGAAAAACCTCTGGCTTCTCTTTCTTGGGTGGAATCACCGAGGTTCCTGGCCTCAGTTTCCTAATGTGAAGATGCATTTAGTAACAGGTACCTGCTCCTGGAGTGTTGCAGAGAGTAACTGAGTTAGTGCCTGTAATGTGCTTAGAACAATGCCTGCAGATAGTTAAGTCCTCAGAGGGTATCTGTGCTTCTCTACAGTAAGGATATATCCTAAGGAGCTAGCGCTTGGCCTGGGAGGCCAAGTTCCAGAATAGCAGGATGCTGGAGCTGCTGCTTCAAGGGGAGGCAGTAAGTGAGCCCCAATCTCTGGGAACCTCAGCTTCCCTCTTTGTAAAATGGGATCCTCTTTGCCCACTAGCCTCAGAGGGTTTTGTTGTGCAAATCAATTGAAACATGAGAGCACAGTTTGAAAACTGGGAAATACTACTGGAACCTTGACAGTGGTATTGAGGCCCAAGAATAACCCTTTTATGGTATCTAATCATGAGTGCTATCGAAACACACATCGTGGAATTCCTGCTGTGGTGCAGTGGGTTAAGGATCCAGCATTGCCACAGCTATGGCGGAGGTCGGAGCTGTGGCTCAGATTCGCTCCCTGGCCTGGGAACTTCCATAGGCCTTGGGTGTGGCCATGAAAAAAAAATCATAAGCCCTTCTTGTCCTTCCTTTATGAGGCCTGTTTTCCATTTAGGTGACATTTTGTCATTTGAACACCTCACAGTTCACCGCGAGGCAGCAGGGGTTATGTCTTGTCACGTTGCACTCAAGTCCGCCTGTGTAGCTGGTGCAGCTGACCTTGAGCGCATTTGAATCCAACTCACACTGAGCCTCCGTTTCCCTTACTGGTCCCTCACACGACCCCTCCCCTGAGAACTGCCTCCACCTCTGGGGTCTGCTTGGTTGTGCCAAGCAGCACTTCACATGATGCCAGGTGGGAGGAAACAGAAAGCCGAACAAGGGCCTATATAACGCGTGGCAATTTCAGCCCCAAATAAAGGATAACCGGTTGTCATTCTATATACAATAACAAAGAGGAAGCATGCCCAGTGACAGACTTCTTTGGAAATGGCAAAAGTCAAAATAACTGAAGACACGTCCAGGCCGTGTTCCCGTGCGGGGACGGCGTGGTGGGCACCCGTTCTGTGCCACCTCCCCGCTCACTCCCCCGCACCCCACCCTGGGGCAGTCTTTGGTGCCAGAACTTCTTAGAGAGCCTTGAGCTACTTCAAGGATTCTCCCCACCTCCTCCAGGTCACCTTAAGCCAGGTGACTGAGCTGGACCCACCCAAGCGATGCATGCCCCGCCCCCCCCAGGTCGCCTCTCCCCCATGCAGGGTCAGCAAGACCCTCTCCCCTCATCCCCTCCAGACAGGTCTTGTCAATGGGTGCTGTCCCCAAAGGGTGTGTTATTGGGCCACTGTAAGACCAGCACGGGAAGTTGGAGGCTTTTCCCTGAAACTGAAGTAAGACATCAACACATGTTCATTTCAACACTTCCTCTGTGCCCAAGAGTGTGCGAGGCCCTGCTAGGGATTAGAAAAACCAAAGGGGACTTTTAGCGTAGCCCCCTCCCCCTCTCCAGGAGAAAGACCCTGTCAGCTGCGTTGTTTCCGCCCCTCGGTCGGAGAGGAGGTGGCACTTCCTCTTGTGGCCAATAGATAGGAGTCTTAATTAGCATCCTTCTTTGTTCTTCTGTAGGAAATGAAGGCACCCGCGCTCGCTGAGGCCACTTCTGTCCTTTGTTGGGTATCCTGTGTGTCGGGGACACGATCTTGAAGTTTCACTTCTCTTCCTCAGCCTCACTCTAGTGTAATTCCTCAAGCGACACTGAAGTCACATTTGACCTTATCATGCCTTCCACCACACAGGTGCATCCAGAAAGAGGAAAACAGATGGGGAGACATTTGCCCCCTCATTTTGCAAGTGAAATGACCTTGGGTGGGTGGGGGGAGCATCACCTAGTTTTGCGAGCGCAGGTGCTGTTGGGCCAAAGACGGTGCCCTCGTCGGGAGTGTTTGATGAGGACCTGGGCACCATTTTAAACATTTTTGAGTAAAAAAACATTGGCAGGGTGTTTGGGGTTTTGTTCTTAGCTACATTTCTCCCACTGCCCACCCCCAAAAATCGTTAGGATCTAGATCAGCCGCTTTCTAACTATGGTTTAGGGGCCTGATGTGGGTGTTTAAGACCCTTTCAGGGGCCCATGGGGCCAAAATTACTTAGATAACAATACTGAGACACTATTTGCCTTTTTACTCTCTTCTCCCATGAGGGTGCCGTGGTGTTTTCTAGAGACGATAGCAGCACAATAGATTGAATGCAGAGGTACACTTGAGAGTCCAGCTGCCTTATAGAAAAGCAGACCTTCAAAAGCCTTGGAAAACCATAGGATACTCGCTTTGCTAAATGTTTTGGGTTTAAAAAATATTTTTCCATGAAAATGTGATGGATACGAAGATGTCATGGGTTGACAATGGCTATTTCTAAATTAATATGTATTTTGAATTTTTTATTTAGTTTCTAATAGGATAAAGATTGGAATTCATCACCCGTGTCATCAGGAGTTCTCCAGGGCCCTCAGTAGGTGTTAGGAATTTGTAAAGGGAGCCTAGAAGAGGCTGAGAACCCCTGACCTCACAGGAGAGCTGTCGATGGAAGAGTAGGAAGGTCGGTTTCCTCCTCGCTAGGAAGTCAGCGTGCAGCGTCTCAGAGGGTACAGTCCCCGTGTAGGATCCTGCAGAGATGGCCTCTGCTCCAGGATTTGTTACAGACGCTCCCTCGGCCCCTGGGCCCCGATGATAAGACCCCAGCCTCTGCTTCCAGCTCTTGCTCCCTTTACTGCCCTGTTCACAGCTCTGTGTTACAGTCCCTGGCACGTGGGTGGCCTCCAGATCCTTGTCCTTGGGGTCCTGCCCCCCCCAACCCTGGGGACCCCCGCTCCAGAACCCTGCCTCCCTCCCCAGCCCCTCACCTGAGCCTCAGCTTTCCTCTCTGCTACATTCTGTCAGAGATACGGTCCCCACCTCACAGGGTAGCTGTGGAGAACAGGTGAGTTCATCTCCAAAGTCTTTACTTGGCCCAGAACCCCACACCAAGTGAGAGCTCAGATGCTGCCTTCTGGTTTGTCCGTTTGTTTGGTTTTTGTCTTTTTTAGGGCTACACCTGCTGCATATGGAAGTTCCCAGACTAGGAGTCCCGTTGGAGCTGCTGCTTCTGCCAGCTATGCCACAGCCACAGCAATGCCAGATTCAAGCTGCGTCTGCAACCTACACCACAGCTCACGGCAATGACAGATCCTTAACCCACTGAGCGAGGCCAGGGATCGAACCCACATCCTCATGGATACTAGTCGGGTTCGTTACCCCTGAGCCAAGGCAGGAACTCCGCTGCCTTCTGTTCTGAATCAAAGGATTTCATCACGCGCCTCTCACTTCCATTCTGATTCTAACTCCGAGAGGGTAAAGGTCTCCTCACCACCTAGAGCCTGGTGACGTGACTGCTGCGGGACAGTCTCTTTTAAAAAATTCAACCAGGACCATTTTAGGTGGTGAAGGAAGAATCAGAAGTCTTTATTATCCTCCTCGTGATTCTTAAAGGCATAGTGATCAAGTCTTCATCCTGTGTCAGACAGAAAAGTGGGGATTTCTGTTTGGATTAAGGAAGAGGAGGGACATACACTGAAAACTTTCCAGGCCCCGAGCACTGTCCATAGTTTCATTTCCTTTCTCAGTTGTCACCACAATCAGCTTACTTCAAGGGTGGCAGGCAGGGTTAGCTGTGGTCTCCAAGGAGAAAATGAGGAAATGGAAGCCAAGGAGGAAATAAGAAGGAAATAAGGAGGAAATAAGGAACTCACTTCGCAACAAGGAAGAAATCCATATTTGATACCCACTTTGTCTGAAACAAAAGCCCATAGTTTTCCCATAACAACCAAAGGTAATGAGTGAATTTGCTTGCGTGATAGATCAAAAAAACTATAGTGTAGCAGGTACCATTGTGGCTCAGTGGCTTAAGAACATGGGTTCGATCCCTGGTCCCGCTCCGTGGGTTAAGGATCTGGCGTTGTCATGTACTGCGGTGTAGGTCCCTAGGTCACAGATGCAGCTCAGATCTGGTGTTGCTGTGGCTGTGGTGTAGGCCAGCAGCTGCAGCTCCAATTCAACCCCTGGCCTGGGAACTTCCATATGACACAGGTGCAGCCCTAAAAAGTAAAAACAAAACAAAACAACCACAAAAAGACCTGTAGTGTAATCTTAGGAGAGTGAATTAGTTTGCTAGGGTTGCCAAAAGAAAGTACCACAGACTTGGTGACCTTAAACAGCAGAAATGTATTTTCTTGCCATCCTAGAGGCTGAAAGTCCAAGATGAGGGTGTTGGCAGGGCTGCTTTCGTTCTGGGGCCTCTCTCCTTGGCTGTGGATGGCTGTCTTTTCCCCGTACCTTCACGTAGTGTTTCCTCTGTGTGTGTCTGTCCAAATTGCCTTCTCGTCTAAGGCCAGAAGTCATCCTGGATTCGGGCTCACCCTAATCATGTCCTTTCCGTCTAATTACCTTTTTAGAAGCTCAATCTCTGAATACTGTCACATTCTGAGGGACTATGGGGTTGAGACTTCAGTGTATGAATTTTGGGGAAATATGATTCAGCCCGTAAAAGACAACTACTTAACTTCGAACATGGACTGGATATTAGATGGTGTTATGGGATCCTTGTTCACTTTCATAGGTGCAAGAATGGAGTGTGATTCTACTGGAAAGTGACACTTTGGGAGGGTGCCTGATGAAACACGTAGGGTTGAGGAGTAACATCTGTGCGTGACTTTCAAACAGTCCCACAATCACAAAAAAAAAAAAAAAAATTGTAAGAGTGATTAACAACCTGCAAAATATACCGTACTAGGAACAGACTTGGAGAAAATGTTTGCAACACAAGCAATAGATGGAGTTTATTGTCTAAAATATATGAGAACTTCTGCAGGTCATTAAAAAAAACTAAAACAAACAAACAAACAAAGGCCCATATTTCGTTTCCAGGAAGGAAGGGTGTATAGAAGTAGTGCAGATTTTTCCAGAGAGAGGCCTTCAGGCAAAGGTTCCGAGCTCCCTGGCCTGGCCGAGTTTTGGTGTGGTCTTTCCTGAAGGCCAAAGGTTGACCACGCTGGCCTTGGACGATCCTTCCAAGTCCTTGTGACCAGGAGTCAGTTTTGACCTCCTGTGTATTTCCGTCTGTGAAGAGAGGCACCAAGACCCTGGCAAGTTGGTTCCATTCACGGCCTGGTGCTCTTGAGTGACGGGGACGCCCGCAGCCGCTGCACCCTTGTGAAGTCACTCACTGTATCAGACCTTCAGGGCCAGAGGTGTCCTGTTGGCAAGTGGTTGGGGTTTTTTTTGTCGTGTTTTTTTGGGGGGCGGCCAGATCTGACCTGCAGCATATGGAAGTTTCCAGGCTAGGGGTCAAATCGGAGCTACAGCTGCCGGCCTACACCACAGCCACAGCCACGCCAGATCCTTAACCCACTGAGCGAGGCCAGGGATCGAACTCACATCCTCATGGATGCTAGTCGGGTTTGTTAACCGCTGAGCCATGGAGGGAACTCCCAGTTTTGTTTATTAAGTTTTGAAGTTTCAGCTCTGATACTAGCCAGGTATTTCGGTATGTAACTGAGGTAAATAAACCCTTGGAATAGATGGGTATCAATTCCATTTGAAAAGACTTGCAGAAGGCCCAGTATCAGTGAATTCAGGTCCATTGGTTAGCATGCTTGCGGAGCAATATCCCATCAATTATTAGGAATAGTTCATTTTTTTACCCTGAAATGTGTGTGTGTGTGTGTGTGTGTGTGTGTGTGTGGCATTTTCACCCTCCACTTAGGTCAAGGCTACAGAAGGCTATTTAAAGTTAAATATCTTTGCCGTCAACTCTTAAAACCCGGGAAAACTAATGAATGAAAAGCACCCCATAAACCATTTGCTTCGTAGTGAATGGGCCACTGGGAGAGGCAGGGAAGATGGAAAGTCACTGTCTAGACTCTGCAGTGCGGTGAGATCACTTTGTCATAGATCAAGGGGACAGTGTGCCCCCAGAGCTTGTTTCCAGAGATGTGATATAACAAGTTCAATCAGCGAGTCCATAGACAGACATGTTTGTTTATACCATGTCAAATTCTGGACAAAATATTTATTTGAAGAACGAAAAGTATGTATGTCTTGAAAGGCATTGTTGAGGCAGAACGGAAAGAACGTTTTCCATTTTCTCTTCCTGAGCTCAGTTAGAAGTCACAGAATCTGCTTTGGAGTGACTTGCTCTCAAGGGCGAATCAAGGGCACCTTTTCCTCTCTCCCCCTGAATCTTTCCAGAGTTGCCACAGTCTGTTCCGAACTGAAATTTGTCTTGGTTCAGAGGTAAGGTTATCATGGTTTCTTCCATTAAGAGGCGTGAACATTTCCACAGATTAGTGTGGTGCAAATTTCAGGAATGAAGAGAAAGAAACTCGAGCTCGAGAATAACAGTGGTCTTTAAAAAAAAAAATCAAGACACATCATTTTTGAGAAGAAGGCTTAAACATCTGGTTTCCTTCTGGGAAACTGCACTGTGTTTTTGACCTTCATCTTTAAAAAAAAAAAAAAAAACAAACTTTACTAGTCCAGACTTCAAGTATGAAGTTAAAGGAATTACTACAGACCTGAAAAACCTAACATTGACCCATTGATTTGGTTTCTTAGGATTCCAGGGTTAACAAAATGGGATCTACATGTGTCCTGGCTGGCAAATTGAATATAAATATCAGTGTCAACATCTGCTTGCCACAATTAGAAAAGGTTTCCATCGCACTCTTGCCTGGAGCATCATCAGAGGAGTTTATTGCCATCTGTGGTCACTAGGAACTTAAATCCCAGATGACCAAGATAATAACAAACAATCGCGGCTTTGCTGCCTTTCAGACACGACATGCAGGGGATTTTATGCACTGCCGGCCTTATCCCCGTTTTAAAACAGACATAGGCCTCCATTAATATGTATTTTTAATGCTATCCTTGTAACCACATGATAATAGGATTTTTTAAATAGAAGCCCTGCTTATATAGAATCACTATTGCAATATTAACTAGTCTTATGTCTGACATATGGGAAACAGAGTGAACCTAAAGTAAATGTTTTAAAGGTTTGGTAATATTGGAATAATGGAGGCAATGCTGTTTCTGTAGTAAAACTGCCCAGTGAAGCCATGATTTAGGCATTCCAGCTCCCACTTTTAGAGGTTTGAAATGTAATATGTTTCGGGTTGTTTTCTTCTCTGAGTGGGATTTTCTGTTTCACTGTATATGGCCACAGTTGTTGAATATGTGTATGTTTTTCTTGGTATAAACTTCAGAAAGGATGTTGAACTAGTAGAAAACCCCTCGCCTGGAAGAATAGCATCAAGTAGCAGCTTTCTGCACATAGCACTTCAATCCTGGTTTCTCTTTAGATTCCTTTGAGATCAGTTTTCAAAGAGTCCTCAGCAAATGGACATTTATTTGGGGATGGTATGTAGGTAGGAAAACACACACACACACACACACACACACACACACACACACACACACACTCACCTGTCCCTGCCCTGCTGTGTTGTACTCTATCTAGATTATGTATTAACTTGATTCAGTCAGAGAGACTTAGGGTTGAATTCATTTAGTTCAATAGAGTTGGTTAATATTCTGCCTCTACTATTAATGGCCCTGTAATCCAGCAGAGAGGATAAGATGATTGCATAATCATTGTATTATTCTGTAGAATAAGAATCTGCGTTGTAAAATATCCCCGGGTGACTCACAGACACCTAACCTTAAGAAGTTCTATCCAGGAGTTCCCCTTGTGGCCCAGCACATTAAGAACCTGACTAGTATCCAGGAGGAGGTAGGTTCGATCCCTGGCCTCGCTAGGTGGGTTAAGGAGCTGACATTGCTGTGAGCTGTGGTGTAGGTTGCAGATGAGGCTTGGATCCCATGTTGCTGTGGCTATGGTGTCGGCTGGCAGCTGCAGCTCTGATTCGACCCCTAGCCTGGGAACCTCCATATGCTGCAGGTGCAGCCGTGAAAAGAAAAAAAAAAGTTCTATCCAGGATGACAAGTAAAAAGCAATGGAGATAGAGAAGCTCCCATAAGAGCAAGTGTGGGGTATAGGCCTGGGGGTGCACACATGTGCCTGCATGCTAGCAGTGTGTTTGGGGGGTAGCTACTGAGAGACTGGTAGGGAAGAATCTGAGGCTTCTTTTTTTTTTTTTTTGTCTTTTTAGGGTCACACCCACAGCACGTGGAGGTTCCCAGGCTAGGAGTCCAATCAGAGCCATAGTCTCCAGCCTACGCCACAGCCACAGCAACACCAGATCTGAGCTGCATCTGGGACCTACACCCCAGTTCATGGCAACGCCCCAGGTCCTTAACCCACTGATCGAGGCCAGGGATCAAACCCAAAACCTCATGGTTCCTAGACGGATTCGTTTCTGCTGCGCCACGACAGGAACTCCAGAATCTGAGGCTTCTAACCTGGGCAGCTAGGCTGAGGTTGGCTCCCATGGAGGAACTGGCCAGGGAGCCAGTTTGGACATGAAAGGTGGGATTTCTCACACCAGTGCCAGGCTTGAGATGATGTCGGTACATCCAGGCTGTGTGTCCTCGGGACAGTTTCAAATAAAGGGCTGAGCACAGGGAGCACATCGCGTCTTGGGGTATATGTTCCTGAAAGCCATTTGACATTTGGTATCAAGGCCTTAAATGTCGGTACGCTTTGACCCCATAATTCTATTTTGAGAATTATACCCTAAAGAAATAAATGTTTTCTCTATACCTGGTTATGTACAAGCTTTCACATTGCTGCAGTAAATAATCGAAATTTTCAGCAATAAAGGATCAAGTAATTTATAATATATTCATACAAGGGACTATTACATGTCATTAAGATTTCCCAAGATTTCATCAATGACAAGTGTAAAACATTTAAGGCACGTGAGAAAGAAGAGGATAAAATCGACATAGGATAATATACTTTTAAAAAAAGTCAATGCCACATAAAATAGAAAGGCAGGAAATTACATCAGAATAGCAGTGCTAATAATAGTTATCTTTGGCCTTGGAGACTTTGATTTTTATTTTATTTATACTTTCCCGTATTCTGAGCATGGGCAGAGGCTCTGAAGGTAGGGATGAAGGGTTGAACCAGGCTGGTGAGAAGAAGAGGATTTGGGCCAGTGGAGAGCATATATATAAGGGGGAACAGGCTTTGGGGGGAGTGGGGGTGTCAGCTTCCTGCCAGGGCTTCTCAGCCCCAGGGGCTTCCAGGGGCTGGCGGCCTGCTTTCTCTGTCACTGCCACCAGGATGTCCACCAGAGTTTCCCTGCTCTCTGGACCACTGGGAATGGAAACAGTCTCACAGGTGTGCCGCATTCCTGACTTTTGCTGGAGTTTTTGCTGCAAGTAGCAAAACATTATAAAGTTCTCTCCTAAGAAATGCCTGTGTTATAATGCTTTGTGGCGGGGAAAAAAAGATCGGAATACCCTCAGTTGTTTACTTCCTGCTCTCCACTATAAACAAATAAAAGGGCAAGACTGGGAGCTCCCTTGGGGCACAGCCGGTGAAGGATACAGCATTGCCTCTGCAGTGGCTCTGGTCGCTACTGTGGCCAGCTTCAATACCTGACCCAGGAACTTCCATATGCTAAGGGCAAGGCAAAAAAAAAAAAAAAAAAAAATGGTCCAGGAGTTCCCGTCGTGGTGCAGTGGTTAACGAATCTGACTAGGAACCATGAGGTTGCGGGTTCGATCCCTGCCCTTGCTCAGTGGGTTAACGATCCGGCGTTGCCGTGAGCTGTGGTGTAGGTTGCAGACGCGGCTCGGATCCCGCGTTACTGTGGCTCTGGCATAGGCTGGCAGCTACAGCTCCGATTAGACCCCTAGCCTGGGAAAACTCCATATGCCGTGGGAGCGGCCCAAGAAATAGCAAAAAGACAAAAAAAAAAAAAAAAAAAAAAAAAATCGGTCCAGACCAGAAGAAAGTACCATGGTTGTAGCCATGATCTTCTCTGATTTTGCAAATGATGCTCTTTGTTGCTTTCCTTTGCTCTCTAGACCTTTACGGCATATGCATCTGTTATTTTTGGAACTAAAAAAAGCCTCCATTTAAATATTTCTTCCAAAGTTCAGGACACTTTAACAGTCTGCCTTGGCGAGTCGGATACCTAGAGGGCGGCTCTCAGGGGCCTCAGTGGATGGTCAGCCTTGTGGTGGCCTGGGCCTGGGGCACAGGCGGGAGTGGGAGTGGTGGAGAGCAAAGAGCCGAAGCTGTGCCCAGGCAGCCCTAGGCCCACGGGCCAGAGCTGCCTGGGAGGCCGGGCTCTTCCTGGCTCTCCCCACTCTTCCTCCATGCCTTGCTCCCGACTGGTGGCGGGGCCCACACCACAGTTAGAGAAGGTCGTTCAGGGGCCATGACATTAGGTTCTAACATGCATTTTCCCCCTTGGTCTCCCTGTAGCCCTGTGAGGTGGGCAAGAAGGGCACCATTGCTCCTCAGTTAGTTACCAGGAAGCTGAAGTCTGAGGGGTTGCAACTCTAGCAGATTCCATACCATAGCTGGAAGCAGAAACTGTGAACCCTTGTGTCCCTACACCAGTCAAGGATGACTTTCAAAGCCTTTAAAACTGTAACATCTACGTAGAAACAAAATTGTATTTGGAAAAATTAGTACAAATCTGAAAAACATAACATTGAACCGTTTGGAGCAGGAGGGAAGAAGGATCCGCCCTCCCCATGGGGAGGCGGGGTGTGGGGGGTGCGGGAGGGGCCCTGTGTGATTGCCGGCACTCAAGAAGCAAAGATGGAAACCCACTTGGCTCAACCCATACCGAGCCATGAGGGATGGAAAGAAAAACATCAGGCAGCAAAGGGCCTGGAGAAGCGAGCAGAACCCTGGGAGTGCGTCAGGCAAGTCCAGCATTGGATAACGCTAGAGGAAACTTCCAGAAAGCTTTGTGTGGTTCAGTGTTACAGAGAGGTGCAGGATGATTGACGCCACGTAAGAGCTGAATTTGCAGCAAGAGGCAGCCAACAGCGTTTGTAAAAGAGTCTCTGGGAAACAAACGGATCTGCACCTGCACGTGGGAACTGACTCATAGGTATGCAGATTGAAAATTCTCTGCTTGTTCAGTGTTTACCTTGAAAAAAGAATGGAAGCAGGACTAGCCAGGAGGGTGAACCTTTATCTGGGAAATGAAGGGAAAGAAACTCACGGTGAGGGCACAATGGGAGAAGGCTGGGAGGAAAAGAGGAGACAAGACGTGCTCGTGTAGGGCGGGACACGCGTTCAGACTCACTTTATTGGAGAGAGCAAGCCCTTCCTGTGAGGATGCGTGTGAGGACACTGGAGCCTCTGTCTGATGAGGGGACGTGTGGGGGGCTCAGACGAAGCCCCCCGTCTTCCCTGAATTCAGAGGTGGACGGGGGCACGGAAAACAGCCTGGAAGGGGAGACACAGACACTGAGGGCCAAGGTTCTACCAGTGTCAGGCCCTCTACGCCAGCCTTCTTCTGCCAGCCCAGCGGGACAGGGTGTATCTTCAGCTGCCCCAGCTTGTCATTGGTCACAGCCATCCTTCCCGCCCAAGCACCACCATCACGTGCCTGTTATCTCAGGTGGGAGGATGTGTGTCTGTGCACCTAATTTAAATGCTGCTTCCAGAGCTTTGACCATGGATACCCATGACTCAATCCAATCCATTTTTATTGAGTTCCAGACATGTGTTGGATCCTTGGCCTGTTCCATCTTCCAAAAGCTATCAGTCTTAAACTCTCAACCGTGTGGCTCCCTGACTTGTTTTCTTCCTAGCTGTCAGTCCCTCCAGACACCCCTCTGTGAAGCACCTGGCGTATTAATCACCGCCAGTGCTTTGGCTTAAGGCCACGATGTGTGCCTTGACCCCCAGTCTTGACTGTGGCCTCTGCTGTAGAGCTCACTGTGCCTGCCTGGGTTCCTGCAGGAGAGAGAGCCTGACACACCTGCCAAAAGGCATCTCCTGGGGGACCTCCAAGCCTGGGAGCCCAAGGGAGGTGGCCCTGGGCTGTGGGCTGGTGCTCCAGGTGTCACACTTGCTGAGAAAGAAGACAAGGCATCAAGGGCTTCCAAGGGCAGCTCTACAGAGAGTGGAAGGAAGGAGGGGTCGTGAACCAGGACTCCTCTTGGGTTCTAGAGAAGACAGGAAGCAGATGTGTGGGCATGTGTGGGGTGGGGGAGTGGGGGGGTCTGTGAAGAAGCTCCAGTTGGAGCATCTGCTTTGTATCGAGAGGCCGCAGAGGATGCCCTGTCTCATGTGGTGAAGCCTGGAGTAGTGCTTCTTCACTTCACTCTGCAGGCATCACCTGCAGGCTGCGATTCAGGAGGTCTGGGGCAGGGCTGAAAGCTGCCTTTCCGGCGAGTGTCCAGATGCCCTGCCTGGATCACACATTGAGTAGCAAGGCTGTGGGGGTGCCCTGGGGTGTGGTGGATGGGGGTCTGTGCTGTGAGAGGATAGAGAGACCCTTCATCAGGCTATTTCAGGGTCCTCAGTGGTCACGCTGGAGCTGTTGAGACCGATGGCTGGAACAGAAGTAAAGACAGATGGGAACCCGGATGCACAAGGTGGGTGGTGCCACCGAGAGCCTGTCTGTGGAGCCCTGGACTTTCCGAAATATACATCCTGAACTGATGTGAGAGTGATGGGAACTCTTTTAATGCTCATGTTCTTCTTTTTGGCTGTGATTCTTTTCCAACCAAAAGTCATACGGTGAAGCTAGTTGGCTTCTGTGTGACTCTCTGTTATTTTAGTGAATAGTAATACTTTTGCCCTAAAAGGGTCAATTTATGAGTATAAAGAACTTATTGTTTGCTAGGGAGCAACTTGTGCATACTGGCTATCAAATGGCCTGAATTTTAGACCACTTGACTGTGTGTCTGTACCTAGGCTTTGATTTCCAGAGCATTGATACTTCTGTATTTTCTATGCAAATTTATATACACATATATATTCCATATAAATGTTACATATACATAAACATCAAGGTCATTAAATCCCGGAATCTTAGAGCCGAATGGTGAAGATTAGTCCAATCCTCTTATTTTTATGTGAGCTATTAAGGTATTAAAAAAATTTAATGAGTTGGGCATGCTTGTGTGTAGAAGTCTTACTGGTTGACTTAGGATCTAAAGCACTAAGCTAGGCCACCTTATCACATTCTATTATGAATACGACAAAGAGGGCTACTTTTCTTTTGGGGATAGAAAAGCAGCTTCAGGAGTAATAGTAGGGTTGACTTTTGTGTTTCCATAGTCACCATCTGTTGGTGGCAAGGCATTCAGTCCCTGGAAAGAATCATCTTTTGCATAAATATTTTGCACAGGCTGTTATATTATAATTTTTAATATTAAAAGGTCCTTACTATTCATTCTTGTAATTACTTTTTCATAAAACGTCTCTTACTTATTATAAAAACAAAATCGTCCTTTACTTGTGTGCAGAATGGGCATTTGAAAGCGACAAGGGTTCTGCTGGCCCTGGTTACCCTGAGGTTGGTGTCCACTCGTGAATGTCAGCTGCCTGGGGAGGGGACATGACTCAGAACAAGGTCTGTCTTTTGAATAGTTTGTCCCTATTTACTGCCTTTCAGTGATGGCAACAAAGCTTTTCATGGTTGCAAACACAATGTAAACTTGTTCTAATAAATGTATGCAGTTCAACTAAGTGAATAGTGAGAACTCCTGACTGTTTAGCTGGTGGATAAGGGGGAGGGTGGGTAGAGGTAAGGAAGAAGAGCTCTCTGACAATAGATCTGTCAATACCAAGGTCCAAAGACCCAAGCAGTTCAATTCACTAAGTTCCTAACAGGCAGCATAGGGTTTGTCATAGAAAAGCAGGAATGTCGGCCAGCAGAAGCAACCTGCTCAGTTACCAAGCACCCCTTGATCCAGCAGAGCCTGAAGTTACATCTTTGACTATGAAAACTAGCCTTCTTAGTGTTCTGTGACCCCAACTGCAGCACAGTTCTATCTCTTGCGTGTTAAGTGAGATTCTCAGGCAGATATGAATCAGTCCAGCATGTCTGAGTACCACCCTGTGGATAGCACTTTGGGAATGCCCAGAATTAAAGTTATAGCTCTGTTCTCTAGCATTGGTAGAAGGATAAAGGCCATATCCCCACATATCCACCTACAAAACCACACAAAGATATGCGGGGCACCATACATGGTTTATTGTCAATATAGAAAAGGAACACTGAGTTAAACAGCAGGTGAAATCACTGTTGATCTGAACAGGAAATATATATTTCTGCTCCCCAGAGCCTCCATCTAAGAGGGAGGAAGACAGAGAGAATAATGATGGTAAAGGCAGTGGAGGAATTAGGCCAGGTGGGGCAGGTGGGAAAGTTTAGAGAGGTGTATAATACACACACATGGGATGGCTTCATCTCAAACACACTGTGTTTTTTCCTGCCCCTGCCCCTTGCTCTCAAGGTTCTTCTTTGAGTCCCCCTTCATCCTTTCGAGCTCAAAACCTGCACGAACTTCAAGTGCAACCTCCTGCTGCCTTCCCAAGAGTATTCCTAGGCTATCGCAAATCTAACTAAAAGCTCTCCCATCACTTTTCAAGCCAGTTTGTTGGGTAGTCTGTCCCCATTGCTCCTGGGGAAGGCAGAACAGTGCAGGCACCCCACTGAAGCCAAGATGGAGTAGAGTACTTTCTGTGGGTAGATTCATTCATTCAGTGATGCTTGTTGGATGCCTATTACCTGGTGTCAGGCACTGTTCTCATGCCACAGGTGATGAGCAAAAGAGAAAAGTAGCCACACCTTTGGAGCAGAGACCATCGGGAATACAGATAGGAAAATGGTATTATAGCACAGGGGAGAAAATGCAAGGGTGGTAGATGTGTGCAGAGTTCAAGAACAAGTAGGAGGGCCTATTACCAGGTCCAAGCGTGTACTGCTCACTGCACAACAGACCAGCAAATCAAGAGATGGGGTGTTGGGACAAGGAATAGCCACTTTATTTGGAAAGCCAGCAGATGGAGAAGATGATGGACTAGTGTCCCAAAGAACCATATACCCAAGTTAGAATTCAGGCTTCTTTTATACTAAGAGAGGGGAGAGTATGGCTGGTTGTCTCAGACTTCTTGGTGCCAGAATCCTTTGTTCTTGCAGCTGTCCAGGTAGGTCTGGTCACAAAGTTGCTGTAATCATCCAATAAGACAATTGCTATTTTCTGTTCTGCAACATGTTATCTCTATATGAATGGGAAAGTGTTATCCCTTTAAAGATCAGAGCCTTGAGAGTGGGCTATTCTGTCTATTTCAGGCTATAGGCAACATTCCTTTACAAGGGTGCAGAGCCAGCATGACTAAACACAAGCAACAGAGCACAGGGGCTAGAGCTAAAGGAATAGATGCAATATGGAGTCAGGTTTGTTCTTCTCTGGTTCAACCCAAACCAGACTGATCAAGAAAGGATTCCCAGAGGTACATTTGAACTGAGTCTGGAAGAAGTAGGCATTAAGTATAAATGAAGAAATATTCATTCAGCATTTAGAAAATCTTGTCAGGCATAATACCCACATTTCATATGCCTTTCCAAATCATTGTGTTAAGCCATCTCAGTCCTCGGAAGCATCATCATCATTTTCTTAAGGATCCACCTGCTCTCTAGATGATGCCCTACAGTGAAGAGGGCGAGGGTATCCCAGAGTCTGTGACACGTTTCTTGGTTTAGTTACCATTTAAAGAACTTTTTACAAAAGAGCGTATAAGTGATACATGATGATTGGGGATGAGAAAGGAAAAAAAAATAAAAATAAAAAACCACACACGCCTAAATCCTACCAGCCAGAGGTGGCAATCACTTGTAACACTTTTGTCTCACATCCTTCCAGATGTTTTCCTGCAAGCTTGTCTTTTTTTTTTTTTAATCTTTTTTTTATTCTTTCAAAAATAAGATCCTACTATTTGTGATACATCCTGGTCTATAGCCTGCCTTTTGCAGGCCCTATTTTGTGACCGTCTGGATTATTTCCTAGAGTATAAGCTTTGCGGTGAAGTAATTCTGAGTGCCTCACTCCACCTGCGGTTTGCTTTGTGATTCCAATAGACATGCAGAGGATCCATTTTCAGACTTTTTATACTTACATAGGCAGGGTTGGTCTTAGGGATACTGATGGTTTAAAGACAAAAAGGAGAGAAAGGAAGAGGAACTCTACCTTGAAGTGATGTTTAAAGTACATTTTCTGAGGTATTTTACATTAAATGGTACATATCCCTAATTGTTGGGTTTATTTACCTAAAGGTTCCTGGGGAGACCAGCTGGCTTTAAGTTACAAGATATCAAAAGACTAAAGTTTGCATGCCCTTCTAGGATGACTTCATTTGAATTTCCCTTTTTTAACTAAGTTGATATTTTGCTAATGACGTAATTATTTATTTAGGCTTTTAAATGATGCTGTGCAAATACCTTATGCAATGCTTTCTTTCTTTTTCTTTTAAGCACCTTGTATTTATTTTTGTTAAGCCGGGAAACATACAACTGGGAACAACTAACGAGTGCATTCATTTTCTCTGAAGAGTCATGATTCAGTTTCACATTCTTGAATACTGCCTCTCTGGGCCTGAGATCCCAAAGATGGAGACAAGGTTTCTGCCCTTGAGGTCCCCATTCTCATGAAGAAGCAGAGAAAAGGTGTCCCCTGGAAGTGCCCTGGGGTCACTGGTGTTGGAGCTGAGTAGTCAGCCAGGTGACAAAGGGTGGGAGTGACACGCCAGGCAGAGGCGAGAGCAGGGTGGAGTCCAGAGAGGCAGGGGAAGGGTCCTTGGGGCAGAGGTGGTCCCAGCCGTGCAGGATTGCCAGACAAAATCTCCTCATTTTTAAAATAATGGTGTTCATATAGCCTCATTTTAAGTTTTGGGAAGATAAAATGAGAAACAGCCTTAACTTCCAACAACAAAATACACATTCAGGTTCAAGGTGGTAATGAGAGAAACCCAAACATGATGCTCCTGGGAATTTGTGATGATACCACATTTCACGTGAGTCAATGTGGCTTTGAGAAGTCTCAATGTCCAGCGCAGTATTAAAAATCACATCTGGAGTTCCCTTTATGGCTCGGGGGTTAAGAACCCCACTAGTATCCATGAGGAGGTGGGTTCAGTGAGTGGGTTAAGGATCCAGCGTTGCTGCAAGCTATGGCATAGGTCAAAGAATCTGGTGTTGCTGTGGCTGTGGTGTAGGCCGGAAGCTGCAGCTCTGATTTGACCCATAGCCTAGGAACTTCCATATGCCACAGGTGTGGCCCTAAAAAGAAAAAAAAAAAGTTTTTAATCACATCTGGTTATTTCTCCCTTCTGAGCCATTCAGGAACCTGTGAGGACTGACTAGTGCTGTCCCTGTGGGTACCACTTATGCGCAGAGTACCACAAGTAACTAGGAAGCGTGGGAGAGACTGACCATCACACTGGCTTTTAGTTTTGTCTAAGAAAAATGTCAACTTGGAGTTCCCATTGTGGCTCAGTGGTTTAAGAACCCGACTAGCATCCATGAGAATGTGGGTTTGATCCCTGGCTTTACTCAGTGGGTTAAGGATCTGGCATTGCTGTGAGCTGTGGTGTAGGTCACAGATGCAGCTTGGATCTCGTGTTGCTGTGGCCGTGGCATAGGCCGGCAGCTGCAGCTTGGACTCGACCCCTAGCCTGGGAACCTAGGAAAGAAAGAAAAGAAAGGGAAGGGAAAGGAAAGGAAAGAAAAGGAAAGGCAAGGAAAAAGAAAAGGAAAGAAAAAAGAAAAGAGGAAAAGGTCAACTAACCTACACACCATTTAAAAGAAAGAATGTGACCAAGTGGCCGTATGAGCGGTAGAGAATAATAAATATGAAAATGATTTTGCAATGTAAGAAAAATGTGTGGCCTAGGGCAGCTGAAGAAAGCTTGACGGATTTGGTGAAATTTTAAACAGTAGTTAGAAAAAGTATGAGAAGCTCAAAAGGCATAACCCTCTATAGGTTATCCATTGCAGTGTAGACTTCTATAATGGAACCGCATTCAAGGCTAGCTTGAAAACTGTGGAGGCCTGAAACATAGCTTTGGGATACAGCTTTTTTAAAAAAATAAATAAATAGAAGTAACGTTTAAAATATTTGAACTGAAGACTAAATCAATTTCTTCATCACTAGATCAAGTCGTTGACATTCACCCACATGGAAAAAAATTTAGCTTTCCAATCCAGACCCTAAGTCTCATTCTGGGAGAAAACCCATTAAATAATGAAGGAAGGAAACAGTTGAAAAGTACATCTTTATTTTGTGGCGAATACAGTGAATGCTGGGGGCGCCTCACCATGTTTGCGCTTTGGGGTTATTGCAAATACCGACATCTTTGCCACAGTTACCAGACTGTTGGTTTGTAACTGACTTCAGGGTAGGAGCAAGTAGGAATTTATAGGCGTTATCCTTCCAGGAAGAGTAAGGAGAATGGTTTTTGGAGGCAGAGACTTAAAATTACCGATCTTTCAAAGGAGTTGAGTGACTCCTCCCCTGGAAAAATAAGTAGTTTTCAATCCTTTTTAAGTCAAATATTCCTTAGAACTATCACTGGGAATGGAGGGAAATGAAAATGTAGGCGGATAGGGTTCCAACTCATAAAGGGATTATAATAGAATTCTTTGAATTTCACACCAAAGTTTTACATTATTTCATTAAGTTTACACCAGTACATTTCTTTTTTTACTTTTAGTTTTATTCATATTTAGTGTTGTGCCAATTTCTGCTGTACAGCAAAGTGTTCCAGCCATATGCATATATGCGCACATTCTTTTTCTATTATCTTCCATCATGGTCCATCCCAAAAGACTGGATAGAGTTCCCTGGGCTCTGCAGCAGGACCTTATTCCCCATCCATTCTAAATGCAATAGTTTGCATCTACTAACCCCAAACTCCCCATCCATCCCTCTCTCTCCCTCTCCCCCTCGGCGATCGCAAGGCTGTTCTCCATGTCTGTGAGTCTGTTTCTGTTTTGTAGATCGGTTCATTTTGTGCCATATTTTAGATTCCACATATTCAGTGAGTTTTCTGGAGTGCAAGTAAATTACAGCTTGGCAGAGTTGTCAAGATTTACATGCTGCAAATTTCACTTTTAATAAATGGTATCGAAATGTTTGTAATGCCCCAACATAGCTGAATGAAATTGGGTTGTGATGATCATTGTACAACTATAAATGTAATACAATTCATTGAGTAATAGAAAAGAATGATAAAGCTAGAGGCTCTGATTCCAAAAAAAATAAATAAAAAATATAAATATAAATAAACATCTATATTATTATTAAAAAATTTAAGGAGTCTGGTCCTGAAAATAAAAAGTATAAAACTCTAGGTGGGCATTATAGAGGAATAACAGTTGGGCTGTTTTGTTTTTTTCTTTTAGAATTTGTGAATCGACTCTATGTAATTCGTAGTTTAAAAAAATTGGTAAATGTGTCTGCTGAGGTCTCATTTTGTCCTTTGTCACGACTCTAATCTCAGTTCTCTTCACTCACAGGACCAACATCTCAGTTCATCTGGAGCTACATTTTCATATTCCTTTCATGACTTTAAACACGTTACTCATCATCACACCCATTTCCTGTAAATTATAACTGTGATATTTGGGGACTTTTCTCAGTTTCCAGACTCTGGGTTTTTCAGATACTCAATTGACTTAGCAGTTTTACAAGGAGCCTAAGTAAACCGGGCTCATGTTAAATGTTCATGTTGCTTGTCAACTACATCCTGATTTCAGGTATGTTTTTAAAATGTTAAATGTATTTTAAGATAAGGAAACTTGATAGATAGTGATTTGGCAGGGACCCATTAAAGCTATCAGAGGTATCAAGGGCCCTAGTTCCATACTCTGTGCCACACTCACGGTGGATTTTGATTATGTGACTTTACAGAAGGCAGAACTGTGGGCTTTTTCTGTTTTAAATTTAAAATAATATCCTATCTTTAGGTGTTAACAGAGAGCATTTTTAAGCAGAAGGGAATGAAACAATTATTATCTTTCATGGTTGTGTTATCCTTAGCAGATAAATCAACGCCTTCTCCTGCAAATAACTGTGGATCAGCATACCTAAGATTTAGGTTCTCTCTAAGACAAAAAAAAAAAAGGACAGATAGGTAGATAGATAGATAGATAGATAGATAGATAGATAGATAGATAGATAGATAGGAATCGCTCTTCAGAGTCACTAGACAAACTTCAAAGTGGTAATGCTCATGAAAAGATGCCCTATTTTGATTTTTTTTTATGTGCATAACAATTTGGCATAAAACAACTGGCTCATCATGTCATTTACAGGTTTTCTAAAAAGTTAGTGTAATATATAATACTTATAAATGTCACACTTCCAGAGTGGGAGCAGCATGTCTTTTTTGGTTTGTTTGTTTTTTGCCACACCCATTCCTGGGCCAAGGATCAAATCCTCACCACAGCAGCAACAATGCAGGTCCTTAATCCAAGGTACCACCAGGGGACTCCAGGAGCAGCATGTTTTTTGAGCAGCCTTTTAAAAATTGGTTTTTAATTTTTTATTAAAGTATAGTTGATTTACAGTGTTGTGCCAATTTCTGCTGTACAGCAGAGTGACCCAGCCACCATATAAATATTCCCTTTCTTATGTTGTCTTTCATCATGAGATTGGATATAGTACATCATGGATATAGTTTCCATGTTGTACAGCAAGACCTTGTTGTCTTTCCAATCTGAATGAAACAGTTTGTCTTTCCAATCTAAATGAAACAGTTTGCATCTGCTAACCCCAAACTCCCAGTCCATCCCACTTCCTCCCTCCTCCCCCTTGGCAACCACAAGTGTCTCTGTGTCTGAGAATCTGTTTCTGTTCTGCAGATAGGGTCCTTTGTGCATATTTTAGATTCCATATATAAGTGATATCATATAGTGTTTATCTTTCTGATTTACTTAGTATTTACTTACTCTAGTTGCATCCATGTTGCTGCAAATGGCATTATTTTACTCCTTTTTATGGCTGAGTAGTATTCCATTGTATACACGTACCAGCTCTTACGTAAGATGTAGCTGGACCACTCTGGTGTACCCAATAGCAGCTCTGGTGACCATGTAGCATCTAATGGCCTGTTCTGTGATTAACTCCCCTCAATTGGTCCCGTTTTTTGGTTTACTGAGGACTTCTTTCTCCTGCTGTTCCCTGGGACCATCCATTCTTCACAAGACAAGAGTACAGACACTGCCCCTAGACAACGGGACAGATCTCCCTGTCCCTGGTTTTGTTTATTGTCTTGCTTTCAAATCAGAGTTTAGATTTTTTTTAAAAAATCTCTTGTTTTTTCATTTTCAGTTAGCTTCTCATTTGGAGCCCTAGGTTTTTCTTACTTTGAAACATTCTCTTTGTTAGGACTTAGATGCCTCATGAATAAGACTTGACTTATTCTACTCTAAACAGATGTGTGGCTGTAGAAATCTAAATCATTCAGAAAGGGCTGAAATCAAACATAGAAACCTCATTTCTTAAGTGACAGCCACTGCTAACAGTTGCTGTATTAGAATTGACTGTCACCAACTAATTTCTTTTCTAAAGCATCTACTGAACCTCTGCTCTTCAAAATGAGAATATTCAGCTCCTTTCTTCATCTCTTCTCCCCATGACTAAAGTGAAAAATCAGTCCTGGTTTACCCAGGACTTTCCCAGCTTTGGCCCTGCAAAGGATTTCCACATCCAGGAATGCCCCCTGGTCCCAGGAGGGTCAGCCCTTACCTATCACCTCCTAATGGATTAGATCCTAATTTTTGCAGTATTATGGCAATACTTACTGTTAGAGCATAACTATGGCTGCTTGTTTTGTCTGTAGATTGTTTCTAAAAATCAAAAGCCAGTGTGCAAATAGTATTTATTGTGGAGCCATAGAATATAATGAGATCCACAGAGAAAGAAATTCTACACTGAATCACTGAGCTTTGCTGCTTGAAAGAGATTTTTCCGACTCAGATTCCTTATAGACACTCCCCTGCTTGGGGTTATATTTGGTGCCTACTGTGTTTCTGTGTCCATGTTATTTCCATCCTGTTTTCATTTGGCGGACTTCCCTTTGAGTAACTTTTTATATATAATATGCACAGATGGATGGGAAGCTCTGTTACTGCGTGTTTGGAAATGTCTGATTTTGCCTTCACACTTGATTGATAATTTCAGTCTAGGTTCAAAATGATAGTTCCTCAACTTTGAAGGCCTTGCCCCTGTGATACCTACAATCTAGTGTAGCCGATAAGTCTGGTGCTAGACTGACTTTTATAACTTAGTTGATTGTATATGCGAGCGTCTGTTTGTCTACCTCTTTTTTTTTTTTTTTTTTTTGTCTTTTTGTCTTTTGTTGTTGTTGCTATTTCTTTGGGCCGCTCCCGCGGCATATGGAGGTTCCCAGGCTAGGGGTCGAATCGGAGCTGTAGCCACCGGCCTACGCCAGAGCCACAGCAACTCGGGATCCGAGCCGCGTCTGCAACCTACACCACAGCTCACGGCAACGCCGGATCGTTAACCCACTGAGCAAGGGCAGGGACCGAACACTTGCAACCTCGTGGTTCTTAGTCCGATTCGTTAACCACTGCGCCACGACGGGAACTCCTGTTTGTCTACTTCTTTGAAGCTTTGGGGAGTTTCTACTTTAACCTGGGTTCTCTTGTTTCACCAATAATCTTTTCTTCATATGTCCTTTTTTTTTCATTTTAAATCTGAAGTTTCCTCTAACTCGGGATATTTTCTCCCCGTGAATATTTATCTAGAACTCCCCTGGATGGATTTTTGACCTCCTGGAAAAGATTTTTCATGTCTTTCATTGTTTCCTCTGGAGCTTTTCTTGGCTTAACTTTTGCAGCCCTCTGGATGAGTCATTGGCCGTATAAGTTCTATTATTTAGTCCATTGAGTTTTCTGTTTTGGCACTTTCTTACTTAAAATAATCTGAGAACTTTCCCATTCTTGTTCTTTTTTCCATGAAAGGAATGCGAATATCTGTGAACACTGTTCCAGTCCTTAAGAAAGTATTGTTCTGGACAGTGGTGATCTTGATAGATGATCTTCTTGGATTGCTTAAGATTTTTCTCTTCCAGTATCACACACTTCTTGAATTTGTTAATGCATAGATAGAATAGACTATTTTCCACCAAAACTCGAGCTCCAACGAAGTAGCCTGTCCTTTTTCCTTAGCGTAATTTAGGCTCCCCACCTTTCTGTGCTCTCTCACTGTTTTGGAATGTCCTTTCGTCCATCTCCTAACTCTTCCTAAAAGCTAGTCTGATTGCCCTCCCTGCACCCCATTGACAGAATGTTCTGGGACCTCTCCATATCCAGAAAGAGTCTCTCCTTTCTCTTAACATTCATTGAGCCTTGATTGAAACTTTCTTGTCATTGTCCTTTCCTCTCTCTTGCTGATAGAAAAAAATGGCTAATCAGTGGTTCGGGGCTTACCTATCTTCCTCTCACCTAGAAACTTCACTGGACTGAAACTTCATTTTTCAAATTATTTTATATTCCAGGAGTCTTCCAAGTAACAATTGGTCAATAGACGACCAAAATAGAAACTGTTAAAATTCTCTTTATGTAGCAGGGAAGAGAATTCTATAACCTGGATGCATTCGTAAAACGTCTTTGTGGTTTGACTTCAGTAAATTACTACTTTACATATAGCTTTTAAAATATATTCGGACTTAAGTTTAAAGAGTGAGAACCACTTATGTAAACATCATTGAATACCATTCTTTTAAGGAGCCAGGTAGCGTTATTTATATCCTTTCTTCACTTCCTCTGGAAAACCCATTTCTTTGGGGGAGGGCTTGAACTTATATTATACTGACCTTGAAAAGTGAAAGGAATTCACCTTGGTATATTTTAGCTCAGTCTCAGAATTCTCACAATTGCTGTTGAAAACTTCTTGACCCAAATCTTTGAATATGATGTTTTTTGTTTTGGGTTTTTTATTTTATTGGCGTACAGTTGACTTACAGTGAGTATGATGTGTTTGGTCTAGGGTTTTTTTTTTTTTAATTTAATTTTTTTTATTTTTTTAAATTGTTATTTCCCAATGCAATTTTTTTCTACTGTACAGCATGGTGACCCAGTTACACATACATGTATACATTCTTTTTTCTCCCAGTATGTTCCATCAGAAGTGAATAGACATAGTTCTCAGTGCTACACAGCAGGATCTCATTGCTAATCCATTCCAGGGAGGGAGTGGGATGGATTGGGAGCTTGGGGTTTTCGTTTTGTTTTGTTTTGTTTTTTAGGGCCATTCCTATGGTTTATGGAAATTCCTGGGATAGGGGTTGAATTGGAGCTACAGCTGCTGACCCATGCCGCAGCCACAGCAACACTGGATCTGAGACGCATCTGTGACCTACACTGCAGCTTGCAGCAAGATCCTTAACCCACTGAGCAAGGCCAGGGATTGAACCCACATCCTCATGGATACTAGTTGGGTTCTTAACCCACTGAGTCACAACGGGAACTCCAAGTATGATGCTCTTTTAATTGGACTATCTGTTTTAAAATAGCAAATGATGGTACAAATAAAGCAATAAATCAGTTTGTTTAGAGAATTAGAATAACCCTTGTTTTATGTATACTTTAATAAAGTCTCCATTTCTCATTTTTGAAAAGCAGTTTTTCAGTTAGAGGTTCAGTGAAGCAGGAAGTGAGGCATGAGCTGGTGATGAAGAGCTTCCTGGGCGGGGCTCAGGGGCCTGGGTTCATCAGTCAGCAGTAGGGGACCCTTTTAAGAATTGAAGCAAAGAAGCCATGTGATCACATTCATCATATAGATGACAGAATGGAAGTGGCATTGGAGGCAGCCCAGAGGCGAGGTCGTGCCGTAACCCAGGTCAGAAGGTCCTGAAGCCGTGGACCAAGGCAGTTGAAATGGTTCCTGTCCATCTCTCAATTTTTATGCTGTATTCATTGTGCTGCCATTAGACTAATTCACTGGTTATTTTGTAAGAATTTAGTCCTTTTAGAGCTAGAAGAGATCTTGGAGATTCTTCTGCTGTCCTTTTATTTTACAAAGGGTAACACCTAAGGCCTAAAGAAATGGTTCTTCCAAGTCAGGCAACTCGGTAGTGGCAGAGTTTGGTCTTGGCCCCCCAAGTCTCCTGATACCAAAGCCAGAGCTTCTCTTGTGATGTTTTGCACCTGTCCTATCTTCTCTCTGCCAGGCACTTGCTCAAGCCAGGGTCCCACCTCAGGATCTGTCACCTGTCGTGGATGACACAGTGGGATATTAACTAACTTCCTATTCTATTCTGGTCAGCTTGTGTCCCACCTCTTCCAAGGGACTCAATTCTAATCCTCCTCACTCTTCCCAGTGCTCATTCTTGCCCAGCATGTTCAGAAGACCATCTTGTCTCACTTCCCAGAGAAAATAGCACTCACCTGAGAACGTACCAGCCGACTTCCTGCCACCAAATCTACCAACTCCCATCTGCCCGACCTTTGTTATAACAGCAAAAGTGTCTAATGCTGGGTCCTGGGTCCTGTGTCCTCTTGTAGTTTCAGGGATACTTTTTGGGGGGAGGAGGGCAGCGCACTCATGACATATGGAGGTTCCCAGGCGAGGGGTCAAACAAGGTCTACAGCTGCCGGCCTAGCTGTGGCATAGCTAGGATCCGAGCCACAGCAATGCAGGATCCAAGCCACAGCAATGCAGGATCCGAGCTACATCTGTGACCTGTGCCACAGCTCATGGCAACGCGGGATCCTTAACCCACTGAGCGAGGCCAGGGATCAAGCCCACGACTTCATGGTTCCTAGTCGGATTTGTTTCCTCTGCGCCATGATGAGAACTCCTTCAGGGATACTTTTGATTATTTTCCCTGTTCCAGTATTTTCAACCACTTCTTCTCCAAAAGGTGTGTCCTATCACCATTTATCTATCAACTGGACTTTTTCACTTAAAACCCACTTAGCCTACCCATCCAGTAAGCACGGTTCACTCTGTTATTCATTTAGTAACTATTTGTGAGCAACCACCATATGGTGGGTATTGGATATGCTGTCATGTACAAAAGAAAGGGGGACAAGATGCTAAACAAATACCTATATTTGCCAAATATTTAGATAGGAAAGTGCAATTCTAACCAATTTTATGGTAGTAGGTACTATATTTCAGTTTTTTCATAGGTGCTATATTTCAGTTTCATAGTAAAATTTGTGGCCGTGTGTCTGTAGCAGAGGCCTGCCCTTTGCTCTGGATTTAATTTCTTTTGTTTTTTTTGTTGGTTGGTTGGTTGGTGGTTTTTGTCTTTTTAGGGCCATACCCACATTATATCGAAGTTTCCAGACTAGGAATGGAATTGGAGCTGAACCCGCCAGCCTACACCACAGCCACAGCAACGCGGGATCCAAGCCGTGTCTGTGACCTACACCACAGCTCTCAGCAACGCCAATCCTTAACCCACTGAGCAGGGCCACAGATCAAACCTGCATCCTCATGGATACTAGTTTGGTTCATTACCACTGAGCCACTGTGGGAACTCCCGTGTTTAACTTCTTTTTTCTTTTCCATTATGGTTTATCACTGGATGCTGAATATAGTTCCCTGTGCTGTACAGTAGGACCTTTTTGTTTATCCATCCTATGGGTGATAGTTTGCCTCTGCTAATTCCAAACTCCCTGCCCATCCTACTCCCTCCCCCCCCCCTCGGCAACCACAAGTCTCTTCTCTATGTCTGTGAGTCTGTTTCTGTTTCATAGGTAAGTTCATTTGTGTCATATTTTAGATTCCACATATATATGATATCATATAATATTTGTCTTTCTCTTTCGGACTTACTTTACTTAATAATGATAATCTCCAGGTCCATCCGTGTTACCAAAAATGACATTACTTCATTCTTTTTTATGGCTGAGTAGTATTCCATTGTACATACACACCACATCTTCTTATACATTCATCTGTTGATGGGTATTTTGCTTTGTCCATGTTTTAGTGTCTGGGTTTAATTTTAATATCATTGACCAAATGCCCATGCTATTATAAGCCATGGCACACACACAAATATCTGGGCTAAAAATGCACATAAACTGAATCTGACAATATATTAATCTATTGGTGGAGGTAGAAACTAAAGACCACATATATTTATTCTAAATAAAAGGCATTCTCAAATAAATAAACCATGCTTAATATAATCTAAACTTGCAAGATAAGATTGCAGAAAATCCTAATGGTTTTCTGTGAAGAAAACTGAAAACATTATTCAAAGAATCAGTTCAGCCTTTCTGAAACATTTTGTAACGGCATTCATAGTAAGTTTGAACCTTTTTAAATTAGCAAAATTACTGTGTGAGCACATGCTAGGTATGCTAATAGCAACCTAATCAAAAGAAAATGAGTTTTCTCAAGTACAGAGGTATGAGGTTTTTTTTTTTTTTTTTTTTGACATTTACTGTAGGATACAGGGACTAAGAGAGGAAGTGAAACCCCTTTTTATCTTTCCCAGTAAGCTAGAATTTGCTTTCTTTTTTTATTATGCAATGAATTTTCTTACATTTATAGTTTAGGTCATCACAACCCAATTTTATATCATTTCCATCCCAAACCTACTCAAAAGAAAATGAGTTTTCTCAAGTATAGATGTAAAGTGACAAGGTTGCTTTGCATACATCAAGTATAACCCCCCTAGTTTCCTCATGGGCTACATAATTCAATTTTAGCATTTCCCCTCTTTTTGTGTGTGTGTGAAGACCACACTTGCAAAGCCAGAGATTTCCAGGAAGTACTAGTTGCTGTAATGGTGGGGAATGTGTTGATGAAACACTGTTTGGAAGGAACTGTTAAAATGTTTCATTGGAAGCCAGCCCTCCATATTCAGGTTTTCCCGAACCTGAAAGCTCATTGAAATAGATTCAAGAGGAATGTTAAATCCAAATTCTGTCATATACTTGGTAGTTCATTTTTTAAAAAAAAAACTGATATGTCAAAGCCTGTTTTTCTTGACTGATGTGGAAAGGCTGAGAAGAGAGAGAGAAAAAAAAGGTCTTCGGTGAAAGGAAATTACCTTTCTAAATATAACATTCTAAAGTGACGTAACAGTTTTTTCCCATATGTTGCTTGAATAAAAGTAGTGTTTTTACAGAAGCATTTTACAGTGCTCACCATTAAAGAAAGTGGGAACCACAAATTCAAATTTCTCAAGCTATCTCCCCGAATATTTCTTTATTAAATAACTAGCAAGAAAGAAACATGATCTCTTTGGTTTCCTTTTACTAAAATCTATTTTACTTATGAGACAGTCCAACTTTAAAAAACCACAGCCACCTGCATTCTGTTCATTTTAGGGAATTTCACTATGTAAACGAACATCATTCATTTGCATTGTCTGCTAACACATTCTGAATCACTCAGAATTATTGATGTTGGTTGGAAGCAGTTCTTGGTCTCTACTCTGTATTCCTCTAACCTGTGAAAGGTGTTGCTTATCAAACGTTTTTGCTTAGAAATGCTCATCCGTTTCTATAATTTCCTCCATTTTATTAAGCACAGAATCTGCCAAAACTTTGTTGACTTTCACAGCCACCATCCTTCTTATTTATGTCTGTACTTAAGGATCTTTGGAAAGTCTTATCCGACTCATAATATTCCTCCACTGGTATACTACGAAGCCCCACATTTTATATTAGAGTTGTAATCTTTTTATGCTTCCGAGAGCACACTGTAATGTGCTGCCTCTGCACCGTTGCTAGCTAACTCTGGGACAGCCCATCCCACTGACTGGAGGCTCCATGAGGATAAGAATTGAGTCTGTCCTAGTCACTGCTGGCTCCTCAGTACTCATGCCTGGCGCATCATTGGTGCTCAGACGTTGAATGCATTCAGGGCATTGTAAGGGTAACACAGGTTGCTCCGGTGATAGGAAAGTGTTGATAACTGTATTGCGGCACTTACAACGTAGCTACCATCCACTCGGTCAACCGAGATGCAGCCCTCCATAGCCTGCCAACTTGGGCAGAGGCTCTGTATTTTTCCTTACAGTCTTAGGGCCTTAACAGCACTTAAATAAAGCTCATTCTTCACGAAAGATTCACAACTTCACATTCTTGCCCACCGTCCCCTCCAACATTAAAAAATAAAGGAATACCGTGTTGGAATCCCCAGTTCTGTTTGACCAGCTTTTCTTACGAGGAGGCCCTCTTTGCTATAAGAATGAAAATAGAGGCGCGTACAGGGGAATATGAGGAAGGAACCACCCAGTCTAACTTCTAATCTCTGGTTTAGTATTAGAATTAAGGATCCTTAGTCGAGTAATTATGCCAACCGTTAGTCTCTTTAAAAATATAAACAGGAAATAGCAAAACCTAAGGTCTGAGCCATCAAAATCTGGTGTGCAGAGTTTTTGTTGTCTCTTTGCTTTTTCCATTTCCTTTGTAAGAGATTCACAGCCAACTGACCATTAAATATAGCCCAGATTTGGGAAGCATCCAGTATCAACCTAGCATATCTTAATACCATAGAAAGAACTTTCATCGGTTCTACCTACACACAATTGGTGTGTGATCCCAGGGAGCCCAGAAACTGATACCAACTGAAGACTGAACTTGTCATTACATTAGTTTTATTTCTGTGCAGCATGCAGTGCCTAATGAGTCGTGCAAACCTGATGTATAAGAATTGAGAGGACAGAACTTTCACTTTGACAAGTGTTTTCTACTGTATCTGTTAAAATACAACTGAAAATAATTCAACTAATTAAAAATTGCTTCATATATGCAGTTTTCCCAAGAACACACCCATTGTGTAATATGAGATGAATTCCTGCAAGACTTGGCTTTACTCACTCTATAACCTCCATGCCTGGCATCGTGCCTGACACACATCAGGCATTTTTACTATGTAGTTTAATCAAATTGTGTGGAAAACTAGTATATTTACTGGTTAGGAAGCCAATAACTATTAGTGACTGAAAGACGTAGTTTGGACCTCTTCTCCATTCTCTCCACTTCCAAATTCTAAGATTTTGGTTTTTCCAGTGGTTGAGACCCACTGGATTTCTTTTGAAACATGAAATGACCAATTAGAGATAGAAATTGACCTGAGTTTGCAAGGAAAGCTCTAGGGTGTCTGCCTTTGGAGGCTGTATAAATACAGAAATGTGTGTCTGTATACAATGGAGCCTAAATACTTGTTAAATGAATAAATAAAAATTGAGCCTAAGGTATTTAAATAATTACCTGCTTGAATGAAAAATGTTTATGATTGTTTAATATTCTTATTCTAAAATGTTTGATCATTTTAATTTCCTCCCCCCCTTCCCACCTTGGTCAGCCAGTTTTTTGTGTGTGAATTTTATAGCTGGTGGGGTTTATTTATTTATTTATTTATTTAGCTTATGTCTGAATAATTATATGTATCTATGGCATTCGGGAATCAAACCTTCATTCTAAAAAACAACTAATAAGCTTTTGATTTAAAAAATGGAGTTCCTGTTGTGGCTCAGTGTGTTAGGAATCAGACTAGTACCCATGAAGATGTCAGTTCGATCCCTGGCCTCACTCTGTGAGTCAAAGATATCACTTTGCTGAAAGCTGCCATGTAGTTTGCAGATGCAGCTTGAATCTGGCATTGCTGTGGTTGTGGTGTAGGCTGGCAGCTGGATTCAACCCCTAGCCTAGGAACTTCCAGGTGTCACAGATGCAGCCCTAAAAAGAATAAAGGAAAAAAAAAAAACAAAACAAAAAAAAACCTAGGAACTACTTTTCTTATTTTTGTAACTTTTCTGTATATTTCCAGATAAATTTCTTTCAAGTTAATAGCCTTTCTAGAAAAAGCAGGATATATTTTTAAAGGGTATATTTTTGGAGTTCCCATTGAGGCTCAGTGGGTTAAGAACCCCCCTAGTATCTCTGAGGATGTGGGTTCAATCCTTGGCCTTGTTCAGTGGGTTAAGGATCTGGTGTTGCCATTAGCTGTGGTGTAGGTCACAGACAAGGCTTGCATCCCAAGTTGCTGTGGCTGTGGCATAGGCCAGTAGCTGCAGCTCAGATTTGACCCCTAGCTTGGGAACTTCCATATGCTGCAGATGCGGCCCTAAAAAAAAAGAACTCCAACAAACTCATAAGAAAAAAATTAATCCAATAGGAAAATGGGCAAAAGGCATGAGCAAATGCTCACAGGGAAGGAAACGTGATTAGTCAACTCACATATGAAATTATTCTCAACCTCATTGGTAGAAATGCAAATTTAAACCATAGTAATACCATATCTCACTCATCAGAATAGCTATAATTAAAATTTTATTGTAGCAGGTGTTGCCCATAGTATGAAGCCCCAGGAACTCTCACATACAGGCGTATGTGAGAGGTATTACAGGTTCAGCTAGACTATTGCAATAAAACTAATATCACAATAAATTGAGTCACACAAATTTTTTGGTTTCCCAGTGCATATAGAAGTTATGTTTGTACTCTAGTCTATTAAATGTACAAGAGCATTACACCACAGAACCAATGTACATACCTTAATTTTTAAGTACCTTACTGCTAAAAAATGCTAGCCATCATCTGACAACACAGGGTTACCACAAACCTTCCATTCGTAAAAAATGCAATGTGTTTGAGGTGCAATAAAGCAAAGCTGCAATAAAATGAGGTATGCCTGTAGTGTGGGTGGAGTGTAAATTGGTACAATTACTCTTGAAAAAAATATTGTTATTATGCAGTAAAGTTCAGCATGTGTGTGATGAATAATCCAGCAGTTCCATTTCAGGTAAATACAGTGTAAAGACATGAATACAGGGGACCCTGTACAGCATTGCTTGTAATAGGAAAGAAAAATGGAAACAGGCTAAAGTTGCAACAGTAGAGCATGCAAATATGCCACAAAGTAGCCAGTGAAGTTCAAAGAGATATTGTCCCTCAGCTCAAACAACTACACTGAAAAGCCACATTGAAGAAGCTCACAAACATAATACTGAGTAGGAGAAAGCACACAGAATTGATCAGAATGGGATTCCTCCACGCGGGCTCATTTGCAGGCCCCATGTGTTTGCAGGATGGCTACAGCAACTCTGACCTTTAAATCCTGTCTTGCCCACGTCCAGTAGGGGCAGGAAAAGTTCTGCTTCCCCGGTAATTTTAATAGAATACCCCAAACTAGGTCTCATTGGCCCTGATTGGTGTGGCTTGGGCCACGTGCCTCTCCGTGAACCAATCACAGTCATCAGGGAGATGAAATAAGAGAAATGGTTTAGCCTAAATGATACCATCCAGAGCTCCTCGGCTGATTGTGGAGCAAAGGAGAGGGAACTGCTGCCCTGGTGGCCAGAGAGAAGGTAGATGAGTTTGGGGCTTCCAGGACTACAGCGATATTCTTCTGCCCCCTTTCAGCAGCCAGTTTAAGGAGGTTGGTCCTTAAACCTCTTCACCTTAAACGACGTTACACCAGCATGGTTACCTGCTTATGGTCTCGAAGGAAATGAGGCAGCCCACAGAAACGCAAGCGGAACGGAAGACGAGGTCTCTAGGTTGCGGTGGACCTAGAGTCCCGAGTTACCTGGCCTTCTCGTATCGGAATGGACAGGTGTGGGGTGGCACTCCCAGATGGCAGGGGTAGGGCAGACGCTGGTCCAGATACAGAGATTCCTTTTGGATTCACACCATCCCAATATGTATCCCCCAGAAATTCTCGTGTTACCGCTGGAGGACTGCTTTCCAGATACCTGGGCCACGAACCGTGGGAGAGTTGCCCTTTTGTGGCCTTTTTACTGTTGAGTGCGTTGTAGTCTAGATGAGCCTAAGGTCCTCCTGTGCTTTCTCGTAGCCCCTCGGGTGGATTTCCTCCCTCACTTCATTTCTTCTAGGAGTTCGTGTGTTTTACTCAAGAAATAAAGATAGGAGTTCCCGTTGTGGCTCAGTGGTAACGAACCTGAGGATGCGGCTTCGATCCCTGGCCTCACTCAGTAGGTTAGATCCACCATTGCTGTGGCTGTGGTGTAGGCCAGCACCTATAGCTCCGATTCCACCCCTAGCCTAGGAACTTCTATGTGCCACAGATGGGGCCCAAAAAAGGAAACAAAAAAGAAATAAAAATACTAAATTTCATGCTTATGGACAAATCTTTTGGGGCTCCTGTATTTCAAATAGTTGACAATGCATGGAAAAGCGTTTATACCTTGGGCATTTGCAGAGTCATTATCATAAATAGAAGTCTTTTTTATCAGACATAACTTTAAATCATTTCTTCTTTAAACCATGTCCATCTCAGACTATTCAATCTGTGTTTACCTAGTACTGGGTGTAAGCATCTTCTAAAGCTAACAGGCCTTTAATTTTGTCCTGATATAAAGAGCAAAGGTGGTCCCTTTGTGGGTAACTTTTGTTAACATTTAATCTGGAATGACTAGAATCAATCCTGTAGTTGTTGTCAGGGACACTTGGCTTTAAGTTTCCCTCCTCACTGTTGTCCAGAATGAAAGGTGGACTTCCCATTGTGGCTCAGGGGAAATAAACCTGACAAGCATTCATGAGGACACAGGTTCGATCCCTGGCCTTGCTCAGTGAGTTAAGGATTCAGCGTTGCCGTGAGCTGTGGTGTAGGTTGCAGACTCAGCTCAGATCCTGTGTTGCTGTGGCTCTGGCGTAGGCGGGCAGCTACAGCTCCGATTTGACCCCTAGCCTGGGAACCTCCATATGCTGCAGATGCGGCCCTAAAAAGACAAAAAATAAAAATAAAATGAAAGGTAAACTTATTTTAGACACTGTAGCTAAAAAGACATGGTGACAAAGTGAACTTGTGTCTCCCTTTGAAAACCAACCCTGACATTTTATTTGTGTTTATTCTCCAACTCCCATTAGTTGTGGTTTGCCTATAGAACTTATTTTAAACATCACCTTGCATGTACTCCTGAGTATAATATAAGTTTCACATTGTTCTTTGGCCAAAAGCGGTAAAATGTGGCTGTTTTATTGTGGTTCCGTGAAGTGCATAGCATTTGCTTTGCAAAACCAAAGCATCGGTGGCTATTTAGAACATTTCCCTAACCTTCCAAAGTGTAGTGAAGTGTTTGGGGATATTTTATATCAATTTCTATCAGTATTTAATGCCCTGAGTACAATAGATTAGTGGATGTTGCATTTAAGGCCGGATGATCAAATATTCTTAATGTGGTTTTTTTTTCTAAAAATTCCATCACGAATTTATAGAACAGCCTCCGAGATGCTCAACATTCACCTATAAATAAGCATCGCTGGTTATAAAAGCCTCTTGCTGTTCTCATATTCCTGTAATGTACTTTACCTTCTGCAGACCCAAAATTAACTCTCATTGGTTTACCTCCTATTCAATGTCCTGGCCAGATGATGCTTTTTTTTCCCTTTCTAAAAAAGTACATTTATGCTTCTCATCATTTCTCATGAGGAAACCATTGTCCTAAAGCTTTCCTTAAACATTTTCTCTATATATTCTTTACTGTCAGTGTAATTTTTCCGAGTACGATCTGTTTTCAGACTGTCCCTGTTTTCATTCTTTTAGGATTGGTCGTTGCCACCACTGTCCCCAAAACATTGGTTTTTATGTATTATGTTTCCAGTCCTCTGATGGCACCTTTACCATTGCCAACAGAGGATTTTTTTAGATGTTTCTCTTGAGTTTTCTAGGTATTCAGCCTTGCCCCTGCTGATGGTGGTGTTTGGTCTGTTCATTTCCTTTCACCAATACTTTTGTCTTGGTACTTTTACCTGACGGTTTACAAAAACATCTGTTGGTTTTAGATCTTTCTAAACATCACAGTGAATGATCTTTCTATTTTGAAGTTACTGAGAGGTTACCAGTGAAGCCCTGAGTTTATCACATACTGTTTTATCATCTTTGAAAATATGAATATGCGTTGATCTCGTGTGACCTATTGACAGAGCATAAGAGATCTATGTATATAATATGTATAGAATAAACCCAGTTTATATTGTTAGAGCATTACTTTAATATACTAGAAATCAACTGTTCTGGGCACTGTGTTTAATGTTCTTCTAACTTATTTATCTAAGCCAAATAAGCCTCTGTTTTTCCCTCGGTGTCTTATCAGATTTGATTATCTGATAAGCCTCACCAAACAAACTGAAGAGTCTCATTTGTTTTATATCCCGAAAGCTTTTTATGTAGCTGGGGAACTGATAATCCTTGAAGTAAGCCATATTTCTTAGCTTTTCAGCTTTTATATTCCTGGTTCAGTTTTAATAATTAAATACCACCTTAGACAATTGTTTCCATTGAGATGTTGAAATGTGTTCACAGGGATCTTTTTATATGACCCTCTCAAATCTTTCATCTCTTCCCATGACTGTGATATATTCTTTTAATAATCCTAGTTTCATGTTGGATTTTAAGACTAGATTTGCCTGAAATCTGTCCATTACATGCTGCATTCTGTAATGAACCAGAGACTGCTTTTTAAACATGAAAATCACAAATTCCTGCTTTTATCTTTTTCTGCCTTTCCTCTATTATATTTATTGCCCTCTCCAACTTAAGTTTAAATGTGTAGTTCATTTCTTTGTTCTCTCCAATTTCAAAAAAAAACCCAAAACTGTTACTAGGGTCACAAGTAAAACTGCATTCTTATTCCCCAGACAAAAGGAAATTAACTTACTTTAACCTCCTGTCCCCACTCACGTCCTCATTTTTCATAGCATGATCCAGGATTTCAGACTTAGATGAACCTAATTATTATGATAGTTTTAATATATATATATTTTTTGAGAATTTGGAAGTTTGTGCTCTATTTGGGTTCTTTTCATTTAATTAGCATGCTCTATTCCTTAGTTACTGCTTTTAATGCTCACTAGCAGTGCTTCTACCTGACTCCGTTTTCACTCCTTTTATTTGGATTCATCTCACAGTCAAACAGAAACATTTTCAAGTAACTTTTGTTCATGAAGATACCTAGCTGTTAAATTTCTAGAGACATTTCTTTGTCCTATGTAATGTTTATGGTTCTTTCTTTTCAAAAATAGTGACAAAAAAAAATTGGGTAAAAACCCAATTTTACCACATGTAAGCATCACCCCCCATGAGCTTCTATGTTCTTTCTACCTTCCCACCCCAACTTCTTTGCAAGGATGGCAACTGCAAGGAATTATTAAATATAGCCATAGAGAGGCACTTAGGGATAGAGTGGGCATGGCCTTAAAAGGCTGTTCCCATCCTGGGGAAGACTTGTGTTTCAGGGATAAGGGTACCGGGGGTGAGAGTGGGTGAAATCATCCACTCTCTTTCTGCTTCTTGGAGTTTCATTTCTCTTCCTGGTAGAGGAAATTCTTCCTGGCTCTTGGCAAGTCACTGAACTTAGTTTAGAGTGCTATTGAAAAATTCAAGTCTCTTTCGAATTTTCTGAGCATTTCAAGGGAAAGGGAAAATCAAGGATTGGACGTCAGTAACTTTCTTACACTACATCCTGTAAGTTTTTTTAAATTAAATTGTTACGATAATTGCTATAGGTCCATTATAGAGCCATAGCATAGATGTGGCATTTTTCTAGGAAAAGTATGGTCTTTTTTTGCATCCAGTCTTCCTTTTGCCACTCAAAATTGGCTCAATTTATCTGGACCAAACCGCAATTCACAAGATATGTATACCCCAACGTTCATAGCAGCACTCTTTACATAGCAAGCATGGAAACAACCTAGATGTCCATCAATAGATGAATGGATAAAAAAGATGCGGTATATACATACTATAGAATACTACTCGGCCATAAAAAAAAAAAAGAATGAAATAACGCCATACGTAGCTATATGGATGGACCTAGGTATTATCAAACTAAGTGAAGTAAGTCAGACAAAGGAAAATACCATATGATATCACTTATATGTGGAATCTAAAATAGAACACAAATGAACTTATCTATGAAACAGAAACAGACTCACAGACATAAAAAGCAAGTGTGGTTGCCAAGGGGGAAGGAGGGATGGATTTGGAGTTTGGAATTAGCGGAAGCCAACTATTATGTATAAAATGGATAAACAACAAGATCCTGCTGTGTAGCATAGGGAACTATATTCAATATCCTGTATTAAACCATAATGGAAAAGAATGTGAAAAAGAATATATATAATATATGCATAATATAGGAATAACTGAATCTCTTTGCTGAACAGTAGAAATTAATACATTGTAAATGGACTATTCTTCAATAAAATAAATTTTTTTAATTGGCTTGTTCACTTTACTGTATGCCTGAAACTAATACAACATTGTAAATCAACTATAAAAAATTTTTTTAAAATAAAAATTAAAAATTGGCTCAGATGTCTCATACATATTTCACTGAAATCATTCTGAAAAAGTAATAATTAAGCAGTTTATTTTTGTGTTTCTATGGCAGGTGCAGACAGATGTTGGCAGTCTGTGGGTGAAGACACTGGAAAGGCTTCAACCATAAAAGTGAGCTGTTTTCTTTTTTTTTACTGCTTGAATATGAAACATGTTAAAAGAGTAGCAAATTCATAATTTAGGTGTGGTGTATGAGTACCCTCTGGGAGCAAAATTTTTCTTCTTTGTAACTATTTTGTAAGACAGAATACTAAATATTGTAACCAAAGGATGAAATACAAAAGAATATGCATATTTCAAAATATATACATGAAGAACAAAAATGGAATCAGAAAGAGTAAAGCATAGTGTGACCCAAATTAGAGTCATTTCTTCCCATTGGCCTTCTCCTATTTATGAGTCAGTCTTTTAGGTGATATTTTAAATGCTTTTCCTTAGAAAAGCTCTTCCTGTTTTTTTTTAAGTTTTCTTTTTTTTCTTTTTATGGCTGAAGCTGTGGCATATGGAAGTTCCCAGGCTAGGAATCCAATCAGAGCTGCAGCTTCCAGCCTACACCGCAGCCACAGCAACACCAGATCTGAGCCACATCTTGCGACATACACCACAGCTCACAGCAATGCCAGATCTTAACCCACCTAGCAACCAAAGGGACAGAACCTACGTCTTCTATGGATACTCGTCGGGTTCTTAACCCACAGAGCCACAACAGGAACTCCGTCATTTTTTTAAGATTTTAAAATCTCAATCCAATGTTGTGGTGGTAGTACTTGAAAAACCACAATGAATAATCAAAGGGAAAGAAAGGAGATATACCCTTTTCTTCAGATCTAAGCCATTATTTTATTGTTTCTCTTTTCCTAAGTCCTTTAATTTATCACAGTCTGACCACATGACAAGCTATTTGTCAAGACTTGAAATGTTGAGCTGATGTTGCTCAATTACATAGTGAATGCTTACTAGACTGGGAGAACTATGTGAAGAAACTCAGTCTTGCTAGACACAGCATCATTTTACTCATTTATACTTACAGTTTTATACCAGGTCTTTCTTTTTTTTAACCAAACAGTAAAGTAAAAATTAAATTAAAGCATACGTACAAAAAGGGTTAGGGTGTGTTGCCTTGCACTAGCAAAGTAATCATGCTTTATTGGAATGATGACTCTTTGATACACTGTGTTATTCTTCTTAAAGTACTCAAAGTTATTACAGAGAAAGATGGTATTTTAATGGAGGAAAGATGTCTTTGCTTGTGTTGGAGTGCAGAGTTCATTGGTATTTTGTTAACTGGTTTCTTCATTGCTGGCAAGAAGGTCACAGAAGTTCTTTCACCTAATGTGTGGCTAGAATGTTAAGTAGCTTAAAAATCAAGTCTGTGGTCCAGAGTGGACTTACCATTGCCGTGCCTGGGGTGCATCGTACTTTTAGTGGTCCATGAAAATGTTTTGATTTTAGATGTTTTCATTGTAATTATTTCCAAAAAATGAATAGAATAATAATGAATATATAATAACGATCCCAGCCCGGGTTAGACTTTCTTTATACCAATGTAGGCATAAAATACAATTTTTAATATCTTTTTTATGCAGGAGGGGGCCAAAGTGTCCCAGAGTCCAAAAACGTCATCATGTGTCCCTACCTGGGTCGCAGTCAGGCACGTTCTCTGTATGAGACAGATGCAGTCATTTGAATCCTTTTTTTCAAAGAAGCGTAATCATTTCTTTTTCAGAAACGACTGCATTCTCTGTAAATGAGTTCATAGACCTGTCTGCTCATTAGAGAGGCATGTGGCTCTGTCTCCAAAGAAAGAAATGCTGTAGGTTAGGTTAGATAACTGTGGTTATTCATTATGTTTTCTTAGAGTGAAATAATTTTCTCTCCCGGAGAGACGCACTGATGTCCTGTTTGCTTTGTAATGTGATATGGAAAATAAGAGAAGGGAGAGCAAGACTAGCCTCGGATGGCTTGGTTCCATTTGGGACAAGCATTTTTGCCTGAAGGGTGTGTGTTCCACGAGAACAGCGGTGACCTCGCCCCTTCGCTGCTGTGGGTGTCTAGAATTTTAGCTCCTAGTTCTTCCGTAGCTGCTGATCTGTGTTACTGAGCGTGTGACGTTTTCAGTTGCCGTGACCAATCCAGTTTGGTTTGTTTCTGAAGACATGGTCTAGTGTTGGAAAAAGTCTTTGTTAACCTCCAGCTGCAGTGACCCTCTCTGCTCTGTGGTGCCCAGAATGTCCTGAAAGTCACCTGTTGATTTAAAGGAAGTGTGTTAAGTGTCTGATGAACTTTTTCAAAATCGGAGCCTGTTCAAACATAAACTGCCTGAGAGCCAAGTCTTGGCATGTTTAGCTCGCGGCTCCATACTCTAGAAAAAGCCAGACCTAAAGGAAGCTAAAATGTTTGCTGAAAGAATGAAGGGGCTAATTTCCTCCTTTAGAAAAGTCATGGTGCCTCCTGAGGACTAAGGTTCTGAGCCTCTGGTTTGAGGTGGTAACAGGGCAGGTCGGACACTGGATTGACCCCATCCTTGGTGCCTGCAGGGGGGGACCCTGCACCAGTCAGCCTCCATCTTAAGGCTCAGTTGACCCTTTTACAAAAATAGACAGTTGGGCTAAAATGAAATTTTTTACTTTTCCAGAACTTCTTAAAACAACAACAGAAAAGGTATTCCTATAGCCTCCTCCAGCTCGGCGTCCCCCTGTATTCCCCCCACCCCATGCTGGTCTCAGACAAATCCAGGCCACCCCAGGCACCCTCTTCCTAGCCCTCCAAAAGGAAAGAGTACCCCGTGTTTCTAAAACGATCGTTTATTTTAAATGTAAATGCATATAGTTAAACTGATGACCCATCCTACCCCCAACAAAGTCATGTGACACGTCTGAAGTGTTCGGAAGTTGTTTGGGGTGCATAAGTGAACTGCAAAACCTCTGGTTCTCAGACTAGCAAGTCTCTGGGCAAGTACACGAAAATGTATAGAGTATGTCAGCATAAAATAACAATGCACCAATCTGTAGCCCACACGCTGCAAATAAGAACTCGTCTCTTGCCAGGGGAGCAAGCCAGTAGATGATGCTGGGCATCAAATCAAGCCAGGACAGCAAGAGAATTTGAGAGAGAAGAGCCACTCTCTCCAGCCACTGAAGATAGACATTTACAAGTGGAAGGAATCAACTAAGCTTAATTAGTAGCATTTGGCTAAGTTTTCCTGATGTACAGAAATTTTTAAAAAATCAGAGGCATTAAAGGCACAGTTTTTTGTACCCTCAGGAAACTAGAATGAATTATTTTTCACTTGACATGACATATGTGTGTTTTTCAGCTTTAAGACTATATCTCTGAAATATCATATGTGGTAGTACTATATAGTACTATATATATATCATACGTATAAATACTGTATCCATGGTCCATATGTATATATGTATGGTCCATACTCATGTAAACTTTCTCTTTTTTTCCTGACTTGTCTGTACATTTTATTCTTGGTGCTTCTTGTCCAGGGTTTCACCTGCCCGGGTTCATTGATGAACATGTGTCCAGGATGGAGGCCAGGTCATGTAGAGCTTCCTGAGGAGCAGAAAGATGCCAGTTAAATGTCCCCAGGCACGGGGGTGATGGAGGCATCCTAATATTTACTGTTCTTGCCAGCATCTTCTGAGCCCTACTACAGGCTCATGCTCTTCTCTCTCTGGAGGGTGGAAACATTATTCTGGCTTATTCCATCCCTATCTGAGGATGCTTACGGCCTGTTCATGAGCAGACTGCCGGAGGCCTACACACTGAGCTCAGCCCATGGCATTAGCTGCTCTGTGGTACCTCAAAAGTCTCGAAGCCAGAGGCTTTGTGGGTTTGCAATATTGTGGCTTATTACTCCTAAGACTCATAAACAATGCAGGGAAGGACATTTGGGGAGGAATCGACCCTGCATGGCCCTTGTCATGTCCTGTAAGTGACCTTGCCACTGTTTTAGGTCTGGAAGTGTCTTACTAAGCGCCGATAGATTTGTTGGAAGGCAGCTAATAGAAGAACTATCAGTGGCTACAGCATCAGTGATTGACATGGTGAATAACTAACTCATTATACTGAGCTAGATGTTGCTAATAATATGTCCATCCAATGCATTTCTTGGCAGTGAGCTGGGGAACCAGGGCTTAATGCTGTGGGATCTTTAAAAGTCTTCGAGGTGCTTTCCTTCAGTTTCCTCCAGTGCAAAATCCCCTGATTATTTCTTGACCCGGCAGCATCATGAAAATTATTTTTTAAATGTATAATCAAAGACCAAAAGTGCTGTAGTAACTAAACATGGTGGTTACAAAAATGGAGCACAAAATTATGCATTCAGAAAGACACACGGATTTGACTCTCTGAGTGTGGGCATCTCTCCTTTATTAAAAAAAAAGTCTCCTTCTGGAGTTCCCTGGTAGCCTGGCAGTTAAGGATCTGGGGTTGTCACTGCTGTGGCTTGGGTTGCTGCTGTGCTGCAGGTTCGATTTGTGGCCTGGGAACCTCCCCATGCTGTGTGTGTGGCCCCAGAAAATTTCCTTTTAAAGAGTTCTGGAGATAGAGTGCATAATTGAGTGAATGTATTTAACACCACTGAACTGTACACTTAATTAAGATGGGGCGTTCCCATCGTGGCTCAGTGGTAACAAACCGACTAATAGCCATGAGGATGTGAGTTCGATCCCTGGCCTCGCTCAGTGGGTTAAGGATCCAGCATTGCAATTCGAGCCCTTGCCTGGGAACTTCCATAGGCTGTGGATGCAGCCCTAGAAACAATAATAATAATAATAATTAACATGATAAATTTTATGTTGCTGTGTATTTTACCACCATTAAAAATGTTTTAAAAAATTTCATACCATCCAGAAGTTGGCATGCCTTAAGCTAGTATAGAGATAAGACACCCTTTTTGGGGTGCAGGGGGAATGAAGGAGAAAGACTTCCTCATTGTGGATCATCATTATAGCTGTTACAGGTGTATGAGAAAGTCCCCAGTGATTCGTGAGAGAAAAAGGACATAAGTTAAAAAAAAAATGGAAAAGGACTTGTTTTCTCATGAAAGGATGACCTTTGGAATGAGGAACTAGTTCTCATTCCTGGAACTGAGCATAAGAAGAGCCTCAGGACAGTATGTTCTCAATTTTGTGGAATTATGGTAATTGGTTTCTGTCTAAAACAAGGATGGAGGGGGGAGGCTTCATGGTCAAATAAGTGTAGGATTTAAACAAGGTTCATGATTCCATTTTCTGCAGAGTTTTTACCTTGCTGCCCTGACCCATATGTCTTCAACAAGGGGGTGTTAGCAGCAGGGTGTCTCAGACTTAGGGAAACAGGATTCCTCCTCCCTCCCCAGAGTCCCACCTGCTCATGTTTTGACCTATTACTGTGTTGTTCTGTGGACAGTCGCTGGGTAGATGCAGAATTTGGATCAAGTGTGGAAAGAGAGGAAGTGACCAGCACAAACACAGAAGTGGATTATAGGAAGAAATGTAGATGCACTGAAGCCACAGTTGTGACCTGTCCCTGTGGGAGGAGCCAGAGTGCAGCGCGGTGGAGCACGTTTGGAGCACAGTGGTCCAGGTGCTCCAAGCACTCCATCCGGATAACCAGTAACAAGCCAGCCCGTGAGTTTGCTAGTTAGAGTCCCTCCCCCTGTGCTCTCCCCCAGACTGGCCTGGGTGTTCCGTGCATACAACTTGTGGGGCCTCTTGAAGCATTCGGCTCAGTCACTGGCTTGGGGATCAGCAACGGATGCCATTCAGTCTTCTGAAATTCTAACATGGAAGAAAGTTTCCTTGGATCTTTTGCTATTAAACTACCTCCAGGAGTTCCCTTCATGGCTCAGCGGTTAATGAACCCGACTAGGATCCATGAGGATGACGGTTCGATCCCTGGCCTTACTCAGTGGGTCAAGGATCTGGTGTTGCTGTGAGCTGTGGTGCAGGTCGAAGACGTGGCTCGGATCTGGCGTTGCTGTGGTTCTGGCGTAGGCCGGAGGCTACAGCTCTGATTCGACCCCTAGACTGGGAACCTCCATATGCCACAGGTGTAGCCCTAAAATAGCAAAACAAACAAACAAACAAAAAACAAAAAAACCCTAACTACCTCCAACTTAATAACATTGGATAGATTCTGATGGACTCCTTTCTGGAGGAGAAGTAGCATAAAATTATTTAGCAAAGGTTGTTATTGCTACATCATTAAAAGTAATCTGTTTCAGGATGATCCTTTTATAAATGAATGCCAACTTTAGTTAAGCACTAAGTATTGTGAAGGATGCAAAGGTAGGAAAACGAGGCTTCTGCACTTGGAAAGATTATAAAGTGAGTCAGAGAAGGTAAAACACATCTACTAAATAACCTTTCTGTGAAACAGTATGTGATAAAAAATGATAACAGAAATTTGGGAGTACCAAAGGACTTAGAAATGCCATCCCAAGAGATATACTTCATTGAGGTTGATAGATGCAAACTACTGCTTTTAAATGGATAGGCGATGCGGTCCGACTGTACAGCACAGGGAACTATATCCAGTCTCTTGGGATAGAACATGATGGAAGATAAATGAGAAGAAGAATGTATATATATGCATGACTAGGACACTTAGCTGTACAGCGGAAATTGACACAACATTGTAAATAACTGTAATTTTTTAAAAAAATTTAAAAAGAGATGTACTTTCCATATAAATTATTCACTGTGAATATCCCCATCTTTGAAACCATGCTTATTTTCCGTCATTTGGGTTCAAAGTTATCAGTTAAATCAAAATCATTTAATTGTTATTCCAATCATCAATATGCTTATTCAACTTTGTCTCTGTTTGACTGGTCATCTTCTGAGAGAGCTGCTTTGGAGCTGAATTGTAGGAGTGAATGGTTCATTTTTCTCAGTTCTGTTGGCTTTTCCTTTGTATGTTTCAAAGCTGTCTTTTAGATATACAGAGGTTAACAAGTTATTCACTTGTTATATAGCTAGATATTGGCTGTGTTTTAGAAACCAGGTAGAATATCCAATCCCTATGAATTATGGGCCCATAGAGGATTTTTTCTTTTTTTCTTTTTAAGGCTGTACCCATGGCATTTGGAAGTTTCCAGGCTAGGGGTCAAATTGGAGCTACAGCTGCCAGCCTACGCCACAGCCATACCAGCTGGAGATCTGAGCCGTGTCTGCGATCTACACCACAGTTGATGATCACGCCGGATCCCCGACCCACTGAGTGAGGCCAGGGATGGAACCGGCAGCCTCACAGATATTAGTCAGATCCATTTCCACTGCGCCACAACGGGAACTCCCTCATAGAGGATTATTGAAGGGCTCATGTTTTTAACATCTGTGGCTTTGAGGACCCTTGGATAGATCTATCTGGGGCTTAGGCAGACCTATTAGAGGGGCCCTCTAAAAGGCACGGAAACATAAAATGTCAAGAGCCAGATGCGTTCAGTGGTGCCGGATCTGCTTTCGGCAGCTGTAGATAAAGAATCCAGTGTCTGGAACAGTTAGTTGTAATATCTGAGAAACGTGTAGAGGCACAGGGCCAGATTCACCAAGCTTAGGAAGTCAGTAAAACAGAGTGATCCACCCTGGCTTTAGGTAATCCAGCTTGGTATTCATGTTAACTGAGTAAAACTGAAACCCCCTCCACCTCTGTCTTGGCCCCTTGCATCCCGGCTCATTCCAGATCCCAACTACCCCTGTTGAGCTGCATTTTCCAAGGTACGCGCGTACTTTCAGAAATCTGTGTTTTATTGGCTTACACCATCATGCCTTTTCTATGCCCTAAGGAGAGCCTGTTCTGGAGGAAGATTACATTCGTGATAAAGACTTTAGAGTTAAGTCGGCTATTAAAGCAATCATTGTGTTTTAAATGGAAAGCCGGGGAGCTGCAATTGATCTTAAGTCCTGTATTAACTAGAGTATTTTCTTTTAATATTCTTTGTCTGAAAAAATGTGGGGTTGGGTTTCTTGAAATGTTGTAACTTCATATATATTCCTTTGATTTCTAAAGCACAGTCATTCAAAGAAAAACAGAGCTGAGCCATTTCACAAGTCCTCATAAATGGAATATTATGGGAACCTGGCTCTTAGGCAAGAGATCACCAAATCATTTTTCTGTGGCTTCCCTTTTCTTTCTAAAGCCCCTGTCTCATCTCTGACTCTTTTCTGAGCATTTTCAATTGAGGCTCTCCCAGTCACCTCTCAGGCCACGTATTCCTAAACCTACCTTTTTTTTTTTTTTTTTTTGCCTTTTTGCTATTTCTTGGGCCGCTCCCGCGGCATATGGAGGTTCCCAGGCTAGGGGTCCAATCAGAGCTGTAGCCACCGGCCTACGCCAGAGCCACAGCAACGCGGGATCCGAGCCGCGTCTGCAACCTACACCACAGCTCACGGCAACGCCGGATCGCGATAACCCACTGAGCAAGGGCAGGGACCGAACCCGCAACCTCATGGTTCCTAGTCGGATTCGTTAACCACTGTGCCACGACGGGAACGCCCCTAAACCTACCTTTTAACTTCTGTTTGAGGAAAACGAAGGAATTTTTGTACAGGCTTCTCGTTTCAAGGACATATTTAACATCTCTTTCCATTCCTCCCCCCATCCACACCCTAATAATCTGACTTGTCAACAAATCTCACTAAATCTACCTCCCCACCTGTTTCATCCTTTCTTTCCCACATCCACGGCCTTCCTACAGGGGGGAATGAACATCTGAGTGTTTCCCACACGCCACACACTAAATGCATTGTCCTTTTTTTTGTCCTTTTTTTTTTTTTTTTTTTTGGTGGGAGGGATGCATCTGCAGCATATGGAAGTTCCCAGGGTAGGGGTCCAATCAGAGCTCCAGCTGCCAGCGTGCACCACAGCCACAGCAATGCCAGATCTGAGCTGTGTCTATGACCTACACCGCAGCTCATGGCAACCCTGGATCCTTAACCCACTGAGCAAGGCCAGGGATCGAACCTGCATCCTCACGGATACGAGTCGGGTTTGTGACCGCTGAGCCACGACGGGAACTCCCTACGTCTTCTAATTGCATCCTCTTAGCCTCGTACAGTTCCGATCATGAAGTGGACTTCACAGGGTTAGGAGACTGAAGTTTTCAGAAGTTTAAGTCATTGCCGAAGGCATACAACCAGTAGTTTTGGAAACATGATGCGTTATAAATATCCAAGTACAACTCCAAGTCCAAGTCCACTGAATTCTTTGCTGCCCTGGAGTGGGAAACATCACCCACAGTCCAGCCGTGCAGCCCGACTCCGTGTTACCACCTCGGGGCAGAAGAACCGGATTCTCTTTTTCTCTGGTTTTTCCAAATTCACGAACCTCCAACTCATCCTGTCTGCCAGCCTGGTCTACTCGCCGTGCTGGGTTAATTATGTCAGGTGTCTGGTCTAAAATTCACAACGATATATTGGTGCTTGCTCCCTAAGCTCTGACCTATTTTTTGTTTCATCTTTAAGTCAGCCGTTCTAGAAAAGTATGTTTTCTGCCACCTAGCACTCTCTCTGCTCCTGGGAGTCAGTCAAAGGAAACGCTCCAGGGTCAGCTGGACCTGGGCGCACCCTCACCGCTCGCCTCTGGCCATCCTCATCTATAAAACCATGACCATGAACTCACTTCACGTTAGTGGTGGGTCCGGAGAGCATGTGCACAATACCAGCGGTAGTGAGAGGCCTGGCAGGTTCTCAAATGGAGCCAGAGGGCAGTCGCAGTAATACCATTATCCAGACCTTATCTGTCCTCTTAAACTCAGTTCAAATTCCTCTTCCTTTATAAAAGACTCCGGCCTGATTTTATCTGCCTCCTCCTGTATCAGTTAGCCTCAGAACAATTCATTTAGCAATTTTAATTATGTAGTGCCTCCTGACACTGCTTTGTGGTCTTAAAAATCCCTCTTGAAATGCCTTCTTGAGTGGTGTTAATTCCTGCTCTAATGGACTAAAGTCATTCAAAGGCAGGGCTGGGTTTTCGGCATGTGATATATAGCCTGGCGCCTGGGATGTACCTGACTCTTCATGGGCTTTTTTTTGATTCAATATTAAGAAGGTTTATACACATTCATATGAAATCAGTAGTCTGCATTGGTTTTAAGTATAGAGGCTTCCCATGCAAACGCCTTCATCTGCTATGATTCACCCAAATGCCTTTCTTCTGAAGGTGAAGAATACGGCAGAGTAAATTTTGAAATGCCAAGAAATTTGACTGTCTGATTTTTCTGATAAACAACTAAGCCCTGGGCCAAAAACTTCTCCATAACTATTACTTTCTAGGCCGAAATTGTTTTTCTTGGGCAGATTTTCATTTTTCTTCTTTACCCTTCAATCCAGGTAACTTGTTCTCCCCTCCCCCTCCTGGCCAGGTTTTCCAGTGGGACAGTCCGAGGGGGAGGGTGTTGCTGTAAAAATAAGTCTGAGGAAGAGTCGCAGAAGACCTCTTTTAGGGATAAAAATGTGGTGGTACTTTTTTTTTAATGGCCTCACCTTCGGCATAAATGGAAGGCTCCTGGCGAGGGGTCAGATCGGATCTGCAGCTGAGGTCTAGGCTGCAGCCACAGCAACACCAGAGCCAACACCCCATAATTCAGACCCAATTTTTAAAACTCCATACTGTATCATTTTTAATTAGAGGTTCAGGCACCCCTTCTTTCAACATGTGTTCATGAAATAGCAATCATTTGAAACACGTCATAAGCAAGTTTCACCTGCCAAGGTGTGTGTGCCTTCCTAAAGTCTTTTTAGGGCTTTAAAGTCTTTTTAAGTCTTTTTTTTTTCTGTCTTTTTAGGGCTGCATTCACGGCATATGGAAGTTCCCAGGCTAGGGGTTGAATCAGAACTGCAGCTGCGGGCCTGCATCATGGCCACAGCAACGCCAGATCCAAGCTGCTTGCACAACCCACACCGCAGCCTGAGCCAGTGCCAGATCCTTAACCCACTGAGCAAGGCCGGGGATCAGACTTGCATCCTCATGGATACTAGTCAGGTTCTTGACCTACTGATCCACAATGGGGATTCCTGTAAAGTCACATTTAAATGCATTTGCACAAAGTCTACTTTTAAACAAAATTTACGTTACTCATTTTGGCAATATTTTGCCTGTATAGAAAAGTTTATTGTTAACGTTTATTGTTAAAATATTTACTTCAGAAAAAAAAAGTGTCCTTGGTCTGCAGGCTTTGAATTGTGCAATTGAACTGCATGAGATCCTCTGGAAGAACCCTTTCCAGAGGAATGAGCTTCTTTTCTCTTGGGGTCAAGGCGATGGGGCGAAGGGTTAGAAGCCACATCCCCAGCTGTGGAACGCCTGGCTCAATGAGTGAATCCTCTGGTCTGTGACCTCGCCTCCCTCATGGGGCTGGGAAGCAACACTCAGTGAAGCCTCAGAGGGTGCCAGGGTGCAGACCCGCGCAGCCTGCACCACCACTGGCATCTAGCAAGACCTCTCTCTTAGCAAAATGACCTTTCCAAGGGAAAATTTTCAACATTCAATAATGTTAAAGAATGTTTGAATGGTAAAGACTAGGATTCTCTAGGGGCAGATCGGGAAGTAATAGGATTCAGTCAGTAAAGCCGGGTGCATACACGGCATATGTTACACGCAGGCAATCTTCAATTTAAGCCAGAGTTGTTTTCCAAAAGTTCATCTGAAAAATATTTTGGAGTGTATTTTTTCCTCATTAGACATAAAGCTATGCATGGGACGCCCTCTGGCAAAGAGAGCCTCTTTAACCCGTACTGTACCTAAGCAGCAGGGCAGGCCGTTTGGGTGGCCAGTTGCCATTACTAATACTCTTCCCCACTGTTCTCATAAACAATTGCAGTAACAATATTCCTGGACCAACGTCTTCTCCTGCAAAACATCTTACCACTAGGGAATGTGACATCACCATTTTTGTGAGGCCGTGTATCTCAGTATTGGAGTTTAGAGATACACAGTATAAGCTATAAAACTGTAGTAATGCAATAGACATGAGTAACTGTGTGTAAGACTGATTCAGGAGAGCTTCATCCACATAATCAGTAATAGAAGCACCTTACAATTACATAGCACGTTCAAGTTTGATATATTTCTAATTTATGCCCGTTTTAATTTGGAAACTCCAAGACCCAGGCATTCGTATTTTGTTTGTGTAAGAGCTTAGGTGGAATGCTTGGAAATGAAGGGTAAGAGAGGAGAATCAGGAGACTCTGAGAATGATGGCCTATTTGGAGTTCCCACTGTGGCTCAGCAGTAAACCCCACTAGTATCCATGAGGACTCAGGTTCGATCCCTAGCCTGGCTCAGTGGGCTAAGGATCTGGTATTGCTGTAAGCTGCAGTGTAGGTGGCAGACTCAGCTTGGATCTGGCGTTGCTGTGGCTGTGCTGTGGGCTGGAAGCTGCAGCTCGAGTTCGACCTCTAACCTGGGAACTTCCATATGCCACAGGTGCGGCCCTAAAAAAAAAAAAAGAATGATGGCCTGTTAATAGATAAGTCAGAAAAGTGAGCAGTAGGAAGTAGGAGCGTATCAGGATGTCCACCCCAGAGTGAGAACTAGCTGGTTATGGTGATACTAGGTTGAAGGAGAGAAGGAGGGAGAGGCTAAGGAAATCTTTGCCTTTCAGGACACGCCATCTTCCCAGGCAGGGCTACCCCCCAGTATCTGAGACATGTTCTTCCATAAAGGCACTGATAGCCTATGGCTGGATCCCACATTTGAGAATCCTTGCGGGTTAAAAAGCTTCTACAGACAGAACTGGGAACCATATATACGAGAACTTGGAACACATCTTCCAGTAGAAAGAAGCAACCATTTACCAGGAGTCTTTTGGAACATGGTCCATTTTTAAATTGGTTCTGCCTGAGAGTTCCCGTCGTGGCGCAGTGGAAACGAATCCGACCAGGAACCATGAGGTTGCGGGTTCGATCCCTGGCCTTGCTCAGTGGGTTAAGGATCCGGCATTGCCGTGAGCTGTGGTGTAAGTTGCAGACACAGCTCATATCTGGCGTTGCTGTGGCTGTGGCGTAGGCTGGCAGCTGTAGCTTTGATTAGACCCCTAGCCTGGTGACCTCCATATGCCGCAGGTGTGGCCCTAAAAAAAGCAGAAAAATAAAAAAGTAAAAAATAAATAAATTGGTTCTGCCAGTACGTGTAGAGTCCAGTGAGCCTGAGAAGTGAAGAGTAAAATGCCAGATTCTTACGGGGAAGGGAGGGCTTTTTTCCCTTGAAACGTACACCTCAAGACCCGTCTCAGCTATGTGTTTCTTAGACACGAAATAAAAGTTGTAAGTTTTCCACATTTAAGATTTTTATGAACATGAGCTTTCCTATCTGAGAAACTTTAAACACTTATGAAAATAATTACGATGCTCATGGGGTCACTTTAGAATTCAAAAAACAGATGGTAAGGAGGTTCGTTGACATGACCGGCTGACCTGCTGTGAGATATTGAAGTCTTTAATTTATTTTTCTTCCCCCGTGATGGTTCTTCTGAACGTCTTGAAAGACAGCCAAGAAAACTTCTTTTTTCTGATTATTTCCAACTACTTCTCGGAAGTTCATTCAGACTTAAAATTAAACAAATCATCTGTGTTATGTGAGCACCAATTTAAACATCAAAATTTTACATTGATATATAAAGAGGATTCATTCTCTCTCTATACCACCAGGTTTTGGCCTTAAAGGCAAATTACTCAGTCTTGATCCCTCTTGTAAACTTAGCAGCTGCTCAGTACCTAGGTTAAAAAATATGGTATCTTGATTCAGGAAAATGTGGTTCCCACATGAACCATTTTAGAGAAAATGATGGTGAGAATTTTTTATTTTAGATTTATTTATAGCAAATTGAGGACTTAATAGTCTAAAGCATTTTTATTTTAATAGATCAGTGCATGTTCAGGAAGAAAATGCTGGAGATGTGTAGGCCTCTCGGAATGTGCTTCACATTTATTCCCATTTATTACATCTTTTATTTCCCACATCCCCAAGGTTTCATACTTATACTGATTTACTGATTTTACTGGGGTTTTTTCCCACTTTATGAGCTAGAACATTTTCAACTGTAGTAGAGGCTCCTACTCAAAAAACAAAAAGAAGTAACTGAACTATTCTCGAGGGAGTGTGGTGTTTAAGCTTCATTGACTCAGGGACTCAGGAAGATCACTGAGGATTCGATTTCTCCCCATCTTTCTGCTCTGCCTCCTTCGTGGCTTCTTTCTCAGGAAAGTTCCCCTAAATGGTCATAAGATGGCTATTAAATACAAATGGATTAACAGATTTCCTTGTCCATATGCACCTGGAGAAAGAGAAGAAACTCTCCCCAGCTGTGGAATACAGGGGTTTTTTTCTTCCAGTCTGATGAGGCCACTCACATCATGGAGAGCAATGACCAGACAAAAAATGTCACACACTGACTGGCCTATTAATCGGGATCCACCAGGAGAGTTGAGAAGGGATTAACTGCACCTATACTGTGTAGAAGGGACAAGGAGATGGCTGCCTCAACAAACCAATTTGTTGGGAAGGGAGAAGTGGAAAATAAATGTTGGGAAGCAACAAACGATGCCATGAAAGTGGGGCATCATCGTACTTCATCATCGTAGTCTTATTTCTAAATAAAACATAGTTCTGAGTATTCTTTTTCCATCCCTGGCTCTTATCCCTACCTATTATTGCAGACTGTCCATCCTTCTACAAAGTTCCTCACGTTATTCCATGGCACCTTGCGGGGAGGAGGAGCATGGCTCATATGATAAACAGCTATGGTGTTGCCGTCATCTTCTGACCTAATTTACTGAGAGCTCCTTGACTGGAATGTGCCTGCAATCCAGCTAACATTGCCCTCTAGAATCTCTCACACACAGAACCTGATCTGGGCCAATTGGTGCTTTGTTCTTTGGAGCCTGTGCCAGAGTCATACTGTATTCTGTGTGGAATTGGGGCAGATGCCCCATGGACATTTAAATGAAAATTATCCTGTTAGAAAATACTTTCTGCTCTCTATTCCGCTATCTTTAGGACTCAGATGTAAACTATAGACACAGGACCAATAATTGAAGATGACTTTCAAGCTTCTGGCTTGGATAGACGAGAATCACTAGGTTATAACCAGGAGTACAGGCTCCTTGTAATATTTAGCATCCAAGTTACACAGATCAATGTAAGTGACGTCATTACCTATTTGTCCTTTATAGTAGTGTGTTTATGGGAAAATGAGTCTTCCTTCCACACTGGCAGCCCTCTAGATAAAAGAGGCAAGTTATATAATGTGGGCATATAATGTGGACAAAATGTATTAAAAGGGCCAGATGTTCCGCCTTCTGCAATTTGATGAAGTTGTGGTTTTCTGAAGTAAGCCAGTATATTCAGATTGGAATATTGCCAAGAGAAAAAAAGAAGAACGAGGGTAAGTGTCGCCTTCCTCTCAACAAGCTGAGGCCCCCACAAGATAACACTGGCTTTCCCCTTCAAGGGCTTCTTTGGTCTGACTCTGTCCAGCTGAATCTCTTGTTACTTCTCCAACCCATACCTGTTCTGCTACAGTGGTCCATTCCCTCCTAACCTGTGTCCATTTATCATCTTGCCCTGTTCATGAAACGCCCTTCCTCTCTGCTTGGGGTGGAATTCTACCCTCTCAACAACCAATAAGCCTAGTGTCTCTACCCCTCTCTGTGCTCACCTCAGCCATACCTAGGTGTTAATTTTAGACACCGAAAGATCTAGTCCAAAATATCTCATATTGCTTGTAAGAAAATTGAGGCACAGAGAGGGTTGGTGTCACCACCAAATTTGCATCCAAGTGTGTGCCAGAGAATGAACTAGAACCAAGATGTTTTGTCTTCTAGCACAGAGTAGTTGCCATTGTACCACTGCATTTATACAATTCTTTAGTGTTTTCACAAAGAATTTATAAAATTCTTTTCTTTTTTCTTTTTCTTTTTTGTAAAGGGTTACTTCTCCTCCATTATTTTTATTTTATTGATTTGTTTGTTTATTTTAGGGCTGCACTCACGGCATATGCAGAGGTTCCCAGGCTAGGAGTCCAATCGGAGCTGTAGCCGCTGAGCTGCACCACAGCCACAGCAACAGGATCTGAGCCATGTCTGCAACCTACACCACAGCTCATGGCAACGCTGGATCCTTAACCCACTGAGCGAGGCCAGGGATTGAACCCACATCCTCATGGATGCTAGTCTCGTTGGTTAACTGTGGAGCCCCTACGGGAACTCCTTATTTTATTCTTTTTAAATGATTTTTATTTTTTCCATTATAGTTGGTTTACAGTAGTCTGTCAGTTTTCTACTGTACAGCAAAGTGACCCAGTCACACATATATATACATTCTTTTTCTCACATTATCCTCCATCATGCTCCATCACAATAACTAGATATAGTTCCCAGTGCTATATAGCAGGAATACAATTCTTTAGTGTTTCTGTAGACACACATGTGCACATGTGTGGAATCTTTTAAACTGATGAGCAATAAGGAAGATTTTTTTTTTTAAGTTTGACTTGCTATATTAGTATCTTTGGAGCTGGGAATGCCAACCCTTTAAATCTTACAATGTGAGAATTGGGCCTGGGTTTGAATATATATTAGGGCTGGGTTTGTTTCCCCTTTGGTTACCTCGCTAGTAAGATTTCCAGTTTTGACCCATAGCCTGGAAACTTGCATATGCCGGGGGTACAGCCCTAAAAAGCAAAAAAAAAAAAAAAAAAAAAAAAAGACAGCACACACCGTTGCCGTCGCTTATAAGTTTGCAGAAAACACAATTACACAATGACTTGATTGAACAGATAATAGAAATAAGCATCCTTTTTATGTCGATCCTCAAAGACTAAGTACCCATAAATTCCACATATGAAAATTCTTTTTTAAAGTCTTGTCTACAGCAATATAAGATTTAAAAAGTCTGATGGGAGTTCCCATGGTGGCTCAGTGGTAACAAACCCAACTAGTACCCATGAGGATGCGGGTTCGATCGCTGGCCTTGTTCAGTGTGTTAAAGGATCTGGCGTTGACATGAGCTGTGGTGTAAGTCAGCGGGAGCTGTGGTGTAGGTTGCAGACACAGCTTGGATCCTGCATGGCTGTAGCTGTGATATAGGCTGGCAGCTGCATTTCCAATTCGACCCCTAGCCAGGGAATTTCCATATGCCACGGATGTGGCCCTACAAAGCCAAAAAAAAAAAAAAAAAAAAAGATTGACTTGTATACGAGTGGCTAAAATGCTTATGTACCAGTAGGTCTTTCCAGGATTGTGAAAAGGAAGGTGGATTCTAAAAGCATATCTGCTATTTCTTTTTTCAGCTGGTTGCTGTCAGGGCTGAGAGCTTTTCTGTGCATCAGGGAAGGTTCCCAGTGCTCACGCACCGCTGGGTCCTGGTGCTGGTGTCTCCACACAGGCTGAATGGGAACATCACTACTCCCTAAACCTGCCAAGAAAGGACATAAAGCATTGGCTGTCCTTTCTGTAACTTTTCTGAAAACAAAACAAAAAATTATCATGGGAGCTATAAATACCCAAACACCTTCTAGACAAAGTGCCCAGTGATTTGGTTCTTTGTGCTCCCTTAAATATTTTTCAGATCCCTAGAGTCAATTCCCAAGAAGGAATTGTGGTTTTCTCTGAAAGCCAACAGTTCCCTTTGTAAATTTCTGGATTTGGCAGGGTGTGTGTGTGTGTGTGTGTGTGTGTGTGTGTGTGTGTAATAATTTGAGTTCTTTGACAATATAATTTAATAGTCTGTTTGAGAAATTGTACCCATACTGAGCATAGTTTCTACTGGGGGTTGTTGAAGGCAATTCTTGAGTGCTAAACTCTTCTTTGATCTGTTGGGACTCACTGGTTTCCATGGAGTTTTGCTGGCTCATAACCAAGTGAGAGCTCAGCATTCCTGTCAGCTGGGGTGCAGTGTTCCCAATCAGGTCTGACCAAAAATACTTGGACAAAGGACTCAAAAATCAGAATGCATCATCCATCACCCTGAAAATACTTCGATTATTTTGGGAAAAGAATGCAGTAAAATTTTGTGTTACTTTCGTGTATTTAAACTGTGATTCATTTCTGGAGAACCCCTTCAGTCTTCAGTTAATACAAAATACATAGTTTCTCCAATCCTCCTGCTTTGTACAAAGTAATACAAAGCAGAATGTCTTCTTTGACCTTACATGTAAATAAAATGAGAGCCAAGTTATTGTGACCAATATATTTCATACATCTGGCAGTAATCTTTTTATTTTACGGCAGTGATGACTCAAAGCAATTGTTGATCCTAATTTATTTTTAAACATTTTAACTTAAGCCTTCTCAGGGCTTGTTTCTCCTCCGCCTAGTTTTCGTAGAATGGCTAAAATAAGGTCACTGTAAATAGGGACATTCATTTTTTTTTTTTTAAGTCAAACATTTGCACAGCTCCACTGTGGATTCAGGAGAGACAAAGGGTGATTCCTGACTGGCTCTCAAATAGGTGGCAGGTTCCTGACTAGCTCTCGAATAGAGAGCCTTCAAGACTCATAACTGTCGGGGGCTGGGATGTGTCTTTCTTGGACAAAGTGAGTAGTTGCAAAGACAAAGAAAATATGGCTTTGGCCTGGGTGGGTGGAGCATCTGATGAAGACGCCGAGGCCTCTGAGATGCATTTGTGCTTCCAGAGGATCTTCTCTGACCTCCTTGGACGCCTGACCCCTTTGCAATTACTTCTGCTTGCATCCACAAGGCTTCAGGCTAAGGGGAGAATTAACTCTTTAGCTCACATGGAAGACCATGAGAGGTTCTTTGGGGGAAATTTTTTCCTAAATTCCCTTTATTTTTTATTTATTTATTTATTTATTTATTTATTTATTTATTTATTTACTGTCTTTTTGCTATTTCTTGGGCCGCTCCTGCGGCATATGGAGGTTCCCAGGCTAGGGGTCGAATCAGAGCTGCAGCCACCGACCCACGCCAGAGCCACAGCAACACTGGATCCGAGCCGCGTCTGCAACCTACACCACAGCTCACGGCAACGCCGGATCGTCAACCCACTGAGCAAGGGCAAGGACCGAACCCGCAACCTCATGGTTCCTAGTCGGATTCGTCAACCACTGCGCCACGACGGGAACTCCCTAAATTCCCTTTAATGCTTTACTTGATGTGCCAGGTACTGGAACTATTCATTTGGATCTTTCTGGCAGAATCCAGTGAAGCACCGGTAAGGAATGGTTCTTATACTCAATCGTGATTCTTACCCAGGGTGTTCTCCCTGTTGACATCACGCTAACCTGGATTTTGACCTTGAAATGTATTTCTAATTTCCTTTTGTAACCATTCCTGACATTACGAAGGGATTTTTGTATTTAAGGAGAGATGTGGCCTTATTAATTTTTATCCCTGTGCCCTCAATGAAATAGATGTTTATTTTTCTTCATAAACCCCATGGATTTCGACAGAAGTATGAAGAAAAATCATCAGGAAAAAAAAGGTTTATGTAATACTTTCACATGTGCTTATGCTTTCAAAGCAAATAAACAAAGAGGAGTCAATTTTCAAAAAGCAGTAATGGTGGTGGTGTTTTTCTAATTAAAAATAATTGACTTAGGTAGATGTGCTTTTCATAGCCTCTTGCTGACTTTTACTTCATTGACTTTATAAGGAATATTATCCATTTAGCCATATTTTTGAAGATATAGATAAATACTGGGTTTTTAACAAGGAATAAACCCCGGAGTGATGCATCAGACTGGAGGAATAGTCCAGAAAGGCAACATTAAAGAACTGAGCAGGGCCACCACCTATAGCTCCACAGACCTGCTCTACAGATTCCACTAGTTGCTCATCATAGACTTGTTGGGAATGGGGCCTCCTAGAGTTGTGTCAACACATCAGCCCTAGACCCAAGGCTTACAAAACATGTTTTCACATTTGGGAGTTCACTCAGCAAACTCTGGAGTTCCCTAATTGTCCTAGGATTGATGGGAAAACCCTGGATCACATGGCATTCATAGATAGCTAAGGAAACTTTTTTTATTGTTGACCCCAGTTAGTAGTCTATTTGGCCAAAGCAAAGAGCATAATGGTACAGCTTCTATGTTGCTGCATTTTCCTCTTCCTAAAGAATGTTCCCTTAAAGAGGAAAGGGCAGAGCCATTACGGTAAGAAGGAGCCAAAGCCCAAGACTGTCGAGGAATTGTTGAGTCAGGAGTCCTGACCCCCCACCCCCCTCTCAGGTGTTCATGCGGCCAACACTTACAGACGGGCTCCATATGCCAGGCCCTGGAGCAGGTGCTAAGGATTCAGTGGTCAACATGGAAGTGGAAGGAAGCGCAGGAAGCCTAGAGTCTAGTGGAGCAGAAAGATCATTTTAAAGACCATCATAAGTGTATAATTAAACGTGATGATGAGGGCCATGCATGAAGAGAGCAAGAGACTCTTTTTTAAGTTTTATTGAAGTATAATTGATTTATAACGTGATGTGATCATTTCTGCTGTACAACAGAGTGGTTCAGTTATACATATATACACATCTGCTCCTTTTTAGATTCTTTTCCCATATAAGTTATCGCAGAATAGTGGGTAGAGTTCCCTGTGCTTTACAGTAGGGAGAACAGAGAACTCTTAGGGAATGGATTTTCTTGGCAGAAAGACCCATCCTGAAGTTGGGACATGAATAAAAGAATGAATGAGTGAAAGCTGCAGAGGTTAGAGACACGTGAGCCATGATGAGTGGGCAGTGACTCAGGGCCGAAGAGACAGGTGAGGGCTGTATCATGCCTGGGGTTGGGGCCATGGTGAGGCGTCTCAGCTTTATTCTAAATGCAGTGGGAACATACAGGTTTTAAACAGGGGAATGCCATGATCAGTTTAGTTTCTTGAAGATTTGCTCTTTGGGGTAAAGAATGAGTTGCAGATAAGAGTGGAAAGGGGGTAATTAGGAGCTTTTTCTTTTTTTAATTGAAGTATAGTTGATTTATAATATTGTATTAGTCTCATGTGTACAGCAGAGTGATTCAGTGATATATATGTATATATTCAGTTGTATTTTATATATATATTCAGATTCTTTTCCATTATAGGTTATTACAAGATATTGAATATAATTCCACGTTATATAGTAAATCCTTGTTGCTTATCTAGTTTACATATAGCATTGCGTATCTATTAATCCCATACTCCTGATTTATCCATCCCTCCCTCCTTCCTTTTCCCCTTTGGTAACTATAAGCTTGTTTTCTATTCTATGAATCGATTTCCGTTTTGTATATAGATTCATTTGTATTCTTTTTTAGATTCCACATATAAGTGGTATCGTGTAATATTTGCCTTTCTCTGACTTAATTTAGTTTGATATTCTCTAGGTCCATTTATAGTGCTGCAAACGGTAATATTTTATACTCGTTCATGGCTGAGTCATATTCGTGTGTGTGTGTGTGTCTGTGTGTGTGTGTGTGTGTGTGTGTGTGTGTGTGTCTGTTGATGAGCGCTTAGGATGGTTCCATGTCCTAACTATTACAAATAGTGAGGAGGTTTTCAATAGGCTAGTCGAGAGCTAATGGTCCCTTGAGCCAGCAGGATCCCTGATATTAAAGAAATTACCCTCTGGGGCACACAAAAGATGTGCACATGGTGTTAAGGAACCACTGTTTAAATAGTGGGAAAAAGCATGACCAGAAGGAAGTCTTCTCCCCTTAACTAACTTACCTTTCATAAGCAGAGCAAGGACTGCCTCTGCCTGGGTTCTCTCTGTACCGTGGAGAAAATCAGAGCCTGATTCCAGTGCTGTCCACACGAATAAATCCATGTTACCAGGTGCTTTGCAGTGCTATACACATTCTAGAAATTGGTGCTACTTCCTCTGCTTTCCCCTTCGTTCCTTGAAGTTCCTGGGGGAAGCCAGAGGGATTTGTATTGTTTGTGGAGATGAGCGAACCTCAAAATTAAGGATGATTTTACAACTGTTCTAGAACTTGAACCTTTTGAAAAGATCTAATGGCTTGCTCATTTTGCACCTATAAGCCTATATTCAATTGACGCTACATTGAGGTGAAAAGTGAATACAGAAAAACTTGCGGAGTTCCCATCGTGGCGCAGTGGTTAACGAATCCGACTAGGAACCATGAGGTTGCGGGTTCGGTCCCTGCCCTCGTTCAGTGGGTTAAGGATCTGGTGTTGCCGTGAGCTGTGGTGTAGGTTGCAGATGCGGCTCGGATCCCGCGTTGCTGTGGCTCTGGCGTAGGCCGGAGGCTACAGCTCCGATTAGACCCCTAGCCTGGGAACCTCCATATGCCGCAGGAGCGGCCCAAGAAATAGCAAAAAAGACAAAAAAAAAAAAAATTGCCATTATTGCTTTGACACATGTGTCATATAAGTAGTATGACTATTTAATATATAAATATACATAGTCAATTGTCATTTACATATAGTATGCATCCATCAAATTGATCATGATGTATAAGACATACTTGAATGTTTTCAATGACTCTCTTAAGTATATTAAAGCAGCGATGCATAATGTCTTCAGCTCTTAGTTAATGCACATGGTATTTTTCCTCTGAATGTTAGGATAGAAAATCATATCAAAGACTTTAGAATTAAAGGGAAATTTTAAATATAAGTAGGTGTAACACTCTTTTTTTAACAGACGTAAATGACATAAAACACTTCCTTATCATGGACTCAGAAATCACTACAAAAGAGAAATATAGGCGCAGCCCAAAGTGACTACATTTTTAGTTGATAATTCAAAGAATGAAAAGAGAAAAATATGATTATTGTTTCCTTGTAGATGTTTAATTTCATTTCCACAGGTAGTTGTATAATGAAAGGGGGAGAGAGAACTCTTCCTGTTCCCAGCTTGCGTGGGAGGAAGAGCGTGATGACAGATAGAGAGGAAGAGAACTGGTCCCTTCCGCTGTCCTCCGTTCTCTTTTAGTATCTCTGCAGGTAGACTCACAGTGTGAGTGTCTGCATCTAACTAGCAGGAAATAAATAATTCAGCATTTTCTGCTACATATCAACTCTCTGCTTATTTCCCCCCTCAAATTACATATTCTGGCAAGATTTCTCACTTGTTAAAGCATCTAATTATTGTGTTTGGCAGTCATGGCTGGTTGCATTATATAAACAGATGCCTACTTCAAACATTGAAACGGATTTTTTTTTTTCACAGTCTGCCAGAAAGCGAGACTATTTGATGTGCAGTTCAGATACTCTATTTCTGATGAGGTAATTTAGGTCGGGGAATAGAATTTTGGCATCTGTCTGCAGTCCTTATGCCATAGAAAATTAACCTTTAGCACCGTCTTTGAAAAGGCAACTCATCATGGGTACAAGTCCCCAAAACACTATGAAGGTAAGGCCATTCTATTAAAAGAGCCTTATATCGTCAAGCGTATGCACATCTGTCTAGTGCGGCATTATTGTTAAGCATTTTGCGTAATCTGTGACCTCTGAAGAGCTGTGGCCAGCTCAGCCCCCCGTTCTGGTATTTAGACAAAAGAGCCTAGTAGACTAAGCTGCTTTCCTTCTGCCTCACTGTAGCCAATGCTTGTTAACAGATGCTGAAACATATTCAAGAAAACACGTTTCAGGGGATTAGATTCTGACGTACGGCATCTATACACCTGTAAGGAATACCATTTAGGTGAGCCAAGGCCCTTGGTGGACTTTTTTTTCCAAACTCAGTTTAAAGAGGAAACTCTTCCTCCCCACCACAAACACAAAGTCCCTGGGCATGAGAGCTTTCTTTAAGGAAGAAAGATAAACGTCCCAAAGGGTCCGATGCTCGGTCCTCCTCCAACCCTCTTCACCATCGTCTCTTCCCGGAGTCTGATGTGATGCGCCTTGCAGATTTGACCCTGAGGCAGAGCAAGAGCTGGAATCATCAGAGGGAGGTTAAATTATAGTCTGGACACTGTACTTACTTATTGAGGTGGGAACTTGTATGATCCAATTAGAAAAAAAAGTTAACAAGAGTTGAAAGAGGTTTTTATTGTTAACCCTAAAGTAACCAGAAGGTTCAGTTAAGCAGACCCTCTCATCTCTTGAGGAATTTGGGTAACTGCTATTTTCCTTAATAACAATGACAGAACCGGTGACCCCAGAGGCCAGGCGCTCTTCTCCCTGACTATCCGAGAATCAGCTGGCTACCGGGAAGTTATAGAATCTCCTCTGAGAATGATACCCACCGAAATGAGGAGTGGAGAGATGGCCCGATTCAAGCTTTTGTTACAAAAGAGAAATAGGGAGTTCCTGTCGTGGCTCAGTGGTTAACAAATCCGACTAAGAACCAGGAGGTTGCGGGTTCAATCCCTGGCCTCGCTCAGTGGGTTAAGGATCCTCCAATTGGACCCCTAGCCTAGGAACCTCCATATACCATGGGTGCGGCCCTGGAAAAGACAAAAAAAAAAAAAAAAACCAAAAAACAAAAGAGAAATAGACTCACAACACAGAAAACAAACTCACAGTTACTAAAGGGAAAAGGGCTAAGAAGGGGGTAAGTTAGGAGTTCACACTACCGTACATAAAATAGATAAACAAGGACATGGTGTCTAGCACAGGGAACTGTATTCAATATCTTGTAATAAGCTAAAAGGGAAAAGGATCTAAAAAAGAGTATATAAATATTTACTATATATATACAATTATGTATTTTGTATATGAAACTGAATCACTGTGCTGTACATCTGAAACTAACACAACATTATACATCAACCATACTTCAATTTTTAAAAGAAAGAAACAAGCTCTTGTTATAAATTATTGTAGAACTACATTTAAGGCACCTGGGTTTCATTTGTAGTTCAATGCGTGATGCTAGATCCCATCGCACACCTTTCCTAAAAACGGTACACACAATTGGAAACTGTTTCCTTTTGGAAAATGTAGTGGTAAACCCAAAACTTTTGTATGAATTGATGGCCCAGCTGAGACACGTGTAGCAGTCATGGGCCATATTGGGGGAGCTTACCATGTGCCAGCAGGCAATGTGAGCTAAGTGCTTTTCGTGCCCTTTATCATTTCCCTGGTACCATCCTGTGATATCCGCTCCTGGCAACTCTTCCTGCTCATTCTTGCCCCCTTCATCCCACTTGCCGTGGCATGCTTTGGGAACACGCCTAAGGTCACACAGCTCCTAAGTGACAGAAGCAGGACTCACACCCAGAGCTGCTAGACGCCTCGGCAGATGCGTTGAACCACCACAGATCTGCGTGTGCTCACAACGGCAGCTATGTTCTTGCAACTCTTCTTCTTTCTCTCATGCTTTCCCGGGGTCAGGGGGTGGGAGGGGGGAGAAGGGAGGTTCTACTCTACAACTTCGCCTTTCAGCTTTTTATATTCTTTAGCATATTTGAGGGTCTTTTCTCCCTCTTTCTTTTATGGAAGATTCATCTGTGTTCTGCTTAACTTTGGTGACATTCTAGAGTATCCATCACGCATTTAACTAGGTTCTCAGCTACATACTGGCTGTATGATCCTGTGCAAATTATTCAGCCCTTCTGAGCCCTAGTTTCCTCATTTGTAAAGTGGGTATCATATTACTTATCCTGCAGGCTGGTTTTAGGTAAAGCACCTGGCATGGTGATAGGGACCCCCTTGCTAAAGTAGTTTTAGGCTCTTGTCTTTAATGATAAAAACTTATTCTCCTTAGTGGAAGATTCAGCACAGGATAATTTAAATAGAAGATGATAAAAATGAAAAAGCAAAAACAAGCTACATAAGTATTTCTTGCAGATATCATAATTTAAAACCCTGTATATATAGATAGATAAATCAAGTAAAAACTAGTCAAATTAATAACCCCAGGATATAATACAAAAGAAAAAAAAGCTAAGATTCAGACCACATGACATAATATATATACACACACACCTCAACAAACTGTCAATAATTAAAGAATTATGGATTTGGAGTAGCACAGTTTTAGCTACAAAGGGGAAATTTTGTTGAAAGAAATGAAAATTGAAAAGGGAAAGATGGCAAAGTGTATTTATATGAAATTTAAAACCTTTTAAAACTAAAACAGAATGAAAGCAACAAAATGAGAAAACATTGTGTAGCAAAACTTAGAGACTTGATAATGCACAGATAGATTTATATAAATAAGGGCACAATATCAGATGATAATTGAATAAGTGGTCCAAGGAAACATTCAGCTATTTTACCCAAAAGGAAACAAATAGAAAACCAAATCTGTGTATCAACTTCAGTACATTTTTAAATGAATTTTACACCTACCAAATGAACAAAAGTCAAAGATCAGATCTAGAAAGGGGGTAGGGAAAAAAAAAAAACATATTCATGCATTATTGCCAACAGTGTAAGTTGGCATCAACCTTTCTGGATAAAATCTGGCATGTATAGTAAGAATGATTAAAGTCTTATTCTTTGAGCCTGCCGTGCTCTTTCTGGGAATTTATCCCAAGGATGTCATGAGATAAGCACTTATTAAGCCACTGCAAAGTTAGCAGCTGTGAGAAGCAGAGATGGAGGAGATAAATTCTAATCTGAAGGAACAACCAAAGACACTAAATTAGTCTTTTGAAGGCACTAAAATAGTACATGTCCAAAAATGTTTGCAAAGGATTAATTATAATGGGGAAAAATACAGGTTATCCTAAATGTCTGAAAATGGGGGACTCATTCCTCGAAGCTTCCACCACCCCATGACCAAAACTCCTCTGCTCTTTTCCTCCTACCCCCATGAGCCCCACAGGCCCTCCCTGGCTCCTGCCTCCTCACACCTGCCGCATGCAATCAACCCCCATTCCACCTGCCTTTATCCAGGCAACCGTCTTCTCTTTTTTAGCTGGTCTTTTCTTCACGACTTGCATTCTGACTTCCTCAGATCTGTTTTCCAACTCCTTTTAGTCGTTTTAATGGTCGTGGTACTTCGCAGCTTAAAACCTTTCAAAACCTTGTCATCGCTTCAAGATAAAGTCAAACTCTTGGCTAAGATAGGTAGGGCTCTTTGTGGCCTGGCTCCTGCTTACCTCTGTGGTCTTGTGTCTTTGTTTCTCCCCCTCCTTACACCTCCTATGTACACACACACACACACACACACACACACACACACACACACACTAGTTTCCACCTCACTGTATCACTTACCTTCCCTGAATAGGAGTTCCCACTGTGGCGCAGTGGGTTAAGAACCCGACTAGCATCCATGAGGATGTAGTTTCCATTCCTGGCCTAGCTCAGAGGGTTAAGGATTCGGCATTGCCGCAAGCTTAGGTGGAGGTCACAGATGTGACTTGTATCCCATGTTGCTGTGACTGTGATGTAGGCTGGCAGCTGCAGCATTGATTAGGCCCCTAGCCTGGAAACTTCCACATGCTACACATGCGGCCATAAAAAGAAAGAAAGAAAGAAAAAAACCCAATTCCCTAGAATAGGCCCCCTGGGTCTTTGCACATGGCCCACCCTGTGCTTGCTCCTCAGCTTCTCCTGAAACTCCAGGCTGGCTGACGTTTATTTTTGTTTGCCTTTCTGGACTCAATCATGTATCATCTGTTCCAGGACATCTTCATCTTTCTGATACACACAGACACGAGGCTAGGTCAGGATGTCCACCTGTGCTTACAATACCTGACCATCCCTTGGGTAGAGTGTTGTCTTTATTGGGGGGGAAAAAAAAACAAAAAAACTTCTGAATTCTGAAAACTGATGTCTGAACCGTCTGTTTTCCATTGAACTTGAGGCAAAATATATTATCCTGCTTAATCCCTAATATGGTGAGTTGTAATACTCTCTTTCATGCCATTTTATTGATCGTGGTAGCTACAACTATGTTCGACAAAGTATACGTATTGTATTTCTCTGCTCACTTCCTTGCCGTCTGCAGAAACAAGAGCAGATGTCTGCCACTGCCAGATCCGGGAGCCTTTCAACAGCCAGAGCAGAAGAGGGAGGAGGAGTGAAGAAATATACCTCCAGGGGCATCCAGGGGGAGGTTTAGACCACTGGGAGGTGAAAGGCAGGGGCAGGAGGTTGGGGTAGGTGTCTCCCAAGAAGGAGCTGACCTGGTTCAAGGTGCATCTTCTGAGATTTGCCTAAATCCTGCAAGCTGAAAATCTAGTGAGTCAGATGCTCCATAACTTAAAAGTCCAATATCAAATGTTTCCATCAAGAGTAAAGAGGGAAACCTTTTAAGGTCTTTTCAGGGTGTTCCCTTGTCTTTGGTGTAAATAGTATTTGTGACCCTTGAAATGTTGGGATGAGTGTTATCTGATACGTAAGGACAAAACTGGGGTGAAAAGAGAGAGACCTATTTCTCATTTTTTCTCATCGAATGTTTAAAACCGCTTCCAGGGAACACCTAAATTGAGCAGTGCCTCGGCAACTTTAATACATCCCTCAAGTGATCATGGAGACCTTGAACTCCTCATGCCATTAGTAATTCTCCGTATATAAACAAGAATTATTTCTTCACAAAAAAAATAATCCCCGCTGACTTCAGATGCCATAGTAAACCGAAGTTTTTATATTAGGTTCAGCCTGCATTACCCATCTTGACCCAATCTAATTGGTGGAAGTGGTAGGAATTAATTTTGTGCAGACAGGGATAAAGCCTAATCCACGTCCATCAGCGCCTTGTAATTAATCCACAGACTCTTTTTAAAAGAGAGAAATGTTGGCACATTCTTTGGTTTAAGGTTATGCACCAATCTAATAGCGAGTTCTACAGTGTTATGGGGTTCAAGTTTCAGGGCCGAATTACCAATAACAAAAGTTTGGCTTTAGCATGTGATTATTTCCAACTGCCAAGTGTTGAAGCTTTCTTGGGAAGCTGTTCTAACCATCCATGAGCAAATGTATGAGTATGTGGAGAGATAAAACATCTAGGTGCTTTTTGAGTATGGATCGAAAACCTGGGCTTTATTTCTTTTCTTCTTTCACATCTTTTTTTTTTTTAATTAAAGCAGTTGATTTACAATGTTGTACCAATTTCTGCTGTACGGTGAAGTGACCTAGTCATGCATACATAAACATTCTTTTTAAAAAATATTATTTTACATCATGGGCTATCCTAGGAGATTGGATATAGTTCCCTGTGCTGTACACTAGGATCTTATTGTGTATCCATTCTGAATGTAATAGTTTGCAGCCTCTAACCCCCAACTCCCAGTCCATCCCACTCCCTCTCCACTACACAGCAACATGGATGCAAGTAGAGATTATCATTCTAAGAGAAGTAAATCATAAAGAGAAGTATCAATACTATATAACCTCACTTATATGTGGAATCTAAAATATGGTCTACCTACAGATGAACTGATCTACAAAATAGAAACAGACTCACAAACATGGAGAATAGACTGGACTTTATTATATTAGGTTAATAGTAATGCTGCAGTTTTTATTTATTTATTTATTTATTTTTGTCTCTCTCTCTCTCTCTCTTTTTTTTTTTTTTTTTTTTTTTTTTTTGTCTTTTCTTGGGCTGCTCCTGCGGCATATGGAGGTTCCCAGGCTAGGGGTCTAATTGGAGCTGTGGCCACCGGCCTACGCCACAGCCACAGCAATGCAGGATCCGAGCCAAGCCTGCCACCTACACCACAGCTCACGGCAACACCAGATCCTTAACCCACTGAACAAAGCCAGGGATCAAACCCGCAACCTCATGGTTCCTAGTCAGATTCGTTTCCGCTGCTCCACAACAGGAACTCCATGATGATGCAGTTTTTAAAACATGATGTGTCTGAATACCAATTAACCATAAACTGGAAACCATTCTAAACATATCACCTTTCATTTCTAAGAATATAGACAATAAACCCCTAAAAGAGGATAAAAATATTAATAAAGTTTTCTAAACCAATCTGTTAAACAAATTTTTTATGAAATTACACATAGAGGTGAAGGGGCCACACTGATGGATGGTAGCCTTACCTGACTTTGACATAGAAGAGAAAATAAATATGGAAATCATTTTTGCACTGTATTAAGAGTTTGACATGAGGAGGCTCCAATGCCTTTTCTTTATTCCAGTTGCTGTTTTTAATAAAGAGCGCATTTAACAGTTTTTATATATTTTAACCTAGGTTTTCATCTTAGAATGAATACTAAACTACAAAGACATGCTTAGTCATTTGTTAAACTTCTTGAGCTTTACTGCCATGTTCATAAATTTTGACGTGATATCTAGTATCAGAGAAGATGTGAATCTTAAATTTAAATAGGAGACAAATACAGGCAGCCCACTTTGACCACAGTGTTCTCTTTGAAGTTTCCATATAATAAAACAGATGTCATAAAGTAAATCATGTTTTCCCATGGGAATTTTTTATATTTATGAGATACTTTCTTTACGAAACATTAGCCTCTAATTATATAATAGCATGTTTTTAAAAATCAAAATAATTGTAATAGAAATATCACGCATACTCATTACACTGAAGATCCCAATGCATTACATTCATTCATTCATTCCAAAAAGGCTCATTGAATATGTACTGTGTGCCAGGCACTACTCCAGGCAAAAAACACATGCTGTCCCCATCAATATTACAAAGCAGAGTAGTGGAGGAGATGACTAAAAACCCAATATTTTGCAAATTATAAATTTTAGGGAAAAATACAGGCATTGCCTTAAGGAAGTGCTCACCAAAGAGAGCTCTGACAGATCAGTGGTAGCTATTGTGGGAGGTTGTTTATGGCAGAAAAGCAATGTGAAGAGTCTATGACTCCTTGGGGCAACTTTGAGAAGAGCAATGAGACTGAAGGAGTGGAGAAGGCCAGTACGGTGATCAAGGAGGCAGGGACTAGACATGTGAGCGGTTGGAGGCCATGTCAAAGATCTGACAATTGTCCTTGAAGAAATGAAAAGGCGTGGAAGAGTTTTCAGTTGATGGGGGAAAAGTAGGGTGGCATTCGATTTGCAGTTTGAAAAGTTTGTGGCGCAACAGTCCTACAGCCTCCAGGAAAAGGTTTAGTATGTTCTATTAGTACAAATGAAAGATGAGCAGAGCAAAGATAGAGGAAAGTAAGTGACATCTGAAAGAGAGTTAGGATGTTAAAAAAATTTTAAAACAGGAGTGGTAATGGTTTTCATGTCTTCAGGGACAACGGAAAGGATGGCTCCAGCATTTCTGGCTGGTATATCCATGCACATGGTAGTAGCATTCAGTTTCCTGTGAAATCTCACAGCTGAGATAGCAAGCAGTCACTGGGATATACTGGCCTGTTGCTCAGATGTTTAGGCCAAACATACAAATGAGTGATTGGATGGTCCTGCAAAGGAAACTGAAGAGGAATATCCGTATAGGCAGGAGGAGGAAAACCTGGATAATGAGAGGTCATGGCCCCCAAGGGAAGGCAGCCCTTTGAGAAGAAGGGAGTGGCCCAAAGTGTCAGAAGCTGCCAGGAAGCTATCGAAGAAAGAGATGGATAAAGACCAGTGGGATTAAGAAGTATGACACTGCATAGCACCGGCAACTATATCCAGTCTCTTGGGATAGACCATAATGGAGGATGAAATGAGAAAAAGAATATATATACCTGTATGACTCGGTCCCTATGCTATACAGCATAAATTGACTCGACACTGTAAATCAACTATACCCTAATTAAAAAAATATTTTTTTAAAAAAGAGAGCTGTTTGGGTGGTTGGAGAGGGTGAGGAGAAACCTAGACTGGAGTGGGTTGGGGAAGAAATGAAGTTATCCATTGTGATTTTTACCCTTGAGACAACAGCTACAGCCAGAGGAGGAGGACACAGGGAGGGGTCAAGGGAGCGCATTCTTAGACAGGCAAGTCTGAACACATTCTCCTACTCTTAGGGCAGATAGAGAAGACCTGCCTTTGACACCTAAAGGATGTCTCTAAACAGCAGGACTTGCTTATGTATGTGAGAATCCCAGTTCTACATGAATTTACCAATACTTCTTTCTGGGATGATCAACACCAGCAGAACCACACAAGTGTTGATCTTTCTCCCGTACATATGCCACGGGGGAGGGGCCGTTATCTTGTCGCGATCTTGGGCGCAGCATCCAATTCAGAGCCATCAGCCTGGGTTGTGGTGATCACTTAGAGAAGAGCCTTGAGGAGAGAGCATCCTTTGCTTTTCATTTTCCGTTGTTTTAAAACGATGAAGAATTTGCCCCATGCTCCTCTTGTTGAGAGCTATGCAAACACAAATGACTCCATGCCCTTGGAGTTGAGAAAACAGGTTTTCTTTCCCATTCCTTGGAGCAATTAGCTATGTACAGCTATTACCACTAAATGTGACACGTTAATCCAAAGACCACTGCTAAGTCCAGAACAGAATCGCAGTGGCATGTGAGTAAGAGAACCAGGTCATTCAGAGTCTGCTGGAGGCCCCATAGTGTGGGGAGACTCTCAAACCTGTGGCTCTAAATCCAGATTTTACCCCTCCTCAATTTCCTTCTGGTTAGCCTTGAATGCAGAATGGAATTCAGAGCAGCTGCCTGGATAAGCCTGGCAATAATCATCTCAAGTCAGCCTCCTTGGCAGTGTATTCACAACCTGCTGCCTTACAATGCTGCTCTAGCCTTGATGTCTAGAGAGCCTGGCGCTCTCCTTTTTCTTTTCTAATACTTACTCTTTGCCTCAGTACACCTGCTTCAGAACCCTGGACTGTGTCAGGTCAAGGGCAGGCAGTGGTAGACTGCCTCCAAAAGCTCCTGATGCTTAGGCTTAGCCTGCAGTTTCAGAGGCCACCCAGCCACCTGCTTAGCAGGTGAGCCCTGAGCCCTGCCTGGCAGGGCACAATGCCCACAGATCTGAGGCTCTTGAAAGAGTTCCTCACCTGTGGGCAACATCATCGTAAGCTGAGTCACCTGGCAGAGTCAAAACTGTATGTGGGATAAGGCTTAAAGGCTCACCAGGTCACCAAAAACGTCAACCGTTTGACTCTAAAAGCCAGCGGTGGCACAAAACAACTTGCCATAAGTCACCAAATAAACACCAGTGGCCACATCCAGTACAGCATCTGCCAGAAGCACCAGTCTTCAAGGGTTATTTTGTTTCCCAAATACCATGTCCAAGAGTCAATCTGCCAGATGTTGGGGGTGGGGGAGGGAGGGGGAGGATAACTAAGACCCTCTCCTCTCACCAGGGTTCTGAACCAATTTGAGAATTTGAAACAAAGGAGCAAGGCAGAGGGAGACAAAACTCTCACTTTTATTACTGATAAAGCGAACTTGGGGAGTACATCTTACGACTGTGGACAGGTGAGCATCCTAATACTAAACTCAGAATCAGAAGCCTTTCCACCAGCAGATGATGGGGGCAGCCCTCCCCACAGAGGAGTGGAGCTTTCCTGGGAAGGACAGCAAAACACATGCTGTCTGTGGGGAGCCCGCTGCCCAAAGAGCCAAAGGCTGGGGCTGGGCGACCCCTGCCCAGTTTTCCCTTCTGCGTTTGCCATTCTAATCCCTGATTCCTGCACCCAAGAGAACTGTGTGCGAGCAATCAAATCGAGACCAGGAGCTCTTGGAAGCCCACCCAGATGGAAGAAAACATCAGGAACCAGGAGGAAATTCCCTCCACAGCCAGCACCCCAACACACACACACACCCAACAGCTCCTTCCAGAAGTCACAGTGGGAGGTCAGACATTTGCTACAGAGATGGAAGCCATTCCTAGTTCTCATAGCTCAGTGCTCAGTTTGGCAATCAACAACCACGTCATTGCAGCTTGACGTGCGTTTCTACAGTCAGCATTAGCTAAGAGTCCTCTGTGTACCCGAACCCTGAGAGATTCTAAAGAGTTATTCCAAGAAGCACGTGGCTCCCTTCAGCCCCCATCCTCCATGGAAGGTGGGTGGGGTCAGTACCTACACTTCTGAAATTGAGAGAAGAGTTGGTGCCTCATCATCTCACCATAGGAAATGAGAAACCAACATCCTTGAGCTGAAGTTTGTCGTGAGCCGTCTGGGCCTTTCCAGAACCTTCCACATGATGCCGGTATTCTAGATATCCTGTCTGAAGAAAAAGTACGTTTCCTTCCCCCGTGTGCCCCTTTTCACCAGCGCAGGGGGAGGGCATCTGGTAACAAGACGGATGGGGGAGGGGATGACGTCATGGGCTCCCTCTGCGTCTTTGTCCCGGTGAAGAGCGTCCTCGGGCCCTGGCGGGTCTCTTTCAGGAAGCGTCTGTGGGAACCGGGAAGGGTGGGGCTGCCCTCCCCAGGCAGGACATTACTCTTCTTCCTCTTCCTGACCACGTTTCCAGCAGCAGTCGTGGTCCTTGCTCGGCTTCCTGTTGGGGAAAACCTTGGCTCTGCGCGGCCACCTGCTACCCCTGGCACACTGGGGACAGCAGAGTGTTCCGCGCTGCTGTGCAGCCCAGACTTACAGACCCCTGGACAATGGTTTCCGGGGCCTACGGCATCTAAAGCAAAGAAGGAGCCGTTCTTTGCGGGGGTGGACGGCGCAGGGAGCTGCTGCTGTGGCCAGTCACGTTCTGGGCCAGGACATCCCAGGCAAGAGCGAAGTGTGGGGATTCCGAGGGGGCCTGGGGTGGAGGAAGGACAAGGGGACATCATGGGACAGCTGTGCAGCCAGGATGGTGAGGGGGCTTCAGGGGAAAATGAGGGGGTCCGGCAGCCCTGTTAGTGTGGAGAGAGGCATGGGTGTTGCTGGACCCTTGCCTGGCCTCCGGGCTGATTCTCCTCAATCAGAAGACCACGAGCTGGTCACGCTGTGCTGGTGGCAGAGGTGACGAAGGTGTGGCTCCTGACTTCCAGACGTGCTCAGGCCAGGAGGCTGGTTTCTTCAGACCCTCCTTGATCCAGAGGAAGAAAAAGGCAGAGTAAAAGCAGGTGCCCCAGGGCTCTTAGACCTCGGGGAGCAGTCATTTCAGGGCGAGCCCGGGAATCTGTGTTTTATCCAGTGTTTCTGGTGTGCAGTGAGGTCGGAGGCATGGGTGAGTGGGACAGCCAGAGGTCAGGGGCCGCAGCAGAGTGGGACAAGTGCTGTGGTTGTGAGCCTGGGTGACTCTGAGGGCAAAGCAGCCATACCGACGTGGAAGACTCAGGGGTGGGCTTGGGGAGTTTCACTCAGGGATCCCCTGGCTCCGTCTCCCTACTTCCTCATGTGGCTCCATCTCACCTGGGTGCCTGATAACAGCAGCTGTGCAGGGCCCTCTGTATCTGAGTTGGAGCAGTTGGCTGTGCTTCTGGCCACGAGGCCTGTGTCTCCCACCCTGGACTTCCAATTCGCCGCCTGGGGATGGGTGGCTCCTGTCTACAGGACCTCCGATATGTGGCAGCAGGAATGACCAAGCATCACAGAAGAGCCCTGCCTGGGGGCCTCAGTCATTCTCTACAGTTTCCAGAGCTGATCTTTTGCTTTCAGCATTCCTGTGGTTATCGCGGCCACCTCATCCTGGGACCGGAGCCGAGGTGCCTTCTGCTGGTCCTGATAGATCCCCACCCGGAATCCCTACCGCCCCTCATTGCCAGCCCAGCCCGTCTCCTACATCTGCACACATCGTTCCCCTAGAGCGGATTCAGGGCAAATGCACGGCCATGTTCCCGCCTCCTAACTCCATCCCCTGATGGAGCCCAAGGGACACGGGACCATCCGCAAGACCCCTGCCTAATCGTTCAACCTCAAGGCCAAGACCACGTTCCAGGTTTGAGTACCTGGCTCCCCTGCTGTGCTTCCTTGATGCCCCCTGACCCCCACAGGGGTGTCCCCAAGAGAACAGGTTCAGCCTGTCTTTGCGACTCTAAGGGTCACGGGAGCTGAGAGACTGTGGAAGGCCTCTTTGTCCTTTTCTCTAAAGTGTAGGTACTGTTGCCCCCTGAGCAGCCCTCCCCTGAACCCCCGCAGAGCCCAGCTAGGCCCTCTGGGGCAGAGGGAGCTGCCCATGGCAGGGGGAGCCCCTGCTCCAGTGAGGAAGGAGGGAGGGAGGTCTATCGCCAGGAGGATCTGGACTTGTCCCCCTCCAGTGAGAGCGCACTGTACCCCAGCTGCACGCCTGAACCCCCCCTGAGATTGAGCACAGAGAGTAAAGCCACGGCTTCCTCCCCTCACACCCTCTCAGATCCCCATCCTTCGTCTCTACCTTCTCTCCATCTGCCACGATGCCACAGTTTTTCTATGGTGTGGAAAAGTCAAAAGAATAAGCAAAGGAGAGGAGTTTCGACTAAGTGAATATGTAAAAAATGTATTCCGCACACACTGATGCTTTTTAGTACAAAGGAAGCTTTCTTTAAAAAATTATGATGATGATGGAGAGATTTGGGGAAATTGCCTGCCTTCTGCAAAAACAACCTTGATCTTACTAGATAGGGTGTATCGGGGGATGAGGAAAAAAAAGAGTGAAATCAGGTCGCGGATGGTTCCATCTATCATCATTTGATGGTTCCAGCAAATAATAGCAGAGGGCTCAGCCGACCTGCAATTAATTCAATCATAGTACCACCCAGGCCGAATGAATATAGATTACCACAGAATTCTAGAACCCTCTGTGACGGGCCCCTCCCACAGCTTGAACACCATCATTGGTCTCTAACCAACGTGCACCTGACATCTTGACCAGTAGGGGGCATATGTGAGCAGTGTACTCCGTGTGAGACACACGGGTTCCACCTACTCAGTCCCAGGCAGCTCCAACCAGCTTACAAGGAGAAAAAAGAATTAGGTCACTGGAATCAGTTCATTTTCCCCAAGGTTTTGAGCATTGACATGACTGTGAATTTTTATTAAATTCTTTTAATCAACTTTCCTCATCTGCAAAAGCTGATATAATTCTGTTGATGGGAACACTCAGACGTTCATAATAGTTTTCATATGTTGTAAACAAATTGTTTATCTAGACAGCTCTTTGGAAAAACAATGGCCCAAAAGCTGTTCCAATTTAGGCGAGAAAATAAACTGGGAAAAGAAAAGTAAATTCACAGGTACCTGCCCTACCTCCACACACAGAATTTTTCTTTTTTTTTTTTTCTTTTTTTTTTTTTTTTTTTTTTTTTTTGGCTGTGCCCACAGCATGTGGAAGTTCCCCAGCCAGGGCTTGAATCTACACCACAGCAGCGATCCCAGCCACAGCAGTGACCATGCCAGATCCTTAACCCACTGAGTCACAGGGGACATCCCAGACTCATTTTTAAATATTGAAAAATTAGACCTGACTTCTTTAAGTGAAAAATGAAGACTCACACAAACAAAGCTCCTCTGTGAAGGAGACTGGCACGTCTGTCTTACTGACCGTTCTCTTCTATCGATGGGCTCTGCGCAGAGCCCTCGTTTTTGTTTTTGCTGTTGTGTGCCTTTTCTCGTCTCATCTCCCCAACTTTCCCTGGGCCTCCAGGGAGGAGTGAAGGATGCACCTGTGGGTGGAGAACGAAGCAAAGGCGGGTGGAACTGCCCGGACCTGTCTGCCAGGGTGTGGCAACATCACAGGTGGACGGGATCTGCCTGGCAGTGGCAACCTGACCTGGCTGTCCACCCCTCCCGGTCACCCACCAGGGCCACGGCCACCCGGGGGACGTGCTGTCAGCCACCATGGTGGGGGCTCTGGTCAGAGGATGGAGGACTCGGAGCTCTCCTCGAAGGGCAGAATCCAGACTTCTCATCCCCCAGAGCCAAGATGGGATTCAGACTCGAGGTATGTCTGCCGGGGCTGTTTCTCTTAAAGGGTTCGGGAAGGTGAGAATGCGCTTACACGTAGAATGGACAAATCTAGAGTCTGTTGTTCCTCTCAGCTTATTATAAATTAGGGCTGACTCATTTGTGGGAGGGCTATTTTTCCTTTTCCTAGGCAAAGACATAAGGACCTTCAGTGTTCACACAGGAGAAGGTCATTCTCCCACCTTATTTTCCTTCAAGAGCTTTTATTTTAAGACGTCACCCTTGGTTCTGTGATATGTGTCGCTGTCGCGTAAGACAGAAAAGGTTCACTGGCTTTTCGCAGATTCTAGTCTAAAGCCTAACACGGTGTTACCTCTGGTATGGGAATTGGTAAAAGTCATGAGTTTCTGGGTTTCCCTCTTAATTATTTTTATTTTCTGTTACTATTGTTTTGAGGCAGAAGTAGAACAAGTGACCAAAATGTAGCTGTCTGATTAACTCAAGAGGTTACAGTGGCCTTTTCTAGAAGAAATTTGCATTGGAATGAAAACCTTTGGGAATTCTTGACCTCATCCTACTCTGTCTAGACCTTGGACTTCTTAACGATCTTACCTAGAAGGGACCCCTTTGGTCTTCTTGGTGGTTGACCCAGGAGAAGAGCACAGAGCCAGAAGCAGGGGGGAGCCCAGAAGGAACCAAGTCCCAGGGGCTTTCTGAGCTGGCCTGCTGCCCCTCCAAGGGATTCTCTCTGACCCAGAGTCCTGAGAGTTTCCCAAGCAGTAAATGCTCACTGTTCTTTTCTTTCAACAAATATGTATTGGAAGCCAGTAGGCACCTGCTATTTTTCTGGAGGCCACCTTGCTCTGGTCTCTAGCTAACCAGAGGCATGAAAACTAAATGCTGTGATTGGTTCTGTCCTGATGGTGGTTTCCAACCAGACTTTTCAGGCTGACCATGTTCAAGAGGAATCAACCCAAGACACTCTTGTGAAAATGGTCTGATACGTCTATTCCTGGCCAGAGAGTCCGTTGTTATTTAACCAGGAGGAAGGCGCCGCGGTGTTCTAAACTGCCCAGAGCGAGATTACTGTTGACATCGTCCGTTCAGCAAGGCCTGTGAATCATAGTATTTCAAACATTGAGCCCCTGGTTCTGCTCCTAGTACGACCATTTAGCAATCCTGAGAGCTTTACAAGGTGACAAAGTAATATGCTAACATGCGAGGGATTTTTGAATAGCTTTATTGAGATATAATATACATGCCATACAATTCCCCATTTAAAGGGTACAATTCAATGGTGTCTGGAACAGCACAGTGTTCATTTTTTTAAGCTGCGGAAAAATCTATAGAAGATGTGTCATTTTAGCTATTTTAAAGTGCAGGGTTCAGTGGCATTGATCACATTTAAAATCATGGGCCATGATCACGACTATCTTTCAAAACTTTTTCGTCACCCCAAACAGAAGTTCTGTCCCCATAGACTCCTCCTTCTCCCCCGGCCCCACCTTTAGGAACCTCTAATCTACTTCTTGTCTGGAAGTGTGTCCTTAGTCTAGGTATTTCAGATAAAGAGAATCATACGATATTTTTTTCCTTTCGGGTCTGGCTTGTTTCACTTAGCAAGATGTTTTAAAGATTTATCCCCTTCATGGATCAGAACTTGCTTTCTTTTTATGGCTGAAGGGATAGTATGTTTTAATGATCTTCTATTTGATTCTCCCTCCCCTTAGTATACCTTATTTTCTGACCTGATCATGAAGGAATCTTCAGGTATTTTTCAGTCTATTGGTATTTTTAAATTTACTTACTGTCTGAAGAAACTCTTAGGAAGGTGTTTATTTTCAGTTAGCTCTTTAAAGGCAGGGGCCCTGGAGTCGTCTTTTTCAAAAATATTTTTGCCCGTAATGTCTAGTCCAGGTCCTGATTTAAAGTAATTATTCAAGGGAGTTCCCTTGGCTCAGTGGTTAACCAATCCAACTAGGAACTATGAGGTTGTGGGTTCGATCCCTGGCCTTGCTCAGTGGGTTAAGGATCCCGCGTTGCCATGAGCTGTGGTGTAGGTTGCAGACGCGGCTCGGATCCCCGCGTTGCTGTGGCTCTGGCGTAGGCCGGCAGCTATGGATTCAATTCGACCCCTAGCCTGGGAACCTCCATATGCCGCAGGAGCAGCCCAAGAAATGGCAAAAAGACAAAAATAAATAAATAAATAAATAAAGTAATTATTCAACACACTTACCTCGAGATGGACAGGTGACTAGTTCATAAGGTTTTACTTTTAGGTACCAGGAAAGCGATTTTGAAATAAAAAAAAATATGATCTTTATGCTTGAGTTTTTTATTCTCTGGAGCAAGGATATTTTCTTTGGGCATAAAAATTCTTAACTGCATTTATTTCACACTCCATAGAATCACTAAGATATCAAGAGTAGATGTGTTATGTAACATAAATATTTAACGGTGACATGTCAGGAGATGACTCAGGAAATCTGACAATGCCTGGTTCATACTAGTTTAGAGAATATTTGGAGATGTTTTTTAGGGAGGGTGGTCAGAGGATCCCAGCTGCTAAGCAGTGTGATGTGAATCAAGTCTTTTCATCTCGTAACTGCTCCTGACGCTGTCTGCCTGGTTATTCTTTCCCAGTGCTGGGCTCGGGGATTGGGAACCGTCAAACTGAAACAGAAGCTTCTCAAGTTGGAGATGCCCTTTGACCTCTTACTGGATTAAGAAACCTGTAGGCAAGGGTGGATTTGGGTGATTCAATGTGTTCATCTTTTTTTTTTTTTTTTTTAGTGATTTCTTAAAAAAATTAAAGCATAGTTGATTTACAGTGCTGTGCCCAAAGCGTTCATCTTTAAATACAAAATGTAGGAGTTCCCTGGTGGCCTAGTGAGTTAAGGATCTGGCATTGTCACTGCTGTGGCACAGGTTCATTCCCTGGCCCGGGAACGTCCTCATTCTATGAGCACAACCAAAAATAAAATAAAAAATAAATACAAGATGTAACTATGTTTCTGCCACGTCTGTCCAGATAAGTAAGGACGGATGTGTGTGATGTGTGGCAGCCCACCACGTAGCATCCTAAAACATGCTCTTATTGTGCTTTGACTCTTTCAAAACTTGTGAAAGTCGTGAGAGGAAAGATGAGGAATGCAAAAGGAAGCCTTTGATGACTTGGAAATAAACCATCAAAGGATACCTTTGCTGTAAATGATTCTCCATCCACTTTCTCAGTACCTAACCAAGAACAAACGTTTGCACATTTTAGTTTTTTAAATTCATTTTCTTGAAGTATAGTTGATTTACAGTGTTGTGTTAATTTCTGCTATATAGCAAAGTGATTCGGTTATACATATCATATTCTTTTTCATATTCCTTTCCTTTGTGATTTGTCATAGGATGTTGACTCTAGGTCCCTGTGCTATACAGGAGGACCTTGTTGTTTATCTGTTCTACGTATAATAGTTTGCACCTGCTAATTCCAGACTGCCACCCCATCCTCCCCTGCCTTTCCTCCCCCTGGGCCACCACGAAGGGTACTCTCGCTGTCTGTGAGTCTGTTTCCATCACGTAGATAAGTTAATTTGCATTTGCACATTTTAAACTGCAACTGAGTTACTTGCTTTGTTGAGTGAAATCATGTCCACTTTAGTACATGCACTGTTTCAGAAATTCTGTTCTTCTATGAAGCTCCTGTGCATGCATGCAAGACTTGGTTGCATCTCCCATTTGCAGCGTGGCAGAGGCAACTCAATCCATTCGCTTGCCCCGTGGTCCTCCCTCCTTATCTAGCTGGCAAGCCCAGTTAGAGCTCCGTGGCTTGATACTCTCTAATTCCACCATGCCCAGCATCCTATGTGAGGTAGGCATTCGGAGATTCAATGACTCTTTGGTAGCAGGGCCTTCGGAAGCATGAACTGCAAAATGTACCAAGTAAGGAGCCTGGTTTTCATAGACGGCCTATATAATCTATCTTGATGCCTTGTAAGTCGTACCAGGTACTTAAGGTATTACTGCTTTTCACATTTCAAAGGCATACAGACTACCATTGGCCTCAATATAAAATAATAATTTCTGACTGCAGGACTCTACACCCTGTAGTCAAAAAGAAAGCCCTTCCTTCCTCATTTCTCAGTGACAGCCTGTAATCATCTTCGAGTCATTTTTAAGATTCTTTCTAAACCATCATTTCCTTCACTCTGTCGGCTGGGGAGCAGCTTCTCCTTGTATGAATGGAATGGTTCTCATTCCTTCCCAAGCTCAGCCACCCATCTGGGGAAAAGAGGTAGCTGTAAATCTCAGCCAACTTTCTTTTTCAACAATTATGCTGGGAGCAAAGTCTAACGATAAAGTCACCACCAGATATTTATTGAGGACCTGGGAGAAGTTTCACGTAACCATTAAAGAGAATATGAGTTCTACCCAAACCTGATTTCCCTGTTCCGTTCCAGCCCAGGCTTGAAGGAGCAGGGATCAGGGATGGATCTGGGTTAAGGTCCATCTAGAACCTGGCCCACCTCCCTCTTTAGGACTAAGAGAAGGTTGAAGTAGCCTGGTTAGGCTTCTGTAAATTGCAACTAGAATATTTAACCTTACCCCATACATGGCCTAGGAACTTGAGGCAACAACAAAATGAACACTGAGAAATAGCACATCATGGCTTGGTGTTTGTTCTTTTGTTTTGTTTTGTTTTTTCTTCTTAGGGCCACGCCTGTGGCATATGGAAGTTCTCAGGCTAGGGGTCAAATCAGAACTGCACTTGACAGCTTACACCACGGCCACAGTGACTCCAGATCCAAGCTGCATCTGCGACCCACTGAGCAAGGCCAGGGATTGAACCCGCATCCTCATGGATCCTAATCGGATTCTTAACCAGCTGAGCCACAATGGCAACTCCTGTGTGTGTGTGTGTGTCTGTGTGTGTGTATGTGTGTATGGTTTATTTGTCAATTAAAATTGTTTTATCTTTGTAAACCAAATCAAAATACATTTTATCATGAATGATGACTAAATATGACAATAGTGTTTTAAAATAATATACTGTATCTGTCATGTTGCATGATGGAGTTTAATAGCCACTTGTACTCTGACCTATACTAATCTTGCTTAGTTTAGATGAGCCTAGTGGCTTTGTGGCACAATGGTAGCCGGTCTGACTCCAGATGAGCTATATATCCCCTTTCCTGCATTTCCTCATAATTAACTATGTAATTACTATTTGATAAGAGCCCTTTACTTAAATTAGAATAATCATAGGGCTTATGAGTCAATAAATATTCACTGAGCAACTGCTTATGTGTAAGACTAATGGGCATGCTAGAAAGGTAAAGAATTACTAAGGCTTTTCCTTTTTTTAAATTGAGGTACAATGGACATATTATTAGTTTCAGGTGTACCGCATAATGATATGATATTGTATATATCATGAAATGATCACCGCAATTAGTCTTGTTAACATCCATTACCACACACAGTTACAGAATTTTTTTTCTCATGGTGACAACTTTTAAGATCTATCTGAGACTTACCCTTGACCCCCAGAGAGTGTTTGTGATCTAGAGAAAACAATATAAAGAAAATTGGCAAAGGAGCCTGCTCTGGCACAAAGGGATCAGTGGCATCTTGGGAGGGCTGGGACACAGGTTCGATCCCTAGCCTGGCATAGTCCATGGGTTAAGAATCCGGCACTGCTGCAGCTGCAGCTCAGGCTGCAACTGTAGCTTGGATCTGATCCCCCGCCCAGGAACTCTGTATGCTGCAGGGTGGCCAAACAAAGTGAAAGGAAATGCAGCAAATGTAATAAGAATAAACAGAATTAAATAAGTGGTAAATGGATATAGAAAGAAGAAATGATTCATTTTAAGAGAGAATATCGTTGCCCATGTAAGGAGAACTTGAGTTGGGCCCTCCAAACCATTGAAGATGCTTCAGTCGATATTTGCTCTTGTTACACTTTCAGCCTTTTTTCATTCATGAAGGTTCTACTGAGTCACACTGAAGGCTTGAAATTAATTTAGTTCTACCGTTGGGGGCAATTAGAGTATAGAAGCAAATTCAAAGGCCCTGAGTGCATTGTGAGTTCTGTACTCAGAGAACAGTGGGAAGAGCATCCCAAGGGCGGGTACAACCTGAGCAAAGGCCCAGAGCTATGAAGAGTGAGTGGTATTTGTGGGGAATGTTGAGTGGTCCAATATGGCTCTAGGACTTGGCCAGACCCTGGACAGGCTAACTGCCAAGACAGGGAGTGGACTTGATCTGTAGACCATAGGGAATCTATCAAGCTTTCCTGGTGGAATTTAGCAAGATATACTAGGGAGGCCATTATAAGAATTCAGTCCAGGGGTTCCCATCGTGGCTCAGTGGAAATGAATCTGACTATTATCCATGAGGACACAGGCTTGATCCCTGGCCTCGTGCGGTGGGTTAGGATCCAGTGTTGCCATGAGCTGTGGTGTAGGTCACAGACGTGGCTTGGATCTGGTATTACTGTGGCTGTGGCATAGGCCAGCAGGTACAGCTCTGATTTGACCCCTAGCCTGGGAACCTCCATGTGCCGCAGGTATAGCTCTAAAAAACTATGTAACATATACAGTTATCATCTATATATGATATATACACATATCACTGTCATCCTCAGTGTCACCAATTTGAGGACATTCTTAGCACTCAGAGCAAGAAAAATGAAAGTCATTTTTAAAAAATTCAGGCAAGAGTTCCCTTCATGGCACAGTGGTTAACGAATCCAACTAGGAACCATGAGATTGCAGGTTCAATCCCTGGCCATGCTCAGTGGGTTAAGGATCTGGTGTTGCTGTGAGCTGTGTTGTAAGTCCCAGATGTGGCTCAGATCCCGAGTTGCTGTGGCTCCAGCGTAGGCCGGTGGCTATAGCTCGGATTAGACCCCTAGCCTGGGAATCTCCATATGCCGTGGGAGCAGCTCAAGAAAAGGCAAAAAGACAAAAAAAGACAAAAAAACAAAATTCAAAACTGTGAAAGTGACAGTAAGGAGAGGAAGGATGGCAAGAAGGGACATAGACTTAACTGATTTTGTGTTACGGCCTATGTAAAAGTTGTTGTGGCTATTGTGCATTAAGCTCTGTTATCCCAATTATTATACCCAGGGGATTTTAATTTGTGGAGGTGACTGAATGAGAACACAGAGAGACCAATGCCACTTAAAGAAGATTTTATTATTTACATTTCCCAAGAGACGGGTCCTGGCATGCCACGCAGGGCCACATGGGGCAGTACCGGTGTTGGTCAGAAAACAGAAAGAAGTGAGGGGAAGGCCTAGGCCAAAACTTTACTGGGACTTCTGCAGGGTTGCCCGTGCAGGGCAGGGCCGGATCAGGACTGACTAATATGAATAATTCCTGGGGGCGCTGGGGCACAGGGGTTTCCCTTAGTGGTCTGGTACCTGGCCCTGGGGTTTTGTGTGAGTTAGAGAAGGGCGTGGTTCAGAGCTTGGGCACCGGATCTCAGGGAAATGTCAACAACTTTGGCTGTTAATTTGGTCCTGCAGTGAATGGCTACTAAAAAGATGAAGACAGAATCTAAGAAAGCATGAGTTTGAAAATCTCTGTCTGTATCAGGATGCTGAGCCAAATGCTGTATGTGCATTATCGCCTTTGGTCTCTCCGCCACCTGTAGTAGGTGCCACATCACCCCCACTTTGCACCTGAAGCAACTGAGACCCAGAAGGGTTCGACAGTTTACCCAGGTTCCTTTAGGTCATGATTTTTCCAGCCAGATTCAACCCTTGTCATCATCAGCTCCAGCCGCTGCCACTAAGCTCCCACATGGCCTTCTCCACTTGGTTATTCCTCCCTCAGGGCTCAGGATGCGAGACTAGTCCTGCTGCAAAAGGAGTGTTGGAACTTCCCCAGAGTTCTCTGGACTGGAGACCTGAGGTCGGTTCATGTGGTTCACTGGCTCTCTCTCTCTCTCTAAGTCTTTCTGATTCTACCTGCTTCATCAGAATAGTGGGGAGGTGTATTTGCATACTGGCAGCCTACCATTCAGCATGTTATAATAAGCAAATAAATAAAAATGTATCGCTTAAGGACTGTCTCCTCCCTTCCTGGAAACTGATTCTCAACTTTTGGCTCTTTTCTCTCTGATCTTTTTAACTCTGAGACTTGGAAGCTTTCATGTCAGCAAACAAAGCCCTTGGCAGACTCTTTTCTCCCCTGTGTCGTGAGCCAATGATCCAAACTGCCTCGGGAAGCATCTCTGAATTCCCTGGAATAGACTCTGAGGTCCTGCATCAGTAACGACCCCGTTTGGTCACTGTCCAGCACAATTCCTTGGATGGGCCAACCTCTCCCCATGCGGTCTGTCTCTTCACAACTGCCATGGCTTTGTTTTCTAACACTTGGCTGCCTTCTCACACGCGCTCTCCACGCATCTTCATGCATCACGTCCACGAAGAGCCAGCTCGGTGCTCAGCCTCTGCAGGAAGGTGTCCAGAGCACTCGTAAATCACACAACCACATCCGTGAAGCATCTACTTTGCACAAAGCCGTGAGGGGATCTCAGGGCGCTTGGGACTGGCTTGAGAGGCAGGGAAAATGGTCAAGGGGCAAATAACACTTCGGAAACTGAAGGCCATGGCACAGGAGAGTTTAGAGGTTATTCCCCACCAAATCGGTACTGCTTTGTATGTAGTTACTGCTTCGCGCATCCTCATCTTTCTGTGTGGTCCCGAATGGTTTACCTGGGGGCTTTCACTCTTGAACTGGACTGTGAGCCATCAGAGAGAAACATTGCAAGTCTAGTTTATAAGAGCCATTGCAGAAGGAACATGGCAGCAAGTCTTGTTTTCTGCCATTAATTCAGTTATGTGGGTGGGGGGCGATAAATTAAAAGTTTGGGGCGTTCCTGTCTTGGTGCAGCAGAAACAAATCTCCCTAGGAACCATGCAGTTGCGGGTTCAATCCCTGGCCTCACTCAGTGGGTTAAGGAGCCGGCGTTGCCATGGGCTGTGATGTAGGTCGCAGACGCAGCTCTGATCTGGCATTGCTGTGGCTCTGGCGTAGGCCAGCGGCTACAGCTCCGAATGGTCCCCTAGCCTGGGAACTTCCCATGTGCCAAGGGTGCAGCCCTACAAAGACCAAAAAAAAAAAAAAAAAAAAAAGAGTTTGGGATTGACATATACACACTGCTGCATATAAAATAGGCAAACGGCAAGGACTTCCTGTATAGCACTGGGAACTATATTTAAGTATCTTTTAATAACCTATAATGGAAAAGCATCTGAGGAGTTCCTGTTGTGGCTCAGTGGTTAATGAATCCGACTAGGAACCATGAGGTTTCAGGTTCAATCCCTGTCCTTGCTCGGTGGGTTAAGGATCTGGCGTTGCCGTGAGCGGTGGTGTAGGTCGCAGACGCAGCTTGGATCCCAAGTTGCTGTGGCTGTGGTGTAGGCCGGCGGCTACAGCTCTGATTCAACCCCTAGCCTGGGAACCTCCACATGCTGTGGGTGCAGCCCTAGAAATGGCAAAAAGACCAAAAAAAAAAAAAAAAATTTAGAAAAGAATCTGAAAAAGACTCTCTCTCTCTCTCCCCTCTCTCTCTTTGTATACAGTAAAGCCGAATCGCTTTGCTCTACACCTGCAACTAACACAACATTGTAAATTTTTAAAATTCAATTTTTAAAATCATGCTTTTTAAAGTATAAATTTTTCGTATTTGTATATTAGCGAAAACATAAAACTACAACTTGTAACCTCAAAAAAAGGGTACGTGGCACAGACTGAACATGTGTAATGCTCTGGTCCTCCTGACTGAGTGAGTCCCATCTGTCAGCGGCTATTCTAGTCGATTCCTGGGAACTGGAGCTGCCTGATGCTTGTAAGTCGTCACTTCCCTTAATCTTCGACTCTAGTAAGTTCTTACGAAACCGAAGTTTAAAAACGTCAGTCTAAGTTTTGCTCTGGAATCCTCAAGTCGTCGGTATTTTATGATTTTTCCATTGACATTTTAACAGCCAGCAATGGCTTTAAAAAGAATTGGGAAAATGCATCTGTCGGTCTCTCTATTGGAGTTTCTGTTGTGTTTTTGTTTCCATGTGAACTTTATTTTTTCAGAAGTTTATAGGCCTTTTGCTCCGTGGCAAGATTCAGCAACAAGTTTCCGTTCCAAAGAACAGTATTTGTCCTAGGAGAAAATCGCCTCTGCTTTCCATTTTCTTTACAAAGAAGTTTCTCAGTGCTTTATGCTTCTAGAACTTGAATTTAGTTTGATGTCTTCACCAATGTAATTTTTTTCATATTTGATCCTTTTGAAAAAGTTCTTAAAAGCCGCAGGTATACATAGCACATTATCCTTTGGGTATGGTTTTTGGGTTTGGTGGTTTTTTGGTGTTTTTATTTTGTGTTTTGTTTTGTTGATGCTGAGTTGCCTTTCCTTGGTCTTAGTTTGAGATAAGGGTGTAGAATATATTAGAAATTCACTAGAAATATAGCTCTGATCTATAGACCAGCATTCTAGATTGCCTAGTCTCCTTTCCTTGAAATATTAAGTACACGGCAATGGTTAGGAAAATAAATCTGGATGGAATATTGGCTCTTGCACTTCCACTCATGTCACTTTGACTTGTGATATTTCTCGCTTAAGCCTCAAATTGCCCATCTTTGAAATGGGAGCAATTAAATACTTATAAAACCTTATATATATATTTTTTTAACATTCTGCATTACTGGTTTTGTTTTTTTAAGTTGACAGTCTTATTTGGGGTTAGCAGAAAATTGCGATTCAGGGTCTGCAACCGTAGTGAGCCACATGCAAGTTCCTGGAGACCTAGTAATTCTTATAAGAATTGCCAAATGTTCATGCAGGGCCGAACAAACACAAGCTCACCAACATCCATGATTCTTGTTTTGTAGATTAGCAGTAAGGTGTCTGAGCTGAAAGTTTCTATCAGGAACTCTATCTGGCTGTTGAAGTTTTCTTGAAAACAAAAATGTGCCCTCCCACCCCGAATGGAAGTGATTTTGTGTGAAAATATCTGTAAAGTGACCAGAGCTGCTTATCGAAATTACTCTAGTCAGGAAGAAAGAGGAAGGGGGAAAAAGAGACACCAACATCCAATGCTTTCACTGACAGGTGGAATCTGAAAAAAGGACGCAATGAACTTCTTTGCAGAACAGATACTGACTCACAGACTTTGAAAAACTTACAGTTTCCAAAGGAGACAGGTCGGGGGGATAGGGGATGCGCTGGGGGTGTGGGATGGAAATGCTATAAAATTGGGTTGTGATGATCATTGTACAACTATAAATGTAATACATTCATTGAGTAATAAAAAATAAATAAAATTTAAAAATTAAAATAAAAAAACAAATTAGGAAGAAAGAGGAAGGGGGAAAAAGGCCATTAAAATAGTAATTCAAATTTAGAAACTTCACCTTAAAAATATTAATTTATCATTTTCTTGACCACTTTCACAGCATAGGCAAACGAATCTGGGTTGCTCTTTATGTCAGAAGTTATGGAGAGAGGGCAGAAGCCTGGTTTTTGCCTCCAGTTGGGTCCAAAGCCTTGGCTATATATCAAGGTTGTAACGAGGGAGAATTTAGATCACAGAGAATATTTTAGAATGTTTTCCCTCTGTAAACATTTTTAAAAGCCCATATATCTTTAAAATTATATCTTTGATAGCTTAAGTTGAAAGTCGAGGGAGCCTTGCAGTGGAATTCACGCTAAAACCCAGAGACGGAAGGTAAAGCCGCTGGCGAGGTGAGCAGGGCGCTGTGTGTGTGAAGTCTTTCCCCCGCTCTCCCGAAGCCCTGAGCCACTTTAAGGCCTGCGGTGATGACAGGCTGCTAGCTCTGACAAAAATCTGCAGTTTTCATTTGAAATCAGAGGATGACATTGAAACTCTTCTTAATCTTGCATTAAACACATTTGACTGTCTAGTCACACAGACACACACACACACACACACACACACACACATACACGAATGCTCACACACCTCCCCCTACTTCCAGCAGCACTGGTGCTGGGGCCAGGGCTCTGTTTTTGTTCAGCCCCATCAATCTCACTGCCTGGGTATGTTTCTGAACGAGAGCCTCTCTATGCAAAATGCACGAAGGGACTTTTAGCCAGCCAGAATTTGAAAAATGAATCGCTGATTCATGAACATTCTCTTACAAGTGCTTTCTAGGTCCAGAGATATAAGACATTGTCTGTGCAGAGGACAAAACCTCAAGGTAAGTACTCTGTGTGTGTGAAGACTGAGTCCCCTGGTGCTCTGAACAGTGGCTTCAGAAACCAACTTGAAAACTGCTACGGAAGTGGTTTTCTCTTTACTTGTGAATAAATGCTTAAATAGAAGACTTTATTGTCTTTCCAAGAATAAAATTATGTTCGAACTACCAAGAAAATAAGCAGAGCGTACACTATGGCCAACAAAAAATATCTTGGTTTTGATTATTTGGGTGAGTTCTAATTATATATGTATGGGTGTATAGACATATATATTGCACTAAATGTTGCTAGAGACTGTGGAAATCATGTTACTCTCAGGCGTACTTTTAGGTATGTGAATAGGGGTTCCCATGGTGGTGCAGCTGAAATGAACCCAGCTAGTATCCATGAGGACGCCGGTTCGATCCCTGGCCTTGCTCAGGGGGTTGAGGATCTGGCATCGCCCTGAGCTGCCATGTAGGTCTCAGATGCTGCTCGGATCCTGCGTTGCTGAGGCTGTGGTGTAGGCTGGCAGCTGCAGCTCCGATTTGACCCTTAGCCTGGGAACTTCTATACGCCTCAAGTGCTGCCACAAAACAATTAAATAAATAAATACATTTAAGCAATTAAATAAATAAATACATTTAAGCTCAAACAATATATATGATGATCTGATTCTGAAAGAGTAAAGATCCTTACAATATGTAAATTCTCCAGCTTAAAATTATGAATAAGGAGTTCCCACTATGGTAGAGTGGGTTAAGGATCTGACTGTAGAGGCTCAGGTTGTTGCTGTGGTGCAGGTTCGATCTCTGGCCCAGGAACTTCCATGTGCTGCAGGTACAGCCTTTAAAAAAATAATATATATATATATATATTATTTTATATATATATTATTTTATATATATGAGTAAAAGTAAATTTTCGATTACTTAGGCCTCGGGACAACTGGACATGCTGTAGGCACTGGGGAGAGAGCTGAACTCGGGTCAGGCCTCCAGCTCTCTAGCTGTGTGTCTCTGGCAGTTTCTTTCATTACTGCCTCGGTGTCCTCAGAATCTTGAAGGTGCCCCCAGCCCTTGAAGGAAAGAGTCCTGGGTGGAAAGGGCAGCCAGAGAGCAGGGAGATTTCAGGACACTCAACTGGGAAATTCGTCGAGATGCCTGGGCATTGGGGAAGTGGCACCAGTATGGTCCAGCACAAGCTTCTTCAATTTCAGGATCATGCCCAAGGCTGGCCCTGGAAGGGAGGGGCCCTGCTGCAAGAAATCTGCTGGGTCATTTAGAATTCAGGGGACCCCGGCCAGGGGTTGTCAGCTCTCTGTGTACCGGCAGACAAGCGTGGCTTCTCCACCCTCTGAAACATCCGTTTACTCTGGCTGGCTCGCTGTGGGGAGACTGACACACAGCTCCCACCGTGCGGGGGAAGATGCTGTGTTTTGGTTCCTAAAACCAGAGCAGCCTTTTTAGGGCAGAGAATCCAAAGTGTCACCACATCATTGCCTGCTCAGGAAAGTAGTTCTAGTTCCCTTTTTTTTGTCAGACCTGGAGAATCTACTTCTTAGGAACTTCTGAAGACATTTTATTCTTCTGATAGGCTGCTTGCTGCTGCTTTTTTTTTTTTTTTTTTTTTTTTTTTTCCTTTTTATGGCTGCACCAGCCGAATATGGAAATTCTCAGGACAGGGGTCAAATCAGAGCTACAGCTGCCAGCCTACACCACAGCTCACAGCAACACACTGGATCCTTAACCCACTGAGCAAGGACAGGGGTGGAACCCGAGTCCTCATGGATACTAGTCTGGTTCGTTACCACTGAGCCATGCCGGCTACTCCTGCTGCTGCTTTTTTTAATTTTATTTTTAATTTTAATTTTTTTATATTCAGCTGATGAGCAAATGTTGGCAGATCAGTTGTGAACTGCCTTGTTTTATATCATTTTTGAAAAACAGTTGCTAGTTAAGGAAGTTGTCACATTAATGATTTGACTCCCTAACTTCCTTAATATATTATGAAAATGGGATGCAGAGGAAACCACACCTAATTGACATATTCCAACTAATTGAAATATTCCACTTTAATACTTCGAGGTACATATATAAGAGAATAGAACATGGCCAAGGAAGAATATTTGGGGAACCTTTAAGGTGTTGATAAGATCAATTGATAACAAATACAGTAATGGGGGCTTTTAAAGATTACTCGGGGAAATGTAACAAAATTCAATTACTTCCTCCATGCCTCTCCAAGACAGACAATATAGAAAGTTCTAAAGCCCCTTATTTATCCTTTGTGTGTGTGTTTGGGAGGGGTCAGGATTTGTGGACAGTAAATCTTGGGTTCACCTCTCACTTTAAGAGGTTAGGAGTTCCCACTGTGGCACACTCGGTTAAGGACCTGACAACAATGGCTTGGTTCGATCTCAGTCCGGACTCAGTGGGTTCAAGGATCCAGTGTAGGTTGCAGCTGCAGCTCGGATTCAGTCACCGGCCTGGGAACTTCCATATGCCTCAGGTGCAGCCATAAAAAAAATTTTTTTAAATAAAAGAGGCCAAATGGCTTCACTCATAAGCGTTCATATGTCTAGATGATTTGGAAAACAGGTTAATCTGCTTATAATTGTTAAGCTCAGTCTCTGGAGAAGAATTTTTTTATGTTCTTCTTTCAAGGACAATCCCATTTATACAATTGATGTGCTTAACTTTTATCTTTTTCTTGCAGCTATTACCTATAAAGGCAAATTTCAAAGTAACCTCAGGTGACAGTAGTGGTGTTCACCACCTTTTACAGCTCTTTTTCATTTCTTCCCTTTGTTTCCATGTCCTGCGTGAGTAAAATGTAACATTCCTTAGTTGCTGTAAATCTCAGTACAGGCGAGATTGCCTGTACTCTGGACTGGCCCAGTGTCACTGTTCTGGTCTTGTCACTGTACCATGATAATTATGCAAAACGTTGGCCTTGGGGAACTGCATGAGGATACCGGAGACAGCTTTGTACTTTTTTTTTTTTTTGGTCTTTTTAGGGCCGTACCTGCAGCATATGGAGGTTCCCAGGCTAGGGGTCTAATCTGAGCTGTAGCTGCAGGCCTATGCCAGAGCCACACCAATGCAGGATCTGAGCCGCATCTGCAATCTACACCACAGCTCATCGCAACGCCGGATCCTTAACCCACTGAGCAAGGCCAGGGATCGAACCGGCAACCTCATAGTTCCTAGTCGGATTCGTTAACCACTGTGCCATGATGGGGATGGGAACTCCTGCCCAGGCTATTCTAATAAAATGCTTTGGTTCAGAAAGTGACTACCAGGTATTAAGTCCTGTACGGTTTTGTGGTTCACAGATAATTGCCTAGTAATTTAGATGTTCCATAAATGCTTCTTGACGTCCGTTGACCCTAAACCACCTTGCTAATGGGGAAGACAGACTTTTGGTGATGAGGTCTGTCTTCTTAGTCAGGTCATGCCCTTTGACCCTACCTACAAGTAAATGGGCCAGTTCCCAGACTCCCTTATATACTAGAAGCAATCATGCTGAGAGCTGGCTGACATCCTGTGAGCACCTAGTATGTGCCAGACTCCACCCTGCCCTACACTCATTAAATCCCTTCAGCTTTGGAAGACCCTGGGATGGCATAAAAATGAAGCCGTTTTAAAAGTGGCAAGTTTACACAATCATTAAATAAGGACCCAACCTTCTAAATAGTTGGATCGTAACGAAAGGCCATGGATTCTCTCAGCTAAACAAATAAACACGAAAGTTTCCTTTTGATTTAAAATGCAAACAAAAGAAAACTTTGAAATCATCTAATCATCCTTCTCTTCTGAGAATAAATACTGGCAATTGTCCATGACCCCTGCTTTCTGCTAACTCCTGCTCTGTTTAGCATGGCAAGAGCCAAATTTTAGATCACAAGTTTTGGTAAATAGCTCAGGGTGAGAGTAATATTTGCTGTCGGCGCTAAGCAGGTCTGCATTGTTTTAGATTGATTCTGTGCAGGGGTAGGTGGAGAGGGGTCAGAGGGAAGTTCCACTGTTATAATGAATCATGATGTAACTTGCCTGCCAGCAAGACGCTTCCAGGTGTCTCAGCTAAATTGTGGGAAGACAGCAATCCCCACCTGTGCTCAGGGCTGCTCCAGCAAGCTGCCCAGTCTCCCTTGGACTCTCCTGCTACAGAGCAGCTGGGATCCACTATTTATTGGGAGGATGCAAAGTGAGGAAAGCAGAAGCTCAGCCACTAACTAGGTCATTGATTCTTAAAACATGTTCCTAAGACCAGCAGCAACACCATCTGGGGGCATGTTAGAAATTCTCAGGCCTTGGAGTTCCCTGGGGGCACAGTGGGTTAAAAGTCCAGCATTGTCACTGCTGTGGCTCATGTCCCTGCTGTGTGGTGGGCGCCATGGGGGTAGTTTCTGATGCAGCCTCTCCTCCTGGCTTCTTACTGCATCCTCACATGGCCTTTGCTCTGTGCAGAGAAAGAGGTTTCTGTTGTCTTCCTTTCTTTGTTTCCAGTGTGCAGCACCGTAATTCAGCTGCTGTGTGCATTACAGAGTGATCACTCCCACGGCCTAGTCTCCATCAATCCCATACAGTTGATCCCCTTCGCTCATTTTACTCATCCCCCAACACCCCTCTTCTCTGGTCACCATGAATCTCAGCTCTGTATTTATGAGTTTGTTTTTGCTCTATTCTGTTTTTTTTTTCATTTGTTTTGTTTTATTTAGATTCCACATAGGAGTGAAATCATATGGTATTTGCCTCCTTCCTGATTTATTTCACGTAGTGTAATAACTTCAAAGTCCATCCATGCTGTCACAAATGGCAAAATTTTTGTTATTTTTTGTGGCTGAGTAGTATTCCACTGTATATACATATACATGTTGTGTGTGTGTGTGTGTGTATATATATATATATATATATATATATATATTCCATAGTGTGTGTGTGTGTGTGTGTGTGTCTGTATCACAGCTTCTTTATCCATTCATCTGTTGATGGACACTTCCATATCTTGGCAATTTTAAATAGTGCTGCAATGAACATTGGGGTGCATGAGTCTTTTCAAATTTAGTGTTTAGTGTTTTAGGCTTTTTTCGGATATATCCCCAGGAGTGGTATTGCTGTCAAATAGTAGTTCTATTTTTAGTTTTTTGAGAAACTTCCATACTGTTTTCCACTGTGGCTACACCAATTCACATTCCCACCAGTAGTATACAAGGTTCCTGTTTCTCCACGTCCTCACCAACATTTGTTATTTGTGTTCTTTTTTTATTACTTGATGAATTTGTTACGTTTATAGCTGTATAATGATCATCACAACCCAATTTTATAGCATTTCCATCCCAAACCCCAGTGCATCCCCCCACCCCCCAACCTGTCTCCTTTGGAAACCATAAGTTTTTCAAAGTCTGTGAGTCAGTATCTGTTCTGCAAAGAAGTTCCATCTGTCCTTTTTTCAGATGCCACATGTCAGTGAAAGCATTTGATGTTGTTGTCTCATTGTATGGCTAACTTCACTTAGCATGATAATTTCTAGGTCCATCCATGTTGCTAAAAATGCCGTTATTTCATTCCTTTTAGTGGCTGAGTAATATTCCATTGTGTATATGTACCACATCTTCTTGATCCACTCCTCTGTCGATGGACATTTAGGTTGTTTCCATGTCTTGGCTATTGCAAATAGTGCTGCAGTGAACACTGGGGTGCATGAGTCTTTTCAAATTAGTGTTTTAGGTTTTTTTCAGCTATATCCCCAGAAATGGTATTGCTGTGTCAAATAGTAGTTCTATTTTTAGTTTTCGAGAAACTTCCATACTGTTTTCCACTGTGGCTGCACCAATTTACATTCCCACCAGTAGTATGCAAGGGTTGCTATTTCTCTACGTCCTCTCCAATATTTGCTATTTGTGTTCTTTTTGATGACAGCCATTCTTCCCGGCGTGAGTGGGTTTCTCACCGTGGTTCCGATTTGCATTTTCCCGATGGGTAGTGATGCTGAGCATCTTTTTCTGTGCTTGTCGGCCGTCTGCATTTCCAGAGGAACTTTTTTTTTTGTAACTAAAATCATGGGATGGGATTTATTGTTGCCGAGGAGAAAAAGAATCCCCTGTTGTCTAACATTCTCTTGTCCCGGGGTTTCTAGAGGAGCACCGCAGAAGAAAGACGCAGGTACCAGCCTGTCCTCTTTGGGCCTGAATCAGAGTTTCCTGGGCCTTGCTCCGCTCTCACCCTGAATGTCTCTGCTCACCTGTGCTGAAAACATGTGGCCTCGTAAACACACTGTAAAATCATGAAGAGAAACGTCAGCAAGCTAAGGAGCCTGAAGTTTGTTAGACTTGCTCCATCCATCTCCGTCTGGAGGAGCTTTTTCCCTCAGGGAAGCTTTTAGCTTTCTGCGTTTCTGCCGCATCAGGATTAAGGGAAAGTAGCTGGTTTTGTTTTTCTCTCCCCCTCACGGGCTCCCTCCTCCTCTCACTCCCGAAGGGAAGGAAGAGATCACATATCAGAGCTGTTTCTTCTTCAGAAAGACTTGGGTACAGCCGCAAATCCTCACGGGGGCCCCTGTGTATTAACATTTTTATCTCCAGGGTTCAGAAAGAAAGAAACCCTGGGATGGGATGCAGAATGGGGCTTTTCCCCTTTTCTAGGAAAAATGCTGATGATTCGCGAATGCCTCTGGGTATCTTCTTAAATGCTCACTGTCAACATGAATAAAGGCTCTTCCAAATGAGGGGGACTTTATTCTTCTTTTTTCTTGCCCATAAACCCAGTCTTCCAGCCCTTGTTCATTTTGGTAGGATTAGGATTGCCAGTTCTAGGTTTTAACTTCCATCCTATTATTTTTTTTTTTAAAGGCACCACGAAACTAATGTTTTATGAGATTAGGAAGTGATATGTGAATGTTAGCATTTATAATTCCTCTGGGCGTGTGTTTCAGAAGAGTACCAAAAGCGAAGCCTGACTTCAGTACTTGTATAAGGGACTCCCACGTGTTGCCAGGCAACTCAACATGTCATTCTTACAGGGCTGTGGTTCTTCTCTTACTGTCCCAGGATTTTTAAATGTCAAAACCCATGACATCAAATTACTTCGGTGTTTGGTTTGGCAGACTCACCCATTAAACGGCTTCTTCTACCTTCATTCCTTTGTAGAGACTCTGAACAAATTCTAACCTTTATTGATACATTATAGGTTTGTGAAAGAACTAGTGGAATAAAGATTTTAATTAATAGTAAGAGTGGAAAAAAACAAAACTAAAAGCTGGTGAGGTTAAAGGATAAAGATAGTTCCACCTTCCTGACTCGCAATTAATATTTTCCCCACCCCGCCACTGTAAACATTTTTCTCTTACTCCCTTCCCTGAATTTTTCCATGGTGGTTTTGGTCTTAAGGCACTTTTTTTCCTCCTCTAATCTTGTATAGAGTAGGAAATAAGAAGTGGGATTTTTAATTCCTCATGTTTTGATTTTATACGACTTACAAACTGAAGAGCAATAAATTGTTCTTACAAGGGTGTCTCGAGGAGTTTCCATCATGGCTCAGTGGTTAACAAATCCGACTAGGAACCATGAGGTTGCGGGTTCAATCCCTGGCCTTGCTCAGTGGGTTAAGGATCCAGCATCGCCATGAGCTGTGGTGTAGGTCACAGACATGGCTCGGATTCCGAGTTGCTGTGGCTCTGGCATAGGCTGGCAGCTACAGTTCTGATTAGACCCCTAGCCTAGGAATCTCCATATACCACGGTGTGACCCTAGGAAAGACAAAAAGACAAAAAAAAGAAAAAAAATTTAGAGAGTGTCTCGAGCAATCTGGTCCCTCTAGGACTACTAACCTAGTGGACAGTGTAGAGTCCAAGTGTGCCTGTGAGTGTGACCCAGGTGAGTCAAACACCTCCAGGCTCCAGAGCCAGGCAGGTCCTCTAAGAGTGAAAGGAGAAGGCTGTGGTATCCAAGGGAGTGGTGGGGCCTGCAGCATCCTGGGAAGTGCTGGGCCCAGGTAAAGGGAGCAGGAAGTATAGTAAAGGCCAGTGTTGAGGGGGAGGGAGGGATGGACTGGGGGTTTGGGATTGGCATATGCACACTGAGGTATGCGGACCAATCAGCCAATGGAGAGCTGCTGTATGGCACAGGGACCTCTACCCAGTGTTCCGTGATCAACTACATGGGAAAAGAATCAGAGAGAGATGAGTGTGTGAATATGTATGAGAGCATCACTTTGTCGTACGGCAGAAATTATCACAGGCTTTAAATTTAACTATACTTCAATAAAACTTAAAAAAAATAAAATTAGGTGTTCCCGTGGTGGCGCAGCAGTAACGAACCTGACTAGTATCCACGAGGTTGCAGGTTCGATCCTTGGCCTCGCTCAGTGGGTTAAGGATCCAGCATTGCCATGAGCTGTGGAGTAGGTTACAGACATGGCTTGGATCTGGCATTGCTGTGGCTGTGGCGTAGGCTTGGCAGCTACAGTTCTAATTCGACCCCTAGCCCGGGAACTTCCATATGCTGTGGGTGTGGCCCTAAAAAGACCAAAAAAAAAAAAAATTAAAGAAAAAAATAAAATGTGATAAAAATTTAAAAAAGAAAAAAAGGCTAGTGTGACAAATGTTTATTGTTTTTTTTTGTTTTGTTTTGTTTTGTTTTTGGCATCTCCTCCTCAAACAGAAAAATCTGGATTTTTATGTGAGATATTCTGATTTTTACTTTTTTTGCCTCTCTCTTTTTTTTTTTTTTTTTTAATTTTTTGGCTGTACCCACAGCAAAGGGAAGTTCCCACGCCAGGGACTAAATCCTAGCTGCCACTTTAACCTGCGCCACAACTGTAGCAATGAGGCATCCTTCACCCACTGTGCCACTGCAGAAACTCCTTGCATTTTTATTTTTAAAATATATTGATTTTTAAATTTTAGTTTATCAATTCAAAACATTTAGTTGATTTGATTTTTTTTTTTTTTTTTGTCTTTTGTCTTTTTAGGGCTGCACCCAGGGCATAGGGAGGTTCCCAGGCTAGGGGTCAAATCGGAGCTGTATCCACCAACCTACATCGCAGCCACAGCAACACCAGATCCGAGCCAAGTCCACGACCTACACCACAGCTCATAGCAATGCCAGATCCTTAACCTATTGAGCAAAGCCAGGGATTGAACCCACAACCTCATGGTTCCTAGTCAGATCCCTTTCTTCTGTGCCACAACGAGAACTCCCAAAACATTTAATTGAGACAAAGACAAACAAGTCTTCGGGTCACACCCTGCCTGCCCAGCTGTAGATCACAACCTCCAGGGGGCCTTCTGCTCACACTGGGCCTCCCCAGCTCTGTGGGTCTGGGTTCGGTGACAGTAGAAGACTAAACTTTGCCAGCTCAGTTGTCCCTTCCCATCAGCGCAGGGACAAGACCTCACTCCTTTTCCTCCACTCTCAGGCAATGCCTCCCTGGCTCCTCATCTACTCTGCCTGCACGGCCACTGCCCTTTGCCCCAGGAGGCCTATCCTCCCAGGGTCCAATGCCCTGAGTATTTGGAGCCTCCAAGCTCCCGTGGAAGTTCACCTGGTTGCCACCCAACCCCAGCCCCCAGGCTGCTGATGCCCCCCCCCACCCACTTCCTCCCTCTCTCTTCCCTCCATCTCCCTCTCTCCCTTTATAGGAAACATGCTCCCTTTCTTCTTATGTTTTCTTCTCTTGGACTCTCATAGCTAACTTGTGTGAGATGTTATAGCTATTATCTCTCTCTCTCTCTTTTCTTTTTACCACCCAGTCTCTTTTTTCTCCAGGACATTCAGAGACCAAGTCCTGGCTCATACAGCTCCCTGCATGACAGGCCAGTAAATCATGAGATTAAGCGGTTGGGGCAAAGAATAGTGACTTTATTCAGAAAGTCAGCAGATTGAGAAGGTGGTGGACTACTGTCCCAAAGAACCATCTTACCCCAGTTAGAATTAAGTCTTCTGTAATACTCAAAAGGGAGGAAGTGCAGTTGAGTGTTGCAAACTTCTTGGTGTCTGAATCCTTTGTTCTTACAGATGTCTGCATAGGTCAAGTCATAATGTTCCCACAAATCTCCAACAAGATATGGGCTATTCTCTGTCCTGCAACTTTCTATCTCTGTATGAATGTGAAAGTGTTGTTGTACCTTTAAATGTCAGAGTCTTGAGAATGGGCTAACCTGTTTATTTCAGGCTATAGGCAATATTCTTAACATGTAGTAATAGAATACAAAAGTTAAAGCAAAAGAAATAGATCCAATATGGGGTCAGATTTGCTCTTCCCTATTCAGTGAGGCCAACCTAGTTGTTGCCACATTTGAGATCAGAAACTAGTGCTTCTTCTGACTCTCATGTCCTTGTGCTGATTCTGTTGATGAGGCCTGATTTCCTTCCCCAGTTCCTCTCAGGACCACCAAGTCTTTCATGACTCTCAGAGCTCTCTCCTCCAGCTCCGGTCTCTGCTCCCCACACAGAATCTGTGATGTATACCTGAAAATAGAGCTGAATCTCAGTTCTAGATATTACCAGAATTCTTTTTCTAAGAGCCAATTAAATAAACCCCTTGAATGTCAGTCAGTCAGTCCATCCATCAAAACAAGTAAACAGAATTAGAGGATCACTATAAAGAATCTCCCTGTCATACCCACCCAATTCCCATGGAGGCTCAACCAGGACCCCAATTAGAGTGAATTTGTTCCAGTCACCATCATTGCATGTGTTCTTAGAGTATACAAGCTCCTAGGACAATTTAGAACCAGCCATGCTTTCCATTATCTGTGTATTATAGACATAATTTTTGCAGTTATACAGTTATAGCAACTCTTATGTTACCACTATTCTGGGTGTATATTTTGGCAGATACTTGATTGGGATGCAGCCCCAAATAATGTACCCCTGTGGTACAACGAGCAAGCTATTTGGTCATCTATGTTCTAGCCAGGTTTCCAGAAGGCAATTTTGCAGAAAGTGGAGATGATGTCAGTAAATAAGTAGAAAGCATATTCTTGACACTAGGCATTGGTCTACTGTCAGATGATGTTAAACATTTTGGAGTTCCCGTCGTGGCGCAGTGGTTAACGAATCCAACTAGGAACCATGAGGTTGCGGGTTTGGTTCCTGCCCTTGCTCAGTGGGTTAACGATCCGGCGTTGCCGTGAGCGGTGGTGTAGGTTGCAGACACGGCTCGGATCCCGCGTTGCTGTGGCTCTGGCGTAGGCTGGTGGCTATAGACCCCTAGCCTGGGAATCTCCATATGCCACGGAAGCAGCCCAAGAAATAGCAAAAAAAAAAAAAATTTGTGGGGAATCTTTCTGTTGATAATAGATAACTTAAGGTATCTTATCACAAGTTCTGCCACTTCAGGAATTATAGATAATTTAAAATAGTTTCCTGGTGTAGTGGGTTAAGAATCCATCTGTAGTAGCTTGGGTTACTCTGGAGGCATGGGTTCAATCCGCAGCCTGGCAAAGTGGATTAAAAGAATCCAGTGTTGCCAAAGGTGTGTGGTAGGTTATGGCTGGGCTCAGATTCTGCACCATGCTGCAGGGTGTGGCTGTTAAAATTTTTTTTAATTAAAAAAAAAAAGTAGTTTCCCTATACAAAGGCCATGTGTTCCTAGTGTTTGCATCAGTTCATGGTTATCTGACTATAATAGTGGGACCATATTTAAGATCCTCAAGTTATATGAGAGGCTTAAAAGAGACCCTCTTGGAGTTCCCATTGTGGCTCAGTGGTTAACGAATCCGACTAGGAATCATGAGATTGAGGGTTCGATCCCTGGCCTCGCTCAGTGGGTTAAGGATCTGGCGTCGTGAGCTGTGGTATAGGTTGCAGACTCGGCTCAGATCCCAGGTTGCTGTGGTTGTGGCGTAGGCGGTGGCTACAGCTCCAATTCGACCCCTAGCCTGGGAACCTCCATATGCCGCGGGAGCGACCCAAGAAATGGCAAAAAGACAAAAAAAGAGAGAGAGAGAGACCCTCTTTGTAGTTATGAACTGGGTCATTGTGTCGACACATCACCTCAAACCATGGAATCTTAGTTTCAAAGTTAGAGAAAGTGTTCTTGAGTCCCATAGGCTCCAGAGTTTTCACTTTACTAACCCAGAAGGAATCTGGGACCCAGAGAGACAAGTGACTTGCCCAAGGTGACCCTGTTGTCTAGGAGAACTGAGATGCCACAGATCCCAGATCTGGGTCTGTGTCCTTTCCATGCATCATGTTCCAAGCAGTGAATGATGGTTTGGATTGAACAGAATGAGTTCAGGGTCAGGGATGGGTTTTACTAGGATGTCATTGGGATAATAACCCGTAGTCATTGAACAGCTTCATCCATTGGGGATTACACTTTGTTATACTCTAATTTGCACAGACCCCTAAGGAGATGTCTTATGTTGGGAGCTACAGTGGCACTGGAAGTTGTCCCTGGTTTGAGTGTCCTGAAATAGGTGACCACGTGGTCCTGGGAAGTGCTCAAGGCTCCCAGGCACCCAGTCAACCCTGAGTCCCCCAGAAACAGCACCACAAACCAAGGGGGGGAGCCCCTCCTCCAGGCTGTCCTTTCGTGACCGTCTCTCCTTTAAAGGTTCCTTTGAAGTGTGTTTTCATCTGATTACACTTAGATGAAAACGCCGGGCAGGAAAGTTTAAGTCGTGATTTACTGTAACCGCACCTTCTAGGAGGCCCTGTCCAAGTGGTTGGGCAAGAACAGTCATGGTTACTGCCCAAGCAGCTCTGCTCAGGGTCCGGAGAGAGAGAGAAGGAAAAGCTCAGAAGAGAGAGGCTGATATGGACGGATTAGAAGATGGGGTCACTCCAGAGTCGAGAAGGAAATGAGAAGACTTTTTAGTTACAGTAAACATAGTTATTAATCGTGGTATGCCATAGTTCAAACAGGATTGTCTGCAGAAAAATCTAGCCTAAATGGTCAGTGTGGGCGTTATGCCAGGTACACCCGCAGTCTACGCTTACGGGAAGCAAAATAGCTTGGACGGTCCTTCTGTCTGCCCAGCTAACTTCTCAGCCTTCAGATGGCAGTTCACACACCTGCAGGCAACCTGCCCACCCCCGCCCCACACCTGACCTGGTCCCCCTTGACAGGTGTGTCACAGCACCTGGTGCCTTCTCTGCAGAGTACACATCTCACGTCGAATTCATCACTTATTCGTGTGACCACTCAGGGTGCATCGCCCTGGCCACCCTCAGTGCCCTTTGAAGACAGAGGGCTCCGAAGGTGGTATCTTTTCAGTATTTGCTATGGTGTTAAATAGGCGTGAGGATTGTGGAGGGACTGAAAATATTTTGGTAGAAGTTGTAAGAGCACAAGATCTTGAGACCCATGAAGAAGGTGGTCCAGGGTGGTGCCATTTTTCAGCCCTATCCCATGCTCCCCACAGCACAGGGGGCACCTCTTCCCCCGACCCCATGGAGCCCTGTCTCCAGGAATCACTGAGGGTAGTTAATCAATATTTGGATGAAGAGGCAGGTTTGAATGGGAGACCTGCTCGCATCTCAGATGTTCATGAACTTCACAACGGAGGTGAAGGGTGGTCTGTCTTGTGTTTTCCCGTCGTGGTCCTTGATGGTCTTCAGCTCAATGGAAGAAATTACTTAAAAAATTAGAACTGCCCAAAATGGGATGGGCTGTCAGTCAGGGATCAGGTGTCTGATAAGTAACAGTATCCAAGCAGAGACTGGTCATACTAGGCGAACTATTGGGATAATTCAAACACCAGATAATGAGTTAGATTAGGAAACCTCAAAGCAGGCATTCCCATTGTGGCTCAGTGGTAATGTACCCAACCAGTACCCATGAGAATGCGGGTTCGATCCCTGGCCTCGCTCAGTGGGTTAAGAATCTGACATTGCTGTGAGCTGTGGTGTAGGTCGCAGACGTGGCTCGGATCTGGTGTTGCTGTGGCTGCGGTTTAGGCTGGCAGCTGCAGCTTGGATTCGACCCCTAGCCTGGGAACTTCCATATGCATTGGGTACTACCCTAAAAAGGAAGAAAAGAAAAGAAAACCTCAAAAGTATCTTTCCGATATGGAAATACTGTTAGTCCAGATATCCCCTCCTCACAGATAAACTCCGTAAATTCAGAGGGTTTTTCTTAACCCATTTTCTTCACCTCTGTATCTTTAGTGCTTATACAGTGCCTGGCACACGGTAGCTGTTCATTCAATAAATATTTGTTGAGTTAACAAATAGTAGCTGTCAAATGCAAAATAGGTTTCTGGCATAGAATAGGTTCTGTTTATTTCACTGACCTGAATCAAGCAGCTGGTAAATCAAAAAAGGAGCTAAAATTGGATGGCACCTCGTGCACAGCTATGGTCCAACATGCTGACTAAGCATGTGAGGTCAAACCATTATCAGCCTTTCAGACCCGAGTGTCTGGAGTCAGTATGAAATCGTATCAGCCGAGGATCTAGCAAGAAACTGGATTCGCTCAGCTGGCTCGAGGGGAGAGGTTAATGAAGAGGCTGCTTCACCGAAAGTGCTGGGCTCTGGGAGCTGCAAGGAATGTGTGGCGCCCAGAAAATGCAGCCAAGGCAGGAAGCCTTCACCACCGTCCTCCGGGACAGCCCACAGGGACCCCCCTCCCGCCAGGGCCAAGGGGACACCGTAGAAGTAGGAGAGCCGAATCAGAGCTGGGACCACTGTGGAGGCCGGGGGAGCCTCGGATGCAGCCCCTACTAAACCCCAGAGCCCTCAGCAGCCAGGGGCAGGCAGAAAAGCAACCCCCCCCCCGTTTCCCTCTCCTCCCACCTCTTAATACTGGTGTCTCCCTTTAGCCAAACCCAACTGGAAGCCAGCCAGCAGGGAGGAGGGCACTCAGAGAAATGGAGCCAGGAGGGGCCTGCACGTGGGGCATCACCTTCCCATCAGTTTTTTTTCTTGGCCCTGCGCAAGGCACCTGGAAGTTCCCAGACCAGGGGTCCAGCCTCCACCACATCAGCATCATAAGCCCCAGCAGTGACAGTGCCCCAATCCTTAACTGCTAGGCCACCACGCAACACCATAAATTTTTTATTTTATTTTGAAATGGTATTTATTTTATTTCTTCCACTTTAATTGCATAAATACATGTTCCTGAAGGAGAAGGTGTGACTAGGTTACCGTAGGGAGCGAGGGAGCTCCTGTCTCTCCTGCAGTTCGTATGAATGTCTGGGCTTCTTCTCCTTTTTTTCTTTCATATATATGTAGAGGATTTGAGAGTTTTTATTCAGAATAAACCAAGATGAATTTGATGACACTTGTTTATTGGCCTGCTTAAGATTAACCCTGTAGCCCAACAGAGAAGCCTATTTCCTTTGCTTTGTTCTGTTACCATAAACAAGTTCCTTCTTGTACCTCTGAACTGGGAACCGGGAATTAGGTAAGTGTTTGGCTCCCAGCTTGGATACCAAGTAATTAAATAGAAGATGAAAGATGAGTCCAGCAGAGCTGGGTCTCTAGGACTGGAAGGGAAATACAGGTGAAGGCAGCCTCTGTGGGCTTGATTTTACTGTCAGTGTGACGTTACTATCCGCTTCCCCTCTTACTTGAAGGGCAGGTTGTAAATAAGGGGAGAGACGGTTTAGGGAAATGGAGCAAATGTTTATGGATACGGTTTTTGTTACATCTGAGCTGTTGGTTCCTAACACTCATCATGCTGGTTATCATTTATCTGATGTTTGCGCAGCCTCGCCAGACAGGAGCTTCCAGGAGGCAGAGGCGCGTCCATTCACTGAGCGCCGCTCAGAACCTGGCGTTAACTAGGCACCGGGTTAGCGAGGCCGGGTTAGCGGTGGATGCTCGTAGTTAAAGTCGAGAGAAGGTGTGAAGGAAGATGGTCAGCAGGTTGTTGCTGTGTGTGCCACTTTCTGAAAGGCAAAGACCAGGACACAGGGCGATGGGTGATTAAGACCATTGTAATACCGTGACTAAGGTGGGAGCCTCCTTGCCTCCTTTGGTTAAAAAAAAAAAAAAAAAAAAAAAAAAAACCTTGAAAATAATAGGTCATCTCAACTCCTTTAGAGAGGACATATGTTCTATTTTCGTGGAGTGGCACCTGTATTTGGCCTTTTACAAATTTCTGCCTGAGTGGGTTGTCCTTGTGCATTGGGTCAGGAGGCCAAATGAGTAGAAGCTCTAAACACCCCACTTCAGTTCTAGAAATTAGCTAGCCTCCCAGAGGTTGAAGCCATCTGCTCTCGGGACAGATATCTAGAGGGTCAGCTGTCCGCCACTGATGTCGAAGGCAGCCTTGAAATTGGCGGAAGAACAATGCACTGATTCTAAAGGATGGCAGTTGCCGGAGGGAAGATTCAGAACAACTCAGAGACTGATTCATAGCTGCTCCACAAGCTTTCATCCTCACTTCTGCTACTTTTTTGGGGTGTCTGTACCCAAGGCATGCGAAAGTTCCTGGGCCAGAGATCGAACCCACACCTCAGCAGTGACTACACCAGGTCCTTAACCCACTGAGCCACCAGGGAACTCCTCGTCTACTTTGATAATTGTCTCTTTGAACCCACGTCTCTGATTCTACAGGATGGGGAGGCAGCTAGAGATGTCAAACTGAGCCCTCGCATCACTCCTTCCCCTTGGAGCTGTAGGGGAAAGGCTGGCCAAGGGGCTGGGTCTCCCCTCTTCTAGGATGTGAAATGGTTTTGCACGCTCACATAAGGGTTATGAACCTCCATGGTTGTCACTCTGAAACTATGCCTCTTGCTTTAATTGCTATTTTGGAAAACACTGCTGCAGGATTTCAAAAGAGTATCCAAGCCCCTTCTACAAGTTCAAGTACATTTTTTAAAGAGTGTTTTCAAAAGTATAGATTGTGTTGAATGCCTTTGGTTATGAATGGATTAGATGTGTGTTATCTCCTGGAGAAAAATATGTCTGGAAGCAGCCTGCATTCTTAGAGGGATAATTAGTTCATTGTGCTCAGCACAGCGAGTCCCCCCCCCCACCGATGTCCTTAAAGATGGGACTGATCTAGTATTGAAAGCAAGGGACTATTTGTAACATATTGCTTGCTTGATATCTAAAAATTGTTCAGTTCAGAAATAACTAAAGCTTGATTTCATCGTCTCGGGACCATAAAGACCAAAATATCTGAGTAAAAGAACAGAGTGGAAAACAGAGCTAATGATTATCACAGAGACAGAGAAGTGAGCCCATGGAAGAACGCCCCAAACAGTACAATTTTAGAGTCCCAAGGCTGTGTGCCTTTCCAGGCCATCTCGGTTGGTTTTCATGGCAGACCGGGATATGATGGAGAAGTTAATTCATGACTTAATTGGCAAGGTAAGGGTGAGCTGAGAAAAAGCATGGAGAATAATGAGCTTTGTGTGTTTGTTTTCTGAAGTGCTTATCTTTATGTCTCAATGTCGATACTTCTGTGCGATAGGCAATGAGGAATTATATTTTCAGTTGGCCAACTTGAGTACTGGTAACTCTTGATTATTTATAGTTCGGTTTCCCTTGTTAGATTCAATACTCCGGGACTAACAAAAAAAGACTTCTTTCATTTAATATCTCCTAGATTTGAGGGCTTTTATCTGCATTAAGCTGTGTCTCTTGCTGAGAGTAAACACTGTTTAAATTTGTGAAGACAGAGTCCCTTATCATGAAAATTATTTCACTTTGAAAATAATCCTTTAGAAAGAAAAAAAAATAGATGAGCTCTTTTGTTTGTTTCACAAAGTATATAGTTTGGTTTGTATAACAATAGCCAAGGCAAGAGTTTATAGCTGGTGACATTTTTCTGAGTTGAGAGCAGTCTGGCAAGAGTGTAAGTAGATTTTTAATAAACAAAGACTGCATTGCAGAAGGGTGTTAGTACATGTCATCTCTTTTTCAGGAGGAAGGTCACTGTGTCCTCCTAAGGCACATCACTGGGAACGGGTGACACCTCTTGCTATGCAACTGGCTTTAATGTTTAGCACATTTATTCTGTGACATGCACTCAGAAAATGTAATCTCATGACTTTTTCTTCCACAGAAAAAAATTCTAATAGACTGAAAAAAAAAATTAAGAGTGTTTCAGAGTTCCTGCTGTGCTGCAGCTGGTTAATGATCCAGCATTGTCTCAGGGGGCTTGGCAGGGGGTAGGGACATGGGTTCAATTCCTGGCCCGGTGCAGTGGGTTAAGGGCCTGGCGATGCCGCAGCTGCAGCATAGGTCGCCACTGTGTCTCGGATTCGATCCCTGGCCCCAGAACTCCATATGCCATGGACCAGCCAAAAAAATAAAAATGAGCTTCTGTCAGTGGCCTGTGCATTAGTGAAGAGATGGTTTTACCATCTGTCTTGGGAAATGTGTCACGGTGACAATGTCTTATATCACACAATTGGCAGGTCCTCCCTTCCTCGATCCACCATTGAAATTGTTACACTCCATATGTAAAATATTAGATGTGACCTGAAATACTCTATAACTTCCAGCAGCTTTGTATCTGCAAATACAAGATTATTGTCTAAATCTGCCTTTCACGGTATTGATTCTGTGAGACGCAATCTTCCTTTGGGTCTGAAAAATGTCCACATGCCTTTGCCCTCCTTCCTTTCTCCAGGCTGTTCTTTCATCCTTCATTGCCCAGCTTCTTGGAGCTGTTGCCTGGCTGCAAAGTCAGCACAGTCGCTCCATTAGGTCAGACCTCGTTAAGCCCCCACAGCTCCGTGTTATCTGTGTTTCCTCCCTCCAGCCTCCCAGCCCCACTCGACAACCCCATTCTGGCCTCCTTCCTAAAAGACCCATGTGGTGCCCGGAAGAATGCACCAGCTGATGACACCACTGTGGCAATGACGCCCTGACCCTCTCCAGGGGGTATGAGAGTTTTAACTAAGAACTTTTACCTTAAACCAAAAAGAGTTATTTCTCATCATGGATTTGCAGGCTCTATGGCAGATTTCTGGAAAGGGATGTCTTCAAATGTTGAGGTTTTCTGGTCTTTCTCCGGCCACAGGGCTCGCTGGCTGGTCTGCATCCTGCTGGCTGCAGGCACATCCTTTGAGAGCTGCTCTTCTCCCCCTGGATCCCCACTCCTGGCAAGGATACTGTGCAGAGCTCCCGTGCTTCCTGATCGTGTAACTAGTGTGGCGAGGATATTTACAAGAGCTGCATTCCAGCGAGAGTATCTTTTCCACCAAAAGAGGCACAGACGTGGGTGTAATCTCACTGTCTTTTAAAAAAGAGATTTTGCTGAGCAAAAACAAGCTTTTTACCGCCTGTTAATATTGGCAAATAAATGATGCAGCCAGAAGCAGCAAGGATGCTGCCGTCTTTGTGCCCTTTCCATGTCTTGGGATTGATCCTGTTTCATGCACAGAAGTCCGGTGGCAGGACAGCAGGGCATCTACAAAACCTGCTAATAGGAGTTCCCTTTGTGGCCCAGTGGTAAGGAACCCGACTACTATCCATGAGGACACAGGTCTGATCCCCAGCCCCACTCAGTGGATTAAGGACCTGGCGTTGCCGTGAGCTGTGGTGTAGGTCGCAGACACGGCTCAGATCTTGTGTTGCTGTGGCTGTGGGGTAGGCCAGCAGCTGCAGCTCCAACTTGACCTCTAGCCTGAGAACCTCCGTATGCCACGGGCGTGGCCCTAAAAAGGAAAAAAACACAAAAAAAACCCTTCTGATAGCCCAGTGTAACCCATGTGTGGGACGAGAGGGGAAGGCCTGGAGAGTGAAGCCATCGCCAAGCTGAGGTGGGACCCACAGAGGCCTGAGGAAAACCCCAAAACACAGAAGGCTCCTCTGCTTTCCCTCGGGAAAGAACCTTGAATGTTGCTCCAGAAATGTAATTCTTTCCTCCCTTTTCTTTCCTCTCTGCTCCTCCGTGTTCGTATTATCCCTCCTGGATTTTCTGCACCACTAGTCTGTTAGTTCTTTCAGCCACAAAATCCACCTGATGCTCAATCTCTGGTATAAAATAGCCTATTTGCAAATAACCTACACATGTCTTCCTGTATACTTTAAAGCATCTCCAGATTATGCATAATACCCAATGCAATGTAAAGACTATGTGAATGTGTGTAAATACAACGGAAATGCTGTGCAATGTGTGGCACATTCAAGTTTTGATTTTTGGAACTTTCTGGAAATATTTTTTTCCGGAATATTTTCCATCTGCAGTTGGTTGAATCTATGAATGTGGAAACTGCAGATACAGAGGACCCACTCTGCGTGTACTAGGATAAATACACAGGTAAAAACTGTGTGTGTGTGTATTCCCAGTTCTGCAAAAGCTTAAAATATTAAAAATTAGAGTCATGGAGTTCCCATCGCGGCTCAGTGGTTAATGAATCCGACTAGGAACCATGAGCTTGCGGGTTCGATCCCTGGCCTTGCTCAGTGGGTTAAGGATCCAGCGTTACCGTGAGCTGTGGTGTAGGTTGAAGACGCGGCTCGGATCTGGTATTGCTGTGGCTCTGGTGTAAGCCAGGAGCTGCAGCTCCGATTCAACCCCTAGCCTGGGAACCTCCATATGCCATGGGAGTGGCCCAAGAAATGGCAAAAAGACAAAAAAAATAAAAAATAAAAAAAAATAAAAATAAAAATTAGAGTCAGAATACTATGAACCCTCCATGTTTGCGGATGCCATATTGGGTGGCTTCAGTTCATTGTGAGTGATTGGAAGGTCTTTATTCATACAAGGTGATGATTTTTGCTAAAGCAGGAATCACAGGTGTACAAATGACTGACTCATGGGATATACGTGGCCTGGGCGGGCACTTCCCAACTGTCCTTCAAGCCAAGTCACTTGTCCAAGGTAGAAGTTACAGACTGTCCAGCATCTACACTCAAAGTAGTTTTGCTGTTTTTGTTCACTCGTAACATGCAAAACATCGCTCAAAAAGGACTTTTAAAAAATATGGGTTTTGGCAAAAAAAAAAAAAAATCCAAGTACAATAATACTTTATTGGAAGTTGAAGGCTTTAACTTGTGACCTGAGATATGCAGAGAAGGCAAATAATTCAAGGAGCCTCTTCTATACACCCTACCCCAGAATTGAGATCTAGGTGTATCTTCCACATGAATATCAAATCTACAGTATAGGATGGTTCCCTGCTCCCCAAGGGGATGATCCAGGGTAGGAGAGAGATGATTAGAGAATAATTAATAGAAGCCCACGCGACTCTAAGTGTAATAAACAGCCATGTAACACATGGAAAGAGGGCTGGAGTCGTTGTGGAAGATGAGACGGGGCTTCTTCTAATGGTGACTCTAAGGTGGCTCTTAGTGAAGCAGAAACGGAGGACTTGGACACTGGGATGGGGGACATCATTTCAGGGGGCAAGAGAGGTTGCCGTGGAGGTCAGAATAGAGGATGAAGAGGGTCCACAGCCCAGGGCGGACTCTTCCTCTCAAACTGCCTTTTCCACATCTGTGACGTAGCGATTTCCATCCAGCCTGGTGAATTTTGCGGGGAGCCTTCTAACAAGACTTCCGAACTGACAGAGAAGTCTCCATCAAAGTGGCTCACGGAGGTAGCCCTGTTTATGTTCAGCCTTATTTGAAAGGAAATCGGCATTAAAACAAATTATCCTATTATGTTGTTAGTTTAAAATCACTTAATAGGCATGAGAGAAGTCGCTGTGCTAACGACGATCAGCTGATGTCATTTTCCAAAACCACAAATGGATGCTTTAAATGGGAGTTCTAGTTAAAGGATTTTGATCCTTGAAATAGTTTAGTTTTTGAAGTCTAGAGTTGGGCCTAATCCATACTTTGAATTTTAGTTCCACAGTGCCGTAGTATCCGTTTTCAGTAACATTCTTGTTCTCCTGGAGACTTTCATCTAAAGAACTCAGTATCTTTCTAAAATATGAACCTTTTGACTCTTTATACAAAAATAGAGATAGCATTTTAAGAAGGACAGGTGGTCTTAGGGTAATGGAAACCCCACATAATTTGGAGTTAGAGCATTCTGACTTTACTACTTAGTGGTTATGAATATAAAATCAGAGGACCGAACGATTTTTCTAAGAAATGCCTGTAAGTTTACATTTTAGGTATTTGTCTTTGGATAGATTTTTCAATACTGTTTTGAAAATACTCAAGCTTCAGTGCATTCTTACTTAACTTTGCTTACTTAAAACTGTATTCAGTGACTCCTCAAGGGACACCAAGGATTCTAACTTCAACTATTATTCTCTGCCCCTCCCCCAACCCCACATGTCACTTGAAAACTTATGTAAAAGGTATGTCTCTTGCCTTTGAAACAACCCTATATTGGGGGGCGTGAACTTGCAAACATCAGAGCTCCCAGATCTTGCTGCTTTTCTCGAGTTTAATGAGAACAGTGGCCGAGCCAGGAAGGTAAAGCCCAGGCAGCTGTAGGCGAGTGTGGGTTGTATTTGATGTTCACAAAAGAATAGCAGTGGCGGGGTGTTGCTCAGCGAAGTGTGCATTTTCAAGTTACCCACAGTGGTGTCTATTGTCCTGTTTCTCAATTGAATGATGTCATGTTTCATTTAAGGCTCTTAGTGATGCTAAAGTCTGTGGTCTGCACACCAGGGGGAAAAAGGCAGTGAGAAAGTTGCCAATCAGGTTTTTGTAAAGCCTTTGTGTGTTGGGTTTTGAGAGATAAAAGCTGACTCATGCAATATTTCTACGGAAGGAGCTGCACAGACTAGTAAAGGCTTCTTGTTTTACCTGACTGAGTGCCCAGTGAGGTCACCGCATCAGCTGAAGGCAGACGATGTGGCTCAGCCCGGGGAGAGCACAGGTAGGTGGATGTGGCTTTGCTGGGGAGCCTGTGCCCCACACCCTCGGTCCTTCCCCCTGGAGCCGCCGAACCCCTCCACCGATGGGGGGAGAAGCTGTCGCAGGGGTTTTCGCCACAGCACTGCGCAGGGCCAGCAGCATGCTTGGATCTATTACAACTGTTCTGTTTCAAATGCTATGTCCTCAAAAGGGTTCTCCAACAACGGAATTAGTCTATAAGGTGATGTTTCCCTCCCTCTGAACTGCAGTCTGTCTTCAGTGGGTTTTGCCTTGTTTGGGTTTGGATTCGCTCTTGCCTTAAGTCAGGTTGAAATACTCTAGAGCGCGGATGTTTGACTCTGGGAAGGGAAACTAAAATCCTAAGTTGTTGGGCAGCGACTGCTGAGTATTTTAATGTGCTTTCTTTATGAGTTTCCTGCAGGTTGAGCCGGGGGTGGGGGGGGGGAGTTGGGGGGGAGGGACAAAATAAATGTTTGCAAATTTTCTGCTTAGCAACTGTAGGGATGAAATTTAGTCTGATGGTAACCAAAGTTGACTAAGTAAATGCCGGTTCCACTTTGAGTGTTTATCGGTGAGAAATCCTTTTGTTTGGAGGAATAACTGGGACGAAAAAGGCATGGATTGTATTCCGTGCTGTTGCACATCGGAATTTGATTTGATTTTTTAATTATTTTAATGTAGTGTTACGACTGTATTTGAGAGAAAAAATATATATTTGGCATTCCTTTTCATTCGTCATATTGAACATAAAAGTCAATTAATTTAAAATATTTAAAAATTTTAAAAAATTTTATAATATTGATACAAACCGAGGTTGGGATTTCAGTTTCTTTAAATAATTTCTTCAGATTATAAAAGTGATACGCTTATTGAGGAACCGTGATAGTTCCAGCTAAAGATCAAAGGAAAAGTCATCCATTCTCCTCGTGGGTAAAACCAGTGTCAGTATTTTATTCGATCTTCTTCTAATGCGGGTACTAAATCAGGGGCATTTTAAATTCAAATCCTTCTACCTGTGTTTTACAAACTGCCCGTTTTACCCCACTGTAGATTCTGACCATTTTCTACACCCTTGAGGATCTGAAAGGACGTGACATTTAATAGTTCTTATTGTAGGTTCTGGATGGATTTATTCACTCAGATCTCTATTGTTAGACACGTCAAATTCTCTTCCTCCTTTTTCTCTGAGAAAACGTTTAGCATGCTTTAAGGATGGTTTATTTTCTCAGTGCTATTGTGAGCTACTTGGGTTTCTCCTCTTCTCCCGCCTCCTTTTTCTTTAAGAAATGGTATGTAGCCCAATCCTCTCTCTCAAGTGTGCAGAGATGTTTTTGGAACTCCATGCAGTGGGAGCCTGTGTATATCGCTGGCATTGTTTAGTTACTGCCTTGTGATTGGTATTTCCACACGAACAGGAAGGAAGCTGGAGCATAGATGATTACTTCATCTAAATTAAAAATAGAGGGGCTTTAGCCTTGGGCAAAATCAATGATATATATTTCATCATCCAAGACCTGGCATTCATAGGATGCAGAAGAAAATTCGTACTTTGTGGTTACTTCTTGGGCTGTGATTCTAGCTTGGAATGGGCGAGGTAGATGTGGAGTCCAGGGACCTGGCATTTATTTCAGGATTGGAGGGGACCCAAGGGTGTCATCTAGTCCAGCTGCCTTGCTTACATGTGGGGAAACCAGAGCCCAAAGATGGCAATGCAAACCTCCATGTACAGAGCCAGGGCAGAAATGCAGATTTGCTAAAGGAGCGACTGCGACGTCAGAACTTGAGCTCTGGCTGGTCCTCTGAGCTCTTTCGGTAGACACTGTTGGGCGCATATTCATTCTTCCACATACACACACTATTGGTACACTGGTACCATGCGTTTTATACAGGTTGCATCTGGTGCTTTGTTTCCTGGTCTCTAAGTTCCTCTCCTGCCCTGTTCTGTGCATCTGTGTCCATGTATAAGATATAAGGGACTGGCAGTCAGAAGCCAGACTCTCTGGTTCACAGTTCAACTGTAAGCATGATGTAACCTAACCTCTCTGTTTATCTTTTCTTCCATCTATAAAATGTTTTAAAAGTAATGACACATGTGAATGAACTTTGAGGCTTTGTGGTGGGGGGGGAGTTGTTTTCAATTTTCTTAGGATGATTTTGATGGAGAGTGAGAGCTCTGGCATGTCATGGGAAGGCTCATCTGTTAGAATCGAGGTTGTTCAGGTTATCTCTTGCTGCGTAACAAATCACTCCAGAACCTAGTGGTTTGGAACAGCAACAATCATTTCTAATCTCTCAAGGCTTCCGTGAGTCAGGCGTTCAGGAGAGGCTCTGCCAGGTGGTGCTGGCTCAGGGTCTCACGACATCGCGGTCCAACATGACAGGGCAGGGATCATCTCAAAGTTTCCTCTCTCACACGTCTTGTGCCTGGACTGGAAACACTCAGGGGCCAGATCAGCTGGAGCCCTTCAGCATCTCTCTGCGTATCAGTGTGGACTCTTGCCCTGTGGTTTCTCCAACACATCAGCTTCAGGATAACCAGACTTTTGAGGTGGTGGCTCAGAGCACATCCTGACCCAGTTATTGCAAGTTTCTTCTGTCCTCATGCTCTGCCATACTCTAGGGCATTGGTGTCATGTTCATGGTTCAGGCAAGCTTCCTGCCACATCTGAGTTCCAGTGGGAAGGGGGAAGAAAGTGAAGGAACAGTGTCTGATGCTTGACAAATGGACCTCCTTGGAGTCCCCGGTTGGTACAATGAGTTAAGGATCTGGCATTGTCACTGCTGTGACAAGGGTTCAATCCCTAGCCCAGGAACTTCTGCATGCCATGGGTGCAGCAAAAAAAAAAAAAAAAAAAAGAAAGAAAGAAAAAGAAAAAGAGGGACCCCCCCACACCGAGGGAAATGTATCTTTTCCACTGGTGAGAACTTGACCACATGGCCATATATATTGGCAAAAAGACTGAGAATTATGTTCTGCTAAAATTCTGTTTATTAAGAAAAAAGGGGAATTGGGTTTTGGTAGACAACTACCAGTCCCCCTGAAAATGATAACAACCCATAGCGTACCTTCAACCCCACCTAGTAATCTTCTTCACCTCCCACACTAAATCACCTCCAAAAAGCATCTAGCAAAAATAGAAACAGCTGCATTTGCATAAAAAGCCTTAAGAGAATTCCTTCAGGTTCTCTTTTAACCAAACTGACATCTCTGTGTCCTCAAATGTAGTCATTCTGGGGTCACCACTTAGCAAAGATATTTAGGGATCACTAATTCAATCTCTACTCAGCTGCATGTAGTTTCCATTGACTAGCATAGGTGTCAATTAGTTATCTGAATACTTAGTATCAAACTTTACAGTTTGAAGAAAGCTTTGATCCCCTTTTAGCCTCTTACCTCTTCTGAACAAGAGCATTTTTGAAAAGCCTTTTCCCATCCTCCATCTTCTTGTCCAAATCTTATTTTTTGTTATTTGCTGCAGCCATGGCTACAACGGATCCTTTAACCCACTGCTCCTGGCCAGGAATTGACCCTGAGCCTCTGCAGGGACCTGAGCCTCTACAGCTGGATGCTTAACCCACTGCACAAGTGGGAACTCCTTCTGGGCCAAATTTTTGCTTTCCTGATTCTTCAGTGGTAATAAGATTTTCAAAAATTATTTATTTTGGAAAATGTTTAAGTTTACAAAAAAAACTGCCAACATAGTTCAGAGTTTCCATCCACCCTTCATCCAGCTCCCCCCGGTGTTAACATCCTGCATTGCTAGAGCACATTGAGCAAAAGTAAGAAATTAACATGATAAGATTTTTTTTTTCCTTCTTCATTACTAAACAGCTACCAATAAGAAATGAAAATCATCTTCCCTGGATTGGACACCTTGAGCATCAGAGCATATGTAATTGACCTGGCGCTGCTGTTAATGCAGAATCATATGGGTAGTGCAGGAAACCAAGAGGCAGAAATGGATGCTGATGTCCGGTGGCTTTTGTCTGTGGAACCCTCCACTGTTATCTCAGAGATGTGTAGAGGATTCCTCAAATACTTGGTGTTGTGTTTGAAAGATATAAAGATGTATTTTTTTTAAGATCTTTGAATCTTAAAAACATGTTTGTTTGTTTGTTTTTGGGTTTTGTTTTGTTTTGTTTTTTTTGTCTCTTTGCTATTTCTTTGGGCCGCTCCCACGGCACGTGGAGGTTCCCAGGCTAGGGGTCGAATTGGAGCTGTAGCCGCCAGCCTACGCCAGAGCCACAGCAACGCAGGATCCGAGCCACGTCTGCAACCTACACCACAGCTCACGGCAACGCTGGCTCCTTAACCCACTGAGCAAGGGCAGGGACCGAACCCGCAACCTCATGGTTCCTAGTCGGATTCGTTAACCACTGTGCCACGACGGGAACTCCCATGTTTGTTTTTTGACGTCAGTTTACCATGTTGAGGGTCTCCCAAAGACGGGCTCTGTATTAAATGAATTTTGTTGGCGGAAAGTAACTTTTTGCTTATACTTTAGTCTTTGGGCTGCCTCCTCTTCACAGGCAGGGTAAGAAGGAACAACATAATTTTTGTTATTCATTAGTCGCAAGCACTACACATTCTCTGGCTGGCCGTGACTGTCCTGCCAAGGAACTCAGATTAGGTATTGGAAGTCGAGACTAGCAATGAGCAGGATTTGGAAACCCTGATCCCTCCTGCTCCTTCGCTGTGCACAGAGTCGTGCCTGGCCTTGTAAAGCCCTCCTGGGGCGGGGTGGGGGGTGCACATGACGGGGGTGGTCAGCTGGGCCCCATCAGTCCCGCCTTCAACGTGTAAACATGGTCAGAGAAGCCTGGGCTTTACTTGCCAATGAAAGTTCTGCTTTACCCCTAAATCAGCTTCAGAGGCAGGTTAGAGCCAAGAAGTGCTGCTTTTGATTCAGTGACATTCCAGAGGAGGGCAATTAAAATAATGAAGTTGGAAGAGAAGAGAAAAGCCAAGGAATTCAAGCTCTGTTGCCTAGAAAAAAATTGGAGAGGGGGACTTGTCCTGAAGTAAAATGTGTGGAAGTGACCTACCTGGGAGTTGTACTGCCTTTTTGTTCTTTTATTGAGGATGGCACAAGAAGCAATATTTTCATTTTGATGGCTTTTAGGCTAACAGCACTCCTCGTGGTAAGAATCAAGGTCCTTCTGGAGTTCCCACTCTGGCGCAGTGGGTTAATGATCTGGTTTATTCCTGTGGCGTTGCCAGTTCGATCCCCAGCCAGGTGCAGTGGGTTAAGGATCTGGTGTTGCTGCAATGTAGTTTGCAGATGCACCTTGGATTCGATCCCCAGCCCACGAATTTCCATATGCTGCAGGTGCAGCCAAAAAGGAAAGAAAAAAACAAAATTAAGGCCCTTCTCCATCCTCTTCCATCACCACCTCCAGGTTTGTCGAGGGTCAGATGGACCAAGAAATAGGAAGTTTTATTTTAGGGTATTTATTCGTGGTCAAAAGTTCCACTGACACAGGCTGTTAGCAAAGTTTGCCCAGTTCTCAGAAGTTGCTATATTATTAGTCCTGCGTTTGAGATTTGGTGAGAAAGAGAGGTTTTGAGAAGGAAAGCAAAGCAAAGCAGCCAATTACCCAAATGTTAACACAACCGCCATCATCTTTCACTCAAGGCAGAGGATAAAGCTTTCTTGTACTACCGTTTTCTTTCTAGCTATTTCAGTTTATCGTCGACAATCAGCTACCTCAATATCCAGTACACAGCGCTTGTCTGCCAATTCTACTTTTGCTAACTCATAACAATATTCTATGTTAACAAATGAAGTAAAAAAAAAATAAACTTCAGGAGTTCCCATCATGGCTCAGTGGTTAACGAACCCACCTACTATCCATGAGGACATGGGTTTGATCCCTGGCCTCACTCAGTGGATTAAGTAAGGATCTGGTGTTGCCGTGACTGTGGTGTTGGCCAGCAGCTGCAGCTCTGATTAGACCCGAAGCCTGGGAACTTCCATATGCTGCAGGTTCGGCCCTAAAAAGAAAAAAATAAATGAATGAATGAATGAATAAACTTCAAATTGTAAGCACTCTTCATGATTATTGGGGAAAGATTGATAGGGAAGTAACAACTATATGTTACAGAATAATATAATTATCTAGATGTCTAGATCAGCATTGTCCAACTCAAATACAGGGCAAGCCATGTATATATTTTGTTGTTGTTTTTGTTTGTTTAAGGCTGCGCTCACGGCATAGGGAAGTTCCCAGGCTAGGGGTGGAATCAGAGCTGCAGCCACAAGCTTACTCTACAGCCACAGAGTAAGGGATCCCAGCTGCATCTTCCACCTACACTGCAGCTTATGGCAATGCCAGATCCTTAACCCACTGAGTGAGGCCAGGGATCAAACCCGCATCCTCATGGATACTAGTCAGGTTCTTAACCCACTGAGCCAATGGGAATTCCACCACGGATATATTTTGTAATTTTCTAGTAGCTACATTTTAAAAAGTAAGATGAAACCAGTGAAATTAACTTTAAGATCTTTTCGTTAACCCGCCGTTCCAAGATATGATTTCAGGTGCAATTAACGTAAAAATTACTAATGAAGTTTTTATACTTTTTGTTTCCTACTACATCTTTGAAAGTTGGCATATGTATCGATCGGCCGCAGTATTGAACGAGACAGCTCTAGAGATAAATATTAATAATTGACGCGTTGCATTAGGCGGAATAATCCAGACAGGGTGGAAATCTTCAATTATTTTGAGGGAGGTGAGAACAAGACTAGACAGTATTTATGAGGTACATTTCCTTATGTGAGAAAACTATAATTAACTTCTAAGCAATGAATCAACATAAAAAATGTTATCCATTAGCAAATGCAGTCTCATATTATATACCATTATATGACCTAGCTTTAAATGTTTCATTCTGTCATCAGTCATTTTGAAAGGTGTTTTCTTTAGGACAGTGAGCTTGGCTAAATACTAGAGATACCAAATATCTCAAATATTCTATTTTCTAAAGTGCCTACTTGGCAGTTTGAGGAGCTAGTCCCGTGGCCTCGAGTACACGGCTTGGTATTGGAACCCACGAAGCCTTCCTTGGAACCGGACCCAATTCGTGTTGCCACGTACGATTCAACCATGAAAAGATCCCGGTTGACCCAAGCTCCACGGCCCACTTTCTCCTACCTTTGAAAGTGTAAAGGCGCTGCCAGTCCTAGCAGCCCAGCGTGGACTCCTCGAAGCCATCTGGCCAGTCTTTGTTCCTCCTCAATCCCTTGGTCCCCATGTTGGCTGGGTTACTGGGAGTGAAAATCAATAAAGAAATGAGTCTCTCTAGTCTATTCATTTTTTACTGTCCTGATAATGACTATTTGCCAAGAGTTGTATAACGATCACATATGGTTTTCTCTACTGGAGAGAAAAGGTTGATTCATATCTAGTCGGAAAATTAGAAGTTGTCCTGGAGACCAGTGTATCCAAATCTGTGACGAGCAGGTGGATCTAGACCTTTCCAGATGCTCTGACTTTCATGTAGTCACCTAGCCAACTTACATTTGGTCCGAACTCAGCCTCACTGGCCCTCTGGGACCTTAGAGAATCCTTATATGCTTCCCAAGTTAGTACCCATTCCTGAAAGGGAGCTCAGCCTCATGGTTCTGGTTATGACGGACGCCAATTAGAAGAAATCCTGTTATCTGCTCCTACTATGAACTGCCCAGCACTTTGGTTTTCTTTTCTTTTTACGACTGCACCTGCAGCATATGGAAGTTCCCAGGCCAGGTGTCGAAAAGGAGCCTCAGCTGCCAGCCTACACCACAGCCACAGCAACGCAGAAGCCGATTCGAATGTGGGACCTATATCAGAGCTTTCGGCAATGCCGGATCCTTAATCCATTGAGCGAGGCCAGGGATCGAACCACATCCTCATGGACACCGTCAGGTTCTTAACCCACTGCGCCACAATGGGAACTCCTGCTCAGGACTTTCTTAACACCAGTCCCAAACATGGGTAAGTATCCTTTGCTGCAAGCATACCAAAATGGCTGCTTCTTGGGTTTTTCCAACACGCAGGTTGAATCAGGATTTTCATCACAAGTACATTTTAACTACTATAACCAATCCATGTTTTATAGGCCATAAGGTTGTTACAGAGCAAGCCAAAAGATTATTGCAAAGGCTTTAAGAATTTGCGGCAAATATACCATGTGGTAGCAGTTATGCTGGGAGTTTACTCATTTCCAGGGCACGTTTCTTACCATCCCTTTCTGTCGATCCAAATTAGCTCCTTTATTTTATACTCATTCTTTTAATATTTGCATTATAATCTGGCACTACTACTGCCATGAATGTAAGCCATAAAAAGCCTGGATATTGAAATATATAGATTTGATGGATTCTCTTATATGCTAGAAATACTGCTTTCAGCTGTTTGATGATCTTTGTTACAGAGTCAAACCAAATTCATGTTCCTTTTGAAAAGAGGATCATTCATCTATGTTTTTATTATTGTGTTTGTCGTATTATAACCTTCCATACCTAAGTTTCACTTTCCCTATTTTTCTAATAAGACTCACTATACACATGGATTTGGGTGGATTTTGAAATGAAGCAAATGTCACCATGAATCACATGCTTTATGGCACAGCATTTTACTCCTATAAATCTGGGATCGTGTTACTAGGGAGATAAAGTGTTGATCCTGTCTTAAAAATGAGGACTATCAGAACTGTGTGTGTTTCACCAAAATAGTTTCTGAAGGTTTAAATTTCATGCTGGGCCGTTTTTTTGACTTAAGTGCTGCAGCTTTAAGTGAACTTTGGACTTTGCAGACGCTCTCTTATTTCCTTTCTAAACACTGACAATCCTATTTCTTTAAAAAAAAAAAAAGCACAAACTGTTCCTATATTTATTATTTCATTGTGTGGTTACACTGCCATGTTATCTAACTCTTCATGTGGACACTAGCAGGTCATCAAATATACTCTGTCGCCCTGTAACTCCATAAATACCACAGATGGATTGCCAGCTTTCAAGAAGAGATTTAGAGAAATGTTGGGAAGTTTAAGTGTTAAAGAGCATGTGGGTCTCAATATTTTGGGGGTTTCTTGCACCGTATTGCAAAATTATCGTCTGTGTGACTCTTTCTTCAATGCTGTATACAAGTAAAATGTAAAATTGCTAGCATCATTAAGTTGTGCTAGTTCCAGATTGGTCGTTTAACCTGGGGAATTGTAATGGAATACCTAAAATCTAGAACTGTGTTTCTCAAACTTTCATAAGAATTCACATAGGATGTGTTTTAAATACATAAGCATCACTTGTGGTTCTTGCTAAAGCTCTAAACGCCTTGTGTCCTGAGCCCTGAGTGTTGATTTGGTAAATCTGGACTAATTCGCTCTATTAGTCATTCCAGGTGCTCACACACTGAGGCGTGAATGCAGTGCTTTTCTCAAAATTTAAAGTGCGTGCACGTGGCATTGGCATCTTGGTAAAATACAGACAGAAGTTCAGCAGGTCCCGGGCGGCGCTCGGGACTCTGACTCTGACGTGTTTCCACGTGATGCCTTAGAAACTCCACCTCCGCAGCTCAGCGTTCCCTGGGTATCTTGGTATTTCTGTCTATACCTAACCTGCTACCTTTTTGCTTTTGACCATGTGACCGGGAGCGAGATTTTAACCGCCTTTAAACCTTCTGTTTGATATAATTTAAAAAATACCTGCCTACCTTGCTTATCTTGTCCTTTTACTTTGTTTTTAATGCCTATAGATGTGCACCAGTTGCGTCTTGAAGTGCCATCAGCTGTAACGGAAGTTCCAGCTCCCAGGACCCCAACCGGGCCCCCCCACTCCCAAGAACGGAAAACCATGGAGCTCTCGGACAGCGACCGCCCGGTCAGCTTCGGCTCCACCTCATCCTCGGCCTCCTCCCGGGACAGCCACGGTTCCTTCGGCAGCAGGATGACCTTAGTTTCAAACAGCCACTTGGGCTTGTTTCCCCAGGATAAGGAGGCAGGGGCCATAAAGCTGGAGCTGATGCCAGCCAGGCCGTTTTCCAGCAGCGACCTGCAGAGGGATGGCGCAGCCGGGCAGCAGAACACGGACGAGGGCGGCGAGGGGCAGCCCCGGGCCCAGCGCAGAGGGGATGCCAACGGGGCGACTAAACTGGGTACAGACTCGGCCACCAGCCCCAAGCTGCTCTATGTGGACCGAGTAGTGCAGGAGATTCTGGAGACTGAAAGGACCTACGTGCAGGATTTAAAAAGCATCGTCGAGGTAAGTCCAGCTGTTGGTTTTTAAAGTTTGTCCTGCAGGATCCATATGCTTGCAAGATAAAGAGCAAAGCCAGGTGTCTGAGTTCCTGTCGTGGCTCAGTGGAAACAAGTCTGACTAGTATCCCTGAGGACTCAGGTTCGATTCCTGGTCTCGCACAGCGGGTTAAGGATCCAGTGTTGCGCTGAGCTGTGGCACAGGTTGCAGATGCAGCTCGGTTCTGGCGTGGCTGTGGCTATGGTGTAGGCCGGTGGCTACAGCTCAAATTCGACCCCTAGCCTGGGAACCTCCATATGCCTCAGGTGCGGCCCTAAAAAGACCAAAAAAAGGGCAGGTATCTCCTTAGGATGCAGGAGGGGTGGGAATGCTTAAGAAAAACCCCAGGGCCATACTCACTGTGGTAAGATGCTCTTAATATTTGAGTTAACAAATTGATTACGTGTTAGAAGCAGAACAGTGATATCAGCGCATACATGGTATGTTGTGTTAGTAAATCCTGCCCAAAGATCTTAGTCCCTGGCAGAGGGTGGAGCAGAGGATGGAGGCGTCCTGATTCACAGGTGCGGCGGGTGTGCACTGATTGAGCCCATCAGACTATCTTCACTTTAATCACAGTTGTCTCCTGATGTCTGGAGTTTCTAAAACTACCAATTCCTGTGTCTCATCTCCAGAGCCTGAGATGTCACGGGCCTGGGGTGTGGCCTGGCGTGGCGGGGAGGAAATTATGGCAGATTCTCAGGTGATTCTCCTGTGCAAACAAGCTTGGCAATGACTCTTTGATGTTGTTTCTCTGTATTGGTTTCTGTTTGGGGGAAAGGTGGTTAGAGAAAAACCCAGGGCTTTGCCTCGGGCATTTACTTTCTGCTCACTTTTACTTTAAACGAGTTTGCATAAATTCTGTGGCTCCCTGTAAATTGAGCTCAGCTCAGTTACCAGATCAGACTCTGGAAATTCAATGATGAATTTGATTTGGATTTACAGACAGATTTTTTTTTAATCAATATATCAGATTTTATTTGAATGATGCAAAAAAACTCAAGTACTGAAAATATCAAGATAAATAATATTTCATGCATTTAGAAATGAATATCTAAATAAAATTTGTGTACTATATCCTTTATAAAATACAAACTTTTCTCCTTATATAACATGAACATAATGTGTAGAAAACCAGGATAGGAGTTCCCGTCATGGCTCAGTGGTTAACGAATCCGACTAGGAACCATGAGGTTGCAGGTTCGATCCCTGGCCTTGCTCAGTGGGTTAAGGATCAGGCATTGCCGCGAGCTGTGGTGTAGGTCGCAGATGAAGCTCGGATCTGGCGTTGCTGTGGCTCTGGCATAGGCCAGCAGTGACAGCTCCAATTAGACCCCTGGCCTGGTAACCTCCACATGCCGTGGGTATGGCCCTAGAAAAAAGACAAAACAAACAAAAAATCACCAAGTATTAATTGTGGCTAGTTTTATGTGACGGAAAACAGTTGCTTTTGTCTTTATTTAATTATTTTTTTTCCTCACAACCTCTTGCATGGATGGATTTTATAATGGAAAATAGCTGACCTTTTATTTCACTGAGTACAGAAAAAAGAAGGATGAATATCAGAGAAAATGATTAATAAAAGCATACATGTTGGGAACCACTGCAGGTTAGTCTGTGTGCCACATCATTTGCCAGCAGAATCAGATGGGTTTTTAAGGATAAAGAATTACCAGAGGCGTTCCCTTCGTGGCGCAGTAGGCATGCATCTGACTAGTATCCATGAGGATACCAGTTCAATTCCTGGCCTTGCTCAGTAGGTGGGGGATCCTGCGTTGCTGTGGCTCTGGTGTAGCCCGGCAGCTACAGCTCCAATTCGACCCCTGGCCTGGGAATCACCATATGCAGCGGGTGCAGCCCTAAAAACTAAATAGCAAAAAAACAAAGACAAAACCAAAAACCAGAGCTGCTCAGATGTTAATTCATTCTTGATTAATGATTTAAAATATTAATATTTCAAAATATTGATGTAGTCTAAGCCCCCACTCCCTCAGCTGCCTAGTGCTAGATCAGCCTCTTTCATGTGTTAGTGCCCGCTTCCTGTGTTATCCTTGTGGTCTGAGATGTGTTTGCAGAGCAGAGAGGTGGAATATTTGCCGATGAGGCCACTCTTCACCAAATACATACATTCTCAACAGCGTTTGGGGAAAAAAATTAAAGGCACGCTTGTGTGATGAGTTCTACAAGTGATTGAACCAGACACCATCTACTAAAAATAGTTATGACCTAACTTCCCAGTAAAAATAGAAAAATCTATTGATGCTCAACCAAAACAATATGTGATACCAAATGTAGAATAAACCAGGCCAAGTGTTTAATGTCAACAATGATGTCATTTGTACTTGAGAAGAAATACCTGTGAAACGGCCAAAAATTTTGAAACCTCAGGAAATTTATGCTTGTCGAAGCTTTCTTTCGTCTATCCTTTTATCTTTTTTATCTTTTTTTTTTTTTTCTTGGAAATTTTACCGCTTAATCAAAACTCGCCATACTGAGAGAGAAACCTTTAGTGACTGAGCTGGGCTTCCTTGAATGCTCTTGTTTTTTTCTGAGGCTAGTTGACATATCTTAGGTGAGAAGGAAGTAAGGTAAGATGTCTATAAAACAGATCAAGACAATTTTTTTTTCAAAGAAAATTTTTGCAGAAGTTTTTTTTTTTTTTCTTTAGGGCCACATCTGCAGCATATGGAGGGTCCCAGGCTAAGAGTCAAATGAGGTGCCTGTCTACACCACAGCCACAGACGCACCAGATCCTTAACCCACTGAGTGAGGCCAGGGATCGAACCTGAGTCCTCATGGATACTAGTGAGGTTTGTTGCCACTGGGCCATAATGAGAACTCCTTTCTCAAAAGTTTTATTCCAAGCTGTCCAACTGTTCTTAGTTTTTTTTTCCCTTTTATCAATGAATTAACCATGTTTTATGCTAGGGGTTGGTGGACTTTTCCAACAAAGGGCCAGATAGTAAATAGTTAAGGCATCCTGGGCCCTGATGTGTGAGTCCTAACTGTTCAGTTCTGACGTTATAGCCCAATAGCCACGGACACTCTGTCAACAAAGGGGTGTGAATGTTGCAGGACAGCTTTAGGGCTGGGTTTGACCCAAGAGCCGTGGTTGGCCAAACCCCTGTATTAGACTGTGCATATGTGCCTACATTTCATCAACTGTAAAAATGAGGCTACTAAATAACACCTGCCTCATGCGGTTGTTATTCTGAGGATTCAATGAGATGAGATGTGCAAAGCTCAGACAATGGTGTCTGGTACAGGGTAAGCAATTAATAAATGGAAACTTGGAGTTCCCGTCATGGCTCAGCCGAAACAGATCTGACTAGCATCCATGTGGGTTTAAGGATCCCAAGTTGCTGTAGGCCAGCAGCTGTAGCACCGGTTCGACCCCTAGCCTGAGAACCTCCATATGCCGTGTGGGTGCAGCCCTAAAAAGACCAAAAAGAAAAAAGAAAAGGAAACCATCCTGGGCCTCTTTTGAACTTGCTGGTTGAGAGGGAACACCGTTTATAGCTATGCTGGGTTTTACCTGAAATCTTTCCCCAAAATAAACAGAGGAGTAATTCACTACAGAAGAGATGTCAGTAGGAAAAAGTCATGTTAAGTGGGTGATTCCAACATTATTCTTCAGAATGCAGTTGGATTTGTTCTAAAGAATTCATGGAAAATCTGAGGTGACACACAATTTGGGAGAGGAAAGGTCACGAAGGGTGTTGAGAGGGAGGGCGGTTGGAAGATGTGTCCCAGATGTGGGGGGAGGCAGCAAAGGAAGCAGCAGAAGCTGCTTTGTTCCAGAAGTCTCCAGAACTTTGAGTCACTTCCCCTCCCTCCCTAGAGAAGCACAGAATCTCTTCGGATCAGAGATGAGTCACTGCGTCGTCGTCTTCACACACGTGTGCGTGGCCACCCTATTTCTCAAGATCACAATTTTCACAAGATGGTTAGACCCATTTTCTCTTGTTCTTTCCTTCCTTGCTGGAGAGCAAGCAATTATTTACCTGCTTGAAACAGCTTTACCTGCTAGACTGTTAGGATGGGCATTCTTTTCAAACATGAAATGTCTGTTCCTTTAAAATCTGTTTTCCTTGATCCACTTCTAATTTTTTTAGAAAATGTAGTCACCGATTTCTCCAAGTGCCTTAATTTTTTTTCAAGTGCAGGATTTTCAACTGGGGAAAGGGCTACTTAGTAACTAACAATCTACCCAAATAATCTCTCACCGCACCTACGAGACAGAGCTTGTTAGTTGACTCTTAAAGAATTATTTCTTGGAAAACAAACGTAATTGTTTATAGAGATACTGGGAAGATAACTGAGACATCATTTTTCACTTATTCAGCAGCACAATTCCAGGCTGTCTTCACTCTGCTTTGAGTTCCCACTAACCAATATCCTTTAGCAGTCATTCTCATTTAATCAATTCCTCCCATAAGGGGTACATGTTATCTGTCGTATATCCTATCCATACTAAATCCTCATGATCCAGATTTAGATTTCATTCTTAGAATCGGTAAACAAAAGCATTTTTGTGAGAGGTCAGTGACCTATACTCTGATTTCAAAAGATGTTGACACCATGTGCTTTGTTGGCTCAATGGAGTCCCAAATAGCATCAGGGTAGAAGAGAGCCTTCCAGCCTTATCTGGGCAACAGAAGTCTCAGATGTTGGTTACTATGCAAAAAAATAAATAAATAAAAATAAAAAAAGGATATCTGTCTTTCTTTCCCTATGTAGAGACATTGTGTTAAAATAATCCTAAATACGCTAGTAATTATTTTTTCCTTCCCCATGCCATTGAAGAATTTAGAAACATTATTCCTTATGCTTCCCCAAAGTCAAACTGAGCGGTGTTATCATTCTTTTTGCCCATGGTCTTCATTCCTTGCGTTCCTCCCCAGACCCTTCCTTCTATGCCCATGGCCCCCTCACCATGGCAGCTCCAGCCTCTGTGCCTTTGCCGGGCATCCTAATCATTTGTTTTCATACACTTGACATTTGAGAGAGAGAGGTGAGCCCTTAACTATGGCCCACCCACAAAGAAACAGTGGAGCTCTTATTTCCCTTTCTATATATGGGTCCCAATAGCCTTCACAGATAAAATGAAATAATAAATATGAAAGCGAGTTTTAAAAGTTAAAAGTAAAATCGCTAATGATAGAACTTGTGGAGAGAGAGACATTCAAGGCTGGAAAGTAGGAGAAAAAGGGTTTCTTTCATGTTTAATGGGACCTTAAATTGACTGAGCCGTGACTGTCGTGCGTAGAGTGGGCTTCTTTAGTCTTCCTGAATGATCTATGAAAGAGTCTTTGACAGTCTCATAAGACGTGGCCCCAGATATAGTTCATGGCCTGTTTGAATCTTTCAGGAAAAGTTTTTAAATAGTTCATAACACTATATAATACTGTGTAATTAGAAGTTACATCCCGACTTCAAAATGGCATCTCTAAAGTCTAAGAAATGCTAGATTAGATCATCTTTGGGAATGTTAAGGACATGTGTATTTTAGGGGGAAAAGGGGGATAAAATACTAAAAGTTATGTGGGAGTTAATTTTTTTCTCTCCTATTTTAGAATGCTAAAATCCTTTTTCAAGCACCTTTATCCATCCAGTGTGTTAAAAAGCTAAGTGAGTATTATAGCCTTAATGTATGAGGTGTAAAGAGCCAATGCCTTAAGCAGTCCTTGTGGAAACATCCAGCATTGTTCAAAAGTTGTAGCTATGCAGGGACTAGACTGTTGATCTCCAGCCCCACCCCACCCCCCAGCTCTGGTTATTTATTAGTCTGCACCGACTCTTTGTTTATTGTATGATAGTGCAGTGTCCTCGTAGGTGGACGAGAGAGGAATGCTTTCCATACACTTTAGTAACGCAGCACATTGAAAACTATTCTGCCTGTTGCCATAGCTTAGAGAAGAGGCTACCCTTAGCACTGGGGGATCAATTTGTTGGAAGAACTCTCTAACCCTTGGGAAGGGAGCCTTTCTCAAATCTGAGAAAGAAGGAAGCCACTGTAAACATACAGCATAGCCACCACTTCTACTTTTTCTAGATATATGCTTCAATAACAACAAAACACACTAAAAAATAACACCAAAAATAGGGAGTTTGTGCAGCAACTGTACCATTGACCAGACGCTTAGCTCTTAGGCTTGTGAGATGATTAAAACTTGGATAAAATGGACAAATTAAGACTTTTGTCCTGTACCACCCTTCAAGGACCGTACTGTCAGGCTTGGGGGTGGCTTCTCTGGAAGCCTGGATTCCAACTGATTCTGTTGGAGAGATGAAATGGTTTGGTGTGGAAAGGCCAGTTCACGTCTCTGCTACTCTTTCCCTTAGCTGGTTTCCCAAGGGCATCCTCTGGACCAGCCATAATTTCTGGAGATATTTGACAAGAGGAGAAGGGTTTTGTACCAAGAGGGAAGCCTATTGAGATGAGGTGAATGGTCACAGGTTTTGTTGTCTTTTCTTTACAGATGTCCTCACTCAGTACTTTCCCTCCAGTTTAAATAACATTTATTACACTGACACTGTTGAGGAGGTTCCCGTAGGCTTAACGAGTTTTGAATACTGAGGAAAATACGTGTTCGATGCGAGAGTGTAGGACTTGGCAGGGACTGTTTTTAACGAAGGCTTGTTGCGTGGGTGGATTTAATGAAGCCACTGTAGTGCTTGGTTCCACGGTATGTGCTTTTTTTTTGACGTGGCTTTTGAGCACTTTTATGTGAATATGTCTCTTTATTTTTCCTTCCAAGGACTTTTATCATAATAGGTGAATGAGATCTTTCCTAAAACCATTAAGATCTGTAATAATTTAGGAGCAAATTTGTTAAGTAATTTGATGCTTATGTCGAAGTTATTCCTCAAATAGCACATTCAACCACTGTGCATAAGCCCCCAAACTTCACTTTGACTGTTCATTTCCATGCCTCTTGGTTGTTTTTGTTGTCGTTGCTGTTGTGTCCCCTTCTTCCTTATATTGGCTCACTGTCATCTCTTGTCACCTTAATAATGACAGGAACTTAAAAGGTGAGAACACTGTGACTTTGGTCATTTCCTCCACGAGTTGTAGTCCAAGATGGGAGGGAAGGCAAGGACCTGGCCTTTTACTTATTTAGCCCATTTAGAATGTTCTTAATACCCCCTGATTGCTCATGAACACCAAAGATAATGGACAGTAAAAGAAAATGAGGTGAGGTGTGTAGAGTGGCTGTGCACAAGGAGCCATTGGCTGCTCACAGAGCTCATATCGGGAGTTCCCGTCATGGCTCGGTGGTTAACGAATCCAGCTAGGAACCAAGAGGTTGCAGGTTCGATCCCTGGCCTCGCTCAATGGGTTAAGGATCCGGCGTTGCCGTGAGCTGTGGTGTAGGTTGCAGATGCGACTTGGATCCCGTGTTGCTGTGCCTGTGGCGTAGGCCAGCGGCTACAGCTCTGATTAGACCCTTAGCCTGTGAATCTCCATATGCCTCAGGTACGGCCCTAAAAAGACAAAAAGAGTTCATATCGGCTTAATGATGTCAGTATATTCACTCCAAATTGTGATGGCTGGATCTTGAGTCAAAAGTTAGGGAAATTATTCAAAATAACTGCATTGGTCAGATTCTTCCGGGAGCATGGTAGATGGTGAATATCACCAGTATGAAACTTCAAACGTTGTGCCCATTCCCACAACCTCAATGAATGTAAACCTCTGTAAACACACTGCATAGCTACCACTTCTAATTTTTCTAGATATATGCTTTAATAACAACAAAAAAAACCACTAAAAAAATAACATTAACACAACTAATATTTGAGTACTTACATCAGGCACTGGATTAATTAAGCACTTATATCCTCACCCGCAGACCCCTCATGTGGGTACCATTATAATTTTCCCATTTGAGCACAAGAAGATTGCATTTCCAGAGGATTAAGGAACTTGTCCAGGATTTGTAACTGGTTAGTGGTAGAGCTGGAACTGGAACCCAAGTCTCACTCCAAAGCCCCTCCTTTTACTACTGTCCTGTTACTGCCAATCTCCTCTTAGAGACTAGCAGAGGGCTCAAAGATTTTGGTCTTCTTCCTAGGCTCTCTAGAGCAGGGTGTTGTAACAGCAGCTCAACAGGCAGTTGAGGCTGGATAATTCTCGATTGTGGGGGGTAAGTGTGCATTGTAGGACGTTTAGCAGCAAACCTCGCCTCTCCCCACTAGATGTCAATAGAACCACCACCATCCCCACTCATGACAACCAAAAATACCTCTAGACATTGCCAAATAGCCCCTGAGGGACAAAATTCCCTTGGTTGAGAACCACTGTTTGGAATGCAGAGTGTGTAAGGGTAGGCTAAGCCACAGTAACAAATAGACCCCCCCAATTTAGTGACTTAGTACAACAGGAGTTTCTTTCTACTTTTACAGTTTTGTGTGTCTCTGTGTGTTCAGGTTAGTGGGAGTTGCACTCCTTCAAGCAGTCATTCAGGAACCAAGCTGATGAGGCTCTGTCGTCTTCAGCATGTGGCTCCCAAGGTTGTGCTGGGATCAGCACCATCTCAGTCAGCTAAAGGGCAAGAGGATGTGGGAGACTGGCCAGGGGAGGGGGTGGCTCTGGGATAAGCACAGAAATGGCTCACCTGGGGAGTTCCCATCATGGCACAGCAGAAGCGAATCCGACTAGGAACCATGAGGTTGTGGGTTCCATCCCTGGCCTTGCTCAGTGGGTTAAGGATCTGGCGTTGGCATGAGCTGTGGTGTAGGTCACAGACGTGGCTCAGATCCTGCGTTGCTGTGGCGGTGGCGTAGGCCAACAGCTATAGCTCTAATATGACCCCTAGCCTGGGAACCTCCATATGCTGTAGGTGCAACCCTAAAAAGCAAAAAAAAGAAAAAGAAAAAAAAATAGGCTCGCCCGTCTCTCATTCCACATCAAACTATAAGTTTGGAGATACAGTCCAACTGTGCACGCAAAGAAGGTAGGAAACATTTTTTTGTGATTGCCAGTGTCCACTCTGCATTATCTAGAACTGAAATGTTCTCATTATAAAACCTACACCATGCATCCTACCATCATCAGTAAAAGTAAAAATACAAAGAAAACAGGAAAGATTTTGATGATGCTCACTGTGGAGGCTATAGCTACTCTCTCTACTAAATAACCCTGTAGAAGCTTTTATTTTATTTTTTCTTTTTAGGGCTGCACCCACGGCATATGGAGGTTCCCAGGCTAGGGGTCTAATCGGAGCTGTAGCCACCGGCCTATACCACAGCCACAGCAATGCCAGATCTTCAACCCAGTGAGCGAAGCCAGGGATTGAACCCACAACCTCATGGTTTCTAGTCAGATTCATTTCCACTGCACCACGATGGGAACTCCCCCCTATAGAAGCTTTTAAATGGAATTCTTCATTTAGGGTCTGGAACCGATTCAGACCAATGCACCTTCTCTCGTTCCTCCCTTCCCTCTTTCACGGCTCCATCACCACTTCCCCTTTTCTCCCATCATTCCTAATTCCCTCCCCCCTTTTGTTTTTGTAGTTATCCCTATCTGCCATTAGGGCTCTTTGGAATTATTGAACACACTAGGTTGTATTTTAGTTTAAAAAGAGGGCTTCTGGTTCTGGCATAGTTCAGAGACAGGGATTGTACTTCTCAAAAGTTTTTGGAGACTTTTGAGTGGACTGGAATCAATGAGGATAATGAACTAATGCCATCAAACCCTTAATAGAATGACAATCCTTGGAAGCTGCAAGTTTATTGCTGCAGTGATAAAGTTCATAAGAAAATAGAATGCCCTCCTTTTTACGACCCTGCCCTTCTTTCAAACTCATTTCTGTAGCCATTCTGAGTAGCCAAAATGAGAATTATGGACACTTGAAGAAGTAGGCAATGAAAAACCTAATTGTTAACATTGTTTTAATACATTCTTAGGCCTTGCATACTCGAAATCAACTGACATCATAACAGATGATTTTCCATAAGAAGTTGAGGTCAACTTGCCTCTTTCCAGAGGAAAACTTGGAGAAAATAAAATGACCATTGATAAATAGTAGTGTGTTCATATGTGAACCTTTATCTGAACTACAATTTTCAAATTACCAAGCACTTTGGAGCGATAACATCAATTGGTATAATAATTATGGATTTAGTGATATTTCTCATTGTCTCCTTGAGAAATACTACACCTCAGGTAATAGAAGAGTCACCCGTGAGGTCCTGACAATCCTGACTTGTGACATGCTTCCTGAAACTTGGGGCTGGAACGAATGGTTGAGGACAGTCTAAGGACGACAAGGGTATGGAAGGCCCTGAGTCAGGCTTTGCAGGGCACACTTAGCAGATGGTGAGAGTTTATGATCCGAGAATAGATTATAGATGAGGATTGTTTTTAGCTTCTATATTCCGTGTCTCAGACCCAAGAAAGAGTGAGTACAGATGACAGGAAGAGCAATATGAGTTTCATAGCACCTACAATCAATTCTGCTGTAATTGGCCATATGACATGGGAGCTCCTACAAATCACTCACCATGCAAGATCATATGGGGGGGAAACAGGGGAAATGGGTTCCAAGAACAACACTCAAAAATGTTATCAGTTTCCTGGTGACTAAGCGGGTTAAGGATCCAGTGTTGTCACTGCTGTGGCAAGGGTTCAATCCCTGGCCCAGGACCTTCATATGTCAGGGGCCAAAAAAAAAGTCATCAGTGACACAAAAAAAGAAAGATAGGAATCTAACAAAAATTGAGACAGCTTTGTACATTTTAAATGATAGAGAAATACGTACCTACTATAGTAAAATATGACAACCTTGGGGGAAAAACCCTGAAATTTCTTATGGAAGCCACCTGGTTCCCACTTCCATCCTCTATGAGAGGAAGAGAACAAAGAGGGATGAGAGAAAAAGAATGGGAAAAAATAAAATGAAAATAAAAACAGAAAAGAACAGAGAGGAGAAAATATGAGAGGCTAAGAGGACAAGAAAAAGAGAGAGGAAGCCATGTGTAGGATTGCAGTTTGGTTTATTATGAAGTAGGGTTACCCAACATTGATGTAAAATTGATGCACCCAACGTGGGAGTATAGCTTTAAGACATGCAGGTGGACTGAGGTAGCCGGTAGGTGTTTGAGGTGTAGGTGTATGTGTGTTTGTATTTCTCTGCTGCTCTTTGGAAATGGATGTGTTTTTCTGTGTCACCTAGTGTTTATCATGGATGCAGTCTTGCCTGAGCAAAATTAGGAGATTTGAATTAAGATCATACACAAACTGTGGCCCTTACTGTATATGAAATTGCTCCCTACTATATGAATCATGTGAGAACAAATTCATGTTAATGCTAAAAACAGAACTGCCTGTACTTATTCTCTGGAGCATTATGGCTTGTTACAAATAGGTTTTACCCCTTCCCTGTCCCCTTTGCTCAGACCAGAAGAGTAAAGAACACTATGCCTGTTGTCAAAAAACATTGTCTTCCATTTATGTTAAGTAGGACTAATGAAGGCAAAGACAGACATCCATAAAGCACTTTTTATTTCTACCCCGTAAGAAAAAAAGTTTAAAAGAATTTCAAGTTCTCTTAGCAATTTGAGTTTATTCATATTTCTCAAAACTAGCAAATAGTTTTTTTTTACCCTAGTCTTGAACCAACAAATATGATTACTCGAAAATGCAAATAGTTGTGGAGTTAGAAATTTTTCTTTCACTGAAAGGATTTTCACAATTTGGTCAAATACTCATACACAAACTATGGCCCTTACTGTATATGAAATTCTTATTACACCAAGGAGATTTAAGGGGGTGAATATTAATGTGTTTCTGATATTAAAATTAGTATATTTTCTACCCACAGATTCAGAATTAGACAATGTATTAGAGGAAAGGATAGACTTACCATGTAATTGAGGGAAAAAAGAAAATGTAAACTGTATTTTTCACAAATAGAACTGCATATATTCATTTCTTTTGCAAGATCAAGCACTTAGAAAAATACCTGCAACTAAAAAGTCTCTTCTCATTCTGTTAAGCTTTTCGTTTAAGACAACATTTTGATTTTTAATGAAAAGGCATTTCAAAAACTTCAGTTAACTCAGGTGATTGAGTAGCTATTATTACTGGTCTGCTAAAGAACTGCTAATATATTTCAAAGACTGCCTATGGGCAAAATTCTATTGAAGATTTGCTAAAACAGGTCGTGTTCAGTTAGGGTAGAATTATTCTGCCTTTTGGGTGTGTGCCATCTTTGAATACTCAGTTATACTGAGTGGGTAGAAAATTTCAGAAAATTGTGTTCTCAACAAACCAGCCTTCAGTTGGGAGAAGTTTCTCAGGGCTGGAAATTTCTTCCAAAGAAAAGATGTTGCTTGCATCTTGTGAAACTAATCACATCAAAGCATTCACCCAGGTCATTTGACAAGCCGAAAGCAATTGGCGTGGAAGCAGCCCTGCTTGTTAATAGAAAAGGAAGAGGCAGCTTGATGTGATGGATTTGTCAGCCTCCCTAGCGTTGTAGTTAACTGTTTTCTTATCATTTATATTTTCAATTCCTCCTCCACCCACCAATACTACTTTTGCATAGCATTTTTCTATACAGCAGCTCAGGTGAAGTTTTGCTTAATCTTTTTAAGACTGATAAAATGTATGCAACATTTATTAACCATTTTAAGTGTATACTTCAACGATATTAAGTACATTTAGACCTTTGTGCATTTAAAGACATAACCATCACTACCATCCACTTCCAGAACTTTCCCATCACCCCAAAAGGAAACTATGTACCCATTAAACACTAAATCTTCATTCCCTCTTCCCTCAGCCTCAGGCAATCCCTTTTCTATTCTTAAAAATTGTGTTAGAGTTCCCGTCGTGGCGCAGTGGTTAACGAATCCGACTAGGAACCATGAGGTTGCGGGTTCAATCCCTGGCCTTGCTCAGTGGGTTAAGGATCCAGCATTGCCGTGAGCTGTGGTGTAGGTCACGGATGCAGCTTGGATCTGGCGTTGCTGTGGCTCTGGTATAGGCTGACAGCGGCTACAACTCCGATTAGACCCCTAGCCTGGGAACCTCCATATGCCGAGGGAGCAGCCCTAGAAATGGCAAAAAGACAAAGATAGACTACATTAAAAAAAAAAAAAAATGTGGGGAGTTCCCGTCGTGGTGCAGTGGTTAACGAATCCGACTAGGAACCATGAGGTTGCGGGTTCGGTCCCTGCCCTTGCTCAGTGGGTTAAGGATCCAGCATTGCCGTGAGCTGTGGTGTAGGTCACGGATGCAGCTTGGATCTGGCGTTGCTGTGGCTCTGGTATAGGCTGACAGCGGCTACAACTCCGATTAGACCCCTAGCCTGGGAACCTCCATATGCCGAGGGAGCAGCCCTAGAAATGGCAAAAAGACAAAGATAGACTACATTAAAAAAAAAAAAAAATGTGGGGAGTTCCCGTCGTGGTGCAGTGGTTAACGAATCCGACTAGGAACCATGAGGTTGCGGGTTCGGTCCCTGCCCTTGCTCAGTGGGTTAACGATCCAGCATTGCCGTGAGCGGTGGTGTAGGTTGCAGACGCGGCTCGGATCCCGCGTTGCTGTGGCTCTGGTGTAGGCTGGTGGCTACAGCTCCGATTCAACCCCTAGCCTGGGAACCTCCATATGCCGCGGGAGCGACCCAAGAAATAGCAACAACAACAACAACAAAAAAAAAAAAGTGGTAGAATACACATATTGTAAAATATTCACTTAAAAATGGTTAAGACGGTATAGTTCAGTGGCATTAAGTACATCACAATGTGGGGAACCGATCTCTAGAATTCTTTTCATCTTACTGTATCTGTTAAACAATAACCACCACCCCCACTTCCACCCCTGCGCCGCTCTCCCCTCCCTCCAGCTCCTGCCAGCAACCATTCTACTCTCTGCTTCTATGACTTTGACGACTTTAGATTTCTCCCACAAGTAGACTGGTACAGTACTTGTCCTTTTGTGACTGCTTATTTCATGCAGCATGATGTCTTCAAGATTCCTCCACACTCAGCACATGTCAGAATGTTCGTCCTTCTTAAGGTTGAGTAATCCACTGTATGAATACATCACATTTTGCCTCTCCATTCATCTGTTGGTGGACAACTTAGATTGCTTCAAATTGCACAGAATTATGGATTAAATAGAATCACAGAGAATTTTAGACCTGGAAAAGAACCCAGGGAGGTCTAAATGGCTATAGATTTCAAAAGGGTGAGGTGTGTTGGTAAGTTTTCTATTCCTAGTAATCACAGTGTCTGACATTTCATAGGCCGCCAGTAAATATTGACTGAATGAATTCTCAAGTTCTAAGCAATCTTTTTTTTTTTTTTTCCTTTTTAGGGCCACACCTGCAGCATATGAAGGTTCCTAGGCTAGGGGTCCAATTGGAGCAACAGCTGCAGCTTACGCCACAGCCACAGCAACATGGGATCAGAGACACATCTATAACCTACACCACAGCTCACAGCAACACCAGATCCTCAACCCACTGAGCCGAGGCCAGGGATAGAACCCACAACCTCACGGTTCCTAGTCGGATTCGTTTCCGCTACGCCACAACGGCAACTCCTAAGCCATCACTGTTACAGGTGAGGAAGTGGAGAGCCAGAGAACCAGGTGATTTCTCCAACTAGATGCAAACTGCAGGCCTGTCACCTGCTCCCTTTGATCTTGAACAATTACTTTGTAACCTTCAGTTTCTTCTTCTTAAACCGAAAGATATTGTGCATCTCATAGGAGGTTGGTGAGGATGAAAGGAGGCAGGGACCTGTCAAGGGCTTTGCATGGGCCTGGCTCTGCCTACACAACAGCTGAAAGCTGTTCAAGCCCCAGACCCTGCAGCTAAGAATTAGCCGTGCCGGGACCATAACCAGGCCCTGTCTTCCAGCCATTTCACTTAGAAACAACTGGAAAAATACAAGAAACATTTACTGAGTGCCCCTATTACCAATTCAGGAGGGTTCTCATGCGTTCCTTGAAATTTTCTGGAGACACGTTACTTTCATTGCCCAGTGTTCTACCTCTCAGCCAATGATAAGGATGACATTGACATGGGCATGTGTGAAGTGGGGAGCTTGCCCCTTGTATGTCTAACCACCACATGGTTCAGACAAACGCAGAGCAGTTGTACAGAGGAAAGTGGGAACAAGTAGGGTCACTTCCTGAGCAACTTCTTAGGAAAAGTCTAAGGCAAGTGGTTAGAACTGTCCTTTTTTCCCCTAACACAGACATAGGTGGCTTTTTGAGGATGAGTTGTCCCCTGTAAGACCAGAGTCTGGGCTAGTCTGCTTGTGATCATTAGCAGACCAACTGATACTCCAGGACCCCTTCTTGCCACTCCTGTTCTGAGCTGGAGCTGGCTCTGAAGCCCCAGGTCCTATGTGAAAAGGAAAAAGGTTTCTGATCATTTCGAATATTAAGTAAATTTACAGAATTTATCTAGAATGTTTTAGATACTGCTTGTGGCAAGAAAATCCACCTGAATAAAATCCCTGCCTCAAAGATGGGAAAAAGTAAAGCATCATAAAGAAAAAATCCCTCATGAGAAACACACAATTAAGTGGTCATCAGCTAGATTCGTACCGAGGATAGTAAGCCCTCATAGATAGGTTCAAAGGGGCTGTTATCTAAGCAATTAAAAGCTATCGCCTAGAGAAATCTGGTTAGGAGGAGCAGCTAAAAAATAGGATTTTTTCCTGAAGCAGAGGGTGCATCTGAGTATCACCTGGAGGTTTTGCAACTCTGAGCTATCGGAAGGTGATGTCACTTTTTTTTTTTTTTTTTAAGCTCTCCAGATTCCAATAAGCATCAACATTAAGGTCCACTGTTCTAAAGGGATATTTTTTTCCTTTTGTTATAAAGCAAACAATAGACATTTCAAGGCAGCACAAATTACCCCACCCCCTCCCCATCCCCTGTGATGAAATGATGAAAGTGAAGAAGAGTTAAAATCTGCAAGAACTGAATCTACATCCTGACTCTGCCGTTTCCCTCTGTGACTTTGGATAAGTTACTAAGCTTTTCTGAGTGTCAGTGTTTTCACCTGGAAAATTGAAACAATAGGATTCTTGTGAAAATAAGACTATCTATGTAAAATTCTAGCACAGTGCTAGGTATATAGTAAACACTGCAATGAGAAGTATTATAATACTTAGCATTTGGAAAGCCCAGTAATTTCTGGTATATTTTAAAGTATCATAGTATCATTCCTGCTAGTCCATGTTAAGGTGATATTTCAGAAATTTCTTTTAGCTTGCTATTTTAAACTAATATATCATGTTGCAATTTTTAGATTGCCTAAGAAACATACCTGTAGCTGGAATTCATTTCCAGTATCATACAGGTCTGCTAGGGCTGGAAGGGCAGAATGAAATTATTTTCAGAATTTTGGTTTGAGCTGAGCTAAGCTGAGACGGATTTAATGGGCAGAGCGCTGGTCTGGGCTCCGGTCCCATGCTGACAGTCAGCCGTGTGCCTGTGGCCAGCCATCCAGGCTGACCTCAACTTCATCCTCTGTAAATGAGTCTAATTCAAAAAGCCAAAATCTAAAGCTGACTAGAGGTCGCATCTCCTCCAGCCTCAGCTCTCAAGAATGTAACCAGGAAATAAGTGAGTCCTTTGAGCAGCCAAAATAGATATTTCAAAGCCAAACAGTAAATCCTGTGTCTTTACCCAAAGAGAGGCCCCAAGCTTTCACTAAGAGCCCATTTACTCTGCATGTTTAAAATAAGTTTAATTACTTGGTTTCCTAGCCCACAGCAAGGGGGGGGGGGGGATGTGAAGTCTTTGAGGAGTCAGAGGAAAGACCTCCTCAGTAAATAAATTAACATAAGGCCCTTTAGAGTAGGTGCAAGCTGCCCTGTCACCCCTGTGACTTTCACTTGCAAATTACAGCCCAGAGAGTACCCAGTGTCCTTACTGATCAGCCTGACTAGCAAGAAATTTTTCACTATTTTTGATACAGCATCTAAAATATATTGCCTGTTGCCTGATCTTCATAATGCAATTTGTTTAAATTATGATAATTGTCTTTTTAAATATTTTTCACTGTTGTAAAATAGAAACGTCACCATTTTTCAGGGTATGCTTCAGTGGCAATACCCACAAAATGTCATATAACCGTCACCCCTGCTCCACTTCTAGAACTTTATCATCCCAAACAAACTCTGTACCCATTGAACAGTGATGCCCCCATGCCCCTCTCCTACCCTTGGCATCTTCCACTCCACTTTCTGACTATGACCTTGCTGGTATCAAACTATAGTTGTCCTTCTGTGTCTGGCTTGTTTCACTTGACGTGTTTCTGAGGTTCATCTGTGCTGTAGCATGCGTCACAATTTCATTAATTACAGTTAACCTTTAGTACTTTGAGAAAGTTCTTGTGTAATAACTGAGCCCTTAACACAAGGGAGGTGACAGTTAAGTAAGAATCATCCTTACTCTGGAAGGAGGAGGGGGTGTTAGGAAAATCATAAAGGCCTGAGGAGACATTAAAAGCATCTGTCCAACCCAAAGCGAAATGGAAAGCTTGATGTGAATGTTTTATCAAACCAATATAAAGAACCCATGATGATTCTTTTACTTTAAGTATTCTGTGTGTGTGTGTGTGTGTGTGTGTGTGTGTGTGAGCAAAGTAGGCCACGTAAAAACTGAAGAGAAGCTGCAGCCTAAGTCTGGTTTCAAAGGGCAGAATCACATTTAGGCAAAATTACTCCTCCGTTTTCTCCAAATGCTGCCTAAAGGACATTGTGGCGTGTTGGGGCGGGGGTTGAGGGGGGAGCGTTTAGGAAGGCGCCATTCATTTAAACTGTTCTTTAAAATATTTTCTTCTGAAACAAGCTATTTTTTTCCTCTCTGGACCAACAAGAAACACTACAAGTGTCCCTTCAGTTCTGTAGTGGGGCTTAAAGTTAAGTTGTTAACCTTTCAGAAAGCTTTAAGTGGGAGGTGAGTCAGGAGGGGACCTCCGCCAGGCCAGCCCAGGGGCACCATCAACGCAGAATCACTGCAAAGACTGCTGCCTTTGTCCTGTTTTCCAGAAAGCAGTGGATAAATCACTCAACCCAGGGAGCTGTTTCTGGCCTTATAATGGTGTTGCCAATGCATGTGCTTGTAGAGAAAAGGGTGAGAGTTAATCTACCTTTGATCAGGGAAGGGTTTCCTTTCTTATGCAAAGGTAGGAGTTAGGTGGGTGGGCTAAGAGTTAAAAAGGGGCTAGGAGTTTAGGAACCTCTGTCATCTTCAAGAGGTCTTAAGAATGCTGTCCTGGACTTCCCATTGTGGTTCAGCGGTAAGGAACCTGACTAGGATCCATGAGAACATGGGTTCAATCCCTGGCCTTGCTCAGTGGGTTAAGGATCTGGCGTTGCCTTGAGCTGTGGTGTAGGTCACAGACACAGCTTGGATCCTGCATTGCTGTGGCTGGCAGCTGCAGCGCCAGTTCCACCCCTGGCCTGGGAACTTCGAGATTCGGGGGAGGGAGCAAAAGAAGAGGGGTCTTTGAGAGCTTGGGAGATCTGCCAGGGACTCCGTTAACCCTTGCCTTCCAGGCTCTGCTTGAGCGCAGGCAGCAGATTGGTCAAGTTCACGGGAATTCACTCTGCAAACATTCAGTGTTGGGGAAGCTACAACAGAACCCATGGTCATTGTGGACGTCAGTTTTGTGGGAGAAAAGGAGCTACAAAGAGATTTTTCTAGCATTGGATGTTGATTCCCCTGACTTCCTTTATCATGGAAACCAAAACACCTCTGATTCAAATCCAACCTAAACCCAGATTAGGACTTGAACCCTCAGTTTATTAGAATCCCTCACCTGGTGTCTGGACGTACTGAAGCTCAGGTTCTTTGTGTCTCAGCACAGAAGGAATTCAGCGAGAGACAAAGTGATGGGCAAGGAGTAGATGTATTAAGATAGGTAGGACGCTTGTGAGAGGTGCAGGCGGGCAGGCCAGGAGGCTCTGCCGGAGGATCAGGGGGGCTGCAGTTTTATAATCCAGGGAAAGGCGGGGAGCGGAAAAGACCACTTTCTGCCTCATTCTTCCAGTAGACGTCGGGCTTGCATCATTAGCTCCTCCTTCGTGTCAGGTAAGAGCGTATTTGACCCTCTGAGGTCAGACCAGACTGTCACTGTGCTTATTCAAATCAGAAGGTGTAACATGTGCTAAAAATGCTGAATCATCTCAGGTTTTGTTTAATGCGGGTCTCCTACTTCCCTTAAACTCCTGCCCTTGGTCCTAAGGCTCAGTATCTTGCTGAACGTGAATGCAGGCCGCATTTTATCTTTCACTTAATGACCTGAGGCATAGCTCATGCTTTTCTGTGTGGTATTACAGTTCAGCAAGTCTGCTTCCTTCCACGACATTCTGATGGCTTTCTTGAGCGCTTATTAGCTTACAGCGGTCTCCCCAAATTCCCTAGGTTTCCCTGTCTGTCTGTGGTCCCCTACCGGGACTTCCACAGCTACCTGTAACGCTCTCACTCTGTCCCTTTCAGAATCATGGATGTGCTCAGGGGGGCCCATGACCCAGAAAGGGGGTGCAAGGGGATCAGAGAAAGATTCCTGGAAGAATCACGAAGGAGGAGTTAGCCGGGTCAGGACAGCAAGAGCAGCCGTGGCAGTGAGGATGGAATAGGTACGACCGTCATGCTTAACACTTCAGAGAACAGGGGACATTCCTGAAGGTACAGAGAACCAGTGCCTGTGGGTAGGGTGGAGGGTAGAGGGGCAAGAAAATGATAGAAAGTGAACCTAGAAAGGTAGGCAGGGGTGCAAGCCTTGAGGGCCCTCCCTCTGTGCTGAAGGCTGTGGAAGTCACAGAAAGATTTTATGTGGGAGGCAGAACATCCAATGTGAGCTGGAGAAAGATCACCCTGGATTCATTCTGAAAAGCTGCAGGGGTGGGGCCGCCAGAGGGGGGTTAGCTAGCTTGCTGGGAGTAGCCCCCAGGGACAGGAGCCAGGAGACCAAGGCAATGGAGAGAGGAGGGCTCCATTTCAGTGGGAAAGGCAGATGCATCATCCAGGTGGACAGAGCAGGGGAGGGGCCGGGGTCTGGGAGACGTGCATGTCATCGGGGCTTTGAGCACGAGTGTCGCCACGAACAGTCTTTCCAGCCTCCCCCATCACCGCAGCCCATGTGCTCAGGTCGCCTGCCCATGGCACTCTTATGCCCATGGCTAGAAAGGCTGCGGGTGAGCTTGTTAGAATTGTTCAGTGTACAGGTGGAATTAGTTTGCTCTTGAACCAAGGGATGTTCCACTCTGGCTATTTCCTTGCTCCACCAAGGAGGATCCCATGACTCAGAGGGCCCCGCTGCCATGCTGCTACCAGCCAATGCCTGCTGGGTACCCGAGCTGGGCGCCTTTGATGAACCTGTGGTTGAGCCCCCCAGAGTGATGATCAGGTGGGAGGTTGTACCCTCCCCTCTTAACAGAGGAGCCGGGAGTCTCAGCAAGGCCAGTAACCCACCCCAGGGCAGGTTCTCAGACCCAGGCCACCTCCCCAGGGCGGCGGGTGCCTTTCCCACCACAGGGGGTCTGGAGCTGGCGCTGGAGCCCAGGCCTTCAGGAAGAATCTGCTATCCTGTCCCCAGTGCCAGGCTCTGTCCTCAGATAAATCTGTTGCCCTGGGAAAGCAGATCTGCAGCAGATGGAAACTGTGTCTACACCAAAATAAATAATGGAATGTGCTTCTGTTGAGATTGTAAAACTGCTATAGAAATTCATCTACACAATCTCTTGAAAAATTATTTTATGAAAACCTCATCCTATGAGGTATCTCCCTCTCTCTCTCTCTCTCTGTCTTCTCTCCCACTCGGTTCTAAGTAATAAGATGGCCGTGGACATTACGTTCTTGCTTTAAGTGAGGAGAAAAATTAGTTTTTCCCAAATCACGCATTTTACTCCTTGGGCCTTGGAACTGGAACCAGGCCTCCAACACCACAGAAAGAAATCTTGGCATTTTTTCCCTTGTTTCTTTTTCTCTCCCCCCCCCTTTTTTTTTTCTTTTTAGGGCTGTACTTGGGGCGTATGGAAATTCCCAGGCTAGGGGTCGAATCAGAGCTGCAGCTGCTGGCCTGCACCACAGCCACAGCAATGCCAGATCTGACCACATCTGCAACCTACACCACAGTTCACGGCAACGCTGGATCCTTAACCCACTGAGTGAGGCCAGGGATCAAACCCACATCCTCATGGATACTATTCAGGTTCTTAACCCGCTGAGCCACAACGGGAATGCCCACAATTTTTGACTCTATCCCATTCAAGAGGCCTAGCACTCTTTGAAAAAGTCAAGTTTCTGGGGAGCATCCTATCATGCTGACCTGCCTGCATGTACCCCGTTTTACCCTCTGTATAGCACCTCTTCCAGCTCCCCTGGAGACGGCCAAGCCCATGGTTTCTATGTCAATCAAGAACTTATGGTTAAGATTGTGCTGTAATGAGATCAGCAGCAGTACAGCCAGAGAAGCAGTAAGATATATCTTAGGGCTGCTCATTGTTTTGGGTACAATGAACGGAACAGTCTTCCCTGTGTATTTCCATATTTAGCCATGGATTACCTAATAATCACATTCATCCTCATTGAAAAACTGCCCATCAAGAGATTGGTCCCTGTGTAGATGCTTTGTTTTAATATCTCTTGCCTCGTTGTACAGCATTTTCAAGTAGATTATCTTGACCTCGAGGGTCATTGTCGTTCTGTGTGACTCAGTAGATGGAAAGTTGAGTGATGTCTTCCAGCTTTTTCCTTTTCTAGTTAATATTGTCCAGGTTGCAGTTGCCTTGGGGACTGGTTGAAACTATTGGGGACTGGTTGAAACTATCTTTTGTTTCAGGGTTAGGACCCCAAGTAAACATGCACAAATCACACTAGGTCTTTGTGTCTGAGGCCTTGCTTCTTTTCCATCAAGTGAATACTTGAGCACCTACTGTATCCAGACCAATTGTTGTGAGAATTACCTGTATTGCTGTTCCTGTCTCAATAAAAGAGGCTGAAAAGTATTTCAACTCATTAAATAAGTCATGTGATACTGTCCCATACATCAGTAGGTCAAGCATACATTAACTGATGACGTGTATGTGGCGAAACTGTGACCTTGTCTGTTTTAACGGGCCATTATTGGGTGTCCTTATTTCCCAATGTGTTGTGCTCTAGATTGATCCTCAGCTGAGGAATGGGTGGTGGTTTGATTTGCAGACAGGAAATGGTTTGCTGACAAATCCATGGCCACATTTTTGATGTTTAGCAAAGGCCCTTAAAAAGCCATCGGTGTATAAAGTGATGTGCAGAGCCCGTGGGGATCAGAGCACCAGGGATAAAAAGCAGACTGTTTTCAAAAGTATGCTCCTGTAATAAGCTGACAACGGTATGTGCTCCCGTGTGTACCCCTTCCAGGGTTGCCTACCCACAATCATAAGGAAGTTTGGCTCCTCTGGTTCTGGACCTCTTCATACATTTCATTTCAGTACATCGACCCTTTCCCTGACAAGAGCCCTGCTTTCAGAACTGCTGTTGCTCTCTTCTTCCTGATGTATCTTCATTTTGTAGTGATTCCTGATGTCCAGGCTCTCCACTGTACAAATTTTTTCATGTACGTAAAAGTAGCATGGTGCCAGGAGAGCAGGAAAAATCCACCTGTAGTGTTTCCACATGATTGGCTTTGTAAAGGAGTGCTTTCTTCTGGGGAGAGCTATGTAAAGTCTTGCAAATAAGCAGTGATGGAATGATACCCCCCCGGGGGGGGGGGCGACTGGCAAAGGAAGTAGGATGTTTTGAAGGAGGAAGAGAATTTGCGAGCAGGATGGGAAAGCATGTGCCAGTGTTGAAAGCAAAAGGGCAGCCAGCTGAAAGCTGGTGTGTGTGGCTGATGGGAAAATGGGCCTGGGATGTGCAGTGCTGAACCCATGTGAGGTCATCCTGCGAATGGACCAGTATTAATTCAGATGCAGTATGTGACAGTCCTGGCACCCGGTAGTCACCTTGGCAGTGAAAGCTGTCATCTTTGGTAGGCTCCTAGCACATGCCTAATAAAAACCACATTTAGTCCCAAAGCAGCAGCAAACTTCTCCTACTGTCTAAAGATACTTTTTTTAAGGACTTAAAGCCTTTGAACCAATAGTACAGGGTTTGGGGGGGCCAAGCTATAGTCAGCTGATCCTGCTTTGAATGTAGCTAAGTCATTCAGTCTGTGTGACCTTGGGGAGCAGTTGAAGTTCTCTAAGCTTCCAATAACATGGGGTCAGTAGAGGGACTTACCTCCTGGGGTTGCTATGAAGATTAAATGAGATAATACATATAAAGTAGTGAGCTCAGTACCTAGCAACAAACCTTTTAATAGTAAGAATAGGAGTTCCCGTCGTGGCACAGTGGTTAGCCAATCCGACGAGGAACTATGAGGGTTCGATGCCTGGCCTCGCTCAGTGGGTTAAGGATCTGGCGTTGCCATGAGCTGTGGTGTAGGTCACAGACGCGGCTCGGATCTCGAGTTGCTGTGTCTCCAGCATAGGCTGGTGGCTACAGCTCTGATTGGACCCCTAACCTGGGAACCTCCATATGCCACGAGAGCAGCCCTAGAAATGACAAAAAGACAAAAAAAAAAAAAAAAGTAAGAATAGTAATGATAATGATAATAATAGGAGTAGTGGTAAAGAGCAGTGAGGAGGAGTTAAACCTCAGACGATCTAATCGTGTAAATTTATTTTACTGATCTTTTATTTTCCTTCCCATGTACAAAACCCCTTGGGCTTTATTTAATTTTCCTTAATTATCATGTTTCAATTACACGAGCAGTGCCAAGGTGGTAATCGCGATGAATCACTCTCTTATTTTCAGTGTTTAAAACTTTGCCAGGACATCGCATCCCTCTGCCACCTCATCAGTCTTCTCCTTTTTCCTCCTGTAGGATTACAGCCACGTCTAATTGTATCTGTCTGCTTCCTAACCTCACTTGGGACCGGGACAGTAAGAAGGGAGTTAAAAATTATGCTAAGTCAAGTTCACCCAATGAAGAGGAAAACACAACAATAGAGTTGAGAAAAAGTAGGGTGGCGAGAGGGCTCATTCTCAAGTGAGTGGTTAATAAACGTCCATCCCTATCTCATCAGCACCAGCTAGGACCCTGGTGCCATGCTTTACTCTGGGTAGGTAGTCTGGCAAACTCTCTGCTGGTTCATTTTGAAGATTTTTTTTTTCCTCCATTTTTCGAGGGCTGCAGCCACAGCACATGGAAGTTTCCAGACTAGGGGTCACATCAGAGCTGTAGCTGCCCACCGATGCCCCAGCAACGTCAGATCCTTAACCCACTGAGCGAGACCAGGGATCGAACCTGCATCCTCACAGATACTAGTCAGGTTCATTACTGCTGAGCCATGCTGGGAACTCCCCATGCTGAAGATTTTTAACATATTTCTGCACACATTCAGTAAGCACACAGCTTATCATGGACATGGTTTCCTCCCTTTTTGTGATAGCTAGAAATGATGACAGGATTAAAGACTACAGAGGAGGGATGATCAGTTTCAAGTTAAGTCTAGAAAGAGAGTTCAGTGTGCAGCAGGAACTCTTCATGGGCGTGCGTCACCCTCTCAAATTTTAAGACGAGCTTTTGCATAGGAGAGCATTGTCAATGTAATTTGAAAGCACTCAGCCCACTTTTAAAGATAAATATTTAACAGAGCAGTCAAATATTAAGGTATTTTGCTGTGTTATTACAGAAGGGACTCCTGTAAGTTTCCTATTTGTTATAACTAAGGGTAATAGAGGGATTAATCTTAGTGTTATATTTGTACCCAGCTGATTTATGTTTACATACATAAAATTCTCCTGATATCAATATGAAGTAAAAGTAAAGATGATTTTTTTTTCTTTTTTTTTTTTGTCCTTTTTGTCTTTTCTAGGGACGTACCTGCGGCACATGGAAGTTCCCAGGCTAGGGGTCTAATCAGAGCTGTAGCCTCTGGCCTATACCACAGTCAGAGCAACGCCAGATTCAAGCTGCACCTGCGATCTACACCACAGCTCATGGCAACACTAGATCCTCAACCCACTGAGCGAGGCCAGGGATCAAACCCACAACCCCATGGTTCCAAGTTGGAACCAGTCGTTTTCGTTAACCACTGAGCCACGATGGGAACTCCAAAGATAGTTGATTTTTATAATGGTTGTCGAAGTATAGCAAAAGATGAGCCACTAGTTGCTTTGAAGACTTTAATGTATGAATACTAATCCTATCTTTTAATAACTTGCTTATATCATTGGATTACTGTAAACGGTTGGTTCATAAATATGTTCTACTTATAATTTGGGGGAGAAAAACCAAGCAAATATCCTTGATATTTGCTCTTTCCACCCAATACAGATTTTTTTTTTTTTTTTTTTTTTGCAATAGAACTCCTGTTCCCCTGCCACCTCCCCAATTTCTCTTTCTGGACCACCCTACACCTTTCCAAGTCCAGTTGTCCCCCCTCCCCAGGGATCTCCCCGCTACTTCTTCCAGGAGGAATACGTGAAACAAAAGAGGGGCCTGAGCTGGCACAGGTGTCATTTGTCACAGCTTAGCAAGAAGGCCATGCCGGACATTTTTTACTGATGTCTTAGGTATTGAAACTATTACAAATGGTAAACGAGGCTGAAACCCCTCTGTTCTTTATTCTTTTACTCACATATCTCAGAGCCCTTTAATACTGACTTCTTTTTCGACGGATCCCTAATTAACAGCAGCCTCTATTCTGTCACTTAGGAAAACTCTGAGTGAAAACTGATATCCTATCAGCAACAGAGGCTGCTTTTAACTTTGATTTAGGTTTCAGTCCCGCATTTGCTTGTGTGTGTGTGTGTGTTCTTTCTTTTTTTTCTTCCCTGTCCGGCTTTCTTCCCCGCCTCTCTTCCTGCTTCATTTCTTGCCTCTTTTTTCTCTCCTTTTCCTCCCTTCCCTATTCTCCCCCTCCCCCATTCTCCCCAACAATGTTGGCAGAAAGATGTTGTCCTGTTGATGATACATTGTATTCTCAGTGCAGTTCTCTGCAGTGGGGCAGAGGTGGGGAGGGGCTGTGCTCTACAGACTCAGGGAACTTCCATTGTTCCCACAGTGAGAGCTTTTGTTTCCAGCCTGCTGGGGTGGCCAGAGAGCCCTGCTCCCATTTCTTTGGCTACATCTTCCTCCCCACCCCCACCTCCGTGGATGTCAGTGGAAGAAGAAAAGAGATTAACGGGTCGATGGGACTGCTGTTACTTTATCTGCAGGCTACAGCAGGAAATTTTTATTGTAAACTCACTCCATTTAGTGGTTTATTTGGAAGAAAGATAAAAGGTTTCTTTCATTGGAAAATGTGTTCTGCTATACTCTCCCAGCATTTTGTAAATAATTCCTATAACACTTAGGTTGTTAGTCTCTGGCTTATTTTTTTTTTTTTTCCTTTAGTCCCTTCAAGCACCCAGAGGGACAGAGCTCTTATTTTACTCATTTCTGAATCCACCCCCCGCCCACGAGCATATAGGTCTATGCCCCCTCCCCCCATCTTTATTAACTAAATACATTCTAATAAAACTATTGAATGGAATACAGTGCAACTTCTCTAAAGAATGAGAAAGATCAGAGTTCCCGTCATGGCTCAGTGGTTAATGAACCCAACCAGGATCCATGAGGACTTGGGTTCAATCCCTGGCCTTGCTCAGTGGGTTAAGGATCTGGCATGGCTGTGGCTGTGGTGTAGGCTGGCAGCTTGTAGCTCCAACTTGACCCCTAGCCTGGGAACCTCCATATGCCGCAAGTGTGGCCCTAAAAAAATGGGGGGGGGGGAATGAGAAACAACTATGTTTATGTGAAGCAGTTATGTGTATTTACATACACTGAATGGAAAAAACGAAGTTGGGAATCAGACGCAGAATCTCATTTTTAACAGCCATAATCATGCCCCAGAACATAACCCAGAGGCATGTACACCACATCTTTAACCAGAAACCTCTGGAAAGTGACATCTGGGGAGAGACAGGGAAGATCCTCAGGGAGGAAGAGGGAACTTTTTATTTCATACGCTCTGGCTTGCTAGAGTTTTGTTTTCCACTCCATAAAACGAAGCTGACCGTGGATGGACAGCGCTCCCCGCCCAGATTTCCCTGGAAAAGTGCTCATCTTCCTGAGCTCTGCCTTTCGTCTGGTCCTTCCATCTGGGCTCTTGCAGTTGCATTCTGTCTCCCTCTGTGTTCACCATTGCCAGTTATCCCCACCTATCATTCCAGGCTTTCTGCCTCCATCTCCTTCCCTGTTCATGGATCAGTGCCTAGATGGGTGGATGGATGCATGGATGGACAGACACGTGGGTGGATGGGTGGCTGCATGGACAAATCAATAGACTGATCCTCCCTGGTCCTACATTGCTTCTAGTTACTGCCCTGTCACTCTCCTTCCTTTATATCCCAACATCTCAAAACGTGTGCTCCTCTATTTCCCCACTTCCAAACCAGTCTGCAGCTCTCTCTAATACTGCATTTGGGACTTCCTTATCCCCTGGATTTCCCTGAGACTATTTCTGAAAGAGTTGGGAAGCACCCATCTGGCTCTGTGCTCCAAGATCCTTGGAGCCATACGAAGCCCCTACCATTGCTCTCATTTAGGGATGTGCTCTCCCATCAGGTGGGCCATGGTTCTGTCCTGCCCAGGCCTCGTAGCTCTGAATTTGCCTCCTTGCTACTCTCCTCTGCAAGGGCTGTTGGTCTTCTCACTGTGACCGGGACACTCCCTGGAGGGGCCACGGCCCGCTGATGCCCTCCAAGGGTGCAGTTTGCTAGCACTGAGAGCGTCTGAAGCTACCTTCTCATGGCCAGAAGCTGAACGTGCCCCTGGTCCCTGAAGGTGGGAGGACATTCTGGCCCCCCTGCTTCTGTCATTGCTGCGTGAGATGAGGCCCAAAGCGGCAGAAAGAGCTCTCTCAACAAACCACTCAGTTTTTCTTCCCAGACTCTACGCCCTACAAACCCCTTGGGGATGTCCAGCAGTCACTCCCATCTCTGCATGTCCACAACCAACACACTGTCTGCCTCCAGACCCCATCTCCCCTTCAGGTCCCTTGGGAACAGGGAGAGAAGGTGCATGAGCGGGGATTGGGGCAGGGGCTGGGATGCTGAGGGCATCATGTCCCTAGTGATGTTCCCGAAGGGCAGCACTTGTGCAGAGGGCAACAGCTGGAAAATGAAAGTTGTATTCCTTCTCTGAGCATCCTCTAACAAGAGCAGGAGGAGCAAGCCGAGCCACGTGAAGATCTACCATGTAGTTGAGCCAGCAGATATACCTGGTCTCTACCATGAATCTCCAGAGATGTCTTTAAGTGTCTAATCTGGGTATGAGGCCATCTAGTACAGAAGGTCCTGGCCATCGGAAAAGGCCGAGAACCTCCCTGCCAAGGCTTCTGCAGGCTAGTTTTACCTCTCCAGCCATCGGGGAAGGAAGGGTGGAAGCTGGGTGGACCTTCGAGCCTTCTCCCTGGAGGGAGCACCCAGCTCTTTCCAAGCTTGCAGCCCAAGGGAGGGGAGACAAGGGGTTGGCAGGGTTCTTGCTGGGAGCACCCCTCCCCCTCGGGGGAGAAGGCGAGAGAAGAGACTCCCTTCTCCTGAAAGCTGTCCCCCTGACTGGCTCCTTTCTCTCAGTCACCACTAATTAAGTCCAATTCCTTTCCATGGAACGCATGAGGACCGGGTCTGGTCTTGCCTGCACTGCTGCCTGGTTCTAACTGGCCTCCCCACTGGCAGTTTTATAGCTAATGTTCTATTTTCTGATGCTGGGATGATCTTTTGTCGCATGACATCCTTCACTGGTTGCCTCTGTTAATGGAGTATGGAAGGTTCTCCTTGATCAGACCTATCCTGACACTAGATCGTCTCAACTTGCAGCCCCACCTCCATGCTACAACATGTGTGTGTGCCCTGCTCTCTCAGCCCATCTCAGCTCCTTTGAGTGTATTGACTGCAGCTTGCCTTTCATTCTCCAGGGCCCATTTACCCTTTTCTGTCTTCCTGGGTGTTGTTTTTCCTTCCTACTTTCTGTTCTGATTCCTGGTCATCCTTAAAGAGTCAGGTCCACCATCACCTTCTCTGGAAGACTCCTCCCTGCCCTGGCACTGCCTGCTTCCTCCTCTGCCTCCTCTCTCCTGTGTGCTGAATATTTATCAGTCATGCTGCCTAAACACTGCATTGTACTTTTTGTTTACACTTGTCTTTCAACTACACAGGGAGCTCCTTGGGGGAAGGAATCATGTTTTATTCATTTTATTTAATTCCTAGCTTGTAAAACAGAACTTGGCATGTATTACTATGACCTCAAAAAGTGGGGGGAAGGAGGATTTGTATGAATGAATGTGAATGTGCTTTTAAACTGTAAATTAACATACAAATGTTAAGTTCTTATAGTATCAATAGCATCCCAATGTAATCCATGAAATTTAGAGGCGGGTTTTGTACGAACAAATGACTACTTTCTAGAAAGGATGGAGGAGTTGGAGCAACTGAAAAAGATGCATTCTCTAAAATAAAGACCAAAAATCTTATATAGGAGTTAGATCAAATGGGTTTGGAATTTGGAAGTACTGACACAAAAACTAGTCCAAAAAGAGTAAGGCATAAAACCACAAGGTAGAATTTTGAAACGTGAGCAAGAGGATTTAGGAATAGAGGCTTTTTCATTTTGTTTCTACAATGTGACTATCTTTGAAAGAGAAAGAGTAGGAAAAAAATCTTATCAATGAACTTTATAGTTCTAAATAAATCTTTTTTTTCTTATGGTTTCTCTTCATTATTATGTTAGGTTATAATTTTTAAACATTTTAAATGTTATTTTAGAGGAAAAAGGGAACTAGGCACCAGGGCATGAACTTAGTTCTTTCAGGATGTCTTAAAGAAATAAATCAAGGTACCAAGGACATGGAGTTTGAATTCTGTCCCTGTTCTGGAAGTGTCCTTTCTCCAGCATCTCTGCTGGATGATTATCTTGACCAGAGCTTCTCAAACTGTCTGTGGTGAGGGGGTGTGTGTGTGTCTTCTTATCAGCCATACTATGACACTTTTGTAAAACACCACAAACAATGAATTGCTAGAAAAACAAAATAGAAGAAATCAGACATGCAAAATATAAGCCCCAATTTATCATTTGGTTCAATAAATATCATTCTGTCGAAATGCTGTAAAAATTTCGATGTGCTTACTCTTAAGTTCTGCGCTTATCTTGTTGTAGATCAAAAACAAAAAATTGGTGGAATTCCCATTGTGGCTCCGTGGGTTAAGAACCCAACTAGGAGTTCCCGTCGTAGCGCAGTGGTTAACGAATCCGACTAGGAACCATGAGGTTGCGGGTTCGGTTCCTTCGCTTGCTCAGTGGGTTAACGATCCGGCGTTGCCGTGAGCTGTGGTGTAGGTTGCAGATGCGGTTCGGACCCCGAGTTGCTGTGACTCTGGCGTAGGCCGGCAGCTACAGCTCCGTTTGGACCCCTAGCCTGGGAACCTCCATATGCCGCGGGAGTGGCCCAAGAAATAGCAAAAAAAGACAAAAAAAAAAAAAAAAACCCAACGAGTATCCATGAGGATTCAGGTTCAATCCCTGGCCTTGCTCAGTGGGTTAAGGATCTGGTGTTGCCACAAGCTGTGGTGTAGGTTGAAGATGTGGCTCAGATCTGGCATTGCTGTGCCTACAGCATAGGCTGGATACTACAGCTCTCATTCAACCCCTAGCCTGGGAACTTCCACATGCCACAGGTGCAGCCCAAAAAAGACAAAAAACAAAAACAAAAAAAAAGTAGTTTGCAAAGTGGTTCCTAGCCACACTCCAAATAGCACCGAGTTCAGCTTTTCTTGGATATTTTCCATCATAGATGGACATCACAGGAATGAAAAAGTTATTGAGAAGAGGGCACTTGTTCAGAGCTTAATGATGAAGCTGTTAAGGGCATAGATTGAGCGGAAAAGAAATACTTTTCGGTAAAATTTATAGTAGTATAATAAAAAAAATGTCAAGTGGTATAACGCTCTTTTGCGCGTATGTCCTCCTATATCTTCCCCCACCCCCCCAATGGAGAGACTTCTCTGATTCTCTTGGAGGATAGTTGTTTTCAGTACAAAAGTTTTACATTGGTCTTTCATCGTTAGCTGTAGGGTAGCCATAGGTGCTGACATCAAGCCAATAAAATTAATAAGCTGCGTGACAGACTCTAATAAATTTCATTGGCTTCTTGACTCTGTCATTTGAGCACAGAGTGAACTGTTATTATTATCAAACCTCTCATTTTGGCTTCAGATGATTACAGCTGCTAATACATTGCATGCTACAGTACTTTTCCGTCCCTGATTTAGGGTTAAAGTATCATATTTAAAAGACTTAATTATGAGGCGGGGGGTGGGGGGAGGCACACGTTGTGGCTCTATGGCTTTGATCTGTTTTCTAGAGTGGCCAGCAAAAATTTGGACTCCTGACGATCTATTTTCCCAACCATTTCAGAAACAAGCAGCTTTTGAAACTGAGTTTCTCTACCCCAGACTCTGGAGTTCTGCAACTCTTTCATTTGGAGATGGGCCATCTTCTGTTGGAAGGGCGCCATGGCTTTTTGTCTCTAACCCCAGATGAAATTCTTCAACCCTCTTAACTCAGTCTTTCCCTGACATGAAGCATTTAGTGTCAGATTTCTGCAAATAAGCCAGCTTCACACTTGAAGTGGGAAAAAGGATTCTTCCTTTTCTCTTTAAACCCCGTTGCAGCTGGCCAGGTAAATCTGGCATGATCTTGTTATCTCCATCCCAACCTTCACGCTGCCGTTTGGTGTGACTCACACCTGCCGGTAGCCTTCTGTTTTACTTTAAATTTCAGACTTGTTTATAGCCTTCCGTTTTACCTTCTTAATTTTACGTAGGATGTGCCCTTTTAAAATGTGGATCAAAGCACTAAGCAACTATTAAATATAAGCATTTAAGGCAGTTAGATATTAGCCCATCTTTTTATAGCATGTGTAATTTTATGAGTACACTTTTTTAGGAGGTCTGTTAGATTTACACTTGGTGGTGTTCAAAATGCAGTCTTACTTCCGTTCTGGGATTCTTCAGCATTTCTTATTTGAGTATCAGCGCTATAGCCTATGCAGACATTTAAGCTCCTTGTAATTGTTCCATTCATAAAAGTAAGGATGTTGTGGGTTTTTCATGGCAATTACATGTAAACCTTACGAGTCTAATTTCTTATGGAGATGACCACTTTCTTAAGCAGACAAGATGTTACCGCCAAGCCTGTTAAAACATAAAAAGGCTTATGAACCTCAATTCATGCATGACAGCAATTTCAGCATTCAAGAACCAGAATGGTAAATTACTTAGCGCAGTCTGTGCAACGTGCTACCGAGAACGTTACAGACGAAGCCTGACCTGTTTTTTCACTTGAGGAACATGAAGGGCAGGAGAGGATGGCTGTGACTTAATGACAGATAAAAGCAAACAACTATCTGATGCTTCTTATATTTCGCCTTCTCCTTTCACTCCTTGCGCCTAAATACCATTGTGTTTGCCGCTGGCCTTTGGAATGCGGTTGAGGGCTGGGATTTTCACGGTCTGGCTGACTTTTCACAGGGTCACTTCCCCAAGTGCTGCAGAGCTCAGGGTGACATTCGGTTGGGAGCCATCCTGCATTGTTCAGCCCAGGGCGGGGGACTGGATTTATTTTTGATTGTACGTTATTTCAGCTGTTTTCACTTTTTTCCTTATTGTTTTCTCGCCTCCTACAGAGTTCTCTTTTCAAGCCTGGCTGGGGGAAGGGGGACCACTCTGCTCTGGACTCAGCACGCAGGGCAGAGAGCAGTTTTCCCGTCTCTCAGCAGTGCAGGCAGCTCCTAAGCCTCGTGCATTTAACCCCCTCTGCGTCGGAACCCAAGTTAGCGCTCTTGAGAGTTGTTTCCAGGTTAAAATAGATAAAAATCATTTCAAAGTTGTCCTTTGGCCTACTGGATAGCAGAAGTGAGTTCCGTGCTTTTTTTATTTTATTTTATTTTTCCTTTTGAGGGCCACACCCGTGACATATGGAGGTTCCCAGGCTAGGGGTTGAATCCAAGCTGTAGCTGCCAGCCTATACCACAGTCACAGCAACTCAGGATCAGAGCCGAGTCTGTAACGTACACCACAGCTCACAGCAACATTGGATCCTTAACCCACTGAGCAAGGCCAGGGATGGAACCCGAGTCCTCACAGATCCTAGTCAGGTTCATTAACTGCTGAGCCACGAAGGGAACTCTGCTTCTTTTACTTTAAAAAGTGGGTTGTTGTTTTCTTTTAAACTGATATTTGAGGATAAATTTAGTTCTATACTTTAGCAATAGGTAGCATTCTGGGTAAGGAGTTCCCTTTGTGGCCCAGCAGGTTAAGATCCCAACATCGTGTCTGTGAGGATGCAGGTTCGATCCCTGGCTTCCCTCAGTAGGTTAAGGATCCAATATTGCCATGAGCTATAGTGTAGGTCACAGATACAGCTCGGATCTGGCGTTGCTGTGGCTGTGGTGTAGGCCGGCAGCTGCAGTTCTGATTAGACCCCTAGCCTGGGAACTTCTATATGCCGCAGATGTGGCTCTAAAAATAAAATAAAAGGTTTTGTGTAAAACAACTCTATCACATTTCAGAATTTTTATTTCTGATTCCCCACTGTATGAATTTTGGAGTATCTTTTATCATATAAATCAGTTAAGGCAACAGTGGGCAATGTTGTTATGCTGACTCTCTCCCTTTTTTGGAAACTGGGGTCCTTCCCTCTGGGGACGCTCCGATACATTTTCAGCACAAATACATTAAGGTACACTGCACTCTTTCTCCTTGCTCAAACTCCCTGATCTGTAAGTAGGGAGGTATTATCATTCTTAATAAAAGAGTCTATATTCTCATAGTTGAGTTAACGAGCACATTAATATAATACCTACTTCAAACAACCCTGGAAGATTCCTTTTGCATCGCTAAAGAACACTTGGCAAAGCCGGGAATGTTTAAGACATCCTCCTCATTGATTTCACAGGATTACCTTGACTGCATCAAGGACCAAATGAAACTTCCTCTGGGCACGGAAGAAAGATCAGCCCTCTTTGGAAACATCCGGGATATCTACCATTTTAATAGGTAAGTTAATACTCAAAACATTGTTCTCACATAAGAATGTTATGAATTTTTCTCCAATCAATATGGCCCAAGAAAACCACCTGAAATACCTGACCCAATGTCATCAATTTTTGTGGCTCTCATACTGTGAAGTCTTCTACCTGGAAACATCCTTGTTTGTATATGAGTCTCATATTTATTCAAAATCCCATCCTGCTCCATCCTCCTGACTCAGAGAAGAGACCTGTTTGCCCTAACAGGGCAGAGGCATCCAAAAATACATGCTGGCTCTGTCCCCAGCATCCTTTCCTTCGCTGGATTTTTCTAAAAATTTCCTTCTGCCTAGGGAGTGGGTAGAAGAGAGTTAACGCACCGTAAAAACTTTAAGCATAACAGCTATTTATTCAGATTAATTAATAATTAAAATTTATGGAGTTCCCGTCGTGGCTCAGTGGTTAACGAATCTGACTAGGAACCATGAGGTTTCAGGTTCGATCCCTGGCCTCGCTCAGTGGGTTAAGGATCCAGTGTTGCCATCAGCTGTGGTGTAGGTTGCAGATGCGGCTCAGATCCCAAGCTGCTGTGGCTCTGGTGTAGGCTGGCGGCTACAGCTCCGATTAGACCCCTAGCCTGGGAACCTCCATATGCCGTGGGAGTGGCCCTAGAAATGGCAAAAAGATAAAAATAAATAAATAAAATTTACAATGTTTATTATTTTTTTATTTTTTTATGTTACTCAATGAATTTATCACATCTGGAGTTGTATAATGATCATCACACTCCAGTTTCACAGGATTTCCATCCCACAGCCCAAGCACATCCCCCTACCCCTCAAAGTGTCTCCTCTGGAGACCATAAGTTTTTCAAAGTCTGTGAGTCAATATCTGTTCTGCAAAGAAGTTCATTGTGTTCTTTTTTCAGATTCTACATGTCAGTGAAAGCATTTGATGTTGGTGTCTCATTGCATGGCTGACTTCATTTAGCATGATAATTTCTAGGTCCGTTCATGATGATAAAAATGCTGGGATTTCATTCCTTTTAATGGCTGAGTAATATTCCATTAAAAATTACAATGTTTAATTCAAATATGTATTCAATACCTATTATGTAGCAGGCACTGGGCTTAGAAAAGTTACTGAGGTGAACAAAGCAGACCTGGAGCTGAAGAGAATGGGGCAATTGAATCAGTTATTATAATAAGTTATGGTACTTCTTGGAAGACCAGGGAGTTGGCAGGTTAAGAGCCTGGACACTGGTTTTCAACATACCTGTGTTTGCATCCCAGCTGAACCATGTGTGTATTCTTCGGGGTGTTTTAAACAGAATACAGATGTTCAGCAACTTATGATGGTTCAACTCCTGATTTGTTTGACTTTGCAAGGGTGTGCAAGCAAGATATGATCAACAGAAATGGTACTTCAGAAAATTTGTTTTAATTTTTTTATTAATGTGCAGTTGATTTACAGTGTTCTGTCAATTTCTGCTATACAGAAAAATGACCCAATCATTCATATATATACACACACACACATTCTTTTTCTCATATTATCTTCTGTCATGTTCTATCACAAGTGATTGGATATAGTTTCCTGTGCTATATACAGGGGTCCTATGTAGAGCAGGATCTCATTGCTTATCCATTCTAGATGTAAATGACCCCAAACTCCCCGTCCATCCCGGTCACTCCCCCCACCCCCTTGGCAAGCACACGTCTGTTGACTGTGTCTGTGAGTCTGTTTCCATTCTGTCGATAGGTTCATTTGTGCCATATTTTAGATTCCACATATAAGTGATATCATGTGGTCTTTGTCTTTCTCACTTCCTTCACTTAGGGTGAAAATCTAGTTGCACCCGTGTTGCTGCAAATGGCATCATTTTGTTCTTTTCTATGAAGAGTAGTATTTCACTGTGTATATGCCATACTTCAAATTTTATTTTATTCTATTTTGTTTTATGTTCTGTTATTTTTGGGGGGGGTTGCATACTTCAAATTTCACATTTTGATCTTTTCCTGGGCAACACACTGCAGCTCCCAGTCAGACCCACCAGCACAAGGGTAAACAACCAATACACTTATAACTGCTCCACTTTTCACATTCAGTACAGTAGTCAATACACTTCTCAAGATATTCAACCCTTTGCTCTAAAAAGAGGCTTTGTGTTTGATGATTTTGCCCAACTGTAAGCTAACAGACGTGTTCTGAACCTGTTTAAGGTAGACGAGGCTAAGCTTTGATGTTCAGTAGGTTACACACATTAAATGTGTTATGATCTTCTCAACTTACCATGGGTTTATTAGGACATAGCCCCAGCATCAGTGGAGGAAGATGGGTAGAATAACTGACTCCCTCATTTCAAGTCTTTGCCCAAATCTTCCTTTTCTCGGTGATACTTACCCGGCACCCACGCACACACCTGACCTGTTTACTTTCTCTTTTTCTCCTGGCATTTGGCAATTTCTAACATAGCCTCTGATTAACTTTTCTATGATGTCTGTTGTTTCTTTCCTCCCCACTCCCACTCACAGAACATTCCCTAAAGGCAGGGATCTCTCGGTTTTGTTCTACCCAAGTGCCTTAAACACTGTCTGGCTTATAGGACCCTCCAAACTTTTGTGGCCTAAAGGAACAAAAGTCATCAATAGGAGAGTCCACCTCGTATGGGGATGGTGACACTTCGGTGAGCTGATAGACCTGCAGTGGCGAGCTCAAGGCCAGCACACAGTAAACAGACACCAGCATATTAACCTGGGGTGGCATTGATTTTGTTATAGTAAAAAGTTTTAAAACACCCCATCATTGCGTGACTCAACCACAGTGCGGATTGTAAGTCCTGTCCTCTTGGCTTACTGCAGTCAGTGCATGGGCACTCCTTGAGGGGAAAAGCCACATCTCCTCTGCCATTGCTTGTGTCCCTGGAAGGCCCTAACTCCTAGCACAAGCCTCTGGGAGACACGTTTGTTGAATTACATCGAGTCGTCTCGGTTTCAAAGCCTGAGCTATGAAAAATGCCCGTGTTGCCACATCTCTTTCATCTGGCCCAGCAGACTTTGAAGACCAATTTGCACGTCTCAGGACAGTGGTTCTCCACACGGGCTACACGCTGACATCACCTGGGAAGCACTGTGTCCTGTTGTGTGTTTTAATATGATGAATCCTACCCCAGAAGTTCTGATTAATTGGTCCAGGGTGGGGCTAGAGCATCAGGGTCTTTTAAAAGGTGTTCCTAACGTGCCGCTGTGGCTGAGAAACAGTCTAGAGAAAATACACCCCATAATAAGAACATAGAGAAAGGGCATAAAAAATGGACTTGGGGGATTTCGATTCCGCGAGTGCATTAGTGATGTGCTGGTGTTAGAGTGGGCTTCCACTTGGCAGTCGCTGAGGGTACAAATCCCAGGACCCCCAGACCACTTTCCCCACCCAGAGTCCAGCAATGGCACTGTAACCCGAAAAGAGGAACCAGGCTTGGATGCTGGGAGGCCTTAGCCTCAGCCTTCTGGTGGGTTGGCTCTAGGCTGACTGTTTATCCAGTGCTTACTCCATGCCAGAGGCCATAGAGCTTTATGTGCCTTATCACCTTCTATAAGTCTGGGCTTCTCTGACTCCAGCCCCAGGCATTTAGCCTTTAGCCACATCACCTCCCACCAGAGCATGCCTTTTATAAATCCTCGGCTTCATACTGTAGATGAGTTGATTTCAAAGGTACAACCATCTGGCAAATCTATGGTTAAGGCTGGAAATAATTTGAAAATGTCTGTTATTAGTTCAGGTCCAAGTTTGTCAAACATAATATAATACTATTGTGCCCAACTAAGCAAGATTTAAATCTATGAAATGAAAGAGGGCAAAAAGAAAATGGTTTGGGGAGTTCCCGTTGGGGTGCAGCAAAAACAAATCTGACTAGGAACCACGAGGTTGTGGGTTCGATCCCCGGCCTTGCTCAGTGGGTTAAGGATCCGGCGTTGCTGTGAGCTTTGATGTAGGTCACAGATGTGGCTCGATCTGGCATGGCTGTGGCTGTGGCTGGCAGATGTAGCTCTGATTCAACCCCTAGCCTGGGAACCTCCATATGCCGCAGGTGCGGCCCTAAAAATCAAAAAAAAAGAAAACGATTTTATGCTGGCTTGAAAAATTCAACCAATTAGATTTTTTTTTTTCCGGGAAGTATTTCCAAAATATAGGAAAGTGTAGAGTAATATGATAAAGGCTCATGAAGCACTCTCACTCTATCAAGACCTTCCCTTCTGCCATATTTGCTTTAGAAACTCTTTAAAGCATAAAGGCCTCACCAATAATGCTGAATCCCCGATAACAGCCCCTCCCAGCTGCATCCTGCTCTGCGGAGAATGGCTCAGTGATGTGCTGGTATACCAGTTCTCCAGGGTGAGGACGGGGGAGGTAGAATCTGGGATTTACAGTGTTTGCCAATTTCCATGGTGCCAACACTCCCATCACTGCAGATTTCAAGTTTATCACTGAACGTGAAATTAGAAAGCGATGTACGGAATTAGCTCAAGAAAGCAAGTATAATCTGGCTCAAAATACCACTACAACTAGACTTGGTGTTTCATTCCCAAACATGATTTTGTTGCCATGACTTATATATGTAATTATTTATTTAAAATGTGTAACACACTTTGGCTTATTGAAATTTTTGTGTAAATCCTTTACAATTTTTTTTCACTCAACCTTGCTTAGATTATCAGGTTATTAAGCTTGAGATTATAGCTCTACTTGTTTATTTTCACTGTGATGTAATATTCCATTGGGAGATATATTACCTTGCATTTTGCCGGTTGCAGTGAGACTGGGCTTCTTCTCTTGGTTTTTTTTGGCCATTTTGATTTCTTCTGTGAATTTCTGGCTCATATCCATTGTCCATTTTTCTGTCAGGATGTTACTTTCCTTTATGGTTGTATAGGAATTCTTGCCTGGAGGACTTGTTGGATTACATGAGTTGTAATCCTCCCCTCATACGAGACTTGTCTTTTAACTTTAATTATGGTTTCTTTGAAAAGTAGTTATAAAATTCAAAAGTTTGACTACACTAAATAAATGCTATTTTTATAGTATGTGGATCTTGAATTTGTTTTAAAAACATCTCCAATCAGTTCATAAATATACTCTATTTTTTTCCTAAAAGTCTAAACCTTTTGCTTTTCACATATGTCCTTAACCTGACTAAAAGTGATGGAAGTATGGTGTGAGGAAGGCCAAATCTTCATTTTCATATGGCCAGCTAATGGTCCCATGACCACAGGTTGAAAAGTTCATCCTGATTGTTGTAATTCCACATTCCTCCCAAGTGAAGTTTATATGTGTGGACCTGTTTCTGGACTCTGTGTTGTTGGTTTTGTTGCTTTTTGGGGTTTTTTTTTTTTTTTTTTTTTTTTGCTTTTATTGAAGTTCCCAGGCTGAGGGTCAAACAGAGCTACAGCTTCTGGCCACAGCCATGCCAGATCCAAGTCACATCTTCGACCTACAGCGTAGCTCATGGCAATACTGGATCCTTAACCCACTGAGCAGGTCCAGGGATCGAACCCACATCCTCATGGATACTAGTCGGGTTCCTTGTTGCTCAGCCACAGCAGGAATTCCTGTGTTTTGTGGGGTTGGTCTCTTTCTCCATCCTTACTCCACACCACATTGTCTTAATTATTAAGCCCACATTGCTCTTCCTCCACACTGGCTTAGCATTTCTTAACTCTTTGCACTGTCACGTGAATTTTTTTTTTTTTTTTTTGCGGTATTTTATAAAGTTCCATGAAGAATTCTGTTGGGACTTTTATTGGAATTAGATTTAATTTAGAGATTAATTTTGGCAGAATTGATACATTACAATATTGAGTTATTCTGTCTGTAAACATATCTCATCAATCAAGCTTTTTTTTAATATCCGATAACAATGTCTTATAATTTATCCATCACATTCTTACACGTAAATTTTAAAAAACTTAATTTTTTGGCCACAGCTATGGCATGTGGACATTCCCAAGCCAGGGATTGAACCCACGCCACAGCAGTAACTAGAGCTACAACAGGGACAATGCCAGATTCTTAACGTGCTGAGCCACCAGGAAACTCTCTAAAAACTATTTTTTTTTTTTTGTTATCTTGGCTTTCTGTTTTTAAATTAGCTATTACTGTCATGTGGAAATGCTTTTGATTTTTATGTAGATACTATATCCAACTCACTTTCTAAAGAATCCCAACAGTTCTAACAATGGCTTATAGATATTTTTGAATTTTCTTTGTAGAGTAGTGTCTGAAAATGAGAATTTGTCTTCCTTTGCAGTTCTTCCACCACTTAGTTTTTTTTCTCGTCTTACTGCTTTGCGTAAATCTTCCTATACAATGTTGATTAGATGTTGGCACTCTTAGTGCCTTTCTGACATTATCAGGACAGCTTTGACTGTTTTATCTTAAGAATGGTGTTTGGGAGTTCCCGTGGTGGTGCAGAGGAAATGAATCCGACTAGGAACTACGAGGTTGCGGGTTTGATCCCTGACCTTGCTCAGTGGGTTAAGGAGCCCGTGTTGCCATGAGCTGTGGTGTAGGTGGCAGACAAGGCTCGGATCCCGTGTTGCTGTGGCTGTGGTGTAGGCCGGCAGCTGTAGCTCCGATTGGACCCCTAGCCTGGGAACTTCTATATGCTTTGGGTGTGGCCCTATAAAGAAAAAAAAAAAAAAAGAATGATGTTTGTTCTGAGATTTAGATAGACATTTGTTTCTATTTTGCTAAGATTTTAGTGTGAATGAATGTTGAACTTTATTGAACATTTGATTCTTTAAGAAAATTAGCATATGATTTTTCCTCCTTGTATTCTTAATTTGGTCAATTACATTAATAGGCCTTCAGATTTGCATCATAAAATAAACCCTACCTGGATATGATATTTTATATGTTTATGCACTTATGAGGTTGCTGTGTGGTTTTTTTAAGAATTTTTTGTGCATATTCATAAATGACAGCAATGCAGGATTTCTTTCCTTGTACTATCTTTGTTCCATTTGGGCATATTACTAGATTTAAGTTGTTATTTCACAGAATCTCCCAAATGAAATGTTGTGGAATACAATTGAGATTTCATTTTTGTTTTCTTTTTTGTAGTCAGACCTTTCTCTTATAATCCCTACGATACCCTAGAAATTTAAGACTCTGGTTTGGTGTCTGGAAGGAATTCCCAAATGGTCAGAAAACTAGGTCAGTTAAAAGAAATCATTTTCCCCATTTTTAACTTGCCCTTAAATTCCCAAAACCTTTTTTTTTTTTTTTTTTTTTTTGCCACTCTGTGGCATATGGAGTTCCTGGGCCAAGGATCAGATCCCAGCCACAGTTGCCACCTACACTGCAGCTTCAGCAATGCCAGATCCTTTAACCCCTGTGCCAGGCCAGGGATCAAAGCTGTGACCTGGCACTGCAAAGACACTGCCAATCCCACTGCAACACGGTGAGAACTCTTTTTTCTCCTAACTGCCAATTAAAGAATAAATATCAATTATTTTTACACAGCATCCATGTCTCAGAACAGAGAAGGGTGATCTAAAATGTAATTTGAATCTTTAAGAGTGGGGAAGTAGAGACTGTTCCTCCATATTGGAATTCTATTTTTAAATTATTTTAAAAAATCTTGTAAACCCTCTTCCTTCTTCAAAAGATGAGTATAAATTTTTCTTTTTCCTTTAACCCTCTCTCTTAATTTGGTAAAACTATATTTAATCCCTACTGTATATGGAACACTGGGCTGCATCTAATAGAATAAGGATGATTGATATGATTGTGTAGCAGAGGCACTAAGTCATGTAATCAAGGAATGAACCAAATTTCTTGAGAACTCTGGAACATGCAGGTAGTTTTGTCTGAGGGAGCTAGGGAAAGCTTTGCAGCGCAAGTAACCCAGGTCAGCCAAAAATTTCTTTGGACCATGCATTTTTTTCTTCCTTAAAATATAATCAAGAAAGCAAATCATGGGATACATATACCAATAAAGCAACGAAAAGGAGGGGCAGTTATCTTTTGGTGCATTTTCATACCACCACAGTGTCTTCAATGACTGCACAATGGTAGAGACATATTTTTACCCACAGGCCTTTTTGAAGTAGACTTTTCAAGGTCAGTGCTAAAGTATCAGTGACGTGAATGGAGCATTTGGTGCTGTTAACCTCACCCCATTTTCTGTTTCCTCAATTACGTGTGCCTCTGTGGATGCAGCAAGTTCAAAGGCCAGCTGATCTAGCTGAGTAGGAGGGGAAAGGAAGTGGCTCTTAGAGTCTATTGCAGACAGGAAAGGGAGAGGCCCCGTTCCTGGATCTTGTTCAGTGGAAGGCAGTAGAATCTTCAAGGTCACATCACAGTTCTCAACTTCAAGTTCACATCAGTGGTCAGAGACGCTCTTACGTGGAATAGGTTCTGTGAAAGAGAACAGCGTTTCCTCTCCTTGCCCAGCCAAACAAGGGACTTGAACTCAAGTGAGAAATCTTATCTTCTTTCTCAGCCTCCTCCTCAAAAGGGGGGAAATATTTGGAACAGTTACTCTGCGGAAAAAGAAAATGCCCAAAACTGCAGGTAGAAAGACTCTCATTTTTGCTTTGACAACAGGACACAGTCTATGAGTCACTCCCTGCTGATGTGCTTGCGAAGGAATTGTTCATTAGTTACACAGATGCCATGAGAAACCTCGTCTCCACCCTGCTAGGCCGTGACTCTAGAAGGACATCTGTTTGCTGGTCTTTATGGGAGTCCCTTCAGAGGCTGAGAGCCCACATTCCATGGCTCCATCTGTGTTCCTGTAGGACATGGGGATGTTCGTTTCTAGTTCGCCGTCCTCTCTGCCTCCCACCCTCACTGTTCTTCACCAAATGCCAGACACAAGGGCTTCTTTTTTGTACCTCCCACAAGGGCACGCCAGGCTCCTTCTGTCCTAGACTCCCTACCAATTTCTTAAATGACTTCCTCTTCCAACGCTCCCCACACATCAGAGAGCATCCACGGCTGCTCCAGGGTTTGCCCTCCCCACCCAGCCTCCGTCACCCTCTCGACATTGTCCCCTTATTTCCTGCATAACACGTAGCACAGTGTCACACTCTGCTGGGTTTTGTTTTTCAATAAAACCATTGCTTTCCTCTTTTTCCCATCAACATTCTTATGAAGCAGTATTGTACTATGGTGTGTCTATGGGTAAAAGAATGAAATTTCACTTAGTTTTTAATTTTATTTTATTACGTAATAACACTTGAGATCTACCCCCTTCAATTTTTAAGTGTTGAGTTCATTGCAATTCACTTAGATGCAGCGTGTTACAGCAGATCACTAGAACTTACTCAACTTGTTTAACTGAAACTTCACGCTTGTTAGTTAGCAATTCCTCCATTTACTCCTGTCTCCCAGCCCCTGGTAACCACCATTCGACTATGCAATTCTATGAGTCTGACTCTTTCAGATCCCTCATAGAATCATGCAGTATTTGTCCTTCTGTGACTGACTTATTTCACTTAGCATAATGTCAAGGTTATGTTGACACAGAATTCCCTGTGGTTTTTTTTTAAGGCTAAATAATATTTCACTGTGTATATATATTTTCTTTATTCATCTTTACCCCTTCGTGGACATTTTGGCTATTGTGAATACTTCCTCAGTGAACACGGTAGTGCTAATAACTCTTCGAGATCCTGATTTCAGTTTTTTGGATAAATAGCCCAAAGCTGGATTGCTGGATCTTATGATAGTTCTACTTTTCATTTTTTGAAGAACCTCCATGCTGCTTTTTCCATCATGGCTGCACCATTGTGCATTCCTACCAACAATGTCCCACCCAGGATTCCAATTCCTCACATCCTTGCCAACATTTGTTGTCTTTGGTTTGATATCGTGTTGTCTGGGTCTTCAGTTATCCACGCTTATCACCCCTTGCCCTATGGTGATCAGAGCATCATCGCCATGGGACAGAGCCCTCATCCATGCTCTTCACCCCATCACCTCGGGGCCTAAGCAGTGCCTGGCACAGGAGGCTTTCAGTAATTGCCGTGTTGAATGGAGGGCAAATGAGGCGATCGGCCAACTGTATCATGATGCTTGCTCTGATGACAGGAGCATGAAAGAAATCCAGTGACTTCCCCGTCACTGTTTCCACTTTCAGTGTGTGTATCCTATTTTAGAAAAGGGTTTAAAGGAAAGCTGGCCCGGTGACTCACACAAGGCCTCCCAGGCAGCCAGGACCAGGCGGAAGACACCATGGTACAGAGTCTAGCCCTCAGCTTTCTTGAATCGGTCAGGAAATAAATCTTTCAAGAGATGTGTTTATAATAGAGTGTGGGACTGGGATTCAAAAGCCCTGATACCAACCCTAGCTAAGGCCATTAATTATTAGGTAAGCCACCTCCCTTTTAAGAGCCACGGTTTCCTCACCTTAAAATTAGGTGCAGGAACTGGAACGTGTCTGAGTTCCCTCCCAGCTCTGTGGTTCTTGAGCAATGAATGCCATTCATTTACAGGTGAGCTACACCTAGAGCCTGGGTATGTACCCTGAGGCACTTCCTCCTACCAGCAGATCCAATCTGAGAAGAAATCAAAGCTCAGAGGGGAGCTTGATGAGCATAACACTGAGAACACAGGAAGTTAAATATTGTCAAGGAGTACTTCTCTTAAACTTGAGAAGTAACTGATGGATTCTGCTCAAAATTCTTTTCTGCTCAGAAAGAGGATTTATATTGACAGACCTAGATACAAAACCTACATCCAAGGCACTCCAGCACTCCATCCTCCCGCAATAAAAAACATTGGCCCAGAAATGTTGCAGCTTTAGCTGTTTTGTTGTTTTGTTTTGTTTTGTTTTTTGTCATTTTAGGGCCGCACCTGTGGCATATGAAAGTTCCCAGGCTAGGGGTCGAATCAGAGCTGCAGCTGCCAGCCTGCGCCACAGCCACGACAACATGGGATCCGAGCCACGTCTGCAACCTACACTACAGCTCACTGCAATGCTGGATCCCCAACCCACTGAGCGAGGCCAGGGATAGAACCCACATCCTCATGGATACGAGTCAGATCCTAACCCACTGAGCCACAGAGGGAATTCCTAGCTGTTCTTTTTCTTTGACTTTCTTTTTTTCTTCCTCCAGTGTTTAGATCCCAATGATTAGATTTCTACTAGCTTTAATTTAATCATACCCGTCTGTCTATAAAAGACATTGATATAAATGTCAGGACTGTATTTTCCAAACTAAAAATAAACTTTAAAAGAGTAATTTTTATAGGAATGTTAGGAAAGAATGTTTGAAATTGGAACCGTCTTGAAATCGTGCATTGGTAAATGTTCCTTTCAAAGTGCAAGAAGGATCAGTGGATGTTAATGTAACAGAATCTAGTTATGGTATAGTTTCACCCTCCAACAAACCTCCATGAAACTACCACTTGTTTGAGTCTCAGTGTGTTATCAAAGATAGACTTCCATGAAAATACTCTTCCCTTTTCCAGAGAGAGATCTCTGGGAGGCTGCTGAATGCAGAGCAGATACGAGCATCCGTCTGTGTTCTGTTATAGTAGACATTCGAGATTGGCTGAAATGTAAAACAGTGCTACTCTTCGCACTAAGTTTTGTGTTGTTTTATAAAACGATTTTTCATAAAAAGTTCTTTATACTAGCATTACTAAACTTATAATGAAATGAATTGATCTTTTAAAATTATATAGCAGTCTTAATTTCTAGTACATATTGATATAAATCATATAAAGAAATTTTAAGAGGAAAACAAGTCTTGACAGTAAACGTTTGAGAACCACTGCCTTGAGTGAGGAACACTCTGAAAATTTTCTCTTCTGTGCAGCGTTTATGGCCTGCATTGCGGTGTCTCGCCTTCAAATAGGGAAGAACAGGAGTTCCTGTCGTGGCGCAGTGGTTAATGAATCCGACTAGAAACCATGAGGTTGCAGGTTAGGTCCCTGGCCTTGCTCAGTGGGTTAACGATCCAGTGTTGCCGTGAGCTGTGGTGTAGGTCGAAGACGCGGCTCGGATCCTGCGTTGCTGTGGCTCTGGCATAGGCTAGTGGCTACAGCTCCGATTCAACCCCTAGCCTGGGAACCTCCATATGCCACGGGAGCGGCCCAAGAAATAGCAAAAAAGACAAAAAAAAAAAAAAAAAAAAAAAAAAAAAAAAAAAAAAAAAAGGAAGAACAAACGAAGATCCCCAGATATTTGGGGAGAGCCTTGAACATGAACGACACAAGCCAAAATAGTCAAACAGAGAAAAGGTAGTTCAGAGAGCAGAAAGCAGGAAAGATAAGTTCAAAATAATCACCATCTTCACCTCCTCCTTGAAAATAAAAGAAGGTTTTTGCATCCCTAAGAATAGAAACATCCAAAGAGCATGGAAGGAAATTTACAGTATGAAGCTAAAAATTACAGTTTGAAACTAAAAATCTGATAATGCAAATGAAAAAATTTCAGTAGAAGGGATAGAAAACAAAGATGAAGCCTCTCAGAAGATAGAACAGTATCAAGGAGTTCCCTTTGTGGCCCAGCAGAAACAGATCCACCTAAGAACCATGAGATTGTAGGTTTGATCCCTGGCCTCGCTCAGTGGGTTGAGGATCCAGCGTTCACCGTGAGCTGTGGTATAGGTCGTACGTGTGGCTCGGATCCCACGTTGCTGTGGCTGTGGCATAAGTCGGCAGCTGTAGCTCCAATGTGATCCCAAGCCTGGGAGCCTCCATGTTCTGCGAGTGTGGCCCTAAAGAAAGAAAAGAAAGAAAAAAAAAAACAGTAAAGAAGATGGAAAATAAGAGAGGAAGAATAAGAAAGATTAGTGCATATAATCCAAGGAGGGGAGGAAATATCAAAGCCATGATGCAAGAGCAGAGGTTCTTTAACTTCTTAGTCCTAGGATCTGTACGTGCATAAAAATTACTAAGTGCCCCAAAGCTTTCTTGTTTATAGTTTGTTTTGTTTACCATGATAGAAATTACAATTGAGAAATTGCTAAAATAGCAATGTATTTGCTAACAATAATAAACCCACAAATTTCTAGAAAAATTGTTGTACTCCTAACATTTTTGGTGTGTTGGAATTGCTTTACATTTTTACTAATCTTTTTACTGTTTGACTTTTTAGAAGACAGCTGGATTCTTTCTTGTTTCTGCTTTCCATCTGTGCTATCCCAGGTCATGTAGCCTCTGGAAAGACCACTGTACTCTCATGAGAGAATAAAAGTAAAAACTCCGAGAGTGTCAAAGTATTTTTTATGAAAATAGTGACCTTATGGAGATCTCAACAACCCAGGGATCAGAGTTCCTTCCCACTGTGGCACGATGGGATTGGTGGTGTCTTGGGAGCACTGGGACACAGGTTCAATCCCCAGCCTAGCGCAGTGGGTTGAGGATCTGGCATTGCTGCAGCTGTGGCTTAGGTCGCAACTGTGGCTTTGATCTGATCCCTGGCCTGGGAACTCTATATGCCACAGGGTGGCCAAAAAAAAAAAACCAGGGATCATTGTGAGAACTGATGCTCAAAAATATTCTCCAAATATTCAGATTGGCTCAGTGCATGAAAAAGACCCCTCAGGACCAACTATCATAGAATTTCAGAACTATACTAAAAAAGAGAAAAGTCTCACAGCTTCCAGAATAGAAAAACAAGCCACATGGAACCTGGGTCATGGATCAGAATATTCTCAATAGCAGCTTTAGAAGTCATAAAGCAGCAAATGGCTCCCTGAATACACAGGGAAAATAACTGCCAACCAAGAATTCTACATCCACTGATGGTATCAGCTAAGTGCGAAGGGGGAATATTTTGAAACAGGAAGAGCCTCAGAAAATGTACTATTACCCCTACTCAGAAAGGTGCCAGAAGGTGAAATCTCCCAAAGGAGGGAATATAACGTAAGTGGTACCTGAGAAACAAGGCATCCAGCACAGGCACAGGGGCAGAGCATCATCAAAATGTGTTTAGGAGAAGACCCAGCAGGCCTGGAGAGCACCTGTTCAGGTGAGAGGGTCAGGGAAGATGACTCTAGAAGGGTGGTCCCCAAGGAAGAACACAACCAATAGATGATCTGATGGGTGAAGATGGTGAAACGAGGGTTATACTGCTGGCATGAAGTCGGAGGTTAAATTAGTGGAGCGTATTTTGAAAACAAAGCAACAAAAAAAGAGAGGCTGCATCAACTCCAGGGAAAACGCAGTTGTGCAAGAAAGGAGATGTAGTTATGATACATGCCGAGGCTCAGCTGAGAATAATATTGACATAGTCTTTGACGGGTTAATTCTGTTCATCTAATTAAATTTCATAACGGAGATTGTTGGGAGGATGAGAGGTAGTGAAGCTTGGGGAGATTACACGGTAAATATCTAAACTGAACAATAATGAAAAATGCGTTATCAGCATGTTTGGAAACAGGGATACATACAGCCAAAAACAGCTCAAGAGTTGAAAGTGTTTCCTAGGGAACAGCAGTTGAAAATGGGAGGCCAGAAGCAAGAAACTGTACCGCTATTTTTATCCTAATTCCTGTAGAATTGTTTAACTTTGTATGAAGCATGTAATGCACAGCTGATGAAAATAAACACTTAGCGTATTAAAGTACATATTGATCTACCTTCTTTGGAGTGCAGTTTGGAAATGTGTTAACGTTTAGACTGAAAGTGCTCTCTGATCCAGCAATTCCATTTATAGAATTGTATCCCACCATGGGAGATCATATTAATTATACTGCATCCACACAATGACATATTATACAGTTAGTGACTTAAAAAAGTGATTTAAAAATAATGCAGATTTTCATCTCAGGAAAGAGATTTCTTCCTTCCCTGGTCTAGCTTTCCTTTAGAGCACTATCTCCGTTTATAATTTTACAAGTGTCAGTGTGATTTTTCATTGAATGTCTGGCTCTTCCAGTGGATTCCAAGCTCCCAGATACCAGGAACCATATCTCATTTGGCTCCCTGCGTGTTTGTTCTCAGAGCTTTGTGTGGTATCTGGTACCTGGAAGGCTAGTGGATGAATAAATAAGTATGTGTAAGCATGAGGGCAGATGCCGACAAAGTCTTGGAGGCTTAAATGTTAGGGACGGATTATCTTGGGTGGGAGAGTTACAGGTCAAACCTCTGTCTTCATCCCTGTTCCACCGTGACCTCAGAGAAGTCCCTTAACTAAGCCTTGGATATAGGGACGCTTGGTCCTCAGTTATCCGGTTAAATATGATTCCTTGTAAATGCCGTATAAATGTTCTAAATTGTGTATGGTATGATAAATCTTCTAAGTTGTGTGTGATGTCCCCAGCACTCAGACTACAATATAATACTTTCTGGCTCTTATTTTTTTCTTGTTAGTGAACTGCTGCAAGACTTGGAAAACTGTGAAAATGACCCCGTGGCCATAGCAGAATGCTTTGTGTCGAAGGTAAGCAGGCTTCGTCTCTCTGGACCAACCAAGACAGTCAGAGCACACATGGTTTCAGTTCAGATGACTGGTGTGTTCCATGCTGGATGAAGTTCGCCACTAATCGCTCTCACACTGTGTTCTCACCTCCCCCTACCAGCAAGGGGGAAAAAAAAAAAAAAATCCATCCCCAGTAAGGCTAACTTAGTAGTTGCCTAGAATTTCTATAGTAACTGAAAGACATTAGGTTTCTTTCCTAGGAAAAACTTTCAGTTTGGGGAGAATCCAGAATAAAAGAATATTAGAAAAATAAATGCATATAAAATACTACTAGATCAGTTAGGAAATATCTGTTAGGGTCTAAATATTTTATATATGAAATATATGGCACTAGCCTAGTCTGTGTAATTATCCTTTAGAGGATAAAGAGAAGCAGAATTAATCTCCTGCTTCTTAAAAATGCACTCTTAATTTTCCCTACATTTTTCTTATGTTGCACTAATGGCTTAGAAAAATACAAGGAAAGGATTTGACTTTTAAAGCTTAAGCAGCAGTCTCTTTATCCTCTGTACCCAGGTAGAGAAGGGATTCTGAAACATATGAGGACATCTTTTACAGCCTTTACTTTCTCAACCTACTGCCTGCCTACTGTATATAGGATCCTATCTTATGTTTCTCTTTGAAATACAACAACTTTTGGTTGGAAAACCTCTAGCAGAAATGGTTTTTGCAGCAAAACGTCATGTGATTTTTTGCAGTGGGGGTTTCAAATGTACAAAAGGTTGAAGCAAAGTTCACGACAGTGCTTTGGGGTCATCTGAGACTTAGCACCTCATCTAGAGTCCTGGAGTCCAATGTCAACTTGGAGGGGTGCCCTCCCACCCCCACCCCCAGGCTGGCCAGCCTCCGAGGTTGTTCCACCAGGGTCATTTCTGATGATCCAGTAGTTTTGAAGCTTCATGTGTGGTTTCTTAAAGGAGGTTGAGGGGCTTATATATAAGACACTTGATTTTATGGGAGGGTGTGTGTTAACGTGTAAAATGTTTATGCACATGCGTTTACACACACAGTTCTTTTCCCAAGTGACCTGTGTGTGTCACGGTGACTTCTCCTGAAGTGTAGGAATTTGGAAGAGGGAAGGACGATGAAAGAGGGAGAAATGAGTTAAAAGATATTCCACATGTATCAAAGAAGCTGTGTTACAGTAACCGCAGCACATAAACAACATAGAAGTTTTCGGAAACATTGGGGTTTTTACTGGTAACTGTAATCACAAGTCGATTAAAGACGATCCAGCATAGGCTTAGCTCTGGCTTAATTATTCACATAAAAGTTTGTTTATTGGCCATGTTGCCAACTGCCAAATCTGATTTCTCGTTGTAATCACGCCAAGTTTAATTAGAAGTCAGATTTCAGCACTCCACACTCTCACTTGTGAGCAGAGCAGCGCGAGGGAGCGTGTGGTTCTGGCACAGCCTGCTTTTCACTCAGCCTCCTGAAGTTTAGAAGCTGTTACATTTTCTGAAACACAACCAGCTGCTCACCTTTGGGGAGGAGGGGAAGATTGCTTTAATTGAGAGGCCGGCAATGAAAGCGGGAAAGCTGCTGGTTGACTTCAGCTTTTGTGTGGACCCTGGGGTTTTCACAGAGATTCATCCATGACCTTGCTTTTGTGGTACGGGTAGGCTGCAGAAATCCTTCCTGACAACGGAGAGCCAGTGCTTCTTACCTGCTGCCCATAAAAAAACAACAAGGAGGCGTTCCCATTGTAGTTCAGCGGGTTAAGAACCCAACTAGTATCCCTGAGGTTGTGGGTTCCATCCCTGGCCTCACTCAGTGGGTTAAGGATCAGGCATTGCTGAGAGCTGTGGTGTAGGTCACAGATGTGGCTCAGATCCGGTGTGGCTGTAGTGTAGGCTGGCAGCTGCAGCTCCGATTCAGCTCCTAGCCTAGGAGCTTCCATACGCCTCAGGGTTGGCCCTAAAGACCAAAAAAAAAAAAAAAAAAAAAAAAAAAAAAGGAGGGGGGAGGGGGAAGAAAATTAAAAGAGAGAGAATCCAGAAATCAAGATATTTTATATTTTTATTTTGAGAATTTGGCAATTTAATTTAGATTTTTTTCCTTTTTTTTTTTTTAACTAAAGCATAATGGGTTTGCAAAGTTGTACTAATTTCTGCTATATAGCAAAGTCACCCAGTCATACATATGTGTACATTCTTTTTCTCATATTATCTTTCATTATGGTCTATGCCAAGAGACTGGATATAGTTCCCTATGCTGTACAGTAGGGTCTCATTGCTTATCCATTCTAAGTGTCCTAATTTGCATCTACTACCTCTAAACTCCCAGTCCATCCCACTCCCTCCCCCTAAATCTACCCTATGCTTAAAATGTTGACAGTATCCTGAGTTGGCAAGACCATGGGGAAACAGATACTCTCATAATTGTGGGGAAACAAAATAGACCCTGTGGAGAGGAATTTGGCTATATCTAGCAAAATTATATCCAAATTCATCCTTTATTCCAGCAATCCGTCTTCCAGAAATCTATTCCAAAGATAGTGATAAAAACTCAACAAAGGTGAAGCTATACTTTGTAGGAATAATCATGACAATTTATAAATCTATACACTATATAGAAATATATATTTTATATATGCATAGGTAATTGTGCATGTATAAATGTATGTGTAGAAATATACAATATATGGAAATAACCAAATGCCCATAAGTGAAAAGCTGGTTAAATGAACTATGGTATAGCCACATAATGGAGTAGTACAAAGCAGTAAAAGCCGATAAAGAATATATCTATATCTGGAGTTCCCAATGTGGCTCTGTGGTAACAAACCCGGCTCGTATCCATGAAGACTCAAGTTCAATCCCTGGCCTCACTCAGTGGGTTAAGGATCTGGTGTTACCGTGAGCGGTGGTGTAGGTTGCAAATGAGGCTCAGATCCCATGCTGCTGTGGCTGTGGTGGAGGCTGGCAGCTGCAGCTCCGATTTGACCCCTATCCTGAGAACTGTATGCCATGGGTGTAGCCCTAGGGGAAAAAAAAAAAAAGAGGGCAGAGAAAATATCTCTGTGTCCTACTAGAGAGGGGCTGGGGTGAGAGGAGTATAGGATTGTGGTTCTCAGAGTGTGGTTTCTGGACCAGCAGCATCAGCATTAGCTGAGAACTTGCTAGAATACAAATTCTTGGGCCCTACCCCAGACCTATTCTATCAGAAACTCTGGGGAGGGCAGCCCAGGAATCTTGTTTTAATAAGCCCTCCAGGAAATTTTAATATGCAAGTTTGAGACTCGCTGGTATAGTTTGTTTTTATTTATCTAGGAATGGGGAGGTTATACCTGTATTTAAATGTGTATGTTTAAAAAAAAAAAAGATAAACTGTATGATTTAAAAAATTATTCTTGATGGGGAAGGGAGAGAATAGACTAGAAAGGAAAGAACTAGAAGCCCTTTCTTCTTTTCTTTCTTTTTTTAATGCCCACACCAGCAGCATACGGAAGTTCCACCTATGCTACAGCTGCAGCAACGCCAGATCCTTCCACCCACTGTGCCAGGCCAGGAATTGAACCAGCACCTCCACAGCAACCCAAACCCCTGCAGCCGGATTCTTAAACCACTGCACCACAGCAGGAACAAAGAAGCCAGACTTCTTTGAATATGCATTTCCTTGGAGAGTTGACTTGGAAATCATATATCTATTTTACATAATTATAAAATAAAATTAGAGTTTAAAACAGTCTCCAAAAATTGAAAGCCAAATGAAACAATGAGCCTAATTGTGTATCCAGTTTGTGTCATGACCACACAGAGGAATCCCAATCAATTAAAAAATGCTCTATGGACAAAATACAGCAAGTACATCCTTAACTGTGTTTAGTCATGATATCTTATGTGGTGGTGTTGATACTGTTATTCTGAAATTATTGGGTATATTTTGAGATAAAGCAAATGAATATTCACATTTGTGTCCTGGAGAACTGGAATTGGTGAGAGAAAGATCAGAGTAAGAATGAGGCTGATTTAAAACTCTGTAGTCCTGAACCTAAATTGCAAGTATTAGTATGAACTAAGCATGTATTTTAGCTTTAAAAAACAGCATACTCTTAACTCTGTCCACTGCCAAGGCCTAGGAATAATAATTACTGTAGTAGCAAGAACATCTCCATAATGCATAGTGATAATGAACCCTCGGGATATTATGAAACTATTTAAATATAACAATAGCATTATGGTGATGCTTCTTTTTAAAGACACATACTAAGGGATTTCTGTTGTGGTGCAGTGGAAACCAATCCAACTCGTATCCATGAGGATACGAGTTCGATCCCTGGCCTCACTCAGTGGGTTGGGGATGTGGCATTCCTGTGAGCTGTGGTATAAGTTGCAGACACGGCTCGGATCCCGTGTGGCTGTGGTGTAGGCCAGCAGCTGCAGCTCTGATTACACCACTAGCCTAGGAACTTACATCTGCCACAAGTGCGGCCCTAAAAAAAAAAAAAAAAAAAAAAACTAATATATTTTCAAATGAAAAGATATTATGTCTAGAATTTGTTGATAAGGGAACTTGGAATAAGATCATAACCAAAGGCAAGAATTCTTTTTTTTTTTTTCTGCCGTTTCTTGGGCCGCTCCCACTGCATGTGGAGGTTCCCAGGGTAGGGGTTGAATCGGAGCTGTAGCCACCGGCCTACACCGCAGCCACAGCAACGCAGGATCTGAGCCGCGTCTGCAACCTACACCACAACTCACGGCAACGCCGGATCCTTAACCCACTGAGCAAGGGCAGGGATCGAACCCGCAACCTCATGGTTCCTAGTCGGATTTGTTAACCACTGAGCCATGATGGGAACTCCCAAAGGCAAGAACTCTACATCAGCCACACACTTATTGCATCTGGGGCATTGCTACCATGCTAGATGCATACAGGTGAGTAGATTTGGGTCCTGCTCTAAAATACTTCTCAGCTTCGTAAGAGAGAGGTGTTCAACAAACTTGATGTGCCAGGTGGGCCCCCAACCTGCAGGAACTCACAGCATGAAGTGGAAGACAGACAGATACACCGGAAATGTCATTATCCTTTGGCAAATGCTGCAGGATAGGTTGACATTGGTTGTTTGGGAATCCCAAAGTAGGAGCAGCCAGCTTGGCCTGAGAACTCAAGGAAGTCCCCTAAGAGATAAAGCCTAAGTTCAGTCTCAAAGGGTGCCTAGTGGCTGCCCAGTGAAGAAGATGGAAGAGACAGTGGGCAAAGAAAACTGTACACACAAGGCTTGAAAGTGGGCAGCAGCTTTCTTGTTCTCTGCACACGCTTCCAACATGTTCTGACCACATGGTATTTCAATTGTCTGCTTGTATTTCTCTCCCACACTGCAAATCCTCTAGCAGGCCCTCAGCATCTGTGGATAGAAACCCTGTTTTCTTTCTCTTCCTATTTGCTTTCAGATTCTTCCAATGCACCAGATGCTCAATAAGTGTTGAACGAGCTCAGATGAGTTCAAGTGCGTGTGGGTTCTAGGTAAAGATCCAGCAGATAAAGGGCACAGGGAAGTGCCAGTGGGGCTCAGGGAAGAGGGCAGTGTCATTAGGGGCACAAATTTAAAGGTATGAATGACATACTTTTTATTGTTTTTGACTGAATGTTGATGTCTCTGCTTTTTTGCCTATAAAATCTCTTTTGTTTCCTTGCAGAGTGAAGAGTTCCACATTTACACCCAGTATTGCACCAACTATCCCAGGTATGACTTGGAAATGCGCAAATGTTACTTTTGTGTACCTTCATATTGTTTTAAGTCGGTCGGTCCAGTGTATATGGTGGTTGGCATATGTGCCTGGCACTGAGCTGCATACGATGGGAAAACTGTGAACGTGCGAAGAACAAATCACAGGGGTACCCAGATACTGATCCATCCAGGCATGGGGAGTCCCCAGCAGAGCCAGTGGTGGGAAGACTTGTGAAAGACCTTGAAAGAGACCAAAAAGATTGTTAGATGTCCTTCCTTGGATAACCAAGTAAACCAGTTGTGTTTGGCTAGAAGGCTTATCTGTTAACCTTCTTGCAGGTGTGCCATGTTTTTAAGAATGTGGAATGCACTGCTAATGAGTTTGTGTAATCTAGCTGGAGATAAAATATGTTCTGTTTTATTATATTTTGCTATACATTTTGACCTATTGATGGGTTTTTTGCTACATAAGTTTTATGGGGTTCAAAGAAAGGAAGGATTATAATAAGCTTATATGAGAAAAGAGGACTCGGAGTTCCTGCTGTGGCTCAGCAGTCACGAACCCGATTCGCATCCCTGAGGATGGAGGTCCAATCCCTGGCCTTGTTCAGTGAGTTAAAGGATCTGACATTGCCGTGAGCAGTGGAGTAGGTCGCAGGCACGGCTCAGATCCCTCTTAGCTGTGGCTGTGGCTGGCGGTTACAGCTCTGATTTGACTCCTAGCCTAGAAACTTCCATTTACCTTGGGTACGGCCCTAAAAAGACACACACACACACACAAAAAAAAAAAAAAAAAAAAAGAAAGAAAGAAAAAAGAAAAAAAGAAAGAAAGAAAAAAGAGAACTCATCTTGCCACCTGGGCCGTTGCTTCAGTTTTGCCCATATCAGGGGTCCTGGCAGGAGGGCAGTTTAGCGAGCAGCCTCTGGACAATCTAGTGACCAGTTTAGTAAGGTAATCGCGCCTAAGACCACAGATCACACTGTAAGAAATTCTTTTTTCTGTAAAAGACATTGACTGCACACTTATTGATTTCTAAGCACTGTGCCCAATACTGTAAATAGAAAATGGTGTTGAATTTAGTTTCCCCAGCAATCTAGAGTTATTGAGGGATTAAAGAAAAGTGGGAGTTGCCATCATGGCTCAGCAGTTAACCTGACCGGCATCCATGAGGACGCAGTTTCAATCCCTGGCCTCACTCAGTGGTTAAGGATCCAGCGTTGTCATGAGCTGTGGTATAGGTGGCAGATGTGGCTTGGATCTGGCATTACTGTGGCTGTGGTGTAGGCGGGCGGTTTCAGCTCCAATTCAACCCCTAGCCTGGGAACCTTCATAGGCCACAGGTAGGGCCCTAGGAAAAAACAAAAATAAAGAAGAGCAGAACACATTGAACACACAGACAGCAGAGAGCCTGGCCTCTAATGGGTCCTCAACAAATGCTGGTTCATCTTCATCATCCCCGCCCATCCCCACTGCGTGGATGGGATAATTGAGCCTCCACTAGGTGCATCGATTTTACAAGGGTCACGTGGCTGATAAGGGACTAGATCTGGCTGGGATTTGAACCAGTTTGTCCAACCTCAGACCTCAGGTACCTACATCATTGTAAAGTTTCGGAAGCTTTGTGATTCCTTCCCGCAGCCATATCTTTCTACCCTCTGTTTTCCCACGTGACTAGCAGGACTTGAGTTGTTATGTTTTATTTTTTGGGGTTTTTTTGTTTGTTTGTTTGTTTTTGTCTTTTTGCCTTTTCTAGGGCCGCTCCCGAGGCATATGGAGGTTCCCAGGCTAGGGGTTGAATCGGAGTGTAGCCACCGGCCTACGCCAGAGCCACAGCAACGTGGGATCCGAGCCACGTCTGCAACCTACACCACAGCTCACGGCAACGCCGGATCCTTAACCCACTGAGAAAGGCCTGGGATCGAACCCGAAACCTCATGGTTCCTAGTTGGATTCGTTAACCACTGAGCCACGACAGAAACTCCTTGACTTGTTATGTTAGAGATGAACCAGGAAAGAGCTCAGAGGACTTTATATACCCTGTAGTCAGTCTTGGTAGAGACATTTCCCTGAGGATAAAGTGGACTGTGGGAGCCACCTAAAAGCGAAGCCAGCAGGCTGAGCCCACAGCACCACAGGCGTAAGGAAGAGCAAGTGGGCCATTCCTGCTTAGGGGTGGCCCTGGAAAGCCGCTCTGGATTAAAAGACGAAGGAGCTCCTGTCATGGCTTAGCAGTAATGAACCTGCCTAGTACCCATGAGGATGTGAGTTCCATCCCTGGCCTTGATCCGTGGGTTAAGAATCCAACATTGCCATGAGCTGTGGTATAGGTCACAGACGGGGTTTGGGTCTGGCACTACGTGGCTGTGGTGTAGCCCCTAGCCTGGGAACTTCATATGCTGCAGGTGTGGCCCCCCAAAAAAAGAAAAGAAAAAAAGAAGGCTAAATAAATATAAGGCATGAAGCCAGAGGATCAGACTTAGGATGGAAAAATACTTTCTGTTTGAGGATTTTCATCTCCTCCTCTAAATATTGGTCAGGATATGGTGCTGTGGTCATTTATTTGGTCAACCACGCTTTTCCCAGGTTTCCCTAAAAGCCAAATGAAAACACACATGCAGATCATACCCTTCTTCTTATGGGCAGACCCACGCAGAGTTTATACAGTTTCACTTAAGCAATGTTCTTTCTCAAAGGACTGTTTTCACCTCTGTGCTGAAGATGTCAACAAATCGAAGGCTGCCCCAATGAAATCCGTGGTCCTTAAGCTAAAAGCCAGCATTGCTCTGGTCCAGATACCTCACAGAATCAACCCTCAGCTTCTCCATAAAACTTCTTCCTAAGGGAAAGGGGGAAAAATTTCCATCCCTGAAGAATCAACCAAGTTCTGCACCCAATTATCGGGATCCGAGATGCTTAGAGGAGTTTATTTGGAGGATTATTTCTGTGTAGATTTCGTTATAAACCTGTCATTGGAAGAAATGACCTCTGTATTTGCAAATTTGGAAATTTATATTAAGAAGATTTTTTAGACTTAGTAATAAGCATGGCAAGTACAAAATAAAGGCAGCTTTTATATACTAGGCTGCTTTAGGGTCAGGGGACAGTCACAGTCATATGTGCAAGGACATTGTTGAGAAGAACCTGTCCTTTGTGGAGCACAATTCCAAGCTTGGTTATGTTGGCAGGAAATAGGAACTGATATCCCTTGCCTTCTGGCAGTTTCTTTTCTTTTAAGGGTCAGAACTGAACCAAAAACAGCAGCAGAATAGCCATTAGGGAAGATCAAATCATTAAACACAGGGAGTTCCCACTGTGGTTCAGTGGTAATGAACCCAACTAGTATCCACGAGGACACGGGTTTGATCCCTGGCCTCACTCAGTGGCTTAAGGATCCAGCATTGCCATGAGCTGTGGTGTAGGCTCGTGAGTGTGGTGAGCTGCAGTTGTGGCTCAGATCTGACACAGATCTACACCACAGCCACAGCTCTGATTGGACCCCTAGCCTGAGAACTTCCTTATGCAGCAGCAGGTGAAGCCCTAAAACCAAAAAAAAAAAAAAAAAAAAAAAAAAAAAAAATCAATAAATACAAGTAGTACAAACTTAGCAGTGTGTAATAGAAGCTAAGGATGCATGAAATAAAGGAGGAATAATTCTCGGGAGAAGTCAGGGCAGCTTCCTGCAGGAAGTGTTTTATGGTTGTTGTTGAGTCTGACTTTGAAGAGGGGAAGAAATGTGTTAGCAGAGAGATGCTCCCAGCCACTCTCAGCGAAGCAGGCATAGCCGGGTCTTGCCCAATAGTGCGGATTTCATATTCATAGAAAAAAGACTTCGTCTCGTCCCCTTGCCTCCCATCAGTTTGCTCTCTGAGGCCGAGGGTACCTGCCCCTGTCGTCACAAGCCAAGAGGGCCAGGTGCTCTGGCCCATCTGACAAGACGTCCTCCCCCTCCAGATCCAGGCCAGTGAGATTAAATGTCACCTGCACACCTTGACAGATGACCTTCTTCATGCCAGTCACACCCCAGTGACTCTGCTGTGAAGAGGCACAAGCCCTCCCTCTCGTCCCCAGGGAGGGGCGCAGACCTGCTCAGGTCACTGTCCTCACATGTCTCCCTGCGGCCTGAATCTGGAGTTCAGGGTACTCAGGATTCCTTGCAGGTGTCTTATTCTTGGGCAAGAACCCAAGACTTCCGATGGCTGGTGGGCCCACAGGCAGCTGATTCTGACTCTAAAGAACCTTAGAAAACTCCCTGGGTCACATGATGAAGAATAGTTTGGAAATCTTGACTCAGTGGGGAAAGAAATCCGTTTGAACAGATACTTCTCAACGCCAATGCATACAAAAGGGATTCTGATGGCTTGCTCAGGAGACCTCCGTGTCCCTTCCAAAATTTTATCGTGTTGTTTGGCTCTCTCTGATTTTCTAAATTAATCCTGAAAACATATTACTGACTTGGGGAGAAAGGGGTTGAAATTACTTCCACCTGCTTCCTTCTAAGTTATGAGACCATAAGACTTTAATTTCCGTTTGTGCGTGACCACACAAGCCCACCAGCTCGCTTTCTGTATAAGATATGAGCATTGTCACAATTTCCATTGTGGCTCAGCTGGTTACAAACCCACCTAGTATCCATGAGGATTCGAGTTCTATCCCTGGCCTCACTCAGTTGGTTAAGTATCTGGTGTGGCTGTGGCTGTGGCATAGGCCGGCAGCTGCAGCTCTGATTCGACCCCTAGCCTGAGAACTTCCATATACCGCAGGTGTGGCCCTAAAAAGCAAAAAAAAAAAAAAAAAAAAAAAGTATTGTTGCAAGCATCCCTCTAGGCTCTCTAGGATGTTCGGGGGCGGTACTCGTTGCCTTTGTGGGAGCTGTGGTGGAGAAGGAATGTTGATCTCCTCTTCCAACAGTCTGCAAGGCATGCTCCTTAAAACCAAGGTTATCCACGTGTTTCCAAAGCTGAATTTAGAACGAGGAGAGATACTTGGAGGTGGAAAGAAGGATCTGTTTGGTGATCCTCAAAAAGAAGTTTCTCGGGAGATGAGGTGTCCAGAGACCCCCATGCAATGTCCTGCACTTTGTGTTTTACACAAAGGCAACCAGCAGGGGGGGCTGTTGACAGATGTCTGACATGGGCCTGGACCTACTGGGAAGAAGGCCCTCCCTTTTCTTAGTGCAGAGGTGCCCACTCCTTGCAGTCTAACCTGGAAAATGGAAGGCAGATGTACAATTGGAGCCCCGCACAAAGATGCCCAGATGGGGCAGAATGAGGGGCTAACCTCCAATTCAAAACCCATATGCCACGTCCTGTGTCCTGGCAGGGGCTGCTTTTCTCCCTGAAGGAAGGAGCTTTCTGCTTAGGTTTATATGTTCATGTTCTGTTACCCTTTTTAAGTCTTTTTCTCCTGTTTTTTTCTTTTCTTTGTTTTTTGGGTTATTTTGTGTGTGTTGTTTTTTTTGTTTGTTTGTTTTTTGTCTTTATAGCACCACTCCCAGGCATGTGTAGGTTCCCAGGCCAGAAGTCAAATCAGAGCTGCAGCCACCACCTGCATCACAGCCACAGCAACACCAGATCCAAGCTGCGTCTGTGACTTACACACCAGAGCTCACAGCAACGCTGGATCCTTAACCCACTGAGCGAGGCCAAATCAAATCTGAGTCCTCATAGATGCTAGTCAGATTCATTTCCAAAGAGACATGATGGGAACTCCTCTTTTTTTTTTTTTTTTGAAAGGGATTTTTTTTTCACTTTTTAAAGTTTTATTGAAGTATCACGGATTTACGATGTTATGATAATTTCTGCTGTACGACAAAGCTATACATGTACACATATCCTTTTTCAGATTCTTTTCCCATTTAGGTGATCACATTATATCGGGTAGAGTTCGCTGTGCTAGGCAGCAGGTCCCCATTGGCCGGTCCTTCCATACACAGTAGTGTGTACATGCCAATCCCAAACCCCTAGTCGAGCCCCCTCCCCCACCTGTGCTCTTTGGTAAGGTAAGCTTGAAATCTATATCCATGAAACTGTTTCTGTTTTGTAAATAAGTTCATTTGTATCATTTGTTTTACATTCCATGTGTAAGTGATATCCTAAGGTATTTGTCTTTCTCTCTCTGACTTACTTCATGAGAATCTCTATGTCCATCCATGTTGCTGCAAATGGCATTATTAGTGTTTTTTTCTAATTCACCCACCCAGTGGGACACCTTTTCCTAACCTGCCCTGAGGCGTTCTAGTCTTCCTATAGCTCAGTTACCACCTTACCTGTTTTAAGGCATTAATACACTCTGGCATTTAAAACTTGAATTACCCATGTCAAGAGTTACCGTTTAGATTTTTCAAGTATTTGTTCTGCTTGCAGATCAGTGGCGGTGCTCACCGAGTGCATGAGGAATAAGATGCTGGCTAAATTCTTCCGGGAGCGTCAGGAAACTTTGAAACACTCACTGCCTTTGGGGTCCTATCTCTTGAAACCAGTTCAGCGGATTCTCAAGTATCATCTTCTTTTGCATGTAAGTTTCTGCTTTGCTTGAAGTCCTTTCCAGGGGGTGGGGATTTTGTGTGTATGTATTAAGCTTAGGAGAAAAAAAATCAGAAAAGGCTATAGACATATGGAAACATTTTCCACACTCATACTTTACAACTGACTAATCTGCTTTGAGGAATTAGAGATGTTTATATTCTAGGCCTGCAGCTTCATTGACAACAGCCAAGTAAAGACTCATTTTCGCTCTGATGGTAATCAGGCTTAGGAGTGCTTCACTTTTTTTCTTTTCTTTTCTTTTTTTTGTTTTTATGCTTTTTAGAGCTGCACATGTAGCATATGGACGTTACCAGGCTAGGGGTCAAATCAGAGTTGCAATTGCCAGCCTACAGCACAGCCACAGCAACACCAGATCTGAGCCATATCTGTGACCTGCAACACACACAGCTCACAGTAACATTGGATCCTTAACCCACTGAGCAAGGCCAGGGATCGAACCTGCATCCTCATGAATACTAGTCAGATTCGCTGAGCCACAACAGGAGCTCCAGAAGCTATCATCTTAATGAACCACAGATTTTTTTTTTAATGTTATTGTATTTCCATGAGCCCAGATTCAGTAGGCAGTTGGGAGGGAGAGCTATTTGTCATAGATCGGCTTTTGTAGGAGCAAAGAGAAGGGGCTGAAAGGGGAGAAGACAGGTGCGCAGCATGATGAATGATCTTTGCCCTGAGCTTCACATTGCTTCGGGGTCTGTTTCCTTTAAATCACGTCTCATGATTTGTACAGAACTCCAGAAGGCTTTAGAAACAAAGGGAGACCTTCCTCAAGCTGGGGCTCAGCAAATCCAGAGGACTGCACTCCTGGGAAAGAGGGGATCCTCTAACCAGGACAACTTCCTTGGAGGAAAACTGATGGGGGCGGGACAGGGCATCTGGAGGTGCCCCTGTCTGAGTGCCTGCAGCCCAGCAGACCAGATGAGCTAGGAGTACAGAGCTGGGTGCATGGGGGGTGACCCTCTGGGGGTCCCGGTCACGGCCGGGAGTGGCCCTTCCACACTATGAGTTCACCTGGGGGCACCAAGGGGAAAACAGAGTCAGGAGACGGGCCGCAAAGCTTCACGACAAAGTTTGTGGGGAGAGAGAAAACTGCGGGAGTTTTGGATTCTTTTGCCTTTTTCAACTTATGTGACAGATTTTTAAAATGTTGGCATTTCCAATGTCTTTAAGAATAAAGACATGTCTGGAAAAAAGAAAAGAAAGAAACAAAGGTAGACAGAGCTCGCATACATTCTCATTTCTTACCTCTCAGACAGCTAGTAAAAATGGGGAAAAGTGTTCTCGAAAGTAATTTCACTCTGGAGGAGGAATCAATTGTCTTTGCAACTTGAGAAAGACAGGATAGCAAAGCCAGTAGGAGCAGGGCTTGTGCAAGACTGCCTGGGCTCAAATCCTGTCAATTTCCCACGTTCACGGTGCCTCCCAGGTGGTCCATAAAAATAAGCTCTTTTTATTTTATTATTTGTGATACTACATTAAAGATTTTTTCCAAAAGAGTTTAATTCAGAATTCCCATCTATGTCAACTTGTCTGTACTTTACATGTATCTCTTTTTAAATGGTTCCAGGTTTTTTATTTGGATAAGCATTCCAAGGTTGCTTCGTTCACATGCACTTGAACTTTTTTTAATTTTATTTTCTTTTTATTAGACTATAGCTGATTATAGTATCATGTCAATTTCTGCTGCACAGCATCCCAGTCATACACACACACACACACACACACACACACACACACATATATGCACACACATTCTTTTTCTCATACTATCTTCCATCCTTTTAAGAACTCTTTGTGGTCCTGCTTTACCAGAAATGTCTCAGCTTTATCTGTTTTGCCTGCTTGGCTCCTCTTGGGAGAACATTATGAAGCCATGTTGGGGATATTACTTTAATTATTATGAGTGAAAAAAAAATTGGTATGAATGCCCTCTAAATTTAATGGGATTGATTTGCTGAATCGGTGTCCAAATAATTCTTTAAAATATACTAGCTTTCCCAGGATAGATCTTTGCTGGACTCTGCTAATCTGGCATCTAAAACTCATGTGCCCTAGTACTCTCTCCTTATGGCTTTCCAGACAGTAAGCCAATCAAAAGGAAAGTCTCAGATCTCTGTTACTTAAGCATGTCAGATATAACAAGTCAAGATCCTTAGAAAAACTTAACTGCTAGGGAAAACAGCACTTGCCTTCTAAATCAAAAGCTGGTGTCCTCTTGCAGGCTGCTATAGCAAAATACCACAGGCTGGGTGGCTTGGCCAACCAACTTTTATTTCTCCCAGTTCTGGAGGCTGGAAGCCCGGGATCAGGGCACCAGCCTGGTTAAGTCCCAGGTTAAGTTCTTCTCCTTGTTTCTTCACATGGCGGGAAAAGGTAAGATTGCTTTCTGGGGTCTCTTAGATGAGGGCACTAACCGCATTCGCAGGGGCCCCACCCTTATGGTCTAGTCACCTACAGAGGCCCCACCTCCTCATACCAGCTCATTGCAGGTTAGGATTTCAACATGTGAACTTGTGGAGGACACAGACATCCACTCCATAACAGCTGGTAGTAATGGGGAAAAAAAAAAGAGAAGGACATGGTTAGATTCACTGAAAACTGACTTCTGGTGGCCTTTGAAGTATTTTTGCTTTTATCGTTGATTTGGAGTGTTCCTTCTGTGGCATTTGCATCACTTCAAAGTTGGGTAGCCAGCCATGAAGACGTGCACAGGAATACACTCTGTACTTCTGAGCCTGTCCATGGATGAACAGGATTGCCTCTCAGACTAAAAGAGGAAATTATTATTTCTTAAAGTTCGCTCTTGATCTTGAACTTGACCTGGGAGTCGTTAGTTTAGTGAAATGGTTCCTCAGGACCTCTCCAATAGCTGAGTCTGAGTGTGGAAGGAAAATGTAAGTTCTTTCCACTTTCTAGCTGAATGGAAAACTTGAGGACACAGAGTTTCAAGTGTGACTATAAAACAGTGGAACCGGTTTTCATGATTTATACCATAAGATTCAATCTCCACCCTTAAGCTTAACCTTCATGCATGATAAGTATCATAAAAATGATTGAATTGACTGTAATATCTCCTTACTGTTTTAGATACTTACATTGCAATTTAGGTATTTATAACTTACACTCTTTTAAGAAGCTATAGTTTCAATTAAATAGGCATTTATTTACCACCCAGCTCTCTGGTGGGCATTGTTGGGAAGATAAAGGTTTAAAAGAACTATGCAGTAGTCTCTTTCCTTAAACTCATGAGGAATCTACGGACATGTGTCTCATGTGCTTGAAAGAATTAGAATCATGTCCCTTGCTCATCTCCTTGGGACTGATACTCAGCTCAGTTAAGTGCAGCTAAGTGCTGGTGTTGCATATTCAGACCATCAGAGAGTGAGTACTTAACCGTGAGTTCTCTTTCAATACTTCATCTTTAGTGAATTTCATTTGGGGTTTTAAAGCCTTGACTACATGAAAATGTGCTTGCTACATAGGTATTTTTTAACATAATGTCCACAAATTTTTTTAGGTCCTTACATATTAAGCCCTGTGTGTTAGTTTTGCTTCCTCTGGAAGAAAAAAAAATATGTTTCCTATATTATAAGAGTGAGAACTATATTACTTGAGAACTCTACTACATTGGCCATGTGGAAGTTCATAAATCTCCAACTATAATATCCACTCTCTTATCTATACAGTAGCTCTAATACTGTGAGACTTAATGCCCTGTATGCTTGTCTTGTTTCAACCTTATTGACTTTCTTTTTCCTAATTCTGTTTTTATTCCTGTCTTATTACCATGTTGTTACTTATTACTGGAGAGTTATCTCAAAATCTCAAGAAATGATGGTAGTGTGTAAATAAATAATCAAAAATAAAATGAGGGAGTTCCTGTCGTGGCTTAGTGGTTAACGAATACGACTAGGAACCATGAGGTTGCGGGTTCGATCCCTGCCCTTGCTCAGTGGGTTGAGGATCTGGCATTGCCAGAAGCTATGGTGTAGGTCAGCAGCTACAGCTCCAATTGGACCCCTAGCCTGGGAACCTCCCTATGCCGCAGGAGCGGCCCTGAAAAAAACAAAAATAAAAAATAAAATGAGAGTGGTGGGATCCTACTGTACAGGACAGGGAAATGTGTGTGATTGGATCACTTTGTTGTACAACAGAACTTGGCAAAACATTGTAAATCAACTACCCTTTAATAATAATAATAATAAATAGATAAGAAAAAAACCAAAAAATTATAAAACGAGAAATGAATCATAGAAGTGCCATTCATTTCACTGAATGTATGAAAAAAAAAAAGGAAAATAACTAGGGTTTTGTTTGGTTGGTTGTTTTTAAGGAAATAGAAAATCACCTTGACAAGGACACAGAAGGCTACGATGTGGTACTTGATGCTATAGACACGATGCAGCGAGTCGCCTGGCACATCAATGACATGAAGCGGAAGCATGAACATGCCGTCCGGTTACAGGTGAAGCCTCAGGGCAGGGGTGGGGTGGGGGGGCTGTGCCTGGTACAGGTGTACGACTTGTTATCATCCCCCAAATTAGATATTAAGGCTGCTCAGTGTTGCTCATCATTCTCCCTGAGAAAGTGTCAGGACATTGATCAGACGGGTCATGGGTTAGTGTGGCTATTTTTTCCTTTCCTTTTTCTTGAAGTGTAGCCGATTTACAATCAGCTATATTAGTTTCAGGTATTCAGCGATGGGATTCAGTTACCTATATACATTCTTTTCCAGATGCTCTTCCCTTACTGCAAGACACTGAGTCTAATTCCCTGTGCTCTACAGGAGGCCTTGTTGTTTCCCTCTGCTGTATTGGGTGGAATGTGTATGTTAATCCCAGACTCCCAGTTTATTCCCTCTCCCCCCATTTAAGAGAAAGTTAATTTGTAACATTCGAATTAATAGTTTCCTCACAGCCTCTTCAATAACCCAAATTAAAAATGTGAGTCTGCCAAGTCCTTATTTTATTTTATTTTTTTTTCTTTTTAGGGCCACACCAGCAACATATGTAAGTTCCCAGTCTAGGGGTGGAATCAGAGCTTCAGCTACTGGCCTACGCCACCACCACAGCAACTTGGGATCCGAACCACATCTGAAACCTACACCACAGCTCACAGCAATGCTGGATCCTTAACCCAATGAGCAAGGCCAGAGATTGAACCCTCATCCTTACACAGATGGGTCCCTAACCTACTGAGCCACAACAAGAACTCCCAAGGCTTTATTTTATATTAATTACGAATAAGTAATTCATGTGTGTGTGTGTGCTTTTTAGGGCCGCACCTACTGCGTATGGAGGTTCCCTGGCCAGGGGATAGAATCGGAGCTGCAGCTGTAGCCTATACCACAGCCACAGCAACACAGGACCCGAGCCTCATCTATGACCTACACCACGGCTCACAGCAACACTAGATCCTTAACACACTAAGCAAGGCCAGGAATCAAACCCGAAACCTCCTGGTTCCTAGTCGGATTCATTTCTGCTGCACCACAATGGGAACTCCACAAATAAGTCATTCTTGTTGAAAGCAACCTTCTCCAAACTGTTTAAAGGGATTTAAGCCTCTATTCCTCTCTCACTACTTCATGCAAATCATGAGGGGGTGACTGGGTGGCAAAGGGACAGGTGCTTGGAGGAAGGAGGGCTCAGTCCAGGACCAGGTCCTTGGCAGTTTCATCAGGGAAGAGATTCCAGCACTACATTTTTGCATCCTCATTTTTAAAATAAGTCAAGTTTGCTAAGGTTCCCTTCCATCACCAACATTTTGAGCCCTAAATTCCTGGGAACTTTGGACCGATGCTATGTCAGTGGTCATACCCTGGGCACCTCAAAAAAGATGCACTATAAACAAAAGGGGAGTTAGGTTGCAGGTTCGATCCCTGGCCTTGCTCAGTGGTTTAAGGATCCATCGTTGCCATGAGCTGTGGTGTAGGTCACAGGTGCAGCTCAGATTCCATGTTGCTATGGCGTAGTCCAGAAGCTGCAGCCCTGATTCGACCCGTAGCCTGGGAACTTCCATATGCTGCATGTACAGCCCTAAAAATTTTTTAATTTTAAAATTTTAAAAAGTGGTGAAGAAACATTCATTTCCTTTTTGCAAATAAATGGGAGTAATATCAAGAAATTTCCGAGATAATGTATCTTGTGTGATTTTATACAGGCCTCACTTTTAAGTTGCTTGTGTGTGGTGTGGGCTTCAGGTTCTGGAAGGAGCCTTTTGCAGTCAGTGGCTCTGAAGGCTTTTATCCAGAGCACCAGGGGCAAGCAGGTCCCGGGAAGGGTGGCTGAGAAGGCCACACACCCACAGCCTCTTTACCTGGCCTTTGAAAGACATAACTCCGTGGCCAACCTCAGTAGATGGATTATTGAAGGATGGAAATAAGTATTTGCTGGCGTTCCCGTCGTGGCACAATGGAAACGAATCCCACTAGGAACCATGAGGTTGTGGGTTTGATCCCTGGCCTCGCTCAGTGGGTTCAGGATCCAGCCTTGCTGTGAGCTGTGGTGTAGGTTGCAGATGTAGCTCGGATCCTGCGTTGCTATGGCTGCAGCACAGGCAGCCCCTAGTCTGGGAGCCTCCATGGGCCAAGGGTGCAGCCCTGAAAAGCAAAAAAAATAAAAAAGTAAAAATGTGTCATTAGCAACTTGTCATCTAACAACTTGGTTCACTTCTGTTAACCCTTAAGTGACAGCTGCTATAAATTAGATTTCTGTTGAGGACATCAGACGGACACCATGCAGGGCCCTTAGACCCTGTCCCAGATGTGGAGACACGGGTCTCGAGCCTCAGCAGGTGGGCACCGTGTCCTCACTGCCTTGCCTTCCACCTCCTGTTGAATCACAGGGAACATTCGCTTTTTTCAGGAGATACAAAGTTTGCTCACTAACTGGAAGGGGCCAGACCTGACCAGCTACGGCGAACTGGTGCTCGAGGGAACGTTCCGCCTCCAGCGGGCCAAGAACGAGCGGACGCTCTTCCTCTTTGACAAGCTGCTTCTCATCACCAAAAAGAGAGATGACACGTTCACCTACAAAGCTCACATCCTGGTAGGTCTGAATCGGGGTGCCCGGCAGGGACGTGGGGCGCCGATTCGGTTCCCTTGCGAGCCCACCTCTCCCCGTCTCTCCCCTCCAGTGTGGCAACCTCATGCTTGTGGAGGTGATCCCCAAGGAGCCCCTCAGCTTCAGCGTCTTCCACTACAAGAACCCCAAACTGCAGCACACCGTGCAGGTACCAGCACCCCCTCGCCGCCCTGCCAGGCTCGCCCTGGGCCGCGATGAGCGCCATGGGCCCGGCGGCCTTTCCAGGGCTTTCTGCCCACACCGAGTGCGTTCCCCTCTGGCCCGAGGGGCCTGGCAGCATCTGTGTCCTGTGAGTGGCGGGGTTGTGTGACTGTCCCCCTCTCCTCCTGGTAGGCGAAGTCACAGCAGGACAAACGCCTGTGGGTTCTGCACCTGAAGAGGCTGATCCTGGAGAACCACGCAGCCAAGATTCCAGCTAAGGTAAGACCGCGAGGGCAGCAGACACGAAAATGTCAAGGAACTCGAGTCCCGGGATGGCAGCCTGACAAGAATAAATGCACACCTTCAAAATTAAGACAACTGAAAGATAAGAGCCATAAGGGGCCCACCGAACTAGTTTTTTTTTTTGGGGGGGGGTTGTTTCTGTTTTTAGGGCTGCACCCACAGCATATGGAGGTTCCCAGGCTAGGGGCCAAATCAGAGCTACAGCCACTGGCCTACACCACAGCCACAGCAGCACGGGATCCAAGCCACGTCTGTGACCTACTCCAGAGCTCACGGCAATGCTGGGTCCTTAACGCACTGAGCAAGGCCAGGGATCGAACCCACATCCTCATGGTTCCTAGTCAGATTCATTTCTGCTGAGCCATGACAAGAACTCCCCAACTAGTTATTTATGTTGAAAAGACTCGTATGTAGGGAGACTCTGGAGAGTTTTTGGTTCGTTGTTGTTGTTGCTCCTTTTGAGGCTTGAAAGAAGAAAAATGAAGGACTTCCCTGGTGGTCCAGCAGGTACAGATCTGACATTGTCACTGTTGTGGCACAGGGTTGATCCCTGGCCTGGAAACTTCTGCATGCCACAGGCACGGCCAAAAAAAAAAAAAAAAATGCAGAAAATTAAGGAAAAACTGTAAGAAAATTTCTAGAGAACTAATAGAAAATAGAACTGTGAATATTATTTGAAAATATGCCAGGGAATTCTCATCGTGGCGCAGTGGTTAACGAATCTGACTAGGAACCATGAGGTTGTGGGTTCGATCCCTGGCCTCGCTCAGTGGGTTAAGGATCCAGCATTGCCGTGAGCTCTGGAGTAGGTCACAGACGTGGCTTGGATCCCGTGCTGCTGTGAGCTGTGGTGTAGGTTGCAGGCGCGGCTCGGATCCCGCATTGCTATGGCTCTGGCATAGGCCAGTGGCTACAGCTCCGATTAGACCCCTAGCTTGGGAACCTCCGTATGCCATGGGAGTGGCCCTATAAAAGGCAGAAAGACAAAAAAAAAAAGAAAAGAAAAGAAAGTGTGCCAGACACTGATGGTGAAGAAAGATGGCTTAGGTTTTGTGGGAAGCAAGACCCAGACTCAGCCATGAAGGAATCTGCAGATAAGGGGGCCAGCCACATAAAACTGTTTGCTCAACATGACAAATTAATAGAGGCATAAGCCAAGTGTTGTGCAAGAATCAAGTGTTGAATTTTACAGTCGAGTGAGGAGAGGAAGGGAAACACCTTTTATCTCAATTCGGAAGGATGATGAATGTTTGTATTAAATGAGGAAAAAGGAATTACTAAACTGAGAGAACAGCATAAACAAAAACAAAGAGGTGTGAATGGATGCCCTGAGTTCACAGCACACAGATCGTACCCAGACGGAATGTCACATCTTCAGGAGACGGAGTAGGAAGTAAGGTTAGAGAAGTGGAAAGCAGTGTGGGCTGTGAACACACACACAGAGACTGGATTATTTGGGTGGGAAACTACTGATGATTTTGGAGGGAGGGGATAGCGTGTCTACCCTGTGTTCTGAGAGTGTCCTGGGGGCCAGTGTGACAGATCAGCTGGTGTGATTGGAGGCAAGAGAAGAATTAGCAGCCTGCACAGTGGTCTAGAAAAGACCCAAGGAGCATTGCCAGGGAGCCACAGCCTGAGAGGGGGAGCAGAGGCAGAGCCCATCCTGGACACAGAGGGGGCGGGATTCTGCCCACCAAGTGCATGAGGAGAGGAGGAAATAAGTCAGGGATGAGTCAGGCTGAGCCAAGAGGGTGGTGGCGTGAGTTCCGAGGTAGGCTGCCAAGGGAGGAACCGGTTGGACGAGCCTGAGAGGGCGGGTCAGGTGCAAGGGGGAGACGCAGGTGTCTTCACACAGACAGTAACCAGGTAACCGGAGCTCCAAGACTTGGTAGGAGGGTCCACAGAAACGTGTAACACAAAGACACACCTTTGGGAATCCCAACATCTAAGTGCTCTGCAGGGCCTGGGGGATTTGGAGAAGCAGCAAAGAAAGAGCATGGGAAAAAGGTGTGGGAACCAAGGAAAGAAGGAATCACAGAGAGAGGGTGGAGTAATGGGCTCAAAGGCTGCAGAGGTGGAAGCAGATCCACGCAGAAAAGTAGACAGTAGATCTGGCAAGAGGTCATGGGCGGATGGCCGTGGGGTGAGGAGAAATAGACAGGCATAGGCTGGGTGTAAATTTCTTTTTTTAAACAAAGTTCATAAAAGAAACAGCGATAGAGGAGAGGGGAGATCAGAGCAAGATGCTTCGTGGACATGGAATGTCGTGGACAGGAGGAGGCAGTGGGGAGGAGGAGAGGGAATAGGAGACAGTTAATAAGGGGCAGGTGTGCCTGGGAAGGTGATTTGGAGGAGGTGGCAGAATAGGATCATCTTTAATGTATTAATGGGGGGGGGGCATGTCCTGTAAATATAGTCCAGGAGGTCCTGTTGTGGCTCAGTGGAAATGAATTTGACTAGTATCCATGAGGACACAGGTTCGATCCCTGGCCTCACTCAGTGGGTTAAGGATCTAGCGTTGCCGTGAGATGTGGCGTAGGTCGCGGACGTGGCTTGAATCCTGTGTGGCTGTGGCTGTGGCGTAGGCTGGCAACTACAGCTCCAATTCCACCTCTAGCCTGGGACTATGCCATAGGCGCACCCCTAAAAAGACAAATATGTGTGTGTGTATATAATACATTAGACTGTGAATTTTTTTTTTTTTTGTCTTTTGTTGTTGTTGTTGCTATTTCTTGGGCCGCTCCCGCGGCATATGGAGGTTCCCAGGCTAGGAGTTGAATCGGAGCTGTAGCCACCGGCCTACACCAGAGCCACAGCAACGCGGGATCCGAGCCGAGTCTGCAACCTACACCACAGCTCACGGCAACGCCGGATCGTCAACCCACTGAGCAAGGGCAGGGACCGAACCCGCAACCTCATGGTTCCTAGTCGGATTCGTTAACCACTGCGCCACGACGGGAACTCCCTAGACTGTGAATTTAGTGATGAAAGCTCAAAGCTTCTTATTTACCAAAAAGTTTACAAGAACTGCTGATCGTGCCTCCATAGGTAACACCATGGCTTTTTCAAACTTTTTCAGGATAGAAGTACTCTCATTGGTCTTAGAAAACAAACAATTGGTGCGGCTCCAAATAAAAGGAATAAATCTCCTCGCCTTTTCTATATTAATGGTGCTATTTTTTAACTTTACCAATAGGTATATAGGGGTTAGTCTCAGAAAGGGTCAGAAATATCTTCCCTGAGCTGGGAGAGAAGAAAAAGTGAGAAAGGGCAGAGAAACTTCGAGACAGACTTGAGGGAAGAGAAAGGGTTTGCCTTCACTGAAGTTGGTTGCAATGGAGTCATTGGGTGAATGATTCAGAGATGGGCTTTGGGGTCTGAGGGCAAGTGGACAGGTTCAGAACAAGTGTGAAAGAACATGGGCTTTGGGAGTTCCCTTCGTGGCTCAGCGGTTAAGGAACCCAGCTAGGATCCATGAGGGTGTGGGTTCAATCCCTGGCCTCGCTCAGTGGGTTAAGGATCCAGCGTTACCATGAGCTGTGGTGTAGGTTGCAGACTCAGCTCAGATCCCAAGTTGCTGTGACTGTGGTGTAGGCTGACAGCTGTAGCTCTGATTCGACCCCTAGCCTGGGAACCTCCATATGCTGCGGGTGTGGCCGTCAAAAGCAAAATAAATAATTAAAGTCTGTTGGCAACTTCCCTGGCACACGTGGGTTCCCAAGGCTGAGGATCAGCAGAGCGGTGAGGGGGAAGGGTCATAGGGCAAGAGACGGCACTGTGCCAGCCCGCGTCCTACCTGCAGTGACTGAGCATGACTTCTGGGCTGAGTGGGGAGTGAAACCAACCGTGAAAATAGCACGGGTTGAAGGATAAGTCGGAGAACTGGTTCAGCCAGAGTTAAAGGAGGGGGAGAGGGCAGTACACAGACCCGTGGTTGAGGAAGGGACTTTGGAGACCCGCCTGGCAGCTAGGGCCATGCTGGCTGTCCGCAAGGCTCTGGGGGCGGCTGAGATGATGTGTTGCCTTCCTGGAAGGAACGGTGATCAGAGATGAAGCAGCCAGGAACCAAGGTGAAGGAAGGGTGGGTTATCCCTGGGCGCGGGGCAATGGTCCCGGCAGGGGCAGGAGGTGCAAAGTGGCGCAGTAAGTGAATGATGCTCATGAGAGAACTGGGTGGAAAATGAAGAGAACAGATTTCTGAGAAAGGAAAGTCCATTTATATATAACATGTGCACACATATATACATATAACATGTATTGCACATGTGTAAATATGTGTGTGTGTATGTGTGTGTATTTAGCCACATCATGCAGCGGCCTGCTGTGGGGTCTCAGTTCCCAGATGGGGAACCGAATCCAGGCCACAGTGATGAAAGCGCCTAGTCCCAACTGCTAGACCACCAGGGAACTCCTGCTCTTTGCATACTTTTTGAAAAGCATTTGAAGCTCGGTCTCCAGGGCTGTCAGCAGCGATGCCGGGCCCAGGAAATGAACGTGCACAGGCGTGTGCTTTGTCTTAAGCCTGAGTCTCGTCCCCTCAGGATGATCCGAGGTGTCAGGTAGCTCATGCGCAGAGGCGATGGATTGCATTCTCCTCGTGGTTAGTCATTAGTTTGCCGCCCTGCGCCTTGGAATGCCCCTCTGAGCAATGGCAGTGGGTCTTTGACAGGCCCCACCTGAGGCTTACCTGTCCCTGGGAAAATAAAACTGCCGAAGAGATTCGGAAAGGCAATCATTGGCCATTACAGATGAAGCTGGCTTACAGACCTTCCTTTCTCCCACATTAGGGGTGTGTATTCCAAGCAGTTTTCCCTGCACGTTTTCCAATGGTTAATACAGAAATTATTTTTTGGACGCACCCGCAGCCTGTGGATCCCAGGCCGGAGATGGAACCCACATCACAGCAGTGACAATGCGAGCTTCTTAACCACTAGGCCACTAGGGAACTCCTGGAATGGTTAAGATAGTCACAATAGAATTAGAATTTTTGGTCCTGATCTTTTTAGTCTGTAAAATATTGTATTTTTTTCAGCTATAACTTCTTGAGCTCACATAACACCATACTAAGTATTTTATATTCTTTTTTTTTTTTTTTGTCTTTTTATGGCCGCACCCAAGGCATATGGAAGTTCCCAGGGTAGGGGGTGGAATTGGAGCTGTAACTGCTGGCCATAGGAAAGCAGGATCTGAGCTATGTCTGGAACCTACACCATAGTTCAGGACAACGCCGGATCCTGAACTAATGTTGACAGGAGCTCCAACATTCTTTTTTTTTCTTTAATTTAAAGTATAGTTGATTTACCATGTGCCAATTTCTACAGGAGCATTTTATATTCTTATTTCACCCTCAGCAGCATAGCTTATGAGAAAAGCCTTGTTTTCCCTATTCAAGAGAAATAAGAAAGGCTGAGAGACAATAAGTAAACTGCCCAAGTGGATACAACTAGTACATGACTAAGCCCAGATTCAAACCCAGGTCCACTTGGCTCCATCAAGCATCTTATCTACATTGTTCCCAGAGGACATGGGAGCACAATGATTTAATATACTTCATCCACTCTAAGATTATGATAACTGCTGCTTTAAGCAGGATTATTACTAAGTTGAATTTTTCACTCTTCTGAAGACTATTTCTCAAATTATTTTCTTGACGCTTTCAAAATATATTTACTCCTATTAAATAAAAGAAATGCACAATGGGAACAAATATGAAAAAACACATCACCATTCTATTGCTGTTGGAAATTCATTAGCATAGCTCCTCCCAACCTCCTTCGGTCCTTTCATTCAGTGATGGTCCCCTGCTGACCCCTAGTGGAAAATTTAGGAATCGTACTTTTTTGAAATTAAATGTCAAAACAGGAAAAAAAAAAAAAAAAGGAATTCCCCTGTGGTTCACCAGGTTAAGGATCCACTGTTGACACTGCTGTGGCTCAGAGTCGATCCTTAGCCTGGGAACTTCCACATGCCATGGGTGTGGCCAAAAAAGAAAAAAATGGAGGAAAAAAATACTGAGTTCTTGAACTCAGCTTTATAGATACCAAGAAAATTCCTGGAAATTAGCCATATGGTCCATTCATATACATGGTATATAAACGAACTTTTATCCAGATCAATTGGCAATAAGGTGCAGGCAGAGACTGTTGCATTTTATATATGCACCTTGCTCTGTCAGTGCACGTCACAGAAACTGAGCCAATGTGTGTTTGAAATTAACTTCAACTAGTAATCTCAAACTCTGAATTTATGATCAATGTGTTATAAAAATCACAGCATTTGCATTCTCAAAATTGAGGTGACTGTATAAAAGCTTTTTTTTTTTTTTTAATGACCACTTAGCCGAGACATTTTTACTCGGACATCACATGTTGTGAGAAAGTATTAGTAGTTATTTTTAAAGTTATTTTTAGCATAATGTTTGCAAGTTCAGTTACACAACCCAGATCTGGTGTTGCCATGAGCTGTGGCATAGGTTGCAGAAGTGGCTCGAATCCTGCGTTGCCGTGGCTGTGGTGTGTGTAGGCCAGCAGCTACAGCTCTGATTCGACCCCTCGCTGGGAACCTCCACATGCCATGGGTGCAGCCCTAAAAAGCAAAAAAATAAAAGTTCTTCGAAAACCACTCATTCAGGTGGGATAAGACCTGTATTAGGATTGGTAGCTTAGAAAAGAAACAAAAAAAAAGGTCATTTAAATGATAGCTACACCTTCTTTCTTTCAGGCCAAGCAAGCGATACTTGAAATGGATGCCATCCGTAAGTTTTGCTTCCTACCCCATTTGACAGTTCATTGCCTACTTGAGTCTGTCACATTTTCTGTCTTCAAGTTTATAAAAATGTCAATCATAAGAAAGTAGCAGCTCTCTCGTCGCTGTTCTAACAAACAGAGCCAGCAGACAGTGTACCCTCGTCCTAACCCATTGGCTGGTTTCTACATTGTCTTCTCCTGGTTCATCTGGGAGCCCCCCGATGGCTCGTCAACATGTCTCTGCATCATTTCACAATGTGAGATATGCTTCCAGGTCCACGCTTACCGCACCTCCACCACCACCGGAAGTGCCGGTCCCACAGTGCATGTCCCACCTCACCCCGTTCCTGGAAAACCTCTGTTGATTATCTGTAAGAATCACACTAACCAGATATATATTGTTTTCTGATGCAGCACAAACTTTAAAATTCCAACTGCCCCACCCCGACAGATGTGATTGTATTTCTAGGCTTATATCGGCAGGCAGAGAATAAATATATAAATGAGATCTTTTCTATACCTAAGACCTATTCAAAGCACTTAACACCCTTGTTACCTCCCAAATTAAAGAGAATAAAGAGAGGAGCAGTAGCTTTAAGACCCAGCCAGGTCTGACAGAAACTTTTACTTAATACTTTCTAAATAACTTACTTTTGGGAAGTCTTTCCCCAAGTGCAAATGCTGATTCATTTACCCAACACCCCCCTGCCCCACCCCCAGCCTGCTGGTTGTTAATTTTCCAAGAAGTTAAAAAAGAAAGAAAGTAGAGGTAGAGAAACAAGCACCACCAACTGTCACTGGGATTCCCTGTTTCATGTCCCTCAAATTCTGCGAAATGACGCAAGGTGATCCCCACCAGTGAGCTAGGCTGCCCTGTGCTCTCTGAATCTCCTCATTTTATTCGGTAGAAATCTATAAGTGTTTTTTTATAGAGATATAATCGGTTTACAGTATTACGTAAGTTTCAGGTGTACAGAATAGTGATTCACAATCTTTAAAGATTATACTAAAAAAAAAAAAAAAGAGTTCCCGTCGCGGCTCGGTGGTTAACGAATCCGACTAGGAACCATGAGGTTGCAAGTTCGATCCCTGGCCTTGCTCAGTGGGTTAAGGATCTGGCGTTGCTGTGAGCTGTGGTGTAGGTCGCAGACGCAGCTCAGATCCTGCGTTGCTGTGGCTGTGGTGCAGGCCAGTGGCTGCAGCTCTGATTGGACCCCTAGCCTGGGAACCTCCATATGCCTCGAGAGTAGCCCAAGAAATGGCAAAAAGACAAAATATATATAATACTCCATTTGTAGTTATTACAAGATATTGGCTATATTCCCTGGGCTGCCCAATATATCCTTATAGTGTATTTATTTTATAAATACACAAGTATATAATATAATACATGGACACTCTGAAGAGAAGTCAAGGTCATGTGAGAATTAGGAGGAAAGGGGAGTTCCTTTTGTGGCACAGTAGTAATGAACCCCACTAGTATCCATGAGGATGCAGGTTTGATCCCTGGTCTCACTCAGTGGGTTGGGGATCCATCATTGCCGTGAGCTGTGGTGTAGGTCACAGATCTGGTTCGGATCCAGTGTTGCTATGGCTGTGATGTAGGCCGGCAGCTACAGCTCCAATTTGACCCCTAACCTGGGAACTTCCATATGCCTCAGGTGTGGCCCTAAAAGAGAAGAAAAAAAAAATTAGGAAGAAAGATGGGGGAAGGTGAGAATCCAGAGAGGTCAGCCATTCAACATGACTAGCTACATTCAATGAGATTGTTTACTTATCCCCAGGCTCCAGGCTAGCTCTGAGCACAGAGCGATGCCAAGCCACTAATTCGTGCCACAGGCCTCTCTTCCAAGCCAGGCATAGCCCAGAGCGGCCCAGCCTAGGAAAATAACCTCACTTGGCCTACCTTGACGTTGGACTCCGCTGGCTGTGAATAGAGTGGCCAGTCCTTTGGACCGAATGATCTCATTTATGTAACTTTGCCACTAACATGAGAGAAGCATATGTGGTCTTTACAGTCCTCAGACACCCTTGAAGGGCCTTGACCCCAATTCGCAGAACCCTGGTCTACAGCGCCATCCTAAAATTGTTTCCCCTCAGGCTGTAGGGTGCAGCTGGTCACTGAATCCACTGCAGTGCTTTAGGATTCGACCAGATTTTCTTAATCCAGAATCTGTGTACCCTTTAGACGAAATAAATTGAAAATCCCTTTTCTGGGAAAAGAACCTAAACCATTTATCAAATGTTCAAAGGAGAAACATCTAGAAGAATATGAAGAGTGGCTTCCCTGGAGGGACCGCTTCCACAGGGACAGGAGGGTCCCCTCCACCACCCCCCCAGGCGCAAAGACCTCAAGAATTTGCCATCTAGATTGAGTTCTCCAGACGGTGTTACCTTAACAGGACCTCTGCTGTGGCCCATGGCTGCAGTCTGTCGGGAGCCTTGGTGGCAAGTTCAGCCACAGGGATTTTTATTTTAATGGAATTGTCTGACCTCTGTGGGCTGCTGAACTGCAGGTGATGCTTTGTGGGAGTAGGAAATTATCACACCTCATACTTTCTTTTTTGTTGTTTGTTTGTTTGTTTGTTTGTCTTTTTGCCTTTTCTAAGGCCACTCCCACAGCATATGGAGGTTCCCAGGCTAGGGGTCCAATCAGAGCTGCAGCCACTGGCCTACACCACAGCCACAGCAACGCGGGATCCGAGCTGTGTCTGCAACCTACGCCACAGCTCATGGCAACACTGGATCCTTAACCCACTGAGCGAGGCCAGGGATCGAACCCACAACCTCATGGTTCCTAGTTGGATTCATTAACCACTGAGCCATGACAGCAACTCCACACCTCATACATTTTAACTAACTTTCCAAGAAGTTGACCCCAATTATGGAAGGAGGCAGTCTGTGGTGCCTGAGGAAAAAGAATAAATCCATCGGTACCCAAAACAAGTCCCACCGTTTTCATGGAACACTTCATTCTTAGAGATGTATGTGGTTCTTCCTTGACAGATTATCCAGGCTTCTGCTACAGTCCAGAGGGGGAGACGAAAGCCTTTTGTGGCTCTAAAGACGGTTCTGCTCCGTATCGGCTGAGAAGAAAATCTGGTAAATAGAATGGGGTGATCTGAATTAAATAACTATGGGGCACTGGTCCTGAACGCCCCTTTCAGTGACAGCAGGTATGTTCTTCCTGGTTTTGAGCTCACCGCCAGTTTGAATACATTCAAGGCTGCATCAAGGTGGGGCTCTCAAGCTTTTGTTCAAAAAACTCTACTCAACTCACTCTCTTTCAGGAATATAAAACTTGTCAGGAAGTTCCCATTGTGGCTCAGTGGGTTAAGAACCTGGCTAGTCTCCATGAGGGTGTAGGTTTAATCCCTGGCCTTGCTCAGTGGGTTAAGGATCTGGCCTTACCATGAGCTGCAGTGTAGGTCATAGATGAGGCTCAGATCCCATGTTGCTGAGGCTGTGGTGTAGGCCAGCAGCTGCAGCTTGGATTTGACCCCTAGCCTGGGAACTTTTATATGTCATAGGAGCAGTCCTTAAAAAAAATAAATAAAATAAAAAACCTTGTCAATCAACTGATTTTGCTTTGTATAGCATTTTACCACTAGCGTGCAGGTACTTACAGTCTATTTACTACTCAGTAAATGATGCAGCACCAAAGATGGTTCAAACCTAAAATGTGAAAACACAGTTGCTAAACCAGACTTCATGTGTATTCCCTTAGCCCTCAGATTTTTTTCATTTACGTCAGCATTTACTGAGTACCTTCCTAATTTCTTGCACTATTCTAAGAACTGGGAATGGAAGGATAATTCCTGTTTGCAAGGTGTTTATAGTCTAGTGGGAGAGTCAAAAAAAGTTGAACAAATACTAGTTCATATGGTGGAGCTGTGGGAGAGGTTGACCGCCAGGAAGAGTGAGGAGAGAGAAGGTCCCAGAGAGCAGAGGACCAGTATCTGGGTGGAATCTGGCAGCCCAGGGGGTGGATGGGTGGGAACATGCCAAGGCTCTGAGAAGCAAGCCAACACACCTGATATCAGAAGCCATTGCCAGGTGTTTAGCCTGGGGACAAGGCGGGCTGGAAGTGGGAGGAAAACAGAGATGTGGCTGGAGTTGCAGATAGGGACCTAATCACAGAAGGCAGAGCAGGCCACACCAAGGGTTGGAACTTGAAAGCTGTGGAAGGATTTTAAGCAATGAAATGTTTGTCTTATAAAAAGAAAATTCTGGGAGTTCCCTTCATGGCTCAGTGGTTAACAAATCTGACTAGGATCCATGAGGTTGCACGTCGATCCCTGACCTCACTTGGTGGGTTAAGGATCCAGAGTTTGCTGCAAGCTGTGGTGTAGGTCATGGATGTGGCTCGGATCTCACGTGGCTTGTGGCTGTGGTATAGGCTGGCAGCTGTAGCTCCAATTCGACCCCTAGCCTGGGAACGTCCATATGCTACAGGTGCAGCCCTAAAAAACAAACAAACAAACAAAAACACAGATGGAGAAGCAGCTATGGGGAAGATGGGTGGGCTAATATTGGGACACGTTGAATTTGCTGGATCTCTGGGCGCATTGGGGACCTGTCAGATTGACAGTTGGCATCTAAGGTCTGAAGCTTGGCCTGGGGTGCTGGCAGAAAAGTATAAAATTAAACATTATCTACTCTTAGATGGTAGTTAAAGCCAAGGGCATTGTTCTACTCATTGGCAGGGTTGACTTTCTGTTATGCAATTCCAGATTGGAGGGATTAATGTTTATCAGTTTTAGCAGAGTTAAATGTCTTACTGCTACATATCTCTAAGCCATGAGGATTTAGGTGAATTTGATAGAAAATTTCTAGAACTCAGTGAATTTGCCCATTGTTAATAATTCACTTAATAAAGGAAAATCTTGGTTTGGTTTTGCAAATGATGCCAGCCTTATTTTTTCTCCTAGAACCTTCCTCAAGATCACATAAAGTTTTGAAGACCAGCGGTAAGTCCTTTTTCATTCTTGTTGATGACCACGAAGTCAAACTGTACCCCCCCCCCAAAAAAAAAACAGATAAATTACAGATTGGCAGATTTTATTAACTTCTAAGAATAATAGTGCCCCATTATAAAATGAAAAGCCAGATGATATACACTGTTTGCAATATATATAATAGGCATGAAAAGATGAAAGCCTGGAGTTCCCATTGTGGCTCAGCAGTAACATACCCAACTAGTATCCATGTGGGTTCAATCCCTGACCTCGCTCAGTAGGTTAAGGATCCGGCATTGCCTTGAGCTATAGTGTAGGTCACAGACACGGCTCAGATCCCACACTGCTGGGGCTGTGGTGTAGGCTGGCAGCTGCAGCTCCAATTCAACCCATAGTCTGAGAATTTCTGTATGCCTAGGGTGTGGCCCTAATTTAAAAATTAATTATTATTTTTTTTAAATATGAATGCCCTTGAATGTTAATATAAGAAATTCCCTACATAAAGAAAAAAGGACAGGTATTCCCTTGTGATGCATCAGGTTAAGGACCCAATGTCACTGCAGCGACTCAGGTTGCTGCTGTGGCGCCACTTTGATCCCTGGCCCAGGAATCTACACATGCTGAGGGCAGGCAACCGCCCCCCCACACACACAAAAAAAGAAGAAGAAAAGACAAAGGATTCTTTCTGAAGGCAGAGAATATAATTGGATGGTTTCACAAAAGAAACCCAAACTCCCAATAAGATTTACAAATTGTCACCAACATTAATAATCAGAAAAATCATTCATTTAAATGAGATAAATAGGGAAAGCAGTGGGCTTGGCTGGATGCAAAGAAAAACAGGCACTCTGAAACTATTGGTATACAAATTTCTGTAACCTTTTTGGAGCAAAATTTGTTAAGGCCCATTTAAATTTAAAATGTGTGTCTAGGAGTTCCCTAGAGGCCTAGTGGTTAAGGTTCCAGCATTGTCACTACTGTGGCACGGGTTTGATCCCCTGCCTAGAAACTTCCAAAGGCATGGTCATGGCAGAAAGGAAGGAAGGAAGAAAGAAAGGAGGAAAGAAAAGTGTTATTTTCCCTTGAAGCAACAATTGCAAATTTTTCACTTGTATAAATTTCACAAATTACAATTCCTACATAGAAGTACTCACCCAAGGGTGGACAGATCTCTAAGCATGTATGTTCTTTGCAGCATTTGTAACAGAACGCTACATAAAATGCCTGTCTGGGGAAATAGTTTTAAAAGCTGTAGTAAATCCTGGAATTCTACGTGGAGTATTCTGCAGCCATTAAAAAGGATGAAGTGCATGTCTGTCTACTGACAAAAATGTCCATGTATATTTAGCAGGAAGTGCAGTTTTGCATAATGCACCCTTATAATTTTTTTTAAGAATTTTTTTGAAGGGAGTTCCTGTCATGGCTCAGTGGTTAACGGATCCGACTAGGAACCATGAGGTTGCAGGTTCGATCCCTGGCCTCACTCAGTGGGTTGAGGATTCAGCGTTGCTGTGAGCTGTGGTGTAGGTTGCAGATGCAGCTTGGATCCCATGTTGCTGTGGCTGCGGTGCAGGCCGGTGGCTACAGCTCTGACTGGACCCCTAGCCTGGGAACCTCCATATGCCGCAGGAGCGGCCCTAGAAAAGGCAAAAAGGCAAAAAATAAAAAAAATGAAAAGAAAGAAAAACTGTGTACTGCAGCGGGATGGGGACAGGAGCATAGAACCTGGAAAGATTGAATGTCAAACTGTCAGGTGTGGTTACCTCCATGGGGTGGAATTTGTGGAGAAGGTTTGAACACTTTTTATTTTAAATGCTTCTGTAATTAAACAGTGTTTAAAGATGAGGTACACATGATCAAGTATTGTAAGGGTATCTCCAAGGATGTGGCTGTGAACATTTCTCCCCCACAATTCCTCTTGCATCCTCCTTAGCACCTTAGCGCCAAGGTGACCCTGTTGATAAATGCTATGTCTTTCAACTAAAACCAATAAAATGTTTAACAGAAGCATGATTTTATGTTTAAGTATTTTTCATGGCTTAGCGCATGTGAATGTTTTTTAAGGTAACATACATTTTGAGGGGAAGCTTTTGAAACTTATTAATGTGAATTAGTCCATTGCTCTCAGGAATTAAGGAAGATACTTAAACTCAGGTGTATGCAAGGATAGTTTACGTATAACACAGGATATATAACTTGGGTCACCAAGAAGCATTTTCTAAAAATTAGGTCTGAAGAGCCCGAAGTCTCCTGAGCTTCAGTTATTAACGAAAAGTATAGAAGTCCTATAAAATGAGTCCTCAGAGTTCCCGTCCTGGCGCAGCAGAAACAAATTCGATTAGGAACCATGAAGTTGTGGGTTCGATCCCTGGCCTCACTCAGTGGGTTAAGGATCCGGCGTTGCCATGAGCTGTGGTGTAGGTCACAGACGTGGCTCAGATCCAGTATTGCTGTGGCTGTGGTGTAGGCCAGCAGCTATAGCTTCAATAGACCCCTAGCCTGGGAACCTCCATATGCCTCGGGTGTGGCCCTAAAAGGACAAAAGCCAAAAAAAAAAAAGAGAGAGAGAGAGAGCAATGTTTTTAATCCTCAAACTTAAAAACTTTTTAAAAACTTTTATTTTTCAGAAACAGCACAGGACATTCAGAAGGTAAGTGCTATTTTTATTACATTTCTTATTTTGAAATGTTTACTTTAGGCATACCTACCCCTTCCTTATTTAGCTCATCTCCAGCTTATCTTCCAAGGGTAAACAATTACTTTACGTGGTGAAATGGATTTAGGTCTGGGTTTGTCCTTATCAGCTCTCCCTGCCCTGCCTCACTGCCCACGGCTTCATCTCTCAGAATCAGAGCAATGATTTCATCATCTTTCTACCCCACCTCTCTCATCTCAGAAGCTAGAAGATTATCTTAGGAGGTACGGCTGGTGTGGTCCACCCTGCATGGCTCCGGGCCTCTGCACACATAAGACGGAGGCTCTCGAATCCTGAGTATTTGCTCCCTTAGAGCGTCAGCCTTTAGTCACAAAGATTTCCTTCTAAAAATATGGTCCTGCTGCTGGTGTAAGACGTGGTGTGATTGTATGCAGCATAATGAAACCTCCCTGTATCAAGTCTTGATTTTTCTTCATCCAATAAAAAGTTAGAGGAAGGGGACTACAAATGGTAGCTTCTGTTGGAAGATGTATAGAGTCAAATTTATTACCAGTTAACAACAGATACTGTATCCTGACCAAAGTAAGCCATGTGCAACATGCCTACTCATCAACTGGTATAACTGACAGTTCTTAGACAACAGATCACAGCTTCCTGCTTCACCTTCTGTTTCTGTAACAACAGGGCCGTGAAAATCCCTCCCCACAATTCCACTTGCTCGCCTCCTTGGCACAGGGTCAAAGTGACCCTGTTAATAAATAATGTCTCTTTCAGTTAAGATGTCTAAATGTCTAAAAATCAACATAATCTTTAAGTGGTTTTCTCAAAATTAGGGCAGGTGGGGTTTTTCCAGGTAGTACATATATTTCTGTTTGGTAGCTTTTGCTATTCATTAGCATTCATTGGTTCACTGTCCTGAAATAGGGCGTGAGGTTTTTATTTTTTTATTATTGTTATTTATTTTTTGCTTTTCAGGGCTGCACCCAGGGCATATGGAAGTTCTCGGCCTAGGGGTTGAATCAGAGCTACAACTGCCCGCCTACACCACAGCCACAGCAGTGCCAGATCCAAGCCGCGTCTGTGACCTACACCGTAGCTCATGGCAACACCAGATCGTTAACCTACTGGGTGAGGCCAGAGATTGAACCCACGTCCTCATGGATACTAGTCATATTCCACTGAGCCACCAGCAGAACTCTAGGTTTTGTTTTGTTTTTTTTTAATTGTACTTTGACTCCATAAACAAACTCGGGGAAGGTGCCCTTGTAAGGCAGCCAAACTAAGGTCACCAAACAAGCCCCGCTCAGTCCCAGATCTGCAATCACATTAATCGGTCCTGGAGATACAAGCCCAGGAGCTTCTCGGAAACCTTCCACAGTAGTGATCAAGCCAAGTCTCCATGTGGGGACTAACTCACCCTAATGAAATCTGGAGACAAGCAAGAAAGAAAGCACCAGTATGCTTTTTTCTTTTTTCCTTTTTTTCTATTTTATTTTTTCTCTGTGTGTGGGCATTTGGAGGCTGGCCAGTGGAAGATATGTCCAAAGACACAACACTAGGCCAGTATTATGATCCCAGCTTACTTATTGGCTGCATGACGTTTGTGTGGATAACAAGATCTGAATGCAAAACACAGACAGATGCTGCTGTCAGACACAGATGAAAACCATGTACACAGCGTGAGCAGCCATTCGGTATGTTTTTTTCTTAGTGGTAAAATTCTATCTCCCAGGAGTTCCCGTCGTGGCGCAGTGGTTAACGAATCCAACTAGGAACCATGAGGTTGCGGGTTCGATCCCTGGCCTCGCTCAGTGGGTTAAGGATCCGGCATTGCCGTGAGCTGTGGTGTCAGTCGCAGACGCTGCTCAGATCCCGTGTTGCTGTGGCTGTGGTGTAGGCCGGCGGCTACAGCTCCGATTAGAGCCCTAGCCTGGGAACCTCCATATGCTGTGGGAGCGGCCCTAGAAAAGGCAAAAAGACACAAAATAAAAATTAAAATTAAAAAAATTCTATCTCCCCAACAAAAATGAGTGTTTACTAAACACAGTGAGAGATGAAAGACATAAAGAGATTAACATTTCTCCCAGAATATGCATTCCAAAGCTGTGGGGGGGTTAGAGACAGAGTGAGGGAGAGAGCTTAATTCTCACAAAATGAGAATTAGGACATGGATTTGAATCCATTTCTGCTGTTTACAAGCTGTATGACTGTAAAGAAGGCGTTAAACCTGACCAAGACTGAGTTTCCTAACTTAGGGAATTGTTACAAAGATTAAATGTGCTGTGTTTTTTAACGAACTTAGTACAGTATTTGGAACAAGGCAAGTGCTCAGAAATGATAGCCGTTACCAGGTTATTATTAAATGCCCATGTGACGGAGCATGTCTAAAAACAGGAGAAAATGTTCATGTTCCTTGTGGGGGATTTACACTACGTGCGTCTATGTTGTGTCCAACCTGTACACTAATTCTTTTTTTTTTTTAATTTTTTTTTTTTTTTTTTTTTTTTGGTCTTTTGTCTTTTCAGGGCCACACCCGCGGCATACGGAGGTTCCCAGCCTAGGGGTCTAATTGGAGCTACAGCTGCCAGCCTACACCACAGCCACAGCCATGCAGGATCCTTGACCCACTAAACAAGGCCAGGAATTGAACCTGCAACCTCATAGTTCCTAGTCGGATTCGTTTCTGCTGCGCCACAATGAGAACTCCTCTTTTTTCTTTTTTTTTTTTTTTTTTAATTTTTATGGCTATACCTGCAGCATATGGAAGTTCCCAGGCCAGGGACTGAATTCAAGCCATAGCTGCTACCTACACCACAGAAGTAACAATGCCAGATCCTTTACCCACTGTGCCAGGCCAGGGATCAAACCTGTGACTCTGCGGTGACCTGAGCCGCTGGAGTCAGATTCTTAAACTGCTGTGCCACAGCAGGAACTCTGATTATTTCTTAATCTAAGAGCTTCTTCCGTTCACCTGATGATTTATTTGATGTACAGTTTCATCTTCCAGAGTACCACTAACTTCAAGTGTAGTCACCTTAAAAATATACTTTGGAGGAGTTCCCATCGTGGCACAGTTGTTAACAAATCCGACTGGGAACCATGAGGTTGCGGGTTCGATCCCTGGTCTTACTCAGTGGGTTTAGGATCTGGCACTGCCGTGAGCTGTGGTGTAGGTCGCAGACGTGGCTCGGATTCCGCGTTGCTGTGGCTGTGGTGTAGGCCTGTAGCTGTAGCTCCGATTAGACCCCTAGGCTGGGAACCTCCATGTACCAGAGGTGAGGCCCTAGAAAAGACCAAAAATATATATATACACACCCCCCCCCCCACATACACACACACTTACTTTGGGGAGTTCCCTGGTGCCTCAGCAGGTTAAGGATTTGTCATTGTCACTGCTGTGATGCTGGTTCAGTCCCTGGCCTAGGAACTTCCATGTGCCACTGGCATGGCCAAGTTTTTTATATATGTATATACACACAGACTTTGATATTAGCAATTCAGGTTTCCTAACTTTCTAGAATGTCTGGGAATTTTTCTGGAACAAAAGATTTTAAGAAGGTATTCTGTTCACAAAATTATTTTGTTACTCTTCCATAGTGTTTTTTCATGATTTAACTAACGAATACTTACTCATTTTATTTTATAAAATGCAGTTACTAGGTGCCTATATTTTATAAACATTATACATGCAATCTGAGCAAGATGAAAATGGAAAGATATTAAAGGGTAAAGAAAAAAAATAGAAGAACAGTAAATATAATACTATATATATTTGTGTGTGTGTGTGCATATATCCATATTTGTGGGCATTCATTTATTCCTAGTTCTCAAATGGCCCACAGTCTATTATAGGGAAAAAGTGAAAAACAAATTAAATGACTAGTTGGACTTTTTTTAGTTTTAAATTTTTAATAGAAAAAGAACATTCAGGGAGTTCCCACTGTGGCTCAGCAGTAATGAACCCAACTAGTGTCCATGAAAATGTGGATTCGATCCCTGGCCCAAGTCAGTAGGTTAAGGATCTGGCATTACTGTGGCTGCGGTGTAGTCCGGCAGCTTCAGCTCTGATTCAGCCTGGGAACCTCCATATGCCACAGGTACCGCCCCAACAACCAAAAAAGAAAAGAAAAATAACATTCAGGATGAAATTATATTCCTGCCCTCCCTACTTTCTTCTTCTTTACCTGATAGACAGGTCGGGAGGCAGACAGACATATTGATAGATGGATATTCCCAGGTAATATGTATCCCAGTTTCATTGACCAGTAATGAAAAATTCTTGCTAATTTGACATTTCCAATAGGTTACTATAGAGTTTTTTGTTTTTTTTTTTTTTTCAAACCTGGAACTTTATTTTTTATTTTTTATTTTTTTTGATATAATGATTTTTATTTTTAATCAGAAAATATGTTGGCTGGTACTAATTAGTTTGAACCTGCCTTAACCCTTTCAACTCTTTGAAGCTAATCCATTACCACAAGGGACATCAGAGGGCAGTCTACTCCCTGCACAACTGAGCTCCATCAAGAAAGGTTCCAGGTTATGAGACCCATTGTTTTCTCTGATTAGAAACTGCTAGTTTCACTCATATTTTACTTCCTAACAGGCATCTAAATATTTCCTAATGAAATGTTTTTTGAAAGTAAAAATTTCAGGAGTTCCCATTGTGGCTCAGAGGAAATGAATCCGACTGGGAACCATGAGGTTGTGGGTTCAATCCCTGGCTTTGCTCAGTGGGTTAAGGATCCCACATTGCTGTGAGCTGTGGTGTAGGTCACAGATGAGGCTCAGATCTGGCATTGCTGTGGCTGTGGTGTAGGCCAGCAGCTACAGCTCTGACTAGATCCCTCGCCTGGGAACCGCCATATGTCCCAGGTGCAGCCCAAAAAAGACAAAAAGAAAAAACAAAAAAAAAGAATATCACAGTCTAGGTGTTCCCATGGTGCCACAGTGGTAATGAACCCAACTAGTGTCCCTGAGGACATGGGGTTTGATCCCTGGCCTCACTTAGTGGGTTAAGGATCCGAAGTTGTCCTGAGCTGTGTGTTGTAGGTGGCAGATAGGGGCTGGGATCTGGCACTGCTGTGGCTGTCGTGTAGGCTGAATCAGGCTGCAGCTCTGATTCGACTCCTCGCCTGGGAACTTCCATATGCCAAGGGGAACCCTAACAAGACAAAAATAAAAATTAATTTTTAAGCCTAGTGGGATAGGCAGTGTGTCAATCAAGAACACCCCAAGTTATGTGTCCATGCTGCTGAGGTTCAGTCGGTGTGTTTCTGTCCTCCTCAGGTCTCCAGAGAGGAAGGGTCTCCGCAGCTGACTCCGGCAGGCTCATCTTCCGCGCAGAGGATCCGTCCGCCCGGCAGTTCTGCCATTTTCAGCGTGCTTCGCGGGGGCGGGGCTGTCAGAAGCATCTGGACCGACCACCAGATCCGCCAGGCCTTGTTCCCCAGTCGCCGATGTCCGCAGGAGAACGAGGAGGATGAAGATGATTATCAGATGTTCGTGCCATCCTTCTCCTCTTCAGATCTGAATTCTACCCGACTGTGCGAAGATAGCACTTCCAGTCGACCTTGCAGTTGGCACATGGGACAGCTCGAGTCCGAGGAGACCCCCAGCTCTGGCCACAGGGTGGTGCGAAGGGCCAGCAGTGCTGGGGAGAGCAACGCGAGCCCCCCTGACGTAAGAACTAGGGACAGTGGTGGCTCTCAATACAGCTCCCGAAGGGAACTGCAGAAGGACCCTAAAACAGAGGGGCGGGATGGGATGACTCCCTTCGGGTCCTCTCTGGAGTTGACTATTGATGACATAGACCATGTGTATGATAACATAAGTTATGAGGATTTGAAACTGATGGTTGCCAAACGGGAAGACGCTGAAGCCCCTCCCCCCAGATCAGCCAGGGAATCCGTTCGCCCCAAGAGCACCCCGGAGCTAGCTTTCTCGAAGAGGCCAACTGGCCCCGAGAAGAGCCCTCTGCACCCCAAGAGAGATGGAACGCCCCCGGGCCGGGAGGCCCTGAACCAAAGTGCACGCGACCTCCAGGTCGTGGAGGAGAACCTCTACGACACTATCCGGCTCCCGGATCCACCTTCCCGGGACTTCAAGTGCAGCAGCCTCAAGCGTCCCAAGAGGAGCAGCTTCCTGGGCTTGGAGGCCGACTTGGGGTGCTGTGACAGTCTGAGGGCCTCCATTTCCCAGGACAGCCTCCAGTTCAGCGAGGACGAAGCGCCCTACCCCGCGGGACCTGCTGAGAATGATTATCTGAGTTTGCTCTATAACTCCTTCGGCTGTAACTTGTCCATAGCTGATCGGTCCATCTCCGATAAACTGTCCGAAGAAGTAGACGAAATCTGGAATGACCTGGAAAATTACATCAAGAAAAACGAAGTCAAAGCCAGAGACCGGCTGCTGGCAGCGTTTCCCGTTAGCAAAGATGACGTGCAGGAGGGGCCGCTGGCAGGCAGCACCCCGGAGCTGAGCACGCGCTCCGCGCTCTCGCTGCCCACGGGCCGGGCTCTCCTCCTGCCGCCCGGAGATGGTCCAGAGCCGGCCTCCTGCGCTCTTGACCGAGCCTCGACCGCCAAAGACGGCTCCTGCCTGAGTCTCCACCGGCTCTCGCTGGCCAGTGACCTGCCGCCTGCAGAGAGTCCCTACGACGTGGCCGGCAACAGCCTGTCCCCCGTGGACCTGGAGATCCCTGGCCCAGGGATGGACAACGCAGATAAGACCAGGAGCAGAGTTTTCCTGATGGCCAGGCAGTACAGTCAGAAGATCAAGAAGGCAAATCAGCTGTTAAAGGTGAAAAGCCCTGAGCTGGAGCAGCCGCCCTGCAGCCAGCCGCAGAAGCAGGTGCCCAGGGACCTGGCTGCCATCCTAGAAGAAAAGAAGCAGGGCGGGCCTGCCATTGGTACGTCCCTCCGCGCCGCCCTTCTCTTTCTGAGGACCTGGAGAGAGCCGCGGTCCGGTTCTAAATGCGCTTAGCGCTGTGAGGTTCCTGTCCCTCCGATGTGCATTCTCACAGTGAGACCGCAGACTCACTGTCACACACAGACGAAGCCAGCCGTGCACCCAGCTGGCCGGTGGGAGCCTGATTGATAGGGTCTGGAGCCTTCCCCGGTGTCTCTGGCTCCTCACTCCAGATGTGATGTTTGAGGCAGTTTCTCTAATATACTCAGAAGCTGGACAATAGCCATCAGTTTCACTGGTGGCATCTGTGTATCAATGTGTTAAGAGAGGGGGTAGCCAGGCGGGTCAGAGTTTATGCTGAAATAGGATTGCTCTTTGCTCCAGAGTCCCCCCAAAATGCCTACCCATGCTAACAAAGACAAAAAGTCCTTTTTGCATTTTTCAGCTGTTCACACGATAACTCAGCTATTTTCTAATGTCTTCCATTTACTAGCTGATTCTTTTAAACAGCTGCTGTAATGTGTTTGATACCATTGATACTCTCATATAAGTGTCCAAGGTTTAATTCTTTTAATCAACGCTCTGTTTTGGGCAAAACTAAACCAGGATCATAGGTATTATATTGGCACCCTTAGGGTTAAAGGAAGGAGATGATCAGTTTGATTTTTTTTTTTTCTCTGTTATAAAGAAGTACAGGAATTTCCTTGGTGGCTCAGCAGGTTAAGAATCTGGCATTGTCACTGCTGTGGCACGGGTTTGACCCCTGGCCCTGGAACTTCCACACAATGCGTGGATGAAGCCAAAAAAATTTAAAAATACATACCCTGCAGCTAAAATTACCCGGGGTTCTCAGTGGAAAGGCATAGATGTGAATAAAGCACAGGACTGGCACGGAAAGAAAAAAACCCAAGGGTGTTGGCTCTCACCTGAGGAGTTATTCACCTCCAGACCCAAGGAGATTTCTGGGCTTATGCCCAGGAATCTGAATTTTTTTTTTTTTTTTAAGTGTGGACGTTCAGTCCTACTTTGAGAATCCTTGCACTAGATCTTCTGACAGAGGACCACTTCTGTATCAAACGAGAGGAGACAGTTCTCCAGTTAAAAGTAAAAACTAGGTGGCTCAGTATCAGGACACATTTAGTTACCTTAATGGTGACATAACTCATCGGGGCAGCTTGATGCCACTAATCCCCTTTCTTTAGGACTGCTTTCTTAGGTGGAAACCAGAGAATAACAAGAGGATACCAGAGTCCTAGATGAATTCACAAGTTGCATGACAAGAATCTGCTAGTGTTCTCTTGTGGCACAGTGGATTAAGAATCTGGTATTGTCACTGCCGTGGTGTGGGGTTTGATCCCTGGCCATAGATGCAGCCAGAAAAAAAAAAAAAAAAAAAAAAAAAGGAAAAAAAAGAAAAAGAAATGTTGGAAATTTTTTTTTAAGTTTGAGAGTATTTGAGAATTATCTAGGGAGGCAGTTCCCATTGTGGCTCAGTGGGCTACCAGTCTAACTGGTATGCGTGTTATGAACCCATAAGGATGTGGGTTCCATTCCTGGCCTCCTTCAGTGGGTTAAGGATCTGGCATTGCCGTGAGCTGTGCTGTAGGTCAAAGATGTGGCTCAGATCTGGTGTGGCTGTGGCTGTGGCATAGGCCAGCAGCTACCACTCCAATTCGACCCCTAGCCTAGGAACTTCCATATGCCTCAGGTGTGGCCCAAAAAAAAGCAAAAAAAAAAAAAAAGGGGAATTATCTAGGAATTCTGCTGTGACTCAGTAGGTTAAAAATCTGACTGTAGCTGCTGTGGCTGGCCTGGCACGGTAGATTAAAGGATCCAGCATTCCCACAGCTTCGGCATAGGCTACAGTTCAGATTCAGTCCCTGGCCCAGGAACTTCCATATGCTGTGTGTATGGCCATTAAAAAAGGGGGAGGAAATTATCTAAAGCTTTATTCTTTTTCCAGACCTAATAAAATCATACAGTAAGATTTCTTAACACAGAGGGAAGCTAAGCCCTGGAATTGCTACCTGAAGGATTTTACAGACTCTCTTTGACTTGTTTGTCTTTTTAAGTAAATTAAAGGTTAAAAGTGATTTTTATATGAATGTGAGAGAGACCAGGTCACATATGTTTTTCTCTTTGCACTAACATACTTGCATTAATTCACTTCCCTCTTCCAATGCTAGTGCTGCTAAGCTGGTTTGTTGTTACGTGTAGAAAAGGTGACTGCGTTCCAGCTGCAGACAGACTCCTGGGGGGCACAGATGGCACAGGAAATAGTAGCGCATGGGCAGTGCAACCGCTGAGTGAATCTGGGGGAGGGCACCTCGGAATACATTACTAGGGTTTCTGATGATGATGGATTGATGATGCCAGCAGACTATCATTTAAAAAGTGGTAATTGCCTGAGGCAGGCTATTTGGAATATGGACCATCCATTAACCTGCAAGACTCTAACCCTGGCAGAAGCAAGGGCTTATAACTACCTTGAATAGTCTCCTTTTTTTTAACCTACCTTTGAAGTATTAAGAGATTTCCCTTTGGGGTTGTTTTTTGGTTTTTTGGTTTTTTGTTTTTTTTTTTTTCATTTTTTCCTGGCGGCTTTTGGTTTGTTCATTTTGTTTTGTCTACTTGTATCTCCTTGGGATTCTGTACGATCTTGTCTCAGGTGTATGTCTGGGCTCTTTCTTGACATGGTGGGCTCCGGTCGCTGTTCCCGCCGACAGAGAGCTCATCATCTTCCGAGAGTGGCTCGCCCCCTGCCGTCTGGCAGGAGCCGGTCCGCTGGGCCTGCCATCGCTCAGACCCCAGGAATCTTCCATCTGGGTGGCTCGAGACCACTTCCTGTGCCCACTAGGCTTTCCATCAGGTGACCTGATGACTCCTTTTCTCTCTCTTGTTTATCTGGGCACAGGACGTCGTAATCGAATGGACCGATTCTCCAGACTTCTCCGCATGGGCCTTGCCACTTTGCCAGGAGCTTGCTCTCGGTGCTGTGCGGAAGGAGGAGCACCCTATTCACCTGCTGAAACTCTCCAGCACCTTTATTGACCTCTCTAGCCGGGGTCTACAGGCCCCGGGCCAGACTTCCGCCTGTTACTCCCTCAACCAGGTCTAGTCCTGCCCACCTCGTAGAGCCTGTAGCGCGGCGGCCGTCTTCTCGTGCCATCAGGCCTCCCTCCCGAGAGTCTTTGAGGCCAAGGAAGCCTCTGGGGTCCCCTTTTCATGGGTGATGTTTCACATGGGAGAAGACGCCATGCTTGAGGAATTTTCCTCCTCGCGTAAAGTAGGGAAGACAAAAGAACATTTTAATGCCTTGTTCTGCATCCCAAGCCACATCAGAGACGTTGCTTTTAATCCTCTGTCCAAAAAGTATATTCCATACTTCTTTCAACAAGGATCACTTCATATTTTTATCTGGAATCATAAGAATTGTCCCTTCTAGACTTCAGAAGAGAAAAAAACCAGAGATGGCCTTGGGGTTTTGCATAAGGCTCATATACATGCCCCATAAAGCCTATTAATGCCAGAACTAAGGATGAGGGGGAACTCTGATCCAGCCGTCATAAGCTTTTTAGGGTAGAGGTGTCGTCTTGGACTGGCTGTTTCCTGTATGTCCGACTAAGGGAATGTATTTAGTGACAGCCATTGCTCTGGAAGCTCATGTCTCATTCACACTGGCATCAAACAAGTTATAGACTCTTTTAGTCAAGCTGAGACCAAAAAACCCCCAAAACGTAAGATGGGCACAGTATATTGTTTATTTATGAGATACTTTTTATTCCAAATGTACAAATGGTCAACTTTTTATTATCCAAAGATAAACGGTGCCCTTTATGAGTTGTCTACAATATGTACTGTATGTTTAGAGAGCATTTTATCAAAGACTCTCAATTGAGTCTTTCCTGCTTCCCGTCTTCCTACTGTGCCCGAATTCTAGGCTGCCTTTCCACTCTCAGCGGTATAGTCTTAGGGAAAGCACATGTCTTTTTGACACTGTATTTAGAACAAAGGGAGGCAGTCCCAAAACTACCTAAGTAATTAAGAAGCTCTTGAGACCAATTTCTGTCTAGAACTATGCTTACTTTTCTGTAGGGATTTTACTCCAAAATTAAAAGTTCCTGGACTAGATGGAATGATAAACCAGCTTGTATTGAACAACTAGCAACACCAGATTGTGTGTGTGCCTGTGTACACGACCAATAGCACACTAAGTATGTAGGAGAAGGCAGTTCATAGAAGTGATAAGGCTTATAGAGAGTCTTGAGAGGTAAATAGGATTTGACTAAGCAAAGGAAGAAGAAGAGAGTGTGATAAAGAAGAAAAAGGCATGGGAAATACAAAGGAGCTTTTGGATAATACATGGTTTCAGGTTATCTGGGCCACTGGGTTCTAAAGTCAACAGCTAATTGTTCTCACAAGACTTTATCTTTAAATGGTGGTACTGGAAGAGTTTAACTGAATGTTTAAAATTGGTTCTTTCTGCTTTCCCCCAAATTGTCATTTTCTGGGCATCTTGTGTAAGGTCAGAGCCTTCCTGATTCAGCTATGGGATCAGGCTCAGAGCTGTGGTGTTGGTGAGAGTGGCTTGGGAAGAACCATCTTGACTTTCAAGTGGGACTGCCATCCAAAGACAAGCCTAAAGGTCCAGCTAACATTAGTTGGGTTTTGTAGTTAATGAAACATCATATATTTCAGGATGGTTAATACAGGCTCCTAGGTGTCCATGTAGATGTTCAGTCTCTCAAGGGGTTACCAAATCTTAACCTTATTGAGAGTCTTCTCTGTGCCCTTCAAGGAATAATAGCTCAAGTTTTCATTACTAGAAACATCTAATAATCTCTGTCCTTCCAAGAACTTTGGACTTGGAAGCCCTGAAGGATCTGAGTGAATGTAGGATCTCTAATGAGAAGTTGAACACCCTCTCCTGATTCTGGGGACTAAGGGGCAAGCAATTTGTTGGGCTGGGGGGAGGTTACAGTTCAGTAAGAGCAGATTGTTCTCTGTCCTCATAGAAGACAAACTTGAAGGAAATGGCAGAAACAGCTAAATATTTAGTTTAAAGTCAAGGACTCATTTACTACCAACAGGTTACCAGCTTAAAGAGGAAGAAGCTATATTGTCCCTTACTGATCATGTGGGGTAGATCCCCTTTGCCGAGACGGTGTCGATGTGGTCTGAGCGATTTATAGGAATTCATGGAATTCTTCGCTTCTGCAGCGGTCATGTGGATACCTGGATGGGGAGATGCGGGGAGGACAGGTCTTGAAATGGACCTCTCTGGGCTCTCTCTTTTGACTCATTTCCGGCCCAAGAGACTTCTCTATCTATCTCATGGTTCTGTGAATGTCTTTAGCAATGTCTGTTCTCAGAAGTAGAGCAGAGAGGATAATGGCCTCGTAACTTAATCTGAAGTGGCAATAGCTTTTATGGAAATGACGGTAAAGTTGTGTTTTGCAGCCATTACTAGAGAGCATTAGGCTATTGATTATATGCACAGGATGGTTCATTTGTAATGTCTTGGAAGCATAGCATTCGGTCCCCAGCTTCTTGGTAGTGGGAAGGGAGATGTGGTTTTGTAGTCCCAGAAGGGCGGACCTCCTATTGATGTCCCCAGACAGTGGCAGTGGAGGGCTGCCTGGAAGCAAGAAGCATAGGAACAGCTGATTCTTCTGGGGGTGGTCGTCTAAGAGCAATCAAGACTGGTGAGGCAGGGGTCGCCATTGCAGAGTGGATTGTGCTCATGCTTCTTTTAATAAGAACTTGAGTTATTCTTCATTGACCAGTGTTTAAGTGCTGACTTTCAGAGTTCCCGTCATGGTGCAGTGGTAACGAATCTGTCTAGTATCCATGAGGACTCGGTTCAATCCCTGGCCTCTCTCAGTGGGTTAAGGATCCTGCATTGCCATGAGCTATGGTGTAGGTCACAGACACGGCTGGGATCCTGCATGGCTGTGGCTGTGGCTAGCAGCAGCAGCTCCAACTAGATACCTAGCCTGGGAACTTCCATATGCTACAAAAAGCAAAAAAAAAAAAAAAAAAAAGTGCTGACTTTCTTACTGTTACAATGCTCATTTTTAGCACTGTCACAATCTCATGCTTGAAAAGAACACTAGAAATTTTCATTGCAAATAGGGAACCCTTGCAGATTAGCTGTTGAAATAAAATAATCCAGAATTAGATCAAATTAATGAGGTTTTGAGTGGCTTTTTTCTTTATTAAACTGTGGATTATTTTATTAGTATGTGTTGGATAGTATTCAATGATTACTCATCCTCAAACTTAGCTAAGTCCTGTCTACCGTTTAAATATGTTTTAAAACATTTGTCAGAAAGTTCTTATTTTTTTTTTTAATCTTCGCATGTAGAAATGACCCTGTGTATATTTACCGTTTTGATATTTGCTTTCCAGGGGCCAGGATTGCTGAGTATTCCCAACTGTATGACCAGATCGTATTCAGAGAGACACCTGTTAAGACTCAGAAGGATGGCTGGGCCAGCCCTCAAGACTCTTCCAACCTCAGGAGCTCATCACCTTCCCACCCCCAACATGGGAGCGGGGATTGGCTTTTGCATTCAACCTATAGTAATGGGGAGCTAGCAGATTTCTGTCCCCGGCCAGAGCAAGACTTGAAGTCAAAATATCCCACCTTCGAGATCAGTACAAAAAGTACCCCAAGACAATTGTCCACAGCTTGCTCTGTGCCTTCGCTTCAAACCCCCGACCCTCTGCTGGGCTCCCTGCAGAGACACAGCGTGGTGGTCACTCAGCCAAACAAAGAGAACTCATGTCAGGGCCATCTTTACAATTCTCTGGGTAGGAAAGGCATCAGTGCTAAGTCTCAGCCTTATAACAGGTCCCAGTCGTCTTCCTCCATCTTGATAAACAAGTCCGCAGACTCCATCAGCTACCCCAGTGACATGGGAAGGAAGCAGCCCCTGTCTCTACAAGGAAGTGCAAGGTGGGAGAGTCACCAGGATTTGCTGCCGGGTATCTCAGACTCCTGTCAACAGGGCACCGAAAAACGCTCGGATCTCACGCTCCAGGACTCGCAGAAAGTTCTGGTAGTAAACAGAAATTTACCTCTAAGTGCCCAAATAGCTACGCAGAACTATTTTTCCAATTTCAAAGAGACTGAAGGAGACGACGATGACTATGTGGAGATAAAGTCAGAAGAAGATGAGTCAGAGTTAGAGCACTCCCACGGTCGTCGAGGGAAATCCGATCCAAAGACGATGGACCCTGACTCTTCTGACAGTGTCTGCAGCAGCAACAACACCTCTTACCCTTTGACGAATGCCTGCACTCCAGCAAAGCCAGTGAGCAGCAAACTGGGGATGTCACCGTATCTGACATCATACAACGATTCTGACAAACTGAATGACTATCTCTGGAAGGGGCCGTCTCCCAATCAGCAAAATATTGTCCAGTCTCTAAGGGAAAAATTCCAGTGTCTTAGTTCAAGCAGCTTCGCCTAAGGTTCTTAAGAGTAGCTGCCTGAATTCACTTCTTCTCATGCTCATAAATTACAGACACTGAGAGGTGTTTTGTATGTACCAGATGAAAACAATTTTGTAATAACCAGAGGTGTAAAATATACTTTCTTTAACAGCACAACTCTTGGAAACGGCTGGTGATCAGCCGGGATTGTACTGTAGCGATGTCAGCATCCTACACTGTGTTTTTTTTTTTTGATGCTGATGGCCTTCGCGTTTCATGTAAGTCAAACTTACTTGAAAATTTTTAGGCTTTTTTAAAAAAAACAAAGACAAAAAAAAACCATGATGGCCATGGTATTTTTTTCCCCTATATCCTGACAATTAGTGCCCAGACTTTAGAAATTGCAGTAATCTTCTCCTATTGCCCAGAAGCCATAGTAGTTTTATCCTAAGACTCAAAGGCAGCAAGGAGGCCTTTTCTTTGTTTGTTTGTTTAAGGAAACTAAAGCTGTTTAAAGGATGATGCTTGCATCTGACATTTTTGTTAAATTTATGACAAGACCCTAGAATAACTTCAGCGAGGGATCTCTAATTGTAGTATAGCCTAGGTGCCCTTTTAGGGTTTCTATTCTGGTATCCTCACGATTATAATGCAAAAATTACGAAACTATGGGAAATTAGAATGTAGCATGATCAGTTTTCTATGAGCAAAAATCCTGCCTGTATTCCTGGACAAGGCCTGGAGAATGTGCTGCTCATCCTTACTTTATGATTTCTGAGGTTAAATGAATGATCCCCTTAATGGCTTAAAACCAAGTGCAAGAAATGCAAACTGACTTATTAGGGAAGATGGGTTGATCTGGGTACAACTTGATCATCTCATCATATTACAGTTGGGGAGGCGGACAGATAGAACCTTTCACTTTTTGTGCTTGTTTCTAGTCTGTAGAAGTAAACCAAGCGCTAAAATAAAGCGCTTGAAAATGACCCTTTTCCAGAGTAGTTTTTCAGATGTCTGTTTAGGAGTTTTGCACTCAGCCAAAGGACCTGATCCCAGCCTTGAGAATTTCACTGACTGCAATGAAATTTATTTTCTAGTCCAGATGTCACATAGGGGTCGTCTTTCATTGTTTAGGGGCATATAAAAGAGCAGGATTGTTGGTTACTAAATTCTGACTAATCACATCTTACTTTTATGTTGTAATTATTGTCTTTAAAGAGTGGTTCAATCTGATGATATGTACTATTCCAACTCTTTATGGAAGGAAGCAGGAAAAAAAAGCAAGACCTTCTGAGTAAAAGGAAAAACTAAAGAAGCTAAGTAGGAACATGAAGGTGAATTTATTGCCACTTTATAAAAATATTTTATTGAAGACCGCCATCAATGCAATGTTTTCTCAAACCACAGGGCCCTTGCATTCCCATCCTAAGCCATTTTACATTCTGTGGCCCCTCCCCTTCCCTCTCAGGCTTCATTTTTAACAAATATCGTGTGTAGATCGAAAGTGGCTCTGGGCTTTTCATTTAAAGATAAGCAATGATTGGAGTGCCCCGTCATGGTGCAGTGGTTAACAAATCCAACTAGGTACCATGAGGTTGCGGGTTCGATCCCTGGCCTTGCTCATTGGGGGTTAAGGATCCGGCGTTGCCGTGAGCTGTGGTGTAGGTCGCAGACACGGCTCGGATTCCGTGTTGCTACGTCTCTGGTGTAGGCCAGCGGCTACAGCTCCGATTAGACACCCCTAGCCTGGGAACCTCCCTATGCCGCTGGAGCGGTCCTAGAAAAGGCAAAAAGACAAAAAAAAAATTTTTTTTAATAAAGATAAGCAATGATACTGATTTGAACCAGTGACATCTTACCATGATTCTTTTCCTTTACGAGCTGCGCTTGGTTTTCTCAACTAAAACTCTTAAAATGGGACCATCCTTATTTTACACACAGGTACCAAAGCATTTGTTTTCCTCTTTAAAGAGCAAAAAATAACCCAAATTTCTTCCTTCTCCACACTCTTCTTTCTTCTTGTAGCTTATAAACAGAGTCCATATTGACTAGCATTGCACTGGGGACACCCCTTTGTTCACTGCTTTTCTTTAAACACGATATGAGTTTTCAAGAGGAAGCAGTATCAGAAAGGAGAAGCACTACGACAAAGGAGAGAGTCTCCGACTTGCTAGGAGTATTTGTAAGTGCGTTTACAAAACCAAGTTACTTGATGCTTCTTGTCCCAGGAATGCTGTTTCCCACGTCTGACTTTTTCGTTTTTAAGACCTCATTCCCCTGGTGTCTTAGTCCCAGAAATTATTCTCCATACCTGTGTCCTGTTGCACAACTGTGATGTCACTAGAATGCACCCCGCTGCACGAAGGCTGCTGTCTTACTGTATAAAATAGCTGTGTGGTTGTCTTTAGGTTCTAGGACAAATCTGTACTTCCCTAGATCCCTTCTGTCAACCAGGAGGCAGATTTTGAGAGCTAAGTGTATATATATAACCAAGTTTGTATTTTCCCTCAAAGTTATCAATTAAGCGCTTTTGATTAAAATAGTTTTTTTTTGGAGGTGGGGTAGGGATGTATATAATTGGGGGGAAAGAGTCATATGTACTTAAGTGTATGTCAAGTTCTTATTAGGTCTCTGTACTGAAGGTTCAGATTTTTTATAAGTTCACTTTTCACCCATGCTGTTCTTTATGCAAAAAAAAAAATGCATCTAGGAAAACATAGCTTCAAGACTGTATATAAGATAATGAGTTAGTAATGCTTATTATTTAATAAAGTTTGTAAAGTACAAAGTAAATTATAGTGTGAATTCGTGTGTTTATTCTAGAAAGCTCAAGATTTTTCAGAACTAAAGAAAACATTTTAGGAGTTCCCGTCGTGGTGCAGTGGTTAACGAATCCGACTAGGAACCATGAGGTTGCAGGTTCAATCCCTGGCTTTGCTCAGTGGGTTAAGGATCTGGCGTTGACGTGAGCTGTGGTGTAGGTCGCAGACTCGGCTGGGATCCCGTGTTGTTGTGGCTCTGGTGTAGGCTGGTGGCCACAGCTCCGATTGGACCCCTAGCCTGGGAACCTCCATATGCCGCAGGAGCGGCCCAAGAAATGTCAAAAAAAAAAAGAAAGAAAGAAAGAAAGAAAACATTTTAAAAACAGAAAAGAAAAAAAATTCCCGTTGCAGCTCAGCAGTAACGAACCTGACTAGTAGCCATGAGGACTGAGGTTCAGCCCCTGGCCCCGCTTAGTGGGTTGGGGTTAGGGATCTGGCATTGCTGTCAGCTGTGGCGTAGGTCACAGATGTGGCTCCAAACGCCACAGCTCCGATTCAGCCCCTGGCCTGGGAACTTCTATATGCCGCAGGTGTGGCCCTAAAAAGCAAAAAAAAAAAAAAAAAAAAAAAAAAAAAAATTTTTAAATAAATTTAAAAATAAATAAATTTGGCCTGGGATGGTATTTGTTTTCTTGATAGGAAACTGTTACTGCAATCACTAGATTTCTTTTTGGTTTAGTTTGTGATAACAGAAAACATCCTCTAACCATTTCATTATTGAATCAAAAATTAATGTAAAAGTGTTTTGGCATGAATTAAGTTTTTTCCATGTAACTTCATGTTCTGAATTTTTTTTTTTTTTTTTTACTTTTTTTTTTCCTGCTTTTTAGGGCCACACCCATGGCACATGGAGGCTCCCAGGCCCGGGGTCGAATCGGAGCCTCAGCTGCCGGCCTGCATCACAGCGACAGCAATGCAGGATCTGAGCCAGGTCTTCGACCTACACTACAGCTCATGGCAACACTGGATCCTTAACCCACTGAGCAAGGCCAGGGATCGAACCCACAACCTCATGGTTCCTAGTCGGATTTGTTTCCACTGCGCCACGACGGACACTCTCTGAGTTTTCTTTCATAGACATTTTACAAAGAACAAAGCATGGTAATATAAATTGATAATTATAAGCGCTTTCTAAAGCAATTCTATTTCCAAGTATAAGCATAATGCCCTACCCTATTATAATGAAAATATAGGTTGCGTAACTTTTTTTTTTTTTTTTTTTCTTTTTAGGGCTGCACTGAGGCATATGGAGGTTCCTAGGCTATAGGTTGAATCGGAGCTTTAGCTGCTGGCCTACACCACGGCCACAGCAACACTGCATCCAGGCCGTGTCTGGGACCTACACCACAACTCAAGGCAATGCCAGATCCTTAACCCACTGAGCAAAGCCAGGGACCAAACCTGCACCCTCATGGATGCTAGTCAGATTCGTTTCTGCTGAGCCACAATGGGAACTCCCTAGGTTGCCTCTCATCATACAGAGGAAAATGGTTTTTTAAATTTTCCTTAGAGTGTTTTAAGTGGCGAGAGCTCAGTTTCTAAACTTTCATTTGACTCACCTTATCTTACCACCTCACTTGAAGTTGAAAACAGAGTTTTCTATACGCCCTAAGAGTTCAATTTAGACGAAAATAGCAGTAGAAAACCCCTGCCCTGTGAAGTGTAAATTCTATACTTACATCCTTAGGGGAAAGAAAAAAATCTTCAAAATCACGAGGTTTAATAGAGTTGTTAAACTATAAATAGAGAAGTAGAGTGGTTCACCAAAAACCTTCAATAACATTTGGAAATTGAGTTGTCTTGATGTAAAACAATTTTTTAAATCTATGTTTTGAAGAGCAAACGTGAATACTTCTTTCACAACCTCTATGCTGTGTAACTTCCTCTTGACTGGACAGTGGAACTGCATTCAATCCTATCAGCCAGAAAGGGATTACAATTAAAGAATCTGCTTCGACTTATTTGTTAATGTACATAAATCTATGGTTCTTGGTTTTTTTTTTTTTTTTTTTAATTTTTTATGGCTGCACCAGCAGTGTGTGGAAGTTCCCGACGCAGGGACTGAATCTGAGCCACAGCTGTGATCTACACTGCAGCTGCTGCAACACCAGATCCTTAAACCCACTGAGCCAGGCTGGGGACTGAACCCACAGCACCCCAGCGACCCCAGCCACTAGAGTTGGATTCTTAACCCACTGTGCGGTAACTCCTATATGTCATTTATTTATGTAGCTTTTCTTTTTCCTTTTTTTTTTTTTTTTTTTTTTTTTTTAGGGCCGCATCTGTGGCCTATGGAAGTTCCCAGGCCAGGGGTCGAATTGGAGCTTATCTGCCAGCCTACACTACAGCCATAGCAACTTGGGATCCGGGCCTCATCTGTGACTTGTCTGCCATGGTTCATAGCAATGCTGGATCCTTAACCCACTGAGCAAGGCCAGGGATCAAACCCGAATCCTCATGGATCCTAGTCAGGTTCTTTTCTGCTGAGCCACAAGGGGAACTTCTGTATGTCTTTGTTTTAAATGAAGCCTTGTCAGGTGTTCCCGTTGTGGCTCAGCAGTTAATAAACTCAACTAGTATCCATGAGGACGCAGGTTCAATCCCTAGCCTCACTCAATGGGTTAAGGATCTGGTGTTGTCTCCAGCTGCATTGCAGGCCATTGGCTATGGCTCCAATTCAACCCCTAGCCTGGGAACGTCCATATGCTGCAGGTGCAGCCTTTAAAAAAAAAAAAAAAAATTCCACAACACCCATCCTCAGAAGTCCAGTGTCACCAACTATTTTTAATCTTTTTTTTTTTTTTTTCCTTTTTAGGGCTACCTCCTGAAGCATATGGAGGTTCCCAGGCTAGGGATCGAGTCAGAGCTATAGCCATGGCCACAGCAATGCCAGATCCAAGCTACCTCTGCGACCTATGCCACAGCTCACACCTATCCTTAAGCCACTGAGCCAGGCCAGGGATCAAACTTCCATCCGCAAGGATACTAGTCAGATTCATTTCCGATGAGCCAAGGGGAACTCCCATTGACTATTTTTAGAGTCCTCAGTCAGTTGTGCAGGAAAAAGATTGTACCCCTTTTCTATCTCTTGGGCGATGGAATCCCAGAGAAATTTACTGTGAGTGAAATTTCCAGAAATTTAAGCTGTCTACAGGGACATGGGAGAGTCACTCTCTGAAATTCTGTTTAGACCAAGAGCCTCTGCTGATGAGGGATCGGATGGTGTAGCTCCCAGCATGCAGCTGTGAGCTCGATGTTGTGAGAGGGGCAGGGGAGCGGCCCAGAATGCAGAGCTTTTCTGGGTGCCAAAAGGCAAACGTGCCTACTTTACTATGGTGGCAGAAGCCCATGGGGAAAGCCCGCTTCGCGTATCAATGAACAGCAGAGCTTGATTTTCCTGACAGTGGCGTATTCACAGTCCATCGTACAATAGGAAAGGAAGAGGAGCCAGCTGTTCCGCTTCATTAGGTCTAAAACCACGTTCATTCAGCTCAAAAGTAAAAGAACAGAGCTTGGATGGTAAGTAAATCATTCGCTTGGTGGGGCAAACACAAGCCCCAGATGGTCTGTTGTTTGTAGGGCAAGGTATGGCTCTCCACACAGCGGTCACAGGCCATGTGGCAGCGGATTCCTTCTTGTATAGACTTAAATCAGAGACTGTAAACCGGTGGCCCAGAGTCTGAATCTGGCTTAGACAATTTTATATATTTATTTTTTTGTGGGGTTTTTTTGAGGGAGTGAGCCCAACCCACAGCATACGGCGGTTCCTAGGCTAGGGGTCGAATCAGAGCTGTAGCCACTGGCCTATACCGAAGCCGCAGCAATGCTGGATCTAAGCCACATCCATGACCTACACCATAGCTTGCAGCAATGCCAGATCCCTAACCCACTGAGCAAGGCCAGGGATTGAACCTGCATCCTCATGGATCCTAGTCAGGTTCTTAATGCGCTGAGCCACAACAGGAGCTCTAGGCTTACACAATTTTAAAAATTTTAATATAAAAAGACAAATTTCTGGAGTTCCCTTCATGGCTCAGGGGTTAACAAACTCGACTAGGATCCATGAGGATATGGGTTTGATCCCTGGCCTTGATCAGTGGGTTAAGGATCTGGCGTTGCCATGAGCTGTGGTGTAGGTCACAGATGCGATTCAGATCCCACATTGCTCTGGCTGCGGCGCAGGCCAGCAGCTATTGCTCCGATTTGACCCCTAGCCTGGGAACCTCCATATGCCTCGAGTGTGGCCCTAAAATAGCCAAAATAAAAATACAAATAAAAAAAACTTTAAAAATCCAAATTTCCACCTTCTTAAAAAAAAAAAAAAAAAAGGTCCAGCTGGCCTGTTTGGACCTGGATTTTTTTTTTTTTTTTTTTGCTTGTTTTAGGGACACACCCATGGCATATGGAGGTTCCCATGCTAGGGGTCGAATCCGAGCTAGAATGCCAGCCTGTGCCACAGCCACAGCAACACCAGATCCAAGCAGCAGCTGCGACCTACACCACAGCTCACAGCCATGCCGGATCCTTAACCCTCTGGGTGAGGCCAGGGATCGTACCCGCAACCTCATGGTTCCTAGTTGGATTCGTTTCCACTGTGCCACGAAGGGAATCTTCTTTTTTGGGGGAGGGGGGCTGGATTCTGATGAGGTGACTCTGAGATTCGAGGACCAAATTTAAAGATGAAAATCATCCTATAAGGTAGTTATGTAAGAAGATAGAGTAATGGGACCCTGGAGAAAGAGGACTAGGCATGGCTGTCTTTTTATTGTCTTTTTAGGACCGCACCTGAGGCATATGGAGGTTCGCAGAATAGGGGCTAAATCAGAGCTGTAGCCACCAGCCAACACTACAACCATAGGAACGTGGGATCCGAGACACATCTGCAACCTACACCACAGCTCAAGGCAACACCAGATTCTTAACCCACTGTGTCCTCTTGGATGCTAGTCAGATTTGTTCCTGCTGAGCCATAACAGGAACTCCCAGGCATTGCTTTCTTGACACAAGAAGAGACATTTTGGCTTAAGCCTGGCCACAGTGCTTGCCCTTGAACAGGTCTCAGTAGAATTAATGAACTCAGGAAGCAAAAGAACAAAGTGTTTTTAGGCAATAGAAGTAACAACAGTGAAGATAATACATCAGCTGTAAAGACTCTCGGTTCTGTTTCAACAGATTAGCCTGAAGCGCTCAGCACCAGGTCACCTGCAACCTAAGGGAGGATATTGCTTTTTTCTGACCCTTGTGACTTCAGCCAAATAAAACTTGGACTCTGTGGGCTGGCCCAAGCCCCTTCATGAATACATATGCACCCTTAGCTTAAGACCTCCCCAGTTTTACTGTTCCAGGACACACAGCTTTGGGGAAAGAGCCCCAGTGTTCGCCTTACTTGCTGCAAGTAATAAATTCTCCCTTCTCCTGCTCTTTGGCTTGGATGTGGCTTTTGGCTCAACGTCTGTCAAGAGGCAAACCCAGTTTTCAGGTAACAGTGACTTGCCTTAGCCTTTGGGGAGACCGTTGCTTTGGTCTCTATGACAGGCCTGGTCAGTGAATTCAAAGCAATCATGGAGCACGGAAACACAAATATTATAGAAAGTAAAGGCTCTCCTCTCAACATAAAATAAACGTAGGTCGGAGTTTCTGTTGTGGTTCATTGGAAACAAATCTGACTAGTATCCAGGAGGCAGTGGGTTCCATCCCTGGCCTTGCTCAGTGGGTTAAGGATCCAGTGTTGCCATGAGCTGTGGTGTAGGTCGCAGACCCGGCTCAGATCCTGCGTTGCTGTCGCTGTGATGTAGGCCAGCCGCTGTAGCCCTGATGTGACCCCTAGCCCTAAAAAGACAAAAAATAATAATAATAATAAAAAGAAAGGAAGAAAAGAAAAAATAAATGTCAAAAAGTCTGCAGCCCTAGTGCTTGTTGGCAGGAAATGTTACACGTGGTCCACTTTATGAGTTTATATCATCTGTCCTGCCTTGATAAGCCTCAGGTTTATGAGATCGAAAGTTCTCTACTCTATTGCCTCTTGGATGATGAACTTGCTTCCAGTTTAGGTATACTGAGCGTCTCCTAAAACACCAGCTCTGGTTCAGACTTTTCTCCCGAGTGCAAGGAGAACTTTTCCTACACGACATCTCCACTGGAGTTGTCACTTTCCCCCAGTCTACGCCTTTTTCTATTTTTTCCAGGTCACACGTGTAGCATATGGAAGTTCCCAGGCTAGGGGTCAAATCAGAGCTTCAGCTGCTGGCCTACACCACAGCCACAGCAACCCAGAATCTGAGCTGCATCTTGAAACTACGTTGCAGCTCATGGCAATGCTGGATCTTTGACCCACTGATGGAGGCCAGGGATCGAACCCGAATCCTCATGGACAGTTTTTAACCTGCTGAGACACGACAGGAACTTCTACACCTTTATTTTTCTAAAGGTCCTTTTCTAGTGTCTACTTTTGTCTTAGCCTACTCCAACAGCTTCTTATCTTGTTGTCTAGGCACTGTCTTTCCCATTGTCAGACTTGTTCACCTTTATCCTCCTAAATCTTAGCCAGCATGCTATTTCTTTTCTTTTCTTTCTTTTTTTTTTTTTTTTTCGTCTTTTTTTAGGGCCACATCCATGGCATATGGAGGTTCCCAGGCTAGGGGTCTAATCGGAGCTGCAGCCGCCGGCCTACACCACAGCCCCAGCAACGTGGGATCCGAGCCACATCTGTGACCTACAAGCTCAGGGCAACACCGAATCCTTAACCCACTGAGTGAGGCCAGGGATCGAACCCGCAACGTCATGGTTCCTAGGTGGATTCATTAACCACTGAGCCCCAATGGGAACTCCTGCCAGCATGCTATTTCCAAACACAAACAGAATCAAATCTTCTAAGCTCTTCAAAATCTGTCTCTGCCCTTACAGGAACTGTTCCCTTTGCCTGCATGGCCCTTCCTCTACCATCCAGGAGAAAACCTGGTCCTCAAAGATGCAGTCAAAACTTACTGTTAAGGAATTCCCATTGTGGCTCGGTGAGTTAAGAACCTGACGCAGTACCCATGAGGATGCCGGTTTAATCCCTGGCCTCGCTCACTGGGTTAAGGCGTAGGTCACAGATGCGGCTCAGATCTGGCATAGGTCACAGATGCGGCTCAGATCTGGCGTTGCTGTGGCTGTGGTGTAGGCCGGTGGCTGCAGCAGCTCTGATTGGACCCCTAGCCCATGAACTTCCATATGCCACAGGTTCAGCCTTTAAACGAAAAATGTAACTGTTAAGAACTGTCCAAGGTCTGGGATATAACTCAGTTTGCAAGCCACAAAGTTAGTCTGCCTTCATATCAGGAGTCATGGTCATTCCCAGCGTGAGAGGCACCATGAACTTCATATTTGCATTGGCCTCCCTTGCTTCTCCAGGCCCACAGAGGCCTGCAGAGCAGCCCAGGTTCCTGCTACACACACACACAGGGGGTTGGTTTCACAGCTGAGGAAAACAGCATTTAGGAATCCTTTATCTTAAAGAGCTACTAGCACACCTGCCCAATCTCTGACCCTGGAGGAAGGCATCAAACATCTCTGGCCTCCCCCACCCATCCCGGCCTGGAGGGAGATACTATCTTCCAGGTTGTTTGCTATACAAATGTCCTGCCCACGGATGCCTGGAACAAGACTGATAAAAGACAGAAAGAGATGCAGAATGCAGGTGGCCCATAGTGTCTCAGAACAATCAGACCTTGCCCCCAAACTGGGCTTGCCTCTTCGCGGGCATCAAGCCAAAATCACAACCAAGCCAAAGATGGGGGAAGGATTTATTACTTGCAGCAAGCCAGGAGAACACGAGGGATTTTTCCCAAGCCGTGTCTCCCCGGAACAGCAAAGTTGGGAAGTTTTAAGCTAAAAGTGCATGCCTATTCCTGAGGGGGGGTTGAGCGGGAGAATTCAGCATAGAATTGGGGCAATCAATGATGGAGAGAGTCCAAGCTTCCTTTGCCTGAAGTCAGAAAAGGTCAGTAGCAGCATCCCTTAGGTTCCAGTTGACCTAGTGGGAGACTTTCATGACTCTCCAGGTGGAGGCAAGTGCCTTATCTTAACGCTCATAAGATGCTGCATCGTGATGCTTTATACCTTTCCATTAACGTGCCTTGCTTGACCACACAGTTCTGCACGGTGAACTTGGTGACACCTGAGCTTGCATCTGTCTTGTTCAGAGTTGTCCAGGTCACCGCATGCCTACCAGAGAGCCTGGAATAGAGCAAATGCACTCTGTCTCTCGCTACATAATCATAACTATTCTATTAACCTCAGACATATGTGCTCCTTTTTCTGAAAACAAACTTTCTTTGACATACGTCCAAATGTTCTTAAAGTGCACTGGAACAGAACGACCTACATCCACTAGGAAAAGAATGCGAGTTAATCAATTTCTTTTTTTTTTTTTTTAATTTTTTGTCTTTTTAGGGCCGCACCTGCAGCATAAGGAAGTTCCCAGGCTCGGGGCTGAATCGGAGTTGCAGCTGTCAGTCTACACCACAGCCATGGCAACTCGGGATCTGAGCCACATCTGCAAACTACACCACAGCTCATGGCAACGTTGAATCCTTAACCCATTGAGTGAGGCCAGGGATCAAACCCGCATCCTCATGAATACTAGTCGGATTCGTTCCCACTGCACCACAACTGGCACTCTCTATAAAACAATTTTAAAGAGATAAAAATTAACAGTTATGTCTTGGCAATAGCGTTGCGGGTGATAAATAGTATATATATTCGCAAAACACACTCAGCTCCAGTATCAGATCCTCTGGTGTTTTCTCTGATTCTCCTCCAGAAACAGGTAAACTATTTAATTTTCATCACCTCAGAAAGCAACCCTGTTCCCATCAGCTGTCACCTCCCAGCACCTCCATTTCCCTGTCCTCAGCCATAGGAACCCCTAGTATTTTATGTCTCCACAGATTTGTCTGTTCTGGACATTTCCTAGAAATAGGATCATACAATATGTGGGCTCCACAGTTTTTCTTTCTTTTTTTTGTTTTGTCTTTTTAGGGCCACACCTGCAGCATATGGAGGTTTCCAGACTATGGGTCAAAAGACAGCTATAGCTGCCCGCCTACACCACAGCCACAGCAGGGCCAGATCTGAGCTGCATCTGCGACCTACACCACAGGTCATGGCAACACTGGATCCTTAACCCACTGAGCAAGGCCAGGGATGGAACCTGTGTCCTCATGGATGCCAGTCAGATTCGTTTCCTCTGAGCCATGACGGGAACTCCCTCCACAGCTTTTCTTTAAATATTACCATGGTTAGCACTCATCAGATGCAGTGGCAAACTGTCACTACTGTGGTAGAGTAACTGCTGGAAACTCCTGAGGGAAGAGACTAGGTGAGTTTAAAAAAAAAAAAAAATTTTTTTTTTTTTTAGAGCAGTTTCAGGTTCACAGCAATATTAAGAGGAAGGTAGAGAGATTTTCCATAAATTCCCTGTGCTCTGGATGACTCAGCCTCATGGCCAATGGTCCATGCTCAGCAGTGTCCATTGAAGGTCCATTAAGTGAGTGGGCCCAGGCTCTTCAGCAAGTGGTGCTGGGAAAATTGGGCAGCTGCATGTAAACGGATGAAATCAGAACACACCTTCCTTGCTTGGCGTCTGCAAAACACCCTGTGCTTTCCTTCATCACAACCCGGTATCAGTAGATTGGCCTTATGCACCCTGGCCAGTTTAGTTTTACCCGAGTTTGTTTGTTGGTTTCTTGTCTTTTTAGAGCTGCACCCATGGCATATGGAGGTTCCCAGGCTAGGCGTCCAATTGGAGCTGCAGCTGCCAGCCTCCACCCACAGCTACAGCAATGCTGGATCTAAGCTGCGTCTGCCACCTACACCATAGCTCACAGCAACGCCAGATCCTTAACCCGCTGATGGAGGCCAGGGATCAAAGCCGCATCCTCACAGATACTCGTCGAGTACGTTAACTGCTGAGCCGTGACGGAAACTCCTACCCAAGTTTAGTTTCATAACACTTCTGCAAGACATAACCTCTGTGAGTTTGTTTCCTCCTGTGTAAAAAGGGGGTAATACCTACCTCACAGGTTTGTGAAATGCCAGCTCCTGCTGTACCCTTGTGTGTCAGATGTGGCAATCCACCTTCCAATGAAAAATACAGACAGCAGCACAGGAAGACGTGATGGCTGGAGGCAGGCAAACTCCCAGCTCTGCCGATAAACCAAATTGACCTCTCTGACCCCAATTTCCCTGAGGTTGACAATGGGAACAGAATTCCTCACAACGTTTAGGATTAAAGTCAGCGTCTCTCCAGCTCTCGCACAGTGCCTAGCTAATGGAAAACTGAAACCGTGCCCAGACCCTAAATCTTGGTGTTTTGAAATAAAAGCCTTTTCCTTTAGCCTCTCAGATCTCCCCTCAGAATCAAAAGTCTGACTCAGGTGTTAAAGTTTAGGAAATATTGTTACAGCTAAAAACTAGTTAAGGAGTTCCCGTCGTGGTGCAGTGGTTAACGAATCCGACTAGGAACCATGAGGTTGAGGGTTCGGTCCCTGCCCTTGCTCAGTGGGTTAACCATCCGGCGTTGCCGTGAGCTGTGGTGTAGGTTGCAGATGCGGCTCAGATCCCGCGTTGCTGTGGCTCTGGCGTAGGCCGGCGGCTACAGCTCCGATTCAACCCCTAGCCTGGGAACCTCCATATGCCGCGGGAGCGGCCCAAAGAAATAGCAAAAAGACAAACAAACAAACAAACAAACAAAAAAAACTAGTTAAAACAGTCTCCATTATGATATGCCCTGCCTTGGCCCATTAACGTGTGACTAATATTTATTTTCCAGTTAGAGTTATATTGCATGGAGTGTTTTCTTTTGTAATTGAAACACTTCCTAAACCCCTTCCCTGGAAGCAATCTTCTTTCCAGAGAAAAGGTCAAGAAACGATAACCCCTAAGACAACCAAAAAATCATCACCAGGCCGACTGACACTGGACTTTACCACTCGGAAATGATCCACGGAAGAAGAAAAATAGAGACAAGGCGGGCCAGAGTTTTGAGGACTTGGCCTGCCGTGTCCTCCTTTGCCTGGCAGAGCCATAAAGCTGTGCTTTCTGCCTCACCCAAAACTCTTGTGTCCGAAATTTAACTGGTACCGGTGCACAGAGGTTGAGATCGTCTACAAAATTTATAATTTGTAGTAGTATTCCCACGGGGGAATTATAATCCGGACAAGATTATAAACAAAGTATCTCCCTTTACCTGTTGAGGCATCTAAGCTTCACAGAGGTTGACTAATTTGCCTACGGCCACAAAGGACAGCTTTTGAACTGCAAAGCCCACACTCCCAGCCCTGTTCGACCACCTCCAGCCTGATAAATCCAATCCCTGTTATTTGAGCCAAGTGCCTTTTCAGGAAGCCAACTGCCACCTGAAGGCAGGATGTTGTCGGCGTCCTGGGCGGAGGACTAAGGTGCAGTCTCCCGGGAGGGCCTGAGGTCCATCCTGAGGCCCCACCCTGCTCTGGTTTTCAGCGTTAGCCGAATTTCGAGTGTGTGATTGGAAGCGCCAGAAAGCCTGCCCGCGAGGTCCAGGCAACTCCAACAGCAGCCTCCGTCCCGCAGGCCTCCGCCTTCCCAACGTCACTGGCACTGAGTGCAGTGCCCCCTAGGGGCTCCCGCTCGGCTGTGGAAGAAGAGCCAGGTCCTTCCTGCTACTGTCCCGCTACCGGCCGCGCGCGGCTCTCCAGTCCGGAGCCCGCCCCGCCCGCCTCCGGAGGAACGTGAGCGTCTCCGGGCTCCACCGCCGCATCTCCGCATCGCGGACGGACCCGCCGCCCCTCGCTCCCGCCGCCTCGCCGCGTCCCCGCTGCACCGCCCGCCCCTCGCCATGAGCGCGCGCCTGCCGCTCCTCCTGCGCCAGCTCCGCAGCCCCCAGCTCCCTGGCCGGCCGCGCCTCCTCCGAGCGCTGGGTCGCGCCAGCAGCGGCGGGGGCGGCGGATGCGGGGGCGGGGAGGCCCCGCTGGGGCAGCAGAGGCTGCGGGACTCCCAGGCCGGGAGCAGCCGGGGCCCGGGCAGCCGAGCGCCCCCAGCGCGGGACTCGATCGTCCGGTGAGTGTCCCACGCTCGCCGCCGCCCCAGTCCCCTGCGGCCCGGAGACCCAGGAGATGGGGCGGCGGGAGAGCTTGGGTCTCGGCCGCGCCCCGGGGGCCTCCGTGGGGGCTCGCCGAGCGCAGGGTCGCTAGTATTTGGTGTCAACTTTTTAGGGGTGACGGTGGCGGGGGGGGGGGGCGCGGGTACCAGATGGGCGAGCTGGGCCCGCGGGAGGAAAGAGATTTCTGGGGGCCGGTCCGGGCAGGGGGAGGCGGGGATTGGAGCGAGCGTGGGCATCTCCGGCCGGTGCTGCGCAGCTCGGACCGCGCGCCCTGTTCCACGTGCGCCCCCAGCTGCTGACTCTGATGCAACCGCGCGGAGCGCGGAGCGAGGCCTGGTTAGGAAAGGGGCGGCGCAGCCAGGGCCGGAGCCGGGAGAAGGAGGGGCGCCCGCTGCCTCCCCGCTAGCCTGCTGATCGAATCAGGGGTTGCGGCCGGGGCGTTGCCAGCCTGCGGGGCTCTGGGAGGGTGGACCGAGGCCAGCAATCGGCGCCGGTCCGCGCAAGGGCTCCGAGTCCGGGACGCCGGCTGCTGGCGGCGAACTGTGACTGCGGTGAGGTCTGCCCTCTCCCGAAAAGCCGCAGCCTCCTGCGCCTGGGAGAGCTGCAGCCAAGCCCACCTGGTGATCGGGTGAAAGCGGCCGGAAAAGTCGGGGCTGACTCTTAACAGCGTCGTTGCACAGTGGGCACAGAATTCCCCAGCACAGCTTATTTCCAAAGTTCTCTCCCCGGACGCACCGTTCCCTGTCCCCACGGGAGAAGCTAGCAGCACGGGTCCCACTCCACCCCTGTACACCCCCGCCCCCCACCTTGTTCCTCCCCCACCCCTCGGCCGCTCTTCTTAGCCCCTCGGCGGGAGCGACCGAAGGCAGAACCTTGTCTCTGGCTCTTCCTAGAGAAGTGTGTTAGCTGGGGACCCATACAGTGAAGCGCTCAGGAAGCCTGGAGGTGGCGGGAAAGCCCTTTCTTGCCTTCCCCACTAGGACTCCTCGTTCCAGGATGCCTTGTCGCCGAGCGAGCTCTTCACCTCCCTCCATCCGCTCTCCTCTTCCGTTTTCCTCTCTGTCCATTCTGAAAATGTCTTCTTGGCCTTTTTCCCTTTGTTTCCAAAGAGCTTCATGCTGTAGCCCAGGACCTCAAGGACCCTTTTGTTTCGTGTAGGTCTGTCCCGGTCATTAGCTTTGAAGCAGTTAGCAGCTGCGCTCATCTTAAGGGGTTGTTACCAAACCGGAATCTGCGGTACCGTCGCCAGCTGTGTAGCACCAGCCAGTCTGCGGACACCGGGTTGTGGTGTAGGCAAGGACAGCATTTATTGCAGCGCACCAAGCAGGGGGTGCGAGACAAGCCTCTGATCCACTCCAGCTTGGTCTTCGGGTTCGGATTTTTTTTTTTTTTTTTTTTTTTTGGTCTTTTTAGAGCCACACTCAAGGCTTATGGAAGTTCGCAGGCTAGGGGTCCAATCGGAGCTGTAGCTGCGGGTCTTCACCACAGCCACAGCCAGAGCCAGCTGGATCCTTAACCCACTCAGCGAAGCCAGGGATCAAACCCGCTTCCTCATGGTGACGAGTCAGATTAATTTCGGCTGAGCCAGGAGGGGAACTCCAAATTAGGATTTTTTTTTTTTTTTTCAAATTAGGATTTTTTTATTTGTTTTCTTCATGGACACTGACATTTGAATTTCAGATGAATAGTCACATGCCACAAAATTTTGCAATTTTAATTTGTTGAACCATTTAAAATGTAAAAGTCATTCTTAGATAGTGGGCCATGCCTCTCCTAAACTAGAAGAAGAAAGTATCATACAGTGAATTACTTCTGCTTCTTAAGATTACCCTTAAGAGACAAGAGCCTTGCTTGGTGATAAAATTCTACCACCTGCTAGCTGTGAGAGTTTGGGCAAGCTGTTTGATCTCAATTGTTCCATGAAAAATGGAAACCATAATATCAATGCTTTCTAAGGTTGTTGTGACTCTTACTGTACCCTAGAAATACTGTGAGCACATTTTTAAATCTCCAAAACATACATATATGTCTTTTTATGCCCACACCTGTGGCCTATGGAGGTTCCCAGGCTAGGGGTGAAATTGGAGCCACAGCCCCCAGCCTACGCCACGGCCACAGCAATGCCAGTTCCAAGCCACATCTGAGACCTCTGCTGTAGCTTGCAGCAATGCTGGATGCTTAACCCACTGAGCAAGGCCAAGGATCGAACCCACATCCTTGTGGGTACTAGTTGGGTTTTTAACAATGGAAACTCCCCACACCAATATTTATCTTTCATTGGCATGTGTTTTTTAAATCACTGTTGGCCAGGTTACACTCACAACATATTTGTCACAGTATATCTGTCATTGCTTTTACTTGTGGAAACACAGTCATAGCCCTGATTTTGTTGTACCTTTTTAACTTATGTGCATCATCTAACAAACGTTCCTCCAAGAGGTTTCCCACAGGAAAACCTGGGTTAAGGATCCAGCTGGCTGTGGCTGTGGCTGTGATGTGGGGGCCTAGCTAGAAGTCATCTGGAATTGATGTCCAGGAACTGATATAGATTAATTCTCAATTTATTTCATGGGGGGAGTTCCCGTTGTGGTGCAGTGGAAACGAATCCGACTAGGAACATGAGGTTGCAGGTTCGATCTCTGGCCTTGCTTAGTGGGTTAAGGATCCTTCATTGTCATGAGCTGTGGTGTAGGTCGCAGACGGAGGTAGGATCCCGCGTTGCTGTGGCTGTGGCATAGGCCATTGGCTGTAGCTCCAATTAGACCCCTAGCCTGGGAACCTCCATATCCCGTGAGTATGGCCCTAAAAAGACAAAATAAAGAAATAAATAAATAAAAATCCTTTCCTGGATGTGTATCAGAAAAATTCATAACTGGATGTGAATAAGTTCCTTCAAAATCAGGTTTTTCCAAGTCACGGAAGGGCCATTTTAGGGAATAATAGGATTTCTGGTTGTCTGATTACTCTCCATAGACATCCAGGAGAGTCAAGAAAGCTGCAGCATCAAAATTTGCAGAATGGGGAGTTCCTGTTGTGGCTCAGCGGTTAAGGAATCTGACTAGCATCCATAAGGACGCAGGTTCGATCCCTGGCCTTGCTCAGTGGGTTAAGGATCTGGTGTTGCCATCAGCTGTGGTGTAGGTCACAGACACAGCTCAGATCTGTTGCTGTGGCCAGCAGCTGTAGCTCTGATTTGACCTGGGAACCTCCATATGCCACGGGTGTGACCCTAAAAAGCCAAAAAATAAAAAATAAAAAATAAAAAAAAATTGCAGAATGAATGTCAGGAACTTAATGAAAACCCTAGGGACAAAATGTTGTCTTTCAAGAAATGCTGCATCACCATCATGCTTGGCAGCACAGAGGGTGACATTATGTGTGTGTGGGTGGGTCTTTTTCTTGCACTAAAGACTCTTGAGTCAAAACAGACCCTCAGAAGAGTCGGATCTTAGGAGTTCCTTTGTAGTCTGGGTGTTAGCACTTTCCTCATTGCGACTCAGGTTCAACCCCTGGTCTGGGAACTGAGATCCTGCATCAAACTGCTGCATGCTGAGGCAAAAAAAAAAGTTTTTGGAATCTCTCAATTTGTTTGGTATATTTTCCTTTTGGTGTCCATATGTAAACAGTTCATGGCAAATTTTTAAAATTATGTCTGAATAAATCTACACAATTCTTTCCATACTTACAAAATAAACATTGTTAAGAAAAAATGTAACACAGCAACATAACATAACTGGCCACATTTTTCCCTTTAGGTGGTTTATAGAACAATGGTATGTCTTTATTCTCTGTCTTACATGGATGTAATACAGTAAATAAGATTAAAGCTTCTAGATAAGGCTGATGCATAAAGCAGCTAGGTTGCTTTCCTTTTTTCTTCCTTTTTTTTTTTTTTGGCTGTGCCAGTGGCATGTGGAAATTCCCAGGCCAGGGATGGAAGCTGTACCATGGTGGTAACCAGGGCCACAGCAGTGACAACACTGTCTTCGTAACCTACTGAGCCGCCAAGGACCTCCTAGGCTGCTCTCATAGAAAAAGATGCTTCAGAATAACTGTGGGCTTTACATCGGATGGTAGGATAACTGCAAGTTATTTCCTCACGGCTCTGGCCCTGGCTAAAAGGCAGCTAGCTGCGAGGGTCCTCCAGCCAGTAAGAAGGAAAGGGGGGAGTTCCCGTCATGGCGCAGTGGTTAACGAATCCGGCTAGGAACCATGAGGTTGCAGGTTTGGTCCCTGCCCTTGCCCAGTGGGTTAAGGATCCAGCGTTGCTGTGAGCTGTGGTGTAGGTTGCAGATGCGGCTCGGATCCCGAGTTGCTGTGGCTCTGGTGTAGGCCAGTGGCTACAGCTCCGATTCAACCCCTAGCCTGGGAACCTCCATATGCCGCGGGAGCTGCCCAAAGAAATAGCAAAAAGACAAAAAACAAAACAAAACAAAAGAAGGAAAGGGGGCCAGGCTGCTGGTGCCCCTATCTCATAGCTGCACATTCCTTTCTTCTGCCTCCCTCATGCTGGAGGCAAAACTGGAAAATGTGCTCTCTGGCTGGGTGGCCATGTGCAGCTAAAACTCTGAATTCTATTGTTGAAGAGGAAAATGCATGGAAGAATTATCCATAGAAGTCCCCAGTAATGTAGGCCAGCACTATCATTGTGTCATTACTACTGTTACTGTTATATTGACTGTATCTACTCATTGCCAGGGCAGTGGTTTATTCTCTGACTCTGTGGTGCTTTGAAGCTGGGCTGTTGGCTTGGAATACTAGTGGTGTCTTTGGGAGAAACTGTTTTGGAAATCTTCACTCTATTTTTAGACAGGTGCCTCTTCACCTTTGAAAAAGTTGAAAAGCTAAAATGTAAATTATTATTAATAAACAGGCCTAGGAGTTCCGGTTGTGGAGCAGCAGAAAGGAATCTGACTAGGAACCATGAGGTTGCAGGTTCTATCCCTGGCTTCCCTCAGTGGGTTAAGGATCCGGCGTGGCCATGAGCTTCGGGGTAGGTCACAGACTCGGCTCAGATCTGGCATTGCCGTGGCTGTAGTTCCGACTCGACTCCTACCCTGGGAACTCCATATGCTGTGGGTGGGTGTGGCCCTAAAAAAAAAAAAAAGAGTAAGTGCATAAATAGGCTTAGAATTCAGGAATGTACTTCGATTGGTTGTTTTGAATTAACATCAGCTGCTGCTGCTTCCCAGACCCCTTGGTGTGACACAGTGAGCTGCTGCAAGGGAGGCTGAGAAATGTGGTCATTATTTCTTTTTCTTCCTATCCTTCTCCCCCTCTCTCTCTCTTGTATTTTTAATTTATTTTTAGGCCGCAACTTGCAGCTGCTTGGTAAGGGATGTCAGTCCCCAGACCAGGGGTTGAACCCTGGCGGCAGAGATGAAAACACTGAGTCCTAACCACAGCACCACCAGGGAACTCCCCAAACACTGTATTTCAGGCAGCCAAAGGGAGACTGATGTGACTCACCGGAGTCAGAGCTAGTAAATGCTTTCGTGTAGTAGTAACACTAGTGGAGATCAAGCTGGCTTAAATGGTTAGTAAAGTATCTTCTTTTTTTCATTTTTTATTTTTTTCATCTTTTTTAGGGCTGCGCCCACGGCATATAGAGATTCCCAGGCTAGGAGTCAAATCAGAGCTACAGCTGCCAGCCTGCACCACAGCCACAGCAGTGCAGGATCCAAGCCACGTCTGTGACCCACACCACAGCACACGGCCACGCCGGATCCTTAACCCACTGAGCGAGGCCAGGGATGGGACCTGCCTCCTCATGGATGCTCATCAGATTTGTTTCCACTGAGCCACAATGGGAACTCCTAAAGTATCCTCTTTAATAATCCAGTTCTGAGTTATAGCTACACATGGCAGCCTGGCTGCAATCACACAGCTTTTCTCACCCAGGGCAGAAAAGTCTGATTAGAAACATTTATGCAGGAGTTCCCCTCGTGGCACAATGGAAACGAATCTTACTGGTGACCGTGAGGATTCAGGTTTGATCCCTGGCCTCTCTCAGCGGGTTAAGGATCCCGCGTTGCTGTGGCTGTGGTGTAGGCTGGCAGCTCTAGCTTGGATTGGACCCCGAGCCTGGGAACCTCCATATGCCCCAGGTGTGGCCCGAGAAAGCCAACAGAAAAGAAAAAAAATTTATAGAGTTCCTTGGTGCTTTAGTGGTTAAGGATCTGGTGTCATCACCACTGTGGCTTGGGTCACTGCTGTGGTACGAGTTGGATCCCTGGCCAGGAAACTTCTGAAAGCTGCAGGTTTGGTCAAAAAAAAAGAAAGAAATGAAACATTTATGCAGATTTTAGACTTACTGAGCCTGGTGACTCCTTGCTTGCTTTGCTTGGCATTGTAGGAATAATGAGTAACCAACCCCAAAGAATGGAACAGGATACACATGTATCAAGTTGTGGGGGGAGGGGCAGTTCACGTTGTGGCACCTGACTAATATCCATGAGGATTCGGGTTCTATCTCTGGCCTCACTTAGGGGTTAAGGATCTGGCATTGCCGTGAGCTGTGGTGTGGGTCTCAGACATGGTTCGGATCTGATGCTGTGGCCTTGGTGTAGGCTGGCAACTATAGTTCTCATTGGACCCTTAGCCTGGGAACTGCCATATGCCGCAGGTGTGACCCTAAAAAGACAAAGAAGAAAGAAAGAAAGAAAGAAAGGAAGGAAGGAAGGAAGGAAGGAAGGAAGGAAGGAAGGAAGAAAGAAAGAAAGAAAGAAAAGAAAGAAAGAAAGAGAGTCTGCATCACACGGTCCTCAGCTTCATACTGTTGGACAGAAGATTCTTGCTCATTTATAAGATGATTTTTGAACTTTCATATGTATCTCTCTTTTTCAACACCATACAGTAATTTCACTGGAAATGAAGTTGCTTTATCCCAAGTGTTTAAAAACAAATAAAAACCTTTCTGGGTGGTAGAAGCCGCTTGCCCAGCTATTCTCTCTCTTCTAGCCCAGCTGACAGTGGAAAGGCTTATCCTGGTTGAGTTTTGAAGCCTTTAAATGTTTTTTGGGTTTTGTTTTTTTGTCTTTTTAGGGCTGCACCTGCCACTTAGGGAGGTTCCCAGGCTAGGGGTCGAATTAGGATCCTTAACCCACTGAGTGAGGCCAGGGATCGAACCTTGTTTCCCCTGAGCCATGATGGGAACTCCCGTTAAATATTTTCTGAGCACACCTGCCTTTATCTGCGCAAGAGCTGAAGGCTGGGGGGAGTTTGGCCCCCGGCCGTATTGCCCTGCCGCTTGGCTCTTGGCCATTTATTGCTGATGGGATCTGGCTGGAAGTTCTTCTTGCCTTTTTTGAAAGCTGTTGCGCGTGCAGGGACCTGATGGAAGCAGAAGTTAAAACTTAAAGGCGCTCTTCAACACTGAAGCTTGGGTATTGCCTCAGCTAAGCCTTTTGTCCATTATTGTGAGAGGAAAAGGCCAATTTTCTTCTTTTTTAAAAAAAAAATTTTTCCCCTTTTTTGTCTGCCTTGTGGCATATGGAGTCCCAGGCCAGGGATCAGAGCTGAGCCCCAGTTGTGACCTACACCACAGTTGCAGCAACACCGATCCTTTAAGCCATGGTGCTGGGCCAGGGATTGAACCTGCATCCTGGCGCTGCAGAGACACCACCGATCCCATTGAGCCACAGCAGGAGCTCCTTAGTTTTTAATTTACTATTTTAAAAATATTTTTATTGAAATACAGTTGATTTACAGTGTTTTGGGTGTTACTCAAGATGATTCAAATATATGCATGTATGGGAGTTCCCTTCATGGCTCAGTGGTTAACGAATCCGACTAGGAACCATGAGGTTGCAGGTTCGATCCCTGCCCTTGCTCAGTGGGTTAAGGATTCTGCGTTGCTGTGAGCTGTGGTGTAGGTCACAGATGCGGCTCTGATCCCTCCTTTTAAGAGGTCCAAATGCAGACTAAGTTGCCCGTAGGCATGTGTGGCTCTGGCGTAGGCCAGTGGCTGCAGCTCTGATTGGACCCCTAGCCTGGGAACCTCCACATACTTCGGGAGCGGTCCTAGAAAAGGCAAAAAGACAAAAATGTGTGTGTGTGTGTGTGTGTGTGTGTGTGTGTGTGTGTGTGTGTGTGTTTAGACTAGATAGACCCATGCAAATGTATTATTTTCAGACTCTTCCATTATAGGTTATTACAAAATTTTGAATATGGTTGCCCTTGCAATACAGTGGGTTCTTGTTGGTTATCTTGTTGTTTGTTTGTTTGTTTTGTTTTGTCTTTTCTGGAGCCGCACCTGTGGCATATGGAGGTTCCCGGGCAGGGGTCCAATAGGAGCTGTAGCCGCCGGCCTACACCACAGCCACAGCAACTGGGGATGCGAGCTGTGACTGCGACCCATACCACAGCTCACGGCAACGCCAGATCCTTAACCCACTGAGCAAGGCCAGGGATCGAACCCACAACCTCATGGTTCCTAGTCGGATTCGTTAACCACTGTGCCATGACGGGAACTCCGGTTACCTATGTTCTATATAGGAGTGTGTGTGTGTTAGTCCTAGATCCTAGTTTATCCCTCCTGCCTCTTTCCCTTTCGTAACCGTAGCATGATTTTCTGTGCTTGTGAATCTCTTTCTGTTCTGTAAGTGAGTTCGTTTGTAAGCGCCAACTTTCTTGAATGTTCCACAAGTGAGGAACATTCTGCGCGGATGGTGGTGAAGGTGGTTTCTGAAATTGCTCATGCCAGGAAGCTGCAAAAAGAGAGGCTGCCTGGTACCACCTCCATCTAGGTCTGCCCCTGAGCCCCTGGGCTGGCACCCTGACAAGACTTTTAAGAGGTCCACATGCAGACTAAGTTGCCCGTAGGCATGTGAGGCTCTTTCCCTAAGAGGTCTTGGGAGAGGATCAAATTCGGATGCCTCCCCAGTTTTTCTACAGCATTTACTTCCCATTCCTTCTGTCCTTGGGACCTGGAGTTTATCCTGAGCACTATTTTTTTCTTCTTAGGGCTGCACCTGCAGCATATGGAAGTTCCCAGGCTAGGGGTCCATTTGGAACTGCAGTTGCCGGTCTATGCTGCAGCCACAGCCCCAGCCACATGGGATCCAGAGCCTCATCTGTGCTACAGCTTGCAGCAGTGCCAGATCCTTAATCCACTGAGTGAGGCCAGGGATTGAACCTGCATCCTCATGGATAATAGTCAGGTTCTTAACCCACTGAGCCACAATGGGAACTCCTGACCCCTGACCCGCCACCTCTTATCTGACAGCAAGGCCCTTCTCAGTCCCCTGTGTTTGCTACCCTCCCTCCACCAATGTCTGCTTCCCCAGGGGCCCAAACTCCTTTCTTGGAATGGGGTGGGATTTTATGGTGGCGAACGGGATGATTTAACAAGGAAACCCAAACTTACTGTTACAGTAAACTTAGAAAATACAAGAGAAAAATTCACCTCTGGGAAATTACTATTAACATCTAGTTTGTTTACCTCTGCTTATTTTTTTTTTTAATTTTTCCCCCAATTTTTAAAATTTTATTTTTTTTTTAATTTTCCCCCCCAATTTTTTAAGTTTTATTGACGTGTAGTTGATGTACGATGTAGTGATAATTCCTCTGCTTATTTTTATTTATTTATTTATTTATTTTAGGGCCGCACCTGCGGCAGATGAACGTTCCCAGGCTAGGGGTCCAATCGGAGTTGTAGCCACCAGCCTACACCACAGCCACAGCCACACCAGATCTGAGCCACACCTGCAACCTACACCACAGCTCACATCAATGCCGGATCCTTAAGCCACTGAGCGAGGCCAGGGGTTGAACCTGCAACCTCATGGTTGCTAGTCAGATTCATTTGCACTGAGGCACAGCGGGAACGCCTCCTCTGCTTATTTTTAAAATTAGAGATGGTCACATTTTATGCCGTGTTAGTAGTTTGTGACCTCCTGCCCCTTGCTCCTTACCTAACACACTTGGAAGGGCGTGTCCTCCTGCTGTCTAATTATTTTCACTTAGAATCACAAGCCTTTTAGGAAAATGTGTTGTATCCATCCTTTCTAGTGATGAACCATGATGTGACTGTGTTGTTTTTCTTTCTCAATGTAGAGAAGTCATTCAGAATTCGAAAGAAGTGCTGAGTTTATTGCAAGAAAAAAACCCTGCCTTTAAGCCAGTTCTTGCTGTTATTCAGGTAAGTTCAGAATATGGCTCTTCCTGCTAATTCTAGATGCCTTTCCATTGAGAAGACAATGATGCACGAAACACGGGCTGCATTTCTAAGTTTCCGGTGGGGCTTAGGTAGGGAAGAGAGGAAATGACTCAGCTGGAAATGCCTTTCCCCTTTATCTGGTCATTTTGCTGCACAGGGGTTACAGGTTAGGTATTGTTCTGTTTGAATCTGTTTCTTTTTTTTTCCCCACCCTGAGGCATATGGAGTTCCTGGGCCAGGGATCAGATCTGAGCGCAGTCGCTTCGGCAATGCTGGATCCTTTAACCCCCTGTGCTAGACTGGGGATCGAACCTGCATCCAGGTGCTGCAGAGATGCTGCCTACCCCATTGCACCACAGCAGGAACTCCTGAGTTTCCTTTTGCTGTGGCTAGCTCCCAGAGGTCAAGGGGTAGGCCCTCTCCTGAGCTGCATTACATGGGATATATTGTGGTCCGTGATAAATGCTTGTCATATATGATTTGAGGGAATAGGGAAAAAATGTTCCCCATTGTTTCTGCAGAAGACAGATGCTTGCTGAAACTTGGTGTTTGGTGATCTTACTCCTTAGTCTTTTATTTTTAATTTTAATTTTAATTTTTTTTTTTTTTTTGCTTTTTAAGTTCATACCTGTGGCATATAGAGGTTCCCAGGCTAGGGGTCCAGTCAGAGCTACAACTGCCAGCCTACGTCACAGCCACAGCAGCACGGGCTCCGAGCCTTGTCTGCAGCCTACACCACAGCTCACAACAATGCTAGATCCTTAACCCACTGAGCGAGGCCAGGGATCGAACCCGCATCCTCATGGTTACTAGTCAGATTCGATTCCACTGCACCACAACGGGAACTCCTACTCAGTCTTTTAAGCGTGCCACGAGTCTGAAGGGCCAAAAGCCATGGCATGTCAGAAGGACTTTGCATTCCATGTTTATCTTCTGGCCGAGGCCACTGCACTTGGCACTGCACTTGGCACTGATTGCCAGTCTTTTTGGCTCACCCGTATGATGACAGGTGTGGGGAGGCGAGCTGAGCCAAGCCTGGAAGCTCGAACAGCCCAACAGTTGAGCTGCCACTGTTGTTTTTGGCATGCGCTTAAGCTATCAGCCTAGCCGCCTCTAGTTTCATCCTCTCTGATTTTAGGACTGGAAAGTGATGCTCAAGTCACTTGCTTTCTTTGGGGTCTGTTTCCAACCTCCTGCAAAGATAGGCGAGTGAGCAAAACGGAAGGAAAAATGAATGGGGAACCTGGCCTCTTGGATTCTGCTTATTTGATAGCGTCCCACTTAAGGGCAAGTCACCTAAACACCCACCTTTAGGGATGCTGGCTCTGTGGCTATGTATGCCCTATGAGGACTATTATTTTTATTTTTATTTACTTATTTTTTAATTTTATGACTTTTTTATTGGAATATAGTTGATTGATAGTGTGTCAGTTTCTGCCGTACAGCACATGACTCAGTCATACATGTATATATACGTTCTCTTTCTCGTGCTATCTTCCATCAAGTTCTACCCCAAGAGACTAGGACTGTTATTTTTTAAAAGTGACATTATTTGAAAGCACGAGAAACGAATATGTTAACAAATACCAGCCATTAGTCCCCTTTTATATGTGCAATATGATTTTATTTCTGCATTTTCCTTACTATCTTCGTAGTTAGATCATTTATAATCGCAAAATTAGTCTCTGTATTACTTTGTTCCTTTTCAAGATATTTTTATGTTGTTAATTCTCTTTCTTGCTCCCCTCTCCCAAGGCAGGTGAGGATAACTTGATGCAGGAAATAAACCAGAAATTGGCTGAGGAGGTAAGGAGTGTTGATTTTCAAAAATTCCTTGTATGTTTGGATGGTGCCTTCTCTCATAGTGACAGCATGACCTTGTGTGCTTTTCAGGCTGGTCTGAACATCACGCACATCTGCCTTCCTGCGGACAGCAGTGAAGATGAGGTAACTATAGCAACGCGCTTGACCCCTGTTTTGCGTTCCTCTTTCGACCTAATAGAACTCTTAGCATCTCTTAGTTGTGGTCTGTGATTGAGCCTTTCCTTCGGGCTGAACTTTTAGAGGGAAGAGGTCATTTTTCCCGATAAGGTAAGTGCTCCTTGGTCTGTCTGTCCCTTACCATGTTTTTTTTTTTTTTTTTTTTTTTTTTTTTTTTTTTTTGTCTTTTGTTGTTGTTGTTGCTATTTCTTGGGCCACTCCTGCGGCATATGGAGGTTCCCAGGCTAGGGGTCGAATCGGAGCTGTAGTCTCCGGCCTACGCCAGAACCACAGCAATGCAGAATCCGAGCTGCATCTGCAACCTACACCACAGCTCACGGGAATGCCGGATCGTTAACCCACTGAGCAAGGGCAGGGACCGAACCCGCAACCTCATGATTCCTAGTCGGATTCGTTAACCACTGCGCCACGACGGGAACTCCCTCTTTTGTTTTTAAATTGAAGTATAGTTGATTTATAATGTGTTTGTTTCTGGTGTACAGCACAGTGATTCAATTATACATATATAGTTGAATTTGAATATATAAAATTCTCTCTCTCTCTTTTTTTTTTTTTTTTTGTCTTTCCTAGGACTGCACCCACGGCATATGGAGCTTCCCAAGCTAGGGGGTCTAAGAGCTGTACCCGCTGGCCTATGCCAGAGCCACAGCAACACGGGATCCTACCTCCGTCTGTGACCTACACTGCAGCTCACGGCAACGAGGGATCCTTCACCCACTGAGCAAGGCCAGGGATCGAACCCACAACCTCATGGTTCCTAGTCGGATTCGTTAACCACTGAGCCACGACGGGAACTCCCTATATCAGGTTCTTAAGCCGCTGAGCCACAACGGGAACTCTTAATGGTTTCTAATAGTGACTAAGCCAGGAACTTCTCTTTTTCATATTTTTTTCCAATATAGTTTACTGTAGGACATTGTGCTGTACAGCAGGACTTTGTTTCTGTTTATCTCTTTGCCATATGTTTCTGTCGATGATGTGAGCTATGACCTTGACTGTGTAGTGACAGCTTTGTCTGGTGGAGATTGTCTGTGTCTGGAGGGCTTGTTCCGGTTTGAGGTTGTTTGAACATGGAACATTCTTTGGTTCCTCTGGGTCGCAGTTGCCTTCCTGATAAAATAAGGGAAAAGGTCGCCTTCAGGGTCCTTTCCTGGCTCAGCTGGGGTGACTCCTTCAGTGCTGTTTGGCTGATGAAAAAACCACCGTAGGGTTCTCTTGTGCTGCTCTCGTATGTGCTGTAGGTGTTTCTGCCAGCAGGGAGTGACAGCCCTCGGAAGCCCTCAGAAGCCTGGGAGAAGCAGTCACCCCATAAGTGGGGGTGAGGACACTGGACCAGGGGCCACACCTGGTGTCTGGTCCTTCTGTGGCTGGGTTTTCTTCAGACTGGCTGTGGCAGGGATGAAAACCTCAAGTAATAGAACCCAAAAGCACACAGAAGTTTATTTATTTACTTATTTATTTATGTATTTCGTCTGTGAATAAAGTTTGGAAGTAGGCAGGCCCTGGCTGGTGTGGTGACATCACAAAGTCATTAGAAACTCAGGCTCCTTGGATGTTGCTGTTCCGCCGTCCCTGCTGTGCTGCCTCAGATCCAAGGTGGCAGTTCAGCTACCCCCAGACTTGGTGAGGATTATTACAGGGTGGGGAAAGGGGTTATTGAAGGAATGTGCTCTGCCCCTAAGCGCTACACACCTTTGAGAGGGAAACAAAGGGGGTTTCTTTTTCAGGGCTGGGTAGAGAAGGCTAGAAACAACCCAGTGTGAAATAGCGGGACGAAAAGGTGGCTTGATGGGATAGCAGATGAGAGAATGTTTTATCCTGAGGCCAGCCTGTCCTCAAGGGGCTGTCTGCCAGTCACACTAAGAGAGTAGGTCCACATTTCGGAACCTGGGGGAAGGAGAGAAGCTTACCCACAGTTTTGATTAATAAGTACTTTGTTCTGATTGATCAATGGCGACTAGCAGTTCAGCTAATCATTTATGGACAAAAAATATGAATTTGAGAGGTCTGTATCTGGCCCTGTCCTAGGAGACAAGGAGCGTCAGAGGTCTTTTTGGAGTCCAACGGGGAAGGTACTTCTTTGCCATACACAGAGGGTGGGGACATTTCTTAATCATCCCTGCTTTCCAAATTCACAAGGTTTAGTCCAACAAGTTCTTTTTTTTTTTTTTTTGTCTTTTTGTCTTTTCTAAGGCCACTCCTGTGCCATATGGAGGTTCCCAGGCGAGGGGTCCAGTTGGAGCTATAGCTGCCAGCCACAGCCACAGCCACGTGGGATCCAAGCCGCGTCTGCAACCTACACCACAGCCCACGGCAACGCCGGGTCCTTAACCCACTGAGCAAGGCCAGGGACCAAACCTGTAATCTCATGGCTCCTAGTCAGATTCATTAACACTGAGCCATGACGGGAACTCCTAGTTCAACAAGTTCTTGTCACCAGCAAGAAAAAAGGAAGGAAAAAGGCCAAAGTCAGAACCCCAATGTCTTCCCTGGAGGGAAGACACACTTCTGCTCCCGTTCCACTGGCCTGAACCTAATTGCTTGGCCATGTTGCTAGGGAGGCAAGGAAATGTGGTCTTTATACCAAGCAGCCTTAGATCGTTTCTTAGCACAACTAAAAATTAAGAGTTTATTACTAAGGAGTAATAAAAATTGGATATTGGACAAATAGTTCCTACTACACTCACCATGGTAAGATATGACAAATATTGACACCTGTCATAGCAGTACTAACAAGAGGCAGAGACATTTGTTTTTCCCTTTGCAGAAGGACACTCATTTTCTGCAGTAGAATTTGCATTTTTTTGGTGTTGTTGTTGTCATTTTTTTTTTTAGGGCCATGCCTGCGGCATATGGAAGTTCCCAGGCTAGGGGTCTAATCAGAGCTACAGCTGCCAGCCTACACCACAGCCACAGCAACGTGGGATCCAAGCCGAGTCTGCAGCCTATACTACAGCTTATGGCAATGGTGGATCCTTAACCCACAGAGCAAGGCCAGGGATCGAACCATCATCCTCATGGATACTAGTCGGGTTTGTTAACCGCTGAGCCACAGTGGGAACTCTAGAATTTGCATTTTCTTAAGATTGTTTGGAAACTGGTATTGATAGCCCTTGACTTTATTTTTTTCCTGTCAGTTGTTTTTTTTTTTGATAAGTCATATATTCCCTCTTTTTCATTGAAATTCTGATAAATAGGAATTTATATGGTGTTATTATTCTGCTGAAAAAGAATAAGGATCTTAATTTATTAAGATTTTGTTGTTGGACTTCCTGTGTGGCTCACAACAAGATTTTGTTGTTACTGCTTCTACCAAATCCTAGTTAGAGGTAATGATAGTACCCTCACTTCATTCTGGGGCTGTATAGACGCCACCTCCTCTGGCCACCCCTGCCCACCATCACTCTACTAGCCCTTTGCCTTGATTAACCTGAATAATTTTTCATTGTATTTATCAATTTCAGAGATTATACTATTATGATGATGAGCTCCACGAGGGCAGATATTTTGTTTAGAACTGTATTTCCTTTACTCAGAATTGGTACAAAGTAGATACCCAAAACATCGAACCTTTATGGAATGAAGATAAAATGATGAACAGTAATTGAAACAGAATTTTCTTGCAGAATTTAATATATCAATATCTTTTTCTTGCCTTACCAGATAGAAGTACTATAGTGATTTTTGCTAGACAGTGAAACAAGAAGTATTTCCAAAAGGCTATGACAGATAAACTCGAAGCGTAGATAGCTCCTTTTTATAGGAAATACTAAAATAATTTACTATTTATGAAAAAGACCAAAGCACAGTTTGGAAAGGTAATATCTATTGAATGGCTAGGTATGTCTTGAAATAATAATAGTAATGGCTAGGCGTGCTCTGGCCTCTCTCTGTTTATCTCTGTTTTATGCCAGGAGCAAGATGATAGTTCATAACTGGCCCATGGATATGGACCTAAGACAAGTGTTGGTTTACCGTTTTTATTTGATTTTTTTTTTTTTTTTCCTTTTTAGGGCTCCACCCTTGGCATATGGAAGTTCCCAGGCTAGGGGTCAAATCAGAGCCCCAGCTGGCAGCTTACACTCACCAACAGCAAAGTGGGATCTGAGCCACATCTGCCACCTACACCACAGCTCATGGCAACACTGGATCCTTAACCCACTGAGCAAAGCCAAAGATCGAACCCACAACCTTGTGGTTCCTAGGTGGATTCGTTAACCGCTCAGCCATGATGGGAGTTCCCGGGTTCCTGCTTCTTGGCCTTCCTGAAAGTTGGCTGTTCCCTTGGCTCAACTCTGATTGTGACCGGGAATTGCCTTTTACTCGTCTCAACTTTATTAACTGTTGAGCTTTGGTTTCGTTCTGTTCTGTTCTGGCAGGTAGTAGAGCGATGAGAAAGATTTGAGATGTCACTGAAAAACTCAGCCAAGCTTTTATAAATGTGGTGAGAAGGAAACAGGCACTTCTTCATTCAGCTTTACACCAGGTCTTCACCAAAGAGAAAAAAGAAACTAAAACAGATGGATTTCTGTGAATCTGTTCCTTACATAAAGCATCTTTTGTTGGATCCTATTTTTGCAAAACTGACTTTAGTTTTTTTTTCTCTTTAGATTATAGATGAGATCCTGAAGATTAATGAAGACTCAAGAGTACACGGCCTTGCCCTTCAGATCTCTGAGACCTCATTTAGCAGCAAAATCCTTCATGCTTTGAAACCAGAAAAAGATGTGGATGGGTAAGAACATAGAAAAAGATTACATCTTAGTGCAAAACAAGTTTTTCTTTCTTTTTTTTTTTTTTTTTTTTTTGCTTTTTAGGGCTGTACCCGTGGCATATGGAAATTCCCAGGTTAGGGATTGAATCAGAACTATAGCTGCTGGCCTACACCACATCTCACAGCAACAGGGGATCCAAGCCGTGTCAGCAACCTACACCACAGTTCACAGCAATGCTGGATCCTTAACCCACTGAGCAAGGCCATGTCCTCATGGAATCTAGTCGGATCCATTTCCTCTGTGCCACGAAAGGAACTCCGAAAACAACTTTTGCACTGTGAATTTAATTTTTTTTTCTTTTTTGGCTGCCCTGTGGCATGAGGTGCTCCCAGGCCAGGGATTAGATCCAAGCCACAGTTCGGACCTAAGCTGCAACTGGGGCAATCCTGGATCCCTAACCCACTGCTCCAGGCCGGGGGTTGAATCCCAGCACTCCCAAGATGCCGCCAATCCTGTTGCACCACAGAGGGAACTCCAAACTGAATTTTTTAAAATTCCGTTTTTATTAACCATGTGAGTGATTAAGACATGAAAGAAATCATTTTAAATATTTCAGGAGTTCGAGGAGTTCCCGTCGTGTCTCAGTGGTTAACAAATTCAACTAGAAACCATGAGGTTGCAGGTTTGATCCCTGGCCTTGCTCAGCGGGTTAAGGATCCGGTATTGCCAGGTGCTGTGTATAGGTCACAGATGCGGCTAGGATCTGGTGTTGCTGTGGCTGTGGCTGTGGCTGGCAGCTACAGCTCCATTTGGACCCCTAGCCTGGGAATCTCTATATGCCACAGGAGTGGCCCTAAAAAGCAAAAATAAATAAATAAATAAATAAATCATAAGAGAAAAGAAAAAGGGGGAAGTGTGATAACTTTTCCAACATCTAGATTTTGTTACGAACCTGAATTGAGGCCATCAGTTGAAGCTAGGTAGTTATGGTCTGTTTTGTCCTGGATTTGAATGAGGAAGAACACAGAAGGCCTTGAGAGAACACGGTCACTCGTTTGTCCCTTGAGAAGTACTGATGTCAGGTGGGGATCAGACCTTGAATCCCAGTCTTGCTCGGTCACCCTCGGTTTCTAGGATCGGTTCTGGACTTTGATATTGATGGAGATGCGAATTTCCGCAGCGTAACGTGGGCTTGGCTGCAGGACCCCTGTGTTGCCCATCTCCAGGGGCCCCTCTCTACCTAGCTCATGGAATGGAGCTTGCAGTGAAGTCCCACGTGGCCGTAAGCTGTGGTGCCACCTTCCAGGCAGATCAGAAACATCCAAGGTTGTCCCGACACACTGGGACCACATTGGAGTAGCCTGAGGGGGCTGTTCCAAGAAGCCAATGGCCTCTATTCCCGCCCACCCTTTCATTTGTATCAGTGATGTAATAGGTCCTGTCTGTGAAATATTGACTTTGATGTTAACTTGATATTAATTCATGTGAATCACAGATAAGTGAGTTTGGGGCACGTTTGGACGTACCTGTTCCTTTATTTTTGGATTCAGAGTAACGGATGTCAACCTGGGGAAGTTGGTACGTGGAGATGCCCATGACTGTTTCGTTTCGCCTGTGGCCAGAGCTGTCATTGAACTTCTTGAGAAGTCAGGTACGATGCTCCTTCAAAAATGTCTTCATTTTCTTTTTTTTTCCTTTCCTTTTTTTTTTTTTTTTTTTTTTTGCTTTTTAGAGCTGCACTTGAGACATATGGGGGTTCCCAGGCTAGGGGTCCAATCACAGCTACAGCGGCCACCCGCAGCCACAGCCACAGCCACAGCAATGAAGGATCCGAGCCACATCTGTGACCTACACCACAGCTCACGGCAGTGCCGGCTCCTTAACCCATTGAGCAGGGCCAGGGATCGAACCTGCATTCTCATGGATACTAGTCGGGTTCATTTCCTCTGAGCCACAGTGGGAACTCCATGTTACCATTTTCTAATTTTTGGCTTTACTGGAGTTTTTCATAAGGATTTGGCTCTGGAAGATTCTTATTCAAACATGGAAGTGATAGTCAGTGTCAGTTTTATTTTCCTCATCTTTTGGGTGGTGACTATGACAATGGCAATTTTTCTGATAAGTTAACTATATTACAGTTTTAAAGAGAAATTGTTAAAGATCCATGATTAAGCTGCGTTGAACATTTTCTCAGCTTCCCTAATGAAATACTCAATACTTAATTAACTACACTGAAAAATGTTTCACATTTCAACTTCTCAAATCTGTCAATATGTAGACCTAGATAAAATTTATATTTAAGATTAAAGATTTATATGGAAGATTAAAAAATACAGAAGGAGCTCTCAGGGCAGTTTAAGGATCTGGTATTGTCATTTCAGTGGCTTAGGTCGCTGCTGTGGTATGGGTTCCATCCCTGGCCCAGGTGCTTCCGCATGCCAAGGGTGTGGCCAAAAAAGGAGGGAAAATAAGATTTGTATTTAAGATTTAAATAGAGGAGTTGCTAGATATAATTTGTGATATAGAAACCTTGATTAGGATTTATTAGCAAGCAGTGTCTCTTTCAGTAGTTAGTATTTAATTTCTCTCTTTTTGCCCCTGACCTTGTGCTTTTATGTCAGTGACATAAAAATGAATAATTTCTTTTTCTTTCTTTCTCTTTTTTTATAATATTAGGGCTTCACCTGAGGCATATGGAAGTTCCCAGGCTAGGGGTCGACTCAGAGCTGCAGCTGCCGGCCTACACCACAGTTACAGCAACACGGGATCTGAGCCTCATCTGCGACCTACACTTCAGCTCATGGCAACACTGGGTCCTTAACCCACTGAGCAAGATCAGAGATGGAACTCATGTCCTCATGGGTGCTAGTTGGGGTTCATTACTGCTGAGCCACAGCAGGAACTCCTCCTCCGAGGGCCAAGTTTTAAAAGGCTATTTTTCTTTACATGAATTCTGTTCAGGAGGGAGACTTCGAAGTTTGATTATAATACTGAATTTTCATTTGGTGGGTAGGTGTCAACTTAGATGGAAAGAAGATCTTGGTAATAGGAGCCCATGGGTCTTTGGAAGCCACCCTGCAATGCCTGTTCCAGAGAAAAGGGTCAATGACGATGAGCTCTCAGTGGAAAGCACCTCAGCTTCAAAGCAAGGTAAGCATCTCCCACGTTGGAAGCCTGTCCTTAAATGGAGGACTGTGAATGCATAGCCTGAGCATTCAACATCAGAGGTTAGACAAAGAACAGCAAGAACTCTCAAAGGACGAAAACCAAAGAGCAGAGATTTGTGACATGGAAAACAAATATATATGAGAAATGACCAACAAGGCCAAAAGTTGGTTCTCGGAAACATCTAGTAAAATAGACACACTACTAAGAAAATAATTAAGACAAAAAAAGAGAACACCAGGAATTTTAGGAATGAACAGGGGATAGAACCACAGAAACAAAAATTATTTTTTCAAAAGGGGAGTATGAAATTTATGCTGATACATTTCAAAAATTGTATGAAATGAGAACTTTCCTAGAAAATGTAACTTACAAAGTGGATTCCAATAAAATTGAATAGTCTCATACACTGAAAACATTGACTTCGCTCTGCCCATCAAACAAGCACACAAAAAAGGCGATAGGTGGAGTTCCCATCTGGCTCAGCAGAAATGAATCTGACCAGCATCTTTGAGGAGGAAGGTTCGATCCCTGCCTGGCCTTGATCAGTGGGTTAGGGGTCCAGCGTTGCCGAGATCTATGGTGTAGGTCAAAGACACGGCTCGGATCTGCTGTTGCTGTGGCTGTGGTGTAGGCCAGCAGCTATAGCTCCAATTTGACCCCTAGCCTGGGAACCTCCATATGCCACAGGTTCGGCCCTAAAAACACAAACAAATAAACAAACAAAACGGTGATATGTGGTTTTACAAATGAGTTACCACAGTCAAAAAACAAATCATAATCTGTTTTCTCCAAAGAATAGAAAAACAATGTTCTAACTCATTTTACGAGTACCCAGTGCAGAGACAATGATAAGATGCTAAAAGACAATTACAAGTCAATGTCACCTTATGAACATAAATGAACTAGTCATTAGCAAAATAGAAAACCAAATCCAGCACCACTTTGGGATTGTCATAGGATTGCAAGGGGATTCAACGTTAAAATGCATTAATGTCATACACCTCACTATCAGATTGAAAAGTATCCTGTCACCATAGTAGACTCAGAAAAGTCATTATGATAAAATCTAACACTTTTTTTTCTTAAAAAACCTCTTCGATAAAAGAACAAAAAACCTCTTAGATTAGGAATTTAAAGAAATTCCTTAGCCAGATAAAATATCTATGGAGTATCTCATTTAATAGTGAAAAAATTAGAAATAATTTATTATTTTATTTTATTAGGGCCATAGGTGGAGCATATGAAAGTTCCCAGGCTAGGGGTATAATTGGAGCTACAGCTGCTGGCTATGTCACAGCCACAGCCACTGCAACACCAGATACAAGCCATGTCTGTGACCTACACCACAGCTCAAGAAAACGCTGGATCCCTAACCCACTGAGTGAGGCCAGGGATCGAACGCGCATCCTCAGGGATACTAGTTGGGTTCATTTCCACTGAGCCACAACAGGAACTCCTAGAAATAATTTTTTGATTGGGAAAGACAAGGGTGCCTGTTATCTGTTCTCCTGATAAGCACTATATGGGATTTCCTAGACGATTCAGTGATGGGAACAAGGAAAAAAAGAAAATTTGTAATGATTGGAAAGGGAGATACTAAACTGTCATCAATTCTGGATAATAGGAATACATAAAAGGCTCAAAAGAAACCTATTAAAATAACAGAATTTGGAGTTTGGAATTTTGGAGTTAGGAAATGAATCCGACTAGTATCCATGAGGAGATGGGTTCAATCCCTGGTCTTGCTCAATGAGTTAAGCATCCAGCATAGCTGTGAGCTGTGGTGTAGGTTGCAGACACAGCCCGGATTCTGCATTGCTGTGGCTGTTGTGTAGGCTGGCAGCTACAGCCCCGAGTTGACCTCTAGCTTGGGAACTTCCATATGCCTCGGGTGCAGTCCTAAACAGCAAAATAAATAAATAAAATAACAGAATTAATAAGAGGTCATCTGGGTTATTGGATATAAGATCAACATGCAAAAACCAATTGCATTTCTGGAGTTCCCCGGTGGCTTAGCAGGTTAAGGATCTGGTATTGTCACTGCTGTGGGTCTGGTTACTGCTATGGTGCAGATTTAGTCCCTAGCCTGGGAAGTTCTGCATGTGGCAGATGCAGCCAAAAAGAGAAAAAAGAAAAGAAAAATAATGTATTTTTAAATACCAACCCCACAGTTAGAAAATTAATTTTTAAGGAATTATAATTATGGGGAGTTCCCATCGTCGTGCCTTGGAAACCGTGAGGTTGCAGGTTTGATCCCTGACCTTCCTCATTGGGTTAAGGATCCAGTGTTGCTGTGAGCTGTGGTGTAGGCGAGCAACTGTAGTTCCTATTAGACCCCTAGCCTGGGAACCTCCATATGCTGCAGGTACAGTCCTAAAAAGCAAAAAAAAAAAAAAAAATAATAAGTAAGAATTATAATTATGATAGCAATGAGAATACAGGGTACCTAGATAAATATTTAACAAGTTATTTCTGATCTTTTGAAAGAAATTGTATAATTTTGATGACTGTCATTAAGAAGATCCAATTTAAAAAAGCAGAGATTCCATATTCATAGATAAAAGATTCACTATCTTAATGGATACTAATTCTCCCAAATCTATAAACTTGAATCAAAATCCTAACATAATATTATTATGACGAATTTGACAAGCTGATTCGAAAATTGATATGGAAGCACAAGGACAAAAACAAGACAATTTTGGGAGTTCCTGTTGTGGCTCATCCCTTAACAAACCTGACTGGGATCCATGAGGATTCGGGTTCGCTCTCTGGCCTCACTCAGTGGGTTTAGGATTGGGTGTTGCCGTGAGCTGTGGTGTAGGTCGAAGACGTGGCTTGGATCCCGAGTTGCTATGGCTGTGGTATAGGCCAGCAGCTGTAGCTCTGATTTGACCCCTAGCCTGGGAACTTAGATGTGCCTAGCGTGTGGCCCTAAAAAGTGGGGTGGGGGTGGGGGAGACAATTTTCAAGAAAACTAGAGCTGTAAATATCAATAAAGAGTTTCCAAAAACAGCCCTGTTGGAAGAAAGCAGATCGCAGAAAGGTGTATTTCAAGAGTTCCCTGGTGGCCTGGTGGATTAAGGATCGGGCATTGTCACTGCTGTGGTGAGGGTTCATTCCTTGGCCCGGCAACTTCCACATGCCATGAGTGCAGCCAAAAAAATAAAAAATAAAAAGGGAGGATATATTTCATCTAACACCATTTATATAAGGATTAAAATCAATACTGTTTTTATATGTTTAGGGCTGTGTACGTATAAAGTATAGAGAAATGAGTGGAAACTGGGGACCGAATCAGGAAAACCATGATGGGATAAAGATGTGGATGTAGAGAAAGGGGGTGTCTGGGGACCCTCACTTGCATTGGTCAGGCCTTTTCTTAAACTAGGTCGTGGGCAGGGTATCTGAGTGCTCTGTTATTCTTTTCCATTTTCGTGTCTGAACTAGTTAATAAGTTTTTAAGTTCAAAACCTGACAATGAACTTCACAGATTTCAGGCAAAATGAAATTAGGTTAAAAGTGCATTAAGTACAATGAATTATTAAAATCTAAAAATACATATTCCTGGAGGAGTTCCTATCATGGCACAGCAGAAAAGAATCCGACTAGGAACCATGAGGTTTTGGGTTCAAACCCTGGCCTCCCTCAGTGGGTTAAGGATCCAGCATTGCTGTGAGCTGTGGTGTAGGTCGCAGACTCGGCTCGGATCCCGCGTTGCTGTGGCTGTGGGGTAGGCGGCAGCTGTCGCTCTGAGTTGACCCCTAGCCTGGGAACCTCCATATGATGCTAATGCAGGCCTAAAAATCAAAAAAAAAAAAAAAAAAGGAAAAAGAAAAAAAAATATGTGTTCCTCACGTTGCAACATGAGAAAATGGAAGCCAACAAGTTGTAGACCTTTCCGGGGGAAGCAGGCATCTCTGAGATTTGTAATGTTTGAGTGAGTGGCAGGTGGATCTGCTACATACAGCCCAGGTGTGTGGTCTTGCAGTTATGCTCAAACCTCTGTGCATTTTTATTGGTTACCACATGGTGGCAACCTGTCCAAGAAAATTCAACAACAGCATTTAGACTTAAGAGCCCAGAATTTTTGGTTTGGAAACTTAATGGAAGAGGATAGTAAACTCACCCTGAACTGAACAGCTGTGGCAAGAAAGAGAAAAATGCCTTCATTAGCACTTGAATGTTTTCACAGCTGTCACAGATACTTTTGCAAGTTGTATCTATATTTTTGAAAAACAGGGAGTTCCTGTTTAGGTGCAGTAGAAACGAATCCAGCTAGTGACCATGAGGTTGAAGTTTCAGTCCCTGGCCTCGCTCAGTGGGTTAAGGATCCAGCGTTGCATGAGCTGTGGTGTAAGTCACAGATGCAGTTCGGATCCTGTGTTTCTGTGGCTGTGGTGTAGGCCGGCAGCTATAGCTCTGATTCAACCCCTAGCCTGGGAACCTCCATATGCTGCGGGTGTGGTCTTAAAAAGCAAAAAAATAGATAAAGAAAGAAAAAGAAAAGCAAAGACATCTTTCAAAGTTCTTTTTTAACTTAGCCACGCCATGGCATATGAAAGTTCTCAGACCTAGGATTGAACCCGAGCCACAGCAGTGACAATGCTAAATCAATCCTTAACCACTAGGCCATCAGGGAACTCCCCAAAGTACTTTTTAATTATGGAACTAAATCATGTTGATGCTTTAGGATAAAGTTCATCTTGGAGTTCCCATCGTGGCTCAGTAGTTAATGAATCCGACTGGTATCCATGAAGATCTGGGATTGATCCCTGGCCTCGCTTAGTGGGTTAAGGATCCAGCATTGCTGTGAGCTGTGGTGTAGGCTGCAAGCGCAGCTCAGATCCTGTGTTGCTGTGGCTGTGGTGTACCCTGGCCACTGTAGCTGCAATTAGACCCCTAGCCTGGGAACCTCCATATGCCGCAAGGAGGGCTCTAAAAAGCAAAAGCAAAAACAAACAAACAAAAAAACAGTTCAGCCTGACTTTGAGAATGATGATTACATGGCTTTATTCTAGAGAACCTAGAAATTGGGTAACATTATAGTTTCTGCATATCTAAGAAGGTTCTCTTTAAAGCTGACATGGCCGATATATTTTATTTCCTTAAGTCCTGGATATTTAGAGAAGCAGCACTGTGACTCTTAGAGGCTGTCAACTCTATAGCTAAAAATATAGAAAGAAAGATTCCAGGCTCCCCATGCTTGTCTTAAGCTTCATTTGGCTTCTGGTCTCTGGCCCCTTCTACCTGGCCTATTCACTTACACCCACAGGATAAGCCTGTCTCTCCATCTTTTGTGCTGGCAGCCAGCACTTCACTAGCCACTTACCTCCTGCTGATGTCTCCATGCTTCTGCCTTGCATTTGGCTTTTCATTATATTCCTCTATTTTTTTTTTTTTTTGCTTTTGTCTTTTTAAGGCCACACCTGCGGCATATGGAGGTTCCCAGGCTAGGGGTCTGATCGGAGCTGTAGCTGCTAACCTACACCAGAGCCACAGCAACGCTGGATCGGAGCCATGTCTGCGACCTACACCACAGCTCACAGCAGTGCTGGATCCTTAACCCACTGAGCGAGGCCAGCGATCGAACCCTAAACCTCACGGTTCACAGTGGGACTCATTTTCGCTTTGCCACGACAGGAACTCCAGTTCCTCTATTTTATTTCTAAAACTCAGCCCATTGCTGGGCCCTCTGCAGACAATGGAAGTTAAAGTGGTACAGCGAGCACCCAGGCATTTGGTCAGTGTCCTGGGACACCTGCCTGGCACCTGGGCCACAACCTTGGAAAACTGTGAAAAATGTGTGACAACAGATGAGGATTTTTGTTTTCTAATTCCATCAGCAATGCATTTTAAGATTATAGTGCAGTCCTGTTGTGGCTTGGTAGGTTAAGAACTTGACATAATGTCCATCAGGATATGGGTTTGATCCATATCCTTGGCCTTGCTCAGTGGGTTAAGGATCCAGTGTTGCCACAAGGTCGTAGATGCGGCTCAGATTTGGTGTTGCTGTGACTGTGGCATAGGGTGGCAGTTGCAGCTCAAGTTCAACCCCTGGCCTGGGAACTTCCATATGACGCAGGTGCAGCTGTAAAAAGAAAAAAAAAAAGATTATAGTGCATTATAAGGGCACCTTAACAGTGCATTTTAGCATGAGAGCTGATTTAGCTTCAGCAATGGTAAGTTTCAGGGAGAGAACAGAGCAAGCAAGGGATTATGGCTGTTCGGTTACAGGACGTTATCTTTGAAAGGCATTTCACACATGCATGTTTTCACCCGTCGTGGGACAAGACCCTCTGTTAGCTGTCTGGTGGAGGATGTCCAAAACCAGTGGAGTGAGGGGTTTGGGGAGCCCGCTGCCTAAATTACACGTACCCTTTCAAGTTTGGGATGACCTTAAAGCAGTTCCAGTCTGCTGCCACCCGTAGGAACTGCCTTTGGAGGTTTGGAGTTAGAGACGACACTGGGGAAGCAGTAAAACATCGGCTTTGGTGCAAATAGGCCTGGATGCAAGCCTTCGCTACTGTTTATCTTCTCTGAGCCTGTCTCCTCCTGTGTAGAGTGGGGAATCGTAGCACTCCGTGCCTCACGAGGCTGCTGGGAGCATTCGGTAATCGTACAGGTGTGCTCAGCACAGGTTAACATCCCCGGGAATAGCGTGGCTGCTGTTGATGCTGAGTCCAGGAAGGACACCGGCAGCCTCCACCATACAGATGTGTACTTGGTGCTCCGTGTGGAAGTGGAAAGGCCGGTGGGTCCATCGCATCATAAGGAGATAATGACATAGTGGGACCCGGCGTTCCTCATTGCACAGCTTCCAGTGCACGTCTGGGGGGAAGCAGAGGGGGGCTCTGTCTGAGAGGCCTGCCCATCGAAAGTGGAGGCTGAGGGAACCAAGCCAAAGTGAAACCAAGAGCTGGTGTCCCTGAGAGAGAGGGTGCCCCGCTTGGGCCAGTCCAGGCTCGTCCCCTGGTCCTCACCTCCGTAAGGGGACCGCTTTCTTCCCTGACACCTGTTACCCAGAAGCCACTCCACCATCCATCTTGTCGGCTCCTTCCAGGGGTGGTATTCTTTCGTACAATTTTGGGGAACAGTTACATTGAGTTGTTTAAATAGAATTGGTTCCCTTCTCTATCAGCCGGCCTAAATCTAAAAATAGCGTATCTATTTTATTTTTTTTTCAATTTTAAGTTTTACCTTTAATATGAAGATTTACAGTTGTTTTGATTTTAAATAAAATATTTAGTTACTCAAATATCTTAGAAAAATAGAAACCCGCAATTAAAACCTTGGTATTTTGTATAAATTCAAACCACTCTGTGTGTGAATATATATGCACACATAAGCGTATCTATTTTTAAATTATCTTTTTGTGGTTTTTTTTGTTTTGTTTGTTTGTTTGTTTGTTCTTTGTCTTTTTGAAGCCTGCACCTGCAGCATATGGAGTTTCCCCGGCTAGGAGGTCTAGTCGGAAGTGTAGCCTCTGGCCTACACCACAGCCACAGCAATGTGTGATCCTGAGCCACATCTGCGACCTACACCCCAGCTCACAGCAACGCCAGATCCTTAACCCACTGAGCGAGGCCAGGGATCGAACCCACAACCTCATGGTTCCTAGTCAGATTCGTTTCCACTGTGCCAGGACAGGAACTCCATCTTTCTTTGTTTCTTTCTTTTTTTTTTTTTTTTGTCTTTTCTAGGGCCACACCCGTGGCATACGGATGTTCCCAAGCTAGGGGTCTAATCGGAGCTGTAGCCACTGTCTTACGCTAAGGTCCATCTTTTTGTTTTTATGGCCATACTCATGCCATCAGTATGTGGCAACTCTGGATGGATTCTTTTAACTCACTGCGTGAGGCAGGAGCTGAAACCCTCACCTCTGCAGCCAGCCAAGCTGCTGTAGTCTCATTCTTAGCCCACTGTGCCCCAGCAGGAATTCCTAAGGATAGACTGTGGATACTGTTATTCATAAAATCTCCATGCAGCCTGAACATGAAGACTTGAGATTTGCCTTTTAATTATTTATTTATTTATTTAGGGCCACACCTGCTGTATATGGAGGTTCCCAGGCTAGGGGTTGAATCAGAGCTACAGCTGCTGGCCTACATGCAGATCCGAGCTGCATCTAAGACCTACACCACAGCTCCCAGCAACACCGGATCCTTCACCCACTGAATGAGGCTAGGAGTCGAACCTTCGTCCTCATGGATACTGGTCAGATTTGTTTCCGCTGAGCCGCCCTGGGAACTCCGAGATTTGCCTTTTTAGAAGTATGACAGAAATCAGAATAGAGGACTGTATTTGATAGCTTTATAGTTTATGCCACTCTCAGTGTATCATTAAAAATGAGGAGTAGCCTTGCTGCTTTGCTTGGGAGCACCACGCCTAGGCTTTGAGATGCATCCTGCAGGTACATGGGGGGAGGGAACGAGTGTCTGGGCGTTGGTCCAGATTAACCACCCGCTCTGGAGCATCAGCTGTCCGTAAGCCGCAGGATTGGGTGTGATGTTTTTGGGTAGAGCTAAAGAATCAGCCTCCTTCTTCCCCCCAAACGCCAGCCCCTCCTTCAGCTGCCCTGGCCCCTGGAGTGGAGTGACAGCCCTGTGTGGGAGGGGCTCGCCAGCTGCCCCGTGGGAATTGACGTAGATGTGGAGATGTCGTCTTCCTCACCCCAGTGAGTTCACTCTGGTGCCAAAAGCAAATGTTCTGCATTTAGCATTTACGAGGCGGAGTGGTGCCCTCTCCAGGGAAGAGAGGTTGACAGGCACCTCGCGGCTGCGCTCAAGCCCCCGCGCCCGCTCCGCTGGCTGCAAAGTCTCTTCTGAATCTGCAGTTGGATGCAGCTGGGAGATGATGGCAAAACAGCCTCCAGCTGCGACACATCGGGTCGGTCCCAGCTGCATGTGTAAGAAATAACCCAGAAATAATGAAGACCGTTGTATGTTGTTTTTCTCAGAGGGTCTTGTTTCTCCTTCTGAGCACAGAGATGGTCAAAACGAGTAAGAATATAGGTCTTTCACACTTGAAGCATCAAAGGAGTCCTTTTTCATTTTTGAGCAAACTTATCACAGAGTTATTTCCAGTTTAAATCCAGTGCATAGTATGGCTTATACAAGGCTTCACAACATGTATTGGGGAGTTCCATGGTGGCCTACTGGTTAAGGCTTTGGTGTCGTCACTGTTGTGGTTCAATCCCTGCCAGGAATGTCTGCCCGCCGAGGGCATGACCAATAAAAACAAAAAGTAAATTGGACAATTCTAAATATATGTATAATATGTATGAGATCCTGAAAAAATCATCTATTTTGCGAAGATTGGAGGGATATCCTAGCCTTTAAACTGGACTATGTTAGTAACTTACATGGATTTTTTTTTATATATATTTATAATTTTTTTTTTTTTTTTTTGGTCTTTTTGTCTTTTAGGGCTACACTGGCGGCATATGGAAGTTCCCAGCCTAGGGGTTGAACAGAGCTGTTGCCACCAGCCTGTGCCACAGCAACTCAGGATCTGAGCCATGTCTGCAACCTACACGGCAGCTCACAGCAACTCCAGATCCTTAACCCACTGAGCAGGGCCAGGGATCGAACCCATGTCCTCATGGATGCTCGTTGGGTTCATTAACCACTGAGGCACAATGGGAACTCCTATAATTTTTTTTTTTTTTTTTAATGGCTACACTTGCAGCATATGGAAGTTCCCAGGCCAAAGATTGACTCCAACCTGCAGCTGGGACCTATACTGCAGTTGCTGCAGTTGGAATCTTAACCCACTGTGCTGTGGTGGGAACGCCTGTATTTATAATTTCCATGATTTTTTCTTTTATTTATTTTCTATAGTTTATTCTTTTTGTTGTTGTTGTTGCTGTTCTTTTATTTTTCTTTTAAATCCAATAGGGAATTAAAAATGCAGTTACGGAGTTCCCGTCGTGGCGCAGTGGTTAACGAATCCGACTAGGAACCATGAGGTTGCGGGTTCGGTCCCTGCCCTTGCTCAGTGGGTTAACGATCCGGCATTGCCGTGAGCTGTGGTGTAGGTCGCAGACGCAGCTCGGATCCTGTGTTGCTGTGGCTCTGGCGTAGGCCGGTGGCTCCAGCTCCGATTCGACCCCTAGCCTGGGAACCTCCATATGCCGTGGGAGCGGCCCTAGAAATAGCAAAAAAAAAGACAAAATAAATAAATAAATAAATTAATTAATTAATTTAAAAAATGCAGTTACAAACCAAAAATACCAGAATACTGGCTTTTCTGGAGATCTTTATTTCTTTATATAGCTTGTGGTTACTGACTAGTGTATCTTTTCACTTCAACCAGAAGGACTCCCTTTTTGCATTTTTTGTAGGACAGGTCTAGTGGTAACAAATTCCTCACTTTGGTTAATATTCAAATATATTAATTCCTCCCCTTTTTTTGAAGTACAGTTTTTCTGGATCTAGAATCCGGTGGACAGATTTTTTGCTTCCAGTGCTTTAAATATGTCATTCTATTTTCTTCTGGCCTCCAAGGTTTCTGATGAGCATGATCGTTCTTTTTAACCAGAGGACATGAGAGGGACCAAGGCCCAATACCTTAGCCTTGGGTTGAGTTCACTGTTGAGGCCACAGTTAGTAATCCCATAGGCAACCTCTTAAAGGTAGGAAGCTGTTTACTCCCTGAGGCCTTGGGCTTGTCGACACTCCGCACTCACTCTCCAGAAGGGAAGGCGTCCAGGCTCAAGGTCAGGGGCCCCTTGATCCAATGTGTGGACATGCAGGACAGCCCAACTGACGCCAGTCTCAGTGGTCCCCTAGTGGTTGGGCAGAGAAGATACTGCAGACCCCCAGGCACCACAGATCTTGTGCCCATCAAATACCAAGGCTTCTCAGTATTGTTTGCTCAAGTGACCTGGGGAATGTAGACCCCTGAGTTTCTTGGGCGGATTTTTCAATATTTATGGACTGAAAATGCCTTTGGATATCAGCTGCCATTCTTTCCCCTCCTGCTTCTTCCTGATCATTGTGCAACTTAGGAACGCCAGAGAAAGAGGCGATTCGAACTTTTTTTAAAAGCCCCCAAATCAGGCCATTTATATTTAGCAGTGTTGAGAAAAGGACCTGTGAGAGAATCTATTGAAACGAAGGGGCATGAGCTCCAGAGGGGGCTGTGGGAAGCCTTAGATGTTCAAGGTGCGTATTGCACAAAGGAGAAGGCCTCGGGGCTGTGTCCTGCAGAGAACAGGAGGTGACGTCACCTCCATTCCACCTGCTGATCGACCCTGCTGGCCTGTCTGCACCATCTGCAGCAGCTGGCTCCGTCTTTTACCCCTTCTTCTCCAGTGTAAATGCTTTCTAAGGATGTAGAATTAGAACATAATCCATAATGAAAAAGCACCCTTGTCTAAAGATTTTGTTTTGAAAGCTTTTTCATGTATTATCTCCTTAATGTTGCATCCTGAAAACCAGGTGCTTTGACCCTGGTCCTTGATGAAAAGGAGCAGAGCCTAGACTTGAATCTGGGTCTTGAAACCCCACCTACCAAGCTGTTCCTTCTGCCCCTCACTTTTTCTCTATCAGGTGCAGCTTCTCACTTCTCAGGGGAAGTGGATGCGGAAATGTGTTGATGTGCAGTCTGAGGTTCAGAACTGGAAAGCACAGGAGTTCCCTTGTGGTGTAGCGGGTTAAGGATCCAGCATTGTCACTGCAGCAGTCGAGGATGCTGCTGTGGCATGGGTTTGACATCTGGCCTGGGAATTGCTGCCTGCCGCACGTGTGACCAAAAAGGGTGGAAAAATTGGAAGGCAAAACTGTAGCAGGAAATGCAAAGCTGAATTTCCCACAGCCACGTCAATGCACGTGAATGCAGCAGAACCGAACCATAAGTCACGTGCCGGGCTCTGTGAAGCACAGTTTGCTTCGTGCGGCTCTGGGAACCATAATGTGGTCTTTTCCTCGTTTTCGTGATAGGAGTTTCTGTCTGAGCTTTGACCTACTGGATTCCCTCTCACCACACAGACACGCACACACGCACCTCTCTCAGGATTGCACTCACGTGCTCACTCTCACTCTCAGCCCTACATTTTTAGGGTGTGAGAAAGGGAATCCTTTCTTTCTTTTTTTTTTGCTTTTTAAGGCTGCACCCCTGGCATATGAAAGTTCGTAGGCCAGGGGTCAAATCAGAGTGACAGCTGCCAGCCTACGCCACAGCCACAGCCACAGCCACGCTGGATCTGAGCCTCGTCTGTGACCTACACCACAGCTCACGGCAACACCAGATCCTTAACCCACCGAGCGAGGTCAGGGATTGAACCTGTGTCCTAATGGATACCAGTCGGAGAGTATTACCACTGAGCCACAGCAGGAACTCCCAAGAAAGGGAATTCTTAATGAATTATTCAAAGTGTATCCATTACTGGATTTGAGGTTACATTTTCCTTTTTTTTTTATTAAAGTATAGTTGATTTACAATGTTTTGTCAGTTTCTGCTGTACAGCAAAGCGACCCAGTTACACACACACACACATTCTTTTTTTTTTTTTTTTTTTTTTGGTCTTTTTAGGGCCACACCGATGACAAATGGAGGTTCCCAGGCTAGGGGTGTCTAATTGGAGCTGTAGCCGCCGGCCTACACCACAGCCACAGCAATGCCAGATCCGGGCCACGTCTGCGACCGACACCACAGCTCACGACAACACCATGGTGGGAACTCCTATATATACATTCTTATATGTATACATTTTTTTTCTCATATTTTCCATCACGTCCTATCACAAGTACATTTTCCTTTTATCATCTGTCATAATTTATGTGAGAATCAGGTTACCTTGAAGAGGGATTAACTCTCTTTTCTGTCACTTTGGACACAGCTGTCTTTGATCATCTCATACATTGAGCAGTAAATACATTGAATAAAGAAGGGAGATATACACGTTTTAGAAAGAGAAAGGTCACTTATTATCCTTTGGGGAGAAAACTTGGGAGATAAGTGCTCTAATCATAATTCCAAATTATCCATTTGGCTTGCGCTCATGCTGATTTATGAAATAGATCTTAATTTTAAAAGCCAATAATGTTCTTCTGATCACAGATGAGAGTGGAAAAAAGAAACAGGCAGTTCCTGAAAGGAAAAAAATTCTCCAGGATGAGATCACTTGCTCTGCCTGTCACGGGGGAGGAGGGTCTTTTTCTGAAACCGTCTTTCTCTTGTCTTGCCAAAGTATTACAACATCTAAATGAACATGGTTTGGTATTTTTATTTTAGAGTATTTACACAATTATTTTCATTTTTATTTTTATTTGATGGCATGCTTAATATTGCAGGCAAATGTGAATGTTGACCCATAGGTACAAAGCAGTAATCCTTTGGTAGAAGTTCAATTAATTCAAGTAAAAGTTGTTGTTCTCATCGTGGCTGAGTTAACAAACCCGAATAGTATCCATAGGATGCTGGTTCAATCCCAGGCCTTGCTCGGTAGGTTAGGGATCTGGCGTTGCCGTGAGCTGTGGTGTAGGTCACAGACGTGGCTCCTCGGATCCCAAGTTGCTGGGGCTGTGGTGCAGGTTGACAGCTACAGCTCCAATTCGACCCTAGCCTGGAAACTTCCATATGTCACTGGTGTGACCTCTGTATGCCGTGGGTGAGCCCTAAAAAGACCCCCAAAATTTTTTTTTTCAAATAAAAATTTCAACATTCAACATTTTGAATTTATGGGTAAACAGAGACTCTGCTCGTGAAAAACTGACTCAGTGAAATCTCCATAGGCAGGAAAGTTGCCCCACTCAAAGGGCAGGGGTTTACCAGGCATGGTGGCTAGTGCCCATTTAAGGCATGGATGAATTCCTAATTGCAAAAACCTTAGCTTTTTGCTATTAGCTTGCTTAGCCATCTGGCATCATTCAAACCCAGGGACCTCACCCTTTCCCCTCAGCCAGCTTGCGACACTGATCCTCCGTTCCTGCCTCCTGGACCAAGCCAGAGCCACATAATTTCTTCCTCTTTGCTTGTCGTCTACAATGACTGCTCCCCAAGGGTACCTTTAAGCACTGATTTCTTCTCATTCTACCTGTTTCCCTTGGAGAGCTTGTGGAAGCTTCGGTTTTAACTACATCTATGATGGTGACCCGTCCCGTTCCGCATCCTCCATCCTGCCCGTTCTCGGTCCCGGGCATCCAGCCTCCTACCTGCCGTCCTCCGCCTGCTGCAGTGTCAGCCTGTCCCTCTCAGCCCCTCCAACTCTTCTCAATCCAGCCGTCCAGAGTCATCTTCCTAAAACACGGTTGGATGGTGTGAGGGCAGCCAGAGTACCCTGGTGTGATTTTTCTTTTTCTTGACTCTTCCCAAGAAAAGTCCAGCCAATTTGAGAATCTGGCATTTATTGAAAGAAAGTGACATTTCATAAAAAGGAAAAACACCTCACTGTTTTTAGGACCCTGTGATGAGAGAGCCAAGGGGCCTCCTCGCCACCTAAGATTTCATGGCCACTCCCTGTCATTACAAAGCACTGTGAAGCCTCTTGTGCAGAACGTAATGTGATCTAGAAAGTACTTAACCAGCTCACGCTAACCTCAAAGTGCCCCAGTTCACTGCAAGTGAAAGAACAGTGTCACCTCCCTCCGTGCCTGTCTCCCTCCCTCCCTCGGGACCTTCCCCTGTACCCTGTACGTACTGTGTGTGACAGCTGCCCGGTCTTGGCACAGCAACTGCTGAACATTAAATACTAGTACCGCTTTTAAGTACTTCACAGAGCCTGCGGGCAAAAGAAGCAGAAGTCAAATGTTTGTTTTTTTTCCATATTCCAGTGGTTTGTCCTGCCCCTTCATCTGGAAGATCCCAGCTCTTGAGTCTTAAAGGCAGGGTTTGAATTCAGATCCTCAGTGACCTCAGTGTCTGCCCCAGGTGGCAGTTGAAAGATGGCAAGTGAGGGGTATATTCACTATAGAATCCTGGGTCTCCAGAGTTTCTTTTGTGGCTCAGTATCCATGAGGATGTGGGTTTGATCCCTGGCCTGCTCAGTTTGTTAGGCATCTGGCATTGCCACAAGCTCCGGTGTAGGCTGCAGCTGCAGCTCCAATTCGACCCCTAGCCTAGCAACTTTCTATATGCCACAGGTGCAGCCTTGAAAAAGAAAAAAAAAGAATCCTGGATCTCTTTTATTCTTTTTTCAGTCACTGTAATTTTAGAAGGGAGCATTGCTGGAGAAAGCCCCTGTTGTTGATTTCTTTAAGAAATGTCCTGGGGTTTGAACTTTGCTTTCTGAATGGTGTTCGTGACATTTGAAAGATGTAGAAGCAGGTCTGATAGGCCTCAGGTGATTTAATCACAGTTCTTCATATCTCCAAATCTTTTTTTTTTAGCCCATCCCAGCTTTCTGTCAGTGTAAAAATCTCACAGCTGAGATCCACATATATGCCCTTTTAAAACCACTGACGGCAGAAGATAAATTCTATCTTCTCGTCAAGAAGGAGGGGCTGTCTTTTCTATAGTTTCGATTTTAAAATGCATTTCATGTGCAGAATACCAAATTAGGATATTCCTTATAATTTTGCAAGTGATATCTCCATCAGCCCCTCTCTAAAATCTGACACTTGTCTTCCCCCCACCCCCCCAAAAAATCAGTGACTTAGAGAAAAATAGTTTTCATGGTATCTCAACTCTTCCACATGCTCCCCATCAAATGCCTGCACATCCGAGTCTTGTGATTGTTTTAACATTTGGTCTCCCGCCTGGGGAGTGGGCGGTTCGCCGTAAGCTGCTTCCACTCACGTCTCAGCAGAGAAGGCAATATTTTGTTATGAGATAAAGTTTCAAGCCAGGCTTTGGCCAGGGTCCTTCCCATTAGGGAGGAAGAAAGCAGAAACAGCCAGTGAGACAATAATTCTCCTTGAATCTTAGCTCATTAAAACCTTGCCTGGGCCTCAGTGCGCTATTTATTGATTTAAGCATCTAGCACTGTTCCTTTCCAGAAAGAATTAGCATCTCCAACGCGATCATTGCGAAGGGAGGAGATTTTTGTCTTTTCTCTGCGGGATCCACTGTCCCCCAGTTGCTTATTAGCACAGCCCGCTTTCGAGTTGAGTCCAGGTAGGCAGTTAAGGGGGCAGAATGAGATTTCAGAGATTTATAGCGAATGAAACGAACAGGTTGTACCGGAGACGCCACGTGTAGGAAACGAAGCGCTCTTGGGACTCGAGTGAACCTGTGATCCTTGGCTTTTTCCAAAATGAACATTGCAGCCTTGTACGTATTAACTTCCTTTCCATGGATGTTTTAACATGTTCTGTTTTTGCCCCTGTCGAGCATGGAAATGTAGCAAAATGGCCTTTCTTATCTGCTGATCACTTGCAACAGGCGTTACACGTTCACCTTTCTCTTTTACGCTGACAGAGTGTCTGCAGCGGTAAAGGGAGAAATAATTTTCTTATCAAATGTTTAAAATCCTCTTTCCCTAAGAACATAGCTCCCCCGCAATATAACTTTACCTGTAAGTCTCACTGTCTTTTCAACTCTATCTATAGAGAACCTACATGATGTTCATTAATGCACTAGATTGCTGGTAATATTGGCTGTAAACATCTTTTTTTTTTTTTTTTTTTTTTTTTGGTCTTTTGTCTTTTTAGGGCCGCACCTGTGGCATACAGAAGTTCCCAGGCTAGGAGTTGAATCGGAGCTGTAGCCACCGGCCTGTGCCACCGCCACAGCAATGCAGGATCCGAGCCGCATCTGCAACCTGTCCCACAGCTCACGGCAATGCCAGATCCTTAACCCATGGAACAAGGCCAGGGATTGAACCTGCGTCCTCATGGATGCGAGTCAGATTCATTAACCGCTGGACCACAATGGGAACTCCTTTCGTTTTTCTTAAAAGAAAAAACTGGACAAGCGATTAACCAGGGCCTCAAGGAAAACGATATTCTTTCTCAAGCTCTTGGAGCTCCTTCCATGGATCTAGTAAACATTCCAGATGGGTCTGATTTGGATGGTGCACTGGTACAGGCCAGAAGGGCTCCTGCACGTGTGAGAGCTGCAAGTGGCTTCATGCTGCAAGTGGCTTCATGCTGCAAGTGGCTTCATGCTGAGGCCCGCACAGCCTCCTCCCTCCGCGGCGGTTCCCTTGGCCCTGGCCTCCCCCTTGGTGTGGCTGTTGGGGTAAAAATGTGCAAATGACAGCCCTACACCCAGTACGTATGCTGAAGTGACTAAGCCTCCTCTCTTCTAGGACGGGATCATCACGTTCGGCTTGTATTAAATCCGAGCTCCTTCAGTAAATCAGTAACGTGGTTCTGTCCATGCCATCTGTGCGGAACTGAACTCTGGAACTCTGGTTGTCATCTGTTACATGGTGGCGTTTGACACTGGTCCTTCGTCATGTCTTTATGCTGCAGTTTAAAAGGTGTGTGATGTTTTTCTTTGTCTGTCCAGCTTCACGAGGCTGATGTTGTGATCTTCGGCTCACCCAAGCCAGAAGAGGTTCCGCTGTCCTGGATCCAGCAAGGAACTGCTGTTCTCAACTGTTCCCATGACTTTCTGTCAGGTAAATGGCTTCAAATTGGGTGCCAGGCCACTGAGAACAATAGGTCAAATTGGAGTTCCCTTTGGGTGCAGCAGGTTAGGATCCGACGCTGGTTTGGGCCACAGCTGTGACATGGGTTCAGTTCCTGACCCAGGAACTTTGACATGCTTCAGGTGCAGCCAAAAGCAAAAATAGGGGAAGAGTGTGATGAGAAAGATTGCCTTATTCAGAAGAGACCTGTTTCCTGAAATGGGCGCTGTCAACATACGTACACAGGATAGGAAATTTAGAATGTCCATGTACCTGCCTTTTGGGTTACCTGATAGCGGAACTATATTGTCAACAAAGAGAAGCCAAGATGCCAACTGCAGTAGTGGCTGCCTCCCCCCGCCCCCACCCGGTCACCCCCCCTGTTGGCCTCTAGCATCAGCAGTTAGGTCGATTGTGACCCAAAGTAGGTAATTGGTACATGTGTGTGGTGCACTAGAAATACTCGTGTTCACAGTCTTTAAAAAAACCCAGCAGAATCCTTTCTTGTAAAGAAATCTTAGCCGAACCTCAACATGTGAAAGCAGATGAAAACACAGCTGCCGGAGGATGGGAATGGGTACCAGTCCTCCCGCATCTCTGCTTTCGCTTTGCGGTGACCCCACAAGCACACCCTTGAAGCCCCAAAGGTGCTTCAGAACAGTGTGAAAGTCTCCATTAGAAGAGACGAGGGCTGGAGTTCCCATCGAGGCTCAGGGGAAGTGAAGCTGACTTGCATCCATGAGGACGCAGGTTTGATCCCTGGCCTTGCACCGTGGATTAAGGATCCAGCGTTGTCGTGAGCTGTGGTGTAGGTTGAAGATGCAGCTCGGATCTGGCATTGCTGTGGTGTAGGCCAGTGGCTACAGCCCAATTGGACCCCTAGTCTGGGAACCTCCATATTTTGGGGGTGCAGCCCTAAAAAGACAAAAAAAGAACAGAGAAGGTCTTAGGATGGTTGCAGGTATTTGACAGTATTTGCCAAGGGATCCAGGAATGCCCTGGACCGCATCAGGTCACCCTCAGGGTAGCCAAAGCTGTGCCAGTGCCAGGGAACCTTTGGTCACACCCTTTTCTCCATCATAGAAAGACACTCAGGCCAAGAGAGCTTTGGACCACTCCCAGCCCACTCCCTCAAGTCCCTGACAGGTGTATGCAAGAGACAGTGGCTGAGGGAAGCAGAGAACCTTTCTTCCTCGTTACCTGTGACCTCCAGACCTCAGAATGGGGGGCAAGGGACTGTGAGGAGCTGGCCCAGGGGACAGTTTTTTCTCCCAAAGCTGGTCTGAATGTGGGCCAAAAGGAGTCACTGCCTTTCTTGGTGCCACACTGGAGGTCTAGACCTTGACACTTAGGCAGTCCCAGAACGCAGAGTGAAATAGAGAATAATTATCAAAGACAAAATAAATACAGCTTCTGCTCCAGTCACCTTGACATAACCATTTTCCATTTTCCATTAAAAAAGCATTAGGCTTAATTATATTGCAATGTAATAGAAAAAAGACAATGATGTACTAAACGCATTATTGAAATTCATATAATTATTTCTTCCAAAAGAGAAATAAATACACCTTCCTCTCTAGGAAATGCAGCTTCTCTCAGAATGAACCAATCAGATTAAAAAACCCATGTCGCTGAAGGGTGCAGGGTGCTCTGAGTGTGATTTGAAGGGCAGGTGCTCAGGAATTTCCCAGCATGCCCATGTACTCTGCTCGCAGATGAGCACACAGATGAGTAAAGCAATTAGCGGTACAATGTAATATGAATGTGGGATTAATGGCTTTTTTCAGTAGATAGAACACCTGTACTAAAGTATTTTGAAATATATGCAGTTTCTGGTTATTATTTTATTTTATTTTATTTTACTTTATTTTATTTTATTGTTTTTTTGCCTTTTCTAGGGCCGCACCCCAGGCATATGGAGGTTCCAGGCTAGGGGTCTCATTGGAGCTATAGCCACCAGCCTACGCCAGAGCCACAGCAACTCGGGATCCGAGCCGCATCTGCGACCCACACCACAGCTCACGGCAACGCCAGATCCTCAACCCACTGAGCGAGGCCAAGGATCAAACCCGAAACCCCATGGTTCCTAGTTGGATTCGTTAACCACTGGGCCATGATGGGAACTCCCTGGATATGCTTTTTTTTTTTTCCTGAAAAAGAAACAGTGCCTAGCCCATAAATGTTGGACATGCACTGTAGTTTTTTCTCCTTTGTTCAGAATCCTAGTTGGATTAGGAAAGTCACTTATGACTTTATTATTATTTTTATAATGAGTGCTTCCTTGCTATGAGGCTAACTTGCCATTTTTTATTACAGTTTATATGTTTAGGACAATTTTGGCACAGTCCTCCCTGGAGATAGAGAGGTTCCTTCATGCTCTTTCAGAATCTCCCTGAGACCTACTGATTGTATAAAGCTTGACGTATGTTTTATTAGTGAAATGGGGCTGTATTTTTAATAAGTTTCTTTTTAGCATCTTTGTTTTTATAAAGGTATTTTTCAAATGTTATATTTCAAGGTAATGATTCTTTGAAGGGGAAAAAAGAAATAAGACCAAGCAGTAATGTTTTGATTTAATGATTCTGTAGGTAGACTGATTGCAGTTATTTATTCATTCATTCATTCATTTATTTATTTATTTTGCTTTTTTAGGGACACACCCGCAGCATATGGACATTCCCAGGCTAGGGGTGGAATCGGAGCTGTAGTCTCTGGCCTCCACCACAGCCACAGCAACACTGGATCCCTGACCCCCTGAGCGAGGTCAGGGATCGAACCTGTGTCCTCATGGATACTGGTTGGGCTCGTTACTGCTGAGCCACAACGGGAACTTCCACAGTTTATTTTTTATTTATCTGGCTCAGTAGTAGTAGTGTTATTGTTATTGATTTTTGAATGCCCAGTACCGAGAACAGTTACCAGACACTTAGGAAGGGCTCAGGAAGTACTGACTGTTGAATGAGTGAATGCACGTGGACTCAGAATTGCACATGGATTTGTTACAGTTTGAAATTAGTTGCAGATATAGAGGCATTTCCTTAAACTTGTCTCCCACTTGAAAACCGGGCTGGAGTTCCTTTTGTGGCTCAGCGGAAATGTATCTAACTAGCATCCATGACGACGCAGGTTCGATCCCTGGCCTCGCTCAGTAGGTTAAGGATCTGGAGTTGCCGTGAACCGTGGTGTAGGTCACAGACACAGCTCGGATCTGGTGTTACTATGGCAGCTACAGCTCCAATTGGACCCCTAGCCTGGAACTTCCATATGCCCGGGTATGGCCCTAAAAAAAAAAAAAAAAAAAAAAAAAAGGCAAAACAGGACTGACAGGGCAAAGGCCAAGATGGAAAATGCCCTGCTGTTTAAATGGATGAACATTTTCCAGTCGGTGCTATTTATAATAGCATTATGTTTCACAATAGTCCCAAGTTTTAATTTTAGCAATTTTGATTAGTATGAAAATTTAATCTATGAGTAAATTGGAGAAGGGCTTTTCCCCCTTCTCTTTCCTATATAATTTTCCACTTTAAACAAATGAGGACTTTTTCAAGCATTATTAAAAGGACAGTTGCTTTTATTTAAACTGAAGAGGGAAAGAATTTTTAATATACTTATGCCTGGGTGAAGGCAGGGCTTTATAATGACATTTTCATATTCATCTTAATGGTACAGCATCCCCGCTCCCTCCCCTTGTAAAAATAGATGGGATATGGTGATTTATGATGAGGTAATTCTGTAGAGGCACTTTATTGAATACTTCATCCCCAGAGAGATTTTCCTGATGGCTGATAGCCCAGAAGCCGTGCTCGGAAAACAATTACACCTAACTTGTTGGATCTGCGGCATGATTCTAATGTTTAGATTGAAAACAGGGAACATGGCAGTGTTCCGTTTCCTAGCTATACGAATAATTTCATTTTCAAACAGTTATTTCAAGGGAAGGACATGGGCTGTGGTTTTTGTAAGGCTCTGCTTGCTAAAGGGCAGAATTCCTTTTAAGCACAAACCATTTTGTACCCTGATAAGTAAGACATATTTTCTGACATACCAAATGGGACAAAGGAGAAAACTGGTCTTATCTTATATCTTGGGCCCGGAGAACAGCAACGTTATGGGTCAGAGCAGTTCACAGCATTTTTTTTTTTTTTTTTTTTTTTTTTTTTTTTTTTTTCTTTTTTGGCCACCTCGCAGCCTGTAGAGTTCCCAAGATGGGATCAGATCCAAGCCACGGCAGCACCAGATCTTTTAACCCTCTGTCCTGGGCCAGGGATCAAACCTGTGTCCTGGCAGTGCCGTGACACCACTGATCCTGTTGCGCCACAGTGGGAACTCCCATAGCATCATTGTAAGCAAATGTAATTCTATAGTGTGAAGTCGGGAAGAATCCCAGGCTGCATTCCAGTGCTCATGTTAATCAAAGTCGCTAGGATTCCCAGGGTGGATGCCTATCAGAATAGGGCTGTTCTGATTTCCAGGAAGAGTCTTATAACACATTAGCCTAAAATGTCCTTATTGTGATAAGTTTGGCTATTAGAAGAAAAATTATAAATGAAAGGCTGTCTTCTAGAGTCACTGCCCTGTCCCTGGAGGAAGGAGCCCTAAGTTAATGGGGAATGTTGAGTGGAAAGTGAAAAGACCCATTTGGTTTGGGGTGGGAGCCCTGCTGGACTCCCAGACTGAGTGTGGACGGTCCTCTAGGTGGGCCCTGTGGAGTGGTGGTAATGATTTCCTTTTTTGATTGTCCTTAGCCATGACATTTATTAAAAATATATTCCTGATTCACTGCGTTACCGTCTTAATTGCTTCAATTTCTCCAGATTCGGAACTTCCAATTCCGTTTTTAAGATTGCATGGATTCCTCCTCCAAAAGCAATGCAGTGCTTATGATAGAAAATTTTTGAAATAGAAGAATAGAATAGAAGAAAGTAAGAACCTCCCGATCCAGTCAATGTGAGATACCCATCTTAGAGTTTTTCCATAAGAAAAATTAACACCTAATGTTTTTTGGCCCCTCCCACAGCATGTGGAAATTCCTGGGCCAGGAATGCTTGAACCTGCCCCTCAGCAGTGACCCAAGCCTCCACAGTGATAATGCCAGATCCTTAACCCACTGAGCCACAAGGGAACTCCAAAATATGCTTAATTTTATTGGATGGAATACAATAGAAGGAAAAGAAAATAATATACTAAAAGCATTACTGAAATTCAGATAAATTTCTTCAAAAAGATAATATTGGTTTCTACAAAATTCTTCTAAAGTTTGTTTTGTGTGTGTGTGTGTGTTTTTGCCTTTTCTAGGGCCGCTTCCTGTGGCACATGGAGGTTCCCAGGCTAGGGGTCTAATCGGAGCTCTAGCCACCGGCCTATGCCAGAGCCACAGCAACACAGGATCCAAGCCACGTCTGCAACCTACACCACAGCTCATGGCAACGCTGGATCCTTAACCCACTGAGCAAGGCCACGGATGGAACCTCATGGTTCCTAGTTGGATTCGTTAACCACTGCACCACGATGGGAACTCCTACTAAAGTTTAAAATAATATGTGTGCGCCTTTTCTATTATGTTCTAGTTTATGCAAGGCAGTGGCTGAGATGGTGGGATAACTTATTCCCTGTGTAATTCTGTGGGTGAAACAGCCTTCATTCACATGGGAATTTGTGATTGTGTTCCTGGAACATGCATTTATAAGCTGATACCATCTACTAGAAGGTAGCTTTTCATATTTTTCCATCACTTAAAGATAGAGGGACGAATGAGGGAAGCCTGTTTCGCTTCCCTATTGGTCAGATGCCTAGTGGTTCAAACAGAACAAAACAAATCACCCTCATTCTCTAGACTCTTGGCTTTTGCCTAAATATGATTTATGAAACTGAAGCATTGCTAATCTTGAACAAATACCCGAGGGGTATGATTTTCAAACACTCTTAATACCTTCGACAATAGAGCATCACCAAACACTTACTCTTAAGTGTTTCTTGCTCTTTCTTGCAAAGGACTGTCAGCAAAATGGATAATTTAAAAGTAGAGTGGTCCAAAAAAGAGCGAAATAGTTTCTTATTTCAAAAAAGTCACCATTAGCCACGTTTCTTTTCTCTAAGGGAAGGATGTAGGTGAAAGCATTTTACATGCGTGTTTACTTTTCATAAGCTTCCTAAGTGCCAACCTAAATCGAATTCTTATAAATGCCCCTGTTTTGAAATCCAGATCATTCTCAAAATTAATTATTAAAATATAATTTCTTGGTTTTGATGGAAAATTCATTCTATCACTTTGATGACAGGGATTTTAAAAATTATCTAAGAAAGCCTGATCTTTCGAACAACACTTAACAGGTGCTTTAGGCCTTCCCTTTACTTTTTTTTTTGGCTGTGCCTGCAAAAATTCCCAGGCCAGGGATTGACCCCGAGATCTGAGCCACAGCAGTGACAACGCTGGATCCTTAACCCGCTACACCACAGGGGAACTCCATTCCTCCCTTTTTTCTTTGTATTCATGTGTGAAATTGCTTTTATTTTATATGTACTGTTTAAACATACTCACGAGATGCCAGCCACTTAACATACCATTTCGTGTTCAGTTCTCACAAACCGCCACAAGGTTGGACAATGTTAATTAAGAGGCCCAAAGTCACACCTGCCAGTGAGGGGCAAGACTTATTCCCATCCAGCCCTAAATCCTGTGGCCCAATCAAGAGCCCCAAAGCTGTGCCAGGACTTACCTGGTGACCTACCTGTAGCTGTGCGTTGACATCCTAACTTTCTTAGTTGAAAATGAGAACACCATTCAGTGTTTGGGGTTTTTACAAGGAGCAGTTGGTTAGAAATGACATTATGCTGAACGTCTTTTTTTTTTTGTTCCTCAAATCTTTCCCAGGGAAGCTGGGGTGCAGTTCTCCGGGCATCCATGGTCATAGTCTCATTGCAGAAGACGTGAGTCTCCTTGCTGCAGCTCTGCGGATTCAGGTTTGTCTGAAACAGAACTTTTTGTTTGTTTTTTTTGTCTTTTTGCCTTTTCTTGAGCTGCTCCCGTGGCATATGGACAGTCCCAGGCTAGGGGTCTAATCAGAGCCCCTGCTGCTGGCCTATGCCAGAGCCACAGCAACACGATCTGAGCCGCGTCTGTGACCAGGGATCGAACCCTCAACCTTATGGTTTCTAGTCGGATTCGTTAACCACTGTGCCTTGATGGGAATGCCAGTCTGACGCAGAATTTTGGAGTTTGGAGTTTGATGAAGTCCCAGGATGTCATGTAATTCTCACAACAGTCCTGTAGTGTTATTCCCATTTTATGGATGGGAAAATGGAAACTTGGGAAAATTAAATTTGATTACATGGCAAGTGCAGGGCAGAGACCCAAATCAGGTCTGCTATTTAATCATCTATGGCTGTGTAGTCAGTTCCCCCCCCCCAGATTTGGCAGCTTAACACAACATCTTATCAGAGATAATAAATGGGTCTGAGATTTGGCAGCAGCTTAGCCAGACAGGTTTGGCTGAAATCAGGATGTCGGTTGGGGCTGTAGCCATCTGAAGGCTTAACTGGGGCCGGAGGAGCCACATCCAGGATGGCTCTTGGCATGTGGTGTTTAATTCCTCAGTGGCTCTTGGCAGGATGCCTTAGTTCCTCATCAGGTGGGTTTCTCGGTGGGGCTGCTCACCTTGGGGCACCTGACTTCCCCAGAATGAGGGATTAGAGGAGAGAGCAAGGAGGAAGCTACCGTAGGTTTTAGGGCCTCGTCTCCAGAGTCCCACGCATCACGGCTTCTTTTCTGCCGCTTTGCTGGAAGTGAGCCGCCCAGTCTAGTTCAGTATCCAGAAGAAGGGAGTTGGCTTACCTCTTGAAGACAGGAATATTACAGGAGCTATGGACAGCTTGTCAACCACCACCGTCTATGTGACCTAAAGCCCCAGATCCCCAGCTCTCTGCTGCATAAGCTGTGCCTTCTCAAGCTTATGGTGATGGAGCCGCCAGCAGAGGCACTCAGTAGCAGTAGAGAAACCTGAGCCTCTAATTCCTGCCACAGTAGAATTAAGCAGAAGCAGGTTTTAGTACACTTCTTTTTTTTTTTCCTTTCTTTCTTTTTTGGCCATACCCACGGTATGTGGAAGTTCCCAGGCCAGGAGTTGAACCAGCACCACAGCTATAGCAATACAGGATCCTTAACCCACTGCACCACAAAGGAACTTTTCCCCTTCTTCCTCCCTCCCTTTCTTGCCTCCCTCCCTCCCTCGACTCCCTCCCTCCCTTCTTTCTTTTTAGGGCCTCACCCCCAGCATATGGAAGTTCCCAGGCTAGGGGTCGAATTGGAGCTATAACTGCAGGCCTACACAGCCACAGCAACACCGGATCCTTAACCCACTGAGCAAGGCCAGGGATCGAACCCGCATCCTCATGGTTCCCAGTAGGATCCATTAACCACTGAGCCACAGTGGAAACTCTCTGAATCTGTGTGCTTGATGCCTTTAGTCAATACAAACTATTTTAATAGTGTTTATCTCTCACATTTTCTTAAGGAAAACGTGCATATTTCATTTTGTGTGAATGAAATTATTCCTGCTGTTCATTTGGATTACTGTGCAACTTTGACTCCTTTTCATGACATACTATCCCTGAGCCATAGTTTCATAGTTTAGATACAGATGCATAAACCATCAGGTTTCACTTTTCTCCCGTGCTTTCCTTTCCACCCACTTGAAGAACATGGTTGGAAGCGGAAGGAGATGGCTCCGCGAGCAGCAGTACCGCAGGTGGAAACTTCACTGCTTGAAACTTCAGCCTCTGTCCCCCGTTCCAAGGTACCTGGGTGATGTGTTCATACTGATGTGAGCTCACGCAAGGGCCTTCAATAGCCAAAGTCATTTCTTGGGTGGGAGCACGACTCCCATGTGGTACGGCTTCAATGGTGGATACTTTTCTCTCATCAAATTGCGGTACTGTTTCTCCTATCGTTCAGTTCCTCTGAGATTAATAATGAACCTGTTCCTCATATTCTATCGATTCTAAAATGTAGCGGGTTTTGGGGTTTTGATTTGCTTTTGGGGGGTTTTTGACTTGAAAACCAGGGTGCACCTTCCTAGCGATAATGTATCATCTACGCAATGGCAGTATTTCTTCTTAAAATGATAGTTATCTTAGATTTGACAAAATACGGTAAAACAATATTTGAAATCTGTTTGTCAGTGTTAGGAAAGCCCAACGCACAGGTCAGCCTGGCCTTAAGGGCCTTGTAGGTTTCTCCTCTGGGGGGTAAATAAATGACCAGCCACCGTGGGAACGGAGCTCAGCTTTCCTGAGAGCCCCGTGGTATCTGCTCTCTGATGGGACCGTGCGTGAGAGTCCAGATGGAGAGGTGCTTTGGCGTGGTCGTTAATGAAGTGTAAGCTGCATATTCTCTCTGTACAAATTCGGAAGTGCAAGCGGCAGGACCTAGTCCCAGCATGTGATTTGAGAACAGTTCGTTAGATCAGATCCCGGAGCCAGCCAAATGCCTTTTCCAGCCTCATACTGAATCCCCCACGGCCGCCCCTCCTGCAAGTGAATTGGCCCGAGCCAGTTCCTGCAGGGTCTGCAGAAGGCCAGGGCTCGCTCAGGTGATTCTGTCTGCCAGCAGGAAATACACAGAGTGATGGGGAGAACACCTCCAGGAATTGACTCGCTTTTCCACTTCATAACAAGTTGGTTTTCAGCCTTGACCTGTGTGTGTTTGGGCCAGAGCCGAACGCCGTGGTTCGGTTACCCCTCACGCAGACTAAACGTTTTAGTCATCTTCAGAGTTCATTAATACATAAATTCCAAGGAATGTGTTTTGTAACATCATTCCTGTAGTTGTGCAATGCTATTTCATAGATAAAATAATTCTTGAAGTTTCTTCTGACCTTCATTTTTAAAAATAAATGAGTAAATTCTGCTTACACAGAGCTGAAAAAAATACTCAGTTGGACGATGCCAAATTGTGTACCAAGGTCTTTGTACAAATCAAAATAAATTCCACTTGGGGGAAAAACCCTTCCATTGCTTAACCAAATTTGACTTCTCAAGCCACAGGGGAGAGAAAGGCAGGCTGAGTCGCTTATAAATCACTCCAAAAATCAAAATGATGTCACCATCCCTTTTCAGCTAGGGAAGAGAAAATCTTGGAGATTCTCCAAGTGTAGGTTCTTCAATTTAGGAGCTTATGGGAGGAGAGACACAGAGAGGGGAAAAAAAGGTATAGCGAGGAAGGCAAAGTGAAAGTGGGAGCATGGACAGCGAAGGGGGGACAGAGACTCAGAAAGCAAGATGCAGGTGGGCCTGGGGAAGGGGTTACCTGGCTGCACGCTCAGGGCTCTGACCGCCTCCGAGCTCCCCACTCTAGTGCGCTTTAGAGAAGTCCCACTCTAGTGGCAGTAGAGTGACTCTTGTTACCTCTTGCATCAAGGGTCACGGAGGAGAACCTAGCATATAGGAAGACTGAGAGTAGATTGTAGCAGCAGGAAAAAAAAAAAAAAAAATAGAGCAGGGAGCCTCCTGCCCGTGGAGACCCCTGTGCTCCAAAATGAGGGTTCCAGGAAACTGCCCTATTATCAGATATCAGCCCTCAAGACCAAGTCTTTGATGGATGGGCCGAACCCCCAGTCAGAGAAGCAGCTGAGCTCAGTAGCCCCCAAAGGCCCTGAGAAGCTCTGCACCTGCTGATGTTCACCTCCTGTAAGACGAGCAGCAGGGTGCACCACTTGCCAGAAAAAATCGAATAGCTCAGTTGTTTGCCCAGCGACACTCTGGGGTTCCTAAAATTTCCTGTGTCTGAAGTGGAGCCTTGGGCACCAGCTCCATTTACCGACAGTTATGTAATGAAGGAAATACTTTGAAATATGATTTTGGACTTGAGCGAGGGAAGAGCGATGGAAAGGATGGACACAGATAAAACAAAAAGAACATTTCCACATTTTCGAATTGCCAAGAGACACATGTGGCTAGTCCAGTCAGAAAGCATTATGCAATAGCCCATCTCTCTATCCCTGCTTAGCGAATCCAGCGATGACCTGTAGGAAAGTGTTGTGTTTGTTCTATCATGGAGTTATCTTGGGGTGGCGGTCGGGCACAGTGATGCCTACCGTCACCTCTCCTACGGCACAGGTGTGTCCTTGTACCTGGACAGAATTCTGAGGACCTGTAGGAGTTTTGAAGAGCTGCTTCTCTATCGCAAGCAACGTATCATTTTTCTCATGCACTTTAATTGTTAGCAGTTGTGCTTAATCCTACTTTGGGGGAAAAAAAGGACCACAAAGCCATTTGATTTCATCGTTGGCATGGCCTAGGGCTGTTTTCCACTCTAGCAGCGACCACCTAAGCCGAGCCGACTCTCATACCTCTTATGTTTTCCCCACCCAGTGATATTGAGATTTCAAGAGCACAGACTCCAAAAGCCGTGGATGTCCTTGCCAAGGAGATAGGATTGCTTGAGGATGAAATTGAAATCTACGGCAGAAGCAAAGCCAAAGTACGTCTGTCCCTGCTGGAGAGGTTAAAGGATCAAGCAGATGGAAAATACGTCTTAGTTGCTGGGTAAGACTACTTTTAAAGTCAATTTTGCTAAGAAGACATGTTTATAGAACTCTCTTTCCTATTTACATCTGTCGCCACACCCCTCGTATCCATCCTCTTCTCCAAGTTGGCATCACCTTGTCCCTTTCAGTTGACATTCCTTCATCTGACATGAGGTGGGTTTGTATTTTCAGGGCAAAACGGATGAGTCTCCTCCACAGAGTCAAGTGTAACGAGTTCCTAACCTTGCACTTGGGCTTTTTGTTTCTTATATTGTGTTTTGATCAACCTGGTTCCACCTTGGATGTTTGGTTTTGTTTTTCATGATAAAAATCAAATTAAGACTGGAGTTCCCATTGTGGCTCAGTGGTTAACGAATCCGACTAGGAACCATGAGGTTGCGGGTTCGATCCCTGGCCTCGATTGGTGGGTTAAGGATCCGGCATTGCTGTGAGCTGTGGTATAGGTCGCAGATGCTGCTTGGATCCCTTGTTGCTGTGGCTGTGGTGTAGGCCGGCAGCTACAGCTCCTATTTGACCCCTAACCTGGGAAACCTCCACATGCCACAGGAGTGGCCCTAGAAAAGGCAAAAAGACAAAAAAAAAAAAAATTAAATTAAGACTTTAAAGTGAAATATTTTGAGCTGAGCATGGACTTTTTTGGTGTTCTCCTTAAAATAACATTGAGAAATGAACAGATAATTGGGTGAAACTTAGGCTTTTTGATGACTCTTCTTAATATTTATGAATTTTCATGACAAAAACTCATTTCGTTCTTGCCTTATAGAATTGATGTTGGGCATTCACAGTTGTATTGCTCCTTTTATAAAAGGCATGGTTTTTGTAAAAAGGAGTGTTTGCTCTGCCTCTTTTTAAAAAAGAAATATAGTCACCAGCTGAAAAAAAGATAGAAAGCTAGGGATTTCAAATATTTATTTAATGTGATCTGGGGGCACAGCAGGAGACCATATAAATTCCTTTGTCTTGAAGTGTCATTGCATTGACTTACTAGTGATCTACGGGCCAAGGCTTGGGGCACAAAACCCTATTTGTAAATAGGCAGAGACATTTTTCTTTAACTGGACTTGGCTCATAGTTAACCTCATTTTAACAAGGCTAGTTATTCATGTAAGTGCCTTATTTCTTTTTCTGGTTATAAAAATCTAGCCTCCTTGGAAAACTATTCCAAAAAATACAGAACCGATAAACAAAGCATAAACGACTGTTAACATTGAGACTATCTGGATATCGTGTGTCATAAATGAGATCACCTTACACATGCTGTTCTGTAAGCAACTTGATTCTTAGCAATATGTTGGATAACTGGCTCCATGTGAGTCAGGATAGAGCTGTGTTGTCATTTTGCATGACTACGTAATGTTCCTCGGCTCACATCCCAGATTCGTCCCATGTGCTGGGGGGTGGAGCTGGGGGTGGGTGCGGTGGTCAACAGGCCTAGGATGAGGGTGGATTCCCATCTGACACGTCTTTCCAGTGCTGAGAAGCATGGTGTGGCTCAGCCATTGATAGTTGAGCTTGCTTCTGATTTTTCAAGTGTGTTGAGGTAGAAAAGGTTTGAAGATATCGTGAAGCTGTCCCACGATTTATTCATCTGATTCTGCATTGATGGGCTCTTAAATTGTTTCCTCATTTTGGTCACTATGAACAGCACTGAAATTAACAACTGTAGGCATGCGTGTCAGTGCATTTATCCAAAGATCTCCTTAGGAAAAATCCTTAGAGGTGAATTCAATTTTTCTTTCCTACAAATGAAGGGAAAACTACAAAGCCAGATAGCATCCATAATATCACCTCTTTATTTTTATTTTCTCCTCCCTCTCCTCTCCCTCTCTTCCTCCATCTCTTCTTTCTCCATCTCCTGTTACCATTTTCTAAGAGGAATGGGCAGGAGTTCCCATCTTGGCTCAGTGGTTAATGAATCTGACTAGGAACCATGAGGTTGTGGGTTCGATCCCTGGCCTCACTCAGTGGGTTAAGGATCTGGCGTTGCCCTGATCTGTGGTGTAGGTCATAGATGCGGCTCGGATCCCGAGTTGCTGTGGCTCTGGCGTAGACTGGTCGCTACAGCTCTGATTAGACCCCCAGCCTGGGAACCTCCATATGCCGAAGGTGCGACCCCAGAAAGACCAAAAATAAAAACTAAAAATAAGAGGAATGGGCAGCTTGAGTGTTTGGTGACCATATGTTGAAGGAATTCATACCTTGATGCAGCACCTTGGTTGCCTGTGGCTTGAATCTCCCCCAAACTTCCAGACTCCTGACAGCTGGATTCCCAGTCCTCCTGGGATCCTTTTCAACCTGGGAACCCAACCCTGATCTCCCCAAAACAGAGCTGCAGGAAACCTCTTCACTGAGGGAGAGTCTGGCCCCATCAGGGCAGATCTGGGAGAGGAGCTGGCTGACGTGTGGAACTGGCTACTTGTGTGGACTCCTGGATCCCAAAAGCTTGGAGCAAACATCTAGTCAGTGTTGCTTTTCTGGAAGTGCGCTTGACACAAGTCTGTTTACAGTGAATAAATGAACTCTTGGACATGAGGAACTTAAAAAGCAAATTTAGCATCTTATCCACAGATGTGCCTCCCTTCTGCCAGGTTTTCCTTGAGCTTGCTAGTGAGTTGGCTGGTTTTCTCCCCTCCTTGAGGATAGGCAGACCGAGGAATCCTTGGGAGGGAGTGCTCTCAGGTTACCAAGGACAAACCACGCAGGGATGTTCCTATGGAGTGGCTGGGATTTACTGTTTTGAGCTTATCAGTTTGGGAAATGAAAGCACAAATCTAGACATGGCCCAGCCCTTCTCGGGAATGCAGAATTGACACTTCTAAAACAAAACCTCTGGTCATATTTATATCAGACTCCTAACCTGAATGTTGCTGTCCAGGCCTGGCCTCTAGCCACGTGCTGGAAAGTGACCACCAGCACGGCTGCCCAGGATTGCCAGCCCACTAGAACTTCATTCTACACTGTCCCTTTTTTTTTTAGGGCCACACCTGTGGCATATGGAGGTTCCCAGGCTAGGGGTCGAATCAGAGCTATAGCCGCCAGCCTACATCATAGCCACAGCACCGTCAGAACTGAGCCACGTCTTCGCCGTACACCACAGCTCACAGCAACACTGGATCCTTAACCCACTGAGTGAGGCCAGGGATCGAACCGGCATCCTCAGGGATACTAGTCAGATTCGTTTCTGCTGAGCCACAACAGGAACTCCTACACTGTCCCTTTGTATGTGGAACTGAGCTAAAGGGATTGGGCTGCCATGGTGTACATAGAAGTGAGAATTAAACCTGAATTCTCAAATACAGATTGAACCCCAAGAGATCAACAGTTCTTTTTCTGAGATTGTGGTGTAAGTTCCCTTACAGAATGAAGCCCTCTGAAGAAACAAATATCAAATTGGGTCTTTTCAACTGCTTTGGAAAAATAAGCTGTGGGGGATTTTGAGATATATGTGCATCTGTTGCTGAGCTTGAAGGTTTTTAGAAAAGATAAAACCACGCTGTATTCTGAGAGGAACCATCTCCCCTCACCAACACAACAAGAGATTTTTTTTAAAATATTTTTTGATAGGTGGATGTTTGAGATCAGTGTAAAACCGCAAGGCAGCATCCTGATTGGAGTTCCCGTTGTGGCTCAGTGGTTAACGAGTCCGACTAAGAACCGTGAGGTTGAGGGTTCAATCCCTGGCCTTGCTCAGTGGATTAAGGATCCAGCGTTGCTGTGAGCTGTGGTGTAGGTCACAGACGCGGCTTGGATTCCGCCTTGTTGTGGCTCTGGTGTGGGCTGGTGGCTACAGCTCTGATTAGACCCCTAGCCTGGGAATTCCATGTGCCGCAGGAACAGCCCTAGAAAAAGCAAAAAGACAAAAAAAAAAAAAAACAAAACCCCACAAGGCAGTCATTTTATGTTTACTTTTTGTCTTTTTAGGGCCACACCCACAGCATGTGGAGGTTCCCAGGCTAGGGGTCAAATCAGAGCTGTAGACACCGGCCTACACCACAGCCACAGCCACGCGGGATCCGAGCCATGTCTTCAACTTACACCGCACACAGCTCAAGGCAGCTCAGGTCCTTAACCCACTGAGCGAGGCCAGGGATTGAACCTGCATCCTCATGAATACTGGTCGGGTTCGTTAACCCGAGCTGAGCCATGGTGGGAACTTATAATCTAAAATGAAAACTTCATTTGAAATAAAATCATCTTTAGTTTTGCTCACGTTAATTATAGAAAAGTGATGTTATCAAGCCATTTGCAGCTTCTTTAGAAAAATTATTTACTCCATGAAGTGGAGAACTTTCTTACCTTTTTCAAGAACGTTTTTAAATTCTGAAAATGATATTGGCTCAATGGATAAAAATGTAGCACAAAGAAAAGTAAAAAGACTGAGAAAACTGGAGTTCCCGTCGTGGCTCAGTGGTAACGAATTCTACTAGTATCCATGAGGTCGTGGGGGTTTGATTTGTGGCCTTGCTCACGTGGCTTGAGGATCTGGCCTGGCCGTGGCTGGAAGCTACATCTCCGATTTAACCCTTAGCCTGGGAACTTCTATATGCTACAGGTGCAGCCCAAAAAAGCCCCTTCCCTCCAAAAAGGAGAAACCGAATGTTTCATTACTAAGAACTCTAAAAAAATTGTCTATTTCCTTCCAGAACTTTATCCCTGCATCTGTCCTTTTTACACATTGAAATTATTACAATAAATACCATTTTGGGTCCTGCTTTTATCCCGAAATACTATAACCTAAGTCTTCTCTCATGCTTTAGAAGAATTCAGATACCCAAGTGATTTTTCAGTAAACCTAAATAACAATATATTTGTTATTGAGCATTGGAATTTATGTGTGTGTGTGTGTGTGTATATATATATATATATATATATATATATATATATAATTTAAATATATCACCAGGGGCATCACAATATTAAATGATGGGATTTAAAAATATTATCCTGTTAATAACCCCATTGCAGAACAGACTAATTCATTTTCAAAAGCTGTCCTTCCAGCATTAGAATTTCTTAGTCCGTCAGAATCATCTGTATTTCATCAGCTCCACTTTGCTTGGTATTTACACCTACACATCACTTTATTTGCTCTGCCTGACAAAATGAAAAGTATTGGGAATTGCTCAGGGAAATATGCCAAAAGAATCTTAGGGGCTCTTGAGTTTTGCATATTTTCCCAGTTATACTAATGAAAAGGAATTTGTTTGAGAACTTGACGCGGAGTGCAGCTGCAGGCCACTGCGAGCGTATGCAGGATGGGTCTCCCCCAGCCCGGCCCTGATTTCCACGCACAGGTTTTGAGAATATTGTTAATCAGCTATAATTAAAAAATTAAAAAGAATAACAGGGAGTTCCCATGGTGGCGCAGCGGAAACAATCTGACTCGCACCCATGAGGATGAAGGTTCGATCCCTGGCCTCGCTCAGTGGGTCCAGGATCCGGCGTTGCCGTGAGCTGTGGTGTAGGTCACAGACGCGGCTCGGATCCTGTGTTGCTGTGGCTCTGGCGTAGGCCAGCAGCTACAGCTCCAATTCGACCCCTAGCCTGGGAACCTCCATGTGCCAAAGGTTAGGACCTAAAAAGACAAAAAAGAAAAAAAAAGGGGGGGGATAACAAAAAACAAAAGATTTTAGAGCTATTTTAAAAAAGAGAGAATTCTCTGAGTCACTTGGACTAGCAGTTTAAAAAAAAAAAAGCCCAAATGTAAAGTCTGTGAATAGACTGAAGGTCACATTAAAGAAAAATTAACTATTCACATCACTATTTTTCCTTCTGTGGAGTGCCAAATATTTTATTTTTACTTATTTATTTATTTTTTGCCTTTTCTAGGGCCGCTCCCGCAGCAAATGGAGGTTCCCAGGCTAGGGGTCGAATTGGAGCTGTGGCTCTACCCCAGAGCCACAGCAACACGGGATCCAAGCCTCGTGTGCAACCTACACCACAGCTCACGGCAACGCCGGATCGTTAACCCACTGAGCAAGGCCAGGGATCGAACCCGCAACCTCATGGTTCCTAGTCGGATTCGTTAACCACTGCGCCACAACGGGAACTCCCTATTTTTATTTATTTTTTAAATATTTCAAATTATCTTGATCCGTGAAAAAGTAACTTTTATTGATGTTTCTAAGATTTTGATTTTCAGCTTCGAGTAGCTGTTTAAATATCTTGTGAATTTTTCTTCCATTTGCATTCCTTGCAGGACAGAACAAAGGCATTTTGAAGCTGGCAGGGCCTTTGAACTGTTTGCCTCAAAGTGTGATGGAGAACACAACCAAGTCCACTGTGGTTATTCATTTTTGTCGTTAGGTTTAAAAAGGTTTTAAAAAGCTTCCTAAATCCTGCAGGTGCCTGGGATAAGTGATATATATTCATATGGTTTATGAAGCAAAGAGGCTTAGAGGTCACGGTTAGACCCATGGCGAGTGGCAATAGTACTGTCCAACAGGATTCTAGATTTTGAAAATGAATCCCAGTTTTGTGGCTTCTCTTTGCATAAGCAGTCTCTCTGACCTTTGAGTCAGTGGTAAGCTTCTTTTAGTGCATGTGCAAATTGGCACAGTATTTGAATACATTTTTACTGTAGTTGATAATAAATAATGTTTGTCTCAGAAAAGGTGTCATTCCTTTTCCTGACATTTTATGCTCCTCTGGGCAAGGACAGGTGACAGAAATACAGTGGGAAAAGCCCTTCGCTTGGAGTAATAATGGCTTCTGAAAAGTTAGATAATAAGCATGAAATGAGTGCTGTGGAAAATCGGAGGGAACAGATAAATCTGCTGGGAGAAGATGAGGAAGATAATGAACCAAAACCATAGTTTCAGCTCCATAAACTCCAAGTTCTTTTTCTACAGAAAACAAAATCAGATTAGCATGGTACTTATCCAGAGTTTCCATTGTGGCGCAGTATAAGCAAACCCAACTAGTATCCATGAGGACATGGGGTTCGATCCCTGGCCTCGATCAGTGGGTTAAGGATCCAGTGTTGCCGTGGGCTGTGGTGTATGTCGCAGACACGGCTCAGATCCCGCATTGCTGTGGCTGTGGTGTAGGCTGACAGCTACAGCTCCATTTCGACCCCTAGCCTGGAAACTTCCATATGTCACTGGTGCGACCCTAAAAAAAAAGAAAAAAAATGATGGTGCTTATCCCTTCCTAAGGCAACTGGATACTTTGGAATCTGAGCTAAGGATACTGGGACAACAATTACATCAAATTTCGATGCCAAATGTAGGAATGAGATGAAATAAAACTTCTCATTGTAGCTCTCCTTTGATTGCTCGCAATAAATACTTCCTGCTTTCTGATTTTCCTGAAGTGTATTCGTTGGCCGAACGCTCAGCAGTGCTGTGTTTCTAATTAAGAGTTGGATGCTTAGCTGAAGTTTTCAAGAGGTCATCTCTGGGCGTGTCTGCTTTTGGCTGTCTCTCGCAGCGATGCAAGGGTATCCTTGGGGATGAAAATGCAATCCTTCATGTGACACATTGAAGCGAAGCCTCCGTTCCTTTGCAAGCAGTGCCGGGCAGTACATCCTCAGTCTCCCCGACGCTGGACCTGCATCTTCCTTGCCGAAGATTGCGATGCCTGCGGCTTTTAGTTGGAGGTGTGCTTCACCGAGCAGAGTTCTGATGGCCACTCCAGCTTCTACACACCCCCCTCCTCGCCCCCCAGTGACCTTGTTACCAAATCCAGCGACCTTAATACTGCTCTGTCTTAGTTTCCTTTTTTTTTTTTTTTTTTTTTTTGTCTTTTTAGGGCCTCATCCACGGTATATGAAAGTTCCTGGGCCAGGGGTCAAATCAGACCTGTAACCGCAGGCCTACGTACGCCACAGCCACAGCAAGGCAGGATCCTTAACCCACGGAGCAAGGCCAGGGATCAAACCCACATCCTCAGGGATACCAGTCCGGTTCGTTACTGCTGAGCCATGACGGGAACGCCTGTCTTAGTTTCGTTTTGCTCTCTACTTTCAACTCTTCCCTAAGAGACACTGTTCCTAACCATTCTGTCCTTGTCCCTTTTTGTCCTCTGCTCAAGCTCACTGTCTGATCTCCCCCGTTCCCACCCTTGAAAGGACTCATCAGTATCGTTAACAGTTCCCATCCACGGAAATCATCTAGTGACGTCAGAGGACTTGGCCTGGGTTGGAGTTCCAGCTCTACTACTTCCTGTGGGGCCTGGGGCAAGTTTCTTAAAACCCCTGCATCTCAGGGTCCTCGTCTCTCAAATGCTGATGAAAGTTAAGCCACTAAATATGGAGCACAGAACCTAGCATATGAACTACCCCAAACCCACGCTCGCTTTTACCTGGCCTGGGCTTATTCTTTTGTCGGTGTCAGCTTAGCTGTTACTTCCTCCAGGACGCCTTCCCTGATGCCCCAAGTCTAATTAGATCATCCTTCCACGTGCTCTCATAATGCAGTCCAATTGCCTCGTTTCCCCTCTCCGTGTTTCTCCTGTTCATTGTCACTCCGATTTCTCTCTGCACAGCTCCCATCAGCCATAAGCTCTGGGCGGTCAGCAGTGGAGTCCAGCGTGGCTCTCATTGTGGTCCCATGCTCTAGTTGCCTGGGCATGGTGGGACTTCATACATCTTTGCTGAAAGAATGATTGATTGTATTGCTCTGGGGGTCTGATAGTTTGTGGTCCCATGGCTGGGTTTTGTAGATCAGAAAACTCTGTCGTCAGTTTTATTGTGGTTGAGTATCCTAGACAATCTGGCTCACACCATCTAACTCATCAAAGGGCAAATCATAAGCCAAATAAGTTTTTAAAACTTGTAGCAATGGTTAGATTACGCTAAGGAGCAATTTCCTGGGTTCTTTCTTGGGAATGTGATGCATACCTGTCTCATTACTCAATACTATGATGTTTTGTGTCTGTGTTTTGAATCTGATGCTTTGTTGTGTGGGTGTGTGGTCAGCCAAGGCCCTAGAACAGCATCTCCTCAGTGCTCTTAGGACCTGAGGACTTTCCAAGTATTTGAGGAGCTGTTGCATGGGAACAAGCCGCACAAACTCCATTCCTGGTCTGTCTTGACATGGCCTTTAAGGTCTCAGGGAAGAGGCTTGTTTGACAGAGTTGTACTTGATTCGTGGCTGAAGCTTCAAATGGAAAATATGAGATCTTTGTTTTGCTTGTTTGTGTATGTCTTTGTGTTGTGTATGCATGGCATTGCCAAAATACATTCATAAAAGAACTCTAATTAATTGACCTAAAGGAAATTCAGCACTTACATTCTCAAAATACCTAAAGTAAATTAATTTTTGGTTCATGTGAACTACAAAACGTTGAGTATTCGATATTCATTATTAGCTGTTAATATTAAAGTTTGTTGATCTAATGTAGACATGTCTTTAGAGTCATCACCATTAAGTATGTTACCTTATTGTATTATATTACCTTATTGTATTATAATACCTTATTGTAGGAGGCTACAGAAATGCATTTATCTCCTTTTTAGGACAAAGAACTTGTCTAACTGTACAATTTATCAGGGAACGAATGGGCCATTCTGGAGGTGACGAGCCTCTAACACGGCTTGTCTTCCGACATGGTGGGACAAGCCACGGATGCTGATACTAGAAGGAGACGGATAAATGGGGAAGTTAGGGTCCCTTCTAATTGAGAGTCTGGCCATGCCTTGCCACACATGCACCCTTGACTTAGGCCTGGTGCCCACATAATGCCCCCAGTAAACCGCCCCAGAAGAGCAAATGCCAAATTATCCATCAGCAAAAAATGACATCGGCTGAATTATTTAAATCGTTTTGACGGATGAGTTGATGCTCTTTGTGGAAGTTGATAATATGATTGGCACTCCTGCTGGCTTCACTTTGCTTTCCTGGGTCTCTTGGTAAAGAGGTGGTTTACTGTAGCATAAGCATAGTCTGTGTGATGTGAGTAGACGATGAAGGCCCAAGAAAATGGAATGATTCAGTGCATTTTGGAGTGGCCTGGTCTCAACCAGTCTCTTCCAGTTTGGTTCTTGTACCAGAGATTGATTTTGCATAGGTTGTCTGGGAAATACTATTAAACTTACCTTTTTTCCCTCCCAAATCAGGATCACACCCACCCCTCTCGGAGAAGGGAAAAGTACAGTTACCATCGGGCTTGTGCAGGCGATGACTGCCCACCTCAACGTCAACTCCTTTGCCTGTCTGAGGCAGCCGTCTCAAGGACCGACTTTCGGAGTTAAAGGTAGTTGATTTAGCAATAGTTTCGTTTGCAGAGCAAAATTTAGGGAGGAGAAAAGTAATTTAGGAACTCCCATTGTGGCTCAGTGGGTTAAGAACACGACATAGCATCAGGACGCAGGTTCAGGCCCTGGCCTCAGTGGGTTAAGGATCTGGTGCTGCCATGAGCTGCGGCGCAGGTCGCAGATGCGGCTCAGATGTGGCTGCAGTGCAGGCCTGCAGCTGCAGCTCCGCTTTGACCCCTTGCCTGGGAACTTCCATAATATGCCTCAGGTGCGGCCCTAAAAAGAAAAAAAGAAAGAAAAGTTTTTAAAAGAGCCTCATCGACAAAAGCGGAGTTAAACCTTATCAGGGGAACTGGTACATTGCATCCCCAGCCCCGCCCTGCACACTCAGGAGGTGGTGGTTTTTCCGAGCTAAGCCTCCCACGAGGGAGCTGCGGGAGCCCCTCTCAGGAAGCCATTGCCTTGGTTCCCTTCAGTGGCCGGGCTCTTGCTCAGGAGTCCAGCCTGGAGCAGCAGCTTTCCTTTTAATCAGTGTCTTCTTTGCTGAGCGGTTGGGAAACTCTGCCCTTCCTAGTGGGGTTTTGTCCTCCCAGCCAAGGTAAAAACGTCTTTCCATGCAAACACTTAGAGACTCTTTGGGTCTGCCCCCAAGCCTCCTCTCTTTGGGAGTTGCCATGTGGGCCCTAAGGAGCCCTGGAAACGGGCTGAGGGCAGCGAGGCGTGATCAGGTGCCTCTTTGGCTGTGGTTGGGCTGACATCTGGCAGCCCCACACCCGCTAGGCTTTCTTCATTGATTTACCATGAATCATTCTTCAGGTCACTTTATAACAGCATTTATGGCTTCAATTACTGCTTGTTCTCAGTACTTTGTGGGTTTTAGCAATATTATATTTATATTACTGTTAGAAATATTAATAACTGCTAACTTTAAGTACTCTTAGAATGTCATACGTTATGTAGTGCAGTGCCCACTAGACTCGCACCAGAAGGCTGAGGTTTAGTGACTATGTCTCTTACCGCTGTGTGACCTCTAGCCAGTCATAACCTCTCTGGGCCACATGTGTAAAAGTGTAAAAGGCTTCCGTATAGTGTCAGGCTTACTAGCTTCATGTGAGGACCAAACGAGATAGTATGTCTAAAGTAGGGTGAACTGGGAGTTCCCTACGTGGCTCAGCAGTTAACGATCCCAAATAGAATCCATGAGGATGTAGGTTCAATCCCCGGCCTCACTCAGTGCTTTAGAATCTGGCGTTGCTGTGGCTCTGGCATAGACTGGCAGCTGCAGCTCCGATTCGACCCCTAGCCTGGGAACATCCATATGCCACAGATACAGCCCTAAAAACCAAAAAAAAAGTAGGATGCACTATAAAATGATGTGGACACAAAAGGTATCTTTGTTTTAGGAAAGAGAAGTCTCGTTAATGGTATTTTGAGAGGTCAGCAGCATACAAATCATATATAACATTATTCAGAAGTTTATAGTGTGTTAGTCTCAGTTTATGGCAGCTTTTATTTAGCAACGATTTTTATGTACATTTTCGCTGAAGCATAGCCGCATAGATCTGATAGAGCTAATCAAGTACTCTCCTGTTTGCTGTAAGGGTATTTGCTATATTATACTTCTTTTTTTCGGCAAAGAAACCCAAAGTCCTTAAATTACATCGTGGGACAGAGTATGAGCTTTCTCCCCTTCTGTTCTGCTTCGAGAGACAGGTCTTGTTTGCCACTGCCTGTTGTTATTACATCTTGGTGGGTACACGCTCTTGGGCTTGGGGAGCTGTGTCTCTGGGGCTCCCGTGTAGCTGTACTTGGGAACTCGTCTCACGTGGTGTCTGCTCTGTTGTTCAGGAGGAGCTGCCGGTGGTGGATACGCCCAGGTCATCCCTATGGAAGAGGTAAGATTTCAGAGAGACACGTGTCATGTGTCCCTGTTTCCTTCCTGGAACCTTTTTTCTGTGCTCCTATAAATAGAGGCCCACAGCATTTTATCCTCCATCCCAAGGCCTAGAGGCTCTGAAAACCAGAAATGTTTGCATGAGGCAATTTGGGGGCAAAACCTGACAATTAGGTTCACTTACGGATTTGGTTGATGCCGCTTGGTGTAAATATTCATGTATTTTGCTGCAGAAATACAGATTTTGATAAATGGATGCTCACCTGGGCCCCCTTGGAATGTTTTACAGATAAATTGTATGTCTGTCACACTACCTTTCTAAATTCCACAAAAGTCTGAATCCCAAAGCCCATCTCAAGGGTTCTGGATGAGGGGAGGCAGACCTGTCCTGCCCAATTCCGGAAGTTGAGACTCTAGAATCTCATATGGTCGGCTGTCTGTATCCACAGGTCCTACATCATGTTTTGGCCAACTGCAGATCAGAAGTACTCAGTTAGAAAAAACTTCCAGAACATTTCAAAAAGTAAAACTTGAATTTACCACATATAGGCAACTGTGTACCTGATATTTACATTGTAGCAGGTATTATACTCGTCTAGAGATTATTTTAATGATACAGGAGGTTGTGTGTATGTGACATGCAGATACGATGGTATTTTAGATAGGGGACTCTGAGGGTCTGTGAGTTTTGGTATCTGCATGGGTCCTGAATCCCCCCGGAGTTACTGAGGGACAACCATAGCCCCAAAGAAAATGGTTAGAGTGCCAGTGGCGACAATTCTGGCTTCTTCAAGACCTCCTTTTGTATCCTGCATAACACTTCCTGGTCTCCTGGATTTAATCAGAGAACAGGTCCCACCAGTTCCACTCCCTGCATCAGCCTTTTTTTTTTTTATTTTTAGGGCCACACCCATGGCATATGGAAGTTCCCAGGCTAGGGGTTGAATCAGAGCTGTAGCTGCCATCCCATACCACAGCCACAGCGACGCCAGATTCAAGCAACGTCTGCGACCTACACCACAGCTCATTGCAATGTGGGATCTTTAATCCACTGAGCAAGGCCAGGGATTGAACCTGCGTCCTCATGGATGCCAGTCAAATTCGCTTTCAGTGAGCCATAACGGGAACTCCCAGCCTCTCTTCCTTTTTTTTTTTTTTTTTTTTTTTTTTGCATATTCAGGCTGAACCTGCAGCATATGGAGGTTCCCAGGCTAGGGGTCAAATTGGAGCTGCCCATCAATGGAACTCTGTTGCTTATTGGAAATTAAGTTTTTGGAGTTCCGGTGGTGGTGCAGCTCAGATCCTGCATTGCTGTGGCTGTGCTATAGCCCGGCAGATGTAGCTCCAATTAGACCTACAATTAGAACATCCATATGCCACGGGTACAGACCTAAAAAGAAAAAAAAAAAAATTAAGTTTTCAAAAGCTATACATGTATTCTTTGTATATTTGCATGTATTTGCATGTACTCTTTATAACTCTTTGCAAAAGTGAAAATTTGGAAACAACTTAAATATCCAGACATAGGAGACTAAAAAATTTTGGTACATCTGTGTGATTATATACAGCCCCTTAACTAACTCTACACAAATGAGATTATTACGTAATAATAAGTTTTTAAAAAGAAGTTCACAAATTACAAGCATGATGATTCTATAAATAATAATCATGTGTATGCATAAGATTAGAAGGAAAATAACAGAATTATAGGGTCGATGTATTTTTTTTTTTTTCTGTTTCTCAGTCAGTACACTGCGGTTGTGTTTTTTCTATTTCTCAGGCTTTCTGTCATATTTTGTAATCTCTTGCTACTGTTCGTCTTATTCCCTATATTCAAAAGTGCATTTGATATGCTACCATTTTCTTCATTACAAAACAGTGCATAAAAGTAAATGAAAACCAAAATAAGGAAACCAATCATTAAGTCCGTCAGAATTGTTTCACTCTTAACCTGAGAAAGGAAGAATTTGCAGTAGAAAGTCTGCTCCCATGTTCTTTGTTGTCAAACGTAAGACCTTGACAATGAAGTTCTGATTTAGGCTATTTGATGGATCTAACTCATTCTATGAATATGTAATTCAGGTCATGTTTTATTTATTCGAAAAGTCCTTGAATACTGGGATGATTGCTTGAAACAACTAGAAAGATGTTTTCATTTCATGTCTAGTTCAACCTTCACCTGACTGGAGACATTCACGCCATCACCGCTGCCAATAACTTGCTGGCCGCTGCCATTGACACAAGGATTTTGCATGAAAACACTCAAACAGATAAGGTGAGAAAGCCTCCTTGGTGGCTATTTTTGAGCATTTTATCCTGGGATTCCTGGATTCTTGAGTTTATGGAGAAAGTTTGGAGTCTATAAGTTCTCTGAATTTGTATTCAAAATTTTGTGATTCTTATGAACGTCCTTCTTTCTTAAGGAGAGAGGATCTATATACATTGGTCAAATTCTCAAGTGGGCTTAGGACACTGCCGAGTTTGGGGGAGAATTATGCTGGTTGCATTAATAATTCTTGGAGATGAGCCCTTAGTTTTAAAGGTTGTTGGAAGTTCCTACTGTGGGGCAATGAGAGTGGTGGCATCTTGGGAGCACTGGAATGGAATTCCCATTGTGGCTCAGTGGGTTACAAACCCAATTAGTATCCCTGAGGATGTGGTTTGATCCCTGGCCTTGCTCAGTGGGTTAAGTATCCAGCGTTGCTGTGGAGTAGTTCACAGACATGGCTTGGATCCGGCTTGGCTGTGGCTGTGGCTGGCAGCTACAGTTTTGATTCAACTCCTGGCCTGGAAACTTCCATATGCCGCAGGTGCGGCCTTAAAAAGCCAAAAAATAAAAAAATATATATTAAAAAAGGTAATTGGTAGACCAGTCTTTTCATTTTGCCCATAGATCTAATCTCTGGTCTATACTAAGGAGATTTGAGAGATTCCTTTTGAAGGTGCTAATGTTACATGCAGCTCTCCTAGATGCCCTGTTAAACAGACTCCGTTTGGGGGCTTCAAGTGTGTAAAATCTGAGAGGCAAACTACACACCTGAAGGGACAGACTACCAGGTACTAATTCCTCAGAGAAAGGATGTGGGTGAATGTGGGAATTTCTGGCACATTTTCAAGGGTCCTGACTTCTTCTAGTTAAACTCACTCCCTAGTGAGTTTTTAAAGCCAAATACCAAATACAGATATTGAGATAAATTTTAATTTGATAGTTACAAGGCTCTAGATCAAGAAGTATATTTTCATGCAAACTCTTTACAATGTGCATTGTTTCAGATCTAGTCAGATTTATTAAAATGGCAGGACTTAAGTCTAAATTGTTTACATTAGCCAAGAATTTTAATAGAGTCTATAATCTAAACAGTGTGGTTATAAATGTAATGAACTTTGTCATATTCTGTAAATTGTCCAAGTTCATGGTTGGCCCTAAAACTTTTGTGGGGTTTTGTTTTTGTTTTGCATTTTTAGGCTCTGTATAATCGACTGGTTCCTTCAGTGAATGGTATTCGAGAATTTTCAAAAATTCAACTTGCTCGGCTAAAAGTAAGTTTCCAGTTAGTGGTTGCTGTGAAAGAAAATAGGGACTTAGGTTGTGGCTCAGTGGTAACGAAGCCAACTAGCATCCATGAGGACTCGGGTTCGATCCCTGGCCTTGCTCAGTGGGTTAAGGATCCCGTGCTGCCGTGAGCTTCGGTGTAGGTCGAAGACGTAGCTGGGATCCTGTGTTGCTGTGGCTGTGGTGTAGGCTGGCGGCTACCGCTTGGATTCAGCCCCTAGCCTGGGAACCTCCATATGCTGTGGGAGCGGCCCTAAAGACACCAAAAAAAGAAAAAGTGAAAAAGAAAATATCTTGGAAACAAATGAGAAGAATCGTCAAAGCCAGAAATTTTGAACTTAATTTGAATTGGGGTTTTGGGATATTAAACTCTTAAGAGACAGAACAGTGTAGCAGAGAATGCACAGAACCAGATGCTTGAGGCCTGAATCTGAATCTTGCACCAAAAAGCAGATGGACAAATTAGTCCACCTTTGTGGATGTCAGCTGCTTCATCTACAAAACAAGAGGACCTCTGGAGTTCCACTGGTGGGTCAGCAGAAACAAATCTGACTGGTGTCCATGAGGAAGCAGGTTTAATCCCTGCCCTCGCTCAGTGGCTGAAGGATCCCGCAATTGCCGTGAACTGGGGTATAGGGTGCAGACATGGCTCAGATCTGGTGTTGGCTGTGGCTGTGGCCTAGGCTGGCAGCTGCAGCTTCAATTCGACCGCTAGCCTGGGAATCTCCATATGCCACAGGTGCAGCCCTAAAAAGACAAACAAACAAAATTAACAAATTAAAAAAAAAAAAAAAAGAGGACTGCTTGCTGATCTCGAGTCCTGAGGTTTTTCCTCTTTCACAAAACGTATTAACTTTCTAAGAAATAAGATTGAGCCTTTGAACATTCATCTATTTCAGTTCTTATTGCAGGAAGATACTAAGATTGTGTATGTCCTTTTAGGTTGTATTTGTATATGTGCCCTTCTTATCCGTAGTATCACTTCCAAGGGCTATTTTCTATTTAAAGTCCTGCTAACCCCCTAGATTTCCCCTCGCTCTTTTTCTGGCATCAAAGGTAACTTTAGTGGTAGAATTGACAGCCACGGGTTGGTGAAAATTGGTCTAAAAACTTCATCCCCTTCCTTCCTTCAGAACCAAGTTCAGTTTGTTGAGAATAATGCACAATATTCTACCCTCTGCAGCTACGACATGTATCATTTCTGTTTCCCAGATTCTTTTCTTATATTTTATTTGTATTTTACACTAAAAAGCATTTTTTTAGAATGTTTCCTTCATGCAAAGAGATACATTAAAAGCATTAACCTTGTTTCCTAATGGAATTAGAGATCACTTGAAAACAGACATAACTCTTACTTGAATTTATTGGTACTTATTGTTTGAAAAGAAGAACTAGTGAACTGGAGCATCAATTAGAAGAACAACATGGGCACAGCATGGGGTGACTGTGTAGAGAGCCTGTAGCCACCACAGACACAGCGATTGTTCTGTGCGTGCTGTCACCCGAACTGTCACCTGTCAGTTTTATTACCATTGAGTTTTTTTGGGGGGGGGGGCATCCACCTATGGCATATGGAGTTCCTGAGACAGGGATCAGACCCGAGTTGCAATTGTGACCTAAGCCACAGATTCAGCAATGCTGGATCCTTAACCCACTGTGCGGGCGAGGTTTGAACCTGTGTCACGGGGCTCCCAAGACGCTGCTGATCCCTTTGCGCCATAGCAGGAACACCTTGCCTGTCAGGGTTTGGTTTGGTCTGGTCTGGTTTTGCTTTATAGTGCGGCATCCTCAGCATGTGGACGTTCGCAGGCTAGTGGTCTAATCGGAGCTGCAGCTGCCAGCCTACACCACAGATACAGGAACACCAGATCCGAACCATGTTGCTCGAGGCAACCCCAGATCCTTAAACCCTGAGTGAGGCCAGGGATTGAACCCTCCATCCTTGTGGTTACTAGTTGGGTTGTTACCACTGAGCCACAAGGGAAACTCAACGGGAGTTGGTCTAACGACTTACTTGAAATTCGCCTTAATTTGTAAAAAGGCTCTCCTGGTCACGGAGAAAGGAAAAGTAGGATATTTTTGGTTACAGCTTGCTTTCTGTTCTAAAACCTCTATCACATTTTGTTCTTAATCGTTAGAAACTGGGAATCAATAAGACAGATCCGAGCGCTCTGACGGAGGATGAAATGAGGAAATTTGCCCGCCTGGACATCGACCCGGCCACCATCACGTGGCAGAGAGGTGGGTGCTGGTGCCCAGGTGGCAGGATGGCACATGTTCCAGCGGAAGCGCTTCAGTTTCACCGACGCGCGATTGTGTTTCTTCCCGTCATCTTCCCAGCCTGCTGCATGAACCCTTCATTGATTTCCATCTCTGTTATTTTAACAGAGTCTTCTCTCTTCCGTGCTTCCTATCGAGGAGAAACAGCTGTACCCTTAGCTCAGTTCCATCCATTCCCCCACCTCTTCCAGATTTCTGCTGTGGAAAGTCACTTTTTTCTTGTCTCTTCTCTGCTCCCTTGTCTTTGGGGGGGAAAAGTCTGTCTCTCGTGTGTCCTGCTGCCCTCTCTACGCGCCATCCTAATCTCTGCCTTTTGCTCCTTACCGCTAGCTCTAAGAAGCTCCAAATTTGTATTTTCAGGGCAGAATTTTCTAGTGCTTCCAGCCACATAGCAGAACCCTCTCTGACAGGTCACGCTCAGCGTGGAGGGACATCCATTCTGAGGTCGCTGCTTCCTTTTGCTGTGACGCCCCTCCCTTTGCACTGTAAGGGTGGGACAGTGGGGAAGAGCCCAAGATGTGGAGTCAGGAGCCTAGGGTGGGTGTCGTCCCCGCCCACTCACTGTGTGACCCTGAGCAAGTCACATGCTCGCTCCCGCCCCGTCTCTTGGAGCTGGGAAAGGAGCCAGTAATATGATCCTTCCAGAAACTTGAGAATAGCGCTAGATAGAACCGACAGAACATCAGATGCTATGAGTGTCTGATCCTTCCTCTGTTGTTCTTCTCAGACTTCTCTCCCCGACCCCTTCCCGCTTTCCTCACACTTCCAGAACTGTTTTATCAGATACCCGATGATTGCAGTTCTATTGTCATCGATTTTCTTGCTTCCACTTCCACCCCTGGTGTCAGTAGGTTCATAGTGTCCTGAGAGATGTTCTGTCACCTCCTTGCTCAGAAGCCTCCGTCCTGGGTGGTAAGATCGCCACCACACACATAGCCTGGCCTTCAAGCCCTGCCAGGTGGCCCCATATACCGTGGCCTCCCTCTGCCTTTGCTGGGTGGCGTCTTCCCAGACACAGCTCAGGTCCACCCCTCCGGGAAGCTGCCCTCCTGGGAATCTATTCCTCCTGTTCATGAAGAATTTAGTGAGGTGGGAAAACAAAGACCAGACCCCCACTGGCTCTGCCATGTATGCTCCATGCAACTTTGGACACATGACTTTCACACTTTCCTCATGTTTTTGTGTGTCCTCTTTTTTTTAGGCTGCACCCATGAAATATGGAGGGTCCCAGGCCAAGGGTCCAAAACCGCTGGCCTACACCACAGCTCACGGCAACGCCGGATCCTTTACCCACTGAGCGAGGCCAGGGATCGAACCCACAACCTCGTGGTTCCTAGTCGAATTCATTTCTACTGCACCACAATCAGAATGCCTCACTTTTAAATGGAGTCATCATAGCAGCCTTGCCTTGAGCAGCTGTGCTTCAGCAAGAGAGTACTTTCCAGACCCTGAAGCGCCACCCAGATCAGAGGGACCGTTGTGATCATAGTTTTAGGAGGTGTTTTCTCTGTGTGTCTGTGTCTCCCAAACTCCTAAAGAAGAATAAAATCTCTTTAGCATTTTTAAAGATTTTTTTATTATTATTATTATTTTTTTTTAATTTTTTAAATTTTTTTTTTTTTTTTTTTGTCTTTTTACCTTTCTAGGGCCGCTCCCCACAGCATATGGAGGTTCCAGGCTAGGGGTCTAATCAGAGCTGTAGCTGCCGGCCTATGCCAGAGCCACAGCAACGCAGGATCCAAGCCGCACCTGCAACCTACACCACAGTTCACGGCAACACCGGATCCTTGACCCACTGAGTGAGGCCAGAGATTGAATCTGTGTCCTCATGGATACTAGTCAGGTTCATAACTCGCTGAGCCGCAATGGGAACTCCTTATGATTTTTTTGAATGAACTATAGTTGATGTACAATATTATGTTTCAGGTAAACAGTACAGGGAGTCACAGTTTTTAAAGGTTATATCCCATGTGTAGTTATTTTAAATATGCACTATATTTTCTTTGTTATACAATATATCCTTTCAGTTTTTTTTATTAATAATTGTTTATTATCTCTTAATCCCCTACCTCAAAATTGCCCCTGCCTCTCGCTCTTCCCACTGGTAACTACTCGTTTGTTCTTTTTTTAAAGGTTTTCTTATTGGAGGATAGTTGATTTATAATGTTGTTTTAGTTTCAGGTGTACAGCAAAGTGATTCAGTTATATATATACACATATCTATTCTTTTTCATATTCTTCTGATAAATTTTAATGGGAGTGACAGCTTTAAAAAATTATTCCAGATAAATACTATAACTGTCTTATTGTTTAGGGCACTAAAGTGAAGAAAACATTATTGCTGTAGACAGCTGCCTCTGTCCAGGGAGTGGGGAATAACATTTTATTTCTAGTTTGGCTCTTATTCCTATGAATTCCTACAACAAATAAGGCTCTCCATCAGGTAGACAGAAGTTGCTTAATAGTAGAGTTTTTGTTCTTATTTTTTTTCCCCAAGGGAGTGTGGGCTTAGAGTTAGAATATAACCTCTGTGATGAGTTTAGATGCTTTTATAGTTTGATAACTGGAGACCATTCGGATGTCACATATTTAATAGTGGCCTCTTTCTTTTCAGCCTGTGTTAGAAACTGCTTGTGGTTTTTTATCCCCTGCTTTATGTTAGAAGCTTAAAGGCCTCGTACGTGCTGGTAACAGGGTGAACTTGGGGCCCTGTGCACTATTCCTGAAAACATAGTATAAGCAGAAGAAACTGGACATCAGGTCATTTTTTTTTATTCCTAAACGGATATGGGCCCCTGCATCTCTGTGCATTGCAGCCGGGGGTAGGGGGTGGGGGTGGGATGGGTGCGGCTCGCAGGCCCTTAGATCAAGGATCCAGAAGCCTTAGGATCCAGGGAACTGACATCTGGTTCCTGGTCCCAGCTTGGCCCCCGCAGCCCTGCAGGGAATCAGTACAGTTCTTGTACTAAAGCCAAAGTAGGGGACCTACCCCTGATGTCCTAACAGTACTGCCTAGTCTGAGGTCTATGTTGGTTTTTAAAAAGCCGCCTCGGAGCTTCCCAGTGGCTCATCAGGTTAAGGACCTGGCGTTATCACTGCTGTGGCTCTGGTTACATGGTTACAGCTGGGGTGCGGATTTGATTCCTGGCTTACCGCAGGTGCAGCCAAAAAAAAAAAAAGTTAAATAAGAAGCCACTAGGCACAATGTGGGTTTTCCTCAAGACACAGCAGTGTCATCTGGAAGGGAGGGGCTCGTGCAAAGGGTGAAAAACCAGACGTCTCCCCTCTGCAAGTCGCCTTCCATGCCTGCTTGCCTTCTCCATATCGCTCTCCCCTTGGCCACTGAGTGCCTCCAGTCCGAGAACAGCGTCTTGTCCCTCTTGTATCCTTGTAGAACTAGCCCGGGACCTGCCACCAAATTGGCCCTCGGGAAGTGTCCCTGAGATGCCTCAATACGTTTCTCATTCCATCTTTGGCTCTATCACTTCGAGGCCCGGAATTCTGTGTCGTTACACTCAGCAAGCCTTTCTGGCCTCTCTTGTGTGTCGGAACCTCATCTTCACCTTTCTTCTCTTATTTCTTCCATGTCCCCTTCCAGGGACATCAAAATCCCGCTGCGTTGGGAGACGCCCTGCTCTCCCAGGGCCAAATGCACACGTGGGCTTCTGCTGCCACTGATCATTAGTTGATCTTGCTAACTTTTGTTTTTGTTTCTTGGCTTACTTGTGTTCTCTTTGTTAAACCAAAACCACCCTTTCCTTTTCAATAAAAAGATCACATCAAGACTGTGTCCACTGCATATGAGAGTAGGAAATGTTTTGTCAGAATACTATCGAGGAGTTCCCGTCATGGCTCAGTGGTTATCGAATCCGACTAAGAACCATGAGGTTGCAGGTTCGATCCCTGGCCTTGCTCAGTGGGTTAAGAATCCAGCGTTGCCATGAGCTGTGGTGTAGGTTGCAGACGCGGCTCTGATCTGGCGTTGCTGTGGCTCTGGTGTAGGCCGGCGGCTACAGCTCCACTTAGACCCCTAGCCTAGGAACCTCCATATGCCGTGGTAGCTGCTCTAGAAATGGCAAAAAGACAAAAAAGAAAAGAAACACTGTCAAGTACGTCCTCTGAGTCTGCACCATCAGTCGTGGGAGTAAGCGCTGGCCAGTGCTAATAGTGAGAGGCGTCCCTTTCCCTGTGTATCTCTGCTTACGTCTTAAAGTCATGGAGAGGTTTCTATGAGCCCGCCGAGTGTGGCTCACGTGTCTGTGGATGTGTGTTAATCGAGTGTGTGTATTTGAGTGTGTGTGAGAGAGTCTTGTATGGAGAGAAAGTGACCAGCCGCAAGCAGGTCAGGGGGCAGCAGCGGTGGGCAGGGTGCGCCGGTGCTGTGTGTGAGAAAGAAAACCTCAACATTTTTCATCCTGCAGATGCTTTCAGTTCCCGCCGAATTGTACATGTAGTAAATTGCATCAGAGGTGTCAATGGGGACAGCGTGTTTTTTGATTCCACATAAATTATTAGAGACTCTGTGTCCTTCTGGCTCTGATTCCTGGCATTGCAGATTTGTTTTTCACAGACAAAATATACATCAGCACCATTCAGACAGGTCAGTGCAACGAGGAAAGAGCATCGATACCTACTCTGATCATCACTGACTCCCCCACCCTCCCCAATACTACTTTATTTGGGAGGGTTTTTTGGTAGTAAAATATTCCTAGCAGATCATTCCTAAGTGTGCATGCAGATATACTCACAAGCTTGCTATGGTTACACCATCACTAATGCCTAGACCCAAACCTTTTCATCATCCTCAACGAAAGCTCTAATATCCTCAGCAAAAGCTCTTGAGTTCCCGTCCTGGCTCAGTGGGTTAAGAATCCAACCAGTATCCCTGAGGATGTGGGCTTGATTCCTGGTCTCATTCAGTGGGTTAAGGATCCAGCGTTGCCCTGAGCTGTGGTGTAGGCTGCAGATGTGGCTCGGATCTGGGGTGGCTGTGGCTGTGGTGTAGGCCGGCAGCTGCAGCTCCAATTCGACCCCTAGCCTGGGAACTTCCATATGCCACTTATGCAGCCCTAAACAAACAAACAAACTCTATACTTATTAAACCGTAATACCCTATTTCCTCCCAGTCTCTGGTAATCACCGCTTTACTCTCTGTCTCTATAAATTTACTTATTCTCAGTACCCCATACAAGGGGAATCATATTGTATCTGGTTTGTTTCATTATGTGTGTTTTCAGCGGCCCTCCATGGAGTCGCAGATATCAACACTCATTCATTTTTATGGCTGTATAATGTTCCATTGTACATATTATATACCACACTTTATTCATCTGCTCATCAGTCAGTGGACACTTCATTGTTTCTGTCTTGGCTGTTGCGACTAATGCTGCTGTGGTCATGGGTGTGCAGTACCAGCTTTCAGTTCTATTGCGTATATACCTGGAAGTGGAATTGCTGGGTCTGTGTTTAACCTTTGGAGAGACTTAATTGATTTCTTGTGCCTCTGGTTTCAGTGTAAAAAGACACTGCTTCAGAAATGCTTCTCCTTCCCCCCTCGTCGAACGGCACGCTACCCTGGCCCCAACCCCACACCTAGTGTCCTATGTCTTCCTTTTTTTTCTTAAGGGACTTGGCACTGGCTGGTTGAGCCCTCGCTTCTTGGCCCCGTCTCTGTATCCTCCCCCTGGAAAAGCCCAACCTTGTCCCTTACTCTCTGCTGCCTCCCCAGCACCCAGAACAGTGCTGGACACACACTGGGCGTCTGGTCCCTGCTTGTCGATCAGGTTCTCTGTTCTCTTCTCTTTTAGTGTTGGACACAAATGACCGATTTCTACGGAAAATAACCGTTGGGCAGGGGAACACAGAGAAAGGCCATTCCCGGCAGGTAGGTGGCATTTTCCCCAGAGGGGGCGTTCTGCTTTCGCCTTCACACTGGCCCAGAATCTGGTTCTCTGGATTTCTCTTCTCATTCCTTCTCCTGCAGGGGCCGGTGAGCCTCACGGTGTTGTTTCCGGTCCATGAGCAGGACGGGGAAAGGATTAGGAGGCAGTAAGTCTCCAGGTTATATTGTCATCCCTCTTGCGTGTGTGTGATTTTCGTTGTGTTTCTGGTAAAAGCCCCTTGGGGTGCCCCTTGAAGGTAAAATCTAACATTTTATTGCCAACCTACCGAGTTAGGCTGCCTAACAACTGAAAAATGAAAATCTCAGACACATGAATCACGTTTCATAAACCAAAGAACAAACACCCAGGTATTGGGCTTAATAGCCTGAGAAGTTGTTAAGGATGATGTCTCATTACACAATTCCAGAAAATGTGGAGGGTAAATTAGGATGCCCACCTTCATTTTAATAGATCTTCGCAGGTGGGGTGATGGTGCTTAGGGGACAGAAAGTCATTCCATGATTTTTCAGCCTGGCACCGCTGGCCTCTAAATGATAATTTTTTGTAGCAAACTTGATACCGTTAACACTATTTTAGATTTATGGCCTTTGCCTTGTTAAGTTTTTATTAGTGTGAAAAGAATCACTTTTACTGTTGTATTCTGTCCTCATGTGAAATAGACTTTTGGACCTTTATAAATATTTAAATTAAAAAGGAAACATGAACAACAAATCCCACTGTATGTAGCACAGGGAACGGTATTTGAGATCCTGTGATAAACCATAATGGAAAAGAATATTGAAAAGAATGTATGTGTGTACATATATATGCATATGTGTATATATATATATATATATATATATATATATGTATGTATATGTATGTATATAACTGAATGATTTTGCTCTACACCAGAAATGAACACAACATTGTAGATCCATTTTACGTCAATTTTTTAAATTTAATTTGATTTTAAAAAGTGAATATGAGGATTGACTGGAGGTGACAAACGAAGCCTCTGCACCCGCCCTCCTCCAAATCCCGCAACTCTCGCACCCACCGTTTTCCGTCAGTTTCCCCCCTAGGAAACCAGAGTCATTGCCATGCATTTTGGGAAGCTCTGGGGAAAGATAGGAAGTTAGACTTGGATTGATGGAGAGAAGCACAGCTAGGCTGGGAGTGTTGGAGGGAGGTGCTAAAGTCAAAGGTAATAGCCCTACTTCTCAGATACAGTCGTTTTTCCTCCGCACTGTTTTTAATGGAATGGTGGTAGAGTGAATCCTAAATGTCATACCCTGAAAACCCACATATGTTTGGAATGGGTTATATTGAGAATATACTAGTTGAATGTAGGTGCATTTGACTTTCAGGTAGTACTTTTCCATTAAATCGATGATGACTGAAATCTCAACCAGGAATGGGCCAGAAAGCTCCTTCTTTCCTTCAGTTCCTTTCTTGGCAGTGCCCGAAGTGGGCAGTAAAATGCCTGATGAGGTCATCCCGCCAGGGCGCCGCCTTTTTCTCCGTCTGTGAGACTGAACTTGTCTGGCTCACTTGCCCCTTGGGAAGGAGAGAATTCAGCCAGGGCGCGATGAAGTGGTTTTGTCCAGTGGCTGAATCCTGAGGATTTGTCCCTGTGTCTCTTTTAGTCCCTAGGGGATGAAGATGCACAGCAGAGCCAGGCGAGGCAAAAGGAAATAGCCACTCTCCAGCATGTGTGGCTGGATAGTTCAAGATCTGATGTGGCCAGGCCCCCATGGACAGCTCAACATTAACTCTGTCCTTCTCTGATCCGGAGGATAACAGAAGTCGGGTCTCCTCCCTGTGCCAACCTCAAACCCTGGGAAGCTGGTCTCAGAACCATCTTCACGGTCTGTCCTCATCTCTTTGCTGGGCAGACAGATGCCGCCACCCTGACACATGTACAGCAGAGGCAGTTGGCAAGTTTTTCAGTTTTTTCCCACCGTAGGCGTTGAATGCATTTCCCACTCAGTCCTCCAAGCTGGGGGTCCAGGATCAAACTCTCCCGAAATGGTGCCTGCCTTCCACACCCCACAGTCCATTGATGGAGATCTGCATCCAACAGGTCATCACATTACTAATTTGACGTCTGAGGGAGTTCCTATTGTGACCCCAAGGGTTAAGAATCCGACTTGTATCCACGAGGATGAAGGTTCAATCCCTGGCCTCGCTTAGTGGGTTAAGGACCCGGAGTTGCTGCAAGCTGTGGCACAGGTCGCAAATGGGGCTCAGATCTGGCATTGCTGTGGCAGCTGCAGCTCCGATTGGATCCTAGCCTGGAAACTTCCATATGCCGCAAATAATAATAACTTGACGTCAGAAATGTGTTACAGAAACAACCTACATAGTGCCTTGGGCTGGTGTCCCAGGGGGCTGGCCAGGCCAGTTCTGCTCAGCAGAGCGAATGGAGGAGGGGGTGGCCGCCCTAGGGAGGAGCAAGCGCAGGGCTGTGCAGGTGCGATGCACAGGTGCATTCAGGAGGGGCCCATCGAGGATTCAGGCCTGGGGCCTGCAAGAACTTTCATTGCTGAAGCACAGCTCCCAACAGAGATGGCCGCCCGGGGGGCCCTACAGCCGACCGTGACCTTGGCTTTTGCTGTTTCAGGCGCAGTTTGACATCGCGGTGGCCAGTGAGATCATGGCAGTGCTGGCCCTGACCGACAGCCTCAAGGACATGAAGGAGCGGCTGGGAAGAATGGTAGTGGCCAGTGACAAAAATGGGCAGCCAGTGACAGCAGATGACTTGGTATGTCCCTCTCAGAAGCTGTCCCTGCTCTTTTGGAGTCCGGAGAATGAAGGTTTTCTTTATCTTAAATCCCTAGGTAAAATGCGAATCCAGAGAATTTCTGCCCACTCATTTTTCCACTCATGATCCTATTTGTACAGCTTTGCAATGTTCTCCCAGAATTTTATAACATGCTAGGACCTGACTGCAACCAAAGCTTGTTAAGTTTATTCCAAGGGCTTTTCGTGATTCTTTCCAATCCTGATCGCTGTTCTGAGAAAAAGTATGATCGGTGCCTGCTTGAAATTGAGGGCAAGTCACCTTTCCAAGGAATAAGAAGTAAGTAACTCCACCTTTAGGAAAGGAAAGATTAAGATAAAATTGGCACTTTGGGGCCTCCAGACTGCTCCCCGGAGACCCTGGCTTATTTAATTTTGTGCTGTTGACTTGGGTTTCACATTATAAAAGCAGATCTCCCCTACATCATTCGTGTAGCTTTCATTTGAGTGGAATGGTGCTTCTGATAAAGCTTCCAGGGAGTCCTGGCACACCAGCACCTTGCTTTGTGCCTGTTATAATTTGGCTCACTACCGTGTTGTGATCTAGCTGATGTTTTTTCCTTTTCTTTTTAATAACCACATTTACTCTTTTGTTGTTGTTGTTGTTGTTTGTTTGTTTGTTTGCCATTTCTTGGGCCACGGCCGTGGCATATGGAGGTTCCCAGACTAGGGGTCAATTCAGAGCTGTAGCCACCGGCCTACGCCAGAGCACAGCAACGCAGCATCTGAGCCACGTCTGCAACCTACACCACAGCTCACGGCAACGCCGGATCCTGAACCCACTAAGGAAGGCCAGGGATTGAACCCGCAACCTCATGGTTCCTAGTCGGATTCATTAACCACTGAGTCATAACGGGAACTCCAGATAATCACATTTACTCTTAATCCGCATTGGTGGTGTAGCTATTTCATTTGCTTGTACGTGTTAATAAGTACACAGTACTTAGTACAACATATATCTGTTGGTGGAGTTCCCACTGTGGCTCAGTGGAAACGAATCTGACTGGCATCCATGAGGACACAGGCTCAATCCCTGGGCTTGCTCAGTGGGTTAAGGATCTGGCGTTGCTCTGGCTGTGATATAGGCCAGTGGCTACAGCTCCAATTTGACCCCTAGCCTGGGAACCTCCACACGCCGACGGTGTGGCCCTAAAAAAAAAAAAAAAGACCAAAACCCCCCCCATATATCTGTTGTGTAGCCGTTTTACTCTAAATTTAAATTTTATTTTTCCACACCCTGAGTCACGAACCATAATGGAATCTTAAGTGCACCCTGATTGTTGAAAAACAGTTGTGAGAACGAGAAAGGCAAATTAAAATCTTATTGATTCCAAGGGCTTGGGGTGTCATTTTAAACCTTTGCCAGAATTTCTTGATTACTTTTTGGCTTCTTTCAAAGAGACAAATCTGACTTGTCAAGTAAATTAAGTAGGTATATTTATATCAACAGCCCATGGAATGCTTACTCTAAAGCTTAACGAGTAACCAAAGCCAGGTTACTGGAATAGGAGTGCTTTTTGTCTTTTTAGGGCTGTACCCGCAGCATATGCAGTTCCCAGGCTAGGAGTCGAATCAGAGCTAGCCTACACCACAGTCACAGCAACAGGGGATCTGGGCTGCATCTGCAACCTACACCACGGCTCACTGCAATGCTGGAGCCTTAACCCACTGAGTGAGGCCAGGGATCAAACCCGAATCCTCAAGGATATTAGTCGGTTCGTTACCACTGAGCCGTGAAAACTCGCAGGAGTGCTTGGTTTTTAACAATTATCAACATCTCAAACAGTTCTCTCTAAACTGCTATATGATAGTTTCTGTGGAAATGTACTTCTCTGTATCTTTTTGTCCTTTTAGGGCCACACGCACGGCACATGGAGGTTCCCAGGCCAGGGGTCTAATCGGAGCTGTAGCCACCGGCCTATGCCAGAGCCACAGCAACACCAGACCTGAGCCATGTCTGCAACCTACACCACAGCTCATGGCAACGCCGTATCCTTAACCCACTGAGTGAGGCCAGGGATCGAACCTGCAACCTCATAGTTCCTAGTCGGATTCAATTCTGCTGCGCCATGATGGGAACTCCTCTCTGTATATTTTTAATCTTAGGTACCAATACCGATGTGTCAGGAGTTGTTTGAAACTGAATCCATAAATATTTCCCTAAAATTACTATTTGGGTATATGCTAAAACTCTTGGATCTGAATCCAAAAAAAAAAAACCAACCCCCAAAGTTGACTCTTTTTGATTTATCTTTTGTGCTTCTTGTTTCCAAAAATATACCTACTTTCTTTAGATTATGTTTTATCCCGTGGGAGCTAGCCAGAGGTGATATTCCTCAGAAAATTGGGGGAGGATTTCAGGGGCTTTTATCCTTTCATTGCACAACTGGGTTTTGATTTGGCCAAGAGAATTTCTGTATTACAGTGAGAAGTGGGATAAAAGCTTCTTTAAGATGGTTGATGCTGATATCCCCTGGCAGAATACGCCCCGCTAACCCACCGAGGACTCGGAATGCAGAATGGGTAGCATAACTTAGAGTGGACACCATAGCCCCGGAACTGCTCTTGTTGGTGAGGTTTTCTGTGCGTACTTTTGATAACTAAGAAGCCAAAGAAGGTCAGTTGTGTAGCAGAAAATTAAGCAGGTATTATCTCTCTGAGACAGCCCAACGGAAGTGCCCACCTCTCTTCCTTTTAGTTCCTGGGAAGCGTTTGGGATGGTTAAGCCAGGACAGTGCGGATGAACAGGTGCATCGCTGCCTTCTCCCACCTGCTCTGTGTTATAAAAGGGGGATTGATTTCTTTGAGCTCTTCATGACCAGCAGCTTTCACAGTAAAACATCTTCTTGTGTTTATCATAGATAAGTTACAGTCCTTGGAGTGTACCATAAAATAGAAATGAAGTTTGATTTTTAAAGTAATCTTTGAGGGTGAAAAATATGATAAGATTATAAAAATAAAAATGGTTCACAGAAGAAAAACATCTAAAATTGCATGACCCAGCAACCCCACTCTTGGGCATATATCCAGACAAAACTCTCCTTAAAAAAGACACCTGCACCCCATGTTCGCTGCAGCACTATTCACAATAGCCAAGACATAGAATCAACCCAGATGTCCACTAATAGATGATTGGGTTAGGAAGAGGTGGTATATATACGCACAGTGGAATACTACTCAGCCATAAAAAGAACAAACTAGTGCCATTTGCAGCAACATAGATGGAACTAGAGACTCTCATCCTGAGTGAAGTAAGTCAGAAAGAGGAAGATAAATACCATATTATATCACTTATATCTGGACTATAATATATGGCATGGAAAAGAGAATCACGGACTTGGAGAATAGACTTGTGGTTGCTAAGGGAGGGAGAGGGAGAGGGAGGGACTGGGAGCTTGAGGTAAATAGATGCAGAATGTTGCCTTCGGGATGGATTAGCAATGGGGTCCTGCTGTGTAGCACTGGGAACTCTGTCTAGTCACTTATGATGGAACATGTAATGTGAGAAAAAAGAATGTATACATGTATGTGTAACTGGGCCGCCATTCTGTACAGTAGAAAAAATATATAAATAAACGATAAAAGTAAATAAATAAATAAAATTTCTGGTGATCGAGGTAGACGAAGAAAGTAATGAACGAATACACTTTGCAGAGCTGAGGATTCTCTGTATTCTCCCACCTGATCTGTTCAGATCTGTTGCATGTCCCCTTTTTTCAGGGCTATATTCTCGTGATGCTGCTCATATCAGGCCTTCCAGTATGTGGCTAGTTGGTTGATCGATTCTTGCCCAGTACACGAAGGGCATTTTTTTTTATTTTTAAAGCTCACCTCTGTGGCCCCTCTTGGCCCACTCTTCCCAGACTTCATCCCTGCCGTCTCTCATCCTTCTCCAGGTTTCTTTCTGGATCCTTCTCTTCCTCAAATGGTACCATGGGCTTCAAGGGAGCCTGACTTAGAGCCTCGTAGGATTGCAAGGAGGCAGCCGCATTTTATGTACAAGTGGCATCCGCTTCTTTGTAGGCAGGTATAGGATGAGAGACAGACGAGAAGCCTTTCCCTTGCGGCAGTGTTTGGAGTGCCTTCCATGTCCGGGGGTGAGGTCAAGAGCGTGGGAAACCAGAACAGGTGCTTTAGACCCTTCCTTTCGCCTCGCTTCATCCCCGCTCTGCAACTCGCCTGGTGTTCATTCTGCATCTCTTTTTTTCTGGCAAGAGTGAGATCTCTGGTAATGAACAATAATTTGCATAATTGCCAGAAAACACTGGCAGGTTCTACTTTATGGCAGAACTGAAAGGTTCTACTTTATGGCAAGCCTCTTCCACAAAGCAGTTGGCGTCCATTCATGTGGGGGAGAATTGGATGGAGGCAACGGTGTTGCGTCACCTGTAGTTCAGAGGTGTCAGCAGCCTGTGGGGAGGCCCACCCAGCAGGCAGGGCAGTGATTCAACTTGGCACACATGATCTTTTGTCAATAATCTAAGTAAGTGTTGTTTGTTTGTTTGTTTTTCTTCCCGTTTCCTAGGGGGTGACAGGTGCTTTGACTGTTTTGATGAAAGATGCGATAAAACCAAATCTGATGCAGACCCTAGAAGTAAGTGATTTTCTTTTCATGGAAATTGTTGACAGAGTTGCATTCAGTGGATTGTTTATGCATCCTCGCAAGTCAGCATTTATAGCCAATACGAGCCCACAAGGAGCATCAGAGTAACCCCTTAGTCATCCAAAAAAAAGGTTAAGAATGTATTTATAGTTTTTTTTTTGTATATGATTCATATCTTGGCCATGAAATGCTGGAGTACTCCAGTAATGACCCGAAGTAGAAACTTAGAAACTCAGTGTCTAGTATCTCAGTAAGTTGTGTAACCATGTTTATCACGTCTACATGATATTTTCTTTTCTTTTTTTTCTTTGTCTTTTTAGGGCCGCTCCCACAGCATATGGAAGTTCCCAGGTTAGGGGTCGATTTGAAGCTACAGCTGCCAGTTTCCGTCACAGCCACAGGAACACCAGATCCTTAACCCACTCAGAGAGGTCAGGGATCCAACCCACATCCTCATGGACACTAGTTGGATTCGTAACCCACTGAGCCACAGCGTGAACGCCTACATGATGTTTTATATGTTGCCCTTTTTTTTTTTTTTTCTTTTAAACTTAGCTTCTCATAATCATTAGGTTTTGGGAATTTTGGTTGGTTTGTTTATTTCAAGGAAAACAGAGAGTAAATGCTGAGAAATGTTTTCCAGGAAAGTATGCTGTGCTCTATTGCGTGTGTGTGTGTGTGTGTGTGTGTGTGTGTGTGTGTGTGTGTGTGAGAGAGAGAGAGAGAGAGAGAGAGAGAGAGTCTTGCCGTGCTCTTGTCTTTAGTGAACTTTTTCTCCAGCTGCACTTTCCTCTCGTATCAGCCATGTGATGACCCTTGAACTCTGATTCTCATCTCCTGACCTCAGACTTGTAGGCGTGGTTTCTAAGAGCCACTTGGATGGACAAAAGGCGTTTCAAACCTATGTATTAAAAAAAAAAAAAAAAAAAGATCTTTTGGAGTTCCCATGGTGGCACAGCAGAAATGAACCCAAATAGTATCCATGAAGGTGTGGGTTCGATCTCTGGCCTTGCTCAGTAGATTAAGGATCTGGCATTGCTGTGGCTGTGATGTAGGCCAGTGGCTACAGCTCTGATTCAACCCCTAGCCTGGGAACGTCCATATGCTGCAGGTGCAGCCCTAAAAAGTCAAAAAATGAATAAAAGGATCTTTGATTCCTGAACACCTCCTACTTCCTCCATCCTCCAAACCTACTCAGAGGTTCAAGCCAAAAATTCTGGAAGCCCCCTCCTCGCCCGTCTCACCCCTGGGGAGACATCCCCCAGGATGCGTCTGATCTTCTGATCTGCCCCCTTTCTCTTGTGCCTCAGCCCCCAACATATCCACCTGCACCACTGCAGCAGCCTCTCCAGTGGTGTCTCTCCTTCATTGTCTTCCAAAATTCTTTCTTCATTTAAAGCCAGTAGTCTCAAATACCTACATCAGGTCCTGTTGGCCCCTCCTAGAGCTTGTGGGTGGTTCGCTCTGCCCTGGAAATCCCGCGGGATCTGGGCCCTACCCCTTTCCTCCCCCACCCCATCCCCCACCCCCATCCTCATTCTTGAGTTTCTCTGCCCAGAATACTCCTCCTGCTCTTCACCTGTCTGGCCCCTTCCTGTCTCTCAGCACTTAGAACCTTTAAATATCAGCTTCCCCGGGTCACTCTTTCCAAGGAAGCCCCAGTCACTCTGTCCTGTCACCACCTCTTTGTGGCTGAAGTATTATCTGAGAGTGCCTCTTGAACACAGCCGTCGGTTAAATTCGGTTAAATGTGTGTATGAAATCTGTTACCTGGACCCTAAATATTCCTTCTAGATTTACCTGGCTAGTCAGTGGCACTAGGAATCCAAAGCAGCAAATGATGTAAAAATCACTGTTAATGTACAGACTGTGATGTAGTGTTAGGGTTTTTGTGTTGTTTTGTTTCCTTTCTTTTTTTTTTTTTTTTTTTTTGTCTTTTTGCCTTTTTCTAGGGCCTCACCCTCAGTATATGGAGGTTCCCAAGGTAGGGGTCCAATCAGAGCTGTAGCTGCCAAGCCTACGCCAGAGCCACAGCAATACAGGAGCCCATCCACGTCTGCAACCCACACCATAGCTCATGGCAACACCGGATCCTTAACCCACTGAGCAAGGCCAGGGATCGAACCCGCAGCCTTATGGTTCTTAGTCAGATTCGTTAACCACTGAGCCACAAGGGAAACTCCTGTTTTCTTTTTTTATGGCTGTACCCATGGCATATGGAGGTTCCCAGGCTAGGGGCCCAATCAGAGCTGCAGCTGCTGGCCTATGCCACAGCCACAGCAACGCCAGATCCGAGCTGAGTCTGTGACCTACACTGCAGCTCACAGCAACACCTGATCCTTAACCTACTGAGCGAGGCCAGGGATTGAACCCACCTCCTCATGGATCCTACTCAGGTTCTTAACACAATGAGCCACAATGGGAACTCCCTATGTATTTCTTTCTTTCTTTATTTTGAGCAGCCGCATATTAAGTGCTGTGTAGCCACATGTGGATAGTGTCTGTTTTATCGGAGAGCATAGATATAGAACATTTCGAGCATTGCACAAAGTTCTTTTGGATAATGCTCTTTTAGGCCTCTGGCAAACAAGAAGCAATTGAGGTGTTACTCCTATGAAATGTTAGGAAATGTTACTCTTATGAAGTCCATTATAGAGAATATCCATAGTTTTCTTCACATCGAAACCAGATCGTTCCTGTTACTGTTTTCCTAAGTGTTCTGCTTCTAAAATAAAATATCAACTTCAAGACAGATATTATTATGTTTTTGAATTAGTGATAGAATTTCTTAAACTATTAACTCAGTGGACTGTGCCGTCTAAGTACAATGATTGCTTGAGTGTGCATTTGTGTCTTTGCGTTTAAATGTCAAACAATGACTTAAGGATTTCTCTATTAAAACCACTCCTGGGGGAGTTCCTGTTGTGACTCAGCAGGTTACGAACTCGACTAGTATCCATGAGGATGCAGGTGCGATCCCTGGCCTCGCTCAGTGGGTTAAGGATCCGGTGTTGCTGTGGCTGTGACGTAGGCCAGCAGCTGTAGCTCCAATTTGACCTCTAGCCTGGATCTTCCAGGTGCCACAAGTGTGGCCCTAAAAAGAAAAAAAAGAGAAAAGAAAAAACAAAAACACTCCTGGGAGTTCAAGAACCAGAGCTCTTGAACTGGTTTTAGTAATCAGTCCACTGTATGGCCTTTAATTTTATTTTATTAAAATTAAAATGTTGCCGATCTAGTCCCTAGAATGGCTATCCAAGAGTAGCAACGAGTTTATGCTAATGCTGCCACCCCCTGTCCCCTGTCCCCTGGAGACCGGTGCGTGGTGCTTCTCAGACAGATGACCATGGTGAAAGTTGCAGGTTACAGAGCCATGAAGCCAGCCCCCCCCCCCCCCGGGGTGGCACCAGTGACCTTGTCCTCTTCAAACTTTCCTCACTCGCCCCACTAGCTTACCTAGGACTTGCAAGGCTAGGAGGTGATGGAGGCCCGAGATCTTTGAAACAGTATTTTTTTCAGCCCACTTAAAAGGTTTACCTGCACAGAGGTGAGAAATTGAAGATGAGTAGACAGAGATCTAGACATTAAACCTACATGTATCCATTTCCATAAACTCGTATGTTTCGGTTTTAATCTGTTATTTCCACCAATATCGATATGATCTCATCAGGACCCCGTGACTGTCCCTCCTGATGACTTTGGGAGGAAAAGTAAATAGAACACTCACCGAGTGGCTTTGGTAAACTCTTTTTTTTTCACGTGCAGCAATATTTCTTTTGTTGCCTTTCTTCCTGCTTTTGTTGAGCTTTTTCAGCTTTGAGACTTGTTCGGCCAACAGCCCATCCTGGTTCGTGGGAACTTCCCACGGTTCCCCAGCCCCACCCCTGCCTCCCCTGCTGCCTCCCCCATGTCAGTGAAAGGGCAGCCTGTATTTTCACAGGTGGAGCTATGGCTTCATACACACAGAACCCAATGGCCCTGGCTGGCTCTGAATAAAACCCCAACATTTTAATCCATGGGGATGAGTTTTCTTTAGCTAGGGCCACAGTCTCTTCAAATGAACATATGACAGATTTTGAAAATAATTAAAATCCAGAGTTTTTGATAATTCCCTTATTTCCTTGTGCCTTTTTCAGTAACATTCTAACATGTTCCTGTGAGTGAAATGTTTCTTTTTTTAAATGTTTACACTCTTTTTGTTTGTTTGTTTTTGTTTTGTTTTTGGATCCTAGTCAGGTTCATTAACCACTGAGCCATGAAGAGAACTCCACATTCTTTTTTTTTTTTGTATTATTTTCCATCATGGTAAATTTTTCTTTTGCTGTCTTAATAGTTACTAGATTTTTAACATGTAACAGAGACAAAAAAATTTTTAATCATAGCACTAAGATTATTATTGTAAATATAAAAGTGCCCTATAGTAATATGCACTTACCCTGCTCTGATTTCCACAATACATTTATTGTATTGATTTTATGGTTATTTTAAATTTTTCTTGAATTGATTAATTAGTGGAGGGGGACATTTAAACAAGCTTCCATCAGAGTTTAATTCCATACTGAAGAAAATAATGCATAATAATATGAAATATGGTTTATTTCATAGTCCCTGATGCAGTTAACACATTGCCTTATCAAAACTATAGTGGGAAATAACTGATTCTCATAACTTTTTTTGGCGGGGGAGTGGGGGGCATGCCTGCATGTGGAAGTTCCTGGGCCAGGGATTGAATTCTCAACAGTGATAATTCTGGATCCTTAACCCACTGAGCCACCAGGGAACTCCTCTCATCGCTTTTTCAAATTTGTTCTTCCACTTCCATAGGGGACACCTGTATTTGTACATGCCGGCCCCTTTGCCAACATCGCCCATGGCAACTCTTCTGTATTGGCTGATAAAATTGCCCTGAAACTGGTTGGTGAAGAAGGATTTGTAGGTAAGTCACTTCTTTAAATTTATTTGTTGCAGACTATTGATGAAATTTAAAAGATGATGCCTGGAACAGAGTGAGATCCATTCTGATTGGAATATATTCTTATAAACCCATTTTTCAGAGATGGCCTCAGTACTGGAAGAACGCTAAGTAAGGTCTGGTCTGTATTAGTGAATGATGTTATGGTTGAACCATAGTTTTTTGGGGGGTTTTTTGGGGGTTTTTTTGTTTTTTGTTTTTTTGGTCTGTTTTTTTAGGGCCACCCCTGTGGAATACAGAAGTTCCCAGGCTAGGGGCTGAATTGGAGCTGCAGCTGCAGCCGCCAACCATAACCACAGCAATGCCAGATCCGAGCCAAGTCTGTAACCTACACCACAGCTCACACCAATGCTGGATCCTTAACCCATTAAGCGAGGCCAAGGATCAAACCTGCGTCCCCATGGACATTAGTCGGGTTTGCTACCACTGAGCCACAGCAGGAAATCCTAAACCATAGACTTTGATATCAAGTGCATACCGGTTTGAGCTCTGACACTTGCTGGCTACATGATCTACATGCATTGTAATGACTGCTGAGCCTCATCTGTAAAATGGCTTTAAGAGTATTGTATCACTCCTTATAAGGTTAATGTGAAAGCCAAATGAGATTATTTATTCGTTAAGCAAATATTTATTGAGAACCTGCCACGTACAAGGCATGTGACTCAGAACTGTGGCTACCTGGTGAGCTAAGCAGACCTTAGTGGGGGGAAAAAAAACATTTAAACAAGCTTCCATAAGGGTTTAATTCCATACTGAAGCATATAATGCAGAATACTGTGAACTATGGTTTATTTAATCCTGCCCACCTGGAGAATGTTATCTAGTGGTGTGTGTAATTTATCAGGAAAATGTGCTTATTCAACCTTAGCCGTCATTAGCAGTGATAGTACTGCTAATAACTTGAGATCAGTCTGCGCCTCCTCGAATCAGAGTGTGCTTTTTTATCCTAATGGAGGACAGATTCCATCCATTAGACAGGGACATTGTAACTGGCAGGACTTCACACTTTTTGCTACCATCAAGCTCTTTGAGGCACGTACCTGCTTCTCTTTGGCTTCTGTTGGGGGTTTGGGTATTCCAGCCAGAAAGAGTGGGCCGCTGCCACAGTCCATGCCAGCACCACTCCCCCCCCATAACGTTAAGGCTGTGAGAAAACAAAAGACAAAAAAAAACAAAGATTCATGGAGTAGCACCCGAATTTGACTCCTGAGGGGTTTCACTGGCAGATTTTCACATAGCAAGAGGTAATTTCCATTTACCACATGAGTGCCTATAATCACCAAGTCTAGCAATTCACAGTCTAGCTTCTTTCACACTGATCATCAGCCTTGTATCAAACTCAGACGTGAGTTATTTTACTAGAAAAGATTCTGCTGGGCAAGACAATTCAGCTCTGTGCTTTTACGCTCAGCCATTACAAAGTTCACTCAGGGTCTTTGAGACTATTTTAAGAATTCCTTATAGCCATGCAGTCAAGATCAAAGGAGGATTTATATAGTTCATTTCTCAAAGGTCTGTGTTATACAGCGCTCATGGACTTGGCTGCTTCAGTACCAATTCCACTGCGAGAGTATCTGGACATAGCGTCTAAATGGATTTGCTCAATTGATCACAGCATAATTGTAGAGCTAATGGTTGGAGGTTGGGTAAGGGCATCACTGAAAAGTTGGGTACTTAAAGTGCAGCTTCTTAAAGCATCAACTCCACAAATAAAAGAGCTTCTAGAAGAAAAGCACTGCTCTCTGCCACTTTATCAACACATATTTATAGAATATGCGTTATTGTGGCAAAGGATGGTTAAAGGTATATGCTAATGAAGTACCCAAAACATACTAGCTGTCTGCGTATGACCTTGGATAAGCCATTAGCATCATTGCACATGTCCTTTGTAGACATTTTCATCTGAAGATGAGAGGTTGGACCAGATGAGGACTTGGATCTGGATAGGTAGCCCTGGACCCAGCGTTAGAATCTGTGGAATCGAACCTTGACTGAGAAAAAGACTTGAAGCAATTTGCTTAACTTCTCTAGGGCTCAGTGTCTTTTTTTTTTCTTAAAGCCACTCCTGTGGCACATGGAGGTTCCCAGGGTAGGGGTCGAATCACAGATACAGCTGCTGGTCTATACCACAGCCATTCAGAATCCGAGCCTCGTCTGTGACCTACACCACAGCTCACGGTAGCACTGGATCTTTAACCCACTGAGTGAGACCAGGAATCAAACCCCCATGTTCATGGATACTCGTCTGGTTCATTACCGCTGAGCCACAATGGGAACTCCTCAATGTCATCTTTTGATAAAAGGAGAATACCTGTGCTGCAGCATTTCATTGAGTAATATCCGATGAGAAAGTGCTTTGTCAACCTAGAGAACTATGCACATGTCTTTTTTCTAGAAGCTCTTTTATTTGTGTGAATTATTTCTATGATCTATAAGAGGCTGTATGTGGGAGATAGTTCAGTGACAATAACATCTATCTATTGGTTTTACACACACACACACACGCACACACACACTTGGGTGAAATTTATGGCCCATCCTTCTCTCTCCCAGTTAATATCTGTTTCCCTCAAAATATTTTTTAAAACATTCCTCTAGTCACTTTTAGTCTCAAGAATAGTCTCACTGGAGTTCCTGTCGTGGCTCAGTGGTTAATGAACCTGAATGGCATCCATGAGGACACAGGTTCGATCCCTGGCCTCGCTCATTGGGTTAAGGATCTGGCGTTGCTGTGAGCTGTGGGTTAGGTCGAAGATCCTGTGTTGCTGTGGCCCTGGAGTAGGCTGCTAGCTACAGCTCCAATTGGACCCCTAGCCTGGGAACCTCCATATGCCACCAGTATGGCCCTAAAAAGAGAGAAAAACAACGAAAAAGAATAGTCTCACTTTCCTAAAAAGGATTTGTTTCCAGTCTCGTCAAAATCAAAAACTCCAAATCATATTCAGATTGAAGCTTCTCCTCCATCCTGGGTCTGCTTCTAGGCAACAGTGGGACGGGGACGTGGCTACTTCTCTGTCCCCTCGCATCTTACACTTAGGCTGACTCTGGCCTCTCCAGGGTTGAAGGGCTTGCCCATTCAATGGTACCAATCCAGCCTCTTCCACAATCTTAGCAGACCTCTGGACTATGTATGGCCTCCATAGAAAATCCTGCTTCTGGTTCCACAGCTGGTCTCCAGGTACCACTGACCTTCGACTTGCTGTCAACTACCCACCATCAGTAGGAGTGCAGCCAGGGCTGCCTCTTCAGCTCGTGGACAACCTCTCATACCCTGGTCCACCATGGTGTCCACCGTGGCAGTCAGTCTCCTTTCTGGTTGCTCAGCTGCAGCATCACCCTAACTCCTAAAAAGAGGGAACAGCTCTTCCTCTTTCCCCCTGGAGGGAAGGTTACATCAAAAAATAAATTGTTGGGAGTTCCCACTGTGGTGCAGTGGGTTAAGGATCCAGCATTGTCTCTACAGCAATTTGGGTTGCTGCTGTGGCTTAGGTTCAGTCCTGGGCTGGGAACTTCCATAGGCCACAAGTGTGACCCCCCAAAAAAAATTGTTTATGATATAGGACACAATATTAAAAAAGCAAGTGATAGATGAGGAGGAAGCAAAGTTAATAGAACTTCTATTAACTACTCTCAAATTAATAGAAAAACGACTAGCATTCAGAATATATAAACCATCCATGGACTACAGATGGGTTTTTAAAAAATGATCCAATAGAAAAACCAGCAAGGAATTTGAAAAGTAATTCACGGAAGAAGAGAAATCTGACGGAATTTGTGGTCAAAGGAATATATATATTGAAGTCCTTTGTTTTTTGTTGTTGTTGTTTTGTTTTTGTCTTTTTGCCTTTTCTTGAGCCACACCCGTGGCATATGGAGGTTCCCAGGCTAGGGGTCCAGTCGGAGCTGTAGTCACCAGCCACACCAGAGCCACCGCAACACAGGATCTGAGCTGCATCTGTGACCTACACCACAGCTCACGGCAATGCCGGATCCCTAACCCACTGAGCAAGGCCAGGGATCGAACCTGCAACCTCATGGTTCCCGGTCGGATTCGTTAACCACTGAGCCAGGACGCAAACACCCTGGTACACATTTCTTGAGGTTCTGCTATATGTCAGGTTATATAGGGTAGAGATTGGGAATCAAAGATCATGAAGACACGTTTCTTCCCCTCCAGTAATTTATAACCTGGTGTGAGAGACAAGCCCATGAATAGAATCTGCATTGTGAGTACAATGCCCCTAGGAGGTTTCATATCATAAGGATTACCAAGGAATTTTAAGAGAGGATGAGCATCTCTTAAATACAATGTTCTCCATACTCTGAGTTTTGCTAAGGTACATTTAGTCTAATTTTTTGTCCTATCCCAGCGCATACAAGGAAGGTATTGTTTTGCCTACTCTGCAATAATAATTACTCAGAGAATGGAATCTGTAGTCCATTTAGACTTAAAACAGAGTGGAGTTTAATTAACTGCATATATTTGTTAGACCAGAGCAAAAGGCTTCATGAGACGCTGGGGGAAAGTGCTGTGGTCGTCGTGATTTCTGTTTCTCCTTTAGTCAGCAATCCTTGGGGAGTCCACTCAACGTCCACTCATTGCTGGAAAGGCAAACTGTTTTTGGCATCAAGCCCCAATCATGTGTTATTTCAAAAAATGAAAAGAAAGTAAAGGAAATCGGCAGTGAGTTCTTCAGTTTTTAAAACTATTGATAGGGATTTCAAACTTGCTTTTTTAAATTTGTTTTCCACTCTCTTAATTTGGTTTTCATTTTCATTTTGAATGAATATCTTGCCTTCACTCTGGAATGCACCGTCCACGTATATAGCTTTATAGCCAGTGGTTCTTAACTGCCAGTCACCAACTCTCTCCTCCCATAATCAAACACAGAATTACACATTGGAGGGTTTTTTTTTGTTTGTTTGTTTTTTGCTTTTTAGGGCTGCACCTGAGGCATATGGAGGTTTCCAGGCTAGGGGTCCAATCGAAGCTACAGCCTCCAGCCTACGCCACAGTCACAGCAATGCTGGATCCGAGCTGCATCTGTGACCTACATCAAAGCTCAGGACAATGCCGGATCCTCAACCCACTGAGTGAGGCCAGGGATCGAACCCAAAACCTCATGGTTCCTAGTCAGGTTCAATTCTGCTGCACCGCAGGAAGAACTCCCATTTATGGTATTTCTGATTTCTCCACATTCTTCCCAATTTGTACTGTTAGTTTTTTTTTTTTTTTTAGGTCTGGCCAATCTGGTGGTAGTGAAAGGTATTTCCTTATAGTTGTGAGTAAGGCATATTTATAGACATTTCAGAGCATTTGTGAGTTGCCTGTTTTCTTTTGGGCTGTTATGTCTTCCTTATTATTTTATAATATATTTTATATATTCAGAATATGAATACGTTGCCATTCAGTGCTACAAGTATATTCTCCTGTGTGTGGCTTATCTTTTAAATGTGTTGGTTGTACCTTTTCCTCGTCCCTTCCTTTGTCTTTGTGATTTTGGCTTCAGGGGTCAGAAAGACCATCTATATTGGTTCATAAAAAGTTGGGTCTTACATTTAGACCTTTCATCATTTCAGAATTTGTGCTTGTGCATGGCATCCCTTTTTCATAATTCATAAAATTTGTGAAATTTCTCTTCTTCTGCAATTCTTTCAGAGGTGCTTGTCAGCCCTGCCCCCCCTCCCCACCCCCGAAAGACCAAGAAGTTTTAAGAGCTCTAGGTCAAGGCTCAAGGGCAGTACCTGTGCTGGTCAGCTGTTTGCTTTGGGACCTTCCTCTGGAACTGCTTTTAAATCCATCTGCCCTAATTTCCATGTGGCTCAGTGGGTTATGAACCCAGCTAGTATCCATGAAGATGTGGGTTTGATCCCTGGCCTCCATCAGTGGGTTGAGAATCCGGCATTGCTTCAAGCTGCGCTGTAGGTCGCAGACGTGGCTTGGATCTGGTGTTGCTATGGCTGTGGTGTAGGCCGGCAGCTGTAGGCCAATTCAACCCCTAGACTTGGAACTTCCATATGCCACAGATGTGGCCCATAATGAAAAAAAAAAAAAAAAAAATCCATTTGCCCTGGCTTTCTGCCTCCCCAAGGAAGAGGAGCTTAAGGGATGGTTTCTCCAGCACTGCTTATCACTAAGAGATTATGGTTTTCTTCTAGGAAGATTTCAAGCATCACCTCTTCCCAACTGTTGATGCTGAGCTTTATTCAGTAGGGATACCTGGCCTTTCTGGAGAAGTGAAAAATTCCTGTTCTTATTGCCTGTGTTGATCCTTGTTGTTCAATTCTGAATATTTGTCAAAAAAAAAGTCCCTTGGCACTTTGAAAAGAAAAGGAAGAAAGAACTTTCACAGGTCGAGATAATACGCAGTAAAGGCCTTGGCTCAGCAGAAAAAGGAGCCCATAATGATAGCCAGTTTTCTAGAACTGATTTTCTAGAAGAAAAAAAACAGAACCAATGAGTATTAAGTATCTAGCTGTATAACTTATTCTAATAAAGTAACTGAACACTTTTTAGTTGGAAGCCTTGTTTCTACTTGCTTTTCTCTGTGGTACATTTGGAATCGGAAATTATTCGAAGTCTTGTGTACTCCCCTCCACCCTCCCCTGGTCCCATTTCTCTGCCTCCCCGTTACAAGTACGAACATTCTTCCCGTTGGGGTATTGATCTTCATGTTTTTAGTTATTGCTGCTAACTTACCCGTGTTCTTTTGTATATGTCAGCTATTTTCACAAGCATTTTTTAAGCTTAGAAATAAGATTTGTTAATTACAGGTCACCAAATTTTACAAGCTAATTCTTTAATGCTTCAGTGAAATTCAGTTAGAATAATATTAAGTTAGACTCTCTTGGGGGGGACAGTCATTTTGATGCCAATTTGGTTTATTGGTCATTTTCTGCTGTAATACTGAAAATCCTGGTAATAGTGATGATTTTCATCCCAGAGCAATGGTTTTCCTCGGGGTTGTGATTGCAGGCTTCAACTGCATGAGTTTGAATCGCTCTCTGCTGTGACATTGGGTATGTTGAGTAACCTCCCCAAATCTGGTTTCTCCTTACCTACATCAGGGTAAGGTGCAATAAGACTGGCAAAAGCACAGACTCTGGCCCAAACTGAATTGTGGGCACCACCTGCGTTCCCCCACCCCCCTTAACATGCTCGGGATCTTTACTTTTAAGATAAATTTTCACAAGTACTAATGCAGGAGTTGCCGTTGTGGTGCAGCGGAAACGAATCTGATTAGGAACCATGAGGATGCGGGTTCTATTCCCGGCCTCACTCGGTGTGTTAAGGATCCAGTGTTTCCATGAGCTGTGGTGCAGGTCGAAGACACGGTTCAGATCTGGTGTGGCTGTGGCGTAGGCTGGCAGCTGTAGCTCTGATTCAACCCCTAGCCTGGGAACCTCCATGAGTGGGGCCCTAAAAAAAGCAAAAAAACAAAAACAAACAAAAAAAACCCCACACAAATACTGATGTATTCTCTCAAATGAAAGTATATGCGTTCTGACAATAGAAAACACTGCTATTCATCCCCTTCTCAGACAAAGGCATCTAGGACGTGAGCTGTAGAAGGAATCTGAGACTGGGTGGATCCTCCTGGAAAGGCTTGTTTAAAATGCTGTGTAATTAGAACCAGGAAGCAAGCAGGATGCACTGGAACTCAGCAACCCCACAGGTGCATGGTACTCTAGTACATTTGCCTCTTTATTTTTTCTTTTTTTGGAGGGGGGCGCTGCATGTGTGGCATATGGAGGTTCCCAGGCTAGGGGACGAATTGGAGCTGCAGGTGCTGGCCCGTGTCACAGCCACAGCAATGCAGGATCCGAGCCACGTCTGCGACCTACAACATGGCTCACAGCAACACCGGATCCTTAACCCACTGAGCAAGGCCAGGGATCGAATCTGCATGCTCATGATCCTAGTTGGGTTCGTTACCGCTGAGCCACAACGGGAACTCCACGTCTGCCTTTTTGAATCTGAAACTCTTATTTGCTAACTATTGAAACAAAAGGGGAAAGATTTTAGTGTTTGCAAAAATAATGAAGTTATCATATCTTCTCTAAGCCATCCTTTTCATTTAACGTGAGGTTTCTAAGAGTCTCTCCAAGTTGTTACATCTAGCAGCTGGTGAATATACCACCACTTATCCATTCTCTTGTCAACAGGCATTTAGGTTCTTCCCAGTTATGGATTATTACAAACTGCAGGTGTTGGAGTTCCTGTCATGGCGCAGTGGTTAATGAATCCAACTAGGAACCATGAGGTTGTGGGTTCGATACCTGGCCTCGCTCAGGGGGTTAAGGACCCAGAGTTGCCGTGAGCTGTGGTGTAGGTTGCAGACACGGCTTGGATCCCGTGTTGCTTGGCTCTGGCGTAGGCCGGTGGCTACAGTTCCGATTGGACCCCTAGCCTGGGAACCTCCCTATGCCGCAGGAGCGGCCCTGGAAAAGGCAGGAAGACAAAAAAATAAGAAAATTTTAAAAATAATAATAAACTGCAGGTGTTATAATGAGCAGACATTCCTACTCTTACCTCCTTCCTGATGCCTTTGTGCAAGAGCTTTACTCTAAGAAAGAATCAATATGCTGGCAACATCCTACATGAGCACAGCATAAAACAGTTTCAGGAGTTCCCATTGTGGCTCAGCAGGTTAAGAACTAGACTTATGTCTATGAGAATGAGGGTTCCATCCCTGGGCTTGATCAGTGAGTTAAGGATCCAGCCTTGACGCAAGCTGCAGCATAGGTCGCAGATGCGGCTCAGATACAGTGGTGCTGTGGCGTAGGCCAGCAGCTGCAGCTCCAGTTTGAGTCCTAGCCCAGGAGCTTAATATTTGGTATCTCTTGGAAGAGACCCAAATATAATCTCCTCACCACGCCCCCCACCTGCCTTCTTTTTTTTTTTTTTTTTTTGTCTTTTTGTCTTTTTGCTATTTCTTGGGCCGCTCCTGCGGCATATGGAGGTTCCCAGGCTAGGGGTTGAATCGGAGCTGTAGCCACCAGCCTACGCCAGAGCCACAGCAACGCGGGATCCGAGCCGTGTCTGCAACCTACACCACAGCTCACGGCAACGCCGGATCGTTAACCCACTGAGCAAGGGCAGGGACCGAACCCGCAGCCTCATGGTTCCTAGTTGGATTCGTTAACCACTGCGCCACGACGGGAACTCCCCCACCTGCCCTCTTAATCTCATCTCCTGGCCTGCCTTTCCCCAAGGTGCTCTAGCATCTGGCTTGGGTACTGCATGCTTCCTTCCTCATCAGGGCCCTGGTGTGTGCTATTCTCACTCTCAACGCTCTCCCATGACTGTGGGCTTTGCTTCCTTCCTTCTCTCAAGCCTCAGTGTCAGGGAGCCCCGCTGTGTGCACCAGCCCCTCCGCAGCACCCCTCTCCGCTGCGCTGCTGCCTCTGCCAAATGTGCGCATGTGTGTGTAGGCACTGCCGGTCCTTCTCTCCACTGAATAGAAAGCCTTAGAACACTGAGACTTTGGCCCTTGTGTTCTCTGCTACATTCCCAGCTTCTGAGTAAATGTCTCCCCAATTCAAAGAACTCCGTAGAGGTTGGGTGTATCCATAAATTGTTCTTATCCATAAACTGTATAAGAATTTCAGGAGTTCCCATGTGGCTCAGCGAGTTAAGAACCTAACATAGTGTTTGTGAGGGTGTGGGTCCATCCTGGGCCTCGCTGAGTGGGTTGAGGATCCTGCGTTGCCTGCAAAGCTGCAGCATACATCACAGATGTTGCTTGGATCTGGTGTGGCTGTGGCTGTGGCTATGGCGTAGGCCATCAGCTGCAGCTCTGATTCAACCCCTAGCCTGGGAACTTCCATGTGATACAGGTTCAGCCGTACAAAGGAAAAAAAAAAAAACACACACACACAAAAGACAGAGGTTGGAGTTCCTCTGTGGCTCAGCAAATTAAGGATCCGGCGTTGTCACTGAAGCAGTTTGGGTGGCTTCTGTAGCACAGGTTTGATCCCTGGCCCAAGAATTTCTGCATGCCATGGAAGCAGTCCAAAAAAAGGAAGAAAAAATTGCGACATATCGATAGCTTGATTTTGATGTTTTATGTAAAACAGATTAGGAGGAGGACTCTCGGATCTTAATGATCATAATCAGGTTTTCCAGCTTCTGGAGGGAAAAATCCTGTAGGGGAGGGGACACGTTTTTGTGGGACTGTCCTGCTTGGTGTAAGATCCCTGGGCTCCTAGCCCTACCTGCCAAATGCCTACATCTTGAGGACTTGCTGTGCGCTGGGCATCCTGCTGGGTGCTTTGTGTGTTACGCTAACTCCAGGAGGCAATTCCCAGAATAGCACCACTTTAGAGGTGAGAAAACTGAGCATCCTAGTGAGTTAATCATTGCCCCAGGGTAGCCAGCTAGTGCCAGGGCGCAGCAGAGATTTGAGTCTAAGCCCCAGTTCTGAGCCTTCCCTCTTCCCAATCTTCTTTATTAAGCTTTTAAATGTTCAATTTCATTCCATACCATCCATACATAGCCCTGTGCATAACATATATAGTTTATAAGTGAAATATTACTATACACATCAGTTAACTGAATAACTTATCTCCTGGTAGATATGTCTGAATTTCCTCGAAGGCTTTTTTTTTTTTTTTTCCTACTCCCACAGCGTGTGGAAGTTCCCAGGCCAGGGATCAAACCTTGGTCACAGCAGCGCCCCAAGCCGCTGCAGTGACAACACTAGATCCTTAATCTGCTGTGCCACAGAGGAACTCTTCCTCCAGGCTTTTTATGGTTGGCATAAAAAGCTTTTTATGGCATTGGCGTATTTGCCCAGTGGCAAATTTTTGAGGGGGTAATTAAATAAATTAATCAAAACAGTAACTTAATAAAAAAGAGGAAACAGTTTTGAAAGGAGTTTTGAACTTCAGCAATGTCTAACCTGACCTTCACTGTTTCTTTGTGTGCTACAAAATACAGAGTTATTTTTGATGAGTTATCTAGCCTACCCCTACGTAGGATTTATGTGTATCTTAAATAGTGGGCTCATAATGCAGTTCTGCTTACCATCAGAAAATATGGAGTTAAAATAAGACCCCTGTCAAAACACTGTCTTGCAGGGATCAGTTAACATAAAATGATTTTAAAATTCATAGGCTTTTTGAGGATTAAAAATAAAAATACCCTCTGTGCAATGACTTTTAAATTTATATCGTCTGACTGCTATCTTACCCCATCTTGGCTGTGACCTGTCAGCCTGAGGATGCTGAAAAGAGTCCATTTGCACCCTTACCTAATGTAGTTTAATAAATTACAATTATATGCGGGCATTTGGAATTTCTTAGCAATGTTTGATGTAATCACACTGTTGTGCTCTTCTCCGACAAAGAAAACCTAATAGACTTTTGAGGCAGGAATATAAGGAAACTGGCCATCACTAAGACATAGTGTGTTCGTTTTTTAATTACTCAATGAATTTTTTTACATGTACAGTTGTACAACAATCATCGCAACCCAATTTTATAGCATTTCCATCCCACACCCTCAGTGCATCCCCCACCCCCCAACCTGTCTCATTTGGAAACCATAAGCTTTTCAAAGTCTGTGAGTTGGCATCTGTTCTGCAAAGAAGTTCATTGTGTTCTTTTTCAGATTCCACATGTCAGTGATAGCATTTGATGTTGGTGTCTCATTGTATGGCGAACTTCACTTAGCATGATAGTTTCTAGGTCCATCCATGTTGCTAAAAATGCTGGTATTTGGTTCCTTTTAATGGCTGAGTAATATTCCATTGTGTATATATACCACATCATCTTGATCCACTCCTCTGTCGATGGATATTTAGATTGTTTCCATGTCTTGGCTATTGCAAATAATGCTGCAATGAACATTGGAGTACATGTGTCTCTTCGAGTCATGGTTTTCTCGGGAAAGATGCCAGGAGTGGAATTGCTGAATCAAATGGTAGCTCTATGTTTAGTTTTCTGAGGCATCTCCATACTGCTTTATAGTGGTTGCACCAATTTATAATCCCACCAACAGTGTAATAGGGTTCCTTTTTCTCCACACCCTCTCCAGCACTTCTTGTTTATAGACTTTTTGATGATGGCCATTCTGGCTGGTATAAGGTGGTGCCTCAGAGTGGTTTTGATGTGCATTTCTCTAATAATGAGTGATGTGGAACATCTTTTCATGTATTTTTTTGGCCATCTGTATGTCTTCTTTGGAGAATTGTCTGTTTAGAACTTCTGCCCATTTTTTGATGAGGTTGTTTGGTTTTTTGGACATACCAAGACCAGGATAAAGAGAAGTGGTAAAATGAAAATTTGGCCTTTGTTTATAAAAAAAGAAGAGTGAGGCAAATTTTAGTTTCTTCTGCACTTAGGAATGGGTAGAGGTGCAGAGATGGGAACATGAGAATTACCCCGACTGCTGCCTACTGTGTTTACCGGCACATCTCAAGGGCATGTCCTTTGTCAAGGGTACAAAGAGATCCGGGAACATAAATTACAGTGAAAATGGTTTTCTCATTCACACCAAGGTTTCCAATAATTTATCGATAATATGTTTCCAATAACATGTATATTCATTTTACCAACAGAAGAAGGCTATTTTTAAATTAAGCCAAAGAAAGAATACACTCATCCCTCCCATCAGGCTTTGTCTGATCAGGTGACCATGTCAGATACACAGAAAGAAACATGGAAAGGCCCATGTCAGCCGTTCCTGCCTCCACACCCCAAAAGAGAGCCACTGGGTCAGTGAGAGTAACATTGCATCTGCGCCCCTAAGTATATTGACAATGGCTGTTCACACTGAGATCGGAGTCGGCAATGCTTTAAGCTGCCTGTGCTGTTTGTCCCATTGCTGAGCAGCATGGGGCCAGGCTCGAGTAACCATTAAATTGATCTTATTGGGAGAACTCAGTAGGGCTAGACAGGACTGTAATTCCAGCCGGTCTGTCTCATCCCCTTCCTAGACAAGAAATCTGCAGAGCAGAGTCTGCGCCAGTGGCTCTTGGATGTGCCGACTGAAACCCAGCACATAAAGTACATTTTATATAAATCACAAAATGCATGTGCCCACATGCACACACATGTGCGAAAGTGGAATCAATGTCTTATGAAACAAGACTTCTTCCTCTTATCATGTGTGATGGATCCTCATACTTCCCATCCTCTTTCTTTTTTTTTTGATTCCAGGTGCAACCCAGTAAATCGAGTACGTAGAACACTAATTTCTCTCTATCTTCAGTTCAGAAATTCTGCCCGCTTTTATTTAGTTAAATATGTTGTGGGATCTTCCAGGTTTCAAGTTTAAAAAGTTTTCCTTCTTCTGTCTGAAGTTTATTTTTCTATAAGCAAAGTGGTCATCCTAGGAATGTTGGTATATTTACTATATTTTCAAACTCACAAATCTTGATTTCTCTTGCTGGACTTGTTGCACTTGTAGAAGCAGCTAACACAGGGTTTTTTTGAGGTTGTTTTTTTTTTCCTGGGAACCTTTAAGACAAAATGTATTTTACCTTTTGACATTTGTGCTTTTTTCTTCCTTGGGTTTGTTTTCACAAACTGCACAAAGAAAAATGTTCTGTTTCATCTCTCCATTGCTTTAGGTTAAGGCCTGTTAGTAGCAAAGCCTTTCAGAATTTGTTTCAAGTTATTTTACTAGTGTCTGCTTCTCAGGAGCTGCAAGAGAACAGCTCTGCCGCCATGGAAACGTCCAGAAATCCAGGTCTCTAGCCCGAGCTCCAGGATATCACTGTTTGCAAAAACCGGAGGGTTAAAACCTTAGTCATAGCAATGACATTGTACAAATGGTCATGATCCCTACAAGAAGATGGCAGCTATTTGGATAATGGGTTTATGAATTTAATTCAGTGGGCTTTTTCTAAGGGAGTTAAAAAAATAGCATGTAAAGTTTAATTTCCGTCGAAACATTTTTTTCCAAATCAAATTGCACTTTGGTCAAAATCATTTTACAAAACAAGGTGATTAAATAACATGATCAAATAACATGATCCAGTGTCTTTACCTAATTAATTCTCTAGAGGAAAGAAATTCTGGGTCCTGATACCAAAATGCATCTAAGTGGCATGACTGGTATTTTCAAAGTTTTTATTGCTACCAGAAATGGAGAGATTATGTGGACCTGCGTCCTTTTTATTCTTTGATTAGCTTGTCTTTCCTTTTCCCCGTAACTACCAAACGTCTCCTAATGTGTGTAAACACAGCCGTCACCACGAAGGTAAGAAAGAGGAAAGGCACATGTTAACATTAATATTGGAGGTTTTCTTTCTTTTTTTACTGGCTTCTTCTTTAAATCTCCTGATACAAGCCCAGCTGAATCTCTATACTTGATGAGAATTAGAACCTAAGACATTTAATAAAGCCAAAGAGTATCACCGCTTAAAGAGACAAATCCAAAAGAGCGGAAAGGATTTAATTTTTTGTAAAATTTCACAGACTTTTTGTTGTTGTTGTTGTTGTTGTTGTCTTTTTAGGGTCATGCCCACAGCATATGGAGGTTCCCAAGCTAGGGGTCCAATTGGAGCTACAGCTGCCAGCCTATGCCACGGGCACAGCAACGCCAGATCCCAGCCGCGTCTATGACCTACACCACAGCTCACCGCAACAGTGGATCCTTAACCCACTGAGCGAGGCCAGGGATCGAACTCAAAACCTCATGGTTCCCAGTCAGATTCATTTCCACTGGGCCATGACAGGAACACCCCTCTGTCATGTATTGATTCATCCTTGTTTACTTAGTCGCCTTCTAGTCACTGAAAAAATAGTTAAAATCCTCCGAGGCCAGCCCACCTTGAGCTCCAGGTCAGAACTCATGTGGGTCTTTGAGTCCATTTGTCCTGAGTTTATCTGCAAACAGATGCAGCTGCGTAAGAGTGTTTACACAGGGCAGAGACTGGCCGTTTGAAGAGTTCAGTTTCCTTCGGTGGTGTTCAGCAGTTATAGCCCACAGCGCTTCAGAGTGAAGCCCAGTCCAGCACCTAAACTCCCTTATTGCTACACAAAGCTTTTATTTTTCTTTCTGATTTGTCCTGAGAAAGTGACGTGACTAGTGGAAGGAAAGCTACAGTTTAATTTCTCCCTCCGTTTATAACAAATTCTTTTGAGGATTAAGTTAGCAAAATCTGCCCTGTCATTTCTTATCAACCTATTTTGAGCTAGACAGAGGCTGGTTCTTCTGGGAGACCTCTAGCAGTTCATAAATTCGAGTTCATGTGGAATGGAAGAGGGACTCACCCTGTTTTATGTTTGCTGTATATATTTCTTGCATGTATCATGGAGAGAATTACTAACGTTGTCAAGTGGCTCTGAAATGCGAAAATTCTAATCTAAAAATCGAATCACAAGGAATAACAGAGCCCTTAGTGACACAGCAAAAAGTTCCGTTGGCTATGATGGCAACAACATTCAAGCATTTCATAGCAATCCTGAACAGCCCTGTCTTCGCATAAAGGCGTATCCTTCTAGGAAGAGTATCTAGAAACTAACAAGGCTCCTTTGCCATGTTTGAACTAGAGCAGAGTGTCTACGTGTTTTGGCATTTGGAATGGATTATTCTGGGTGGTTTTTGGGTGGGGGAGATGGGGTGGCTGTCCGCCACATTCTAGGATATTTAGCAGCATCCCCAGCCTCTCCTTCCTAAACACCAGTTACGGTAACCCAAAATGACTCCAGATAATGCCACCTGTCCCCCGCTGAGAACAAGTGACCCACACTTAGGATTGTGATTCCATAGAAATGGGTTTCCGTACATGTGCTCACCCATGAGAGCATCCAGAAGTAAATGTGAGAGAGTGTTGACTCACGTTTACCTACATACTGGTAAAAAAATTAAGCATTTTAAAGTGCCAGAGGGAATTCAAGCAGGAGCAAAAATGAAAAAGAAAGGTCAGAAAGACATTCCTTTGTCATTAGGCAATGAATCAATCTTTCTCATCTTTGTCCTGTTAAAAATATGCTAGCAGCTCTGTTTCCTCGCTAACTGAAGACCAGAGCACATTGATAAGTGCTTAGATGCCTGGCAAGGTAAGAGAAGTTCGGCTCATCTTTGCTTTGAGATGAGCAAAGTTTGTTCTTAAACGCTGCAGTGTATATGTTTAATATGTTTGATGAGTTCCCTTTGTGGCTCAGCAGTTAAAGGACCTGACTAGAATCCATGAGGTTGTGGGTTCGATCCCTGGCCTCACTCAGTGGGTTAAGGATCCCATGCTGCCATGAGCTGTGGTGTAGGTCGCAGATGAGGCTTGGATTCTGCATTGCTGTGGTGTAGGCCGGCAGCTGCAGCACTGATTCGACGCCTAAGCTGGGAACCTCCATACGCCGGGGGTGCAGTCCTAAAACAGCAAAAAAAAAAAAAAAAAAAAGAGTGCATTTGAGCAGAATGGCAGAGAGTGTGTAATTACAGAAAGGATAGCTCTCGGCCAGGCGTCTGGGACCTGGGGCACACCTTAGTGGGTTCGTTATCCCAAGAAGATAGCTTGCCTGGCACATAGGAGACTCGAGGAGTTTAGAGTATGTTATCCCCTGGGGTCCCTCAGAGCTCTGGAATTTTATGAACCCGTATCTTTTTTTTTCTTTCTTTCTTTCTTTTTTTTTTCTTTTTTTTTTCTTTTTTTTTTTTTGCTTTTTAGGGCTGAAGTTAATGCATATGGAAGTTCCCAGGCTGGGGGTCCAATCAGAGCTGCAGCTGCCAGCCACAGCCACAGCAACACCTGATCCAAGCCTCATCTGTGACCTACACCGCAGTTCATTGACAATGCTGGGCCTTTAACCTACTGAGAGAGGCCAGGGATCAAACCCACATCCTCATGGATCCTAATCTGGTTCCTTAACACTGAGCCACAATGGGAACTTGTGAACCCATATCATATAAGGCCTGCCCGTAATGTCATGACATTAATGCTTTTTTTTTTAAGTTAGCAGATCCATGATTACTCTAAAATCTGAGTCCTAATTGTCATTGCAACTTCTTTGCGTGCAGGAAGTTGGAGATGTGGTAGAATAATTTACATGCAACGATCTTCTTTCTTCCTCATTGAAGAATTTCATAGATATCAAGGGTGCCTGCAGCTGTACCTTTCTTGGTGTTTCTGTTCCATGTGACTCAGGGTGTCCTTGCAGATCAGCAGGGACAGCCAGCCACCTGGTTGTCCAGTATTGGTTTTTACTTTCAGCAGAACCCAGAGCTCTGTGTCCTGGGCAGGTTCCTCACAGAAGTTGTCCAAATAGTCCCTTCCCAAAGCAGACCCACCGACACTTCCTTTCTGAGCAGATTTGGGGTTTCGAAGCATGAATTAAGCCATGCTATAGAATCACCATCTTCCAGCTTCTGTGCTCACACAAGAAGAGTATGTCAGCGTTTCCTTTTTCCATTCAAACTGTAGATTGAGTAGCTAGAACCCCCCTACACACACACACACACACACACACACACACACACACACACACACACACACACACACACACACGAAATGGCCAAGATAAGTAAACACTGTAGCAGCTGCAGTTTCTTGCAAGCCTATGAAAACATGCCGCTTTCAGAAGTCTACGTTACGTGCTTTTCAGGAATGCTAAATCCTAGCGAATGTCCTTACTTCGTGACTCACGAACAAGTCTGTACCACAGTCCACATTAAATAATTCCTTAGCCTGTATCTCTTTTAAAATTTATAGAGAGCAGCAAAGACAGTAAGGGAATGGAGTTCCCATTGTGGCTCAGTGGTTAATGAATCCGACTAGGAACCACGAGGTTGCGGGTTCGATCCCTGGCCTTGCTCAGTGGGTTAAGGATCCAGGGTTGCCGTGAGCTGTGGTGTAGGTTGCAGACGTGGCTCGGATCCCGCGTTGCTGTGGCTCTGGCGTAGGCCAGCTCCGATTAGACCCCTAGCCTGGGAACCTCCATATGCCTCGGGAGCAGCCCTAGAAAAGGCAAAAAGACAAAAAAAAAAAAAAAAGAGAGAGAGAGACAGTAAGGGAATAAATTGCTTGTTTCTGATCTTAGGAAAATTTAACTTAAGGGTTTTTGATGTTGACCACTTCCAGGAATTGCCTAGGAGATGCACCTTGCCAGTGACAGTGGTTTGTCCTCTTCTCAAAGCCAGACTCCCTTCCCTCAACCCCCCTCACTCCCCTCCACCCCAGGGACTCACACATTTATGGAGCCTCCTCAGTGTCATGTCCACATTAACACTGGTCAGTGATACCTTATTAGGTGGTCCTTACGTTTGGTCTTACTGACTCCACGCCATCCTGCCCTTTCCGTGGGCTCTCTTTGAAAACAAAAAGGATTGCCTGCAGTAATCAGTAATTTCAGAACAGTTTTCAGAGTCCGAGACCTTAGCACTGCCTTCAGTTTTCTCTTTTCTTCACATGATTTGCCTCCATATCCCCTTTGCTTTTGGAAGCCACGGCCCTGCTCCTCTGGACTGATGAGACCAGAGGACGGGACTTGCCGGTTAAAATGATGCTTTTGCCAACATCACAGACCGTGTCTCTTCTTGACTAGCTGATTCTGCTCTCTGCTTTCTCGGTGAATCCTTTCATCTCTGCCCCTCTCCCCACTCCCCAACCCAACCCCTTTTTTCTCTGCCGGAGCAATCCTATCTGTTCCTCCCAGCCCACCTCCACTGAGCCTGTTCTCCTGATCTCCCAGCCCGGCTCCACCCTCCAGCCCACCTCCACCCCCCAGCCCACCCCCACTGAGCCTATTCTCCTGACCTCCCAGGCAGAAAGCTCTCGGATCCAATAGCGTGATGGTCTCTCCTCCGTGTACTTGGAGTGCTTGAGGTGCGGGACCCTAAAACTGGGCTTCTACCACTGCAAAAAATGCCTGGGTATAGCAGGACACCGACAGATGTTTAAGTATTGAATATAATTTCTAGCGAGTGGGAAATTGTTCGTTTGGTAATAGTGATGTTGACCATTTTTGTGAGGTCCTGCCATGCACCAAAAAGCAATAACTCACTGTCTTCCATGTGATGTCTCACTTAACCCTTCCCACAAGTCCAAAGAGGACACTGAGGCTCACGTAGGTTAAATCACTCTCCCAGGCTGCACAGCTGGGAGGGATTCTGGATCCTGTCTGCCTGTAGTACCAACCAGAGGGACAGTCACTCTAATCTGGTATGAATGACCTTACGTCCATTTTTCCCTACTAGGAGTCTACTCGATAATGACCTTTGACCAAGTCAATGGAATATTCCTTTTCTGGGGTCCGCCGTACCACCAGGACACTAAAGTTAGCATTTGTGTTACCAGGAGTACCACTGAGATAGGGGTTAACAATCCCAGTAACACTGTCAACAGTCTTCTCTGGGTTTGACCTTTAACTAAGGTCAGCTCTTTGCATCCCTGGATCCGGATGGTTGACTCTATTCACTGCAATGCTCCATTGTATATGGGGGGCTTTATATAAGCATCCTCAGATCTTAGTTCTAGTCCTGCTAGAACTCATCCCCCGTGGATAGCAAGGGTCAGCCGCAGTAAAAAAAAAAAAAAAAAAAAAAAAAATCACTAGAATTGGCCCAAATACATATTAAAAGGAGTATCTTTTCCTTCTTTAAATTGTCCTGCTACATCATTTGTTCAAAGAAAATATAATAAAGGGGGAAAAATGACTTGTAGCTATGTTCGTTCCAAATTGAATACTTTCAAAGGAATATTTTTCAATTTGTCAAAAGCATATCAACAGTCGTAAAAAAATTTTATATCCTCTGGCATCATACTCTCACCCTTGGGAATTTATTCCAAGAATATATTTTGAAAGAGGCTAAAGCCAATATGCACAGATATTTTTGCAGCATTATTTATATTGGAAAAAATCCAAACATCTAATAACAGGGGGAACAATTTTGCAAATCTTCGTACATCAACTTAACAAAAGTGTAAGCTGCCACTTATAATCATACATTTTAAAAGGTTGTCATACAGCAAGAAAGTGCTGTAGAATTTTAAAGAGCAGACTACAAATTCTACCTATTCTATAAAAATTATATAGGCATATGCATGCCAAAAGGAAACCATGAAGAATTAGAACTGGTTGACTTTTTGGTCTGAAATTACTGGGGTTATTTTATTGTTTGTATTTCTTTTTGTTAAAATGTGTGTGTTCAATGAATGTTCGGGATCAATACCCTCATTTGTTCACATGTTAGGTCATTTTTATTTTATTTTAGTAAGTTCTTTTACTGCCTATTCCTATTTCTGCCATAAATTATGGCCTTGGTTGTACTGTGAGTATATAGTGCCTATTCCATAAATATATTTACTTGCTGTTGCATTAATAGTATGCCTTTCCTAGAGCAGTGTGCTTCTCAGCTTTTAAAGGGCATGCATCTCAGTGGGGGATCCTATCAAAATGCTGGTTCTGATTCAGTCGTTCTGGGATAGAGCCCAAGAGTCTGCATCTCTCATAAGCCCCCAGGGCTGCTGGCATGGCTGGTCCACAGCTCTGCTTTGTGTATGAAGATGCTGCTGACCAGGTGTCAGGCGTGTTATCTTGAAAGGGAGTCTTAGATATTCTCCCCACTACGTCCATAACTGCCTCGGTAACATTTCTAGCAATTTGGGGGCAGGGGGAGGGATGGCTAAAGATGACTCCATGTTGTGGTTATGAAATAAAGATGCCGCTATCTCATTATCAAGCCTGATGCTCAACCTCCGTAAGCCACTCAACTAACTTCACTTTCGTCCATCAGCAGGAAGGACCAGATGGCTTTCGAATAAGTGATTCTCTGTGTATGATACAGAGAGTAAGAAAAGATCGTCTATGGTAATCATGCTAGCAAGGTTCTTTGACACAATTTGGAACCCGATTAAAAAGTTGAAAAATCCCATCTGTGTTAAGAAAAGCTTCGCCTTGACTTTCTATACTTGAAGAAAAATCTTGGCCATGGCCATGAATCCTTAAGGAACAGTGAGTGGTGTGAAGCAGCATAGAGTATTCTCTTTTTACCGAATGTAAGGAAGCAGAACATTTTCTAAAACTGTGGAAAAACCTTTTTAGGTTTGTCGATGCATAGGATACGGTGGTGTAGAGAGACCTTTGAATTCGAACCGTACCAATGACTGTCAGAACTTACTGTTGTTTTGTGACGATAACAGCGCATTTCCCCCTTGATTCTCCCCAGTCACTGAAGCTGGGTTTGGTGCTGATATTGGAATGGAGAAATTCTTCAACATCAAGTGTCGAGCTTCTGGCTTGGTGCCCAATGTCGTGGTGCTGGTGGCGACAGTGCGGGCTCTGAAGATGCACGGAGGCGGGCCCAGTGTAAGTGCCGTGCTTCGTTTCTAGTAAAACAAACTTCTTAATTAAGATGAAGCAGAGCTGAGCCCTTGAAACATTCCAACCTGTGTAATCACCACAGTTTTCTAGAATGTCTCCTTTTTCACAAATCACCATTATGGGGCACTTAGAGTTCAGTCAGATCAACTAATTAGTCACACCCACCAAGTTATTTCTAAACAGTGTTTTGGAAAGGAACATCGTGTAACCACGTTTTAGTACCAAGAGGCTAAACTGAAATTTATGTCAACATTTTCTAACCCCGTGCTAATGGGAGGAGGGAGGCTCTGCTTCCTGAATGAAGAACAGAAGGGTTCGAGTGATTGCTTTTGTGGGTGAGGTTTTTCAGTGTTTGTACGGATCAGTTTTTTTTTTTTTTTTTTTTGGTTCCCTGATGCTATATCTCATCAGATTTCATGTAGCACTATTTTCCTTCTGTGTCTGTTTATTATGATTTCACTTTATAACTGTTAGAGCACCGGATTCGTTCTCAGAGAGCTTTGCTTAGAAAACCCAAATTCTCTTTTAACATTTTAAAAGACTCGATGTGAGCCTGTCTTGCCATGTATAGAATTCACGTACATCTGAAAGGATTCTTTTCCTGTCCACAGCAAAGGTGTAGGGTTTTTTTTTCTTTTTTCCTTTTCATTTTGTTCTTAGGGATTTTCAAAAGGAGAATAAGAAATGTTGCAGTGGTTGCTCATTTTCTTAAACATTTTGTTGGCGTGTAATTGACTCACAGTGTTGTGTTTCAGATAGACAGCAAAGTGAATCCGTTATAGATATACTTTGCTTTTCAGACGCTTTTCCCATATAGGCCACTACACTGTATTGAATAGATTTCCCTCCCTATATGGTACGTCCCTGTTACTCATCCATTCCATACATAGTACGAATTATGCATCTGTCAGTCCCAATGCGCTAAGTTATCTCCCACCCCCGAACGTTTCCCCCTTGGTACGTGTGGTTTCGAAATCTTTGAATCTGCTTCTGTTTTGTGAGTAAGCTCTGCATTGTTTTTTTCATTAGAGTCCACATATTAGTGATCTCATATATTTGTCTTTGTCTGACTGACTTCAGTTTGATTAATGATTTTTGAATAAAAGTTTAGAGTTTCTTTTTCTCTTCCGCGATTGATACATTACACAAACTGCCAAATCTGATTTCTTCATTGATGTGCTGTGTACACAAATACCGCACCAATGATTAATTGCATAGCGTAAACAAATAACAAGTGTGCCATTATGAAACACCACCATGGGTCTTGTTTAGTCATCTTGGCAATTCTTTGTTCGAGGAGAGGGAGATGTTATTTCACTTTACAGACAAGGACGCTGAGGTTTGATGGGTTTGGGGCCTGTGGGCAGTGTCATCAGCCCAGCCAGGTGTCAAATCTGAGGCCTGGGGTTGAGACCCTCCACTTTTGTCCAACATGCAGAGCTGTGTGTGAATAAAGGGTAAAATCTTTACTCTGAATCCCAAATTCACTCGTTAATACCAGACACTTGAGCACTTCCTTTTAGCTTAGAACTTCACCATTATATCAAATGCAAGACCAAATCAACAGATATTATAGTAAATCCTCAAGAGTTCTGATGTTGTTCCAAACACCTCTTGCTACAAGCACTCCTTGAGTTCAGACTTCAAATCCGTGTTAACTTCCATTTTCCAAAAAAAACCTGTCTCTCCCTTTATAAGATAAATCTGATATTCTCTTTCCCTGTTATGCGCTCTGAAAATTATCCCAATCCAAGGGCTTTAGTACTAGAGAGAGCTTAGAAACTGTCGAGTCCAGTTCAGTCTTCACAGAGCTAAAACTACCGAGGTGCAGGAGGATTCCAGGTCTGGTTTAGCATCGTACATCTATGTGGGGACTAATCAGACATGAAATCAAAGTCTCTTGACTCCTAGTCCGATATTTTCCCACACTCCAGTCTGTCTGTGACCTGTAAAAATTCGCTGCCTGATTTATAATCCTGTTTGTGTTCATCGTAACGCATGCGCTCTGTTTGACGATGGCTGCATTTTCTGCTCACCCTAATTCTGGGTACCTCTTCCTTTTCCATGTAAAGTCATGGTTCCGAGCCAGTGATGATTGTAACAGGGCCTGAGATTAGTAGGCACAGAGGTGGGTGGAGGGTCATACAAGAGGAGCATCGGGAAGCCAGGGAAATTTAGCATTCTCCTGCTGCACTCCACTAGGGCTTCTGCTGCTGCTTCTCATTGTTATTATTTTGGCATTTTAGGGCCACACTCGTGGCATATGGCTAGTTCCCAGTGTCAAAATGGAGCTGCAGCTAGCTGCTGGCCTATGCCACAGCCACAGCCACAGCCACTCAGGATCTGAGCCACGTCTGCAACCTGCACCATAGCTCCCCGCAATACTAAATCCCTGACACACGGAGCGAGGCCAGGGATCAAACCTGCATCCTCATGGATTCTAGTCAGATTCATTATCGCTGAGCCACAGCGGGAACTCCTCCTACTATTATTTTGAATGCCTAGTTGTGATTCTCCCTACTCAACTCTGAATTCCTTGAGACTGTGTTATATTAATTTGTGTATCTCTCATGCCTGGCATAATCTGTATCAGGGAAACATTTTCAATAATTGAATAATAAAAGAACATTGATCTTCATCCTCTATTCTCTATTATCCATCTCATTCCTTCTTACATGAAACAACTCCATAGTAATATTTTTGATGCATTTTAATTTCTACTTCCTTTTGATATCATTCCACAAATAACCTAACTGCCTCTTATGTTTATTCAGCTTGTTTTTTTTTTCCATTTTTTGCACAGTGGAAAATCCTATGACCCTTGAACTTGTCCATTTTAGCCCCAATCATTTTAAATTCATATCCTGTCTTCCAAAGGGCTGACTATTCTTGGTGCAGTAGAACTAATACTTGGGGGATTCTTTTTAATTAACCCCTTATTTTTTATTTTTTATTTTTGGCTGCGGGCCTGGCGTGTGAATGTTCTATAGCCATGGATCGAATCCAGGGCAAAGCAGTGACCCAAGCCACTGCAGTGACAACACCAGATCCTTAACTAGCTGTGTCACAGCAGAAATCCTATGATTCATTCTTTTAAAACACAGTGTCTTGGAGTTCCCACTGTGGTGCAGAAGGATCCATGCTGCATCTAGAGCTGGGATGCAGGTTCGATCCCCAGCCCAGCACAGTGGGTTAAGGATCTGGCTTTGCCACAGCTGCTGTGTAAGTCAAAACTTAGATCTTATCCTTAGCCAGAAAAATCCATATGTCACGGGGTGGCCAAAAAAGAAACACGGTGTGCTGAGGGGGTACCTCCACAACCAATAGGATATGTACTTATATAAAGAGATTTATTGTAAGGAATTGGCTCATGCTAAGTCCAAAAATCTACAGAGGGGGCCAGTCCTAGAGAGTCAGGAGAGCCAGTGTTCCAGTTCCAATCTCAAGGCAGTCTGCTGGAGAATTTTCTCTTGCAAAGATTTTTTGTTGTTATAACAGGATTTCAGCTGATTGGATATGGCCCATTACAATATTGGGGGGGCAATCTGCTTTCCTCAATGTCTATCGATTTAAATGTTATTCTCATTTAAGAACACCCCCAGAGAAATATGCAGAATAATGTTTGAAGACGTATAATAATAATATCTGGGTATGCCATCACCCAAGGTGACACAGAAGATTAACTGTCACACTCTACTGATTTTTGGTTTGTGATACAGTGACCAGACCTAATTTTATTTTTTCAGTATCAGTAACCACCTGGCCTAGCGCTGTTTATTTAATTAATCCTGCCTATCTGATCTTCAAGCCTACTTAGTGATAAATCAAGTCTCCATACATGTGTAGGCTTTTTTGCACCTCTGTGTGCTTGCACTGGTCTATTTATACATGATCGTGTCTGTGCTACACTGAGAGCCTGTAGGGCACTGGACCCTGGTAGCTCTCTTTCTTCAATGTGCATGGTCTGTTATTGGCTTTTTTCACTTTTCTATGTGTTTTTGAATCTTTTCAGGACTTTTCAGTGTTTTTATTGGCATGCCATTAAATCACTAGAGCAGCTTTACGTCTAAGAACGGGGGATCTCTCTTCACTGATTCAGGTCTCTTGACATGTATTTTGATAAACATGAACAATTTATTGCACAAAGGCCTCCTGTATCCTTTTATAGATTTGTTCCATGTGCTTTGTATTTTGAAATAGTTTAACAGGTTACTTCTGGGTTCACATATATATAGGAATATATATATCATATTCATGTATATATGTATCTCCAATGACCTCCCTAAATTTTTTTAATGAGCTATAACTGACATTCATTATATTAGTTTCGGATGTACATTGAAATAATGTTCAATATTTGTATACATTGTGAAATGATCACCAATAATTAATGTCTGTCACCATACATAGTTTAAAATTTTTTTCTTTTCCTTGTGGAGTACTTTTAAGATCTACTCTCTTAGCAACTTTGAAATATACAATACATCATTATTAACTATAATCGCCATAATATATATTAAATCCCCATGACTTAAAAACTTCTCTCATTGGAGTTCCCGTCGTGGCGCAGTGGTTAACGAATCCGACTAGGAACCATGAGGTTGCGGGTTCGATCCCTGCCCTTGCTCAGTGGGTTAACGATCCGGCGTTGCCGTGAGCTGTGGTGTAGGTTGCAGACGCGGCTCGGATCCCGCGTTGCTGTGGCTCTGGTGTAGGCCAGTGGCTACAGCTCTGACTGGACCCCTAGCCTAGGAATCTCCATATGCTGCAGGAGCGGCCCAAGACCAAGAAATAGCAAAAAGACCAAAAAAAAAAAAACACTTCTCTCATTAATTGTTCTAATTTAGCTATAGATACTTTAGACATACTATGCGGACAACATGTATGAAAACAGTGCCTGTTCTGTTTCTTCCTTTCTAATCTATACTTTTTTTCTTCATCAACCATGTGTTTCTAGCTGCAGGGCAGTATTAAATAGGAGTGGTGATAGCACGGCCTGTGTTCTTATTCCTGATCAGAAAGAGAATATGTTTAATAGCTTCTCCCCAAGTATGATGTCTTCTGTAGCATTGAAGTTGATGCTTTTTATCAGGTTAAGAAAACCCCCTTCTGTTCCTAGTCTGCCAGGCTTTTGCACTGAATAGATACTGAATAATGGTATTCCTCTATTGAGATGATATGGTTTTTCCCTTTTTTTTTTTTTTTTTTTTGTCTTTTCACAGCTGCACCCTTGGCATATGGAGGTTCCCAGGCTAGGGGTCTAATCAGAACTACAGCTGCCGGCCTATGCCAGAGCCACGGCAATGCCAGATCTGAGCCAAATCTGTGACCTGCACCACAGCTCACGGCAATGCCGGACCCTTGACCCACTGACCAAGGCCAGGGATCAAACCCGCAACCTCCTGGTTCCTAGTTGGATTCGTTTCCACTGCACCACGATGGGAACTCTGGTTTTTCTCTTTAATCTGTTAATATTGTAAATTAGTTACAGATATTAAATGAACCTTTTATTATCTTTTTTATGTATAATTAAATTTTGCTTATTGGATTTCTAATGTTTTAAGAAGAATCTTTGCATCTGTATTTATGAGTGACATGTTAGCCACATAAAATAGAGAAGGATTCCTTCCTTTTTATATACTCTGTCAGGGATTTTATAACATTAGAATAAACTCTTTATTCAAAGACCAGGAAGAAGTTACCTGTAAACAAAGACCTGCTGTGTAGCACAGGGTGATCTACTCAATACTGTGTAATAACCTATATGGGGAAAGAATCCGAAAAGGAACAGATACAACTGTATGTTTTGGTTTTTTTGTTGTTTTTGTTTTTGGGTTTTTTTGTTTTTTGTCTTTTTGCCATTTTCTTGGGCCACTCCCGCGGCATATGGAGGCTCCCAGGCTAGGGGTCAAATCAGAGCTGTAGCCACCGGCCTACGCCAGAGCCACAGCAACGCCAGAGCCACAGCAACATGGGATCCGAGCTGCGTCTGCAACCTACACCACAGCTCACGGCAACGCCGAATCGTTAACCCACTGAGCAAGGGCAGGGATCGAACCCACAACCTCATGGTTCCTAGTCAGATTCGTTAACCACTGCTCCACAACAGGAACTCCAGATACAACTGTATGTATAACTGATTTACTTTGCTTTACACCTGAAACTAACGTAACTTTCTAAGTCAACTGTTCTCCAATGAAATGAATTAAAAAAAAAAAAAAAAAAAAGGAGTAAGAAGGTACCCTGTAACACTGCCTAGACCTTTTGTTTATCGGTGAGGGGTAGATTTTTAATTGCAGACTTAGTTTTTTAACATATTCTGCTAATTTATTTATCTATCTATCTATATCTGTCTATTTACTTATTTATACTTGGGAGCCCAGCATGCAGAAGCTTAATGTGGAATCTCAGCTCCCAGACCCAGGGATTGAGCCCTGACAACAGAGTGAAAGCACCAAGGTCCTAACCACTAGACAACCTGGGAACTCCTAGCTGCAAGCTTACTTTTTTTTAGTGAGTCGAGAACTAAGTTCCCTATTTCTTCCTAAATGAGTTTTATATTCAAATGTAATTAAGTTTCTCTATATCTAGTTATAGTATTTTTTGCCTCCTTAAAACAAAAACAAAAACAAAACCTCTTACCAGTATATTGTCAGTTTTTTTAGTCTTCTTTTTTTTTTTTTGGTCTTTTCTAGGGCTGCACCTGCGGCATGTGGAGGTTCCCAGGCTAGGGGTCTATTCGGAGCTGTAGCCGCTGGCCTACACCAGAGCCACAGCAATGCAGGATCCGAGCCACGTCTGCGACCTACACCACAGCTCACGACAATGCCGGATCCTCAACCCACTGAGCAAGGCCAGGGATGGAACCTGCAACCTTATGGTTCCTAGTCGGATTTGTTTCTGCTGCACCGCAACAAGAACTCCAGTTTTGTTAGTCTTTTAAGAACCAACTGTTGATTCGTCCATCCCCTCAACTTTTTTGGCATTTGTATACAAACCCATTCTTTTTGCTGTTACCGAATTTTTGATTTTCTAGAACTTTGTTTATGGACAAGCTCAGCAATGCCTTTAAAGTTCTTTTTTAAAATCTACCATTGTGGCTGTTCTAGTTGAAGGGTTTGCTGTGTGTTTCAGTCTTCCCCGATGTTGAAAAAAAATCTGAAAATATGCTCCCTTACTCTGTCAAAAAACCATCCATCTTAGAGGTAACTTTGCAAAGCATTTCTAAGAATCTCAAGGCCTCTTTCACTGAGAAGAAAATCACCATGTTGTCGGTGAATGAAAATGTCTAGCGTTTCTACTGAAACCAGTTGCTGGTGACAGGGCACAACCGGGTGGAACTGGGGAAAGACAGTGGATTGGGGTTCCTGGCATTGAATTTGGTCATTTATATCCACATCCCCGTTGTGCCTCTCATTTGCTGTGTAACTGTGGGCAAGACACCCCCCTTCTCTCCATGTCAGTCTTCTTATCTTTGAGTTGCCAACCCCATAGGTTTCTTTTAGAAACTAGATTAAAATGGGGAAAGAGGGGAGTTCCCGTCGTGGCGCAGTGGTTAACGAATCCGACTAGGAACCATGAGGTTGCGGGTTCGGTCCCTGCCCTTGCTCAGTGGGTTAACGATCCGGCGTTGCCGTGAGCTGTGGTGTAGGTTGCAGACGCGGCTCGGATCCCGCGTTGCTGTGGCTCTGGCGTAGGCCGGTGGCTACAGCTCCAATTCGACCCCTAGCCTGGGAACCTCCATATGCCGCGGGAGCGGCCCAAGAAATAGCAACAACAACAACAACAAAAAGACAAAAGACAAAAAAAAAAAAAAAAAATGGGGAAAGAGTAATAGCCATTATTTTTAAATGATTTAGACTTTATTTTGAATGATGATTCACTCTATAAATCACGTATTAATCATATTGTGAGTCCCCTTTTATGTCAGAATAATGGGCAACAATATGAAAGTTCTTAATCCTGGCTCAAATTAGAATGGGCTGATGCGTTTGGGGGTTTTGGTCTGTTTGTTGTTTGTTTTGTTTTGGGGGGCTGCACCTGTAGCATATGGAAGTTTCCAGGCTAGGGGATGAATCGGAGCTGCAGCTGCCAGCTTACACCACAGCCACCTCAACTCGGGATTCTTAAACCCACTGAGCAACGCCAGGTATCGAACCCACATCCTCATGGATACTAGTCGGGTTCATAACCCACTGAAACACAGCGGGAACTCCAGGAGTTTTTAACTATCAGTGATCATGGATCCCACTCCCAGAAACCCCGGACTCACTGGTGAGGGTGGAGCCTAGGCATCAGTGATTTTTTTAAAAGCATCCCATAAGACTATGTCCAGCCAGAGCCACCACTTAGTTTAAAAAGCACAAAATATGCTTTTTTTTTTTTTCCCCTGGAGGAAGTGCTTCATTACAGTTTTGTCCCATTAGTCAAGACCACTGATCTCACCTAGGGGTTGGGGAAGATGGAGCTTTAGGGGCATACATGGATGACCTCACTGGAGGAAGCTGTTGTTGATTGGTTGGCAGTGGGAGGTGTGTCCCTCTCTGCTTGGCTGACTTTTTTTTTTTTTAATTACTCAGTGAATGTATTACATTTATAGTTGTATAATGATCATCGTGAGCCAATTTTATAGCATTTCCATCCCAAACCCCCAGCACATCCCCTCACCCCCATCCTGTCTCCTTTGGAAACCATAAGTTTTTCAAAGTCCATGAGTCAGTATCTGTTCTGCAAAGAAGTTCATTGTGTCCTTTTTTCAGATTCCACCTGTCAGTGATAGCATTTGATGTTGGTGTCTCATTGACTGACTGACTTCACTTAGCATGATAGTTTCTAGGTTCATCCATGTTGCTAAAAATGCCATTATTTCATTCCTTTTAATGGCTGAGTAATATTCCACTGTGTATATGTACCACAGCTTGATCCACTCCTCTGTCAATGGGCATTAGGTTGTTTCTCTGTCTTGGCTATTGCAAATAATGCTGCAATGAACATTGGAGTACATATCTCTTTTCGAGTCATGCTTTTCTCTGGATAGATGCCCAGAAGTGGAATTGCTGGATCAAATGGTAATTCTATTTTTGGTTTTCTGAGGAATCTCCATACTGTTTTCCACAGTGGTTGCACCAATTTACATTCCCACCAACAGTGTAATAGGGTTCTCTTTTCTCCACACCCTCTCCAGCACTTACTGTGTGTAGACTTTTTGATGATGGCCATTCTGGCTGGTGTAAGGTGGTACCTTTTAGTGGTTTTGATTTGCATTTCTCTGATAATGAGTGATGTTGAATATCTTTTCATGTGTTTTTTGGCCCTCCATACGTTGTTTTTGGGGAATTTTCTGTCTAGATCGTTTGCCCATTTTTTCACAAAAATGTGCTTTTTAAATAAACCTTCCTGCAAAGGGATGATTATTTTTCTTTCAGTAAGAAGTGTCATAGGATTATTATTAATTTTCGTCTTTTCTTACCCCAGGTAACTGCTGGTGTCCCTCTTAAGAAAGAATATACCGAAGAGGTAAGAGCGACTTTAAAGGGCTTATGTAAAGGATCATTCAGATCCAGTTCAGCATTGGCCAGCAGTTGCATCTCAGTCAGGGAGTGGGTCCTTCACCCGTGGCCTGTTAGAAAAACGCGTTACTGATAATCCAAGAGGAAACGGATGGGGGAAGGGATAAAATCCATTCAACTGACTCTCCAGTCTTAAGAAATGGTGAGTGTTGGAGTTCCCATCGTGGCTCAGTGGTCAACGAATCCGACCAGGAACCATAAGGTTGCGGGTTCGATCCCTGGCCTTGCTCAGTGGGTTAAAGATCTGGCGTTGCCGTGAGCTGTGGTGTAGGTTACAGACACGGCTTGGATCCCGCATCGCTGTGGCTATGGTGTAGGCCAGTGGCTACAGCTCCGATTAGACCCCTAGCCTGGGAACCTCCATATGCCGTGGGAGCAGCCCAAGAAATGGCAAAAAGACAAAAAAAAAAAGAAAAAGAAAAAAGAAATGGTGAGTGTAGGATTTATATCCACTTCCCTACCCCTGGGCAACCATCAGTGTAGGCCTCCAGGACTCTAGCACAAAAACAAATATGAAGCTGATGTCCATGTATTCTTTTGATGTAGAAGAGATTGACTTTTGGAAGGTAAACAATTGGCTTTTGACTTGAATGAGTAGACAGACTTTGATTGACTGGCAGCAGTACCTCTTAGCTCCTACAGGTGGCGCCAGGGATTTAAGCAGGGAGTAGCTGGTGCTCCTTACCCTTCCAGGGGCCTTCTGCCTTCTTGTCCACCAGCCCACAAAGCGTGGGCATGTTGCTTATGTCCTGGCCGCCAGTCAGCAGCAGAAATAGCTGCCTGGCTCAAGACCCAAATATGCCACTGGATCTAGAATAATTTTAGACTTTATTTGGAAAAATGAGCCTCCTCCTTTTGCAGCCATATTTTCTTGGAGAAAAACCGTGATTTATGGTCTTCTGTAATAGCTTCCAGAACAATAACGTGAGCATAGACCAGAGTGGGCCTGCCAGTGGCAGATTCGGTGGGAGGTGATACATGGGTGTCTCGTTTTCTTACAGAACCTCCAGCTGGTGGCAGACGGCTGCTGTAACCTAAAGAAGCAAATCCAGATTGCTCAGCTTTTTGGGGTCCCTGTTGTGGTGGCTCTGAATGTCTTCAAGTAAGTCTAGCATCTTACTTTCAATGGAGTCGTATCACTGGGCCACCCTGTGAACTGCATCTGTGTTTTGAGGATGTTTGGCCTTTTCTCTGCTTCATCCAAAAGGCCGAAGGATGTTTGGCCTTTTCTCTGCCCATTTTATTTGTTTGGTTGGTTTTGTTTGGATTGGTTTCACTTTCGCAGAAGTGTTCTCAAATGTTATCAGGGGAGTGAAATCTATAGGGACTTACCATTTCTTTGGCTTTTTTTTTTCCCCTTCTTCTTAATTCCACCCAGCATTTTTGACTGAAAGACTGTGGATGATCAAAGGGATGTGTTACGGAATTTTCTCAATAAAACCCTTTAGCAACTTGAAATATTTGAGTCATGTTGGAGAGGATTTTCCCCCCATGCTTTTCTTAAGGTCTGATTTATTTGAGCACAGTGAAACCACTTTTGAAGTTTAAAATATATTCAGTGTTTGGGAGCAGAGTTCTGTATAAGCAGTTAGTCTTTCTTTTAAAACATTGCTAAATGAATACAGATGCAAAACCGCAAACATTGTCATCACCCAGGACCGACACCCGTGCGGAGATTGACTTGGTGTGTGAGCTTGCGAAACAGGCCGGCGCCTTTGATGCCGTCCCCTGCTATCACTGGTCAGTTGGTGGGAAAGGCTCCGTGGACCTGGCTTGGGCTGTGAGTGAAGCTGCACATAAAGGAAGTCGATTCCAGTTCCTCTATGATGTGCAGGTAAGATCCACCACGGTGATGATGGTTCCTCGCATTTCTTGCACCTTAACTATAGGCCAGGCCCGTGCTGAGAGCTTTGCATGGGCTGTCGTGACAGCTCTGCAGAGAAGAAACCCAAGGGAACGTGGTTAAGCCATCTGATGTGATCCTATTGACATGGGGACTCTAGTCTTTGCCCCCGAGCCGGTGCACTGCGCTTAGTGTGGAGGGGCCTTGGAGGACAGGGTTCAACAGTGAACACTCAGCGTTTGCACAGAGACAAGACTTTCGAGTAACTTCATAAGGCATGGCATAGCATGGACGGTGGTTTCCTTGTCCTCTTCTGCTTTAGCCCCTTTCTATTGTGGTTTTCTTGAGCTGTCTCATATATTTTTTAAATTTTTGGAGGTGCAGTGAAGTACATATCAAATTGACCATCTGTTCCATTTTTAGCTGAGTAGTTAGCTCACCAGTGTTGGTACCTTCACCTTGTTGTGCGGTCACCATCCTTCTCCCTAGTTCTTGTTCATCTTGCAAAACCAAAACTCTGTTCCCATTAAACCCTCACTCCCCATTTCTCCTCTGTTCCTGGCAGCCACCATTCTCCTTTCTGCCTCTGAGTTTAAGTATCTCATACCATTGAAACCATAAAGTATGTCCTTTTTTTGACGGGCTTATTCCCTGCCTCAGGTCCTTCAGGCTGCTACAAGGAATACCATAGTAGGGGGTGGCTTATAAACAGCAGAAACTTATGGCTTGGTTTTGGAGGCTAGGAAGTCTAAGATTGAGGTCTGGTGGGAGCCTGCTTCCTGATGCATGGACGGCGATCTTCTGGTTGTATCCTCCTAGGGTTCAAGGGGTGAGCGTGTTGATCTCATTCGTGAGGGCTGCACCCTCATGACGTAATCACTGAAGCCCCACCTCCTAATACCATCAACATAATCATCCCAGGGGCCTCACATCCGAATATACCATCCCACTGGGGACTAGGCTTCACCATATCAATTTAGGGGACACAACTCTTGAGTCTGTATCATTTACTCAGCATAATGTCCTCAAGGTTCATCCGTGTTATTGCAGAGACAGCAACATGCAGTTGCTTTTTTTCCTTCTTCAGGCTGAACAATATGTAGGTATAAGTCCACTTGGTGTGTGTATGTGTGTATGCTACTTTTTGTCTATCCATATGCTATTCTCTGTCAATGGCCATTTGGGTTGCTTCTGCCTCTTGGCTATTGTAAATACTGCTGCTATGAACATGTATAAAAATATCTCTTCAAGAGCAATGAAAAGGTTCTTTGGGGTATATTATATGCAGAAGTGGAGTTGCTGGATTATCTAGTATATATATATATATTTTTTTTTTGTCTTTTTTTGCCATTTCTTGAGCTGCTCCTGCGGCATATGGAGGTTCCCAGGCTAGGGGTCGAATCGGAGCTGCAGCTGCTGGCCTACACCACAGCCACAGCAACTCGGGATCCAAGCCTCATCTGCGACCTACACCACAGCTCACAGCAATGCCGGATCCTTAACCCACTGAGCAAGGCCAGGGATCGAACGCACAACCTCGTGGTTCCTAGTCGGATTTGTTAACCACTGAGCCATGATGGGAACTCCTGGATTATCTAGTATATTTTTAAACACAGCTGGATAATGAGCATTCAGTCAGAATATCTGAACTTCCCAGGATCTCCCTCCTTTCAGTTTATCTTTGTTCCCATCTAGGGAGTTCCCTTGTAGCACAGCTGGTTAAGGATCCAGTGTTGTCACTGCAGCAGCTTGGGTCGCTGCTATGGTGCTGGTTTGATGCCTGTTCTGGGAACTTCTCTATGCTGCATGTGCAGCCAAAAACAAGCAAACAAAAAAACCACCATCTTTGCTCCCACCCAAGCATCTCCATTCTAAATTTGCTGGCTCCAGCTCTGGCTATTGGATTTGTCCTCACGGATGGTCCCTGATTGTCAGAGGCCTCTCCCATCCCCTCATCCCTCACAAATTCTGTTGGTCTTGAGTCTAGAGCTGCATCATCAAGAGCATGATGATAATTTTATGGATAAGGCTCCCGCTGAGGGAAGAATTGTCATGTGCCAGGCGTTATGGACACTGTGCTTGTTAACTTCTTTAGCCTTTACTTCGCTGTTGGGTAGAAACTGTTGATGTTCTCTCGTGGTGCCTATCAGAAAATTAAAACAAAAAGTGACGAGGAGTTCCCTTTGTGGCTCAGTGGGTTACCAACCTGACTAGTATCTGTGACGATGCGGGTTTGATCCCTGGCATTGTTCAGTGGGTTAAGGATCTGGCGATGCCATGAGCTATGGTGTAGGTTACAGATGCGGCTTGGATCCCGTGTGGCTACGTCTGTGGTGTAGGCCAGAAACTGCAGCTCTGATTCAACCCCTAACCTGGGAATTTCCATATGCCTCGGGTGCAGCCCTAAAAAGCAAAAAAAAAAAAAAAAAAAGATGAATAACCAGCCCAGTGTCCCATAGCCAGACCGAGGCACGGCTGGTGGGGGCGAGGAGGGGTACGTAGAATGATGGAGGCTGCCATTCAGAATCTAGTACAGTGGTGGGTAGTGGGGTTTAGGATGGGGGGAGAGTCTTCTCAAGGGGGCAATTACTGAGTGGCCCACCTGAAGACGAAGGATGACAGTGACAGGCACAGAATCCATGCCGGGTGGGGCCGTCGTAGGCCCTCGGTAAATGTTTGTGGAAAGAAGCATTTCAGGACTGAGCTGGGATGGTTAGCCCAGAAACGATGTCTCCTGTTCAAAGGCCATTTGATCAATGAGCGACTCCAGCGTGTGCCTTGCAGAGGGTGGTCGTGGTCAACAGGGGTTTGGAGAGTCGGGGCAGGGTAAGGATGGGAGGCCTGGGGTTTGACCGAAAGAAACATGTCCTAACTAGAATCTGAGTTCTCTGGAGATGTTAAGAACAATGGAGCCCTGCAGTGGGCACATCACGGGCACGCAAGCCACTCAGGGGCTGTTCCTCCCTGTGCCCTGCTGCCCCGGGGAGCCCTGCTGGGTTGGTCGAAGCACCTGGCAACAGCTCTCTCGGCCTTTTTCCACAAAACACTGTCAGCAGGCCCTCAAACCATCGCCCAACTCTGGTCGGGAAGCACCCCCGCTCTGAGTGGCAAAGGCAGCTTTGAAATGAATCATGTCACAAAGCGTGGCTTTTTTGAGGAAACCATCCAAGGTGAAAAGAAGGTCAGTAAATAGAAGCGGGGTTTTGTGAGTTAGGCTGAGACCTGCACTCACCCTAAGATGAACCCTTTTTCTTTCCACCAGTATTTTAATTTTTTTTCCTGAATTCCCATTCTTTGCAGATAATGCCGTTAAAACACCTGCTCTTCTGTAAAAAGGGGAACAATTTTGTAGTAATATGGCCCAGAGTTCTCTATTTGATAGGATTCCAGCCTCTTTTGCCCACATACTCTACACCCTTTTCTAACCCAGAAATTGGCTTTGAGCTGCGTAATTGTTTCTTAGATAATCAGCAGCACAGCCTATTGCTCCGTGACAGTTTGTGAAAAGAGCTGTTGCCGCTTCTGGCTCCCCATCCTGTCTCCCTAATAGCTGTGTCCGTCACACTGGCAAGTCCATTTGAGATAATAAAAGACCATTTGCAGACTTGTCCTCTAGCAGTATAGACATCTGAATTCATTGTTGCCATCAGGAACGGAGGCTAGGGCTTTTTTTCCCCTTCGATTTCGTGCATAGTCAGTATCAGAGAACCATTGTAGACTGAGTAATGGTTTTATTGAAATTCTTTTAATTCCCTTTGATGATTTTTTTTTTCCTCCTCCACAAGTAACCCTTCCAGGCTTTGCAGCAGGATAGGTATAGGATCGCCCTACAGGGACAAAGAAGGGATAAAATGCTTTTGGATAAAACATGCTTTCCCTCCCGCACCCACTGGGCTCCTGTGTGCCTTTTGCTATCACCCCAGACCCTCTTCCACCAGGACTGTATTCAACGCAGGATGGATGGCGCATTTCCTGTCCAGCCCCACCCCAGGCTTGGGTTACAGACAAAAGACACCAGAGAACATTGGAGGAATAAGAAATAGCCTAGGAGCACAGGGCATGATTGTGTGTCTATGGGGAGGAGAACCCCAGGTAGAAGGAGCAAGGGCTCAAGAGAAACAAACACCTGACCTCAGAGTCACCATCGTGAGGCCAGACAGCTCAGTGTCACAGGCTTTAGGATGACAGGTCCTTTAGTGAAAGCAAGAAACAAGCTGCAGAGTTCCCGTCTTGGCGAAGTGGAAACAAATCCAACTAGGAACCATGAGATTGTGGGTTCGATCCCTGGCCTTGCTCAGTGGGTTAAAGATCTGGCATTGCCTTGAGCTGTGGTGTAGGTCGCAGAAGTGGCTCGGATCTGGCGTAGCTGTGGCTATGGTGTAGGCCAGCAGCTGTAGCTCCGATTCGACCCCTAGCCTGGGAACCTCCGTATGCTGCGGGTGTGGCCCTGAAAAGACAAAAAGCCCAAAAAAAAAAAAAAAGAGAAGAAAAGAAACGAGCTGCTCTTCTGACCTGGGAATCACGGAACTTTACAAAACTGACCACCATTCTCTCAAGAACAGTTCCGCACCTCTTTTACCAGAGTAACTTCTAACTCAAGAGCAGGCGGATTTTGCTCCCGGTACTAGAGGCAGCTGTTGGTTAATTTAGAATAGTAATTTTTAAAATATAGAATAAAATATAGAATAAGAGGCAGCGGCCAAATTGCTCAAGGGCATTGATCATTTGAGAATTGATATCGTTAACCCTGAAATAACACTGCATCTTTTCTTCTCAACCCTTTCGGAGGATCACAGACCCCTTCCTTGAAGAAACTGTTAGAAGCCTCCCTGCCCCCCTCCAAACTCATCTTCCCTAAGACTTTTCCTCTTCTGTTATTACTTTTGACAATTATACCTTTATATTTTACCAGTATAATATCTCCATATCTGCAAACACCCAGGAAAATAGTATAGCAGATGAATACACAAATCTGTATTTACAGTTTATTAGCTAACGAATTCTTCTTCTGTACATTGTCTCTCTCATCCAGCCTCATGAGGGTGTGACTCACCTCTGCCTTTTAAATGTGGAAATGGGACCTCAAAGAAGGTGAGGGACTTGCCCCATGACAAGTGGACACTTGATGAAAGAAGTAACAGGTTATATATATAGATAAACGGGTGGGACTTTGGGGTCATTCAGAATTGAGTTCAAATCTTGACGAGACCTCCCACTCCAGGTATAAGTGTGGGCAGCTCTTCGAGCCTCAGCTTCCTTGTCTGTAAAATGGTGTTGATATTAACACCAGCTTCACCTCGTTGCCGTGGGAACCAAGGCTGGGACCGTGGAGGCGGGGTATCGGTGCCAGCTCTTGCTCGCTGCTTTCCCTTCAGGAAAGGAATGGGTTTCCTGAATTGACTTTCGAGGATCGTCTTGAAACTCAGGTAATTTTGTCAGGCTCCAGGGATGGTTTCCTGCTTAAGTGGGTTAAAACCAGCCATTGGAATCTCCCGGTGCACCAGGAAAAGAAAGGGACCCCCAGATTAAAGGAAGACATTTAGCACTCTTTCTCCTCTAGAATTGGGAGCCATTAGCGATAGAATCAAGTCAGTCACTTTGGCAAAGAGTGTGTGGCACCGCAAGTCACCATCCAAATACTGATGTTTATATCGGGAGTGAAGGTTGAAAACTGTGTCCACGTCCCTCTGTATCCGTCCTCTGACTTGGCAAACACTTTGAGGTGTAGCTTTGACAGCAAGAGAGGATGGTGTTTGTTTTTCTTAAAAGGTCTTTCCTGTTCCTTGTGTGAAGCCATTCTCTTGATCGCAGCAGGGCTGGAATCAAGGGAGATCAAAACAGACCAGGAAGACTCTGTCTAGGGCCATGGCCAGCATCCTGAGTTTCTGAACTGTTACCCTTTCACTGCCTGTGTGTTTAGGAGTGTTTTCTGTCCTGCTGGCAGGGGTCTGGGGAGCGTGGGGCAGTGGTTGGTTACTGAGGAATTATGTATGTATCTTATATTTCTTAAGGATTCAGACCCCTTGTTGGAAGGGTTTTGAGAGCCATTCTTTAATTGGACCCAGAGCATTTGCAAACAAAGCCTCAAATTTTGAAATACTTATACTTTTGTATAAGAACTAGTATGTATCTAGAGTCTATGTATATATGTATGTGTTTTTATTAAATTGTGGTAAGGAGTTCCCATTGTAGCTCCACGGCTTACGAACCCAACTAGTATCCATGAAGATGCAGGTTTGATCCCTGGCCTCGCTCAGTGCGTTAAGGATCCAGCCCTGCTGTGAGTGGTGGTGTAGGTCACAGATCCTGCACCAGCAGCTTGGATCCTGCGCCGGTGGCTACAGCTCCCATTTACACCCTAGCCTAGGAACTTCCACAGGTGTGGCCCCCAAAAGCAAAAAAATAACAAATATACGTAATATAAAATGTCCCATTTTAATCATTTTTTAATGTATAGTTCTGTGTATTTAGAATTTATAAAAATGTGTGAATTCATACTATATGTACATATAGCTTTCTTTCATTCATAGAGTTTTAAAACTTAAAGTGATAGCTGTGCACATCTCCGAATGTCTTTTGTTTTTCACAGTACTTGCCAAACCACACTCTAAGGAGAAGGGATGCCTTTGTCTCTGTGCCCTTGTCCCCGTCCCCGTGTGCTGTCTCCCTCTCAGGTCCTTCGACCTCCTCTGCCTCTTTCCTCCGTGTCCTCAGACGTGTCCTCCGCCTGCCTGTTTCCACAAGTCCCTTCTACAGCTCTCTCCTTTCCCCCGTTTGTGCATTTGAATGTTTGGCATGTTTCCTAGGAAGCCACTCCTAATTTTTCCAATCAGCATCTCGTTTGGAAATCTGTGTCTCTCCGTGTCCTCTCCTGGTCTGCTTGCTTCCTCGTGGTGGAGCGCGGGTCATCCATCCTGAGCTGCTTCGAGCCCCTCCGCTCCTCAGCCTCTTCTCCTCCCACGCGGTTTTCCTGATTCAGCTCCAAATTCTCATAGTCTCCGAACAACACCCTTCTGCAGACACACCTCAGATCTCTATCAAAACTAGATTCTTCAGAGTTCCCTTCCTGGAATCCACAGTTAACAAAGCCGACTAGGATCCATGAAGATGTGAGTTCGATCCCTGGCTTTGCTCAATGGGTTAAAGATCTGGCGTCGCTGTGAGCTGTAGTGTAGATCGAGGACGCAGCTCAGACCCATGTGGCTGTGGCTGTGGCCGGTAGCCGTAGCTCCGATTTGACCCCTAGCCTGGGAACTTCCATGTGCCGAGGGTATGGCCCTAAAAATAAAAAGCAAAAAGCAAAAAAAAAAAAAAAAGCAAAAACTAGATTCTTCAATACTGGCTTCCGTCCTCTCCCTGGCCTGCAATATGTCACCTCCTCCCAGGTGCCTCACCCATCTGTGTTTGACCGGTCTCTTCAGATCTGAACCTATTGTTAGATCCAGCCCAGCTTTCTCGGTGCCTGCTTTTGAGCCCTTTGTGATGCTGGCAAAGCGGGCCCCAGCTTTGTCTCTTTGAAGCTGGAAATAGCACCTGATGAGAGAGGAACAATGGTCTGTATCTGTTACACTTGCGCGTGTCATAAGGATGCCTATGATTTCGTGTAAGTGCTTTCTTCTAAACACGAAAAATGGATTGTCGCTAGAGCGAGTTTCTAGAAATGGGTTGTTTCATCTAAAGTTATGAGTAGAGCGAGAAAGACAGGGATGTAGAATGAACTGTCAGGGTCCCACCACCTGTTAGTCAGTCCCCTCCTGCCACCACTTCATCCATCCCCTGGCCTTTCTGCCTTAAATCCTGATGGCACGACACCACTCCGTAGGGAAGGTATCCATTTTCTCAGATAAAAAGCAAGCAGCGTTATTCACGTATTATCACAGGTGTGTTCAAGGCCATTTCGAAGAGAAAACCTTAGGATTGGAGGAAGTCAATCCAGCACAGGCTTCGAAATACCCCAGGATCCGAGAGGTTAGGGCTTTGGGGTTTTTTTTGTTTGTTTGTTTTTTGTTTTTTGTTTTTTTCAGTCATCACTTTATTTCAGAACATGATTTCTTTTTCCTGTCCTGAAAATCATTTACTCTGCTCTTGAGTGAGACTTTTAACCGTAGACCAGAGGATTTTCCTTGGGCAGCACGGCCCCAGGAGATGAATGAGGGGAATATGACCCTCCACGTGAAAACAGCCCGAGCTGCGCCTCATGCTCATTCATACGAGGCTTGTAACACCGAGCTTTCTAAGTAATTTTAGGCCAGGAGGGACAACAGGTGTGTCATAAAATACACACACGTCATTCAGCCCAGCAGGTGCTTGGCCCCTATCGGCCCCTTGCCCCTCCTTTGGGCCAGATCATTAAAATCACCTATTCCTGTATAGCCCTTTCCTTTGGCGTTGCTGTCATGATCACCCATGTGAATTCCTTATCCTCATTTCACAGGAACCAGTTGAGGTTTTCTGGCCATGAATCTTTCTTTCTTTCCCAGATCCCCGTAGCGCCTCCATGCATCCCGACTGCCTTAGGAGTGAGGTTCCTCTGGGATGCTTCTGGGTTGCCCTGTTGCTCAGGGCCAGCGAGCCAGCAGGAATAGCTGCTCGGTGAGCCGGCTCATGGCAGTCGGCACGTACACCTTTGGTCGCGCAGAGGTGCTGGTCTCCAGCCAAGGATGTGCTTTGTGTCAAAGATACAAGGGTCTCTTGTTTTCAGTCACAATGAGGAGCTGCTCCCATGACACTAGGAGGGGTGTTGTAATGAAGCCCTCACTACAGGCTAGATGGTTTCATGTTTTACTTTTCTTTGAAGTGCAGGAAAGGCTATTTACTTCCTGCACTTGTAGGTTATTTAAAATTCATATTTAAAATACAAAATACAAATTGAAATAATTACAGTGTTTCCAGACATTTCTGGTCAACTTACAAGTTGATTCATTGATTCTTCTCTCTAAGTTATTTTATGGACAGTGGAAGACTTCTCATTGATATCAAACATAAGAACATTTGGCTTATATGAATTCTACTCTGTGGCCTTGGTAAAATAAAGGAAGAATGTAGTTTTCATTCAGTGTGGTTGCCAAGGAAACAATCATGTTGGAACCAACACTTCAACAGTTCTGTGCTTAAGAGAGAGCGGAATACTGGTGACAGAGCACTGTCGTGTGTTCGTGGGTCTTCTAAGAGAGAGCCCTTCAGGGCTGCTGACCTTCAAGTAAGATGAGATGCCTTAATACATCTTTATTTTCTTCAGTCCTAGCAGGTTCATTTTTTAAAATTGAAGTATAGTTGATTTACAGCGTTGTCTTAGTTCCAGGTATGTAGCAGAGTGATTCAGATATTGTTGTTTATTTTAAATACAGCAGCATGTATCTGTTAATCCCAAACTCCTGATTTATCCTTCCCCCACACCTTTCCCCTTGGCAGCCATAAATTTGTTTTCTGTGTCTGTGAATCTTGCTTCTGTTTTGTAAATAAGTTCATTTGTATCATCTTTTTAGATTCCACGTATAAGTGATATCATATGATATTTGTCTTTTTCTGTCTTGCTTATTTCACTTGGTAAGCCCATCTCTAGGTCCATCCACGTTGCTGCGAAAGGCATTATTTCGTTCTTTTTTATGGCTGAGTAATATTTCATTGTATATATGTACCACATCTTCTTTATCCATTCCTTTGTTGATGGATATTTAAGTTGTTTCCATGTCTTGGCTACTGTGAATACTGCTGTGAACATAGGGTACATATATCTTTTCGAATTGAGAGTTTGGTCTTTTTCTGGATATGTACCTAGGGGTAGATTTGCAGGGTCATATAGCAACTCTATTTTTAGTTTTTTAAGGAACCCCCATAGTGTTCTCCAGAGTGTCCAGCAGCTTCATTTTGAACTTTTCTTCTTTTTTCTTCTCACAAAAAAATTATTATTATTATAAAATTTGTCACTGCTTTTTTGGAATTTGTAGATTAATTTTATTCCACTAAAAAGCAGATCTTCAATCATTTAATTAATGATTCCAGTGGGCTTACCCAGACCTTTTCAAAAAGGATATTCTATCTAACTTAGAGTAACTCAGCTTCCATGAGCCTGGATCAACACATCTACAAGATGAATGTCGTGAAGAGTAAAGGCCCCACATTCTCCAGCCTCCCACCTACTTTCCTGGGGTCTCTGGGGTTCTGGCTGGGCAGACACTAAGTAAGAGACAGTAGACGATATCACAACCAGTCCAGTCAGGGTTTTTTTCTATAGTTATGCTGCCCAGCTTGGTAGCCACTGGTCATAGGAAGCTTTTTAAATTTAAATTTACTGGAGTTCCCATCATGGCACAGTGGAAACAAATCTGACTAGGAACCATGAGGTTGCGGGTTCGATCCCTGGCCTTGCTCAGTGGGTTCAGGATCCGGCATTGCTGTGAGCTGTGGTGTAGGTCTCAGACAGGGCTCAGATCCTCCATTGCTGTGAGCTGTGGTGTAGGCTGGCAGCTGTAGCTCTGGTTCGACCCCTAGCCTGGGAATCTCCGTATGCCATGAGTGCAGCCCTAAAAAAATAAATTAATTAATACAGCAAAAATAAATAAATAAATTTAAATTAACTAAAATGAAGAACTCATTTTCTCAGTTGAACTAGTTGCATTTCAACTACTTAATAACCACCCGAGGCTGGCGGCCACTGGACTGGGAAGCGTGGTTGTAGAACATTTTTGTCATCACAGAAAGTTTCCCTTAGACAGCTCTGTTCTAGAGTGTTTTAATTATTTTTATACTTTTAAGAGGTTTGGGAGGAAATTAACGTAGAGTAAGGTCACAGTTCCATTCTAGGGGATGATGGGGATTTAACACAGTTTTAGTTCCAAAATGATCAAAGATCCTAGTACAGACGCCAGGCTCTGTGCAGTAGCTTATGAGTATGTTGAGCAGGCGTTCATGTTACAAATAGAATAGCCACTCCTTCCAGAAGAAGTCTTTGAGTTTGCTGCCATTCACACCTTCATGTGTGCCTTAATTCTTGTGTGGAGTAACCCTTCCTTTTTATTGCTTGTTAAAGTCTTTCACTTCCTCAGAGTTCCTGTTGTGGCTCAGGGGGTTAAGGACCTAGCATTGTCTCTGTGAGGATTTGGGTTCCATCCCTGGCCTTGCTCAGTGGGTTAAGGATCCGGTGTTGCTGCAAGCTGTGGCATAGGTTGCAGATGTGCCTTGGATCCTGCGTTGCCTTGGCTGTGGCTGTTGCCTCATCTGCAGCTCCGATTCAGCCCCTAACCCAGGAACTTCCTTATGCTGCATGTGCAGCCATTAAAAAAAAAAAAAATCCTTTCATATCCTTCTGTATGACAGTTTCTTCTTACATCTTGCAGCTTTTACTGATTTCCATGCCTTCTCCTGGAATCTGTGATCTCACGACTTTAATGGTAGCATTTATAAAGAGCCTCTATCACACACTCCATTCTGTCATAGTTTATTGTGTCATTGTCCCCACTTCATCAGATGTTCTTTGTACGCAAAATTCCCAAAGTTCTTTGCACACCATGACATCTTGAAAGTACTTGCCGTGGATGGTTATTCATTCAGCAGATGTTTGTGGAGTGGCTACCATGTGCAGGCTGCTATTCTAAGACATCAGGGATATGTGGCTGAAAGAGCTGGCAAACAGATAAATTAGTAAATATTTAGGGAATCAGAGGAAAGCCAAGGATGATGAATGCACAAACATTCATAATTTATTTTATCATTTTATTTGTTTTATAAAAACGTCCACTTAGCGCAGTCCAAGTGCCTGTCAAGTTGAAATCAAGATCATTGGGCTGAGGTTGGCCTTTTTTTTTTAAAGATTCCCCTTCTCCCAAAAATCAGAGGAAGCAGGGAAGCAGCAGGAAGTCTCTGCCTGCTGGGAGGATACACATAGATGGTATGCAATGGAACTACCTTTTCAGTTCAGTTTTTTAATTTTATACTAAACCCCAAAGTGGTGTTAAGTGAGATGTTCCTTTCATTTCTTTACTTGTACGCATAGGTGCCAAGGAAAAGTTGTAGCAGGAGTCCCAGGAGAAACTTGGTCTTGGGATCTCTAGCTACATGAGCCTAAGCTCTTTATTTATCCATCGAGTGGCTGTCGGGCACAGGCCGGGTGGTGATGGTGCATGGGGCTGCAGGACACACGCCAGCTGGCAAGGGTGCCTTCTCTTAGGCTCACATGAGACAGCGTTGTACTTGTCGGAGGGCAGCGAGGGAATGCCCTCCTCTTCCTTGGGTCCCAGAGGTGCAGAACACCAGGGGGTGGTCACGGTGGCTGCTGGGATGCTTGAGGCTGTGGAACCTGAGGGTAAGAAGGGGGACAAGGCACCTAACTAGCACTCACTCTACTGGCTTGGTCCTGCCTCCCTACTTGCTTTCTGTTTGCATCATCTGTCTCGTGTGGTTGCATTTATCCTATGGGAGGTAAGACCACAACTGCACAGCGCAGAGTCAGCCTAGCACCTGCTTGATATTTGCAGAACACTTTAAAATAAACATTAGAAAGGAAGGCAGTTTGGTTGTTGACAGAAATATATACTTCCTTATGCCCGAAAGAATTGAAGTTTCTATGAAATATATATCTGTTCATGCTTTTTAAAAAAAAATTAAAGTTTTTTTGGAGTTCCCGTCGTGGCTCAGTGATTAACGAATCCGACCAGGAACCATGAGGTTGCGGGTTTGATCCCTGCCCTTGCTCAGTGGGTTAAGGATCTGGCGTGGCCATGAGCTGTGGTGTAGGTTGCAGACGCGGCTCGGATCCTGCGTTGCTGTGGCTCTGGCATAGGCCAGTGGCTACAGCTCCAATTGGACCCCTAGCCTGGGAACCTCCATATGCCACGGAGCAGCCCTAGAAATGGCAGAAAAACAAAAAAATAAAAAATAATAAAGTTTTTGAGTACATTACTTGTGGTTCAATCATTAAAATGTATATAAAGGCATACAGTGAAAAGTTCTGGAGTTTCCACTGTGGTGCCATAGGATCAGCAGCATCTCTGCAGCCACCAGGACACCAGTTCAATCTCCAGGCCAGCACAGTGGGTTAAAGGATCCAGCGTTGCTGCAGCAGCTCAGATCTGATCCTGGCTTCAGGGCAGACAAAAAAGGAAAAAATAAAAATAAAAGAAGCGTACAATGAAAAGTCCCCCCACCTCATCTATCTAGTTTCCCTCCACCCCAAGAAGTACCTGCTGCTATTAGTTTCTTATGTTTCTTCCAGATACTTTTGATGCATAGAAAAGCTACCATGGAAATATGTTTCTCACTTTAAAAAAAAAAATGGTAGTATTCTCTATAAACTCTTCTGCACCTTGCTTTTTTTTTAAAATTTTATTGGAGTCTAGTTGACTAACAATGTGTTAGTTTCAGGTGGACACCAAAGTGACTCAGTTGCACATACACACTTATCCCTTCCTTCTCAGATTCTTTCATCTACCCATGTTTATAACAGCAGTATTCACAGTAGCTAAAAGGTGGGAACAACCCAAGGGACCATCGATGGATGAATAGATTTTTTTAAATATGATATAGCCATACATTGAAATATTACTCAGAATTAAAAAGGAAGGAAATTTGGTCACATGCTACAATGTGGTTGAACCTTGAGGTTCATGGTAAATAAAATAAGCCAGATGCAAAAGCCCAAATCCTGTACGATTCCACTGCGAGTACCTGGAGTAGGCAGATGCACAGAGACAGAGGGTAGGAAGGTGATAGCCAGGGTGGAAATGGGGAGTAAGTGTTTAATGGGTGCTGTCTTAGTTCTGCAAAATGAAAAGAGTTCTGGAGATTGGTTTCCCAACGATGTGAATATGCTTATCTGTATAGATCTGCACTTTTCAAATGATTAAGACCGTGGGATAGACTGGGAGTTTGGGGTGGTAGATGCAATCTACTGCATTCGGAGTGGATGGGCAATGAAGTCCTGCTGTATAGCCCAGGGAACTGTGTCCAGTCACTTGTGATGGAACAGGATGGAGAATCCTAGGAGAAAGGGAATGTGTATATATGCATGGCTGGGTCACCTGCTGTGCAGTAGAATTTGACAGAACATTGTAAATCAACTATAATAGAAAAAATAAACATCTTTTTAAATTTTTTAAATGATAAAGATCAACATTTTGTTATCTGTATTTTACAATTAAAAATTAAATATATGGAGAGTTCCCATTGTGGCTCAGCAGGTTAAGAACCCAACTAGTGTCTATGAGGATGTGGATTCAATCCCTGGACTTGCCCAGTGGGTGAAGGATCCAGTGTTGCTACAAGCTGCGGCATAGGATACAAATCCAGCTCAGATCCAGTGTTGCTGGCGCTGTGGTGTAGGCTGGCAGCTGCAGCTCTGATTCATCCCCTAGCCCAGGAACTTCCAAATACTGAAGATGTGGCCCAAAAAGAGAAAAAAAAAAATTAAATACATGTATTTCTGAAAAAAAAAATTTCATATTTAAATCTAAAAATAATTCAGGGAGTTCCCATTGCAGTGCAGTGGAAATGCATCCGACTAGGAACCATGAGGTTTCGGGTTCGATCCTGGCCTCGCTCAGTGGGCTAAGGATCTGGCCTGTGATGTAGCCTGGCAGCTCTAGCTCCGATTGGACCCCTAGCCTGGGAATCTCCATATGCCACAGGTGCGGCCCTAAAAAGACAAGAGACCAGAAGAAGAAAAAAAAAATTCAGTTAAATAGCCACTCACACCAGTTCCTTCCTTGTCCTCCACTTACTATTATGTTGTTGACATGTTAGGTTTTTTTAAATTACTGTCTTAATAGAAAAGTCACACTCACTTTTTCTTTTCAAATCAATCTAGATTTCAGTAAATAGTGCATTCTGTTCATTAAATGTGTCGTGAGCAGTAGTAACCTATTTTGTTGTTTCGTTTTACTGCCAAAGGAAACAGAAGTCTTTTTTTTTTTTCCTTTTTCTTCTTTCTTTCTTTTTTTTTTTTAGGGCCACATCTATGGCATATGGAAGTTCCTGGCTAGGGGTCAAATCGGAGCTGCAGCTGCCAGTCTACAGGACAGCCACAACAACGCCGGATCCTTAACCCACTGAACGAGGGCAAGGATCAAACTTGCGTCCTCATGGATTCTAGTCAGATCTACTAGTATCTACTGAGCCAGGACAGGAACTCCAAGGGATTGGGGCATTGTTTCATATCTTTATTAGTCACTCTTGGGCCCAGTATTAAATGTTTGTCTTTTTCTGAGTTTGTGGGCGTTTCACGCAATCTAGTAACTAATCTTTTAAATATTTGCAAGTGTCTCCTCCCAAACTGTTCCTATGCTTTATCCTTATGTCTGAGATGGATATGCTTTGGGCTGCACAAATGGCACGTGACAGTTCCCAGACCAGGATTCACACAGGTGCCATAGTAGTGACCCAAGCCTTTGCAGTGACAATGCCAGGCCCTTAACCCACTGGAACGCAAGGCTACTCCTGATGTTTTTTTAATAAAAAAAAAAAAAAAATTTAACGTTGATGTCAAGTCTATAAATCATTTCCTTTGGGTAGTATTCTTTCATTACCTTGTTTAAAAAATCCTCCCTTACCTCCAGATTGTAGAGAGAGTTCCCAACTTTTTCCCTCAATATGTAGCATGTTGTCGTTGTTGGGTTTGGGGGGACTTTGGGATGATGGGTTTTTTGTTTTTGTTTTTGTGTTTTTGTGAGGGGTTGGCCACACCCATTGCATGTGGAAGTCCCTGAGCCAGGGATCAAACCTGTGCCACAGCAATGACCCGAGCCACAGCAGTGACAATGTTGGATCCTTAACCCACTGAGCCACATGGGAACTCCCTCAATATGTAGAGTTTTAATTTAATTTAATTTAATTTATTACTCAATGAATTTTATTACATTTATAGTTGTACAATGATCATCACAACCAAATTTTATAGCATTTCCATCCCAAACACCCAGCCCATCTCCCCAACCCCCCTCTTAATTCTTTAATCAGATTAAAATTAACAATTTTGTTATCTTTTGTGTCTTTCTAGCTTCCAATTGTGGAAAAGATCAGAACCATTGCCCAGGCTGTCTATGGAGCCAGAGACATTGAACTCTCTTCTGAAGCCCAATCCAAAATAGATCGTTACACAGAGCAGGTAAAAGTTGTAGTTTTAGGGGAAACAAAAATCCAGTTTAGGCTTTGGAAAGTATTCACCCTGACTTGAGAGCTGGTCCGTGTTCTCTTAGCTGAACTTGGCTTAATCTACTCTATGGTCTAGAAAAACGGAATTAATAACCTTAGGTGGGGTGTTGCCGGTAATGAGAACATTATGGTGAGAGGGGATCCCTTCTGAAATATACATCATCGACTTTGACAGTTACAAGTGCGTCTAATAGAGGCGGTACCGTGTTTATCTGCGGTGTGTGATCTTTAGTCTCTGTTGCTCAGCCAGAAACACTGAAACTTTTCTTGGCCGTGTGTACACGGTGCTGGGTCAGTGAGGAGGGCAGTATATAAAGATGGCGATGCTTGGTGTGCTTCAATTTTTTTATTTTTTAATTTTTTTTACTATTTAGGGCCACACCCATAGCATATGGAAGTTCCCAGGCTCGGGGTCGAATCGGAGCAACAGCTGCCAGCCTACGCCACAGCCACAGCAATGCAGGATCCGAGCCGCATCTGCGATCTAAACCACAGCTCACGGCAACGCTTGGATCCTGAATCCACTGAGCAAGGCCAGAGATCGAACCCACATCCTCATGGATCCTAGTCAGGTTCGTTAACCGCTGAGCCGCTGGTGTTCTTTTTTATCCAAGTTCCATAGGCTTGATGCCAAGATTGTCTGAGATGGTTAAAGGCTCCCACTGGCTGGGCAGCTGGCTGAGATTCAGCTGCGTGAGTCTGGTCCTGCAACAGTCATGTTGAATAGTCCCCAATGCAGCGTGTTCAGCCACCCTCACCCCAAGGACCACAGGCCTCCAGTGACCCTGCAGTTTGCTGTGATCAGATAGACATCAGAGCACTTCAAGAGCTTGCAGGCTTCCTTATGAGCATCACTGCTCTATTTTTTTAATCCCCCAACTCTTAAATCCTGTGCGTAAATTGGGTTTAATATTTTGTTATTTGCTACCAGCACCAACCAGAGGGTTCTTCCAGGTTTGGTAAGATAGTCAGCAATTCATTTCTTCTTAGAATTTTACAAGAGCTTAGAGTGCTCTTGGCTTATACTTTAAAAAAAAAAAAAATGATTCCCAGATATTGCTGTACACACTGGGCTTTATTCTGCAGTGAAGTTTTCACCCAGATGCAATGAAATTAGTACCATAAGGTCAATGTCATGAAATGGGTTTTTTCCCCCCTGAGGTTTTAATAATGCTATTTAAGGAGGATCATTTATTCTAATATTGGGTCCTTGCTTACTTTTTCTCAGGCTTAAAAACGTCTTTGTTTTTTTCTTTTTAGGACTATACCTGTGGCATATGGAGATTCCCAGACTAGGGGTTGACTAGGAGCTGCTGCTGCCGGCCTATACCACAGCCATAGCAATGCCAGATCCGAGCCACACCTGCAACCTGCACCACAGCTCACGGCAGCACCGGATCCTTAACCCCACCGAGTGAGGCCAGGGATCGAACCTGCATCCTCATCGATACTAGTCCGGTTCTTAACCCACTGAGTCATGATAGGAACTCCCCCAAACTTCCTTTTTTAATGAAATAATATGATGGACTAGAGTATATATTTTTCTAATATATCCTTACTGGAAAACTTTTAAATTGGCAAACCCATATCAGTTCATAAAAATCATTTCAGTATTTGATGGATCTCTGAAACCCAAAATTCTGATTGTGATTTTTTTTCCCCCGTAATAGATACCTGATCAGTATCTACTGCATGTCAAAAAGAGAACCTCCACCCCCCCCCCGCCACCCCAGTTAATTGATAGTACTTTGAAATTTTCCAAATAGCTTTAGGTTGAATCATGAGAAATTTTGTGGGGTTATCTCTGAAGACTGCACCCCTTTTATCTGTCCACCGAGGGAATGCTCCTTAAAAGTTACACATCAAGTGTGTGGTTGCAATTAATTAGCAAAGTCTCTCAGGAGGCACTGTGTACCCTTAATCCGAACCAGGCTCCGAGGACACTGTCCTTTTTGTGAGACCACCCCCCATGTGACTTCCTACCCTTTCACCTCTGAAACGCTGGGTCAGGCGTTGCCTTTGGTCCTTAAAAATAAGCGGCTTAAATAGTGACCTCATCTTGGTTCATATAATGTAATCGCAGATCAAATAGCCATGATTCATAAACCAACACAAAGAGGCCCTTTGCTTCCTGACAGCCTCCAAGAATGAGTGAACAACGGGACGAAAAGCCTTGTTTCTGAGCCTGTCTCCAGATTACCTTTTTGAGCCCGGATATCAATGCCCTTGGAAAGAGCTTTCTACAGCTGCTGCTGTTGCTTTGCCAGCAAAGACCCACCTTCCTTCAAACGCTCACATCATGCTGCTTTTCTGTAACGGGAATTAACCACCATAAATAATAGACACCCTCAACTTGCCAGGTGATGATCACCTGCAGATGTGTTTTTGTCCCATCGTCTTGCTACATGAACAGGGACTGGGAGGCACCTGCTGTGTGTGTGTGGATCTGAGCCGTGGGGCGCAAGTCAAACAAGTACAGGAGGGCGTTCCCATCAGGGCACATGGGAAATGAATCCAACTAGGAACCATGAGGTTGTAGGTTGGATCCCTGGCCTCTCTCAGTGGGTTAAGGATCCACCATCGCCATGAGCTATGGTGTAGGTCGCAGTCGCGGCTCAGATCTGGTGTTGCTGTGGCCGTGGTGTAGGGCAGCAGCTGTAGCTCTGGGATCCTCCATATGCCACAGGTACAGCCTTAAAATGAAAAGAAAAGCAAGTTCAGGAGACCAACGCCAATGCTCAGGGAACACCTTTCCTTTGCTTTTCTTACAGGGTTTTGGAAATTTGCCCATCTGCATGGCCAAGACCCACCTATCTCTGTCTCACCAACCTGACAAGAAAGGCGTACCCAAGGATTTCATTCTCCCCATCACTGACGTCCGGGCCAGCATAGGCGCTGGCTTCATTTACCCACTGGTTGGAACGGTGAGTGTGTAACATTCTTCAGTACCCTTCCCCAGTCTGTGTTGTCATGAGTCCTAAAATCCTTCTGCTCTGCGAACACCTTGCAGACCAGGTAATGGGAAGGAGTTAATAGTATTTGCTGTTGTTCTAAATACTCCCTCCCACCATTAAAAACAACAAACAAACAAACAAACAAAACATCTGCCATTGTGGTTTGGACTTTTTTTTTTGGCCGCATGAGCAACATGTGGAAGTTCCTGGGCCAGGTCCTTGACCTGCTGAGCCGGAGTTCCCATCCGTGAGGATGCCAGTTTGAATCCTGGCCTCACTCAGGGAGTTAAGGATTTAGTGTTGCCACAAGCTGCGATGTAGATGGCAGATGCAGCTCGTATCTGGCGTTGCTGTGACTGTGGTGTAGGCTAGCAGCTGCAGCTCCGATTCAACCCCTAGCCTGGGTGCTTCCATATGTCGCAGGTGTGGCCCTAAAAAGAAAAAAAAATTTAATAAAAAAAAATTAACCAACTGAGACATAAGAGAATTCCAGATTTTTCTTTTCTTTGGATCATATGTTCAGGATCGTATGATCATATGTTGAGTCAGAAAACTGATTTCCCTCACGGAACATGAGAGCACCTTGAGAGAAGCCAGTCTGCCTGTGAGCTGGGCTGGCTTAGAGCACGGGGCGTCCAGTCCTCCACTCCGTCGCCCTTAGAGTGGTAAGACTTCACTGGGGTGGCATAAATGAAGGCCACCACTCCTGTCCAGGAGCCAGGACCACCCCCACCCCAGGGCTGCGGAAATTGTGCTTTCCCCGTCCACGTCTTTGTCAGCACATCTAGGGGAAGCTCTGTCTTAGAAAATGCGCGAATCACGTGACTTCTCGTGTCTGACGTTGTCGTGAAGGGACATGTTACTGTGGGGTGGTTGTAGTTATTTCGGGCTCTCTTTGGTGACTCTTCGGGGGAGACAGCCCAGAAGGAGAAGCTTATCAATGTGGGTAACACCCACAGGGGTGGGCTTCGTCATAGCTGCAGTGCTACTATGGTGACCAGCCTTGATGACCGTCCAGTGACTGGAGTTTGTCCTCTCCTCCTGGGACGCTCCTGGGTTCGATTCTGCACAAACATCCATCCACAAACAAACCGTCATGATCATGTGGTTGGAGACGGATCCACGTCCAATCAGGAAGGATCACAGTTTCTAAAAGCAAGCTGTGTGTCTCTATTGTTTTGCAAACAAGCCATGATTGGATGAAAAATGCCCAGTGAGTCCAGAGCGCCTTGCCTTCATTTTACGTGTCTCATCTGATACTGGGCAAAATGTTTGCAGTAACTGTTTTCTGAATTCTTAGTGCCTCTGAAGCACGGAGTTATTTACGAGGAGGAGTCAATGTGAGGAGCCTTGGTTTGAACAGCACAGAAGCATCTGGAAAGTACGGTGTTGGTGTTGGTTTTGAAGGTTCTCAGGGCACAGTAGAGGTATTTCCTCCGGACTTGAGAGCAGGGGGTGTGTAGAAGCAAAGGAGAATCTAGAATGCTTGCTTCATAAAGGGCTCTGCATTGGGGAACAGGTGGATTTTGAGTCAAAGGCACAGGAATACCTGGTACCCTTCCCAGGGTGCGCCACTTTTCCCAGAGCTGGGCAGGGATTGAGAGGCTGAGAAATAGAATTAGGGGAGCAGGACCCAGCCAGGCAGTTAAGGATCTCAACTGCCATCATAGGGACCTTGGGTTTTAATTTCATACGCGCTGGGAGTTACAATTAGCTGGGTTTGGTGCCTGGTTTTTATTCTTATGAGAAGCAAAAGAAAAATGTCAGATTTGTATTTTAGAAAAAATCGCTCTAGTGGCAATGGGGAGAGTGTTTACAGGGCAGGGAACCAGCACCAGGGAGACATCGGTGAAGCCAGAGGTGATCAAGGTTGGCAGGGCAGCCGCAGAAGTAAACGTGCAGAGGGCAGGTGAACCTGAGACATCGTTTAAAGGAAGCCGCCTGCCTGGGGCCTCAGGGGCAGAGGCTCCTCCAGCCTGACTCTGGACGGCGATGCTATGAGTCGGGGAAGGAAGACGGTCAAGAAGGCAGATAGGCAGGACCAGGATACAGGCAGCTGCGAGGGCTCATGGGATCGATAAACCAGTCTGTGAATCTGTTAGAAATCCAGGCACAGCATTCGGAGGAAAGGACCGACCGGGCAGGAAGGGGCCCCTGGGTGGGTCAAGAATGTACCTGACAGTGGCACACGGGTGAAGCAGGGATACGCATGAGGAGTGAGAAGGGGTAAAGGGCGGTACCCTGAAAACATCTGGGTTACGAAGCCAAGGGGGTAACAGGAGCCCCCAGATGTCTGGACAGAACCTTCGTAGGTGGCCCGGGGAGACCAGGGGACAGTGGGGTAACCACGGGGCCTGAGTTCAGATAAAAGGGGTTCTATAATTGTGGAAAAGACACATGGAAGGTAACATTCAGACCAGCAGGACAGGGGACTGACTGCAGAGGGGCACCCGGGAACCTGCTGGGCGGTTGGACATACTCTCTATTTTGATGGTGGTGGTGGTTCCCTGAGTGTGTACATTTGTCAAAACTCATAGACCTTTTAAAAGCGTGAATGTTACTGAGTATACTTTATAAATTATTTAATGATTGAAATTTATTTCATCATACCCCAGTTAACAAATACATAGGGAAATCTTGCTTTCTGATCCTTGGAATGGCCTTGATGAGGGCAGGCTCCAGTCCGTGAAGACCTTTGCAGGAGTAAGAAGAGCGCAGTGGGTAGCACAGGCCCAAAGGGACCAGGGACGAGAGGCCGCAAGAATCCCACAGAACTCGATGGTGGGCACTTAAGTGGGAGGAAATTAGCCTCGTTCGTCATCTGCCGTCTTGTCTCGTGCAGATTTGAAATCTCACAGTTCATTCATTCTTGCAGGCTGTGTGCTTACATGTGCTCCGTGCTGTGGGACCCCCACATAAAGCAGCTTTCCCCTCTTCAGGCACCTCACTGCTTGTGGGTAGAGAAAGGGAATTAACAAAGAATTAATTGCTGGGTGGAAAAGTTGTTAATCAAAAAATAATACCTTCTGGAGTTCCCATTGTGGCTCAGTGCTTAACGAATCCGACCAGGAACCATGAGGTTGCGGGTTCGATCCCTGGCCTTGCTCAATGGGTTAAGGATCCGGCGTTGCCGTGAGCTGTGGTGTAGGTCGCAGACGCAGCTCAGATCCCGCGTTACTGTGGCTCTGGTGTAGGCCAGCGGCTGCAGCTCCAATTCAACCCCCTAGCCTGGGAATCTCCATATGCAGCTCAAGAAATGGCAAAAAGGCCAAAAAAAAAAAAAAAAAAGAAAGAAATAATACCTGAGCATTTACTAGTCATCAAACATCAGTCATAATTTAAAATCTTGGGGGTCGCTCAGCAGATAGATGCTATGACTCTTCTCCCACCCCAGTGACACGCCTGCATCCACAGCCTGGGAGACCAGTTCTGGGAAGTCAGGATTCTGCAGCCACAGCCTCTGTGTGTGTGTGTGTGTGTGTGTGTGTGTGTGTGTGTGTGTGTGTGTGTGGCCACGTCCTCCATCTGACCCTCTGCTCCTCTCTGATGCATGACTAACTAGAAGATGAAAGTACGACGGTCCTTGAGGGTGGCCTTAGGCTGGGGGACATCCCCCGGCCTCCACAGCGGGACGCGCAGGCAGGACAGTGCACACCGGGGCCCTGCTGTGAAATCCTTCGAAACAATCCAGTGAGGAGCGAGGAAGGAAGGGGTGCCTGACGAAAGAAGTTCCTGGAGGTCCGGAAGCGTCGCATGGTGGCGGTGGCCCGAGAGCTCTGCTTGCTATGACCGAGCAGGAAGCTGTGTCCAGGGCAGAGGCACCGCGGGAGGCCAGGATCGCCTAATAAGGGCTGGTATTTACTTTGAGTTGACCCCGACCTGGGCCCTGCCACAGTCAGCGAGGAGGCTTCTAATATTCATCATCCATGAGGGAGACAGGGGAGAGTCATTTCCTGCTGAGATGACCGAGGGAATGGGGGTGGGGACCGGGGGGGCCTGGCTCCTGCAGGTGGGAAAATTCTAGCGTAATGAATCACCCGGTCTCGTCACCACGCAACACGTGCTCATTGGAGTGCCTTTGACTTGCGCAGCCACCTCTCCACTCCAGAAAAAAGAGCCCACCTGAGACCTCAAAATCAGAAAGTTCCCAGTTTTTCTGCCCTCTGTTCATTCCTTCCTACCTGTGCCGTATGAGCTACCGTAAACCACAGAGATCATCAAGATCCAGTCCTCTCCCGAAGGGCCTTGTGTTCAGTGCGAGCACATAAGATCCTGCAAAGGGCAGCCTACTGTGGACGTCGTTACCAAGGAGAAATCCCTCCTGGCGTATCCTCAAGGCCAGCGCGCCCCTCTGGCTACCTCGTAGGTCTAAAAGCAGAGAATCTCAGCACAAGCACGTCCTTCAAACAATAAACATCTCCAGCTTTGCTGACTTTGGGGGATCACGCCGTGAAGTGCTGGAAAGTTTAGCTTTTTTCCCTCCAGATTTCGTTTTCCAAATATTTACTTTTGCCCTCCATCCTGACTTAGGGGCCAAGTTTTCTGCCACTGAATGTGTTCATCATGTTTTATTTCGTTACTGCTTTAACCGGAGTTGATCGCCAATTGGTGACCACCAGTTGGTGTAGACACCTTACTAGTACAATTCCCTTCCTCTGGATGTTTCGGTAGAAGCACCCAGCACTCTGCGGGCTACTCAGCTTCTAGCCATCTAAGACCTCTGCCACCTGTCTTCCAGGCACTGGCAGTGTTTTCCATCTTGCTGTAAATAATGTTTCCTTCCTAAAATGTCTCTGTTCCTTCTAAGCTCCACCGTGTAGTCTTACCTCTCTCTAATGACATCTGATTCATTTATTTTTTCCAGCATATTATTGAAAACTACAGGATAATCTCCTACTAAGATGCTTCTCCAACACCTCACCACGTAGGACAGCTCCTTGTAAGAAAGAGTTTAGCAAACCCAGATCTTTGTGGGGAGAAAAGAGCAGACTGTGGTTGGTTAACATTTTTCAACCTTATATTCTACAGATTGCCCTGTTAGGGTTCCAAAAATTCTTTCAAAGCTTCAGTGGTGTTTATCGTGTTCAATAAACCTAGTAACTTGTAAAACTTCTCCAAAACGATCTTGAGCCCCCCTCCCCGAATTTAGTAGGTGGTCTTTGTCTGGTGGTCCCACTGCTTTGATATTGTATTCAAGTTTTTACAGTTGACCGGGGTTGTTTAATCATTTGACATAAATTTCATGACATAAAAACAGGAATCTGTAAGCATCGTTTATGAAATTATATTATTGGAATGTAAATTACATTCCATATGGAAAAGACCAGAAAGATACCAAGATGTTAACATGGGGCTATCATGTTATGAAAAGCTTCTTTCCTGCCTATTTCCAAATGACTGCATCAGGCATGTGGTATATCGCATGAAAAGGCAGTAAATAGAGAAATGATACACTGACAGTACGTGGGGAAAATGTTTAGCGAGAGTCAATTAGGGGGAGGGTAGTTGGAGCCCACATGTGGCAGGTGGAGTTGGGCAGGTGGAATCATCTTGCCCATCCTGGCTGCCTGTCGTGTTTTAACACCTGAAAGTTGGGACACCAAAGAAAGGACAAAAGAGCTGGAATATTCCTAAAAGAAGTGCATTCCTGAGTGTGTGTGGTTCGTCAAGTTCTGTGTGATGTTTGCTGGCCCCAGGTTGTGCTAAGGAAATGCAAGATCACTTTTTTTGACATGGATTTGTCTGTTGCTCCTGCCATGGGGTAGAAGGAGGATGAGACCTCCTCTCTTCTCTTGGGGCTTCCTCACACAGGGAAGTGTTGCCACAATGGTTGGCTTGGAGAGGTGTCCAGCCAAATGTGAATTCCTAGCAGAAGTTCATTTGACGTTAGCTTTGGGTGTCTCGGGCTCTTTTCCTTTGGGATGACATCAAGGCAGTGAGATTGGCTCCTGAAGCACTCTTCCTGAATAGGAAGTCCTCTTCATTGCCATTCTTAGGACATGATGGCCGTAAGGGACAAGAATCTGAGCTAGGGAGTTCCTGTTGTGGCTCAGTGGGTTAAGGACTCGACATTGTCTCTGAGAGGATGTGGGTTCAATCCCTGGCCTCCCTCAGTGGGTTAAGGAACCAACGTTGCTACAAGCTGCGGTGTAGATCAATGATGTAGCTCGGATCCGGTGTGGCCGAGGCTGTGGCATAGGCTTGCAGCTTCGGCTCCTATTTGACCCCTAGCCTGGGAACTTCCATATGCCACACGAGCAGCCCTAAAAAGAAAAAAGGAAAAGGGGGAAAAAAATCCAACAATCTGGGCTAGAACCTTGGGCTTAAGTCATGCTGCAGTTTACCCAGAATGGATTAAGACTTCCTCCAGCGTTTATGTGGTGTTTGGTGCCAGATAGAGCATTTCTCGCGGACAGAGTGACCTCTTGGAACTGTAGACAGCCTCCTGCTGCTTTGGCCTCACAGACTGAGGAGGAGGGAGAAGCAACCTTGGCTGCGGGACTGTGGATGCAGCCGGTCAGAACTCTAGGTCCATCCAGGGCAGGGTTCTCACTGCACAGTTCTGCCTCCCTTCCCTCGCCCTTTGATTGGCCCCTGAGCTCTTTCTGGAGCAGAGGTGGTGATTCTTTGCACTGCCTATGTGTTGCTGACGTGCACGTGTACATCTGCTGCCTCGACTGGACCTGGGCTGGACCCATCAGAGCCTGGACGTGCCCAAGCAAAGGGGACTGCAAAATCAGCGGTACAACAAGAAGCATATTGAACGAGCAAACAGACCCCGGTGTGGCCTTCCATTTCCATGCCGTGACCTGACCCCGCCACATTGCAGCCCAGGTGCACCTCGCTTGACCTGACTCTGGAAAGCAGGAAACTGCTGGAGCGTGTTTAGGAAATCCGTGATGTCATCCCCAACCAATGCTGGGTGGAGAGGTACTGGGGGGGCGGGGGGGGGAGGTGAAAAAGCACGCTGGGGCCCCACCCAGCGAAGTCATTGCCGTTCTTTCTCACATTTCAGTGAAGCTCTCTTTGTTTTCCGTTCTACTCCCTCTCCTGTGAAAGTATGTCCTGAGTGTCGTTTCCGCTGGATCTGATTCAGCTCAGCGATGAAGTTATTCTGTAGCCCGGAGGGGAGATGTGTTCTGCTTGGGGAACCGACCCTCCTCAGGGACACGTGGTTATAAACTGGGGAATTAATTCAGAGCTTGTAGGTTTCAGTCTAGCGCACGGCTCCTCACGTTTTCCAGCGCAGTCGCTGGCCAGGCACAAGCGCTCACTCCTCAAGCTGCCTTTCAGTGAGGGGGTGAGCGGGCGTGTTGCCAAGAGCTCCCCATCATGTGAGATCACGTGGAAGGTCTGTCAAAAACTCGCGGTCCGATGGATTTCCTCCAAAATCCCCCATTCCTCCTCTCTCCCTTCCCTCACCATCCCATCACCACCCCCAACAAATTAACAAACGCCTAGCTTTTTTTTTTCTTCTTCTTCTTTTTGGGGCTGTACCCGAGGTATATGAAAGTTCCCGGGCTAGGGGTCAAATGGGAGCTGCAACTGCTGGCCTACACCACAGCCACGGCAACGCCAAATCTGAGCCACGTCTGGCACTCAGAGCACAGCTCATGGCTCTGCTGGATCCGTAACCCACTAAACAAGACCAGGGATGGAACCTGCATCCTCATGGGTACTAGTCAGGTTGGTAATCCGCTGAGCCACAGTGGGAACTCCTTTAGCTTATTTTTTTGGCAAGTCTCTGCCAGTGGCCCTCCTAACTCGTGCCCATGGCCCAGGTAAATCTGACACCTGAAATCGCTCTGAATAGTTTGAGATAATCCAGATTCTCCTCCTGCACTGCCCAAAAGCCTGCCCTCCCTAGCTGGCCTGACTTTTCTTTGTGTCACTGGGTCCTTTCGCTCCATTCCTGGGGCTCTGATCCATTTCCTCTTCTCCACCCAGCTTGGGTCTCTTTCCCATCACTCTTCCTTATCGCTCCATCGGAATTTCCTGCTTTCTCCCAAACATGCCCTTCCTTGGGCCCAGGCTTCCTCTTCTCCGGACGCCCCCACAGTGTGTTGCTTTGTGACCACGCCTCCTTCCCAGCGGCCAGAGGGAAGGCACGTGTGTGACTGTCCAGCAGAGAGAAGTTCCTTTTCAGTGTGACGTGTTTCCGGAAAAGGAAGGTGACCAGCAGCATTCTCGATTTCCAGAAACTCTCTGTCCGACTGATGCAACAGAGGAAGCTTTGTGACTCAGGAAAATGATTTTTGCCTCTCTACCACAAAAGGTTATCTAGCTCCAGTCCATGTGTTTTAAGGATGTTTTCTCCCAGAGTTTGACGCTAATTTCTTTTTAGCATAAATAACAAATTATTTTCGACAAAGTCAGCTTCCGCTGGGGAATATTTCTGAGTAATAGTGTTGCCAGATATTTCTATTATTGAGTTAATTTGTAAAAATGCAGTTAAATTTTTAATCCACTGCTATTAATCCCTAGGTGTAGGCTCTGTCTTTCTTATTTTCTATGAACCTAGGAAAGGGTGCTTGTGGTCCTTAAGTATCCAAACCTGTCATCAGCATCTTGATCTTTTGTTTTTTTAGGGATGTGTGAACTATTGGCCCATTCCTCTTCCACTTCCACCTGTAACCTACTTCTGCACTTAGTAGTTTGGGTTCAGAGCATAAAATTGGCAATCAAGATTGATGCAGTTCAGAAGAACATCCATAAAAGTGTCTGGTACCCATGGCACTTCTCTTTACTCTCTGTCACTTCGTTGCGTTCATCATACTTTGTTATCCAGTCTTTACCAAGAGGCGTATAATCAGAAGCAGCTAAGCAAGGGGAATGAAATGAATACAAACCAAAATTCCATTTTTCAGACTAAATCGCCAGGCCACCCTCACGGTCAGTTTGTGCGTTTGGGGCGGGCAGAATGAATGCTAAGAAGAAAGCTAAACTTAGAAGAAAAATAGGGCCCTTTCAAACTGGGATTGCAGTTTGTGGCGGAATTATACTTAATAATATCTGCAACTGACAGCACTTCACAGGTTTACCTATGCATGTGTTCATGAAAGTATCCTCCTATGGACATCAGATTGAATGTTCTGTTCCATGTCCCTGTAAACTGTCTGTGTAGGTTGCTTGCCACAAGGAGGGCAGGTCTGTGATGAATGCAGTAAAACTTCCAAGAAAGCAAAGACCGCAGTGGGGAGGCTGGTTAGAGATGGGGGCCTTGACCTTACATCCTGGGGCCTTTGCACTTTTGCGGGTGGAGGTTCACCTGGCATCCGTCTCCTGAGGAAGGTCAGGCGACCTTCTGTGCCTGTCCTGGGCCCAGGATGGAGGTGATACCAATAGAAATGGAGAGGAAGGTATGTGGCCGGGAGACCAGTAGGAGTCACAGAAACTGACAGTAGATGGAATCTGAGGAACGTCTCCCAGTGACTCCTGAGCATCTGGAAGAACGGACACAGAAAGAGCAAGGATGGCAAGCCAGTGTTTCAGGGAAGGTGACTGGCTGGCCAGCAAGCTGCCCTGCCTGCTTGGTACTGACAGACTAATAGATGCAAGTAAAGGGCTGAAGGTGCCAGGGTGTAAAGGGACACGAGGAAGGGTGCAGAGAACATGCCGGGAAGTGCCCTTGGGTGTCGTGACAAAGGGCAGCGTTCCAGAGACAGCACTGGGCAGGCGTCTTAGATACTGTAGTTTTGAGGTGGAACGTGACCCCAAAGGCCGTGGAGGGAGCCATCAGATGCCTTCACCAGTGGAATGATGTGAACAGACCATTCCAAGGGCTCTGCCTTGCCGAGCTCCAGGATGCCTTTTGAAGCAGAATCGGTGAATGCTTGTCCTTGGGGATGTCTGGGGCCACCTCCTGGGGGCCCTAGACAGTTCAAGGTCTCTGCCTTTGAGGCAGAAAAGCAAAACTTGCAGCAGTTTCCCTTGCCCGGGCTGGTGAGCCCTGGTCCAGAATGGACCTTGTACCACTAGGTAACTAGGAAAGCCACAGTGTCCAAACAGGCAGCTCCAGGCTGTGTCAGGGCACAGATGAATTCCTTCAGTGCTGTACGTGCTCGTCTATAGTGAAATACGGTTTCTATGGCCATTTAGTCATTAAGTCTCAAGAATTTGGTCTCTGAATGGACTGTTACTTGCTGCAGATCAGAAGCTTTTAAAGTTGTTTCAAGCTCCGTGACACAGATAAAGAGAATTGTCCTACAAATAGAGAACGCAGTCTCGTCTCCATTTGAGATGCCACAGATTATTTGTCGGACTTGCGCAAATATTTCCAGCCCATTAGACTCCTCTATTTTCGACGTGTTTGCTGCCCTGTTGCAGATATTATGAGTCCATGGGGACCAGTAACCTGGGTTTCCATTATCTTTGTTCTCTCTTTTTTTATGGCAGGGTTGAGGCTGCTTCTAAGAGGCAAAGAGTTAACTTGTCATCAAAGCTATAAAATCACAATGATATGTGAAAAGTTCTCCGTGACGTGTAAATCCCAAGCACTGCTCGTACTAAGAGACAGTTTTTAGTTGTGGCCCGAAAATACTTGGAACAAAGACTCCTCTGCCTAAGGTTCTCCCAGAGGCGGGTGGACAGTCCGGCTCCCAGATCCATGATGTGGTTGGCGTTCCCTCCCATGTTTATAAAACCATGAATTGTGGGAGTTCCCGTGGTGGCACAGCAGAAACAAAATCTGACCAGTAGCCACTGGGATGTGGGTTCGATTCCCTGGCCTCACTCGGTGAGTTAAGAATCTGGCATGGCTGTGGCTGTGGTGTAGGCCAACAGCTGTAACTCCGTTTCGACCCCTAGCTTGGGAACTTCCATATGCTGCAGGTGTAGCCCTAAAAAGAAAAAGGAAAAACACGAATTTCATAAATGACTCATTTGTAGTTCTTTGCCATCCAGAAACTATTTACTGAAAAAACAACTTTTCATGTGGGTCAAAATCACCGCATAGGTAGCTCTAAGTCATTTATTATGTATAGGAACCTCAGCTGACTTTTTTTTTTCTCGAAACTGTTTTGACAGCTGGAGGCGGTAATTTAATTTTGGTAAGTTTGTCACAAAACATGGAGTGTGCTCCATTTTGGAGATGGAAAAGTTTGGGCAGAAAGAGGAGAGAGACCCCACCTAACAGTGGGGTTCCAAACGGAGATCTCTTTGGCTTCTTTGCAGCACATTTAGTTTTCATTTGAGGATTGCATTGAAACCTGCTGTCTTTCTTAGGAGCAGCATGCATTACAGACCGGGAGAAAAAAGATTGCTGCAACCACATCACTGGAAAAGAACAGAGGTTTTAGGGAGAAGAATGTTAGGTGTATAGATTAGAACTTCAGACAGATTCTTCTTGTATTTGGGCAGTAAAGAGTTAACAGTACATGGAACCCGTGATGCGGAAGCTCTGCAGTACTTTAAAAAAACGTGGGGGTTCCTGTTGTGGCTCAGTGGATTAAGCACCCGACTAGTATCCCTAAGGATGTGGGTTCGATCCCTGGGCTCGCTCGGTGGGTTAAGGATCCAGCCTTGCTGTGAGCTGTGGTGTAGGTCACAGAAGCGGCTTGGATCCTGCATTGCTGCGGCTGTGGTGTAGGCCATAAGTTGCAGCTCTGATTCGACCTCTAGTATGGGAACTTCCATATGCCGCAGGTATGGCCCTAAAAAATAAAAAAAATAATAAGAAAAAAAGATAAATAAATTTTATTTTGAGAAAAATATTTAAATGTGCATAAATCGCTTTCTAGCACTTCCTAGTGATCACATATTCAAGCTGAGGACAGTCATGGGATGTCCAGTTCGTCTCCAGCGCACCCAGCTATGTCACCTCTTACCCTGACATCCTGTCCTCCTTCCTGTGTCACCAACATGCAGGCACTGCTCTCTAGGTATTATTATTTTAAAAACAAAAGCAGAAACTCGGCCTACCACAGTTTGGTATTTTTTTTTTCTCTTTTTTTTGGGGTGTGGGGCAGAAGGAAGGACTTATTACTCGCAGCAAGTAGAGAGACCACTGGGAATCTTTGCCCAAGCATTGTCTCCTCAAACAGCCAAGTTGTTCTGTTTCATTTTTAGTTTTATTGAAGTATAGTCGATGTACAAGGCTGTGGTCATTTCTGCTGTACCGCAGAGTGATTCAGTTCCACATGTGCACATATCCATTTTCTTTCAGATTCTTTTCCCCCTAAATTATCACAGAATGTTGGGTAGAGTTCTCAGCGGGTCCCTGTTGTAGTTCGGTATGTTTTCACAGATCTTCCATTGTAATTTTCTTTCTTCCATATCTTTCTTCATTGAGCACGAGAGCTGACATCTTTCTAGCCCCAAAAGGAGCCATGCTTTTCCCCAAGATGTAATGGGGAATGCAAAATGGATTCTTTGAAAGGAGGGTTAAAGATCCTCATGTCGGGAGTTCCCGTCATGGCTCAGTGGTTAATGAATCCGACTAGGAACCATGAGGTTGTGGGTTGTGGGTTCAACTCCTAGCCTTGCTCAGTGGGTTAAGGATCCAGCATTGCCGTGAGCTGTGGTGTAGGTCACAGATGTGGCTCGGATCCCTTGTTGCTGTGGCTGTGGTGTAGGTTGGTGGCTACAGCTCCAATAAGACTCTTAGCCTGGGAACCTCTATATACAGTGGGTGCAGCTCTAGAAAAGACAAAAAGAAAAAAGAAAAAAGATCCTAATGTCTGGATGGTTTCAGGACCAGAATGATTGTCTCTGAGTGTATACAATGGTTATATATTATGTGTATAGTGCTTAATGACTTGGAGAAATAACTGGTTTGTTTAGTGGGGAAATAAATGAGATTTGTAGAGCATAACTTTGATGATGTAAAAATGCATAGAAAAGCAAGTAGAAACAAAGGGGTGTTTACCTAAATTATAATGATCAAAATTACAATCATAATCAGTGCGAACATCGGAGCCAGGCAGTGTACGAAGCCATCCGTATATATTAATCCATTTAATGCTCACTGCATCCCTTCAAGGTAGGTAAGATCGCTGCCCCTGTTTACACAGAGGGAGACCAAGGACAGAGAGGTTAAGAAAATTGCCCTGATCATAGAGGCAGGAAGTGGTAGAACTAGGATTCAACCCCACCCTGCCTCCTCCGAAACAGTCTCTCATCTTTCTACTGACCATATCGTCACATCCTATGCGTTACTGCAAGTGACTCTCGATTCCGGTAGCCGTCTAATTAGAGAGAGTGACTTCAAATGATCTACTCTAAACCTCATCCCATCCTGTGAGCAGATGGTATCCCAAACCTTATTGCTTGAGAGCCATTAATGCCATTATTGCTTTTAAAATTTTAGTAACTTAGGATAAACTTAGGATAATTTTTTTGCTTGGTTAGCAGAAAACTCTATTGCTTAAAAGGTAAATTTTTCATTGCGACCTGCCGAGATTTTTCTGTGGTTTTGGGGTGTTGAAACTCTTGCTTTGGTATTTTCTAACTCAAAATAACATTAGCCACCTTTTTTGGGGTCTGGATCTTGCTGTCTCTGTCACCCATCAGTTAATGTGTTTGAAGGAGGCCCAGAGTTGTTTTCTATCAGCCTCTTTTTCTTTGGACTGGGTTGGTTGGCTGTTTGTTTGTTTCAAGTTTGCTGTCTTTGTTTCATGGAAGAAATATCTTCCTAGGTTTATTTTTTTTTAAAGTATAGTTGATTTACCATGTTGTGACAATTTCTGCTGTACAGCAAAGTGACCCAGTCGTATATACACATACAGATATACACACATGCCGCTGCCAGTTGTTCATCTCCGTAGGTGAAAGACTTGATCTGGTTCCTCTATCGCGCAAAAGTATGGTCAACCCTACCGGTCAAGTGAATGATCTGCCAAGGCCAGGAACCCCTTCGGTCAGCATCACAGAGTAGATTCAATCCCTGCCATCCCTGGAAATTATAACCCTGAACTTTGAGTCAAAATGCCAGGCGCAGCACTTGGCACACAGTAGGTTCAAGTTATTGAATGAATGTCTCCTGATATTACGAGACCCTGATGTTTTGAGATTGTTTACCTTGTTTTCTATGCTGCTTTCCTTATCCTCTTCTGCTTTGGTTGTCAAGATGCTCTAAAACTAATAAACAACTCAGCTCTCATCATTGTAGGATGCCTGGACCACAGACCTACTTGCTGCCTGGTTCTTGACATTTGTTTGGTGTAGAGTTTCCACAGTCCTGATGTCTGTCCTTCTAACTCTTAAACTTTGTTATGAAGTAAGCCTCCTTAAATTGTTTGCCGACCACCTTTACCTACAGAAAGAGGTATACAGAAGATTGGGGGGCAAAATATAAAAATAAAGATGCTAGGAGTTCCCATTGTGGCCCAGCAGGTTAAGAACTCAACTAGTATCCATGAAGAGGCTAGTTTTTATCCCTGGCCTCATTCAGTGGGTTAAAGGATCTGGTGTTGCCGTGAGCTGTGGGTAGGTCGCTCCCGAGGCTTGGATCCTGCACTACTGTGGCTGTGGCTGTGGCGTAGGCCGGCAGCTACAGTTCCCATTCAGCCCCTAGCCCAGGAACTTCCACATGCCACAGGTGTGGAAGAAAAAATAAGTAGTGAATAAGTAAATAAATCAATAAATATGCCATCCGGAATGCTTCAAGACCAAAGAGATCTAGACTTTCACACACACACAAATGTATTCCTACCTTAGGTTTCTCAATTTAAACACCGCATGCAATAGTCTTAACCTTTGAGCAAAGTGGCAGGCAAAATCCTTATTTTCATTCAGGGACAGCCCGTGGCTTTTAGATTGACAGTTTTAATTTCTTCTTTTCTTGCTTCATTTCCGTCCCCGGGAAGAGGTTAAGCTGATGTACCACATTGACGTTTTAATGAAATATACATAGCGTCACAAAGGGCCAAGAAAGATATGTATCTAGTGCAGCTAGACACTCTGAGAGGGTCAGGGTTGTGTTGGGATTCCTAAAAGAGCAGAAAGTTTGGGGGCACCACTTGTCGGGGTCTGTCACATCCATTTTTGGCCTTTGTCCTGGTGGTGGAAGCTTCATTTCTGAGCTCACAGAAAGCTTGTTGGCACTCTTTGCAGAAATGTGCCATTTACCTGCTTTTAACAGTGACCTCTGGGTTGACAACCAGCAAGAATCGTAATCCCATTACACGCTTGCAGATTTCTCAGGGAGGTAGATGGTAATTAGCCTGCAGATGCCCACTGAACCCGCAAGATAGAGCTGTATCATGAAAAGGATGGTTTGGGGGGGGGGGGTACATGTAATTTGTCCCCTCCCACCAGAAGGGAGAGCCATGACTCATGCACACCCCCGACCCCTTGCCGGCAGCAACGCCTGGGTCACTTCCTTTCCAAGGACTCCTGCCCGCATCAGTGTGGCTCAGTGTGGCTCAGCCAAGTGAGTTGGACAGAGGGCCATCTGCAGGTGTGCACCACGACTCGTTTTCACTGTTTTAACTTATAACACTTGACCAATATTATGCATTTCTCAAAACTTCTGATGGAATTTCTTTTGGGGGGGGAGGGGGCACCCCTCGGCCTATGCAGTTCCCAGGCCAGGGATCTGATCCGAGCCTTAGTTTGGGCCTAAGCCACAGATGCCACAGCACTGGATCCTTAACCCACTGTGCCAGGCCAGGGTCAAACCTGCAACCCAGCGCGCCCAAGACACCGATTCCATTGAGCCACAGCAAGAACTAGGAATTTCTTTTTTTTTTTTCCTTTTTCACCAAAAGTGAGACAGCTTCAAGATGAAGGGCAGGACAGTGCAGTGGTGAGCACCCTGAATAAGGCATTATTGCCACATCTGCACCTGAAGTCCCTTCTCCTCTTTGACGGGATGATGGCCTCTGGTCCCCTGCCAGCCTATCCAACAGCTCTGAGCTGCCAGAGTTCTAAACTGGCTGTTTGTTGGGGTTTTTATAACATCAGAGTATAAAACTTGAGAATGTTTTATACATTGTGAGCAAGACAACTCCTAAGTGATACATATGTTGTGAAAGCTCTCAGGTACGTCCTTAAGTATTCAGGGCCTTCTCTTTCCATTTTATTAAATAATGTTTATTCCCGAAATCTGATCGAGGTAGCAGGTATCCGTACTCACCATGAGACTGGCATTTCCCAGAGCAGTTTCTCAAATATACCCAACCCAGCATTTAAAACACTCAGTCTGGGGAGTTCCCACTGTGGCTCAATGGTAAGGAACCCAACTAGTATCGTGAGGACGCAGATTTGATCCCTGGCCTCGCTCAGTGGATTAAGGATCCGGCATTGCCGTGAGTTGTGGTGTAGGTCGAAGATAGGGCTGGGATCCCACATTGCCGTGGCTGTGGGGTAGGCTGGCAGCTGTAGCTCTGATTCAACCCCTAGCCTGGGAAGCTCCATATGCCGCGGGGTCGGCCCTAAAAAGCAAAAAGAAAGCACTCAGCCTGGAGGCGAGCTGTGCGCTCTGTCCTGCGAGCCTGTATGTAGATCAGCCAGGAGATGGCCAGGAAGGGCTTGTCCTCGGTGTTACGTAAGGCCCTGGAGAGTCATCCATTTCATTTACGAGGAAGTCACTCTTTCCAATGGATTTTGGCTTTGCTTGATTCCGGACTCAAATCCTTCATGTATTGTAGGAAGGGAACAGTGGGGACTGGGAGAAGGACATGAAGATTTAAGCGGAGGGCAAGGCAGGCCAAGGTCAGCAAGAGGACATCTCTAAGATAAACAGCACTGAATTTGTGGGAAGCAGTTCAGAAAAAATCTGCTGCAGATACTTCCGTTGATATTTCCCCAGTAGAAAATCGAATGCACTGCTCCAGGGTGGGGTGTGGACAGAAGGTAGAAGGACCAGTGGGTCTGAGAAAAGGGAGCACAGGGGGGCGTTCTCTGCTTGGAAGTGACGAATCCTCCTCCTTGAGATGCACCTCAGATACTCAGGCGCTCGGCAATGAGTCATCTGGCCATTCTGCCGTAATAAATGCATCACTGTGCAACCACATGCATGCCTTCTTTCTGATTCACTCATTCAGTATTGAAACATGCTATGCACTAAGCCATGAGAAAAAACAAACAAAGCAGCAGCAGAAGCCTGGACCTTACCCTCAAGGAGTTTGCAGGCTAGTGAGGCACAACAGTTAAATACATGAACACCTAAAAGGGCTCTTTTCCCTCTGAGACACAGGGGACACACAGAGGTGCCCCAGAGCCTACGGCAGCAGATGGCACTGGGAGCCAGCAGGGGTGGGGAGCTCAGGCTGGGTGTGGTGGGGGGCGGGGCTCAGCCTGGTGGTGAAGGGTGAGATGGTTAGCCAGGTGATGCAGCGCAGAAAGCAGCATATAAAGCATCAGGGTGAGAGGGGACATTGCCGAAACCTGGTCATAAGGGGACCGTGCGTGAGTGCAGGCAGCAGGAGGTTTGGAGGGAGTGTGAGCAGTGATATCGGCCAGGAAGGCAAGGCCCAGGTCACTTGAGGCTTTGAGGAATCAGAACTTCATTCTGCAGGACCCGTGGATATTTATGAACTTACTTGCTTTTTAGCGCCACACCTGCAGCATATGGAAGCTCCCAGACTAGGGGTCGAATCCGAGCAGCAGCTGCCAGCCTACACCAGAGCCACAGCAACGCCAGATCCGAGCCTCATCTGCAACCTAGACCACAGCTCACGGCAACGCCAGATACTTAACCCACTGAACCCACGTCCTCATAGATGCTAGTCGGGTTTGTTACTGCTGAACCACAGCAGGAACTCCCTTCAGGACCTGTGGACTTTAAACAGAGCAATGTCATAATTGTGTTATAGACCAGAGCTGTCAGTCATGCAGCGCTCTGGAGAGTGGGTGGAGAGAGGGGAGACTAGAGGCTTGGGTACCTAGTTAGGAGGTGGAGGTAGAGGAGGGCAGGGGTCCCAGAGCAATTAGGGGGTAGAGTAAGCTGGACTCAGTGAGCGGAAGAGGGGAGGAGAGAATGACTCAAATATCTGGCTTGCTCCCCTGGTGGGTTGGGTTATCTTTTACTTAGCTAAGCAGGAAAGGAGGTAAAGCCAGTTTTAGGAGGCCAATCTTGTGTTGGGGAAACTCAAAGCACCCCCAGGTTCAGTGATTCACTAGAGGACTCAGACCCAGCATAGTCATACTCACAGTTACAATTTATGACAGCAAAAGAATACAATGCAAAATCAGCCAAGAGAGGCGCTCCCATTGCGGGCGGCTCAGGGGGTTAAGACCCCGACATAGTGTCCATGAGGATGTGGGTTTGCTCCCTGGCCTTACTCAGTGGGTTAAGGCTCTGGCGTTGCCACAAGCTGTGACATAGGCCAACACCTGTAGCTCTGATTCAACCCATAGCCTGGAACTTCCATATCCTGCAGGTGCAACCCTAAAAAGAAAGAAAGAAAAAAATCAGCCAAGAGAACAGCCACATGGGGTGAAGCCCAGAGGAACATAGGTATCCTCTGCCTGGCGCTTACCAAATTCCAGACTCCCACGGGGACTGGGTTCTGACATCCAAGTTCTCGGACACCAACCTTGCCATTAGGTCCAAGGGTAGCATTGTCAGGCCTGCAGTGCACAGTGATGAATTGCATTTTGAGCACGCTGAGTCTGAAGCATCTGTTGTTAAGTTCAAGTGAAGACGTCCACAGGGCAGCTGAACATTGGGTCTAGGATTCGTTCAATAATGAAGTCTGTGCTATAAATGCAAGGTTCTGGAGTCACTAACACTGCAAATGAGAAGACCAGCATCACCCAAAGAGGAAGCCGAGCCTGGGATTTCTCCCAACCAAATGCGGGAGACCCTCCAGTTCGACTCTGTCATATAAATGAGAAAACTGAGGCCCCTACTGTTACATAAGTGAGAAAACTTAGCTGTGCTTCTTTCTGTTTTATGTCTGTTGTTCTTTCCATCATTCCACACGTCTCAAAATGGCAAAGTCTTACATTGCCCAGAATGAATAAACTGGGGTTTAAATGTTAAAACCGACTTTGGGAGTTCCTGTCATGGCGCAGCGGAAGTCTGACTGGGAACCATGATGTTGCAGGTTCGATCCCTGGCCTTGCTCAGTGGGTTAAGGATCTGGTGTTGCCGTGAGCTGTGGTGTAGGTCGCAGACGTGGCTCGGATCCTGTGTTGCTGTGGCTGTGGTGTAGGCCTGCAGCTGTAGCTCCAATTGAACCCTTCGCCTGGGAATCTCCATATGCCATGGGTGTGGCCCTAAAAAAGCAAAAAAAAAAAATTTTTTTAAACCAACTCTGTATGTTTGCTTAATGCAACGTACTTCACAATGAATCCTTGGACCCTCAAAAGTCAAGCTGATCACATCCACCTGGAAAGAATTTTTAAGCAGCCTCTAAGTCAACCACTCATGGTCTGTCAACCTGGATTATGAAAAGGCAGGGCATAATATTAGACCCTTTCCCAGCTCTTTGCTCTCGTGTCCATTTAACAAATCTTTATGTTTCCTGTTTGTTCGTCACCAAGAGTAAAAAAGGTAAGTGTGGCAAAGTCTTTGCTTTCAAGTCGCTTATTTTCTAGGGTCAGGAAATACGAAAACAATACATGAGGGGTGTGTTAGGGGCCAAGAGTAGGCAGGGTGGCCCTTGGATATGGGCAATGAAAAGAAGTCAAATCAAAACACATTAATTATTTGCTTGAAGCTCTGATAAAAGATCAGTTGAAAAACTGGCAGATGAAGTTGCTACATATTTACCTAGTTTTGGATTTCATTCCTGGGTGGCCTTAAACTTGGATAGAAGAGCATTAGAAGGGAGTATGACTGCTTCCTGTAGCGCATCCATTCAGCTCAACCCGTGATAAGTCGGCTTTGGTCTTAGAAGTTAACTTTGGTGCCTCAAGAGGTAACCTTCTCCGATGCCCACGCGAACCCTTTGATGGCTAGATTGGATGCACTCACAAGAGTTTGCTGCTTTGGGGTGATTTTGCGTGATTCTGACTTGTCTCAGGGGATATCATGTAATTTGTACAAAGTCAAAGTCAACGGTAGGATGTCGATTTTAAAACAAAGTTGCAGTTCGTGTGTATAGTTTTAAAATACATTTTAAAAAGAAACAAAATATTTCCCTCTCACATCTTTATTCCCATCTCAGCTTCATTTACTGCCTCATTTTTCATCTAAACAGTCTTTGTTCTTTCAGCTTTCAAACATGATTAATTGATGCTGTGCAGCATAGCATAAGAAAAAGACTGAATATTTTGTAAGATGAGTAATCTAGTCAAACACCCATCCTTCTTTTGTACTTTACCAACAAATATGTCTTATGCAGATGTAAGGGCAGTTTGCTTATTTCCCTGGTCAGAATTTTTGTGCTTTTAGCATAACATGTTTCCTTTCCATTAAGCCAGCCAAAAATAATATTGACAAATTCATGAGGCCTTCCATCTGATACTGTTGCAAACTTATGCAAATATATTTAGACAGTTAAATGAATGGAATAATTAAACAGCCAAATGTCAAGAATGGGAAGGGGAAAGTGACATCAGCTGTCACAGCACATTATCGGGACTCAAGTTGAAAGTTAATGAAGTATTTGAAAACAGACCTTTAAAACCAAAAGCCTGATTTTGAGTTCCAGATTTTTTTTTTCAAGAGGGCAATAATTTGAATAAAGTGCTATGTAATATTATAGTTGAGGCAGGGAGTTTTGAGTATCTCTGGGAGTGTTCGTTTTTCAGCACATGCTACTTAGAATTTTAAAAGATATTCATTGTGTCTTTGTCATGAATCTTTCCACTGGGACCAGGCCACTCCTGGATGAACTCACCGATGGAGAGTTTCTCAAAAGACATAATCAAATTGTTGGTCTTAAAAATATACTATTTGAAAGTCTTGAAAAATCAAAGAATGAAAATAAGGTCAATAAGTTGGCAAAAATAGTCTTAGGAGTCGTCTCTTAAAAAACTCTGATTTCACTTACAGAGTTTGCTTCCAAAGAAATTCACTTTGCATGTCATAAATTAAATTTTTTCCTCTGTGTGCCATTGCTTACATTCCTGATACAGTTTTTGAAGTGTTAAATTTTTTTTTTTTTAACTTATTGGAAATAGAGCTTTTGGTTGTTTGGTTTTTTTTTTTTTTTTTAATCCAATTTAGTGAAGATTGGTTTACTCCTTTTGTTCCAGACAAAAATCTTAAAATCTTCAACCAAATCATAGATGATCACTTTTCAAGGGTGTGAGTATTTGCTCATTGTGGAAAATGTGTTGCTGTTCTTACAGGCCCTCCTGCACATTTCTCTACACTTTGGTACCTTCGGTGTGATTTAATGTTTAGGAGGATCTGCAAGGCCACTCCCGTCTAACAGCTGGGGGCGCTGGGCATGGGGGAAGAAGAGCTTTTCAGGTCGCCGGATGAGCACAGACATGCCCCTGGCACTGCCCCTTCTCCAGGCTGAGGGCCCAGGCAGAGTCTCCTAGCCAGTGAGGTCTTTGTTTGCAAGTATGAGGTGTTCAACTCAAGTGTGTACGGAAAGAGGGAAGAATTAACCCAGTAGCAAAGAAGTTCTAGGGTTGTCTGGCTTTCACCACCACGGGTTCAAGCTCTGCTTTTGCTCTCCCTTTCTCAGCCCTGTGACCTTCAAAGGGGTGCCCTCCAAGTCACAGAGTGACCGACTTCACAAGGGGGCCCACCATCTGCCCACAGAGTTGACCCTTGAACAACACCAGGCTTAGGGCACCAGGCTCGGTGCAGCGAAAAATCCATGTGTCGCTTGGAGGGGCCCCTCTGGATCCGAGGGGCCACCCCAGCAGATTCGGCCAATCACAGGTCATGGAGTTCTCTACTCTTCACTATTGGAAACCATGCCTGTCTAAGGGGACCCCTCGCAGTTCAAACCCATGCTGTTCAAGGGTCAGCTGTATTCAGGAATTCCCTGGTGGCCTTGTTTGCCCTATAACCCCATCCTGACCCATCAGCACGTCCAGCATTGTCACTGCTGTGGCTCTGGTCACTACTGTGGTGTTGGCTCGATCCCTGGCCCAGGTGTGGCCAAAAAAAAAATTTTTTTTTTTTTTAGGGCCACACTCGCAGCATATGGAGGTTCCCAGGCTAGGGGTCAAACTAGTAACTGCTGGCCTACACCACAGCCACAGCAACGCAGGATCCGTAACCCACTGAGTAACGACAGGGATCAAATCCATGTCCTCATGGACCCATGGATACTAGTTAGATTTGTTTCCACTGTGCCACAACAGGAACTCCCCAAATATTTTAAAATAAAAAATAAGATGAAATAATGCTTTGACCTGAAAAGTAGGCTGGTCCTTAGTCTGCACTGGCCCTTCCACGGAATGCATCCTCCTTGGGCTGCATCCTCGCCCCCACCGCCCCCCACGCCCTGTCCTTTCAGACTCAAAGTTTCTCATCTCATTCCTGCAAAATTTCTACAGTTCCTCATTGCGTTCCTCTCTTCTTCAGCTCATCAGACCAGTGTATGTAGGTCTTTGTAGTCCTTATTAGTGTTAAAAACATATCAATTTGATTACTATAAAATCAAATTATATTAGTGTTGTTTTTTTTTTTTTTTTTCTTTTAGGGCCACACCTGTGGCATATGGATGTTCCCAGGCTAGGGGTCGAATTGGAGCTATAGCCGCTGACCTACACATTGCTCATGGCAACGCCGGCTCCTTCACCCACTGAGTGAGGCCAGGAATCGAACCTGCGCTGCATCCTTATGGATGCCAGTCGGGTTCATTAACCACTGAGCCATGATGGGAACTCCTCAAATTATAAAGTTTGAGCGGTTAACTGTATCATTATTTAAGCATTGTTTTTAAAATCATGATTTGTATTTAATTATAAATAGCAGATACTAGCTTATTGCCTGATGACACTAGAAATAAGATTGCATGTTAATATTTATTTATTTATTTTGTCTTTTTAGGGCCACACCCTTGGCACATGGAGGTTTCCAGGCTAGAGGTCAAATTGGAGCTGTAGCCACCAGCCTACACCACAGCCACCGCAAGGCGGGATCCGAGTCACATCTGTGACCTACACCAGAGCTCACAGAAACGCCGGATCCTTAACCCACTAAGCAAGGCCAGGGATCAAACCTGCCTCCTCGTGGATACTAGTCAGATTCATCTCCTCTGAGCCACGACTGGAACTCCGCATTGTAGGATTTAAGTTTAAGGTGGAAAATATACACACACACATATCTCCATGTACTGATGGCGTGAAAACGCTCAAACCCAGTGACCCAGGCTTTCCATGGCCTTGACTCTTCTCCGGGGTTGGAACGTGGTGGCATCAGCCTTGCTTCCTTTTGTTTCTTCCTACACTGAGCGGGCACCAACCAAAGGAACCCTCCTGTGTCCTGTGTGTGGCACATGGACTCCTGGTGCCTATAAACAGTGGGTGTTCATTCTTGACCGCAAGTCTGTAACTCAGTGAGGCATTAAGGGGGACCCAAGAGGACTTGAAAGGAGCATTTGAATAACAAGTTCATTCTCAGCCATGGCGACAAAAAAGCGATGAGAAAGCTAAACCATAACACCGTTCCTGTTTGCTTGGCAAGAGAGGAGGCCTGGGGGTGAACAAACCAACACAGCAGCTAGAATTCAGATCTGATAACCATGTTTTGATTAAATCAAAAGATGACAAAGGATCATTTTTGCTGGCCCTCCCATCTGCAGCCACCGGGGCTTGCCTCCCAGACCACACCGAAGTAGAAAAGCCACATTGTGATTTTGCGGGGCCCTGATGCCTTCTGCCCAGTGACCCATTAAGAGGAACTTGAGCCAAGATCTTATCAGTGATGGAGATGGAGACACCTCCAGGATTTTCCAGTGTAGTTTTTCACTTTTTCTTCTTGGACGTGGTTATTAAAGCTACCAGATCGTTCACATCCTGAGGCGTTTCCTCCAAGTAGCTGCTGTGGGTTAGGTTCTTGAACTGAGGGTCCAATTGCAGCATCCATATGCTCTCAGTCCACTCGCTTTTTCAGTACTTTTTCAGACTTTTAACGTTTCCATCCACTCATCCCAGGAGACTCTCCCAATAGTCTAGATATTTGGCCCATTTTTTTTTTCAAATTTAAATATAAATATCTTCAGCTTGATATGGATTGCATGAATTTTGTAACTTAAAAATCCTTTACTTCCAACCTAAGACAGTGAATCTCGACAGCCTGTAAATGGTGAAAATTGGAGAATTGTCTTGGGGAGGCCAGAGCGTGGCCATTTCCCCGACACTTTGCATCGTGAACAAGGATGCATTTGCGGGAGGAATCATCATTGTCCTTAAGAATAGTATCAGTCCTTGTCCGCAGCCTTTTTCCTTTTGAACTCAGCTCCGTTTCTTTGAAGCACTGATCACGACATCCAGCTTTGATTCTTCTCCTGTGGACTGGTGCCAGCATGCCTGATTTCATTAAGTGTTTGGAAAGGGCTAAAACTCTGGTATCGTTTTATGGCAATCCTCACGTCAGTCATAATTTGGGACTGTCTTGGTGAAAGATGAGGAATTCAGACGAGGAGGCTGGAGCAGGCGGGGCTAGTGGCGGGTCATGAGGGGTGGCATGCAGGGAGTAATGATTTCATAGCCCAGCTCCAACCACCTCTGTCTCAGGGTTTTTCAGCTGGGGCTTCTTTCCAGAGTGATTGCCACTAGAAGGTCCGTACCGCGGTATGTAGACACCATGTAATTTTTAAAAAATGTTTATTGACATGTAGTTAATTTACAGTGTCATGCTCGTTTCAGGTACATAGCACAGTGATTCAATTATATATATTCTTTTTCAGGTTCTTTTCCCTTATAGCTTATTATAAAATATTGAGTTTCGTTCCCTGTGCTCTACAGGAGGTCGGGTCTCAGTGTTTCTTCTATTAGTGTGTCCTTAGTTCTATTTAATCACCTGCCTCTTAAGGTCCCTCTACTGATCCTCTCATCACACGTCTTATCTGGACCTTTAGTGGCACTTGCCCATCAATCCATGTGACAAAGAGCCAGGTCTAAAAGTTCACTAGCAAGTACTGGAGTACTTGCTAATTTCAGAGTTCTCAGACCACTGGTTCCTCGGCTGAACATGCCTGAGAAGCTGTGTCTTCTACTTCAGCCACCCAGCAGAATAGCATCTCTGAAATATGGAGGAAGACCTGGCTAATCAGTGAGTCTTTCTTTCAGCCTTTAGGTGACACATGGGTAGGCTTACTACCTCCAGCCCCTGTGCTGCATGTCACATCTCTCAGAACCCAGGTGTTGTCCCAATCCAACCAAATTAGATTTCACGGAAAATGTGCATCTAGAATCTACACCTTGGGTCTTGTGAATTTTATTCTGCGAATGAGAACTCTAGGAGTTGAAATCTTTGAAGTAGACTCTAAGTAAAAATCACTATAAAGTAACATCCTGCCACTTACATTTAAGTATCTTTTAAACTGAGAAGGACTCTCTCCCAGCAGTGTCCCAAAGCCCTGAGAACATGCCAGGTTAGTGCCCTTGACCCTTCTGCTTTGGAAAATGTGGGTACTGTTGAACCAGTCAGTCACGTAGATACAAACACCATCACCGGTTTATGTCTTTTCAGCTGACATCTGCACTTTTCTAGTTATAAAGTGCTTTTGGTTTCTTTAGGAAAAGTCGAAGAATACTCACAATTCTTCATCTCTCTTGGTTTTTATTAAATCCTTTTGTCTGTGACATTGTCTTTTAGAAAGAGACCAATAAACTTTACCTGTAAATGGCCAGATAGCAAACATTGTGGGGGTTGCAGTCTCAGTCCTCACTACTCAACGCTGCTGTTATAGTGCAAAAGCAGCCCACCCCAAACAATGTACGAATGAGTGCTGCTGTGTTCCAATAAAACTTTATTTATAAAACTAGACAGCTGGCCTGCTACATGGTGTATGGGCCGTAATTGTCCAACCTGTGATTTAGAAGGGGAGGTCCGTGAAATTTCATGTGTGCATCATAGGCCCGCCCAACTGTCTCAGGACCCCCCCTAACCTCTTGTCCATTGGGAACTGGTTTTGGTTTCCCAGTGTCCCTAAGCACTGGTGGGAATGAAAGGAAAAGGGCCAAGATGCCGTTCCCCGAGGCAGATGGCCAGCCCTGGTCCTTTCCCCATGGAAATCCCCACGGGCTGTAGGGAGGGAAGCAGCTGGTCTGGGAGCCCCCAGCCAGCCCCAGTTCCTGAGGGAATCCAAAGCCCTGCTTTAGGTCCCTTTGCTTCCACTCTAAAAAATAACAGTATGTGCAATAAACGTTGCTGGTAGCCTTGCCAGCTCTAGTAAACATAGGTGTTGAAATCAAGAGTTCGTGTCAGCACCAGATCTGCTATTTTGATAGAGAAAATTACATGACGATAGGTGGAATGGCTGTGGGTGGTAGGGATAGCAAGTGGACGAAGTCAAACTGAAAAGTGAGCTTGGCACTAAGAACGAGACACACATCAAGCTGAGAGAAAGCAGTGCTGATAGAACGGTTTGCTGGTGTAGGTGCATCCACACTGATACTTACTATTATTTATGGACAAGTACATGAAAAATTCAGGCTTTATTGGCTGAGTTTCTGTGGGAAAATAGCTAATGGGCTGATGGTATCACTCTCCTTCAACATGCTAAAGAATTACTCAGACGCTTGTCAGATGCCTGGGCCACATATTTATCTGAAAATGTGCCATCATGGGAAGCTTTCATTCACCAAGGTCACTGGGAGGGCAGCACACTGAACTTCAGATGGTTCTTGCCACTCGTGTCAGTAGCAAAGGAAGGAAGGAAGGAGCTGACTTGCCAAATGAAAGGGTTCAGAGAAAACAGCCTTTGTTTTGATTGAGAAAAGCAGATAGCTGAGCAATCACGAAAGAGTCTTCTTTTTTATTCCTGTTTTTCAAGTTATAAACATAAACATAAAAATATTTATTACCTTATTCCTCGTCCTTTCTAATTGTCTATATCAACCTACATTATAAGGACAAAATTTCTCATGTCCCCATTTGAAGATAGCAACCCTTTATAGATCCCTCCCCCCAAAAAAAATCCTGTGTTTATTTTACCTGTTAATAAATGAATGGAAGCTGGGCTATTGATTTAGGAAAGTGATTTAGTTTTCAGCTCATTGTTTTCAGCCATTGGACCTTATTTGTTAATATACTTTTAATCTGGACTGCTTATCTTAAAATCAAATTCTCTCTCTTTAATTAGGAACAGTGACTGGTGAGATAATCTGTAAAACCTCCATTAGCCTATAAAATTCCTACTCACACTTATAAGGCAATAGTATATCACCCAATGATATGTAGCATTCTTAAAATAAATTACATTCTACTAAAGGTTGTGTAACAGGGGACAGATTTACCCTCTTATTTTAAACAACCACGAAAACTGAACAAAGTATACGAAAAAATCACTTAAGACATTGGACATTGGACAGCAAAGGACACTGACCTCTGAGAAACAGGGGGAAAAAAATGAGCCCTACAGTTGCCCTAGTGTACTGCCTGGAGAAGCGTTCTAAGCAGCCATGTTGTGAGAAGAGCTACAGCCAGAAAGAGCTCAGCTTTCTCCCTGAGTTGGAGACATGATGCTGGGGGTTCAGGGAAACCAAGGCATCTAGGGTTTGCAGAGTACCTGAGACAAGAGAGCTCCAGGGAGAGAGTGGTGAGCATCTATAGAGGGTCCTTCTTGAGTATTTAAGTGAGTACTGTCAGTGTGTGCATATGAAAAAACTCCCAGGAGCCAGGCAAAGAAAAACCCAAAAGAATTACAGCGAAAGTACAGAGCTCCTACACAGAGCCAAGACGGTCTTGCCTCAGTAGTAGAGAGAGAATTAATTCTAGACTAAACACAGCTCTGGTCTCACTCGACAAAACTTTAAAAGAAAAACCCAAGAAGATTAAATTGTTTCCAAGAAATTAAACTGTATCCCAGGAAAAAGTGTAAAGAGATTTATAAAAATACAACAATACTCAGTATCCCAAAGGATGTCTGACATCGAATGCAAAATTAGGAGGCATGCAAACAAGTAGGAATGAAAGACACAACTTACAATGAAAGAAAAAAATCAAAATTAATACCTGACACAGATGATATAACTAGTAGACAGAGACATTAAAGTGCTTATGACAGGAGTTCCCGTCGTGGCTCAGTGGTTAACGAATCCGACTAGGAACCATGAGGTTGCAGGTTCAATCCCTGGCCTTGCTCAGTGGGTTAAGGATCCGGGGTTGCCGTGAGCTGTGGTGTAGGTCACAGACACGTGGCTCGGATCTTGTGTTGCTGTGGCTCTGGCTATAGCTCCGATTAGACCCCTAGCCTGGGACTCTCCATATGCTGCAGGTGTGGCCCTAAAAAGACAAGAAAAAAAAAAAAAAGACAAAAAAAATTCTTAAATAAATAAATAAATTAGTTATGATTCAAGAAACTAAAGAAAAGATTGAACACGTTAAGTAGAGAGAAAGAAGATATGAATAAGACAGATCAACCTTCTATAGTTGAAAACTACAATGTCTGAGTTGAAAAAACTACTCTGAAGGCAGATCAGATGTCAAAGAAGAAAATATTAGTTAACTTGAAGACATAACAATAGAAACTATCCAAGAGGAAAAAGGAAAATGCTGAACAAATTGATGAGTGATCAGTAAGCTAGAGTCCCAAAGGAGAGAATTGAAAATATTTTAAGAAATAACGCCAGGAGTTCCCATTGTGGTGCAGCAAAATCAAATCCGACTAGTATCCATGAGGATGTGGATTCAATCCCTGGCCTCACTCAGTGGATCAAGGACCTGGGGTTGCTGTGAGCTGTGTTGTAGATCACAGACACGGCTCGGATTTTGTGTGGCTGTGGCTGTGGTACAAGCCAGCAGCTGTAGCTCGAGTTTGACCCTCAGCCTGGGAACTTCCATATGCCATGGCTAACGCCCTAAAGAAAGAATGCCAATTTTTTTCTAATCTTATGGAAACTCTATCAAGAAGCATCAGTGAATTCCAAATACAAGAAATATCAAAAAAAAAAAAAAAAAAAACCAGAGCAAGACACATCTTAACAAAATTGCTTAAAACCATTTAAAAAAAAAAAAGAGTTCCTGTTGTGGCACAGCAGAAATGAATCTGACTGAGATTGCAGGTTCAATCCCTGGCTTTGTTCACTGGGTTGAGGATCTGGTGTTGCTGTGAGCTATATATGGTGTAGGTCACAGATGCAGCTTGGATCCTGTGTGGCTGTGGCTGTGGTTTAGGCCAGCAGCTGAGCTCTGACTGGACCCCTAGCCTGGGACTCTCCATATGCTGCAGGTGCAGCCCTTAAAAAAAAAAAAAAATATTGATAAAAAGAAAATCTTAAACATAAGCAAAGGATAAAAGACATTATATACAGAAAAATGAAGATAAACGGATTATTTCTTGTCAGCCAATTTCTTGTCAGAAGCAATTCAAACTGAAAGACAGTGGAGTAACATCTTTAAAGTACTGCAAGAAAATTCTCAACCTAGACTTCTTTACCCAGTTAAAATTTCCTTCAGAAACTAAGGCGAGATAAAGAATTATTTTCAGACAAGCAAAAACTTATCATGAGCCAGCCTGAGGTATAAGAAATGGTAAAAGAAGTCCTTTGGACCAAATGAAAATTATACCAGGCAGAAACCTGGATCTACTCAAAGAAATGAAGAGCACCAAGACACGGGAATGACGCAGGTAAACAAAAACTTTCGTTCTACTATTTAAGTCTCTTAGAAAATAAGTGACTGTAGGAGTGCCCATCGTGGCTCAGTGGTTAACGAATCCAACTAGGAACCATGAGGTTTCCGGTTCAATCCCTGGTCTTGCTCAGTGGGTTAAGGATCTGGCGTTACCGTGAGTTGTGGTGTAGGTCGCAGACGTGGCTTGGATCCCGCGTTGCTGTTGCTGTGGTTGTGGTGTAGACCCCCTAGCCTGGGAACCTCCATATGCCAAGGGAGTGGCCCAAGAAATGGCAAAAAAACAAACAAACAAAAAATAAGTGTATAAAGCAAAATAATAGGCATGTCTTGCAGGGTTTATAAAATCTGTGGAAACAAAATATATGACAGCAAAGTCTGGGAGGAGAATAATAGCCCTATATATACTGTTTTTAGCCTCTTACACTGTATGTGAAGTAGTTTAATACCACTTGAAAGTATACAGAAGAATTAAATATGTGTATCATAAACACTAAGGAAACCACTAAAATAATACCAGGAGTTATAGCTAATCAACAGCAATTAAAATGAAATTATTAAAAAATACTGTATCCAAAGAAAGCTGAAAAAGAAGAGAAAAGGTAGAAAGCAAAGATAGGACAAAGAGAAAAGAATAGCAAGACTAGATTTGAACCCTACCACATCAGTAATCACATTACATGTAAACGGTCTAAATGCCCAACATGAAAGGCAGAGATTGTCAGATAGGTGGAAGACACGTGATCCAACTCTATGCTGCCAATAAGAAACCCACTTTAAATATTAAAGATATAAATAGGTTAAAGGAAAAAGGCTGGGAAAATGCTAATGCCCATCAGAAGAAAGCAGGATTGGTGTCAAAATACAAGTAAAGCAAATAATAACAGTAAGAATAAAGAGAGTGGTTTCACATTTGTTAAGGGACAGTTTCATCAACAGGACATAACAATCCTTAGAGTTTGTGCATCTAATGACAAGTCTTGAACATAGATGAAGGAAAACCACAAGGAAAAATAGACAAAACACAGACAGTAAGAGATTTTAAAACCCCTCTCAGAACAAGTAAACAAAGTTAATTAGGATATTAGATGATTTGAACAGCACTATAATCCAGCTTGACCTAACTGGGTTAAAAGAACCCTCAGGTAGTTAAAACAGCAGAATACACATTCTTTTCAATGCAAACAGAATATTTGCCAAGTAGACCATACTCCAGGTCACCAATTATTTCTCCATAAATGTTAAAGGATTCAAATCATATAAAACATCTTCTTTGACACAGTGGAATTAAATTAGAGACCCACACTGAAGCCATCTGGAAAAACCCCAAATATTTGGAAACCAAAGAAAGAGAGAGAGAAAACATTTACAGATCATCTGTCTGATGAGGATGTATATGTGGGTGATAAAAACACAAAAATATGCTTATCATCCTTACTCATTAGGGGAATGAAAATTAAAACCATAATGGGATACCACTATGTAGCTATTAGAATATCTGAAATTGGAGTTCCCGTCGTGGCGCAGTGGTTAACGAATCCGACTAGGAACCATGAGGTTGCGGGTTCGGTCCCTGCCCTTGCTCAGTGGGTTAAGGATCCGGCGTTGCCGTGAGCTGTGGTGTAGGTTGCAGACGCGGCTCGGATCCTGCGTTGCTGTGCCTCTGGCGTAGGCCGGTGGCTACAGCTCCGATTGGACCCCTAGCCTGGGAACCTCCATATGCCGCGGGAGCGGCCCAATAAATAGCAACAACAACAACAACAACAAAAGACAAAAAGACAAAAGACAAAAAAAAAAAAAAAAGAATATCTGAAATTAAAAAGACTGACCATACTAATGTTGGTGAGGAATGTATAAAACAGTACAACCCCACTAGAAAACAATTCAGTAGTTTCTTTAAAGGCTGAACATGCACCTACCATATGACCAAGCTCTTCCATTCCTAAGTGTTTACTCAAGAGACATGAAACATATGTCCCTATAATGGTCTCTCCGTGAATGTTCACAGCAGCTTGTTTTGTAATAGTATTTGATGTACTTTACACTTGAACATGTGCCGCTTGTTGTAGGTCGTGCTGCTAAATAATGCAGTCTATTTTGAAAGTTGCTGAAAAGTAGAAAAATAGAAAAAAAATTAAAGAAAAAGGTAAATACATTAATTGTTTTAAAGGTTCTGCGCTTCATAACAAATTACCAAAAATTCGACAGCTTTAAAGCCACACACATTTGTTCTCACAATTGGCTTTGGGTCGGGAGTCCAAACACAGCTTAGCCAAGTTGCCTGCTTCTGGCTGCCGTGATGCCATTGGCTGTGGTCTTATGTGAGGCTAGGGATCCTCGTCCAAGCTTTCAGGTTGGTTGGCAGACTTTGGTTCCTTGCAGTTGTAGGACTGAGGGTTCAGCCTTTAGCTGGCTGCCAACTGGAGGCTTCCCTCAAGTCGCGAAGACCATACGTGGTCTTTACCTTTTTACCACCTGGTCTTCTTAGGCCTTCTGAAAACACAGTTAGCTTATCAGAAGCCAGCTTGGAAGAGACTTGAATCTGCCAAGACAGAGGGACTTGGTCACCTTTGCCATGTTGTGGCTGGAGAGAAGTCACAGGTCTCACCTGCACTCAAGGAGGGCAAGTCCCGGGGAGTCACCCTAGAGTATCCACCACAACATGGCACAGCGGATGGAAACAGAGACCGTAGAAAGGATCCCCTGGACCATGGCAGAGGGAGATCCCGCTGTCAGCTGCTCAGTAGGCCAACAGGGTGAAGGGCACTGGCAGGATGGGTGCAAGGAAAACTACTCTCCCGCATGGGCATAAGAGCGGATGACCAAGGCTGTCGGAGCGCCTTAGTGCCTGAGGGATAGGCCTGTCGAAAGCTGAGCTGATGAAGATACAAGATGGTTATTAACTCAAGGAGAAACACGAGTTGTACAAGAATGAGAATGTAATCAGAACGTGTACAGTGGCCCTACGGTGAATGGCAGTGACGTTGACCTAATAAATCCTGATCTGCGGGGAAAGTCACCATAGCTCTGTATTTGCGAGACAGAAAGTGGAGGTGGGGGAGCACAGGGTGTAGGATGCAGAAGAGCTGACACCTCCTCCTCTGTATTGAAAAGCCAGTAGATAGCCTCTGAAGCTGCAAATCAAGAAAGGGCAGTGATGATGAGAAGGGCTGAGCAGTGATGGTGGTTGCCTCCAAGGAGCTGGAATGCAGTTGGGGTGGAGCAGCAGTGGACAGGGCGCTGTCGTTTGCTGTCGTGTGTCTCGAGGAACATCGTGACCTTTGAAGCCACGTACATGATTTACTTTGATAAAAATTAAATTTAAAAAAAAATCCATCCTCTTGCTTTCTTGGCCTTTCTCTCTCCCTCTCCCCGCCTCCCCCTTTCCCCTCCCGCTCTTAAGGAAACTGCCGAGCCACAGCTGCAGCAGCAATAGATCTTTTAACCCACTGCCCTGGGCCAGGCATCAAACCCGCACCGCTGTAGTGACCCGAGTCGCTGCAGTAAGATTCTTCACCCACTACACCACAGCAGGAACCCCCTGTCTTTGTTTTTTTTTGTTTGTTTGTTTTTCCCCTGGGTTGTACTTTTCTCTTTTTATTAATTAAACTTATTTTTATTAGGGTAGAGTTGATTCACAGTGCTGAGTCAGTTTCTCCTGTACAGCATAGTGACCCAGACATACGTATATGTATTCTTTTTCTCACACTCTCTTGCATTATGGGCTCTCCCAAGGGACTGGATATAGTTCCCTATGCTATAGGGTAGGACCTCATTAAGGGCTTATCCATTCCAAAAGGAACCCGCTCTCTTTATTTTAATACATGCCATGCATTTGTGAGAAACAAAAAGAGAGCAAGGCGCATCATTTGTCCACAGTTTTCTTTTTCCTCTACTGCGTTAATCCTGAGAAAGCAGGTCTGGTGGCTGCAGCGTCCTCACCATGTTGGGGAAGCCAGGGGAAGAAGGGGAGACACCCGGCAGGTGCAGCTGGCTGCACACACCCCTGACGGGATCTGCACCCACCAAGGCCTTGAATTATCGTCTGCCCTTGAGATGAGAAGAGGCATCTGTTTAGAGAAGCCTTTGCAAGGAGCGTAGTTAGGACTCTCTCAGTCCAGGAATTAGAGAAAGGGAAAGTGGGGAATATATGACTGGACAGAGGAAGGAGGTACAGACAAAAGTACCACGTGTCCATTGGCTAGGCCTGCCGTGGTAAAGGACGTGGGCTGGGTGGCTCCAGCAGCAGAGGTTATTTCCTTGAAGTTCTGGAGACCAGAAGTCCAAGACCAAGGTGTCAGCAGGGTTGGTTTCTCCCGAGGCGCCTCTGCTGTGTGTGTGCATCTCTGGGCTCTTCCTCTTAGAGGGACTGAGTTTCCTCCTAAAGACCCTGTCTTCAACGACAGGCATGTCGGAGTGGGGCTGGAACATCCAGATTTGGTGGGAGGACATAACTCGGCCCATAACATGCTATAAGTCACTTCTAGGCCCAGTCCGAGGTCCTCACCATTCCTGTGGGGTCTGGTCCGAAGCACCTAAAAGAAAAAGAAAAAGAAAAGAGATTCCTGAATGGTACAGGCCTCTAGTATTTATTTTTGGGTTTAGGTTTGTTTGTGTTTTGTTTTAGGGCCCCTGTGGCATATGGAGGTTCCAGGCTTGGGGTCAAATCAGAGCCACATCTGCAACCTACACCACAGCTCACAGCCACACCGGATCCTTAACCTACTGAGCGAGGAGGCCAAGGATCGAACCCGCAAACTCACGGACACTGTGTCATGTTGTTAATCCACTGAGCCGCAACAGGAACTCCGGGCCTCTGGTATTTAAAATAGTTAAAAGAGGTGGCAGGGTGCTGGTGAATTCTTTCCTAATTCAATTTCTTCATCAAGCCTTGGCCAGCCAAGTGTCCAGTAAATAAACATCGGATGAGGCAACTCCACCCCACGCCCTCCTCCCAGCCTCCCCAAGACCACTCCTCTGCCTCTGTCCCAAGGGAGCCATAAAGGGGACATTAAAATAATGGCTACAGTTTCCCTCCGTCCTTCTTATGCTTTCCTGCTGCAGCAGCGTATCATCTCAGAGGAGGCGCTCTGTCCGGGTCAGGGGGACAGGAGGTGAAAAGAAATGGGAAATGCTGGATTACATGGGCAGCCATGTCTTCGATAACAAGCTCCTTAAAGAAAAAGACCAGCTCAGCTAAGCAAAAGGCAGTTTTCCTGATACCTGCCCGTGCCTTCCTCCCCCTCCTCTTCCTTTCCGTGTCTCTCTTAAAGGAGTTGCAGAATCATGATTTAATTGCCAGTAGGACCTTGGGCTAAAACACATGCCTAGAGCATGACAGTTCATTTTCAGAAGATGAGCTTCTCAGAAACCAGAATTTGATTACTTATTATTGAGTTTCCAAACACTGAAACGTTATTAAATTGGTCTCGCCAAAGCTGGTGGAGGTTGTCCTGGCCTGTGTCTGTCCAAAGGCTGGTGACTTGCAAAATTTCAAGCAGAAAGGAGCAGTGTGTGAAGAGTTTCAATTCATGCTTCTGCTGCTTACAGCATCTTCTTTGGCCTCCACAGAGAGCATAATCTTTGCTTTTCCTAAAGACTGAACTCAATTTAAAATCATACCTGTTTTTAGTGTATCCACACACTTCTAAGGATTTCTCTCTTAATATTTGTGGTCGATCAGAGCCCCCTGTTTGCTGGATACTTAGGTCTTGGTTATTGGGTTTAGCATCAGATTTGATTGTCACTGATAGGAATGAAAAGGAGCTTTTTACAATTGTTTATAGAGCCTGAAAAATTAGAAGGATATCTCATAAAACTGATGAACTTTATTTTTCTTATAAAAGAAGCATATAATAAGTCATAGGTCAGATTTGCTTTTGTTTCCTTCTGTCATAAAACACTCACTGCATATAGACAATTATGGGTGTACTTTCTATAATAAAACAACAACGGTATCCAGTGTGTATGACACACTCGAGTCCTTTCTTACTGTATCTCATTTGAATTTTGAAATAGAGCCCATAGCATAGATCTGTTTATATTCATACTGTATTTCCAGGTAGAGAACTGAGGCTTGGGGAAGTAATTTGCCCAGGTCTGAAGGCAGCACAGGGTCGGAACCCTGGTCCTTGCCCTAGTCCTCCAAGTCGCCTGGGTTAGTGCTCCTCCATCAGAATTGGGGTTCTCTCTTCCAGCCTTTGCACTCAGGTCCCCGTTCCTCATGGGCAGGGGGACAGTCACACAACTATCTGGAGACCATTTCTGCACCTGTCCTTGGGGCCAGGAAGGCCTCTCCCACCTCACTTGTCTCGGGGGCTGTTCAGGCTCAGCTGTGGTCCTTAAGGTGAACTTAGAAGAGATGAGGAAGATTCTCCATGGCTCCCAGTGGAAGTGGGGGAGTGGGACGTGAGCAATGTGATACCCAAGGAGGTGTGGCCTTTCTGTATCCTTTTGGTAGTGAATGAGAACAAAGCATGTGTGCGGTCGAGGAACCAAGTGGTTGATCTACAGTAGCATTCTTTGGAACGGTCTTAGATTTTGCCAGTCCTCCAAAATTAGTGACCAGAGCAAATTCCAAACATTCTTATGATCTATCTTCCTTGAATTTTTTTTTTTTTTTCTTTTTACGGCTGCACCTGCAGCATATGAAAGTTCCCAGGCTAGGATCTGGGCTACATCTGTGTCCTACGCCACAGCTTGTGGCGATACCAGATCCTTAACCCACTGAATGAGGCCAGGGTACAAACCCACATCCTCAGGGACACTATGTTGGTTCTTTTTTTCTTTTTTTTTTTTTTTTTTTTTTTTTTTGTCTTTTCTAGGGCCTCACCCGCGGCATTTGGAGGTTCCCAGGCTAGGGGTCTAATCGGAGCTGTAGCTGCTGGCCTATGCCACAGCCACAAGCAACTCGGGATCAGGTCTACGGCCTACACCACAGCTCATGGCAACATCAGATCCTTAACCCACTGAGCAAAGCCAGGGATCGAACCCGCAACCTCATGGTTCCTAGTCAGATTCGTTTCTGCTGTGCCACGACAGGAACTCCTCCTTGAAACTTTTTAAGTAAAAATTGATGTGGCTTTTAGGTTATTTCAATAGATAACTGTGACTGTACTTTTCACATGGGAGTAAATAATCCATGTCTTAACAGCTGATCTTTGAAGGGTGGCAGACCTGTTATTTTTGAAGAAAAAGTCTCGATGTTACTATATGTGTATGTGTATTATTTTTGGGGAAAAAATAACAGTCATAAGGTATTATTTACTCACTGCTGACTGCCGTGACTAGTTTTTTAAGATGTAAGTTGGAAAGATACCACCCCGGGTGTACGCTGTGTTTAACATTTTCTTGAATAAATGTTCAAGTTTAAAAGGAATCAAGAGTGAAATTATAAAGTAAATGAATTTGCTTTACAAATGTATGGAAATGTATTGAATACTGTAGCTGAAGTCTCACTAGTTTGATTGGCCCTGTGTTCCCATTGCTAAAGTAGCTCATAACATTTTTGTGTGTGTGCCCTTGACGCACTCACTGGGGGAGTGACATTGAACGCCATGGTGTAAGGGAGGCAGTGGGGATCAGGGGTTACGGCTGGGACTTTGGGGTGACACTGTGTGCATTTGCACTCCAGCTCCACCAGCTCTTAGCTGCACAATTTGGGGGCACACTATTATGCTTTTTCAAGTCTTATTTTCCTAATCTGCAAAATGGGACGGGTAATGGAACGGTAATAACATTGATTTTGTGGGCTTGTGGGCATTAAAGGAGATACAGTGCATGGAACAGTGCTAAGCAGAGTCCCAGAGGTATTACAGTTGGAGTTGCCACGGCAGGAAATTATTGCTTTGAAAATTGGTAAATAAAAGAAAGGAAACCAGTGGAAAACAATAAGAAGCCACTGAAGGCGACATTCCTCCTTGCACTGGATAGCACCGGGTGTGGCTCAGTGGCCCGGAGCTGCCCACGCGCAGCAGGAGGCCTGAGGATGAAGTCAACACCCAGAGGACAATAGAAGCCCTGGGGCTGCCACTCCTGGTCTTCCAGGCCAAGACAGGAAGGACAGAGTCTTAGCCAGCAAGCCTGCCTGGGGCGTTCCTGGCAACCACAATTCAAATGTGATGAAGGCTACCGTCCTTAAAATCAGAACAAATCACAGGAAAATAAATACCTAATTTGATGGGGAAAATGCATAGTGGTCTTGGAACGTAAAGCCATTGGTCCTTCTCATGTTTGAGTTCTTTAGCTTCTGCACCAAAGGTGCCAAACTTCTTCCTTTCTTTATCTTCAGACCCTCCTGCTTCAGGTTTAATTTGCTTTTCTTCTGAAGAACCCTCCCTAATCTCTCATTTTCCAAAAGGCAGGGCCCATTGACTTCACACCATTGATCCTTGAGCAGTAGGGGTTGGAACCGGGCGGGTCTGCTTCTACAGAATTCTTTTTCAGTCTAAATATGCCAGTGCTGCACAAGCCAAGATCTGCATTGGTTAATCCGCAGATAGGGCGGGGCCGTGGATATGGAGCCAACTATAAATTGTACGTGGATTTTCACCTGCTGGAGCATCAGTGTCCCTGACCCCCAAGGAGTTCAAAGGTCCACCGGAGACAGTGTTGGCAACCACTCCCCCTGCTCCAGCTGCGTTCCTTTGTTTAGCAGTCACCCAGTTACCTTTCAAGTTTTAATCTCCCTGAAAATCAGAACTGCACAGGTGGAATGATCCGATTTCTGTACATGACTATATACATACATAACATGTAACTTTTTATAAGCATATGTCATATAATCACTGGCTTATAGAAGAGTAGGAAATTACCTGGAAGTTTGCACAAGAAATTGTTTATAGGGTCACCTCTGGGAAGCAGGATTAGAGGATCGAGATGTGGTGTTTCACTTCTATTTTTTACTTCTCTGTTGAAAGTGTTTTCTTTTTAAAAGTATTTTTTTGTTGTTGAAAGTAATTTTTTTTTAACTAATGGAAAACTTAGTTTGGAACAGGCTTCTTACTGCTAAGAGTTACAGCTTCCTTTACAAAAGAGGGGGAAAATAACTGTACTTGCTCAGTCTCTTATTTAGGGCCATTGAAATAAATTGGAATAGTCCAAACGCTGTAATACTGGTCCAGTATGTGAGCATAATATAAATCCATATTTATAATAATGGAACATGATTTCCATCTTAGAAAGTCACATGTTAAGAATTTATGTTCATTCTTTTTACATAAAAAGCAAAGAACGGAAAAGAATTTATTTATTTATTTATTTATTTTTGTCTTTTTGCCTTTTCTAGGGCCGCACCCATGCGGCATGTGGAGGTTCCCAGGCTAGGGGTCAAATGGGAGCTGTAGCCACTGGCCTACACCAGAGCCACAGCAACGTGGGATCTGAGCTGTGTCTGCGACCTACACCCCAGCTCACAGCAATGCCAGATCCTTAACCCATGGAGCAAGGCCAGGGATCAAACCCACAACCTCATGGTTCCTAGTCAGATTCATTAACCACTGAGCCACAACAGGAACTCCAAGAACAGAAAATATTTTGAGCTAAAACGTAAAAAATGACTTGACCCAAATGGTCTACTTAATGGTTTGTCCCTCTAGAAGCAGGGACTTAGGTCCTGGTCACCTTGGGTCTGCAGAATGAGTGTTGAGCAAAGGATTGTGGGTCAAATGAAGTATCGCTATGTCCTTTTCCATGGTAACAGTCACCCACTGGCCACCAGGAAAGGTAAATGCCCTCTGACAGGACGCCCCAAGCTCCCAGAGCATTCCTGGCTATGAAATAGAGGTCACCTTTTGGAAGGCAGCTGTGGTCACCACTCTACCCCCAAGGCTGCACAGAGGTCACCTTCTGAAAGCCATCATGAGCTGTGCCAGGTGGATGTCACCCATCCCAGAAAGAAATCCACGGACATCCATCTCCACTAAGTCAAGCAAGTGGAATCCCAGTGGTAGCAGCACTGTTTTCATTATAATGATTTTTACTATCTCTCTTCTTTCCTTTTAGTCACTTGATGTTTATATTGGCCATTCTTCCTCATGCATTTTCTTAGGGTAGTCTGTCTAATTATCTGAATGACCGTCAGATATAACTGGTTCTGTCCCTCACGTCCAAAGAAGAGGAAGAAGAGAAGAAACAAAAAGTTTTCATTGTTTATTTCCTAATTCTCTAATCATCTCCCACTTTACTTCTCTGTTTAAAAAGATACTGGGAGGGGGTAGGATGAATTGGGAGGGAGTGGGATGGACTGGGAGTTTGGAGCTAGTAGGTGCAAACTACTACATTTAGAATGGATAAGCAGTGAGGTCCTGCTGTATAGCTACAGCATAGGGAACTATATCCAATCTGTTGAGATAAAACGTGGTGGAAGATAATATAAGAAAAAGAGGAGTTCCCGTCGTGGCGCAGTGGTTAATGAATCCGACTAGGAACCATGAGGTTGTGGGTTCGGTCCCTGCCCTTGCTCAGTGGGTTAAAGATCTGGCATTGCCGTGAGCTGTGGTGTAGGTTGCAGATGCGGCTCGGATCCCGAGTTGCTGTGGCTCTGGTGTAGGCCGGTGGCTACAGCTCCGATTAGACCCCTAGCCTGGGAATCTCCATATGCCGCAGAAATGGCCCAAGAAATGGCAAAAAGACAAAAATAAAAAAAAACATTAAAAAAAAAAAAGAAAAAGAATGTATATATGTGTATGACTGGGTCACTGCTTGTACAGCAGGAATTGGCACAACATTGTAAATGAACTACACTGTAGTAAAAAAAAATTTTTAAATATTTATTGCAGGCCTAATATTGCCAGGTACCCTATTTACAATTCAGAAAATACTTTTGCTCAACAGTTTAAATTTTTGAGTTATTATTTCATTAAAAAGAATCTTTTTATTTAAATTACATCATCATGGGAGTTCCCATTGTGTCTTAGTGGTAACGAACCCAGCTAGTAGCCAAGAGGATGCAGGTTCAGTCTCTGGCCTTAGCGGGTTTTTAAGGATCTGACTTGCCATGAGCTATGGTGTAGGTTGCAGACACGGCTCAGATCCTGCATTGCTGTGGCTGTGATGTAGGCTCACAGCTGCAGCTCCAATTCAACGCCTAGCCTGGGAACTTCCACATGCCACAGGTTCAGTTCTGCAAAGCAAAAAAACAAAAACAAAAAAGCATCATCATACAGTTAGTCTTTGGTTCTTCTTAAATTTTTGAAATAAGATGATGTGTATTGAATGATACATCTGTGGAGGAAAGAAATGTGTAGAAGGGATTCCATTTAAGATCATGAACTGAAGGAACAAAACAGATGTGAGTTAAAAATGCTTACTTTGTCTCTGAATTAAAGTCAAACTGGGGGAGCTCCCATTGTGGCTCAACAGTAACAAACCTCACTAGTATCCATAAAGATTCCGGTTCAATCCCTGGCCTCGCTCGGTGGGTTAAGGATCGGGCGTTGCCGTGAGCTGTGGTGTGGGCTGCAGACGCAGCTCAGATCTGGCATTGCTGTGGCTGTGGTGTAAGCCTGCAGCTGCAGCTCTGATCAGACCCCTAGCCCAGGAACTTACTTCCGTGTACCATGGGTGTGGTTGCATAAATGAATGAATAGATAAATAAATGTAGCTGGACTGGAGGTGGCTCTTTAATTTCTCATTATAGTTGATTTATAATGTTCTGTCAATTTCTGCTGTGCAACAACGTGACCCAGTCTCACATACATATATACATGCTTTTTCTCACATTATCCTCCATCATGTTCCAGCAGAAGTGGCTATGGTTCCACTGTGCTTATGCATTTGCACTCCAAATGCAATAGTTTGCACCTATTAATCCTCGACTCCCAGTCCCTCCCACTCCCTCCCCTCCCCCTTGGCAGCCACAAGTCTGTTCTCCAAGTCCATGAGTTTGTTTTTCTGTAGATAGGTTCATTTGTGCTGTATATTAGATTCCAGGTATAAGTGCTATCATATGGTATTTGTCTGTCTCTTTCTGACTTACTTCACTCAGTATAAGAGTCTCTAGTTCCATCGATGTTGCTGCAAATGGCATTAGTTTGTTCTTTTTCATGGCTGAGTAGTGGACATGGTCCTTTGTCCCCAGGGCTGCAAGCCCCTCAGATCTGCAGACACCATAAGCTTCCCTGTCTGTTGTGCCTCAGTAGCCTTCATTCTGGGAAGAATTGAGTCATTGGAAAAGAACACAGAAATCTTTTTTTTTTTTTTTTCTTTCCATCCTTTTGTCTTTTCGGGGCCACACCTGCAGCATACAGAGGTTCCCAGGCGAGGGGTCTAATCGGAGCTGTAGCCACCAGCCTACACCAGAGCCTCAGCAACACCTGATCCAAGCCACATCTTCAACCTACACCACAGCTCACGGCAACGCCGGATCCTTAACCCACGGAGCAAGGCCAGGGATTGAACCTGCAACCTCATGGTTCCTAGCCAGATACGTTTCCGCTGAGCCACAGCAGGAATTCCACACAGAAGTCTTCTGATTGAACTCACTGTTCCCTCATTTGATAGGAATGAGTTGAAAATTGAGGAAAGACATTTCATCCTTCTCAGTATTTAATTTATTGGCTACTTTGAAAAGCTCCCAGTTTTGTGACAGCATCAGGTTGACCCAGAGGCGCTTGCTCTCATCACTGCAGCCGGTGCTTAACTGCAGGAAGCACACGAATCACACGGCCTTTGTCGGTCTTGATCTTGCACCAGGTGAAAGTGAAATGTGAAAAGCTGAATTTTAATGTCTGTAAAAATAGCACGTAAACTAGCAGACTACTGTATTATCCACAGTAGGAGCTTCCATGGCAGCTTTGGTTGGTTGAGCCCAAGTGCATTGCCTCCGGGTTCTTCCTGGGTTTTCTCACCTCGAGGATCTAGATCTGTTGTGCCTCATACTGAATTCCACCGTGGAGGGGATAGTGTCACAGCCCCCGAAACAGCAGCCGTAAAGTTGGGATAACATCCTACCCCAAATGCCTTCGACCTGGAGAATTAATTTAAGAAATGGGACACAGCATCATTGTGGCCGAATATGATCACTCATTTCTTTCTCTTAAACCATAAAACACTGGTTCCCTTTTTTTGGCCACAACAGCAGCATGTTGAAGTTCTGAGGCCAGGGACTGACCCCTCAACACAGCCGCAAGATGTGCCAGATCCTTAACCCGCTGCACCAATCCATCTCTCCACACAGATTATAAAATGCTCTTAAAATCTCATGTCAGAGATCTTAAAATGCCCGCGTCAGAATGCAGTCAGGTAGGAGAAGGGATGTAGGGCCACCGGTGTGAGTTTGCAGCCCAGAGAACTGGGGAAAATATGCACAGTTCCCACCCGTGTCCCTTGTGTTTAATGTCTCAGTGCTAAAGTATGAAGCGTGGGTTTCTTTCTGGGGTCTCCCTGGAGCAGGCCCTGTAGTAACCAGAGAAAAATGTCACCCCCCCGCTAGGAGCAGAAGGGTCAGTAGCCATCCACATACCTAAAGTTTGAAAGTCTGGGAACTCCCCACCTACGAGCAGGTCGAGTGCCAAAACCTCCTGTGTATTAACTGCTTGAAACCCAGAGCACACTTTCCTCAAGACATGAGATACATGGTGCCTGTTTCCAGACAGGCCTCCGATGGCTTTTTAGCCTGTAATGTACCCAAAGTGCACTCCCGGGCAATTAGTGAGATGAGAGCTGGCGGCCACATAACACGGCGTTTTCTGTATCTGGCCGCGTGGACCCTCCCCGCTCACCCCTCGCAGTGGCGGATGGAGGAAATCCGGCAGGTGCACACATTTCCTCCTGACCTGCAGCTCAGGCCGGGAAGAAGAAGCACCATCCTCTCCCCTTCCTCCCCACGCCTTGCCCTCCCCCGCAGACCCCCTTGGCCGGTGCCAAAGGGAGGAGGGGGAGGCCTCCCAGGCCGTATTGACTAAGCCCAGGCGTCTCAGAGGGTAACGTGCACACGAGTCTCCTGCAGATGTGCTGAAATTGAAGATTCTGATTCAGCGGGCCTGGGGTGGACCCCAAGATTTTTTTTTTTTTTTTAATTTTATGGCCACCACCCATGGCATATGGTAGTTTCCCCAGCCAGGGATGGAATCCGAGCCACAGCTTCAAGCTGTGCTGCAGCAACACCAAATCCATCAACCCGCCCCAACAGGCACGGGATCAAACCTGCATCTCATAAGCGACCCCAGCTGCTGCAGTCAGATTCTTAACCCACTGGACCACAGCAAGAACTCCAGTGGCCCTCAGGTTCTGGATTTCCAAGCTCGTGGGTGATGCTGGTGCTACTGGTCCACTGACCCCAATTTGAGTAGCAGCAGTCTGTCCGCATCTTAGAGAAGGTAGAAACGAGGGAAGAGGGTGGCAGACAGGGAAATCCCTGTCTCTACAGAAAGGGCCTTGAGAGAGAGCTGAGATCTGGTCCAGAGGCCTTATCTGAGTTCCTTTTTTCTTTTCATGCCTGCAACATATGGACGTTCCCAGGCTAGGGGTCCCATTGGAGCTGCAGCTGCCGACCTACACCACAGCCGCAGCAACCCCAGATCCAAGCCACATCTGCAGCTTGTTGCAGCACCAGATCCATAACCCACTGAATGAAGCCAGGATCGAACCCTCATCCTCATGGATACTAGTCAGTTTCTTAACCCACCGAGCCACTGAGCCACATAAGGAAATCCTGGGTTCCTTTTTTGTTAGGAACTTTGGGCCAGCTGGGACAAGGCAAGTCTGAAAATTGATAAGGGGCTCATTCAGGAGCCTCACACTCCAGGTTCTAGATTTTTCTTTTTTCTTTTCTTTCTTTTTTTCTTTTATTTATTTATTTATTTATTTATTTATTTATTTATTTTTGGCCATGCCTTGCGCATGCAGATGAAACCAGAACCACAGCAGTGACAACACCAGGCCCTTAACCCACTGAGCCACCAGGGAGCTCCCTAGACCCATGTCTTAGTGTGCAAGCTTCACCAGAAAGAACCGGCCGGGCTTTCCCAGCTCACCCAGGGTTTCTGGCACAGGTGAACAAAGAATGCACTTGTCAAAACTGATCTTGACGCAGTGCAGCAAAACAGAAGCATGGACCTGTTTTTAATTCTGTCTCCACCACTGACTAGCCATGTGTCCTTGGGCACATGCCTTTTGTGCCTAAACATCTACTGTCATCAGCAATGAAGTGAGGCTAAAGCTAGTGCCTACCTACCTCTAAAGGCAGTGAGGAACCTAAGTCGTCTATGTGGCACTCACTGAGTGCCCAGCCAGTTAAATGAGTCATTGGAGATGACAAGCATGGAGTCACATTTCCCGTTTTGCTGTTTTTACCTGTGTGGCCTTGGGCGAATGATTTAACCTTTCTCAACCTGTTTCCCTCCTTGTAACAGGGAAACAATAAAACACCCACTTTGTAAGAGTTTGGGGGACGATGAAAAAAGCAAAGCAGTGACACAGCGCCTAGCACGTAGTACATGCTCAATAAACAAGGGTTATTTCTGGTAAAGGAGGCCTGCATAATTACTATCTGGAGAACAGGAGTTTTCAAACTGTGCTCCAAGAGGTAGAGGCTTTCCCAGAAGGTGTGTTGGGGGATGAGCATTTCATCCACACCCACTGTCCCTTTCAGCCAGAGGGGGATCATCTTTGCTGGGCTCCAGCATTAAGATTTGACTTAGAAGAAGAGGTTCGAACATCACTGTTTGGGAGCTACGGTGTGCTGTGGGACCACAGGGGGATTTCATTGCCTTAAACAAAGATGGAAAGAGCAGATGGCGAATTTTAAGAGGTGCATGTATAGAAAAGCCAGTTCTCTGAGGCTGAATTGAATTAGAGAGTTAATTTATGGTATTAGAGGTACATGGTTCTGCAGGATCACGCTGCAGCCCTGGCTAACATGTAACCTTTTGTTCTCTCTCCTAGATGAGCACCATGCCAGGACTGCCCACGCGGCCCTGCTTTTATGACATAGATCTGGACACGGAAACAGAGCAAGTTCAAGGCCTGTTTTGAATGAACAAGACATCGCAGGACCCAGTTCAGGTAGACTCTTGTGCTGGTTTTTTGGTTCTTTTGTTTTTTTTTTTTTCTGTCTTTTTGCCTTTTCTAGGGCTGCTCCCGCGGCATATGGAGATTCCCAGGCTAGGGGTCTAATCAGAGCTGTAGCCACCAGCCTACGCCACAGCCACAGCAACTCGGGATCTGAGCCACATCTGCAACCTACACCACAGCTCACGGCAGCACCGGATCCTTAACCCAGTGAGCAAGGCCGGGGATCGAACCCACAACCTCATGGTTCCTAGTCGGATTCGTTAACCACTGCACCACGACAGGAACTCCTTGGGGTTTTTGTTTGTTTGTTTGTTTTTTAACTCTTTCTTTCTTCCTTCCCCCCTTCCTTTTCCTTCTTTCTTCCTGGTCCAAATCCTAGAACTTCCTTTTGTTTTTGTGGCATTTCCTACCAAAAGGGTCTGATAAATAATTTCCTGACTTGGTTGCTGTGAATTCCTACCTAGTCACAGCCATGACCTGGGTCAGTCCTGGGTGTGACTACGCAGTTTGATGATCAGAACAGTGATAGCCTTGCCTGGACATGATTTCAGTGCAAGTCAGCCACACCATCTCAGTATAGATTGTTTAAAGGCGTCTCTTGCCTTAACAAAGAGGCCCCGCAAACTTATTATTCTTTTTCCAGAATTAGAAGTAACATCTGCTGTCATTAACTCTACCAACTCTGCCTTCCTACCACGTATCCCCTGGTGCAGAGTTAGAATCATGGGATAGAGGAGCTCCAGTGTGTTTTTTCCTAGGGTCGCCGTCACAGAGTGTCACAATCCCCCCGTGTGGCTTAACCACCAGACATTTATTCTCCCACCTTCTGGCCACAACAAGTCCAAAGTCAAGGTGTCATCTGGGCCATGCCATCTCTAACCTCCTCCGGAAGGGACCATTCCTTCTGGGACCTTCCTTGCTTCTGGAGGCGGCCAGCCACCCTTGATGTCCCTCTGTCTCCCTGGGCAGCTCTGTCTTCAAGTGTCCTTCTCTTCCTACAGGGACACCAGTCATGTTGACTTAGGACCCACCTATTGATCTCATCTTAACTGGATTATTTCCACAAAGCCCCCATTTCCAGTTAAAATCACTGTCATAGGTACTTGGGATCAGGACTTCAACATACCTCATGGGGACACAGTTTCACCCATAACACTGTGACACAGCAGGTGAAGTGGGCTCTTATTACCGCTGGAAAGATCTGTAGAGATGAAACAGATCTTCTAGCTCAGAGGGTCCTGTGGGTCACAGGAGAGAGAGGGCAGCAGAAATCAGAGCCCTCGATGTCGTATGGTCCACACAGTGTAGGCGGCCCACAGCAGAGGGGCGGGGTGGGGGGCTTTGGTCTTGCTCACGTCTGCCCCTCAGTCCTACAGCCATACCTGCGGGCTGCTGTCGTAGCTTCCCATCGTGAAGAAAAAGGACCAGCCTCCCCATCCTCCTCCCTGGAATATTCGCCATCAGGAGTTTTAGAGACTTGGGGCTGTTTCGCTCCATCCCGTCTATCAAACACGTTCTCACCATATTTTCAAGACGCGTTCTTCTCCCCCCCCCCCCCCACCAAACACCCCCATTCCTCCTCAAACACCCCCATTCCTTCTCCCCACTGCCTCTTATTCCTATTCATTAGCCAAGCACCTCTCCCTCTTGCCAGCATATCCTGGGCCTTCCAGATGAGCCTGATTGACCTAAAGACCCTTCTTTTCCAGTTGTCTCTGAGCTACAGGCAGGCTTACAGGACTCTCACTTGTGTTTGTGTCACTCCCGGTAGTCAACACGAGGAGATTTCACTTGTAAGTCTTAGTTTACTAAAACCTAAAGACTTAGGCTCTGATGACAAAGATAAGAGACCACTCAGGTGAAATGACACTAATACACCGTGTGGAATTACTCGATTTGGGTTGTGTGTGTGGTGTTTGGTATTGTCTGTGTGTGTTTCTTGCTGTGGGGTGGGAGCTATGTTGTAACTGCAGTCGCGTTTCATATCTTTTATCATTTCTGAAAAAGAAAACTCCAGAAAATGAACTACAGGAGGCTAGTTTAACAGAGACGCTCATAAACTTGAGCTTTGAGAGCAGAGTTATTTTGGTCCTTTGATATGACTGCATGTGTTATGTGCGTGTGAATGTCTTGGCTTTCCCAGCCAAGCCTTGGGAAAATACCACATCATTCCTCTTAAACTTTACATTGACCCCGTCCCAACCAGTCTCCCGGGTCACATCAACCCATTATACTACATTTCAGCCACTTGTCGTTTTTCTCCAGAGCAAGAGTATGCAATTCTTTTTTTTTTGTGGTCTTTTCCAGGGCCGCTCCCGCAGCATATGGAGGTTCCCAGGCTAGGGGTCTAATCGGAGCTGTAGCCGCCAGCCTACACCACAGCCACAGCAACTCGGGATCTGAGCTGCGTCTGCGACCTACACCACAGCTCACAGCCACGCCGGATCCTTAACCCACAAAGCAAGGCCAGGGATCGAACCTGCAACCTCAGGGTTCCTAGTCGGATTCATTAACCACTGAGCCGCGGCAGGAACTCCGAGAGTCTGCAAGTCTTTCATCTCTCTTGGGTAGTGTTTTTCATCTCTCTCTTGGATAGTATTTGGTCCATTTTCGTTTGCTCTCCTGGTAGGTCATATAAACCCATTATACCTCAATGATATTGCCGTTCAGACTCAGTTAATAGGCAGAACATCCTTAGCTTAACCAGCACCTGCACATAAATCCTTGTGCTCATCTTCCCTGACAAGCATTCCTCTGGACTGGAAAGACTAATCAAGAGGTTTCCCATTGTGGCTCAGCAGGTTAAGAACCCTCTGTGAGGATGCGGGATCAATCCCTGGCCTCAGTCAGTGGGTTACGGATCTGGCATGGCCACACGCTGCGGCTCCCATTCGGTGTTGCTGTGGCTGTGGTATGGGCCTGCAGCTGCAGCTCCGACTCGACCCCTGGTCTGGAAACGTCCGTATGACACAGGTGCGGCCCTAAAAAGGAACGAAGAAGAAAATGTTAAAGCTTGGAGAGTAGCTTGGACAGATTGGGGTCCAGGGAGAGGAAAAGTCTGGTTGCTCACGTTGCGGTCAGACTCCAGATCCTCGTCGGGACTCAGCTGCACAGCATGAGCCTGCCCCTTGCAGAGCGCCTTGCAGGCGCACCCCATGTGAAAGAAGAGAAGTGCCTTCCTCCCGTCACCCCCTCACCATCCCTGCTTATCTCACCCTCCGGGAAACGGCATGGGACTTCATATGAACGGAAGATGTCAAGAAATCGCCAGGATTTGAGCTCTTGCTCCTTCTTCCCAAGGCTTTCACTCTCATTACAATAACGGCATGATTCATTCTTTTGAATATTACTGGAGAGAATGAATTAAAATAAGCTGTTTGTCCCGGTGAAACTGATCCTGCCGCGTTACTCGTCAGTCTTTTGGTGGAAGATGATTGGATCGGGGGGTTTGATTCCCCTCTACACAGCCTGTTCGGCTTCCCTTTTTGAAGCTTTCTCGTATCTCTCAGCCGTGGCAGGATTCACATGAGCTCACAGAAGCCTGGCAGATTTCCTGAAGACTGTAGACACTCCCTTACTTTGCTTTTATGTGCAAACTTATGTTTAGTACAGATTGACATTGACTGTGGCCCTGCTGTAAATGTTGGTTACTACCAAAGAATTTTCTTGAATTGCCCACACAGAAAGAAGTCCCACAGCAGCTCATTTTTCCCCTAAACTGTCTTTAGAGCAGACATTTCAGTGATATTTAATCATCATAAACGAATCCTTAGCCTGACTGCAGCCGTTCTGTGCTATCAACAGGGACTTTTACCCCCGAGTGGTAAAGCACAGTTTCAGGGTTCCCCGGGGGAGCACCTGGGCTCTCTGATTTTAATCTTGAAACTCTGTCTCGTCAAGGAGCAGCTCAAAGATTGTTCATTGCCATTATGCTTCAAGAAAAAGGTCCTCCTAGAGTTCCTGCTCTGGCGCAGTGGGCTAATGACCCAGCTTGTCTTTGTGGAGGGTGATGCACGGGGTTTAGGATCCTGCGTTGCTGCAGCTAAGGCGTAGGTCACAGCTCCTGCTCAGATGCAATCCCTGCCCTAGGAACTTCCATGTGCCACAAGTGAGGCTGAGAAAGGAAGGAAGGGATCCTCCCTTCCTCACCCCAGGCCATCCTTGGAGTAGCGAGATCCCCTCGTCCTGTGTCCAGGCAGGAGCCCAAATAGGCTAGAAGCCCAAGCTGCTCAACAGATTGTGAAAATTAAATCTAAAGATGTCATCTTTAGCATCTCTAAAAGATGGTGGGAATTAAGTCTCCCCCATCTAACTAAGATGGAATGTTTTCTAGCTTAACTGCTGTGACATTCCTTTCTTTTGGGGGTTTTGGGTTTGTTTTTGGTTTTGGTTTGGCTGTGCCCATAGCATAGTTTTCAGGTCAGGGATCAAGCCCACATCACAGCAGTGATAATGCCAGATTTTTAATCTGCATTAAATATCTTGGGCATCGGAAGAAGAAATGTCTGGTTGCTTGTGGGAATTTCATGAGCCTCAGGGAACGCCCATGAAATTCTTAATTCCCTTTTAATAGAAAGTTTCGGAATTCCCACTGTGGCGCAACAGCATCCTAGGCATCTCTGGAGTGGAGCCCTGGAACGCAGGTTTGATCTCTGGGTTAAGGATCCAGCATTGCCTTAGCTGCAGCATAGGTCACAACTGCAGCTCAGATCTGATCCCTGGCCCAGGAACTCCATATGCCACAGGTTTGAAGGAAGAAAGGAAGGGAGAGAAGGAAAGAAGGAAAGTTTTGATGGGAAGGGGGTCTAATCATCTTACATGATTTAAAATAATAATGCAAGGAAATCAATATTTCAGCAAACTGGAAAAATATGATTTTTCTAATAACTCAACCTATAACTAATATATAAGAAATTATTTATCAATGAAAAAAGTCAGAAAGTATTCAATTATGGCATTACTTATAATCTACTACTTCATTAGAAAAAATAAGAACCTGTAAGGCAGGGGAAAGTTAAACCAAATGCAGTGACCTACAGCACAGCTCACAGCAATGCCGGATCCTTAACCCACTGAGTGAGGCCAGGGATCAAACCCGCAACCTCATGGATAGTAGTTCATCACCACTGAGCCACGACGGGAACTCCTAAAACACCAGGAATTTATTCTTTCACAGTTCTGAAGTCTAGAGGTCTGAAATTAGTATTTGTACATTCAAACCAAGGTTCCAGCAGGTCCACATGCCCTCCCGAGGCCCTGAGGAAGAATCTCTCCCTTGCCTCCTCCAGATTCTGGTGGGGGCCAGCTGCCCTTGACTTTGGCCCCATCACTGCAGTGTCCGCCTCTGTGGTCAGTCACATTGCCTCCTCTGCTCCTGTGTGACTGGGCACTTGGCAAGTTCTTATTATTCACTTACCACATTTGAATATGTAAGTTGTCTTACAAAATGTTTTCCACTGAATCAACTTCTAAAATTCTTTTTCTCCCCATTGAATAAACAGTAAAGAACTGATTGATTTTTACGTACTCACCTTTGCTATTGCATTTTCCTTTCTTTTTAGGGCCGCACCTGTGGCATATGGAAGTTGCCAGGCCAGGGGTCGAATTGGAGCTGCAGCTGCCAGCCTACACCACAGCCACAGCAATGCGGGATCCCAGCTACATCCACAACCTCCGCATCAGCTTGCAGCTTAACCCATTAAGCAAGACTAGGGGTTGAACCCACATCCTCATGGATACTAGTTGGGTTCTTAACCTGCTGAGCCATAACAGGAATGCCCCAATTTTTTTTTTTATTTTGTAATCAGACTCTATCTTTATCAATCCTTTGAGTTTCCTAAAAATGTGGAACCACAAACTCAAAGCCCCCCTCCCCTTTGTTTTTGGCTGCACCCGAGGCATATGGAAGTCCCAGGACAGGGATTGAATCCAAGCCACAGCTGCAGCAACACTGGATCCTTAACCTGCTGCACCAGAGCGGGAACATCTAAACGCCTTTAAATAAAAAGCCATTGATATAGCAGACACGTGGCTGATCAGATGGTCTTCCACTGGGCAGGGAAGGCCTTGGTCCAGGGCATCGCCTCAGGGCATCTCCAGTCCACCGAGCCCACCCCCTTCTCCACCTCCCCTCCCTCCCCAAGAGCCTCTGTGCCTCAGGGTCACCAGAGCCAGAGGCTGGCATGTCCCTGAGAGGGGGAGGGGCAAGGTCTGCAAACCTCCCTTCCTAACAGCAAAAATATTTTCTTTTTGATAATGTTTATTATGCTTGCGATACTTCTGTTTTCTGCTTACTTCCCTGCCTTGAATCAGACATCAGGGGAGTATTTGAAGTTCCTAGTCCCCTGCCTTCACCGCCGTCTTCTGTTCTGAAGCTAATCAAGCATCCTTTCTGGCTCCAGACCCTGCACTCATCCGTGGGAGGCCGGCTCGCTGTATTCCAGCCGAGTTTGAACTCTTGGCCCAGTAGATAAATTCCTCCGTGTATAAATTCAGATCAAAGGCCAAGTCCTTGCATTTGCGTTTCTCCTGGTGGACATTTTTTTTTTTTTTAAACTTAGGTGTTTTGTTGGCTTTGTTCTTTATAATAATATAGTTTGACCATCTTTTTCTGAAAGATTGCAGGATTCGACAGTGGCAGAGAGTCTTTGGGGGAGAAAACAACAAAGCTTGAACAATAATAAGAAATTCGAGATCCATTCACTTCCACTCTTGTCCCAAATGCATTTTTCAGACCTCTCTTTCTGTGCCTGCTGTAAAAGAGAAACTGAAATCCAAGCAGCAGGGTTCCTCCTCTAAAATCCTGGATGTTCTCCCTCGACAGGACCTGTAGATCGAAAATTTGGAAGTCGGAATTTCAGCCACGATCCCCAAGGGGAATCCTTTAGGAAATTCAGAACTGCTGCCTGCAGCATCCATGCTGGCTGAGTCCAGAGTGGTGCAGGGTCTGTTCTCCACGGCCCACAAGTAAAAGGGTCCCAAGCAAAGACCCCAGCCTTGCCTTGTGAATAGAATCCCTTTTCTGCTCTGAGTTTCCTTTTGGTTTCCAGCTTTAGAGCTATAAAATATGAAGAGTTTGACATCGCCGATAAAGCTCTTCTTAAACCACTGAACCTTTTTTTTTTTTTTCTCTCTGTTTTTCAGACTCCACCAACACAAACGCCTGCCTGCCTTTTTGCTGCAGTTGGAGAAGAAAATGAATTTGAAATATGCTGTTACGCAATGCCGGAGAAATGGCGAAAGAGGCCAAGGATTTCTTCTTCGTTTGAGGCAAATTCTGTTGGCAGCAGAGTGTTCAGTAAAGGACCTCCACCAAGTCTGAAAGAAACTAATTTATTTTCTGTTTCTGCAGAGTTTACATTATTTCCCACCGCTTACACTTTAGAATGTTTATTTTATGGGAACTGAGAGATTGGAAGAGTGTGAACTGAGAGGTAACATGTCCCACTATGGAGTTTTCTATTTTGTCTTTGAACTGAAAATAAACATGTATGCAGCAAACCAACCAGCAAACTCGGAGTGCCAGATAAAACGCTCTGCTCTCTAGAGGTAGCTGTTCCTGGTGGGTTTGTTACCTGACACCAATTTCCTGGAAAATTGTGAATGCGACCAGAGCTTTAGAAACATAACAAGGGAAAAATAACACACACACACACACACACACACACACACACACAGAAATATTTGGCCAATTGTGAAATCGTCTGACTGTTGAAGAGTTGTAATATCCTTTGGAACAAAATGCATCTTATACCCAGAGCTATTTGTCGGTGCCAGTGGAGTTTGCATGGCTTACCTAAACACTAATGCATTTCTGCTAGTGTCTTCTACCCATGAATGCATCACCATGGCCGTTAAGCTTTCATGAACCCATAGGGCAAGAAACAGGACTCTTAAAGGTCAGATGGTTGGCAAGTGTTGTGCCATTTGTCCAGCCCTTCCACTGTAGTGAAGAATGTTCTATGGTCTCTTCCCCCTCCTGGGAGTTCCTGACCCTCTCGTTTCCATTTTTTCCTGTAATAATATAAAATTACATAAACGCTCAGACAAAACCAAGGATTCAGAAACAAACAAGCGGTGATTGTCCTCCGAGCAGTATAAGTAAAATAGCCACCATAAATATCCTCCGTGTCCCCCAGGCACGTCCTGCGAAAGCCGTCGCCATCACCCCCTGCACGTTCTGTTCTGTACCCCTTCCGTGACCCTGCTCATTAGCTGCTCTGCTCCTAGTGAATCTTTAGGCACGACTTCATGTGTCCCCAAACACTGTAGTAACCAAAAAGCCTCCCCACGACAGTCTGGTGGTCCCAAGAATAATTTCACTGAAGTGTCTGAGTCCCATCATCATCCTCTCCCCGCCCCACACGCACCCCCGTCTTTGCCCTTCGCTGGGGAGGTCACGGCTCCAAATATACATTGCGCTGTGTCTCCGACATGACAATGTATTTGAAGAGGACAGAGTTCACAGCGTGTTCTCTCTATAATGTGCTCAGTAAGCAGCCTTTCTCATGAATTGTTTTTGCAGGTTGTTTGGGGGGAGGGGGTTGTTTTTTGGTTTTTTTGCCAGCCTGGGCCATGTGAAAGTTCCCTGGCCAGGTATGGAATCCGAGCTGCAGCTACGATCCATACTGGATTCTTAACCCACCTCCCTGGTCTGTGGATCGACGTTGCTGCAGAGCCAGCACTGATCCCATTGTGCCACAGCAGGAATGCCTCTCGTGAATTGATTTTTAAGCAGTTACCTTCCACTTATTATTATTATTATTTTTGTCTTTTTGCCTTTTCTAGGGTTCCTCCTGCGGCATATGGAGGTTCCCAGGCTAGGGGTCTAATTGGAGCTGTAGCCACCAGCCTACGCCAGAGCCACAGCAACTCGGGATCCAAGCCTCATCTGCAACCTACACCACAGCTCAGGGCAACACGGGTCCTTAACCCACTGAGCAAGGCCAGGGATCAAACCCGCAACCTCATGGTTGCTAGTCAGATACGTTACACATTAACCACTTCACCATGACAGGAACTCCTATTTTTTGTTTTTTAAGGCCACACTCACAGCACATGGGAGTTCCCAGGTTAGGTGTGCAATTGGAGCTACTGCTGCCTGCCTACACCACAGCCACAGCAACTCGGGATCCTTAACCCACTGAGCAAGGCCAGGGATCGAGCCCGCAACCTCATGGTTCCTAGTCAGATTCGTTAACCACTGAGCCACGATGGGAACTCCAGCCAGTCCATTCTTTAGTGTTCTTTTTATTCCTCTCTTTCTAGGAATTCTCTTTGTTTTAACTATGACATACTGACTCCAAAGAGAATCCTCCTGCATAATAGTACCCAGGGATTTTCTTTTAATATTTATTTATTTATTTATTGCTTTTTAAAATTGGGCCCAAACTGCAGTATGTGGAAGTTCCCAGGCGCAAGGGCCAATCAGAGCTCTAGCTGCCAGCCCACGCCACAGCCACAGCAATGCCAGAGCCTTAGCACTGAGCGAGGCCAGGGATCGAACCCACGTCCTCATGGATACTGATTAGGTTCCTTACCGCTGAGCCACGATAGGAACTCCTAGGCTAGGGATTGGTTTTTATAGTAATTTACACATGCCGATAAATAAGACGACGTGTGAAGTTGGTGTTATTAACTCCAGAAAACTCCACATACACAACGCGTATCCATCCATTGCTTTTGTACAAACGTATGTACAAGGGCGTGAACATTAAGCAATAAGTGCACTTTCATCCCATTTGTTTCAAACCTATAATCTACATTCACCAAAAGAGTTGATCGCTGCGGCAGAGCAATGAGTTGACCACTGGATCTTCCTGAAACTCAATGCGGCCGTGGAGAGAGCCCAGAAAAGCTCTTAGAGCTACACTTTAAGCAGGGAAAGTGGCCCGGAATCCAGGAGTCTGAACCTGGACAGGGACAAACATGACATCTTTGTGTTCACTCACCTCACGCTGTAAAGTCGCAGTGCCTTCCGTTGTGAACGCCCGCAGCAAACGCCAGCGGTATTCAAGGCCCCGATGTCTGTGGCGGTAGCGATCAGCAAGGTGCTAGTATTTGCAGTCGTGCCTGCCGACCTTCACTGCCGCGTGCGCCTCACAACAGCACATCATCTAAATTATTAAAGTTGTTGTGTTGCTAAATCTGCCCCGTCCGGTCCTGTGTAAAGATCCCAGATACTGTTACAACCAAATTTGGTAACCTTTTCAGTATTTTACTTATTTATTTATTTTTAATTTTTTATTACTCAAATGACTTTATCACATCTGTAGTTATATAATGATCATAACAAGCCAGTTTCACCTTTTCAATATTTTACTAATGGCATTTCACTCTCTCGTGGGTCAGCGTTATCATCACACATGGCCTTTAGAATATTCTGAGAAGGGGGTTCATGGACTTCCCGCAGAATGTTAAAGGGATCTAGGGCCCCAAAACAGGCAATGACCCTGGGACTGGATGAATTTCTTGCCGCCTAACTATTGTGGTCTTGTCGTGTTGCTCTTAGACATCACTACATTTGCATCTGTGCTCCAGGCCGTCCCTAAGTTCCTGGTCTGTAGTTGAGATTCTTGTTCTGGGAGCAGCCCAGGCAGCAGCAGGCACTGGGTGCTTCCCAGAGCTAAATCAGAGACGAGACAGGAGCAGCTCTGGAAACCGTAGCATGCTGTGACAATGGACAGCTTGGTTAGCAACCCCACCCCTTGGGCCAGCTCCTGAGCTCTCATTCCCGCCCTGCTTTGGGGTTCAATTCCCCATGTGGCTTCAGACATTGCCCCTGGTACCCAAGCCTCCGTGGGACCTGGTGTCCCCAAGGCTCACACGGGGTCTCCGCTTGCGTCCTAGTTCTGGGGGCTACTGGCTCAGGGTAACCAGCTGCGGCCATTTCCAACAAGGACAGGTTTTATTGTACGGTTTGGCTGATGACGAACCTTAACCATTGTTACGTCACATTGTTTAACTCATTGACTTGTTCATTTACTCTACAAACATGGACTGGGCAGCTACCAAGCACGAGGCAGGATGCTTTAAGAAAAAGAAATCAGCATATGACGAAAGGGGGAGTTCCCGTTGTGGCTCAATGGTTAAGAATCCCACCAGTATCCTTGAGGATTCGTGCTTGATCCCCAGCCTCTCTCAGTGGATTAAGGATGCAGCACTGCTGTGACTGGTGTCGGCGGGCAGCTGCAGTTCCCATTAGACCCCTAGCCTGGGAACTTGCGTATGCCCTAAGAATAAAAAGAAAAAAAATCCCGCTAGTGACAACTATGGGGTTAAACAAAGGCAATATACATAAACAACAGCATAATGACCATAGTACAGGGAAATTACCAAAAAAAAATGACTAAAGGGAACATGTTGGGGTGTCCCCACAGAATAGTGGGTGGAAGGTAGTAGGCAAACACTAAGTACTTTTTTTTCTTTCTTTTCTATTTTAGGGCTGCATCCGTGGCACATGGAAGTTCCCAGGCTAAGGGTCGAATCAGAACTTTAGCTATACCACAGCCACAGCCACGCCAGATCCGAGCCACGTCTGCGACATACACCACAGCTCACAGCAATGCTGGATCCTTAACCCCCTGAGCGAGGCCAGGGATCAAACTTGCAATCTCATGGATACTAGTCGGCTTTGTTAATGGCTGAGTCATGAAAGAAACTCCAGTCAGTAAGTACCTTCTGCGTGAATTCAACCATCTGGTCATCGCACATGTGTCAGCCCACTTGCTGACATCAGTGGCTGGTGTCAGGAAGTGGGGACAGTCTTTGGGTGGAACCCTGCTCTTTAACCCATGGGGTCTGCCCGACGCTGTAGTGAGCATCGAAATTGAATTGAGTTGTAGGGCATCCAGCTGTTGTTGGAGTGTATACCAACGGAGGATTTCTTAACCAAAAGGTTTTAGTTTATGTCATGAGAAAACTACTGAGATACATAAATGCCAAATTTTCAGTGATTCTGGGCAGATTTCACAGCCTACGGCATGTCCCTAGCAGATTTCCCACTGACTCCATGTCACACTTGAGACAACTTTTTTTTTTTTTTTTTTTGCCCTGCCCACAGCATGCAGAAGTTCTCGGGCCAGGGATCAAACCTGTGCCACAGCAGTGACAACACCAGATCCTTTAACCGCTAGGCCACCAGGGAAGCCTTAAGAACAACTCTTTAAGGGAGGCATTCATTTTGAGACTGAGTTATTGGTCAGTTAGAAGGTTTGATTTGGTTTCAAGAGATAGACAAAATTTCTGCAAGAGCCCGGAAATTTCCTAAGAGCAGGCCAGTGTCCACAGACCAGGGCAGATACCATTCAACACTGGAAATGAGGCAGCTAAAGAGCCATGTCCCTGCCTGAAAGGCCAGAGTCCCCGGGCTTAGCAGCTATTTGTGAGATGTTACCTACAGTTGCACCATGTTCTGAATTTACATTAAAACAACCTTATATTCAGGGTACTGTTCAAAGAAACTTTTTTTTTTTAATGCCATGCTCATGGCATGCAGAAATTCCTGGATCATGGATTGAACCCACGCCATAGCAGTGACCCCAGCTGCTACAGTGACAACAGCGGATCGTCAACCCGCTTCGCCACAGGAGAACTCCCCAAAGAACCATTCTCAATGATGTCCCCTGGGCCCTCCTTCAGGTCTCTGTAAGGTGGTTGACTCTAGGAAAAAGACAGATGTCATGAACCAAAAAGGGTGGGGAAAATACTTCACCAAAATAGAGCATGCCCAGGTAGTTGAGCCTTCACCGTGAGACAAAGGCGAGTGGAATGCCTCACCTCACCACCCTCCCGTGATCACAGCCTTATCAATGTATGCTGTCTTCCTGGTTAACCTAATGCTCTTCCTTCGAGCTGCTAAAGCTCTGGGCTGACACCCTCCCCAGGTCCAAAGTGTAGCACCTAACCTATCATTGCTTTCTGAGCCCAAGGCTGCAATGGACATCTTCATGGTTCAACATCGTGACGCCATGGCCACTGTCAAGGTAAGCTAAACCCAGCTGAGCCAGCTGAACATAGAAATCCTCTCTGGGCAGTTAACAGACTCCCAAGCCTTTGGGCTGGTTTTACTTAGAGGTTTTATTTTATTTATTTATTTATTTTTTGTCTTTTTTTGCCGCGGCGTATGGGAGGTTCCCAGGCTAGGGGTCTAATCAGAGCTGTAGCTACCGGCCTAGGCCAGAACCACAGCTACACGGGATCCAAGCTGTGTCTGCAATCTACACCACAGCTCACGGCAACACCGGATCCTTAACCCACTGAGCAAGGCCAGGGATCGAACCCACAACCTCATGGTTCCTAGTCGGATTCGTTAACCACTGCACCAGGACGGGAACTCCCTACTTAGAGGTTTTAGAACCGTGATTGTTTTGTTTAAACTGGTCTCAGGACCATATGCATTACAATTACCTGAGCTGCTTGTTAAAAATTACCTAGTAAAGCGGAGTCTTTAGAATCAGTCCCAGAAATCAGCATTTTAACAATTCGCTAAATTATTCTCCTGCGTCCTACATAATAAAAATCAACCGATGGAGTTCCCTGGTAGCCTAGTGGTTAAGGACTTGGTATTGTCACTGCTGTGGCTTGAGTTTAATCCCTGGCCTGAGAATGTCTGCATGCCCCAGGCATGGCCAAAAAAAAAAGAAAAAAAAAATCAACCTAAATTCCACTTTTGTATCACTACTGAGCCTAGAGCAATGGGTAACACATAAAGGGTCTAAGCAGAGATTTGTTGGAAGGAGGAATAAATGCTAAGAGCAGGCCAGCTCCCGCCCCGTGGTGGCCCCACCTGCATGTTAGACATCACTGTTACACCCTCCCAATTCCCGATACCCCTTCAGAGCCAAGGAATTAAGTTTTGTTTTTTCCGTGACTCCCCTCCCTGCTTCAGCTGTGGCGTCTCTAGGCTTCCAAGCCCCTCAAGGTTAAGCCTTAAACCATCTCAGCAACTACAGATCTCTTAGGAAGCTTCAATGGACAAAGAAAAATACATGAGACCAGTCAAGCTGAGGATCTCTCATCTCAGAATCGTGTCTAATAATTCAGGATGGGTAGGCTCCATGGATCAACGAGGAAGATCAAGACGGGGTAGGGGGAAGGCAGTCAACCCGTCCCAGAAGCCACAGCGAGGATCCTGGAGGGAGGGGTCAGTGTGGGAGAGGGCTTTCTATCTGCCTGCCAGGGGGGGATTTATCACCATGATTTTGAGTTGTTGTTTTGTTGTTTGTTTGTTTGTTTTTGTCTTTTTAGGGCCACACCTGTGGCATATGGACGTTCCCAGGCTAGGGATCAAATCAGAGCTATAGCTGCCGGCCTACCCCACAGCCACAGCCATGCCAGATCTAAGCTGCATCTGTGACCTACCCTGCAGCTTACGGCAATGGCTGAATCCTTAACCCACTGAGCAAGGCCAGGGATTGAACCCACATCCTCAGGGATACTAGTCTGGTTCTTAACCCACTGAGCCACAACCAGAACTCCCGAGTTTGTTTCTATAAAACACTCGGTGGTAAGGCTCCCCTTCTCTTCAGCACCTTAGATTTGTATTTAAGTCTCCTGAGATGCTTTGAAAGAGACAGACTTTCAGATCCATTGTCAGTCATCTCACACCCCACGACTGGAATGAGACGCACGGCGGTTTTGTTCTTTGTTCTCTCAGAGGAGAGCGATGTAACTGCCCCAACTGAGTCTGAGGTTAGAGTGTTTATGTAACAAATCCGCTAAACTTAAATATTTCTCGTGGTGTGGTCAGGGCGGCAAACCTTTGCCCAGGCTCACCACGGCGAATGTCATCTGTTTACTCAACCCTGTGTGGGCATCTCTGTTTATGGGAAAGGACCCTGCTAGTTTCAAGGGTCACATCTCTATTTATGGGAAAGGACCCTGCCAGTTAATGGGTTCCATCGTCCATCATGTTGCTTAAGCGTTTTACAATAAGGATGGCAAGGACAATTTTTCAAAGCAATCAGACCGGCTAACCTTCGGTGTGTGCACTGATGAGCAGACGTATTGAATGAATGCTCACTTGGCCGAGTCTTACAATTAAGGAATTTTTCTTCCCCGATAATTGCAGAAGCTCCGATAATGTTCCCCCAGCCAGCCTCCTGATTACCTTCCCCTCTGATAGAGACAACGTGTACCAGACAAACAGCTGAGACAGACACCCCGAAGGGACTAGAAAGGCTCTCCTGAGGCCAGAACAAGACAACTGTATGAGAAGTGATGCTTTCCAACCTCATCCTGGAGCCAGGAGCCGAAGGCTGTTTCAGGGGCCAGGGGAAAAGAGGCTGAATAACGCCCCCACTCCTTCCAAGGCATTTTATACTGTGGCTTCATGACTGAGCTTGAAATGTGAATTCCCAGAATATCCCCAAACTCAAATGTGAGTACAGAAAGGCATTCCAAAGCCAAATGTAAATTATTGTTAAATTATTCATGCCACCTAGATCACCATTAGAACAGATAATTGAACTAACTGTAAATATGTATAAACAAAAGTGACAGAAAGAAATAGCCACAACAAACTACAGATGAACAGAAAAATCCACTTAAGTGCTAAATAATTAGGGAGGAGGGAAACGGGGGGAAGGTGGGAGGCCATAGTTCTGGAGCGATGAGTGCACTGGGACCAAACTGGAAACAGCCCGCGAGATGGGAACTGGCTGGAGGAAGGGCAGGGAAGGGACTTGGCAGAGAGCAGGGGGCGTGGTGAGGGTTAAGGAGCTAAGCTTGTGCAGGGAGAGACAAATTTGTAGTGGGTTCTGGTTTCTGACAAATCTGAGCTCAGAGAGGCAAAAATGACAGATGGAGCTTTGGCCAACAGGAAAAAAAGAATGTATGTGCTATCTGAGATGCTCGAGGTCCTCCTGGAACCTCAGGACACATCAAGTGGAAATAACAGCCCATCTGCAGCATTCCACCCCAGGACTGGCCCCTTTTCTGCAGAGTGAGCTAGCGGGGAAATGCTCTCAGAAGCAGCACTCAGAGTCTCATCGTGGCTCAGCAGAAACAAATCAGGCTAGTATCCATGAGGATGCGGGTTCCATCTCTGGCTTCGTTCAGTGGGTTAAGGATCCGGCATTGCCATGAGCTGTGACACAGGTCACAGACATGGCTGAGATCTGCAGTGGCTGTGGCTGTGGCAGAGGCCGGCAGCTGTAGCTCTGATTCGACCCCTAGGTTGGGAACCTCTGTGTGCCATAGGTTCGGCCCTAAAAAGACCAAAAAAAAAAAAAAAAAAAAGGCAGCACTCTCCTGGAGCTAGTAGCAATTTGGTAAGAATGTCTTACCTGGCAAATGGTTTTGGGCTCCCCTATTTTGAAAAACTCAGTTGGCCTAGCAGTTCAGAATTCAGGGTTGTCACTGCAGGGGCATGGGTTTGATCCCTGGCCCAGGAACTTCCCCATGCCGCAGGTGCGACCAAATAATAATAATAATAAATTAAAATTTAAAATTAAAAACTCAGAGGGTTCAAAGCAATTATTTAGAACACACAGGTTTGGGGGCTGGGGGGTGTTTGTGTTTTGTCTTTTTAGGGCCACACCTGTGGCACATGGAAGTTCCCAGGCTAGGGGTCAAATTGGAGCTGTAGCCACTGGCCTATGCCACAGCCACAGCAATGCCAAATCCGAGTGACATCCTTCATTTATGCTACAGTGTGTGGCAACACCGGATCCCTAACCCACTGAGCAAGGCCAGAAATCTAACACTCATCTTCATGGGTACTAGTTGCGTTCTTAACACGCTAAGCCACAACAGTAACTCCAAAACATACAGGGGGGTTTTTTGTTTTTTTCTTTTTTCAGTCTTTTTAGGGCCCCACCTGCAGCATATGGAGGTTCTCAGGCTAGGGGTCAATTTGTAGCTGCAGCTGCCAGCCAATACCACAGCCACAGCAACTGTGGGACCCAAGCCGAGTCTTTGACCTACACCACAGCTCACGGCAACACTGGATCCCTGACCCACTGAGCGAGGCCAGGAATCAAATCTGTGTCCTCGTGGATGCTAGTCAGATTCGTTAACCACTGAGCCACGATGGGAACTCCCAAAAGACATGGTTTGGTTTTGTTTTTTTTTTTTTTTCTGTTTCTTTTTCTTTTTTTTTAGGGCTGCACCCATGGCATATGGAATTTCCCAGGCTAGGGGTCAAATTGGAGCTGTAGCCACCAGCCTACCCCACAGCCACAGCAATGCAGGATCTGAGTCGTGTCTGCCATCTACACCACGGCTCACGGCAACGCCAGATCCTTAACCCACTGAGCAAGATCAGGGATCGAACCTGCATCCTCATGGATGCTAGTCAGATTTGTTAACCACTGAGCCACAACAGGAACTCCCAAAACACACAGGTTTTAGGGGTTAAAAAAATGATCCTGTCCCCTCAAAAGGCTCCCATTCACCCCAGGACACGTTCCAGCACAAACACAGCAAAGTCAACGTCAGAGAAACCACCTTCAAACAATAATGAAGCCGGCAGGCAAGCTGAGCGTTAAAGCCCCCAACTAGCTGGCGAGACTGGCCATGCCTAAAGGAGAAATGGAACATGAGGAGTTCCGTTCTTAGCAGATTTTGAAGCAGGAGCAGAGCTGTGAGCTAATGTCCCTCTTCCATGCAGACACCTGAGAGTGACTGGCAGTTTCCAGACTGAGCAGGATCGGCTGCCCCGTGAGGACTGAGAGTGAAGGGGACCGGCCGCAGGGGGAGGATCAGGACCAGCCTAGATGGGGGCTCCCAGGAGCCGGGATAAGGACAGGCACAGGAAAGGAGCCGGGAAAAAGCCACGGGCTGTCTCTGTACGTGTCAGAGAGACTGTGTGCCAGGTGCACAAGAAGACAGTGACTTCACTTACGATGGACCTTGTACCCTGTCTCCCTCGGCCACCAACCTCTGCACACCAGGCTTTTCGCCCCACTCTGACCAAAATGGTCAAGTGTCTTTGGAGGAAAAGCTTTCTCCCCACCCTGTGACCAGCGCCCCCACACTGAGGCTAGAAGAGCCAGGGCAGGGGAGGGGGTGTCCTTGTGCAAACCCGCCAATTCCAGGCACTCTCCATCCACATAGACATCACAGGTGCTCATACTGGTCCTGGACCTGAGTTACAGGATCAAAACAGAGAAATTAATAGCAAAACCGGTAATATTTCCACTCAGATAGTGTTAAAAGTCTATGGTCTTATGGCAGAGTCTCTGAACCACTGTACCTGGAGATGAATAGCATCTTTTATTGGATATGCAGTTATTTTAAGAAATATTTTTCAGTGCTGAGTACTTATTCTGTGCTTGGTACCAGCCCTGACTGGAGGCAGATTCGGCCAGGATGACTAAGGATGTCACACAGCCACGGTGGGCAAGGACACTGCAGAAGGTAATACGTGACAAACTGACGATTCCTTATCGCTATTACTGGTAGTGTTATTTCTACTCCTGCTGCTGTCAAAAATCCAGAAACAGCTAAATTAAAACCATCAGGTCAACAAACTTAGTTATTAGTAAGCGTTCATTGTGCACATAAGAGCTGTTCACAAACTGTGAGCTTTCGGAGTTCCAGTTGTGCCTCAGGGGTACAACATCAAGCCACTGCACACTGCAGGAAGGAAAAAAAAAACTCGACTAGTATCCATGAGGACGCAGGTTCAATCCCTGGCCTCAATCACTGAGTTAAAGGTCTAGCGCTGCCGTGAGCTGTGGTGTAGGTCGCAGACGCAGCTCGGATCTGGCATTGCTATGGCTGTGGTGTAGGCTGACGGCTACCGCCCTTATCAGCCCCTAGCCATACGTGGCAGGTGCAGCCCTAAAAAGCAAAACAAAACAAAACAAAAAGCAAAACTGGGAGCTTTCAAACCAACAGTGGAAAGAAGCTCAGAGATATGTGTCACGGGACAGCTTAAAAAGTGAAAATTTGGAGACTGTTTATTTTTTTATTTTTTTATTTTTTTTCCTTCCTGCAGTGTGCAGTAGCTTGATGTGGGATCTCAGTTCCCAGACCAGGGACTGAACCAGGGCGGTGGATGTGCCGAATCCTAACCACTAGACCACCAGGGAACTCCTAGGGGCTGTTTATTCTTTACGGTGATTGGTTATAGCATCAAAGTTTTTCCTAATGATAGGGACTGGTTCAAAGTGGTGACATTACGCCAATTCTGGAAAACAGTATATGTTTCATTTATGATTTTCAAAGGCATGTGTAAGAACTGACCCAAGCTAACGTCATTTGTGTTGCAGGATAAAGTAAATCAGGATTTGCTTACATGGTTTTGCTGGTTTTGTCTGCTCAGGGAATTTTCAAGTCTGATCTCCATTCTGTACTTTGACACTGCTTAGTAGCCAACAGCAGTTGCTGCTCAAACTATTTTTATTGTCGAATGAATGAATGAACCAATTCATTCCCAACATGAACATTATAATTGCCCATGATGGGGAGTTCCCATCGTGGCTCAGTGGTTAGGGAACCCGAGTAGGATCCATGAGGATGTGGGTTCGATCCCTGGCCTTGCTCAGTGGGTTAAGGATCCAGCGTTGCCGTGAGCTGTGGCGTAGGTCGCAGATGCAGCTCGGATCCTACATTGCGGTGGCTGTGGCTGTGGCGTAGGCCGGCGGCTACAGCTCCAATTGGACCCCTAGCCTGGGAACCTCCATATGCTGGTGTGGCCCTAAAAGACAAAAAGACCCAAAAAACCCCCAAACAAACAAAAAAAACAACTGCCGGTGATGGAAGCAGGAAACAGGACAAAGAGAGAACCCTGGCATGAGACCCTATCAGGAAAATTGCAGGCTTATCCTGGAGGTTGGTAGCAGATGGCAATGAAGGATGGCTATCTACACCTTACATTGGCTGAACCATATCCCAGGGTCAACAGTAGTGCAGAGTACATAGTTCACAAAGTTAAAGGAATAAGACGTTTTCCTTAAAGACTTCCTCTGTCTGCTTAAATACAGTTGACCCTTTGAATTGTCCAGGTCCACATTCATGTGGATTTTTCCAGGGGTAGATTGTACATACACTGCCAGCTACCTGATCAGAGCTTGGTTGAATCCATGGATGCAAAACCGGAAACACAAACATGGTAGGCCGACTGTAGGTTCCATGGGAAATTTCAACCACATGGAGGGCGGACACCCTTATCTCCCCCCACCCCCATTGTTCAAGTGACCACTTCGCTGTATCTGGGTTGAGTCTTGCAACCCTGAGTGGCAGAGTCTCATACCAGAATTCAGAATTTAGAATGAATCCAGAATTCGGCTGGAGTCTGCATGGTAGGAACAGGGAGCTGGAGGGAGCCCTGGAAAATGCCAGTCCACTCTGGGATCCCCACGGAGGTTGCCCAAGCTGTGAGTGCAGCCAGGCCCCCTGAGGGCAGGAAAGCTCCCCCATCTGGAGCTGACCCCTGAGGAAAGAGTCCCACCGGCCCCCCAGCAGCCTCACCTTTGAGACTGAAGCCCGCAGATGAGGACCGAGAGGAAGGCCAGGTCTGGGCTCCCAGGAGAATGGATGGTGCCATTCCTTGAGGCAGCCTCTCTAGAACAAGCTCACCCTTAGGTGCCCTTAGAAACGGACCGGAGAGAAAACACACTCGCTGGTGTGCTGTATGAAGGAACTGTATCCAGTATCACCTTATTACCCATCCGCTGAGGAGGTTTCCCCTTTAAGGTGACATGGTTAGGGCTGTGTAGGCAGACAGCGAGGCATCTGGACGGCCACTGCTCCAGCTGTGTCCCTGCCACACCCAGCTGTCTCCCCAGAGACTCGTCCCCCCACCCACATGCTGAGTCACTGCAGGCAGAAGAAGGACTTTGAACTGAGCAGAAGATCAAAGCTCTGCCGCGCTATTTCAGAGGAGTCGGAGGAATCTGAGGAGCCATCAGCCTTTGTGGTTTTGCCACAACAGCTCTTGGTTGCCTTCAGCAGGGGAACTCAGGACTTTCCTGACACTGGCTTTCTCTAACTCCAGATCACCTGCAGCTATAACACTGTCACCTCTGACTTGATTTCAGCCATCGAGTGGCCAGGGAGTAACTTGAGACAGAAGCCAGTGTTCCTGCCCTCCCCAGCCTCCACCAAGTCAGAGTCTTAGGAGTGCCCTTCCTGCCACCTGCTTAGAACGGTGCCTCCCACAGCCAGGCCCCTCCCCGGGCCCAGCACCTCCTTACCAAACTACTACGGAGGCAGGGCCAGTTCTTCTAGCCTGTCTTCCAATATCACCTAAGAACTGAGAGATTTTTATCCTTGGAGTACAACCAGAGATTTTTTTTTTTTCTGTCTTTTTTGTCCTTTTTGGGCTGCACCCATAGCATATGGAGGTTCCCAGGCTAGGAGTCTAATTGGAGCTGTAGCCACCAACCTACACCACAGCTCATAGCAATTCCAGATCCTTAACCCACTGAGCAAGGCCAGGGATCGAACCTGCAACCTTATGGTTCCTAGTCAGATTCGTTTCCGCTGCGCCACAACAGGAACTCCTAATAAGGTTGAATTTTGAATACAGTTTTTGTAACAATCCAATTTGGTTTTTTTTTTTTTTTTTTTTTTGGCCACAGATGTGGCATGCAAAAGTTTCCAGGCCAGGGATCAAACCACAGTATTGACAACACTGGATCCTGAACCCGGTAACGCCAATAATTAATTATTTCTTAACTTTGTGTTATCAGATTAAAAATACATTGTCAATCAACTGCAATGGAAAAAAATTAAAATCTTAAAAAAATAGATTGTCAAGATTATTCTTGTCACTCTAAACCACAAATGGGATTGTTTTGCTTGTTTTCTTATCATAGCAATGAATTTACTCCATGTGGTTTGCAGTGTATCTCTTTTTTTTTTTTTTTTTGGCCACCCTGTGGCATATGGATCAGATCCAAGCAACAGTTGTGTCCAATGCTGCAACTGTAGCAACACTGCTCCTTTAAGCCACAGAAGGGGGCCAGGGATCAAACCTGCATCCTGGCGCTGCAGAGACAACACCAACTCCATTGCACCACAGCGGGAATTCCTGTGTCTCCTTTTTAAACCTATTTATTTCTATACCAAAACAGAATTCCTCATAAAATTAAATATAGAATTCCCATAAGACCCATCAATTCCATTCCTAGGTAAATGCCCATCAAATTAAAAATAGGGATGCCAACATGTATACCACATTCACAGCAATAGCCAAAATGTGGAAACAACCCAAGTGTCCATCAACAAATGAATGGATGAGCAAAATATGAAATATGCATGCAATTGGGTAAAATTCTGACACAGGCAACAACATGGATGGACCTTGAAAACAACATGCTGAGTGAAATAAGCCAGATATAATAGGACAGTGGTGAGTGATCCCACTTATATGAAATACCTAGAATAGGCAAATTCTTAAGAGACAAAAAGTGGACTGCAGGTTAACAGAGGCTGGGGTTGTTACTTAATTGGTACAGAGTTTCTGTTTGGGTGATGCAAATGCTTGGAATTAGGCAGTGGTGATGGTTACGCAACACTGCGCATATAATGAATACCATTGAATTACACACTTTCAAATGGTTAAAGTAATAAATGTTATGTGTATTTTAGACATGATTATTTTCTAAATCAGACTTTATACTAGTATGATAGTGTTTGGGTACTAAAGCAAAGATAAATCTTATTGGCTTGAATTTAAAGTCTTCGTGGAGTTCCCTGGTGGCTCAGCAAGTTAAGGATCTGGCGTTGTCACTGCTGTGGCTCAGGTCGCCTATTTAAATTTGAAAAGAATTGTCTGTTACAGCTCTGATAGCCAAGGATCAGTATTTATTGAGAGCGTGCCATATACCAGGCTGCCTGCTACACATTTTATCGGCATGACCTCATTTAATCCTCACAAGGATTGCGTGAGGCTGGTATAATTATCCTCATCTGAGAGAGAGGTTATCAGAGGTTTAGAAGGCTCAGTGACTTGTTCACACACAGCAGGTGAGTAGGAGTGGGATTTGGACCTAGGTCTGAGGGACCCCCGAACCCCGGCTCCCAGCTGCTGCTCAGTCCCATAGCAGAAAGAACGTCAGAGCCAAACTACCACAGAGCTTTCTCCCTGGAAAAACTATTAGCCTGGAAAATAAGACCTGCGTCCAGCCAGGAGCCAGCTCTGCTGTGCGTTCTTATTCTACCTGGTGACGATGCTGCAGCCCCTTCAGGGCTAAAGGGCTGAAAGACACAGGCGCAAAACAGGACAGACTTTGCTGGCTCCCGCAAAGTCAGGTCATCTTCAGAGTAAGTTTCATCATTTTGCCCTAAACTAATTGAAATCTCCCCAAATTAGATACATCCTTATTTCAATGTAATTAAAATATGTATGAGAACACAGGATTATTTTTAGATTAGGTTTCCTCCTATTCGCACATCACTAATACAATCAAGAATTGCTCGCCTGAGATTCCAGGCTCCGAAGCAGACACAGCTAACTCAGCTTTGCAATGAAGATTCACTGGCCTTCAAATAGTCTCTTAAGTCTGTTTTAACCATGAGTCTTCTGTCCCCCTTTATCGCAACATTAATTAGGATCCTTAACAAGATTCGCATTGGGCTTATCTGTGTTGCCAGTGACCCTCAGCAAGAGAAGGAGGAAAAAAAGCAAGAAAAGGAAATAACAGTACAACCGAGCCTTGGCTTGCCTGTGGGCTATTGCAAAACCATGGCATATTTGCATTCGTTGGCCAAAACCATTGAAAATCAACCTAGGAATTAGCTAACAGCAACAAAAATAAATCATCGGAACATCCGTACAGTGACACAATGTAGATATTAAGAATGAGTCAGATCGCTGGAGTTCCCGCTGTGGCCCAGTGGGTTAAGAGTCTGACCTCTGCACAGCACAGGAACTTTCATATGCCGTGGGTATGGCCAAAAAAAAAAAAGAAAAGAAAAGAAAAGAATGAGTCAGGTCTCTTAACAGAGCAAAGCATCATGCAAATCAATGGACGAAGCTTTGGAAGTTGAAGCCAAGTTGAGCCATCATCCTTGCAGACATGGAGAGAGATCCGAAAATAGAAATAAGGTCCTTAAACAGGAAGCAACCAATGCCATGACAAACAGCCTGGAGACAAAAATTGCAAGGACTTTATAGAGGAGCAGTTGAGGTACAAAGAGCACGAATCTAAAGCCAGGGCCCTATTTCTCAACACCATGAGGACTGAAGCTCCTCGCCGCGGCTCCGCGAGGAGGAACTGACCACAATAATCAGAACTCCGCTGACCAGCATTTGTATTCTGTTACATTTATCTGTGCTTAAAATACTAAACACACACATAGACCTCATTTCTTAGGATTCATATGTTCTCTTTTTTTTCTGTAAAGCCCAAAATTTATAGGGCCTTTGGTAATAACTCTACATAGCAATTTCTGCCCTGATTACTAACTACCAATAGCCAAAATCCGTTACCTGCTGTGGGTAACACCCAATAAGCAGTGTTGTGTTAGTTAGTTATGGCCACATAACAAATTAACACAAACCTAGGAGTTCCCTTGTGGTGCAGCAGGTTAAGGACTGGCATTGTCACTGCAGCGGCCTGGGTCAATGCTCCGCACTTCAGTCCCTGGTATGAGAGAGAACTTCCACCTGCCACAGGCACAGCCAAAAAAGGGGTAGTCTTTTGGGGGTTTTGTTTTTTGGTTGTGCCCATGGCATGTGGATGTTCCCAGGGGCCAGGGAATGACCCAGTGCCCCAGCTGTGACCTGAGCTGCTGCAGTGACAGCACTGGATCCTTAATCCATTGTACCACAGAGGAGCTCCGAAAAGTGTGGTCTTTATTCCAGGGACACCAAGGGACCACAGAAGTATTTTCAGCAAGTATTTCCCTCAAGGCCCTGGAGAAAATGGATTAGAGAAATGAGAGGCAAGACCAACTGGGAGCTAATTAAAGTGCTCCAGGTGAGCTATGTCAGGTCTGGGCAGTGACATTTACCTGCAACTCTGAGCCGCCCACCTATACCATCTGTCCATTTCATTCCTGTCTAATTATAAGTTCAGATAGTTCCAGCATCTAATATAATAGATCATATGTCTTAAAGATATACATTTGATATATAGTTTATGTTTGCCATCATATACACACAACATAAAGCAGCTTGCTTTAAATTACATTTACTTATTACATGGCTATGAAATTATATAAAGCATTGATTTTGCTTATAAACTCCACAAATTCCCTCCTACAGCTTCTTCCTGGACTTGTTTTTAGTCTATCACTTGAATATATTATTCTGGGCCAACCGTCCTCCTTTTCTAACTTTGCTTAACCCTTAGCAGAAACCAAAATCACTGAGCAAATCATGTCCCTGATTCTCTAGAACCTTGACTGATGGCTGAGCTATGGTTCAGGAGCTATAGGGATACATGCAGTGGGAGAGGGGAAGGGGAGGGGCCCAGACATCTCTAGGAATCTGATGATGGTGCACCCCTAATGGAGTACCGGCACCCCTAAGCGAGCTTGTGGTCTCACGAGATGGGAAATAGCTTTGGGGTACCAGCCTGAATCAACAGGGTCATATGAACCAGCTGGAAACCATCACCTGGATGAGGTCATAGTGGTCACGGGTACTCTGGCCCCTGAAATGAGGGCTCCGTCTGACTTGAGGCAGTCGCTCATCTCTTTGAACTTGAGCTTCTCAAGATGAGAGTGGTAATGAAGACACTTACCCCCTGGAAGCGATGTCCTGATGTGCTGGCCATCTGCTTGGAAATCTGTGTTGGCTCATGTTCATGATCAAGGCAAATGTAACCTGTCCTTTCAGCTGACTCTGCCTGATGTTGCTTTTACAGCTATGACTGGTAGTTTAGTTTACTCTTCAATTGCTTTATTTAAACTCGAATCTAGTTATATAAACACACCTCAGCACAATTTATAGGCTGGTGATTCTTTCTATCATGGCTGGCTTGTTTTTCTTCTTGAAACAAACTCTTGAGTCTAGACTTTGTCAGGTTGATACATGAGTTTGGGGACTGTTTATACCGAAACCATATACACATTCCAGACACGTGCCTTGTTACTGATCTGAAATAAAGATGATGAGCCTTTGACTTGTAAAGAGACACTCAAGAAGTCGTTTGAAGTGCACACGCTCATCTATTGCTAAAAAGAGGCACACAAAGCTTCTTCAAAACTTGCTTCGCTGCTTTGGGAGAGGTGGCTGTTAGGGAGCAACTTCAGATCAATATGGGAAAGAACCCATAATTCAAACACTTTCGCAATGAAAAGGGCTAGAGAATCTCTTCCTAGTGATTTCCCTCACGGAGGAAGTTCTCAAATGGAACTGATCGGGCATCTTCCGGAAATGGCAGAAAAGGGTTCCATCAACCAACAGGAAAGAAGATGGATTTGGAGGTGACCTCTCAATTCCAATATCCTATCTTAGATTTCTCCAATAAACCTATGCGAATGAAGATAGGATTGTATCAGTGACTTCAACCCTAAAACCAGATCTTTACAAACGGTGAATGTGGTGATCCTACCTTGGGGGGGTGGGGGTCGGGGGTGAGGATATGGGTGCAGGTGTGCCGTGGCACACTGGGTATTTTAGGCCAAATGTATAGTCCAAAGAACACATTTCTAAGCTATCCAAACACAGACAAATTGTACTCCGTAAGTCAACATCCGGTGCCTTCTCCTTTCGAGGGCTGAGAAAACAAACCTAGAAATGGCCAAGTTTACTTCGCCCTCCTGTCAGAGACCTCAGACCATTGGAGGGGGATTCCAGTAAAGGCCAGGCCTAAAGCAGAGGGAAGGGGAACTCTTGGTCCCTCAGAAGTGACTGATGTTCATGGCGCCCTGACAATCAGACTCCTGCTAAGGTGCGTGAGATGCAAATCTGTCCCTGAAGCTCACTGGTACATAGTAACTACAACAAAATCTGAAAGTCATTATCTGGTCTCTTCGGAACCTCATATGGATCAGCACATGGAGAGTGATAAAGTTCAGAAGCTGCGCCTTCTAATAAAATGTGCAACATATATAAATATGTATATAGAATTACATGTATGTATATATACATGAATACGCATATGTAAATGTATGTATATACATGAATGAGTATGTATATATATAATGTGTTATACATACGTATGTTTATGTGTGTGTGTTTATATGTATGTGTATATATATGAGTATCTATCTAATGTGTATATGTTAGATATCTCCATAGAGTGAAAATACAGAGATGCAACTGTGCTCTCATTACTTGCTATTTCTTTTATTATTAAAAAAAAATTTTTTTTGGTCTTTTTAGGGCCACACCCAGGGCAGGGGTCGAACCGAACTAGAGCTGCTGCCACAGCCACAGCAACTCAGGATCTGAGCTGCATCTGTGACCTACACCACAGCTCAAGGCAACGCTGGATCCTTCACCTGCTGAGTGAGGGCAGGGCTCGAACCTGCATCCTCATGGATACTAGTCGGGTTCGTTTCCGCTGAGCCAACATGGGGAACTCCTTATTTTTTTAATTTTTATTTATTTATTTATTTTTTGGCCATCCAGGAGTTCCTGGGCCAGGGATTGAACCTAAGCCACAGCATTGATCAAAACCACAGCAGTGACAATGCCACTGCTTTTTTTCTTTTTTTAAGGGCTGAACCCACAGTATATGGAAGTTTCCAGGCTCAGCATCCAGTCGGAGCTGCTGGCCTATGCCCAGCCACACCAGGTCCAAGCTGCGTCTGCAACCTACACCACAGCTCACAGCAATGCTGGATTCTTAACCCACTGCGCGAGGCCAAGGATTGAACCCATGTCCTCATGGATCCTAGTCAGCTTTGTTACCGCTGAGCCATTATGGGAACTGCCTCATTACTTTCTTCTTTGTACTGCCAACTCACATCTTGGCATGTGGTGGACAGATTTTGCTTTTGCCAGCCCCTATCTAGTCCTCTATTTCCATAAATAAGTCCTCCTTTTCCCTTGGGAAACCAGATATCTCTACTCTTGGGTGATTCTAGAGGGGTAACCCCAACCACAGCTCCAGCTCTGAGCTAGTGACCTAGGTCTGCTAATTACTAGGATCAGAAATATGACCTAAATTAGGTTTATGAAAGCCAATCCTAGAACTTAGAAACCTAGTGGGGTTTCTGTGGGAACAAAGTATTCGTTTTTCCACTAAGGTTGCTGAGAGGCTTGGAAGTCAGCCTGGAGCTGCCAGAGGACCACCTAGAGAGTGGCATCTTGAGGATAAAGGCAACAGAAGAGAACAGAGAGTGAAAGATGGAGAAAGAGGAGTTCCCTGGTGGCTCAGAGGGTTAAGGATCCAGTGTTGTCACTTCTATGACTCTGGTTGCTGCTGTGGCATGGGTTTGATCTCTTGCCTGAGGACTTCTGCATGCCATGGGCACAGCCAAAAAAAAAAACAAAGATGGAGAAAGGGATCATATCCTGATGGCATCCTGGATTCAATCATGAGCACAGCTGTTCAATGACTAAGCCAAAAGAAACGCTCTTTACGTTACACCCATTTGAGTTACATTTCTATCACTTGCCATCCCAGGAGACTTAACAAATCAGAGCCAAGCTACAATGATGCACTATGAAGAGTTCAGTCCTCTCTCCTGAGTGGCAAATGCCAAGGGCTCTGGCTGGGCTGCCTTGAACAGACCCAATGAGAAAGAGTCCATGTGGTGATAGCTTCAAGACTTTCTGATTCATGTCTTAAATTTTATTGTCTGAATTTCTGAGATACAGTTGCATTTTTTTAAATAGGTTTTCTTTCCAGTAAGGAAGGCTCATGAGTTTGATCTGTGTAGTGACAGTAGAGATACAAGTGGTTCAGCAAGTGACCCCCAATCTGTGAGGACAAGCTTTTTATAAGGAGCGCTGAGATGTAGTTATCTTAAAAAAAAAAAAAATGCTCGTTTTAACTGGATAGTTTTGCATTTGCTAAAGCAAAGCAGGTTTGCATGATCTCAAGTGAATTGGGCTCGAGCCTGGGCTATCCATTTCTTTATCCTGTGTTAGCTCATGTTCTTTCTTCTCAATTTCTGATGAAGTGTGGAAAGCTTAAGAAAATTATCTCATGCTAAGGTCTAGGGGAAGCCATTGGCCATATTGAACATTTGGAGGTTGGTTTCCTCTGAGGGATTGTAGGGTTTCCAAGTTCACTCTACTACATATACATATTTAATTTGCATTCAATTAGATAAAAGAGCTGGGTAGAACCTGGAGCATGTGCTATTAATTCATTAATTCAGGGGTCAGCGTGGGAAGTTATGCACAGCCACAGCCATCACCCAGATGAATGCATTTAAGTTGCTCTAATCTACAAATTGGAGCCAATATTCTGTAGTTTGAAAGATTGCAAATGTTTCCTTCACAAGATTCTTGCCACATTCAGAATTACAGTGCTAACACAGTCCCCACTTTCAAGAAGCAGGCTTTTTATTTTAAAAAAATTCTTTTTTTTTCAATTTTTTAGCTGCACCCCCAACACGTAGAAGTTCCTGGCCAGGGATTGAATCCGCACCACCGTAGTGACAACACTAGATCCTTAACCCACTGCACCACAAGAGAACCCCAGAAGCAAACTTGTTTTGTTTTGTTTTGGGTTTTGTCATTTTGGGTCTTTTCAGGGCCACACCTGTGGCATATGGAAGTTCCCAGGCTAGGGGTCAAATTGGAGCTACAGCTGCCAGCCTACACCAGAGCCACAGCAACTTGGGATTCAAGCCGCACCTGTGACCAACACCACAGCTCACGGCAATGCCAGATCCTTAACCCACTGAGTGAGGCCAGAAATCAAACCCGTGTCCTCATGTATCTAGTCAGGTTCTTGATCCGATAAACTACAGTGGGAACTCCCTAGAGGACCTTTCACTTGCTCTTCCACCCGCTGTAATCGGGTGTCTGGCCCCATCATTTGACAGAACCTACTCTCACTGAAGTCAGCTCTTCCACGCCCGTCGGCATTCCTGGCTTCTGGAACACCGCCTCTCCATCTCTCCTCCCAGCTCTCTTGCCTTAAAAGAAGGGTATTACCAGCAGTCTTAGAAAAATCACCACCTGAAAGCAGCTCTATCTTATTCTGCAAAGACTTACTACAGAAGGAAGTTTTCTTCCACTGAGCCAGAAGAAAAATATAAACAAATATTTTTGCAGGAGAAGGGAAGTCGCTTTAAAAATGCCTCTCTTCTTTAGGAGTAGAGGGGCGGGGCTCAGTTATTGTGAAAAATAGAAGGATGATGTCAGGGTCCAGCTGAGGTTTTTGGTTCTTTCTTTCTTTCTTTCTTTCTTGCTTTCTTGCTTTCTTGCTTTCTTGCTTTCTTGCTTTCTTTCTCTCTTTCACTCTCCCTTTCTCTCTTTCACTCTCCCTTTCTTTCTCTCTTTCACTCTCCCTTTCTTTCTTTCTCGCTTTCTTTCTTTCTTTCTTTCTTTCTCTTTTTCATTTACACCCACAGCATATGGAAGTTTCCGGGACCAGGAATCGAATCCCAGCTGGACTGCGACCTATACCACAGCAGCAGCAATGCCAGATCGTTAACCCACTGCTCCAGGCAAGGGAGCAAACCCAGGACTCCACAGAGACAAACCAGGTCATTAACCCACTTCAACACAACCAGAACTCCACCAGCTGAGGTTTAAAAAAAAATGTTTTTAACAATAATAATAATAATAACAGCTATAATCTATTGTCGTGCTAAATATGTGCCAAACATTACATTAATCACTTTTTGGCGTTATCTCATTCCATCTTTCCAATAATCTTTTTTTTTTTTTTTGAGGAGGGCTGCATCTGCAGTACATGGAGGTTCCCAGGCTAAGGGTCGAATTGGAGCTATAGTTGCCAGCCTACGCCACAGCCACAGCAATGCAGGATCTGAGCCAAGTCTGTGATTTACACTACAGCTCACAGCAACACCGGATCCTTAACCCACAGAGCAAGACCAGGGATGGAACCCACAGCCTCCTGGATACTAGTCAGGTTTGTTTCCACTGAGCCACAACGGGAACTCCCATCTTTTCAATAATCTTATGAGCACTGTTGTGTCTCCATTTTATAGATGAGAAGCACAAAAGTGATACCTACATACCCTGTTGTGTAAATTTTCCAGCTGTGCTGTGCAGTCAGGTGTAGATGCAAAAACAGGTAGAAGGTAAGGCCGAGTCACAGCTGTGCATCTGTCAGTTGAGAGGCAGGGAAAGGACAAGGAAATAAAAAATATAAGCATTTATTCATTGACTTCACACGGTGTGTAAATTTATCCATAACCGAAAAATTAGTTCAAAGGATGACTTTGAGGACCTAGAGGGGGGCTGTCCTGAGATCTTTCTGCTGTAATAGAAATGTTCTAGAAGCTGTTAGCCACCTTTGCTATTGTGCACTTCAAATGTGGTGAGCACAAGTAAGTAACTGAATTTTAAACCTTTGGGAACTCCAAACTTTATGGACATTTAAATAGCCAATGTGGGAGTTCCCGTCATGGCGCAGTGGTTAACGAATCTGACTAGGAACCATAAGGTTGCGGGTTCGGTCCCTGCCCTTGCTCAGTGGGTTAACCATCCTGCGTTGCCGTGAGCTGTGGTATAGGTTGCAGACACGGCTCAGATCCCACGTTGCTGTGGCTCTGGTGTAGGCTGGTGGCTACAGCTCCGATTCGACCCCTAGCCTGGGAACCTCCATATGCTGTGGGAGCGGCCCAAGAAATAGCAAAAAAAAAAAAAAAAAAAAAGACAAATAAATAAATAAATAAATAGCCAATGTGGCTCAAGGCTGCTGTATTGGACCACATAGATCTGTGGCATGCTGGAAGAGACACAGCTGGAAGGGAGCTGGGAAAATGGGTGGAAGGAAGGGACTTGAGGGGTTTGTCAGCTTGAAAGGAGCAGATTGGATGGGCGTCTGGGAGGGTGGCACCAGAGAGTGGGGCACTGCCCTTGGAGATTTTGGAAGGGCACTGCAGCTTCATGCAGTTGCAAGGTCTAAACGGCAGCCGGGGAGCACCTTACAGAGCTAGAGAGAGGCAAAGGTGACAGTCACCTTGGTGTAGAGGAGGTCAAAGAAGTGATGGGTTTGAGTGTGGACCAGGCTGTCCCCATTCAGTGGAAATCATTGAGGATGGTGGCCGAAATGGACATGGAAAGAAAAACTGGAGAAAGATCATCAAAGCCCAGTGCATATGGCACAGGGATCCCTGGGGACACAAGGAGAGGGGCAAAGCCGGTGGCAGCGCTGTGACATTGGCAGAAGGTTAAAAAAGTCACCAAGCGGATAGTGGGATGTAGGACGATGCTTTGAGTAGAATCGTGTCCCCCCCAATATTCACATGTTGAAGCACTAACACCCACCCACACTCAGTATCTCAGAATGTGACCTCATTTGAGGATGGGAGAGAATGGCCAGAGCATGAACAACTGATTGGATGTAAGCTGGAGGGAGGAAGAAGAGTCTCAGGGGGGAGTTCCCGCTGTGGTGCAGTGGTTAAGAATCTGACTGTGGTGGGTCAAGTGGCTGTGGAGGTGCAGGTTTGCTCCCCGGCCTGGCGCAGTGGGTTAAAGGATCTGGTGTTGCCACAGCTACAGCTCAGATTCAACCCCTAGCCTGGGAACTTCCATATGCCTTGTGTGCAGCCATTAAAAAAAAAAAAAAAAAAAAAGGATGGGGCCTCCATAGAGGTATTCCAGTTAAAATGTGGTCATGGGGATGGGCTCTAATCCAATATGACTAGAGTCCCTATAAAAAGGGGAAAATTAGGAGTTCCCTGGTGGCTCAATGGGTTAAGGACCTGGTGGCATCCCTGCAGCGGCTTGGGTCCCTGATGTGGTTCAGGTTCACTCCCTGGCCCAGGAACTTTCACATGCCATTAGTGTAGCCCCCAGAAAGGATTGGGGGAGGAATTTAGAGGCAGATGTACACAGAGGAAAGCCAACATGAAGAGACACAGGAAGAAAATGCTTGTCTACAAGCCAAGGGACGAGGCCTGGAGCAGATCCCTCCCTCTCAGCCCTCAGAAGAAAACAATCCTGCCAACACCTTAATCTCAGACGTTGAGATTCCAGAACTGTGACCATTTCTGCTATCATCTGTCTGCGAAACTGTGTTAAGGTAGCCCCCGCAAACCAAAACGGAGAACCCACAGAGCGGTCTTCTGCCCTCCCTGGGATTCTCTCAGAAACTGGGGCTACTCACCTGGTTAAAAGAATTAGCTTGAGGCGAGGAATCGATCTGCTTCTCACACTTTGACCTTTTCCCCTTTTTTCCTCCTGGCAAATGAAGGCTGGTTTGCAGCCAGCCAGCCGGCCAATCATTAAAGGGAGGAGGAGGGGAGCCCTCCGAGCAGCAAACCGCAGGCCTCCTTTGTTATTTGCTGCAGACTCACTCCTACTCTCAGGAGGGCTGGATGATTTGAATGCCCAAGTTGTCTTCCGGGAGGGTTGAGAGGTAAATTGGGGAGGATTTATCCATTTGCTTAAGAAGCATCCTGAATACTGGTATCTGGGCAAATGCCTCTGGTGTTTTTATTCCTGTAATCTCAGCTGCTTCACCACCTTGCAAGTGGGTGATTTTCCCTCCCCCTCTCTTCCCCCTCCCCTTTCTCCCACACCCTCACCCCCACCCCAAGTTAAGACCTGCTTTGTGTGGGTCTGGGGCAAACAAATGTAAAATGCCCAGATCTGGGATCAAACTCCTCTTTTCTGTTTGCTCTCCTCCCAGCCCTGACCTTCTCTCTTCCAACCTTTTGCATCTCCACTTTTTTTAAATTTTTTTGGCTTCGCCTATGGTATGCAAAGTTCCTGGGCCAGGGATCCCACCTACACCACAGCAGAGACATCACGAGGTCCTTAACCTACCGGGCCATCGGGGAACTCCTGTATCTCCACTTTAACAAAAGGATCCTGAGAGCTTAAAGGGCACTTTCAAATCTCAGAGGAGGACATTATAGCAGTGATGGATATTACAACTCAATTCGATCCCCTCTCGGAAGAAGCAGGAATATGTAAAATCCTGTATCAATACAGCACCAGCAAACAGATTTTAGACTGACAGATCACTGCTTAGCATCTCCTTAGACCATTATTTTTTTCATTGATTTTTCTGTAGTGAACATAACAGAGGCCATCAGGGACTTATTCGAAAAATTGATTAAAGGGAATTAAGATGCACTTGGAAGATGTGAAGTTCTGGGTAAACTGTAATCATTCTTCTCAGCTGCGGTTGCTCTTCCATATCGGCTTCTGGCCTCCGTGTCTCTCATCATTTCTCATTATCTTGCACTGAACGCAGCTGACTCTTCAATTCTGTGTTGTCTCTGTCATGGATACTATGGCTATTACGACTCTACAGCTGACGGAGTTTATTTTGCAGAAGACCTTTTTAAAAATGTTACTAGGGTATGACTGATTTACAATGTTGTGTTAGTTTCAGGCGTAGAGCAAAGTGATCGGGTTACGCATGCACGTATGCCCATTCTTTTTCAGATTCTTTTCCCGTGTAGGTTATCACAGTACGTTAAGTAGAGTCCCTGTGTTACACAGTAGGTCCTTGTTGGTCATCTGCTTCATATGTAGCGGTGTGTATGTTGATCCCAGACTCCTAACTTATCCCTCCGCTCCACGTTCCCCTTTGGTTACCATAAGTTTGTTTTCGAAATCTGTGGGTCTGTTTCTGCTTTGTAAATAACTTCTTTTGCATCTTTTTTTTTTTTTTAAGATTCTACATATAAGTGATATCATATACTATTTATGTGTCTCCCTGGCTCTCTTCCCTTATTTATTTATGTATTTATTTATTTGACTGCGGCATGCAAAAGTTCCCAGGCTGGGGGTCAAACCTGCATCACAGCAGGGACCCTAGGCGCTGCAGTGGCAATGCAGGATCCTTAATCTGCCAAGCCGCAAGGGAATTTCCTGACTTACTTCACTCATTGGGATAAACTCTGGGTCCCTCCATGTTGCTGCCAAGGACATTGCGGAAGGCTTATATATAGCCACTGTGGGAGGAACTCTGCTTCGATTGAATTCTTTGCAGGATGAAGCAGGGCATGGATAGATTATGTAGATGGATGGAGATACATGCTGTAATGCCTGGCGCAAGGATTTTTTTTTTTTTTTTTTAAATGGCAATGCCAATTAAATAGCGTTCAGAGACCAGAAGGAGGCGCTGTCACGTCCTGCTGCAACAGCAGAGGCCACCAGGAAAAAAAGGTTCCTCTTCTTTCCTGGCAAGGCCTCAGTCCATGGCTTACTACAGCGCTGCCCGCTTCCTCTTCCTCTCTATAAGAGTCTTCTCCTTCTCTTGCCTTTGGGGCCTTGCCGGTGGTTTACCTTGGCTGCAGACCCCAAATTGCAACTGTCTGCTGAGCCCAAATAAACCCATCTTTGCTGGAGAAATATCGGGCCATCCATTTGTTTCAGGTCAACAATATAAAAAGATCAGTATAGACCAGGGCTCAGCAAACTATTTCTGTAAATGTAGCTTTTGCAAGCCACATACTCGTTGGCGTGTTCTTTGTTCTTATTACAACTCTTAGGAATGTAATTACCATTCTGAGCTCTCGGTCTGTTCAAAAACAGGTCGCAGGCCACAGTGGGCCAACCCTGATATGGGCCACCCAGATGAAAAAGTTTATCTGTAGTTGGAGTTTCAAAGAAAATGTTACCAAGGATGACAGTGTGCGGTAAATAGGAAAATGGAAATATTTAAAATGTGATGCATAATAATAACTAGGAATAATCTGATTTGAGCATCTTAGGGCCAACATTTTTAGCAAAATCTTTAAATATGAAATGCTTACTATTTAGATATTCGAATGTTACTTTTAGCCCGGGGCGGGGGGAAGAGACCTTTCACTTGGCTTTGCTTATATCAAATGGGAATTTTAGGAGTTCCCGTCGTGGCGCAGTGGTTAACGAATCCGACTAGGAACCATGAGGTTGTGGGTTCGGTCCCTGCCCTTGCTCAGTGGGTTAACGATCCGGCGTTGCCGTGAGCTGTGGTGTAGGTTGCAGACGAGGCTCGGATCCTGCGTTGCTGTGGCTCTGGCGTAGGCCGGTGGCTACAGCTCCGATTCGACCCCTAGCCTGGGAACCTCCATATGCCGTGGGTGCGGCCCAAAGAAATAGCAAAAAGACAAAAAAAAAAAAAAAAAAAAAATCAAATGGGAATTTTACTTTCCTGTTTTCTTTCTTTCTTTCTTTCTTTTTTTTTTTTTTTTTTTTTTTGTCTTTTGTCTTTTGTCTTTTTGAGGGCTGCACACATGGAGGTTTCCAGGCTAGAGGTCTAATCAGAGCTGCAGCTGCGGGCCATAGCAACGCCAGATCTGAGCGACCTACACTGAAGCTCACAGCAACGCTGGATCCTTAACCCACTGAGTGAGGCCAGGGATCAAACCTGCAAACTCATGGTTCCTACTCGGATTCGTTTCCACTGCACCACAATGGGACCTCCCTCCTGTTTTCAAATCTTTTTGTCATTTTCAAAGAGAAAAATGTTGTTTCTCACTCTAATTTCCTCTGTAATAGACCGAATTGAGTAGATATCGGACTGTGTTTCATCAGAATTTCTTAGTTCAAAGCAGAAAACCTGAAAGCCCAACAGTCGCAAGGAGATGTGGGTTCTAACCAGACAATTACCGGCCTTGTGAACTTGAGTGAGAAACTTGATCTCTTAGGGTCTCAGCTTCTCTCTCAAGAGTGTGTGAGGGTCAGATTAAATCATATGCAAAAGGCCTTTCAGAATGGTAAACGCTCGCATACACTCAAAATGATTTCCAAAAGGCTGTTCAAACCTAAAGGAAATATTCATCAATTTTCATCCATATATCCATTCTTTAACAAAGACGTACGAAGACTTATGCCACAATTGCACTGGCAGGAATACGGAGTTGGCCCTGCCCTTAGAGGGTTTATAGCCTCAGGAATGATTGCAATCATGGCTCAAAGAGAAAGGAAGGCAGTGCTGGGGCCGAATACCTGGTTCTATTGATTTTTTTTTTTTTTTTCCTTTTTCAGGGCCACACCTGGGGCATATGGAAGTTCCCAGGCTAGGGGTCGAATCAGAGCTGCAGCTGCCGGCCTAAACCACAGCCACAGTAACAAGGGATCTGGGCTGTCTGCAACTTACACCACAGTTCACTGCTACACCAGATCCTTAACCCACTGATCAAGGCCAGGGATTGAACCTGCACCCTCATGGATTCTAGTTGAGATTGTAACCTACTGAGCCACATCAGGAACTCCAAATACGTGGTTTTAGATGTTGTGTTTTCCTTTAGGGATTTTGAATCTTCTTCCATTAAATAAGGTCAAAACATATCCATAACATTGGCATAGAGTGCCTAGTGAGTGGCTAGTAACATATTTAATATGCAACATTCAAAAGATACAAAAGAATCTGCAGTCAGAATGCACTGTGGGGAGAGAGAGGAGGGTAGACTGGGAGTTTGGGGTTAGTAGATGCAAACTATTACATTTAGAGTGGATAAACAAGGAGTTCCCATTGTGATGCAGTGGCAACGAATCCAACTAGTATCCATGAGGATTCGGGTTTGATCCCTGGCCTTGATCAGTGGGTCAGAGATCTGGCATTGCTGTGAGCTGTGGTGTAGGTTGCAGATGCGGCTCAGATCCCAAGTTGCTGTGGCTGTGGTGTAGACCCACAGCTGCAGCTCCTATTGGACCCCTAGCCTGGGAACTTCCATGTGCGGGCACAGACCTAAAAAGCCGGAAAAAAAAAAAAAAGGAAAAGAAAAAGAAAAAGAATGGATAAGCAATGAGGTCCTAGAATACAACACCACAGTGAACTGTGTCTAATCTCTTGGGCTGAAACATGATGAGAGATAATATGAGAAAAAGAATGTATGTATGGGAATTCCCGTCGTGGCACAGTGGTTAACGAATCCAACTAGGAACCATGAGGTTGCTGGTTCGATCGATCCCTGGCCTTGCTCAGTGGGCTAAGGATCCCGAGTTGCCGTGAGCTGCAGTGTAGGCTGGCGGCTACAGCTCCAATTAGACCCCTAGCCTGGGAACCTCTATATGCTGCAGGTGTAGCCCTAGAAAAGGCAAACAAAAAAAAAAGATTGTATGTATGACTGGGTCACTTTGCTGTACAGCAGAAATTAGCACAATGTTGTAAATCAACTATAATTTAATTAAAAAGATACAAAAGAATCTGCAGTCAAAATGCACTGTTCTGGGTCACTGCAGTCAAAATTCACTATTAATTTCTTTTTTTTTTTTTTTCTTTTTAGGACTGCGCCCATGGCATATAGAAGTTCCCAGGCTAGGGGTTGAATTGGAACTACAGCTGCCAGCTACACCACAGCCACAGCAACACAGGCTCCAAGCTGCATCTCTGTGACCTACATCATAGCTCACGGCAATGCCGGATCCTTAACCCACTGAATGAGGCCAGGGATTGAACCCACATTCTCATGGATCCTAGTTCATTAACTGCTGAGCCACAAAGGGAATTCCAACATTCACAATTCAAAGAGGGTGCACCGCCCCCCCCCCCAATTCCTGTCCACCTGGAACCTCTGTCTGTGACCTTTTTTATTTTTTCTTTAGGGCCACACCCACGAATTATGGAAGTTCCCAGGCTAGGGATCTAATTGGAGCTGTGGCTGCCAGCCCACACCACAGCCACAGCAATGCTAGATCCGAGCCGTATTTGTGACCTACACCAAAGCTCATGGTAAAGCCAGATCCTTAACCCACTTAGCAAGGCCAAAGATCAAAACGCACATCCTCATGGACATTAGTTGGGTTCATAACTTGCTGAGCCACAACGGGAACTCCTCTTGGTGACCTTATTTGGAAGTAAGCTCTTTGCAGATATAACTAAGTTAGGGTGGGGCTATACTGATGAGGGTGGTATCTCATCCAATATGACTGGTGTCTTTATAAGAAGAGGGAAGCTTGGGAGTTCCCATTGTGGCTCAGTGGTTAATGAATCTGACTAGAAACCATGAGGTTGAGGGTTCGATCCCTGGCCTTGCTCAGTGGGTTAAGGATCTGGCGTTGCCATGAGCTGTGGTGTAGGTTGCAGACGCAGCTTAGATCCCGTGTAGCTGTGGCTCTGGCTTAGGCCGGTGGCTGCAGCTCCGATTCCACCCCTAGCCTGAGAACCTCCATATGCTGCGGGAGCGGCCCAAGAAATGGCAAAAAGACAAAAAAAAAAAAAAAAAAAGAAGAAGAGAGAAGTTTGGACACAGACACACAGGGAGAACACCACATGACAACGAAGGCAAAGACTGGGTTGTGTGATGCATCTGCAGGCCCAGGAGAGGCCAGCAACCAGAGCTGGGAAGAGGAAGAGAAGGATCTTCCCTTAAAACCTTCAGGGAGCTGCTGGCCCTCCTGACGTGCTGATTGCCAGAGGCCAGAAAGCTGAAATCCAGGTATGGCAGGTCACACTCTCTCCGAAGGCTCTTGGGGAGACTCCTCGTCCAGCTTCTGTGCTGCCCACCATCCTCCCTCTTCCTTGGCTTAGTGGTAATTCCAGTCTCTGCCTTTGCTGTCACGTGATGCTCTCCCTGTGTGTCTGTCTCTCTCTTCTCCTTCTTATAAGGAACCGCACTCCTCCGGTATGACATCATCTCAACCAGTTATAGCAACAACCACCCTATTTCCAAATAAGGGTACATTCTGCGGCTGCAGGAAGGAATGACTTCGGAGGTGACACTCTTTAACCCAGTACAGGTGGCCACTATCACATGGAAGGAAAAAAGTAGACTGTGTAGCATGAGAACCAGTGTCAACACGGGACAGTGGGGAGCTCCCCCATGGAAGGGGAGGAAGGAGGATGTGGAGCCCACCCAGAGACCTGAAGAGGGGTGGTCAGAGAGCTGGGAGGAGAGACGGAGAGGCGGTGTTCCAGAAACCAGGAATGCCGACGGACGTGGAAGAGCTGACTTCAGTGAGAGCAGGTTCTGTCAAATGATGGGGCCAGACACCCGACTACAGCGGGTGGAAGAGCAAGTGAAAGGTCTTCTAGGGAGTTCCCACTGTAATTTATTGAGTCAAGAACTCGGCTAGTATCCATGAGGACACAGGTTCGATGCCTGGCTTTGCTCAGTGGGTTAAGGATACGGTGTTGCTGTAGCTGCCACAGGTTTCGGCTCTAAAAAGCAAAACACATACACACACACACACACACAAATAAATAAGTGGTATTCTAGTTCCACATGTGTATGTGGGGTTGATATCCTGTCATGTGTTTTTTATGAAATTGTTTCCATAATCTGGTGCTAAATGTGCTTGCAAGGGAGGGTTTCAGGGCTGTCCAGGGTGTTTCTCTGGCTGGAAGGTCAAGTGAAACCTGGTACCTCCTCTTCCCTGCACCTCCTGCCCAGAGAGCAATCTGGACTCTTAATACCTTGGGTATCACAAACACCAGGCCTATAAATGTGACCGAGGCAGAAAATGCTAGAGGCAAGAAAAAGTGCACTTGATCAAGCCTTTGATGTGATAGGCGGAACTTCTACCCCTGAGCTACCCATGTGACTTAGGAAGTATTGAATCAAGCTCCCTTAATTCTGTACTTATGTGCAAAAAAAAAAAAAAAAAATTTTTTTTTTTGCAATTTACATAACACATACTGAATTTTCACATCTTATTAGAATCTCAACACACATTTATTAATTCCTAGTATTATCTTCATATTAAAGTTGAAAAATGGAAGCGCCACAAATTATGTTACATTGCCCCAAATCAAATGTCAGACTGATGGGGAAACTGCGATAAGAGCCTAGGTCCTGATCTGGTGTTGCTGCAGCTGTGGCGTAGGTCGCCCCTGTGGCTTAGACCCTGGCCCAGGAAATCCATATACTGTGGGGAAACCAAAAACGACAAAAAAAAAAAAAAAAAAAAAAAAGAGAGAGAGAGAGAGCGAGCTGAGGTCTTCCAACTCAACCTGCATTCTTGAAATAGCCAGGGTTGTTCAGTGGTAGCTCCGGGATCGTGGGTAAAGCAGCGCAGAGTCCCAGCTCCATCCCTGAACCGAAGGCCTCCCCTCCCCCGCCCTCCTCCTTTCCTTCTTTTCATGGAACTGGTATTTAAGGAGTGGCTGTCACATGCCAGCCCTGTGGAAGCTGGAGACACAGTGGTGGGCAAGCCGGGCCTATTTATCCCGCCTCGGGGATGTCAGGACGCCCGAAGATGGGCAGGAAGCCAATAACTAGAGCACTGCGTGCTCGGGATGGCCACCAGGTGAGCACAGGGGACCAAGAGGACACCCAGGCAGTGCAGCCAACCCAGACCTGGATGGGCAGACAGGGCTTCCATGAGAAGTAACATCTGGGCTGAAGGGTAAACAGGGAAGTGGGACAGCCTTAGACAAACACACACACACACACACACACACACACACACACACACACACCCCCTCAGGAGGAGCAGGCAGAATCCCCATGAATTCCTCACCAGCCTCTTCCTCTGGCAGCGCCTCTCCTGGGCACGGGTCCCACCAGCCCTCGCTTAACCAGGATGCTTTCGGAGAAGCAGAGGCCCAGGTCTGCAGTACCTGTTCGACTCCAATTTAATCCTCACCTCTCGCTGATGAGAAGGGCCCCCACCTTGTTCAGAGCTGTATCCTCAAGGCCCAGCAGGGGGCCTGGCAGAGATGGCACTCAAATCCCCTGCAGGGGGGATGAATCAGACTCGCGCCCGCTCCCCGAACAACTGGCCGCTCTGCTGAGGGAGGACCAGAGCCTGGGGTAGGAAGAAGCTCCCGCATCACAAGGATCTTTTTTTGGTTTGTTTTATTTTGTTTGCTTTGGCTGCGCCCACGGCATAGAAAAGTTCCCAGGCCAGGGACTGAACCTGAGCCACAGCAGCAACCCAAGCCTCTATGGTAACAATGCCAAATCCATAACCCACTGTGCCACGAGGGAACCCCACATCACAGTCAGAAATCCACTCTGCAAATGCTCAGGGTTATCTGTCCTTGGTCACCTGCCCTCTCACCTGGCACTTGGTGAATATGCCTCCCAAACTGGAAAGTTCCTCCCTAGCTGGAGAGATTCAGGTTGAATTAAACCCAATCCACAGTAAATGGGGCCACTTGGGCAAAGTCCACTCAAACAGCCATACTTCCTACTGTGCTCACTCACTAAATGGAGCTCCTGCTGTCAAAATTGTTCTGGCCCTGTGCATGGAAGAAACGTACATGAAGCACTGCTACAAGGGACTCCTTTTTTTTTTTTTTTTTTTTTTTTTTTTTTCTTTGTAGGGCCATACCTGTGGTATGTGGAAGTTCCCAGTCTAGGGGTTGAATCGGAGCCAGAGATGGGGTCCACGCCACAGCTGCAGCAGTACGGGATCTGGGCTACCTCTGTGACCTACACTGCAGCTTGCGGCAATGCTGAATCCTTAACCCACTGATCAAGGCCAGGGATCAAACCCACATCCTCACAGACACTGTCAGGCTCTGAACCTGTTGAGCCACAATGGAAACTCCTCAACCAGTCACTCTTGATGGACAGTTGGAAGCAGGTGATATCAAGGGCCCCCCAAAGTATTTTTAATCGAGGTTCTCTTAATCTTTGGAAAAATCTTACACGAAGAGGGCCCTCTTCCTCGCATTGCTCATCCCACGATGCCCAGCCTCTCCTGCTGTATTTTATTTATTTTGTCCCAAGTTGAGTGCCGAAATTTCTCTGGTGGGGACGAAACTTGACAGTGGCTGTTGTCCAAGCCCAAAGCTGTTTCCAGCTGGCCCCAACCCTCCAGCTGCTTCTCTGCAACAGCCGGACAGAGATGGGGCGTGACCCACACACTGCACTGAGGTTTCCTAACAACCCTGACTGTCCCTGTCACACGTCTGGGACTCTGCCATAAGCATCCCCAGTGAGAGACGTAGCACCTGGACCATTCCATCTATTGGTGGTAAATTGTGTTTTGTTTTGTTTTGTTTCTTCGACTGTGCCCACAGCACACGGATGTTCCCAGGGTTGGGATTGAACTTGCGCCACACAGCAACCCCAGCCACAGCAGTGACAACACTGGATCCTTAACCTGCCACAAAGGAATTCCAATTGGTAGTAATATTTACTGAGCACTTACTCTGTGCTGGGCATGGTTATTCATCTCCATCTTACCGATGCAGAAACTGAAGCATGGAGAGTGTAACTTGTCTGGAAGATGCAGGATGCAGCCCTGACCGCCCTCGGCACCAGAGGCTCTGTGCTTCGCTGCAGTGAGATGGCTTTTGTCCAAGTCTTACCTTTTTTGTTGTTGTGGCCATTCTATTTAGCCAACATGCAAAAGAATGTTTCACACTCGAAAGATGTCTCAAGTGACTGCGTTAACTGTCTTTAGTCTGGAAATGAAAGCTGGAGAAATTCTAATTGAGATAGAGGCTGCACAGAAATTCCTCCTTTAAAAGGCAAATGTGTTTAGGAGTTCCTGCTGTGGCTCAGTAAGTTAAGAAACTGACATGAGGATGTGGGTTCAATTCCTGGCCTCGCTCAGTGGGTTAAGGACCCGGTGTTGCTGTGGCTGTGGTGTAGGCCGGCAGCTGCAGCTCCAATTTGACCCATAGCCTGGGAACTCCAATTTGAACCCATATACCGCAGGTGCGACCCTAAAAAGCACACACACACACCCCGCCAAAAAAAGTACATGTGTTTAGAGGAGTGACTTTGCCTGGAGAGGGAGCTGGGTGAGGACAGGGACCCTCTTTACCTGTGCGCCCAGCACGCATCAGCATACCTGGCAGTATGTGCCCAAGTTGAAAATGAATTTGCAGGACTAATATACAGTCTTATGTACTTGGTTTTCTGAGACAAACTTTGGTTGAGGGGTTATCTGGGCCTCCTACTAAACAAGGTAGGCCCTAAATGTAGTCAAGAGCAAAGTCTAGTCTCTGCCGCAGAGGCAGCGCCAGCCACGGTGGGGTATGGAGAGCACCGCACCACGGGAGCACGTGGTGGGCACCCTCGCCCACTCTTGCATGGGGGGAGCAGGTGGTCTGGGAAGGTTTCACAAGGAGGTAGCATTTGCCCAGAGGCTGGAAGGAGGAGACTCTGCTGTGTGAAGATGGCAGAAAGCAGCAAGATCAAGGCCCCGCAGGTAAAACTGAGAGGCAGAGTGAGGAATTTCGAGCAGCACAGGGGCCTGGGGTCCTTCGTAGTAGGGAATGCTGGGGTCCCTGGAGGGGCGTCTTCAGAGGATGCAGGAGGGGTGAAGGAGGGCCCAGATCACAGAGGGCTTGTATGCATCAGCTTGGCCAGGTCTCACCTATTTCTCAGAATAATTATTAGTCAGGTCCCCCTCTAAAACTAAAATATCCCAATTTGGACAAACAATTATATGATATGACAGACATCCTTGTTACATAATATAGACGAAGGGTTTAGCCTTTATCCACCCAGGTGCATCGGAAATGAAGAGAAGAGGACAGACTTGAGAAACATTCAGGTGTGAAGTTCCCTGGTGGCCCATTAGGACCCTCACTGCTGTGGCACGGGTTCGACCCGTGAGTCTGGGAAGTTTTGCATGCCTCGTGCACAGCCATAACATGAACCGGAAAAAAAAAAAAAAAAAGAAAGAAACATAAAGATGATAAAATAAATAGGATTTCAGTTAGATCTGGGGGAGGGGAGAACGAGGCAGCCAGCCGAGGCCACGTGGAGCTGATGCCCTGCTGTCAGGGGGTCTCCAGCACCAATCACTTGGGTGCTACTTCATTTTAATAAATGCAGATGCACCTTAACCCAGACCCCCTTAGTCGGAGTCTCCAGAAAACTTTAGGGTTAACAAGCTGCCTGGATGGTTTTGGTTTTGTTTTTGCTTTTTTAATTTATTTTATTGAAGCAGAGTTGATTTGCACTGCCGTGTTCGTTTCTGGTATACAGCAAAGTGGGTTCATTTTTTTACATATGCATACGTATTCTTTTTCCTATTCTTTGCCCAGGCAGTTTTCCTGCAGCTGAAGTATGGAAGCCTTGAGGGAAGGGGGAAGGGGAGCTGGTGGGCTCCGGGGAGGTGACTGTGCTGGGTATCCGGGCAGAAGTGGACCTGAGCCTCGGAGGGCTTGGAGAGCTCGTAAAGTAAAAGCCATAAAGAACTAAACACCACCTGCACAAGGCACCTCGGCTGCCCTCACACTGCTTGTCTCGCCCTGAGCAGGGGAGGACAACAGGAAGAAGGAAAGCAGGGACAGCCAGGGAGCATAGGGCCAGGAAGTGAAAAGCCAGGAGTGTCACCTGATGCAGGATGTCCCCTCACATTCCTGTCGGTCCCGGGCCTTCTGCATCCTGTACAGGCCAGGCACAGACACCTGGCCGCTGCCCATCCTCTGCCCTCTGAGAGCCTGAGACCGAGCTGCACATAGGGCCCATGCCTCTGGGTTCCTCTAAAGGCTCATTTTGAGGCGAGAGCAGGATTTAGGAAAAAAGAAAAAGTAAAGCCAAACTCAGAATGACAGGCAGACCTCTGGGAGACTGCGGGTTCAGTTCCAGACCACGGCAATAAGCAAATGTTACAGCAAAGGGAATTCTTTTCTTGTCCCGGTGCATGTACGAGTTATATTACACTGTACTGTCATCTATTAAGTGTGCACTAACATCATGTCTAAAACACAATGGACATGCCTTCCTGAAAAAATACTTTATTCCCCGCAAATGCGAAACCAACATCTGAGCCTTCCATGAATCATAATGGTTACCCCAAAGATCGCTGGTCACAGATCACCATGACACATGTAATAATTATGAAAAAGGGTGAAATATTGTGAGAATGACCAGCTTGTGACTCAGAGACACAAAGGGAGCAAATGCCGTCGGGAAAGTAGACTTGCTCAAATGGGCTTGCTGGAGATCTTCAATGAGCACAAAATGCAAGAAAGCAAAGCTCAGTAAGGTGAGGGGTGTATGTGTGTGTCGGGGTGGGGGGGTGCTCCTTGGGCAAGAAGGTCAGCCTGACTGTGAGGCAGCAGCCTGGGAACAACCCCTCCTGCAGGCGGAGCCCATTTGAGGAAGAGCTGGCTTCCTCCCTGGCGGGTCAGCAGGAAGAAGGCAGTTGCTGGCAGGTGCCTTTTCTGTACACTAACACTTGGCCTCAGATCACGTTCGGCTGGAGCCTGTGGCTGCTTTCACTGCTTTGGGCTCCCCGCCCCCCCCTTCTCCAACCAAAGTCTCCATCTCTCCTCAAAGGCAGAGCTCAAAGGGCCGCGAGGGTCCTGTCCTCATTCTTATCTACCAGACTTTTTTTTTTTTTTTTTTTTGCCTTTTTTCCATTTCTTGGGCCGCTCCTATGGCATATGGAGGTTCCCAGGCTAGGGGTCGAATCGGAGCTGTAGCCACCGGCCTACACCAGCGCCACAGCAATTCGGGATCCGAACTGCGTCTGTGACCTGCACCGCAGCTCACGGCAACGCCGGATCCTTAACCCACTGAGCAAGGCCAGGGATCGAACCTGCAACCTCATGGTTCCTAGTCAGATTCATTAACCACTGAGCCACGATGGGAACTCCTTATCTGCCAGACTTTTAATACTGTCTTAGGACACCACTTGTGGTTTGTGTTCAGTTGATGGCTCCCGGGGAGCAGCCTGCATTTCTCAGCAGCCTAGGAGCTGGAAACCTTCTTCCCTGCTTCTTGTCTGGGTAGTTTTGCTCCTCACTCAATTGAACAGGTAGATGTGAGAACAAATTCCAAAATTCCCCAACTGTCTTTCTCAGAGCAGGAGTACTGTCCTATGTTCCTGGCTCCGTGATCAATAGGGTGGGAGAGAAATGATATTCCCATCCATCTCTTGGAGATTTTTTTTTTTTTTTTTTTTTGCTTGCTTTTTAGGGCCACACCCACAGCATACGGAAATTCCCAGACTACAGGTCAAATTAGGGCTGCAAATGCCAGGCACAGCCACAGCCACAGCCACGCAGGATCCGAGCCGAGTCTGCAAACTACACTGCAGCTCATGGCAATGCCAGATCCCCAATCCACGGAGCAAGGCCAGGGGTCCAACCCGTATCCTCATGGATACTAGTCGGATTCATTACCACCGAGCCACAACGGGAACTTCTCTCTTGGAGATTTTCAGTGGCATGAAAAGGCTCTGGGAGGTGCTGCCGTTGTCTAATTTAGCGTCTTTTGCTTATTAGATTACTCCTGACACTAACGGCCAACTTCTGACCTCCCAGGAGCGAGAGCTCTCCTGGTGTTGGATTAACCTCTTCCCAGACCCACCTCCCTAAATCCATCCCCCACATGGCAAAATAACCCTCCTCACTCCCACCCCCACCCCCATTCGCGTGGCTGATGACAAATTTCAGGCTTTTTTTCTCCCCCGAGATGAAATGTCTTTCATTACTGATTATTAGTATTGTTTTTATTACAGATACTTTTCACTATTATTATTAGAAAGTACCTATTAATTACAGACAACATAGAAAAGCAAAAGAACCTAAAACACCCACTCTCTCACAGAAAGCCACTGCTGACAATCCCTTCCAGATTTTTCTATGTGTACATATACGTAATACATGTGCTTAGGTATTTTTTTAAGGAGCTCACACCATGATGTATTTTTACACAAGTAAATTGGTAACATCTTTTCAAATCAGTAAACACATTTCTATAATATTATTTTAATGGCTGCATAGGACTCTTTTGTATGGTCGCCCCATAATTTATTTAATTGATCCCTATGATGAGACATTCAGATTGTTTCCAACTTTCCTTTATTCCAAACAGCCCTGTGATCAACTTATTTAGGGTTAAATCCTTGCATGTTTTCTATTAATTCCTTGGGATGGACTCCCAGGAGTAGAATCATAAAGTTCCTTTTACGTGGGGCTGGCATCACCAGTGGACATCAAGAAGGGCCAGGTCCAAGGATTAGTAATGGGCAGGATTTCCCACTCACCTCTCAGGTACTCAAAAGCCCCATGAGGATTCTAACTCGTTTTCTGTGGCCACTGCAAACTTGGTGGCTTAATGCAACAGAAATGTATTCTCTCAGTTCTAGAGGCCAGAAATCCAAAATCAAGGCCAGGCTCCCTCTGAAGACTAAGGGAGAATCTGTTCCCTGTCTTTCCCAGCTTCTGGGGGGTCAGGCATTCCTTGGCTTGCAGCCACATCACTTTCTGCCTCTGTCTTCACGTGACTTTCTCCTCCTCAATCTGTGCCTGTGTCTCCTTTTCTGTCTCTTATAAGGACAGTTGTCATTGGTTTAGGGCCCACCAGATCATCCAGGATGATCTAAGCACCAGAGTCTTTTTTTTAGCCAAGCTCACAGCACATGAAAATTCACTGGGCCAGAATTGACCCTAGCCTGAGCTGAATCCATGGCAATGCTGGATCCTTAACCCACTGCACCACCAGGGAACTCCCTCCAGATTCTTAATTACATTTGCTAAGATGCTTTTTTCCAAATAAATTCAGGGAGCTCCCTGGTGATACAGTTGGTTAGGGACCCAGTGTTTTCTCTGCTATGGCATGGGTTCAATCCCTGGCCCCAGAACTTTCACATATCGCAGGCACAGCCAAAAAGAAAAAAAGTTCACATCACAGGTTCCAGGGGTTAAGGCAAGGGCTTATTTTGGTGGGTGGGGGCAGGGGGGGGAGCTGCCATTCAACCCACTGCAGTGTTCTCCCAAATGGTAAGGAGTGGTTTTCAAATTGGAATACTCACCCACACACACACACACACACACACCCACACACACACACACACACATTAGCGGTGGACTATTAAAACGCCATCTTATATAGGACCCCAACGTGTAAAGTGATGAGGTCAAGCTGTGTGGCTGAGGTAGGCAGCAGGATGGCCACGGTGCAGGGCACACCCGGGATCAAGAACACCGTGGATTGTAAGGATTCACAAACTCAAGCTCTTGCTGTCTCTTTAAGGCGGTCAGAGGAGGGAGCACCAAGTCTTCCTTGCATCTCTGGGGGAGCACTTCACACCCTCCCTCTCTGGATCTGGGTCTCAGCCTACACTGGCCCTGCCTGCTTCCCCGCAGGACAAGTCAGGCACCCAGAGAAGCTCTGCACATCATCAGCCACCCTTGTGCAAGAATCACAAGGAGGTCCTGATTTACAGTTTTTTGAAAAGCAAGCCATTCCCTATCTCAGCAAAAGTCCTCAAAGGACATTCCTGAGATTCAGTGGGAGGAAAAATGAGTTGCTTTATGAGCTCTTTCAGCATGTTTCTGAACTGTTAAATGTTACAATATGCTGCAGTGTTACAACCTTATCTATAAACTGGGCCTCAGTGTCAAACACAGGCTGTTCCTCAACTCAGAAATGATCTGGTTGCTGAAGTTCATTTGCAGGTGAGTTATTTGCAGCTCAGAATGCCTTCTTCCATCTCTCTGGGCCCGAGCTACCAAAGCTTGTTGAATCATACTGTAAACAGTACAGAACTCTAGTAGCTCCCTGACCTTGACTCTGGGCCTTACAGGTCTCCAAACTCGGCCTTACTGGGCCTGAAAGCCCGGCTGGAAGGGGAGGGAAAAACTTGCCAAGGGGTCTCCCAGGGGTTCTGCAGCCACAGCAATGACTGGGGAGGCAGCAAGGACCGGAGCATCTGGGAATGAGAGTGTTACCACGGGGGTGTCTGCAGAGGGCCACAGATAGCCAAACGTCCAGACATAAGCCTGTATGGCAGGCCTACCAGACTCTTGCTATCTGACCAATAAGGATTCAGAGATGAATGGCCATGGGCTTCGGAAAGTAGGCTAAATACCCAGAGCTGTGGTCCCAATACCACAGACTGAGTGGCTTAAAACAGCAGAGTTTTATTCTCTTACAGTTCTCAAGGCTAGAAGTTTGAGATCAAGGTCTTGGCAGAACCACACTCTCCCCTAGCTTCTCACTGTTGCCTGATACCCTTGACCTTCTTTGGCAGTCTCTGCCTCCGTTGTCAGTGGCCTTCTTCCCTCTAAGCATCTGTGTCTTCACACGGCATGCTCCTTATCTGCCTCTGTATGTCTTCTTATGTCTTCGTAAGTCATAAAGTCATTGGAATCATTTGATCCTGGTTCACCCTAATGACCTCATCTTGATTTGATAACAGCTGCAAAGAGCCTGTTTTCAAATAATGTCGCAGTCACAGGTACCAGGAGTTAAGACTTTAACACACCTTTTTGGGGGGACATAATTCAACCCATGCCAGAAGGCCTGTCATCTATCATCCTACCCATAAAAATTTCATCTACAATGGCCATGAAGCATAGCCAGGAAGCCTCAGTTTAAATATTGCCAACGACAGACAGGCAGTCCATTCTGTGTTCACGTTGCCCCAGTCATGAACAGCCTTATTCTTCAATGTGATCCAAAGTCTGTCTGTCTAGACTCTCACCCATTTTTCCCCTCTAGGGCAACGCCCATGGAATATGGATGTTTCCAGGCTAGGGGTCAAATTGCAGCTGCAGCTACTGGCCTATACCACAGCCACAGCCAGGACAGATCTGAGCTGTATCTGTGATCTAGGCGGCAGCTTGAGGCAATGCCAGATAATTACCACACTGAGCTAGGCCAGGGATCGAGCCCACATCCTCCTGGATGCTATGTCGGGTTCTTAACCCACTGAGCCACAAAAGGAATTCCTAGACTTCCACCTATTGATTCTGGTTTTCCCATATGAGTCTACATAGGATATATCTAATCGTTCTTGACAAAATCCTTTTACATGTATGAAAGTCTGCCAGTCAGCCTCCAAATATTTTCTTTTTCCTTTTATCTTTTTTTTGGGGGGGAGCTGTACCCACAGAATTCCCCAGGCCAGGGATCGAACCCACACCACAGCAGATACCCAAGCCACAGCAGTGACAACATTGAGTCCTTTACCACCAGGCCACTGGGGAACTCCTCCAAATATTTTCTGAGGCTACATCCTCCAGATCTTCATCTAACATGTTTTAGGCCTCTTGTAGGATAACAGCCATAGACATCCTTACCTGGTCATTGGTCTAGGCCTATTTTTTCTTCCTTTTTTTTTTTTTTTTTTTTTAGGGCCACACTGCAGCATATGGGAGTTTCCAGGCCAGGGGTCATATCGGAGCTGCAGCTGCCAGCCTATACCACAGTCACGGCAATGCCAGATCTGAGCAGCATCTGTGACCTATACCACAGCTCATGGCAATGCCAGATCATTAACCCACTGAGGGAGGCCAGGAGTTGCACCTGCATCCTCATGGATACAAGTTGGATTTTTAACCTACTGGGCCACAACAGGAACTCGGGTTTAGTCTCATTCTTTTCATTTATTTATTTGTTTGTTTGTTTATATTTATTGCTTTTTAGGGCCGCATCTGAGGCATATGGAAGTTCCCAGGCTAGGGGTCAAATCAGAGCTACAGTCGCCAGCGTATACCACAGCCACAGCAACACGGGATCCGAGCCTCATCTGTGACCTATACACAGCTGACGGCAACGCCAGACCCTTAACCCACCGAATGAGGCCAGGGATTGAACCCACATCCTCATGGATACTAGTCAGATTCGTTTCCATTGCGCCATGACGGGAGCTTGCCTAGGCCTGTTCTCAAGACTAGGCTCTCATGACCGAAAACACGAAACAAGTGTGGTCTGACAGGTAGAGGAGTGGGTGAGCTCATGTGTCTCCCAGGATCTGAGGACTACGCCTCTACCGAAACCCATTTATGTTGAGATTGCCGTGGTGTCCTGGTTGCTTTGGGCTTGTGTGCTCGTTTGCTTTGCGGAGAGCCGTAGAGCTTAGTGACTCAGATCAAGTTTGCAGTCAGCCAAACTCCGAGCTTTTTTCTACCAATTAAAGCTCATCTTCCTTTTATTACTGCACTGTTTCCTTTTGAACAACCTGCATTGTTGACTCTTTTTTTTTTCTTTTTGTCTTTTGTCCTTTTAGGGCCATACCCGTGGCCTATGGAGGTTCCCAGGCAAGGGGTCTAATGGGAGCTGTAGCTGCTGGCTTACGCCAGAGCCATAGCAACGCTGGATCCAAGCTGCATCTGCGACCTACACCACAGCTCACGGCAACACCAGATCCTTAAGCCACTGAGCGAGGCCAGGGATCGAACCTGCAACCTCACGGTTCCTAGTCGGATTTGTTTCCGCTGTGCCACAACAGGAACTCCTTGATTCTTATTAACGTTCCTCTTCTTGCTCCCATTTCTTCAATGCAACCCATTTAGGTTCTTGGGCATCTTGGTGTGTCATTCGTGCCTTAGTCATCCAACCCAACTCTGGGTCCTCTGCCTTCCAGCAAGGAAAGAGAAGGAGGAAAGGCAACTAATACTGATGCTCTTTACTAAGACCCTACTAAGCTAGACTAGGCAGTTGTTTCTAACTTTTGTGTTGACGTCAACACACAGAGACAAGCACACAAATATAAATGTACCGTGCGATGAATTATCATGAAGCAAATGCCTGTGAAACCAGCCATGTCAAGAAAGAGACCATTAAGCTGGGAATGTTTTAACAAGCATTTTTCTCTTTGAATCCTCAGCCTACTTGGTAATTATTATTAAACCTGGTTTACAGATGATAAAAGAGACTCAGAAAGGTGAAGCAGCCTGTCAGGCAGCCCACAGCTGGGAAGTAGTGAAGCGCAGAATGACCTCAAGCTCGGGTTTCCCACTGCTGATGCTGGACTTGAAGAGCCAGAGATGTGGCCGCCTACCCAGAGGAGGCGGGCAGAAGGGAGTGGGCCAAGCAGTCAAGGCAGAAGAGCAGGATGGGGAGAACAGCAAGATGAGGAAGCAGAAGTGCAAGATGTTGGGGAAGTGAAATCACAGCTTTTGAAAAGAAGAGCCAGGAGTTCCCATTGTAGCTCAAGGGGTTAAGAATCCAACTGGCATCCATGAGGATGTGGGTTAGATCCTGGCCTTACTGAGTGAGTTAAAGGATCTGACATTGCCACGAGCTGCTATGTAGGTCTCAGATGTGGCTTGGGTCTGGTGTTACTGTGGCTGTGGCATAAGCCCCAGCTGCAGCTCCCATTCAACCCCTAGTCCAGGGACTTCCATGTGCCACAGGTGCAGCCATACATACATAAATAAATAAAAAGAGCCAACTGGCGTTCCCTGGTGTGGCAGCAGATTAATGATCCAGTGTTGTCACTGCTTTGGCTCAGCTCACTGCTATGAGGAGGGTTTTATCCCTGGCCCAGGAACTTCCACATGCTGCAGGTGCAGCCAAAATAATAAATAAATAAGGAAACAAGTAAATAAAAGAAAAGCCCATTATCCATTGCAACCAGAGCACGGGAAGGGAGGTGAGAAGAGGTGATGGTGCTGGAGAGTTGGGTGGGGTCACTTGAATACAAGACCGTGGAGTTAGGAGTTGATAACCAAACAGCACAACCACCATGAGCTTTCAGACAAGCCTGGCAGAGGTTCTGAAGCGTGATTCCAAAAGCTAAGTGTGGAAATAAATCTAAATCACCAATCTGGTTGTGTTATTTTCCTGTTCAGAGCTGTCCGGAATGTCCTCTCTCATCTTCCCTCTCTGTCTGGTAAACTTGGTCTTGATCCTTAATTCAGCATCACTTCCCCTGTGCAGCTTTCGAGACCTTCCGAGAGTGAGTTGACCAGTCCCATTTTGGGGTCCTGGGGGTACTTCCTCTTCTTCCAGTTAGAGCACCTGTCTCATGAACAGAAAGTGGATTATCTTTCTCATTAAGAGCTCTCATGAGAGGAGAATTACGTTTCATTCATCTTTGTACTTCTGCTGATTGGCAAAGTGTCTGGAAAAGATAGACATTAAGGAGTTTCCATCGTGGTTCAGTGGTAACACACCCGACTAGCATCCATGAGGATGCTGGTTTGATCCCTGGCCTCGCTCAGTGGGTTAAGGATCCAGTGTTGCCATGAGCTATGGTGCAGGTCGCAGACGTGGCTTGGATCTGATGTTGCTGTGGCTGTGGTGTAGGCCAGCAGCTATAGCTCTGATTTGACCCCTAGCCTGGGAACTTCCATGTGCCCCAGGTGCAACCCTACAAAGCAAAAAGAAAAGAAAAGAAAAGAAAAGAAAAGAAAAGAAAAGAAAAGGAAAGGAAAGGAAAGGAAAGAAAAGGAAAGGAAAGAAAAGGAAGGAAGAAAGAAAGAAAGAAAGAAAGAAAGAAAGAAAGAAAGAAAGAAAGAAAGAAAGAAAGAAAGGAAGGAAGGAAGGAAGGAAGGAAGGAAGGAAGGAAGGAAGGAAGGAAACAACGAAATCTCCAGGAATAAGACCTCAGATCTGAATCCACTTAGTGTTCCCTCAGGTGGTTCTGACATGCAGCCATGTTTGGGAGCCACTGACATAGGCGGTACCAAGGATAATATTCTGGTGACACACGGAGGCAAGGCTGAGGGGCAAGAGTTGTCTAGACCCTAGACGTGGTCTTCAAGGAAAATGGTAGCATGAAGGAGGGCGCCCCGGAGAAGGCAGAGGGTTGAGTTGCTTTTGCACAAGCTGGGTATGAGGCGCCCACTCGCATCCAGATGAACATGTCCTTTGAGCAACTGGGAGTCGGTGTCATGCTCTCTAGAACTATCTGGTGCTTATGACCTTGGGAATCTGACCTTTTGTAGGAAAAAGATCCTGCTCCCATAATCACTGGGGGGGCAGGGAGGGTGGAGGGCGGGGTAGGGGGGTAACACTTGCTGTTACTTTCTTTAAGTGATTTAGCCAAACAATCAGTACCGGTAATCTAGAGGGAAGGTAATTACATTTGATGTGTTTGCTAGAGTACTGGAAAGAATTACTATTTGCATAGTGGCTTATTTCTCACAGTTAAATGAATGCTCTAAAAGAAATTAAAGGAAGGATATCTTTGCTAAAATATGGACTTTCAAAATTCACTCTTTTTTAAATTTTATTTTTTTTTTTAGGGCTGCATCCATGGCACATGGAGACTCCCAGGCTAGGGGTCGAATCAGAGCTATAGCTGCCAGCCTACACTACAGCCACTGCAATCTCGGCGGGATCTGAGCCGAGTCTGTGATTTACACTAGAGCTCACAGCAACGCCGGATCCTTAACCCACTGAGAGGGATCAAACCTGCGTCCTTATGGATGCTAGTCAGATTCATTAACCGCTGAGCCATGACAGGAACTCCCAAAATTCACTTTTAAACACAGTGAATGTTTCTGATTGACTTGAAATTCTGTTTTTACAAATAAATCCTGGATCCACAAATGGTTCTTAGGACCCCACCCACTCTCCCCAAAGGACAAAAACCATGTATGCAAAAACATCTGACCCAGTCAATTTTCAAGTTAATGTGAAATTAGTATTTGAATTCACATTTAGTAAATGTAACAGGTCATTGTCTTGGGGGCATAGGTATAAACCTGATTTACTGAATGACATGACATAAAGAACATAGTAATTTTACTGGTGACTATGAACCAGGCTGGGAACCCATCTGGATAATTTACATAAAAATTGGATTTTCCTTTCCTGAATTATCTTTTTATAGTGGACATCTGCACTATTGCCTGTTCAGTTCTGTGTTCCATTTGTCGACATCTATGTGGCTACTACAGGAGCTACCTTGCTTTTGTTTGTTTGTTTGTTTGTTTTGTCTTTTGTCTTTTTAGGCCCACACCCGCAGCATATGGAGGTTCCCAGGCTAGGGGTCCAATCGGAGCTGTAGTTGCTGGCCTACGCCAGAGCCACAGCAATGAGGGATCCGAGCTGCGTCTGCAACCTACACCACAGCTCATGGCAACACCGGATCCTTAACCTACTGAGAGATGCCAGGGATCAAACCCACAACCTCATGGTTCCTAGTCAGATTGGTTTCCACTTCGCCACGACAGGAACTCCCAAGAGCTGCCTTGCTTTGGGGAACTCCATCCCACTGGCCAAATTCCTTGGTCCATGGCTAGACACCCTTGACCCCATGCACTGCTGGCTATCTCCTGCAGGCTGTCTGCCCCTGAGACCCAAGGACCCCTGAAGGCAGTTCTTTCTAGTGCTAGAAAGTTTAAGGGTAAAACTGGGAAACAGACAGCATCCACGTTACCTACCACTAGGAGAAATCCTTTCCACAGAGAGGATGAAGCCCAAAGAAGAGAATAAAAGACAACCTGTCACTCTGGCCCCTTGTTCCAGCAGCTTCTGAGGCCAAAGAAGAACCCTGGCCACTCATAGTCTGATTGGTTCATTCTTCTTTCAGTCTATAATCCAAAAATTCCTTTCAGCCTGATCTAAAGGAAGATGGGTTTCCAATCTCTTGAAATCAAGAATACTAAGAGTAATAATGCACTATTTCATACATGTTCACTCTCAACTCAAGCTCTAACGTCCCTTAGAAACAAGCAGCCATAGAAGGAGTTGTCGAGATGAAATGGTCTCTGCTATGGGCTGAACTGTGTTCTCCAAAAGATATGAAGCCTAACCCCCAGTACCTTAAAATTTGACCTTCTTTGGAAATAAGGTCTTAAAGACGTCATCATGAGAGTAAAAGTGAGGTCATACTGGAGTAAAAGTAAAAATAACTATTTTTAATATTCATTTATTTTTTTCATTTTTGACCGCACAGCATGCAGCAGCTTCATGTGGGATCAAAGTTCCCACACCAGGGATCAAACCTAGGCCACATGGAGTTCCAGTTGTGGCACATAGAAATGAATCTGACTAGCATCCATGAAGACACATTGCTGTGGCTGAGGCCATCAGCTGTCACTATGATTTCACCCCTAGCCTGGGAACTTCCATAAGCCGAGGGTTAAGCCCTAAAAGGCAAAAAAGCCAAAAAACAAAAAGCACCCCAGGAGGTCCCATCGTGGCTCAGTGGTTAACGAATCCGATTAGGAACCATGAAGTTCGATCCCAAGCCTTGCTTAGCGGGCTAAGGATCCAGCGTTGCCATGAGCTGTGGTATAAGTTGCAGACGCAGCTCGGATCTGGCATTGCTGTGGCTGTGGTGTAGGCCGGCGGCTACAGCTCTGATTAGACCCCTAGCCTGGGAATCTCCATATGCTGAGGGTGCGGCCCTAAAAAGGCAAAAAACAAAAAAACACTCCAGGCCACAGTGGTGAAAGTACCACGTCCTAACCACTAGACCACTGGGGAACTCCCTAGGTCCTTAATCTAATATAATTAGTGTGTATATAAGAAGAGGCGCCGAGACATAGATACAACAGGAGAAGGTGGCCATGTGACAGCAGAGGCAGAGGGCAGAGCCAGGCATCCACAAGCCAAGGATTGCAGGTCCACCCAAGAAGAGAGAGGAGAGCAAGAACGGAGTCTCCTGTGCAGGTTTCCAAGGGAGCAGAGCCAAAATTGGGATTTCAGATCTCTAAGCTCCATCACTATGAAAAAGTAAATTTCGTTATTCAACGCCTTCCAATTTGTGTTACTTTGTTTAGTGGCCCTGGGAAAATAATAGTCTGCAAGATAATTTCTATCTAGAATTGCACTGTTTCAGTGCTACTGGGATGTTGAAAAGGGGGGAAAGTATCAAGCTCTGTCGTTTCCTACGCTCGGGAAATGAAGGGCTAAGTCAGCGGGGCTGGAGGGATCAGCAAGGGGAAAGCCAGACTGTGGGATTCTAGACTTTTCCTCTTCCTGGTAGATGTCAAGTCGTGGTTGTGGCTGGCGGGGTACTTCAAACAGTACCTGACACGGAGCAGACCCTCCAAAGAGGTCATTCTCCTAGTTATATATTATACCAGGAACAGAAGAAATACATTTGAAAGAGGTTGGCTAGAAGCTTTAGCGCCAACCCCACCCCCACTCCAGCCCCATGGTGCGCGGTCCCCTCCTTTTCTGGATTTTTGGTGGAAGTTTCAGGATGCTAAGGCTCTTTTTTTTTTTTTTTTTTTTGTCTTTTGTCCTTTTAGGGCCGTACCAGTGGCATATGGAGGTTCCCAGGCTAGGGGTTGAATTGGAGCTGCAGCCACCGGCCTACGCTAGAGCCACAGCAATGCCAGATCCAGCCAACATCTGTGACCTACACCACAGCTTGTGGCAACCCCGGATCCTTAACCCACTGAGTGAGGCCAGGGATCAAACCCACAATCTCATGGTTCCTAGTCAGATTCGTTTCCGGGCGCCACCATGGAAACTCCAAGGCCTCCTCTTAAAGAAATATTTATTCCGGATGTCTTGCTTTACCCCAAAACACAAATCCTTCTTGGTTTTTTCTGTGCTATCTCAATGAGAGGAAAGCCTCGTTGGCAATAAATAAATACAATCATCTTTGGCCTCTACAACGGCCACCCCTCCCCCCAAAGGGGACAATTCCTCACACGTTTTCCAGTCTTTTTTTTTTTTTTTTTTTTTTTTTTTTTAACGTTTTCCGGTCTTTAGAGACAGGTGAGTGTGATCACAAGTACATTTTCACACAAATACAAGGTGAGAGTACAGTGGTTTATTTGTCCTGTGAGCAAATCTTCAAATTCATGCCTTTCCACTCACTTTAATATAAGAAGTCAATTGTATTTATGCAAGATAAATCTATGTGTTTCGGGAAACTGTAAAACATTCATGCTAATGGAAAGGGAGCATGTCAGAAATATTAACCTCCAAAAAACCTGGGGGAACAGATGGATGAAGGTGCTGAAAGCTTTTACAATATTTTTACAAACTATAAAAATATTTTTTATATTTTTTCGTATTCACAGATGGAGTTTACTTACACTAGAAAACTAACAAATGCTTTCATTGTATTTTCGTAGCATCAAAACAAACAAGCAAACTAGGACATTTCTTATTCTGTGCTTGCCATTTGCTCTTTTACTCATTTAATGAATATTTAAAGAACACGAACAAAGCGTAAAACACTATGTGGTTGTAATAGGTGTAAATTTAAGGTTCTTGTTCTCACAGAGCTTAAAATCTAACTTTAAAACTCAAGACAAGATGTGGGTAGTTTGAGACAATATAGATCTTACTCGACTTACCATGAGGTTACATCCCCATGAGCCAAACATAAATTGAAAATATTGTGAAGTCAAAAATGCATTCAGGAGTTCCCACTGCGGCTCAGCAGTAACGAACCCAACTAGTAGCCATGAGAATGTGGGTTCGATCCCTGGCCTCGCTCAGTGGGTTAAAGTATCCAGCATTTCCGTGAGCTGTGATGTAGGTTGCAGACACGCCTCTGAATCCACATTGCTGTGACTGTGGTATAGGCCTGAGGCTGCAGCTCCGATTTGACCCCTAGCCTGGGAACTTTCCTATGCTGCGAGTGTGGCCCTAAAAAGACAAAAACAAAATAAAACAAAAAAGAAAGTGTGTTTAATACAATCGATCTACAGAACGTCATAGCTTAGCCTGGCCTACCTTCAACGTGCTCAGAACACATCATTAGCCTACAATTGAACAAAATCATCCAACACAAAGCTCATTTTGTAATAAAGTGTTGAAAATCTCATGTAATTTATTGAACACCGTCCTGAAAGTGCAGAACAGAATGGTTGTGTGGATACAGAGTTGTTCTAATCCTGTGGGTTGTTTCTCCTCACGGTGGCCTGACGGACTGAGCCGAGGCTGCCACTGCCCAGCCTCAGGAGGGAAGATGTACAGCTCGCCTTTAGCCTGGAAAGGTCCAAGTTCAAAATCCTAAGTACATGGAGTTCCTGTTGTGGCTCAGTGGTAACGAACCCGATTAGTATCTGCGAGGATGCAGGTTCCATCCCTGGCCTGGCTCAGTGGGTTAAGGATCCAGCATTGCTGTGAGCTGTGGAGTAGTTTACAGACGTGGCTTGGATCTGGTGTTGCTGCGGCTGTGGCTGTGGCCAGGAGTTGCAGCTCCGATTCGACCCCTAGCCTGGGAACTTCCATATGCCACAGGTTCAGCCCTAAAATGACCAAAAAAAAAAAAAAAAAAAAAAAAATTCTAAGTACAGTTTCTACTAAATGCACATGAATTTTCCTACATCCATAAAGTCAAAAAAAATGTGGAGTTCTTGTCATGGCGCAGCGGAAACAAATCCAACTAGGAACCATGAGGTTGCGGGTTCAATCGCTGGCCTCGCTCAGTGGGTTAAGGATCCGGCATTACCGTGAGCTGTGGTGTAGGTCGCAGAGGAGGTTCGGATCCTGCGTTGCTGTGGCTGTGGCATAGGCTGGCAGCTGTGGCTCTGATTCGACCCCTACCCTGGGACCTTCCCTATGCTGTGGGTGCAGCCCTAAAAACCAAATAAATAAATAAATAAAAAGTCAAAAAACAGTAAGTGGAGCCATTGCAAATCAGCCCCCGTCTGTACATGAGTCAGTGCTCAAGCAGTGGACAGCCTATCGGCCCTGGAGAGGGCCAGGGAGGAGGAAGAGGGGAGGCTGAGGAAGTCTTGAGAGACGGGAGAAAGCCAGGTGTAAACTTCCTAAAAGAAGGTGAAAGGAGGGACATCTAAAATTTTGTCAACATATAGGAGCAGAAATGGAAAAATAGACAGATTCTATGCCCCAAGGTGGAGAATTGCTCCTTGTTATCAAATTCATTTATCGCTTTCATGCTATTTCAACTCAAATCTCAATAGAAGTTTTGTAGAACTGTTCAGAAAGTAGAAAATTAAGAGAATAATGAACACTTAGAAATATATATGTTGTAAAGCTATAATAATTGCATTCTATATCCTTTTTTTTTTTTTTTTTTTTTTCTTTTTACGGTCACACCCAGGGCATATGGTCGTTCCCAGGATGGGGGTCGAATCAGAACTGCAGCTGCTGGTCTACACCAGAGCCACAGAAACCCCAGATCTGAGCCCCATCGGCTACCTACACTGCCCCTTACACCAACACCAGATCCTTAACCCACTGAGCAAGGCCAGGGATCAAACCCGCATCCTCAGGAACAGTAAGTTGGGTTCTTAACCCACTGAGCCACAATGGAAATTCCTATACACTTTATAATATAATACTATAATGCTTTATAATGCAATGCTATTAGATTTTATAATATAGAAAAGTGTGATAATGGTATTAAACTAAACAGACAGATTAGAGGAATATTATATAAAATCCCGAGATAAACTTTATTATATAAGAAAATTCAATGTATGATAAAAAGGCATCGCAAAAATCAATGAGAAAGATAAACAGAGTTTTCTTTGGGAATAATTGGTAGGTCATTTGGGGAAAAAATCCTATTTGCTATTCACTACTAGTCTACAGCAAAATAATTCCAGATGATTTGTGATTTAATATATTTTAAAATGTAAAATATAATAACATAGAATTAATTAGATAGTTAACATCTGGACAGAAAAATGACATTCTATACTGAGAAGTACTTTTAAAAAAAATCAAAAGATGAACAGATTTTACTAGATATGATGTTAAATTGCTCTAGGTCAAAATAAAACTAAAACCAATAACCAAAAATGGAACACCAACAGGCTGAAAAATGCAAATAACAAATATGACACAAAGTTAACAGCCTTTTTTATATGGTTTATAAGTGGATAAGAAAAATCACTTAAAATATCACCCTAAAGGTAAACAGACAATCTAGCAAATAAAATTAGTAGGCACATATATGATAAAGAAGATGATCAAACAATGTAAGTAGTCAAGATATCCAGACTTTTGTCTTTCTGGTAAATTAACTTTTCTATAAAAATAAATATGAAATTCTATCTATCCTAAAATTAAAAAAAAAAACTGCTAAAACATGAGAAAAGCTTGATGCACAAAGACATTCAGTGCTGGAGTTCCTGTCATGGCGCAGCAGAAACTAATCCGACTAGTAACCATGAGTTTTCCAGTCTGATCCCTGGCCTGGCTCAGTGAGTTAAGGATCTGGCGTTGCTGTGGCTGTGGCGTAGGCCAGCAGCTGCAGCTCCAGTTCAACCCCTAGCCTGGGAACCTCCATGTGCCGCAGGTGCAGCCCTAAAAACACACACACAAAAAGACATTCGAAACAGTGTCATTCACAATAGCAAAAAGCCAACATGTAAATGAATGAATAAGTTAATCTGCAATAGAAGACTTGTTAAGGAAAATGAAATATACCAACTTGGTGACAGATTATACATTCATGTAAATTGTTTTATAGAAAAACCATTTAAGAGTTCCCGCTGTGGCGCAGTGGTTAACGAATCTGACTAGGAACCATGAGGTTGCGGGTTCAATCCCTGCCCTTGCTCAGTGGGTTAATGATCCGGCATTGCCGTGAGCTGTGGTGTAGGTTGCAGACGTGGCTCGGATCCTGCGTTGCTGTGGCTCTGGCGTAGGCCGGCGGCTACAGCTCCGATTCGACCCCTAGCCTGGGAACCTCCATATGCCGCAAGAGCAGCCCAAGAAATGGCAAAAAGACAAAAAAAAAAAAACAAAAACAAAAACCATGTAATAAAAAATGATTTTATGTTTAGTGGTAGCAAAGTCAATGGTGTATTACTCCGGGATATTCCCAATGCTTAACACAATGCCTGATCCACAGTAGAAATTAAACACAAAGGTGGTAAATGAATGAAAACTGTACACACACAGTATGAATTTGGCTGTGTGAAATAAAACCTACTTAGAGAAAAAAGCATGAAAAGAAGTATAAACAATGATAGGAGTATTGCCTCTTCTACTTTTCTATAGAAGAAAAGAGGTGATGTCCCAAATATTGCATGAGATACACTTCTCATTGGTTATCAAACTTCAGATTTAACTGAGTATCCTGGTATTTTATTTTGTCTTTTGAAATGTTTTTATTATAGTTGATTTACAATGTTCTGTCAATTTCTGCTGTACAGCAAAGTGACCCAGTCATACATATATATATATACATTCTTTTTCCCACATTATCCTCCATCATGTTCCATCACGAGGGACTAGATCTAGTTCCCTGTGCTGTAGAGTATCCTGTACTTTAATTTGCTAACCCTATGAGACATCAGACTTTATATCCTCAGTTTTTTCCTTACAGTTAGTTTTTGAAGTCTCTGAGAGCAGTTCCTTTTATTAAGCTCTTCATTGAAAGTCAGTGGTTCTTTTTCCTTTTTCTCACATATGATAAGTGTGTGCCCACATTTTTCTGCATAGAAAAAAAAGAAGAGAAAAAAATTACCCCAAGTTTTACTATCCAGGGATAAACTCCACTTACATGGAAGACATTCTATATATACATGTACCTACAGATTTACAGATGTAATTTACATGCCTATGGAATCATACCATATGTACTTTCCAATTATCCTGCTTTTTTGCTGTTTGTTTATCATGACTGCCAATCTCATTGCCTGTCCAGAGGTCTGACTTCCATAAATTCCATTTACCTACCATTCTTGGAGGGGGGGACGCTACCCATATGTGGACTACATATGCAGATGATTAACTAGTAGTTTGTTATTTTTATGGCAAACCACATAGTACAGGCTTACAAAGGGGCCTCAGTTGAAAGGGCAAGTCCACACCTATTATCTAAGCCCTCAAGGAGTCTTGGAAAAGATGCACAGTTGTGTGAGAAACGTGTTTATGATGGTTGCTATTTACCGAGCTTTATTTCATCTCACTTTACTAATTTTGTTCTAGAAGCTTACTAAATGTTATGAACACATGAGACAATGAAGATGGATGCTTGGGAGAGAAGCTGATTCGCCAGTGTGTGCTGCTCACAGCCGAGTTCAATATTTATTGAGCAGCTACTACCAGGGAGGCACAAGGGTTAGGCACACAAAGATTATGAAGGCCAAGAAAGGAGGCTCCTGTCCCGGAGGAAGTTTAAACTTACCCAACACGGAGGGACAAAGCCATCCATCCATGATTCTACCACTCAGATATGCTACTGTTAACATTTCAGTGTATCTCTTCCCAGATGCACTAGTTATAATAGTCAACCCTCACCGAGCACTTATTGTGTGCTGTGTTCTAAGTTTTGCTATTCACTCATTTAATCCTCAAAATACTATTAAGAGATATTATTCTTCCTGTTGTGCAGATGAAGAAACTGTGATAAAGATTGTTTACCTTATCTGAAATCACATGGCTACCAAGTGGCAGGGCCAGGATTCAAATCCAGTGTCTCTCAGTAGGTGATGATAGATGAGAGCACATTGTATTCCAAACGAATGATATATACATTTATCATGCATCAATCGCCCTTATACGTGTCCTGATTTTACATATATAGATTTACTTTATTTTATGGATAGTATTTTACATATTTCTATATTGCATTTATATATATAATTTTTAAAATCTTTTTTTAGGGCTGCACTCTCGGCATATGGAAGTTCCCAGGCTAGGAGTCAAATCGGGGCTGCAGCCTCAGGCCTACACCACAGTCACAGCAACGTGGAGTCGGAGCCGTGTCTGCAACCTACATCGCAGCTCACGGAAATGCTGGATACTTTCACCCACTGAGCGAGGCCAGGGATTGAACCCAAGTCTTCATGGATACTGGTCAGGTTCTTTTTACGGCTGAGCCACAACAGGAACTCCCAAATTTTAGCTATAGTATTTTACATATATTGATTTATTTATATATATAGTATTTACATATGTTGATTTATTTTATATGTAATATTTTACACATATTGATTTATTTTATCCACAGAGTCATCACATACAACTTACTTCTTCCTGGCATTTTCTTTCTTTCTTTCTTTCTTTTTTTTTGTCTTTTTGCCTTTTCTAGGGCCGCTTCTGCGGCATATGGATGCTCCCAGTCTAGGGGTCTAATCAGAGCTGTAGCCACCGGCCTATGCCAGAGTCACAGCAACGCCAGATCTGAGCCGCCTCTGCAACATGCACCACAGCTCACCGCAACGCCAGATCCTTAACCCACTGAGCAAGGCCAGGGATCGAATCCACAACCTCATGGTTCCTAGTCGGATTCCTTAACCACTGAGCCACGACGGGAACTCCCTTCCTGGCATTTTCAAGGACTGCAAGTGACTTTAAGAATATTAAAGGGTGACAGAAGGCCAAGGAGACCTAAGACTGCCCTGCATTTCATCAGAGCTTCTGTCAGTGAGTTCAGGGAGTTCTGCCTCCCTGAAAAGCAAGGGCGCATAAACAGAGCTTTTCAAGTCGGCTTTCTCAGGCTAGAATTTCACGATCAGATCTGAACGAGCTTATCTTTGAACCCATCTCCGAGAAGGCTCCGGCATGATTGATAAATGCCCACGCACAGATAAGCAACAGTCCCAGACCTTTAGATGTATTATTTCATCCATAGGCTTGAAAAATGTGAACAATTTTGCTTCAAGCCATGAGGTAGCTTCATCTTAGCAGCTTCTTAGTTGTCAATGAGCCAGAACCTATGAAAACAAGATCGCCAGCCTCCGGAGAAAGAAGCTCGCTCTCAAAGAAGGGCTGACCCGAGAGGGGGCGCTGTTCCAACCACTGGAATCCAAGTATGTCGGCTGCACAGACGGAGACTCCACCACCGAGAATGTGCCAGGGCACAACTTTAATTTCCTCTCATCCTTTTCTTCCTCTCGGGCAAAATGAATCTTAAAGTTTATATTCGCTTTAGTATGTACACATTAAATATACCTTATAAAACCATGGGCGTAATGAATTCAAGATGCCCACATCGTAGAGATTCTGCATACAAGCTGTGTTTTATGATTTGGATCCAGCTTTCCTAGGATTTTCAACAGCATCAGACTTCAGACTTCCAGGGACATGAAGGACAATGACATGAAGTTTCAAAGGACTGTTAAGTTTCAAACACTATTGCCCCGTAGCCTGAGAGTGCCAGAAGGTAAGCAGCAAAGCAACGTGTTTCTTCGTGCAGTGAGAGGATGGGTCCAGGTTGAGATGACCCGGTAGGAGGGGCACTTGAACTTGCTGCGCCCCTCCCCCGGCCTCCGTGCTGCCCCGCGCGTTGTGACTGGTGCCCAGCACGTGGCCCCGAGGAACATGTGTACATTTCTGGGAAAGCCCCACCTTGCAGGTGCCAGAGGAACACATTCTTCAGACGGGGCGGACTGGCCAGAAGTTCGTGCTCATTATTGCAGAAAGATAAACGGCCTTCGGGAAGAATTCCAGCGTGCAAATGTGCTTTCAAAACACAGTGAGCTCAGGTTCCCTCGCGCTGTTACCACTTTTGTCTAGACCCCCCCACCCCCACCCCACCCCACCCCCAATTCCACCTCCAGGGAAAGTCCCCACCAGGCGGGGTGCATTCACTGGGACCCCAGATCACCAGTCCTCTGAACCTCTACACTTGCCTAAGGTGGGTTCCCTTATTTCAAGCAGCAGTACAGTCTCCAGTCTAGGAGATCCTTTAAGAAGTGGGGGCAGGGAGGGGTCACATTTTTAGCCTGGCTCCCCGCTCTGCAGCTTTCTCATGAATGCAGACCAATTGTTCACGAATGTGGCCAGGACACATGCGGAATATTCACATGAAATGTAAGGCTCTCTTGTTCTCTGTAACATTAGACGAGGTTTCAAAACACAGAATCCAGGCTGGAACCCGGGCCAGCAGCGGGAGGCGGGCTGTCTTAGAAGCAGATGGAACAAAAGACTGGGTTCCCAAGTTCCTAGGGTGAGGCGAAAGGGCAAGATGTCAACCAAGACCACCCGGGAAAATGAAATACAGATCAACTTTTGATGGCTTATGTTAACAGAGGGGAGCTGGAGTTTTGATCTCGGGAAAAACAACATGGTAAGCTTTACTCGTAATCGCTGTTTATCACACTCCCGCAGAAGAGTGGCAAGAACTGCTAAGGAGCCACAAACACACAAGTGGAGTGGGGGCTTCTGTTTCTTCCATCACCCAGCCTATCCGGGTGGAGGGCTGGAGAGCAGGGCGTTAACGCCAGCGGAAGGAGACTCAGGGTTTCCCAGCAACTGAACAAGCGGGAGAAAATGAACCAACCCTCCAGGGCTCAAATCCCCATTCTCAGCTGCAAGTCGGCCACCCTGGCTCTGCCTCAGAATGAAGGGCAGCCCGCTCACCTCCACTACCACCCCTCCCATCCCGCCTACATGCCCTGCCTGCCGTGTCACTTGGGGCTCTTACTCACCTGGGATCACAGGTGGAATCAACCTTTGTAATTCTACACTTGACCGCACTCTTTTATCAGCTCTTATTTATTTATTTATTTTTGTCTTTTTAGGGCCACACCTGTGGCATATGGAGATTCCCATGCTAGGGATGGAATCAGAGCAGTAGCCTCCGGCCTAGACCACAGCCACAGCAGCGAGGGATGCGAGCCATGTCTGTGACCTACATCACAGCTCATGTCAATGCCAGATCCTTAACCCACTGAGCGAGGCCAGGATCGAACCCGCAACCTCATGGCTCCTAGTCAGATTCATTAACCACTGAACTACGAAGGGAACTCCTATCAGCTGTTATTTTAAAAAATGTATATATCGAAGTTCCTGTCATGGCGCAGCTCCAATTCGACCCCTAGCCAGGGAACCTCCATATGCCGCGGGAGGGGCCCTAGAAAAGGCAAAAAGACAAAAAAAAAAAAAAAGTATATATTATGAAAACTTTCAGACATACTCAGCAGAGAGCATAGTGCAACAAACCCCAGATTCAACAATTTTTCAAAATCTGTACATTTCTTCATCTATCCTAATTTTCCTGCTTCTTTACAGCAAATTCTGGATATCATGTCATTTGAGCCTCTCATACTTAAGAATATAGACATTATGGAGTTCCCGTCGTGGTGAGTGGTTAACGAATCCGACTAGGAATCATGAGGTTTCGGGTTCGATCCCTGGCCTTGCTCAGTGGGTTAAGGATCCAGCATTGCCATGACCATCCCGCATTACTGTGGCTCTGGCATAGGCCGGTGGCTACAGCTCCGATTTGACCCCTAGCTGGGGAACCTCTATAAGCTGTGGGAGCGGCCCAAGAAAATGGCAAAAAGACAAAAAAAAAAAAAAAAGAATATAGACATTCTTGGACTTCCCTTTATGGCACAGGAAAACAAATCCGACTAGGAACCATGAGGTTGTGGGTTCAATCCCTGGCCTCGCTTGGACACGGTTCGGATCCTGTGCTGCTGTGGCTGGTGGCTGTAGCTCTGTTTCAACCTGGGAACTTCCCTGTGCTGTGAGTGCAGACCTAAAAAAAACCACCACCAACAAAAAAAGAATATAGACATTCTCAGGAGTTTCCTGGTGGCCTAGCATTTAAGGTTTTGACTTTGTCACAGCTGTGGCGTGGGTTCGATCCCTGGCCTGGGAACTTCTGCATGCCATGGGCTGGGCCAAAAAAAAAAAATATACAGACATTCTCTACCTGACTGTATCATTGTCATTCCTAAAAAAATTAATTCCTCAATATTATTAAAATTACAATTCATGCAGATTTCCCTATTTCACAAAACTGTTTTTTTAGTTGGTTTGTTTGAGTCAGTAACCAGAAGAGGCAAATAGTTTATGTGGCTGTTTTACTCTTTAAGATCCTCTTAATCCATAGCAGCTCCTCTTGCTTTTTTCTTAAGGCCACTGACCTCTTTTAGAAAAAATCAGGAGAGCTGTCCCTCAGCTAGAAATCTTCCACTTCCACCTCTGTGATCTCCACACATATATTCATAGCCTCTGACTCAAGGTTGGACTTGAACAACAAGATATCATGGTTTGTTTTTGTTTTTGTTTTTGGCAGTGCCTACGGCATGTGGAAGTTCCCGAGCCAGGGATCAAACCCATGTCACAGCAGCAACCACAAGAGAACTCCAAGAAAACATTATCCGCACTGTGTACAGACACCTCTTCTCCAGATCAGAAACTTGACAAATCTGGCTTCAATGTATCTTTTCCAGTTTACGTCCCCAAATAACCCCTACGCAGACCTTCCACACTAACCAAGCAGGATTATTTCACATTTCTCACCCACCCTTCACGTCTCCCCACCTCTTTACCTCTGCTTTTGCCTTGCTGAAGAATGGCTTAGGACTTGCTGAGCTGTGTGCACCACACTTTATCACGGCAGAGCCTTCAGATCGAACACCTTCTAAGCCCATGCTTCGAGAAGAGCCCAAATTTCTCTCTGGCCTCCCACCACCAACATTCTTCAACCAAATCGGGAGCTCCTGCCCCTTAGCACTCCCCCCCACCCCCCAGCTCCTCCAGGTCCTGCTCCTGTCCCTTGTTGGCTGCCACATCACTTCCCTGCTCTCTGGTCCTCAACTCCAGAGCCCTGAGTCTTATCTATTCCATTCAATGCACAAACCCCAGATCTATGTGGCCTGTCTTATCGTCTTCTATGGGATACTTCCAGAAAAGAGGCACCCACGGATTGCTGTCCCTGGGAGTGTAGAGTTGCCCATCTCGGCTTAGCCTCCTTGTCACCCACTGATCCTATGACTTGTCCCTTGTCCCTTTTTTTGTCCCTTTACTCGTTAGCTCCTCCTTGGAAATACACAGAGAGGTACGGGTCAGGTATTTTGTAGAAAGTCCCTCTCTTGGAATTAGTCTGATGTTCTTCTTATGATTAGAGAGGGGTTACGTATCTTTGGGGAGGAAGACCACAGAAGTAAATTGACATTTTTAGCACATCATATCAAGGGTATATCCTATCAACATAACTTATCACCACTGACGTTGGCTTTGATCATCTAGCTGCAGCGGCGTGTGTCACACTTCTCTGAAGTCACTGCCCACCGCTTTCCCTGCGGTACTCTTGGAAGGAAGCCATTGAATGTAGCAAGTCTTAAGATGTTGGGTGTTACGTTCCATCTCCTCGAGGGCAGAATTTTTACATAAATTGGAATTCGTCTGCAGAGGAAATGTGTCTCTTCTTCCCGTTTATTTGTTTACTCATTTCCTTATATCAGGATGGACTCACGGATATGTATTTCATTCCTAGGTTATAATTCCAACACTCTTTTATTTATTTTGTTGCTCGGATTGTTTAAGCTTTGAGAACTCTTTCCACTGGCACTTCTGTCCCTTTGATTTTATTCATTTTGTTTATTTGTTTTTCGCTTTTTTACAGCTGCACCCACAGCATACGGAAGTTCCCTGGCTAGGGGTCAGATCAGAGCTACAGCTGCCGGCCTACACCACAGCCACAGCAACGCCAGATCCTTAATCCACTGAGTGCAGCCAGAGATGGAACCTCATCTTCCTGGATACTAATCGGATTCTTAACCCACTGAGTCACAGCAGGAACTCCCTGTCTCTTTGATTTTAAATTTTGGATGAATATGATCAAATTGTTTTCCCAAGTGTTATACTCATGTATATTCCCACCAGTAATACACATGATAGTGTTTTTTTCCAATCCCTTGCCAACACAGTAGTTACCAGATTTTCTATCTTTGCCAGTCGAAAGTAGGCTATTGCAATCTCATTTCAGCCTTACTTTGTGTATTTCACACTACGAATTAGGTAAAGCATAGTTTTATGTTTATGGATCTTGTGCATTTCCTTGTCTGGGGCTTATTTCTTAATATCTTTTGCAATTTTTTCACTGGAAAGTTAATCTTTTATATTGATTTATAGAAACTCTTTATAAAGGAAGGAAAATGTGCTCTTACTGAACTATTTCTCTTATTCAAGTATTAAACCCTGGAGTCAGGAACTTTTTCACACATGTTAGTGGCCTCAGTTGAAGCAGAGAGCCTGGCACATGATATATATTCAAGAAATATTCCTCTATCAAAAAGCTTTCACATGTGTTAGGCTTTTATCCTAAGGAAAACAAAGCCGTATGCACTTTTTCATTTGAACAATGAAGGAAAAAGAACTATTATGCTTCAGGCTTCTGAGAAGAGCAGAGGACAGAACTCAGAGCCCTTGAAAATAGTCTAGAGTGGCTAGTGGCTCTTGGTGGGGTATGTAATTTTAAAAAGCATCTTTTTGTTTTGTTTTTTGGTCTTTTTGTCTTCTAGGGCTACTTCCACGGCATATGGAGGTTCCCAGGCTAGGGGTCAAATCGGAGCTGTAGCCGCCAGCCTACGCCACAGCCACAGCAACTCGGGATCCAAGCTGCATCTGTGACCCACACCACAGCTCAAAGCAACACCGGATCCTTAACCCACTATGCAAGGCCAGGGATCGAACCCGCAACCTCACGGATGCTAGTCTGGTTCTCTAACTGCTAAGCCACGACGGACACTCCTAAAAAGCATCTTTGACATACCAGCTGTTTTCTTTTTTCTTTGTACACGCTAAGGAAGCAAAGCTCATGAAGTCTTTTTCTTGGTGAGTAAACAAGTAGATGAAAGAAACAAACAAAAGTATAGAAACTGCCCTAGGCCAGATTATAATCTTTCATTCTTTCCCTTGTCCGCTTTCTTAGTGGTTCTTAATTTTCTGAGGTTACAGCCCCTTAGAAAACTTGATAGAAATCATAGACCCTCTCACCAGAAATGTTTGCTTAAGATGAAGAATTTCAGGAGTTTCCATCGTGGCGCAGTGGTTAACAAATCCGACTAGGACCCATGAGGTTGCAGGTTTGATCCCTGGCCTTGCTCAGTGGGTTAAGGATCCGGCGTTGCCGTGAGCTATGGTGTAGACTGCAGACAAGGCTCGGATCCCTCGTTGCTGTGGCTCTGGTGTAGGCTGGTGGCCACAGCTCCGATTCGACCCCTAGCCTGGGAACCTCCCTATGCCCGCAGGAGTGGCTCAATAAATGGCAAAAAGACGACAAAAAAAGAATTTCACATGCAGGAAGTTTCCTGGTGGCTGAGTGGGTTAAAGATCGGGCATTGCTGGAGTTCCCTTTGTGGCTCAGGGGTAACAAACCTGACGGGTAAGTGAGGCCTCGCTCAGTGGGTTAAGGAGCTGGTGTTGCTATGAGCTGTGGTGTAGGTCACAGATGTGGCTCGGGGCAGCATTGCTGTGGCTGCAGTGTAGGCCAGCACCTACAGCTCCAATCTGCCCCCTAGCCTGGAAACTTCCATATGTCGTGGGTGCATGACGACGATGACAAAAAAAAACAAAAAAAACAAAAACAAAAACAAAATCCAGCACTGTTTGTGCTGCAGCTCAGGCGGTGGGTTTGATCCCTGGTACCCAGTAACTTCTCCCTGCTGTGGGCATAGCCAAAAAAATTTTTCACATACAATTGTCTGGAGTTCGCAGGCTCTCTGAAGAGAGATCATCTGGGTAAGGACTCCTAACCCGGGGTCCAGGGACAAGGAGTTCATGGAACGTCCTCCTATGTAACCTTGGAGGAGTTATTTATCAATAATACCATTGATAACAGTAATATTCTTGTCCCATAGGACTGCTGTAAGGATCAAAAGAACCCACATGCTTAGTGCCTGGACCTGGTCGTGAGGTCACTAACCTCATGACTACCTGCTATGCATTCCTAGGTCTAGAGCTGACTGCAGTTGACTCGCACCCCTTCAAAGAACGCCAGTCTGGGAAAATTGTCCTTGTCCAAGTGGGACAACACGGCCACAACCACACTCACCAACTACTGCGCATTCCCTGCCATGTGCAGCCTGATGGGATTTATCTCCTCTGTAGCCCTTGGCAGGATCCAGGCAGACATCATCAGTCTTCTCCAGGGCCTCATTTCCAATCCCAGGGTTCACTGTTCATCTTTGCCGTCTCTCCCCCAGATTCATCGCACGAATCAGCCCGTGTTAAAGCTCCCTTGAAGAAGAAACATTTCCAAATGAATCCCAAGGTGGTTTTCCTCACCAGCTTCCGAAAGAGGTTGGTGAGAGGCAGCCAGACGAGACAATTTCCAATTCCCAGACACCTGCCAGCAGACAGAGCCTCTGAAGATGGGGCTTTTGAGCTAGCAATCTGCAGAAGAGGAGTCTTCCTTGTGGGTTTCATTAGAGAGAGCATTCCAGACACAGAGGTTCAGCAGGCCATTCGTCCTGCCTGCCCTACCTCACCAAGGCAAAGTGCACACCAACTCAAAGGCTGTTGCGTAAATACAAATATATGTTCCACCTGATGTGGCTCCGCCCCTCCGAGACCCTGAGACAGCCTGCTTCCAAGGCTGCTGAAGCCAACAGAGACTCGGGCGTCAGCAAGGTGCCAGGTCACCAATATCTAAGGCAATGAGCTATGCATTTCTTAAAGGAGAGAATTATTCATTTATTTTCAGACTTTTATCAAGCATCTCAAATTCTAGGCATGTTCTGGTCCCCGGGGTTAGAGCTATAAACCAGAGAGAAGACATTCTCTGTCTCGTGGAACTTACGTTCTAATTGGAGAAAACAGAAACTCTAAACAAAACGAACCAAGTAATACTCAAGATAATGGCCAATAATGATCTATTCTGAGAAATGAAAGAGGGGGATACAACAAGAAAGGGTGGGGAAAGCATTACTTTAGGCTGGAAGGGAAAGCAAGTCTCCCCCGGGGAGATTTAATCTGAGCAGAGACCTCAAAGACAAGGAAGAATCAGCTGAATGCACATCTGGGGAAAAGGCCGTCCAGGCAGTGGAACAGCTGGCACGGGTGCAGGATGAGCTCAGGGTGTCCTGGGAACAGAAAGAAGACCCACCAAGCCCCACACTGCGGGAGAGGGAGGGCGTGCCAAATGATGTCACAGATGGGCGGGGCTACATCACGACAGCCCAGTAGACTTTGTCTAGGTGTGTCACTCATTCTGACTGCAATAGGAAACCCCTGGAGGGTTTTAAGCAGACTTCCTATCGGTAGGGTTTGGGCGTGGGCACCTGAGTGAATGGTGGTTACTTTCGTTAAATGGGGAAGATGTAGGAAGAGCTTGTTTGTGAGCGGGAAGATTAAGAGGGATAAAAAGTTCTCTCTTAGAGCTCTTATATGCGAGATGCCTATCAGTCTTGGAGAAGTCCAGTAGGCGAAATGAATTTATGAGTCTGGTGTTCATTCACGGGAAAGGTCAGAGCCAGAGTTATAAATTTGGAAGTCGTCAGCATATGAATGGCATTTACAGCCACGGTGCAGGATGAGATCACCAAGGACAAAAGTAGAAAGAAAATGGGCTTCAAACTTTAGAATACAGGGGAAGGAGTCAGCAAAAGAGACCAAGATGGAATGCCGATGAGGGAGGAGGAAAGCCAGGAAGAATGGTAGCAAAAGAGCCAAGGAAAAATGGTGTGTCAAGAAGTGGTTAGAGCTCCCTGATGGCCATGTCATGAAGGATTTGACTCTGTCACTGCTGTGGCATGGGTTGGATCCCTGGCCTGGTACTTCCACATGCCACAGGCATGGCAGAAAAAAAAAAAAAAAAAAAGAAGTGGTCACCCCTACATGCCACAGCGAGGCCAAGGAAAGTGAGGACTGACCCCTGGTTTGAGCAAAGGGGGACCACTGGCAATCTTGGAGCCAGTCATTTATTTCAGTTGTGTGGTAGTGAGGGTGGCCAGATGGCAGTGGTTGGGGGTAGAGTTGCAGAGAAACAGTACAGGCAGTTCTGTGGCACGTTTGGGGTGAAGAAGAGCAAGAGCAAAGAACTGAGCCAGTTATTGGAGGAGAATATGAGTTTAAGGGTTTTTGCTGGTTGGTCCATCAGGTGGTTGGTTGGTTATTTGGTTGATTGACTGGTTGGGTTTTTTTTTAATGATGAAGCTCCTGTGGATCTGTGGTTGGGAAAGTAGAGAGGGAGAAACTGACCACACCAGTAACAGAAAAGAAGCTCCTGGAATGAAGTCCTGCAACTACTTTGCAACCTTTTTCAACAATGTTTTCAACAGCTTTCTTTGAAGTAAGAATAAATGAAGTACATGGGCTGTCATGGATTACACTGAGAGCTAAGCATGGGAATGGGATGGGTTGAAAGGGTGGGATCAGAGCAGAAAGAGAAACGAGCATTTATGAAGGGTACCACTCTGCCAGGCAGACATGGGAACTTGTGGTACTTTTTTTTTTCTCCAAGTTTTGAGTATTTACTGCCTTTATTTTATTTTTGGTTTCGATGTGGTAAAATATACAAAACATAAAATTGACCATTTTACCAACTTTGAGGTGCACAATTTAGAGTCAGTAAGTACTTCACAATGTTGTGAGTCATCACAACTATCCATTTCCAGAAATGTATTGTCATTGCCCCAAACAAAAGCTCTGTACCCATCAATAATGACTCCCAGAGTTCCTATTGTGGCTTATCGGTAATGAACCTGACTAGTATCCATGAGGATGCAGGATTGATTCCTGGCCTCTCTCCGTGGGTTAAGGATCCAGCATTGCTGTGATCTGTGGTGTAGGTCACAGACGTGTCTCTGATCCCGTGTTGCTGTGGCTATGGTGTAGACTGGCATCTGCAGCTTCAATCCGACCCCTAGCCTGGGAATTTCCATATACCACAGGTGTGGCCCTAAAAAGACAAAAATACATAAATAAATAGACAGATAGATACATAAAGACTCCCATTATCCCCTTCTCCCAGTCCCTAGGAATCTCTGCTTTCTACTACTTTGAGTTTGCCTGGTCTAGTACCTCATGTAAGTGGAATTATACAGTATTTCTCCTTTGGGGTTTGGCTTAGTTCACTCAGCCTGCTTTCCGGGTTCATCCACAATGCAGCTTGCATCAGAATCCATCCTTTGAGGACGAAACAGTATTCCATTGTACGCATCTACCGTAATCTGTTTATTCATGCATCCACTGATGGACCTTTGGGTCATTTCCAGCTTTTGGCTCTTGGGAGGAACGCTGCTATGAAAGAGGATGTACAAATAGCTGCTTGAGTGTCTGCTCTCAGTTCTTTGGGCCCAGAGCTAGAAGTGGGTGCATTTAGTCTTTGTCATCCTCAGCAATCCGTCCAGAGAGGTTTGGGGCTGGGGCCGGTTTCCTTCCTTATTCCCTCAGTGGGGTTTGTACCCTCGCTGCTCCCATGACGATCCCCCAAACTGGATATCCACCGTTGCTTTTGCTCTCAGCAGGGCTCAGCTTCCAAACCAGCTCCAGCCCTCAGCCTGCAGCTCTTAAAGCTCCTGTTTCTGCAGAAGGGAATCTGTTCCACACGTTCTGATGGAAAAGGAGAGGGAGACGGGCCCTGTCTCTCCCTTTTACCAAAGTGACCCTGGGGTGCTGGCTTACTGCTCTACTGCTGATAAATAAACTTCCACATCATTCTTCAGATCCTTTTGAGTTGGAGTAAGCATTTGCATCTAAAATTGTGCTCCTTCTTGGAGTTCCCTTCGTGGATCAGTGGAAATGAATCTGACTAGTATCCATGAGGACGCAGGTTCGATCCCTGGCCTCACCCAGTGGGTTAAGCATCCGGGGTTGACATGAGCATGGTGTAGGTTGCAGACGAGACTCAGATCCTGTGTTGCTGCACCTGTTGTGTAGGCCGGCAGCTACAGCTCCAATTCAACTCCTAGCCTAGGAATCTCTATATGCTGGGGCTTCAGCCCTAAAAAAAGACAAAAAAATTAAAATTAAAATTAAAAAAGAGCTAAAACTGAATTTTCCACAGAAAAACAAGTCCTTTTCTGGCAAGTAAGTCACAATACCATAGTCCTTGGCATATTTTGGTTTTTTTTGGTCTTTTTTTTTTTTTTTTTTTTTTTTTTGCCTTTTCTAGGGCCACTCCTGTGGCATATGGAGGTTCCCAGGCTAGGGGTCTAATCGGAGCTGTAGCCACCGGCCTACGCCAGAGCCACAGCAACACAGAATCCGGGCCATGTCTGCGACCTACACCACAGCTCATGGCAACACCGGATCCTTAACCCACTGAGAGATGCCAAGGATGTAACCTGCATCCTCATGGTTCCTAGTTGGATTCGTTAACCACTGCACCACTACGGGAACTCCATCCTTGGTGTATTTTGGATGTACTAAAACTTAACTTGCACTTTAAACACTAGAAGATGTAACCTTGTAAATCAACAATACTTCAATGAAACAAAAAAAATAAAAATAAAATAAAAACAACACTAGAAGTTATCATGATACGGTGATAATAGATTGGGCTGGGGAATTATTTGTAGAAAATAAGTAAAACAATAGAATAGCAACGGTTTCTTAACAGCTGAATTCCTGTAAACTGCTATACAGGAAGCAGCATAGTCTCTCCTTTAAGGTAGCAAAGTATTTTGTGACCCAAATATAGCGGGTCTCAGCATTGTTTCAGCCAAGTTGCCATTAAAATAGAATTTTGCTTTTCGTTTAAAATCTTATGATCTGGGAACTCCTGTTGTGGCACAGCAGAAATGAATCCGACTGGGAACCATGAGGATGCGGGTTCGATCCCAGGCCTCGCTCAGTGTGTTAATAATCCCTCCTTGCTGTGAGCTGTGGTGTAGGTCACAGATATGGCTCTGATCTGTGTTGCTGTAATGGTGGCATAGGCTGGCAGCTGTAGCTCCAATTCAACCCCTAGCCTGGGAACTTCCATATGCTGCAAGTGCAGCTCCCAAAGCAAAAAACAGAAACAAAACAAAACAAAACTTATGAGCTGTATGATTCTACAGAGCTTAGTTCTGTCTAAACAAATAATCCTGGAGTGAAAGGAAATTTAGTGGCCCAAAGGGTGAGGGGGTGGGGATGTAAATTCTTTGTGAATATTTCTGGCTCCTTTCAGGATTGCAGCAAGCGCGTGAGGACCCTGGGGAAAATCCTAGTGGTGGGGGTGTGGGGGCAGGAGTTGGGACTTGAATCTCAGAGAAAGGACTCCCCATATGACAGCTTTCTCTCTGCCACGCAATGGCAGGTGTCAGTGCACATGCAGCATGATAGCGCGCCTTTTTCGTCCTTATTATCTCTATTTATTTCAATCTGTTTTTACAAACTTCAAACTGATCTTAAATTTATCTTTCTTTCCTGGCACAGTTTTGATATACTCTGCTCCTTAGTCATTAAGAGGCAAGATATTTTTCCTGGAGTTTTGTATATTTTGGTTATTGTTGTCTTGTTTGTATGGTAACTCTCATTAGAATCTGCCCACAACTTTTTCTGTTTCCAATTTTTTTTTAGGTTTCCCAATGATCTTTCTAGAGTACTTTATTACAACTATGTCTTGACTTCTTCTTCCATCCCTTTTGAATATCTTCTTTTTAGTTTTTAGGTTTTATTTTCTATTTTATGACTGCTTCTTCAAAGTATAAATAGAGAATAAATCAGTGCTTGGATAATTGTTGACGTTATATTTCCAGTTCTAATTGTCTTTCATCTAGAAAATCTGTGGTGAAGATTATAATTGTGAAATAGTTTATGTTAAACCCTTGTTTAGATCTCTTTGCTTATAAAGATCTTTTTTTTTCTTTTTCCTTTTTCGCCATGCTTGCAGCATGTGGAAGTTCCCCGTGCCTGGGATGGAGCCACAGCAGTGACAATGCCAAATCCTTAACCACTAAGCCACCAGGGAACTCCAGAAAAATCTTTTATCTATCCCATTTAAATTACCTGTATGGGAGTTCCCATGTGGCTCAGTGAGTTAAGGATCTGGCATTGTTAGTGCAGTGGCTCAGGTCACTGCTGTGGCACAGGTTTGATCCCTGGCCCAGGAACTTCTAAATGCCAGTGGGTGTGGCCAAAAATAAAAATAAAATAATAATTAAAAAATTAATTCCCTGTGTGGTATACATCAAAATTATGAAGGTTTTTACAAATAATGTTCTTTTAATATTTAGTTCTATAAATATGCTCTTCTCTACTGAAGCCGGGAATAAGGCAAGAATGGTCCCTGTCATTAATACTCAAGACTCACATAATCCCCGCCAATGGCATCAGCCCAGGGAAACAAAGACACATAAATACTAGAAAGGAAGGGTGACGAGGAACAGATCACAAGCCCTGACCCACAATTCTAAAACCCAAAAAGCTCCAAGACACGAAAACATTTTAAAACTCATTCAGTAGCAAACCTTGACCTAAAATGCTATGAGGTTATTCAGTCTTAATTTATTCCCATCAGTGTTAAATATTCATGTCGTATGCAAATATATCACTGCATTTCATTACAAGGCACTTCCTGAGCCCCCAGTGGGGGGATTTATGCTCTGTGTCTCCTTTCCCAAATCCAGAATATTTGAATTCTGAAACACAAATGGCCCCCAGGACTTTGTGTAAGGAATTTTGCACCTGCAATACACTGGGCCATGTTCAGGGACACTGAAAAGTAGAAATATGTGTGCTGCTCTCCAGGAGCTCACAGTCAAAATTGAGATGGCAAGATGTAGGCATAGGAGAAACTTGAATGCTCTCAAATAAGGCTTTAAACAAATACATTGTCCTGGTCTGTGCTGAAGTGGAAGGTTTATGCTACTGCCTGTGCGTATTTGTTTAATATATCAGTGCCCCAAATTGTACAGGATCCTGTTTGACAGACAAAGACTTGGCCTAAAATACAGAAGAGGATGTATCGACAAGGAATGGAAAAATGACTTTGTTAAGTCCTATATTTTATTTTGTTTTAGTTTTGTTTTTTGGCCATACCCGTGCACACAGAAGTTCCCAGGCCAGGGAGGGAACCCACACCACCACAGCAGCAATGCCAGATCCTTAACCCGCTGAGCCACCAGGGAACTCCAAGTCCTGGAGAAGTTTTTCTGCTGTTAGCATCAGCAGCCTCACTTAAAGTCTGGGCTTGGAGGAGCCTCCTCAGGTAGGCCACAGGGCTCTCTCTCCCACCTCTCCCAGCCAACTCTATTAGTTCCTTCTCCAGCAGACTCTTTCTGCACGGTGGCCCCTGGAGGTGTTCCGTTCATGATCCCTCCAAATTGCAGTCCCAGAAGGGAAGAGAGGAAGATGGTCTCTTCTGCATCCATCTCAGTCCCTCGAAATCATCTGTCTGGGCCATGTGGCATCTCAAAGGGGACTTGTCTTAAGGAATGAGGAACACTGATCAGCTTGAGCCACATCTTGGGCTTCAAGATGACAAGACTCAACAGTCACATGGGACGGGACTACATCCCAATTACAAAAGAAAAGGGTGGTGGGCAGATTAATTTTTGAAAAAAGGAATGGATGCGCAGAGCCCACCCTGGAATCTTCCTTCTAAGAACGACCCCTTTGCTTTGCTAAGGAGGACATGCTGGCAGGAACGGGGAGCTAAATGGTAGCCATGGCCACAGCGTGATAACAGAAGGTGGAGGACGTTAAGGAGATCAGTCTCTCTCTCTGGTGACAAACGTTGACGTTTGTGCATCTGAAACAGGGACAGTCATCACAGGTGGATGTAAGAGATGGTTTGGGAAAGAGCTTTGAAAGTGCGTCATGCTAAATTAGACGAGGCTTAAGATGTTTAAAGGAAAGAAGAGCACGGCATTGCTGGAAGGAATGAAACAGGTATTATAGGTAGGAAGTGTAACATTTATCTGTAAGAATGACTTTTGCCCCTGGCTGACTCTAGGTTGGAATATTCTTGTGAGTAGTTTCTTTCTTCTAAATGTGAGAAATTTCTGGCTCCCTTCTGAACTGAGACAAGCTTGTGAGGACAGATTTATGTTTGATGACTATATCCCTGAAATATCAAAGAGATGAGCTTGACAAAGGCTGGGGAAGTCATTTATTAGGCTATGTATTAGGCTCTTATAGTTGCAAGTAGCAGAAACTCGATTTAATGTGAATTAAGGGGAAAGTTAATCTATTGGCTCATTTAGAGAAATAGTGAGAAGAAGCAGACTATAGCCATTTTCTGATCAGGACTTGATCTTCTTATAAATATGATATTTTGGGACAAGCATCTTATATCCAAGTCACAATAACCTTCCAAATAACTTGCTGAAAGTCACCCAGGGAATGATTTGTTAAGGTTCCAGAAGAAGGAGGTGCAAAGGCAAAGGAACTGTGCCTGGAACTTCTCTGAATAATTAAGTTATAGTTGCTATTTGCAAGTCACGGCAAAGAAAATCTTCCAGTAAATGCTACTTATTCAGTCATGTGTGCAAACCTAGATACTTCTTATATTAACATTGTAATTATATTTTGGATCTTCCTTTGTTTTGCTCTTCAAGGACAAAGATTATGTTGGAAATGTAGAAGTCAGAGAAAGAAAAGACAAATTTCTCATATCCTGGAGTGGTCCTGATCTGCTGACTTTCACACACTCAAAGCTGAATAGTGTCCAGCTCTAACCAACCCCCAATCCATTATTGCTTATTGAAGATTAAAGAGAGGAATGAATGAAACCCATAACATGGGGGCATTTTACATAAATCATCTTTGGAATTCTCACAACCCTCAAAGGAAGGTGTCATAATCCCTACATTATTAGATAAGCAATATAAGGCATGGAGAGCTTTCCTCTCTTTGCCATGACCTTCCAGCTCATGGGAAATAAAGCCAGAATTCTGAAACCGAACCGTCTGATTCCAAAGCCTGGGCAAGACAGGGGGCCTGGCTTCATGCTGAGTGGTGTATTTGGGGAGTAATTAAGCTGCATAACTTTTGATTTCCTGTTGCAAATCCTCCTCTCCTTCACAGAGAGAGATTAATGATCATTAAGCTCTAATGCACAAAGCTCAGCTCCAGGAGCTGGGGATGCAGGGGAAAGCTCAGACCATCTGGGGAAAGGGAACTCCGATAGGAAACAATAAACCACAAGCTCAGGCTGGGGTTGGGCCGCAACCAGCGAGCAGAAATGACTCTCAGGACAGTGACAGTCTCTAGTTCTTCCCCAGTGTCCGTTCTCCTTCCTCGGGACAACAACCCCTGTCATCTCTTAGCTGGGACTAGAGCTGTTCGAAATATAGACTACATTTCGGAGTTCCCGTCATGGCGCAGTGGTTAACGAATCCGACTAGGAACCATGAGGTTGCGGGTTCGGTCCCTGCCCTTGCTCAGTGGGTTAACGATCCGGCGTTGCCGTGAGCTGTGGTGTAGATTACAGACGCGGCTCAGATCCTGCGTTGCTGTGGCTCTGGCGTAGGCTGGTGGCCACAGCTCTGATTAGACCCCTAGCCTGGGAACCTCCATATGCCGCGGGAGCGGCCAAAGAAATAGCAAAAAGACAAAAAAAAAAAAAAAAAATAGACTACATTTCCCAGCCTGTCTGGCAGCTTCCTGTGACTTAGTTCTGTCCAATGGGATGAAAGCAGAAATGACAAGTGCAACTTCTGATGGAGATTCTTAGAGGGAAAAAAAAAATGCCCATTCTCCATCCCTTTCTCCTTCCTTCCTGTTGGCGCTTCTGCAGCCATCTTGAGTCCTGAGGCAGGTTAGGGAGTGGAAATCACACAAGGCAGAGCTATTAGGTAGAAGAGCCCAGAAATCTGATTCCCTGTCTCCCAGCCTCTGCTCTAGGCTGCCACCCTTCACTCTTCCATACGAAGAGAAGTAAACTTCCATCTAATTTAAGGCAGTGTTCTTTGGGGCTTTTGTCATGTCGGACAAATGTAATTCTACTGCTCAAAAGCCACAGTTCTGCTACCACCATCCCCAAATCCTACTATGTAACTTTCAGCAAGTCCCTTAACCTATCACAGGGTGGCTGGGAGAACCCAAATGGATAAACCAATGAGAGAGCAGGAAAAAGCACGCGGGGATTTCAGATGGCCTGTTTCGACACAGCATGGCTGGGGGTGGGGGTGGGAGCAATGAGAAAAGAAAAAAGCTACACACACAGCACAAAGCTCCTCGCAATTTTCCTAAAAGTGCTTAAAGGTGTAGGACAATGTCTATAATCATGTAGCACAAGTTTTAAGTTCTTTGAGAATTTGAAGGAGGGAAAAACATCTGTGCATCAGAGTAAATGATGAAAGGTTTGATGAGGGACATGAGTTGTGAGCTGGACATTAAGGGACAAGAGTCCAGCTGAGTTTGTTAAGTCGTGACTCTTTTAGCTACAAGTTGCAGAGATTCGCGTCAACCCTGCTTTTTAAACAAGTGGGCAGGGTGAGAGTTGGTGGTTGGCTGATGTAATTAGAGACCAGAAGTAAGCTCAGGGAAGGCTGGATCGAGACCAAATGATGTCATTAGGATGTGGGGTCAGCTCTGCTTCCCTGAGGTCACGGCGTTGCCTTAAAGCAAGTGGTGGCATCTGGCAGCTGTGGATTTACAGCCTGTCTGCTTCACAGCCCAGGTGGAAGATGTCTTCTTCCTTAGGGCTGCAGAGAAGCCCTCAACCCACCAGCCTCCTTGTGACTCCGCTTCTGCAGACCTGCTCACGTTCCCACCTCTGCAAATTGCAGAGGGCTTGAGAAGGGAGACTGTTTAAAGGAAAAGGGAGGTGCAGTGGGCAATGGGAGAGAAACGGATGCCAGGGGGGAATATTGTTCAAACTGTAGGACAGAGAAGAGGAACAGCAAAGGTGTAAAATCTGAAATGAGTGAGGCAGTTTTGACTGAATGGAAGAGAAAATTCATGTAGGCAAGAAACGTGCTTCAGGAGTTCCCTCTGTGGCACAGTGGGTTAAAGAGCTTGTGTTGTCTCTGCAGCAGCTTGGGTCACTGCGGAGGAATGTGTATGATCCCCAGCCCAGCGCAGTTGGTTAAGGAATCAGCACTGCCGCAGCTGTGGCGTAGGTCGCTGTTGCAGCTTGGGTTCGATCCCTGGCCTGGGAAAGTCCATATTCCGTGGGTGCAGCCATTAAAAAAATAGAAGAAGAAAGAAATGTGCTTCAGGGGACCCCTTCTTCCTCACGGTGTTCGTATGCTAGGGCTACTGTAACAAAATAGATGGCTTAAATAACAGAAATTGATTTTCTCGCAGTTCCAGAAGCAGGAAGTCCAAGACGGAGGTGCTGGCAGGTTGGCTTCCTCTGCGACGCTCTCCTGGGCTTGGAGATGGCTGTCCTCCTGCTGCTTCCTCGCTTGGCCCTCGCTCTGTTCACACGCACCCCTCATGTCTCTTCCTCTTCTGGTAAGGGCATCAGTCATGTAGGATTAGGGCCGTCTCATACGACCTCACTTTGACTTAATCACCACTGAAAAAGGCTTGTCTACAAATACAGTCCCATTTGGAGGTACTGGGGGGTTAGGAGTCAACATATAAATCTGAAGGTAGAGGAGTTCCCATCGTGGCTCAGTGGCTAACGTATCCGACTAGGAACCACGAGGTTGTGGGTTCGATCCCTGGCCTTGCTCAGTGGGCTAAGGATCTGGCATTGCCGTGAGCTGTGGTGTAGGTCGCAGATGCGGCTCGGATCCTTCATTGCTGTGGCTTTGGTGTGGGCTGGCAGCTACAGCTCGGATTAGACCCCTAGCCTGGGAACCTCCATATGCCATGAGAGCAGCCCCAGAAAAGGCAAAAAGACAAAAAAAAAAAAAAAAATCTGAAGGTAGAGGTAGACACAGTTCAGTCCGTAACACCCACTGCTGTCAACAAGGACATTTATGAAACACAGAGATCTTGGACTTCTTATATGTTTGTAGAGAATGCAAACAGCTAAAAGATTTGCAGCCAGTGCAAATCTTCCATGTGACCCCAAATCGGTAAAACCTGCCATCGGAACAGATTCCTCTGTCCTCTGTAGAAGCTAGGCTTCTGGAATCTTCAGCTTCTGGAAACCTGATCCCCTCTGTGTTGAAACCTGATCCCCACTGTGATGGTATTTGCAGGTAGGGCCTTTGAGAGGTGATATATTCTACCCTCACGAATGGGATTATTGCTCTTATAAGAGAGGCTTCAAAGAGCACCCCAGCCCCTTCTGGGGACACAGCAAGAAGATGGCCATCTAGGAATCAGGAAGCGGGCTCTCACCAGACACCAAAAGTGCTGACGCCTTTGATCTTGGACTTCCCAGCCTCCGGAACTGTGAGCTATAATTCCTATTGTTTAAAAGCCCTTCAGTCTATGGCATTCTATTCTAGCAGCCAGAACAGACTAAGACAAGCTCTGAACCGGAGCATAACCCACACCAAGCAAACAAGCAAAAAAATCCAACCAAGAGACTCACAAGTCTAGGTGCGTTTGCACAAATGCTTTGCAACCAGTTGGTCACCTCTGGGAAGGACTGAGTCCAAGCCTTACTGGGCAATGCCAAGTGTACAGAGCAGGGTGGGATGAGGGAAACGGCCCCTGATACAGGGCTCTATCTAGAGCAGACACACAGGGGCAATGGCCAGATTGAATTTACAAAAAAGAATAGGAAGGGGAAGAGAGAAGGTCTATGGTGTTGGTGAGTTGAGTTGCCTTCATTCTAACAACAGCCATAGGGCACAAAAATCCTCAACATCTAGGGTGGTGGGATGAAGAGGGGGGCAAAATCCACCTGCACTTTCTCTCAGAAACCCTTGAAGCCCTAAGCATGAAATAAGATACCTCCAGAATGTATTCGGAGAGGAGGGGTATGGTAGGAGGAGCAGGCAATGGCTCACACACATTCCTTGGTCCTCACTCAGAAGCAGATTTTCCCCCCACCCCAGACTCATGTAGGTACTTGTTCTCTCTCTGCCCTGTTTATTTTTTTCTTAGTGCTTATCACTACCTGAAATTGTCCTTTATAGTTGTTCAATTACTTTTTTATAGTCTACCACCACCACCTCCAGAATATAAACTCGAAAACGGAAATACCTTTTCCTGCTCTTTGCTGTATTGTCAGTACCCAGAACAGGATCTAGCACATACTAGGTACTCAAAAAACATTGTTGAAGAAATAGAGGAGTTCCCGTCGTGGCGCAGTGGTTAACGAATCCGACTAGGAACCATGAGGTTGCGGGTTCGGTCCCTGCCCTTGCTCAGTGGGTTAACGATCCGGTGTTGCCGTGAGCTGTGGTGTAGGTTGCAGACGCGGCTCGGATCCTGCGTTGCTGTGGCTCTGGCGTAGGCCGGAGGCTACAGCTCCGATTAGACCCCCTAGCCTGGGAACGTCCATGTGCCGAGGGAGCAGCCCTAGAAATGGCAAAAAGACAAAAAAAAAAAAAAAAAAAGAAATAGAAAGAGCAAAGGATATTAGGGACTTTAATAAAACAAAAGTGGCTATGCCCAAGTAATTAATATCTCTATAGTTAGCTTGGCAATCCAGAATGCTTCATTTCATAAAGATTATGCAAAAATCAACATTTTTTGGTCAGAGAACCTGTGATAGCATCATGCAAAATCAATAGTAGTTGTTTCCCCATCTTTTGCACTATCGATAGTAAAAACATGATATCTTAAGTGCCTTTACTAAACTTTTAGTGTATATAGTGTGTTAACCATGTCTTTAATTTTCTATACTCTGATGCTTTGACATCTGGGGTCTTGCTGCTCCTGAAAGGACTGCCCCTCCAGGGTTAGGCAGTTCCTGGAAATAGTAAACAGCTCACTCATGAGTATGATTTTTTTGGGCCACACCCATGGCATGTGGAAGTTCCCAGGCCAAGGACGGAACCAGCGCCACAGCCGCAATTCAGGCCACTGCAGTGACAATGCCAGATCCTTAACTTGCTGCACCGCAAAGGAACTCCATGAACGTGCTTTTAAAATACAAACCCAACTAATCCAGAGCCCACACCCCAACATCTCTTTGGTCAGGCCCTCACACAAGTCACTCTACACCTGCCCTAAGGCCACACCCAATACCTAGGGACAAATCCCAGTGAAATTCTTCAGACTAACCACGATGACCAAAATAAGCTCCTGTGCTTCCTGAGAGGCTCATCGTGCCTCACCTGCTCCTCGTCACAGAACCACAGTGAGGGCTCCTGCTCACAGTTCATCCCCAGCCCTCTCTGGTCCTGACCAGCCCTGGTGCTTCCCCATGTGGATCCTCCTGGAGAGGCGTGTCCCTTTCTGTTGGGAGTTGTGGGTAACGCATTATATACTCCATGACAGTCATCTCCTGATCTGTCAATCACACTCTATATATCTCAGATTTTCTATGAATACTCTGTATTTTGAAAACAGTACACCAGTTAAGATATGTTTGGTTGTAAGTAACAGAAAACCCCGATTCAAACTGCCTCAAGCTGTAAAAGAGTTGTGTCGTGAGTTGAGAGTTGGGACAGCCTCCAGGGTTAGATTTCTTCAATCTCTGATGATGTCCAGGAGGGCTCAGTGTCTCCCAATCTCCCACATGCGCCCTGCAGCATCGGCTTCATCATCTGACCACACTCAGGCCCACAGGTTTCCTAAGTCAGGCAGAGGGGAAGGGACCAGGTCTCTTCTGGAAGATGCCTCAGGAGAATGGGGCAAGTTCATCTCCAAGAGCCCCAGTAAACCTTTTTGCAAAACTGGGGCATGTGTCCATCCCTGACCAAGAATGAGATAATGTAGATGAGTTTGGAGCTGACTCTCATGTCCTTCCTAGACTCAGGAGGGGAGTCAGCTTTCAGGATGCACAGGAGCTGCATCAGTGGGGGGGGGGGGGGGGGAACCCTCTGGAATGGACCCTGAGCAGTGTGGTTACAGGGAAAGGGGAGTGGATATTGAGTAGCCCCATGACATCCAGTGCAATAACGTGATAGCAATAGAAGCATAAAAAGTAGGAGTTCCCACTGAGGCTCAGAAGGTTAAGAACCCGACTAGTATCCGTGAGGATGCAGGTTCAATCCCTGGCCTTGCCCAGTGGATTAAGGATCGGGAGTTGCCACAAGCCCTTGCAGCTCAAATCACAGATGCAGCTCAGCTCCCGCATTGCTGTGGCTGTGGTGTAGGCTGGCAGTGGCAGCTCCTATTCAACCTGGGAACTTCCATGTGCCACAGGTGCATCCCTAAAAAAAAAGAGAAAAAAAGAAGTATGAAAAGCAAAGAAGGGGCTCAAGATGACCGTCTGTGTGAGGGTAAGTGGTGGTTTAAGAAGAGGGGATAAAACCAAACACAGTCGCTCTAGGTAACACGTTCGCAAGCAAAACCTTCTATCCTTGGCTTTTACTGTGATTACGAGACAATTTCACATCTTATGAGATATGATTCTGATTTTGAGGTGTAGAGAGAGAAAAGCCATTAAATTTACACTTTTCATTTCTATCTTACATTTGCCCGTCTTATCATTTAAGGTTGTAAGCTTGGTGGAGAAAAAAGGTCATATATTTTTATAGCATAGTTGTATTTAAAATGTCAAGGAGTGAAGAAAAAGTCAGGGTACCATTTAGCCTGAGAATTTTAATGCCTGTTCATTGCTTTTCTTCAACAGTTTCTCTCGTATTACACATACACACAGAGATAGGGGCCCCCACCAACACTGCCCCCGGACACACACATTTTAGTCCTCGGAAAGAGGAGACATCAAAACAGAAGCACGATTCTTTATTAAAGCATCAGAGTAGAGAAGGCTAATTTAATTAGTGTCTGGTCTGGAAGGAATGGAAAAAAAAAAAAAAAAGCCTCAGTCATGTAGAAAGGTTATTTGTGATCTGTTTCTTGAAAAAATGTCTGCCTGATTTGTGTCTTTCTGTGGCTCTCAGCAATGGAGATTTGCTCGAATCTCCACAGCAGACATATTTCCAATCGCCGGGCTTCTGTGGATTTATGCTCCCTTCCTGATATAAACGGCAACTCCCAGAAAGCAGTGCCTTTCAGCATCGCAAGCTGGAGGGTTTGTTAGAAGACATTCTGCAAGCATCTATCATATTTATCGCCAAATTAGAGATAATTGTAAGCAAAGAAGAAAAATTCTCGAATCCACAAATTATGCTACTGATTAGCTCAACTGCAATTATTTTCAATACATGCATTTTGCCTTGATTTTTTGCATTTGGGGAACATAATATACGGTGTGAACACAGGGCTAGCGAGCAACATTTCATTGGTTCTTTCTAACAAAAGTAGAATGAGAAGATGGATCTGAAAGCACATTCTAAATCCTAAAGCACGATGCAGACATGAGTTATAGTTATTGATTTCATTATAGGTTAAGCTTTTCTTAAAGGAAAAAAGATAAGAAAAAAATAAGTTCCTTTACTGGAAGGAAGTCTAAATGCATTTGAATGATCTATTTACTTTCTAGGTATTTTAGCACATTCAGATGGAAAAATCCCACCCTAGTGAATGTTTTCACAGTTCAAAAAGAGGTCTGCTTGCAATCCAATTTTCTAAATGGGCTACAGTCTTGAACAGGCATTTCACAAAAGTCATACAAACGGCCAATAAACAGATGCGCAAGTGTGATTAAGCACCAAGGAAATGCAGATTAAACCCACCTTCACTTACTGCCCCATGCCCCACAGAATGGTGGACATGGATAAACGATACTGAGACTGAGAACTGGCCGGGCTGTGGAGCCATTCGATCATTACGCACTGCCGATGGGTGTGTAAATTGGGACATTTGGAAAAACCATCAGCACTGTCTAGTATGGTTGAATTGATGCACATGTTATGACCGAATGCTCTCAGGTTTGTCCCTGCAGTAGTCAGAATAAAGACCATTCCCCTCTCCCAAAGATGTCCCCATCCTAATCTTGGGAAACTGTCTTTGGGTGTAGGATATCTTTTTTGGCCGTTTCCAGCCTATTTTATTTATTTATTTATTTTGCCTTTTAGGGCCGCACCCATAGCATCGAGAATTTCCCAGCCTAGGGCTTGAATTGGATCTGCAGCTGTCAGCCTTCATCACAGCCACAGCCATGCAGGATCCCAGCCAGGTCTGGGACCTACACCACAGCTCACAGCAATGCCCTATCCTTAACCCACTGAGTGAAGCCAGAGATCGAACCCCCGTCCTTATGGATACTAGCAGGGTTCATTCTGGCCGAGCCACAGGAGGAACTCCCTCTAGTCGATTTTATTGACCGTCGTTGAGCAGTTGGTTGTAATTTTGGTGTTTTCATGTTTAAGTCCTACTCCACCATCTTGTCCCAATCTCCAATCTTGGGAACCTGTAACTGAGTCATCTTACATGGTAAAATGTAAATTGCAGGAGTTCCCTGGTGGCTCAGAGGGTTAAGGATCTAGACTTTTCACTGCTGTGGCTCTAGCTACTGCCATGGCATAGGTTTGATCCCTGGCCTGGTAATTTTGCATGCCATGGATACAGCCCCCCAAAAAGGTAAATTACAGGTGTGATTAAGGTTACAGACCTTGAGATGGGAAGATTATCCTGAATTAAATGGATAGGACCAATGTCATCACATCAATCCTTAAGAGCCAGGAAACTTCCCACTGTTGTCAGAGAGAGATGCATGACAGAGACATATAATAGGGGAAGGATTCGAAGCCGCCACTGCTAAGTTTGGAGAGAGAGTCGTGAAGCCAAGAATGTAGAGGCCTCTTGAAGCTGGGAAAGGCCCTCAGCTGAAAGCTGGCAAGAACATGGGGACCTCAATCCTACAGCCCCAAGAAAATGAACTTGGCCATTAGCCTGAATGGGCAAGATAATAGATAATAGATAACCTAAAGCCCCCCCAAAAGGAAGAAGGGCCTGCCGACATCTTGATTTCAGCCTGGTGAGATTCATGCCAGGTCTGCAACGTCCACAACTGGGAGATAATGAATGTGTGTTGTTTTATGCTGAGCACTTTGTGGTCATCGGTGGCAGCAGCAACAAAAAGCTAATGTCACATCCAAGATAAATGTGTATGTCTGTGCAGCAGAAAATATATACCATGACACTCGCGTCGGTGTGACTTGTAAGAGCCCCGGTGCAGACAGATCCCAGTGGCATTAACAGGATAGATGGATAACTTGGCCTGGGCACACAGTGGGGCTGTGCAGCGGTGGAAACAGAGGGTGGCGGTGACTGTCACAGCACGAAAGGGTGTGGAGTGTGGGTGGAAACAGACTGTGCGTTTCTGTGAACATAAAGCTCAAAACCAGGCAGAGCTATGCTCCCCTTACAGAGGTCAGAACAGTGGTTGTCTTTGTAGGGGGAAAAGACAGGCCTAAGGAGGCTTTGGGAGTGCTGCTAGGTCCCATATCTGGATCGGGGTGGTGTTTACAGAGTGTGTTTACTTAGATGATTGGTGAGCTTTTCTTCGTGCCTGTTATACTTCAGTTAAAAAGTTCACATAGTAAGAAGTGGTCTGTCTGGATTATTAAACATTTAAAACGTTTACGCTAAAGACCGCTTTGCAATAGTTATCTTTCTGTTTTTCTCCTTTACTTTTTGGCTTCCCTCTGATTTTTCATCACAGAATAGTCCCCTTAGGCCAGAAGAAGAGAAAAATCCAGTGAAATGCCACTAAACACCATGGCATACTGGAAGGAGTTTAAATGTACACACTCTGGGGAGTTCCCTGGTGATCTAGTGGTTGGGACTCGGCACGTTCACCGCTGTGGCCTGGGTTCAGTCCCTGATCTGGGAACTGAGATCCCACATCAAGCTGCTCGCACCACGGCCAAAGAAAACCAATACATGTACATACCACACAATCTGCTTTGAAATGTCATTTATTTATTAATTATTTGTCCATTTATTTCTTTGAAGATTATCAGTTTCCTTTCCCCAGAAATAAATGTTTCATCGTTACCATTTTCTCATATTTCTTTTTGGAGATTTTTCTATCACACTGTGTATGTGTGTTTACATTTTTTCTTTCTTTTTTTACATCAATGATAGCAAATTGAACATATGGGTCTCAACTTGTTTTCTCATGCATGGACCAAAGTCATAATTTTTAATGGTTGAGTAGATACAAAACCATCAGTCATTTGATTAATTCCCTATTGTGGATTTGTTATTGCCAGTCTTATGCTTTTGTAAACAATGTTGAAATAAGTATCTCTAAATGTCCATTATGTTGCATAATCACAAGTTATTTTTTGGCAACGTACTTCAAGTTTATCAATATTTATGGACAAAGTAATAATATATACCTAATGATTTGAAGCTCTGGTGGATGTTACCTTTTTTCCATGTTAAAAATGGACTACCTACTGAGAATAGTCTTATTTAATGAATTCACTCTTCTGAGGATACTTCAGTGCCTAACTTGAGGTCAGATAAAGGCTAAACAAGAAAATTAGCATGTATTAATAGCCAAGATGTGGAAACAACCTAAATGTTCATTGACAGATAAATGGATTAAGAAGATGTGATACATAAATGCAATGGAATTCTGCTCAGCCACAAAAAGAATGAAACATACATTTCATTTCATACATTTCAACATACAACTAGAGGTTCTCATATTAAGTGAAGCAAGTCAGAAAGAGAAAGACAAATACCATATAATATCCCTTACATGTGGAATCTAAAATATGGCCCAAATGAACCTATCCCCAGAAGAGAAACGGACTCATATCCATAGAGAAAAGACTTTTGGTTGCCAAGGGGGAAGGGGAGAGAGTGGGATGGACTGGGAGTTGGGGGTTAGTAGATGCAAACTATTACATTTAGAGTGGATAAGCAATGAGATCCTGCTGTATAGCACAGGGAACTATATCCAGTCTCTTGGGATAAACCATGATGGAAGATAATATAAGAAAAGAAATGTATATATAGATACATATGTGTATATATATGTGTGTGTTTGTATATGTGTGTGTGTTTGTGTATGACTGGGTCACTTTGCTGTACAGCAGAAATTGGCACAAAAATATACTTTAACTAAAAAAATACCTCAAACAAAAAATTAGTATGTCTGTATAAAGGACATATGTTTTTTAATGATTCTTTTGTATCCTAGGGATACTGTAACATAGTACCATGGACCAGGTAACTTCAAACAACATAAATTTATCATCTGATAGTCCTGGAGGCTAGACGTTCAAGATCAGAGTGTTGTCAGAGCCATATTCTCACTAAAGGCTCTAAAGACAGTCCTGTTTGTCTCTTTCAGCTTCTGGTGGCCCTCAGCAGCTCCTGGCATTATGTGGCTTATAGATACATCACTGCAATCTCTGCCTCCATCTCCACGTGCCTGACTTCCTATGCCTCTGTGTCTCTTATGAGGACACCAGTCATATTGGATTAAGAGCCCACTCTACTCCAGTATAACCTCTTCGCAAGTAATTTTATTTGCAATGCCCCTATTTCCAAAGGTCACCTTCTGAAGTCCTGGGGATTAGAACATCAGTGTATCGTTGTGGGGAAAGGAAAAAAGTCACAATTCAAACGATGTTATGGATGGAATGTTTACCTCCCTCCAAAATTCCCATGCTGAAATCCTAACCGTCAGTGTGATGCCATCAGGAGGTAAGGTCTTTGGAAGACAATGAAGTCAAAAGGGTGGACCCCTCAGGAATGGGATTAGTGCCCTTATAAATAGAGACTTTGTTTTCTCCCTGTCTCCACCATGTGAGGACACAGCTAGAAGACAGCCATCTGCAGCCCAGGGGCCACTTTGCTCTAGGACTTCCCAGCCTCCAGAACTCTGAGAAGTAAATACTTGTTGATGCTGCCCACACTCTGTTACGACAAATGTACTGTTATTGTACTATTTTAACTTTTTACCCCATTTGTGTACCTGTTTTAAAATAGCAGCGTTGGGAGTTCCCGTCGTGGCGCAGTGGTTAACGAATCCGACTAGGAACCATGAGGTTGCGGGTTCGGTCCCTGCCCTTGCTCAGTGGGTTAACGATCCGGCGTTGCCGTGAGCTGTGGTGTAGGTTGCAGACGCGGCTCGGATCCTGCGTTGCTGTGGCTCTGGCATAGGCTGGTGGCTACAGCTCCGATTTGACCCCTAGCCTGGGAACCTCCATATGCCGCGGGAGCGGCCCAAGAAACAGCAAAAAGACAAAAAAAATAAAAAAAATAAATAAATAAAATAGCAGCGTTAAGAGCAGTACATGATTTGGTGCATACCTGAGGAAATAAAATGAATATTAGGTATAGGTGGTGCCAGCATTCAGCAAATATTTGATAAGTGCCTATAGGGTGCCAGGCCTTGTTCTGCGCAGTGGAAACACAATTCTGAAAAAGCAGGCAAAATACTCTGCTCTCTTGGGTCTTGCTGGAGAGACAGACAATAAACAAATGAAATGCATCTTATGCTTAGCTAGGAAAAAGCACTAAGAAGAAAAAAATGTATGGAAGGCAAATGTAAAGTGTAAGGAGCTGAGGTGAATCTTGGACTGGCTGGGGAACACCAGTCAGGTGCTCCCTTGCAGGAGCCTTTTGCAAAATCACCTGATAGAAGTGAGCCTCCGAGTGGCTGCAGGAAGAGGCTGCACAAAGGCCTGAGGTGGGAGGAGATTGTCTGGCCTATTTGAGGAAGAACAAGGGGCCAGCAAGGCAGGAGGATGGACTCAGGGGGGCCAAGGGCAGCAGCGAGGCCCTCAGGCTAAAGGAAGCCCGTCAGACTGAGGACATAGAAGGAGGGCTTGATTTTACTCTGAGGGATGTGACAAGCCGTCGGCCAGTTCCAGTAGAGGCGTGGCTCCACTTGACATTGGTTTCAATATGGCTGCTTTGTTGAGAAGAGGCTGAGGGGGGTCAAGGCTGGAATCAGAGAGACCAGTTAGGAATCTACAGCAAGGATGCGAGTGAGAGATGATGTGGCTGGATGAGGTGTGTGGCCATGGGGTGGGGACGCGTGGTCACATTCTGACTATATATAGAAAGCAGAACTAACAGTATTTGTTGTCCAACCAGATTCAGGATGCAGGAGGAAAAGATGCAAGGCTGACCCTTGGACTTTTGATTTGAGCAACTGAAAAATATTGAGCTGTCATTAACTGAGGGGGGACAAATGGGAAGAACAGAGTTAAGGAAGAATCCAGAGTACAGGAGCTCCCGTCGTGGTACAGTGGAAACAAATCTGACTAGGAACTATGAGGTTGCGGGTTCGATCCCTGGCCTAGCTCAGTGGGTTAAGGATCCGGCGTTGCTGTGAACTGTGGTGTGGATCTCAGACGAGGCTCAGACCCTGCGTTGCTATGTCTGTGGTGTAGGCTGGCAGCTGTAGCTGGGATTAAACCCCTAGCCTGGGAACCTCCCTATGCCTAAGAAGCAAAAAAAAAAAAAAAAAAAAAAATCCAGAGCACAGTTTTAGACATACTAAGTCTGAGGTAACAGTTACCCATCCAAGTGAAAGTAAGAAGAAGGCAAGCAGGAGTCCAGAATTCAGGGTAGACCTTCAGGCCTGAGACGCACACCTCATGGTCATTAGCATATGAAGGGAGTTTAAAGGGACATAGACTGTAGAAATCAGGCAGGAAGTGAATATAGATTTAAAAAAAAAAAAAAGAACACGAGACGTTCCCTGAGAACATGGCTCGGTGGAAACCCATCTGACCAGCATCCATGAGGATGCAGGTTCCATCCCTGGGCTCGCTCAGTGGGTTAAGGATCCAGTGGTGCCCTGAGCTGTGGTGTAGATCGCAGACGCGGCTCAGATCTGTCGTTGCTGTGGCTGAGGTGTAGGCCGGCAGCTACAGTTCTGATTCAACCCCTAGCCTGGGAACTGCCATATGCCACAGGTGTGGCCCTAAAAAGACAACAAATTAAAAACACAATAAAAAATTAAAAGAAGAACATGAATCTGGTTCCTGAGTCTGAGAAACTCATGATATGTCCAGGTGGAGACTGAAAATACTAGAAGAGCAATCTGCCTGAAAACACAGATCAGCAAGACATCGGCAAGTAGGCAATAGCTTAAAAATACAAGCAAACACTTGGCAATGCCAATGTTTACACAGCGGGCATGCAGAAGTGGACCAGGGAGGAGGGGAGAGGAGGGCTGCGGAGAGGGGTGTCGTGGAGCCAGGGGGGAAGAAAGTGTCAACAAGGAGAAAAGCACAAGTCCTCAGAAAGCTAAGCAGGTGCAAACTGAACAGGGACCACTGCCTCTGGTAATGAGGAGGTTTTTGTTGACTCTTAGACGTCAGATTGCAGTGCATGGAGGCAGGGATGGGAAATGAGCAGGGTAATATTATCCGAAAGGAAAATAAGCGCCAGCTTCTGGCTTAATAACACGTTTCGGGTCGAGAGAGCACGGTGCTGACCCATTTTCCCCTGCTCTTGTTTGGAGATGTCTGGGCCCTCATTTAGTGCTTCCTCTTGGAGGACACCGGTCTTCCAGGGCCGTCTGACAAGCACAGCGCTGATGCTGATCAGTGCTCTCGAAATGCCCTGGTCCCTCACAGGTTCAAATGCTACTCACTGCGCAGATCCTGGCTAAGCTCCTCCGGAAAGTCCTCGCCAGTCCTCCCGCTGCAAGCTGTCTTTTCCTCCTCTGAATTTCTACGATCTTTTTCTGTACATCTCCTAAAATCTGCTTTGCTTTCAACCTTCATTCCTTCTATTGTAATTACGGACCTTTTCTGTCTTCTCTAGACTAAAAGTTTCAGACAGGATCCATGGCCGATTCACCTTGATATTCCCAAGGATATCATATTTCTTTATATTTACACTAGGTATTAATATTTAACACATGCTGGCTGTTCCATAAATATTTGTTTAGTATATTAATAAAGGGAGACTAACTAGACCCAACAGAATAACATGCAATAGAGTCCAACAATCTAACACAATGTGAATATCTTTAGATAGAATGTTCTTTGTAGGAATTTGGAATTCAGCAGAAGCAAAGAGTTCAAAGCCAAACATCTAACCCAATTCGAAGCATCCAAAATCTGAGAAGTAAGGTCACTATCAGCCGAGCGTGGAATTGCTATTATAAATCATCTTCTGGAGTTCCCGTCGTGGCGCCGTGGTTAACGAATCCGACTAGGAACCATGAGGTTGAGGGTTCGATCCCTGCCCTTGCTCAGTGGGTTAAGGATCCGGCGTTGCCGTGAGCTGTGGTGTAGGTTGCAGACGCGGCTCGGATCCAGCATTGCTGTGGCTCTGGCATAGGCTGGTGGCTACAGCTCCGATTCGACCCCTAGCCTGGGAACCTCCATATGCCGTGGGAGCGGCCCAAGAAATGGCAAAAAAAAAAAAAAAAGACAAAAAATAAATAAATAAATCATCTTCTGAGCTGAATTGTGTCCCCACAAAAATTGTATATTGAAACCATAACCCCGGGTACCTTGGAAAGTGATTAGATTTGAAGACAGAGCCTTTAAAGAGGCGATTGAGTTAAAATGAGGCCAAGGGATGGGCCCTAATCCACTCTGAGTGGTGCCTTTATAAGATAAATTACAAAAAAAAAAAGAGAGAGCGATTACACACACACACACAGAGACAGTGTGTGCACAGAGCAAAGACCATATGAAGATCAGTGAGAAGACAGTCATCTACAAGCCAGAGGTCTCAGGAGGAATCCAATCTCCTGACACCTTGATTTTGGACACCTGGCCTCCAGAATTGTGAAAAAATTAATATGTGTCTAAGTAACCCAGTCTATGTCATTTTATTTTGGCAACATGAGCAGGCTAACATACCATGGTGCCACATTGCAGAAAAAGAAGGGATGGCTTTGCAGTCGGACAAACCAAAACCTAGTCTATTACTTTATTGTTTTTTTAATTTTAATTTCATTTTAGTTTATTTTGTCTTTTTAGGGCCTCGCCTGTGGCATATGGAATTTCCCTGGCTAGGCGTCGAATTGGAGCTGTAGCTGCCAGCATACACCACAGCCACAGCAACTCAGGATCCGAGTCTCATCTGTAACCTACACCGCAGCCCATGGCAATGCCAGTTCCTTAGCCCACCAAGCGAGGCTAGGGATCAAACCCACATCCTCATGGATACTAATTGGGTTCATTACCACTGAGCCATGACAGCAACTCCTAGTCTATTACTTTCAAGTGATTTTGACCAAGTAACATTGGCTCTCTAAGCCATTCTCATATCACTACACCAGAGACAATATAATAATTCCTCTCTGGTTGTTATGAGAAATATGTGTAATATATATGTCTAGTATCTGAAACAGAAGGAGCACTCACTAAAGGATAACTCTTACTTGGAGTTCCCATCGTGGCTCAGTGGTTAACGAATCCAACTAGGAACCATGAGGTTGCAAGTTCGAGCCCTGACCTTGCTCAGTGGGTTAAGGGTCCGGCGTTGCCATGAGCTGTGGTGTAGGTTGCAGATTCGGCTGGGATCTGGCATTGCTATGGCTGTGTCATAGGCCGGAGGCTACAGCTCCAATTCGACCCCTAGCCTGGGACTCTCCACATGTCGCCCAAGAAATAGCAAAAAAAAGACAAAAAAAAAAAAAAGATATTTTACTGAATATTATACAATAAAATTTTATTTAATTTTAATTATTATTAATGTATAATTTGAGATATTTAAGTGTACCAAATGTAATAGCATCTTAAATATATGCAAAATTAATAATACACTATTAAATAAGAGAAAGTAAGATAAAAATTATATAAAACTCTGCTAGTTACAACTGTATAAAAATTATGCATAATTGTTGATAAGATGGAAAGGCAATATATAATTGAGAATGTAAATTTTAATGTTGAATCAGGAGTCTGTTATGGGGGGGAAAATGAGGTAATTTAGGCTAAAGCTGAAATTTATTTGCTCCCAGATCCCAAGGAAGGATTGAGCAATGGAGCCATAGAAGCGCAAGAATCCAGCTGGCCCATTGGAACAACTGGGACCAAGCGTTTCAACATCTTCAGGATTCTCTTTTAAATCTGCATCCTCTGTTGGCCTCATTCCTATTCACCATGATTGTCTTTGTCTACATGCAGAAAACATGGAGCCCCCAAGTCATACTTACCAACTTCTGCCTCTTCCTTATTCTCAGACAGGGCTATGGTTCAGCAGCATGCACTGGTTATGGATACTGATGTTCACTCCTGGATCAAATTCAAACATCCCAGAGAAAGGGTCATTGATATTACCGTTCATTCAATCCACTGTAGGCACGGAACCAGGTCACATGAGAGCACAGCTGCTCCTATGAGAACCATAGGTTTGAAGTGATGGAAGGAGCAAGTCCCAAGAATAGGGGTTGGTACTGGGAGATCAGATTTGAAAAAAAAGCAAAGTTTTCTGAATGTGAGTTATGGCTTTTATTTTCCAAAGTGTTAAAATACAATAACATGTAAAAGGAAAAGAAAAAATTGGGCTTACTCAAAATTATGTGTCTCAGTTTTATTTTATTTTATTTCTACTCTGGCTTAGTTAGAATGCATTTCAGCATCTCTGTCCAATTCATGGTTAAACTTCATCAGCATGTGTTGGAAGTCCTTGCAGAAACAGAGGGTGACTGGTGTCCAGCTTAGTGTCACCTTTAGCCCTTTCCTGGTTGAGCATCAAAATAATTCTTGTGTTCGGTGATAGAACAGGTTCATATATGATGTATCCAATTTCCTCCAAGATTTTCAGCATTTGGGTTAAGTTTCATTCAACCTTTACCCACACTTTAATTTCCCCAAGGCACCAATCGGAAAGAAAGGCCCCCACTTTGTCACACAGACACACCTAGGCATCCTCTTTTCCCTCAGCATATGAAGATAAAATTTTTAAAAGATAAATTTGCAAACAATTGCAAAAAAAAAAGCTATTTTAAGTTCTTATGTAAAGTCTTTCAGAAGGAGCTTCCAAATTCTTACTCTTGAATATCCCCTAGTAGCAGGAGCCAATTTGTCTGCTGAGACATTCACAGAAGAGACAAGAAAAAAATGATTAATTTCCAGACATGTTTAATTTCATAGAACCTTAGGCTCATAATTGAGAGGTTGATTTCCAGTTCTTCCAGGTGCAATCACGCCATGGAGAAATGGTTTGAAAAGATGAAGCGTTCGTGAGCGCCTAATAAATATTTCAGGCTGGGTCTCAGGATTCTCTCAATTTCCTATGTACTATTAAAGGGTAACATGTGTCTAGTAGTTGGAATGCTCTGGTAGTGCACCTGGGGACAGAAATGACTGGCTAACACAAGAGGATCTGCCTAAATGTCCAAACGGCAGGCAAACAAAAACGGAAATGGAAACCAGCTGAATACAACAATCCCAGGGGAGAAGCCCTGACCCACAGTAAACCACTGCCCTGGGGACAAACATCACAGAAACCTCCAAAGGGTGCTCAGGGCCACATTTCCTGCAGAAACCCTCGAGCTCAGGGATCTTCCGCCCATCCACAGGGCACAGCATGGCAGAGGAAACACCCCATTGCATATTGCTAGTTGGAAATGAGGGCTCCGATCCCAATAAACACACCAAGAAGCATAAGTTAGAAATCAGATCCAGCCCAACCTGCCAGAGAAGTGGAACCATAAATGTAATAAAGAACTATGTATCGGGGTAATTTTATAAACATTAGTTTAAAATTTCATTTATAGAGAACTAATCTGAGAGTTCATACGGTTCCCTCAACACTTGTTTCTTACACTCTAGCGGCACCTGCTAATTCTCCTTGGAGAAAGGTATCTTAGTCTTTTCATGAGATGAAAGTGCAACCAGCATAGACTTCCAGTCAAGACTCTAGAACGTTGCAACCCCCCACCCCCGTGCCCACCCCCCGGCCCCACGCACACTTGAATTCCCTAAATGTTTGGGAATTAAAGCCATTAATCTTTTTCTTTCTTTTTTATTTAAATCACAAGGGCTCTACTGGCATAGTGATTAGCCATTTAGCCTTAAAAAAAAAAAGGAGAATTCTAGCCCAGCTGCAAGAAAACAGACAAACAGAGCAGCTGGGAGGACCTGATCTATTTTTGTTTTCCATTTAGTTGGCAAAACAAAATTCCCTTTTGGAAAGAATTCCCCCGCCTGCGTCCCCCTCCCAACTCCACTACATATTTCTTCTCTCTGTTCCTATATCTTGTATTTAATTTTGTATTTCCTCAATATTGCTGTCTTTTTATTCCCTGGGCATGTCCTCCTTTTTTTTATTCATTTAACAAATATCCATCACATGCCTAGTGCCAGTGAAGTACCGTGCTAGATGCTGTCTGGCCGTACAAAGACAAATTAAACATGAGTGCTGACATCAAAAAGTTTATTATCCTAGGAGAGCATATGACTGGCACATAAATAAGTATAGAAGGTGGTAGGGGACAAAATAAATATAAAGTGACATAGAAACTCAGAAGGAGAGATTTCCTTTCAGCTTGCGGGTTCAGTGAAAGTTCACAGAGGAGGCGTGTGGGCAAAGGACTTTCTAGGGCAAGAAAACAACGTGAGAAAAGGCGTGAAGCCATGACAATGATTTCTAAAAAACGTGGAGGGATTGAGTTTGCGTAGAAAGGCAGTTCTCAAGGTGTGGTCCCCAGAGCATCCGCATCAGAATCACCTGAGTACTCAGACGTGTCTATTCTCAAGCCCCACCTCTCAGACCAACTCAATCAAAAAGCCCTGTGGTGGGACTCAGCGACCTGTGCTGCCACAGGCCTTCCAGAAGATTCTGATGCATATTTGAGTTTGAGAGTCACTGAATATGGGAGTTCCCGTTGTAGCTCAGTGGGTTAAAAACCTGACTAGTAGCCATGAGGACTCGGATTTGATCCCTGCACTTGCTCAGTGGGTTAAGGATCCGGCGTTGCTGTCAGCTGCAGCATAGCTTGCAGATGCAGCTCAGACTCAGTGATGCCGTGACTGTGGTGTAGGCTGGAAGCCGAAGCTCTAATTCGACCCCTAACCCCGGAACTTCCATATGCGGCAGGTATGGCTGTAGAAAGAAAAAAAAAATTTCATTATGTCTAACTTAAATTCCAGACTATGTTTAATTCCTTTGTTTTGGTGTTTGTTGGGAGAAAAAAAAAAAAAAAAGAGCTGTGAACTCTCATTGCCATGACCCTTCACAGCCTGTGTTAAAGCCCTCTCCTGGCCGTGTTGTCATTCATCCAGACTTCTATGGTCAGCTTGCTCGCCTCCCAGTCCCTTTTTTCCTCTTTTGAGCTCCTTCATCCTCTTTTGTGCTTCTCTTTCTTCCCTCTCTTCCTGTGTGTATTAGTTGATGTATCTGTAGGTCAATGTGTTATTAAGGTCAAGGTCTGTGTCTCTGGGACTTGGATTCAGCTGTCAGCCCTCAGCCTCTAAGACAATTCGAGAGCGAGCTGAAGCTGCACTCAGAGGCTGAGAGACTGCCAGAGAAACAAAGGCTGGCATTGATAGACAATTGAGACAGCTGGAGAACAGAAACACTTTCTGTAGAGCTATTTTCCTGAGGTCAAAAAACCTGGGACGCAGGATAGGGTGAGGAGTGTTCAGGAATAACTATAAACACCAGCCTTGCCCACACATCAAACACGGGTCAGGAAAGGCTGGGCCTGTTGCATTATTTTTCACAAAAGACTCCCTGAGCCTTAGCAGTCTCTTTGCTAACAGATGCTTGTCCTAAATTCTATTCATTCCCTCTTCCTTCATTTGTTTTGTCTTCTACCCGATTGATTACACACTTAATTGCCATCTTCCTTTTTCTTATTGGTTCCCTTGGCATTTTTCTGACTGGTTACTCTTGTCCTCATTACAGATCGTACAAGGCCATTTATTTGATATAATGGAAAGAATGAGACTTGGACTCTGAAGGCTCAGCCACCGGGAGATGCACAACCCTGAAAGCGTCACAAGGGGCCTGTTTCACAATTCCCTCCCCAAGTTATCAGAAAGCTGAGAAACTTTTATGTGTATGCAAAATTGGAGCATAGAACTCAAAAAAAGTAGAGCTATTATTGTTTTATTGTTTTATAAAACTCGTGCATTTCACGTGTCTATGTTTTTGTATTGGGCGCAGTGGGGTTATTTGGCTGTAAATAAGGACCACGAACCCCGAGTCAGTGAAGCCTGTTCTTGGCGTTGTTTTTTTCAAGAATAAGAATGGGCTGAACGGCATCATTCACTCACTGCATTTCCTCACGACCAATGGCCAGCGTTTGTAAGCATGGAGATTTAGATCATGTGTGTGGCAAAAATCAGGGAAGGTAACTTCCGCTGTCCCCGGGATCCGCGGTCAAACTATCCAGATACTCTAGGGTCTTACCCAGCGTAACACAAACATCATCTGCGGTGTCATTTCCTGATTTGTTTGTTTAGGGCCTCATGCCCAGAGAGTAGGATTTTAGTCTGTGGCAAAGCCGTTACCTAAATTTTTGTTTTATTTATTTACTTTAAACTTTTGTATTTTTTTCTTCAGGGCCACACCTATGGCATATAGAAGTTCCCAGGCTAGGGGTCAAATCGGAGCTGGAGCTGCTGGCCCACACCTCAGCCACAGCAACCCAGGATCCAAGATGCATCTAGAATCCACACCGCAGCTTGCAATAACGCTGGATTCTTAACCCACTGAGCAAGGCCAGGGATGGAACTCGCACCCACATGGATCTTTGTCAGGTTCTCAATCCACTGAGCCACAATGGAAACTCCAGTTCCCTGAATTTTTTAAGGATCCTGAGTGATTCTAGTTGCTTAGTCGGCTTTCCCAAATTAGATAACTCAGCCGCCCCTACTCCCAGATGGATTTTTTTTTTTTTTTTTTTTGGTCTTTTTTGTCTTTTTGCCTTTCCTAGGGCTGCTCCCGCGGCATATGGAGGTTCCCAGGCTACGGGTCGAATCGGAGCTGTAACCACCGTCCTATGCCAGAGATACAGCAACTTGGGATCCAAGCCTCGTCTGTAACCTACACCACAGCTCATGGCAACGCCGGATCCTTAACCCACTGAGCAAGGGCAGGGACCGAACCCGAAACCTCATGGTTCCTAGTCGGATTCGTTAACCACTGAGCCACGACGGGAACGCCTGGGTTCTCCAATTTGTAAGCCTGGTTATCTTCCAAACCAGAAACCTGAGCTCCATCTGAGACTTTTCTTTCTCCCTCCAGCTTGTATCCAATTAGTCATTCCTGCTCTGTCCATTCTCCCTCCTGGAAATCTCTCTACCTGTGCCCCTTTTCTTCTGGCCTCATGGCCACTGTCTCAGTTTCCTGAAATAGTTCCCCCTCCTCGCTCACGCCCTCTTCCCACCTTGTCTTCTGAGAGCTAAAAAGCCCTTCATTGAAATTTTCTTCTATGAGGGACAGATAAACAGTCCGTTCCATGTGCACACAATGGAACGCTACCCAGCGATAAACAGGAAAAGTACCCATACATACGACAACTTGGAGGAATCTCAAAGGCTTTGGGCTGAGTAAAAGAAGCCAGTCTCAAAAGTTTATATACTGTATGATTCCACCTATATGATTCTCAACAAGACAAAAGTGTGGTGATGGAGAACTGACCAGTAGTTGCCAGTGACAGAGTGTGACGGCAAAAGCATAACAAGAGGGATTTGGGCCATGTGTAATCGGGCCATTCTGTATCTTAACTGTGGTGATGGTTACATGACACCCCACATGGACTGAAATTGACAACACTGTACACCCTACCAAGGTCAGTTTTGGATATGATAATTTTTAAAAATAATATTAAACAATTTTGAAGATCCTCTTGGGTTTCTACATTTATGAGTGGAATATATGCATGAATATTTTTTTTTTTCTTTTTAGGACCAAACCTGTGATATATGGAAGTGCCCAGGCCAGGGATCAAATCGGAGCTGTAGCTGCCGGCCTACACCACAGCCACAGCAGTGCGGGATATAAGCCACCTCTGCGACCTACTCTGTGGCTTTCGAAAAGGCTGGATCCTTAACCCACTGAGCAAGGCCAGGATTGAACCTGCAGCCTCATGGATACTAATGGGGTTCTTAACCCACTGAGCCACAATGGGAACTCCAAAAATTCTTATGAATGCAAAAAAAAAAAAAAATGACAAAACAGAAACTCTTCAATGACTCCCTTAAGGCCATCAGAAAATGCCCTGGGCGGGGGGAATGTGCTTGGGTTGTGGGATGGAAATCCTGTGAAAGTGGATTGTTGTGATCATTATACTACTACAGATGTGATAAATTCATTTGAGTAATTTTTAACAAAATACAAAAAAATACATTAAAAAAAAAAAAAACACAGAACAAAAGAAAAAAAAAAGAAAATGTCCTGACCCTTATAAGATCTGTCATGATCTGAATGCTGGCCGGCCTCTGGGGCCACCCCTCTACCACCATATGCAGCCCTCACCCCAAGCACCCCCGGAACACAGACCGTGTGCTCCAGTCCTGCCAATCTGCCCTGAGTTCCTAGATGCACCAAGCTCCCTCTCATTCTCTCATCCCATCCCTCTGTGGACGCTTTTCATACTCTGCTCCCCCTCAAGTCCAGGTAGACTGTGGATGACTTAGCCTTCGCCCCATCGCCAGTTCGGATTCAGCTGGGAACCTGCTCAGGTCCCCCTGCCCTGACCTGCCCTCCCAGCCCCTCCTCGGAAACCAAATGGATCTCAGCCCTGTCTCCACCTATTCGCACTGTAATCCTCTGCCCCTACTGCAGCCTCCCCACAGACCCTAAACTCCCAGAGCTCAGAAGCTCTCACTTACCACGTTATTTCATGTTTAACCCAAGGACTGCAAGCAGACTGTTACAGTCTGAGGAATGAATGAATGAATAAATGTTGCTCTAACCTCAGAGATATGACCAAAACACATTACAAAAGAATTAGAAAATGATCTTTTCTTTTGCTTTTTTTTTAGGGCCTTACCCTCTGCATATGGAGGTTCCCAGGTTAGGGGGTCAAATCCAAGCTACAGCTGCCAGACTACACCACAGCCAGCAACTCAGGATCTGAGACTTGTCTGTGACCTACACCACAGCACATGGCAACACCAGATCCCTGACCCACCAAGCGAGGCCAGGGATTGAACCCTCATCTTCATGGATACTAGTCGGATTCATTTCCACTGAGCCACAATGGGAACTCCTCTTTTCTTTTTTGGGTCTCACCAAGGCATGGGAAAGTTCCCAGCCAAGGACTGAACCCAGTCCACCACAGTAACCTATGCCACAGCAGTGACAACGCCAGATCCTTAATCCACTGAGTCATCAGAGAACACACAAAAAATGAATGTTTTATATTATTCCGTGGGCCAGTCCTTCTGTAGGGGTCCAAATACAATGGCTACCTGTTTGAGATAAATCTAAACAATTAATGGGCAGATTTCCATCTAATTCTGAGTCGATGAAGGGGTCAGAGGTGGGAAGGAGGCACCAAGACTGACTGACCACATGCTATACGCTGGACACGGGGCACGTACCCTACCCTGTCCCTAGAGTGGGGACATTCTCACAGTCACTCGGGAAGTGGGTACTAACAGCCCCATTTTATAAATGAGGAAACAGGTCTCTGCCACCTTGCGCAAACTTCCAGAGCCAGTAAGTGCTGGAGCTGATACTGGGACAGTAACAGTAGCTAATGTTTATGTCTTGGGCTTAAAGCCTTGCATCATTTATCTCATGGAATCCTTTTCACAGTCTTGGGTAAACTGGGTTTTATATCCCCACGTCACACATGAGGAGAGAGAGCATGCAGATTTAGACACAAAGCAGCTCCTCCGAGGTCCCAGAGCGGCAGAGCTGGGTCTGTCCGACCTCTGAGGTTGTGTCGGGGACCCAGAGCGACACTTCGTTCTCCCTTCCCAGTGTCTCCCCTTGATGTGCGTACCTGCCAACGCCCCTCCCACGGCGACTCCTCTCTCTGGCCTCCCACTGACCAGGGAGACAGCCCTACCTGACAAGGAGGATCCTGGAAAATGTCACAAAGACGCGTCATCGCTGCTTTAGTAACAACACAACCCAGCCAGTGTCACTGTGGAAGAAAGAGTCCCTTCCACAAATGAAACCACCCACAAAGTTGCTGGAGCCAGAGTTCCTTTACTTAAGGGTAAATACTCCTCTTGGTTTCCAGACATTTTTGTGGGGTTTTTTTGGGTTTTGGTGTGGTTTTTTTTTTGGCTGCACCAGCAGCATGTGCAAGTTCCGAGTCTAGGGATTGAATCCTAACTGCAGCTGTGAACTTTGCCATTTGCCAATACCAGATCCTTAACCCCTTGCACCACAGGGGAAACTCTGGTTTCTTTTCCTTTTTTTTTTTTTTTTTTTTTTAGACTGGTAACATTTTTTTCTTTATTTTCTAGTGTTATTGTGGTATAGTTGACAAAAAGTGAACTACACAATATGAAATGTGTATTTTATTTTATTTTTTTGTCTTTTCTAGGGCCACACCCATGGCACATGGAGGTTCCCAGGCGAGGGGTTGAATCAGAGCTGTAGCCACCGGCCTACACCACAGCCACAGCCACGCCAGATCCCAGCCACATCTGTAACCTACACCACAGCTCACGGCAACGCCACATCCTTAACCCACTGAGCGAGGCCAGGGATCGAACCTGCAACCTCATGGTTCCTAATTCGATTCGTTAACCACTGAACCACAACGGGAACTCCTGAAATGTGTACATTTTGATGAGCTTTAGCATAAGTATGTAGGAGTTCCTGTCGTGGCTCAGTGGTTAACAAATCTGACTAGCATCCATGAGGACGCAGGTTCGATCCCTGGCCTTGCTCAGTGGGTTAAGGATCCAGAGTTGCCATGAGCTGTGGTGTAGGTTACAGATGCAGCTCTGATTCGACCCCTAGCCTGGGAACCTCCACATGCCATGGGTGCGGCCCTAAAAACCAAAAGCATAAATGACTAAGACGTAGGTATGTGACTGTAGTACTATCACCACAATTAAGAAAACGAAAATATTCTTCACTCGAAGTTCCTCACGCTTCTCCGTGACCCTCCCTCCCTCTCCTCCCTGCCTTCCCATCCCCAAGCAGCCACTATGGATGAGTTCATATTCTCCAAAATTTTATATAAATGGAATGACATATTATGTGCTCCCTTTTGGGGGGGGGGGGTCTATCATTCAGCCTAATTATTTGATTTTAAATTTTTAATGGTTTAAATGTGGTAGAAGTTTATTTCTTATTAATAGAGTGAATAAGAATTCTTAACCCACTGCACCACAGAGGGAACTCTGGTTTCTGAACATTTTGATTTAGAAATTACACTAATTGAAAGAGCACATTTTTGTCACTGAAACCACACAGTGAGGTCTTGTGCATGTGAGTAAAGCTAACTCCCAGTTACGCTGCACATTTGAAAAAACATCAAGCTTTACCCAGTTTGAATTCAAGAGGCTGACAAAACAAAACACAACACAACCTCGCAGCTACCCAGGATAATCGGTGAGAAAAAGAGTTCAGACTTTCTCAGACAAAGACAGCCAGTCTTGAGCTCCATTCACCCTCATCTTATTAATCACGATGCTTTACCAGCTGCCCTGCACTTTGCTTACGTGAATTAGCCATATTTTATCCTGTCCAGACCCCTCACTAATCAAGTCTGCAGAGCAAAAGGTAAAACTCGAGACATGAAAAGGGAGGAGAACAGCCGTTTATTCCAGGTAGAGGAGTCTTTTAACTCCTCCTACTGCAGATGGGGTTGGGAAACGCGGTGACTAAGAATAGCAGCCCAGCGGGGCTTGGCCAGGAGAGCCCGCGGGCGTTGGCAGATGAGGTGGCTGCCTTCTGTTTTAAGTTGCTTTCCGGTGGCCGACACTTAACTGTAATTGAGACGGAGTTCAGGTTTATTTTTTGCTCATTCCCTGCATCCTGTCCTTGTTCTCAATGAGCTTTTCCCCTGCCTGGTGCCCACTCCGCCCTCTTTTCCCAGGGAGCCCAGCTTGCCCTACAGTCAGATAACACTCCATCCGGGCATCTGCTGGGCCTCTCTCTGTGTGGTTGGCAAATCAGCTTGCAGGACACAGGGAGTGCTTCTGGAAGATCAGGTGGGGATACCTGGACTGGCAGACTCGGGGGAGGTTCATCATATAAGGCACCTCTTGTTCTCAACGTGCAGCTTTACAGCAAAAAGGCCCTCGGTTTCTTGTTTTGTTTTGTTTTGTTTTGTCTTTTTAGGGCCCCACCTGCAGCATATAGAGATTAGATTCGATATAGATTAGACCCCAGGCTAGGGGTTTAATCAGAGCTGTAGACACTGGCCTACGCCAGAGCCACAGCAACTTGGGATCTGAGCCGCGTCTGCAACCTACACCACAGCTGGATCCCCAACCCACTGAGTAAGAACAGGGATCAAACCCTTGTACTCGTGGAGGCTAGTCAGATTTGTTTCCGCTGCGCCAAGACGGGAACGCCCCCCCCCCCCACCCCGGTTTCTCATCGGAAATCAGCTACCAACACAAGTCCTGCAAGAATATTAGTATTGACTTCAAGATTCTATTCTGAATCTTTCTGTTATTAAATTAACCCCCCAATGTGTTGCTTACTCCAGTTTTATCTAAGCTCCTAAGAAGAGTCTCATGTTGGAGCATAAGTGAATGGAGACTCTAGAATGAAATTGCTTGTCCAAAACCTACCGAGAGAGATGGCGTGTGCACATTAGCTTCTGTGTGTTGTTCCAGTTTCGTGTGTCCTGGGGGAACAATCCTTGCAGTGTCTGCTATTGTCTTAAGTGTCCTTCCTTCTTTTCTTTCCTTTTGAGGTTACATATGCTCCTCTGAAAGAAATTATTAACAATTTATTCCTGCTTGTAAGATCTTTTCGCCCAGCCCTAGAAGGGCACAGAGCACTCCACACTCCCTCTCCACCCCCAACCTGGGGGGCCGGCCTCACCCCAGGAAAGGGAGTTTTGCAGACCTGGTCACCTGGTCAAGTGACTCAGTTGGCTACCAAAGATTTTCAGATTTGCTCCCAGGACCTGAGGACAGGCTGCTCAGTTGCTTCTCAGGAGGAAAGGGAGCCGGGAGCCAGATCAGTTAAAGAATGAAGGCATCCCTCGCCCCATGTCTGTCTGTCTGTCTGTCTGTCTCCAAGACTGAGCAGTGTCCCTGTTTCTCTCTGTTGTGTCTACTTCATCCTTTTCTTCATGCAAACTGGGTGGTTTCGTGGCTCCTGAAATTCTGGGCGCAGATGCTGTCCTCCTCGGCCAGGACTTGGTGTCCCCTGAATCTGGCTGTGTTCGCTCAAGCAACCAGAGTGTAGCGGCAGGAAGAGCCTTTAGGCAGAATAAATGCACCTGCAGAAGTATGAAGGGAGGAAAAACAAGAGCACGTCCCAGGGTTGGTACATTAAGGTTAGAGTTTGGCACGATGGAGTCCAGTGAGAGGGGGAGAAGAGAAGGAAAAAAATCAGGGGAGACCCGGCTTGGAGTTGGCTGGGTGGGAGTCAGGGAAGGGAAGGAAAGGGGGTCCATGGCAGTCCATGGAAGAATTTTGAGGGAGAAAGGACAAGACTTGATTTGCATCTTAGGAAGATTACTGAAGAAATTCAGCGCCTCCAGGGATTAGAGGTAGCCAAGAACTATAGATCTTGGAGTTCCCCTAGTGGCTTAGTGGTAGTAAGCCCGACTAGTAACCATGAGGATGCAGGTTCAATTCCTGGCCTCACTCAGTGGGTTAAGGATCTGGCGTTGCCATAACCTGTGGTATAGGTCTCAGACACAGCTTGGATCCTGCATTGCTGTGGCTGTGGTATAAGCTGGCAACTACAACTCTTATTTGGCCCCTAGCCCAGGAACTTCCTCATGCCACAGCTGTGGCTCAAAAAACAAACAAACAGACAAAAAAAACTATAGCTCTCCTCCCTCAAGCTCAGCTCAGGTTGTACTTGGCAATGAAAGCAGCCTCCCCAGAGCTCTGAAATAGGCACAAGCATTTGAAAGCCAACAGGCAGGAACATGACACATCTGAGCGCCAATCCTTCACTTTGGGGGTAAAGACACGTCACAGGAAATAGTGGATCCGTGGCACATAGGAGCAGGTTCTGAGGGCAGGATGGGAGCAGGTCTCCCTCACAGAACCCCCGAAATGTGAGTGGAGAGTGTGCATTTCTAGGATTTCTAGACTTACGAAGCCATTTGAAGGTGTGAAGCTAAAGAGGGTGGGGCCCGTGTAATTTTTTTTTCTTAATCTTCTTTCTAGGGCCACGCCTGAGGCATATGGAAGTTCCTGGGCTAGGGTTGATTCAGAGATGCAGCTGCTGGCCTATACCACAGCCACAGCAACACCGGATCCGAGGTGCATCTGCAGCCTACGCAGAAGTTTTCGGCAACAGTGGATCCTTAACCCACTGAGCAAGGCCAGGGATCAAACCTTCATCTTCACGTACCCTATGTCAGGTTCTCAACCTGCTGAGCTACAATCTTCTGAGGAGCTACAGGACCGATCACCCACTGACAAATCAGAAATGACTTTTTTTGCTTTGATTTGATTTTTTGCTATTTCTTGGGCTGCTTGAGTAGCATATGGAGGTTTCCAGGCTAGGGGTCGAATCGGAGCTGTAGCCACTGGCCTACGCTAGAGCCACAGCAACACAGGATCCGAGCCGTGTCTGCAACCTACACCACAGCTCACGGCAACGCCGGATCGTTAACCCACTGAGCAAGGGCAGGGACCGAACCCGCAACCTCATGGTTCCTAGTTGGATTCGTTAACCACTGCGCCACGACGGGAACTCCAGAAATGACTTTTAATATCTCTTATTGAATCAGTAAGTCTTCTAGAGCAGATTGAGATAGTTGAAATAACTTCAGGAGGTGGACTTTTGATTAGGGTCTTTTTTTTTCACTTTTAAAACTAGTAAAATGCACACATACAATTGATATTTTAACCATTTTAAAACTATCTGTAACCATTCAGTGGCAGTAAATACTTCACAGTGTGGAACAATCATCAGCACTATCCATTTTCAGAATTTTTTCATCATCTCAAACCCTGTGCCCCCTAAACAAAACTCCCCATTCTCCCCACCCCTGAGCCAATGATAACCACCATTCTTTCTATTTTTACTTTTTTTTTTCTTTTTTCTTTTCTTTTTACAGCCTCACCCATGGTGTATAAAAGTTCCCAAGCTAGGGGTCGAATCAGAGATGCAGCTGCAAGCCTAAGCCACAGCCACAGCCACATGGGATCCAAGACCTATACCCAAGCTTGCGGCAAAGCTGGATCCTTAACCCATGGACAGAGGCCAGGGATCAAACCTGCATCCTCACAGAGACAATGTTAGGTCCTTAACCTGCTGAGCCACAATGGGAACTCCTTTTTTTTCTGCCTTTTTCATTTCTTCCATTCTAATTTTAAACACTAGATAACCATTTCAAGAACATAGATTAAAGTTAACTTGGGGAATTCTCCTGTGGCATAGCAGGTTAAGGATTCGGCATTGTCACTGCAGCTACTCAGGTTGCTGCTGTGGCACAAGTTTGATCCCTGGCCTGGGAACTTCTGCATGCTGTGGGCACAGCCCCCAAAAATAAAAATAAAGTTAACTTGCACAAACATACACATGTCCAACTGTGCACGGTTGTGCTGACGATGTTCTGTTAGGACAGGAGAAGAGTATAGAATCGTGAGAGCCTAAATGATGAGGGTCTGCAGCACTGATATGGATGAAGGGAAAGAAGAACCAAAACCTTAAAAATAGAATCACCATCTGATCCAGCAGTCCCCTCCTGGGCATCTATCCAGAGAAAACCACGGCTTGAAAAGACGCATGTACGCCCATGTTCATTGCAGCACTATTTGCAATAGCCAAGACATGGAAACAACCTAAATGTCCATCGATAGAGGAGTGGATCAAGAAGATGTGGTACAGGAGTTCCCGTCGTGGCGCAGTGGTTAACGAATCCGACTAGGAACCATGAGGTTGCGGGTTCGGTCCCTGCCCTTGCTCAGTGGGTTAACGATCCGGCGTTGCTGTGAGCTGTGGTGTAGGTTGCAGACACGGCTCGGATCCCGCGTTGCTGTGGCTCTGGCGTAGGCCGGTGGCTACAGCTCCGATTCAACCCCTAGCCTGGGAACCTCCATATGCCACGGGAGCGGCCCAAAGAAATAGCAAAAAGACAAAAAAAAAAAAAAAAGATGTGGTACATATACACCATGGAATATGACTCAGCCATTAAAAGGAATGAAGTAACGGCATTTTTAGCAATGTGGATGGACCTAGAAATTATCATGCTAAGTGAAGTCAGCCATACAATGAGACACCGACATCCAGTGCTTTCACTGACATGTGGAATCTGAAAAAAAGGACACAATGAACTTTGCAGAACAGATGCTGACTCATGGACTTTGAAAAACTTACGGTTTCCAAAGGAGACAGTTTGGGGTGTGGGGGGATGCACTGGGGGTGTGGGATGGAAATGCTTTAAAATTGGATTGTGATGGTCATTGTACAACTATACATGTAATAAAATTCATTGAGTTATATATATATATATATATAATCCCCCCAAAAAAAGAACTAAAATCTTCCAGGAGATGGAAGTCAAGTTTGGTTACTGGATGAAGGGATGGGGAGATGGTGGAATTTTCCATTTCTTGCCAATTTCTGGCTTGAGGAACTAGCAAGACCTGAAATACAAGAGAAGAGGTAAATTTTTAGGAAAGAGAAGTGAGATTGTTTTGAAGTCCAGACATACGTTGTTTCAAGGCACTTTGCAGAGATTTCATTTTGTACAAAAGGAAGGTTTGTGGCAACCCTGCGTAGAGCAAGTCTATCAGCACCATTTTTCCAACAGCATTTGTTTACTCTGTGTCTCTGTTCCATTTGCTAATTCTCACAGTGTTTCAGATTTTTCATTATTATTATATTTGTCACAGTGATCGGTGAACAGTGATCTTAGATGTTATTGTGAAAAGATGATGACTCACCGAAGGCTCAGGTGATGGTTAATATTTGCAGCAATAGATTTTGGGCGGTGATGGCAGGGAGCATGCCCACGACACGCAGAAATTCCCAGATCAGGGATAGAACTTGTGCCACAGCAGTAACCCAAGCCACAGGAGTGACAATGTCAGATCCTTAACCACTAGGCCACCAGCTTCACAATAAGGTATTTTTAATTCAAGCGTGTACATTGCGGTTTTTTTTTTTTTAAACATAATGCTATTGCACACTTAATAGACAGTACAGCATAAACATAAGTTTTATAGGCACTGGGGAGCCAAAGAATTCACATGACTTGCTTTATTGCTGTGATCTGGAACCGACCGCAATATCTGGGAGGTCCGCCTGCAGTTGCTGACCTACGAAGGGCAGCTGGAATATCTGTCCTGGATCACAGCTAGAGCCCGGCTCAGGGACACATTCGGACTGGATGTGGCTACAAAAGCTATGGATGGACACGCCGTTCAGAACAGAGATGGAGTGTGAGATGAAGCGAGAAAAGACCAGCAGAGGGCCTGGGGCGGGCCTGGAGGAGCAGCCACAGAGAAGGACGTTCCACAGCATCTCTGGGGAGACCAGAACGCAGAGTCTGGGAAGAGTTAGCACCGTGGAGCCGCGGAAGAGACTCCCCAAGGGGAGTGGTCCAAGTGTCAAATGGCAGGATGGGGACAACGATCGATCGGGGCTGAGGGCTGGTCTCGGCTGCTGACAACCAGGACACGCAGAGAGCAGCCCACTGCCCTGGTGGGGCCAAGTGCCACATGGCCGAGCGCTGAGGAGTGGGGGAGGGTAAGGTGACGCTCCATGTGCGCTAAGAACTGTGCTTCCAAGAAACTGGATTGTGAAAGAAAGGCAGTCTCGGAGGGCATTGAGCAAAGCTCCGTGGTTGTTTATTTTTAAATCGCAAATCAATTGAAGCATTCGCATAAAAGAAAAAGTCAACAGAGGAAGAGAATGCGGATCTGCCGGGTGGGGGAGGGGCGCTCTCCGTGGAGCGCGTGGAGCGCGTGGAGCGCGTGGAGCGGCGCAAACCCAGGGTTCCAGTGGCGCCTCTGCCATCTCCATCGTCTGGGGCACTGGAAGGAGTTGCCTGAATGGCTAAGGTGGAGAATTCATGGGAGCTTGGTGACAGAGAAGGACGAGAAATGAGATTTTAGGGGGGTGGAAATTAGAAAACCTTGATTCTTTCGCAATATGTTAACAGTCTCCACCTGGAGAAATGCAGCCTGGACACACACATAGGCACACGCCTCGTTTGGTGGATGGGTGACCAGGGCAGACCACAGGCCGCGCACAGAGGGGGCAGGGACAGTGGCCTCCTCCTCACTGTTATCTACCCTGGGGGGAGAAATGATGCAACATGACCCAATGTTTATAAATTAAAATAACAGAGTCACATAAGAGATCTACTGTTTAATTTTGCTAAAAGAATAAAGACATGGGCCACCTATTATCAAAGATCACAGTGCCTAAAAAAAGTCATATCCTAGAATCATTGTCTTGGTTAAATTCAAACTGAATATGATTGAAATTTCACATTTTTTTTTCTTTTTATAACCACATCCTACATATGAAAGTTCCTGGGCCAGGGATCGAACCTGAGCTTCAGCAGTGATCCAAGCTGCTGCAGTGAGACTCTTAACCCACTGCATCACAGCGGAAACTCCAAATCTCACATTTAAAAGCCAGTGATATCTGGAGTTCCCACTGTGGTGCAGGTTGAGGACACTCGGGTCACTGCTGAGGCATCGTTTGATCCCCAGCCTGATGAAGTGGGTTAAGGATCCAGCATATGCCACGGGTGCAGTCAAAAACACACACACAAAAAAAACAAAAAAGCCAGAGATGTTTAAAATCATTCCTTTCAATGGAAAGATGGGACCCTATAAATTTCCACATGGATCTGAGACCTAGTTTAATCATCTTCAAGCCAACCTATTGTGTCCTTTACAAATATTGATTTTAGCTTCTGCATTGATCGTGCTTTGCAGTTCCATCTGTATGGAATAAACCTGGCCTCCTTTGCAAGGTCACCCCTTCCACATGGGCTCTTTATCTTTCCTGGTCCCTGGCACCTGCTGTTCCAGACGCCTCCTGGACCTCCAGGGAACCTCTTCCGGATCCTAAGACGACTCCACTTGAAAATGCAGTAGTTGTTGATTCATTTTAATACATTTAATGCATTTTTAAATTGTTATCATTGCTTTACAGCATATCTTCAGATGTACAACATCGTGATTCTGTAATTTTTATAGATTATACTCCATTTAAAGTTATTATAGAATATTGGCTCTGTTCTCTGTGTTGTACGCTATAATTTTGTGGATTATCTATTTTATACATAGTAGTTTGTACCTCTTTTTTTTTTTTTTTTTTTCTTTTGCTTTTTAGGGCTGTACCTGCAGCATATGGAAGTTCCCAAGCTAAGGGTTGAATCAGAGCTACAGCTGCTGGCCTACACCACAGACAGAGCAATATGGGATCCAAGCCACATTTGCAACCTACACACCACAGTTCACCCAGATCCTTAACCCAACTGAGCGAGGCCAGGGATCATTCCCATAACCTCATGGATCCTAGTCGGGCTCGTTAGCTGCTGAGCCATGACGGGAACTCCTAGGAGTTTGTACCCCTTAATCCTCTACCCCTGTCTTACCTCTTTGGTATTTAAATGTACACATATTTGCCTCTCCATTATGAGGTCTGATTAGTTTGCGTTAGTGTCGTCTTATATAAAATTCTGCAGCCTCTCAAACATCCCCTGGGTGTAGGGAAAAGGCCATTATATCTACAGTCCTTTTTTTTTTTTTCCTTGTCTTCTTAGAGCCACACCTGTGGCATATGGAAGTTTCCAGGCTAGGAGCTACAGCTGCCCACCTATGCCACAGCCATAGTAATGCCAGACCCGGGCCACATCTGCAACCTCCACCACAGCCCACGGCAATGCCAGATCCTTAACCCACTGAGCATAGCCAGGGATTGAACCTACATCCTCATGGATGCTAGTCAGATTTCGTTTCCATGGAACCACGACGGGAACTCCATCACAGCCAATCTTGCTTCTGTGGTCCCTGCACAGGTCCACTCTGAGCCATGTCTTTATTGTAAAATTATCCTGTGGCTCTGCCTGCCATTTCATGAGCTCATTTCCTGGTCATACACCCACCTCTGGGAGCTCGATCTAGGTCTTGTTTAGAACCTAGCTGATGCTGCAGCCTTGCAGAGTACGGCTGTCATCAAACTGTGACAGGAGAAACACCAAGGCCTCAACTCAGGTTGGTCCAGAGACCATGAGGAATATGCATTTGCTAAAAATCATAAGGATCTTCTTTTATAAGCATCTAAACACTCTTGGGCTTGCCAATCCCAATGTGGTTTATTTGTCCTTTAAGCGCCATCATGGCATTTTTTAACCCCTTAAAGCAATAGACATTAATTATTTCACACAGTTTCTGAGGATCAGGAACCTAGAAATGGCTTAGTTGTGTGGTTCTAGCTCAGGGTCGCTGATGAGGTTGCATCTGGGCCGTTGGTCAGGGTTGTCAACTCCAAGCTCACTGAGAGCTAAAGAATCCACTTCCAGCTCCCTCTCTTGGTTGTGTGTAAACACCATCACTTCTTAGCTGGCTACTGGCACACGGCCTCAGTCCCTCAGGACATGGGCCTCTCCACTGGGCTGCTCACAAGATGACAGCCTGCTTTCCTCAGACTGAGCCATGAGAGGAGAGAGGTGGGTGCCAGTGGGCATCCAGGATGGAAGCTCGGGTCTTCAGTATGCTAATCTCAGAAGTAATGCCATCACTTCCGCATGTTCCCCAGACATGCTGTCCAATCTTGATCAAATAGCACATAGCACTTTGCCTTGTCCTGATGCTCCAAGGTGTTTGTTAATAGAAAGAATATGCATAAGAATATTCAAATAAATAGTGTATACATATATTGAAGCCAAATGCTTTTTTTTTCTTTTTTTTTTTTTTCCTATCTTTTCCAGGGCCGCACCCACGGCATATCAAGGTTCCCAGGTTAGGGGTCAAATCGGAGCTGTATCCGCCGGCCTACGCCAGAGACACAGCAACGCCGGATCCTTAACCCACTAAGCGAGGCCAGGGATCGAACCTGCAACCTCATGGTTCCTAATCAGTTTCGCTAACCACTGAGCCACGACAGGAACTCCCCCCCCCCTTTTTTAATAGATGAGTATATTGTTCAAAAAGACTGGAGACCACTGCCTCAGAAAAGAAGAAATCCTGCTTTGGAAATATTTTCCAGGTGTCAGGCATTGTTGTCAGCCCTTTATACATATTCTCACAAATATTCTTCATGACTTTATAAGGCAGGCATTTGTATTATTCTCACTGTGGAGCTGAGCAAACCAAAGCACAGAGAGGTTAAATAGCTTGCCTGAAGTCACACAGTTACCAAGTGGCTGACCATGACTCAAATCCAAATAAACTCGTTTAAGAACAGCTCCTCCGCTCTTTGCAACCTCCTTTCACAATCCAGTCGACCCTCCACCAACAATTCTCTTACGCCTTCAAGAACGATGCTGCCTGGCGAGGAAGCAAGAAGGTAGAGAAGCTGTGGCTCAGCGGGTTAGGACAGATGTAGTCTCCATGAGGATTCGGGTTCCATTCCTGGGCTCAGTGAGCTAAGGATCTGGCGTTGTCACAAGCTGCTGCATAGCAACGCCTAGTTCACAAACGTCCATGTGCTGCAGGTGCAGCTATAAAAAGAAAAAAAAAGGTATAAAATGGTCTCATCCTTGGAGAGCTGTGTGATGTGTGAAAGAATCTATAGTCAGCCATGAAGGCCAGTTATGAATTTCTGGTCATAAAGCACAAGTCACTTTCTTTGAACTTGTTTGAAGAAAACTGATTTTCTTTGCTTTTAGCAAGGTGGCTTCCAATCTTTTTGATTGTATATGCCATCGATTTTTTTTTTTTTTTTTTTTTTTTTTTTTGTGCCCACAGCATGCAGAAGTCCCCAGGCCAGGGATCAAAACCTATGCCTCCAAGGTGACAATGCTAAATCTTTAACCCCTCGGCCACCAGGGACCTCCATCCATCATTTTTCTTTTAACTTGAACATTCAGATCCAATATACATATTTATATGTTTATAAATATCATATTGTTATAGCACTAATATGTTAGGTATATCATATCATGTACTCAAATTAGTAATCTAGGTAAGATGAGGTTAAATATATACAAATAAAACCAGTCCTCTGAGATGCATCTTATTGCCACTCAGAATAGTTGCTCATGGAAAATTCCTGGAGAATCTCAGTCTCAGTAATCTTGGCTAGTGGGAAATTATGACCAGCCTAGAGTGCGCCTGGAAGAGAGAATCTGAAATGAACGTGCTTTAATGATCATATCCAAATGATTATTTTCCAAATAAGTACTTCTCATTTTCTTGGTCTTAAGAACAGCTTAAGTCTGTTTAATACCTATTGTTTCCACCAACTCTTCCTCTAGAAAAACAGTCCTCCAAGTAACCAAGCCTGTAATACCATCGATCGCACCTCTTGCTCATGTGCTATTGCTCCATAAACAAAATCCGCACCTACGACTGGTCAACACAGCAGTTTTTGACCCACAGTGGTTGGTGAAATAAATCACGTTTCGAGTTTTCCTATTCGCAGTCAAAAAGAAAAAAACAAAAAACAGGAAGAAAACCCAAATGTGACAATTTACAACATGTCAAGCTTATCAAGAGCATAATTTCATTGTCTTTGGACTCTGCCCCAGATTGGCCCTTCCTCCTCGCTGAGTCCCCCACCCCCTCCAAAGAGATCCATAGATCCGTAACTGTACTGGCTTCCCCAACTCTAGGGGTTCCGAGTTCTCTCGGCTCAGGCTGCTAGAAGTACCAGGAAGAGCCAGGAAGCCCTGGATGAGTTTCCCCCCTACATCAAATGCCCTCTCTCATCCCTGGATTCCCAGGCCCGGCAGAGGCCAACAAGAGACGGGGAACTGGGAGAGGTGGGGTCGGGTGGGGCTGATAAGGGACCTCACATCAGAACGGCAGTTTCCACAATGAATTATGAACCAGAACAAAATCAACTCATAAAGGGGCAGTGACAGGACGTAAACTGGAACTCTGCAGTTCTAGAGAAGAAGAACTCCAGCGAGGGCCAAGACCAGACCTTTGATCAGCTCCACACTACCGATTCCCGGCTCCAGCCTGGGTAGGAGGGAAGACTCCCATTTAGTTATCCACTTGGCTTTGAATTTTGGACGCTAATGCATTTAAAAGGACTTGCTTTTGCCACTTGTGCTGAGTAAAATCGGTAACAGAAAGATTATCTAATAAGAAAAGCCAACATTCTTCAACCCAATTGTTCATTGGTTCAGACCAAACCCATCTCCCAGATATCGGATATTGAAGAAACCTGGGAGCCAGGGACAAACAGGAAATTGTGCCTGGAGCCGTTTCATTTCAGGAATGGAGAAAGTACAGGGTCTTCCTCCCCAGACTGGCAAAGGAGCTATTTAAACCGTTCAGATCTTTAAAAATCCTCTTACCTCTTCTTTCAGGCACCAAAGTTAGGCATGTCATTATTTTGAAAAGAGGCTAAGATGGGATTTTTCTCTGCCTATCTCCAAAATGTCCAGAAACCCTTTTACTTGAATACAATGAAATGCGGGAAGTAAAAACTCTCCTGTGGACATTTTTGGGGTAAATCTATATCCACCACCAGGGTCTGAGTTTTACTCTGCTGAAAAATCAGCCTCTGCTATTGGGGGCTGCTATGTGCTGACTAAGAGCTTTGCCATCATTGGAACTTTAAAAAAATGTGATTATAAAGGCTTCTTATTTTTTCAATCTTGGGGAATGCTTTGCTGCATTGCTTTGCGTGTTGCAAATGTTTATAGAAAAGCAAATATGTAACATTGTTATTAAATATAGGCAGAAAAAGGATGTGGATTTTTTTTTAAATCCAGAAAACCTAAACCATATAAAATCTAATTTTGTTCAAGTTAAATTTACCCTAGGAAATTAGCATTTAAAAACCCTAAGCACCCTTATTTTTTCTTTATCTGATTTTTTATCTTCCTTTATCTGATACCTGGTATGACACTGCTGGATTCCTATAGGTACTTTGCTAACTGAAGCCAGCTAAACGCTGGTGATGAGAGAAGCGGAAAGGGGAAGGATGTTTGCAGAAACTGTTCCTCTTAGCTCACCTCACTGGCTTCCATTTCTTGTTTGATCTAGTTCCTTGAGGTCCTTGACAGGCAGGAGAATTTGGAAATGATATTGGCCAGGATAATTACAGGCGGGTCCATGACTTCATTGGCAGATGAACCTAAGGAGTTAAAAGAATGTATTTACACAGCAGGGCAGAGTCAGGAAATCCATTGTTTCTGTATTTTATCAAGTCTGATTGTTTCAGAGTTAACAAGCTTAGAAGCAAAACAAAATCCCAACCGATTAACACTGTGTTGACATCTAATTTGGCTTCATTTTCTTTTCAAAGATGCTAGAGAGTTGAGGAGACAGTAAATGGAATAAAAACAGGTATCTTGGGGTCTTTATTTTGACCCATCTAAGAATATATATTCTATTGTTCTATTTTTTAAAAAATGAAACCTTTAAAAAAAAAAGTTAATTTAGACACACAGCAGTTGTGAAAAATAATACAGAGAGATCCATTATACCTTTCACCCAGTTGCCCTCATGGTAACATCTTGCAAAACTGTAGTACATATCACTCTGGATACTGACAAAGATACAGTCAAGGTACAGGACATTCCCAACCCACGAGCATTCCTCTTGTTGCCCTTTTATAGCCATACCCACCCTCTCCTCCCCGACCCTTCTCTAACCCTTGGCTACCCCTATCTCTCCTCTATTTCTACAATTTTGTCATTTTAAGACTGTTATATAGGGAGTTCCCGTTGCCACTCAGCACGTTAAAAATCCGACTAGTATTCATGAGGTTGCGGGTTCGATACGGCATTGCCATGAGCTGCGGTGTTGCTATGAGCTTTGGCGTAGGTCACAGATGCAACTCAGATCCAGAGTGGGCTGTGGCTGTGGGTGTAGACCAGCAGCTACTGCTCTGATTCGACCCCCTACTAGCCTGGGAACTTCCATATGCCTTGGGTGTGGCCCTAAAAAGACAAAGGACAAAAAAAACAAAACAACAAAAGAAAAGCCATATAAATGGAGTTGTACTGTACATAACTTTTGGGATTGGTGGTTTTCTTTCATCATAATGCTCTGGAGATTTGTTCAGGTTGTTGTAGACATGGGGAGTTTGTTTTTTTTATTGTTGGGCAGTAGTTCACGGTATAGACAGACCACAGTTTATTTAACCACTGAATGTGTTAAAAGGACATCTGGGTTGTTTTTCCTTTGGGGTTGTTACGAATAAGGCGACTATAAACACGCACATAGAGGTTTTGGTGTTAACATAAGCCTGTAAAGGCCCAAGGTGCCGTTGTTGCGTTATGTGGTAGTAACTGGTCCCATTTTTTGAGAAGCTGCCAGGGTGTTTTCCAGAGAGGCTGTACCGTTTCACATTCTCACCAGCCATATGTGAGTGTTCCAGCTTTTCTGCATCCTCTCCAGCATTTGGTATTGTCACTATTTTTTACTGTAGTTATCTTAGTGTCCTGATGTCTCATTGTGGGTTGTTTTTTGTTTGTTTGTTTGTTTTTTGTCTCATTGTAGCTTTAATCTGCTTTTCCCAAGTTGCACACTTTTTAATGTATTTATCTGCCATCTATATAGCTTCGGTAAAATGTCTTTTCAAGTCTCTGGCCCATTTTCTAATTGGATTGTTTGTTTTTTAGTGTTGAGTTTTGAGAATTCTGTACACAAATCTTCCTCAACTTACATTGTGGTTACATTCCTATAAACCTATGGTAAGCTGAAAGTATTGTAAGTCAAAAGTGCATTTACTGTACAGCAGAAATTGGCGATATTATAATCAACTATACTCTAATTAAAAAAAATTTTTTTTATTTGCTGCTTTCTAGGGCCACACTCGTGGCAACATATGGAAGTTCCCAGGTCAGGGGTCTAATCAGAGCTACAGTTGCCAGCCTACACCACAGCCACAGCAACATGGGATCCGAGCCGCATCTTCAACCTACACCACAACTCATGGCAACGCCAGATCCTTAACCCACTGAGTGAGACCAGGAATCAAACCCTGAATACTAGTCGAATCCATTTCTCCTGCGCCACAATGGGAACTGCAAAAAAACACCATTTTTTTTTAAGTGCATTTAATACACTTAAGCGTCAGAACATCGTAGTTTAGCCTGGCCTTATCTTAAAGTACTCAGAACACTCACATTAGCTACAGTTGAACAAAAATCATCTGCTACAAAGCCCATTTTATAATAAAGTGTTGACTCTCTCATGGAATTTACTGAACACTACTGAAAGTAAAAAAACAAAACCTTTGTGTGGGTGCAGAGTGGCTGTGATGATATCAGTTGTTTACCCTCTTGATGGCCTGGCTCACTGGGAGCTGCAGCTTCCAGCCACTGTCCAACATCACAAGAGAGGTGTGTGCTATGTGTTGCTAGCCTGGGACAAATAATCAAAATTCAAAATGCAAAGTACAGTTTCTATTGAATGTGTATCACTTTTGCACCATCACAAAATCCAAAACGGTAAGTCCAACCATCATAAGTCGGTGATCTTCTGTACATTGGGATGCTAGTCCTTTATAGGATAGGTGGTTGGCAAATATTTTCTCCCCACCTGCAGCTTATCTTTCTCTTAACTGGGTTTTATGCAGAGCAAGTTTTTAATTTTTTTTTTTTTTTTTTTTTTGGCTTTTTAGGGCCACACATGAGGCATACAGAGGTTTCCAGGCTAGGGGTGAAATCAGAGCTGTATCCGCAGGCCTACGCCACAGCTACAGCAACATCAGATCAGAGCCGAGTCGGCGACCTACACCACAGCTCATGGCAACGCTGGATCCTTAACCCACTGAGCGAAGCCACTGATCGAACCTGCAACCTCACAGTTACTAGTCGGATTTGCTTCCGCTGAGCCACAACAGGAACTCCCCAAGTTTTTAATTTTGAAGAAGCACAATTATCAGTTTTTCCTCTTATGGATCACACTTTTTGTGTCAAGTTGATAACCCTTTGCCTAGGCCTAGATCCCTAAGATTTTCTCCTATATACTTTTTTTTCTAAAAGCATTATTAAAAAAAAAGCATTACAGTTTTACATTTAAGTCCCTGATCCGTTTTGAGTTAATTTTTTTATAAGGTATGAAATTTAGGTCAAGGTTAGTTTTTTTGCCCATGGAATCCAATTATTCCAGCACCATTTGTTGAAAAGGCTATTTTCCCTCCGTGAATGGCTTTTGCGCCTTTGTAAAAAAATCAGTTGTTCGTGTGTGTTTATGTAAATCATTATCAAATTATTTTACATTTATTTTTACATTTATTTTAAAAGTGTTTATCAAGGCAATTTAAAAGAATGCAAAAGAATGTTAGATGAACTTATCTGCTTTTCTTTGATTTATTCCTAGTTAAGATGTTTATCAGTTCACACTCTGATTAGTTCCATGACGGAAGGTATGTGGGTTTTGGCTGACCAAATATTTTTCTACAGTGATTAAATTCTAAACTTAGGAGCTAATATTCAACATTTCATAACCTAATGGTTTTCTGCCTAGGAATATGATAAGTAGTATATAATTGAATATAGGTAATTTTATATTTGTCTGTAACTATATACTGGAATAACTGTCTTCTTTGGCATGGTTTGAAAAAATACAGTCTCAATATAAGATATTCCCAGTGTAAAACAAAATTCATTATGCTACGAAACCCTATGTTGGACTCCTTCCAAGGAGATTGATTTTCTTGGAAGGATTAGATTGAATATATGTAATTATGATGATTCCAGAGCTGAGACGTTCCCCTCCAGTAATATCATTAAAAAACTGTGCTAAAAGGAAATTACTTTTCTCTCATATCCTTGGTTCTTCTAGTTAACTCTTAAGTCCCATCAGGAAGCATCAAGAATATCTGTTCAGGAGTTCGAGATGTGGCCCAGTGGGTTAAGGGCCCAATGTTGTCTCTGTGAGGATTCAGATTTGATCCCTGGCCTCTCCCAGTGGGTTAAGGATCCAACATTGCCACAAGCTGCATAGGCCGCAGATGCGGCTCGGATCCCTTGTTGCTGTGGCTGTGGTATAGGCCCCAGCGGCAGCTTTGATTCCACCCCTGGCCTGGGAACTTCCATATGTGGCAGGTGAAGCCCTAAAAACAAAAACAAAAAAACACATACACCTGGCTACATGTTAGCATCACCTATGGAACTTTTTACAACCCACGCTGCACCCTGGACCAATTAAATCAGAATCTCTGCGGTTGAGACACAGGGATTAGTATTTGCTAAAACTCCCAGGTTGGAGTTCCCTGGTGCCTCAGCAGGTTAAAGATCTGGCAGTTTTTGCTGCTATGGCATGGGTTCAATCCTTGGCTGGGAACTTCTGCATGCTGTAGGCACTGCCAAAACAAACACACAAACAAACAACACGGAAAACCTCCCAGGTTATTTCAGCATGCAGCCAAGTTTGAGAACTGCTGCTCAATAGTTAGACTCTTGCTAATTTCTTTATGAAACTTTCTATTATTGTAAGTTATCACTCAGTACTGTGAATACAGTGTACTGATTGTCATAATATACTACATGAATGTATATCTTTCAGGATTTACTCTTCCTCGAATAGTTTAACAATTTCTAATATTCTTTGTATCCAATGTAGAAAATTTGGGAAAAAATAGGCAAGAAGAATGAAGGGAAAAATCATTTAAAATTCTATCATCTGGAAAGAATTATTGTAATATCTAGTCTTTTTATTAGGCATATATGCACACATTAACATACGATATATATGTAATATATATGTATATATATTCGGTTTTTATCCTTTCAAAGTTGAAATGATATTATAAATATAGTTTTATAAGTTAGATATCTGATAAATAAACACAAAAATTGGTATCAATAGCAGAAAGTGTGAACTCAATGTTGGTTTGCAATTGTCATAATTTTTACAATGTTTCACTCCTTAATCTGGGTCATAGATACAAGCAGGTAAAATATACTCTTCAATGAGTCATTTTTACATTGCTGCCAAACAACGTTTAAGAAATATGACTCTACTTTCCATAATATTTTCCCCCTAAGTTGACAAATTACTACCATCATATGTAGATTTGGAATCATGGCCAAAAATGCATCATTCCCAGCCAAACTAGCAACTATTATATAAAGATAATAAAATTAATTTTTTCTCAATCCTTCAACTAGTCAGATTAGAATTAGGATATGAACCAGAGAAAACACATAAAATGAATACAGTCTTATTAGATACTGAATGGAACTGCTTTTTTCTCTAATTCAGACTCAAATGCCAGTTGAATTTTTATTCTCCAGATATCAACAGGAGGAGATATATATGCATATATCATGAACATATGCCTAAATCTTTGCCTTATAAAGAAAAAAACTGATACATATTCACTATTAAATATTTAGGAAAGTCATAAGAAAAAAATTTTTTAAATAAAAATCACCAGTTATAGGAGTTCCCATTGTGGCTCAGCAGGTTACAAACCCGGCTAGTATCCATGAGGATGTGGGTTCGATCCCTGGCCTCCCTCAGTAGGTTAAGGATCTGATGTTGCCCAGAGCTGTGGTGTAGGCCAGCAGCTGCAGCTCTGATTTGACCCCTAGTCTGGGAACTTCCATATGCCTCATGTGCAGCCCTAAAAAGCAAAAAAAAAAAAAAAAAGAAATCTGTTACTATTGTTAAATGCAACAGCTCACACAATTATAGATGCATCTCCATATAATTACACTTACAGAAGCAAGACAAAGAAAAGTATATGGAAGATGATTCCACTTCTATGGATGTCTATAAAAATGTAGAAAATGCAAATTATTCTATAGTGACAGAAAGCAAATCAGAGGCTGTCTGGAAAGGCAAGGTGGGGACCAAGAGGGGATGAATAGAGGGATTACAAGGACACATGGAGAGATTTGGGGGTAGATAGTTATGCTCACTAACTCTTTTTCAGCTCTGCCTGTGGCATGCAGCAATACCTAGGCAAGGGATCGAAACCACCACAGCAGTGACATGTCAGATTCTTAACCCACTGAGCCACCAGGGAACTCCTGTGCTCATTAACTTGATTACCCTTCAAACTGTGCACTTTCTTTTTTTTTTTTTTTTTTTTTTTTGGTCTTTCTGTCTTTTTTTTTTTTTTAGGGCCGCACCCGCAGCATATGGAGGTTCCCAGGCTAGGGGTGGAATCGGAGCTGTAGCCGCCTGCCTACACCACAGCCACAACAACACAGGATCCAAGCCGTGTCTGTGACCTACACCACAGCTCATGGCAGTGCTGGATCCTTAACCCACTGAGCAAGGCCAGGAATCGAACCTGTGTCCTCATGGATGCTAGTCAGGTTCGCTAACCTCTGAGCCAGGACAGGAACTCCAAAACTGTGTACTTTAAATGAGTGCAGTTCCTTCTATGGCAATTACATTTCCATAAAGATGTGAAAACTTGAAGGGTTGTGGGCAACTTGATGGAATTTGTTCTATAAAGTTTTGCTGAGATACAAGATATTGCCATGGCTTACTGGATATTACTTTCACTAACCCATTGTTTTCACTCCATAATTTCACAGTCTGAAGTAAATCAGTGTTTCAAATTCTCCAATAGAAAGAAAATTCAAATATTTGACTCATAATTTCTTCCATAGAATTCTCAAGAGAATAATAACATTCCAAAACAACATACTCAAATGATTGTTTTACTTTTCAAAGTTTCCATTGATTTGGTAACATAAGAAGATTCAGATTTTTAGATCTATTTTCTGCCCACTACCGTGTCCTCACTGTGCAGAAGTTCCCAGGCCAGGAATTGAACCTGCACTATATCAGTGACACTGCTGAGCCACCAGGGAACTCTCTGGACACTTTTTTTATGTAATTAATTATGCTCCCAGTGAACTTGTAATGAATTAATATGGGAGGAGAGAAGGAAGAAGTGTATCTAGTCTCACTATTGATTTTCTTTCACTCTGATTTATCATAGCTACCCCTCCGATAGATACCACATTTGTAGGTGTGAAGAGAAACCATTAAAAAAAAAAAAAAAGCAACCGATAAGAGTTGAGATTAGTTTCCAGGAATATAGAGTCTCAGAATATCAACTGAGATTTGGATGAGTGCTTTACAAAGTGGGATATAATAGTCAACCTCTCTTCTATATAATTTCAGTATTTCTTTAGATTAAGCATTGGTCTTTTCATTGGGTTCTCAATCACATGCAAAAAATCAGTGAAGCATTTTTTAATGTCAGAGACAACATATTACAGATCTAAGACATAAAAAATTCACAAGGAGACTGAAGCTAATAGAGGAACTTAAAAATCTCAATAACCTGCAATGTATGTCTCTCTAATGTCTTTTGCTGAGCAAGCAATGTTGACTTATTAAACCAATTTCCAGCTTTGAAAAGTCCCAAGCATTTTGCCTGCCTCTTAACTCAATAAAAGCTTGTTGAATTAATAGGTCAAAAATATTTTTTTAATGTCAGATATTTAGGTGTTCCAGTTGTGGTGCAGTGGGTTAAGAACCCAACTAGTATCCATGAGGATGTAGGTTTGATCCCTGTTTTCGCTCAGTGGGTTAAGGATCAGGCATTGCTGTGAGCTGTGGCACAGGTGGCAGGTGTGGCTTGGATCCCCCATTGCTGTGGTGTGTGTAGGCTGGCAGCCCAGCAGCTCCTTTTCGATGCCTAGACTGGGAACGGCCCTGGAAAAAAAAAAAAGTCAGGTAGTCAGTTCTCTACCGTAGTATGTCGGGTTTTTAACCTGCTCAGCTACAGTGGGAATGCCCAGGAGCCAATTTTGAATCTTGGTAAATGAAAGCGAAACATGAATAACTGGCTTTATGCTTACATTCCCTAAATGTTAGAAGGATAGCATTTGCCTATATACCTGATGTGTGTGTCTATAGGAGGTTGACCTTTGAACTTAACCTGTCTGTTGACCTTTATTTATTTTATTTTATTTTTTGGCTGTGCTCAAGGCATGCAGAAGTTCCCGGGATTGAACTTGCACCACAGCAGTGACAATGCCACATCCCTTAATCCGCTACACTACCAAGGGAACTCCCCATATGTTGAAATTTTTCTGTAGTTTCTGTACAAATGTTGGATTAGTTACTCATGAATTGAATAAAATGATTAATTCTAGCTTTCCAGTTAATGATCAGCAAATTCAGGACAGGAGAGTAGGAGCTGGGTTCTTAGATGACTTAGATGTCTTGATATAAGTAGCTGCTTCAGGAAAAAAAGGAGTTGTTTTGGTTTTTTTTTTTACTCATTTAGGGAAAACAACCAGTAAGTGGTAGTTTTAAGGGTGAAGAGTTGCCAGTTCTAAGTGAATTCGTCTGAACGCTTTGTACTGAGAAGAATGGATCTGTGGGGTAGAGTTGTGTTGGCTTTAAGTTCTGTTTTAATCATTGTAGTTATTTTTGTGCTTTCAAGGGGTAGTATTAACATTTGCGAATGCATTTAAAACATGTTTGAGAATGTTTTGATATATGCACAAGTTGGCCTGCTATGACTCTAAATTTTACCGGCAAATCTTGTATGACCCATCGTTCTGGAAAACTAAGCATAAGACATACACGTTCATCCTGCTATATGGGCACCATGTATTTGTTTTTCAGAAATCTCAAGCTGTTTTGACGACAGCACTAACTCTCTCAGGGAAACGACTCTACCACCAACTGTCCCATGGGAGAAGATGTGTTGGGACACCTGCGTCCTGCTGTTTGGAGGAGAAAGGGTTGCTGGTGAGAAATCGGGGTAACTGACAGCTCAGGCTGAGAAGCGGAAAATAGAGAACAGCTGCCTTCCTCTCCATCACTGACACTAACACAAACAATTCTGAAGTTATCTACAAAACTCTAGAAAGGAAAACCTTGGTGACTTGATTTAGAGCCTTGGGTGAGAAATACAGTAACTCTGTGCTAGGCATGGAATGGGTACTTGGTAAATATGTGCTGGAAGAGGAGTCCCCATTCTGGCTCAGCGGGTTAAGACCTTGTCATGGTACCCATGAGGATGTGAGTTTGATCCCCGGCCTCAATCGGTGGGTTAAGGATCTGGCGTTGCCACGAGCTGTGGCAGAGACAGTGCCAGATCCTTAACCTGCTACACCACAGCAGGAACTCCTATAACCACTTTTCTTTACAAAAAAAACAAAGAGTAAACACATACTACTATATATAAAATAGATAACTAACAAGGACCTGCTACATAGCACTGAGTGACACTCAATATCTTGTAATAACCTATAATGGAAAAGAATCTAAAAAATATATACACATATATACGTGTGTATATAACTGAATTGCTTTGCTGTGTACCTGAAACTAACACAACATTATAAATCAACTCTATTTGAACAAAAGTTTTTAAAAAGCTGATTCATGAGCTGATGAAAAAATAATGAAGCATCTCCAAAAAAAAAAAAAGAGTAACTCCCCACTGTACAAGTGAAATAGAAAGGATTCTTTGGTTAATCTAAAAACCAAGTTAATGCGTGTACAAAGGAGTCCATTATTCTTAATAGCTCCTTATCATGGCATCGTTTCAGGCACAGTAAGGAGTCCTAGAATGTGCCCATTTCTTAAAGTAAGATCTTGCAATTAAAAAATAAGAATACGGAGTTCCTGTTGTGGCTCAGTTGTTAACGAATCCAACTAGGAACCATGCGGTCGAGGGTTCGATCCCTGGCCTTGCTCAGTGGGTTAAGGATCCAGCGTTGCCATGAACTGTGGTGTAGGTCGCAGACACAGCTCGGATCCCACCTTGCTGTGGCTATGGCTCCAATTAGACCCCTAGCCTGGGAACCTCCATATGCTGTGGGTACAGCCCTAGAAAAAAGACAAACAAACAAACAAAAAAAAGAATACGAGCATTTTCACAACCTGAAAAATAAACACAAGGTGTAAGCAGTTGCTACTCTAATCAGACATTCTCACTGTCTTCCTCAGCGTGTGGGTCGTACACCGCTGGCTTGAAATCTTTAACCTTGCCGTCTCCTCTGAAAATTCAAAGGCTAGTGAGATGCAAGAAGCTTTAAGAGTTTCCCAAGAACTGAATAAATATGATCTCACAGAATGGGAAATTTTGGTAGTATTTGTACAACTGAATGATACATTTTCATATGTGCTAATGTTAATCATTTTCAAATAGGTTTTTTTTTTTTTTTTCACTTTTTTAGGGCTGCACCTGTGGCATATGGAAGTTCCCAGGCTACGAGTTGAATTGGAGCTGCAGCTGCCGACCTACACCACAGCCACAGCAACTCGGGATCCAAGCCTCATCTGCAACCTACACCACAGCTCATGGCAACACCAGATCCCTGACCCACTGAGTGAGGCCAGGGATCAAACCCGCATCCTCATGGATACTAGTCTGATTCGTTTGTGCTGCACCATGATGGGAACTCCAAAGGCTAGTGAGATGCACATAGGTTTTAATAGTGTTTTTAGCTCTAAGATCCTAGATGAGGTCCAAATGCCTCTTTTCATTAACATCCCTGAGAAGAAGAGAGGAAGCATCCTACAGAAGGGAAGTGAATTGTTGGGCAGTGGTTCTTAAGGGAGGATTCTGCTCTTCCAGCTACCAGATGTGAAACCTAGATTACCAGACTCAACCCCTCGGAGGCCTACCTTCCCCAACTCCATTGGTAAAATGAGGACAATAAGATAAATCTACATTATTGTGTTGTTTTAAGGATGAAATGTGGCTATCCATACACACACAGAGCATTCACGTACCTAGTATAGAGTAAGCACTCAGTGTTTCCTAAATAGTCAACATGGAAGTTGAAATGGCTGAAATGCTTACAAATTCTGAAAACCAACAATTTGGCAAATATACTGCTTCTTAAGGGATAGATGCCAGAGAACGTGGCCTTTATGTACCCCTTTCACATAAAAATAACACATTCCAAAAAAATGTTATGCTGGATAACTAACCTCTGGATCCCAAGGAGCCTTTTTACAACCTGTAATTAATTAGGCACAAAATATCCTAGTGTTGAACCACTGTTGACATCAATTCACTAGATTGTTCTAGATCTGGGTCTGGGATATTTATCTGATGTCTGGGATATTTATCTGATGTCTAGAGGCAATATTGCAAACCATTCTTCAGATTTCATGAGAGCCTAACTATTTGTGAGAACTGGGATAATTTTCCTTTCAGCCCCATCACCTTCTTGCCTATGTCGCAGAGAATCCAGCTAAAATTGTAATTTGGTTCAAATATGTATTGACAACTTGCTATTTTCATATAGCAGGTATTATATTCAAGCTTAGGAAGGGACAGAAGGCAAACCACTTAGGCCGATGTTATTGAAAGCCTTTATCTATGGAGAAATACTCTCTATGTCATCCTGTTTCTGCGTGGCTCCGGGAAGAAGTGGCCTGGGCCTCCGGCATCAGGCCCTTAAGGACCAGCACTTTTCCAGTAACAGCCTCACTTCCCCAAATTCCCCGGGGAAGGAGGGAGCCGGTGTTGCCGATGGCATCACCTGATAGCGCTTTTCCGGGTGATAGGAGAGCGTGGGGCCGCCTGGCCCACCTCATCCGTGGTCTGACTGCATTAACCTCTCGGTTCCCAGCTCCTGCCACGTGAGGTGCCCTAATATGGTCAGACTCCGGAGGAGCCCAGGAGCGCTTGCCTTTCTCCTGCTACTGGGGAGGAGGCAGGAACAATCGTTTAGAGGCAAACAATGTGAAGGAAAGCAAACGGGGATCCGGGTTGGCTTCTGGGCGAGTTGAAAGTCGGCTGCAGCAGAAGCCCTGTCTGGAGTCATCAATCATTTAATAACCCCCTGGCGAATCCGATCTCCCCGGGGGGTTTTCTGCCCTCCCTTCTTTCTCGCTCTCCCCTCACCTTCGGGGAGGCGGTCCTGGGTGGTCCCCCAGCTCGCATCCCCACTTAGGAACAGGAGGTGCCCTGGGGGTCGGGGTGGGCTGCTCGCCTGGCCCTTGGCTCAAGGCTCTGGCTGCTCCTTGAGTCCTAGCAGCCTGGGGGGAGATGCTGCTGCAAGGCGTGTCTGGGGCTGTGCTCATGTGATGAAGCGAGGGAAAAACAAGGGGGAGGAGGAGGCGGCAAAGAGGTGGCTTTTTTTTTTTTTTTTTTTTTTTTTTCTTTTAAGGAGTTTGCCGCGAGCGCGTCTCCTTCATTCGCAGTCTGGGCGGGTTCGGAGGAGGACGGCGGGAGAGGAAAGCGCTCTCGGGACCTCGCGGGGGCACGGCTTCTGGCTCTTCTCCGCGTCCCTGCGATTTGGGGAAGGCGTAACCGAGCAGCCAGGCGCGGGAGGACCGCAGACCAGCCATGGGCGCCGGCAGCTCCACCGAGCAGCGGAGCCCCGAGCAGCCGGAGGCGGGGAGCGCGACGCCGGCCGAGCCCGAGCCCAGCGGTAGCGGCTCTGCGGCGGAGGCGGCGCCCGGCACCCCGGGGGATCCAGGCATCGCCGCTGCGGACCCCGCCACCAAGGTAGGGCGCGCCGGGCCACCTGCCCCGGGGGAGGCGGGGGCGAGGGGCGTCTCTAGATCTCCGCCTGTGAGAACTTCCTCGCCGATGCAGCCCATCTGCAAACTCGGGAGCAGGAATGCTTCTTTCTAAGCTTTTCAGGGTCTTTAGCGCCGGGGCGGGACCAGAGCAGCGGCGAGCGCGGCGGGGGGCTTGCATCTTTGTCGTGGGTCTTCCTGGGGAGGCGACTGCGCCATCCGCAGTAATAAAATCCGCCCCCTACCCGGGGCTAACTGAGCCTTTCTCCACGCTCTTCCGGTGGGAGCGACCCAGCCCTACCCCGGCGAGCTGCGTGCGGGAGCCCGCGGAGAACTGACCTCCCCCCCTGCCGAGCGTCTGGAGCCCCCTGCCCCCGCCCCGTCTCCCGGATGCAGAAAGTCAGCCGTTGGGCCTTGACGGGTGTTGCAGCCCGGCGAACCCGACACCCGTGGGTTCCCCGCTGCGTACGGTCCTTGATCACCAGCTCTGTCTGGAGCGACCCGGCTTTGGTACCCAGCCCTCCTGCGGCAGCGGCTCGGGCAGACACCGCCTTTCTGATGCGGAGAAAGCCTGGGGTGTAGCTAGCTCGCGGCCAACGAAAACCTGAGCCGAGCCGACGCTGCGTTTGCAAAAGGAATGACAGGTTTCGCAAACCCGGCAGCGTCCTCCTTTGCGCTCAATTCATTGCCTGTGGACTCAGTTGGATAAACAAATACTGGAGGAGTAGTTAGAAGTTCTCAAAGGATGCGGTCAGAGGCGTAAGCAAGCATTCCCTGTACTCTGGTCTATGGAGGCAGTGCTGAACCTCCTAGGCATTTTGCGTTCTATAGCAGTGAGTCTTCAAGGCTTAAATATTTATCCTTGGCAATGACAGAGGCCAAGATTGTGATTTGTTCAGATCGTTGCATTTTAAATTTTTTTTCCAGTATGTGTGTTCATTAGCAAGACTTCGCCCAACCCATTTTGTGATGTTTTTATAGGAAGATGTAGATAATCATACTTGATACTTAGAAAGGAAAAAAAAAAACCCTAAAAACTCCAGGGTCAAATTTGAGGAGATACAGAGTTTATGAGGACCCTTAGAAGTTATCTCAGGAAAAAGAAAAAAAAAAAAAAAAGAATTATGTCAGGAAGACTAGATGTTTACAATGGTGGGGGCAGCCCTGAAATCTAGGTAAATTTTACAGAATTATGACCTCATTGCCTTGACCTTTTAGCTGTCCTGGTCTTAACTAGATTACCTCTAGTTGTTAACATAACTGCTTCTAAAACTCATAGTCACCAGAGCTGTAGATGCTCCCAAGTACTAACTGTGCCTGGAACATGGAGATTTTCTAAGAGTTGCTTAAGGAATGTCCTATCCTTTTTAAGGTCAGAGTTACATTTTAATATTTACTGTACATCACTTTTGATGCCAACTACTGTCAAAATAACTGCATAACTAGCATTTAGAGTCCAGTAATGAAAGTAATTTTAAGGTGTAATTGCTAAAAGCTTGCAATCAGAGAACTTTTTTCCCTTGGCTTTTGCACAGTGTGGCTTTTATCACACTGAGGTTTGGTCCTTATTCCCTTCCCTGAAAACAGCAATGTGTTTGTTATTTAAAATATTCCTTCCATTCTGTTCTCCGTATTTTTCTTCCATAACCTTATCCTGCTCCCTTTTTCCTAGTCACCACCATCTTGAAAACAGCCAAAAGACCTCCTTTTAAAAAATTACTTAAAAAAAAATAAAAAATTACTTAAATGACATCCAGAAAATCATTGGACTTTTTGGCATACTGCCCAGTTATCAATTTGGAGACAAATCGATACACTTACATGTATCCTTGGGAAATGTGTAGTTTTTTCATTTCAACTAGCAAAATTTATGACTCAGGTTTTGAAGACCTAAGTCTTTGCAAAAGGACTCTCTAATTAAGAATGATTCAGCACATGGCTCTAGCCTCTTCTCTTCGCCCTGCTCAGCTCCAACACCTGACCTCTGAGTAATCCCATCTGCCAGCCTACGTTTCCTCAGCACCGTGGACCCTTCTTTCCAGCAGTTTCCACCTTTGTGGGTTTAGTGACTTGATTAATAAGTGTTTTTCTGGCTGTTCTGAATGCTTCACAAGGGCAGGGACCATATCCGGTGTTGCTTATAACAGGTGTCGCCCCATGTGTGGCATATGTGGCTTCATTCAGGATGATGCTGGCTCCCTGTCAAGTTTTCAGTGTCAAGTTGGGGGAATACCTTGGCCCATCTACTTTTTCTGTGACCTCATAATCATGATCTGTCCCACTTTGCAGATAGTGACTAAGTCAAAGTCAGTCTGGTTATTCACAGACCAAGTGACTAGTTAGTGGAAAACTATGATTTGGGGACTTTGGCTTCTGTTATCCTAGAATGGCTTGTTACCACTGCAGTTTCAAATTGCCTTTAAGAGTTCCTATTGTGGCTCAGAGGTAGCCCACCGTACTTGTACCCGTAAGGACTCGATTCAATCCCTGGCCTCCCTCAGTGGGTTAAGGATCCGGTGTTGCTGTGAGCTGTGGTGTAGGTCAAAGACACGGCTTGGATGTGGCATTGCTGTGGCTGTGGCACAGGCCGACAGTGGTAGCTCCAATTTAACCCCTAGCCTAGGAACTTCCATATGCTGTGGGTGTGGCCCTAAAACAAAAAAACAAAACAAAACAAAAGACACAAAGCCCCAACAAATTGCCTTTAATCTCATATAGACAAATATAAATGCAAGTGGATCAAATGAGACCGCTTCCTACATTGGATTAGTTATGAGTTACATCTCGAGCTTCTTGCATTTTTTTTTTTTTTTTTTTTGGCTGAGCTCATGGCATGCAGAAGTTCTTGGACCAGGGATTGAACCCGTGCCATAGCATTGATCTGAGCTAGAGCAGTGACTGCATCATATCCTTAACTACTAGGCTACCAGGGAACTTCATCTTGAACTTTCTCAGTTGGGTCTGTGGAATGCTGATCACTCATGAAAGGCTGTTAGCAGATTTTTTTTCCCATCCAAATGATATTTGTATCATGCATGCTGCCTATTTAGCTATACAGTTTACTTTCTTTTTTTTTCCTGCTAATTTTAGTTATTAGTTACCAAGGGCTCACACCTCACTAATGGAATTGGAGGTCATAGGGGAGGTAACTTGATGCCTCAAGCGTAACCTTTAGATGCGCTGAGACAGAACTCTGGGTTTATCTGTGATGTATGTGAATGAAAGGGGAGGGAGTCCTGTCTTCCCATCGATCTTTTACAATCTTTGTATGTTCATCATGAGTGGAAATGCCTTGATCAGTTACTCTCCAGGCTGAATTGTGAGCCTTGGCTATTTTGGCTGTTTTGGGGTGCCAGAAGTTTAGACTCTCTGAACATAGGTGGTAAACAAAGCCTCTTGTTATTCCTCGATGGTCTGTTTTTTAAAAATTTGAAGTCATCTGCTTTAAAAAAAAAAAAAGAAAACAGTGTTTTCATTTGGGTGACAGGATAGGGTGGGGCAGCCAATGACAAACTTCTGGATCTCTGGCAGATCTTTATTTCTGGGGGGTTTTTGTTTGTTCCTTTTTGACTTTTTGTGTTTTTAGGGCTGCAACCTGGACAAATGGAGGTTCTCAGGCTAAGGGTCCAATCGGCGGAGCTCTATCTGCCGGCCTACACCACAGCCACAGCAATGCAGGCTCCGAGCCACATGTGCAGCCTACACCACAGTTCACGGCAACACCAGATCCTCAACCCAGCGAACAAGGCCAGGGATGGAACCCGCAACCTCATGGTTCCTAGTCTGATTCGTTAACCACTGAGCCACGACGGGAACTCTAAATCTTGACTTCTGGAGCCAAGCTTCAGGCTAAATCTAGACAATCAAAATCTCTCAGTAAGCTTTGCTGTCTCTTCTGCTCAGTGACCCAGAGCTGGAAAGGAGCCGTCCTCAGTTGCAGCAGTGTGGGGCCCGGCGGGTGGGGAGATGAGACACTTTGCAGTCCTTTAGGCTGTGGTTCCATTTGGTTACAAGAGCTGTGACTCAAATAGTTGTGACCCATTGTCCCAATGAGTAGATTTAAGGATGTTCATGTCTTTTGTGTATTAAAACAGGCAGTTGAGTTCATCAGAGGCATTTCACCATAACTCTCCCAGCCTGAGCTAGTGTTTCCTTTCCCACCTGCCCTGTGTTTGCAGAATGGGAGTGGAGAGTGAAAATGGCAGTAATGTGTGATCGTGTCACCGCCTTACATTATAAGGGCTAGACTTTTAGATGATTTTAAGAGAATGACACATTAACAGAATGTTTCTTATGGGTGCCTACCTGTATTCCCATGGATTTACCTCCAATTGCAAAGGTGCTCCTCGGAGTTCCCGTCGTGGCACAGCAGAAACAACTAGGAACCACGACGTTTCGGGTTTGATCCCTGGCCTCGCTCAGTGGGTTAAGGATCCAGCGTTGCCATGTGCTGTGGCGTAGGTCACAGACACATCTCAGATCCTGAGTTGCTGTCGCTGTGGTGTAGACTGGTGGCTACAACTCCGAATAGACCCCTAGCCTGGGAACCTTCATATGCCACAGGTGCAGCCTTAAAAAAAGACAAAAGACAAAATAAAAATAAAAAAAATAAAAAGCAATACAAAGGTGCTACTCTCCGACTAGAGCACAATCCAGAAATTGGAGGGGCGGGCGCGGATGGTCACTGGACTAGTGGTGGGGATTGCAGTGCTTTCCTTTTCATCCATTAGAGCCTTTAGGCTCTTATATGTGTGAGATCAGTGGAGATTTCCACTCGAAATACTTCCCTCAATGAGGAACAGGCCCCAGATGTGCATCCTCTTTGAACCTTCGAGTCAACTAATCTCTGTGCCTTGATAGCTTTAAACTACATTGTAAGGATGATTCTAGTTTGGTATCTTGTAGGATAATTAATAAAGTGGAAATAAAGTGTTTGGCTTTAAAAGGTACCAAGAATGGTGTTCCCATTGTGGCTCAGCGATAACAAACCCGACTAGTATCCATGAGGACACAGGTTCAATCCCCTGCCTCGCTCAGTGAGTTAATGATCTGGTGTTGCTGTGAACTGTGGTGTAGGTCACAGATGCAGCTTGGATCCTGCGTTGCTGTGGCTGTGGTGTAGGCCAGTAGCTATAGCTCCATTTCACCCCTAGCCTGGGAACTTCCATATGCTGCAGGTGCAGCCCTAAAAAGATGAGAGAGAGAGAGAGAAAAAGGAAGGAAGGAAGGAAGGAAGGAAGGAAGGAAGGAAGGAAGGAAGGAAGGACAGACAGACAAAAACAAAGGTACTAAGAAGGAGTTCCTGCAGTGGCGCAGTGGGTTAAGGATCCTGTGCTGCCGCAGCTGTGGCATAGGTTGCAGCTCTGGCTAGGATTTGATCCTGGGCTGGAAAACTTCCATATGTTGCAGGTGCAGCCGGAAAAAAATAAAAGATTCTAAGAAGTTGTTTCTTTTTCTTTACCAATTTTAACACCTGTTCAGTGTTACAAAATACTGATGAAAGGAAAATCCAGCCAGGCGGTGCCAGTCGTGGTGCATTCTTTATGCTGCGGTAATTTGTGAAGTGAGAAATTAGAATTTACAGTCCTTGGCGTTGTGAGAAATATATCAGTACTTTTATCTCATGAAAAAAAATGAAACTAAGTATTCTGAAAGCTAATCCTTCTTTTATAAACTAAAAAAACCCTTATAATTTAGAAGTTTCATTTTGAAATAATGCAATAGAAAAATATGAAAAAAGCTGGGTTTGGAAAGGAGGTGCTCTATAGCTTATAAATATGTAAGCTTCTTTTCAATAAATTCTTTAAAAATCTATAATTGTAATAATTTGTCTTGTCTGTTTAGATTTGGGGCCATTTTCCAACAAATTAGCAGCTTACTAGAGAATGTAAGCATGAGGTTATACCTATGATCCTTTGTATCCTTTCATTAATACATCTAATTACAAGGTTAAGATATTAATCTGTAATAATTTATTATACATACTTTTGTATTTATTATCATGAATAATTGAGTTTACTTATTTAAAACTGTTGCCTTGGTCAAAATTACACTGTAAAAAATTGATCATTTCATAAACAATGAGATTCTACTGTATAGCACAAGGAATTATATCCAATCTTTTGGGATAGAATATGCTGGAAGACAATATAAGAAAAAGAATATATAGATGTATGACTGTGTCACTTTGCTGTACAGCAGAAATTGGCATAAAATCGTAAAGCAACTATACTTTTTTTTTTTTTTTTTGGTCTTTTTTGGGCTGCACCTGAAGCATATGGAGATTCCCAGGCTAGGGGTCTAATCAGAGATATAGCTGCCGGCCTACACCACAGCAAGGCCAGATCCAAGCCTACACCACCGCTCATAGCAACACCGGATCCTTAACCCACTGATCAAGGCCAGGGATCAAACCTGAAACTTCATGATTCCTAATCAGATACATTTCCACTGTGCCACAATGGGAACTCCTCAATGATTCTTTAATTGAAAAAAAAACTCAAAAAAAAAAATAAAACAACAACCAAAAAACCTGTTGCCCTGACATCATCATTCTTGAATCATCAAGGCTTTATAAAAAGGTAATCAAAACACTTGCTTACTCCTATTAAAATTTTTATTTAAAGTCATTGCAAAGAGGAGTCGTTTAATATTTTTCTAAAAATGTTAATGGTTGAGGACTGTAATTTGTAGAGCACGGTAGAAAGGAAAAGTCTCCTGTGCTTCCCCACCTGTCAAGTACTCACTGTTGACAGTAGTTTGAAATCTATGTTGGTCTTTTCTTGCATATTCTTTTGAAATTTATATATTCGAATTTGCAAGTATATAAATAAGAACAATAGCCCCATCTTTTCCTTTTAACAAGTAAGGTCTTATCACATGTATTCTGCAACTTTTTAGGGTTTGGTTATCTTCCAATATCAGAACATAAAGATTGACCCTCATTCTTATGATGGGCTGCATAAGTCTCTCATTTATGTGTTTGTTCTCATTTATAATGATAGAACAAATCTCTTGTGTTTATATTTAAAATTCGCTAGTTTCTTTTTTCCTTTTGGCTGTGCCTATGGTATATGGAAGTTCTTGGGCCAGAGACTGAACCTGAGCCCCAACAGGGACAGCATGGAACCCTTAACCCCTATGCCACCAGGGAACTCCTAAAATTTCCAAGTCTTCTGTTATATTACATTGACACAGGGAATATCCTAGTTCAGACACCTTTGTATGTGTGCAAATGTATCTCAATAGATTTCTGGAAGTGGAATTGCTGGATCAAAAGGTTTATCTATGAAAAAAGAAAAGATACATGCACCGCAGTGTTAAAAGAGAAAGATGTATATGCATTTAGAATGTTGCTAGTCCTTGCGAAATTGACTTTCCCAAAAAGATCCAACCACTTTGTATCTGTACTGTATAGAGATCAGAACTCACCTTCCAATGCCTTTGCCTCAGTGGATGGCAGGTTTTCTAATATTTGCCAGACTGCACCTCAGTGGGCACCTCAATTTCCTCAATTTCATTTTTAATTATGAAGTTGGGGGCCTGGTCGTGAAGATGAGCCTTGTGCTCTTATTCTGAACACCGCTCCATCAGGAACTGGACTGGCTTTCAGAGCATTCAAAGCCACAGTTTTTTTTTTTACCATTAGTTAATTTTAAAAGACTTGTTTTCCTCCGAAATTAATCAAAACTGGGAAAAAGCAAGTCAGAGTTAAAAGGAGGGCTGAGGTACCACTCCTATTTATTCCTTTTCCTTCCCAGAGTAGTAAACTGTCTCTCATTTTATTGGTTTGGATCAACTTTGCAATGACCTACTTCTTTAGCTATCAATTGGAAACTTTCTCCTCTGGGAACAATCTAAAATCATCTAGTTGCCAGAAATTTCTTCATACTTGTGATCCATGAAATGCTGGAATCAGGGATTGGGGGCAGCAGAAATCCACTTCCCGGGAAAACAGTGGGCCACAGACCCCGCCCTGGGCGCTGTTCTTCTCATAACAAATGACAGTCTGGCCCTGTTAACTGGAATAAATGTGTTTTCCCAGAAAAACGTAGGTGTTCAAAGCGCTGCAAACTACAGGGTCTTTCCCGGACAACGTCAGCCTTAATACAAGTATTCATTCAAGTTCAAAGGCTTTTGTCTTCCCTACAGTTTCTTCTTAATGTTAAACAAACCACCAGACAAAAAAAGGGGGGGGGTGGAGAACCCCGGTAGCTTCATTCTGTCTAACTTTAACCTGCTTTAGTAAAAATATCAGTTTTATGTTTGTAAATGCCATAAGCCTTCGTAACTAGGAAGGAGCAAGCGCTATAAATCATCAGTGCAGAGGGGTTAAATTGTCTGTGGTTCCAAAACCTGGTTGAGCAATTGAATCACCTGGGAGACCTGGGGAGCTTTTTTTTTTTTTACCTGAAATATAGTTAATTTATAATATTGTGTTAGTTCCAGATGTATAGCACAGTGCTTTAGTTATACATATATATATATATATATTCTTTTTCAGATTCTTTTCCCTTACAGGTTATTACAAAAATATTGAGTATCATTCCCTGTGCTTCACAGTAGATCCTAGTTGGTTATCTATTTGATATATAATAGTGTATATGTGTTAATCCCAAACTCCTAATTTGTCCCTACCCCCTCCCCACCCCACCCCCCAATGGGGTTCTTAAAGACACCACCGGGCCTCGTTCTAGATGTATTCAGTTGGAATCCCAGGCCATCCCAGGTTAGCCTTACTGCTCAGCAGGGATTCTGATTGGCCTAGTGTGACCATCACTGCCTGGAGGAGGAAGTGTGGGGTGTAGACTAAGGGAGGACGGGGAGAGGCTGGTCCAGAGTTAAGAACAGCACAGGAGTTCCCGTGGTGGCACAGTGGTAATGAACCCAACTAGTATCTTTGAGGACTCAGGTTTGATCCCTGGCCTCGTTCAGTGGGTTCAGGATCCGGTGTTGCCGTGACCTGTGGTGTAGGTCACAGATGCAGCTCGGATCCTGTGTTGCTGTGGATGTGGTGTAGGCCGGCAGCTGTAGCTCCAATTGGACCCTTAGCCTGGGAACTTCCCTAAGCTGAGTGCAGCCCTGAAAAAAAAAGAGAATTAAGAGCATCGCAGACTTGATTGAGGCTGGCGCTTGTGTGAGTGGGGAGGGAGGGTTTCAGATGATGGCAGGAGAGGTGGGTATTTCCCTTCCACACAAAGAGGAGAAAATAAAGGGAAATATTTCTCCTACATAAGTTCATCCCTTTCTTCTACTCTCTGGAAGCCAAGGATGCTGCCGGTAGAGGCTTTTCTAAATGGAACGTGCTATTCAGGGTAAATAGGTGTGGAATCAAATGCTCTTATCCTTTCTGAGTCAAGAGCTACTTGTCAGGGTTCTTCACTTTTTGTGACCACCTGATTTGCCTCTTAAACCTCTAACCTCATTTATCATAAAACGTTCCTCGTGTTGGATAAGTAGACAGTAGCTGATGGCTTCGTTTATGGCATTTGGCTGGTCCAAAATTCTGTGAAGAAATCCTAAAACTCTGGAGTTCCCTGGTGGCCTCGTGGTTCAAGATCTGGGGTTGTCACTTCTGTGGTTTGGGTCACTGCTGTGGTGTGTTCAGTCCCCAGCCTTGGAACTTTTGCCTGCCATGGGCACAGCCAAAAAACAAAACAAATCCAAAAAACCCAAGTTGTTGAAGACCAGAATAGGGTTCTGGCTTTCCCTGCCATTTACTGTTCAGTCTTGATTTCATGAACATTTTTTTTTACTGGCTCCTGGACTCCAGGAACTGGAGGTACCGAGAAGAGGGAAATTCAAGAGACTGGTGCTAAGAACAGTTTCAAGGGCTCCCTACTCATTTCTTCGGTCCTCTAAAATGGATTGTTTTCTGGGGGTGGGGGGATCTAAATTCATTTGCCATACCAGTTACCCGTTATTCCACTGCCACTGAATAAATAGTCCCTCCTGCTAAAACTCAAGTTTCCATATGCCTATATATGTTCATTGATTTCTTTTTATTTTTAAGAATTTCCTGCTGTTTGTTTGTACCTGTAGTTAAAAGCATTAAGAGAGGGGCTAAAAATCTAGCAGACCCATGATTCAAAATACTTTTATATTCTACATCTACCCATCTCATGGCTGTGGTTAAGTTTATATACATAAGTATTAAAAAGTGGGCAGCCTGTGTTGTCTTCTGAAGTGAATAGGCTTTCTTGGGGTGTAATAACATTATGCATTAAAAATAGCCAATCAGGGAGTCCCCATTCTCAGTGGTAACAAACCCAGCTAGGATCCGTGAGGACGCGGGTTTGATCCCTGGCCTTGCTCAGTGGGTTAAGGATCCGTTGTTGCCATGAGCTGTGGTGTAGGTCACAGACGCGGCTCGGATCCTTCACTACTGTGGCTGTGGTGTAGGTCTGCAGCTGTAGCTCCCATTCAACCACTAGCCTGGGAACTTCCATATGCGCACTTTTTAGGTGCGGCCCTAAAAAGACAAAAAAAGAAGGAAAAAATAAAGAAAATTGAATAAATATAAAGAGGGGTTTCTTGGGGCTACCCTGAGATGCTATCTCCCAAGCTTAAGTCCTAATTTCACCCCAAGATAAAACTGAACTCTCCAAAAAAAAAAAAAAATAGCTAATAAATAGAAAATAAAAATAGCTCAGTATCATCCTTGAGTACCTCATGGTCCATGTGAGCTATAGGGTGCCTCTGGGGGAAGTAGTAACAGACTCTAAGTTGATAGACAGCAGAAGAATTGCCATTAGTTGGTAGATGTCCATTCAGCGAATTGTCCAGATAACTGACGTGCAGAGAAAAGAAGATTTTGGCAAGTGTTGGAGGCAGATAAAAGGCCATTAGTCGGGAGGCCGGAAGGTTCGCTGCCTGTGAGGGAGCTGAATGCTTGTAAGAGGAAAATGGAAAGGAGATGATAGCATTGGAGCTGATAACATGAGAGCTTCACAGGCGGCGGAGAGCCAGTGAAGGCTTCTGACAAAGAACAAAGCAAAGAGGCAGACCCTCGCAGAGGACATTTATAAGAACGTGGGGGTGGGAGTGAGATCAGAAGGGGAGATAGTGCCTGGACGTGGTGAGCGGGGCACCCACTGGGATGGGTGCAGGGTGTAGGCTCCGCATGGGCCAGTCAAACACAACTGAGATTTCAGGACTTGGATACGGAGCGCCTCAGTTTCTCCGATAGACAAGGATGTCCCCCTCATCATGTGAGTTGCCCTTGTCTGTTGCTGAGTAACCAACGGTGCCAAACAGTGATCTACACCGAGAGCATCTTAGAATGGGAGACCATCACTTGATAGGAACAGCTTGGGACTTTTTTAACATAAAGAAGTTGGCTGCAGACTCTGGGTAGCAGCAGAGGGCATCCGTGAGATCGATAGTGTTTCTCGGAGTTCCCATCATGGCGCAGTGGTTAACGAATTCGACTAGGAATCATGAGGTTGCGTGTTCGGTCCCTGCCCTTGCTCGGTGGGTTAATGATCCGGCGTTGCTGTGAGCTGTGGTGTAGGTTGCAGACGCGGCTCAGATCCTGCGTTGCTGTGGCTCTGGCGTAGGCCAGTGGCTGCAGCTCCGATTCGACCCCTAGCCTGGGAAACTCCATATGCCTCGGGAGCGGCCCAAGAAATAGCAAAAGAAAAAAAAAAAAAAAAAAAAGATAGTGTTTCTCTAAATAGTTGTCTGCTACTACTTAGCCCAGACCACCAACACTGGAGGCAGGGCAGGCTCGTGGAGTGGGGGCACAGGGGAAGGTCAGATATCACAAGAGAAGAGATGATGGAACCAAAGTAGCTGATGGTAGCTGCTGGGGAGAAGGCGGAACCATCAGCAACTTCATAGAGAAGACTAGATAAAATAGATGGTGTGGGTTGAACAGCCACTGGGTCACTGCTTCCTCATGCATCAGTGACTTTTTTACCCCAGCTCATCTGGGCCCACCTAAAAATGAAAGCAGCTGATGGTTGACGAGCACTTCTTCCATTTGTAGGCAAAAAATCCAGGTGGCTCGGGGAATGTTTATCTTCACGTTCAAAGAAGACATTTCTTCGTTGCAATTTTTCCTGTCTCCAGCGCATGCCCTTTGGTTTGCCATTCAGAAGACAATTTATGGTTTGCTATTTTCCTTCGTGTCAGAGCATATGATTTCTTATTGAATTGAGCCATTACAGCCTCTGGGTTTTGTCTGCTTCGTGATCAGTTTTCTGCCTTCACTCCTGAGGTTGACTATCCTTATTCAAGACATGCCTCCTCGTGTACTTGATTATTTTCCTTACCCTTTGAAATGCATATTTTTGCGATGCACAAAACAGGATTGTTGATGTATGTTATGATTCTTAGCTTTGTTTCACATTTTTAGTTCTGGATAGTTTTTCACTAAAGTAACGAAGTGCTTGTGTAATGCTTCTTAAGAAACTTCTGTTTGAAATTATCCTTCACTTGGGAAGGTATGTAAAACAGTCTTCCTCCACCCCAGTAACACTGAATGCTCTGTAAAGTTCAGCCTTAGATACGGTTGAGTTTACACTGTGGTACCAACAGGGATTGAGATGGGATGGGGATGGGAAAAGGTTTGTGATCTTACAGGAAATTACCAAGAAATAGGCAGTCCCGATGATGGATTTTTCTTAATTATTTCAGAAGTGACACCTTCAACCAATATTTAGACGCGGGTTCCTGACTCCTATAGTGTTAATCTAAATATTTGAATGGAAATTTTTGTTCTTGTTCTACCCTGTTTTATATGAAGTAAGTTACTGAAAAGCAGTGGAAAATATCACCCCTAAAGTTTATGAAATCAGTCCTGATTCTTCAATCCTGACACAAGTTAGTGGTATAAAATTTAAACAAAAACATAGTTGACAGTCATGGGAGCAGAACTCAAATGGATGGGGTTTTCTGTCTGTCTCTCTTTTTTTTTTTTTTTTTTAAGTAAGACCTTCAGGAGTTTGTTTCCTTTAAATTCTGTTTGATGGCCGTGTTAGAGCTGCCTCTTATTTGCAATATATAAAATTTATTTTGCTTTTATTAAAATGAAGATTGGTTGTTCTTTTGCTAGTAATTGAAGACACGCTAAGGTCTTTGGACGGCTCAGAAGGCTTTGTCCTCAATGGAGAGTCTTTGGGGAGCTGAGTGGACCTACAGTGTTATCTAGACTTGCAGCGGTGACAGAGATTTCAAGTCCCTTCTGGAACAGTGCCCCATAAACAGTTCTCCACGACAGGGAGGAATGCGAAGAATGCTGGAGTATTCAGGGAAGTAGGTCACGGTTTAAAGCATTACAGTTGTCAGAGAAAGTTTCTCAAGCGGTCCCTACCGATCCTTGCTCGGTCCTTACCCGGGGTTTTTTAGTCTTTGTGGCTAAATTAATTGCTTAGTCCAGGAGGGGGGTACTCCTTGCCCTCTTGATATCAAAAATAGTTAGGGGCTATATATGAGTGACTTGAAAATCACAGATGTGGTAAGTGTTTTTTTCAATTGCACAGTCTTGGAAGAAAAATTGTTTAAAGTGTAAACAGGCAGATGATGTGTACGTGTATTTAGGAAAATCAGAGAATACCTTCTAAGTGAACTGGGGAGCTTTCTTTGCTGCCAGGACGAAGGGCTGCGGGGACCAGCTGAGTCGCCTGTGACTACGTGTGACTCTAGTCTATGGTAGGCATAAGCGTGTGGAAACCATATTTTGTCTGAATTGTAGCCTGAGTGCTGGACAAAGAGGCACTAACATGATGGGTTCAAATGAGAGAGAGAGTTCACCTCCTGGGGTACCAGGAGGGGTGGGATGGAGGATGTTATGGATGAGTGTGTCACTCAAAATCCCTATGCTGGAGTTCCCATTGTGGCTCAGCGGGTTAACAACCTGCTGTAGTCTTTGTGAGGCTGTGGGTTCGATTCCTGATCTTGCTTAGTGGGTCGAGGGCCTGGCATTGCCACAAGCTGCAGCGTAGGTCATAGATGCAGCTCGGATCTGGTGTTGCTATGGCTGCGGCCTAGGCCTGCAGCTGCAGCTCTGATTGAATCCCTAGTCTGGGAATTTCCGTATGTCACAGGGGCAGCTGTGAAAAGGGGAAAAAAATCATGTTGAAACTCTAATCCCCAGTGTGATGGTATCAGGAGATGGAGTCTTTGGGAGGCAGGTAGATCATGAGGGTGGAGCCCTCAAGAAGGAGTTAGTGCCCTTATAAGAGGAGACACCACCAAAAAACCCAAAAAACAAAAAAAGGAGACACCAGAGACCTTGCCTCCTCCCCTCAAGTGATGCCGTTGGTAAAACAGGAGGAGAGCTCTCACCTTCGTCCTGGACTCTCAGCTTCCAGAACCGTGAGAAGTAAATGTTTGCTGTCTTACCTCCCATTTGTCATGGCAGCCTGGACTATGACAGAGGAAGGGGAATTTATGGTGAATTGTTGAAGAATGGAGATGCTGGAGAGTAGGAGGCAAGAAAATAATTAAAGAATTGTTTTAAATAATAAAAATAAAAAATCAGGAGGCAAGAGAGAACCTCCACGTTGGGAGAAATAGTGAAAAATTGTCCAGGATAAAAGTCTTGGAGTTCCCATTGTGGCTCAGCGGAAATGAATCCGACTCGCATCCATGAGGACGTGGGTTCGATCCCTGGCCTCACTCAGTGGGTTAAGGATCCAGCGCTGCCGTGAGCTGTGGTGTAGGTCGTAGATGTGGTTCAGATCCCACATTGTTACAGCTGTGGTGTAGGCCAGCAGATGCAGCTCCAATTCAACCCCCAGCCTGGGAATTTCCATATGCTTCGGGTATGGCCCTAAAAAGCCCCCCGCAAAAAAAAAAAAAAAAAAAAAAAAAAAAGGTCTAGGAAAAAGTTGGGTTAAAGATTCTTTTTTTTTCTTTTCTTTTTTTTTTTTTTTTTTTGAATTTTTAGGGCTGCACCTGCAGCATATAGAGATTCCTAGGCTAGAGGTAGAATCAGAGCTACAGCTGCCGGCCTATACCACAGCTCACAGCAATGCCAGATCCTTAACCCATTGATCGAGGCCAGGGATCGAACCCTCAACTTAATGGTTCCTAGTTGGATTCGTTAACCACTGCACCATGATGGGAACTCCAAGATTCATTTTTTTAACTGCAGAACTTTGCAGACCCTTTTCTGTGTTATTAGTAATTATGCCTCTCTCACGGGTGCATATAGCATGCAGTTTTACCCAAATGCACCTGGGAAATGCCAGGCTAGTGAGGAGAGCACAATTAGCACAGTGTTTGAGAAGCTGGGAGAAGGATCTTGTGTCCCTGCTGTGGAGAATTTGAGTACCAGTGTGTGACTCCTGCATTTACTATAATTGCCGATGTGAAGCCAAAATTAATTGGGATCTATATTTATATCTGTTAGGAAGGAGGCAGGGACTTAACTTTCTATTTCCAATCTGAGACTGAGAGAATAATTTTGAGATATTAAGGAAATTTGTTCACTTAAGGGGGAACAAGAAGGATAGATTCTCATTTCATTCATGTAAAGATTGATTGCTTTTTTTTTTCCTTGAGTTCCTGTTTGTGGCTTAGTGGTAACGAACCCGGCCAGTATCCATGATGACGTGGGTTTGATCCCTGGCCTTGCTCAGTGGGTTAAAGATCCAGTGTTGCCGTCAGCTGTGGTGTAGGTCGCAGACGTGGCTCACATCTGGCATTGCTGTGGCTGTGGTGTAGACAGGCAGCTGTTGCTCCTATTCGACCCCTAGCCTGGGAACTTCCATACGCCCCAGTTTTGGCCATAAAGAGACCAAAAAAAAGACTGCATTTTTTTTATGTCTAATTTTTAGATTAACTATACATAGAGAGTCTTACTCTCTGGATAAAATGGAAAAATATGGAATATATCCCAGCTTTTCTTTTTTTTTCATTAGCCACAACCCTGGCATGCAGAAATTCCGAGGCCAGGGATCAAACGCCCTCCACAGCAGTGACAATGCTGGATCCTTAACCCATTAGACCACCAGGGAACTCCACAGCCCACTTTTAAATGTGTACTATTTGGGAAATGCCTCAAATTATTCTGAGATAAAATTTTTTTTTTTTCTTTTTTATGGCTTCACCCACAGCACATGGAAGTTCCTGGGCCAGGGACTGAATCTAAGCCACAGCTTCGGCCTAAGCCACAGCTGCAGCAATACCAGATCTTTTAACCCACTGCGCCAGCCACCCCGGGATCGAACCCTGGCCTCTGCAGTCACCTGAGATGCTGTAGTCAGATTCTTAACTCACCGCACCACAGTGGAAACTTCATGTTTGTATATCCTTATTAAGTTATGTGTAGAGTTTCTGATGTATTTAGGGGACTTTCAGTGAGAGGAAAAGAAGTAGAAAATTGAGCAACAACAAGGATAATGAAAAATTTTGGACTGAATATACTTTGTATTAATTTCATTGTTCAGATAATCCAGATAACTGCATCAGGTTTAGTTTTTATTTTCAGTGTGCAGTGAGCCAAATAACATCTTTATAGGGCGTTCCCGTCATGGTGCAGCAGTTAACGAATCTGACTAGGAACCATGAGGTTGAGAGTTTGACCCCTGGCCTTGCTCAGTGGGTTAAGAATCGGGCGTTGCCCTGAGCTGTGGTGTAGGTTGCAGACGCGGCTCGGATCCCGAGTTGCTGTGGCTCTGGTGTAGGCCGGTGTCTATAGCTCTGATTCAACCCCTAGCCTGGGAACCTCCATATGCCTTGGAAGCGGCCCTAGAAAAAAAAAACAAACAAAAAAAACCCAACTTTATAAACTCAGTTTCTGTGGCCCTTAATTGCACGTAGAGCTGCACGTCCTAGTACAAGTCACTTTATGTCTTGAAACTTTCCCTGAATCGTATTTTCTGGGGCCAGAGACAATTGGGCTACTGTGAAGTCAAGTGCTGTAAATTACTGTGTTCCTCAACCCCTTTCCAGCGCCTGCAGTAAATACTGGAGGTATTGTAACTGTATGTGAACTCGAACGCAGATCAGGGGAAGGTCAGAACAGCCTTCTTGAATGAAGTTGCAAATTCTTCCTCTGGCAAATAAGAAAGTAAAGGGAAATGTCAACCGTTTGTTGCTTTTTATGGTCATGAAGAAGGAAAAATCCCCAAAGCTTCTGATTCCTTTGCTATGAGCTGACCAGCTGGCTTATTTCGACTTCGGATAAGAAGTTGAGACGCACGCTGATTTATTTTTTCCTTGAGTCTGATCAAAGCAAATAACTGTATCCCAGGATTGTAACTAAGCTAAATTTTTAAGAAAGTTGCTCCTTTGGAAAACTAAGAATCAATGTGGGGCTCTTCTTGTAAGGTTGCTTTAGGCCATGTAAGTGGGAACAGCTCCGTGTAGGCATAGTAATGATTAATGCTGCTTTTGCTTTCCATTTTTTTTTTTTTTTTTTTTTTTTTTTTTTTTTTTTTTTTTTTTTTTTGGCCCAACTCAGGCATGTGGAAGTTCCCCGGCCAGGGATCAAACCTGAGCCACAGCTACCACACAGCCAGATCCTTAACCTGCTGTACTGCAAGGGAACTTCCTGATTCCTACTTCTTTTTTTTTTTCTTTTTTTTTTTTTTGGTCTTTTTAGGGCCGCACCCGCGGCATATGGAGGTTCCCAAGTTAGAGGGCCGGCCTACACCACAGCCACAGCAACACCAGATCCTCAACCCACTGAGCGAGGCCAGGGATCAAACCTGCAACCTTATGGTTCCTATTCGGATTCATTTCTGCTATGCCACGACAGGAACTCCTGATACCTACTTCTTAATTAACATGTACTTGGAGTTCCCTTTGTGGCGCAGCGGAAATGGATCTGACTAGGAACCATGAGGTTTCCGGTTTGATCCCTGGCCTCGCCGAGTGGGTCAAGGATCCGGCGTTGCCATGAGCTGTGGTGTAGGTCACAGATGCAGCTCGAATCTGGCGTTGCTGTGACTGTGGCGTAGGCCGGTGGCTACAGCTCCGATTCGACCCCTAGCCTGGGAACCTCCATATGCCTAAAAAGACAAGAAAATAAAATAAAAATAAACATATACTAATACTTTTGGTCTTAAAAATTAGCTCATATATATAAGTTGAATATCCCCGTGCATTGACCCTTCAGTGTAACTCTCTGTGCTTATTCACATACAAAGCATGAACTTTCTACAAGTGAAAAAGGAACCTGGCTGAGCCAGTTGTGTGTGCTCTGCCCATGGCTAAGGGCTCCCCACACAGTTATTTTGTGTTTGGGGGTTGATTAAAAGAGTGAAAATCTCTAAGACATAAACTAATGCACAGCCTTAAGGGTCAGGCATATGTGGAAGCAGAAAAAAACATATATATATATGTATACATATATACACACAGTCCCGTCTCTCACTGACTGTCAGCTCACTCACATTTGTTGAGTTTGAGTACCTAGTAGGGACCAAAGAGTTTTTTGGGTACTTGTGCTTGCTTTTTCCTATCTTACCAATTGCTCATAACATCTTTGAGCTAAGAGATATCATCCTCGTTTTATTTTATTTTATTTTACTTTTTTTTTTTTTTGGCCTTGCCCTTGGGATCAAACCCATGCCACAGCAGTGACCCAAGCCACTGCAGTGACAACACCAGATCACAGTGACAACACCTGCTGGACCACAAGAAAACTCCCTGTTTTAAAAAGGTGCCAACAGGAGTTCCCCTCATGGCTCGGTGGTATGCCTGAGGATGTGAGTTTGATCCCTGGCCTTGCTCAGTGGGTTCAGGATCCTGAGTTGCAGTGGCCGTGGTACAGGCCGGCAGCCACAGCTCCAATGGGCTCCTTAGCCTGGGAACTTCCACATGCTGCGGGTACAGTCCTAAAAAGACAAATAAATAAATAGGTGCCAACAAAGCGATCATTTCTGGAGCTTTTGATCGACTGGCTCTTGCGTTCAATACGAGGGCTCTTCCCCCGGGTTGGGCAGCTGCCAGGCTTGGGGCTGATGAGGAAGAGACCACAGCCACATGAAGCGGGCCTTGGCCGTGATGCTGAGAAGACTGTTCATGACAACTCCGACACACTGGACAGCTCCTCAGAGTCCTGGGCGCTCTGCTGCCCCAGGTATTCCAGGATGCGGCCCTGTATCTGCTGTCAAGTAAATAGCAAACGATTCATCTTTGTGCGCTATCACAGACCCTGGCCCCTCTCTTCCCGACCCATCGAGGCGGGGAGAGAGCTGACTCCAGGCTGTCAGAGCTCCTTGAGTTTGGAGGCAAATCATGCCTTTTCCCCTTTCCTTTGGGCGCAGCTGAACACCAGTCTCCCCCCTCCCGTTTGTTCTGCCATCCTGACCGTCATCATCCATCGACCATCCCGTGTAGACGTGTAGACGCTGTCCCATTTCCTCCCTAAGGGCCATGCCCCGGCTGACTTGCCAGCCCGGATCAAGGCTTCGACCTTCAGGGATACTGTCCTCGCCCGGGGCTTAGACACCCCATTATATCTGCCACGTTTCCATCTCTTTTCATATGCATCTGTGTATTGGACACATTTGCTTCCAGAAGAGCATTTTTCTCGGGCCCCTTGGCCTGCCTCCTCAATCCCCTAAGAGCCCTCTCTTCTGATGCCTTCAGCCTCTCATAGAGTGGCTGTCACTATCTCTCGGCTCTTCCTTTCACCCACATCCAGGCCATCATGAAGCTGGTTCTAGAGCTCCCTTCTCAGATCTTCTTCTCATTCCCTCATCTTTTTTCTTTCTTTCTTTTTTGGCCTCCCTGCAGCATATAGAGTTCCCAGGCCAGGGGATCCGATCCGAGGCACAGTTGCAACCTAAACTGCAGCAGCTGTGGCAACACTGGATCCTTCACTCACTGTGCCTGGCTGGGGATCAAACCTGCATCCCAGCGCTCCCGAGACACTGCTGATCCTGTTGCCTCCACAGCAGGAACTCCTCCTTCCCTACTTTTAAATATCTTATGCAATATCCTGCAGCATGAGCCTTCAAATTAGGCTCCCTGCTTCTAGCCATTTTTCTCTATGTATGGACTGCTTTCTAGATGTAGACAGTTGGATGGTGGAAGTACCCGGGAACCCTGTGCTCCGAGACCCTCTGCTTGCAGGTGCTTGTCTGTCCCTCCAACTTTTCCTCGGGGCCTCCAGGCACACATCTGTGCATGTGTTATCCTTCACTCCTCAAGTTCCATCTCGAAGGTTGTGAGAGAAGATTTTACCAGTGGTTTGTTTCTTTTGCTCTTCTTTGTAGTTTTTCTTCCATTCAGTGAATGTAACAATAACGGGAAGCTCTTTTCATTGCCTTTGTTTGATTTTAAATACTTTGCACGTAATGCAGTTACACGGCCTCAGAGAAATGCCTACGTAACTGAAGTCAATTTTCTAACACCGTGGGCATCCTCAGATAAACGCAGACTGTGGCATCTTGATCATATTTGTATAAAAACGTGGTCTGGGCTATAAATCTATTCCATTCTTGAGTTGGTTTTTATTTTGGGAATTCTGTCTGAAGCAGAAAACTGGCCCACTAACTTAAAAATTCAAACATTTGATTTACCGGCATTTTCATTTTTAACAAGCAGGTAATCTGGTATGAATTAAATGAAGCTTAGAAATTGTTTTCCTTCTCCTCTCCCCACCTCCAAAGAAAAGGAACTTCCTAAAGCCTCTGATAACGTCCATCATAAAATAGCTGCAGCAATGCTCTGTCAGGACTCTTTCCCAGGCGGTCATTCTTCCACCCGATGTGCTCAGCCTCTCCTGTAGGTTCCTGTTTTTCTCTTTTAAGCTAAAGGGACACCCCACAACTTCAGGTCTAAGGATTTAACAAGTTTGGGGGGGGGTTCTTTCCTTATTTTTCAGAGTTTAAGCCCATTTTCTTTGCCCGAATATAAAAAATAGTATATTCATGGAAGTTGTTAGTCTTTAGATCTCTTCTTTACAGGTGAAAAATGTGTTCCTGTGGCTTTTCCCGAATCTTCTTCTCTTAACTTTTCTCTTTGACTCACCTGGTGATTCTCTTGAGAGTCCGGATAACTTAATGGTAGAAGAATTACCACTTACTTCCTGAACTAGGATCTCCACTTCCTGGGCGTCCGCTAACTCATACCTTTTTTAGCTGTATCCATGCAAAGCCCTGGTCCTTGGGGAGTCCATTCAACAAATACCACATTCCTTCTGTTGCTATTTCTTTAGTGATTTTTGCTCCACAAGCTCTTGGGAGATGCCCGGTGCACTGCCTTGGCTTCCGTTATCTCGATGTGCTGTCGAATCCTGAAACCATCCATCTCTCTGCTAGGGACACCTCTAGTTCCTTGTCTCCTGCTCCTTCAAGCTGAGCCCACCCGCCCCAAATGTATACCTTCCCCACTCTCTTCCCGGTTGATATAGAGTCTCCAGGCTGGGGCAGGTGGAGAGGAGACTGTTCCCGTGAGAAGAGCTTGTGGTGTCCAGAAGGATCTGAAAGAAAGAGGAAGGGAACAGAGAACATCAGCTTGGAGGATGGCCCCACGGTCTCCGTGAGCCAAGATGGGAACTAGAGCAGGGTGCGGTCCCGCCAGGAGGCTTGGATGAACGGCTGATGTGCCTGGAGGACCGCAGACAAAAGCCTATTAGCTGTAAAATATATGTTTGGAGCAATTTACTAGTTTTGCTTGCTAATGTCATAAAAGAACAAGATCTCTATTTAATGCAAAATTCTAGACGGTTCCTTTGCCAATAAATTCTCCATCACACAAGTGCATATTAAAGATAGATTTTTATATAATATAAATATGTATGTAATATTTCTGGTAAAAAAAAAAGTAAATTCAGCTTCCAAAATCTCATTTATTTGGATGACACAGACTGCATTTAAATTTGTAGGAAAATAGAATTTGTAGTAAAAGCTTATGTTTCGGGGACAAAGTTAAATTTATACATGTAAGGAAAGCATTCGTTTCTTTCTGCAACAGTTTTATTGATGTATAATATATACCTAACATATAGTTCATCCATTTAAGGCATACAGTTCAGAAGTTCCCATGTGGCTCTGCAGGCTAAGTATCTGGCATTGTCATTGCAGTGGCTTAGGTCACTGTTGTGACATAGGTTCCATCCATGGCCCAGAAACTTCTTCATGCCTCAAGTGCAGCCAATTAATCAATCAATGAAGTGTACACTTCAGTGGTTTTCAGTAATCAAACATTCTTTATTGAAAAATGTTGGGGTTCCCAGGTGGCCTAGCGGTTAAGGATCCATCATTATCACACCTGTGGGCTAAGGTTCAATCTCTGGCCTGAGAACTTCTGCATACCATGAATCCTGCCCCCAAAGAAAGAACAGAAAAATGTTATCATTGAACAACTGGAAGCAGGTGATATTTGTTAACAGATCTGGTTTTAGGTTCTTATGGCTGCTTCACACTTTCACACCTATAGAATCCAGTTAGCCCCTTATAAAATTTATTGAAAATCAAAACATAGGGAAGGAACTATTACTATCTGAACTTTAATCACCGTAGCGATTTCATGACCCATTATGTCAGTTAGCTAAGCCAGCTTCAATTCAGTAGATCTCAAGTTCATTTCCTTCTGCTGTATTTTTTTTGTTTTTTGTTTGTTTGTTTGTTTGTTTAGGGCTGCACCCACAGCATATGAAGGTTCCCAGGCTAGGGGTTGAATTGGAGCTATAACTGCTGCCACAGCCACAGCCACAACAGATCCAAGCCACGTCTGCACCCTACACCACAGCTCACGGCAACACCAGATCCTTAACCCACTGAGTAAGGCCACAGATCGAACCTGTGTCCTCATGGATACTAGTCAGATTCATTTCCACTGAGCCACCATGGGAACTCCTCTTCTGCTGTATTTTAAATCTAGTAGAAGACATTAGATATAGCAGGTGACAATACATTTGAATATGTTAACTTTCCTGGAGAAAAGACCACTTAAATTCAGGTTTTTAAAATTTAAGACTAAATAAGAGTGCTTGTTAAAATCTAACAGTATAGGAGTTTCCTAGTGGCCTACATGGTTAAGGATCCTTCACTGTCACCACTGTGACTTAGATTCGATCCCTGGCCTGGTAACTTCTGCATGCTCTGGGCACAGCCAAAAAATATATATATATAAAAAAAAACCTAGCAGTACCTACATATCTTTTGTCAGTGTGAGACATCTGTCTTCCTTTCTATTTTTTTTGGTAGGGCCGCACCCAGAGCATATGGAGGTTCCCAGGCTAGGGGAACCATTCTTTCCCCTAATGCATCCATCCCCCATCAGTCTCTTTTATCAGAAGAAACCACAGATGATAGTAAGTATAACAACCTTCCTGGTGTAGAATGGATTACTCAATAGATGTGTTAAAAAAAAAAAAAAAAGATTATTAGGAGTTGGTTACTAGGAGTCAGCTTGGGTTCGCTTAAGGATGAACCTAGTCACCAACTTTAATTTTCTTTCTTCTTCTTCGCTCCTTGGTCTTTTGTTGTTCAGGCTCCTGGACTGTAAGATTTGGGGGGTATGGACCTATGGTGTCTGACACAACAGTCATTTAGCAACTCTCCTTAAATGCAGTCTAGCCACTTGCACAGATGAATAAACACACTTGATTGATCATCTGGTAAGAGTGGCTTGCTGTTTTATCAACTTGCATCAGAGTAAAGGTAGGAGTTCCCGTCGTGGCTCAGCAGAAACAAATCTGACTAGCATCCGTGAGGACGCAGGTTTGATCCCTGGCCTCACTCAGTGGGTTAAGGATCAGGCGATGCTGTGAGCTGTGGTGTAGGTCGCAGACACAGCTTAGATCTCATGTTGCTGTGACTGTGGTATAGGCTGGCAGCTACAGCTCAGATTCGACCCCTAGCCTGGGAACCTCCATATGCTCTGGGTGCGGCCCTACCAAAAAAAATAGAAAGGAAGGCAGATGTCTCACACTGACAAAAGATAAAAAAGTTAGGCTAGAAAGCAAATGCTGGATTATGCCTTTTTTCAAACGTAAGTATAGTGACAGCGTTTTGGGATAAAGAAGAGAGCCAGTGTAGCTCAGCGCACTAGAGCTGGCAGACTCAAGGCATGCAGTGTAGACAGAGGAAGGCACTGGATCTATGGAAGGACAAGGAGGAGTGAGGAGGTCTTCCAGTAAGATAGAAGAAAAACACCCTGATGAAATGCATCAAGACCCGTGCTTTTGAAAAAAAAAAAAAATAGGGAGTTTCCTGGTGGTCTAGTGGTTAGGATTTGTTGCTTTTACTGCTTCAGCCTGGATTTAGTCTCTGTCTTGCACTGGGATCCTATGTCAAGCCACTGCATACCATGGACCAAAAACACTGCAACAAATTATAGAGCGATTTGGTAACACATCAAACCACAGAAGTGTTCATACCCTTTGTTCCTGCACACCTAGTTTTGGAACTTCAGCAAATAAATAATATAAGGTGGGAGTTCCCACTGTGGCACAACAGAAACGAATCTGACTAGTATCCATGAGGATGCGGGTTTGATCCCTGGCCTTGCTTAGTGAATCAGGAATCCAGCGTTGTCATGAGCTGTGGTGTAGGTCGCAGATGCAGCTCAGATCCGGCATTGCTGTGGCTGTGGTATAGGCTGGCAGCTATAGCTCTGATTCGACCCCTAGCCTGGGAACCTCCATATGCCGCAAGTGATAAAAATATGTATATATGGAAAGGTAAACGGTGTCTCATAAAATGTGTTTCCAGTGTTTAAGATTTTGAAAGATCAGTTAAGTGAATTCTGCGTGGTACATATACCTGCCCCTTTGTCATTAAAGGACACATGGGGAGAATTTGCAGCAACTTGAGAAAATTGATATGATTTCATAAGGAGGAAAATATGCAGAACTGTAATCCACAACAGCAGTTGTAGAGAAACTGTATGTGGCTAAAAGTTGAAAGGAGCCCATGAAAATGAAGAACTGTTAGGATGACAATGTTTTATATCATTTCTACTTTTAAAAACTTTCTTTAGGGAGTTCTCTTGTAGCTCAGCAGGTTAAGATCCAGCATTGTCACTGCGGTGGCTCTGGTTGCTGCTTGGCACAGGTTCAGTCCCTGCCCCAGGAATTTCTATATGACATGGGTGTGGTCAAAACCCCCCAAAACTTTGATATTTTTCCCTATTAAACTTATTGAGGAACCAGCAGACAGATTGACATGGGGACAGACGAAAGAGGATCTAGTTTGAAAGCAGAAGGGGGAGTTCCCTGGTGGCCTGGCCATTAAGGACTCAGCATGGTCACCGTGGCTCGAGTTACTGCCGTGGCTTAGGTTCAATCCCTGGCCCCGGGACTTGCGCTGCCACCACCAAAAAAAAAGCCAAAGGGATGTAAAGTGCTGGGGATTTAATTGATTTTCAGTTACCATAATATGACATGAGAGCAGATAGCTAATATGGGGCAGTGTCCATTTGCAATATTAGTCTTCAGAGTCACTTTTTTTTCTTTTTTGGCCATGCCCACAGCATATGGAAGTTCCCCAGGCCAGGGATCAAATCCGAGCCACAGCTGCGGCAATGCTGGATCCTTTGCCCCAGCAGGAACTCCTAGAGTCACATGTTAATGCCAGGTATTGCTACCCTGAAGCCAGAAATGAGACTTCAGTCCTTAAAAGACTTGTGAACATTTTCAGGTTCTTGAGAGACGCTTGTCACAGCAGAACCCACAAAACCCTTATGAACAGAGAGAATGTGGGTTTGGAGTAGGTTATTTTGAAAAGAGTGGTCTTCAGAGCACTGGCCCCGTGTCCCGTGACAAGTTTTGCAAAGTTATAGATTCGTAGAACCAAGGACCTGACTTTGTGTCTATAGCCGTTGTGTACCATGTTCGAGCCCTGTTATCAGGACCTGTTAAATGTCTAGAATGCAGCCATGGGAAGACACCAGCACTGTTCTCAGGTTGGCAAGCTGAGGTGTCACTTAATTAACGAGGCTTTTTCACAGGCGAAACACCAGGGATAGTGGCAGGAACTTCCCGTGTGAAAGGTTCCAAGGAAAGTATAGGATAGGGTTTCTTTTTAGTGGCAGTCAGAGAGAGTTCAAAGGCAAGATCTCTAGGCTCTTTTTTTTTTTTTTTTTTTTTTAATGGCTGTTCCTGCAGCATATGGAAGTGCCCAGGCCAGGCCAGAGATTGAACCCGAGCCGCAGCGGTGGCAACACCATATTCTTTTTTTTCTCTCTCATCTCTATAATAATTTTTATTTTTTCCATTATAGACATGGAGAACTTCTAACCCACTGCTCTGGGCTGGGGAGTGAACTCGCATCAACACAGTGACCTGAGATGCTGCAGCTGGGTTCTTAGCCTGCTGCACCACAGTGGTAACTCCTAGGCTATCTTTTTTTTTTTTTTCCCATTGCCAATAGGGAGATGTTCGGTCTCTGGGCACTCCCAATCTTTCTCTTTAGATTTCGCAGATGGAGAAGCTAAGCTATCGTTGTTTAGCGCTCTCAGCTGCTCTGATTCCTACACCTTCTCATTGGGCATCACCTTTCTGCCTGACAAATGCCAGGACCCCCACTTCATCTTTTTCTTTCCTACTAAGTGAGATTCAAGAACTTTCATATGGGATCAGGCAAGCAGCCATTACTAAAATGGGACAGGAGATCCCGTCGTGGCTCAGTGGAGACGAATCCGACTAGCATCCATGAGGACGCAGTTTCGATCCCTGGCCTTGCTCAGTGGGTTGAGGATCCAGGGTTGCCGTGAGCTGTGGTGCAGATTCGGCTTGGATCTGGCATTGCTGTGGCTCTGGAGTAAGCCGGCAGTTACAGCTCCGATATGACCCCAAGCCTGGGAACCTCCATATGCCGTGGGTACGGCCTTAAAAAAAAAGAAAAAACAAACAAAAAACAATGGGACATATTCTCAAATATGTGTATATATAACAAAAATAAAACTTTGGCAGCTATACATATTTAATTAAATCATGTATGAATCTGTCCATATTGATCTCTATGCTTATAAGGGAAGGTGTGGTATCTAATCAAATAGCTACATAGAAATTTTCAATTTTGGAACAGACCTGTGTTTACAATTTGCCGAGTGTTTTACCAGTTTTCAAACCCTTGTTTTAATATTACAGAAAGAAAATTAGAATTGGGGGCATATTAAAGTTTGGTATAATATGAATTCTGTGTTAAGAATAGTAGAAGGGGAGTTCCCGTCATGGCGCAGTGGAAACGAATCTGACTAGGAACCATGAGGTTGCGGGGATCGATCCCTGGCCTCGCTCAGTGGGTCAAGGATCCGGCATTGCCGTGAGCTGTGGTGTAGGTCACAGACGCAGCTCAGATCTGGCGTTGCTGTGGCTGTGGCGTAGGCCGGCAGCTACAGCTCCGATTAGACCCCTACCCTGGGAGTCTCCGTATGCCACGGGTGTGGCCCTAAAAAGGACAAAAAACAGAAACAAAAACAAAAAAAGGAATACTAGATGGAAGCTGTCCCCATTAGCAGGTGTGGGAAATAACTTAATGTCTAATGACTATATCTCATGGTCAAGATGAAAGATATTCAATCGCAGGTGAAAAGATTTCTGCAGACCCATGAGTATAGACACTACAAATGGCTTTCAATATTGCTGTCTTTTTAAAAGACAGCTATAGCCTGTCTGTCAGCCCGTTCGAAGATGGATGATAACCCCAAAATATCTGCGTTTTAAGATTTTTAAAAAGTTTTATATCTCCTTCCTAAATTTTTTAAATTTAGTGCAGACTATCTTTCCATAGCACCTTGTCATTCTATTCAATCTTCTCCTCCAAATTTAGTGGAAAGGAGCTTATTTCTATCATACGAACTTGCCAAAACATCTGCGAAGGCTTTCATAATTAAAAGAATGTATTTTATTTCCTTCAGGAATCAGCGCCACTTAAATCTGATTTGTCATGACATTTTACTGTGGCTCAAGAAGCATTGTAGGAGTTCCCATCATGGCGCAGTGGTTAACAAATCTAACTAGGAACCATGAGGTTGCAGGTTCGATCCCTGGCCTTGCTCAGTGGGTTAAGGATCTGGCGTTGCCATGAGCTGTGGTGTAGGTCACAGATGCGGCTCGGATCCCGATTTGCTGTGGCTCTGGCTACACCTCCAATTCGACCCCTAGCCTGGGAACTTCCATATGCCAAGGGAGCGGCCCTAGAAAAGACAAAAAGACAAAAAAAAAAAAAAAAAAAAAAAAAGAAGAAGCATTGTAGACCTTGTTTGTGAGTAATAGGAAGTAAACAGCTTTATCTATCGCTGAAAGATGTCCATGGGCAACGTTCCATCTGAGCTAGGATCTAGTTTCAGTTGCTGGAAGCGTATTAATCACTCCAGGGTTTAAAAATAACAGCTTTATTGAGAAAGAATTCACATACCCTATAATTCACCATTTAAGGTGTACAATTCAGTGGGTTTAGTACATTTGCAGCATTTAGTATACTTACCATTACACCAGTCAATCTTCTCACGTTCTGAACCCTGAAAGCAACTCTGTACCCATTAACCGTCATTCCTCATTTCCCCTTCCCGCCAGTCCCTGGTTACTGCTAATTGCCCGCCTTTCAATCTCTGAAGCTTTGCCTATTCTGGACATTTCATAGAAATGGAATCAGATAGTGTTCCATTTTGTGCCTGGTTTTTTTCACTTAGTGTAATGTGTGCAAGATTCATCCATGTGGTAGCATATATCTGTACTTCATTTCTTTTTATTGCCAGCGATTATTGTGGTGTATGGATATACCAACATTTTATTTCTCCGTGCATCAGTGGGTGGACATTTGGGCTGTTTCCACTTTCGGGCTATGATAGGTAATATTGCTAAGAACATTAGTGTGCAAGTTTTTGGCTAGACATATGTTTTCGTTTCTTTTGGGTATTTACCTGGAAGTAAAGTTGCTTTGTTATATGTTAACTCTATGTATAACCTTTTGAGGAACAAGCAATTTTCCTAAGCAGCTGCACCATTTTACTTTCCCACCAGCATATCAGAGGGTTTCAATTTCTCCACATCCTCCCTAACACTTATTATCGGCAAAAGTTGCAATGCAAGTCATCCTGGTGGGTGTGAAGTGGTATCTCCTGGTGGTTTTGATTTGCATTTCCCTAAGGTCCAGTGGTGTGGATCCTGCTTGTTTTTAGGGAACTAAGTATCTGGTATTGTTATACACCCAAGAAAAGCTAAAAATGAAAGCTGCCTTCTGAAATGAATGTTGTGTACAGCAGCGTAACGGATCCAAGGGAACAGTATGCATCGCGTACCCTTGGCAATTAAAGCACACGCTTTTCTGGCTTCTGAAAAATGGTTCTTAGAGTCCTGACTTAATAGATAAGAGGTGGGGGAGTTGCTGGGATAATGAAATGTTTCCATGGTGAGGAGGTGGTGAGAATTTCTGTTGGTTAAATATGTTTCTCACCAAATACACAGAAGCAGTTTCTTCTGTAAAATTCACCAGTCATCAGCATTTGCCAGATTTGCTTTCCTTCTCTTGTTTGTACCGTGTGTGTGTGTGTGTGTGTGTGTGTGTGTGTGTGTGTGTGTGTTGAAATCTTTTAGACATCAAAATACTTCTCTGCTAAAGACTTTGGCACTGTCTCCTAAGAATAAATTCCTGCATTCTTCTGCTTAACCACAGTATCATTATCATATGAGAAGTTTAACATAAATTTTATGATAACATCTACTATAGGGTTCATATTCAAACTTCTCTTATTGCTTAAATATGTTTTTTACCTACTTTAAACAAATAGGATCCAAGATCTAATCAAAGTTCCCAAATTACACTCAGTTATGTTTCTTTTCATCTCTTAAACTAGAATACTTCTCCTGCCTTCTGATTTTTTGTGGGATTTATTTATTTTTTACTTTTTAAAATATTATAGGAGTATAGTTGGCTTAGAAAGTTGTGTTAGTTTCGGGTGTACAGCAAAGTAAACTCATCATGCATATTCTCATATCCATTCTTTTTCAGATTCTTTTGCCATGTTGATTACAAAGTATTAAATAGCCCACACTGTGTTTTTAATGAATTTTATTACATTTATAGTTGTACAACGATCATCACAACCCAGTTTTATAGCATTTCCATCCCAAACCCCCAGCGCATTCCCCTACCCCCCCAATCTGTCTCATTTGGAAACCATAAATTTTTCGAAGTCTGTGAGTCAGTATCTGTTCTGCAAAGAAATTCATTGTGTCCTTTTTTAGATTCCACATGTAAGTGATAGCATATGATTTTGGTGTCTCACTGTCTGACTGACTTCACTTAGCATGATAATTTCTAAGTCCATCCATGTTGCTGCAAATGCCGTGATTTCTTTCCTTTTAATGGCTGAGTAATATTCCATTGTGTATATGTACCACATCTTCTTGATCCACTCCTCTGTCGATGGGCATTTAGGTTGTTTCCATGTCTTGGCTATTGTGTATAGTGCTACAGTGAACATCAGAGTACATGCGTCTTTTCGAGTCATGGTTTTCTCTGGATAGATGCCCAGGAGTGGGATTGCTGGATCAAATGGTAGTTCTATTTTTAGTTTTCTAAGGAATCACCACACTGTTTTCCACAGTGGCTGCACCAATTTACATTTCCACCAATAGTATAATAGGGTTCCTTTTTCTCCACACCCCCTCCAGCATTTATTGTTTGTAGACTTTTTGATGATGGCCATTCTGGCTGGTGTAAGGTAGTATCAAATAGTGGTTTTGATGTGCATTTCTCTAATAATGAGTGATGTGGAACATCTTTTCATATATTTTTTGGCTAACTGTATGTCTTCTTTGGAGAATTGCCTGTGTAGATCTTCTGCCCATTTTTGGATGGGGTTGATTGGTATGGAGCTGCAAGGTGTTTATAAATTTTGGAGATTAATCCCTTGTCAGTTGCTTCATTTGCAAATATTTTCTCGTGCTCGGTGGGTTATCCACACTGTATTATAGACCACACTGTATTAAACTGTAGGTCCTTGTTACCCATCCATTTGGTATACACTAGTGTGTATATGTCAGTCCCAATCCCCTAATTTATCCCTTCCCCACCACCCCATGTTTCCCCTTTGGGGCATTTGTTTTTACAAGAGCCCAGGCTCTTGGATAGTGGATTGGGCAGGTTTGTTTTTCTATGATTAGATTCAGGCTGAACATTCTTAGCAAGAATACTACACCTCGGTGATACTGCATACGTACTGTTACATCATACCAGCCTAAGGCCTGGCTGCCCCATTATAGGTGATGCTGAGTTTGATGATTTGATTAAAGGCTCCCACCAGATCTCTTCATGAGGATGGTATGCTCGTCCCTGTAGGAAAATATGAGCGTTTGATGGTGATTATTCTGTTGCCAAGCAATGTTTTAGCATCCACCGATGAAACGCACCGGAATCACGCAGGGGGATGCAAAGCGGTAACGTTGTCATCCGTTGTTCTTTCTCCATTTCTACATCTGGCGTTTTTCTGCAGAGAAGAGCTTTTCCATTGTACCCTCTTCTTTCCCTTTGTTTTCCCCTTAAAGTTAAAACAAATTTTTCCCCAATCATAACATTATGAGCATATCTCCAATTTTTATTTCAAACTTACCTCAAGGAAAGAGACATCTAATGGGCCAATTCAGACTCTTCTTGGCAGGGACATTTACTAGAACAAGAGAATCGTTAGATACTTATGGTCAGACTGGTTCAAAGAAATGTCATTATTCTTCGTTCCGGAGAATCAGCTGCCTGTGAGCGGTGATGGTGGAGGGGGAGGGCGGCTGGAGGGTAGGGTGGCAGGGAAGCAAAGCAGTGAACCAGAATGGTAGACCTTAATTTCATGAAAGTGAATCAGACCTCTTTTGTCAGAAATGGTTTTTTTCCTCTCTGAGTTGTGAATTATCAAACAAAAGAAAAAAAGGTCTGTCCCTGGTCAGGTAAGAGTCTTTATGCATTATAAATATGGAAATTAGAAATTGTAGAAAGATTAAAATGTAGTGGGGACGGGGGGAGTGGAAATTACAAGTTAGCACAACTACAATCTCTTCTGTATAGTCTTAGGGAAAAGGAATATTTGGTGCCATTTTGCAATCATAGTTTCTAACTTCAAAAATAAACACCCTCAAACTCAGGTTCAAAGAAACAGTGGTGTGAAAATGGAAGTAAGAATTCTAAGCCAGTTCTTCCAAACTTTTTTTTTTTTTTTTGTCTTTTTGCAGGTTCCCAGGAGAGGGGTCTAATCAGAGCTGTAGCTGCCAGCCTATGCCAGAGCCACAGCAATGCGGGATCCGAGCCGAGTCTGATCTACACCACGGCTCATGGCAACGCCGGATCCTTAACCCACTGAGCAAGGGCAGGGATCAAACCCGCAACCTCATGGTTCCTAGATTCGTTAACCACTGCGCCACGACGGGAACTCCTAAACTTGTTTGACCCATCTGTGGTCAAACAGTGATGCTGAAGGAGCACCCTAATCGCCATTTGAGCTCGGCAGCAAGACCCCCTCAAAACCATCGTTGTTCTGGTTCCCTAGCTCCCTGTGCTCGGAGGGCCCTGGAAAGGCCAGGGGTTTGGCATATGTGTGAACTCAGAACTGGATGGTGTCCCTCATGGCAAGTTTGAGGTCGCCTGTGTTATTTGTGCTCGGGATGCTGAACCTTTAGAATAACTTTTGAAGAATGCATGCACACTTTATCAGATTATTTTATACATTTGCATTGATTCAGTCGTTCGAATGTGCAAAACAAGAAATCTCATACTATAACTATCACTTGAAGGAGTAAGATGTTAAAGAAAGATTTTTCCTGCCATCTGTCTCCGAAAGACCACCTGCATTTCATCGCTGGCCTGGAAGTTGTGCATTTGCGTTTTTCACTCCCATGTGGGATTGCCAAAAGGCTGTTTCTATTATTTTTCTCGAATGACTTTATGCAGATTAAACCAATAGAATGCCTCATTGACTTGGAAAACCCTTCTAATCATCTAGACGTCTAGACTGGTTTTAAGTGCTTAGCATTCATCTTTGCAGGGAGACAATAGCTAGTAAAGGATAAAAATTAGATTGAGCATAATTATTAATTGGATGACACCCCTGATCATTTCTCTTGGTCTAACCATTGTTGGTTAACAGATGGATGGAACTGAAATTTTGTGTATAAACGTCATGAGGGTAGTGCTGAGAGAAAGAGCCCCTGAAAACAATGTTCAGTGTAGAACAGTGAATCTATTTTTTTTTTCTGTCCTTCCAATGTTCCCTACACACTCTTAAAAATTCCTGCACAAAATTTAAATGTAGCAAAACTACAGCTGTAAAAGTTCATTTTAATAGCTTGGTGTTCTGGTGGTTAGTCCTTGTTGCACAGGCTTTTGCTAGTGGAGCCGGGAAGGGATTGAAAAGGTTGGATTCTTCCTCCACGTGTTTGCTTCATGTTTGAAAGTGATGAAGACATTTTCATAGGTGCCAGTACACCTTGGATTGCATTTTCTGTTTTTGCTCTGGGCTTTCGTGGAACCGAGGAAGGATGGCTAATGAAACCGAATCAGCTTTGTCAGTGTTCTGTCCCACTCGGTTCCCTCCCGGCTCCGAATCTAACAGAGCCTCCTAGTGCGTCATGCAAAGGGAAGCCAGCAGGGCTGGGAGCGGCTCAAGGAGCGTAAGTCCCCCCGGAGATCCAGGATTTGGAGGAATTTGTGTTATTTACTTAACGTTGCTTTTACCTTGTTCCGCTAGGAAGTGGCTGATTGTGTTTGATCACAATCCTATCTTTTTAGGAAAGCTTTCGATAGCACAGGGGTGTCCCTCTTTGTTGCTGTATCTATTTACTAAGAATACAAGGGAATCTGTCCTTTAAGACTGTCCTTTATGGATGGATATAGAAAGATTACCTTTTCCTTGGCTGTTTCGAGGTGGAATTCTTCCTGTGTGCATTTCCATAGGCATGTGCTCCACGTAAGCCAATTGTAAACAAATCTCGCTGCTGGTCATTTAGTGAACAAGAAAGCAAACCTGAAAGCAAATACAGTGACTTAGAACATCTCGATGATCCGGAAGACAATGAATCCACCCTTTCCTAGGGGTAGTTTCTTCTGCAGCTGTTTCGAGGTGGGTTCCGCACACTGGGGCTGGAGATTTCTATTGGCGCAGATGGAGACATGGAGTGAAGGTCCAAGCCATTAATAATCGATGCAGCTGCAAGAACCATTTGTCAGTTATAAATGTTACCTAGACCGGAATGCTTTGCTCAGCAACGTGTAGGTTCCTAATTTAAGAGAAAGCCCTGGATTTTCTCTTTGGGGGTGGAAGACTCAGGATCACCACACCCAGACAGATAAAACCATTTTCTGGATCTGCTCCTCTCTAGGAAGAGTTTTTAAAATGCAAAATGGATGGAAAGAGGGCGCATCTCGCTTCTAAGCGTCTGGATGTTGACAACAGGAGAACTTCGTAGAGCTGAACTACTTTGAAAAAATCCTCATTAAATTTCTTTAATTCAAAATTTGATGCTTGATAAAAATAATAGAAGCTCAAGAGGTATTTATTGAATGAGTTTGACTCTTAGGTCTTAAAAATAATCTGTTTCCTTAGTCAAACAAGCAGGCTTAATCAGCAAGTAGACGGTTGCCTCTTATTTAACCATATTCTTTAGTATACTATATTTTAACAGGACTTATAAATCCTTCTTCTTTTTTTAGCTTTTTCCTTCTGTTCTTTTTGAACAGAGATAAAAGGCATTTTAAATGCTAATAAGAATATACATAGGAACAGATTTTAGGAGTAATGTGTGGATTTTGTAAGCATTAATTCTTCAACTGCATGGGTTCGTCTGGCACTGGTGTTTTTCCTCAAATTAAATAAAGCATTAATCACTGGAATATATGAGACAGGTTAAGCCTTTTCTTTTCAGATCCTTGGGGAATAGCTAATAGGGGGTGTGTGTGTGTGTGTGTGTGTGTGTGTGTGTGTTGCTATCAGAGGTGAAACATTTCTCTTTCTATTATGAAAGGCAGGTAGTAGATGCGGTCTCATATTTTGTTTAAAATCTGCAATGATGAAAATATATCCCTTTAGATAGTATTTGAAAAGTTCATGAGTTAATTTCATGTTAATTTATTTCTATGTCGACGGTAACCTTTGGGTCTCTGATGCATCAGTGTAGACAGACTCTGGATGAGGAAAATTCCAAGTGCCATTTGTTGTCACAAAGAAGCATCGTCAATCCGTCCAACTCAGGGATGGGGCAGGACCCATTCTTCCAACATGTCTGTGTTGGAGATCACTTCTTCTCTGTAATGATGTTATTAATACTGCAGTTATTAAAGGATAGTGCCTAGCTCATGATTTAGCTTAGGACCATGCCCTTAAAACTCTCTCGCTTCATCATTCTTTAATTTTCTAAAAGCCCTGAAGAATTTTTTTTTTTTTTTTTTTTTTTGTCTTTTTAGGGCCACACCTGCGGCATATGGAGGTTTCTGACCTAGGGGTTGAATCGGAGCTGCAGCTGCCAGCCTACACCACAGCCACAGAAACACCAGATCAGAGCCAAGTCTGTGGCCTACACCACAGCCCACGGCAACACCAGATCCTTAACTCACTGAGCAAGGCCAGGGATCGGACCCGCATCCTCATGGATCCTAGTCCTGTTCATTTCCACTGACACACGGCAGGAACTTCTAAAAGCCCAGAAGGTATTTTAAACAGACAGTTACGATGAATTTGAAATGGAGAACCTCAAACGGTGAGTGTCTCATAACCTGTACTCTTCAGTGGCCTACATGCCCACACCAGACCTTATTCTAACTCTTAGGATGTTACCTGCTATTGCTCCAGGGTTTTAAAAGATTGTGTTCCCTAGTACTGTCTCTAGTGTTGTCTTTTTTGTTTGTTTGTTTGTTTTAAAGTAGAGGGAGTTCCCGCCATGGCTCAGTGAGTCAAGAATCCAACTAGTATCCAGGAGAATGTGGGTTCGATCCCTGGCTTCGCTCAGTGGGTTAAGGATCCGGCATTACTGTGAGCTGTAGTGTAGGTTGCAGATATAAAGCTCGGATCTGGCGTTGCTGTGGCTGTGGTGTAGGCTGGCAGCTGCAGCTCCAGTTCAACCCCTAGCCTGGGAACTCCCATATGCCTCAGGTGTGGCTCTAAAAAGAAAAAAGAAACAAAAAGTAGAGCTAGAGAAGGAGATGGGAACAGGAGCCTGGAAGCTGAGAATTTTTTTAGTGTGGTTTCTATTCCCGAAGAAGTCTATGACCTGGACAAATAGCCTTCTTTGCTGGATGGGTTCTCAGTCATGGAGGGACTATTCTAGACGATCCAGAAGAGGAACGCTTCAAGCTCTGATGTTTCATGATTGTGCTCTATGTCTCTTTCCTCCTTAAAAATATTGCAATGTTGGGAGTTCTCCTTGCAGTGCAGTGGGTTAAGGATCCAGCATTGTCCCTGCCGCAGCCCACGTCACTACTGTGGCGTGGGTTCGATCCCTGGCCCAGGAGCTTCCACATGCCTGGGGCATGACCCCAAAAAACATTATAATTATATAATATAAAATGTGATAATTATATATTATAATATTACAAAATACCCAGAATACTCTTCCCATTTCGGCATAGGAATCTTAAATCTGTATATATTTAATTCAGTGTCTTTAGTCCATGATTTATGATGCCTATCTTAATAGGAATTTTTATTGAGTTGCAGCCAGCTAGAAACACTCTCACTTATAGACTGCCTTGTGTTTCCATGTCATTTTAAAAATACGCTACGGTTCCTGCACACACTGGCAGCTGATTTCCATTCCGCAGGGAGGGCCTTGGGTTCTGGACCCTCCTCCTGTCATTTCCTGAAGGTGAACTTCCAGGTTTCAGGAGGAATAGAAGGGACAGGTGTTTTGGCCTCAAGATGTGGATTTGAATCCCCAGGCTGCCACTCACTCTCAAGATAAATGGCTTAACTTGTGAGCTGTGTCCTCTACAAATTGGCTGGGAAGGGTGTGCTTTCACAAATTACGCTCATTTTGATGCCGCTGGGAATGCATAAGTGCCCAGCTTTTACTGTGACAAACCTGAGTTTACTTCGACAGATGAAGGATGGTATCTTAAGTTTGCTTTGGTTTTTAACCCTTTATTAGAGCAGATGAATGTATTTCCATGTGTTGGTTCACTGATTTGATTTCATGTTATGAGCAGTATTCTTGCCCATTTTATCTATTAGAGTCTTCGTATATGCTTCAAAACTCACTTTATAGTTCCACATCTGTCGCCCTCCTTCAGCTAACAATTTTTTACTTTTTTTTTTTTTTTTCTTCAGTGAATTGAGTTGCTCCAAAGTGTCTTCCCTTAAAAGTTTTCTACACATGGGGATTGGGTTTCCAGGACAAAACCTCAGTCCTAACCTAACTCACTTTTTTTTTTTTTTTTTTTTTTTTAAGGCCGTACCCAAGGCATGTGGAGGTTTCCAGGCTAGGGGTCGAATTGGAGCTGCACCTGCTGGCCACAGCCACAGCCACAGCAACACCGGATCTGAGCCGCATCTACGACCTACACCAGAGCTCACAGCAACGCTGGATCTTTAACCCACTGAGTGAGGCCAGGGATCGAACTCACATCCTCATGGATACTAGTAGGATTCGACTCCACTGCGCCACAATGGGAATGGCCTCGCTGTGTTCTAACGGTACTATCGAATTTGAAGTCTTGGGGTTTGTGAGTAAAGCTTTCTCTGTGGGGCAATTCCCGTAGCTCCTTCCTTTTCTCCACACATTTGTTTCTTCTGCAACACTTAGAAAGTGCTTAGTGTATTCCAGGGGTTGTTTCAGGCACTTTACAAATGTTAACTCATGTAATCCTCTCGACAGCCTTTTGAGGTGTAGGTACTGTTAGCCCCAGTTTACAGAGGAGAAAACTGAGGCCTGGGCTGACTGGTAGAGCAGCTTGCCTAAGGCTACATAGTCGTGGAAGTGCAGCCAGGGTGGCATCCTGGAGGACTGGCTCTGAGACTGCGCCCTTCACCCCGGAGAGACTTGCTGGGTTTTCCCCGTAGGCCTTGGCTCCCATGGGCTCACCCCCAGTGTTTGTAGGGCCCAGACCAAGAATACAAAGGAAGACGTGTATACACCATGCCAAAATATTTTACAGAGGTTCCACTGTGCCCCAGCGGGTTAAAGATCGGGCACAGCCACAGCTGTGGTACAGGTTGCACCTGCAGTTTGGATTCGATCCCTGGCCAGGGAACTTCCATATTTCACAAGTGCGGCCAAAAAAAATTTTTTCACACTATTCATCGAGCTAATAATGAAATGCTGTATCCTCTAATCTTGACTGACAAATCTTTACAATGACCTAAAAGGCCAGATCTGAGTTTAGAATCCTCAGACGCGATGGTGCAGGCGGGAGGCTGGCCTCTTTCCACGGCTCCTGACTGAGTGTCAAGCCCGCTGTCCAAGCTCTGTCCCCACCCCCCAACCTCCATCGTAACCAGTGCCCTCTGGCCTCAGGGTTCCCGGGGAGCTCCATGATCTTGGGTCCCAAGGCAGGTGGGATGATAATTCAGATAGGTTTGTCCTCTTGGTTCCTTTGGAGAGAAGGGCCAGGGCAGGGCCTGAATGGGAGTTAAAGTCAGAAGCTCTTTGGCCCAAGCCTAAGGGTGTGTAATTGATTTTTTCCCTTTTGCCTCTTGTCTGTCGACTTGACCCATCCCCTGTCTACCTCCAATTTCTGTTCAAGCTACAGTCACCCTTGAATTCAGTAATTATTTACCTAAAGTGTATTCTGTGTAAGGTGTTGGCTGTGACCCCACCCTCTTGGAATGTAGATTTTTTTATCTTGGTTAGCCCTCTGAAGCTTCCCTCCGCATAGCCTGCATTGTATAAAAATTCAGAAGTGACTGGTGAGGAACGCTGAGAATTTCTTCCTGATTAGCCCAGGACTGAGCTTTTAGGGAAGGAGGCAGTGGGAGAGAATGGAAAAGTCCAGGCTCTTACCGAAGAAGGCTGGGCCTCCTGCAGTAGAGCTAGGAGTTAGGAGCCGCAGGAGCCTCGTGTGGTAGATTGGGTTAGAAAACCAGCCAGGAATTCCCATCGCAGCTCGGTGGTTATTGAATCCGACTAGGAACCATGAGGTTGTGGGTTCGATCCCTGGCCTTGCTCAGTGGGTTAAGGATGCGACGTTGCCGTGAGCTGTGGTGTAGGTTGCAGACACGGCTCAGATCTGGCATTGCTGTGGCTGTGGTGTAGGCCGGAGGCTGTAGCTCCGATTGACCCCCTAGCCTGGGAACCTCCATATGCCACTGGAGCGGCCCTAGAAAAGGCAAAAAGACCAAAAAAAAAAAAAAAAAAGAGTGTGGACTGTGTGCAAGGGGCTGTCTTCATAAGCACTTTGTACACGTGAACTTGTACCTCTTTCTGCCAGTGAGGAAACCGGCACTTAGATTAAGGAACTGTGCACCTAGGGTCTCTTGTCAGGAATAGACCTTCTGACTCAGACAACGTGTGTAAGAGAGATGGGGGCAGAGGGAAAGAGAGAGAGAAAAATTCGGCATAAAGATGGAAAGCCCAGGGTTTGAAGCAATGCACAAGGACGAGTTTTTTCTAAACTCAGGAACTGTCACTGACATAATCCAGCCTCAACTCTGGGAGTCCTTCTTTTTCCATTGTCAGGTCCCGTGTCTTCATGTCCAGAATTTATTTCGGGTTGATCCTTCCTGTCCCCGGGGTCTCCTCCCTGCTTCCAGTTCTGCACTGGATGCAGCAGCAGCCTCCCTGCCTCCATTCTTGGCCTCCTTCCTTTCTTTGTCCGCTGGGCAGGCAGATTGATGGTTTGGGGGATTTTTTCGGTTTGTTCGCCTATGGTCCACTTACATCCAGTGAAGCATATAGATCTTAAGTGTGTAGCTTGATGGATTCTTACAAAAGGAACACACATGTGTAAAGAGCTCCCACGTCAGTGTGCAGTCCATTCCTGGCGCCCCAGAAACCACCCGGTGGCCCCTTCTAGTGGTTACTTCTTGTCCTGGACAAATTGCAAACCCTCCTCGAATTCACCCCAATGTGGCTGTATTTGGAGAGAGGTAATTAGGTTCAATGAGGTCAAAGAGGAGTTCCTGTCATGGCTCAGGGGTTAACAAACCTGACTAGGATCCAGGAGGATGTGGGTTCGGTCCCTGCCCTTGCTCAGTGGGTTAAGGATCTGGCGTTGCCATGAGCTGTGGTGTAGGTCACAGATGAGGCTCGGATCCCACATCGCTGTTGCTGTGGCACAGGCCAGCAGCTACAGCTCTGATTCAACCCCTAGCCTGGGAACCTCCATATACTGCAGGTCTGGCCCTAAAAAGACAAAAGACAAAAAAAAGAGGTCATAGAGTCAGGCCTGAAAGGCTTTGAGTCCTCAGGAGAAGAGACACCAGGGGGTGTCCTGTCTTCTCCCTCTCCGTTCACTGTGTGAGCACACAGAGAGAAGGTGGCCATTTACAAGCTAAGCAGCAGGTCCTCACCAGAAATCAGGTTGTCTGGGACCTTGATCTTGGACTTGATCTGGGACCTTGATCTTGGACTTGATTCCAGCATCTAGAATCATGAGAAATGCATTTCTGTTGTTTCCCCCACCCAATTGGGGTATTTTGTTACAGCTACTTGCGCAGACGCATACAGAGACTTTGGAGAGAGAACTTAGGTCGGTCACGTGACTGCAGTGCAAGACATGAGTGTGTGGTGGTCTAAGTTATGAGATGCCGTGACTTTATGTTAAGAATAATTACTGGGAGGAACATAATCTGTTCTTAGGAAGCAACAGAGTGGGGAGTCTGTTGGGTTCCAGTAAGATTCATTCATCCTGAAAACTTACACATTAAAGAAAAATGTTATCCGCTACCTCTCAGAGGAAATAACTAGAGGTGGCCCTAGAGGGTATTTGCTAACCTAATTGGTATAAAAACTTTTCAGACTCAGAACGATTTTCCCGTGGGAGGGATCGGGAGTTTGGGCTTATCAGACACAACTTAGAATAGATTTACAAGGAGATCCTGCTGAATAGCATTGAGAACTATGTCTAGATACTCATGTCGCAACAGAAGAAAGGGTGGGGGAAAAAATGTAATTGTAATGTATACATACATGTAAGGATAACCTGACCCCCTTGCTGTACAGTGGGAAAATAAAAAAATATATATTTTTTTTTAAAAAATCATCTTCTAAAAATAAATAAGTAAAAACGTAAAAAAAAAAAAAAAAGAACGATTTTCCCTATCCCCATATGAATGGATACCAAATAATATTTCCTATCTTGGCAGCGACTCACGTTATTGTTCACCATTGAACTGTTTCTTCCTAGCCAGCAGGGGATCATACCCATCAGGGGAAAACTGCATTTCAGTGTCTGTGTGTGTCTTTTTCAAACTACTGATCATCAGAGAGCTTCCAATCCTCAATAGAGAGTTTATGGAAAAGATAAAAAGAGAATTTTTTTTTTTTAAGAAGAATAATGCAGAATGTTTGGGACAAATGAGTATTAAAACAGCCAAAAATTCTTTTTTTTTTTTTTTAAACAGTAGCTTCTCCAGTCATAATCTACTCTCTTCTGGGGGAAAAAAAATCAGTTTCATGCAAAAAGGGGGGAATAGATTATGTAAAGAAAACAGAAAAGTATTCAAAGGATTACAGTTTATGCTTTAGGTGAGTTGTGGGGGGAAGGGGAGATTGTTTGGAAAGTCTCTTTGATGAAGAAAGCCAAATACATGCAGCCTATTAAGGATCCGGCATTATCGCTGCAGCGGTTCAGGTTGCTGCTGTGGCACGGGTTCAATCCCTGGCCCAGGAACTTCCACATGCCTTGGGTGTGGCCAAAAAAAAAACCTCAAATACATTTTCCAGTTTCTAAGATAATTTTTGTATGCTGTGAATTTAAAGCAAATCATTTCATGCAAGTCAACATTTAGTCCCGAAAGAGCAAAGGCTGTGTGATCATTCACATGTATAATAGATCATGTTTTGCAGGCTGTAATTTACAAACAATGACGGCAATTTTGAGAGAGGGTCACTGATAGGACACTATTTAGACACAGCTCTCCTCCCTGGAGAAGCAAACTTGCTGAAAAATAGCATTAAGTTGAAAGGGTTTTGTTTGTACTTCAAAGGAAGTCAGCAGGGAAGGCTGGCACCTGTCTGCCCAGCTCTGTGTCCTGACATCCAAGTAGTTTCTCCCTTGATGGCTCTCAGGTTTAACATCAGTGGCAGCGTGGGCATGGCCCTTCCCAGAAGCACTCACTGCTTCATGGGGAGCCCCCATCCCTAGTTAGACAGAGTGTTGCTTGCGGTCTAAAAAAATAAAAGCAAAGGAGTTTTCCCTCTCTATTCACTCAGATATGAGTCTTGGGGACTGTTTTACCCGCAGTTTGAGTCTGTGTTTCTGGAACTCATTTACTTTGCTTACAGGTCTTTTGCCAAGGGGTTAAGGAATCAGCCATCTCCATTTAGACGCTCGTTTTTATTTATTGAAGACTTGAGGAAGAAACAAGCCCCTTTCTCCTCTGTCTCAAAGCAGAGTAATTTGCTCCTCTTGACTGAGACTCCTGAATGCCATCTGTAGTTTGCAGATGTGGCTTGGATCCCGAGTTGCTGTGGCTGTGGCTGTGGTCAGCAGCTGCAACTCCGATTCGACTCCTAGCCTGGGAACTTCCAGGTGCGGCCCCAAAAACCAAAAAAAAATATATCCAGTATTATCACTGTTGTGGCGTGTGTTCAGTCACTGGCCTGGAAATCTCTGCATGCTGCAGGCACAGCCATAAATAAGTAAATAAATAAATAAATAAATACGTTGGTAATTATAACAGGATGACAGAGATCTCCTGAAATAGTTAATTCATGTTTTTGTTGGGTTTGGGATACACCTGAATTGCCTCTTACTGCTCCCACTTCTGCCTCCTGAATAGGCACAGATTCCTTGAGTGTTTACATGGGGAATGAGGCCACGCTGCTCCACTGTATTACTGATAGAGCCAAAAAAAAAAAAAAAAATTTGGTATTAATGGCATTACTAGATGCTCTCTGTAATAGCTGGCAGCTCTAAAAGCTATTTTGACAGGTATAACCTATGATTTATAAATTAGGTTAATGGATTCCTTTTTAATGGGAAATGCACTTGTATAAGATCACTTATTCAAGTAATAATTTTTGGGGGGGTGAAGGAGAAAAAGATAGCTTTATTGCTTTGCCAGGCAAAGGGGGCCACAGCAGTCAAGTAATAATTAAGTACCTACTGCAAGTGCTTTTCTCTCTAAGGCTTGTGTCTTTCAGGAGGATTTTTTTTTAAACCAGACATGGGACATTTTTATTTGTCTTGTCTTTGCGTGCAGATCAAGAGATGCGAGCTGATAGTCTCCATCCTGACTGCTGAGACAGAGGCTTTTCAGGTTCAAGTTCCTCTGCAAAGTCAATGTGATGCTTGGCCAGACTATAAATGCATTTCTAATTAGGGGATGCTCTTTAGAGTATTTGCTTACCTATTAGTGAATATTCTGACCACCTTTTTGTGTCAGAAGCAGAAGTATGAGGGAATAGATTTGATAGCAACAAAACAAAACAAACCAACAGAACTCGAAAAATACCTTGTAGCTGATGTGGCATTTAGAGAGCTATGCCAGCAGAAAGACTCTGTACACTGCCCACTTCTTTAGAAATACCCTCCTTGGAGTTCCTGTTGTAGTGCAGCAGAAACAAATCCAACTAGTAACCACGAGGTTGCAGGTTCGATCCCTGGCCTCATTCAGTGGGTTAAGGATCCGGTGTTGCCGTGAGCTGTAAGTCACAGATGTGGCTTGGATCCGTGTTGTTGTGGCTATAGTATAGGCCGGCAACTGCAGCTCCAGTTGGACCCCTGGCCTGGGAACCTCCATGTGCCGTGGGTGTGGCCCTAAAAAAAAAAAAAAATACCCTTCTTGGAGTTCCCACTGTGGCTCAGCAGGTTAGGAACCAGACTAGTATCCGTGAGGATACAGGTTCCATCCCTTGCCTCACTCAGTGGCTAAGGATCTGGCGTTGCCATAAGCTGTGGATAGATCCCAGATGCAGTTCAGATCCCGAGTTGCAGCGGCTGTGGTTTAAGGCCAACAGCTCTAGCTCTGATTTGACCCCAAGCCTGGAAAATTACATATTCCATGGGTGGGGTCCTAAAATGACAAAAAGGAAAAAAAAAAAAAAAAAAAAAAAGGAGAAATACCCTTCTTTTTCCCTGGGGTAGAGTTAGATCCTGATAAGAATGTTGGTGCTATGTGCAGTGTAAATAACATACATTTATTGAGTAATTTTTCAAAACCGAGAAAATAAGAAAGGAAAGCAACCAACCAGAGCTGCCATTCTTCAATCGAGGCATTGTCTTGCAGGATGACTTCATTAATACAGCCCAGGCCAGCCAGGGTTTTCCTGGAGAAAGGATTCACAAGGGCTGTTGAATAGAGATGCTGCCGGACAACGGGCTGGTTTTGTAAGGGGAAGGGGCGGGGCTACCCAGTGGCACCTTCCCTCAAGAGGTTTTAGGGACAAGCTTTAGTGACTCTTAGCTCATTCAGAGTAAAGGTTTGAAGAGACACCATCGTGGGACCTGGTTGTGACTCTTTACTTCTTTGGTAAACGATGACTAGTGTGCCTAGGGTTTTGCATCCGTTTGGGTTTTATTTTGCTTCCTTTGGCTTCATTGTGTGTTCATTTGTCCAGGAGGCTTGGCTTGGGAGGAGGCATCTGAAAAGGATGACTTGGAAACCCACTGTTGAGACTGAAAAGGTGTGTTAACCACCATCCACCTGTTTTAGAACAGTCGCTGTTTCTTTATGGAAAAAAATGACGTCAGTGCCTAGTAGTAACACCTGTGGGACCTAGTATTAAGGCAGTTGTTCTCCACTGAGTTCCCGTGTCTGTTCGGGGCTGACCGAATACCAGGCAGTGCCTGGGAGGCCAGAATGCCGTCTGGGTTGAGCACCTGCAAGAGAGCAGGATGCTGCGCTGAACCGAGCAGCAGGGGGAGATGGAGAAGCAGCACCCCGGCCATCTTCCCGCTTTATTGCATCCCTGCCCCAGCCCTCTCACCTGTCCTCCGCTGTCACATCCGCACTGCTGAGGGCTCAGGACTCCTCACTGTCTTCTCACCCGATGCCCCCTTCCTCTCTTGCCCTCAGCAGGGACTCCCAGCTTTCTCGTTTCTTGTTTTTACCTCCCCCGCCCTTCCCCCGCCAGCAAGGAACTTCCCTTCCCCGTCCTTAGAAGTTGTCCCCCTCTGTGTCCCTTCTGTCACCTCCCCTGCGTGGGTTCTCCTTCTCTCTGCACAGAAATGTCCCTCCCATAAACTTACCTGCAGTCTGACTTATTTTCCTTCTGTATGTGTGTCTGTGTTTTATCTTTTTTTTCAATTAGTTGATTTACAATGTTGTGTTAGTTAAGATGCACAGCCAAGTGATTCAATTTTTTACATATATGTGTTCTTTTTCTTTACACATATGTATTCTTAACAGACTAATATTTACTAATATATATTCACTTTCATATTTTTCCTTATGGTTTATTATAGGACATGGAATATAATTCCCTGTGTAGGACCTTCTTGTGTATCTTTTTGTGGGGGGGTGGCATGCCCATGGCTTGCAGAAGGTCCCAGGCCAGGGATCAAACCCAAGCCATATCAGTGACAATGCGGGCTCCTCAACCCACTGAGCCACCAGGGGTCTCCGGGCTGTTCCAGTGGTTTGTATCTGCTAATCCTCAACTCCTGATTCACTCCCTCTCCCTCATCTTCCTTTTGAGAGCTGGGTTCCAGTCTCTGCAATTGACCGAATCCAGGGTCCCATTCACCCACCATCAGGTTTCTTTGGTCGATACTGGGCTCCTGAGTCCCCTTCCCAGAGATTCTGGCCTCATTGGGTTGGGGCCACAATGACAGCTCTGCAGAGTGTTGTCCCCGTACCATAAAGGAAGAAACAGAGATTCAGAGGATGACAAGCGTGCTCGAAGGGGCATCTCGGCTATTAAGTGGCTGATCCAGGCTTACCTCCCCACTGTCTGCTGGTAACGCCCGCTTTTCACTTAGTGCCCAGCCCTGTGTGGATCCAGAGGAGCTTTGTAGCTTTCCTACCAGCTAAGGAGGGGGCCGGCCATCACCTGCCTTTTATGAAGCTGTGGGCCTTGACAAAGGCCCTGTTTTACTGGGACTGGATTTACCGATAAACACTGGCCGTGCTCTGGCTGCCGCAGGATTCCGGATTCACGTCACTTCTTCTGGAATGCACAGGCCATTGGCCTTCCAGGGAGCACAGGGCTGCACTCACGTCAGAGAAACCCATTTCAGTTTCTCATTTTAATTCTGCTGTTAACCATCCACGGACCCTAAATGGATGCCTCCAAAGTGTATCTGTTTCAAGCCCATTATCAGAGCTACATGTTTTATCACTTTGTTAAATAATCCATGCCAGGGCGAATAGGAAATTGTCTTTAGGTTTTTTGGGGTTTTTTTCCCCCACATAGAAGGGGGCATTTCTGGATGTCCCTTAGGATGGCCCAACAGCTCTGGCTGGCCCCCGTCCTTCCTTCGTTGACAGGTGCCTTTTCTCCTAAAAGTTCCAGGCAGGAGAGGTTTGGGCAGTGGGACCCCCTGCTGAGCAGCCTTCAGAAAGAAGCAGCCAGGAGGCAGGATATTTAATCAATTGAAAAGCAGTTGAGCATCCAGCCTAGGAAGCTATAGATGCTCTTAAGCAAACGTGGCACGGCTCTTTGTGGGTTAGCAACTGGCAGGTTTTCTATCCTGTATCTTAGCTTTTCTAGTGGTTGTGCTCAAACTCTTTGGAGTAGAACATTATCGGATAGCAATTGTTGATTCTTGGTTAAATCACACTATCTGCAATGGAGCGTCGCTGCAAATTAAGTTCATTATGTTGAATATAAAATGAGCCGAGTTGCTTGTTCATTTTCCTTTCTTTCTCTTGCTTTTTAGGGCTGCACCCGCAACATATGGATGTTCCCAGGCTAGGGGTCGAATCGGAGTTACAGCTGCTGGCCTGTGCCACAGCCACAGCAATGCCAGATCCGAGCTGCAGGGATTGAATCAAAGCTGCAGCTGAGATCTATACCGAATCTTTCAGCAACACTATATCCTTAACCCACTGAGCAGGGCCAGGGATGGAACCCACATCCTCATGGATACTAGTCGGATTCTAAACCTGCTGAGCCACAGTGGAAACTCCTGCTTATTCATTTTCCTTTTCACATCAAATGGATCATAGACTTAGAACTGAAGTAGCAACAGGCTAGTCAATACATTCTCACTAACTGGATTTTTTAATAAATCAGCAATCATAGGAGTTCTTGCTGTAGCACAGTGAATTAAAAATCCAACTGCAGTGGCTCCTCAGGTGGCTGTGGAAGCATAGGCTCCAATCCCAGGCCTGCGCAGTGGGTTAAAGGATCTGGCATTGCTGCAGCTGTAGCGTAGGTCTCAGCTGTGGCTTGGATTCAGTCACTGGCCAGGGAACTTCTATATGCCACTGGTGCAGCCATTAGAAAAAAAATAATCAGGAGTTCCCGTCGTGGCTCTGTGGTTAATGAATCCGACTAGGAACCATGAGGTTGTGGGTTCGACCCCTGGCCTTGCTCAGCAGGTTAAGGATCCGGCGTTGCCGTGAGCTCTGGTGTAGGTCGCAGTCACGGCTCAGATCCCGAGTTGCTGTGACTCTGGTGTAGGCCGGTGGCTACAGCTCCGATTAGACCCCTAGCCTGGGAATCTCCATATGCTGTGGGAGCGGCCCTAGAAAAGGAAAAAAGACCAAAAAAAAAAAAAAAGAGAGAGAGAAAGAAAAAGAAAAAAATAATCAGCAGTCATTTTAAGCAATGTGGATGCAAACTAGTATATATAGGATGGATAAACAACAAGGTCCTACTGTATAGCACAGGAACTATATTCAGTATCCTATGATAAACCATAATGGAAATGAATATGAAAAAGAATATATATATATGACAACTGAGTCACTTTGGGAGTTCCCGCTGTGGCTCAGCGGAAACAAACCCGACTAGGATCCATGAGGGTGCAGGTTCCATCCCTTGCCTTGCTCAGTGGGTTAAGGATTCCAAGTTACCGAGAACTGTGTGTGGTGCAGGTCACAGACACGGCTCTCAGATCCTGAGTTGCTGTGGCTTTGGCATAGGTCAGTAGCTGCAGCTCGGATCCCATCCCTAACCCTAGAACGTGGCATAAGGAAGTTCCCAGGCTAGGGGTCGAATCGGAGCTGCAGCTGCAGGTCTACGCCACAGCCACAGCAACACAGAATCCAAGCCACGTCTTCGACCTACACCACAGCTCACAGCAACACCAGACCCTTAACCCACTGAGTGAGGCCAGGGGTCATAGCTGAATCCTCATGGATACTAGTTAGGCTTGTTATTGCTGAGCCACCACGGGAACTCCTACTAAATTCTTTAAAAAAAAAAAAAAATGTGGTTCCAAGGCAGTACAGCTGTTCAATTTGCATACTGATAATGTCTGTTATTTAACTTTAACCATGGTCTCAATTAGATACCTAATTAATTAGTATGTTGCATGTGTTGGACAAAATTTGTTCTGTTCCCATCTCCCACTACTGCAGACATCAACATGGTGCAGAACCTGAAAAAGGAGATGATACCTTGCTGCCTCGGGCTCCTTAAAACAAACAAGCAAATCAACTTCTCAGAAGACGCCAAGAGCCTCTTATAAGAGACCTTCTGTGTTTTCCTCTTTTCCCATCTCTGTCTTCGGTCCTATAAGCAAGTCACGGTGGGGCTGTACCCCCTGGACCCTTACTCAGTCCCAGATGTGCCTCTTGTTTTGGCTATTGGAGTTTATTATGCAAAGGTTGGGCTCTATTTTTCCCATCCTCATGGTAATCTTTCTGACCCCTGTGTCTCAGGATACATCTTTGATTAGAAGGAGTTGTATGAACATCTAACATTGTTTTGAACCTTAAAAATCTAAACTTTACTTGAGATGATGCTGATTTCCTCCTTTGTCAAAATTTTTTATCTGGGGAACTGTTATGCAGTATTTTGTAACAGCCTATCATGGAAGAGAAAGTTAAAAAAAAAAGGAATTAAAAAAGAATCTATCTCCATGAATGCATGTATAAATGAATCACTTTGCTGTGCGCCTGAAACTACATAGCACTGTAAATCAACTACATACTTTAATAAAAATTTTTAAAATTTGTTTATCCGTCAGGCTCAGAAACTATTTAGCCTTTCCATGGCATGTGGTGGATTTCAAAACATTTTGTATTATCGAATTCCTCAACAAGGACGTGATGTAATTATTTTACGACCAAATGTACATCTCTGAGAGAAGCAGCCACTGAATGAGAGGGTAATTACTGAAATATGACATGGTGTGTAGGGATTAAGTGGGATTAAGTGAAATTGGGACCTTGACTTCTGAATCTACAAGAATGAAACTAGTATGAACTCTAGTGCAGAGGCTCAAAAGGAAGTAGCCATAAGAAGTTTCAGAAATGTTTCGAAACACCAATCTTGCATTTTTAGGCTACTCACTTTTATCATTCTCTTCACAGTAATAATTTGCTTATTTTGCACTGGGGATCTGTGGAGGCCTATCAACTCAACATGGCAGTTGATTTGTCCTGTATGTCTTTGTTTTTGTTTGTTTGTTTTGGGCCGTGGGGTGCAGCAGCTTGATGTGGGATCTCAGTTCCCAGTCCAGGGATTGAACCTGGGTCCCAGCTGTGAAAGCACGGAGTCCTAACCCCTAGACCACAGGGAACTCCCTGTCCTATACATCTTGTAGGTGCGACAGCTCAGAAGGGAGGAGAGTAACTTATCTTAGACGTTTGTGCTCATGTCATAACACTAGAATCTAAGCTTTCGGCGTCTGTATCCTGAGAAATCTACCTTGACAAGATCCATAGAGCCTCATCCCACTGGGACCCACCGTCAAATAACCAACCAGCAGATGGTAGGTGCTCATTTTTCTGTTAGACAGAGAACTGCAGCCTATCTTGCAGCTCAGGAAAGGGAGTAAGTAAATTGAGGGGGGCTTGTTCCCTGTCCTAACACAGGGGTCTTTTGAATTGTTGGGCTGTTTATGGTTAGTCTTCCCCCTACCCCCAACCCGTGGGACACCCCAGCTCAGCCATGGTTCACTCAGGTAGGATGGATTGTATCGTGGGTTCAACATGATATAGTAGGATTGCGTTTTCTTGAGACTTGATCTAGGGATCACAGGTTTCTGAGGTCATGTTTATCAGGCATCTCTCTCTCCTAAGTATGCTGTGGGAGCGCCAGACCTGCCAAGGTAGGCATTTCACATAAGGAAGTTATGGCGACCCACCTTCAGTTGCTGTCGTTGGTCGGTGGTGCTTTTTCTTCCTTTCATCTCAAGCAGAGATCTTATAAATTCCCTCTGCCTGAAATCAGCGTGGCTGATCTCCCACCTCACCAGATTTAGAGCTCTTTGTTTTCTTTTACATACTTTCCCAGAGAACCCAGGAGTCATAATACTTGTTGAAACAACTATAACTTTTTAACATAGGGGCATAGTTGACTGAAAGGTTATGTGTTAAAACATACTTCATTTCTCCTGGTGTTTTTCCTTACGGGGGACGTGAATAGATGTGGTTCAAAAAGGGTTCTGTGGGCAGGTCATTTTAGAAAAGGCTAGAGTGGTTTCCTCTCCAGTGGTTTCCGAATGCATATATTAAAGCGTCTCGAAATTCTTTTTCTGTTTGTTTGGTTTTTTTGGTTTGGGGTTTTTCTGCATCTGTGGCATGCAGAAGGTCCCAGGCCCGGGATTGAACCCATGCCACAGCCATGACTCCAGCCATCGCAGTGACAACACCAGATCCTTAATTCACTGAGCCACCGGGAAACTCCATGAGTCTCTAAATTCTCATTAAATCTGCTTAACTTTGCCCAGATCAGAGTTTCCCAAGCTGATGTGAGCCCAGAACACTTCTGAGAGAAGCCTGGTATGCAGGCATCGATATCCCCAGTATACTGATATTCCTGGATACCAGTTTGAAAAATGTTGATCTTTGAGATTTAGAGGCCTCATTTGTAGATGTGATTTTTAATACAGTGAGTTCCTCTGTAGTGACACGTCCCTTGGGATTTAAATAAACAGTATGAGATATATTATTTTCTAAGACATTCAACAATTTGAACATTTGCACATAAACATTCCGTTGACATGACATTTAATTTTGCATCGTAAAAGCAAACTAGATTTTAGTGGATCTCTCCTAGTTTCCATTCTTCCTCGTATTTAGCAGTGAGTCTGTATTATTCCTCCTAAAACTACCTTAGGTGGTTTTCACAAATTTACTGAAAATCACAAGAAATGGGAAAATTAGTGATTTGTAGACAATGACCAGAGACCATCTCCAAGTGACATTTAAGGACCTTCGTGTGCTGTGCAGATACTCTTCCAGAAACTTTCCATAACTAGGAAGCAATGTAATTTCAAAAACAAAATAAGATTAATCTTTGTATTCTGAACATTCAAATTTTTTTCCACTTGGATTAAATTAAATTCACAAACAGCAGCACCACAAAACTGCTCTAAGCCAAAGAGCCATGAACGTGGTTAAATGTGGCTTTTTGGCAACTATTTTCTCCTTCTGGCCCTGGGTTGGGGGATGTTGTCCAGTTGAACAGCACTGTGAACTCGTGGTCGGATTTAAGTAAAGACCTGCAGGATACGGGGCAGGTTGTGTAGGGTCAGACAGCTGGACCACTGTTTTCACCGCGCGGGGCTGGCAGGAAGGAGGCCCTCTTGACTCTGGGTGATGGTGGGGAGATGCCTGCCTTCTTTTCTCGTCCTTTGAATTCACTCACTCGTGTTTAAGATAATGTTACTAGGTAGAAAGAGGATATTTTTGTTTGTTGGTTGGTTTTGCCAAATCTATGAGCTGAAAGAAGTAGCATAAAATTAAAAACAAGCTGAGGTTTATTCAAGGGTCAGAGCTTCAGGGCATCAGTATTGTAAGAGGCGGGGAGGAGGGTCTGACAGGAGGGTCCGTCGTCCCTTTCAGGAGGAAAGTTGGGATCAGAAAGAGTTTGCTGAAGGTCAGTGTATTAGAGACAAGGGCATCTTATTCTTTAGAGGTCAGTAGAGGTGCTCCTGACCTGGGGTATGTACACTTCTCAATTTCATGTGGTTTGAGAGAGCTTTTGGCACCGACATTTTGACAATAGCTCTGAAACCTGATAAGCAGTTCTTATTCTCTCTCTTTGAAAAGCTTTGAAAAATCTCATTTTTCTTTTGTAGGTTGCCTTAAATCTTTTTTTTTTTTTTTTTTTTGGCTTTTTAGGGCCGCACCTGCAGCATATGGAAGTTCCCAGGTTCGGGGTTGAATCGGAGCTGTAGCCGCTGGCCTACACCACAGCCATAGCAACACCAGATCCGAGCCTACACCACACGTCTACACAGTCACAGCAACACGTCTTTGACCTACACCACAGCTCACGGCAACGCTGGATCCTTAACCCACTGATCAAGGCCAGGAATCGAACCCTAAACCTCATGGTTCCTAGTCGGATTTGTCTCCGCTGTGCCACCGTGGGAACTCCTGATATATTGTGATGTTAATAATTTGGTAATAATTGTTATTGCCATATATTTGGCTCTTTGGGGGTATGTTCTTGTACCTATTTGTAATTATTTTGTGTATGTAACTGTTTACCTTTTAAATTTAATATTACAACACAAAATACATCTCTACACTATTCCATGTAACTTGTTGGTGCCATTTTTAATGCCTGTGAGATATGCTGTAACCCCCCTCCAAATTTGGATTGTGTAGAAATTGTTTGATTTTAAGCTATAATTTTTTTTTTAATCTTTTGCTTTCCTTTCCTCTGAGTTTTTTGTTTGTTTTGTTTTTTGCAATGACCTTAAGTGTAGGAATGGGGCCAATTCTATTAAATTACTAAATCAAACAAAAGTCACCCTTTTGAAACCCACCATTCAGTTAGTGTTCTGTAAATGACACCTAAATTAGAGGGAAAACTTTTAGCATAAACATAACCTGGAGAGTTCCCGCTGTAATATAGCAGGTTAATAGGATCCAGCATTGTCTCTGCAGTGGCTTGGATTCGATCCCTGGTCTGGGAACTTATGCTGAAATGGGGCCAAAAAAAAAAAAAAAAAGCATAAAAAAAATAACCCGGGCTGGTCGTACTGTCACGATGGCAACTTAGACTTACGCTGGGTGGGCCATTTTTATGAAATGAGTGTTTCCTAGCTTAGGGACTCTGCTCTGAAGCAACTCAGTCCTGAGGCAGAACATTCTTGAATGTCTGCAGCTCAGACCACCTGGTTCGAGTCCCTGGTTCACCATATCTAGTCTATGTCACTTTGGCTACAGAATTTCTCAGTGGTTCTGATTCCTTGCCTGCAAAGCAGGGTGATGGCAGTAGCTTCCTTAAGGTGGAGGATGAAATTGGCAAATGTATGTAAAACCCGTTTGTGAAATGGGTGCATAACACCTCTATTAATGTGTCAAGAGCCCCCGACGGCCTGCTGTAGGGCTGTGGTCTTCTTGGCTCTGTCTTGGTCAATATTTTTGATTGATGGCTTGGCCCAGATCATTAATAATCACATTGAGAGATAACTTGAACAGAGGGTTAAAGCTCCATGAGGGCAGATTGGTCCACTGGTTTATGATCTGAAAAGGTTTAGGAGCCCTGGAAAGCCAGGGTCATAGCATGCAGGTAGCCTGAGAACCAGTGGACTTCAGGGCTGAATGTATTTTCACCTTTGTAATGATAAAGCGGATAGAAAGAAAACCACATCTGTTTCCTTAACTCTTTTCCAAAGGAGAAAACCAAACAACAACAGGAATTTCACAGAGGTAGCCACTGTTAAAGTTTTGATACATATTATTCCAGACTTAAAAAAAAAAATTGCTTATACAAACATTGCAGCCAGTACTCTCCCCCTGCTGCCCTCCCTCCCTGTTAGTGAGTTATTTTTGTTGTATTTTAAACTCATAACGGAATCAAACATTCTTTAGCAACTTGCTTTTTTCCACTTCAGCTGGGGACGTCTACCCACATCGGTAGATTTCCTACTAGGTTTACCTGTTTCCTTTCAATGCCGTCCGTTATGTGGATGTCTTATAATTTAGCTCTTCCTCTCTACTGATGGATAATTAAGGCTTTTCTTACTTTTATACGTTATTGTGTGTTACACACCATTGTACCGACCCCTGCATAAGTGTGTAAAGCCCCATCTATTGGCATGGATTGGTGGAGGCAAGACACTAAAGGTTTATAGCTGTTTGCAAATTGTTCACCAAAGCTATTTACGGCTTTATTCTCTGATTTCTATTTTCTGCTGTTTGACTGTTTGTTTGTTTGTTTGTTTGTTTGTTTGTTTTTTTGGCTGCCCAGTGGCATAAGGAGCTCTGGGGCCAGGGATCAGATCCAAGCCATAGTTGCAACCTATGCCACAGCTTCGGCAATGCTGAATCCTTTAGCCCACTGTGCTGAGGATTGAACCTGCGTCCTGGCACTGCAGAGACACCACTGATGCCTTTGTGCCACATCGGGAACTCCAGTTTGACATTTTTAAGGGTTTACTTTCCAAAGACTTTCTATTAGAATGAAGGAAAAAAACCCACAGTGAAGTGTTTTCTTTACATGTTTAGTCATGGGATTTAAAATTCTTTCTAAATAGCCCTTTTTTTTTTTTCCTTTTTCTTTTTGGGACTGCACCTGCAGCCTATGAAGGTTCCCAGGCTAGGGGTCATATCAGAGCTGCAGCTGCCAGCCTGCACCACAGCCACAGCGACTCGGGATCTGAACCATATCTGCCACTTATACCACAGCTCATGGCGACTGCCGGCTCCTTAACCCACTGAGCGAGCCAGGGATCGAACCTGCATCCTCATGGATCCTAGGTGGGTTCTTAACCCGCTGAGTCACAGTAGAAGCTCCTAGATAGCCTTTTTAATTCTCATCACTTATGCATATGTCTTCCTTCTATTGACAGGGTTCTGGTTCCTTCTGGGTTACAGCCATGTAACAGTTCTGCTTCTTGAGTTTTGCTGTCATTGTTGGGACCCGTTGCACTGTCCCCACAGGGGACTGCAGGGTTCTGGCCCCTCCCACCTGTGCTGGTCCTCCAGGGAGAACCTGGAGCCGGGAGCATCACTTCTTGGAGGAGAGAGTCAGCAGGTTCACCTCCTCTTGCCCCAACATCCTGACAGTGGTCAAGAGCTCACCTCTTTTGTTCACTGTTGAACATGTCTTTTGAAAGAGCTTGACACTCCTATTGCTGACTGTGCGAAGGGGTTCAAAACAAGTTGTGGGCCGTCCAGCGGAGAAGGAAAGGGAACGGAGACGTCAGGTACTTTTTCTGTCCTGCCTTGGCTACCATTTTGCCATTTTGATATTTTCAGCTGTTGGGAGGAATGAGAGGAAAGCTCTGCTGCTGGAAGCATTTGAGATTTTTTTTTTTTTTTTTTTTTTAGAGCTTGTTTAGTTGTAATGTGGTAATACTTTACAGGAATAAACTTTGGCTGACCCACTCAAGGGATATAAGCTTGAAAACATTTAGAGTTTTGATTTGCTCAAAAGAGGCGTTTACGGGTTTTGAAGCACAAATCCAGTGGGAAAATAGGTTTTCTGGTGCTAGCTCTGTTTCAGTGCAAAGAGTATGCCTTTGAAGTCTTGTTCTCATCTTGAAAGACAAACTGTTCATAAAAGTAAGAACAAGATGGATGGATAAAGCTGTGTGAGGAAGCTTTGGTGTGAATGCGTTTGGAAACTTAAATCCCATGCCGATTCCCACCTCCCCATGCCCCTGAATTAAATGCCCCTCCAGCTCATCTGGCTCCATCACTTCCTATTCCCTGGGTCACTAAACTGGGACGGGCTTAACCAAAATCCTTGTCTTGTGTGGGCATTTGAGTGACAGGAAAAAGAAATTCTGAGAATGAGCCAGATGTGTGTTTCGTGGCAAAGAAATGCATCCACCGTGTATGAAACAATCAGGTTATAAAAGGGTGTATTCTCTATCTTTTGTTTTTTTAAAAAAGGAATGCTTGTGTGCATGTAAACACACATGGGAAAGACAGAAAGCACTTAAGTGCTAAGGAACTGTAGGGTAGGTTTCTTGCGACTTGAGGCGACTTTAACTTACTAAGTCAGAGGTACCGGAACTCTTAACAGCAGTAAGAATTATTTAGGTGTGAATGAGAGAAAAGGAAGCCAGAAACACTATATATATATATTTGTCTGGAGAAAAAAGTGATTACCCATCTATAAGAACACATGAGGTTTTGCAAACTGCATCCTCTAAGCCAGACATAGAATGGTGGACCTGTCCGAATGTGGCTGAATGGAGCGAGGTCCCACTGTTGTGTGGAATGTTGGTGTGTCATGGGCTCTGAATACTCGAGACATCACCCGTAGGTCAGAGCTTGAACACAGGACCCAAGCTGTGCATAGTTGGCACAGGACTTCCCTGGTGGCTCAGCAGGTAGAGGACTCAGTATTGTCACTGCTGTGGCTCAGATTCGATCCCTGGCCCGGGAACTTCCACATGCTGTGGGTGTGGCCAAAAAAAAAAAGACTTAGAACTCAATAATGTCACTATCATAAACTGTCACCAAATTAAGTCATAAGTGCCTTTCTGAGGTAAAGATAGTTGCCCTGTGGTCACTGGGAACAGTTAATTCACAATTTATTTATTACATTGGCTATAAAGAGGGCTAGCAGGTGATCTCAAAGACTCATTTTACTTTATATCGTCTGACATACTGTATTATATACCTGTAACATTTCAAAAAAGTAGATGAAAATTTGTGCCCATGTCCTGTTGATCCTTCCCATTTAAAAATACTCAGTTTGGCTCCTGGTAAAGATATCTTGGAGCCAAGTTCCCATCGTGGTGCAGCAGAAACGAATCTGACTAGGAACCATGAGGTTGCGTGTTCGATCCCTGGCCTTGCTCAGTAGGTTAAGGATCCGGCCTTGCCATGAGCTGTGGTGTAGGTCGCAGACCCGGCTTCAATCCCACGTTGCTGTGACTATGGTGTAGGTGTAGGCGGCTGTAGCTCTGATGCGACCCTTAGCCTGGGAACCTCCACATGCCACGGGTGTGGCCCTAAAAAGCTAAAAAAAAAAGAAAAAATCTTGGACTTAGCACAATGAACACAAAGAATTATGAGAAAACTTTCAAAATTGTAGAAACTCTGTAGAACTCTATCAACTCTACAAAACTCCAGAGGTCCCAAACAATGGTACAGTTGACCAGTGGGTTTTGCCTTGAAATCGAGGTATTACAACAGTTGCCATCCAATTGGACTCCTAGCCTGGGAACCTCCATATGCCACGGGTGCAGCCCTAGAAAAGACAAAAAAAAAAAAAAGTTGCCACATCATGGTGTCTGTGTCAACATTTTTTAGGTTTAAGATTCATTGGGTTATCAAGTAGCCCACAATAATAGATATTTCCTGCTTCCCCCCACTGGCTCTTCGTTACGTTATTAATCAAATCTCAGCCTAACTCATGTCCAAGACTTATACTGCTGACTTCTTTGCTGACGAGAGTTGCAAAGCCTCCCCTCTCCCCCCCTTCCCCCCAGCTTTTATCTTTAGGTTGCATTTAAAACTCCCATCTTTCATATTTTGGTAAGAGAAGACTTTAAGTGGGCATGTAATCTGAGCATCCTGTCTAATACACGGACTCAGCGTGGGCATTTTGAAGCCAGCTATCCCATCTGAAGTGTGAGTATTAAATAGTACAGTGATATTATTTCAGGAGGCAGCTCTCAGAGTTGAAGGGCATCTTTGCTGGGAGCAGCAAATAGCCAGGTGAAACCAATTTAAGAACAGTTCGAGGCTTCTGGATTGACTGGCTTGAACGGACCCACTCCCTTCAAGATTCTGATGGAAGCCAGTGGATGGTTTGGCCCGTGTGCTCTGTTGGCCTGTAAACAGCATGGAATGATGCCAAACAGTGTCCAGCTTTGAGATTTCTTTGGACGAAGCAGGTCTGAGTACTGTGAAACACTTTTGAAGGCATTTTGTCATCGTGCGCAGTAACTGGTCCTGCAATGATTGGTCGTGTCATGGAAAACCCCTAGAAGTAGTTGGCAGTGAGTCCTGGCCTTCTCACCCTGGCTCAACTATGGGACCTGTGGCCAGCCCGCCTTACCCTCTGTAATTGCTTTGAGTCTGTGTCCTCATCTGTAAAATGGAAACCATCGTACCTCCCTGAGTTGGTTTTAAGACAAGTCAGAAATGTATACAGTCTTACGAAGCGTTGTTGAAATGCTTAGGTTCCTAATGGTTACTGTGCAATTTTTATTTGGCTTAAAATTTTTTTTCTATATTCTCAAAATTTGAAAAATAAGGGCATGTTGGAGTTCCCACTGCGGCGCAGCAGGATCAGTGGTGTGTCCGGAGCACTGTCCAGCCTAGTGGGTTAAGGATCCGGTGTTGCTGTACCTGCGACATAGCTGCAACTGTGGCTCGGATCTGATCCCAGGCCTGGGAACTCTAAAGGCCTTGGGATGGCCAAAAAATAAATTGAAATAAATAAAGAAGGCCATGTCTATATGTCTTCTGTTTTTTTGCCACTAATGACATCGATTGCATAGGCTATCCTATGGGAACAATCGCAAACAGCTATTTTAGTCGTATTTTTAAGGAAGATACAGTGACTCATGTTACATATCTCTTCTTTGTTCACTTGGTTCTGAGGACACTAGCCTTCAAACCACAGGGCTCTCTCGCTTTACCTTTTGCTCACCCGCCCCTTGCCTGGGATCTTAGGTCTCAGCTTTTACCTTTACATCCTCAGGGAAGCCCTCCCAACACCCCAGCCTAGGTCATGGTCGTCTGTTTCTTATCATTTGCTGTTTGCAGCCCTCTTTCACAATAGTTTCCATAGCCTTCAGTTCAGTACTATTTATTTAAATGTCTACCCTTTTCCCTGAGAAGCACACATCATCCCTTACATATATTACAGCCAAATATGCGTAACCTGTGTCTAATTACAAGGAAATATTATTTTAAAGTAAAAAATATTGGAGTTCCCTGGTGGTTCAGTGGATTAAGGATCCAGTGTCGTCACTGCTGTGGCTCTGGTATGTTGATCCCTGGCCTGGGAACTTCTGCATCCTGCAGGCACAGCCAAAAAATAAGTAAACAATATTTTTTAGAAGTCTTATCCATAGCCGTTTATAAGCTCAAAGTGTCTGGGGCCACACCTGATCTAGTTATGGTGACATCTCAAATAGGTCTGGGATGGTGGGTGTGTATCTCACGTGTATGCGTGGTATTCAGAAGAATGGATGAATGGTGTCTTTTTACCCAGATGCAAAGCCCTATCTGCTTGCTCATGGCTCCTTGTATCTTTTGTAAGATAGCTGGATCTTTCAGATGAAAAAAAAAAAAAGACAAACCGGGAGTTCCCTTCATGGCTCAGCAGACACGAATCCAACTAGTCCATGAGGACATGGGCTCAACCACTGGCCTTGCTCAGTGGGTCAGCGATCTGCCATTGCTGTGAGCTGTGATGTAGGTGGCCGAGACGGCTCAGATCTGGCGTTGCTGTGGCTGTGGTGCCAGCCGGCAGCTGCAGCTCTGATTCGAACCCTAAGCCTGGGAGCTTCCGTATGCCTTGGATGTGGCCCTAAAAAAAAAGACAAACCTTCATTGTCACTGACCCTTTCTCTGTATTTCTCCTTTAAATGATTTATATCCTTGAAGCTGCAGTATTGTTTCTAACTGGGTCGTGAGGATTGAAGTTAAGTTTCCATGGTTTTGTCCCGTAGCTCCTGCAGAAGAATGGTCAGCTGTCCGTCAACGGCTTAGCTGAGCAAGGAGATCTCGGCCTCCAGGAGGAAGCGCTCAATGGCCAGGATGAGGAAGTCATTGTCACAGATGGTAAGCTGCCCTGCCAGGCTCCTGGCAGAACCAGGGACTGGAGGGTAAAAAGTATCTGCATCGAATCCATGCAGAACAGTAAGAACAGGCCTGGGCTGAACATACGTGGATGACGTTGACAGCAAAAGCAATTAGCTGGTTACAAAAAGAAGTATTTATCTGACCTTTTGAGTAGCCCCTTTACTTAGGAAGGTATTTATCCCAATGCTTGGATATAGGAAGTGAAGTCGTATTTTCTTTTTCCCAGACATCCTTGTCTGGAACTACATGATTTTTTTTTTTTGGTGATTATTGTTGCTTTGTTCCCAATACTGTCTGGTGGTGAATGTAAATTCTTGTTGCAAATGCTGCAGTCTTGGTTGCTTTAAGAGTCACTGTCTTTCGGAGTTCCCTGGTAGCCTAGTGGTTAAGGACTTGGTGTTGTCACTGCTGTGGCACAGGTTCGATCCCTGGCCCAGGAACTTCTGCGTGTTGCAGGCGTGGCCAAAAAAAAAAAAAAAAAAAGTCAGTATCTCTCATTCTAGAGTGCCTGCTGCTCTTGCAGAGATTTTGAAGATTTTCCTGGTAATGTACATTTCAAAGTGCAGACCTCTCTGCCCAAACTATGATGTGCTGTATGTTTTACAGCTCCTGAACCCAGAGGTCCTTGAAGAGGGGTTCTTGGAAAGCACATCTGTGACCACACTACCACTGCTTTGATTTCAGCCCGTGGAGGGGGTGGGTACCATGCCTTCGGGTCAGAATCAATCACCTTGGCAAGGAGGTCTCTTGCACAGGCCCCATGGCAGAGAAGACTCTTCCTCTGTTCTTTTTTGTCTCATCGTTCCATTTAATCACACATACAAAACATACAGAAGGATGATTTGGTGTACAGCGAACCGACTCTTACATAAAATGTGATTAAGACAGATGAAGGGAAGAGCCTTGTGAAAGGAGACCGGCCGTTGCCTCGGTTAGATGAGATTCTTCTAACATGTGGAACCTGTTTCTCCTCGTGTTCATTCCCCCCGAGGAGCCGCTTCAAGCAGGGAGCTGCTTTTGAAGTTGGTGGGAATACTGCTCTTTCTCGAGCGGCGCAGGCACCAGAGAAAGTTAGAAATACATCCAGCCTCACAGAAGGAGGATCCACAGGACCTGGTGCGAGAGTTTCAAATAAGTCCTACAAAAATAATTGGAATGGCCCCAACTCAAATTCTGGAATCCCACGCTCTGTCCTTCCATGGTAACTTTTGAATCAAAGCGAGCCACAGCCATTCGAGAGCCTTCCATGGCCAAGTCATTGTGCCCTGTGCTTCAAGAAAGATGAAAAAAGCTAAGAAATGGTCCACTGGGGAGACAAGCCAGGCCATGGAAGGATACATAAGATGAAAATAAGGTTACCTAGGGGATTCCATTGTGGCTCAGCTGGTTAAGAACCTGACTAATATCCATGAGGATGAGGGTTCGATCCCTGGCCTCACTCAGCAGGTTGAGGATTCAGTGCTTCTGCGAGCTGTAGCATAGGTCGAAGTCGTGGCTTGGATCTGGCATTGCTGTGGCTTGGATCCGGCGTTGCTGTGGCTGTGGCATAGGCTGGCAGCTGCAGCTCCGTCTGATTCAACCCCTAGCCTGGGAACCTCCATATGCTGCAGGTGAGGCCCTGAGAAGATAAAAAAAAATTTTTGTTTTAAAGAAAGAAAATAAGGTTATCTAATCATGGTGGTTATCTAATGAATTTTGCACGGGATGAGAGCTGCTCAGTGTTCTGGAGGAGTCTGTTTGAGATCAGAGGGTGGAATAAGGTCCAGGGACAGAGGGAAGGTTGGGTTTAGATCTGTTGGGACAAAGGATGTCAGCCAAAGGGAGGAGACTAGTAACACTTGTGGAGCTTTTATTATGGGTCCTGTGCCTTTGGTGTGGTCTGGCTTCTAAGAATAACCCGCTGAGTAGATACTGAGGTTCTGATGTTGCCGTGAGCTGCAATGTAGGTTGCAGGTGCGGCTCGGAGCCCGTGTTGCTGTGGCTGTGGTGCAGGCTGGCAGTTGCAGCTCTGATTCGACCCCTAGCGTGGGAACTTCCGAAGGCCACGATACAGCCTTAAAAAAAAAAAAAAAAAAAAAAAAAAAGTAGGGGGAAGAAAGTATATTTAGGCTGTTTAGGGTCACTGAAGTATGCCGCCAGGGCCTTTTATCTGACCTGCTGTGTATGTAGTACTGATAAGAGAGGGAGCGGCTTCAGCAGGTGTTCTTACGTCCATACAATCCCAGGCGGCCTGGAAATCCTGGCTAATCTGTGGCAGGTTTACTGGGCGGGGGTGCTGGCTATCTTCCTTTCATCCAGATGGACTTATTTCACTTTTCAGTCGTGTGTTTAAACACTGATCTTTCTAGAAAGTGATTCTGTCCCCACCCTAGGATTATTCCATTGTCTCCATAGCCAACCGTGGCCTTGGGGGTCTGAGCAAATACCAGATGCCTCTTGCGGGAAGAGTGGTCATTAACATACCTTGTCCTTCTAAAGAGCCTGAAAAGGCCTTGACGCCTAGGAAGGGACCCCAGGGTGGCCCAGGACTGCAGAGACCACCCCCAGTGGCATTTCCTGAGGCTCTGCCTTTGAGTTGAGCTTTTACTGCGTTAGGCAAAACTGTTATACCTTTGGCTTGTTAGCGTCTCTGAGGCTGCATGGTACACGTGTTTTTATTGTTTTTTTCTTTTCCCATTTTGTCTGCTTGGCAGTGCAAGTACAGACAAATTCCTTATGTTATATTATGAAACAGTATTTTTTCATGCTTTCCTTTTGACATCAGCGATAACCTGCGGTCGATTTCATAGTGATTTCCAGCAATCCGTGTTGCACATGGGAGCTTACTGTAATGCCAATGAAGGCATAATTTGCTGTGTAACATTTAATTGAAGGATTTGGGGCACCTTGGTTTCTACTCTTGTCTACTTCAGTCAGAAAGGACTTAGCCATTCCCTGGGAGGGTTGGCCAGCTGTGGAATTTGGTCCTGTGGCAGGTGGATCGATTGATGGGTGAAAACTACTAAGGAGGGGCCTTCCTTCTGGAGGGGTTTTAATTTAAAGTGACTGACAAATCGCAAACATCTAGACAAAGCCAGAATGCAAAATATTTTCCCACCTTGACTTGCGCTGCTCGCTTTCTGAAACCAGAAATACTGATAATTCGGAACCAATCCTCTTCCTATAAGTGGAAATAAAATCCTGTTTCCTTATAACCTTTCTTTAAATGATAGAAAAAGGGAACTGCTTACTAAATATTCTCTAGTGGAATCAGATATATGCACATGTGTGTGTGTTTGAGGGAGCTTGAAGATGATATAATTTTGGGGACCATTTTTTTAGAGTGTACACAATCACGCATGAAAACAAATATTTAATTTAAAAAAAAGAGTTTGGGACAAATTACTTCAGCTTTCTGAGTTCTTTTTAGGTGATTCATCATTTACCGTAAGTGGTTATATAGAAATACAGCTAGAAAGTTCTATCAAGCCACGCCACACCTAGCATTCTCAGGGGCTCCACAAGTGCCATTAGTTTTGTGGAAAATCTGCATCTGTTGATTCGAATCTTTTCTGCTGGAAAGTTTTTTTTTTTTTTTTTTTTTTTTTTTTTTGTCTTTTAGGGCCACACTGGCGGCATATGGAGGTTTCCAGGCTAGGGGTCGAATTGGAGCTACAGCTGCCAGCCTACACCACAGCAATAGCAATTCGGGATCCAAGCCGCATCTCACAGCAACACCAGATCCTTAACCCGAGTGAGGCCAGGGATGGAACCCGTGTCCTCATGGATACTAACTGTGTTCATTAACCACTGAGCCATGACAGGAACTCCTTTGAAAGATGTTTTTTTACTTTTTTTTTTTTTTTTTTTTTTTTTTGCGATTTCTTGGGCCGCTCCAGCGGCATATGGAGGTTCCCAGGCTAGGGGTCCAGTCAGAGCTGTAGCCACCAGCCTACGCCAGAGCCACAGCAACGCGGGATCCGAGCCGAGTCTGTGATCTACACAACAGCTCACGGCAATGCCGGATCCTTAACCCACTGAGCAAGGCCAGGGATCAAACTCGCAACCTCATGGTTCCTAGATTCGTTAACCACTGCGCCATGACAGGAACTCCCTGAAAGATGTTTTTTTAAAAAGAGACCCTTCCCTACCCAAATTGTCTTTGTTTCTATAGTCTATGGTCTATATGGTTTTCTATGAGTTTCTCTGAGTGCTTGAACAAGAATGACTTTTAAAACATGCCGTCTTAGTCCAGGTCCAACGTAGATTTCCAGCTTTTTTCAAATTAGAACGTTTAGACTTTCAAAAATAATTCAGTCTCAGTATCGTTGAACAACTTATTTCCTTTCCAGACAGATGGGAAAATTCAGTATTACATGTGTTTCAAAATCAGAAACCTTAAGACCTCTTTATTTTGATAACAAAGTTTGTTGAAGTGCCTCCCAAGCTCAGTGCCACGTTCTAGTAATCAGATGACCATCTCACTTGGACAGAAAGGGTAACCAAGGAGTTCCTGTCGTGGCTCAGCAGAAACAAATCTGACAAACATCCATGAAGATGCAGGTTCGATCCCTAGCCTCGCTCAGTGGGTTAAGGATCCAGTGTTGCCATGAGCTGTGGTGTAGGTCGCAGATGAGGCTCGGATCCCTGCGTTGCTGTGGCTGTGGCGTCGGCCGGCAACTACAGCTCCAATTCAACTCCTAGCCTGGGAACTTGCATGTGCCTTGGGCACGGCCCTAAAAAGACAAAAAATAAAAAAGTTTTAAAAAGAGCCATCAAGTGACTGTGATCTTCACCCGTTTGAATATATTACAAGGCAGTTCTTTCTTGGTTTTTGTGTTTTTTGTTTGTTCAGTTGGTTGGTTTGGTTTGGAGACTTGTCTTTCTGCAGAGGAGCCACTGCACACGTTGTAAAGCCGGTGGATGTTCTGCTGCCGACATCCTTCCCTGGTCGCATCTGCTTGTGTGAACATACGGTGGAGGTCCTCTCCTTGGTGTCTGAATGTGTGTTGATTATTCGCATGCTGTGCGCGAGGGCATTCGCACCAGCAGCGAAGGAGCTGCGGTTGGCAGCTCTGCCCTTGGCATTGGCCACTCTGGGGCCTCCCACAAGTATCTGCCAGCCAACTGGATGAGCAGGACGGTGAGGAGGCTGCTTAGGAACCTCGGATCCGCACGTGGACCACGGCTGTTGCACCTGCTCCGGGCTTAGGGACAATCCTGGAAAACATCCCCTCGCCCCCAAGAAAAATAAACGCCCCCCCAATTTTTGTCACTTACAGCCAAAGTCTTTTTGAGAGCGTGTTCCTTACATTCCTCAGGGGTCCCCTTTTCTGCTTCCCGGGAGTTTTCCTCCCCAAATACAGGAACGCAAACAGGCTCCATTGTGCAGTTATCTAGACGCTGAATTTGCGGCACTCTGGAGAATTTCTTTTTTCTGATGGTGCTGCATGTCACTGTCTTTGGCATTATTAAATTTGCTCTTTGAACCTGCTGGCTGCTGGTGTGCCGTGCCTTTGAGTGTGGGAAGGCCAAAGGTCACTGCCAAGGGCTCACCTCCCTCCCTGTGGACCTTGTTACTGTACAGACATCCGCTCTGGATTGCAGGTTGTTCTTTGCTATTTTATCATGTAGTAACTATCCGCAGAGGGAGTACCCTCGGTGTTGCTCTGGGTCTCTGTTAAAAGATGACCTCTCCTTCCCTAAAATAGCTGTTTTTCAGTGAGAGGCTGCTTCCCCACCTGGGAAGAAGTGTTTTTATGCGTCTGTCCCTTTTCTATTTCAACTTGTGACATGACTGGTACCTCGTTAGCATCCTCCTGAAGACAGGCTGCCCAGGTGCTCCCTCCCTTCCACTTTAATTTGTCTCCACATCAGCTGTCAACATCTGGCGTTCCATAAGCCCATCTCTTCCCCCCACCTCTGCTAAGATATAAGGACCACGAGGGCAGAGATTTCTTTGGATGGGGGTAGGGGTGAGGTGGTGTCTCTTTGGTTCAGGGTTGAATTCCCTGAGCCTAGAACAGTGCCTGACACATAGCGCATGCTCAAAAAGTATTTGAATACAAGACGATACAGCTTTATGTTAAGGGTTAGCAATAGTATGTTTTTACTCATATGGGAGAGGAAGATCTGTTGCCTTTTCCCTCTGTATCAATTCATGTCCTACACAGTTAAATCCCAGAGCTTTCTAGATGTACCCAAGATCCCCTTTCCTTGGTCACATCATCACTAACAAAGCTGGGTGGTTTTCGGTACACAGTGCTGGGTTGTCAAGGGTGCCCACCGCTGGTTATCCAGGTGTTATCAGATCCTGACCTGCCTGCAGTGATGCTATTAGGTATGAGGGCTCGATAGACAGGCAAAGGGAGGGGGTGTCGCTCCTGACACTTTGGTGTGTTTCAGATACAATATTGTTGCATGACATTCTCTCAGGCGGTTTTGTAATGTTTTGAAAACTCAGGCAGGATGCTTACAAAACAAGCCTTGAACTTAGACAAAGGTTCTGCAGTCTGCAGTTTCCGGGAACTGGTTTTAATTCAGCCCTCTGCTCCGCAGCAGTGTTCTTAGCGTGCCTCTCTGAAATTACGTGTGTCATTGACAAATTTCTGGTACCACTACTCCACTGCTTTCATCTCGAAAGAAACACAGATTTATTTTTCAGTAACTAATCAGCCAAGCTGTATAGAGATTTTTTTTTCCCTCGGAACTATAAGTCCGACAGTGAAATGAACTTTTATTTTCATTCAAATGTGAAAAGTGGGGGAGGGGTGTTGAAGGAAGGAGTTGATCTTTCCTCCCCTTAGTAATCAGTTGATTCCAGGAGATTAAAATATGAGCGAGGCTGCTTTGCTCACGGGTTTTTCTGTGTGACCTTGAATTGAATACATCCCTTTATCTCACTGAGAGCATCAGTTTTCATCTGTAAATGAACATCCTCGTCCATCTGTGAAATTCTAAGACCGAGTGACATCAGTATCACTGATGATATAGGCATTAAAGAACCAAATGATGGATTAGCTGTTGAAGATGCCCAAGTGACTGTGGGGGGGGGATGTTACTTGGTAATTTCATTATGATTTTTATGAAAGTACTCATACTTTTTCTTTTGAGTTTGTGTTGAAAGCCATATTCTAGATTTGAAGTTTTACTTTAATCAACAAAAAGTTCAAGAGGGGAAAAATTATTCCAGAATGTCTCATATGTAACTATTTAAGTATGAAAGAAAGATAAGGAGCTTCATGAATGTGGCCACAAAGTATGGATTTCTCCCCCTATGTGGGAGAGGAGCCGAATCATAGCATAGCGTTGGTTCTGGCCTAGACTGAATGAGAGATGTTGAGCAATGCCCTGAAGTCTGTCCATTTTGGGCAGACTTGTTTGTTTGGTTGGTTTTGTTTTTATATTTTCTAAATTAAAATATAATTGATTTACAAAAAGATTTACAAGTTTACAAAAAGATTTTTTTCTTTTCTTTTTTTTTTTTTTAATAGTTGCACTTGTAGCATATGGAAGTTCCCTGACTAGGGGTTGAATTGGAGCTGCAGCTGCCAGCCTATGCCACAGCCACAGCAACACCAGATCTGAGCCACATCTGCAACCTGTGTGTGCCACAGCTTGTGCCAGATCCTTAACCCACTGAGTGAGGCCAGGGATTGAACCCACATTCTCATGGACACTATGTCAGGTTCTTTTGTTTTGTTTTGTTGTCTTTTTGTCTTTTCTAGGGCCACACCCACAGTATATGGAGGCTCCCGGGCTAGGGGTCTAATCAGAGCTGCAGCCACCGGCCTATGCCATAGCTCACAGCAACGCTGGATCCTTAACCCACTGAGTGAGGCCAGGGATCGAACCTACAACCTCATGGTTCCTAGTCGGATTCGTTAACCACTGAACCACGACAGGCACTCCCTATGTCAGGTTCTTAAGCTGCTGAGCCACAACGGGAACTCCTATGGTTTCTAATAGTGACTAAGCCAGAAACAGAAACATTAAATTTAGCCATTTTATTAATTTTATAGAAATCCTTTAGGTGTTTTCTCAAAGACGGATTCACCCTTAAAACAGCTTCAGGGAGTTCCCGTCGTGGCGCAGTGGTTAACGAATCCGACTAGGAACCATGAGGTTGCGGGTTCGGTCCCTGCCCTTGCTCAGTGGGTTAACGATCCGGCGTTGCCGTGAGCTGTGGTGTAGGTTGCAGACGCGGCTCGGATCCTGCGTTGCTGTGGCTCTGGCGTAGGCCGGTGGCTACAGCTCCAATTCAACCCCTAGCCTGGGAACCTCCATATGCCGCGGGAGCGGCCCAAGAAATAGCAACAACAACAACAAAAAGACCAAAAAAAAAAAAAAACAGCTTCAGGATCACCTAATCACACAACCCCCAAGTGGTTTTGGCAACGTCTTGCTCTAGTGCAGAAAGTCTCTATGATATGAAAGGATGCTTTGATAATACCTATTCGTTGGTCTGTATTTGCATATATCTCTGGAAAATAGCTTCTCTGAGCTAAAGTGCCACTGTGTGTTAGCCTATCAGTTGAGTCTTACTCTTGAGCACCACACTTTTAATTTTTACAGACGGTAATTAACATGTCGGGACAATGCAGTACCAAGGAGCCCCCTCTGACCCCCAGCATTAGCAATGCACACATTAGTTATGTTGGTGAAAATAGACTCAGGCTAGATTGAATTAATGGAATGAACTGGTTGCTGTAATGTGTCGACATGGACATGCGGTGTGTACACTGACACCAAGCACGAGGCAGTTATCCCGATGTATTAATTTGCCACGGCTGCCATAATATAGTGTCACAGAATGGGTGGCTTAAATAACAGAAAGCGATTTATGGCTGGGGGGTCCAAGATCAAGTGCCCTCTGGTTTCGCTTCTCCGAGGCCTCTCCATGGCTTGTAATGCCGCCTTCTCACTGGTCCTCACATGGCCTTTCCTTGGTCCTTTGTGTCCCAATCTCCTTTGGTAAGGCACTGGTCAGCGCGGGTTCGGGTCTGCCGTGCCATTGTAACTTAAGCATCTCTTCAAAAACTGTCTCTCCAAAGCAGCTGTGTTCTCCTGTGTGGGGGGTTAGGGCTTTGAGGTATGAATTTGGAGAGGATGCAGTGCAGCCTATAACACCTGCCTTCACGATTGACCAGCTGGAAAGCCACATTTGAGACCAAGAAGCCTCAGTGGGAAGGAACTTGGAAGTGCCCTATACCAGGCTCCTGTCCCCACGCAGGGGGCTCTTCTGCTTAAACACCAGAAGGTTTGGGAGCTTCTCCGTAAGTTACTCTGCTGGAGTGAACTATGCCTCCTCCAACTGCCCCCTGCTCCTGGTGCTGCCTTCTGGAATGACAGAGCAAATTCACCTCCTTTTTCTACCGCGCAGCCCTCTGAGTATTTGAAAGCATTCATAGTGTCTTTCCTAGAAAACAAACTCACATTCAAAGAAAAATACAAGGGCTGATATATATGTGTTTTGAATATGAATGTGGCTGGATGGAAGCATGCCAAGCATAACTGGGTTTTTATTTTAATATTCTCACTTTTAAAGAATAGTTCATTTCTCAGACTCTTTAAAACACGAGAACAGGAGTTCCCATCCTGGTTCAGTGGAAAGAAATCTGACTGGGAACTAGGAGGTTACGGGTTTGATCCCTGGCCTCGCTCAGTGGGTTAAGGATCCAGCGTTGCTGTGAGCTGCGGTGTGGGTCACAGACGCAGCTCAGATCCCACGTTGCTGTGGCTGTGGCGTAAGCTGGCGGCTACAGCTCCGATTCAACCTCTAGTCTGGGAATCTCCATATGCCTCGGGTGCAGCTCTAAAAAGCAAAAAAAATGCAATAAAATAAAACAACTTGGTTTGCTTGAAACCAAGGATTATGTACTTCACTCAACATGAACATAAGCAGACAGCCTTACATGATAACAGTAGCTACAGATGAGGGTTCGAAGGAGTTCCCGTTGTGGCTCAGCAGGTTAAGAACCCAACACAGTGTCCATGAGGATGCGGGTTCCATCCTTCACCCACTTGCTCAGTGGGTTAAGGAGCCAGTGTTGCCCAAGCAAGCTGCAGCATAGGTCAAAGATGCGGCTTGGACCCCAAGTTGCTGTGGCTGTGGTGTAAGCCAGCAGCTGTAGCTCTAACTCTACAAACTCGTAGCCTGGGAACCTCTATAAGTTGCAGATGCAGCTGTAAAAAGATAAAAAAAAAAAAAGAAAAAGAATACGAGAAATCCCATTTTTCAAGTCACTCAGTTGTAAATAAAGTGGATGTTGAAATCATCGTTGTAAATAAAGTGGAAGTTGTAAAATAATAGTCTCCATCAGAAAGGTCTCTCGGCAGAGCCAGGGTTTGCCCCTCAGCACCCTCTGCAGAGCCCCTGAGGTTCCTCTCAAGCTTCGTGGCCTCACCTTGTAAGCTCGGTGTACAGAAGAGTGATGGTCTCGTGCCTGTCAAACCTTGGCCCTGAACGTTCCCCTGGTTGTGTTAATTTCCGCTCAGTGTTCTAACACACTGGGATTCTCTCAGTGGCATCGTGATAAATGTATTGCCATTCGCGTCTGAAGCTCTTCTGATTCTCCATCCTTTGGAAAGTTCATTGGCTCATGGAGTCCTTTTTGTTCTCAGTCTCCTGAAGATCTTACAATGATGGAGCTTCATGGGGATCCACTTATTCAACCCGCTGCTGGTTTCATGTGACCTTCTTTCAGTCTAGAAACTCATGCCCTTGATTTCTAGGAAATTATTTCTTCCATTCTTCTCTTTTTTCTTTGTTCTCTTTTGGGATTACTATTATGCAGATTTTAGAATTTCCAGAATGGTGCTAATTAAAACGTTTTTCCCCTCTTGTTTGTATCTCTTTATTCTTGGAAAACGCCCTCAAGACTAGATTTCATCTTGTTACTTTATTTTTAACATAGTAGACCTGAGTTTTTTGTTCTCAATGGTCCTTTTTGAAGTATCCTGGTTTTCTTTGGCTGCATTAGCCTTTATCTCTCTGAGGATTTCCTTCAATGTCTATTTCTTCTGCATAACCTCTCTCTTCCAAATTGCTTTTTTTTGTTTGTTTTGATTTTATTGTCTTTCACAGTAGATTTTTTTCATTGCATATCTGATTTGGGGGATGGTTTGTCGTGTTTAAAAATTAATTGGCGGGAGTTCCCGTCGTGGCACAGTGGTTAACGAATCCGACTAGGAACCATGAGGTTGCGAGTTCGGTCCTTGCTCAGTACCGTGAGCTGCGGTGTAGGTTGCAGACACGGCTCGGATCCCGCATTGCTGTGGCTCTGGCGTAGGCCGGTGGCTACAGCTCCGATTCGACCCCTAGCCTGGGAACCTCCATATGCCGCGGGAGCGGCCCAAGAAATAGCAAAAAGACAAAAATAAATAAATAAATAAATAAATAAAATAAAATAAAAAATTAATTGGTGACGCACCCTACAAGGGATTAATCTCCAAAGTATACAAACAGCTCATACAGCTCAAAATCAAAAAAACAAACAAAAAACAACCACCCTAGAGTTCCCGTCATGGCTCAGCAGAAACGAATCTGACTAGTATCCATGAGTATGCAGGTTCGATCCTTGGCCTCAATCAGTGGTTCAGGATCCGGTGTTGCTGTGAGCTGTGGTGTAGGTCGCAGACATGGCTTGGATCCCATATTGCTGTGGCTGTGGTATAGGCCAGCAGCTGCAGCTCCAATTAGACCCCTAGCCTGAGAACCTGCAGATGCAGCCCTAAAAAGACAAAAAGACAAAAATAAAATAAAATACATATGGCCAAAAGGATCATGAAAAGCTATTCAACACTGCTGGTTATCAGAGAAATGCAAGTCAAAAATACAATGAGGTTAATCAACTATAGTTGAAAAAATAAAAATAAAAATACAATGAGATATTACCTCATACTGGTCAAAAAGTCAAGAAATAACAAATGCTGGAGAGGGTGTGGAGAATAGGGAACCCCCTCCTACACTGTTGGTGGGAATGTAAATTGGTAGAGCCACTATGGAGAACAGTATGGAGGCTCCTTAAAAACTAAAAATAAGGAGTTCCTGTCGTGGCACAATGGAAACGAATCCTACTAGGAACCACGAGGTTGTGGGTTTGATCCCTGGCCTTGCTCAGGAGGTTAAGGATCCATGGTGTAGGTCACAGATGCAGCTTGGATCCCACGTTGCCATGTCGGTGGTGTAGGCCAGCAGCTGTAGCTCCAATTCGACCCCTAGCCTGGGAACCTCCATGTGCCATGTGTGTGGCCCTAAAAAAGAAATGCCAATAAATAAATAAATAAATAAATAAACTAAAAATAGGAGTTCTCTTGTGGCCTAGTGGTTAAGGATCTGCCATTGTCACAGCTGTGGCTCAAGTCTGTGGCACAGGTTCAGTGCCTGACCCAGGAATTCTGCAATCCATGAGCATGGCCAAAAAAAAAAGTCCAGTGAAAAACAGAGTTATCATATGATCCAGCCATCCCACTCCTGGGCATATATCCAGATAAAAACATTTGAAAAGATATACACACCCCAGTGTTCACTGCAGTACTATTTGCAATAGCTAAGATGTAGAAGCAACCTAAATGTCCATCAAGTAGGCAAATGGATTTTTTTTTTTTTTTTTTTTTTTTTGTCTTTTTGCTATTTCTTTGGGCCGCTCCCTCGGCACATGGAGGCTCCCAGGCTAGGGGTCAAATCAGAGCTGTAGCCACTGGCCTACGCCAGAGCCACAGAAACGCAGGATCCAAGCCGCATCTGCAACCTACACCACAGCTCACGGCAACGCCGGATCCTTAACCCACTGAGCAAGGGCAGGGACCGAACCCGCAACCTCATGGTTCCTAGTCGGATTCGTCAACCACTGCATCATGACAGGAACTCCAGTAGGCGAATGGATAAAGAAGATGTGGCGTATTTATACAGTGCAATATTAGCCATAAAAAAGAATGAAATAATGTCATTTGCAGCAACATGGATGGACCTAGAGACTATTATACTAAGTGAAGCCAAACAAAGATAAATATACAACATCACTTATATGTGGAATCTAAAAAACATGATACAAGAGTTCCCTTCGTGTGGCTCAGCATTAGCGAACCCAACTAGGATCCATGAAGATATGGGTTTGAACCCTGGCCTCCCTCAGTGGGTTAAGGATCTAGCGTTGAGCTGTGGTGTAGGTGGCAGATGCGGCTCAGATCCTGCATTGCTGTGGATGTGGTATAGCTGGCAGGTGTAATTCCAATTCCACCCCTAGCCTGGGAACTTCCATGTGCTGCGGAAGCAATAAATACATTAAACAATAAATTAATAAATAAATACAATAAATTAATTAATAAATAAGTACATATATAAAATAATGTTTAAAATGGTGCAAATGAACTTATATACAAAAATAGAAATAGACCCACAGACATAGAGAACAAACTTATGGTTACCAAAGGGGAAGAAGGGTAAATTAGAAGCTTGGGATTAAGAGGTACATGCTACTATTTATAAAACAGATAACCAACAAGGATCTACTATATAGCAAAGGGAACTATCTCTACTCAATAGTTTATACTAACCTATAAGGGGGAAATTCGACATGTGTATGTATAGCAAGCACTTTGCTGTACACCTGAAACTTAACACAACATTGTAAATCAACTATGCTTCACTTCAAAAAAATTGATTGGAAGCTGTGTGTCCTGGGGCCACTGGTGGCCATCCCTGGAGGGTGATCTGGTTGGTCTTGACATCTCTTCTCGCTGGCTGGTCAGATTCCCCCAAGACTTTCTTGCCGAGTGTGTATGCCTGACTGCTGACAGCCTGCACTTAGTGAGGAAGGGCTTCTGGGAGTGCGATGTATTAACTCAGCCTGCTTTTCAGGACACACCCTGTCCCTACACCCCCCCACACACCTTGGAGATTCACTTTAATCCTGTTTAGAATATAAACCTCCTGGGACAGGTGAGTGATGAGTGCCTGGCTGAAGAGTGTGCAACCCAAGAAGTCTTTTTATTCTTTAATAAAAGTGTTTCAATGATGGTAAAATGCTCATAACATTTACCATCTTTTCCATATTTTTTTCTTTTTCTTTTTACGGTCACATCTATGGCATATGGAGGTTCCTGGGCTAGGGGTCAGAGCTGCAGCTGCCGGCCTATGCCACAGCCACAGCAACGCCATATCCGAGCCGCCTCTGTGACCTACGCTGCAGCTTGCGGCAATGCCAGATCCTTAACCCACTGAGCGAGGACAGGGATTGAACCCACGTCCTCACAGAGACAACTTCGGTTTCTTAACTCTCTGAGCCACAACAGGAACTCCATCTTATGGATATTTAAGTGCATAGTTCAGAGGCATATTAAGTATAGTCATTATGCAGCCACCACCCCACAGAACGCTTTCACCTACCAAAACTGAAGCCTGTACCCGTTAAATAACAGTCCCCTTCCCCCTGCCAACAGCCCCTGACAACCACCCTTCTACTTCCTATCTGAATTTTTTTTTTTGTCTTTTTTGTCTTTTTGTTGTTGTTGTTGTTGTTGTTGTTGCTATTTCTTGGGCCACTCCCACGGCATATGGAGGTTCCCAGGCTAGGGGTCCAATCGGAGCTGCAGCCACTGGCCTACGCCAGAGCCACAGCAATGCGGGATCCGAGCCGCGTCTGCAACCTACACCACAGCTCACGACAACGCCGGATCGTTAACCCACTGAGCAAGGACAGGGATCGAACCCGCAACCTCATGGTTCCTAGTCGGATTCGTTAACCACTGCGCCACGACGGGAACTCCAAGATACGCTTTTAACTATCACACTCTGAGTGGGTAGAAAAGTTGTCTTTACAAGTAAATGTTTTTGAGTTATTAAACTGTCTTGGTGTTTTATTTTTTTAATTTTATCTTTTTAGTGTCTATTCTTTATTATAGTTGATTTACAATGTTCTGTCAATTTCTCCTGTACAGCAAAGTGACCCAATTATACATTTATTTTCCTTTTTTTTTCTTGCTGGAATTCCCAGGCTGTGGCCTGCACCACAGCCACAGCAATGCTGGATTCTTAACCCACTGAGCAAGGCCAGGGATCGAACCTGCAACCTCCTGGTTCCTAGTTGGATTCGTTTCTGCTGCACCACAACGGGAACTCCTGTACGCATTTTTTCTTTCACATTATCCTGCATCATGTTCCACTGTAGGTGATTAGATATAGTTCCCTGTGCTATCCAGCTGGATCTCGTTGCTTATCCATTCTAAATGCAATAGTTTGCATCTACTAATCCCAAACTCCCAGGCCGTCCCATTCCCTTCCCTTCCCTCTTGGCATCTACAAGTCTGTTCTCCAAGTCCATGAGTTTGTTTCTTCATTGTAGATAGGTTCGTTTGTGCCATATATTAGATTCCAGATATAAGTGATATCATATGGTATCTGTCTTTCTCTGTCTGACTTCACTTAGTATGAGAGGCTCTAGTTCCATCCATGTTGCTACAACAAGTAAATTTTAATTCACGTGACTTCAGCTTCAATAAATTCTTTTGCAAGTGGAAGTTTTTGTTTTGTGATTATTTTTGAAGCCAGTCTAAATATACTTTTAAATATACTTTTAAGTTAAAAAAAAAAGAAAATCATTTTAAGCACTTTATCTTTGTGTGTGATTACAGTAAAACTTGGTGGGAAAAATAATAGATTTGAACACATTAACTCAGATCAAGAGACATGAAAAATAGAGCCGTACCAATTAAATCTATCAATGGGGCATTATTTCCTTGCCACTTAGCGACCAGCAGGAACCCATGTGTAGTAAAACCAGGTTAGGTTTATTTAGCCTGCAGTGCCAAGGGAGGATTCTGACATGAATGGTTCAGTATCAGGGAGGTGGGAGGGCTTTATTATAGGATCTGGGCTTACACTCTATGATTCTGAGAAAACAAGAGTCATCTCTAGGAGTTCCCGCTATGGCACAACAGGATCGGTGGCATCTCTGGAGATCCTTTGCCCTGCACAGTGGGTTAAGGGTCTGGCGTTGCCACAGCTGTGGTGTAGGTCGCAACTGCAACTTGGGTTCTGATCCCTGGCCCGGGAACTCCAAATGCCACGGGGTGGCCAAAAGGGAGAGAAAAAAAGAGTCATCTCTAGACTGGATGCTGAAGAAGTGAAGGCAATTCTGTGATTGGAGTTTTTTTTGGTCATTTCTGTCTGGGAGGCAAAGCAATGAAAGCAGTCATTGTCTTTGGGAAAGACGCAGGAATTGTCATGAGAGAACGAGTTAGCAGAAAGGGGGAACATTCAGTGATTTTTGGAGTTTTAGAAGTTGTGCTGTGGCCACATGTGGCTGCCAAGCAGCTGGCATGTGGCGCATCCTATTTGAAATGTGCTCTACATGTCCCGTGGGCACTGAGATTTGAGGTACAAAATAGAATGTAAAATATCACAGTAATTTTTCATATTGAGCACACGTTGATGTAACTATGGATATATATTGGTTTAGATAAAATAGGCGAAAATTAACCGCAACTGTTTCTTTTTATTCTTTCTGATGTGACTACTAGGGAATTTAAAGTCTTGCATGTCTCCAGGGGAAGGCAGCAGGTTTTTATCTCCATGAGGCAGGTGCGTCATGGCATCAGCGTGACGTTGGTGTCATTGCCAAGAGAGATCCCCGAGTGAAAGCAAGGAAGGGGGGTTGTACTCGTTAATAAAAGCATTTTCTGTCTCAAAATAAATAAATAAATAAAGTCTTGCACGTGACCTGCTAAGGGGCTGGCATTACACTGTAGGTGGGCATCTGTGGAATGTCAGCAGGTGTTGGGTGGGTAATCACCAGCGTTTCTTCCCAGACTGCACGTTCAGCGGGCCCCTCCCTCCCGATTCTTTTGGTGACACTAAAAAGCAAATCAAAGATTGGCTCACTCTCTTCCGCCAGATTGAGAGGACTGTCCGTTTAATTACTTTTAGTGCAAGATGGTGCTTCTCTTATTAGACTGCATTTCTGAGAAATTGATGATAAAGGGGCATTCTTGCTTTTTCCAGACATATTTTCCAAAGGATTCGTTAAAATGAGGTTTACCTGGGCAGTTCTCTTGTGGTGCAGCAGGTTAAGGATCCAGCATTGTCCCTGGTGTGGCTCGGGCTGCTGCTGTGATGCCGACGTGGCCAAACAAATTAAAAAAGTAAAAAAAGGGGAGTTCCCGTCGTGGCGCAGTGGTTAATGAACCTGACTAGGAACATGAGGTTGCGGGTTCGATCCCTGGCCTTGCTCAGTGGGTTAACGAGCCTGGGAACCTCCATATGCCGTGAGAGCGGCTCAAGAAAATGGCAAAAAGACAAAAAAAAAAAAAAAGTAAAAAAAGAGGCTTACTTGTATTTAAAGTAGTATTTCTCAACCTTCTTCTTTTCATTACCACTACTCCCGTCTTTTTTGATATTTTTTTCCCTAACAGTCCTCCCCCAATAGAATTTTAATAGCTGAGATATACTGTATCCCAGATTATGTTATGTCTATAGCTATGTATATATCTGTGCTTCATATATAAAAGAGTAAGATAAACCATGAACCAATTTTCACTTCATTTCACTTTAGTTCATTGGGAATGCATGGTTTAAAGTAAGCCTAATAGCTAACATTTATTATGTGCCTAGCATATATGTGGTAGTGCCAGGGTTAACTTTATTCGAACCTCAGAGTAACATTGGCCTGGGCAGTATATTTGTTCTTACATCAGTTGAAGCTCAGGGATTTAAAAGAATACATTGCCTGTGGCTGTGTTGCTTTCAGAAGAACCAGAGCTAGAAGCTGGATTTTTCAGATTTTGGCATCTTCTGTCTACTCAAGCAAAGAAAGGTGTTTAACTAGAGGATTTGAACTCCAGGTGCTCAGGAAAATATTTGATTCCTGTACAAATACCCAACCAAATTTAATAGTGAAACAACTTTTTTTTAAATTGTCTGATTTTTAAAAGATCACACTTTGGGGAGTTCCTGCTGTGGCACAGTGGGTTAAGAATGCAACTGTAGCCTGGGTTTGAACCCCATCCTGGTACAGTGTGTTAGGATCTGGCATTGCCACAGATGTGGTGTGCATTCCACAGATGTGGTGTAGGTCACAGCTGCAGCTCAGATTCCATCCCTGGCCCCAGGAACTTCCGTAGATGTGGCCTTAAAAAAAAGACACATTGACTTTAGTCTGCTTTCAGCTTGCTAATTTATATACTCTGTGATTAGGAGTTTAAGATAATGATTCAGACTGTCTTGCTTTTTATTTTTTCATTTTTTTTCTTTTTTAGGGCCACACTTGCAGCATATCGAAGTTCCCAGGTTAGGAGTTGAATCGGAGCTACAGCTGCCGGCCCACACCACAGCCACAGCTCACAGCAGTGGCGGATCCTTAACCCCCTGAGCGAGGCCAGGGATCAAACCCGCACAACCTCATGGTTCCTAGTTGGATTCGTTTCTGCTGCGTCACGTTTCCCTCTCTTGCATTTTTTTTTTTTTTTTTTTGTCTTTTTGTCTTTTTTTGTTGTTGTTGTTGTTGTTGTTGTTGCTATTTCTTGGGCCGCTCCCGCGGCATATGGAGGTTCCCAGGCTAGGGGTTGAATCGGAGCTGTAGCCACCGGCCTACGCCAGAGCCACAGCAACGCGGGATCCGAGCCGCGTCTGCAACCTACACCACAGCTCACGGCAACGCCGGATCGTTAACCCACTGAGCAAGGGCAGGGACCGAACCCGCAACCTCATGGTTCCTAGTCGGATTCGTTAACCACTGCGCCACGATGGGAACTCCCTCTCTTGCATTTTTGATGGCAAATCTGAGGTATTGCTTTAAGGCTCAAGGTCCAGCAGTACTGGTCCCCACCCCATACAGCCCAGAGCTGGATGTTGACTGTGTTTGCATTCGAACTGTGAAAGTAACAGAGATTGTAGAAGATTAGTAAAATTTTTACTAATTCCACTACGGCTGATTTTTGTTAGTTTTCTTTCTGGACATTTTTTTTCCCTCAGCTCATCTCTGTGCAGATATATGCAATTCAGGAAGCAAAACTGAGATTAAATTGAATGTATAGTTTATCTTCTGAACAAAGAGGTGTTCACTGCCAGCATTATCCTTGTCGTTAATTGCTCCAAACATATTGTTTTGCCCAATATTCCACGGAAGAGTTAGTAACCTTATACATCCCCAGCAGCTGACATTTTCATGCATACGTCTCTATTTTCATTTGGCATAGCTCATAAAAGTAGAATGGCCAAATCAAAAATATAAAATCATATGGATGCAATAAGGGAAGAAATAATACTTATTCTTTGTCACTTTCATCAGTTGGATTGAGTTCTTAACTATTTAATTTCCCTTTGCCTTTTTTTTGTTGTTGTTGTTAGCTAAATTGTCTTGTTAAGTGACTTTTAAATCCCCCTTAGCTTTTCTATTGTATTACAATAGTCCCTTTGAGGAGTCAGTCTTCAGATTATTTGTCTGGAGGATTTTGACTCAAAATAACCATGTCTACACAAACATGTCCAGTTCAACTGGACCATAAAATTCAATTAGCTGGCATTTGTCCGTGTTCCGTGCAGAGGAGCGGAGACTTGAAGAATATGCCGAGTCCAGGAGAACCTGCCCTAATGTCATTTAATGTATAGATTCATCTTCTTCATGGTTATTAGTTTGCAGCAGCTTCTAACTCAACCCTAGATGATCTCTGACGCATGTTACAGGAGCAACAGTGCATGCATGCTTCCTTGACCTCACCTGCCCTTTCTTGTGCTAGAAGAGACCTCACTGGGCCTGGCTTTATTTTCCTCCAAGTGTAAGGCCAGGGTGAAAAGAGAGTGGGGGGGAGGAGGGGCTGGATTGGGTGTGAGTCCAAGTCCCCAGTACCCGATGCTCAGGTTTGGGTTAAATACTCCCTGGAGGAAGTTAAGGAGCCTGGCATCAGTGCTCATCCTGATATACTGGTCCTCATCTTTAGGGCAGCTTTTTGTCCCAGATGGTGAGGCTTCCTCGGCTCTCAGCATGTGTCACTGCTTTGTGACGTGCTTGGTCCTGTTTCTACTCTTTCCATCGTTGCATCCTCTCCGCTTGGGGCTTCCGGTGCACTTTCTCCTTGATTGCCTCTGATCGCTGTCCATTCTCCAAGCCCTTCTTTAGATTCCTCTTCCTCAGGATTCCAGAGCTTTTACTTCACCTGCCTCGTTGCATTTGGATGACCCAGAGCTCCGCGTGGCCTGCAGCAGCTTCCCCTTGTCCTGCTGGGGGGATGAACCTTTGACTCCCTCGCCTTGGTCACAATGGTTTCCATCAGTTTTATTTCTAGAGTAACTGCCTCCTTGTCATTACTGCCCAGTTAGCTTTTCTAAGTCACAGTTCAAATTATGTGCCACCGACTCGGCTCCAAAACCTCCAGTGATTCCCTGCAGCTTCCATAACTCAAACAAAATTCTTTAAAAAAAAAAAGAAAGAACTTTAGGAGTTCCCATCATGGCTCAGTGGTTAGCGAATCTGACTAGGAACCATGAGGTTGCGGGTTCGATCCCTGCCCTTGCTCAGTGGGTTAACGATCTGGCGTTGCTGTGAGCTGTGATATAAGTCGCAGACATGGCTCGGATCCTGCGTTGCTGTGGTTGTGGCGTAGGCCGGCGGCTACAGCTCTGATTCGACCCCTGGCCCGGAAACTCTGTATGTCTCGGGTGCAGCCCTAGGAAAGACAAAAAAACGCTTTAATGAGATATAATTCATGTACCATGTAATGGATCCATTTAAAGCATAACATGGAGCTTAATCTCCAAAATATACAAACAACTCATACAACTCAACAACAGCAAAAAAGAAAAATGGGCAGAAGACCTAAATAAACATTTCTCCAGAGAAGACTACAGACAGCCAACAGGCGCATGATAAGATGCTTAACATCACTGATTATTAGATAAATGCAAATCAAAACTACTATGAGGTACCACCTCACACCAATCAGACTGGCCATCATTAATAAGTCTACGAATAACAAATGCTGGAGAGGGTGTGGAGAAAGGGGAACCCTCCCACACTGTTGGTGAGAATGTAAATTGGTACAATCACTATGGAAAACAGTATGGAGGTTCCTCAGAAAGCTACATATAGAACTACCATATGACCCAGCAATCCCACTTCTGGGCATCTATCCAGACAAAACTATACTTCAAAGAGATACAAGCAGCCCTATGTTCATTGCAGCACTATTCACAATAGCCAAGACATGGAAACAACTTAAATGTCCATCCACAGATGAATGGATTAAGATGCACATATATACAATGGAATACTACTCAGCCGTAAAAAAGAATGAAACAACACCATTTGCAGCAACATGGATGCAACTAGAGATTCTGATACTAAGTGAGGTAAGGTCAGAAAAAGAGACAAATACCATATTATATCACTTCAGTGTGGAATCTAAAATGTGGCACAAATGAACCTGTCTACACAACAGAAACAGACTCACAGCCATAGAGAAGAGACTTGTTGCCAGCAGGGGGGAATGGGATGGACTAGGAATTTGGGGTTAGTAGATGCAAACTATTATATTTAGAATGGATAAGCAGGAGTTCCCATTGTGGCTCAGTGGTTAATGAACCCAATTAGCATCCATGAGGACACGGGTTCAATACCTGGCCTTGCTAAATGGGTTAAGGATCCGGCGTTGCCATGAGCTGTGGTGTAGGTCATAGACACGGCTCGGATCCAGCGTGGCTGTGACTGTGGCATAGGCTGGCGGCTACAGCTCCAATTGGACCCCTACCCTGGGAACTTCCATATCCTGCAGGTGCAGTGCCCCCCCCCGACCCGCGCAAAAAAAAAAAGACGAAGAATAAAAAAGAATGGATAAACAATGAAGTCCTACTCTACCACACAGGGAACTATATCCAGTCTCTTGGGATAGACCACGATGAAAGATAATATAGGAAAAAGAACGTGTATATATGTATGACTAGGTCATTGTGCTATACAATGGAAATTGGCACACATCGTAAATCAACAATACTTTAATTTTAAAAAGTGCACCGTACAGCAGAAATGGACAGAACATTGTAAATCAACTATAATAAAAATTTTTTTAAAAGAATAGTAATAAGTGCAAAATAAATCAATAAATAAAGTGTACATGAAGCTCCCCCTGTGGGGCCGTGGGTTCATAGTCTGACGGCAGTGATTCGGTCCCTGCAGAGGTGCAGGTTCTGTCACTGGCCTGGGAACTCCCATATGCTGAAGGTGTGGCCATTGAAAAAAAAAAAAGGAAGGATGCATGTCAGTGGTCAGTGGTTTTTCGTATGTCCTCGGAAGTGTACGACCATCACCACAGTCAATTTCAGAACATTTTCACTTCCTCGACAAGAACCACTGTACCTGTCGGCCATCTGTCTCTCCAGCTCTGGGGCTGGGTAACTGCTTGTATAGTTTCTGTCTGCCATGTGTCATATCAATGGAATTAAATAATATATCAGTATTTGCTCTTTGGGGACTAGCTTCTTTCGCTTAGCAAGTTTTCATGTTCCTTTGTGTAGATATACCAAATTTCGTTTCTCTATGCATCCGCTGATGGACATTTGGGTGGCTTCTACTTTTTGTCAGCTACCAATGTGCTTGTGCGAGTTTGGGGCTGGACATAAGTTTTCATTCTTCTCGGGTGTATATGTGGGAGTAACACTACTGGGTCCTGCAGGAAATCGGTGTTGAACATTTTGAGGCAGTGCCAGACTGTTTTCCAAAGGGCTACACCTTTTCATTCCCACTATCGATGTATGAGAGTCGATTCTCCTGTTTTTGTTTTCTTGTCTGTCTTTTAGATTTTAGCCATCCTGTGAGTGTGAATTGGTATCTCATTGTGATTTTGCTTTGCATTTTCCCGGTGGCTGATGATACTGAGCATCTTTTTACGTTCTTATTGGCCATTTGCGTTGTCTGCCTTAGAGGAATCAGATCCTTCACTCTTTTTTTGTTTTCTGGGGGTTTTTTTTGGTTTGTTTTGGCTGTGCCTGTGGCATGCGGAAGTGCCTGGGCCAGGGATCGAACCCATGCCACAGAGGTAACCACGGCATCAGCAGTGAGTGTCAGGCCCTTAATCTGCGGACCCACCAGGGAACTCTTTCACCCATTTTGTTAAACTGGATTGTTACAGTTCCTAAGATGTCATTCAAAGCCCTTCATAATGTGGCCTCAGATGTAATATTTCTTGTCTCCTTTCCAGTTTTCACCTCTGCCTCTCCCAGCCTGTTCTCCCCAAGTAGACGCTGAGCCTGTAGCTGTAAAGGACTCACTCACATTCCCTACATGATCCTCATGCCTTTCCCCACGCTGTTCCCTTTGTGGGGCTGCCTTCCTCTGCTCCTCAGATGGCGCTGTCCCCTCACAGCCCCCAGCCTTTCGGAGGCTCGCTCAGATGTCACCCGAGGGGATGTGTCCACTGCCCAAGACTGGGCTCCCTGGGCACTTAGCATAATTAACGTGGAGCGAGAACTTGGTAAATATTTGTGGAACCATCCATGACGTTTTGGGAAAACGCTTTCCGTCATCCACCTCTTTCTGATATTGGTAAACAGTTTCCCGTCATCTTTGCTCTGGGTGAGGATGTCTTCCTCTGAAAATTCAGATTTAACCAAAACAAGCAAAAAGGGAATGAAAGGGCTAACAAAAGAAAGTTGCCTGCTGCCTTGTACACTGACCTCAGGTCTGATCTCGACTCTGGCTTTTATCCTGATTGATGGCTTTTTGTACATCCATGACCCACAGAGGCTTATCCTCTGTGTGTCGCAGCCGTGTCACACACCCTGTCCTTGATCCCGCTTAGAGGTGGAGATCAAAGGAGACTGTCTGCTAAGAGAGGCCACGACTTGCCCCATGACCTGTTGCTCTGCCTCGCGGCTGAACCTACCTCTTTAAGGATATCGAATGAGCTGTGTTAGTATCGTCACCAGTGTCGTGAAAAGGAACAAAAAGTTGAAGCGCCAGAACTGAACAGAGATACCTTTTACCTTTTTAAATATTATTTCGAATGAGTCTTGTGATTTCACCTGGTGATGTTTCTTCCCATCCAGCTCAGGTGAATGGCTAATGCCTGTCCTGGTGTTAGAGTTTGGACTTAGAGGAAGGAGAGGAGCTGGTGGTACCACCAAGCAGGGGCAGACTCAGTGGACACCCAGATGCACCCATAAGTTGAATATTTGTATTTTAGAGGTGACATCAGATGATAGCCATCTGCTGTCCCCAACCGCTGGTGCTGAGAAATGATGCAGAGCTGAGACCTTAGACCCCCTTGAGGTATAGCCCAGGCTCCTGGGACAACTCTGGGGAAGGGGGTTGGGCTCCAAATAAAGACACAGTGTCTGGGTTGAGAGACACGCTTGGGAAGCTGAAGACCATTCATTTAATGTGCATCCCAATGGAGTCTTCATAGGTGGCTTTATCTATGATTTGTACAGCTAGGACTCTCTAGTCTGAGGGGGCATGGAAGTGGGGGGCACAGGTGTGTGTGTGTGTGTGTGTGTGTGTGTGTATACATGCCCTCGGCAGAGGAATGCGGATCTGCCCTGACCCCTGAGCTATGTGAATTGCAGTGGGACCATTAGAACCAACATTTCACACACACCAGACTTTCACCGTAATTGAAGCAATTTGTGAACCTAAGTGAAGATGACTCTAGGGCAGATAAAAGGTGAGGACGCTGCTAAGTGGCTCTCTGGGAATCGGCTCCCAGGCATCACGACAAAGCACATCACTCTCTGTTCCCACGTGGACGTGTGACCAGGCTGGGTGCTGGTGGGAAGGTCAGAGGGAAAATCTATGTATGGACAGGCTGAAGCTGATTTTTGTAACAAGATCTAATTGCTGGCAAGATGCCAGTTAACCTTGCTCAGGGTAGGCCGGATAGGGTGCGTTGCGCCCCCTGGTGGTTATATGGAGTAACTACGTGCCATTCTCTCCGCCCCGCCCCGCCCAGGCTGTGCTCAGCGTTTTTTGGAAAATTCTTACCCCCCTCTTCCTTCTTTTTCCTGTGTCCACCCTGGTCCACCCCAAACTCCCCTCCTTCCTCCCTTCTCCCGAGCAATAATGAACAAGATCTTCATGGTCTAAAGAAAAAAGCAATAGTAAAATCTTTCTTTTGTTTACTTATAGGGAGAGCCTGGTTAATGGGGTCAGACAGGCAAGGCATGAAGTGATAAAGGGGAAAAGGATGAAAAAAAAAGAAACAAACGTAGGGGGGCCTAAATGGCCTTGGCTAATAGAAAATTGATACGTGAAACTGTGTCAAAATTGTAAGAGCCCCCAATTTAGTACTTACTTATCCTGTGTTTAAGAATTTAGAGCTGCCTGAAAAATTCTGAATTTTGAACTTTGGTTCTGACTGATTTTCATGGTGTGTGGCTTACATATTAGAGAGTCAGTTGTGTCTCTACATTGGAACATGGCATAGTGTGATCTAAAAGTTTAGCTTGGAGCTCCTGCTGTGGCACAACCCGATCGGCTGTTCGATCCCTAGCCCACACAGTGGGTTAAAGGATTCAGTGTTGCTGCAGCTGCAGCACGGGGATCTGATCCCTGGCCCAGGAACTCCATATGCTGCAGGGCGGCCAAAAATAAAGGGGGAAAAAAGTTTAGCTAACATTACACCATTAAAAAAATTTTAAAAAGGACATTATGCTCAAGTATTTGAGTTGTTTAAAAGTTAACTTGGGAGTTCCCTTGTGGCTCTGCGGTTGTCACTGCTGTGGCTTGGGTCAGATCCCTGGCCCAGAAACTTCCACATGCCCAGGTAGGGCCCCCCCCCCCAAAAAATAGCTGCTGCCTTGATCAAGTGCTGAAGACACAAAGTTCGCCTTGTAACAGCCCTTCTCAAAAAGTTCAGGAAAGTGGACAGCTGAGGCTTGCCAACCCCCAGATCAGTGTAGTTGTGTGTGTGTGTGTGTGTGTGTGTGTGTGTGTGTGTAGCAGATGGTGAAAATACTATAGGTGCTAAAAAGGGAAGAGCATTTTTGCACCTCATCAGCCTTTAAACAAACACGAGGATACAGAACAGTATTTTTTTTTTTTAATGACAGACTTTAATATCTGTGCGGTTTATTTCCTTTAAGTAATAGTAAAAGCTGAGATATAGAAGTAACTCGGTGCCAGGAATGAAGTAACGCTTTAGATAAAATGCTGCTGACTCTGGTCTTATTCATCCCAGCAACTTTTTAAAGACCCTCCCTGGGTCTCGCTGCAGAGCCTTACTGACCAGTAACAGAGACCCGCCACAGGGAGGGCTCCCCTCCTTTAAAACGAAACACATGACGCGCGAGCGCGGTGCCAAGTCCCGGAGCGCGGGGAGGGCGGGCCAGCCCCGGCCCCCGGCCCCCGGCCCCCGGCCCCCGGCCCCCAGCCCGGATGGGTGGGTGGATGGGTGGGTCCTCCTATAATTAGCTGGGGAAAGGCATCCTCCGTCCGCTTCTTGCTGCTGTTGCGAAGGCAACTCTGGTTCTTGCTGATCCTCCTGGGGTGGCTGGGCGGTTCGTTCTTTCGGATCCCGGCGAGACCGCAGCGGGTTAGCAAGACCCCCTTGGGCTTCAGCCAAGCGCCAGAGGGGGGCGAGGCCCGGTCGCTCCCGCCTGGGAGGTGCCGGTCCAGGATGCTGGGGATCGTCACCATCACAGGTAAGGCGGGAGCCAGGTCTGTAGTGTTCTCCCTCCACGGCAGGTGGAGTCACCTGCTTTGGGCTGGGAGAGGCTGCGGGGCGGCGGCTGGACATCCGGATGGGGCATCTCTTTCTCCCCCCGGGGCTGCCTTTTGGCTCAGAAGAGCATTCTCTCTTTGGTTTTCTCTTGGCCTGTGCTGGAATCTTCCTGACTTTGCCCAGGGGAGACCTGGAATGCATTTTGTGAAGGGTCGCACCCCTGCCCCGGGCAGAGGAAAGCAGCCGCGCCGGCCCAGGAGACACATGTTAGATTGGACTGAATTTGAAAATAGGTTGTGAAGACCTAAATCGCTTGCTGTGGTGATTTAAAAAAAAAAAAAAAAAAAAAGAGGTAAATTCTGCTGTTGACCTGCTTCTTAGGAACTTTCAACGAAGGAACACTTGGCGATTTAGGGGACTCAAGTGTTAAGCGGTAGTTTTTATGAAGCCATCGTTACTGTAAAATCAGTAACTAAGGTCAGCAGCGGTCAGGCAGTGAATAGTAAGGTCTTCAGCTTGCTTTCTAGTAATCTGGCTGAGTGTAAGTGATAAGGTTTAATACCTACCTCTAGCTAGTAAGTTACAGATAGCAAACTTGTGGAAAGTTCTCAGCTCCTCCCGCTTGTCATTTGATCTTTTCATGCAATTGTACTGTAGCTGGAAATCTTAGGAACCTGCCTGCTTTCTCCTCCTCTCTGCCTTTTCCCCCCATCAAATTTAAGCTTCATTTGCTAATTTAGATTTTTATTAGACCAACTCTTCTCTAAATATCTGAGATTGCTGTTCTCCAAATAAACACGTGTTTTCTTCAAAGTGCAATATAGAATTTCTTGGACTTAAAATTGTTCTCAATCTAATCGCTTCTGCAAAGCCTCATCCGCCTCTGGAATTTTTAATGAATGTGAAAGTTGAGCAAAACTAAAAATACCTCTCACTTCCTATAGATTAGCTTGTTTACTTTGAGATTGTCTTAAAATTCCTTCCCCAAGTTTCCTGGACTGGCCTTTCTACCTTTTGCCTGAGGTGAAAATTTACACGGAGCCTAGAAACTATGATGAGACTACGCAAAATTTAAAAATTAAAACCCCCAAATTTTTCATTTTTTTTTCAGATCATTCATTTTTCTAGGAGTGAGATAAAGAAGTGCCCAACCCTGACTGAGGCTGCCTGGGGGTGTGGTTTGGGGGTGTTACAGCTGGGGAGTGGGGCCTCTATGACCATGCATGACTTTATTTCTGGGCGCTTTTTGTGTCCAGTGTAATCTTTATTATATCTGCTCTTTGATGAGTTCATCATATGCCATGTTTCTTATGGGAAGGGAGGGTGGTCCTTTTAAGCAGAAATTTAAGAGTTAACAAACGTGGAATACTTGAGGAGGCTTGAAAAAATTGGTTCCTATAATCCTAATGGGCTGATAAAGGAACAGAAACAGTTGGAAGAGCTGTCGGCTGTTTAAGGCAACGTTAAGTAATGAGATCGATTGCTTTCTCAGTTTTATTTTTATTACAATGTTGATATGAAGAATGAAGCAAAATGTGGTACATTTTCCTGGTGAAAAGAAAGTGTGCAGAAAATATTTTTTTTTTAACTTTTTAAAGTATACTGGATGTACAGTGTTGAGTCAACTTCTGCTGTACAGCAGAGTGATCCAGCCATACATCCATAAACCTTCTTTTTCTCATATTATCTTCAGAAATCTTACACTCAGAAACTTAATAGCAAGTAAACATTTCGCAATGGAAGAGGTAAATATGAAAAAGGAGTTTCCACGGTCAATTTTTTTCCCCTCCACAAGTGATTCTGATCAGGAAGATTTATAATCAATAGTCTTTAAAGAGTTGGTCAGAATCTTGAAAAGCAATAAAGGCTTTTAACATTGGCGTTAAAGATTAATTGAGTATCCAAGGTTTCTTGTGCCTCGGGATTGCCTGTTTAAATAATGTAGGAGGGGAGTTCCCTGGTGGCACAGTGGCTAAGGACCTGGTGTCATCCGTGCTGCAGCTTAGGTCACGGCTGTGGCAAGAGTTCGATCCCTGGCCCTGAACCTTCGACAGCATGGCCTAAACAGACAAATGAATAAATAAATAGTAGAGGGGAAAGTTGCTCCTGGCTGCTTTGGCAGGACCGCCTTATGTGAGGAGTGTGTTTCAGTTTCCCAATTCATAGGCAGGGAATGGGATTGACGACATTTTTGTAGACCTCCTCAAGGAAGGATTTTCCTTTCTTAAAGCAGGGGAAAGCTGTCACTTAATAGTGGCCATCACTCTCCCCTCCCCAGAGCCCGTGCAGCCACCACCCCCTGCAACGAATACAGCAGACCTTCCCGTGTGATGGATTCTATTCACATGACATATTGTCGCCTTTCCTGAAGTCTTTCCCTCACGTCCCGTTAGCAGTAACTCCATCTTCCAACTAGAAAGTAAGTCATTGGACGCCGTGATGATGAAAGAGGTGTCCCCTTCCCCACAGTGTGCCAGCACCAACGACACAAAAACCTTTTTGAATTAGGAAAATACCTTCCCTTTTTCCCCCCTAACTCATACGTATTATTAAGACTAAATGCAGAGTAACGTGAGGAATGGGCAACAGTATTCTTTGTCTCCCAAGTACACGGGGACAGAAGAATCCTCCAACATTCACGCAAGTTCTAGATTATTGGCAGCGCACTTACGCATCTCATTGTACAAGATGGAAAAAAATACCCACCCCCAAGGCTGCAGACTGGTTGTCAGGGGACATGTGCGACGTGAAATGGACACCCTCACAGCTCTGGCCCAGGTACTGCCACATGCTGAATGCCCACTCTGAGTGGTTGGTATCATTATTCTCCACAATCATCCTGCCAAAAGTGATGGTTTAACCTCCTTTTGATCAGGAAAACGCCATTGCTCTCGGTGTTTTCACAACTGCAGGGTGGCTCGTAAAGGATCTCTTTCTCACACGGAAGATGCTGATGTTGGGTCTGTGGGGCCCACGTGTGTGCTAGGATGTTCAGGTCAAGGCCGGGGCCGATGCTGCCCCTCACCTCGGGCTCCTGTACAGGGTTTTGCTTCTCTGGGTTTTAGCCCCAGTTACACATCTCTCTTTGGAGGTGTCCTGGGTGATGAGCCTTGGAACAAGGAGCGTGGGTTGGGTGTGTAGCATATAACGGATGGATTTAGAATGTGGAGAATTCCTGGAAAAATTCCAGGACAGTTCTGCAAATCGTGGGGGAAAGTTAACCAGTTCCAGATGTCACAGCAAGCCGTCCTGATGTGTGTGGGGATTGGAGAGCCCTGGTTATACTACGCTGAAAAAAAATCAGTGTCATAGCTGTTTGCAACATTGTACTGTTTCTCTGGCAGACCCAGCTACGTTTGGATAAAAACATTAACATTTTGTAATCTATCATATTCCTTAAAAGTTTTCTTTTTTCTTTTAAACCTCTAAAGGAAAAGAAAACAAATCATGCTATTATCGTGTAATCTCGAAGTATTTGGAAGAGTGAGAAAAGAAAGCCGATCTTGCAGCTTTTGGACCCACAAGTGGTTGTTGAGTTTTGTGGAGCTTGCGGGCAGGCTGTCTGCATGGGGAGCAGGATCCAGGACAGGACCTTGAACCTTTTGGGATCATGGATCCTTGGAGAGTGGGGAGGTGGGGGACTGTATTTTCACAAGGAAAATGTATATTCGCCCATACACATGACAGATCTCTTATGATTGATATTATAAATTGGGATTAACTGGACATTTATCTGCAGATAACATAGTTTAGTAGATAACTTCTACGTGGAAAAAGCTTTGACAGGTCTCTGCCAAAGTAGGATTTCTATCCATGAAATGTCCAAGTTTTGGTTCTTTTGACATCACGAAAGATATAACTATTCATTTGTTCTCGCATGTATTTGATTTCATTAATATTCTGTAGTGTTTTTTTTGTTTTGTTTTGTTTTGTTTTAGCCTGGAAAGGGCTTGTTAAGCTGTTTAATATATTCAGCAACTCAGATTATTCCTGTTAAAGATAAAAGTTTTCCTGTAATATCGTAACTGAGGATAGTTTGCTTTTAAAAATGAAATTACAGTGACAGAAAGTATGTACTGCCAGCTGTTGCTTTTCTTCTCTGTTTCACTCTCCATACTTTTTCTTTACGGAGACTTTTCATTTGTCTTAAAAAAAAAAAAAACCATAAAGACCAATAAAATGCTTACTCAGGGCCTTTGCTGTGAGGAGACAACTTCAGAAGCTGCACTGTCACTTCATCCTTTATCCTTCCTGCATCTCTGAAGCTACACGTTCACCCTTAAAGACCTTCCTTCTAGAGCACGTGCAGAAAAATTAAGGGCGTGAAAGCACTTTCCATGTCATCTTTAAATCTTTTTTTTTAATTTTCCAAGTAATGTTTCCAACAGATAGACCCTCTCTCCCAAAAGCAAATGATTAGAATATTCTCCCAGAAAGAGGGAAGAGAGGAGTTCCCGACCTGGCTCAGTGGAAACGAATCTGACTAGCATCCACGAAGACGCAGGTTCGATCCCTGGCCTCACTCAGTGGGTTAAGGATCCAGCATTACCGTGAGCTGTGGTGTAGGTCGAAGATGCGCCTCGGATCTGATGTTGCTGTGGCTCTGGTGTAGGCCAGTGGCTACAGCTTCAATTCAGGCCCTAGCCTGGGAACCTCCATATGCTGAGGGTGCAGCCCTAAAGGGACAAAAAAAAGGGGGGGGGGAGAAATATTTGGTTTCTATGCTGAGGTTTATTTTTACTTATTTATTTATGCTTTTTTTTTTTTTTTTTTTTTTTTTTTTTAAGGGCTGTACCCGAGGCATATGGAAGTTCCTAGGGTAGGGGTCCATTCAGAGCTATAGCTGCCAGACTACACCACAGCCACAGCAATGCGGGATCCATCCGCGTCTGCCACCTACACCACAGCTCATGGCAACGCTGGAATCTTAACTCACAGAGGAAGCCCAGGGATGGAACCCGCATCCTCATGGATGATAGATTCGTTTGCGCTGTGCCACAGTGGTAACTCCAATGCTGAAATTTATTTATGAAGCAAGGCTTGCATGATGTTGCTTCCAGTCCTGGTTGTGAGTAGAAAACATGTTGACACAAAGCAAGGACCAGGTAAGACCGGGTTTGGGGAGCTGCTGATGGGTATGAGGACCGTTGTGTTGTAGTCTTTTCTCGCCCTTTGAAGTGTCCGTGGGGTGGGGAGAGGACCAGCGACAAGCAGGACTGCATCAGGATGAACGTATCTGCCGGTCCTGCCTCCTAGAGCCTTTCCCAGCCGACACCGTGACCGACTCCCTTTCCCAGCCTTTTGGCCAACTTTGATGCCTGGTGAGAGTGTGGAGTTTCTAGCTGAACAATTTTCTAGCCTCAGTGACTGTGAGTACCACGCTTGGACTTTACGTATGAGAGATTTGGGGGATGAACAGCAGCCTTCTGCAAAATGGCTGGATAATTCAGAGCCTCGCATGAGTGACCATCATACACTGTGTCAGAAAGGCCCACCCTAAAACCAGTTATTTTGTGGAAGGACTTTCTGGGAAGCAAGAAAGTGTATCTCCCAATCAGTGATGCTTAAATGAGAAAGCTTTTTGACGTGCCTCTTCCCATCGCTTGGGAAGGCATGTGCAAATTCCCGGGCCAGGGATCGAACCCAAGCCATGGCAGTGACAATACCAATTCCTTAATCTGCTGAGCCACTGGGGAACTCCTCCTCTTCCAATCTAATTGGACAAATCGGAGGCAGAAAATAATTCCAGAAGGAACTGATGTGTCAGACTCGAGCAGAGGAGGTTCTGAAGTCATGTAAAAGTGAAAGTCTTAGCGACCTGCTGGTAATTGTGGGTTGTGACTGGATTGTGTCCTGCCAAGTCCAAACAGGCAAACACTGGACTGTCTTTCTGGGAAGGCCTCTCCACCATTGTCATCTGCCTCCTGGCACCAGCTGCCATGGTCCCTCTTCTCTGCCACCCCTTGTCTTTTGGCTGTTCTTCTATGCATTTAACAGCCACCTTCTTTGCTCACCAAGCCAAGATCTTTCAACTCCCTCGGAACCTGCATACAGACAGCACACAGAAGCACCTTTGAAAAGCGCTCTGCTAACCGGTAACTGGAACATGCGTGGGAAGGATCCTGGTCTGAGCTGAGAGGTTCTGCCTTCAGCCAGAACCTGGGAAACACGGGGGTGATTTTGCTGTGCTGTGTACAGTTGGGATGGGACAGCAGGGCGGGTGAGAAAGGGAGTCCCATCCAGAAAGAAGGGCTTGACCACATTTGACTTTAGCTTGGTCCAAAATGGGGCAAAAAGATCTAATTTTTATATGGGGCGCAAACAAAAAGAGAACAGATAGGAAGCTATCTCAAAATGCCCATTTTCCTCTTGAACCGTTTATGTTGGGAGTCAGAGAGGTAAAAACAGGTGCCACATGGCATTCGACCTCATGGATTTTGAAAGAGCATCTCAACTTTACATATTAATGGGTTTCTGCAGCATCTTGTGCTCTGGAAGGTCTAGGAAAGTCTGGAGGCTTCCAGTTCTGGAGAGCTGAAGGCTGCTCAATACTGCCCTCTTCTGATCAAAAACTCCTCCCCAGATTTGGACAATGATTTTATACACGTGCATGTGAGCATGAAAAATTGGACCCGGAGTTCTCTAGCAGTTAAGGATCCTGCATTTTCACCTCTGTGGCTTGAGTCAGTGCTGTGGCAAGGCTTTGATTCCTGGCCTGGTAACTTCTTCATACCACAGGCACCACCAAAACAGGGAAAATTTTGGACCAACAATAGTAGTCTAAAAACAAGGTGACAGAAAACTAAATTATGCAGCCACTATGTCATAGTTTTTGTTTTGTTTGTTTTAGGACCACACCAGTGGCACATGGAGGTTCCCAGGCTAGGGTTCAAATCGGAGCTGCAGCCACCAGCCTACACCAAGGCAATGCTGGATCCTTAACCCACTGAGCAAGGCCAGGGATTGAACCTATGTCCTCATGGATACTAGGCAGGTTCGTTTCCTCTGAGCCACGATGGGAACTCCCACTTTCTCATAGTTTTGAATAGCAAATAATTTATCCAGAGGAAAGTACTCACAGGTATTAATAGCGATTATCTCTGGATATTGTCTTTACGGATGTTATTCCCAATTTTACGGTTTTCTTTGTCTTTTTTGGGGGGAGCGGGGCCTCACCCTCTGGCTGTGGAAGTTCCTGGACCAGGGATGGAACCCAAGCCTCAGCAATAACCCCAGCTGCTTCAGTGACAATGCTGGATCCTTCACCCGCTGCACCATAAGAGAACTCCTTCCGCATTTTTTTATCTTCTACGATTCATATAGATTCCTGTTGGAATTGGTAAAAAGCTATTAAAAATAAGTATTTCTGTTCTGAGGGAAACAATGAAGCAGAAAGAAAAGACATTAGGGAGTTCCTGTCGTGGCACAGTGGAAGCAATCCAACCAGGAACCATGAGGTTATAGGTTTGACCCCGGGCTTCACTCGGTGGGTTAAGGATCCAGTGTTGTCTTGACCTGTGGTGTAGGTTGCAGATGCAGCTCGATCTAGCTTTGCTGTGGCTGTGGTGTAGGCCGGCAGCTACAGCTCCGATTCCACCCCTAGCCTGGGAACCTCCATATGCTGCGGGTACAGCCCTACAAAGACAAAAAAAAACCTTTTTTTTATTGAAGATTAGTTGATGTACAATATCATGTAAATTGCAGGTATACTCAGGTGACCTTTTGAATCATTATCTGTGAGTGGGTGGGTAAGATATGTGTTCTTTCTTTTTTTAAAAAAAGCATGACTGTAACCGTGAAAAAACTACTTTTTACACTTAAGTAGAATTCAGATTGCTCTCCACAGCAGACATGTAGCAATTTTTCTAAGTGCGGGAGTTGACATGTCTACTTTTTCTTGTCATGAGTGGCATTTACAAATTATAAAAGATTATAATGATGTATGGAGAATAAGAATTTTAATGCTTTGAAAGTACGTGGAAGGAATTCCCATTGTGACTCAGGGGGTTAAGAACCCAACTAGTATCCATGAGGATGTGGGTTCAACCCCTGGACTCACTCAGTGGGTTAAGGGTATGGGATTGCCCTGAGCTGTGGTGTAGGTCACAGACTCAGCTCAGATCTGGCGTTACTGTGGCTGTGGGGTAGGCTAGCCCCTGCAGCTCCGATTAGACCCCTAGCCTGGGAACCTCCATATGCCATGGGTGCGGCCCTAAAGAGGAAAAAAAAAAAAAAAAGTGCCTGGAGTTTATTTTTCTTTTAAAAAGACTAACTTTGTGTTTACCATTAAAAAATACTTTCTTGGAGCAGTTTTAAGTTCAGAGAAAGAATGAGTGGAAAGTACAGAGAGTTTCTATACACTCCCTACCCCCCCACACGCACAGCCTCTCCCACTGTCCACATTCCACCCCAAGTCGTCCATCTGTTACCATCGATACACCTGCCTTGGCATCATTGCTACCCAAAGTCCATGGTTTCCGTTAGGCTTCACTTGTATTATTGCACATTCTGTGAGTTTGAACAAATGTATAATGATATGTATCTACCATCGGTGTTTCATGCAGAGTAGTTTCCTAAAAAAGAAAAATCTGTCCTACAACAAATCCTGTGCCCTGCCTCTTCTTCCCTTCCTCCTCCCCACTTCTGACAACACAGGCTTTTTTTTTTTTTTTTTTTTTTTGGCTTTTTGCTATTTCTTGGGCCGCTCCCGCGGCATATGGAGGTTCCCAGGCTAGGGGTCGAATCGGAGCTGTAGCCACTGGCCTACGCCAGAGCCACAGCAACTCGGGATCCGAGCCGCATCTGCAACCTACACCACAGCTCACGGCAACGCCGGATCGTTAACCCACTGAGCAAGGGCAGGGACCGAACCTGCAACCTCATGGTTCCTAGTCGGATTTGTTAACCACTGCACCACGACGGGAACTCCTTTTTTTTTTTTTTTTTTTTTTTTTTTTAATGGCCACACCTGCAGCACATGGAAGTTCCCAGGCTAGGGGTCAAATCGGAGCTGCACCTGAGACCTATCGGAGCTGCAACTTGCTGGAACAAACCCACATCCTCACAGACACTATGTTGGGTTCTTAACACACAATGGGAACCCCAACACGTCTTTTTTTTTTTTTTTTTCTTTTTTTCTTTTTAGGGCTGGACCCACGGCATATGGAAATTCCCAGCCTAGGGGTCAGTCGGAGCTACAGCTGCTGGCCACAGGCACAGCCACAGCAACACAGGATCCAAGTCTTGCCTGAGACCTACACCACAGCTCAGGCCAACGACAGATCCCCAGCCCACTGAGCAAAGCCAGGAATTGAACCCGTATCCTCATGGATACTAGTTGGATTTGTTTCCACTGAGCCACTGATCTTTTTTATTATCCCCACATTTTGCCTTTTCCAGAATACCATACAGTTGGAATCATACAGTATATACTACCTTCTCAGATCGGGTTCTTTCATTCAGTAATATGCATTTGGTGCTGAAGGATATTTTATTGCCTGTATGTACCATAGTCCATGTATCCACTCTCCTAATAAAGAACATCTTGGTTGCTTCCAAGTTTTTGCAGTTAGAACTAAAGCTGCTAGAAATGTCTCTGTGCAGGTTCTGTGTGGACATGTTTTCCACCCATACCCATGTGGGTATGAGTCAATACCAAGGATATTTGAGTCAATACCAAGGAGCATGATTGCTGGATCAAATGGTAAGAGAATATTCAGTTTTGCAAGAAACTGCCCCACTGTAGCTGTATCATTTTGTATTTCCCACATACAACCATTTTTTAATATCGATAGATAGATTGATTTAATGATTGACTGTCTTTTTAGGGCCACACCCACAGCATATGGAAGTTCCCAGACTAGGGGTTGAATCTGAGATGTAGCTGCCACCTACCCCATAGCCACAGCAACACAGGATCCGAGCCATGCCTGCGACCTGCACCACCGCTCACAGCAACGCCGGATCCTTAACCCACTGAGCAAGGCCAGGGATCGAACCTGCGCCCATGTGGATGCTATTCGGGTTCATTGCTGCTGAGCCACGAAGGGAACTCCCCCCGTATACAACCATTTTTGAAGTCAGTTTATTCCTCTGTAGACCGTTTGGAGGGACCAGGTGACCTCTGCCTTCCAGGTCTAAGGCTCTATGATTGGAAATGATAGCTTTGTAACGGGGACCTGCAGGAGGTCCCCAGTTCTTGTTCTAACACTCAGGAAATTAAAGCACTTGGAGCTAAACCAGCCCATTCACAGGTGCCTGCTGTGCCCTGGGCCACTATAAGGCAATTCCCCCAACGTGCGGCAGCTCCGGGGGCCTGGGATTGACCTTGGGCCACAGCAGCAATCCGAGTTCCTATCGTTAAGGCCGGATCCTTAACCATTGCCGCACAAGACAACTCCCAAGGTGGGTTTTAAATCAACGACTAGATGGAATGTTGTGGGGATAAGAGAGATGCAGTTCAGGAACGCGGTGGCAGTGAGGTTTGGCTGGTTTTTCGGCCTGGAGTGTGCTTCCTTCGCTTGGAAGAGGGACCCCTGGCGGTGATGCTCCTGGCATCAGAGCTTTTCCTGGCTCGCGGTCCAGGCGGCTGCGCCCTCTGTGACGCGTGCGGCGGCCCCTAGGGGGCGCCCTTGTCAGCAGCGCGGCTAGGGGGGCGGCCGCCAGTCTCCATCCCGCGATGGGGCAGCGGGGAGAGGAAGGCTGGGCCTCCCGGGCCTCTGTCGGGCTGCCCCTGCCAGCCGGCGGCGCGCGCCATGCCCTGGTGGAGTAACCTCTGCTGTGAGTAGCGCGCGCCCCCCAGCGGCCGTTCGCCCCGAGGCCCGGCGGGCGGAACCGCCTGGAGCGCCCCGACGTGTCCTCTAGAGGGGTGTGTGGGTTTCCGTCCTTCCTCCTTGCCCTTGCTTGGATCGGACTCGGGCACAGGAGCACGCTGGCTGCAGAGCCACCCTCTGGTTTGCTGAGGCTCCCCTGGGGCCCGTGCAGCATGGGCCCAGACCCTCCGGTCTCGGAGGGATCCTCTGCCCCCGCAAGGCTGCTTGTTGATTCTTGCCAGAAAGGGACCCACCTGGGAAGACGTTGTCTTGAAAGGGGGGTGGGATAGATTGTGTGGGGCGGGGTCACCTGGGAAGGTCTTTGCCCAGGGGGTCGGCGGGAGGCTAGGTTTTAGATGATGTAGGCCTCAGAAAACCACAAGGATTTAGCCAAGGTCAGAAAGTTACTCCCATTGGGGAGCCCGGGGGCAGGCGAGCAAACGGGGTGGGGACGGGGTCGGGTGGGGAGGGGGCGGGAATGCAGAACAGGATGAAGCGGCCCTTGCTACGCGGGCCCCATCACGAAAGCACGTAGTCAGGTGATGGGAAATCTGAGAAGTAGAATCTGGGCTTCCCTGCCTCCTGTTCCCAGCTGAGACGGGAGCCACAAGGTCGCACGTGGTTTGAGGCAAGTTACGTACCTCTACAGCCTAAGTGTGCAAAACTGGCTTATAAGTTAGAATGTCATTTTTAAATGGCCTTGACTGCCAGGCTAGATCGTTTAGAAGACTGTTCTTTAGGTGCTGGAGCCATTAGGGATGTTTGACAACTAGCTTCCTGATGGGGTCAGAGGGGTATTTTAGGAAGCAGGACCTCTCCATAAGGTTCTTAGAGGTCCGGCTGGTGCAGAAGGCAAGTGGAGATCAGGGCGGAGTGGGGTTTGTCCAGCCTTAGACACGAAGCACAGAGGTGCCACCCCGGCCAGCAGAGCCCTGCCCCCTCCGGAAGATTGTTGTGACAGTAGCAGCTCCGAAGGATTACGTAGGTCAGAAAGAGGCCGCAGACCATCTGACCGGTTTGGATTTAAAATGTTCCTGCGATCCTAAATTCTTGGTAATGGGTTCAGCCATAGAGCACTACAAAGCAGTCATCTGAGTATTGCTAAGCTGTAGCAGAACCATCAATGGCTATTTTGTTCTGCCAGTTGGCAGCTGCTCATCTTTGTTTCCTGAGTTTGGCCTGTAAACATTCCAGTCACCCCAGAGTTTTTAAAAAGTGTTTCACATCGAAGCACAGATTTTGGAGCATGGAGAGAAAATAGCGTGTATAACACCTGCTTTCTCCCACTATGTTAGCAAAATGTCTCTGCATTTTCTAGTGGTTTCTAGAGAAGTTAATTTATGGGTATTTTTACTTCAGGCTTGCTGGCAGGAAATTTAATTTATATATGTGTGCATTACTAGTAAAAGTTTAGTTGAATAGAGTTATTATTGGGGCTTGACTTTTTTCTCTAGTGTATTTCCAATGATATCATCTACCATTTTTTTAAAAAAGGTCACATCTATTGCCATGCATTAGAAGTGTTTATGGAAAGTTCTCTCATGAGTATGCCTTTATAACTGGGAAAACTTGTATGAAGTAGTTCGTAGAAATGCACTTTAAGAAGTGTTTAGATTTAACAATATAAGCTAGTTTAAAATAGGAACAAATGGAAACTTGTAGCATTTTCTTCTTATTTCAGGATTTATACATACTTTTAAGATACTTTAAAAAAAATAATGGGGAGAAAAAATAAAAAATAATGGGGAGAGAGTGTCCCCAAAAAACTCTAACTGGAATATCAGGGTTGAATATTCTGGACAAATCTAATCACATGTGTTTGGATTTTTCTTTCTCTTGGGATATTTGCCTCTGTTAATGTGGGTCATAACTTTTCCTTTATTGTTTAGAAAGTCTAAAGTTGGTCACAAATGTATATTTCAAAGTCTTTTTTTTTTTTTTTTTGGAGTTCCCATCGTGACATGATGGAAACGAATCCGACTAAGAACCATGAGGTTGAGGGTTCGATCCCTGGCCTCGCTCAGCAGATTAAGGAATCCGGCATTGCCGTGAGCTGTGCTGTAGGTCACAGACTTGGCTCAGATGATCTGGTATTGCTGTGGCCGGAAGCTGTAACTCTGATTTGACCCCTAGCCTGGGAACTTCCATATGCCACAGGTGCGGCTCTCAAAAACCAAAAAAAAAAAAAAAAAAAAAAAAAAGGAAAAAAAAGAAATGCCAAGTTATTTTTTTAATCACCTGGGGAGTTTTTCCCCCAAATTAATTTATTTATGAAAAAAAAGTTAAGATATGAAAAAGTTGAAAGAATTCCGTGGCGAATGTTATATATGTGTATTTATTCAGATTCTATAATTAACATTTTACCATATCGCGTGTCCCACCAACCACCCATCCATTCATGAGTGCATGCGTATTATGTCGTTTTTATGCACTTCAAAGTAAGTTACAGATATCAGTATGTTTCAGCCCTAAATACTTCAGCATGCACATATTAACCAGATTTGTTAAAGTGATTTTTTTTTTTTTTAATGGAAAAGGGAAAAGTACCCTGTAAGAAGGAGTACTTCGAAGTAATAGAATTGCTTTTTCTTCAGATCTCCTCTATCTAAAGTGTTCAGGTCAATTTTGTTTTTCTTTCCTTTTCCCTTTTTTTTTCTTTTTTTTTTTTTTTTTTTTTTTGGTGGCACCCATGGTACATGGAAGTTTCCAGGCCAGGGATTGAATCTGAGCCGCAGCTGTGACCCAGGTCAAAGCTTTGGCAATACCAGATCCTTAGCCTGCTGCACCACCATGGGAACTCAGTATTTTTATCTCTTTAAAATGCTATTGTAGATGTTGACCTCAGTTAGAAAAAAAGGAGAAGTGGCTGATTGCCAAAACTCTTACAGAGACAGCTATGGCACTGTCACCAGACCAAGGTCCTGCCCGCCACTGCAGCTCGTGGGTAGGGCCAGAACACCTCCTCCATATCCTTCCTGCCTCTCTGTAGCAGCGGAGGCCCAGATGATCACAGGTTTTACCTGCGAATATTAAAAAGCTGGTGATGTTAGACTAGAGAAAGCTGGAGAAAAAGGACTTTAGGCTAACTCAGAGCAAGATACAAGGCATGTTCAAACAAGGCTCTGCATGCAGGCTCTGGGCTTCCCTTGGGTCGTACTTTGGACAGTTTTTCAGTGAACTTTCCAGGCTTCAGTTTCAAAATGAAGCCCAGTGTACAATGGAAATTTGTAGTCACAGGTTTCTAATATTTCACATAAAGAATAAACTTATTTTCAGGTGGAAATAAGGTTATATAAACTGGAGGAACTTACGGATTTGGAGATACATATTGTTTCTGTATTTCCAAGTATTTCTCTCTTTTTTGTCCTTTTTTTTTTTTTTTTAGGGCCACACTCAAGGGATATGGAGGTTCCCAGGCTAGGGGTTGAATTGGAGCTGTAGCCGCCAGTCTACACCACAGCCACAGCGACAGCAACTGGGGATCTGAGCCATGTCTGCGACCTATACCACAGCTTACGGTGACACTGGATCCTTAACCCACTGAGCAAGGCCAGGGATTGAACCTGTGTCTTCATGGATACTGGTCAGATTTGTTTCTGCTGAGCCAAGATGGGAACTCCTCCAACTATTTCTTGCAAATATTTCTTGCTATGTTCTAAGCATTGGTAGGGAAAATGGGGTATAATTATTAAGGTTCATTTTTTGCAATAGGCATTAAGTATATTATTAGAACTTTATTAGGGCCTTTTTGTGTGTCACTTTCAATTGATTTTTTTGTTTATCACAGAAAGCAATACTAATTAGAAAATCAGAAATTCAAATGAGAGAGGTTTTTAAACCAAAACAAGGTCATGGTGTATTGTTTGGTAATCTGCTTTTCTTCAGCCAAAAATTCTACCCTTTCATTTCATTCCACTTTTCTCAGTAAAAATTCATCTCATCTCATCTAATCTCAAATCATAAATCATTTCAAGAAGACCCCAAAATGTCATTGCGCTGGTTTGCCCTCATGAATATGCAACCCGGGACCATTCCTGGCATCTCTGGTTGTTTTGTTTCTTCAATTTTTTTTTTTTTTAATTTAGCATAGAATCTCGCCCTTGATTAAATCGTATTGACTTGCTTCTTTAACCCCCAACAATTTGAAAAGTTCAAACCTACAGAAAAATATAATGAACAGCTGTATACACTTGACCTAATTCAACATTATTGATATTTTACCACATTCTCTCTCCTCTCCCCTCCACCCCCCCATTCTCTCTCCTTAAACTGAAAGTTACCTGTACACAACCCATTTGTGCTTCTGTTTGATTTTTGTCCTTTGCGGCATTGCTAGATCAGACCAGGCTAGTTATTTTATAGACTGTTCTTCAGTGTGCACTGTTATCTGTTTGCACACAATTCAATTCTGTTAAACATTTTTGTCAAGAGTCCTGTGTAGGTGATTTAGGGAACTTTTCAGTCCCTCACTCAGGAAGCGCGATGACAGCTTTGTCACATTATTGGAGATGTCACTTCTGATCACTTGGTTAAGGTGGTACCTGGCAGGTTTCTCCATTGAGGAGGAAGCTGTTCCTTTTGAAATGAAGTCATCTGCGTACTGATGCTTTAAACCTGTAGGTGTGCTGGCAATCTCATCCCACAGTTTTAGCATCTCTTGATCCTTGACTGAGTTGTTAGAATGACCTTAGTAAATGTGATTTTTGTTAAGTCTATCGATAAACAGCCAGCTAGGCTTTCCCAAACAAGGCAACTGCGTAAGCTATAGCCAGTCAAATAATTTACGTGCTTTGCTTCCAAGTCTTGCCCGTAAAAAACTTCCTCTACCTCCTGTCTTTGTTTGTTTGTTTCCAAATGGCTAGTTCCAAACGCATTCAGTTATGCCCACATTCAAAAGGGTAACCAGGCTGCCCAGGAAACAGTGTGGCATTTATTTTACATAATGAGAAATTATTTTTATTTTTCTAAGCAAGTGACAAAGTCAGGTTCAATTGGCCCTACAGATGAAGTGAACTAAAACACAGCTTTCCCCTCCCCAAATTAACTGCAAGAGAAAACCTGCTTCTATTAGAATTTCATTTAAGTGAATTGTTTGATGAATGATACAAATACATTTAGAGATAATGGGGCTTTCAAGGCGGAACAGCTATTTACCTTGGCTTGGGAAGAGCCTGAAAAACTGCCTATGAAAGAAAGAACTGTTTTTTCTTAACTCTTGTCCTCAGTAAATAATACATGAATCTTGATGCGGTAGAACCTTCAATTTGAAAGAGAATACCTTTTTTCATAAGGAAATATTCCCTGCTCCTGTTTACTATTTTAGTATCACTTTTTTAAAAAATTGAAATATAGGTGATTTACAGTGTTGTGTTAGAAGTGTCACTCTTGGTTCATAGATTCTATTTTTATTCAATGTATTATAACCCATCTCTGTCGTTGTTCTTTTTTATGCCTCAAAGCTTGGCCAGCAGGAGCCCTTTTAAGCTGGCTCCTGTGTCCTTTTGATATGCACACCCCCCCACCCCACCCCCGCAGCACTGGAGCACCCTCTTTTGTCACAATAAGATGGTCTTTGTATTTTCCCTGACCCAGCCCAGAATTTCCCCAGGAAGCACTGGCCCTTGGGACTTGTTGAAGAGACCAGGTAGATATTACATAGAATGCTTTTCTCTTATATTTGTCTAGGTACTGATTTAGCTTCATTTCTCCAACCCTGTATTTCCTATAAAGTGGAAGTGATCTCTGAAGCTTGATGGATTCCTTTTTTCTTTTTTTTTGGTCTTTTCTTAGGGCTGCCCCCCCAGCATATGGAGGTTCTCAGGCTAGGGGTCAAATTTGAGCTCTAGCTGCCAGCCTACACCACAGCCACAGCAACGCAGGATCCAAGCCACATCCGCGACCTACACCACAGCTTGAGGCAACACAGGATCCTTAACCCACCGAGCGGGACCAGGGATCCAACCGGAGTCCTCATGGATACTAGTTGATTTTGTTACCACTAAGCCACAGTGGGAACTCCTGAATTTTTAAAGGTCATTTGAAAGCTGCCCAATCTATTGAGATTTGCAGAGTGGTAAGACCCTTACCTGATTTGGGGATTGTCTGATGTGCAAGAAAGTATTCATTGGCTGTGGTTTTTTAAATATTTAATTCCTTGAATTAATAATCCTTTTCCCCCTTTCTGTCTTCCACCTCTCTCTCTCTGTTAATAGTTGGACAAAGAGAGTCTGAAGATGTGAGTGAAAAAGAGTCAGACAAGGAGATGGCTGCTAGCTCAGCGGTGGTTCAAGACAACGCCAAGGATGGGCAGGAGGAAATGCCTGAGGTGGTCGAGCAGCTCCCAGCATCAGAGAGCAGTTTGGATGAGCTGACACAGGCCGCGGAGCCCCAGGCCAACGACGTGGGCTTTAAGAAGGTGTTTAAGTTTGTCGGCTTCAAATTCACCGTGAAAAAGGATAAGACCGAGAAGTCTGACACGGTGCAGCTCCTCACCGTCAAGAAGGATGAAGGAGAAGGGGCAGGAGAGTCCGACGGCGCTGGGGACCACCCGGAGCCCGGCCAGGAGATGGGGGACGCGACCCCCAAGGAAAGTGAACTGAAACAGTCCACCGAGAAACCCGAAGAGACGCCCAGACGGGAGCAGAGTCGCACGGAGATCTCCCAGTCTGTCCAAGCCGCCGAGGAAGGCAAAGAAGACGGAGAAGAAAAGCAAGAGAAGGAACCCACCAAATCTCCGGACTCTCCCACCAGTCCAGTGGCCAGCGAAACCGCATCGCCCTTCAAAAAATTCTTCACCCAAGGCTGGGCCGGCTGGCGCAAAAAGACCAGTTTCAGGAAGCCGAGGGAGGACGAGCTGGAGGCTTCCGAGAAGAAAAAGGAACAAGAGCCAGAAAAAGCAGATGCAGAAGAAACGGAGACGACCCAAGAGCCCTCCGAGCTGCCACCCCCGGCGGAGGCCACCGAGAGCGCCCCGGAGGCCAGGCTGTCGGCGGAGTATGAGAAAGTGGAGCTGCCCCCGGAAGAGCAAGTCCAGGCGCCTCCCGCAGAGAAGCCCGCCCCTTTAGCAACAGAAATATTTGATGACAAAGTAGAGATCGTCGCGGAAGTCCACGTGAGCACGGTAGAGAGGGACGCCGAGGAGCCAAAAGCCGAGGAAGAAGAACCAGGAGAGGCCGCGTCACCTGAAAAACCCACGGACACCAGTGCTGACCTGCCGGAGGCAGACGAGCCCGCGGAGGAGCTGCTGGAGGCGGAGGAAGATGCTGCCGCCGCAGGGGCCCCGGCCGCCGCGGGGAAAGCGCCGCCCACACCCCCCGAGGGCGTTGTAACCGAGGCGGAGGTGCTGTCCTCGCAGGAGAGAATTAAGGTGCAAGGAAGCCCTTTAAAAAAACTGTTCACAAGCACTGGCTTAAAAAAGCTTTCTGGAAAGAAACAGAAAGGGAAAAGAGGAGGAGGAGATGACGAGTCCGGGGAGCAGCATCCAGCCTCTGCAGAGTCTCCCGACAGCCCCGACGAAGCGAAGGGTGAGAGCTCGGCCTCGTCCCCGGAAGAACCGGAGGAGATCACGTGTCTGGAGAAAGGCGTAGCCGAGGCCCCCCAGGACGCGGAGACAGAGGAAGGGACCACTTCTGATGGAGAGAAAAAGAGGGAAGGTGTGACCCCCTGGGCATCTTTCAAAAAGATGGTGACGCCCAAGAAACGGGTGAGAAGGCTTTCTGAAAGTGATAAGGAGGACGAATTGGACAAGGTCAAGAGCGCCACCCTGTCTTCCACGGAGAGCGCAGCCTCCGAAATGCAGGAAGAGGCGAAAGGAAACGGAGAGGAGCCGAAGCCCGAAGAGCCCAAGCGCAAGGTTGACACCTCCGTGTCCTGGGAAGCTTTAATTTGTGTGGGGTCATCCAAGAAAAGAGCAAGAAAAGCATCCTCTTCCGATGAGGAAGGGGGGCCGAGACCCCCTGGAGGTGACAGCCAAAAGCCTGAGGAAGCCGGGAGAGAGAAGGACACGGGCTCAGAGGCGCCCCCTGCTGGTTCCCAAGACCACGATCAGGCGCCCGGAAGCTCCTCACCCGAGCAGGCGGGCAGCCCCACCGAAGGGGAGGGCGTCTCCACCTGGGAGTCCTTTAAACGATTAGTCACCGCAAGAAAAAAATCGAAGTCAAAAATGGAAGAGAAAGGCGAAGACTCTGTAGCTGGCTCTGGTGTAGAACATTCAGCATCAGATGCTGAGCCGGGAAAAGAAGAGTCTTGGGTTTCAATCAGGAAGTTTATTCCCGGGCGAAGGAAGAAAAGGTCCGACGGGAAACAAGAACAAGCCGCGACCGAGGATACAGGGCCATCGGAGGTCAACGAGGACGATTCTGACGTCCCGGCCGTGGTACCTCTAGCCGAGTACGATGCCGTGGAAAGGGAGAAAACCGAGGCGCAGCAAGCCCAGAAGAGCGAGGAGGGGCCTGAGCAAAAGGTGGCTGTGGATGTGTCAGAGGAGCTCAGTCGGAGCCTGGTTCACACGGTGACCGTGACTGTCGTGGAGGGAACAAGGGCCATGAGCAGCGCAGAGGAAAGGGCGCCTTCTTGGATCTCTGCTTCCGTGACCGAACCTCTTGAACCAGAAGACGACGAAGCCAAACCATCCACTGGGGAGATGCTTGAAAGTGAAGTCGGCACGGAGGAAACCCCACCCGTCGCCAAAACGCTGCCAGAGAGCGGGGAGGCTGGCGAGGACACAATGGTCAGTGAAGTGGAACCAGCCTCCGAAGCGGTGACAGCTGCAGAAACGTCGGAGGCGCTTCCTGCGGAGGAAGCCACGGAAGCCTCTGGAGCGGAGGAGACCACAGACATGGTCTCCGCTGTTTCCCAGCTGACTGAGTCGCCAGACACCACGGAGGAGGCGACCCCGGTTCAGGAGGTAGAGGGCGGCGAGCCAGACGTGGAAGACCAGGAGAGGCGGACCCAAGAGGTGCTGCGGGCGGTTGCAGAAAAAGTGAGAGAAGAATCACAGCTGCCCGACACCAGAGAGCTGGACAGCACCATCCAGACCACCCAGGAAGGACAAGCAAGAATCCTGGAGAAGCTGGAAGAAGCAGAAGAGGAGTCTCACGCACTCGATCTGAAGGAAGTGACGGACAGAGCGTCAGAAGCACTCGTACAAGAAACTAAACCCGAGCCACAAGGGAAGGAGATTGTCCAGGCCACCCCAGAAAGCTCGGAACCAGTTCCTCCAGGCACAGAGAGCGCAGAGTCCCGTGAGCTTACAACCACTTGTCAAGCTGAAACTGCAGCTGGGGTAAAATCAGAGACTGTGCCAGGACAGGCCATGGCTCCTGACTCAGCTGAAACCCTCACAGACAGTGAGACCAATGGAAGCACCCCAGTAGCAGAGTTTGAAGCTCCAACTCTAATCCAGCAGGACAAAATCATGGAAATCCACGAAGATGCTGCGGTTGCATCTGGTCCCACATCCCAGGTCACAGAAGGCGAGGCCGTTCCTGCCCTCAAAGAGATGCCTCCAGCACCTTCCCATTTTCAATGCCAGGAAGAAAAGGGTGCAGAAGTGGAAGAGATTCTGGAACATACGGAGAAAGAAGTAACCATGGAGTCTGTACCCATCCTTTCAAAGACTGAGGGGGTTCAAGAGGGCAGCCAATGTGCCGATGAGGAGGCCAGAGAAGAACCACTGGTCGAAGGACTTGCCATGTCTGCGGACACGGAAATCACCATCGGTCCAAAAAAGATAACTGAAGTTTCCCTCGAGGATGAAGTTACCCAAAAAGCTGAATTTCAAAGGGATGATACTATGGAACTCCACAGTCCTACCAAGTCTCTTCCAGCCCCAGTGGAGCAAGAGGTGGTAGTTCAAGTGGAAAGGGAGGAAATGGAAGCAGAGCCCACCCAAGTGAAGAAAGAGAAACTTGAGCTCAAACCACCTGTTACCGTAGGTGAAGAGCTCAGTCAGCAGCTGGTTCAGGCAGTTCACGTAACCGACATAGACGGGGAAAAGGAAGTTGTCAGTTTTGAAGAAAGTGCTTTGCTCGTTCACAAGGAAGCCACATGCACAGAAATTCATGTTCAAAGTGCTGAGGCATCTTTAGCTCTAACAGCAGCAGCAGTGGAGGAGAAGGTCTTAGGAGAAGCTATCAAGATTTTAGAAGCAGCTGAAACGCTGGAATCTGCAGGTGCACATTTCGTACCAGAAGAAAAATCCTCAGAAAAAGAGGAAGATGCTCCTGCTCAGCGGGGTGAAGATGTGGTGCCTACAGGGACTGAGTCTCAGGCAGAATCAGTGCCGGTGATAGCAGCTGTTACTCCTGAAAAAGGCATCAGCGCCGACCTGGAAGGAGATAAAACCACATCACAGAAACGGGAGTCAGATGCAGGCGAAGAGCAGGTTGATCTTTGGGAAGGCAGAGCGAGTGAAACAAGAGAGGAAGATTTAAAGGCTGAAAATGAGATTTTGAAACTTGAGACTGAGAGCTGCAGACTCGTGCAGAACGTAATTCAGACAGTTGTGGACCGGTTGGGAAGCACCGAAGACACGGCCACTGATTTCCAGACCCAGGCTCCACTGATGAAAACTGACAGCCAGGAAGCAGGGCAGAAAATTGAAAAAGAAGAAAGCCAATTTGAAGCCTCCACACCGGATGAAACACAAACAATTGCAGCCAAAGAGGAGTCTGGGCTGAGCACTAGGGAACACATGCATCCAGATATTTCCAAAGATGTGACCGAAGCATCAGAGAAGGTGGTGGCCACTCAGGTAGAAAGTTCCAGCGTAAACGACCAGCAGCTTGAAGAAGTAAATCTCCCATCGGAGGGAAAGAGAGAGACAGAGTCTGTGCCAGAAGATGATGGTGGTGCCCGGCTTGGAGAAAGAACAGAGAAGTTTGAATCCCAAGAAGGTGAAAAAGGTGATGCTACTGATGATCCCAGCAGCCAAACTTCAGCCCTAGAAGATGCTGAGGCCTCGGGAGGCTCAAGCAAAGAGTCCCCAGATACGCATGGACCCAGACTGCAAGAGAAGGGAGATGGCCAGGAAGTAGAATTTCAGGAAGAAAAAGTGCAGAGCGAGTCAGAAAAAGAGATCAGAACACAAACACAGGAGGAGACACAGAACAAAGAGAAGGAACCGGCAAAACCTGAACCCACAGAATCCTAAAACATCATGTAAGTAACTTCCTTTTCTTCTAAAGTTCTTTTCCCCTCTTTTCTGCCGTCTGATGGCAGATTTGTTCGAGGGAAGCAGGCATTCCACGAATGATGGCTTTATGCAGAACCTTCTGAGGAAATAAAATAACCTTCAGTCAGACTAGGAGATCCAGGTTAATTTCCTTTTGCTCATTGACCTGCTCTTCCGTTGAACCGGAGCTACAGCTGCCAGCCTACACTACAGCCACAGCAATGCCAGATCCAAGCTGTATCCGTGACCTACACCACAGCCCACGGCAATGCTGGATCTTTAACCCAATGATCAAGGCCAGGGATCGAGCCCGAATCCTCGTGGATAGTAGTCAGGCTCATTATTGCTGAGCCACAACAGGAACTTCCCACCTGCTCTTCAGTCTTATCATTAAAAGTAATGACTTCATTTTACCCCCAGTGTGACTGCTTTCGAAGAAAATAACGGGGCCCCTGTGTGTCTGCGATCGAGCATGGGGTTTGTGTGTGTGTTTGGCTCAAAGACATAAGAAATGTGTTTTGCTCACTCAGCACCACACCAGCTAGCTTATTGAATTTTTTTAATAACTAGAAGTCCAAAATAGGTTTGTATGCTACTGCTTGAAATTTAGCTTATAGCTCTATGGGGGAAAAATGGACTTCTTCCAGCAGCAGTAACAAGCTTTAAAAAAAAAAATTCCAGGAGTTCCCCTTGTGGTTCAGCGTTAATGAACCGGACTAGTATCCATGAGGACGTGGGTTTGATCCCTGGCCTCGCTCAATGAGTTAAAGGATCCAGTGTTGCCGTGAGCTGTGGTGTAGGTCGCAGACGTGGCACAGATCTGGCGTTGCTGTGGCTGTGGTGCAGGCCGGCAGCTGTAGCTCCAATTCGACTCCTAGCCTGGGACCTTCCATATGCTGCAGGTGTGGCCCTAAAAAGACAAAAAAAAAAAAAAAAAAGAAAGAAAAAATTCCAGTGCTTGTGATGAGCCTGGCAGTGGGTATGTTTAGGTAGCAAAGCACATTGTACTGTGCACCCCCCTCGCCTCACAGAGTTAAACTGGTTTTAGGGTCTGCACAGGCTGCAGCCCATGTTCACAACTCTCCCGTTGTTGACTAAATGTGGGAAGAGAAGGAGATTTTACTGACTTGGGATTCTGACTTCCTTCCGCAGTTACCCTTGTGTATTCGCAAGACCAGAATGTGAAGACACGTAGAAGAAAACGAACGCTGCTGACGAGACTCAAGACCCATCTTTCAGAACTTGGAGAACCGAAGCCCCTGCCCAGCAACTGCTCTCCTTGCTAAAGGCCCCCCGACAATCCTGAGGCGTCATCGGGAGCGATAGCCAGTTAACATTCCCTCTTTCCAACACCGCCCTCGAGTTTCCCCTCGGTACTTTATAATGTCTCTGATTTAAGGTCCTCAATTAGCCTGGAACTGGAGTTGGCAATACCTAGTTCTGCTTCTCAAACTGGAGTATCCTTCTTTATGTATTTATATGTATGTTTTAAGTAACCCTCCTTGTGTATCTATTGTATATTTTTTTTCTCTTGATGTTTAAGGAAATGGACAGTATAGTGCATTCCTTTTGTATCGCATAGTACACGACGGGGCATGCAGCCACGGTGAAGTTTCAGGAAGCTTTCTGTGTCAGTTACAACCTGTGAACACAGAGCTTCTTAGAAATAACATTCCTGATCAGAAGCTACCCTTCCTATTTTTAAAATTCACGAAGGATTAGGTCCGTGTTTATAATATCGCTCTGAAATTGGTCACTTTCCTATGATGGACCGTACGCCATAAAATAAGTGTTTTGGGGTGGGGGGAGTGCATACAGAATGTTCCATTGTTCCTAGGAAATTGTTTTTCTAGCCCCCACTGGAAGGAAGTTTTTTCAGTAGCAGATTAAATTGAAGTCTTCCTCCTAATTGTTATGGTTGTTTGGACAGATGAGTGTGCTTCATTTTGAGGCAATGTAGTGAAATGTTTTTCATGTTATCAAGAAAAGAATTGACTGTTTTCGAGTCTATCTTATATGCTGGACCACATTCACACACAGCATGAAATGAGTCAGGTTCTCTACAAATGGTATTTTGGTGGATGCTGGATTGTGTCTGTGCCATATTTGTGCCCACGCTTTTATGAACAATGTAGCATTATGTTCATTTGGAGAAATTGTGATTTGACAACTGATTTAAATAAAATATTTGCTTCACATAGATTTGCTGGATTTATTAGATAATAGGAAGCCTGGGATTCATGTTTAGTGCTTTCTAAAAGCAGAGAAGCTAGAACTTTCTAATGCAGTCTCTACCTGATGTCACCACTCTACACCGGCTTGAGCTGGCATTCAGGGGATGTCTTAGGCCCAGAGGCATCCTCTGAAATACATGCGGGAGGCTTTTCAGATTGAGGGTACTGGTACAATGCTACCATCTGGTGGTGCCTTCCTGAAAAAATCACTTTTCTTTGTTCATCTCTGTTAAGGGCAAATGTCTCTAGAAAGAAATTTTTAAGAGGCTTAGTAGTAAAAATGCCTTGTCTAACAAGTAATCTTGGAAACATTTTTAAAGGGTCCACATGATTTATGCACATGCAAATGCAAAGGATTTTGAGGATATGCATCATAAAGGATGCTGTCAGACAATTGCCACACAAAGAATAGCCCCCTACCTACAGCAAAGTTCCTTTTTCACCAGTAGAACTGGCCTGGTATATATGCTTCTTAAATTTGGCTAATGCTCACTACTCCAGTTTGAGAACTTAAATTCCAACTGCCAATTCAATTATTTTAAAGCATAACATCTTAGAAAAATTAGAATAATCTTTTAGCAGAAAGACAGTTTGCTGTTAAAACTGGAAAGCAGTTTCTCTTAAACCAACAAATCTGACTACAATAAAAAAAGGGGGTGGTCATATTTCATTGCCATAGCTGCAGCGTAGGTCCTAACTGCAGTTTAGATCTGATTCCTGGCTTGGGGAACTCCATATGCCGCAGGATGGCCAAAAAAGAAAAAAAAAATTGTCTGTATTAACAAGACCCCTCAGGATAACAGCATATGGCCTTATAGTTGAAACACAGATAATATCTTTTTAGGAGTGATTCTCCCATATAATAGTGCTTAACGACTAACCTTTACAATCCCCAAATTTAAAACTACTCTGATCTAAAGATGTTTGTTTCTTTTGCCAACTTGAGACTTTAAAAAACATCCAAGTGCTGGTGTCAGTTTTTCAAGGTCAGCTAAATATTGGAGATGATAGCCATGGTTAAGGACTTCAATATACTTCCAAATATTGACTACGAGGACAAGAAGAAAATTGTGCTATTTTGAACAGATGAAAGATTTGTGTGGTTCGAGGTAAACATTTGGGGGCAGTTAAATTCCATCCTACCACGTCATCCTTTTGTATTTGGTCTCTTCTGAACACAGGTGGTCAGGGCATTCTGGCCATCACAGTTGGTTTTGCAGTGGTCATTGCTTCCTGACTGCTCTCTAGATGTGCCCTGGATTTCTTCTGTACCAGCGCTGTGCCTGTGTCTGTTAAGCAACATTGTTTTATTAACGAGAGGAGATGCTGTTAACAGTAGCACGAAGTACAATTCTGTATTATAATTCTAAAGCTGCTGTTAATTTGTACAGTATATGGTAATCAAATGTACGCTGCAGAAGTTGGAGCAAGTGCCTACATTTTGCTATTTTTGGCATTACCTTGGAGCCATGTACAATAGAAGCAATGCAAGACTTGTAAACTCTTTGCCATTCCTTAAGGAATATAAAATGTTTCCCCTCAGGTCCTTTTGCTGATGGGACACGTAAGTTGCCGCCTCTCTGGGTTACGGAGATCCTCTGTTCTGGTATTTTCCTTTGATGTTTGGGACTACAGATAGTCAAGGGCTGGAAATTTTAGTTTTCAGGGGAAGGTTCGAGCTTCACAGTTTCGTTTGTTTAAGACAATATTTCATTCCTAGTTCTGTTTGGGGGGGCAAATATTCATTTATCTAAATAAAATGTAATCTAATTAAATGCCATGGATTTTTCTTTCTGTAATTTCACCTCACTTTGCTTTTTACTGCTGTGATGTTCATCACACATTTATTTTACTTGCACTTTTAACGACTTAACCATCCTTTTCGACCACATCCACAGAGCCTCCTGGGACTGGAATATTTCTGGGATTGTGTCAGTGCACAAAATTTCTATCAACGGAATTCCGGTTGTGGCTCAGTGGGGTAAGAACCCAACCTAGTATCCGTGAGGATGCAGGTTTGATCCCTTGCCTCTCTCAGTGGGTTAAGGATCCAGCATTGCTGCAAGCTGTGACTTGGATCCCATGTGGCTGTGGCTGTGGCGTAGGCTCAGCTGAAGCTCCTATTCAACCCCTAGCCCAAAAACTTTCATGTGATGCAGGTGCAGCTGTAAAAAGAAAAAAAAAAAATCTCTATCAGTGATTATCAACCTTTTTGGTTTGAGAGCCCCTTTAGTTAGAATATCGGAGTTCCTGTTGCAGCTCATCAGGTTACAAACGTGATTAGTATCCATGAAGATGTGGGTTCCTTTCCTGGCCTCACTCAGTGGGTTAAGGATCCAGCGTTGCTGTGAGCTCTGGTGTAGGTGGCAGACACGGCTTGGATTTGGCGTTGCTGTGGTGGTGGCAGAGGCCTGCAGATAAAGCTCCAACTCAACCCCTAGCCTGCGGACTTCTATATGCCATGGGTGGAACCCTAAAAATAAAAGAAAAAAAAAATATATATATATCATTAATCTTCTGGCTGACCTCCAGCTCCCCAAAATGAACATAGTTTTGTGTAATTTTTGGAAAGTCACACTCTGAAATCCCAACAGGTATCCAGAACCAGAGTTAGACACCCTGTGTCATTGGAATTAGGAAAATGAGTTAGGCCTCATTTTATATATGATAAAGTTGAGGGGGGGAGGGGTTCTATCTAAAACACTAATTCATCAAGAGGACTGCTTCTAGAGGATTCAGAGGTTGCGAGGACATCAGCTAACATGTTATAATAATAATCTAGCAAGACCTGGTAATGGCCTATATTCATATAGGAGTGGCACTTTGGCTGGAGAGCTGTGGGTGAGATCAGGAGATGGTAGGAGGTAGACTCAACGTGACACGATGCCTGATTACCTGTCGTGGGGACAACGTGGCGGGAAGAGAGAAGTTTCTGTGTTGCCAACCTGGATATTTTCTTGGTGTGTGCACGCAGGGAAGAAGAATCTCCAGACTCAAATGGAGTGAAAAGAAAGAAGAGTTTATTGAGAACAGAAACGCTGTCCGTGCAGCAGGGTGACTGCCCGACAGGGAGAGCTGATGCCAAGCTCGTGGTCATGTCTGTTTTTCTAACCCAGGGAGAGAGGAGAGTTCTTTCACAAGCCAGGGAGCGGGAGATGGCACCTGCTGACCTGCTGATTGGTTGGGGAAAGAGGGGCCTTATGATGCACTTGCAGGTTGGTTGGGGCATTAAAGGCCTTAGGCCGGGTGAGGATTGGCCCACATACCTTTCCTAGTAGGAGGCAGGAAGGAGTAAGCCAGGTTGTGCAAGGCAGGGGAAGGGGCATTGCAATGAGACCGGTGAGGTGATGATAAGGGTTTGGTCCTTCTTGACCAGATGCTTTGAGTTCAGTCTCCTTGAAGGGGCCTGGAAGTCCCTTGGCATTCCCATCGTGACTCAGTGATTAATGAATCCGACTAGGAACCATAAAGTTGCAGGTTCGATCCCTGGCCTGCCTCAGTGGATTAAGGATCTGGCGTTGCTGTGAGCTGTGGTGTAGGTCGCAGACATGGCTTGGATCCCATGTTGCTGTGGCTGTGCTGTAGGCTGGCGGCTACAGCTCGGCTTAGACCCCTAGCCTGGGAAACTCCATATGCCGAGGATGCGGCTCCAGAAAAAGCAAAAAGATAAAAGGGGGGGTCTTGAAATCCCATCAGACATGGAGCCCCAAGTACCCATCAGGGTGGGGCAGGCAATGATACTCGGCTGGGCAGTGTTCTGGAGAGGCCTCTGTGGTCTCCAGGGGAAAATGCAGGATTGGCAGCTAGTTATAAAGGCCTTATAAACAGAAAAGGGTTTGTAATACAGCAAGAAAAGCCCTGTGGGGTCTTCCTGGGGCCAGCCCTTCCCCCACATCCTCTGCTTTAGCTCTTTTCTGAAGTACTGATGCACAATTCCTGAGTTGTTTTACAAACATGAAAATCCCCCACCAAATGGTAGAGTTGCCATGAGCTGTGGTGTAGGTCGCAGGCACAGCTCGGATCCTGCGTTGCTGTGGCTGTGGTATAGGCCAGCAGCTGTAGCTCAGATTCGACCCCTAGCCTGGGAATTTCCATATGCCGAGGGTGTGGCCCTAAAAAGACAAAAAAAAAAAAAAAAAAAAAAAGAATTGTACATGAGCTGATCACAGACCTTGTGACACCAGCTCCCCCCAATCTGGCTTTTTTTTTTTGTCTTTTTTTTTTTTTTTGGATCACACCTGCGGGTATATGGAAGTTCCTGGGCCAGGGATCAAATCTGAGCCACAGCTGCAGCAACTCCAGCTGCAACGCCTCCAATGGTGACCCGAGCCACTGTAACTGGATTCTTAAGTCACTGTGCCACAGTGGGAACTCCAAGAAGAGGTGGAATTTTAATAAAACTGCCCACCAGAAGCAACTGGATAACTGTGGTGTCCTTGAATATTTTGGCGGATTCAGAGTGATAACACTGATCTTTCTAAAATTTCACAAATGTCTTTTTCAGACATGCTCTTTGTGTGTCATCTGCAATTCTTATCTTTCCTCCTCTCGTAGTTGCCTTTTCAACTTTTGTGGCCTCGTAGCACATCTCCCCAGGGGACAGCTGGAGCCTGCACACCACGTGGAGCTGGTTGGGAGGGAGCCAGGCCTGCAGTCGCTTCCCAGTCACTCCCAGGGCTTCCCAGATCGTGCATCTCCGTGGTGCCCAGTTCTTTCTGGCTGGCCACCTTCTGACTTTTGTCTGCTTGTAGGCTTTTTTTTTTTTTTTTTTTTTTTCGATTTTTAATTTTTTTTCTCTTTGCTCAGGGCATGTGGAAGTTCCGGGGTCAAGAAATGAACCTATGCTGCAGTGGGGACCCAAACCGATGCAGCAACACCACCAGATCCTTAACCTACTGCGCCACAAGGGAACTCCTGTTTATGGGCATCTTAATCTAAATGGAGAGATAAAAGAAGTCTTAGTCTTTTTTCTTTTTACAACAAAAAAATTATAGAAATAAATTTGTTTTATCTTATTTTTGCCTTTTTAGGGCGCACCCGTGGCATGTGGAAGTTCCCAGGCTAGGGGTCGAATCAGAGCTACAGCTGCCAGACTATGCCACAGCCACAGTAACGCGGGATCTGAGACATGTCTGTGACCTACACCCCAGCTCATGGCATCACCACATCCTTAACCCACTGAGCAAGGCCAGGGATCGAACACACATCCTCACGGATCTTAATTGGTTCCTTAACCACTGAGCCACGACGGGAACTTCAAGAAATAAATTTAGGAGTTCCCGTCATGGCTCAGTGGTTAACGAATCCCACTAGGAACCATGAGGTTGTGGGTTCGATCCCTGGCCTTGCTCAGCGGGTTAAGGATCCGGCGTTGCCGTGAGCTGTGGTGTAGGTTGCAGATGCGGCTCGGATTCTGAGTTGCTATGTCTCTGGTGTAGGCCGGCAGCTACAGCTCCAATACCTCAAGTGCAGCCCTAGAAAAGGCAAAAAGACCAAAAAACAAAAAGAAAAAGAAAGAAATTTAAGTGACAGTGCAAAAAATAAACAAATAAAAAAATAAGGCGTTCCCGTCATGGCGCAGTGGAAACAAACCCAACTAGGAACCATGAGGTTTTGGGTTCGATCCCTGGTCTCACTCAATGGGTGAAAGATCTGGCGTTGCCGTGAGCTGTGGTGTAGGTCGCAGATGCAGCTCAGATCCTGTGCTGCTGTGGCTGTGGCGTAGGCCGGCAGCTACAGCTCCAATTCGACCCCTAGCTTGGGAACCTCCATATGCCTTGGGTGTGGCCCTAAAAGGACTAAATAAATGAATGAGTGAATGATTAACAGTGAGAAAGGGTTTCCTAGACAGAGTGATGTTTGCAGAAAGGGCCCTGGGTTGGGAGACCCGGACTCCGTAATTACCAGTAGTAAGTCTTTGTACGATTGTGGCCAATTTAACACCATTTTGTTTCCTCACCCAGAGCCTCCCTCATTAGGGAGGATTATCTAGGTGGCCTCTTCAAAGTGAGTTAGGGTATTTGGTTCTTTTGGCTATGTTTTCTCTGTGCTCAGAGATTACAAAGGCATTTAGATTGAGAACAAAAAGGTTTAGAATAAATCCTAGGGCCTCTCAAACACACACTTCCTTTTCTTTTTTTTCTTTTTTCTTTTCACACGTGCAGCATATGAAAGTTCCCAGGCTAGGGGTCGGGTCGAATCAGAGCGCAGCTGCCAGCCTATGCCAAAACTTGTGGCAAAGCCAGATCCTTAACCCACTGAGCAAGGCCAGGGATTGAACCCGCAGCCTCATGGACACCATGCCAGGTTCTTCACCTGCCGAGGCCACAATGGGAACCCTGAAACATGTACTTCTAACATGCACTAATCTTTACATCGCACACATCTCATTATGGAGCACATTGCTTCAAGGACAGATGCATGCTAGATGCAAACTGTTATATATAAGATAGATAAACATCAAGATCTTACCGTAGAGCACAGTGAACTATCTTCCATATCCTGTAATAAACCATAATGGAAAAGAATATGAAAAAGAACATATATAACTCAATCACTTTTGCTGTATAGCAGAAATTAAGACAACACTGTCAATCGATTATACTTCAATAAATTTTAAAAGACGAGATACAAGCTAGAAATAGCCCAGATCACTTTCTGGCCCTTTATCACCTTCCCTGACTGTTATAATTCTGAGAAGAAAGTACATCTACGAAAAGGCTATAAGGAGTTCCCAGTGTGGCTCAGTGGGTTAAGAACCCAACAGTGTCCGTGAGAATTCAGGTTTGATCCCTGGCTTGGCTCTGTAGGTTAAGGATCTAGCATTGCCTTAAGCTGTGGCGTGGGTTGAAGATAGAGGATTAAAGTAAAAGCAAAAGTTTTCATAAAAAGGCAAAGTCAACCCAAAGAACAAGTTAAACTCCATTACAATAAACTGTACTCCCTCTACAAATAATTTGGTCTTAGAATTCATTCCTAATGAATTCGTAAGAGAGCATCCCTCCCCCATCACAATTCCTAGCCCAACTGCAGGAGGTACCGCACACACACCATCCTCCACAACCAGCCTTCTAAGCGCCTATATCTTTTTAAACATAGCAATTTCGTATTTGACCTGAAATGGATGACTGAGGTCTGACATTTTGAACGCGAAGGGTTCATTTTGGATGTCTTCGCTCTTTCCTTTCTTGCAAAGTGAAATTATAAAAAAGAATGGTGGCTCAACCGTTCCTATGACTTTAACAAGGAGAAGTTTTGGGGTCAATTCTACTCTCCATTCTTATGTCATTATCCAAGTTACCTCGTTTGTTTATGTATTTATTTCTCAGCTTTATTGAAAAATAATTGATAAAAACTTAACTTTTCTTTTTTTTTTTTGTCTTTTGTTTTTTTAGGGCCACACCTGTGGCATATAGAGGTTCCCAGACTAGGGCTCGAATCAGAGCTGTAACCGCCTGCCTACACCACAGCCACACCAATGCAGGATCTGAGCCGCATCTGTGACCTACACTACAGTTCACAGCAAGGCTGGATCCTTGACCCACTGAGCGAGGCCAGGGATCAAATCCGAGTCCTCGTGGATACTAGTCGGGTTCGTTAACCACTCAGCCAGGATGGGAACTCTGATAAATAAATTTTAACGGAATGCTTTCTTCCCACAAAAGCCATATTTATGGTAAAATAAAATCCTACAGTTCCTTACAAATCTTTTTTTTTTTTTTTTTGCTTTTTATGGCTGTACCTGCAGCATGTGGAAGTCCCCTGGCTAGGGGTCGAATTGGAGCTGTAGCTGTCAGTAGACACGACAGCTACAGCAATGCCAGATCCAAGCCACATCTGCAACCTACACCACAGCTCACGGCCACACTGGATCCTTAACCCACTGAGTGAGGCTAAGGATTGAACCCGCATCATCATGGATACTAGTTTGATTCATTACAACTGAGCCACAGCAGTGGCTATTTTTTTTTTTTTTTTTTTTTTTTGTGTCTTTTTGCTATTTCTTGGGCCGCTCCCGCAGCATATGGAGGTTCCCAGGCTAGGGGTCTAATCGGAGCTGTAGTCTCCGGCCTACACCAGAGCCACAGCAACGCGGGATCCGAGCCGCGTCTGCAACCTACACCACAGCTCACGGCAACGCCGGATCGTTAACCCTCTGAGCAAGCGCAGGGACTGAACCCGCAACCTCATGGTTCCTAGTCGGATTCGTTAACCACTGCGCCATGATGGGAACTCCCAGCAGTGGCTTTTTTTTTTTTAGCAACATCTGTTGAGTGAGTATTCTACTGTTTTCCCCAAGAAAGGAAAAGTAATAGAGGCAGTGGGGTTAATAAGGACTAGAGTGTGGAGAATAGCCGTGCAAATTAATTCTGAAGTTTAGGTGTTCAGCTTGCTCATACCATCCACTGAAATGTCTAAAGCTTATTTAAATTGGTACTGTTGGAGTTCCCACCGTGGCTCAGTGGTTAACGAATCTGACTAGGAACCATGGGGCTTGCAGTTCAATACCTGGCCTCGTTCAGTGGGTTAAGGATCCAGCATTGCCATGAGCTGTGGTGTAGGTTGCAGATGAAGCTTGGATCCCATGTTGCTGTGGCTGTTTTGTAGGCTGGCAGCAATGGCTCTGATGAGACCCCTAGCCTGGGAACCTCCATATGCCATGGGTGCAGCCCTAGAAAAAGCAAAAAGACAAAAAAAAAAAAAAAAAAAAGATAAATTGGTACTGTTGTAGTAGTTTGTGCGTGTAGATTGGAAAAAAAAAATTACAGACTCACAGCCAAGTGAAAAGAAAAATAAGTTTATTGAGCTAAGAGATGCTGCTAGCCCAGTGGGACAATCAGTGATAATCAGGGAGAGCCAACCTGAGTGTGCGGTCCTGTCTCTTTTTATAGCCCAAGGAGAGAGGAGAGGTCTTAAGACAGACCTGCCGACCTGCAGATTGGTTGGGAAAAGAGGGGTCTTCGGATACACTTGTTGCTAGGCTGGGGGTGTATGCTGTGCCTACAGGGGCAGGATGAAGAGGGGGCCACATACTTTTCCTAGTGGGGGGTAGGAAGGAGTAGGCCAAGTTGTTCAAGGTTGGGGAGGGGGCGTTTGGAGATGGAGGGGGTGGAGCAATAAGGGTCTGGTAAATCTTATCTTGGCCAGAGGTTGTTTTTTGTTTTTCATTTTTTAAGGGCAACACCCACGGCATATGGACATTCCCAGGCTCTGGTCCAATCAGAGCTACAGCTGCTGGCCTATGCCATAGCCACAGGAAAGCCAGGTGTGAGCCGCATCTTCGACCTACACCACAGCTCACGGCAACGCCAGATCCTTAACCCACTGAGTGAGGCCACGGATCGAACCTGCAACCTCATGGTTCCTAGTCAGATTCCCGCTGGGCCACGATGGGAACCCTCAGAGGCTTTTTGAGTTGTATCTCCTTGGAGAGGCCTTGAAGTCCCACAGGTACCATCCAAAAACTCAGAATCAATTGTTAATTTATAACCTCTTGGGACTGAATAGACACTGAGCATTCCAGGGTAGGGTGGGTTTCCTTATCTGAGCTCCTGGTTTGGGGAAGAAACTGGCATTGTCCAGGGAGGTGGTGGCTGCAAGCTGGTGCTAAGAGCCCTTGTACCCCAGCATCAGCAGCTCCCTTCATCTCCATCAAGGCGCTCACCCCTCTCTCTTCACCCACCAGATTCTTTGTGATTCCCATGACCTTCTGGTTTTCAAGATCCTTTGGCTGCCTGAGGGGCCGGGGAGGCACACCCTGATTTTCCCTTTCAGGTATTCGAAGAAGGTAACTTGGCTCAAGGCTCTCATTTAAGTTGGGAGAAGTGAATATACCTTAATACCCCTTATTGAGTTTCACTTTCTGTGGTCAACATTCATCTGAATATATTACATGAAAAGGTCCAGAAAGAAACAATTCTTGAGTTTTAAACTGTGGCCGTTCTGAGCAGCACCATGAACTCCTGGGCTGCCCACCCCATCCCTCCCAGGACGTGAGTTATCCTTTTCTCCAGTGTACCCAGCCTATTAGTCACTTGGGGGACGTCTGGGTTACCAGATCGACTGTCAGAATACTGCAGCACTTATGTTCAAGTCACTTTTATTTTTCTAAAAATGGCCCCAAAGTGCAAGAGCAGTGATGCTAGCAATTCAGAAATTCTCTCATTATGTCTAATTTCTAAATTCAATTGAAGTATGTATGTAGAGGAAAAAACACAGGATATATGGGGTTCAGTACTATCCGTGGTTTCAAGTTCTTAGAACATATCCTCTGGGAATAAATGGGGACTACTGTAGTGGGTTTTTTTGTTTGTTTTTTTGCTTTTTTAGGATGAAATTGGTGGAAATCTCTCAATATCTCATAGTCTAGGTTTATAGACTGAATTTGTCATCTTTAGGCAGATACCTCTTGGTCTCTTTTTTCTTCTTTGTAAAAGACAGTTGGGTAAGACCATCTCCAATCAAGTTTCGACTCTCTAGAGCATCTTCTTTTTTTTTTTTTTTAGGGCCGCACCCATGGTACATGGAAGTTTACAGGCTAGGGGTTGAATCAGAGCTGCAGCTGCCGGCCTACACACAGCCACACGGGATCCAAGCCATGTCTGTGACCTACACCACAGCTCAGGGCAATGCCGTATCCTCAACCTACTGAGCAAGGCCAGAGGTTGAATCCATGTCTTCTTGGATACTAGGCAGGTTTGTTATTGCTGAGCCAAAACGGGAACTCCTATCGTATCTTCTTATATTGTTTATTTACTCATTTGATTCTCACAATATTATTATTATTATTTTTTTGTCTCTTTAGGGCCGTACCGCACACATGGAGGTTCCCAGGCTAGGTGTGGAATTGGAGCTATAGCTGCCAGCCTACACCACAGCCACGCCAGATTGGAGCTGCGTCTGTCTGTCTGTGACCTACATCACAGCTCACAGCAACGCCGGATCCCTAATGCACTGATTGAAGCCAGGGATCGAACCTGTGTCCCCATGGATCCTAGTCAGATTCGTTTCCGCTGAGCCACGATGGGAACTCCTGATTCTCCCAAACTTATGAAGCAGTGCAGTTACTGTCTTCATTTTACAATTATACAAAGTGCCACTCAGGTTAGGGGAGTTGCCCAAAGTTCAAGAGAGAAAGGAGACACAGCAGGAACGCTATTTGTCCTTCCTGCATCTTTTTGGGTGGACAAAGGAAGATGCAGATAAAATCATATACCCACTTAATCAAAGGTTTATTCAATGAAAGTATGTATAAAAACTTACAAATCTGAGAACTCAACTATACATGAAACAGGATGACGGGATATTCAGTTTTTAACATACACGTACAGCACAGTTATTAACTGCTCTTCCCTTTCCCCTTCGGTCCTTATTTTTGGCTCCTATTTTGTCTTGTGAGACCATTCTGTTATTGGCCTAAGGGAAGATTAATGGACAACGTTTATGCTTTCAGGCCAATGGAGGAAATTTCAGGTGTCGGGAAAAAATTTGGATACTGTAACATCAAAATTCAGAGTTTTCCCAAAGAGCAATTAAGGTTTTTGTCCTGATTTCTCTTGGCCATTTCTAATGCCTCCATGAATGTTGCCAGTGAACTATTAGCATTGACGTTTAAAGTCATTAAAGTTACTCTATCGGCTCATAGCTTCCCCTGTAAGATGCATTTTCCTGCATCCTTTGTCCTGCGCACACACACTGATTTAAAAGCAGCTAACTGGTGCTAAACAAATTTACCACTGGCAACTGCTAGAATGGCATGTCGTTTTCTATTCAGAAAGACAACCTACAGAACAGTACTTCCAAATCTGATTTTTTAAAACAACCAACAAATTTATCAGAAACGAAAACACAGTGTTTTGTTGTTGTTCAACTTCGAAAAAAGCCAGCAATCAGATAAGGCATGTGCATTCATTCACCTGTTTACAGCCGGTATCCACACATTTTCTCTTCCAAACACACAAACTCACAGCTTGTCATGTTGTATCCAAAAATTCAGATTGCCATCACATTATTACTTTTTCCTCTTCTGTGTTTTGTTCAAGTAGATTTCTTAACTAATGATTTTTCTTGACTGGACATAATCTGAAAGGATGCATTCTGAAATAAGATACCTGGAGGATAAATACTAAGAACATGTTCTTGGGTTTCAAGTTTCCCCACACCTGGAGATTGTGCATAGTCCCGAGCCCCGCTGTATTTCTAAGAAGCATGCTGTGTTTCCAGACACTATCTTTCTGAGAAGGAAGACTTATTACCCAGGGAAAGTCATAATTTTAGCTTGGTTACCAAATTGCATTCGCGTGGTTTTGTTTGGTTAAATACCCTTCATTAGTTCCAAGGATGCTTTTAAATAATCGAAAACCTCTCAAAATCTGAGTTTATAAGTACTACTGACCATTATCTTTCCAATATCCCCTGAATTAAAGTGAATATGTTCCAGGTTTATGATGCACAAAGCCTTTCCGGAGGAGGGGGCTGGGGACGGCGCGGGGGAGGGGGGGAGGGGCCAGGGACGCGTTCGGCTCATGCCACGTGGAGAGCTACAGTTCTGGATTGGGGGAAGGGAAGGAAGATAGTCTGTGTAAAAATGACAAGGTTTTTTAAAAAGATAAGGAACATTCAGTCTAACAACACGGTTTCCTGTTCCTTTTTGATGGAAGCTAACACCGGGTGGTCGGGTTCCGTCACTTCCGAGTCCCCACTGCCCAGGAGAATGGACCGCCCCTCGTCCAGGGCGAAGACGTCCGAGTTCTGGTTTTGGCACGAATGTTTAACCACCTCATTGGGAGTCGAGAACGTTTTGTCACACAGGTTGCATTTGTAGGGTTTGTTCGTCTGCACCAACAGGTTGTCCATCTGGCTCCCTTCCTCGAAGGTGCACAGCTCCAGAGTCTGCTTGTCCACCATGGTGTACGTGTCTATGCTCTGGTTGAGGCACACGTGCCGGGCCGCCTGGTTGGCCCTGCAGAAGCTCTTGTCACAAGTGCTGCATTTGAAAGGCTTCCCGGTGTGTATGTACATGTGCTCCCTCCAGTGGCTCTTCTGGATAAACTTGCGGCCGCAGATGGTGCACTCGTATTTGCGCCGCTTGACCTCCCGCTCCTGGTCCGCCTGCTCCAGGTTGTCAATGTCCGCGATGTCCGAGGGCGGCGGCGTCTCCGAGTGCGGCTGCCCGTCGATGATGGGCGAATCCGAGATGTGCTGCAGCTCGCTGTCGCTGATCATCCCCGCTTCAGGCACTTCCATGGCGTCTTTGCCCAGGTCCGCCGTGGTGCTGCAGAGCGACAGGGGCACGCGGCTCTCGCCGGGCTGGCTGGCTGGGAAGGGCACCCCCGTGTGAATCTGGAGGTGCTCCCGCAAGCTGCTCCGGAGCGTGAAGCGCCGCCCGCACAGGTGGCAGGCGTAGTACTTGGGGAAGCTCCCGTTCCTCTTCATGATGCTCGGCTTCACGTGGGCTATGGTCAGGGATGCGGGCTGTTCGTCAGAGGAGGAGGCTTCCAGGTTGGTCTCCTCCCCGGGGGGAGGCGGGGGGACGGGCGTGGAGACGAGGTCGGGCGACAGCGAGGTCTGCAGCGGGTCCGAGGGGGTCATGTGAGTCCGATTCACCTGGGTCAGGTTTGCAGGCAGCTGGGAGAGCTGCGAGGCCTCAGGCACCTGTTCCTGGCTCATCCTGGGGGGTTGCGGCCGGGCCTCGCGGCCAAGTTTGTCAGGTGCCGAAGCAATCTTGGTGGCTTGTCTTAACTGATGATCTGCAATCTGAATGCCATACAAGGAGGAAGCCAGCGGGAAAACTTGGTCGGGATGAGAAAAGGCTCCTTGGCTGGCCAGGCTGGCCTCCTGGATCAGCGGGTAAGCATGCAGAAACTTGATCCCCTGCTCTAATCGAACGGGATCGATCAGCTGCGGCGCCATCTTTCCCGTGTACATCAGATGCAGCAGATAGCTGAAGATGTCTGGCTGGATGTCAGTGGGTTTCAAACGGACACACTCACTGCAAGAAACAAGTACAACGCCTGTAAGCGAAGGTCAGCCCATGTCTCAAATGATAATATAAAGCCTGAAGGAAAAATGGGGAACTTACAAAGTCAAATGCAACAACACCTCCCATATCCCCTGTTAGTGTCATAAAACTGAATGGAATACTCGAGAACGGTAACGGGAACCTAGGTAATTTAACTTTGATCCTATTAAGAACCAGAAGAAATACATAAATATATGTTAAAGGTCTGAGAAAGGAAAATTCATGTTAAAAAAATGTGGCATCTTAACTCATAGACTTTTTTCAATTGAAGTATAGTTAATTTACAGTGTTGTGTTAGTTTCTAGTGTCTCATAAACTCTTGAAGCAGTTTTTCTCATAGTAATCCATGTAAAATTATATCATATACAAGACATTTTATGTTTTTCTTTTTTTGGGGGGGGGCAGTGCGCCCACAGCACATGGAAGTTCCCAGGCCAGGAACCACAACAGTGACAATGCTGGATCCCCCACCTGCTGCACCACAAAAGAACTCCAGCAGATGTTTTAAGTTAAGAGTCAAGCAATATATCTGTTTAGCCAGGTTCCTCATTTATAAAATAACAGGGAGAGTTCGACTAGTGCCTAAGAGCAAGACCACAAAAGTGAGAAAGGAAAAAAAAAAAAAACCACCACCTTGTTTTGCTAGTGCTATGCAGCCCCCTGCTCTTTCCAGCTTGGAGGTGGAAGCACTGTAGACAGGGGAAGAACTGGGAAGGCAAGCCACGGTCTAGCGTGGATGGAGTCAGATCACGATCCCAGTATTGCTGGTTTGCATTAAAAGCAGCTCTGAGACAACTCGGTTCCTTGTCAAATCTAATCATTCTCATCACTGGAACTGCAGCTGGGATTTATAGGTATTATTAGCTCAGTTAATTGCCATTAATTCTCATTTCACAGATAAGGAATTGAGGCTCAAAGGAATTTACACCTTGCTCAGTGGAATTGGGATTTAAATCTAATTTCTAAGCAGAGAAACTGAGATCCTTTGGAGCATTAAAACAAACGCATCTGCCCGTGTCAATGTGCCAGATTCAGTCATTCCCATTTGACAGATATGGGAACGGAGGTCCCAAAAGTTAGTTGATTTATCTGAGGTACCTAAAGCAGTTGTGGAAAACCGATTTTGTAACTTTTAGATGTCAGTGTTTGCAGCATTCCAGAAACATCATCCCAACTCAAGCAGCAATAAGAAAAAGGCCCCAAGAACTAGCCTTAGACCACGAAAAAGGGCAAAAGTTCTAATGCATCATTATAAATCAGTGATACCTACTTCCATATTATGAAGTATATGTGCTCTCACCCCCAAGTGAATACACTCTTCAAAAGACACACCTTCTTTGAATGCCTTTAGAAGGTATAATTTTTTTTTTTTTTCTTTTTTGCCATTTCTTGGAGGTTCCCAGGCTAGGGGTCGAATCAGAGTTGTAGCCGCCAGCCTACGCCAGAGCCACAGCAACGAGGGATCCAAGCCACATCTGCAACCTACACCACAGCTCAAAGCAACACCGGATCCTTAACCCACTGAGCAAGGGCAGGGACCAAACCCGCAACCTCATGGTTCCTAGTCGGATTCGTTAACCACTGCGCCACGACAGGAACTCCTATAATCATTTTTGATTACACCACTTATTACTGATATGACCCTTTTGGGCCCCTTTAGCTGTTTATCTTATTAACAAACATTTTCCAACATGCTAAAACAGTAACAGAATACCCCGCTCTTCTAAATGAAATATTTTATTCGGATGAAAAAGGGGGGGAGGGAGTGACTAATAGCAATTGGTGCCAGAACAGATTCAAGTAATTCCTGCACTGCGATCAGTGTGTGTCTATGTCAAGCCATATTTCAGATGAGTGCACACGAGTATGGACAATGTCTGACTGCTGGAAAGTATGGGAGCCAAAGACTAAAGATCAAACGTAAAAAACGGGCACCCCTTTGACAGGACACGAGGAGGAGTTTATGCGACTCCTGTTTTTCAAAAAGACACACAGATCATTCCTGTCTTTATTTGGAGTCTTTTTATGGTCCTTTTAATTATTTATAGTCCTTTAAATAGAAATGCAAATGCAGGTGATCTTCCCTTTAAGCCTGAGGTCAATGCCAAGGGAAATAAATGTGTGTACAGAACATATTTAGATGCCGGGAGGGAAATCCAATATTAACATAAAGCTTCAGGGATTAGGTGTGGTGAAGAATACTTTTCTCGAGGTCAACAGGCAACTGCAGATTGAAGACTTGGCCTGGCCCTGGAAAGAGATCTTTCCAGGGCCAGGCCAAGGCCTAGGACACGGGAAAATCATAGGCCTTTAGAGATGCAAATCACCCCAGGAGACCACAGGGCACCTTTTGTTCTTCGGGGATGGAATGTTCCTCCAGGCAGGGTGGGGGTGGGGGTGGGGGAGCGTGAGCCCCTCTGCCCCCAGGGAAAAGAGAGGGGAAGGCCAGAAACCCAAGGCAGCGTCCAAGAGAGTTGAATACCAAGCGGGGCCCCTTGCCAGAAAACCTCTGCTGCAAGTTTTATAATTTGCCCTTGTTTGTTATTGTATATGTTATCCTCTGTCTATTGGCTGAGGACAGAAGTGACTGGACATAAACCTCTCAAAGTTTAAAGAACTACGTGTAGTTTCTGATGGCAAAGGAGGGACAAGGCTGCCTATACTTCAGGCTTAGAAGGAGACTGACTCAGGGGCTCTCGGAGGTTTCTGGACACCAACTTCTCTTGATTTGTTCATCTTCATTTCTTCCCCCCTTAAAGCGAAAGCATATAGACACACTAAGATGCTTAAAAAAGTTAGTTTAAAAAGCTCCTTCTGGGAGTTCCCCTTGTGGCTCAGTGGTAACAAAGCCAACTCAGATCCATGAGGACGCGGGTTCAATCCCTGGCCTCATTCAGTGGGTTAAGGATCTGGCATTACTGTGGCTGTGGTGTAGGCGAGCAGCCGCAGTTCGATTCCAACCCTAGCCTGGGAAGTTCCATATGCCGCAGGACCTAAAAACCACCCCCCCCAAAAAAAAGAAAAAAACAAAACAAAACAAAAAAACCCCAACTCCTTATGTCATGTTCCAGCCATGGCTATCCTTGGTGTCCTCCCGCCCCCCAATAGCTAGTCCTTCTGTCCATTCCTTAGCTCCATCCGGGCCACTCTGGTCATTTCCAAGTCCTCTGGGAAGGACATCTCTCTCTACAATGTAAGTACACCTAAGTGGTTTGATTTGCAGGTGTCTGTTTGATGTAACACTCTCTTTTTTGGCCGTGTCTGTGGCGTGTGGATGTTCCTGGGCCTGGGATCAAAGCCGTGTCACAGCAGTGGCCAGGCCAGATCCTTAACCAGCTGAGCCACCGAGAAACTTCTGACGCAACAATTTGATGGAGGAAAAATATAGTTTTAGCGTAGCTACAGGCCCTTTGTATAAACTTTCCCGGTCATTTACATTTTCAAACTTTGCTGCACTTTTTTGCATTTTCGAACTTTTTCTTCAAGTAAAAGATAGGCTTGAGGAGATTTGAAAATAAGGGATTTAAAGATAATGTTAGACATTGTCAGAGGCTGTGTGTAGCAAAGCTATCTTTCAGTCGCTTTATTTTTGAGCACTCCAAGCCTGCAGTCCTGCAGGATTTAAAACCTTTACTTGAGTGGGGCGCACAAGACAGAGACATCTAGTGGTGCAGACATAAAACACCCTCTAAACTAAGTGCAAAAAAACTGTGTTGGTCTATTTCTACAGTAGCCAGCAGTTCATGGTGCCTTGCAAAAACAAAAACAAAAACAAAAAAACCAACCAAAAAAAACAGCGCTGGATTAAAAGCTTGGCTCTGGTGCCCGGTATTAGCTCTTCTTCCCAGGTGGGCTTGGCCTTGGCAGCCCAAATGGCACACGCCAGCTTTGTGGCAGTAACACAGCGTAGCTTCAACTTGAAGCTCCTCACTCCACAGATGCTGAGTTCCTTTGTTAGAAAGGTATTTATTTACCTACTGCTCTACACTTTAGTTTCCTGCAGCTATTTAAAACTCGCTACCTTGTATTTATTCCTCAAAAGGAAAACCTGTTCCTTTGCAAGACAATGTAATTTATTGTGTGGAGACTTCAAGTGCCCATTAGCTGCCCTGTCTCTGACAATGAAAGCAAAGGGAGCACGTTTAGGGTCACAAGATAAAGCCACCTCCGCCTGCCATGAACCCCATTAATCCCCCATTCTGCCCCCCTCGACATTTATCAAGTGGCCATTAGGTACAAATCCCCAAACTACTGGCTGTGCTGTTCAAGCACATCTGTAAAACCCAGTCTCTGCCCTTGGGCATCTTATAAGCAGGAGGGGCGGTAACGATGCAAATTACAAAAAGGGGAAAGGACATTGCTCTCACAAAGTCATATGAATAAAAGTGCTGTGACATGTGATCGGATAACTACTTTTGATCACTTCAGGTCACCTGACTGTTGGGGGGGTGATCATGGAAGAAGGGATGCGAACTAGTGGGCAGAGAGCCAGTGACTTGGGGTTCAGGTGAGGGGTGGGGGTGTCCGGAGGGGGTGCAGTCAGAGACAGGCCGGAAGGTGGTCAGGCCCCAAGCCGGCAGGGCCTTGAAAGACAGAATGAGGCATCTGTGTATCTTTTGGTGGGTTTCCTCTAGGTTTCCGATCAAAGGAATAACACAATCTGGTAGGTTTCCTATCAAAGGCACATTCCACTCAAAGCAACGCTTGGGAAATGGAAGTGAGAAGGGAAGGAAAGAGCTAACGTGAAAGGTAATTGTGAAGAAAACACGATTTGGGGAGTGATCAGATTGATTTTGGAGAGCTTTTCAGTAAGGGTTACTCGAAGATTAAAAAAAAAAAACAAACCATAGGGAAGTCAGGAGGGACTTCGGGGAAGACTCCATTCAGTTTTAGACATGCACGTGACATACAAGAGGATTTTCAATTCTAGATGTCCAGCAGGCAGCCTGGGGCCTTGGGAGACAGAGTGCTGGAGACAGAAAGATCAAGGTCAGAGCTGTCAACTGGTTCCCAGCAGAGGGAAGATCCAGGAAAAGATGAGCATCCGTCAGGAGAGGCAGAGAGAAAGTAGCGTGGGGACCAAACCCCCCAAAACTGCAGAAGGCAGAAAAACAAGGGGGTCTCAGAGTTATCAGTATGCAGATGACAACCCTTAAGAAGGAAGAAGACCGTCGCAAATGTTGCCGAGGACAAGGGCGACAGAGACTGGGAGAAGAGCAGTGGTTCCCGCAAGGATGGAGAGGTGGCCTCTGAGGAAGGATCTCAGTGGAGTGATGGGGCGGCGACCAAGTGCCGATGGATAAGAAGAGTGAGGGATGAAGGAAAGAGAGGCAAGGCCGTGGACCATTCTTGGAAGAGCTTTCGTAGTGAAATAGAGAAGCAGCTTCATAATGCAGGTAGACAGCCTGTCAAGGAAGTGCTGAGCCTTCACGGGCAAGGCGGCCGTGGAGGCAGGAGAAGAAAATGACGAGTAGAGAATCAAGAGTAAGGAGTAGGATCTGGAAGCATGAGGACAGGAGGAAAGACTGTTTCCTGAGACAACCAGGGACCTTTTCTCCAAGATCGAAAAGAGATGGGAAGAAAAAAACCTGTCAAGATACGGAGACTGAGAAGTCTTAAGAGAGAAAAGAAGGAAAGGGGGGGAATTGATGCCATCAAGCTTCTCATGAGAGGACAAGGATAAATACCACCAGGAGGGAGGAGACTGGGGACAGGGGCTGGCGGACAGAGAGGAAGGGGTTAATGAGGTGGCGCAGCTGCCTTGGTGGTGGACCTGATCCAGCGACCTTGCAGGTGACACCCAGTGTGCAGGTGACGCCCAGTGAGGACATCGGAAGGTGGAGGGGCTCCTTGGGGCAAGTGAGGTCTCGGGGAACGGGGGACCCAGGAGCCTGGGGGGAGGCGGCGAGAGGCATGGTCCTGATGAGGGCAAAGAGCAGGTACAGCAGGAAAGAGGGTCACGGAAGTTCAGAGTCTACAGGCATTAGAGTATATCAACCACATTAGTTACCTGGTCTGATGGACAAACAACATCTTAAAGTAATTGGAGAATGAAGCAAGAACTGATTTGTGTGCCTTGAAGTACACATCGCCGATGGCAACCGTGCAGTCACACAGGAAACCAAACTCTCGCTGAGCGTTTAACTGTTGCAGGAGAATAAGTCCATGGTTGGCCAAATCCATTTTTTAAAAAATCTGCAAAGCAAACAATTTTTCTTTAAGAAAGAGGATTCACAAATAAGTATGTGTCCTTTCATAGTCACCAACAGTAATGACCTTGGCTAACATGTCAGGTGCTGCTAGAAAGGTTACATGCGTTCACGCCGTCTTCACGACAGCCCTCTGGAGCGGTTCTGTCGTTCCGCCCATTTTACAGATGATGAAACTCCTGGTGACTCTGGGGTGTGCAGGATTTGCCCGAGTTTACACAGATGGGAAGTGGAAGAGCCAGGAAATGGACAGGAGCAGTCAGCCCTGGAGACAGCAAACATTCCTGGATCATTTTGAGTCAATGCAAATTCTCAGGATCCATCGGAAGTTGTCCAGCCTTCCACAGAGGTATGTAAATCAAGGTGCTGGGGTGGGGCCACAGCAGGGCAGGGTGAAGGTCTCACTAAGCGTGGGCACTACTCCAGCTCTTTCTGTGGGGCTGGGGCTGCCCCTGGCGGGGCTGTAATGACCCCCACAAGGTGTGGACACAGGATGGTAGTTTGCCTGGGTCCTCGAGCCAGAAGATAGGGAGGCAACATTTAAATCTGAATGTTCTGACTCCCAAATTCCCAGCTCTGTGTTCCTCATACTTCACTCCAACAGAACTGCTTGGCCTCTATCCACTAGCGGGTGGGGGGGGGCTGCCTCTGGGGGAGCCGATGCAGCAAGTCAATAAACTGCTCCTTCCCCACAGCGTTGATAAAAGCTCGACACACACAGACCAACATTACACTTAACAGTACACTTAGGGGGAGAAAGGGATTTTTTTTCCCCCTGAAGATTGCGAATAAGGCAAGGATGTCCATTCTCACCATTCCACAGACTACTACTGGGTGTTCTATCCATTGCAATAAAGCAAGAAAGGAAATAAAAGACATACGGACTGGAAGGGAAGAAATAAGAATCCACAAAACCTCCTGGACGTATTAAATGATTTTGGCCACAGGACACAAGATAAACATAAAAATCAACTGTAGTTCGCCATACTAACATTGAACATGCGGACGCTGTAATTAGTACTGCATCATCTACAATGCAAAAATGAAATACAAAGAGGTAAATCTAACAAAACATGTGTAAGACTTAGATGGTGAAAACTACAAAATGCTGATGAAAGAAATCAAAGAAGATCTAAACAAATGGAGAGACACAGTGTATTCATGTTTAGGAAGACAACGTAACAAAAATCGCTTTTTCTACATCGATATATGGGTTCGAGACAATTCTTATGAAGTCTCAGCAACGTTTTCTTTGTAGAGAGAGATGACAGTATTTTAGATGTTTGTGTAAAGGTAAAGATGCCAGGATATCTCAAACAGTCCTTTAAAAGAGTCATAAGGAAGAATCAGTCTACCCAATTTTGAGGTGTTCTGTAGCTACGCTATTCAAGCCTGTATGGTACCGACAGTGATAAACAAACAGATCAATGGAACAGTACAGAGAATCTACGAGTGGACCCACACAAATATGTACAATTGATTTTTGACAAAGGAACAAAAATAATTCAGTGGAGAAAGAAAAGAATACTTTTTTTTCTTTTTTTGGTTGTGCCCACAGTATGTGGAAATTGCCCTGGCCAGTGACCTGAACCCTCACCACAGCAGTGACCTGAGCTGCTGAAGTGACAACGCCTGATGTCCCTGACCTACTGCACCACAAGAGAACTCTCAGAAAGAATAACTTTCAACTAGTGGCACTCAGTCTATGAACTTCCATAGACACACACACATGAAAGGAAAAAGGAAAAGAAAAGAACCTCGATCCAGTCTCATACCTTATATAAAAATTAACTCAAAATGCATCACAGACGCCAATGTAAAACACCAAGTTATCTTTTGGGGGAAAAATGGGATAAAATCTTGGGGAATCTAGGATTAGATGTAGAGTTTTAAAACTTGACATCAAAAGTACAGTCCATAAAAGGAGAAACTGGACTTCATAAAAATGAAAAACTTTCATTCCGAGGAAGACCCGAGGGAGAGGATGAAAAGATAAGCTAAAGGCTAGGAGAAAAAAAATTGATAAAGGACTAGTATCTAGAATATATAAAGAATTCTTAAAACTTAATGGTAAAAAAAACAGTCAAATTAGAAAATGGGCAAAAGACCTGAAGTGACATTGCACCGAAGAGGATGTACAGATGGCAAATAAACACATGAAAAGACACATCATCAGTGATTAGGGAAAAGCAAATTAAAACCACAATGTGATTTCACTCCATGCCTATCAGGTGGCCAAACTAAAAAATAACAATCCAAAGCTGGCAAGGATGCTGAGAAACTGGACTGCTCAGACCATTGCTGGTAGGAATGTATGTGGATATTCACAGCACCTGTATTCCTAGGTCAAAAACTAGATGCAACCCAGATGCTTCAATGGGTGAACAGTCCTTTGAGGGTGAACAGTTAAAAGCACAGTGTGGAGTGTTCAAACCACAGGAAACTACTGAGCCTCAACATGAAATGATCTACAGATACGTGCAACAACCTGGGTGAATTATGTCCTCAAAGATTACATACTATATGATTCCATTTATATAACACGCTTGAAAATTACAGAAGTTCCCTGGTGGCTCAGTGGGTTAAGGATCTGGCACTGTCACTGCTGTGGTGCAGGTTTGATCCCTGGCCTGGGAACTAAGGTTGGAGCCAAAAAAAGGACAAAGATGAAGGAGAAATTGAAAGAAAGAAAGGAAGAAAAAAGAAAGAGAAAGGAAGGAAGGAAGGGAGAAAGAGAGAGGGAGGGAAGGAAGAAGGAGGGAGGGAGGGAGGAGCGGGCTCTGCGTGAAGGAAATGCCCTCCAGCCCAGCTGCGTGCAGGTCACTCAATACCCTGCTTGTGACGGTGCGGGTCTGTAAGGGGCTTCGTTAGAGGAAGCTGGGTAAAGGGTACAAGAGCTCTCTCTGTATTATTTCTTGGAACAGCATGTGAATCTACAGTTAACCCAAAATAAAAGAAGTTAAAAACTGGATAACTGTAATGCGACTGTGGAGAAAGCATTACCAATAAGCTTAGAAACAAACACAGACACACACCACCCATCGATCCTCACTTAGCTCGTGCTCGATTCCTCACCCTCCTCCCTGCTCTAGGGATGAGCTGGCAGATTCAGAAATGTGCCCCAAAATAAATGTACAAAGTGGAATACTACTTTAGGAGACGGAGTAGGTCACAGAGCAAGACTCCAGAACGTCCGCTTGCCTGTCTTCTACCAAGAGCTGTATCCAAGTCTGGGAGGCGCTAGAGCCGCCCGTGTCTGCAGTGATGGGAGCGTGACGACCTGGACTGCAGTCTCACTTGCAGGTGCCCATTGAGGGCCTGGATGGGAACTTGATTCCCCAGTGCTTTCCACGTAAGCCAGGGAAGGCGAGGGCACTAAGATCAGGAAGAAGAGACAGAGAAAAGGCATCGGGGCTCTTTGATGTTGTTTGTTTCTTCCTTTTTTTTTCCTTTTTTTTTTTTTTAATGGCCATACCCACGGCAAGGCATGAGGCTTTTGATGAAGCCAGGGAGGCTGCCAGGTGGCAAAGTAACCCGGATCACAAAGAAATACTGCTGTAATCTGGCCTCCACTAGGATACAACCTAAGAAACTTGTCTTCAGGTTTATCTGAAAAGTGGCAGAAATCTTCCTGTTCCATCTTTGCTAACCTGCCTTCTCTACAAGAAGTCCAACACCTTTTCGAGTACACCGGGCTGAGCTGCTTTCTCGTGATCTCTGACTGATCACGAGCACGTTCACGCAGCGTCAGGGGTCACTTGCTAAGGACAGTAACGCATTACTATTTATCTCTTGATGGTAATGACAAGTGGCTATTATTTATGGAGTGTTTACTATCAACTGCTGAACTACTTGAGGTATTGCTCCCCAAATTTTACAAAGGAGGAAACAGGCTTAGAGAGCTTGTCCAAGATGATAGGATACATAAGTATGAGAAGTGAGATTTAAACTGGGGATTTCGTCTGATTTGTTGGAACATACTATGTGCCAGTACGTTTATTTAAATTAATAGGAAAATAGGTTACTGGGTTTTTTTGTCTTTTTTTTTTTTTTTTTTTTTTTTAGGGACACACCCACGGCATATGGAGGTCCCCAGGCTAGGGGTTGAATCGGAGCTGCAGCTGCTGTCCTACACCACAGCCACGGCAACGCAGGATCCGAGGCACATCTGGGACCTACACCACAGCTCACAGCAATGACAGATCCTTAATCCACTGGAGCGAAGTCAGGGATTAAACCTGCATCCTCACTATTTTTTGTCTTTTTAGGGCTGCACCTGCAGCATACAGAAATGCACAGGCTAGGGGTCGAATAGGAACTGTAGTTGCTGGCCTACACCACAGCCACAGTAATGCAGGATCTGAGCTGCATCATCTGTGACCTACGCCGCAGTTCACAGCAACACCGGACCCTTAACCCACTGAGGCCAGGGATCGAACCCTCGTCCTCATGGATCCTAGTTGGGTTCGTTTCCGCTGAGCCACGATGGGAACTCCCCTAATGGCTACTTTAAAGTGTATACTTGTTATAAGAGATTGAAATATTACCGACACACAACAGTTAGTTGTTCCTCCACCCCCCCACCACCCTCCACACTCTGGCCAACGTGGGGTATTATCACTTTTTAAAGAATCTCTGCCAATATCACTTTTTATCTTCTACGGACTTTATGCTAGACTGAGGTATATTTTTATTTTCTCTTGTTTCTCTTCATGAGCTGTGCCCATTTTCTATCAGTTTCTTTTTATAACTTAAGGATTTGTAAAACCATTTATATAATAAGAAAATGAGCCCCTTTCACATATGTTGTGAATATTTTTCTTTCTTCTGCTTGTTTTACAGATATTTTGACATATAATTTGTACCAAACTTATCAATTATAGGATGATTCTGAGGTTTTTGGTTTTTACATTAATGGTATACATATGTGTGTGTGTGTGTGTGTGTGTGTGTGTGTCTCCTCAGTCCAGCAAAATGTATGGCTCTCCCTTGTTCCGTAAACAAAGTATTTTATTCAGACTGTAAGAATAGTCACGATAAAACTGCAAAATGTTGCTTTTTTAAGAGAGTCTACTAGTTATTTTAGGATCTCAATTTAGGAGCATCTAGAATAGGAAATGAAATGAACACGTCTTTCAAACATAGAGGGAAGAACACATGTCTGGAATCTGAGAAATGGAAAAACCAAATGAAAGGAGGAAAAACAAAGAAAACATGTCATCGGGCTCAAAATTCACATGAGGGGGAAAAGCCCCATATACATCAATTTTTAAAAACCTTACTTTAGAGACCAAAAGACCTTTCTCAGGGAGAAAAAGCCCCCAAGGTTCTTACCTATGTGAAAGAGCCTGAGAAATGGGGGGGTGGGGGGGTGGACTGGGCCTTCATTCTACCCCGAGGGCATCTTGGGGAGCTCCGCCCCTCCCCGGTGGGGCTGACAGGACTGCCTTTTCCCCGCGGCCCCCTTGGCGGTCACTTCCAAGAGGCTTGACCTGCTGTGGGCTGAGGCTGCACGTCTTCCGGGGCTGGCCCCGCTCCAGGCTACCCACTCCTTAGCGGGAATGGAAGTGGCCGTCTGCTCTTCCCACCGCCATCGACTGCTCACCCCACCAACCACATCACCCCTTCAGCCCTGCCCACCAAGGTCACCGAGGACCTCGTGTTCCCCAGCCCTCTGGACAAGTGGCTTCCTCTGCCTCTCTGTGGCATCTATGCCCTTCCTCCTGCTCCATAAGTATTCGGGCCAGGCTTCCAGGTTTGCTTCTCACCTCTGGCTATTCTATTTTCATCCCCGTCAAGGATTCATTCCTTTGGCTGATACTTCTCTGCTTTGGTCCACAGCCCACGTCTCACCTTGCAGACTCTCTGGGGTGATCCGGTCCATAACCATGTGGCCGTCCCACAGGAACCCTAATTTCAGTCCAGGCCAAACAACTCAAATCCCCAAAAGGCAATACAGGCCATCGACACAAACCTGTTCTGTCTGTACCCCCGGCTCAGTGCATGAGCCACCTTCCGCCTCTCGACCAAGCTGGGAACCCCGGCTCCCCTTACACTGATGCCATCAACTTACACTCTCTCACCCCAAGCCTTCACTCTGTCTCCCGACTCATCGAATTGCCAGCTCCAGCCTCTCTAATCCATCACATGGAACAGCCAGAACCTTCTCGTCAAAGGGCAAATCTGATGTTACTTTCCGGCTGAAAACCCTGCTGTGATGCCCCACCAGCTTCAGGATCAAACCCAGATCCCTCAGTACGGCTCCCAAGGCCCCAGGTGACCCGCGCCTGCTCACTCTGCACCCCACACCTCAGTGCTAATCGAAACTACTGGTTTTGCAAGGTAAGATTTTAACAATATTGTTAAGACATAAAATGCTACGTCTACGTGAATTAATTTTTTTCCAATGCTATGAAACCCAAACAAAATACAGGAATAAATTTAACATTGCAATGGATGCTATATAGCCAACTTTTTTGCATAATCCCTAATTTGACAATTTTCTTTAATCAAAAAATTTTAATTCTTAGTTGATTTTATTTTGAGCAAATATGAATACACATAAAAACTTATACTAATACTTGTATCATCTGTTTAAAAAAAATAAAAGAAACTATTGGAGTTCCCATCGTGGTGCGGCGGAAACAAATCCGACTAGGAACCATGAGGTTGCGGGTTCGATCCCTGGCCTCGCTCAGTGGGTTAAGGATCTGGTGTTGCCATGAGCTGTAGTGTAGGTAGGTCACAGATGTGGCTCGGATCTGGCGTTGTGGCTCTGGCGTAGGCCAGCAGCTACAGCTCCGATTAGACCCCTAGCCTGGGAATCTCCCTATGCTATGAGTTCGGCCCTAAAAAGGAAACAAACAAACAAAAAACCTGGGGGTCCAACAGAGTGTGGCTCCCTCTATTTTGCAAGACATAAAAGAGTCACATACCTGGTAGGAACAGAGGGCTTTTCAACATAAAAAGTAGATAGGACATAACAGTGGTACTATATTCAACATATGGAAAAATAAATTGTTTTCTAATGCAAAAAAATCACAACATAAAATTTTACTTTATAACATTAAGTTGTACCTAATTGTTTTCTTTTTTCTCTTTCTTTCTTTCTTTCTTTTTTGCTGCACACTTGGCATGCAGAAGTTCCCAGCCGGGGATCAAACCTGAGCCGAAGCAGTGACAATGCTGGATCTTTAACTCCAGCTAACTGTTTTCTTTCTTTTCTTTTCTTTTTTTGTCTTTTTGCCTTTTCTGGGGCCGCTCCTGAGGAATATGGAGGTTCTCAGGCTAGGGGTCTAATCCGAGCTGTAGCTGACGGCCTATGCCAGAGCCATAGCAACACGGGATCCGAGCCACATCTGCGACCTATACCACAGGTCACAGCAACACCGATCCTTAACCCACTGAGCAAGGCCAGGGATTGAACCCACAACCTCATGGTTCGTAGTCGGGTTCGTTAACCACTGCGCCACGACGGGGACTCCAAGCTGTTTTCTTGATGTGAGTGTGTCAGGTGCTCTTTACCAAGTGATTATCAAGCGTCTCATCTGTTCTCAAGTCCATGTATTATCAAAAATCCACTTTCATTTTGAGTATGTTGATAAGGGAGACAAAATGATGTATTTCATTTATTCTGGAAACTCTGGATGAACTGAGATAAACTGCAGTTTTCTTTGCCCGAAGGTCCTGAGTACCCAGGCCTTTCTTGGGCTTCCAACAGACCATCACACTCACTGCTCAGAGGCCTCCCTCTCAAAGACGAGCAGCTTGGGTACCTGACTTCTACTCACATGGTCAAGAGCGGGGGCCTGTTTCTTTTGTTTGCTTTTTGGTTTTTTTGTCTTTTTATGGCATATGGCAGTCCCCAGTCTAGGGTTCAAATCGGAGCTGTAGCTGCCAGCCTGCACCACAACCACAGCAATGCCAGATCCTTAACCCATTTATTGGGGCCAGGGATCAAATCTGCATCCTCGTGGATGGTTGTCAGACTCCCTTCCACTGAGCTGAGATGGAAACACCCAAGGGGCCTGTTTGAAACTGGTCTTGGAACTCTGTGCAGGACATCTGAATGTGTCACTTGCCAAGGGACGACCTACCACCTGTCCCTCCCCTAGCTCTATTTGTCCTCTGCAAAGTTTCCCTGACCCTCAAGACTGGAGGGTTGTCTTGCTTCCAGAGGATCTATGAACCTGCCGGATGCTTCTAGAAAGCTGGCACTGAGTCTTGTTTATCACATCACTTTTTTCCATGTGCCCACCATATTGCCTGATGTTCAATATTTGTTAAATAAATTAATAACCATATGTTTAGAGGAGAAGAGTGTTGAGTTCTAGTCGGGGGTTAGCCCCTGACTAGCTAGGTGATTTGGAGTAAAAGTTCAACTACTATTTTTCCTAGATTAACCTAAAATTCTCATCAATTTAATGTGTGCATTTTGGAAAAATTTTTCTGTTTTAAAATGTTACCTTGTATTTTTCTTCATGCTTGAGTAATTATGTTCTGAACAGTGCTTTATAGTTTATAATAATCCTTTTTTGGGCCCTGCCCACAGCTTGTGGAAGTTCCCAAGCCAAGGATCCAACCACACCACACCACAGCAGCGATCTGAGCCACTGCAGTGACAATGCTGGATCCTTAACCTGCTGCATCACAAGAGAACTCCTAATTTATAATACTCCTGATCAACACCATGTTTTCTCACTATTGGTATATTTTCTTACTACTTAAAAATTTAAAAAATTGGGAGTTCCCATCAATGGCGCAGTGGTTAACGAATCCGACTAGGAACCATGAGGTTGCGGGTTTGATCCCTGGCCTTGCTCAGTGGGTTAAGGATCTGGTGTTGCCCTGAGCTGTAGGTCGCAGGTGTGGCTTGGATCCCGCGTAGCTGTGGCTGTGGTGTAGGCCGGCAGTTAGAGCTCCCATTAGACCCCTATCCTGGGAACCTCCATATGCCATGGGTGTGGCCCCAGAAAAGACAGAAAGACCAAAAAATAAAAAAAATTTTTGGCTGCACTTAGGGCAGGCAGGAGGTTCCAGGCCAGGGATCAAACCTGTGCCAGAGGAGTGACAACACCAGATCCTTAATACCACCAAGTCACCAGGGAACTCCTATTTTCTTCTTCCTCTTATTTTTTTTTGTCTTTTTGCCATTTCTTGGGCTGCTTCCGCGGCACATGTAGGTTCCCAAGGTAGGGGTCTAATCGGAGCCATAGCCACCGGCCTACGCCAGAGCCATGGCAACGCGGGATCCGAGCTGCGTCTCCAACCTACACTACAGCTCATGGCAACACCAGATCCTTGATCCACTGAGCAAGGCCAGGGACCAAACCCGCAACCTCATGGTTCCTAGTCGGATTCGTTAACCACTGTGTCACGACGGGACCTCCCTTCTTACTATTTATTACATCATTAATTATATTAATTAACAACCACAGCATTAATAATAAATGACCCCTTATATGTCAAGGATGAATTGGCTTCCTTCCAGAAGAAATTTTGACTGAAAGCTAAGTTATGTAACTTGCCCACATGCAGGGCTAGCTCTTAAGAGGCAGATCTAGGATGTGGCTGTGCATCTGCTGAGAGCTTTCTGAGGGGTCCGGCTCAGCGGATATAAGTATGCAGAATGCACAGAGTTTAGGGTATAATCAAATAAGTACACAAAATTTATAGTAGCCAACTCTGATAAGACCTATCAAAGAAAAATATAAGAACTACGAGGTCATAAAGCTGGGGTCTAATTTGGAGTCAGGAAAGGTGTGTGTGAGAAAATGCAAGTTGAGCAGATATTTAAAAGAGGAAGAGAGTTAACTGGGCAAAGACGGGAGTATTACAGGCTGAGGCATCAGCATGTGCAAAGGCCCTAAGGTCGGAGGGGGCAAGAGGCAGCCGAGGCACTAAAAGAACATCAATGTGGCCAAAGGTCAAAGGGCTGAAGAATGAGGCAGGGGAAGCTGGAGTCCCAGGTCTTGTTAAGGATCCTGGTCAATGTCTCATGAGCAAAAGGGAGCCACCAAAGGGGATCTGAGGCAGGGTGACACGACCAGATGCCTACAGTGTAGAAATCATTCGAAGCTGATCTACATGATCTGACGGGGGCAGCTGCAGGACTAACCCACTTGTGGGTGGTGGGAAAGGGGTGGGCAAGGGGAGATGTGTTAAAAGTGGTTGAGCGGGGGAGTTCCCACTGTGGCCCAACGGGCTCAAGGGCATCTTGGTAGTTCTGGGACACAGGTTTGATCCCTGGCCTGACACAGTGGGTTACAGATCCGGCGTTGCCATAGCTGTCGTTCCAATCTGATCCCTGGCCCGGGAACTCCTTATGCCATGGGGTGGCCAAAAGAAAAAAAAAAAAAGTGGTTAAGAGGGGAGGTCTTTCCGTGGTCTAGAAGAGAGATGACAGGCTGGGGGGTGGTGATGAAGATGGAGGGGGAAGGACAGTATTTGAAAAACAGAAGATTAAAAAAATCAACAGAACTGGTTGGTTGGTGGATTAGATGGAGAAGAGGGGGAGATTAAGTTGTACTAGGTCACCCTTACATGTCTAACTCGTGTAATTAGATAGACAGTGGGGATCTCCACCAGTGAAGGGAACACAGACAAAAGGCCAGTTCTGTCGGGGAAGATCACAAGGTTAGGTCCCGGCATGCTGGGGTTTTTTTTTGGTTTTTAAGGGCTGCACCTGCAGCATATGGACGTTCCCAGGCTAGCGGTCTAATTGGAGCTGGAGCTGCAGCTGCTGCTGGCCTATGCCACAGCCACAGCCACGCCAGATCCAAGCTGCCTCTGCAACCTACACCACAGTTCATGGCCACACTGGATCCTCAACCCACTGGCTGAGGACAGGGATGCAAACTGCATCCTCATGGATACTAGTTGACTTTGTAATCTGCTGAACCACAACGGGAACTCCAGGCGTGTTGGGACTTAGATACTCTGCAGACACCTGGGGAGGGAAGAAGACTATCTGTTGGTCATGCTGGTCTGGACTGTGACTTATGCCATCTTTGGAGTCTTTGGAGACGCCAGGTGTGGGTGACTGCACATCCTTAAATCATGACGTAACAGTTGAGAGGTTAAGACTGTAAACTACCAGGCATCCACTGAGCCCTGGTCTTCTGGGTGGAACGTTCATGCTCTTTCCACTATGCTACTTGCTCTAAAGATCGATCCTAGGAGTTCCCGTCATGGCTCAGTGGTTAACGAATCCGACTGGGAACGATGAGGTTGCAGGTTTGATCCCTAGCCTTGCTCCGCAGGTTAAGGATCCGGCGTTGCCGTGAGCTGTGGTGTAGGTTGCAGACTCAGCTTGGATCCCGCATAGCTGTGGCTGTGGTGTAGGCTGGCGGCTGTAGCTCCAATTAGATCCCTAGCCTGGGAACCTCCATATGCCTCGGGTGTGGCCCTAGAAAATGCAAAAAGACTAAATAAATAAATAAAATAAAGATCGATCCTAAAGCTCTTTGCAGAGGGCTGACAACCTGACAAGAAACTGAAGACTTATATGAAACCCCCACCCATTCAACACTATCTATGGAACTTAAAAAAATCATTTGTTGTGTCTAAATCAGAATAGTGCGCAGAGAGGAACTTGAGTAGAGACAAAGAGGGGAGCCAATTCTTAAAGGTGGGATTTCACAGAATGTCTTCGTTATGTATGTGTATGTGTACAGAGTGGTCTTTTGCTTAAGTGAATTCAGAGCGTAAAAGACAACGTGTTGAAATAAATAAACACTTTCCAGGAGTTCTCGTTGGGGCTCAGCAGTAATGAACCCAACCAGTATCCATGAAGATGCGGATTCGATCCCTGGCCTTGCTCAGTGGGTTAAGGATCTGGTGTTGCTGTGAGCAGTGGTGTAGGTCGCAGATGGAGCTCAGATCCTGCTTTGCTGTGGCTGTGACAGAGGCCGGCAGCCACAGCTTGGATAGGACCCCTAGCCTGGGAACCTCCATATGCCATGGGTGCGGCCCTAAGAAGAAGAAAAAAAAAAAAACTTTCCAAAACCAAATATAAATGATCCCTTATATTATTTAATGCTTTGGCTTTTATCTTCACCACTGCTTCCCCCTCTGAAGATGGGAGACTACCGAGCTGTCAAGTGTTTTCAGCTGCCAGCACAAAGCCCATGGTGAGTCCTTATGTAAGTGACTCATCTTTAGGAACGGGACGAATATAATCACATTATATTTTGACAACCCAAGTTTCTCCTTCACTTTCTGTATAAGAACAGGAGACCAAAAACAGCTTTTGGGAATTGATGATTCATTTTTTAAAGATAATAGCCCTTCTAAGATACTAAACACCACTTAGACTACCCATTTCAAGGGCACTAAAAGGGTCCTCTGAAGTCCTTGATTTTATTTAAGTAAAGCATAAATGAATACTGTAATGCACAAGACATATCGGTAACAGAAAAAGCACTACCCACGAGTTAAGATTGATTCTTCCAAGTAGTTCAGACCACTTACCAGGATGAAAAAAACTGCTTTTCCAATTAGTATTATAAATAATTAATACTTGAGGGCCATAAAGTAAACTTGAGTGAGGCTGGTTGTTTGAATTTTAATATATTTTAAAACTGTATTTCAAGGCTAGGAAATGTATCTTAGTTGTGGTGACAGATTGGTATATTTTTCTTAACACTTCTTTAGCCAGTCCTCCTCCATCATAATTAGAAAAAGGACAGATACACGAACCAATGGCGCATATTTTGACTTTGGAAAGCACTGCATTCTGCAAAAGATTTGTCTTTAATTGCATTTTGCTTAAGTTAGCATTAAAATTAGTTTTCAGTTTCTGGATATAATTTGAGGTCAGAAGAGGGCAGTTCAGGGATGATTTAGGTGACAAGAAGAAGCAGGTCAGAGATTTATGGCTAATAAAGAATTAAAATTAAAGTGATAATTCTAAAGGTATTATCAACAAATCTATGTGTGACCACACAGCAAATTTAAAACCTAATCTAGGAGTTCCCGTCCTGGTGCAGTGGTTAACAAATCCGACTAGGAACCATGAGGTTGCGGGTTCGATCTCTGCCCTTGCTCAGTGGGTTAACGATCCGGCATTGCAGTGAGCTGTGGTGTAGGTTGCAGACGTGGCTCGGATCCCACGTTGCTATGGCTCTGGCGTTGCTGTGGCTCTGGCGTAGGCTGGTGGCTACAGCTCCGATTTGACCCCTAGCCTGGGAACCTCCATATGCCGCGAGAGCGGCCCAAGAAAGTGGCAAAAAAAAGACAAAAATAAAATAAAATAACACCTAATCTAATTTGCTTCCCATAACCCACCAAAGCAGAGATTTGCCTTGCTTTTTCATATATTGTATGATGATTAGTAAAATCAGTCTGAAGAAAATATAAACACCTACAGGTTAGGCTCAATGAAAGCCAAAGAGAAGCTCCAAATGTATTCTAACTCAGTCTTAACCGAAAAATTTATTTCAATATTTTATTTCAGGGGTTCTCAAACTTTTTGGTATCACATTCTACAATTACTGAGGACACCAAAGAGTTTTCTTTACATGTGATATAATTATTGATATTTATCACATTAGGAATTAAAACTGAGAAACTTAAAAATATTTATTTTTACAGCATTCTTTTTTCTTTTTTCTTTTTTTTAGGGCTGCACCTGCAGCATAAGGAAATTCCCAGGGTAGGAGTCCTTATGGATACAACTTGAATCCTTATGGATACAAGTTGGGTTCATCTCCATGGAGCCACACTAGGAACTCCTGTTTGTTTTAAACTAATTGTATTCAATTTATTTTTGTCGTTGTTGTTTTTGGCTGCACACGTGGCATGTGTAAAATCCCAGGCTGGAATTGAACCCTAGACGCAGCAACAAAGACCTGAGCCACGGCATGACAACATTGGATCCTTAACCCCCTGTACCACAAGGGAACTCCCTAAAATATTTATTAATTCAATCAGATACAGCAACAAATAAGCCTATTGCATGCTAATAGAAATAACACTTTTTTTTGTGTGAAAATAATTATATTTTCCGGAGTTCCCGCCGTGGCGCAGTGGTTAACGAATCCGACTAGGAACCATGAGGTCGCGGGTTCCATCCCTGCCCTTGCTTAGTGGGTTAATGATCCGGCGTTGCCGTGAGCTGTGGTGCAGGTTGCAGACGCGGCTCGGATCCCACGTTGCTGTGGCTCTGGCGTAGGCCGGTGGCTAAGCTCCGATTTGACCCCTAGCCTGGGAACCTCCATATGCCACGGGAGCGGCCCAAAGAAATAGCAAAAAGACCAAAAAAAAAAAAAAAAAATTATATTTTTCAAAATAACAACAACAAAAATACTGAAGTGGCATTTTTTAAACATTTTTACAAATCTCTTTTATAGAAGACAATTGAAGTCTGCATGTACCCTGCTTCTACATTTACTCTGTTGTGATATGTGTTTTGGTTTTAATGCTTACGAAAATTTAGTCTCACCCACATACATATGAGAAAAAAAAGCATTTTTAATACTTAATAGCCTTTTCACGTAACTGTGGATATTCTTCTTTGATACTACACCCAAACTTGACACGTATAGTTTCTTCAAGGTTGGCTGTACGATCTAAGTACATCAATGAATGCAATTTTCCTACTTTATTAGAGTAAAATTCATTCTGTCTCTTGCACTTTGAATGGTTCTTTTTTTACCTATGCATGACTTTTAGCATTGTCTGTTGGTCATTTGGAAAATGTCAGCTCACTGACTTAGGCTGACACATTTTGCCAACAGTGAAAAAGGTCAATAACAACTTAGCGTCATTCTGAAAACAGCTCTGACCTCTTGGAACCCCGGAAGGGTCCTGGGGATTCACAAGGGACTGTAGCTCACACTTAGAATCCCTGTTCAGAATCACTTTGGAGACTTGGAGAATCTATTTTTATTTTTTAGTCTTTTTACTTTTTCTAGGGCCGCTCCCACGGCATATGGAGGTTCCCAGGCTAGGGGTCTAATCAGAGCTGTAGCCGCCAGCCTACGCCAGAGCCACAGCAACAGCAACGTGGGATCCTAGCCGAGTCTTCGACCTACACCACACCTCATGGGAACGCTGGATCCTTAACCCACTGAGCGAGGCCAGGGATTGAACCTGAAAACCTCATGGTTCCTAGTCGGCTTCGTTAACTGCTGTGCCACGACGGGAACTCTGAGACTCGGAGGATCTAAATGATGAGGTATGGCATAGGAGACCAGGTACCCACTTTGACATTACTCTCATGATTTTGATGTTTCCCCTTGCTCAGTGCAGAACCTAGGGGACCTGGGGAACCTAGTTGTTTAAATATTTAAATGATATTTAAGGGAAACTGTTCACTAACACTTATCGTAAAGTAGTTATTTGTGTTTGCTTCTCCCCCCAACCCTGCCCGGGGAATATGGAAGTTCCCAGGGCAGAGTTTGAACCTGAGCCCAGCTGCAACTAAGGCCTGATCCTTAAACCCACTGTGCTGGGCAGAGATTGAGACCTCTGCACCAACCCAAGCTGCTGCTTTGGATTCTTTCTTTTTGAAACTGAAGATGGCCAGATCTACTTTTATTCCATCAAATTGAGCAAAATTATTTATCTATTTATATCAAAGCATAGCTGATTTCAGACCCTTAAGCTACTGTGCCAGGACAGAAACTCCCACACTGAGCTTTCCCGACCTGAGAATGTCACTTGATACATATCTCATGCAAATGAGCTGGGGATTATGCGTTTGCATATAAATACCAGCCTCAGGAGTTACCTTGTGGCCCAGCAGAAACAATCCCTCTAGTATCCCTGAGGATGCAGGTTTGATTGCTGGCCTCGCTCAGTGGGTGGGGATCTGGTGCTGTGAGCTGTGGCTTAGGCCAGCAGCTCTAGCTCCAATTTCACCCCTTGCCTGGGAACTAACATATGCTGTGGGTGTGGTCCTAAAAAGCAATAAATAAATAAATACCAGCCTCAAACTTGGCCTTTGTATGAAAGAGTGAAAGAAAGACAGAAGAAAGGAAGAAAGAGAAATAAAAAAGGAAAAGAAGGTCCTAGATGTCTTAGATTTCCAACCTCGCATAAGTGTTCTAAACGGACTCCATCTCTTAATGGCATATCAGCACTGTAAAACATTGAATCTTATTTACTGTGGATTCAAAGTAATATTTAATTACATATATATACATTTTGTCTTTTTGGGGCTAGGAACTCTCTAATTACTTATATTTAATTTGCTCATAAAAATGATAACTTATTTGAGAACAAAAAATGTATTAATGTTAAATTTTGTGGAGTTCCTGTTGTGGCTGAGCAGTAATGATCCTGACTAGTATCCATGAGCATGTGGGTTCAATCCCCGGCCTCACTCAGTGGGTTAAGGATCCGATGTTGCCATGAGTTGTGGTATAGGTTGTAGATGCAGCTTGGATTCCCTCATAGCTGTGACTGTGATGTAGGCCAGCAGCTACAGCTCTGATTCGATCCCTAGTCTGGGAAATTCCATGTGCTGCAGGTGGGGCCCTAAAAAGACCAAAAAAAAAAAAAAAAATTGTTTTTACTTTGGAAAAGTAAAAATCCTCAATTCCTTTTTTGGTTTTCAGGGTCATGCTTTGTGACCCAAAGATCATAAGGAAGTAGGAAAGGTGGCAAACACCCTTTTTGTCAGGCGTATTTTGAAATTTATGGTAAAGAATCCAGCTGACCAGCAGTTCACTATGATGCCCTGGCGCCAAGCTAACTACCCAAAGTTTCAAAGGTACTTCAGAGAAAGGTGAGTGGGTCTAGGGATGAAACAACAAGAGACAGGAGATGGCGGGGGAGTCTCCCAACTCCAGAGCCGCTGATCTCAAGCCAATGCCACATACTAGGCTTTGATGCCTCCTTCACTCCCTAGCTCCACACCAGTGCTTCTCAAGCTGGGGAAAGCATATTCCCTTACACAGGAACGTGTATCTTCTGGGAGGGCTGGGGAAAATCAAATTTTATGTAACAATAAAAATTTTGTATTACAAAAGTGCAGATTTTGGAGGATAGTGTAAAGAGCATATTAATCATTAAGATTAAAAAAGCAGGAGTTCCCGTCGTGGCGCAGTGGTTAACGAATCCGACTAGGAACCATGAGGTTGCGGGTTCGGTCCCTGCCCTTGCTCAGTGGGTTAACGATCCGGCGTTGCTGTGAGCTGTGGTGTGGGTTGCAGACGTGGCTCGGATCCCGCGTTGCTGTGGCTCTGGTGTAGGCTGGTGGCTACATCTCCGACTCAACCCCTAGCCTGGGAACCTCCATATGCTGCGGGAGCGGCCCAAAGAAACAGCAAAGACAAAAAAAAAAAAAAAAAAAAAAAGATTAAAAAAACAAGAAGAAACTGTCATCATGGTAGCTTTTATTCTATGACCTAAAACATGCTTTATTCTCTGCTGCTGGAGTATTTCAGTGGAAGGGTTTGAAGAGCACCAATTTTTTACACCCTCTTTGAAAAGAATTTTTAAAAATGGCAAGTAAGCAGTTGGACTGTGCGACAGGTTTAGGGGTGGTTTATCTGCTGCCCTTTAACAGGACTCCTCCACTACTGACCATTTGCGGCACTCATACCACTGGTGTGCTTTTTACACTCTGAGATCTTGTGACGGTTTCAATTAACAAGTCAATTCTTTGGCTAGAAAATAACCTTATGCAAACCACACATTTATTAAGTGAGAAACGCCTAGTATAAAGTATGAAGGAATGTAGCATTAGTCATAAACTTCCTCCTTAAAAACTACCGTTTTACAGTTTGAAAAACACCCTGGACACACACCCAGATTGCTTAGAATGCAAAATAAAAATTTAACAATTAATGTGTAATAAATCATAAAAACGAGGGTTTAAAATGCCTTAATTCTGATTTTCTATTACAATTTCAGGCTCCTAGGACTAAAATGCTGGTGATGTTTACATAGTCCAGGGACCCATCACAGTCAACATAGATGGTCTGTCCTAGAAAGGACAGGGCAGCCCATTTAAGGAAACCCAGAGCCCCTTGGAGTTCTGTTTGAGTCTGTGATTCCGATCTCCTTAATGCTTTACTTTTAAAATAACCTATGAAAATGAATCGACTTGAGACTCACACACCATTGTATGATGAAGAGCTAATGAACACTGCAGCGGGGTGGGTGTGGGGAAGGAGCGTGGGTTATTTCCCTAAGGCGTAATTAGGAGTTCAGCAGTTGAAGTTCTTGCAGTAAATTGCGTAGCAATAACTAACTGCATTTTCACCCTGTCCAATCACTTTCTTGCCCACTCTGCTGCCCTTGCTTGCTTTATTGCCCTCTTAATTCACTACCAGCTAAAAGTGACAAAAACCGTGCATCCTAAGCATCTTCTGCATTACCAGTTCCCTTTGCAGCGTTGTTTAAAAATTGATGATTTGGGGGTCTGGCTACAACGAGAAAACGACTCGGCCCCGGGAAGCAGCTTTCCTGATCCCAACCTCCCCTTCGCGGAGCCCTATGGGGGTAAAGGACCGCATCAGCCGGGAGCGCGGCTCCGAAGCCGGTCCCACCGCCCAAGGCCAGGCAGTCAGAAACCACAGCGCAGCTCTGGGTTGGCCGGGGCCTTATCGGAGGAGCAAATCGCCCAAGGAGCGGAAGCTCGAGGCCGCCGGCTCAGCGAGCCCGGAGCCGCAGCGGGCAGCCCAGACAGCGCCCAAGAAGGCCCGCATCTTTCCCCTCCCGCGGGAGGGCAGCCCAACGGCCGCCCTGTCAGCCCCGCCCCGCCCCCCGCCCCAAGGGGCGGGGGCCGGGGGTGGAGCCGGCCGGCCCGGCGGGGGCCTGGCGAGCCGGGGCGCCGCACCCCCCGGCCCCGCCCCCATCCCCGAGGGGCTGAGGGGAGAGGAGGAGCGACGCACTCGGGGCGCGCTGCACGCTCGCCGCTTCCCTCAGTCCCGCGTGCGCGCGCGCGCTCGCCCCAAGTCCCGCGGAGTTTAACACAATGCCGACGCCGACGCCGTGCGCAACGCCCCGGCCGGCGCAACTGCTCCGGCGCCGGGGCGGGGGGGTGGCCAGACAGGGCGAGGGGAAGAGCGCGCGCGAGAGCGGGAGACAGCGCGAGACCCGAGGAGGCCGGAAGCGCGCGTGCGCGCCCCCGCCCGCGAGCGGGGAGGCGGAGCCGCAGCAGTAGCGGCAGCAGCTGTAGGAGCCGCTGCAGCTGGGAGAAGCGCCAGAGAGGCCGGGCCTGCTCCGGTCGGACCGGATCCCTCCCCTCCCCCTCCCTCTCCGCTCCCCTCCCCCAAACCCACTTCCGCAGCTCGCGGCCTTGCCGCCGAAGAAGCAGCGGCGGTAGCAGCAGGAGGCGGCGGCGAGGCGTCGGAAGGATTACGCACCTGACGGGCCCGCCTCTCGGGGCTCCAGCGCGGGACACTCACCGGCAGCCGCCGCTCGGGACGCGCTTCGCGGTGGCGGCGGGAAGGGAGGGACCGGCGACGGGGAACGGAACGCGAATCGCCCCCCTCCCCTTCCTCCCTCCCTCTCTCCCTCCCTCCTCCCCTCCGCTCCGCCGCCCGCCCTCTCGGCTTCCGTCCCCTCCCCCTCCCGCAAGGCCCCGGATGGAGCCGCCGCCGACTCGCCGCCGCCTGGCTCCGGGGGATGGTTTTGTCAGGCAGCCAGAGCCCCGGCGCCAGGCGCCGCCGCCCCCGCCCCCACGGGGCGCTCCTGCCCTCGCTTCCCAGAGCCGGGTCCCCAGGTGGTCCGGGCTCTCCGCCTGCCTTCACCCGAAGCCCCGGGACGGGGGTCATTCGTCTTCTTTGTTGCCACCGTTGCTGCCGGAACCGTTTGCGAGCTCCGGTGGCCCCCGCCCCTCCTCCGTCTTTCCGGAGCCTGGGCCGGGGGCGGCACGTGGGCACCGGCCCCGGGAGGCGGAGGCGGTGCGTGCTTACCTGTCGTCGGTGCTGCTGCGGCGGGGGGTGTGGAGGAGGCACCGCTGGGTAGCCTTGGCTGTGCTCTCCCCGCCGCCGCCGCCTCTGCCTCTCGCTGCTGCTGCTGCTGCTGCTGCTGCTGCCGCCGCGGTCGGTGTCTCCGGCGCGGCGGCGGCGGCGGCGGCGGGGCTTTTCCTGTCCGGTTACGTTAAGGTCACATGACCGAGAGAGCGGAGCGACTAGTGCAAAGAGGCTGAGAGCGGCTCCCGCCGGGGGGGAGAGGCGGCGAGAGAGCTGTGGCGGCAAGAGCCCCCTCCGCCCCCCCAGCCGCCTCCCCTCCCCCCGCCCGCCTCCGCCTCCTGCTGCTCTGCCGCCGCCGCCGCCGCCGCCACCGCCGCCGCCTGCAGCACTAAGTACACTGCCGCTCCCACCCTGGCTCCGCTGTCTGCTCCAGCCAAACTTCTGCAAACCATGTGCAGCCGAGGCGAGGAAACTTCTCTCCACCTATTGGGGCTGGAGGCTTGAGTCCTAAGTCCCATGTTTACATAAAATGTTTAGGTAGGACTATCCTGGAGATGCTCGGAGAAGGGGTGGAGAACTACTGCTTGGGTCCTTCTGCAAGCCTCTGCTTGACATCTCTTGGCCTACACCTTTGTATTTCTGCTTCCCGTGTTAGCATAAGTTTTAGCCTTAAGTCCAGAATTGGAGTGGACCTGAGAACCAGGTCGATACTTGTAAATCGCTAATACCTGTTTATCACCAGTGGGAATTGAGCAGTCTACTGGAGTAGAAATGCTTGTTTGTGTTGTATGGAAAGGTAGAAGTGCTCCTTAAGACTAGTTGGTTGTGATGTAAGACGTTTCTTTTAGGTTTGAATGGATGCATATTTCAGTAGTTGGATTTTAGCTTATGAAACTTTGGTCCAGAAAAAATCTAAGTCTGCAAAGCATGTTTGTTACTTATGAACAATTTATATTCCTTTTAAGTTTTGGTCTCTGCGGTACTCTTAGAGAGTGGATTCTAGCGTTGGCCATTCTGTTGAATTTAGAGGTCCTGAAATCTTTTAACAGGAAGGTCCTAAACTTTGGTAACATGGCAGGCATGGGGCTTAATCGTCTTTGAAGGCCATTCTTAACATTTTAAGGTTTACTTTTGCGTTGTTGTAGTTTTGCTAGAATTTATATCTTTAGAAGTATGATTTAGCCCTTCGAAGACTGCATTTAATGATTTACTTATCTAGGGTTTTGAAGACTTAAAAAAGAATATGGCTTAATTTGTAAAGAAATGAAGGCAGCAGTTCCCCAGCTCCTCTGCTTTTAAAGCATGGTGTCTTGGTTATAAGGGCCTTGATTTGATGTGGAACCCATTTTGGTTTACATAGCACAGTGCCCTGGCACATAGTTGACAAAATACTTAAGGGAAACTTACTATCTTAAGACAGTTTAACATGCAGAAGTGTCACTGCTAAAAATCTGAGTGTGATTTGGTAATCTGCTTGTACCTGTGGCTAGTGATGACTAATTTCTTCTTGTCTGAAAACAAAATAAGCAGCCGTGTAACTTTAGTGGTCTAAGAGCCAATAGATTTAGTACATACCTGCCTTGAACTTTCTTTTTTGATCAGCTAGATAAATGACTTGTTGAGTGTTAAATGCCTGCCTTGCAAAACCAAATGTCGACCCCGGTATAAGTATTTCTGGTGCGGTATGACTAAAACAAAGTTGGCCATCAGACTGGCAGGCCAGGTTCCTTGGATTGACTCTGCAGTTGAGATCTGTTTCATTAGGAAACTGAAATGATTTTGATTGGAGGGACATAGTTCGAGATCTAATTCTTTTAGACTCTGACTCTGAACTTTTAAGTTTATGGTCTGATGAGTACTTACATGGAGAGTGAACTGATTTAAGAGAAACTAAAGGAAAAATTGGGCAAACTAATGCTAAAGTTTTAGATGAAGCCATTGGGCAGAAACATGCCTCTGTGTCTTGAGTATTTGGCCTTGAGTCAAAGTAATTATGCTTATTCTTATGAATAAGTTTCCCAGTACCATACTCTATATATAGTTGTGTAGAAATAAAGCCAGGATTATTCTTGAAACTGAACCTTTATTAGAGAAGAAAGCTGTCAGGAGCATCTAGGTCTTCTAGAGCTCTTGCTCTTGAATTTAGAACTGGACTGCTTTGCTTCTAGTTCTTTCAAGGCCTAATTGTGTGTACTTGGTTTTTGCTAAGTATGCCAATTATTTTGATTTTTAGTCACCCTTATCAAGTACTAGCATTATAAGTAATGCTATACAAATTTTATCTGCTTTCTACAACTGATTGAAGTAGAAACTGACAAATATGTAAAGGTTGGGGAGAAAACTCAGTTCTTGCTGAGGGATAGTAGCCTATGAGGTAAGTAATAAAAAAAAAAGTCATCTGTTTAGTGTTTCCATACTGATTTATTCTGCAGTTTGCAGTTTGAAAATAAATTTGGCAAATTAGGGTTCCAAAAATAGTTTCACACATTTTACCTCAAAGAAAATCACAGTGTGAGCGAATGATCTGAGTAGATTCATCACGTTATACATAAGTATTCTATAGAGTCTTGTGTTGCCGAAAGTTTTGTGCAACCAGAAAAATAGGCACTTGCTTATGTTCTGAAGAGCACAGTTCAGTGAGGCTTGGACAGTGGGTAGAAAACAATTTAAGAGTATTGTATGTAACTTTTTTATTCTGACAAAAATTTGTGTGTGCTCAGGTTGAAGATGGAGTTTCCTTTAACATTGTTGATGAAAGTAACAGTAAGAGGAAGTAATACATATGGGTAGATCCCAAAGTAGCTTTTTCACTACATAACTTTTTTTTTTTTTTTTGTCTTTTTAGGGCCTTACCCACGGCATGTGGAGGATCCTAGACTAGGGGCAAATCGGAGCCTACGCCACAGCAACAGCAACACAGGATCCGAGCTACAACTGTGATCTACGCTGCAGCTCATGGCACCGCCGGATCCTTAACCCATTGAGTGAAGCCAAGGATCGAACTCACTACATAACTTTTGGAAGGATGTCCTATGACATGTCCTGTAACTCTTGGATTGGGAAAAGGATGTGCTTTTTTTTTTTTTTTTTTTTTTTTGTCTTTTTGACATTTCTTTGGGTCGCTCCTGAGGCATATGGAGGTTCCCAGGCTAGGGGTCTAATCGGAGCTGTAGCCACTGGCCTACGCCAGAGCCACAGCAACGCAGGATCCGAGCCACGTCTGCAACCTACACCACAGCTCACAGCAACGCCGGATCGTTAACCCACTGAGCAAGGGCAGGGACCGAACCCGCAACCTCATGGTTCCTAGTCGGATTCGTTAACCACTGCGCCACAACGGGAACTCCCAGAATGTGCTTTTTTTACATGCTAGATCATGCTAGGTTTTTAAGTCTAGGGTAGATACCATGCCTTCTGTGTTTCATAAAACCATATTTAACATAGAGGAAAAATGTATTTTTGAGTGTTTCTCTTTTGTTGTTTTCCTTAAAAGTTTATTGAAAATGTTTATTGCATAGTTGGTTGTTATTGAGATTATATTCCTTCAAGGATTCCTTTTAGGGATTTTTTTTTCCCCCCTTCAGCCTGTCTTGTGGCCTTTGGAAGTTTCTGGGCCAGGGAGCGAACCACACCTCTGTATTGACAAGGCAGGATCCTTAACCTGCTGTGCCACAGGAGAACTTTTTTTTTCAGGGTTGCACCTGCAGCATATGGAGATTCCCAGGCTAGGGTTTGAATTGCAGCTACAGCTGCCGGCCTACACCACAGCCACACCAACATGGGATTCCAGCCGCGTCTGCAACCTACGCCACAGCTCACTGCAATGCTGGATCCTTAACCCTCTGAGTGAGGCCAGGGATCGAACCTGTTTCCTTATGGGTACTAGTTGGGTTCATTGACCGCTGAGCCACAATGGGGACTCCGGGAGTTTTTTGTTTTAAATCTATTAGTGTAGGCTGGTAGGTTTCAAACCTTTTAGGTTGTGATTCTAAGAAATATATGTTATTAGGAGTTCCTGTTGTGGCTCAGTGGTTAACGAATCCGACTAGGAACCATGAGGTTGCAGGTTTGGTCCCTGGCCTTGTTCAGTGGGTTAAAGGATCCGGCGTTGCCGTGAACTGTGGTATAGGTCGCAGACGTGGCTCGGATCCCGCGTTGCTGTGGCTGTGGTGTAGGCCGTCGGCTACAGCTCCAATTAGGCCCCTAGCCTGGGAACCTCCATATGCCGAGGGAGCAGCCCTAGAAAAGGCAAAAAGACAAAAAAAAAAAAAAAAAAAAAAAGTGTTATTAAATGCTATTTGGTATACACATATTTGTAAGGTTGAAAAAACTTTGAGGTAGTAATGTTATTTTGAATTGTATACTCTATCTTTTGTAACTTTTTATTATTTGCTAGGTTTTTAAAAAAATTTTATGGCTGCACCCATGGCATATGGAAGTTTCTGGCCAGGGACTGAATCCGAGCCAAAGATGCCTTCTTCGCCACAGCTGCTGCAATGCTGGATCCTTTAACCCACTGTACCCGGGCCAGGAATCAAACCCAAGCCTCCGCAGTGACCTGAGCCACCATGATCAGATTCTTAACCCATTCTGCCACAGCGAGAACTCCAAAGATTTACTAGGTTTTCTTTTTTTTTTTTTTCTTCATTTTTTAAAAAATAGCTTTAAATTGATTTTATAAATCACAGATGGGTTAGGGTCCACAGATTAAAAAACACTGGTATATTCATTTTTAGTATTAGTTGCTGTTACAAATTACCCCAAAACTTAGTGGATTAAAACAGTGACCATTCAGTATATCTCAGAATTGCTGTGGGTCAGGGAACCTGGCAGTAGCTTAGGTCGTTTTGGGTCAGTCATGAGGTGTTTTTTATGTCAAGATGTTTACTGAGTTGGAGGCTCTCTGGGGCCCACACTCCAGCAGGTTAGCGTTCAGCAGTTCTCAGTTCTCCACTGGGCTTGCGTGAGTGTCCTCACCACCTGGTGGCTGGCTTCCCCTAGAGTGAGTGACCCAAGCAGGAGCAAGGAGGAAACCCCACTGCTGCTGCCACATGCTGTGGGTTCACAGAACCTACAGCCAAGGGGAGAGGCATCAAGCTCCATGTTTTGAGGAGAATCAAAGAATTTATGACATTTTAATAACTTCCATGGCCCTATATTTCCTGTTCATGGATGAATTAGGATTGAACCAGAATTCATGCTGAATCAATCTGTAAGTAATTATATCAGCTAATGACATTTTTTCCTCTGAGGGCATCTAGTCTCCTTCCTCAATCTAAAATGAGAAAACAGGCATATAAAAAAGTTAAACTACACAAGCCCATTCAGTTTAGGAAAACTAAGCAGATTTTCTCTTGTTTTTGTCATGAATAATCTGTGTGCTGATAGAGATGAGAAAATTGGCTGGTGATTTTTTACCCCAATCTTTTCTAAAGTTAGAGTGTTGGACTTTTGTTAGTCTTCCAGTGTGCAACCTGCTACATGATAGTAGTTATACTTTCTATTTTTTGGCCTCTGGATGATGCTTGATGTCTTATGAATTTGCAGCCTCCTCATACAGTACCCCTGCCCCCAAATGATTTTTAAAGGAAACAGAAAATGTGCTTATGAAATGAATGTTTTTAAAATTATTATTATTTTTTGTCTTTTTGCCATTTCTAGGGCCGCTCTCGCGGCATATGGAGGTTCCCAGGCTAGGGGTCTAATTGGAGCTGTAGCTGCTGGCCTACTCCAGAGCCACAGCAACTCGGGATCCGAGATGTGTCTGCAACCTACAACACAGCTCACGGCAATGCCGGATCTGTAACCCACTGAGCAAGGCCAGGGATTGAACCTGCAACCTCATGGTTCCTAGTTGGATTCGTTAACCACTGCACCACGACGGGAACTCTGGGAACTTCTTTTAAATGAATTTAAACTACTCTTAGCTCCATGTGCTGCCTCTTACACTGACTGTAAGATTGGACTGTGTTAACGTTTCCAAGACCTAAAAGTAGATAACTAAAAGATAATCAGGGTTTGAGTGTACGGAAAACTACCATGTTTTTTGCTGTGAGATTTTCGTGGAAACTTTGGATCTAGAAGCCTTTGTTCTAAGACTAGCTTTGGCCTACTGGTACAGGGAGCAGGGTGAGTCTGACGCTGGTGATGTGAGTGAAGTCAGGATAAATTTCTGTGCCCTGCTGTGATGTTTCTCTTCCTTCCTTCCTTTTAAATCCATTAGGCTTTGCAGAGTAGTAGGTGGGGGCACACTTTACCATCTTACATGTTTTACAAAATTGAATAATGGCTGCTTATTTCTTAGACTGCGTTCCAGTTTCTCTTACCACTAGGACACCTGACAGTTCCATTCTGCCCTGAAGCACTAGGTTTACGTACTTAGGTAGTTACCCTCCTTCCTTTGCTATTTATTTGTCTACCTGTATAATGTATCCCCCATCCCACTCTAAGATCCTTACAAGGACTTCCTTTCATACATACTGCTGGTACTCAGACGCTTACAGAATTGAATACTATCTCCCATTAAAACTGAATGACGAAATAGTGTAGAAAACCTTGGGATATAGTTGCAGGTGGTGGAGATGTTAATACCTATCTGTTCTTCAGATGCTCACAGTCCAGTGGGGAACACAATATACACTTAATACCCAATTTGGTCTGCAGTACACACGTGCAGGGCGGTGGTGGTATAATGCAGCTGGTGGTGAATCTGAATTTTGAAGGCTGTTGTGGATGTTTGAAAGATAAGACATGGTCTTAGGACATGTTTGAGATGGAGCCTTTTTCAGTTTTACTCCTTGACTATATATGTGTCTACCTTGAGTTGTTTTACTGTTGGCAAGTTGCCATCATGGTTGCTAAGTTGCTTCTTTCTGTGGCATGCACTTTCTTGTTATTTCTCTAGAGCTGTGCTGTCCCGTTCGATGGTGTCTAGCCACATGTGCCTAAGTTCACGTCACACTAACCACATTGTGCTTCAGTAGCCTCGTGGGGTCAGAGGCCACCGTACTGGACAGCACAGATATTACTGAACATTTCTGTCGTCACAGAAGGTTCTGTTCACAGTGCTGCTCCAGAGTCATATTTTGTTCATCTGCACATTTTCATGTTATCTGCAGTGTTACATTAGGAATAGAGTGAGTAAACTTAATAGCTTTCTGACACTGGGAAAGACATTGGTTGGCATGTATGAATAGACGGGAAAGAGCCTAGGATATTACAGTGGTTAAAAATACAGCCTTCGTTAAGTTCCTATTGTGGCTCAGCAGTAATGAACCCGACCAGTACCCATGAGGATGTGGATTCGCTCCTTGGCCTCCCTCAGTGGGTAAAGGATCTGCTGTTGCCCTGAACTGTGGTATAGGTTGGAAATGAGGCTCAGATTTGGTGTTGCTATGGTGTAGGCTGGCAGCTTCAACTCCCACCCTTAGTGGGGCCCTAAAAAGCAAAAAAAAAAAAAAAAAAAGCCTTGGGGAGGGGGAGGGCCGTGGGATGGATGGGGAGTTTGGGGTTGGTAGGTGCAAACTATTACATTTGGAATGGATAAGCAGTGGGGTCCTGCTGTATACAAGTACAGGAACCTATGTCCAATCTCTTAAGTTAGAACATGATGGAGCATAGTATGAAAAATAATACATATATATATGTATATATGTATGACTGGGTCACTTTGCTCTAGAGCAGGAATTGAACATTGTAAATCAACTACTAAATTTTAAAAATAAATAGGCTTTGGAGGCAAATTTCCTTTGGAATCATGTTCTTGTGGGCCAGTAGGTTTTGGGCATGTTAATTAACCTCTGAGCCTGTGTTTTGTTTTATTCAAACAGGGATGATATTTATCTCACAGGGTTGTGTATTTAAAAAGTGGAGAGTTCCTCTTTTGGCTCAGTGGGTTAAGAACCAGACGCTGTCTCTGAGCATGCAGGTTTGATTCCTAGCCTTGCTCAGTAGGTTAAGGATCCAGTGTTGCCGCAGGCTGGGTGTAGGTTGCAGACACGGCTCAGATCCCGCATTGCTGTGTCTGTGGTGTAGGCTGGCAGCTGCAACTCTCATGCAACTCCTAGCCTGGGAACGTCCATATGCTGCAGGTATGGCCAAAAAAAGAAAAAAACTGTAAGGGGCCTTAGCGCAGTACTATAGCAAGTGATAGGATCATTAATATATTTAAAAAATAATCACTAATTTAAAGAAGTTTTTAGGGTTATCTTACAGTAACATTAACTTTATTTTTTTTGTCTTTTTAGGTCTGCACCCAAGGCATGTAGAAGTTCCCAGGCTAGGGGTCCAATTGGAGCTGTAGCCGCCCGCCTACACTACAGCTTACAGCAATGCTGGATCCTTAACCCACTGATTGAGGCAAGGGACTGAAGCCGCATCCTCATAGATACTGGTCGGGTTCACTACCACTGAGCCTTGACGGGAACTCCAAAATTAACTTTTTTGTGTGTACAGGTCTGTGAACTTGAATATAGGTGTATATTTACGTAACCACAACTGGGATATAGGACAGCTCTGTCACTGCAGAAGACTTCCTCAAGCTGTCCTTTACTTACCTCCTCCCACTCTTCGCTGGCAGCTACTGAGTGCTTCACTTGCTGTCTTTTCTAGAATGTTATATAAGTGAAATCATGTAACATGTAGTCTTTTGAGACTGGTCAGCCAAGTTGCGTGAAAGAGTCATAAAACGTATCAAGGAGTTCCCGTCGTGGCGCAGTGGTTAACGAATCCGACTAGGAACCATGAGGTTGCGGGTTCCGTCCCTGCGCTTGCTCAGTGGGTTACAGATCCGGCGTTGCCGTGAGCTGTGTTGTAGGTTGCAGACGTGGCTCGGATCCCGCGTTGCAGTGGCTCTGGTGTAGGCCAGTGGCTACAGCTCCGATTGGACCCCTAGCCTGGAACCTCCATATGCTGTGGGAGCGGCCCAAGAAATGCCAAGAAGACCAAATAAATAAATAAATAAATAAAATGTTGTATCAGTAAATAGCACAACTCATTTTTAAAGACATTAATTTTGAGGAGTTCCCGTCGTGGCGCAGTGGTTAACGAATCCGACTAGGAACCATGAGGTTGCAGGTTCGGTCCCTGCCCTTGCTCAGTGGGTTAAGAATCTGGCGTTGCCGTGAGCTGTGGTGTAGGTTGCAGATGCGGCTCGGATCCCGCGTTGCTGTGGCTCTGGAGTAGGCCGGTGGCTACAGCTCCGATTAGACCCCTAGCCTGGGAACCTCCATATGCCGCGGGAGCGGCCCAAGAAATAGCAAAAAAATAAATAAAGACATTAATTTTGAAACACTATTTCTCACAAAAAATGGTGGTCCAAATTTTTGCTTACAGAATTGTGGTTGACTCACGGTTTTTTGTGTGAAAGTGAAATAACTGATGAAATTTATAGGGGAAAACTACTTCCCCCAGTTAATATGTGTATATATCAACTTGTTTTTCTTTGTGGAGATGGTTGACCATTGGTAGGGGAGGTTCCTGGTTTTAGTTTTTATTAAACATCTGCAGAGTTGCAGCAGGGTCCTGATTTGAAAAAGGTGGCTGTTTCAACATTATTAATTTCTAAAATGTAGTCTGAAGATAGGATAACAGCTGGCCGCTTTGCCCAGGTCTTCTCCAGATTAACTCTGAAAGCCTGGCTGCTCCAGGAAATACAGGATATAAAAGAGACATAATGAAGAAAACTTGAGGATTCCAGTTCATCAGGTATTAAGAGTGAATTATCAGCCAAGTATTTGTTACTGGTTTGTTGCCCTCTTTAAGTCTTCATTTGAATGAGTTTAAGAAGCACTCTAGTCTGTATTTTTTTGTTAGCAATATTGTAAAAAATTGTGGTAAGCAAATTTGCAAGTTTCATGTGTAGGAGCTCAATTAAGTCAAGTTTATACTTACAATCTCTTTTGAGTTTTGCAGTTCAGATAATACTATCTAAATCTGAGGTAAATTTTAAGTTTTTGTTGAATTAGCTACTGGGTTCCCCGTTCTGATTTTTTTTTCATGCCATCTCTTCTATAGATTTCTTTATAGGACATCTCTATAAGCAGATTACTTATAAGCCGTTAGCTGCCGTCCTCAGTAGACTGTAAACTTCACGGAGGTAGAGAGGCCTTTAATGTCGCTGTATCTTGGAGCCTGGAAGAGCACATTCTGTGGATGAGTACTTGCTGAATTGCATGAAAAAATGATTGCTTCTGTGAGTAGGTTTTTAGTCCTCAGTGCTTTCCAGCCTATTACAAATTTTGGGGATGTAGAAACATTTTGTTTGTTTTAAAAGAAATATTTAAATCTACGTTTTTTTTCAAATTGTGCAGGAGTGAAAATATAGTCTATTTGTTAACCCTCTGTGAGTGAAGCTCCCTCAAGGAATGGGAATTTGGACCTTAATTCTTAAAATGGCAATTCTGAAGCAGTGGAGAGAGCCCTAAAAAAAAAAAAGGATTTGGATTGGAGGTATTTGTAAAAATTTTCTCTACTTCTCATCCTTATCATCTTCTCCCAACACATGTGACACACGCACTTTGTAAAGGCGGGAGAGGATAGGATGAGGAGATGGGGTTGGAGAAAGAATTGAGTCACCTGGGATTCAGTACTTAGTACATTAAATGGAGGTGCTAATGAGTTACTTAAAATCTGTATCTATAAACCTGAATACAAGCCAGTAAGTAGGCTCTAACTTGGTGGCTCCCAGAGTTTAGTGAGGGGAAGGACTTCGGGGAGAGCTGTGAAAACCATTTCTCAGCTGCAGCTCAGAGGTTCTAGTTGTGGCACACAGGACTCACCACTAACTGGTCACCCAGGTAACCTGCTGACGCTGTTGCTCTGAGGACCATCATTTGGAAAAAACTGCTCTAAGTGGTAGAAAGACAATTAAAAATAAGTGAATGTGATTACATTTTGTCAAAAATAACACTGCCTGGTATGTGTAAACTGGGTAGAGTTTAAAAGGCCTTTTGGGGGTTCCTGTCGTGGCACAGCGGAAATGAATCCAACTAGGAATCATGAGGTTTCGGGTTCGACCCCTGGCCTCACTCAGTGGGTTGAAGATTTGGTGTCATGAGCTGTGGGGTAGGTTGTAGATAGGGCTTGGGTCTCGCATTGCTGTGGCTCTGGCATAGGCTGGCAGCTGTAGCTCAGATTAGACCCCTAGCCTGGGAACTTCTGTGTGCCATGGGTGTGGCCCTAAGAAGCAAAAAAAAAAGGCCTTTTTGTTGTAAATCAACTACACTTTAATAAAAAAATAAATTAATTAAAAAGGCCTTTGGGGGCTTACACTAAGAGTCCATTCATTTTATTTTATTTTTTATTTTCTTTTTAGGGCCACACCTGTACCATACGGAAGTTCTCAGGCTTAGGGGTCGAATCAGAGCTGCAGCTGTCAGCCTACACCACAGCTCACAGCATTGCCAGGTTCTCAACCCACTGAGTGGGGCTAGGAATCAAACCCACATCCTTATGGATTTTAGTAGGGTTTGTTACCACTGAGCCACAGTGGCAGCAACACCAGATCCTTAATCTACTGTGCTGAGCTGGGGATCCAACCCATTCCTCTACAGTGACCTGAGCTGCTGCAGTCAGATTTTTAACACACTACATCATAGCTGGGACTCCTGTAATTAACTATGTAAGCTCTCAGTATTCTGGTATAATGTTTTGGTCACTTTGTTCTTAGAGAAGTGGTGATTTTGAAAAACTGTTTTGCTTGTATTATACCTAATTTAGTATAAAAAATTCTTTTCTGGGAGTTCCCTGGTGGCTCAGTGGATTAAGGATCAGGTGTTGTCACTGCTGTCAGGTTCAGTCTCTGGCCCTGGACTTTTGCATGCTGTGGGCGCCGTGAAAACAAACCAGCTCTTTTTCTGTAATTTGAATTGAAGCTTTTATCATAAATTCAAATACTTGAGAAAAGTGTAATTTCTGATATGTGTTCATATTTTAAAGCTATTTTATCTACCTTTAATATTCACCTCTTAGTAGAATGTAATACTATAATGAGTTGAGGTTCCACTATGATCCATTTAAATGTAAGTAAATGAAGTGTAATGTTCCCTTTTCTCCTTGAAAACTCTGTGTGTCACACTTCCCCTACAAAATGTTATCCTTACAAATTTTTATGATTGAAGGTCTTATCCTTTTGGTCTTTGTAACATAGCTGTATATATATTGAAATATTAAATTTTAATTTGCCATGACCCTAAAGCAGTATGTGTGTTCTTTTTGTTGTTAACGGAAATTTTATAATGATACAGTTGATTCAAACAACTGTGTGGATTGTACACATTGATACTTGGAGTAACATTTTATTGGGAGAGCCCCTTCTTAATAGGTGGGGATAACATGGTTTCCATTAAAGAGATTTCATTAACCAATATTTCTTTTCTTTCTTTTTTGCTTTTTAGGGCCATACCTGCAGCATATGGAAGTTCCTAGGGGTCAGTTCTGAGCTACATCTGCCAACCTACACCACAGCCACAGCAACCTGGGATCCCGAGCCATGCTGTGACCTACACAACTCATGGCAATGCTGGATCCTTTACCCACTAAGCGAGGCCAGGGATCGAACCCGCGTCCTCATGGAGAACTAGTCAGGCTCGTTACTGATGAGCCACAACAGGAACTTCCAACCAGTATTTCAGATTGTCCTTGTTTGGTTTTCTAAAGATTTAAAAATACAGGTTAAATATATTCAAAGGTTTTAAAATAGAGTGGACCAAACTAAGATTGAAGATGGGTGCGATGCCTTCTGTACATTGTGAGAGAGGAAAATGGGAAAGAACAGGCTTGATATGCTGCTTAGAGGTGTGTGTACAGGCAGAGCAATTTTATGAAGGTGCTTGTGGAACTTGAGCTAGAAAGCAGTTCTCGAACTATCCATGCCCACATGTTCTTGGAAAATCCTCAGGTACCCTGGTATAGGGACCTGGGATAGAAGACTGGTCCTGGAAGAACTACAGTGCCCTTCACGACGTCAGGATGTGTACCATCACACTGCTCCAGAAATAAATGAGGGTCATCAGTGAGGGTGTAGATGATGTGTGTTAGGTTGGCTGAATACTGTGTAGCGGTTAGGCTGTAAACTGTCCCAATTCAGAACAGTAATACTCTGGATATGCATATAATGCATGAAAAAGTAGAGCATTTAAATTCATTGTGGTAGGGATTATGCATAAAAAGGCAACAATAAAAAGGACTTTTTAAAAAATAATTCAAGATGGTAAGCCTGTAAACCAGATATAATGGAGAAAAAAAACCATTAAAAAAGATGGTAAGCCTATTAAAGTCTTTGTAGTTAGTGTTTTGTAATTTCTCTAAAGAATGAGAAACTAAAAAAAGTGCCTCTGTGAAGTATATTTGTATATATAATACAAATATATATAATTATATTATGTGAAGACTATTTTGAATAACTTGGTAGTGAAAGGATGGAAAGGAGTTGGGAGAAGCAGGTGAAGGATCCCTGTCACTGGGGCAGTGCCAATGAATTAATCAATGAACAGTAATCTTAAAAAACAAAACAATGGAAAAAATATTGGTTAATAAAGGTGCCAGTGAGCCATCAGGTTCAAATCATGCCATCTAAAGTAGGTACACAAAAGTTCATTTTCGCCATTATCTTATTTTACATGTATTTAACACTTTGGAGTTGTATGGTTCTCTTAGGGCCAAGATTGAGATTGCCTGGGAACAGGTTAGGAGTAGTGTCCGAAATCTAAGCCGTCCAGATGTAGTAAGTGTCTCTGTCTCAATTTCCCACATGCTAAGATTATCTAAAGTTCTTTAAAATACAAAATTAACATTGTCCTTTGAAAATGTCAGTGTTGTGGGAGTTCCTGTTGTGGCTCAGAGGGTTAAGAACCCAACTAGTGCCATGAGGATGCTGGTGTGATCCCTGGCCTTGCTCAGTGGGTTATCTGGCGTTGCTGAGGGCTGCATCACAGATGCAACTCGGATCTGGCGTGGCTGTGTCTGTGGTGCAGGCCAGCAGCTACAGCCCCTTGATCCCTAGTCTGGGAACTTCCATATGCTGCAGGTATGATCCTTTTAAAAGCCAAAAAAAAGTGTAGACCTTGGAGTTCCCGTCGTGGCGCAGTGGTTAATGAATCCGACTAGGAACCATGAGGTTGCGGGTTCGGTCCCTGCCCTTGCTCAGTGGGTTAACGATCCGGCGTTGCCGTGAGCTGTGGTGTAGGTTGCAGACGCGGCTCGGATCCTGCGTTGCTGTGGCTCTGGCGTAGGCTGGTGGCTACAGCTCCGATTTGACCCCTAGCCTGGGAACCTCCATATGCCGCGGGAGCGGCCCAAGAAATAGCAACAACAACAACAAAAAAGACAAAAAAAAAAAAAAAAAGTGTAGACCTAAATGCCAAGTTCTTCATAATTTTTATTCAAGCAGCAGTACATTTAGGAACTGAAAAAGATCACTAACAAGTTCTTGATTTAAAAAATTAAATACCTATTAAAAGATCTCTCAACAGATGCACATTTATTTTTGATTGTAGAACTTGAGTATCTCTTGCAATGACACTTCGCCTTCGGTCATCACTTAATCACAAAAAATACTCGTCCCAGCTCAAACATTACCTTACAAATAAAAAGTGGGCTTATTACTTCCATGGCAAATCATTGGTAGAAACTAAAATGACTTTTCCAAGATTATGATTAGTGAAAAATGCTGAAGTATGAGTAACTATTTGTCCATCTTACAGGGCAGGAATTCCTGTTGTGGCTCAGGGGGTTATGAACTGGACTAGTATCCCTGAGGATGCAGGTTCGAACCCTGGCCTTGCTCAGTGGGTTAAGAATCTGGTGTTGCTGAGAGCAGCATCGCAGATGTGGCTTGGATCTGCATTGCTCTGGGTGTGGTTTAGGCCAGCAGCTGAAGCTCCAGCTCCAATTCAGCCCCTAGCCAGGGAACTTACATATACCCAGGGTGTGGCCCTAAAAAGAAAAGAAACCAAAACCTATCTCACAGGGCAAACTGCAGATCTGAGCACAGGTGCTTGGTTTTGGGCTTCTATGTTATATATTCACAGCTACAACTTTCTTGAAATGCCATCTTTTAAAAACGTGGAACTTTTCCAATAATCATCTAGAATGCAATTACAAAATACTGCAGCAGTCACTTGAAGCTTGCTTCACTTCCAAAGAGACTTAGTATTTAGGACAAAGTCATGCTCTTTTCCGCCAAGTTATTTTCACGAAAGTTACCCACCTCTATGGTGATAAGGATGACAATCATCCATTCTAGACGGAGAGTCCTCTTCTCCGTCAGGTGATTCCGCATCAGATCTGTTAGCTCCATGCAATGCTGAAGCTTTTCATTCATGACCTGCATTAGAAACAGAGTATCCTGTATATTTAAACAAATCACTTAATAAAATAACACACTTCAAAATTCTAAGTTTGAAACAGGTATAACAATGAAAAATCATCCCTTCGATTCTTGCTCCTCCGCCCTCTCCCCCAAAGGCAACCTCCCTCTGTTACCTGCCTCATTCCTGCGAATCCATCTAGAGACATTTTGAATGCACAGATTTGACTGCAAGAAATACTTTGCATACCAAAGCTCTTATATTCATAAGATTTTGATGGAAGATCTAAAAATAAAGTTTTTGAGCCCTAGTTTTTCATTGCTGCCCTTGGATTTTCAGTAGTTAATAAAAACAAACTTGAAATACGATTCTTTTAACATGGCCTTGAGATGACAAAAACAAAACTTCAGAAGCTGTTTCATTGTGGAAAATCCTGAACACAAAACTTGGCCTGCTGCACACTCACCACTAGATGGCACTGCTTGACTGCAGAGGTTCTGCCTTCTGGCGCCCCACAAGCTGGTTGATGGGGTTCATAGATAACAGAATCTTTGAATTTAAGACTTGACTATGACCAATAGCAAGATATATGTCCTTAATCTCTGTATCTCTCTCTTAAAATAGTTTCTGGACTCCCCTTAACTTAAGGTCAGTGGAAACTGGAGACAAATCAGACACACGTTTGGGGACTGACTGAAGTAGTGTGATTTGATTTTGCAAAGAGCATTGCCCTGCCCTACTAACACGAGCAAACACATGGAACCACACTGATAACCTGTATTCACCCATGTTTCCAGACTTTATGGACACCTTGTAGTTTCTGACTCATAGAAATGCTCAGAATAGTGCCTCTTTCCTTTTTTTAGCGCTGCACCTGCAGGTGAGTTTCCAGCCCAGGGGTCAGATTGGGGCTGTAGCTGCCGGCCTACCTCTCAGCCAAATCTGAGCTTCATCTTTGACTTACACCAGCGCTCACAGCAATGCTTAGATCCTTAATCCACTGAGTAAGGCCAGGGATTGAACCCGCAATCCTCCATTTCCTTAGCACCCAACTTCTCCTTAGCCTGCCTGCCTTTCTTCCTTCCTTCCTTATTGCTTTTTAGGGCAGTGCCTATGGCATATGAAGATTCTCAGGCTAGGGGTCAAATCCGAGCTGTGGCTGCTGGCCCACACCACAGCCATAGCAACATGGTATCGGAGCCGTATCTGTGACCTATACCGCAGCTCATGGCAATGCCAAGCTGCAATTCGACCCGGAACTCCATCCTTAGCCTTTAGAAATTGCAGATATTACCAGAACTCCCCTGAAACTTCCAGGTGACTCCTCATCAGTAAATCTAGCACTTTTTCTTGGTTAGATTCTAAAATCTCAGTTAATTCAAGCATTTGACACAACCTTGAAATGCACACTTCCTGTGGCTTTTTCTCCCTAAGTTCTGCCTCCGACCCTCATTCTTTTCCTGAGCCTTGTCGACCTCCCCGGTCTGTAGCTGACATTCTCAGAGTGGTGATCCGTCCCTTCTGTCCCCAAGCTCTGCACTCTGCCTGCTTGGTCCTGTCCACTATCACAGACGCTTCCTGGGTCACGTCCATCCCACCATCACTGCTGTGGCACACATGTGCCAACTGCAGTTAAATTCAAAGACGTTACTTGGAAATGTTTACTTTAGAAGGAAGCCATCAATGCCAAAATGGAAACCCGTGTGATGTGAAAAGGTGTTGGTTATGCAAAGCTGAGCTTGATGCCTGTGAAAGTGCGAGATTACACAACAGAGGGCTGGTCAGGAGCCACTGAAGCCCAACTAAGAAGCATGTCTCGACACTGAACATCGCTCCTCGACAGTTACTGCTTCAAAGGCTACATGTTACTTCAGGGTCCACGTGTTACCTAAGTTCATCTCATGTGCCAGTGTATATGTTGGGAAAGATTGATTTAAACCACTATTTTTTGCTAAGTCGCAAATATAAATGCTTAGTCTAGATTTCTCCTCTGCCTGAATTTTGAGCTGCCTACAGAACACCTTGGTTTCTACAAGCATCTTAAAACGAGCATTTCTCAAACTACAGCTGGCAGCCTGTTCGACGCTATCCCTCTTCTTGGGTCTTCAGCTCAAATCAGGTCACACTGTCTGCTCGGTCACCCAGCACAGAAAACTTTGCTTATCCTTGCCGTAAGGAGTCTTGGATCCATTCTCTCCTTCCCATTTCTTAGCGTACCTGGTAGGCCTTCATCAACTCTTCTGTTTCTTTGTTTCTAGCTGTGCCTGTGGCATGTGGAAATTCCTGGAATGATCTGAGCTGCCGCAATGACTCCACCAGATCCTTAACCACTGCACCACAGAACGCCCGTCAACTATTTGTTACCTCTTAACAAAATCGAAGTCTGTTTGGCTTCTTTTGGTAGTCGTGATGGGGGTGGGGTTTCCTTCCCTCCCCGCCCTGCCCACTGGTACCAGAGTTCTCAGCCTATACAGGATGGATCATGTCACTTCCCTGCTGACACCATCTTACCAGTGCCTTCACAAGAACAGAAAACAACGCTGGATCATTCAGTCTGATCACACTTTCATTGGTGGCATCCTCTTCAACCCTGAAGGCAAGGTCTTCTCGAAACCTTCCTGCTCCCTCTTCAGCGCTCCCTCAACACTGCCGTCTCCCTAGATCAGAACTCACTTTATTCTGCCTCCCAGCCATCTGCTCCCTGCCCGGCCCCTTTCCCTCCTGCCTCCTTTCTTTTGGGGAGTTACTCTTCTACTGTCTCCTCCAACCATGTGACGCTGCCAATCATAGTATCAATGCTCCTGTGGCACAGAGCCCCCCCCACCCCCCCCCACTGCCCCCAAAAAGCCCGAGGGGAGAGGGGTCAGTACAGTCCAGATGCCAAGGCTGGTTGAGGCGTGGGCACACTGCCCAGTGTGAAGCCGCCAAGGCAGAGGGTACTGTATGCCTGGGTACCCCCCCTCCTCCCTCACCATGCCCTCCCCATCTCAGAGAATGCCACCGTGAAGGGAAGGATGTGGCCAAAGGGCACAGAAGATGCTGAGGGTCTGCGTCTGTGCGGCAGACATTCCTTGTTCCTCTCAGTCCCGTGAGGATAAATAAGATCATTGCAACTGCCTGAAGGTCAAGTGTGAACCAGAGCGCCTCAATTAACAGGTGCTTCCTCTCCCCTTTAGCTACAGAGTCATGTGTGTTTCATGCACACGGATGATGGGGCAGAAGAACACAGGGACAGTGTCACTGATGTGCTGAATGTGAGGTAGGCTCTCAAGAGGCAGGTGCCGGGAAGGACAGGTGGGGAGCAACGCAAGACGACGGCAAGCAGAGGACACCGCAGGGAGGCAGCAGAGACAGCGGAAACCTTGCACGTGAGCTTATAAAAGCTAAGCTAGGACCCCGTGTGAGAGGTACCGTGGACCAGACGTGGCCGAAGACCGATCCCCCCAAGATATTCGCATCCTAGTCCCTGGGCCCCGTAACTGTCACGTGGCAAAGGAGAAGTAAGATTGCACAGGAACTGAGGTTGTTAAGGAACCGATTATCTTAAGGAGGAAATCCCAGATGATCTGGGTGGGTCCAGCGCCATCACAAGGGGCCTTAAACGTGGGAGTCGCAGGCAGGAGCGCTCAGAGTGATGCAATGCCAGAGGGAGGAAGGGGCTCTGAGCCAAGGGGAGTGGGCGTCCTCTCAGGGCTGGAGCAGCCAAGGAAACGGATCCCACCCAGAGCCTCTGGAAAGGAAGGGCGCCTGCCAGCGCCTTGAGTTGGGCTCGATGACTCCCATGCCAGACTTCTGACCCCCAGAACTGTAAAACACTATATTTGGGTTAAGTCAGCTGTGGTAATTTGCTGCAGCTGCAAAATAAACAAATATGCCGCATGAGAATGTCGGACATTTCTTCCGCAGGTGAGAGAGTCCTTTGTTCAGTCTTCCAATTTTTCTCTTTTTTTTTGCTTTTTAGGGCCACTCCTGAAGCACATGAAAGTTCCCAGGCTAGGGGTCGAATTGGAGCTGCAGCTGCTGGCCTACACCACAGCCACAGCAATGCCAGATTCTTTACCCACTGAGGCCAGGGATTGAACCCGTATCCTCATGGATACTAGTCAGGTTCATTACCACTGAGCCACTACAGGAACTCCAGTTCTCGTTTTTTGTGCTATCTGTAGTGCCTGCATTGTGGTTTTTTTGGCTGGGCCTACAGGATGTGGAAGTTCCCCCACAAGGGACTGAACCTGTACCACTGCAGTGACAATGCCTAATCCTTAACCCGCTGAGCCACCAAGGAACTCCTGCGAGGTTAAATTCTTCTAACTCCTTCTAGACAGTCTTCACACAATCCAACTAGTCTTAACTGCCTTTGGGATGCTAAGAAAATAACTCTGAGGCACAGTTTAAAAAAAAAAAAAAAGGGATGCTCTGAGAAATGCAGATTGGGAACTTGGGGAGGTATGCTTTGTAACTCACGTGGAAGATTTACTACCGAAGGGATGTCTCAGAGTGACGTGGGGGAATGAAATTGAAGAACAATTAGTTGTAAAGACTGGATGGAGCCAAGTAACCCACTGTGGGAAAGAGAACGGGGCACCTGTGCTACCCGGACAGCTGCAACGGAGCATGAGCAGCTGAGCGGTGCTCCACGAAATCTGTCAGGTGCCAAAGAAATTCCCAGGAGCAAAAACCTTTCTTACAGAATACGTTTTCAGAAACAAAAACGTCCAAATCTGTCCCCTAAAACTCAAGGCCCCGTGGCGATCATGCACAGGAGCGTTTACCTGCTAGAAGTCACGGGGTCCGCAGCTCACCCTCCGGGCCTGGTGGACCTCCTGGACCTCCAGGCCACCTCCCCCTCCACCCCCGGGTTTAAGGAAGGGGAGGGGAATCTCATGAGCACAGCTCCGATTTCACACAAGTCTCTTTTTCCCTAATACCTGCTACTTCTACTTTTAGCTACCTTGCCCCAGTTCCTAACAGAATCCAATAAGGAAGAGGTAGAAATATGTAATTTACAATCCACCCCTCCCATGGCCACACCTGCAGGCACGTGGAAGTTCCCGGCTGGGGATCCAACCCGCACCCCAATAGAGAACCCAGCTGCTGCAGTGACAACGGCATCCTTAACCACCAGGGAACGCCTACAAAGATAAGTGAAATGAAACCTGAATTTTAGCCTCTAAAAAGCAATTACAGTGGATTTCCAGGGACTGCTGGTACTATGGATTGACTGTGTCTTCCCCAAATTCAATGCTGGAGCCCTAAGCCCGTGTGATGATATCTGGAGATGAGGCCTCTGGGAGGTGATCAGGTTCGGACAAGGTCTACGTTAATGGCTTTATAGGAAGAGGTAGAGACCCCAGAGGGGGCGGGAGAGCTCTCCCCGCTGTCCAGAGGGCCCTCCCCCAGAACCCAACTGGCACGTCATCGGATCATAAGGACCCCGACGACGAAGCGAGTGAACTGCCATACCAATTTACAGACTTTTGTTGTTCCTTTTTAGGGCTGTACCCACAGCACATGGAAGTTCCCAGGCTAGGGGTTGAATTGTAGCTACAGCTGCTGGCCTATGCCACAGCCACAGCCACGGCAACGCAGGATCCGAGCCGCATCTGCGACCCACACCACAGCTCATGGCAATGCTGGATCCTTAACCCACTGAGTGAGGGCCGGGATGGAACTCACATCCTCATGGATGCTAGTCGGGTTCTCAACCCGCTGAGCCACGACAGAAACTCCTAGACCTTTATTTTTGTTCTTCAGGACACTACCGGATTTTCCACTTGTTTGCTGTACTGATTGAGTGCAAAGCATGCATTCTCCCATGTATGAAGTTAAGTATTCAGAAGTCAGCAGTACCCTAGTGCATATAGTGCACATAAGATTAAAAAAAAAAAAAAAAGGAATTCCTGTCGTGGCGCAGTGGGAATGAAGCTGACTAGGAACCTTGAGGTTGCGGTTGGATCCCGTCCCTCAATGGGTTAAGGATCTGGTGTTGCCCTGAGCTGTGGTGCAGGTCGAAGATGTGGCTTGGATCCTGCGTTGTCGTGGCTGTGGTGTAGGCTGGCAGCTGTAGCTGTTATTCAACCCCTAGCCTGGGAACCTCCATATGCCTTGGGTGCTGCCCTAAAAAGCAAAAAAAAAAAAAAAAAAAAAAAAAAAAATTAAAAAAAGATGCCATGGAACTGACCTGTTCCAGCACGCTTCCAGTTTGGGGACTGAGCGAACCCTGCCCAGCTGCTCCCTGGGCTGCAGAGTCAACTTGCCAACTCTGCACTGAGGAAGCCTCTCCACTCACTGACTCCAGCGAGCCCCACGGGGCCCCCCAGGCTGTGCGCTCCCTCTGCTCGAGCAGAGCGAAGACGCAGCGGCACATTCTCTGCTTCCCCTTCCTGTCTGGTGCTGTGATCCCTGTCCCGCTAGGTGATTACCTACCTCACTGCACTTCTATGTTCCTTACCGATCCTGTTGTGACATTTCTCATCTTCAGCTGGGACTTCGATGTTGAATTACTCAATTCTTGAAAGACATGCCTGTCTTTGTACATCTCCTCCTCTGGACCACACGCACCGCACGTTTCCTGCTCATGCCACCACCACCAACGCGACCACGGCTGCCTTCTCTCGCTCCTCCTGTCCACGAGGGACATGCGGAGGACACCAGAGGCATCAGTATCAAAGCATACTGTGATCTGAGGGAGGACACGGGGGCGGGGCTGGGGGAGAGGAGGGGAGGGTGCCCCAGAGCACACTTGCCAAGCAGCTGCTTTATCTTGGTTATTGCTCAGCCGCTGTTACTGACCTAACTCAGCACGGCAGGCTGGTTATCAGAGCAGGTCTGCCTCTGCTTGGCGGCAATCATCTCTATACTGCATCCCAACCACTAGGCTTCGACCAGGTGTCTTCATTCCAAGAGAAAATGCAGAGACATCCAAGAGCTCTAACTCTCGAGCCCTCTCAAACTGCCCCAGCAAATACGGCTGCTCATCAAGGTTGGTGCTTTTGTCTGCTGTCACTAAAGAGTTCTCACAAGAGGCTTTATTTTCAAGTTTTCTTTGCAGCCGACTTTGCATACAATAAAATGCTCTTGTTTTCATCCTAAGGATATCCCATGAAGACGTCTGACAGGTACACACCCATGTAAGTGGCACCACGCCATTTCCAACCCCCAAGTGCTCTTGGCCCCTTGGGAATCTACTGCCCTTCCCTCCCGCCCCACCCCCAAGCTCTAGGGCATCACTGAGCTCTTTTCTGTAACTAGAGATTACACCTGCCTTTTTAGAACGTCCTATACATGGAACAGCATGTATTCTTTCATGTCTAGGTTTTTTTCACTCAGCATAATGATTTTAATATTTACTTGTGTTGTTGCACGGATTGGTAATGAATTGTTTTTATTTATTTATTTTTCCGTCTTTTGTCTTTTAGGGCCAAACCTGCAGCATATGGAGGATCCCAGGCGAGGGGTCGAATTGAAGCTACAGCTGCCGGCCTACACCACAGCCACAGCAAGACTGGATCTGAGTTGCATCTGCGACCCGTACTGCAGCTGGTGGCAACACTGATCCTTAACCCACGGAGTGAGGCCAGGGATCAAACTTGAGTCCTTATGGACACTGTGTCAGGGTCTTAACCTGCTGAGCCACAGTGGAAACTCCTCTTTTTATATTCTTAAAAGGGTCTTTCAAAGAGCAGTAGTTTTAGTTTTGAAGTTCAACTTAAATTCTTTCTCCTAGGTTCATGTTTTTTTTTTTTTTCTTTTTGTCCTAACAAATGTTTGTCTTTCCCAAGGTCATATGCCTTTTTCCTCTATTTTCTCTATAAGGTTTTATAATTTTAGGCTTTGTATTTAAAAGGTCTCTGATTCATTTAGAAATGCTGTGAACTGAAGGACAGGTTCATTGTTTCACACAGGGCTCTCCAACTGTTCTAGACACTTGTTGAAACGATTATCACTTTGTCATTGAGTTTTTAATTTGTCAAAATCAACTGTGCATAAGTGTACAGGTCTATTTGCGGACTCTGTTCTGCTGCATTCATCTACGTGTCTATTCTTATACCAATACTCAACCGTCTTGATTACTGGAGCTTGAGTTACTACAAGTCTTAAAAACCAGATAATAAAAGTCCTCCAACTTTGTCCTTTTTTCAAAATCACTTTGGCTAGTTTAGGTCCCTTGCATTTCCATTTTAAAACCAGCTTGTTAATTATAAAAAACAAACAAACAAACAAAAACCTGCGGGAGTTTTGATTGAGATTGTGTCACACAGCTCAATTTTCAAAAGAAGTAATAATATTGAGACTTCTGTTCTATGAACATGGTATACGCCTTCAGGTATTTAATTTCTCATCCATGTTTTTTTAGTTTTCAGGGTAGAAGTCTTTCTTATACTTAAAAAAATTATTCCTAATTAAAAACTTGTACCCTCGACAATAGCATCAAAATTCAAGGTTTTTTTTTCTTCTTCTTCTTTTTATGGCTGCACCTATGGCATACGGCAGTTCCCAGGCTAGGGGCTGAGCCGGAGTTGCAACTGCAGGCCTACGTCACAGCCACAGCAGCAATGGATCTGACCACATTTGTGACCTATGCTGCAGCTTGCAGTAATGCCAGATCCTTAACCCACGGAGATAGGCCAGGGATTGAACATGCATCCTCACAAACACTATGTTAGAACCTTAACCCACTGAGCCATAATAGAAACTCCTCAAAATTCAAGTTTCTGATGCTACCGTCAAGGGTATTTTAAAATTTCATTTTCCAATTGTTCACTGATAGCATAAAGACAAAAAATTATTATTATTATTTTTAGCTTTTTAGGCTGCACCCGTGGCATATGGAAGTTCCCAGGCTAGGGGTCAAATTGGAGCTGTAGCTGACAGCCTACCCCACAGCCACAGCAATGCCAGATCCGAGCTGTGTCTGTGACCTACACCACAGCTCATGGCAACGCTGGGTCCTGAACCCACTGAGAGAGGCCAGGGATTGAACCTGTATCTTCATGGATACTAGTGGGATTTGTTACCATTGAGCCATGATGGGAACTCTGAAAAAAATTATTTTTTATGTACTGACCTAGCATCTTGCAACCTTGATAAATTCACTTAATTAGTTCCAGTAGTTTCCTTGTAGATTCTTTAGGACAGTCTATGTACAAGATCATGGTGTCTGAGAATAAATCCAGTTTTACTTCTTCCTGTGGATTTAAAGTCTTGGGGCTCTAGCTAGAGCCACCACAAGGGACTGGTGCCTTGTTTGGATGGCACTGAAGAGGGCTTTCTCCACAGGTCTAGGGTGTCAGAGACCAGGTCAGCATCCGATTCCTCCAACTGCTAATGTCCTACAGGAGTATAGATGCCAATCCCTTCATGGAGGGACCTCACCTGAAACTGGCCTAGAAACTGGAAGAAAGAGTAGACACAGCCATAAGGTGGAAGAGGGTGAAGATGGGGCTTCAACAACCCTCTTACTCTCACTGACATCCTTCTCATGCGTGCACCCGATCTTAGCCACAAAATAGGTGACCGTTTGGTTGTCAAGGTACTTTTCACTCAAGGAGGTGACCTTAGCAGTAGACTTGACGTCAACAGTTCCAACTTGAATAGTGAGGACAGACAGGTAAAAAAGGCTGCCCTGCAGGTCAAAGATCAGAACGTTTCTTTTGGCATCAAGTTTGCCGAGGCCTTGGCTCACTGATGATTCTGAGCACAGTGACAACGGCAGTGGTGGTCAGCAGGCACTAACAGCACGATGGGCCAGATGCTGGAATTACCCGACAAGGATGTCAAAGCAGCCATCACTGGAGTTCCCGCTGTGGCTCAGCAGTAATGAACCTGACTAGTATCCATGAGGACACAGGTTCAATCCCTGGCCTCACTCAGTGGGTTAAGGATCTGGTGTTGCCGTAAGCTGTGGTGTAGGCTGCAGACACAGCTGGGTTCCTCTGTTGCTGTGGTGTAGGCCAGCAGCTGCACCTCCCACTTGACCCCCTAGCCTGGGAACTTCCATATTTATAAGCTGCAGGTGCAGCCCTAAAAAGCAAGAGAAAAGGAGGGAGGGAAGGTGGGAGGGAGGAAGAAGCCATCATAAACAAGTGAAAAAACAACCAAAAAAACAAGGCTCAGCAAAGAAAGAGAAAGCATGAAGAATCACAGAAATTTTAGAACTAAAATATAATATAAACAAAATAAAAAAACTCAATGATGGGCTCAGAGCAGAATGAAGGTAACAGAGTAATGAGTGAAACTGAAGACAGAACAATGGACATTCCCCAGTATGAACAACAGAGAGAACAGAGTGGGAAAAAAGTCAACAGAGCCTCAAAGACTTGTTGAGGATCTGACGTTCACGCCATAGAGAGAATAGATTTCTCCCCAGAAATCACGGAGCTCAGAAGAGAGCGGCACAAAGATTTTTAGGCGCTCAAAGGAAAGAACCGTCACCTTGGAATTCTCTACTTCATGAAAACAGCCTTCAGGAGTGAAGGGGAAATCTAGCCATGCTCGGATGAAGAAAAACTAAGAGAGTATGTTTCTGCAGACTTACCCTGGAAAAATAGCTAAAGAATGTTCTTTTTTTTTTGGTCTTTTTGCCTTTTCTAGGGCCACTCCCACAGCATATGGAGGTTCCCAGGCTAGGGGTCGAATCGGAGCTGTAGCCACTGGCCTACGCCAGAGCCACAGCAACGCGGGATCCGAGCCGCGTCTGCAACCTACACCACAGCTCACGGCAACGCCGGATCCTTAACCTGCTGGGCAAGGCCAGGGGTCGAACCCACAACCTCATGGTTCCTAGTCGGATTCATTAACCACTGCTCCAGGACGGGCACTCTGCTAAAGAATGTTCTTGAAACAGAAAGGAAATAATAAAAGAAATTTGGAAACATCACTGCAAAAACAAAACAAAACAAAAAACCACCAGAAAGAATAAAAATATGGGTAAATACAACAGAACTTCCTTCTCCTCTCGAGTTCTCCAAATTTTGTTTGATCGCTGAAGCCAAAATGATAACACTGATGAGGTTCTCAAAGTGGAGGTTAAAGGGAGGTAGTAGGGTTTTGACACTTGATTTAATCTGGCACAATGTCGAAACCAGTGGCTTGTTACAGATGAGCTATGTACACTTGGAGCAATCGCAGAATAGCTACGCAAAGAGATAGACTCAAAAACAATGTCGATACATCAAAATGGAATCCCCTCCAAATGCCTAAGGCAGCGAGGGATACAGGCGGCTTGGTTTGGATCTCAAAGGTATTACAGTCACTGGAAGAAGTCCATTTAAAAGGTCACACACTGCACATTGCTATTTAGAGAACATTCCCCAAATGGCAAAATTATAGAGCTGGGGAATAGACTGCTCATCGCCAGGGGCTGAGGGAAGGTGGGGGAGGGAAGGTGGCGCGACCAGAAAGGGACGAGCCCAAGGGGCATCTCTGCGGTGACACAACAGCTCTCGGTCTAGCTCTTGTGATTGCCCGGATTTACACATGGGCTAAACGTCACAGAACTATGTGCACACGAGGTACCCACGGCCACTGTGCTTTCTCCTCTCTTTCCCCGTGAGGGGCACCCCGACCCCGACCACCTCCACCCGCCTCCGGCATTCTGTCAGATGCCTCGGCTTTGCTTCCACACTTTAAATGCCTGTGCAGCAGCTCCTGCTACTCTCAACACGTCTCAAATACGGCTCCCCCCGCCCCCATCTCTCTTGGCTTTGTGGTCTCTACCTGCCCCCCAATGGGCATCTCTCTACTTGCCCCCCCACAGGCCAGTGTTGGTCATCCCTAGTCTTCCTTGGCCCTGGCCTCCCAGGACCAACCACCTGATTTTGTCCTAAAGGAGTCTTTTAAAAATTCATTTTTGGAGTTGCCGTCCTGGTTCAGCCGTAACAAACCTGACTAGTATCCACAAGGTTGCAGGTTCAATCCCTGGCCTCACTCAGTGGGTTAAGGATGTGGCGTTGAGCTGTGGTGTAGGTCGTAGATGCAGCTTGCATCCCGCATGGCTGTGGCTGTGGTGCAGGCCGGCGGCTACAGCTCTGATTCGATTCTTAGCCTGGGAACTTCCATATGCCGGAGGTGTGGCCCTAAAAAGACCAATAATAATAATAATAATAATAATAATAATTTCTATTCTCGCTGTCCCCAGTACATGTCTGGACCCCACAAACTCTTGCTTGAAGCTTGATGAGAACTTCCTAATGGACCAGCAGGCCTCCAAACTGACCAATCTTGTCTAGTCCACAGTGCAAATATCAGAATATCCTCTGATGCAAAAGTTGAAAATTGGGCAAGAGAAAATACGAAGGAGAAATCGAGAGATCTGAACAAAAGTCAAACTAGACATTTCTCCAAAAGCAGTTAAAGACATTTACTTAATTAAGAATTACTCTTCACACAGTCATACAACTTACAGGTGACATCATGTCTTTCTCAGTAAAAGTGCAAAATACATACCTTAACTCTGCGAGTAATGCTGAGGAACCGACATGTTTTATCATAAAGCTCTTCCAGATTTTCTCGGTCCCAGTAGAAATCAGGAGTGATCAAGAAGTCCGAACTCAAGTTTATACGGTGTCTTAAAACAAGAAAAATTACAACTTTTAATTTCTAATCTTCAATGAGGACATTTTTCGTGGTCTCTCTTTTTAAAAAAATATTTATTTAGTAACTGAAATACAGCTAATCTACAATGCATTAGTTTCAAATGTACAACAAAGTAACTGAGATACATATATCTGAATATATATATGTATTTTTAGATTCTTTTCCATTATAAGTTATTATAAGATATTGAGTATAGTTCCCTGTGCTATCCAGTAGGTCCTTCCTTTCTTAATCTATTTTATATATAGTTACGTCCATATGTTAATCCAAAGCTCCTATTTTATTCTTCCCCTCTCTCCCCTCGGTAACAGTAGGTTTGTTTTCTATGTCTGCGAGTCTATTTCTGTTTTGTAAATAAGTTTATTTCTTAATTCCATGATGTTTAAAGAATATATGTTTTAATGCTGATTCTTTTAATACTTCTGAGAAACACGTAAATAAAAAATTTCAAAATCTGCAACCAAAGTAATCCAATTTTTATATTAACATTTATGAAGTAGCTAGAAAAAAACCCCAACTTAATTTTCTAAGCTTTTTTCATTAAAATGTGTTACAATGTACATGCATATATTTGTATGTGGGGGGACAGGTCACACATGGCTCAAAAATAAAAAAGACAGAAAAACATAAGAAGTGACTAATTTTACTCCTAGCCTTATCCCCATCTTTCCCTTTCTCCTACTCTCCACGGGCAGCCACTGCTGGTTTCCTCAGTATCCTTCCAGGGTTTGAGCAAATGCTAGACAAGCAAACACACACACACACATACACACGCTCTCTCTCAGTTTCTATCTTTTTCATAGATGAGGCCTGAGCTTGCTTTTAAATGAAAATCTAAGCTGCACAGGTAACACATGAATAGCTGTTCACTATGACAAAGAAAAACCCTAGAGAAGAATTTAGGAAGCACTGGTAGAGGCCGTCTTACCTTAACAGACAACTCAAATCCTTTAGGCCCTGCCAACACTCTGCTGTGCCCTTCCAGATCTGTTCCCATGCATACAGTCACATGTGTGCATGTATGTGTGTGTGCGCACGTGTGTACACACCTGCATGTCCGGTAGTGCATCCATATCAAGATAAAGATGAATATTTATGTTTGCATGTTTACAAGTGGGATCATATTATACCATGTGTGTATACACGTACACACACACACACACACCATGTATATCAAATTATACCATGTATAATTTGTGACTTAATTTCTCACCTAATATACCTGCCACATTTCCACTTCTATTTCTCTTCACAGATTTCCCACATTCTTAATAACATAAGCACTCTTATTGTAAAGAGAAGAACAGTTAAGGATAAGAACGGTAAGCCTCTATAGAAACTATTTACAAACCTACGTATATCTAGTCCTAACTTCTGAGTTGTGACACCTGAATTTTCTGTATCAAATTCTGCTTGCATTACCAAGAGGAGGAGAGAAGAGGCTCTCTACCCTGCTTCTTACAGAGCTCAAAGGTCTATGTGCTGCAGGATGCGCCTCACCCAGGGTTTTTTTGTTTCTTTTTAAAAATTTTTTTGGCTGCACTAGTGGCACGTGGAAGTTCCTGGGTCAGGGACTGAACCTGCATCGTAGCAGTGACAATGACAGATCCTTAACCTGCTAGGCCACCAGGGAGCTCCATTTTCTGTTGGTGCCCTGAGTAAGTTATGGTTTCTGAGCTATAAGAAAGGCACGGGGGATGAAACCCTGGACCGCTTCTCCCCTCCAGGCCAAGTATCTCAGGAGAATGTGGAAAAACAACTCCTCAGTCAACTACTGATAACCAACTCCAGGAACTCGGCCCACACAACACAAGGCTGAAACGCTGATGACGCTGGCTAGTGAGAAAAACACCAAGATTCAGGATGTTTCACTCCATAAACCCTGGGAAAATTACAATCACCTAAACTGAAATTCTTTCAGTTTAACTTAATTTTAAATGACGCACTATTGCATTTCGTCATTTTTAAGACGCCGTTCTTTCCATTTTAACATCTCTGAAAATGAGAGGCCTCCTTTAAACTGATGATGTCTAGAGGGGGCAGGTGGGACTTGGCTGTCATTGCCTTAGACAACTTTTGTCCTTGACGCTTTCCTTTTTACGAATGCCCAAGAGGGAATGCAATAAAATCCGTATCCAGAAAAGACGGAGAGAGCTACCGCACTAAGTGCAAAACTAAAGTTCTGTGGTAAAAAAGCATTGTCTTATACATTAGCTGCCAGCATTTTTATTTTCCTGTGGCTTTTATGGTGTCTCAGAACCAATGAAATATGGTATGTAATTTTTCTAGAGCACTTAGGTCTACTCAGCATTATGATACAGTTTATAGTGATGACTAAGTATTGCCTGTTGTTCAAATTTTAGCATATATATCTTTTCACCTTCAAAGAACATCTGCCATGATGCAGGTTTAATGCAGATTAGTTATAGCCTCTTTTGCACATGCAGAATTTCTTCCAGTATAGTCTGAATATAACCCAACTGTTTCTAAGGGGTAAGAGTTCTCCGTGCTCATAATGAATGAAACAAAAAAAAGCTGCAATGCCCATAAAAATACAAATGTTTGATCTTCACTATACAGCTACAGGGACATTTTCTGGAGACTGTCAAAGAGATGAGATATTTTATTTACAGAGAAAATTTTACCTTAGGGCAAAGAGTTCACCCATTTTCTGCATAACTTCTTCATGAGATAGTTTCACTTTCTTCCCAGCTTTTAAAGCCTATTTGGGAGGGGGAAAAATAGAGACATACATACACACATTTCCCTTCTCACTAGCATTTTCTGTGAGATACACTCCTAATCTCTCAGGGAAAAACCAGGGCCTCCATTCCTGAGTGGAATTATCCTTCCACAGTAAAAACAGAGTTAATTACAGTAAGTATGATTTTAACGTACTTAAAAATTTTGATATAAATTTTATTTTTTATTTTTTAACCACCCCACAGCATGTGGAGTTCCCTGGCCAGGCGTCAAATCCGAGCCTCGGTCACGATCTAAGCCATAGCTGCGGCAATGCTGGATGCCTAACCCACTGTGCCGGGCATCGAACCTGAGTCCCAGCGCTCGAAAGACACCGCTGATCCCATTGTGCCACAGCAGAAACTCCTGATATCACTCTAGATGCGTTTTTCCTGCAACTATTTTCCTTATAATTTGTCAAAACACTTTTTAATTGAGAAAAGTGGTCATAATTTCCTTCCTTAGAGAGGAAACATTTCATCTTTTTTTTCCTTCAATTTTGTTACATTAAAAATAATTATACCGTTAGAAGAAAATAATTTCAATTTTAAGTGTTAAAAGGTTTATTTCATCATTTTATATGTAACTGGTGGTCCTTTTTCTGCTTAAATTCAATGTAGCTTTCTCAATGTTTACTGTTACTTTATTGTATCCCCGAGTTCATTGTTATAGTGGGAAATTTCTATTTTTCCGCAATAGAACTCAATCCTTGAAGACAAGCATAAAATTGGTGTAATTACCTCTGGAATCGACTGAATAGATTCAATAAATTTATCCAGCGATGCCTCCCAGATAGCCAGTTTCACTGGGGAAAAAAATTAACACAGGATATTTCTTTATCATTATGTTCATGTGTCTACAAAGTGCAAAGTGCACAGTGCTCCCTGACATTTCAACAATAGCTTAAGGAGACGTGCACAAAATTTGAAACTGCAACTTAAGAAGTTTTTTATTACTGTAAGAGATAGTGCTAAGGAGAAAGAGACAGTAGGAAGTCAATTTCCAAGCCCTGCTGGCAGACCAAAGTGGCACTGGGTAGAAGCCCTGATTTTATGATACTGCATCTCAGAAGCACAGAGGATAAGCTCCACTCTGGAACTGCAGGTGGCTCTGCAGGCGGGGCAGGAGTCAGACTTTCTGGGCCTTCCCTTACACTCCCAGGGCTGTGGGTGTAGCTCAGAGGTCCCCAAGCCTCCTGCATGGGGTGGCCAGGCCACGCAGCAGCAGCCTAGTGTAGACGGGTGGCAGAAACATTTCTTAGAGAACGTCTACAGTTTTACTCAGGTGCATGGATCTTTCTGAAAAAACTGGGAGCCACTGCGACTCTCTGTCCTACTCCTGTGAAAAGCCAGAGAGCATTTTTCTACACAGAGGTCTGTGCCCAGTCACACAGGGCTGGGCTTTCTCTGCTTGGATCAGAGACAACCTAAGACTAAGAGAGAAGGGGACAGGAAAACAAAGGAGGTGGTGGTAATAATAATAATATAATATATTTTTGCAGAGGTTAAGCTTTATTCGTACAATTAATACAGAATGAATAACTAGCACGGATACTATATTTTACACTCTATACTATACATATGCGTGTACGTATTTATTTTTTTAGGGCCACACCTGCAGCATATGGAAGTTCCCAGGCTAGGGGTCAAATTAGAGCTGCAGCGGCTGGCCTACCCAACAGCCGCAGCAACTCCTTGACCTACTGAGTGAGGCCAGGGATTCAACCTGCATCCTCACAGATACTAGTTGGGTTCATTTCTGCTGAGCCACAATGGGAATGCCTCTATTTCTTTTGGAAGGAAAAAAAGGGGAGTTCCCATTGTGGCGCAGCAGAAACGAATCCAACTAGAATCCATGAGGATGTGGGTTCGATCCCTGACCTCGCTCAGTGGATGAAGGATCTGGAGTTGCTGTGAGCTGTGGTATAGGTTGCAGACTCAGCTTGGATCCTGAATTGCTACGGTTGTGGCCAGAAGCTGCAGCTCCAATTTGATCCCTAGGCTGGGAACTTCCGTATGCCATGGGTGTGGCCCTAAAAAAGAAAAAAGAAAAAAAAAAAAAAAAAAGGAAAAAGAATTCTAAGGTTTTGCTAAGTAGTCTGTGAAGATTAGTGAGTATCTTTACTAAATGCTTTGACTTCCCTGGATGAAATGAAAACCGTGTGATAACTTTCTCTGAAAACTAATAGTAACTTACCTGAAAGGCAAAGAGCATTTGAGAAAGCAAATTTCTCTAGGATGGCGTCATCTATATCTAGCTCTGAATTTAACCTGATTTCCCCTCTGTGAAGTTTTGACTGTCCCCTGAAAAAGTAAAAAAAGGATTTTCTAAATCTTAAGAAGTAATTTTTTTTCTTTTGACAAAGTTACATTATATTCTTTCTAGAGGTCCTTTTGGCAATTTGTATCAAGAATCTTTTGATGTTCTCATACCACACCATCCAAGTAATGCCACTTCTAGGAATTGATCCTAAGGAAATAATCAAAGACGCAAAGAAAGGAGTTCCCGTTGTGGCTCAGTGGTTAATGAACCTGACTAGGAATAATGAGGTTTCGGGTTCGATCCCTGGCCTCGCTCAGTGGGTTAAGGATCTGGCATTGTGGTGAGCTGTGGTGTAGGTCGAAGACGCAGCTACATCTCTGATTAGACTCCTAGCCTAACCTCCATATGCCCCGCGTGCAGTCCTAAAAACAAACAAAAAAAAACTAAAAAAACCCCCAAAGATGCAAAGAAAGATTTGTGTACAAAAAAACTTCTTATGGTCAAACGTTTAATAGCAGGAAATTCAGAAAGGAGCTAAATGTTCAATAGGAAAACAATTCATTTAAAGGAATTCCAGGAATTCCCATCATGGCGAGGCAGAAATGAATCTGACTAGTATCCATGAGGATGCGGGTTTGATCCCTGGCCTTGCTCAGTGGGTCAGGGACCCGGTGTTGCCATGAGCTGCGGTGCAGGTTGCAGACGAGCTTCGGATCCCACATTTCTGTGGCTGTGGTGTGGGCTGGCGGCTGTAGCTCTGATTCAACCCCTAGCCTGGGAATCTCCATATGCGTAGGTGCGGCCCTAAAAAAGCAAAATAAATTAAATAAATAAAGGAATTGCACACAACAAAAATGAACAAGCACTGTTTTTGTTTTTTGGCTGTTCAGCAGCATACATATGCTGGGCCAGGGATCAGATCTGAGCCACACTTGCAGCTGCAGCGACGTGGGTGGGGATGGAAATTGCGACCTGACACTGCAGAGATGATGCTGATCCCACTGCGCCACAGCGGGAACTCCAACAAGCAAGAGAAGACAGAGGGAGGTGCCGGAGAGGAGGCTTGGCGAGGCAGGATCTGCGCCGACAGCCTCAGTGGAGGGAAAAGAGAAGAGATGCTTTGGCAGGAGCTCAGCCCGTGCCCAGAACCAAGTGAGGCAGCAGACCCCTGGGGACACAGGAGGACCTGCACAACCACTGCAAGTTGGTGGCAGCGAGGTTGGTCTTTGTGATGAAACTAAATCTCTGACTCTGAGATCCGAGTCGAGACCCTAATCCTCTGCAGATGATTAGGTGGTGAGAGAGAGAGGGCGGGTGTGGGCATGTGTCTGTGCGTCTCTGGGGGTGGAGCGGGGCCAGACCTGGGGAGCCTTAGCTTGATGGGGAGGCAGCGCACAGGAGGGGAACTCATGGGAGTCACGAAGTCCAGGTCCAGGGCGTGATAATGAACCGAATGGATACAGTTCTACTGGCTCTTCACCTGCTGTGCCTCCAGCTCACAGCATCACTGCAGCCCCCCGGGGCCCAGGTCCTCACTCACGAGTCAGGTGCCTCACATCCCTGAACTGCATCTAAAGGCTCATTAGCTGCCACCCCAGGGTTTCTGTCAGGTGAAATCAGGCAGGAGAGCTCATCCCTGGCTATCTTCACTTAGCTCTTGGTCCTCCTACAGCGGGGGCCTCTTCCAAGTTTCCCTGAAGCTCTGCTGTCTTCCTTTCTTAACACAAGGATTTTTGTTTTGCCTCACATTCCGCCAGTCAGGTCACTTCATGAGGAAAAAGACCTTTCAATCCTGTTCACACTGGCTGCTCTCTCTGCCCTCCTCTTCTCCGCGACAGGAAAATCAGCCAGTATGGTGCCCGCCGACTCCTATATTTAACCTGAGGGTGCTGTGGAAGTCCCCCACTTCCTGCAGGCACCCCATTTGCACAAGTGGTTCTCTCAGATCATCCCTCATTATACTCTATACTTTTGATACTCAAAATCAGTGGGAAAAAGGCAGAAAGGATTTACTGAGAGAAAACATTAATAGAATAATGTGACAGGTTCACTCTGAGGAAGACACCGTTTTACTCATTTGGCTACTTAGGAAACTTACTATTTTGGGGTTACACTACTTGTTGTAATTTATGGGTGCCTTGATAAGTTAAAAGAAATAATCACTCCCCACCTAAATTTATTAATTGTTTGGGCTTTGTTTTTGCACCAATAACTTTTTCCTTAAAATTAGTATTCAAAGGCATAAACAATGTATCTCCTCTACTGCTCTACCTAGTTATTCTAAGAGCTTCTTTCAAAATTTGATTAAAAAGTTGCTTACTCTGGGAGTTCCCGATGTGGCTCACCAGTTAATGAATCTGAGTAGCATCCATGAGGACGTAGGTTCGCTCCGGGGCCTTTCTCAGTGGGTTAAGGATCCGGGGTTGCAGTGAGCTGTGGTGTAGGTCGAAGACAGGCTTGGATCCCGAGTTGCTGTGGCTCTGGTGTAGGCCGGCAGCTACAGCTCTGATTCAACCCCTAGCCTGGGAACCTCCATGTGCAAAGGGTGTGACCCTAAAAAGACCAAAAAAAAAAAAAAAAAAAAAAAAGTTGCTTACTCTGTTTTTATGTAGTTAAGCTCTTCATTCTCCCAGTGTACCAGTGCCACTTCGTAGGGCTGAATTTCATGCTTTTCTAGAACTTGCATCACATGCTTCATCTAGAAGAAAAGGAAGATCAGCCTGAAATTATACCTGACTCCGGAGTAGATAAGAATGTTACAGAGTTAATGATTATGACATTTCTTTTTTTTTTTGTCTTTTGTCTTTTTTTTTTGTCTTTTTGTTGTTGCTATTTCTTGGGCCGCTCCCGCGGCATATGGAGGTTCCCAGGCTAGGGGTTGAATCGGAGCTGTAGCCGCCGGCCTACGCCAGAGCCACAGCAACGCAGGATCCGAGCCACATCTGCAACCTACACCACAGCTCATGGCAACGCCGGATGGTTAACCCACTGAGCAAGGGCAGGGACCGAACCCGAAACCTCATGGTTCCTAGTCGGATTCGTTAACCACTGCGCCACGATGGGAACTCCGATTATGACATTTCTTATGACATTTGATGACATTTCCTCTGGTCTTCAGGTTTTAGGGAAAATGCAAATTCATGCTGACATAAAACTAATTGGAATGATATATACATCTGCTTTTACATTTGAGCTTAAAGAGGCAAACGAAAAACTATTATTATTCCACAATCCGAAGAGAACCCCTACTGACATTATGGTTTGTATTCTTTAAATCTTCAGAAAAAAATGTGTAACTGATACACTTGTAAAAATGTGAACAGCACGGAGGTGTACAAAGTGATAATCTCTCTCTGTTCTCCCAAATTCCTAATCCCCCAAGGTAATCATCACTATCCTTCCAGACTTTTCCCTGTGTGCATATGTATGTACATTTAGTTTTTATATAAACGGGATCATATTCTACACAGGAACATTTCCAGCGTTATTCTCCTTAACGGAGGAACAGCAATTAATTTAACTATCCTAGATGTCCACCTATGGGGGATTTTTTCCTACTCTCCACTATTACAATGTCTCAATACACCCGCCTTAGGTGTGTACCTTCAGGGCCTTGTGGAGATATTTCTTTAGGATTTGCTAGACCAAATGACATGCACACTTACAATTTTGATACATGTTGCTAAAACACTCTCCAGAACAGTTCTTCCAATTTTAGAATGCAAACATTTATGAGAGCATTCCTGAGAAACACTTGTCAGGCTTCTACATCTCTGCAACTCCAAAGAGCCAATTTGCATTACATTTTTCACTCATTTCTACTTCCTTTTCTCCAGGAACCCCCTCCCCAGTTTCCCTCTCCCCACCCCCATGTCTGTGTCTTCTATTTTTAGCAAAACTGGGGTTGTATGAGGCATGTTTTTTTAACCAGCTCTGGTAATTATATTGGCTGTATTTTGTAACCTGCTCTTTTAATTTAACTGTATCTTATACACAGGCAATACCCCAGGAATAGGTTTTTTTTCACATGATTTTTAAGAACCGCAGCATATTTATCCCATGATTTATTTAACAAACATCCTATTATTATATGTTTTGGTCACTTCTCACTGTTGCTACTGTAAATAATATATTGATGAACCTTTCTCTACATCATTTACCATGTATAACTGTGATTATTTCCTTTGGATAACTTTCTAGATATAAAACTGCTGAGTTAAATATAAAATTTTGATGTATTTTACTAATGGGCTCTGAAAAGTCTGTATTAAATAAATCCTGAAATGGGATACTGAAGAAATTATTTCCAGTGAGTAAACAAAAGTTCTAAAAAACTTGATTCCTAGCCTAAGAACTCTGGCCCTAAAAAGCAAAAAATACAGAAACAAAAATAATTTATTTGCAGAAAACTGAATTTCTACTTACAGTTTTGTCTTTCACATTCCAGAACACAGCAGCTCCTTCCCTGATTTCAAAGAATGAACTAAGTTAAAGGCAGAATACATTCTGTAGGACCATACGTAAAGCCAAGCTTAGGAAATTTCTAGAATGTCATTTTTAAAAATATGATTTACTACTGATTTGATATAATGGTCCCTAGATGGATATGATAAACAAAAGCTATTTTCTGAACTTCTGATTAAAAAAACCCAACCTCCCCCAAATTCACGGGTTTCTCACATGGTTTGCAGAATAGTAACTATTGTTGTGATACTATGTGGCTTCATGAATCCAGGCAATTTTTTTCTCCCGTCTTTTTAGCGGCAAATGGAGGCTCCCAGACCAGGGGTCGAATCAGAGCTGTAGCTGTTGGCCTATGGCACAGCACAGCCGCAGCCAACATGGGATGTGAGCTACATCTGCAACCTACACCACAGCTCACGGCAATGCCGGATCCTTAACCCACTGAGAGAGGCCAGGGATTGATCCCACATCCTCCTGGATACTAGTCAGGTTTGTTACTGCTGAGCCACGATGGGACCTCCTTTAATAACTTTCTAACAGAATAAAGAGACAGAAATAAATTGAGGCCTCAGATAGCTCAGGCAGCTATGCAATAATACCCCTCACCCTTCCAGGGCTCAGGGCAGACTGGCCATGAAGCCACAGGAGGCCCTTTTGATCTAAGTCTGACTTTGACAGAATTTAAAGTCTAAAGACTACAAGTGAACTTGCTTTCATCTCTGAAATTTGACATGTTGAGCTGTTCTAGGTAGTAAATTTAAAAATTAAAAAAAAAAAAAAAAAAAAAGAGTTAACTATCGGCTCTGGGTTATTGCACCAGACGAAGGAAGGGTGGAAATGAAAGAAAGAAAAATATGATTTCCACGTCTGGCTTCAAACCTTCTCAAGTAACGTGCTTAGTGTGTGTGGGTCTGTGCTGAGCATCTGGGATGCGAAGATGAGCAGTGTCTAGATCCTTTGCTCAAGGAGCTCCCAACCCAGAGCAGACTGCACTGGGCACCAACAGCGCCGCCCTCGTCCTCACGACACAGATGCACGTGGAGGGACACAGCTCCTAATGGATGAGCAGAGCCAAATGAGAAAACAAAGAGCAAAACGGCAGAGGAAACACGCCGGGCTCTGGGAGAAGGTGTGAGGGAGCAGGTGATGTCTCAGGCTAAAGAGCCAGTAGTTTGAACAGCTGTGGATCGGGGCAAGCAGAGGGTGACCAGGTCAGAGGCAGGGAGGAGCCGACCTCTGGAGGAACTGTGCTGTGCTAAGTAAGGAGTGGGGTCAAGGTTCACAGAGTTTTAAGCAGGAGAGTGAGCGATCAGAACTACCTACTGTAACATTATGCTGCGTACAATAAACTGGTGGTGGGGTGAGAGGACAGGGAGGGAGCCCAAGCAGTGAGCTGCTGCAGAGGGCCAGGGTGGGGTCTCAGGATATGGACTTGAGAGGTATTTAAGGCCACTGCCAGAGCATTATTAGTTCAGAGAAGCACTTCCAGGTGACAAGAGGTCCCAGGAAATGTCTGATGGGGCGCTAAAGCCATGTGTGGTTACGGAGCACCTGAAACAGGCCTGTTCCAAAGAAAGAGGTACTCTTAAGTGTAAAACACACACGCTAGGAGAATGTAAACCACACTAGCTGTTGACTGATTATATGCTGAAATGATAGCACTTTAGATGTGTTGGGTTAAATAAGGTACATTAGGTGATATCTGATATTATTAGTAGTGTTGTTCAAAATTGAATTCATTTTTTTTTAACATTAAAAATGTGCCATTAGAGGAGTTCCTATTGTGGCTCAGTGGGTAAAGAACCTGACTAGTACCCATGAGGATGCGAGTATGATCTCTGGCCTCACTCACTGCGTTAAGGATCCGGCGTTGCAGTGAGCTGTGGTGTAGGTCGCAGATATGGCTTGGATTCTGTGTTGCTGTGGCTGTGGTGTAGGCCGGCGGCTACAGCTCCGATTGGACCCCTAGCCTGGGAACCTCCATATGCCATGGGTGCAGGCCTAAAAAGACGAAAATAAATAAATAAATGAATAAATAAATAAATGAATGAATGAATGAAAAAAGAGAAAAAAAAACGACAAAATGAATGAAAAACCCCTGATCTTATCCCTAGGGAGAAATATTCTTTATTTTATGAGGATTTACCAGAAGATGCCTATAACTGACAAACTCTCCTATTCAAGTAAGAAGTAAAGGAAAACTTCAAATCACAAGTAAATTCTGAACATATTCATTGCTAAGAGAGGAGGTACACCTGTACCTTTAAGAACCACATCACCTGACCACGGCCCGTCTCCCAGTGGGGTTGTTTTCTTGTATTACCTGAAGAAGAATATTGTTCCGGGATCACCTTCTTTTGCAGAATTTTCCACACCCATCACCAAGATATTGGCTGCATCTGCGATAAATTAGCAAAAGGCCATGTCACAAGATGACACAAGATTTAAGAGTCACCTCTCAACTTTTTTTTTTTTTTTTTTTTTTTTGTCTTTTCTAGGGCCCTTCCTGCGGCATATGGAGGTTCCCAGGCTAGGGGTCGAATCAGAGCTACAGCTGCCAGCCCACACCACAGCCACAACAACGCAGGATCCGAGCCGCGTCTGCAACCCACACCACAGCTCGTGGCAATGCCAGATCCTTAACCCACAGAGCGAGGCCAGGGATCGAACCCGCAACTTCATGGTTCCTAGTTGGATTCGTTAACCCCTGAGCCACGATGGGAGCTCCAGGATTTAAGTCACCTCTCAACTTTTAACAAAGTATTTCTGACCGTTTCTTCACAGTAACAATGAGGTGCTCTATAACTCGGGATCTGAGCAGTGTCTACGACTCACACTACAGCTCATGGTAACACCAGATCCCCGATCACTGAGTGAGGCCAGGGATCAAACCTGCTTTCTCATGGATACTAGTCGTATTCATTTCCACTGCACCAGGAACTCCGACAACTGTTAAAGTCTTAGTTTTAATACAAATGAAGTTCAAGAATTAAACGTCTTTCTATAAAATTGACTTAAAATTTAAAATTTAAAGAGCCATTAATATATTCTCTTCCTTTACATACCATTTTATTAATAATACAATTTTAATATTCTCAACTACTCATTTCACTGAATTTTAAATTGTATTGCATAAAGTGTGGAAAATAGAAAACATACAGAAACAAAGATACCAACAATTTCAAAACATCTGATTTCAAAGTTAATTGAGAAACTACCATGGGAGTCACCTGTAAGTATTAAAATGTTTTTATATTGTACATATTAAATATACACACACACAAATATTCACCAGTAAGTAGTTATTTATACATTAGTTTAGTAATATTTTATTAGTACATATTCTATAATGTAAATTATAAATAACATGTTAATATATTAATATGCTGCTATTAATGTGTAAAAAGTCATATAATTTCTTAACCTAAAATGAGGATCCTCAGAGCTGCAGAGTTCCTGATAGAGGATGAGGAATAGGAGATTCAGGGAGAGAGAAAATCCTACCTCGTTGAACTCACACTTCCCTCATGTGACATCCTGTGGAGGCGGACACCCATACAGCTGAGAGCACCGCAAGCCCGGGGGAAGCTGCAGGGCAGCGAGAATGGTACAAAGAGCCCCCGAGGGTGAAATGGACAGGGCCGCCCAGACCGCCTCTGGCATCAGCCAAGAATACCCCAGGGCAAGTTTTCATCTCAGGGGCCCTGGACACAGCTGTTTTCCTGAGTCAGTTATGTTTTTGCCACCAAATAGTACAAATAATCTGTTTGGATGATCAAGGCTGAAAAAGCACTCCATTTTGACTATTTCTTATGGGTTCAGTGACTCTTTGAGGAATTTTCTTGGAGTTCCCCCTGTGGTGCAATGGAATGAGCAGCACCTTGGGAGTTCTTGGGTTTGATTTCTGGCTCGGCACAGCAGGTTAAGGATCAAGGGTTGCTGCAGCTGCAGCTTAGGTTGAGACTGCAGCTTGGATCTGATCCCAAGAACAGATCGAGAACCCTATGGCCCAGGAACTCCATGTGCCACGGGACGGCCAAAAATGAAAAAAAAAATTTTTTTTTTCTCTGTAGTAAAGTTTTCAATCTGTTTTTGCCACTCTGAGATAAATTCATGAATTTTCCATCAAAGTGTTCCAAGTTAATTTTTTCTGGGGGTGGACACTTCATGGAAGTTCTTGGGCCAGGGACTGAATTTGAGATCCAAGTTGCACCTGTGACCCCTGCCACAGCTGCAGCAATGCTGGATCCTCAACCTACAACACTGGGCCAGGGATCGAACTGTTGCCCCTGAAGCAGCCCAAGCCACTGCAGAGACAATGCTAACCCTGTTGCACCACAGTGGGAATTCAAGTTAATTTTCCCTTCCTCACACTGTCCTAAAATCCTAAGTTTATTTCATTTCATTTTATTTTTTTGGCTGTGCCCGTGGCATGTAGAAGCTCCCAGGCCAGGGACTGAACCTGTGCCACAGCAGCAACCTGAGCCACAACTTTGGATCCTTAACCCACTAGGTCACCAGGGAACTCCCAGTTAAGTTTACTTTAATTCTCTAAGTATTCATTGTGTTTATCTCTTAATTGATTTTGTTAGCTATAAAGCGTTTGGCTGTACTGGCAAATTTTTCCTTAAGGGCTTTCCCCAACATTTCTATCAATTTTAAGGTTCTTCTGTAATACTAAAGTAACTTTTTCTTTTTTTTCTCTTTGTTTTTCTAGAGCCACACCTGCGGTATATGAAGTTCACGAGCTAGGGGTTGAATCAGAGCTACAGCTGCTGGCCTACACCACAGCCACAGCAACACAGTATCTGAGCCGCATCTGTGACCTACATCACAACTCACGGCAACACCAGATCCCCAATCCACTGAGTGAGGCCAGGGATGGAACCCACATTCTCGTGGATACTAGTCGGGTTTGTTACAGCCGAGCCACAATGGGAACTCCTACTAAAATAACTTTTTTTTTTTTGCCTTTTCTAGGGCCGCTCCCTCGGCATATGGAGGTTCCCAGGCTAGGGGTTGAATCGGAGCTGTAGCCACCGGCCTACGCCAGAGCCACAGCAAAGCGGGTTCCAAGCCGCGTCTGCGACCTACACCACAGCTCACGGCAACACCAGATCCTTAACCCACTGAGCAAGGCCAGGGATGGAACCCGCAACCTCATGGTTCCTAGTCGGATTCGTCAACCACTGTGCCACGACGGGAACTCCTAAAATAACTTTTTAATGTAAGAGAAATGGAGTGTCATGGTCTTTGATCATGCCAAGTAAGAATGGTCCTATAAATAATGCTAAGTCATATTGATTTTAATCTGCAAACCAAGTTCTCTGTAAATATATTTTAATTTCCCATCTTCGTAAGTCATTTTCATAAAGAGATCTGACACCACTTTTACGATAAAATCCTTTAAATAGAAAGTGAAACGTAAACGAATGCACATTTAAGACAGTTATCGTAGGAAAGTTATTTTCTAATACATTTTGACATACTTGGCCCCAGGTTCAAGAAGATGTACCTCTAGGCAAGCTTGTTACTTCCACATATCCATGGGCGGCCAGATCTTGAGAGAGATTTCCAAGATGATATTCATCTGCAGTTGCAAACGCAGTGCAGTGCATCAGGTCCTGTGTCGGCGAGATTAGCATGACATGGGTTACAAGAGGCTCAAATGCCTGTGATGCTTGTCACCCTACAGGGAGGACTCCGACTGCAAAGCCAGCATGTGAGTTTTCTGCAAAACACCTCAAAGGTTCAAACAAGGGATGTAAGAAGGGATGTTGAGAAAACAGTTACAGGGAGGCAGATTTCAGCTCAGTCTATAAAAGAACTTTCTCCTGCAAGTCAAAAGGACAGGATGGGCTCTCCGAAAGGGGAGCCACCCCACTGGTTGTGTTTCAGGAACATGCTGAATGAAAGAAACAGAGATGATGAAGGCACCCCTCGGGCGCCTGGATGCAATGCTGTTTAAAGTCTCTCCAACCTTGAGTTTCCATGACTCTTTTATCTTTTTTTCTTTTTTCTTTTTTTTTTTTTTGTCTTTCTGCCTTTTCTAGGGCTGCTCCCACGGCATAGGGAGATTCCCAGGCTAGGGGTCGAATTAGAACTGTAGCCACCGGTCTACACCACAGCCACAGCAACGTGGGATCCAAGCTGCGTCTGCAACCTACACCATAGCTCACGGCAACGCTGGATCGTTAACCCACTGAGCAAGGGCAGGGACCGAACCCGCAACCTCGTGGTTCCTAGTCAGATTCATTAACCACTGAGCCATGAAGGGAACTCCTCCATGACTCTTTTTCACAGCAGCATGACTCCTTGAGGTCATCTGATAATTGGTCACTAGCTTTGTACTAGTGCAGAGATTACTCTGAATCCACAAGGAGTTACAGGATTTTTACGCTGGTTAATTTTACTCTGGTTAAAAGTTCTGTGAGTCAATGAGTAAACAATGAGGTCCTGCTGTACAGCACAGGGAACTATATCCAGTCTCTTCGGCTAGTCCATGATGGAAGATAATATAAGAAAAAGAATGTATATATATTTATGACTGGGTCACTTTGCTGCAGAGCAGAAATTGGCGCAGCATTGTAAATCAACTATATTATAATTAAAAAAAAAAGTTCTGGGAGTTCCCACTGCGGTGCAACGGGAACAAATCTGAGTAGTAACCATGAGGTTACGGGTTTGATTCCTGGCCTTGCTCAGTGGGTTTCTGTGAGCTGTGGTGTAGGTCGCAGATGAGGCTTGGATCCTGTGTTGCTGTGGCTGTGATGTAGGCCAGTGGCTAAAGCTCTGATTTGACCCCTGGCTTGGGAACCCCCATATGCCATGGGTACGGCCCTTAAAAAAAAAAAAAAAAAAGTTCTGTGAATCTGAGAATGTGTCCAGGTTTGGTGAGTGCTCTGGCTTCTGCACTAGGAGTCTCAGCAGTGTGTACGTGCATGTTTATGTTGTGTGTGTGTATAGTACACACATGGTAAGCAATGTGGCACAGCATGTGGTGTTTGTCGAACTGTACGTCACAAGATGTCAGTGAGTCCTGATAGCCAGTGAGTTGGCCCAAATCAGATTCAAAAAACAAACAGAATAAAATAGAAAATATTAGAGGACGGAATTCATAGGAAAGGTAAATTTTATTTTATGACATCTGTCACATATATGTCTATGTATGTGCATACTGGATCACTATGTATAATGTAAAATAAATTTCTCACTACGGAATATGGTCGATAAAGTTCAAAAGCTATGGGCAGAGGTGTTAAAAGAGTTCAGGCACAGACTCAGATTCATGTAAAAACCATCAGAGTAACAATAAGCCTTACATGATAGGGCTGTTGTGAAGTTTAAACAAGCTGATGAATGATGAATAAACAACTGCGCAGAACCATGAGTAGCACAAATGTTCATCGTTGGTTGTGGTGATTATTACTGCACATACACATTTTTCTTTTTTTTTTGGCCTCGCCTGTGGCATGCACAAGTTCCTGGGCCAGGGAAAGAATCTGCACCAGAGCAGCGATCCCAGACACAGCAGTGACAATGCTGGATCCTTACCCTGCAGAGCCACCATGGAGCTCCAGACAGGTTTAAACCAGCAAAATTTATGGGAGGTTAAAAACTTTATCAAGTAATTTACATTTGTTCATAATATTCTATTTCAGTATCTACCGATCAGAACATTAGTGGCTCTACTGTCTTCTGAGACACATGGTGCTTTGGCTCACTGTTGGTCAAAAGAAGTTTATGAGTCACTAAATCAAAGTTTATTCCTAGGATTTAGTCATCCTGGCTCCTAAATTCTTTCCCTTTCTGTTACATTCCTAGTATGAAATTCAAAAAAGGAATACATTAATTCCTTTCTTCCTTGCACTTTTGTTACCCAACGCTTGGCCCTTTTTCAAGATACGGCCTAAATTCTGCTTTCTCTTTTCTTCAGTCAGTTAGGCAGGTCTAATGTGTGGTTTAAAAAGTAGCAGAGGAATAAACGGCAGACCTGAGGAGACACACGAACTAAAACACCTAAAATCCGTAAGATACCCACTTAGGAGCAAAACAATCAAATTTCTAATGGATCTTAATTCAAGTCAGAGTCAAACAAGCTGAACTTGTTGCCCAAAGGTGAGATAAGTGGATGCAGGACCCTCCTATTGCAGAGAGCTGATAAGCTGATTTTTATTGTTATCACAGCAGTAAGAACACACTGATTTACAAAAAATGCAGATCCACAGAGTCAAAATAAAGACCATAGCTGTTCTTTGAAGGCTTCACGGAGTTAAAAAGAGCTGGCAGGATGGGCTGAAAGAAAGGAATCCTGGTAAGAGGCATCATGGAAGGTCATAGCAGGGAGGCTCTACTCTGCAAAAAAAAAAAAACAAAAAAAAAAAAACATACTCAAGTTTTCAAAGCACCATCCCAGTGCATGAGGTTGGATGGCAGAGGTACTTCTGGGACTGCTGTAGCCGACATGCTTAGCTTAGCTGGAGTGGGAAGAGCAGGAGGCACAAAGCAGATAAGAAGGTCAAGACCAGGGAGGGGCCTTCCTGTAACTGTACCGGAAATGGTACTGGTTGACTATCTCTAGAACCAGAACCCGAAACTGGCAGTCCGAATCACGAGTCAGTGAACATGATGTTTTTAAGATCTGAATGATATGTGTGTAACTGATTCACTTTGCTGTACAGCTGAACCACATTGTAAATCAACTATACTATCAAAATGTTTTTTTTTTTAAATTTGAACAAACTATCAACAGTAAACTGCAATTTCACACAAAATCCGGATTTCTACCATCTTTTGCTCAAGTGGAAGACTTGACATTAATTGACCATGGTTCTCCAGCCAACATGGCCCCTTCCCAGTCCCTATGGTTTCACGCCTGCTTCACCATCATCTATGCTCCTGATCAGGCCCATCTGTGCTACCAATTTATACTATTCTGCACTCTCAAAAATGGAACAAGTCAAAGCATTCCATCACTACGTCCATGAGAAAATACATGCTGAGCTCCAGAGAGTCAGATTACACATTTTAAAACACAATCTGTTTTTACTTAGTTATTCCAAGGACCTTCGCAGATTTTCTGAAGATTGTCACCATTCCTTCTTTCACCATCTCTTATTTAGTTGGGCTCAAAGTTCTAGTCAATGTCACACAGTTTGTGTGTCATATATGTATATATATGTAGTTGCTACACCACTTTCTGTATCCTCCTTAAACATCCAGAATCTGAGTCTAAATCATGCATCTTCTGAGTAAATGATTCACAAAGTTTCCAATTTGACTTATTAAATAGACATATCTTTTTTGGGGGGAGGGTTTATTTGCTTTTCAGTTTCAATACCTCATTTAAATCCATTTGCTAAAAGGAAAGTGCGTCTCTGCATTTTTTTCCTATTAATTAAAGATGTTACTTTGTAAGAAGGTTTCATTTTCACATGTGTCTTTTTCTGGATTTTTACAATGAACTACTATTTTTAAGCATTAAATACACATACATACATAGCAGAGTTTTTGTTGTTGCTCAGTGGTAACAAACCCAGCTAGGGTCCACGAGGAAGCAGGTTCAATCTTGGCCTCATTCAGTAGGTAAAAGGATCCAGCGTTACCATGAGCTGTGGTGTAGGTCGCAGATGCGGCTCAGACCTGGCATTGCTGTGGCTTAGCTGTGGCTCTGGTGTGACCCCTAGCCTGGGAACTTCATATGCCCTACCTGTGGTCGTAAAAAGCAAAAAAAAACAAAACAAACAAACAAAAAAAACCAAAAACAAACCATATATATGTCGAAAATTCTGGGTTTTAGGGTAGGGATCAACGACTTGTTCTTAAATAATGTATCAAATCAACCTAAAATAGTAATTCGATTTAAGACCTAAATTTGGGCAGGCCTTTCTATTTTGAAATGTTGGGAAAAAAACCCAAAAAAACAAAACCCAAACTCATGACCTAGAAAACACCATGTTTCGGTATGTTTCATTTTCTGTCCACAGAAAACATTCCAGCAGATGGGGCTAGAAATTTATACATGATTCTTGGTTTTAGAGCATCGCACACTCTGAAAGAATACTTGTCTTAAAAAAGAGTTTATTTTTATTCACTTTTTTTTACTAAGGGAAAAATGCACGTTTTTCCTGTTATGTACAGATTATAGGTGAAAGTTATAAAACACAGATTTTACATTACTAGTATAAAGCTTTAGTTTTTAAGCTTTTTTTTTTTTTTCCCCCTTTTTGGCTATACTCACAGCATGTGGAAGTTTCTGGGCCAGGGACTGAACCCATGGCACAGCAGCAACCCAAGCCGTAGCAGTGACAACACTGGATCCTTAACCTGCTGAGCCACAAGGGAACTCCAACTTAAGCCTTTTGACTACAACTCATGGAGAGAAATCCTTTCACATACACAATATGTATACACACATAGGCACCCACACCAATAACTGACACAAGAGCTTCACAAACAATATTTACCTTTACCAAGAGTAATGCACTGATACTTTCTATTCTATTTCACCAACCAAAAAAGCCCATTAACAACCCACAAGTTAATTTTACATGTGGTTGTTTTAGCCTGAAAACCACTGCTGGGCATCCAGGCACCGCACTCCCCCAGCCTGCACCTGCTCAGAGAGTGGCCCTCATCCTCCAGCATCACTGCCCCCCCCCTCCCAAAGTCAGGGCAGACCAACCAGCAGCACTGTCCTTGCCATGATAAACAATGAGCCACTGGGATGTGGGTTGAATTTCTCAGTAGGCTACGACAGCGGCAAATGGGACTGGGTGTGGAGTTGATTCCACTCCAGAGTAACTAGAGAAGAGTTAGTACACGGTAACTCGCCCACTCATTCCAGGTGCACGAGGCAAAGCAGAGGTAAGAGGGTGAGCTCAGGTGCACGCCTGGGGAAGGGGACAAAGCGTGCCTCTTCTGGGACAAAGAAGAGTCCTTTCCTGACTCAGTCCAGAGAGGAAGGAAGGGCTCTACCACACAGGGGAGTCCACACTGTCCAGTGGGAAATGGAGTGGCCCTCTATTCCAGGCAGTCTTCAGCCCCAGGAATATATGACCTCAACACACTTCAAGACTGTGTTCACCAGTAAGATCATTAGAAAATAAGGTTCCAGGAGTTCTCGTCGTGGCTCAGCAGAAACGAATCTGACTAGCATCCTTAAGGATGCAGGTTCGATCCCTGGCCTTGCTCAGTGGGTTAAGGATCCAGAGTTGCTATGAGCGGTGGTGTAGGTCTCAGATGCGGCTTGGATTCCATGTTGCTGTGGCTGTGATTCAGGCCAGTGGCTGCAGCTCCGACTGGACCCCTAGCCTGGGAACCTCCATATGTTGCAGGTGTGGCCATTAAAAAAAAAAAAAAAAAAAAAAAAAAGAAGGTTCCCAAGTCATATTACCTCAGATCTCTTTAGAAATGCTTTCAGAAATAGAAAACATTTTCTATTATTTTCCTGTGCTTCCAGAGAAACAACATACTGCTTCTGTTTTTGCAAAACTCCAGCTGAAGTCAAATCTACCATGTTATATATGTTATGTACAGACCAAGAAAATAAATGGGTCCTGTATCAGGACCTAGGAAATAAAGGACTCCTTAAATTTGGTGATGGAAAAAGTTATTTCCTGTAAGACATTCTTAAGTGTTTCTTTTCCTGTTAGACAACAAAAAATGTACAACCTAGGAGGATTTCTGCCTTTAATCACTGGGCTTCTTGGAGTTAAATGTTCCAACTAGATTATTCATACCAAGTATCTGATAATATTTATCTCTCTGTTCATGGCAACTGTTTTCTCTACTTAAATGTAATGCTTTTAGTATCTCAATTTAAACTTATTAAATTCTGAAAATCTACTTCAAATCTTTCCTGGAAGCAGGAAAAAAAATCCTAACAAACAAAACAAAACAAAACAAAACAAAATTTAGGAAAATTTCTTTCAAGTCTGAGGACAGCCCCCCCAAAAAAAATAATGCTTTTTTTTGATAGTTTACAACCAAGTACCAAAAAAAGGTGAAATCTCTGACCTTACCAGCCTCTTCATAAGAAATTTAATTCTGTTCTAGGCTGCTAAAAGTAACAAAAGAAAAAAGGAATTTGATTTTCCTCTTTTTTGGATCTGCCATGAATTCAGGTTTCTACACTTAATTTCATCTCAGTCACTTAAACACTGAATTTCTCAATCACAAAGTGAACAATGCAATTAAAAATTCAAGAGCTAGGAGGAAAGGGGTGAGAGCAGAACATGCCCCGAACTTCCATTCTTTATTTTATTTATTTATTTTGCTTTTTAGGGCGCATCTGCAGCATATGGAAGTTCCCAGGATAGGGGTCGGATCCCAGTTGCAGATGCCAGTCTACACCACAGCCACAGCAACTCAGGATGGGAGCTGTGTCTGCGACCTACACCACAGTTCACGGCAACACCGGATCCTTAACCCACTGAGTGAGGCCAGTGATTGAATCTGCATCCTCATGGATACCAGTTGAGTTTGTTACTGCTGAGCCACAACAGGAACTCCCAAACTTCCATTCTTTATATCCTGAGTTCAGGGAAACCAAACAAAAACTTAAACAAAGCTAGAATCCAACATAAAAACCATTAACCAACTTCTAACTTCACAACCTGAGAATGAGAAGTGAAGGACTATACAGTTTTTCCAAAGAAGTCAACTACACTATTTTAAAAAACCACCCAACCAAGTTAAATGCTCTCAGGGTCTACTCAGAGTTGAGCTTTAAAAATAGAGATCCTAATCTGTTTTCTGATAGATTCAGAAAGGCTCATCAAATTTAAAACATTTGGCTTTTCCTATTTTTTTTTTTTTTTTTTTTTTTTTGCCATTACCTGGGCCACTCCCGCGGCATATGGAGGTTCCCAGGCTAGGGGTCGAATTGGAGCTGCAGCAGCCGGCCTACGCCAGAGCCACAGCAACGCGGGATCCAAGCCACGTCTGCAACCTACACCACAGCTCACAGCAACGCCGGATCCTTAACCCACTGAGTGAGGCCAGGGATCGAACCCGCAACCTCATGGTTCCTAGTCAGATTCACTAACCACTGAACCACGACAGGAATTCCGACTTTTCCTATTTTTTCTTTTTTTGTCTTTTTGCTATTTCTTTGGGCCGCTTCTGCGGCATATGGAGGTTCCAAGGCTAGGGGTCGAATCGGAGCTGTAGCCACTGGCCTACGACAGAGCCACAGCAACTCGGGATCCAAGCCACGTCTGCAACCTACACCACAGCTCACGGCAACCCACTGAACAAGGGCAGGGACCGAACTTGCAACCTCATGGTTCCTGGTCGGATTCGTTAACCACTGCGCCACAACAGGAACTCCCAACTTTTCCTATTTTTAATGTTAATGAATACATACATCAAAGATCCCTTTGCTTCTCCTCTACCCATTCTAATTTAACAAACATTTATTAAGTATAAGGCGCAGTCTTTAAGTATCATGCATAATATACCATTAACAAAGGGCTTGGTTGTGACCTTAAATATTTCTCATTTAGAGGAAAACACAAACTATAGTTGAGAAATTCCCATAAGCCTCTCAGCAGTGAATGAAAACACCCCCTTCAACCTTCAAAGAATAAAAAAGCAAAACCCTTCATTTTTTTTTTTTTAATGGCCACACCCAAAGCATATGGACGTTCCTGGGCCAGGGATAAAACTCAGGCTGCCACCTCAGCGGCTCAAGCTGCTGCAGTCGGGTTCTTAACCCTCTGCGCCACCTCGGGAACTCCCACTCTGCTGTGTTGGTCGTCCCTTGCAGTGCCCTCTCATCACCTCCTCCTGTGCGATCACCATCGGCTAATGGATGTTCCCTGTCTGTACTGTTAATTAAAAATTTTTAAAAATTAATATAGAATTTCTACAGTTTGATTTTTTTAAAAAACTTAATTTGGGGGGAGGCATGCCCAGGATATGTGGAAGTTCCAGGGCCAAGGATCAAACCCATGCCACAGCAGTGACAACCCCAGATCCCCAACCTGCTGAGCCACCTGAGAACTCCTTGATGTTTTTTTTCTAAATGAGGGCTTTTTATAGCATCACTCCTAGAATGGACTTAATACTAGCCTTTTTCAAAATTTCTTTAGGCTACAAACTAATCCTTTTACAAACTACATTTTCATATTTAATTGCCTATATTTTGCCTGAATCTGTATCATTAATTCTTAAAATTAAGGTGTTGATTCTCTTTGGAGGTAAAAGGCTTTATTATTAGGCTTCAAAGATCTTACAAAACGGTGCTGCGCAGGTCACCAGCTCTCCCACGTGAGCCATGAGGCTGAGGAGTGGGGATATATGGGGGTTTAGAGTGATTTTGAAGGAACAGAAGTGCCACCACCACATGTGTTTTTACCTCGTTCACAGACAGAACTGGAAGGTTGGTCCTGGATGGCTGCCTGGTCCTCGATGCTTTCAGTGGTCTCTTGATTTTTGGAAAGTCTTGTTTGGGAAATGTTTCCGTTGATACAGAAGAGGAATGTCTCCCTAATATCTTTACAAACCTCTTAGAACCTAACAGATTTGGTCTGTGAGCCACTTTCTGGTGAGTCCCAAACAAGCTCCCGGTTGGAAAGTGTGCAGCATTTAATGGAGAGAGGACGCTTGTACTGGCTATTTTCTGGTTCATTTCCAATATCCGGGACTTATTCAAACCTCCAGCCGCTGTATCAGGAAAGAACATATCCAAGCTCTGACTTTCGGTGAGGGAGCTGCATGTTGTCTCAAGTTCCTTAAGTGGTTTCAATGTTCGATGAACAAGTCTTTGGCACTGACACGTTTTTGATAAAATGCAGTGAGATCCGGCCAGGGCTCTGAGAAGTCCGGCTGGCATTACCACATCCCAAGCTAAAAGACAAAGAATTCAAAGTTCAAGTTTAAAAATTTTTTAAAAATTTTATCTCGGAGTTCCCGTCGTGGCGCAGTGGTTAACGAATCTGACTAGGAACCATGAGGTTGCAGGTTCGGTCCCTGCCCTTGCTCAGTGGGTTAACGATCCGGCGTTGCCGTGAGCTGTGGTGTAGGTTGCAGACACGGCTCGGATCCTGCGTTGCTGTGGCTCTGGCGTAGGCCCACGGCTGCAGCTCCGATTCAACCCCTAGCCTGGGAACCTCCATATGCTGCGGGAGCGGCCCAAGAAATAGCAACATCAACAACAAGACAAAAGACAAAAAAAAAAAAAAAAAAAAAAAATTTTATCTCATGTTTTCCTAGGTAATAGGTATATTTCTGCAAAGCCGTGTGCAAAATAGATACATCTTAACTTAAACCTAGTAGTAGAATGAGGTTAAAAAAATAAATACAAGTGTTTCCACCATCTCTCCTTTAGTCAACCCTTGGCCTTCTTTCTGAGGTTTACAAGATTATAAAGCTATTGACATGACAAGGACCTTAAAAAAGGAAAAACAATGATGGGATGAAACACTCAATCCTGGGAGTTCCTACTGTGGTGCAGTGGAAACGAATCTGACTAGTATCCATGAAGATGCAGGTTCGATCCCTGGCCTTGCTCAGCAGGTAGGGAATCCAGCGTTGCCGTGAGCTGTAGTGTAGGTCACAGACATGGCTCGGTTCCTGAGTTGCTGTGTCTGTGGTATAGGCCGGCAGCTGTAGCTCTGACTGTACCCCTGGCCTGGGAACTTTCATATGTTGCCATGGGTGCAGCCCTAAAAAGAAAAAACCAAAAAAACCACTCAGTACTAAAACGCAGCTATGGATCAATCGCTGTGGGGTACAGAGAAGGGAACTTCTGGGTGAGGGTGGATGGGGACTATCACAGAGGTGACATCTGAACTGTGCTGCTTAGGGGCACAGGGATCAGGTCAAACACCCCAGGTACACAGTGCTGTTTACCTGACAAACAGGGTCCAATTTCGGGGCAGGCAGGAGTAAGCTGTGGAGATGAGGCTTGAAAAGCAGCCTCTGGCTGGAGCACGAGTTCTGATCCTAGAGATTCTACAGGTAGGGGCAGTCAGGGCTTTTCATGTGAGACTCACGTGGTCCAAAGGATATTTAAGAAACACATCTTTTATAAAAACTTAGAGGAGGAACTGAGAGAGACAAAGACATTATTTATAGTTTGTACCCCGAAAGTGCTCTGCTTCACCTCACAGCACCCCTAAGAGGCACTTTACACGGGAAACTGAGGCTTAGGAGGGCTAACTGCTTACAGTCAGCCATGCAGAGATGGAGTGAAATCCCAGGCTTTTCCAAGTCCAAGGACGACCCTGTAACCAGTGTATATACTGTTTCCCTTTAAAAGAGCAAGGATGAGTCACCGTGATATTCAGGAGGTAGAACCTGAGACTTTCAAAATATCTTCAAAAGTTGGAATTCTCTGTTTAGTTCTAGCCCAACTAGCTATTTTAGTTCAACTTTAATTAGTACTATTCCCTGCCAGCTGAACCAGTCGGTTTTGAAGAACCTAATTATATAATCTTTTAGGAATTTCTATACACAGACCTGGATGCTTCCATTCTCTTCTAGGAAATTCTAACCACCAAGCGCTAAAGCCTGCCTTCACACGGAGGCTGGGACCAAGAATGTCAAAGCTACAGGACGAACAAGAAGTGTCTTTTTTCTCCATCTTTGCTGAGAAAAACAGAGTGCTAGCATTTAAGGTGTAAGCAGACATACACACAGACATTACTTAGCTTTGTTAAAAATTGGAACACATCTCAGAGAAATAAAATCTTAATTGTGCAAACTAAATTTAAAGATAAAAGTACGCTAGATTTTGAATTGCCTTAAGTGCTTTCTGTAACATTTGGGGCATAGAATTCCCGTGCTCCACGGTGGCCTTGTCCTAACTCTTGCTGGCTTCTGCATCCATGCAGATCGGTGAGGGGCGTGATTCTTCCACCCCTCTCCCCCTCCCTGAGTGACCATCCCCCCTCAGCCACTCACTCCTCGGGTCACACGTTCCCAGCTGTATCGTGGCCATTAGGCACACGTGGCTATTGAGCACTGGAAACGTGGCTCAATAAAATTAAAAAAAATTTTTTTTGGTACCTTGTCTTTTATACCTAACATAAGAAAGTAAAATATCTTGATAATTTTTATACTGATTACTTGTCTGAAATAACCTTTTTGGATACATTGGGCTACATAAATTAAAATTAACTTCACCTCTTTATTTTTTACCTTTAAAGCGTCTGGAAAACTTAAAAATGCCCCGCGTGGCTTGTACCGAATTTCTGTTGGAGAGTTCTGCTCTAGACCTGCTACTGCCAGTAACTGCAACCTCGCATTCTCCATCTCAAGCATTCCACTCTCCAAACACCACCTCTCATCTTTCAAACTCACTCCTTCTATTACCCAATTCCAACAATTCTTCAACCCCAACAGGACCTACAATTCAATGATCCAACCACCTTTTCACTGTCCCCACTTCACTTCCTCCACACTTAAGAGTCCACGGTCTACCAGTACTCTCTCTCTCTCTCTCTCGCTCATACACCTCAAATCTCTTGCACCCCTCTCTCTTCCACGCATCCATGTATATAACGTCAACCCAAATTAAATCTAATTCACCCAATTTGTGCCTGGACTTGTGCATCGTAATGTGGATGGAGAGAGACGACCAACCAGGAGAGCGACCAACCAACCAGCTGGTCTCACTTTAAAATCAGGATCTCTTCACTCCAGGTGGGCCTTTCAGGATGCTCAACACTCTCTACTACATTTTGCTATTGTATTTTACTCTCTACTCCCTCATCATACCTTCAATGTCTCCTTCTTTCTCATTCTCAATAATGACTCCTCCTTTTTTTCTCTCTAGGGCGGCACCCGAAGCATATGGAAGTTCCCAGGCTAGGGGTCCAATCGGACTCTACACCACAGCCACAGCCATGGCCAGATCCGAGCCGGGGGTGCAACCTACACCACAGCTCATGGCAGCACTGGATCCTCAACCCACTGAAAGAGACCAGGGATCGAACCCACATCCTCATGGATACCAGTTGGGTTCTTGATCCGCTAAGCAGGGAACTCCTCTCGACAGAGATCCTGCTTCCTCCTTTCTTGACAAAACAATTAGAGGTGAACGAACGTCTACCAGCTCTTGCCATTATCCACCTGCCCACTATTGCTTTTGTGCCCACATACTTTGTCTTCCCTTCTACTGCTACAGATGAGGTGCCTGTGGTCCCAGGTACAGCCAGGTCCTCTGACCACCGAAGGCCTGGTTAAGCCCTTCTCCCCTCTCCCTCCCATGCTATTTATTTTTCTCTTCTTACTGGCACATTTCTATTAGCAGACAACTAGGTTCCAACTTCCTCCATCTTATCCCAACAATTCTCCCTGACCCCATCTTCCCCTTCCATATATACCTTTTCTTTAAGCGTCTTTCCTTTTAGAGGCGTTTTACTCTCTGTCTCCATCTCTTTTTTTTTTAACTCACTCAAATCGGGCTTTCATCCCACCTGTCAAGGCCAGCAGTGACCTCCATATTTCTAAATCCAATGGTTACTTCTCAGTCTTCATTTTACCTGACTTACCAGCAGCATCTGATGCAGCTGATCACTCCCCCCCACCACCCCCATGTGCTTCTAGGGTACCACACTGGCCATTTCCATCCTACCTCACTGGTTGGACCTTCTGTCTCTTTAGCTGGTTTCCCATCCCAAGAATGTAATGCACCAAGGCTCAGTATTTGGGTCACTTTTCTATTCTCAGCTCCTGGTGCTCTTACCCAATCTCATAGTTTTATATACTAGCATGCGTTGATGCAGAGCAAATAGTTGTCCCTAAACCACTCGGATAAGCATGACAATGTGCAACATGCTCAAAACTGAGCTTTTGAAAACTTTCTGCACACCCTATTCTTGCCAGAGTCTCTCTGACTCAGGAAATCCCAATCACAGCTTTATCTTTGCTAAAGCCCCAAACCTGCAATCCCCCTCATGCTTCTCTTCACTCTCCATACCCGCGTGTCAGCAAATCCTCCTGGCTTTGTGTGACCTCAGCACCAGCACTGCCACTACCCTGGTCCAAGCCGCTGTCTTTCCCAAGAATCATTGTCACAGCTTCTGAACTTTTTTCTCAGCTCTGTTCTTCAGACTCTTCTCGACACAGCAACCAAACGTCAGTCAAATCACATCTTCCATCTTCATAAAATGTGATGCCAGCCTCATATTTCCCTTGAAATAAAAGCCAAAAACCTTAAAATGGACTGTATGGCCCTCCATCCTCTGGTCCTTTATCATAACCCTAACATCTCCTACAGCTTTCTTCCCTCCTTTATTTTGCTCCAGTCACTCTGGCCTCTGGATCTTTACACTTACTTTGCCTTCCACTCTTCTCCCACATATCTCTAAGCCTCATTCCCTTACCTCCTTCAGACCTTTGCTCCAACGTCTCCTACCCAGTAAAGTCCTCCTTCCCCAACCACTTCATTTAAAACGCACATGAGAACGCACATTCTGGCCTGCTCCACTTTTTATTTCTCCATTGCACTTAACATTACTTGCAAACACTTTGTTTTGTTTTTGGCTGTGCCTGTGGCATATGAAAGTTCCCAGGCCAGGGATCGAACCCAACATCAGATCCTTAACCTCTAGGCCACCAGGAAACTCCAATACTTTGTTTTAAATTTATTAAACAAATTATGAACCGAGTTCCTACCCTGTGCCAGACATTGTCCTCCCTGCTAATACAGATGAAAATAAAATAGATAAAAATCCATATCTTTTGAGGCTTACATCACAGTGGGGGGAAGGCAGATAACAGACGTGGTAAATAAAATGTACATAAGAGTGACAATGCTAAAGGGGAAAAAAACAGAAGAGGGAAGGAGATCTTTGTCTCTCTCCTGTAGCACAGAAGTTTCCTGAGGATAAAGATTTGTCTATTGTTCATGCTGCGTCTTCTGTGACCACAGTGCCCAGCACACAGGAGGTAATTCAATTCATATTTTCTGAATGAGATACAAGGCAGCTATTCTGTTCTTGGACACACTGTCTACTTTTTAAGAACAACATACCAACTAAGAACACTGTATCAGCCAGGCTAGGATTCAATGGATAAATGGCGCTAATCTTTGCGAGCATGTCTTCCAATGCTTTACGCCGTTCAAAAGTATTTTATCTTTGCAGTTACCGCTTGCATTGGTTCAAAAAAGGGTTCAGTATGTGTGCATTGATGGAGTGCTTTTTTTACTCCCAGCCAAGTCGACCAAAGATCACTGTAATAGGCAAGGGGCCATCAACGTACCGGTGAAACCTGTGACGCTAGAGGTTCAGGTCGGCGGGAAGCAAAGGCGGGGAGCGTTATGCCGGGACCGTGCAAGCTCCCAGAACAAGGCAGTGGCACTAACCTCTCCGCCGGAAAAGAAGAGGGACCGGCCAAGGGTGCAAATTTCCGCGACCCCGCCGCAGCCAAGTGTCGCGAGGCCGACAGCCAGTATCAACCCGGACCTCCCGCCCCGCCCAGCGCCAGGCAGTGCGCAGGCGCACAGAACTCCAGACGCCGCCGAGCGTAAGGCGCTGGCTCCACGTGACCACAGGACCACGTGACCCCGTGCCACCGTGACCTTTTCCGCTCCCGAGTCCCTGAGACCTCCCGGTCCCTGCTTGCTTCCGCCTTCCGCCCGCTTCCTTATTCCGCTTCTCACGTCGCCCTCAGCTGTCCCCGCCTTCGCCCCCGGAAGATCTCCGCGTCCTCAAGCTGGCCATTGTTTGTCTCTGCTATGGGCACCAAATAAAGTTTTTTCATTCAAAAGCATTTTTTAACCCGCCTCCCTCCTCATCTCAGCTCCTCCCTCGCGCCGGCACCTCCTGCTTTCCTGCGTCTGGTGAAACCCGAGAGTTGGCGCGGGGAACGCGGATGGTGATGGCGGGGCCTCCGAAGTCTCTCTCGGGACAGGACGTAGGGTTCGTGTCGCTTTCCTCGCTCACTCCTCTTCCTCCTCCCCGCTTTTGCGGAAAGCTGGGCCCCATCGGGAGCCGTCGGGCCCCAGCGGGGAAGCGGCGCTGTGCGGTAGGCGCCTGCTCCCCGCCGCCCGCGAGTTCCATCGCACCGTAGGTCCCTGCTTTGCTGGCGGCGGCGGCTGGGTTTCTAAGGACTCGCGTGGAGGCGAGGGCAGGGCGGCCGCTCGCTGGGCTCCAGGCTCGGATAGGCTTTGTAACTTCTTCCTTGCAGTGATTCGTGATTTCTTCCCTGCCTGCACCGGCACGGACTGCGAACCCTGACTGAAGATCTCCGTTTACCCCGGCGTCTCTGCAGTGATGGTTCGCGGGTTTTCTTAGCCTTATATTAATTTGTATCAAACAGTTATGTTTTTAAAGCGGTTCGAACTGTGGTTTTTTTTGTTTTTTTTTTTTAACTCCCGCATGAGTGTCTTGAGAGTGTATGCCCGCTTTTAGAATGTTGCAGCGGCTGGTTTTAATTATATTTTATTTAGTTAATGAACCTACTTTGCAGGGGGTTAAAGTTCTCTACAAAAGCTGGGGAGGGGGTCCTCAGATCGCTGATCAGATTAATTCATAATCCCACTAAAAAATTACTGTACCTTCTTGCCTTTTAGGCTTCATGTTATAGATTCCATTAAAAATATATCTATCTGTATAAATTGAAAGGCCTAATTTATATTTGAGATATGTCCTTACGGCAAAGTATTGCAAAACCCAAGAACACTTAGAAGAAATTGTACCGGCAGTAGAGGGAGGTGAGAGAGGCACCAGTGTCCCATGATTTAAGCATGTGCTCAGCTTCAGGGTCGTGCAAATATAGGGGTTGTGTGTGTCTAAATACTGAGCCTCGGGCGCCTCTGCCTTCACTCTAGTGCTGACCTGAGACCTTAGCCTTAGAGATGCAAGCCTCTGGAGACATTTAGTAGGTGGAAAAATAGTAATACTTTCCAAATAAGTAAACCTCAGAGGACTAGCACTTCTTTTTCTATCTGCTGCCTTGGGAAATTCAAGTGTCAATTGATTTAGTATTCTTTCTCTTCTTCCAAGGAATTAGTAGTAATTCTTAAAAGTTAAATTCTGATCAGAGCAGTTAACTCTGCATATTAAAATCTACTCGCTGTAAAACACCACAGAATCAGGAAGCATTTCTGCAATTTTCTTTGTTTTATATTTAACATTTGAGGAAGTCTTTTAAAGAAATACTCAAGGTATAATCCTATTTTTTAAAATATGCAATAAGATATTTGAGTTTTTAAGAAGATCCCGCATTAAAGTAGGAGATTTGGGCAGCAGTATTTCAACTTACTTTGTTTTTACTTTGCCTCTGGTGATCTGAAGATATAAATGACCTGATCAGCTAAGTTTTGTGCTTTTGATTTAAAAACTGCACAGAATTTCATCACTTACTGAAGTCTTTTTTCTAACTCATTCATGTATTTCCTTAAATTAATTATGATAAAGTGATAATCGTTAAATCTTTTTGGGGGGCTGACATCGTATAGTTTTTTAAATTGAAGTGAAGATGTCAGTGTTGTATTAATTTCAAGTGTGATAATCTGTACATCTTGATTTTTGTATGTTTAAAATCAGGAATATCTTTAGTTTTTAATTCAAGTATACCCAAGTCATCTCCAGCTTTCTTCATTCTTTGACACTTCTACAAAAATCTCTAATTGGAATTCCCATCCTGGCTCAGTGACAACGAATCTGACCAACATCCGTGAGGACTCAGGTTCCATCCCTGGCCTCACTCAGTGGGTTAAGGATCTGGCGTTACCATGAGCTATGGTGTAGGTCGTAGACACAGCTCGGATCTGGCGTGGCTGTGGTGTAGGCTGGCAGCTATAGCTCCAATTCGAGCCCTAGCCTGGGAACTTCCATAGGGCTGCAGGTGTGGCCCTAGAAAGACAAAAAAGAAAAGAAAATCAAATTTTCCAGTTGGGAGAGGAAGATGATAATATGCCTTAATTTTATTTAGGGTAGAAGAGGATGGAAGGAGTTATTGGGCAGATAGAGAAGACAGCAAGAAACACCTTTGGAAAGAATTAAATTTGACTAAGAATATAAACACAAGAGAGAAGCAGGCTCATAAATATCTTTCATTCTTTATGTTTTTCTAGCACAGTAGAGTCTTTCAGGCAGTCTTACATCCATTGCCTCATCTTTCTAAGAAGTCACTTAGTAAGTAATAGACCTGGGAGAAAAGTCTGTTTGGATAATTCTTTTTCTGTCTCTCTCTCTCTCTCTCTGGTTTTGTGTGGTTTTTTTTTGCTTTTTAGGGCCACTCCTGTGACATATGGAAGTTCCCGGGCTAGGGGTCAAATAGGAGCTATAGCTGCCAGTTTATGAGATCCACTTAGAACATTGCTTACTGCTGTGCTGGATGCTTAACCCACGGAGCAAGCCCAGGGATTGAACCCGCGTCTTCATACTAGTTGGATTCATTTCCACTGCACCACAGGGAGATCTCTTCTTTTTCTGTCTTATCACATTGTTAAACTAGTTTCTGATTAAGGAAAATAAAAGGAATACAATGAGAGAAGAACGATTAAACAGATTCTAACTGAGAGTCTGGGATTTGAGGCACAAAGAGTTTTATGATACACCAGAAAGGCTTTCAGATTTTCCTACTTTTTGCTATGAGAGTCGAGCAGTGCTGGTTTACCTTGCAGCAGTTGTATGAAAAGGAGTTTGAATTTAAATCAGGTGACCAATCTTCTAGTATTAATGCTGCTGAGTAATATACTGTGTATATGATCCTCTTCTCTAGATCATTTGCCTATATTACAATTAAAGATAGAATACCACAGATCTTAACCAAGGCTATTGATACACTGCATCGACACAAAAGTGAATTTTTCGAGAAACATGGAGAGGTAAGAATTGTGTTTTAACTTTTTTTTTGGGTTTTTTTTTTTTTTTTAACTCTAACTGAAACACAGTAAGCAGTTTTCCTTCTGTGGTAATGGTTAGCCCACCTGGAGATAGAGAAAAAACTCTAGTACCTAAGGTGAAAGTTTAAAAAAACAAAGGCAGAAGAGATAAGGCAAGATAATCTGATATGAGATGGGTCTGTGTGTGTGTGTGTGTGTGTGTGTGTGTGTGTTCTTTGATTTTTCAGCTTCAAAATTCTAAAATTCTAAATTTAAATGCTTAGGAGTTCCCATTGTGCTGCACCAGAAACAAATCCGTACCAGGAACCATGAGGTTTCGGGTTCGATTCCTTGCCTGGCTCAATGGGTTAAGCATCTGGCGTTGCTAAGAGCTGTGGTGTAGGTAGCAGACGCAGCTCTGATCAAGCGTTGTTGTGGCTGTGGTATAGGCCAGTAGCTGTAGCTCCGATTCAACCCCTAGCCTGGGAACCTCCACATGCTGCAGGTGCGGCCCCAAAAAGACAAAGGACAAAAAAAAAGAAAGAAATTTAGGTGCTCATAATAGTTTGTGAAAGACTAGAATGTAGTTTTTAAATGTATTCTTTTCCTTAAGTTTAGATATATAAAAATGGGTCACCCTAGAGAAATTATGTGTATATATGTGTGTACATATATCATTTATATATAAAACAGTTACATATAGATTATTCATATATAAATGTTTTCCCATATTTCTGCAGAAAGGCATGGAGGCTGAAAAGAAAGCAATTTCTCTTCTGTCTAAATTACGGAATGAATTGCAAACAGATAAACCAATAGTTCCTTTAGTTGAAAAGTTCGTTGATACTGACACATGGAATCAGTACCTAGAATATCAACAGAGCCTTTTAAATGAAAGTGATGGGAAACCAAGGTGGTTTCTTTCCCCGTGGTTGTTTGTGGAATGCTACATGTATCGGAGGATTCATGAAGCAATTATCCAAAGGTAAGTATATAACCATCAAATAACAAATGTCTAGATAAATGATGCTTTTTCTGAGATTATAAAATCGTGAGTTTTACGGTAAAAAACAGTGGAATCTTGAATTTAGTTAGGCAAATATTAATGGCACTATTGGATATTTTTGCAGATGTTATTGGTACAGTGGATTCTTGGCAATTACAATCCATTTACCTAGAAGAGACGTAAGATTGACTATCTGAAAAGGCTTACTTTTTTGTAGAGTAAAACACATTTGTATTTACTGAGCAAAAAAAAAATGTTAATTTGAAATAATTTTTTGTATAAAAATCAAAATGGGACAAACTAAGCATATGTTTTGTTTATAAAAATAGATAATATGTCAGAATTAATTTGGTAAGAGGAGTCAGTGGTGAGTCACCACATTGTTTTATGCACTGTCTTAATCTTTAGCTCTTTTTTTAATGGCTAGGTTAGAAAAAGACTAAAAATTAAACATGAATTCAAAATAACTTTGTGTGTGTTTTTAGGGCCTCACCTGCGGCATATGGAGGTTCTCAGGCTGGGGTCAAATCGGGGCTGTAGCTGCTGGCCTACACCATAGCCACAGCAGTGCAGGATCTGAGCTGTGTCTGCGACCTGCACCACAGCTCACAGCAATGCCAGATCCTTAACCCACTGAATGAGGCCAGGGATCAAACCTGTGTCCTCATGGATACTATTCAGATTGTTTCTGTTGAGCCATGACAGGAACTCCCAAAATACCTTTTTATAGGAGTTCCTGCTGTGGTGCAGTGGGTTAAGGATCTCACTGCAGCGGCTTGGGGCACTGCAGAGGTGCAGGTTTGAACCCTGGCTAACACAGTGGGTTAAGGATCCTTCTTTGCTCCAAGCAAAGCTGATGCTTGGATTGAATCCCTGGCCTGGAAACTTACATATGCCACAGTGCAGCCATAAAATTAAAACAAAAACAGAAACAATTTTTAATAGGTTTGTTTATGCTAATCAAATTTTCCCTAGGACAATTCTAATGTAGAAATGACCTAGCAGAAGAAAATGTAAATTCAGATCATTCTTTTACCTCACAGGTTATGTGGGATAAGACGAATTTGCTGGGTAAGAGGCATTCTTTGGTATCTATTCCTAAACATAGCATAGGATAATACAAAGCAATTGATTAAACTAACACTAATAGTAAAATAAAAAGATTACTTTGGAGAACATTCATAAACTTGAGTCTATTCATTAGTTTTTTTCCTGTCTTAACTTTTTTCTTTTTTTTTTCTGTGCCATATGGAAGTTCCCAGGCTAGGAGTGGAGTGTCCGCTGCAGCTGCTGGCCTATACCATAGTCACAGCAGCGTGGGATCTGAGCCACGTCTGTGACCTACCCCTCTTGCAGGAACATGAGGTCCTTAACCCACTGAGCGAGGCCAGGGATTGAACCTGCATCCTCATGGATACTTTTGGATTCTTTTTTTTTTTTTTTTTTGCCTTTTCTAGGGCCTCTCCCACGGCAATATGGAGGTTCCTAATCGGAGATGTAGACACTGGCCTACACCAGAGCCACAGCAATGCGGGATCCAAGCCGTGTCTTCGACCTACACCACAGCTCACGACAACGCCGGATCCTTAACCCACTGATCAAGGCCCGGGATCGAACCCGCAACCTCATGATTCCTAGTTGGATTCGTTTCTGTTGTGCCACGATGGGAACTCCTGGTTTGTCTCCTTTTAAACGTCATTTAAATAAAATTGTGTGGAGTTCCCTGGTGGCTCAGCAGGTTAAGGATCCGGCATTGTCACTGATGTGGAACAGGTTCAGTCCCTGGCCTGGGAACTTCCGCAGTGTTGCAGGTGCAGCCAAAAAATAAATGAAATTATATGAATGTAGGTTTGTATCTGGCTTCTTTTACTCAGCATTATGTTGGTGAAATTCATTCGTATTATTGGATTTAATTATAAATTATTTGTTTTCATTGCTATGTAGTATAGCATTAAATGAATATATGAGAATCTCTTTACCTGTTCTGATGGATATTTGAACAGTTGTCAATTTGGGTTTATTATGAAGAGCGCTGCTGTGAACACTCGAACACTTACTCTTGGTGAACATACATGTGTATTTCTGGTAGGTGTGTGCCTAGGAGTAAACCCCTGGATCAGAGTGTGTGCACATATACAGCTTTAGTAGATTCTGCAATAGCAAAACATTTGAAAATCTGTAGTCATACATAGTTATGTGAGTTTGCTCTCTTAAATACAAGGAACACATCTCATTGTTAGTGTAGGGCGTGACTTTAAATTATCAATGATTTATTAATGAAACACTAAAACAAGAGTCCATGAACTTTGTCTGTAAAGGGTCAGATAACCAGTGTTTGGGGCTGTGGGGGACACTTGGTTTTTGTTGCAGCCGCTCAGCTCCAGGTGCAGAATCAGCCACAGACAGTGTGTAAATGAGCATGGCTGTGTTCCAGTAGAGTATCAGTTGTGGACACTGAAATTTGAATTTCTTGTGTCACAAAATCTTCTTTTCAATTTTTTTTCAACTCTTCAAAAATGTGCAAACCGTTCTGAGTTTGAAGATCCTATACAACAGGTGGGATCTGCAAGCCTCAGTTGCAGGGGGCCAGATGGGATCTGTAAGCTGCAGTTTGCTGACTCCCTGCATTTGAACCTGTGCATCCAATTTTTTTTTTTTTAATCCTTTTATGTTAACTTGAGAGACTGATTGATTTCAGCAATGCTGCCATTGCAAAAACATCTTTTGTTTCTTTGGAACCTCTTTCAGAGCCAGTTTACAAACCTCAAAAAGAGATTGATGTCATTTTTTGCTGGGGGCTGAACCCGAGGCATGCAAATGTTCCTGGGCCAGGGGTCGAACCCGTACCACAGCAGTGATCTGCAGTAACAACACCAGATCCTAAACTGCTAGGCCACCAGGGAACTCCAGTCACTCCTCATTTTTGGCTGAAATGGTTTTATTCCATTTGATTTACACCCCTCATTCTGCTGAAATTGCTCTGAGTGACTTTTGGCTATTTCCAAAAATAAATTCACTCCAAAGGATGAAGATACCCTATCACTGACAGGATGTTTAATACTGTGCCACAGGTTCTGAAGAAAATTCCAAAAGAGGAATTCCAAAAGCGCTTTGAGCAATGGCAGCATCCTTGGACGCAGGGTGTAGCTTCCCAAGGGGCCTGAGTGACAAGAAGGAGGCAGCAATCATTTGAATGTATAACTTCTGGTACGTTTTTGGTTTTGATTTTAAATCCCATTGCATCAGTCATACTGTCTTTATCCTAAGGTGGATGACCCATGGAAGAAAGGGCTAATTTTTTTGTGATCTGAACGCTTTTGATACTTGATTCTGTAGAGGCTCCTATGTTACTAGCTACACTTCTTAGTTATGGTTTTTAGGCCAATATTAATGTCATTGATCTCTCATTGGGTAGCATGAAGATGTAGCCTTGGCACATACATCACCATTGGTCAAAGTCAACTTGGGGATAAAAGTTGCCAAAAAAAAAATGTATAAAATCTACACATACATGATTAAAATTTGTCAGTATAATAAACTTTAGTATTGTCTGATTTATCTCAAGTGATCATTGGGTTCCCATAATATTCTGTGTTTGACTTTATTAGTAATTACTACATTGTATTCAACTATTCTGTTTATATCCATATGTTTGAAATTTTGTTTCTCTTTCTCCTTTTGCCCTGAAAACCCACTGGGTAAATAATTATGAATACAGCCTCTATAATTATTTAATACTTCCCAGTAAAATATTTGGTTAAGGAACTGTTTTTTTTTTTTTTTTTTTTTTTTTTGTCTTTTCTGGGGCCGCGCCCAAGGGATCTGGAGGTTCCCAGGCTAGGGGTTTAATCAGAGGTGTAGCCAGCAGCCTAAGCCAGAGCCATAGCAACACGGGATCTGAGCCATGTCTGCGACCTATGCTACAGCTCATGGCAAAGCTAGATTCTTTTTTTTTTTTTTTTTTGTCTTTTGTCTTTTTGTTGTTGTTGTTGTTGTTATTGTTGCTATTTCTTGGGCTGCTCCCGCGGCATATGGAGGTTCCCAGGCTAGGGGTTGAATCGGAGCTGTAGCCGCCGGCCTACGCCAGAGCCACAGCAACGCGGGATCCGAGCCACGTCTGCAACCTACGCCACAGCTCACGGCAACGCCGGATCGTTAACCCACTGAGCAAGGGCAGGGACCGAACCCGCAACCTCATGGTTCCTAGTCAGATTCGTTAACCACTGCGCCACGACGGGAACTCCGCAAAGCTAGATTCTTAACCCACTGAGCGAGGCCAGGGATCGAATCCTCAACCTCATGGTTCCAAGTCAGATTCCTTAACCACTGAGCCACGACAGGAACTCCAAGGAACTTTTGACAATTAATTAAAATGACTTTGGGGATTTATATTTGTGTAATTTGTTTATTTTGTGTAATTTGACTACTTGTTTTTGTGTAACTTCATTTGTGTTATGTCTAGTAAAGAATTACCAGTGAGGAGTTCCCTTGTGGTGCAGCAGGTTAAGTATCTGGCCTGGTCACTGCTGTGGCTCTGGTCACTGCCATGGCATGGGTTTGATCCCTTGCCTGGAAACTTCCACATGCTGCATGTGTGGCCAAAAAAAAGAAAAAGTTACCAGTGATCGTTCAGATGAGATGCTACTGTTTTCTTTCTTTTAAAAACTGCAATTACCCAAATGTTAAAAAATGGTACAGAGTTATATAAATGTTTTATTTTTGTTTTTCTCCTACTTTAGTCCGCCAATCGATGACTTTGATGTATTTAAAGAATCAAAAGAGCAAAGTTTCTTTGAGTCGCAAGAATCTATCATTGCTTTATGTACTCACCTGCAAGAGTTGATGAAAACTATTGAAGACCTAGATGAAAATCAGTTGAAAGATGAGTTTTTTAAAGTTCTTCAGGTAAATATAATAATTAATCTTCTGAGTATACTTATTTAAACAGTTAAAAATAATAAACTGGTACACAATAGCAAAGCATGATTCTATATTATCATTTAAGTTATAGTTGGTCCTTTTTTTATCATTTTAATAATTCTGTTATACAAGAGTTGAAAATCCATTAAATCTCTGGAAATGGGTTTTGAAATCTCTTCTCCTCCAACTGAAGGTGGTTTTAGTGGCGCAGGAGTCATCTGGCTTCACAGCTTCTGTCATTCTTGAGAGAACACTGAAGTTCACGGACATTTGACCCAGCCTATCTTGGCTTTGAATATTGGCTGGGTAGCTTAGTTGTGGTTGGACTTGAGGCAAGGTATTTAACTTTTCTGAGCTTCAGTTTCCTCATCTGTTAAATGGGGATGGTATTATTTACCTCATAATTCGATGTGAGAGGTAGATTTGATCCTATCGGCATCGGCCACAGAGTCTGGAACCCAGATCCCTTGTGCCGTCATCTTCAGCAGGTGGAAACACTTGGGTGGTCAGTGGCCTATTTAATGTGGTTTTATTGCATTTCTTCATCTTGTTACAGGTTTAGTTTTTTTGTTTGCTTTTTTTTGTCTTTTTGCCTTTTCTAGGGCCACACCTGTGGCATATGGAGGTTCCCAGGCCAGGGGTCTAATTGGAGCTGTAGCCACTGGCCTACGCCAGAGCTACAGCCACATGGGATCCGAGCCGCGTCTGCAACCTACACTACAGCTCACGGCAACACCGGATCCTTAACCCACTGCGCAAGGCTAGGGAGCGAACCCACAACCCCATGGTTCCTAGTCAGATTCATTAACCACTGAGCCACAATGGGAACTCCTAGTTTTTAATTCTCATTCAAAATATCCTGAAATTTAAAATACATTTTTATAATCAAAACAATTCAAAGACATATAGTTTAACACAGCAGTGTCTCCAGTCTTCACTTCCCAGCAAAATTTAGAAACATTTCCAGAAGGAGACGTTAGAAAGTGCTGGGAAGCGAAATAAAACAGGGACGGGACCCCGGTGGTGGGGGAGGGGAGCAGGAACAGCAGTTTTAAGTAGGGGGCCGGGGAGGGGCCTGCTGAGGTGGTGACCTGGGCAGGACCCCAGGCAGGGGAAGCAGGCCAGGTGGAGCATCCTGCTGAGGCCCCGAGGGGGACCCTGCAGGTGTGCGAGACAGGCAGAGGGGACCTCGGAATGCGGAGCAGAGGGGAGGGGCTGCAAGGGAGCAAAGGGAGGGACTAAGGTTTTTACTCACCGTGAAACAGGAAGGTGTTAGAGGGTTTTGATCAGAGGAATAACATTAAGGGGCTTATTTCAGGGATTGCTTCTGAGAACAGACTGAAGGTCAGGAGTAGAAACGGGGAGATCTGGTATTAAAATGACTCAGGGGAGGGAGAACTGGACCAAGTTGATGGCATCAGAGGTGGTAAGTGTCACCAGATTCCGGATGTACTTTGAAAGCTGAGGCTGTGGAATGTGCTGACAGGTTGTGGATGTGAGAAAGTCCTGATGGAACTGAAGGTGAGCGAGTAAGCTGAATGATGAAGCGCCAATGGGATATTTTGAGTTTGGAAGAAAAGTGGCCTTGGTATCGTTAACTAACAAACTTGTGTGTTGTTTCCCCCCCACTATTATTTATGCTTACCTTAGAAAAGGAAACAAAAAAATGAACCTAGAGATTATCATACTAAGTGGAAGTAAGTCAGAGAAAGACAGATACCATATGGTATCACTTACATGTATAATCTAAAATATGACAAAAATGGAGTTCCCGCCATGGCTCAGTGGTTAACGAATCTGACTTAGGAACCATGAGGTTGCAGGTTCGATCCCTGACCTCACTCAGTGGGTTAAGGATCCAGCGTTGCATGAGCTGTTGCATGAGGCTCGGATCTGGCGTTGCTGTGGCTGTTGGGTAGGCTGGTGGCTACAGCTCCGATTAGACCTCTAGCCTGGGAACCTCCACATGCCGTGGGTGCGGCCCTAAAAAGACACACACACACACACACACACAAAAGTGACACAAATGAACTTAAAACATTTATGATTACCAAAGGGGAGAGGGGATGGGGGAGGGATAATTTAAGAGTTTGGGGTTAGCAGATACAAATTAACATATATATATATATATATATATATATATATATATATAATATATAAAAACAAGGTCCTACTGAATAGCACAGGGAACTAGATAAACAACAAGATAAACAACAAAGTCCTACTGAATAGCACAGGGAACTCTATTCAGTATCCTATAGTTGGGAGTTCCCATTGGGGTGCAGTGGAAATGAATCCGTCTGGTATCCATGCGGATCGGGTTCTATCCCCTGGCCTCACTCAGTGGGTAAGGATCCAGCATTGCTGTGATCTGTGGTGTAGGTCACAGACACAGCTCAGATCCTGTGTCGCTGTGGCTGTGATGTGGGCCAGCAGCTGTAGCTCTGATTTGACCCCTAGCCTGGAAACTTCCATATGCTGCGAGTGGGACCCTAAAAAAGCAAAAAAATGAAAAAATCTTATAATAAAACATAATGGAAAAGAATATGAAAAAAGTTATGTATAACTGAATCACTTTGCTGTACACCAGAAACGAACACAATATTGTAAATCCACTATAATTTAAATAGAAAGTCAGTGTGTCACTCTCTGCCCCTAGCTAGGCTCTTCTTTTGGGAAGTAATCATTCAGTGTGCTCTTCGTTCCCTAAGTATATAAGTTGTGAAGAGGAAGGCGTCAGTCTACTTCCTGTCATCTAGCTCGGCCAGCTACCCCAACCGCCCATATCAAGGAAGCCGAAGTTGTCCCTTGTTAGTGCTCATGACCAGTGGGTTCACTTCCTATAAGCAGCCTGAAGGTGTTCTAGGTGGCAGGGAATACTGATCTTTTTTTTAAAACAAAGTATAGTTGATTTACAATGTTGTGCCAGTTTCTGCTGTACAGCTAAGTGACTCAGTCATACATATATATGTCCTTTTTCTTTTTTTTTTTTTGGTCTTTTGTCTTTTTAAGGCCACACCCAAGGCATATGGAGGGTCCCAGGCTAGAGGTCGAGTTAGAGCTACAGCTGCTGGCCTACACCACAGCCACAGCAACTCGGGATCTGAGCTGCGTCTGCCACCTATACCACGGCTCACAACAACGCCGGATCCTTAACCCATTGAGCAAGGCCAGGGATCAAACCTGCATCCTCATGTATACTAGTCGGGTTTGTTAACCACTGGGCCATGAGGGAATTCCCGTTACTTTATTATTATTACTGATCTGTTTTTAAAAGCCATAGCATTCCACCATGTCCACACAAATATTTCAGTGCCTACTCCATCAAACACTGTTCTGGGAGTTCCTGTTATGGCTCAGCGGTTTAAAAACCTGGCTAGTATCCATGAGGATGCGGGTTTGATCCCTGGCCTCACTCAGTGGGTTGGCGATCCGATGTTGCCATGAGCTATGGTGTAGGTCGAAGACATGGCTCGGATCCTGTGTTGCTGTGGCTGTGGTATAGACTGGCAGCTGCAGCTCTGATTCAGCCCCTGGCCTGGGAACTTCCATATGCTGTGAATTCGGCCCTGAAAAAAAAAAACCCAACACAAACAAACAAAAAAAACCCCACTGTTCTAGATGCTGGGCATATGATAGTGAGAAAAACAGACCAGTTCTTGCTGTGGTAGAACTTGTAATCTTGAGGGACTATAGACAATGAAATAATGATACAAATAATACAGGATTACAAACCGGAAGATGATTGTTTTTTTTTGTTGTTTTTTTGGTTTTTTTGTCTTTTTGCCATTTCTTGGGCCGCTCCCGCGGCATATGGGAGGTTCCCAGGCTAGGGGTCGAATCGGAGCTGTAGCCGCCAGCCTACACCAGAGCCACAGCAACACGGGATCCGAGCCGCGTCTGCAACCTACACCACAGCTCACGGCAACGCCGGATCCTGAACCCACTGAGCAAGGACAGGGATTGAACCCGCAACCTCATGGTTCCTAGTCGGATTCGTCAACCACTGTGCCACGACGGGAACTCCCCTTGGTTTTTTTTTTTTTTTTTTTTTTGTCTTTTTGGGAAGATGATTGTAAATCAACTATACTTTGTTTTAAAAAAAAGATCAGTATTCCCTGCCAACAACGTGCCTGACAGAGACCCTGACCCCAGCTGGGGGTATCCTCACAGGGCACCATTGTATGTGTCTTCATCAAATTTGGACACTCGAGCTGTTATTTAAGCTTTACACTTAAATCCATTCTTTTTCTTTTCTTTTCTTTTTTGGTCTTTTTGCCTTTTTCTAGGGCCGCTCCCTCGGCATATGGAGGTTCCCAGGCTAGGGGTCGAATCAGAGCTGTAGCCAGCGGCCTACACCATATCCACAGCGACGAGGGATCCAAGCCACGTCTGCAACCTACACCACAGCTCACTGCAATGCTGGATCCTTAACCCGCTGAGTGACGCCAGGGATCAAACCTGCATCCTTATGGAAACTAGTCGGATTAATTAACCACTGAGCCACGACGGGAACTCCCAAATCCATTCATTTTTATCTTTCTTTTTAAAATAATGGTTTTTGTTGAAGCATGTACTCTCCTTTTATTTTGAGTCACAGAATACCAGGGCCTGTTTGGGCTCATAGTTAATGAATACTTATATATGCCAGCTTTTGGGTACATTACTTAGATGCATTATGTCAATTCTCAAAATAACTCTACAAGCTACATGGCTTTTACTATCTCATTTTTCACTTGTGGAATCTGAGCCTGAGAGCTTAATTTACTAGTGGTTGTTTATTGGCAATGCTAGAGTTTGAAGCCCAGGTCTGTCTGATTCCAGAACCTGCAGTCCTAAATGTGTAATTTTAGTTATAGCTTAAAAAAAATAGGACTACATACCATGTCCTAGAAAATAAACCTGAGTTTATTCAAAGTGGAATAATAGATTGTTAGAGTTGGAAGTCTTTAGACATCGCCTTGTGCAGTTTCTTTATTTTACAAGTAAGAAAACTAAATCCCAGAGAAGTTGCCATGTCCTAAGGATATACAGCTAGCAAAAGAAACTGAGAAGTCTTATGGGGAAAGGGAATTTTTTTCCCTTGACTCTGGATTATCAAGTAAACTTCATAGCTTTTTTTATTTTTGCTTTTTAGGGCTACACCTGCAGCCATATGTAAGTTCCCAGGCTAGGGGTCGAATTGGAGCTACAGCTGCTGGGCTACACCACAGCCACAGCAACACAGGATCTGAGCCTCGCCTTTGACCCACATCACAGCTCACAGCAATGCTGCATCCTTAACCCACTGAGCAAGGCCAGAGATCACACCCGCAACCTCACGGTTCCTAGTCGGATTTGTTTCCGCTGCGTCACAGGGGAACTCCTGTAGCCTTTTTTTAATACCATCTGATCATGTTCTAATATCTGCAAGTTGCAAAAACTTCATTCTAATTAAATGATACAGGTACTCAATTCATTCAGACTTTTAAAGTTCATTACATACAGGCTAATTAAAAAGGTTTCATTGTTTTACCTTTTTATACAGCATACTTAGAAAAAAATGTAGATTGGATGGACGTTTTTATATTAAGAGTTTTAGGGATAAATTTAATGACTATTTTTAGCAAGCCACCCTCCCATTACATCCTTTGTAATAGTTTTTGTTGGTTATTCAAAAGAAGGATAAGTGTTTTGTGCTTTTTCTTTTTCAGATATCACTGTGGGGAAATAAGTGTGATCTCTCTCTATCAGGCGGGGAAACTAGCTTTCAGAAGACCAATATAGTAAATTCTTTGGAAGACCTAAAACCTTTCATTTTAGTGAATAACATGGAACAGCTTTGGTCGTTGCTCAGCAATTGCAAGAAAACAAGAGAAAAAGCATCTGTTACTCGAGTGATTATTGTTCTGGACAATTCTGGGTTTGAACTTGTTACAGATTTAGTATTAGCTGACTTCTTGTTGTCCTCTAAACTGGCTACTGAGATCCATTTTTACGGAAAAATGATTCCATGGTTTGTTTCTGATACTACTGTGCGTGATTTTAACTGGTTACTCAAACAGCTGAAACATTCTAATCATAAGTGGATGTCCAGGTGTGGGGTTGACTGGGAAAACCATATAAAAACAGGCAGGTGGGTTTACCTGGATCATATGTTTTGGACTCTACCTCATGAATTCAGCGCAATGTCTCAAGTTGCTCCTGACTTATATGCCGCACTACAGAAGGCACATTTAATTTTATTTAAGGGGGACCTGAATTACAGGAAGTTGACAGGTGACAGAAAGTGGGAGTTTACCATTCCATTTCATGAGGCTTTGAATGGCTTCCACCCCGCGCCCCTCTGCAGTATAAGAACATTAAAAGCTGAGGTTCAGGTTGGTCTGCCGCCTGGGCAAGGGGAACAGCTCACAGCTGCTGAGCCCACCTGGCTGACCAAGGGGAGGTATGGAGTGTTTCAGTTTGACGGTCCGCTTTGACTTGCTGTCGGAGCTCTCCGCTGAGTAGGAAGGTCTGACAGGCACTCTTCTTCATCTCCGGAACAGCAGCGTGTGCATTTAGGCGCTTGGCTGCTCCGCGCAGCTCTGGGCCGCTTGGCTTCTCAGTGCTCTCTTACCTCCGCTCTGAGGCTTTCTCCTTTGGACATGTTGCCCCACTGCTTTGTTTTGGGGAAAGACGGGTTACACTAGTTACAGCTACTTAGGTTTATGTCGGAACTTTAGTAACTTATTTCAAGTTAAATGCATCATTTCAAATGGTTTTCATGAACTTAACTGGGCCGAAAACAAAGTATAAGTGAATTCTGCTTTTAAAGTTAATATTTTCTTAACCCACTATGCTGCATGGTATTTAACATTCTTAAGAAGCACGGAATTGTATTTAGTTTGATTTGGGGCTCTAGAAATAAGGGCTCCGTGATATAATATACATCTTAAATATGCTTTGTCAAGAGAGGCGTTTCTTACAACTGTGATATTTGAACACATGAAAGTTAAAACTTAGCTCTGAAGTTAATTCTAAATTTTATTTCTCCTTGAATTTCATTTCATTTCATTTCAATAACCTGTATTATTTGCACGTGTTTGCCTTTTGATTGGCCTGTGGAATGGATGGAAGGAAACACAGAATGAAGTTCCATAATACTTGAAGAAATGTAACACCTTTTACCTTCTCTTTGTGATATTAATAATCAACTGGGATATGTTATTTTAACACATAAAAGTGTTTTAAATGAACAAGATTGCCTTGCAGTTAAACAAAAAACTTTAGATAGAAAAGGTTCTTATGCCTTGATTTTGGAGTACTACCAACAAGTTAATTCACTTTTTGTATTCTTAAGTGTTTATTGGTAATCACCAGCTATTAAAGACTCTAAAGTTTCAGGTCAGTTTGTTTTGAAATTGAAATTGGAAATAAACCTGGAAATGTTTTCTTGCACTAGAATAATAAAATGAATTGTACTGAAAAATTTCATTGGTTTTAATCTTCCGATGGGGGAAGGTTAAGAAGGGAAATTAATTAAAAGTGAGGTTTATAGGAGTTCCTGCTGTGGTGCAACAGGATCCGAACGAGGTCTCTCTGTAGTGGCAGATGCAGCTTCAGTCCCCAGCTCTGCACAGTGGGTTAAAGGCAGCTGTGGCTTAGATCTGATTGCTGGCCAGGGAACGCCATATGGTTGGTGCGGGGTTGGGGGGGGACAAAAAGAAAAAAAAGGGGGGTTTGTAAAATGAAGAAATTTGCATATTATAGATGTTGTCAAAGCACTTCTTAAATCATGTCATTTAAATGAAGTTCTAGTCTGTGCCCTTGCTAAAAGTGCTTGAAAACGTTTTGGTAAAATATTTATATAAAGCTGCACACTTTGGATTTACTCTTTTCTTTATCTACCTACGTGTGCCTATGTGTGTTCCTGGTTTGGTTTTTTTGTTTGTTTTTTCTTTTGGGGGCTGCACCTGCATCATATGGAGGTTCCCAGGCTAGGGGTCCAATCAGAGCTGTAGCTGCTGGCCTACACCACAGCCATAGCAACACCAGATCCGAGCTGTGTCTGTGACTTACACCACAGCTCGTGGCAATGCCAGATCCTTAACCCACTGAGTGAGGCCGGGGAGCGAACCTGTGTCCTCATGGACGCTAGTTGGGTTTGTTAACCGCTGAGCCATGACGGGAATGCCGTGTTCCTGTTTTAAATGTGTTTACTAAAATACTGAGCCTATTAGAATTATTCGTAGACACTTGCTGTGAGTTAGGATGTAATTGTCTATTTGTATTGACATCATAGCCGCAGCATGAGCTATGGTGTAATACAGTTTCTGAAGCATGTTTTTTTTTTTTTTTTTTTTTTTTTTTCTGGTTGTTGTTTTTTCTATTTTTACCATGTTTTATAAAGAGCATGAGATTAAGATGTATGAGGAAGGAGTTCCCGTCGTGGCGCAGTGGTTAACGAATCCGACTAGGAACCATGAGGTTGCGGGTTCGGTCCCTGCCCTTGCTCAGTGGGTTAACGATCCGGCGTTGCCGTGAGCTGTGGTGTAGGTTGCAGACGCGGCTCGGATCCCGCGTTGCTGTGGCTCTGGCGTAGGCCGGCGGCTACAGCTCCGATTCAACCCCTAGCCTGGGAACCTCCATATGCCGCGGGAGCGGCCCAAAGAAATAGCAAAAAGACAAAAAAAAAAAAAAAAAAAAAAAAAAAAAGATGTATGAGGAAGGAGTTTACCCTCTCCTGCAAGAAAGAGAGATGGCCCTGGGGAAGAGGAAGTCAAGATGGCATTTTCGAAAAATGTGTAGCAGGAGGAAGGGGCTTCCTGTCGTTTTTTCAGTTGATTTTATTTTTTTAGAACCAGCGTCCTTGAGATAAGATTCACACACAGTTCACCCATTTGAGTGTTTTAGTATATACGCAGAGTTGTGCCACTATTACCAAAATCTAACTTCAGAACATTTTAACCTGCCCTAAAAGAAACCCTGTCCCTAAGCCTAGCTTGCTCTCCTCAGCACTTGGCAACCAGTAATCTGGTTCTGGACATTTTGTAAATAAGTAGAATCATACAATGTGTAGTCTTTTGTGACTGGCTTCTTTCTCTTTTTTTGGTTTTTTTGTTTTTTGTCTTTTTAGGGCTGCACCCACGGCATATGGAGGTTCCCAGGCCAGGGGTCTACTCAGAGCTCTAGCCACTGGCCTACGCCACAGCCACAGCAACACGGGATCCGAGCTGTGTCCGAGACCTAGACCACAGCTCATGGCAACCCTAGATCCTTAACCCACTGAGTGAGGCCAGGGATCAAACCTGTGTCCTCATGGATGCTAGTCAGATTCCTTTCCACTGAGCCACGACGGGAACTCCACGTGACTGGCTTCTTTTCAATGTTCATCAGTTATAAGCTGTGTCAGTATTTCATTCCTTTTTTTCCTGAATAAGATGCCGTTGTATGGATATACCGCCGATGGGTATACGGTATCCATCTATCAGTGGATAGACATTTCGGTGGCTTCCACTTTTTGACTGTCTTGAATGGTGCTGCTATGAATATTCACATACACGTGTTTGTGTGTGTGTTTTCAGTTCTCTTGGGTATGTAGCTAGAAGTAAAAGTGCTGGATCACATGGCAGCTATATTTAATGTTTGGAGGAACTGCCCAACTTTGCAACATTTTACATGCAACAGTGCTTATGGGCTCCAATTCCTCCACATCCTTGTCAGCCCTTGTTTTGTTTTGTTTTGTTTTTCTTCCTTTTTTTCTTCTTTCTTCTTCTTTTTTTCTTTTATTTCTTTCTTGTTGGCCACTCAGCCCTGAGGCATATGGAGTTCTCCGGGCCAGGGATCAGGTAGGAACTGCAGCTGCAGCAACACTGGCTCCTTTAACCCACTGTGCCCAGCTGGGGATCCAGCCTGCTTCCTAGCGCTGCAGAGATGCCACCGATCCCCTTGCACCACAGTGGGAATCCCGCATTTGTTATTGTCTGTGTTTCTCATTATAACCACACTACTGGGTGTGAAGTGGTGTCTAATTGTGGTTTCAATTTGCATTTCCCTAATGACTAATGACGTTGAGCATGTTTGCACATGTTTAACAGCCATTCGTATATTTTTGGAGAAATGTCCTCAATTCTTTTCTCCATTTAAAAATTAACTTTTTTGGAGTTCCTGTTGAGGTACAGCGGAAACAAATCTGACTAGGAACCATTAGGTTGTGGATTCGATCCCTGGCCTTGTTCAGTGGGTTAAGGATCCGGCGTTGCCATGAGCTGTGGTGTAGACTGCAGACGCAGCTGTAGTTTGATTAGACCCCTAGCCTTGGAACCTCCATATGCCATGGGTACGGCCCTAAAAAAGACAAAAAGACAATCAATCAATCAATAGAAATTAACTTTTTTATTTTAAGAGTTTTTATATCTTCTGATACATAATTTGTGAGTATTTTCTCTCATCCTGTGGGTTATCTTTTCCCTTTTTTTTTTTTTTTTCCTTTTCTAGGGCTGCTTCTGCAGCATATGGAGGTTCCCAGGCTAGGGGTCCAATTGGAGCTGTAGCCACTGGCCTACGTCAGAGCCACAGCAATGCAGGATCTGGGCCGCATCTGCAATCTACACCCCAGCTCAAGGCAACACCGGATCCTTAACCCACTGAGCAAGGCCGGGGATTGAACCCGCAACCTCATGGTTCCTAGTCGGATTCGTTAACCACTGTGCCACGACGGGAACTCCTCTTTTCCCTTTCTTGATGGTATCGTTTGCAGCACAAAAGTTTTAGATTTTCATGAAGTCCTCTTTATCTCTTTTGTTGTGATCGCAAAACACTGGTTTTTGAACTGCTTCTCATCATCCCTTAAGGGCCACTGAAATGAGGGCCTGAGACACCCAATAGACAGGGCTTCTGCCTACAGTCTTTTGCTCCCCCCACCTTGTCCCCTCCGGGAAATTTGGCCTCTACATGGTTGGCACAGGTAGAGAGGAGCGTGGTGGGGGAAGCCAAGGCTCTGGGATCAGCTGGGGGTGAAGTTTTTGCTGAAAAGTCGAGTTATCTCAGGAAACTTTCCCCAAATAGCCTCTTCAATTATTTCACCTGCTAACCATGCCATCCTTGGTGAAGTATGAAGTAATTCCTGGATAAAGCAGCTTATAAATTCATGCAGTGCCTTTTTGATGAGTCATACATCCAGTATCTTAGGTACATTACAATGAAAATGTGGGTGAGGAGCAGATAAATAATTAGGTGTTGGTTTATTCTCCACGGATTTATGTGATTAACAAACGAACAAGATTTTTTTTGGATGACCCAGCTTTTTTTCCCTATAATTTGAGGTGGCATTTTGATGTTTGATAAAATGCAGTAATACTTTGGAACCACTTTATAGGCAGAACCCATGTCGTTCCACTTCAAGGTTGTGTTTCTCTAAAATAAATTCCCACTGCAAAAGGCAATATCAACATAGTTCAGACTCTTACATTTTAAGAGTTTCTCCTCCTACCCTAACAGCTGTCTGGCAAGGCCCTCACTGAGCCTTGTTCTGGAGCCTCTACCCTCATAGAAGTTTTTCCCCTTTAGTCCTTTTTTGCTGGACTAGGCATGGGGGATGGGAGAGACTGAACATTTCTATACATGCATGTCCTGTTACCCAGATAAAGTGCTAGGGCAATGTCTGACATAGATGGTATGCAGTAAATAATATCTTGAAATTATAGAAAATGAATAAGGCAGAGGGAAAAAATGAGAAAAAGAACAGTAAGAACATGATTCCTCCACTTCCAATACCCCTGTTAAGATTTTAATGTCTGGGAGTTCCCATTGTGGCTCAGCGGTTAACAAACCCAACGAGTATCCATGAGGACATGGGTTTGATCCCTGGCCTTGTTTAGTGGGTTAAGGATCTGGCATTGCCGTGAGATGTGGTGTAGGTCGCAGACACAGCTCAGATCTGGTGTTGTTGTGGCTATGGTGTAGGCTAGTGGCTACAGCTCCGATTCAACCCCTAGCCTGGGAATTTCCATTTGCCGCGAGTGTGGCCCTGAAAAGACGAAAGACCAAAAAAGAAAAAAAAGATTTTAATGTCTGAATTTCTAAGTTTTCCTCCATGTGTAGACAAATGTTTTATGTCTCTAAAACAGAAAACCGGGCTTGTACTGTTTAAGTTAAAAAAAAAATTCTGGAGTTCCCGTCGTGGCGCAGTGGTTAACGAATCCGACTAGGAACCATGAGGTCGCGGGTTCGGTTCCTGCCCTTGCTCAGTGGGTTAACGATCCGGCGTTGCCAGTGAGCTGTGGTGTAGGTTGCAGACGTGGCGCGGATCCCGCGTTGCTGTGGCTCTGGCGTAGGCCGGTGGCTACAGCTCCGATTCAACCCCTAGCCTGGGAACCTCCATATGCCGCGGAAGCGGCCCAAGAGATAGCAACAACAACAACAAAAAGACAAAAGACAAAAAAAAAAAAAAAAAAAAAAAAATTCTGAAGTGATTTTCCAACTTCCGAAATTTTAGTTTTGTGAGTTGTTTTGTCATCTTACTTTCGTGACTTATGTCTAGTTAGTTGTAATTAGTTCCTGCTGGAGGGATACATTTTTTTTTTTTTTTTGCCTTGGATAGCAGTGTGACCTGGGGCTCAATAATGGTCTAGGACTCAAAAATATTTGATTTCTAATCCCTGGTCTCCTCTTAACTCTGTGACCTAAGTCTCATTCTCACAATATTACTGGAAAAGGAGAAGTTATTTCTGGTCAACTTGAACTGCAGTCAATCCAAAACCCAGATTCCCTAGGGACACTGGAGTCAGTGAACGATATCGGCGTTCTGGCGTCCTCTAGTGGCCACCTGAATAGTCTGTGAACCCTGCCCTTCCCCCGCCGCAGGGAACTACAGAGCAGAAGTGCTGCTGTTGCGCGCGGAGCTCGTGGATTCTGAGCCCTCCCATTAGAGACCAACCCTCACTTGCTTCACTTCCCTGCTTTTCTTTGGTGGGTGCCCTTTCCCCCTTTCAGCTTGTTGATATTCACCTCATTTTCAGAACTTTTAGAAGGGAAAATCATTTCTTACAGAAGACACTTCTGAAGAGCTGATGCCCATTAGTTCTGCAGTCCCTGGGGGCAGCGCCTGGTTCTGTCTTCTGTGTATTTACCCCCCTCCACCCCCACCCCATGGTGAGTGCAGAGTAGGTGCTTAATCAATGACTGATTGGTAGATGAAAAGTTCTAGCCTTTGAAGCAATTTTTTTAACCCTCTGATGTGATGCTATTTAAACTGAAGTCTGAAGGATGAAATGGGTCTACTTGAAAGTCTCATCAATTAGATCAATTACTACTTGTTAAATGAATAAAGAAATACATGTTATATGGACGAGGAGAGCAGACGTGTGGTTGCCAAGGAGGGGCGGGAGGGAGAGGGGTGGACTGGGAGTTTGGGGTTAATAGAAGCAAACTATTCCATTTAGAATGTATAAGCAATGAGGTCCTGCTGCACAGCACAGGGAACTATATCCAATCTTGGATAAACCATAATGGAATGGAATTTTTTTAAAAAAAGAATGTATATATGTGTACAACTAAGTCAGTGTGCTGTACAGCAGAAATTAGCACAGCATTGTAAATCAAATATACTTCCCTTCAATAAAAAATATTTTGGAGTTGCCATTGTAGCTCAGCAGGTTAATAACTTGCCTAGTATTCATGCAAAAAAAATTTTTAAAGAAAAACAAGAAATATGTTACATAATTGTGAGTTTTTCATAAATGTATGCGTTTTTGAATACTGCTTTATCTCTTCATTATTACATTGTGCTCAGTGACTTTTTTTTTTTTTTTTTGCATTTTTTTTTTTTAGGGCCCAACCCTTGGCATGTGGAGATTCCCAGGCTAGGGGTCTAATCGTAGCTACAGCTGCTGGCCTACACCACAGCCACAGCAAATCTGAGCCACGTCTGTGATTACATCACAGCTCACAGCAACATCGGATCCTTAACCCACTGAGCAAGACCAGGGATCGAACCCGCAACCTCATGGTTCCTAGTCAGATTCGTTTCTGCTGTGCTATGACAGGAACTACCCTGTGCTCAGTGACTTTCAGTGGCTGCGAATGTTTTATAATATAGCCAGATCTTATGTATGTAGCTACATAAGCCGCTTTCTTTTGCTGTGTGGATTGTTCAAAATCTTTGCTGTTATCAAAGAAGCTAAATTGAACATCTTCAGAAAACTAGTACCCACTAAGATTTGCAAGTCTTCAGTTACTGAGAAGTATTTGAAGCCCTCAAGTTGTTCTAGTCCTCCTAGTATAGCGCTCGTATTAGGGTGTTAGCCCCAAACTCTCAACAGTAATTGCTGTATAGGAGAAGGAAAGTCGCTTTTCTCCTTAATTTTTTTTTTTTTAATCATAATGTATCAAGCTGGTGACTTTCCATCCTACTTGAGTTCAATACAAAGTTTAGGCACAAGGGGGAGATCCTTTAGCACAGTAAAGTGGCTGGATTTTTCTTCAGTTCTATTTAGTATAGCGATGTCAGCAAGAAGAACTGGCAGAGTATGGTTTTCATTGTTGACTATGCACATTCTTGTGGTTTCAACTTTAAAATCATTATCCTGGAGCTAGAATTCAGGGATCTAACCATGGTAAAACACAGTAAGTTTAATGACAACAAAACTGTGTCCTCGTTCCTTTCTTGGCTGAAGTTTCCTGTCTACATAAAATGCTTGTAACCCAAATGTTACAGTGGGTTTATCATAAAAGTGTATCAAAAGAGGTGAATTTGAAAATGAAATTGAGAAGTGGAAAAAAAATTGAATTTGGTAACAATGTAGAAAAGTCACGCTAGAAAAAACTTTGTAAGAAGACAAAAACAATTGCTTTTCATTCACTTAAGCTTTGCTTGAAGGAAAGAAGAAAAACTGTATGTTTCCTTATTGGTTTACAACACAGCAAATTAGTTTTTACCATGACTCAGAAAATGTATGTTTTGTTTGTTTGTTCGTTTTGCTGTACCTGGCATGTGGATATTCCTGCACCAGGGACTGAACATGTGCCACAGCAGTGATAACACCAGATCCTTAACAACTAAGCCATCGGGGAACTCCTTGATTCAGAAAATTTTAAGAAATGAATATTCCAATTCTATCTTGCACTTAAGAACATATGATTTGGGCTTGGTGTGTCTCCAAAGCAGAAATTCTGCAACTGGCGTCCAAGGGAATCAGCGGATCGAAGTCAGGTGGTCTGTTAGCTTGGGTGGTGAAAATTTTCATCTTTATTTTCATTACTCTCTAATACAAATGTAGTTATTTCCTTCAATGTTGAATATGGACCATAAGCTCAGCAATATTAGCAGACATGTACTTTTGTCACCTGCCAAAATCACAGATCTTTTCATGTTACGTTACAGTGGCTTCAGCTGTCTTGAATAATTGTTTAATCATTACCTCGAAAATTTAGATGCTTAACTTGGAGAAGTTCATGGCACAAAACAGTTACAAGCACCTGCTCTTATGTATATACTTATTTTCCTCTTCAGAGCCACTCCTGGGGCATATGGAAGTTCCCAGGCTAGGGGTAGATTCGGCCTCCACCATAGCCATAGCAACACAGATCCGAGCTGCATCTGCAACCTAAGCTACAGCTTGTGGCAACGCCTGGATCCTTAATCACTGAGCAAGGTCAGGGATCGAACTCACATCCTCATGGATACTAGTCAGGTTCTTAAACCCTAAGCCACACGGGAACTCCTCTTATTTTTATCTTTTATCACTTTTCTTTCTTTTTCACCAAGTTGGTGAAAGCCATGACCGGGTTTATGTTTATGATTTGTTTTTGAGGTGAAAAGGACATATATCATATTGTATTTTTTCTTTCCATCTCAAACTTCACTTAATATAATACCTCTGTTGTCCAGCTTGATTTCTTCCAAGGGTCCTTAAAATGAAAGAAAAGATTTCACGCGTGCACATGGATTGAGTCATCCTTAACCTTACTATTAGAAGATTTTGTTTTGTGTGTGTGTTTATGTTTGTGTTTGTTTTTGTATCTTAAATAAAAAGGGATGAGGAGCATTTTTCTCAGGCTTATTTGAAATGCTGCCTCCTGGGCTTGAAGTCCTAAGAATATCTGCTGAATAAAACATAACTCCCCCCAAAATAAAAAGTGATAAAAAGGTATTTGGAATGCTTTCCTATTTAGAACTCAACATATTTTAAAAATCCTAAAAATCAGACATCAGAATGAGCTGTTTCAAACATAAAGCAAGAAACAAAATTTAACAAAAATTTCTGGGAGTTCCCGTCGTGGCGCAGTGGTTAACAAATCCGATTAGGAACCATGAGGTTGCGGGTTCAATCCCTGTCCTTGCTCAGTGGGTTAACGATCTGGCGTTGCCATGAGCTGTGGTGTAGGTTGCAGACTTGGCTCGGATCCAGCATTGCTGTGGCTCTGGCATAGGCTGGTGGCTACAGCTCCGATTCGACCCCTAGCCTGGGAACCTCCATATGCTGCGGGAGCGGCCCAAGAAATGGCAAAAAGACAAAAAAAAATTTCTTTCACATATATTGTCAATTTTTGTAATAATTACTGGCAATCAATGAATATCGCGCATATTATAGATACATTATAATCAGAATAGATGCCAATTATGGAGCCCTGTGTTCCAGGCCCAGTATGAAGTGCTTTACTCACAGTGTGGCATGATATCTTCATGAAAAAAAAAATCCCAGAGGCAAATATTTTTATGCCATTATAGGTGCACCAAATCTCAGTGAGTTCGCATAACTGGGCACAAGCCACTCCACTAGTCAATGGCAGAGTCAAAATTTAAACTCTGATCTGCTGGACTCCTGAAGTCAAGTTATGGCTTTTATTTCAAGTTACTATGCCTTTCCCATAACTTGTAACCGCGTAATTAGTTTCTTTTTAAAAGTGAACAAATATACCATCAGTGGAAATTTGAGCCATGAGATGATGCGGCTAAATATCCATGATAGGCTTTAAAATAATGCTCTCGGATGGGGGTGGGTGGGAATGGGGATTGTGTCTCTGTATCATTAGGTTATGTGTGAATTCATGGAATTTTGCAGTAGGCTGAGAATACCACACGGAGAAAGGAAATCTTCTCTAACAACTTTGGTGTGAGAGCTAAACAAATCCAGTAATGAGAAGGAACCTCTCATGTTTCAAGCCACCAACCCCGTGAAAACGAATGGGTAGTTATTTTGAAGAGAAATTATTCTGTGACCTGATGGAATGATTTGATGAGAACCCGCTGGCTCATTCTTTCAACCAAAGGGATCATGTAAAAATTGTTTTGCTGTTTTGATGAAATGCAAAATCTATTGATGTAAATTTCCAGTTCTTGCCTGGTCTCTGATGGCATCACCGATACATTGTTTAAAATGAAATGAGGCACAATTTTATGTGGATCTGTAAAGTATGTCCTAGTTTTTATATTTCTACTTCCTTTCTCATCCATTCTTGAATGGAAAATGATTTGAATTGCTGAGACTCTAATAATTATCTTAGAGAAGATCCATCAGCTACCTTCCATTATTGAGGTGGATTCTTGTTGAAAAGAATTGGTAACTTGAGCAAGGAATATGAATTCCAGCCCCAGCTCTGTTCCTAATTAACTGTGTGATTTATAGCTAGGCAGTCAGTTATTCTGTTAATGTTCTTGTATATAAGCAGTAAACTTACTTTTGGCTCTATTTATGATTTTATGATCTAATTGTCTTGATTTTCTGCCATGCACCAAGATAGGGTATTCCCATTTACTCTTCTTGCACAGAAATTGGCATTTTACCTTTGCGGAAAATCCTATTCTTTACTTATTTATGTCATTTTTTCTTTGTGGAAAACTCTATTTTTTTCTACGAGTCTCCCCACCCTCCCCACCCCCGCCACCTCTTTGACTGCACTGTGGCATTCAGAAGTTCCTGAGCCACAGATGGAAACTACACCACAGCAGCGACAGGAGCCACTGCTGTAATAGTGCCAGATCCTTAGCCTGCTGAGCCACATGGGAAGTTTTCTATTAATCTTTTTAACCCATCGGAAGATTGGCTTATTTCCCTTGTGATCCCTGTCTGTAAGATGGTGATTCCTACCTCTGCACGGGGCAGGTGGATTTGTATGTGACAAAGGGCTTTTGCAAGCTGAACCGCTTTGGACGTTTTAAATGGTTTCTAAAAGATAAATCATGAAGCTGCAATTAAATACACTGGTAAAGGAGGACCAAATTATACAATTTATTTTCAGTAAAAGAATTAATTGAAAATACTCCAGATTGTAGACTGTTGACACTGTAGACAGAAATTCTTCATGGAATGAAGGAATGTTTCATTATGTCGAGAAGTCTGGCTTAGCAACAGGACTCCAAGGGTAGGAAGTGAAGCAGACAATGTTGAATGACAATAGAAGGTAATTTTCCCTTCTTTCTTTCTGGCACAGCCTCCATCATATCTGAACATCCTTCTCTATGTTGGTACTGCTCCCTTTTCCAATGATTGCTCCTATAAAGGGATTCATGGAAGGAGATATTTCTCTTCTTCCTGTGGAGAATTTCATGTCTGAAAGTGATGCTTTATTTGCATTATTTTACATACAGGACGTAAGACTCTGAGAGAATAAGAAACTTGCCAATGCTGGCAAGTAACAGGACCTGCATTTTTTCTTTTTTCTTTTTTTTTTTGGTTTTTAGGGCCACACCTGTGGCACATGGAGGTTCCCAGGCTGAGGGCTGAATCAGAGCTGTAGCCGCCTGCTCCGAGCCACATCTGCGACCTACACCACAGCTCACGGCAATGCCGGATCCTTAATCCACTGAGCGAGGCCAGGGATCGAACCCGAAACCTTATGGTTCCTAGTCAGATTCGTTTCTGCTGCGCAGCAATGGGAACTCCAGGACCTGCATTTGAACGAGGTAAAAGGGCCCACCCAGACATAGTTTTTGCCATCATCTATATTGCCTCGCAGAATAATAATACTCTAAGCTAAACTTGACTTTCTTTGCTTTGGAGTCCAATTCAGTGATTTCAGATTCATGACCACCACCATAATCAGGATACAGAATAATTTCCTTGCCCCCCAAATGTCCCTTGTTTTATTTTTATTTTTTATAGTCACCCTGCACCTTGCCCATAACTCCTGGCATCACAGATCTTGTTCTCTGGCCTATAGTCTTGTCCTTTGGAGACTGTCATGTATGTAGAACCATATGATACAAAGCTTTCAAGATTAGCTTCTTTCATGCTGCACCACACCTTTGAGATTCCCGCATGTTGCTGTGAGCATCAACATCCAGGAGACTCCGAGATGGCAAACAAGGCTGCAAAGGGGAACCGTGCCTTGATGCTGGGGTCTGAATGTTTTCGTGCCGGAAAGAGTACTCATTCAGTGCTACAAACTCTGAGGGAATTCATTCCTTTATTCATTTACAAAATTATTTACTGAGCAGCAAATATGTGCTCCATATTGTTTTAGGGGTTGGGATGGAAAAACGAGCAAAATAAACATCCCCCCCTTCCAGGAGCTTATGATCCAAGTGAAGGGAAACAAGCAAGCCCCTGTGTGATTTAGTGTCTGGAAGTGATATGCTCTGAGTAGGGTGAGAAGAAGAGGCTATTTTATTTTATCTTTGTTTTATTTTTTTGGCTGCACCTGCAGCATATGGAAGTTCCTGGGCCAGGGATGGAATCCAAACTGAAGCGGCAACAGAGCCTTCATGGTATATGGAAGTTCCCAGCATCAGGTATCGAACCTGTACCACAGCAGCAACCTGAGCCACTTCAGTGACTCCACCAGATTCTTAACCCACTGTGCGAGTCAGGGATCAAACCCTTGCTGTCACAGAGACAATGCCAGATCCTTAACCCACTGCACCACAGTGGGAACTCTGGAGAAGAGGCTATTTTAGGCAGAGTGGTCAGGGGTAGTCACTTGTACAGACCAGATCTGGTCTTGAACTTGAGTGAAATACATCAGCAAGCCACCGGAGAGCCAACTGGGAAGTGAGAGGGGCAGGTGTAGGCAAATGTGAGTGTAAGGGGCCCTGGGGGGTGGGCTTGAGAAAGAGCAAGGAGCTGCTGCAGGAAGCGTGGCGGGGACAGGGGAGCTGAAGCCAAGTCATATGGAGTCTTGGGGGGCCATGGGAAGATCTTTGGCTCTTTATTCGATATGTGATAGGCAGCCATTGGAGGGTTTCCAGCAAGAGTGACCTGCTCAGATTTATATTGTATAAAGGCCACTTATACTGCTGGACAAAGAATAATAGACTTCAAAGGAAGTGTGCTGGATGGATTGGGAAGGGGGGGAGAAACTGAGGCAAAGGAGTCATAATGTGGATTAGACTGATGGTAGAAAGATGAACGGAAAGAAATATTTTAGGAGTTCTCAGATGGCACAGTGGGTTAAGAATCTGGTGTTGTCACTCAAGTGGCTCGGGTTGCTGCTGTGGCGCAGGTTCGATACCTAGTGCTGGGAACTTCCATATACCATGGAAGCATCCAAAAAAAAAAAAAAAAAAAGTGAAAGAGAACTATTTTAGAGGAAAATGGAGTTTATTGTCTTCAGAGTTGATCTAGGCTGAAAATTTAAATAATTTCCAAAAATGCAGATCAACTGGTAGATGATAAGGCCATTATAAGTTATAAAGGGCACTAAGGATGTTTTGTGTGACCCTACCTAATATTTTGCAGTTGAATTAGTGTCAGCCGTAGCTCTCAAAATTGTGCTCCTAAGAGCCTCTGGGGTTTTGTTAAGGGGTTCCAGGGGTACCAGGAGCAATCTGGGGCTAGAGCTGTGTTTTCAACTCCCACTTCAACCCGAGCAGTGCCGAGATGATCTGTTTTGAATATTTGCTTCCATGCAAAATTTCACGGGCGTGATGTGTGACATAGGAAAAACAAAAAGTGAATTTCCTGTGTGGGAAACCATACACTCAAAAGTTCTTACCCAATGCATGAAGAGTCTTTTTTTTTTTTTTTTTTTTTCTTTTTGCCTTTTCTAGGGCTGCTCCCGCGGCACATGGAGGTTCCCAGGCTAGGGGTCGAATTGGAGCTGCAGCTGAGAGCCTACACCACAGCCACAGCAACGTGGGATCCGAGCCAAGTCTGCAACCTACACCACAGCTCATGGCAACACTGGATCCTTAACCCACTGAGCAAGGCCAGGGATCGGACCCGCAACCTCATGGTTCCTAGTCGGATTCATTAACCACTGAGCCACGACAGGAACTCCCATGAAGAGTCTTATTCTTCCCCACAGACAGAAGCTATTCTGGCCCCAGAATATTGGTGGGGGTTGGGGTGGGAGTGGGTCACGGGAGGGCACAGCCAGTTGTATCACAGACCTGACCCATGTCAAAACCATTTTTTTCCCCTTCAAAAAATTGGATCACTCCATGTTTTCTTCTAACTGTATCTGTCCTTAACAGTTTTAATTTTACCTGCCATTCAAATGTTTTTACTTTTTTGTTTAAAAATGAAAATGAGTTCATAATACATCTTCTTTCATAAGTTTCCAACATTCCTCAACAAAAGTCATCAGGATTACGTGTCTTTTTGCTTTTTTGTTTGTTTGTTTTAAAATGTGACACATTATATAGGTAAGATTATGCAAGCTGTTACAACAGGTCAACACTCAAAGCTCCCTGGCTTAACAAATGGGAAGTCTATTTAGGGGGATGTGTGTGGGGAAATGATGGGATTTTCTGCTCTTTGCAAACATTCAGGGACCCGGGCTGAATGGAGGTTCTGCCACCTTTGACTTGTGGTTTCCGAGGTCATCCAGGAATCAGCATCAAGCCAGAAGACAGGGAATTGTGAGCATACGAAATCACACAAAAGATTTTACAGGCCAAGCCTGAGTGTGATATGCTTTGCTTCTGCCTACGTACCAAAGGCCAGAATTCAAAGTCAAACCTAACCAGGTTTAGTGAACCACTAACTGGGCCTTGACACACATTGGAAAACATAATCCTGGGCCCTGGATGTGTGTCTTTGCCTTTGGGACAAGTCAGGCTGAATTTATGTCTGAGTTTTTGTGACTGTGAACACGGAAAAGTATAAAAACTGATTCAGAGTTTTGTTCACATGTATGTTATAAAATGCCTGCCCCTGAAGCATATGTGCTAAAGAATTAGGATAATTCCTAATTTTTTTTTCTTTTTTTTTTTTGGTCTGCCTTTATTTATTTATTTTTTTAGGGCCATACCTGAGGCTTATGGAGGCTCCCAGGCGAGGTGGAGAATTGGAACTGTGGTCTCTGGCCTGCGCCACAGCCACAGCAATGCCAGATTCGAGCCTCATCTGTGACCTACACCACAGCTCAAGGCAATGCAGGATCCTTAGTCCACTGAGCGAGGGCAGGGATCGAACCTACGTCTTCATGGATGCTAGTCAGATTCACTTCTGCTGAGTCATGATGGGAACTCCTAGGATAATTCTGTTTTCTTTTTACAACTGCATCATCGGCATGGACGTTTCAGGGCTAGGGGTCGAGTTGGAGCTGCAGTTGCCAGTCTACATCACAGCCAGGGCAACACCAGATACGAGCTGCATCTGTGACCTTCACCACGGCTTGCAGCAACATCCTCACAGAGACAACATCGGGTTCTAAACTGCTGAGCCACAACAGGAACTCCAGAATAATTCTTACTTTTCCTCATTTTCTTTTTCAGAATTTTGGTTGAATTCACCTCCCTAGTGAAGTCTTTCCCAACCTATCATCAGGTACCTAACTCCAGCGATGACTTACCATATTTGCAATGTTGTTTGGTGACTAATTGTTTTGTAGCTGTGTTTTATGGTTTTTCCCTTTTCTGCAACTTATCATTCCTTAGTAAGTGGAAAGTCCCTGAGGTTAGACCTAAATACCTTTTACTCTTTTGAACTCAATATACAGTCTGATCACTGCTCGATGACTTCATACCTGTATCAAGCAGGTATAAAGTGATTGTGGCTGATTCAGCTAATGAACTAAAGGCAGTTTGCACTCATAAATCAGTGTTTTGTTTATCAAGGATGAATCTTTTTGGAGCTACCTCGAGGCATCTGTCCCTGGAAAGGCTGAGGCATTCATTTCTTTTAAAAAACGATTAGCCAAAGACTCTGCTTCCTGTAACTTGCTTCCTTCTCTTTCTCTTTTATTAGGGGACGTTTTATAGACCAAGGAAATTTATGACTAGTAATGCACGCTTATAAAGAGGGTATTTTAATTGAGGTCAGATCTGTGAATCAGCAGAAGATTAAAATCTCCTTCCCAAAATTAGACGAATTCAATTTTATGATGTTGTTGAGAGGAGCAGATGAGGATGGCTTTATATGTATGTATAAGCTTGGTAATAAAACCTAGCCTGGTCTGAATCAGAAAAATCATTGAAATGTTTTTGAATACTTTGGCGAAAACCTCAGCAGGAAGTCAGAATCAATTCTGAAGAGCCAGGGCATCTGAGGAAGATTTTTCGCTCTCGGCTTTTACAAACTTTTTTATTAACAAGAATTATTTGTTGCCTTTTGAAAGAAAGTTGGCGTCATTTTCAAAGACACCCAAAGCGTGTCTAAAAGGGGGTCAGGAAAATCCCACACTCCCCTACCCAAAGCCATAAGATTTTCCAAAATAATAAAGACTTTTCGAAAGACCCAGGAGAAGCTGGGGTTTTGCTTAATTTAGCAACCGCATCTGCTTTTGAAAGTTGATTTTTGATGGAATGTTTGTTTGGCAAGTCATCATATTTTTGGGTGGAAATGTTTGACATTGGTCCTTCAAGAACTTCAACTTGTGGGAGCAAAAAAGAACCCGAAGAACCACATTCATGTTTTCGTTGCTGTCTTAGCGTGATCCTGACTAAACAGAACTGTGACATCAGGGTCCTGCTGTCCTGAATGCCTGATGTGTCGCGTGGGAGAATGACGATCCCGAGGGAGGGCGAGGTCCCCGGGGAGGGCTTTGTGGCCACAGGCTTGCAGGCTGAGAGGGCAGAATATTGATCTTTAAAAACCTGAAAGCCCATGAATTAATTCAGATGAGAAATAAGGCTGTCAAATGGACATTAGCGCTGGAGGTTCACGAGTGCTCAGGTTCATCTTTTTCCTGAGCTTCCACTGTGCAGTACCGCTCTCATGGTTTTGTACGTATTCTTGATATATGTTAGTGCATTCAATTAAGTTACACCCCTGTCTTGGCTCAGGAAATGCTGTCTTCCAATGGCGTTTTACATATCTTTGCTTTGTTTTAATCAAAGGAGGCCACCTGATTTGTTTTTTTCCTTTAACTTGAACTAGTTGATGTACAGGAATATTATACAAATTACTGGTGTACAATATAGTGTCTCACAATTTTAATGTTTGTATTTCATTTATAGTATTATAAAATGTTGGCTATATTCTCCATGTTATACAATATATCCTTGTAGCTTATTTTATACCTAATAGTTTGTACTTGTTAATCCCCTACCCCTTTGTTGCCCCTCCCCCCTTCCCTCTCCCCACTGGTAACCTCTGATTTGTTCTCTATATCTGCGAGCTGCTTCTTTTTTGTAGTATTCACTAGTTTCTTTAGATTCCACATATAAGTGATATCATATAGTATTTACTTTTCTCCATCTGACTTACTTAACTTGGCATAATGCCTTCCAAGTTCATCTATGTTGCTCCAAATGGCAAAATTTCACTCTTTTTAATGGCTGAGTAGTATTCCATTATTTGTGCGTTGTGTGTATACACCCCCCCACACATCTTCTTTATCCATTCATCTGTTGACAGACTCTTGGGTTGCTTCTGTACCCTGAGACCATTTGATTTCTAAGTTCTTGGAGATGAGGCATCTCTGTTGTTTCAGCCTCTTTCTAAAATTCTCATTTTCCAAAAGTAATGAAAATGCTCTAAGAATTGGAGTTCTTGTTTGGCTCAGTGGTAATGAACCCGACTGGTATCCATGAAGATGCAGGTTTGATCCCTGACCTTGCTCAGTGGGTTAAGGATCTCGCATATTAAGTTATACTTTACTGGTTGCTGTGAGCTGTGGTGTAGTTTTCAGACTTGGCTTGGATCTGGTGTTGCTGTGGCTGCAGTGTAGGATGGTAGCTACAGCTCTGATTCAACCCCTAGCCAGGGAATTTCCAAATCCCACAGGTTTGGACCTAAAAAGACAAAAAAAAAAAAATTATTTTTATATGCTGCTCTTCTGAAGTTCCGAGTAATTTAGAATAAGAGGAAAAAAAAAAAAGAATTGCAAACCTTTTGCTTTTCTAGTCCTTTTCTGCAATGTCTTGTGGGAAATTGTTCTACCTTGTGTTTATTTTTTATTTATTTTTAAAAATTGAAGTATTGTTGATTTACAATGTTGTATTAACTTCTGCTGTATAGCAATAAGATTTGGAGATATATATGTATGTACATATACAATCTTTTCTACTCTGTGTTTAAAAATAATAATGCTAACAGCTAACACTTATTTTGTACTTTGTCACAGGTTCTGGACTAGACACTTTACATGCATTAACTCATGTAATCCTTGCAACAACTCTGTGAGTTAAATACTACTATTCCCTCTATAGTGCATCTAAGGAAACAGGCCCAAGGAGGTAGAGAAATTTACCCATGGTCACAAGGCTAGGAAGTGGTAGAGCCAGAATTTCATCCCAGGCAGATTGGCTCTGGAGTCCATACAATTAACCAGATTTGAAGGCCTCCAACTCCAGAGATAAATTCAAGGACTTTTAATATTTTTTAAAAAGGGACAAGATCTCTCACACAAGTTTATACTTTTACTGGTGTTTCCCCCCCCCCCCATATATGGAAAGAACTAGATCTCATTTATAATCTGATTTCAATTAAGGGTATATCTACTGATTGCCAACTTTATTAAAGCAGGGGAAATTCTTTTTTTTTTTTTTTTTTTTTTTTTTTTTTTTTTTTTTCATTTTTGGCCACCCCATGGCATATGGAGTTCCCAGGCCAGGGATCAGATCCAAGCCACAGCTGTGACCCATGCCACAGATGCAGCAACACCAGATCCTTTTAACCCACTAGGCTGGGGATTGAACCTGCATCCCCACGCTCCAGAGACACTGCCAATCCCATTGCACTACAGTGGGAACTCCAAGCAGGGAAAATTCTTGCCCCTACAGAGTTTCACTGGGTAGTCAGTCTGCTATTTCCAGCTACCAAAAAAGAGGGCTGGCTTTTGTCTGGGAAAAATCTGCCAACTACGTGGATCAGTTCTAATTTGTCAGTAATACATCTGCTGAAGTGGTACAGCACTGATATTCTTTCAACATTATAAACCTCTCTTTTAAAGACTATATTGCTGCATGACAACCGAAAATGTTTTTGTAAGCACCATTGCTTCCTTTTCCTTCAAAGAATTTCATAATCTCTTTGATGCTTTCAAGGGTATTATGCATAATGAATTTTGATTCCTGCATTCTTTTGCTAATAACACACATTTTATTTTTAAAAGCATGCCCGGTGAACACAGAGCAAATGCATTTAAAAGTTATTATTTTTTGAAGTAACATTTGGCTTGCTTTTTAGAATACACAAGAAATGCTGCAAATCTTTGAACTTGTTTTTATTCTTCATGTCATTTTTTCGTCCCCCAAAAGTTTAAAATATAGGTAGAATAAAAAATACTTTGAGACAGGAAAAATGAACAAAGATTCACAGATTTTTTTTCATTTCATCCTTTGATAAACTTCCAAAACTTTGTACCTATGGATTGTTGTGGAACAATCTATTTTTACTTCAGGTGGATAATTTTTTATTTTTATTTTTTATTACTCAATGACTTTATTACATTTATAGTTGTACAATGATCATCACAATCCAGTTTTATAGCATCATTTTTAATAAGTATATGTAATTAAAAATTTTGTATTACATGGTTATGTATCTGAATTGTCAGGAAGTACTTTTGGCTTATCCCATTTAATGATCTCTTTATCAAATATTAGTTATTTAATGGCAGTGGTCATAATGAAGATACTTGTAGATTTAAATTGGAAGTTCAAAGATACCATCCTGAACAAAAAACAAACAGCAGATGATCAAACTGCAATGTGAGTATCAAATGTAATCAGTGGCTAATTCCAGTAGAATACAGTAGATTCCTGTTATTCACAGTGTATATTCTATACAGTTGCTTTAAACACTGAATTAGCCAACACCGATCCACTGCTCCCAGGGGAAATACAGGCTTAGTGACTGAGCTTTTTGTCATAGCATCTTCACTAACTGGTCAATAAGGACCTTATTTTATGTGTGTTTCTGTTTAAAGACGCTGCTTAATATACGTTGTTGACTCATTAACACTGAACTCATGGCGTCAACAGCACTGTAATTCATACCTAAATGAAGCTTAGCTAACATGCTGTTTTCTCTGTAAGGCACATCACAACCTTTTTGGCTTAAGAAAAGTGCACAGCACCTCAGCACTATGCCTGGAAGCCATTTTAAATATCAAAATTACACACACACACACACACCACAAAAATTCAAAAAAAAAAAAAAAGTGGAACTAAATAAACCACAAAAAGGACACTTGTTTACAGCTTGAGAGCTGAAACAAGAAAGCAGAGCTCCGCTTTGTTTGATTTCAGCTGGGAACATGTGGTTGACTCAGATTTCTTACTGTTCTGTGCACGTCTGTGAAAGACTGAGAAAACTCCGTGAGTATTGATTTTGGGGTTGTGAATAAATTTTGGTGAGTAGATGAATTTGCAAATGTGGAGTCCACAAACATCGAGAATTGACTATGTTTGTAAAACTTAACGATATACTCTGATCAGTGTGCCAGAAAACCAGGTTCTTATTTAAAAACCCAAGTTATTTTAGGTACTATTCATTATCAGAGTTAATCTTCCTTCATAAGTCAAAGCAGCTAGTATATATCTAACCTTTTGCAAAAGACCCATTCTTTCATTTGAAAAAAATATCGTAATAAATACACAAATCTCCTGTCTTCCAAGCCAACAAAAGCGTAATAAAATTCAGAGATATTTCAAAATAGCAAATATGCCTCTGCTTTGAACAATGTTCCTCAAAATGTGGTAACTTTGTGCAGTGCACAACCTGACCAATTATATGTGGCAGCCTGGACTATAGCATAGGTTGCATGGGGGAAACACAGTGAGCAGAGTGGATGGGTTCAACTTTTGAGAAATGCTGACTGTTAGATAAAATCAAGTACAAAGAGTGGAGAACTTGGAGGGAGACTTCACTTGAAATTATACCTGTACTGTCATTTATGCTTCGTGCATGTGAGCAAGCTCCCTTTCTGAATTTCAGTTTTCACATACGTAATAAGTGGATAATAATACCCACTTCAGAGGAGTTGCTTTGAGGAGGAAAAATAATAAATGTATGAAAATTATTTTAAAAGAGTCATGTGATGTTAAGACTCTCCCTCTTTTTCTATAAACAGTGGGGTTTCCTTGAAGTTTTAGAACCGGGCAATAATCTGATCTGATTTGTGTTTGAGAAAAAAAATTCTTGTGTTGGTTTGAAAATTAATTAGAAGCAGACTGGTATAAAAGCTCAAATTAAAAAAAAAAAAAAAAAAAAGAAACAAAAACAACCCCCTCCAAACTCCTTAAAACCTAGACTAAAGCAATCAATAGGAAGAACGGAGAAAGGAGAAACAGACTAAGGAAGTTTCTTCCGAGACTGAGTCATGCAGTTGAAGATGCTCTCCTTTCTGGAACCTCTTTCCTTAGCTGGGATCCCCTTTCCAGCAGTGGCTGTAAAGACTGGCTGTCAAAGGCTGTACCTTTGCCTGGAGACATGTCGTCTGGCTCCCTGACAAAGAGGCTGGGGTGGGAATGGGGCAGGAGCAGGGATGGGGTATAAAGAGCTGCCCCCCTGGCACTGAAGTGGGAAGTTAGTTTCAGGCTTGGCCACCTGCTTGAGGGGCTTGTTCTCCTGTATCCTGTTTTCCTCATCTCCTCATCCTACGAGTAGTCCTCAATAAACCATTTCCTGAGAAACCCTGACTCCTGGCTCTTCTGGGGCAACACCAAAGGGAAGGAAGACTTTATGAAAAGACCCAGAGCTGCAGGGGAGTGTGGAGGAGAGGGCAGTCACAAAGGGGGGCTCTTGCTTCATCCCAGACTTTCCACAGTCCTCCTGACTGGTTGACAATTTTCCTATAAAGAGACACACGATGAGGTGGTTCTTCTGACAGTCTGCCAGAAAGTTCACTCTTCCCCTTGGGATAGAAAAATATTAATGTTGATTGACAGATGAATACCTCCAAATTTTCCCTAAAATATTAAACTAACTTATTAATTAATCTATTTACTTATTTATTATTTTTGGCTGCACCCAAGGCATGCAGAAGTTCCTAGGCCAGGGATCGAACCTGAGCCATTGCAGTGACAACACCAGACCCTTAACCCCCTGAAGCACTAGGGAACTCCTTAAACATTTTTATTTTATTTTATTTTATTTTTTAAATTTTTTAAATTTTATTTCTGTCTTTTGTCTTTTGAAGGCTGCACCCATGGCATATGGAGGTTTCCAGGCTAGGGGGCAAATGGGAACTGTAGCTGCCGGCCTACACCACAGCCACAGCCATGTGCGATCCAAGCTGCATCTGCAACTTACACAACAGCTCACGGCAATGCCAGATCTTCGACCCCCTGAGCGAGGCCAGGGATTGAACCCGAGTCCTCATGGATGCTAGTCAGCGTCATCTCTGCCGAGCCACGGCAGGGAACTCCTCCTTAAACAATTTTAAACTTGCAGTTTTATAAGTGAAAGAGTGTTTTAGTAAGGCCATGAAGGATGGTGTTACATACAAATCTTTTTGATTAGTTGAGAAAATACAGAGTAAAATTGAATTCAAATGTTGAATTTAAACTCAGGTAAAGCTATGCAAGTCTGAAAGATATGTATTTATCATGGATGTCTTTCAGAACCTTATATTCACCCAACTAAAACAGTTAAAAAGTACTTTAAAATTTTGGTAGGGATTTTACTTTTTATTAAAAGAGCAGTCTGTGATTTCCTTTAATGATGAAACAGATGTCCTTGAGTTGGTTATTGTTTATAATGAGAGTTGTTAGTGGTCTCTAAGCTTAGCCGACTGTCAAGTTATCAAATAGATCACATTTATTTTAGGTTATAAAATATAATGGGAGCAGTCATATGTATTGGAAAGGAAAGTGAACTTTAAAGATGAATGATATGAAAGTATCTAAAGATCTTTGAAAGTGACAGTGACAGACTGTTTTACAGTTGGGGTTATCATAAAAGAACAGCAAGGGGACAAGGATTTATTTCAGAAGGAATCAATAAAAATGAAAGTCATTGCTAAGGAAGGACTCATTTCAAATGGAAATTAGCAAAACAGCTGAAACAAGTCCAAGAAGGGGCTGAGAATGGTTTTAAAGATCTTTAAGTGCGGTCTCTCAAAGGACAGAAGCAGCTTTCGCTGGTCTGCCTTTCACCCAGGAATCTGGCGTTGGATGCCTAAAGTAGTTGGAGCATGTGGCAACATTTCATTCGGTTGTTTAGGAAAATATTTAAATCAAACATATTCTTTGAAAACAATCTTTAGACAACGCAAGTGTCATGGGAGTGCTTTCAGTGACAGGTTTCTAATTAGGCTGAAAGCCCCCAAAGTTATCTTCTTACAGATTTTTCCTACGGGAAACACGCGTATTTGCAAGACAAACAAACAAGCAAGTAAACCGTAGGGAGAAACCAGAGAAGTAAACTTAGAAAACCACAGGAGAGCTCCAAAATAAAAGCCCAAGTGCTCGGAGATCTTCATCGCTTCCCAGAGCTACTGATGGGGCATTTTTATCTGGTTTCAGATGATCTTATTTATTGAACATACATTGCAGCGTGCCAAGTTCAGAAATATAGTTCAGGATAAAATTTAACATTACATGAGCTGGACATTCTGGTTTAAGCTGGATGTGCCCAGGGCTTCCCATCCCCCAAACTGCAAAATATTTGTTTGCCTTCCCCTATCAGCACCTCAGACTGAAGTGTCCCCAGCTGAACTCTCCCTCCACCTCCTTCCTCTGCTTTATGGCCACCCTGCCTTTCTGGCCTCTCTACACTTTCAGCCTGGATGGTAAACTCAGTAGAATCCACCTCCGAATTTTCCCTCTGGGCACTGTCCCCACTCCCAGCGCACCAGTCCCTGCTCTCACCTGGCCTGGGACAGCCGCTCCTCTCTCTCTGGCTCCTCTTGTCCTGTTATCTTCCTTTGGGTGCAGCCTTTGCAATGTCATTGTTTAAACACTTGGCCTGAACAACTATATATAAAATAGATAAATAGCAGGTCCTACTGTATGGCACAGGAAACTGTATTCATTCCTTGTAATAAACTATAATGGAAAAGGATCTAAAAAGCATATATATCCACAGAACTGAACCACTTTGCTGTACCCTAGAAACTAACACAACACTGTAAATCAACTCTACCTCAGGGCTGTAAATGTGGGCAGCGGAAGAGTTTCTACATACTAGCCTGGCATCTAATGAGGAACCTCCCTCTTCTATAAAGAAGCAGTTATTTGAGGTGGACTAGGTCACACAGCTAGTAGCTTCCTGTCTCTGTTGTCATTATAAAGAAAAATGGAAGTCCGTACTGCGGTATTACAAATCATATTGCCCACAGGGGAGTCTGGCGAGAAATCTGGATAGGAATACGGTTTGTGCATTTGCACTTCCCTCTTTTGCCTAAACTATTATTATATCCAGAGTCTCCCCCTCCCCCCAAGCCAGTGCGCATGTTCTATCACCACAGTGCTAGCTAGTCCCGGACTGCGGTCCTTTCCAGGGTCCAGCCTCAAAGAGTCACTTGGCTCATGTCTTGACATCCCAGAACGTTGGGAGACATCCAGGCAGGGGTCAGGAGAGCCACTTACCACGAAAGTACATTGCTTGCTTGCTTGCTTTTCTTATGGCCGTACCCATGGCATATGGAAGTTCCCAGGCCAGAATAGAATCTGAGCCGAAATTGTGACTTGCATCACAACCACTGCAACGTGGCATCCTTTAACCCACTGCTTTGGCTGGGAAGCAAACTTGTGCTCAGCATCCACCCGAGCCGCTGCAGTCAGATTCTTTATCCACTGGGCCACAGCAGGAACCCCAAGTACATTGCTGTAATCGGGAAAAATCTTTTTTAACGCCGATTAAATGTTTTTATTGTATGTGTTTTTGCCTCCAGCTTTCTTGAGGCATAATTGACAAAACTGCAAGATATGCAAAGTGTACATAATGGTGACGATGTCCACACATGCTGTGCATAGATTCCTCCCATCTTGTGACCAGATCCATCACCAGCACTGATTTTTACGGGCTGGGTAAATTCCTGTCTTCCCGTATCACGAAGAGGAGTTCCAAGCTTGACCAGAGTGACCAGAGTGACCAGACTTTATAAAAGAAAATTCTGAAACAATTGCATGGAGAATTAATGGAGAAGGGACCTGCTCAGGTTAGTTATCTTTCAGGTGCCTTGAACTTTCAACAGCTTTTGTGTTTCCTTGGGCAGTGTTGTTTCACTGACAGTTTGACAAGTTGGGTGATTCTACTGCAAGAAGAAACTGCAACTTGAAAGCATGTTTACTACAAACTATACCATTAATAGGAGATCTCTGAAAACCATAGTTTCAATTGAGGACTATTTTTTTTTTTTTTAAATGTTGCTTCAGGGGCATTCCCATTGTGGCACAGCGGAAACGAATCCGACTAGGAACCACAAGGATATGGGTTCGATCCCTGGCCTCACTCAGCAGGTTAAGGATCTGGCATTGCCGTGAGCTGTGGTGTAGGTTGCAGACATGGCTTGGATCTGGTGTTGCTGTGGCTGTGGTGTAGGCCGGCAGCTACAGCTCCAATTTGACCCCTAGCCTGGGAATCTCCATATGCCGCGAGTTCGGCCCTCAAAATGCAAAAAAAAAAGGTGCTTCAAGTGAAAGCATTGAGGTGACTCTGGATTGGATATGTGGCAATGTTAGTGCAAAATCAAAAGCCACTGTCAAGGTCAAGAAGTCCTCAGAGTAATGGATGCTGGTAGGATGATGGGGTGGACTCCAAGAAAAGCTGCCATATCTGATTTCATTTAATTTTAGAAGAGCACACAGGTAGGTCTACCAAGGGCCTTAAGGTGAGACGCATGCAGGTTCCAGTTTGAGGTTCTGCTACAAACAGTGGGGTATTAGGTTACTCACTTTCTCTGTGCTTTCCTCTTATGGTCCTTCTGTCACAGATCCGCTGCATATTCTTGGACAGTTTATTTCATTTCCCTGTGACTGTTTCCTCACCTTAAAAATGGATTATTCTAATATCCGTTTCATAATCATGTTTTAAGTACTGAGGTCATAATTGGAAAGCACTTAGAACAGCTCTTGAAAGAACACATGTGGGTGTTTCATAACTAGAAGCTAGGGCTGTTACCAACACTAGCCTTACTGTTATTTATATTTTCCTACAGGGTTGTTGAGAAGGTTAAATGAAAAAATCGCTCATCAGGACAGGCTACATGATTTGCCCATCCCAGTACGAAAAACGCATGTAAGGCCCTCTGTTCAAAAATCACCAAGAATTTCAAAACTGGGACAGCAGGGCATTAAAACAAGCACGAGGCGCTTCTGAGCGCTGGGCCTGTGCGACTGCACGGACTGCATACGCAGCAGGCCGGCCCCGGGCGCTTTAAGAAGCAGCGATGGCACACAGTGGGCGCTAAATAAGTGCTCGTTCTCTTTTGTGTCAGCACGCTCCGACAGCGCACGCCGCCAACACGACCCCTCGCTGTCACTGTCCCAGACCTGAGGAAAAGACCCGGAATTGCGCTCGCGGTGGAGTCCCGCGGTGAAGACCCACCTCCGACCCCGCCGTCCCCAGGTCGCTTTGGCAGGTGTCTGCCGCCCAGCCGAGCCTCAGCAGGGCCAGAGGGGGCCGCTCGTCCGCTGCGCCGCGCTTAGGGGGACACCCTGGGGAGGATCGGGGTCTGCCCGGCGCCCCCCGGAGGCCCGGATGGCTTGCAGCCCGGCTGGGCCTTCGGGTCCCGCGGGCGCCGCCAGTCATCCGGGCCTCGCGGCGTCGCCGCGGTGTTTACCGGTTGCCCGAGGAGACGCGCCGGCGCGCACCGCCGGCTCCCGCGCCCGCCTCGCTTCCCGGCGCCACGGGTCTGAACGCGCCGCGGGGCTCCGGCCGCCATGAGCTCCTCCGGCCCCCGGCGCCTGCAGCCCATCGGCCCCGCCGCCTTCGGCGCCTCGCCGCCCGCGCCCGAGGTACAGTCCCAGCCCGCGGCCGCGCGGGGGTGGCGCCGGCGGCCCCTCTCCACCCCGGAGCGCGCGGGGGATGCTCGGCCGGGGATGCTCGGCCCGGCTGCGCGGGGCGCTCCGCGGCTGCAACTTTCTCTCGCCCGCGCGGGTGGGTAGATGGTAGTCGGAGCGTCCCCGGCGCCGAAGGGGACTGGAATTGCCGGCGGCCGGCTAATTCGAGCAAGTTAGGGGTAGGTCGTGAGTTTGTGAAGTGCTCCTGGATTTGAGGTTCTACCAGTTTGCTTCTCTTGACCATTTTAAACGGGTTAAATTCTGAAAGATAGTGTGTCTGTCTCCCGTAGAAACAGGACTCTCTACGAACCTCCGTCCCCCGAGCAAGGAATTCTTCCTTTTAATTTACACTCCTTAGCTATCAAGACGTGATTCACAGCAATTTCTTCCAAATCAGAGTGGAAGGATTAATGCCAGTCCTGAGCAAAGTTACTGGTCTTTTCGTTGCTAAACACTCCAGAAACACTAATGCATTGTCATTGGATCCATTTACTCATTTACTTCCAGGAGGTACTTAGGCATTGGGGACTTTCGGGCTCAGCCCTTGGTTAGGTGTCCCCTTCTGGACCTGGCGCCAGCGGTCCAGCAGGTATAAAGTGTATCAGAAACCCGGGGGAATTGTGTTCAGCTGAACTGCGAATCTAAGAGGTGTCCTCGGCCCAGCCGTCTCTGGACCCCTTCAATTCTAGACATGGGGTGGCTTCTCCCACATGCTGTAGGGATTCTTCTCATATTCAGCAGCTTTGATTGTTGCCTTACAGCTGACCCTAGAGTGCCTTACCTATATTTAGATTTTTCTGATTCCTGGTATATTTGCGGAAAGTTGGTACCATCTCGCACAAATAAAATTCATTTTTCTTCCACTGGGTAACTATATATTTTATCCCTATCTAGTATCCTCTGTGAATGATGAATAGTAGCCCAGGCATAGGATGTAGAGTTTTATATTATTGTATTTGTTTGGGGGAACAAATTGAAAGTAAATTACAGAACCTTATGGGCCTTCATTCCTGAATACCCTAGTGTGTATATTTTAAGAACAGAGGCATTCTTTAACCAAAATACAATGATCAAATGCAGGGTGTTTAATGTTGTCATAATAATATTATCTAATGTGTGCCATCTGCTAAAATTTTGCCTATTGTCCCAATAATGCCATTTACTGCAAAAAAAAAAAAAGTTTTCATTTCAGGAACACACATTGTATTTAGTCGTGTGTCTTCGGTCTCTGTAAACCTGAAACAAGAGTTCCTCAGCCTTTCTTTGTCTTCAGTAATACTAGGTTTTTTTTGTTTTGTTTTGTTTTTTTTGTTTTGTTTTGTTTTGTTTTTTTCAGAATCTAGGTCTTTTTTTCTGTAGAATAGGTTTATCTGGTTGTTTTTCAAGATAAGATTTTTGGTAGGAATACCATATAAGGGATGTGTTGCTGCATCACAGCAGGAGGTGCAAGATGTCAGTTTGTCCTCTTATTGGTGATGCTCCTAGGAAGGCAGCTGTGCTCACCATTCTACCACCAATGCTTGCTTGGCGATGTTCCTAAATGGTGGTCTCTGCCAGAATTTTCTACTGCAAAGTTAGAAAATAAATGGGTTTTAGTAGTAAATAAGTGATTGTATTGAGTAATCTTATTGGTTCATACTGAGATTTTTTTTTAGGGTCAATTTTACTACTAACCTAAAGATTTTAATTGACCAAATCCAAGATTGTAATTGACCTGAAAGACCTAAATTTCATTGAGAAGCACAAGGCCAGCATTTCTTACAAATACTTTTTCAGCTTCCAAAACGCTTCACCTGAGACAATGTTATAACTCAGATGGGCAAGGCAGGAATTTCCCATCATGTAGGTGGATGGGAAATCTATACGCTTGCTCAGTTGAGCAATCGATTTGCTTGCTCAGTTGGCAAATACTGGAGCAGGGACTTAAATATCTTTCTTTTTGAAAGTGTTGTGCTTTTCCTGCCACACTATTAGGCACTGAAAAACAGATGAAAATACGAAGCAGGGTTAGGATGCAGGTGTATGAAGCAGCAGAATACTGTGGGACTGAAGGTATTAGCTTTGGGTTCCAGATTATACCACTTATTATCTGTGACATTTTGGGCAAAAAAAAATTACTTAATATCTCCAAACTTGAGTTTCTTTATCTGAAACATGGGATCATAATACTTATCACATAGTGTAGTTTGGGAATTTCACAGTTAATGTATGTAAAGTGCCCACAGAGTGACCGAATAAATGCATCTCGGCATTAGCTATGACCATCCTTTACAACTTTTGAAATTTGCCTTGTATCGACACCACTACCACACAGGACTGCCAGCAGCCCTGACACCTCCATCTGTAGGTACCGCAACCACCAACTTAATGGTCGGTTATTGAGGGTCTGTGTGAGGGACGGAGAATACAAAAATGAATTTGACTCTTGATTCTTCTGCTCTCAATGAAGAATCAAGAGTCTATAAAAACATATATCATGACTGTTTCATTGGTATCCTCCATGCACCGAATGTAATGTTGCATTTTTCTCAAGGTGGGTTTACCCCTCATCAAATCATCATCATAGCTTTACTAGGCTAGAAAATGTGACAGATACTAAGAGCAATATTCTTAGTGACCTGAAGTGCAACAGCTCAAGCATGGAGGACGAAAACATGCTTTGGGGAAATTTATAAATGCTACTTTGAGCAGAACGGTGTAACATTGCCATGCATTTGAAACGAGGTATGGAAGCTGGGAAATGTTACCAAATTATGTAAAATAATATCAGTCAGCAGAAAGCTCGAGCAGTCATTTGATGCAAAATGCTTGGATTTGCACTCAGAGGCCATAAGCATAGCTACTTTGCAGTATCAGTGTTTTTATGGATTTGGAAGAGCCGAACAAAAGCTCTGGCTCCAGTATACATGTATACCTCTGTCAGAGATTTGTTCCTTTCCTCTCTGTCAAACATGGGTTAATTATGGGAGTTCCTGTTGTGGCTCAGTGGTAACAAACCTGACTAGTATGCATGCGTGAGGATTCGGGTTCCATCCCTGGCTTTCCTCAGTGGGTCCTGAGGATCAGGTGTTGCCATGAGCTGTGGTGTAGGTCACAGATGCATGGCTTGGATCTGGCGTTGCTGTGGTGCTAGCCTGGGAACTTACATATGCTGCAGGTGTGGCCCTAAAAAGCCAAAAAGAAAAAAAAAAAGCACTCCCCCCAAAAAAAACAAGTGTTAATTAGAATAGCTGTCTGATGGATTTGTTAGGAGAAGTGAATGTAAGTAGCAACCCAGACTATCAACAGCTATGGTTCCTCAAAGTAAAAGACTTAGAACTGGTCATGTGTAACTGTAAAGGAAGTAAAGTCATTTTCTCCTATTTCCCCACGATTTCAGCCTTTTAAAAATTACGGTAAAATGCACATAACATAAAGTTTACCATCTTAACCATATTTAAGGTTACAGTTCAGTGGCATTAAGTACAGTTACATTATTGTGCAACCATCACTACCAGCTATCTCTAGAATGCTTTTCCTATTGCGAAACTGAAACTCTGTATCCACGCAGCAATAACTTCCCATCCCCAGCTCCCCAGCGCCTGGCAACCACCATTCTATTTTCTGTGTCTGAATTTGACTATTCTAATTACCTTGTGTAAGTGGAATCATACAACTCGTCCTTTGTGACTGGTTTGTTTCGCTTAGCATAATACTTTCAAGGTTCATCCATGCTGTACACGTGTTAGAATTTCCTCCCTTTTTAAGGCTGAATGATGTTCCATTGTATGTATATACTATGCTTTGTTTATTCATTCATCAGGACAAGGGCACTTGTACTGTTTTATTGTGAATAATGCTACTGTGATTATGGGTCTACAAATATCTCTTCAAGATCTTGCTTTCAAGTCTTGTAAGTATAAGAATTGGAATTGCTGGATTATGTGGTAATTCGATTTTTAATTTTTTGAGGAACTGCCATAATTTTTTCCATTGTGGTTGCACCATTTTCCATTCTCACCAGCAATGCACAGCAATGTTCCAGTTTCTCCACATCCTTGTCCACTCTTTTATTTTCCCTCTTTTTCGTAGCCGTCTAATGGATGTGAAATAGTATCCATTTCCACTTTTACGTATTTATTTATTTTTTTGTCTTTTTTGCCTTTTCTTGAGCCACTCCCACGGCATATGGAGGTTCTCAGGCTAGGGGTCGAATCGGAGCTGTGGCCACCGGCCTACGCCAGAGCCACAGCAACGCGGGATCCAAGCATCTGCAACCTGCACCACAGCTCATGGCAACGCCTGATCCTTAACCCACTGAGCAAGGGCAGGGATCAAACCCGCAACCTCATGGTTCCTGGTCGGATTTGTTAACCACTGCGCCACAACGGGAACTCCCATTTCCACTTTTAAAATAAGCATTTCCTCTCTCTTCTGATTTGCTCTGTTCTTTTTTGTTTTCTCCTCCTTTTAGTCAAACTCAAGTTTAAGAAAAGACCTGACTCTAGGCATATGCCTTCACATTTGAACGTAAGTCAGAAGCCTCCCTATTCTAGGTATAAAGAAAAACAAAACAAAACAAAACAAAACTAAAGCTTCCCAAAAAAGTAAGGAGAGAAAAAGAAACTGAAAAAGCTAAGAAAAGAGAAAAAAGAAGACAAAAAGAAGTACAAATATATCAGTAATTCCATAAATATAAATGGACTAAATGCTCAGTTAAACAACAAAGTTGTCAGGTTGAATTTTTTAAAAATCCAAGTATATGCTATTTATTAAAGACACATATAAACAAAAGTACATGAAAAAGTTAGCAAAATAGGTAAAAAAGATTTACCAACCAAATAATAAGCAAAAGAAAGTTTATTAGATGTAATAATAGGATACAAAATACTTTTAAGGCAAAAAAGGGATAAAGTCACAATAAAGATACAAATTTTATTACCATCACACAATAATAACAATTTTTATTCATCAGGAAGTTATAACAATTTTAAAAGTGTATGCACCTTATAAAATGACTTGAAAATATGTAAAACAAAAATTAACATAAACAGAAATCTCTAGTAGACAAATCCACAACCACAGTAGAGGGTTTTAACATACCTGTGTAGTATCTTAGAGTTTCACTAGACAAAAATTTGGTAAAAGAACTATTTCAGATCTAAAAGTATAAACTTGGTTAGGTTATTTTGATGAAAAAGGAAGTTATAGAAAATATTTGGGATATGGCTGTAAAAGTTAACGGGGTGATTTTTCCCCCCTTGCCCAAGGGAATAAATAGCTTTAGATTGTGAAACAATCAATTGGACAAAATCCTAGAAAGTGTACTCTATCGGTCACGATTGAACTAGATCAGTAATTAAATGTTTTCCCTTATTTTGAATAAGAAGGATCTTTATACTATCAAAAATAAATGATGACAATCTGATCATGCGAAAGCATTAGACAAACACACCTTGAAGGATTTTCTACAAAATAACTGGCCAATACTCTTTTTAAAAAAGTCATTTTTTTTAAGTGTCAATGACTTCAGGAGACATGACAACTAGATGCACTGTGGGAGCCTGGGTTGTCTCCTGGACCAGAAAAAGGACATTGTTAGAAAACAGGTGGAATTTGAATAAGGTCTGTAATTTAGATAATAGTATTGTACCAGTGTTTATTTCCTGGTTCCAGTGTACCTTGGTTGTGTATATAATTAACATTAGGGGAGGCTGGGTAAAGGATATACAGAATCTCTCTGTTTTAATTTTGCAGCTTTTCTCTAAAATGATTTCAGACTAAAAAGTTTAAAACAATGAATGACAGCCAGTTAATTCATTTATATACCCAACTTTGTTTATTTCACCTGCCACACTTAGCTTCTCATGGTATCTAATTATTCCTTCACCACCTGGCTTTAGAATGCAGCATGTGAGAAAGCATTCAAAGAATAGGTAGGAGAAAAGGACTTTTTGAACACCAAACAGAGAGCAAATTTTTCTTTTCATATTTTAAAAAGGTCCTGTGTATATTTACTCAGTGTTACCAAAGGCAATAGGAAGTTGATTTGAAACAATAGTGAGTGCTCCTTGGTTTGTACTTGAATTAAGTTGACTAATTATAAACACTTACTTTTTCTGTGTTCAAGGACAATTAAAAATTTTAATTGAAAAAGGGAGTAGCATTTGCTGTACTGGGAATTATTTATGCTAGGTCCTTTACCCAAGGTTTCTTTTTTACTTTGTTTTGCTTCCAATTTCTTTCCTTTGAAATTGGTGCTTTGGTGACTTTGATCTAAGGCAGAGAAGTTCAAAGGCATTGCCGAGATGGACGAGTAACCCTGCACCTTCTTACAGATACCAGCCCTGCTATTGATTATGGCTTCTATCTCTACATGTTTAGATAGTGCTTGGATAAAATATTTTAAATATTGCTAATGAGAGGACATATATGAATTCTCTTTCCGACAACTGAAACAGCTTCCTTTTTGTTGACTGAATCTACCCTTCCACTCTCCCTCCTGAGTCTTCCCTGCTAGCTTTGTACAGAAATGTATTTTTCAGTATTTTCAGATCCTCTTTGCTTAATCTCAGTGTCAGTGCAAAGGGCAACCGTGTCATGACCTGACCCCAATTATCACATTTCCCTAAGAATTTTTCTCCTTTAGGGTAAGTGAAATGGAGCATCTTAGTAATCAGTGGTAAATGAGTGGAGAATCCAAAAAGAAGTCTTGATGTTGAAATTTCATGAATGTTTGGAGTAAGCAAAAAAGAGAACTTGGGAGGAACCCTGAACCGGAAAAATTCTGCTTAGTGAATTATCCACTGGATGAGTCACCCATTTGGCGAACCCGTTGGTTGAGTCTTAGGCACCAAAGATAGGGAAATTCTTTCCTTCAGCAGTTGAAAAAAGTGAGGATCTAGTCTAAAGTAGGCACTGTTTTAGATAAAGTCCCATTCTCAAAAGTTATGTTTAGTGGGGGAAATAGATAACAAAAGTAAACAAATAGATAAGCAAGGTGATTTCAAAGTGTGGTAAGTGCTTTGAAAGGCGGTAGAGCAGGATAACAGGGTGGAGACTGACTGGGGTGGGGTGGGGTTGGCTTTGGCTAAGGTGGGTCCCCAGGACTCTCCAAGGAGATGCCGTCTGTGCTGAGCTGTCAGTGATGCTGGGAGGGAATGTTCTCAGAAATAACAGGGGCAAACACAGGCCCTCGGGGTGGGGAATGAGGACAATCAATGTGTTTAAAAAGCATCCAGTTTGTGGCATGTCCCTCAATTTGGCCTTGTCTCCTGTTTCCTCATCCTTAGATTCAAGGTAATCACTTTTGACATTTATGGTGATTCTCAGTGAGAGATGCTGTGTTCTCTTTGCACCATGTCAGGAGCCATAGGTCAGTTGATCTCATTATTGATATTATGAAAGACAAAGAAAGGCTTAGAACTGGATTGAGCAGATGTAAAGACACCTAAAGCTATATGCAGTACATCTCTAATTGCTCTAAGGCATATTAGTGAGATCAATGGTGAATAATACAGTATCATTGTTAAAGTTCTTGAACTTGACAGCTGTATGCAAAGGAATGTTCTTGGGAGATACAGGCTCCTAAGCCTTTGTTAAAGGCTACAAATTACTCACAAATGATTCAGCAATTGTGACTGTACAGAGAAAAAGGAATAAATCAAATGTGGCAAGATGTTCTCACAGTTGGTGAATCTAAGTGAAGCATGCACTTGATTATTCTTGCAGCCTTTCTGTCAGATTGAAATAAAACTTGAAAAACATTATGTGCCTGTAGCAAATCTGGATACTAAGGATGCTCTTTCTAACTGTTAAGCCCACAGTATAGTTAAGTAAATAATAAATGGGGCAATAAATAAATGTTTGAAAAAGGAAGAAGGCAAGCATGGCTGGAGTAAAGATAGGGTCTCAGATAAGAGTCTAGAAGGAAAGACAAACAAGCTGTTACACAAGGTGCTCTACTAGGTTACTGGTGGCAGTGGTGACGTTGATGTTGAAGTGCCACCAGGACACACAGGTGATGTTCAGTGATGGTGGGAAACATGAGTCTCTAGCTAGAGGTCCAGACTGGGGAGCCATCAGTCGCAAGTGGTTGAGATCTCAGGAGGGCATGAAGTAGACCCGTGAGGGTGTTTTGGATGACGAGGAGGCAGGGCTGGGGATGGAGCCTCAGAGAAAACCAAGTTCGGGAGTCGGTGGAGGAGGATGGGCTGCAGCAGAGACTGAGAAGGGAGGGCCGAATGAATCAAAGAAAGGAGAAATGCTCAGGAGAGTGGTGGCGGGGGGACGGGTCAGGAGGGTTCAAGGAGCGGGTGCTTTGTGGGGCAAAGGCCAGAGGGAGGTCAAGTCAGGTGAGGAGTGATAGTGTTTCCTGGACCTGGTGGTTGGGGCTGTCTTCTTCCAGGAAATGAAGCTTCTGATGAGCTTTGGAAGGTTGAGTAGGAGTCTGCTAGGCAAAGGATTGGGGTTGGGAGTGTGGGGTGCAAAGTGTGGGGGAAAGCCGTGGGATGGGAAGAGACAGAGTCCATTCAGGTAACTGTGGGAGCCGTGTGGCTGGGGTCTGGTTGGAGGAGACAGTGAGGTGAGGACAGTTGGGGGTGAAGTCAATGAGAAAGGCAGGGCTCAGAAATTTAGGAATTTATAGTTCAGATTTTGTCCTAATGGCAAGGAGGATCCTTGGAGATTTTCAAGCCTTGGGATGTATTGAACAGTTCTACATTTCTTTCTTTTTTTCCCTTTTTAGGGCTGCACTCATGGCATATGAAGTTCCCAGACTAGAGAGCGCATTGGAGCTATAGCTGCTGGCCTACACTACAGCCACAGCAATGTGGGATCCGAGCCGCATCTTCGACCTACACCACAGCTCACAGCGTGCTGGATCCCCGAGCCACTGAGCAAGACCAGGGATCAAATCCTCTAGCATCCTCTTGGATACTAGTTGGATTCATTTCCACTGTACCACAATGGGAACTCTGAAAAGGAGTTTTTAACTTAACATTGAAATTTACCGTGGGATAGTTGAGGGTAAGCAGACCTGGGAAACTGAATGGACCTGAAGGGGATAAAGTCATCCTGTTATAGGAATCTCATAAGAAAATGGTTTACTCATCAAGTCATTCATCTATTCATCAACTCTAAAACATGTTATTGAAGTATAGTTGGTTTATAATGTTGTGTTGATTTCTGCTGTATAGCAACGTGATTCAGTTATACATATGTATTCTTTTTCATAATGGTTTATCACAGGGTATTGAATACAATTCCCTGTGCTATACAATAGGACCTTATGAATGCAAACAATAAGGTTTGCATTCATTCATCTATTGAACATTTGTTGGCCTAAAAAGAATATTAGTCATGGAATCAAGAGACCTGGATCGATCTTATTGACTCTGAAGTGAGCTGACTTTGTTGTGTTGAGCTCATTACTCACTCTCTCTAGGTCTGGTTTCGGCATGTGGTGAGGTTAATTTCCACCTTAAGTTTTCTAGGAAATATCAATAAACTAATCATAACTTCCCAAATAATCTGAAGAGGCTTATAATAGAACTCTATATAAAACAGTAAATTAGAAGAGGTGGTGTAAGTCGGCCTCACCATTTGCTAAATGTGAGACCTTGAGAACACTGCTTAATGCTTCTAGGCTTCCATGACCTCTTTCTGCAAATGGGAGCATTATTAGCTAATTTGGGTTTTCCCCTCAAGATAGTGGGCTGAGGGCATGTATTTATGTCCTTTCCTTCTCTAAACCTCATTAGAAGAGAAGAGAACAATAGAAAACAGAATCATTCTCCAAGACTATGGGAATAGGACAAGATTAAAAAAAAATCTGGAAAATACAAAGGCAGTGAGTGATGTCATGATGGTGAATAAGTGACATAGGACAAGGCAGCTGTGGAGGTAGAACTGTTTTTTCCCAGAGGACTCTGGAAGGTTCCATGCTTGGAATTGGCAGATATGGATATGGATCAGGAGGTAGGGAGAACTCAGGGTGATTAACTGATGGCCAGGACGTGGACTGGCTGCCCTCGTCCCCAGTGCCCCCCACCTGCCTACACTTTGAGTTTACCTGTTCCCACCCCATGCTCTTCACCTTGCGTCTATTGTGGATGGAATATTTCTCCCTTCCCACCCACCCAACCAATGTGATAGGATTAGGAGGTGGGGCCTTTGGGAGGTTATTAGGTTTAGATGTGGTCATGAAGGTGGGGTGTCCGTGGTGGGACTAGAGTCCATATAAGAAGAGGAAAGACTAGAACCCTCTCTACCATGTGAGGACACAGTGAGAAGGCAGCCATCTGCAAGTCAGGAAGACAGTTCTCACCAGGAACAGAATAGGCTGGCACCTTGATCTTGGACTTCCCAGCCTCCAGAGCTGTGAGAAATAGATGTCCATTGTTGATGCCACCTGTCCAAGGTATTTTGTTCTAGCAGCCTGAGCTGACAAATGGTCAGTCTTTGTTAAGTTAGCACAACCACTCATGTGCTCAGACCACACACCCATCATTCACTGCCCATTTTGGACAAAGGCCTCCAAACAAATGTAAAGTATGGTGGGACATAATGGACCTTGTCCTTAATTGCACCAACTTTTGGTTGTTGTCGTTTAATGATTTTTATTTTTTTTCCATTATAGCTGGTTTACAGTGTTCTGTCAGTTTTCTGCTGTGACCCAGTCACACATACACATATACATTTCTTCAACTTTCTTCAAATGAAGGTTTCTCAAGACATTTATTTCAAAAGGCTGAAGTATATATTAAGCTGTGCCTTAGAGAAGTTACTTATCTAAAGAAATAAACTGTCTGCCTCTGTAACTTATAGAACCTGAAGCAGAGTTTAGTTAAGTTGTTTCTGTTACTTTCTCGCTAATGTGTCTTTTTTCTTTAGGTATTTAGCTGTAGCGAATAGCCCTCTTGGGTGAATGGCAAAAGTATGGATCTCACATATATAGCAAGTATGAGGTTTAGAGACGATGTAACTTAGGTGGGTAAAAATTTTGTAACAGTTTATAACAACTCAGCTTGGAAGGCACACTGTTTCCTCTCTTGAGAAGAAAAATGCCATTTTCTCCATTGAGGGAGGTTTATTCCAGTAGTTTGCCTCACTGCCTTTTCTCCTAGGTGAACTAAGATTTTGCAGGTGGGGGTGGAGTTGGTTATGAGTTTCTTGGCCCTGGGGGTGGAGGGAGGGGGAGCCCTGGGCTGAGCACATCCTCTGTTCTCTTTGGCCCCAGCTTCCCTCGTGGGCTTGGGCAGCAGTCTCTGCTGAGGTCCTTGGCTTTGCCCTGGCTCTGAAGGTCCAGCCATACTGCATCTTTTTATTCCCATCCCGAGTCCCTTTAGGTCTGTTGTGTTATCTACATCTACTTTTCGCTTTATTTGGGAAAATGGGAAACCAGGGTATGGCTTCCCTTCCTTGCTGAAGGAGTGAGTGCTGGAGGTTAGGGCTGCCCTCAGGTCTGTGGACACAAATTCAGCCATCACCATGCACTGTAGGTCCAGGAGCTGTGCTGTTTGTAGGGCTGCTCTAAGGGGCTTCCACTCCAGGGCCACATCCTGGGAAGCAAGGGCATTAGCTGGAGTCTTCATCATCTCCCCGCCTCCCCAGGTGTTAGGTTCCAAGAAGGTCAGCAATCTGAGCATTGGTCACATCTCCCTCCGGTCCTGCTTTTCCATGAATGGAGTGACACGTCTCCTGGATTTATTTAGAATCAACAGAGTTTTAGGAAATAGCTGCCAAAAACAGTGATTATGGCTTTGGCCATACTGGCTGCTAAATGTTTCCTTCTGATAGTAATTAAGTATTTTAAGGCCATTTCTGGTCCATGGTTTAATAACCACGCCATTTGGGTAAAGAAAGAGACAAACAGGCAGGCTGGCATTTACTTAAAAGCCAAATTAAAGTATTTAGATTTATTCAAGTTTACAAAACTAGATTTGTTCAAAACCCAGGCGATACAGTTTTGTTTCAGATCATTTTGATCTTGAGACAGTTTATTTCTTCTCTAGTCTGGCACTGATGTTTGCATGAAGATTTTTGTAACCTTATGTTGTAGCCTGGCGTCAACCTTAAGATCATCCTTTTTTTGAAAATACAGGGTATAATGGTTACTTTAAAAATTATTTTATTTGATTTTTGGTTTGTTTACTTTTATGTATCAGACTATGGCTAGACTCTGATATATAGTCACATGCCAGTCTGTATTTCATTGTGGGAGGTATTTTTTAGGTGACTTTCAGGTGAGATTAAATCAGTAGATTTGAGTAAAGCAGTTTGCCCTCCCTAAAGTGGGTGGGCCTTGCATAGTCAGTTCTGAAAGGAAAGACTAGGTCCAGGAAGAGAGAATTCTGCCTCCTAACTGTCTTCGGACCCAAGCAGCCACATCAGCTCTTCTCTGGGTCTCAGTTTACTATGCAGATTTCAGACTTGTCATCCCCCCCAATCACATGAGCTCATTCCTTGAATCTCCCCCCCCCCCATCTGTATATCCACATGCATACATTCTATTGGTTCTGTCTCTCTGGAGAACTGTCACTAATACACACAGGAACTTCCATGCTAATACACGCTAGTTCTTCCATGCTAGAGGAGTTTGTCAGAGCAAATGGGTTTGTCGTCTGCCACGAAGGACAGTGCAGCAAGGCCCATAGGTGCTTTGTCACACACAAACACAAAGACTAATGATCAACAGCAGAAAAATCTGAGGAGTGTTTGCATCTCTACTGCCTGATTTCCTAGAGAGACAGGCCAACCTGTCTGTCAGAGCCAGTGGGGACCATCTACTTTTAAGAGACCCACGAGAATGTTTTAATTTCTTTTAAGAGCAGGAGATAGAAAAAAAAATTTTTTAAGCTGAAAAATATTTTAATTAATCAATTAATTAATTTTTGGCTGTGCCTGCGGCATGTGGAACTTCCCTGGCTGGGTATTAAACCTGTGCCACAGCAACGACCCAAGCTACTGCAGTGACGATGCTGGATCCTCAACCTGCTAACCCACAAGAGAACTCCAAAAACATGTTTTAATACATAATATTTTGACACATTCATTCTTATACCAATAAGTTATAAAATGTAATTTTAATATCTTTCTGGAGGAGAGAGACCATGAAGGGAAGAATACGTAGGATCCACAAAAGCTAGAATGTGGCCCTGTAGGGAGGAGAAACTAGAAACTTTACACAGAAAGCACTGGTATACAACAGAAGAGATGATATTAAGAGACAGGTAGAGGAATATTTTTTCTCCAATTTTATTGAGATAGGTTGACATAGAGCACTGTGTAAGTTTAAGATGTGCAGCATGATGACTTGACTTAAATATATTGAGAAGTAATTACTACAAGAAGTTTGGTTGAATTAATATCCATCATTTCATTGTAGAAGCAAAGAAAGAGTGTTTTTTTTCTCATGTTGAGAACTTTTAGGACTTTTAAATATATCGCATAATAGTGTTAGATGTAGTCATTAAGTTGTACCTTACATCCCCAGTGTTTTTATCTTATAACTGGAACTTTGTACCTTTTAACTATCTTCATCCAATTTCCCCCATCCTCCCATCCCCTTGTCCCTTGTAACTGGAAATCTGACCTTTTTTCCCCATGAGTTTTTGTTTCATTTAGATTCCACATATGAAATCATACAGTATTTATCTTTTTGTTTCTGACTTATTTTGCCTAGCATAATGCCCTCAAGGTCCATTCCTGTTGTTGCCAATGACAGGAGTTTCTTCTTGTTTATGGCTGTGTAGTACTCCATTATATAGATGTAGATAGACATAAATATGTCACATTTTCTTCCTCATCCATTCATCCCTTGATGGACACTTGAGTTCTTTTCATGTTTTGGCTCTTGTAAGTAATGCTGCAGAAAAATTTATCTTAAAATGGCTTGCTCCTTCTCCTATAGGTTGGCATAAAATGATGAGTATTGGAGTGCAACCCAATAAGACTGAAGTCTCCCTACGATGATTTTATTGCACTAGAGAACAGCGCTTTGGGAAGATGGGTTAAACTGTGTTTCAGGTTCATTCTAAGGGAAATATTCCTGAGGAGCCAATTTGGATAGACAGCTTATTAAAGTTGGAAGCACACCACTCAGGACAGGAACTGAAATACTGTATCTTGGAAAAATGTTCCCTTTAAGATAATTTATCAATTGTTTGATGACAGATGGAGTAAAAAAATCCTGTTTGGGAAGAGTTCTAGAATCATTAGTATTTGAAAAGATATATGAAAAGATATCTCTCTGTCTCTGTTTATATGATTCCAATGGATAAAATGTCCCATCTAATTGTCGACAGAGATTTTTGTTTCCCCATTCCACTCCCAGAAGCTATTCCATATGTGGCAGTGTTCCCAAATCTGCATTCATTATCAGTCTGGACAGCTATACCCAATACCTCCCATGGAGATAGAGCCAGCATAAATGCTGCAAAGTTGCCAGTCACTTAAAATAGGACCTGAAATTAATTAACTTGCCTGTGACTTTCTTAACTAAGAAATTATCTTGGTAATGCGAACAGATTAAAAAAAAACTCAAAGAACTTTATATTAGATAAAAATATAAGCTTCTAAATTGACTAGACCTGACCTGTAAACCTGAAGAAAGCAGAGGGAATTTTCCAATAAGTGGTTGAAAAGATATTTGTGAATTTATTAAAGTTAAATTTGTGAACCTAACGTTAGTTATGGAAATGCTACTCATGACTACAACAGCCAGACTTGCCTTGCAGTCAGCAATACTGAATGAATGTCAGAAAAGTACTCAGGAGTTCCCGTCGTGGCTCAGTGGAAATGAATCTGGCTAGTATTCATGAGGACGCAGGTTCGATCCCTGGCCTCACTCAGTGGGTTAAGGATCAAGCATTGCCGTGAGCTGTGGTGTAGATCGCAGATGCAGCTCGGATCTGGCATTGCTATGGCTGTGATGTAGGCTGGCGGCGATAGCTCAGATTTGACCCCTAGCCTGGGAACTTCCATGTGCCTTGGGTGTGGCCCTAAAAAGAAAAAAAAAAAAAGTATCCAATTTAGGGAGAAGTGATGTATAAATAAGTATAGGATTCTATATGGTGATAACCTAGTGCCTAAGAGTATGGGCTTTGGAGTCAGGCTTTGGTTTGAATTCTGGCTGTGCCATTTCATTTACTCCTTCATTCATTCTGTCATCTTTACTGATACACAGCAACAGGGGACACAGTGGCAAATAAAACAGACATTTTCCTGCATCTTTGGACCTCTTAGTCCAGTGGGGGACATAGGTGTTAAGTAAGTAATCGTAGAAATAAATTAATCATTAATTTGGATAGGTATTGGGTAACAGGAGAGTGAATACCACAGGAACTTAAATTAGATTTAAGCTCAAGGAGCATTAATTTAAAGACTGAAAACAGGTCATCGGGCTGGGTAGAGTGAACTAGCGTAAGAGGCAAGAATTGATTATCTTGTATATATAGTAGATGAGCAATGAGGACCTACTGTATAGACAGGGAACGCTACTCAATATTCTGTAATGCAGGGAAAAAGAATGTGAAAAAGAATGGGTATATTTATGTGTATAACTGAATCAGTTTGCTGCACACCTGAAACTAACACACATTGTACAGCAACTATACGTCAATACAATTTTTTAAAAAAGAGGTGAGGATTGAGATAAGAAAGAAGGGGAGGGGAAGAGAAGGAGAGGGGAGGGGAAGACAGGAGGCAGAAAAAGCCGCTGTGAGATTCGGATCAAACGCCTTATCATCTTCGAACCTAAATTTCTTCTTTATACAATGCAGATAGTAGTAACAGCTTCACATGCTGGCACTCAGGATTAAATGCCATGGTATTTGAATCATGCTTAATACAGTCCTAGCATAATTAGTATATTATAAATAATAATTGTAATGCCCTTGTGGAGTTTACATTCTGTTGAGGTGATCAGATCTACCTCAAAGGTGGAAATAAGCAAAGAGAGGCTACTAGCTGCTTAAAGAGCTTCATAGAAAAATTCCACATTCATGCTAATTTTAGAAGCGATTTTTAAAATTACAGTCACAACTGAAGAAAAGGGAAGACAAACCATCTTCATGTTTTCTGATTAACAAGTGAATGTAAGTGCATCTATAGACAGGATGGGTTAAGGAAACAATTGCAAACGTATTAGCCAAGATAGTTTCATAACAAGATACAGAAAAATTACAAGTTAGAAAGGGAGGGGCCTTCACCCTAACAAGGATTAGCAGTTATAATTTTGGTTCCTTCAAGGTAAGTGTTGTTTAGATGTTTTAAACTTTTAGCCTTATCTCACCAGATGTGGGTGAATAAATAATTCATGGCCTTTCCTCCCCATTGCATCTTGGTCCTCCCCCTCCCAGCTTCTTTGGAAGCTCCTGTCTCTGTTCTAGGTTGATCTCTAGCCAGGGCTAACTTAAAAAATGTGAGACTTGTTGTTTTCTATTTTTATAAGAGGTGAGTGAAATTCCACCTGTAAGTGTCCAATGGGACCGTTGTTTAGCAATAATAAGGTGTCATTGAAATTAAGTAAGTAAATTCAGCCAAGTGTTTTTATCTTTGGTATGCTAATGCTAGAGATGGGAACAGAGGGGACTAAACTTTTCCATTCTGTTTGTCCATCTACTCATCCATCTATCCATCCATCCATTCATTCATTTGTTCAACAAACAGGGAATGTATTTCCACTCGACATTTATGGAAATGTCCATCGTATGCTAGGAAATGTACGGGGTGCCAGGCATCCACATATAATTGATTTTTAGGTTCTTCCCTCAAACCCATAACCTTGTAGCTGAATCATTTATTCATTTATTAATATTCAACATGAATATTAATGAGTGCCTACTCTGTACCAGACAGTATAGACATTGGGAATACAGTGCTAAAAAACAGACTCGGGGCCCTCATGGAACTTCTGTTCTAGTGGGAGACATAAAAACCAGCGTAGAAGGTAAGGGCTGTGCTCCCCAACGTGGGCTTATGGCCATAGGAGATGCACAAGATGATTTATGAGAGGTTCAGGAAGAAAATATTTGCATCATTATTTTAATCTCATCTTAATTATGTTTTTGTGTCTATTTAATACTATGCCTAGTATGGTCAGTAGTGCATTTTATCCTAAGTATATATTCAGACTTACTCTACAAAGTCGTACTGATAGGCTGCATGTGTAAAAACATTTGTAGACCCCCCCTCCCCCCCGGTAAAAGCATGAATTTAGGGTTAGGAGGGCTGTGGGTTTGAAGTCTGGTTCGGTCACCTGCTCTCTGTTGGGCAAACCTGAGCTCCTCCTCCTCTGTAAGAGTTGTAAGGATGGAGTTCCCGTCATGGGTCAGTGGTAAATGAATCCTACTAGGAACCATAAGGTTGCAGGTTCGATCCCTGGCCTTGCTCAGTGGGTTAAGGATCCGGCGTTGCCGTGAGCTGTGGTGTAGGTCACAGACGCAGCTTGGATCCCGCATTGCCGTGGCTCTGGCGTAGGCCGATGGCTACATCTCTGATTCGACCCCTAGCCGGGGAACCTCCATGTGCCGCAGGAGTGGCCCAAGAAAAGGCAAAAAGACAAAAAAAAAAAAAAAAAAAAAAAAAAAGTTGTAAGGATCAAGTGCAATCATGTTAGTACAGTGCTTATATATCTCAAATCCTCAAAAAATGGTAACTCGTATTACTATGTTATTGTTCATGTGATAAATATTTCTTTTTGGCCATGCCCAAGGATGCAGAAGTTCTGGGGTCAGGGATCGAACCCATGCGTAGCAGTGACCCAAACCACAGCAGTGACACCAGATCCTTAACCCACTGCACCACCAAGGAAATTCCGTGTGATAAGTGTTAAAATGCAGACATCTTTATAGCAGTAGAGAAATACTGAGAAGGGACTGAGTAAGCAGTCCCCTTACTATCACGAAACTGTTATAAAAAATTATTGGTGAGAATGTAATACTGCTACTTCATGTGCAGTATTTTGAAAACCCTTACATTTTTTATTTACTTGGACCTAGTGGTTTCCCTTCCAGAAATTTATCCTAAGGAAACAATCAGAAATTCTAACAGATTTGTAATAGTGAGAGATAGGAAGAAGAACTAAATGTCTGTTAATAGAATAGTCGGATTAAATTACAGCCACATGATGGAATATTGTGCCCATCTTAATATTTTTAAAGAATACCTGGCATGGGCCTGGAGATTGTCATACTAAGTGAAATAAGCCAGACAGATAAAGACAAATATCATATGACATCACTTACATGTGGAATCTAAAAAAAGATACGGAAGAACTTATTTACAAAACAGGAGTAGACTCACAGATATAGAAAACTAACAATGTCACCAAAGAGGAAGTTGGGGGGAGGGGTTGAAATTAAAATATACGTACTTCTGAATATAAAATAGGTAACAAACAAGGACCTACTGAAGGCCACAGGGAAAACAGAATATTTGGGAAAATATTAATATTTAGTGAAGAAGGTAGGATACAAAATTACAGTTACAGTGTGACCCCAATTATTTTTTTAAAAAAGTGCATAATATATAGTATAGTATGTATATATTGGAAAAGTACTATAAATAAATTCATGAAAATATATTATATTGTTTCTGTTTGGTAAGAACGTGGGGGACATTTATCACCCATTGATTAGACAATCAGAGAGTTATTAACCAAAATAAGTAAAACAAGATGAGGATGAGAGCAGGAGTGGTAATTGGGATAAAGAATTCTGCCTGGGTGACCTGGGAAGGCTTCATAGAGAAGCCCATTCTAACTCTTGAATTGGGCCCAGGCTTTTGCCAAGTGAAGGAGAAAGTCTGGGAAGGAGGTAGAAGGACCCCAAGCCTGGAATGGTTATGAAAGATACATAGCACGTTTAGACAAATCTAATTGTTTCTATGTGACTGAAGGTTAGGGTGGACCTTGGATATTGGGGCAGAAACACTGGTGACGGGCATTTGGCTGGTTGAGAGGAGACTGGCAGACTTTAAGGAGACGATCCGTTACCTTGTCTAAGGTGGGCAGCTTTTGTAGGCAGGGAGGAACCAGGTCAGGTCTACTCCGTGGCAGTGGGAAGGTTAGATCAGCACCACGGGGGATAGGAGGAAGGGAGAAGAGAGAGAAGGCTGTTAAATTCATCTACAATTATTTGTGGAGGGAGTTTTTGCTAAGCCATTTCCTTCCTTTTTTTTTTTTGGTCTTTTGTCTTTTGTTTTTTTAGAACCGAACCCGCCCAATATGGAAGTTCCCAGGCTAGGGGTCCAGTCGGAGCTGTTGCTGCCAGCCTACACCTGAGCCACAGCAATGCCAGATCTGAGCCATGTCTGCGACCTACACCACAGCTCACGGCAATGTCAGATCCTTAACCCACTGAGTAAGGCCAGGGATTGAACCTGCAACCTCATGGTTCCTAGTCAGATTCATTTCTGCCGCGCCACGATGGGAACTCCCATTTCCTTCCTTCCTTCCTTCCTCTCTTTCTTTCATTTACTTAAAAATTTTTTTTTGGCTACACCCATGGCATGAGGAAGTTACCGGGCAAGGAATCAAACCTGTGCCGTAGCAGCGACCTGAGCCATAGCAATGACAACATCCTTAACCCACTGAGCCATCAGGGAACTCCAGCAGAGCCATGTTCAATCCTAATGTTGATATGCCTTAAAATTACTACGTTAGCTTAGAGTCTATGACATTCGAGAACTCGGTCAGTTGGAGTTAGATGTATGAGGCCTTTATGCTCACCGAAATAGGACATATTTTACTGATCTCAGCAGCAAGGTGAGGATCCCGGTGAGGAGGAATGTAGTCTCACTACAGAGGTGTTTCCGATATTAACTAAATTAATGTTGTTAAGTGACATTCAAAGGATTGGCTCTAGAAGCTGCATTCATTCATGCTATGCTCTACTTCAAAATTATGCCTGAAAAACCAGAATCTGAGATAGATGCTTACTTGTTTATTTAGTTTTTTAATTTTTAAACTTTTATTGAAGTGTAGTTGATTTACAGTGTTGTGTTAGTTTCAGGTGTACAGCAAAGTGATTCAGTTTTATATATTTCCTGTTTTCAGTTTATTTTCTCCTATAGGTTATTATAAGTTATTGAATATAGTTCCCTGTGTTATACAGCAGGTCCTTGTTGGTTATCTATTTTATATATATTGGTGTATAGACGTTAATTGCAAACTCCTAATTGATTCCTCCCTCTCTTTCCCCCTATGGTAACCATAAGTTTGTTTTCTGTCTGAGTCTATGTCTGTTATGTAAATAAGTTCATTTGTATCATTTTTATTTCTTGTATAAGTAGTATTGTATGATATTTGTCTTTGTCTGACTTACTTCACTTAATATGATAATCTTTAGCTCCATCTGTGTTGCTACAAATGACATTTCATTTTTTATGGCTGAGTAATATTCCATTGTATATATGTACCACATCTTCTTTTTCCATTCATCTATTGATGGACATTTAGGTTTTGCCATGTCTTGGCTATTGTGAATAGTGTGCAGGGGCGCATTTATCTTTTCAAATTAGAATTTTCTCCAGATATATGCCCAGGAGTGGGATTATGGGATCATATGATCATTCTATTTTTAGTTTTTTAAGGAACCTCCATAATAGCAATCCACAAAAAGTCTACAAATAATAAGTGCTGGAGGGGGTGTGGAGAAAAAGGAGCCCTCCTATACTGTGGGTGGCAGTGTAGTTTGGTGTGGCCACTATGGAGCGATGCTTATTTGGACTCCATTATTTTGACCCTGCTATTGATGTACTTTTACTGAACAAAGCCTCCCCCATTGGATTGTTCCTCAGGTTTTGACCTTTGTGGTGACTTCCTGTAGTGAACAGATATGCTGTTACTGAGTGACTTATTTGCTTTTCTCTTGGTCCCAGTCGATCTTGTTGCTCGTGTTGATCTATTTGGAAGAGCCAAGTCAAACTGGCACACCCCTAACAAGCGCACGGTGCCAGCAGCACATATAGGCTACTCAACATTCTCTTTCTGCTTCATTCCCTCTTGCAATCTTTCTTTCCTGCCATTTGCTCACTTCCTTATTTGTTTTTCTTGTTTTGACATCAGGTAAGAAATAAATCCAGAACTTCGGTTGGAAGTTAAAGTCATTCTCTAAGCTCTAGACCTTTGGTAAACTGTAAAGATTGATTACAGGAAAAGCTAAAGGACTAGCCTTTCACTTATGATCCTGCCATGGTATAGGAGAAGCTCCTCAGCGACTGGGAAGTATGTTCCAGAACACCCACAGCGTCAAAGGCAAGACGGCTCTTCTCCTGTTAGGGCTTATGGTTATATGTGATACATCCATGGTTTCTGGATATTAATGCTCCTGGAGATGGTGGGCAGGCTGTGATGGGTCATAGCAGGAGCAGCTGTGTGTTTCCTAAACCAGGTCGTCGTCGCTGGGGCCGGGGGTGCAGTCAAAGTCAGCCAGTTCCAGAGACTGATGGGACTTGGTACAGCAGGTGAGGATGGGGTGAGATTGTGGAAGGAAACCAACGGGAGGACGAGCATGTTAATAAAAAGCAGCCATCTGTCCATCCATCCACCCATTCACTTATCCTGCAGGTAATTCTTGAGCATTTACACTGTGAGATTCTGGTGAAGTGCTGGTATGTATGGCTTAATGAACATCAGTCTTTGGAGGGAGGGAGCCCTTAAAGACTTAATGACACATCTGATGTATCCCTTACCACTGAGTGATGCTCTGAAGGAGAAGCATAGGTTGTCTGAGAGGAGAGCTGGAAGACAGCCATGTGGTCAGGTGGGAATTTCACTTGGTCAGGTCCTTCAGAAAAGCAGGCAAAGGGAAAAACGGATTGGGAAGACTTTTTATTTATTTTGCTTTTTTTTAGGGCCGCGCCTGTGGCATATGGAAGCTCCCTGGCTAGGGACTGAATTGGAGCTACAGCTGCCGACCTATGCCACAGCCACTGCAACGTGGGATCCAAGCCGCATCTGTGACCTACACCAAAGCCAGATCCTTAACTCACCAAGCAAGGCCAGGGATATCAATCTGCATCCTCATGGATGCCATCAGGCTCATTACCACTGAGCCACAGCAGGAACTTCCAGTTTGGGGAGACTTTTAAATTGCAAATATGAGAAGAGTGAGAGGATTGCTGTTAAGGCGAACACACTGCTGATTAGTTGATTCTCTTCTTGGCCTCTGACTCCTGCTTTGATCTTCCCCCGCTGCCTCCTGCTGAGCTCTTCATTAGGGCCAATGTGACGTGTGGCTTGGGGAGGAGAGAGGGTGAGACTAGGGTTCTATCTTTAGTAAGGGAGGGCATCCTAAACAGAAGTATCCCCACTTTAGCCTGTCCTCCAGAGCATGCTGAGGACACCTTTATACTCTTCATGGCAAGTAGTGAGAGCTGGGAGTTCCCTGGTGGCTCAGGAGGTTAAGGATCCAGCATTGTCACTGCCGTGGCTCTGGTTACAGCTGTGGCTCTGAGGTCAGTCCAGTCTCTGGCCCAGGAACTTCTCCATGCCACAGGGGCTGAGGGTGGGGGGCGGCGTAGTGAGAGTTACTAAGCACTGCAGTTTAGGATTGGAAATCTGCATTTAACCTGAGAAAGAAGCATTAATTCTCAAAACTCAGTTGTGGCTCTTGCTTGGTCGCCTTCCAAGGATTCTGATAGAGAGTTTTAAAAATTATTTGATTTCTTTCGAACACGAAACCTGGAGAGATTATGTGTTGCTAACGTTTCCCACTGAGTTCTCATGTTTTACAAAATGAGTCCTTGGGGAGACTTGCCACTGTTAGGAGTATGCATGCTGGACATTACGGCTTCCTTCTAACAGAAGAAATGCAACCTGAAATGATGAAGCAGCATCATTTTTATTGAGTTTACTTGGGCAAAGCTTAGGGTCACCTTGGAAGAGAAAGTAGGGATTTAGTGCAGCACAGACGTGTCTTCTCTCTTTGGCTTGTCCTTTGTTAATGTGAGATCTTTTTTTTTTTTTTTTTTTTTCCTTTTTCTTTTTTAAGGGCTGCACCCATGGCATATGGAGGCTCTCAGGCTAGGGGTCCAGTTGGAGCTACTACAGCTGCTGGCCTACACCACAGCTCTAGCAACACCAGATCCGAGCTGCATCTGTAACCTACACCAGAGCTCATGGCAACACTGGATCCTTAACCCACTGAGTGAGGCCAGGGATTGAACCTGCATCTTCATGGTCCTAAACGGGTTCGTTTACCACTGAGCCAGGGAGGGACCTCCTGGAGATCTTTTTAATAGCTAATGAAAACATGTAAAACCATTGAATTCTTGTTTTAATTCCTGAAGATACTATTTTGACTATAATGTTGTATAATTCCATTCATTTTCACAGGGAACTTCCTGTTCCAAACATAGTCAAAACCTTCTTGCTGCACAATTAATGCATTCTAAGTATCGCTGGAAACTCAGTGAGTCTTCTTTCCACTTCTGCCAGCTCATGCACAGTGAGGTTCAAGTTCAGGGTTTCCTGCTGTCTCTGCAGCCAGAATTTACATGGTATTGAGTTTCTTAAGTCTGAAGATTAGGATGTGAAAATTGAGAACACAGTAAATTGGACTCTTGAAACAGGCTTTCAACTGCCTTTGACTTAATTAACGAATTGATTTTACTATCACAATGATAGTGGCTTTTCCTTTAAAATTAGAACATGGCAAACGCAGCTATGGTTCCTTTTGTCAGCCGCCTCTCTTCCTGACCCTCTCCCCACATCCTCCAGAGGTAATTCTTAAATAAATTTGGTAATTATCCTCTAGACCATTAAAAATACTTTTTGCATTCATGCTTAAACCTATGGAAAATCTGTAATTTGTTTAACAAATTTTAAAACCATGTATTTTAAAACCATAAATGGTGTCATACTGTTAGTTTTGTTCTCTAATGTACTTTATTGGAAAAACAGTCTGTTTTTGAGGTCTATCTATGCTGCTCTAAATAGATTTAGTCTGGGTCTTTTAGCCGTTTTCAAGCTTTCCGTGTTATGGATGTGCTACTGTTGCCCATTTCCTGTTCTGACGGACACTACGAACCATGAACATTCATGGCAAATTACAAGTTAAATTGATGTTCAAGGGGCATATGCCAAAGTGCCTCCCGCAGTGGCAGGGACATTTTTTATGCCCATTCATTAAACATACTTTAAACTTAATTTGGAAATTATATAGCACAGAAAAGCAATCACTGCTTCCAGATCTACTACCAGTTGTTTGCTATTTGGCAAAAGAATTTCCTTTTTTAGCCCTTAATTGCCTTGTTTTCCGATGAGGGGATAAGAACACTTCCTACTGGTAGGGCTGTTGTGAAGACTGAATGGGAATAGTTTCTGGTTTCGTGAATATTAGTTATGATCATATATAATGCATATCTAATATATGAGCATCTATGAGATGCATATCTAATACACAGTAGAATTACATCAAGATTAGTACTTGAAGCAAACCCTTGAAAGGTTTGGCATCTTTTCTAACTTCAGCCCTTCCCCCTCCCCGCAAAGATGACTCAGTTTCTTTTAGCAGAGCCGTAGGATCAAGAACATTTGGGAATGCTGTATTCTTTTCAATAAAGACATTGCAATGGAGGGTGTTTAAGTGATACCCAGGAGAAAAGGGATGAGAGAACAACGTGAAAATAAGAGGGCAGCTTTTTTCACAAAACTTGATTTAATGCAGAAATGTCTTCTTCCAAAAATTCTTCCCACAACACAGATACAGACACCAGTTTATTTCCTGAATCCCACACCTGGTCGCACGGTCCCCTGAAGGCGCTGGTGCGGCCGTGGAAACCAAAAGCAGGTGTAGGAATAAGGAAAAGCAGGAGGGCCAGGAAAGTCCTTCAAAGTGGAGCAAAGAACTGAGGCGTCGTCGAAATTGGCGAGACTTAGCATAGATGCTGTAAAGTAGGGAGGAACGTGTGCTTGGGGGGAGGACGTTGGAGGGGAGGAGGGAGAAGTTGGGAGGAGGGGGAGAAGTTGGGAGGAGGGGGGAGAAGTTGGGGAGGAGGGGGGAGAAGTTGGGGAGGAGGGGGGAGAAGTTGGGAGGAGGGGGAGAAGTTGGGAGGAGGGGGAGAAGTTGGGGAGGGGGGGGAGAAGTTGGGGAGGAGGGGGAGAAGTTGGGGAGGAGGGGGGAGAAGTTGGGGAGGAGGGGGGAGAAGTTGGGAGGAGGGGGAGAAGTTGGGAGGAGGGGGAGAAGTTGGGGAGGGGGGGAGAAGTTGGGGAGGAGGGGGAGAAGTTGGGGAGGAGGGGGGAGAAGTTGGGGAGGAGAGGGGAGAAGTTGGGGAGGAGGGGGAGAAGTTGGGAGGAGGGGGGAGAAGTTGGGGAGGAGGGGGAGAAGTTGGGGAGGAGGGGGGAGAAGTTGGGAGGAGGGGGAGAAGTTGGGAGGAGGGGGAGAAGTTGGGAGGAGGGGGAGAAGTTGGGGAGGAGGGGGAGAAGTTGGGGAGGAGGGGGGAGAAGTTGGGGAGGAGGGGGGAGAAGTTGGGAGGAGGGGGAGAAGTTGGGAGGAGGGGGAGAAGTTGGGGAGGGGGGGAGAAGTTGGGGAGGAGGGGGAGAAGTTGGGAGGAGGGGGGAGAAGTTGGGAGGAGAGGGGAGAAGTTGGGGAGGAGGGGGGAGAAGTTGGGGAGGAGAGGGGAGAAGTTGGGGAGGAGGGGGAGAAGTTGGGAGGAGGGGGGAGAAGTTGGGAGGAGGAGGGAGAAGTTGGGGAGGAGGGGGGAGAAGTTGGGGAGGAGGGGGGAGAAGTTGGGGAGGAGGGGGGAGAAGTTGGGAGGAGAGGGGAGAAGTTGGGGAGGAGAGGGGAGAAGTTGGGGAGGAGGAGGGAGAAGTTGGGGAGGAGGAGGGAGAAGTTGGGGAGGAGGGGGGAGAAGTTGGGGAGGAGGAGGGAGAAGTTGGGGAGGAGGAGGAAGAAGTTGGGGAGGAGGGGGGAGAAGTTGGGGAGGAGGGGGGAGAAGTTGGGGAGGAGGGGGGAGTTGGGGAAGAGGGAGAAGCTGGGGAGGAGAGGAGGGAGTCTTAGAAGGGCTTGCTCTCTGGGCTGCACTGGAGGCTTGAAGAGGGGGAGAGAGAGAGAGAGAGACAAGGGAGGCAGTCCACAATGAAAGCGCCTCGGGGACCCTGGGGACACCGTTGTGCCTGGTGGGATGGAACAATGCTGGAACAAAGCGGGAAGGGTGATGAGATGGAAAGATAGGAATGGAGTTAGGTGCTTTTGTGTGTCAGAGGTAGGCAGTGATTTTCTTCTCATTTTTTTTTTTCCCGTCTATGGGAAAATAAGACAACTGAATACCGTAGAAGCAAGACTGGCTCAAGACATTGTCCCCAGGTCAGATAATTGGGCACACTGCATGCCAAATTAGGAATAAGCTTATCTCTTCTTTTTGCCTTTGAGCTTCAGCACGATCCTTTATTCTGAAAAGCCTATGAGCCACCCTGTGAGGCAATTTCAATCATTATCATAATATCAGTAGCCGAATCAAATCATGTGTAGTTGGCTTTCGAAAATTAATGTAAAATTGCCTCATGGGTTGGCTGAGAGAGACCCAGTAACTGAGAGTGTCCTCACGTGAGGGTAAATGGGTGGGTCTTTAATCTTACCATTTTGAGTAGGGTAAAATGCATTTTTTTGAGGTGAAGATTGTTTAATATGTACAGAAAAGTTGAAGAATTCCTCCCCCACTTTTACTAACTTCAAGGGGCCTTAATTAAAAGCGCAAACCTGTGAACTCTCTGCTCTCGTACACATTCAAATCCCTGTGCTGCTGGGTTGTGTCTCTGTCCTTAAGTTCTCCATAAAGCTATCACCTGGCAGGGTTTCTGATTTTTGTCTATTCTTGTCCTTACTCCTTTTTTTTTAATGTAGGGGGGATATTTACTCTGATCATGAAATTAGTACACAGTCACTGTAAAGGATTTGGAAAATAGAAAAACATAAAATAGAGAAGAGAATAAAATATAGCCCTATAACTAAAAGATTAGTGCAGTTAAACATTTCTTCCCAGTATTTTTCTTTTTTAAAAAATTATATTTAATTGTACATATGATGCATAAGTAGGAATCCCTGTTGTGGCTCAGTGGAAATGAACCCAACTGGTATCCATAAGGACTTGGGTTTAATTTCTGGCCCCGCTTAGTGGGTTGAGGCTCCAGTGTTGCTGTGAGCTGTGGTGTAGGTCGCAGACATGGCTTGGATCCCACGTGGCTGTGGCTGTGGCCGGCAGCTGCAACTCTGATTTGACCCCTAGCCTGGGAACCTCCATGTGCTGCCTGTGTGGCCCTAAAAGGACAAAAAACAAAACCAGACCATTCCCCTTCCCCGCTCCAGTGCTGTGGACAGCCCCAGAGGTGAGGACAGATATTAAGGCGATGTGTGTTCCTTCAGACTTTTTTCTTTTTTTTCTCTACATATATTTATAGCAAAGAAGTAGTGCTTTCGCTTGGTGTGTTTTTCCACTATAGGTATTAATAAAGATATTGAGTATAGTTCTCTCTTTTTAGGGCTGCACTCTTGGCATGTGGAGGTTCCCAGGCTCGGGGTTGAAATGGAGCTGTAGCTGCTGGCCTACACCACATCCACAACAACACAGGATCCAAGCCACGTCTGTGACCTACACCACAGCTCACTCTGGATCTTCAACCCACTGATTGAGGCCAGGGATTTTTTTTTTTTTTTTTTGTCTTTTTGCCATTTCTTGGGCCACTCCTGCAGCATATGGAGGTTCCTAGGCTAGGGGTCGAACTGGAGCTGTAGTCACCAGCCTATGCCAGAGCCACAGCAATGTGGGATCGGAGCCATGTCTGCAACCTACACCACAGCTCATGGCAACGCCAGTTCCTTAACCCACTGAGCAAGGCCAAGGATCAAACCTGCAACCTCATGGTTCCTAGTCGGATTTGTTAACCACTGAGACATGACGGGAATTCCGAGGCCAGGGATTGAACCTGCGTCCTCATGGACATTAGAGAGGTTCCTACTGAGGCACAACGGGAACTCCAGACTTTGGCTGTTTGAAGGATGTGAGTTGTTCCTGTTTCAATACCTCTTGCCTATTGAATTTCTATTTAACCATCACTTCTTTAGGGAAATCTTTCCCTCTCACTGCCCTAATTTTTTTTTTTCTTTTTTTGTCTTTTGTTCTTTTAGGGCCACACTGGCGGCATATGGAGGTTCCCAGGCTAGGGGTCTAATTGGAGCTACAGCCGCTGGTCTACACCACAGCCAGAGCAATGCCAGATCCAACCTGCGTCTGTGACCTACACCACAGCTCCCAGCAAGGCAGGAACCTTAACCCACTGAGCAAGGCCAGGGATCAAACCCGCAACCTCATGATTCCTAGTCGGATTTGTTTCTGCTGTGCCTAGATGGGAACTCCTCACTGCCCTAATTTTAAGTCAGTTTCCTTTGTTGCCTGCTTCTTTCTTTGCTTGCACTTATTTCAGTTTATAATTATACAATCATCAGCATGGTTGTTTGATAAGTGCTCTTTTTCTTATCAGACTGTAAGCTCAGTGCCTGACCCAAAATATGCTTTCAGTAAACATTTAATAATGTATAATCTCGAGTCTGTTGGACATTGAAGGGTACTTTAGACCCTAGCAACTGTCTTCTAAACTCAGTAACCAGGAGTCTTCTTCCTGTAGGCCCTGTTCCAGTAGTAGATGTATTAATATCTTAACACATAATTTCTTTTGCCCATGAACATTTGAAGATGCTAATGCTTTTGCTGGGGTTCTGCGTTACATTGTAACCTCCTCAAATAAAAGCCCATTTCTGGACTGTCTCAGGAGCTCTTTTTTTTTTTGGCTGCACCCGTGACATGTGGAAGTTCTGGTGCCAGGGATCATACCCAAACCACAGCAGTGACAATACCGAGTTTAACCTCAGGACCATCAGAGAACTCCCCAGGGGCTCTTAATATTATGTCCAATGGACACAGTATTTTTTCATAAGAAAGAAATATAAAGTTATGGTATGACTATGTCATGTCCTAAAAAATCATGTTAAGTCAATGAAAGAAATAATCATAGCCCTCGAGAAACTTATCTCCCTAAGGACTTTTATAAGACAGTGTGCCTGCCATATGTACTAGAGTTCAAACCTCTTGTAAGTGACCTAGGTCCCCACGTGGTGTATTTTGGAAAATATTGCTGAGTGAGTGGTTAGGGTGGAGAAGTTTCTCCTGGATATTGAGTGAGGCCAAACAGGATGTGGTTCCCTTATTAGAATCAGTTCCGTGTTTTATGCTCTCTCCCCAGGAGTACATACCTACCCTCTTCTGGGATGTGTTGTGATTGGCAAACACGGGCTGTTACTAAGTACACTGAAGGTTTTGTTTGGCATTTTGTGAATTGACCCACGCTGGTCATGACAACGGTTGCTGTCAAGTTCAGGACTTTAAGATGACTTCTACATGCATGAGTATTTCCAAACCATCCAGAATATTCGCTGGCAGTTCAGCAGCTGGGCCGTCATAAACAGGTTTTACTGGCGTGTCCCCTGAGGACACTAGATATTCCAGCGAAACACTCCTTTGTGTGACCTCTTTCATATTCCTTCAGAAATGAATGGCTTTCTTGTATGTCTTTCACTGAGACCACAGGCCCTGGAAATTTCATTTGGGTGTGTGTCCAAACTCAGGAATAATGCTTGAAGGAAGCAGGTGTTATGGCCTGAGCAGGACAGAAACAGAGGTTGCAGAACTGAGACCCGCAGCCCAAACCTATCAAATCTGCCCTGCAGATGTGTTTATTGGGATCATATGATGTTTTCTTCTCTTCTCTCTCTCTCTTTTTTTTTTTTGGCTGCACCCACAGCGTACAGAAGTTCCCTGGCTAGGGATTGAACCTGTGCCATAGCAGTAACCAGAGCCACAGCACTGACAATACCAGATCCTTAACCCTCTGGGCTACCAGGGAACTCCGTGTGGTGTTTTTTTTTTTTTTTTTTTTAATATTTCAATTAGTTACCAAGCTGCAAAAACTGGGAGTTCTTACTTCAAAAAGTCTGGATAGATGACTTTTCTTCAAAAATGAAAAAAAAAAAAAAAAAAAAAAAAAAATAAAAAAAAAAAAAAAAAAAGGAGTTCCCGTCGTGGCGCAGTGGTTAACGAATCCGACTAGGAACCATGAGGTTGCGGGTTCGGTCCCTGCCCTTGCTCAGTGGGTTAACGATCTGGCGTTGCCGTGAGCTGTGGTGTAGGTTGCAGACTCGGCTCGGATCCCACGTTGCTGTGGCTCTGGCGTAGGCCAGTGGCTACAGCTCCGATTCAACCCCTAGCCTGGGAACCTCCATATGCCGCGGGAGCGGCCCAAAGAAATTAGCAAAAAGACAAAAAAAAAAAAAAAAAAAAAAAAAAAAAAAAAAAAAAAAACAAAAATGAATGTAATGAGGCCACCCTGGGCTTCATATTTCTGCACTGGCAGCCATCAGTGGAGCTGAGAGCTCTTCCCTTCTGGATGGAGCAAGGACTCCAGGCACCACCACTATCTCTGGCCACAGGTATTCATCTGAGTCACCTGTAAGACCCCAAGATCAGCTATGAGATGGAGAATAAATGGCAGGGTGAATAATCATGAAGGCAATAGCCCTTCATACCTAAGTCATGTGATCCCTTTGATAAACACATGCAACACGTTATGCAGCAGCACTAAGATGAATTGAAAACTTCTGTAGTCTGGGAACAGAGGAGCAATGCAAACTGCCTCCTGGTTAGCCACCTCTTCTGGTGGGTGGTTGTCAGCTCTCTCTTTTATGGTCAGAGGTCAGATGGCATTGGAGTTGGGTGGACAGAACCTCTGGAAAGTGGCAAAGGCCAACTCCTGAATGCAAACTACCACCCCGTGGGAGCCCATCATTCGTTCCCGGGCTGCCTCCTGCCTCCCTTAACATTTCGAGAATGGGAATGCAATGACCTGAACAGAACCACTTCTCCGGGCAGCTTTTCTAACACATTTGCATTGTGAAGGATGCTCCTTACCTCATCTTGCTTTGCACAGCTGCATGGAAAAGATTGTTTAACTCTCTTCTGTATATTTTGTCTTGGGGGGACCCTATCAGGAAACTTACGATCGCCTCTTGGAAGTCCCGGTCACTCGGGAGCAATTAAACCACTATCGAAATGTGGCCGAGACCGCCCGGAGTGAACTTGCGGCAACTCTGGTCAAATTTGAATCTGCTCAGGCCGAGGTAAGAGGATGCATCTTCATAACCAACACGGGCTCTGCTAGCTTCCCGTGGAGCCAGGCAGAGCCGCGAGGGATTAGAAATAGGACACGGGGACACAGATTTAAACTTTCTGGCAGAGTTTATACCTGTTCTCTTATAGGGCCCTGCCTCTGGGTCATAGAGAATTCCTGAAAGGTGATGTATTTGCTGTGCTGCAGAGCAAGGGGACCTGGGCTGGATTCTGGATCTCAGGGGGCTTCCACACCCTTGAGAGCTCGAGGGAACACCTGGGGACTTTGGGTTTGGGCTGCATGGCCCTTGTAGGACTGTTAGCATGTCTAGGAGTGGCTTCCTTTAATGTGGGTTGCTTGCAGTCTGAATCTGGGGATGGAATTCTGACTCCCTTTCTGTGGGAGTGCTGATTGGCTGGGGGAGATTCGAGGAAGATGACTGGGTCCCCTCTACCCTCTGGGCTGGATCAGGTCTGTGGTGGGGTTTCTGGGAGATTCTCTTCACACTCACTGTGTTGATAGCCTAGTGGCCCCGAGGAATCCGAGGCTCGCCCATGAGGGAAGTAGTGGTCTCAGTAAATGCCAGGATGCCACTGAAAGATGAGTGGATAACATGTGTGTGTGAATACACGGATGCATGCATAGTCACAGTTCCAAAGAAGTACATGAGTTCATAAAGTTTTCTTTTCTTTTTTTCTTTTTAGGCCCGCACAGGCAGCACATGGAAGTTTCCAGGCTAGGTGTCAAATTGGAGCTGCAGCTGCCAGCCACGGCCACGGCCACAGCCACAGCCACAGCAACATGGGATCTGAGCCTCGTCTGCAACCTACACCTTAGCTCGCGGCAACCCCGGATCCCTGGCCCATTAAGCGAGGCCAGATATTGAACCTGCATCCTCATGGATACTAGTTGGATGCCTTTCCGCTGTTCCACAACGGGAACTCCCATAAAGTCTTCTAATGGAGTGGACCTGATATTTTTTAAAAGTTTTTAAAAGTTTAATTTTCATTAGAGCATGTAGTTCATTTACAGTGTTGTGTCAATTTCTGCTATACAGCACAGTGACCCAGTCATACATACATGTATCTATAGATCTATATACATACACGTTCTTTTCCTCATTCCCATCCTCCATCACCGTCTACCCCAAGAGATTGGATATGGTTCCTTGTGCCGCACGGTAGGACCTCCTTGCTTACCTGTTCTAAATGTAATAGTTTGCATCTGCCAACCCCAAACTCCCCATCCATCCCACTTCCTCCCTCGTCCTGGGCAACCACAAGTCTGCTCTCTATGTTTGTGTGTCTGTCTCTGTTTTGTTGCTATCTTAATAAGGTACACACATCAGAATTTTGATGCCACAGAATTCATAGAAGTTAAAGTTTTTCCTTTGTATAAATTCTATAATAGTTTTCCTTTTCTCCTATGTTTTCCCCAGAAATTCAAACATTACTTTATCACCCACACTAAGGGTCTAGGAGGCAGGGGGGAGAAATACAGTGATATATCGAATAGTCTATATTTACTTGGGAAACAGTCATGGCTATGAAATTATGGACAGCTTACCTTATAAGTTCCTTGTTTCATTGCCAGCAGCAATAGCAGTGATGCAGATTTAGAAAATGAGTTCCTATTGCAAATAATTTATTTCTTTTTGCAGAATATACCACACATGTCTCTTGAGTGAGACTGAATCACCACAAGACATAGCTCAACTGTTTTTTGAAAAAGACAGAATATGAAGTCCACTATTTAGGCATAATTCTCTATCTGGTAATACAGAAACAAATATGAAAAAAAGAGGCGTTCCCGTCGTGGCCCAGTGGAAGCAAATCTGCGGACACAGTGGAAGCAAATCTGCGGACACAGGCGTTCCCGTCGTGGCCCAGTGGAAGCAAATCTGTCCTCTCTCCATGGGTTAAGGATCCGGTGTTTCTGTGGTGTAGGTTGCAGATGCAGCTCAGATTTCACATGGCTGTGGCTGTGGCATGGGCTGGCAGCTGCAGCTCCAATTTGACCCTTAGCCTGGGAACCTCCATATGCTGCAGGTGCGGCCCTAAAAAGACAAAAAAAGAAAGAAAAAAAGTAAAGTTAGATTAAATGATGAATAAAATATTGAAATTAAATTTTTTAATTTTTTGTCTTTTTTTAATCTTTAGGCCCACACCCGCGGCATATGGAGGTTCCCAGGCTAAGGGTCTAATAGAAGCTGTAGCCGCCAGCCTACACCACAGCCACAGCAACGCCAGATCCTTAACCCACTGAGTGGGGCCAGGGATCAAACCCGCAACCTCATGGTTCCTAGTCGGATTCGTTTCTGCTGCACCACGATGGGAACTCCCAAGATTGAAATTTCAAAACTATGGTTTTGGGTGTTTTTTTTTTTTTTTTTAAAGAAAGTTCAAACTCGCACCAATGAAACCTTTTTCCTCTTTTTACCTCTTTTCCGTATTAGCTTCGAGACCTGCAATCCAAGATGCGTTCTAAAGAAGTTTCCTGTCAAGAGTTGAAAGCCGAAATGGAGAACTACAAAGAAAGCAATGCCAGAAAAGCATCTCTTCTCACCTCTCTGAGAGACAGAGTTCAGGAGCTAGAAGAGGAATCAGTGGTACTCTCCACTTCTAAAATTAGAACGGAAATCGCAGCTCACTCTGCAGTCAAGGAGAACCAGGAGTTAAAGAAGAACTTTGTAGAACTGGATGAGAAATTACAGTAAGGACTTTTTTTTTTTTTTTTTTGGTCTTTTTGCCATTTCTAGGGCCACACTCGCGGCATATGGAGGTTCCCAGGCTAGGGGTCGAATTGGAGCTGTAGCCACCAGCCTACGCCACAGCCATAGCAACTCGGGGTCCGAGCCAAGTCCCGTGAACTACACCACAGCTCATGGCAACACCGATCCTTAACCCACATGAGCGAGGCCCAGGGATCGAACCCGCAACCTCATGGTTCCTAGTCGGATTGGTTAACCACTGAGCCACGACGGGAACTCCAGGACATTTCAGAGTATTTCTCAGAGGAGTCAGTGTTAAATCGCTAACTTCTGGTAGCAGGATATGCCTTTGAAGGGACTGGCCTTTTGCATTTCTGGGCCCTGAAACCCAATTTGAAACAAAAAAAAAATCATTGACCTCACATGTCTTCAGAATCTTGAAAATTTTTCCCCAAATTTTCAAGTTCATTTCCTTTTTTTTTTTTTTTTTTTGCTTTTTTAGGGCCATACTCGTGGCATATGGAGGCTCCTGGTGAGGGGTCCAGTTGGAGCTACAGTGGCTGGCCTACACCACAGCCACAGCAACATGGGATCCAAGCCATGTCTGCGACCTACACGACAGCTCATGGCAATGCCAGATCCCTGACCTACTGAGTGAGGCCAGGGATTGAACCTGCATCCTCATGGATACTAGTCGGGTTTGTTTCCACTGCGCCACGAAGGGAACTCCCTCAAGCTCATTTCTAAATGTCACCAATGAGAGTATTGTACATCAACTGTAATGAAAAAATAAAAATCTTAAAAAAAATAAATGTCACTGAAAATCGTAACAAATGTAGGATTGTCCTAAGCAGGTTTATTCCCTATTAATAAGGGTTGAAAATTCATATATAATCATATAATATAATATGATATGATATGATATGATATGATATGATATGATATAATATAATATAATATAATATGAAATAATATAATATAATATAATATAATATAATATAATATAATATAATAGAGATTTCCTCTAAGTAGAGGCGGTAGAAGAGTGCACAGAGAGAGCTGTTTATTCACAAGCTAGTTCTAAAAATACCCTGGAAGCCCAGACCGCCCCAGACCACCCTAAACGCTCCTCATTAGGTTTTATTGTCAGTTTATGCAGAGACTCCATGAAATCTAGGGTTTCTACACTTAGTTCTGGCAAAAGGTGACTACTGGGAGAAAATCGGGAGCTGGCTGTTCTTAAAATATACTTTAAAGATTCCATCGATAATACCTTAAATGACTTTACTAATAGACGATTTGATACTTACTTTACTTATTTCATCTTAAAAAAACCAAAGCAAATCCCCAACGCTTCCAGCTCCTGTCCTCTTTCTCCCCTTCCTTTCTCGGCAAAACTCCTTCAACACGGTTGCATATGCTCCCCGGCTCCAGTTCCTTTCCTCCCTCGGATCTCCTCCACTGAAGCCATCCGTTAAGATGACCAGTGACTGCACATTGCATTTAACTCATCTGTCTTGTCTTACTTGACCTCTAGCACATCAGTCGCCGTAGGTCTTTCTCCCTGAACCACTTTCTCCTTTTAGCTCCCAGGACGCCGCGCTTTTGACCTTACCTTTCCCAGCTGAAATGTCATCGTCTCTGGTTTTATCCTCCTCATCTCCTTGGCTTCCCAGTGTTGGAGTGCCCAGAGCTCCGTCCTTGACTTTCTCCTTGGTTCTATCTAAATTCGCTCTCTTGGAGTTCCCTTCGTGGCTCAGTGGTAGTGAACTTGACTAGCATCCATGAGGATGCAGGTTCGATCCCTGGCCTCACTCAGTGGGTTAAGGATCAGGCGTTGCCATGAGCTGTGGCGTAGGTCACAGATGGGGCTTGGATCTGGTGTTGCTACAGCTGTGGTGTAGGCTGGCGGCTGCCACTCCGATGTGACCCCTAGCCTAGGAACTTCTATATGCTGTGGGTGCGGCCCTAAAAAGCAAAAACAAACAAACAAACAAAAAGAAATTCACTCTCTTGATGCTCTCAGTCACTCTCACGCCTTAAAGTATGTGATATTAATGCTCGTGACTCCCACATTTCTAGGTCTGGCCTGGATCCCTTCCCAGAACTCAAGACCTATGTGTCTTACAGCTTACTGGGAATCTCCAGGTGGATGGCCAACAGGCATCTCAAACTTAGCATGTCCAAAGTAGCTCCTGGGGTTTCCACAAAAGCCTCCTGAGCTTTTCTTCACCTCATTGAATGAACATCCCATGCTTCTGGCTGATCATCTCGAAAATCTTGGGTCTTCCTTGGTTCTCTTTCTCTGAGCCTTCAGTAAATCCCATCATCTGTCTCTACTGTCGCAATAAGTCTAAATTTTGACGACTTCCCTTTGCCACCCTCATTGCCACTAACTGGTCTTGGCAGCCGTCTTCTCTCACCTGGATTCTTGCAATAGCCTCGTAAGTGGTTTTCCTGCTCTGTCTGTGCCCCTGCAGCCAGAGGGATTCCATTAAAACAAAGTATGTAGATCACATAAGTCCTTTGCTCAGAGTCTTCCAGTACCTTCCCTTCTTACTCAGGGTAAAGACAGAGTGTTTTCTATGACCGGAAAGGCTCATTCTGACCTGGATTTGCCTCCTTTCTCTTCATTATTCTTCTTGTTCCAGCCCTGTGGCTTCTTTGCTCAAATGAACATACCAGGTATGATCCTACCTCAGGACTTTTGCACCTTCAGAGCCTTTGTCTGAAAAACCTCTTCCCAGATATCACTCTTCTCTTCTTCCTTCAGGTCCTCTCTCAGAAGTCACCTTCTCAGGGAGGGCTTCCATGCATGACTCCATCTAAACTTTTACCTTTTCCCCCAAATATTTCTTTTCTTGTCTTTTTAGGGCCACACCTATCATAGGGAAGTTCCCAGGCTAGGGGTTGAATCAGAGCTGCAGCCCACACTACAGCCACAGCAACTCCAGATGTGAGCTGTGTCTGCGACCTACCCCACAGCTCATGGCAACACTGGGAGGGACCAGGGATCGAACCCTTGCCCTCATGGATACTAGTCAGGTTCATTATCGACTAGCAACCAACCACAACAGAAACTGCCCCCCCCAAATATTTCTTACTCTCTTTTCTGTTTAACTTTTTCTCTCCAGCCATTTTTAAATATACTATATACATTGTACGTACATTCATTGTTTGATTATTGTCCATCTTCTCAATTAGACTGTAACCCAATGAAGGCAAGCGTGTTTATCTGTTTACTACTATATTTTTAACCCTTTTAATAGAGCCTGATGCATAGTAAGTGCCCAGTAAATATTTATTAAACAAATGAGTAATAGAAATGACATATACTCATTGTAAGAAAGCTTTAAACAATATAGTAAAGTGCCAAGAAGAAATTAAAATTACGCAAAGCCTTGTGAGGCCAGAAAAGCTATAGTCAACAGTTTATTCAACAGCTTTTCAGACAATTGTACATAAATGACATCATATAATAAACGATTGTCCCTGAAGGATTTGTTGTAGATATTTTTAAAAAGTTCTTTGGAGTTCCCATTGTGGCTTAGCTGGGAACTAACCTGACACAATGTCCATGAGGATGTGGCTTCAATCCCTAGTCTCACTCAGTGGGTTAAAGATCCAGTGTTGCTGAAAGCTGCAGTGTAGTCTGCAGATGCAGCTTGGATCCTGCATTGCTGTGGCTATGGTGTAGGCTGGTAGCTGCAGCTCCTGTTTCACCTCTAGCCTGGGAACATCCATATGCTGCAGGTGTGGCTTAAAAAAAAAAAAAAAAAAAAAAAAAGACAAAAAAAAGGAAAGAAAGAAAATGAAAAAAGAAGAAAAAAGGTTTTCATTATATTATTTTGAATGGCCAGTGTTATTCCATTGCCTGAAATATCACAGTTTACTTTCCAGTTCCTTAAGCTATTTCCTTTACATACTTTTGTTTGTTCCACTCACAAATTATTATAAATAATTATAAACCAAGATGCAGTGAATATCCATATGCATTCATATGTTCACCTTTACGCGACTGTGTCTTTGGGATAGATGCCTGGAACCTTGCTGGGTCAAAGTGAAATGCAAATAGAAGTGGAGACAATTTAGCAACTCCTGGAATAGAGAAGTAAGGTGGAAATTTGGGGGTAAATGTATAGAATCTTGTATGTAAATTGATCAGGGCCATAGCATTAACTATGCCTTTCATGAGTCAAAAAGATTGAATAAATATTACCTTTCATATGCTGAAAATAAGAGCTTAGATATTGATGTCGGTCTTTTATAGTTGTATTTTCTTAAATAGAAATATGATATGCTTTTGAGTATATGCAGTTACAGGCTTTGTTAATCTTTGAATAGCATGAAAGAATTTGCAGTAAACACTTAACATGGTAAAAAAGGGAAAGTGATAATCATGTTTATTATCCAGGGTACTAAAAACATGATTGAAATGATTCTAATTTGCCTTTAAAATGGTCTATTTCTTGATGATCTCTTAGTCCCTAGCATGAGAAATAGACCATGATATTTCGGCAAACCTATCCGAGATTTGAAATAAAATAAATATTTATAGCAGAGCATAAACTGACTGATTTTCTTCCATTGGCCCACTCCAATACTCTTTAAAAATTGTGGGGAGTTCCCGTCATGGTGCAGTGGAAGCGAATCCGACTAGAAACCATGAGGTTTTGGATTTGATCTTTGGCCTCCCTCTGTGGGTTAAGGATCCGGTGTTGCCGTGAGCTGTGGTGTAAGTCGCAGACTCGGCTCGGATCTGGTATTGCTGTGGCTGTGGTGTAGGCTGGCAGCTGTAGCTCTGATTCAACCCCTAGCCTGGGAACCTCCATGTGCTGTGGGTGCGGCCCTCAAAAGACAAAAAAAAATAAAAATAAAAAAAAAATAAAAATTGTGGATGTGTGAAAACTAATAGTGATCTTTGCTGATGATTGAACACCTCTCTTTTGCAGAAGTGGGAACATTCCTTGCTTCTGCTGTATTCTTTATTATAGTTGTGCTTGGCCATGAACCAGGGGATGCCCTTAGTAGCCCTTATAGATCATTGCATAGTGTTTGACAATAAAACCACGTGTGGTCTCGGGACCCAACTTATCATCACTCTCTTCCTTCCCCACAAAGCTCCAGTAGAGCCCCATGGCTGCGTGGATCCAGATGTGATCCAGATGCTGCCACTCTGCAGATCCTTAAAGGCTGGAGACAGGAGGCGGATGACCTGTCTCCTTTGCTGAGATGTCATGAAGATCTCCTTATATTTCTGCAAAGTGTAGGAGCCCCAGAGGTGCTTCCACTTTTGTCCCTCCTTGACTGGACCTGCCAGATAGTGTGCTCTGTGTCCAGACACTGTTGAGTTGAAAGTGATGATTGTTTATCTCTCAATAGAGAGCTTGAGGTCTGAACTTTGATGAGTGTTACCTTCTTTGATGTTCAAACGTGACGTGTTTGTTATTTATTGGATAGAAAATGTTTAAAGGACAACGAGGAGAATAAGAAGCAAGTCTTGCAGAGTTGCAGGAAACATGAGAAATTTCTGGCGGCGCTCCGTGACTCCTTAGATCCAGAGAAGAAGAATGAAAAGGCATCAGATGAAGATTTAATTCTAAAGGTGTTTGTATGAAGATTAAAAAGACTCTAAATTTAGTGGTCATTCTGACATGTGCCCTAAAGGAAGAGCTGGTTGAGTCTGGGGGTGCAGAACAGGACAGGTGTCCTAGCACAGCGCTAATTGACGGTGTGCCCTGGGAAAAACCATATCCCCTCTCTGAGCCTCAATTCCAAGATCCTTTCTAGCATTACTTGGGATTAATTCTTCTTCAGAAGGGGCTGATTGTTTTGTCTAAAACATATTTAGGTTGTCAAATACAATTAATTATTCATTTTAATGACATGTTTTAGGAGTTTTTTGTTTTAGTTGGACAGAAACACACACGTACACACACACTCAGCCAAAACCAAAACCAGCTGTGTGTCATTTTTGGGATACTGACTGAGTATTAGGTCATGATTTGTTTTCAATTTTCAATTTAAATTTTTAGCACACTAAGGCCAAAAAAAAAAAAAATCCTGCTTTAATGGTAGGTTGCCCTTGAAATGTAAATTAATTATATCAACTGAATAATTCACTTGGCTTATAGCGATTCATTATAGGGAGCCTGAAGGTTTTGGAATGGACACCACAGCTTTGCTTATTTTTCAGTCTTCTTAGACCAGCTTCCTGATAGATTTCCATGGTCATTCTGACTTGTGCCCTAAAGGAGGAGCTGGTTGAGTCTGGGGGTGGTTGATTTACAATGTTGTATTATGTTCAGGTATATAGCAAAGTGATTCAGTTATACATGTATATGTGTCTATTCTTTTTTCAGGTTCTTTTCTCTTACAGGTTATTACAAAATATTAAGTATAGGTCCCTGTGTTACGTGGTGCTATTTTATATACAGTAGTGTATATGCGTCAGTTCCCAAATTATCCCTCCCTCCTTTTCCCCTTTGGTAACTATAAGGCTGTTCTCTGTGTCTGTGGGTCTATTTCTGTTTTATAAATAAGTTCATTTGTATCATTTTTTTTAGATTTCCCATATAAGTGATATATGATATTTATCTTTCTCCGTCTTGACTTGCTTCACTTAGTATGATAATCTCTAGGTCCAGCCATGTTGCTACAAATGGCATATTGCATTCTTTTTATGGCTGAGCAGTATTCCACTGTATATGTATACCACATCTTCTTTTTCCATTCATCTGTTGGTGGACATTTAGGTTGCTTCCATGTCTTGACAACTGTAAATAGTTTTGTAGTGAACACTGGGGATGTAGCCATTCTTAAAGGCCTCCCCTCCATGTTATATTAGTAAGCTTCCCACGTGTATTCTGTGCAAGCTGCAAGTTGATTCCATTTTACTTCAGGCAGTTCCTCCTCATGCCTGGGTTTTGGCTGCGCATGCTTAGGGTCTGCCTGAATCCCTCAAGGTGCTGGATGCATCTCCTCCTGCTCCCTGTTGCTAGCATGTGGCCAGGAGCCTGGCTGTGAAAGTCCACTTGGCATTGGCATTGTAGTACAGGGGGATTATCTTTTTTTTTTTTTTTCTTTTTAGGGCTTCACCTGTGGCATAGGGAGGTTCCCAGCTTAGGGGCTGAATTGAAGCTGTAGCTGCCAGCCACAGCCACAGCAGCTTGGGATCGGATCCGTGTCTGTGACCTACACCAAGGCTCACTGCAACACTGGCTCCCTGCCAGTGTTGCAGTGAGTGAGGCCGGGGGTCGAACCCACATCCACTGAGTGAGGCCGGGGGTCGAACCCACATCCTCATGGTTACTAGTTGGATTCGTTTCTGCTGCACCAAAATGGGAACTCCCGAGGGAGTCATCTTTAAACCAAGTGGTGGGGTAAAGAAAAGGAAATAAGAAGGTCCTTCTTCCACACACCCTTTCCCACATCAGATTCAACCTCCAGGTGCTACTCTGCTTATTGATACTGTGTTAATCATGCCTTTTTATTTTTTTATACTTCTAATTCCTTGACATCTGGGGCCTTGCTGACCCAGGAGAGACTAGGTCCCAGGATTAGCCAGTTCAGGAAGTGAGTCTCCTGGGCGCGTAGCTTTCACATGCAAACCAACCAGTTCAGAGCCACCTCCCAACCACTTCTATCTGGCTCTTATACTCTGGGCCAGCATCCAAAGAACCACCCCAGAACCAGGTGCCAGACAATTAGAGACAGCTCCTACATGGCAGAACCCACTGGAATTATTCAAACCCAGTCAGGGAGCATGCTGTCATGGGGAGTTTCAAGTCTTCCTTAAGGCATCCTTGTGGCCTTACAGAGTAAGCTTTCTGCATGGCTGATTCCCTGGGTCCACGGGGCCTGGCTGACTTTATTTTCCTTCCTTATAAATCTTACAAATCTTATTAATGCTCCCAGTCAACTGCATAACATGAGCAGGGAAAAGCCCCGTAGTCCCAATGATAACCATTGTTTGAGCATGTTTTTCAGGGTTTGGCTGTGCTTATATGCATTAGAAGGATTTTCTTTTTTCCAAGAGAGTTCTGCCTTGTTCTCTGTGTTTCCCCGCTGGGCCAGGTAATGCCTTGCAAGCATGTGGTGCCAGCGGACGTGGGCAGAATAGAACTCCCTTGCTTCCCTGCCTGCTGTAACTCTGCAGAAATGTCACTATCCCTTGAGGACTGAGCATCCAGGGGCTTGCTGAGGCCTGTTCCCATCTGGAAGTTTTGGGCAGAACGCTCATCATTGTTGCCTTGTAGCTACCTTTTGATTAATTTTGATGTGACCACCCAGTCTGCACAGACCAGCAGAGTTCAGAGGCTGCCTTGGAAGATGTTACCTTCTGAGTGGACGGGAGGGAAAGCGCTTGTACCGTTTTCACGTGATGATGCCATCAGTGGGGGACCCAGAGCAGGGTTGCTTAGAGAGCGCGATAGGAGATTATTCATTTTTACAGGACAGCTGTAATTGCTTTCTCTTCAGGTCGGAGAGCTGTGCAAGGAGAATGCATTGGTGAAAGGCCAAATTGTTGCTCTTGAAGAGACCGTAAGTGTCCATGAGATGGAGGCAGAAGCTAGCAGAGAAACAATCGTGAGGCTGGCTTCGGAAGTAAACAGAGAGCAGAAAAAAGCTGCCTCCTGCACTGAGGAGAAAGACAAGCTGAACCAGGTACCGTATGTGGAGTGTGTGTGCATGTGCATCTGTGATCATGTTTATGAAGCAGAAACAGGAAACCAGATGCGAAGGAGCACCTGGTGTCACCGACCTCAATTTCCAGCAGGAGCTGGGGGCAGCTGGGGACTCACTGACCTGATCAGGACATTGGATGCCATTTTTTTTTTCTTAATTAGAAAACAAAAACAAAAACAAAACCACTTAAAAAGTTTGTAGCCAATGAATCCTATTTGGTTAAACTCTAGGATTTAAACAAATGTTTTAATTTGTTTATTTTTAAGCAAATAGGTAATGTATCTACAAGCTACAAGATTCTAAATGGACACAAGGGGATGTGATGAAAAGTCTCCCTCCATCCCTTCCCCTGGCCAACCAGATGCTCTCAGAGGCAACCTCTGTTAACAATTTCTTGCATACCTTTCTAGAAGTATTCTATATATGTAAATGCATATAGTTATTCTTTTCATTTATTTTTAACACAAATGGCAACATACTCTGCACACTCCATGCTTCTCTTTTTATTTACCTAAAAAATGGTAAGATAGTACACACTATTATGAACAGGCTGCTATGAATAATCTTCTATCATTTCTCAAATGTGAGACTGTGTCAGCAAGGCAAAATCCTAGAAGCAGACTTGCTGGGTCAAAGAATATGGGAGTTGTAATTCTGAGAGACATTACCAAAGGGAAGTGACTCACTTCTCAACTGTTATTTGTGCCAGGACTTGCTTGATCTTTTCCAGTTAGCAAGAACCTATTTGAGCATGGGAATTAATACTGTATATATATATATTTTTTTTAAATATATTTTTAACTCTATAAATCCTTTAATTATCTTTTTAAAGTTTTGTATCAAAGAAACTAATTATGGGATTAATCATAACGATCAATTTCCAAAAGCAAAAGTGAGCTAGTGCAACCAGTTAGTAAAATATGTAGGAGAAAATTAAAGAGGAAAGAAGATGGGAGTTTAAAATTAGAGAATGACTGGAGTTCCCGTCATGGCGCAGTGGTTAACAAATCTGACTAGGAACCACGAGGTTGCGGGTTCGATCCCTGGGCCTTGCTTAGTGGGTTAAGGATCTGGCATTGCTGTGAGCTGTGGTGTAGGTTGCAGATGCGGCTTGGATCACGCGTTGCTGTGGCTCTGGCATGGGTCTGTGGCTGCAGCTCCCATTCGACCCCTAGCCTGGGAACCTCCATGTGCCTCTGGAAGCGGCCCTAGAAAAAGGAAAAAGACAAAATAAATAAATAATAAAATAAAATAAAATTAGAGAATGACTAATGTTGAAAAAGAGAGGCTCCATGAGGGCTGAAGTTTCAGTGGTGTCCCACAGGCTGTGAGGGGTATTCTGGAATTGGTGGAATGCAGTAGAAGGAGCTGTCTTTGTGGGAGCTGGTTCTAGACTTTCCACGTCTACAGTGACGTCACTGCTGAGCTGAGGGGAGATGGGAGGTTGGGATGTGGACGTGATCCACACTAATGATAATAATCCCCCCCCATTCCCTGTATCAAAAACCCATTCTTAGCATTGGATTTCTTCTATCACATTAGCTTTGTGAAAAGAGCAAAGATTTTAATCACAGTTATCAAATCACTGCAATCATTTCAACACCTTTGACTTAGTCTGCTTTGGCTGTCAGCACAAAATGCCACAGACTGGGTGGCTTTAACAAGAGACATTTATTTCTCACAGTTCTGGAGGCTGGGAAGTCCAAGACTGAAATTCCTGGTGAGGGCTCCCTTACTGACTTGCAGACGACTGCCTTCTTACCATGTCTTCGCATGGCAGAGGGAGTTGAACGAGGCCTCTGGTGTCTTTTATAAGGGCACTAATCCCAACAGTAGGGCCCCACCCTCATGACCTCCTCTAAACCTAATTACCTTTCAAAAGCCCCATCTCCAAACCCCATCACATCGGATGTTAGGGCTTCAACACATGAATTTGTTCAACAATTCAGCTCATAGCAAGCCTCAACTATTTTTCTCCAACTTTTTCTTATAAAAATTTCAAAATATACAGAAAGGGTAAAGGAATACAAGGAACATCCATTTATTACCCACCCAGATGCAACAATTGTTAGCATGTAGCTACATTTGCTTTATTACTTTACATGCGCATACATAAACATTTGCAGAATCAGTTGAAAATAGGTTGTAGATGTCATATGGACTGTTTCTGACTTCTGCAGCATGTGCATCCTAAAAATAAGATTATTATTATTATTATTATTATCCTAAGAATAAGGACATTATCCTACAAACCGTAATACCGTTATCACATCTAAAAGTCAACTGTAATGCCACAATATCACCCACGGAGGTTTTCAAGCCCGCAGGGTTTTTGTACTCCTTGAGAGGTGGAGTTTAACCCCCTTCCCCTTGTGTGCTGGACAAAGTGACTCACTTCCAGTGAGTAGAACCTATCGGAAGTGATAGGATGTCACTTTTGAGATTGGGTTATGAATACACTGTGGTTTTTGTCTTAGATACATTTTCTTGAAGTCTTTTGAGGGAAGCCAGCTGTCATGTGGTGGGGCATTCAAGTAGCCAGTTGCGTGGTCCAGGTACCCAGGAACTGAAGCCTGTCTGCTACCATGTGAGTGAGCTTGGAAGTGAAACTTCCTTCAGTTGAATCTTGAGATGATTCAACTGAAGTCAATCTACAGCTTGACTCTAAACTTAGAAGAGACCTTGAGTCAGGAACACCCAGCTAAGTCAGGCCCAGATTTCTGGCCCATTGAGCTGTGAGATAATAGATACTTGTCCTTTTAAGCCACTAAGCTTGGGATAATTTGTTACACAGCAATAGATAAAAATCAGCTAATATTCACATTCAAATTTCATCATTTTCTACAAGAATGCCTTTAATAGCTGCTTTTTTCCCCAAATTGGGATCCAGTGTAGGTTCATTCATTGCATTTGTTGGTTATTTTTAGCTTTTTTTTTTTTTCTTAATATTATTGACTTCTTGGAGGGTGCAAGCATTGGTCTGATTGTTTCTTTAAGATGTTATTTAACTTGTTTCTCTGTACTCTATACACTTAAAGTTGGATCTAGAGCCTGTACTGGATTCAGGTTAAGCCTTTTAGGCAAGATTATTTCAAAGCTAAAGTCGTGTACTTCATATTGCCTTGTCTTAGAGGCGAGTAATGTTAGATTGTTCCATTGTTGCTGAAACTAAGTTTGGTTGCTCATCCCTTTACTGTAAAGGTACATTTTTTTGTTCCTTCTGCAGTCACGTGAGGTTTCTCTAGGGTGATCACTGGCAGGTTATTTCTGTTCCCCATTGAGTTTCCCTGGATTAATTTACAACGGGTGAGATAAAGTGGCAATATTTTAATTTTATCATTTCTTCTACTTAATAGTTGGCATTCTTCTGTAAAGAAAAGCTTTTTGCTTCTTTTCTTTTCAATTCTATGGACGCGTGGATTTTTACTTACTTACTGTGTTACAGTCAGTTACTCTCCTTTTGGTGCTCTGAACCCTCCACGTTTGGCCTGCAGAAGCCTGTACACCATAGTCCCTGTGACGTTATAATCCAGCTCCTTCAGTCTTTCGTGCTTCCTTGCTCTCTGACAGAACATGATATCTTCGGCTTACTTACAATTTTCATACCACAGAACTGAAATCAGCCTATTCTCCATGGAGCTCTGGTTCCTTGAATGGTGTTTTAGAAAACAAGAGTCAGGCTTTAGATGTGCTCATTGCTATGGGGCGGGGGGTCATTGTGTTCAGTGGACAGAGCTGGAAATACCTCTTTTAGGAATAAATTAATATGGAACATTAATAGTGATATATATATTATATATATATATATAATATATATATAATATATATATATATTTTTTTGTCTTTTTGCTATTTCTTTGGGCCGCTTCTGCGGCATACGGAGGTCCCCAGGCTTGGGGTCGAATCGGAGCTGTAGCCACTGGCCTACGCCAGAGCCACAGCAACACGGGATCTGAGCCGCGTCTGCAACCTACACCACAGCTCACGGCAACGCCGGATCGTTAACCTACTGAGCAAGGGCAGGGACCGAACCCGCAACCTCATAGTTCCTAGTCGGATTCGTTAACCACTGCGCCACGACGGGAACTCCCTAATACTGATATTTAAGAGTGATATTCTAGAGTTTTCTTAATATCTTTATTTTACATTAGTATTTTTTTTAGATCCTACCAGTAATATTTACTCATTTGCTTTGTCTTGCAATAATGGATACAATATACATTATTTCAAAATTCCTCTTTTAATATAAGTAGCCCTTCTTAGTGAAGTTTGTTTCAGACTTTTGACATTAGTACTATCAGCAATCATTGGATAGTAGTCCCCATTGATCAAGTACTTACCACTAGCACAATCATTTTGCTAAGTGCTCAGAGAGGTTATGTACTTTGCTCAAGTTTACACAGATACTAAGTGGCAAAGCAATTTGAATCCTGGTCATTACACGATTGTGCTTTTATCAGTAATCCCTTTTACAGGTATATTCACATCTACTTCCCACATGTAAATCTGGGAGCCAAAAATTATTTGTCAAGGGAACAATGAGCATAAGTAGCTATGTGAATTTCCTCAGTGAATGAATGACTTTAATTTGATTATGAATTGTAGTTATTAAATGATCAAGCCTTGAAATTATGAAGAATTTAATGTTTGTAAAAATGTTTCTGGAGATGTGTAGTAGGAAATGAAAATGTATTGTGAGAGCACATTAAAAACACAGAACTTGTTCCTCTTCTTATGTAAGTGTCTTTGCTTATGACCAATGAGGCAATGTTGTTCAGACTTGTGAAACACATTTGCTTTGGGCTCAAGTTCCTGCCAAAGTAATAAAAATTATAAAAAAATATGGGCAATAAAAAACTTGAGGTCCTTAAGAAAGTGCTCATTCATGGGATCATGAGTCCTAAGATTTACTGCTGAAAAACACTGTCCAGTGGCTTTACTGACATGTTAATGGTCTCAGGAAGAGTCTTCATAATGCTTTCTAAAGCTCTGTTTTTGAGGTAGGAAACTTAGCAAAATCCAGAATGACTACAGAGTAGAAGTATCTGCAGGCCTAGGGTGCTGTTTCTACTAAACTTAGCTTTTCTTATTTTCTTAATGATTTTATTTCAGTTACTTTATGAAAATTTCCCCAGTAAAAATCCAGGTGATTTATTATACCCTTGCAAAGTATATTATTTGAAACTCTTTAATAGTTAATATTGCAGTATGGTTTAAAAACCATCAAAGATTAGCACCTTTCCTTTTGGTTGTCTTGAAATAACCTACCATTGAGCAAAGTCATCGCTGCATCGGCATCAGCCATGCAGATATTTCCTATAAACCTTGCAGTTTCAATCAGTGAATCAGAAATTAAACTGACATGATGGATTTCAAACAGCTTCTTTTCCTTCACACTGCTCACATTTCCTTTAATTTTAGTGGCCAGAATTAAAGCAAGGAAAGAGTATTGGTTTTGGAGTCAGCAGGCCTGGTTTGGAAGGATGTCCCTTCTGCTTCCTCTGTTTGTTGTCCTGCGGCAGCATGTGTAAGAGGGAAGAGAATAAAAGACACACTGAGCAGAGTGACTAAAACCAAGGCTCTTGGGTTTTTCTCTAGGCTCCAGAGTCATTTGGCTGTATGGTCTGAGGCATATGACTTTACCTCTTTGAACTTCCATTTCTCGTCTATAAAATGGGAGAATTATTTAAGGTTCTGTTTCTCACAGTTATTGTCAGGCGTGAATGATATAATATACACAGGGTACTCAAGACAAGTCCAGTACATAATTCATTCTTAGTGTTTGGTTTTCCTTCTTTTTTGGCCATACCCAGGAGGGTAGACGTTTCTAGGCTAGGGATTGAACCCAGGCCACAACAGCAACCTGAGCCATAGCAGTGACAACGACCTGATCCTTAACCACTGAGCTACCAGGGAACTCCTGATGCTCAGTGTTTTAATTTCCCTTTCCTGTTATTTGCTTTTATCGGGGGATTAAAGAAACATATGGTTATTTTTAAGAGTACAGGCATATGGAAGGAGTTCCTGGGAGTGAGAAATTACTAGACAGGATAAATTACTAAAGAAATGAAAGATCTCATGTTGGGAATGAGATTAAGGTCTTTTAGGATCTAGATCATTTAACTCTCTACGTAAAAAAAGAACCATCTTTAAAATGTCCTTCTCCAACTAGTGTACAGCCTTCCCTTGAACTCTTCCAGAGGCAGGGAACTCATTGCTGTGCAAGGAAATCTGCCTCCTCTGTGCAGTTCTTTTTTTTTTTTTTTTTTTTTTTTTTTTTTTGTCTTTTTGCTATTTCTTGGGCCGCTCCCTCGGCATATGGAGGTTCCCAGGCTAGGGGTCCAATCGGAGCTGCAGTCTCCGGCCTACGCCAGAGCCACAGCAACGCTGGATCCGAGCCGCGTCTGCAACCTACACCACAGCTCACGGCAACGCCGGATCCTTTAACCCACTGAGCAAGACCAGGGACCGAACCCACAACCTCATGGTTCCTAGTCGGATTCGTTAACCACTGCGCCACGACAGGAACTCCATCCTCTGTGCAGTTCTGATTGACAGTTCTTCATTGTAGCAAGTCGGGATTAGAATCCCTCTTATTCACAGCCTCATCCTGGTTCTGTCTTTTACACTTGAAGTATTTATGCTCAAATATTAATTATGCTTCTCACATTATACCTGACATCATTAGGACTTATTTATCTTTAAGTGGGAGTTTGTATCTTTTGGCTGCCTTCATCCAGTTCTCTCTCTCCCTACCTCCCACCTGTGGTAACCACAAATCTGATCTCTTTCTCTGTGAGTTTGTTTTTGACGTATATTTGTCCTATAACACTGTGTGTTCCTGTTATGCAACAGAGTGATTTGATATTTCTGTACATTTCAAAGTGATCATCAAGATAAGTCTAGTTCCCATGTGTCACAATAGATATTACATAATTATTAACTGTATTCCCCATACTGTACATTTCATACTTGTGACTCATTTATTCTGCAACTAGAAGTTTGTACCTCTTAACTCCCCTCATCCCCCTAACTCTGGGCAACCACCTGTTGGTTCTCTGTACCTATGACTCTGTTTCTGTTTTGTTATGTTTGTTCATTTGTTTTTTAGATTGCACATATAAGCGAAATCATGTAGTATTTGTCTTTTTCTGTCTGACTTATTTCACTTAGCATAATACCCTATGGGTTCAACCATGTTGTTGCCAATGGCAAGATTTCATTATTTTTTATGGCTGAGGAATATCTCTCCTTATCTCTCACTTCTTTATTCATTCATCTATAGATGGGCATCTAGGTTGCTTCCGTATCTTGGCTGTTGTTAATAATGCTTCAGTGAACATAGGGTGCATGTATCTTTTGTAATTAGTATTTTTCTTTTCTTTCTTTCTTTCTTTCTTTCTTTCTTTCTTTCTTTCTTTCTTTCTTTCTTTCTTTCTTTCTTTCTTTCTTTCTTTCTTTCTTTCTTTCTTTCATCTTTTTTTTGGTCTTTTTAGGGCTGCACCCATGGCATATGGAAGTTCCCAGGCTAGGGGTCTAATCGGAGTTGTAGCTGCCAGCCTATGCTACAGCTACAGCAATGCCAGATCCTAGCCGCGTCTTCGACCTACACCACAGCTCATAGCAACGCTGGATCGTTAACTCATTGAACAAGGCCAGGGATTGAACCTGAAACCTCATGGTTCCTAGTCGGATTTGTTTCCACTGCACCATGATGGGAACTCCAGAATTTTTATTTTTTTTGGATACATAGTCAGGAGTGGGAATTGCTGGATCCTATGGATGTTCAATTTTTAACCTTTTGGGGAATTTCCATACTCTTTTCCATAGTGGCTGTACTAATTTGCTTTCCACCAAATATGAACAAGTATTTCCTTTTCTCTCTTTTCTCACCAACCCTTGCTATTTGTTCTCTTATTGATAACAACCGTACTGACAGATGTGAGGTAATATCTCATTTTAGTTTTGATTTTCATTTCCCTGATGATTTAATGATGTTGAGCATCTTTTCATGTGTCTGGTGGCCATCTGTATCTCTTCTTTGAAAAAAATGTCTCTTCAGGTCCTCTCCCCATTTTTCAATCTGGTTGTTCATTTTTTTTGGATGTTGAGTTGTATAAGTTCTTTGTGTATTTCGGATATTAACCATTTATCAGATTTATTTATTTTTTGTCTTTTTGCCTTTTCTAGGGCCACTCCCGCTGCATATGGAGGTTCCCAGGCTAGGGGTCGAATTGGAGCCGTAGCCACCGGCCTACACCACAGCCACAGCAACGCGGGATCCGAGCCATGTCTGTGACCTATATCACAGCTCACGGCAACGCCAGATCCTTTAACCCACTGAACAAGGCCAGGGACCGAACCTGCAACCTCATGGTTCCTAGTCAGATTCATTAACCACTGAGCCATGATGGGAACTCCCTATCAGATTTATTGTTTGCAAATATCTTCATTCAGTAGGTTTCCTTTTCATTTTGTTGATAGTTACCTTTGGCTGTACAATAGCTTTTTAATTTGATGTAGTGCCGTTTGTTTATATTTGATTTTTTTCCCTTTCCTGAAGAGACAGATCCAAGAAACTATTACTATGACTATGTCAAAGAGCATACTGCTTATGTTTTCTTCCAGGAGTTTATGGTTTCAGGTCTCACATTTAGGTCTTCAGTCCATTTTGAATTTGTTCTCGTGCATGGTGTGAGAAAGTAGTCCTGCTTACGTGAAGCTGTCTAGTTTTCCCAACACCATTTATTGAAGAGGCTATCTTTTCCCCACTGTATATTCTTGTCACCTTTGTTGTAGGTTAATTAACCATATAAATGTGGGTTTGTTTCTGGAGTCTCTATTTTATTCCTTTGATCTATATGTCTGTTTTTGTGCCAGTACCATACTGTTTTGATTGCTGTAACTTTGTAGTCATAGTTTAAAATCAGGGAGCATGATACCTCCAGCTTTGTTGTTCTTTCTCAAGATTGTTTTGGCCATCTGAGGTCTTTTGTGTTTCCATACAAATTTTGGGATTATTTGCTCTAGTTCTCTGAAAAATACCATTGGTATTTTGTTAGAGATTGCACTGAATTTGTAGATTGCCTTGAGTTGTATGGTCATTTTTAAAAAATAAATTTTATCGGAGTATAATTGACTTACAATGTTGCATTAGATGTACAGCAAAGTAAATCAGCTATATGTATACACATATACATTCCTTGGTCATTTGAACAATATTAATTCTTCCAATCCATGAGCATGGTATATCCTTATGTATGTTTCTGTCATCCCTTCATTTGTTTCAGCAGTGTATTATAGTTTTATGAATATAGACCTTTTACCTCCTTGTATTAATTCCTAGGTATTTTATTCTTTTTGATGTGATTGTAAATGGGATAATTTTCTTGATTTCTCTTCCTGATAGCTCATTGTTAGTACACAGAAATGCGATAGATTTCTGCATATTAACTTTGTATCCTGCAACTTTACTGAATTCATTGATGAGTTCCAGTATTTTTTTTGGTAACATCTTTAGGATTTTCTTTATATGGTAAAGAAAATCTGCAAATAGCGACAGTTTTGTTTCTTCCTTTCCAATTTGGATTCTTTTTATTTCTTTATTTTGTCTGACTCCTGTGGCTAAGACTTGCCATACTATGTTTAGTAAAAGTGGCAAGGGAAGGTATCTTTTTTTTTGGGCCATGCTTATGGCATATATAAGTTTCTGGGCCAGGGATTGAATCCACACTAGAGCAGTGACCTGAGCTGCTGCAGTGACAGTGCCAGATCCTTAACCTGCTGTGCCACAGGAGCACTCCAAAAATGGGCACCCATATCTTTTTCCTGATCTTAGAGTAAATGCTTTCAGCTTTTTGTCATTAAGATGTTAGCTGTGGTTTTGTCATTTTTGGCCTTTATCATGTTGAGGTTTGCTCCCTCTATACACACTTTGTGGAGAGGGTTTTTTTTTTTAATCATAAATTGTTGTTGAATTTTGTCAAAATCTTTTTCTGTGTATATTGAGATGATCATATGATTTTTATTCTTCAATCTGTTAATATTATAGTGTATCACATTGATTGATTTGTGGATATTGAACTATCCTTGCATCTCTGGGATAAATTCCACTTGATCATGGTGTATGATCCTTTTAAGGTATTGTTGAAATTGGTTTGCCAACATTTTTTTTTTGTCTTTTTTCTTTTTTTTTTTTTGCTATTTCTTTGGGCCGCTCCCGCGGCATATGGAGGTTCCCAGGCTAGGGGTCGAATCGGAGCTGTAGCCGCTGGCCTACGCCAGAGCCACAGCAACGCGGGATCTGAGCCGCATCTGCAACCTACACCACAGTTCACGGCAACGCCGGATCGTTAACCCACTGAGCAAGGGCAGGGACCGAACCTGCAACCTCATGGTTCCTAGTCGGATTCGTTAACCACTGTGCCACGACGGGAACTCCGGGTTTGCCAACATTTTGTTGAAGATTTTTGCATCTAAGTTCATCAGTGATATTAGCCTATAAGTATCTCTTTTGTGGTATTTTTGTTTGGTTTTGGTATCAGGAAAATGCTAGCCTTGTAGACTGAGTTTGGAATTGTTCCTTCTTTTGCAAGTTTTTGAAATAATTTGAGAAGGATAGGTGTTAAGTATTCTCTAAATATTTGGTAGAATTCACCTATGAAGCCATCTGATTCTGGACTTTTGTTTATTGTAATTTTTAAGTTACTGATCCAGTTTTATTACTGGTGATGAATCTGTTCATATTTTCTATTTCTTCCCAATTCAGTGTTGAAAGATTGTATGTTTGCAGGAATTTGGGGAATTCCCGTCATGGCGCAGTGGAAATGAATCCACCTGGGAACCATGAGGTTGCAGGTTCGATCCCTGGCCTTGCTCAGTGAGTTAAGGATCTGGCATTGCCGTGAGCTGTGGTGTATGTTGAAGACACAGCTCAATTCTTGAGCTGCTGTGGCTGTGGCTTAGGCTGGTGGCTATGGCTCTAAGTAGACCCCTAGCCTGGGAACCTCCATATGCCGAGGGTGTGGCCCTAAAAAGCCAAAAAAAAAAAAAAAAGGAATTTGGGCTAGCTGAGTGGCCCAAGGAGCTGGTGTTAGTTTCTTTTATTATGTGGGCTGTGTCCTGATATTCCAGGCTCCTGGATTTTGGTGCTCCTAGGTCTGATGTTTGCCTGTTGATAGGTGGGACTCTTTCCTGGGATTGGCTGGCTGAGGGACTCACAGTGTTTCAGAGCTGATGTTGGCCTGTTGGTGGCTGTGGCCAAGTAATATCAGTTGGCTGTGGGCTCTGGGGGTCCCAGGGTAGTGCAGGTACCCTGGTGGGTGGATCCTTGTTCTGGGCCCTCTGGTAGGTGCACCAGGGGATTATAGGGTCCTAATACAGCCAGCCTATCGGTGGGTGGCACTGTGTCCCTGCCCAGTTAGTTACTTGGCTTAAGGCATCCCAGTACAGATGCCAAGAGGCTGGTGGGCAGGCCTGAGTCCTGGTGCTAATAAGCCAGAGGAAAGATTTTTTTTTTTTTTTTTTTTTTTTTTTGTCTTTTTGTCTTTTTTTTTTTTGTTGTTGTTGTTGCTATTTCTTGGGCCGCTCCCGAGGCATATGGAGGTTCCCAGGCTAGGGGTTGAATCGGAGCTGTAGCCACCAGCCTACGCCAGAGCCACAGCAACACGGGATCCGAGCCGCGTCTGCAACCTACACCACAGCTCACGGCAACGCCGGATCATTAACCCACTGAGCAAGAGCAGGGACCGAACCCGCCACCTCATGGTTCCTAGTCGGATTCGTTAACCACTGCGCCACGACGGGAACTCCAGAGGAAAGATTTTAAAATGGTGAGAAAGTAAAATGAAAATACACACTAAAATAACATCTGCTCATATTATAAAAAATTAAAAATGTTCATGACTCTAAAGTAAAATTTAAAGCACTTTCCTTCCACTTCTAGCCTCACTTTACACTCTTGTTTTTACTTCTGATAATTACCATTTAAACTTTAATGCAATGCATTTCTGTTTCTCCAATTCAACAAATTAAGATAGTGTTTTTGATAGCATAAATGTTCTGCTATGAAGTATGATGAATTTAATGCCTCCTGCTTTTTACTCATCTCTTTACACTTACCAGTTTTTATTATATTATTATATTTACATTGTCAAGGTTTGTAATATTTGCATTCTGTTCTAGAACTATAATCAAGTCTTCAATGCTTTGTCTTTAGGTTCATTCATTTAGAGTAAATTAAAACAGAATTTAAAATGGCATGATTATGGGTATTTTTATTATGGGTTGGATCCTAGCATGTGATGCAGAACCCGTTCCATTTTGACAGTATCCCTAGTAAAAGTTCAGCTGGGAACTGTCCATGGTCCTCCAGGAACAGAATGACCAGTTCAGGGCAGAGTGTTTTGCAGCACTGAAGTGAAGCCCGGGAACACACTGGCCTCATGGACAGCTCAATTCATGGTTAATTGTACTGAGTTTGTCGATAATGAGAATTTTGAACTTAAGCCGAATTCTGATTATTTTTCAAGGTTGATGATGCCATTGGGATAACTCAGCTTTAGGAAAGGTCTTCCTCCTTTTGAAGTAAAATGTCACTCTGCAGCTTCCACTCCAGTAGATCATGGAATTCAGGGCGGAGGGTATTGTACATATTACCTTTTTAAGATATTTATATGAAAATTGGAGTTCCCGTCGTGGCGCAGTGGTTAACGAATCCACTAGGAACCATGAGGTTGCGGGTTCGATCCCTGGCCTTGCTCAGTGGGTTAAGGATCTGGCGTTGCCGTGAGCTGTGGTGTAGGTTGCAGACGTGGCTCGGATCCCGCGTTGCTGTGGCTCTGGCATAGGCCGGTGGCTACGGCTCCGATTAGACCCCTAGCCTGGGAACCTCCATATGCCGCAGGAGCAGCCCAAAGAAATAGCAAAAAGACAAAAAAAAAAAAAAAAAAAAAAAAAAAAAGGATATTTATACCAAAATTGTATGTATTCACCTTTCCACCAGCAATGTCCGAAAAGGCATGTTTGGGGGAATTTCCGAGTTTATTTGTTAATATTGATGGCAGTAGGTAGACATAACCAACTAATTTTTAATTTTTCAAAATTTATCTAGGGTTGGATGAATTAAGCTCAAGCCAGATATTCTCTACCCTGATGATAATTAGTCATTTTAATTTTGAGAGGCCGTTTGCTCTCAGGCATGTCCAAATCCATAGGATGGTTCCATCATCAATTCCTATTATGATGTCGATTCCAGCATCATAATAGGAATTGACGGTGCTTTATTATTATTTTTTTAGGGCCGTACCTGTGGCATATGAAAGTTTCCTGCTAGGGGTCAAATCAGAGCTGCAGCTGCCAGCCTATGCTGCAGCCACAGCCACACCAGATCTGAGCTGCATCTGTGACCTATGCTGCAGCTTGCAGCAACACCAGATCCTTAACCCACTAAGTGAGGCCAGGGATGGAACCTTCATCCTCATGGATGTTTGTTGGGTTCCTCATCTGCTGAGCCACAATGGGAGCTCCAATCAGCTGTGTTTTAAAAACACAAACTTTTGGATGATTTCATTACTTAATGCATTTAATTGGGAAACAAAATTGAAAGCCTTGGAGTTCCTGTTGTGGCTCAGTGGTTAACGAATCCGACTAGGAACCATGAGGTTGCAGGTTCGACCTCTGGCCTCCCTCAGAGGGTTAACGATGTGGCGTTGCAGACACGACTCAGATCCCTTGTTGCTGCGACTCTGGCCTATGCCGGCGGCTACAGCTCCAATTAGACCCCTAGCCTGGGAACCTACATATGCTGCGGGTGCGGCCCTAGAAAAGGCAAAAAGGCAAAAAGACAAAAAAAAAAAAAAAAAAAAAAGAAGGCCTTGATTGTATTATTTACAAATGTTTTTGTTATAAGTAGTGGTAGAGGGGTCATTATACATCTATTGCATTAGTAGGATTGACTCTAAAAATTTGTTAATTAAAAAAAAATTTTTTTTTAAGCGATCCCTCTCTCTGCCTGTAGAGGGTCTGTCCTCATTTGCCAGTGTGGTCTCCTCTGTGGAGGTCAGCTCCAGTTTTGTTCCGTGTGTCAGTGTGGTCTGACAGCTGTCCCCAGGTCCTGGCCAGCAACACTGATGTCACATTACTTCAGTGTATCCTTGAGGTAGCCATGCAACCAGGCTCCACTCTAGCCGCTGTCTCCAGATAGCTCTACAGGTAATTGCGTTTGCAGTGAGGACATCTGTCTCTGGCGCATCAGCCCCGGGTCCCTGAATCCCGAAGCGCTTACTCAGAGCATTGGGGGAGCAATCCCCAAGGCCTTGTCGCTGGCTCCCGAGTTCTGCATTTCATATGAGAAACAGCACATAGTTTGCTGGGCTGAAATGTGTCCAGAAAAAAACCCAAATTGACCTGTTGTCACATGCCACTATATTCTATGACCACCAAAGACTTTCCTTATTTTTTATTAGGCAGAAGCATTGGTGCTTTGGATTTGTTAAAGAGGACTGTTTTGGCCCTTGGGTCTAAGGCAGTGAGACAACAGTCTGATATTGGGGTGGAAAAAAATCCCTCCTAGCTGGAATATTTTAATTGGGTTTATTGATCTCCTGGTGTAAGCTGCCAATTGATTAGTTTATTCCAAACTGACATAGAGTCCATAGTACTCAAGTGTCTGATACAGTTTTTGTGTGTGTGTGTGTTTTTAGGACGTTTGTAAATTCTTGATTAAAAATATCTCTCCATTGGTCATGAAAGCTCCCCTCTTTTGTATTAGGGACTTACAGTGTGAAAGCTAATATACAATTTTCTACCCAGTTTTAGAACTGTGAGGGGATTAGGATTAATTTTTGTTCCTGTGTCACTGAATTTAGGACCTCAGATTAGATTGTAGTTTCTAAGTAATACGTGGGATCAATTTATCCTCATCAATGCTGATACTAGTTACTCTAATTGAGCAGCTATTGTATTACTATTTGAAAAGAAATCTGTTGTATTTGTGATAAAGTGTCCTTGATTCTTTACGAAATTGAATTACATTAGTAATTGGGCTTCTCTGCAAAGAGGACTGGTTTGGAAAGGAAGTGAGGTCGTGGTGCCAGGACCTGGAAAAGCAAAGCATTTTGCAAACTAGTTTCTGTAATTAGTTTAGATATGACATCTCTGAAAGGGGCAGCCTTTTCTGACAATCCATATCTACTCGATGACGTTTCATTCAAACTGATGCCCAAGACTTCCTTGATTTAAAAAAAAAATCACCAGAAGGAAAAATAGGAAGATATTCTCTCTTTTTTTTAATAATAATAAGGCAGGACGTAGCATTTCAAGTAACAATCTCCCTGTCTCCAAGCTGTTAGTGGAGATAAATTGCTTTCAAAGTCCAGTTCTAATGCAAAAGGGATGATTACATTTTACTAGCAGCCAGTTTAACTAGCAGTGTTCCTGGTCAGTTTAATGTAGACTCTGTTACTTGAATATATCGTGTTTCTTTTTAGTTATCGTATTATTTAAAATAAAACCTCAAAATATATTTGCCATTTAATTAGGCAGTGATGGTTACAGCCGTGCTGGTTAAGCGACTGTTTAACCTTATTTGGTGTGGACTCATTTTGCTTTGGAACTTGATGTCAACAAGTGTTTTTGTTTCGTTTTGTTTTGTTTTTAATGAATTTTAAAGATATCCTTTTTGTGCCTCTTTAGACCATTCTAGATATGGTCAATAGAAGTAGGTACACTGGTGATTTCATCTATGCCCTATATTACTTTTACAAACCCAATCATGCATATCCTATGCTCTAAAATTATTCTTCTCAGTACTTTATCTCCCTCTACTTTTTTTTTAAAGCTATTTTTTTAATTTTAGTTTTAATTTTTAATTTTTAATTTATTTATTTTTTGTCTTTTTGCCTTTTCTAGGGCCGCTTCCGCGGCACATGGAGATTCCCAGGCTAGGGGTCTAATCGGAGCCGTAGCCACCGGCCTACACCAGAGCCACAGCAACGCGGGATCCGAGCCGCGTCTGTAACCTACACCACAGCTCAGGGCAACGCTGGATCCTTAACCCACTGAGCAAGGGCAGGGATCGAACCCGCAACGTCATGGTTCCTAGTCGGATTCGTTAACCACTGCGCCACGACGGGAACTCCTCCCTCTACTTTTAATCCTTCCACCCAACCAATGGCTATTCCTTTCTATTTCCTTTCTTCGGGTTATATCCATAGTTGTTTTGTCTTTATGAGACAAAGGGATACACAGTCAATGAGTATTGAAAGAAAGACCTTACTCTCCTTTATGCAATGATGTTTTATGATAATTTCATTCTGTTATTTAAAGTAGTTTTAAAAGGAGGCATATTCATTCAAATACATTTTAGTGGCATCTTCATTCAAATACATTTTAGTAATTAGAACCCTGAGGGTTTATTGCTCAAAATCAATGTCCATGTGTACCAGACTTGAGAACACATAGCTCTGTGAACATATTTCATATACGGATTGATCACATTTGCTGGTATGTTAGCTAATAGTTTGTTTTTATTAATTCTTTCCAGAGGCTCCTATGGAATAGGCTTATACGTCAGTTTCTCTTTTCTTTTCTAGCCCTAATTTTATATCCCTTCTCTTTTTCTTTTTTTTTTTTTGTCTTTTTGTCTTTTGTTGTTGTTGTTGTTGCTATTTCTTGGGCCGCTGCCGCGGCATATGGAGGTTCCCAGGCTAGGAGTTGAAAGGAGCTGTAGCCACCAGCCTACGCCAGAGCCACAGCAACGCGGGATCCGAGCCGTGTCTGCAACCTACACCACAGCTCACGGCAACGCCGGATCCTTAACCCACTGAGCAAGGGCAGGGACCGAACCCGCAACCTCATGGTTCCTAGTCGGATTCGTTAACCACTGCGCCATGACGGGAACTCCCCTTTCTCTTTTTCAAACACGTCAATTTACCTAACACAGCTTTACAATTTAAGAACTCTTTTTTTTTTTTTGGTTGTGCCCAGGGCATGTGGGAGTTCCCCATCCAGGGGTCAAACCCATGCTATAGCAGTGACCTGAGCCACAGCAGTGACAATGCCAGATCCATATCCACTAGGCCACCAGGGAACTCCTACAATTTAATAACTTCATGAGGAGAGAATTGAAATGGGAGTGCATTTAACCCTAACTCCTTAAAGTCATGAGTGAGCCAGGTAAATGAGAAGCAAAAGCAGGCACCCCTCATTGGCTGCTAATGCTATTGTCTTCACTTTCTGAAATTATTTTAGGACTTGCTCACTGCTGTAGAGGCAAAAGAAGCCCTTGAAAAGGAAGTTAAGATCCTCCAAGAAAGGCTGCTTGCTGGCCAGCGGGTCTGGGATGCCTCAAAGCAGGAGCTGAGCCTCTTGAAGAAAAGCTCCTTGGAGTTGGAAAAGAGTTGCAAGGCCAGTCTGGATGCAGCCGCAGCCTCACAGAGCCAGTATTCCTCTTTTAGGGAGAAAATTGCAGCCCTCCTGAGGGGTGGCTCCGGCCCACTTAAACCCACGGAGGACGCCATATTGGAGAGGATTCGAGAAATGGGCAGCCAGGAAGAGAGCGGGAAACAGGTGAGTGGGTGATGGCTGCTTACAAGCTTCTTAAGGGCAGCCAACGCTTCATTTAGTGGCTAGTCACTGAGTTAGTTAAAGGTCGCATTTAAACATGGTTGTATTGGAGTTCCCGTTGTGGCTCAGGGATAGTGAATCCAACTAGTATCCATGAAGACGTGGGTTTGATCCCTGGCCCCAATCTGTGGATTAAAGATCCCGCGCTGTGAGCTGTGGTGTAGGTGGCAGATGCAGCTTGGATCTGGCATTGCTGTGGCTGTGGTGTAGGCCGGCAGCTGCAGCTCCGACTCAAACCCTAGCCTGGGAACTTCCTTATGCCGCAGGTACAGCCCTAAAAAGACATAAAATAAATAAATTAGCATGGTTGTACTACTTTCGATTGGATATTAGAGTTCTGAGTCCTGACAGCGCACTCCGAGGCGGATTCTGGAGTCAGGGCTACCCACGCTGAAGCCTCTCTTTCTTGCACACTCACTCGCTCCAGATGTGGCCTTGGGCAGGTTCCCGAGATGATGGCCTCGGAGATTTTGTTTCCTCGCCTGCTGTACAGGGACAGTCCAGGGTCCACAGCCCTTATCCGAAACCCTCGGGGCCTGCTGTGGTTTCAAAGTGAGACTTTCTCAGGGTTTAGGAAGGTAAAAGAATACCCAGAAAGGTGATGAGGAAGCCCTCTTACACACTCCTGGGGCCAGGGATGCGGGGGGCGGGGGGGACCCTACCATCAACCACATTCATCTTCTGCCGCAAAAGCTGTGAGCAGCTCTGCTGCGGGGGCTCCAGCCAGACTAGGAAATAGCCTTGGTCACTTTAGGTCAGGGTTTGTTGCCAAATCCTGTCAGGTCAAGCTTTGCCAGCAAATGAGTTTTGGAAAAAGAAACATCAGCCTTGAGATCCTTTTGGATTTTGAAATTGCAGATAAGAGTTCCTGGGCCTGTAACAGTATCTGACTTGTAAGGTTATTGTTTGCTGCAAGCATTCAATGAAAAAAGCTGTCAGGAGGTCCTTAACGGACTGTCTGGCAAATAAATAGCAGCAATAAACATGAACTTTTGCCGCCCTGGCTGGTCCTCCTGGCTCTCCTCCTCCCTCCTTCTTTCCTTTTTCCTATGGCATTGGTACCTGGAACCCATCTTTCAGGGGACCTCTTGCACAAATGGATTTAAATGTGGTTTAAATCACACATATTATTGAAGCTCGCTTAATTTTGTTACAGTATTAATAACTCATTTTCTTAAAGCTTTGCTCAGCCAAGTCGCCTTCAGCCAGCTCAGACTCTGTTGAAATCATCATCAGAGCCAGATGATCGAGGTTCACATTAATGATGTTTTAAAGTACATAATATCTGAATTCTATGTATAATTTTATTATGAACTCTCTCTTCTGTTGAGGTCGTTCTTTGCTCAAAAGGGGACATGCTCGCCCCCAACTTTCAGTGTTCCTAAAACACTCCGAGTGCTCACCAACTCAGAGTTCAGGGTTGCATCTGTAAGTGTATCCTTTAATGATACAATATATTTAATTCCCTTTAAAAACTCTGACAAACTCACCGGTGCTCTGGGAGCTGCCCTCGAGACGGCTTTGGGCAGGTGCAGGGTGGTCCGTAGATGCACCGCGTTCTCCGCTGGATCACATGTGGGTCTCTGAGATGACCAGGGTTACCTCGGGATTCTCCAGGACACGTGTGGGCACTGGATTGGGGAAGGCCGTTATTTACAGGACAGAGAACAAGTTCGTGGAGTGATTTACCTCACATAGTAAGAGAGGTACTTCAGTCGCTAATGGGTCTTCGCCATTTCCTTTGACTACTTCCCTTTTCTACTTTTCCAAATGTCTCCCTGAAACGATTTTAACTCCAGCATGTAAAACGTGGCAGGAAATTGTCAGCATGATGTATATGTTTATTTTCTGAAGCAACGTGATGTACATTGGTTAAGCTGGATATGCCTTCCCCCTCGCCCCATAAAAATGAGAACGATTCAAAGTCTTTTGAGTGCCTTTGTCTGCCTTTCCTACCCTGTAATTTTTTCCAATAGCTGCTCTCACTATTTAAAAGCCTGAAATCAAGCATATAGCTGGCATCTTGTGTGACTCATCTTCATGTAAAATCAGGAGAAAATGGATTTCATATATTGTTTTAAAAGTGTTTCTGAAGAATGGGAGCTTTACTCATTTGATGACTCTGTTTGTTGAGGAGGCTGCCTCCCATGCCAGCTGCTGCAGAGAAACACACAGTCAACAGTTGAGTAAAACCCTGTGCCCTGGGCCTGGCAAACTCTCCACTTTACAGTGGCTCTGACTCCCTGAGCATCGCTTTTCTTGTTTGCCTGTTTGCTATTTATTGTCACTCTCCTGTGTTTGCAATTCTCAGTAGAAACTCAGGACACCACCCACACCTTTTTAGTAAGTCCTTTTTACTTGTTCCTTGCTTTTCTGATGACAGCAAAATGTCATTTTCTTTTTAAATGCTTTGCTCGGATCTGAGAGTGGGGTGTCTCAGCTCTTGACATTTTGGGCTGGATAATGCTTTGCTGGGATGGCCACTCATTGCAGGGGGATCAGCAGCATCTCTGGCTTCTACCCACGGGACACCAACAGCCACTAGATACTCTTCTCCCCGATTCGTGACAATCAGAGATGTCTCTAGACATTGTCGAGGGTCCCTGGGAGGTGAAATTGTGCCCAGTTGAAAATCACTCTCTTAGCGGAATGCTTGTCAGGTTCCCAGGAATTCTAAATGAGTGTTTTGATGTTATGACGCCTTGAATTTCAAGACACTCGTAGTGGGTGCTTTTGACATAATGATTTCTTGTACAATGACAGAAATCTGTGACATTTTCTGACTTCAGTTTAGAATTTTGAGGCAAAGTATTGTTTATTTTTATTGATTTTTTATTTTTATTTTTTTTTACTTTTAGCTTTAGTTTCCTAGCTGGCTAATCACCTGATTGAGAATTGACCTGTACAGAGAAGACAGGACCATGAGTGATTTCCATGCCATTTCCTTATTTCTAGACCAATTAGTACAAACTCACGAACATTCATCTGGACAGCTCTTCTGTTCTGCTTTAGAGCACACACAGGCTGTCTTTCCTCCACTGGAGTTTTTTCTTTTTTTTTTTTTTTTAGTCTGGTGTGGGAGCTGTGGGGACTCAACCTGATGCCATAAAGGATCGGAAATGTTTCCACAGCCCCCCCACCCCCATCTGATCCCATCATTCTGCTGTGTTCTTAGTCTTCCGATATCCTAAACCCACCACTTGCCCAGAAGCTTCAAGACTTTCACTGACATTTGATTGCCCAGCATTACGTCACAGAGTTACTCCTGGCTACGAGGACATCTGGGAAGTGCACCCGCAGAGATTTTAGCTCTTCCAGCCCCTATAGTGTATGAATTTCCTCAGATGGCCTTGACAAAGTACCACTACCTGTCTGGCTTAAACAACAGAAATTTATTGTCTCACAATTCTGGAGGCTTGAAGTTCAAAGTCAAGGTGTTTGTGAGCAGGGTTGGTGTCTTCTTCTGAGTGCTGTGAAAGAACATCTGTTTCATGCTTCTAGGAACCTCAGGCTTTTCTTGGCTTATCGATCACGTTCTCTGTGTCTTCACATAATTTTCCTTCTGTTCGTGTGTTTCTCTGTTCACATTTCCTTTCGATAAGGACACCAGTCATATTGGATTAGGGCCCAGGAGTTCCCATCGTGGCGTAGTGGTTAACGAATCTGACTAGGAACCATGAGGTTGTGGGTTCGGTCCCTGCCCTTGCTCATTGGGTTAACGATCCGGCGTTGCCGTGAGCTGTGGTGTAGGTTGCAGACGCGGCTCAGATCCTGCGTTGCTGTGTCTCTGGCATAGGCTGGCAGCTACAGCTCCGATTGGACCCCTTGCCTGGGAATCTCCATATGCCGCGGGAGCGGCCCAAGAAATGGCAAAAAGACAAAAAAAATAAAATAAAATAAAATAAAATAAAGGACCATCTGATTCTGATGTCCCTGTCGCAGAGTCTGGGCCACATCAGATGTCTGCTTCTTCTTCCAGGGTCATTATCACTCCCGGGGTCTAGTTACTGCCGTTGCCTGGGGTCTTTACTGAGCCATTTCCATGGAAGACTTCGGTCTCCTCCGGAAAGGTCTGCGGCGTGCTGACCATGGCTAAGTGACACGCAGTTTTCCATCTCTCCAGCTGAGATTCTCTGCGTCTGTTTCCTCTTTGGCTTTATTCTTTGCCAGGTCAACTGTGGGATCGGGGAAGGGTTGAAGGATCTTCAGGTAGGAAGACTTACTTTGGACTTGGGGTTCAAAGTGAAATCATGTTTCTAGTTGCACAGAAACACGTGCCATCCCGTTTACAACATGGTGTCATGAGGCAGCTCCCCACAGACAGCATCCCGAGGATGTTGTTTGATAGCCCTTGTTTTGTAGGTTACTTTGTACGTCGTACTTACTGCATTTCTTTCGTTCAGATCAGATCTACTACTATTAAGTACTAAGGATAGGAAATGTGAAATGAGAGTTCTTAGCGCCTCATGGTCTATAAAGAAATTTAAAATTTCCACAGGAAATGTAATTCCTGAGGTATGGTGCCAAGCAGCTTGCCATCAAATATCTGATTTCAAGCGCCCACAAGGGTATAGAATTAATTGCATTATAGGCTTGGGACCTTGAGAGCCTTAAAACTCGCAATGAGAGGGTTTAGAGAATAGGGAGTGTAGCCTTTCTGATTGTGGCCACTCAGTCCACCCCATAACATTCTTAACAAATGATTAGCGAACTTCTAGCCGCCTCCAGGGACTGGGAATCCACTACAAGAAAATGCTTGAAATACGAGGTAAAAGCAGCACCGCAAAATTACATACATAATATCTTAAATATATTTTAGCAATGCATAAAAATAAATGATTTTAATGGGTTAAAGGTGTTGCCTCTGGCTGGTGGCATCATGGGGATTAGGTTTTGCTTATTTACACTTTTTTTTTTTTGTCTTTAATGAATCTTTTACAAGGAGGATGCTTTACTTTGTGATTATGGGGACTGGGGAGATTCCTCCTTACACTGAAATACAATTCTTTGATTTATACCCATTGGTCCTCAACTTGAACTCTGAGGGCAACTCAGAACAAATCCTACTGATCTTCCATATACTAGCCTTTTGAAGACAGCTTGAATGTCTTCCTGCCTTTATGTTTGGTAGTTTATAGATAGGCAGCCAGAAGGTTTTTTTTTTTTTTTAAGCCTGAATCTGTAAAAGATATTTTAATTTCTTTGACAATGGTACTGTCATGTAAATATCTATTACATTACCCCTTTCTTTTTCCAAAACAAACCATCAACACCAAACAAATTTATGACCTCAGACTTGGTGGTTTAATTGAATTCAACATTTTCTGAAAGCTGGTTTTGGCAGAATCAATTTGAATACCCGAGGTGTTTGGTAAATTTAAGCTCTTGGTTTAAGGGAAGGTCGGGACAAAGAAAGGAAGAGGAAAGAATGGATGCATTGGGCGAGGTACAGGGTTGTGGTGAGTTTGGGGTCCTTTAATGGAGAAACAGTGATTTTATGCTGTAGAAGAGGAGGTGGAAATGAAATCCCCCTGCCTCATACTCTGATATTCACCCTGTTTAGAGTCACTATATTAAAGCAATTTTGACCTTTCAAAAGTTAAAACGATGACTATGCAGCAGAGATGGAGTACCACCAAAAGTAACGCATAAGTAGCCAATACTCAATAGAAAGTTTTTAAAAGCTTGAAAAAAATCTTTCTGCACTTGAATTCCCGATAACATTTTAAGATTACCTATCAAGATTAACACACTGTCTCATATTGCAACAGAACAAAGGGTGGAGGAAAAATGTATATGTGTAAGAATAACTTGATCCCCATGCTGTACAGCGGGGAAAAAAAAAAAAAGTAAAAAAAAAAAAAGAGATTAACACACTGTGTAATCTTTTTTTTTTTTTTTTTTTTTTTTTTTTGTCTTTTTGCCATTTCTTGGGCCACTCCTGCGGCATATGGAGGTTCCCAGACTGGGGGTCTAACCGGAGCTGTGCCACCAGCCTACGCCAGAGCCACAGCAACGTGGGATCCGAGCCGCGTCTGCAACCTACACCACAGCTCACAGCAATGCCAGATCCTTTAACCCACTGAGCAAGACCAGGGACCGAACCTGCAACCTCATGGTTCCTAGTCGGATTCGTTAACCACTGCGCATCTTAATCTGCTGTATGTGGTCGAAGAGTTCCTCTGGAACATGGTTATAGGTTTTCAAAGTACTTTCTGTCTGAATTCTTCTTCCAACTAAGCTTTGAAACTCCTAAATTCATAGTAGTTTTAGGGGTAAGTAAATGTTACCCGTAAATGCTGATCGAGGAACCTGTTTCAGGAATTGTATAAACATTAAAAACACCAAGTAAAAATATTTTATTAGATGATGAATGTAGATTTGTTTCCAGCAGAGGCAAATCCAGCTATCAGTTACCTGTTTTTAATTTAATTTTTACCGAGAATCTGGAAGTTGGTGATATAAATAGTCGTGCTGCATGGGCTGAGCCCTAGATGTTAACACTTTGGTGCATCTAAAACAAGGCTTATCCTTGTTCTGTTTCTTTGTTTCCAGATGGTCACTCAGCTTGAAGCCCAAATCTCTGAGCTTGTTGAACAGTTGGGAAACGAGTCTGGGTTTCACCAGAAAGCTCTGCAGAGAGCCCAGAAAGCAGAAAACAAGTTGGAGACCCTTCAGGGTCAGCTGACCCACCTGGAGGGAGAGCTGGTTTCTGGAGATGTTTTGCGAGACACCTTGCATGTTGAGAAGCAAAAAGTAATAACCTGAGGGCGTGTTCATGGGCAGACACATCTATTGCAGTATCAAATTTTACCTGCAAAGATTTTGAATTTTATAGTACTTTGATAGATTGGTTAAGTTCAGAGTCATGACTAAATTTCAAGGAATGATGGATGTTGTCATGGGGTTTCTTCCTGTTGTTTGGAGCTTCCGAGATTCAAAAAATTTTTTAAAAAATATAGTTCAGAGTGCCAGATTTTATTTTAATTAATTAATTAATTTATAGGGCCACACCTGTGGCATATGGAAGTTCCCAGACTAGGGGTCGAATCAGAGCTGCAGCTGCCTGGCCTACACCGCAGCCACAGCAACGTGGGGTCCTTAAACCCACTGAGCAGGGCCAGGTATTGAACCTGCATCCTCGTGGAGACTAGTCAGGTTTTTAACCCGCTGAGCCACCACAGGAACTCCCACGTGATTCAAATGAATTCAGTTCAATTCAATAGCTATTGATTGGACGTCTATTATATATGCGACTCTGAAGGTGTGGAGGGGTAAGATATGAATAGCCTACAATTCTTGATCATAAAAGGCGCATAATTTAATAGAGGGGACAGACATGCAAATAATTTGCTGCACTATAATGGGATAAGTGAGAACACATGTTTTGATCCATAGCGTGCTGCAGGAGCCCAGTGAAGAGGGCGAGAGGTTCTGGAGGAGGCGAGGGTTTTACAGGGCACGAGATGATCAAGTTCATCTTGGAAGGATTACTAGGATTTTAGTGGAGACGAAGAGCAGAGACTGTAGGGGCAAGAGGTTAACCAAAAGCAGGGAAGGTCGTAAGTGCCCAGCGTGTTCTGAGAGCGCAGAGTAGCTCGTCCTGTGTGGCAGGAGCGTGGCATTCGTGGTGGGGCTATGGCAGGAGAAGAGACTGAAACGGCTTGGATTCTGAATATTGAATACTCTTTATTCTGTCGACTATGACTGTCATAAGTGATTTTTTTTTTTTTTGGTCTTTTCGTTTTTTTGCCTTTTCTAAGGCCGCTCCCGCAGCATGTGGAGGTTCCCAGGCTAGGGGTCAAATTGGAGCTGTAGCCGCCTGCCTACACCACAGCCACAGCAACACCAGATCCGAGCTGCGTCTGCGACCTACACCACAGCTCATGGCAATGCCAGATCCCTAACCCACTGAGCAAGGCCAGGGATGGAACCCGCAACCTCATGGTTCCCAGTTGGATTCGTTAACCACTGAGCCATGGCAGGAACTCCTAATAAGTGATTTCTGAATATCACCGTATTTTAGAAAAGTCACAGCACTGTGGAGCTGAGATTGCGGTGTGGAGAGACTCAGAAATGATAACCCTGTCGGAGAGAAGGAGAGAAGAGTGAGAAGAGAAGGGTCCCCACTTAGAGTCTGACCCCAGAAGACCACCAGTGACCTCCGACAGGCAGTTTTAGCAGGGGGGTAGAGAAGAGAAGCCAGTTTGCCTCGGGCTGAGGGGCGACTCACTAGGGACAGGCTAGAGATTTAGATGACTGTGGCGTCTGATGACCAAGGAAAAGAGAGGCATGAAGCGGAAGCTGTGCCAAACAGGATCAAAGAAAGGTTTTATTGGACAGAGTGGCAGAATACATGTTTGTGGGTCGTGGGAGTCAGTAGGGGAGGAAGAGAAAGGCTCATGAGCATGGGTGCAGAATTTGGCAGGAAAAGCTCTGTTAGGTGGAAAAATCTGTGCTCCAGACACTCATTCATTTTCATTCTCTGTACTTAACAACGTTGAGGGGCCATCATGCTTGTGTTGAGGGTTGGATATGCAGAGATGCATGCTCCTAATTTCGTGGCTGAGGCAGGCACATCAGGACACCGTGAGGACAGTTGGTGCTATGAACAGAGATAGGTGTAAAATTCAGTGGGAATTCAGAGAGAGGAGTTCTTTCCTACTTCTGTGCATGAGGGAATGAGCCATGTTTATACAAGAGGTAGCATTTGAGAGAGACCTTAAAGGACAAGCAGGAGCTTGCCAGGTAGAGGAGCTGGGGAGGGAATTTGAGGGGAGGGGACAGCCGGAAGGATGGAGGAGTGGAGGGTGACACGGAGGCTGGGATGTGGTGCTTGGGGAGGCAGAGGCACAGGGCAGCTCTGGAGGTGGGTAGGAAACAACCCGGGTAGAGCAGGCTTATCACACGAGGCTTTATCCTACAGCTAAAGGAAAGTCCTAGAAGGGTTTGGACAAAAAGAAAGTCTTCTCTGAGGGCAGAGTGGCTCTGTGCGTCGAGAAGCTAGAGGAGGGAGCCCGTTGGGGAATTCTTAGAAGAGTTTGGGTCAGAAGCCAGGACGGGTCTAGAAGGTAGTGGTTTTGTGAATGGAGATAGGGGTTAGATTTGAGACATGTGGGAGGGCGAAGAGAGTTTCCCTAACAGGTGTCTGAAAAGGGCATGTGAAATTTTGAGTAGGAAAGGAATTATTGCACCTGAGTGTGATATTTTAGATTGGAAAAAAAAAAAAAAAATCTGACAGCTGGAATCTGCCCCCAGATGTTCCGTGAACATGTGGCACTAAACATATTCAAAACCCAAACAATTCCCTCTCCTCAAATTTGTCCCTCTCCTGCCTCTCCCGAGAGGAGCTTTCAGTTGCCCAAGCCAAAATCCTGAGCATCGTCTTCAGTAGTTCCCTCTTTCAAATCGATTCCGAGGCACTCTAACTTCTGTCTCTTTAATGATGTTTCAGTATCCCCTCCCCCACCTCTGATATAGTGCTTTGGTCTGGAGCATTTCGATAATTTGCATGGGCTGCCAAAGCAACCTGCTAGCCCATCTCCCCCCTGCTCCCAGAGGGGTCTTAATAAAATGCAAGTCTAAGCTTATCTTCCTCGATCTTAAAACTGGTCAAGGGCTCTGTATGGCCCTCGGGATCAGGTGGTGATTCCTTCTTGTCCTGCTTGAGTCTCCTGGGACCGGGCTACTTCCTAACTCCAGGTTCCTCTAGCTAATGTTACCTTTAGCCTCTCCAGCGAGTGGTAGCAAAGTGGGAAACTTCCCCAGGGTGCTGGTAGGGTGGGCCGTCTGTGGTCACCGGGTCCAAAGGCATCCGTGTCCAAATTTGTGAAAAACAGGCACGTGGCCAAAGAAAAGAGGGGCCCGTTTGGCAACCTGGACTACACATGGCTGTTCTCTCTTAGAAAATGTTCCTCTCACCTTCCCCTGGGAATGGCTGTCCCTTCAAGATGCAGGTCCAGTGACCCTTCCTCTGGAAGGCTGTCCTCTGAGGCTTAGTTCTTCATGCAGCATGGACCTAGCTCTGTCACGGCACTAATTACCCTTACTGTAGCCATGTTTTTTTCCTTCATTCCCCCATCCTTCCTTCCTACCTCTCTTCCTCCCTTCTTTATTTTTTTAAATTAAAGGGTAGTTATTTTACAATGTTGTTGCATCCATGTTTTAATTCCTCTTTTCCAATCAACCCCAAACTTCTCGAGGCCAGGGGAATTTTTTTTTTTCTGGATTTCTCCAGGGCTTAGAGCAAGAATCAATAAATATTTTTTAAATAACAGAAGAAACATAGCAAAGCCAAGACCTCTAGGTAGATTGCTGCCTCTTCTCTCCTTTATGATGAAGACTCATTAATTTTAATTGAAGTTACACCCAAATAGCTCTCAGTTGGGAAAGCATGTCATGTAAACTCATTCTGTCCATGCTGAATCTTCCACAGATAATCGCCTATAAAATGCATGTCCTAGTTAGGATAGTAGGTATGTACGACTGAAAAGCAAAATTATACAGTTTAAATGTAAATACAAGTAACAGGTTTACACAACACAGAATAGAGTATATTCATGCCAAACCGCGATTCAGATGAATAAAATGTACAGAAATCCTTTAAGCAACTGTCACTTTCGGAGGCTCAGCCAAGATCCTGGAGAAGGCAGTTCCTCTCTGGGCTCTTGGCTGGATCCTGTCTCAATCCCCTTTGGGCCGTAGGTCCTCACCTGCTAAGTGGATGCGTCACACGTAGAAATAGAAAAAGAGGCTTTTGCATCTTCCCAGGAAAGGTACCAACTCGATTTTATTTAAAATACAAACAATAGCAGTTATTTCACACTCATTTGCCTAGATGAGACATGAAACATTCCACGAGGAGGCCTGACCCCTCATGAAGAAGCGACAAACTGATGGCTCAGAGACAAGAGCAGCCTGTGTGTGGTCCGGTCGCCCAATACCGTAGCGGTGATTGTGATGGCTGTGACTTATACAGGAGAGATTAAGTTTTCTGCCTGCTCTTTAACAAAATTGGAAAATATACACTTACAAGTAATTTCAGCCTCATGAATGAAATAGGTCGTTCTGGGCTTTAAGCTGGCCTACTTCAGCCATCAGGAAATGATACTCATTTCAACATATAATTGCCTGAAAATGCCAAGTGGATAAGGAGTGATTGCCATGAGAAGAAAACTTCAAAGATAGAACCCCAATCATGAAATTATGATAGAGGAAGATCACTGATTGATTGACTCATGCATCGAGCCCTCAGGGAGCCTTAATATCTGGCATGACCAGAGAAGTCACAAAAATCAAGTGGAGGATTCTAGAGTAGTTTTGTAACTTTCCCCTGTTAAACTATGGACCTTGACTTCTCTGACACACCTTTATTTTATTTTATTTTTTTATTTGTCTTTTGTCTTTTTAGCGCTGTACCCACAGCATATGGAGGTTCCCAGGCTAGGGGTCCAATCAGAGCTGTAGCCACTGGCCTACACCACAGCCACAGCAATGCCAGATCTGAGCCAAACCTGCCACCTACACCACAGCTCAGGGCAATGCTGGATCCTTAACCCACTGAGCAAGGCCAGGGATCAAACCTGAAACCTCATGATTCCTAGTCGCGTTCATTTCTGCTGCATCATGATGGGAACTCCAGATACAGCTTTATTTTAGAATGTTGTTCCTTTAACTTTGATATATTAAAAACTCTTACAAATACTTTCTAAAGCATTTTACCTTAAACTAAACCCTCCCCCACCCCCTAAAAAATGTTGTCCAAGTATGTTTGTAAGGAGGGCTCTGATTTTGGAGTGATTTGTGGGACCCAAGAAGAGTAAAGTGGCAGTTGCTTAAGTCATCAGTTCCCACCTTTGAGGCCAGGACCCACGTAGGTGAGTAGAACCTCACTTAGGAAGGCAAGTGGATAGTCGGAGCCCAGGAGCTGGGAGGGTCATGGTAGGAGCAGCAGGTAGTCAAAGCAGAGAAATGCAGAGGTAGTTAGCATGCAGGGTTAAGAAGAATGTATGATAGACTTACCATCAAGGTCACTGGCAGGAGGGCCAAGACAGGATGGACCGGGAGCAGGACATGGGGCTGGCAGGGTAGTTCAGGAATTCATCACCTGACCCTGGAGTCGGGGCCCAGGCTCTGTACTGGGTTTAATGGGAGCTACCTGTAAGCTTGGGGAGAAGAGCAGGAAACTGTGAGATCACTGGTTAACTCCCTTCTTGAGTCCCATTTTCATTTTTGTTCTTGGGTTTAGTATCTTCAGTTCCTGGATCAGCTTTCGGAGAAAATGAAGTTGGATCGGATGGCTGCCGAACTTGGCTTCGACATGCGTCTGGAGGTAGTTTTAGCCCGTACGGAGCAACTGGTCCGCCTGGAGAGCAACGCAGTCATTGAACACAAGACAATCGCCCACAATTTACAGAGAAAGGTAGGGGATGCTGCCGGTCTTGAGAAAAGGAATTTCTTTTTGTTGTTGTTGTTGTTGTTGTTGTTGCTGTTGCTATTTCTTGGGCTGCTCCCGCGGCATATGGAGGTTCCCAGGCTAGGGGTTGAATCGGAGCTGTAGCCACCGGCCTACGCCGGAGCCACAGCAACGCGGGATCCGAGCCGCGTCTGCAACCTACACCACAGCTCACGGCAACGCCGGATCGTTAACCCACTGAGCAAGGGCAGGGACCGAACCCACAACCTCATGGTTCCTAGTCGGATTCGTTAACCACTGTGCCACGACGGGAACTCCGAGAAAAGGAATTTCTGAGAAACTTACTCATTGAAAAAAATGTACCCGACCGGATTTACCAAGGTGACTAGGAAACAGATTATCCAAATCTGCATTTAGAATCTGCGTCTCTATTACAAGTGTATCATCTAAGGTTATGTTTGGTTGTGAGTCACAGAGGCCCAGAGTTATAGTGGCTTAAACAAGTAGAACTGGCTGTTTGGGTTTGTTCTTTTTTTTTTTTTTTTTTTTTTTTTTCCTGCACATACATTTTTGGAGGTAAGCAGCTTAGGGGGACTGTGGCAGCTCCGCTCTATCAAGTTCACAAGGACTCAGGCTCATTTCAGCTCATTAATTTCCCCTCCCTAGGGTGGCCCTTATCTTCGTAGTTCACCGTGGTGCCTAGAACGATTGTATTTGTGTGCTGGGCAGCAGGTGAAAAAAGAAAGGGATGAAACAGAGAGATGCAAAAGCACATAAGGGAGCTGGCTTTGAAAGGAGGCTCCCAGAGTTTTCTTTGTGAACTTGTGTTTGGATCCCACGGGCCCCACATGTTGACGGCTAAACCGAGCAGCCAGGGAGGCTGGAAACGGCAGCCTTTACTCTGGGGAGCTGTTTGCCTCACTAAAAAGTCTACTGTTTCTATGCCTGTGGGAGAAGAGGAAGCTAGGGGTCATCTAGCCGTCTCGCCTTTATATAAGCTCTCTTGCACTAGAAAGTAAAGAGCTACTTTCCTCCCCCTCAAAGGAGGAGTAAGAAACAGTTTAAACTACAGAAATGAATGAATGGATGGAAAGAATAAAAACATGATTATTAGTTATATAATTATTGGCATCGGGGAAAGAAAAAGGCAAACCCAGATGTGTCCTTAGAAGAGTTCTTAGGAGAAAATTCTGTGGTGGAATTATAGGGTACAGGCTGTTGAATGAGTCGCATCTGGGTTCTCAATATGGCTCCACCAAGCTGTGTGACATTGCGCAAATTATATGCCTCTCTGTGGTGTTGCCTTGTATGTAAGATGAGGATGGTACCTACCTCGTGAGGTGGTTAATTTTTAATAAATAGCATTTTTGAACTCTTGGTTCATAGAAGATGCTCTCCTCATGTTTGACGTCTTTGCCATTTACTGTAACTTTAGGAATATTTTATAAAAGAAAGCAGACAGCTCCTATTGCCATCAGAGAGCTATAATTCTTTCCGAAGTTCTCCTCAGATAATTGATTTTTCCCCTCGATATCCAACACTGTTCCTTTTTCCTTCCTTCCTTCCTTCCTTCCTTCCTTCCTTCCTTCCTTCCTTCCTTCCTTTCTTTCACTTTTTAGGGCCACACCTAAGGCATATGGGAGTTCCCAGGGTAGGGGTTGCAGTGGAGCTACAGCTGCCGGCCTACACCACAGCCACAGCGATGCAGGATCTGAGTTGTGTCTACAACCTACACCACAGCTTATGGTAACACTGGATCTTTAACCCACTGAATGAGGCCAGGGATCAAACCTGCATCCTCGTGGATACTAGTTGGATTTGTTTCTGCTAAGCCGCAACAGGAACTCCCCTTTCCTTCTTAACTATTGTATAATTATGACAATGACCAGTGTATAGAACCTACCAGGCTAAAGTTGCAGTAGAGTGGAATCTGACATGAAGAAGCTCAGGAAAGGGAGTTTAGAGAAATACTAAAAGGGCCTTGTTAAAAAAAGCATGCGAACACGGACAGTGCTGCCACTTTAGGCAGATACTTGAGCCTGCGTTTCAGTAAATCCTTTATACCTCGGAACTCTTTACTAATGCAGAGTATAAATTAGGGAAAATGTGCTGATTTCAGCACTAACATTCTATAATTCTACATGATTTTGGTTCCCAATGTTTGTAACTGATGAAAGAGCTTCCTGTCACTTGTGACATGGGGAAGCCTGGGAGGATTTTTTTTTTTTTTCTCCTTGCAGTGTCTGTAATCTTTTTCTAAAAACTTTGTCAAGTTTGCCTGTCAGATCCTGCTGTATAGCACTGGGAACTGTATCTGGTCGCTTCTGATGGAAGATGATGGAGAATAATGTGAGAAAAAGAATGTATATATGTATGTGAGACTGGGCCACTTTGCTGTACAGTAGAAAATTGACAAAACACTGTAAACCAGCTATCATGGAAAAAAAATCATTAAAAAAAAATAAAAGCAGTGTTGAGGTGTTCCCGCTGTTGTACAATGCGTTAATGGTCCAGCCTGTCTCTGTGCTGGCACCAGTTTGATGCCCAGCCCGGAAACTTCCATATGCCGTGGGCACAGCAAAAAAAGAAAGAAAGGAAAGAGAGAGAGAGGTTTGCCTGTCAATGATCAGTGCTGTTTGCAGACCACGTTCAGCTTGGTTTGTGGATGGGGTAGGTCCAGCGTATAAAAAAAGACACCAGTGAACTAACACCTTCTTGGAGGCCCTTCTTTTTCCAAGATTTTCCATGTATAAACAAAGGTTTCCTCATCTCCTTCACATTGCTTCCTTTAAAAATATACCACGGAGTTCCCGTCATGGCTCAGTGGTTAACGAATCCGACTAGGCACCATGAGGTTGAGGGTTCGATCCCTGACCTTGCTCAGTGGGTTAAGGATCCGGCATTGCCGTGAGCTGTGGTGTAGGTCGCAGACGTGTCTCGGATCCCGAGTTGCTGTGGCTCTGGTGTAGGCCGGTGGCTACAGCTTCGATTTGACGCCTAGCCTAGGAATCTCCATATGCCGCAGAAGCGGCCCTAGAAAAGGCAAAAAGACAAAACAAAAACAAAAACAAAAAAGTATACCACCTCACGTGTTTGGTATGACTCAACCTGGTTCTCAGGGCTTGAAATTAGTCTGGGTTTTTGGTCCTAATTTGCACTTTATCTTCTTTCAGAAAAGACCAGCACAAGTATAGTTGCCATGGGGTGTTGGAGAGGATTTTGTCTGTCTTATTACATTCTGCTCTTGACAAGGCCATTTTAGTAGTTTTAAAAGTAATTTTGCATTTTTATTATGATGCACATAATGTAGGAAAGAATCAGGCCCTGAAAGCCTACTCCTTTGCACATTTTCTGTGGCTCTTTTGTCTCATATTTTTCAGCTACCGAATTAATTCTTGGAAGAATAAAGATAAAAAAAAAAAGGCAATCAGGAAAAAGGATCCAATAACCTTTTTTGATGGCTTACAAATGAGTCTTATTGAAGTGTAGATAAAGATCACGCATCTGAGTCATTCACTTATATTTACTGACTGTTCAATGATGATTATTATTTTTTTTTTAAAAAACCCTGTTTATATCCAACCAGCTAAAGACTCAGAAAGAAAGACTGGAGAGCAAGGAGCTGCACGTGAACCTCCTCCGGCAGAAAATAGCCCAGCTGGAGGAGGAGAGGCAGATGCGATCGGCCCTGACTGTGGAGCGGGACGAGGCCAAGGTCACCATCAGGAAGTTGCAGAAACAGGTGGAGAGGCTGCAGAAGGAGCTCAGCCTGTGTCGAGAAATGAATACTGAGCTCAAAGCCAAACTGGCCGACACCAATGAGCTTAAGGCAAGTGCTCAGCTCTGTTTCCTTGTTGCCGTTTCCATAGATGTTTACACGAAAGAGTGACAGCTTTAGAAGGGATACACCAGAGGAAAAAAGCAGAAAACTTCCTCTGATTTTCTCGAGTTGTGAGAAAAACGCAAAAATCACATAAATCGGCACAGTGGATCAATTTCGTGTCTCTTTTATATTGAAGCTTTAGTTGCTGGGTGAAAAGTCAGTCAGAGCGGTGGTGTGACATACAGAAAAAAAAACAAACATTTCTTCAAAGCAGGGGTGGCAATGATATTAGGGATCATGTAGGGATTTTCCTACAGGAATTTGCTTAGAGAAAAATGAGCACAGGGAGTTCCCATTGTGGCTCAGTGGGGTAAGGACCCGGCTAGTATCCACGAGGATGCGAGTTCAATCCCTGGCCTCCATCAGTTGGTTAAAGGATCCTTTGTCGCCATGGCTGTGGTGTAGGCCGTGTAGTTCCTATTTGACCCCTAGCTTGGGAACTTCCGTATGCCGTTGGTGCGGCCCTGAAAAAAAATTGTTCGCTAAGAAGAGTCAGTTGGCAAACAGGTGTGTTTTGCTGTGGGATGTGTTACTCGGGGCAGTGAAGGAGGCAGACAGGTTGGGGTGATGCGCTTCCTGTATTAGAGGTGTTCGGCTTCTAAGGGCTACCGAGAAGAATGACATTAAAACTGGGGATTTAATAAAAATGTTTAAATGTCAACAACAACAAAAAAAACAATGTCACGTATGCTCATCACTGGCAATAACTTCACACACACGCACACGCACGTAAATACAGACAACAGCGATGGCCTTGCTCTCTGCAGACGGGCACTCTGAAATGCACTTTTGGAATGTTCCTGAATCTGGAGACAGACCAACTGGGGACAGGAATGTGGAGTGAGGCCAGCACTTGAACCTGTGTAGCAGGACAATATTTTAGGGCATATTTCTCACTCTGTTTTCCCTCGTTTCCCCCTGAAGCCCTTCTGGCATCAGCACGAGGCTACCAAATTGAGGCTTATTTCCCGGGAGCAGGGGAGGGCAGACTTGGCCCAGGGGAGGGGACATATTTGCATGTAAAGGAGGGGGGAAGGCAGGGGAGCCTCTGAAGGGGTGCCGTGGGTGGGGAAATATCAGAGGTAAGTATCCTGGATCCCCCCGACCCCTCCACCCCCCGCAGTCCATGAGAGTGAACATTGGGGTGTGTGTCTATTTGGTTGGGGGCCAGTCCTTGACGTCAGCACAGGTGCTCCCACCCTGTCTGGAAAGGGGCTGCAGGAGGAGCTGGGGGCTCGATTGCACCCATTCCCTGGAGCCTGAAGTTCCATTTGCGCTCGTGGGGGACACGGAAGGTAGATGGAGATGGGTGCTGGAGAGCTCACTGTGGAAGCCGGTGGGGGGTGGCCCCGCCATCAGAGGCTTGGAGCAGATCCCCTAAACCGTGCTCCTGGCTAAGAGTAGTGAGAGGAGCAGCAGGAAGCCTGGGAAAGGACAACCCCTGGGCCAGAAGTGGTGTTGGGGTGAGAGGAGCTGCACTTCCTGTAGCAGGAAGCAGAAGTGGGAAGAGGGCGGAAGCAGGAAAGCAGGTGGTGGAAACCCAGGGCTGTGTCTGGAGACCCTGTTTCCTTTTGGTTTCGGTGACATTGGCTTTAGGTTTGCATCATTTTTGGCCCAGATTATCTTAATCATTTTCAAGGGGTCTTTCCATTTGACTTTTTCACAAACAAGCCTGATTCTCATAATGAAATCTTTGCTCTCGCAGTGATGTGATTATGCAGCGCGTGGGTCCAGTCACAGTGGCTGGCTTACAAATTCCCAATTCCAGCCTCAGTGGTGTGAAGCAACCTTTTTAAGTGTGGGGTACACACTTCTGGTGTGTACACAATTCTTCTAGATGGTACGGGACAGGGTATTATATGATGTTCAATCCTGAAGTGAAGAATGGGTTCCCATTAATTTTTCTTTCAATTCTTTCACCATCAAGAAGAAAATCTTATTTAGAGATTACTATGTCCTTATGCCTCTAGAACACTTGCTGGGCTATGTTTTAAACAAAGAATAGGGAGTTTCCATTGTAGTTCACCAGTATCCATGAGGTTGCAGGTTCGATCCCTGGCCCCGCTCAGTGCGTTAAGGATATGGTGTTGCCATGAGCTGTGGTGTAGCTCTCAGATGTGGCTCGGATCCTGCGTAGACTGGGAACTGCAGCTCTGATTTGACCCTTAGCCTGGGAACTTCCATATGCTGTGAGTGTGGCCCTAAAAAGACAAAGCAAAACAAAACAACAACAACAAAACCCTGTAAGAATAAGCCTTAAGCTCAGTGCTGAGTAGCAGCAGTAGAACCTACTAATACTGTTTTTTTTTTTTTCATTATACAGTGTTTGTTTTATAATGTTATCTTCCATTTGTGGCACATTTTATAAAGTCGTATAAAATTCCCTTTAAAATAATTTTTTTTAAGTTATAAAGGTGGTTGAGTTAAAGGAGAAAATGGGTCATATGGGTGATCTGTGCATATGTAAATATTGTGGAGGTGGAATGGGAATAACTGAGATATAGGCAGATTGAAAAACAGAATGCAAATGGTGATTAAATGCAATAAGCAGGTGAATGGAAGCTCTGACTGGCTGCTGCTAGCACCATGACTTCTGGGAGTCAGGGAGCTGTGGGAGAAGAAATTGGGCAGAGGACAGGGGCCAGATCACACAGGACCTTGCGTGCCGTGCCTGGGCTTTTGCTCTGGGACCTGGGGAACCACTGGTAAATTTCAAGAAGATGAGTGAAATTGTCAGGAAAGAGACTAAAAAGAGAAAGAGAGATAAGAAGAGCAAAAGGACTCCAGAATAAAGCTGCGATCAATAGCATCAGGTGTGGCAGTAAGATGAAGACTGAAGGGCTGTTTTGCTACACTTGGCTTTGGGACATCTGTGGCTCAAGCATGTATAGCAGTAGATCATGGTGGTTGAGTGAGGCTCTAACAAAAGTCAAATATCAGTAGGCTGAAGAAGGAAGGAGAAGTGGAAACAAAGATGGTGGCCTCCTCTTCTGGAATGCTCGGATGAAAAGGGGAAGAGAGACAGGAAAGTAAATAAAGTTGGCTCGTGTGTTTACTTTGTTGTCCTATTTTGCATAAAGAGATCCACACACTTCTCTGTATTCTTCCTTTCCCCAGACTCAGTAAACCACTAATCTACTTTCTGTCTCTTTGTGTTTGCCCATTCAGGACATTTCATTGAAATGGAATAATATGAAATGTGGCTTTTTGCCTCTGTCTTCTTCATGTACCATATTTTGAAAGTTCACCCAAGTTGTGATCAGTACTTTATTCCTATATTAGGCTTCTCCAGAGAAACAGAAGTAACTGATTGTGTGTATATATACAAACGGAGATTTATTTTAAGGAATCGATCCACATGATTGTGGAGCCTGGCAAGTTCAAAATCTGGACTGGAGACCCAGGAAGAGCCAATATTGTAGTTCAAGTCTAAAGGCTGTCTGCTGGTAGAGTTCTGTCTTGCTCAGGAAAGTGTCTTTTGTTCTATTCAGGCATTCAACTGATTGGATTAAGCCCACCTACATTAAAGAAGAACAGTCTGCTTTATTCAAAATCCACTAATTTAAATGTTAATCTTATGCCAAAACACCCTCACAGGAAATTCATAGTAATGTTTGACCAAATATCTGGGCACTGTGACCCAGCCAAGCTGACACATACAGTTAATCATCCCAGTTCTTTTTAATGGCTGAGTAATATTCCCTTGTATAGATATACCACATTTTATTCATCTCTTTAATATTTGATGGACATTTGTATTGTTTCCATGTTTTTTGTTTATTATGAATAAGGCTGCTACAAACATTTGTGTGCGGTTTTTTGTATGCATTTCTATGTATGCTGCAAAACATGGTTGAAGACTTTGATTCCTAGTTTACCCAAGTCTTCCTCTTTAAGACCCATGTAGTAAATTTCCCCTGGAATTCTAGACTAGGAAAAAGCAGACCTTTCCAGATGCACTATTACATTTTAATTGGGCTTGCAAATGTAAGTACTGTAGAAATCTCTTTTTGAAAGAAAAATACTCTTTCCTAAATTTCCCCTCTCTGTTGAGTCAAAATAATTTTATTATAACATTGCTTCATATATACAAACTTAATACTGTATAGAAGTTTCCTAATCCTATTCCATTTTTACCATTATAAAGTCCAAAACAAGTTAGAAATCAAAACAAAGTATAAAAATAGGAGTTCCCGTTGTGGCTCAGTGGCTTACGAACCCAACATAGTGTCTGTGAGGATGTGGGTTTGATTCCTGGCCTCACTCACTGGGTTAAGGTCCAGCATTGCTGCAAGCTGTGGTCTAGGTCACAGATGCTGCTCAGATCTGGTGTTGCCATGGCTGTGCTGTTGGCTGGCAGCTACAGCTCTGATCTGACCCCTAGCCTGGGAACTTCTGTATGCCAGAGGTATGGCCATTAAAAAAAAGTATAAAAAAATTAAAAATTTTAGCAATATTAATTTGATATACTAGATTTTATTTCACCAAAATCACCATTAATAAGAATGTGTAGTACCGATTGCTTGTGGTATAGGCTTTTTTGAGTTTGGCACACCTATAGTTTATGTTGTCTAAGGACAGAGCTATTATTCTACCATGTATTTTATTTTGCTACTGCAGATAGGTATACCATGACTTAGTTTGGCCTCCCTTTGCACAAACACATTATTTATGTATTAACTCTACCTTTGCTCTTTCCTCATTAACCTGGGATGATTAAAGTTGTGCTACTGATTGACACAAGCATAGCCTTACACACAAATGCAAATGCAGATGCTGAAACTGTGTGGCAGAACTCCAGTTCTTTGCATAACTCATATTACGCCAGTTGCTTTATAGCCAGCATTGGTTATGAATGGATTGAAACACACTGTAATAACAGTGGCTTGGTTAGGAGAGACATTTCTTTCTTTTTCTCCAAAAAGAAGCATGGACAGAGACATTCCGTGTTTTGTAGGATAGCTCCATGGTCATCCCTGGTTCTGGCTTATTCTCTCTTTCTGCTTCACCCTCCTAGCAATAACTTTCCTCCTCAGTGCCACCTCTTAGTGCAAGCTTGCTGCTGGGGCTCTGGCCTCATTCCAGTCACCAGGTAGAAGGAAATGTGGAAGGACACCTGTCTGCCCCTTTCCAGGAACCATCCAACACTTCTTCCAACTAGTCTTCATTGGCTAGAACTTAATCCATTTAAGTGGTGACTTAGATGAAGTCAGCCTGAGAAATGGGTCTTTATTCTGGCAGTGATAGCGACACTACCAGAAAACCGGTAGAGCTCCTCCATGGATTTGTTAAAGTTGCAGGATATAAAATTAATACACAGAAATCTATTGCATTTCTACATATTAACAATGAAAGATCAGAAGGAGAAATTTGGGAAACCATCCCATTTATCATCATATCAAAAAGAATAAAATACCTAGCAATAAACTTACATAAAGAGACAAAACTTTACTGTACTCTGAAAACTCTAAGATGCTGATGAAAGAGATAAAGATGACACAGATGGAAAGATATACCATGCTCTCGGATTGGAAGAATCAATATTGTCAAAAGGAGTATAATACTCAAGATAATATACAGTTTCAATGCAGTCCCTATCAAATTACCAAGGACATTCTTCACAGAACTAGAGCAAAATATTTTAAAATTTGTTTGAAATACAAAAACCCTAATAGCCAAAGCAATATTGAAAAAGAAAAACAGAACTGGAGGAATCAGACTCCTTGATTTCAGACGACACCAGAAAGTTACAGTAATCGGAACATGGCCCAGTCTTACAGGGAGCTGTGACCAAACATCGATAGACAACCAAAAACTCGTGGAAAGCTATTATTACCCTCACTACAGTACCTCAAGGAAACACCGAAAGGTGATAACCTTCCTCAGCCACCAGCAAAGCTCTCTCTGCATTCTAACTCTCTTGATAATCTCTCACACAAGACAGCTGCTTCCCATGCTCCTCCCCCGTTCCAGAACTTTCTCCAAACCAGCCAGTGCAGACTTTGTTTTTTCCCTGCAACCTCCCATCTTGAATTCAGCTCTGATTATGTAGATCCATTGACCCTGAATTGCTTTGAATTCTGCCCCCTTTGAATGTGTGCATCCAGCAGAACCTTCCCGGCGTGGAGTGGTGGGGGAGTAGAGGTGTCCTCAGCCTGCAGAGTGGAACATCTTCCTTTGATCTCTGTTACTGTCCCCTCCTAGGGGCATCTCTATGGTCCTGTGAGGAGGAGTGTGGCATCTACATGGGCCACGGGGCAACCCTCCTCTTCTGCGGGCCCACCCCCTTCGGAGAGTCTGTGCTTGGTGCCTGGCTCCGTGGGGTCCTGTTTTCAGTGTGATTTCCTGAAGACCCTCCTGGTGGAGAACTTAGACCCTCTGGCAGATTCAACATGTTAGCTTTTAAATTTAATCACCTCTTTCAGGGCCTTTGGCCCTTATAAAGTGAAGAAAATCGTTCACCAGATCTGAAATTCTTTCCCTTAGGAGGCAGGTGCTAGGTATGGTGTCCATGAGAAGTGAGGTCCAGGAGAAGTGAAACCCATGCAGAACCCGACTGGTCTCCCTGGGGGTCTGGGTGGCACATCCGTCTTGTTTAAGACCATCTCTGTTCCAGAGTTCCCGTCGTGGCGCAGTGGTTAATGAATCTGACTGGGAACCATGAGGTTGTGGGTTCAATCCCTGGCCTTACTCAGTGGGTTAAGGATCTGGTGTTGCTGTGAGCTGTGGTGTGGGTCGCAGACGTGGCTCAGATCCTGTGATCCTGTGGCCCTGGCCTAGGCCGGTGGCTACAGCTCCGATGAGACCCCCTAGCCTGGGAACCTCCATATGCCATGGCAAAAAGACAAAAAAAAAAAAAAAAAAAAAAAAAAAAAGAAAAAAAGAAAGAAAAAAGGAAAAAAGACCATCTCTGCCCCACTGGGAAAAAATTAGGGGCACTGTCTCTTGCTGATCTCTGGACTGGATATGCGATTCTCCTTTAGTTGCATTAAGAAACCAGTTTGCTCTGCACCCATCCCAGCCATCTCCTTTGCTGGGTTTGAGTTAAGAGGCTGAGGTTTCCTTCCCACTGCTGGCTCCCAGTTCGGTCCTAGTGGCTTGGCTTAGAGTCTGTTCCTTGCTCCCTGACAAGGAGAATTCAGGCAGCCCTCAGGATTGTGATAAAGTCTCATATTTTTCAGAAATTCTTGGCTATAAATTCTTCTCATTAAGACTTGATTTATGTGGTTCTAACTCTCCAAGCTGTGTTCCATATCCTTTGGTGGATGGCCCACTGTAAATGTTTTTCCAGGCTGAGCAGAAAGGCTGGATATAGCTCCTCTTCTGTTTTTTCTTTTTTCTTTTTTCTTTTTTTTCGTATTCTTTTCCATTCTGGTTTATCAGTGGGTATTGAATATAGTTCCTTGTGCTATTTAGTAGGACCTTATTGTTTATCCATCCTATATACTCCTCTTCTGTTAATACAAAGTTTTTAATTCAACATAGCCATTTTGGCAGCTTCTCACTTTGGCCCCATGTATTCTCTGCAGCAGTGAGGTAGCTGGCATGTGAAGGGAATTTCTGTATTTTAAATGGAGATAACTTTGTTTTAAAATTGATATAAATTTCACCCTCTCATGTCCCTAATTTGTAAAATGTTTGATAAACTATAGGATATATTATTTGGAGCAGTTGTGCATATAATTGATAAATAAATGTAACCTATATATTCAGTTTTTTTTTTTTTTTTTTGCTTATAGGATGCATTGCATATGGATTGATCATGCATGGGAAAGCTCCCTTCCCACCTTTTTCTTTTGAAAAATGACTATAGAGTAGTTGCAAGAATAGCAAGACAGACATTCTTTTACTTTTCATGTAGATGGTTAACATTTTACTGATTGCTGTAATTTGCTTAATGAGAGAGACAGAGACAGAGAGATACAGAGACATACAGAGACAGAGAAGAATCATTTGAGAGCAGGCTGCAGACATCGTGACACCTCCCCCCCTAAATCCTTACCAGGTAACCCTTAAGAACAAGAGAATTCTTCTGCGTGACCGCAGTATGATTGTAACCCTTAGGAATCAACATTGAGACAATACTCTGGTATACTGGAATTTAGTATACAGTCCAAATCAAATGTAGGTTTTGATAACTTGGAATCCATGCATGAGCTCCAAGGTCAGCCCCTGTAGATGTGCACTTCCTGGGGCCATTTCCTTGTCTCAAGCGCTTGCCCTACTGGTGCCATCTCATTGGTTAAAGGGTGACTCAGCATCCCTTCCTCCAGTTGTTGCAGACACTTTATTTTTGCGTGTTTCCCAAGCTACCGCAGCTGTTCTTGCATCTTCCGGATCCCAGGTCCCACAGCAGCTGTCAGTCTCCCAAGGGATGACCTCACTCCTGCATAGAACCGGTTCAGAAGTTTTGAGCTTGTCCGAGTGTGGCGGCCATTGACTTCCTCTCTGCCTAGAAAGGAATTTAATGTCTGAAGAAGCTGAGTGTGTGATAGTAGCTTAAGACAAATTTCCAGTTTAGGTGTTTGACTCAAGCTTCCTCAGTACAGTGAAGTCACACTGACAGAATTTTCCATCTGGACATCCATATCCCTAGCAGACACTTTGCCTCCATAGCATGTCCTAATTGCAATCTTAGACTAGTTCTGACCATTCCTCTGACTTCCCAGGGGTGTTGGAAGACCCTTCAGAGTCTAGGTCAGGTCAGCTTGTGCTCCTTGCACTGTAATTCTGGAACTCGGTCTCAATGGAGATACGCCATAAACTCGGACTCGGTCAAGATTTTAATCTCTGACAGTAGCCTCCAAGTACAGTCTGGGTAAATCACAACCATCTCAGAGTCCTTCATCAATAAATAATCAGCAGCCCAGCAATGAAATGATAAGTGTTGCTTTGTTACTGTTACTCCAAAAAGAGAAGAAAAAAAGAGAAAAAGAAAGGAGGATTTCATTCACCAGGAGTGACAATATCTTAAAGCATCCTTTCTCCATTTCTCTTACTCTCTTTATTTCCCCGCTACATGACACGTTTATCTTCCACCAGTCCCTCTTGCACCAGCCCAGGTTTCTTCCCAAAACACTTCTTGCAGCCTCATTAACACAGACTTTTTCTTCCCATTCGTCCTTCACTTCTTTCCCCTATAGATCAGTTTCAACTCCCAGGCTTTCTTCTTCCCTGACACTCTCCCAGTTCCTCTGATTTGTCCTGAAACAACTGGATGGGAATAGAAGCAGCAAGAAAGCATCCTTCCTCCTTAGGAAAAAGGGAGGTGATGAAGGAGGAAGGGAAAAGACTGCAAACACTGATTATTTGGTATCTTTTAATTTTATTATTTTCAGATGTAACCTTTGAATGCTTTTCAAGAAAACTAAAATGTGAAATCACGCTTCTTTGAGAATAGGCCTGTAGGCCTTGTCTGAACTGTTAGGAGGCTCAGAAGTAAATTCGGAACTCTGCTGGTCTTTGTTCTTCATCCATTCCATGTGTATGTCTTTATTTATTTCAAAGTAATTTCTTTTGATGCATTTCAAAGGCTTCTTTGTAAATGCACTTTTCAATAACAGCTTTATCAAGATATAATTCACATACCATAAGCTCCCTCCTTTAAAGGTGAACAATTCAGTGGTTTTTAATATATTCACAGAGTTGTAGAAATATCACTGTTATCTAATTTTAGAACATTTTCATCACCTGAAAAAAAAAAATCGTGTGCCTGTTAATAGTTATTCCCCATTTTCCACTCCCACCAGCCCCTGGCCTTTTCTGGAACTTTCGTATAAATGGAATCCTATAACCAGCAGTTTTTTGCGACCGACTTCTTTCCCTTAGTGTAATGTTTTCAAGGTTCATCCCTATTGTAACATGTGTCAGTGCTCCATTCCTTTTTATTGCTGAATAATGCTCTATTATATGGATAGACCACATCTTATTTATCTGCTCATCTGTTGATGGATATTTAGGCTGTGTTCACTTTCTGGGGATTATGAATAGTGCTGCTGTGAAGATTCATGTGTAGTTGTGTGGACATAAGGTTTTTTGCTTTTTGTTTTTGTCTTTTTAGGGCTGCACTTGCGGCATATGGAGGTTCCCAGGCTCGGGGTCCAATTGGAGCTGCAGCTGCCGGCCTATGCCACAGCCATAGCAACACGGGATCTGAGCCACGTCTTCGACCTACACCACAGCTCATAGCAATGCCAGATGCTTTAAACTACTGAGTGAGGCCAGGAATCGAACCCACGTCCTCATGGTTACTGGTCAAGTTCTTAACCCACCAAGCCATAACGGGAACGCTGAACCATTTTAAAGTGCACCAATCAGTAGCACTGAGTACATTCACACTGTTGTGCAACCATCGCTGTCCATTTCCAGAACTTTCTCATCATCCTAAACTGAAACTCTGCACCCCTTAAACAGCAACTCCCCATTCTCCCATCTCCTGGTAGCTTCTATTGCACATTCTCTCTCTATGAATTAGCCTCCTCCAGACACCTCACATAAATGGAATTGTGCAATATTTGTCCTTTTGTGTCTGGCTTATTTCACTTATGATGTCTTTAAGGGTCCTCCGTGTTGTAGGACACATCAGAATTTCATTCCTTTTGGAGTTCCTATTGTGGCTCAGCAGCAGCAAATCTGACTAGCATCCAAGAGGATGCAGGTTTGATCCCTGGCCTTGCTCAGTGGGTTAAGGATCCAACGTTGCCATGAGCTCTGGTGTAGGTCAGCAGCTACAGCTCTGCTTCGACCCCTAGCTGGGAACCTCCATATGCCACAGGTGCAGCCCTAAAAAGGCAAAAAACAATAACAAAAAAACAGAATTTCTTTCCTTTTACTCAAATTCTTTTTGTTAGCAGATCTAGTATAATTTTAAATATTAAGCTAATGAAGAAAATGTGCCTCCTACCTCAGGATGCTTGGTTTTGGCCTCAAGATCCTGAGACAGCTTCTCAGAGAGAGGTACCCCCCTTTCCTCTTGCCTGCAGTGAGTGCTGTGGTCCCTCCCACCTCCCACGCTCACTGATAAAGTCAGAAGGCATTCGTTCTTGAAAACTTGTGAATTTCCCTCACAGAAGTGATAACTTGAGGAGAATTTGGCTGGGGCTTCTTTGTGGTAAATTGCCAAAAGTGGAGACATTTTGCGCTTTTTTTTTTTTAAGGGCCAAAGGTGTGACATGTGGAGGTTCCCAGGCTAGGGGTTGAACTAGAGCTGTAGCCACCGGCCTACACCACAGCCACAGCCACGCGGGATCCGAGCCACGTCTACGACCTACACCACAGTTCATGGCAACGCTGGATCCTTAACTGCTGAGCAAGGCCAGGGATCAAACCCGCATCCTCATGGATACTAGTGGGGTTTGTAACCCACTGAGCCACAACGGAAACTCCATTTTGCTCTTTCTAATGTTTCTGTACCAGGAATGACCCTTGGCAGGGGTAGAAAGTGCAAGTTGCTTTACCTGTGGAGCTTATTAGAGTCTCTGTGTGGATACCTGCAGACTTTATTGTAATATCTAACCCCAGAATCATACTATCTACCATTTCATCTCATTGATTTCCCATAATGTTGCTCTAATTCATTGTTTATAAATGATAACTGTCCTAAGACATGTTCGTCCAGCATGTATGCTTAGCAGAGTCTGAATAACTGGGATGGATTCATAAAACAAGTCGTGAAATGAATTTAATTGACTTCAGATTTGTCCTGTCTCTACAATTTTCCTACATAAATGCTGAAAGAATTATCAGCATTCTCTTTGACGTCTTAGATTAAAACTTTGGAACAGACCAAGACCATTGAAGACCTAAATAAATCCAGAGACACACTGGAAAAGATGAAGGAGAAGGCTGAGAAAAAGCTACTGTCTGTCAAATCGGAACTGGATACTGCGGAGCATGAGGCTAAGGAGAATAAAGAGAGGGCCAAGAACATGCTGGAAGTGGTCACCAGTGAAACGAAGACACTAAAAAAATCTCTGGAAGAAGCAGAAAAGAGAGAAAAGCAGGTGGGTAGAAATATGGTGGTGAAACCTTTTCGTTTAGGAAGGATAGGACGATTCCAAAGCTTGATAGTTATTCAGACATGTCTTCATAACCAATTTATCAAGCTCTCTGTACCATCCCAGAGTAAGTAATTTGCCCTCCAAGCATCTTTTTGGCATGAAAAGAATCATTATGATTTACTCCACTAAGAGAAACAAGTTGGGAGTTCCCTGGTTGGCTCAGTGGGCTCAGAGTCTGGTATTGTCACTGCTATAGCTCTGGTTACTGCTGTGGTGCAGGTTCCATCCCTGGCCTGGGAACGTCCAAAGAAAAATGAAAAAATAAATAAATTCAAGAGCCTTACTCCTTACAAAAGAAAAAGAGAAAAACAACTCACATCTTTATGGCGTATTTGTAGCAAAGACAAGACAGTCTTATCAAAGCCCCAGAGAGCCCGTGAAAAGCCAGGTTCTGGTTGCGGAGAGGTTTTTATTGTATTCACTGATTGCCTCTGAAGTTTGCATTCTCCCAGATCTTCTAACATTACCCAGGGCTTCAGCCTCAGGAGGGAACTTTTATCTCCAGCAGAGATCAGTTGCAGGAAACAGTCCCACATCTCAAACAGTGGCACCCAGACCTGATGGCCAACCAAGCCCAGATGTGAACCATAAAACAGAGCTCATGCGCCCGCTGGTTGCAAGGAGGAGTTTTATCTGGTGAGCCTATCAGGAGGTCAGGCATAAAGGAATGTACCGGGCAGCCTGACCCCTGCTTTTGGCTTTCATCTCACTCTCTTTCTGCAGCTCAAAAGGGCATAGAGTGGACGCTGATCCTAGGATATTTTTTCTCTTTGGCTGCCTCTGCCTTGACTCATGTGTCAGGCAGAGTTGATGAAGGCCAAATGCTAAGACCGAGTGGTCTCAGAGGGAACCTCTCAGCCATGAAGAGCTTTAGCCATATTCTAAACAGAGGAAAAGTTTGAGGGAAACTCTTTCCTCGGGGAGAATCGGCCGGAAGGAGTGAGAGGGCTGTTTGCCGAGGTGGACTCAGCGTGGGAAGGAGGTTGGCAAGGGAACGAGCACAGGCTGGGGATGTTTGGAAGACGCTGCTGGATGAAACACCTGTCTTTGGATTGGATCACACCGTTCTTAAAATGGAAGGTCCCTCTAGATGGGATCTAGCCGATCAATTACCTATCTCTAATTGATCTGCTTCTCCTTTTGCCTAGAATCGCAGCAACTAGTCTGAGAATCTGAACAGGTAGAAGGCACATTTCATCCGCTTCCCCCGGCCCCACGACTCCCATTTCTTCCTTTGAGATGGAGACGTAATTGTGCCATAACCCAAGGTTATGGGTTGTAAGGTGACAATCCATGTGAGGTGACTTGATCATCATTGATCATCATTTAGAAGCCCCCCCATTTTCATCAGCTCATTCTTTTTTTTTTTTGCCACTTACCTTCCCTTTAGTTTAACGAGTTAACATTCCAGTGCACAACCACACCAGCAATTGTAAAGCATTTCCTAGTACGAGGAACACGTCCACAGCCATTGCTTCACGTGATCCGCATTTCAGAATAGCCCTGGAAGGGAAGGATATGGTTATTCATTCACCCCAGAAAGGGAAAAAAATAATATCTTTTTTGGGGGGGGGCGGCTTTTTGCCATTTCTTGGGCTGCTCCCATGACATATGGAAGTTCCCAGGCTAGGGGTTGAATCGGAGCTGTAGCCACCAGCCTACATCAGAGCCACAGCAACTCGGGATCCAAGCCACGTCTGCAACCGACACCACAGGTCACGGCAACGCCAGATCCTTAACCCACTGAGCAAGGCCAGGGATCGAACCCGCAACCTCACAGTTCCTAGTCGGATTCATAACCACTGTGCCACCACGGGAACTCCCGAGAAAATAAAATCTTATCGATGTCAGAGTCTCATTCACAGTTGCTCAACTGGGCGCCTTGACTTTGTGGCCAATACCACGTTTATTGGCTCATCAGAACACTGGTTATGAAATTGCTGGAGGTTGGTGTCTAAAAGCACTTTAAAGGTGATTTAATAGGCTAGCCTTCTTATTTAATAAATGAGAGAATTAGCTGGACAGTAATGAGAGTAAGTAATTTGCCGAGCTCATGCAAACCCTGGTTTTCCACAGGTGTTTTGGTTGCGTTTGGTCTCACAGTATTGGTACGTTTTCTTCTCTCAAACAATGTGGTTCTGTTTGATGTTGCAGCTGGTGGACTTCCGGGAGGTGGTTTCCCAGATGCTGGGCTTGAACATGTCCAGTCTTGCTCTTCCTGACTATGAAATCATCAAATGTCTTGAAAGACTGATCCATTCACACCAGCATCCCTTTGTCACCTGTGCCTGCCTCAAAGATGTGCCTACAAGGCAAGATAGGCACCTGCAAGGCCACTTACAGCTTCTTCATTGAACACTCTTGAGGAAGAGGGCGCTGAGAGCTAGGGCATAATCCTCAATTTCACAAATTCCCCAAACCTTTGAAATTTGAACAGTATGTGAATATTATATGCTTTGATGATAAGGCAAGAATCAATCATTGATGCAAAAGGATCTCAAAGGTGCCAGCCTTGGATAAAGGTTTGGCACTAAAAAAAATCTATTATTTTCTTCGCTAGCACTTTGAACCGAGACGCATTCCACTAGACTGGGTATCTAGAATGGGCAGTGATGGCAGGGATGAATATTTAGGGGCTATCTATTATGACTCAGGAGTTCTACTGTCCAGTTTAAGTCTCCTAATAACAAGGTGGAGAAACTTTAGTGTTTTTAGTTTACAACCTCTCTGGGGCTCAGCGAGGTGATCTTGGCTACCTGCCTATGACTAGGTTGTTAGTGACAGAACCAGAATGAGTACCCTGTCGGCGCGGTATCCAAGGTCAGGCGGTCTCAGCTGTTTCACAGTCCTCCCATTTCTCCTCAACTCCTGGTGGAAGTTTCCCGCGTCATAAAGGAAGGAAAACATCTGTACAGTCAAGGATTAAGGTCCAAAAGCGAGTGAGATTTTAAGTGTCACCTATGTGATTTCTTTAAAAAGCAGTATATCTAATTATTTGGATGAAACAGACATAGGTCTGAGGTCCTGTTAAAAAAAGTACCTCTTTTAAATGTTGCTACCGGATCATATTTGGGGGTAGCCTTTAACGCTGGAACAGAGCTGAGCTCGGTACTCTAAAAACAAATCTTTTAAGATGAAATATGTATAAGCTGAAGAAGTCCTACATAGTTCATTCACCAATGTATAAAATATCCCTAGAGCAGGGATACTTTTTCACAATCGAGATATTTATAATGAATTTCTATCACTTTCGGGAGTTCCCATTGTGGCTCAGTGGGTTAGGAACCCAAGTAGTACCCATGAAGATGCGGGTTCAATCCCTGGCCTCACTCAGTGGATTAAGGATCCGGCATTTCCGTGAACTGTGGTGTAGGTCACAGACATGGCTCGGATCCCGTGTTGCAATGTCTGTGGTGCAGGCCAGCAGTTGCAGCTCTGATTCGACCCCTAGCCTGGGAACGAAAACATTTTTTTATTGAATTTCTACGCCGATATTTTTCTGGAAACCGTATTCTTAACTTCCTGAGAAAAATCTGTTTCTGTTTCCCTTTTGGGTGATTGTCCTATTTATACCACATGAAAATAATTTTTATAGTCCCTTAAAAGCAGTAGTGTCTAATTTAAGGAGAGGGAAAGAAATAGATTATATCCAAACATTGAGAGAATACTGAAAACTCTAGAAGAAAGGAAACGAGTTGGGCAGCACACTGGGAGTGTGACCGAGGCTCTCTGCTGGGAGGTGGGTCAGCCCTGCCTGGCTTTTGCCATCATGTGCAGGGACATTGTGAGGTGGCATTTTTGCTGCTGCACAGCCCTGAGGCCACAGACTAGGTCTGCCACAGGCGGGGGAGGCAGCTGATGATTCTCCCAGGGGGAGGGCTGTGGTCTCTGGAAATCCCTCCACATGCTCCAGGGATGCAGGGGCTGCTGCTCTGGACCCACGTCCACCTGGGATTCCCTGTTTGGATCTCTGGGGGATAGAATTGCTGAGTGACTCTGCTCTTCCCGGGTCACAGGAAGCCACCATTGATGGGGATGGGTCTGGGGGGTGGGGGGAGATGGTTTTTGTACCTTCTTTCTGTTTTCCTTTTCCAAATACAATCTTTGATAAACTTCACTTATTTGCTCTTTAAATTTATTTCCAGCACACTTCAAAGATACTTTTTAACAGCATCACTTTAAAAACATAAACTGTGTCATAATATTATTTTTCCTTTTTGACAGATTATTAATTGTATTTCCAGTTCACATAGACTTTAAAAGTGGTCCGTAGTTGTTAGTACTGTACTTTCTCTTTATTATTCAGAATTACATTCCATTTATCCAAAGATATATTTATGTAATGTTTCCAATATATAACTCAAGCGTATATACATCTTGAACACATATAGAGATGTTACAAATGTTTGAATATAACCCTTAGGAATTTCTGGTGGAAAGAGTATACAGGATAAGAAAAATAAATTCTGTCTATGTGTATATGTCCATCTGCACATTAGCTATTAACATTTGGACAAATCCCTTAATAAAGCCATTTCTCTCTTTGTTGAAGTGCCAGTGTGTTGTCGGCCTCCCCTCTGTGGCTTTCATGCCAGGGTTGGCAGGCCAGCTTCACATTTTGGTTTTAGATTTTGTTCTTCTATAATATTCATGTATATTTTATGTGGTCCAATAAAATGCATTAGTTTGATGTGATTTTCTACATAGAGTTTTAAAATATTTAGCATTAACTCTTCTACCAAATCACTCGAGTGATAATTGCTACTGGGGTTGTTATTCTGATCATTGTCGGAGACATTTGAGTGTATGCATAAACTGTATCAATTAGGAAAAAAAATGTGAACTTGATCCATTTGGATTTCCAGTTTCACTTTATAGTCTTACAGGCATAGCAAGTGATTCAGGGTCACAAGGTGGCGGGCTGCAGAGTTGTTAAAGGATCTCTATATTGTTGATATTCTAATGATATTTAGGACTTAGATATGAAGTCCAATTTTCACTGGGGAGGCATTTCATGATTACATAACCTTTGACCTGGAAGGCTCTGCCTACTTAATGCGTTAGTCATCGTATCCATATTATTCGGCAAACCCCCCCCCCCCACCAGCTTTTGTCATCAAATTGGATCTGTATGTGTCTCTCTCTCCTCTGCAGTTTCCATACTGTTACTCCTTCAGCTTTGTATGCAAACCATCTTTCTTTTGTGGCTCCTGCTAGCTAATATATAACTTTCCTCTGGTCCTCATTGCAATTACCTACCAACATCCTGTCTCTTCCTCCTCCTTCTTGACTATTGAAATGGTTCAGAAGCGTCTTCTCCACTCCCATCAAGCACTGCCTTCATCTTAGGTGACTTTAATGCTCATAAGGCAAACCCCATGCAACATTATATCTTTAGTTTCTTGGCCTTCTCAGCGCTCATACCTTTACCTCCTTTTATTTAGCCACTCATACCCTAGATTGACGTTTACAGGAATCCAGCGTAGACGGCCTTAAACAAAGAGAGATTTGGGGGAGCTTACTGAAAGATTCAGGGTAGATGGACTTCGGCATGAGTAGATCCAGAGATTCAACATTGTTATCTGGATTCTTTTTGCTCTTATCCATCTTCGGTCTCTTCTGGATTTGTTTCTCTTTGTGTGTTGGATTCCCTTTCTCCTTCTGGAGATGGGTTTCTCTCTGCTGCCAAGAAAGACAGTCCCAGGCAGTTTTGAAGTCTTTACAAGTGAGAAACTGAGCTGAGAAAAAGAGAGATGCTCTGCCTCTGATGTCCATGGAAGAAATCTCAGAGAAGAGGCTGATCACCTCTTCTGCGCATATACCCACCCCTGAGCCAGTCGCTGTCACCGGAAGGATGACCTCACTGATGGGCATCCCATGCAAATCCCTGCCATTAGGGTGGGATGGGGTGAGGCTCCAGGGTAATCTCTTCAACCAGAACCACATGTAATAACAGAGGGAAGATCCCCCAGTGAAAGAGAATCTGGACAGACACAATGCACATCTATTATCCATGGTCAAAATCAGGACTTTCTGATCACCTAGAGCTTCACCTCTGAAATCTTAAATTCCCTATAGCCTCTTACTAGTCCAGAACTCTACCTCTTACTCCCAGTTTGCTGTTCTCTGTGATGCCTTGGTGCTCATATTTTCCCCCTACTGGACTTGCCGCTCTTCACTCCATCTGGAGCTAGCCGAGATATCATGGCTCATTTCCTCCATCATTCTCTTCCTGGTACCTTAAACTTCTTGTTCCCTTGCCTGTCATCCTCACTTTGGGAATTCATCTAAATGACCCATGTGTTTGCTGCTTTCCCTGCCCCAGTGAATGAGACTGGAGGAAGTCACGTAAAAGCACAGCTAAGGGGTATATGCCAGATCCACAGACTCTGAGCTCCCTGGAGCCCTTTGTACTAAGTGGCAATCCTTCACCATTTTCCTGGTAGATCTTACCGCCATCTTTCAAAATGACTGTTGCAAATATTCTTCCCCTCAGGGCTCTTGTCTCTTCCTTCTTCACTGTTAGCAGAGAATCTCGTCTCCTATTTCACCCAGAAAATAGAAGCCATTACAGGAAACACCTTTAATATCTGATCCTAAACTAACCCAATGTGTGTTCACACCTTCCTTGCCTCCTCTGCTCCTGTCTCAGGTTGTCCCTCTACCTGTCCACTCGCATCCTCAGCAGCTTAGTCTTGTTTGTTCTTTTCCTCGCTCAGTGGTGTTGAACCTCACCTTCATTAATGGCTTATTTCCATTAGCATTTAAATATGTTCACATCTCTTTCATCTTAAAAAAATCACTTCTTCTACTCCACAACTTAGAGCCTTATTTCTCTCTCTCTCTTCATAGTTGAGCCACTTGAAAATGTGGCTTATATCGCTCTCTTTTTGGTCTTACCTCCCTTCATGCCATCATCCATGGCAACCTGGCTTCTGTCTCCACTCACCCAGCTCTCACATTTTAGTGAGCAAGTCTCTGTTACTTTTGAAGTCCTTATCTTACTTGATCTTTCTGTAACATTTGATACAGTGACTATTTCCTTCTTGGATGTTCTCTTCCCTTAACTCCTGTACTGTGACATTCAACTCTTTTGTCTCCTGCCTCTCTGGGTGCTTGAGTTAGATGGATCCTTTTAAGGTTATAAGAAACAAAACTGAAATGAGAAATGAATGTAAGGTATAATTGTGGCTGGGAATCTTGACCTCAATGTCAGGTCTCCATGGAGAACAATCACACATCCTGTAGACCTAGACAAGTCGAGAGTCCCAGAAACTGGAGTGCCCACTTCAGGGTACCATGTGGCTGTCATGCTGGGTTTTCTCACCCGTCCTATGGATGCTGGTGTTCTCTGATGCCATGACGATGCAACTTCTTCCTGCCTCTGCTTCTGCTGGCTCCGCTGATACCATCATCATCTCTCCACTCTGATCTCCACTTCTAGCATCTACTTCTGATATCCCCTTGTCTGTGTTTTCTAGTACTTCCTGGCTTTTTTTATACATCTTTCCATTTCTGCTCCCACCGTTAACTGCTCTCACTCTGTGTCTCTGTGTTTTGCCTCTGGAGGGAGAACTTGGTGGGTTTAATCAGTCTTTCTTCAGTGGGAGCAGCACTTTTACACCACGTCACCTTGGAGACCAGTGACAAGCACGTAGATTGGTCTCCCTTGGATCAGGCATCCATTTCTGGTCTAGTCTACTGTGGTCACAGAAGTGGAGTCTCATGTCTCTCTCTTGAATATAAGTGTTCCATGGGGGTCTGTCCTAGTCTCCTTTTCCCATACTTTATATACTCTCAGTGCATTAGCCTTTGACATCAGGCAAGTTCCTTATCTCCCTGTGCCTCAGTTTCCTCATTTGTAAAATAGAAATAAAATATCCACCTGTTATAGGTTGAATTTTGTCCCTCCCAAAGATGTTAAAGCCCTAACTCTCCGTACCTGTGAATGAAACCTCATTTGGAAATGGGGTTTTTGCAGATGTTCAAGTTAAGATGAGGTTATTAGGATGGGCCTTATTCCAACATGACCGGTGTCCTTATAAAAACGGGGAATTTAGACACAGGAAAAGACACACACACAGAGGGGGAATGCCATGTGAAGATGAGGGCAGAAATTGGCGTAGTGTAGCTACAAGCTGAGGAATGCCAGATTGCCAGCAGGATACCCAGAGCTAAGAGAGAGGCATGGAACAGGCTCTTCTTCACAACTCTCAGAAAGAACCAACCGTGCCAACACCTCGATTTCACACTTCTGGCCTCCAGAACTGTGAGACAATAATTTCTGTTGTTTAGGCCATTTGGTTTGTGGAAATTTAATGCAGCCCTAGAAAAAATGGAAACCCTTTTTTTTCCCCCCAGAAATATCCTGGAACATAAGGGATACTCAATGCGTGTTAGCTGGCATCATTGTCGTAAATATTGCTAACCAGTTCCACCTATTCTCATGGCTTTAACTCTTGTCTATGTGATGATGATGGCAGCTTTTATTTCTCTAGATAAGAACTTGGTCCAGCTCTTCACACCCATGCAGGCAGTAGTGTAGTGTAGAGGAGACACAGGTAGGATTTGAGCAAACATAGATGAGAGCTCAAATACAGGTTCTCCTGAGTGATGCGGGCTACTTGATTAATCCTTTTGAATACTACGATACTTCAGGACTTTGATAAGAATAACAAGCACGTTGTCCTCACAGAGTGCCTATAACCATTCAATGAGTTGACTGTGTAAGGTGCACCGCTTGGAACAGGGTGATACAGGAGCTCAGTGAATGTGGTTGCATCCTGTCTGTCCCGCCTCCCGCCTTCCCCCTCATCTATCCAAGCATCTTCTTCCTCCTCAACCCCACAGTCATTACACCCCACTGCCTCGTACACACTCAGTCTCTGCTTTAATGCTCCTGGCCCTCGAGATTGTCCCCTCCCTTCTCCATTGCAGTCAGAGTGATCGTTTAAAAAATATGAATGTGATTCTGTGACTCCTTGCCTCATGCCCATCAGTTGTTCCCACTGATCCCTGGGTCGAGGTCAGCCTTGCTGGCAGGGCGCAGTCTCCCTTCCTCCCGTTCTGTTCTCTGAGTGCCATATTGTCTCTGGAACAACATTTGCAGTTTCCCCAGGGCTCTTTTTCCTCCAGGGCTTTGCAGCTGCTGGCCTGCTGGATTGTCTTTTCTTCCCTCACTTGATTGATTCCTGCTGCTTCTTAGGGACTCAGTTTGGGTATCATCCCTAGCCAAGAGTTTTCTTTGATATCCTGAGGCCGGGTTAGGTTACCCACCTACGAGTTTCCATGGTATCTTGTGCATAACCCTACTGGCACTTATTTATGACAATCCCTTATAGTTATATCTCCTTTCCTGGACAAGGAAGCAGCAACATTCAGAGAAGTGAAGGGTCTAGCCACCTAAGCTGGAATGGAAATCTTGGCCAATCTTACTCCTAAGTCCACTGTGCTCACTTTCAGCCGTGCTGCCTCCTGTAGGCTTATTCATTGTATGTTTAGTGTTTAGCCCATAGTTGATCTTCAGTAAGCATTTGAGTGAATCAGCTAATGGAATGGAGTTTGCCTGTTGAAGTGGGCTGACTTTTCCTCTCTTTATGTACAAAATATAAACTGTATGCACATTGGATGGGTTCTCAATGCATGATGATTTGTAGGAGTAATTTTAAATTGGGCAGATGACTAATAATAAGAACTTATAGACTCGTGGACATAGAAGACAAACTTATGGTTACTAAAGGGAAAGGGGAGTGGGAGGAATAAATTGGGAATTTGGGATTAACAGATACACACAGAGTTCCGGTTGTGGCACAGTGGTTAACGAATCTGACTGGGAACCATGAGGTTGCGGGTTTGATCCCTGGCTTTGCTCAGTGGGTTAAGGATCTGGCATTGCTGTGAACTGTGGTGTAGGTTGCAGACGTGGCTCGGATCCTGCATTGTTGTGGTTGTGGTGTAGGCTGATGGCTGCAGCTTCAATTCGACCCCGAGCCTGGGAACCTCCATATGCTGCAAGAGCAGCCCTAAGAAGCGCAAAAAAAAAAAAAGAAAGAAAGAAAGAAAGAAAAGAAAAGAAAAGGAAAAAAATCATAAACTAGCGGCCCTAGAAAAGGCAAAAAGACAAAATAATAATAATAATAAGTAAATTAATTAAATAAATAAAACCAGATACACACTACTGTATCTAAAATAGATAAACAAGGACCTACTGTGTTTCAATATCTCATAATACGTATAAGGGAAAAGAAACAAAAAGTATATATATATGTGTGTGTGTGTGTATATATATATATATATATATATATATATATATGTTTGAATCATTTTGCTGCATACCTGAAACTTTGTAAATCAACTATACTTCAATAAAAAAAGAACTTACTGATGTATTGTAATTCTTACCACACTGTTTTCATGTACATTCCTTTTATCGATCTATACAATGGGCCGGGTTTGTTTATTCCTAAGGAATGGCAGGGAGGAAGGAAAAAGAGAGAAAGAAAGAGACACTGAGACTAGGCTTCAGGTTTCCTGAGTTTGGGTCCCATGAGTTTTCCTTCTCATAAGACTGCCTTGTGGTTAGAAAGGAGGGAGGAGGACGGCACACGAAATGAAACTCCTCGAAGTGGTAGTGGCCTGTGAGTAAAAGCAGAGCGAGCGTATCCACTGTTGGTCTAGAAAGAGAAGGTGGGGGACAAAGCTTACACTCATGTTCTCTGGCTCCATACTCGCAAAGTTCTATTTGATAAACATGCTTAGCTGGATGTGTTGCAAAGTGGAACATAGGTTTTTTGAGACAGTCATCCTGGCAGTTATTTATATTCTGAGAACATACCTTTCCTGTTTTCCTATATGGACTCGGCTGAAGGTCTTCATAAGACCTTTAGGAAACTACAGGACCTGAGAAGACTTCCCTGGGTTCTGTGCGGATGCTGTGGTTCACCACCCAGGTCCCCCCTTCAGGACTGGAGCACCTGTTCTCCAGCTACCCAGAGCTATGGGCTCCTGACTACCCACCCCAGCTACCCAGAGCTATGGGCTCCTGACTACCCACCGCTGAGTTCCTTGAAAGGACTTGCCCTTGGCTGAAGGGGTACGTCTTCCTGGATCACAGACCCTTCACAAGGGCAGCTTGGATCCAGTGACTGGTCAATGTGGAACTAAAAAGACATGGTCTTCTCCTCCTCAATTCAGGACTACTCTGAAGAGTCATCTCAGATTCCTAACTCCGCCCCCCCCCCCAATAAGATGAGCTAAGGTCTTTGCTGCAAATGCATCATGGTGTAACTGCCTCCTCTGCCCAGTTCTGTTTCTTTTTCTTTTTCTTTTTACAGGTTTTTGTTCTAAATACACATTTCAACAAACTCCCTACATCCAAATTCAGGGTCTTTCCAGGAAACCTGACCTAAGACAGATTCATTCATTCTCAACGTACCAAGCCATTTTGATATTTTCCATCATGTGGTTTTTGTCAATCAATCAGTAAGTATTGATCACTTGGTAATATAGGACCTGCAAAACACAAAAGCAACAAAACCAAACTGAAAACATCCATGACTTACAAATGGCTTGATTTTATGCTTCTTTCCAGAATTTTCCATAGAAATTCGTAACTAGATGAATCTCTAGTTCATTCAACTATATTCAATCTAGTTGAATATAAATTTAAAAAATTTTTATTTTTTGCATTTCTCATCAGTTTCAGCAGGGTACAGAACAGACCCTATTCCAAGTAGCTTAAGTAAGAAGGAATTTATTATAGGATCTTAAGTGGCTTATAGAATCATGTGAGAGCTGAAGACATAGACTTGAACTTTGCTTAGCAATTCCCCGAGGCCCATCACAGAACTAAATCACAAAGACAGCTGCTGCTACTTTTATAACAGGAAAGCCAGTGGATCCAGAATCTCATCAATACTGTCAAGCTCTGGAAGCCACCATTCTTCTGGGTGCCTCCGCTGCTGCTGCTAATGCCGGAACCTCTCTGTCGCTGCTGCCGCCTGGGCCAGGAGACGGATGCCTTGTGCCTTGCCTCTTGGTATCCATGGATCTTATGACCATGTGCTGGAACTTCCGTTAATGATGCCATGGAAGAACCATTGCATCCATGACATGCATGCTAACAGGAATAGATGTGGTGGTAGAGGTGTGACCACTGCCATTGAGCATCTGACGGGCCAAACCCAGATTATACCCGGAATCGTTTCTTGAGGACACTTAACCTTCCAATGTCAGAGGTGCAAAAAAGCGTATCAGAAACTATATTTTTCAAACTTTTTGACATATTCTACTTGCAAATTCATTTGACTCCCACATACACACAGTCACAGTCATGTCTGAGTTAAAAGATTCCCAAGAAAATGTGACATCTCCTGATAGCTTCTATTCTAGTCTCCACTATGTTATGCTAATCTAGGCTATTCCACTCCACTAAGAACTGCTAGTCTTGACCCACTAAGTTGCTTTCATGACCGTCTAATGGATGGCATCTAGCGGCTTGAAGGGAGAAATGGATGTTGAGTGCCAATCTTCAATATCTACTTCACTGATCCCTCTCCTGTCCCTGAATTATCAAAAAGGATTGAAGGCTGCTCACAGAAGGGATTTAGTAATCTGATACAGTGTACAGTGGATTGAGAATCAGGGAGAGTGGGTTCTCCTCCTTGGGGCCACTGTTTCTTCTTCTGTAAATGAATGCATTGTGATAACTCTGTGCTTAACGACCTGATGACACTTACCTGGGAAAATGGAGAAAAAGAGTAATGGTACCTTGTAATTTTTAGTAGAGGATGGATGAAGATCACAAGGCAGTCTTGATGGCGAGGGCACCTGTGGATCAACTGTTGTGCCCCTAAAATAGATTAGTTGGCTTTAATTAAGTTCCTGGTTATGCACGTAGGTGTAAAATCTAACGATTCAGAGCATAAGGGTGTGTACTGAATGTGAAATGTATGATTATTTCACCTGCTCCATGTTTGGAAGGTGTTCATTTCACTGTTAAGGTTTGTAAAGAATTTAATCCCTTAATGTAGAGCTTTTAGGTAAAAGCTTGTATTTGCCCATGATTGCAGCTTTCAATAAGGACTTTTTTCTAAGGCAGGGTAGGTTTGAGGATAATTGGTTTTTAAAAAGAAAAGCCTATTGAGAAGACAGAACAAATAAACATTTAACAAATGCCTGTTCTGTGCCAAATAGTGTCTATAATAACTCTTGTAATCCTCCCAACAATCCTTAAAGGAGGAACTGAGATTCTCATTTTTATAGAAGAGGAGAAAAAGGGTTAAAGTGATTCAGAGGGGCTCGCCCAAGGTCATTAAACCAGCAAGTGGAAGAATGTGGAGTTTGCACTCATTTCCGGTCAGCCCACAGCGCTTGCTTTTCTTGTTCTACCAGAATGTCTCTTTTGCTTTCCTTATTTGTTCGAGGTGAATATAAGTGAAAAAATATTCAAAACAGACTTTACTAGGAAGACTAAAATTTTCATGTTTTAGAAAAAGAGACATTCTAGTGGGTACTTAAACTGTCCATTTTGTCCAAAAGCTTTTTTTTTCTTTCATATCATTTTTTAATTTTATCATTGTCTCAGCTTTTATTATTATTATTTAATAGTTATTTTCCCAATGCATTTTTTTTCTACTGTACAGCATGGTGACCCAGTTACACATACATGTACACATTCTATTTTTGCACATTATCATGCTCCATCATAAGTGACTAGACATAGTTCCCAGTGCTACACAGCAGGATGTCATTGCTAATCCATTCCAAAGGCAATAGTTTGTGTCTATTAACCCCAAGCTCTCCAACCACCCCACTCCCTGCCCCTCCCCCTTGGCAACCACAAGTCTATTCTCCAAGTCCATGATTTTCTTTTCTGTGGAAAGATTCATTTGTGCCTTATATTAGATTCCAGATATAAGTGATATCATTTGGTATTTGTCTTTCTCTTTCTGACTTACTTCACTCAGTAGGAGAGTCTCTAGTTCCATTCATGTTGCTGCAAATGGCATTATTTCATTCTTTTATATGGCTGAGTAGTATTCCATTGTGTATACATACCACATCTTCCTAATCCAATCATTTGTGATGGACATTTGGGTTGTTTCTGTGTCTTGGCTATTGTGAATAGAGCAGCAATGAACATGTGGGTGCATGTGTCTTTTTTAAGGAAAGTTCAAAAGCTTTCTAATACACACTTTGCTCTTTCTACGGCATTGATACCTATAAGCTATTGGGAATTGCGAAGACTATTTGCAGGCATTATTTTAGTGTCATAGCTTTCATGGTTTCATTTTGCTTGTGATAGTGTTTAAGGACACCAACTCGAAGAATTTATAAGTAATCTAAAAGGCTTCCTTAGGTAGCTCCATTTTGTAAACTTTATAGCCTTTTGTGTACATGGGGCTTAGTTGTGTCTGGTTGTAACAGGGTGAGGAATGCTAAGCTTGTAAAACACATGAAAAAGTCTACAAAGCGTTTATGCCTTTTTAAACATTTGACTCTTAACTCAGTATTTGGTTTTGAATTTTTCCTCTTTAAGCAAAAATACATAAAATTAAGTAAAAAAAGCACACTTTAATGTGATTCTTCACCATGCAATTTGATTTTTATTACCTTCAGTACAGAGGTTGAGTTGACATATAAACCAACAGGCTGTATAATATATGACTTTGTGAAATATGGGTCATATACTTTCAAGAATTGTGTTACTCTTTTTTTTTTTTCCCCCAGTTAAGTCAAGTAGCTTATTTTAAACCCTCCCGTGGTTACTCATAAGTAAGCTAACATATAGTGTACATAGTTCTGCCGATAGTCTTTAGAAGGTCCCCCACTGAAAACTGAGATGCTGAAGTCCTCTGGATAGTCTTCTCAGAATATGTGACATGTTGCAAGGAAACCACATCATCCAAAGAAGTTCTGAAAAGCACTTAATCTCAACCACAATAGTTACCAGTTATTTATGTTCCAGAGACGGCAGCTGAACTCTTTGTAAGCTTTATCTCATTTAATCCTCCTCTAAACTCTCTGAGGCAGATGCTGTTATTAGCCTGACTTTAAAGCTGAAGTAACGGTCTTAGGGAGGTTGAGTGACTAGTGTCAAATCATGACACCGGGCACTGGGTGGTCTCTCCCCTGCTTTTCTCCTGGGCTTTCCTGTCTTCTCCACAGAGAACCCATCCCTAGGCCCTGAAGCTGGGTGCCTGGCCAGTCTGTGTCCTGTCTCCAGTGACAGTGGGAACTTTACCTGCATGTGTGGACCAGCCAGAGATTCGAAAGTCAGCATGAATGGACAAGGAAGAAAGATGTGTTCTCAGCAGGGATCTTTTTTTCTTTCTAAGTTTTATTGAAGTATAGTTGATTTGCAAGATTGTGGTGATTTCTGCTGTACCGCAAAGGGATTCGGCTATACGTATACACGGATCCACTCTTTTTCACATTCTTTTCCCATATCACAGAATACTGGGCAGACTTGCCGGTGCCAGCGGAGATCTTTGTGTCGACAGGAGCTCACTCTGACTCACTGGTGAATTAGGATGACTGACTTCAACTGAGTGTCAAAGGTTAACTTTTAAAGATAAGCTACTGTCACTCCAGAGGGGCCTCTCTGTACCATTTGTGTAGAAGTCTGATCACATGGGGATTGAGAACTGGGCTTTGGAATTGTACTCACTGGAGTCTCATCTGAACCCTGCCTTTTACTGTTTGCTTCCACTCTGGGGCATCGGTTCTCTTATCTATAAAATGAGGATTCACAAAAGTAGTGATTTTTTACACTTGCTATGAGAGTGAATTTAAATAATAACGTGGAATATGTAGGCCAATACTGGGTAGAGCCTAAGTGTCAATATATATTCGGTATTATTATACTAATTAAGTCATTATTAATATTAAGGCCTTACTATGCTCTGTCATCATTTTTCATATTTAATGCCGTTGTTCTTAGATTGACTCACTGTGATCAAGGACTGATTTTTTTCTTCCCTCTGGGTAGACTGTTGCATTGATGGCTACCAAAGAATCATGCCTCTCGGTGTTGATGCCCTTGTACAATCCTTCCCCACTCACGATGACTTTGGGCTTAGCTGTGTGACTTGCTTTGGACAATGGGACATCCTCGGGCATGACGTAAGCGGAGGTTTGGTAAGCATTTGTAATTGGGCCTTGCCCTCTCAGAACCCAGATGCCATGCAAGAAAGACTGGGCTAGTCTTCTTGGAGAGAAATCCTAAAACCCCACAGAGGAGTTCGTATTGTGGCTTGGCAGGTTAAGGACCTGACATTGTTCCTGTGAGGATGTGGGTTTGATCCCTGGCCTTGCTCAATGGGTTAAGGATCCAGTGTTGCTGCATGTGGCGGTGAAGGTCACAGCTGCAGCTTCAGTTCCCTGGCCTGGGAACTTCCATATGCTACAGGTGCAGCTATAAAAAGACAACAACAACGAAACCCACCCATGGAGAGAGAGGCCCAGCCATCCCAGTGTTCTGGGTGAGGCCAACCCTGAGCTGGTTTTTCTGCTGAGTGCAACCACCTGGGAGACTCCAATCATGAAAGGAACCCACAGAATCATGAGAAACAGTCAATTAGTCTTGTTTTAGGCCACTGATTTTTTTAGGGGTAGTTTGCTATGCAGCAGTAGATGTTGGAACATGCTTTGTAATGTCTGCCTAATGCTATGAAAAATAACCTTTTATGAAATCTATAGTGATAAGAAAATAGCACAGAGACTATCATCTCAATGGCAAATGGACAGCTGTGGGGAAAGAGAAAGGGCTCAAAGTGGCACATCTGCATCCTGGGCTTGTGTCCTGTTGCCAAAAACCCATCAGGAGGCACCTGGGGAGCTGCCAGGACTCTGGCCTGATGCGAAAGCCATCACCGTGGCCTTGGGGTGTGGAAATACAAAAACAAAACAAAACAACCACCCCACAGGCACTCCAACGGCCTCTCACCACAATAATTGCTACTCACATTTCCATTTGCCAACAAAACCAGTGTTTACAAAAGAAAAATAAGACAATTTATATTTTCAGAAATAAATGTTTTATTTGGAAAATGTCAGTGCCAGTTGCACCCTAATGGTGTTTTTCCAAAACGTGTGGTTAGAAAGAAAAGTAGAGTAAGGACTCGGGTTATTTTAAGAGAGCTCTAAGAAGTTGACTAAATAATATCGAATGCTCTTGAATTTGAAGGGATGGGAGCCTGTTTGTGCTGTGGCTGCTGAGTAGATGTGATGTACTCCCTCTTCCTGGGCCACCTTAAGTCCAGGCACTAAACGCTGCCTTGTGTCAGTGGCTCAGCTTCTCTTCCTGACCCTCTTTTTACTCACTGCATTTAGATGAAATGAACTGAGCAATTGGGACTTTGGACAGGATTATAAATCTCCGGGGGAAACTAATTTAATCCAGGACTAGGATGCAGGAAAGAAAACAAAAGCAATTTTGCATGAACAGTAAGAAAAAGAATTTATTTTTAAAAGCCATTTAAAGTTCACAGTAAAACTCAGTGAAGGGAACAGAGATTTTCCACATAACCTCTCCCCCCATGTCCACAGCCTCACCTCTCTCAAAATCCTACCCCAGAGGATTACGTTGGTTACAACTGATGAACCTACATTTACACCCATTATCACCCAAAGTCTGTATATAGCTTTACAACTCTTGGAGGTATATATTCTATGGGTTTTGTCAAATTCTGTGTGAGCTGCACAAAAGTAATTCCGAAAATTATCAAAGAAGAGGTAATCTAATTAAGGCTGAGAAATAGGGAAATTGCATAGCGAAGAGGGGACTTGTCAGTGTCTTTCCATGCTTTGGTTTCTGTCTCACCGTTTTTTTTTTTTTTTTTTTTTGCTATTTCTTTGGGGCCACTCCCACGGCATATGGAGGTTCCCAGGCTAGGGGTCGAATCGGAGCTGTAGCCACCGGCCTACACCAGAGCCACAGCAACGCGGGATCCGAGCCGCGTCTGCAACCTACACCACAGCTCATGGCAATGCCGGATCCTTAACCCACTGAGCAAGGGCAAGGACCGAACCCGCAACCTCATGGTTCCTAGTCGGATTCGTTAACCACTGCGCCACGACGGGAACTCCTGTCTCACCGTTTTATGGTCACTTGTGTGTCTGTCTCTTCTGCTAGACCATGATCTCCTATGATGTAATATTCTCCTGATATCTGAATCTTTGTTGTATCTGAGATGAGACATAACCAAACTTTCGTAAATGTTTCCTGGATACATAAAGGGATGAATGAAGGTAAACTCCCTTAATATTCTAAAGTTTTCATGTGATTGACTTTGTCAGAAACCATCTTAAATGTCACTTGAGGACCAGCCTGTGGCACTAAGACCTTGGAGACCTTATTACATGGTGGTCGGGAGCTTGGACTTTGAAACCAGAGAGATCAGTGCTGAGTCCTCACTCACCACTCTTCAGCTCTGTGATCTTGGGCAACATGTCATTCTTACCCTTAGCAGTAAAATGGGACCAAACATAGTGCCTGTCTCAAGGGGTAATTGTGAGGATTCAATAAGAACACAGGTGGAAAGTGCCTGGCACAGGGTAGGGACTCGGGAGATGTTAGTCATTATTATGTTAAGTAAACTAACATGATGCACAAACAAGATAGTGTTTGCACAGCAAAGGGAGGGATGCCAAGTCCTGCGGGCAGAGGCAGGTGAACCCCTGGAATCCAGAGGCACAGTTAGATTAAGGCTATGATGCGGGGAGGCAGGAGTGAGCCTTGCTTTGGTACAGGATGCCACTGATATTCTTTTTCTATTTTTTGGTTTGCCTTAGCCCAGGACACTTACATTTAAGTATCCCTACATGCATATTCTGACTGTAGACAGGGCAGGAGTGATAAAGGGACAAGGCTGTGGGCCAACTTCACGTATAGATGGCTGGCCTGCAGTAACCCACTAGTCGATACAGACCCTTCACGAGGATCCCACAGAACCCGAAGTCACCAACTTCTGGGATTCAGATTGATTCATAGCAAGCAGTAGCCCGTTGGTTTGCTGTCCATGGCCATAAACCCCCATGTGCTAGGAAAACATTGCTGCTTATATAATGACTAAATCCTGCTCCACAGTTTACTCCATGGTCTAATATGGAAGAGGACGCTAAGGGTGACAAGAACTTAATGATCAGAGTTATTGTTATTGTCGGAAGCCAAGCCATGCACTCTGGCTGCTATTAGGAATTGATGTCCGGCTCATGTTGTATTAAAAGGTTTCACTGGGGAGATATTTGGAGCAGATGGATAACTATGGGCAGATAAATAAATTATCTCATCTTCAGCAAATGTGTCCTATAAACCTGAGGCTGTTTAAGTGGGAAAAGAACTGGCATTTGGCGTGGCTGAGGTTTTCTGGTTCCAGGCTTGGTCATCACAAAATGCTCTATCTAGTTCTGAGTCTCGAGGACAGGAGTATTTACCACGTTCAAAGGGAGCCAGCCTTGTTCTTACTGTGCTTCGTGACTTGTCATTTCCCTTTGTAAAACCTTGCTCTGAAAACACAAATGTTTAGGCTGGGTCACACTAACAGCAACTTATAAGCAACAGTGTGATGTATATTTTGATACATCTGGATAATCATTGAAAAGATGTGTGTGTATTTCTTCTTGTCTATCTACTAATCATCTATCCATCTACCATGAATGAGTTCTCTCTTATTTATTAGAAAGTTTACTGGAAGGAGTGTTATATGGATTCTTCTCCAATAACCATGCAGTGCTTTTCTGTTGAACTGGTGGAAACAGAGCCCCCGATAATGTGATTTCTTTGCAAGCTTGATCTTTGGAGGAGTTTCTAGAACCTACCTATGTTATACGTACCCTTATGTAAGTGTTTAGGGGGCCTCAGATAATGCCCAGCAGCCCACAGGGAGGGAGAAGAGGAATTTCTATGACTTGAATTAAATAAAATATTTTTGGGAGTTTCCCATTGTGACTCAGTGGGTTATGAACCCGACTAGTGCCCATGAGCATGTGGGTTCCATCCCTGACCTTGCTCAGTGGGTTAAGGATCTGGTGTTGCTGCGAATTGTGGTGTAGTTCACAAATACGGCTCGGATCTGGTGTTGCTGTTGCTGTGGCCATGCTGTATGATGGCAGCTGCAGCTCCGATTCAACCCCTACCTGGGAACTTCCATATGCCACAGGTGAGGCTCTAGAAAAAAAAAAAAAAAAAAAAAAAAAAGAAAAAGAAAGAAAAAAATTCCCCACCAAAAAATAGTATATGAATAGATTCTTCTTGAGAATATTAGCAAAAAATCAGGTAAAGCCAAACCTTCACTACTCTTAAATTCATTCCTCTACTCAAATACAATCACTGATATTCAGTTTATAAATGTGTGTGTGTGTGTGTGTGTGTGTGTGTGTGTAAAGAGAGAGAGGGAGAGAGGGTTTGGGGTATGTTTTAAATGTAAATGTTATTGCATGGTATGTATTCCTCTACATCTTGCTTTTATCATTTAATAGGATATCTAGAAATCTTCCAATACGTATTTACCTCACCTCCCATGATATCTGGCATGGCATTTCATAAGAGATATTTCATAATTTATTTAACCATACTGTTGGATATTCTTATTTTTTTTGCAATTATAGACACATTGTAATAGAATACCTTATATATGCATCATTGCATATATTTCAAGTATCTCTCTAGGATGATTAGGGAGATGCAGGATTTCTGGGTTCGTGTATGTACTCATCTCACACTGCTGCATATGGTCAGTGGGGATCTGCTGTATGGCACAGGGAACTCTATTCAGTATTCTTTGATAACCTATATGGGAAAAGAATCTGAAAAAGAACGGATGTGTGTACATGTGTAACTGAATCACTTTGTTGCACAGCAGAAATTAATACAACATTGTAAATAAATATTTCAATAAAAATTTTAAAAATTAAAAAAAATGTGCCCTCATCTCAAATTTCCTTCTTACGTGACTGAACTGATTTACATTCAGTAGATCATGAGAAATTCAGTTTCTTCTCAGTCATTAACTGGTAGTGTCAAATTTAGAAAGTTTGCCAATCTCATTGAGTGAAAATGGTATGTGTTTTTTTTTTAATTTTATTGGAATATAATTGACTTATAAAGTTGTGTTAATTTCAGGCATGCAGCAAAGTAAATCAGTTACACATATACATATATCCCTTTCTTTTCAGATTCTTTTTTCATGTAGGTTTCCACACAGTACTGAGTAAATTTCCCTGTGCTGTGTATTAGGTCCCTGTTACCCATTTATTCTATACATAGTAGTGTATAAATATCAGTCCCAACCCTCAAATTTATTGCCCCCACCCCACATGTTTCCCTTTTAGTAAACATAAGTTTGGTTTAAGAATCTTTGAGTCTGTTTCTGTTTTGTAAGTTTGATTGTATCATTTCTATTTGATTCCACATATTAGTGATCTCATATGGTATTTGTCTTTCTGTCTGACTTAGTTCACTTAGTGTGGTAATTTCTAGGTTCATCCATGTTGCTGCAAAAGGCATTATCTCATGCTTTTTATGGCCGAATAATATGCTATTGTATACATGTGCTGCATCTCCTTTAGCCAGTCTTCTCCTGATGGACATTTTGGTTGCTTCCATGTCTTGGCTATTGTAAATAGTGCTGCAGTGAACACTGAGGTGCCTGTGTCTTTTCAAAGGATGGTCTTCTTTGGATATATGCCCAGAAATGGGATTGCTGGATCATATGGTTGTTCTACATTTGGTAAGGAACTTCCATACTGTTCTACATTTGGTAAGGAACTTCCATACTGTTCTTCACAGTGGTTGCACCAGATTACATTCCGACCAATAGTGTAAAAGGGTTGTCTTTTCTCCATGCCTTCTCCAGCATTTATAGACTTTTTGATGATGCCCATTCTGACTGGTGTGAGGTGATACCTCATTGTAGTTTTGATTTGCCTTTCTCTAATAATTAGTGATGTTGAATATCTTTTCATGTGCCTTTTGGCCATCTGTCTGTCTTCTTTGGAGAAATATTTATTTATATCTTCTGACTATTTTAAGTTGAATTGCTGGTTTTTTTTATATAAAGCTGTGTGAGATGTTTGTATGTTTTGGAGGGAAACCTTGCAGGCTAGAGGGGAGTGGCAAGATATATTTAAGGTTTTGGAGGATAGGAAGGCAGAACCAAGAATACTCTACCCAGGAAGGCTCTCATTCAGAAATTATGGAGAAATCAAAAGCTGAAACTGTAGGACAAATGCCTGCGTTGATTTGATAGCTGATGCAGCTCATAATGATACATCATATAATATATGTATTTTTTGTCCTGGCCTCACACTGTCATACAATCTAGTGCCTGTTGAATAGGACTGTGGTCTCTAAGGTAATATAGTCTGAACTACTTTACAGAGAGCCATCCTCATTTTTTGCCTAGAGGGAAATTTTATTATGTTACTTTTATGCACATATAAAACATTTTCTTTTGTACACGTAGCCTAAGAGATTGTTTAGATTATAATAGCAGTGAGAGTTTTTTTTTTTTTTTTTCTGATTTTTGGCCTGGGAGGGAGAGATTTCTGAACTGGGAAGTTTTAGGTATCATCTATAAATGCTCTAAAAACTGTGGACCAGGCAGAGGAAATCACAGAAGCTGGGTCAGAACTTCAGTTCTGGGCCTGGCTCTGGCCCTAACTGAGCACAATGCCTCAGTCCATCCTCATTACAGCAGAAAAACACAATACTCATTTTTCATATTTCATGAGTCTGTTGTGAGGATACAAAGAGATGATGTGTATAAAGTCATGCAAAAACATAAAGCATTCTAAATTCTTTTGTCTTTATGAAAAAAGAAGTACATCTCCCCCCTTTTCATTTCTCCATTTCCTTTTCCTCTTCTTCTTTTTATTTTTATTATTCTTGCTTAAGTTGTTTGATTCACAGCCAAACATTTAATGAGTATCTGCTTTGTGCTTGACACAGCCTCAGGCGCATTAGAGACACTCTTAATATTTCAAATAATCCACAAGATAATTATATTACCTTTCATTTTTTGAAGAAGAACACAGAAGTTCAAGAGGTCAGCTAAGTCACACACGCTCTGAGCACCAGCACACAGTGAGGACAAGGGTCCAGATGCCTCAACTTGAGTCCAGAGTCTATAGTCTTACCTGTGACCAATTTATTGATTTCCTTTGTCCAAATACTGTTCCAGACAATTGTGAGCACAAGCCTTTTAATTTCAACAGAGAATTTTCCTGAGGTGAAACCAATGGCCATAAGACTGGCCGAAAACTTGATCCGGTAGACAAAAGTACGCTGCGAAAGTGTGAGTCTGGAGACGCTAGAGAGACACAAATGAGAAGGATCAGCTATTGCATTTTGGCAGAGTTGGGAAAGATTTTAATTAGAGTTATTATTCAAAGAAATGAAAAACTGTGACCAATTGTCTGTAATTTAAAAGGGGTTCACAGGAGGACAAATTCACTTAAGTCTATTTGAAATGGGCACGGATAAGACACTCTTTCTTCAGTTATAGCTCTTTGTTTACTGGCTTCAGTAAACTCAAACAAAAAAGGACTATATTGGATGGATGCCACATATATCATAGAGTAACAGGCTACTGGAGGACCAGGGCAACCAGAGCTATTTGGGCACTTGGGAACGAATAGCCCCCGACCATCTTTCCTTTGCTGTATGACTCCAGTCAAGATGAAGAGTCCCCAGAAAGAGGGTCTGATTAGATCAGTTCAGAGTGTCTCCCTGGGCCTTGGCTGTGAGGGGAATTTTCTTGCTAAAGTCATCTGTGATGGATCTTGTGGGTGCATCTGGCTTGGAAACTCGAAAACCTCTTGGACTAGAACTCCATTCCAGACTGTCTGTACACAGTGGGGGAATATTTACCTTTTTATTCTCCAAAGCCAAATCAAGTGAGCTCAGAAAGGAGGAATGGCCACTAAGCAGGATCACCCCTACTCCCCCACTCCCCCCCGCCCCGCAAAGCTCTGTTACTGTGTAAAAAACTTTCTATTTGAAAATAAGAAGTTACAAAAGCAATACAGAAAGTACCCATGTAATCTTTACCTGGCTCCCCCCAATAATAATAACTATTATTAAAATAAGGGAATTGACATTGGTAAAATATGATCAACTGAACTACAGACCTTTTCTGATATTGCCAGTATTTACATTTTACTCTATTTGTATGTGCACATGTGTATGTGTGTGCGTATGTGTGTGTGTCTATGTGTGGAGAGAGAGAAAGGGGAAGTGAGGGGGAGAGGGAGAAGGGGGAATTAAAATCATATTACAAGCTAGTTTTGTAAATGGATGTTTTTCATTTATCAGCTCTTAAGATTATGTTTCCACATCATTTGATATTTTTTCTCCAATGGCATTTAATGGCTACATTATGTTCTATCTTATAGATATATTAAACCTATTTATTTAAGAATTTGGAGTGTGACTCCTCAGAAATAAAGTCCAGGCAGTGAGGAAACTGACTGGGGAAAGTGGGCAGTCAAGGCAAAGAGGAGGTGGTGGATTGTAACCCAAGAATTGCCTTGTCTTAATGCTGCCCATCTATAGGTAGCTGAGGATGAAACACTGACATGAGAAGGAGTTTGGTAGAGCAGGAAGTGATATAATTTTCTGGGACCCAAGACTCTTCGCCTTCGCACACACAGTAGGCACTTGAAATAAAGATGATCAAATACCATGATAAAGTTTTTTGATATCAATACCAAAGAAAACAAAAAAGGAAACTAAACCTTGCTCTATGGTAGAAAATTGACAGAACACTGTAAAACAGCTATAATGGAAAAAAAATCGTCATAAAACAAACAAACAAAAAGGAAAACTGTATTCATAATTATCGAGGCTTAAAATGCTAAATCAGATCATTGAGGGAGTTGATAAAGACGTGGGTGAACAATAAGGGATGTGAGATTATGTTCCGTTCTTGACTTGTTAGGCAGAAGAAAAAATAAGGAAGGATTTAAAAGAAACAGAGGAGTTCCTGTCGTGGCTCAGTGGTTAACAAATCCGACTAGGAACCATGAGGTTGCAGGTTCGATCCCTGACCTTGCTCAGTGGGTTAAGGATCCGGTGTTGCCATGAGCTGTGGTGTAGTTTGCAGACGAGTCTCGGATCTCGCATTGCTGTGGCTGTGGTGTAGGCCGGCGGCTACAGCTCTGATTCAACACCTAGCCTAGGAACCTCCACATGCCTCGGGAGCAGCCCAAGAAAATGGCAAAAAGACCAATAAATAAATAAATAGAAGAAACAGAAAGCAGAGTCAAATGGAAAGTGTATAACAAAATCATAGAAAGGATATACAAATATATCACTAATTACAATAACTACAAATGGATTAAATTTGCCTGGTCAAAGGAACTATCAGATTAGATTATAAATGTCCAGACTTATGATCTGCCGTGACCATACTTGAAAGCATAAAGACACATAAAACCAGAAAATAAGAGGATGAACAAATATTAACCAAAGGAAAGCTGGTATAGCTATACTAACATTAGGCAAAACCCACTGTTAGGCAAAAATTATTATTAGTGATAGAGAAAAGCAATACATAACGTTTCAACTCACCAGAAGAAAATATAGTAAATTCTCAACATGTATACACCCAGTGGAACTTTCTCAAAATATGTGAAGCAAAATTTGTGAGTACTATAGACTAAGGCATAAGGATTGGAAAGTAAGAAATAAATCTATCATTTTCAAATTGTATTCTTATTTACATGGAAAATCTTTTTTTTTTTTTTCCCACTGTACAGCAAGGGGGTCAGGTTATCCTTACATGTGTACATTACAATTACATTTTTCCCCCACCCTTTCTTCTGTTGCAACATGAGTATCTAGACAAAGTTCTCAATGCTATTCAGCAGGATCTCCTTGTAAATCTATTCTAAGTTGTGTCTGCTAAGCCCAAGCTCCCGCTCCCTCCCACTCCCTCCCCCTCCCATCAGGCAGCCACAAGTCTCTTCTCCAAGTCCATGATTTTCTTTTCTGAGGAGATGTTCATTTGTGCTGGATATTAGATTCCAGTTATAAGTGATATCATACGGTATTTGTCTTTGTCTTTCTGGCTCATTTCACTCAGTATGAGATTCTCTAGTTCCATCCATGTTGCTGCAAATGGCATTATGTCATCATTCTTTTTTATGGCTGAGTAGTATTCTACATGGAAAATCTTAAAGTACCTTCAGAAAAATTATTAAGAGCAAAAGGAGAGGACAGAAAAACAGCCGGATATAAAGTTAATATACGAAAGTTAATATCATTTCAATGTACTGGAAAAAATGACAGGGAAAAAAAGACTCTAACATTAGAGAATAACAAGAACCTGAGAATAGTATAAAATGCTAAAAGACTTCTTGGAGAATAAAACTTTATTGACAAGTGTTTAAAAAAGACGAGTTATATCATATTTATCTATAAGAAAATATTTTGAGGATGTCAGTTCTCCTGAAATTGGCCTATAATGTCAATGAAAGTCCAATAAAAGTCCCAACAATGCTTTTCATATTACTTGATAATTATTAAATTTTGTGGAAAAGTAAAGAGTTAGAACATTTTAAAGAAGGAAAGTAAATACAAAGTCTTTTGCCCTATCAGTTGTTAGGACTTATTCTGAACCTATTTTTTTAAAAAAGCATTGTGATCCTGACATAGAAAGAAACAAATTGAGGAACAGAATATGTCTGAGAGCCTAGAAACTGAAGTTTAGCATGTAACAGAGATGGCATGCTAGATTATTTGAGCAAGGAGAGATTATTCTACTGGGTAAAAATGGTCAAATATAGTGGGAAAAGGTAAAATTGAAAACTGGATTCCTGCATCATACCACATACAAAATTCAACTCCAGATGTCTCAAGGACTTATATGTCAAAAAACAAACTTTAATTTTTTGCAGAAACTTAGGGTGACTGTATATTGAACTTTGGGTAGAGAATAATATCTTTTTTTTTTTTTTAAGTGTTAACTATAAAAGCAAACATTCTCGGAGTTCCCGTCGTGGCTCAGTGGTTAACGAATCTGACTAGGAACCATGAGGTTGCAGGTTCAATCCCTGCCCTTCCTCAGTGGGTTAACGATCCGGTGTTGCCGTGAGCTGTGGTGTATGTTGCAGACGCGGCTCAGATCCCGCATAGGCCGGCTGCTACAGCTCTGATTAGACCCCTAGCCTGGGAACCTCCATATGCCGCGGGAGCAGCCCAAGAAATAGCAAAAAGACAAAAAAAAAAAAAAAAGAAAATATTCTCGTTATTATTTTTAAAAGTTTGCTTTGCTGGTTTGATGAGTACAAATGGTATCTCGTTTATTAATTTGTATTTTTGTACTACTATGAAGTTGAATTTTTTTTCATGTCCTTTGGCTGTTTTTATTTATTCTTTTATCAATTAATGGCTATATTTTTGACTGTGGTATTTGTTTCTCATTGATGAGTAAGAACTCTTTATGTTGAAAAAAAAAAAACCTCTCTGTCCACTATATATGTAGTAAATATTTTCCTTCATTTGTGGTTTTACATTTTGTTTTGCTTTTTGTGCTTTTTGCTATATAGAATTTAGTAAATTTGGGGGCCCATAAACAGATCCATACGTGAATTGAAGTTTGGTATATGAGAGAGTTGGTATATATTTTCCTATGTGGATACTGCTCGGAAAATCTCCCATCCCTCAAATATAAAATAAAAAATACATTTATTTTTCTTCTATTACTATGATGTTTTTCATGAAAAATTAAGACCCATCAGAGTTTTTTAGTTCGTGCTTTACAGTATAGATAAAAATTATTAACTCAAAATAATTTGTCTCCAACATATTATTCCAAAATAATTTCTTGATTTGACACTTTCTCCACTGAGTGGATTAGATCCCATTTGTTTATTTCTGCTTTTACTTCTATTGCCTTGGGAGACAGACCTAAGAAGACATGGGTACAATTTATGTCAGAGAATGTTTTGCCTATAGTCTTCTTTCCCCAATGAGTTGAAATGTGATTTTCATCATATATTAAATGATTAAATATTCTTTAGTCCTTGTATTTTAGTTTGCTAGAGCTGCTGTAACAAATACCGCAGACAGGGTGGCTTCAAAAACAGAAGTTTATTTTCTCACAATTCTGGAGGCTAGTCGTCCAAGACCAAGGTGTCAGCAGGATTGGTTTCCGCTGAGACCTTTTCCTTGGCGTCCCTGTGTCTTTGCATCGTCCCCCTGTGTGTGCCTGTGCCCACGCTTCCTCTTCTTATAATGACAGCAGTCTTCTTGGATGGGGACCCAACTAATGACGTCACTTAAACTTAACTAACTACTTAAAGACCTTATCACTAAATAAAATCACATTCTGAGACACTGGGTAGGTATGAATTTTGAGAGGGACACAATTCAGCTCATAACATACTGTTTTGAACTTGTTAATTTGATTGTATCAATGAACTGATTATTACTGAATCTGTCTTAATTTTTAATAATGCTTGACGTAAATTGCACGTTTTCTCCGTACTTCTTTCAGATATATCGAGGTTATTCTTGTTTGTATATTCGTCTAGAAGACCTCAATCTAGAGAGTGATTTGGAAATAAGATTACATTTACAGTAGGAAGTTTCTGAGTCTATAACATAATGAATCCTTTAAGAGCCTTAACATACATCCATATATATGACGTTTGGTTTTTTTGGCTTTCCTGAGTAGGGTGATTTTTTTCAATTATTTTATTCTGAACTGTGTATGAGATCATAGGAAAGTTTTTCTTTTTCTTGAATGTCTTGAGATTTTGAATTGAAGTCCAGTTGCCCTCTAGGATGATTGTTACAATTTATACTGCCACCAGCACTGTCCCCAAATGCCTCTTTCCTACCTCATCAGCACCATAAATATTATTTCAAAACTGGTAGCATACAGTTAAAAAAAATGTGTCATTCTTTAAATACCAGTGGGGTTAAACTTTAAAAAAAATTATGTTTATTGGCCTTTAGTATTTTGTCTTTTGTCAGTCTTTTGCTAGTTTTTCTGTTCACATGTTCCATTAAAAAACAGATTTTTTAAAAAGCTCTTTATTATGAATATTAGCTCATTGTTTATTATAATTAGCATTTTGCAGGATTCCCCCCCTCCCTTTGTTTTTCAGGGCCAAGCCAGTGGCTGATGGAAGTTCCCAGGCTAGGGGTCAAATCAGAGCTGCAGCTGTCATTCTATACCACAGCCACAGCAATGCTGGATCCTTAACCCACGGAGGCAGGCCAGGGATCGAACCTACATCCTCATGAATACTAGTCAGATTTGATTCTTCTGCACCACAATGGGAACTCCCCAAAGAAGGTTAGTTTTAATTTTTTTGTACTTGATCAAATTTACCTCAGAGAATCTACTATTATGCATGCAGGAAAGGATGTAATCAGACCAATGCCTCACATAATGGGGGTACCATCATATAAGGCAGAAAGCATTCACTTTTCCTAAGGTGATGCTGAAGGGTGGATGTGGCCTCTTGTAGGCACAATGACTCGTGTCTTCAAGGACTTGAAAATACATGGTTCCTAGATTTTCAGAGCTCTTCAATTATGATGATCATCTTTCACCTTAGGAGAACCCTTAGATTATCAAGAAATGGTAACCAAACAACTCCTCAACTGTATTAAGTTCGTCTCTCTCTAATTTACAGGGAACACCTTTGCGTTATTTGTTGTCTGTTCATGTAAGTTTATCATACGTCTTCTTAAAAACTTAGATTTTAGATTTATGGTTGTCAATAAGTTCAAGTTTATGTGGGAAGTTAAAATTATTTTGAAAATGCTTGGCAAAATATGGATGCATTTCAAATGTTAAGATCCACTGTACTATGGAAAAAGAGACATTAGTCAAACTGGACAACTTATGAAGGCATGAAATTTTAGAAACGAAACTTTGTCCATGAGATGACATTGAAACCATTTACAACCCATTGTGAAGTTAAACATGTTGGGTAGCAATTGTGTCCTATAGATGTTTATAATCTGCATAATCTTCTAAGTAAAATGAATCCTTTTTTGGGGAAAACTATTCTTAAATTTGATACCATTACTGCAGTGACACAGTTCACTAGAGTGGCTCTACCATGTGCATTTAAGTTTTTATTTTTTATGAAACGTGTTGGGCGAATGTGTATTTTAGATCAATTTTTTTGGTGCCAGTTTTTTAGTCTCTGAGTTTAAACATGTTATTTTTTTCTCTCCAAATTTACCTCAAATCTTGAAAAAGCCCCAGAAGAAAAAAGCAGGAATTTAGAGTGGATAAAATATAAGGGTTACACATAGGCCAATATGTACTTGACTTTCAAGCTCACTGAAATTAAACTATATAAAATTTCTGATTATGCATGTAAAAAATGGTGGCATATTGATCATTAACTTGCATATCATTTAATCTAAAATCTTTTTTCGGTGAAGTCATTGACAAAAAAATCTTTGATGACTGGAGGATGATTTATCTTTTCCCTCATCTTAAGCTTTATGTTTTAAAATATTTTTCAATATGAGAGTAATCTAGACATATTCCAGAAAACATTGGAAAATTTTGTAGGCTACCTTTTGTAACATTTTTTCATTACAGATTTGTTTTTATGCTACATTCTTTCTCCCCAGTTAGATTTTACTCATCTGAGACAGTGACCTTATTGTATACTTCTTAGTAATTTTCCGTATCAGTTAACCATGGATGCAGCCTACGCGGCAGTGCCCCGAGTGTGGTAGGCACGCAGTAAATATTTGTTGATGCTCCTGATTACAGAGTAATGAAATACGCTAAAGGTAACTTAAACTTTTGTCAATAAAATTGGGCTTCAGGTTAGTTTGACCTTTTTGGTTTCTCTAAATATTTCCTTTCATGTAGACGAAATGACCCACAAAAATGCGTATTGATTCCGAAATCCTTTTGCCCTTCTACCTTTCTACACTCTGAAGTCAGGAAATATTTCATAGTCCTCACTTACAGACAAGTATGATTGATGCTGTGGTTTGCTAATTTTATTAAAATTGTGCTTATTAACACTCCTTATTTAGTAAAAATTGTTGGTCTCCAGTATACACAAAGCATGATTTTTAAGGACTGTTCCTTTTCTTTCTTTCTTTCTTTCTTTCTTTCTTTCTTTCTTTCTTTCTTTCTTTCTTTCTTTCTTTCTTTCTTTCTTTCTTTCTTTCTTTCTTTCCTTCCTTCCTTCCTTCCTTCTTTCTTTCTTTGGAGAGAGAAAGCAACTTTTTAAATTTTATTTTATTTTTTGTATTATTTTATTTTATGTGGAAGTTTCTTTCTTTTTTTCTTTTTTGTCTTTTTGCTATTTCTTGGGCCGCTCCTGCGGCATATGTAGGTTCCCAGGCTAGGGGTCAAATCGGAGCTGTAGCCCCCGGTCTACGCCACAGCCACTGCAACGCGGGATCTGAGCCGCGTCTGCAACCTGCACCACAGCTCAGGGCAACGCCAGATCCTTAACCCACTGAGCAAGGGCAGGGATCGAACCTGCAATCTCATGGATCCTAGTCAGATTCATTAACCACTGCGCCCTGACGGGAACTCCGAAAGTTTCTTTCTTAGGAGAGGGAAAGCAACCTATTTTTATTTTATTTTATTTTATTTTATTTTATGTGCAAGTTCCATGGGTTATTGAACCCATGCCATAGTGACTCAAGCCACTGCAGTGACAATGTGTGATCCTTAACCTGCTGTGCCACAAAGAACTCTAGGACTGTTCATTTCAATGAGTCAATAACTTTGCACTATTTTCCCTTCCATGCAAAATCAGATGCCAATATTAACTATATATATTTATAAATAATATGTGCTTTTAACATTTTTTTTTTTTGGTCTTTTGTCTTTTTAGGGCTGTACCTGCAGCATGCGGAGGTTCCCAGGCTAAGTGTTGAATCGCAGCTGTAGCCCCTGACCTACGCCAAGACCACAGCAATGCCAGATCCGAGCCATGTCTGCGACCTACACCACAGCTCACAGCAATGCTGGATCCTTAACCCACTGAGCGAGGCTAGGGATCAAACCCGAAACCTCATGGTTCCCAGTCGGATTCGTTTCTGCTGTGCCGTGATGGGAACTCTGCTTTTAACATTTTCATTTAAAATCATAGTAGATATCATATATCAAGCACCTACTATGTGGTGGGCACTGTTCTTAGTGCATTAAAGTTATTATCTGATTTAATCCTCACATAATCCTGTGAGGAAGGAACATTATTCTCACTTTACAGATAAGGAAACCCAGGCTTAGAGAATTTATGTCTAACCAAGATCACAGGGCTAAGAAAACAGCCAAGCCTGGGTCTAAATACAAGTTTTAAACACTGTAGTACGTATATGCCTAAGTCTACTAGAAAAGGTTTTCCTGTAAACAGGCAGCCTAGGGTTACTAAAGGGAAGCCCCAGGAGCCTGCACAGAAAAATGCCAAGGCAGCGGCAATGCATTGACAAGCAGAGGGGGTGACTGGAGCCCCAGATTCATTTGGTCCCAGAGGCCAGTCTTTCCAATATAGAATCAGCCAGCAACTCTCCCCTTTTCTGGTCCCATTGTTTATGCTGCCAACCTCCATTCATAAAATGGTACCCCATTTGGTTTGTCCAGTGATGCAAACATCCCCACTGAGTTCTCATGACTAAGAAGTAAACTGGCTTTCGGGTTGATCTAGAGGACTCTGCGAGCCAGCCTCTGACAGAGGGCTCCACTCCCTGCTTGGAGGCAAAGTCTGGGGATTGGACCCTTGAGAGGAGTAAGTCATCAAGGCAAATGTCTTCCTTGCCAAGACTCCAACCTCAGCAACAGCTTTCTATTCAAAACAACAGTCTAAAAGTTTATAGTGTGAATTTCAATTAAGTTAAAAAAAAAAAAAAAAAAAGGACCGGAGTTCCCATCGAGGAGCAGGGGAAACAGAATCTGACCAGCATCCATGAGGATGCAGGTTCAATCCCTGGCCTCACTCAGTGGGTTAAGGATCAGCGTTGCCCTGAGCTGTGGTATAGGTGGCAGACACAGACCAGTGGCTACAGCTCCAATTCAGCCCCTAGCCTGAGAACCTCCATATGCCTCAGGTGTGTCCCTAAAAAGACAAGACAAAAAAAAAAAAAAAAAGACAGGAAAAAATGTGTGTGATATACACATCAATTCATTATTTTACCCCTAAAATTCATAGCAGATGATGGCTGATCATTAATGTCAAATTAAGGTGGTGACAGGTATAGAAATATAAGGAACTATTAGGCATAATTTTTCTTGAAATAACACATTATTACTAACAATGTCTTGTTAGAAAGACATATTTATAATAGTAAAAAGAGCAAGAGAATTACCAGCATTTATCTCTATGTAGTATGTTCATTTTATTTTATTATTTTATTTTTTGCTTTTTAGAGCTGCACCTGTGGCATATAGAAGTTCCTAGGCTAGGAGATGAATCAGAGCTGCAGCTGCCAGCCTATGCCACAGCCACAGCCATGTCTGAGCCATGTCTGTGACCCATACCACAGCTCATGGCAACCCCGGATCCTTGACTCACTGCGTGAGGCCAGGGATCAAATCAGCATCCCCATAGATATTAGTCGGGTTCGTTTCACCAGATCCTTGACTCACTGCGTGAGGCCAGGGATCAAACCAGCATCCCCATAGATACTAGTCGAGTTCGTTTCCACCGCAGCACAATAGGAACTTCCTAGTATGTCCATTTTATAATAGCTATGTCTGTATAGTCATAAGTTCAGTACTTTAGAATTCAATAGTTTTAAAGAAATCAGAATGAACATTGGTTCCTTACACTCACCTAGTAGCTGCAAAGAACATATCCGTTCTATGGGAAAATGTATAATTCCCAGTAAACTCTGCTCAGGATTTTATGACTTGCTCTGGCAACTTCAGTGAACAGGGCATAGCTTAGGATGGTGAAAGAACAGGGCATAGCTTAAGATGTTGTTTTTAAACTTTCAACTCTGTTATCCTGTGACTTTATTTCTCCTATTCTTTATGATTTTGTGGCAACTTCAGTCCAATGGTTAGTACAATGGCTAAGCTTTGAGATGAACGGATCTATGTTCTGACTCCACTTCTGCTACTGTTAGAATGTGGCTCTGATCAAACTCTTTGTCCTTTCAAGCCTCTGTTTCATCATCATCCAAACCTCATTATGAGGTTGTTGTGAAGATTAAATGAAAACCATGTAAAATTAATCAACATATAAATTTGAGCTAAAAGTGGAAAGTCTTGTAAGAATGCATCCGATAGGAATTTAGTCATAGACAGTTGAAAATAGGCAGAAGCAAATGATATTTCTTTAAAAGTATTATGATTATTGTTACTATTGGCTGTGGCATGCAGTGGCTCGATGTGGGATGTCAGTTCCCCCAAACCAGAGCTTGAACCTGGGCTTCGGCTGTGAAAGCACCAAGTCCTACCCACTAGAATACCAGGGAACTCCAAGCAGCAAAGAATATTTCATTTAGAAGTACATACACTTGTGGGGGAAAAAAAAACAACATAAAGAAAAAGAAGAGACCTAGAAAAACAAAATTCTGGGTAGTGGTTACCTGGCCAGGGAGAATAAGGGCTGCTGAAATGGGGAACAAAAAATAGACTTTGGATATTTTGGAAATGTTCCAGTTCTTTGGTTGAATGTGCTGTATTTTGGATGTTCTTTTTTCTATTGTAATTAAAAAACATAAAAATGCACACATATATTATGTAGACTATTATATGTATGTTTCACTCAGTGAGTATTTACTGGTACACACACTGGCAAGCCCCAATACTGTGGCACAACTGGGTCAGTGGCGTCTCTGCAGTGCCAGGACGAGGGTTCGATCCCTAGTCCAGTGCAGTGGGTTAAAGGATCCAGCATTGCCACAGCTTTGGAGTGGGTCACAACTGTGGCTTGGATCTGATCCCTAGCCTGGGAACTCCACGTGCCATGGGGTGACCAAAAAAAAAATTATATGTATGTATCTATATGTATATAGTGATGCTCAGGCTCCACTCCTAGACATTCTGGTTTAATGGATTTAGATTTGGGCTCAGACATCAGTCTTTTCTATAAAAGCTGCCAGGTTGATTCTAAGTGAAGCTAGAATCTACCAATACTGGGCTTACTTTCTAAGAACAAGTGCCCTAAGTGCTAAGCAGGAAGAGTAAAAAATTTTTAAAAAAATAATGAAAGTACTTGAAAAAGCACGCATATAGTTGTCCTGGGGAAAAACACAACTTTTTGGACTTCCTGACAAAAATTTTGCAACTTAGTGTTGGTTTCTATTTTGAAGTATGTGTTGGGGGGATATGGGTGGGAAGTGGAAAGCCGCTGTATAATAAGACCACCCCTCACAGCAGAGTGGCCAAGGCTCAAGTCCAGCCCACTTCCCAATGTGTGTCTCCTGTGGAATGGGTGCTTCCAGTGGCAGCAAGAAGTGTTTTTCCCTAATTAGCACAAAGCTTCCAAAAGCGTGCTTATCTCAGTCCCATAGGCATGGCTTTCATTTTGGTGCTTACAATGGAATGCCATCAAATCTTTTTTTCAAACACAAACAAATATTCAGAATAATTTGGGGCAGCAATCAACCAGAAGGGATGACAACCAGGGGCCCATGTGCAGAGCCCTGGTTGTCTCCCCTCCCTCCCCACCCGTCTCCCAGCCTGCCAGGTGCTAACCCTTTAGTTGTTGGATAAGATGAGATGAGAGCAGGCTTCCTCAGGGGGAGGGGCCAAGGCACATGGGATGGCACAAAAGGGCCTCCAAGGCCTCGAGATAGTGGCTCTTACAGAACTGGCATGGAGTTATTCCAGTATTTTAGCCACCATGATGGCCTTACTACTGCACAGGCTAACTATTAGCTCTGCCTGCCACCTGTCCCAGAACCCAACATTCCACCATGTCACTCTCCATTTCTGCAGCTGCCAGCATATAGTTTGTGGGCAACAACACAGCCTTCCTTCCAGCTCTGGGCAATAATAACTGTGGTTAATACTTGTTGAGAACTGATGATTTCATTTCATCTTCATACCAACCTTTGGGATAAGCACCATTGAAAAGGCGAAGGAAAAGAGAGATTAAATAAGACCCTTAATCAACAGCTGGGAAATGAAAGAGTCAGGCTTCAAACCCAGGTCTGTCTGGGTCTTGGGGCGAGCTCGACACCTGTGCCGTATTGCTGGGACTCCTGCTGTCAATCTTCCCTGCCTCCTCATCCTTCACTTCTGAGTCAGCAGATGCCCAGGTCATGACAGGAAAAGCAGAGAAGCCCACAGGTGAGTGACAACCATCAGACTATGGACCATGGGGAACAGTTTGGAGATTCTGCTTCCTCTTCTGGGAAGGATCCTTCAGCCCCCGAGTCTAGGAAGTAGAGAGAAAGGAGTGTCAACTCCTTTCTGTTCAAAATTAGTTGCAAAGAATAGTTGGAAAAGTCTTTAGCGTGTTATGGGGAAAGTGAAGGGTTTTGTTTATGAGAAAAAAAAAATGTGGAGTGTTCCATGCTTCTCTGGAAAATTCTTTTTAAACTTTCCTGCAGTGAGTGAAGTCAAGTGATTGTTTATTCTATAATGGAAAGCATGCCTAAAGTGTGACTCAGGAGACCTGCTTCTAGCAATGGTTCCGCCTCAGACTCACTGTAATGTCAAGTCTTTCTACCTGAGAGTCCCAATTCTCATTGTTAAACAGAGAGTCAGTTTGGGCTAGTCCACTGGTAAGGTGGGATTTGGCTGCTTGCTCTTGGAGACACTTTCTCACTTGTTTGAGGCTGAGGTTCCTTTTTGGTCATTATTCAATTACATGTGGCAACGAAGGTAGTGTGTTTTGTACAGTGCCTGGGACATGTCGTGTAGGAAGGGGTTGGTTTAGAAGTTAACTGGTTAATTAATTAGCAAGGATCCTTTGGGTTGGTTACTTCACGGTCTCGGTCACTTCCTGGGGGTACTTCCTGTGGGTTGGGTTCTTCAAAATCTCATTCACTTACATTCGGCATGGATAAGCGATAAAGTCTTGTATAGCACAGGGAACTACGTCCAATCACTTGTGATAGAACGTGATAGAAGATAATATGAGAAAAAAAAAAGAATGTGTATGTACGGATGACTGGGTCACATTGCTGTACAGCAGAAATTGATGGAACATTGTAATTTAACTACACTTGACTATCAAAGTCTCATTCATATTTATCTCGTCCCCACTTTTATTTCAAGATCTTTTTCTCTGGCTGTGACTGAGTGAGATTTCTTGGACCATCGTCTAAATGTCAGCCCTTCACTCAATGCATGTAGTAACTAGAATAGACCCAGACTTAGTTCCCCCCAAAGGTTGGCGCTTTTGGTTTTCATTGTTTTTTCAGGTCAATAGCCCACCATCATTGAATCATTAGCGCTCTTTCTTTCTTTGAGTTATTCATCACTGACTTGAGAATTTGGGTTGTTCTCTTTCTTTATTCAATTCCCTTTGTTCTCTGTAAGAGCTTTCACCATGTCCCCAGAGCTGGGGGAGGTGCTAACCATGGCCCCCCTGCCAAAGTACAGTCTTATATTCTAGGAGATGACAGTCTTGTTGGAGAAAAAGCCTTCCACCTGGGGCAAGTGGAGACGGACATAAGAACAATACACAAAGGAGGTTCTGATTGTATGTGTTTTCTGGCTGGGGTCTAAAACAAAGCACCGATTCTTCCAGATAGTGAAGAAACCAGACTATGAAAGAATAAGCAACCCCAAAGAGAAGGAAATTCCCTCTAAAGAGCACTCAGAGCATGGAGGTTTTTACTGAAGCTCTATTGCTTGGTGTAGGCATCTTTTTGTGGTGGTTGCTCTGGCTCTCAGAGCCTGTTCTTTAAAGATGTCCTTCCTAGGAAGAATCCTGGGTACCTCTTAGCAGCTTCCCCACTGGCCTCTGCTTACCTTTGATACTGTGCTGGTTATATCACACTCTTGCTAAGTGGATAAAGGTAACCATAATATGAAGTAAAAAAAGGAGATTGAAATGGTGAGTCAGAAATGAGGAACAATCAATACTATGGATAAACTCACATTTGGATGGTAAGACCCTGAAAGCTCATATGACCGCTGGATGGAAGCGAACGCTGCTGTTATGAATTACTGGAAGAAGGTCAGTCTTCTGTGAACAAGGACGCCATCCCCGTGGTTTCAAGTAGATTAATTTCAGGAGCTTAAGCCACATTGATATTGTCTTTGTTTCTAAATGATCTGCTATTAAACCCAACAGTGCATTGAAAAACTATTACCAAAGGAATAACCATTAAAAATGTATCAGGTTATGATAAGGGTGACACTTTGGATAACAGGAGGAGGTAATTTTTCTTTAGGCAGAAAAATACCAGGCACACATTTGTCTTTGATGGCGTGACCTGCCAAAATCCCGGCTCTCCAGCCCATCTGATAAAGGTCAGATTGAGCACCCAAACAAGTTCATACACACAGCACCTGCCTGACAAAAACAGTAAAATTGTTTTTCTCAACCCAAACTGCACCATTCTCTTAAAGTTTGAAAAACAAGCTGAATCTCCCTACCCCACGTGTAAGGTTTTAGTTTCTCTCTTTCACACCTGAGACCAATCGGTATTGTTGCTGAAAGTCGGTGCAGAGGAAGCTGTTTTTGTCTGCCTTCGACCCTTCCTTCAACATCTCTAGCAAAACCCTCCTTCTTCTAACCGGAGAAGGAAATAGGAAAGGAAGACAGAGGATTGTCTTGAAAATGGTCTTAGCAGGAAAAGATAACGCTTAGAATCCTTCTATTATTGTGATGAGTTTGGGTTTACAAAGTAATAAGTATTTTCCAAATTACTGCCTTCAGTTGTAGGATAGGTAGAAAACATGCCAAATCTAACTGCCAAAAACTTGTAGTCCTCAAAATATGTTTTTGTTGCGTTACTATTATTATTATGAACAGAAATAGCAGTGATAAAAATCAAAGCAGGTTTTGCAAACAGCCGAAATTCTCTTTGTGGTGGGGGTGGTAGTATAGCTTAGAATTAGCAGAATTAATATTCTTCTTTGCTCGCAGCTGTGTCCTGCGCGGTCTCTTTCATGCTCTTATTTTCCTGGCTGGGGGCCTCTCCCATTAAACAAGAAAATGAGGTGGGTTGGGCCAGAGAAATAGCAGGATAACAAGGAATTGGACTTGAACCCAAGCGCCATCCAGCCCACTGATTTTTTAAGTGGTTTGTTTTTTAGAAGTGTCTGTCATGACACATAAATCATTGTTAATTTCATCATTAAACTTGGCCTCAGAGAGGTTTGGTTTAAAGAGACAATGCGCGTGGAGAATCGTGAGCTCTGAACTTGGAAGCAGAGGACTCCAGAGCTGTGTGTCCCCTGAACCAGAGCAAGCACAGCCCTTCCAGGGTCCGGGCAGCAGGTTTTGATGGCTGTCTGCCTGGCCTCCCTTTTCTTCTGCCCAGAAGTTGACTGGTGGCTGGTCTTGCCCTTGTCCCCCTCCTCAATCAGGCACTCGAGCTTCATAGGAATAAATGTGGACCGATTGTTTTAGACGAAGGGTGAACTTTGATTTTGGCAAATACAGAAGCAGAGCCCCGATGTCCAAACTGAAGGTGAGGGGGCTGGGGAGGGGGTGACAGCCGGCCGGTCACAGGGGGAAGGATGACCAGCCTCACCATCATCTCAGCAGGCCACGACTCTTCTTCCCACCCTTCCATGCAGCTTTTTTGTTCTCCTTTTTTTTAAAAAATAGGTCTCCCTTTCCCCTGCCAAGACTTAAAAGGTTTCAAATACTTCAAAAATAGATGATTTCTAAATCACTTCGGACTACTAACATAAAATGTTTTATCACATTTTCCAAAAACAGAATGGCATATTAAGAAGTGATTTCATTCTTCTCCATATCCTCCTTTAAGGATGTAGAGACATTACCTCCAATGATTACTCCAGAGGGACAGAGACAAGAATTTTGCCCCATTTTTAGTTCTCAAATCATTTAAGTTATTTTATTTCAATTCCCCTGAATCTCTGGGACAGTTATTTCCTGCTATATTTTCTTGTATCACTTAAAAATTACGTTTTACTTTGTCTGGGTCTGAAAGAATTGCATTGAAAAAGTAAAAAATTATTGAGAAAAAAAATTCCATTAGTACAACTATAGTAATCAGAAGAAATTGGCTAATTTCAGTGTCTTTCTTTGGGTTCTTCATAGAAAATCGTTGCCATGTCTTCCCCGTAAGCAACGGGCATGCTGAAATTGACTTAAAGCTGTCATGGGAAGAAAAACTACATTGAAAAAAAATTAAATCTTAGATTTGGAGATCCTAGGGGAAAAAGTTCCATTCCTAGGGGATGCCAAATACTGGCCCTCTCATTCCACCGTGAGAAGTGAGGAGCAGAAGCGGTGCAGCTGGTCTGGAGGGAGAGACAGAGGCTGTGGGCCCTTTGGCCATTGTCATCCTGTGGAGAGCGTTTCTTGGTGATTAATCTCAACTGCTTCTATGAAGACAGCTTCATGTTGCCAGCCTCCTGTGGAAGCAGCAACCACGTTCCCAGGAGATGAGTATATGACCAAGGGGCCCACAGCTCCTGGGCCTCCTGTGTCCTCCGTCCTGTCTCCACTGATCTGGCCAGGCCCACCACAGTCTCCTGGACCTGGCTCCGTGGTCCCTCAGTTCCGTAGGCAGATGTCCGTGTGGGGTGATGGGCTTCAGAGAGATTCCCCCGCAGGGGTGGGGAAGCGATTGGGAGGCTGGGAAGCCTGCAGGGATCTGGACTAGTGAAGGAACTCTTGTACCAAGGCCTGGGTGTGTCTGTTATTTCTGGGAGTGAGCTAGTGTCACAGGGAGGAAGGAGAGGGCGTGAAAGGGGAGCTGCAGAGGAACCACGGGAGGAGTGAGTCCCACCACGGAGAAGGTGCTCAACCATAGGAAATCTGCTGAGAAATTTAGGAAGGTGGGGGAAGAAGGGACAATGACACCCTTGAAAAAACTCACTTGAAGAACCCGAGGAGGCACAAGTCTGATGGCAACTGCAAGGGGACCAGGTCCCCACAAAGAGTGAAGACTCTTGGTGCTAAAATGTTTGAGTTGGAGTCTTGGGATTGCCACTTGCTAGCTGGGTGACCTTGGGCAAGTTAGTAACTACTCGTGCCTCAGTTTCTTCATCTGTAAAATGGGGATAATGATATAACCACTTCATAGGGTTTGTTGTGAGGAGTAAATGATGAATAAACATAAAGCTCTCAAAACAGAACCTGGCATAATAAGCTATGTAGGTGTTCGCCATCATTGGGATTTTTTTTTTTTTTTGCTTTTTCGGGCCATACCCTCAGCATTGGAAGTTCCCAGACTAGGGGTTGAATCAGAGTTACAGCTGCTGGCCTGCACCATAGCCACAGCAACGCAAGATCCAAGCCACATCTGCGGCCTACACTCCAACTCATGCCAATACCGGATCTTTAATCCACTGAGCGAGGCCAGGCATGGAACCCACATCCTCATGGATCCTAGTCGGGTTCATTACTGCTGAGCCATGATGGAACTCCCCATTGGGATGTTTTTAAAGAGGTTTAGCAAAAATAGCCCTGCCCAGAGGATTCCTGCTTGGGCCTTCACCTCCAGCCATTCCATGTTCCTGCAAACACTCTTTGTTCAGAGCCTGACTTGGCTGGCTTTTACCCATCACTTTGCTCTCATTTTAAATGCACAAAGCCTTCCCTGACCACCCAGTCCAAAGCAGCCAGTGTTCATTCCAGTACTCGGGTCTCCAGCTCTCCATAGCATGTATCACCACTCAATGTCCTCCTGTTGATTTATTGGTTCATTGTCCGCCTCTCTTCACTGGTGTACAGGCTTCACTGGGGCAGAGACCTCTTCTGCTCAGTCCTCACAGTTTCCTTTGCTCCTGGCACACGGTAGGAGCTTAATGAAATGTTTGTTGAATGAATGATGGTGTCTTTCTCTAATGGGTGGGAAAAATGGGAGGCAAGATGAGATGAAGAAGACAGGTATTGGGTGGAAAAGAAGGAGTTGAGGAAATGGGGCCTTTTACCTTCCTTTTTCACAGAAAAAAACCCCAAAACCATAGTAAAATTATCTGTCGAAAGTGAGGTGGGACTCGGGCTCCGGGCTCAGAATGGATCTCAGAGGAGTGTGTGAAGGAATCAAAGAGGAGGGAGGGCAGAGAAGGGAGAGGAAGATACGGTGCAGCGATGCCCCCCGAGAATGGAGGGAGTGTTCTTGGGGAGGAGGCCTGGGCATCCCCAGTACGAGGTGGGTAAGCAGGACTCACACGTTCTTGCTCTTGATGGCAGCTGTTCTCCTCTTGCCTTTTGGGAGTCTTCTTGGCCTAACTGGAGTAACAGCAACAGTTAACACAGCACGGTGCTAAATCTTCACATGCTCAACCCATCCACACAGTGACCCCTGAAGTGAGTGCCACTATTGGTCCCATTTTAGAGCTGAGAAAGTGGAGGCTCAGAGTGGTTGACCAACAAGTCAGTGTGAGTGCCAGGAACCAAGCCCCAGGCCTGACACCGGCACCTACCGTTCTAACCATTCTGCTCCACCAACTCGTTGCACTTTCTAAAACCAGTCAGGGCAGGTTTTTTTGGACTGCTGCTCACGTGGGGTGGGCCTGGCTTTGTTTCCCTGTTGCGCTGGCCCCATAGAGTGAAGTTGAGGATGCTGACTCTGGTCCTACCAGAGCCCAACTCCACGCCTCTGTGATGTGAAGAGCGGGGAGCAGACCAGCGCATTTAGGGAATGAAGGCTTTCTCAGAATGAGTTTTTCCCTTATGTGTTAAAGAGGGCTCTGCTGTGATCCCATTCGATCCCAGACGCAGTTTCAAAGATAGCTCTCTAAAGCCTTTCCCATCCTCTATGATAATTGACTTACTCAACTTTTCCACGGTTGCTTGGGTCAGTTTTAGTAATTTATATTTTTCTGGGAAGATGTGCCGGTGGGTTTTTTATAGTGTCTTAGATTTGCATGGTAATTCTCTTAGACACGAGTGTTTTCTTATTGGCAGCTTTACATGTTTTAATCCTTTCTCTCTCTTCGCTTTTTTCCTGTATCAGGTTTATAAGAAGCTTATCTATTTTACAGGTCTTTTCTTTTCTTTTCTTTTTTGTTTGTCTTTTTGCTATTTCTTTGGGCGGCTCCCGCAGCATATGGAGGTTCCCAGGCTAGGGGTCAAATCAGAGCTGCAGCCGCCGGCCTACGCCAGAGCCACAGCAACGCGGGATCCGAGCCGCGTCTGCAACCTACACCACAGCTCACGGCAACGCCGGATCGTTAACCCACTGAGCAAGGGCAGGGACCGAACCTGCAACCTCATGGTTCCTAGTCAGATTCGTTAACCACTGCTCCACGACAGGAACTCCTTTATAGGTCTTTTCAAAGAAGCAGCTTTCAGATTTACTTATTCTTTCTTTTTTTTTCTATAGCTTCAAGTTCTAATTTCTCTCATTTTTTAAATTTATTTTGCTAACTTCTGATTTCTTAAAATGAGTATTAAATTATGTATATAATCTATATGTATATATAATATGATACATAGTGACATATATGATGTAATGATATATTTATTATTTTATATTTCTATATATAATATATAATATAAAATCACATATGATTATGATGTCTATATAATATAGGTATAATTACACAGATACTTATAATTATAAAGATATTACAAATATAAAGATACAATTATATAGATAGGAGTTTCTGTTGTGATGCAGTGGAAACGAATCCGACTAGGAACCATGAGGTTGCAGGTTCGATCTTGGGCCTTGCCCAGTGGGTTAAGGATCTGGCGTTGCCATGAGCTGTGATATAGGTCACAGACAGGGCTCAGATCCTCTGGCTGTGGCTGTGGCGTAGGCCGGCAGCTGTAGCTCCGATTCGACCTGGGAACCTCCATGTGTTGTGGGTGCAGCCCTAAAAAGCAAAAAAAAAAAAAATAAAAAACAACAACAAAAAAAAAACTCCCAAAACAAAAAAAAGACAATTATGTAGACATAATTATTTATAATATATAAAATATACATTATACATATGATACATTAAAAAAAACTTTAAGTCAATTTCTTTTTTGACCAGAAATATCTTTTTCATTGCCTTCAAAATAGAGTATCGCCTTTGATTTATTTAATTCGAAAGGTTAGTTAAGTGTGTATAAATATATATCTTCTAATTTTAAAGATTTTAATCTCTTTATTCCAATTTTATTGGATTATTATCGGATTATTTGTCCTGTAAATCTATATTTCCTCTAAAAAATGCTTGGGATACTTTTGTGCCCAAGTTCATAATCAAATTTTATAAATGGTTGATGGAAAAATACTCTGCAGTTGAATGTCAGGGTCTCTATATCACTATCAAATGTAGATAAGCAAATATAATGTTGATTCAATTCTAAAACACATCTTCCACTATAATTGCCTCTTAATTAAGTTCGTGCTGTTTTAAGTACCTTTTGCTTTATATATTTATCTGCTACATTTTCGGAGCCCTTTAGTCTACTTCCTTGATAAACGTGTACCTTTATCCTATATAGTACCCCTCTTTATCTTGCTGGGTCAGTTTTTCCAGAACTAATTGAGATGGTATGAATGTGACTCTTTTTCAAAGTAGCTTAGGCATCTCTGTTCCCACCACGCAGTATTGGGCCTTTGGATTTCTCTTTCTAAGACTGCCCATCTCAACCTTGGGTCTAACAAAATAAACTATAAACAATTCCATGTTACTTTTTTACCATTTTAAAGGCCTATCCATTCCCAATGTGTTTAACTTGGACATTAATTATATCCAAATGGCTTTTCTCTATTATAAAAGATAATGCATGATGTTCTATGGGAGCTAGGTTGCAGTTCTGTTCTACCTAAAATCATCAGACTTACTACTCCCAACACGTACCTTTCAGACATTGGTGCAGATACCTTTGCAAGATGATAGTAGTAAGATTCCATGGAATCTAATTGCATGAGATTTCCACTGAGAAATCCTATTTCTAAAGAAAGAAAAATGCAGACATGCATTTTTAGACCATGGTCTTCTGATCCAGAATTTGAAGTGCTTTGGTGATTTATAAAAAGAAGTCCTTTTCCCGCTCCCAGGCCCATTTTTGAAAATTGAAGTATGTTTGATGTATAATATCATATAAGTTACAACATAGCAAGTCACAATTTTTAAAGGTTATACTCTATTTACAATTATTATAAGATATTGACTATATTCTCCACGTTATACAATATATCCTTGTAACTTTTTTTTTTTTTTGTCTTTTTGCTATTTCTTTGGGCCGCTCCCACGGCATATGGAGGTTCCCAGGCTAGGGGTCTAATCGAAGCTGTAGCCACTGGCCTACGCCAGAGCCACAGCAACACGGGATCCGAGCCACATCTGCAACCTACACCACAGCTCACGGCAACGCCAGATTGTTAACCCACTAAGCAAGTGCAGGGACCGAACCCACAACCTCATGGTTCCTAGTCGGATTCGTTAACCACTGCGCCACGTCGGGAACTCCTTTGTAACTTATTTTATACATTATAATTTGTACCTCTTGCTTCCCTACTTATATATTGCCCCTCTTTCCCTCTTCCCACTGGCAACCAGTAGCTTGTTCTCTGTATCTGTGAGTCTGCTTCTTTTATGTTATGTTCACCAATTTGTTGTATTTTTTAATTCTGCATATAAGTGATATCATATGATATTTGTTTTTGTCTGATTTACTTACTTAGTATGATAATCTTTAGGTCCATCCATGCTGCTGCAAATGGCATTATTTCATTCTTTTTGATGGCTGAGTAATATTCCATTGCATACATGTACCACATCTTCTTTATCTGTGCCTGTTGGCCATCTGCATTTCCTCTTTGGAAAAATGCCAGTTCAAGTTCTCTGCCCATTTTAAAAACTGGTTTTTTTTTTTTGATGTTGAGTTGAATGAGCTGTTTATATATGTTGGATATTAACCACTTATTGGTCATATCATTTGAAAATATTTTCTCCTATTCAGTAGGTTGTCTTTTTGTTTTGTCAATGGTTTGATTTTCTGTGCAAAAGCTTTTGAATCTTAGGCCCATATTTGACTGGTTATATGGAATATGAAGGTAGGAATAATGTAAGGCCACAAGAGGAAGAAGCTGGTACGTGTAACTATTGATATCTATGCATATGATGAGCAATGCTGTCACTTCCAGGCTATATAAAATAACAAATATATATAGTTTACTAAATGCATGCGTGAATTACAAAGTGCTGATAATTACATGGGAATTCGCTGATCTGTTCAACAAATACTTATTGAAAGCCATGTGCTGGTGATACGGAGGTGAACACGTATTTATGCTCCCACTGTTTCTTTGGTTATGAATGGCTGGATGGTTAGCATAGTGGCTTCAGAGACTGAAAATTATTCTAACACATTTCTGAGCTGCTTTGCAAACCCAGACTGTTTCCCTTTCCTTTTTCTCCTCTTTTTTTTTTCTTCCCACTCTCTTTATTATAGGAAATTTGAGATAGAAGGAAAGGAAAAAAAAACAATGTTTTGGAATAATGCTACATTTATATAATGTGTCTTTGTGATTTTTTTTTTTTTAAGCCATCATTTGGGCTAAACTTTTCAGAGCGTTCACCATGCCACCACCGATCTGCACTTACCTGAAAAAAATAAAATACTTCCCCTCCAGTGGCTAGTTTACTCACAAGTATAACTCGGCCATTAAAGATTAAGAACTTCTTCGGGCCTATACATTAAGTCAGGCTACGGTGAAAAAAAAATTTAGCAAAATTCAAGTTTGTGTCAGAAATCAGGTGAAGCTGCCTCGCATGTAGGAGTGTTTTTGTAAGATTACCATCTGTATATGCGGCTGTGGACCAGGTGGGGGCAGCAGAGAGCTGGCTGAGGTCCAGCCAACGTGAGGTCTTGTGTGTCCCCTAGGATCCCAGGTCTCAGGTGGGAGTGACCAGGGGTTAGGAAATAGAGTTAAGGTTTTGACTGTATCCGAGAGGAAGGGAGGAAAACAAGAGAATTAGAGGTGCCACAAAGGTCAGAATTCAGGAGGAACAAGGCTTGAAATAGGACAGCTATAAATTAAGAGCTGGGTGGTGAAAGCAAAGGGAGCAGGAGAAAGGAGAAGGTGAGTGAGTGTGGGTGTGGACGAGTAGGCGGGAGGTACCAGCGGGAAGCCAGCCTGTCCCCCAGCATGGCTTCTAGCCCCTTGCCAACTCAATGGCCAGGTCCTTGCTGTGTCCTGCCTGGCTTTCCCAGGGCAGTGGCTCTTAACGGACTGAGATATGGGAGGCACCAGCCCAGCATCTCTCTTGAGCCGAGATTGTCGTTCAAGTTCTTATTGTATGAACAAACATTGAAATAAGTGGAGTGCACTCGGCACCACTCAGGAGCCACCAGGTTTTTGGTTTTGATTACTCCAAAGAACTAAAGGCCTCTGCATGGATCCTTCTGTCCATCTTTTGGAAGCTTTTTCGCAACCACCCAGGAAATGGAGCGCAGCACCCCTGTTTTCTTAACGGTCTGCTCCACTTGAAGCATCACGCTCTCTCTGGGTGGTCCTGTCATAATGATCTTCAAATGGTGCTAATGAACAGAGCCCACACATGGGCACCATTCCCTCCCCTGACTTGGCACCCTCACATTTTGCACCCTCGTGGGAAGGCATTCTGGAGATCCCTTCTCCGCACCCTCTCCCCATCTACCCTCACCACTCATGTGAGCTGCCTCACCAGCAACACTGCTATTCAGTAAAGAACATGACCAAGTCCTAGCAGATGGCTGCTTCTTTCAAGATAGATATTTTCACCAAAACTCTAGCAGAAGTAAAGCCTTTTAAAAATTGATTTACAGTGTCATGCCAATTTCTGCTGTACAGCAAAGTAACTCGGTGATACAGAATTTTAAAAATATTCTTTTCCATCATGGTCTATCCCAGAAGATTGGAGATCGGTCCCTGTGCTGTACGGTAGCACCTCGTTGCCTATCCTTTCTTAATGTAATAGTTTGCATCTACTAACCCCAAATTTCCAGTCCATCCCATGCCCTTGCCCTTGGCAACCAGAAGTCTGTTCTCTATATGGCAACCTGTGAGTCTGTTTCCTTTTTGTAGATAGGTTCATTTGCAGCATATTTTAGATTCCACATGCAAGTGATATCATATGGTATTTGTCTTTCTCTTTCTAACTTCATTTAGTATGAGAATCTCTATTTGCATCCATGCTGCTGCAAGTGGCATTATTTTGTTCTTTTTGTTTTGTTTTGTCTTTTTAGGGCTGCATCTTCAGCATATGGAGGTTCCCAGATTAGGGGTTGAATTGGAGCTGTAGCCACCAGCCTACACCAGAGCCACAGGAATGCAGGATCAGAGCCTCATCTTCGACCTACACCACAGCGCACGGCAACGCCGAATCCTTAACCCACTGAGCGAGGCCAGGGATCAAACCCACGTCCTCATGGATACTAGTCGGGTTCGTTAACTACTGAGCCAGGAAGGGAACTCCTATTTTGTTCTTTTTTTAATGGCCGATTAGTATACCATCATATCTGTGTACCACATCTTCTTAATCCATTCATCAGTCAATGGATGCTTTGATTGCTTCCATGTCTTGGCTACTGTGAGTAGTGCTGCTATGAACACTGGGGTGCATGTATTTTCTTGACTTAGAGTTTTGTCCCGATAGATGCCCTGGAAGGAGATTTCTGGATCAATGTATGAGTAAATATATTTGCTTTTCTGAGAAGAAAAGCCTTAGTCCCTTAGAGCTAATTATAACAGAGTTTAAACCCTGATAGGCAGCTCGGAAATGGAGACAGAACAGAGATAGAAAGACGAGAGGAGAGTACAGGAGAGAGTTCTTGAAAAAGCAGAAAAATGTGAGTTAGAACATGAACTGATAGGCACTGATTTTCTGGAGAAAGTGGCTGGAAATGTTTGCTGCATGATGACACCAAGACACAAGCGAAAAATTGGTGCCGCCTGCTCGTGGCTGTGCCAGAGGCGGGCGTACTGCCACTGTGTTGATGAGAGGACTCCACCTCTTCCTGCCTCTATCTCCCTCTCTGTAAAATGGGAATTCACGTGCTTGCTGACAGTGTTTCCAAAAGTTTTTAAAGGCAAGAAGAGAGGGTATGGCTGACAGTCCAGTGGTTCTCCGAGTGCGAGGCTGCCATCGATGACTGCAAACACCCAGAGCATTTCGTTAATGAGGTTCAGGGTGTCCAGCTTTTCCTTCAAGAGTAAACATAAGCCCCGTGGTTTCGGTTTGCTTTGTTCTGTTGCATTGTTTGTACATCTTTGGAGTGATTACCAAGTATTTGTTCTCTATTGTTTGAAATACTCTTTTAAAAGCTGAATATAGAACTTCAGTCCCTGCTGGTTTGTTCTTTTCACTTGGCAAAGGTTGATTGATTTTATTTTTCTTTTGGCCAGTGTTTCTTAGCGGCTTGAAATGAGCACGGCTCTTTTTGTTTACTTCTTTACCCACATTGTCAATAAGAGAATCGCTCTAGGAACTGGGTGCGGGCTGTCATTTCTGCAGCAGAGTTTGCAAAGGGAGGAAGGCTTGGCAGAAATTTGCAATATTGTATTGTTTTAGCTTTATTTTTTTCAGGCGTGGGAACTGTTGCCCGGGAGTTATTCTGTTCCATTAATGAAAATTTACTCCTTCTCTTAAGCGGTACTGTGAAACATGGCAAACCTGTAAAAAGAAAAGAGAAGTGTGCTAAAGCAAGTGTAATGAAAGAAACAGAGAGTAAGTGTGTAGAAGCAGTAATTGAGGAGCTGGTGATGGTATTCTCTGGTTTGATTATGTGTGCAAGCTACATTGATGGCTTGAATGGACCAGGTTCATAGACATGGTGAGGAAAGATTAATCCAACCCAGAAGTTCTCAGCTCATTTCACATTAGCATCCTCTGAAGATTTAAAAAAAATTGTACTGTGGTCTCTCCCCAGAAATGAGAACATCTGAGAGTGTGGTTTAAGCAGAGACATTTCTGTAAAGATGCCTCCATTGACAGCCAGGGTTGAGAACTACTAGAAACCAAGGGAAAAATGCATCTTAGAGGTGTCTCCAGGCAAAGGATCTTAGTCTAGTATCAGACATCTGTCTGGGCCGACACGCATTTGCGGATGTTATCTAGCTTTCAATAGGCCTCTTCTTCTGGCACTGTTCCCATGCTGTCTGGCTCTTTCTGACTTTCAACATAAGCTGTTCTTTGAACTCTTGGAACATTTAAGGTGCTATGAACATGCTGAATGAAGTGGTATGAAATTGTAGGGATTGCCTTTAAACTGTGGAGGAAATATACGTATCTTTCAAAGGTCCTGATCCAGTTGTGGAAAGCTGTTTTTGAGAGTGGGTGAAAAGTCTCTTTTGTGTCTCAAAGGCAACACCTTCATCCTCGGAGCCAGCTGTCTTTCCCTGTGAGGTTCAAAGGATGCCACATGCCCAGATGGGACCTTTGGTCATGGCCCAAAAGCTCCCTATTAAAAAGAATTCACATTAGCTTGAAAGGTCATTTCCAGACATATAGACTTGTTGATTCGTTTAGATCTGCTGGTTTGCTACATCCAAAAAAGGAGAGCTCCGGAAGTACTAAGAGGAAGTAAATAAGTGTATTTAGGATGAGGAGGGAGATAACAGCCAGGAGCAGGGAGAGCAAACCCAGGTGAAGCCAGATCATAGGGAGATTATAGGCACCTGAGAAGAGGTGGGGGTTGGGGGGGCTGGGAGGCTGAACAGAAGAGATGCCTGGGGCCACTGTCACTAACTAGGAGTCACCATCTTCAAAGTTTTCGATACCATCTGTACACTTATGACCCCACTCAATTTATATTTTCATCCAAGCCCTTTTGTTTTTGATAGTTTTTAGTTTGTTTTCTTTTTAGAGCCATACCTGTAGCATATGGAAGTTCCCAGGCTAGGGGTCGGATCAGAGCTGCCACTGAGGCCTATGCCACAGCCACAGTAATGCCAGATCCTTAACCCACTGCGTGAGGCCAGGGATTGAACCTGTATCCTCAGGGACACCATGTCAGGTTCTTAACCTGCTAAGCCACAGTGGGAACTCCTTCCACCCAAGCCCTGTCTATCGACCTCTGATTGTCAACTTGCCATACCCATTTGACTGTCTACATTGGCAGCTCAAACTTAACACCGGACTCTAGAACCTACTCTTCCTCCTCAACCTCCCCCCACAGCTGGGGTCTTCCTTGTCTCTGTAAATGACAGCTCCACACTAGGGTTCTGGGGACCAAAAGCCTTGGGGTCTTTCTGGCCTCCTTTCTTTCTCTAAGTCCTTGGACATTCCTCTATCAGCAAATATGTTGGCTCTCTCTTTCAAGTTCACTCAGAATGTTGCTACTCGGCCCCACTTGCCACCAGTATCCTGGTACGAGCATCCTCGCCTCTCACCTGGGCTGTGGTGATGGCCACCTCTCTGGTCCCTGCCTCCCCCATCTCTCTACCCTCCACATTAGTCATATTAATCAATTTTTTAAAAAAAATTGAAGTATAGTGGATTTACAACTGTAATATATTTTCAAGTGTATAGCAAAGGGATTCAATTATACATGTGTGTGTATACATATATTCTTTTTCAGATTCTTTGCCCTTATAGGTTATTACAAGATATTGAATATAGTTCTCTGTTCTATATAGGAGGTCCTTGTTGGTTATCTATTTTATAGATAGTGTGCATATGTTAATCCCAAGCATCTAATTTCTTCCTCGCCCCCTTCCTCCTTTGGTAACTGTAAGTTTGTTTTCTATGTCTGTGAGTCTATTTCTGTTTTGAAAATAAGTTCATTTGTATTGCTTTTTTAGATTCCACATATAAATGATATCATATGATATTTGTCTGGCTTCCTTCACTTAGTATGATAATCTCTAAGTCCATCCATGATGCTGCAAATGACATTATTTCATTCTTTTTTTACGGCTGAATAATGTTCCATTGTATATATGTACCACTTCTTTATCCATCCATCTGCTGATGGACATTTAGGTTGTTTTCATGTCTTGGCTATTATACATAATGCTGCAGTGAACATTGAGGTGCAGGTATCTATTCAAATTACAGTTTTCTATGGCCGTATGCCCAGGAGTGGGGAAATTCTGGATCATATGGTAACTCTATTTTTAGTTTTTTAAGGAACCTCCATCCTGTTCTGCACAGTGGCTGTATCAATGTACATTCCCACTAGCAGTGTAGAGGGCTCCCTTTCTCCACACCCTCTCTGGCATTTATTAATTGTAGATGTTTTGATGATGGCCATTCTGACTGGTGTGATGTGATACCTCATTGTAATTTTTTAAAGGTCTTCATTTTATTTTATTTAAAAAAATATATCTATGTCCCTATCTATGCCCACAGAAAGTCTCAGGCCAGGGACTGAACCTCTGCTGCAGCTGTAAACAGAGCCACTGCAGTCACAAAACTAGATCCATAACCAGCAGAGCCACGAGGGAACTCCTGTCATTGTAGTTTTGATTTGCATTTCTTTTTTTTTTTTTTTTTTTTTTTTTTTTTGGCTTTTTGCCTTTTCTCAGGCCACACCTGAGGCATATGGAGGTTCCCAGGCTAGGGGTTGGATCGGAGCTGCAGCTGCCAGCCACAGCCACAGCAATGCCAGATCTGAGCCACGTCTGCGACCTACACCACAGCTCACAGCAACGCTGGATCCTTAACCCACTGAGCAAGGCCAGGGATCGAACCTGCAACCTCATGGTTCCTAGTCAGATTCGTTAACCACTGAGCCGTGATGGGAACGCCTGCATTTCTTTAATAATGAATAATTTTGAACATTTTTTCATGTGCCTGTAATAATTCTTAATTGTACTTCAAGCTGGCTCTGTATAGCAGGCCCATAAACAAAGATTCTCTCTAAGGTTTTCATTGGAGTGTGAGAATGTGAGAAAAAAATGCTTCCGGATGATTGGCCCATGGTTGTTGTGAAATGACGGATGAAGGTGTGTTGCCAAAAGTTCCCATGGCTCTGATGAGCTCTGATGGGGGAGGGGGCAGTCATAGATGGGGTTGGTCCTGGGCCCACCAGTTCTCCTCTGGCCTCTCCTAACCTTAACCCTAACCCTAACCCCGGAGCCCAGGGCTCTGACTGTTGATCTTGTGATAGAGAAGCTTCTGGGGGCAGGAGTGATTGTGGAAACTTGAGGTTGTTTCTGGACTATTGCACAACTCTTTTCTCCAGGAAAAAGAAAAAAAAAAAAAAAAGTGCCTCATTCTCTTCATCCCCAGCATTACATAACCTAATATTTCCCTTGCTGGTTGAAATAAATATCCTTTCATTGCCTGAATAAATAGGACACAAACTCTTTGGGACAGGCTGCTTCCTCTGCTCGAGCGCTTCCGAGGGATCTGGCTGCTTTTTGTGGGTTTAGTGGTGACCCACAGCTCGCCTGGGGCCAGGTCTCCCTTCACGGCTCCTCCTTGGAGCGTGGGTTCCACCAAAACACCTTTTAAATGTCTCAACAAAGACCCTCCTGTGGCAATTCTGGAAGACAGGCTCACTGTGAGATGCTGGGGCTGTTTGCCGCTGGAAATCGAGGGTTGCTCCTCACACATCTCTTAAGTGTGGAAACACCATAAAAGGCACTGAAAAAAATGGAGCGATTAAAAAAACAGCGTTACAGACATTCACAGGCACATCAGCTGCCTGTCCCACCTCTACAGGAACACCATTTACCAGCTAACTTCGTATGCAACCTTGAGCTTTAGTGTCCCTTCTGAACCTCAGGACCTGCACCATGTCACTCTTTGGTCATTGCTGGATGGACCTAAGGTTTTGAAAAGTAAAGATTCTCTTAGGAGTTTTACAAGTAAAAGGTTGAAAGCATTTATTTATTTTAGAAGAAAGATACAAGTGGTAAAACTTTATTAATTTGGTAAAAGGTGTTTGTTTTGAAAGGAAAAGTAATCACATAGGCAATGTTAAATTTTTTAATTTTTTATTGAAGTATAGTTGATTTACAGTGTTCTGTCAATTTCTGCTATATAGCAAAGTGACCGAATCATATACATATACATTTTTTTCTCATATTTTCTGTCATGTTCTATCACAAGTGATTGGATATAGTTTTTTGTGCTATATAGCAGGACCTCATAATAGTATAAAAAGAAAATAGTGTAATATATAGTATAAAATAGTGAATAGCATAGAATAATAGTATAGTAGTATAATTATATAGTATAGTACAATACTATAGTATGTAGTATAGTATAATAGTATATATATATAGTATAAAATAGTATAAAAATAAAAATAGTACAAAAAGAAACATAGCCGTATACATGACAGCATATTAAACATTCCATTCACAATGATAAGCCCATTCCTTTTGTAGTTCTTCATCTTGTTTAGGCTTCTTAAAGAATCACATGAAGTTTCTAAACTCTCAGAAAAATGTACATGTGTTTCTGTAGCCAAAAGACTGGCGATGATTTCAGGGCAGGGCAAATCCCCTGGAAACATCCATGTGGACCTTTGCTTTGGAGAGTGGAATGAGCAAACCAGTAGAGGCCAGAACGATTTCATGGAAGGGAAATATACACATACGGTGATTGACCAAAATCTGGTGGTGGGAAAATGATTACACACATTCATTGCTCAAATGATGGCAACAAAATTATAGTCACAGTACCATCCATTTTAAGCACTTACAGTGATCTGGTGATCCCAATGCTTGCCTTTTATTTTCTATATTTCTCTTATTTTACTTCCTGCCTACCGTGCAATATAAATATGGCTTGTCTCGCATGTAATTCTTTGGTTTTATTCCTTGTTTTCTATTTTCATTTTTTGCTTCCTGTCCTTATTTCAAGGACCATAAAGCTATTAGACCTTGGGGAAAATTGTTTCCAGGATAGATTTTGATTTTGGGGATGAACTTTCTAAACCCAGACTGAGATTACTTGGGGGTTGAAGCGTCTTAGCAGCCCTGTAAATACTGCAGCTCTACTGTTTCTGCTGTTTGGAGAGCAAGATGAATGTAGGGCTCCTAGGCCTTTGGAGATGAGAGAGGATGGGAATTGGGGATGGACACGTCTTTCTATCTCTTCCATTCAAATTGAAATTCATTTGAATGAAAAAAAATGTCTGTGTGCCAGGCACTGTGTTAATTACCACTGTGGATCTAGGTGGAGTAAGACACATTCCCAGGTAACCTGCAATTGACTGCAATCAACTGGTGGTAGGAGGCATGGGAAATACACAAGTAACTCAGGGCCAGACTGAATTTTCATTTCCCTAAGAGTATTATCAAGTGTTTTGTAGAAGTATATTTCCGTTCTGATACATCAATTATCAGATTGTCATATAATTCCTCTGTTGAAATGTCTGTCCCTTCCAGGCACAAACTGCTCAAGGTCATGTCTATTCATCTGTGCCTGGCACGGAGGAGATGTGTCATATGTACTTGTTCCTGGAGGGGAGAGAAGTGCAAGTAGAGATTCAGAGGTGGATGAGAACGGGGCAACTTGGGCAATCAGGGAGGGCTCCGTGGAGAAGGTGTTCTTTGAGATGAACTTTGAAGAAGTGGTAAGATCATAACTAACCCAGACAGGGAAGAGGCTGAGATGTAAGTGCAGGATGCTGGGAGCAGGCAATGAGGCTGACTGATCAGAGCTTGAAGTCCCAGAGGTGGGCTGGGACCAGATTATCAGGGAGATGGTGAATGGTTTGCACTTAATGGAATGGTGAAGGTGTGTTCAATGGATTAGAAATAGGAGAGACTGGAGGCAGTCAGACTAGTTGGGACACTTCTGCAGTAGTCCGGCACAGAGCTGAAGAAGGTTTGGGTAGTAACGTGGAATTGGAAATAGAAGGGTTGGAGCCTGGAGATATTTTGCAGATAGAGTCTGAACTTCTTGTGATCCATAGGTCCCTAGAATAAGCCAGACCAAGAAAAAAAAAATTAGGATGAAAACAACAATAGCAAAATAACATGGTTCTTATTCTTTCTCCATCGACTTGTTTTTACAAGCTGAAGTCCTTTCAAATGCTTCCTAAGTCCCCAGGTGAACAAGCAGATGCTGCCAAACTTGCCACAAGTATTGAGAATCACGGCAGGCCTGCTGAAGCCACCAGCATTGGCCAAGGCTGCTGCCAGTCAGAGGTGCCCGTGAAGGCAGGGTTTACTCAGGTGGCCAGATCCTGCAGTGGGGAGAGCTTTCCCTCTGGGTTGTGATCTGGTTTAGGAATCAAGGCTTCCCTTGTTCTCAATGTCTCAAAGAGATTTTCCTTCTGTATCTTATAGCAGCCTGTTCTTTCAGTACAGTTGACAAACCTAGTGACAAATCTATCCTGTATTTAGAAACTGTTGTTCTTTGGCACAGGCTCCTCGGTCTTGGATGATATCTGTGGCGTTCCCTTTGCCTCTTTGAAGTTCTCCTAGCAGGCCATGAAAATCAACTCCTGGAAGGGCCAGCCTTCTCCAAGTCCTTGCTTTCCACCAAAGAGGAGTGTGTGTGTGTGTGTGTGTGTGTGTGTGTGTGTGTGTGTATCTGGCAACTGAGCTGCATGGAGTTGGGCAGTGGTCAGGGACCAGGGTTTGGGGAGAGGGATGGAGGGCAGGGTCTCGTGGGAGTGAGAAGGGTCAGAGAGAGGTTTTCTTTTCTCAGCCGAGCGAATAGCTTTTCCACTTTAAATCATTATAGTCTTCAGAAGGAAGAGCCATGTGATTTATAGAGGTAGGTTGTAAAGGCCTTTCCATCGATGAAGTGTAAGGTTTAATTGAATTTGTTGCAACAGTTGTTTCTGCGTAGCCCCCTTGTTCTCTGAAGGAAAATCATCCTTTTTTTCTCTCCCTCTTCTTTCTTTATTTCTTTCTTTTTTGAGAAAGAGATGATCTTTATCCCTATAAACTTCAGCTAGAGAGTTTCAATTTGAGTAAATGACAGAAGAGTCATCAGCTCCTAGTCCTATTAAGGCTCTGTTTTCAAATACCCTGGACCTGTACATTGAAAACACAACTGCTGGATATCGTGCCTTCTGCCACCCAAACTAGCACCTGTGACCTGGGGTGTGTTGTAGTTTTAGTTTTTGATGGCAAGGAACAGAGGCTCCTTTGGACACCTGGTAATAATCATGTTGGCTTGATGGGTTTCTCTGTTCTTGCGTAACTTCCTTTGCTAAGGGCCTTGCTTGCTATGGCCTCCAGTCTACCCCTAGGCAGCCTTCCTGCCTGTGTGTCTTGCCAGCTCAGTCTAAATTTCCAAAATTCATACTCCCCAGAGCTTGAATGGGATTGGTCAAGTTCATCCTTTCACATCAAGCCGTGTCCTTGGTCACTGCTTATCGGTCAGATGTCTATCCCTGGTCCAGTTAGCTCTGATCCGAGGTGGGAGCTGAGGATCCGACGGATGCTGCTTGGCTGTCTAGGCAACAGGAGCCCAGGGCGGGGCAATCTCCCTTATAAAGATGAGGGAGGGAGTGCTCAGGTACTGACTGAGCAAGGCCAGCAGAGTTCCCATTTTGATGGCTCTTCATGAGGAAGACAAAGCACAGAGCTGCCTTGATAGTATGATGAAATCGGAGAGAGTTCAGAGCAGTGCCCTTTGTGAATAAGGACAAGAGAAGAATTTGGGCAATTAATTATGCAATCGAGTCCCAAATTCTGCTATCATCTTGAGCATCAGACGAAAACACTCCGAATCAAAACCCTGAGTTTTATTTTAACCTGAATCACCTAGATCACAGCAGGGTTTTGCTCGAATGACCCAGACAGATTGCATCAATTTTCTGCTTTACTCTGCTTGTGGAGACTGGGCTGTTAGTGGTCACTTCTGGAAGAAGAGAAAGTACTAGAGAAAAAGAAAAAGAAGAAGGTTCGAACCTGGAAAGATGCTAGGATTTCCTTGTTCCGTGTTTCTTAATAAACATATGACACTGTAAGAGACTGTGTATGTTGATTTTTTAAAAAATAAAGCTTTAATGCACAACTTGATTTTGATGAAATAGCAGGCTTTAATTTTCGCTTGAATGATGCATATGAGGGGAATAGGCATAAGGATGTGATACTTCTCTTTGAATTATACTGATGAGATTAAATTGGCATTTTCTATTATTTCTATTCTCTCCCACTTTAGAAAGCACTTATTGGAAACAAATGAATGTCAATAATAATCTTTTAGGGATAATTGATCTATTTTTTATTTTACCTGAATTTTCTATTATATTTATATTTTCTAATAAATAGAAAATAATCTGCAGCCTTCAGTTCAGAACTCACCGGATGTCCTATTTTAAGAACTGTTGCTCTAAATAATTTTCTTCTCTGTGTTGGTATGCACAACTGATTTTAGCAGGTGGCTAAATGCTATTTGAAAAGCACACTTGACCCATTCTGGCAAATCAACTAACTGAAATATTTCTTTAATTTAGAAAAGAAATTTGCTTTCAGAACATTTAAAGTGTTCAAAACATTTTAGTAAATAAGTTACCTTTTGCCACAAATCACAGTCAAAATAATTAAAAAGCTAATATAACTGCCACAATCCATTAGTATACATGGCTGTTCTTTTTGCAAGTGAATCTTGTTTCAACTCTGTATCTCTTAAGTCAAAATGAAATACTTTACATACTAGCGAAAATATGTCCCACTCGATGTGGAAATGGATCTCAGACAAATCTGCATATTGAAATTATTTTACGGGCTAATTCACAAGTGGAGAGAAGACTGAAGACAAGTAAGATCCTTTCTTTCAAAATGTTTGAAAGCACTGCGTGTGAGAATCGTGTTTTCTTTCTTTCCCAAGCCGATTTTGAGATGCATCGCTTGCCCTTCAGAGGTCACCCTGCACGTGGAAGTTCTGGAAGGCCAGGAGCAAGAGAGCCTTCTCCTCTTCACCCTCACATCCGCCATCCTCACTGGCAGAAAACCAGACTTTCTGCAGGCTGGAGTAGAAAAATGTAACATGTTAAAAAAAAAAAAAATCCTTTACAGTATATGCTTACACAGGCAAACACAACAAAACAAAACACCCAGAAATGGCTGGAGGAAATGCCAGATGGTTCATGGGAAGATCAGACGACAGAGGAATGGCTTCGGAGTCAGGAAATCCAACCTCTGCAGGTTACTGAAGTCAAGAACCCAATTAATCAGTGACACGAAATGCAGCGTTACTGAGGACCGGCCAAACGAGAAAGTTAGGAAAATGCTCCCGGAACACACGTCCTCACTCCTGCTCTGAGCTGTAACTAATATTGAATTAGCAAAATTTATGTGCCGAATGAATGCTTTATTCTTATTATTTTTTCCAACTCGATCTGCCTGCCTAGACTCCAAGCTTTATGAGCAATGAAGATCAGCTGCATGACATAAGAAATTTTCAGGTGGACGAACAGAGGACTTACACCCTCGTGAACCGTCTTTCTTGACTCAAGCGCTGAGAAAGTTAGAATCAGGCCACCCCCTCCTCTATTTTGTGCGGGGGATTTTCCACTCCTAGTCAAATGGTGGTGCTAGTTCTTTATTTTTGAGTTGCTGCATTTCCTAATTTCATGGTCATAACAGCCTCCTGTCTACTGCCTCAGAACGGTTTTCACCAAAACTGAAAATAAAGGCTCCATGCTCAGAAGCTCCTTAACGGGCTCGAAAGGTGACTGTTCCTCTCCCTTGCCCATTCTATAGCCTAAGAAGACAGGCTTTCAGTGACATTCTTCTCTCCAAGTAGGTACTCCTCTTTCTTCTTCTCAATATGTATATTTTTTCTTCTTGTTATAACGTTGCTACGATTTACAAGCCTGTGGTAACTTTAGAGCTTCCCTCTCCTGTTAAAAGATGTTCAATTTTTTTTTCTCTTAATACTCCAAGGATATATTGCAACGTTGCTGGCAAGTATTCCTACGACGTTAAAATGCTAAACTTGGTACAGTGAAAAATTCACTTTTGGAATAATATTCAGCTGAGTCAGAGGGCAACCCGACTACCCTTTTCTTAGTACAGCACTGACAGGCTGTCTGCCTGCCCCAGATAACGCATATTTATTTGATCCAGCTACGAGCTAGGAGGTTCTGGATTATCGAAATGTGGTGGAATTTCAGAAGTTATTAATTGGACTGATCACGGGCTAGCATGAACACGCTACCTGTTTTCTTAATCTTTGGCGCCGTAACTTATGTGAGTTTGAACGAAGCAATCTGAATAAGCCATTATTTGTTTCCCCAAGGCAGTCAAGTTTGCTGAAAAGCGACGCCATCTAGCAATGCACGAGTCAGCCATCCTTCTTTAAAGCATCCTGGGATTTCAGCCACGTTCTTTCGGGTCCGGCTGCCTCAGTTTGCCCTTCTGAGAAAACAACGCCTGGTCCCTTCTTAGGGCAGGATGGTGTGACACGTATGCCTCCGCTCCACAAGCAGAGTGCTCCTCAAATCGTGATGTGGCCGTCACAAAAGACAGGGCATGATACTTTCACTTTGGTTAGAGGAATGCCCCACGTTTCAGGAAATGCGCGTTAAGTTCTAAGTTTTGTGTTTTGTCAAGACGGTGACCGGTTTTTGCTTTTGCAGACATGCCTGTAGAAGCCAACGTGATTTTTTTTTTTTTTAATTTTAATGTACGAATTGGGCTTTATCAGGACTTGGGATCATGGCACTGATTCCTGCTCAAAGGTGCCAGATTGCTCTTGGCTTTCTGGGCCAGATCTGGTAGGCTTGCAGAGCAACCTCATGCACCAGGTTCCTGGGAAACTCATCCAGTTTCCAATGCGATGTAGATCACACATATATAATGCATACGGTTTATCTTAAGGTTGAGAGTGAACTTATAATATGGCAGAGATGTTTTTGAATTTTATCTTCTCATGCACAGAGAGACAAAAGAAACGAAATTAGATGGGAACTTCTGAGATCTGGCTTCAGAGCCCATTTCTACCCTGTGCAATTCCTTCTTATTTCTCCAAAGCAAATGTTTGCTCCAACTTTGTTAATATCTTATGAAGACCGCCCGTTAGGCTTTAACACACATACCTGTAATATTCCAGAGATTTAATGGACTATTATAGAGGGTGTTAGATTTCAAGGAAATTAGGAATAAAAATAATGAAACGACAGAGACAACAGGTAGGAAAAAGGCAAAATTTTGAATATGAACATAAGGGTCATATTTCCCAGCAGGATATTATTTTTAGACCCTTGGAGATTTTTTTTTTTTTTGATGGCACTGACAGTCAAGGAAAGGGATAAACCTCACATGTCTCAAACTTGCTGCAAGAATGAAGTAAAAAACTATCTTTCATTTCAGGGAACCCTATCTTTCATCCCATTTAGGATTTGTAGCTAGCTCCCCTCTGCCTTCCCCCCAGTACCTACCCTAAATTTCTGGACAATATAAATATTTGCACTGCATGTGTGCTAAGCATTTTTACATGATTTTCTGTGGCCTCTCTGAGTATTTGTCCATATTCATTTAGTCCAGTCGGTCAGAAAAACTGCCGGGGCTGAGGGCCTGATGGTTAGGCTTCAGTTTGCCAGAAATAGAGAAGAGCTCTGGTTCATGGTTGGGCATTGTCTACAAAGATTAATAAGCAAGAATGAGAGTGACCCAGCTCTGAGTAGACTGTCCGCATTATTTATAAAATATTCATGGCATGTATTTCACCTGTAGTGGTTGAGAAATGGTCCTGCCCAACCGTCTCTGTCCTTAATCCCCCTGGGAAGCTCCCTGCCCAGGGTGTCATAATGGGCTCTTTTGAGAGGCAGGTACTTAACAGGTGAGCTTGCCTCCTGGACAGCATCTCGGTGGACTTTCTCTGGATCACTCCCACTGGACCCCAACAAAACCTTGCACATCAGTGAGTTTATGTTTTTTTCCTTTACTATTCTTTTCTTTCTTTCTTTCTTTTTCTTTTTTCTTTTTTCTTCTTAGGGCCGCTCTTGCAGCATATGGAGGTTCCCAGGCTAGTGGTCAAATCCGAGCTACAGCTGCTGCCTGCACCACAGCCACAGTAACGCAGGATCTGAGCCTCGTCTGTGACCTACACCACAGTTCACGGCAATGCTGGATCCTTAACCCGCTGAGTGAGGCAAGGGATCAAACCCGAAACCTCATGGTTCCTAGTTGGGTTCATTTCTGCTGTGCCACAACGGGAACTCCTGTTTCTTTCTAAGGAGTGTAATTTTTTTTTTTCTTTTTCACACGCTGAAAGCATCGGATGAAGAGGTTAGCATTATTGTCCATGCACCCTTAGAAATAGCTTGCTGGGAAGCTTCTGCTGCTTCTCAGATCTCTCCTTGCAGTAACTCTCTGGGAAGGTTCAGATATTCAGTAGTTCCATTCAAATCCACAGGAGACAGCTGAGTCCAAGCCATAGCTCTTATTACCTTCTGGTTGGGCCATTTAACTTTTGCCCTCAAATTCCTCCTGTGTGAAGTAGGGATAGTAAGAGTGGCCACTGGATATAATTTTGTGGAACAAATGAGCTTGAACCCCGCAGTAAACCACTTGGGAGCTTCATGTGTTAGACGCTCTCTGATGAAGTTGTTTTTATTCCAAGCCTAGTACAGTGCCTGAGAAGAAGTGTTGGTGGAATAAATGACCAGACCTCATGGTCAGCATCATAGCCACTAGGATTTTACATCCATCAGACCGTAACAGGGAACGTGACCTGAAAAAAAATTAATATTTGGGATCATGGGCTTTAGTTACAGAGAAGCTTATCTTCAAGTCTTAGAACTGTCATTTATAAAGCTAACATTGGACACACTACCTGACTTTGCAAAACTTCATTTGAAAAAAAAGCATGCTATTGTTTACCACTTGGAGCTGCTGGAAGGATTAAATGCGGTCATGCCTATAGAAAGTATTGCACAAAATAAGCACTCCCTAAACATGAGTTGCTAATATAATTTCTGTTTCCACCACCTCATGGGCATTAAATATTTGTTATGGGGCCGGTGAGGGAGAGACCATCCCAGGTTTTTGGCATCATGTTGAATGAGAAGTCAGGGTAAACTCTGCGCATGTATAGACTCAGGCTTTGCCCAACCACCAAGCAACATGCTTCTTTTGACAGCAAAATGAATGTGGAGCATTTATACCAAGTTTCCTTTTTTTTCTTGTTTTGTGTGTGTATGTGTGTCTGTGTGTGTGTATCTTTTTTAGGGCTGCACCCGAGGCATATGGAGGTTCCCGGCTAGGGGTCTAATCAGAACTGTAGCTGCCGGCCTACACCAGATCTGGCCTATTCCAGATCCACAGGATCTGAGCCGTGTCGGAGACCTTATACCACAGCTCACGGCAGCGCCGGATCCTTAACCCACTGAGCAAGGCCAGGGATCGAACCCGCAACCTCATGGTTCCTAATCGGGTTCATTTAACCACAAGTGCCACGATGGGAACTCCTCCTTTTTTTTCTTTCATGACCACATCTGTGGCCTATGGAAGTTCCCAGGCTAGAGGTTAAATTGGAGCTGCGGCTGCCACAGACAGACATGGCAACACTGGATCTGAGTAGCATCTGGGACCTACCCCACAGCTTGCAGCAACACCGTGTCCTTAACCCACTGAGCGAGGCCAGGGATTGAACCTGATCTTCACAGAGACAATGTCAGGTCCTTAACCCACGTTATGCTCATTACAGAAGCAGCAGCGTTGCAGCAGTGGTAAGCTCAGTATCTTCGTCTGTAAAAGGCGGATAATAATATCCGACGTACGTAAGTTTTAGGGCTATTCAGGAGGATTAAATTTAATAATGTAAGTAAAAGAGCTGTGCCAAAAGTTCAGTTTTATGAAATACAAGTTTGTGGGGGTTTTTGGTCCACTCCCGAGGCATGCAGAAGTTCCCAGGGCAGAAATCAAACTCCTGCCACATCAGTGACAAGAGCTACAGCAGTGACCATGCCGGATCCTTAACCCACTGTGCCACCAGGGAACTCCTATGAAATACAAGTTTCCATATGGCATGTATCAGTAATCACTTAGCTGTGTGTCAAATCTTATCATCACAGGAATGAGAGTGGCCCTGGCGTAGTGCTATGAACTGGGTACAAGAGAGTCGGGCTGATTTATGTTCTGAAGGCCTGAGAGTGTATGCAGTGGTGGAGGTGTGGGTGGCACATGGCCAAGCTCATAAAGAAGGCAGGCAGAACGGGTGGGGCTCGGCGGGCTGGGGCCAGATAGGCCCAGAGCCAACCTGTTCCCTCCCTGCGTAATCCTCTCCCTGGGGCGTCCTGCAGCCTCGGATGCTCTCTGACTTTGAGAAGATGAGTGGCGCAGAGCTGCGGTAGCAGTTCTGTTGTTTAAACAAACAAACAAACAAAAAAACACCGCACAGATGGGTTCAGCTGCGCACCTGGAGCTTCATTTTCCTACCCGGCCTTCTGGAGCCTCATCTGGCTTTACTCTTCTATTTATAGCCGCCACCAACCCTCAACCTCTCTGAGGTTTCCTGCGAAGAGTGAATACAAACGGGGCAGTCTTCCAGCCCCTTTCTTGGCACCTTGAAGACAACACCCAGGCCCTTGCGGGAGCTGGCTGTCATGAGGGGGAGGGGACAGGCCCCAACAGGACAACAGTCCTAGGGAAATGCAAAAGCTTAGGACTTGCTGAGTCTAAGTGGTCAGGGTTCTGTTCTGGGTCCCTGCCCTCTGCAGGGATGGTAGATCTGAACTGGGGTTTGAGCAGTTCTCTTTTTCCCTCTGATGCCATCAGGCTGGGCTCTTATCAAATGGCCACAGCTAAGCTCTCTCTCTCTTTTTAATCTTCTTTTTTCTTTCTTTTTTTTTTTTTTTGTCTTTTGTCATTTTAGGCCCGCACCAATGGCATATGGAGGTTCCCAGGCTAGGGGTCGAATTGGAGCTGTTGCTACCAGCCTATGCCAGAGCCACAGCAATGCCAGATCTGAGCTGCGTCTGCGACCTACACCACAGCTCACAGCAATGCGGGATCCTTAACCCACTGAGCGAGGCCAGGGACAGAACTCGCAACCTCATGGTTCCTAGTCGGATTCGTTTCCACTGCACCACGACGGGAACTCCTATCTTATTTTGTCTTTAAAAAATGTTTTAAAATTATAGTTGATTTACAATGTTGTGTCAGTTTCTGCTGTACAGCAAAATGACCCGGTCATGCATATACATACATTCTTTTTCTCCCATTATCCTCCATCATGTTCCATCACAAGAGTTCCCTGTGCTATCCAGCAGAATCTCATTGCTTATCCATTCCAAATGCGGTAGTTTGCATCTCCTAACCCCAAACTCCCAGGCCATCTGACTCACTCCCTCTCCCTCTTGGTGACCACAAGTCTGTTCTTCATGTCACAAGTTTTGTTTTGTTTTTTTCTGTCGATAGGTTCATTTGTGCCGTATATTAGATTCCAAAGAGAAGTGCTGTCACGTGGTATTTGCCTTTCTCTTTCTGACTTACCTCACTTAGTGTGAGTCTCTAGTTCCATCCATGTTGCTGCAAATGACATTATTATTATTATTTTTTTCTGTTGTGTGTGTGTCCATCTTCTTAATCCATTCATTGGTCATGGACATTTAGGCTCTTTCCTGTCTTGGCTATTGTGACAGCTAAGCTCTTTAAACACACCTTTCCCCTAGGTTGGTTCAGAAGCTGAAAAGGCCTTTTGCAAATGGATAATCTGCATTTCTGAGACCACCCCCCCTCCCCTCTCTGCTGTTCATAGAAATGGTCTCGGTGGGGAATTTGCCTTCAGAATTTAGAACATGATGGAAGATTGTATGAAAAAAGAACATATACACTTATGACTGGGTCACCATGCTGTACAGCAGAAAGCGACACAGCATGGTAAATCGACTATACTCTAATAATAATAGTAAAAAAGACACCAAGAAATCCACCAGAAATTGAGTTTGTCTCACAGAAAACATCTGTCTTTTGCACTCTCCTTTTTATTTATGACAGCCAGTCGTTTGTCAAGATTCATTTCCTTAGAATCTTGTAAAGTAACAGACATCCCATATAATAATCCATTTTAATATATTTCACTTTAAAATGATGTGACAAATACAGAAAGAAATTCCTTTCTTTTTTTCGATATGGGATTTTGGAAATCCTACTTGCGTCGAGTTTTACTAAAGAATATTTAGAGACTAGGATTTCTCAGAATCCAATGTAGTTCAACTTGACACACACTGTTAAGGTTTTTTCCGGATTTTAAGGAGTGAGTAATATTTACAAAGGCTCTGCTGTGGTTTATTAAGGTCTGTCTAGAGTCTCTGAACCGAACCAGACGGAAAGTGTCTTAAGTGCAAGGATAGTGTTTGGGCTTTGCTCTGGTGTGATGGGAGGTGCTGGGATGTACTGGGTGTTTGGGGCTTGATTGTGTTAAAAAGAGCCTGACCCCTTCCTTGATCCTGAGACCTTCACTATCAGTTACAGCTGGTAAGGCACAAGTTAGGACATAGGATTGTTACAAAATAATGATACTATGATATAGTATCATACTATGATACAGTGTCACATAACATAATACAGTGAAGAAGAAAGGGATGAGGGCTTTGAGAGAGGTCAGCGCTGTGGTGTGGAAACACAAAGAGGAGAAAATATTGTAACATAGGATTGTTACAAAATAATGATACTATGATATAGTATCACACTATGATACAGTGTCACATAACATAATACAGTGAAGAAGAAAGGGATGAGGGCTTTGAGAGAGGTCAGCGCTGTGGTGTGGAAACACAAAGAGGAGAAAATATTTCGGGGGGAGGGGGAGTGGGGGATTGGGGGGTCTGCAGGGGGAGGGGATGGTTAGGGATTTTCTTGTACATTTGCCCATGACCTTATAGGATGGGTAGTGTTTACACAGCAAGATTTAAGGCAAGGGAGGGGTATAAGCAAAGGCATGGCAGGAACACGAGTGAGAAGGGGGCAGGGGGTGGTGTGAGATAATTTAGGAATGGAGAGGTCAAGGTCATATTATTGGACTGATGGTGTAGGCATTAAAGATCAGAGTAGGGTTGGAATGAACTGAAAACTTACCCTTAGAAAAATACTGTGTTGATGGACGTTTTCGGATGAAGAGTGGGCACATGAATATGGAGGTGATTGGAATAGTTTAACAGAGGTGTAAAACAATTTTAAAAACCTTTTAAGACTTGCTTTTTGAAAGCATGATTGTTTATGATTATAAAGAATATTTTTTTGGAGTTTCCATCGTGGTGCAGTGGAAATGAATCTGACTAGGAACCATGAACTTATGAGTTCGATCCCTGGCCTTGCTCAGTGGGTTAAGGATCTGGTGTTGCCGTGAGCTGTGGTGTAGGTTGCAGACGCGGCTTGGATTTGGTGTTACTGTGACTCTGGCTGTGGCCGGTGGCAGCAGTTCTGATTAGACACCTAGCCTGAGAACCTCCATATGCCTTGGGTGCAGCCCTAAAAAAGACCAAAAAAAAAAAAAAAGGGAATTTTTGGGGGCTTCCAAAAATGACAAGTGGAGAAACAAGTAGGTTGGGAGTTAAAACCTATTATTCTGCCACTGATGCACTGAGTTTGTGACCTTAGTAAAGTGCTTGCAGGCTTAGTGCTCTCTTTTCCCAACTGTAAAATAGGCAGAATGAATACCAAATACCCATTAAATATTCTACTAGTGATACAGTGAACATTAACTGATAGAACTTTGAAAAGCTATGTATCATGTTACCTATATATGTGTAAAATGCTATTAACTTGGAATATTTTTCCAGTAGAATTATTTTATTTGTACAAAATATAGATTTAGAAGAGAATATATTGTTATTAGATTGCATTAAGGTTGTTATAATTTGTTTATAGATATTAAATAGGGGCTTTATATTGGATACTAAACAAGTCTTTTAAAAAATGTTACTGTGGGAATAATACAACATGAGAGCTAGTCTCTTAAATTAAAAACCAATTTTTAAATTGAAGTATTGTTGATTTACAATGTTGTGTTAATTTTTCTCTTAACAAATTTTGTGTATAAAACTTCATTGCTGACTATAGATACAGTGTTTGTATAGTAGATCTCTAGAAGTTACTTAACTCTCATTTCCTCCTTCCTCCAGCCCTTGGTAACCACCATGCCAGTCTTTGGTGTTATTGACTATTTTATTTTTATTTTTTAAATTTTCTTTTTTTTTTTTTTTTTTGCTTTTTAGGGCTGCACCTGGAGCATATGGAGGTTCCCAGGCTAGAGGTTGAATCCAAGCTGCAGCTGCTGGCCTACACCATAGCACTGCAGGATCTGAGCCACATCTGGGAACTACGCCACAGCTCGTGCCAATGCTGGATCCTTACCCCACTGAGCAGGACCAAGGATCAAACCTGCATCCTCATGGATACTGGTTGGATTCACTTTTTCGGAACCACAAAGTGAACTCCTGAATTTGAATATTTTAGATGCCTGATATAAGTGGAATCATTCAGTACTTGTGTTTCTGTAACTGGTTTATTTCACTTAGCATAATGTTCTCCAGGTCCAACTATCTTGTCACATATTGCAGAATTTACTCTTCTTTTAAATTTTCTTGCCTTTTTTTTTAGGGCCACACCCATGGCATATGGAGGTTCTCAGGCTAGGGGTTGAATCAGAGCTGCAGCTGCCAGCCACAGCCACAGCCACGCCAGATCTGAGCCGCATCTGTGACCTACACCACTGCTCATGGCAACGCCAGATCCTTAACCCACTGAGTGAGGCCAGGGATTGAACCTGTGTCCTCGTGGATGCTAGTCAGATTCGTTTCTGCTGAACCACAATGGGAACTCCAGAATTTACTCTTTTTTAAGGCTGAATAGTATTCCAGTGTATGTATATACAACATTTTCTCTATTCACTTATCTCTTGATGGACATTTCATATCAAACAAACTAATTTGAATAGTGCTGCAGTGAACTTGGGTGCGAATATCTCTTTCAGATCCTGATTTCCTTCTTTTGGATGTGTACCCAGAAGTGGGATTGCTGAATCATTTGGTAGTTCTGTTTTTAATTTTTTAAGGCCCTCCATTCTGTTTTCCATAGTGGCTTCATCATTCTACATCCCTACCCTGCATGCAAGGGTTCCAGGTTCTCCGTCTTCTCACCAGTACTTGTTGCCTTTTGTGTCTTTGATAATAGCCATCCTGACAGGTGTGAGTCCTATCTCATTGTAGTTTTGATTTGAATTTCTCTGACGATTAGTGATGATGAACATTTTTTTTTCATGTGTCCTTTGGCCGTTTGTATGTCTTCTTTAGAGAAATGTCTATTCAAGTCCTTAACCCTTTAAAAAATTGGGTTACTTGTCTTTCTGTTATTGAGCTGTCTGTGTTCCTTCCATTATTTTGTAGATTAATCCTTTATCAGATATGTAGTTTGCAAATATTTTCTTCCATTTTGTTGGTTGTCTTTTCACTCTGTGATTATTTCCTGTTCAGATGCTTTTTAGTTCGATGTAGTTCCACTTGTTTGTATCATTGTTGTTTTTTTTTTAACCTGTGCTTTTGGTGTCATATCCATGAAATCACTGGCAAGACCAATGTCATGAAGCTTTGCTCCCTATGTTTTCTTGTAGAAGTTTTACAGTTTCAGGTATTATATATAAGTCTTTATTCCACTTTGAGTTGATTTTTGTGTACTTTATAGGATAGCATCCAATATCATTCTTTTCCATGTGGATATCTAGTTTTCTTAACACTATTTGTTGGAAAGATGACCCTTTTCTCATTGTTGGTTCTTGGAACCCTTGTTGAGGATCAGCCAAATATATTTATGTAGATTTATCTAGGGCTCTCTAGTCTATTCTATTGGTCCATATGTCTGTCTTTATGCTAGTACCATACTGTTCTGATGACTATAGCTTCATAGTGTTTTTGCCTCCAGCTTTATTTGAACAAATCTGATTTTGTGGCCCCATTTCCTTCCTAAATTGAATGGAGAAATTGGACTAGGGGAGCTTTGTGGTCCCTGTGGCCAGACCATTTTATGATTCTATAGTTCTTGCTTTCAGCAGCCTCCACTTGGAACACTGAATTGAGATACACATATAAGCACAATCAAACCCATGGGCATCTATGCCAGAAATAAAAGACATGCCATCATTCCATTGATTTAAGACTCTAGACAGAAACAGCAGACTCTGATTTCTTTTGCAGCTGCCTGAAGTGCTTTATGCTTATGGGATGGGGGCACTGAATTCAGTGATTTGAGGATAAAGGAAAGGGGTCAGATTGTGCTTTTTCTTTTCCTCTTTTTTTCTCTTCTAAGGGAAAATAAAAGGCAAGGATCCCAGTTGAAAAAAAAAAAAAAAAGAACATGGAGTTCCCATCGTGGTGCAGTTTAACAAATCTGACTAGGAACCATGAGGTTGCAGGTTCGATCCCTGGCCTTGCTCAGTGGGTTAAGGATCTGGTGTTGCCATGAGCTGTGGTGTAGGTTGCAGAGGCTGCTCGGATCCCGAGTTGCTGTGGCTCTGGCATGGGCCTGTGGCTATGGCTCCGATTAGACCCCTAGCCTGGGAACTCCATATGCCATGGGAGCAGCCCTAGAAAAGACAGAAAAAAAAAAAAAAAAGAAAAAAAAAGAATAGGCCAAGACTTAGTGGGGGCTGGGGTTTGGCTGGGGGGAAAGGCTTAGCGCTCTAAATAATTTAATTTCAGTTGCAGTAAATCTCAAGTGATTATTACCACACTCCTGAAAATGATCCGTGGTGGACAATGCCCGGGCATATTGTATTTTAAGCAGAAAAGTACAGGGACAGGGTGACATCATAATATTCAGCATGAAGAACACTGCTCACGTTGATTTGTTGGTCTATTCCTCCAGATTATTTAGGCTTCACAAATCAAGCAAAGAGGTACTTCACATTGAGTTTGTGAAGGAAAGGATTCATCGAAGACTGTTGATTTCTAGGAAAGGAAAAACAGAACATGACTGTCTCCTTCCTCCTATGGCATTCGTGTTGCATAAGCAATATTTATATAGTTGAGTATTAACCACTCAGAAAAGTTCAGAAATTATTCATGTTCAGACTATGCAGGGCCCTTGCTTCACTTTCTTCTCACCATCTGGAGTCTATCCATTTGACTCCTCCCTTAGCCCTTGGAATGGAAACGAAATTTAAGTGGGCCAATTTTCTACTTGTTAGCAGCCATGGTAGTGTGTGTTCGGTAGGGAAAGGGATTTCTACTGTTAGATTGAAGGAAGTTTCCGGATTGTTGAAAGCTTCAATTTGTTGATGGGATTTCTAGAATCCCCTACCACTGATATTTGAGAATTGAGTACACTTGACAAGTTTGTAAGTTTACGAAAGTGTAGAGAACAAGGGCTGTACTTAAATTTCTTATCCAGCTCTTTAGTTCTAAATTTATTGCCAATTTTGTTTATCAAACTTATTCTCAGAGGAGTGGTATTTGCTGTGGCCACAAGGAAACATCTGTGAGCTTAAACCTTAGAGGCAGATAGCCAGTTAGAACATTTGGCATTTAAGGCTTAGCTTGCAGAAGAGAAAAATTAATCAAGGCAACCCTTAAACATATCAAGAAGGCAACTGAAAAAAAAAATGTCTTATCACTGACGAACTGAAGTATTGAGTTCATGTTAATTAAGAAATGTCAGAATTTATAATGAATGAATGAGGAGTGTCATAGTATGGCAAGTTTGGAAGTCGATGTCAATCTCTACTGCCAGGATTTATAGTAGATTATATAATGGAATCCTGAGCTCTAAGAGATCAAAGGAAAATCCTGGCTCTTTCTTCATCCATTCTCTTAGGTCAAGCCTACCCAGAAAGAAGCCAAGTGGAGAGTTGAGCAATTATCTGAAGTGGGCAGTAGAGACAGCCAAAACTAGATAATACATAACCAGAAAGTCACTGTGGAGGGAAAATGTGGACTGAAAATAGAAGGGATGGGGGTAAAATGTCAAACAGTTTGGTCAGTGTCCATAGTCCAGATTCACTGGATAACAGCCAATTCCTGGCTTCATGTAATTATTTAAAATGTGTCTAAAAGACTGGAGTTAAAAAAAGAGACAAGTTCATTGCCAAGGTTGTTGTGTATTTGTGTAACATTTCTCTGTATCTGTGTTATTACCTGCGACATGTTTAATTCTGAGTATTTCCAAGGATTGCATTTCACTATTTTAGATTAGTACATCAAGATAATTGAGGAAATCCGTATAATCTACAGTCTTACATGGAGAAAAATTTATAGATTAGTTGAATGTTATATTTAATGAACATTTTCCCCCCATAGCAAGTGCTTATGAATTTTCCATTGAAAACACTGATTCTCTCTTACCTTCATCATTTCTTCTGAGGCAATTTCTGTATCCCCTTGATTTGACTAGGGCACAGCAAGGAAGTGAATAAGACCATTGGAATAGGATTTGCACTACCTTTGGTTAAAAAAGAAATTAAAAAATGAAACTGCCACAGTCTCATATCAATGTGTTTTTTTTCCCCCTTCTATTTGATATAGAAACCATAAACTGCTTACTCTGAGCAGATGTTTCCTAGACCTAAAATATAGTTATCAGTCCTTGGCCCCTATAAATCTGTCATTGCATACCTGCTAATCCTGAAGACTTCTTAATTCAACGTTAAACTTTCCATTTGTTATTTTTTTATTGAGAAAAAGTTCATAAATTAGGTTCTTCCCTGCTGCTTGGAATTAAGAAAAAAAGCACAGCCAGACTATTATTCCCCATAGAAAAACAAAGTTTAGAAGTTAAACAAGTATTTTTTTTCACTCTGTCATGTCTTGTACATTTGAAGCCATTATATATAGCATCTTAAAAACAAAAAAATAACCCAGGGCCTTTTTATCAGTAGCTCAGGCTGATGTTTGAAATTCACAGTGAAAATTGCCCATGGAATAATCTTGAATTACTCCAAGGGAGTTGCTAGGAATATCTTAAAGTAAAAATTCATGAAGAATGTTGCATGCAAGTAAAGACTAAGAAAGTTGTTTTGTAAGTATAGGTGTGTATTAAGTGGCATTGCAAAATCCTTTACTTGCTCTGTGTGGTGACTGCTTTTCCCATCATCTAGCAACATCTGAATCTCTGTGGTAAACCCCTACCTCACAGCCACACCAGGTACAATGCTGCCGCTGAATACAAGTTTGGAGATACTGTGGGCCAGGACTTTTTGCTCGAATGGCAAATCGACCTACAGAGATGGAAGTTATCCTATGGACCTGAGTTGCTACAGTGGATGGTGACCTATACATTCACGTGTAAATACTCGCAAATGGCATCAACAGTAAATAGCTTATGCCTTACTTAACCTTCTAAAAGTATATGATTAGGGAATTCAGCTTGAACAGACAAATGAAACATTGATTTACCAGTGCCTATTGATAAGTGAGACTGCTTTTATCTTCAACCACCTTGTTTCATTTAAGTGAAGACTCAAACCAGCTTTAGTTAAGGAAATCTTTAGAAACCACCCAAATGACCCTTTTCCTCCCTGTTAAAAACAAAATAAAGAAGCAAACTAGAAAGACTTAAGTATGAAAACTTCTGCTTGTTGTCTAGGATTGTAGTACCAAATGTTAGCACAGCTCTTGTTAAGAAGGGATGTAGATATTCATCTGGATTTGGAACCACCACCGAGATTTGTTTTGTATGAATACATTAGGTTCCTTTTTTTTTTTTTTTTTTTTTTTTTTTTCCTCTCTTCTGACTTCTTACATGAATACCTAAGACCTAATTTGGCCATTTAGTTTGGGGAAGGATTTTTCATTTAATTTTTTTATCAAATGTGTATTGCCAGGGGCTGAACAATGTACCAAGTGACTGATGAACACTTCATGTGTTTCTTGAGTCGAGGTCAAGGATGCAGCCTATGAGATACTCCCACTTAAACATCTGCCTGGTCAAGGTTTCTTTACATGTTATCACAGATGTGAACAAATTTATCCACAAAGCTCAATAGTCCATTTTACGTATAGAAAACCCAAACTTCTTTTAAAAAGCCTCTTTTATTGCATTCTTTTTCATCTCAGAGCTTTACCATAGCTGCTAGCAAGTAAAAACATTTCCTGATTTGAATTTCACAACCTCCTTCATCTTTTGCCAGGTTGTATGGTGCTAATAAGAAGCAAAATGTATGTATGTATGTTTTAAAATTTTTTATTGAAGTATAGTTGATTTACCATGTTGTGTTAATTTTGGGTATACAGTGAAATGATTATATATCATTTGCCATATAGATATTCTTTTTCAGATTCTTTTCCCTTATAGGTTATTACAAAATATTGAGTATATTTCCCTCTGCTATACAGTAGGTCCTTGTTGGTTAACTGTCTTATATATGGTAGTATATGTATGTTAATCCCAAAGTCCTAATATATCTCCCCTTTTCCTGTTTGGTAACCATAAGTTTGTTTTCTATGTCTGTGGTCTCATGTGTGTGTTCAGTTTAACCCTATAGGAGAACATCTTCAGAATATAGATGTGGTATATTCAGTCACCCACTTAAAAACAGGGACATGATTCTTACATTCTTAATCACTGAGAAGCATTTCTACTGAATTGAATTATTTGAAGTGGCAAGTGGCAGTTTCAGGAGAAAAAAAAAGTCTATTAGGTGGACAAATAGCCATTTCACTTGTACTTATGATCCTCAAGTAATCACACTGTTTTTTTATTTAAAATATAAAAGAGAAAATAACTGACTTTCAAGTCCATTTCTCATTTTCTCATAGAACATTTCTAAACTGGTTAGCAACCCTCTTGAAAAGCCATGCATACATTACAATGAAAGTACAAATTGTCACCATTGCCTAGAAGCCAATTTGAGAGGCTATTTATTTAGCCATTTGTGAATCCCGTACCAGGAATGAGATATAAAAGATTAAAAGCCCCTCTGGTTTGGAAATACCATGCTTGCCTTCAAAATATTCAAAAGCACAGGAAGTCTGAGCCAACTGAGTAGTACTGGAAGGTTCATTTTTATGTAACCTACCCAGATTACAAGGGAGGGCTGGGGTGCGGAACCCAGCTCTGCCTGCCAATCAGCTAGAAGTGCCAGTGGATTAAACCTGATTTCTCTAAGGATCAAAATGGAATATATTGCTTAGTGTGGTAACTTCCCCATCATAGAACTGGTTTGATTTAGTGGAGGAAAAATTTCCATTGGACCTTGTCTACCCTGCTGTATAGGAAATGAAGTTTTCTAGAGGAAGGCTTTACTTAGTGACTAACCAAAGTGTTAAAATGTCACGATTCCTGGCTTGCCCACTGTCCTCAAAAGTGCAGTGGGACTGGTCGGGCCAGTCTTCCCAGGGTGGAGGTGCATCATTGTTCCTGGACCCAGGGCACCTGCAGGGGCATGGCTGGCTACCGGCTGTTTAGAAGCCCTGCGAAACCTCCTCTGGCTTAGGAATTTTAAACAGCTATCATTTTAACTCTTGTATTAAGAGTCTGAGCAGCTGGGAAGGAACTCTCATATGAATCATAGAACCAAGAACAGGGTAAACTGCGGGGCTTCTTACTTCCAAGGAGACAGTGCCTGTAGCTATTTGCCAGTGTGGTGCAGACAGCTAGTTTGGAGGACAGAGAGATAGACAGTGAGGAAAGAGGAAGAAAGGAAAAGGTTTTTTAACCAAAAAACGAGTTCTTTACCCAGCTGGTGCTGAAGAATGTAGAGCCACCGCAAACCACTGGGAGTTTGGGTCCCACGCCATGTCAGCATGCTACTCCTTTCCTCAATTTTTGTGTTTTGTTTTTTTCACCTGTCGGTCTCCGAGTGCTCTTAAATTTCTCTTCCCACTTTGAGGTCCTGGATCAGAAGCTTACTATCTTGCAAAGGCCTGAGGTTGTGCCATTGCTGGTACTTTGCAAGAGGGTCTGGACCCAACCACTGGGATTCCAGATGCCATTGAACCTGGGGCTTGTTGTGCATTTATCTTGTGTCACTGGGGCAATAACATCAAAATCATCTCCTTCCCATGTTTACTGCCTTTCCATTTGTAAGCAGCACAGAACAGTCGTGTTTTTCCCACCCGAAAGGTATTTGGCTCTACGAGTAGTAATTGTTTGTCTTAGGTAGAAAAACTCTAAGGACTAAAGAATCAAATACATAAAATATTGGTAGATTAGTGTTGTGTTCACATGGTTGGGTTTTTCCACCACGATTGTTTCTTTCCTCTTTTTTTAAAGATCCAACTCTCCAGTTTAAATAATCCATTCTTTAAAGTCTTGTTTCTTTTATGATTTACTTTGCTTATCCCTGGAATCAGTCAGTCAAGTGCTTAATATAATGACATGAATACTACTTCCCCATGTATTGATTACATTTTCTGCCAGCCATGGTGCTTCGCACTGTACAGAAAATAACTTACTTTGTCATTACAACATCTCCTGGAGTGGGTTTCATTATAACCACTTTCTAGGGAGATAAACCAACGCTTCGAGAAATCAAATAATTGGCTGAGTATCATCCAGCTGGTAAATGGTATAATAAGATTTGAACATAGAACAATAACTCAAGATCTTGGCCACCATAAATATGAGTTTTCATGTTATGTTTGCAGGCAAAAGGCTTAGACACTGAAGGAAATAAGGAAGCAGTATTTTTTTTTTTTTTTAAGTCTCTTCCCAGCAGGGAAGGATGGATTGGGAATTTGGGATTGGCATATGTCCTCTGCTGTGTATAGGATGGATGATCATTAGGGATCTGCTGTTTAGCACAAGGAACTCTACTTAATTTTCTGTGATAACCTACATGGGAAAAGAATCTGCAAAAAGAATGGATATGGTGTATATGTATAACTGAATCACTTTGTTGCGTAACAGAAATGATCGCAACATTGTAAATCACCTATACTTTAATAAAACTTTTAAAAATGAAAAAAAGTCTCTTCCGTTGAGGAGCTTATAATCTACTGAAAGGAGGAGATCAAATTTCTGCCATGAAATATTTATATCTCCATTGCCTGGAACAAACCCTTATGATTTCCTTTTTACTATTTAGTTCTCAAGTTAAGAACTCTGAGTGTGAGCCTTTGGAGGCTTTGGGCAATGACTTTTCTTTCTTTCTTTCTTTTTTTTTTTTTTTGATTTCTTGGGCCGCTTCGGCAGCATGTGGATGTTCCCAGGCTAGGGGTCGAATTGGAGCTGTTGCCACTGGCCTACACCAGAGCCACAGCAACGCGGGATCCGAGCCGCGTCTGCAACCTACACCACAGCTCACGGCAACGCCGGATCGTTAACCCACTGAGCAAGGGCAGGGACCGAACCCGCAATCTCATGTTTCCTAGTCGGATTCGTTAACCACTGCGCCACGACGGAAACTCTGGGCAATGACTTTTCTATTTCTCATCATCCTATGAGTAGATCTTCCTGCCTATAAATGACACTTAATGGAGTTGACTGATTATATCTGGATCAATTAATTACTTAGCAAAAAGACAACAGGCAAGGATTGGGTTAGTTGACTAGCAGCCTCATTTGCCAAATTCAGTTCACATGCTGACTTCTCGCCCTGCTAGTGAAAGAAAATGTGTGATCAGATTTGATCTCTAGAGAGGTGAAGGGGCCTTTGACCAGTAAGCCATAGCCACCACATCAGGTCTGCTTCGCTAATTGAGTTTGAAATAGATTAATGGTAAACCTTATTTTGGGGTCTGCTGGGCATATGTAAACTAAAGATGGTAAGAGATGACTCAGATGTACGAAGACTAGCAGAGGGAAGGATAATCCACAGAACTGGTAAATCACTCATGAATAATCAAGAACTGAATACAATATAACAATATGTGTTCATTTCCACTAATAAGTAAGCTGCCATTATCTTCTCTTCACTCCTCAGTTGGGTCAAATTACTTTTTTGATGTATTTCCATTCTTACTGGTGCCTATTTACTGTGATTTCTCCTAGCTTTGACTCTATTTTTTTGGCTTTAATCTTGTCTCTAAGTAAATTGCAAACCAGTAAATATACTCTAGTATTGTTTATTATAATTCCTGCCTTTATGCCAGGTGCCAAGAGAAGGGACTTCTTTTATTAACTTACCTGTCGGGATATGTGCTAACAGGAGCCCTAATGCACACTTTGATTATGGTTGGTTGAGTCTAAAAGATTCAGATTGGTTCATTCAATTTATTTTGGCCTGTCTATATAACAATGCTGCCCAGCTAATTATAGTCGTTTTCTGCCCATGTTGTTGACCTGACACATAGTAGCAAATAAGATGTATCTGAATTTTCTCTCCAGTCTGAAGCAGTATGCATACAGCAACAATATATTCTTTTAACAAGTGAAAATCTTAGTCATTGGGAAGTGTGGGTTCCCTGATGCTGAAGAAGACCAGACACCAGGAGTTAGGATCAGCTGGGGACATGAACACCATTATTGTGGCCATTGTTCGGGTACTTATTTGAATAATAATGTTATTGCCCATCAACGTGTAAATATCAGAATAGTTCTGTGAATTTTACTCAGCACAAGCACGTATAAGGTGTTTCTTCCAATTGCTTTGGCCACAGCAGAGATCGGCTAGTGTGTTTTAAAGAAATCCACCCATATTAGATCTTTCTTCATTCCCACTGGGTCATGGGAATCCTTGTGTCATCCAGGAAGCAAAAGTCCTTTCAATGGATGGGTGAGAAGGAAGGTGGGAAGGGAGAAGCACGTTTTAGAGGGCTGATGTTTTTCTTGTTGGCCAGTTGAATCCTCTCAGGGAAGATTATTTTGGGATAAAAACAAAGCTTATTGGTTGTCTTTCCTATGCCATGAGACCTCACCAGCTCCTTTCCTTGCAGGCTTGTTTGTCTTCTTAACACCAGTGCCTCTGCCTTGCATTTCAGCTGAAATCCTTTCTCCCCAGGAGGAAAACCAACAGAGAAAATGGAGGAGGTTGTTTCCAATTTTGAGAGCTCAGATCAAACTAGAGATATCTGCTCTAACGGGGAGTCTGAAGACATAAATGACGAATGTTGTTCAGAGAAGTGATATAAAAAACAGCTTTGCTGATTTTCAGGATTTCTGGGTAGCCTGAGACCTGGCCACTGAACAATCCATCCTCAAAATTTAAGAATTTGTAGTATCCCGGGCTCGGATGATACTGGAGGGGCAGGATGTTAATCTAGGGGACTCTGGGCTTTGACTTCTGTCCATGTGATGTAGACACAGGTTTAGGTTGCTGAGCCAATGCTTTCCAATGTTGGGGAGCATCGAAGGAAGGTTATGTTTTTGAACATGGAATTGTCTAGAAGTGCCATTTTTCATTTTAAAATCAATTCATCACTTTTCGTATGCTTCCATTTAAAAATAGTTCTTGTGTTTTGCATATTGTAGCATGAATGTTAATTTTAACATGAAAAGAGAAAAGAGTTAAAATGTAAATAATGAAAATCACCGTAGATAATCACTAACAATATTTTAGTGTATTTTCTTGCAGCCTTTTGCTGAGTATTTGTATATGTATATATATTTATATGCAGCTATTTGTATGTTAAATAAAAATTTGAAAATTCCCACAGTATAATATTAACAAAGCCAAAATACCACAAACTTTCAATTTTCAAAATACATAATATATATTTACACAAAGTATATATGTTACAAATTGAAATTAGGTTGTATCCTGGGTTTTCATTAACATTATATTATATAGTATTTATGTATAACATTTATATATAATATATACATCTATGTATACACAAAAAGGTGTGCATTTGAAATTATATTGCATCTTATAGAATTTATTTAATTATCTAGGTGTTTTAACAAGAATTTTTGTCCATATTTCTGTTTATTTCCTTAAAAATAATTCCTAAAAGTGGACTACAGGGTCAAAAGACAAAGGTACTTTTAAGGTTCTTGAGGGGGTATAGCCATATTTCTTTTATTTCCTTTTGAAACATTATTATATTGCAGAAAGTCTCTTAAAAGATTCCAAGCAAAAACTGTCTTAATCCCAAGTAGAAATCAAATTATTTGTTTATTTGGCCATGTTGCCTCTGGTCCTTGTCCTTGAATTTATTCTTTTTTGATTATTCATATGAAGATAATGGATAGAGCTCTATTTCCTACATTTTCTTTTTTCTTTTCTTTTTTTTCTTGTCTTTTGTCTTTTTAGGGCCATACCCATGGCATATGGAGGTTCCCAGGCTAGGGGTCAAATCGGAGCTACAGCTTCCAGCCTACACCACAGCCAGGGCAACTGGATCCGAGCTGCACCTGCAACCTACACCACAGCTCATGGCAACAATGGATCCTCAACCCACTGAGCAAGGCCAGGGATCAAACCTGCATCCTAATGGATGCTAGTTGGGTTCCTTAACCACTGAGCCACAACAGGAACTCCCTCTTTCCTACATTTTCTTTTGTTGCTGAATCATGTGTAGTTTTTATTATGCTAATATTTTTCATCTTTCTTCTTCGTTTCTTCCTTTCTTTTTGCTTTTCCTGTACCCCTCAGAGAAACCAATGAATACAGCTTGATGTGTTCTCTATTCCTTTCTGTGTGGTCCTTTCACCCTGCGATATACCCCAATGTACAGGAAAGTATTTTCTTGTTATCTTAACATGTGGTCTCAGGCTATTTACACGGTATATGTATGAGTGTGTGTGTGTGTGCGTGTGTGTGTGCGTGTTACTCTCTGTCTTCATTTTTTCACTTTGAAATAGGTCTTGGAGATTCTGAGAAAGATATCTGATTCTTTTCAATAGTTATCTGAGGTATGAATTTGCTAAAATTTATTCACATATTCTGCTATCAATAGACATTCTGTTGTGAATAGTTTTCCACACATAAAAAAATGCTGTCGCTACGAATATTCATAGGCTCATGTACATAGCTATTGGTGGTTTTATTTTTATGGTCTAATTCTCAGAAGTAAAATTACTAGTTCAAAGGATATGTGTATTTTTAAATTTTAATGGGTTTTCCCATATTATTTTCTTTTTTTTTGTTCCCATATTATTTTCTAAAAATATTACAATAAATCACATTCCCACTAACAATGTTTGAGAATATCATTTCCCTCACATTTCCACCAGCACTTCTATTTCTCCACTTTCTAATTTTTGCATGTCTAATGAGAAAGTTATTAATTTAATTTCAATTTTCTTGACTTCTAATGAGGTTGAACATCTGTTCATATTATTATGGTTCCTTTGGATTTCTTTATCTGTAATTACCTATGTGTCCTTGGCCCCTATATAGAATTGCTTTTTTTTCTTATTAATTTTTAAAACTCTTTGAATATGATAGATTTCTGGGGTCTATTAGTTTCTATGTCTTTCCTCATCATCAATTTGATCTTTGATTTTACTTTGTAATTTCCTTCCACAAAATTAAAAGCATCTTATGATATCACATCTATTTCTCTTTCTTTACAGAATCTGGATTGCTTGTCTGACTTTAAACGGTCTTCCCATCTATTTGCTTAGGTTCTTCTGATTTAAATTCTAGTTTCCATTTTTCCTTTTTTTTTTGGTCTTTTTGGGCTGCTCCTGCGGCATATGGGAGGTTCCCAGGCTAGGGGTCTAATTGGAGCTGTAGCTGCCAGCCTACGCCAGGGCCACAGCAACTTGGGATCCGAGCCACGTCTGCGACCTACACCACAGCTCACAGCAACGCCGGATCATTAACCCACTGAACAAGGGCAGGGATCTAACCTGCAACCTCGTGGTTCCTAGTCGGATTCGTTAACCACTGCGCCATGATGGGAACTCCCTTTCCTATTTTTTTAATGTTTTACTATCTGAAATTTATTTTTATATAAAACTAGCAGGTCCAACTCCATTTTCTTTTAGATGGATAGCCAATTGTTTAAGCATCACATAGTCATGAAACTGTCTTTTCCCTAATAAATTAAATTTCCAATAAACTAGTATTTGTTTTTTGATTTTTTCCCTCTAGTCCACATATCTGTTTGTCTGTTGCCATATTGCTTCATATATAATAGCTGTGTAATTTATTTTAATATCTGGCAAGTTGACACCCCTCCCCCACATGGTTATTATGAATTTTGGTATAGTTTTCAACACTTAGAGTTCCATGCGAATTGTTAAAAATAAGCAAACGAGAGCAAATCATATTGAGTTTATGGTTGTAATTAAATGTATACTCTAATTTTTTTTTTACTGTAATTTTTAAAGGTTTGATAGTTATATGGTCTTTGCATTTGTTTAGACCTTGTGTTAGTTTCTTTCCTAGGATTAATTTTCTTTAGCCAGTATTGGTCTTATGTCTTTTTTGTTATATTTCCTTTTAGAGTAAAAGTAATCCAGTAAGGGGAATGAAACTGGAAGGAAATGTATCAAACCATTGATGTCAGTTGAACCTGGTGGTAGGATGATGAATGAATTATTTTAGCCTCTACACTTTTCTACATTGATCATGTATTATTTTAGAATGGAAAGAAGTTAATGCAATTCATGTTTTAAATGGAATGGGGATAATCGTGTCTTGGGAAATCCTACAGTTGTTTCCCATGGAATTCCAATCTCCCTACATCAGTGATTCACAAGGAGGAAAGGTGATGAGCAAGAAGAGCTCTTTGTTTGTGTTGTGTCCGCATCTCGAGAAAAGAGTTTCCTTATTTTTCACCATTTTAACCGTTGCACCTAGCTGATGTCCAGAAGCACTCTTCCTTCCTCCTTCTGTCCCTTTCATCAAACTCTGAATATTAGGCGAATGAGAGAATGTTATAGGATGTGCCATTTTGCATTTGGAAAACAAAAATATGTTGTTTTCATAGTATGACATGAGAAAATGAAATTCAGTAAAAATATCTTGTTGGCTGGTGAGAATATGCAAAAGATACATCTTCTCTTCTATGAATCAGTAATAAGAAGTTGTACCAAGGAAGCCAGTTCTCTCCAGAGGGTTCTATCTGGAGAGGGAGCATGATATTTATCTTTTTAGGCAAAGGATGAGAAATACTGCATTGAATTACAGTTAAGAGTCACATCTTATTATCTTTGTGTTTCAGCACCTAGCATGGAGACTAGCACTTAATACGTGCTCAAGGAGTATTGGCAGACTAATTAAAAAATATTGGATTATTTTTGGTGACCAAAGGACTGAGCATTATTAGGCTTCTCATTTTAAAGACATGCATGAGATTCCTGCCTTTCTATCTATTACTAATATATTATACTAGTGAGATATATTATGCAAGGGCTGGGAGAAAAATATTCGCATCTGTCCTTGCCAGTGGGCTGAATGTAGAGGTGATAGAGTGGTTTTACTATCTAAATGACTGAAAAATAGGTTATGGTGCCCCAAGGAAGCTCTGGTTGCTTGCTGACAATTAGTAGTGTCTGTTTAAATCATGCAATTTTATTGGGCCTTAAAAATATCTTTCAGTTAGTTTCAATTTCAGCAGGAGAAAAGACAAGCTGAAGAGTGGAATACTGCTCGCTGTTTTGTTGGAAGGTTTAAACCTCACTCCACCCCTTCCCGATGAGTGCCCCCTGCAGCTCTATTCTTTTCTCATCCTGCCATTTTACTCCTCTCTTCTTTCTTATCTTCATCCTTCTTTGCTTCCGCCTCACTTTTGGAGATTTGGAGAAGCATCCTGAATCACAAGAAAAGTACTCCAGGAGTTCCTGTCATGGCTCAGTGGAAATGAATCTGACTAGCATCCATGAGGGTGCAGGTTTGATCCCTGGCCTTGCTCAGTGGGTTAAGGATCCGGCGTTGCTGTGAGCTGTGGTGTAGGTTGCAGACATAGGATCTGGCGTGGCTGTGGTTGTGGCATAGGCCAGCGGCTACAGCTCCGATTCGACCCCTAGCCTGGGAACGCAGTGTCGTGGTTGCAGCCCTAAAAAAGAAAAAAAGAAAAGAAAAGAATGAAAAGAACTCCAGCCTTGCTAGTCCTTCATTCCTCCTTCTGTCCATTTCATCAAACTCTGCCTTCATCTGATCCAAAATACAATCCAATTTATAGCATTCATGCATTCATGAAGTACTGAGCTCCCATCATGTCAGGGTGGTATCCTGGACACACAACTCAAGCAGTGAACAACAATGACAAAGGTTCTTGCTCTTATGGAGCTTACACTGAAGACAGAGGGAAGTAGATGATAAGCAATGAGCTTGACCAGTAGGTACAGATGTCAGAAGGTATGAATGCTCTGGCCAAGAACGAAAGTAGAGCACGGGAAGGTGGAAGGGGCTCCTGGGTGTGGAGGGAGGTTGCAGCAGGTTGGTTAAGGTCAGCCTCCTTGAGAAGGGGGCCTTCGAGCCAAAGCAAAGACATGGACAAGATGGGAAAGTGGGACAGTGGGTATCGGGGAAAGAAATTTCCAGGCAGAGGGAAGAGCCAGTGCTCCTCTCCGAGGCAGAGGTCTTCTGCACGGGGGGCCAGTGGGCTTCCAGCCCAGGAAGGGTGAGGAGGTCAGAGGAGGTCAGCAGGGGCCAGGGAAAGTAAACTGCTTTTCACTTGGGGAGTTTAAAGGGTAATGCTTTGGATAAATGTAAACAAAAGCTTTCTCAAATTTGTTTTCATACTATCTAAAAAACACACTTTCATATGAAAACTTGATTAGCAAGCAGGCTGCTATATGGTTAACCTTCCCTCGGAGCTCTGGGGTAAATTCTGTTTTGTAAACTTCTCTTCGTTTTTTATTCCCCAGTACAGAGAAGAATTATAAGGGAGGCATGAAAAATGAAAGCAGAGTTTTCCCATAGCCACAGAGATGGAAATACAGTCGAGTTACCACTGAGTGTATTATGAATTTCTCTTCAACGTTTGAGGGGGCAGAAGTGCTTGACTTAGGACTTGTGATTGCTTAGGAATGGGATTCACCAATTTCACGACTCAACTAGTAGTTTTCAAAGAGAATGTAGTGGTTGATAAAGACAAAGCAGAGGATGAAGATGCATATATGTTTATCAGGAGAAGCAGGGTAACAGGCTGGAGGGGAGTGTTCAAGGAAGAGGCAACAGAACCATGTTGGTACAACAAATTTGATTTGGCATGGTTTGGAGGTTGCAAGTGGTTCATCAAGGCTGGAGTGCAGGTTCTATGGAGGGACTAGAAGTAAGCAGATCACTCAGAAGCTTGTGGTGACCCAGCAGGCTCCCCAAACTCACGTGACAAAAATCAGTTACGAGTCTAGAAAGAGCATTGTGGCTAGAGTATGAGCATGATAGGGTAGATAATTGATGGAGTGAAATTCTTGAGGAGACTGGAGGGGTTTGAGCCATTTAAGTTCTGCTGATGTTGAAAAACACTAAAAGAAATTTTAGGTAGCAAAGCCAGGTCAGGCCTACCAACCTTTGGCAATGATAGGACTAGAAAGTTTGGAAAGGAGAAAGTCAAATTATTCATTCATTTAACATCTGTGCATCGAGCGTGTCTGCTTGGCCCTGGGTGACCGCCCACTGCTCCAAGAACAAGTCAGTGTGGGAGGTGCTGGTAGGAGAAGGATCCAGTCCCTCCTTCACAGAAGCCCAATTCAGCAGACTCAGGGGTTTAGAGCTGCAAGAATGGGCTTTCAGTATATCCACGATAACAGGAATTCACTCTTGTGAAAAGATACTCATTCGTCCGGCTAGCATTTGTTAAACGAATGTACCTGGCACTGGGGTAGGTTCTCAGGAAGCTAGCTATGGATGCTGAGGATGTTTCCTTCTATTTGAAGTGAGTCACAACCATGTAAACTAGTCAAGACTCTTCCAGACAGAGTCTGAGCTGCTTTCCAAAAGATGCATTAATTACCTAAGAGATTGACCTGCCCTGGAGGCATTGGGAGAATCCTGTTTGGGAGGTAGCTTATGGTCAGGACCTTGGAAAATGCGTGGGAATAATTGAAGCAGATAGACCTGAGAGGAGGGTAACAGCTCTTGAGCAAGAGATCTGTAGTTCTGTGGGGAGCAGATTGCGTTCAGGGGTCTTGGAGGGTCGGGAAGAGTGAGAACTTATGCTGGAGCAGGTACACATGCTCTGACGGTGGACACTTGGACAGACCTGCCTGCTACGATGCATTGGCTTCCTCTGCAGGTGACAGACAGCCATTAAGCTCTTCAAACAGAAGAGTGACATGTTGAGAGCCAGCATTCCCAGGAGAAATCTTTAGGTGGGGGGTGGGGGTGGGTTAGATTAGGAAGAGCCTGTGGCCTAACGAGGAGGCAGGGACAATGGATAGAAAAATGGCTAAACATAGAAGAGGGAGAGGAAAAACCGACTCGACACTCTGTCTATGCCTGGAAAAACCTTTGGTGGAAAAGAGAGTAAAACATTTGAACCAGCGCGGCTGAGAGTGAAGTGCGTTCAGATGAAGCACTCTGGATGCTCCAACCGTCATATAATAATTTTGGCACTAACATGTCCAAGGGTCTATAAATCCCAGTATGTTTCTGGGCTTGAGCAACGTCATAGTCTTGTTATACTGAAATGAAAAACTTAGACTTCTTTAAACACATCGTCTTTCCATAAAACAGTAATGGTTGCTCAGAGGTATTGGGCATCTTTGAATAAAGCCACTGAGGCAAAATCCTGTTAAAAACAAATTCATTATCTGTGCACACTGTCCCTTTATAGTGTGATGTAAAGAAAGTTTGGGAGGCAGAGCGTCAGGATATTTTAGCAAAGTATATTGCATATGTTGATTATAAACCATTCTCTACCCCTGCTTCATGCAAATGTGGCAGTAACGTACATAGGCTGTTGATCACACTTATATAGAAACAATGTCCACAAAATGTTAAAGGTTAGATAGTTTCAGGCTCTCACGTGATAAAGAACTGAAGTTTTTTGAAAAGTTCATTTTTGCATTTTGCTAATGCCATACATTTTTGATCTATAGATTAAGAAGGGGGCAGGGGAGAGGCAGGCATATGGCATATGGGGTTGTTTAGACAGAGAGAAGCCCCTTTGATTACATATAAAGTAGAACCATGGCTCAATTGAGGAGATCCACTTTTTTTGGCACCATTGCTAAAATGACAACTAAGGCGTGAAAAAAGGCATAAATCCATAAGAACAAAGATGATAGGGGAGAAGATAGTAAAAAACTGGAGTGTTACCAGAAGTTCTAGAACGTGAAGGTGAGTGGCTGATCTACCAAGCCAGCCAGTTTGGGTGAAACCCAAGCCTGCAAGATGGGGCAGCCGTTAAAAACAAGTCCATCAAACTGTGGAACCTCCGAATGGCATGGGATGTGGAGGCAGCAGGTGCCTCTGAAGGGAAGGGGCTGCAAACAGGACTGGTTGAAAACCTCTAAGAAGAGAAAACGGAGCCATATTTGCTCTTCTCATTTCTGAATCTTCTAGTTTAGTGGAATGGGGTAAATGTCTTCCTGAAAATGGAGCGCGTGAAGGCTGCCATGCTGAATAGGAAACCTGTTGCCCTCTTGCATCTCAATACCATCAAGGCTGGTACCATCCAGGCAGCAGTTTGGAGGGTCGTCTCTGAGGGAACAGTAACCCTCTGAAACTGATATTTAACTCTCTCTCAATAAAATAAGGTGGTCACACTTGATGACTCTGGAGATGTGCATGTAGAAATATGGGCAATCAAGGATCACTGGTAACATGAAAGATGCACAGGGAGTTCCTGTTGTGGCACAGGGGAAGTGAATCTGACAAGGAACCATGAGGTTGCAGGTTCGATCCCTGGCCCCTCTCAGTGGGTTAATGATCTGGCGTTGCTGTGAGCTATGATATAGGTCTCAGATGCTGCTTGGATCTAGCATTGCTGTGGCTGTGGGGTAGGCTGGTGGCTACAGCTCCAATTCGACCCCTAGCCTGGGAACCTCCATATGCCACAGGTGTGGCCCTAAAAAGCAAAAAAAAAAAAAAAAAAAAAAAAAAAAAAAGGCAAAAAAAGCAAAGAAAGATAGACAACCAAATGAACAAATACACACTCAGCCACACACACGCACACCCCCCACTCCAGTTCTGTTGGAGGAACTATATAGGATGAATAACATCTTGTATCTTTCTTGAGCAACTCTTTGCCCAAAAGAATGATTGCATGTGTTTGTGGCTGAGCTTACTCTACTTGAAGACAGATCTTTGTGAGGCAGAGAAAATCCTGGTTGGTCTCAACAGCATCATTGCTTGGACTGGGTTCATCTTGATCTCCGGGGCTGCTCTTTCTCATCTTCAGATTTCAATCCAGAGTTATTATGGATGGTAACACCTGGAACAAATTTCTGGATGTTTTCATAACCCATTTTCTAGAAATCCCAGGAGACCTAGGAGAAGACTTTTATTTGGTTACATTAAGAGCTACATTTTTAGATTTTAAGTATTTTACTCTGTTGTAGCAAATGAAATGACAGTACACAGTTGCTGTCATTCTATGCATTTTGCCTCCTGTTTGTTCATTGTTATTCTGTGCATTTTGCCTTGTGCATCATTCTCAGAATGACAGACTTAGAAGGGTGAGCTTTCATTGTGTGTGTGTGTGTGTGTGTGTGTGTGTGTGTGTGTGTGTGTGTGATCCCATGGAGGGCTTTCTGCCATAAATTTATTACAATTATCCCACCTCTGGCCTCTGATTAAGGAACTGCAGACTCTTCTCCATGACAACCCTTTACTGAACAACACTGCTGCACCACCATTCGTGTGTTTTGAGGTCATGTGGGGGTGGTATGTTTAATTGGGTCCCTCTAGTATTGTAAAACTCCAAGAACACAGAATTTATTTAAAAGTCTTGAGTCTTTTTGTTTGTTTTTCCAGGAACCCTTATGGACATGTCCTTTGATTTGGGACTGTAGAGTTTCTGGGTAAAGTCTCCAATTCTTAGTTTTCAGGGTAAATTCTTGGGAATTGGTAAGGTGCCCAAGACTACTCTATGTCATACTGTTCTAATTAATGGGAAAAAAGCTGTATAAATTTTAGATTTCTAAGATCTTGGGTTATTGCATCTGCTTGTCTATTTCTTATCCATTAATGGTGGCAACATATTGTATATAAAACTTATCACTTTTGTACATGTGCAGGGAGCATTTCCTATATGGAAGGCATTATGCAAGAGTGAAGCAAGAAATAGGAGTTATGAATATTTATCCTCTTGGAGTGAGTGTTCTAGCTGGGGAGATGAGTTGTGAAAAGTAAAATAACAAACATTGACATAGTAGGTGCTCGTAAGGGTTTGCAGACATTATTAGACTGATTATATGTCAAAAATTGTTATAGACTTCGAGGCAAGAGAAATGAACTTAAAACAGCATAAGGACAAACGTATAAAAGGGTGGATTTGTGTTGGACAAGTGGATTTGGGCAGAAGTAGAAGAAAGAAAAGAGTGAAAAAAAAGAGGTGGAAGACCACAGGTTGTATTTGATGAACAGAGCAAGGAAACCAGGTATATGGGGGAGGGGCACCCTTAATCTAAAACTTCAGAACCAGTCAGGGTAATTGGGTATTAAGAAGCTGAAATCAAATCTGGCTCACTTCAACAGAAAAGGAATTTACAATATTGGGTCTTCAATCCATGGATATATTTATCCACTTATTTAGGCCTCATTTAATTTCCCTTTATTTCTTTTTTTTTGAATTACAGCACAGCTGATTTACAGTGTTATGTCAATTTGTGCCATATGGCATAGTGACCCAGTCATCCATATATACATTTTTTTTCTCATACTATCTCCTATCATGGCCTAACCTCCCCAAATTGGATATAGTTCCCTGTGCTATACATAGGACTTCATTGCTTATTCATTCTAAATGTAATGGTTTGCATCTACCAACCCCAATCTCCCAGTCCATCCCACTCCCTCCTACCTCGCCCTTGGCAACCACAAGTCTCTTCTCTATGTCTGTGAGTCTGTTTCTGTTTTGTGGATGGGTTCATTTGTGCCACATTTCAGATTCCACATATAAGTGATATCATGTATATTTATCTTTCTTTTTTTTGACTTTCTTCACTTAGTATGATAATGTATAATTGCACCCATGTTGCTGCAAATGGCATTATTTTGTTCTTTTTTATGGCTGAGTAGTATTCCATTGTTTATATGTATCACATCTTCTTAATTCATTCATCTGTTGATGGAGATTTCGTTGTTTCCATGTCTTGGCTGTTGTGAATATGCTGCTATGAACGTAGAGGTGCACATATCTTTTCAAACTATAGTTTTGCCTGGATACATGCCTAGGAGTGGGAGTGCCAGATCATATGGTAGTTCTATATTTAGTTTTCTGAGGACCCTCCATGGTGTTTTCCATAGTTGTTGTACCAATTTACATTCCCACCAAAAGTGTAGGAGGGTTCTCTTTTTTCTACACCCTCTCCAGCATTTGCTATTTGTGGAATTATTAACTGTGGCCATTCTGACTTGTGTGAGGTGGTACCTCACTGTAGTTTTGATTTGTATTTCTCTAAAAATTAGTGATATTGAGCATCTTTTCAGGTTTCTGCTAGCCATCCGTATGTCTTCTTTGGAGAAATGCCTATTTAGGTCTTCTGCTCATTTTTTGATTGGGTTGATTGTTTTTTGTTGTTGAGATATATGAGTTATTTGTATATTTTGGAGATTAAGCCCCTTGTCAGTTGCATCATTTGCAACTATTTTCTCCCATCCCATAGGTTGTCTTTTCATTTTTTTAATGGCAAAACCTTGAATATTTTTTACAACTCATGTGTGATATCTGAAATGTTCAACAACGTTCAACTTTAAATTTTTTGACAGCTTTATTGAGATGTTATGGACACAATAAACTGCATATTTAGTGTACAATATGATCATTTTTGACATGGTATATATCCATGAAACCATTATCATAATTAAGATAAGGGACATATCCACCCCCATCCCTCCCCTACCCACTGGCCACCAAAAATGGCTGCTGGTGCTCCGGGGCAGTCTAAACCCACTTCCAAAACCTCATAGAGAAAGCCTGTGGAAGCGCTTCCCAGCTCTGGAGCTCTGCTGGATTTTAATGAACATACATGTTGTTTGAGCCACAAAAACCCAGCACTAAAATACAGGGTTTGTTTCAGAAAAAGTGATGCTCAAAATGCATGTAAATGAAAACATTTGTTTATTTGATTTCCAGCAACCAAGATGAGATCTTATCAGGTCTATCATGACAGACAACACTTTCATATCCCACAACCACAACCACTGTCCCGTCTTTTTGTTGTGCACTCATTGTCAGTCAGTTCCCCATGGAGCATATGGGGTCCATGTGTTCCCAACATTACATGGCAGGGATTGGGCAAGATACAAAGGAGAATGAATAAGGCTAGACTTATCTTTAAGAAACTTAGCATTTAGCAGGAATAAAGAAAAAGGAGCAGTAGCATAAGGAAAGTAAATAAAGTTTGCTGAGCCTACCATGTGCTAGACACCATGCTGAAGTGGTTTGTACAACATTCTTATTTATCTCTCAGCAAGCCTATGAGCTAGGTCCTATTAGCTTTTTTACAGATGGGATTCTGTACTGATTACAGTGTTATCAGTGGCAGGGCTGAAAGTGGTCAGCAGGAAATTGAAAGAATTTGAGATCATTCCTTCTGACCCAGCATTGCCTTAGTTTTGTTTCTACCATGACTTAGAATTGTACCCTAGGCCTCTTAATGAATTCCTTCTTGGTCCTCTGACTCTCCCTGGTCCGGTTTTTATGCCCTGAGTCTGTGAATTTTTGAGGACCTCTGCCTTGCCCATGCTCTTTTCCCTAGGGCCAGGCCTAGGCATCCTGGTTCCCATCTCTGTCACAGGAGCATCTCTTCCTGCTGCCTTTGACCCCTGATGCTGATTGACCCCTTTTGTACTTCCTTCCTCATTTCCCATCTCCAACTCTGCCTGCCCATCATTCTTGGCAGAAACTCCCTGCCTTGTCTTGTTGGCTTGTTCTGACCTGTTCCCAGGTCTTGCTCTCTCTGACCATCTTCTTCTGGTCTGGTCCAGCCTTCCCTTTTCCAAAGCTGATCTGTCCTCAAGGTCTGCTCCTTTTCAAAGGGGCTCAAGTCCTGTAGCTGGCACCTGTCTCATATGCGTCATTTGACTTTGTCACTACCTCCTTTTTGGGATTTCTCTCTTTTTATGATCTAGATTGGGACGTACTCATGTATCACTAACAAATAAATATGTGTCTCCATAATTAATGCTTCCAAGCTGGAGTTCACTAGTGTAGATTACAAGGAAGTAACATCTCATATTGAATGACTTGTCCTCCCCAAGAACCCAGGTCCCTGCGTTTCAAGGCCAACTGATGATATGATGGTTACAAGCATAAAATCTGACACCGAAGACATTCCTGCTAGACATTCCCAGTGAAATGTTCATCCTAATTTTTCCCTTTTATCTCCGAGGCCACTTTTGCACAATTTTAATAGGTCATTAAATTAAATAGATTCAATTTTTGCTGTCTAGCCATACAGAAGATAGAAGGATCTTTGTATAAAACTAATAATGAGACATTTTACTTGCCTCTTTTCTGCATGAAGGGTGCCTGTGTGTCACCTGTGAGTGAGGGGAACACTTGTTCTTTGTCTCTTCTTTCTCTGTTCCAGGGAAATTGATTAGCAGACAGGAGCATGGGTGAAGATGTAGTTTAAAAAATTAAAAAAAAAAATGTAAATCCTTGGAAGGATTGGGCTTGGCTGGCACCTGGAGCAGTGTGGAAATGGCTTAGATGCTTGCAGTGTCCATGTGGAGGCCTGGCACAGTGGTTTGAGATGTCAGCCGGTCTCTGCATCTTTAAGTCAGTGCTACTGTCCATCTAAGTCTTCTCTAAACTCGAGAGTTTACACCAATCCGGTGCCTCAGCTGTGGTTTACCCATGATGGACTACTGATTATATTTTAGCCTAACTTCATAGAATACTAGCAATTGATCACAGTGAGATGGAGTTGTAGGGTCTTTGATTTTTTTATAATGATTTTTATTTTTTCCACATAGCTGGTTTATAGTGGTCTGTCAATTTTCTACTGTACAGCAAGGTAACCCAGTCGCACATACATGTATATATTCTTTTTTTCTCACATTATCATGCTCCATCATAAGTGATTAGATGTAGTTCCCAGTTCTATACAGCAGGATCTCATTGCTTATCCATTCCAAAGGCAGTAGTTTGCATCTATTAACCCCAAATTCCCAATCCATCCCACTCCCGCCCCCTCCCCCTTGGCAACCATAAGTCTGTTCTCCATGTCCATGATTTTCTTTTCTGTGGCAAAGTTCATTTCTGCCATATGTTAGATTCCAGATATAAGTGAAATCATTTGGTGTTTGTCTTTCTCTTTCTGACTTACTTCACTCAGTATGAGAGTCTCTAGTTCCATCCATGTTGCTGCAAATGGCATTATTTTGTTCTTTTTTATGGCTGAGTAGTATTCCATTGTGTATATACACCACATCTTCTTAATCCAATCATCTGTCGATGGACATTTGGGTTGTTTCCATGTCTTGGCTGTTGTGAATAGTGCTGCAATGAACATGCGAGTGTACATGTGTCTTTTTCAAGGAAAGTTTTATCCTGATATATGCCCAAGAGTGGGATTGCTGGGTCATATGGTTGTTCTGTGTGTAGTTTTGTAAGGTACTTCCATCCTGTTTTCCATAGTGCTTGTAACCAATTTACATTCCCACCAACAGTGAAAGAGGGTTCCCTTTTCTCCACACCCTCTCCAGCATTTATTTGTGGACTTATTGACGATGGCCATTCTGACTGGTGTGAGGTGGTACCTCACAGGGGTCTTTGATTTTTAATTGCCTTTACAATCTGCTCTCTTCCTTCATTAGGGAGACAGCAGAAGGTGTCTATAGCTTTCATCATGTAGCTAAAAGAACAGGAGAGAGATTAAATCTATAGTTATGCTTTAATGGACTGTGGCAGGCATCTACATCACTAGAAAATGCTCTTTCCCCCATCAACAAAAAAATTAATTGCCAGTCCTAAGGAAAGGGGCCTGCTATGAACTAGAAGACAAGAATTAGACTGGATACTTAGAGTTTTGAGCAATGGGCGGGAACTGCCCTCGCTACCCCATACATTACATCACTCTTAGTAACTGGGCTGCTGTTTACTCTGAAAGTCTTTTCACATTTTTTTTTTTAAGAAAGATGAAATCTAAAAATGCAAGTTTCTTCCAGTTATATATGGTAACTTTTTAGAGTAGAGTTTTTGAAAGCTATGCTTCTTTTCTTTTTCTAGGATAACATTTTTATTTCAATTATAAAATTGCTACTATAAATAGCTAGGCAAGTTCATAGGGTATTAGTTGCATCAGGCTGTTAATTTATGTTGTAAAAAAGTGTATGAATCATTAAATTAAATTTTGAAGGTAACTGATATCTTATTGTTACATACTCTAGGTGATGCCATTTGTCATAAAAGTAGAAAGTAGTTTCATAACCTTGCCAGCATAATTCCAAAGAATTAATAACTTACTTGTATTTGCTAATTGAAGTTATTCCAGTTATGAGCAAGAAACCATGGATATTTCTCTGATGAAAATAAAAGGATTTTTCACTTGTAGGATTTTCTTCTGGGTAAATAGGGTTCCTTTGATTTTTCTAGTGTATTTATAATTCTATGGGATGTATATAACTCATGCTTCTATACTACTGGGTGTTAATTAAATTTGATTATCTTTTTAATCTGTCTATTGCATTTTAAGAGACTTTTCTGTATATGGTGCCTTAACCCAGATAATTAATTCTGATGATGAAAAAGACTTTGGGTTTTCATAGAGGCTTGTAGGGGACATATTTTTGGGGAAAGGGTCTTTTTATAAGACATCAGGTCCAATTTTGCAGACCATGGCTACTCTAACCATGACCCATGATGGAGCCATGATATTGAGATTGAAAGGGATGGTTGTCTTTGGACAAGCGAAGAGCTGAAGGTTGGTTTTTGACCTTGGGAGTCTAACCTCTCCAGGCCCATCTCTCAGGGCTGCCTGGCTACATACCCTGTGCTCCAGTCCGTCTCCTCCCTCCCATGTCCACCACTCTTTCTTTCTCTTGCTCCTTCATCTTGCAGCTTTCATCTCCTTCTGTACCTGTGCAAAGCCCAGGTAATAGTAACAGATAACATTCACTTATGTACTTTACACATACTGATTATTTTTATCTTCACAACCCAGGGATAGAGGTTCTATTCATACCCCCGTTTTACAGTTGAGGTAATGAGGTACTAAGGGGCTAAACAATTTATCCAAGACCACGTGGTTAGCAAGTAGTGGAGCCAGGATTTAGACCCAGGAGTCCAATGTAAGAACCCATCTTATTGGTCACCACACCATCCTGTACCTTGAACCCAGATCAAGTATATGGGACCCCCACAGTATACCTAATCAGCGGCATGTTCATCTCTTCTGCTTAGTTGTAAGCTACTTGTGATGAGGAACACGTGCCATTTCCAGAACCTGTGGGCCCACATGGCAGGTGCCCTAAAATTGTTGTTTAATGTCATCATTCTCCTCCTCCTCATCTACCTCTGTTAGTCACATTTATGTGTCAAGCATCCTTAACATAAATTAGATTTAATGCTCAGAATGATCTTAATGAGGTTCGTGTTAGCCCTATTTTACAATTGAAAAGACCTTGCATTTAGGAAGTGGCAGAATGGGAATTTGAGACCCCTCCAGTGGGTTCCAGAATCCTTTCCCTTTACCACTGTACATTATATGCTCAATTAATTAAGAAGAAAGGAACTGAGTAGGTGAGAAAAAACCAATGACCTGATGAGTTTTGCTTCCCCACATTTTAGGATTTCCTCCTTCCTTGTATTAGATTCTGAAACACCCGGATCATGTGTAGCTGTCTCCCCAAAGGGCTGGGCCAGGTTGTTCACCCTCGTTTTCTTGGACTCGTGATACTTCTGTCCTCCACTGGGTGCCTCTACCTTACACAACCATTTTCTTCCAAATATTCTGTTAATTACATATTCATTTGGGATAATTGGGTTATCCACCCCCATCCATTAGTTTACAACCTAATATGAAGCTCTTGAATTAGATCGTTTTGTTTGTAACACCTCAACTCATACCAGTGAAGACATGTAATTGGTTGTAGGATTGAGAAATTACTTTGGAGCATTGGGGTATTTTAAGAAAGGCAAACTGGTATTTAAATAATAACACATTTTCCCGGACTCCCTTGGACAGCCAGTTAGCCATCTGAGACCTGACCACGTGTGAAGGGAAGAGAGGTGTGATCATGTACAAAAGGGATGCAGAAAAAGAAATAGGCACAAACCAATGTCAAGTGCCATATTCTTTGTGAATTGCCAAGTCCAGAGTGGCAGCTATGACTCCAAGGGTCACTGAAAGGCATTTTCCCCTCGGCTGTCTTTGGAGGCTGTGCCTGTAGCTTCAAATGCCAAGTTGTGACCATCTCAGCTGCTACAACAAAGTTAGTTTCTGAGATCTCGAAAGGACCTTCCCTGCTTCTAGTTAACAAAGTCTCACCTGCAGCCTGATGCTCCCTGGCATCTGTTCATCACTTCTGCCCTGCCTGGGGAGGGGGCCTCACAACCTTGGCAAGAAAGTTCAGGGCTTCTTGCTGCACTTTTTGGCAGCTTGCTGCTGTCTATTTAGGGACAAAGCCAAGTTGCAAAAGACAAAAAAAAAAAAAAAGTGTACACTGAAATGAAGTCTAGGTCCTAATGGACCTTTGGATGATATAACAAAAATTGACTGAAATAAAAACGTTTATAAAGCAGACTGTGAGCAGCCAAATTATAGCCTTTGGCCATTCTTTCATTAGATGGGAATCCTGTCTTCTGCGATTGTGTTATTTTCAGGATAGATGATAGATAATAGGACCACTCTAACATCTACAGGTTTTCTCCCCCATAGTTCTGGACTAGGTTTCTTAGCATAATGCGTTGTTATGATGCTCATGGTCTGTAATTCTTTTTGCCAAGCCTACTTCATCCGTCCCCTGGTGTCCTGCAGATTTTTGAGGCATTGGAAGCCTAGCAACAGATTTTTCGTTTACGTAGGATCGTCCTGATCCCCAGCCTCCCACAGGTTGGTAAAAGTTTTGTTCTGCTTCTTAGCACTCACAGAGCATCCCTAGAGCATTTTGTTGTTGAACCTGCACTTCCACCAATTTAGTAGAAAAATGTAACTTGCTCATGAATCTCCAATCAGGTGTCCAAATGAGACAGCTTTCTCCTAGGAGATGGCATCAGCGCAATGGCGATTTTTTTATTATTTGTTTGTGAATTTAATTTTTACATAAGGATATGAATAATAGAAAGGCTCTTTAACTTTTTTCGTTTGGACAACCAATTAATAGTAGTCTATTCCACTACAAGAATTTTCTGATTATTTTTTTCATTCATTTGTCCCCCCAATCATATATATATAATCACATATATAATATTCTTAGCAACATGTAATAAAGAGAAATAAGTTGAAATGCATAATAGGTCATAAGTTTGAGGGGGTTTCCTCAATCTTTGGCAAGTTATTTATTGAAAAAAATTTTTATTATAGTTGAGTTAAAATGTTATGTCAATTTCTGCTGTATAGAAAAGTGACCCAGTCATACACATATATGCACTTTTTCTCACATTGCCTTCCATCATGTTCCATCACAAGTGACTAGATATGGTTTTCTGTGCTATATATACATCAGGATCTCACAGCTTCTCCTTTGGAAAGATTGCTCCCCTAGTTCTAAAAGTGGAAACAACAATGTTAAATACTTACTATGTTTCAGGTGCTGCTCTAAGCAGTACATTTCTGTTAGCTCCCTGAACTCACAGTAACCTTTTGTTGAGGTAACTATTCTTATTCCCATTGTACCACCCAGTAACTGAGGCACAGAGACGTTATGTAACTCGCACAAAATCTCACTGCAAGTAGCAGCACAGGCATCTGGATCCTGGGAAGTCTGGCTTCAGAGCCCCTTCGGCTAACAATCGGGCTGTATTTAATGTAGAGAACTTTGAAAACATGGGGAAAAAAGCCTGCCCTTTCCCCCAACATGTAAAGATATTTGGTAAATGGAAACAATTAAAACTTAGCTACATATCCAAGTATGAAATCATCATGCTGCACACAGTGAACTTAAACAATGTGATATGTCAATTATATTTAAATAAAGCTGGAAAACACTGAACCACATGTACTTTCTGAATGTTTTATGTGCATAGAACTTTAAACAACATAGTTTATTTGCACACACTGTTTGGTACCCTGTCCCTACTTTTGCCCTTTTCCATGTCAAAAACCATTCTTTTTCACCATGATTTTTTTGCTGTATTTTTTGCTCCATTGTATGAAAGTGTATAACTTATGTAATAAAATTTCTTGTTAAAAGACATTTACGTTATGTCTTCAGTGACCCACTGGTCATTTAAAAATCATGTTGTTTAGCTTCCACGTGTTTGTGTTTTTTGCATTTTTTCTTATGGTTGATGTCTAGTCACATATCTTTGTAGTTGGAAAAGATGCTTGATATGATTTCAATCTTCTTAAATTTATTCATTTTGTGGTATAGCATGTTACCTATCCTGGAGAATATCCATGTGCCCTTGAAAAAAGTGTGTATTCTGCTACTTTTGGATAGAATACTGTCTCTCTCTATATATATATATACTTCTATTAAGTCCATCTGGTCTAATATGTCATTTCAGGCTGGTGTTTCCTTATTGACTCTGTCGAGATGATCTATCAGTTGATGTAAGTGGGGTGTTACTATGGGTTACTGTCAATTTTTCCCTTTATGCTTGTTCATATTTGTTTTATGTATTTAGGTGATCTATTTGGCTGCATATGTATTTATAATAGTTGTATCTTCCTGTTGGATTGATCCCTCTATCATTATGTAATGTATGTCTTTGTCTCTTGTTATAATTTTTGTTTAAAATTGCCTTGGGCGATATCCACTACTCTGTGTTTTAATTTGATGATCTGTTCCTCTGAATTATCTAATCCACAATTGATTCCTTCTTGTGTATTTTTTATTTCAGCGATTGTATTCTTTAAATCTGTTTGGTTCTTCTCAGTATTTTTTAACTCTTTGATAAACTTCTCACTGTGTTCATCCATTTTTCTCCTGAGTTTGTTGAGCATCTGTATGACTATTAGCTTGAATGATTCTTTATTGGGTAGATAGCCTGTCTCCACTTTGCTTAATTCTCTGGGGTTTTGTCTCATTCCTTTGGGATAGATTCCTCTGTTTCCTCTTTTCCCTAATTGTCTGTGTTTATTTCTATGTAGTATGTAATTCAGTTACATTTCTTGATCTCAGAGAAAAGGCCTTATGTAGGAGATGTCCTTTGTGGCCCAGCAGCCCATATGCTTCTGGTTACCAGAGCTACATGCTCTAGGGGTGTCTCTTATGGGTGCTGCAGGGGTCCTTTTGTTGTGGTTGAGCTGACTACTGTAGGTAAACTGCTTGACTGCCAGGATCTGCCTCATGTGGTGGCTTCTGGACTGCTGGTGTGTGAAGTCGAGTCCCAGCATGGCTGGTTGCACGGCCTGGGGGACCCTGGGACTGTTACTGGCCTGGTGATGGGTGATGTTGAGTCCAGGCATGATTAGTTGTGGGGTTTGGGAGCCCAAGGCTGGTGTTGACTTGCCGGTGGGTGGGTAAGCCCCCAGTACTCATGGGCTAGAGGAAAAACTCCAGTATGGTGTTTGTCAACACGAGTGTCCTTGTGGTAAAATGAGCTCCCCGAAATGTCTGCTGCCAGCTTCTGTGTCCCCAGGGAGAGACCCAGTTGCCTCTTGCCTCTGGTTGTTCTCTGAGATCAGCAGGTGGATATGACTCGGGTTTCTTTCAAGTTCCTACCTCTGCACTGGGACACAGTATTTGTGAGATTTTCTGTGTACCCTTCCAGAACAGAGCCTCTGTTTCCTAAAGCCTTCCAGCTCTTTCACATGCAAGCCCTGCTGGCTTCAAAGTCAGTCATTCTGGGAGCTCATCTTCCCAGTATAGAACCTATGGGCTGGGGAGTCCAGTGTGTGGCTCCTTGGGGCAAATCTCTGCGATTGTAATCATCCTTCCTTTTGTATATTTCCTCCTGGGGGGTGTGGGTCCTGACTATACTGTGTCTCTGCCTCTCCTACCATGTCATTGTGGTTCCTTCTTAAAACTTTAGTTGTAGAAAACCTCCTCTGCTAGTGTTCAGCTCATTCTCACAGATAGTTGCTCTATAAGGAGTTTTAATTTGAATGTGCTTGTGGGAGGAGGTGGACTCAGGGTCTTCCTACTTTGCCGTCTTGGCCAAATCTCAGAATTTCCTTGATTCATATTGTCAATTATCCTCTAGAAAGATCACCTCGAGTTACACGATGCTAGCCATCAGCAAGAGGGCTTATTTGCCTGGACATTGGATGCCTCCAGGCTATTATTCTCCCTACTCTTTTTACTTAATAGACAAAAGAAAAAATTTCTCATTTTGGTGTGTATTTTTTTGGTTTGCAAGAAGTGCAAAAATTAACAAATGTTTTATTTATCTCTTGAATAATGTTAGAGAAATAAACATGACTCAAATAGTAGAGAAACAAAATATTACCCAAGAGGTGTACCTCCAACACCTGCTTCCTAGATATCCATTGGTAACTTTCTCAGGAGACAACCACTTCAGCATTTTCTTGAGTAGCCTCCCCAAAATATTTATGCATATGTAAAGGCACAGGGAAGTAAACACGTGTGTGTGCGCTTACTTTTTCCCCAAATAGAAACATGCTATACATATTGTTTTGCCCCTTGTTCGTTTCACTTAACAAAATATCTTGCAGATTATTCCATACTAGTAAACAAAGAACTATCTTACTATTTTTAATATCTACATCCTATTGCATTATAAGGAGAAAGCTGTAATTACTAACATTTGTTTATTGGCTGTGGGCATTTCTTCTTTTGCAATTGCCTGTCAATAGTTTTTGACAGTATGGTTTTCTCTACTGCCTCTCCAGTACTTGATTTTTTTGTTTTGCCTTTTTTTTTTTTTTTTTTTGGATAGTAGCCACCATAGTGGATGTGAGAACCAACTCTTTTGAATACGACACATCTGTCAGAATTTTTTTTTAAAGTAATATCCCAGTGGCATTCTCCAATTTCACATATTCCATAAAACCTATGTCATAAATTATAATGCATCCATGGATACTTATAGTTGGAGGACTTTTGTCTCTTATGGGTTAGTACTATTTTATACATGCCTCATTTATAAAATAATGTCTCATGGGCATAAGCTGATATTCAGTGTCTGTGGTCAGAGTGGGCTTAATTTGAACTGGATTTGATTAAGATGAAATGACTTATTAGCTTCATATTGACTTGGGAGTTAGTGGTACCGGGACATTACGTTAAAGAAGGTATTGGACAATGTTGAAACTTTGTTTACCTCTGTTCCTACCCCTGTTAGCTTGGAATCATACTACTACTCTCAGTACTCAGTACACATCTCATAGTGTCTTAAAGGCAGCCCAACACTTCCCACCATTTTCAAATCACGGAATATAGGCTTTTGGTAGAAATTTCTCTATCCTGAATCCCTCCTAGTATTTCACGTTTTATCTTATTCATAACACTATTCTTATTCACTGAGTATTCTTATTCATTTATTCTTATTCACTGAGTAGGACTGTCGAGGCTTGACTACCAAGTGATTCTGGATTGAGATTCTCAATCTTGGTAATTGTTAAATTTTTAACTTTTAAAATAGAGATAGTAAGACCCACGCCTGCTTCTTAGAATTGTCTTGAGGGCTAAATGAGATAAGGTATGAAAGGCATTTAGCAAAGTCCTTGGCATGTATGTGTTACATAAACATAGTGGCTGTTGATGTTGTTTTATCTCGTAATCCAATTGTTGAGACCAATCCGCTTTTATTCTCAAGATAAAGGTATAAAGCCATGGTGTGGCTCTTTTTTTTTCCTAGGGTAATTTTACTAGTTTGGATATCTTCTGCTTATCTTCTGTGTAGAAGGGCTTTCTTTCTTTCTTCTCAGGAACGTGAAGGGATTCCATATGATTGCATATTGTCCAACAAAGTGAAAAACAACTCTCATCAGCCGTCAGGATTATAAAAGTCCTCAGAGTGCCCTGCGTGATATACCGCAAGGATCTGTTTTTCACTCAGCCACTTTCCTTTACTTGCAAATGATCAAAAAGTCCTTACAGGCTGTAACCCCAAACCTCTTTGATCTCCTTTCCAAAATACAGCCATGCCATAGCTTCAAGTAACTGTTTATTTATTTCACCTGGTGGTTCATGCTCTGACTTGATTTTGAACTTCTGTCTTTATAGGCGTCATGCTTCAGTTTCTTCTGGTGGGAATCCTTTCCTCCTTATCTCTCAGTTTCCTCTGTGGGCAGTCTTCCTGTGACCATCCACGCCAGGGTCTTTGCTGGCTGTCTCTTCCCTTCCTTTCTCCTTCCCTTCATCCTTCCCTCTATCCCCCCTTTTCTCCCTTACCCAGTTTCATATGTTTACTGAGAAGCTACCGTGGGAAAAGTGCAGCACTCCTGAAGCTCTGGACCAGTGTCTTTGCTGGTTCCGACACTGTGCATTTATCAGGACAGGTCAGTGGAGGTTTATGGACTTGTTTATCATTAGGTTCCCCTGTATACAAATATTCTCTGAAGCTATTTCCATTTTCTGCCGTGCATGAACAAGCTGTGTATTCATGCTGCTTCTCAGGCCCTTAATCCCCTGTGAGGTCCCATAGCGGACAAACGGCCCCTTCCTGCCAAAGGGCTCATCTCGGCCTTCACCTCTGTCTTAAACTTCCCTCTTATTCTCTAGGAACATTCTTCACATTTCTTTGAGCTTCCTTAGTGATTTTTCAAAACAATTTTTCCCTCTATTCTTAAAACAAAGCAGAGTATCGCCAGAACTTGTTGCTGGCCTGTGCATGTCTGTGGCTGTGTTAACAGTTTTTTAATCTGATGCCCAAACACTCAGAATTTGGTTCACACTGAAAATGTCTCTTTAGTCATTTGTTTAGCATTGCTACCTCTTCTCCTTAAGCCCTAGGCTTTAATTTTGAAAGTATCAAGGCTGCTGTTCTGCTCTTTGGGGCACGGGTGTGTGTGTGTGTGTGTGTGTGTGTGTGTGTGTGTGTATGGGGCTCAAAGTCCAACGATGGTAAGGCTTCTCTCGCCTCTACTTGACCACCTGTGACGTCCTTGGAGGCCGCTGCAGGCAGAAACGGGGCTGCTGCTGTGGCTGTGTCTGCCTCCGAGGAGCCAGGTTCCTTTATTGGGAGGAAATTGTTCCGCTTCTGATTGGGGCGTGAGAGGTGGGTCTGTTGCTCACTGCTGTTCCCTAGCAATCCAAGCAACATCAATTTTCTCTCCTTTCTGCCCTGATGGTAATCTTTCCATTATCACAATCATCTCCACCTCCTCTTCCCTTTCTCTTCCTGCTTCTTTTCCTCTTCTTCCTTTTCTCCCCCTCCTGGTTCCTTTCTCAAAGCTTTCCTTAAATGTTTCTCACTATAAAGCCTTTATATTTTTAGAATACAATTCATTGAATCCTCCTCTGTGCCCCTACACTTATTTCTCTGTTACAGCACTTATCATTGCATATTACAGCACTCTCTCTACCCTGCTTGCCCGTGAACTCATACAGGGTAAATGCGGGGTATTATTAATATCATTTCTCTTACGCTTAGCAGAGTATTCGTGCTGAGCACATAGAGCAGAGTGGTTACAAGCACGGACCTCTGGAACGAGGCTGCTGAGGTTTGTATCTTGTCTCTTCGGCCAGTTCTTTTTTTTTTTTTTTTTTTTTTTGTGGTATGTGGAAGTTCCTGAGCCAGGGATCCAACTGTAGCCACAGCAGTGACAATGCCAGATCCTTAACCCACTAGGCCCCCAGGGAACTCCACCCCTGCCAGTTCTTAACTGCGTCATCTTAGGCATATTGCTTAACTTCTCTGAGCCTTAGCTTTTTTCATTTTCAACCTGGGGATGATAAGGATGATACTCAGAACAGTTCCTGCCATACAAGATGTTCATTTAAAAGTTTGCTACTGTGTGTTGAATTCAGTTTAATTGGAGTATTATAATAAGTTCACCAGTCATTCATTTAGTGAAGATGTGTACGTTGTACATTGATGGTCATTTCACCTAGAATAAGGCCGAGGATAAAGGCTTTCAATCAGTATTTTTGCGTGAATGTGTGAATGTGCTAGGTGTTAAAATATAAGTCCTTATTTCTTTCCTTCAGACCTCACAGGTCGATTGGGAATACCAAAAGAAAAGGTGATAATGCACCATTCATCTGTCTATGGACATTTGTTTTTTGTTTCTTTTTAGGGCCGCACCTGAGGCATATGGAGGTTCCCAGGCTAGGGGTTGAATCAGAGCTGCAGCTGCCAGCCTTCGCCGGAGCCACAGCAATGCAGGATCCCATCTGCATTTTGTGACCTACACCACCCCTCACGGCAACCCCGGATCCTTAACCCACTGAGCGAGGCCAGGGATCACACCTGCATCCTCATGGATAATAGCTGCGTTTGTAACCTACAGAGCCACAATGGGAACTCCCTGTCTATGGTCATTTGGGTTCTTCTACCTCTTGACTTTTGTTGGGAATATAGCTGTGAACATGGGTATGCAAATATCTCGGTGATACTCTGCTTCCTCTTTTGGATATATACCTAGAGTGGGATTGTGGATCAAATGATAATTCTATTACTCGTTTTTTGAGGAATTGCCATACTGTTTTCCATGGCATTTGCACCATTTTGGAATCCTACCGAGCATGCGTAAGGAGAAGTCATTCATTTTCCAGCTGATTTTAAGGGAACATAAACAAGGTAGTTTTTTTCTCTAGTGTTGGCTGTGCCTTTCCAGGATCTTTATACCTTTAAAAGGTTTATTCCTGACAGGAAAGTATCAAACCACTCTTTTTCATCTTCGTATATTTGTAAGGATTGCCTATATCAGGATGACCCTCAGAGGAAATGACTTCCTGTTTCTTTAGGCTGAGCTTTTGTAACCTGAAGTATGCATGATTAAAATGAAAGTGATTTATTTCCTTCTGGATTCTATGGACTTATGTTTGTGTCTTCATCCTAAACTCACTGAATAATCAAGTAATTATCAGTCAGTGACTCTTATTTTCTGATTCAGGGTTTTCATTGATTTCTGAACATTTCTATTTACATATTCTGCTTCTTTTTCAACATATCTCCTTAGGATAATCATGAACAAAATTACTACTGGAATTCCACCAGCTGCCTGTGCTTTCTTTTTCAAACCATGGAAGTTAACCAGACTCGTGGACTTTAGAATACAAGTACATCAATCATGATATTTACTGATGGGCTATTGGCTAGTTCCATATTATTCCAGGAAAACATTATTCAATTCAGCAAAGACATATTATCTCAATGAAAAAGGATCAATGAGTACCTCTCCCTCTTTTTTTTTCCTTTTGAGAAGTATGTGGCCCCAATATTTGTTGATTGAAATTTTTTGTCTTTTTAAATTTGTGAGGTTTGTATTATTTTAGACATAGGCCAAGAGGATGATTGTTTAAAATTGTCCTTGTAACAACCATAAGGAGTTCCAATAATTTTATTCAATAGTTCATGAGTATTTTTGTGTTTTATAACAAACTCTATGTATTTTAACCCCAAAGTAAACTTTTTAATACTCAAGTTTATTTTTTAATCAAAACACAAAGAATAGACACTTATTAGAGTCTTCTAGCTAACAGATAAAATGACCGTGATTACATGTGATGTGGTAGTTGAAACTGAAGTATTATACGCAATATAAACAAATCTGGTTGAGGAAGACAGGTGATGACAGGTACAAATTGGAGTGACTATATGAGTTTGCTTTTTAGTTTTACTTTGATTAAAAATATTGTTATAGAAAACATAATATGTGCCCAGCTCTTTCCTATATCAAACTAGGATTTAGATGACGAGGGGGTAAGGTAAGCCAAGGGCAAGGATATTGGAGTCTTGAGTGTTTGGTGCCAATCCAATCTCTGCCACATATGAGCTTCTGACACTGGGCAAGCTTCTCTGAGCCTCACATTTCTTATGTATGAACTACAGTTAGTAATGGGTTATTGTGGTATTTAAGTGGATTAGTGTAACTTGTAAGAACTATGCTGGTTATGGAGGAAATGCTGTATAAGATTTTGCTACTGATTTTCTAGCATCAGCCATGAATTCTTAGGTTGTTCTGCCTTCCTCATGTTATTTCAGGCATCAATCTTGTCGTCATCAGCAAAATAAATAGATCTTTTTACTGAATGGTTTTAAAATGCGGACTAACCAAAGGTCTAAAATCCCCTTTCCTTTTAGTCAATTAGTAGTGCATAAATTGGAAGAGTGATGGATGGAACATTTTGTACACCAAAAGCTCTTAGACCGTAGATGCACCAGGAGAGTCAGTGAGTGCATCACAAATATATTCTGGGTGATCGTAAGAGTCTTTAATGAATGAATCATTGAATAGGCAGATGGGCTGTGGGAGGCAAACCCCTAGTAAATTTTTTTCCTTTAATACAGAAATATTTCTGAGCAGCAAATACCCAAGCCACAATTCACGACTATAGACTTTGTTTTATTTTAAAAGTAGTTGCTGTTTTTCTTTTCTCTGTTGTGTTATGTATATTATTCCATCTGTTCATTACAACCATTGTTTCTTAGGATGGGTATGCGACCCAATGAGATAATGTATGTGATAGCACTTTAAAAATTATTTTTCAGATAATTATTGAGATATATTTCACATAACATAAAATTCAGCCACTTAAAGTGTATACAATTAAGGAGTTTTCAGTATATTCGATGTGTTATGCAACCATTACCACTATCTAATTTTAGAACATTTTCAGCTCCTTTATGTCTCTAAGGAGTCCTATTCTGGACATTTTATATAAATGAAAAGATACAGTACCTGGTCTTTTGTATCTTTTTTTTTTGTCTTTTTTTGCCATTTCTTGGGCTTCTCCCACAGCATATGGAGGTTCCCAGGCTATGGGTCTCATCAGAGCTGTAGCCACCGGCCAACACCACAGCCACAGCAACTCAGGATCCAAGCTGTGTCTGCAACCTACACCACCGCTCACGGCAACACCGGATCCTTAACCCACAGAGCAAGGCCAGGGATCAAACCCGCAACCTCATGGTTCCTAGTCGGATTCGTTAACCACTGAGCCTCGACGGGAACTCCTGGTCTTTTGTATCTTATTTCACATAGCATAATGCCTTCACGGGTCATTCATGGTGTAGCATGTATCAGTACTTCATTTTTTTAATTGTCAAATAATATTCCACTGTATGGATAGAATAATTTTGTTTTTTCATGCATCAGCTAATGGACATATGGGCTTCCTCTTTTTGGCTGTTGTAAATAAAGCTGCTATGAATGTTTGCATACAGGTTTTCATGTGTGGACATAAGTTTTGATTCTCCTAGGAAAATACCTAGGAATGGACTTGTTGAGTCATATGGTAACTCTATGTTTAGCATTTTAAGGAATTGCCAAATGGTTACAGAATTTTACGTTCCTGTATGAGAGTTCCAGTTTCTCCACATCCTGACCAACACTTGTTACTGTCTTTTTTTTTTTTTGGCCCTCACAACTGATATGAAATGGTGAAAATATTTTTTAATTGAAAAAAGTAATATATAGAGTAAGAGCAAAATTTAAACAATAAATACTGTGTCCAGAAAGCCTCCCAAAGTTGTAATTTTTTCTATAGTCCTCCAACATTATCTATGCAATACTTGGAGAAAGCATTTAAAACATCTCGGAGTATACTCTTTTGTATTATTCTTTACCGCTTAAAATATCTTAGAGCAATTTCCATAGAACACATTGATCTGCTTCATTCTTTTTCTTTCAGTAGAGTATTCCTTTGTGAGGCTGTACCATAATTCATATGAACAGTTTTTCTATTGAAGGGCATTTTGGCTATTTCCCATATTTTGCTATTACATGGGCTCCTGTAAACATCCTTGTACAATCGTCTTTGAGCCCATTTGTGAGGACAGCCACAGGAAAGATAAATTATACTGCTCCATGATCTCACCAGCAGGGAATGAAAATGCCTATCAGCCCACAATCTCTCCAAGATAATGCCTATTATCAGACTTGCCCATCTGGCCAATGGGATAGGTGGAAAATAGTTTAGTGAGAGGGAATTTGACCTATGAGGAATGAATCAAATGTATGTAACTTATAAAGCTTGAAGTTCAATCCTCCAAATGTATTGAACTTCGGATGAGATGGTTGAAGCTTTCAAATTTCTGCAATAAATTTAGGTGTAGAGATTGTGTCGAAACTTGCCTTAGGCTAAATGAAAAAGTCTACTGGCCTGTGTATTTATTCACCTAATGTTTATTCAGCAGTTACTATATATACCAGGCAGAACTTTAAGTACTGGAGAAAAGAAGGATGAATAAAAACACATACTGCTCACAAGTAATATATGATCTAATGAGGGAGACACATACAAACATATATATTCATATATTCATAATGGACACAAAATAAAGGCATGTACAACCACATATGAGTTGTTTGAATTGTTAGACCACAGGCTAAGCTACTGTAAAAAACAAGGCCCCCAAATACTTGGGAGATTATCTTTGGGAAGAGACAGAATAAGCTCACGAAAAAGGGGGAAGAATGGCCATGGAGAGCAAGCTCTTTCTTTTTAAGCAAGAAACATGCAAGTTGTACACATTGCTTCTCAAAATCGATTGGCAAACCACTTCTAGTTGCAAGGCAGGCATTTCTGAAAGAAGGGAAGTGTGGATTAGGCTCCACAGTTTAGGAGACAGATAAAGGGGACAGCTTACTGTGCCACTGTGATGTTTTTAATGCTGTGGGGGTGGGGAGGGGTAAAGGGAACAACTGCTAGACAGCTCCCTGTCAACACGGAGCTTAGAGCTCATTGGAAACATCACAGAGCCTCCACGTGATTATCGAGCAAGATTATTCTACATAACATCCCAACATGATATAATCAATATGCTTTACAAGATCATATAATAAATGCTATGGAAGGGGCTTTACGTAAAATGCTAAGCGCGTGGCATGGCTGCTTATGTATGAAAAGAATGGTATGAAAAGAATGAGAGCAGGAGAGATGAGTCTGAATCAGTGTCATTAAGGCAAGACCCCGAAGATATATTTGACGTTGGGCTATGTAAACGAATACCTACTTTGCAGGATATTTCTTCATGCTTTATTTTTTAACGTAGAATCACGGGTTTTGTATCTTCAAAACTCTCCATGAAAAACACAGCTGTGGTTCTCCTTATCCACATTTATTAGGAATTCAAAGCTTCAGTGTTGTGCATTTCTATTCAAATTTTTTGCTCGAGCAAAAAAAAATTTGCTCGAGCAAAGAATTTCCGGAAAGCATTAAGTTTCACCATGGAATTTTTTCCTGATAATTGATGCTGTTTAACAGTGCTAAGCAGTGGCAGTTCAGACTGATGGGGAATGAATAGTTAATAATTTGTAGAGTACATTCAGTGGCATAGAAGAGGTGCTCTGGGCTTCTTCTCGCCCTCTTTCCCAGATTTGGGTCAATGTTCCCCAATAACACTGGCAAGCATGAACCCTTCAGTCTCCTACTTACTGTATTTATACGTATTTTATTTTTTTATTTTAAAATTTTTTAACTTCAGTTCTTTTTAAATTATTTTTTTAATAGTTACTTCCCCAATACAATTTTTTTCCTACTGTATTTTAAAAAGGGTATCTTGTAGTTTTCCTTTAGAACCAGCAGAAAGATGTCTCTGATGAAGAACATTCTTTGGGTTTCCAATGAAAAAAAAAACTGTTAATGATCAGGTACAATTTTACTAGGGTTTCCAAAGTGCTTTTCTTTTTCCAAAGTGCTTTCCCTTCAGCGTGAGAGCAAATCCTCTTGCCTTCTTAAAGTAGAAGCCCCTTCTTTTGGAACCCTAAAACCCTCTCCAACAGACGTTTTATTTTGATATCAAATAAGGAGATAAGGGATTTGAGAAGGCATTGCTAAGCAGGTCAGCTTTATTCTGGAAATCAGGTCTAATTTTATGACTATGATTAAAAAAAATCACATTCTCTAAACTAGAAGACAAAGGTCAGAGTTCAGACTGTTCATCCTGCCTGAACAGGATGGAACCCAGGTTTTGTTCCAAGAGCCTAAGAGGCATTGGAGGAGAAACCTGGAAAACTAACCCAAGTGGAGAAAAAAAATGGCTTTTATGCGAAATAAAATGAAAACAAGCAATCTTGACAAACTGCAATCTATGTAGGAGAAGTGGTCTTATCATCCTTCAGACACTTAAAACAGTGTCCAAGAGGCAATTTCGGTATCTAAGGACACAATAGTCTGCTGGGTGTCAACATTAGTGGGCTCAATTTTTTTTCTGACCCTGACTTTGCTATATGACCTTGGGCAAACTTGCCTGAAATGGATGATATTAACTTTGTTAGGGAAAGGGTTGGAATCTCTTTTGGGTCATGGTCCGTGGGGTCCCTGCTATGAAATAGGAAAAAGTATATGCTGATCTGCATAATATTTATATGTATTTGGTACATAGTTATACTGGGCATTTGAAGTTAATGTTTAATTTTTTTTAAAAAATCACTACTTCTGGGTTTATCTCACTTCGCTTATTCTCTGTAATTCTCTTCCAATAACTCAGTTTACCCCCATAGAACGTATCTAATACAAACAATAAGACACAGAGTCCTGGAAGATGAATCGTAACAAGGATGCACATAGGACATTTTTGCCTGACTTTGAATGCTTTATGAAATTATTGTTGGGAGTTCCTGTGGTGGCACAGTGGTTAACGAATCCGACTAGGAACCATGAGGTTGTGGGTTCGATCCCTGGCCTTGCTCAGTGGGTTAAGGATCCAGCATTGCCGTGAGCTGTGGTGTAGGTCGCAGATGCGGCTCGGATCCCGAGTTGCTGTGGCTCTGGCGTAGGCCAGTGGCTACAGCTCCAATTAAACCCCCTAGCTTGGAAACCTCCATATGCCGCGGGAGCAGCCCTAGGAAAGGCAAAAAGCCAAAAAAAAAAAAAAAGAAATTATTGTTGGAGAGTAGAATTGGTAGAATGTCCTGAAGCTGTAAATTGTGGAGGGGGAGAAGAAAGCGTTAATATTTAAATCAGGAGACTTATCTGGTAAGTTTTATGTAACTAGCAAGTGTGGTCCAGCTTTAACAACGTGATTTTAGTTTGCTCAGAATAGACATCCTACCTAAACAAAAATGATGACATGAGACACAGATATAACTTAGTTCACAATATTTTCCAAAACTGCAGTCTACCAGCCAGTTGGTAGAGAAGATAATTAAGAAAGTGCTAATAATGTTTCTTTTTGTAGTCCACCCTACAAGGCATGGGGCTTGAAACAACATATTAGGACAGGAAGATATTTTACTGTAATAATGTTTTAATGGGAATATTTTATATGCATTAAGAGGTCCACATTTTCCTGGAGTGCCCTCGTAGGTGGCTCTTTATGATTTTTATGTCTATGTATTCAAGCGAAGTTGGCTCCACGTTTTGGTAGGCAGATTCTGCAGACATGATGCTTGGGTAGAGGAGAGGTGAATGGTGTCTGTGTGCCCAGCCCGTTGGTGAGGCAGCACTACGGCAACAGTAGCTTTTAGCAGCTACCAGATTTGCTAAAAGCAGCCACGTCCAATTAGCAGTAAGTGCTATGCACCTGCGGTTACCAAGAATTCAGCCTCTTTTGAGGCTGAATCTTAATGTAGCTTTATTTTTAAAAGAATAACAAAAATCTTATACTTTGGGAGAATAAAGAAAAATCAGCAATGGCAAAATGAAAGCACTCTGAAATGTGAATTTTTTTTTATTGATTTAGAATATAGAGGGAAACGTACAGTTAATGACATTTTAAAAACCGCCTTATTTAAAAATACTGTTTTCTGACAGTTTACTTTCAAAGTTTGAATTTCCTCTTCGTAGTAATATTGCAGTTGTTTCCTTAGAGGTTGATAATATTGCTGCATGTTCCCTATGCATGTTTCCATGATTTTCTGCAAAATATTGTTGCTGGGATAATAAAAATAACATTCCTAATTGAAAAGACAACATAGGAAGAAAAAAGATGTACCACTTCTTTTCAAGGTGTCAAATTCACTGCAATGGAAAGGACTACAGTATGCTATCAAAATGTTATTTTAACATACAGCACTTATTTTAAAATGTTTTCAGCATTTATTTCCTTGAACATTTGATTCTTTTTTTCCTGAAAATATTTGTTTACATTCAGAAAATGTTTCTGCAAGTTCTGGCAGTATAACGTTTCTTTTCATGTGTTTCACTGCTTTCTCTTTTTAAAAGGATATTGTAGGAGAAAGAAATCAGTTGAGTTAAGTATTTTCTAGAGCTGCTAGGTTCTAGTAAGACCAATAGGCTAATAAGGTAATTAATTCATTGCAATTGGAGGGTGTACCTTTCTGTTATTTTCCTACTTTAAAAAAAAAATGCCAAGAACACCAAAACATCAAATCCAGTGTCGGAGATGGTAACTTTTATTTGCAGCTCATACTCTGAGATTTACCCTCGTGAGTAAATGAGAAACGTTAAAATGGAAGCTTTTTAACAAACTCATTAACTACTTGACATCTTCAACTGTTGATGTGCTTTAAGAGTTACGATCGTGAATCGTGATCTCGTAGCAGGAAAATCTTATGGACTCACTATTTTGGTTTGTATGCCAACCATTGAGAATGAAGCAATGTCTATATACACAACCAGTCTGGAAAAATTACACAAATAGGAAGTTATTCTCAAGATTGGCTATTTGAATTAATTTTAATAGGCTGGTTGCCCAGCCATATCGTTAGTTGAGGTACATAAATATTGCCTTAGTGGTTATTTATTAAATGTATGCAATTATTCAGTTTGCATACATTTGGTGGGACTTTATCAACATGGAATTTCTAAATCTTGCAGTTTCTGGTTTAACTTGTTTTTATGCAAAATAATAGAAGCACGTGGTCAGCGAAGCCCACCTCCTCCAGCTTCTTTTCTCTTTTCCCCTTACGTGTCTTTGATCTCACCTGCCTGTCTTCTTGCTGTCCTGTTCTTAGCATCCATCATTTTCTGTCAGTGACATCAAATCTGCTGCTCTGGGAGGATGTGGAATTTTAAGAGGCTCAAGATCAAGTCGATGGTGAGATAGTGCAGCGTGAAGATCTGGAGAGGATTCAGAGACTGCAAGATGAGATGGGGGAGACTTGAGATGCTCACACAAAGAAAACCTTTGGCATTAGCAGGAAGGAGAGAAAAGGGGGAAAGGAATCTCTCAAGTCAGGACAGTCAATGGAGATATACCCTTTTTTTGTGTGTGTTCAGGTTTGATTTGGAAAAAGAAGGAAAGTCTAATATTAAGAAAGGAAATCATCTGTGATTTCCAAGGTCTAGAAGGAAAAAATATCTGCACCTCCCAAGAAACTAAACTATCCATTGTGAGCTAAGGAGTGCTGTTACTGAGTCTGTGACCGTAGGGAAGATAAAACTCTCTCTCCTTCTTAAGCAGTATTTATGAAACAAAACACCCTGAAGATGATAAGAATTTTCCCCTTGAGATCTAATTATTTAGCCAAAAACTTGATCAATTTCTTTTGTTCAGGCTAGTGGCCCTATTACAAGAGCAGTCAGTCCTCCTGGACCTGATCTGGCATGATTGCTGAACCCACTATCAGTTTTCCATCCTTATTTAATTTGACCCCAGCTGAACTTGACCCAGTTGATCACTCCCTTCATCTGGAGACTTCCCTTCACTCCAGCATACTCCACTCTCCAGATTTTTCTCCTTCCACACTGACTGCTCTTTCTCAGTCTCCTATGCTGGTTTTTTTTTTTTTCCAATTCCCATGATCTCTCAAAGGTGGAGCTCCTTAGAATCTGGTTCTTGGTCTTCTTCTCTTCTTGGTCTCAATCTTGTCTGGTGTCATGGCTTTAAATACTGTCTACTACCCTCTCTCCCCTTGAACTCTAGATTTGTGCTTGACATTCCCACCTGGATGTTTAAGAGGTTTCTCAAACTTAACGTGTCTGGAAACAAATTCCTAATCTCCCTGCTAAGTCTACTCATCTCACAATTTGTTTCATCTTAGGACAAATCCTCCCTTCCAATTCTCACGCCAAATACCACTGAGTAATTCTTACCTCCTCTCTTCCGTGCTCTCAATCTAAACACCTGAGAATCCTGTTGGCTTTAGGATAAAAACATATCTGAAATGTAACCACTTTCCACCCCCATCACCCTGGTCCTAGCTACCACTATTTCTTGCCTGGAATGTTATAACAGCCTGGTAACTTGCTTCCCTGTTCCTGCCTTTTCTGCCCATAATTAGTTCATTCTACTATTTAAAGTGGAAGTCACAGAAGGTCATGACTTTGTTCAGAACCTTGCAATAATCTCCACTTTCACTCAGTAAAAGCCAAATCCATCTCCCACCCATCCTTACCTCTTTGACGTACTGCTAACTCTCACCTAATTCTACTTCAGACACACTCCCATCCTTAGTGTTCCTTGAAAGCACTGGGCAGGCCTCTCATTGAGAACTTTTACATTTGCTGTTTCCTCAAACATATCTTGCCCTTCATTTTCCGGAGGTCATTATTCAAATTTCACTTGGGACAAGGCCTTGCCTGACCACCCTATTTGAAATTGCAGCCCTCTCCAACTTTCCCCTTCTTCCCTGAATGGATCGTCCTCCCTTTCTTGCTTTATTTTCTCTCTTTATCACGTTTAAACCTACTCTGTACTTACCTGACTTACTTTTCTGTCTCCCTGCACCAGAATATAAGTTCTGTGAGGGCAAGGTTCTTTGTTTTGTTCACTGCTGTATCCCCAGTACTTAGAAAGGTGTCTGACACATAGTAGGCTTTCAATTAATGTGTCTTCCAAGAACTGAGAATACTAAATTATGATTGGTCCTGATCAGCCAGATGATCTCACAGTATATCATTCCTTGATTGGATGAGAAGGCTGATGTGTGGGCGGTGGGTGTGGGGAGGCGTGGCATAGAGCCATACTTGGCGTTAAGGTGAGAATTCACAGCAAAATGATCTAACTTCCCTACTTGGTGGGTCCTATTATTCCCCTCCTGAGTCAAATCAAGACTACTCTTGACTATGCCTTTTACTAGGACTGAGGCTATTTTAGCATTCCGCTAAAAACCATTTCAAATACAAAAACAAGGCTGTATTACTTTAACTCTGACCTTAGAAGACTCTCAGTTTTATAACTGTTTAGAGAAAATGTGGAAAGGTTGAATATGTTTGCTGGCCTCAATCTTTTTATTACTCATCTCTATAAAGAGGCTTTTAGGGACGTATTAAAAAGTTTCCATCTCTCTTGTCTCTTGCCTTGCTTCTCATCTTTCTTCATTGCACCCAAACGATTGAAAGCAAGGCCTTGAGAGTCTGGAGGCAATGTGTTATGGTCAGAGCAGACTGGGGTGGAGCTGGCCTAGAACCTTGGATCTTGCTCTCAGAATGACTGCTCAGGTTATTGCTCTGGAACAGCGTGAACTCATGCATGCTCGCTACTACCCAGAACTCATTAAGCTGTTGTTTCCCCCAGAAGGAGAAGATCTCATGAGACGTTTTACTTGTTTGGGTCTTCTCCCCAGTGTTTCTTCATGTCCGACTAGATCTAAGATGAAAGCTTTGGTTCTCAGAACAGCTGCCACATCAAGGAGGCCAGGGGGGAAAAAAAAAAAAAGAGAGAGAGAGAGAAAGAGAGAGAGATGGTGGAAGGGTACAGTATGAAACTGAGAAAGCAGGTAGTTTTCTAGACAAACTGAAAGCCGGTAATGACATCACCCTGTAATAACTTTCCTGTAATAAAGCAATGGTCTGACCTTGAGGAGACTATTAGAGTGTACTTCCAAACACAGAGGCCATTTCTAGGGCTAAATGTAGCGTGGTACTTTACTTACCCTCAATCGTATTCTGAAACGAGATGGTTTATGAACTATAAGGTAGCTTATAAAACCTCAGGAATAGAAAACTTCGCAGTCCTTAAAATCCCTGGGAGTTTTGAAGTTCAATGTTCATGCCGTGTGAATTCTTTGTCATTTAGTATCTTGGTTATTTTGCATCCTCGAGAGACGCCTGTGTAATGCAAGTACAGCAGAAGTTTTTGGCCATTTTGGTTAGTTATGGGCTGGTTTGTTTGTTTTTCCTCATAGAGGTGGCAAAATAGTTGCTAAGAAGCAAACTACTTTCATTATTATAGAGGCCTCCTGGGCCTTCTTTCATCAATGGAGCTTAAAATACACTTATGTCTTCAGTTCTTTTTTATGCATTTCTTTAATAGTCTTCAACTGATTTGTTCTCATAAATTGTTCCAGAATACTTCAACAGAACAGAAGCAATGATAATGGTGCATTTAGCATCATAAAATGACAGTTGACTTGAGCTCCAGGGGATTTAGAGAATGCCAGACCAATATTTTATCAAGAGAAGAGGAAAAGGGAAGATGGGTGGTGACTCACCCAAGGTCTTCATTGAACTGCTGGCAGAGGTGGACATTAAAAGCTGCCTCACTTAGTTGCTTTGGGCTGTTCTTGTCATTCCATCACAGAGGTTATTTCTCAAAATGAAGAAATAGGAGCTCCCTTGTGGCACTTGGGGCTAAGGACTTGGTATTGTCATTGCAGCAGCTCAAGTTGCTGCTGTGGCATGGGTTGATCCCTGGCCTGGGAACGTCTGCATGCTGTGGATGTGGCCAAAAGAAAAACGAAGAAATAATATAAAGTTAATTCTCAAAGTAGCCTTTCTGTAATTTTTGGTCCTGTGGAAAAATAAAAGTTACAATGAACTTTGGAGTAACAACAACAAGAGCAAACTCATTAAGACAAACTCTATGGTTGAGAGAACTCAAAGTAAAACCGGAATATTCCTGTAATTTCCACTGCATGAAACAATATGGTTCTGCTAACATATGAAAACACTGTGTTGATGAGTTAAATTCTTTTTACCATGTTTAAATATTCAAAGAATTGAAGCTATGTTAATATTTCCTTGGCATGCCGGGCCCAGCACACCATAACGTGGAGCTTTTCCTTGGAGAACACCACCTGGTGGCTGATGTCTAGACAGTGGAAATCTGGGGACCTGTGTTCATTTTTTATAAAAACGGCGTGACGTGTGGTTTCATGTGGTAGATTTTTTGATGATGTAAATCTAGGGCGTATCCAAGTAGAAATGGTCCTTGATCAGGGGTCATTCTCAACACAGTGCATCCCCATTCCTCCCAGCATCAGCATGTTGGGTCCTGGGACCTTTCTTTATCAGACCTGAAAAAAGGTCGGTGGAGATCTGAAAGTTGAATTTTTTTTAAATTTTTTATTTTTTTGGTCCTTTGTCTTTTCGGGCCGCATCTGTGGCAGGTGGAGGTTCCCAGGCTAGGGGTCAAATCTGAGCTGGAGCTGCCGGCCTATACCACAGCCACAGCAATGCAGGATCCAAGCTATGTCTGCCATCTACATCACAGCTCACAGCAACGCCAGATCCTTAACCCACGGAGCGAGGCCAGGGATCGAACCTGCGTCCTCATGGATACTAGTCAGTTCCCTAACCACTAAGCCATGGTGGGAACTCCTAGATTTGAAAGTTGTAAAGTCAGTAAGACCTTCATCAAATGTGTCTGAATCTGGAAGTTCCCTAGTGGCTCAGCAGGTTAAGCATCCAGCATTGTCACTGCTGTGGCACAGATTCGAGCCCTGGCATGGGAAAATCTGCATACTTCAGGCATGGCCAAAAAAAAAAAAAAAAAAAAAAGTCTGAGTCTATGCTACAAATTAAGTGATGTAGAGTTTACAAAAAGCTTTAACTGAAGCATCCGGGCCTATGTGTGAACAAGCTGTTATCAGGGTTTACCATCTCATATAAAATCTGGGTAATGTTGGCACAGCCCTCAAATCGTAAGGACCAGTTTCCTTAGGCCTTCATATACACATATGCCCAGAACACTTGATTAATTCATTCCACGAGGGTCATTTTCCCCTCCTGCATGTCTTGTCCACTTTCTGTACTGAGTGGAGTCAGAGAGGGATTTATTCTCTTCCTTTCATTTCCACAAAAGACCACCCAGACAAGATCTTGTAGTAGCTGCCAGCTTTTAACCAAAGAAGAAAGAATGTAAGCTTAACAAGCATCTGGAAATAGAATATTAAATATCCCCCTTCTTAACAATCTGCTGTCCAAGTCAGGCTTCAACATCCCTGGTGCTCTCAGCACTGCTGCCTTCTTTTCTCCTTGTTTCTGTCTTGAGAACCATCCCAGCCTCTGTAGTATCACGGTGGTGGTTGTCTTCTGCAGAATATTTCGGTTCATCCTTTGGTTTGTTCTCTCTTTCGTGGTCTTGCTTGAGCTTTTGCATTCAAACAAAACAAAACAACCCAATATGCTATGGAGTTTTTTTAAGTGAAGAAATTTTTTTTCCTCTGCAAGGTGCCACTTGATAAGATTTTGTAAGTGAGTTATTTTGCACTCATGCACATGACTGCAATTAATATGCAGCATCATGGTCCTAGTGTTAATTCTCGTTTTTCTTCACTTAGGATTTATGAACGTTTTGGCCCCACATGGCAAAGGGAAAATTACCCGCTGTATTTAAAATCTGGGTCCTCTTCTTTTAATTGCCTGACTTCTGCATCTTCAGTCAATCTCCTTTTGGATTTCATTCACCTCAGATAAAATTTTCCCTTTATATGGGCAACTCTACTAATCACAGAAAAAATTCAGTGTGTCTGCAGTTGTTTAAGGATCTGACCTCAAGGCACACTCTTTGGTGTATGGTCCTAGCTATTCCTTTTTAAATTGTATGTTTCAGGTGTACAGTGTTATAACTCTACACCCGTATACACGACAAAGTCATCACCAGCACAAGTCTATTTACCACCCATTGCTATACAATTGACCCCCTTCACCCCTTTCACCCACCCCCAACTTTCTTCTTCTTTAGTAACCACTAATCTTCTCTCCTCTGTGAGTTTGTTTTTGTTTTATTTATTGATTTTTTTCCCCTAAATTCCACACGTGAGTGAAATCACATGGTATTTGTCTTTTTCCTTCTGACTTATTTCATTTAGCATAATACCTTCAGGGTCCATCTATGTTTTCACAAATGGCAGAATTTAATTTTTTCATTGCAGAGTGGTATCTATCTATCTATCTATCTCACATCTTCTTCATCCATTCATCCACCGATGGACACTTAGGTTGTTTCCATATCTTGGTTATAGGAAATAATGCCACAATGAGTGCAGGGGTATATCTTTTTGAATTAGTGTTTTTGTGTTTCTTGGATAAATACCAGAAGTGGAATGGCTGGGTTGTAATTGTAGTTCTATTCTTAACTTTTGAGGAATCTCCCTACTGTTTTCCATATTGGCTGCACCAATTTACTGTCCCACTAACAGTGTACAAGGCTTCTCTTTTCTTCGCATCCTTTCAACACTTGTTACTTCTTGTATTTTCAATAAAAACTGTCCTAGTAGGTGTGAGGTGCTATCTCATAGTGGTTTTGGTTTACATTTCCCTGTTCATTAGTGATATTGTGAATTTTTTCATGTGCCTGTGGGTCTTCTTCAGGAAAATGTCTATTCAGATCTCTGACGCATTTTTAAAATCAGGTTTTGTTGTTGTAATTGTTGTTGTTGAGTTGTATGAATTCTTCATATATTTTGGATATGAATCCCTTATCAGATTTGCAGATATTTTCTCCCATTCAGTAGGTTGCTTTTTGATGGTGGTGTGTGTCCTTTGTTGTGCACAAGATTTTTAGTTTGATGTAGTCCAATTTGTTTATTTTTGCTTTTGCTTCCCTTGCCTGTGGAGCCAGTTCCATAAAAACATCACTAGACTGATGTCAGTGAGGTTATTGCCTATGTTTTCTTTCAGGAATTTTATGATTTGGGGTCTTACACTCAAGTCATTAATCCATTTTACGTTTGTGTACGGCATAAGATAGTGATCTAGTTTCATTCTTTGCAGGTGGCTATCCAGTTTTCCAAACACCATTTATTGAAGAGACCATTTTTCCCTATTGCATCTTCTTTGCTCCTTTGTCGTAAATTAATCTACAGGTTTTTTTCTGGGCTCTCTATTCTGGTCTCTTGATTTGTGTGTCTATTTTGTGCCAATACCATACTATTTTTATTACCATGGATTTGTAGTATAGTTTAAAATCAGGGAGTATTGATACCTCCAGCTTTCTTCTTTCTAGAGATTGTTTTGAATATTTTTTGTGGTTCTATATAAATTTTAGAATTATTTGTTCTAGTTCTGTGAACTATGTCTTTGGAATTTTGACAGGGATTGCATTGACTATAGATTACTTTGTGTAGTATAGACATTTTAATGATATTAATTCTTCCAGTCATTGAATACGAAATTTCTTTCCATTTACTTGTGTCTGTAACTTCTCTCATCAGTTTCTTCTCATTTTCAGTGTATGGGTCTTTAACCTCCTTGGTTAAATTTATTCCTAGGTAGTTTATCTTTTTTAGGCAATTGTAAATAAGATTGTTTTTCAAATTTCTCTTTCTGATAATTCATTATTAGTGTATAGAAGCACCACAGATTTCTTTTATTGACTTTGTATCCTGCAACATTACTGACTTCATTTATTAGTTCTAACAGTTTTTTTTTTTTTTTTTGGCGTGTTGTTTTTAGGGTTTTTTGTATATAACATCCTGTCATCTGCAAATAGTGACAGTTTTATGTTTTCCTTTCCTTTCCTTCCCTTCGATTCCTTTTCTTCCTTTTTTCTTGCCTAATTGCTGTGATTAGGATTTCCAATACTTTGTTGAATAAAAGTGGTGATAATGGGCATCATTTGTTCCTGATCTTAGAGGGAAGGCAATTGAATTTTTTTTTTTTTTAACCATTGAATATGATGTTAGCTGTGGGCTTGTCATACATGGCCTTCATGTTGGGATATGTTTCCTCTGTACCCACTATGCTGAGAGTTTTTATCATAAATGGATATTGAATTTTGTCAAATGCTTTTTCTGCATCTATTGAGATGATTGTATGGTTTTTGTCCTTCATTTTGTTAATGTGATATAGCATGTTGATTAATTTGTTAATGTTAAACCATTCTTGCATTCCTGGAGTAAATCCCATTTGATCATGATGAATGAGACATTTAATATACTGTTGTATTAGATTTCCTAATATTTTGTTGAGGATTTTTGCTTCTATGTTTATCAAAGTTACTGATATATATATATATCAGTGACTTTTCAAAGTTTGAAAGATTTCCTTCCTCTGCTATTTTTTGGAAGAACTTGAGAAAAATAGATATTACATTTTCTTTGAATATTTTGTAGAATTTGTCTATGGAGCCATCTGGTCCTGGGTTTTTTTTGGGGGGGGTTTGGAGATTTTTGATTACTGTTTCTGTCTCCTCCTCGTTAATGGTCTACTCAAGTTTCCTATTTCTTCATAATTCAGTCTTGGAAGAGTGTATGTTTCTAGGAACTTACTCATTTCCTCTAGGCTGCCCAATTTGTTGGTATGTGATTGTTTGTTTCATAATACATATTTCTTGGTGTCAATTTTAAATTCTCCTCTTTCATCTTGTTCTTTTTCTTGGTTAGTCTAGCTAAAGGTTTGTTGCTTTTGTTTATCCTTTCAAAGAGCTAGCTCTTAGTTTCATTGATGTTTTCTACTGTTTTATCTGTCTATCTGTCTGTTTGTTTGTGCCCATATTCATGGCATATGGAAGTTCCCGGGCCAGAGATTGAACCCAAGTTGCAGCTGCAGTCCTATGCTGCCACTGCAGCATTGCTGGATCTTTTAATACCACTGTGGGAGCCTGGGATTTATTCCACATCTCTTCAATGACCTGAGCCACTGCAGTCAAGTTATTAACCCACTGTGCCACAGTGGAAACCCTGCCAGCGGTTTTTTTTTGTTTGTTTGTTTAAGTCTCTATTTCGTTTACTCCCACTCTGATCATTATTTTTTCCCCTTCTACTAATTTTTGGCTTTGTTTGTTCTTTTTTTCTAGTTCTCTTAGGTGTAAAGTTTATTTTGGATTTTTCTTATGTCTTGAGGTAGGCCTGTATTGCTATGAACTTCCCTCTTAGTGCTGCTTTTGCTTCTGTGTCATATTTCTGTTTCCATTTGTCTCTACATATTTTTAAATTTCTCCTTTGGTTTCTTCAATGACTCACTGGTTGTCTGGTAGCATCTTGTTTAATTTTCATGTTTCTTGGTTTTCCTTTTTTTTTTCTTTTGATTGATTTCTAATCTCATAACATTGTGGTATGAAAAGCATACTAAGCACACTAAGATACTTAATATTTCAATCTTCTTGAATTTATTGAGACTTCTTTTGTGACCTAATATATAATCTATCCTGGAAAATGTTTTATGTGTATTCTGCTGCTTTTGAATATAATGTTCTGTGTTTATCTACTAAGTCTGTCTGGTCTAATTTGTCATTTAAATCCACAATTTTGGAGTTCCCTTTGTGGTGCAATGGAAACGAATCTGACTAGGAACCATGAGGTTATGGGTTCAATCCCTGGCCTCGCTCAGCGGGTTGAGGATCTGATGTTGTCATGAGCCGTGGTGTAGGTCAGATGTGGCTCGAATCTGGTATTGTTGTGGCTGAGGCAGGCAGCTGTAGCTCTGATTTTACCCCTCTCCTGGGAACTTCCATATGCCATGAGTAAGGCTATATATATATATATATATATATATATATATATATATACACACACACACACACACACACACACACACATATATATACACATATACATATATATATATATATATCTCCAATATTTCCTTACCGATTTTTTTTTTTGTCTGGATGATCTATCAGTTGATGTAAGTGGGGTGTTAAACTCTCCTACTTTTATTATATTGTTTTCATTTCTCCCTTTAAGTCTGTTAACATTTGCTTTATGTATCTTGGTACTTCTCTACTGGGTACATATACCTTTACAAATGTTATAGCTTCTTGCTAGATTGACCCATTTATCATTTACATCATGTGTTTATCATTACATCATGCCCTTCTTGTCCTTTGTTACATTTTTTTTGTTTTAAAGCCTGTTTTGTCTGATACAAATATAGCTACTACAGCTTTCTTTTCATTTCCATTTGCATGGAATATCTCTTTTCATCCCTTCACATTCAGTCTGTGTGATCTTTCTTCTTAAGTGAGCCTCTTGTAGACAGTCTTTTTTTTTTTTTTTTAAATCCGTTTAGTCACTAGATAGCCTTAATTGGCTAATTTGGTCCTTTACTAAAGTAATTTTTGATATATATATTCTCATATATACATAGAAACACACACACACGCACACACATATATGCTTATTGCCATTTTGTTAATTTCTGACTGCCTATGTAGTTCTTCTTTTTTCCTTTCTTTTCTTTTTCTCTTCCCTTGTGTTTGGAGGTTTTCTTTAGTGTTATGTTTATAATCCTTTCTCATTTTTTTGGTATTTACTATAAGTTATTTTCCTGTGGTTACCATATATAACACTCAATATAAGTAGTAGCCCATCTTAAGTTCATAGCAACTTAAATTTGGACACATTTCAAAATTTTATCTTTTTACTCTCCCTTCATGTTTTATACTCTTGATGATACATTTTATGTCTTTTTATTTATGCATCCCTTAACTAATTGTTACAATTTTACTAATTTTTACTACTTTTATCTTTAACTTTTTTGCTTGCTTTATAAGTAATTGATCAGCTACTTTTATTATATATTTACCCTTTCCACTGAGATTATTACTTTCATATTTTTTATTATTAATTAGCACCATTTCTTTTCATCTTAAAGAAGTCCATTTAATATTTCTCGTAGGGGTGTTTAGTGACAATGAACTCTTTTAGCTTTTGCTCGTCTGGGGAACTCTTGATCTCTCCAATTCTGAATGATAACTTTTCTAGGTAGAGTTCTTGGTTGGAAATTTTTTCTTTTAGCACTTTGAATATGTCATGCCAATTCCTTCTGGCTTGTAAAATTTCTGCTGAAAAATCTGTTGATAGCCTTATGGGTTTCTTTCATATGCAACAATTTTTTTTTTCTCTTGCTGCTGAGTCTCTTTTCATCTTTAACTCTTAGCATTTTGATTATAATGTGTCTTGTTGTGTTTTTTTTTTTTTTTTTCCTTCTTCTTGAAATTCTCTATTCCTTCTGGATCTGGATTTCTTTTTCCTTTCTGGATAAGGAAATTTTTCAGTCACCATTTCTTCAAATTTTTTTTTGGAATTTTCTCTCTCTTTTCCTCCTGAGACCCCTATAATGTGAATGTTATTCTGTTTGATGCTATCAAAGATCCCTTAAGGTATATTCACTTTTAAAAATGCTCTTTTTATTTTGCTGCTGTTTGGGTGAGTTCTATTGTTTTGTCTTCCAGATCAATGATTCATTCTTCTGCTTCATCCAGTCTGCTCTTGAACTACTCTAGTATATTTTTTCAGTTTAGCTATAATTACTGTTTGGTATTTTCTTATATTTATATCTCTTTGTTGAAATTCTCAATGTGTTCATCCATCCTTTCCCCAAGTTCAGTGACATCTTTATGACAATAATTTTGAACTCTTTATCAGGTAAATTTCTTAACTCTATTTTGTTTAGTTCTTTTTCTGATATTCTGTCTTGTTATTTTGATTGGAACATATTCTTCTGTCTCCTCATTTGCCCAATTCTCTGTGTTTTTTCCTGTGTATTTGACAAATAAGCTATCTCTCTCAGCCTTGAAGGAGTGGTCTTATTTAGGAGATGTCCTATAGGGCTTAAATGTACAGTCATACCTGGCCACCAGAGCCAGACATTTAAGGGGTGTCTCCTCTGTGGGCTTTGTATCTTCTCTTGTGGCAGGGCCACTGCTGCTGTGGAGCCCTGGTGGGTGGGGCTATTGCTTCACTCACTGTGAGACCCAGCTGGGGCACAGGGGTGGGTTGGGCTCTTATCGGACCATACCCATTGATGCTGACAGGTTAGATGGAGAATTCCAAAGTGTAACCTGCTAATGTTGGCATTTGCAAAGTAGCCTGAGCTCACAAAAATGGCTTCTGCGAGTTTCAGTCTTTGGGGAACACCCCAACTGATTCCTGCTTCTCTAGCAGATTTGTTAAGATTAGTAAGTGGGTTCCCTTCACCTGAGGTCCATGTGCTTTTCAACCTGGTGTTTTTTCCACTGGTTTTCAGGTTGAGTGAGCCTGTACATGAATCCTCCAAGAATAGGTTTTACATTCACTTCTGTTCTGTAGTTTTTTCTGATCATGTTCCCATTAGTTTTCAAAGCCATGGGTTTGGATCCCCATTAAATGAAAAATCTTAGAATAGAAGTATTAACATTCCAGTAGCCATATGGATATATTAATGGCTCTATTATAGTAAATTAAGATTTCCCAGAATTGTTTCTTTTTTTTTTTTTTTTTTTTTTTTGCCTTTTCTAGGGCCAATTCCCATGGCATGTGGAGGTTCCCAGGCTAGGAGTCTAATTGGAGCTGTAGACACTGGGCTACATCAGAGCCACAGCAACGTGGGACCTACACCACAGCTCACAGCCATGCCAGATCCTTAACCCACTGAGCAAGGCCAGGGATCGAACCCTCAACCTCTGGTTCCTAGTCAGATTCATTAACCACTGCGCCATGATGGGAACTCCCCAGAATTGTTTCTTACTACTTCTTTAGTCTGCTTCTCCAAAGCTCTCTTGCAAGAAACTCCCCCCACAGTTCTTTTAAGCTAGTTGCTGCCTCCCAAGATCTCTCCCTCCTGCCACACCACCATGATAGTAAACTCACTGCACATACCTGTCCTATAGACTATCCCATAGACTGCGTGAGAACTAAATGAAAGCTATTTGTGAAACCCCAGGTTCTTTGAAAAGTGATAGACAAATTAGTACACAATTATTATGATGATAAGATGGTCAGAAAATATCAATGGATCCATTAAATTTCAGTTTCTAACCTCTAAGAGATACTAACTCTCTTTTTGATTGAGTTCCTTCCATGAAATATTAGAAAATATATATGTGAATATTTATTTTGCATATCAGTACATCTCACTAGATATCTAGATTTTTGGTTAAGGGTGTTACTTAAGAGAAGACATGTAGACATTATATTCTACTTGAATGCTGACCTATTCCTGAGGAACTGTGGCTGGGCCAGTAGTATTCAAACATTTCTTTCCTTCTTTCTTTCTTCCTCTGTAATTATAAAACTTATTTCATAGGATTTTAAAAATTATATGGATAAAATTATCTTACATAATTAGCACTCAAAATGACTGCCAATGATCTATTGTTTTAAAATATATTTTAAAATGTATTTGAATATATTTGAAAATGTTCTTATGTATAAATATATGTAAATTTTATTTTACTATATTAAAATGGATGTTTGAAATATGTAATGTAAATATATTTAAGTTAAAATGTTAAAATGTTTAACGTGTGTTTAAATTTTTCTGTGTATTTCTAAAAGCAGTTTATAGAGTTCCTGCTGTGGCTCAGCAGTAACGAACCTTACTAGTATCCATGAAGATTCGGGTTTGATCCCTGGCTTTGCTCTGTGGGTTAAGGATTCGGCGTTGCTGTGAGCTGTGGTGTAGGTCTCAGATGGGGCTCGGGCTTGGATTCTGTATTGCTGTGGCTATGGTGTAGACTGACAGCTGCAGCTCTGATTCAACCCCTAGCCTGGACACCTCCATATGCTGCAGGTGTGGCCCCAAAAAAAGCCATTTTTTTTCTTAGATGACATGTAATACTTATAAAACATATTTATGTAAATTCCAAATACTAACCTCTGTAGCTCTTGGAGAAGTGGGACTGTGTCTGATATTCTTTTGCTCTTCCCTTAGTTTCCACCACTCTGAGAACTACTCAGAGTCATTGTTTCGCATGCAGAAACCTCTAAGTACACGTCTTCCATTATTTCTATATATTCTCCCCACCTTGCTACATTCTTCAGTGGCATAAACAGATTCTCTTTCCTCCCACAGTGGAAGGTAATATGCATATTGAGCAACTCGAGCACCCAAAGGCAAAAATTACTAATAAGTGTTGAAAACAAAGACAAGGCTTTATTTATTTATTGTAGTTGCTGTAGCTTTTTGGTGTGTGCGCGTGTGTTTGTGTGTGTCTTTTTTTTTCTTCCAGTAAGTTTGTCCTCTGTTCCATTTCTTCCATCAGTTCCCACCATTATGTTTCCAACCTATCTATTTCTAGGACTCTACCCCCAGCAATCTCCCACCGCCCTTCATTCATTTTCAGGTACAGTCGGGATATGCCGGTCAGGGGCTAGTGACAGGATGGTGTTATCTACTCTATTGCAGGGGCTAAGAACTGGGAAAGATTCTCCCCAGCTGAGGAATGCATGGGCCTGGAGTCTTAAAGACAGTTTGTGGTTGGTTGTTATGGCAAAAGAGAAGGGAATTAGCAAGAAGACTGAAGAGATTACCCAAAGCTCAGGTGCCTTTCTAAGACACCTGACCCTTTATTTAGTCACAGATTCAGCTAACAAGTGATGAGAAGATAAAAATGGATGGCACCAGTTCTGACCTCAAGGAGCTCACAGCTGATGGGAGCTTTGGGGGAATGGACAGCAGATTAAAATACAATGTTAACCAGTTACCTTGGCATGGAGGAATGAGTAAAGGCTTTAGAAGGGAAATGATCAGGCCAGTCAAGGGAGTGATAAGGAGAAACACGGCCCTGTGCTAACGGAAAGAGGCTGTCAACTGTAGGGAAACATAGGCAGTGGGGTGTTGTTTGGAGCCCATACTGTGATGCTTGCTCTTCTCTTGCTTTGCTGTCAACAGGTCAGATTGGTAAGTAGGATGACCAACCATCCCGGCTTCCAGCAAGGTGAGACTTGCAATGCTAAAATGGGGCAGTCTTAGCAAATCAGGAGGGTCGAGCACCCTATCTTTGTGTGGGTATCTGCCAGCTGAATCACGTGCCTCTTTTGTTTTTTTTTCCTTCTGAGTAACAGAAGAATATGTTAAAGATGGGATATGGGTTAGCATAGAGAACTCTACCCAGTGTTCTGTGATCATCTGTTTGGCAGGGAATCTGAAAGAGAATGGATGTGTGTATATGTATAACTGAATCACTTTATTGTACAGCAGAAATGATCACAACATTGGAAATCCACCATATATCAACAAAACTTTTAAAAATGAAACAAACAAAAAAGATGGGATAGGGAAAAGAGAGAAAGTGGGAGATGTGATTTTTGTAGCTTGGAAGAAGACATCCTCCACGAAGGATATGGTTATCCTCCGGAGTTCAGCTTCCCAGCTAAGGACAAAGGGAGGGACCAGGGAGAACAGTCTGTGCCTGCACTTGTGAGAATGAAGGACAGTGGGAGGTTGCTGGCGGTAGAGTCCTTGAGATACATAGTCTGGAGATAGAATGCTGGAGATGGACAGAAGAAATGGAACAGAGGACAAATGTACTGGATTTTCTTTTAAAATGTGTAGTTTCTGTCATCAGTTCACTAGCCACAATAGAGAAGGTTATGGAGTTACATTCATCAAGATCTAAATTTCCACCATTTTAGATATTTATCAATCACAATGAGGGTCATTGAAGAGGGTGTTAGATAATTTCCTCTAAAACATTAATCTATGCAAGTATCAGTATCTACTGCAAGCTTTTTATCAGGACTTAAAAACATACGACCTAGAAACAGTTCAAGATGCAGCATTTCATATACAGGACTGAATACATTTACTTTTTTTTTTGTCTTTAAAACAATTAGAACAGTGCTGTGCAATAGAAGTATAATGTGAGTCATGTGTCACTTACAGTGTTCTAGTAATTAAATTAAAAAGCGAAAAGAAGGCAATGAAATTAAACTTGAGACATTTTATCTAATGTAACCCATCCCAAAATATCATAATTTCAAAACATTATCAATATAATGAGATATTACATTCTTTTGCTCTGTACTAAGTCTTTGAAATTTGGTGTATATTTTTCACTTATAGCCTATATAAGTGAAATTTTTATCAGGAGTATTTTATCTGTATGTATATATCTTTTAAGAAAAGTAAATTCATATATCTAAGTTGTTACAAACATGCTTAGAAGTTTTCCAATGGCTGAATTGAGTGTTAATTTAAAAACTGAAATCAATTGAGTTAATGAAGATGAAATGAAAAAAACCTCTCCATTCCTCAGTCACACTAACCACATTTCAAGTGCTCACTAGCCACATATGGCTAATGGCTACTGTACTGGACAACAAAGAGGTAGAATATATTTAGGAAAAGAATTTAAAAGTGGGAAATTTTATTATTCTCCTTTGTCATGCTTTTTGTTTGTTTGTTTGTTTTTTCTGTTTATAGCTGTAAATTCCAAGACTCCATCTTTTTTGTAGGCATTAGTTCCATATACGTCCTGTAGATGGCAGCACTTTCTTCCTGAAACTGTATGGGGGAGGAGTTGCTAGGACTTGTCACTCAGATTCCCGCATTTTTCATAGAAAGAGTCAATTCTTTGGAAAAGTCTTTGGTGGCATAGGTTAGACTCTTTTCAGCTCTATTGTCATTCTGTATAGATGGCTGCTGATTATGAAAACAGTCTCTTAGCCTCTAATCTAGAAAATTGCTCGTTCCTCAACTGGAATAGGAAAGGAAACTCTAAGGTGAGAGGAGAAAGGGACGCAATTAAAGGACTTTTATCAAAAGGTTTTCATTTGCCCATGTCCACATTTTGGAAAATGGTGATTCTATGTGCCGCTTAACAACTTTTCAAAGCAGATGAGAGGTATTTTGTTTTATAGACTGTGGCGATGTTAATTTTTCTCTTTTTCTTTTCTTTTCTTTTTTTTTTTTGCAATTTCCAGTCAGCTTTATAACTGAATTTCTTGGAATGCATACAGAGTTTCACATTTCTTTTATATGTAAGACATCCACATCCATTATTAAAGAACTTAATAATAACATGTAGCTAAAGTTACATATATCTGTTTAAAGTTCATGGCTTTACATTTTCACTTTGTAAAACCGCTTCACGTTGGTGGTGGTAACAGAGGATGAGATAAAGACAAGCTACAACAAGAGGAGTTGGAGAGAATCAAGTTGGGTTTTAAAGACTGATACACATTTTGGTGCCGCTCATGAGAACCCTGTGGTACACACCGCAGCAAACTGTGGTTTGTTTTCTTGATTCTCTTTGAGTAGCATTTTAAAATCACAGTTTTGTTCCTGTAATTATCACTCAGTCTGTTTCCCAAATAGAATATCAAGGTGCTGTTTGAATTCTAATCATGACTTTGCTCATTTTAGTTTTATAGGTAGAATATTCATAGTGTAACTAATATAATAAGTCTAATATCTCTGCTTTTGACTCCAAATTTTATACTTTTCTTATTGTACTTTTTATTTTACGTAAAAAATTTTTAATAAAGTATAGTTGATTTAGTGTTCTGTCAATTTCTGCTGTATAGCATAGTGACCCAATCATACATATATGTATATACATTCTTTTTTTTCTGTAGTATCTTCCATAATGTTCTAACCCAAGATATTGGACATAGTTCCCTCTGTTGTTCAGTAGGATCCCATTGCTTATCCATTCTGAGTGTAATAGTTTGCATCTGCCAACCCCACACTTACGCTACTCTTTAATTCTTATCTTAACTTCTAACACATTCTGCGAAATGGTAGAGTAGAGGGGAAAGTTTGAGGCGAGAATGAGAGAACTTTATTTAGTGAAAGGTACAGTCGGAAGCTGTAGTGGATTCTTTTGGCTGTGTTTCCTTATGTTGCCTCCTTTAATTTGAGAAGCAATTTTTTATAGATAAGGAAACTAGACTTGAAGAACTATCATGCCTGTCATTTAGCAAATTTCTAGGTATAGCGCAGAAAGCCTGCTGAAATAGTTTCATTTCTTTTCTTTTGAGCAGAGAACACATATAAGGACTTAATGTATATGAAGACATCCGAGGAATTAAAACGTGGTGTCATTTATATAATTTCTTTCTTTCTCCCCCCCCCCCTTTTTTTAGGGCTACACCCATGGAAATGTGGAAATTCCCAGGCTAGGAGTCAAATTGGAGCTGTAGCCGCCAGTCTATGCCACAGCCACAACAACGTCAGATCCGAGCTATGTCTGTGACCTAAACCACAGCTCACCGCAACGCTGGATCCTTGACCCACAGAGTGAGGCCAGGGGTTGAACCTGCATCCTCATGGATGCTGGTCAGATTCGTTTCCACTGAGCCATGATGGGAAATCCCATTTATATAATTTCTTACACCATGTATTTCTGATTGTCATTAGACTATTCTATTTCTACTATTCTGTATGTTTCTTTTAAAGTTTTTTTGTTTTGTTTTGTTTTGATTTTCAAAATGTAATAATTACCCGAAGCTCCTAGGCTTCTTTTTCTTTCTCCTTCCTCTTCAATGATCACATCCAACCCCAAGTCTTCAGCTATTTTCCCATGCATATTAATTTCCAAATTTGTCACTTCATTTTTTCTATTAGTCAGAAGAGGGTAATGGCTGAACAAATAACATCATAAATCTCAGTGGCTTATTTCCCTCTCAGACACAAATTCTAATGCAAATATTCCCCACCTGCTTTCCTGGTGGCTCCCCACCAAGTCATGACTCAGGGTTCAGCTCCATCCAACATAACCTGCTTTATGTCTCAAAGCCCTTAGTATTCTGGTGATGCCCATGGACCTTCATTGAAAATAATATTTGTAAATGTGAAAAAAAAGACATATTGACTGATTTATAGCTAAAACTTAAAGTTAATTTCAAATTAGTGATAAATATATTTCAAGATACCTGCATCAAGTATAATGTGATGTGAAATATCTGTGACTTCTATTGGAGATAAAGCCACATTTTGCTAACACTATTGCAACTGTTGCCCACATTCATAAATGAAGGGAATGCTGAGTTCCAGTTAAAATTCATCAAAATAGATTTTCCCCGTCCAAGCTCACAGGACTCCCGGGATGGCCTAGATTTAAGTTTCTAATGGCTCCGCAATTACAAAAGACTTCTTGGAGTCCTTTACGAGATCTTATGCTGCAGTCAACTGACCAAGACCTTGTAGGATAACATGAGACATTTGGGGGCCAAACCAGGAAGGGGCACTTAACAGTCCCCTCGCAGTCATGGTGTAGGGGCTAGGATGAGTTGCATTGGCCCTCTGAGCAAGGGGGCTGTGTGTTTAGGAAGGAGGTGAGATGTGAAGAGCACAGAGCAGTAATTGCTTCAAGCAAGAATCATCAATGGATGTGAAAATGAGCCAGGAAAAATATGATGAGAACCTGGATTTTTTAAAGTTTTATTGAAGTATAGTTAATTTACAAGGCCATGATAATGAAACTGGATGTTGTTTATCATCTCAAAGTATTACCACTCAAGATGCTTTTTAATTGTGAAGGGAAAGTAGTAACTTGACAGAAAGGAAGAAATCTAGTCAGACACTACTTTCGCTGCGTGAGCAAAGGTGACGTCATCAGGAATAAGGCAAATTAATACTGTGCTTCCTGATAGGGTACATGAAGGAGGAACCACAGCCTTCCTAGGGTGTTCCTGCCCCAAATTCTTAACCTGAATTGAGTCAAAGGAAACACCAGGAAAAAAACAAAAAAAAAAACAAAAAAAAAAAACAAACCCAAGTTGAGAGACATTCTACAGAACAGCTGGCTGGAACTCTTCAAAATGGTCAAGGTTATGAGCTGTTCTAGATTAAAAGAGGCTAAAGAGATGTGTCAGCTAATGCCAGTGTGATTCTGCGTTGACTATTGAATTGGAAAGTGGGCATTAGTAAGATAATTGGCAACATATGAATAACGTTTATAGGTTAGATAATAGTTTTGTATCTATGTGAATTTACTGATTTTGATCAGAGTATTGTGGTTAAGTAAATAAAAACCTTTTTTGGGGAGGATATATGTACTCATATTGGCAACTTACTCTCAAATGTCTCAGGAAAAAGAATACATAGGTAGGTAAAATGTAGCTAGGTAGATGATGGTGGGTAAGTGAGAGAAGGTAAGTGTGATTCAACGTTGACTTACATCTGGGGAATCCAGATTAAAAATGTATGGGGATATTTTGTACTATTTTTGCAATCTTTCTTTTAAAATCTGAAATTATTTCAAAATAAAAATCGTTATGCCTGACTTTTATAAAACCAAGGAGGATGGTCCAAGACTTCCTGTGTCTTGGGGTTTCCCCTTCATCAAAGAACTTTAGGTAGGGACAAGTGGGTTGGTGACTGGTATTCTAGTTAACATCAGAGTAGAAGTCTAGGAATTTCTAGCCGTGTGGAAAGAACCCAGTTCTCCATATTTTGATCCATTTTCCCTGATAAGAGTAATTTGGTATGCTTTAAGGTAAGGAGACTGCCTAGTAATTTGTTCAAAACATGTCTTAAGGCGTTCGCATTGTGGCTTAGCAGGTTAAGGACCCAGTGCAGTTTCCATGAGGATGTGGGTTCAATCCTTGACCTCACTCAGTTGGTCAAGGATCTGGTGTTGCTTGCAGGCTGCGGTGTAGGTCATAGATGCAGCTTGGAGCTGGTATTACTTTGACTGTGGTGTAGGTCTCAGCTGCAGCTCTGATTCAACCCCTAGCCTGGAAACATCCATAAGCTGCTGGTGTGGCCATAAAAAAGGTCTTAAATATCAGGGAAAGCTTTCAGGCTCATTTCTCAGGTGCAATGCTGAAGACTGAGTTTTAGTGTAGGTTTTCTATTTTCTTAGATGTTGCTGTTTCTAGAAGAATTATAAAGGTGTAAATTTCTATTGATAATGAATTATTGGATTCTGTAGCCCTACTGGGGTTCCCTTTGATGAAACCAATTATGTTTCCAAGCTAAAATATGATCAGCTAGTTAGTAGCAACTTTTAAAAACTTTCCAGAAAATGGTTTGACCCCCAAATTATTTAAAATCTATTTGGAAGACTAGACCTTAAATAAATAAAAGAAGTTTATTGTAAACAGCACTATAGAAAAAAGAATTTAAATGAAGGCAAAATCCCACCATCTTAATCATGGTCTCTTTTATTTATTTATTTTTTTTGGTGGGGATGTGGATTCCACTCTGGTCTCTTCATATGAATTTGTGTTTTATTTTACAATATAAGACATATGGAGTTCTTGTCGTGGTGCAGCAGAAATGAATCCATCAGGAGGTGATTTTGATCTCTGGCCTTGCTCAGTGGGTGGGAGAGCCCGAGTTGCTGTGCTGTAGGCTGGCAGCCATAGCTCTGATTTGACCTCTAGCCTGGAAATTTCCATATGACTCAGGTGCAGCCCTACAAAGCAAAAGAAAAAAAAATAGAAGACGTGATTTGCATTGCTCATTGACTTACAATTGCATTTTAACTCCTTTTCAATATTTCCACATTATTTATAAAATAGGTTGTTATTACATCTTGCCCGAGAGTCTGCTATTGTTAGAATCTGAAAAATTTCCTCCAAAACTAAAAGAGCATTTTAAATCAATTATACTCCAATATAAAATTTTTAAAAATTTAAACATTTCCTTCAATTTAAAAGATAATAACTGTCCATCCCCAAAAGCATGTATATACTTTTTCCTTGTATTGAATTATTTTCCGAGGAGAAATTCCCAGGCGAAAGATCAGTATATCTAAGAATATACACAGGTAAATTAGATATAGGTGTGTGTGTGTGTGTGTGTGTGGTGTACACACGTGCCTGTGTGCGTTGCTATACTCCTACCATGTGTTATTTGCACAATGTCTTCACTAGTTTAGGGTTGTGTGCACACACCATATAAATGTACACATACTGTTTTTACCACTAGCTTTCCAGATTTGGAACTAGATCCAATTTTTGCCAAGCGTAATTATGGAAGGCGATACAGAATAGTTGAGTTTTGAAGCTAGACACTTTCGGGATCTGGTTCTGGTTCTTAGGGATTCCATGATCAAAGTCAAGTTGGTTAACTTCTCTGAGTTTCCTTTTCTAAAACGTGATTAATGTTATTTACGTCATAGAGTTTTTGTGGGTATCAAAGGCAATCGTTTATAAAGCACATAGACAGGAACCAGTTGAATAAATATTTAGTGAATAAGAAAAAGTGAATAATGTTCATTCTTTCAATATCTATCTTCTTCGCTACCCTTGCCAGGATAGTTCTCTCAGTATAAATACAAAGCACAATCAAGTGTATCTTTAAATGGGAAATCCTTCCCTTAGTAATGTTAAAGAATAATTAGTATTTTGAACATTCCTCCAAAAGCCTCTGTCAGTTCTTTTCTTAACAAACTATCTTTTATAAGGGAAATATCAGTAAGGATACATTCTAGCAGAATACCCATACTGGTTTTCACAATTAGAAAACGTATCTCACCTAAGAGGGATTCCAGATGAGCAGTGAACTCCACAGTTGGTTGAGTCTCTGGCTTAATAATGTCATCAAAGTCTCACTTTCTCTACAACCTCTGCTCTGCCATTTTCCATCGATTTGCTTCATCCCAACACTGGGCCATCACACCGTCCAAAAATTGATTCCACTCGCTTGTGGAATAATGTTTTCCTGCTTAAATCAATAAGGGGACAGAGGAAAAACTCTTCCTAAAAGCATGGAATGTCAGTTATTCCTTTCATCGTAAGTGGTGTATGCATCCCTGGACCAATGGATTGGTTTGGATTAGCTGGGATTTCTCTTTGAAGCTGAGGATGGTGGTGATGAGGGTGGTAGTGGGGATACACGATTTAAACTAGGATTCCAGGAAAGAAATAGATTTGGGGGTTGCACCAGCAGTTTCCACTGCAAGGAAAACCTAAGTTTTGGACACATTAATCACTTCTTGCCATGTTACATGGAGTTTATCAACTTGAAAATTTTGTCCAGAAAATTTAAAGCAATTTTCAATGCCAATTGATTTTTTTCAATGGCCCTTGATTTCATAGCTGGAAATAATTGTGATTCAAACCATTATCTTGATTATTGCTGATGCTTTGGATTTTGCATCACAATAGAACCATAAAATGAAGACACCGTGGAGCTGTGTATACATTCAGAAAAATATTTATTGAAATGTCACTGCATGCTATGCCTGGTGTTAACTGCTAGTGAAGCAATAGGCAACAAGTCAAGGTCTTTGATATTGCAAAGCTTATCATCTAGTAGACAAATAAGTCCCTGTTTTCAATGGCATTAGATAGGATTGTGTTGATTTCTTCTTAAGTTTATACTTGAGCACTTTAGTATAATTGTCATACAAACAGCATATTCCAACTCATTACAGGAAATAGAAGACAAGCCTACTTTTTCTGGACTAGAAATTTTGCTAAGAGGTAGTTGAATTTGGCTAATTGCCATCAGAAGGAATAGCTCAACATAAATTACCCAGATGTAAATGCTTGGTTTGGGGAGAATTTCCCCAGCATTTAAATGGACATTTCAAACAGCCTGATCCTACAGGCTAATTTATTTAGCAGCACTTCTCCTAATAATAGCCCCATCAATACGTAGTTCTTAATATACACTGTTGCATAGATAACATCTTCATTTCTCCTATGGATTGTCATGATGGCAGTTGAAATTGTGAATAATGGAATGACAGGGAGCACTTAGGGTCCATAATTGACAGGCTTGGTGACTGAATGAACAGTGAATTTCTAGTATAAGAGTAATTGAATGGGGTGGCATGTCGTCTTACAGAGGACACTCAAGGGAAAATAGATTGAGATAGACAGAGTATAGATTGTGTGTTCCATCTGGGACATACCAGGTTTGATGTTTGCCTTAGTTAGACCAGGTTGTCATAGCAAATTACCATAGACTGGGTGGCTTAAACGATGAATATTTGTTGGATGGTTCTGGAGGCCAGTAAGTTCAATATCAAGATTCTGGCAGATTTGGTTCTTGCTCAAGCCCTCTTCCTGGCTTGCTGATGGCCACCATCACTCTTTGTCCTCTTCCATGTGTGCTTCCTCTTCTTATAAGGGCACTGTTTACTTCATGAGGGCACCATCCTTCTGACTTCAGCTAACCCTAACTACTTTCCAAAGGCCCCACTTTCAAATATCATTCCATTGCCAGGTAGGACTTCAAAATATAAACTTTCAGGAAATACAACATTCAGTCCATAACAAGCTTCCTATAAAATGTCCATGTGAAAATGTCAAATCGGAAGTTGGCTATTTATGTCCACATTCCCATCAATCGGAGAAATTGAGTTTTTAAGCCTTCCCTAAACAATAGGAAAATAAGACCTTCATAAGATATGATGGCATGATGGTCCGTGGAAGACTTTTAAAGAAAAGCACTGAAGATGGATGGTAGAAGTCAGGTTACATCAGCCTGGATAAAACAGAAGCATACAGGGACAGGGCATGATAGGTGAGCTGAAAATTCTTTGCCTCAACAACCAACTTGGGTGATCTGTGGATCTAAATTATGTGGTGACATTCTAGTAGATCCAGGACAAGTCACATCAACATTATGTGCTCTTAATTTTTCATTTATGAGTTAGAAAACATTATACAATACTTGCTACATTTTTCCAGGAGCTGAACTGAGAGTGTTAGTGCAATTAAAATGGAAAACCTCTATTTTTCTTGGAAGAGATTTCATTATAAATATTTATTAAATTAGGGTAAAACAGTCTAGAAATATTTATTATGCAACATTAAAAGTATAATTAGCACTAACAAAGACAGGCATAATTTTGACTGTTTTATAACACTCCAGTTGTTAAGTATAATTGATATATACCTGTAATATAGAATTTAACTGTAATATTTAATATAACTGTAATTAAATATAATCAATAAATACAAGTGAAAACATTTTAATTTAAACTATCCAAAGAAGAATCCTAAAACTGACCAGTTCTTTCCAAGAGAGATTGGTGGTATATGTGATTAGGTTTATCTGCGCAAAGCAGAGAAGAATTAAACCAACACAGACTATCTCAGACAAAAGGTTTTGGTATAATTGATTAGTTATATATGTGATTTTGCTATTATAAATCAGATCAATTATATTTGTTCTCACAATTATTCTGTTATAATGGGAGGCAAAAAAAGAGTAAGAGAGATAAAGACTCTAGCAATCGCTCTGCACCTCAAATGAGACCTGAAGTTGATGAGCTTGCCTATTTCCGTTGTCTCTGAGCAAAAAGAGAAGAAAGTAAAAGTGTTCAGATCAGAGGGGGAAAAGTTTGAAGGGCAAAAAAAAAAAAAAAAAAAAAAAAGGTGGAAATACAAAGGAAGCACCTAAATCAGTTAGATATGCCTGATAGGCACCAGCAGCATGGATTATATGAGAATTTTCTATGGAAGTTTTGTAAATCACTGAGAAATAGTGTACAACTTATTTGCTTAAATTTTTCAGTTAATGTGTCTCCGAGCATTTTGCAGATAACGATCTTCACTCTCTACCTTATTATGGAGGCAGAGCTGTTTCTCTTTGTCCCTTTCTCCGTCTGTGATATACTTTTTATTGCTCAAGAGCTATAGAATCACGTCCGTGCCTATTGTTGTCTGCCTGATGGGAATTCACGTAATTGAAAGCGTTTATCCTCTCTTAGTAGAAAAATTGCACACTTGGAAGTAATGAAATCCCCCACCTTTGTCCACAGCACAGGAAATTCTGTTCACTCGGCTTTGTTCTAAAGTTTCCACTTTTCCCAGTATAACCTGTTGAAAATGGAGTCCTGCACAAGAAATAAAGCTGGAATATCTTGTGGCAGGCTAGCTGTCCACGTTCATATAGTTACACCTTTGGTTGCTATTTCACCACTGATCAAAAAATAAAATTGCATTCTTTCAAAAGAAATATGGAATGACATGAAGAGAAGAAAGTCCATCCTATATTGCAAAGTGGGGAAAAATGAGTTACAGTGCGAATGTCAAATAAACTCTATTTTCGAATAAGCCACTCTATATGTAACATTTAAGTATATATGTTTGGATGTTTGCTTAATTATAAAGCGTGATTACCTCTGAGGAGTGAGATTAGGAAAGTGAGGAGAGCATTTCACTTTTTACATTATCCTTTTTATTTTATACACTTCTGTATTGTTTGGATTTTTTAAAATGAGCAGCAACTGCTATTTTGTAGTTAAAACAAAAACAACTGACAAAAAAACTACAGGGAGTAAGAAATTACTTGGAAGGGAATATGTTTAAATAATTCATTTGTCAATACTGCCTGTGTATTATTTTCTCTTGATAAATCAAAACTCCCCTGCTTTTCTCAGGAGGTTGCTTTAAAAAGGAAGGGTAAATGTTTCTAATTAAATGAACCGCTTAACCTTCCCACCTCCAGCCTAAATTCCTCGTTTTGGCTTTGTTGGTAACAAATGCTCCGTGCAGATTTTTAAGGTACATCAAGACATGTGGGTGTTCAACAGGGCATAGTCCATGGGGAGCCATGCTTTTTAACAGCTGGTTTATCAAATTGGTGTAGGTATGGAGATTTGCAACAACAGGTAGTGAAGTACCAGTATGGTTGCCAACTATACGGGGCACTGTGACATACACCTAAATGTCATGGAAGGGTGGCCCATCTGCTTTATTCGATGATCTGAATCTCTCTGCACTTTCTTGATTCTACCACAAAGTGAGAAAGAGAAATCAGTTGCTATTAATGTCTGTAATAACTTTTGCATTAGATACAAAGTGTGGGTTGTATTTTGCGTGGCCACAGGTGTGTGCAAAACCCACAACCAAAGAGAAATGCTGACTCTGATTTCCCTTTTCGGTTTTAACTCTCAAAGGCAGGGTTTACCAAACAGACCTTGTCCGCTTTTCGCAGCATTTATGGTAGAGACCCTCTTTTTGGGAACGTGGAGAGCACTGAAGCCAGAGAGACAAAAGGTCTCCGAGAGATGATTGCTCCGTGATAACCTCCCGGCGGGCAAACAATTCAAAACAGTTCTGCCAACTCGAAAATCTAGATTTGCAAATCAATGATTGCAAACTTTGTACTCTTGTTGGGTGGAGCATCTCAATGTCCAGTGATGTTTCAACCATCCAGTTTGTGGTATTTTGTTATAGCGGTCCCGGCCAACGGATACATTCTCTCCTCCGTGATACTGCTCATTCTCTGCAACAATCCTTAGTCATTCTTCTATAGAAGCAGAAAGTCTAATTACCTTTGCTGGAGTGTATGCCTAAGGCTGAGGCTGGTGGCAACTCCGTGACTCAGGAAAGCTAGGGGTGTTTCCTTGCCCCATAGGTCTTTGCATGAGGAGGAATTGAGACATTTTCACATTTTCACTCATTTAGGGGGGAGATCCGGCTTGTTGTAAAGTCAAGATCAGAGTTTTCAGACAGAGTCTAATTATCTTTCTAAAAAACTAACTTCTCATTTTCTCGGTTGGCAAGTGATTAGGCTGTGGAGTCTCTAGTTGGAAAATTGATCCCTGGGTCAAGTTCAAAGGATGAGTTGCTTTTTTTTTGGCTTTTATCAGTATCCTTATGGTGTCAGGTGGTTTTCAACTAAACAAACATGCGAGTAACGTCTTTGGTTGAGAGAAAGCTCTTCTAAAATAAGAGAGAGGAACACATTGGACACACAATGCTGTGCACAGAATAGGTGCCCAATAGCTATTTGTGGAGTTGGACTAGGTGAATTCAGCAGGGCTGTTATGAGCAACATTGTCATTAGAGAGTTAGAGAAGGTTTCTGGAAGGGTTTGGTCAGTTTTGGTTCATGTTGCAATGGCATTGGACTGAAACCATGTCTCTCGCTGGTCAAATTTATTAGCAACCAGGGATAGAGAATGTCCCTCACTTGCTCTTGGTGTTTTACTTCCATAAGCTTCTTTTGGTCATGCCGGAGGGTGCCATCTTGGAAAGTAAAGCATCTCATTGGAAACGGTGATGCTGGAGTTGCAGGGGTGGTGAGAACAAAGGGCTGCTCTGTGATAATGAGTAACTTTGATATTCTGTTTGAAGTTAAGTTGTGTTGTTTGAACTTTCCTGCCTCTGAACAAGGCATCGTATGCCAAGAATGGGTAACAGTTTCTGGATCACTGGGGACCAATTAGTCATGGATGGGTAGCAGTGGCACTGCTATTTGGTCTTCCTTCAGAATCTAAAACCACGTGCTGCTGGTAATGGACTCTCAGCTTAGTGTTTGCCCAGTGTTAGGACAGCCAGGTTGTCATTGCTTTTTACCCCCAGTGTCCATTCGGAGAAGTCTGTGATGATCGCAGAGGTTAGAGGTGATCGGTTGGGTCAGTCTACGTTTAGGAGAAACGTCCTCCATCCATGGTGTTGAACATTTTCAGGTGAAACTGAGGGAAGCCAATATCCTTCCAGACATTGATTGGTATATTAACAGAATTAGCTGCTTAGGTGAGTAGAAAAACACCTGGGACTCAGTGAAGTCACTGGTAACCATTAAATAACTATACATTTACTCAAATTGCTTTTTTCTTGGTTTGTCCCTGATTTCATTTTAAGTGACTCTTCATCTTCCTGCAATGGAATGATAGAGTTAGGGTGGATCTTGAGTCAACCTCTAGTCCAGTGTATCCCTTTGATTTCAGAAAAGGTCAAACTTCAAAATGTTATCTGCATGACTACTCTCTAGGCATCCAATTCTGTCACTGGCCAAGGCTTGCAATGTTAGGAGAGGTAAAATGAAAAGTCAGGACAAAAGTAGACATTCAAAGGAGCACAGTCTCTCCTATGGAGCAGACATACCCAAAACAATAAAACTGCTCATCAATGGAGATAAATGCTAACAAGTTAAAATAGTCCTGGGGGTTATAGCTTAGGGTGTTGGACATGGGAGAAAAAAAATTTCCTGTAAGAGATAGGTGTTCAAGACCTACTCATTCTAGATCTCAGCATCAGTACTTGGAGCAGGCCAGGAGAAGTCAGGTCTAGACATCTGGTCTCCCCAGAAGGTGTGCTAAATTTTTATGGTTTGGATAGGAAGAGTGTGGTCAGGAAGTCAGTTTCTTTAAGAACGGACATGTAAGGTCCTTAAATCCCAGAAGGCAGGCCAAGTGAAGAGGGTAAAGGATGGATAGGCAATTTTAGTTGCAAGTAGAGAGGTTTAGGTCTTTGGAGACGGAGAAGAACAGGTGATGCACGTTCAAGGCAAGAAGCTGGGTCAAGGTGGATTTGGCAGCAGGAATCAGTCACGTTGTGAGTTGGATGCCTGAAGAACATAGAGGGGGAATGGAGAATACATAATAGAGGCCAGCACGAGCAGGCACAAACCACAGTATTGAAATATCAGGATAAGGAGGCCCAGAAATTCAGTTCAGGGTGGAAGGATTGGTGGGGCAATACTGATGGTTACTGCAGCAATTTTACGATGAGACATGCCAAGCAGAGGCTGTCTGTTCTCCGTCCTTGGTATGAACAGACTGGCAGGGCTGTTTGGCAGCTAAAGCAAACCATAGAGCTGTGGGTGCTGGTGGCTATTAATTGCAGGAGGAACAGCGACGCGTTCTCACTTACACAGATGAAGGAAAAAATGCTTGTGTTCAGAAGACTGGCCACAGAGTGGTCTTGGTTGGAGAAGGGATTTTGTACAGGGAGAAACAAGAAGTTGGGTTGAAGGGCTGGCCTAGCAGGTAGGTATTTGGGTTTTAGGTGAGAGGCAAAACAGGTCCAAAATGGTTTTTGGAGGATGAGAGTGGCATCTGAGAAAGGTTAATTCAGGCTTGTGGGGAAGCTAACTTTGAGTCTGAAAAGCCAGAGGAGGGCTTGTCCAGCTCTGAGGTTTGAGAGTTTGTTTTTTCTTTTATCTCAAATGAGGGCATTGGTGAGGATGGTGGCTGTGGAAACTGTGAAGAAGCGGTGAAACTAGCAATTAGGTATTTCACTGGACACAAATGCTGCATATTGATGATGTAACGAGCAAGGGGTTGTGGTTAGAATGGTGTTCATATAAGAATGGGTGTGGAAGGACCAGGAATCCCTCTGGTAAACAGAGGCCAGAATGATTAACTCAGAGGAAATGGGTGACATTTCTCTAAATACATAGCAGGTTTTGCAAAACCTGGAAATCCACCTCTTGGCATCCAAATCTTCAAGGCAGAGTTTGTTGCTGGACTAATTTTTAAAAGCAGTTTTCACTTCCCTCCAAAAATCACAGCCAGCCATTGTTCCTGAATTGTACCCTTTTTGTCACTCAAGTCCCCATTTTTTCGTTTTGAGCACAGTGTAGAGTGTAGAAAAGCAAATACAACCCTGGCACCTGTACATTGCTGAGAAAAGCCTGGTCACTTTCTTTTCTTTTCTTTGTCTGTCTGTCTGTCTGTCTGCCTGTCTTTCTGTTTTGGCAGTTCTCATTCCTTCCTTTTCCTCATGTGTTTCATGGTTTATAAAACCCAGTGCTTCTCAACTGGCAGTGCGTTAGAATGACTCTGATTCTAAAAACAATACACAGGGCTAACTCCCCCACGATTCTGATCTCATTGGTGTGGGGTGGGACCTAGGCAGGAAAATTCTTTAACCGTTCTTCTCATGCTTCTAAGGTGTAGCCAGGATTGAAAGCCACCGGACTTTCAAGTTTTCTCCGTTCTTCCGAAATGGGGAAGCTCAGACATGGGCAGAATTCGGGTGAACGTTAGGCTTATTTGATGTCATTGGTTATCAATGCTCAGTCCACTTCAACTGCCCCAGGAGAGCATTTAGTATCAAAATCGTGGGACAAAACTACTGACCCATGGTCAGCTTTTAACCCTTTACAGACCTGAAAGTGTTTTTGCTTCTTTTCCATGTAATCATAGTACAGTAGACATTTCCAGCTAGATATTGTCTCACTTTTTAATGTGATTTTTCTTTTTCTTTTTTTCTTTTTAGGGCTGCACCTTTGGCATATAGAAGTTCCCAGGCTAGGGGTCGAATACAAACTGCAGCTGCTAGCCTACACCACAGTCACAACAATACCAGATCTGAGCACCCCTGTGACCTATGCTGCAGCTTGTAGCAGCACTGGATCCTTAACCCAGTGAGCGGGGCTGGGGTTTGAACTCACATCCTCATGGATACTAGTCGGATTCATAACCTGTTGAGCCACAATGGGAACTTCTTACATGATTTTTAATCAAAATCTAATAGAGAGTTCTTAAATACAAGTGGGTCATATATATTCAGATTTATTTTATTTTATTTTATTTTGTTTTTTTGGTGGTACTCACGGCATGCAGAAGTTCTTGGGGCCAGGGATTGAACCTGTGCCACAGCAGTGACCAGAGCTGCTGCAGTGACAGCACTGGATCCTTAACCCATTGAGCCACCAGGGAACTCCCATATTCAGATTTTGGTCCCAATTTTTGTAGGATGCAAAGGTCTAGCAAAACTAAATCTTATTATTTTTATTGCTCTTAAAGCTATACATTTTTTCCCCAAACTTCCTGTGAAGTAGAATTTTATGTATGGAAGAATCCTTGAAGATTATTTTAATATAACCTCTTAATTTTATAATGAAGAAACTGAGACCCCAAGAGATGAAATGATTTCTCCGTGGGCATGCAGCTGTTTAAGGACAGAGAAGCTGAGACTATGACTTTGATGTGCCAATCCCCAATCCAAAATATTCTTTCTCTTTTTACTCCTACACTCTCCCCTGTTTCTATTCTTTTTTTTTTAAGTTTTCATCTGTTTCAACACATATTTGCTAATTGATACACACCCAAATTGTGTACAACAGGTCAGAATGACTTTAAGTTTTTATTTAGTGGAGCAGAATAAAATATTTTTCCAATAAACAGTGACAAATATTTGTTTAAAAAGTACTGTACAAGAGATACATTTTCAGGACAGAATTTAATTTTCCAAATTAAATTTTTAGTGGAAACAGCAGAGCTCTTAAGAGTAGCTGATATAACTGATTTTTATTCTTACTCTGCTTTTTTTATAAAAGTCTGAAGCAGAAGTGGGTAGTACTGAAGAAATAATAACAACTAAAATTCTAAAAGATACATAAATATAGGCAAACCGTAATATGCTATAAAATTATGTTAGATGCTATAATAGTAACTGTAATATGCTATAGAAATGTTTATTATAGTCCTATGAATCATAGAAGTATGAAGAATTAAAAAATGGATTATTGAATTCAAACCCTTTGTTTTAAAAACAAGGACTTCAAAATCTGCTGGACTACAGGTCAACCAAGAACCTGTTGAAATTGGAACTTAAATCTGATTCTCCATCCTTCTTGTTTGGGATATTTAAAATATGAATGAAATATTTATCTGTTGTTGTTTAGTTTTTATTTAGAAAAGCAATGTATAGTCATATAGAAATATGAATATAGAAAATACTAAATATTATAAAGAGGTATGTATCCTGTATATTTTTATAGTTTGCTTTCTTCACTTTACATAAGACAGCAAGTTTTCTTTTAAACAAAGTATTTTTAAGACTAGTATAACTCGGGAGTTCCCATCGTGGTGCAGCAGAAACGAATCCGATTAGTAACCATGAGGTTGCGGGTTCGATCCCTGGCCTCGCTCAGTGGGTTAAGGATCCGGTGTTGCCGTGAGCTGTGGTATAGGTAGCAGACATGGCTTCGATCTGGCATTGCTGTGGCTCTGGTGTAGGCTGGTGGCTATAGCTCCCATTAGACCCCTAGACTGGGAACCTCCATATGCCATAGGTGTGGCCCTAAAAAGAAACAAAAAAAAGAATAGTATAATCAAAAAGATACATGCACCCGCATGTCCATTGCAGCACTATTCACAATAGCCAAGACATGAAATAACCTAAATGTCCATCGACAGATGATTGGATTAAGAAGATGTGGTGTATATACACAATGGAATACTATTCAGCCATAAAAAGAACAAAATAATGCCATTTGCAGCAACATGGATGGAACTAGAGACTCTCATACTAAGTTATGTAAGTCAGAAAGAGAAAGACGAATACTATATGATGTCACATATCTGGAGTCTAATATATGGCAGAAATGAACCTTTCCACAGAAAAGAAAATCATGGACATGGAGAACAGACTTGTGGTTGCCAAGAGGGAGGGGGAGAGAGTGGGAGGGACTGGGAATTTGGGGTTAACAGATGCAGACTATTGCCTTTGGAATGGAGAAGCAATGGGATCCTGCTGTGTAGCACTGGGAACTATGTCTGGTCACTTATGATGGAGCATGATAATGTGAGAAAAAGAATGTATACATGCTAAAACAAGGAATAGTATAATTCAATTTATAATTGAATTTATTTAGGGATAATTATTTATTCAGCCATTTCCTCATTAACAGAGTTGTTGTTGTTGTTGGTTTTTCTTTTGCTTTTTTTCTTTAGGGCCACACCCAGGGCATATGGAAGTTCCCAGGCTAGGGGTCGAATCAGAGCTGCAGCTGCCCAGCCTATACCAAAGCCACAGCAACGTGAGATCTGAGCCATGTCTGCAACCTAAACCCCAGCTCACGGCAAAGCTAGATCCCCAACCCACTAAGCGAGGCCAGGGGTTAAACCTGAATCCTTATGGATACTAGTCGGATTCATTTCTGCTGCACCACAATGGGAACTCCTATTAGATTTTTTTTTTTTAAGTTTACTTCCAAGTTTTTATAAGTCATATGTCAATAAATAGCTCTGTATGTTATCTTAGTGTGTATCTTAGATTAGTTCCTTAAGATAAATAATTTGTAAAGTATAAATATGTGTAAGACTCTTGGGAAATACTTCCAGATTTCCCTTCAGAAATAGGTATACAAATTTAGAAGTGTGTGGAGTTGCCCATTTCATCACTCTTTCTGGCTGCCTTCTATAAGCGAGGCCACCCTGGTGTCATGACTGTTCTCCAGAAATCTAATAATTTAAACACCAAGAGGTGTGTGTGTGAGCAATTAAGTCATGACCAAATGCGATAAAACATTAAAAGTAAATACAAACCAGCTGAATATTAATTACACCTCTAATTTCCCCCACCCTGTCCATGTCCTTCCTAATATCCTATGTCCACTGGCTGAAATTTGAAATGAAATTTCGTCTACTTTTGTATGACCCTTGGGATTTCTCAGCTAGCGGTCTTAACAAGCCATGTAACCAACCACTTCAACAAATGTGAGTTTTATTGTAGTGCAGACTGGCTATGGCTCCAGCACCACGGCCTACATAAGTCATCCTGGGTCCCCAAGGCCACCACAATGACTTGCACTGGGCTGAAGGGCAAGTGGTGGTGGACATCCAGCCCTGATCTGCTCCCCACACCTAACCACCTTTGCCCAAGGCTGCATGTGCCTGGAAGCAGGAGCACAGGCAGAGGCAGGGAGTCGCTGGTGCGCACTGCTCCCTCTCCTGGGGGAGATGCTGGCTATTTTGTACGCTGGAACTGGAGCCAAGTTGCCAGGAACTTGTTGCCAGGAGCCAAGTTCTTAAGAGTCACTGGTCTGGGCAGGGTGGGTCAGGTGGAAGAAATCCTCTTGGGGCTGCAGGAACCTCAAAAGTCCTAAGGGTAGACAAAAACCAAAATGGGTGGATTCCAGAATAGTCTAACAGAAAGAGGTGTTAGCAATTCTGTATATGTCTATTTAGAAAGTAATTTCATAGCTCATATTTCACTTTTTATAGAAGATATACATGACTGTGTATATTTAAATAAACTCTTTTAGAGCAGCGTTAGATTTACAGAAAATTTTGAAAATAGTGGAGCTTTCGCTATACCCAACACCCAGTTTTCCTTATTAGTAAGATCTTACAATGACCACTAATTATGATCTATTTATTACAATTTTGATATTGTAATATTGATATGTTATTACTGATAATGATGTGCTCTTATTAACCAAGGTCCATATTTTATAATTTTCTTAGTTTTTACCTACTATACTTTCTCCATTCCTGTATCTAGAATGCCGTATTACATTTTATTGTTATGTCTTGGCTGTGACAGTTTCTCAGACTTTGTTTTTGATAACCTTGACAGTTTTGGGGCTTTCTGATCAGGTACTTTGTAAGAATGTTCCTCAGTTGGGATTTGTCTGATGTTTTTCGAATGCTTCGAACAAGATTATGGGTTTTGGAGGGAGGAAGATCCCGGAGGCGATCACAGGTATAGACACTCAACACGATTTATGACTTGATGTTGACCTTGACCATCAGACTGAGGTAATGTCTGTCAGGTTTTTTTCACTCTGAAGTTACCCCCTTTCCATGCTGTGTTCTTGGGAAGAAACACAGTCTTAGAGAGTAGGAAGTTATACGTCCATTCCTTGAGGGTAGAGTATGTACATAAATTACTTAGAATTCTTCTGCATGGAGATTTGTCCATTCTCCCCTATTTATTTATTTTTACCTTTACTTTTTGTCTTTTTTTTTTTTTTTTTTTAATCTTTTTGTTGTTGTTGTTGTTGTTGCTATTTCTTGGGCTGCTCCCGCGGCATATGGAGGTTCCCAGGCTAGGGGTCGAATCGGAGCTGTAGCCACCGGCCTACGCCAGAGCCACAGCAACGCGGGATCCGAGCCGCGTCTGCAACCTACACCACAGCTCACGGCAACGCCGGATCGTTAACCCACTGAGCAAGGGCAGGGACCGAACCCGCAACCTCATGGTTCCTAGTCGGATTCGTTAACCACTGCGCCACGACGGGAACTCCTACCTTTACTTTTAATTACAGTATAGTTGATTTACAGTGTTGTGCCAGTTTCTGTTGTACTGCAAAGTGACCCAGTCATGCATATATATACATTCTTTTTCTTGTATGATCTTCCGTCATGGTCTCTCCCAAGAGACTGGGTATAGTTCCGATCATGCACATATATGTACATTCTTTTTCTTATATAATCTCCTATCATGGTCTATCCCAAGAGACTGGATATAGTTCCCTGTGCTATACAGCAGGACCTCATTGCTTATCCATTCTAAATGTAATAGTTTATATCTACCAACCCCAAACTCCCCGTCCATCTCACTCTCCACCCTCCCCCTTGGCAACCACAGGTTTGTTCTCTATGTCTGTGAGTCTGTTTCTGTTCTGTAAATAGGTTCATTTGTGCCATATTTTAGATTCCACATATAAGTGATATCATATGGTATTTGTCTTTCTCTGATTTACTTCACTTTGTATGAGAATCTCTAGTTGCATCCATGTTGCTGCAAATAGCAGTACTTCATTCTTTTTATGGCTGAGTAGCATTCTATTGTGTATCTGTATCACATTTTCTTAATCCATTCATCTGTTGATGGATATTTAGTATGTTTCCATGTCTTGGCTATTGTGAATAGTGCTGCTATGAACATACAGGTGCATGTATCTTTTTGAATTGTAGTTTTGTCTGGATATATGCCTGGGAGTGGGACTGCTGGATCATGTGGTAATTCTATATTTAGTTTTCTGAAGAATTTCCATACTGTTTTCCATAGTGGTTGTGCCAATCCTATATTTAATTAATTAATTAATTAATTCATTCATTCATTCAATCACGTATGTCAGTATATATTCATGAATCTTTATTTTTTTTTTTTACTTTGGGTTAGAATAAAAGACTATCGAATTTGTTACTCAAATTGTTCCAGCTTTGGAGGAATATATATTTTTAAATATTAAGAACTTTTAACTAAGTTAACTTCACTAATAGGAGAAAATACTTCTTTATCCTTAGCAGGTCTTTTTATACCATTCTTCTGTCAAATAAAATTTTGATTGCTTGTTCTGTAAAAAATTAGTGTTTGTTTTCTAATGTGCTAAGGTCAGAGAGCAGGTGATGAGTCTGTAAGTTTGGGGTAGGCAGCATGTGACTCAGTGTGATAAAAAATACCTTTCCCAGGCCCCTATCCAAATCTCTCTGGTGGCCCTCCTAGGATAAAGATAAAACTCTCAACATAGTTATTCTTGGGCTACCTGGTGTAGACACTGAGGCCAGTGTCACTTCCCTCGCTGGGTCCCAGTTGCTAGGAATTTTTAAAAGTCCCTTTAACATATTATCCTTTCCACCAGAAAGCTTTGACATACACTAGTTTCTCTTTCTGAAAAGTTCCTCCATGTGTGCTTTGTTCAGATTTTCAGTCATGTCTATCAGTTGGCTCACCCAATTGTGGTGGCTGGAAAATATGAAATTTATGGGGCAGGCCAGCAAACTGGAAATTCAGGCATGAGTCAAAGTTTCTGTCTTCAGGTAGAATTTCTTCTCCAGGAAACCTCAGTTTTGCTCTTATAATCTTCAACTGATTGGGTAAGACCCACCCACATTATGGAAGGCAGTTGTAAGTCAACTGACTAGAGGTTAACCATAGCTACAGAACACCTTCACAGAAACACTTGGATGAGTGTTAAGAGTCAATAACTGGGTACTACAGCCTAGCCAAGTTGACATGTAAAACCAGCCATTACGGTGATAGAGACAGAAAAGCGCTATGAGTAGGAAAGCACCCTAATGATAGTTCAGTGAGAGACTGGAATAGAGGAGGAGAGTGGAGGATGTGCTTTTATTGGAAAAGTGATGGGGAGGTGACCACATGAGAAGTGGGAGCTGATATATGAAAAAGTAAGAAAGGAAGGAACCAGTTATGTCAAGAATTTGTATTTGTGCAAACTCCCAGGTGATATTGATGTGGTAACTTTGGAGGCTATACTTTGAAAATCATGGGGTTTAAGGGCACATTTTTTATATCATGCAATTAATCCTGAGACGACCCATTAACATCTTGGAGTGATCATTTTCCCTCAAAATGCCTTCCTTCCATGCACTGAGAGGCTGAGAATTTTGTCAAGAGGGTAAAACCTCAAGAGGGAAGCTTTGATAGATCTAGGACAAAGTGAAGATAAAGAGCTGCTGCAGGTAAGGACTGGGCTTTCTTGGAAGTGACACAAAACACAGACTCTATCCATGTTCAATGAATTATGAAACTGTGATTCTAGGTTCTCGCTCTGGGCAAGCCACATAAACCACCTCAGATTGACCTCAGTTCCAATCTGTACAAAGAAGAGGTTACCATGGGTAAGCAGGTCTGAAATGCACTGTGTTGACATAGTGTGTAATGAGATTTGTTGGGAGGTATGATTCAAGTACTTTATTTTCAAATGGCATATACATATTTTGTGCAAAGAAAGGGTTACGCCTAGAGTTCCCTTGTGGCTCAGCAGGTTAAGGATCCAGCATGTCACTGCTGAGGCTCTGGTTACAGCTGTGGTGTGAGTTCAATCTCTGGCCCCAGAACTCTTTCTCTTTTTTTGGGAGTGGCCAAAAAAAGAGGAAGAGTTACTTCCATATTAATGTTTGTTTATTTATTTATTTATTTATTTATTTATTTATTTATTTATGTATTTATTTTAGGGCTGCACCTGCAGCATATGGAAATTCCCAGGGTAGGGGTCAACTTGGAGCTGTAGCTGCTGGCCTACACCACAGCCACAGCAATGCCAGATCTGAGCCACATCTGTGACCTACACCACAGCTCACCCCAACCCCAGATCCCTAACCCACTGAGTGAGGCCAAGGATCGAACCCACAACCTCATGGATACTCTCATGTTCTTAACCTCCGAGCCACAACAGAAACTCCTTAATGTCCTTTTAACTCTCAAGTTTTCTTACATAGGAGGAAAATCTTGGTGCAGCAGGGATTGCAGAGAACCTCATGTTGGACAGAGACACATTCAAACTTTTGGGAGCCTCGCCCTTCCTGTGAGCGGGCCGGGGTGGAAGATTATGCCCTGTTAGGCTAGAGGATCTCTAAGATCCTGTCCAGCATCCTGGCTTGTCTTCGCAGCATGCTTATAATACCCCTGACGTTGACAGAATTTTTTTTTTTTTTTTTTTGGTTTTTTTACGGCCGAACCCACGGCATATGGAAGTTCTCAGGCTAAGGGTTGAATCAGGGCTGCAGCTGCCGGCCTACGCACAGCCCCAGCAACTGGGGATCCGAGCTGCTTCTGCGACCTACACCACATCTCATGCAACACCGGATCCCTTAACCCACAGATGGAATCCATGTCCTCATGGTTCCCAGACGGGTTCTTTACCACTGAGCCATGATGGGAACTCCTGACTTTGACAGAATTTTATCAATAAAGTCAGAAGCTTGGTCCAGAACACAGAGAGAATTGGCTGGGAGCAGTCTGGTTCCTGAGAGAATTTTCCTGATTCTACTGGGGCCGGGACCAACCTCCAAAGTAGGATGTTTTTTGCAAGCCCCATGCACCCAACTCTTCCATCCACCCTTCAGCAAGAGGCTGTCCTTGACAGGGTGCCATGTGAGCTGCAGGGCAGGGAGCTGCGCTGGAGGGCGGCGTCCCCAAGAGCTGGCGACCTGGCGGGATCTGGTGTCCTTTTAGCTGAATACACCCTTTCTTCATTTCATCCTCGTTGGACTTGATTTAGAGAGTAGTTAATGAAAGAACCAGCCAATTTTCTCCCAATTTTGTGTTTTTAAACAACAGCAACAACAAACAACCATTTGTATACACAAACGTTGCTGAAGGGGACATTTGGCTTTTTACAAGGGATAAACCTCTTTATTCAGGGGTATAAACTGAAACTCAGAGTGCCTTTTGTTGACTTGCTTTAAAAATCTGTAATTTAACATATGAACAATTATTAAGACATTTTAGTAGGTATCAAGTGTGTCCTTAAAAAGAAGTAGCAGATACGTTGACTTTCCTGGCCTAGCAAATTTCACTCCAATCAGTCTCAACTATTGGTTATGGGATCCACTTTTTAAATCTATTAAAGCAGTGGAAGGAGGGGTGCATGAGAAGCTTGAATTCCTTACAAGAAAATAAATGTGGCCATTTTGCTGAATAGCAAGTGTCATGGAATAGAAAGAGAGTATTCAGTAGGTCTTTAACTTTGTCCTGCAGGGTCACTTGTTTTCCTGGATGAAATGTAAAGCAAATCTGAAGACTTTTTCTAACTTTTGAGTAATAAAGGACTTCTACTCACTAATTAATACAACCAGTCCAATAGAAATATCAAACCATGTGAATTTTGTTTACTGGGGTATCTATGCCTTTTTCCCAGTTCAGGCCTTGAACAAGCTTGCTTTTACCTGCAGCGGGACAGAGAGCAAATGGTCTCTTTTTCCTTTCCTCACATGTGTAGATCTCCGTGCGTCTGGCCAGTTGAATTTCTGGTGCCTACAGGATTGAATTGGGTGGGTTAGGAGCAGAGGAAAGGGGCAAGAAATACTGTGGTGAGCTGGTGTCATGATTTCTGGATCTGTCAGGTGTTAGGTGCTCGCGCATGGCTCTTCTGATGCACTCCCTGGACCCCTGCCCTGGGGTCCTCTCACCTGTCGCTTCTTCCCTGCAAGTCAGATGGCATCCTCTGACCAGGTTCAGATGGTTCTTCCTCAGCCTTGGGCATCAGCAATGCTTTTGTTACTGAAGTTCTCCATCCACTTTAGGCAGTTCTCTTGGGCTGGGTCCAAACTGAGCCTGCATTTGTTCTCCCTTGCACGTGGCCCATATTAGCTCCATCCTTTGCCTCCACAAACTTGAGGGCACAGCCCAATTCCAATATAGCCATCTTCTCTTTCTTGCTCACAGTGTGGTGAGCCAAGTTCTTTGGAACTTAAGATTTTCAGGTAGATCAGACACATGAAGCCACCGTGTCTGCCAGTTCTCAGCACACTCTCATTGAATTTTCTGAAAGTGTGTTGATGCTGCTGTTCTTGGGCTTGGGATGTGGGTGAACATGTTCTGTTTCTCTCCCCCGCCGCCCCGAGGTGGAGGGGGATGCATAACACACAGCTGTCACCAAAAATCCTCCAATTCCCCGACTCCTGATCCTTTTAGACTCTTGATGTGTGTCAAGGAAGAGTAAAATCTCTCTTATCTTCCCCCCCCCCCCCGCCCCCAACCACTGCTTGGTGACTTCAACTCTTTGGAATTGTGCCATCTGATATTTAGGGCCCTTAGCCCAACATTGGAACCAAACAGCTCTATTTTAGTATTTTATTGACACATGCACACATTTGACCAAAGAAACCATGGTTCAGCTTTTTCTAACCTATTGACCATCCAAATCACTGGATTCAGTTACTAAAAAGATTGAACTAATGAGGCCAATCTTTCTACCACCAGGAGTCTCCATCGTGGCATCCTGAATTGATTCCTGAACTTAGTCACCACCTTCAAGGAATTTCTAACGTTGTTTGGCAAATTGGTCTTATAATTGAAGTTTCTGGACATGAATAAAAGACTGTAGAGAGCTGGATAACATGAGATCTCCCCAAAGTACCATTAATAACAAATGCTGTTAATGATCACAGGATTTATGGTGAGTGAACAGAACAGTTGCTTTTGGTCATGCTGCTGTGTGTCTGGTATCGGGGGGCCCTCAGAGTCATTCCATTCATACCTCTTGAATTTGTCAGCTGTGTGGTGGTGGATCTATTTGGCTTCTTTTGTAAAAATGAACAATTAATCATAAATACAAACCCTCTTTTTTTTTCCATTCAAAATACATCGAAAGTCACAAGGATTGTTTTCCCATCTCTTATTGGGACTCACCTTCTCCAAATTCAGTGGTTTTAAGTATTGGTAGGACAGACATGACAAGAATAAAAGATAAGGTTAAAAAAATTAGTGTTTCAACATTACTGATGATTCTCTTACTAAAGAGATTCCAAATTAGACTGGAGATATGTTTGCCATTTGAGTCCCAAGCATTTCAGGTGTATATCAAGGCAACTTAATACTTGATATTTGACCGTGCTTCAAAAATATTTCTTTTTATTTTTGTGAAAGCTGCAGCCATTTTTCTGACATGACAGCCACGACTTTGTCAACCATCTACCACTTATTTACCGGTTTAAAATCTAATGACGGATATTTGCTCGTCCTGTACAGCGCCTCAGCAGAAGGTGGTCTGCAGCAGTGGGTCTGAAAACACTGTGAAATAGCTAAAACTGGCATTTCAACAATTCATTCCGAAAACACACTGGATTCGTAAGCGAGTTTCTGTTTTGCAAGTTTCCTTAGCCTGTTTCTGGTGTTAATGTTCTATTCTACACCTAAGGTGCCACTATGCATAGTTATTTTTTATCCCTGGGGAAACAGCCCTGATTTACACTCAGTTTCAATGATGTTGTGTTAAGCAAACTGTCATTTTGGAATGGTAATAAGCAAACCTTCAATAACAGCTCTTTACTTCATCTGAAACCTTCTCATACCGCAACCCTGGCTTTTATCACACTTCCTGTTACCTTGAATGCATTATTAGCTTGTGCTTCCGGGGCTCCTGTATTTGTTAACTACTGGAAAACAGTGGTGAAAACTAGCAAGAAGGTCATGCATTTCCTATATCATGGCTTTTCATCTTTGCAACAACCCTTTGAGGTAGGGATTGTCCAGATGTTATAGATCTCAAAAACTTTAATTTGTCCAAATTCGGCCAACCTCTGAATGGTCAAGCTAGGATTCCGACTAAAATATGTGAAAAGACGTAAAAAAGTGCAAATTAAAACTGCTCAGAGATCCTATTTTGAGAAATATCAAAGACTTCAAAGTTTCACTATATTTGCAGGTCAAGTTGTACAGCCACTAGAGTGGGCATTTTGGCAACATCTACTAAAATGAAAGGTGTACGCATTAACCCAATGAAAACTGACTTATGCACAGGTTATGAATTGTAGCATTGTTGATAATTGCACAAGACTGGGGGCAAACTTAATTGCTATGAATGGGGAACGGGCAAAATAAATGATGGTTCTTCCACGCCGTTAAATACTACATGGTCATAAAAAGAACGAGGGAGATATTTAGGTAGCAAAACAGAAAAATATATTGTTAATGAAAATAAGAAACATGGCACAAAACTGGGCACATACTACTCTTTTAGAAAAAGGATGCAGAAGAGTATGTGTGTGTGTGTGTGTGTGTGTGTGTGTGTGTCTGTGTTTGTGTGTCTGTGTGTCTGTGTGTGTTCTATATCCATGGAATATCTTTGAAAAACCAGTAACATGCGGTGTTCCTGTTGCAGCTCAGTGGTAATGAACTAGCATCCATGAGGATGTGGGTTCAATCCTTATCTCTGCTTAGTGGTTTACAGATCCGGCGTTGCCTTGAGCTTCGGTGTAGGTTGCAGACAAAGCTTGGATCTGGCATTGCTGCGGCTGTGGCGTAGGCTGGCAGCTGTAGCTCTGATTCAACCCCTAGCCTGGGAACCTCCCTATGCTGCGGGTGTGGCCCTAAAAAGAAAAAAGGAAAAAAAAAAAAAAAAGGGAAAAGAAGAAAGAAAGTAAAACCCTGATAACCTGTGTAATTTGTGTTGCCTCTAGAAAGGGGAGGCAGGAGGAGATTCTGCCCTTATGGCTTTGGAAATATCATTTGAAGATTAAGACACAAAATATTTTGTATACTTAAAAATAAATGAAAGCCAGTTTTAAATGAAATGAAAGCCAATTTTAAATGAAGTGACATCTTAAGGCACCTGATCTTTGCTCAGTGAACAACCATCAGTTTTACCTTAGGCCTCTATTGAGGTTTTGAGCTATCAATAAATCAGCTGTTGGAGTTCAACTGTGGCATAGGTTGTAGCTGTGGCTTGGATTCAGTCCCTGGCCTGAGAACTTTTATATGCTGTGGGTGCAACCAAAAAAAAAAAAAAAAAAAAAAAAAAAAGAAAAAAAAGAAATCAACTCTAGAGAAAGGATATTTTGGGAGGTCTTGGTTGTTGTCAAAGCAATCCAAAGGAAAAGCCTCCTAAACTGATGACCAGCTTGTACTGCAATAGCTCAGAGCAAACAGAAATAATCCTCCCCCAACCAACCCAATTGTCAGAAAGACTAAGGCAACCTGGTTTTCTTTGCCAACTTTTTTCCTCCCCACATATAGACTGGGGTGGCAGGTGATGAAATCGCCAGGAATATACACAGAGCTATTACAGCCATTGTGAGCAAAGTGCAGGCTCAGAGTCAGGAGGTTCTGGCTGAGTTTCTCTGGAAACTCCTTTAAACAATGGGAAGAGTTTGTAACTGGGAGTTGCAACTGACCAGTCGGCAAATGCTTGAGCCACCTGAAATGGTAAGCAGGTCTGGTGGGCAGAGGTGGAAAAGTTTGTTAAGTAGAGAGTGAAGGGGTGAATTTGGGCTGATTGGGAAACACTCATTTAAATGAACGCCGCATTTATTTTCAAGAATAAGCAGGTCCAGAGTCATGAGCAAGAGCTTTATTTAGTTCAATCTTTCTTACACCCATTCTGAAAAAGCTAAATTATCACGCCAGAAAGAGTCAAAGATCACATTTTGCGTGAAAGAAAAGCCAGAGGGAATGTGACTGTTAGACACTTTTTGATGTTTCACACAAGCACTCAGAAAATGACTTTATTGCTTTTTATGTTCTTCCATCTCTAGTGTTGCAATGTAGCAAGGGGCTAAATTTTAGGTGTTTAGAATAGTCTCACCTTTAGTTTTCCTTTGGGAAAATCATTAGTCCCTCTGAGTTGACAGCTATGGAACATACTCTGAAAGCCATAAGTTTGCCCCCAGGCACTGCTTAGGCTTGTTTACTACAGATCATTAATTGCTTACACAAGAACAAAGACTGTCCAGGTGAGAGTAAGAACATATCCTTGTTGAAATGTAAAGAATTCGCTTAGGCACCCTAGGGGTTACTCAAGAGATAGTCTGGTACTGCTCCGTCCTGTTTGGAATTTTCAAACCTCTTGAGAAAGAAAAGCACAGGGTACACTTTAGCTCCTGTAAATTTATAAATACCTCCTCCCATGCACTTCTTGCAGTTCTATGAGTAAAGGTTTCCTTAGTTTAATAGGATTTCTCTTTATAAAAAAACACCAATACCTGCATGTGAGGTGAGAATGGAAATTAGTTCCATCAGATCTATTCCTATAAATTGCATTCTGGAATTAACACTTTGAACAAGCTAGACTATTGGGTTGGGGGTTGGGAGAGTGGGCAGTGGTGCAGCTTGAACTCTGGGCAGCCCTTCCAAATCCAGGCCTGAGAAGGCTGTGCTGAGGAAGGAGTGTTGTGACCCGCACTGCTGTAGGGGGAGGCAAGGGAGTTAAGGACACACATGTGAGAGAGAACACAGTGGCTGGGCAGTCAGTTTTTTTCTGCTACGAGTTCTAATTAGAATTCAGGGTCTCGTTAGGGTGACCCATGTTGATTAGAGCTGGTCTTAGAGAAGAGACAGGCTTGAGAGCAGATAAGGAACAGGTAGAGATGTATTAAGGAGAGAAAACTGAGAAGAGGGGCAGGGTGGGGAAAAGGGGAAAAGTTGCTGTTTGGACATTTTAGCCATTTATTAGCATTTGGCATAAAAGTTTGTGGAATTATTTTTTCTTTGTATTTATGGTACAAAAAGTTGCTGGAAAATGTCACGAAAAGTAATGTCTTTATTTGAGAATCAACTGAAGGTTTGCTGCTACATTCTTCTGAATCTTTGAGTGTGTATAATGTTATTCCCAATAATCTTTCCAGTTCTTTTAAGAAGCGCTGGTTTTATGATCCAGCAATCCCAGTCCTGGGCATATATCCAGACAAAACTACAATTCAAAAAGATACATGCACCTGTATGTTCATAGCAGCACTATTCACAACAGCCAAGACATGGAAACATACTAAATATCCATCAACAGATGAATGGATACCAAAGATGTGATACATATATGCAATGGAATACTACTCAGCCATAAAAAGAATGAAATAATGCCATTTGCATCAACATGGATGCATCTAGAGATACTCATACTAAGTGAAGTAAGACAAAAAAGAGAAAGACAAATACCATATGATATCACTTATATGTGGAATCTAAAATATGGACAAATGAACCTATCTACAGAACTGAAACAGACTCACGGACATGGAGAACAGACCTGTCATTGCTGAGGGGGAGGGCGAGGGAGTGGGATGGACTGGAGTTTGGGGTGGGTAGATGAAAACCATTACATTTATAGTGGAAAAACAACAAGGTCCTACTGTATAGCACAGGGACCTATATCCAGTCTCCTGTGATAGACCATGATGGACAAGAATGTTAAAAAAGAATGGACTTTTATGTATAATGGAGTCACTTTGCTGTACTGCAGAAACTGGCATCCATTATAAGGAAGCTATGGTTTTTAGGAAGGCTAGGACTTTGGGATCATAACATAGTTTCTATGATGAGTAAGAGAGCAAAATGGAAAGGTAACTCTAATGTCTTTCAAATTAGTTTCTCTTGGAAATTGGAATGTGTCAAATATAGTTAAGCAATTTTTTTGGTGAAGGATATTATATATGTAAGTTTGTGCAATTTAGAAGGATACAGGAAGGATATACAGTCTTTCTTTGGCTAGAAAGTTTGATTTGAATGATATAGATGTAAAGCTTGGACCTTAATGAACTCTCTTCCAGGAGTAATGCATGAGATTTCATTTCTTCATGTTTCATAAGGCAAGTCATTCTCTGAACTGAAGTCGTTTCAGTGTTTTTAACTTATGTTTCTAAACCTTTCTCCACATTTCTTTACCAGTGCTTTGAGAATGTGAAAGTGGTCTTGTGTTTTCCAGAGTCGGAAAATGTTAAGACTCTAAGAACAGCCCATTAAGCCCCTGAGAGTATGTCCTTTTTTTTTCCCCCCTGGCCATGCCAGCAGCATGTGTAAGTTCCTGGGCCAGGGATCAAACCCTCGCCATAGCAGCGACCCAAACTGCTGCAATGACAATGCCAGATCCTTAACTTGCTATGCCACAAGAGAACTCCTACTATTATGTCTTAATTTGATGATGCTAATCATGGCCCACACTAAAAGAAGAAAGAATTCAGTATCAACACAGAGAGAAGAGGGGTATGGTAGAAAGAACAATGCACCCTAAATTTGGAGGCCAAAGTCTAGGCCAGTTCCTCTGGACTAAACATTCAGCAAGTATGACCTTTCTTTATAGATACAATTAAGAGCTTGGACTTGACAACTCATAAAGTGGCCGTTAATTTTAATAGCCTATTAGGAGATAAGAAATCTGAGTTGTTCTAGAAAATATGAATATGTTTCCAAACTCTTCTGTAAGCTCTGGTTCTGAATTCTAGCCATTATAGTCACTCCTTTTCAATTAAGTTATTGAGGAATTCAGTTGACAATGCAAATGTGATATCTGGGAGGGGTTTAAACATTCATTATTCAAATAGTATTTACTGGGGCCAGGCATTGTACTAAGCAATGGACTCGTGACTTGCAAAAGACAGTCCCTGTGTGCCTTTTTAAAATTTATAGGTCAGTGGGAAGATATAGGGAAATACACAGGAAAGTCCAACAGTGTGATAAGAACTATAACCAGGGATTTTTAGGGAGCTGTTGGTATTTATAGACAGGCAACCAGTAGACAATCAAGGATATCAAGGAAGGCTTCGTGGTGGCTGTGATATTTCAAGGAAGACTTAAAGGATGAGTAGGGATAAGTCAGATGAAAAGGAATGGGAGGGAAATTTCAGGTAGAGTGAATCAAAAATACAAATATTTAGATTCAGAAAGAATCCAGAGAGTTTGAGGACCTTGAAAGTAATTCAGTACGGCAGGAGCACAGTACCAGTGGGAGATGGGTGGGAATGCTGGAGCAATGAGAATAATAATTCAGTTCCTTTGCTCTTGAGACTAATTACTCTTCCCATAGTATGACTAGTGGAAGAAAGAGACTGGAGGCACGTTTGGGAGAGAAGAGAGTGCCCTGGAAATAATAATGATGATGAGAAAAGGGAGTAGACTCCAAAGAGATCAAGGAGGCAAATAAAAAAGATTTGTGAGAGATCAAATATAGGGAGTGAGAAAGAGGGTCAAGGCTGAAGACTGGAGTTTTTTGGCTTGCATAATTCCATCAACAGCAGTGCCATTTGCTAAAACAGGAAGCAGAGGGAGGAAGAGGCCTGGGGAAAAGATAAGTTAATTTTGGACAAGTTGTGCTTCACAGGGCCAGCACGGAGTAGATGCTCAATAAATATTTATTGAAGCAATGAATGCACAAGGAAAAATGTCTAAGAGGTATCTGGAAATGGTTCCTAGCCAGCAGAGAGCTTTGAATTGGAGGTGTCTATTTTCACGTCTTCAATGGGCAGATGGAACTTAGAACCCTGGGTGGCTGAGATCATCCAGAGGAAGAAGTATCCAGGGAGTAAGAGGGCCTGGGGTCTGAACCCAGAGGAATACCAACACCTGAGGGCAGACAAAGCAGAGCTGCGTTTGGAAGAGGCTGAGAAGGAGGGGCCATTAAAGTAGGACTAAATACTAAACCTCTAGAAGTGAGCTCTTTGAGGGCAGAGATATTTGTTGTTTATGTTTGGGTGGCTGCTATGGACTTACTTTCCCAAATTCGTATGCTGAAGCCCTCATCTCCAATGTGACTAAATCTGGAGAGAGGAAGCAATTGAGGTTAAATGAGGTCATGGGTGGAGCCCTGATCCAATACAACCGAGCCCTATGAGAAAAGAGAGGTCTCCCTACCAGATGAGAACACAGGGAGAAGGCCACTGTCTGAAAGCCAGAAAGTGAGTCCTCGAGAGACCCTGATCAAGCTGGTATCCTGATCTTGGACTTCTAGCCTCCAGACCTGTGTGAAAATATACTTCCTGTTGTTGAAGCCACTCAGTCTATGGTATTCTGCTATGGGTGGTGCCTGAGCTGAACAAAGGCAGGGCCCGACACTTCACAATGGTCCTGGTTAATAGCAGATAATCAATATTTTTTGAGTGAGTTAAATAATTAAATAAATAAATAAATAAGTAATTGAGTTATTCTTTGGCATGCTTAGAAATATATCCGTGCCTTGAGACAGTAGGATTGTCCCTAAGAGGTTTGAGAGGTGGGTGTGGGGGGGAGGCCACTGGCTGGCATAGGGGTTCTGGGTGCTTCGGGAGACAGTTATCCAGATAAGTGTGATAGCAAAATTGAAGGAAGACCTGAAGAGGCACATCCCTTTATTTCTTTGTTTTTCTTTATTTCTATTTTTTACCATGTGACGAAGGCTGGTTCTAAAATAAGGCCAGGTTCCTGGTTGATTACTAGGTGTGTGTGGATGCCTGCGTGTGTGTGTGTGTGTGTGTGCAAAGGCCCTCCTTAACAGTAGATAGGACTACTTGTATCAACTTGAATTTAAGTGCAATCTGGATATTACTCTCCACAGAGAAATAATACCCTAGGCAGGCAATGAGATTCCTCAAGTAAACAACAGATGAAGGAAGAGGGACAAGTGTAATAATAATTAGAATAGTTGGAAGTCTTTTATCATGTCATTTATGGAGAAAGCACTTTCTCAACGGTCTTATGCCACATGAAATACAGTTCAAGTACATGAAAATTCCTCTAAAAATGTAAGATGAAAGTGACTAAATTCTATTAAGCTGGTGAATTAAATCTAAGTCACTGATTGACTCAAAATAAAAAGTAACCATTCTGCCTGACAACCAAAAATCCAGATGATCTCCAAGTTCTGGGTAGGAAGACATAAAATGGCATCTGAGGTCCTGGGTTTCATGAAAGTAAGGGTCTTGGGTTTGATTCTTGGCTTACGAATCATTTAAAATTTTTTATTAAGCAATATTGAAAAAGAAGAACAGAAACGGAGGAATTAGGCTCCCTGACTTCAGACAATATTACAAATCTACAGTTGTCTAAACAATATGGTACGGGCATAAAAACAGAAATATAGATCAATGGAACAGGATCGAAAGCCCAGAAATAGCCCCAAGCATCTATGGTTGACTCATCTATAACAAAGGAGCCAAGACCATATAGTGGAGGAAAGATAGTCTCTTCAATAAGTGGTGCTGGGAAAACTGGAAAACTACATGTAAAAGAATGAAAATAGAACACTATCTAACACCATACACAAAAATAAACTGAAGATACATAAAACCCCCAGAGGAAAACATAGGCAGAATGCTTTTTGACATAAATCACAGCAACATCTTGTTTGATCCACCTCCTAGAATAATGATGATAAAGACACAAATAAACCACTAGGTCCTAATTAAACTCAAAAGCTTTTGCACAGCAAAGGAAACCATGAAAAAAAAAAATGAAAAGACAACCCACAGAATGGGAGAAAATCTTTGCAAATGATGCAGCAGACAAGGACCTAATATCCAAAATATACAAGCAACTCATACAGCTGAACAACAAAAAATGAAACAATCTAATTGAAAAATGGGCAGAAGACTTAAGCAGACAATTCTCCAAAGAAGACGTACAAATGGCCAATAGGCACATGAAAAAAATAAATGTTCAGCATCACTAATCGTTAGAGAAATACAAATCAAAACTGCCATGAGGTACCACCTCAAACCTGTCAGAATGGCCATCATTAACAAGTCAATAAATAACAAATGCTGGAGAGGTGTGGAGAAAAGGGTACCCTCCTTCACTGTTGGTGAGAATGTAAGTTGGTACAGCCACTATGGAAAAAAGTATGGAGCTTCCTCAGAAAACTAAATATAGAACTACCATATGATCCAGCAATCCCATTTATGGGCATATATCTGGAAAAACTTTCATTGGAAAGGTTACATGCACCCCTATGGTCATCTCAGCACTATTCACCATAGCCAAGACATGGAAATAACCTAAATGTCCATCGACAGATGAATGGATTAAGAAGATGTGGTACATGTATACAATGGAATACTACTCAGCCATAAAAAGGTAAACTAATGCCATTTGCAGCAACATGGATGGAACTAGAGATTCTCATACTAAATGAAGTGAGCCAGAAAGAAAAAGACAAATACCATGCGATGTCACTTATTTGTGGAATCTAAAATACGGCACAGATGAGCCTCTCTACAAAACAGAAACAGATCATGGCTGAGGAGAGCAGACTCGTGTTCCCAGGGGATGGGCTGGATGGGAAGTTTGGGGTTTTTGGATGCAAACTGTTGTATTTGGAATGCATGGGCAATGGGACCCTACTGTACAGCACAGGGATATGTGTGTGACTGGGTCACTTTGCTGTACAACAGAAATTGAAGAAACATTGTAAATCTACTATACTCTAATAAAAAAGAGAAAAAATTATTTATTTAATGTTGGAGTGGAAGGGGAAGAAAAAACTGTTGAAGAAGATGTTTCAGAATCTTGACTTCATTTGGCTTCCCCACTAACTTGTATCATTCAGATTTATGTAACATTTGATCATGTTAAGCCTGTTTTAACTAAAAATGTCCATGAATAGAGTATTAGTAAAATTCTGTGGCCTTGATTCCAGGGAAAGGAGTCTGACTGAGAGAGGGATGGCTCTGTATCTTGATGCCCTGATAATGCTGTATGCCTAGCAAGGGACTGTCATGACATTGGCTGGAAATGGACGTGTGCTTCAATATGTAAGAGGTCATGGTCCATAGTCTAGGCCAAAGTCACAGTCAATCTACAGTGATAGAAATCAGAGCAGTGGTTGCCTATGTGGGTTAGGGGTTGGCTAGAACAAGGCAGAAGGGAACTTTCTCGAGTGATGGATAAACTCTATGATTTTGTCGAGATGGTTGTCATGTGGATCTATCCAAACTCATCAAACTGCACACATAAGATATGTGCATTTTGGGAGTTTCCCATTGTGGCTCAGCAGTAACAAATCTGACTCATATCCATGAGGGTATGGGTTCGATCCCTGGCCTTGCTCAGTGAGTTAAGGATATGGTGTTGCTGTGAGCTGTGGTATAGGTCGCAGATGCATCTCACATCCTGCATTGCTGTGGTGTAGGCCTGCAGCTGCCGCTCTGGTTCAACCCCTAGCCTGGGAACTTCCATATGCCACAGGTGTGGCCCTAAAAACAAACAAACAAACAAACAAAAAAAAAAAAACAAAAAAAAGGAAAAAAGATATGTGCATTTCACTGCATATAAATTTTACCTCATTAGGCAAAAATCAAAGGTCAGTTGAAAAAAGCCTAGGAGCTAATCAAACACCCTTAAAATAAAGAGTATGAAGCATTTTTTTTTAAAGCAGAAAGGGAAATTCATTTTTCTTCTACTTTAGAGATAAAGAGATGGTGTCAAGTAAATGTACAAAGACAAACTCCTAAGCAGAGCATTTGCCATCAAAATAATGATCAGTTTGAACTGAGCTGGAGCTCCATGCCTCAGAATGAAGGAACCATTTCTAGGAGTGTAAGCTATTTTGGAAATATTTCCACATTTATTTGCTTTCATGTTTCTGTTGGAGGAATAATGTTTTTGTAAATGTAAAAAGCTTTTAATGGAGCTAGAGAAGCAACTATGTTTGGTCATAGTATTATCTGGTTACAAACTAAAAATTCAGAGCTCTCTTGTGAATCATGCTGCCAAGAACTGCAGGCTTAATCCTTAAGATTGTATGAGTTTGAATTTTGACTTTATGACCTCAGTCAGTATGAGGATACAAAGATAACCATTTAGGAAAAACAGTTTGAAAATGGTAGAACATTACATGGAAGGTTAGCTTTTACAGATGGTTATCCAGAGAGATATAATATTATTTTATCCTTTTAAATATCTGGATTAATAAACTAGCCAATATTTGATGACCTAATATGACCAGGTACAGTGCTAGGCACTCAGAAAATTCCCAAATCACTCTTTTTTTTTTTTTTTTTTTTTTTTTTTGCCTTTTTAGGCCATACTCATGACATATGGAAGTTCCCAGGCTAGGGGTTGAATTGGAGCAGCAACTGCTGGCCTATGCCACAGCCACAGAAACGTGGGATCCCAGCCATGTCTGTGACCTACACCACAGCTCAGGTCAACGCCAGATTCTTAACCCGCTGAGCAAGGCCAGGGATCAAACCCATATCCTCATGGATACTAGTCAGGTTCATTACCACTGAGTCACAATGGGAACTTCCACAATAACTCTTGGCAGACCCTGTCCTCGAGGAACTTCTGAGCAGCATGAGGGGATATATATATATATATATATATAAATAACAAATTCAAGAAAGAATGTAATAAATGCATGAGAAATGCCAATGGAGTTCAGAAGAGAGGACATTACTTTTGGGTAAAGACTAAAGGAAGGCATTATTGATGTGGGTGCTTTGGGGCTGGACTTTTAAAAAGGCTTTTCCCCTGACAAGCCAGCAAGGCAGGGTTGTAGAATGTCTTCCAAAAAGATGTGAGTGTTTGGAGTGTCAAGGTTTTTTGTTTTTTTGTTTGTTTTTGTTTTTTCCTCTATAGCTGACCCATCCGCTACACGTGGGGGAGAGATACACTGGACAGGATGGTTGTGAGAAGAGAGGAAGCCCTGAACTCCGGAGGAAGCCACGGTCTGGGTGAAAAGTGAAGCCGGGTCATGAGAAAATGGATCTCTAAGCTGTAAAAACCAAGGAAATAAAAGGCAGCAGGGTCTGGGAAGAGTGAGGGGGAGGGAAGAGGCAGCTATTCCTAGATTCCTAGGAGACTCTTACCTCTGGTAAGTAACGAGGGGCTGAAGGAGGGTCGTCGGGGTCAGGGAAAGGGAGACGCAGCCCAGCTAGAATGCTCAGGTGCATGGAGAGCTAGGGAAAGCCAGCCCTCGGAGAAGCCCATGAGGCTTTAATCTGGGTGACTGGAGACATATCGATGCTGTTCACAGACCGGGGGGTTGAGAGGACCCCCGTGTTTAGGGGAGAAAGAAAGACGACTCATACTTTGAACAAGCCAGCGAAGCCCAGGAGACCGCTAGAAAAGTGGGTCTGGAGATGCACACAGTGGTGGAGCCAGAGAAACAGACTTGACCCTGATTCACCAGCAAGTGTGAGCCTGCGCAGCAGGAGAGGGCAGAGAGCGACCAGGAGGGAGCTGGGATCCGGACAGTGAGGTCAGTCGCCAGAAGCACTAGAAGAAAACTGGCAAAAAGACGGAATAATTGGATCTATTATGAAATAATAATTGGAATAACAATAATGGGAACAAAATATGGTCATCCAGTGTTCTACCAAAAAAAAAGAAAAGATGAAGAAAAGTGGCTAGGTACACCTACTATCATGAAGCCTGAGGGGTGACTTTTATCAGGAAGAGGAAAGAGAATGCTGGAAAGAGAGCGTTCGGGAAAAATGCCTTATTTGGACATCTTGGAGTAACTTGCAGAGTAGTTGAAGTCTATGCAGAGATAACAAGACTTCTCCTCCCTATGTTCATGGAGAATATTTTCAGAGTCCCCGTCCTCCCTCCTCTTGTCCCTTCTTTTTTCCTCTCTTCCCACCTCCCCCATTCCTTCTTCGCCTCCACTTCCCTGCCCCCTCCTCCCTTTCTGGAACATTCTTGTTTTATTCTGGATTGGCCTAGTGCATGGGCGGCCATTGTTGGCCTAAAGGAGGAGTTTAGATTCACCAGCAGCAACAGTGAAGGGCTCTGGGCTCCCATACTGCAATATTTTGGATCTTTCAAGGCACAAAATATGTATTTGCACTATGACATCATTAATATTTTTGTAATTTTTTTTAAAAAATAATTTTCTTTATTTTGTACTGGTCTCAAGAGCCACTCATAAATCTCTTGGTAACCACACAGGGTCCCAGGGCCAGAGACTGGCCACTCCTGGCATTGTGATTAGAGTCATTTAATACCCAAAGGCAGTGACTAATGTCTGGCAACAGAGGCACCACTAGGCGTCACACGTCCTGAGACATTGGTGAGGGCACACTCGAGCACCTTCTTATTGTGCGTTAGGACCACGGTCAAGAGAAAAGTTGAGAACCTGGCGGATCCACGTGGGCGCCTTTGGGAAACGAGAGACCCCCTCCCTCCCCACGATCCATGCCTCTCCCACCAGAAAGCCTGAGATCGGTGTCAAACGAAGGTACCACCACCTTGGTCTTATCTTCATACCCTGGGGTCTTAATAATATTTTTTCTCATGTTTACAGAAAGCAGTCAACTGAGCTATTCGTGGAAAGGTTTGTGGGTTTGGTTAACGAGGTGGAGGAATATTACATTTCAGTTGGAAACACATCCCTAGAATGCCAAAACATTTATTCCAGAGTCTGGTTTCCTGGTGCAATGGGAGGCAAGGCAACAGTGTGTCTGTTCAGAGACTGGGGGCTGGGGCCAGCAAGGCGTCTAATCCAAGTGTAGCCCAGAAGGCTTTTATTGTTAAATTATATTCTTTGGGAAAAACTGCCCATGTCACATTTTGTAAACTTGACATCCACGCACTTTTGACGGGCATTCTATTTCAGCCATAAGCCTATGATTTCCAGCCCTGGCTTCCCCCTTGCCCAGGATGGCAGTGGGAAACATGGAGCCCTTTCTAGGCTCCAAAGGTAAGGAGCAAGAAGGGCTGGAGTTGTGCTTCTCCGCAGTAATGCTGTCTTGAGTGTGCCCCCCTGCTCCCCTCCAGCAGACCCGCAAGCTTCTCCTCACTGCCCACTGCCATTCATCCAGCTCCGAGCAGCAGCCCAGCTGCCGTGTCTGCCGGGAGGGGCTGCCAAGTGCCCTGCCTACTGGCTGCTTCCCGATTCCCTGCCATTCCACATACAAACACATCCCCACACGCTCTGCCTTGCTCACACACGGAGCCACAGGCACATGTGAGCACATTCTTTCCTTCCTTCTCACTGTCTCAGCCCTTGACTTCTACAAGCCCATGGAACATTTCTGGAAAGGCGCTCTTGATCCAGCAGGGTAGGATTGTTTTGATTTCTCTCTGTAGCTTTAGCATTTTGAGAAAGCAACTTACCTTTCTGGCCAGTGTCTGTATCCTAGCAGGGAGATGAGGGTTTGCTTTCTCCATGGGTTTACGTGTGCACCTCCTGCTGCTGTCAGGACTTGTAGGGTTCTTTGTGTAATTTACATATAATTCGACAGGTTCCGATTTTTAAGAGCCCTCTGAAGTGCTTTTGCATGGGTTTCAAAAAGATATTTGAAAATTGAAAGTGTGATTTACGGAAACGAAGTCAATCTGTGAAAAAATTGCTTGGGAAAGTGATGGTTGCTGGCCATAAAGAGAAATATCTGTGATTCACCTAATGTGTTGTTAACCCTTTCTTGGCTTACAATCTATAGTTACTGATGCTGAGCTCAATTTTGGCTTCATGGTAAATCAGCAACATTTGCATTTATTCCCAATGGTCTGTCTGGTTTTTTTTTTTTTAATAAATATTGGGTAAAGTGTATAATTATTAGTATAAAGATATCCCAAAATATTACTCTCAGTAACAGCATCCTTGGCATTTATATATGACACAAACATTTTGTCAGGTATTCTGTCAGATGTTTGGGATAGCAATTAAAGCAAAGTATCAGATGGCTGTATAGAGTTCCTTAGGCTGGGGCAAAGGAAGTTTATTAAAAAGTATAAACTATCCAAGATTGCAGGTGCAAATATATTTACCATATCTTTTTATATATGCTTATATATACTTTACATGCTATGTAATATACATTATTATCTGTTATACACACACACATATATAATGTGCTTGAGCATGTTTAGCTTTTAATTCAGTTCAGAACTTTTTACTATTTCTTTTCCAATCTGAATATTTGATTCTGCTTATCCTAGTCCAAGTGAACCAAGAAGGTCCAATTGTAGGATAAAAGAACAGACATATATCATTGCATTTCAAAATGTGTTTGGTGAGACCAACAGTGTAGATTTGGTTAATGAGCCGAGGTTATGCTTTTTTTCTGGAAAGGTCACATTTCATATTCAGTTTTCTGAAGTTTTGGTTGCATAATCTGTGGAAGGCATGAATACCCATGTCCGCCTAACGGGAGGTTTCTGTAAATCGTCATTCACATTAGAATTCCTGATGGGAGCAAGTACAGTACTGCGGCCAAAGACAAACAGACAAGTCGGGCTGGGGGAATCTCAGATGGTCTTGGCTGGAGGGGATGACTTTGGGAGAATTTTGCAGATGAGGAGAACTGAGCTGGGCAGCACTCCCCTGACTGCAAAACGCAGCTCTTTCTATAGTACACCTTGAGTCTCCGCCCCCTTTCCCCCAGATGCCTCTTATCTGTCCCCCGAGCTGCTAAATATAGCCGTCTGCCTATGCACCCGCACACCCCATTCTATCTGCCATATCTCGGTTACAGAGTGGTCCTCCCCAGGGTCATTCTCTGTACACACTCCGTATTTCCAGCCAACGAGGAGCGTGAATCCAACAGAGAGAGAGACAAACAGAGATAGATTGGAGCCTGGCACGGGGCACATAAGGTAGCACGTTCGAGAGAGCCGGCCCCTGGATTAGTCTTCCGAGTTTGTTTTAAACCCCGTCTTCTCCGGACCACCTTTAGGAGATCCCTCTGCGCCTCCGCCCTCCTGCAGTGAAATGCAGCCTCTATCCAGCAGCGACAAGTAAAGTAAAGTTCAGGGAAGCTGCTCTTTGGGATCGCTCCAGAACGAGTTGCGCCTGGAGTGATGTTTAAGCCAACGTCAGGGCAAGGCAACAGCCCCCTGGCCGGCTTCCAGCACCTTTGTAATGCATATGAGCTCGGGAGACCGGTACTTAAAGTTGGAGACCCGGGCCCGGGAGTTGGCGGAGCGCGCTCGCGCCGGGCTGCACTTGCTCGCGTCCGGCCGCCCCGCTCCCCGGGACGGGCCGGCTCCCGGGGCAGGGCCAGAGCTCGCGTCGCGGCGGGACATGCGCCGCGCCGCCTCTAACCGCGGGCTGTGCTCTTCTTCCAGGTGGCCGGCCGGCTGCTGAGCCCTCCGCCGCGGGGGGAAACGGTTTGCGCCTTGCCCGCGGCCACTGACCATGACCATGACCCTACACACCAAAGCGTCCGGCATGGCCCTGCTGCACCAGATCCAAGCCAACGAGCTGGAGCCCCTGAACCGCCCGCAGCTCAAGATCCCCCTGGAGCGGCCCCTGGGCGAGGTGTACGTGGACAGCAGCAAGCCCGCCGTGTATAACTACCCCGAGGGCGCCGCGTACGACTTCAACGCCGCGGCCGCCGCCTCCGCGCCCGTCTACGGCCAGTCGGGCCTCGCCTACGGCCCGGGGTCGGAGGCGGCGGCGTTCGGCGCCAACGGCTTGGGGGGCTTCCAGCCGCTCAACAGCGTGTCTCCGAGCCCGCTGGTGCTGCTGCACCCGCCGCCGCAGCTCTCGCCCTTCCTGCACCCCCACGGCCAACAGGTGCCCTATTACCTGGAGAATGAGCCGAGCGGCTATGCGGTGCGCGAGGCCGGCCCTCCCGCCTTCTACAGGTACCCGCGCCGCCCGCCGCGCCACGTCGGGGTGGCCGCCGCGCACCCGGCGGCGGGAGGGAGCGGGGGGCGAGGGGCCGCGCCGCCGGGAGCTCGCGGGGCCCGCAGGCCGCGGGGCTGGGCACCCGGCAGCCCGGCCGCCGCCGGCGCCGCGGACGCGCGACCCGAGGGCTAGGGCGCGACCCGGCCCAGGGTCACGGGTGGATCTCGCGTTCGAGAGTCAAGTTCTCCGGCCTGGCAGCTTAAAAAAAAAAAAAAAAAAAAAAAAAAAATTTCTACTCTCCACCCCGCCTACTGTCTGCGTGAGAAGCAGGTCCGAAACCCCGTGTGCTTTCCAACTAAACCAGTATTAGAAAACCGTGCAAAGCAGAGGTTATTTGTGGGGAGAAACGCCCCAGACCAAATAAGCACAAGGTGCTTTGAGTCCCTAGAAAAGGTCCCGCTTTGGCTGTAGGTGTTGGGGCAGGCGGAGCTCAGAGTTTTCTTTTTTACATAGTCTTATTATTTTACAAATTTGTTTTAACGTGCTTGCAAAATTTCCTTTCACCTAGAATTTCGGATTGGCTATATGCACGCTGTGCCGCTGGTGAGCTGGTGATGGTGATGAGGGGGTGCTCATTTCCTTGGGAAGCGGTTCCTAGCAGCCCTTTGCTTGTCCTCCCTGTCCCACCTCCGAGGGAGGCTGTAGGACTGACCGAGCGCTGCTCAGATGAGCAAGACTTGAATGGGTCTCAAGGAGTTTCTGATTTCTGAGTTATCTGGCGGAGTCCGTGTCAGAGCAGCTTGCTGGCAGAAGACTTCTGACAGCCGGAGATTTATAACTGTCCTGTGAGTTAAAAACATGCCACATCGAAGCACGAGTGTTTTGAAATACTTCCCTGCCAGCTAAGTTTCATTTCTGGCCTGCGGGGCTGAGAATGCCCTGGGAGTGGTGTGTATGGGTTCAGCCCAGTTCTGTGCCTTTCATTCTCAGGAGAAGCAACAGATAGTTAGTCGTTCAGGATAGACAGGAACACTTTTGTGACTTAAGAGGCAAGTGTTTTTTGTCCTATTTTTTTCCCCCTAGTAGACCCTATACTTTCCTTTGCTCCTCTTCCTCCCATTTTCCCTTTGACAGTTTCTCCCTTCTCTTCCTGATGGACTTTGCAGAGGGTTTAGGCAGGGGGTCCTGGTGAGTACCTGCACCCTAGGTGCTGCTGGACAGGGATAGCCTGGGTGGGGTTGGGAGGCCTCCCAGCACCCTCGTGGCTGGATGCTGGGTTAGGCACTGCCTGGCTGGACACTGCTGGTGTGTGGACGTGCTCTCCACCCTCACCCAGACCCTTCTGTATTGCAAGCTGTGGGCCGTTTTTCTATTCAGCATCTATTTCCAGAGATATTTATAGCAGAAGAAACTGGAGGAAGGTGCATCCTGGCCCTAGAGAATTCTGGAGGCAGCCGCTGGGGGTATCTGAACATCCGCCACATCCTTCAGCCCCCTCAGAGGACCTTAGAATGTCACACAGCCAAGCAGGTCCATCCTGAGTTATTACTTAAAACACAAACAATGAACAAAACTTTAAAAAGTTGGCCTCTATCGAATCATTTTAACTTGTTTTCTGCAGGGTTAAAATGGAAAGAGAAAAAGAATTTATTCTGCCCGCTTTTTTTAAGTGTTAGAATCAAATATGACAATTAAATCTAATTCACACAACATTTTAAACTCCTTGATGTGAAGGAAGGCACTGATAGGACGTGAATTCCATAACCTTATGGTAGACTCCAGAAACGGTTTTCTTTTCCATTTAATTTTCAGTTCTTTTCTTGCAAATTAATGCCACTGAATTTCAATGGACACTAATGAGACTGCTTCTCAGTGGATTATTTACTGCCCTGCTAATAATTACAAAGTGAACATGGTCAAATAAAGAGGGGAATCACATTTTATTCAAAATTGTTCAGCATCCTGGTGGCAAATAATATCACTATAACATGCCCATCTTAAACTTTCTGCATTCGATGATATTCAGATATTTTTAGAATAATAAAAAAGTGATATGGAACTTTCAACTCACCCACATAGGATTCTGTGTGGAAATTCAGTTTTAGAATGATCGTTCTCCTTTGTAGTTTATTTCCCATAACATCCATCCTTCCTTTCTTTTCTTTTCTTTTCTTTCTTTGAATTCCGCCTCTTATTACCCAAGAAAGAGGGGAAGGATCTATAAAATAAGTTATTTCAAATGGAGAGATGTTACTTCATATTTTTTCCCCTCTCAGTTTTGCTGTTTGAATAACTTTTGGTAAAAAAGAAAAGAATTCATTGGACTCTTTTAGGAAACTTTAATTTTCTTCAGTACTTATCAAAAGTTTGGGGGGCCAGAAGCAGTCTTTCCAAGCTGCTTATCATGACCCAGATGTTTATTAAATCAATGTAGTGAGTTTAGATTATTTTTTAAAGGAATAAAATAGAAAAGAATATAATGGAAAATACCAGAGTGAGTACTGTCTAATAAAGGCAGGTTTTGTTTCCTGAAAACTTGTTTTAATTATTCATGCCTGTGTGTGCTGGCTGTGATTAAAATATGTATTTCTTACTGTGGTTTGAGGTAAAGTTTGAAAGCTACTGGCCTAAAATGTTATGGTCAGTAGAAAACAAAAATTCAGGTAAGTGGCTGGTTGTTTTATGGACACAAACCCCAAAACAGTTTTGATGGTCTTTTTTTTCTCCTACAAACTACCTGGCGACTTTAGGTTGGTTAGATTAAGCTTTATTAGTTCTGGTTCTTAACTTTTCCATTTGTAAAGTGCCATTGTGTGGTTTGTCCACCTGAATGTCCCACTGGGATGTTCAGAGAATTTATGCAAATTCACAACATTTAGCATTAAGATGCTGTGGGTATTTTCTTCTATTGGCCACAATATGCAAGCATATCTATGTATGCAGAAATGTAAAAGGTAAAACTGCCCTGGGCATATAGTAATGAAGAAGGAGTGTCACATGTCCCTACAGAAGGGCATGCATTTGTAAATAGACAAACTGTGACTCTGCAAGATATGTCTTACCTAAAATTTCATGATGAGGGTGAGTGTGAGTTATCCTGGGTTCCTTATCATGTTCAAACATCTTAGGAAGTTGAAGTAAAATTGCAGATGAAACTTAATTATATCCATTATATTTTAAGAAATTCAAATTTGTGCTGATTTCAGTTTTCTTATTCAGTATTCTTAAAGGCTAAATAATGCCCACTTCTCCAGAAAACTTGACAAACACACAAACCTTCTGTATCAAAGCCAGAGTCCCAGTAGTTTGTCTTCTAGCTGTATGCATATTTTCAGGGACACGGTTGTTCACTGGTGAACATTTAAAACTATTTCTCAACTTTGAGCAAGACTCACCATTGGGGAGAGATTCAAATGGTTATTTTTCCAGTTTTCAGTAAGTCTTTCTTTGTAGTTAGGTGGTATCTTAGCGCCCCTTTTTTTTCTTTTCTTACTTTTTCCATTCATTTAAATTGTTACTGTTTACCTGATTCTTTGTGTTGGTCTAAGAATAATTCAAGGAGCCAAATACTGTCTGGGAAATGAGTATATTTTAGGTTGAAATGGAATCACATCTTCAAAGTCCATTTCATTTTCACCTACTCTATGTGGCTCGTACATGTTGGGTAGAAAGCCCCTGAAAGATAATTGCCACTTATTCTAATCTTCTTTCTCACATTCAGTTAATCTGGATCTCTGGATTATTTTTGTGAATATATTTAAATGCGACATTCATAATTGGGGAAAATTCAGATTCTGCATTTTGGTTTCTTATTATTTTAAGGATATAAAAGACAGGGGTAAGAAATTAAAAATGGCAAGAACAATAGATATCAGGAAAAACTATAAAAAAGGTCAAACGTTCCGTTAATGATAAGACCATAGTACATTGGTCAAGTGTATGTGAGAGTGGTATATACTTTATACAAGCATTCGCTATTTTATTATTTTATTCACATCTTAATATTTGTTCTGGTACTTTTGTGAGCTAAAAAAAAATGCAGAGGAGAATAGATTTAAGCGGTCAGGAGTTTCACTACAAATATAGATTGATGATAATGTGAGCTCATTTTTTGGGGAAGCCAAATTTCAACGACATCTTTATTATCATCTGCAACATTTGTTTGCAGTCTGGGTTATCGTAAAGAGCATTTATCTTACAGATACTTTTTTTTTTTTTAAAGTCCAAACCCTGATTATATGAAAATAGTTTTGCCTAAGGAAATATATGAATTTTAATTATGTTTTTTCTAAAATGCCTATGCAGCACAAAAATAATAAATCCAACTCCTCCCTATGACTTGAGTATTATTTTTAATGTAACTTTAGAAGAACCCAGTAGAGAGAGCAGCGGGCTAAGTGTGTTCCTTCCTTCTCTAGGCTGTATTGAATGGATGGAGGCACATTTCTCCTTTAGTCAAATTCCAACTTTCGGCTTGCTTATCGAAAAAAGGGAGATAGAGCGGCCTCAACTGTTTAGAACCCAGATGCACTCTCCAGGGAAAGATGTGCTATAAATCCCCCCAAATACAGCCATGTGAACACCAGCCAGCCAAAGTGAAAGTGTAAAGGATTTCATGGAAGGGAGGTAGAGCATCCAAGTCCTGAGTACTTTTATTTTGTATTTCAGACTTGGCCAGTGAATTGATGGAGAAAGCCATTTAAAAAAAAAATACAGCATGTCTGAGCTGTCCCCTATTCCATCCCTAAAACGTACCCTTACCCTGTCCTCGGAAATCGGAGGACTCACGTGGGCTGGAGGTAAAGGGAAGCACCTGTACGATGTGCTCATGAGAGAAGGAACCGCGGATGCTGAGTCCTTCACTTTAGAGAATACGAGTAGAAATCACGGGGTGAAGTTTTGCATGATTCACCTTCATGTTGAAAATAGGAAGGCAAGAACAGCAACAGCTTTGGTCTCAAAGGACAAAATTTTATAGCGTTTAAGAAGGTAATAATGTCGTAAGAAAAGGTATGACTGACACTTAGAAGTGATTCCATGGATAGTGCAGTCCATGGTGACGGTGGTGGTGGTGGTGGCCGAGGCGGAGAGGGGGACGATGAAGACAGGTGATGCTGCTGATGGCAGCAGTGCGGTGTTCATGTCAGTTTGGGTAGGTAGTATTTCTGGATACCGGTTATGTAACCTGGAGCTACCCATCCAAATAGAAATCAGATTTTTTATCTCGACAATGTTCATTTTTGTGTCATTATAATTTAAGTAAATAGTCAACATTTTCAATAGTATACTATTAATAACATTAATACTGTAAATCTATTTAATGCCTCTGATTGAGATACAGCAAGCAATTCAAAAAGATAAATGCAAAGAAGCCTGGATTTTCTTCTTTGTTTCTCCCCTGAACTTTTCAGAGGAACACATTGCATCCTTAGTTTGTTCCCGTAACATCTACTTTAATCAAGTGTGTCATCTTTAATGAGAGAGCAGCTTACCTTGTCTTGTGATTTTTTACTCTCTGAAGCTCCTATGACGTATGCTTGGGAAAATGATCGTAGTTCAGTGAAAGTTAATAAAGTCAATTAAGAAACATTCAGGATAGATATAGCCCACTGAGCCCCTGATAAACTCAGATGGGGTTCTTTTCAAGAATTCCCCAGACGTTGTCACCTCCAAGAGGAACCAGTGGCCTCTGTGGTTTAATGTTCAGATTCTCACCTCCAGCTCAGAAGCTGCAGAGCTTATCTGGCCCGAAGGCTCCCCGTCCGTGGTTGTGGTTCCATTTCCAGCCTGCCTCCCTCAGTCCCTGCTCATTCCTCCTGGTCCCAAACAGTGGCGAGTGTAGGGCTCCCACAGCAATTGTGTGTGCGTGCCAGGCACTACTCCCGGGGCAGGTTTCTTGGCAACTCGATTCACTTCTCTCAATCAAGACTTGGGATTTCTTTTAAGACCCTGCAAAGAAAGGATAACTCTCTTTTAGTTTCCTGCAACTGCGTAATGTTAGAAATAGTAATTTTTGCATTGGCATGCTTTCTCTTTCCTCCGCTGATCTTTGTTTTACTCGTCCCTTCTCATATTTTCTTGTTTGCTCTATTTTCTAATGTTCTCTTTTACACTCTTTTTGGCTGCTTTTCCGCTATCAAGCTTTCTTTTTTCTTTTCTGTTTTAGTCACTCCATCTGTGTATTCCCAGATTTTTTCCTTCCATCTTTTCTGGTTTATTTCTGGACTAACCTGTTTTGTCTGTCATTTTAATAAGACATGGAACGGAGTTCAACAGAGTTCCTACCACAGGAGGGCCGGCGGTGTAAGAATATGCCTTAATAACCCAGAGTGGCATTAACTACGTTGGAAGTTTCAGAAATGATTTTTTTCTTGTCTCCAAGGATAGAAGCTTAAAAAAATATAGGAAGAAATTTTTACCTGGTGCAATTCCTTTGGTAGCTTATTCCTTCATTCGTTCATTCACTACCTTGTTTCAAAGTGTGTAGCTCACCAGTGGCATTGATGCAATAAATTATGTATTTGTATTCCTCGCAGTTCACAGATCAGTGTTAGCACGTGGCAACCAGGAATCTTACTCCCTAAGGGGGTGAAACCCTAGGGCCGTAGGCTTTTGCATGTGGGTTTAGTATGAAGGTAACAAAAAGTGCAACCTTGGCTGTTGTCAGTTGGTGGCCCAGGTTTCCCGCACCTAGAACACGTGACCTTAACACCTTGCATTTAAAGCCGACTGTAATTTCTCACTTCGTCAACAAATATACCCCTTTTGAACACACATAGGTACAACTATGATTCATTTTACTTATTTCATGAAGGCATTTTGTAGGCTTTTTTTTTTTTTTTTTTTTTTTGTAAAACTTTCACTGTACAGCAATTACAGAATTGTCAGAAACATAATTGGTTTTAAGGTCCTTTATGCTAACTTTGACTTCTGCTTTTCCTTTTTTTGATGGGGAAGACCTTACACACAGGTGGTATTTATTTCTGCTGGATGCACTTCAGAGAAAGAGAGAGAGAGAGAATGTGCATTCTAATTTGAGTCCAAGGTACAATTTAGTGACATTGAGAAGGTGTTTTCTTTAGTTATCTGAAAAAACAAAACAAAACAAAACAAAACAAAAAACCCTCCAGAAGCCTCTTGGATTTCTAATGGGTGGAATCCCTGAGCACTGGTCCAAACAGAGAGCCTATCTTATTCATCACTGAATTTCTCTCAGCCCTCCTTAGCAAAGTGTGTGGCACACGAAGTCCAGAAGCTTTTAGCTGAACGAGTGGCTGGGGGTGGCCAGGGAGCACCAGTTATTTCGATTCCCTCTGGTCTCTTGCTGGGAGAAAGACCAGTCAGGAAGGGATCTTTGGATGGGATTGGAAGAATGTGGGGAGTGTGCAAATCCCTCTCCCACAGGAATAAAGGTAGGACGAACGACCTCAGGGAGGCATTTCAAGTCCGGTGATTCCCCCTATTCACAGATTGCACGTTTATGAATGCACCCACCAGCTCACATTTTTTGTAACCTTTCTGTCACTACTCAGGGCACTTTCTCAGTCATTCAGTCGCACAGCCCTGCACAGAGTCGTGAAAATTTGAGTCATCCGATATGCGTGTTCCCAGCTGGGGTCAAACAAGGTGATGCTCTGCCTTCTTGTTTCAGCCCTCGGGTTGTAAACAAGTGTCCTGTCTGAGGTCTATGTAGTGCCACTTTTTTGGGGGATGCATTTTGGTGCTTTTCATTAGTGATCTTGCTGTCTAAAAAGCCTAGTGCCGAAGTGTCGTCTTGGGCCCTACGGTCAAGAAGGCTGTGATGTGCCTTATGGAGAAAATATGTGTTCGCTGAACTTTTTGTTCAATCCTGAGTTATAGTGCTGTTGGCTGTGAGCTTAATGTCAAAGAATCAACAATACGTGTTAAATAAGATGTCTTTAAGCAGAAACACACCCCCGTTCACACAGACATGAAACAAGGCTGCATATCGTTTGGATGATGAAAATATTACAGCCAGAGGCTCTCAAGAACCTAACTCTCTATTTCCCCTAGGGGTGATGGTTTAGTATTCACTAATGAAATGTTTGGGGCAACTCTATAGAACATAACTACTGTGAGTAATGAAAATTGATTGTCTGTAATAGAGTGATGAAGGCACAGTTTTGGGAGACAGGCAGCTTAGATTTCTTGACCCTTGCCTAGTTGGAATCTCTGGCTCAGTATGCCTCAGTTTACTCATCTATAAAATGCTCATCTAAATCGGACCTATATCTTTGGTTGTTATGAGGATGTAACAAGTTCAGAGATGTCAAGGGCTTAAAACATGCCCAGCACATAGCAAACCACCATTTTTATTGCCTCTTTGAAGGGAATTGGCAGCTCTACACTGAAGAAGGTGAATAGGAGAGCTCTTTAAGAGTCTGGAATGTTCATAACTTCCCTATATTTGTTTATTTTGCCTTCAAGGGACCAACTCTAATACCCTATTGTGATTAGAAGTTAAACTTTTCCAACCTAAAGGAAGCAGGAAGCTAGTATTTTTCGAAATACTTACTATATGCCAGATACTGTGCTAGAAAAACTAAGCAAAGCGACCGTAGTAAACTCCAAATAAATAAAAATAAGTCAATAAAAAAGAGCGAAAAGGCATCATGTTCTGGACTGAAGTAATTCCAGAGAGGGAAGTAGTTGAAAGTAGATGGAGAAGCCATGACATCCAAGGGCAAGGAGGGACTTTCTCTGTGATTTGGAAAGAAGGACACGGAGCAGGAAGAGGGATGGAAGCCAGCATTCACAGAGCATCTTATTCCTAAAGTGGATTTTCAACCCGGCTGCACATTAGAATCAAGGGTGATTTCAGAATCACCCAGATGATTAAAAAAACTACTGAGACCTGGGCCACATCTCAGCAGTTTTGATAATTGCTCTGGAGTTGAAGCAGGAAGAGGCAATTAAGAGGAGAAAACAAAACAGGAAAACTCGGGCGGGCTTTTCTCCTGGATAGTCCACTGATTGATTCATGGTCTCCCTGCATTTCTGTGAGTATTACCACATTTAATCCTCCCGTGACTGTCTTTCACGCAGTTGGTAAAGGCCCCACAGTGCACCCTAGAGCTCAGTTGTGTTCTCATCCCAAAGTAAGACGACCTGATTTCCAAGTCTCCACTTCACTGAGCCAGTTGGGTGTCAGAAACAGACGGAAAATGGAGTGCTGGGAAGAAAAATGACAGCAATGTTATTTTCTACACCTCAGCTTTCCCAAATAACATATAAAGTTGGTGGTTGCTTTGGATATCGGCTAAATACAAAGAAGGCAAACTGAAGAACATGAGGCTGCAGACTTTTGTCGCAGAACATGAAGAGGAAATTAGGACACGACCTAAAACGTGGATGCAAATACAGTTGACCCTTGGAAGATACAAGTTTGAAGGGTGCGGATCCATGCACAGGTGGATCTGTCTCCCTAGCAAGGACCACAGAATGACTCTATCCATCCATTGGTTGAATCCACAGATGCGGAACTAGAGATATGGAGGGACCGTGGATATGGCAGAGATGTGGGTATGGAGGGCGGGCTGTCAGTTATACTAGGGATATTTTTCATTAAAGCATTGTTGATTTACAATATTGTACTTATTTCAAGTGTGTAGTCTCAGATTTCTAAAAATCTAATTTTTTTTGTTAAAGGATAGTTGATTTACAGTGTTGTGCCAGTTTCTGCTCTACAGCAGAGTGACCCAGGAAAACATATATATACATTCTTTTTCATGCTCTCTTCCATCATGTTCTATCCCATAGCCCCTGTCATGATGTTCCGGGATCTACTGTACACACCTATGCCAATGAGCATGCATGGTAGAGGTTTTTGTTAAAGGTTGAGGTTATTGAGGGTAATGAAAATCCTTGGATCTTCCCTCCAGTGGGGTTCTCTTCCCTTTACTTCTTCCAATTGACTGTTACCACACACCAGACCTTAGCATTGTTGCTATGACTCCTAAATATAAGTACAATTGATTGCCTGCATCAGATTTCCAGTGCGTTTTTGGAAAATTCCTTGAAGTCTTTATTGTGGCGGCTTGGTTCAAGCTCTCCCTGGGTACTCCTTTCTGTTGTGAAGTATATGCAGATAGAATGTGTGCTATTTTTAAAGCTTCCCCTCCCCCCACATTTGGCATTTTGGAAGACTCATTTATTGATAAGTGAAATGGGCAACCAAGCGCTCCACCTTGGCACATCAACCCAGGGCATAGTTTGATAAAGGTTCCCACATTGCTCAGTTTCCCCAGAATCAGCAGCTGAAAGCAAGCCTTTGAAATCTCAGAAACACATATAACTGCAGCCCCTGGGTTAGACCTGCACATGGGTCTGCTCCAGTGACCACCCAGGGCTCTAGGCCCCACGCCAGGAGGGACTATCAACCTACAGGCCTAGGGCTCTGAGGTTCTTTGCTTTATGTGTTGGATGTTCAGCAGTCATCATTGATGAAACCAAAGTTGCTTTTCCATAACCAGCCCAACCTTCTTCTAAGGAGTCCGTGTCTGACATTGGAAAATGGCTATCATAGTTGTCAGGTGATGCATAGAAGCATCCATGGGTTCTAGGGTTTTATGTTGAACAACTGTGGTTCACGGAAATGCAGCACCAGGCATCTTATTGCAGGTCTCAAAAACACAGAAGGAAGCTTCCTCTCAAGTGTCACTTGTCCTTCTCTCCTTTCTCTTCACATGGCAGCTCACTATTATCGCTGGAATAGTTCCTACGCGTTGTGCAGATCTCGATCTTTCAAACTTTAATTTTTCAGTTTTCTACCTGAGCTTACTCCCCAAAGAATACGTTTGATTTGGTCCTTCCTCAGCTTGGCTTCAAAGCCTTCCCTGTCTTCTCACCATCACAGAACTCATGCATATTCTGTAGCCAGGCATTTAAAGCCCTTGTAATTTGACTCCGACTTATCTCCTCCTGTCATTCCATAATGCTCTGGTTCAAAACCACATTTAAGTGGCACTTCCCCACTTCTGTGATGATTCTATCCCAAAGTCAAAGTTCAGTTCAGATGTCTTCTCTACCAGGTGGGTCTTCCACCTGGCATTCTTTCAGTGTTCATTGGGTACACAGGGCACCTTTTTTGATACCCTTCTGATATCCACTCTATTCTGGAGTGTTTTTCATCATGGTTGTGAATAGATTTGTCTCCCCCTTCTATTTAATTGTTATCAACTAATTGTGAGTGATAATTAACATAATATCAACTTATTAGTGAAATGACTATTTCATTAAGTTTATAAATTAATTTAGAGTGATTGGGTAGATTTTATGAATTAACATATATTTTCACTTACTCTGCAAACTATAGCAAATATCAGTTGTTTACTGACCCCTATGGTTTCTAGAGAGATTGGACACATATCTGTTGTTAAGTTGCTCATAGTCTAGTGAGGGGGATAGAAAATATATAGAAAATTTAAAAACAGTGGAGTAAGAATGGTGATAGAAGAGATGCCACTAGAGGCACTGAGGAGGGGCACTTAACCAGATGGAGGGCTCTTGTCTATTGATGACAGATGAATGGATTAAGAAGATGTGGTACATATACACAATGGAATACTACTCAGCCACGAAAAAGAACAAACTAATGCCATTTGCAATAACATGGATGGAACTAGAGACTCTCATACTAAGTGAAGTAAGTCAGAAAGAGAAAGACAAATACCATATGATTTCACTTATATCTAGAATCTAATATACAGCACAAATGAACCCTTCTACAGAAAAGAAAGAAACTCATGGACTTTGAGAACAGACTTGGGATTGCAAGGGCAGGGGAGGGAGTGGGATGGACTGGGAGTTTGGGGTTAGTAGATGCAAACTCTTGCATTTGGAGGGATAAGCAATGGGATCCTGCTATATAGCACAGGGAACTATATCTAGTCATTTGTGATGGAACATGATGGAGGATAATGTGAGAAAAAGAATATATATGTGTGATTGGGTCACTTTGCTGTACAACAGAAATTGACAGAACAAAGTAAATCAACTATAATAGAAAAAATAGAAACCTAAAAAAAAAAAAGAAGTCTGAAAGAGTTTGATGGAAAGAGGATTTAGGCAGACAAGGAAATGTGGGTGAGGCTATGAAGAGTTGCTGGGTCTGGTTTTCTGGTCCTCTCTAGAGTTCTGCCCAGTTCCTTGGACAGAACTGATGTCTAATAGCTTATAGAGCCAAAATGTTGTATTAACTAAAAAGAGTAAATTGTTAAGAACAGGAGAAATAACTTTAATAATACCAGGTGCTAGTATTTTTTGAGCATAGTATTCTAGGCACCTTGCTTAAAGCCTCAAATGGATGATCTTGTTGAATCCCGACACCAACCATAAGAGACTGATCCTCTTATTCTTATGGATGAAGAAACTAAGAGAAGGAAGGTGACTTGCCTAAGGTCACATGGCCAGCAATGGAGAAATAAGGATTCTAAATCTAGAGGTGAACTCTGGAGCTCAAGTTTTAACTCACTATCTTATGCAGAAAAATTGACAGGCTGTCTTCTGTCATGAATTGATTTACTTGGCAGTTGGTTTGCTATTTCCTTGTAATATCTTTATATTTAGTGTGACAATGCTTTAATCTTAGACTATGTCTTAAGGCTGCTTCTTTTAGTTTTACGGGAAATGACTATTTTTATTATGCTTGCTAAAAGCATGTTTAAACATTTTTCCATTTAGTAGGGGAATGTTTTCTCTTCTGATATCAGGAGGAGCCATTAAATAAAATCCCACAAAGACTTCCTGATAGCAACCTTAAGCATTTCTCTGCATGTGAAACCCACCCAGGAATTTAAAATCTGGATGGAATTGCAGTGTTCATTTGGTCCAATCCTCTCTTTATACAAATAAAAATCATAAAATCACGGTATTTTCAATCTAGGAGGGACCATAGGCATGGTGAATTCCCATCTCTTTTTTTTCCCCCCCCAACGGAAACAATCAATTCAGTTGCTCTTCAAGACTAGTGACTTCTGTGAAGTTTCCCAGCCAGTGCAGGCAGGGTCAGGGCTAGAACCTATGTCTGCCTCCAGCCCACTGCTTCATTCTTAACAGATGGAGACTTGACCAGCCTCTGTTTGCTGAGGACTCAGAGGCCATGCCCTGCCTGTCATAGTTCTAGCCTGTGGCGTAAAAGCTATAAGAAAAGTGGAATGAAGGACTCACCGCCTGCTGGTGGAGATTCATTTCTTATACTTAGATCATTTCCTCTCAATTCTAATACCTATACAGTCAGCCCTCTGTATCCAAGTGTTCTGAGTCCTAGGAGTCCATCAACTACCATGGGAAAATATTTTTTGGGAAAAAAAAAAAAATCCAAAAAGTTCCGAAAAGCAAAACTGGAATTTGCTGCCCAGAAGCAACTACTTAGCAATTATATCATATTAACAACTACTTATATTGTGTTAGGTATCATAAGTAATCTAGAGATGATTTCAGGTATGTGGGAGGATGTGTATATGTTATCTGCAAATACTGTGCCATTTTATTTCAGGGACTTGAGCATCTACGGACGTTAGTATTCTAGGTGGGGGTGGGGTGGTCTGGAAGTCAATCCCCTGCGGGTTCCAGGGGACGGCTGTGTACTTGGTACTTGTGATTGAAGATTTCCTCTCTTGTTTTTCTTTTTCCTGGGCTTAAAGATTAGGAATTACCTTGCCGGATTTCTCTGGAGCCTTAAACGGACTCCTTTCAGATTTCTAAAGCAATTGCGTGCTATTTTTATACCATAATTACCAATGTGAAAATGGAACTTGCGTTATTTCATAATAGATATTTCACCTTAGTATTGGCAAAATTAAAAAATAATTCAATCAGTGCTTGATCCGGCAGCCTCGTTACGACAGACATTTTTTATAACATGGTCCCTTTGTTGAAAATCATGTGTCTTCTTTTAGGCTCCTTGCTACACCCAATGGTGGTTAGATACTCTTTACTATTAAATGTTTCCCCTCGTCGTTTAATATTGTTCCAGGAAATGAAATGTAAGTTTAATAAGGATGGCAACTGATGGAACCATATCTCCGAAGTCTAATTAATGTTCCTGATACATGTGTTAAAGGGGGGGGCATGGCTGATGGGTTATCACCGTACTCAGCCAAAATGATTTGAAACCATTTCTTCCACAGACATTTATATTTATCAGGCTGGGGGTATGATTAGGTAAAACGATACTCTTTTTTCACTTTCATTTTTTTTTAAAATGAGCTAAAGACCTGTCAGAATGGTCAATTAAAATGTATGAAAAGAATATATGAATAATCTTACAGTTAGCAGTACTGTAAAGAGCGTGGAAGAATTTAGTACGCTTTTATTCACATGACTTTTGTGTGCGTGAGAGAAGAACAGTTTGACATGGCAGAATTGACTGCAGACTTCTTGAAGCTGTCCTTCCTTTTCCTTTTCCCTTTTGTGAAAAACTGTAGAGCAAAATGTATTTTCTTCTGGTTATGAAAGTGCTATCAGCATCCTCTCAGTAAAATGACTTTCACTGAGGAGTTGAAAACAAAACTTCCACAGTGATGTTTTGAGAGCTTTCGCCCTGCGTTCTGCGTTCTGGTGGCTCCTTAGAGCCCGGGGACGCCAAGTGCAGAAAGGATGATTAGGTCAGTGGCGCCTTTTCTGAGTCAATATCTCTCCTTGGAATGTGATCCATTTAATCTTCTCCAGGTCTGAGCTAAAACTTTCAAATTGGATCTGCACAAAGGAGAGCAGCAGCAGATGGGTGGAAAGGGAGAATGATCCACCGTGGGAGGCCACATGCCTCATGGTCCAGTACTGGGCAGCCCTAACCTGCGAGCTTCTCTCTGGTGACCTAAGCTATGTGAATCAGAAGGTGCATCAGTCTTTTCAACTCCTACGTAATTTTGGTAAATAAATGAACATTAATTTAATGTGGCATTCTGCTGGGCCAAGCATTAATCCACCTTCAGAATTGCCTATTTTGTTCAAAACAGACTTTGGTTTCTTGATGAGAAAAGCATGGCTAAGCCTTTGATGACACACCTTTCCCACTGTCTTGAACTCAGCTCTGAAATTTCTGCCAGGCTCATTTATCTCTGTTGCCTTCTCTTAACGAGCATCATATTTGGGATTGCCCAATAAAATACACGATGCTTAGGTAAATTTGAATTTCAGATAAATAACAAAAGCTTTTTTAGTATGACTATGTCCCATATGATATCATACTAAAAAATTCCTTGTTGTTGCTCTGAAATTCAGTTAACTGGGTGTCTTGTATTTTTATTGCCTAAATCTGGCAGCCCCAGCCATGTTGCCTTACTGCTTACTGCTTTTCGGTTTTCCAGCCTGAAGGTTAAGTTTCATGGCTCTCCCTTTCAGCCAGCACACAGGTGCCTGCCTGTCTTTTCCTACCAGGAAAGGAGGCATGCTGACATAGAATATGCACACTTAATTTTGTCATTGTTATCGGTTATAATTAAGAACATAGGTTTAGAGTCAACACAGAAATGATACAGCTAATCATTCCATTACCTGAAAAGACGGACAATTAAAGTACGAGGGAAGAGGTCACATTGTAATGTTACAATCCTGCACATCTGCAGGAGGAAAAAAATCAAGGAGTAAGGACCTGGTAAGAGAAACCTGTCATCAGAGCTACTAATTAGATAACTTGTAAGTGAGTAATACGATGAGTGTATTTTTCTTGGCGTTTGGGGGGACTTCTCTTATTTGTGCAGCATTATGGCTGATTTCAGAAAATAGCAGTTTAGAAAAGCAATTCTCTGAAATGCTTTCTAGGGTGTGAAAGATTTGGAAGAAAAAGTACAACTTCTGTCCAGATAGAGCGTTCACCAGATCCGCATCTGCCTCTTCTCCATCTCTTCTGTTGACAGAATGTTGGGATGGCTGACTCCAGAGCCGGAGAACTTGAACTTGGCAGTGGTGGCTTGGGAGATGGTGTCCTGCATGAGGGGCCTCAGTGCATGGTCACAGACGGGCCTATAGGAATGGTGTGTGGTACGGGGGCGGATCTCCAACGCATAGATTCGGGGGGGTGGGGGGAGGCTGTAAAGAAATCAAGGCTAAGGGGCGAAAAAGGAGATGCCTGAGAGTCAGTGAGATAAGGAAATGCTCCAACAATCTTCTGAATATAGGTCAGATAACTGTACATGTGTCATTTTCTGGGGGGAGAATTCTCTGAAGTCTTTTTTATTTTATTAAAAAAAATTATTGGAGTATAGTTGATTTCCAATGCCGTGTTCATTTCAGGTGTACAGCAGAGTGATTCAGTTATATGTATACACACATCCAAGTCTTTTCCAGATGCCTTTTCCATATAGGTTATTACAGAATATTAAGTAGAGTTCCTTGTGCTCTACAGTAGGGCCTTGTTGGTTACCTGCTTTATGTATAGTAGTGTGTATAGGTGTTAAGCCCAAACTCCTAACGTATCTGAAGCTTTTTTTTATGAGACTACAGGGAACAAAGTATGAGTGAGAATTCCCAAGCCTTTAGAAGTATTTCCTTTTATTCTAACTCAAGGACACTGAAGCACTCCGAGGGTCATATTCCAAAGGCATAGCCGGGAGAGGGTGTGTGGGGAGAAGAGTTGGAGCAAGATTCTCAGCTGCTTGGGAAACTTGTTGCTTTAGCTGGTGGCAGCTGAGGCCACTGGCTAACAGCTGAGTAATTTTGCCCCATCTGGATATGAGCCAGGATTGAGCAGAGCACTGGGGAAGGGATGGTAGTGAATGGTGTGTTTTATTGTTTGTTTGTTTTTTGCTTCATAGAATGCTTGTACCTTGCAGGATGATGGCAGAAGGATCAGCAATATTTCAGGGCCACATATAAAAAGTAATAAATCCTTCTTATAAGGGTAATAAAGATGTATAATGATTTCCCTCTGACCAAGGCCAAGTCCTGTAAGAAGGTGGAGCATGTAGCATAGAGACTGGGAATCCAAGCCCTTCCCCAGGGATTTCAGCTTGCCTCTGACTACCCTGTCTAGACAAAACCAGCAGAGGGTACTGTCTAGAAACTGGAGGGAGCTCAAGAGGCTGCTGTCCAGAAATGAGAGGAAGCCCTGCAAGTGCAAAGACTGGGACATGCCAGCCTGTGTTGCGAGGCATGTGACACTGATGTTTCCAAACAGTAACAGGGCAGCTGTTTTGTTTTCGTTTTTTTTTTTTTTACTTTTTGCTTTTCAGGGATGCACTTGCAGCATATGAAAATTCCCAGGATAGGGGTCAAATTGGAGCTGTAGCTGCCAGAGTACGGTACCCCACAGCCACAGTAATGTGGGATCTGAGCTGCATCTGTGACCTACACCACAGCTCACAGCAATGCTGGATCCTTAATCCATTGAGCAAGGCCAGGGATTCAGCCCACATCCTCATGGATACTAGTCAGGTTCATAACCACTGAGCTGCAATGGGAATTCCCTGGTTTTGTTGTTGTTGTTGTTTGTTTTTTTTCCCCCCATTTCACAGTGGGTATTAATCCAGTTTTCAAGATCAGGTCATTGAAAAAAAAAAATCACCTGAAAATTCTTCTCTATTAATAAATATCACTCTTCTTGTTTAGAGCCATTTTTTGGTTATACAAATAAATTAAAGTTTTAAAAAACACATTCTGCCCAGTCCTGGGCAGATTTATAGAGCAAATCCATTCTGGAGTGTTGCAGTGACCTCAGTGCACCAAGCCCCAACCTTCTTCGCAGCCAGGTGTGTGTGGGCCAGTAGTCCAAGCTCTGCATGGCGGCCACCATTGTGGTGAGGCTGCAGGACAGGCCTTTGGCGACCTGGAGGGTGGGGATGCTGCAGGCCCGGGCTGGCTATTATATTGATCAGGTAGCTGATCAGGTAGTCAATCAACTGTGACTACCAGTTGCTTGGTGGAGTGCGGTGTCAGCTCAGAGGCCTGGAGGATGGCTCTTCAGGCTACTTGAGACTCAGGCTCTAGAAAACTTGGTGGTATTCACTTTGTTGACTTCCCAGGCACCATCCTGGAGCACTGGTTGGAGTAAGATTTGAAGTCACTGTTCGCCAGTCTGGTTCAGAGTCCCCGATGCAGCCTGTCTAGTGTGCTCTTACTTCCCCCTATTGATGGCGTGGGTTCACTGGATGGCTGACCCAGTTTGCCTCGTCACTCATTCATTCATTCATTCGGCCAGTATTTTTTGGCCATTAGCTCTATGCCAGCTACTGTTCAAGGCCCTGGGAACAGACCAGTGAACACATCGGACCAGTCAGGAAAGCTTCCATTATGAAGGTGACACTTAAGCAAAGATTTGAAATAGGGAAGGGAAGGGCAGCCTGAGAATATTTCAGAAAAGCGTATTTCAGGCTGAGGTCCCAGCAGTGAAAAGGCCTGTAGGCAGGTCTGTGCCTGGTGTGTGTGAGACAGGGAGGCTGGAATGACAGGGAGGGTGAGGAGAAGTTGGAGGTGTCAGGGTGGGGTCAGAGTGAACAGGGCCTTTGTAGGTCACTGACAGGATGCTGGCTTTTACCCTGAATGAAGGTTTTGAAGAGCAGAATGACCTGATCTGAGTTTTCATTGTGAAAGTTTTCAGACCTTTATAGAAATGCAATAGCATAATGACCCTTCACGTATTCATCATCCAGCTTTAACAATTATATTTTATTTGTAAATATTTCTATATGCATTTCTAAATGATGGGAGCAATTAAAAAAACCACAATTATAACACTTAATATTTCTTTAAATATCAAGAATTTGAATGGATTTATACTTTGAAAGTCAAGCTGATGGCATTTCCTGATAGTTTTGATGTACCATGTAACAAAGGAATCAAGGATTGGGCAGTAATTAAAATCCTTCTCAGGAGTTCCCATCATGGTGCAGCGGAAACAAATCTGACTAGGAACCATGAGGTTGAGGGTTCAATCCCTGGCCTTGCTCAGTGGGTTAAGGATCTGACGTTGCTGTGAGCTGTGGTGTAGGTCTCAGACGCAGCTCAGATCTGGCATTGCTGTGGCTCTGGCGTAGGCTGGCAGCTGTAGCTCCAATTAGACCCTACCCTGGAACCTCCATATGCCACAGGTGTGGCCCTAAAAAGACAAAAAAAAAAAAAAATCCTTTTCAGTGTCATACATTTATTGGAAGACTACTGTCTGTGTCTAATTCAAAATAGGTTTTAAAGATTAACATCAGCATCTGGCTTCAAGATTTTTAGTTTCCTTTTCATAAATGTTATCCAATGCCATTAATTCTCCAGCTAGAGAAAATATTGTTATTGCTATTTTCAAATGAGGAAAAGTAACAGGTTAAGTAACTTATTTGAAAGTCCTTTAGATGGTGGCTAAGAAAATTCTGGTAACCTGGGCCTGACTTATCCAAGCTGGTAATTCCTTTTTTTTTTAAATCATCTATTCTTCTCCAGGAAAAATTTGGGCAAGCAATTGGACAGATATTAGGATTTAGGACTGATGTGCCAACCTCTCAAGGTAATTTTAATGATTCCAAGAGCTATCCTGGAACTAGTTCCATGTAATTCAGTTAATGATTACACTTAATTTGAATAAAATCAAAAGATTGACTGCCTCCTGTATGTTAGAGGTTGTTCACGAAGATTCCCAGTCTAAGAGGCATGAAACCTGTGAAACCGTTATTGCCATCAGTGTGAAGGGAGCAGAGAGGGCGTGGGTACAAGCTGTAGAGGTAGCAGAGGGAGGAGTGCTTCTGGATGGGATTAGCATTTCTCCTGGCTCACAGGGGCTGGGCAAAGGTAATCTTGGCAGAAAACAGCACGAGTGGAGACCTGAGATGAGCAAAAGCAGAGCAGGTTGGGAAATGTACTCAGCTGGTGCTGGAGCACGCAGTACCTGGAGGGTGGGTAAAGCAGCCGCAGGAGGTGAGTCTGGAGAAAGAGGTGGAGCTGTTCCAAAGAGCACTTAACATCTGTTTCCCCAAGTCAGAGATGCTAACAGCACGTCAGAATGCGAGAACTCCCCACAAGTTAGAGAAGCGCTGCCCCTGGTAGGATGTCTCCCACACGACAAGCCAGTCTCCTCTCACCAGGAGATGCATAGAGTGTGCTGGCTCTATCTGTATCCCCTCTGGGTTTCTCAGGTGGATGACACGGTCTGTCATTGTTGTCATTGCTACAGCACAGAGCGATCTCCCATGTCCTCTCAGAAGTAAGCAAGATGCTTTTTCTTGGCTGCATCAGCAGCAAAAGAATAGGTTGCTCCTGGAGCTTGTTTCCTGTAGAGTAGATTGGAACTATCAGAGAAGAGTAATAATCCTGCAGATTTAGTTCTAACTTCCACATCTGGGAGAGCTCTTGGTCCCCACGCAGAAGTGTCAGCATTTCTGGTCACTGATTATGTTTAAAAACCTTTTTTTGGGGGGGGGGGGCTTTTTTTTTGGTGTGTTTTTAGGGCTGCACCCATGGCATATGGAGGTTCCCAGGCTAGGGGTTGAATTGGAGCTAAAGTTGCCAGCCTATGCCACAGCCACAGCAATGTGGGATCTGAGCCACGTCTGTGTCCTACACCACAGCTCATGGCAGCAATGCCAGATCCTTAACCCACTGAGCCAGGCCAGGGATCGAACCTGCGTCCTCAAGGATATTAGTTGGGTTCGTTAACCACTGAGCCACGATGGGAACTCCATGTTTAAGAATCTTGATGAAGATTCTGCGCAAAAGGACCTCAGTGCATTTGAAACTATCTCCAAATTGTCTTCTCTTCCAGAATCGTTCATTTGGCTTGGAACTCTCTCCAGCCATACGTGCTCACCTGAGCAGAGCCCTAGTAGATGAATTATGTTTCCTTTGTCTTTGATTTCTTAGCCATATTCTCTTCTACCCAAGTTCCCACCTCCATCATTACTGACAGAGCTCCATGAACTAAGAATATGTCAAATATACAGAGGTACTTTCCTCCACTTCTTTGTTCCTCCATTTCTTGTCTTTCTTCCTTCTAGTATTTTTTTTTCCTTCCTGTTTTCTCATTCTTCATATCAATGAGAAGGGACATTTCTGTGGGCAAGCCACTTTAGCTGTTAGAAACACAGTGGCCATCACTGACAGCTCCGTTCTTTTGGAATGGGTGTGTGTCATCTTTAATTGGTCATGGGAGGGAGTGCTGAGCAGACCTAAATGCAGTGCTAAGGCCTCTTCCTAACCCATCTTTTACACATTTTATTACTCTTGGGAAAGAGTTTTGAAAAATGGGCTAGGCACTCACAAGACCCATTGAGGAAATTCTAGCTGGTTACAGATGTTATTGTTGGGTCAGAGGCATGGGTCAGAATCACGGTCACCCAGCGTAGAGCTGGAAAGCAATTTAGAAAACGCAGTTGAGACGTCTCATTTTACAGAGACAAAACCAAGACCCAAAGAGGTCGGTGACTTGCTTAAGCCATGCAGCTGTTATTGGCAGCTTTTTGCCTAGAACCCAGAAGTTCTGGCTCAGTCTAGAATATTTCCACCATAAAGTCCTGCTTCCCTTATTTGACATTTGCAGATTCCCAAATAATTTTTGTAGTTAAGCATTTCTATTTGCAATTCTAGACACGTTTGTGTGGTCTTTTTATGTAGTGATATATTGCACCTGTCTCTTGGATGGCTCATCAATTAATGATTTATGGAGTGATTTCTAGATCTCACTCAGTGATTTCTGGAGGCCACTCTTGGAGCAGGATTGATTTTGGTGTGTGAGCTTCTGTATCTGGGGGGCCTTTTCCCAAGGGCCCAAGTCTCCCTTCTTGAGCCGAGCTGTCTGCCTTCCTATGGGACAGAGGCTGTCCTTTCTCTTCCTTCTGTCCCTCCTCCTCCTTTTTTTTCTGTCCTTTGTCCTAGATGTTCCCTGGCTGGTAGTAAGTGGATGCCTTCCCAGTGCTGTTGAATGGATGAGCGACTTTCTTAGTATTTCTGCATAGGAATAGATTATTATTCTCCTGGTTTAGTATCCCGTTCTCTGTGGAAATCAGACTGGAAGTCATACTTGTGTTAAGAAGGTGTGGTGTCAAAGCACAGCTCCCTCTTGACTTTCCTCCTTTGTGTCACCCATATGCCTTGTTTCTTGCATCTTTCTTTGGGCTTCCTGTCCTCACTGTTCATTAGCACTTGCATCTGGTTGGTGTGAGCAGAGAAAGGAGAGGTGATGAAACTCCAATCAGGTGGTTTGGTTACACTTTAGTAACTGGTAAAGGATAAAAAGATAATTGACTAAATGGCTTTTTTGTTATTTATTCTTTTTTAGGGAATTTTGTGCCAGGTTGTTCTTGTTCCCATTAGTGTGGAAAACCAACACTTGCTTGTATTTTGGGGTGACGATATTTTTCTTAAGTGGTGGGAAAACTTCTTGACATTTTACAGAGAGACTTAAGTTTTGAATGGCAGATGCTAATGTTCTTTGTGCCCAAAGAATTTGAGAACTCTTGCAGATGAGCGCTAATGACACAGCATTTTCTATGTATTTGTGAGTTAAAATAGGTATTTTCTGAAGTCATATTTTTAGAAGATACTCACTTTCATCAGGCTATTCTGCTGCATAGCTGTTAGTTCCATTAACTCTGTTTTCAGGGAACTCAGCAGAGTTCTCAGCCTTTGCCCCAGAAATTGAATTAGCATTTTCCCTTAAAAATTATTGGTCTTGAAATAAATAATTAGAGGCAATGTATGATGGGATGATTATTTATGAGTTTAGGGGTGAGGAGTGAGGTAATGACTTTGTTTCCAGATGTGACGCACTCTGCCATTGCCTTGTGAAGAGTCGGGTGGAGTTCTAAGGAGTTTATTCTCTTTGGGATGCTTGGGTTCTGGAATCAGACTGCCTGGGACCTTGATGCCATCTTTTCCCAATTGTATGATCTGGGGGACTTACATAATCTTTCTGTACCTTGCTTACCTCATTTTTAAAACAACTGCCCTTATAACAGTACTGCTTGGGGTAGCTTTGAGGGCAACATGATTTAGTTACATGTAAAGCACTTAAAGTAGTGCCTGCCACAACTGTCAATTTGCAGCAAAAATTTGCTTGCCTGCTCCTCCAGCTCCTTTTATCTTGCTTGACCAAGGGTCATGCTGGGTTTTCCAGAAGTCCAGGGCCTGGTTTGAACTTTGGGTAGAAACTGAAATAGCAACTATAACTCTATCCCTAGATAATTTTGTAGAGTTGAATTGAACTGCGTTTATCACCAGACATTTTTAGGAAGAGGTTTTCTTTTGTACCTTTTAGGGAAGGATATTATCTGCCTCTGTTAATTAACCAGAGGATATAACAAATGCAGACTCTACTCAGTAAATGGACAGTATGAGGCAAGAGGTAAAGGAAGTTTTCACATAAGTAACGTAAATGAGATAAAGTCATTAATTTCCAGCAGAGTTGAAAGGACCTTTATTTGTCATCCAGAAAATAATTTTCAGCTTGCCTACTGCAGAGTGTAACTACCACATGGTTTACTGGGCTGCCCAAACGTGGCCCAGGACTCGTTTAATTCTAGCATTTCTAAAAATGGGACTCAAAAGTTTTCCTCTCTAGACTACCATTTTAGGTCAACTTGTCTATTCTTCTTAAGACCATCAGGGAGTTCCTATGTGACTCATCAGGTTAAGGATCCTGCATTGTCACTGAAGTGGCTCAGGTCACTGTTGTGGCATAGGTTCAATCCCTGGCCTGGGAACTTTCACATGTTACAGGTGCAGCCAAAAAAAAAAAAAAAAAATTAAAAAAAGAACATCTATGAACTGCCGTGGAAAAGAAATAGAGATCATATCAAAATCCAAACACAAAATTACGTAGAGTAGAAATACCCATAGGTAAATTCTGGCCATAGGCATGAACCAACTCTAGCTTAAACCCATCCATATTGGTATTTAAAGCAGAGAGAGGTACACACGAAACCATATGTGGATCGGTTGTACCCTGATACACACACAGGCATCAATAATTGGCTTATTATTATCTTGATACAACAATCTGATATTGCAGTAGATTCAGCTATGCCTCTTGTAAAGTTGTTCCTAATTCTTTATTGATTAATTTATCTAGTAAGTATTTATCGGATACTTTCTGTGTGCACAATAGCATAAGAGGTGCTTTGGGGTGATTGAAAATACTTGGAATATAGTTTCCATACTGTTGAAAAGCTTACAGCCCAGTTGGGAAGGCAAGATGTGCATTATGGAACTGTAATCTTACTCATACCACAGTCATCTTTCAAATGCTTATTATCTGTCATTACTGTGCTGGACACTGGGAAGTAAAGGTGACATTTATAGGGTCTCTTTCCTAGGGACTTACAGGGAGCATATATGATGTGATTTCAGGAGTTATAAATGTGATACTCTAGGAGCGTATGTTGATTCTGTTGAGAAATTCAGTGTTGCTACCTGAGAAGGGGCCGTTTTCACTCAGGAGATTTTTGCCTTTTGGCCAAGATAGGAAGCAATGTCGATAAAGGCCCAGACATGTGCCAGCATGGTTGGGAAAGGGAAATACTTAAAATTAACCATCGCAGAGAGGGATAGGACTGGAGACTGGACAATGGCCAAGTCCTAACGGCTGATACTAAGGAGCCTGCATTTGTAGTCTGAAGTCTTTTAAGTTGGCCATTCATGAACTTCAGGAGGCCTGTGAACACCCAAAGATTATAAGCAAAACCTATGTTTCTATAAATTAGGGTATTTTCCTGGGGTCCATCCAGCAAAAGAAGGTTAGGAAGCCTTATAATAGATGTTGAGGAGACCTGAAGGATTTCAAATAGAGATCCATCTGTATCGTTCTTGCTGTAATATAGAGGACAGGTTTGTGAAGTGGGGGTTGCAGATGTTGAGTTGGGAAGACGTTCCAGGAGACTCACCATGTCTGCACATTGATTCAGATAGCAGATGCTCGTCAGTCATTTAACCATGCGTCGGACTGGGCTGAGTGTGAACTGGGAGCCCATGGTGAGTAAGGCAGCCATTGTTTCACCCATGATGGACGTTGTATTGTACAGGGTCAGACGGATAATTAAACAGAGCACAGCAAAATGTTGGTCCGTCTCATCATTCAATCATTTATTTATGTACTTGTTCATTCAACAATTATTTCTGTGCTAGGCTCTCTTCAAGGTTTTGGGGGAAGGAAACTTACATTTGGGGAAGATACATAGTAATTAAGTGCTGGGTGTGGTGCTGGGTAACCATACCGTGCCATAAGAAAAAAATAATCAGGATAAGAGGGTGAACAGGAATAGGGAAACTACTTTAGAAAGGCCAGGAAAGGCTCTCTGAGAAGGTGAGAAACCCTGCATGGGGGGAGGAAGCAAGTCAGGGCAAGTGCTGAGACATGGAAGCACTTGGCCTTGGGAAACAGCAGTGATGCCAGTGCTCAGAACGTGATGAGGGAGGGAAGGAGTGTCAGGACTTAAGGTTAGAACGATAGGCAGGGGACAGATCCAGCTGGGCCTTTCGATTTTCTTCTCGGTGTGGTGGGAAGCCACGAAGAGAGGAGTATGACTCTTACTCCAGTTGTGTGTGTGCGTGTTATATGTGTGTGTTTTCCAGGCAGTCAACTCAATTGTGATACCCTCTACCTGGAGAGACCATCAGATCCTGTTCAAGGCTTTGTCCCACCAGACTGCCCTCCACTTCAGATGCTGATCGCAAGCCCAAGTCATTATTTGTGCTTCTGACCAAGTGACTTTAAATCAGGGGTTTCCGTGAGTGGCTCCATTGGTTTGATTAATTTGCTAGAATGGCTCATAGAACCATGGCTCATAGAACTCAGAGAAACATTTTGTTTACTAGATCATTGGTTTATTATAAAAGGATTTGACTCAGGAACAACCATATGGAAGAGGCGCATAGGACAAGTTCAGGAAAGGGATGCAGAGCCTCCAGGTCTCTTCAGGTGCACCACTCTTCCCAAATCTCCACGTGTTCACCCATCTGGAAGCTCTTGAGCCCTATCCCTTTGAGTTCTTAAGGAAACTTCATGACATAGGCATGATTAAATAAGTAGTGGCCATTGGTGATTGATTCAACCTCTGGCTCCTCTACTCTCTCCCCCTAAACCTGAGGATGGAACTGAAAGTTCTAACCTTCTATGCTTGGTTGGTTCCCCTGGCAACTAGCCCCGTCCTTAGGTGGGGGTCCAAATGTCACTTCATTAACATAACAAGAGACACCTTTTTTGCTCTCATCACTTAGGAAATTCCAAGGGTTTTAGGAGCTCTGTGCAAGGACTGCAGAGGGAGACCAAATAAATATTTCTTATTGTAAATCACCATATCCAAGGGAGTAAAAGACCTCTACTACAATAGGGGGAGTTCAAGGTACATCTAACCCAGTTCACGGAGGTCAGCCAAACTCCTTCATGGAAATTAAGTTTGAACTTTGGACTGGAGGATAAATAGGAATTATTCAGTGGGTGAGGAAGAGTGTTCTAGGCAGAGGGAACAGCATGCATGAATGCCTTGGGTGGATCATTGGGCCATAGGGCTGAAATGGGAATACAGGAGTAAGAGCAGGCTTTTAGGGAGAGATCCTGACTTTAGCTTTGTGCACACTAATGTTGAGGTTTCTTTGGGTCGTTCAAGTGGAACTGTTGAGTGGGTAATTAGTATCTAGGTCTGAAGTCCAGGAGAGGGGGTTAGGGTGGTAGTTGTGTGTGATCACACACGTGGCTGAGTTCCCACAAAGAGATATCAGCTGAGGTGGCAGAGAGCTGAGAGAAGGACCCAGAGGAACACTGACATAGGAGCCTGGTGGGGGAATAAAGTACTGCAAAGGAAAAGAGGTGTAGGTCCAAGATGGTGTCAAGAGAAGTGGTGAAGACTTTATCTGCCCTAAGAATTTCAAGTTGAACCAGTGTGAGCTGGAATACATAGGATAAGCTGTATGGACCAAGGGGAACTGAAGTTTGTTTTTTTTGATAGATGAGATGTGTAGGTCATGGGGGCCAATGACTATGTGGGAAGCATAGCACGAGCAGTTTCTCAGAGGTGGATTTGGGAACATTTTACTCAGGGAACGCCAAAGAGACCAGTCCTAATTGGGGCAGGGAATTTAAGAATTTGGGCTTAATTTTATTGGTTGATGATTTTTAAACTTGAGTTTTCCTGGTTTATGACTCCTCTAGAATTATAGGCAGAAGTTTGGGAGTTTGTGTGTGTTTTCTGGAAAAGATAGTTTCAGAGCTTTCATTATATCATCAAACAGGTCCATGAAACAACCCCCCCCCCCCAAAAAAAGGTAATGATCCATAGATATAGGACATGAGAATTTATTGAGAGATGAATGTCTTTTATGACTCTTTTGGCAGTGGTTGGCAGGATGAGTTTGAGGAATGTTGGGGGGCGTGGAGTATCGCTCTCTTAGGCAAGAATGATGCAAATCAGGAATACAAAGAAGGATGGGCATTGTGTTTTGAAGAAATGATGGATTAAATCTTTTTTTTTTCTTTTTTTAGGGCCATACCTGCAGCATATGAAAGTCTCCAGGCTAGGGATAGAATTGGACCTGCAGCTGCCAGCCTACACCATAGCCACAGCAACGTGGGATCCGAGTTGCGTCTGTGACCTACACCACAGCTCACGGCAATGCCAGATCCTTAACCTACTGAGCCAGGCCAGGGATTAAACCTGTGTCCTCAAGTATACTAGTCAGATTCATTTCTGCTGAGCCATGACAGGAACACCCTGGATTAATTTGATGATGGATCAGAAGTCAGAGGTTCATTTAGCAAATATTTGTTAAGGACCTACTGTGTGTCAGTTAAAATTGAAAGCTAATGAGACATGATTCCTGCCTTTGTGGAATTTCTTGTTTACACAGGGAACATATATTTGTCAATAATCACTCAAACATAGGACTGGAAATTGTGGTAAATGCCATTGTACATGATCTTTTCTTATGTATTATAGGATTTGGTTGGCTAAAATTTTGTTGAGAATTTTTGTGTCTGTATTCATCAAAGATATTGGCCTATAATTTTCTTTTTTAGTAGTATCTTTGTCTGGTTTTGGTATTAGGATGATGGTGGTTTCATAGAATGTCTTTGGGAATGTTCTTTTTTCAATCTTTTGAAAATTTTAAGAAGGATCAGTATAAGTTCTTCTTGGTGTGTTTGGTAGAATCCCCCATAAAGCCATCTGGTCCTGGACTTTTGTTTGCAGAGAGTGTTTTCATGACATATTCAATTTTATTTCTAGTGATCAGTCTGTTTAGATTATCTGTTTCTTCTTGATTCAGTCTTTGTCGGCTGTATGTTTCTAAAAAGTTGTCCATTTCTTCTAAGTTGTCAAATTTGTTGGCATATAATTGTTCATGGCAAATGCCATGAAAAGAAAGTCCTGGGAACTTTGAATGCTCACGCCTTTGGGGACTTGATTTGGTGAAGGAGCCTCATGAAGTTATTCCACTAGTACTTAATTACCCCCACATTTCTAGGGAGTAGATAACTGTTGGTTCTTTTAGTTTAACTTTGCAAAAATATTTCCTTTAGAAACCAAGGCTTAATTTTTTTTTTTTTTTTTTTTTTTTTGCTTTTTAGAGCTGCACCCCTGGCACATGGAGGTTCCCAGGCTAGGGGTTGAATCAGAGCTAGAGCTGCTGGCCTGCACCACAGCCACAGCAGCATGGGATCCGAGCCGAGTCTGCAACCTACACCATGGCTCACGGCAATGCTGGATCCTTAACACATTGAGGGAGGCCAGGAATCAAACCCAAAGCCTCATGGATCCTAGCTGGGTTTGTTAACCACTGAGCCACAAAGGGAACTCCTTAAATTTTTTTTTTTTTTTTTTTTTTTGATGCTTGGCTAATCAGGGGAATACTTTTGGATAGCTGGTACCATGATTTATGGTTGGAAAAACAACAGTATTTGATTACATTGAGCTTAAAACTTTTCCTTTGATTAATGAAAATCTTCCTGGCAAATACTTTTTATTAGGCTCTGATTCATCTTGGTCCAAGAGAGTCCACTCTCTGAGTTCAATATGAATGCCTCCCAACATCTTTCTTAATTATATTGAATATGCAATATCAGTGGGGGATCCATTTGGAAATATTTAATTGTCAATTGATGTAATGAAAATGGAACAGAATTTAACTGGTTGAGTTTCTAGTTTTCATAGGTGCAGTGGTGGTATCTTTTGATATCTGAGACTCTCAAGCTTTCTGCCAGCCTTTTCCCTGCCATTCTTTTACTGCATTCCTTAGGCACGTGTGCACCTCAAAGTTGCAAGGTGTTAAGTCTCTGATGCAAAACATCCCTGAATTTCTCACTTCAGCTTCTGCCTTCTTTCTTTCTTTTTTTTTTTTTTTTTTTTTTTTTTTTAGGGCTGCACTTGTGGCATATGGAGGTTCCAAGCCTAGGGGTCGAATTGGAGCTACAGCTGCTGGTCTACACCACAGCCCACAGCAATGCAGATCTGAGCTGCGTCTGCCACCTACACCACAGCTCACGGCAACGCCGGATCCTTAAGCCACTGAGCGAGGCCAGGATCGAACCCGCAACCTCACGGTTCCTAGTTGGGTTTGTTTCCACTGTGCCACGATGGGAAGTCTCTGCCTTATTTCTTTTCATAGAATCTTTGAAGGTGTCTGTGAGGCTAAAGAACAACTCATCTCTTAAGATGTTGCTCGGTAAACTAGTCAACCTCTTTTCTAAGTCTTATGAGGAAGCTCCCAGGACGAGAAAGTATAAGGTTGGGTGACATTTGAGTGAGAAAAGGATAAGAGGGTTACAAAATGGGAGACGTTTCAGCAATTTGGCAGACGAGTTTGTTAAATCTTCACTAAGAATAAAGGGATGGGACATGGTTAGGGTTTCTGAAGCCTCTTATTAGTAAGACAGACCCTGAAGACAATTAGAACATGCACGGTAGTTAATGAGAGCTGTTAATGCTGGTCTTTTGGAAATAAGGAGAAGCCTAAGGGCCTCTGAGGCAGAGGGAGAGGGAGAAAGATTGCCCTGAATGTAGTATAAGCACTTCCTACAAAAGAGGCATGAGGCTGAAAGTTCCAGGTCTCTGACAGGTGCGGTGGGACAAGGCCAAGCGGAGGACAGCTGGAAGAGATGAGTCCAGAACCTGTAAGTAGGCTCATCCAGTAGACTGATCTAATCGTGGGTTGTACCTGACCCACCCTTGTGTCTTGGTCTGAGTCCAGACGTGGGCACTCCTACTCTGCTCCTTTCTGCCGCCGATAGTTGGGCCACGTCAGTCTGCGTCTGAGGACACCGATCTCTGTCTCGGGGCGGTTGTGCTGAGTGAGCTTGGCTTAACTCAAGACAGCCTTGATATCACATTTCATGGTGCCACAGGGCTTTGCAGCCTGGGAGAATAGCTCACCTGCCTTTTAGCTTGATCTAGGTGGTATTCTTTTTAATGACACCCTGCTTTGGAGCAGGGCTGAAACAAAGCGGTTATTGACAATGTTATATGCATGAGTTTCGCAGCTGGAGAAAAAAGTTGCTTTATGGTGAGGAAATATGGCCTGTGTAATTTCCCTGTCTTCTTGGAGGCCCTCTGGTTTGATGCCTTTTGCCTACGGTGGCTTTTTAAGATTCCAGGACCATCTCAAAGACAGAGTGTAGATGAAAGGCATTTTGCTGACAGCATACGACTCTGCTAGATCTGGGGAAAATACACTTTTGGTACGGCATCTTTTACCAATATTGAAAAAAACCCCCAATATTTGCACATTCTATTTTTTGAAAATTATCTTATTCAGTCATTGATTATTTCCTTAGATATCAATATTTATTTTTTTCCAATTCTGGAAGAGGCTCTGTGCTATAAACACTCAGGATTCCAAAGATGGAAAAGACACAAGGAACTCAGAGGACAGCAGCAGAGATGAGATTGTACAACTGAAGGAGTAATAATAGTGTAGTCAGTAGCAGAGGAAAAGTAAAGAAAAACGTGCTCTCCAGTTTGGAACTGGGACATGTTAATTAACTGCCAGTGTGTGGGGATTAGGAGTGGCTGGTAAGAGACGAATTCATGCATGGATGATGCTAAGTGAAGCGAGCCAATCACAGAAAGACAAATACTGTGTGATTCTACTTCTATGAAGAATCTAGGGTAGTTCAATGCCTTGAGACAGAAAGTAGAATGGTGCTTGCCAGGGACTTTGGGGAGGAAGAAATGAGTTGGTGTTCAATGGGTGAAGAGTTGCTGTTTGGTGAGATGGAAAAGTTCCGGAAATTGGTTGTACACCAATGTGAATATACTCATCACCAAACTGTATCCTGAAAAATGGTTAAGACGATAGATTTATGTTATGTCTATCTTACTGCAATTTTAAGAAAATGTGGTATTTTATTATGCAGGGGGGATGGAGGATACTTGACACCTTGGAGCTGTTGCACATGCTATTCGTTCATTCCTGAGTCCATTCACAACCATGTATTGAATGCTTGCTGTGTGTTGAACACTGAGCTAGTTACCAGGGCTTCATACTTAATAAGGTTGACAAGACATCAAATCTGTCAGTGTCCTGCTTGCTAACCCCCTCTCCCAGGCCCTAAGGCTTCTATAGTTAAATATTCACAGCTGCTACCCACTAACTTGAATCGTGCATAAGACATTAGTAAATAAACAGTAAAAAGATTTGAGGTTGTGTTGGGGGGTGGGTGTTGATGACATGGGGATGAAATGGAAAGAGATGGGCAACAGAATATGAACTAGACTCAAAAACGTCGAGGCAGCGCTCTCTAAGGGTCTTAAAAAGTAAAGAACTCTTATCTAAGGCTGCCAACCAAAGAGCTAGGTCATTTAGAATGGAAAAAATTGGCAAAGTCACATCAGACACACTCGACCCAAGGAGCTAGTTATTTTGTGAATATTATGGCAAATGTAGTTTGAGAACCACCACTACAAAATTGCGGACAATCTTAAGGAGTGAGAGGGACAGAGAAGGGTTGTCAAATCTGAGCTAAAAGGAAAGGCAGGGCTTGTGCAGGGGGGACTGGTGGCAGTCAGGGTGGTCTGGTTATTTGGGTCAGGTGTGGAAAGCAGGAAGCCTGAACTTCCTTAACCAAGAGACCCTGGAAGCTCTATCTTCCGTTCACTTTATCTCATCCTAGTTTGTTTTTGTTTTTAAATGTCATAGGCTTCATTCCATCTTTCCTTCCACAATTTTTCTACCTCTTCCCCACCCCCCATACCCGGGAACGCTCTATTCATTCATGACAAGATATTACCACGTGTCAACTACACACCGGGCACTGTGCTGGGCTTTGGCCATAGGACCCCCTCCCGTCCCTCCACCCGCAACACACACACACACACACACACACACACACACACACACTTCTCTTACACCACCTTTATTCTATTGCAGATGCCTAGCAAATCCTGGGTCAGTATAATTGTGCTCCCATGCTTGGTTAGATGAGACATGCAAATTAGTCTCATTTATTCCTTTCCTTACCTTTTTTCTCCCTGATGTCTTCAAGGGGTCTTCGGTGAGGCCGTTCCTTCTACCTGTGTCTTTAATCCCAGCTGCTTTACTTTCCTTCTTGACTTTGTTCTGTTTTCTGTTCTCCACACCTGCCACCATCCCCTTCCATCTCCTTGAGGCCTTCTCAGGACCCTTCCATTCTAACCACCCCCCCTTTTGTCTTTATATTCTTTAGTGACCACCCATCTCCTTCCCTTCCCGTTCTCATTCAGATTCTCGAAGGAATGACCTTCACTCATTTTCATTGCCATGCATTCCATTCCTTTCCCGCCCACAGGATTTGGCTTGTGCCCAGACTCTCTATGGAAACGCCTCGCTATGCATCCTCCGTGTCAAATACAGCTTCACATGATCAGTTCTGGTTTTATTGGACTTTTCTGCTCCGTTGGCCCTATCGGTCACTCTCTCCTTCTTAAAGCTTTCTACTTCTTTAAACCTTTTTTGCTCCCCCAATTCCTCGGTTCTCCCAGCACTTTCTGACTGCCTTCTTTGTTTCTTTTCTGGGATATGATTCCTCCCAAAAAACTTTCAAGGTTGGTGTAATCATTTGTGTTCCTCTGTTCTTCTCATTCTACATGTTCTTAAAGAGGCGTATTGGATATGCACTAGGATCCTCAAATTACAGTGAAGTTATAAAAGCTGATATTCAGGATTATCTGGTAACAGTGACACAAAAAGTTGAATTGTCTTTCTACATGTGTTCCACCTTGTTCACCCGTTTATCTGAGTTTCAGATGTTCCAGCTGTTTTATGCTTTGTCTCCATTTCCTAAAGACCCTTAGTGTGGTCTGGAATTAGGAATGAGCATTGGTCTCTAATGGTTCTGAGTTAATTGTGAATCCCTGAAAACATGAATAAGCCCATTAGAAACCAGCTAATTTCATTTTGTCATTTTCTGGATAATATACTCCAGTGTAAGTCAGTCCATTTTTAAAGCAAGTTTGCAATAAACAATTTCCCCTCAAGGTTAATAGAATAGGCAAACACCTTTTGCTGTAACAGACGGCAAGAGGTAATGAAAGATTAGCTTACATTATGATTCATTATTTCAAAATGTCAGAATAAAGTGGATCTGCTACATCTTCCAAGCCTCTTATTCTTTAGAGGAGAGTGCATGTTTTACTTTTCTAATGTTAATGGATTCACTGTGTTTTTTTTTGTTTTTGTTTTTTTTTCTCCTATTTTTTTCCCCAGGCCAAATTCAGATAATCGGCGCCAGGGTGGCAGAGAGAGATTGGCCAGCACCAGTGACAAGGGAAGCATGGCCATGGAATCTGCCAAGGAGACTCGCTACTGTGCAGTGTGCAATGACTATGCCTCAGGCTACCATTATGGAGTTTGGTCTTGCGAGGGCTGTAAGGCCTTCTTCAAGAGAAGTATTCAAGGTAATAGTGTGTTGAAAACAACTTATTCCATTGTTTAATCCTAAGAGGGGAGGCAACTGAGGAAGGCATCTGATCAGCCATTTGTACAGAACCCTAATCCTAGGCGGTCCACCTGTATCTATGGTACAAACATGAAGAAGAGATAAGATCTCAGGAGAAAGAGTTGGCCAGTGTCAGGGCAGTTGTGGCTAGGTAATTATGCTTGCTTCATCTGGCAAGGTCCAAACTGTCTTGAGCAACTCTAGAGGAAGAGGATTTCAATAGCTGGATCTCTGAGATGTTGTCCTTGCCATGATTGGGGGATGGCAGGTGGATATTCATGCGTTGCAGGCCGCTAGGCTTAGATGAGGTGGTATGATATTAATTACCCATACGTAATTATTTCTGCAACTTGACTTTGCCCAGATAAGCATTCTGTTCTCATCTTTGTTCCCGACCCATTCTAATTTACCTTGTTCTTCTCTTGCTCTTCTTCCATCTCTTTGTTGTCTCAATGGATAATGTGACCTTTTGCTAAAATGAGAAGACTCCAAGGCTGGTGACTTGTAGAAAGGGGTGCATAATCTGTACCAAACGGTTATTAAGTATGCACCTGGAACATTTCATTTGCCTATCTGCCCTGATCCTTTTCTTGTAGTTAGTTTAACAAGTGCAGCTTCTCTGATAGACCACCAGCTACATTTTATTTCTACTCCAGGGAAGTCTGTATTGGTGCTCTATTGTCTATATAGGGCACACTGGGGGAAACATCAATCAGTTTTGCTACTTAAAATATCTGTGCTAAAGATCCCTTGACTGACAAGAGCAGAGGTCTGACAGCAGTTTAAAGCTACCCCAATTAACCCTTTTGTCTTAACAGTGAACCATTTCCCTCTGTTTCTTATTCCTTTATCTTTTCAGCTTAAGCAAAGTTGAGGGTATAAATACTAACAATACTTCTGATGGGGTTTTGTGTGATTCCCTTTATGGAAATTGAGACAAGTAAATTCTTAAAAACCAGAGTCTACTAAATTAATAGGTACTGATTGCAGATACTTTTGAATAAAGAATGAATCACTGTTCTCATGGACTTCTTGCTGTAGCTCTTCACTGCCCTGATGTGGGGTGAAAGCTGGGGCTGACATACACTATTTTTCCTTCCATTGCCAGTGGAATGGAGTTGTTTTTTTTTAAGGCTCTTCGTATCTTAATAGAGTAGTGTGTGAGGTCACCTTGGTCCATTTTAAAAGCACTTTTTTGGACAGCTATTCCTTTCAACATCTTTTAGAAGTCTGTAAGACTTGGACTTTTTTGTTAGAATTTTAATAAAATGCATAACATTAATCTGAGAGTAAATTTGTGTGTGTGTGTGTGTGTGTGTGTATATACGTGTGTGTGTATATATATATATATATAAGCATAGGTTATTTGATTTTACTAGAAGATACTATCTTTTTTTTTTCTTTTGGTCTTCTATCTTTTTAGGGCCGCACCTGCGGCATATGGAGATTACCAGGCTAGGGGCTGAACTGGAGCAACAGCTGCCAGCCTATGCCACAGCCACAGCAATGTCAGATCTGAGCCACATCTGTGACCTACACAACAGCTAATGGCAACGCTGGATCCTTAACCCACTGAGCGAGGCCAGGGATTGAACCCACGTCCTCATGGATACTAGTTGGGTTTGTTAGCCACTGAGCCACAATGGGAGCTCCGGAAGATACTGTCTTAATTTAGAAAAATGAGAGTTATATTTTGGCTTAAGTTAGTGTAAGCCCTTAAAAGTCTTTTGAGAGTCATCTTCATTTGTGATTTTCCTGTTATTTGATTTTATGTAATTTAAAATACCTTTTTTCCCCCCACCAAGTCTTTAATCTGGTATAGAAAAATCATCTGGTAAAGGTGGATTTAGTGGGTAGGTTCAGCTACCTAATTGAACAAGTCATTTATCTGAGACTGAGTTCCCTCATCTGTAAAAGTGATTTAGAGCAGGGCTCAGCAAAGTTTTTCTGCGAAGGAGCAGAGAGTAACTATGTAGGCTTTGCAGGTCATGCAGTGTCTGTGGCTGCCGCTTATCTCTGGCATGGCGGCCTGCAAGGAGCCACAAGCACTATGTAAATACATGAGTGCGTGCCAATAAAACTTTATATACAAAACAGGTAACTGACCAGAACTGGCCTATGGGCCATAATTTCTGACTCTTGATTTAATATGTAAAAAGGGAATTGATGGTTTCCAAATCTAATGTGTTGCCTATTCATATTTATTGAGAACTTTGTACTGTTGCTGGATGTTCTGTGGAAATAAAAATATGTGCAAGATGTAATCCATAACCCCCCCCCCCAAAAAAAATTTTTTTTTGTCTTTTTAGGGCCACACCTGTGGCATATGGAAGTTCCCAGCCTAGGGCTTGAATTGGAGCTCCAGCTGCCAGCCTATGCCACAGCTACAGCAATCCAGATCCGAACTGCATCTGCAGCCTACACCACAGTTCACAGCAATGCCGGATCCTTAACCCACTGAGCAAGGCCAGGGATCAAACATGTGTCCTCATGGATACTAGTCAGTTTCACTTCTACTGAGCCACTATGGGAACTCCCATAACCCCAGAAAATTTAGAATTATTTGGGAAATTTGTTTGGGGAGGCAAAGGTTCTCATGATAAGATTAGAGAGTCAATATAAAGTGCTACTCTGTGATGAAGATGGGGAAAACAATGAAAATATTGTCAGTTATAAACGTCAAGTTCCTGAGATTGAAGGTAGAAATGATCTTCCTTCAAGAGGCAATGGCAGCATTTTCACAGATTATTTTCATCCTGTGTGTTTAGCATGTGGGAGTATGTTACAAATACCACATCAAACAGTCATGTCTGTGGGCATTAAGGGCTCAGAACAGAAAACACACACAAGAAATAGAAAATTTCAATGACTAGTGAATATAAAAAAAAAAAAAGAAAATTTCAATGAAGAAAATGTAAGCTAACAAAAATATATATTTCGTTGGTATGGCTTTATCTCAAGTTTAAGTATTTAAATTTTTTTTTTGCTTACTCTTTGATATTCAAAATATATATCTATCTCCATCTTGTGCACCCAGACTAAATGTTAGGATTTCATTTCACTTTATAAAATTGTACTACATAAAGTGCAATTTCTACGTGGTTTCAGAAACTTCTTACCTATCATGATATGAAGTCATTTATATAAGGTTTCTGAAGTGAGATGACTATTGAGTCCAAAGTTCTGCAGGAACACTAGAAACAAGACAGAGGTATTAACTGTTAAAGATAAGGAGGGACCTTAACAATTATAACGTTCAGGAGTTCCTGTTGTGGGTCAGTCAGCGGGATGAAGATCCTAAGTTGTCTCTGAGGATACAGGTTCAATCCCTGGCCTCACTCAATGGGTTAAGTATCTGGTGTTGCCATAAGCTGGGGTGTAGATCGCAGATGTGGCTTGGATCTGGTGTTGCTGTGGCTGTGGCATAAGCCACAGCCGCAGCTCCCATTCAGTCCCTGGCCTGGGAACTTCCACATGACACAGATGCAGCCCTAAAAAAAAAACATTATAAAGTTCAGGGAGTTCCCTTGTGGTATAGTGGTTAGGACTCTGTGCTTTCATTGTGGCCTGGCATCAGTCTCTGGTCTGGGAACTGAGATCCCACACCAAGCTGCTGTACACTGCTGCATGTATATATATATATGTGTGTGTGTGTGTATATATGTATATATGTATATATATATGTGTATATCATATATATGTATATGATGTTCTCTAATTTGTTAATTTATTCATTGAATGCCTCTGCTAGGCAAAGCACTGTAGGAAATCCTGTAGATATACTTATAGGAAAGACACAATCCTTATCCATCTAGAGCTTTAAGGTAGTAGGAGAGACAGAAAAGCAAACCAGTAATAAAGTTATAGTGTGACAAGCACCAAGATGAGGGTGAGTTCAGATCTTCCAGGAGTCTAGGCTTCACTCATTCTTGGTGGGGGGCTGAGTCAGACTCTCAGAGAAGGTTTTCTGATATAAAATTAAATCTGGAGGATGAGTAAAGTGAGAAGATGAAGAAGGGTGGGATGGGTGTTCCGTCATATGAGAATGGGACTGAGCATAGGAGCAAAGACCAGGAGGTGAGATAGAGATTGGGGAGTTCTGTGAATAAAAATGAACAAAATGAATATACCATTTGATTATACAAAGACATTCTTAGGGCATATATTTGTTCTTCGACTTTGATGGCACTTCCATTTGTTCGATTTATTTGTGCGCATAAAAGGGAAATACCAGAGCAATACAGTCTTTCTCATCATAGTCTTGATAACTTGGAGCTAAAAAGTTTTGCTGAACTTCTGTGACTCTTTATAAATCACGCTACCCCTCAAACCTATTTAAGGACAGTGAAGGGTCTGACATGATGCAGGTAGAAAGTTCTGAAGATGCTGTAGCTTTTCCTGTTTTTCTTGTTACCTAAGAAGAGAGCTAGAAATGAGTATCCATCAGATTACTCTAGTGCTTTAAGTGTTTTACTTGAAGAGGTAAAGTGTTTGACTTGAAAGCATACAAATTTTTATCCACTACTTAGTGTATGAACTTGATTACTCAAGAAATTGAGTAATGGCTTCCAGTTGAACATACTTTTTTTTTTCCCCCTACAGCGAAGTCAAGGACACTATTTAAGGGAGATGGGTGAAATTGGGTATTCTGCGAATTTATTAATCATTGCAGGTAGAGAAGCAGTGTTCCTTAAGATGTGTTGTAGGCAGAGACTTTTGGATGAGTTATATAAGCAGATTTGGTTATAGGTTCAGCAGCCAGGTACTCCCTTTGTGTGTTATTCTAAGGAAAAAGGACTCCATGGAGCTCCCTGCTTCTTGTATTATTATTGTCATAATAAATATTATAAAGTTTATATTATGCCCTTATGTTATAAATGATCATGAGGCACAGTGGAGGCTGAAGGCTGTCTACACACCCCTATCTATGCTGCCTCTTCCTGTTCTCGCCTTTGTATAGACAGTGCTCAACATTACGCCAAACAGACACGGCCAAGGCAGGTGTTAGCCTAAAGGTGACATAAGACCCGGAGGACATGGTATCAGGGTGGAGTCTGGTTATGGTTCAACACAGTGGGGGCCTTAGGTCCAACAGGAATAACCGATGGCCTGGCCCACCAGGTCTTACTTAGAAAGCTTCAGGGTGAGAGTCCAGCACCCTGGATAGCTCCTCCAACAGCTGCTGAGGGTACGCGGAGACTGACTTGCTAAAAGCAAAGCAGGCCTGTTTGTTCAGCTTCTCTATTAAAAGAGAACTTAGTTCTTCTGTGCGTAGGAACTCATGCTTGTTTGCCCAGGATGGTTTCGTTTTTATGCTTAGCTTTCCATTTCCAGTCACCTTCTGTCTTGACCTGTGCACCCCTGTCTAGAAAGAGCCAGAGGATGGGTTCGAAGTGGAGGCTGCTCTCTTAGTACGTAACTGTGCTATCTCTAGAGTCCTTTCAGAGATATGGCTCAGAGTTGATCTTGGCATTATGTGCACACAAGTATAGCAAGTCTTTGGTCTCCACATTTCCCCACTTGCCCCTCTGCAGTCTAGTCTCCGTGCGGCAGCAGGAGAGATTTTCTGATGCATTTATTGGGTCACATGGTCTTGTACTTAAAACTCTCACTGCACTTAAAGCCCAGATTCCTTTCTGGGGCTTAATGTACTCTGCATGGTCTTATTCTTGCTTATTTCTCTCCCACTTGCTGTAATCCAGCCTCACCGGCCTTCTTTCTCTTCCCCTAACACACCAAATGTATTCCTTTCTCAGGGTCTTAGCATCTGTGGTTCCCTTTTTCGCCTTTGCTTGCGACACCCAGAACTTCACTTTGCTGGCTTCTTGTCATTCAGATCTCTGTCCAAGATCTCTTTCTCAGAAAAGTCTCCCCTGATTATGCCACAAACCTTTGCCTCTAGTTTTTTTTTTTTCTTTTTTTAAAAATACCTATTTTTTAAGGCCCTAAACCCTTAGTTCTCTCTCTCTCTCTCTTTTCTTTTTATGGCCACGCCTGTGGCATATGGAAATTCTCAGGCTAGGGGTCGAATTGGAGCTGCAGCTGAGGCCTACACCACAGCCACAGCTACACTGGATCCAAGCCACAAGTGTCACCTACACCGCAGGTTGCAGCAATACAGGATCCTTAACCCACTGAGCAAGGCCAGGGATCAAACCCGCATCCTCACAGAGACAGTATTGGGTTCTTAACCCACTGAGCCACAGTGGGAGCTCTCTTAGTTTTTTTCTTAAACCCTGAGCTTTTTAATTTATTCATTTGGTCGATTGTTATTTGTCCGCAACAGGTGCCACCTTCAAATATTCCTGCCCAAGCTTGGATGGAAGCTCAGTGAGAGCTGATTTCTGGCTTGCTCTGCCTTGTTTGTTGCCATAGCTCCTGTGTCTATGGTCATGCTGGGCACATGTCTGTTAAATAACAGAACATGGCAAGAGGTCAAAGAATGGTAAATAAAACCTGCTAGAGGACCTCAGAGAAGGGAGCTATTTCATTGGGCAAGGCTGGCAAAACAAGTGTTAGTGCAAGTGGTATATTTGATATAGATCTGGAAAGAATCAGAAGACTTTCATAGGCATTAAGAAGTTAGGACAAGAATTCCAGAAATGTGAAATAGCATAAACCAAGATATCCTCAGTGGAAATTAAGCAAATCAATTGTGAAAGAGAAGAGGGCTTATTGTCTTTTCTCTGCCTCTTTATTTTCCCTCTTCCTCTCTCTACAGAATCCACAACCTTTTCTCTTTCTCATGCTTTCCTCTGTCCAGTTTTCTAAGCAATCGCAGACATAACCTGTTATGGGTTGGAACGTGTCTCTCCCAAAAGATATGTCGAAGTTCTTGTCCCCAGGACCTCAGAATGTCACCTTATTTGGAAATAGGGTCGTTGCAGATGTATTTAGTTAAGATGAGGCCATACTAGAGTAGCGTGGGGCCCTAATTCCATATGACTAGTGGTCCTATTGGAAGAGGGAAATCTGGACAAAGAGACAGGGAGGAGAATCCCATGGGATGATGGAGAGAGTTATTGACATGATGCATCCACAAGCCAGGGAACACCAATGATGGTGGAAGGCAGAAAGAGGCAAGTCATTCTTCTCTATGGGTTTCAGAGGGAGCATGGCTCTGCTGATCACCTTGTTTTCAGACTTCTACCCTCCAGAGCTGTGAGGAAATTCTTTGTGTTGTTTTAAGTTACTCATTTGTGGTGCTTTGTTAGAGTCGCCCAGGGAACAATATTTAAGACCTAAAGTGTCACAGCTGTGTAACTATCTCCCAAGTCTAGCTCCTGCCCCACCCTGGCTTCTCGTGACTCCTGCGCGTCTCTGACACCACCCACTCCCCTTTGCCTTCTTCTGTATGGGTTCCTTCACCATTTCCTCAGGCATCCCCGCTTGAAAGCTGGGAGTTAGTTAGCTTCATCTTTGCCCTTTGCAGCTCTTCCCATCAGAACTTTTGTGTAATTCTGTTGAGTCTAACCCAGTGTCCAAATCCCACTCCTCAGAGTTTACCCCATCAACTTTCACCAGGTTCATTGCAATAATGTGAGTTTTCCTTCTGCCTTCTCCACTTAAGCCCTTACTGCATTTGTTTTCCTTCTTCCAAACTTCTCTGCACACTGACAGTCTACTAACTTTAGCACATCACTCATCCTGTCAGTACTTTCAGGGAATTCTTTAATGACTTCCATAGCCGTGGAATAATCCTTAGACACCAACCATTCAAGGATTTCCACAATCTTGCTCTAGCCTGTCTAGTTGTTTTATGAGACTGACGGGCTGCTCACTGCACCAAGAAGGCATTTCTAGTTGCTTTAAAGTCGCCATTTCTGTTTCTGAAGTCGACTCTCAAGACTGGACTACTTGCTGTTATTCAGACATGACCATTCCATTTCTTTGCCAGAAACGTCTTTGCAGATATACCTGTAAAATTTCTTCTTTTTCTAGCCCAAAGTGATTGTCAGCAAACCTGCGATGTTAGTGCAGAAGTTCGCTCTCCTGTGGCCCTCTGTGTTACAGTCAGCACTTTGTGTCTGTGGGTTCAACTAACCCCTGATTGAAAATATTCCCACCAAATTGCAGAAAGTTCCAAAATGCAAAACTTGAATATTCCTCATGCCAGCAACTATTTACATAGCATTTACATTGAATTTACAGTCATTTGCATTTACATTATATGAGGTATTGTAAGTAGTCTAGAAATGATTTAAAGTGTCCTAGAGGGTAGGTGTACTTTACATGTGAATGCTATAGCTATGTTACATAAGGTCCTTGAAAATCCATGGATTTTGGTACCCGTTGGGGATCTTGTAACCAATCCCCTGAGGATACTGAGAGATGACTGTACTTTGTTCCTGTTGCCTAGGATTGGGATTGCAGGTACAGGCATATCTTGCTTTATTGTCCTTTAATTTATTGCTCTTTGAAAATAATGTGCTTTTGGAGTTCCCATTGTGGCGCAGTGGAAACAAATCCAACTAGTATCCATGAGGATGCAGGTTTGATCCCTGGCCTTGCTCAGTGGGTCAGGGATCCCGCGTTGCCCTGAGCTGTGGTGTAGGTCGCAGATGTGGCTTGGATCTGGCGTTGCTGTGGCTGTGGCAGGCACCTGCAGCTCCAGTGGGACCCCTAGCCTCTGAATTTCCACATGCTGCACCTGTGGGCCTAAAAAAAAAAAAAAAAAAGAAAGAAAGAAAAAAGAAAATACTGTGTGTTTCACAAATTGAAGGTTTTTGGCAACCCTGCATCAAACATCTATGTGAGCCATTTTACCAACAGCATTTGCTCACTTCGTGTCTCTGGGTCACATTTTGGTAATTGTTGCAACATTTCAAACTTTTTCATGATTGCGTGTTTGTTATGGTGGTCTGTGGTCAGTGATCTTTGATGTCACTGTTGTAATTGTTTTGGGGCATCACGAACTTCACCTGTCTGTCACGGTGAACATAAACGTTGTATGTGTTCTAACTCTTCCAGGGATGAGCTGTTTCCTGGTCTCTGTCCTTCTCCTTCAGCCTCCCTACTCCCTAAGACACCCCAATATTAACACTGGGTGAATTAATAACCCTACAGTGGCCTCTAATTTCTCAATAAAAGGTAAATCAGTGTAGCAAACATCATTATTGTCCTATATTAAGAAATTGTCACTTTCAGCAGCCACCACCCGGATTAGTTATCAGCCATCAACATTGAGGCAAGAACCCTCCACCAGCAAAAAGATCATGACTGCTGATGGCTCAGATGATGGTTAGCAGTTTTGCAACAATAAAGCATTTTTTAGTTAAGGTATGTACATGTTTTAGACATAATGCTATTGCACACAATAGGTGACAGTATGGTATAAACATAACTTCTATTTGCACTGGGAAACCAAAAAAATTTGTGTGGCTGCTTTTGTTGTGATATTCTCTTAATCACAATGCTCAGGAACCCCACCCTCAGGATCTCTGAGCTCTGCCAGTATTTGTGTTTGTGTGTCTTTCTCTTGCTAACTGCGAGTGCCCCAGGGACAAGGCCCAAATCAAGGCTTTGTATTAAGAGAAGTCATTCAATGAAGAAATAAAAGAATGAAAGGAAGGTTAGGATCAGTTTGCTTTAGGCAACATAAAATCATTACCTTTTTTTAAATCATGGGAGATATATGACAAAACTGTCTTTTAGTAAGATTAACCTTCCAGAGGCATATGAGAGAGACCAGAGAAGGGGAGAATAGAAGTACAAGGATGCACAGGGAACTATATCTGATCACTTGTGATGAAATATGATGGAGGATAATGTGAGAAAAAGAATGTATACATAAATGTATATATATAAATATATATGTATAACTGGGTCACTTTGCTGCACAGCAGAAATTGACAGAACACTATAAATCAACTATAATAAAAAATTTAAAAAAAGCACAAAGATGAATTTGGCTGATATTCAAATACCTTAGACATACTAGAAATCTGGATGTTTGGTATTTGTGAAATTGGTAAAAAAGAATAGAATGAAGGATATTATAATGAATGAACCTACACTGTTTTTAAGATGATTCAGTATGGAATAGCTGGACAAGAAAGATGTTAAGGAGGTGGAAAAACAGAGGGAAAATGATGGTGTTATCCCCTGAACTGGGAAAACCCCAAGACGAAGGCCACTTAGAGCAGGGAAGAGTAAATCGACTCCAGACATGCTGAGTTTGACATGACAGCTGGACCTACACATAGAATTATTCAGCAGCTACAGAAACAGAAGCAGCCCTCTGCAGACAGTCCAGGGGTGGGAACTGGAATAAATTTCCTCAATTAGTTTTAAAGACATTTGGTGAAATGAATGGCTTAACCACTTCCTGAAAGTTGTCTGTTACTAACAATGAGGAAGTAACTCCAGAAACATCCTCTTGGGTCTCATAATAATATGAGCTCCCAAGATCTTACCAAAATTTTGTAAGAAGCTCTGTCATTATTAAAAGTGTACGTTCAAGGCCCTTCTAAATAGGGAAATCACACATTAGCCCAACAGGGCCAAGTGCTGCCCTCTAGGATCTTACAGTGTGAGAACATACTGGTACCAGCACATTAGCTGTACGAGTGGTAAATGGCAGGAGCACATATAAACATATTTATGAGTTTCAAATACAAAGCAAGCGCCCCCCCCAATTATTAATACTGTGTCTAAATTATTAATACTTGGTGTCTTTTCTAACCCAGGAACTTGCACATTGTGCAACAGAGAAGTGAGACTGTTGAGGCAGAAGAGTTTTACTGTGTATATGAATGAGCTATCGTGTAGTCTTCAAATGAAAGCATTTATAATGAAACTTTTTGAAAGAAAAGTCTTACCTTCAGGTGTGTTTGTTAGATGTTTAGCTTCTGGTTCTCAACAGAGACAAAGAAAGGCACACCCCTAAAATTTAAGACCCGCAAACCTCTTTCCTTGTAAGAATGCCATCCCTATTCCCAGTTTTAAGTGCTAGTTACTCTTTCATGCTACATGATGAAAATTAGAGGTGTGTGCACACGTGCATGCATGCATTTGAAGAAGGGCTCAGAAAAGCAAAATCATAGTCTTTCTACCTGTGAAATGACAGTGGCTCTTCTTCTTCTTCTTTTTTTTTTTTTTCCTTAATCTTTGGCCAAGTAATCTTTATCTTGGAGATAATTAAGACAAAATGCATCTGACAAATAAAATCAGTATAGAACCCCTATTTCTTGGCAGCTCTTGTGGACACAGCTGAAGCTTTCAGAGGTCTTTAAAAACCATGGCAACAAATGCCTTTGAAGGGTAAGCGAAGGTTCCAAATGTTTTTAATCGCTGGTGGTTTTTATGCTACCACTTCAAGCATTCTTTTTCATTTTTTTGGTTCATCTGATTGAAATTAAATTTCCGATTTCCCTACTAAATGTCCTGGTCATGGTGTTGACTACTTGCATTAAAGTAGTAGAGTTTGTGCCCATATTCAGTGGTTAAGCTTATCAACAATTCCATTAGAAAGCCCTGGTTATGAGTGGCAATAATTTCACACGAAAATTATAGAGAGCCTTTAATAGGCACATTTTCAAAGGGCATTAACTAGCCCTCAAAATTATGTGCTAACACCGTTCTTTCAAAACCTACCAGTGGTGGCCCTTGGCCTAAGCCTGCCTAAATTTCCCTTTCCTTCATAGAAAGCTGCTGTCAGATACCTTTAAAATGCTATGTATCCTTTCAGAGAGAATGGCTTGTTTCTCTGATACTCATTCAGAGAAGACTATACTTGGAGATATAGTCTGCTCATTTCTGAACTATATATTGTACTTTGCCATTTCAGAACTGTATGTGCAGGTGATGCTATAACCTGCTTGCCTGGATTTTCGACTGAAAAATAACAACACTTGAAAAAATCTATTTCACAGATCTGCTTATCCACTTCGTAAAACGTTTTCTTGCAATTATGTTAATTCTCTGCACATATGTGAGTTCTAGAGCAGATCTGATATTTTTATTTTTTTTTTAAATTTATATATTTTTAAAATTTTTTGTCTTTTTAGGGCCACACCTGTGGCATTTGGAGGTTCCCAGGCTAGGGATCAAATCGGAGCTGTAGCCACCAGCCTACGCCACAGCCACAGCAACGCGGGATCCAAGCCACATCTGTGACCTACACCACAGCTGACAGAAACACCAGATCTTTAACCCACTGAGCAAGGCCAGGAATTGAACCCACAACCTCATGGTTCCTAGTTGGATTCGTTTCTGCTGCGCCACAACGGGAACTCCTGATCTGGTATTTTTAAAGGAAAGAAATGCTTTACTTGAGAAAGAGGGAATCTAGTGGGGAAAGTATTTCTGTTATTTTCATCACATCTTCATCTTCCTCTAGCTGAAATAAAAATATTATCTTTTTAGTTGTTAAAAAAATAAAATCACACACATATAAAAACATAAAGGAACCAAGAAGTAAATAATTGAGTTGTTAAATTATAATTTCTCTCTGCCATAGAAACGCTTCTATTTTCTATTTCTGTTTCCTGTTTTCTTTGAGAAAGGGTACATGGACTTTAAATATTATCCAAATGAACATCATCTTTATCCAATTCATTTGGCAGTTTCAAAATCTTGTATTAGGAAGTATTGAGTGAATGAGTAAAGAAATTCTTAAATCATCCTGCAGGGGCGAGTGGCTAGAGTACATTTTTAAATATATATTTTTGTGTGTGTGTGTGACTGAAATCTAAGAACACTGGTTGAAAAGAATCCTGCACACGCTTTATCGGATTTCATTAAGTGATGCACACAATATTTTCCTTATACACCAGAGAAGATAAATTACAGTTCGTAAGATAATCTAAATTCCTAATTGTTTTGTTCCTTTGACCCTGCAGAGTTCCTAATAAGAGATTTCATTTGAAAATTATATAAAAGTGCACTTACCACTGCCACTAACCAGTGACATGGTGGTAGATTGCAGTCACCTTGGAGATGGTTTTCCTCTTTATTTTATTTTGTTTTTTTCCAATTGCCAGCATGTTGATCAGTCTTCCCGCTCACCAGCACCTGCTGACCAGCCCCGTCGTTGCCCTCTCTACCTCATCCTGGGCAGTTCCCTGAATTGGTCTCGGTTCTTACCGAGGTAATTGGTGGATGTCTTCACCAATCCCTCGTGGGATTTGCTTTCCCTCCCCCTGGGTTATCTGGAACCTGACATTCTCTCCCTCTCACCATCCAACCCGACTTCTAAGAAGTGTTGTCTGTCCTTTACTGGACTCTGTTCTTGGTTTTCCTCATTGCCCTCTTCTTAGCTCATGTTTTCATAGCCTGTACACTGCCCTGTTCGGGTCCCTCAGAGTCTCTCCATTCAAAGAGGGCTAATTCTTTGAGCTCAGGGACTTAGAACAGATTTTTAAAGCAATGGATGTTTGTTGAATGACCATTTTCTTGTAGCACTGGGAGAAATGCAAACATATAAAATCCAGAGACTCTGAGATCCAATTAAGAATTCCTTGTGTACAAAAATGGAAAGGTTGTAATAATACCCCCTAAACCATAGAAGCATTAAACTCAGCACTGCAGGAGATGTCTCACAGCAGAAGAAAAGAACCATGGGGTGTCTCAGAAGATAAGGTTATGAGTTGAGGGGCGGGAGCGGGCACAGTGCCCTGGAGTAAACTTGAAGATATTACCGAAGAGATGGTGTTTAAATGGATACTCTGTCCGGTGGACCAGGTAGAGAGTTCTCCTTCATTGTAAGTGCTGCCTGATTTGCTGTTGTGATTGCATAGCTCACTTCTGCATGATTGGACTGTGGAGCGTTATGTAATATTTTAGGAGAGGGTGGGGTTTTTATTATTTGTAACATATTCCATGTGTTTATCTGTGCCACCGTCATTAGTAGTAAGTCCATCATGTAGTTAGAGGTTGATATTACTTTCCTCACTTCTAGGATATTGTGCTATTTCAGTTTACTCTTGAAGCTTGACGTGGGAGTGATGCTGATAAAAATCTGAAGATGTCCATCTGCAGTCACATATACGTAGCTATTGTGGAGGTGAAGGTATTTGACATTTGATGTGGAAGAAAACACTTGGTCCCAAGCTAAGGTGTATTTAAGTAGGCTTAGCATAGACTCCGTCTTTTTTATGTTTTGTAACTGTTTTTGATTTTTTTCCTGGTTTTTGCTCTATGAATTTTTTTTTTTTCCTTTTTAGGGTTGCACCTGCGGCATATGGAGGTTCCCAGGCTAGGGGTCAAATCGGAGCTACAGCTGCCGGCCTACACCACAGCCACAGCAATGCCAGATCCGAGCCGCGTCTGAGACCTACACCACAGCTCATGGCAACGCTGGATCTTTAACCCACTGAGCAAGGCCAGGGATCGAACCCGCAACCTCATGGTTCCTAGTTGGATTTGTTTCCACTGCACCACGATGGGAACTCCTGCTTTATGAAATATTTATGAAAGGGTGTTTGAGAAAAAAAAAAAGTGACTAGAGACTTGCACTTCTAAGCAATGACATAAATTTTCCTATAATGTGAATCACTAGTAGAATGATAAACTTAGATACAGCTTTTAGTTTTTAAGGTTGTGGGAGTATACTTGATCTCAGAGAAGGAAAAAAAAAAATGGTTCGGTCAGCTTAATCAGTTATATGCAGAGTGTTTGAAGGCTTTCAACTCCTCCGTCCTCCATTCTTTCTATGTAATTCTTTTTCCTAAGGCTGCTACTGTTGATGTAGGTGGTGTAAATGCCTAAGATGACAGCAGCACGTAAATTTAGAGCCCAGAAATGGGCTTTTTGGTTTTTTGTGTGTCTCCCACCTGTTCTGGCTCTGTTCCTTCCTGAATTTTTGTAAATTCACATGAGGACTGCGAGAGGCCAGGTGGGTTCTAGTTCAACTCTGAGGCTGAGGTACCTGGCTGCTTTTTTCTTGCATTTGTGTCTCCTCTGAATCAAGTAAGGACATCAGAGCCATAATTTCTTTTCTTTTTTTCTTTTTTTTTCTTTTTTTTGTCTTTTTGCCTTTTCTAGGGCCTCTCCCTCAGCATATGGAGGTTCCCAGGCTAGGGGTTGAATCGGAGCTGTAGCCGCCAGCCTATACCACAGCCACAGCAATGCGGGATCCGAGCCGCGTCTGCCACCTACACCACAGCTCACAGCAACGCCAGATCCTTAACCCACTGAGCAAAGCCAGGGATCGAACCCTCAACCCCATGGTTCCTAGTCGGATTCGTTAACCACTGAGCCACGAAAGGAAACTCCAGCAATTGATCTTGGATCCATTTTCCTAAAAATACAAGTGCTGGAGTTCCCTTCATGGCTCAGTGGTTAACGAATCCGACTAGGAACCATGGGGTTGAGGGTTCGATCCCTGGCCTTGCTCAGTGGGTTAAGGATCTGGCATTGCTGTGAGCTGAGGTGTAGGTTGCAGATGCGGCTCAGATCCTGAGTTGCTGTGGCTGTGGTGTAGGTCGGTGGCTATAGCTCCCATTCGACCCCTAGCCTGAGAACCTCCATGTGCCGCAGGAGTGGCCCAAGAAAAGGCAAAAAAAAAAAAAAAGATAAAATACAAGTGCTGTTCAGGGCCCTGTAGACCATTTATTACTCATAAAATGCTTCTCAGAGAATCACTTTTTCTGAATACAGGACAGGAAAAAGACTTTGAGTCAAAGGTTTCTTGTAAACCCCTGTGTGTGTGTGTGTGTGTGTGTGTGTGTATTCACATACATGTGCGCCTACACGTAGGTACCTGCATCAACATACATAAAAACACATATTCACATAGACACATGTATCTAGAGGGGAAGCTGCATGTATAGACTTTGGAAATATGTACTGCAAAATATTAACAGTGACTGTCTCTCAGTGAGGGATTATGACTAACTTTAGATATTTTTGCTTATCTGCATTTTCATTTTTCAAATTCGTATCTTTACTTGTGTAATAAAACCTTATTTTCAAGATCCATGTTGCAACCAGTTTCAGGCTAGTGTTTTCTTCCCTCTTTCCTCAGTAGAGAAAGCCTGGTGAGTATCTCACAAGTCTTCATGTTTTAGTTTCAAAACATCTTTATTCTCTGTTTGCAAGAGGACACCTTTCCACTGAAGGGCAGCTTTCATTTTCTTATGCACGAGTCCATTGAAATTGCATCAGGTGGACATGGGGGAGCTGAGGCCAATCAAATACTATTCCTTATGTGTCACTGAGAAAGTATAGCAGAGGAGGTGAAAGGCCCTGTGTTAATGATACCCGAAGGCATCAGGGCTTCAGAGCAGCTGGCCTGACCAGTGAGGATGAACTATTTCAGTCTTGCAGCACGACAGTGATTGCTTACCCTCATCGTACATCCCAGGAAGGAAGAGCCGGCCTCCTGGGAGGGCCCTGGCTATTAGCACTTGTGCATGGCAGTTGCACACGAGTACAACCGAAATCCTCTTGAAATGAGGGATTGCATTCCTGATGTCCAGAGCTAGCAGCTCTCAGCTTCCCTTTCCTATTTCTCAAGAGTCACAAAGAAAAAAATTCTTTGTATCCCCAAGGAATGTCTCCCCATTAATCAAAGACTTCAAATTTAGTCACTCAGGAGGTAGTCCTAGTCCTAGTAAGTGTTTCCCCCTTTGACGTGCATATGGCCGGATAGCCACTGAAATTCATGAAGCTTTGCATTAGAGTGTTGTTTTCCCCCTGAGGTCTTCGCCTCTTGGTTAAGACACTGGACTCTGCATTAGACCAGCCTTTCCCAGACCTTTCAAGAAAAGGGACCACTTGAAAGAGGATAAAATTTGAGGACTTGCACATGGTCGTGCTTGTACTGGTCCTCACTGTCCCCTGATGGAGAAAACACATCCTGACCGTAAACTCTCATGGAAGGAGTGATGCTTTCAGATGCGTCTGCATATTACCCTTGCCCTGAGGGCTTCACGCTTGAAGAGCGTACTGCCACGCAGCAGTGACCTACGTTGAGCTGGTCAGTCTGGACACGGCGCTTGAGCCTCACCTCGATTGCCTGCCCTTTGCCGTTAACTCCCTGTGCCAACAGCATCGTGACCGATGACGAGCTTTAGCAGTTCATTCTCCTCCTACTTGTCCATTGAGAAGTTTTGTGCTTTTTCTTCCGCAGGTGGTTGGACAAAGGGTAGCAAAGTCATCTTGAAACAGCTGGAAAAACAGAGAGCAAAGAATTATCTTTGACTGTAATGGATTAATCACAGTATTGGTTTTATTTTTGTTTGGTTTTCGCAGAAATTAAATTTGTACCTTTAAGAAGGTCTTGAGATAGAAAACCAACGACTCAGTGATAATGAGCGGCTGCTTTGGTCTTTTAGGCTAAACCATCTGAAGTCCCAGGGAGTTTTGGGTGCCATGCTGGGGGCTCCTGGCTGCCCCAGGTCAGGGTCAGTGGGTCAGTGGTGGAGGGCACCTTCTCGGTGCTAAGGTGCTCTTAAGGTGAGCTGCTGCTGCTTCTTACCTTGGGGCAGAAACAGAGTATTTTGTTGCATTAATTCTTAGAAATGTGAAAAGAGTGTCAGTAATTTTCTCTTTGGAGATATTAAATTTTCTCACTTGACACTCATAATACTGGAGCTCCTTTTTCCAAATTAATTTTAGTGTTTAAGACCATTCAGTTTTTTTTTTTAAGAAAAAAAAACCCTTCATTTTCAGCTCTTTAAAGAAGGTAGCTCTTTGAAATACTACTGCTACTATTATGACTGCTACGACTACTATTTTAGTCCTTTTGCTCTTGTGTAGTTTGCTTGCATGTGGTGAAATATGTCAGAATCAAGACACCATTGGAAGGAGTTCCCTGGTGGCTCAGTGGGTTAAGGATCTGGTGTCATCACTGCTGTGGTTTGGGCCGCTGCTGTGGTGCTGTCTCAATCCCTGGCCTGGGAACGAATTTACCCACATGTTGCTGTCATAGCCAGAAAAAAAAAAGAAAAGAAAAAGAAAAAGGAAGCAGCCATTGGAATAGACAAGGTGAGAGGTAAAATTGGATGGAACTGGGACCAGTAGAGCATCATAGGATGTGCAGCTGATGCAGTCCTGCCCTCACCATGTGGAGGGGCTGTTTTGCTGAAGGAGAGGCAGCAGCTGATTTCACAGCAGATTGGGTTTTGAGGGAGAGAAAGGGAATGAATCTGAGGTGTTGAGTCAGGATGATTGGAAAATCACCGAGGCCAATGCTTGGAAATAATGGATTTGGACCACTGAGCAACTGGGAGTTGAACAGCAGAGGTCTGGCCCACCATCCTACCTCTTGATCCATTCTTGTCTATTTTTGGTATTTCACCTGTGAATTATTGCATTCCTTGCAATTGCATTATTTCTTGCCTCGGGAGTTTAGCTTTGTATTTTTAGTAGAAACCAAGGCCACAATCGCATCTCATCTGGTACCATCCTGCATAGGACTACCCATTCGCTTAAATCCAAAGCTGGATTAGGGATTGCTGTGATTTACTGCTCGCGGTATGAAATCATGTAAATACTTAATAGTGTATCTGAAATGAAAGGAATTGAAATTAAAGAATGAGTCATTTATCAGGAAATAACAGGTCACATTGATTTATTTCTGCAAGACTTTAGTTGAAACCTGTTCCTTCAAAATCGGCTTTGTTTCAATTACCTATTAAGTGGGGTGAATTGTTATAAAAAGGCCGCTGAGTCGGGTTACAGTAGCATTCTTCTAAGAAAATCTTTACACGAGGAGTCGTTAGGGGCTATCCACTTCGTACCTGCCAACATGGCAGTACATCCAGAAGGGGAGGAAAACAGGCGTCTCCTTCTTTCTTTCACCACCCCCACCCCCTGGCAACTATCGTAACTTATGATGTACAAAATAGCATGATTATCTTTACTCTCGCTGTATTTTTGTATTTTGAAGTCGGATTTTATCACCATTTATCAAAAGGGATTTCTGTAAACCTATGTTTTCCCGAAAGTGGGAGGCAGTGCTGCCAAGGGCTGCCAAGCCTCACAGACTGACATCCTGCAGCTAGCAACGCTTTGGGAAGCACTCTGTTTGGCTCAGCTTTGGTCAGGGACACTCCTGGAGCAACTAGCCGTTGTCATGAGGCAGAGTCACATTTCAGAGGTGATCCTGGGAGCTTACCCTCTCTGGGCTGTTTCGTGAGCCGTACATGCCTGATGGCGTCTTTCGCACCTGATGGCTCCAGATTTCCATTGCCTCAATTATAAATGACACAGTAATTCCTACTTTGCTGGACTGATGCCGTGATTAGAGATTATGCTTAAGGTGTAGAGAGTCATGGTTGTTATTATCTGCAGATGGCTCTGTCAGATTTCCTCTAGGATAGCTTTCTGCTCTGAAGTTAAGTAGAGCAAATACCTTACTATTTCACTGATTTTGCTTCTAATTCAATCTTTACCTCTTCTTCCCTTCTTTTTTATTTGGCCATGCCTGCGGCATGCGGAAGTGCCTGGGCCAGGGATTGAACCCTCACCACAGCTGTAACCAGAGCCACAGCAGTGACGATGCAAGATTCTTAACCCACTGAGCCACCAGGGAACTCCTACCTCTTCTTTTCTTTTCTTTCTTCTTTGCTTTTTAGGGCCACGCCTATGGCATATGAAAGTATGGAGGTTCCCAGGCTAGGGTTTGAGTTGGAGCTGCAGCTGCAAGCTTATGCCATAGCCACAGCAATGTGGGATCCGAGTGAAGGCTGAGACCTACACCACAGCTCACAGCAGCACTGGATTCCTGACCCACTGAGCGAGGACAGGGATCAAACCCGCATCATCATGATTACTAGTCAGGCTTGTTACTGCTGAGCTACAATGGGAACTCCTCTCTTATTTCTTAAGCATAAATTTCTCTGTCGTCGTAAGCATCTGAGAATTAGTTAGCATTTCTACTACAAAATGAAGGGAATCAGAGTTTTGAAAACTCTTCTGTAGGTGTCTTCTTCTTACCCATGCTTTTTTTCCACCTTATTAAGAATGCCAAGCTTTGGAGACCAGGACAGAACATCTTTGGGCCTCTCTTTTTTTTTTTTTTTGCTTTTTTTAGGGCTGCACCCGGGTCATATGGAGGGAGGTTCCCAGGCTAGGGGTGGAATTGGAGCAACAGCTGCTGGCCTATGCCACAGCCTCAGCAATGCCAGATCTGAGCCACGTCTGCAATCTACCCCACAGCTCATGGCAATGCTGGATCCTTAACCCACTGAATGAGGCCAAGGGATCAAAACTGCAAGCTCATCGTTCCTAGTTGGATTCATTTCTCTTGCGCTACGATGGGAACTCCTCTTTGGGTCTCTTAAAATATCGTCTGTAGCTTGTAGCATATAGTTGAGACTCAAAATTCCTTGAATAATTTAATTTTCTTCATTTTTTTCCCTGCTACATCCATTCTTTTTGTAAAAAATTTAACTAGTCTTTTTAAAAATATACTTAAAAAGAACATATATAGTTTAACTCGCATAGTAGGAAACTAGAGGCAAACACTTTACAAATTAAACTTGTATGTATAGATCATTGGAATAGATTTTATTTTATGGACGGTTGAGTCTAAATCGTCTATTTCAAATCTCGCTATGTCCTGCGAGTAGCACCAAAGAATTGAATCTCTGTGAGAGCATTACCAAAGAGTAGGCTCTGCCTCCAAATTAGATGAGCATTTTGTAGTAGATTAGGGAAGCAAAAATCACAATAAGCTTTATAATTGCTGCTTCGAAATCAGAATTTGGAATGGCACCAAATTATTAATCATAGAAAGAATAGATTTCAAAAAGGTAATTGTACCACATCTTAACACTTCTTGAAATATATTCTGTTAGATAAAATGCGGTCCTTCTTCCCTGCTCTCATTTGTGAGCAATGAGGGTAATTCAGGTAGCTTGAATCAGAAATTGGCATACAGATTGGCTTAATAGTTCGGGCCTTACTGACTGGAGATGACTTTTATCCTTTATTATCTTGGATGAGAGCGGCAGCCACGTTCACTTACTTTAAAGCCCAGAAGTGAATTATTAGTCGAGTTTAGCTCTTCTCTGAGAGGCATGTTATGACTTTGCTGCATTCTTGGACAGTTAGACTGTAGTTCTCGGCTGTTTAAAAAGGTGTTTGAATGTGTTTTGTTAAGAGGCTCGAATAAACAGCTATTTTTCTTACATTTTGCTTGCTTTTTCAAGCATTAGCGAAGACAGGCAGCCTTAGGCTGACGAGAGTGAATTTTTGGATAGGACCAAGTGTTTTGGATGAATTATACTTGACGGCGTAAATGTAGCCTAGCGAGTTATATGATATGAAGAGAACCACTTAAGGGTAAAAAAGGATTGTTGAACTATTAAGAAATGATAGGTTATTATAGATCGGCTGGAAGGTATTGTCATTTAGCTACAGTCCCTACAAATTTGAGCACTGCTGGTCTGGAGGTTTAGTATCTAATAATAATGATGGGTAAGGTTGAATGAGACTTTATGGTAGGGTTTCGTATGCATCATCTCATTTAATTCTCTACAGAAAATCTGGGAAGTCAGCACTATAATTACTCTCATTTATAGATGAGGAAACCGAGGTGTATAAGAAACTAAACCAGTATTGAGGAGTTCCTGCTGTGGTGCAATGGGATCAGCGCCGTCTCTGGAGTGCTGGCGTGCAGGTTCCATCCCCAGCCTGGCACAGTGGGTTAAGGATCGAGTGTTGCTGCAACTGTGACTTGGATCTGACCTGATCCCTAGGCCAGGAACTCCATAGAGAGGAAAAAAAACCAAACAGTGGTCAGTAGTCAGACCACAGAACCCACTGTGTTGTATGAGCCACTGTGCTCATCTGTGTCCCACAAGGAAGAAATGCTTCTAAAAGGGACACTGGAAGTGAGGCCTGACCATAGCAGGCTCCTTGTCCCACTAGGTTTACAGGCAAGAAAAGGAGGTACGGAGTTGGTTGGGGTTAGTCCTGTTTTCCAGGGGAACTGCTGTTATCACGTACTAAGCAGAGTCCAGGACACCCCCTGTGCCTCCTTATATCCTCTCAGCCTATGATAAAGGTTAATGGTGACTCCACCCTCTATATGGGGAGGGGATCAAGGCCCCTTGGGATAAAGGTTTGGGTTAGCAGAAAGCAAGAGATGCCAGGCCCAGCTGGGGCAGGAGGAGAGTCAGATTCTTAGGCTGGCTTGGAGACAGGAGCAGAAACACACTGGAGCATCTGCCTGTGGTTTGCGCATCTGCTTCTTGTTCTCTGCTGGGGTATCTGAAGACCAAGAAACACAGCACACACTTATCCTTTTCCCCATTCTTTGTAAAGGAAAGGTGGTGTTTTCTCTTGCTTAACAATGTTCTGCTGGTGAGGTGTATTGCTGGTCCCTGGGTTGCTGAGTAGAGAGAAGTAACCGCTGGATAAGATGGTGGAAAAATCAGAAAAGAAACAAAGATAAATGCCAGGCTAATGTTGGTTAAAATGTTTTTAAAATATTTTTCCTTTTGGATTATTAAAAAAAAAAGAAACGAGTTCCCGCTGTGGCTCAATGGGATTGGTGGTGTGTCTGCAGCACCAGAATGTGGATTCAATCCCCAGCCTGGCAATGTGGGTTAAAGGATTGTGGCTGGGGCTCAGATCTGATCCCTGGGTGGGAACTCCACATGCTGTGGGGTGATCAAAAAAGAAAAAAAATTGAAGACACGAATACACATGGTTAAATCCTTAACAGTATAAGATTTACTGTTTAGGTAAATGATGAAAAGTTAAGGTCTTCCTCTGGTTCCATACTCAGATCCATACTTCCTTTCTGTCTTTTTTTTTTTTTTTTCCTTAGGGCCACACCCATGGCATATAGAAGTTCCCAGTTGCAGCAGCTGGGCCACACCACAGCCACAGCAGCGCCAGATTGGAGCTGAGTCTGCAACCTACACCACAGCTCACAGCAATGCAGGATCCTTTGACCCACTGAGTGAGGCAAGGGATCAAACCTGATCCTCATGGATTCTAGTTGGATTCTTCACCCACGAGCTGCAATGGGAACTCCCATACTTCCTTTCTGATAGGTAAACACTTAATGGTTTCTTCCAAAAATCGCATAGATATACATTCACAGACACTCACACATGTATGTATGTTTTGGTAATGTGAGTGGTGTCCTACTCTGCACATTATTTTATGCCTAGATTTTCTCATGTAAAAATGTATATTGGATATTTTTTTATATTAGTACACACGTTTCATTTTATTTTAATGACCGTATTAGTCCACAGTAATATCTTCTATGGGTGCATAGTTTTATGGTTGACCAAGTGTTCGCCTACGTTGTCTTTCTGGGCCTCACAGCAGCCACTAGGAGAGCTATCGAAAGGCCCAGAAGGGTTGCCTGCTTCGCCCAGGATGGCATGGCGCGTGGGACTCAAATACGAGTTTGGTGCCCCCAACACTGACATTCCCCAAAGACACCCATATTCCTTTCATTTACTGCATCGACCCCAAGGGAGGAAAACTCTCAGGAGCAGTAAAAACAAACCAACCAACAAAAAACCCAACAACAAAACTGACAAACCAACCCGTCAATCTGGAAGTCCAAAAAGCCAGATGATAAGGAAATGTGTGCCTCCAGAAAGTGAGACAAGAGAATGATCCACGTTTAGAACTAGAATGGCCCCTAGTGAGTCCAGCAGATCCAGCCCTTTCCTTTTGCAGATGAGGGTCTAAGGCCAAGATGTCACCAAGCTTGCTCGGGTCACACAACTATGTCATTTTCTTTCATGAGGCTGGTTCTAGAGAGCGGAGGGAAAGGACACTCTAGATTTTCCCATGCTCTCTTGTTCTCGTCAGCGACAGCGGTGTGTGGACAGCATATAAACGTTTGAAAAATGAGAAGACTTTCCGTGCACAGTTAGGTGGCTCTTTGAAGTGAATGCTCCCTGCAGGGAGGTGTAATCACATCAGCTAGAGCTGTCGGGGTGCCCAGATGGTGTGGATTTTAATATCATCTCTGCTTCCTCATCATTGGTTTACTGAGCACCTAATGTCCACACAGCTCTTTGCCAGGCGGCAGGGCTCCTGCAGCATGTATTGAAGAAACCATCCCCAACCACGAGGGCTTTGGATGCATGAGAATCATCACCTGCGCTATTTTGGGTTAAATTTACCGTGAAAGTAAGGACAATTCAATACAAAGCCATTCTTTTTATGCATACGTTTGTTTTAATTTACCCAACAACCATCCTGTAAAGGTTCCCTGGCAAGGCAGCGAATGAAAACTAGCCTCTTTTTTTGTCTACTTGTTCGGAATAATTGTCATTCAAGCTGAGAAAGTAGACTAGTAGTTCTTTTTAAGTCTGACAGATCCTCTCTGATCATCTTTTGGTTTATTTCTACATTCTGGAGTGGACTTCGACCTCAGTTTTTAAAAATGACTGAATTCATGTGTTTGAACCTGCTAGAAGAGACCTCTGACCCATTGAATCAGAAGCTCCTGCCTCTTCTTTCATTATCTTTATCAGGATGCCTCAGGGCAACTTTACCTGGGGAGTTGATTTTGGAGGGCGCCCAAGGTGGAGTTAGATGGTCACATGTCTATAAGAAAAACACTCAGGGGTGGCAGCTTGAAGGACATTTGGATTCCACACCACATCAGATCATAGCAAATACAGTCTCTCCATTCTCTTCTTAAAGCACCACAGTGAGCCCGAGATGGGAGGATGGCACGGTAGGATGATCGCTGTATTAGCATCTCAGCATCCAGGACAGGAAACACAAGTCCACTCAGGGTCTCTGAGTTTGACCCTCTCGTTCGGATTGCTTGACCATTATCCTCTGACTTTCTCCTTCAGCTTGGGACAAGAACAGCTTGAAATTGTTCCTGCTGTTTTTTGGACACCAGTGTTTGGATTTTAAACGAGTACAAGTAGGAAGAAAGCTTGGACAACTCCGTGGAAAAATTGAACGGAGCAAAGGAGAGGGATCTAGAGGTGAGAGGAAGACCGCCTGGCATGGAACTCATCGCTCCAGTTGTCATACGGTCTCCTCTTTGCTTGATGCTTGTCTGTTGTCCCAGAAGGAGCAATTTCAGAAAGTCCTTTTCTGGTCTATGGAATAGCACTTGCTTATTTGTTGAGCCCTAAGAGGCGTTATTAAAAGTGGTTCATTGTCTCTAGGGTATTACAATGAGACGGTGGTTACTGATTTCGTTATGTTTTCCTTTATTGCAGCTGTTGGTTTGATTCTATGCCAGGTGCTTAAAACAATTGTGGTTTTGCACATGGTAAGTGGGGCAGGACAAGAAGAGGGATCACATTGTTGCCCTGGCCGAACTTTTGAGCAGACTGGGGCCTGACGAGGGGACCCAGAAGATTTCCTCTTGACTTCATTTTCACTTCGGGAAAGAAACTTTCCAGGACAATTATCTTTCCTAGAATTCCTTTACATTTTTTCCTTTAAAAATATACCTAGATACAAATATATTTCTATTTAAGAAAAAGTAAGCTGGTGATTGAAGGCAGCGGTTGTCACTGAAAAGAGGCAGGAGGACTGACCTGATATGAACATATAACTTGGGGATGCATCGTGAAGGCACACTGTTTCTGCTTGCACGCCATCGCGTACAGATGCGGTTGTGAAATCGTTCAAATCATGGCCCATTGAATGTCCTCACTGGATTTTTAGGAATGTGTTCACGGAGATAGCCAAATTCTATTTCATTTTGTTTGGCTCACTGCTTTGGCTGTAAATCAGAGAATATTCACTTTAATATCCGAGTCAAACTTTATTTCCAAACATAATACTGCAGTTGTTCTTCCGCAGAAGGTGAATTTTTTATTTATTTCCTCAATACCTTACTTTCTATGTTCTCTTTCTCTCTTTGTTTTATGATGGAGTGTGTTAAAAAGATTTCCAGAAAGATTTTGTGGGTTTTTTTTTTTTTTTTGGTCTTTTTAGGGCTGCACCTGTGGCATATGGAGGTTTCCAGGCTAAGGGTCTAATTGGAGCTACAGCTGCCGGCCTACACCAGAGCCACAGCAATGCCACATCCAAGCCGCGTCTGCGACCTACACCACAGCTCACCTCAATGCTGGATCCTTTAACCCACTGAGCGAGGCCAGGGATCGAACCTGCAACCTCATGGTTCCTAGTCGGATTCGTTTCTGTTGTGCCATGACGGGAACTCCAGATTTTGTATTTTTATAATATAGATTATAACCTGCTGATGAATGTGTTTCATGTGATTCAGCTCTCATATCTTAAATTGTGGAAGTATTAGGAATCACAGGTTTTAGTTAATTTTATTACTGCTTCTGAAATGCCCTCCCAATGACATAACAGAGTGATGACATCAGGGAATTACATTTTTATTACAGTGTGAATTGTAACAATATTTAGGCACTTGGCTTTAGTAGTTCTCGAGTTCTTTCCTTTTCCCCAGCCCTCTGGTGGAGTTTCTTGGGGAACAAGCACTTGTGAATGACATAGACCTGACCTGGCTCCGCCACCTCCAGCCAAGTGGCCTTCAGTAAGTTATTCAGTCTTTTGAAGTCTCAGCCTCTGCTTCTATAACATGGCGATTGCAGTACCCTCTCTCATCAGTTATGATGCTTAGATGAGAAAAACAACTGATGTCATTCAGCACAGTGTTTGGTCCATGGGGAGCATGGCCAATACTTCCAGCCAGTTCTGAGGCCCGGTTGCCAGGAAGGAGGTCTGAACATATGAACAGGGCAGCTAAAAACGCACAACTTTGATTCCTCTTCCTGCCCTGCCTCATGTAGGTGCTTTCTATACCACCAACTTCTTATTTATCTATTTATGTATCTTTTTGGCCTCAAACATAAGTTTCATATACCTGATACCTTGTCTTCTGTCTACACTTTGGCATGCGCATCACCAGCTCTAGTTTCCATCCATCACCGTGCTGTTGACCCCTTTACGCATTCGCCATCTCCCTACCCGTCTTCCCCTCTGGTAACTACTACTCTGTTCTCCGTTTCTATCTCTTTGTTTTTGTTTGGTTTGGTTTTATTGATTGATGGACTTAGATTCCCCACCTGGGTGAGATCATACACTAGTTACCTTTTTGTCTGACATTTCATTTAGCACAATACTTTTAAGATCTATCCATGTTGTCACAAATGGCAAGATTTCTTCTTCTCTTTTGTGGCTGAGGAGTGTTCCCTTGTATATATGCACCACTTCTTCTTTCTCCATTGATCCACTGGTGGGCTCTTAGGTTGCTCTTAGGTTGTATCCATAGCTTGGAAATTATAAATAATGCTGCAGTAAACCTGGGGAGTACATGTATCTTTTTGGATTAGTATTTTTTTTTTTTTTTTGGTATCCTTTAGATAAATGCCCAGAAGTGAAATAGCTGGATCATATGGTAATTCCAGTCTTAATTGTTTGAAGAATTTCTATTTGAGTAATAAAAAATAAATAAAAAAAGAGAATTTCTATACTGTTTTCCGTGGTGGCTTTGCCAATTTATATTCCCACCAATAGTGTATAAGGGTTCCCTTTTCTCCAAATCCTTTTCAACAGTTGTTATTTTTTGCCTTTTTGATAATAGCCATTCTAACGAATGTGAGGCGATAGCTCATTGTGTATTTGATTTGCATTTCCCTGATAATTAGGATGTTAAGCGTGTTTTCATATACCTGTTGGCTGTCTTTGGAAAACTGCCTCTTCATTCCTCTGCCCATTTTTTAGTAGAGTTTTTTGTTGTGATTGTTGTTGAGTGGTATGAGTTCTCTGTGTATTTTGGATAGGAACCTCTTATCAGAAACAGAAATGAGTGCTCAGAACGCATATGTGGACAGTTAATTTACAATAAAGGAACAAAGACCTTATATTGGAGAAAAGGTAGGCTTCAATAAATGGTTGTGGGAAAACTGGACAGCCACATGCAAAAGAATGAAGCTCAACTACCATCTCACACCATTCTCAAAAATCAACTCAAAATAGATTAAAGACTTGAACATAAGACCTGAAGCCATGGAAGCCCTGGAAGAAAACAGGCAGGACACCCTTTGACATCATCAATCTTAGCAATATCTTTCTGAATATGTCTCCTCAGGCAAGTGAAACAAAAGAAAAAATAAACATGGATTACATCAAACTAAAAAGTTTCTGCACAGCAAAGGGAGCCATTGACAAAACGCAAAGACAGCTTACCAAATGGGAGAAGATGTTCCCAACTTCATTTAAAAAAAAAAATTGTGGTAAAATATACATAACATAAAATTTACCTTTTTTTTTTTGTTCTTTTTAGGGCAGCATCCACGGCATATTGAAGTTCCCAGGCTAGGGGTCCAGTCAGAGCTGTAGCTGCTGGCCTACACCACAGCCACAGCAACGTAGGATTGGAGCCACGTCTGCGACTTACACTACAGCTTACGGCAACGTCGGAGTCTTAGCCCACTGAGCAAGGGCAGGGATCGAACCTGCATCCTCATGAGTGCTAGTCAGATTCGTTTCTGCTGAGCCACGACAGGAACTCCAAAGTTTGCCATTTTAATCACTTTCAAGTGTACAGTTCAGTGGCATTAAGTAATCCACATTGCTGTGTAACCATCACTGTCCATCTCCAGAACTTCATCATCTCAAATGGAAGCTCTGTCCTCACTGAACAATAATTATCCATTTTCTCCTCCTTGCAACTCTTGGTAGCGCCTAGTTACCTTTCTGTCTCTTTGAATTTGACTGTTCTAGGTACTTCATATAAATGGAACCATATAATATTTGTCCTTTTGTGTCTGGCTTATTTCACTTAGCATAATGCCTTCGAGGTTCATCTATGGTTTTTTAAAAACCTCAGAATTTCCTTCCTTTTGAAGGCTGCATAAAATTCCCTCCTGTGTCAGTTTTGCTTTCCTTGGTTTCAGTTTCCTGTGGTCAACCACTGTCTGAAAATATTAACTGAAAAGTTCCAGAAATAATTTTTTTTTTGTCTTTTTACCTTTTCTAGGGCTGCTCCTGTGGCATATGGAGGTTCCCAGGCTAGGGGTCCAATTGGAGCTGCAGCCACTGGCCTACACCAGAGCCATAGCAACGCAGGATCCGAACCACGTCTGCAACCTACACCACAGCTCACGGCAATGCCGGATCGTTAACCCACTGAGCAAGGGCAGGGACTGAACCCGTGACCCCATGGTTCCTAGTCAGATTCGTTAACCACTGTGCCATGACGGGAACTCCCAGAAATAAAATTTAAATTGCATGCACTTCTGAAGATGGAGATGAAATCTTTTGCCATCCGGCTTTGTCCTGCTCAGGGATATGTAGCATCCTTTTATCCAGTGTATCCCACTGTTAGTCACCTAGTAGCCATCTGGGTTATCAGATTGACTGTTGAGGTATCTGAGTGCTGTGTTCAAGTAACTCTTCTTTTACATCTGGGTTATCAGATTGACTGTTGAGGTATCTGAGTGCTGTGTTCAAGTAACTCTTCTTTTACCTAAAAGTGGCCCCAAAGTTTAAGAGTGGAGATGCTAGCAATTCAGTTATTCTCTCACTGTGCCTGATTTATAAATTAAACTTTATCATATGTAGGTATCTATAGGAAAAGACAGTATATATATAGGCTTCAGCACTAACTGAAGTTTCTGGCATCCACTGGGCTTCTTGGAACATATCCTTTCGGATTTGGGGGGCTACTGTATATATCACATTTTGTTTATCTGCTTATCTATCAATGGACAATTGAGTTGTTCCCACCTGTTGGTGAGAATGAATCATGCTGCTGTTTATGTGGTGTACAAATGTCTGTTTGAGTCTCTGCTTTCAGTTCTTTTGGGGTGGATACTCAGAAGTAGAGTTTCTTGATAATATGCTCTCCAACTTCAATTTGACTTACTTGCCTTCCAAGCTTCAGTTCTGTATTTACAATAGCCTGTTGGGTAGTTGCTTGTTGGTCTGCTACTGATGTCTCAAATGCAGCATGTTTAAAATTGTTCTATGCTTCTTTTTCCCACCTCCATCCCACATCAGATCTTCTTTCTGAGTCATGATAAGAAATGTTCAAGACACCCCAGCACAAACCACTGGAATCTTTTTCTTCCTCTTCGTCTTCTAGCCCTAAGCATTTGGCAAAGCTATTTCAAACTTCTTCATGTCTTCTCTCTGCCTCACCTACTTTATGACTCAGAGATGATCTGTGCCTATTTTGGTGTGATTTTTTTTTCTTTGGCATAACTTTGAATACTTTTAAATTCTTCATTTTTAATGAAAATCAGACACTCCCATTTTCATTAAAAAAAATCCATTAAACGCTCATTCCTGCAACTAACTCATTGCCAGTCTTCTTTTTCCTTTTATTGATGGGCCTCAACAACATCATCATTTGGACTGATTTTTCAGTTCTACCCATAACACTGCTTTCCTTTGGTCATAGTCAGTGAATATGTGAGGCACCGCTAAGATCAAGCATCACAGGGATGGAGTAGATGGAGATAGCGTAGGAAGTCAGTATTTTCCATGGAGTGTCGGGGAGGGTTAGGCTTCTGTTCCTCTGTGAGGTCATGTCCAGGAGAGCAGGACCACTCATTTCATCCCTGTGATCTAAGTGAAATGCTATTGCCAAAATAATTCAATATTGGTTTGGCCTCCCACGGTATTCTTCTTGCAGATATGTTAAACAGAAGACAGTAACATTGTTTCTCTTGATTCTTCACTTTTTCTAAGTGCATGAGCTTGTGCAGGAGCTTGCGAAGCACTCAGACACTCAGTGGTCACCCAGCTGCAGAGAATCCTACCACAGTTACCTCTGAAAAGCAGATGCAGTTCCCGAGTGAAGATCTTGCCCCTTGGGGAAGTTAAGCCTTCCCTGTATGAATGAGTAGGAGTTCAGTCTCTGTAATAAGCGAGACCTTTCTTCAAAACCCATCTCTGCCATGTGCTTGCTGTAAGGTTTGGAGCAGGCTTTATAACTTTTATCATAGTTTTGCATGTGTGAAATGGAGGTTAATATAATCCCTTCCTTGTAAAGTTGCTGGGGGATTAAATGAAATAATCCATGTGTAACAACGTGCCTGGCCCATCCTGGTTATGTACCATCATGGTCAGGATCCAAGTGGGTCAGTTTTGTTAGTAGTGAGAATGTTTGGTCAGATGATCTCATGCAGTTGCCTCTCAGACAGCAATTGAGCACAAATGTGAAATGAACAAGCTCAGAAAGAGCAGTGGCTGGAAGTCCCCAATCAGGTCCGGGTGGTTGCTGGTTTATATGACAGTGCTTTGAAAATTCTTGAGCAGACTCTTATTTTCCCAATGCCGAGGCTCAAAACTATGTTTTGACGTTTTCTGTACCTTAACACCCAACAAAAATATAATCTTTCACTGATAAGACTAAAAAGTTATAGGTTTCCTTTTGGCCAAATATGTGTAAGATCCTGTGGTTCCATATCAAATTTAAAACTGTTTATAACACTCTATAAATACATATCAATTCTTAGAAGGAGAAAGAAATACTGATTTTGACATCTTACTTAGCACCTTAAACAATTTGTGTTCGGCTCTTGGATACTTCAGATTCTAATGAATGCTAGTTAATTATATGCAGGCGTTCAATGACAGACTTTAATGAAAAGACAGTAAACATGCTTTATAGATGTTAGCCAAATTTATGGGTCAATCGGGTATAAAAGAACGGACCTTTGAAAATGAAATACTGTTTTGTTGGAACAATGAGGCTTTTAGATAGGATTAGCTAAAGTTGATTTTTTTTTTTTCTTTTGGACTTGTGGTTGCTGAGACATTGGAGAGTTAATTTACCTTTAACTTGAGAATTCATTTTCATTTCCATGCCTTAAAAATATGAACAGTGAGCTAAATGCTTGTATGTGTTGGTAAAAAATGTTAAATGCTTATTTTTTACATTTCACTAGCTTTCCTACTTGGCTTTTTGCCTGACCTCATCAAGATCTTCTTGATTTTAATGCATTTTTTCCCCTGAGAGTACGTGTATATCTCTTTATTGAGCTTATTTATAAACAAATAATACAATAAGAGTTGATATCATATAATTTGAGTTTTTTTCTGGTTATGAATTAAATCTATGTGTGTGCTTTCTTCAAACTTTGAAATGTGTCAATGAGAGAAATAATTGGGTGGCACCATTCAAGTACAACTTCTAATTCCATGCTAGAAAGTAGTAAAAAAGGAAAAAAAAACCCTACTATACATATATTACAGAATTGCTATTGAGGCAAGTTGATGTTCATATTTATGTGATATGTTTGAAGCAAATATTTTAACTTCAACTTTTTTTTATTTTTAAATTTTATTTATCTTAAACTTTTTTTGTTTATCTTCAACTTTTTTTAAAAATTTTTTTTGTCTTTTTGCCTTTTCTAGGGCCGATCCTATGGCATTTGGAGGTTCCCAGGCTAGGGGTCTAATTGGAGCTGTAGCCGCAGGCCTAAGCCACAGCCACACAACACATGATCCAAGCCACCTGTCTGCGATCTACACCACAGCTCATGGCAACATCGGATCCTTAACCCACTGAGCAAGGCCAGGGATCGAACCCGCAACCTCATGGTTCCTAGTTGGATTCGTTAACCACTGAGCCACCACAGGAACTCCTATCTTCAACTATTAAGCCATGAGTAGCATACATTGTATTTTAGCTTCGTTACTGAAGAGTCCATGTCTTTTATGTGTAGGAAAACCTTCAATTAAGCTGTGCTCCCTTCCTACTAATACTTTGATGCTGTTAATAATTCATTGATAAGAATTTAAATTTTCTATGAGAAATAGTAAGAGGGCCCCATTATTTTCATAGCTAAACCTGTTCTTTGGTGATGGTGGTGAGGAGGAGATGAATGAAAGAAGTTGTTAATTGCCTTAGAGGACTGAACTTCAGAAAAGTCACAAAGTAGAAGTTCAAAAAAAGTTAAAACGCTCTGAAAAGAACCATTATTAGTAAAAAGAAACCATATCAAAATGCGTACATAACTGAAATGTTAGAGAGAAAAAAATAACATTTTAATGCAGGAAACCATTTCCATAAAGAACAAACTTTTTTGTTTTGTTTTGTTTTTAGAGCGTATGGAAGTTCGTAGGCTAGGGGTTGAATCAGAGCTGCAGCTGAAGCCTATGCCAAAGTCACAGCCACACTATATCCGAACCACCCCTGTGACCTATGCTGCAGCTTGTGGCAGTGCAGGATCCTTAACCCAATGAGCAAGGTCAGGGATTGAAGTCGCGTCCTCATGGATACTGGTTGGATTCTTAACCTGCTGAGCCATGATGGGAAACCCCAAGGACAAGCTTTGAAGTAATTAGAATATGTTGATTTTTATTTGGGGGCAGTCATAAAATATAGTCACCTTAGAAAACCAGCAAGGCATCAGAATAGAAATAGTGGAGACAATTCATGGCTAATCCAAATTCTGATTTCTCACTTCTTGGCCTGTCACACCTGTGAAGAGCTGCTCCTTCGTGCCGATGTCTGGCCTCGTCCAGTGATGACGAGCAGACTTGCCCTTCCCTCTGCTGGTTTCATCCCTTAGGACCGAGCCTTGTTTTTGTGGGCCTGAGTTTTGGGGTCCTGGGGTGTTGTGGCCATTGCTTTGGTGGGGGTCATCACTTTGCCAGCCATTATTTCCTTTATGGAACTCCAGTCTGCCCCCTCAGAGGCATGTGCTCCAGTAAGGGGTTGGGGGGGGGTGTCCAGAGAGAGGGGCACCACAGAGCTTAGAACTCCATTTTGTTCAGATAACAACTATTTGCTGAGCTCTGCTCTGTGCCTGAGAATGTGCTGAGCACAGGATAACTGTGACAGATGAGACAGATACAGCCCATTCCTTGTCAAACTTAAAGTGACCTGGGCATTGAAACAGCAATTAAAGTGCATCGTGGTAGATGTTATGACAGGACAAAAGCCAGACACCCTTGGAGGGGCAGAAAGGATTTCCCAGAGGAATTGCTATCTTGAATGATAACACTTGAAAGATGAATAGGATTCAGCCCTAGAGTAGGAAAAGTCTGTTCCCCTAAGAAAGAAGGGTGTGTGCAAAGCCCAGTGTGTGTGTGTGTGTGTGTGTGTGTGTGTGTGTGTGTGTGAAGGAGCATGGAGTATTTGAACAGAAAGACATGGCTAGAACTTAGATGTGACTTAGAGGGCGGTGAGTGACAAATCTCGGAAAGAAGGCCAAGGCTTATCAGGAACAGCTTGGTGAGTTGTCTTAAGGCATTTAAATTTTTTCCTTGGAGCTTTGAGGCACATCTGAATATCAAAGCAGGTTAATGACATGATGGTGTAGGATTTTAGAAGAATCACTCTGGCACCGTTTCGTAGGAGAAGGCTGGAGTCAGTGGTTGTTTCCATAACCTGGGCGGGAAATGGTAGTGGCTGTAGTGACGACAGGCCCAGGGCACACTTGATTTTGCTTTGAAAAAGAATTTTAAAAGAATTGATTTGGTTTTTTTTCCTGTCTTCTTTGCTTTTATTTTTTTAAATTTATTTTTAATTGTAATCAATTGTTATTTCCCCAATCCATTCTTTTTCTACTGTACGGCATGGTGACCCAGTTATACATACATGTATACATTCTATTTTCTCACATTATCAGGCTCCATCATAAGTGACTAGACATAGTTCCCAGTGCTACACAGCAGGATCTCATTGCTAATCCATTCCAAAGGCAATAGTCTGCATCTGTTAACCCCAAGTTCCCAGTCCATCCCGCTCCCTCCCCCTCCCTCTTGGCAGCCACAAGTCTATTCTCCAAGTCCATGATTTTCTTTTCTGTGGAAAGGTTCATTTGTGCTGTATATTAGATTCCAGATATAAGTGATACCATGTGGTATTTGTCTTTCTCTTTGTGACTTATTTCACTTTGTATGAGAGTCCCCAGTTCCATCCATGTTGCTGCAAATGGCATTATTTTGTTCTTTTTTATGGCTGAGTAGTATTCCATTGCGTATATATACCACATCTTCCGAATCCAATCATCTGTTGATGGACATTTGGGTTGTTTCCTTGTCTTGGCTGTTGTGAATAGTGCTGCAATGAAAATGTGGGTGCAAAAAAATAAAATAATTGATTTGGTAAGTGTGTATATGAGTGTGTTGTGGGGAGTGGGAAGGGTTGAGTGAGGAAGAGGGTGGGGTCTTGGGGTCTAGAATAACACCCATGTTTCAAGCTTCATGGTGTGGCAGTGGATAGGAACAGATGGGTGAGGAAAGAAGATGGTCAGCTGTGCCTGGGGCACATCCGTCTTGAAGAATCCATGCCAGTCAAGTCTAAATGAACTGGGGGCAGCTGGGTGTAGGGGTGTGAGGCTTAAGTAAGGAGATTTGGTCTGAGGTGACTGCTAGAATGCATCGAGGGAAAAGTGTGATTCCTCTCCGGCTGCTGCTCTTTTTATTTTATTTTTCCAGGCTTATTCAGATGTAATTGACAAAAGGTAGATATTTAAAGTATGCAAAGGGATGATTTGATATATGTATACACTGTGAAAGGATTTCTCCCCATTGAATAGTTAACACATTCATCATTTTTTTTTTTTTTTTTTTGGTGAGAACATTTAAAATCTACTCTCTGAGCCAATTTCAATTAAACGATACATCATTATCAGCTGTAGCCGCCATGTTATACATTAGATCCTCAGACCTGATTCAACTTGTAACCGAAAGTTTGTTCCGTTTGGCCTTTTTTTCTTTTTTCAGATTCCACATATAAGTGATCCCATGCCGTATTTATCTTTCTCCTGGCGTATTATCCTCCGGCTTATGTCATCTAATATGATGCCCGCCAGGCTCATCCACATTGTCAAGAATGACAGAATTTCTCTACTTGTTAAGGGCGAACAGTATTCCATTAGATATGTTTCCCATTTCCTTTATCTGCTCATCTGTCACCAGACACTTGGGTTGTGTCTCTGCCTTGGCTATTGCGAACAATGCTGCCCTGAGCACAGACGTGCAGACACCTCTTTGAAACAATGAGTTCGTTTCCTTGGCATATAGATCCAGAAGTGGGACTGCTGGATCATACGGTAGTTCTATTTTTTAATTTCTCGCAAAACCTCCATACGGTTTTCTGTAGCGGCCGCACCAGCTTTCCATGCCCACCAGTTGTGCATGAGGGTTCCCTTTGCTCTACATTCTCTCTGCTTTTTTATTTCTTTTTTTTTTTTTTTTTTTTTTGTCTTTTTGTCTTTGTTGTTGTTGTTGTTGTTGCTATTTCTTGGGCCGCTCCCGCGGCATATGGAGGTTCCCAGGCTAGGGGTTGAATCGGAGCTGTAGCCACCGGCCTACGCCAGAGCCACAGCAACGCGGGATCCGAGCCGCGTCTGCAACCTACACCACAGCTCACGGCAACGCCGGATCGTTAACCCACTGAGCAAGGGCAGGGACCGAACCCGCAACCGCATGGTTCCTAGTCGGATTCGTTAACCACTGTGCCACGACGGGAACTCCTCTCTGCTTTTTTAAATTGGATCTTTTTTAAAATTTCCATTGAATCTCTGAAGGCAGGTCATGGCTTCTTTTCATAACTAACAAATCTAAATTTTCTGTGTCATGGTAATAATGCAAAAACAGCCAAAAGAGGAAAAAATAAGAAGAAAAGGGAAAACACAAAGTCAAGGGAGGAATCCGGGAGAGACGTGGGGAAAAGCTCAGCTGAGCCCTTTTGTTGCCCCTGTGGATGAGTCTGGTAATTCCTGCTCATAGATTCTACTCTCCCCACTATTCATGGTCCCTGCTTATGTTTCACTTGCCTCCTCTCCTATTATTCAAACCTTAAATTAGCCTAAAGGCTTGATTTTTATTTCTTGGTGGGCAAGATGATAGCAATTATTTCTCCAAACCTTCCCCTGCAGCTGATACCTCAAATCTGCACTTGCCCTTCATCCTGTGCAAGAGGAAGTTTTGGGCAGATCTGGTCACAGGCACAGATTGCTTCAGTCTCTTCAGTAAAGACATTGTATGTCTCATTAATATAGTTTTGAAAACTGAACTCTATTTCAAAAAGATTTCCCCTTGCCTTACTTTCACAAGGCCAAATAATAAAATTTAAAAAGAAGTTTCTTCTTAAAGAAACTTCAATCAATTGCTTTAAGCACACAGCTTACCCAAGCCTTCTCATTAGGGAACAAAAAATTTTTTTTTCTATCTTCGGATGTAAATTGAAGACTTACAAGTAGTTGTTAATGGTGTTTAGTTACGAAGAATTTGTTTTAATTGTATATATCAAATAGGTACTTATTAATTTTTCTTGTTGCCAATTTATCATTTCTAAATTTTAGTATAGTTTGGGCAGGAGAAAACCCAGCTTTGTCACAAAAGGTTTGCATTATGAATTTGATTCTGTTGCACATCTATTTTAGTTCTTGTTAAGGGATGAATTTGATTGTGAAAACCCAGGATATTTTATGTGTTGAAAATGTTAGTTCAAGAATTTCATTTGGTTTCATAGAGATACACATCTATGATGGCTGGCCACTCCAAACATAAAACTTAAACTTTCGACACAATTGAGTTCTTCCATTTTCTAGCTGACAGTGTGTCTGGCTTTTGGAAGAGAAAGTGAATCAAAGTAATTTTGGGTTCAAATGATTATCGACTGTTCCCTTCTGAGACTTAATGTAAAATCATTTTTTTAAGAGTTAAAGTAAGTCAAGGAATTCCTATTGTGGCTCAGCTTTAATGAACCCAACTAGCATCCATAAGGACGGGGGTTCCATCCCTGGCTTCGCTCAGTGGGTTTAGGATGCAGCATTGCTGTGAGCTGTGGTGTAGGGTGCAGATGTGGCTCACATCCTGCGTTGCTGTGGCTCTGGAATAGGTTGGCAGCTGCAGTTCTGATTCAACCTCTAGCCTGGGAACTTCTATATGCCATGAGTGCAGCCCTAAAAAGAAAAAAAAAAGAGTTAAAATAAGTCAGCATTATGCAAGTTACTGGATAAAAATCATAGGAGACCAAATAACAAGAATTTCTTTGAAATGTCAGAAGAATATGTCTTCTGCTTAGAGTTTACATCTATTACCTCCTCAATTTACCCCTGTTAATAGGCAATATTCTCAAAATAATAACTGTGTCTTGATATGTGGGACAGTGTGTGGTCTTTTCCTGAACTTACAAGGTTTTAACTATATTGACTAGTTTGTTGATTCCTATTATGCAATAGAAGAATGCAGATGTTAACTTAATCTGAAGCCTGTTTTTACAGTGACTTTTACAGAGTATATCTAAAGATGCAGAATCAAGTTTTATGAGACCAACTTTTCTTGTCAAGTCCCCATTCCACCCTATTCTAATTGGACTGACCCTCGAAGTGAATAAAGCACAAAGAGGACTGTAGGTGAAACATTTCACCTCACGTTGCATCTTGCCCTTAGTAAATGAGAAAAGAGAGACAAATAGAGAATCTGAGTTAGAAGGTCACATACACACTCGCTTTTTTTAATGAATGAAAACATGTTTTAAAATAGTACATATCTCCATGTCCATGATTTTCTTTTCTGTGGAAAGGTTCATTTGTGTCGTATTTTTAGATTCCAGATATAAGTGATATCATACGTTATTTGTCTTTCTCTTTCTGACTTACTTCACTTAGTATGAGAGTCTCTAGTTCCATCCATGTTGCTGCAAATGGCATTATTTTGTTCTTTTTTATGGCTGAGTAGTATTGCACTGTGTATACCTCTTAGAAAATTGACAGAACACTGTAAACCAGCTATAATGGAAAAAATAAAAATCATTATTAAAAATAAAATAAAATAGTACATATCATCCTTTTAGTCTAAATTCAGGACATTTTCCCAAGAGATATAAGAATTTAGACTTATAGAAATGAACTTCTTCATAAAAATATGCCAACAATATTTTTTTAATTTTTGAAGTTCAATATTTTGCACACTATCAACTCAGACTTCTTTGGATGGATAAAGAAATGGAGGTGACTTCTAAGTCATCGAGCAGAAACTTTATGTGGGCAGTTGGCTGTTCTGTCCCCAGAGCTCAGAGAAAACGGTTGAGCTGGGAATTGAAGTCTGAGTCATCTGCCTTTAGCGGTGACAAAAGCCACAAATGTGAGATAGATTTTCTGGTGGGAGAACTCAGAGCTGCAAGAAGAGAAAAGGGCCTGACATTGAGCCCTCTGCAGCTCTGGCTCATGGATGGATGGAAGCCAGTGAATCTGAAGAGGCTGGGAAGCCCCAACCTGAGAGGTAGAAGGAACACTGGTTATGCTTTGTGTTATGGAAACCGAGGGAAACACGTGTTTTTTTTTTTGTTTGTTTGTTTTTCATGTATCTTTTTAAATACTTTTAAAAATTATGATTGATTTACAATGTTCTATCGATTTCAGTTGTACAGAAAAGTGACCCAGTCATACATATATATTCTTTTTCTCGCATTACCCTCCAGCATGTTCCATCACAAGTGATTCAGTGTAGTTTCCTGTGCTGTAAGCAGGGTCTCAGTGCCCATCCACTCCAAATGCAATATTTTCATCTACTAACCCCAGACCCTGCGTGTTTTAAGAGGGAGGTCAAATAAGACGTGCGCTCAGAGTATCTGTTGAATTCAGCAGCAGATGCCACGGGTGGTTTTTGGGAAGCTGCTTTTGTGGCGCAACAACTGTGGCAGACAGATGGCCATGAGTTGAGCCATGCTGGAGAAAAAGGAGGAAGAAGACCTCAGGTGTAGACATCTGTGAGGATTTGAGCTGAGAAGGAGGACAGGATGTGAGAGAGAAGTTGGAGAGTGATGTGGGTCAAGGGAGACCTTTTTTTTTGTGGGAAACGCTCACAATGTGATAAAATCCAATAAGAAAGAAGCATTTGAGTGAGAGAGATTCAATGAGCAAGAGAGAAAAATAAGAGAATGAGAATAAAAGGCCAGCAGCGACAACAACTAATATTATTCATGAGGTGCTGAGCTAAGCCCTTGGCATGTATTCTCACATTTAATTCTTAGAATAATGTAATTCTTAGAATAATGTTATATAGTGTGTACCACTGTTTTTTTCTAGGTTAGAGGGGGAAAGGTGGACTGGGGGATGTTAACTAACTTGCTTAGAGTCCTCCAGCTAGTAAGTGATGGACTTACTAACTTAAGGACTGAACTTGGCTACTGCCCCAGCCCAGCATCCCTAACTTGAATTTAAGTGTTCTGTATTGCATCTGAAGACCTACTTAAAGATTGTCTAAATTACATTTTAAGAAAGGCCGTTTTGAAACTCTCTGAGAGTTCTAACAGCTCTATTTGGACAACAATTTTGGTGAGTGGCCTGGGTCAAAAAAAAAAAAAAAAGCCATATATACTGAGAAAGCTTAACCTTGTGAATATATATAAGACATCAAGTCTCCAAATATGGGCTGTGTGAACTGAAGGGGATTTGCCCCCAAAGCAACAAAGGGAGGCAGAAATTGAGTCTAGGAGAGTTTTTCAAAAAACACTTCAAGAAGGGCAGAAGAAGGATGGCGGACTGAGGTAGCAACCACAGGGAGGTCCCAGTAAGTGACAGGAAAACATCCTCCAGACAGCTTCCCTGCAGATTCTGACCGGCTAAATTTGCTGAAATAATACTAATTCTGTCCTCTTGCTTTTGATAGGACATAATGACTACATGTGTCCAGCTACCAACCAGTGCACAATTGATAAGAACAGGAGGAAGAGCTGTCAGGCCTGCCGGCTACGCAAGTGCTACGAAGTGGGCATGATGAAAGGGGGTAGGTACTGGGCTCCAGGCGCCTGCCTGCCGTGCATGTCCTGTCTATCACCTAGGGCAGGTGCTTTCCATTCCGTAACCATGGGAGCGTAGTGTGTTCTCTTTCAATTATTTTTCCCTACTCTTTTTTTTTTTTTTTATAGCAGAGGGTGTTTATTTTTTAACATGTATATCGACTGTACGTTTTTCATTTTTTCTTTCTTTTTTCCGTTTTTTAAAGTTTTATTGAAGTCTGGTTGATTCACAAGGTGGTGATAATTTCTGCTGTACAACAGAGTGCTTCAGTTATACATGTATACATATCCACTCTCTTTCAGATTCTTTTCCCATATAGGTTATCATAGAATATAGGGTAGCATTCTCTGGGCTAGACAGCAGGGCCCTGTTGACCACCCATTCCGTAATCAATAGTGTGCATATGCCAACCCCAAACCCCCAGTCCATCCCTCCACCACCCCTTTTGCCTATTTCTTATTTTCCTTCTCAAACAAAAGTATTTTTATAATTCCTGTTATTAAAAACTAAGAAATTCAAACATATCATTTTATGTTTTACATTTTCAATGTAAATAATTATACTTAAAATCAGAGATGTGTGGGAGGTGGTGGTGGAAGGAGAAGGGTGTTCAGCGAATTAGTCTAGAAATATTTTTCAGGTACTGTTTATATTGCTAACACTAGAAAATGGTATCTGGGAATAAACATTCCCTAAATTGAGACTTGGAATCATGAAAGCGAACTAGCTAATGTATAATCTTTCCGTCCCTTAGCATCTCTGAGGGCATTTGAATTTCCATCAAAAGGCAGCTTTCTTCTCTAGAAGTTGAGTTCACCAGCATCTCCCAGAACCCCAGCATCTAGCATGGAGCTGGGAACAGGGCAGTGATTTCTGAGCACCAACAACCACAAGGTCATCAGGATTTGTGCTTGTAGGCTTGGGTCTCTGTGGCTGCAGGCGTGTGTATGTGCGGTTTTCTGTCTGCTCCTTATCTAGTCTTCCAGTTTCCTTAGACAGGAATCCAGGGTCTTGTTCTGGGGGTATTAGGTGCTCCATAAACATGGTTGCCTGACCGATCTCCTTGTGTTCTTGGGACTCAAGTCTTGAAGAGCACTTCCGGTCTTGAATAGTCTCCAAAATACCAAGAGAGAAGAAATAGGAAATGTGTAATTGAAATAAAGTAACAGGTGTATCCAGTGTTCGGGGATGCAACAAAGGAGAGGAACAGACATGACGGTCCTGTGTGAGGTCAGAGCTCAGTCTCTGGAATTGGAGAGAAGATTCTATTCCCAAAACGTCACTGATCCTCATAACGTCTCAGGTTTCTAAGGAGCAAAACAGGAATGTAAATGAGTACTGACCTCAGAGAGTAATTGTGTACATCAGTGACAACATGAAGTGTTTAGCACAGCACTGTCCTGGAGGATTTTCTGTGATGGTGGAGATGCTCTAAATCTTCACTGTCTAAGGAGATCGCCACTGGCCACATGGGCGGATAAGTATGTGGAATGTGACTAGTGTGACCAAGGCCTGGAATTGTTTATTGCATTTAACTTTTTTTCTTTTTTTCAGTTGCACCTGTAGCATATGGAAATTCCCAGCCCAGGGATTGAATCTGAGCTGCAGCTGCAATGTATGCCACAGCTGCAACACCACCAAATGTTTAACCTGCTGTGCCCTAATGGGAACTTCTAATTGTATTTCATTTATTTTAACTTAATTTTACTTTTGGTTCCCCTGAGGCATGTGGAGTTCCTGGGCCAGGGATCAGATCTGAACCACAGTCACCACCTAAGCTGCAGCTGCAGCAACACCGGATCCTTAACCCACTCTGCTGGGCTGGGGATTGAACCTGGGTCTCAGCGCTTCCAAGATGCCACCAATCCTGTTGTGCCACGGTGGGAACTCCTAAATGTATTTAATTTTAATCAACTTAAACTTAAATTGACACATATGGCAGGGGGGTGATATAAAGGAGAGGGACGGGCACTGGTGGTGTTGCCTGCTGATCATAATGGGGAAAAGCTTTCTGGAGATGGCACCGAAAGTTAGTTAAGGTGAACAAAGTTGCCATGAAAAAGAATAGTGATTGTGCAAATAGAGGGCAGCTAACCTTTAACTCATTAATACGTGGACGAAAATGCAGGCAGAGGAAAAATCAGCAATCATGCCTGATTGTTACTGAGTTTAGAGTCAAAGATTTCTTAGTTAATGGTCACAAATAAGCCTATTGGCTTGAGATTTTGAATCCAGCATTTGAAATAAATTCTCTTGATGGACAGATGAAATGTTGAATTTACGCATTGTGTGAGCTGTGACTGTATGTATGTCTTGAATGTCTGAAAAAGCAGCTTTAATTCAAAGGGTAATTAATTCCAAGAATTTAACAGCCACATTCAGAAAATGACACTTTGAGTCATAAATGGATTAAATATTTAAGGAATTCATCTTTCTTTGTACTGTTGGAGAATTAGTCAGGCTTAATTAAACTCACAAAAAGCTTCTTAAGGTAACTTGATAAGTGACAGGAATATAACAGCTACATGTAAAAAGTTTAATTTGAAACAGTGGAGTCTAGTTTAATATTCATCTTTGGCAATTGTAGGTAGATTAAGCCCAGCCTCTCAACTTCTCTCTAAAAGCTGAAATAATCAACTTGTAAATAGGTCCGAAACATCTTTTACTTTGAGGGGACCCGTGCATTGACCCCGCTTCATAAAAAGTTCTATTTTTCCTAATTAATATCCAGATAAGTCTGGCTGCATAAGTGTAAATGATACATACTCATTTTAAATCTAGCAGAAAAATTAACGTGCAAAGACATAGTAAAACTCTTCCCAATGTGTTCAAATAAGACTTTAGGTAATTTTACTGCACACGGCCAATCCTTGTGTGCATGCATATACTCTTTGGGCTTGCACATTCCTGGCTGTAAAATATATATCTATATTAATTTCATGCTTATTATTCTGCTCAGCCTGCCTTAACAAAGTCTATAGACTGGGTGGCTTAAATAACAGGAATTGATTTCTCACAGTCCTGGAGGCTGTAAGTCCAAGATCAAGGTGGCAGCAGGTTTAGTTTCACCCTAGACCTTTCTCCATGGCCTGAAAATAGTCCCCTTCTCACTGCGCCCTTGCATGGCTTTTTCTCTGTGTGTGCACATCCCTGGTGTTTTTTCGTTGCTGTTGGTGTTGTTTTTTTTCCTCTTCTTATAGGGACACCAGTCATATTGGATTAGGATTCCCCATAGGACTTCCCTTAAGCTTTATTACATCTTTAAAGACTCTGTATCCAAACAGTACTATTCTGAGGCACTGGGGTTAGGACTTCATTGAGATTTTTCGAGGAGACACGATTCAGTCCATAACAATTTCCCATAGAGATTCCTTAGCAGTTGTTAGCATCTGTCTACATAAAATGAAAACATATGTCTTTCTGGCAGTTTATACATGTGTATAAGTTTTACGACAAGCTTTAAAATTGTAAAACTATAGGCTGTGAGAACATCTCATTTTAATTATATGTATACCATTTGCCATAAAGCCATGTAATTTATTTTTTTCCACATTGTGGAGTACCACACATGACCTTGTGACACCCTGTATAACAACTCCCCATATCTCACCCAATAAAGACTTAATTTACAACTGGAAGTACAGTTATAACCAACTATAAAATTTGAAATGACTTGTAAAGAACAGCTGTGACTAAGTAAATCTTTACAATGTTTTCCTACTGGTTTCACAAGGATCCAGTTTCTCAACCAGGCTAGACACCAATTAGAATATTGAATTTGTACATGTGAAATAAAATGTTTAGTTTTAGATAAAAGAGGGAGAACCCCACCCCTGCCCTCAACTTTTATAGTAAGGCTGAAAACATTTATTGAAGTATTCTAAAGATCCAACAAAGTACATAATCTGTCTACATGAAGAAATTATTTTAATTATTGTGATTCTGGCTGTACCCTGAAAATCCCAATGTAATTATTAGATTTGGTTCTGAGCCAAGGTAGTTCAGTAAGATGCAGGATTTAAGATGTGCTTTTGAGGAAGCACTTCTCCATCTTAGTACCAGGGCTAGTGTCTGCCTTTTCAAAGTTGCATTTGCCTTTTCATCTTTCTCCCTCCCCTTCAACCTTAAGTGGCCGGTTGAATGTCTCTTCTTAAGGGAGGTCTTCCCTGTTGCCTCACACCAAGTTAGCTCCCTGTTCTCCCTTTCATAACCAGCAACACTGCCCTGAGGTCTCACGACTGTCAGTGTTAGTTGTTCAACATCTGTCTGTAAACTCCATGGTGGTGGGGATTCTCTCTGTCCTGCATACTGATCTAACACTAAAAAAGTCACGGAGTGAGTGTTCAAGAAATGTTTTCCCCATGAGTTAATGAATTAATTCAATTCTTTTAAATAGTTATTTGGTTAGCATTCCTTAGAGGTAAGCTATTAAGGAGAGTGCAGACATGGATAAACGCCTAGCCCCTTCCATCAGAGTCCTCGCAGTACAAGGAGGACATTTGCATATGAAGTGGCAAAGCAAAATCCAGAAGACAAGTTAAGATTGGGTTGGAAGATGAAGATGGGAATGGCAGACCAGTGGCCAGTGGAGGTTCAGAGCTTTGGTCAGTCTCTGCTGGCTTTCGTCCAACCCAGAGTGTTACTCAGACTATCTGACTTCCAAAGGTGTACATTATTACCCAAGAATTTGGCCTTCCAGCTTGGTTTGGTGGAAAGGGGAAGACCTCGGCTCCGAATACTGGCTCCTCCTCAAACTTTCTGAGCAATCCTGTTGCAGGTATTTTTATGAGCTTCATTATCCTCAGATTCAAAATGAAAAATAATTTCTACTTAACAAGCTTCTTCTAAGCATCACAATTCATAACATGTGAAATACTTGGTAAAGTACACACAAGTGTTAATGGTTATAGACAGACCTTGAACATGATTCAGTTCTAGACCATGGCAGTGTAGCAAATGCTGCAATAAAGTGAGTCACACAAATTTTGGGATTTCCTAGTGCATCTAAAAAGTTATATTTATGCTCTACAGCAGTCTTCTAAGTGTGTAATCGCATTATATCTAAAAAAAAACCCCAATGCACATACCTAATTAAGAAATACTTTATTGCTGGAGTTCCTGTTGTGGCATAGTGGATTAAGAATCTGACTGCAGTGGCTTGGCTTGGTTTGCTCTGGAGGTGTGGTTCAATCCTCAGCCCAGCACAGTGGGTTAAAGGATCAGATATTGCTGCAGCTGTGGTTTGAATTCAGTACCTGGCCCAGGGACTTCCATATACCGTAAAGTTAAAAAAAAATAAATACATATTTTATTGCTAGAAAAATGCTAACCATCATCTGAGCCTCTGGCAAGTTGTAGCAGTAACATTATAGGTCACTGATCTCAGATCACCATAATGAATATAATATTAATGAAAAAGTTAGAAATACTGAGAGAATTATCAAAAAGGGACACAGTGATAGACAGTGAGCAATTGCTGTTGGAAAAATGGTGCCAGTAGACTTGCTTTATTCAGTGTTGTCACAAACTTTCAATTTGTAAGAATGCAGTATCTTCGAAGTACAAGATAAAGTATGCCTGTATATCTTTTCTGTGCTATAGGTAATTCTTATCTTACTTAGAACAGCTTACTCAGCACAGCTTTTTTTGTTGTTTTGTTTTGTTTTTTTGAACAAAGAGAATGGCAATTTCACCACTAGAACTATGTGTAAATATCTAATTCCTTTGTGGGGAGTAAAACACTATTTCAGATATGTCTGTTTTTTCATTTTGGTAGGCTGTATATAGCTTCGTGATGAATACGATTTGTTGTTTATCATTTTACCATGCCAGGGCATTATAGAAATTTGTTAAAATTCCTCAGTAGACTCAAGAAATGTGCTGGTGGCAAGGTTTTCATTTTTCAGGCAAGGAAATTGGCACCAGAAATTAATTGATGCAAAGGACTCACATCTGTCCCTCCTGGTTGTGCCTCCTTGTAACACTGTTAAGAAGAAATAAGGGGAGGGAGTGGGAGGGATCGGGAGCTTGGGTTTATCAGATACAATTTAGAATAGATTTACAAGGAGATCCTGCTGAATAGCATTGAGAACTATGTCTAGATACTCATGTTGCAACAGAAGAAAGGGTGGGGGAAAAACTGTAATTGCAATGTATACATGTAAGGATAACCTGACCCCCTTGCTGTACAGTGGGAAAATAAAAAAGAAAAAAAAAAAAAGAAGAAATAAGAAATCAAGTCATAATGGTCAACTTGTCTTTACTTTGGTGACAATGTTGCAGTTTAATTTTGATAAATGTTGCAACAAAAGAAAAGAATTAGCAAAACACTGTTACAATTTTAAAGTGAGAAAATAAGGTACTAATAATACAGATGAGGAAGTGGATGTTATATGTTGAGAATAACTCAGATGCCCAGTGAGTTTGAAAATATTTCCTTTTACCTAAGTTTAATATTTATCATGAGTTACTATAATTTGTTTCATTGATAGGATGAGATTCCAATCCAGAAAATTAGGTTTTCGTTGATCCTACATTGGCTGTTTTTTACCCCAAGCAATCACCTGATTATTAATGTTAATGATGACAGAACCAAATCAATAAATTAAAAATGTAAATGTGAATTTCTTTCTTGGGATAGTCTAACGATTCTTGTGAGAAGTGTAGCTGCATGTGAATCCAAGCTTTTTCAGAAGGCAGGGTTGGGAATTCATTTTTAGGATTTTGTTTAAGAAAATATTAAAGAAAAGCTAGTTTGTCTTGACCAAAGAGATGCTGGTTGTTTTAAGAAGCAGCTTATATATTTATGATATTAAAAATATTTTTTACTAGTTTATATTTAAGATATTTAATTTATGTAAAACTTCCTCCATATTATTTTTCAGTTGCAAACTAAAAATATACTGAATCACGTATAAGACTTAAAGTGAACAAAATCCAATGTTTTACAACAGCAGCAAATTCTCAATCTATGAACCATAGAAGCTGATTTTGCATAGCCTCTCTTCACTCATTATAGTGTTCCTGAGAAACTCTCTAGGGGCCCTAGGACTCTAAGGAACACAGTTTGCAAACTACTGATCTAATCTAACCTCTTCAACTTCCAGCTAACAAAAAACCAAGGCTAAAGAGAGGAAATGACTTGATCAAAGCTTCAGAGCTACCCAGCAGAAGAATGAAACCTAGAATCCTAGATTCTATGCAGAGTCCTTTCTCCTTCCAGTGCACCTCTACCTGATAGTGCTCCATGCTGCCACTCACATTTAGCATAAAAAGTAATTGATTAAAAATATGAGCGGCACATGACTCAGTTAATGTTCACAAACATATGCAAATACCGCAGAGAGAAGAAATCCTGAGTAAAAGAAACCATCTTATGCTCTTCTTCCAGATGATATGATGATACCAAGACTTCAGGGATCTGTGGACCTGGGGAGCTAAGGGAATTAGGTCTAACAGGTACATAGCTAACCCATGAATGAATAGCTTTCTGTTTCTGCTTTAGTGGTGGTGGCTGCAGTGGTAATAGTAGGGGATGTGGAATGTGTCAGGAATATCTCTGGGTTGTAGAATTTAAAGGAAAGAGGAGGTGGGTAGTGAATGACAGCATTGCGGTCAGAAAGGCTGAGAGGTGGGAAATCGATGCAGGAATCATAGCTGTGAAATTCCAAGGAGAAAAGAAATTTAGATGTCTGTTAATTTAGCATGAATGAAAAAAAATGAGATGACTGTTTAGTTATTCTTCTCAAAATTTGGCAAAAATGAAAGAGGCATCCTGCTACATCTGCCTAATAGGGAGGCAGGTCAGCATCTGTGACAGTTTTGTTAATTCAGTCCAGGGAGGCAGGCTGGCAAGCAGCCAATGCTTCCATCCTTGTAAGAACCATACTGCTTTGCGATTTCTTAACACAGATTGAAAACCTTTCTTACAAACTTGATGGGACCAGCTCAATTCAAAGACTGATGCTCTACTGACCAAAGATTGCTTCTGTCAGGGTTACCATTGACCTTGATGTTGCTAAATCCAACAGTCAATTCTCAGCCCTCATCTTGATAGACTAGCGGCATTTGACAGTAGATAATTCTCTCCTCTGTAATGTATCTACGTTACTTGCCTTTGAGGACAACACACTTAGTTTCCCTCCCACCCCGTCAGTCACTCTTTCTAGGTCTTCTTTGTGTGTTTTTTCTCTTCTTTCTTGACCTCTTAATGGTGGGGTGGCCCAGGGTTTAGTGCAGGATCTCTTATGTTCCCTGTCTGTTCTCACTCCTTTTTCATGTCATCTAAGTCCCATGGCTCTAAGTGCCATTTATATGCGATGACTCCCCAGTTTGTACCTCTAGCCCAAAGCTTCTTCCAAGTCCATAATCTCTCTATGCAACTTCTCATATGTCTGCCTCACGTGTGTCTAATAAACCTCTCAAGCTCAATTTGTTCAAACCTGAATTTCTTATCCTTACCCTCAAATACGCTTTATCTGTGACGCTTCCCATCTTAGCTAATAACTTCTCTTTCGAATTGCTCAGACCAAAACAAGTTGAGTGATTTTTGACTCTTCTCTTTCTCCCTTACCTCACGTTCAGAAAGTTATGGCGGCTCTACCTTCAGAAATTTTCGGCATCTGGCCACTTCTCATCAACTTTATTGTTGCCCCTCTCATCTGAAACACCATTATCTTTCTCCCAAATTCTTGCTGATGCCCTGTATGTTTTTTCCCTCGCTTCTCCCCAGCGATACATTAAAAATGTGAATCAAATCCTATTCCTTCTCGACACCTTGCATGGCTTCCCAGTTCACTCAGCTGATGTCATGAGACCCTGCCTGCTCCCCATTCTTACTTCTTTCACCTCTTTTCCTATTCCCCTTTCTCCTGCTTATTTCACTTTAGCCATGTGGGGAATTTATCAGTCAGGCTTATCCTGACCATTCCATTTAATAGTGCAGTTTGCTTCTCCCGCCCACCCCACAATACTCTCAATCTTCCTATGACCCCATCCTGCTCTACTTCTTTATTTTCCCATTGCATTTCCACCTTATAACCCACCATATAATTAATTTTTACGTGATTTACTCTTTCATGTCTGTCTCCCTTATTAGAATGTTACCTTCAGATGGGAACTTTTCTGGAGTTTATATGTTTTGTTCACTGATGTATTTCAAGCATGTAGATCCATGCCTGCATCTAATAGATAGTCAATAAATAGTCATAGCATGCATGAATTAATAGAATGAATGAGCAAAACTGGAAGTGCATTGTAAGTGTTGAGCTATGAATAGATTGAGCATTGAGTCCTGTTTTTCTAATTAAGGGAGAAAATCTGCTTGGAAATTAAAATGTGTATAGGAGTTAGCTTTTACTGTGGAACAGAACCTCACCACAAAAGCTCAGTGGCATACAGTAAGTATCTATTACTCACATGTCAGGGAGATGGACTGGGAAATGGCTGATAGTTATTGGGCTCACTCATGTGCCTGGAGATCAGCTGGCTGCTTTGGCTGGAGCAGCTTCAGTGACTCAGTTTTGCTTGACATGTCTCTCATCCCTCAGCAGGCTGGTCCAGGTATGTTCTCATGGTGATGGCAGAGGTACAAACGGAGAACAAGCCCCAAAACACAAGCCCATTTCAAGCTTTTATCAGATGATGTTCAAGGGCCAGTGCAAGTCCAATGGATGAATCCTTAGGGTTTGTGAGGGCAGGGAGGGGACAGGGGTGGGGGACTTCAGAGTGCCATGGCAGTTAAAATTCTGGAACCATTTTTTTAATCTTTCAAAATCTGAAATATGAACTTTTCAGATTTTGGACTGAAATAATAAGAGTCATAGATTCTTAGCCTTGGAAGGGACCTATGGGTTTATTTACTCTTCTTCCACCCTCAGTGTCGGAATCTCCTCTCTAGCATGTCTGACAGCTGGTTTGGGGTGCTGAATACAAAAGCGAATTTTATTTTCTCCCTGATATACATGATAAGTGGACACTGTAGGGCAGAAAAAAGAAAGGGAATAGATGTGAGCCAGTACTTATGGAAAAACAGAAACTGCTTTTGGATATGCTATATCTTACCAGTTCACTTGGATGTGGGTTTAGGGTAAGTTACAACTGGTTTTGAATGGAGATTAAAAAACAAAAGTAAGGTTATTTTAATATTTCAGTAGAAGCTCACAGCATGTATAAATCAGTAATCATACTTTTATTTTTATATATGATGGAATACTAATTTAATTTTTTTATACTGAAGTAATTGTATTGCCTATTTAGGGGTCATTTGGGTTTTAAAGGGCAGAAAAGGGGCCTTCCTCTACTTTTTCAAGAATGGCCATGTCTCACCTTGAATGTTAGAAGGAATGCTGACAGGTTTTTTTTTTTTGAAAAATTCCAGAAACAGTCTTTCTTGTTCCGATGATTTGCTTTTGCAAAAGTAAATTGTTCTTGAGATGATGCAAGGACCCTTTCTGTGGCTCCAGCTTACACAATGCAGAACTTTGGGGGCAGTAATTGTATGAATAAATTGCTGTTTTTAAATTCTGTAAGCCCACGACCTCACACATTTTCATGTGTTTACTTTCTGTTTCAATGATTGTGATTAGGATAATAAATGGTGTTTAGGGTTGAAAGAACCTAAAGATCACCTGGTCCACCTCTTTGTGTTTTAGCTCATTGTTCTTGTCCAAGTCACAGAGCTGCTTAACTGCTCAGACCAGAAGCCAAGACTCCTGACACCTGGGTCAGGCTCTTTTCATTGTACTGCACTGTCTGCCTGACCGAGAGGGATTCAGATCATCTTGAAAAATGGACACATGCATAAATAAGATACTAATATTACACAGACCAAAATTATGACTTAGAAACAAGTACTGTGGGCGCAAAATACTACTCTTCTTCAACAAAATCATTAATCAACACACTTGGCTTAGTTGCACAGTGCAAGTACCAAAATAAATTTATATGAAGAATATGATGGTTCTTTTAAAAGAATTACTTAATATTTAATTACTTCCTATTGCTTAATACAATTTAAAAAGGACATTTTCTCCTCTAGGCTAAAGGTTTTCACTATTTTCAAATAACAATTTCAGTATTTGTTGAAAGCCTGTTTTCTTTTAAAAATATTTTGATTATTCTGGTAATAAAAAAGGGTGATTTTGTCAATGAGAAGGAGTCCTGGCTGAGGGTCAGGATCGTACCTGGCTCTTTCGGGAACCCTTGGATAGATCACTTAATTTTTGTGAACTCAGTTGCCACTTCTGAAAAATATGGACTTAGGACTGAGTGGTGTCTAGAGCATCTTAAAGCTTAAATGTTATGGTTTATGATAGAAGAGTCAGAATCTAAAGCTAAAGATTTGTATACAAGTTTCTCAGCATGAGGAACAACCTCAGGAGCTACCGTATTTATTTATTTTTTGGCCCTGCCTGTGATATGCGGAAGTTCCTAGGCCAGGGATAGAACCCACACCACAGCAGCAATCCTAGTCGCTGCAGTGATACTGCCCGATCCTTAACCTGCTGCCTCACAAGGGAACTCCATATTTGTATTTCAAGCAAAATTTGCAGAGAACCCAGCAGCTGGAAAAAAGCGTGTTGGAAAGGACAAAGCTATTCTCTTTGTTGATTAGCATGGAAAGCGCATCTTTTTGGGGTGAGTTCGATGTGAATGGTAATATGAGCAGATGGCTATAATTTCGCCACCCATTTTTTAACCATGTCAGCGAAAGAGTTCAGGGGCAAAGTTCATTGAGATAGGCTTTTGAGAAGATAACTGAGCTCTTTTCTGTCATTAGAGCTGTAGTAGTCATGCCTCAGACTTGAGTCCCGAGAACTGGTAGAACTTTCTAGCGTCTTCCTTATGACACAGAGAGAGGAAGGGCTAAAAAGGTAGTGAAGACTGAGCAGTTCCTGATTAAATACCACACATGCAAGTCTGGTGATTTTTGCTTGAACACTTATCCAGTAGGTATAAAACCAGCCCACTTGTTAGACGTCTTGGAAATCAGGGAAATATATGCCAGCCCCGAGAGGGATTGAAAGGTAAAGTGAGGAGTCACGTAAGAATAAGAAATATTCTGGTTACACCTAGCGGCACCGCATAGTTTAGTTTAAGCTTGACTGAGCAAATCTAAGGTAGAGAGAAATATACAAAGTTATACTTGGGGGTCTGTATCATTAAAAGCTTGCTTAAGACTAGTTATTATTGTATTTGTCTTGTATTAAGGCTTTGGCAGTGTTATCTAGAAAATGTTACCTAAGGAATGCCAGATCAAGTCCAAACTTCTTAGCCTAAATCATTTACAGGTAGCCTTTATTGAGCATTGACTCTGTGAAGGTGTTTGGAGATACAAGGGTTAAAATGCAGTCACTGAGCATAATGTCTAGGCAACCTACAGAGTGAAAGAGACTTTTCATATAGGTGACCAAACCCCTTTGTTCCCTCAAGAGACCCAGGATTAAAATTCCTGCTGTCTCAGTTTACCCACCAGTTCTGAGCCTCGTGCTATCTATCAGTGCTCCCTGGGATCAAGCAAGTTCACATTTGCTGGATGGCCCTTTGTACTTAATGTGGTTTCAACTGCTGGCTAAAATTCACGAGGATATGTCCTTTTGCCAAGTCCAGTCCTGCCCATCCTAGATTTCTTTCCTTCTCTTTGTGGGACCCAGGCTCGTAGGAAATGTACTTGTCTGAAAACATTAACTACCTCATCAGACTCTTCTGAGAAGCAAAGGCATAAATTATAATATTATCATTGCAAATTGGCATACGGATGTTTGGTTTTATTGTTCTTATATGATGTAACATGGTGGTTATGTCTTTAGCTTTGGGAATAGATTCAAAATTTAGCTTTGTTTGGAATGTGTGACCGTGAGTGTGATACTTAACCTCTCCAGACCTCAGGTGCTTTATTTGTCAAACGAGGGCAATGATAAAATACCTACCTAATACAGTTGTGCAAGCATTAATCATAGCTTTTAGTATTGCACTTATCCTGTAGTGAACCCTTCATAAAAGTTGGTTACAATAGGTAATAAAGAGTATGCTTAGTTTTTGCCTTATGTAATAAATCTTATCTCCATATAGAATTGTTCCACTATGCTGTCACAATTAATCAAGGATTATTTAGTAAGTAATTATTGTGTGTTTAGTTTAAATAAACATGACCTATAAAATGTAGTGCCTAGCCCCGAGGATCCTGCCAACCCTGGCATTCAACGTTCTCAATCTTCCGAATCACATCTATTTTTTTTTTTCCGGCTCTTTTCCCTACTTTCCTAAGAAAACTTCGGCTGCAACAAACAGGTCTGCTCATTGGCCATGGAAAGTACCTAGTCCTCTTATGCTTCCCTTCAGTCTGAAGTTATTCATTATTTATTACTAATAAGTTTCCCTGTACCAAATCCCCCCTTTTAAACTCATTTAGGACTCCCTGTAAGTCATCATCACCTTTTTCCTCTGAATGCCTCTGATATTTCCTCCGTGTGTTAAACAGAAGGGCAGGTGAGCTGCCGTCAGAAATCTAGGTACTGAGCATCTCAAACCTTGCCAGCCTAAGGACAAGCTGGACACAGTGATGTACAGTCAATTCCAACTGCAGGAGAGCAGTTTCTGCCATCTTGACTCTTGACTCCTGCTTGACCTCATCACCCTTGACTTTAACAAATCTACTTCCTCAGCTCTCCTCTGCCTCACTTTCATTTCTAGCCTTTGGCCTGATCCCATCTACATAGAGCTTTGAATTCTGGGTTATTTATCTGCCTGCTCATTTTCTGTCATTGCTAGAATTGTGTACAGACGTTACCCCATAGATAAGCTGACCACTTAACTCTGACCTCAAGACTGTCACTGAATCTCATCCCCAGACTGGCCTCTTGAGTAGCAGAGGGTTCATGCTTGTTGACTTCTGGCCCTTTGCTTGTGCTGTTCCACCAGCACCCAGCCATCTGCCTGGTGCCACACTTAATAGATCTTTGTTTATTGAACACACAGCTGGACGGGTACAGGATTCACCGTCCAGGTGCCAGATTGGGTTGAGCCAAGCTAACAACTTAGTATTGTATTTTTTAAAAATGTTAATCTCTTTACCTATGCAGTTAGCTTTTCAATTTCTAGAAGTGGAACCAGTCATATTTTTGTTTTATTCACAGCACAGTGATATTTTGTAAACATTTGTTATTGATGATGAGTTTAATGATAATGGAAAAAGGAGAAGAGGTGGTTTATCTTAGTGTTTAGATAAACCTTTCCCTTCACATAAGTCTGTTATTCAGATCACATAAGCATGGCTGAAGTACCACCACTACCATAATGATCTCTCTCTGCCCCTCTTGGTCCCTCTCTCTCTTTTGGCATTGTGTACGGACCTGTGGGAACTTTGCTACGTAATTTTAAGCGTGAAAAGTAATGGCATCAAATAACTACACCTGTTATTCACAAATAAATAAAACTGTAAGACAAAGAACAGCAAATTTTAGGAAGTAAAAAAAAAGCCATTTCCAAAATTAAGTTAAAATAAGATTTCCTTACTCTTGAATTATTTTAGTAGTATTTAGTATCACAGGTAAGAGGAACTCTTTTGTTGGTTGTTGAAATCTTTTATAGATCATTTGTTTTGAGACATTCTAAGCATAGCCTCTTTACTGTTGGGTAATCCCTTTTTTATTTTTTCCTTTAGCCTGTGCCCTTATGTTTATTATTTTGTTTCTTGAGGGTTCAAAAATATGTATTTTGCTACACATGGGGATTTTCCATAAAATACTACAGTATGGTGATTTCCTCACGAATTTTCCAGGTATTCTCTCTTGCAGACAGATATTTTAAAAAGCATATTTGCCCACATTTTAATTCTCTTTCCCTCTCTTTCTCAATATGGTTTCAATTCATTAAATGAAAGAATTTTTTAAAAATAAGTTTTAAGCATTTTCTTTAATAATAATTGATTTTGGAATTACTTAACTGCGTTTGCTCCAGGGTTGTAGTTCACTATTTATTCCCTTGAGTCCTTCCCAAAATTAAATGTTGTACATGTGGAATTGATTCGCTTCACATGGATGTGTTGTTTCCTCCCAAAGTGATGTTGGTTTCTGGCGTTTAATAGTGGTAATGGGTCAGAAAAGCGCCCATCCATATTTGTCAGATATTCACCAAATATATTTTGAAATTTTACCCTGTAGGAAAGTAGGGAAATGAGTTCTAGGTGACTCCTTGATTTAAATCCAATAAAGAAATTAGATAATCATCTGATACAAGGACCAATAACAAAATAGAACAATCAGCAGAACAAACCCTAGCAAGAGAAAGTTCAAACAATGCTGAAATATTAAAAAAAAAAAAAAATAGAGAGCCAGCCCTCTCTATCTGTGGGTTCTACATCCACAGATTCAACCAACTATGAATCAAAATATTTGGGAAAAAAATTCCAGAATGTTCCAAAAAGCGAAAGGTAAGAATACATTTTTTTCCCTAATTTGAGGACTAAATTGTCACAGAGTTATTAATTAAAGAATACATTATTTCCCCACTGATCTGTAAAGCTACTTCCTTTTTGTATCAACTTTCTCTGTAAGAGAATCTGATTCTGAGCTCTCTTTGCTAATTCTTCCCTCTATTTGTCAATAAAACCACAGTTTAAATTTCATAACTTTGAAATGACTTTGACTTTATAATCTGTCTTTAAAAACACTTTGTTCTTCAGAATCGTTTTGGCTATTTACGGCTATTTTTGCTTCCAAAGGAATTTTAAAATCAACTTTTGATGAAACCGCATTGCATTTACAAATTAATTTAAGGAGGCTCAACATCTTTATGACATTGAGTTTTCTCACCTATTAACACTATATAATTCCTGCATTATTTTAGGACTTTAAAAATGACTTTTAATAAAATTTTAAAAATCTCTCCAAAAGGTCTTGCATATTAAAAAAATTTACTCCTAACTCTTTCATGATACTGATATTTTAAAGACATATCTTCAAAAACATTACATTATTTGTTTCAGACATGTCATCTATTTTAAAAAAATTTGCAATTTAGGGATTGTATTGCTTATTTGTTCAAAAATTTCTCATGCTGTTGAGTATCCTTCAATAGAAGATTTTTAGTGTGGTTGCATTAATATTCCAAAATGGACATATCATATTTTAATTATTTCCTTAATTATTGATATTTATATTGTTTCTAACTCTCACAATTTTAAATGAGACTATGAACAGCTTTCTTGCTAAAGCTTTGCACACTGCAGTAATTATTTATTTAAGATCCATTGATACAACTCAACGAATCGGGGGAGCACTTGGTGAACTAGACAGCTCTCTGCTTTGGTCTTGGGTGTGGATGTGGAATATCTTACCGAGTCAAAAGGTATGCATCTTTCCCATGACTTTTGATATATATTGTCACAATCCATCCAGTGGTGGCTGGTTCAGAAATCATAATGCATCACATAAAAGAACCCTGTAAGCATTACAAAATATGACATATAAAATATATTTACTGACATGGACCATATCATGAAGAAAGTGGGTTAAGGATCCAGTGTTGTCTGCCCTAAAAAGAAAAAAAAAAAAAAAGTAAGTATTTTAACTTATGCAGGCTCATTCTGAGCAATAAAGAAGAAGAGAGTGAATAAGTAAACGAATAACGATTTTCAAAGGATACCCAACCAAGAGTTAGCGCTGGGTAAGGGAATTATGTATGCCTTTTCTTTTCTTTTTTCTTCTCTGCATTTTTGTTGTTGTTGTTGTTTGTTTGTTTCTACAATGACATGAATTGTTTATGAGTAAAATTTTAAAAACTTGATATTTTTATATAGATTTAGTGGGATAATAGTTCTCCTTCCTTTAATTTTTAGGGAACTTTCTTCTTGGCAATTCTTTTTATATGTTTCTTTCTCTCTTTTTGGAATGAGATTGACCAGCTATTTAACTATAACAACTGTGCATGTTATTATTATTGCGTCTAGCTGCTACATTTCACAACTGTGATTATTTTATTCTCCATCTGGATTTAACTACATTTTAGGTGATCTCAGAAGCATCATGGAAAGAGGTCATATAACATCAGCATCCTGATATTGATAAATACCAATAATCGATGACTGTTTGGGGGAAGTCTTAATATGTTCGTTGGTTACATTTGTGTTTTTTGATGATAGAAGAAAGTGGTAAGAAGGCAGGAAAGCCACTAACTGTGTACTTTCCCCTCCTTGCTTAAAACCAAAGCACAAATGATTAGTGTGATTCACTCAGGAGGCACTTCATGAAGCTGTAGAGAAATAAGTTAAATTTTCCATCCCTTGTCACAAAGATTTCAATCCCTCTTGAAGGTAAATGGGGAACAAAGAGATTTCGTGAACAATGAAAGCTTTCTAAACAATTGAGTAAAAGTTGTTTTGAAACAATAACTTAGGTGCCATCCTTTTATCTCAGTGTATTTGCTTAAGGCAATTACTGGCAAAGAGTTTGATGATGAAAGTTTTTTGTTTTTTCTCAGCAAGGCGTCCCACTGCCATCAGATTTTCTTTCAAAGACTTTGTAGCTGACACATGGGAGCTCATTCTGATTGCTTGCCCCACGTCCCACTAGCAGTACACCCTGTTCCCAAATAGCACAAAGTTGAAATACTTTCATCTGGGCAAGTTCTGCAATCAGGGTAATCTGCTCCATCTTTAAAGAATATAATGGAAAAAGGCAAAGCCCAATTGCTGTGACCTTGAACTTTCACTGAAACTTGGAGATGGGTTAGCTCATCTGGGGAGAGCTTGGCATAAAGACACCAAGGCCATGGGCTCTATCCTATTACAGGGCAGTGAAACCCCAAGGAAAGCCCATTGCCTTGGCACAGACTCCCTGGGACATCTGGCCATTCAGGGTGAGGCAGCGGAGTGTGGATTTTTTTAGGGAATCGTGTCATAACTGAAGGAGTCTGCAAATGGAAGCTGGTTGTGGGACCAAGGCAGAGGGCCTCCTGAGGCTGGAGGAGATGCCCCAGGGTGCCATTGGCCAGAGCAGAGTGGGAGATGAGAATAGCTGAACACGCTTCAGGAAGTGGGTGACATTCCAAGCACTGTATTCTGTGGAGGCAGCAAAGATGACTGGTTCAGTCACCAGGAAGGTTTTCAGAGGGAGCCACTGCATACGCTAGTGACAGGAATCAATCTGTGGGACACCCCACAGCAGGCACAGCCTCTGGGGAGGGGGTCCATTGCTCATATGTGTTATATTCTCATAATATGTTAGTACGGCAGTACGGTCATATAATTAAAATATGTACATCCGTTGGGGATGCTTACTCAAATATTTCTTCCTAATAGAGATAGAAAATCACAAAAGTATAGAGCTTTCTGGTCAACGGTATATTCTACAGCAAAAGCTCTCCCTGGGCTGACCAGTTGAATAAGTATCCTAAACTCAGATATTTGGATAACATAGTTAACAGGGAAAGTGTAGTTATTGAAAGCTTTTCTTTAGGGCGGTTTCAGTAACTCTATGAACCGGTTCACTTGTTCTAAGTTTCATAACTGTTCTATGCTCAATGAGTTTTCCTATTCCTTCCCATGTCTGTATCTTTCTGAGATTTCGTTTTCCTGTATCCTTGTAGCTCCCCTTAACAATCTCTGAATATCAAGCAGAGGCCTCACAACTGTGCCATTTCACTTCATAACTCGCTCTGACCCGGCAATGCCTCCCTTACAGCTGCCTCCGCAAGTGATGTAAAAGGGAGCCAGTGCCAGAAATTCTAATCCTGGGAGCATCTTCTTACTTAAGCTCATTTATTGTTCCGATTTAGAGATAGCAATCCTGCTTCCATTGCACCTTCCCAAACCAATTAGGTTAATTTTCTGAGGGAGGGTTCCAGAATTGTTTTCCAAACTCTCCAGACTATTGTAATACATGCTGTTCTTCTCGAGCACTTTTAGGTATCAGATGTCATGTAGTTGTTGCACCCCTGTCTCCTGCATGGCCCAGTAAATGGCCACGAGCTACTTGCAGGCATTTAACCTGAAATGAGTTATGATGAAATAACATTGTAAATACACCTCTTCAGTTGCTCCAGTCACATTCAAGAACTCAGTGGCCACGAGCATCTGGGGGCTGCTGGATTGCACAGCCCCGCTATGGAACACTTCCATTGCTACAGAACTCCATTGAGTTGTGTTAACAGCTGGGAAATATGGGGTTCCCCTTGTGGTGCAGTGGAAACGAATCCGACCAGGAACCATGAGGTTGCGGGTTCGATCCCTGGCTTTGCTCAGGGAGTTAAGGATCCGGTGTTGCTGTGAGCTGTGGTGTAGGTCGCAGATGCGGTTTGGATCCTGCACTGCTGTGGCTGTAGTTTAGGCTGGCAGCTCTAGTTCCTATTCGACTCCTAGCCTGGGACTCTCCATATGCCATGGGTGCAGCCCTAAAAAAGCGCAACAAGACAAATCAACTGGGAAATATCGAATTGGAAAAGTGAGGGTACACTACAACAGAGACCCCAAGGAATTCTGTGTGGTTGGTAGGTGCTGTATCTTATGTTACTTCTGGAACTGAATTTGTGAACCCCTTAATTTTTAAATTTAGTTGAAAGGATTTTTAGTTAATTGAAGCGAGAGGTTGATTTGATTTCATATGGCTTGCTCAGCCTACCTTTGTGTAACTCATCTCCCTTGCCAGAGTGTTTGTAGCAGCATCTCACTTAATCCCCAACTTATATTTTGTTGCATGTGTCATTTAAAAACTGTTTAATCATAGAGGTTATCCCTTCTGAAATTGGTATCGTTTTATGGAAGAGGTGAACAGCTGGCGAAAGTAGTCCCAAGGTTTCTAATCCCACTGAAGGAAAATATGGTGCTGTCGTCGCCTTGCACCATGACATTTGTGAAATCCAGGAAGGGGCAGACCTCATGCCCTAATAATACATCCATATAAACATCCTCCTAGGCCACTCCTGCAGAGTCTTAGGGTAAGAGAAACATTAGGAGTGGGAGAACAGCAACCTTAATATCACTTTCACTTATGGAAAAGCTGAAAGCTCAAAGTGGCCATTTTGCCAGCTGAGTATTTCCTGAATTTGGCGAAGAGTCACTTTTTCAAATCACTTGAAATCTCGTGCATGACATGATGCTTCTACTCACACCATTGTGCAGCTATTCCCTCTCCTTCGTATTTCACTTCGTATGCCCTCCTGCTATTTCGGACACTTTTATTAAGTCCCTTCCTTGCACGTAAACAGAACCCATCAGCCCGTTAATGGAACTCATTATGCTCATTTGTCTTTGCCAAGAACTATTGGAAATGATCACAAATGACTATGTAATTATAATTAAGATCTCGTAGATGCATACGCTTTATTTTTAACAAGTTCATTCTGTTAAGTTTCACCCCATTTCGAATAATGACATTCACCGGTACAAAGGAGAATTATTAAAATGACAATTTAACTAATATCTTTGACAGATATTAGTTATTGTACTTGATAATTGTAATTAATAGCTCATAATATACAGATAGTCACTCTAGAAAGTTCATTCTCTTAGAATACCTACGAGCAACTTATTTCAATAGGACCTGGAAACCAAAGTGATCTTTTTTTTCCATTTTAGTCCATATAGCCTCAGTTTTAATTTTGTTCTTCCAAAGCAGGCTGAGTCTTTCCCAGGGTGATATTTCAGATTTTGTAAAATTGTAATATGATGAAGAAGAATAGTGTATATTCGATCTTCTTTTCACTTACCGAGCTAAAAATTATAAGCATCCCTAAATTACCAGAAAATTCTTTTAACAATCGGGTCCTTAGTTAAAAAATGATTCCTTTTAAAAAGTTGCAATCATCTTGTAATTTTCAAAGTAATGTCTTTAGAGACCCCTCAACCCCCATTTTTTTCTTGTTTCCATTCAAGATATTTCATCAAAACTGAAATTTCTCTTTCCTGTGTTGCATGTGGTCTTGATGTGCTTTCTCTCTGAAAAAATAAAATGTTCGGTTTCAGGAGCTCTGTGGTCTATGCCTTCACTTTAAAATCATGGGAAAAATAACTGTCATTTCCTTATCCCTCTCTCCAACTCCCTCATCATTTTCAGCGAGCCAATTTTCTCTCTCTCTCTCTCTCTTTCAGTCTCCTGTAAAGAACTTTTTCCTCTGCTCCATTCTCTGCAATTCAGGACTCACAATTTCTTTAAGATTCTCCGATGATCCTTTGTACTTGTGTCCACTTTTTTAAAATTAAAAAACAACCTCAGCTTCCTTTCGACTTCATCATCTGTGCATTGCCATATTTAAAACCCGTCTGCTTACTGATTGAAACTGTCTTCCTATCCTGCTTAATCATAGTAGATGCATAACTTCTGAATGGATTCAAAGTCACCAAGGGCTGGTGAAAGAGTTTTCTAGCATAGTCACAGTACTGCGTAATGTGCAATGCAGCTGAAGTAAAATAACTCATCATGAATGTGATAGAAAGAAATAAGAATGGAATCTGCATATTCTGTGCACTGGGTTGACAGACTCATAAGGCAAATCGTCATGACATGGCATTTGACACATCACAGTAGTAGCAGGGATGCTATAAGGGGAACGGGCATGGACTTCGAGATGAGCAATCTTGAGTTCTAATTTTTGGTTGTTCCTAATTGTGTGCCTTTGGGTTAAGCCACTGTCACTTCCCTGAGCTCCTTCATTTAGAAAGTTGGGGTTAACAGCTCAGATGTTTCAATGAAGTGACATGAAAGTCAGCCTCCACAGAACATAATAGCCTCCATAGTGGTAACTCTCTTCCTTCCGAAAAGTGGACACTTCTGCTTTGAATTCATTAGGTGAACTTTAGCCTCGATAAAACCATTTCAGTGTGAAAATACTTTTATTATTATTATTGCATAAATGGGCTACATAGGTAGCTAAACATGCTTTCACTTCTATAACCAAAAATCTTGGTATTGGCTCTAGAGAAATTATTAGGTTGGGTTTCCCATCTGATCAAACCTCAACTAAATACTCTCTCTAGCTTTAAAAGTATTTCATACTCAGTTACAAAGCATGTCTGTCACCTTGCTTGAAATGATTTCTTCTTTCTACCTTTTCCCTAATCAGACCATTCGGGCCATCATCACTAGCTTAATAATGAGACACAAGCTCTTTCTGGAAGGCTGGAGGTCTTAGACACTGAGGTATCCCTGTGAATAAACCTGGATGCCCATGTGTTCAACTCTAATGGCCTCCTTTCTTTCTTTCTTTTCTTTTTTAGGGCCTGTGGCATATGGAAGTTACCAGGCTAGGGTGTGAATCAAAGCTACAGGTGCCAGCCTGTGCCACAGCAACAGCAATGCGGGATCCTTAAGCCACTGAGCAAGGTCAGGGATTGAACCTGCATCTTCATGGATACTAGTCAGGTTCTTAACCCGATGAGCCACAATGAGAACTCACTAATGGCCTCTTTCTTAATTGAATCAAAGCCCTGCCAGTTTAAACAGGATGGGTATTTTCAGTTTGTTTACTAGAGTTCCTAGAATCCCAAGAAAAATATATATTTTGTATACCATAATCATTTCCAAAAATATAGTAAGCTTGAAAGAGGCTTACACCTACCAATTGTCAGGAATCTAAGAATTTGAAGAAGTTGGTTATGTAGGTGGCACTATCCCTTGTGAGAAAGGGCAAGAGTCCTCCTGTGTTTTCTCCAGAAACAGTACACTTCTGGGGAAGCTCTTTCACCATCAAGAACACTTGGAATCTATTACTTTTCCACCTTTATCTCTCCATATTCTAATTATCTATAATTTCTCTAAGAACTTTTCTCTGAAATTGTAGCAATAGGAACATTTTTTCCCATTTGGGCTATGGTCTTCATTCTGATTCTCAACACTATCCTTTATTATAACTTGTGATTTGCACTAAACATGGGCAAAATGACTGGCTTTTAGAAATGGATACAGATGTAGTATGTACAAGGCCAGGGAACAGCTTAATTATCTTCACAAAGTATTAAGGCTTCAAGGAATCAAATGATGAAATGGACCCCATTCTGTAAATTTGGCTTGTGATTAGACTGTTAGCCATGCTTGATGAGTTATCTGGTCTTGAGCTAGTTTTATAGATTCTTTTTTCAAGTTTGCATGTGCACCTTAGCTGGGTTTAAGAGTGTTCTTGCCAGCTTATTTTGGCATTTCTTCTGCCAACCTAACTACTGTACTGATCACTGACATCAGCTTTTGCAATCTGACCAAGGGCCTTTCTTTCTCTCTCTTTCCCTCTCCTCAGCAGCGAAATCTATGTTTTATAGGAAACCAGGTGTTATGTCAGGTTGCTAAGTATCTTCCCACTGAAGGACGAGTATTCTGGAGCAGCATATGTTTAGCATTTGACATTTGATAAATAAGCTTGTTTAAGATATTTGCAATAGAATTTCAGCTCTGACAATTGTAAGCAAAGGAGCCAGTTGATATTTGGTGAGGTAAACAGATGTGTACACGCAGCCTGCATCGAGATGCATTAATTTTTCTGAAAAGTGGGTAAGAACTTGCGAGCGTGAATAATGGAATTCAAATCAGAAAGGGCAAGATATTTGATATTCAGGAATAAATCACAGTATAATAAGTTTGTTACTTTGTTTGGATCGAATGAGGAGCCACTAATACTGAAATACAGTCAAAGATGAGGAAAATGGAGATTCCGTAGAGAAAAGCCTGGCCTCGAGATGATACTATTACTCCCAATGGAATGTTGTTTTCTTTGAAAGGCACTGGTTTGAGTCAGCACACGAAACATTCATTGATCACTACCTAGGAAAGCTAATTTATTTACAAGGCACAGAGGTAAGTCTAGTGGAAAATACAAAGAACGAAGCATAGTCCTTATCGTTAAAAAAAACCTTTAAAATCTTGGTGTGTTTTAGGGAGAGAAATTTTCTGGCTTGGGCAATAGGGGATATATATGGTTAAAACAGAATTGCTGCTATATCGGTGGTAAGAACAAGATATTTCCTTTTGCTGAGCTCTCTATTAATACGGTGGTAGAATTTTATGATCCTTAAGGTGCTTGATCATTCTTGGTTTCTTCTTCCCCTAGTTCTTTTGTACTTGCTCAGGTCAACATTTTAGGAACAGAGCTCTGGTGATTTCTGGGAGTTACCAGGTTAAGTAATAAATTCATCATTTAACGTGTATATACGGAGCCTCTAACTTACCCAGCACTGGGCTTCAGTCCTGTAGAGCAGATGAATGATTCTCTAATGTATTTAAGGTGACAGAGTTCACAGATGAGAGTTGATAAAAAGGGAGAACCCCATTTCAGCCTCGAGAAATTTGGTGTGCACCCACTTAAGGATTTGTTAAATCACCAGCTAGGGTGAACGACTTTGTGCTCCAACTGTGGGATTGTTGTAGGATGACTGTCCCACTGGCAGGCACTTCTTGTCCAAGAGGATGTGATTGGGTGTTGGTGACTCAAGTCAGGCCGGCAAGATTCATCCGTGACCAAATTAAAGACAACAGGGACTTTCTTTGTATCCAGCTCTGCATCGATCAGCATGAGACAGAGAGGCCACCCATTGGGAGGTGGGGAGGCAAACTGTTTCTTTTGCAAGTCGGAGAAGGAGAACTGCAGGCCTGCGTAGCAGAACTGTTAAGAAATGGGAGAAAAGAGAGAACTTCACAGGGAAACCTTGGTGTCGTATTTATTCCTCTTGGCTACAGAATGCCTGCCAGCAGGAGACTCATCATAAGATATTACAGGGAAATGAAGCCAGGCAAGAAAAATCTGCACTGCTTTTCTCCTCACCCCATAAATTTTGTTATTAATAAATCAGATTCTTATAGAACAGCCTGCCACAGCTGTCTCTAGAAACAAGGTTTTATTAGCCGAGCTTTTATTAAAATGCACAGTAGCTTTAAGAGTGGCCATTATACTTTAAAGTCAAAACGGATGTCATTGAGAATACATGTGATCGTGGCTGACTCCTCACTTGATTTGGACCCTGACACTGGGTTTGGTTGCCAGCATAAGGCAGCGTGATTTGACATGCAATTAAAGGTGTGGTAACCTGTGATTGATTTCCCATTCTTGGCATTCAGTCCCTGCCTAGACTTTTGGGAAAATTCCAGAACAGTGAATTCCCATACAAAGGCTACCTCTTTGGTTGCTTCAGCATCCAAAAGGGACATTTTAAAAATAGTACAGCAGCTCACCAGAACAGGAACAATGCAATCCATTTTTGAATTAAATTTTATCAATGTGAAATTGGTGAATTATCAAATATAACTAAAATAATTATAGTTTCCCAGTAGGATTTGGTGAAAAGGGAGACCAGTACTCTCTATGCTCTTACTCTGTGTAATTCATTTTAAGAGCCATAATGTATATGAGTTTTGTTTTTCAGACTGTAAACATAAGTACATGCTGATTTCAGAATCACTGTGGACTCGGGCAGTTTGTTTGTCAAGTGCTTTTCAGCCAGGCGACTCCAGCTCAACAGGGCAGAAACGTGGATTGTTGTAAACTTGTGGGCACACACTCTGCAGTGGAACAGGCATGACCAGGCAGGGCTGACAGCATATTAATTAAGTTTTCTTCAGTTGTAGAGCTGCAGCTGCTCCCTTCCATCATTGCTGAGTTCTTCTTATCACAGCAAATAGGAGCCTAGCTCTGGAGCCTGGGAAGAAGGACAAAGACTGGGCTGGGATGGCATGATTGGCCACCATGGTGGGCTCTGATGACTCTTATGCAGGTGGATAAGTAGAGCAGGTACAGCTGGGGTTCTAGTTTAGGAAGAAAGGGGAAAAGAAACACTGCTTGTCTGTACACAGTAGACTCATCAAGGTCAATTAACTCATAATGGTTAATCACCCCAGAGGACCCTAGTGTTAAGAGAACTTGCTAGTTTATTTGAATTTGGGTGCTGACCAATAACACCATGAAGTATTATGGTTCCTCGTGCATACTACAGTTTGTTGAGAAGTTGGCAGATGGGCTACTGGGCTGGAAGAGCAGCACAGCATTGGCTGGTACACAGCACCTGGGACAATTGAGGTTAACTGGTGGTTGTGACAGTAGCATGGTGGAAATGTTGGTAATTACTTTCAAAGAAAACTGAACTGATTAACCCATCTTGTTTGGGTCTTGCACACAGACTTCTCCCCACTACTAACAGATTTATTCCAAAAATTGTATAAGATGATGAAAACAAAACTTAACAGTATGGGGAAGGGACAGAGGAATCAAATCATGGAATTAGACTACTGGCTGCTTCAGTTACATTACTGGATCAGAAGATTTAATGCAGAAAGATTGATCCTAACTTCTTTTATTTAGCAATTTATTTAAGGCTTACTTTACTCACACTGAGTTGCCTTATCAGAAAGACTTATTTTGAAAACTGCTATAATTAAAATTTCAACAACTGATAGTGGCCAAGATGTTCTGGTGTATCAAACTCATGTTATTAATATATTCTATAAGATTTGAGGTCATACCAAGACTCATGTGTGTATTCCACTAACGTATCTATTGCCGTCTAGTAGGTAATTATGTCTAATGGTAAACAAGACAGATGTAGTCTCTGCCTTCATGTGGTTTGTAGTTGAATAGTCTTTGATATTTTGTTATGATTGTTATATGTCTTTAATTGGAGACATTTACCATTTTAGCTTGTGTTAAACACCGAACATAACACACTCTCCCCCACCCTCTGTCTTCCTCTCTCCATACTTTTGGAAAAGATAAAAGCCCCAATGGGGTTAAATTTCTGTACCCAATTGCAAAGTTTATTCTGCATCATGAAGGTGGAGTGAAGAGTTTTTAAGCAGCAAAGATTACATCTTTGCAGTTTCGATTTATAGGCTGGTGTTCCTGACAGCCTTAAAATTTTCCACTTGACCAATTTCATGGTCTTCTCCATACACAATGCAATCATTAATACAGAATTATATTTTGACTCAAGCTCTTGGGTGGGATGATTCAACCATCCTCCTTCAACACGGCAGCCTGAATGCAGCAACTAGTTATTCCAAACAATGAAAGGGCAGCATAAAATTATTTTTCACATTATGTAAAAACACTTCTTGCTCAGTGTTTTGCCCTTGACTTTTAAAAAGTAAACTTTTCATTTTTGGATCAGTTTTAGATTTACATAATTATTGCAAAGATCATCCCGAGTTCTCACATGCCCCACACTCAATTCCCTCCATTGTTAACATCTTCTGTGACTACCCATTGCTCTCATCACAGCTAAGGAACCAATGCTGATATCTCATCATTAACTGGAATCAACAATTATTCAAATTTCCTAATTTGTTGCCTAATACTTTTTTTCCTGTTCTCGGATTCCGTCAGGATAGCTGATATTTGGTATTCGTGTTTCCTTAGGCTCCTCTTGCTTGTGATAGTTTCTGAGACTTTGTTTTTGGTGAACTTGTCAGTTTTGAGGATTACTGGTCAGGAATTTTGTGGAATGTCTTTCAGTTTGGATTTGTCTGATATTTTCCTCATGGTTAGAATGGGGTTAATGTGTTTTAGGGAGGGAGGCCACAGGTGTAAACTGCCCTTGTTATCACCTTGGATCAAGGGTATGTACAGTCATCATGACTTACTGCTGTGGATGTTTACCTTGATCACGTGACTCGAGGTGGCATTTGTCAGGTTTCTGTACTGTAAAATTATTCTTCTCCTTTTCTGTATGGTCCTCTTTGGAATGAAGTCACTATGAGCAGCTCATTCTAAAGAGTGGGGGGGTTACACCTTAAGGTGGAGTATTTACATAAATTATTTGGATTTGTCTATTCTCAATTAATTTATTCAATCAGTTGGTTCCTATATCCTTTGGACATACACCTATCGTTGTGTGATTTTTTTTTTTTGAGCATGTGTTTCCTCTTAGTTCTGCCACGACAAGATTGTTCAGACTCATCTTGTGTATTTCCTGCCCCAGTCCTTGAATCAGCCACTTTCCCATGGTGTCATGGTTCTTTTATTGGAAACCAAGATCTGGGCAGTAGGTGTACTTGCTGTTACGGGGGTATTGTTACTTCTAGGACCTATAAGCTGACAGTGCAAGGAGAGATATGTGTTTATACTGTATCACATATTTATAAATATTTTTGTATGTCACCATCTGTGTCTATGTTAAGCTAACCATGAATAGCACACTGATGTTTCCAACTCTAATCATTACAGCATGGATCCCCTAGTCTTCTCTACTTACCTGTTACTTATTACTCTAGCACTATGAAACCTGGTTACCACTATCTGCCATTTATGTACTTAATTACTTAATTCCAATATACCTAACAGTGGTTTCACAATCACCACAACTTTATCAACTAGAAATAGTGTTTATGTACAGTTCCTTTTGCCTTTAGTCTTATGGACCTCACTCATTTCCAAAATACTTAAATGAGCTTATTTCTTCTCCTCCCCCAGGAAGGTTGTGTCATACATGTGGATTAATGTGGTTCATTCTGCATTGCACCATGGAATACTCTTGACTTTCTCCATGATTTTTAAAATTGAGTACGTTGGGTTTATTCTTTTTTCAGTTTTATAGTTTTGAAACACTTGATGTTACATTCATTGTTATAACAACATAGTTACTATAACATAGAAGAGTTTATCCATCTTGTAAAATCTCCTGTGCTTCCCCTGTTTATCCTCTTCCTTTCTGCCTTGAACTGCTAGCAACCACTGATCTATTTATTTCTCTATAGTTTTATCTTCCAGAATATCATATAATTGGAATCACATAGTATGTAACTTTTTCAGATTGTCTGCTTTCACTTAGAAATATTAGTATTTAAGTTTCACTCTTTTTTTATAGTTTGACCGCTTATTTCTTTTTATTGCTGAATAGTGTTCAGTTGTATGAATATATCACTGTTTTGTTTGTCCATTCACCTACAAAGGATAGCTTGGTTGTTTCCAGTGTATGAGAAGTATGAATAAAGCTGCTATGAATATTTGTATGCAGGCTTTTTTTTGTGGAAATAAGTTTTTAAGTCAGTTGGGTAAATATCTAGGAGCATAATTTCTGGATCATGTGGTAAGACTGTGTTTAGCTTTTTGAAAAATTTATTGTTGACTTACAATGGTGTGTTAGTTTCAGGTGTACAGTTTCAGTTTCTTTTCCCATATAGGCTATAACAGAGTACTGAGTAGATTTCCCTGTGCTATACATTAGGTCCTTGTTACTTATTGATTTTGTATATGGTAGTTTATATATACCAATTCCAACCTCCCAGTTTACTTCCTTCCCATTATTTCCCCTTTGGGAACCAGAAATTTGGTTTCAAAATCTTTGAGTCTGTTTCTGTTTTGTGAATAAGTTCTTTTGTATCGTTTTTTAAATTAAATTTCATATATAAGTGATATCATATGGTATTTGTCTTTCTCTTTTTGACTTACTTCGCTTAGTATTATAATCTCTAGTTGCATCCATGTTGCTGCAAATGGCATTATTTCATTTTTTATGGCTGAGTAGTATTCCATTATATATATGTACCATATCTTCTTAATCCATTCATCTGTCAATGGACATTTAGATTTTTTTCATGTCTTGGCTATTGTGAGTAGCACTGCTATGAACACAGGGGTGCATGTATCTTTTTGAATTACGGTTTTTCCATTGTTGTCTCACCAGCTTACATTCCCACCAATGTAGGATGGTTCCCTTTTCTCCACACTCTCCAGCATTTATTATTTGTAGACTTATCAATTATGGTCGTTCTGACTGGTGTGAGTTGGTACCTCATTGCAGTTTTGATTTGCATTTCTCTAATAGTTAGTGATATTGAACATCTTTTCATGTGCCTACTGGCTAACTGTATGTCTTCTTTGGAGAAATGTGGGTTTTGTGCCCACTTTTTGATTGGGTTGTTTTGTTGTTGTTATTGTTGAATTGTATGAGTTGTTTGTATATTTTGGAGACTAAGTCCTTGTCAATTACATTATTTGCAAATATTTTCACCATTCTGTAGGTTGCCTTTTTGATTTTTTTATGGTTTCCTTTGCTGTGCAAAAGCTTGTAAGTTTGATTAGGTCCCATTTGTTTATTTTTGTTTTCATTCCTGTTGCCTTGGGATTAAGATATCACAAGAATGTTTTTCTTACCTAAGAAAATAGTGGTACAATTTATGTTAAAGGATGTTTTGCCTATGTTCTCTTCCAGGAGTTTTATGGTGTATCCTGTCTTATGTTTAATCTTTAAGCCATTTTGAGTTTATTTTTGTGCATGATGTGAGGGTGTGTTCTAATTTCATTGATTTACATGCAACTGTCCAGTTTTGCCAGCATTGCTTGCTAAAGAGACTGTCTTTTTCCCATTTTATATTCTTGCCTCCATTGTTGAAAATTAATTGACCATAGGTGTGTGGGTTTATTTCTGGGATATATTCTGTTCCATTGATCAGTATGTCTTTTTGTACCAATACCACACTGTTTTATTTAGTATAGCTTTGTGGTATTGTCTGAAGTCTGGGAGAGGTATGTCTCCTGCTTGGTTTTTGTTCCTCAGGATTGCTTTGGCAATTATGGGTCTTTTATGGTTCCCTATAAATTTTTGCATTATTTGTTCTAGTTCTGTGAAAAATGTTATGGGTAATTTAGTAAGGATTGCATCAAATCTATAGATTGCTTTGGGTATTATGGCTATTTTAACAATATTAATTCTTCTGATCCAAGAGCATAGATATCTTTCCATTTCTTTGAATGCTCTTTATTTTATTAATGTTTATAGTTCTCAGTGTATAAATCTTTTGCCTCCTTAATGAGGTTTATTCCTAGGTATTTTTATTTTTTGGTGCAAATTTAAAAGAATTTTTTTATATTCACTTTCTGATATTTCATTGTTAGTGCACAGAAATGCAAATGATTTCTGAATGTTAATCTTGTATCCTGCTACTTTGCTAAATTCGTTCATTAGATTGAGTAGTTTTTGTGTGGAGTCCCTAGAGTTTTCTATATATAGTATCATCAATTGCATGTAGTGACAGTTTTACCTCCTACCTTCTGATTTAGATACCTTTTATTTCTTTTTCTTGTCTGATTGCTGTGACTAGGACTTGCAATACTCTATTGAATAAAAGTGGCAAGAGTGGGCATCCTTGTCTTAATCTAGATTTCAGTGGGAAGGCTTTCAGCTTTTCTTCATTGAGTATTATATTGGCTTTGGGTTTGTCACAAGTGGCTTTTATTATGTTGAGATATGTTTATACCTATTCTGGTAAGAGTTTTTTTTATCATAAGTGTATGTTGCATTTTGTCAGATACTTTTTCTTCATCTATTGAGATAATCATGTTGTTTTTGACTTTTTTTGTTAATGTGGTATATTACATTAATTGATTTGTGTGTGTTGAACCATTCTTGCCAACTTGGGATGAATCCCACTTGGTTCTGGTGTATGACTTTTATAATATGTTGTTGGATTTGATTTGCTAAAATTTTTTTGAGAATTTTTGCATTTATGTTCATCAAAAAATTGGCCTATAATTTTCTTTTTTTAATGGTGTCTTTGTCTTTTTTTGGTATTAGGGTGATGTTAGCTTCATAGGATGTCTTTGGAGTGTTCCCTCCTCTTCAGTCTTTTGGAAGAGTTTGAGAAATTCTTTGTATGTTTGGTAGAATTCATCTGTGAAGCTGTTTGGTTCTGAATTTTTGTTTTAGGTTTTCTTTTTTTTTAATTACATATTCTGTTTCATTTCTAGTGATACCTTTCATTTCCTTTTCTTGTTTTTATTAAACTTGCTAGGATTTCCAGTGTGATGTTAAATAGGAGGTGTGAGAGAGGTCATTTTGCCTTTTCCTGGTTTTAGGGGGAAAATATCCAGTTTTTCATCATTAGAGATGATGTTAGCTGTAGAGTTTCTTTTTTTCTTTTTTTTAAGAAGTATTTTAATAAACTGAGAAAGACATTACCTATTCGTACTTTTGCTTAGGTTTTTTTTTTTTTCTATCATAAATGGGTTTTTGATTTTGTCAGATGTTTTTTATGTGTCAGTTGATATAATCATGTGACTTTTCCTGTTTTCTCCATTGCTCTGGTGGATTATATTGATTTATTTTTAAATATTGAACTTGCCTTATATACCTGGAATAAACCACATTTGGCCATAGTGTATAATTCAGTGTTTTACATTGCTGGATTTGACTTGCTGACTTTTGTTGAGGATTTTCTCCCAATGCTCAGGACAAACATTCATCCATAGTTTTCCTTTCTTTTAATGTCTTCATCCGATTTTGGTATTAGGTAATGCTGGATGCACAGAATGAGTTAGGAAGTACTTACTCTGCTTTTTTTTTCTGAAAGGGACCATGAAAATTAGATTTTTTTTCCTTAAATATTTTTTCATAAATAACTTATGAAACCACATGAGCCTGGTGATTTCTTTTTGGAAGGTTATTAATTATTGATTTAATTTATTTTAGAGGTATAAAGGTATTCTGGTTGTTTGTTTCTCCTTGTGTAAGTTTTGGTAATTTCTATTTTGTAAGGAATTGATTTATTTGAATTAAATTATCAGACTTGTGGGCATAGAATTGTTGGCGTTATTCCTTTATTATATTTATAATGTCAGTGGACCAGTGATGGTGAATCCTCTTTTGTTTATGATATCAGTAATTTATGTCTCCTCTTCTTAATTATCCTAGCTAGAAATTTATCAATTTTATTGATCTTTTCAAAAAACTGGTTTTGGTTTCATTGATTTTCCTTATTGGATTCCTAGTTTCAATTTTGTTAAGTTTTCCTTTAAGTTTTTATTGTTTCTCTTCTGCTTTTATTCTCTTTAGAGGGCTTAACTTGAGCACCTTTATCTAGTTTCATAAGATGGAAACTTAGGTTTTATTGATATTTTTTCTTTTTTATCTAATACATGCACTTAATGCCATAAGTTTTCCTCAAAGCACTGCTTTTTCTACATCCCATAAGTTTTGTTTTCATTTTCATTCAGTTAAAAATATTTAAAAATTTTTTTATTGTGATTTATTCTTTTACTCATATATGGTCTGAAAGTGTATTGTTTAATTTCCAAATATTTGGGAATTTCCAGGTATCTTTCTGTTATTGACTTCTGGTTTATTTCCATTTTTGTCTGAAAGCATACTCTGTGTTATTTCTATTTTTTTGTTAAGGGTCTCTTTATGACCCAGAGTATGGCCTGTCTTGGTAAATAATGTATATTGGTCTGTTATTTGATTGAGTTTTCTATAAATATCAATTAAATCAAGTTGATTGTATTATTGAGGTCAATTCTATCCATACTGATTTTTCTGCTTAAATAATCCATTATTGACAGGAAGAAAATGATGTTTCAAACTATAATAGTAAATTTGTCTCTTTTTTTGCTTTTCAATTCAAACCATATTTCCTCCCAACAGAAATATCTTTAAAACATGATACAATATATGAAACAACTGTCTTTAAACCTTAGATAGGCAGCATGAGGCAGTGTTTCTTGAGAAAGGGAAAATAAATTAGATGAGCCCTACAACTGCTTCAGCTTCCTTCCTGGCAAAAATTCCAGGCCATAGCCAGGGAGGGAGAACTCAGGTATAATTAAACACAAAAATTAGTCCATGATGGTTATCCAGTGTGTGGCACAGGAAAAAAAATGTACAAGAATGAAGGAGGTAGAGCTGCTAGACTGGGGTGGGGAACAAGGATGGCTGTGGATGACATGAGATTTTACTTGGGATTTGGTGACCAGTACAACCAGTACAACCTCGGTAGAAATTCCATAAGGTGGTGAAAGTACAAAAATGGCACAGGCCACACCTATTTCATTAAAAAAAAAAGGTTTCCTGTGGGTATTTGTAAAGATAGATTTTAAAAGTCTTTCAGTATATACAAAATGGAATACTACTCAGCCATAAAAAAGAATGAAATAATACCATTTGCAGCAACATGGATGGAATTAGAGACTCTCATACTGAGTGAAGTATGTCGGAAAGAGAAAGATAAATACCATATGATATCACTTATATCAGGAATCTAATATATGGCACAAATGAACCTTTCCACAGAAAAGAAAATCATGGACTTGGAGAATAGACTTGTGGTTGCCAAGGGGGAGGGGGAGGGAGTGGGATGGATTGAGAGCTTGGGGTTAATAGATGCAAACTATTGCTTTTGGAATGGATTAGCAATGAGATCCTGCTGTGTAGCCCTGGGAACTACATCTAATCACTTATGATGGAGCATGATAATGTGAGAAAAAAGAATGTGTACATGTATGTATATCTGAGTCACCATGCTGTACAGTAGAAAAAAATGTTATTGGGGAAATAACAATTAAAAAATAATAATAAAATAAAATAATTTAAAAAGAAAAAAAAAGAAAAGTCTTTTGGAATTCTTTGTGGAAGTTCATGAGTCAATATAGTGTTTGGTTTAACTCAGTAGCTTAGTGGCTTTTTACATTTAAAATACAACCAGTTAACCCTTTCAAAAATAAATTATTTCCCTAATCCAATACAGAAGACATGTATGTAAAAACAACTGCTTTAAATAAATGACAATGGGGCAACCAGAAGCCCCAGTGCACCATCTCTGATACCCACTAAGATTTGCCAAGAGTCTTCAGAGCACAGTTAAACAACTCCTGCTGTAGACTAAGGAAGTCTTTGAGAGCTTTACACAGACAGTAACAGGATAAAATAGATGTATAATGGAGATTAATTAATTTGCCAGTTAATCTGATGGGAAGGGAGATTGAAGGTAGGCAAGGAGACAAATTAGAAGCTGCTGCATCTATCTGGGTAAAAAGGGATAAGGGTGTGAATGAAAATGGTGTTTGTGAAGGTATAGAAGGTATAGAAAGGGAGTGAAAGGGGAGATATGAAGAAATACAGGTTGGGGGGATTTGTTGGATGTGAGAGGAGGGAGAGAAAGAGCATTAAGGAGCTTTAATGAGCTAGATAATCCATAGCCTCTAGGTTTATCATTGATGATACACAAATGATACACTTAGAGGCTCTGATAACATTAATAATAATCTATAATTACATAATTCACCTAGATTGAAATCTCTGTCCTGCTCTTGCTATGACTTGGGGATGATAGTTGTTCTAAACTTCTCTCTTCTGTTAAATTGGGGACTGTAACAGTTCCTACCTTACAAGATTTCTTTTAGTATTTGAAGGGAAAGCATTAGAATTTGATGCAAGGAAGTTTCTCTAGTGCATGTTTCATTAGTTCTCATCTTTATTTAATTCTTAACTAATCAGCACTTCTGTTTTCTTCAACGTGTTGAATTAAAAAGCTTTTAGCATATTTCTCTATCTGGCTTTTTAATACCTCATGAATAACATGGAATTATTGAGAAACAAAAGAAAGGTGATTATGCAAATGTTTGAAATATTTAATAATACATTAAAGTAGTCTTAGGAAACTGGAGAAATTACTGAAGTTATGGTAGTTTTTTGTAGAGGCGAAGAGTACTAAGAAGTAAAAAGATCGTTTCAGAAAAAGGAAGTTTTAAAAGCAGAATGCATTAGAAGCAAATAATCCAGTGAATTCTATTAATTAATGAATATTCAGATAGTGTATTCATATTCATTTTTTTCCTGAGATGCTGATGGCCAAGCCAAAGAATGAGAAAAATGATTAAATAAACTCTGAAGTATTAGAACTGCCTCTCAGAACTCCTTGTTTGACACATTAGGGTAGATCTTTTTTATTTTTTGCCAGGACATCATTGTTAAGCAGCTGACAGGGCTTCAGCCCCTTTTCCCTGGCCAGGTCTCAGCCCCTGTACCGCCTTCCTGCATACCTCTCCCAAAGCAGGTGGCCTTAGAGATTCCTTAAGGATGTTAGTGAGTGCTCTGGGCATCCCCTCGCTCCCTTTCATTCTCATTCCAGTGATCTCTGCTTCTTGGTTTAATAAATTCCCTTAAATCATCACTTCCTCATGAATGATTAGAATCACTCAGATTCATGCTGAGTACCACTCCGTGGAGGTTCTGTACTCAGGCTGGAAATCCTTACAACAGTGCTAAGGGATATTAGAGAAGGCTTAACCAAAGGCAATAAAATTCAAACCCGTGGCATTTCACAACTTGTGGTAGCCTTGCTGCATGAGAGAGGGTTTGTGTTTTAAGCCTGAGGATGTTCCTTGAATTATGTCAGCTTAAAATTTTAAGAAAGGAATGTAAAGAAATTTGCTGGGATGCAACTCCTGTCTAATCAGTGAAGTTAGCTGAGAGCGAATAATGTTTGTACACAAGCATATCCATTCCATGGTATCTGTATTGTGATGCCGAATATTTTGCTCAATCATTCTGGAAAATGACATTTTAGGATACCGAAGGGTAGTACATCTTGTTTATATGGCATTACAAGCCCAAGTGCTATTTGTTAACAGATAAACATTTTGACTGTCAAGAGGCTGCCTATTTAATATTTGCGTGATCAAAGCTAATTTTTTTCTGCTCTGCTTTGCGAATTTTTGTTAAAAATGCCAAAGCCGTTAAGATAATTTAGACAAAGGAAAGTGAGCTGAAGTAAAATACTTATCAATCTGTTTTATCTGGGACAATTCTTAGGAGGGAGCTTTTAATTTTATCTTTAGATTTTAGTTATGCATGCCACTCCTATGCCCTATCACTGTATGTAATTATGAACTGGCTGCATGTTCTGTAGTGACACAGGCTGTAATTATTGGTTCTGATTTGCCATTCTCATTTAACCTAAGTTAAACTAGAAGTAGAAGTTGGGCCACTTTTCACCTGTTCCACTCAATTCAAGCTTGACTGTTTTTGAACTGGTATAAAATATTTGTGCAATATTATCACAGGTAATGAGACTAGTATGTCACTGGTAATGTGACAGTTACTTCCAAGTAGAAAAGCTTGCTTTCTTCATTGGGTTGTGCTGTGGGATCCTCTGACAAGTAGTTGGCCCCGTAACGTGTATAACTCTCTATTTTTGCTCTATGTGTACATTTTTTAGGGAGTCTGACTTTTGAAAAATACAGTGCATTTAGGAGTAAATTTGAAAAAAATATTTGTTAACCTAATTGAATCCACCTTACCCTGTTTGACTGATGATTTTATAAATATTCCCTTCTCTCCTTCTTCTCTCCAGTGTGTTTGATTGTTCTCCATTCCACTGTGGCCACTTTGTCTTGTGTTCAACAACCTGACTCAAATACTTGAGAATCAAAGTGGGTATGGTGCTGCAACTCCATGCTTTAAGTAGTTCTATACCTAAACCACTTGAGTAGTCTACATCTAAATGTCTCCAGGAAAGGAAATTTCTTGAGTTGCCTCAAACATAACTTTGTCTCTTAGAGAAGGCTTCTTTTTTTAAATTTAATTTTGTTAGAGTTGATTGACAATGTTGCATTGGTTTCAGATGTCTAGCAAAGTGAACCAGTCATATATATATATATATATATATATATATATATATATATATATATCCATTCTTTTTCCCATATAGGTTTATACAAACTATTGTGTAGATTTTCCTGTGCTATACAGTATGTTCTTGTTAATCATCTATTTTATAGCGTAGTGTGTATATGTATTCCCACCCTTCCAATTCTTCCTTTAGAGAAGGCTTGTCTTCTCTTAACATCACTGCCTCCCTTCCACTGTGGCTTGAGCAGTTCATTTATTCATTTAACAGATACAAAATAACTTTTGATTAAGGTCTTTCTTCCTCCAAGCTGAAAACTTGATAAAGGGTAAGACTGTCTTTGTTTACCATTGCATCATCTGTGGATATACATTGTAAGTGTTTAACAAATTTTTACAAAATGAGCAAATACTTGCAAAAGCAAGGTTTGATAACTGTCACTACTAGAACCTGACTGAATTGAGTTTAAAATTCTTCTAGAAATCAGATTGGCTGCTGGGACCTTTAAAATTGGTTACTAATACTATGCTTTGTTTTGTTTTGTTAGTCTTCTATCTACTCTTTATCTTTAAATTTTTTTGTGTGTGTCTTTTTGCCTTTTCTAGGGCCACTCCCACGGCATGTGGAGATTCCCAGGCTAGGGGTCTAATCGGAGCCGTAGCCACCGGCCTATGCCAGGGCCACAGCAGCGTGGGATCTGAGCTGCATCTGCAACCTAAACCACAGCTCACAGCACCGCCAGATCCTTAACCCACTGAGCAAGGCCAGGGGTCGAACCTGCAACCACATGGTTCCTAGTCGGATTTGTTAACCACTGCGCCACGATGGGAACTCCTGAAATTTTTTAAAATGAAGATATTTTACATTATAATAGAAGATATCAACTTCATTTTTAAAAGGTAAAATGCATGTGTGTAGTTGTAACTTGATTACTCAGGTAACTAGATTTCATCTTAGGGAAAACAATATCGCTTTTCACCATTTCTTCTTCTTCTTTTTTTTTTTTTTCCCACTGTACAGCAAGGGGGTCAGGTTATCCTTACATGTATACATTGCAATTACAGTTTTTCCCCCACTCTTTCTTCTGTTGCAACATGAGTATCTAGACATAGTTCTCAATGCTATTCAGCAGGATCTCCTTGTAAATCTATTCTAGGTTGTGTCTGATAAGCCCAAGCTCCCGATCCCTCCCACTCCCTCCCCCTCCCATCAGGCAACCACAAGTCTCTTCTCCAAGTCCATGTTTTTCTTTTCTGAGGAGATGTTCATTTGTGCTGGATATTAGATTCCAGTTATAAGTGATATCATATGGTATTTGTCTTTGTCTTTCTGGCTCATTTCACTCAGTATGAGATTCTCTAGTTCCATCCATGTTGCTGCAAATGGCATTATGTCATCCTTTTTTATGGCTGAGTAGTATTCCATTGTGTATATATACACCATTTCTTCTTTATTTGAGCCACTTGCCCTTACCTTTTTGTACAGATCCTATATTAAAAGATTTTGTTGGAATGCTGCAGCTTTCCAATAAGATTTATTCCCATTTTCTATCTCTTTCTAGAATGGTAGAGAGGGAGGCAAAGAGAGCTGAGTAATACACCGATTAGTATTGAAGAACGATGCATTTTTTTTACTTTTAGTTCCCACCTAAAGTGGGTAAATAACAATCAGAGTCCTCTCAAAATTCTGACCTAAGAATTCCTTAAGAAATGTGAACCTAAGGAATTCTTTGCTTATGATGGTCTTTTCCTATTTTTCATTCCAAGGCCACCAGTCTTACATTTTCAGTGGAGGATCGTAGAGTCATACAGTCTTGGGATGGAAAGTATATGGAAGGTCCCTGTGTGAAAATACGTCCTGGGTAATTGAATGCCTTTGGTAACAGCCCCATACAGCCTTCATCTAGCCTATTCTTGGAAACTTCCAGTGATCTAAGCCTTCCTTTCCCGTGGCAGCAGATTCCATCTCTGCGGTCAGCTTTGACTACTACAAGCTAATTCCCTGTCGTGAGCTCTGCCAACTCACAGTCTCCACGTATGTCTTCTGTCTTGCCATTTGGGCTCATAAAGAGCGAGCTGAATCCATCTCTCTTGGCTGTTTTGCAGTGCTATAACAGAAATACTGTCGACTTCATGGCTTAAACAGCAAACGTTCATTTCTCACAGTTCTGGTTGGGAAGTCCAAGCTTGCCTGGTGTCTGGTGAGCACCTGCTTCCTGGCTTATAGATAGCTGTCTTCTCGTCCTTTCTGGGGGGGCGGAGAGCAAGCTGGCTCTCTGGCCTCAACTTATCAGAAGGACACCGATCCCATTCATGATGCCTCTACCCTTAGGACCTAATGACCTCCCAAGGCCCCGCCTCCCACTACCATACATTGGGGATTAGATTTCAACATATGCACTTATCTTGCACAGTACAGCCGTGCGGAGGTAACACTCTTTTCCTTGAAGCCTTTTTCTCTCTAGGCTAATCCTCAGTTCCTCAGTGGTTCTCTGTGTGACCTGGTTTTGCATCTCCTCACCATCCTTGTTTCTCTAATCCAAATGGATTTGTTGTGCTTGTATGTGCATCATCCAGCAGTGAGTGTGATACTGCAGGTGTGCTCTGATGGGCTGAGGGTAGCACCTTCCTCAGCTCAGGTCTTAGCATCTCATTAGTACATTTAGCAAGGAAATAGTCAAAATGCCTTAGGACGGTCGTCAGATAAGACTGTTCTCATTTGACCAGTTTTACTTGTAGCTGTCCTTAAATGTGTCCACTTTGTTGGATACAATTTTAAAGTCTTCCTTTCAGAGCTAGGATCTTGAATCTTACTTAACAGAGAATGATCTCAGACAAGTTCATTAAACTTTCAAAACAGCGGTTTTCCTGTATTTACCTTACAGGATTATTGTGAAAACTAAATTAGTTGTAAAATGGTTACGTGTAAAGTGTATATAAGGTGCTTAAAACACATGGCACATGCTCAGGGCCCGTCAGTGCTAATAATCTTTACAATTATTACTTATCCCAAGAGCTCTGGGAAAGGCTTCGTTTAATACTGAACAAATAGGAATAGGATCTGCGGCTTCATTAAATTTTTAATATCTTCTAACATATCTAATCTAGACCTAAAAGAATAAAAGTTACACATAAAAAATTCACTATTGATGAGAGTTCCTTGTGCGGCAGTGGGTTAAGGCTTCGGCATTGTCACTGCTGTGGCGCCAGCTGAATCTCCAGCCCTGGGATTTCCACATGATATGGGCTCAGCCAAAGGGAAAAAAAAAAAAAATTCACCACAGAACATTTGTTCAAATCCCTTAACAAATTAGAACAAAACAGAACAAAATTCTGACATTAGTTTTTCATTTGTTTCAGAGTGAGAGAACAAGTGATGTTATAAAGAGTGTTTACTTCTATCTTTAATATTAAAAATAATTGTATTAACTTTTTACTAAACTGACTATTTCTTTTATGTATAATCGAAGAACTCTTGCTGTCTGATGTATTTTGGAGAGATTAGAGTTTTTGAAAATATGGAAGCTTGTGTTAATTTTTGCCCTTTAAAATGCATGTTTCGGTTGATAGATTTTAACTTCACAGCCTGGCCTTTTCCAGGTTAAGATGTTGAGCCAAACTTCCAAGAATGTCTGCCAAAGAGATTGGAGCCTCCAGTCCCCCATAATCTAGTTAGTGAGAACCACAGCTGGGTAAATCTTTGGGGGAAAACTATTTTCAACTATTTGAAAACTTTTATATTAGGAAAATGGAAATACATTTGTAAAAACCTTACAACCAAGGAAACAAGTTGAGGGTCTTGGCTCAGTCGCTTAGGTGATGAAGTACCGCTTAGTAGCAATGAAAGCCTGACTGAACGCTGGTGGGGTCCAAAGGCTGTCAGATGTGTTTTGGATAAGTCATTCCCCCTTAGTGTCTTGCCATCAAGAAGTCAACAGGACGATAAGGATGTTTATTAAGTGCTTTTCTCGAATGCCTTTTAAATTTGCTATTAAAAGAATATTCAAGAGTTCCCATTGGGGCTCAGTGGGTTAAGAGTCTGACATAGTGTCTGTGAGGATGCAGGCTGGATCCCTGGCCTTGTTCAGTGGGTTAAGGATCGAGCATTGCTGAAAGCTTCAGCATAGGCTGCAGATGCGGCTCAGATCCAGTGTTGGGGTGGCTGTGGCATAAGACTGCAGCTGCAGCTCCAATTCGCCCCTAAACCAGGAACTTCCATATGCCACAGGTGAGGTCCTTAAAATAATAGTAATAACAATAGTAATAATATTCATAGCAGAAGCAATCTTTTATGCTGTCATATTTCAAGAATGGCTAAATACTGTAATGTTGAACTTTTTAATAACATCTGTCACACACACACCCCAGTGGTTTGTTAGAACCAGCTTTTACTGGCTCACAAAAGCCTACTGTTAAATTTTCAGGAGTTTGTATGCTGCTTGATATCAGACAAGTAGCTTGAAATTTGCCATGGTGGGAGTAGTTACACCATGGAAATTGGCAAATGCTACCAATGGAAGTTTTTTTTCCCCCCTCTTGGACAGCTGGTTGTTAAACACCAGCACAACTATGTCCCCAACTATGTCCTTAAATAAAATAAAGGGCTGTGAGCATCGAAGATAGTTGTAGTATGAAAGTTAATATGAGAAAAAGTATAAACTGGCTTTTTTTTTTTTTTTTTTTTTTTTTGGTCTGTATTCTCAGGGATACGGAAAGACCGGAGAGGAGGGAGAATGTTGAAGCACAAGCGCCAGAGAGATGATGGAGAGGGCAGGAATGAAGCGGTGCCCCCTGGAGACATGAGATCTGCCAACCTTTGGCCAAGCCCTCTCTTGATTAAACACACTAAGAAGAACAGCCCGGTCTTGTCCCTGACAGCCGACCAGATGATCAGTGCCTTGTTGGAGGCTGAGCCCCCCATAATCTATTCCGAGTATGATCCTACCAGACCCCTCAGTGAGGCTTCAATGATGGGCTTGCTGACCAACCTCGCAGACAGGGAGCTGGTACACATGATCAACTGGGCAAAGAGGGTGCCAGGTAAGAACATGAAGCTCAACTTTTATTTTTAAGGGCCATTAGCTATTCATGAACTGGTCGTGATAGTGTGGGGACAATGGCTTGTGATCTAATCAGTTTCAAGGTTACATCAGGATTTGTTAATTTTCAGTGTCAGTACACTGTAATTCTCCTGAAAATTAGGGAATAATGTTTTACAATCAAAATCTAGAGTATTAAAGGCTTTAATCTGACATTATTTTTAACTCATCCTATTCACTAAAAAATCTGGGGTGGACACTCCGTTATAAATGCATTTCATATTGTGTGTTCCCAGTGTCAGAAGTTTTTAACACCAAATGATCTATGCCCTATAAAATTTTAATATTGAGGACTTTCATTCAAAACACCTAAATTATTAATAATCAATTTTACCTTAAAATATTTTCTTTTAAGATGTTTATGGACTAACGAGATAATAATAGGGTTTTTTTTTTTTTTAAACCGAATGCCAATTATTCATTCAACCATCTCTTCTCAATATTTTAGGAGAAAGATAATACAACAGAAAATAAATTAGGTTCTCAGCCCTGAGAGGAGCTTTTAGAAAGATAGCAGTGGCTGAAGTGATACTTGGTCCTTCAGTTGATACTCTCAGTACTGATGTTCCTGTAAACCTTGACTGTTGCTCTTGTTGTTCAGGGAGAAGAACTCTAGTTATTATGGAAACAAGACTAGAAAATGACCTCCTCCATGCCCCATCATATCCATTCAGGAGCTAAGGTAGATGAACCAAGGCAAGAGGAAGTTAAATCTTTTTTTTTTTTTTTATGGGCTTATAGATCAAATAAGTAATGAATTTAGACAGCAATTGTCTTGTTTGCTTTCTTTGAATAGATTAATTATTACCTATGAAGCATGGGATGTTCTTTATCAAACTAAATAAATGTAGAGTTTTGTACTTGCATTTTAGAGTTCACCAACTCTATTAATAGCCCAAGCGAACATATATCTGGCCTTATGTACTATTTCATGTATTTGCATATATTAACATATAAACTTGTAGTCCTTTGAATAAGGAACCAGTAACGTGATCCAAACCTGATATAGGGCATTTATTTAGGTGGCAGAGGTTGGGTTACATGGAAACATGGGAATTAATAAGCATACTTAGATTTTCAGGGTCAGTCCAACTGGCAAATAAAAACTCCCAGCCATCTTTGGAATTAAGTTTATTGAGAACTTACCTACCTTAGCATCCTCATGTGGAGCAGATCTATGACAACTAAATATTAGAATTTAATTATAATATGGTCGTAGGTTTTATCTTTAGATTTGTTACTGCCTTTGTTTTTTAAAACAATACTTTGGGAGAAGAGAAAAAAAAAACAGCAAAAAAAATGGTCATATCCCTGAAAGCCAATTCTTAGTTGCTGTTAATGTTTATTGTGCTATTAGCATGTATTTTCCCTAATGAAGTTTTGGTAATATTAGTTCTGGAGTACTGCTGAACTCAAGTGTGTATTTTTCATACTTAGCAGATTTCCATGATGACATTTTTATAGTTCTAAAAATTTGAAAGGCATTTGAAATGATAGGAAGTAAGTTCAAATACTTTACCAGTGGGTGAAGAATTCATGGCAGTGATCCTCTAAATTTAGGAGTAAAATAGAGACAGAACCCAAAGGAGGGAAACTATTATGTCCATGCTTAACCAGCCCACTGTTAATCCAGAACTAAATGAATTTATGATAATGAGATGTGAAGCAAAACTATTCTATAACTTGATTATATTAGTTTAAAAGACCTAAATGATTCCAAAATCCTTGAACCAAAATGTATCTTATTACTTGATGGTTTTTAAAAAAAAAGAATTATAAAGGCAAAAAAGAAATTATGTATATATGCTATTGGAGTGTAGTTGTTATAAATTAAAAACCTACTTATCTGACAAGCAGAATAAAAATAATCATTGATTTAAAAAAGATGAAAAATGAGGGAAAAAAGTCTTCTAGAAATATCTTTGAAGATGATTGTCAAGCTTTTCAGAGTTTTTGACAAAGTCACACATTTTGAAAAGCTTTTGTATATCCAAATACCATCTGTCATTTTAAAAAATAGTTCACATTGAAAATCTAATATAGGCACTATTACATTTATATGGTTATAGTTTGAGAATAATAGTAATAATGGTAATTTAATAGAAAGGGAATAGAAAACACCATTAGTAAAAAGGGCAGCAAGAAAGCCAGTTGTAGAAGTACCTGGAATTAGTTATATGATTAAAAAAAACTTCATGGAACATTTGGTTATCCTCAGATGACTATCAATATAACAGAAATTGTGAAATGACTTAATTTTTAAAAATTTCAGCATTAATGGAGTATAATCGACAAATAAAATTATATTTAAAGTGTAAATTATGGAGATTTGATATTCTTAGACATTGTAAAAGGATTCCCCATATCTAGTTAATTAAAAATCCATCACCTCAGATATTTACTTCTTTTTTTGGTGAGAGCATTTAAATTCTACTTTCTTAGCCAGTCAGACTTTAGTGTTATGAATTATAATCACCGTGTTTTATATTAGATCCTCAGACAGATTTTATGTTTTAGCTGAAAATTTATACTCTTTTGCCAGTCTCTCCTATTTGTCCCATCCTCCAAACCCTGGCAAATACTTTTCTGCTCTCTTTCTATGAATTCAACTTTTTTTTTTAAAAAAAGAATTACACATGTAAGTGATACCATGCAGTCTTTCTCTGTCTCTGACTGGCTTATTTCACTTAGCATAATACCCTCAAGGTCCATCCATGTTGTCACAAATGGCAGGATTTCCTTTTTTCTCATAGCTCATTAATATTCTATTTTATTTATATATATATATTTATCAGAGCTTCCTTATGAACTCATCTGTTGATGGGCACTTAGTTTGCTTCTGTATCTTGAATATTTTGGCTATTTGAATAGTGCTGCAATGAATATGGTAATACAAAAATCTCTTTGATATCCTATTTTCAATCATTTGATATATACCTGGAAATGGGATTACTGGATCATATGGTAGTTCTGTTTTTTATTTTGGGGGGAGTCTCTTTACTGTTTTCCACAGTGGCTTTACCAAATTACAATCCCAGTGACATAAATTATACAAGGATTCCCTTTTCTCCACATTCTCACTGGCATTTTTTATTTGTTGTCTTCTTGATGCTAGCCAATCTATTAGGTGTGAGGTGATATCTCATTGTGGCTTTGATTTTCATTTCCCTGATGTTTACTTGAGCATCTTTTTATGTACCTGTTAACATTGTGTGTGTCTTCTTAGGAAAAATGTCTATTCAGTCCCTCTGCTCAGTTTTTAATCTTTTTTTTTTGCTATTGAGATGTATGTGTTCTTTTATATTTTGGATGTTAACCCTTTATCAGATATATGATTTGAAAATATTTTCTCCCATTTGATAGGTTGCCTTTTTGTTTTGTTGATGGTTTCCTTGGCTATGCAAAAGCTTTTTAATTTGATGAAGTCTCTCGTTTATTTTTGTTTTTGTTGCCTTTGCTTTTGGTGTCAAGTCCAAAGAAATTATTGCCAAGATTGATGTCAAGGAGGCTTTTACCTATGTTTTCTGCTTGGGATTTTATGTTTTCCATTCTTATGTTCACATCTTTAATCCATTTCGAATGGATTATTTTGAGAGACATAGTTAGGGGACCAGTTTCATTATTTTACATGGGACTATTCAGTTTTCTCAACATTATTTTTTGAAGACAATGTCCTATTCCCATTGAGTATTATTTGTTTTCTTGTCAAATATTAGTTTGTATGTGTGGTCTCTCTGTTCTGTCTCCTTGATCTACATCTCTGTTTTTATGCCAATACCATACAGTTTTGATTAGCAATTAGCATAGCCTTGTAATATAGTTTGAAATCAGGAAGTGTGATACTGATGCTTACAGGTTTGTTTTTCTTTCTCTTGATTGCTTTGGGCATTTGGAATCTTTTGTGGCTCCATCAATTTTAGGATTGTGTTTTCTATTTCTGTAAAAAATGCCATTGCTATGTTCTCTGGTGGCCTCATGGTTAAGAATTCAGCATTGTCACTGCTGTGGCTCAGGTTCAATCACTGGCCCGAGAATTTCCACATGTTGTGGGTGTGGCCAAAACAAATGCCACTGAGATTTTGATAGGAATTGCATTAAACCTGTAGATTGTTTTGGGTAGTTTAGAATTTTCACACTATTAATTCTTCCAGTCAATGAGCATGGGATATCTTTCAATTTGTTTGTGTCTTCTTCAGTTTCTTTCATCAATGTCCCAATCTCTCAAGGTTTTCAGTGTCTTTCACTTCCTTGGTTAGATTTATTCCTAAGTATTTTATTCTTTTTGATGCAGTTGTAAATAGGATCATCTAATTAATTTCTCTTTCTGATAATTTGTTGTTAGTGTATAGAAATGCAACTGATTTTTGTATATTGTTCTTGTATCCTGCAACTTTACTGAACTTACTAGTTCTAAGAGTCTTTTTGGTGGAGTCTTTAGGATTTTCTATATATGATGTCATGTCATCTGCAAATAGAGAAATTTTACTTTTTCCTTTTCATTTTGGATGCTTTTTATTTCTTTTTCATGCCTAATTACTATGGTTAGGACCTCAGTACTATGTTGATTAGGGATGGTGAGACTGGGCACCCTTGTCTTTTTCTATTTCTTTGAGGTGTAAAATTAGGTTGTTAATTTGAGCACTTTTTTTTTCCTCAATATATAGGGAGCTCTTACCTTTTTTTCTTAACATAGGTGTAAATTTTCTTAGAATTGCTTTGTTGCATTTTTAAAGTACTGGTATGTTATGTTTAAATTTTCATTTGTGTCAAGGTATTTTTTGACTTCTCTTTTGATTTTTCTTTGATCCACTTGTTGTTCAGTAGCAGGCTGTTTAATTCCAAATATTTGTGAATTTTACAGTTTTTTCTTGTACTTTATTTCCAGTTTCATACCATTGTGATTTCAGTCCTCTTAAATTTTTTTGTCTTGTTTTGTGATCTAACATATGATCTATCCTGGAAAATGTTCTGTATGTGCTTGAGAAAAATGTGTTTCCTGCTGCTATTGAATGGAAAGTCTGTTAAGTCCATCTGGTCTAATATGTAGTTTAAGTCCAATGTTTTCTTTATGGATTTTCTGTGTGAGTGATCTATCCATTGTTGAAAGTGGGGTATTGAAGTCTCCTACTATTGTTTTATTTATTTCCATTTCTTTCTTTGGTTCTGTTAATATATATTTTACGTATTTAGGTGCTCTTATGCTGGATGCATAAATATTTACAAATGACCTCTTTATCATTATATAATGACTTTTTTGTCTCTTATTAAAGTCTTTTGCTTGAATTCTGTTTTGTCTGATGTAAGTATAGCTACTCTGTTTTCTTTGGTTTCCATTTGCATAGACTCTCTCTATTCTACACTTTCACTTTTAGTCTGTGTGTGTCCTTAAACTTGAAGTGCATATCTTGTTGGTAGCACATAGTTGAATCTTGTTTTTTTAATCCATTCAGTCACCCTAAGTCTTTTTGCTGGCAAATTTAATCCATTACATTTAAAATAATTATTGGTAAGTATTCATTTATTGCCATTTTGTTAATGCCATTTTGTTAATTTTTTTTCTGGCCATTTTATGATTCTTCTTTTTCTTCTCTTGCTCTTTTCCCTTGTGGGTTGGTGACTTTCTTTAGTGGTACATTTAGATTCTTTTCTCATTATCTTTTCTGTATCTACTGTGGGTTTTTGCTTTGTAGCTACCATAAGGCTTACATATGATACTTTATAAGTCTACTTTAAGTTGATAACAACCTCTAAAGCTCTATTTTTACTCTCCTTCCACAATTTATCTTTGATGTCACAATTTACATTTTTTTAAACTCATGTATTCATTAGTGTATTATTATGTAGCTGTAATTTTTTTACTATTTTTAATATTAGATTTATAAATTATTTGCTCATTATCATTACAAAATTAGAGTATTCTGAATTTAACTCTACTTTTACCTAATTGGTGAGATTTATACTTTCATATTTTTCCTGTTACTAATTATCATTCTTTCATTTAAGCTTGAAGAAGTACATTTAACATTTCTTTTAAAGCCAGTCTAGTGGTGATGTACTCCTTCAGCCTTTGCTTATCTGGTAAATCTTGACCTCTCCTTCAGTTCTGTAGGACAGACTTGCTGGGTAGAGTATTCTTAGTTGACTTTTTGCCTTTTCTAGGGCTGCTCCCTAGAAAAGGTTCCCAGAATAGGGGTCTAATTGGAGCTGTTCCCACTGGCCTACGCCAGAACCACAGCAACGCAGGATCCGAGCTGCATCTGTGACCTACACCACAGCTCACAGCAACACCAGATCTTTAACCCACTGGGCAAGGCCAGGGATCGAACCCTCAACCTCATCGTTCCCAGTTGGATTTGTTAACCACTGTGCCACTACAGGAACTCCTCCTTTAGCACTTTGAATGTATTATGTCAGTTCCTTTTCCCCTGTAAAGTTTCTGCTGAAAAATTGCTGATAGTCTTGTCTACTGACAGCCTTGTATGTAACAAGTTGTTTTTCTCTTGATGCTCTTAATATTATCTCCTTGTTTTTAACTTTTGGCACTTTACTTTTAATATGCCTTGGTGTTGGTCTCTTTGGTTCATCTTATTTTAAAATATCTGATCATCTTACATTTGGAGGTGCATTTCTTTCTCCAGATTAATGAAATTTTCACCCATTATTTCTTTTAACTTTCTACTCCTTTGCTTTCTCTTCTTTTCTGGGACCATCATAATATGAATGGTGGTTTTCTTGACATTGCCCTTATATATGTTCCTTATGCTGTCTTCATTCTTTTTCATGCTTTTTTTCCTTTCACTTCTCTGATTGGATGAATTCTACTATCCTCTTTTTGAGTTTGCTGGTCCTTTCATCTGCTTGATCCAGCTGATGTTGAATCCCTCTATTGAATTTTTCGATGCAGTTATTGTATTTCTTCAGGACTGTAATTTCTGTTTGATACTTTCTTATATTTCGTATGTTTTGTTGAAATTCTCACTTTGTTCATGCCTTGTTTTTCTGAGCTTAGTGAGCATCTTTGTGAACATGACTTTCAACTCTTCATTAGGTAAATAGCTTACCTCCACTATAAAGTCCCTGGAATTTTATCTTGTTCTTTTGTTTAGAACATATTCCTCTGTTTCTTCATTTTCTTTGACTCTCTGTGTTAGTTTCTGAGCATTAGATAAAACATCCAGCTCTTGCAGTCTTGACATCATGGTTGTCTCTTGGTAGTGCTCTCAGACCTTTGTGATTTTCCTAGCTACCTTCTTTGTTCTTAGAGGCTCCCACTAGTTGGAAGTATCCCAAGACCTGTCAGTATCCCACAGGGAAGGATCTCAGTGAGCATGTAGCTATAAGCTGAACTCTCAGGTAGCAGCTTTTAAAGTATACAGATAATCTCTATCAGAGGAAGACTATGTGATGGGATTTTCTGTTTGCTTCCTTTGGGCTGAGCCTTGGAAGAATAGCCCCCTAAGAATTGTTTGTCATAGGCCTGTGGGACTGGCAAGTGCAAGCTCTTCTGGCCACTAGAGCCAGGTGATCAAGAGATCTGTTCCTTAAGTGGAAGCTGCAAAAGCTAGAGTGCCAAATGTATATACAAACTCCTTCTAGGGAGGTATTGGCAATTTGGAGCCAACTAGAGGGAGAATGCAGAGATGGTGTCTAATGCTTCCACAGTCTCTCAGGAGAATACATCAGTTTCTGGATGGTGCTAAATTAGAAGCCCTACTCTCAGCAGCTCAAAAGTATGCAAATAGGCCTTTTTCAGGGAAAGACTGGGAGATGAATATATCTGTTTGCTTGTTTTGTGCTGAAACCTGAGAAGGTAGTGAGTCCTTGTGAACCCATTGAAAACACTTTGCTCTATTATTGTGGGTGTGGTGGAGGTAAGCCCCTTGGCTTTCAGAACTGTGTGTTTTGGCAGCACATCTCTGAGGTGCTAGATGTTGGATCCAAACCCTTCACTCCCTGGGGAGAAGCTGGAGCTGTGAGTTCCCTCCTACTTGTATGGCACCATACCAGGCTTTAAGTGTGGGGTTTGTGGCTTTTCCTACCCATTTCAGTGTGGTTATTTTCTCATTTACCCAAAGTGAAGGAATCACTCAGCTAGTTTTTAGATTTCTTTTAGGGTAAATTGCTCTATATGTAGCAGAGATTTGATATATCTGTGCCTGGTTATGAGTTCAGGGATCTCCTGTTTCCATCTTGGACCATAACCCCCAGTTACCTTCCTTTTGCATGATGAATTTTAATTAAAATTGTCAATTCATTGGACCATTTTAGTAGTCCTAGAAGCATTTTTTCACTAACAGAATATTTTCAGAATTTTAAAATGTCAGTGATTTTAAGTTGAATTTTCCTTTCTCTTAATGTCTAGGGCATTTTTTTTTTTTTGACTTATAATATCTCTCTACTCAAATGTGAAGAGCATTATGATAAAATACATCATGTAAATGTGATAATCAAGTTCCCATCTGTAAAGTACTTATATTTGACCTGGATAAAGATCATACCACAAAATTAAGTTTTTCCCTCCACAATTTAAACACAGCAGCAGCAAGGAAAGTGATAAAACCTACCTACCCAGTTCTGACAAGGGGTACTTTTATATAACACATATTACATATCTGCTTTTTGATATCTATCAATTGAGAAAGATTTTTCTCTTTATTGTTTCTACTGAAATTTGTTAATCTTTAAGAACACTTTACATAATCTATTCATGGATAGAGAATGTAATAGATGGTTTTATTACTGTTAAATCTTAATTTATTATTATCCTATACATGGTGAAACTTGTCAATAAATGTAACATCATTATCTGAAGGTCAAAAAGGAAAAAAAAATGTATGACTGCAAAGTTGTTATATTTTTAATTTCTGCATCACACTCAATTGCATCATTGACTGGCTGAGTCTTAGTTTTAGTGTTAATCAAAGTACATTTGATTTTTTTCCCCCAGAAGCCTGAATTGAGTCATAAAACTATTACTTTACTAAAAATTATGCTTTTTCCAGAATTCTCTGTAATTTTACAAACCTCAAAGGCAATTTCCTACTTTAGGTTTGTGTTTTAGTTCTGTTTGATGAATATGTGGACAAATATCTAGCCCTGGGCCCTTCGTTACCTTTTAAAGGCTGGTAAGTCTCACTGATCCTTAGGCTTATCTGACAGCATTATGGGTATGCGGAGCCTGCACCTCTGGCAAGACTAAGAAAGGGGACATGACAGTAGAGCTTGATTTCATGGGAAACAAATTACCTTAACCACATCTTCATTCTTTCACTGGCAGAATAGGTACCTTCCTTCTTCCTCCTTCCCCTTTCCTGCTCAAGTCCTCTTTACTCAATACTAGACTAGTCTCCTCTTCCTTCTGAGCCTCTACTCCCCATCATTTTATTGTGGGTTCCTTTCTTGCTCAGTTTAGACCCCGAAGGGAAGGGAAAGGTTCACTTTTTTTCTGGCCTTGCCTCCCACCAATCCCAAGCTCATGTTTCTTAGGAGCGTTTTGTGTTATTTCTGAGGATGCATAGCTGTTCCAGGTCTCAAAGCTGTTGTTGCCCCATGTTCACCAGGGACCTAGCAATTAGCTTTCTGCACTCTAATATTCATCCTCATCATTCAAGTTAGAAGTGAATCTAGGTCATGAAATGCTTGTTGAATGAATGAATGAATGATGCCTTTTGAAACTTGTGATTCTAAGAAATCTCCGAGTCCTGTTAGAACTCAGTTTTCCCACAAAGTAGAAGTGATCTTTAAGGTTGTGGTGCTACTATTTCTTACCTCTCTTCAAAATCTACCTGCTGTTCTAACATCCCTCTAGTAGCTGCCTTCATGAGATTCATTTTCAACCTTTCTTTTGTGAGCCCAGAGCAATATCCAGAGGCATGTACAGAGCTTGGGCTCTAAGGACTTTAACAGGCTTCACTTGGCTACCAGCACAGTAGTTTCACTTCATGAATTTATTTTAAAACTTAAAATGTGTAGGGTCAAGGGACCAAGGAGAGGGCACAATACCTCAGTCTGGGAATTAGCAGCATCTTCAAGGAACACATTCTATTCTGGGAGGTTCCTGTGGATTCCAGGGACTTGGCAGGGCTACCCTGTACTCTGATTCCCAACCTGTAATCAGTCTAGTGGACCCTACTCTCAGGCTGTCATCATCTTCCAGCCTGTTGGAGCATGGCGTGGTGATAAAAAATAACATGACTTGGAAGTATGGGTGACATTCTGGAGAGGTGACAGATGCGTATGTTTAAGGGTAAGATTTGAAGTTTAGATATTATAGCTGTTCTATAATAAGAGCCTTGGGACTGATTAGAATTACCCCGGCATGAAGGGTGGCAGACCGTTTGGGCTGGAAATACGGAGCTTTCTTTGGAGTGCTCCATTTCCAAGTCAGCCCTGCCTGGCTTTTCACTGTGCCTTTGGAAGCTCTAGTTGAAATCCAAGGAAAGCAGCAACTTGCTTGATTTTTCTTTCATGTGAAACTTTGAAGTCACATAGAGACTTATTGGCCCCAATGCTGTTAAGCCTTTAAAATCCTTTTCTTATCTTGAGAGTATTTGAGAAAAACACTCTATCTGGGCTTCTTTGTCCTATCTAGGCTTCTTTGATAGGACAAATAGTCTGGGGTGGAGCCCCAGGGTTTCCAAGCCACCCTGTGGGGAGTTGTTGGCCTGCTACTTCCAGGGGGAATTTGGCATGGAGAATGTCGGTTTTTTTGTATTCATTTATGTGCTAAACAGCTACAATACTATTGAAGTGTATTGAAGGGGGCTGACTTGTATCCTCTGCAAAAGTTATGTTGAAATTCTAAACCCTGGTACCTCAGAATGTGATCTTATTTGGAAATAGGGTCTTTATAGAGGAAACTAAGTTCAAGTGAGAGCAATAGAGTGGATCCCATTCCTTTAAAAAAAAAGAACTTTGGTTATAGAGATAGATATACAGAGAAGGAAGATGTGAAGACTCATAGGGAAAAGATGGCTATGTGGTGGGAATGATGTATCACCATGCTAAAGAATGTTAAGGGCTGCCAGTAAATACCAAAGAAGGTTCCTCAGAAAGCTAAATACCAAACTACATATGATCCAGCAATCCCACTCCTGTGCTTTATATCGATACAAAACTTTCACTGAAAAAGATACATGCACCCCTGTGTTCATAGCAGCACTATTCATAATAGCCAAGACATGGAAACAACCTAAACATCCATCAACAGATGAATGGATTAAGATGATGTGGTACATGTATACAATGGAATATTACTCAGCCATAAAAAATAATGAAATAATGCCATTTGCAGCAACATGGATGCAACTAGAGATTCTCATACTAAGTGAAGTAAGTCAGAAAGAGAAAGACAAACACCGTATTATAGCAGTTATATGTGGAGTCTAAAATATGGCACCAATGAACCTAGCCACAAAACAGAAACAGACTCGCAGACATAGAGAACAGATTTGTGGCTGACAAAGGGGAGGGAGGAGGGGGTGGAATGAATGGGAAGTTTGGGGTGAGCAGATGCAAACTATTGCATTTAGAGTCGATAAACAACGAGGTCCTACTATATAGCACAGGAAACTATATTTAATCTCTTGGAGTAGAACATGATGGAATGTAATGGGAGAAAAATTTCTTTGCTCTATAGCAGAAACTGGCAAAACATTGTAAATCAACTATACGTTAATAAACAAAAAACAAACAAAAACAAAACACCAAATGTAGATGAGGCAAGAAAGGATTCTCCCTTAGAACCTTTGGTGAGAGCATAGCCCTACTGACACTGTGAGTGTGGACTCCTCATCTCCAGAACTGTGAGGCAATGCATTTGTCTTATTCGAAGGCACTACTATTTCAGACTTCATATGATAGTCCCAGGAAACTAGTACCAGTTGTTTTAAAAATAAAAAATGACTTATATTTTTAAGGCAAAAGAATAAGGAGCTTTTGATTTATAAAGGGATGTTTGGCTCACCTGATAAAGGCTTGGCTAATCATTTATTCTTGCAGATTCTTTCCTTTGCCTGTCCGAGTGATTCCCTGGACTTCTGGCTTTGAATTTGTTTTAGAACTTTAATAGTAATGCATCTGCCTGGTAGAAGTTTTTAACCAACAAAATAATGTTTTCATCTGGTATTTTAATAGTTTCCTCTTTTTTTATATCTTTGATCCATTTGAATTCATCCTGGTGTACAGTATGAGGTGTGGCTTCAATGTTTTTCTATAGACGGCTGCACAGTTGTTTCAGTTCCATTTATTGAACAACCTCTTTCCTACAAAAGTATTGTGGAACTTCTTTTATAGTTGACCTTCCAAGTTTACTATTTGTTAAGAGTTATTAAAGTAGGGCAATAGATATGACCTGCTAGTTTACATGTTTGGTGCTTTCTCCTAATTCTAAAATCAAAAATTTAAAAAAAAAGAATCTCAGCTTCCTAATTTATTCCTCCCACCCCACATACACACTACTATATATAAAATAAATAGGTAAAAAGGACCTACTGTATAGCACAGGGTAATCTACTTAATACTGTGTAATAACCTATATGGGAAAAGAATATGAAAAAGAACAGGCATGTATATGTATAACTGATTTTCTTTGCTGTACACCTGAAACTAATAGAACTTTCTGAGTCAACAATAATTCAATAAAATTTATTTAAAAAAAAGAAAAGAAGGGATTTATTCACAAATTACAAATTTTGTCCAGTGTATATTAACTGAATATGTAATATGAGTTGTCTGTCTTGTGTGGATATATTTCATAACATTCCATGGATCTTAGAAATAAGATGCAAAGGTACATGAGACTTGATACATTTGGAAACAACTAGCACTGGTAAGAGGTAATTAGGTGAATTACCTCTTACCATTCAGTATTCATAAGAGAGAAAAACTGTTCCCAGGAGAGAAAAAGAAGGATGTACCAAGCTTCCCTTCTGTCTTTTCCCATCCATTGGAGTGTCCCCCCAAATACTCCAGTCCTCGGCTCTGAGTGCTCCTCATGTTCATTTTAACCAACTTGCAAAGCTAGTCTACTCTGAGCCTCAGCTATTACCTCTTAGGCTTGCATTTTCCAGATTTCTTTCTGAAGGTCCCAACACCTAAATATTCGGTTCCTACTCTCAGTTGCTCACATTTCCACTAATATCGCTGAAGCCTATCTAGCTGGTTTCTCTTTCTCATTTGTTTCTCCTAACCCTCTGCATTTCTGCCAGGGGCTCCACTCTTCTTTGTGTCTGGTTCTTCTTCACTGTACCATTAGTTCTCCCTCTTCGCCACCTCTAGATTTTGGCTTTGTTTCCGTTCCACTGTCACCAGCTTGGTCCACATTCTCATTGTTTTCCAGGACAAATTACTGTACTATCCTCCTAACTGGTCTTTTTGATTCCAGCCTCTCTTCCCTTCAATTTATCCTACTTGTTACTGCCGGAGTTATTTCTGTCAGTTATCATTTCAGAATGGTCCATTCCCTGTATTAATTTCCTACAGCTGCCATAACAATACTCCACAAACTTGGTGGCTTAAAACGATGGAATTTGATCCTCCCACATTTTCAGGAAGCTGCACGTCTGAAATCAAGGTGCTAACAGGGCTGTGCTTTCTCTGAAGGCTCTACTGGAGGAGCCTTCCTTGCCTCTTCCGAGCTTCTGGAAGCTGCTGGCAACCCTTGGCATTCCTTTGCTTACAGATGAATCTCTCCAATTTCTGCCTCAGTCAGTCACAGAATGTTCTCCCCCGGTGTCTGTATGCAAATTTCCCTCTTTTTGTAAGGACACTAATTGTATTGGATTTAGGGCCCACCAGTAATCCAGTATGATCTCATCTTACTTGATTAAATCTGCAAAGACTTATTGAATGAGATCACATTCATAGATTTTGGGTGAATATGAATTTTGGGGGGAGACAACTGTTCAATTAAATATTTGGCAGTGGACTTGACTATCTGTCATGGTCATGGCTTTAACAGATAAATTGATAGTGTCTCTTGAAGCCTAAAATGCAGAATTAGACTGTCTCAGGGCATTGAACCCTAGGTTGACCTTTTTCAGACAGACGGTTAAGAAGAACTTTTGCAGTAAAGCTGTTTACCAACTCACTATTTTCCATTTGATTTGATTTCTACTTTCTTTTTTTTTTGTTTTTTGTTTTTGTTTTTGTTTTTAGGGCTGCACCTGCAGTGCATGGAAGTTCCCAGGCTAGGGGTTGAATCACAGCTGCAGTTGCTGGCCTATGCCACAGCCACAGCAACACCAGATTCCAGCCACGTGGGCGACCTATACCAAAGCTCACAGCAACGCTAGATCCTAAACCCACTGAGTAAAGGCTGGGGATGGAAACCGCATCCTCATGGTTCCTAATTGGGTTTGTTATGCTGAGCCACGACAGGAACTCCCTGGTTTCTACTTTCCAGCATGATCTCCTTGCCTCATCCTTTCCTCCTGCCATTCTCCCCTCCATATAGTGTGTTCATTTTATTTTTCTTCTGCTTGAATACCTGCAACTCCGTCTCTCTATCTCAATTCTATGCTCAATTTTTCCACCTCAACTTCTGCTTCTTTTCAGAAACTTAGAACCAGCTTAACCAACATAGTCTTGGGTGGAGTTTATCATCACTGGATAATCAGTCCATTGTCTAGAGTGCCTTTTCAGATGTATACAGACAAACAAATTCAACCAGGGTCTAAAATACAGCAAGAGCTCTTAAACCGTATTCTTTTTCCACTAATGGTAGGTTTGTTGCTAGATGACTTATTTATACTATGGTTGGCTTTCTTCTTTTAAATGGGAGCATGAATAGTTTTTGCTGACTGGGTATCTCTTTTTATCCAGGGAACTATGCCAAAGGAAAAGTATTTTTACAGTCTGAGTTCAACTTGCTTAAGCTATGAACTTGTTATCTACAAGTTGTATATGGGCCAAATTAATTTATATTAAATTATATTTTGATTGTGGAAAGGGTATCTTGCGTTGAAATAAAACCTGCTACAGATACTCATGTGATGTGAGCCTTCCTGGGATGAACAAGTGTTCTCCTTTTCAAAGAAATGTGATTCTTCAGAAATTGAGATTTCTTATCATTATGACTGTTTGGACTAACTGCAGTAGAGTTGCATTCCCACAGTGACCCTGAAACTGTATGACTTCTCCAGGATGCATGTGGCTGCACTTGACCTTTGGTCTTAACCAATTCTGTATCTATATCTTTGGAATCCATATATCCAGTGGTGGTATATTTAGACCCAGTGTGGGCTCGTCTTCGTGTGCCGCCAGCACCAACCTGCTCAAACTGAGTTTCAGCTCCCCTGCTGTCCAGTGGAGGCAACACTTCAGTGATGTAAGGTATTAATTTTCTTTAGGGAGTTGAAGACCAGAGAATTGCAAAAAAGGAGATAAAATCAGTATTGACCCTAATAAGATCTAAATAGGTGGAGTTATCAAAAATAATGAGAACTTTGGATCTAGGAGAGGAGCAGGATTAAAGGAATTCACTATTTCCCTCTGCATTCCTCTAAATAACCAATAATTTCAAGAGAAACCTTAATGAACAGACTTCAGATTTGTTTCTTACCAACTTCATGTTACTGCTTCCTTTCACAGGATCCAGATGGCTCTAATCAATAGGTTTTTACTGTAGTCTTTACCTTAGACAACGGTCTAAACTGTTTATTTGGGGGCATATTTATTACTTCTCCCTCCTCATCTCCCCCTGCCCTCAGCTCTCAAATTCTCATGCTAAGCATTTTTCTTGCTAGTGTGAAAATAAATCCATTGCCTCGAGTCAGTGCTTAAACACCGAAGCAGGTTGGAAAGTGTTGATATAACATGAAAATGTGTTCCTTTCCTCTCCATCAAATCCTTTCTTTCCCAGAGAAGGCTGTGTGACTGTTCTCTTAAGGTGATTCATAGCTGAAAATGGTCGTAGTCATTAGGTAAATAGATGCCCCCTCTACACCCCTGCTGTTGCACAGAGGGTGGGGAATTAGAAAAAGTGCCCTGGTAAAGTCCTTTTATTGCTTGTGGTATTTTAACAGTAACAGTAAGGTTGATACAACCTCGGGGTTGTTTATATTTAATTTTTAAACTCACCTGAGTCACCACAAGCCCCTTGGTGTTAGTTCATCTTCTTCAAAAGGATAAGTGACAAAATTAACTATTCCTGTTGGGCACCCCTAGTTCCAGGGAATCTTAGAGATTCAGTTTGGTTGCCTTGGTTACTAAACTGTTCCATGCAGTTCACTCAACTTTGGATGGGTTCTTCTCTCAGGAGCATTCTCCCTTGTAAGTAAATTGCTTGATGTGTTAAAAATGTAAGTTCTGCTTAAAAATTCTTGAGTAAAATTCACCATGGTTTAGTTCAAAAAACAAATGGCCTCATCCTTTTGGTGTAGGATTTTTCACCTAGTGGTGCTTAGCAGAGCCACCAACACAATAGTATGAAAAATTAGAAGTGTTATTGCTAAAATAAAGCTGAAATTTAATAAAATGGCGACTGTGCCCTTCTCTGGAGGGAATTAAAGTTTCTCTCTGTAGTATAACATGTTTTTTAATATGGGACCATTTCATAAACATGAAATGGAATAAAATGGTGGACGATCTCATTCTCTGGAAGGTATTAAAAGTGTCTCTTCATAGAAGGACGTATCATAAAGCATTTGGTTGTTTTACTTGGTCAGAACATTTGCCTAAATTTGCTTAGGGGATTTGAAAGACACCTTTGACAACTAGTGGATAAATGCCATGACTGAGAAGTCATTTGAGGCCTTGAGCTGCGGAAGTATATTTGCCCAAACATGTGTTAAGGTTGTATCTGCCAGTGTTTTTCTGGTATCGATAAGGTAGAAACCACTTTTGTTTTTTTCTTTATTGCTATGCACAATTCAGAGATATAAACTGAAAACATACGCTGCCCCTTCTTGAATAGATCTTGAAATTCCCTAAACTATGATCTAAAACAGTGCCGTCTTTAGTTATTAATTTTTTTTTTTTTTTTTTTTTTTAGCTGCCCCACAGTATATGGTGATCCTCGGCCAGGGATCAGATCATGACAAAGCCAGGGATGCAGTCACGACAAAGCCAGATCCTTAAGCCACTATCGCGGGCCAGGGGTCGACCCTGCATCCCAGGGCTCCCAAGGTTCTGCTGATCCCATTGCACCACAGCAGGAACTCCCACAATGCCATCTTGCTACTGAGTCTGTGGGAGTGGAGGGATCCTCTGAGACTGGTTATGAAAAATTTCAAATTTAAAAGATTTACAAATATGTAGATCTGTAATAGGATAGTCAATTAATACCCAGTACATGTATATCAAAACTCTTGGAGTTCCCGTCGTGGTGCAGTGGTTAACGAATCCAACTAAGAACCATGAGGTTGCAGGTTCAATCCCTGCCCTTGCTCAGTGGGTTAAGGATCCGGTGTTGCCGTGAGCTATGGTGTAGGTTGCAGAGTCGGCTCGGATCCCGCATTGCTGTGGCTGTGGCGTAGGCCAGTGGCTACAGCTCTGATGAGACCCCTAGCCTGGGAACCTCCATATGCCGCGGGAGCACCCAAGAAATGGCGGAAAGACAAAAAAAAAACCCCAAAAAACAAAAAATGTGTGACTCCCAATCTTATGACATCAGAGAGATCCACTTAAATATCTTCTCATTTCCTTCCTAATAGCAGACCCCTTTGAGTCTTTAGTATAAAAATGACCATTAAAACCGAAACATGTTTATCATTAGCCTTATTAGTCATTTTCCCATTTGTCTTGACTATTTCTAGTAAATGGAAGTCAATATATCCAGAAGCCGTATTTTTTAAAAAGAGTTACGTTCTGAAGATGGGGAGAGGATGGTTATACAACAGTGTACTTCATGCCACTGAACTGTACATTTAAGTGTAATTAAAATGGCAAATTTTATGTTATGTATATTTTACCACACTAAAAAAGGAAGTGTAATACTTTCCATAGGGTATGTGAAAAGGAAATAGGCATTGTATGGCAGAAAGATATTAGATTAAAATGTTACTAAATTCAGAGCTCATTTCTCTTATCCAAAGCTTTGAATTTGATTTTTACATAAGAATATAAACATGTTGTAAAACGATAAATTAATAATGAGCTAGAAACAGGTTATACCTGAGAGTCTTTAATCAGAACGTGGTTTCATTCATTCAACATTGAATGAGTTCCTCCTATATGTTCTATGTGTGGAAATATACTAGAGACCGAAACTGAAAAAAATTCTGCTTTCAAGGAACTCCTCTTTCACTGTGCTAGCTGTCACATGAGGGATGTGACTGCAGTTATTATGGTTTGTCCACTTTCCACCTGAAGAAGTGAGCTGAATTTCGTGATTTACCTGTTATAAATAGTAGCTAACTCGATGTCAGGAACTGTTCTAAGCATTTAACTGATATTAACTCAGTTGAATGTGTTTACTGTCCCCATTGTATGGAAGAGGAAACTGAGGCACAGAGAGGTTAATAAGGTTTAGTATTAGGGAAACAATTTGCATTCTAGGACACTGCTATGTGAAATTCTTAGAATAGGCTAAAAAAGTTATTACACAGTTTTAAAACATTGTGCCATTTTATCATTATTAGATTTTTTAAAAACTTTTTATCACTCCTTTTCTCCATGTGACATAGATGTCATCAAGAAGGTCTGTAGATTATAGTGATTTAAGAACATGAACTCTGTCTTTGTACAACCCCAGCTCATAGCTAGCACTTATTAAATATTAGCTATTGTTATAGTTGTTGGTTTGAAGTTGTTGGTGTAATTAATTTTGAGTCTAATTTTTAAGGTTGTTATGTAACTACACAATAAAATCATGAGATAACCTAGCAGTTTGGAAATCTAGGCTAGAAACCAGTTTTTAAAATTCATTTTTAAACATTCAGCACATGTTACTTTTTACTTGTGTTGTGTAATCTGTCTTCAAGTTTTTATGCCTTTCTTTCCCAAACAAACTTTTGCCACTAATCAAAACTAATTGATATTTGATTGTTCTTTGCTTTTGTTTTGTTTTTACATGTTGTTATAAGTAAGAAAAAAAAACATTCCAGGGTTATATAAGCTCCTGCCAATTTTTCTGAGTTAATATTAGCTAGAGATTTTGTCTACATTTAAATGCCTTAAGCTATCCTATAAGCATAAATTATTTATAATACAAATATTTACATGAAATAGGAAAGAATATGGAGGTAAGAGATAAGTATTTTAGATAAATATTTTGGAAGAAATATTATTTCAAATATATCTTTTATTTTTAGGATTAGAAGCAACCACTTATAGCATAAAACTCCAAAATAATAGTGACCCCAAAATACAAAGCTTATTTTTATCTCACGTGAAATAAATCAGTACTCCTTTACCAGTAGTACAATAGCTCCACAGTCGAAGCGACCCAAGCTCCTTCTGACTTTCTATTATCTAGCCTAGCCCAAGGCTTCCATTCTCAAGGTCAACTTGTGATCCAGTGCAGCTACTGGTGTTTCAGGCATTATAGCTGCCTTATCAACCACAGGAAAGTGAAAGAGGGGAAAGTCAGTAAGGTCACACTTGGCTGAAGCAGCTTCCTTTAAGGAGCCTTCCTGCAAGTCTTATTCAGCACTTTCTCTTATATCTCATTGGTTGGAACTTAGGTTCCATCTAGTTGCAAGAGACACTGGGAACTATAGTCTTTGAGCTATGCGTATTGTACCTGGAATAAAATCTGAGTTCTATAGTAACACTAAGAGTTCAGTGAATATTTAGTAGACAAGTAGCAGCTTCTAGTACAAGTTATCTTCATATCATGATTTGGGAAGTGAACATTCTCTTTAATGAATATTCTGACTTGCTGAGTATCAATATATATCATAGAAAGGTCATCATTTTATTAATTTATTTATTTTTGGCCACACCCAGGGCATGTGGAAGTTCCTGGGTCAGGGATTGAACCCAAGCCAGAGCAATGACAATGTAGAATCCTTAACCAACAGGCCACCAAGGAACTCCAGATAGATCATCATTTTAAAAAGATCAGAACATAAAAAACAAAATTCACATGAAAGCCGTATTGAAAAACAGCTGCTACTTATGGAGTTTATTATCAAGGATTGGGTAAATTATCTTCACAAAATACCAATGAGTTATCATTGTGGCCATTTTACAGGTAAAGAAACCAAGGCATCAAGATGATAAGTAGCTTTCCCAAATGGCATGGGCTAAGAAGTGGTCGAGCTCTGGGAAGTCTGGTTCCAAACTGTGTCCCTTCAAAACCATTGCACAATGCTGCTTCATCTTGTCATTTAGAAAATATTTCCGGATGTTGTAGCTGGTTGTCATGAGCATCAGTGATCATTTATGGTCTGGTGAGAAATTCTGGCCATTCAAATTATTTGACTGTTGAGATTCTGTACACACATGCTTGCATTGTGTGCATATTTTTAAAAATGTGTGCAGTAGATCAGAATACACACACTCACATTTATCTCTAAAAACAGTTCTTACACTGAAGGAAGATTTTTCTGTATGTGAGAGAACATGTTCTGAGCACATGTGGTGAACAGATATTATGTATTTTTCTTCAGAGGATACCGCCACCCCAAAAGTCCCAGGACCCAGCATTGGTGCCAGCTGAGAGCCAAAGGTTCAGTGACCTGAAGTTTTTAGTTTTTGCATCACTTGTTCTTTTGCCCCTATTTGAGATTCAGAGATGATGAATTTGAAGTGGAGTTCTCTTCTTCCATTGGACGAGACAAAAGTTTCTGCAAGTTTATGTGTATTCCATATACCTGCAGGGAGTCCTGCCATTAGCAAGGAAAGTGGTGTGGGGTGGAGAGGAGAGTAAGGAAGACTTTGGGGGCCAGGACTGGGATCCCCCTGGGGCTCCAGAACCACTCACCTAAGTATGTAAATGCAAACACCCCCCAATGCATCAACTAGTCATCTTGGTACTGAAATGTTGAACAGGAAATGCCCCTCTTCAACCCACACCTTTTCGGGTGTAGACCTTGGCTTGTTCTTCCATCTTTGTTTGAATCATCCCATTAATCAGCCTTCGTGAAAGATCACTTAGTCATCTGTGAAAGCGTAAACTCTTCATTGTTAGGAACCACTGGTGTGGCACGCATCTTTTTCGACTCATGACCAAACTCAAACTCAAATGCTGATTTTCTCATGAAGTTTTGTTTCTGTGTGTGTGTGTGTGTTTTTTTTTTTTTTTTTTTTAATGTTTCTTCAACTAAATAGTCACAGGCTCTTTTCTGGTCTCTCCCACCCCACTAATCATGTTTTCTCAGTCTCTGTATTCCAACATGCCTCAGAAGAGTTATGGGCAGTGCTGGGCTGGGCTGTCTGGTGACCAGCTTATGAGTGACCTGCAACCCTGCAAAGTGGCTGGGGGAATTTTTGGAGCATGGGTGCTGATTTTGAGACCCTAGGACCTAGGAGGTCTATCACCTTATCACAATGCATCTCAACCTTTTTTTTTTTTTTCCCATTACTGCTACCCCAAGAAGAAAAATTTAATTTAGAAGACAAATATTATGGAATAAGATTTGATCTGGTACCTTTCGAAGGTGAAAAGCCATTGTGATAGCCAAGATTTTTTGATCCCTTAGATCTAAGTTTTGCCTTCTCAGAGATGATAATTGCCCCCATGAGAATAGATGCTTTCATATAAGGGGTCCACTACTCCATATGAGCATAAAACATTGAATTATATGTTTTACTCATGTATGATGTATGTTTTCAAGTATTTATATACCCATGGAGCCAGGATATCTTTAAGGTCTATGAGGACCGTCATTTTTACCCACTTTATTCGCTGTTATAATCTCCGTTTCTAGAACAGCACCTGGAACATAGTAGGGGCTTGCTTAATAACTATTTGTTGACAGTTGTGTGATCAGTCTAATACAAAATCAGTCTATGCATTACTGATCCCTGTACTTTTTAGTTATTGGGTGTTTTCTCAATCGACATTCTTAAAAGGAGATTAACTAATGTGTGTGTTTAGGGAAGGCAGCTGAGGTAGGTCTGCAGACTCTACAGACGTTCCCATGGAGTCTCTGCCCCTAGAACAAGTGTAGAAACACTGCTCTAATGAGTCCACATTGTGGTTGGAAATGGCAGCTACTAATTGGTTGATTATATTGTTCATTCGGCAGTTTTCATTGAACATGCCACAGGCCCTGCACTGTGCTAGGTGCTGGGGATACATCAAACCCTGCCTCCCTGGTGCTTATAGTCTAGTGGAGGAGACAGAAAAAACCCACCGGAGTGAACAGTTAACCATCTCTGTTTGGAAGATGACTGTGGACAAAGGAGGAAGAGAGCTGGAGAAGGGAGCAGGAGTGGGGGGTGCAGATATTGGGTCAGAATAAGACTCAGGAAGAGAGCATTTGTGCTACGCTTGAAGGAGGAGGTGAGAGAGTTGGTCAGTCATGTGGAGGCAACAGCATTCCAGGCGAAGGAATGCCTTTACCAGGAAGTGTAGAGTCCTCAAAGCTGGGTCGGCTCTGGAGTATTCTGGGAACAGGAAGGAGGCCAGTGTGATTGGAGCAGAAGGAGACAGGAAAGATGTGATCAGGGAGGTGAGGAAGGGAGGTCATGTGAGTCCCTGCGGCAACTAAAAGTTTGGCTTTTATTCTTTTGTTTTCTGTCTTTTCAAGCCCGTACCCCTGGCATATGGAAGTTCCCAGGCTAGGGGTTGAATCAGAGCTGTAGCCGCTGGCCCACCCTGCAGTTCATAGCAATTCGAGATTCTTAACCCACTGAGCGGGGCCAGGGATTGAACCCATGTCCTCCTGGATACTAGTCGGGTTCATTACCTCTGAGCCACAATGGGAACTCCTTGGCTTTTATTCTTAGGGAAATGGGGATTTGTGCAGGATTTTCAGAGACATATGACTTACATTGCAATTGATTTGCTGGTTTGAGGAGAGACCCAAAGAGGACCAAGGGTTGAGGCAAAAGAGCAGTTGAGAGTCTCCTGCCGTGAGGCAGGTGAGGAATCGAAAGAGATGGGAAGGTCAGACAGTGATGGTGAGGAATGGCCCATCTTGACTATTTCTTAAGGAGGAGCTGACAGGGTTTTCTTCGTGGGAAATGTTGAGTGTGAGAGAAAGAAGTGTCAAGAATGACTCTAGTGGGAGTTCCTGTTGTGGCGCAGTGGTTAACGAATCTGACTAGGAACCATGAGGTTGCAGGTTCGATCCCTAGTCTGGCTCAGTGGGTTAAGGATCTTGCGTTGCCGTGAGCTGTGGTGTAGGTCGCAGATGCAGATCGGATCCTGCGTTACTGTGGCTCTGGTGTAGGCCAGTGGCTACAGCTCCGATTCGACCCCTAGCCTGGGAACCTCCATATGTCGAGGAAGCAGCCCTAGAAAAGGCAAAAAAAAAAAAAAAAAAAAAAAAAAAAAAAAAAAAAAGAATGACTCTAGTTATTTTGGGCTGAAAAATTAGCAATTGAAATTAGCAACTTCTACAGTTTTCTGCAGAGAGGGGGTGAGCAGCTTTGGGATGTTTTCAGACAATATAAGCAGAGATGTCTGGACTTGATATCCCATCATGAGTCCTCAGCTAGAGATGATTGAATCACCCAGGGAGTGAGTAGAAAGCATTGTCAGATTCCTTTTTCTCTGTCTATACATCTGCTCTGTTGTTAGATTATGCCACTTTTTCTTAACATCTAGAAATTTTCAAACATCTGAAAAAAAAGTGGGGGAAATGATGTAATTTGCTCAGATACACTTGTTTTAAAGTGTTTTGAAGTTTTAAGGAAAACTGCACTCATAAATATTAATACCTTAATATATATCTCTGCTAGAGAAAAGACTTTTTAAAATATAGCCCCATACCCTATCTATATTTAACAGGAAAATAAAGGATACATTTTTAATATTAAATTCCTAGTTTTCCCAGCCTTCCCCTAAATGTCTATTTACAATTGGTTTATTCCAATCAGGATCCGAACAGTGCATTTAGTTGGTATGACTCTCCCATTATTTCCCCTGCCATTTATTTAGTGGAAAAACGGGATATATATATATATCCTGTAAAATAGTCTAGTTTGGAGTTGGCCAGTTGAATCTTTATAGTGGCATGTAGCATAATCTCTTCTCTTTCCTCATTGTCTGTTACCTGTTAATTAAACCATAAGGCTTGATAATATTCTTGCTCAATATTATTGGTAAGAAAATGATAAAATTATCAAATGATAGAATATCTATCAAAAAGATAGATCTTATCAGGAGGGGATAAGATCTGAAAATACCACACTTAGTGATAAGATTAATCAATAATTTTCCCTTGTGTTAACAATTTGTGTGTTGTTAAGTATCCTGTCAACCTTTCATCCTAATAGTTTTAATTACCACTAGTTGTCTAGATTCATCCTAGGTTGAAAGAAAGGTTATTTCATCAAAGTTAGGGAGAAAAAAAGAGACCCAAGGTTGAGCCTTAGGACATCAGACATTATGTCAGGAAGAGGAGGATCTGGCAGAGGGATGGAGACGGGGTTCTCCGCGAGGCATCTTGAAAGACAAATGAAGAACAAGTGATCACGTGACTCACATGCTGCTCTTAGGTCAAGTACACTGAGAATTGTTAACTGGTCATTGGAATCAGCACCTTGGAGGTCACTGGTGATCTTGTTGAGAGTAGTGTTATAGAGTGGTTGGGGTGAAGGCCTACTTGGAGTGAGTTCCAGAGAAATAGGAAGGAGAGGAATTGGCAACAGGAGAAAAGAGAGGGAGAGTAGGTGGATCATGGCAGGAGAGCAAGGTCGTTGGGCTACTTGACAGGCCCCCCTTGACGTTTTTGGGTCATGAAGGTGTGGTTGTGTGTTTCTCCGCTGCACGGGGTACTGGCAGAGAGTTGAATGTGCCCAGAGCAGCAGGTCTGTATGATGAATCCAGCGAGGGAGCCTGGATCCTAAGGAATGGAAACTATGTAAGTGAGGAGGGGAGTAGACATTGAGTAGGCAGGGGGTGGTGAAAGGGGGTCCTGGGCATGCTGCTTGTCCTTTAGAATTAGGGCCGAGAGCTTCTTCCATCTCCCAGGGTTCTGCTGCTTCATGGGAGACTCCGAAGTAGGATTCTTATGGATGTTTTGAAGTCTGCTCAGAAGTGTGATTGGAAGATCTGCGTGAAGCCTTGTACAGAATCCAGGGGCCCGTCAGGAGACTCCCATGGTAGAATTTCTGTGGTTGCTTGAAGTGGAATTGGATAACTTCAGCCCCATCTGTCTGTCCCATCCTGTGTTCAGGTAAGGACCCCCAGAGCCCCTTGAAATAGATTTTCTGCTCTGCTGTCCTCCTAATGCTTTGGTGTGGTCACAGCCTTCAGCACGTATACTCAGGTGTGACTTAGGGCTCCTAGATGATATAATTCTTTTTCAAATAGAATCTTTGACTATAGCAATCTAGCAAGGAATTAAATAGTGATTAGCTTTTCTTTCCCTTACAAACCAAAACCAAGGTGGAAGAAAAGAAAAGAAAAGGAGTTCCCATCATGGCTCCATGGATTCAGAACCCTATGTTGTCCCTGTGAGAACGCAGATTCAATCCCAGGCCTTGTTCAGTGGGTTAAGGATTGGGCATTGCCAAAAGCTGCAGCATAGTTCACAGATGCAGCTCAGATCTGGTGTTGCCATGGTTGTAGCATAAGGCCTGCAGCTGCAGCTCTGATTCCACCCCTTGCCAGGGAACTTCCATATGCTGGGGGTGCAGCCATAAAAAGAAAAGAAAAGAAACCGAAAATAAACAAAAGGAAAAGCAAAGAGTATTTTAATGCCAGAAACCCTGACATAGTCCACTCAATGTCTGAAACAAAGTGCTTAAAATTTCTTATAAATAAAAATTCTGCAGCACACATGCTCCAAAGCAGCTACTAATGTGAATTTATTTATTGGTTCACTAAAGCAAACCAATTAAGTTTTACCCAGGAGACTCTTCCAGTCTGTAAAGACTTGTTATTAGAAGCAAAGAACATAGTTTTCAATGACTATTGTAAATGAAGCCACATGATGATTTTTAGTTTCCTGCAAGAGAAGATGGACAGAGATCTTTTTCTACCTCTAAGCAGGAAAAAAAAAAAAATGAGCATAGAGAATTTCACTGTATAGCTGTATTACTGATGAACTCTGCCATCACAGTGATACCTGACTGGGGAAAACTACTGAATAGAGCTGGACAAATGGGTCTTAGATTTCAGCAGAGACTTTGGGCAAAGCTTTTACCTCCTGATGATATTTGTACATCAGTCCTTTCTGAGGTGGTCTGAAGCAGCTGTCTGGAGCTGGTTGCACACTGCTGAAGAGCTCCAACTCGTTGGTCAGACAGATCCTGGTTTAAAAGGTAGCTTTGCTACTAATTAGCTGGTTAATCTTGATTCCATTAATCTCTCGAAACTTCTGTCATCTCTGCTAGGATACACCTCAGGAGGTTAGAAGGGGTTGGAAGGATTAATTGAGATAATTAGTCTGGAAGGTCTGGTACCATAATACAGCTTGTGCTAGACAACAATCATCCCAAGAACCACACCTTAGAAACAAGTTTCCACTTGGCTTACATTTCCCAGCTGCAGTTATGTAGAGATTATGCACTTCTGCAGGTATTTCTTTTCTTTTCTTTTTTTGTCTTTTTAGGGCCGCACCTGTGGCATATGGAAGTTCCCAGGCTAGGGGTCGAATCAGAGCTGCAGCTGCCAGCCTACAGCATGGCCACAGCAATGCCAGATCCCAGCTGATTATGTGACCTACACCACAGCTCATGGCAACGCCGGATCCTTAACCCACTGAGCAAGGCCAGGGATCGAACCTGCATCCTCATGGATACCAGTCAGATGCATTTCTGCTGAGCCACGACGGGACTCCATGGTATGTGTTAACCCATCACCTACTGACTCACTAGGAGGAGGATAATTTAACTGTCCCTCATCCACACAAGTTTCTCTTTCTTCCTTTCCCCCAATATAATCATATCGCAAGTACTGATTAAATCAAGACCAGGATATGTAAATTTGCCCATCACTGAGCCACGCAGGGAATTGTGGGCCACAGTTTTCTTTTGGTACAACCTTTCATTTTCCTTGTGATGAATAACTGCTTCATGTTTTCCATTGCCCAATTTTTAAACTAATTTTTTCTAGATATTTCAACATTTATGTAGTGTGCCTAGTAGTAGTGTTTTGCACGTGCTCAAATGCAAGGTTACAACTTTCCCCTGGAGTTATACCTGACAGAATCTTCCATCTTTTGGTTCAAATTGAAATCTTTTATCATCCTCTCTTTTGGTTTATTTTTTTGCTCTTACCTTCTGGGGCAGATCCTTGAGGACTTTCCTAAGAAAGGGTGCATGTTAACTACATTATTTAAGTTCTTGCATGTCTGAAGGTATCTTTTTTTCCTCTTATTCCATCTAAATGATAATTGGTTAGGTATGGAATTTTCCTTTATTGTTAGTAAGGCATTTATGCATTGTTTTATAAAAATCCATATTACTAATGAGTAGTCTGATGCTAATCTAATTACCTAGTCCCTGTATGTGTCTTTTTTTTTATCACAGCCCTCTTTCTTTTTTAATTACTCAATGAGTTTTATTACATTTATAGTTGTACAAAAATCATCACAACCAAATGTTATAGCATTTCCATCCCAAACCCTCAGTGCATCCCCGCACCCTGCAACCTGTCTCATTTGGAAACCATAACTTTTTCAAAGCCTGTATCTTTCTCACCCAAGCATTTTTGGCTCTTTTATATTTAGTGTTCTGAAATTTCATGATTACGTGGTTTTTTTTTTCATTCTTTGTGCTGGACACACAACCTGATGGACCCTTTTGGGTTTGGGGAACTTTGAGGGGAGGGATTACTTTTAAAAATTTCTTCAACTTTATCTTCCAACTCTTCCAATAAATTTTAATAAGTTATGTTTGACCTATTTCTAATTTCTAGGAGATAGTCTTTGTCTTCTAAAGTTTTCTTTTAAAAAAGATTTAAGATCAGTAATATATCCATCTATTTTATATGGATATTATTTTGTTGTTATTGTGTCCTTTTAATCTCCCTAATAATATTAGTTATAGGTTTTTTGAGTTTAGTTTAAATTTAAACTTTTAAATTTAATTTTCTCATTTTTTATTGGCATATATTTGACATATGACATGGTGTAAACATAAGGTGTACAACATGTTGATATGATACACTTATACATTGTAATGATTGTTATATATGTTGTAATATGTTTCATAATAATTAGCACCTCTGTCATGTTACATAATTATAGATATTTTAAGAATACTTTTCTTCTGGTCCCTAAATTAAGTCTTTTCTCCCTCCCCTCCTTCCTTCTTTCCTTTCTCTCTCTTTTTTTTTTTTTTTTTTTTTTGCTCCTGATTTTGGAGGCTTATCACAAATATTTGATCATTCATTCCTTTTTAACCACAATGACCTAAAGATGCTCTGAGTGAAACTCATTGAGCTTAAATACAGGGCCTTCTCTGGGACTGATTCATTTCTCCAAATCTATAATCTTCCAATCTCCTTTTCAGGGAATGAAAGCCTAGGTGCCTATTGTATGGTGGTGAATGTGAGAATAGAGCGATCCTCTCATTCAGAAAGCAGAGGCATTAATTGGCTGTCTGTATTCCTTAGACCTCCCCCACTGCGCTTGGAATCCCTAAGTATGAAACTCCTTAATTATCTGTCTCTAGAAAATAAAACTTTGACAGGGTTTTAGTGGCTAGGAATAGAGAGTAAAAATGTGAAGCCTGATGGATAGAATGGTGCCTGTTAGTTTAACCAGTTATGAAGATTTTCCGTGAATTTCTCTGACGTGTTATCACTTCATAAAATTATTAACCACTTTATCCCTCTCAGCCATTGCCTTGATTCTCACTAAAATCCTTTTCTCTCCTCTACCCCTTGTGTTATCGCTAAAGGATGAAACTATTTTAGAAGCTAAATTTTAGACTCTTCCCCAATAAAGAAAATAAGTAATTTTCTTTTATAATCCCCTCCCCCTTTATTAAAGCTCCCTCCATCTCTCCATTGGAAATGCCTCTCTCTGGGGGAAGCTGCCTCCTCCTGCTTTCTGCTGGAAGAATTCTTTTATGACTGGACACATAGCAGAGCTGTTGGCCATAGGGTTTCTAAATCCTTCTGGTTTCTTTTCTCAAGTTTAAAAAATGCTACAAGTTTAAGGTACCATATTATACCTTACTGTATAAGGTATTACCACTAATAAGTACCACTCCCTGATAATATTTTTCAGAGTGAATTTTTAATTTTTAAATGTTCTTTTTCATACATGAATCTTTACCACAATGTAAAGAAACTTCCACGTTTGAAAAACAAATGTTAAAACTGTACTTTGAAATGAATGTTGTCCAACTCTGTTTGAGTAGCTATACAGCTGAGCCAATAATGCTGCTTTTATCAAAATAATGTAGAAAATATTCTAAAATTTCTCTTGGACCTGACTTGTAAGCCTCATACATCATTATGCTGCTGTTTTTATGATCCCTAAAATTGTCTAAGGGACCGAGTTAACTAGATTTTATTTTCATAACAATTGACTGATAAAATGTTGTTTTCACTTTTTGCTCTGCTTGTGTATTAAAAAAATGATTTTCATTAGCATTTAAAGTTTAAGCTATAGTTTTTATCATATTATTAGTAGCCAGTAACCCAAATGAGTTTAAGCAAATAGCATCTGTAGAGAATTTTGCCTGAATCAATGCAGGGAATCCTTTTGACTCAAGCATCTGTAGAATAACTCATTATGGTTGAGTGATATTTAGAATAACTCATGGTTATTTGGCTAAGTTTCTTTTTGAGGCATGTCTAGCTGATTTATCACTAAATCCGTTCCTGCTACCCTTCTCCCCCCAGCCAATTTGTATAATCTGAATATAAAATTTTAGGATAAGTACTTTTGTTCAAGACAAATTTTGAAGTCAACATATTGCCATTTTCTGTTCAGACAGGCCCCTGCATTTTCATCAATAAGTTTTGATCAAAGATATCAAAGCTCTGGCTCTTGAGAGATCTGCTAGATAGTTTTTTTTGTTTGTTTGTTTGTTTTTTGCTTTTTATAGGGCTGTACTCATGGCATGTAGAAATTCCCAGGCTAGGGGTCGAATCACAGCTGCTTCGGCTGCTGGCCTACACCACAGCAATGCGAGATCCAAGCTGTGACTGTGACCTACGCTGTAGCTGTGACCTACATCACAACTCACCTATGCTGCAGCTGTGACCTACACCACAACTCACAGCAACAATGCCGGATCCTTAGCAATCTGAGCAAGGCCAGGGATCAAACCCACATCTTCATGGATACTAGTCAGTTTGGTAACCTGCTGAGCTACAACAGGAACTCCTGCCTTCTGGATAGTCTTATCTCTTGATTAACCTCATTAGTAGAAGAGAGAGGTATTGTTTGCCTTGATGCAGACAGGATCCTTAAATCATTTATGGTCCTTATGGAAAGCAATAGGAAATGAATTCGACACATTCTCTTGCGACTTCTAACACATTGGATCACTGGGTGTCAGTTTAGGCTAGCTGTTTTAGGTGGTAGGGCAAAAAATGTGTAAATAAATCTACAAAGAAGAAAATTCGAGATACAGTTAGGTTTTTTCCTTATATTAAACAGAATAGCTCATTACTTATGAAACCGTTCAGGCCCTTGATAATGGGCAATCAGTGCTATCCATCTAGAGGTAAATGTTCTGCTAATCGCTATGTTACTGTTAACCTAATAATTAAACCATATATTGTTATAAGGCTTTTTATACTAATGTGGAGTAGTAGGTCGGATTCTCTATTTTTTAAAAAATATGCAGTAGATACAGGCTTGGTGAGAAAGTTTATAAATTAAGAAGTAAAAGCAGTGTTGTCTTACGTTTCTAAAACCACTCCTCACTAGGTTAGTGTTGTTGAATTGTGTTACCAGTTTCTCTCCAGATATTTTCTAGGCATTTCCACACACGTACACACCTAATTTATTTTTAGACAGTTGGAATCACATATCATCTGATCTGCAACTTGCCATTTGTCACTTAACATACTGTGACTGTCTTTCTCAGCCATGCCATATATCTCTAATTTTTTTCGAAAGTGCTATAGTTTTTAAACACTTTTATTCCTTTATATACATATGTGTGTATAAATTGATTGCTTACATCTTTGTTTATTTCTTACACTTTCCAATTTTTTTGCTATATTATTGCTTTAAGGTTGTCAAGATTTATAATTAGCACTCTGAAATTATAAAATGTATTCATGTTTTATATAAAAGTTGACTTTACAAATTATATTCAGAACATTATTGTGAAAAGTATTTGTTACTCTGTAATTGCACAATTAACCTCAAAGAAGAATTTCCTAAGCAGAGAGGTCACTGATTTTGGGTCAGTCTTTCTTGTATCCCTTTTCTTTTGACTGGAGGATATCCTTGAGTAATTTTTCAGAATAGGTAGGAGGGTTATAAACTTTCTGACCTTTCATACATCCAAAGGGCTTGCCGTCCATCATGTTTGCTAATAGTTTAATTGAATATCAAATTCTAAGTTCAAATTCTTTTCCCCTTAGAATTCTGAAGATCCTGCCCAACTGTGTTTTAGAATCTGTTACTGCTAGTGAGAAACTCTGGTGTCAGCGTGAGTCATTTCTTTGAGATGACCTGGATTTTTCTTCTAGAAAACGATTATTTATCCCCTGAATGATGAAACTTCTCTATGATGTCTCTAGGTATGAGTATTCTTTTGTTTAATTCTGTAGGTCTTCAGTATGACTTCTGATTAAAGTCTCATGGTTCTGCAGCTTGGCAAAATTTTCTTCTCTCCTTACTGAAGACCTTTTTGAAAGATACTGGATTCTCTATCTTCCATGTCTTTGAGATTATTGCATATTTTTATATCTTTGTTTTCTTTTTTACTCTACACTGAGAATACACTTTCACTTTAGGATACCACCTATTGGATCTTTGGTCATGTCATTTTATTGGTAAATCTTTGACTTTTTTATTTAAGTATAGTTGATTTATAATGTTGTGCCAATATCTGCTGTACAGCAAAGTGACCCAGTCATTATATATATTCCTTTTCTAATAGTATCTTCTGTCATGGTCTATCCCAGGAGATTGGATATAGTTCCCTATGCTATACAGTAGGACCTCATTGCTTATCCGTTCTACATCTTTGAATTTTTAATTTCAATTTTGATTACCATATTTTTAATTTCTAAGAATTTGTTGTTTGTGTTCTAGTTTTTCCTGAAAGCTTATGTTTTTTAAAAAAATCCCATAATATGTAGAAAGAACTTATTTGTAACCAATGAGAAGTACACTCTGAGTGCAGAACATAATGGGGCAAACATTTTGTTACTGTTCAAGTCGCCCAGAAATTGTCATCTCCCTCAACATCCTTTTCTCACTTTTTCATCACCCCTCACCACTACTGCTAAGTTCCACTTTCATTTTGCTATCACTCTTTGTCCTGGGACCAGCAGATCTCTAATCCATGTTGTCATTGCTTGAATCTGCATTGTCAGTACTGCTTTGAATTCCCTTATTTAGAGTGAAGTGAGAAAAGCTACGGCTGTTTAAGACGGATGCATTCCACCCCACTACACTTCTTTTTCATTGCAGTCGTCTTCTGTTTTATGGATGAAATAACCTGTTGTAGATCTCTCTGAGGATGGAGAAGAGAATTTTTGAAGTACTCTTTTATTCTCAGAATGATATCTATTTTATTTCTTTGATGGCTTATTAATTGTGTTTGTTTATCTTATGTTCTCTCTTTCTTGCTCTTGGTTTTTGTTTTTTTTTTTTTAATATCTGGTGGTCCATGGTGGTCTGTTTGTTGTGTTCACATTTATTAGTTAGAGTCAAGGTTGGAACAGGCAGCTGGTCAGTGATTTCACTGCAGTCGTGGGAATCTGTTCCCACCCCATATTTCTCCCCACACTGGGCAAGCTGATCTGGTTTTGGGTCAGTGGATGGAGCATTTCCTTTTACAGGCATACCTCCAGGCTGATGGATGGGAGCAGGCAAGGAGACAGGCTTGAACAATGTCAAGTTGGACAAGACTTCCTCTGTGCCTGCGTGGTCCTGGGCAGAACTGCCTTCTTGATTTATTTTTTTCTTCTTTCTGTCTACAGTTGAGATCTAGAATTTCTTAGTGTCTCTCTGGCATCAAAACCCTTGGCAAGAATCATCTTCATACAGATCACCCACATTTTCAGCAGAGCTCAGGCTTTGGGTAGAGGCTTAAAGGCTCAAGCTTATTGGGCAAGAGTGGGGAAGGTCATGGCTTTCCAAGCTGTTCTGAATGCAGTTCTTTAATGAACTACCCTGATAGTCACTCCAAGATGCTTTGCATTTGTGAACTTCCAGCTTCTAGGAAGAAGCCAGTTACCTCTGCTCTAATTTCTGTGCCAGTTCATCCCATCTGCTTCCTATACCTTGGAGAGAGGGGAGACACATGGGTGTGCTCCCTCCTTTTCCCTGAACCAGAAGCCCCTCTGATTTATTTTACATAGGATTTTATATTTTTATAGAGTCAGGAACTTGATTATTGTAAATTATTAGTGTTTGGGTCCAGAGTCAAACCATTATGCGCCTCTAATGAAAAAATCCGCTCGTATTTTCACATGGAAAGAAGGAGAAGACTAAAGCAAAATTCTGTATTCCAGGAGGTTTTGAAATGTTTGTCTGAATGAGCAATTCAGATATACAGCAGGTGTGATTCCTTGCAAAGAAGTGTGTCCTTCTGGGAGTGTGCACATATAGGCACATGTACACACACACACACACACACACACACACACTACCATTTCTTCACATCTCCTCTCCCTTAACTATTCCAGCAGACACAGGCACAGTGGAGAGTAGTGGTAATAATTTCACTCTTTGCAGTGCCCATGGCTGCAACAGGACTCTGTACAGGAGCCAGCCGTGTCAACAACAGGAGTGAAATATTGAGTCATCAGGAAATGGGACTTTCCCTCCCAGTTACCTCCCAGTTATCTCCTCTCACAGCTGACAACTCCCCCTAAGCAGCAGTGGGGGCAGCTTTGGTTGGCTTGCTTAGCCTCTGTCCACTGTGACCAACAAACACCTTGGATATTTGATTTCAGGATGCTGAACTCATGAAGCTAAAGGAAATTCCTGGTCTCCCCCCACCCTCCCCAGTCCTGTGCGTCTTTGTGGGTAACACTTCCCCTCTCCACCTGACTTTTCTTTTGAAATGCAGCCTAAGTTCCCCTAATTTTAAATTAATTCATTCATTATCACCTCTGTGGGTCCCCTCCTTTCTAGTGACATCGCTATGGTGCAGTCCCCAAGGTCTCAGGCCTTCTAGTCTCTCCTCACCTTCTTCCTTCAAGTTGCTTCTCCTTCCCCTTGTTTCTACCTTTGCCTACAGAGAGGCCCTTCCACTGCATGGCTCTCATGAGGACCAGCTTACACACTTTGCAAAGGTAGTATCCCTGTTTGGTTCCCTCTCTGTACTCAACATGCTCACCACGGTGCTCAGCATTCAGTAACCAAGGTTAATGAAGACCAGTGATACACAGCCAGCGAAGACAGAGGTTAAAGGAGGCTTGCATTCTTCCATTGCCACTCCTTCCCTATGCTTTCTTCACCACCAACCCCAGCATCTCTCAGTCTACCTGTCACTACTTGCACAGCCAAGGATGCCCACATGTAAGAAGCCCTCTCACGAGCATAAGTATATTTTCTAGAAACAGAAAAATTTGTAGGGAAGCAAATCCCACCAGGGCTTCTTCTTTCTGGGCTTCCTGAAGATCAGCAAGTCCCAGTCTTGGTACACACAGGAAGTTGGCCTCTTTCTCTCCTGCTCTAGAAAGCAGATCCAAGATAAGGAAAGCAGTGTTACTATAGGGAGTGCCATGGAGCTCCTAGAATTTATGTTTTCAAGGGAATCATTCATAGTTTATTCTTCATAACAGATTACATGGGGAAACGCTGAACAGCTGACCAGGAAACCTTGCACTTGAAGAAATAAAACATCTGCACTTAGCGTGGCAATCAGCCGTGTGCATTGGCTCACCGACATTCTGTTCTGCCCAACAGGAAGTCTCCTGCCCTATTGGACTCACCCCATTTCCCTGTTTCTGTCTCTTTTCCACACCATTCTCCCCTCCAAGAGTGTCCTTCTCTGGTTATCAGATCCTCTAAAACAAGCTGAAGATGCAACCTTTTCTATGGGGTAAGGAATTACCCCATCCCAGTAAAAATCTTTGGTTTCATCTAGCTGTTTGATAACATTTTTATTATAATACAGTTTAACCTATATCAGATTTTTTGGGGGGTGGATATGCTTTATTTCCTCCAGACTCAGTGTATTGCATTCATTTTTGTACTTGACATAGTGCCTAGCCTAGCACCTTGTACACCATAGACGATCAATAGATTTTGTTGAATGGATTTACATTACATTGGCATAATTTGTCTTGGCTAGTAGAGGTTCTAATCTGAGGGAAAATGCCAACAGCTAATTTTTAAATGTGGCTCATAGTCTTCATGGAAGAACAGATAGTAAGGACAACAGTAAGATTATCTCATTTAATCCTTATGACAACTCAGTGAAGGAGGTATTTATTTTCATTTTACTGGAAAGAAAACAGGCTTAGAGAAGTTGAATAACCTGCCAAGAATACACAGCTGGTAGAAAAGAGTAGAGCCGTGGTGTTCTGTCTGTGTTTGCATATGTGCTGGTTTATTATTGTCTGCATTGTGAACAATCTAAAGAATATAGCTGGATTTTCAGTCTACTCCCATTTTGATAACTTGGCTCATCATCCTGCAGGGTCAACAAGGGAGGTTCCAGGGATTTCCCTGAGTGGTTCCCCACACTAAGTGTTTGGGATGCTCAAAGCTCTTAATTGTGCTGTCAAGATTGTCGTGTCCTGAGCGCCCACTAGGCTACCAGCACCAGCCTGGCCCCTTTCCCTTCACTGGGTTAGAAGTTAGAAGTAGGAGCTGAGAAAGTCATTGTGTAAGTTACCATCATTTTCCAAATGCTTTTGGAAACAAGCACAAATTCATCTGAGGACCAATGAGTGCATCTTGTTGGTAGAAAGTAGAGCTTTGTATGCTGTAAACACTTAGTGAATGTTTCCAGAGCAGAGACAGGACTGGGAAAACACAGCTCCCTGGCTTTCTTGATTCATAGATGGTTTATAGACACTTCCTGTTTCTGTGATTCCCTCATGTCACACCTAGCAGGGCATGTTTTTTGTTTTGGCCACATTTGCGGCACGCAGAAGTTCCCAGGCCAAGGCAGCAGTGACCTGAGCCACAGCAGGGACAACACTGGATCCTTAACCCACTGAGCCACCAGGAACCCCAGAGTCATTTAATTGTTTTGTTTTAATTTTCATCATTGATTTAAAGCAGAGGTTGGTGAACTTTGCTATAAAGGGCCAAATCATCAATATTTTCAGCTTTGCAGGCTATTTAGTATCTGTCACACTCACTCAACTCTGCTGTAGATGAGAAAGCAGCCACAGACAATCTGTGAATGAGGGGCATGGCTGTGGTTAGATACAGCTTTACTAAAAAAAAAAAAAAAATGAGGGAATCAGCCAGGGCTGTAGCTTTCTGATGCCTGATTTGAAGTGAAGACAAAATGTGCAATGCTTATTAGAAGCTGTCATGTTTGATTCTGTATTTTCTATTTTTTCCTAAAATTTACTGGGCAGGAAATGACTAAATTGATGACACAACCATCTAATTTAATCATTGAGATAATAGCAGCTCACACTTATTGAGTATTTGCTATGTGTCAGGCACTTTGCTAAGCACTTTACATGCTTTATATTATTTATAAGAACAAGTACTATTATTATCTTCATTTACAGCTGAAAAAACTGAGTCACAAGGTCACATATCGTCAGAGGTCACATATCGCCAATATATTGATACAGGTGTTCTGATTATGGGATTCATGAACACCTGTATAGATACTAATGCTACTAAACAGAGAGGGGAAAGATGGGACTTACAATCAGAAATCTCGTTCAGGTTCCTGCTCTGTTCCTGGGCAAATTATATTAATACTGAGCCTAAGTTTTCCCACCACTATAAGGAAAATAATAATAGAACTTGTTCTTCCAACCTTAGATACTGCTGTGCGGATAAAAGATTATGTAAATGTGCTTTACAGACTGTGGACAGTGTACAGTTGTTAGTAATTAGTCTGTCATTTGGATAATCTTAGTCTTTAAGTTGAAGTATAGTTGATTCACAATATTGTGTTCGTTTCAGATGTGCAGCAAAGTGATTCAACATATACACCTGTATTCTTTTTTCCATTCTTTTCAATTATCATTTATTATAAGGTGTTGAATACAGTTCCCTTGGCTGTGCAGTTTATCTCTTTTATATATAGTAGTGTGTATCTGTTAATCTCATACTCCCAATTTATCTCTCCCCCACCTCCAGAGAAAGACATTCATCATTGATTTAAAGCAGAGGTTGGTGAACCTTTGCTATAAAGGGCCAGATCGTCCTTTGGAATCTAAAAAGTAGTACAGATGAACTTATTTACAAAACAGAAACAGACTCACAGACATTGAAAACAATTTTAGTTTTTTTTTTTAAGTGCAGTGAAAAGTAAAAAATTTTAGGAAAAGTCTCGAAATTCTTGAACGTGTAAGAGAGTTATTAGGGTGTCGACACTTAAAGTCACCTTCACTATTTTCCTCCTTGATCTCTCTCAGCCCTAGAGCCCTCGCCCTTTCCAGTTTTTTTTTTTTTTTTGGTCTTTTGTCTTTTTAGGGTCGCACCCGAGGCGTATGGAGGTCCCCAAATTAGGGGTCTAATTGGAGCTACAGTGGCTAACCTACACCACAGCCACAGCAATGCTGGATCCAAGACGCATCTGTGACCTACACCACAGCTCATGGCACTGCTGGTTCCTTAACCCACTGAGCGAGGCTAGGGATCAAACCCACAACCTCATGGTTCCTAGTCCGATTTGTTTCCGCTGTGCCATGACAGGAACTCCCTTTTCTAGGTGTTTGTTGTGATGCATCGAGGCCCCTCTCTGCTATAAAGGAAAATTGTACAATTCATTCTTTTGCTCCTTTGCTCTACTGAGGAAGATTAAACTTTTTTTTGAAAGGGCTTTTCCTGGATTTCTTAGGCTGGCTGGACATAGAATGGGTCGAGGTGAGTCTGGGATGCAAAGAAAGAGGGTCAAAGGGCACCTGAAATATAGTTATGCTTTTATAGAGTTCAAATGTGTGATTCTCATGTAACCACATCTTGTGCAAGGCTGACTTGGCTGCCCGAGTTCTGAGGCACCTTCTCTCAATCCCTTCCATCCCTTCCCCACAACCTCTGGCCAGATGTTAGCTTACTCACAGCGATGGAATGGTACTCATCTCCTCATCTGAAAAAAGAGCCCAAAGTAAAAGAATTGAGACAACCTTAAATCCTCCTCCTTTTTCCACCCAAGAAGTCCTTTATAGTGCCGGGCTTAGTCAATTCCCCCTTTAATTTTTCCTCAGCTCTCTTTAATGAACTCTTCGGATAATACATATCTATATTAATGGAGTCTGCTAGTCAAGAGCCTCCAGATAAATGAACCAATAAGATCTCTGAGTCTTTGCATCCGTGCTGTCTACCATCTGTCTACCTCTCTATAAAACAATACTTATTTTTAAAGAGTTGGCTCCTGGGAGTGTGGGGGCAGGCAACCCCAACATCTGTAGTGCAGACCAGCATACTGGAAGCTCAGAGAGGGCTGCAGTCTTGAGGAAGAATGCCTTCTAAGGGAAACCTCAGCCTTTGCTCTTAAGTCCTTTAGCAGAGCACACAAAGTCCATGCACACTACGGAGGATAATCTGCCTTACTTAGTTTCCTGATGGCGAATGTTAATCATATCTAAAAAAAATACATTCACTGTCACATCTAGACTGGAGTTTGACCAAACAACTGGGCACCAGAGTCTCACCAAGCTGATGCGTAAAGTTAGCCATCACACTTGATATCAAAAACCTGTCATTATAGCCTACCTGCAAACCAGAAGTAGAGAGAAATACGAGTCCTTCTGAACAGTGTCCTGTGGAATGCTGAGATCAAGGAGCCTCTTCTTAAGCCAGAAGGCAGCACGAGATGTTTGCAGTGTACTTGCCTTTACAGTTGCCCCAACTGGTAATTTCTTCCAGAGTTTGGCCTCAGGCGTGTAATATCCCACTGACTAATTTCAGAGAACTTTCATCAAAAATGGGGATGATAATGTGTATATTACTTTTTACCAGCCCAAGAATTGTAAAGGGTTCATTCCTTTTTCCTCTTTTAAAGAGTTAGATGTTTAATGCTCAAAAAAATAAGCTTCATTTATTTTTAAAAACGGGGAAAAGAGGAGAGTCTACAGAAGTGTGACTGCCTATTATTTGATAGTGTCATAACTTTGTTTTCATCTAAGGCTCAGAGATTCTGTTCTGCTTATGTAAGATTTTTATGAGTTCAATTACTGCCTATATTAGTTGAAAAATAAAAGAATAAGTCCACCAACCAGTTACATTTTTGGAGACGATGGGAGTTTAACACAACACTAAGCCAACTCTTTAATGTAGTTTTCACAGTGACTTGGTTTAATCGATTGCTAATTTTGGTATCATACCTATAGAACCTTATTTTCCTCTTATCTGAATTCTCACTTTTAATGACTCTAAAGTTGGAAAATCATGCTCTGATGGAGTTCACCTATGTGCTTAAAAAATGAAAGCAGACAATGCTAACAAATGCTTTTATAGTTTTCTCAGAATAATAAACTGGAAACAGTACATCCAACAGGAATTTATCCATTCTTAGGTTTTTTTCCCCAGCATTTATAGTGTGTCCATCTATAACATAATATAACCTTCCAAAATTCTGATAAATCAGGTCTTAGGTGCAAATTTATTTTTTGTAGCATTCTAACACTACATCAATTTAAAAGATTCTTTTTTTTTTTTTTTTTCCTAGGGTCGCACCCTTGGCATATGGAGGTTCCCAGGCTAGGGGTCTAATTGGAGCTGTAGCTGCCGGCCTACACCAAAGCCACAACAACGCGGGATCCTTAAGCCACTGAGCAAGGTCAGTAATCGATCCCACCACCTCATGGTTCCTAGTTGGATTCGTTAACCACTGCGCCACGACGGGAACTCCCACTAGAGTCATTCTTGACACAAAATTTGTTCAAATAGAATTTACATGGATTTTTTAATGTCTGGTAATGGTTGTAGTGAAGCCGTTCGTATGGTCATGTTAGGTACTAACAACTTTTTTGTTAAATATCAACTTTTTTTTTTTTTTCTTTTTAGGGCCACACCCATGGCATATGGCGAGGGGTTGAATCAGAGCTGTAGCCATTGACCTAAGGCACAGCCACAGCAACACTGGATCTGAGCCGCATCTGTGACCTACAAGGCAGCTTGCTGGGCAACTCTGGATCCTTAACGCACTGAGCGAGGTCAGGGATCGAACCTGCATCCTTCATGGATACTAGTCAGATTTATTTCCCCTCAGCCATGATGGTAACTCCTGGTAAATATCAACATGTTAGATCTCTCTTCTAAAAATTTCAATAGGAGTTCCCATTGTGGTTCAGCGAGTTAAGGCCCTAACATAGTCTGAGTCAGGATGTGGGTTCAATCCCTGGCCTCACTCAGTGGGTTAAGGATCTGGCATGGCAGCAAGCTGCAGCATACGTCACAGATGTGGCTTGGATCCATTGTTGCTGTGGCTTTGAAACAGGTCTCAGCTGTAGCTCTGATTCGGCTCCTCACCTGGGAACTTCCATATACCATAGGTGTGGCCATAAAAATAAAATAAGATAAAAATTTCAATAAAGTCTGGAGTTCCTGTTGTGGTGCAGTGGTTAACAAATCTGACTAGGAACCATGAGGTTGTGGGTTCTATCCATGTCATTGCTCAGTGGGTTGAGTATCCGGCGTTGCCGTGAGCTATAGTGTAGGTTGCAGACACAGCTCGGATTCCGTGTTGCTGTGGCTGTGGCCGGTGGCTACAGCTCTGATTAGACCCCTAGCCTGGGAACCTCCATATGCTGCAGGAGCAGGCCTAGAAAAGGCAAAAAGACCCCCCCAAAAAAATTTCAATAAAGTCTGTCCTAAAAATATATGATGGGGCAATATTTCTTAGTAAAAGCAATGCAGTATGCTACATCATTTTGTATACAATTCAAGCTTTTACTAAGCATTCAAAATGTGTGCCCTTTCTGAGATAAGTAAACAATTTAGTTGCAGTGTGAGTAAGCACAAGAACTAGAAATTGACGTGATCAAATACAGTATCTTTGATGTATAAAACTAGGTTTTCACTTTTAATTTTTACATTCTACATTGTTTGAATGTATATTTATAGAGACATAATAACTCTAAAATAATCTTTCCAACAGTAATAGCTAAAGGTTTGTCTTTTTACGTGTACAGTTGAATAAAGAAAAAAGGCAGTCGTTTCAGATATAAAATTATGAAACTGTTCCAAATGATTTTTCTGTGAATGAGAATTTCTCCCTTTTATATGACTTCAGAGGGTTATAAAACTTTCCCTTCTTTTTTTCCCAGCTTTATTGATATGTAATTGACAGATACCATTATATAAGTTAAAAGTGTATAATGTGATGATTAGATACATGTATGTATTGTGAAATAATTACAATAAGGTTAATTTACACTTCATCACCTTACATAATTATGTTTTTTTGTGTGGTGAGCACACTTAAGATCTAGCATCTTAGCAACTTTCAAGTAAATAATACGGTGCCGATGACGATAGGCACCATGTTGTACATTTGATTCTCCAAAACTTACGGAGCTTATAACTGGAAGTCTGTGCCTTTTGACCAATATTTCTTCATCTACCCCACTCGTCACCCCGTATACATCATTCTTTTCTCTGTTTCTACGAGTTCAACTTCTTCAGTTTCCTCATACCGCGTTTGTTTTCTCTGTCTTATTTCACTAAACATTTTGCCTTCAAAATCCATCCATTTTGTTGAAATGTCAGGATTTTCTTCTAGGAGTCCAATTTTTTTTTTTTTTTTTGCATATGACTATCTAATTCTTCCAGAGTCATTAATTGAAGAAATGGTCTTTTATTTTTCTCCATGGACTATTCTTGGCTCCATTGTCAATATTAGTTGACGTATGTGCCTGGATTTATTTCTGAGTTCTCAATTCTATTCCTATGGCCTATGTTCTGATTTCATGCCAGTATCATGCTGGTTTTTTTGTTTGTTTGTTTTTGTTTTTGTTTTATTTTATTTTCCCACTGTATAGCAAGGGGATCAAGTTATCCTTACATGTATACATTACATTTTTTTCCCCACCCTTTGTTCTGTTGCAACAGGAGTATCTAGACATAGTTCTCAATGCTACTCAGCAGGATCTCCTTGTAAATCTATTCTAAGTTGTGTCAATAAGCCCAAGCTTCTGATCCCTCCCACTCCCTCCCTTTCCTATCAGGCAGCCACAAGTCTGTTTTCCAAGTCCATGATTTTCTTTTCTGTGGAGATGTTCATTTGTGCTGGTTTTGATTACTATATATTTGTAACATAGTTTGAAATCACAAAGTGTGATGGCTCCGGTTTTGCTCTCATACCTGGGGATTGCTTGTGCTGTTTGGGGTCTTTTGTGGTTCCATGTGAATTTTAGGATTATTTTTTCTATTTCTGCAAAAAAATGCTATTGGACTATTGATAGGAATTACACTGACTCTATAGATGGTTTTAGGTACCGTGGACATTTTAACAATATTAATTCTAATTCATAAGCATAGAGTATCTTTTCATTTATTTGTATCTTTTTTCAATTTATTTCATCAGTGTCTTAGAGTTTTCAGTGTAGTTTTCATCTCCCTGAATGAATTACTACAAATATTTTATTGTTTTTTGATGGAATTGTAAATGAGTTTGTTATTATTTATTTTTCAGATAGTTTTTTGTTAATGTATAGAAACACAACTGATTTTTTTTTGTATTGATCTTGTATCCTGCAACTTTACTGAATTTGTTTATTACTTCCAACAGTTTTTGGAAGAGCCTTTAGGATTTTATACATATTTGATCATGTTATCTGCAAATAGAAACGATTTTACTTCTTCCTTCTGATTTGAGTATCTTTCATTTCATTCTTTTCACTTTTGTTTTCTTTTCTTATTTTCCTGCCTGATTGCTCTGGCCAGCATGATGTTGAATAGGAGTGGTGAGAGTGTGTGTCCTTGTCCTGTTTCTGATGTTAGAGGAAAACCTTTCACCATTGAGTATGATGTTAGCTGTGTAGGCTTGTCATATATGACCTTTATTATATTGAGGTATGTCCCTTCCATACCAAATTTGTTGATAGCTTTTATGATGAAAAGTTGTTGAATTTTGCCAAATGATTTTCCTGCATCTATTGAGATGATCATAATATTTTTATCTTCTGTCCTATTAATGTGGTATGTCATATGCTGATTTGGATCTCATGAACCATCCTTAAATCCCAGGGATTAACCCTACTTAGTCATGGTGTGTGATCCTTTTAATGTGCTGTTGAATTCAGCTTGCCAGTATTTTGTTGAAATATTTTGCATTTATATTCAGCAGGGATATTGGCCTATAGTTTTCTTTTCTTATAGTATCCTTGTCCAGCTTTGGTATGAGAATAATGCTGGATTTATAAAACAAGTTTGGGGGTATTCCTTCCTCTTCTTCTCTCTCTTCAATTTTTTGGGAAGAGTTTAAAAAGGATTAATATTAATTTATCTTTAAATGTTTGGTAGAATTCACCAGTGAAATCATCTGGTTTGTTGGGAGGTTTTTGATTATAGTTTCAATCTTCTTGCTCATTATGATACTTATGGAGTCTTTTTGGTTTTATAGATCTTGCTTATCTGGAAAGTATAGTATCTCATGAGAATAGTGTTTTTGGTGATATTTCATTATATCCTAATTTGGATTAATTGAGAATATCATAAGAGTAATAACTCTCTCAAATTTAGTTTTTATTTCCTATTCAGACAAACACAGTATAGAGATAATAAAATTCAAAATGTGAAATTTTAGTCATGGATAGAAATTAAATTACTGTTTTTAGCCATTCTCACCTAGTGTTTTCCATAGTTTATCTTTTTTGCACTGCTTCCGTCTGTACTTGGGTAGTCCTTTAACAGTATCAATTTTGAATAATTTTTCCCTTTTAGCACTCGCTGAAACTCTAAAATTTTTCTATGTATCTGTGTATCAAATAGACATAACTATATACATATATAGTTAAAATTAAATCTCTCACTGAAAATAATAATTTTAAATTCAGAGTTTTTTGAAGTCTTTAAAACTTTATTTAGAGACTTCTTTCACTGGTAGTACAAGGACTAGATATCCTAGATTGCCCATTGAAAAAAAAACTATAAATGCTGGATTACATGTTAAATTCTATCTTTAAAAATGCATTACTGGAGTTCCCGTCGTGGCTCAGTGGTTAACGAATCTGACTAGGAACCATGAGGTTGCAGGTTTGATCCCTAGCCTTGCTCAGTGGGTTAAGGATCTGGCATTGCCATGAGCTGTGGTGTAGGTTGCAGACGCATCTTGGATCCCACATTGCTGTGGCTCTGGTGTAGGCCGGCGGCTACAGCTCTGATTAGACCCCTAGCCTGGGAACCTCCATATGCTGCGAGAGCGGCCCAAGAAATTGCAAAAAGACCAAAAAAAAAAAAAAAAAAAAAAAAAGCATTACTGAGCTTGATGGAAAGTTTGACATTGTAAAGAACAAAAGCAAATGAAAGCAGGCATCTTGGAATGTTAGAGAGCCTGACAGCATTTATGAAAGGTGTTGTGTTCCCATTTTTACCTGCACATAGTCCAACAGAAGATTCCCACATAAATCTGGGGCTCCAAAAACTACACACTTGATGTTAGGATGAATGAGAAAACAATTCTCTCTGTGGAAAGAACAATAACAAAGGTGCCTGATACAAACTCGGTTCTGGATAGAGGAAAGGAAAATATCTTCCTTGTGAAATGATAACCACAAGCTGGCCCTCATGTGAGCTTTCAGCTAGGACTGCAGTCCAAAGGAACCACAGCCAGACTTTGTTTTAATGTAGACCCAGGTTGATAGTGACCACAGGGCACTGGGAAAAGGCAACACAAATCCTCCTGGGGGAATGGAGTTTCCAGTTGGGCCACAAAGAGTTCCCACTAAAATGTTGCAAAGGCTATGCACCCCCAGTAAGAAACAACCAAAGACCCGCCACTTCCAAAACAAACAAAACAAACACTATGAGTAAGCCAGCAGGGGGAAAAAAGATGATGGAATCAGATTCAGAGACCTCAGATATTGGAGATTTAGACACTTAATACAAAAGGTGGATGTTAAATATGTTTAAGAAGTAAAAAGGGGGTTGAACATGTTAGCAAGTAGTAAGAAGATATGAAAAACGACGACTCATTTTAAAACAGAAGAAAATAGATCTTCTGGAAATAAAATGTATAATAAATATAATGAAATCATTAGGTGGGTTAAGTGGTAGAATGGATAAAGCAGACATCTAGTGAACTAAAAAATACATTCAGACAGTTTATCAGGAATGAAGTGTAAGGAGATAAATAGATGGCAAGTATGAACTTCAATTTAAGAGACATGGAGAACAGAATGTGAAGGTGTAATACATTCTAACCAGAGTTAAAGAGGAAATAGTGAAGGGAATGAAAAAATACAGCATTCAAGAAATATGATGACTGAGAATCACCCAGAAATGTTGTAAGACACCCATCCGCAGATTCAGAAACCTCGAGTGTGCAAGCAGAAAAAACAAAAAGAACTCCATGCCAAAATCTATCCTAGTGCTTGGTAGAGCATCAAAGATGAAGAGCTTATCTTTTTTTTTTTTTTTTTTTCCCCACTGTACAGCAAGGGGGTCAGGTTATCCTTACATGTATACATGTGTGTCCCTCCCGAAGCTGCGCGCTCAGTTGAAGAGGACGACCATCCCCGGTAGAGGAGGACTGTTCTTCGGTCAAGGGTACAGAGTAGCTGCGCTCCCCTGCTAGAACCTCCAAACAAGCTCTCAAGAGCTTATCCTAAATGCAGCCAGAGGGAAAAGAGAGATCACCTTCAGAGGAAGCGGCAAGTAGATGACTGATTTATCAACAGTAACCGTGAAAATGAGAAACTAGTAGGATAATATTTTAAGTAGCCTCCAAGAATATAATTTTCAACATAGATCAGTGTGCATAGTAAAATAATCTTTCAAGAATAAAAGTTATATAATGGCGTTATCAGATAAAGAGAGTTGCCTACCCAAAAACAATCATTAAAAGAAATTGTGGAGGATGTATTTTAGGCCTAAGAAGTAAGTAAAATTCTAGAAAAAAATGTTTGATATGCAAAAAGAAATCATGAGGGAAATATTGAGAAAGATGTGAGTAAATAAAAATAAGCATTGACTAATGAAGCAATGATAATATCTAATTTGAAGATAAATAGTTAATTAGAACTAAGATAGAGGACCATGCTAGTATCTCATTTGGGAGAGGGGAAGATGATGGGGCTTGAAGTGGTCTATGAACCCTGGTATCTTTTTTTTTTTTTTTTTTGCCTATGCCCACAGCAAGCAGAAGTCCCTGGGCCAGGGATTGAACCTGCGCTACAACAGTGACACTACTGGACTGAATCCTTAACTGCCAGGCCACCAGGGAACTACCCCTTGTATCTCTTTTGTGTCCAAATTTCCTCTTCTTATAAGGAAACCAGTCAGATTGGATTAGGTCCCACCCTAATGGCCTCATTTTGACTTAATCGCCACTTTAAAGTCTTATCTCCAAAAGTAGTCTGGTTCTGAAGGACTTCCTTGGGGTCAGGACTTTAGCAGGTGATTTTGGGAGACACGCCATTCAGCTTGTAACCACTATAAATGGAACTTTTGTGGTAAAGTCCCATCTTCTGGAATAGGAAGAAATCAAAGTTATCTTGGAGGACAGAACTTGGCTATTTACCGTAGGATGATTTTTGGAGAAAATGGATATTAAATATACCAGATCTCCTCCTTTTTGATTTTATTCATGACCTGACGTATTTTTTAAAAAACTCCATAAAATAAATAGTCATAACTCAGTTACCTGCTTCTTACTTTAGTGTTATAAAACTATCATTTCTAGGGAATAGCATCATAAAAAATTATATTTTAATTTACTTTCCAGACTGTATGGCGACTCAAATTAAGAAAGCAGAGTGTGAAACCTACTTTAACGAGCAGTTGACAATTAAAAATTAATTACATGGTTCTAAAGTTCTTAAAAAAAATCTGTTTTAACCATGGTGACTATTCCTCCCCTTCAGTATTGTTTGCAATATTGCTTTTCTTGATTAATCTGGGTTTCTTTCTAGATAATGAAACATAAATTCTGGACATATTTGCTTTCTTAATACCAAATTGCACATAGAATTAAAACTTAATGAGCTTTTACTGCCATAATATCAATAGGCACAATCCATAATCTTTGGCTGCTATTGGTTTTTCAGTAAGAAATATTTTGTTGTGCAATAGAGTCATTCATATAAGAACCTTAAAACTCATCAGAAGGACAGATTTCCCAAATTACATCCCGTTATTGCCTAGTTAATTGTGCATAATTTTTATGACAGCCATTTTATTCAATATTTGCTTGTCTGAAATTGAAATATTCAGACAAACAATGCACTTTAAGGTGTCACATTTTGGAAGGGGTTCTTAGGAAAAATAATCTCCCTTTAGTTGGTGAGTAAGTGATGGGTTTCTTAGAACAAAATCGCTTGCTAATTTTACTATACAAGAAAATTAATTCAAATGGTCAGCTACATTCCAATTTGTATTCTTCTTCTAAAGTCCTCCCCTTGCACATTCTTGGATTTTGACACTCCTACACACCAGTTAAAGAATTTGTTCCAGTGTTGAAAAGAAATTGTTGCAATTAATTTCCTGGTCTCATCTCTCTTTGATGTGTCGCTATAATGCTTTGAATAACTTTTAGTGTCTGGCACTGGTTCAAGGGTAATTTCTTGACTTTGAGAAGGGGAAGACGCAATCAAGGAAAGAATATATATACATTTTTCTTAAACAGTAGACAAAAACTATTTTTGTCTAAATAGTCTAAAACATCTTTCTAGATAGGTGACCAAAACATAGATAAGTAATTGGCATAGTTGACTACTACAGAGATCTCTTCTTTTCCGGGCAGCCGTTAATGACAGAATTAGAGCAGCAGTCAGTAACATCTGACATGTCTAGGTTATCTTGCCCAAAAGAAATTCAGATAGATGAGCTCTGCAAACTGGAGCCATCTGAAGTTTGAAAATGGCTGCAGGTGTCTTAGCAGGAGACTAATTTTATTTTCTAATGATTAGAAAGAATGACCAGACCATGAACTCTAGGGTTGCGCTTCGTTTGTGTCCTGCACAGGATGTTCTGAGCAGTTTCTATTTGTAGTTGTACAGTAGTTCTAGTCCTCTTGTTCACTCTATACTTACACTTTAAGGTTTGCAGGTATTTTACCTTCCCTTGCTTCTTTACAAACTTGTTTTATATATTTATTTTTCCATATTGCCATTCCTAAAGTAATGACAGATTTCCAGTAGTAGGTAAGAAGGAAAAAAAATGATAAAACCAGTGATCTGGAGGAGATTCTTATTCATGACCTTATTCACTTTTTAACAATCGGCTCCTAGCACCCAGCAGGGGTGTGGCTGATTTTTGTGGTACTGAATTGAATTTTTCATGGAGCAAATGACAGTAAAGAAAATAGCATTACAGAAACTTTCAATCTAAGGGAAACATCAAGTATAAAATTTCTATACGTCTTATTATGGATCATGAGATTTTACCGTGTAAAACAAATCTCCATTTACACATGAGACATTCCTTAGTGACAGATCAAGGCCAACAGAATGAACTTGCGAAATATGTGTAGAATGTTTATGAAAGTGTCTGTTGTGAAATAGAAACCCAAGAATATAAGATTATTCTTATTGTTCACACAAAGTTACTGCTGCTCTAGCTTGAGTGGTTTCAACTACATTGAACTTAAAGTTTCAGATGTGTGCAATCTTTTAGTAACCCTGTTCCCTTGGGTTCCCCAGCAGCCTGTTTATCTGTCATCAGGATAAATACTTCATGTCCATAATGATATGTGCTTTCCTCAAAAGGATTGTATGTTTCAGTCGAATGTAAACATCAATACTAAGGAGTTCTGCAGTGTTTCCGGACAAATCAGATGTGTCTTCATCCTCTCTCTATAGATTTATTTACATATTATAGTTTAACATTATGTAGATTTTTTAATATGTTAGCAATATATATTTGCATAGATAATCCCATTAATTCATTCACTTTGTTTTAATTCAATCAACAAACATTCATCGGCTGCCTGCTGTGTACAAGTTAATGAAGACATAAATATGATTAAGGCAGAGTCTGTGCTCTGGAAGAGCTCACAGTCTAATGAGCAGGCTACCATGTAGAAGCCAGGGATAAACACCAGGTGAGGGCTAGAACTCAGATGCTGTGGAGACCTGGTTCATATCCCACTTTAACTGTGCTCTTGGACATGTTATATGATTTTTCTCTTGGAGCCTCTGTTTCCTTACTGGTTCAACAGGTTTAACATATAAAATGCTTATCTTAGTGAGTAGCATTTATAAAGTATTCATAGAATGTCTAGAGCAACACTTATGCAATAGAAATGTAAATTAGGCCACATATGTAACTTAAAATTTTCTAGTAGCCACACTAAGAAGGTGAAAAGAAACAGATGACATTAACTTTAATGATATATTTTATTTAATTTGATTGACAGAACACTGTAAACCAGCTATAATGGAAAAAAATAAAAATCATTTAAAATAATAAAATAGCCAGGTTAAAAAAATGTTGGTTTTTCAACATGTAATCAATATAAAATACCAATCAGCTATTTTGCTTTCTTTGTTTGGTACTGTCTTTCAAAACTGGCTTGTATTTTATACTTCAAGCTTCTCAATTTGGATTAACTTTTATTTTAATTTCATTTTTAGTTGAAATATAGTTGATTTACAATGTTTGTTAGTTCCAGGTGAACAGCAAAGTGATTGACTTATACATACTTATATATCTATATCCTTTATAGATTATTAAAAAACACCGAGTAGAATCCCCAGTGCAATACAGTAGGTCCTTGTTGGTCATCTGTTTTATATATTGTACTATGTGTATGTTAATCCCAAGCTCCTAATTTATCCCTCCCCCGCCCCTTTCTCGGGGATGTTAGCTTTCCATTGAGGATATTTGAATCTGGATTTAGATTTCATACATCCTAAGGTGGAAAAAAAAGTAGATTCGTATACCCAAGTGGTTCCAAATGCACTTAAAAGTGTTATGAAAAGAGAAACGAGTGTCAGTTTTTAAATGTAAGCTAATTAAAATGAACGAAAATTAAAAATTCTGTTCCTTAGTCACACAAACCACATTTCAAGCACTCAGCAGCCCTGGGTGGCTAGTGGCTATCAGACTGGATGGTGCAGCTCAAGAGTGACAACTGTAAGATAAGTGCTCTAACCGAGGCATGAGCAGAGAGCTCTAGGGAGTTAAGAAAGGAATCTGTGAAGTGGATCTTGAAAACCCAATAGAAACTTTCCAAGGAGAGAGGAGGAGAGAGAACCCTTCGATGTGATCTCTTGGAGGCATGTGAAGTAGCAATAGTAGACTCATTTAATCATTTAACAGGGAGTTATTGAACACACATTATGTGAGATGCAGGGGCAAGGTGTTGGGGCTTCAGTTAGACAGACATGGTCCTTGAGCTTAAGTAGCTTAGAGTCTAAAAATGATTCATAGGCCTGTTTTTTAGAGAGGTGGATATAGGTGTCATTTTGGCTGTGCCAGAATACGGTTGCTACGGCAGCTCAGATTTCCAGCTTGTCACCTTCAAGATTTCCTTGTAAAGAAGACTTTTTTGGAATTGTAGGCACATTTACTTTGCTTATTCATTTCCAGTGGGGAGTGGGGGGAGCTGTTTAAAATTTTTGTTTCTTTGTTTTTATTTATTTATTTTTTGTCTTTTCTAGGGCTGCTCCTGCCGCATATGGAGGCTCCCAGGCTAGGGTCTAGGGGGTCTAATCAGAGCTGTAGCTGCCAGCCTACACCATAGCCACAGCAACGTGGGATCTGAGTTGCGTCTGCGACCTATACCACAGCTCATGGTAACGCCAGATCCTTAATCCACTGAGCAAGGCCAGGGATCAAACCCGCAACCTCCTGGTTCCTAGTCAGATTCGTTAACCACTATGCCACAACGGGAACTCCCTAAATTTTTTTTTTTAATTGCTTGTAATTGGCATGGCTTGTACTAAAGTTTTCACATAGCATCTAGGGGCTAGTAGTCATTGGCTTGTTGGCATTTTGAGCCAAGATTGGACCAGATCTCCTTCCTGCCTTTGGCTCTTTAACTTGTATACCTGGGGCAGTGGTGGGAGTAGTTGCTATTCTGTCGCCTGTCTGGGATGTTGGACCTGTCCATGAGACAAACAGAAGATGATTTAGGTTCAGATGACTCACTTCTGCTGCTAGCAAAGACCCTCACTGAGTCCTCAGCATGTTGCTTATTTTGCAATTCTGAGTCTCTCGTAAGGATCAGGTAAGAGGTCAGATTTGCAGATTTTTATTTAGTTGACTCTGTGTAGAATTTGCCTGTTGCTTTGTTTTTGTCAACTTTCCCTGGAGATTAGGGAGGAAAAAAAAAAAGGAAAAGAAAGAAAGGAAGAAGAAAACAAACAAACTGAAATACAAAACAGACAAGAACATGGAGTTCCTGTAGTGGCGCAGCAGAAATGAATCCCACTAGGAACCATGAGGTTGCGTGTTCGAACCCTGGCCTCGCTCAGTGCGTTAAGGATCCAGCGTTGCCATGAGCTGTGATGTAGGTTGCAGATGCGGGTCAGATCCTGCGTTTCTGTGGTTCTGTCGTAGGCCGGCAGCTGTAGCTCCAATAAGACCCCAGCCTGGGAACCTCCACACACTGCAGGTGTGGCCCTAAAAAGCCAAAAAAAAAAAAAAAAAAAAAAAAAAAGGAAAGAAAGAAAGAAACAAAACAGACAAGAACAGCCTGGTCTATCTAGAAAGATTCTCAAGAAAGACTATTTTTCTACACAATAATTGTCTACACCTTAAACTATTCAGTAAAGGAGGCTTTTGTTTCCATCCTTGAATGTGTTTTATAGTATCTCATAATCCTTCTAGTTCTAGAAATCTCGTCCTAACATCTAATCCACATGTCTATTTTCTCATTGGCTGCCTTTAATAAGGCTACTTCTCATCAGTAATAAAATTCTCTTATCTTCTGGGAAATTGGGGATGAGATGAAATCAGAGTTTTCATAGAAAGCTAGTAAGGCCATTCAAACGCAGTTGTGAGGAATTAAAAATATCCAAGTAGGATTCAATTTGGGAACCGAAACACTGAAAAGAACTGATTTGGTAATCAGTTTTGGTACTTGAAGCTAGGCTCATGTCAGCACTATCACACCTAGATGTACAAATGCAGAATTTTTTACACAAAGTGATTTTTACCTCTGTTATTAAACTCTAGCCATGTTTGAGCAGACTGATTCAGTACCTGCAGTCCACCCTTGGTTGTTATAATCTGAGCCCTGGGAGGCTATTATTTGCAAGCATTAGTTGTATGATTAAAAGTGAATTTAAGTAGGTATATTATACATTTTGTGGACTAAATAATTATTTTCAGACAACCTACCTCATTAGGCATATGTAAAAGGCAAAAAAAAATTAAAGTGCATATGAGTATTAAATTTTAAAAATGTAAGAGTTCCTTCCCACCTTCTCGTCAATCCTTCATTAATTTACCAGTTCTCCTGGTGGCCGTAGCCATGTTTTAAATGATTAAAATATGTGTCTGTGTTTCCCACTGCAAGGGGAAAATCCTGACTGCCTATTGTGAAAGATAAAGAATATAGAATCTGGTATTCCTTCTGTCCCCTTTATCCACCCTTTAATTTTCATTTCATGCACAAGTGTGTGCTCTTGTGCACATGTGTGCATGTGTTGTATGGTGTCTGTGCACTTGGGTACACATGCGCGTGGGTCCGTTTTTTCTGGTAGGTTAGTTCAGGAAGAAGGTAGGTCAGGGTTGCTGCTTGCCCATCTTTCCTACCGGGAGGGAGGCTCGTGCTAGAAACATTTCTTCACAGACTGTTCCTCATAATTCAGCCTGGGTACCAGTAGGCTTTGCTGTGAACAGAGGCCCTCAGACTTCAGCTCTTTGCTAGGCTTTAGTTGCTCATTCCCGGTCTCATTGCCACCCATCAACCATCTCTCCTCCAGTAATTCACCAGACTCTTTTGTTGGTTCATGTCTTACTCCTCCAGTTGACAGCACTTTTAAGAATGTGTGCCTTTGGGAGTTCCCGTTGTGGCGCAGTGGTTAACGAATCCGACTAGGAACCATGCGGTTGCGGGTTCGGTCCCTGCCCTTGCTCAGTGGGTTAACGATCCGGCGTTGCCGTGAGCTGTGGTGTAGGTTGCAGATGCGGCTCAGATCCCAAGTTTCTGTGGCTCTGGTGTAGGCCAGTGGCTACAGCTCCGATTCGACCCCTAGCCTGGGAACCTCCATATGTCACGGGTGTGGCCCAAAGAAATAGCAAAAAGACAAAAAAAAAAAAAAAAAAAAAAAGAATGTGTGCCTTTGAGTTCTTGTTGTGGCTCAGCAGGTTAAGAACCTGGCATAATGTCCATGAGGATGTGGGTTTGATCACTGGCCTCAATCACTGGGTTAAGGACCAGGCATCGCTGCAAGCTATGGTGTAGGTCACAGACATAGCTTGGATCTGGCCGCTGCTGTGGCTGTGGTGTAGTCTGGCAGCTGCAGCTCCAATCGGACCCCCCAGCCTGGGAACCTCTACATGCCTTTCTTTTTAGAGTGCGGCCCTAAAAAGAAAGAAAGAAACAAACAAAGAGAATGTGTCTCTCTTGTATTGTCATTAGTTTTAATAGTCTCTTGGGTTATTAGCATTAATGACAAAAAGTGTACCATGTCTATCTTTTAAGCACCTATTGCTTTGTTACTTGGGTGTCTCCTAAATATGTATAGTAATTCTTTCCTCAAATAACATGAAGAGTATAAATAAATAATTGTCTTCTTTGCCTGTTATTTGGGTTTAATTTTGAGGTGAATAGAATTAAAAGCTTAAGCTTTAGATAGTTTTAAAGAATATGTTTACATTTATATGAATTTCCATAAGTAAATCTACTTCTCTTCCCTTCCATCTCTCCTTCTTTCCTCCCTCCCTCTCTTTCTACCTCTCTTTCCCTCCCTCCCTTCCTTTCTTTCTTTGATTTTATTGTCAGAACAATCAAGTTGGGTACATTGGTCAGGAACTTTACCAATGCTTTTTTTTGGTGGTGGCGGGGTGCGCACCTGCAGCATGTGAAAAAAAATCTAGAGCTAAACATAGACTTAGACTTGGTCATCAGAGTGTTTCTGAGAGAGGTGGTCCCCAAAGCACATGTAGATCAGTTGAGGGTCTAAATAGATAAAACTGTTGAATCCTATTACTTCCCACCTATACTTAATTGATATATCACAACCTTATTGTTCTCATATGATTGAGATTGCATGGCAATTAAATAATGGGATTGTTCTGTGCACATTCACCATATCTATATTAGTTTTAATAGCCTTTCTATTAATGAATGACTTTAACACTTAGAAATTATATTGTCTCTATAAGAATGTAATTGCTTTCCACTCATGCTTTGTGTATGTGTATTAAGGATGAGGGTAGGTGCACATCCATTCCGTGCTGGTATATTTGTATCTGTGACACTACACTTTTCCTCCTCCAATTTATGCTTCTTTTCATGAATATGGTCTACTATGTAGGTGGAGGCACCTGGCATTTTGTATGTCACTAGGCTTCATGAGTCCTCAGTGGAGTGTTAGATGGATGGTTAATTAGCAATGTTAATAAATATAAATAATTATAGTATTTATAATGTTAAGAAATATAAATTTAGTGCACTTAGATAAGTTCAAAGATGTTCTGAAATGTAGCAGAAATTAATTCCACAGCACTTAGAATTTTACGTCTTACGTGATTATCCAGTGTATCAACTGACCCTTTTAACAATCTGGCAGGAAGTAGAGTGGTTGTTGCTGCCCCCATTGCATAGTTAAGGGAATCAAGGTTTAGAAAGGTGAGTGAGAAAAAAAAAAGGGGGGGAGCTGCTGTTGTGGCACAGTGGAAACGAATCCAACTAGTAACCGTGAGCGATCCCTGGCCTCGCCTAGTGGGTTAAGGATCCGGTGTTGCCATGAGCTGTGGTGTAGGTTGAATATGTGGCTCGGGTCCTGCTTTGCTGTGACAATGGTGTAGGCTGGCAGCTGCAGCTCCCATTTGACCCCTAGCTTGGAAACCTCCATGTGCTGTGGATGTGGCCCTATAAAGCAAAAAAAAAAAAAAAACACTAAAAAAAATTAAAAAAAAAAAAAAAAGGTGGAATGGCTTGCCCAAGGCACACAGATACTTAATGGAGAAGCTAGGCTCTGCACCCAGTCTTACATTGACCACACTGACACCTAATTTGGAGCTCTATAAATAATATTGAAATAATGTCATTTTTCCCAGATGCAAAGAAGAAAACTTTAAGCCTTTCACGTGCCCTCACATACCTTCAGTGTTTCACAAACCCTGGTATGGAGATACCAGTAGAGGAATAACAGGTTGGGTGTACTTGGCAGCTGCAGTGAACTCACAAGTCACCTTCCTATGTTCTGAAGGTGACCATCTGTTAAGAAATCAGCCTTTATGAGCAGGGGTTGGTAGCCCTGGATCCCAAACTGCTGAACCCATAAAAGTGTTTTTGACTTCCCATGCTGGAAGACTTTCCATGCTTATCTTTCTTCCTTCTTCCACCCCTCATCTAACCATCCATCCATCCATCCATCCATCCATTCATCCATCCATCCAAGATTTATTGAGGACTCATATGCCAGAAAATAACCATGAGACGCAAAAGAGAATTGTACACAATTCTCCCAAGAGCATAAACTCATAATAAGAAAAATTTCATATGGTAAGTGATGTATAAAAGTAAGATTATAACTTAAATGTACATCTAGTAGTTGATGAGAGTATTTTTAATTTCAACATTGAAATTCTAAATATATCGTAGTCTTAATTTCTGTTTTCCAGTTTGTTTTCATTTTTGTTTCGGTTAAATCTTCAAAAACTGAATTATCAGTACTGCTACTTTGTTCCACTTATTTCACTTAAATGGCAAGATTTTAGGGGGAATTCGAGTGCCTTAGCAGCAAAAAATACTCATAGGTCAAACTGAGTCTCTCACCTGCAATTGTAATGAGTCCTACTATGGTTAATAAGTGACCATGTAACAGCAACGGGCACCGTTCTATGTACTTCAGAGTCATTGGCTCATTTTCTCATCATGGCAACCCTCTGGAGAAGGTGCTTCTTTAATTCTTTTTAAAGATGAAGAAACTGAGGCAAGGAAAAGTTAAGTAACTTTCTCGAAGTTTCTCCACTTTGAAGTGGATGAGTCAGTGTTCCAGGGGTCACGTTCTTAAGTACTCACAGCTACACTGCACTGAATAGTACCTCCCTCTGCTGTGGTTTCTTTTGAAGAAAGACCTTGCCTATCAAGAATACTAATATCTTTTCATAAACAGTTTATTTTATTTGTCCTTATAGTATGTATGAAACAAAATCCTTGCTTGTCTTTAAAAACCATGGACTTTATGACTGTGCCATGCTTACCACTGAGGCTGCTACAGAATCACAGTCAAACTTCTCCACACGATATATGGATGCTCCCCAATTTGTCTACACTCTGCCTCAGCAAATATTTCCTTCTATCAACCCACAACCTCCACTTGAGCCAATGCCACCACCTCCCTGGCATCTAGATGTGTTATGCTCGTGCCCAGGCGCAAGTCTCTGCTTGTGTGGTTTTCATGCTGCTACTGCTGCCCTGCTGTCTTCATTTCTGTCATTTTGTTTTCATTTATGTCTCCATCATGGCTTCTGGGCTGTGCCAAACCCGTCTGCCTCAGTAAACCTGTTCTCCATTGGTTTTTCTCTCCTCCAGAATTCTTGAAGCTTGTAGGTTGTGTCTCAGGATTGGGTGCCAAGCCTTGTAGTGCCTCAGTTTGATACCTATGGCACCATGTGATATGGCTCATGTTGCATATCATTTAATTTCTAGCAAGAGAGTAATAAGCATGTACATAAAAGGCAAAATTAGGACTTGGAGGATCCATCTCTCTATATAAAATAAAGTGGGAGTTCCTGTCGTGGTTCAGTGGAAACAAATCTGACTAGGAACCATGAGGTTGGGGGTTTGATCCCTGGCCTTCCTTAGGGGGTTTAAGGATCTGGCGTTGCCGTGAGCCGTGGTTTAGGTTGCAGACGCAGCTCGGATCCCGTGTTGCTGTGGCTGTGCTATAGGCTCCAATTGGACCCCTAGCCTGGGGACCTCCATATGCCACGAATGTGGCCCTGAAAAGCAAAAAAATAAAATAAAGTGCACTAATTTCAGTCCTTAAGACATGACTTGAACATAATAGATCTTCAATAAATATTTGAGGTGGTGACCTTTTTTGTTGTATTGGTTTTCCTGAGCCAATCTTGGAGTAAAGGGCAGAGAAGCTGATCTTTTGGATCATTTCAAACAGGTGGGAAGCCTGAGTGACAAGAAGGTTTTCAGCCCATCTGAGAGTGTTATTCTAATACTTGATCCCAGCTGACAAAATGGGGCAAATAAAAATATTTTACTTATTTATTTTTTCATCTTTTTAGGGCTGCACCTGCAGCATATGGAAGTTTCCAGGCTAGGGGTGAATCAGAGCTGTAGCTGCCAGCCTACACCAGAGCCACAGTAACATGGGATCCGAGCCGAGTCTGTGACCTACACCACAGCTCATGGCAACGTCGGATCCTTAACCCACTGAGTGAGGCCAGGGATGGAATCTGCATCCTCATGGGTACTAGCTGGGTTTGTTACCGCTGATCCACGATGTGAACCCCAATAAGAATCTTTTGTAATAGGTACTGTCTCTCCCTATACCAGGGCCCTCCCTAGTCCTGCCAAAAGAACAAAATGGCAAAAAACAAAAACAAAAAGACAGTGTGAAAAGCATCTCACTGTTTCTTGTTTTGCTTGTCTCACCCGACCTCAGTTGCTGGGACTATATTTCATCAGTCTTTGGGGGAAATCGGTATTACTATATCTTTGGCTTCTGAATTTTCTCATAATATACTTTCTTTTTTCATCCATTCAACTGATCTGTGATTTACCACTGGGCTAGCAAATGAAAGGATCTGTGGTAGACCATTCAAGAAATAGAAATGGAGACGTTAGGGAGTTCCCGTCGTGGCGCAGTGGTTAAGGAATCCGACTAGGAACCATGAGGTTGCGGGTTCGGTCCCTGCCCTTGCTCAGTGGGTTAATGATCCGGCGTTGCCGTGAGCTGTGGTGTAGGTTGCAGACACGGCTCGGATCCCACGTTGCTGCGGCTCTGGCGTAGGCCGGTGGCTACAGCTCCGATTCGACCCCTAGCCTGGGAACCTCCATATGCCGCGGGAGTGGCCCAAGAAATAGCAACAACAACAACAAAAAGACAAAAAAGATAAAAGATAAAAAAAAAAAAAGAAAGAAATGGAGACGTTAGATAACTGCAAATGCAAGCAGTTGTGCTCAAGTGATGAGATCTGTTTTGTGGCAACCTTAAGAAACTTGGAATGCTTTGTACACTCTGATCCAAAAAAAAAAAAAATTTTTTTTTTCAATCTCTGTCCCAGTGTTGCAAAATGAGACAAAAGACACAAAGTATCCCTGGAGGGTTCACACTGTAGCTGTAGGAGTTTCTAGTGGACAAGTATGCCCCATTTGGACTGCTGGTACTGATGCATCAGGAGAAAAATACCTCCTGAGAAGTAATGTGCAGAATAGCTATGATTGCTGGAAGCTGATAGATCCAAGAATCTAAGTTATTTTTCAACAAACCACCGTTCCACTTTCTGTCTTTCTTGACATCAACTGTGCTTTTAGCAGGGCAAGAGCAATTTGAAATTTTTGTTAAAGAGTTCAAAATTCAAATCAAGTTCACTTTGCTAAAACTCCATTGGATGGAGTAGCAGAAGAGAAAAATGGAAATAAAATGTAATGGAATATTTTTGAAGATGCCACGATCCTGAAAACATAAGAAAACAGGCAGCTGAAAGCCAAGGGAAGGGAAAGAGCTTTGGGGGTCTCCCCGAAGTCTTCCAGAAATGATGAGGGAACCCTAGTCCTTGTTACTTGCTAGAATTTTGTTATTAGGAATATTATTTGCTCTTAGATATATGTATTTTATTATTATTAGTCTTTCTTTTTATTTTCTTTGTAGTTAGGATTATTCTTTCTTTTCTTTTTCTTTGGTATTTCTCCGAATCCTTCCAACTTGTTATTTCTCTGAATCATTCCACTTAATCATTTGAATATTGCATGGCTAGGAAAATTGTACTTGTAAATATGCCATTTGCACATAGCCACAAAGATAATGAGGCCTAGTCCAGGAGACCCTACTGTTAGGATATAGTAGTTGCCAATCAAATCAGCATTAAATGTTTTTTTCTATTCATTTCCAGATCCTGGTATTTGCTCAGAATATTTTTGATTATTATTTTTGTGAAAAGCACTGTTCTGGGTTCTTAGGGGGAAGCAAAGATGAGTGAACTTTCCTCTTCCTCTCTAGTAAGTCCATGCGTTGGAGGGGTAGTGTCTTCTAGAGCTGGGGAAAGACTGAGAGAAGGGATCAGAAACCTTTTTCAGTCAACCAATTACATTTTTCTGAAAGCATGTCATTAGTTATACACAGTCTTGGAGACTCTGGGTAAAGACTGTATCATTTCTCTACTGAACCAAGAGTAATCAGTTCTCATAAGACTGAGGATTCTTCCTATATTTATGACCAAGATCTATTTTCTTCCTTCCAGCTTACATTCTGAAGTTCAGGTGTTCTTCACATTCTTATTTTACCTAAAGCAGAATCCTTTCACACATTTGCATGTCTTTTTAAAAAAATTTTATTGAAGAATAGTTGACTTATAATGTTGTGTTCATTTCCATTTGCATACTTTTCAGACGATTTGGCGTTGCTATCAATTTTTAGTGCTAAAATTTTACTTTTAAGATGCCTTGGACTGAATACCTAGAAGCTCTTCAAAGTGAGCTGGGTGGACAGTTCTTACCTCATCCATTCTGGCCACCCCTCATAATGGTCGTGTTAAAGCTTATGGCCAAGTGGGTGACTTTGTCCTTCTGGCCAATTCTCAGCTTGCCATTTACATTCAGAGAAAACTTCATACATCTGCCACATCTTTATGAGATATTTGAAAGATTAGAAGCATGTATTTTTTTAAGTTTTACCTGTCTATCTTCTTATTAACAGGTTTTACTATCTCTTTAAATAAAATGTGCTTTTTTGATATCTCAAGGTCATTTTCTAATTCATCAAATTCATAATCTCTTTAAGATTTGCCGTTTACCTATAGTGTTCAAATCATGATGATTTTTCACAGACATTCTTTAGTTAAGTAAAGATATTACTGACTTCCCTTAATAGTTCATGAAATGAGTCACTGAACATGAATCACTAAGGCCAGCTTCTGTACATGCTCTTAAATAGCAGTTATGTTACTAGATCTGTATCACAACCTTTTTTTTTTTTCAGATCTCTTTGTCTCATATGTGCAAAGCATTCTAATAGTTAAATATATATATATATTTTACTCTTCAATAATGTTTTTAGAGCATTCCAAGAGAAGTAGGAGGCGGGAAAGAACATCCCTGTTGTAACATGATGTGCATGAAATTACCAGTGGCCTCTGATTATCAGGGGAGTCATTGGCTTCTATCCTTCCCAAGGGGTTCTTAACCTGGGGTCCATGGATATGGAGAATTCTTTAAAAAAAACCTGAACTTAGGGAGTCCCCATTGTGGCACATTGAGTTAATTATCTAGCTTGCTCTATGGAGGTGCCAGCCTGGCTCAGTGGGTTGAGGATCTGGCATTTGCCGCTGGCCCAGAATTTCCTGCTGTAGGTGTGGCCGAAAAAGAAAAAAACAAATTTAAATCGAGTTTAATTGGTTTTATTTTGTGATTTTAAAAATACCTCCTTTTATGCATCTAGAACCCTATTCTGACAAGGGTCCATAGATGACTCCCAAATTGAGCAGAAATATTTAAGAATCCTGTCATAAGTACATTTCAACCTGTAAACTTAAGATGATGAAAGTCATGGTTTGAGAAGAAAATTTGTCATCTGCATAATATTTGGTACTATTTATCATTAAAAAGGAGCTGAAGCAATGATAGCTACCATTTATTTATCAACCACCAGGGTTTTCCAGGCAATGTGATACTTCTTAGTTTTCACCACTACATGCCATAGGGATACTATTATCATTTCCATATGGTAGATGCAGTACCTGAAGCCCAGAGCAATTCCTTCATTTAAAAATTTTCATAAAGCATGCATTAAGAGCAGGCATTAAAAAAAAAAAGAAAAAAAGCAGGCATTGTGCCAGGCACCAGAGATGAAATAGTCTAGGAAGTGGCAAAGCTGGCCTTGACAAAGCCCATTGTCCCTTCCATCACACACTGCATCTTCGTGATATTCTACACTGGAAAATTTAAAAATCCTGTTGAGAAACATGGAACTCTAAGAAGGTAGCCAACAGATAGTTTTCTCTTTGTATATATATGAAAGATAATTAGGGCTTCCTGCAAAGCAGTAATTCTGCTCAAGCTTTTCTTCATTCTAGCATTGCTTGAATAAACCAGAGCCCAATCAGTGAGTTCCTGAAATAAGCCCCTTCTCTTCTAGAACCATCACTAGTCCTGTCATCATGAGACAGAATAAAACTATACGTCATTTTCAGTGATGGCATGTGTATGTCCTTGTATCCAAGACAAGTTATCTACTTCTCTGCGTTTCATAAACCTTGCTTCTGTGCCATTGCTTTGTGTGTGGTGGTGAGGGGAAGGAGTAAGGGGGGCTGTTTTGTTGCTTTAGTGATCCCAGGCTTTTCTTGTTTGTGGTCTGAAATACTTAGTACAAGAGATTTTACAATCTTGAAGACAGATTGTATTTTTCATTACAAAATATAAGCCAGGTTTGTGCTGATAAGTACAATTTCTTGGAATCAAAAGAGCCACCTTCATGCCCACCTCCAGTTCTGGCTTAACTCCTCTTTCTGGTTTGGAAGCTGATTTGAGGAGCTGACCAGGACACAAAGAGCTGTTGAAAGTGTGCTGAGGAGTTTTAGCCCATTGTGCCCTGGAGGATTTCCTACCTGCTTCATAGCTGGTAGGAGGAAAAAAGAAAACAAAATAAAAACCCTTTCCTTTGGATTTATGACCATGGAAATAGGTGAGAAATCTGACTCATCCCAACGTAGTGGGCATGGATATTCTGTTTAATTTTAACTTGTAAAAATAAAGACAATGTCTCTATAAGAAGAAAAAAACAATTATGTTTAAAATACTTTTAGTTCCAAGAACTCAAACTGGACAAAGCAATTTCGAATTTCATTTTCCTCATATTTCACTCCAGGCTGATACCTTGCCTGCCAGGCTCGTCCCATCAGCTCTGCCTGCTCCCCACTGGGACGAGCAATGGACAGCTCCAAGGCTGGCACCCTCAGGGCAGTCAGGCCATTCGGCTTCTCCCCAAGGAGGAGGCTGGCGCAAGGTCTGCTGGGAGGCACGGTTGACTTCATTGCATTGGGGAGGTGTCGGGGGGGGGCATGCAGTGCTGCATTTGCCACGTAGTGGACCTTCCCAAGGTCCTGGGGGCAGGAGAACAGAGCAGTGGCCAGCTCCTTGAGTCTGGGACCCTGTCTCCCCTCGGGGCCCCCTTTTGATTAAGGTGGAAGAACAGAGGTTATCTTTTCATGCTCCTCTCCTCACATGAGAGAGTGGATGGACGTGTTGCATCACCTCAGCCAGCAATGATCAGGAAGCAATGTGTTTTATGCCATTTGCGAATTCTTATTATTGAAAGTATTTTGATAAAGAGTCACAGCCATGGCCAGTTTTTGTTTTTGTTTTTGTTTTTTTCAGAATCTGTAAATAGCAGATGTTTATTTTTCCCTTTCTGGACATCTGTTTAACAACTTTGGACATAATGAGTACAAAGAAAGGAAAGCATATGCCTGCCCATGCTGTATTTTTCTTTTTAAAAAACTTGTCAAGTCATTGTTTTCGGTCTGGGGGAAAAACGGTGATCATTTTGATGTGCTGGTATTTTCCATGGCATCTTGGTCTCTTTTTTCTCTAGGCATATTTCTTCTAATTGATGCCACCAATCCCATGATTTCAGTGCTCACCTTGTTCCTGATAAAACCCAAACCTGTGACTTCAGGCTGCGCCATGCTTCTCAGCTTCAGAACTTTCCTTCAGCAACCCACTGGACTCTTCCACGTGGTTGCTCCATATGAGGCTGAGATTAAACATTCCCGCCCTGTGCTCACTCCCTTCTCCCGTGCACCTCCTCTTCCTTGTCTCTGTCCATCACTGGGACCAGCTCTACCGTCCCAACCCTGGAGAGCTCCTTGGCTGCTTCTCCCCCTCCTTCTGTCTCATCAGTTGTTAAATTGGTGACATTCACCTTCCCTAATATCAGCGGGTCTCTTTCTGTTTATTCTCCTACTTGAATGAAGTCTTCACTGGTCACCCTAGCTTTAAAATCCCTCAGTGGCTCCTCTTTGCCCTAAAGGTGAAGCCTAAGCTCCTTGGCACCACCTGGTCCTGGCTTCCTTCTAACGCACCACCCTCTGTTTTCTGTATCCCTGCATATGTGGTCTAGGGACAGTTTCAGAAACATGCCGTACTTGATTAGCGTAGACCCTAATTTAATGACTGGTGTCCTTATAGAAAGAGAAGAGACACAGAAAAACATGAGACACTAGAGACAGAGATTGGAAATGATGTATCTACAAGCCAGGGGATACTAAGCATTGCCAGTGACACTAGAAGCTCAGGAAAGGTGTGGAGCAGATTTGACCCTCGTGTCCTTGGAGGGAGCATGGTCCTGCCAAAACTTTGATTTCAGGCTTCTGACTTCCAGAAATGTTGTTTTCTGTTTTGTTTTTGTTTTTGTTTTTAATGCCAGCCAGTTTGTGGTACTTTGTAACAACAGACCTAAGAAACTAATACAGCTGCTCTTCACTTTTATTAGGAAATCCTATTGTAGTTCCTATTGTGAACCTTAGGCAGTCAGCATTATCGAGGGGACCCAGTACCAAGCTGTGGGCCATGTTGAGTCAGGAAAAAAATAAATAAATAAAAAAAGGAATAGTTCTTGCTTTGAAGGTAATTGATATTTAGAGAGTCTCTCTCTTAGGTTCACCTAGCTGCCCACTTTATTTTTAGAGTGGTTATTTAATGGCCTGGCAAGAACCACTGTGCTTATAAAAGGATCCACCATGGAGGAAAGAAATATGGTCTCTGGTTTTCTAATCTCCTGATGGCCTCTCTTAACAATGGTGTATATAAGGTCAGTGTTCGCTGACTTCAGATCTTGGGTGGAAGAGGCTGAAATAGTTCTTTCTCCTTCCATTTGTTGCTTGTTCTCTCTGGGGCTGAAATGCATGTAGGACAAAGGGAAAGAATGTGGGGAGTGGGAAGCTATGGGAAGACTGAAAGGGAGGGAACAACCGTTTCTAAATAAATCCCTCATGTGCTTGTAAGACCCTCAGGCCCCACCGTCCCCAGGTTGGGGCCCTGTCCCTTCTTGGTGCAGAGTCCCTATATCTTGTCCTCTGATTTCTCAGTGGAATTGTTGTTATGTGGTTTGATACTCAACATTTCCGTTACTTCCTGGTGATTTGGGCTTGCAAAACTCCCATTGTAAAGTTCTGAATTTAACTAAAACAAAGGGAGAATAAGCCTCTTTTTTGCTCCTAATTCATTCTAGAACCAGATGTTCCTGGGTCATTGGCAATAACAGGTGTTCCTTTAACTTTTTAATCGCGCGTGCGTGCGTGTGTGCGTGCGTGTGTGTGTGTGTGTGTGTGTGTGTGTGAGAGAGAGAGAGAGAGAGAGAGAGGGAGGGAGAGAGGGAGAGGTAACACTCCCTAAAACTATAAGATAGTCATCAATTTTGGCTTCACTGAGGGACGTGAGAGGCAGGAGGAACTCATCGTTTTTCATTTGTTTGGGGCACTTGCTCGAAAAAGGAGATTGTCTGCTTCCCTCTCAATCTTTGTGTTGATGACATTTGTAGTGTTTACCAGGAGCATACAGTTATCCGGAAAACTCAGACTCATGACAATAGTATTTGAAATGCTTCTGTAGGTCTGCTCCAAGGTAGACAGGAAGAAATGTATGTTCCAAGGTACAAGTGCTTGTTGACTTTTAAATGCAGCCAGCCCGTGCTCTTTATCAGGGAACTCAGAATCGCTCCGCAGTGCTGGCCTTCCTGTCCATTTGACAAGCATGTCAAAGCACAGTCTTAAGTACTTGATAGTTTATTAATTTTTTTTCCTTCTTTAGTTTGCCATCGACTCTCAGAAACTGGAAAATAATTTCTTCTACTTTTTCCCCCTTTCTCATTTAAGATGAAATTGATTTCTTTCTGAGCTTGTAAAGGGAAGAAAATTAAGCTGTAGTTAATACAATTGCTTTGCTGAATAAAAATAAAAGACCAGTTTACTTTCAAGCTGTGCTGTATCAGAGTAAAAAGCTGTTTTGTCTCTCCAAGGAAGGATTTTGACATGAGAGAGTGCAAAATTTTGTATTATCAGTATAGAATAATTGTAGCCGAGACAAGAAGTAATAGAATTGTTTGTTTGGCAGATGGGGGGAGGGGAGTTTTGTGTGTGTGTTTGGAAAATTGGGAAGCTAGGAGACACTCTTAAATCCATCAGCTTCTCCAGAACTCTTCTCAAATGCTTATTGTCATGACAACCATCTCTTCATAATCCAAGGCTCCTGGTGTAATACAGATGGGGTTGGTAACAAGGTAGAGTTGCCATCTGCTTTGTTTTCTCAGAGGGACTTTTTTTTTTGGATCCCCAAGTATGATCCTGATATCTGAAAGTCTTGACTTATTTTTCTTTCTGGAGTCATATATAGTTGTGAGATTAATTCTTTTCTCCTGACAAACTACTACTTTTTTTCCCCGTTTGAGAGCCACATCTGTGGCATATACAAGTTCCCAGGCTAGGGGCTGAATAAGAGCCACAGCTGCCGCCTTATGCCACAGCAACACAGGACCCGAGCCACATCTGCAACCTATACCACAGCTCATGGCAACGCTGGATCCTTAACCCACTGAGCAAGGCCAGGGATTGAACCCACATTCTCATGAATACTAGTCAGGTTTGTTAACTGCTGAGCCCTGAAGGGAACTCCCAACCTACTTCTTTATCTGTCATCTCATACCCTACTTATTGATGAAGGGAGAAAACAAGGATAATTATGAGTGTGGGAAAACAGACCTGTTCTAATGATTTATTCCTTTATCTGCTTTGGAGAGTCTGATATGAGGTCCCTAGTCATTCAGCAGTACAATCAAAAGTGAGGTCAGAAAAAAGCAGGAGTCAGGCAATAATTTTGCCAGGAAACAGGTGAAATTGTCACTGCTTTTGAATGTTGTATTAATATCTGTGCCTCTTGATGGTAGGGCTTTGTGCAGTCTGTAATAGGCTCTGTTGTTCTTATTTTCCAACAAAAAGGAGCACATAAACACTTTGTGAGAGGAAAACCTTTTCCTGTTACTAAATTTGGAGAGAAATTTGCCAGATAAATGAATGCTAACATGTGGAATGCAGACTGATGCCCCTTTACCGAAGATGCCATGACATTTTCGCATATCCACTTACTACAAGACTGAGAACATAATTTTTTAAAGGAAGCTAGTTCACATTTCACAAGTTCATATGTGCTGTGATCATAATTAAGATATATCCAACCTTTGAGAAATAAGAAGATATATATCTAGCTGTGTAAATATGTGTGCTAAACTAAATCACTAAATAAAGGTTAAGAGAAATAGTGTAGAATCTTTGTATTTTAATTATTTCCATATTTCTCTCTTCATATTTTAATTATTTTATGTATGCTACAATATATAATTCTAACCTTAAAGTCTTGAGGCGCTTTTATGCTATAGCTCCGTTTTTCTTTCTGAGCAGGGTTCTACAATTATCTCTCTAGATCAGAGGTTATTTATTTCCATACACTCTATTTCTTTGGTCCTATATGTTGATGTGGAAACATAATCAAATACTGATGCATAAGCAAAGTGAAACCACAGACAGATCACACACACAGAAGCATATCCAAAGACATGTACAATGAGTAAACAATAAACGTGGACTGATGTTTGAGGCAGGGAAAAACTTCTACAAGATGTTTGAGGTAGAGTCCAAATGTAGTTTTGGGAGTATGTCTAAGAATTTTTCAAAGGAGCATTATAAGGAGCATGGTTCCTTGAGTAGAGTTCTGGGAACGGGTCTAAAACTAAAGAGTTGAGCAAATGCAAAACCAGCGATGTGCTTGGAGAGCCTGTCCTGATAAGCAGCCTACGCATTGTACCTGAGATCTTTTCAAAGGAAAGACGGTTTTCTGCATTGAGTTTATCCCTCATGTATGTCTTGTAAAGGAAATGTCTGGGAAGAATCTCAGGTCTTTCTTCCTTTTAGTCTCTCTTTCATTTAGATAAAAATGTGGAAGAAGTAGTATAACTGCAAACACCACTGTTGGTTTGGATGTGCTATAGAAACACCACCTTTGAATCTGTGTATGTCACAATAATTTTCAGAGTAAAATGTGTTCGGCTCTGTTGGGCTGTTCAGAAGGAATTAGTAATGATGTCACAGGGTCTTCATCATATAGTGTCAGCTGAAACATGGCACCCTTGTCAGGTTGCAGAGTCAAGCTTGGAAAGTTTGTGGATTTATGTTGATATCATGACTTTCATCACTTGTAATTCATTCAGCATATGGTCCTCTGAATAAGGGGTATTTAAAGTTTGCACCATTAATTTTAGAAGGCAGTACCTTTGTTTATTTTAAAGGCTCTGGACTGAATTCTTCAGTCTGCTCAAATTAATTTGGCTAGTCAACTCTGTGACATACTTTAAAAATATCAAATTCATCACATTCAGTTCTTTCTTACTACTGGTTTTTAGTGCTTAAGGCGGCCTTGAGAACACCACCCTCTTTCCCAAGGCAGGTAGTCACCACAGGGTAAGATTCATTCTCTCTACCCCAAGGCAAATAAAAAGCAGCAAAGACAATGTGGAGGTCTGCTGAGTTCGGTAGAAAAACCATCGGCCATTTATATTGGGGGTGTGGTGTATGCAGACGGATTTGCTAAACATCTTGAAATGCTTTGAGTATAATAAAACCCCAAACGTGCTTTCTTTTTTCATTTTTTCGCGTATGTATTTTAGGAGAAATACAATCCACATGCTCTTGTTCCCTCCACTTTTAAATCATGAAAATGTTGTTGTGTAAGAGCCCTTTGATGTCCAGGAAGTCTTTTATCCTTCTTATTAGGTTATTTATATATATATATATTTATATTTATATAATATATAAATAAATAAGAAAAAATAAACAGAAAACACAACATGATGTCATGACTTAGGGCAAACACAAAGTGCCCGATTTAAACTCAAAAAAAGTTCTAAATCTACAATATTAAAACAAACAAACAAACAAAAAAACATTTCTTTTAGTGCTTTGCAAAAGTTCTGTTCTTTTCTGTTGGGTGGAACTTCCAGCCTGGTGGGATGAAGTAGGGAAGAGAACACATGTTCATTGAGTAGTGACTCTGGTGCTTTGGGACATGTGCTAACTGCTTAATTTTTACGATAACCCCAAAGTGGTTATTTTACAAATGAGATGAGCTCTCAGAGACCTTAAGGAATTGGCCATGGGCCACGGAAGAATTTCAAGCCAGGTCTGCACGACGTCTCAGCTCAAACTCTTTTAATTACATCTGTCCTTCTCATTCTGTTATAGGGATGGGGTGGGGGTGTACCTTCCAATCAAAAGTCCCATCTTGGGAAGTAACTTGGAAATATCTAGTAAATGGACCCAAGTATGAGGATATTGTAGCTTCTGGAAAGTGTCCAGAGCTTGATATTGACAAGGTGGATATTTAGTGTGGTGTCTTCACGAGGGCTTTGAATAAATGATACTGTGCCAGAGAGGGCCTGGGCATACTTCCTTTCATTATAGCAGACAAAAACCAGAATACACTCAGGGATAATGATAGGGGACAGGTGCCAGTGGAGACCCATGTTCTTGCCCTGTGATTCCATATGTTTAAACAAGTGATATTCTATTACCATTTATTTTACGTTTTATTATTTTTTTTGCCACACCCAAGGCATTGCCATGAGCTGCGGTGTAAGTTGCAGATGCGGCTCGGATCTGATGTTGCTGTGGCTGTGGCGTGGGCCAGGCGCTACAGCTCTGATTCAGCCTCTAGCCTGGGAACCTCCATATGCCTTGGGTGAGGGCCTAAAAAAACAAAAAAATAATACAAAAAAAATAGATTAAATTCTTTTCTTAGAAAAGAATTTTTCAGTGCTTATATGTTATTGGAGACATCCTAAAATGGTATAGAATGGGAATCAAAATTCTAATGGGTCTCTCTATAATGAGGCTGCATAGAAAAGAGTTTTATTGGGGGGGGTGCATATTATAGTCACCTATACCGTGGGGTACACAATTCATAGCTCGGCATTAAGTTACTATCTTTTGGAGGAAAAGAAGAGAAAAGTACCAAACGGAGGATGTGCAGATTGCTTAGCATTGGAACTGGGATCTAGGTTCTTCTGATAGTATCTGTTCAATAGGCTTTCTCCCAGAAATCCCAAGTCTTATTCAGTTTTTAGTTGTTTTGTGTTACAATCTCATGTTTCATTACATTATTTCTTAAAAAAAAAAAAACACCTTATTTTGCTTTGGCATCAAGGGTAAAAGGGACAAATTATTTAAAAAATTTTTTTTTCATTGAGTTAAGGCAATACAGAAAGAATGCAATGGGCAATTTTATAACTGACATTTTAGAGAACATTGGGGTCATCATATGACTGAGAACATGATTAATTTTTTGAAGGTCAGGAAACTAATATTTTTTTTTTCAGTGGATTTACTAAGGGAACCAACCACCTGGCTTCTAGTTTTGAGATGACTGCTCCCTAGGAAAAAGTTGCTTTTTTTTGTTCTTCACAGGGATTTTACTTTGCTTTTCATCTATAAAAATTGTATTCCATGGAAATAAGAGATATAATTATTGTAGCACTCATTTTTTTCTCATGCCTCTCCTGAAGAGCCACTCTGGTCTATCTTTTACCCCACAATAGTACAAAATTTAACAAGCATCCACATTATATTAGTCATTTTGCTTTGGGCTCTCGGCACACTTTGCAGTGTGGTTTCTAAGAGCCTTGCCCCACCCAGTAAGAATGGGTAAGGCTTTAAGTATCTCCAATGTGCCAATGCAAATTAAGCAATTTGTGTGGCTGTCCCCAGGAGAGTGGGGAAGAGGGCTTAGGATCTCAAGATGCCCAAGGGTGAGGGGAAGACATGACATGAACTCCTTTCGCAGTCAAAACTCAGTTAAAAATCTTGGATGAAAGATAGTTACTTTATAAGGAAGAAAGAAGGCAGAAATAGCTTGGTGAGGAGGCTGGAATCAACACTCTGGTTGTCTGTACAGAGAGGGCCTTTTTCTATGAAAGAGGCTTCTCCCAACTTCAGTAGATCCTTGCTCACATAGACAGGGAGTAGGGCTTGAGACATTTCTGTCTGTTTCCAACAGATTCTACCCCTGGGTACTTTATTCCCAGACCTATGAGTGCAGACTAGAGAAAAAGACCCATGTTTGATTTCTTTGAACATTTTATAAAGTGAGATTTCCTTACATCTGATTTCCCTTGTTCTCAATAAACTATTGTTAATACTTTTGAGGTACGCACTCTGTCCCACTGGTGTGGATTCCACAGCCCTGCAGACCCCTTGCCACTGTCACTGAGATGAGAGTCCCCAAGTGATGGGGTGTGAATCACTTCTCACTTTGTCACCTGTAAGAAGAGCTGTCACTGATGCCTCCATTCATATCCCATAGATGCTGTTAGCTCCCTGTCTTCCAGTTGGCAACACTTTCCAAGTGTTCAAGAAAGGCACTGTTGAATGCCTGTAAGTTATGATACAGATTCAACTGAAGTTGCATGTTAGATTACTCTTCCTGTTTATAAGGAAAACAAGCCAAAGGACCGAAACCTGATGTCCATAGGCAGTTAGCCCAGGATAATTGTTTTGGGGATTTATTGCATTGTTTTCCACTTTTGGATATGAATTGAAAGCATTAAAGGACATTTATTTATTCCACATCAAAAGAGCATTTAGTTCCTGTGTGGTTAAAATGATATTGGGATAAGTATATTGGAAGAAAGGAGACACTCCACTCAGTAACTTTCTTTGGTAGCCCTCACATTCCTTGAGAAGGTTAATTGACAGTCTTTGCACACTCCCTGCAACCCTGTCCCCAGAACTTTCAGAGGACACTTTGCAAGAGATACAATAATCCTTGTCTGCAGGCAATATGCACAGCTGGGAAAGATAATTAAATAGACTATTTCTTTTTGAGAGATCAACATCGTTTCATCAGAAGGACCCAGCAATTCTGTTGGACTCAGACTGAAACTATTACTAACAGACATACTTCAGACAGATTTCATAATCACTAGACTTCTGTGGTGCAAATGGTTATGGCGAGCTTCTGAAGCTCCCCAAAGACCACTAGCACTGTCAGATTAAAATAGCACTGAAGTTTAAAGTGAGCATTAAAGTATGATTCAGTTTAATATGTAACGTTGCTACCGGAAAGTGCTTCTTTGGTTTTCCCAAATTGATTGGTTGCATGGCTGCAGTTTTCTCGCGAGATACCTATGAAATCTCATTCTGTGATTGTTGGGGCTTATGGAGGGTGTTGAATAACATGCTGTAGATTTCATGGCGGGTGACATTATCATGTTATTTTTTTTTTTTCCCCTCACATCACACAGAGAATGTCATGAAAAGAGAGAAAATACCCCACTTTTGAATGTTAACATTTCTGAAAGTGAGTTTGATTTCTAGGGTAAGTTTTTATTGCTGTCATGCTATCATGCAACCAAAAGGGTGGGGTGAAATTTTAAAGAATTAAAAATTCCCTGTGAGCTTTCCTTTTAAGTACTTCTCACTGGAGTTGTTTTATCCCATTAGGCATCAGCTAATCAGACAGAGAAGCATTTCTTGCTGCCTCAGGCAGTGCTTCTTCCAGAGCAAGGCTAGTCCATTTTGACCCAGTGTGCACACTATAGGTAAATCGTTGCACTGTGTAGGGATACCTGTTCTTCTTTCTCCTCAGGATTCCTAAAGCCTGGTCACTGTCTTTTGATCCCTTAGTTTTTCTTATGAGCAGAACTGCCCATTTTCTTTCCAGTGGTCAATCCTACTTTATGTGAGCGAGGTCCACTCTTTCCAAGGGAAGACAACGGCTCTGATAAAATAAATGCAACACTCTTATCTGCCTTGGCATGGCTGAGTGATGTCGCAGAAGGCGCAATATATTTTGACTTTAAGAATAAAAAAAGCAGAATTTGGAGTTCCCATCATGGCTTACCAATAATGAACCCAACTAGTATCCATGAGGATGTGGGTTCGATACCTAGCCTCGCTCAGTGGGTTAAGGTTCTGGCATTGCCTGGAGCTGCAGTGTGGGTTGCAGATGTGGCTCAGATCTTGCGTTGCTGTGACTGTGGCATAGGCTGGCAGCTGGACCTCTGATTCGACCCCTACCTAGCCCAGGAAGTTCCATATGCCGCGGGTGCACCCATAAAAAGACAAAAAAAAAAAAAAAAAGCAGAATTTGATAGAAGCATGAGTTCTGTGCTTCTATTAAGTACATAGTCAAGCAGGATTTACAGATAACCCTGCATAATTAACATGAATATCATGTAAGATAATGACCTATGAGGAGCACTTGAAAAGATGCTCCATATCATTAGTCATTAGAAAAATGTAAATTAAAATCACAGTGCCAAAGTGATACCTCTGTGCATCTACTAGAATGTCTAAAATGAAAAAGACCAACTGTACCAAGTATTGGCTGAGGATGTGGAGGAACTGGTTCTCTCATTTATTGCTGGTAGGGATGTGAAATGGAACAAGCACATTTTTTTCAGTAGTAAATATGTAATTTATTTGTATAATATTATATAATTATATAATTTTTATTATAGTGGATTTACAATGTTTTTTCAATTTTTACTGTACAGCAAAGTGAGCCAGTTGTGCATGTACATACATTCTTTTTCTCAAATTATCCTCCATCATGTTCCATTGCAAGTGATTGGATATAGTTCCCTGTGCTGTATAGCAGGATCCCATTGCTTATCCACTCCAAATGTAATAGTTTGCATCTACTAAACTCAAACTCCCAGTCCGTCCCACGCCCTCCCCCTCCCCTGGGAAACCACAAGTCTATTCTCCCTGTCCATGAGTTTCTTTCTTTTCTGTAGATAGGTTCATTTGTGCCATATGTTAGATTCCAGATATAGGTGATATTATATGCTGTATGTCTTTCTCTTTCTGACTTACTTCACTTAGTTTGAGAATCTCTAGTTCCATCCATGTTGCTTCAAAGTGGCATTATTTTGTTCTTTCTTATGGCTGAGTAGTATTCCATTGTGTATATGTACCACATCTTCTTAATCCATTCATCTGTCAATGGACATTTAGGTTGTTTTCATGTCTTGGCTATCGTGAATAGTGCTGTAATGAACATAGGGGTGAAAGTATCTTTTTCAGTGAAAAATTTGTCCAGATATATGCCCATGAGTGGAATTGCTGGATCATATGTTAGTTCTATATTTAGTTTTCTGAGGTGCCTCCATACTGTTTTCTGTAATGCTTGTACCAATTTACATTCCCACCAACAGTATAGGAGGGTTCCCTTTTCTCCACATCATCTCCAGCATTTGTTGCTTGTAGTCTTATTAATGATAACCATTCTGACTGGTGTTAAGTGGTACCTCATTGTAGTTTTGATTTGCATTTCTCTAATAATTAGTGATGTTGAGCATTTTCTTGTGTGCCTGTTGCTTATTCTTATGTCTTTTTTGGAGAAATATCTATTCAGGTCTTCTACCCATTTTTCAATTGGATTGTATATTTTTTTGCTGTTGAGTTGCATGAGTTGTTCATATATTTTGGAGATTAAGCCCTTGTTGGTTGCATTATTTGAAACTATTTTCTCCCATTCTGTAGGTTGTCTTTGTTTTTTTTTTTTGTTTTTTTTTTTTTTTCTGGTTTCCTTTGCTGTGCAAAAGCTTAAAAGTTTGATTATGTCCCACTGGTTTACTTGTGTTTTTATTTCTATTGCCTTGGGAGACTGACCTAAGAAAACATTTGTACTATTGATGTCAGAGAATCTTTTGCCTATGTTCTCTTCTAGGAGTTTTATGGTATCTTGTCTTAAATTTAAGTCTTTAAGCCATTTTGAGCTTATTTTTTGTGCATGGTGTGAGGGTGTGTTCCACTTTCATTGATCTACATGTGGCTGTCCAGTTTTCCCAGTACCACATGCTGAGAAGACTGTCTTTTTCCCATTTTATATTCTAGCCACCTTTGTTAGAGATTAATCAACCATAGGTATTTGGGTTCTTTATTCTATTCCATTGGTCTGTATGTTTGTTTTGGTACCAGTACCACACTTTCTTGATTACTGTAGCTTTGTAATATTGTCTGAAGTCTGGGAGAGTTATGCCTCCTGCTTGGTTTTTTTTCTCCCCCCTCTGGATTGCTTTGGCAATTCCTGGTCTTTCATGGTTCCTTATAAGTTTTTGGATTGTTTGTTCTAGTTATGTGAAAAATGTCATGGGTAATTTGACAGGAATTGCATTGAATCTGTAGATCGCTTTGGGTAGTATGGCCATTTTAACAATACTAATTCTTCCAACCCAGGAGCATGGAATAGCTTTCCTTGTCTTTGAATCCTCTTTAATTTCCTTGATTAATGTTTTATAGTTCTCAATGTATAAGTCTTTTACCTCCTAGGTCAGGTTTATTCCTAATAATTTAATTTTGGGGGATGTGATTTTAAAAGGTATTTTATTTTTATTTTCCTTTTCTCATATTGAAATGGTCACTTTTGAAAATAGTTTAAAAGTTTCTTAAAAAGTTAAAGATACCTACCATACACTTACCATATAATCCAACCATAGTATACTTAAATATTTACCCAGGAGAAATGAAAGCATATATCCATACAAAAAAATTGTATGTAGATTGCTCATGACAATTTTATTTGTAATATTCCAGAGAAAGCAAACCAGATAGCCAATGAAAGGATAAACAAATCATTTTTATTGATTATATACATTCAGTGGAATACCATTCATCAGTAAAAAGAATCAACTATTCATGCATGCAACAACATAGAAAAGTTTCAAATTAATTATATTGAATTAAAGCTGTTAGGAAAAAAGTTGAGAAACTCTTGAGAATTAAATTAATCTAGTAATGTTGGAAATATAGAAAGGAAAAAAGGAATTTTATTGTTCCTTTTAAGACAGAATTGGCAAGACTTGGTGATGACATGATGGCTAGATGGGGCTACACTCTGATGTCTTTCTCTGGCTTGGGTTTCTCTATGTGGATCATCACCTATTTGGCTGTAAGGATTACATGAAAGATGGTGCTTAAGTATATGAGAAATTGTGAGCTAATTATTTAATGCTAATTCTTGAAGCAAGACTCTCCAAGAAGAAATGTTCAGTAGGCAAACCTTCAATACTTCTGCTTAAGTATATGTTAATGTATGTCTGCTTAAACATATATTTTGGCTTTTTAGTACATACAAGTATAGATAGCGGATGACAGTATGATATTAGTGAGAAGAAATAAAGAAGAGAACAAGGGAGTTCCCATCGTGGTGCAGTGGTTAACGAATCCGACTAGGAACCATGAGGTTGAGGGTTCGGTCCCTGCCCTTGCTCAGTGGGTTAACGATCCAGCATTGCCGTGAGCTGTGGTGTAGGTTGCAGACGCGGCTCGGATCCCGCGTTGCTGAGGCTCTGGCGTAGGCTGGTGGCTACGGCTCTGATTCGACCCCTAGCCTGGGAACCTCCATATGCCGAGGGAGCAGCCCAAGAAATAGCAAAAAAAGACAAAAAAAAAAAAAAAAAGAAGAGAACAAAAAAAAAAAATGCTATTCCTAGACTCAGTCTCATAGATAAAAGAGAATATAGCATTGAGGGCAGAGAAAGAGAAAGAGGAAGAAGATGTTATGGGATCTCAGGGCAAGAGAACGGGGAACAGGGAGTTCCCTGATGGCTCAGCAGATTAAGGATCTGGAGTTGTTGCTTCTCTGGCTTGGGTTTGATCCCAGGCTCAGGATCTTCCACATGCCATGGGTGCCACCAAAAACAGAACAAAACAGACAAAAAGGAAGAGAGAACAGATTTGTAAGGGAGCAGACTTTATGGACATTTTGTTTATACAATGCTGCTGTCACCCAATAGTTAGATTTGTGTAGTTAGATTTATTTAGTCATTTGACCCAAAGTCTATAATTAATTGCAGCTCATCAGAAGTAGTGTCAATTGTGGTCAAGGGTGCGGGTTCTGGAGATTATATTCCCATCTCTGACATTAACAAATATATAAACTCTGAACATCTGTTTCCTTATCTGCAAAATGATCTCCCCACCAGTTCCCTTCACTTAGAATTATTGTATTACTAAATACTTTAAAATTTTGTATGGATGAGTTCCCCGTCATGGCTCAGCAGAAACAAGTCTGATTATCATCCATGGGGATGCAGGTTCAATCCCTGGCCTCGCTCAGTGGGTTAAGGATCTGGCATTGCCTTGACCCGTGGTGTGGGTTGAAGATGCAGTGCAGATCTAACGTTGCTGTGGCTATGGCTTGGCCAGTTGCTATAGTTCTGACTTGACCCCTAGACTGGGAACCTCCATATGCCACAAGTGCAGCCCTAAAAGGACAAAAAATAACATAAAGTAAATTAAAATAAAATTTTGTATGGAAATTACTTAGCATTGCTTCTAACCCATAGTAAGCATCAATAAATTGACCTTTCTCTTCTTTCCCTTCTCCTTCTCCCCCTCCTCCTTCCTGTTGTTATTATTCTTACTATTAGGCATCTACCATATTGTCAGTGATGACTGGAAAGTCTTACTCTCCCAATGAGCCATTAGAAAACATGGACACATTTTAGTGTTTATTACCAGAAGTATTCATAATGTCACCTTTATTCATCTGACTCAGTCTCCCCCAAGTGATTTATTTACATATGATCTTTTGTTAGTCTTTTGTTGACATGCTGTGAAAAAGAAAGAGCATGGCTTAGGGACCAAGCAAAGAGGTAGAAATTTATAGACTTTGGTCCTGCCCATGCACCAACTCCTTTTTGGCTTAAGGCAGGTAATTGAAATTTCTTGCACTTAAATACCTGCAACTGAAATAGAAATGAGATATAATCACATAGGGCTAAGTAAAAAGCATACAGATTTTAACACTACTTAAGTATAGAACTTTATAGAAAGCTAACTGGTTTGCATCAATTAGTGTATTTCTATAGATGTGACACAAAGGCACTAAGAAAATGCCACGTTGAAGTTCATTGATATACTAGGTGTAGAAAATAGGCCCTACCAGTTCAAATCCCTGGTTGCATTCCCTTCACCCACAATTGCTTTTATTCAAGTCAGCAGGGTTTTCTTATCTTGTTTCAGGATTTTTGGATTTAAGCCTCCATGATCAAGTGCATCTTCTGGAATGTGCCTGGCTAGAGATCCTCATGATTGGTCTTGTCTGGCGCTCCATGGAGCACCCAGGGAAGCTCCTGTTTGCTCCTAACTTGCTCCTGGACAGGTGAGTGACCTGGCTGTAACTTGGGGGAAGCAGATTACTGATACTCACCAGTGTGATTCTGAAGCTCCTTCAATCAGCACTTCATGAACCTTCCGAGAAGTTTATCACGATATTTACAAATGGGTGAATTTGATGTGTGTGGGATAGTCGAGTTCACAGAAAGCTATGGATAACTTTCTGCTAGGCGTCTCCCCAGATTAGCTCTATCATTTCTGAAATGTACATATGAACGTACACACATGTGTATATTCATACATATATCTATGTACATATGCATATGTATTTATAAAATTATGAACTGTGACTTTCTAACTCCACCTTCATCTTGTTTGATTTAAAAAATGATGAGTACCTTTCCTTCATTAAAATTTCTTTTGGGCTCATGTACATCCACACCACAATAGGCTTTTCATTTCCATTTCCAATTTTCCCATCAGTAAAGAAGGAGATCTGACTAGAGAGCCAATGGCCACTTCCAGTTTTATGAACTTGTAAAAGCGAACTTGCTTATTTTAGAAAAAGAGGATTTCAGTCTTCAAAAGTGGGACCTTGTTTAATATATTCTATTTGGGTTGACTTGGAATATGAGTCTTATTGTTCTTTCTTATTCAAGCATTGCTTAGAGCAATCGAATTTAGACACTATGTAACAGCAGCTACCACTGACAGAATCCCTACCCAGCACCCACTGCTGCTGCTGAATGCTTTACAGACAAGATCTCATTTCATCATTGCATCACTCCAGGGAAGCCTTATCATTCATGTTGCACCAGTAAGGAAGCTAAGTTTCAGAGATGTACTTCTACTTGCAAAAAGCATTGAGCTAGCTGCTGGTGTAGCCAGGCCTGGAGTTCAAGGTGTGTCTGGCACTAGCACACTCTTCTTGCCTCCTGCCCTGTGCACACATCCTTCATCAGCGATGCCTTTTTTGGTTGCTGCTGTGGCTTTTTGTTTTCAGGTATACCATGTCTTTATGGTTTGCATAACCACTTGGATGGGAAAGGTCCATCTTCTAATTGCGTCTTGCAAACTTTTTTTTTAATTTGCCTATGTTCATTCATCCAAGGGTACCAGGTTGCCTGGGATGCATCTTTGTGCATTCCTTCCTTCCTTTGAGGGTACCATGCTGCCTCCCCATCTCTTGCCCTGCTCCGGCTTCCTTCCCTCCAGCTGTCAAGTCCCTGGGGAACAGAGTTCTGGCAACATTTAGTTATTTAAATACCAGAGAATTGTACAAGTATTGGTTACTGTGTTGTCATTTTATGTTGTTACTGCTTTTTTAAAAACCAGTGATGAGGCTGTTCAAGAAGCAGACCTCTTTTTCCAGGGCATCTATTCCCATGTCACAATTTCGTGAAATGATGGAAGACGACCACTGGCTTGTTCTGTAGGACTGCCTTCACACGGTATCCTGTCCACCGCCTGGAGGACAGCTCTACAGTGCTTCCTCTCTTCTCGTTCCTTCTTTTCCTTTCCATTTCCCCTTATTCCTCTTGTCTTGTCATTCTTCCCTTCCATCTCTTTTCTCCTATTTTCCTTCTCTTTCCTCTTTCCTTTTTTTTTCCTGTCTCCTCCTCCTCTTTCTCCTCTTCTTCCTCCTTCTGCTTTTAAATTTCTTCTTGTGTTAATAGTCATGTGGTTCTACGACCAAGTTATAATAAAGTTGCATATGAAAATTGTAAACTGCATACACTGTTTCATCTCTACATACTAGAAGGTGTCTTCAGGGTTTAGGATTTGGGGTACAAGGATGAATGAATCCATTTGTTCCACGAATACCTTCTTGGGTACACACTTTCTAGGAACAGTCATCTGGTCCCTGCAATATAAATAGGAAAGAGTTGGAACAGCACTCACCCGAGTGCCTAGAACTCTGCCTTTCTTTTTCAGCACTCGCAGTATGGTTAATTTCCTCCTATCTCTTTCACTGCAGTGTGAGTGGACTGAAAGTTCTCCCCTCTCTCCACTCCTACTTTCTAAAATTCCAGATGCAAAGTTTCTACTACCTCTAGAATAGGATGCCTCCACTTCTGCTCTGTTGACCTTTCTGGCAGAATTATTCTTTCCTGTGGGGGACTGTCCTGTGCATTTCAGGGTGTTTAGCAGCATCCCTGGACTCGACCTACTAAAACGTTCTCAGAGTAGCACCCCCTTCCCCAGAGATGACAGTCCAAAATGTCTCCAGACATTTCTAAGTGTCCCCTGTGTGTGGTGGGAGGAGAGGCACAAAACTGTCCGTGGTTAAGAGCCACTACTCTAAATTTTTCTACGTTCATGTCATATAAGCTCTACAGACTCACAATATCCCTCACTAAAAACATTATCTTCCTCATCGGCTTTGTTCCTTTTCCTTTTTTCTCTGGCATCAGCATTCACCCAGACAGGAAGCTGTCAAGTTCAACTTAACCTTGGTTTCCACTTCCCTCCTTCCCAGATTATCCAGTTAACCCTCAAGTCCTTCCTGCCCTGTTTCTGAAATCTATAGCTCGTTTTGTCTCCCTTCCTCCATTTTTTTAAATTGAAATATAGTTGATTTACACTGCTGTATTCATTTAAGGTGTACAGCACAGTGATTGCTATTCTTTTTCAGATTCTTTTCCCTTATTGGTTATTATAAGATATTGAATATAATTTCCTGTGCTATGCAGTAGGTCTTTGTGGGTTATCTATTTTATATATAGTAATACGTCTATGTTAATCCCAGCCTCTTAATTTATCTTTTCTCCTCCCTTTCCCTTCAGAAACCATAAGTTTGTTTTGTGTGTCTGCGAGCCTTTGTTTTGTAAATAAGTTCATTTACATCATTTTTTAAAAAAGATTCCACCTATAAGTGCTAACAGATGGTATTTGTGTATCTCTGTCTGGCTCACTTGCCCTAGCTCAGGTCCTTGTCAACTCTCCCCAGAATTTTGTCTCTCCAACACTTCTATCTCTTTCTCAGCCACCAGCCCTCTTTCCTCTGGTCTGTTCCCCACAGGGCTGCCAGAGACTTCTTTCTGAGGCACAGCTGTGATCCTGATGCTTTCTGACTCAGCTTTCGTTGGCTCTCTCCCTTCTTTAGAAGATACTGTCTAGACTTCTTATCTTGATAGTTGTGAATCTCTATTGCAAGTGTCAAAAGACCCAAACATCTGCAGAGCCGGTCAGATGATGTAATGAGGAAGGCCAGGGACTGTGAGTCCTAAAAGGAGTTCTGGGGATTAAGTGAGCCCTGTGAGTTCTTAGAGAGTCCAGGCTACAAACACCTGGGCCCTGAACTCAGCCTGAGCACCATGAACTTAACTTTTGCATTTCAAGGTTTTCTTATACTTGTTCTGAAAGGCCCTGTACTTTTAAGATTCCTTGTTAGAATCTTGGGACCTTCTTTAAAGCTCATTTCAGAAGTCACTCTTCCAGAAAACCTTTCTTGAAATTTGTCTCCTCTCTCCTTGGCCCAAGTTCTCACAGGATTTGGTTTCTGTCTCTCTTACTTGCCTTCTGCCGTCTGTAGGTTGGGATTTTACGTCTTATCTTCCCTTCCAGCTCATAAACTTCTTGTGGACAAGAACCAGATCTTGTTCATCTTTTTGTTAACCTCCAACGAATAGAGCCTTCCATGATCCCCTATAGGTGTTAACTGCACCAGGGTCAGCTGGGTGGCTCATGGCACAGTCAGGAAAAGCGACATCTTCTGATACTCATTTCAGCTGTTCTTATCAGACTCACTTCTTATTGAAGGCTATTCTCCAGCTCCTGGCTTTTAGACTTTGAAGATATTAAGATCCATCTGTTTCAGAAGGATTTTTAAAATTACTCAATGTGTGTGGCTTATGCTTACACTTCTGCTTATATTCCACAAACCTGTTAAATTCTGAATGAAGCTAAACAACGGAACTTATTTTTTCCCATCACGAGACCCACTACTGAGTAAAATCCTCAAGATCTTAATGCATTGAATAACACTCACATACATACTAGTGATTAGAAAAGTTTATAAATAAGTATAAATTATATGAATGATGTTAAATATTAAGAAATGTAGTCTGTTGTATGTAATTTCGATACTATTATAGTTATTACCATGCATCTAAATATTTTCAACTTTCAATCTTATTAAATTACTCTCTGGGCAATATAAGATAACTGCTTTCCATGACATTGATGTATGCATAACAACAAAAAAAATATTGTGACCAGCAACCCATTTGAAATTTTATATATCTGGAGAATGGCTTTTGAGCGTGGGGCACACTGTATTTTTGCCTTGCAGGCTCCTACTCCTTTGACAACATTCAGCTCTCTGATTAGCATCAGTCCCCTTGATCCCTCTGTTGCTCATTTCCCATCCTATTGCACATGGTGTATGTTTTTTTGTAACAAGATGTAGAAATCTGTAAGTTTCAAGCTGAAGTGCTGGGAAGCAAAGATGAGTGTTAACTTCATTGTTTTTGTTTTATCTCTGGCTGGGTGATGCAGCCTTTGAAAATTTGCCCTCCATGGGCTATTCATCTCTGCATAGACATAGGGACAAAAGACCAGAAGTTCCAAGGAGCCCTGTCACCCATGGGGTTACCAGCATTGGTAACTGGAGGCAGGGTTTACCTGCCATTGATGATAATAACGTCCTATTTTCTCAAACCTTCTTTGCCATTCCAGGCATTTGTGCTTTCCAAGGCTATCAAGAGGATAGAATTTACCCCAGTCTTTCCTTGTAATTACTCAACTGTTAGTATTGGCAAGTGGGGTTTAGTGATTGTAGGACTAAGAAAAAACTGCTGGGTTGCCATCCCACATTTGTGACAGAGAACATATTTCCTATCTTGTGTCCATTTAAGAAGAATTATTGCTTGATTTACTCCTTGATGACGACCCATGATATCTTGATTCTGGTAGTTTATAACTTTCCTGGTAGTCATATGCTTGAAGGTTCATTTTATCCTTACCATACTTAGCCTACCCACAATCTCCAGTTCTTCCCTGTGCCCTGCAGCACTGAGTTCCAAGCATTTAATGCAGGTATCTTTTCCTGTGAAACCCAAACAATAAAGCTTATCATAAGGTATTAATAGAGAACCTAGTAATTTCTCTTAGCGTGTGTATTTGTGTGTGTGTGTGTGTGTGTGTGCATTTATGTTATTTTATAAGAGGAAAGTTAAAGATAATAAGAATGCCTGGGAAAGTAATCAGGAAATGGAGAAAACTCGTTTTCCATTCTAGCACCTAATCCTTTGGTGTGTTTTGGCACCAGAAAACACAAAATATGTCCTCTGTGTCAACTAGGAATGCACCTCTTCGTTTAGTCCTGCTTCAGTGCTCACACTGGAAAAATAGAGACCGAAAACAGAAGCAAAAGTGTTCAACGTATGTCATTCCTTGTGGGATCTCTTTGTTTTTGCAGGAGTAAAGTTTACTATAGCTGGAAGGCAGATGTGATGTTAGAGGAAACAATGTAAATTGCCTCTTCAGTAAGACTATCCAGTTTCCAAAGCACTGTCTCACTCTGTTTTGCTGGCGCCATCCGTGCTAACAAATTCTGAGAAATATTTGCGGATTTCTCAGTGAGCCAAAGTACTCTCTTCGACTCCTATTCACTCTCAGAGAGGAAAAAAAAAAAAAAAACCTATTCATCCATTTGAAAAGCAAAGCTTAATTCGACAAGCAGAATATTCCCTCTACCAAGCATCTGGCCAGAGGGTTGTTGATCTAGCTCTTTCCATCATTCCTACATTAGGAGGTTCTGCCTGTAGGACATAATATTGGACAACAGCAAGTTCTTTTACTTGTGTGCGTGGAATAGGAATAAGTTCTCCTCCTTAAGAGAAAAACAGGTTGTTGCACTGGAGAGAACATTTTGCTTCGTCTACTAAACAGCTGATTGTTTTCAGTTGATAAATTTAATTTAATTAATTTATTTATTTCTTGGCCATGCCTATGGCTTGTGAAAGTTCCCAGGCCAGGAATCGAAACCAAGCCACAGCAATGTCCTGAGCCACTGCAGTGACAATGTTGGATCCTTAACCTGCTGCAACACAAGGGAACTCTAATAAATTCGTTTTAAATTGAAAACCAGAAGTCATTTTCTAGAAGCAAAAGCATTCTCATTTTATTTGTTGTAAATATTTTAGAAAAAAAAACATGCAAATAAAAACATGCAATGAAAACAATGCTTCCAGCAATGCTTTTACTGGCTTTTTTTTTTTTTTTTTTGTCTTTTATTCTTTTAGGGCTGCACCCACGGCATATGGAGGTTCCCAAGCTAGGAGATCCGAGCTGCATCTGAGACCTACACCACAGCTCCCAGTAAAGCTGAGCGAGGCCAGGGATTGAACCCACAACCTCATGATTCCTAGTTGGATTCGTTTCTGTTGCGCTACCATGGAAACTCCTAATTGGCCTTTTAAAATATTTTATTTCACTTGGAAGAGTGAAAAAATAAAGTTCTGAAATAAGCTGATAAATTCAGAATGTGATTTGTTTAAAGGTTTCTTAGCCATAAAGAGAAGGATCTCCCTTTATATTTCCTCTTCAGATTTCTCGTCTCTGAAAAAAATACGTGCTCTACTGAAGAGGGCTTTGCAGAGGTGAGCAACCCACCAGCAGAGTCAGTTCGGGGCAGGAGGCAGTTTTTGGTTACTCCAGCGGCTTTGCCGGATTCCCTCATAACTTTCCAGGAGCGCTTTTGTTGCATGCACTCATTTGGCCCGTTCATATCTCAAGACCTTCTTATTCATAACTTTTTTTTTACTCTCCCTTATTATAGAATTGGATGAAGAAGGAAAAGAAAGGGTGCTACCATTTATTTAACTTCTTTAATCTGTACAGTAGTGGGCTGGGTTGTCTTCTGTACTGTATCTTATTCATTGTATGAGAATAAGAGAAGCGAAGGGTTTTACCAGTTTATATTCTATAGACTGGATCAGATCCATTGGTTCTTTCCAGTTCTGAGCCTTTAATTACTAAATGGCAGATGCTAATTCATTGATTCTTTAAAGTCTTCAGTTTAACGTTCTGACAAATCCTGGGTATATGAAACTATAAACTGCAGAGGAGGAAAGTTGAGGCCAAAAGAAAGGAGAAATTAGCCAAACTACCAGTATTACTGCCTCCTCTGATTGAAAGGAATCAAAATTTCTATCAGACAAAAAACAAATTGCATTATACACTTTAAATGGGTCAGTTATGTGGTATGTGAATTATATCTCAATAAAAATATTAAAAGCACACACATATTTGAATTTCTGAAAAAGCCAGTTTGACTATCAAGACCTGCACTTATGAAAGTCCTTGTACTGGTTCTACTGGAGGAAAGGAAAACAAAATATTCAAACCAAGATTTCCCCTTAAAAACAAAAGCGATGAAGCAGCACCGTATTATAAAGCCTGCTACGCCACAATCTTTAACTCTTCAAGAATAAGCCTGTAAACAGTAAGGACCTACTTAATATAGAATTGCTCCAGAGGAAAAGGCATAATTCCAACCAAAGAATTAATCCTGCATAAGAGGTCAATTTGGCTTTTCTTCCATTGTTACCTACCACATTATTTTTGTATTTGCCAGAGATTATTAATAGTTAAATGTTGCAAATTGATTGAAAATACAATCAACATAGTATTTTGACAGTTTAATTCTAAAATATCTTGATATTCCTTCTACACAGAGATAATGAAGGACTCCCCCACTCATATCTGCTGTAATCACAACTGCCTTTTGGGGGTCAGTGTTGGAAAGACACTCATTTGTTTTAATGAATGCAGTTAAAATCCAGAGGTAAAGGGAGATGGTCAACTTTAAGTCTGTGTTAGTTGGAATTCAGTTTCAATCAACTCTAGATACTTATCGAGTATCACCATTTCTCTAGGGTTCTGCCCGACACTGGAGGATTTGAGACTGAGGTGTAAGAAGCAGACTTGTCCTCAGGGAATTCACTCTCTAGGGGTAGATGGTGTTGGTGTACACACGAATGCAAGCAAAAGCAAGGTTTAAGCAAGCCTCCACCACACGCCACATCATTTGTGTCTAGTTTATCACTTTCTTTTTTTTTACTGAGAAATAGTTGACATATAGCATTATATTAGTTTCCAATATACAACATATGATTTGATATATGTAGAAATTATAAAATGATCACCACAATTAGTCTAGTTAACATCCATCACCACACATATTACATTTTTTCTTATGATGAGAAATTTTATTTTTATTTAATTAATTAATAAATTAATTTGTCTTTTTAGGGCCAAACTCACAGCATATGGGAGTTCCCAGGTTAGGGCTCAAATAGGAGCCATAGCTGCAAGCCTACACCACAGTTCATGGCAATGCCAGATCCTCAACCCACTGAGCAAGGCCAGGGATTGAACCTCATCCTCATGGATACTGGTCGGGTTCGTTACCACTGAGCCATGACAGGAACTCCAAGAACTTTTAGTATACAATAAAGTTTTATTAACTACAATCACCATGCTGAAAATTATCATCCTGAGGACTTATAACTGAAAGTTTGTACCTTTTGACTATCTTCACCCACTTTGCCCTTCTGTCCCCCACCTCTGGCAACTACCAATTAGTTCTCTGTATCTATGAGGCTTTTTTTTTAAAGATTCTGCATATAAGTGATATCATATAGCATGTGTCTCTCACTATCTGACTTAGTTCACTTAGCATAATGCCCTCAAGTTCCATCCATGTTATCATAAATGGTAGAATTTCCTTCTTTTTATGACTGGATAATATTCCATATAGTCATATAATGCATTATATTAATCCATATATATATATATATATATATATATGTATATACACACACACACACATTCATCTGTTGCTGGACAATTAGGTTGTCTCCATGTTTTGGCTGTTGTAAATAATGCTGCACTGAACATAGGGGTGCAGATATCTTTTCCAATTAGTGTTTCATTTTCTTTGGATAAATACTGAGAAGAGGAGTTCCCATTGTGGCTCAGGGGAAATGAACCCAACTAATACCCATGAGGATGCAGGTTCAATCCATGGCCTCACTCAGTGGGTTAAGGTTCTGGCATTGCCTTGAACTGTGGTGTAGGTTGCAGGTGCAGCTTGGATCCTGCATTGCTGTGGCTGTGGTGTAGGCTGGCAGCTGCAGCTCTGATTTGACCCCTAGCTTGGGAACTTCCATTTGCCCTAAAAAGCAAAGTGCAGCCCTAAAAAGCAAAAAAAAAAAAAAAAAAAAAAAAAAAAAAAAAAAAAAAAAAAAAGTACTGAGAGGAGGAATTTCTGGGTTATATGGTAGTTCTATTTTTACATTTTTGAGGAACTTCCATCCTGGGTTCCATAGTTGCTGTACCAATTTACATCCTCATCAACAGTGCACAAAAGGGTTGCCTTTTCAGCATATCCTCACCAACCTTGTTATTTCAAAAATAGCCACTCTGACAAGTGTGAGGTAATATCTCATAGTTTTGTGTTTCCCTGATGATTAGTGATGTTTGAGCACCTTCTCATATATATACTTTTTGGTCATCAATTTGGCTTTTTTGGAAAAATGTTTACTTATATCCCCTGCCTATTTTTTAATCAGATTCTTTGTTTTTTTGCTATTGAGTTATATAAGTTCTTTATACATTTTGGATATTAACTCTGTATCAGATAGATGATTTTCATATATTTTCTGCCATTGATAGGTTACTTTTTCATTTTGTTAATGGTTTCCTTTGCATGGTTTACAAAAGCTGTTTCATTTGATGTAGTGCCACTTGCTTATTTTGCTTTTGTTGCCTTTGCATTTGTCGTCAATAAAAAAAAAAATCATTGCCAAGACCAATGTCAAGGAGTTTACCACCTTTGTTTTCTTTAGAAGTTTTATAGTTTAGGGTCTTATGTTTAAGTCTTTGGTCCATTTAGAGTTAATTTTTGTGTATAGTATAAGATATTGGTCCAGTTTAATTCTTTTGCATGTGGCTGTTGAATTTTCTCAATACATTTATTAAAGAAACTGTTCTCTCCCCATTGTATATTTTTGGCTCTTTTTGTCATAAATTAATTGACCACTTACATATGGGTTTATCCTGGGCTCTCAGTTTTTTTCCCTTGATCTTTGTGTCTAGTTTCTATGCTAATACCATACTGTCTTGATTACTATTGCTTTGTAATATAGTTTGAACAGGGACCATGATGCCTCCAACTTTGGTCTTCTTTGTCAAGATTGCTTTGGCTATTTGGGTCTTTTGTGGTTCCATACAAATTTTAGGATTGTTTTTTCTTTTTCTGTGAAAAAAATGCCATTGGAATTTTGATAGAGATTGCATTGCACCTGTATATTGATTTAAGTAGTATGAACATTTTAAAAATAGTAATTCTTCCAATCCATGAGCATGGGATATATTTCTACTTATTTGTGTCTTCTTCAATATCATTCATCAGCATTGTATAGTTTTCAGTGTACTGGTCTTTCACCTCCTTGGCTAAATTTATTCGTTAGGTATTTTATTTATTTTTTGATGCAGTTGTAAACAAGATTGTTTTTAAAAATTTTTCTTTCTAATACTTCCTTATAACATATAGAAACCATTGATTTTTTTGTATATTACATTTGAATCCTGCAACTTTAGGAATTCATTTATTAATTCTAACAGTTTATTTGGTCTTTATGGCTTTTCTATATATAATATCATGCCATCTGAAAATGGTAACAGTTTTACTTCTTCCTTCCTGATTTGGATACTTTTAATTTCTTTCCCTTACCTAATTACTCTGGCTAGGACTTCCAGTACTATGTTGAATAAAAGTGGTGAAAGCATCCTTGTCTTGAGACTGATTATAGTGGAAAAGATTTCAGCTTTTCACCATTGTTTATGACATTAGCTGTGGGCTTATTTTGTGTAGCCTTTATTATGTTGAGGTATGTTCCCTCTATATCCACTTTGTTCAGAGTTTTAATCTTAAATGAATATTGAGTTTTGTCAAAAGCTTTCTCTGCATCTATTAAGATGATCATAGAATTTTATCCTTCATTTTGTTAATGTAGTGTTTTATATTGATTGATTTGCAGATGTTGAACCATCCTTGCATCTTTGGAACAAATCCCACTTGATCATGGTGTATGATCCTTTTAATGTATGGCTGAATTTAGGATGTAATATTTTGTTGAGGACTGTTGCATCTCTGTTCATAATGGATACTAGGCTGTAATTGTTTTTTCTTGAGTGTCTTTGGCTTTGGTAAAAGGTGAAAGTGACCTTGTGAAAGGAATTTGGAATTATTCCTCCCCTTCTATTTTTTGGAAGAGTTTGTGACAGTTTGGTATTAATTCACCTTTAAATGTTTGGTAGAATTCACCTGTGCAGCCATCTGGTTCTTTTCTTTTCAGGGATATTTTTGATTACTGATTCAATCTCCTTACTAGTAATTCGTTTGTTCAAATTACTATTTCTTCAAGATTTGGTCTCAGTAGATTGTGCGTTTCTAGGAACTTATCCATTTCCTCTAGGTTGTCCAACTTTTTTGGCATATAGTTGTTAATAATAGTCTCTTATGATTCTTTGTATTTCTGTGATATCAATTGTACCTCTACCACTTTCTAATAGCTGTGATTTCTAAGTGAAAATCAAACCCTGGTTTATACTTACATTTATAAATCGGTTCACTCTTAATATTTCCATGCCAGCATTAACTATACCATTATACATTTATCCTGCCTAAAGTGTGTCCATTATAGATAACTCTAAAATGACTTAATTCCATATGTTGATCCCTTGGGTTTGGCAGGAGGGCAACAGGGGGCTTTAGCAGAGATTTTTCAAGCCTCTATGGTAAATGACCACAATTTACACATCTTTGAAATATCACTTTTACTTTTGACAAGGTATTAGTACTGCTTGGATATTTTTCTATAATTACAACTTTTAATTTTATGACTTAATAGAGGTTTGGAATTTCACTTCAAAGTAAATGAAGTTAGTATGTCTATTTCCATTTCTTACCGAAAGTTGTAATTATCTTTGTTATTAATGTCATGGTTATATGCCCTTATGATCTATAATTGAGTTGAAATATCTCCTTTGGTATTATTAATTTCTCCCTATGGGCTCCTAATACAAAGACTAAGGATCATGTTTCTCTTGTGATGCTTCTGTAGGCACTTCTAAGTCATTATATATTCTTATTCATTATGTTACCTAATGTTTCTATTTTATCAAATGCAAGAAGAATGAAAAGCACACTGTCAGTATTTTCTTTAGTCTTAAACCACTGCAGAAAGTCAGTTTCTTTTTTATTTTTCTTTTGGGCTTTTTAGGGTCACACCTGTGGCACATGGAGGTTCCCAGGCTAGGGGTCAAATCAGAGCTGCAGCTGCTGGCCTATGCCACAGCCACAGTAACACGGAATCCAAGCCACATCTGTGACCTACACCACAGCTCACAGCAATGCTGGATCCTTAATCCATTGAGTGAGGCCAGGGATTGAATCTGCATCCTCATGGATACTAGTCAGATTCTTTTCCACTGAGCCATGATGGGAACTCCCAGAAAATCAGTTTTTTTAATCTGTTTATATATTTACCACTTTCCCTGGGCATAGATTCTAAGATCCATTATGACTTTATCATTGGAAAATAGGATTGCACAGACATGTTACAATGATAAGGAAGGGTTATTGCATACCCCTGATAAGAAAAGGGCTTTTCCTGTATTTCCAAGTTTGGTAGGACAAGCTTAATACTTGTGAAGTTGAGTCTGTGACTTAATCATCTTAGCCTCTGAGGAAGCACTAAATAGAGCTCTAAATAGAAAAGAATCTCAGCCTAGGTTGAGGCAGTGTTGTTTGAGAAGTGGGAGTATGAAGTCTCTGATTCCAAGGGAGGGATGGTTTACAAAAGACAAAAGATACCAAATGTTGCAGAGGGGTGGGCAAGAGTAAGGAAGGGATTAAGGATTTGATAATTAGGGAATTATTGTTGTCCCTAAAGAGAGCATTTTTTCCTGAAGAGGTAGAGGGAATAAAACCAGATTATAAATGTATTAAGTGGAAGTATAGTGTATGAAAAGAACATGGGTAGGGAAAATTAGAGAAGGGAAATATAAACTAGCCTTTTCAGGTGTTTGGTTGTGAAAGGCAGTGGCACTCTAGTTCTTGACATCAGTAGCCTCTAGAAGACCTGGTGTCCTGGTTCTATCCAGGGATGTCCAACGAGAAATTTTTTGGTTGAACTGTGAAGTCATGGCTTTTGTTTTTTCAGTATATATCAATTGATTGATTGATTATCCTTTTTTGATGCTCAAGGTGTCCCATCTTTGGCTAATAGTCTCTTCATGTTGACTTTTGTATCATTTTGACATAGCTATTAGTCTTTGATGCCTCCTTGTTAAATGATATGCCTACATCTCCTAACCTCATATTCCCTGCCCCAGAGCCAGAATCAACCATTTCTACAAGGGCACCAGTTTTAGTGAAAATGGTATTTAGAACTCAATCTTGGCATTTGGTGTGTTCACTGCTTTAGAACTGCCATTGCTAATTGAACTTTTTAATGGATAAAATTAGGATATAAGCAACTCTGAAACAAACAAAAAGGTTATTTCACATGATATTTCCAATTCAAGTCTTGGTTCCTAACAATGTGAATGTAGTTATTCATTTGACTATCTTACATTGTGTAAAAAGAGTTTTAAAACAATAATACCAACCTTTCAACTAACAATTAGACCATTGGATATAGTTGAAGATTTCTAAGTAGCCCTATTTGTCTTTCAGCTACATTCCATTGAGAAGGTAAAAATCAAAATATTATATTTTGCAGACACTAGATGTGACCTTTCTCTTTGAGGTTTTATCACCAATTTGGTCATTCACTTCAAATTAACTTTTTTAATTAAAAAAATTAATTTCCTAAGTCAAAACTTTATAGCCAGGTGCAGAGTCTAACTTGCATTTTAACCCCTCCACTGGGTGTTCCCTATAATGTCAAATTTGAATTAAGATTAGAAGGGAGGTGGATGTGTGTGCTTGTATGTAGTCATATCTGCACCACATACACAAATAACATATCATATATAATTCTGCATGTTGCTTTGGAGGTTACTACATGTATGTGTGTAAAGGTCTTCCTTATCCTTTTCATGATTATTTTATATTCCATTGTGTGGAATCCCTTATTGATGGACATGTAGGTTCCTTCCAATCTTATTCAATAAACAACAAAACAAAGGCAACAATGAATAACTTTGTATATAAGTCATTTTTGTACTTTTCTCAGTCTATCTTTGTGATAGATTCCTGGAAGTGGAATTTCTAGGTCAAAAGGTGCATGCATACATAGCTTTAGTAGATACTGGAAAATTTACTACCAATGATATTGTGTCATTGTGCTTTCTCACCAGCCATGTATGAGAGGGCCTGTTTCTCCACAGCCTCTCCAGCAGAATATGTTGTCAAACTTTTGGATTTTTGCCAATCTGATGGGTAAGAAGTATCTCAGAATGGTTTTAATTATATTTCCTTTTATTTCTGAGTAAAATTGAGAATCTTATTTACATTTAAGGGCCTTTTCATTTCATCTTCTGTAGTTATATCCATATCTTTTTCCATTTCATATCAGCTTGTCTTTTATTTTTTCTTTGATCTTTAAGTTCTGTGTATGTTAGAGAGAGGATAGTAGTTTTTAATCAATATAAATTGCCAATGTACTTCCTCAATTTCTCACTTGTATTTACACTCCTTATGGAGGATTTTTGCTATGCAAAAAAAGTTTTGCAAATTAAGTTTTATAGCAGAAATATATTAATCTTTTATTTTATTCGAGTTCCTTTGCCCCAAGTTGTAATTATACTCACTTCTGTTTGCTTCTAGTACTTTCTACTCTCAGATATTGAGTCCATTTGGAACTTATCCTAATAGACAATGTGAAATAAGGATTGACTTTTACATTTTTCTGATGGCTTTTCAGTTTTCCCAACACCACATATTTAAAAATACTGAATTTCTTGATAAACTTGCCTTTTTGTGAAATTGTAATTACCTGCTAAGGTTTATTGCTTTAGGAATCAACACCTCATAGCTTTATTTGTAGAAGCTCCAAATTGTGTTTTAATTCTCATTGGGCTAGCTCTCTAATATTGCCTTTGATTTTTAAAGGTTTTATAGGTGATTCTATCTTGTTCCTTTTTCTATGTGATCTTTAGAATTAATTTGTTTAACACCACAAGAAAATTTGTTGGTAATTTTATTAGGATTGTGTTAAATATAAATTTTTTAGGAAGTATTAACATCTTTATGGTGTTCAGTCTTCCCATTTAAGAACAGTTTGGGCCTTTTCATTTGTTTAAATCTTTGTGTCTTTTAGAAGTGTTTCCAAATATCTTTATATAAATTCATATAAATTTTGCACATATGGTAAAGATCATGCCCAGCTATTATATATATGTCGATATAATATATAACTATAAGTATACATATTGTACATATGTATATAATTGATATTTGCATGTTATTTTTATAGACTAGTAGTTTACTAAATTCTCTTACTATTTAGTTTTTCTGTTAATTTCCGTGGAGTTTCCTAATACGCAATCATGTTACCTGCAAATAGGGATTGTTTTATCTCTTCCTTCTTATACCTAGGCATCTAAATATTTTTTTCTTATCTAGTTGCACTGCATAATCCCTCTAATAGCTTGTAAAAATTGTAGCAATAGTGGGCATCATTTTCTTGCTCCTATGTATTCATGTGACAAGAGTTTCTATAGACTTCTGTATTATTCAATGTTTTTAGTAGAAGTGAAGATTATTGTCATTTTGCATTAAAATTCATGAAGAAGTTTGTTGTGAGATTTCTCTCTTCATGTAGTCTTTACAAGTTTTTGTTATCATGTCTCACAAAACTAGTTTGGAATCATACTTTTTTCTATGCTCTAGGAAGTTTGAGTAGCATTGGGATTATTTAATCTTTACAATTTAAAATTTTGGTAGAATTCCCTTTTGAAACCATCTAGACTTGGTGGCTCCCTCAGAAGGGAGCTTTCTAGAAACTAATTCTTCTGTAGTATTTGGTCTCTAGACTTTTTAAATCTTCTGGAGTCAGTTTTGGTATATAAACCTTCTGATGAAGTTATCCATTTCATCTCAGTTTTTAAAATTATTGCATAGAGTTGAACCAAGTAGTTTCTGATGACTAAAAAAATGATTTTCTCTAGTTTGATGGTTAATTCGATCTTATAATTTATCTTGTGTATTTATCCTTTTTTTTTTTTTTAGAATTTAAGTCAGCTAGTTGTTTCTCTATTTTGTCAATCCTTTTTCCCTTAATTTTTTTATTAGTTCTACTAGTTTTCTACTTTCTAATTCATTGTTATAGTTTTAGTTTTATTAAGTCTTTCATTTTGCTTTCAGTCAGTAAACTTTGTAATTCTCTTTTCTAGCTTTTTGAGTTGATATTTAATTCATTTATATTTGTTTTATAATATAGGTAATTAATGCAAAGAATTTTCTCAGAGCTTTGCTTTAGTTATGTCCTATAGATTCTGATATATCTTGCTTTAATTATCATTATTTTTTAAAATCCAGCAATTTCCTATTTTATTTTCCCTTTCATGCAAGAGTTATTCAATAACAGTTTAATTTCACGACTTGAAGGGCATTTTTTGTTTTGTTACTAATAAACGTTTTTTGCTTTGGAATCAGAGAATACTGTTTTTACTAGTTTATTTTTGCAATTTATTAAAATTGTCTTTATAGATTAATGCAATTTCAATTTTTCTAAATGTTCCATGGAGTTCTCACCATGGCCCAGTGGTTAATGAACATGACTAGCATCCATGAGGATGCAGGTTCGATCCGTGACCTCACTCAGTGGGTTAAGGATCTGGCGTTGCCTTGAGCTGTGGTGTAGGTCACAGATGCGGCTCGGATCCCACATGACTATGACTGTGGCATAGGCTGGCAGCTACAGCTCTAATTCAACCCCTAGTCTGGGAACCTCCATATGCCATGGGTGCAACCATAAAAAGACAAATAAATAAATAATGTTCCATATATACTTGATATGAAAATGTACTTACTGTTACTAAGATAGAAGGTAAAATATTATCTTTCTGTGTCTATTTCCCTTCTTATATTGTTTCTGCTTAATGAAAACTTATGACCTGTTATCTGATGCATATATATTTTTATTTTTGTTATAGTTTTTTGTATCACAGAGTTTTTTTATTCATTTAATCTTTTTGATGGATTGAAATTTATCGTTTAATATCAAGATCACAACCCCTGGTTTCTATTCATTTTCACTTACTTAATATTTTATCCCATTCTTTATTTTTAGCATCTGAATATCTTTACTTTAGGTTTGTATTTTGTATAATGTACAGTTGGAATTTACTTTAGTACCCATTCTGAGAATAGTTTTAAAAGTGAGTTAAGCCATTTTATATTTATTGATACTGCCACTGTGTTTGATTCAAGTTATGTTACTTTATATTTCCCACATACTAAATGATCTCCTTTCTTTGCCATTTTTTTTTAAATTTGTTTTTATGCATTTTGTATTTTCGTTCTGGTTGTTAGATTTATGTATATTCGGTCAATTTTTCCTTTAGAAACTGTTCGTTTCCTACTATGAGTTACTATGTAAGCTAAAAACTTAACATTCCTCAACCACTTTCCAGTTTAAGCCAGTAGGATTATTTTGGTGTTAAATTTTCTAGCGTTAAATATACTTGTGCTTCTACTATTTGATTTATCAGATTCAAATGATTAACAGTTTACTCAGCTATTACCTATGAGGTAATCATAAGCTAATAGTAATTTCTATGACTCTTCCTTTCTCATCTTATTTTTATTTATTGTATCTTTATGCATTGTTAGTGCTTATAACATTTAGATACTCTTTTTTGTCACTCCAACCCCAGTTTTTACTATTAATGCTTATCATTAATTATATGTAGTGTCCACCTTCAGACCATATGATGATGGTTCTATAATCTGTTTCTTTTGTCTGGAGCTTTTATTAACAGGAAAGGTTCATGAGGACACTTTTGTTTGTTTGTTTGTTTGTTTAGTGTTAGAATGTTTGTAATTGGGTTTTTTGGTGTCCTTTAAGTGGAAAGTTAGGCTGTATACAAAGCTGTTGTCTTACATTTTTCTCAAGTACCTTTAAACAACTGCTTCTTAGTTTTCTAGCAGGAAAGGTTGTGAAGAAGTTGGATGGCAGTCTGACTTTCTTTCCCTTACTAGTGATTTGAACTTTTTGTCTGAATGCTTGCAGGGTTGGTTTGTTGGTTTGTCTTTCCATAGATTTAAATTTCAATAATCTTATTAAACTGTTTTTGTTGATCATTTTAAACCAGTTTTCCAAGGTACATGGTATGTCTTTTGAATACATAGGTTAAAATCTTCTTTCACTTCTCAACTCTCTTGACTTATGGTTTGAATAATGATTCTGCTGTATTGCTTCAGTTTGCTTCTTTAGGGGCCTGTTTATACATACAGTGGATACCTTTTACCTGTACTCCATGTTTATGACTTTCTCCTAAATCCTTTTCTTCTTTTCCTTTTCTCTTTATCTTTCCATCCTTTACCCCCCTCGCTGCGTTATCCATGGAGCCTGTTTATTATGTCCTATATAATTTAGTCTGTTTATGAACGTTTTTCCTTTATTTTAAAATTCATTTCTAAAATACCTCGGTTTCATTTTTATTCTGTTGCCTGATTGTATCCTTTCTGCATTGTCTGTTGCTACAATGGGCAGCTCTTTCAAAGCTTTGACCATTTTCTTCAGTATTTTTGATTTATTCTGAGCATTAGGCTATAATTTTCATCTGCTTTGTGGATAGCAGTACCTGGAAGAGCTGAATTGTCAAAGCAGATCCCAATGAATCATAGATCTCAACCACACCAAGTTTTTATTAACAGCTAACAAAGATACATGCTGAAACTGGGCATTAAACAAACAGAACCTCATCTCTCTTTGGAAAGACTCTGAACCTTCCAATGGATCTTTCAAAATCATTGAGATGTGTTTTGAATTTTGGAGCCATAGATGACCACTATGTATGTGGTATAAATTCACTCAGAAGAAGCTATTTTGATTTCAAGTTACTCAGTTTTTATATTTTGTTAGGCACATAGAAAGCCTATGACATTAACTTCCATTCTCTAGGAGCTGCCTCCCATAAAATAAAAAATTTATTATTTTTTGTTTGTTTGTTTAATCATGAGCAATTTAGACAGACTTGATATATCTGGTTTAAACTGTTTTTAGATAAGAACTTCCCTTGTGTTCTTTCTCATGTTCAGTCCCATCAGAATGTTTGCAAGAAGGTTCAGTTCATCAATATACAAAAAGCAAATCTATTTCTATGTACCATCAATAAATATAGTTATAAAATATATAATTAAAAAGATGCTTATATAATTATATATAGTTTTTACAGTGGTAACAAAAACTGTAATGTATTTGGGAATAAATTTCATAAAGAAATTCTACGTGTTCTGTAAAGACAATTAGAAAATTCTATTGAAAGACATTAAAAACATAAAGCAATAAAAAGAAAGCTATATCATGTTTATGGCTAGCAAGTTTCATTATTGAAAATATACCAATTCTACACAAATTGATCTATATAAATTCAGTGCACTTTCAATCAAAATCCTGAGTTTGTGCTAAAATGTATGTGGTAGAGGTCAAAGACCAAGTATAGTCAAATGTTTCTGAAGACTGAAATTAAGATGGGGAGATTGGGTAAAAACTATAATAATTATGTTATAAAGTCATAAAGCTATCACAATTAAGACAGTATGATATGGCTTAAAAATAAGCATATCAATTAATGACATAGAAAAAAAAAAGTTCAGAAACTGACATTTATGAACCATTGACCTATGATAGAGCACTGAGATTGGAAGGGAAAGAAAGAGCCATTACATTAATGATCCTAAGATTGTGAGTTATTTACAGCGAAAAAAGAAACTGATTTTACTTTACAACATGTGCAAAAATTACCCCTGGGTGAATGAAGGATTTAATTGAGAGATAAAATTAAAAATTTTATAGGAAAATATCCATCTGAGGTTCCGATCCATCTGATGTTTAAGAACGATGTCTTCAACAGGGTGCAAAGGGTACTAATCCTAAGAGAAGTATTGTTAAAATTGATCTCTCTAAAATGACCTTTTACAGAGAAAATAAGGAGAAGAATTTTTATCCAGCCGTCCAGAAGATTTCTGGAGAAATGGGTATTTATTTTTTTCTTATGCTTTATAAAATACATCTAGGTTACCAAAATTCTTTTGTGTAAATCAAATATCAGACTGCAAATGAAGTAAGGGAAGAGAAAGCACCCTAAACAGCTCACAATGATGGTCCCTTACATCCATCATCCGCCAAGTCAGGAACCTGCCTCACTCTAAAGTTTTCTGAAATGTGAAATGGAAATACTTGTGGAGGGTCCTCACGATGCATTTAGAGATGGGATGTTCAGGAAAATGGAATTGAAATGTTTTAGTGAGAGTCGTGGGCCCAATCCTTGAAACAGATGTTGGTGGAGTTTTCTATAGTATGTAATTACAACACAATGAGACTCAAAAGCATTTCCATCAAGTGTGGGGGGGAGAGGAGCAGCCTGATTCAAGGGCTTCATTAGCTTCTGCCGACTGGAGCGCTCCAGTCCATTGGGCGGAACCCTGTTTACCTTGGTTCAGAATCAATTTTAACCATCATTGAGGCCTGGGGGGTCAGAGAGCAGCATGAAGTCCTTGGGAATACACCAGGCTGAGAACGAAAAGATAAAGATGTTTTTCTAAAAGCCCAGAAATGGGCTCAAGTTTTGTTTGTCAGTTGTTTCCAGAACAATATGTTGTAGTGCCAATCACTGACGAAATGGTAGGATTATATTTTGATCCTTACTTTAGCTTCTTAAAGAAATTTCTGGAAAATTCGAGCAGCGGCGTTGGCCCAGTTTCATGTTATTCTATTGGACGAAAGATGTAATTTGTACATGTGCTGTGGCATGACGCCTTGGGAATATTTAGTAAGGGGCAAAAGACAGAAAAAGAGAAGTATCATAAAAATAAATGAACAACAAAACAAAAACCAAAGCCTTGTCCCTTGTGATAAGGATGATGAGAAAGACACATTTATCCATAAAGGACATGTAGGTAATTTCTCATTTCTCTCCTGAAAATGCCAGGACACGTGGCTCTGGTTGGAGTGGAACGGGTTCACCTGGCCTTTGAGGTCACATTGATGATGTTGAGCCTTGCTGTTAATGAAACTCAGTGCATTGTACTTAATTTTTATTTTAGTTTCTAATAAGCACTCATGAGCTATATAACCTTTCCCTCTCCTAGACTGCATTGCTTCAAAAAAGCCTTCGAATCAACTCTTCTAGAAAATAAGGGTACGTTTTAAGTAATGATAATTCCACAGCGTGTCATACTTGCGGTTTATAATGTGCTGCCCTCTACATTCTCTCATTAGCCTCCACACAGCTCTTTGAGAATATTAAGCTAGACATTGCAATGCTCATCTTTCCTCTGGGAAAATGAGGTTTATAGCTATTAATGTATCTGCTTACAATCGCAAGGCTCTTTAGTGCCAGGAATCAAGACTCCTCACTCCACCATCAGTGCTTTTCTCTTCACCATTAATAAGTGATGCTGATTAATAATGTCAACATTTTCCTGGGTATTAGAAATAAAAAAATAAGGCACAACCTTGTCCACTAATAACGTGTCACCTACAGGGGTGGGGGTAGGGGTCGTAAGACAATTACATGAATATATAAGGCTTCATACGTCACTAAAAAGTAGCTTTAGTACCAAAACGAGGGATAGAGGTGGGAAGTGCTATCTCTGGTCCATCCTCAGTTGGGACCAGTGGCCATGGAAAGTGGTAGATGGGGAAGCCAGAGGGATAATTAACATGGAAGATGAAGGGTCCACTCCCAGGGGACAGAAAGAAGATGGACCTGTTGAGGAATCTGGTACCAAGCTTTCAAGGCTTAGTGCCAGGACTGGCACCATGTGCTTGGCCACTGAACAAACTTTGGAACCTGTTGAAAAGAGAGTTGTGGGAATTTGTAAAGTCTCAGTGCAGCAGTATCTCAGAAATCTACCAGGTCATCATTCTTCACACTCATGTTCAGATACACTGGTGCAAGGGGAGCCTTAGAGAGGCCTCTGAGAAGGGTTAAGAGTGGGAAGGGCTGCAGCAGAGGCTAAAGGCACATGGAAATGAGCCTAACTGGAGAAGGGGGTGGTTGTAGAGGGGCTATTCAGTGTGGTATCTGAGAGCCAAGGCTCTGGAGCCAGACTGCAGGTTGACCACCAACTAACTGTGACTTTGGGTAGTTGTTTGACTTCTTCATGCCTCTATTTCTTCCTCATGAAGTTTTTCAAGGATTCAAGAAGTAGACACCAAGTGCCTAACAGCATACTTGTTGGCATGTAGGGAGAACAGAAGAAGTATTAACATTGATTATTATTCTCTTGTTACTGTTGGGATTGGTAGTGGAGCTAAGTCATCAGGGCCTCACCTATGCAATTTTGTGGATGCTAAGAATAGCAGTCTTTTGAGACATTTTGTCACCAAAAGTGGAGCTTAGTAATGAAAGAGAATGAGAGAACATTTTCACCTTCCTGTAGATGTTAGGTCTACAAAATGTTGATTTTGTGACATATTATTTTGGAGACTTCTCCCATGTACACCTAGAACTGGAATAGCATTTAAGTCCTAGGGCAGGGGCTTTTCAGATTGCCTGCTGAGGGTCTTTGTGAGGAGGTAACTAAGAAGTTTGCCTTGGAGTTCCCATCGTGGCGCAGTGGTTAACGAATCCGACTAGGAACCATGAGGTTGCGGGTTCGATCCCTGCCCTTGCTCAGTGGGTTAATGATCCGGCATTGCCGTGAGCTGTGGTGTAGGTCGCAGAGGCGGCTCGGATCCCATGTTGCTGTGGCTCTGGCATATACTGGTGGCTACAGCTCCGATTAGACCCCTAGCCTGGGAACCTCCATGTGCCGCGAAAGCAGCCCAAGAAATGGCAAAAAGACCAAAAAAAAAAAAAAAAAAAAAAAGAAGAAGTTTGCCTTGAAGGAAGGAAGAAAATGTGGTCCCTGGACAACCTTAGAGTTCTTCCAAAGTGGATCCACTTTGTTCTGTTTTGTAATTGAAGTATCACCACTTCTAAAAATGGTTTGAATACCATTGATTTGGTCCACCCCCTTTATTGACAGATGAGGAAATCACATTCCAGAAAGATTATGTGATTTGCCTAAGGTTGTACAGCCAGTTGCTGACAGAGTGGGGCTGAAAACACAAGGCTGCTCCTTCTGGTATAATGCTCTTTACTAGTTGCAGGATGCTACCTACTGGCATAATCAAAAGAAAATTAAACAATAAATTGGCTCCTATATGCAGGAGTTACCCAAAACACCTGCAATAAAGAACACATTAGGGCATTCCCATTGTGCCTCAGCAGGTTGAGAACCTGACCAATATCCATGAGGATGTGGGTTCGATCCCTGGCCTCGCTCAGTGGGTTAAGGATCTGGTGTTGCTACAAGCTGTGGCGCTGGTTGCACATGCAGCTTGGATCTGGCGTTGCTGTGGCTGTGGCATTGGGCCAGCAGCTGCAGCTCCAATTCAGTCCTTAGCCTGGGAACAGCCATATGCTGCAGGTGCAGCCCTGAAAACGGAAAAAAAAAACAAGAAGGAGCGCATTAATATTTAACTCCATAGATACATACCGACTCCCCCACATACACAGGAAACAGCTTTCAGTGTCAGTTACTCTTCTTCAAATTAATGTTTGTTTTATATCCATATTTTTATTTGACTAAAACTTAGATTGAGATACATGAAATGAAATTAGAATGTAGCAATTGTGTAATGAACTTGAGACAAAGATTGTCATAGTCAAAGAAAAAATTTTTAAAAATGAAGGAATCAGGAGTTCCCTGGTGGCACAGTGAGTTAAGGATCCACTGCTGTGGCTTGGGTCACTACTGTGGTGCAGGTTTGATCCATGGCCTGGAAACTTCTGTATGCTGTGGGCATGGCAAAAAAAAAAAAAAAAAGGAAACAAAAGAACTCCATAAGAGTTGTAAACATTAAAGAAAAATGTATTCACTAAAACAGGATTGTTCCAATCTGCCATCTTCTGTTGACTCTTCCATGGGTGGAGTTTGTGAACTGGCTTGCAGGAAAACCCTTATTCTCCCAATAGTTGTGGATCCAACTTTCGCTTGAAAAGACTGGAGGTTCTAAGAAGAAGGCAGCATTCTGGCCATTTCTAATTCGACCTTTTCAATTCCAGTTTCTTAGATTGTTTGGCCCAATGCTTTTCATGTGTTGGTCGATCTTACTGGATTTCAAAGCCAGAGTAGTTTTTCCTAGCCTGAAAACAAACCCTTAAGCCAACTACCTTTTTTCCTATCCAGAGGAAAAATACAATTTTTCTCTTCTAAAAATGGAGCCTGGGTTACCTCAGAACATGTTGTCGCTCAGACCTCAGTTTGGATGTCGCATCCTGGAGGACAAGCTAGCTTTTAGATGGGGCCTCTGCCAACTTGCCTGCTGTTCCCTGTTTTATGTCCTATAAAAGCACTTATCACAATTGGAGATTATCTTAACTCGTGTGTTTACTTTGCTTTATCTGCTTCTATCATTTGAATGGAAGCTCCAGGAAAGTAGGGTCCTTGACTGCCTTACCGAGTGCTTGGGATCTAACAAGAGCTTGACAAATTCTAATTGAATGAATGACTCTAAAATCCCTGGGAGAATTTCTAAGTTATTTGTTTAGTTCTTGGAATCAGAACACTCTATACTGGATATGTGTCATTTGTCTTAAAGGATAGTAAATGGATTAACATTTAATATAAAAAAAGATGGAAAGAAAGGAATTACTTTTTCTTCACACATTTCAATGGCCATAATTGATTGTGTTGAATTGTCTTTTTGCACCATGAATCAGCATTTTGTGGTGCATTTTGTTTTGGTTTTTGTGTGCACAAGAACTTTTGCAGTTAGAATGTCCAGGTTAAGAAAAGTGAATTTTATTTTGCTTCCTGCTATAGAGATGAGGAAATATTCCCCCCCCCCCCCAATGAGTCTGATCTTTGGAAAACACAAATCTTGGTCACTCTTCTCTTAAGTTCTCCTTGGAATTCTCTTAAAACTGCAGTGTCCTCTGTTGGTTGGCCTGGGGATGAAGGTGGCCCTTCTGATCAAAGCCTGTTTCTGCTGCTGCCTCTTCATTCTCATCCAGAACCACAGGGTGTGAGATCACTGAGTTCCAGGGTTAACCTTCTTTCAGTTTCTCAAACTCATAAAGCATTTTTTTTTTTTGCTTCCAAAATTTACATACATGTCCCGCTCCTTGATTCACTCTTTCCAAATCTTTTCTAGACTAACTCCGAGTTCTTCAGTTTTCAGACTAAGTATCACCTCCTCAAAAAGGCCTTCTTTGACACCCATCTTTCCCCCGATCCAAGATAGTCCTCTTGTTATTCTCATAAGACCCTGTACTCTTCCTCTTCGGCATTTATTGCAATGAAAAGTTTAATTTTATTGTTTTGTGTGTGCATGTAATGCCTGCCTACCTTACTAAATTGTCTGTTGCAGGAGGACAGTGTTTTGGTCAACACGTAACTCGGTTCCTAGAACATAGCAGATTCTGACCTGGTAAAATAGTCACTGAATGAATAAAGGAATGAAGGAATAAAATTGAGCTTTGAGTTCCTAGCATCTAGCACTAAATCTGGCACATTTAATAGACTGAAAAATAACACATAACTAAAATCAAGTTGATGAAGTGAAGTGTTACTCATATACCAGAGAAACAATGATGAGTTTATCAAAAATTCCTAGAAATCCTGTCTGCTCATTCATTTGCCTTCATTTCAATTAAAGGTATTTGCTCTACATGAAAGAAAAACTACCTAATTGCTTGGTCTGTATGATTCCAAAACATCTAAAGGAAAAGCGAATGACTGAGGCATTCTTTCTGATGTTTTACATGCTGAATGTGGACTTCTTGAAAGACTGTTCCACTCTCTTTTCAACTGGCTATTTGAGTAGACACAAGCATTAGAGACTTTTCTTCTAGGGACTTACTTTAGCTCTTAAACTATATACACTGAACAAGCAGACTCAAGTGGATCATTATCTATAGAAGTGCAGAGTTCCATCTCCCTCTGGCAAACCATTCAAACCCAGAAGTGTGTTTTACATGTTCCAACAGAAGCATCTGTAATAGCCAACTCTAACCTCCTTTCTTGCCACTTTAACACCCCAAAGTATAAGAAAAGGGTGCATGCCGAGGTTTTTTTCTGTTTATTAGAAACTATCTCTTGGCTTCAGAACTCTTTTGACTAACAGCCTACTGATGTGAGAAAAGTAAATAGCAAAGAATTCCCTAGAGTCCTGCTCCTGTGTGACAGGTGGTTTAATAAAGATAATTGGACATTAGATGACTAAATGTTTGGAGCTATATACAGACACACCTTCCAGATAGGTCACTCTAATGTTTCCTGGGTAATTTTCATGACAACCATTTGTACCAGCGTGAACAAAGAGGGCCTGGATCCTTCTGGGTGAGTAATAGACATATCAATTTTCTGTCCTCTGTTGCCGGGAGATTGGAGGTAGCTTGCAGTGACTTGTGCAAGGCCAAAGCCCACCCTTAGAGACTGCAATGAAGAGAGAGGAGCTAGGAATGCGAGTCCTCCTGGCCTTCTATTGGAGCTTGTTTGGCAGGGAGGCAACTCATGAGTTGGGTCTTCATTCTGGAAGGGTGAGGAATACAGGTTGGTATGTGTGGATGGCCAGGCACCCTACCATAGCCATTCCAGCACCCCAGGAATCAGTGAGTTAGTGCCTCAGCAAGTCTCTGAAGGCGAATGAATTTTTTCTTGAGTTGAAACTATCACTGCCTGAGAAATGTCTCACTCCTTTCTTTGATTTCAATGAGTGTGGACTTCCTTAAGCTGAGAGAATCTTCCTGGTTCCTTTTCTCCTCTTATTGGAAGTCCATTTACTGGGCACCAATGTTGATTGGCTTTTCTTGGTAGAATCCCTTGCGTTTCCGAGAAAAACAACAATGGCGACACGGCGACAAAGCTACTGAGGGATTTAAGCTGAGAAAAGCAGAGAGCTTAAAACTTCCTTCCTAGAGTCAGGCCTCCCAACTTCTTCAGCAAGCTCTGCTTAACTTGGAATGCACCTTCTGAGAACTTTACCTTTATAAAATGCTACTAAATTGCTCCATGCATTTATTCCTCCAACTCTCAATGAATACAGCCCTGGCTTTCAGTCTCATAGCAACTCTTCTCAAGGTAATGGGCCAAGTCATTTCCACTTGAAATCTAGTCCTTCTAAATGAATCACACAGCTTGGGTTTTGTTTTCCTTTTCTCAGAATAACACTAAGAAGATGATCTTTTAGCCATCTTCCTAAAATTTCCCCTATTGCTTTTTATTTTATTCTATTTTTCCTTTCTCTACATAAACACTATCCTTTCTAAGAGGAATGACATTTTGGCTAGTTATTATTATGTATTTTTAGCTCATTTGCCTTGACATACAGCCTGTGATAGTTAAAGTGCACTCATATATAAAGCACAGACAATGCTGCGAAGTTTACATGTTGACAGGGTCTGTTCAATTGATTTATTTCTTTTTGATTCAGTTTTGGTGGCCATATGTCTTTAGAAAGTTGTCTGTTTCTTCTAGGTTGTCAAATTTGTTGGCGTATAATTGTTCATAGTATTCCCTTATGGTTTTTTGTATTTCTGCAGTATCTGTTGAGATTTCTCCTTTTTCATTTATTATTTTGTTTATTTGAGTTCTTTCTCTACTCTTCTTGGTGAGTCTGGCCGGAGGTCTGTCAATTTTGTTTACCCTTTCAAAGAACCAGGTCTTGGTTTTATTGATTTTTCTAATGTTTTTTGAATCTCTATTTTATTGATTTCCTCTCTGATCTTTATGATTTCCTTCCTTCTGCTGACTTGGGGTTTTGTTTGTTCTTCTTTTTCTAATTCTTTTAGGTGATAGGTTCTGTTGTTGATTTGACATTTTTCTTCTTTTCTGAGGAAGGCCTGTATCACTATGAACTTTTCTCTAAGCACTGCTTTTGCAGCATTGTATAGATTTTGAATGGTTGTGTTTTCATTATCATTTGTCTTGAGGTACTTTTTAATTTCCCTTTTGATTGCTTCGCTGACCCATTTTTTTTTTTTTTTTTTTTTTTTAGTAGTATGTTGTTTAGTCTCCATGTAGTCAGTTTTTTCTCATTTCTGTTCCTGTGGTCAATTTCTAGTTCTGTGCCATTGTGGTCAGAGAAGATACTTGAAATGATTTCTATATTCTTAAATCTATTGAGGTTAGTTTTGTGACCCAGCATATGGTCAATCCTTGAGAATGTTCCATGTGCACTTGAAAAAAATGTATATTCTGATTTATTGGATGCGATGTCCTGAAAATGTCAATTAAGTCTAACCTTTCTACTGTGTCATTTACTGTCTCTGTTGTCTTATTTATTTTCTGTCTAGAGGATCTGTTCATTGATGTTAGTGGGGTGCTGAAGTCTCCTACTTTTATTGTATTCCCATCAATTGCTCCTTTTGTATCTGTTAGTATTTGTTGTAGTTATCTGGGTGCTCCTATATTAAGGGCATATATATATATTGACAATCGTAATACCCCTTCCTATATCTGCATGCCTGACAGTCATATAGGCTCAAACACATTCTAAAAAAAGAGTCTAGTCCATGAGAACGAGGGTTTGATTCCTGGCCTTGCTCAGTGGGTTAAGGATCTGGCATTGCTGTGAGTTATGGTGTAGGTCACAGACTCAGCTTGGATCCCACGTTGCTCTGGCCCTGGTGTAGGCTGGGAGCTATAGCTCCGATTCAACCCCTAGCCTGGGAACCTCCATGTGCCTTGAGTACAGCCCTAAAAGGACAAAAAGACAAAAAAAAAAAAAAAAAAAAAAAAAGTCTAGACTTTCCTTCCCCACATTTTATGATTTAGAAGTCCTTTTTTAGCATCTTCATGTTTGTCCTTTTGCTGCTCCTTGTGTTCATTATGACTTTTTGTAATAGTTTGGTTTTTTTTTTTTCCTTTTAGATCTGTATACTGGCTTATTTAAGTGATTGCTTTCCAGTTGTGATATTCTCCATCCTATTTCTTCTTACTTCTTTTTTACTTAGAGAAGCCCTTTCAGTATTTCCCTTAGAATGGGTTTAGTATTTCTGTACTCTTTTAGTTTTTGTTTGTTGGAGAAATTCCTTATTTCTCCTTCAATTTTAAATGATATTTTTGCTGGGTGCAGTATTCTAAGCTGCAAGTTTTTCCTTTTTATAACTTTGTCTTTTTTTTTTTTTTTTTTAAATAGGGCTACACTCACGGCATATGGAGGTTCCCAGGCTAGGGGTCTAATTGGAGTTGTAGCCATCAGTCTATGCCAGAGCCACAGCAACACCAGATCCGAGCCATGCCTGCGACCTACACCACAGTTCACAGCAACACCAGATCCTTAACCCACTGAGCAAGGCCAGGGATCAAACCTGCAACCTCATGGTTCCTAATCGGATTTGCTTCTGCTGAGCCACAACGGGAACTCCCCTTTTGAGAATTTTGAATATATCTGGCCACTCCCTTCTCCCCTGTAGTGTTTCTGTAGAGAAATCAGCTGATAGCTTTATGGGGGTTCTCTTATAATTAACGTTTTGTTTTTCTCTTGCTGCTTTTAGAATCCTCTCTCTATCATTGACTTTTGCCATTTTTATTATAGTATGTCTTGGCACGGGCCTGTTTGGGTTCACCTTGCTTGGGGCCCTCTGTGCTTCCTCTATCTTGATATCTGCTTCCTTTAGATTTGGAAAGTTTTCAGCCATAATTTCTTCAAATATGTTTTCAATCCCCTTTTCTTTTTCTTTTCCTTCTGAAATCCCTATTATACATAGATTGTCCTGCTTTATATTATCCCATAGATCTCTTATATTGCTTTCAGGCTTTTTCATTTGGTTTTCTGTCTGCTCTCCTGATTAGGTGATTTCCATTATTCTATCTTCCAAGCCATTAATTTGTTCCTCTGCGTTATTCATTCTGCTCTTTATTGCCTTTAACTCAGTTTGCATCTCTGCAAATGAATTTTCTATTTTTTCTTGGTTCCTCCTTATATTTTCTAGTTCCTTTCTAAAGTAATCTGTGTTACTCTTTATATCACTCTTAATTCCTTCGTATTCACCCTTAAGTCCTTCAGTATTTTCACTGTCCCCTTTTTGAATTCAGTGTCTGTTAGACTGCAGAGGTCTGTTTCATTTTTGCTGCTTCAGGTTAATTATTCTGTTCTTTTAACTGGAAATGGTTCCTGAGTTTGTTCGTTTCACTTATTTTTTTTTTTTTTTTATTCTGTGAGTTTAAGGAAACCAACTACTGTGGTCTTGGAGGGCTATGTCTATGCAAGAGCACCCCTTTGTATTTTGTGGAGGGCTACTATTTATTTTTGGTGTGGGAGTTTGGATATTTGCTGTCTCTTTCTTCAGTGTGAGCAGTTTCTTATCCCCTTGATAGGGTGCTGAGTATGTTTCCAGGGAGAAGGAGGCAATGGGAAGAGCCCGTAGTCAGTACCTGGTTGCTGGGTTCTTGATAGTAGCAAGGACCTGCAGGAAGGTGGCACAGTCTACTCCTAGTTGCAGGGCCCTGGGAAGATTTAGGCGGTGCCTGGAGCATTTGGCAGTGGCAGCAGCAGGGTGTATAAGTTCCCAGGAAGTGAGAGCAACAGTGGGTGGTGTTCAGTTGCAGTGCCCTCCTCTGTGGTGCCCTCTGAGGTGGTTGGCACGCAAGTGGTGCCTGTTCATGGGCCCCTGGTGGTGGAGGGCCACACCCACCTCTGGAGTCAGAGATAACTGTGGTGGATTGCTCCCACCATCTGTAGAGCATGCAAGAAGCACCCTGTCATCACACTTAGCCCACACAGGAGGTGCTGCACAGGTTGCTTGTAGTTGCAGGGTCCTGGGGAGTGACAGTGATCAGGGATGTATGGGGACACTGTGTGGAGCATTTGGCAGTGGCAGCAGCAGGGCGGGTTTGTTCCCAGGGGAGTGAGAGCAACAACAGGTGGTGTGCGGTTGCAGTTCCCTCTTTTTTGCCAGGCTCTGAGGTGACTGGGGCCACAGGTGGAGACTGTTCACAGACCCCTAGCAGAGGCAGGCCATGCCCCCATCTGGTTTCTGAGATGACTGTAGCGGTTTGTCTCTGCCTCCTGTAGATCATGCAAGAGGTGCCATGTCATGCTTAGTCCCCCACTGCCCTTAGCCCACACAAGAGGTACCCAGCCACCTGTAGCCCACACAAGAGGCACCTGGTCTACCGTAGCCCAAGCAAGTGGTGCCTCACCACCCGTAGCCTGTGCCAAGGGTGCCCTGCCCTCTGAGAGCCCATGCACAGGGAAGGACTTTCCTGTGGTGGTCTGCCCCTCCTCCTCTCACCCTCCCCAACAATGGTAGCTTGCTTCTCCTGCAGGCCCAGACCTCCTCCTGGGTTCTCTTGCCTGTGGCATTCCACCACACGTCTGGTGGTGCACTGCTCCCTAGCCCCTGTCTCCACACAGCCCACCCTAGTCCTCTTCCTGGAACTGACCTCAAGGGCCTGAGTCTCAGCACTCAGCCCCCGCCTGAGTGTCTCAGGTTGTGGTGTCCAGGGTGATGGTGCAGATGGTCTGTGTGGCTCTCTCTCTGCTTTTCCCTCCTCAGTCCAGCTGCTGTGCTTTTCTCGGTCACTTTGAGGTCCCTCCATCTCAGTGGATCTCCCCATCAATAAGGTGGCTTCCCAGGGTGTGAACTGCTTTTCTCTTTCACAGCTCCCTCATCACTAGTCCCCTCCTGATTCCTTTTCTCTCTCTCTCTTTTTTTTTTTTTTTTTTGTTCTACCCAGTTACATGGAGGGGTTCTTGCCCTTTTTGGAGGTTAAATTCTTCTGCCAGTGTTCAGCAGATGTTCTGTGCAAATCATTCTACATGTAGATGTGGTTTTTTGATGTGTTTATGGGAGAAGGTGAGCGTGCATCTTTCTCCTCTGCCATCTTGATCCTTCTCTGGACCTACTCTTTACCTCTAATACTTAATACCTACTCTTTTTTGGTTACAGTTTTGATATCACTTTTCTCCTGGTCCACCCCAAGCCCCATAAATAGTCACTGCAAACCTACTCTCTAAAATCTCTCTCTCCTCAATGTCTCTCTATGCCTAAAGGGTCAGTCTTTCTCGCTGGGGTGGTGCACATCCACTGTCTGCTCTCCTCATTTCCATCCCTGGGCAACTCAATACTTTTTCCAAGGCCAGAATATCCCCTTGATCTGGCCCACAAATGTATGCTTCTCTTCTCGACTTCTCTAGGCTATTATTTAGAGATACTTCTTGTCCCCTTCCTTCCTGGTTCTTTCTCATCGCTCCCACTGCTCCTGTTTGCAGCTGCATCCTCCTCTTAGGCTCTATGCCCCCAAGATGCTGATTCTCTCCCTCTGCAGTCACACACCCTCTCTCACTAGCTGCCAAAAGTGAATCTCCAGACTCAAAGGTTTTTCTCTAAGATCTATTTGTATATCCCTCAGGCATCTCATACTTCCCCACATATGGCTCCCTGTTCCTCACTACCCTAGTATCTAGTTGGGTTTTTTTTTTTTTCCTTTCTGCCATAAATTACAATTTTCTTTAGTTACTTATTTTTTCTCTTCTTTTTTTTTTCTTTTCTATTATCTGCCTCCCAAAGAGATTGTAAGTTCCTTTTGAGGCAGACAAATTCCTATCTTGCTCATTATTGCAATCATATCACCCAAAATGGGTGCATCATTGGCGCTCAATAAGTTTTTTGAATATAGAGCAACATATACAGCAGGAGTGAGCAAAGCATGCCCCAATCAAGCCTGCTACTATTTTTGTAAATAAAGTTTTATTGAAACACATTTATGCTCACAGGTTGCATATTCTCTATGGCTGCTTTCACCATAAAATATCAGTGTTGAATAGATGCAGTAGAGACTGTGTGGCCCACAAAGCCTAAAATATTTACCCTCTGGTCTTACATAGAAAAAAAAAATTGCTGATTACTGACATGAAGAATGGTCTCAGAACACAGAGAGGAAGTGTATAACCCAAGGGAAAGAAAACAGTGGCCTGTCAAGGGAGGCTTACTCCAAGAGGAGGTTCCTATCTGAGCCTTGAAAGATGAGAAAGAGATATTCAAGAGCAGAATGGTGTGGGATGGAGGTGATAATCTTAACACGCAAACCACCAGAATGTGCTACAGATAAACTGAGTTTGTTCAGAAGTTATGCAGCACACAAATTACAAGGTAGGCAGTAAGAAATGGACTTCAGAAGATTGGGCAAGGGCCAGAAGTCCAAGGACATTCTTGAGCCTTTTCTAATCTCAAGGGCCCCACAACTTTTACTGTTTCCCCCCATGTCCTGAAGTCTCCAGCCTCAATCAGCCTTCCCATATTTTTCTGCAAATAATATTACCCCCCATTTACTAAGCAATCTGAAGTGATATTATTTCTAACACTGACTTCTCAGAATTTCCCTGTTTGGGCACTATTTCTTCTCTTACTCTTGAGTTCAAAAAAGGCATCCTTTCTCCTATGATGATATTGAGTCTATTCATCCATATTGCATATTTCTCTCCTTCCCTCCCTCTCTCCATCCCAGCCTTTTGGGGGCATCCCATTCCTCGCCTTTTCCTTTTGACCTTCTAACCTTTGACATCTTGGTCCCTTCTCTCCTGCCACTTCTCTGACCTCTGCTCCACTCTGGCCCCATAACATAGATGCTTTTTCTCCTTCTGCCTGCTCCTTCCCTCTCTCTGTCTCTTTCTCCCTGCCTCCTTCTCCCCAGCCCTCCTTCTCTGTCTCTCCTTTTCTCTCTGTTTTCCCTGCTGAGCTTGAAACCCACAACCCAGATTGGGACTTGAACTTACAGTTTTTTAATTAAAAGCACACACTTTGTCTCAGGAGTTAATGAAATTCATGTTCTTTATGTCTCAGCACAGAAAGAATTCAGAGAGAGGTAAAGTGATGGCTAAAAAGTGGATTTATTGGGAGAGATACACACCCCAGAGGCAGAGTGTGGGCCATCTCAGAAGGTGAGAGAGCAGCTCTGGGAAAAACACATTCCACAGACGAAGTGTGGGCCATGTTGGAAGACGAGAGGCCCTGAAATATGGGGTGGTGAGTTTTTATGGGCTCAGTAATTTCATAGGCTATGAGTGAGAGGCTTATTCCAACAGTTTCAGGGAAGGGGGGTAGGACTGGGGAGGCATGTCTGTTTCTTTCCCATTTCATCACAGAAGTGATACAAATCACTTCTAAGACCCAGTCCCATGTCCACTCTTAACAAATGTGTAGGAGGGGGTTGTTTATGTGTCTAGGAGGAAATCCAGGAAGAAAAGGATTGTGGCCATACAGCAGTCTTCCACTTCTGGTTACCAAATGTCCGTTCCTCCCACACACAGAACGCACCCTGTCCACCCCCAAGGGAGAGACCCCAACATTGCCTTCAGCCACTATGCCCAACTTCAAGTCCATCCCGCTCAAAGAGTTCTCAGTGATTTGTGGTCCTCTCCATCAGGCCTGGACTTGGCTCCTCCTGGTTTGGCAGCCTCAGCCCACAAACACACTCAATATGCCACCATGCAGTAAAGGCAAGACAACCATAATAAAAACTCCAGTTGAGAAATAAGAACATGGGAACAGCCAGGACCACTTGTTGAACAATAATCTGTATCGACGCTGCAAAAAACAGAGAGCTTTATTTCAGTTCTTAAGCATTTCAATTCAGAAGACACAGACCTGGGTAAAACTGAGAGTATTCTGGGAAAGAGAAAGAGTCAGAGATTTGTAAAGGCGGAAGTCACCAGGCCGAGAAGTTCCCTGGTGGCTCTGTGGGTTAAGGATCCAGTGTTCTCACTGCTGTGCCTTGGGTTTGATTCCTGGCCCAGGAAATTCCACATGCTGTGGGTGTAACGAAAAAAAAGAAGTTGTTAGGCATTTGGAGTTCGCTGGTGGCCTTGCCGTTAAGGATTCGGTGTTGTCACTGCTGTGGCTCGGTTTCGATCCCTGGCACAGGAAAGTCTGCATGCCAAGGGTGTAGCAAAAAAATGAAATAAAATTAAAAAAGCAGAACTGAAACCAGATGTCCCCAGGCTGTACTTTGACACAAGAAAAGAAATATTTGTTCTTAAGGGTTAGGCTGGTACGGGTTGGTTTAGGGCAAGAATCTGATGAATCTTTTGAGTTTCTGGCAGATGTTCTGGATGCCTTCCTTGGGACAGTAAGTGGTTGAAAGATCAGATTCCTTGCAGACAGAGACGTGCATAAGTCACACTGGGCTCCCAGCTCCTTTTAGAGCACTCTCTTAGCAAAACCAACTCCATTTCCCACACTCTTTCATAGCGATTAGGAAGTCCTACCAGACAGAATGAGGAGACTTCTGTCGTGGTCTGTGCACTTGGGTCAGAAGAATCTCCAGCACAGCAAGGTGAAATGCATGGTTGTGTCTGGTTTTATAGTCCAGGGAGAGGAGAGGTCTCAGGATACACCTGCTGACTTGCTGAATTGGTTGGGGAATGTGGGGACTTACAGTAAATACACTTGCTGGTTGGTTGGGGGTGTATAAGGCCCTGCAGAGGCAGGGTGAGGAGTGGGCCACATACCTTTCCTAGTAGGGGTAGGAAGGAGTTAAGCCAGGTTTCTCAAGCTGAGGAAGAGGCATTACAATGAGATGGGTGTGGCCAAGTCTAGTAATTCTTGTCTTGGCCAGAGGCTTTGAGTTCCATCTCCTTGAAGGGGCCTTGAAGTCCAACAACTTCTACTCTGAGGGGCCTGCAATTTCTTTAGTTCCTAAATTTACTCTCTGGGGAAAAAGAATTTTGCGCTCTTCTCCAAGAACCCTGACTTCAGCTTCTGGGAGGTTCTTTATTTCCGCTGTTTTCACTGGCTACATTTGACGTGAGCGTGAAGATGTGTGTCCTTGTGGTGAGCCATACATTGCTGCTAGTGTGTGTTCTGAGCCGACCTCAATCCTTTTCTCCATCTACCGTCTGAGGGAAGAGGACTTCAAGGACCTGTAAAGGGCAGAGCTAGAGATTGGAAGGATCTGGGGCCCCTGAAAGAGAATTTCACTGCATTGGACAGTGACCTGAGGGGGAGATAAACTTCATTGCATCAAGCAGCTGAAATTTTAGGGTTGAAGCCTTGAGTAATCAAAGGCTATTCTTTTTTAGTTCAGGCTTGTGATTTCTTTGATGGTACAGTTGTCTTGGGGGGAGGGGGGAGGTAGGCTTCTATTCTGTTTGTTCTCATCAGTTCCATCTGCTTCTAACTACACTCAGGGTCTTTTCTCAACACGGTTGTGAAGTCTGTGGTTCCTATTTGCTTCTTTGTCCTTGGCCTCCCCCTGTGATTGATCAGTGACTCCCTGGAGGCTATTTGACACAACAGGCTTGACACCCTCTTGGGGTCTCCCTTTACCACCTGAGGTGAAACGGACACTCAGATCCCCTGTAAATCCACACGGCTTACTGGGCCTTTCAAATGCAGAATGTTTCTTGACTTCATTGCTTAGTATTTCATAGCCAGAAGCATTTGGCTTTTCTCAACTTGTATGACTCTTTATCTTTGGAATTTCCTCTTTCCCTTCAGTTTCTGCTTGAGAACACCAAAACTCCGACTCTTTCTGTCCTCTTCCCCAGGTGAGTGATCTGCCTTCCAACTACTTTCAGCTCATGGTTGTGTTGCCGCGAAACTCGGTCTGTCTGCTGTTGCTGACTAGAAACACAGATACAGAGTTTTGGGTGAAGGAGAAAAAGAGAGCTTTAGTCCTTTCCTAGGCAAAGGGGGCCCCAACAAGATAATGCCTTAAAGACTATGCCCCTCTTGGGAGAGATTAGGTGGTGGTTTTATAGTTTGGGGAGTGGAAAATAGGGCCGAAGATAAGGATCAGGGTAGGGGCAAGGTTGCATTGCTTCTCAGAGGTGGTGTTTAGTGGCCCCAGGACTGGTTCTGGTGGTCTTCCTTCTTCCCGGAATGAAGAATGCTTCATCAAGTAGTTCCATCTGTTGGGGGTTTTAATTCTGCAGAAAGGGCTCAAGGATATTTTTATGGATATTCCTTGAGGAGGAACTAGGACCCTGCCCCAAGGCTGCACTGTTGTCTCTTGACTGCTCCTTCCTGGTCTCAGCATCCCCTCCCTTCCCTGATGAGCAACTGCCCTTTGGAGCTCAGGGAAGACCTTGGAGGCTGAGGCTTATTCCCTAAAAACAGGAAATGGAGAACATAGAAAGGCTTGTGTGCCTGGGAGCCCCACAGGGGCTTGGTCATAGTTATAACAGGACTCTAGCTCACCGTATCTGTTTCTTGATACTTGGCATTAAGGGGGTAAGTATTTTTTATATCAGCACCGCATTCCCAGTGCCAATTGTTTTATTTATCCACATAAGCTAACTACTGTAGCAAGCAACCATATGTCAGTGACTTATTTATTTCTTATTCACCCTACAGTCCACTCTGAGTATAAGCTCATTCAGGCACACAAGAATTCAAAGAATTAGTTCAAAGACACATAACTGGTAAAGAGTAGCGTCAAGATTTGGATCCAGGCAGTTGGATTCGAGTCTTAACCACTTTCTTCTCAAGTAATCAGCTTTGAGATACAGCCATTCAAATTCTGTCTCTTGCAGGATATATCACTTACAATTTGCCGTCTTCAGCATTTCATTCCTTATGGCAAAGGGTTGTATGTGTAAATCTCTTGATCATACAAATATTGATGGAGTCACTGCATATCAGAGCCTGTGCTGACAGATTTTTGTGGCATCAAAGATAACGGAAGCTCTTTAAATACAACTAAACCTGACACTATTGATATTAAACAGCATCTTAATTTGTAATTTTTTTCTAACTTCTGTTGTAAGTTTTTTTCGGGATAGCTAAATTGAATGTCTTATGTTGATCCCCTGGGTTTTTTGTTTCCATCTATCAAGATCCATTTATACAAAAGAGCCTACCGGGTAGCTCTACATTTTGTAAGATTTTTTTTTTTTAAATATACAAGTGCAGGTTTGACCTGTACACTCTCATTAGAGCTCTTTATTTCCCATGTGGAGGGATAGATACCTAAGGGCTTCTGAAAAACAGGCATTCATGTCGCTAGAAGAGAAACTTCCATGAGCAAATGTTCTTTCCAGATCTGTTTCTCCCACCCTGACATAAGTACAGATGGACTGCATTGGAGGTAGGTAAGGAGCAGAAGGAGGTTTCCCCTCAAGGCCGTTTTGAGGTGCTCTGAACACCAGATTGGTGTGATCAGAGGAGTTCATCCTCCAGGCTGTTGAGTCTCACTGTGGGAGCCATGGGCTGATCTGCTTGGTAAACTACTCCTGATCTATGCCTGAAGCTGTGCTTCTTTTACAAATAAATCTTGGAGTTTCCTGGTGGTGCAGTGGCTTAAGGATCTGGCATTGTCATTGCTGTGGCTCTAGTTGCAGCTCTGGCTCAGGTTCAATCCCGGGTCCAGGAGCTGCCTCATGCCGTGAGCATGGCCAAAAAATAAATAAGTAAAATAAAAATAAATCTCATTCTTCTAAACCCCCAGAATCTCACAGCCTCAGTAGCACCTAATGGATTTAGACTAATTTTGTCTTATTGTAATAAGATTACCTCCAGATTTTTAGTAATCACCCCATTGCTGACACCATTGATTCATCAGTTCCTTCTGAAATTGAACTAAATGCACTTGGCTGATTGGCTCCTTGAAGTTAGTGTAGGATATTTCAGCAGGGCTTTGAAAATGAAGCCCCGACGCCAATGTGTAATGATCTCAGTGGACAGTAATGCGTTCCTTTGTGTCAGGCAGGTGACAGATGTCTGCTAACCTTCCAAGTCCACATAGATTTGTACCTGATCTTATGGTGACAGATCATCTGTTTGTGGGGCAAGTATTTTCACCTTGTGACAGTGCTCCTGAGGGACCCTCAGATACCACATGATCCACTCGTCAGTTCCCTGCAGGCAACATTCTAGTGATTTACTGGAAAGAACATCATGGCCATCAAATGACATACTTTTTATTTATTCCACAAAGAATGGATTGGCCAAAGTGTTTAGACCTGGTGAGTTTTTCCCATTGAAAGAGGAGCAAGTTATTCTTATGGAGACATCTACATGAAGTTCTTCTAGATTCTTCTAACACTGCTTAGAACGTTGCAGCTTCACTGCGATGGTTATTCCCTTAAGAGCCCTCAAAGTTGAGACTCACACCAGCCAATACGAAGCACTTCTGTTTGCAGGGAAGGTGAGCCCCCGGGGTCCTGCTGTCATACCGTCTCAATGATTTATAATTAAATATGCTCGGTCCACATCCTCTAAAGGAAAACACACACACACACACACACACACACACACACACACACACACAGTGAGAACTGAATTGAGAGCTGGGGGATCTGCACCTTGGCTGAGGGCTGGATCTGCAGTTCCTAATGTACCCGGAAGTGCCAGCATTGTGATGAGGCCAGGTAATAACTGCTGCTTAGAAATAACAGAATTTCCAGTGAGAAGAGGCTGAAAAGAACACACTCTCGCTGGAAGAGTTAAGAAGAAGCTCCTCGTGGGAAAATGTGGGAGACTGTTGAAAAGGGATGAGAAGAGAGAATTGTCAAGGCTCCACTTTGGCAGTTTCTGAACTGAACTTTTGCTCACAGCGGGTGGACACAGGCTCCCTCCCACACTGAGATGCCCCCCCGCCGCTGTGCAGTCTGTTAAGTAAACAGAGACTTTATACTGAGAAAGGAACATTTCTCTATTTTGGCTAGGAGTGGTTATTTTTAAAGCTTCATCCTCCAAACATGTCCCCCTATCCTTGTTTATTTTTTCACTAGAAAGAAAATGTGCCACTTTAAAAAAAATTCGACTTTAGGACAAGAAAAGCTCACTTCTAGATGAAGGCCACTTCTAGTTTAAGGCTCACTTCTGCTTAAGGCCAACTCACCTTTTGGTGTGACCACCAACTCACGTCCCCGAGGAGCAATGCAGCTTGTAAAGATTCCTCTCTCCTCATGTAGAGCTTCCATGCACCCGAATTCGACAAAGTGAAATGCATTGTGGCAGCTGTTTTCTGGACACTTCAGGTTAAAAGGACAACCTGTCCCCCATCTATGGATCTATCTACTTATCAACATGTCTGTAGCTAAGACTGAAATACGGCTCCTACGGTGGGCTCCGTACCATTTTAAGCACTTTACCTTAAAACTCATTCACCCCTTTACCTGAGAATTCGGTGACAGTTGCTTCAATAGGGATGTGAGTTAAATTTGGGGAGACTGATATTAGATGTAAGAGATTTTCTTTCTAGACCTTTTCTGAGGAATGTATCCTATTGTATTGCAACTATCTTTTGTCTTGTCTTGCCGCTGTTCTGGATCTATTTATTTATTATTGAAATACAATCGGTTTCCAATGTTGTGTTGGTTGCTGGTATACAGCAAAGTGAATCAGTTACATGTACATATCCTCTTTCGAATTCTTTTCCATTGTCGATCATTACGGGGTATTGAGTATAGTTCCCTGGGCTATACCGTAGGACCTTGCTGTTTACCTCTTTTATATATACTCGTGTGTATCTGCTAATCCCAAACTCCTGATATAAAACCCGCCATGTCTTTAAACAAGGTCCATAGTTTTCTTCTCTGTTCTCAGATGTTAATGCAAAACCTGGTATATGATGGTTCCTCAATAAATCTTTTTTAGTGAATTAAAGCAGAGCAAGGAAAGAAGACAGAGAAAATCTTATTGTTGGGATACTTTCTGTTGGTTGGTAGGCAGTATGGTTTGACTTAAGTCTGAGTCCTAATTCCTTCATTTGGAAAACTGGAAAAATAATATTCGCCTTAGATGGCAGTTGTAAGAAGTAAATGAATTTATCAAAAGCATCTATCATATTGTAAGTGTGAAAAAAAGATGGTTTATTCCATAAATGATGTTAAGAAAACTAATTAGCTACCTGGAAAAAACACTAAGCTAAATCCCTGTCTCACATCTTACACCAAAGTAAATCGCAAATGACGATTGCACAACTCTGTAAATACACTGAAATCTGTTGAATTGTATGCATTAAATGGGTGAATGATATGGCATGTTATTATATCTCATTAAAGTTGTTATAAAAATAAATAAATCCCGGAAGATCAAAGATTTAAACATAAAAACTATATTAGAAGGAAACCTAAGACAGTTTTTTTGTTTGTTTGTTTGTTTGTTTGTTTGTTTGTTTGTTTTGGTCTTCTTAGGGCCACACACATGGCACACAGAAGTTCCCAGGGTAAGAGTTGAATCGGAGCTGTAGCTGCTGGCCTATGCCACAGCCACAGCAATGCAGGATCTGCACCAAGTCTGTGACCTACACCACAGCTCACAGCTACGCCTGATCCTTAACCCACTGAGCGAGGCCAGGGATCAAACTTGTGTGTTCATGGATCCTAGTCAGATTTGTTTCTGCTGAGCCACCATGGGAACTCCTAAGACAGTTTTTTTTTTTTTTTTTTTTAAAGGACAATTTTTTATATGTTGTTGGGAGGGAGAATGACCTTTGTAAGCAAGACATGATATTCTAAAGTCATAAAGGAAGGTTTGATAAATTTGCTTATGTAACAATTAAATGTTTTGCAGAAGAAAATACCAGCAATAAAATCAAAAGAAAAATATGACAAATAATGAGAAAATAATTAAAAGCACATAGAACAAAATACTAATTACTATAATATATAAAGAGCTCTTAATAATCAATGTGAAACAAACCAACAACCCAACAGAAAATATGGGCAAAGGACAAAAGCAGACAGCTCAGAGAAAAAGCTCATAGCAATATATTCTCCTACCAACAGCCTAATGATACAAGCTCTTTAGAAGCAGTATCTGAACTCTTTGTCCAAATTAAAAGTATATGAGTCCTCTGGTTTAGGAATTTGGCTTTAGGAATTTATTCTATAGCTGTCTATACATGTGTCCAAAGACAAACATAAGTATAGTCATTGCATGAAATGTTTGTAACAGAAAAATACTTGAAAGCAAACTAAATGTCAACTGACAAAGAAGTGGTTAAAGAAATTATAACATTTTGTTTAGTGAAAAACGATGGAACTGTTAAAAAATAGTTGATGAAGAACTCCAAAATATGTCAATTAAAAACAAATCAAAGCAAGGTTCTGGGTAATGTGTTTAATGTTTGCATTTTAAATTTTTATGTATTTCACAAACGTATGTTTGCATGTGCCTAAAATATTTTAGCTTCGAGGAGTTCCCATCATGGCTCAGTGGTTAACAAATCCGACTAGGAACCATGAGATTTCGGGTTCGATCCCTGCCTATGCTCAGTGGGTTAAGGATCCGGTGTTGCCGTGAGCTGTGGTGTAGGTTGCAGACACAGCTCGGATCCCGTGTTGCTGTGGCTCTGGTGTAGGCTGGCGGCTACAGCTCTGATTAGACCCCTAGCCTGGGAACCTCTATATGCCACAGGAGCCACCCTAGAAAAGGCAAAAAGACAAAAAAAAATTTTTTTAATTAAAAAAAAAAATTTTAGCTTCGAGCCATCATGCGCAAATTCAGCTCATGAATAACAAGATGACTGAATTCCTTTCACATGTATTATCTCCTCATTTAATTTCTGCACCAACCCCATGGGGAAAAATACTAATGCTTTCTTTTTGAAAATTACCTGTTTTGAACCTTTGAGTATGATTATTTAATTGTTGCAACTACTCATGTTAAATCCTTGATGCCAAGGCTCTGTTGTACAGGAGAAAAGCCCAAACTCCTTATAACGATGTAGCACATCCTTCATCAGCTGACATTTTTCTTCTCTCCCAGATTACTTTCCCATCTCCTCCTCCCTCTAGCTCGTCCGTGCTGCTTCCCCTTTGCATGTTCAGGACTTCTTCCAATGATGCTTTCGCACCTCAGCTCAGTGAAATCCTACAAATGCCACTGGCTCAGCGGATCTTACCTGTCATCCTAGGCAACATCAATAGTTCCAGGACCACTAAAGCTCACAGTTTTCACAGTTTGTCCTATATTTCAAAAGCACTTTATAGGAGTTCCCATCGTGGCGCAGTGGTTAACGAAATCCGACTAGGAACCATGAGGTTTCGGGTTTGATCCCTGGCCTTGCTCAGTGGGTTAAGGATCCAGCATTGCCGTGAGCTGTGGTGTAGGTCACAGATGCGGCTCAGATCTCGAGTTGTTGTGGCTGTGGTGTAGGCCGGCAGCTACAGCTCCGATTAGACCCCTAGCCTGGGAACCTCCATATGCTGCAAGTGCGGCCTTGGAAAAGAAGAAAAGACAAAAAAATAAAAAAATTTTTTAAAAAAAGGCACTTTATAGCAGTTTATTAGGACTGGTCATATTATTTAAATCCATGAACATAATGAGAATAGAGGCCCTATTTTTCTTCTCATTACTACCACAATGTCTAGAATATAGTAGCAGATTGATAAATATTCATTAGAAAAAATTTACCTGAATTCGCGTTATTTTTAATTACTCACCGGTTGAAGAGCTTCATATTGAATATGGTAGATTCTGAGATGGAATAACACATCTCTTCTAAGAATTTGAAATGAGCATGTTTTATTGATGGGAAGTCTTTTTGCATCTTACCTTCTAGAATTCCAATGCATGTTCATGTTCCATGAAGAGAATGGGCTGTGGGGGGTTTTTGTTGCAGATTTGGAGCCAGTAGATTTTTATGAATGTGAACCTTATTGTGTCTTCTGGAAGCTTTTCTGTTCTTTAATACTTCTTTTTCTGTGTTCTCCCAGGAACCAGGGCAAGTGTGTCGAGGGAATGGTGGAGATCTTTGACATGTTGCTGGCTACATCGTCTCGCTTCCGTATGATGAATCTCCAGGGAGAGGAGTTTGTGTGCCTCAAATCCATCATTTTGCTTAATTCTGGTGAGTTGATAACATGGGAAAATTTAATGCCTGGTTCCTGAAAGATGTATTTATTTGTGTTTTCAACCAGATACAAGCTACTTGCTCTGAAGGCACAATCACAAATTGCAAGAAACAACTGACACACATTTAAAATTTTTTTAATAATAAATAAAATAAAATAACTGTCTTCTTTAGAGATTGCTTATCGAGGTAGTCAAATATGATGAATGAAAAACAAAAATGAAACATTGAATCAAATGGCCTTTTATTGAAATATTTGCATCCTTTCATAGATATTTTTGTTAAAATGGTACATGCGGGAGTTCCCATTTTGGCTCAGCAGGTTAAGAATCCAACACAGTGTCCGTGAGAATGGGGGTTTGATCCCTGCCTCACTCAGTGGGTTAAGGATTCTGTGTTGCTGCAAGTGTGGTGTAGGTTGCAGATGTGGCTTGGATCTGGTGTTGCTGTGGCTGTGGTGTAGGCTGGCAACTGCAGCTGCAATTTGACCCCAGCCTGGGGACTTCTGTATGCCATGGGTGCGGCCCTGAAAAGAGAACAAAAAAGTTACGTCCATGTGGACATAGGTCTGTTGCTAGTTACAGATGTCAGAGTGTTAAGTAGATCGAGAGACCCTGTTAAGAAATTGTGACCAATGCCAAATTCCAGGTCCTAAGGAAAGAGGCTTATTTGAGACAGACCATGTTTCTGGTCAAAACTGATGAGCTGAAAAATGTAATTGGTTCAAGAGGTAGAAAAACCTGGTTCTGAACCTGAGGAACGTGGAATTCAGCACATTGGTCCAGCAGAAGGAACAGTTTTCATTTGATCCATGGTGTCTAATTCAACTGTCCCCTCCTATTCCCTTGAGAAAGCTTAGCTGAGAGTGGCATCTAGTTGGTGGTTTTTTTTTTTTTTTTTTGGAGTGAGGTTGGCGGTTGTATAACGAGTCACTCCAGGTCACCCAGATGGAAACTCTGGCTCAGCCGGAATTAGCACCCTGACTCGTCCCAGCCTTCTCTGTATTTGGATCTAAGCACTTGATCTCCAATTTGTAGCACCTGAAGCTTAATAATGAGGTGTCAGCTGCACATAGATACCCTTAACCTGAACCCTAATCCCCCAGCCCCAGGCCCACGTCACATCTGAGACCTCATCCTCACTTAGAGATCACGGCTGTTTGGAAGCCCTGGGCCTGGTTTAGACTGAGTTTCTTAGACCGTTAGATACGGTCTCAAATTTCCCAGTAGCTGAACTGCAGTTTGTGTTGATCCCACATGAGAGAATCGGCGCTTCCTTGTCTTTTGAGGTATTTTGTTTCTTCCTAATGATTGCCAATCCCGGCCCACGTCCCCTAACAATTTTCCACTTCTCTTCCCCACCAATGCTGGTAACCTGTATTGCTTAATGGTTATCATAGTAATCACTCTCCCTTATCAACCGATAAATGGAAATCTGTACAATTACACGAGGCAAGGACGGAATTGCGGAGCGAAGTTGCACAAAACATAATGCGGTCTCTACTAAGGAAGTGATTACCACTCCATTCAAGTTTCTGGTTCCACTCACGTGCATTGTGCTTTTCATTTTCGTCATTTGTCCTGCACGTTGAAGGGTCCAGATCCCACAATGGCTCTTTATTGTAGGAGAGCTCTGGGAGCAGTGCCACTCGGCTGTGCACTGCCAGGTCCTGAACCTGCTCCTTCTTCGGTGGAGGGCTGGCACATGCCAATGGCTCTCGTGTGGGCAATCTGTTAATTTCAGGGAAGGCTGGCTTATCACGTGCTGGGACTTTTTTTCCAGGAAATAATACCCCAGACAGGAAGTGAAAGTAGCCAGAGTTATATAATCTACAAAAAAGTAGACACGCTGATTTTGGTCATCAAAATATTTCCTTCAGATCTGTATAGCTTTTTCTTGTGTTTATTGGTCTGCTCCTCTGAGAGGGTATGTTTTTTCTCATATTATGTAATTAAAAAAAGGCAGGACTTTTGCCATCGGAATATTGGATTTATAGACCTAAGTTTTTCAAATCCCAGAGGAAAAAACTTTCAGCCCGCACAAGAAAGTCTTTTATTAAATACTGGCACCAGCATCTCAAAACAGTATTTCCAACCCAAGGATTTGGATCCCTACCTGATGCCTCATGACACCAGTTAAACTCTCCTGCTCCATCGTTGTTCTTGCACTTCTGCCTCAGGATCTTCTGTGAGCTTCTTTGCACTGGAAGGGTTTGGAGCACTATTTTGGAGATGCAAGGCACTGTCTTACTGACAGAGTTTATTGTTGTCTTTTTGGTGAGATACCAGAAGCTCGTCTTTTCGCTCAAGGTCAGCCCTTGAGCAGTAGCAAAACAGAAGCCATCGCTCAACCTGGGGAAAATGAAATCACTCTTTCCACTCCAAAAGCGAGCTATGTGTTGGAAAAGCAGACCGGCTGCTGAGCACAGCTCCTGGTGTCTCATATTGTTCCTGAAATACAGAATCAGAAAGGACCTGACTCTGAAACACAGTGGTGTGGTACTCGGAGCCTTTTTTGGAGTTAAAAAGGGATCATATGCCACATGGGGGACACCACGATCAACAGTTTTTTTACCCCACAACTGGAGGTATGGACTTTTGTAATAACCCAACCAATTCATGGCTCCGGTCAGGGGCAGCTCTTCACCTGTCATGGGATAAATTACAAAATGACTCTAACTCCGGGAATCTCTGACAGAAGCCAAGCTAGAAATGATTCAGGAAACCCGAGCTCAAAGATGCTTTTCTGATCCCTGGGCAATAAGATCTCAAAGTATGGAGAAACCTTGGGTTTTGTGTTGAGCTCCATCCCCACAGTCTGAGAAGGGTGTGTTTACATTGGCCTTGATGTTGGGGCAGAGGCACGAGGGGAGTTGAAAGGTTGTTGTGAAGACCTGTTAGCCTTGATGGAAGACTTGAGAAGGTCTCCCAAATCCCAGAATCTCCAGGGGAAGCTCTTTTCACTGCTGTTTGGAAGTGGGAGATAGGCATCATGATCTCTGCAATAGAAAAATTTATTACTCTGCTTGCAGAAGCTTCAACTCATCCATAGGACAAACACTGTTTGTTTTTCCACCCCCACCGAAGGACAGAGACGTTCCTGGTTAATCCAGAGATGCTTTAGCCAAATCAATGTGAGCTTCAGGGCATTCTGAGAACTAGCTGGACAGAGTTCAAGTTGGGCAAATGAGAACAGAGCAGATGAACTCAGGGCAGAGGGCTGTGAGGAAGCAGCAGTGGGAGAGGAGAATGGAGCTGGAGCTTTAGAGCGGGACAAGGAAGGAGGTGCTATGCCCGTTTACAATATTCTTTCTACCCAATGGGACTTCAGTTCTTCATTCTAATTCTAGTATTTTGAATTCTTCAAGCCCAGTTCAGATCTCACCTTACTCAGGAAATCTAGCTACAACCCAAGTCCATAACAAGCCTTTCTTCTCTTGATTCTTTGAGTTCTTAGAACCGTACCTCCTATAATCTAGCATTTGGTCAGTTGGTTGATTGATTTCATTCACTGATTCAATAATTTCCTTCATTTACTCCGTAACTCATCCTTTATGGAATTCCCAGCTCTAAACTTTGTGCCAGATGTATGACAATGAACGCCATGGTCCTTTGATTTTGTTTTTTTCAGTTTTTCACTTTACCTTGGGTGGGTACTTTATGCATGTATATCCTAATTTCCCTATAACTATTGTTATTATTTTGTATTGCTCACAACCGGTGAACTGGCAACAAGTATTATACCCTTCTCTCATTTCACAGACCCTAATTTGCTGGACATGACCAGAAGGACCTAGAAAGTCCCCGTTTTCCCTTTGCTCTTCCTACTGTGGTGAAACATATCATCCTTTTCAGTGTCCTATAGATAATGTCAAGTTATTCTGTGAGAAAAAAGAATGCCCATCTCCTTGGGTTATTGTGAGATGAAGGGAAAATGATGTATCCAGTGTCTAATGCCCTTCATGGAACACAGTAGGTCTTCAGTCAGCAGCAGCTGTCATCCTCACGCATGAGAATCTGGCATAAACAGAGTCAGTTCATTCCTTTTTTCAATATAATTAAGTGCTTTTAGCTTAAGGCCTCCCTCCCGAGAGGCTTAAAAAAAATATGCAAGGACGCAGGGGTAATGACAACAATAGATTGTTACTGTTCTCCCGAGGCTTTGTTAATGGTGCTATGTAATTGTGTTTAGAGTAATATTAGAGGAAGATTTATCTCATGGATAATAATTGATTGTTATTTGAATCTTCATTCTGACTGACCTTAGTGGAGACTCAGCTGTGTCCTCATTCAGCATCGGTTGACTCGGCTGCTTCTGCTCCCCGCTCCCACACCTGTGATCCTCAGTAAGCCCTCTGAATCCATTCCCATTCAGAACCTCGGCCTTTTAGGGAAAACTTCACAAGTCCAAGCTTACTATGCAGTCTCTAATGCATGTTGGGTTTGGCCTTCGAGTGCAGATTCGTAATTATTTCTCCCCATTTTCGGAACTTCTTTCTGACCACAATTCATTGTATTCCTCTAAATTCTAAAGCACTTCACACATTTGGCTCCCTGGTCACTTTATCCGCTGGCTCCCTGGAGAGCCTGTCAGACCCCTGACTCCAGCTCCTCTGCCCTCCGTGTTACCGTAGATCCTTTTCCCTCTCTTGACCCAGACTAACTCTAGTTACTCCAGCTCGGTGCCTGCTAGATCCCCGTGTTACCTTTGGCGGGCCTGTCTGTTACTCCTGGAAAGTCTTTTGCTGTAGAGATGCCGAACCCTTGATCACCTGTTCATCCCAAACCGATCTTCAGACAACGTTTTTCTTTCAACTGATGGAGTAATAAAGAGCAGTGAAGAGCCAAGCCCACAGGGGAAGAGACTTAAAAACAACCCAAGGTGGAAAGTTGAAGGAGAGGAGAATACCAGGAAGGGAGAATGTATGGCATCGGCTCTAATGCCTGTATCCTGGTGTTCAATGAAAGAAAAAAAAAAGCCCGTGGAATGTCATACAGGCACATGTACATTCAACCTAAACATCCAAACGATGCCAGCTCTCATCTGTCGTTTAGTTCTGCTCTGTTGATACAGCACATCTCGTTACCTTGGTGCCTTGATGAAACATCTGAAGCCGATGACATCCGTTTCCTTCTTGTGTTCACCAGAGGCTGCCCTCTGGTCCGAGAAGCATTTATAATCAGGATCAATTATAACCAGCTCTCCTCAACGAAAACATTTCCTCTCTCCAGGGCTGAATTCTTTGCACTCTCTCCGTTAATTATTAGACAATTATTTAGAGCATTGATATTTTTAAGTGGAGGAGTAAGACAATGATTCACAGTCCCTATATTTAGATGAAAGAACATTTGAAAAACATGGACTGTAAGCAATAAGGGCCATTAATTCTTAACAGTAGAAGGATTCTGATAGGAACAAGTCTTGGACTCCGAGATAGACACATCGTCAGGTATGCTGGTTGCTGCCCCAACAGAGAGGGTTTGATTTGATTGTATGCACTCTGGAGTCCTTTGTCCTGCTGGACTTCCTCTCCAGGGAGCCTGCTCACTGAGATTTACGGAGACAAATGGCATTTGATGGTTCTTTGGTGGTGCATTGTCTTGTCTCTGGCTGATGGATTCTTCAGTAGTCGACCCAACTCTTGGAGCCTCTTCTTGTTGCCCCCTTCTTACGTGGCCCTAAACGGGCCTCATGGCCTCTGTTAATTCCTTGAACACTTGTGCGCCAGGGGCTTTGTTTTGAAAGGCCAGGCATTCCAGAGAAGCAACTCTGTGACTCAGTTGGGGGTTGATGGATGCCCTTTGATAAGACACTTCCCCAAGCCTCATGTGTAAAATGGACATAATACTACCTAAGCTTCGGAGTTCAAGTTGTGGCTCAGTGGGTTAAGAACCAGACATAATATCCATGAGGATGGAGGTTTGATCTCTGGCCTCTCTCAGTGGGTTAAGGATCCGGTGTTGCCACAAGCTGTGGCATGGGTTGCCATGGCTGTGGTGAAGGCTTCAGCTGCAGCTCTAATTCGACCCCTAGCCTGGGAACTTCCATATGCCATGAGCATGGTCCTAAATGGAAAAAACAAAAACAAAAACAAAAAACTAACCCATGGGATTGTCGTGACTATTAAAACAACAACCACCTAGTGCCTGGCACATGATAGGTGCACCCAAACGTCAGTTTATAGACTCTCCAAATACAAAAACCCTGGCTTTTGTCTCTGTGAAAGAAACGACCATGTTCTCAGCAGAAGGTCAACAACTTCCTGCCTGGAAATTCTTCTTGTTTTGTTTTGTTTTTTTTTTTTTTTTTGCTTTTTAGGGCTGCACCCACGGTATATGGAGATTCCTAGACTAGGGGTCAAATTGGAGCTGTAGCTCCCGGCCTACACCACAACCACAGCAACTCGGGATCCAAGCCAAATCTGCAACCTACACCACAGCTCATGGCAACACCAGATCCTTAACCTGCTGAGCGAGGCCAGGGATCGAACCCACATCTTCATGGATCCTAGTCGGGTTCATTAACTGCTGAGCCATGAAGGGAACTCCTCCTGCCTGGAAATTCTGAAGCTGGATTTCAGCCAGGCCAGGCCATTTGGCATTTTAAAATTTGTGTTCTTGGAGTTCCCTGGTGGCTCAGCAGGTTAAGGATCCAGCCTTGTCACTGCTATGGCATGGATCGCTTCTCTCACAATGGGTTCAATCCCTGGCCCCAGAGTTTCTGCATGGTGTGGGCGCCAAAGAATTAATTAATTTTTAAAAATGTATTAAAAAATGGCATTCTCACGACAAAGATGTCCTTCTCGTGAGTGGGACAGTCTCAGGCCCCAGACAGGTTGGAGGGGGTCCTGTGTCTTCATGCAGAGACATCTTGGAGCTTCTAAGTAAGGGAGGAAACCAACAGAGTGCCTGTAACCTGGGAAAGGCTTAGGAATCATCAGCAAACTGGATGGGGCCACGGCAGGCGCCACTGCGAGACTAGAAGTCATTGCAATCTTCCTGGTATTAGGAGCAGAATTCTCCATTCATATTCAGAGCCTCAGAGGGAGGAACAGCTGCTCATTTCTGACGCTTCCGGGAGCTCCCTCCTGGGGGTCAGCTCTCTCTCAGATCCTTGATTCAACCACCGTTTTAACCCACAGTCTCCAGGGTCCAGAAATTACCTAAGTCCACATTCTTAAATTTGAATAACGTATGGGCCCATTTAAAAAAAAAAAAAAAGTCACAGACTCCCCCAGTACTGACTTAAACTGTTCTTTGTATTATAACGTTCTTTAATGTGAATAACCATACTTATTATGTAAATGGATGAGTATAAAGTCTGTGTTCATAGCCCTTGCATACATACAAACCCAAAACAAATTCGCAAATTAAATACAAACCGAAGGGCAGACTGATAAGATGCTTTGGCAGAGACCGAGCCGAGCTGTTTGCAGCGAGCGGGGCAGACCTCTGTGAGCCAGTCCACCAAGCCTCTGGGAGAATGTGGTTCTCTCCCCACTTGCCTGTGTTCAGAAGGATGGAGAAAGCTTTTCAGCTCCCTGTGACATCATCTCGCTTTGGCAAGAACACATCATTTATATATTTGGTTTCCTTCTGTTCTGTGTTTATTTTTCTGAGACACTTAAGATATAACTGCTAGGGAGTTCCCACTGTGGCTCCCAACACAGTGTCCATGAGGACGTAGGTTCGATCCCTGGTCTCGGTCAGGGGTCAGTGGGTTAAGGATCCAGTGTTGCTGCAAGCTGTGGCGTAGGTCGTAGATGCGGCTGGGATCCGGTGTTGCTGTGGCTGCAGCTCTGATTAGACCCCTAACCTGGGAACTTCCATTTGCTGCAGGTGCAGCCATTAAAAAAAAAAAAAAAAAAGAAAGAAAAAAAATTTAAAAATATATATGACTGTTAGACTTGGGACAGTCATAAACACAGGTGAAAAATGTGCAACTTAGGAAACAGAGCTGATAGGGATTTTGGAGATGGGTGCATCTCCACTCTCCACACATGTCCAACCTCCAGGGATCTTTGAAAAAAAATTCTCACGACAGGACTCGCCCCCAGAGATTCTGATATAATTAGAATTGTGATTGTGGGTATTTGTTTAAAACCCCCACCAAAACTTCAGTTTCACTAGGAGTGAGAACCGTTGAATTAACTGATGCAGAACCTTCTGAAATTAATGCCTTGATGTTTTTAAAAATATCGTTACGGGAGTTCCCGTCATGGCGCAGTGGTTAACGAATTCAACTAAGAACCATGAGGTTGCGGGTTCAATCCCTGGCCTTGCTCAGTGGGTTAAGGATCCAGTGTTGCCATGAGCTGTGGTGTAGGTTGCAGGCACGGCTGGGATCCCGTGTTGCTGTGGCTCTGGCGTAGGCCGGTGGCTACAGCTCCAATTCGACCCCTAGCCTGGGAACCTCCATATGCCTCGGGAGCCGCCCAAGAAATGGCAAAAAAACAACAAAAAAAGATTTGCTAAACTAAAAATATCGTTACGGTGAAAAACACACAATCTTAAAGACTAAGAGACAGTTTAAGGACCTCTGAGAAGCCCCCTTTAATTCTCAGGAGTACGCGGAACCTCGTTTGTTTTTCATTTTTTTCAAGTTTTGTTGACGTCTAGTTGGTTTCCAAGGCTGTGATCATCTCTGCTGTACGACAGAGTGATTCAGTTTTACGTGTACACACATCCATTCTCTTTCCGATTCTTCTCCCACAGAGGCCATCACAGAATATGGGGTAGAGTTCTCTGTGCTAGAGAGCAGGTCCCCATTGGCCAGTCATTCCATAGATCTCAGTGTGCCTGAGCCCGTCACACACCCCCAGTCCATCCCCACCCCCACCTGGCCCCTTTGGTAACTATAAGCTTGTTTTCAAAGTTTGTGAGTCTGTTTCTGTTCTGCAAATAAGTTCATTTTTTTTTTTTTTTTTTTTTTTTTTTAAGATTGGTGGAACCTATTTTGAAAACTACTGCTGTAGGTGAAACCTCAGCTAGGTTAAACTAGTTCTCAAGTATGTTACAAAACTGACCATTCTGTAGCCTGTGGGGGGACACTGCTGGCCCTGGGGACAGGCGATGGAGACCTGTCTTTCACACACTGGGTTGACGGGGGCAGAGACAATGAACGTGTCATTTCAATGTCATGAGATAAGGGCAGCGATGAAGGGAGGTGCCGAGTGTTGCAGAGACAAACAGGGTCCTTCCGGGAGCACGGGTGCTCCGGCTGAGTTAAACTTGGCTGAAGTCACAAGAAAGGCAAAGGGGGACGTTCTGGCTTCGCCTTTACACCAACACTGAGAGTCTCACCAAGTCACTGGACCTCTTTTCACAGGTTTCCTCAACTATCGAGTAGAAATAATAACCCTGGAGTTCCCGTCGTGGCGCAGTGGTTAACGAATCCGACTAGGAACCATGAGGTTGCGGGTTCGGTCCCTGCCCTTGCTCAGTGGGTTGACGATCCGGCGTTGCCGTGAGCTGTGGTGTAGGTTGCAGACACGGCTCGGATCCCGCGTTGCTGTGGCTCTGGCGTAGGCCGGTGGCTGCAGCTCCGATTCGACCCCTAGCCTGGGAACCTCCATATGCCGCGGGAGCGGCCCAAGAAATAGCAAAAAGACAAAAAAAAAAAAAAAAAAAAAAAAGAAAAAAGAAATAATAACCCTGAACAGTCCTCTTGACTCTATAGGTTTGTGAGGATGTAACAAGGTAGCTTAAAACCATGAGCCGATATCAGGATTACTGCTATTGGTTTTTTAGAGGGAACATATTAGGGGATCTAATATCGTACTGAGGTTTTGGTGTCAGAATCTCCCTGTTCCAATCAAGGAACCAGAGTGGCTCTCAGGCCCTATATTTGGAAGGCCCATAGATGCCCTCTGTCTGCCCTCAGGCCTGGCGTGCTGACCTGTAAATCTAAAAGCGTGTTGACACTTGAACATGCTTGAAAACCATGAAAAAACAGCAGCAAAATCTCACTGAGTTCTTGAGCTCAGAAATGAAGTAAAATACTGTTTTTTAATGAGTTTTTCTTTCTTCACATGATACTTTGTGAACAAGTAAAAGCCGTAATGGAACACGTATGCTTCCTGAAACATGTCAGCAGACTGTCAGATTGTAAAATTTTCAGTCTACACCCAACATCCCTAAACTTTGTTGGAAAACCTGCCTCTGGGCTTTGCCTCTCTTGCCTGGACCCCCAGCTACATCTCATTGCTTCTCTTGGGTTAAAAGAAAGATGGAAAAACCATGTCCCTGCCTTTCCTAAGGGTCCTTGTCCTTTTTGTTTTGTTTTGTTTTGTTTTTTGTCTTTTTGCCTTTTCTAGGGCCGCTCCTGCGGCATATGGAGGGTCCCAGGCTAGGGGTTGAATTGGAGCTGTAGTTGCCAGCCACAGCCACAGCCACAGCAACGCCACATCCGAGCCGTGTCTGCGACCTACACCACAGGTCATGGCAATGCAGGATCCTTAACCCACTGAGCAAGGGCAGGGATCAAACCCGAAACCTCATGGTTCCTAGTCGGATTCGTTAACCACTGAGCCATGATGGAAACTCCATAAGGGTCCTTGTCCTTGAGCACTGCATCTGTCTCATTCTCCTTCAGCATCTTCCCCTGGGGGTGTGCCATTATTTTTGTAAGCTGAGGTGGATTGAGTTGCCTTAGTTCTATTTTCTCTGAATTTTGATTTTCTTTCTCTTCACATTTTTGGGGCCATGCCCACAGCATGCAGAAGCTCCCGGGGCAGGGATTGAACCCACACCATAGCAGTGACCCAAGCCACAGCAGTGAAAGCGCTCAATCCTTAACCTGCTTTGCCGTCAGGGAACTCCTATTTTCTCTGAGTTTCTACTTTATATCTACTTTTTATGTTTTGTTTTTCTTCTGGCATATTAGAAAGATAGCAGTATCCCCCGCTGAACTGAGTGAGAGCCATGGATTTATAAGCTAATATATGTTAGCTTAACTACCATTTACTGAGGGTTTTTACTGCTTTTCCAAGCATTGTGTGGAAAGAAAAAGCTGCCTCTAGTTGCCTCTTCTGTAAAATGAGTGATAAGAGTAGTTCCTACGTACTGGTTTATATAACGTGAGCCCCACAGACTCTCCCTGGACCCTAGGGAGCTCCCTGACTCTGGGATCAAACCAATAGTGATTGTAGTAGCAGTGATTTGTATGACAGTTTCTACCTGAAGGACCTCATGGTCTGAAGATAAAAACAGATATAAAAAAAATTATTGACGTTCTGTGGCATAGTGGATCAAAGATCTGACAGTGCCACAGTTGTGGCATAGGTCACTGTTGTGGCTCAGATTCGATCCATGGCCTGGGAACTTCCATGTCCTGAGGGCACGGTCAAAAAATAAAATTTAAAAAATAATTATTCTTTTTAAAGAAGTTGTGATTACAAAAAAATTGACATATTAAATTTAGATAATTTGAAAATACAACATACATTATTAGGGAAATAACAGCCTGAGGTCAGTCAACCATGTGAACATTTTGGTGTATCTTTTTGCAATATCGGGTTGTGGGTAAGAGCCAGGGATTCTAGCTCCAGGTTCAATTCCCCTTTCAGCTGCTTGTTAGAAGTATGACTTTGAACGAGTTACTTAAACCCTTTGCGTACCTGTTTCCTGGTCCATAATTGTGTTGATACGATTAGCTTTTACAATACAATGCCTCTTTTAGGCCAACACTTAATCCGTGTTAGGAGCTATTTTCTTTTCACACTACGTGTGTACACATTCGTATTTACATGTATGCATCTTAATTAGAATCACACATATGGACTCTTTAGAAAGGATCTTTTAAATGGCTGCCACTGTCATTCATGAAGATATAATAAATGCATTCATTTATTTAATGAATCTGAAATTGTTAAACACAAGTGATTTATCGTTTTCGTTATTATAGAAACATTTCTTTTGCATTCTTATAACCGTCTTTTGCCCACTTTGGATCATTACTTTGGATACGTTTCTTGAAGTGGATTTTCTGGGTGAAAGGATATAAATATCCTTAAGTTTCTTGATACATAGTGCCTTCTGCCCCAGAAAGCTTTAGATAAAGCTTTCATAACTGTGTAACTTATCATGCAATGTGAAGGTGGGGGGTGGGAGGGGCGGAGGGGAGCAGGACAGCAGACCCCCCCCAGCTCCTGCCCTCAGCTAGGAAAGACCCCCAGGTGGGAATTTCTACATAGGACATATTATAAACATCATATTACAAACCTCCCAAGCTCACTCCTTTTGAGCAAACTATCATTTGAGAGGATATGGTTGTAGTTTATTATCTATATAGGAGTTTGTTACATAAATTGTAAGCTTTATGACTGGCACAGACACTAGGCCGGCGAGCTGCTCTTATTCCAAGTAGTCAGGATACACAAAGGGTCGGCGTGTAGTGTCTTACCTTCTGCCTTTGGTCCCTCTGCCACCGTTTTTATTAAGAGATAGTGACAAAACAAAAGACAAGAGGTTGAATGGCTGAAAGTGACCTTCTCTTTAAAAACTCCTCTCAGGAAGGATGACCTGGCTCCCCCGGTGATTTCCTTTGCTCTGGGTTCTGGGGCTTTGTGTGATGGACATGACCTTTCCTAGTCACTTGTGGGTTTGGAAGAGCAGCTCGGCATGTGACCCCCCGCCACTGCTCGCGCCGTGCCCTTCCCTGGTGATCAACAAGCTGCTGGTCTGCAGTGCCCCGAAGGATCTCCTGAATCCCAAGGATCAAGTGCAATCTAGTCTCTAGATTCTTGCAACACAGGGCTGCATGGTCCAGTTGGAAACGTAGACATCTCAGAGGATGGCTCAGCATGACTGCCAGGAGCGGTCCCTGGCAGGAGCAGTTCATTTATTCTTTGAAATTGGCAGCAACGATACTGATGAATTAAACCCAGAACCTAACATTCATGTTCATCTGGACGGTGAAGCCTCTGCCCTTACTCTTGGTAGAGCGGCTGTTACTCTTTGACTGAGATAACATCACCTTCACATTCAGTGAAAGCCAAACATTCAGCACCTCCAGTCGAACCTTAATGCTCTGCTTTCTGTGCATCCCAACCTGCCAGGCCTTGGGGGACAATGGATTGCCAGTCTTTGAAACTGATCTTTTCTTGTACTGAGATGCATACCTCAGATTATTGATGTCAGAGGTATTTCTACGAGAATTGTTCTCAGAAGCTTTAGTTACAAATTTGTTAGTTTATTTTCGGCCGAAACAACAAGTCTTGAAGAGTTACAGAAATGTGAAACAGCCTTGGGGATGATAGCAATGTTATGAAACTAGTATTCGGTAATATCCCTGCAGCAAGCACCTCATTCCTTGGAATATCCATTCACCAGCTCCGTGTCCCTTTCTTCAGTCAAGATATTGACAAAGCTCATGAAATAATGGAAATGAAAGGGTCTCTGATTTTGTATTTTACATAGCATTTTCTTCCACCAGATTATGAAAGGCTCAAGGCAGAGAACTTGGAAAACACAGAAAAGCCACACAAAAAAATAATCTCCCAAGTAATCATGATTTTGCCACACAAAAGTCACCACCGTTAACATTTTGGTAAACATTCTTAACTAAAGAGACCCTTAGAAGATGCCTTTGTCCCCCGGCACCTCTTCCTCTCTCGGCACCATCTCGCACCATGTTTGGAAAAGCTGGAGTGCTCCTAAGTCATTCCAGGAAAATTATGAGTTTTCTCAAATATCTCTGGAGGCGAGGCCATTGGCAGTCATTTCTAGTTTCTCACAGACCTTGAAGTTGGGAAATTCTTGGTGTAGCCTTGGAGCACTGGGCCAGGAGTGAGGCCTGTTTGGGTGCTAGTTCCAACTCTGCCATTTATTTACCCACAGGGTGACCTCAGGCAAGTCCAGTCTTGCTTTTCTGTCTGAAAACCCTCCCAGCAAGGGCATCCACTACCCCAGCTCCTTAACCTCTCTGAGCCTCTGTTTTCCAACAAGTAAAGCAGGAGCGGGATAAGTAGGGTGTATTTTTTTTTTTAACGTTAAAATGTATTCATTTATTTATAGGCTATGTTTAGAGGGAAAGCTGAGGGAAAAGAACAAGAGATTTCCTACGTACCTCCTCCTCCCTCCCTCGGCTCCAGCCTCCCCCACCATCCAGATCCCCCACTAAAGAGGCACATTTGTTACAGCCAATGAGCTTATGTTTCCTTGTAAGTTCGTTATCACATCAAGTTCATAATTTACATTAGAGGCTGCTCTGGGTGTTTTCTGTTCTATGGGTTTTGAAAAATGCAAAATGACATGTACCCCCATCAATTTAGTATTGAACTGAGCAGTTTCCACTCCGTATGATATTCAGGACACTTAGGACGTTCTGCCCTAAACATCCTCGGTGCTCTGCCAATTCATCCCACCCTTCTCCCTAACCCCTGAGAACCACGGATCTTTTTTGCTTATCTTTGCTTATTTGTTTTGCTGATCTTAGTTCTGTCTTTTCTAGAATGCCGTGTCTTTGGAATCATACATTATGTAGCCTTTTCAGATTGACTTCTTTCACTCAGTAATATGCATTTAAGCTTCTTCCATGTCTTTTGATGGCTTGATAGCTCATTTCTTTTTAGCGCTGAATAATATAATATTCCGTTGTCTGGATGTACCACAGTTTATTCTTTCACCTGCTATAGGACATTGTGCACCCAAGTTTCAGCAGTTATGAATTACGGGGCTGTAAATAGCTGTGTGCAAGTTTTTGCGTAGACATAAATGTGCAACTCACTTGGATAAACACCAGAAAGCATGATTGCTGGCTTATATAGAAAGAGTATGTTTAGTTTTGTAAAAGTCTGCCGAACTGGCTTCCAGAGTGACTGCGCCATTTCTTGTTTCTACCCGCAGTGAGTGAGAGTTCCTGCTGCTCCATATCCTCACCAGCATTTGCTGTTGCCAGTGGCTTAGATTTGGCCCTTCTAATAGATGTGGTATCTCCTTGCTGTTCTAGTTATCGCAAATGACGTATGATGTGAGGCATCTTTTTCTATGCTTGTTTTCCATCTGTCTCTTTTCTTTGGTGAGGCATCTGCTCAGGTCTTTTGCCCCTTGGGTCATTGGTTTTCTTATCATTGAGGTTTAAGTTCTTGGTATATTTTGCATAAGAGTCCTTTACCAGATGTGTCTTTGGCAAATATTATCTCTCAGTCTGTGGCTTGTCTTTTCATTCTCCTGAGCTCAGGGGTTTTTAAACCTTCTGCTAGGACCTCTGATCACCAGAGGCTGGGGACTTAGGCAGAGAGGGAAAGGCTGAGTGAGCAGGCTCCAGTCTATCTCTACCCCTTTCTCTTTCTTTTTTTTCTTTTTTTTTTTTTTTTTTTTGACTCACTCTTGGCATGTGAAAGCTCCCAGGTCAGGGATCAAACCTGTTCCACAGCAGTGGCCCAAGCCACTACAGTGGCAACACCAGATCCTTAACCTGCTGTACCACAGGAGAAGTCCCCCTTTCTCCTTCTTTAATCAGAGAAGTTTGACTTCACCCAATTTATCTGTGAAAGTTTCACCTGAGATTCACTTTTTAAAAAAAGGATTTTGATTCTCAAAATGGTTTGAAAACCATGGAACTTAAATTAAATCTGTAATTCTGGAATTATGAGTCACCTTTTTGCAATGTAATATGCCCTTTTGCAAGGCTCTATTATGGAGAAAGGAGATAAACCTGTCACAGTCATGTGACACTTTTTCAACACAATTTTCATCTACTTGAAGTGATGGAACTGATATAGCTAAAGAATAGGTATCATCTACATGCCCACTTATCTCTCTGAAATAGTAATTTTGGACACTAATTATCTTTTTCAAAATAATCAGTGAAAGCTATCGGCCATTTTGCCATTCTGATTCTCTCTCTAGGAAAAAAAAGGTGTGGGGGGAAATTATATCTGAATAGTTGTGGCTCTGGAGATAAACATGCAAACCAGAACCAAGCAAGTGTGCCTTCACAGTGACCAAAGCTGATCATCACGGGGCTTTTAAACGGTGCTATTCAGCTCAGGATGAAGTGCACCTGTGCATTTCAACTGACTATGTATTATTCTTAGATCATATGTCATTTTTTTCTGCACTTTTCCATTAAGTCAGATGAATGTTTAATGATGTTTTACAAACATTTGTACTCACACTACCCTGTTTATTGATTTGGCAGAGGAGGGAAGCGTGCCTTGTTCATTATTTTATTTATATATCACTTATTCCACAGAGGATTTGAAATGGTTTACTAAATTTCATGTGATGCACAGGGAGTAAGGCAGTAGTTGACACAATCTGAAAAAAGAGGAAATAATGTGAAGAAAATAATAAATCCAGGAGTCTGATTAGCACACAGTAGTCCATCTGTACAGTTCCTAGGAGTGGGCCACAAATTTGGCTTTCAATTTCCTTGGCTGGGCCAAAGCAAAGAGAACACATTCCATTATAAAGTTTACAGGCTTTTAATAAAAATAAAACAGACTCGTTGTTCAACCTAAAAATTCTCCTCTAGGCAAATCTCTGCAGAGTCTGTTTCTCACAACCAGCACTCAATAAGGATTGTGCAGTGGAGAATTCAAATATTGTATTCTCTGATGAGAAAGGAGAGGGCAGGTTTTTTGGGGTTGCCAGTGAGGGGCAGATCCATATATTTTGATGATCAGTTGCAGCAATTGTTAGGGATGAAGGCCTCCTATGAACATTTTTGGATAAGCTCAAGCCCTTATCCTTATACTGACAAGAGTGAAGGTCAGGGCCAGGCCAAGCCAGTGGAAGGCACTAGGATTCATAACGTGGAACAGGAAGTATTCACATGTTAGTTCATCTCATGATGTACCAGAGCGTCTATCTCAGATTCGCCTGTTCTGGATCATCTTCTCTCCTGAATGTCTGGTGCAGATATCCAGGTGTGCTCTGCTTACTGCTGCTATGTTTTAAATTACTCCAAAACTTGATGGCTAAAAGAAAGAAAAAAAATTGGATTCTCTTAGTCATGGATTTGAATAGAGCACAGAGGGAATGGACTGGTTCTTCTCCACCGTCTCTGGGGTCTCAGATGGTGAAGCTCATCAACTAGGATTCATCTAATGGTCATGGGCCAGAGACATCATAAAGGTCTTTATTCACATACTGGCAATTGAGGCTGGCTGTTGGCTGAGACATCAGCTGGAGCTGTCAGCCAGGATGCTTATCTGTGCTCTGGCCATGTGGTCTTGGCTTCTTCACAGCCTGGTGCAGTGTACCTCTTAGAAGGTAGTAAAGGCTCCAAAAGGACCAGCAGAAGTTACATGGCCTCGTATTACAGGTGTGTCGTACATTAGAAGCCAGCCGCCATCACCTCTATCCCATTCTACTGATTATAAGCAAGTCATGGGTCCACCCAGACTCTGGGGAGGGCCGTAAGTCACCCATCTCCATGGGAAGAGTGCCAAGACCATGTTGCAGAGATGAAGGTTGGAGATGGGAGATACTGCTGTGGTCATTTTGGAAAATAAATCTGCCGCAACGTGTATAGAACCACTTCCTGCTCTGTGGTGTTGTTCTGATGTCCTTGAAATGCCAGGCTAGAAAAAGGTGAGATGCAGGGAAACAAATTCATATGGATGGTTTTAACCTGCCTTTCTCTACTGAGACCTGGCCAGGTCACCTGGACTAGAAGTTCCACATGGAACCTTGTGAAGAAACCCCTTTGTAGCAGATGGGCTGCACCTTTTCCTATAAGTCTCTCCTCAGGATGTCTTCTTCTTGACCTCAGAAAGGTGGTAATTGACTGGGGAATAGGAAAATCGGAACCCTGGCTGTTTCCTAATGTGTTATAGACCATAATTAACAAAAAGAAGGCTCCTAAGCAAAGTAGAGATTGCTAACAACTTCATCCTAAAAGGTATAAGGCTAGGATACTATTTAGTTCAAAAAGTAAAGAAGGTGATTTCATGCGTAAAAGTCAGACACATGGCTGCCACTTAACTTATTTTTCTTTAAAGTGCGTATTTGAGATTTCTTCTCAGGTCAATTGGAATCAGTTCATCAGTTTCACCCTTTGAAATCATTGAGATGTGTCTTTTGAGTCAGTTTGATGCATTGATATACCACATATTCACCTTCTAGAATATCTATTAGATCTTACTAAGTGGATAAATGTCCCTGCATCATTTGAGGATGAATTCATAGTCATCTTTGCCAGGAGGGCACTCGTGGGTATATAGTGATGCCAAAATAACAGGACCACGTGACCCCCCCCCCATGTGTCATGGCAAGAAGATTTATCTTTGCTGTAATCCCTCTCACTCTGAGACCACTTAGGAGAGGACTTGGATGAGTGCAGGATCTTACAAAGGCAAGTGTAGCAGTAAACACTGGTTCAAGGATTGGGTTATGGACAAGCTCTTTACCTTTCAGGTAAATAATCACACATTGGTAGAAGGGTGGAAGTTTCCTACATGTGGACAGATATCGCTCAAAGCAATATTCTTTTTGTTCAATTCATGAAATGAGAAGTCAGTTCCTGCCTGAACTAGAGCAGTCTCTTTTAAACCTTAATGTTGGGAGCTACATCTTTGGATTATAACTAAATGTTCTGCTATCTTGGGCTTACCTCTTGATTCTTTGAACTTATTGGTTGCTATGAAGTATGTAGCATTCAGAATGAGTGGTTAGCATGACAGGGGATGATGAAGTGGTTCTAGAATCTGGAAAATGCTTTCTATACCAAAATGTGGCCACACTGTCATTTGGGAAAAGAAATAATTTCTAAGTAGGCAACCTAAGGCCTTAGAAATGTGGAAAAGGGCAACAAATGAAGGTATAAAAAGCATCCCTCTGATTTTGTCTGTCCTTATACAAATTTATTCATTTATGCCATTAATAAGTCATAAGATATTTATCACCCTGCATTAGAGAAGGACGCCTATAACAGATAGGCTCCAAAGTGTATAATGGCTCCCACATATTTATTTCTTGTTTACTTAACAACATGGGTTAGGGAATTCCTGTTGTGGCTCATCAGAAACAAATCCAACTAGTACCCATGAGGACAGGGGTTCAATCCCTGGCCTCACTCAGTGGGTTGGGGATCTGGCATTGCTGTGAGCTGTGGTGTAGGGCTCAGACGTGGCTCAGATCCCACATTGCTGTGGCATAGGCTGGTGGCTGTAGCTTCAATTTGACCCCTAGCCTGGGAACTTCCATACGCCACAGGTGCAGCCCTAAAAAGAAAAAGAAAACAAAACAAAACAAAAAACAATGCTGGGTCAGAGCCCTCATCCATGCGGTCATTCAGGGACCAGGCTGATGAGGACTCTGCAGTAGTTATTGGATGACTTCCTAAGAGTTATCTCCACTCTAACCAGCCCAGCCAGAAAGGGGAAGGAAGCGTGGAGGACCACAAGGTGGTGAAGAGATGTAAGGAGACAGTCTCAGAGTAGTTTCAGCTTCGTGTTAAGGCACTTTTCACCAAAGATGCAGTCCAGGTTTTCAAGAGCTTACATTTGAGTAGCCACAAAGGAGGAAATTACGGTAATGATGTGATCTCTTAATCCTAGCTGTGCGTGAGACTCATCAACGGGGAGTTTTTAAGAAACACAGGAGTTCCCGTGGCGCAGTGGTTAACGAATCCGACTAGGAACCATGAGGTTGCGGGTTCGGTCCCTGCCCTTGCTCGGTGGGTTAACGATCCGGCGTTGCCGTGAGCTGTGGTGTAGGTCACAGACGCGGCTCGGATTCCGCGTTGCTGTGGCTCTGGCGTAGGCCGGTGGCTGCAGCTCCGATTCGACCCCTAGCCCGGGAACTTCCATATGCTGCGGGAGCGGCCCAAGAAATAGCAGCAACAACAACAACAAAAGACAAAAGACAAAAAAAAAAAAAAAAAAAAGAAAAAAAAGAAACACAGACACAAGAACTCCACCCTCAGCTTTCAGTCAGCAGATTTGGGTGGAACGTGAGTTTGGGTGGAGTTTTCCTGGAAAACTCCATAGGCGATTCTGAGAAACAGCCATGTTTGGGGATCACAGACCTTGGAGAAAAATCTCTTAGAACTGCCATACCAATACCAAAACTAATAAAACATGCATATCCCTTTGACTGCTCTGAAATGAAATAGGTAACAGTTTATCCATAGATAAAGTTTTTTAAAAATGTAATTTCATATAATTTTGTACCTGTCATATAGGAGGAATAATATTGAACTCATTTAAAATAAAATGCTACATCTTTCAATGCAGATACCCAGGCTCGACTATAGCAGAAAACACGATAAAGCAGTATCATGTATTCATAGTGTATTATAATGTATTTACAGTGAATGTTAGGTTATAAGATGATCAGAAGCCATCCTATACAAGAAATGCAGGCATATGAAAAAAGCAGAGGTAGAGGTGGACGCTTGCGTACGGACAACTTTAAAAACCTAATTAAAACTAGTTTCTATATGATAAAAAGAAACTAAGGTGATTTAGTAATAAGATGCCAAGAAAAACCAAAGACCATGAAAGCAGAAACAAACAAAGAAACACAAAAAAGCCCCAAACAAAAATTAAGGAAGTGAGATCATTTTGCAAATGAGTTGGAATTTACTGTATGTTGTCAAAGTAACTCCCTCAAAATAGGTCAAGGAAATGTTGAAGTCAATAGAAACACACAATCCTTTCTTAAAAGCCCGGTACATTCAAGGGAATGTGCAGTCCCTAGCGTTTAAGAGACCATATCCTTCGGATAAGCAATGGAAGAGAGATGTTGGGTTGGAAGAAGAAACAGTAACACAGATAAAAGGTGATGGAGAAGCGTGTGGGAGACCTGTGACAGAAAGACAAGAGCCTCAACATAACATTATAGGTACTTTCACGAGGTGGAATTCTTCTCATGCTACAAAGTCATATCAAAACCCACGCTCGGCAACAGCACAGTATTTCACTGATGACTGTTATTTGATAATAGTCGATTCTCAGTTTGTTTAGAAGAGTCTTACATCTCTTCTGTATATTTGCAACCAGTTGTGTTGCTTTGGCAGTACCCACAGCCACAGCAATGCCAGATCCAAGCTGCGTCTGCAACCTACATCACAGCTCACAGCAACACCGGATCCTTAACCTACTGAGCAAAGCCAGGGATCGAACCCACAACTTCATGGTTCCTAGTCAGATTCGTTTCCACTGCGCCACGACGGGAACTGCAGCCTTGCAATTTTTAATCTGTTGTAGGATTAGTTCAGTAAAACACTCAAGAAAAAAATCTCTCATTATTTGGGCGTGTCCTGCACAGTGTAGGATTTCCAGCACAGCCCTTCCCACTGAGCAGCTCCAGCAACTCCGTGTTGTCCAACCCACACCCCTCTACCCAGGTACCAGAGGATCGACAGTCAGAGGTGAAGCCTGCAGCAAGTGTGGTGCTCAGGAAACTGTCAGCCTTGAAGGTTATGAGCACACCTGCTCTTGGGTTGTGGAGGCGAACCTAAAAGGCTGACCTGCCAGTTAATCACTGGGTCCTCCATGAGTCTGATCAAAAAGAAGTTTCTTTTTATTCCAGCTGACTGGCAGCTTTCTGGCCTAGACCCCTCAGCAGCTAGGGGGTTTGAAGAGTTTTCTTTGATATCTCTTTCCTTTGAATTATTCCCTTTGCTTTTTGGGTCAAGCCACTGTAGACTGAAGGACTCTCCCAAGAGTCCACTGTCACATTCTTCCTTTTGGAAAAGAAAAAAAAAAAAAAGTGGCCTTGCTGGAAGAATTTGTCCTCAAGCATCCCACATGCCTCTGCCTTCCTCACCTCTCTGGGATCAGTTAGATGTGCCCCCTAGTGGAGGTCAGTGGCAGGGCACGCGGGGCCCTGGTTGTGCTAGTGCTTCCTCTCCATGCAGTCAGGTGCATGTGTGCACTGCAGTCTCCATACCTGCCTTCTTCCAGCTTCCAGAAGATTCTAGTATCTGGACAAATCATGAGGGACGAAGAGGGTGTTCTGGGGGATGGAGAGCAAAAAGGAGGAAAGAAGAGAGTATGTCCAAGCAGAGAGAGAGAAGAGGAGAGAGCTGAGCCAAGAGTCAGCGACAGCTAGAGAGGGAGAAAAGCTGAACTGAGATCTCTTCCCTACAGGACGTCCACACGGTTCTGCTCCCCATTCCCTTCGACCACCAGCTCTCCCCGCAGTCTCTTCCTAAAACTCCCCGTGTTGCCTGTGAGATTGGGAATACGTAGACGCTCTGCCAACCACGCTTCGAGACTGGCTAATGACATACAGATTGTTTTTTTCCCCCGTCTTTGGGATTTGGAGTAGCCTGGGGACTTGCAAAAGCTCGCCTTGTTGTAAGACTCTTTCTGAAGGCTGGCACTGTCCGATCACCAGCTCTGTGCGGCTGGGAACAGTGGCGCAGCTGTCCAGGGTGGCAGGGACCACCTGGGATATGGAAATTACCAGAAGCCCTGTTTTGCTCTTGCCAGAGCACCTGAAGCATCCTGGGAATCCGGGTTTCTGTTGTTGTTCTCCACGGGCCCCTTTCGGGGCAACAGGCAACTGATATGGACCACGTTTCGCCAGAAAAGCCCAAAAGGATGACGGCTGCTGTTGTCAATTATTGGCATTTCAATGGGACTGTATATTTATTTCTAAGGATATTTGCACAGCAAGGAAGCATCTGCTGACAAGGATGAGATGATAAGCTGTATTGGTGCCAAAACAGGACTAGAAAAACAGGCTTGTTCTGAGCATGGCTGGCGTCCCAAGAGTCAGTGTTAAAAAAATCCTTTCTCTGCAGGCAGTATCTGCTCTAGAGACATGAACACTTAAAAGAAAATGCGGCTTGAAATCCGTCTGTCAGAACGTGGGGCAGGCACACAGTAGGTTCTCAATGAGAGGGCGCTGAAGGGAGGAAGCTGTGGGAGGGAGGACAATCCGGGGACCAAGGGAAAAGTGCCCCCCACACACACAACCTCTGTGGAAAAGATCGGGGATGGGCAGGTGGTGGGGTGGGGGCATCACCAGCCTTCTGGATGTCCGTGACCCTGTGGACACCGGCAGGAGGAGCAGGTGCTGCTCAAGTGTCCCTTCCCGAAGCAGTGCCGTGCAGGCTGTTTGCTCCTCGGTTCTGTGGTTTCCTTGCACCAGAACAGGATTATTGGTGAACAAGGCCAGCATCCTGGGTGGTAACAGAAAAGGAAATTGGTAGAAAATGCATCATCCAAGTTGGATGAACTCAGCTCTGTGGCCTGGGCAGGTTCCCAGGATATCCAGCCAGATGCAGGGCCGCTGAGAGACACGAGGCTACAGCGTGTGTGATGACGTAGAGGGCAGGCCACAGGGCTCAGCCCAGGCGGCCCCTGATCCCCAGCCCACTGGCGCCCACCCTCCCTGCCCCCGGTTACCTCCAGGCCAACTCTAAGGCCGCTAGACATTTGCCCAGTTTTCAAACCGACGGTCTTCCTCTGCATAGAAAAGCCTGCATGGAACCTGCGTTATCCAGCGATTTCTTTCGGATCCCACCACCTGTCCCCTGCTTACTCATTCTGTGCTCCGTTCGCTTTGGATCAATGTGCCTCTGGGTACCAAAGCTGACATCACTCTGCGCTACTGCCTGTGAGCCCAGAGCTTAACCATTCTGCTTTTGTTGTTGTTGTACTTATTTTAAATATTAGCCATTTTCCATTCTGGGCAGTTACAACTGTGTTTACTCCGAGTTCCTCTGCGTGGGTGCTTTCCCCATTCCCATCCTGCAGGCTGCTGTGAGAGCAGTAACTCATCACTGTGTTACCAGCACAAAGTCCAGGATTTATAAACTTGGGAACCTTTCATTTGAAAAGACCTGTGAGGATGGGGGGAGGGGAGGAGAAGAAATAATTATGGGGGTGGGGCAGTGAGCCAGTAAGACCAAACAAACTGTTGCTGTTTGGATGGACATCTAGAGAAAAACACTTTGTCATCTGCTCCCTGCAAGATCCTGTGCTTGGGCAGGACGAGCTGATTTCTCCAGCATTTCTTTGATAGAATATATATCACTGTCATCCCAAGACAAGACTGCTCCATCTTCCCCTGCTTTTGCTTTGAATATTTCTTCTTCTTCTTTTTTTTTTTTTTTTTAAATGCTTTTTAGGGCCATACTCGCGGCATATGGAGGTTCCCAGGCCAGGGGTCTGGAGTCTAATCAGAGCTGTTGCTGCTGGCCTATGCCAGAGCCACAGCAACATGGGATCCGAGCCGTGTCTGCGACCTACACCACAGCTCATGGCAACGTGGGATCCTTCACCCACTGAGCAAGGTCAGGGATTGAACCTGCAACCTCATGGTTCCTAGTTGGATTCGTTTCCACTGTGCCACAACAGGAGCTCCACTTTGAATACTTCTTTATCACTCACATTCCTCTGCTCCTTGGGCTGAGCTAATAATTTAGTCAGGATTCTTTCAGTTGCAGGTAACAGAACCCCAACTCATACTATCTTAAGCAAGAAGGGGACTTGTGGATTCATGTGTTAGAAAGGATGCTAAAGGAGTTTCCGTCATGGCTCAGTGGGAATGAACCCGACTGGTATCCTTGAGGACATGGGTTCGATCCCTGGCCTCGCAGAGTGGATTAAGGACCCCGTGTTGCTGTGAACTGTTGTGTAGGTCACAGACATGGCTCAGATCTGGCATGGCTTTGGCTGTGGTGTAGGCCAGCAGCTACAGCTCCAATTAGACCCCTAGCCTGGGAACCTCCATATGCCATGGAGGTTCAAAAAAAAAAAAAAAAAAAAAAGGATGCCATGGAAGCTGCAAGGTCAAATGGGTAAAGTAAGAGCCAGGTCTCTATGAGTTGACCAAGGGTTTCTGTCCCTTCCTCCCTGCTTCCTCCCCATCCCCTCCACCCCCCACCCCCGTCATGTAACCATCCCCGCTGCTAGTGTCCTTGGCTCCAGCCTGTGGGTGGGAGCCCCGTGCACTGGGAAGATGGCACTTACCAGCCCCATAGGCTCATCCTCCCAGCACCTCCACCCTGGAGGAAAGAATTTCTCTCACAACCTTCTTACACAAGCCCAGAAAAGCTCTGATTGTCTAGGTCGGGGCTAATACTGCCCACAAGAATAGAGTGACCTGACTGTCTGGTTTCAGTCTTGAGTCTTCCTGGGCCCTGAGAGCAGGGTTTATTACCAGAAGAAAGGCAAGAGGGGGGAAAAAAAAACACAACATGCCTGGCGGGGAGAAGCAGCAGTTCCCAGAGTCCTCTCTGGCCTCCCGTCATCAGCCTTTCAGCTGAGGATGAAAAGTGCCAAGGCCCCAAACGTGACCTGAAGTGTTAACAGCAAATTAAGTCCTAGCCAGAAAAATTACCTGCCAATCACGGAGCGAATCGCTTTTCCTCTCTCTGTGCGTGTCCCCAAGAGGGTCCCAGCTCTCCTGAGCGTCTCCATTGTAAGGATTGGATTCTGAGTCAGCAGCAGGACCTGTCAGCAGTTAGTGCTGCTCTCTCTTCACGGGAAAAGGAACAATAGGGCCTCCTTCATGGAGCTGTCATCGCATTAACAGAACAGTGAGTGTCTGTGACAGGCCTGTTGGCGGAGAGGTGGCTGAGGTAGCCTTTAGGGCTCCAAGGCGAGCAGTGCCTTTCTGGGGCATCTCGATGACAAATCCTGGGAACTGGCTCACGCACAGGCGGCCACGTGCCTTTCTCCAACGTGTGTGCTCTCTTACACCAGATGCACACGGAAGCTTGCCTGGAGGCCTGGACCGAAAAGATCAGGACGCTCCCCATTGGCTGCGCGGGGCGGGGGCGGGGCACTGCCCGGGGTCCCGTCCCGCCCACGTGCCCAGCCCCCTGCACCGGCTCCCCTTGGAGTCTCTCGCTTTCTCACGCTCTCTCTCTGCACATTCAGGAGTGTACACGTTTCTGTCCAGCACCCTGAAGTCTCTGGAAGAGAAGGACCATATCCACCGTGTCCTGGACAAGATCACAGACACCTTGATCCACCTGATGGCCAAAGCGGGCCTGACTCTGCAGCAGCAGCACCGGCGTCTCGCGCAGCTCCTCCTCATCCTGTCTCACTTCAGGCACATGAGGTGAGGCGTCCTGGGGTTTCCCACGCGAGGGACGTGAAAAACCAAGCCCCCAGCCCTCTGTTACAGCTGGCCTGGCAAGGGCTGATGCCAGAGTACCGCTCGTGCACCTGGGACGGTTCCGGCCGCATAATGAGCGTCAACGCTGTGGCGGGATCCTAGAGGGAGGCGTTAGATGTCTCTTGGGGGTGGGTGGGTGGGTGGGTGCCAGAGAAGGCTTCAGAGAGGAAGCGGCGTTTCGGCTGAGTTTGGAGCATGTGCTGATCGTAGGGGGAGGCGTCTGCAGCATGCAGTTCAGGAGGAGGATCCTGTTTGTTTGTCTGCTTTGTCCCAGCCCATCAATGGAAGTCTGTGAGCGCCCTTGTCCTCAGAAGGCAGTGGGCACATCCATGATTGTTCCTGTGTCACATTCTCCCTTCTTCCAAGGGGAAATTCTAAATGAGAGATGCTGGGTCTAAATGCCTGGTGGGCAGTCAACGTGGACTCCTCCAGCCCTCTCATTCTTGTCATCCCCCTTGCCACCGCCCTAGTCCAGGCTGCCATCATTTCCCGCTGGGCTTCTGCCCCAGCTGTGCAACATGTCTGTCTGTCTTCAAGGGTGATGCTTTCTACTCCGTTCTCCACCGTGGAGCCGGAGTGATGCTTCTAAGACCAAAGCTGATGACATTGCACTCCTACTTACAGCCTTGAAATGGCATCCCATTGCTTTCAGATGAAAGTATAAATGCCGGAGTTCCCACTGTGGCTCAGTGGGTTACGAACCTAGACTAATATCCATGAGGATGCAGTTCAATCCCTGGCCTTGCTCAGTGGGTTAAGGATCCAGTGTTGCCATGAGCTGTGGTGTAGGTGGCTTGGATCCCAAGCTGCCAGAGCTGTGGTGTAAGCTGGCAGCTCTTGCTCTGATTCGGCCCCTAGTCTGGGAGCTTCCGTATGCCGCAGTGTGACCCTAAAAAGCAAAAAAAAAAAGGGAAAATATAAATGCCTTTATTTTTGCCAATATTACTCCTTCTGCTGTAGCCCTATTTCAGTTTCTAGAACTTGCTGGTAGTCCAGGCTCTGGCCCTAATCAGCTGTTCGTGGGTCAAGGGGGAAGTCTGCTTCAGGCTGTAGGCAGGCTATACAGCTGTTTATCTCCTCCAGGCCCACGCACACCTCTCGGGGGATCGGCTGATGGAAATGGCACAGCTGGGAGACTCAGCTTCAAGCTGCAGGCCTGTAGGTTGGCCACGTGATCACCCCACACTACCCCACAGGAGTGATGGTACATGTTCTTCTCATGTGGGTGACAGAAGCATAGGAAAGCAAGTCTGTTTGGGGACGTGCATTTTAATCTTTCAATTAATTCATGTCCACTAACATTCCATTGACTGAGCAAGTCCTGTGACAAAGCCCAACGTCAAGGATCCTGGACACATGACACAGAGAGGGAACCGTTCTGAACCTATCACAGCCTAGATCTGACTCCTTGCAGGAAGCATCTGCTGAGCCTTAACATCTGAGCGAGGGGGGGTTACACCCTGTTCATCTTTATTGTTAATGCCCATCTTATTATCTTTCATCACCTTTAAACTATACACTCTGTGAGGCAGTTATCACAGTGTCTCGCTTACTCTGTGTAAGCGAGACACCTAACATAGGGCTTGGCAAGCAGTAACTATTCAATAAGTATTTTCTATAGGAGGTAAGAAAGGACATTGGCAGAGGAAATAGAGCCTTTCTGTACCATAAGGTTGAAAATGGCCTCATTTCCATTCTAAATAGCTGGCCAGAGGCTTAGAGGGTACCATTCCCATGAACAGAACTCGGCCCGCAGAGAAAAGATGAAGGAAGTAGTGGATCCTTTACCCCAGAAGGGCCACAGCAGTGAGGTGAGGTGGTGACACCCTGTGTGATAAAGTGTGTATGACCTTGGGTGTACTCCAGGACCCTATGAATGAAAAAGATTCTGTTTCTTGGTGGCTATAAGGGAAGGACCAAGGTGTCTAGAAGGAGATTCATTTTTAAGGGGGTCTTCCAACCTTGACACTGTGATCCAATGGCAAGAAGTACATCCCATCCAAGTTCTAGGTGCCTCCTTTTCTGGGATAACTCTGCAAATTGTTAGCTTCTTGAGAAAACAAATGTATCTCCTTTTCTTTATATCCCCACAGTGCCATACATGAAGTCTTACATGTCTTCATATATGAGTGAATGAGTGAATGAATGAATGAAAGAACAAATTACTTGAGGTTTTCTCTACCCTATGAATTTGAACTTCACAAACAATGGCTTCCACTTGGCAAAGTTGTGAGGAAAGTAAGTCTCGGTTCTCAGGAAGAAAGCAAGTCCCCAAGAATATCCGTGTCATAGAGGACTCACATTGACCAGGCCAAGTAGGTGATTGCATTCTAAGCACACATTTTCAGTCCTTTTTCCTTTTTTTTTGTTTTTTGTTTTTTGTTTTGTTTTGTTTTTTCATTTTTTTAGGGCTGCACTCTTGGTATATGGAATGTCCCAGGCTAGGGGTCAAATCAGAACTACAGCTGCCGTCCTACACCACAGCCACAGCAACATGGGACCAGAGCTGAGTCTGCAATCTACACCACAGCTCACGGCAACGCCAGATCCTTAACCCACTGATCCAGGCCAGGGATCGAACCTGCGTCCTCATGGATACTAGTCGGATTCGTTCTGCTTCACCAAAACAGGAAATCCCCATCTATTTTTTTTTTTTTTGGATGAATATTGCACAGAAGGATGTGGAAGATGGATCACAATAACCTAATATAATTCTCTACCAAATTTCCTGGCCAAGAGAGTAAGCTTCCCCTTGAAGAAAATGTGTTAGATTTATTCTAAGCTAGGAATTTCAATGATAATGTAAAAACCATGTATCACAGCTCAAGTTTTTCTTTGGTGGTAAGAAATGCTGAATTTCCAAGTCCATTAACTGCTTGTCTGCATTAGCCAGCCTAATTAGTTAACACCAAATATATTTGCACTGACTATGCTGGCCTTAGTATTTTCACTGGCAACATTGGCCAAGGGCAGCAGCAGTCAGTGTTCCTGTCTGAGGTGTGAAGAGCTGGAAAGAAGTGCTGCTCTGTTGCAACATTTGAGCTTTCTCTCTCTCACTTACACACACACACACTCCCCCCCCACACGCATACATACACACACCAGCACCAGCAGCACCAGCAATATTGTGGTGCCTCATCACAGCCAATCTAAATCACAGAACTCTGTTGTGCTAAGCTTGGCCTCAGCCATATGTTGTTATTCAGAGCATTTAGCACCAGATTTCATCGGATGGTAAATGTGACTCATTAGGTTGCAAGAGGAAAGATGCCGTCAGATCCAGGGGGCATTTAACTTTAACAGCCTTTTAAATGAAAACAAAAACAAAAACAACAAAATACTACTTAAAAACATAATTTAGCTGGTTGTGTTATACAGCCCAGATCACTTTGATGCCGTGTTTTCATGGCACATCTCCAGCAGGGGCTGACTTTTCCCCTACTGAGCATGCAAGTGTCATGTAGGATGCTCCTTGTCTGCCTACCTAATGGTACAGGAAAAAGAAAGTTCAAGCTAGGTAATAGTTTCTTTCCTGGTGGGGACAGAGCCCATTGGTGGAAGAGGATGAGGGAGGGGCGTGGTAAAAGGAAAAATGCCATTTGCCTGCATTGCCCTCTGTCTGGCTAGCCCAAATTTTCTGAGCATTGACTACATTGTTGCCACATTTCTAGGCACACAGTTTGCACACATTGTTGCCCCTCATGGAATCTGCCCAGTGTGGTGTGTGTGTGTGTGTGTGTGTGTGTGTGTGTGTGTGTGTGTATGCCTGTGCTCGGGGAGCCAGAATACTACACACATACACAGAAGACTTTCAGGTTGTCCTAAGTGCTGAGAGAAAAGCAGAGTAATATGAAGGCAGACTAAGTCCAGGTACTTGAGCCCATTGCCGTGGGGGTACTGGAAGGCCTTTCAGAGGAGGTGGCATTTGAAAACCTGGGAGAAGAGCCTCCGGGGTGGGAGGAGGGGGGCAGCGGGTGCAGATACCCTGGGTCTGGAAGTAAAGCGATTCGTTTTAGGCAGCATGAACACTAGGGTGGCTAAAGAGGATGGGCGGGGAAGGGAGGCAGGACGAGCTCTGAGGGGTCAGTGGAAGCCACATCCGTCGGACCTTGTAGGGCACAGACAGAAATGTAGATTTTATTCCTAGTTAAATGGGGAGCAATGGCAAGTTTTAAGCAAGGGGGCTTCTTGAACTGTTTTACACATTTACAAAGCTCTCTCCTCCTTGGCAGCATAGCTCATCTAATTCTCTTTGTAGATGTAACAGTGACAGAGGGGAAGAAAGCCACCTGCATTGTAAATCCTAAAATGGCTCTTGAAACAGAAAACAAGGTTGGCATATAAGTGTCGGTGGGGTCTTTCTTCCTTGGCCTTCCTCGCGGTGCTGGAGCCGGGATGGCCTAACGTGGTCCTGTGTGTGTCTCCCCACCCGCAGTAACAAAGGCATGGAGCATCTGTACAACATGAAGTGCAAGAACGTGGTGCCCCTCTACGACCTGCTGCTGGAGATGCTGGACGCCCACCGCCTGCACGCCCCAACCAACCTTGGGGGCCCACCCCCGGAGGACATGAGCCAGAGCCAGCTGGCCACCTCGGGCTCAACTCCATCGCATTCCTTGCAAATGTATTACATCACAGGGGAGGCGGAGAACTTCCCCACCACAATCTGAGAGCTCCCCCGGCAGCTCCCCCAAGGTTCCAAGAATCCCTGTCGCACTTCACCCCCACCTCGCATCACTCTAGCTGACTTCTGCCCCTGCACACACTCTGGCATGCATCCAGCGCTGGCTTTCTAATATGGGTGGCCATTCGTTCGCTTGCTCAATTCTAAGTGGCACACCTTCTTTGGGGAACAGCCAAAGGGATTCCAGGGCTCATTTCTTTGTAACAGCTCCCTTTCTCCCTTCGCGGCGTTACTCAGCGTAAAGATTCCCTTCGTGTTTCATGACTGGGCTTGGTCCACGAGCTGGGCTCAGAGGACTTGTGCACTTTAGCTACTTGTGACCCAGGTCTGGAGAGTGGACTTTTCACCTCCATGAATGTGAAGCACTTTTTAATGGATCTAAGCGTACGCCACAGGAAAGAATTGGAAGTGGCTCCTTTAATTGCTGACGCGGAGAAAGCTAGGTCCAGGGTTCATTATAACATCCTCTTGTATTCCTATAGCAAACATATCATTTTATGAAAGTCATGCCTTCAAGCTTTTGCTCTGTTGCTTGGCCGTAGCAGAATATCTGGTGATTGTCCACCCACTTCCCCTATAGGAATACAAGACGCACACAGGGAAGGAAGATCCCCTAATTGTCAAGAATTTATCAGCTTAATACACTGTACCTTCTGATTTGCTGAATGCTTTACCATTGGCCTTTGAGAGCACTATGTACAGGTCACGGGTTCCAGTTAATTCTTGCTTCCCATGGAGCCGTGGAAAACAGCAAGTTGATCCCAGTTAATTTGCTTTCACATGTACCAGTTTCCTTGTGAGGGATAAATTCTTGGTTTTTTGTTTTTGTTTTCATCTTATGAAAAAGAAAGCCCTCTCCCCGCCCCCAGAACTTGCAGTAAATGGGCTTCAGGACCTGTTCTGGTGTGATCTCACACCTATCAGCAGAGGGCGCTCTGCTCAGATCTTCCTGGTGTGTAACTTAATGCAGAACGTGTATTAGGTGTAGTGCCCAGCCGATGACCAAGGGCAGTTTCCACGAGTGGGCACCCGGGTGACACTTCCGGCCCTGCGGCACTGGGCTGAGTAGTAAATGTGCATGATTCTTGTAGGTACTAGAGACCAAAGAGGAAAAAAGGGCAGAAACTGGATAAAACTGTGAGGCTCAGGGTGGCCCAGCCACAGGCTGTGTCACTTAGGAGTGCTACTGGCCGACCCCACGCTGCACTGCGGGGCTGCCCGGGGGTCCACGGGGCAGTCCTCCTCTTCCTTGTTCCCCCGCCAGGCCCTGACTGGAGGCACGTTCTGGGCAGGGAGGAGGGCCAGGATTGGAGTACTCTCTGGGCCGGCTGCCTGCTGCCTGGTCAGACCACACCTGCCCTTGGTTGTTTAGCATTCATCCCAGAATCAGGGTTTGGCCTTGAGGGAGAAAGGGAAAGAAAGAAAAAAACTTCCCCAAGTGTCGATGTCGTTAAACTACATAAGCCAAGAGAGCAAGACTGGACATGGGCGTAGGAGTCCTCAGGCCTATAGGCTTAAACAAGCAAGGCTCACCCCAACCACAGGGCTGGCTTCCCTGGGTCTTTGCTTCTCTAGGGCAGTTATGGGTTATTTCCCCTTCTCAGCTAAAAAAAAGAAGTTTGGTTTCCTCTGGTGACCTCATTGTCTAGAACCGGAACCCCATTAATAGGCAATGTGTTAAGCCATCAAGCCAGCCAAGCTTCTAAGGCTTCTCTTGGGATACCTGTTTTAAAAGTGGAGTTCATTCATTTCCGATTTCGCAGGAAGCGATCGCCAAAGGACTGAGAACCTGGGAGGGCCAAAAAGAAAAAAAAAAAAAAGTTTTTTTCACAAGTGCATCTAAATTTAGGGGCAATTTTATGTATCTGCAGTGAGAATGTTTAGAACATACTTCTTTTGTTGTTTTTGTTGAAGAAGCACCTTATATAGTATAATATATATTTTTTTGAAATCGCAGTGCTTGTTTATCAGACAATTGAATGTAGTCATTCTGTTCTGGATTTAATTTGACTGGGTTCACCTTCAAAACCAACGAAAAATGTTTACTTTTTTTGTATTACTACCTTGTCATGTATGCAGTCATTGATAACCAAGGCCTGGTGATTATTCATTTAAATGAAGATCACATTTCATATCAACTTTTATATCCACAGTAGACAAAATAGCACTAATCCAGATGCCTATTGTTGGATATTGAATGATAGACAATCATATGTAGCAGAGATTATGCCTGAAAAGGAAAATTATTCAGGGCAGCTAATTTTGCTTTACCAAAATATAAGTAGTAATATTTTTGGACAGTAGCTAATGGGTCAGTGGGTTCTTTTTAATGTTTATACTTAGATTTTCTTTTAAAAAAATAAAAACAAACAAAAAAAAATTCTAGGACTATAGATGATGTAATACCAGCTAAATCCAAACAATAATCCAGTGGAGGGTTTTACATTATTCATCTAAGGTGTTTGTATTCGTGTTAAGATACTACTACATTTGAAATGGGCAGAGAACACCAGATGGTTTGATAGCCTGGGAGTTTCAGATAATTTTGGAAATCTCTTTTTTATTCTCATTTGAAGTGCCACTAATGGACAGCTGATACTTTGCAGCTGATGTTGCTTTTGGGTGTAGGGAATATGCTGTGTGTTTTTTCCCCCCACTCTGAGACAATTTAAAGTTTGAAAGGCATGGTCGATCAGGGTTGGGGGGGTGGGTTGGGATAGGGTGGGGAAATGGGTTTAGGAATTTGAAAAATGGGGGGGCTAGAGTCATACGAGTCCTGAAAGTGTCTTGAGGCAGATCGATACTGGCCCCTGGAGTAAGCGCCAGGGTTTAGTCCTCCGATTGTGCCCTATTAACCACAAATAACTAGCTGTATCTGATAGCCATTCCTGTAATGGCAGCTTGAGTTCTGGGGAAGAACTAGAGGCAGCCACAAAATAGTCCAAGGAAGAGCTAGTGCTCTTTGTTTTCTGTAGCCATTGCCCAGCTCCAGGCTTGCGGTAATGAGTTCTGCAGTGCTGTCGTGCAACAATCAGAGAGGCTAGTGCATCCAAAGAGAAGACCCTACGTCGTAGGTTAGGAAATCCAGCCCCAAAGGAAGTGTAGTCATTGATCAGATTTCCCTATTAACCTTGCAAGAATGTTCAGCCATGCCATATCCTGTGCCTTTGGCGGGGGCTGGACAAATAAGGGACTTACTGCTAATTTACTTTTGATCCCATCAAGATGTTCTTGCATTGAAATCTCACACACTGATATGGCTGTTGACTTAGGCCATTGGTTTAGACTACCCCTACGTGCAACCGATTCCAAATCACTTCCTAGCCACACTTCCCGACTCTGAGATGGACTGTGAATGTGGGGAGGGATCCCTAGGAACACAGTAATGTCTAATAGTCACAGGCAGGTTTGCTTCAGGAAACTGGTTATTCGAAAGGCAGATAGAATCGTACAGTAGCTCCTGAGACAACCGTGATTCTCCTTGGTGCAAAAACTTTGGGCAGGTGATCCAGAATACACTGCACGCTTCCTGGGTGAACTCCCTGCAAAGTTCCTCTCAACTGGAGCAAAGGAGTTTAACTGTGGTCCCAAATATCCACCTTTTCATTAGTGTTAGTTCTCTGTTTCTAACTGCATTTTCTTTCCATTTGGATTACAGTGAGCGTGGCCTCTTTTCTAAGTCACTTAAAATTGGTTTTGAAGTAACTGCTGCCTCTATTATGGCACTTCAATTTTGCACTGTCTTTCAGATTCCAGAAAAATTTCTATTCTTTTTTTTTTTTTTTGCATCCAAATGTGCCTGAACTTTTTTAATATGTAAATGCTGCCATGTTCCAAACCCATCTTCAGTGTGTTTTTATAGAGCTGTGTACCCTGGAAAAGACATACAGCCCCCATAAGCAGGTGCCTGAGGCATGGACCCCTTTGCATTCACAGAGAGGTCATTGGTCATAGAGACTTGAATTAATAAGTGACATTATGCCAGTTTATGTTTTCTCACAGCGTATAAACAAAGCATTTTGTGCACTACATATTCTTCAGTGTAGAGCTCTTGTTTTATGGGGAAAGGCTCAAATGCCAAATTGTGTTTGATGGATTAATATGCCCTTTTGCCAATGCATACTATTATTGATGTGATTGTTTTGTTGCGGCTTCGCTTTAATGAAACACACTTGTCAGCCTCTTTTGCACCTTAAAAAAAGTCAAGAATCCAGTGGGATGCTCAAGCACCTTAAACAATTTTCTCTACCTATTTGATGTTCAAATAAAAAATTAAATGAAAGACAATGTTTGGCCTTGGTTTTTTTTTTGTGGGGGGGTTGTTTTTTTGTAAGCTCCCTTTTTACTAGTGGTTCAGCACTGGCTGCCTAAGATCAGGGTTGATGACATCATCTGTAGAGCAAAATGAGTCCTGACTGCTGAGCTGATGCCAGGTCCCCCTCCCACCTCTCCCCTCCCCTACCCCCTGCCAGGCATAGGAGGGAATGCATGAACCTTGGGGTGCAGCAGAGATGGCCTCAGTTCTTGGCTCTATTGCATCCAAGTTTAGTGATCGCTGGCCATGAATTCTCAGAGCCTCTGCTTCTTCATTGATAAACAGCGAGAGTAACCCCTAATTTACAGGGCGGTTTTGAACATCATATGAGACGCTCATTAAAAGAGCAGTTGTTAGAATTGCTGCTGTGGCACCTGGGTTAAGAATTCGATGTTTCCACAGCTGGTGTAGGTCGCAGCTTTGGCTCAGATTCAGTCTCTGGCCCCAGGAACTTCTATATGCTGAGGGGGCTGCTTTTTAAAAAAAAAAAAAAAAAAAAAAGTTGTTTTCTAACATCTACTCCCAACCCCGTCCTTGTAAGGCAGAAGAAAGAAGCTTAAGAGAGTAGTTATTTATGAATGAATGAGTGAATGGATGAATGGATGATCTAAAACCTACATGTTTGCTCAAAAACCTCTCTAGTGTGCCTGTATCCCCATCCTACTCCTCTCCTGGTTTCCAGTGTTCCAGACTCCCTTCCCTTTTCAGAGCTACCTGTGTGTTCATATTTTTTAAAGAACTTAAGGAGTTCCCGTTGTGGATCAGAGGGTTAACAACCCAACATGGTGTCCGTGAGGATGCGGTTCGATCCCCGGCCTCGCTCAGTGGGTTAAGGATCCCATGTTGCTGTGGCTCTGGTGGCCTACACCGCATTTATTTTTTTCCTCTCTATTCGTCAAGTTAGGTAATTTCTATTCATCTGTCTTCAAGGGAATGGATTCATCTGCCATTTTGACTCTGAGTTTAAGCTGTTTCTGTGAATTTTCATTTTAGTTATTGTCCATTTCAGCTCCAGCATAAAATTTGATCTTTCTTTTTTGAAAAATTTTTCAGAGTTCCTATCGTGACTCAAGTGGTTAACGAATCCGACTGGGAACCGTGAGGTTGCGGGTTCGATCCCTGGCCTCACTTGGTGGGTTAAGGATCCGGCATTGCCGTGAGCTGTGGTGTAGGTCGCAGACACGGCTGGGATCTGGCATTGCTGTGGTTGTGGCATAGGCTGGCAGCAAGAGCGTGGATTAGACCCCTAGCCTGGGAACCTCCATACGATGCAGGTGCGGCCCTAGAAAAGACAAAAAAAAATTTTTTTTCTAGAGCTCCCTGGTAGCCTACTGGTTAGGGATCTCATGTTGTCATTGCTGTGGCATGGGTTCAATCCCTGGCCTGGGAACTTCCGTGTGCTGGGGTTATGGCCAAAAAATAAAATGCTTTTCTAAATTCTACCCTCATTGAGAATCCCTATTTGTTGATTCACTGTTGTCGTGTTTAACTCTTTAAAAAAATGGTTTCTGTTAGATATATTAACACATTCATAATAGTTGCTTGTGGTCATTGCCAGCTAAATCCAGCATCTGGGGAGACACACAACAGGTTTTGTTTCCTTTTTTTGGGGGGCCGCACCTATGGAAGTTCCCTGGCCAGGGGTCGAATCAGAGCTGTAGCCACTGGCCTACACCACAGCCACAGCAACATGGGGTCCGAGCCACATCTGTGACCTACACCACAGCTCATGGAAACGCCAGATCCTTAACCCACTGAGCAAGGCCAGGGATTGAACCCGCATCCTCAGGGATACTTGTTGGGCTCGTTACCGTTGAGCCACAAGGGGAACTTCCACAGTTTCTTTTGATCTCTTTTTTTCCTGAGTATAGCTCACATTTTCCATTTCCTTTGCATATCTGGTTTTTTTTTTTGAAAACAATGTCTTAGACACTGTAATACAGCACCCCTGCATTCTGATTCCCCTACGGTCATTGCTGTTGTGTTCCATTGTTGTTTGGGTTTTCCCTGTGTCCAGGAACTCACCTGCAGTTAAATAGGTAAAGTTTGTCTTTCCACCAGCAGTTGGTCTCTGTTAGGTTCTGAAATGATGATTCTCATTTTGGTTTTCAAGGCTGCCTTCAGGGGAGCTGCCCCTGTGTCTGGAGAACTCAGAGGTTATCCAAGTGACCGGACAGACATGGCCCGACACCTGGAGCCCGTAAGGCTTCTATCCTCTGCTGATGACTCTGAGGGCAGATGGGGGGCACATTTGGTTTTCAGGCTATTTTCAAGGCTGACCCAGCTTTTGCCTGCAGGATCGGACGGGAGAGTGGGGCTAGTGGGAGCACTTTCTAGTCTCTGCGACCCATGTCCACAGACACAGTCAGGATGGCACTTGCCAACAACCTCAGGCTATGGCGGCCTTGGCCTTGGCCTTGGCCTTGCCCGCTCATCCACCAAATCAGGTCAGCCGTCTGGGACCGTGGCCAGAGCAGCAGCGTCGTCAGTCCTTATGCTGTGTCCCGCTCTGGTGCGGACCGAAGTGTGCAGGTGGGGGGTGGGAGCAAGAATGCCACAGATTCACACTGTTCGTGCCCAAAGTTAAGCAGGTTTTCAAGCACAGACGCCTCTTCTGTCGCCGTATGCCTTGGGTCACTTTGCAGAGTGCCGAAATGGAGGGACTTGTCATTTTGTTCAGCTTTGTAGCTATGTTTTGGAGCAAGGATTCATCAGTCTCCTCACTGGGCCAGAGCTGGAAGCAGCAGCCCCACCGCCCCACTCCACATCCCTTGTCTGGCTCTGCTTGTCCTTCTCGGGCTACTCAGGGGCAGCGTTGTCTACGTGTGCCTTGTGTTTATTTCCAGTGCTCAGCGAGCTCTGGGGAGAAGGTTGAGCAATCTGCAGAACTTTAAATCTACCTGGCGGAGTCTGTTCAAAGTTGGAACGCCTGACTGGGAGTGGATCAACTCACACACTGGCTCCAGGCCACCTTCTCCAATGGGACATGTGCTTAAGCCTTTGGGGACATTCAGATTCAGAACTGCCATGTTTAGATTTGCTTCTCAAAAAATACAAAGTGGATGCCTTGGGGCAGCAAAATTTTCTAACTTGTAGTATTGGGACTACGTGTATTAAAAAGCTGGTTTGGGGAGTTCCCGTCGTGGCGCAGTGGTTAACGAATCCGACTAGGAACCATGAGGTTGCGGGTTCGGTCCCTGCCCTTGCTCAGTGGGTTAACGATCCGGCGTTGCCGTGAGCTGTGGTGTAGATTGCAGACGCGGCTCGGATCCCGTGTTGCTGTGGCTCTGGTGTAGGCTAGTGGCTACAGCTCCAATTCGACTCCTAGCCTGGGAACCTCCATATGCCGTGGGAGCGGCCCCAAAGAAATAGCAAAAAGACAAAAAAAAAAAAGCTGGTTTGGGGGGAGTTCCCGTCATGGCTCAGTGGTTAATGAGTCCGACTAGGAACCATGAGGTTGTGGATTCGATCCTTGGCCTTGCTCAGTGGGTTAAGGGTCCAGCAATGCCACAAGCTGCGGTGTAGGTCATGGATGTGGCGCGGATCTGGCGCTGCTGTGACTGTGGTGTACATAGGCTGGCAGCTCCAGCTCCAGTTCAACCGGTAATAGCCTGGGAACTTCCATAGGTTGTGGGTACAGCTCTAAAAAGGTAAGTAAATAAATAAATAAATAAATAAATAAAAGCCTGGTTTTAAATTCACAGGCATGGTGGCTGAAAATTGCAAAATCTGTAACTACCTCCGAAAGAGTAGCTCTAAAGCCGGGGGAGATATGTTTATTCAAGAGAGAGAACTTTCTACCGGAACGGCCTCCAGATAATCTGGGACACCTGGTAGGGTTCGGGCTTCCTGAGGGCTACTTGAAGTCTCAGAGTGCATATGAAATATTACTTAAGATCAGAGAAAGTGCTAAGTTTTGAATTTAAACAAGCTTTCACATTTTATGAGTAGAAAGGAAAAATTCCCATGAACTTTTAAGGCAAAAATGTGACGCTTCAAAGAAATATGGGCCTTTGGGCAGCATGCTTCATGCTTCGCCCCTCGAGTTCTGGAGACATGTTCCCCCTCTTGAGCAGCACTTCTTCTGCTAATGCCCCTGGAATTTGCTGCCAGCGTGCCTGGTTTCTGAGGTCACCCAGGCGCCCTCCCTGCGCCGGGTTTCTGCCAGGAGCTGCGGGTGAACTGAGGAGGGATTTTCGTCTGTCCCTTGGCATCAGGAGAAGCTCTATTTCTAGCTGATGACCTGAGATGTTGATGTCGGAGGCAGTGGCACCCTCACTGGCAGCAGGACCTGTTTCAGGATGATGGTAGCCGGGCCAGGTTCACTCCCTTCCCTTTTTAGCCAAAAGCCCGGCTCCTAGCTCCTGGCCCGGGATCAGGGCCGCGGCCCACAGCTTAGGGACTGGGTATCTGTGTAGAACTGACCAAAAATAAAATAAAACACACAGAAGCAAGGAAGCTGTGGGGTGGAGCTCCTTTTGTGGCTCAGGGGGTTACAAACCCAACTAGTATCCATGAAGATGCAAGTTCAATCCCTGGCCCCAGTGTAGCTGTGAGCGGCAGTGTAGGTTGCAGATGCAGCTTGGATCTGGCAGTGCTATGGCTGTGGTGTAGGATAGCAGCTGCAGCTCCGATTCAACCCCTAGCCTGGAAACTTCCATGTACCACAAGTGTGGCCCTGAAAAGCAAAAGAAAAAAAAAGCGCATTGGGGCAAAGGTTTTCAAAAGTGATTTTGAAATGGTATGAAATAACCTCAGGGGCCAGGCCCGTGAAGAGCAGACGAAGGGACTCCAAAACAGCTATCTCTGGACCCTTTGCCAGGAGCCAGTCCCCCAGATGGCCGTGGGGTAGACAGGGCCCCAGGCATCATCCCAGACTCAGTGTTCCCCGAGGCCTTTCTGCAGCTCTGCAACCTGTCATCAGATACCACTTCACTGAGAAATCAGTAATTGTGGTCAAGGCCAATGAGAGGTTTGTGAGCTGGTAAACACTGCACTGACTGAACGAATTCAGGCTCCATGGAGCGAAAGCTATAAAGGTTCCTGAGTATTTCCAGATTTACAGCCAAAAAGCACATGTCAATACCCAGGGACCCAGACCACAGGCTGGGGGACAGCAGGGACAAGGGGATGGTGCAGCCAGCAGGAGGGGCTCTTGCCACAGCCTCTGGGAGCTGCTCTGCATGGTGGTCCAGGCCCTGCTGGACCCTGGGTGCAGAGGGTCGCTGGGCTCAACCACAGAAAAGACAGCATTTCTTTCAAAATGAAGGGAAGGGCTGAAGGTACCACAACGGGGCTGCTAGAGGCTTCACTAAGACCAGCTTAAAAACTAGAGCAAGTGGCTGCCCGATGGGAGAGGGAGGGAGTGGGAGGGATGGGGAGCTTGGGGTTATCAGATACAACTTAGAATAGATTTACAAGGAGATCCTGCTGAGTAACATTGAGAACTATGTCTAGATACTCATGTTGCAACAGAACGAAGGGTGGGGAAAAAAAATGTATACATGTAAGAGTAACTTGATCCCCATGCTGTACAGTGGGGGAAAAAAAAAAGAATTAAGAGGGGAAGTGTGTGTTACCAAAGTATAGTTAATAAAATTATAGAATCTTAAAAAAACAAAAAAACAAAAACAAACAAACAAAACTAGAGCAAATGACCCATTCCTTCACCTTGGAATTTATCATTAAATATTCAAAAACACCCACTAACAATCTTTACAATTCGACCTATCTGTGAATGCTAAAAAAAAAAAAAAAAAAAAAATTTGTATGTAAGGAAAAGCCTTAGGGGGTTTATGAAAAGGGAGGAGGTTTTGGTAGAGAAGCTGGTTTTAAGTACTTGGCAGTGTTGGTACCAACTGCTTGCTTCTAGCCTAGGATCACGGGAACCCGAGTCCAGAAAGTGGAAAGACCCGGACCCCGAAAAGACAGAGCCCCAGGTGGCTCCAGACTTATTCTTATGGGAAAAGCTGCCAAGCTTTGGGTTTGATTTACAAAAGCAAAGGAAAGCCTCTTTCAGAGAGCTTAGAGCAGTGTGGAGATTTTTCATGTGTTTTCTCTGATTGCATAGAAGTGGGAAGATAATCTTTCAAATGTCCTGTGTCCCATTTCCAGTAAAGCATTCTGACAGGAGAGGCTTCCTATTTCCCAGTCCCCACCCCTCTGTGACCCCAGAGACTCTAGCTCTCAGCAGCTGCTGGGACTGCGTAGACCGACCTCTGGGGTATCACAAAGACCACCCAGAGAAGAGACTGCTTGATGAAAGCCCCCAGGAAATGGTGCCAGGACTTCTCTGAGCCAATCAAAAGGAGGCCCGACCCTGAACAAACAAGGTTTATCACCTGCCAAACCATGTCACCATCCTGCTCCCATGCTTCCCATTCTTGCTGAGTTCCAGGAAGCCACGTGTGCACACTTGGTGCCAATGGGAAGCCCCCAGCCCTGAGAAAAAACCCTGCAGAGGGGCCAGAAAGCCTTGCTTGCCTGATGTCTGCACCCAAGCAGCTGAGGGAACAGGAAGGACCGTTGACCTGGCGGGCGCCCCAACTAGGACTTTGAACGACGCAATTTCCGAGAGGCCGAGAGATGTGCAGAACCCTCTGTGCCTCTTACTCATGCAAGAAGATGCCAGTTCCATTCCAAAGACAGACACGAAAGCCCTGGCCCCACCTCATCCCCAACAAAATCCAACAACAACAAAAATACCATGGGGGAGCAAAGAAAGAACGCTTCATGGATGCCACGAAAGTGTTTTCAGGGGAAGAATCCCCAGTGGCAGCCGGACTGAGGTAGGGAGAGTAGGTCGAGTGCTGAGCCGACCCAGTGGGGGTGTCGTTCCCAGGCGTCGTGTCAGGAGCAGGGAGTATGGGGGGCTCAGGGTCGTATCTAGCGCAGCCCCCGCCTCTAATAATTCCACGACCAATTCCACCTCCTGGTTGGCAAATTTTCCCTGAAAAGGGCCAGAGAGTAAAGATCTTACTTCGTGTGGCTGGAGGTAATTTTTCCTGTGTCTGGTCTTGGTTTACAACCCCCCTAAATACGAAACCCGTTCTTAGGTCAAGGGCCTACACACAGGACACAACCTATAGCTGGTCAACGTTTTCCTTGGCTTATGGTCTGTGAACTTAGTCAGGCATCATCAGGCCCAAGTCCCCTCCTCCTCCCCCAGCTAAGAAGATAGCAACGTCTGAGGACGTGATGTCCCCAGGGACCCCCATCTGGTGAGGCAGCGGGGGGCCTCAGCAATGCAAATCCATGAGACGCACCTCTGTTCCAGCAGGCTGATTCCCGGGTACCACTCAGGCTTTCGTTTCTAAGAGCCTTTCTCCTTCCAAAAAAGGTTAAAAATGAGTGTGGGAAGGATGTGGAAAGCTCTTTCCAAAAGCCATTTCTGAAGTCAACTTGAAACTGGAGTCAACAAGATAAACGGGTCAGCGTCATTGCCCGTTAGTCCTTGTCATGCCTTGTACTGCACATACACTTGGTGCATTTCATCTCCCAGGCAGTACGTACTATTATTATCCCATTTTACAGAGGAGGAAATGGAGGAAGAGAAAGGTTAAGTCCCTTGCTCAGGTTATACAGTTTGGAAATCGCTGAGCCCGGGGATTTTGGCCCTGGAGTCTCTGCTACAGGTGGAACCTCTCTAATAAGACTTGGACAGCAAGGACTTTATCCATGTCCACATCCTTCGCACTCTATCCGTTTCCTCTTCTAATCACAGACTCCACAGGGAAGGTGGAGGGATGGGAGGAGAGCTGTACTCATCCTCTGCCTGTAACCAAGGAAGAAAGGCACTGATAAAAGCTGCCTGTGACTTCTGGGGTCCCCGCCCCCATCCCTTCCCGTGATCGGTGCTTCCTGATTGTCTGGTTTCACCTGTAAGCAGGGTGACTTCGGGAAGAAGTAGAGACATTTCCTGAGCAAATGAGCCCCATTTGGAGGACATCTCTCCTGGAAAAGCTGTTCTCGGGGGATTTTGCAAGTCCCCTGGTCAGACGGCCTCCACATCTCAAACTGGGGGCTTGCACCACCTTTGCTCTTAGGTCCTGGAACCAGCAATGAATCCGGGATGACTATGTGGAGTGGAGTCAGCCACTAGGATCCTGCCACTTTTATTTATTATTTATTTATTTATTTATTTGGCTGCACCCACAGCATATGGAAGTTCCCTGGGCCAGGGATTGAATCTGAGCCACAGTGGCCACCTATGCCACAGCTGCTGTGAGGTGGAGGCTTTAACCCATTGGGTAGGGGTGGAAATCAAACCGGTGCCTCTGCAAGCAACCAGAACCACTGCAGTTGGATTTTGAACCCACTGAGCCACAACAGGAACACCTCTGCCACTTTTAATAAATGACCTGTCACCATTTACTTTGGGCATATCAACTGTTCTAGGAGTTCCCGTCGTGGCGCAGTGGTTAACGAATCCGACTAGGAACCATGAGGTTGTGGGTTCGGTCCCTGCACTTGCTCAGTGGGTTAACGATACGGCGTTGCCATGAGCTGTGGTGTAGGTTGCAGATGCGGCTCGGATCTCGCGTTGCTGTGGCTCTGGCGTAGGCCGGAGACTACAGCTCCGATTGGACCCCTAGCCTGGGAACCTCCATATGCCACGGGAGCGGCCCAAGAAATAGCAAAAAAAGACAAAAAAAAACAACTTTCTAATTAAAAAGCGAATCAAATGTCTCCTCGCGCAAGAACAGAAGTAATTTTTTTTTTGTCTTTTAAAATTATTATTGTTAGGGCAGCAATTTGGATCTTTAAAACAAATCACGCTCCTTGTCGCAATTTAAATAATATGTGTTTAAAATTGTTTTTCCCCTTATGACTCTATTCACAAAGTTAAAGCTTTGAATTTCACATATATCCTCCTAAACTTTTTCTTCGCCTTAAACAATGATGAGTTTTTTTTTCTACAAAAATGGGGGCAAATTATAGAAACCTTTCTGTATCTTTCTTTTTTTAAATTTAGGAATACATGGTAGACATCTTCCCCAATAAATAAATATACACTGATTCCATTTTTAAAAAGTAGTTGCGTTATAGTAAACACTTCATGTATGAACTGTAATTTATTCAACAGGCCCCTCGCTGACTGACATCTAGGTTGTTAGAAACGAGTGCTAACAGGCAGTATGCTTGTCTTGTTTCTGACTGGTAATGGGACAATTATCTATTGATTTTAAAGATGATGAAATAGTTCTTTACTTCACGGCAATTACAAAAATAATTCCAGATAGGTTATAGACCTACTAGCAGAAAATACGAGCAAATATTTGCATGATCTTGGAACAGACAAGGCCATCTTAAACTGACAGAACATTGTAAATCACTTACAGTAAAAAAAAACTAAAAAAAAAAAAATACAATTCAGAATCGATAAAGGAAAGAGAACCTGTCAGATCTGATGGCGTCAAAACTAAAACTGTCTATGAGACTAAGGAGCTGTATAAAGTCAAGACAAATGATATGATACACAGGGTTAATTTACATTTTTGTTTTGTTTTGTTTTGTTTTGCTTTTTAGGGCTGCACTCGTGGCGTATGGAAGTTCCCAGGCCAGGGGTTGAATTGGAGCCACAGCTGCTGGCTTACACTACAGCCACAGCAATGTGTCCGTGACCTACACCACGGCTCACAGCAACACCAGATCCCCAACCTACATTGCAAGGTGGTGGGGAGGTTGGGGAAACTGTTCACATAGCCTGCCAGCTGGGGAGAATTAAAGGGTCTGAAGATGAGGGAATCCAGGGCAGGTGGTGGCTTGGAAGCCCAGCCCTGGAGCCAGAAGCGGTGCGGCCTTAACAGGTTTCCAGGTGACTCTGATGCTGCTGATCTGGACCACACTTGGCACACCGCTGGCCTCGGAAGACGGCCTTGCAGCAGGAGACGAGACATCCCTCCAACTTCTGGTCAACCTGCAAATCCCACGGGGAGGGGGGGGCAGGTGGAGAGGTGAGCAGTGTGGGTGGTTTGGGGGGTAATTGCCTGAAACTGTTCTTGATGTTGGCAGCTGTTTGACAGCCTCAGTGTCTGAGCCCAGCAACTGCCTCAAGAATGCGTCTAGCAGGATTTAGGCCTGGGCTGGGAACGGACATCTGTGAGGCTCTGATATGACCATTCGGCCGGGAAATCTGGATTTCTTCTTTTTTTTTTTTTTGTCTTTTGTCTTTTGTTGTTGTTGTTGCTATTTCTTGGGCCGCTCCCGCGGCATATGGAGGTTCCCAGGCTAGGGGTTGAATTGGAGCTGTAGCCGCCGGCCTACGCCAGAGCCACAGCAACGCGGGATCCGAGCCGCGTCTGCAACCTACACCACAGCTCATGGCAACGCCGGATCGTTAACCCACTGAGCAAGGGCAGGGACTGAACCCGCAACCTCATGGTTCCTAGTCGGATTCGTTAACCACTGCGCCACGACGGGAACTCCTGGATTTCTTCTTGATCACCTACGGCATCAACGACAATCATCTGCGGTATGGCGCACAAAGGACCTAGGATGTTCTTCTCCAGATGGAATTGGCAGAAAGAGATCAAATTCGGCTACAATCCTGCTTCTGTATTTGGTCACAGATTAAAAAAAGAAAACAAATTTGCAAGGCTGATTCCTTTTACTGTGACCCTCATAGTTTAGAAAAAAATAGGTCCAAGTCTCACTGGCTTCTCGGCTCCCCAGATGAAGTGTGGCTTCATGATCCAGCCTTGTTACAGCGTATTGCCCTGTTTTTTATTAGCCACTCTCAGCTTTCCAACTTCCTTAGCCTTCCAAGATGCTCCTGCCTGACCACAGAGCTCCAGTGAATTCCTCCCACCTTCGGCCCAGTGACAGACAGAACTCCCCCTGCGTCAGAGACGCCCTCAGCTGCCCTGCAGAGAAGGCTGCTTTGCAGAGGTGGCCAGAGGCGCCCTCAAATCACTCAGTTCCTGCACGTACGTGTCTGAATGAGGGTTCTCCCCCAACCAGGTTCAGGCTACTCTGTGGTATTTCCAAAAGGAGGCCTGATGGTTTTTTGTTTTGTTTGTTTTGTTTTTGTCTCTTTAGGGCTGCACCTGTGGCATAGGGAGGTTTCCAGGTTAGGAGTTGAATCGGAGCTGTAGCTGTCTGCTACAGCCACAGCCACACCAGGTCCAAGCCACATCTTCGACCTATACCACACAGCTTATGGCAACTCGGGATCCTTAACCCCCTGACCAAGGCCAGGTCTGAAACGCGCATCCTCATGGACCCTTGTTGTGTTCTTAACCCACTGAGCCAGAGTGGGAACTCCTTGATGGGTCTTTTCAAACTCTGAGGGAGAGGTTAGTGCAAAGCCCAGAACTTCAGAACGAAAGCCCTTTCTTTCACATTTCATCTTCTCTGGGTTTCTACAGGTCTTTGCCAATCGGCCACAATCGCCACAGTGTATAATTAAACTTAAAATGGAAATGAAAACACCTCCTCAGGAAAACACCTCCTCTCAACACCCGAATGAACATCTTGGTGCCGTGTGTGCATCAGCCGAAAATTGCTTCTCTGCTTATAAACCACGCCGCCTACCTCCATCTCCCCGGATCTTCAAAAACGCATCCCGCTAGAACATCAACCAGGTGACAAAGAAGGGAAAAGAGAGGACATCTGCCGACAGAAAACAAAGACCCAACAGGCTTAGGCTCCCTTTTCTCCTCCATGAGAGACTGTTGGGTTCCCTTCTAGTGTCCTTGTGGTCCTTCATCCCGAGTGTCAGGATGCAACTGGTGGAGGAAAATACGGATGCTCTAAGGCCTCCGGATGATCTTTGGGCTGAGGTCCCAGCTGAGGGGTCTGGAACAATCCCTTGCCCATGGGGCGTGCGATACGTATTTGTGACATGAATAGAGGCTGCTCCGCCTGAGCCCTTCTGGTCCTATTCGGCGTATCCTCTGAGAATACTTTATTCTTGTATAATTCCCTGTGGTCACAGGGATGGGTGATGGTGGACTGGTGGCCGGGGAGAGAGAGCCCAGCTGTTGTGGCTGCTCTGGGGCCCATCCAGACCAGCTTAAGACCCTGCTTTTTGAGGCATGATTGCCTCTAGAAAATCAATTCACTCCACCCTCCTTTGCTTTACGATCTCTTAGGTGGCTTGCCAATAAAAGTTTGTAGCTCTCATTTCTTCATATTTGGCCCCAGGGCATAGGCTGTAAATCCGTCTACCCCAACCTGCCTTTTGACGGTAAATCTCAGCCCTGGGCTTGCTGAATTGCCCATCTAAGCCCTTTGAAGGCGGCTCTTCTCACTTCCTACAAAAACAAGGGGGGCTGTGGCTGCCCCATTTTCCAGGAGGCAACCTTCTGGCTCTCCAGGCATAGTTTCCACTAAAGCCTTTCCCTCCCCCTGGATTTCTTACTCAATCATGACTTTTAGTTTTGAACTCTTTTTTTTTTCCCCCCTCTCCATCCTAGTTTTATGGATTTTTCTCTTTCCTCAGCTTTTGCAAAGTTTTCTGTTGGCTTGAGCAAATCTCATGGCCAAGATAGCACCATCCAGCTGGCTGATGGTCTCTGGGGACATCACTCCCTATCTCCAGGCCACAATAGGGCTCTGGACAGTCCTTGTTCCAGAAATGAGGGGCTCTTGGACAGTCATCAGTGTCCTTTTAGCCCCTTGATAGTCTCGCAAAACATCCTGCTCATCCACAAAGCCTTTGCTGAACATAGTCTTTCTCTGTGGCCAGGAAGATGCTGGTACTGTTGTGGCTGCTACTGATGTGACCCTGTGTCCCTGCCCTTGGTGGGCAGGTGAGGCCGTGTGAGTTCTACACGGAAGTCCTGGTCTCACCTGTGGCTGGCTTGGTCCTTGCTAGACTGGTCACAGTCTCATCTGGGGAGAGCCATCACCTTGCAGCTCTAATGTGCACACTCACTGGGCTGCCTCCTTCTGTCCCATCTCAATGTCCTTTTGTTTGTCTTCAAAACATTTCCTAGAAATGCATATGATGCCTCCTGTTGAGTGTTTCACAAGGGTTTTTTAAAAGGGACACATCAGACTCTAGGATCTTTTTAAATCAAAGCCAAGTTATTTTCTTGGCCATTTTTTTTGTTTGTTTTTGTTTTTGTTTTTGTTTGGTCTTTTTAGGGCCTCCTTGAGGCACATGGAGGTTCCCAGGCTAGGGGTCAAATCAGAGCTACAGCTGCCGGCCTACACCACAGCCACAGCAACACAGGATCCAAGACACGTCTGTGATCTACACCATAGCTCACGTCAACACTGGATCCGTAACCCACTGAGCGAGGCCAGGGATCAAACCTGCATCCTCATGGATACTCGTGGGGTTTGTTATTGCTGAGACAGGATGGGAACTCCCTCTCAGACACTTTTAACATTTGGTACTTCCATGATGGGAAACACAGTCAGTCAGTTAATTGCCATGTGGAGAAGTGGCTCTGAGGTGTCCTTGACGGGCCTCCACCATGACCGAGGCCTCACCGTGTGGCGATTGCCACCGCAGTGGCAATATGTGCCTCTTGAAGGGCTGGGTGCCTCTAGGGGCAAGACCATGCCCTCCAGGTACTTGGAGCAGGGGTGACGGGGAAATCGAGGAAAGAATCCGGCCTGAAGAAGGACCCAGCTCAGATGAGGGTGCTGGGCATCCTTCAGTCTCCACCCTGCTCACAGCCTTTCCAGAAGCAGGAAGACAGGAAACGAGACAAAGAGGTTTGTCTTCTTTAGAAAAGAACGTCTCAACTCTGCTCCCTGTGTGGAATGTCAAGAATAGCTGGAGAGTCGAGAGCAGAATGAGTGTGACAGAAATGCCACAGGCGGAAAGTTCAGTCGAGGCAAGTCTTCAATCCAGCCCAGCAGTGACCTGGAAGGTCTCCCGGGATGAGATGGCTCGCGTGCTGTCTCGGGAGTCAGGAGAACAAGAACGTGGCGCTAAGAAGGCACAAAGCAGTGCTTTTCAACTGTTAGCGGGAATAACATCTCTCAGGCATCTGTTTAAAATCTGTCTAAGCTCCCAGGCTGGACCCCAAGAGACTGAATTAGGTCTGCAGTCAGCCCAGAAGTTAGAGAGCCTAGTGAACTTCTGGACCCCGAGCTGATAAGGCACTCAGGCTGCAAACATCATGGAAACTATGGAAGGCAGTTCCAGGTAATCTGGAGTTTGGTTTAAATTCGTGGTTTAGGAGTTCCCGTTATGGCTCAGTGGAAACGAATCTGACAGCATCCATGAGGATGCAGGTCCGATCCCTGGCCTCGATCGGTGGGTTAAAGGATCCAGCGTTGCCATGAGCTGTGGTGTAGGTTGCAGAGGCAGCTCAGATCTGGCTTTGCTGTGGCTGTGGCCGAAGGCCAGTGGCTACAGTTCTGATTCAACCCCTAGCCTGGGAACCTCCATATGGTGCAGGTGTGCCCCCCCCCAAGAAATTCTCAATTTAGAGCAGAATTTATAAACTAATACCTACAGGAGTTAGGCTGGTTCAGGCGATGAGGGCGGTTGGTAGGATACACGTGTAACTGTAAAAACTATTTCCTCCTGCTCTTCATGGGACAGCAGCCTTGTCACTCCAGCAACTAATGTCACATAGGAATATGTGTCCAGGACACATGAGCTTTCTGTTCCCAAGAGAAGCCTGAAACCCAGACGTAATATAAATCCTCGCCCTCTGATTATTACAAGGTGGATTGAGACACCACGAGCACCAAAGAGGACTACGAGGGCCACGGGTTGGCAAGTGCAGAGGGACAGAAAAAAACGCAGTGATATTTGGGCTTGAATGATAAACTAAAATGGTATTTCTCCCGCTAGATAATGAAAACATCATGGGATCTAAATGAAGAGTGCGCTAGGGACATTCACATGGCTTTTGTGTACCCTGGCATGGAGTGGAGAAGGGGCCTTCGTCAGGAGGTCACAGGCATGTCTTCCAATTGTGCAAAGGGAATAGGAAAGAAAGGAGAGCTAGAAAGATGTGGGGAAGCAAGAATCCGGGAAAGATCCCCCATTGCTGTGGCCGTGGGGCAGGCCGGCAACTGCAGCTCCAATTCGACCCCTGGCCTGGGAACCTCTGCATGCTGCAGGTGTGGTCCTAAAAGAAAAAAAAAAAAAAAATCCAGGAGATGCGATTGGCTGTGGAAGAGGATGGAGAAGGAAACAACCAAAGTTCTCCATGTCTAAATTCACTACTTCTCTCCATTTTTTTTCTTTAATATATACTTATGTTTAAGCTTCATTCATTCCACAAAAAAAGACAATTTAGGTTGTGTTCTAAGGGCCTGCTTAATAAGGAAATTTAGAGTGATTTCTTTAGGGGGGAAAAAAGAGCACAGACAAAATATTTCATAGTATCTATAATAAATGCAAAGAAATCGATACAAACAAAACTTGGCTTTAGCAAACTGTACATACATAAATATCTTTTTCTTTTACTATAACATTCAACTTTTTTTTTCACATAAAGCCTTCCACAATCTTATTTATTACATCCAATTTTTCTTTATATCTTTTTAAAAAAGTGCTTTTTAGATTTACAGCTTGTGCTTCTATTGCAAGGTTAGAACATCATGCCCAAAAGGAAAACAAGGTAGAAAGGAAGCTGCCATATAAGCTCTTAAAAACTGTCGGTCACAGGTCTCTAAAGCCTCTTCAGCACTGGTGGGCTGGTAGATTGTTCGATGCTGACAAGGTGCTCAGGTAGCGTCATCATTGAGTGGATGCAGCAGCACCACGGGAGGCTGCCCGCAGGGTCTGCTGAAGTCCCCGGGTGTGCAGGGAATGGGCCAAAGGCCCGGAGTTCACGCGGCCAGGGAACTGTGGAGGTCCTTAGTCTCTTTAGTGCCGAGGCTTGGTTGCAAATAAAATCTCTTCCAGACCTTCTGTTTCTACTTGCTGTCCTCCTGTCGTCATTTAATCATCACCTCCGAAGCTATGAGGTGCGCACCTGGGATTCAGAGGTGAGCTAAAGCTGCCACACCAAGGGCATCCGCCAGGACTCAGGTCCTCTTTCTGCTAGTTTGGGGTTACCCTTGGCCAAATCCTCCTCCTGCAGCCAGCAGTGCTGCAGGCGGCGTCTGCTGGGTTCAGAGCGGAGGAGGGCCGTTTGTATATCTGAGCATGGGGTGGAAGGAGCGGGCAAAGTTGTTGGAGAGGGCACAACTGTAGTCTTCCTCCGACATTGGCACGAGGCAGGCGAGCCCGATGAGGAGCAGCAGGAGGAGCTGAAGGGGAAGAGCCGCACGGAGCACTCGGAACAGGAAGGAGCGGCCGGACCGAGCTGGCCGATCCTCAGAAAGGGAGGAATCGGAGCCACCTTTTATGGACCTGAGAGAAGAGTCGACATCAATAACTCAAATACTTCAAACTTCGGAGGGGTGCTGCTTTTTGCTTCCTCACCTTCCTGGAAGCTAAAGGGTCAGGCCAAGCCCCACCCAACCTGGCAATTAGCTGTTGGTCTTCTGATTGCCCCACCACTAAAGGAAGAGGTGTTGGGAAACTGCACTGATGGAAAACAAACATCTAGTCAACTAAAGATAACTAACTGGGTTCAAATTCCCACCCCCTTCATTTGGTAAAGCATTTTCATCAACAGTGATAACTGCTCTACACACATTCTACCAGCATCAATTGGGTAGATCCAGGGTAATTAAAATGTGGAGGTTTGATGCAGTACATTTTGGGTTTAAGAATCTCAAAAGCACCGTTAGGCAAAATTAGATGCTGTCAGGATCATACGAGTTGTGCCTCCCATCCAGCCACCCTGGAGGTGCCGAAATCCATGCGGGAAGGAAAAGAAAGGCCATGGTCATTTTGCACAGATCTGTACAGTTTAGTTAATTTTGGAGTATGCCCTGGTTGCATCTTGCACTGAACCAGCAAGTGGCCCTGATGTTAGTGGGTTCCAAAGCTATGAGAACAAAGACGGCGGCAGAGTCAGTGTACAGAGTTAGATGATATGGATTCCAGGCTGATCCTTCTACTATTAGCGCCGTGATTTTCAGAAACGGACACAATTTCTCTGAGGACAGACTGTCATCTTGAATGTCTCCTTCTAAACTCAAAGTTCCAAATTTTCTTATCTACTTTAATTTCCCCATCTACTTTTTAAATTATTCAAATATTTATTGAGTACCAATCATGTACTAGGCTCTGGAAAACAAAGAAGCTATAAACTCACAGTTCAATGTAGTTGTGTTCAGGGTTTTTTTTTTTTTTTCTTCTTCCAGTTTTTTGTGCATCGAAAGCCTCATCCTCATCTACTTTTATTTATTTATTTATTTATTTTTGGTCTTTTTTTGGTCCTCCATGTGCCTGGGAACCTCCGTGGCACATGGAGGTTCCCAGGCTAGGGGTCAGATTGGAGCTGTAGCCACTGCGCTACACCACAGCCACAGCCACGCCAGATCCAAGCTGCATCTGCGACCTACACCACAGCTCACGGCAACGCCGGATCCAACTCACTGAGTGAGGCCAGGGATCGAACCTGTGTCCTCATGGTTACTAGTCAGATTCGTTTCCGCTGCACCATGATGAGAACTCCCTCATCTACTTTTAAATAGTGCATTAGAGATGAAGCTTGAATTTCAGAAATTGTAAGAGAGACTGCCTGTGAAATATTAACATGGAAGAGGTTCTGGGTGGGGTGTACTATTTTCCCTTTGTGAGCATCCGTTAATGTTTTGTTTGGTTACTAGCGGAAAAGATGAGAGAAATGTTATTTACAAGAGGAATTTTGCACAGGCACAGGCACATACACACACCACTGCAGAAGCAAAAAGAACAATCACTAAGGAGACGCATTCCCCCACCCCTGGTATGAACTTGCTAGTGCGTGTAATGGTAACGGCATTGAATGCGAGGCCATTCACACCACGAAGGTGTGAAAGTTACACTGGTTATTCTGTACATTTACCTTATGAGAAAACACTGCATCTCTAGCTACCCTAAGAGCCGTTAATTTCTGAAGACAGACCGCACAGGTATCAGTGAGGGATAAAGAGTGGCACCACAGAAAATAAATGTTAAAACAGACATCATCCCTTAAAAAGGAACAGAGGGATGACTCAAAACTCTATATTAAGCTATCAATGAAATATATGAGACAAACAGACTGGATGGGCCCCGCAGAAGCCCTGAGCTGTCGTGGCCTCTACTGTGTTTCTCCTGCAGCTCTTGTGATGAAAACACAAATTCCTGGTCTGCATTGGGACAAATTTCTGATCTACAAACCTTGAACAACTCGCTTTCCCTCCCTGCAACCTCTTCCACAAATCCTTCCAAGTAGACCAGACAGTCTTCCAACTTGCAAGTGCCATGCTTTCTACATTGTATATCCTTTATTAATTGGTCTGTGTAAAGACTCTAGCAACTGGAGGCCACAAGAGTTCAATCACCATCTAGTGGCCAAACGGATTAACTGCCCTGTGCTAAGACCAAGGCGTTATTCCTCAAGAGCTGACCAGGACAAACGAAATTTTGTGACGATAGAGCAAAGCATAAAAGAAGTAGGTCACATGCCTATTAAAGAGAAACTTCCTAGTTACCTAAGTGTAAAATATTCCTCTTGAGATCAGGTCTTAGTATCTCATCCACCTTCTAATTCTGGAGACAAATAGCTAAGGAGAGTTCACATTTACCTTTCTAACTGCTGGGCGACAAAAGCACCTGTGCTAAGGCCCCTCACTTAATTCCCACTATCGTCTCGGTGTGCTTATCACCTTCATTGCACAGTCGACGTCAAGGAGACACAGGTAACTGGCTCAAGGTTAACAGCGAGTAAGGGGTAAGATTTCAGTTCTGGTATTTTAACTCCAGAACTCAGGCTTTATAACCAGAGTAAATCAGCTGCTCCACTCCACAGTGAAAGGGGAAACTCTAGCAGGAACTCAGGACTTCTGCCCACCACCCTCTCCGCGAGGCTTTGCTGTTGGGTGACGTGAACGAAGGCCACTCAGGCCATGTTTACGTGCACGTGTCTCGCGTGTAGAAACAAAGACAATGCTTGTATCCTAAGACATCTGGTGGCGAGTGGTTTCCTGATGTCGCAGATAAATGCCTCTCATCATAGCGTCTCAGGGGGCCACACAGATCCCCAGGTCCGTCTATAGACACGAGGGCATTTTGTTTTGTTCAATCTTGGGCCCGCAATTCAGTCTCTCTGACCTTCTGTTTTCTCTTTTGCAAACATGAGGATGCATTAATATCCTGAAATCTTTTTGGATCTGAAAGGTTATGAGGTCCGTGGTTTAAAGTGTCTGGAGAAGGATGGCATAGTTACCCACGAGCTCTGGACTGCACTTTCTTTCCATATATCTTTTCTTTGACCTGAAAATATACCCGGGCAAACAATATTCTCCACCTGTCACCTGTCTGAGCGCTAAGAGAAGCACAAAAGAGAGCTCTGTTTTTCCTCATTATTCAGTATTTTAAAAAAAGGAAGGCAATTTCTAACTGACTCTTTTCCCTTAGGAAACACTTCAGGACACGGGAGATGGGCAGATTTATGCGTATGATTGCTATCCACCATTGGACTGACAGAGCTGAACAGGCCCTGTTTACCAGTTATTAGCGTCTTTGAGCAGTTAAGCAAGCCAGAGATCAAGATCAAAACAAGGGCTACACATTGACTAGTCCGCTCCTGAGAAAAGCTAGAAAGGTCACCATCTTTGGAACACAGGCTCAGATGTCACAGAGTCTGCTGAAGGACATGGCACATTTCACAGCATCAGAGCATTCCACATTAAAATTTAATCAGCTTTCTAATGTTGAAGAATGCCAACCTAGGGAGAAATAATGGGCTGTGATAGGGACAAAGAGAACACACAGGGCTGAGTGAACTTCCACGCACTTGACTGCTCTTGGAAAGGTCCAATTTATCTGTTGAAAAAAAATGCCACCCACTTGGGGCAATTACCAAGGTTTCAACAAGCCCAGGGTTGCCTCTTCTTAGGGGGAACCTGTTCTTGAGCTTCTAGTACCGCAGGTTAATGATACCAGTAAAAGGGTACTTTTAATATTTAATCTGTTGACTTAAAATGACCTAAGTTTCAAGAACCTTGAGAAATTTAGCAAGGGGATGAACAAAGACATCTCATGGACCTGTCACACATCACTCTGCAATGGCCTTACTCCATCGATGGATGCAGGGCAGACTGTGCCGACACAGGGAAAACTGGATGTGTGAATTTAGGGAATTTAATGGAGCCATTTCAGATAATCCTATCCAGCAAAAAAGAGGCTTATTCTCTGCAAGTACCTATGTATTTTATTATTTCTCTCACTCTTTTCATTCATTCAAATGTGGGGGTAAAGAGCTGCCCAGGAGGTCTTCATCTCTTTCCCCAAATACGCCTAGTTGTGGGGAAAGGAGGTTTAGGGGAGGCAGTGCTTAAGAACACACCACAGGCAGCACCGTCTGGGCAAGGCTGGCCGAAGCCTGAGGCGTGTGCGTGGGGAGTGTGACTCATTTCAAACATTTTATGTAATCGAGGAAATAAAATGAATTAATCCTGTGCCTACATTATTTAAACACAAATGGAAAGGCACTTTCGAGTCCTTTGGTTACCTGCTGGCAAACGCTGGCCGTGTGGAAACAGGAATTTCTTGTGAACGACTCTCAGGCTGCCTGTAATCTCGCTGCCTATTTTCGTGTGAATGATTTCTGTTCCCCCCATACCTGGTTCGGAAGACCAATTCCCAGAGTCGACTTAAGATTTCAGTCTCCCCTTCTTCTAAAATGAATAGAATAGCTTTCTCAGGGAGCATGGGGCAGCCCAAGCCCTGGAGCTGCTTTTGCGCTTTTTTATTTATTTATTTATTTATTTATTGGCCATACCTGCAGCATATGGAAGTTCCTGGAATCGGAGCTGCAGCTGCTGGCCATAGCCACACCAGATCTGTGCCTCGTCTCGACCTACACTGCAGCTTGCGGCAACGCCAGAACCGTAACCCACTGAACAAGGCCAGGGATCGAACCTGCATCCTCATGGATATTATGTTGGGTTCTTAACCCGCTGAGCTACAATGGGAATGCCTAGGACTGCTTTTAAAATATCCCATCCATTCAGAGCCCTTGGTAGAGTGGAGTAGGTAACGAGCTAGAACCCAGAGTTGGAGAGACCCAGATTCAAATTCTCAATCTTCATGCCTCGAATCCCCACTGTCCTTATCTGTAAAACTGGGAATAGAGGCTTGCCGTGGACACGCTGGGAGGGTTAAATGAGGTAACAGAGAGACAACGCTTAGCAGGGTGCTTAGAACACAAGTGCTAAATAAATGTCAGCCACTTAGCCTTCTTCTCTGTATTATTAAGGCAAGGGCGTGCTGACTCATACCCTTAGGGGTTTTGCTGGATTCAGCCTTTTCTTCCAGGGAAATAGTCCTGATTTACAGCAGTGCTTTCAAAGAGGTGATGCATTTTCCAAAGTGTCTGACGTGTCCCTGAAAAACACTGAAAGAGCCTATCTCCAGTTACCAAAGACACAGATTGGAGCCTTACCCCACAACTGTCCTCAACTGGGGCGCCCCGCCTGCCCTGGGGCTAAGACTGTTTGAGGTGAGGTATTTTGAGAGCTTGGAATAAATAAATCCCCAGGGTGGAGTCTGATAGAAAAGACTTGAGAACAGTGTTTATAATTAAGTCCTGGTGCTTAAAAAACATGCAAAAAACCCCCCACTGTGCCTGCTTAAATGTATTTGGCTCCCATGAATACATCTTTTTTTTCCGGTCTTTTTTCTAGGGCCGCATCCGCAGCATATGGAGGTTCCCAGGCTAGGGGTCTCATCGGAGCTGTAGCCACCGGCCTACACCACAGCCACAGCAACGAGGGATCCAAGCCGTATCTGCGACCTACACCACAGCTCACGGCCACGCTGGATCCTTAACCCACTGAGCAAGGCCAGGGATCGAACCCGCAACCTCATGGTTCCTAGTTGGATTTGTTAACCACCGAGCCACGACGGCACTCCTCCCATGAACACATTTTTAAACGAGGTCCTTTCCCCCTTCCTTTCGGTGTTTTGGCTGGTCATTTGCCATGTCTGTCTCTGTTCTCCCTGTAAAAGATGCCAGAGAGTAAAGGTGCCCTTTTACAATCCTGGGCTTTGTGATGAAGTCATTAGTTCCCTCAATTCAGACTATGGAGCCATTATTCCTGTGCCTTGCTGGAAACTGAAGTAAAATCTTCCCACGTGTCAACTTCCACTATAGAGCAGAGTTTTGAAGAGTTATTGGCCATCAGGTTAGACAATCTTAGGTCAAAAGTAGAGAAAAAGTTACCAGCTGGGCCATCATAAACACTGCTTCAAAAAGCATGTGTCTTAGGAGTTCCTGTTGTGGCTCAGTGCTAACGAGCCCGACTAGGATCCATGAGGACACGGGTTTGATCCCTGGCCTCGTTCAGTGGGTTAAGGATCCGGCGTTGCTGTGAGCTGTGGTGTAGGTTGCAAACGCAGCTCAGAACCCATGTTGCTATGGCTGTGGTGTAGGCCAGCGGCTACAGCTCCAATTCAACCCCTAGCTTGGGAACCTCCACATGCCACAGGTGCAGCCCTAAAAAACAAAAAACAAACAAGCAAAAGAAAAAAGCGTGTGTCTTAAGTATGTTTAAACCTAAACATTGTGAAGCATTATTATGAATATATACTTTCAGACGTTTTTCAAATGGTTAGGATTTTAAGGTGTCTTGGGGAGCTCCTTATAACTGATTTAGGGGATCTCTAGATTCTGATATATTACAAGTCCTTAATGGCAGGAACTGTATTGTATTAATTTGGTAGGTCCAGGCCCTAAATGCTGCAGGTGTACAAACATTGGCATCAGTCCACACGCAGGCTTAGAATATTATCTCAGAGAACACACAACAGTGACCATAAAATCAAACTGAAATATACAGGAGGCAAGCAAGCAATGTTATTAATATTTGACTGTAAACAACAAAAAGAATATCAGAAGCCCTTCCTTTAAATGGATACCCAGTTTCTTTCAACTCAGCCCCTTCCTTCTCTGGAAGAATATATGCCTAAATTTTTCCCACTGCAGATATCTGGGGTCAATGCTCTAAACCTATTAGTACTTCCGCAAAGCCCTTTGAGATTTGCTGGACCAGTGCAAGATCAAACGCCAGGTACTCTCAAGTCTCCACGTAAAGGTACACCATGACAGCCTGGATTGTGAGCGACGTTAATTCTTGCCCAGCAGACGGGCTGTGTCACTGCCCAGCTGGGTACACCCCCAAAAGGGAGGTGCCAGGAAATTAAGCAGTCCAAGAATGTCCACCCACAACCTGTCTGCCAAGGTGTTGGCCCAAGTTTGCCGTTCAGGTGAAGATGGCTTGTATCCCAGGTCCTCCAAGCAGCAAAGTGAACACGGTGCTGTGTGCTCAGAAGGCTGTTAGTCAACAGAGCTGGACAGAGCAGAGCTGACAGGCGCCTTGTGCATGTCACAGGGAGGATGTGGCTGTCCCAGCTGCAAAGCCCCCTTAGGAGACATGTTGAAGCACTTACTGCCCTAGGAGATGAGGCCTTGGACATTTCAGAAGACCTGTGTGGCTGTCTGCCAGAATCAGGGAAACCTGGGAGCCAAAGGGCGGCTGCTGCTGGGGCTGGGGAATAACTGCTGAGCTCTTTCCCCTTCTCATCAGCATCATTCACTGGTCTCTGGTTTCCTTAAGGGGATGCTCCATGGACCTTCCCCACCTCTCAACTTGTGGGGAGAAGATGGGCTCTGTAACCCAGGGATCTGTCTATAATACGGGCTAGCGTTTCTTGTAGGGGGCTAAGAAAATATCAGAGCACCTGCAGAAGCCCATTCATATCTTCAAAAATCCCTGGGTGGGAGTTTTTCTCCATTCAACGGATATTTTTGTTACAGACAAAAAAAAAAAAAAAAAAAAAAAAAAAAAGCCCCACAAAACTGTCCTCAAACCCAAGCAAAAGGAAAGAGGGAGAAAAAGCAAAACTTAATGAAGGGAAGCTTAAAAACCAGAAGGCACATCAAAATCCGTTCTGCATTAGTTCAGCTGAGCGGCAAGGAGCAGATGTGCTGGCCTCTGCCTTCCGAGAGAGCACAGCTGGAAAGATTCCTCAGGGCTTGTTTACGCTTCCTCACCCCCCACCCTCCTTCCAGGAATTGAGAGTCCAGCTCGGTGGTAATGCGTTTCCAGAGGGGCAAACTACTTTAACGGTGACCTGCTCGGCGCTGGAATGAAGAATCAGCTTCCAACGACAGTATTTGCCTTTTTAAGAAGGTGTCCGGGGGAAACAGGAACTGATTAGTGAAAGGGCCGAGGAGCACACACATCACACCAACAACGAAGAAGGCAAAGCACTGCTAACTGCAGAGACGAGGGGTTGTAGGAAGCCAGGCAGAAAGCAGAGTGGCAGCGGGTGAGGAGGCTCTTGGGGGTGTTCCCCGGGCAAGGGGGGGCCTGACTGCCCTTGTTTGCAGAGTGAAAGAGCCTGCCGCGTGTCAGGAAGGTGAGTGACTGAGTGTGCTGGCCGAAGGGAGATGTGGGGAGAAGCTGAAGAGAGAAGGGGCTGATAACGTTGACGTCAAACCAAAGTAGGGCTGGCCAGTTTGAGAGTCCAAAACCCACCATCTGGATAAAACACGAAAAGAAAATAAAAAGCTGGGGATGTTAGTATATTTTATTCAGATTGGTGGGTTCTGGGAATGGTTAAAAAAAAAATCATTCATTGATCTATTACCTGCCTTATTGTAAAATCTAGAAGCAAAGAGGATGATAAAATTCTGCCATGAATCAAACGGCACTGGGCCACCAGTTTGAGAGGATCTTTGTGAGACACAGAATTGCCTCGGATGCGAAGCACTGCACGGTCCGTGGATGGTTAAACGAAATTTTGGTGGAGACCACATGTTTTATGCGCTGAGATTACCTTGTACTTTCCACTTCAAAAGCCTCCTCCAATTTCCCAGGAAAGGGTGCAGATGGTAATGAGGGAATTCTCAGCTCCCCGGAGGCAGACCAGAGACATGCCTACCTAAATCATGGACAAGTTTCATCATCCTCTTCAAGTTCTAGAACAGTGTGGAAACCAGGAGAATAAGGTACCTGCTATGTGGACTGTTGACAGAGGGTCCAGGCTGGGAGAGACTACATTTGCCTCGTGGCTGTTTGCAATGAACAGGGGTAAAGAAAGAAGAATGTTCAGTCCAGGCAAATAAAGACAAGCTACTGATGAAAATTAAACTAAAAGTGCAGCAAAGGAAATATAAATCAAACGAAATGATCAGTACCCATGAATCAAGGAAACTGGCTTTTCTTTGGCTGAAGAAGGGAAATCAATTTACGTCTAATAGAGACGCCATCATTGAAGAAAGACAAATGGCGTTTTGGGTGTTCACACCGCAATGGGCATGTTTTCCACCACGTTTCACCGTAGAAACACAGATGACTCCATGCTATGCAAAGGCCTCTGTGTATTTACTTACAATAAATCTGAAATTCAATATGCCATGCCACGTATTTCAAACATACGTTACACAATTTTGTCATCTTCTAGAAGGCTCGAACAGGATTAAGGTTCTCGGTGGACAAAAAAAATAACAGCAACGTGAACTTGGTCTGTGTAAAATGCTGAGGACCCAACACATACTCAAGTTAAGTAAAATTTGACTAAAATTTGGCTAAAAGTGGACTCGAAAAGCCAGTATTCCTTCACATTCTTCAACTAGGATCTATAGGAAACTAGCGAATGTAGCATAAAAAAAAAAAAAATCCTAAAAAGATAATAACATTTATCAGCATAGAACTTAAGTGTTGATAACAACAAAAAAAGTACAAATGAAATCAATACTTCTAAAAACTAAGGGAAATGGAATGATAAAAAAAATATGAATATAATCACAGAGCCGGACATAAAAAATAACAAAACAAAAAACAAGCTTCTAATTACACAGAGAAATCAAGGTATAGAGTGTAGCAGGGGCCACATCTGTCTCCTCCTCCTCATTGTGTGTCAGAGAGACAGCCCCCAGCAGGCCTTGGAGGTGGGGCATCTTGAGTTTGCTGCCCCCCTGGGGGGTGAGACCATCGTGGACAACCTTCAAGACCACCTTCGGGAGCTTCTTGGTTTGAGAATCAACGGAACCTCCACGGGTTTTATAATTTGTTCAATGGTCTCCTGAGACGCTCACACTTTGGTCCACGTCTGGCTGAGGCATCGCTTTACATGGAGCCTACCTCTTTCAGGTGGACTTTGGCGGTGGTGGTTTGAAGGGACGAGGGACAGGGGAGCCCTGGTGTAGAGATGGCCCTTGGAGCAAGAAAAATAATGCATCTCCCTGCACACCCACCGCACGTTGGACCCTGATTCTTGTGCAAAACAGAACGGCTCTTTCCGTGCCCGTGGGGAGGGGGCGAGGCAGGCCTGAGGAAACAGCGCTTCTCTGTGTCACCGTGGGATGACCCCGTTTTGCACGGGGACTCCTGCTTTGCAGGGGGAGAACCTGCGACCCTGTGGTAGGCACACGGAGTGTCATGCCGCAGCGTGCCCTCCCATGGGCCCACTGACAATGACCATGGAGAGTTACCGTTCTCTGTCGGTTTGGGGTACTTCTTCCTGACGTAGGACTCACAGATCCCGAGGTGTCCAGTTCATCAGCAGAAGACCAGGAAGACAGATCCTAAGTGGGAAAAACAGATTCTCTTCAACGACTCCGTGTCCCAGAGCCACGATGGCTTTCGTAAATCTGCGAGTTATTTTCCACCCCCTCGCCGTCCATCCCTCATAAAAGGCAAACCGTTCCTTGGGGAAAAGAGAATCAGATCATTGCAGAGAGAACAGACCCTAGAGTCTTGGGCTTTCCTGGCTGTGGGCTTGGCCCTTCTGGAAAATACAAGTGTCCCTTTGTTATTACTGGATTGCCTGGGGTTTATTTCTTCATGACACGGATGTGAATGAGCTGAAGTCAAGAGGGTGAAGGAATCTCCCTTGCAGCCGCAGGTGCTCAGACATAACGAAACCAAATCATTTGAATTAGAAACAGAAGATAGTCCTCAGGGGCTTATCTTTCGGCATCAGAGAAATTGTACTGTTTCTGGCACCCTTAATCGGAGGAGATCCTTCTCTTGCATGCTTAGAGAAAAGCAATGTGTTTGTGTGCTCTTAATATGATTTCACAAATGAATGTTTGACGTCTTACCAGCAAATGCATTTGTTTTTCTTTTTTTCTTTTTTTAATGGCCACGCTTGTGCCATACGGAAGTTCTTCGGCTAGGGGTTGAATAGGAGCTGCAGCCGCCAGCCGACACCGCAGCCACAGCAACACCAGATCCAAGCTTTGTTTGTGACCTATGCTGCAGCTTGTGGCAATGCAGGATCCTTAACCCACTGAGCGAGGCCAGGGATTGAACCTGCATCCTAATGGGCACTATGTTGGGTTCTTAACCTGCTGAGCCACAAGGGGAACTCCTGCAAATGCCTTTCTTGAAATCAACAATACTACCACGATGCAGATTTAATAAATAAGTAAATTACCAAACATAACTAAAATGTTAGCAGAGAACATTTTCTATGCCTTAACAGCCGCGGATGTCAAGAGAATTCATGTCTTCGGAATATGAAACGCATACGCAATAACTGGTTGTGATCTATTCTGGCCGCGTTACTGAAAACACGGGAGTTCCTAAATAAACAGGGTAAAAGAAAACGGCACAGCAGTGGTGGTCATAAGATTAGCAGTAACAGCTATAGGAGGGTTTGGGATGTACTGGGATCCAAAGCAGTGCTCTCTGATAAAAGGTTTTGAGTTGTTTTTTGATTTTGAGACAGGCTTGGAGGAGCAGTGACAGAGAGGACACTCTATCCTGACAAGCACTGTCTTCAGTCTTTCTTTCTTTCTTTTTTTTTTTTTTTTTTTTTGGTCTTTTGTTGTTGTTATTGTTGTTGTTGTTGTTGCTATTTCTTGGGCCGCTCCCGCGGCATATGGAGGTTCCCAGGCTAGGGGTTGAATCGGAGCTGTAGCCGCCGGCCTACACCAGAGCCACAGCAACTCGGAATCCGAGCCGCGTCTGTGACCTACACCACAGCTCACGGCAACGCCGGATCGTTAACCCACTGAGCAAGGACAGGGACCGAACCTGCAACCTCATGGTTCCGAGTCGGATTCGTTTCTGCTACACCACGATGGGAACTTCTAAGGATGCTTCTTTGGTCACCTGTAGAGATGTTACACAGCAATGCCTACTTCCAGCCTTACCTGCTGACTGCTTGACACGTCTAATAGCTTCTCCGACTCCTTGATATGACGACTGACCTCCTTCAAGAGAAGTTTGAGCCGATTTCCAATCACGTGGACTTTTTCTTTGGCTTCTAAACAGTCTGTGCCTTCAGCATTCACCAACAGCTGGCACGACATGTCTTGCAGGGAGGCCACTTTGAGTTGAGATTCCAACAGCTCACGTTTCATTTGCTACGAAGACAGTAAGAAAGAGGTTTTCTGAGAATTTTCCATAATTGGAGAAAGTTCCAGAAGTGCAGAGTGGCATCACTTTAGCTCAGTGGACAATTATGCCTGAGTCTCAGACTGCTGCGAGCAGGCACACAAGGACGGGTGTGGTGGCCCATGGCCTTTGGGGATCAGTCAGGGCCTGTGTTCTAATCCTGCCTCTGCCAAAAAAAAAAGAAAAAAAAAATCCAACCTATATATATGACCCCCAATCCTTTCTGATCTCAGTTTTCTCATCATTTGGTAAAATGATGATACTGATCCTGCCTGATTCACAGGAAGTATACTGGTGAATATATGTCAATGTATTTAAAATATAAAGTATCGTGCAAGTGAGATAACATATTCCTTTAAAAAGAAAAGTAAAACATGAACATAAACATAGGAAAACTCAAGTACGTTGAGGTATAGACTCTGATATCTAGTCGAGATTTTTAAAAAGATACAAGAATTTTAAAAAGATACAAGATTTTTAAAAAGATACATCACTTGTAACTTAATGTCTGAGGTCAAAAGTCCAGAAAAAATGCAGCTGCAGAACTATTTCCTCTAAGACCTTTATGGCACTGAACTAAAAGCTGCCAATTCTGTGCGTTAGGTTAGTGGGTGTGTTAAATGTTAAAGAAATAGCATTTTTTAAAAAGCAGAAAGAGACAGAATGCAAATCATTTTCTCCTAATGGAACTCAAATATGCTTCTTCATCTTCGATGAAACCCCTTAAGTACACTGCACAGTATATTGTCCAAAGTTCTTTGTATGAGACTCTACACAGACATCTTGCAGATTTCCTTTTGAATTTAGTTACTAGCCAAAGTGTCTTGCTCCTTGACAACTGGTATGTTTTCTTTTTGTTAGGCAATGAAAATCATTTAAGTTATCATGTTTCCCTTTCGTCTTGGCTTTCAGAAAACTTGGTGCTCAGGTTAATGTTGAATCTGGTATGTACTCAATTCTTCTTAAGAAGCCTTAATCGCCTCTACTTAAATTCTTTTAAAATTTTTGGACTGTGTTGGCAGCATATGGAGGTTCCTGGGCCAGGGTCTGAATCCAAGCTGCTGCAGCAACCCAAGTTGCTGCAGTGACAATGCCGGATTCTTAACCTGCTGTGCCACAAGGAAACTCCTCTATTTTAATAGTTTTAATGTCCTTTTATTATCAGCCACCCAATATACTTTTGGGATGTAGATTCAACAAATACAGTTTTAAATTCAAAATAAATGCAATTCACCAAAGGGCTGCCTTGATAACAACAAGCTAATTAAGATGAAGAACAATCTGAAATTTTTATTTGATTTTTTTTAAATTATTGAAATGTAGTTGCTTTTCAATGATGTCTTAGTTTCATCTGATATATATATATATATATAATTTATTTTTGCTTTTTAAGGGCCACACATTCAGCATATGGAAGTTCCCAGGCTAGGGCTTGAATCTGAGCTGCGCTACCTGCCTACGCCACGGCCACAGCCACACAGTATCCAAACTGAGCCTGCAACCTACACGACAGCTCACAGCAATGCCAGATACATAATCCACTGAGAGAGGCCAGGCTTCGAACCCACATCCTCATGGATACTAGTCAGGTTCTTTACCACTGAGCCGCAATGGGAACTCCTCATCTGAGATTTTTAGATGAGCAATGGCTTTAGAAGCAGATTCTAAAGCTAGTAGATGGTGTCTTCTAGGCACACGTGTGCTTCACAGAGATGGGAAATCAGGAGTAAAGAAAGACGAAGAGATTATAATGGTTTGTAAGTTCACAGTATCACTTTCAACATAATTAGAGAGGTCCCTGAGTCCACACATCTTACCGTAAGCTGCTTGTGATGGTCCTGAAGGGTCTCTGAGTCAAGGTGAGAATCAATAGGGACAATTTCATTTTTCCTTCGGTCGATGTTCTCCAGCATAAGGAGCAAACCATGACTCATCTCATGGAAATCCTATGGAAAAAAACATGGAGCACAAAATCACCCTTAATAAGATATTTTTCTTTCCTTCACAGCTTAAACGGCTATGCTTTATAATTTCTACCATCAGTTTTAAGCTCTTGTACACAACTTCTTTCTAAGGAAGGCACAGGTGCTGTGGCAATGCTCTGAGTTCACGTTCTTATCGAAAGCATCTCACTTACTACTTGAGGGAAACCTGAGACATAAGACAAATTTGCATGAAAAAAATTTATGGAGTTCCTGATGTGGTGCAGAGGGTTAAGGATCTGGTTTTGTCTTTGCAGTGGTATGGGTTCGATCCCTGGCCCATCCCAGTGGGTTAAGGATCCAGAGTTGCTGAAACTGTGGCGTAGGTTGCAGCTGCAGTTCAAATTCCATCTCTGGCCCCAGGAAATTCCGTGTGCTGTGGGTGCATCCAAAAAAAACCAACCTAATTTCTAGGAATATTGCATAGCGTGGAAGTAAGCACCTCTGCTCCTCTCTCTCCTCCTTGGATTCAAATCTCCCCATCTTTGAAGGCTAACTTCAATCCCATCTCCCCTTGCATCCATTTGTTCATTTTTTCAAGGGATAGTTATGGAGGAGCTAAGATGTGGAAGACCCTGTGTTGGGAAGCAGTGCAGGAGAAACAACAGCCTGGGTACCTGCTTTCAAGGAGCTCCTGCTGCTGAGGCACATATAAGCCTGGAAAGCATCCTGCTCAGGTTACAATGCAAACTCCTGACCAGGACCTAAAAAGCCCTGCATGATCTGGTTCCCGACCACCCCGCTGACCCTCTTCATCCCTTCCTTCTGCTCTGACTTCCTCTCTGATGTCACTGGCCTCTTTTCTGTCCTTGGACACTAAGCCCTTTCTTGCCTCTGGGATTTGCCATTTGCTCAATCTCCTTCATGGCAACATCCTTCCAGTGTCAGTCAAACATCCTCCGAACTCTGATCATCTTTCCAAAGTGCTGTGTTTGGGTGCTCTTATCATTAGCGTCTGTAAGTATCTTGGTTAAGCATTTATGGGCATTTTTATTGTCTGCTTCCCCAACCAAAGTTGAGGCCATGCTGTATCCTGAATGCTTCATGCACGATCTTTCAGGCTGTAAACACTCGGCAGATAATTGTGGTTTGAATGGATGGGTAAATATTTGTAACGCTCACTTGGATGTTTAAGAAATGTCTTCCAGAGTTCCCATCATGGCTCATGGTTAACGAATCTGACTAGGAACCATGAGGTTTCACGTTCGATCCTTGGCCTTGCTCAGTGGGTTAAGGATCTGGTGTTGCCATGAGCTGTGGTGTAGGTTGCAGACACGGCTTGGATTCCGTGTTGCTGTGACTGTGGCTCAGGCCAGCAGCTACACCTCCAGATTCGACCCCTAGCCTGGGAACCTCCATATGCCGCGGGAGAGGCCCTAGAAAAGGCAAAAAGACAAAAAAAAAAAAAAAAAAGTCTTCCTATGGGCTCAGAAAGTATCTGTTGAATGAATGAATGAATGGAATGAATGAGTTGAAGGAGGAATAGTGAGGATGAGACAAACTTGTGAGAAGAGTCTCTTGCCAGCTGTAAGGAAGATGGGCTCTTGTGGCTTTGAACTTCTGGTCACATGTACAGATTCTCCAGTAAAACGAACACCTTGAGCACAAGGTTATCTCACTCAAATACTGACTTCGGGGGGTAACTGCACCTCTTTAGTGATCTTGATAAGTCAAGTCATAGACTCAGCTACTCTGGAAATGCTGGACTCTGGATCATGCCCAAAGCTCCACAGACCTGACACTGCATCAGTGCATCCTGGAGAAGGCCCCGCCACTCCTCCAGCAGGGAGCACACATGGTCCCAGCGCCCATTCATCTGGGACAAGCGATCCTGCAGGTCCTGGCTCTCCTCACTGCCAGTCTGAGTGAACTCAGAGCTGCAGAGATTGATGGAGAGGATGATGGCTTTCCGGTGGTCCACGGCTTTCTGTAGCTCCTGTGCAGAGAAAAGAGAATGATCGAACAAGGAAACTAACAAGATAAACATGAAAGAAAATAGTCTAGAGACCTTTGGAAATGCTCCACCCAAATTAAAAGATCCACTAATTCACACGGCCTTAGCAGGATGGCTAGATAAGACACAGAGGGTGCTCAGCGCCGGGAACCACACTGCAGTTAAAAGGGATGGATCAGATGCACACTTGATGACAAGGATGGATCTTAAGAAAAGATGACATAAAGTAGAAGAGTCAAAAGCAGAATGGTGGGTGTAACACGATAGCATTTATGTCATTTATTTATTTATTTTGAATTTATGCTTTTCAAGACTGCACACGCAGCATATGGAGGTCCCCAGGCTAGGGGTCGAATTGGAGCTGCAGCTGCCAGCCTACACCACAGCCACAGCAATGTAGGATCCAAGCCGCATCTGCAACCTACGCCACAGCTTGCAGCAACACCAGATCCTTAACCCACTGATCAAGGACAGGGATCGAACCTGAATCCTCATGGACACTAGTCGGGCTCCTTATGCTAAGCCACAATGGGAACTCTGCATTTATGTAACTTAAAATAGATGTGCACACACACACAGATTCACATTTTTCATGACTACATATGAAAAAAAGAAGACATATTAAACTTTCAGAAAGGGTGCCATTGACTTGGGGAGTGAGGATTAAAAAACAGTCTGGGAGTGGGGGGGAGGGATAGATGAATAAAATTAAGAGGAACTGTACGGGAAGCCACAAGGACTCCGCACAATGAACTAAAGGGTATGATAAACTCAATCCCCAGCGTGGGAGTTCAACAACAAACCACACCATACCAAAGCTGGTCCAGAAGTTCTGAGCAGCAGGAAATGTGCTCTTTAGTGATCTTGATAAGTCAAGTCATAGACTCAGCTACTCTGAAATTCCTCTAGTGCAGGAATTCCATTTCACTAGACTAAGGCTATTCATCAATGTTGTGTGCATATGAATGAAATGCCAAGCTCGATAAGAAAGCAGATTCCCAGGCCCTGGCCACCAGCTGTTCTGGCTCTAGGGCACCAAAAGTTAGTGGTCCACAGGCTGAGAACACCGCCTCTGCCATAGGCCAGGTCTTTGTGATGGTAAAGAGAATGAACTGTATTTTATCCGCTAACCAGTTTAGTTTGATTCCACACACACGCACAAAACCAGGTGACTGGAGTTCCCGTCCTGGCTCAGAGGTTCGGGAACCTGACTAACATCCATGAGGATGCGGGTTTGATCCCTGGCTTCGTTCAGTGGGTTAAGGGTCCGGCATTGCCGTGAGCTGTGATGTAGGTCGCAGACGTGGCCGGGATCCGGCGTTGCTGTGGCTGTGGTGTAGGCTGGCGGCTATAGCTCCAATTCGACTCCTAGCCTGGGAACCTCCAAATGCCGTAGGTGTGGCCCTGAAAGACAAAAAAAGACCAACCCCCCCCAAAACAAACAAAAAACTGTGACTGATTTGTTTTTTTTTGCATAAAGCTAAATTCCAAGAACCTGAGTGCAAGGTTATATATTAATAATTGAGTATCTGGGTACTGTTTAAATACTCCAAAATCAAGGTAAGCTGGGGGATCCAAAAATCACATCCACCCAGGCTACATTTTCTTATAATTTCTCCTCATTTCTGTTATGTGTCCAATTGGTCTGAAATTTTCACTTTTCCATGGATTCTTTTTTTTTTTTGTTGGTCTTTTTGCCTTTTCTAGGGCCACTCCTGTGGCATCCATGGTTCCCAGGCTAGGGGTCGAATCAGAGCTGTAGCCGCCAGCCTACGCCACAGCCACAGCCACACCAGATCCTTAACCCACTGAGCAAGGCCAGGGATCGAACCCGAAACCTCATGGTTCCTAGTTGGACTCATTAACCACTGAGCCATGACGGGAACTCCTTCCATGGATTCTTAACACGCTGTATATGGATTCACCCACAGAGACAGTATAAGCTCAAGAGATGTTGTAGAAAGCATTCGGTTATTCCACAGATTTATCCTCAGAAAACAGGAAGGAGCAGGAAGGGGTGCAATAGAGAGTGGGTTTTTTGTTATGTTTTGTTTTGTTTTTATCACACAGGCTGCCATTCAAGGTCTCATTTTTCCACTCTAATCTCTCTTAGGTCTCAGACTCCGGCCAGCACTTGCTTCATCAGCTTGTTAAGGGATCTGGTTATATAAAGCAAGAGTGCCTTACACTTTCTCGGAGAGAGACTAACGTAATTTAAGCACGCCAGAGGAAAATGCACTTAGTAATCCAGATAACATAAATTGTATCTCCCAGCTGCTGCTTCATCCTGAAATGGGTGGGGCTGATGCGGATGCTACTCTCTAAGAAGCTGGGGCATCTGTGGGGAAGACTCACTTCACTGTTTGAAAATGTAAAACACCTAACACGAGCCTCGAAACATCACCCCCAAAGAAAACAGCACCCCGAAAGAAACAGCATACGTGGAAACCAGGGAGACACAAAGGCAGCGTGCTTCATCTTTGAGCTGGGAGGGCCCGGTAGCCCTGCTCTGAGGAAGAGGGCAGCTTGATGCTCTCCAAACAAAAAGACAAGACCAAGAGAGCTTTTAAGAAGAAAACTGAGCTCTCCATCCTCTGCTTACAAAAGTCTCCTCATATCCGTGCGTTTCACTAGCGGGGCTGAGGAGGGCTTTAAGGTGTAGAGAAAGGGTTGAGGAAACACCGCTGTGTGCATGGGCCAGCCAGGCCCAAATCGACTGAATGCAAATGTCAGCTGTTTTCCCACAATGACGCCACGGGGTTTTGTTTTGTTGGATTCATTACAGTGAAAATCGCTTCTGCCACTGTTATAATCTATTTCAGAAGTTCTGCTGATTCCAGAAGGTCAAGTGGCTTCATGAGGTCTCCACAAACTTACACAGAAACGATCTGGCAGGGGCACTACTTCTCTCCAGCCCTAGCTGGGAACCTGCAGGACCTGGATGCATCTGTATTTCCCTTAAAAGAGGTTAAGTAGGTCCTAGAGGTACCTGGACGTTTCGTGACACTTTCATCGGTTTCAACATTTTCATGACATTTTCTTAAATGCCAATTCTTTAAATCATGATTATTTTCACAGGGCTGGTTCTGCAAAGGAGTCCATCTCTCAGGACGTCCAAGCCCTCCTACAAGGCCTCTGCTGTGGGATGATGGCAGGGGGAGCGTTCGAGTCCACACCCCCGTGGCTGCAGAACAGCGAGGACTAGCGGTTTCCTCTGACCCACATTCCCCGTGGCAGCTGTGTGTCTGGCAGCGGCGGGAAAGGCTGAGGGCGGCTACCTTGAGCTTTTGGATTTGGAGTGCGATGGACTGAATGTCGGTGCTGAGCTGCAGGCGCTGGAGCTGTTCCAGTTCCTCCTCCGTCTCCCTCAGCCAGGCCAGGAGGCTGTTCAGGTCCGAGTCGAACTGCTGCCGCCTCTGGGGGTTCTGCTTCATCCTCAGCTCCTTGCTCAGGGCCTGGGCCTGGAGGAGCTCCCAGCGGTCAATCACACCTGGCGAGACAGGACGCACAGAGGATAGCGAGGGATTTCCCTCCGTGTGGAATGTGGAGGAAATGCCAGAATCGCACATGGGTGGCCAAGTTTAAAACAGCAACAGAGAGAAAGCAACGCCCCTGGGCCTTTCTGTTGTCAGCTGTCAATAACAGTATGATGGCTGTGTTTTTCCCATCTGCATTTTTTTTTTTTTTTAATGCTGCACTGGAGGCATATGGAAGCTCCTGGGCCAGGGATTGAATCCCAGCTGCAGGTGCAAACTACAATGCAGCTTCGACAACACTGGGGTTTTTTTAACCGACTGTGCCTCTGCAGTTGGATTCGTAACCGACTGCACTACAGTGGGAACTCCCCCACCAGCATTTTTCATGATGAGGGAGCAAAAAAAAAAGAAAAAGAAAAAAATAGCTACATAAGATTTAACACTGTAGAGAACTTTATGAAGCAATAAGCATTAAAGTGGGTAAAGATAACAAGAAAAGTCTTGGTTTTTCTGCAATACAACTCTGAGTGCATACATACAAGACTCTTGACTAGTGATGAGAAATGGTGCCTTAAAATAAATGGGACATGGGAAAAAAACACTGCGATGCTCTTCACCTCCTCCCTCTGTCCCCAGAGGTCACTGTAACACGGAGGAAAGTTCTCAGGATCGAATCCTACAGAACGAGGTAAGCAGCACAGTGGACTTGGGAGCAGCAAGGTGTCTGCGGACCTTCTATGTCTCTCTGTCTTAATGGAGCCCAACCCACTCACCAGCTGTTTGGGATTCAGTGCTGTTCAGGTTAACAAAGCCGGGAAAATGCTGCTCCTCCTCTGCCAGCTTGTGTTCCAGTCTCTTCACGGAGTCTATACTGCCGCTGCATTCGCCCAGAAGCTTCATCTGTTTAGACACAAAAAACAGCCCCCCGCCCCCATCACAAAGTTCTCAAATTGTCACATGTGTAAGAACTCCCGGGGAAAATATCTTTGGACTTCAAAAAGGACAGGGGCTGTATGCTACATCTCTGTAAAGAGTAAGCCACGCTGCTGAAAAAAGAAAGTCAAGGTCAAGAACAGGCTTCTTAAACATGTGACACATTCATATTTACATGAAGCGAAGCCTTGAAGATACAATTTGCACATGTGGCTTTGCATCAGTCCTCAGCATTTCTTTTAGATCTATGAATCAAAACAGACTAAACCAATCTGGGATTTAACACACAGAGCCCTCAGCTGGCAATCCAATATCTAGTTTTTGGCAAGTTGCTTCCTTTTTCTTAAACTGAAGTGTGGGAACAGTAATATTACCACATATCTCAAGGGAATAATTTCTTCATTAAATAATTAAAATACTTAAAAGAATAAAACAGTACAAAAGCCAGCTGTTTCATGCAAAAATTTCAGCAATGTTTAATAGGTACTAAGGGAATTAATTCTAACATCAAAAGAAAAGTTTCCAAGTCCATGTTAAATATCCTGCACAGTATTCAAAGATTAAAAGAACAAATCATTTCAAGCCATCCTGATCAGAACTTTTTCTTTCAAAGCCGTTTACAAATCACATTGCTATTAAGTTACTTTGCTTTGGATTGGTGTTAGGTATAATCTCAGGGATGTCAGCACAGTCATTGTGAAACTATGTTACATTTTTAAAAAAGAGGTTTTACTCTAATAGAAGGTAATATAACAGCCCAAACTGGACAGGAAGTCAACTGATGATGAATGAGTCTTCTGTGATTGTGAAAATATTAACGTCAGCCCATAAAACCAGTATGGTCCCCTCCTGTGGCTTCAAAAAAAGCAGTATGTGTGAGTTGTCGTTACGTTTAGGGAAATTCATTTTTCTCTGCTTTTTACTAAGCAATCTTTGGGGTGTGAAATGAAACGTGAAGAGGCATGGAAGAGATTTCCCTTCAAATCCTCTTGCTTAAGTATGTGCAGGAAAACAGGTAATTCTCTGAGAAAAAGTTATGTGGTCCAATTACCTGAGCAGAGTGAATAAAGTTATTACATACTTTACTAAAAGCTTTGAAAATGGAACTGGTAATACACACAACCTCTTGCCATCTTTTCCCCTAAATCTCTCTTGTTGGTCAGAATTGTTTTCTCCAGAATGAGCATACAAACAACAGAAGATTAAAAAAAAAAAAAAAAAAGGTCCCAAGATCATCAAGTGAATCAACACACCGAGAAAAAGAACTAAAAAACTTCTACCTGCTAAAATCTGCTGCTCCAAGGATAACCTTGGTCAGAAAAATCATTAGCTGAATTTGGAAAAATGCCTAATCGCTTTCTGGAGCCAAAGCATCTTGTTGCTTGCCATGAAAGGGATTCACTCGGTTCTCCATGTAAAGGAACAGGCTGGTGATTACGGCAGATCAGTGGGTCTGAGCGCAGACCAGTTCTGCTCAAAAGGCAACCTGCTAATAGGGCTTTGCTTTGCACCCGCATGTCCATGAGGTCAAGGGCAGCGTGATATGTGGAGGGCTCACCCAGCCTTCAAGCCACAGACGCACCGTTCTTTGTCACACAACTGTGATTGCCAGGCATGTGTCAGGATCACGAGGTCTGGATACTCACGTAACCTCTGTAGCTGGAGTCTAGCTCCGGTCCTGGGGGGGTCTTGCTGCGGAGGGCAGTCTCCGCAGGAAGCATCGGAAAGCGGCTGTCATCCAGGGCTTTGCCCAGCTGTCGGATCTGCGACTCTAAGGCGCTGGGATCCCCTGCAGGGTCAACCATGAGAACTGTTACAAGCTTGACATTCAAGGGGACGCTTAAGAAATTCGACAGCTAAGGCAGGAGAGAGACGGCACGTGTGCGGCTAATCATAAAGCATATTTAGTACCGGCGTGCTGGGGGGTTAGCAGACCAATGAGTGTGCTTGACCAGGAGTCCAAGCAGACTGGGTGTTGCAAAGGAAGCCTGCAGTGGGTTCTAACAGCCTGAGTGTCTGCTCCCTCTTCGGCTCATCCCCTAAGAATCTGCATGCTGTGAGCTGAAGAGGGTCTTTCTAAAAACCTCAGGAAGTGCCTTCTGCTCCCCAGTAACTAGGAGGCAGCTACTTCTCATCCTCCCTCTGCAGGCACTTATCAGACAGAAAAAAAGACACACTCTCTAACTTTCCTTTCGGCAGAATCTTCAGTGGAAGATAGTGCTGCTGAAGTCCCAGGTGGCTGTGTCATTTGCTTAAGGCAGGACCTCGAGTTACCTGAGAAATGACCAGCTCAGGATAGGTATGTGTGGAGAAACTAGCAAGGATTTGCCTTTGTTAAACACCTGAAACAAAACCAGGAAGAAAGCTAAGACTTCAGCATTTCCAGCCAGGGACACTCTTACTCACAGCCGGAACTCCTGGCTCATCCCCCTTGAGAGGTGTGATGTCTTTTTGCAAAATTAGCACACGCTCGTGCACGAGTGTGTGTGTGTGTGTGTGTGTGTATTACAGTCTTTGAACTCAACAGAAGCACGGATCATCAGAGTTAAGGTAGTACAGGGTGAGAGAAGCATAAATATTAGTAAGCTTTATTATTATTATTATTTTTGGAAAAAAGACCTTCTAAAGACACCTAGAAGAGCTCTCTTACTGGGAAGCACTTAGGCTGTCACCCTTTCAGTAATGCTACTATACTTCCTGCTCTCTTGCTTTTTTACAAAAACTTCAGTGTAAACTAACAACCTCACAATTCAATATCCTATCACCAAGTTCTATTCTCTCCTCTGGCCTCCAAATCACTGATCCTGAACCACAGTTTGTTAAGTGCAACGTTAAGCAAAACTAGATCCATTCTCCTTTCTTTAACCCTTAATTCGGGAATAGTTCTGTCCTTAAAGGAAAATCCACGTCTTCACTGTGGAACAGATTTTCATCTCAAATTATTTTATGCGGTAAGACCGATGAGACTACAGTATAATTTTCTAGCGCTGAATATCTGATTTCACCCCTGGTCTTATATGTGGCCTCCGAGATCAGGAGGATGAACAGCGGGTCACATACACACACACACAGGCTGGTGGACTGGGGACCGGCGCCCTGAGCCTGATTCCCCAGCTAGAAGTGGGTCTGCAAGCCCTTGAAGTCATGAGGTCAAGGCTGCTACAACCAAGCAGGGCACGAGGACAAACACTCAGACCAGTGTGTCCTTTCTATTTCCTGCTGTTAATGGGCATCATCCGTCTACACTCGCTGAGCCTGGTTACCGTGTAACGAGTTAAGCAGTTGTCTCATCGCACCCGCTTCCTGAAATCTTATTCTGGGTGTGGCTCGACCACACATGTTGGGTCTGTGTTTCTGAGACAGCAGTGAGGCAGGCAGGTTCTGCCTTAACATGCTTGTGGCACAAAGCTGTGAGAGGTACAGCAGATGTGCTAAGAGAGAAGGGAGTTTGTTACGGGTGAGGGAGAGAGGTTTGCTTTGGCTTTGGGTGCCTACCAGAGGTATTTCTGATGGCACTTTCTGTGAGTTTAATATAGGCCTCAGGACTTTCAGGGATCATTACATCTGCAAAAAGAGCACAGTCTAAGTTGACAGCTAGGGCTGCGAACCTTGATTCCCTGATGGCAGGAAAATAACTTTCCTGGGGGAAAAAAAGGAAGTTAGTCAATCTTAACAGATAACTCTTGACCATATGGAGGGGGTCTGAACCTGCTCACTAAGGGCTCCCTCAAATAAATCATAAAGAGTTCACAGTGATTGAGAGTGTTTTATGAGCCAGATGCTGTTCTAAGCACTCATTTACCCTCCCAGAAACCCTACAGGGTGCTTGGAAGTGCTGTTCTCACTTTATTGATGAGTAAAGGGAGATCCAGAGGAATTAAGTTACTCATCCAAGTTTCTACAGGTAGTAGCAGCCTAACTGGTATTTTAACCACGACAGGTTCTAGAGCAAGGCTGTCCAATAGAAATTATGTGAACCATGTACTTTATTTTGTCTTTTTTTTTGGCTTTTTAGGGCCACACCCTTGGCATATGGAAGTTCCCAGGCTAGAGGTCTAATTGGAACTGTTGCTGCCACCCTACGCCACAGCCACTGCAACGCCAGATCTGATCCATGTCTGCAACCTACACTGCAGCTCATGGCAACACCAGATCCTTAACCCACTGAGCGAGGCCAGGGATCAAACTACATCCTCATGCATACTAGTAGGGTTCGTTACTGCCGAGCCACAACAGGAACTCCTCTGTGATGAAAGCCAAGCTCCTTTCCATGATAAGTAAGCTGCATATTTATGACCAGGTCCTAGTTTGGCTTTCGACTTGTTCACTCCATACCTCCCTGTCTACAGCCTGATCTCTGGACAAACTGCAGGTGACCAAAAGCACTAGGGCTAATCATACAGGCGAGATGGGCATCCTCTTCTTTCTCCCTCTGAACATAGCTGTGTCCTCCTGGCCAACTCCTAGTCAGCCTTCAAGTCTCAGCTTAAGCCTCTTGCCTAAAGCTTCTCAAAGCCCTGGGTTAGTCACCCCTTGGCTGTGCCCCTACCCACCGTGCGTACACTGCTATCCTAGCGCCAAACACTTCACAAAGCCCTTTCTTATTGGTCTGTGCACCAAACTAGAGTGTAAGCTCTTTGAGAAGAAAAGGAACTGTGTGTTTCCAGTACTTATAAATTGCTTGTCCAGTGCTAAGAACGTAAGGATATGTGTGATAAATCAGTGGCCGTGCCAATTTTGTATTTGCGAATCACATTAATAACCAATTATTCTATTATGTACAATTTCCCTAACGGGAGAAGGAAGATGATTCTGCTTAGCATATGGATTTCCAGTACAGGATCCATTCTTTTTTTTTTTTCTTTTTATGGCTGCATCTGCGGCATATGGAAATTCCTGCGCTAGGGGTTGAATCAGAGCCGCAGGCCCACGCTATAGCCACAGCAATACTGGATCTGGGCTGCACCTGCGACCTATGCTGCAGCTTGCAGCAATGCTGGATCCTTAGCCCACTGAGCCACAATAGGAACTCCAGTACCCCTTCTTTTTTATTTTCTTTCAAGCCAGCATATAGGAGGGGCTCTTCCCTACCTGAGAGGCCAACGGCTCCCCTGAGGTAGAAATCTTTCTCCTCCTGGCCCTCTTCGTCCTCAGAGGGCAGCGTTCTGGACACAGCAGACTCCAGGTCACGGCTGAGGTCATAGTCATGGTCCCACTCCAGAGGGATGGAGTCCACACTGGCCGGGGTGTCTCTCCCGGACCTCTCGCTCCGGAGGGGCTGGGCGAGTGAGAGGGAGGGGTTGGAAGAAGGTGGCGGGGAGAGCACGCTGTCCGCGGGGGTGTCTCGCCAGTGGAGGTCGGACAGAGCCTCAGCCTCAGCCAGCTCCAGCTCCTGGTCAGAGAGGTCGTGCTCATCGTCTGGGAGCTGGAAATGCAGTCAGGCCAGCCCCGTTATCACAGCGGTCAGCTGACCCCCCTACCGCGCTGTGTTCTGCCTCCCGCCAAGTCTCAGCACCTTATCCTACCACGGTGGGGGTAACTTTAAACTTCTATCATCAAATAAGTATCTTCTGATCAATTTTTTAAAATGTCTTATACATTAATCTAGTAAATTCTCAACTTTTAGCACTGGTAAAATGGAAACAGACCTACTGCAAAGAATTGATAGAAGATGCAATAAAATAATGTAAATAAAGGCAAGCCTGCAACACAATACGTACAGAACGGCACAATTTAGGAACAAAAGGGAATTACTGAAAAAAAAAAAAAATCAGAGCCACAGCAACGAGGGATCCAAGCCACGTCTGCAACCTACACCACAGCTCACAGCCACGCCAGATCCTTAACCCACTGAGCAAGGCCAGGGATTGAACCCACAACCTCATGGTTCCTAGTCAGATTCGTTAACCACTGCGCCACGACAGGAACTCCAGGCCCAACCTTTCTACGAGGAAGGTACTGTTATTTACGAACGAGGAAACTCAGGCACGCTTGCCAAGCTTACGTAGCCAACACGCGTCAGAGCTGGGGCTGGAACTCAGGCTCTCTGACCCAGAGTCTGGGCTCTTACCCACGAAGCGATGCTCCCTAAGCCCACATTATTAATTCTCCGTAGACTTAATGCCAATGAAAAAACACCATCACATACGGGCAGGCGAATCAGTTTCTTATGGTATCTTTCCACGCGCCCGAAGACCTCCTGGCAGTAACGCCGGAGTTCATCCAGCTCCTCTTCAATGACCGCCGCGTCCAGGGGTTCGCTCTTTTCTATCAGCTGCTCTCCTTGGGCAATTATCTGCTCGATCTTACTGTGGTTCAGGGAAATTTCCTGCTGGAAGGCCTAGGGAGCACAAATCTCGTGTAATTTTTTTATTGCTCACATGGACATGAAGTAATTCTCAGATACATATTTAGAGAAACCATGTAGAGGATATTAAATTTACCATATACACAACGACAGGCCAAGAGGCTATTACTTTCTGAAGTAAAGCATAAAAATTTGAAATCAGAACAGGAGTCAGAAATGGAATTCTGAGACTCCCATGACCAGAAAGGCGCCATTGGCTAATAAAATTTACCGCCAAGGACAGTGTGGGTAAGAGAATCATAGGAAAAAAACATTTAAACCCATCATAAAGTTGATAGCAACAGTTATCCTTGATGAAAAGCAAAGGAAAAGCAATACAGCGCCCCTGAAATAAATTTAGCATTTTAAAGAATTATATTGAATATTGTATTTTACTTAGTTTTATTTCTTCTGGCTGTGCTCACAGCATGTGAAAATTCCTGGGCCAAGGGATCGAACCTGAGCTACAGCAGTGACAATGCTGAATCTGTTAACTGCTAGGCCACCAAGGAATTCCAATATTAAATATCTGAATTTTAATTTTCCTGATACGTCAAACACGGTTAAGAAAAAACATCCAAATGACAATGTCATGAATTCTTCTTAGGTGATTTTTTTCATTGTTTCAGGACATAAGCAGGAAAGATTAGGAAAAACAGATAATTCTGGAGGATTATTTAGACTCATTCTATGCGACTCAAACAGTTAAGCTACAGGGGACAAGTTTCAGGGGATACATTTTAATTCAATATAAGAATAAGCTCTGGAAGGGTTGAAATTGGCCAACAACAAAACAACTGCCAAAGGAGAGGGAGGGTGCAAATAAATTCGGTGACCTTGCCAGAGTCCAAAAAGAAAAGATTCAACTACCACTTGGTAGAAATTTCTGGCCGATGGATTTAGTATTGATTTGCCCGTGAAACAACTTGGGAGAGTTGGGGTGAAGGAGAGAGAGGTTGGGTAACATCAGGGCTATTTTATGATATTTTTATCTTGAGAATCTATGATTAAAGGTAATTTCCTTGCTTAATTATAACAACCTCGGGTTATGGGCATCACGACTATTCTTAAAAAAAAAAAATCTAACTATATCGGAAGGAACATCCACAAACTGCCTTGCATATCATTCAAGTTGTTAAGTACTTTTCCTTTTAGGGAGTCCTTATACCTAATATATACCCATCTTATTTAAAATGTTTAACGAGCCGCTGTGTTTGAACTCTACAGTGAAATATTTTAAATATGCTTAAAAATTAACTTGGTATCTAAGAATGCACAATGTAAGAAATGACATCCCAACGTGAGACGGTTGAACTGCTCTGGATCATGGGGTCAGAAAAACTATTCAAAGACGCTAGAAATGAATCATAAAAAAACAAAAACAGCAACCAAAAAACCCCAAACCAACAAAGTTAGCAATCGAGTTAATAATGAAAAGTATATATGTTAATGGGAGCTGTATCTTTCGTTAATGTTCTTTAGTTCATTTTTAATGTCTTTCTTATTTTCTGAATTTGTTTTCAATCAAGAAGAACTAATTTTTTTAAAAAAGAATGGCTCTTTAATATATTTTTCACAAAAAGATCTACAAATCCTTTCCTCTCTAGACTTTCATCGCATTAATAGCTTGAAAAAAAGCCCTAATCTATTACCTTGAGCTGCTTTATCTTAGCTTGAACATCGCACTCGGAAAAATGCTCAATATTAGTGAGCTGCAGATCCATCTCTGTCAGCCACACCAGGATGCTGTCCCGGGCAGTCTCAAACTCCTCCCGCTGGCCAATGAAATGCTGGATATGGAAAGAAAATAATGCAAGTGAAAAAGCCACAAACACATACTGAGATGGCCCTGCTGATTCCAATGCTCTCCTGAAAAGTCATTTTCTCGAGGAGCAACGAGAACCCTGCAAATTTCTCCCATGTGAATTAAAGCTGGATACCCTTCCTCCCACCCTGTGTTACAAAGCCACGAGATTCTGTCCTAATGCTGGGCTCAGATGGCCCCCTTCTGTCCTCTGGGCTTCTATGCTACAGAGGAGGACAAGTGCAGACCTTCAGTCTGCGCAAGATGGAGGTGACGCGCTTCTGCAGGTCGTCCCATCTCTGGTTGCCTTCGTGAACCATCTGTTTCAGGCAGCAGGCGGAGTCAGTGCGGTTCTCTCTGGCCAGGCGACGGTACTGCTTGTTGATCAGTTCCAGCTGGGTCAAGGTCTCGTGGACCTGCCTCTGGAAAGCCTAAGACCACAGAGAAGCACATTGGACAGGGAGATCAGAGACAGGCTCCTAGCAAGGGTGTCTGGGCTTCACATCGTGACAGCAGGTGGAATGGGGAAGCCAACTCTTTCCCCCACATGGGAAAGGATAATTTCTTTCTTTGTCTTTTTTTTGTTCTTTTTTTTTTTTCCCCTCGGCTTTTTAGGGCTGCAGGTGCCGCATATGGAAGTTCCCAGGGTAGGGGGTCAAACCAGAGCTGCAGCTGCTGGCCTACGCCACAGCCACAGCAACTCAGGATCAGAGCCACGTCTGTGACCTATGCTGCAGCTCACGGCAATGCTGGATCCTTAACCCACCGAGCGAAGCTAAGGATTAAACCCCCATCCTCATGGTTACTAACCAGGTTCGTTTCCACTGAGCCACGATGGGAACTCCGGGAAAGGACAATTTCTAACCAGTGTATAGTTCTTTTGTTAAAGAAAAATAATGTAATTGAAGTGGCTTAAGAAAAGGGTGTTGATCAAACAAAGACATAAAAGAAAATGGTAAACAGTAATAAATATATGTATATGTACAAATACATATACAATATACTTATGTAATACATACACATACAGAACATACACATATACGTATATAAGATATGCATATACCTACATAATATATACATATAGAACAGACACATGTACCTATGTAATACAGCTTTTAAAATAACTAACAGCCTTAAAATTTTTCCCGTAAAATAAACTGCTTACAAAAATATTTCTGTGGGCTGAAATGTGAGTTTAAAATGTTCAAAATTTTTGATGCCAATGCTGAGAAAAGATACCTATCATAGAACTAATTTGTAAAATACGTAAGTTCCTAAAAATTCCAGAAATCACCTCAATTCTGGTGTCTATTAAAAAAAAATAAAACTACCTTTTGCAGAAGGGCCTCTAAATGCAAGCTATTATTAACATTTTAGGAAAGCAGCTGAGTAAAAAAGAAGTAACCTTACATTGAAAAAAGTTTGGAACAAAAAAGTTTGCTCCCATGAATGATTCAGTTTTTATAAAACGTTTTAGAGCTGATGTAACACCTTACATAGTAGTGTCTGTATACTTTTGAGGTTAGAGTTTCTGCAGGTAAGATACACTTTCTTCTTTCTCTCTGCCATATAGCATAGCCTTTGCATAAGAATCATTAGGTCAAAATAAAATGAAGCTTTTTGGTTTCAAAGGCACATGTATGATTTATGACTGATTTTTGTCCTGGCATTAGACAGAAAACACTATAATTAATTGGACTGAACGCATCTAAATCCCAGCGTTTCGCTTCCTTTGGATCATCACACTGTTGATGCTACGGCACTTTAGCCTCTGAGATGGTTTTCCTACTGAGAGTTGCTTTAAGAGCCTTCATCTGAGTAAATCCAACCTTTTGTTCTATAAAACTTTACGTTATTTCCCCAGAAAAGGAAGTGGTAAGGGAAGATCAACTTCTGACATTACCGAGGTCAGAGAATATGTTTTCTCACTGGAGTGATGGCGGGGACCGGGGGCGGGGGGGGGTACCCTGACACACCCAGATCTGTCCCCAATATTTGCGCAACTGAACAGGCAAAGACTGTCCTCTCACGATTCGTTTCTGTCTCTTGAGAAAGTTAACTACGAAGGTAAATAATAAAATCATTCATACTAAGTAGCTATATAACTATATAGCCATTAGAGGCTGAACTATATGGCTCACTTTTGAGCCTAAAATAGCAACAAAAAGGATGTTATGTAATCTGCTTTGTAGTGTAAGCCAATTATAGAAAGGTTTAACCTTTATGAAGCTGAGTGTAATAAGATGAAGTACGAGAATATTTCCACTAGCATTGGTTCATACCAGACTGACCTGAAATCTACAGCAGACTTTATTGTGGCTTTTTACTAGAAGTTTTCTAAGGGAAAACTTTTTATTTTATTTATTTATTTATTTATTTATTTATTTATTTATTTATTTACTGATTGTCTTTTTGCCATTTCTTGGGCTGCTCCCTCGGCATATGGAGTTTCCCAGGCTAGGGGTCAAATCGGAGCTGTAGTGCCAGCCTACGCCAGAGCCATAGCAACGCGGGATCCGAGCCGCGTCTGCAACCCACACCACAGCTCATGGCAACGCCAGATCATTAACCCACTGAGCAAGGCCAGGGATCGAACCCTCAACTTCATGGTTCCTAGTCGGATTCGTTAACCACTGCGCCATGACGGGAACTCCGGAAAACTTTTTAGATTAGATTTTTTTTCCTGGAATTTTGTGGTATAGTTAGAACAAATCTATATTTCAGACATCAGAGTAACTCTTAATCAGTTCACACAGTATATGAACACTTTTATAGATTCCTGTAGCTGCCCCTCTATGACTTTCGGATTTTTTTTTTTTTTTTTGCCTTTTTGTCCTTTTTTAGGGCCACACCCTGGGCATATGGAGGTTCCCAGGCTTGGGGTCTAATCGGAGCAGTAGCCACAGGCCTATGCCAGAGCCACAGCAACACCAGATCCAAGCTGTGTCTGTGACCTACACCACAGCTCATGGCAACGTTGGATCCTTAACCCGCTGAGCGAGGCCAGGGATCAAACCCGAAACCTCATGGTTCCTAGTGGGATTCATTTCTCCTGCATCACAATGGGAACTCCTGACTCTTAGATTTTAAACCCTACAAGAACAAAACCCAAACTTCATATTTACTGTAATAGGTCCCAATAAATGCCTGGTTGGTTGCTGTTGCAAGGTAAAAATGAATGCAGCTGATTGGATTTTTTAGTCTTATTTTGTCCCTGTCTTTCTTTTTTTTAAGGCCACACCCGCAGCATATGGAAGTTCCCAGGCTAGGGTTTGAACTGGAACTGTAGCTTCTGGCCTACACCACATCCACAACAATGCCAGATCTAAGCCAAGTATTTGATCTACACTGCAGCTCATGGAAACTCTGGATCTTTAACCCACTGAGAGAGGCCAGGGATCAAACTTCTCGTCAAGTTCATTACCACCGAGCCACAACAGGAACTCCTAGCCTTATTTTAAAATATCTTGGGGAGCTTGGGGCAGACCTAGCCACCAAAAATTATTTTTATACGACACATGCATCAGAACTGTTTGCTACTAATATATTTGCGAACACAACTATCAGCGGGAATTGATGGGAAAAGAAACTTCAGATTAAAAAATGGTCAACTTCAGGCTACATCAGGGTCTCCATGAAATAAGAGATAGCTGAGAAATTAGGATTTCCTCCTATCACAGCGATAGAGCAGACTCAAGATCACGGAAACAGGCAAGGAACTGGAATCAGTTACTGAATTAGTCCTTCCTTTATGAAATGACTATCCTGCTGCTATTTTTGTTTCTGTAAAATTGAAAAAATCTTGGTGACTCAAGAATGGCCCTGCTCTTCATTTGTAATTAGGGATGGTTTATGATTTAAAATATGTGATCAATTCTGGATCCAATTCTCCTTTATCAATGATTTACATATATGTGCACTTATACATCTGAGACATGTTCTATTCTAGCATATATGTATATAGTCTAGTACTCCAGCTAGGATAAAAGACATCAAGAAAATATATTGGAAGATAGATGTTATAGAGTGGGAAGCTGTCATATATGAATCTTAGAAGGCTGATCTTCCTTTTTGTCTTTTTAGGGCCACACCTGCACCATATGGAGGTTCCCAGGCTAAGGGTAGAATTGGAGCTACAGGTGCCAGCCTACACCACAGCCACAGCAACGTGGAATCCGAGCCACGTCCAAGACCTACACCACAGCTCATGGCGACACCGGATTCTTAACCCACTGAGCGAGGGGGATCGAGTCCACATCCTCATGAATCCTAGTTGGCACGTTAACTGCTGAGCCACAAAGGGAACTCCCAGAAGTTTGATTTTAAAGACTTATGAAATCCAAAGAATGCCAAGGTCTTTTGGGGGGAAATCAGGATTCTTGTTTCCTAACAGAATTTCTCTTCATCACCACTTTATTTGTTTGTTTGTTTGTTTGTTTTTGGCCACGCTTGAGGCAGGTAGAAGTTCCTGGGACAGGGCTTTCACCCGAGCCACAGCAGAGACCCAAGCTGCTGCAGTGACAACACCAGGTCCTTAATCCACTGTGCCACAAGAGAACGCCTATTTGTTTTTTTTGGGTTTTTTGTTCTTGTTTTTTTTGTCTTTTTGTCTTTTTTCTTTTCTAGGGCCGCACTTGTGGCATATGGAGGTTCCCAGGCTAGGGGTCTAATCGGAGCTACAGCCGCCAGCCTACACCACAGCCACAGCAACCCGGGACCCGGGCCATGTCTGTGACCTACACCACTGCTCACGGCAACGCCAGATCCTTAACCCACTGAGCGAGGCCAGGGATCGAACCCTCAACCTCACGGTTCCTAGTCGGATTCGTTAACCACTGAGCCACGATGGGAACTCTTGTATTTGTAAGTCTTGATAACCTTAAAGTAAAAAACTCCTTTCTTCTTTGCCTACTTACTTAGTAATAACAAAGATGACCAGAAAGCCATCATCTGGCTGTTTGAACAAACAATATGTGGGTGAATAGCTAGGTTAGGTCTTGGGACACCAACGACCCATTAGCCGGCTACTCTCCTAGCAAAATACAGATGAAGTATTTGGAATTAGAAGTCACCTCAAATTTCTTTAGTTCTTCCTTGGCAACTGTATAGAGCACTCCGGAGGAGCTGGGGAAGGCAGCTATCCTTTCTGAAACCTTGAGCCAATCTTCAAAATGAGAATAGTCATCCAGAAACTTCTGCCACAATCGCCACGTCTCTTCAATTCTGAGACAGAAATGAAAGAACAGAATTTGACTGTTTGAGAAGGTTTATGCTCCACAGCCCTGTCTGATGCCTGCAACAGGATTAAGAGTGCCCAAGCAAGCAACTGGAGTGCCAAACAATAACCGTGCCTTGAGCCAAATGTGCCCAGACTGAAAAAGAAACAACTGTTTGAGCTAAAATGAAACAGCTGTGAGAGTGTGTGTGTGTGTGTGTGTGTGTGTGTGTTTAAACACACATCCGGCAGCTCTGGATTTGGAATTAGTCAAACCGAGTATTACAAGCCCATGGTGTGAGTTGCTCTGGGGAGGTGCAAGGAAGTTCAAAAGTGCAACACCTTGCTTGCAGTGCACACTCATTGCAAGGTCCCACTGAACTAAAAACTACGGTTTGAAAATCCATTTAAGCCCAACATCAAAGGCACCCTTATCAAAATCAACCTGTGACAGCCGGACAAATATTAACCTCTGAATTCCCAGGAAAGTACAAAAATTATGTGCTTTAAATCATGGTGGTAATTTTCTCACACATCATTAGTTTTTACCACTTTGAATTTCAAAGGGCCTAAAGATAAGTCCTTTGTCTTATTATTTTGTTTTTAATATAAGAATGTTACTTCTCCACACCACCAATGCTGAAACATTATACTTGTTCAGCAATGGCATTATTTTCATATTTCTGAATTATATTTAGACCATTAGGTCAAGTGTAACTTGGCCTGTTATATTTACGTATTACCTTTATACCTACGTATTTTCCCAACTAATTGTAGATGATGGCAAGTCTGGGAAACCAAGGCTATTTTTGGACATTGCAACCAAAAGGCAATAGTGAACAATGGACACTCTGGGCAAGTTTTTTTTTTTTTTTTTTTTTTTTTTTTTTGGTCCTTCCCCTTTCCCAACTGCTAGTATGTCCCAGCTTACTTGAGCCTTCTTTCCATGGACATGGCACAGATATTTCTCCATCGCCGGTCCAGGTTTCTTGTGGCCTGCTGGATGGAGTCACATTCGGCGTCCGTGGCACAGGCGTCACAGTCGTGCAGGAGAACCTCACACAAGTTAAGGACGGAGGCTACGCCTGTGCTGTGTTTCTCAATGTCTCTCTGGAGCTCCTAAGGGGAAGGAGATGGGCTTTATTAAAATCCTTGTGCACACATGGGAGAACCAGCGTCCACTGACTCCACAATGATTAGGCAAAACCTTGACACATGTTTCATTTCCTCGAATGCATGGGGTTTCTTCACCTTCCTTTATGAAATATGGCAAGCCCAAAAGTACGAGAAGATGAGTGTAGAAATATTTCGGCTATAGGAGAAAGGTCAAGGAGACTACGTCAACTATGTTGAGTATAACTAGCTTCTTGAGGGATGGAAAAATGAATCTTGCCCCAGACACTTCTTCACAGATCTGTCACTTCCATTCCAATCCACAGATCAATCAATCCGAGGAATCCATGATCTTCTGCTAAGAGCTGCCACTCAAAAACCGGAGTTTCTCTGCTTTGACCCCTAGCCTGGGAACCTCCATGTGCCATGGCTGTGGCCCTAAAAAGACGAACAAGAAAAGACAGAAAAGAAAAACTGGGGTTTGATCTCCAAGGATCTGCAAGCTGTTTTAAATAGTTAATTTCATCATCATTAAAGGGAATCATGTTAAGGGACCTAGGTCTTCTATCATGTATGACATTATCAGCAGCAGCTTCCTCAGCGAGCAATTTTAAACACAGGACAGAAAGAGAAAGACTATGGTGATAAACAGGACATTAATACATATATATATACACATACATATACATATATGCAATTTATTCACTTTGCTGTGTACCTGAAACTTAAATGCCATTGTAAGTCAATTATACTCCAATAAATTTAAAAAAAAAATAACTAAAACTGAAATGGAATCTCAAGGAAAACAAAAACAAAACAAACAAAAAACCCACAAGGCATTGAAATTTCCCAGAGTTCTTCTATATGAGACGCATAGAAAGTAAATGCAAAATATACATTACTTTTTCTATGAGCTTTTAACTCAATTTGCTGAAAGCATTCCATCATTAAAGAGGAGGCTGATGGTGCTATGTTTGGTTTGCCCCATTCTCCAAGACCCTCGATGTGCTTTGCTTTTCTTTGATATAGTTCTTGAAAGTTACCTAGCTTTTCTCTTGGTAATTCCTCAATTTACTTAGACAGCTGGGATTTATTTATTCTTGTATGTATATTCTTCTTCCTATTTTCCTCCTTAACATCCTATTCCAATTTCTTCTATACAAATATCAGCTTATTGTTGAATGGAATATCAGTGCCTTTGATTAATTTTGGAGATTTTTACAAACTAGACATAAGGAAATAAATTCAGGGTTCCCATGGTTGCTCAGTGGTAACAAACCCAACTAGTATCCATAAGAATGTGGGTTCAATCTCTGGCGTTGCCTTGAGCTGTGGTGTAAGAGCCTGGGAACCTCCACATGTGGTGGGTGAGGCCCTAAAAAAAAAAAAAATTATGTTTCTTCTGTGATGGATGTAGAGCTATCTTTTCAAAATAATGATTTCATTTCCTTCAGATACATATCCAAAAGAGGAACTGCTAGATCATATGGTAGTTCTATTTTTAATTTTTTAGTAGTTCCATTTTCTAATTTTAATTTTTTGAGGAAACTTTGTATTATTTTCCATCTTGGTGGCACCAATTTACATTCTCACCAACAGTGCACAAATGTTCCATTTTTTCCACATCCTTGCCAGTACTTCTTATCCCTTGTTTTTTAATAACAACCAATCTAACAGGTGTGAGGTAATATCTCATTGTGGTTTTGAGTTGCATTTCCATGATGATTAGTGATGTTGACCATCTTTTCATGTACCTGTTGGCAATTTGAGTATCTTCTTTGGAAAAAAAAAATGTCTATTCAGGTCCTTTGCCCATTTTTTAAATGGAATACTTTGTTTTTTTGCTATCGAGTTATAGGACCTCCTTGCATATTTTAGATATTAACCCCTTATTAGATAATTGGTTTGCAAATATTTTCTCCCATTCTTAGGTTGCCTTTGCATTTGGTTGATCATTAATTTTGTTGTGCAAAAGCTTCAGAGTTTGATTTAGTTCCACCTGTTTCTTTTTGGTTTTGTTGGTCATGCTCTCACAAATCATTGCCAAGACCAACGTCAAAGAGCCTTTTCTCTATGTTTTCCTCCAGGTTTAAAGTCTTATATTTAAGTCTTGGAGTTCCCATTGTGGCTCAGCAGATTAAGAACCCAACACAAACTCTGTGAGGATGCAGGTTTGACCCCTGGCCTTGCTCAGTGAGTTAAGGATCTGTCATTGCCTCAAGCTGTGGCATCTAAGTCACAAATATATCTCGAAACTGGTGTTGCTGTGGCTGTGGTGTAGGCCTACAGCTACAGCTCTGATTCAACCCCTGGCCTGGGAACTTCCAAATGCTGCAGGTGAGGCTATAAAAAGAAAAAAAAGTCTTTAATCCACTTGGTTATTTTTCTAAGCCATGTAAGATAGAAGTCCAGCTTAACTCTTTTGCATGTGAATATCCAATTTTCCCAACATAATTTTTTGAATAAATGATCTCTTTCCCACTGAGTATTCTTATTAGTCAAATAGTCATTGACCATACATGTGTGGGTTTGTATCTGGACTCTATTCCATTCCATTGGCCTACATATCTGCTTTTATGCCAGCACCATACTGTTTTGATTACTATAGCTTTGAATACATTTTGAAATCAGAAAGTGTGATGCCTCCAGATTTGTTCTTTCCCCAGAACTGCTTTGGCTCTTAGAGGTCTTTTTTGGTTCCATATGACTTTTAGGAATTTTTGTTTATTTCTTTAAAATGTGTCATTGGACCCTTGACAGAGATTGCATTGAATCTACAGATGGCTTTGGTTGTATGCATATTTTAGCAATATTAATTCTTCCAATCTGGTGTCTTTCCATTTACTGGTGTTTTCTTCAGTGCCTTTCATCAATGTCTGATAGTGTTGGTGTACAGATTTTTCATTTCCATGGTTAAATTTATTCCTAAGTATTTTATTATTTTTGACGCTATTGTAAATAGGACTGTTTCCCTTGTTTATTTTCCAGATAATTCACTGTTAGTGTACAGTAACACAATTATTTTTGTATGTTGAATTTGTATCATACAAGTTTCCTGAATTTTTTATTATTTATAACAGTCTCTTGATGGAGCCTTTAGTATTTTTCTATATATAAGACCATGTCATCTGTAAACAGAGACTATTTTACATCTTCCTTTCTGATTTGGAGCCCTTTTATTTCTTTTTCTTACCTGATTTCTCTGGCAAGGACTTCTAATGCTATGTTGATTTGAACTGGTGAGAGTAGATACCCTTGTCTTGTGATCTTAGAGGAAAATCTTTCAAATTTTTACCACTGAGTATGATGTCAGCTGTGGGCTTGTCATATATACCTCTTATCATGTTGATGTCCAATTCTTCTGTACCAGTTTCTTGAGTTATTTTCATTTGAATTATTATTTGAATTTTTTTGCATCTATTGTGATGATCCTGTGATTTTTATCTTTCATTCTGGTAATGTGATGTATTACATTTACTGATTTGCATATGTTGAATCATTCTTGCACTCCAGGGACGAATCCAACTTAATCACAGTGTATAATCCTTTTAATGTGGTGCCGAGTTTGGTTTGCTAAGGCTTTGTTGAGAATTTCTTTTGCATCTATATTCTTCAGGGCTATTGGCTGATAGTTTTCATAGGGTGCCCTAATCTGGGTTTGGTATCAGGGTAATGCTAGCCTCATAAAATGAGTCAGAGAATATTCCTTTCCCTTCAATTTTTTAGAAGAATGAGATGAACTAGCTGTAAATGTTTGGTAGAGTTCACTTGTGAAACCATCTGGTCCTGGACATTTTTTTGTTGGCAGGTCTTCGATTATTGATTTAGCCTCCTTATTCATTATTGCTCTGTTCAGATTTTCTATTTCTTCACAATTCAGTCTTGGTAGGTTGTTTGCTTCTAGGAATTATCCATTTCTCCTAGATTATCCTATTTGCGGCCTTATCATTGTTCATAGTAATCTCTAATAATACTTGGTATTTTTTGTAATGTCCTCATTTTCATTTAATATTTTTATGTATTTGGGTCCTCTCTTTTTTCTTAGTTACTCTATCTAAAAGTTTTGCCAATTTTGTTTAAAGTTTTTTTTTTTTTTTTTTTTTTTTGGCCTCACTTGCGGCATGTGGAAGTTCTCAGGCCAGGGAGCAAACCTGAGCCACAGGAGTGACAATGCCAAATCCTTAACAGCTAGGCCCCCAGGGAACTCCCAGATATTTCTTTCATTTCTCTTTTAGTTTCTTCTTTAATATACTGGCTGTTTAGGAGTGTGTTGTTTACTTTCATGTACTTGTCAATTTTTCAGCTTCCTTATTTATTAATTTCTAGTCTAATATCATTGTGGTTGGAAAATATACTTGGTATAATTCTATTTTCTTGAGACTTGTTTTGTGGTCTAACATACAGTCTGTCCTGGAAAATGTTCTATGCTCTGACATTGGTGTGAGGTGGGGGTAAGCTGCTAGCTAGGCCCTACAATCACCTCTGGTTGGGTGAGGTCACCTGGCACGGAAGTGCCACTGGTTGGACCCTGTGATGGGCAGAGCTACAGGCTGGGCTCTGTAATTATTTTTGGTGGGGCCTCAAGCCGTACTCTCAGATCAGATGGTGCTACTGACTGGTTCTGTGCTCAAGTGGGGTCTCAGGCTGTGCTGTGTGATCATGCAGGGCTGCAGGCTATGCCCTAGAGTTGGGCAGGGCCACAGTCTAGGTTACCATCAAGTAGGTCACTGGCTGTGCTCTTGTGCTGGGCAAGATTGCTGACCAGGATCTCCAGTTAGGCAAGCTCTCCAGCTGAATCCCACAGTGAGTAGACCTAGAGATTGCGCTCCATGGTTGAGCAGCCTTGTTGTCTAGGCTTTCTTGTTGGGTGGGTCTATAGGCTATCCTTGGTGACTAGATAAGGTCAGACAAGGTTAAAGGCTATGTTCAGCAATCACACAAGACCCTGGGTTGAACTCTACTGCTGAATAGGGTTGTAGGTTGAGCTCTGAAGCTGCCCAGATCACAGTTCAGGCTCTCTGGTTATGCAAGGCCAGAGGCCATGCTCAACAGTTGGTAGGGCTGCTAGATTGGCTCCCTGCCCAGGCAAGACTGTTGGATGGGCTCCCTGGCTGCCTAGGTTCCCTGGCTGGGCTTCTTGGTGGGGTGGGATGGAGACCATACTCAGCTGTTGGGCAGGGCTGGGAATTTGCTTCCCTGCCCAGGCCGGTTGGTAGAAGGAGCCCAAGGCCAGTATGGCCAGTTGTCTGGGGACTCAAATCAAGCAGAACTGCCAACTGAGTTTCCAGGCCAGACAGGGCCACTGGCTGGGCTCTATTGGTGAGCAGATGCTGCCTGGGATCTCTTCTTGGGCACAGTTGCAAGATAGAATGCAGTCCTGAGAGATCTGGGTATAGGTGCTGTTAAGCCCCCACACCCCTTCTCAATCTATCATATCCACAGATTTCTTGAGTGATCCTCTTGAAGTGAGACCTAAGTGGGCTTCCTGGGAAGGTTCATGAAATGCTGGGGAAGCTGGATGTCCACTGTGACCTCTCTTTTCCCACTGGAGAAACCACAGGCCCAGGGACCTCTTAGAGCAATGCTGCGCCAGCCTGCAGAGAGTGATGTGCCCAGAGTGCAGCCACTCTTCTTCCCTTCTGATACCCTTCTTCTCAGTCTCTGAGGTCCAGGGCGGGTGCTGCAGCCTCACTCTGGGGTCTGGGATTTTCACAGTCGTGTCTCATCTAAGGAGAGCTGGCTGTTTACCTTCTTGTGAGGGGGACAGAAGTCAGATGGCTTATGCCACCATCTTGATGATGTCACTCCCACATACTTTTGCATCTGTCTCAGAGCAGAGACTCATGGGGGAACCACTGTGGAAACTGGTGCTGGTGTACGAAACCCAGAACTCTGATGGCTTGCTGGAGATTAAGTGTGGACAACCCTGACAGACCCAGTCATAGGGCCCCCGCCCCCAATTTCATGAGCTTTACCTCCAGGACCTTGACTAGGTTCCCACAGTAAACACTGGAGAAAAGTCTCCTTGTGCTTCTGCTCAAAAGTTTTTGTTAAAAATCAAGACATAAAATAGGCCTGAGGGGTTTTACAATTATACAAGTACCCTAATCCAGATGGCAATTTTTGTCTCCACTTTAATTTCCACAAGTAATGGTCTAGAATTTTCACAAAGTGTCTCCAAATTTATGCTTTTTCTTTTATAACAGGGAGAAATTTGATAAAACGTTCTCTGAACGTTCTCAAGTCTACATATATTTCTCTCAATTAAATCTATAAGAAGCCAGTGCATTGGCAAGAGAAATACACACTTCTTGCAACGGGAACTCCTACCTCTATATTTCTAAGTAACATGTTTTTATATGTGACTATTTCTTGATTTTTAAATGTTAGACATTATTGGTGCTTCCCTAGTAGAGAAGAAATACATTTCTACACGACATGACTCATGGGGCTCCAATGACTGTTTTAGCATATCTTACAGCTACAGCAATAATCATTTCTTTGCATGATTATGTTTTATTTTTACTATTTTTTCACATTGTATAACAGAATATGCTGTATTTTTTTTCTTATATAACATTTCTTTCTCTTTAATCAAAGTTCTCCATCTTTCCCCACCACTCCCTCCCCTTTTTTCTCTTTAAAATTTGTACGGCTAACTTCTACTCTTTCTCTTATGGTGCCAATAAAACTCCTTCCAGGATGGTTCAGCTCATCAGGTAATCTAATTCAACTGCTTTCCTCCCTGGAGATGTAAGTATAGTGCCCAGACTCCTGTCTGGACACTCTCTCTAGGCTGCAATACCACTGCCATCCGGGACTTCCCTTTACCATCATCTTGGGGAATTCCTTCTCTTCCTCCCAGGTTTCCCTCTCATTTCAGCATATGTAGCATATCTTTCATTAGCTTCCTGTGAATGTGTACATAGGAGGTAAGTGTTTTATTTATTAAATGGCAGATAAAATAATTCTAAATCATAAAATTTTTCACAGCCTTTTGAAGGCATTGTGCCATTGTCTACCAGCTTCCAGCATTGTTTTGGAGAAATCAAACTTTTCCACCTTGGAAACCTTAAAATCTTCTCTTTATTCTTCATGTTCTGAAATTTCTTAATAGCTTTGGTTTTGCATTTTCCTGGGCGCTTGTAGGGTTTGTTCTCTAGAAGTGTGTAGTTTTCGGCTTGGAAAATTTTTTCTACATTACTAATTCGATCGTTTCTTCCTTTCCATTTTCTTTATCTTTAGGGGATGGGGGTAGTTTAATGGAATAACTGAACTAGTTTTTGAAACTCCTTGCCATCAATACTAGCTGCACTGTAAATCTGGCTAGTGACACTGTGGGAAGGGATGCAGTAGAGTGGGCCTCATACCTTTCACTTAATCTATTTTTAATAGAGTGGCTTCAACATTGCTGGCATCCTGCATCTTTAAACCCAAAGTCCCTCTGGTTTCCTTGTCCAGAGAGTAAATGAAGCAGTTACCTGCCTAGCTGGGCTCAGGGGGAATCTGTCTGTCTAACCATTCCTTTTTCAGACTTTCAGGCAATCTTCCATGTAAAGCCCTACAGACTTGATATTTCTATTTCTTGAGTGAACCTTCCGGGAATGCTGCGGCATGAATTGGCTGTCTTCATCCTGCGTTCTGCTAGCCCCTTCACTCTTCCTCTATCTACTTTCTATCTTCCAGATTCTCTTGGATGTCTGTCAGCTCTATCATCTTCTCTCCTGTTCTCTTTGTGGATTTTGACCTTTAATCTTTGTACTGGCATTTATTGGGGTGCTAATAATCGGTGCAAATATAAATGCATGTAATCATTTTTCCATGTTTAAGTAGAGACTGCTTTGATTTTCTTATATTCACTAAATTGCAATATTGATCATTGGTATTTTAACTCTTAGCACGTCTAGATATCATTACATGTTCTCCAGGAGGCTTTGGGGAACTGGCAGCCAACCACAACCCCCCCAGCGTTAGTTAATCATCAGAATTTCAAACATCAGAGAGTCCATGACAAGGTTTTAATTTTACAAAAACTGAAAAATGTCCTGTTAACAAATTCTTGAAAAAGAAATGCTAATTTAAATATCAAAGTAACCCACCACCTAAATATTGTATCTTAATATCTACCCTCTTTGATTTAAACAGTTTGTAAAGCATAAAAACTGTTTCATAGGATTGCAGAAATAGGTCTGTTTGGACATTTTTTTTTTTAAAGTGAAGCAACTTGAATATATTGTGATGGAAATAATCAGAATGTGGGTGGAATTTTCGAGGACAATCTAAAAGCATGGAGAGGAGTTCCCGTTGTGGTGCAGTGGTTAACGAATCCGACTAAGAACCATGAGGTTTCAGGTTCGATCCCTGCCCTTGCTCAGTGGGTTAACGATCCGGCGTTGCCGTGAGCTGTGGTGTAGGTCGCAGACGCGGCTCGGATCCCGCGTTGCTGTGGCTCTGGCGTAGGCCGGCAGCTACAGCTCCGATTAGACCCCTAGCCTGGGAATCTCCATATGCTGCAAGAGCGGCCCAAGAAATGGCAAAAAAAAAAATAAAATAAAATAAAAAATAAAATAAAAAAATAAAAAAATAAAAGCATGGAGAAGCCATACTTCATGTTTATTATTCATATTACTGGCAGCTGGAGTCTGCGATGCTGAGTAACAATAAGCAAAATCCCTTCTGTATATATTTTTCAGGGTTGCCCTCTTTGCTTTGTTAGGTTGTATATTGTATGCCGTTTGCTGCACATACAAAGGTGAAATTATACTATGTGTTCAGCAGGTTATGCAATCCTCCTTGCAAAATGAAATTATTTTAGACTCTAACAACTTGAAGTATGCACTGAAATCTTTTTCAGAACACTATACACAAGGGGAAAAAAGGCTCCTTTCTATGTTGATGGTTGCAGGTTAGTGACCCACAAATACATAAACAAAACTGTCAGCCCTGTGTTGGATACATCATCGTAGCTCAACCAAAACTACCATCTTTGATGGCTTCTTGGAGGACCAGTGACATTAACCCTATGAGGGTAGATCTTCCCCGAAGAAAACTTTGTGGTGACCTGGAAATGTGCCCCTGACAGCTGTCTAGTCAACGCCTCCCCTTTCTCACCAATCCTGCTGAGCTTCCTTCAGATTTTCCATCTCACACTCACCTCTCTAATCTGGTCAGGAGGACAGATATTCAAGAACCTATTCACCTTCTGGCCATTGTTCTATATTTTACCTGCTGCTCATTCAGCTTTCGCTGTATTTCTTCGGAGTTGCAGGAATCGTAGACTATCGGCTTGGCCAGCTCTGACTCGATGTGGGCCAGCCACGTTCTCAGGCTGCTCATGTTCTTATCCAGCTGCTGCACAGCAACCAAGGTCTCCTTCAGCTTCTTTACCCTGTGGGCAGAGAACCAGACATGTCAACTTCAAGGGAGGCCTCGCTTACATCTCCCTCGGGGCAGCAAAGGGTCTAAAGCCAAAGTCCTCCTGGCTCAGCCGCCTACTGGCTGTGTGACTGTGGGGAGGTGTATACCCTCCCTGTGTCTCTGTTTCCTCATCTATAAAAAGAAGATGATGTAAGGGTACCCGGGAAATTTAAATGAGGCAGATAGCGGAAGGTGCCATAGTAATGATGACTTTCACAAATAATACAAAATCTATACCTCTCTGAAGAATACCTGGGAGAAGAAAATGAACATTTCCAATAGACTGTTACCAAACAGACTGCAAGATCCACAGTTCTGGTCAATGCAGCCCCACTGGGATGGATTTCAGCAAATGTGTGGTGGAAACACAGTTAAAAGAAGAAAGCACAGGGAGTTTTGGTGGTGGTGCAGTGGGTTAAGAACCTGATGGCAGAGGCATGGGTGGCTATGATGGTGTGGGTTTGATCCCTGGCCTGGCACAGTGGGTTAAAGGATTCAGTGTTGCTGCACCTGCAGCTCAGATTCAGTCCCTGGCCAGGGAACTTCCACATGCCAAGGGAAGGGGCATAAAAAAAAAAAAAAAAAAGAAAAGAAAAGAAAGCGCACTTAAGATAAACATCAGTGAGTTATTACATGCACTTTAGCAAATTGAGTTTTACTGATGCCAGATCACACTAAAGATCTTTTGGATTATAAGTAGGTTCGAGATCGACCCCTAGCCAACCTTCCATCTGCACAGCCAAATCATTTGGTGTACAGTATTCGCTACTGTGCATGTTCAAATAACAACAACAATAACAACAAACTGTTTTTCCTCTCTCTCCAGGAAGGAGTAAAAACCCATTAAAAAAGACGTCATTTATCTAACAATCATGTGTGGACACCTTATGCGTAAGATGCCAGAAAGACAAAAGAAATGACTTGATTATCTTCCTAACAAAATGTACATACAACCTGACCAGAAATCTGGACATGGAGACAATGAAATACAGCCAAGTACAGTAATAACTAAAGAAATGAGCTAGTCTCTGGCTAATAAACAAGGGGTGATTTCTGGTACAGCCCTTCTGTAACAGTCAGTTCTGCTTTTAGACTATGAGTTTTTATTTTAGACCTTTTGGTTCAGGAAATGTGGTCACCTTCAGACACTGCTCCTACAGAAATGGATGGCAGATGACCAAAGTGCTTCCATCTCCGAGGCTAAGTTGGCTCAGTTCAAGAGTATCTGCTTGGAAAAAATGTCAAGAGCAACATGACTTTTAAAGCTCTAGGGGTGTGATAGATTTCAAGGCAGGGGATCTGCAGGAGAATGTTCTCAAAGACGGACAACATGCGCTCAGAATCACTTAGGATTTCTTAACTCTATTGCTTTCGGGTAGTAAAGAAATGATTCTCAAGCTAGGACTAGTACGGACCACTTACGGCTGCTAGACTACACTGTTAACTCTCCCCAACACTCCCGACCCCACCCCTGATGACTCTGAGAGGCTCCTCTGGACAGGAGCCACCTCTCTGAAGAAAATGTCTCATAACCAGAGTATTTTGAGCATTTTTATTCAGTTTTAATTGCTTAAAACTGATGTCACCACTTCTATTACAGTTACTGTAAACCAATGTTCCTCTCTCAAATGAAAAATCTAGTCACCTAGTCCAAGACATAATCACTTTTCCTCTTTGACATACAAGTGCTTAAAAGGAGATTCATTATAATAGGTTCTGATAATAATATCTATATCTCACTAATTATAATAATAATAATACCTGGAGTTCCCTTCATGGCACATTTTTTCAAAATATGCATTTGAAAATTATATTCATTCTATTGATAAGGAATAGAAAATGTGTTGCGGTATGTCTATCATGTCTCCTAATTCCATTCAAGATAAGACTTCTCTAATTAGCTTCATAAGGAGACTCTGTACCCTGTCTCCGGGGCATTCCAAGGCGTTCGCCTTGATCGATAATTCCAAGAACTGTTATATACAACCCACTCATATTTCTCTGATACAGCAGAAAAATTCACCCAGTCACTGGGTCACAGCACCAGTTAGTGAATGACAGTTTTAGAATAGCTACTGGGTGTAAATTTTAAGGTGCATATTCTACCAATGCCCATGGCACGGGCTTGGGATTTCGTATGACTTTGGCCATCCTGCTTTAGTGTCCTAGACGGAGAGGACAGTTTATAATCAGTAAACCTACTGGAACAGGACTGCAGAATGGCTCACTGCACTGAGATGTTTGCCCTGGTTTTACCCCAGTAACAATGTCCTTGTGGGAACCTCTCTCCCTCGACCAGACCAACTTCCTGTCTCCAGATGTGGCAGGATCCAAACGCTGACCATGCTTTGGGAGGGGGTTTTACAGCAAACTCATAACATGACCTGGGTTTTGTGTGGAGCTCGAGGCTGGAAGGGTGCCTCACTCAGTGCCTGCTTCCTTCTTACCCTGTTCAAACTCCCTGGTACTGTTTACGCCCATGTTTCTCTTCCTCATGGACGTTCCTGGAAAAGCTGGAAGTGTGAATTTCCACTTTTGGTTTCCTCTTTCTGCTTCTGTCTGCCATACAAAGCTCAGTGCCTTGCACAAAGTTGGGTACTATTTAAATACCTGCTAAACATTAATAATTAGTATTCTAAGACCATTTATCTTGTTAATATATTTTAATTTATTTGCTATTAAATGCATACTTAAAATTTCCTCTAGGTCCAATATTTTCAAATGATCTATTTCAGGACTAACATTCATTCATTTTCTTGGTTCAAAATGCACTTACAAAAATGATCACAAGATCCAAGACACAAAGGGATATGGGTAAACACTGTTCCACTGGATGTTGTCTACAGTAGCGAAATAATTCACAGGATTAGCAGTCTTGTATATAACACTGTACGGTTCCAATAGTCAGAGCAGTTAATGCTCTGTGTCAAGGGCAATGTGACACGGAAAAGCTTGTTCATATCGTCCATTAGGGACAGGTTCCTCTTTCAAATGAATGTGTAAATCTTAGTGAAGTCAGTGAGGGTGAACATTTAAGTGGTTCTCCTTTCTCATTTTCTAAAAAGTATATTTGACTACAAATAAAATACACCACGGGGGAGCGGATGTGAGCTGAGAGGAAGTGGGGACCAAGCTCCCATACATCTTCTTTGTGCTTATTAAACTTGGTATTTGCTGGACAACGATCATTCTTTTTTGTGTGTGTGTGAGAAATGTCCCCCTGTCCCCCTTGCCCCCCCCATCATTTCTTTAAAGGCAGTCTTTGGATAAAGTGTCACAATAGTTTTATGTGTCTGTCATGGTAAGAAGTTGGAATAATATTCCTTTTGGTAGGATCCAGGATTATAATTCAAAATAGGTGTTTCGAGACATCACAAGTCTGGGTAAGTTTAGCAAGGCTGGTGAACTTGTACGTCCCTGCACCTTCTGGTTGTCCTTTCATGGTTCAATGTGCATCCTGTGCACTTGACCTTTCTTGAGAAGGAGTCTACTGCTAAATCCAGTTATCCAGAGTCTGAGTATTGCCACATGGATACACATACACACACACACACACACACACACACACACACACACATACACACACATGGAGATTTCTTATTATATACCTCAATACTTTCTTTTACACAAATTTAGTAGATCCATAAACCAAAACAAAACAATTCACATTCTAAACATAATAGAACCAAAAGTATCACTAACAAATCCTATTCATCAGTAGAGATTTATTTGGGGCATGCTATGGCACAAGAAAAATATTTTTTAAAAACAAAATGAGGAGTTCCTATGTGTCCCAGTGGTAACAAACCCGACTAGTATCCATGAGGATGCAGGTTCAATCCCTGGCCTTGCTCAGTGGGTTAAGGATCTGGTGTTGCCGTGAGCTGTGGTCAAGGTCGCAGATGCTGCTCGGATCTTGTGTGGCTATGACTGCGGCAGTGGCTCTGATTCAACCCCTAGCCTGGGAACTTCCGTATGTCGTAGGTATGGCCCTGCAAAGCAAAAAAAAAAAAAAATAGCCTAAAACAAAATGAAAATTCCTGCTGTAACTGAATAAAAAATCAAACTTACATTTGCATAGGGTACTAAAGTACTCTTTCAGACATAAATTTCTACATTTTGCACATACATTTTAAAACCATTATACTAGTCAGTGACCAAAAACCTACTGACACACCTAAACAGAAACAACTTTCCCTCACACACGAAACTCTCCAGCGCCCTGAGATAGAGTAGACTTTTATTAATAAAGGGAAAGCTTTCAGCTACAGAGCTGTGGCTATGGCTGAATTTCAGTTTTATCAGGAGCCGACTCTTTAAATAGCAGCTGATGGACTAACAGGATCTTCTCACTGGATCCTTTTCTGAATCTCTTTCCTGTGTCTCTGGCTCTCTACTGTAACCATACCCCTTGCATGACGTATCCAGTGCAGAGACACATGGAATATGGGAGCCATAACAAAGTCCATCAACCTTTTCCTTCAGCACCGCATGCCCGGTAGGGGGACAAGAAAACAAACCAACAAACAACGCTGAGGAGTACGGGGCCAACCAGCTCCTAAGACCCATCCTCTCCACTTAACACTGGCAAAAACAATCAGGATCAAAGCTCCAGCAGCCGGTCCTCCAACCCCACGTAACCCGAAAGCTGTGCACAATGGAGGAAACTCAAGGAAATGCCTGCCTTGTGACATCGCAGTTACAGTCTGGGAGGTCTGCATCCGCACAGCCGTCCTCGGCCATCCTTGGGGCACACGGGTCTTCCGCCACCACCATCAAGGTTCCGCTTGCAAAAGTTGGGTTTGCAGAGCAAAAGGCTAAATCCTGCGTGGGGATGAACGTTCCCCCCGTCTGTGTATGGAAGTATGAAAATGCTCACTCCAGACAAATGTTGGTAAGTCTCTCTGCCTGATAATATGACACTGAGCAGTGAGTGACAAGTGGTCATGTTTCTAAATAAAACCTACATTCATTAACATGTGGCAGGCTTGATCCCTGGAATGTAGGCCACGAGTGTAAGAAGGCAAAAGGCTCAGTGTAATCTGCAAGGAGGCGGAGGCTCCAGGTCTAAAGAAAGAAGGGTCTCAAAAATAAGGCCGGCTGCAGACACTCTGCCATTCTGCATTCTGGAAGGACCTTTGACTTTCCTTGCAGGCTGTCTGTTAAGTTGGAAAGGACACTTGACAAGCCTCATGACCCAAATGCAAACAAGCAAAACCTCCACAAGTACAGCACACTGGAGCAGCAAAAAGGAGCAACTTCTTTTTTGAAGAGTGTGATTTGCCAGCTAAGTGGTGTAAGTAGGAGTTTCAGGGGCTTGGGGGAAAGGCGGCTTGGAAAAGATATTCTGTGGGAAAGTGCTTGGTTTTCACTTTTGAACAGACTATTTAAGCATGAAAAGTAATGGAGAAATACTATTCTCCCCTTATATAAACCAGTGTCCTTTTAAAAATAATGATATAAAGTGACAAAAATAACACGCTCATTTTACGGTAATTTAAAAAAGTATCTGTTCATTGCTTGGTGAAATCCCAGACAACTTTTTTTTTTCCCTTATGTGAATTTCAAGAGTTCCTAAATTTTCTGCACTGATTCTATATTAATTTCCTAATTTAAGCTCTTAAAGAAAATAAGTTCCCAAATTATTCATCACAAGTCACTTAATAAAATATGACTAGTACTGTCTGTTTTTAAATCCTTTTTTGGATTTTTAAAATACATACACACAAATAAATTACAAATATATAAACAGATAATGAGCATTTGCTAATTTTCTTTAAAAAAGCTAATATGATGAATTATAACTAAACCAAAACAAAGCATTTGGTTCTGTTTGTATGAGTTGATTACTTTTAAAATAGCAATACATTTTCTTTATAAAAGAAAAAAATCTGTATTTTACATTTAAAAAAATTCCAGGAAACTTAGTTATAGATAAAATCATTTTTAAAATCTTGCTACTTAGAGCTTATACTATTGTGAATTCTTTATAAAACAACCATTCCACTGATGTATTATTTATAACAATCAGGAATATAAACATGCAAATTTGGTTAAAGGAATACGTATAGTTGCTCAATAGCAGGCAAATTTATTTTTTCTTGATTGTGACTAACATTTTTTAAAAACTCTGGAATCTTTAAATTTTTTTTATTGCCATTATTTCCTAAGTTTAATTCCGTTTTACTTTGTTTAGTTTTTCCCATGGGTTAATTTTTTCCCCCATGTTCATTATCCTTAGCACGGTATATTTATTCCATTGAACTAAATATATGGCAGGACTTGAAAGATACAATTATTATAGTAGCAAAAAATGGCAATAACATCATTTTCCATCAATAGGGAAAATATTGGATAAATCATGTTATACAGCATTTTATACTATACATAGTTCTTATTAGAGATGTGGCAGTTATTTTAATGAACATTTTGAAAATGAGGAATCTGGGGCTCAGAGAGGTTTATACAGTAAGCCCTAGGTCACCCAGCCAGAACAAGGTGAAGTCAATCAAGGACTCATGATTACTTTTGTGTCACTTCCAGGCTTGGTGCAACAAACCATTCCTGACTCTGGCCTGGCTTTTTGGAATGGATCACCATCAGGTAACACCAGCCACGCCACTCCAGGAATTAAGTTTTCTGTTCCTCTAGTTTGGGCAGAACTCCCATGAGACTGAAATGCCTCCTGAGGGCAGCTGCTACAACCTTGCAAAGCCTCCCCCGTGCTGCACAAGTTTCTAAACTCCCTCTGGGATGAGAGGTGACATTTATCACACACTTCACTGTGCTAAGTGATAAAATAGCAACCGCCTCATTGAATCTTCCTGATAACCTTTTATATCATGTCATTGAGGCACTAGGAAGATAGTAACTTGCCTAAAATCACAAGTGCAGGTGAAGCAGAAATACCTTGTCATTCAGGCATATGAAGCCCCAGGCTCAGGCTCTGCTATACTCTTATATGCAGGTGGGGTGCTTTTCCTCCTATGTCCCAGAATGAGACACTCAACACATACTGGAGCGACCGTTAGATGCAAAACCACGTTAAGTTCTGGGATTACTGTGGTGACCAAGTTAGATACACTTGCATTTCAGGAAAGAAACCTGGAATAATCTGTCACACGAGGTATTTATTACAGTCAAGGGAAATGCTACGGACTCTGGCAGAAAGCCTGCTGAGCAGATAAGAAGAATCTGATCTCATCTGGAGAAAAGGAAGAGCGTAAAGAAGATTTAAGGTCTGGCCTGGCCAGAGGGAGGAGAGAGAGCAGGAAGATGCAACAGAAAAAGGAAGGCCCTGACAGGAGGGGCCCCGTGTATCCTCACTTTGCAGCCTTATTTGGTTAGAAGCCATTTTCTTTTTCAGCTTCACTTCCCCCAGGAGGGGCGGTGTGTGAACTACGGCTGCCACCTGTTTGGGTAATAAAATGTTCCTGGGACCCATCGCACTTCTTCACATACTGTCTCAGGCTGCTTTTGTGATGCAAGGGCAGAGAGCTTTGTCAGGGACTGTCAGCCCACAAAGCCTAGAATGTTTACTATACGGCCCTAAGCAGAAGGCTTGCCAACGTCTGCCCTGCAGCAACATGCAGGACAAGTGCTTCATACACAGGAGGCATTCGACAGTTTAAAAAAAATTATATTTGCTTTTACTTCTATATAATGTTTAAGGGAATAATAATACAACACAGATTTTTAAAAAACTAGCCACCAAGGACCACACACTGTATGATTCTATGTGTATGAACTGTCCAGAACAGGTACTCTAAACAGGTAGGAAATGGATTAGTAGTTGCCTGGGACTGGCGGAAGGAAGGACAGAGGGGAAAAAAGGTGACTGAAGTTTTTATTTGGGGTTGATGAAAATGTTTTAAAATTGATGATGGGGATGGATGCACAGCTTTGTAAATACACTAAAAATCACTGAATTGTGTACTTTTGACAGATGAATTGTACAGTATGTGAATTATATCCCAATAAAGCTGTTATTAAAAAAAAACCCAGATAATGAACATGTGCTTTGTTTTTGGCGATGGGTTTTTAGGTTTGGTACAGGGGAGAAGAATATCCTTTTATTAGAGACACTAGTTCAATTAAAAGAGAAAAGGCATTACAACAGAGCAAACATCCTGAGTCTGATCTTCCTAGATATCAAGAGGGGAAATATTTAATAATGCAGTCTCTATTATTGGAAGCTCTGAACAACTAATGCTAAGAGGCATTTTCTATTAGTCCTACCTAGGCTGTGGAGAAATTGCTGTGTGGGTTTTTGCACAGGGTTCACTGATAAAATGAGAGTCAGCATCCTTGAAGACAGTTTTACAGAAATTACAGTTACACCAATGACTGTTTCTTTGATTTTTGGAGGTCTTTGTTTGTTTGTTTTTTTCAGCTGCCCCCATGGCATATAGAAGTTCCTGAGCCAGGGACTGAATCCGAGCTGGAGCTGTGACCTGCACCACAGATGCAGCAACACTGGATCCTTAACCCACTACCCTGGGCTGGGGATCGAACAGGCACCTCCACAGAGACAGGCCGGATCATTAACCCGCTGCACCACAGTGGAAACTCCCAATGACTCTTTCTTATGCTGACTCTTAACGAAAGCCAAAGGCTCAGAAATGCTTGTAGTTGCCCAGGCCAGCAGTGACCAGAACTTTCTGGGATGATGAAAATGGTCTGTGTCTGTGGTATCTCGTCAGGTAGCTGCTATTATCAAGTGGTTCCTGAACACTGGAAATGTGCCTCGTACAAGGGACTATAACGAAAATTAAACTCTCATTTAATGGTATACCATTTTAACGAATTTAAACCGCCACAGGGAGCTAATGACTGCTATGCTGGACTGAACAGTTCTAGAAGGCATATTAGAACATTCTCCATTACGCTCCATTATAATTATCCATTATAATGGGGCAAAAGTTTTTGTTACCCTAAAAAGCTGATAATGCTGAATGACAGTTTAAGAAAGTCAATGCAAAACACATCTACTTTGTACTTAGAATAGCCTAAGCTAGTCCACAGAGGAAACTGACGCAAAATTATGCATTCTATTTGTATATAACAGGTTAGTATCAGTGAATCTTTCCTCCCTCCCTCCCTCCCTCTCTCTCTCTTTCTTTCTCTCACTCTCTCTTTCTTTCTTTCTTCTTCTTCTCTCTCTCTCTCTTCCTTCCTTTCTTTCTTTCCTTTCTTTCTTCCCATATTTTTGTTAGCTGGGAAGCTGTTCACCTGAAAATACGATCATCCTCAAAAATAACCTTCCCATTCCCACAAGAGCACCAAAACTGAAATATCAGAAGGCATCAGTTAGGTTCTGCTTTACTAAATCAATGCTTTTTTTAAAAAAAAAAAAAAAAACACTTTGGAAAAGGGAAGAGTAGTGAGTAAGACTGACTCATAGAAAGTTAATATTTCATCTCGCAGGTCAGCGCTGAAGATGGGTGTGGGAGATGGTCAGCTAGCCCGCGCACTAGCCAAGCGCTGAAAACCCAAAAAATGGAAAGCTAATGTGTGATGGCTGAATGCCATTTAGGAGAAGCTTCAAGGAATTATGAATCCAGTGTGATATTAAATCCCAGGACAAATTAATGGTCAACGTGTCATCTGATTTATGTTGGAAGGAGATAATTAGAAATGGACAATATTACATCTGTGAATGATGAGACTCTAGAAAAGTAGAAACATACGAGCGTCTTAGTGACTAATGTGCAAGCCTTTGCATCCCATATTTAATTGATTCAAATTTACTAATGTGTCTTTGGAAACATAAACTCAACAACATCTAAAAAATTCTTGACTGAAAAACCTGACAGAAATGTTATAAACATGACTTTGAGGAGGAAACACCTAACTTCTTTTCTGTATCGTTGTGTGTTGCCGGGCATATATGATTATATTATATTGAATTAAATGTAAAACATTATGACCTAGTGCAACCCCATATTCCACACCACCGGACCACTGAAATTTAGAAAAGAATATTACCTAGTTTAACTGGATTACCCAGCAGTGCCAGCCAATCCATGAGTCATAATCTGACCAAAAAAAAAAAACAAAAACAAAAAAAAAAACAAAAACAAAAAACCCAGGGATGTTTACCAAGTGGGCAGCTTCCCGCAGAAGGGTATTTATAGCACAAAGGGCTTCAGTTCCTCCCTCTGAAATAAGATTTGGTTATCAGTGACTGAGGAGTGAGGATAAACCTAGCACTGGGATTCTAAAACCTACATTTGGAGTTCCCGTTGTGGCTCAGTGGTTAATGAGTCCGACTAGGAACCATGAAGTTGCGGGTTCGATCCCTGGCCTTGCTCGGTGGCTTAAGGATCCGGTGTTGCCGTGAGCTGTAGTGTAGGTCACAGAAGCAGCTCGGATCTGGCGTTGCTGCGGCTCTGACCTAGGCCGGTGGCTACAGCTCCGATTTGACCCCTAGCCTGGGAACCTCCATATGCCTCGGGTGCCTCCCTAAAAAGACAAATAAATAAATAAATAAAACCTACATTTGCCTAAATACTTAGGGTGGTTTAAGCTGAACCGTATGTTTCCATCTCTTGCAGTACTTTTACCAGGGCACTTAGTCCATCATTTTGCTTATTCTCTTTGCATGTCTGCATTCCCACCATGAACCCCTTGAAGAAAGGGGCCTCTGTTCTTGTGCCCCCAAATCTCTCACAGTTGCTCTCAGTATTTTACAAAGGACTGGGAAGTTACACTGAAGAAATAAATAACAGAACCTACTTTTCTTTTAATCGCATTCCCTAGAACAGGGACAGAGACGTCATACGGTTGGCAGGCGGGGGTGTGTGGAACCCCAGGGCATGGCCTGTGAAGTCGGAGATCAGAGACTCTGCCACTTGGTGTGCGAGTGACCTTGGGCAAGTCTGAGCCTCTCCTTCCGAATCTGGAAAGTAGGTATAATAATAATACCAACCTCAAAGGGTGTTGTGAATTGCACATGAGAGATGTATATGAAGCCTGTAGCATGGCTGTTGGTGCAAACTAAGTGTTCAATAAGTGTTAATTTACAGCCCGGCTGTTAAACATTTAAAAAATTTGTAGGGATGAACATATACACACTACTACCAATAAAAGAGATAATCAACAAATACCTACTCTATAGCACAGGGAACTCTACTCAATATTCTATAATAACCTATGTGGGAAAAATGAAAAAGAATGGACCTATATACATGTATAACTGAATCACTTGGCTGTACACCTGAAGCTGAAAAAGAATGGATCTATATACATATATAACTGAATTACTTTGCTATACACCTGAAGCAACACTGCAAATCAACTATACTTCAATGTAAAATGAAAACTAAATGTAAAAAATTGGCAAACATGTACTCCATCTTTGTTTCATTATTACTAAAATAAATTATAACTCACCTTCTTAAATTAGACCCACTTTGATAACTTCCTTCTAGAAAAAAAATACACTAAATATTTTCAAAATCAACATATGGAGATGCCATGCCCACATGCAGTTTTTGTGGGCACCGAGTATTCAAAAGGCACTATTTCATGTCCCTCTTTCATGCAGCATGCTAAGGAGAAGAGCCCAGATTTTCAAAAAAGCCTATTTGGGGATAGCTCCAAAGTGGCTGGGATTCCGAAGTATTCCAACTCTCCTAACTGCCACAGAGAAGACTATCTATTCAAACATTTAAGGATTCATTCACACGTTCATTCAAATACTTGCTGAGCTCAAACTGGGTTCAGGCACTGTTCTTGGAGCTTGTGATACACACCGAATAGAACGGACCCCTGCCTTCATGGAGGCCATCCCAGCATGAAGCAGAGTTCCTCTCAAGTAAAGCATCTACTTAGTTCTTTCTTTTTTATATCAAATAACGCCATGCCTAATTCAATCACATCAGGCTTTCTACTGATAGTAAAGACCCTTAGATACTGTTTCTTTTTGACTTTCATCCCTTTTGCTCACTTCTAGAACAGAAACTGAATGTAACATTCCTCTCAGATACAAGGCAGACACTTACAGTTATCACTAAAGCAAAGTAAAAAGTTACAGTAATGCAGCAGATTCTTTTTACAACTAAGCAGAGGGGTGATAATTCGCTTTATTGCCACACTTGCCACACCTTTCCAATCATAAATATAGTAGCAACATGATTATATATATGTGTGTATATGAATATGAATGTGTGTGTACACACACACACACACACACACACACGTATTTTGCCAGTTCAGAAAAACACACTCTCCACAGTTACTGGTCAGTAGTTTCAACTTCTTCCCTCTAGGAAATTGAATACCATGAAGCCCCCAAACAAAGAATTTTCTCTTGGGAGTGGAGTTTGGATATGATTTTCTTTCTTTTGGTCAAATGCGAACACCACTAAGTTTGTGAAATAAGGAGAATTTTAAAGTTAATGAAAGTGACATTTATGAGATGAGCATGAGCTAAAACGGTGGGATAAAGAACTCGGAGATTTACTGGATTATCTTTAGCTGAAATGGAAGGTGGACCGAATGCTTTGAGAGTCTGCACACGTGTCCTATTGACCAGGGTCCTTTGTACCTGGCTGCCATGAGGTCCAGGAGATGCTGCCACCGGTCATTGATCTTCCCGAGCTTGTATTCAATCTCAGAGGCTTTGCTTTCGTGGCTGGCTCGAGCAAGTCGCTCTCCCATTTGCTGGAGCTGTATTTTGTTCTCTTGGGCAATAGCAATTTCCTCTTGATAATCCTGGGTAATAAGTAGCAATCGGAGAAGTCAGAAAGCATATTCTTGATGCATTTAGTCGGGCTGTAGTTGAAACATGATAATTACAGTTTTCCACTGTGTGGAAATAGTTCAGGCATAAGGAACACTGTGTGACTATCAGCCCAACTGCACAAGAATTAGTCGTACCCAGTGTTTTCGGTATGGAGGCAAAGTCCAATTAACTTTTCATATAGACGTTCTTAAAGGGAGGGGGGGGCGAGTGCTTTCTATTTACTTAACGTTGACCTGAAAACACCCAATAAACGTATACATAGGAACAAAAGGCAAAACTTGAAGGATTCTAGCACTGGGAAGTAATCCCTTATTGCTGACTCACCAATCAGATGTTATATTTCGAATCAATCCTCATACAAATAGCTGCCAAGAGGCTAACGTATATATACATTCATATATAATGCATATATGTATGCGTGTGTTAATTGTTATTTGTGCAGAATGTTTTAAAAGGGTGCTTTCACTTTAAAGAGATGTCCTCTTTACAATACCAATATTTTACAACACATAAATCATTGGCAAATTAACTCTCAAGAATAATAACCATTAGGCTTAGAGGATCAGCGGGTTTCAAATCTTCTTCATTTACCCAGATTCTGAAGTAGGTCCTCTTAAGTATTGCTTTAGGTAAGGACAACAGGCTCTCAATATGGTTTATTTGCAAGAGATAGGGCACTGAACAGTAGGATTTAAATGATGATGAAAGGACATCTCACTTTGAACTTTACTTGCCCCCTCCCCCGCCACCTCCCTTAGCCTCTGGACCAATGATCTTTTTTCTTTCAGTGTCAGGATCCAAACTTTAGAATCAACTTTTCCATTTCAGGCTTAAGCTCCTATTAGGCAACAAATATTTTCTCAGCAAAATAATATACCAAGACAGGTATTGCAGGCATATGGATATTGTAAGCATCCCTTGCTCTAAAGTTATCTTGGTAACAAGAGTTACCTAAGCAAATAAGGCCCCCAAAGAATGGGCGGAGCCAGTGAAATTTTACTGTCACAGTATTGAGTCCCTCCTCAGGCCCAGCACCCCACCTACTCTCTTTTCAGTGTTACTTCAACCTCATGGGAGTCAAAGACCAATACATGCATATGCTTATTCATAGTTATAAGTCACTACCACTTTGAGATGATTTTACTGAGAAATGTTTATTTCAAGGAAATTACTCCAAGTCTAAAATAGTACTTATAGTCAAATAATCCTCTCGGGTTGTGTTTAAAGTAAAATGTCTTTGAGTGTTAATGCCAGTAGGGACCAATATCGTGGTCACAGTCTGTTTATTAATTACTTTTATCTAAGTTGTCAGAGTTACCAAGCCTCCAGGTCATTTTTCTTTACAAAAGAGACACCACATGGGGCCAGCTCATAAAGGCTTTTTAAAGTCTACAACTTTTTGGAGTTCCCGTGGTGGCTCAGTGGTTAACGAATCCGACTAGGAACCGTGAAGTTGTAGGTTCGATCCCTGGCCTTGCTCAGTGGGTTAGGGATCCGGCGTTGCCATGAGCTGTGGTGTAGGTTGCAGACACAGCTCGGATCCCATGTTGCTGTAGCTCTGGCGTAGGCCGGTGGCTACAGCTCCAATTTGACCCCTAGTCTGGGAACCTCCACGTGCCACGGGAGCGGCCCAAGAAAAATGCAAAAAGACAAAAAAAAAAAAAGTCTACAACTTTTTACCCAAAGAGCTTTTTATACAACTATTTATACAAAATAGTAATAGTTAGTATTTTAAAAATTATTCCTAACATTGTACCAAATATTGTAACAAAATTATCTGTGTGTCAAGCTAAAGTTTTTTTTAAATTTCAACTTATGACTGTATTGTGTCCAAGAGAGTTTTTTTGCATACCTCCAAAATACGCATCTTTAATTTCATGACAAAAATCAGTGGGAGTATAAATACATTTAACCAAAACTTATTCTATAGGAAACTTCACTGTAACACCTATTACACACTAATCATGTCTAGTAGAGCATTTTCTGATACCCAGAAACTAGCAAAGTGCAGAGCTGGGAGCAGATGCGAAAATGAAATCTGTAACATCTCAGTCCACATTTGAAAGGTTTACAATATCAACTATACTAATGCTGGCTTAGAACTTGCACTTTTAAGTGGAAACCTATAACGTTATTAATATTACATGTGGGCTTTGGAGTTTTTATTTTTCTCTCCATGGATGTGCATGGACAAAGAAAACTTTTCCTAATAATTATTTATCTTTCTTTTCAGAATGAATGAAGCTATAATTCATTTATTCAATAAATAATGACTGAGTCAGGCATTGCTCTGGGTACAGGAGATACAGGAATGTAAAAAATAGACGAAGTCCCTGTTCCACGAAGCTTACAGTTCAGTGGGGCTTTCACTCTAAGACAGACAATAAATGAGTAAATTGGGAAAATGCATTATATGTCACTGGTGATACGCACTTAGGAGACATATAAAATTTAAATGATTAATTGTTCAAAAGCAGTGTGGAAACATCACTGAAATCATCAAAACCATTTTTTATTTTTATTTATTTATTTATTTTTGCTTTTTACGGCTGCACCTGTGGCATGTGGAAGTTCTCAGACTAGGGGTCTAACTGGAGCTATGCCTGGCCTATGCCAGAGCCACAGCAACACAGGATCTGAGGCAGGCTGGTGACCTACACCACAGCTCCAGGTAATGCTGGATCCTTAACCCACTGAGCGAGTCCAGGGATAGAACCTATATCCTCACAACTCCCTCAAAACCATTTTTAAATGCTCGTAAATCTGATAAGTCCTACATAGACATGAAAAACATTCTGGATCCATATGCACATATAAAATAACTTAATAATAATATATAACTTGAAAATACTACAAAGCTAAAATTCTAGGAAAGTCTTACTTCCTCTATGAATCATTTTTTATAGAGAAAATGTCAGTTTAATCAAGTCTAGGAATTTTTTCTTTTAGTTCTTCTCTAGTGATTTCACCTCTTTAAAAACAACAGTAAAGGGAGTTCCTGTCATGTCTCAGTGGTTAGTGAACCTGACTAGCATCCATGAGGAAGCGGGTTCGATCCCTGGCCTCACTCAGTGGGTTAAGGATCCAGCATTGCCATGAGCTGTGGTGTAGGTTTCAGATGCGGCTTGGATCCCACGTTGCTGTGGCTGTGGTGTAGGCTGGTGGCTACAGCTCCAATTCGACCCCTAACCTGGGAACCTCCATATGTCACAGGTGCAACCCTAAAAAGACAAAAAATAAAAAAATTTAAAAAATAAAAACAAACAGTAAATCAATTACAATTAAAAAAAAGAAAGGAAACTAATACACATTAATCATCCCTCCTTAGCAGGCAGGGATGATTAGCAGGTAGATAAGATCCAAAAATACTGCACATCTTCTATCAGCAGGTACTCCATTTCATCACAAATCGAAAAAATATTCATATCTTTTGTATGTAAAGGAGCCACCTCCAGGCAAGTTTATTTTATATGTAAAGCGTGATCTTTCATCGGGGAAGTAATTAGGGGTATTGCATCTCTGTACCTGTTAAAGAACGCCCAAGCATTATGAAGAGTAAAACCCGGGTAGCCACGTATCCCATACCTTCCTGAGCTTCTCAATCATGTCTTCAATGAGGATGTCTCCATTCTGAGAAACCTTGCTTTCCATCTGAGTCAACCATTCGCAAAGCTCCTTGTTCTTTTCACTGAAGACGGCCCATTCATTCAATCTCTCACTTACTTGCTGCCGCCTTAAGGAGAGCTGAGAAGTTTAAAATGGGACAAAATGCAAAAGGATAATCAGAGCGGAACTCATACCCCGAGAAAAAGAGCAAAAAACGCTGCCGGGTGGACAAGAGGCGCAGCAATTGTGCATCGTTTCAGGCCCTTGCGCCCCAGGACCAGTCCCAGGAGCTCTGCTCTAGCCTAGCACACTTCCCAACCAGCCCCTGCTGTTAAGTGGGAGCAGGGGACCCTGCACCCTGTACATCCCTCCTGAAGAGCCACACATATGTCCACCTGCTAAGCTTGAACAATCCAGCTGAACAATCCAGCTTTGTGATTTCTTGCAGCTATGATATTGGGATCACTGAATGTACATTTAATGAAAAAGAAAGAAGTAGGAAAGAAAAGAAGGAAAAGGCAAAGGAGGAAGGAAAAGGGGCAGAAAAAAGAAAGGGAGGAAAGAAAGGCATGAGGAGGAAGAAAAAGGGCAAAAGAAAGAAAGAAAAAAGAAAAAAAGAAAGAAAAATGGGGAAGGAAGGAAAGAAAGATGGGGAGTTAATTGAGAGTCAGGTGTCTGCAGAGAGTAGAGGGAGGGGAAGAGGCGCAATTCCTGATCAGCTCTCTCCTGACCACTTTACTCTGAGTAAGTTCTTTTATTTCCCTGCTTATTTTCTTTCTTTTCAAATTTATTTATCTTTGTTTCTTTCTTCTTCCTTTTTTTTTTTGCATAACAGCTTTATTGAGATGTAGTTTTCATGCCGTACAATTTATTTGTTCAAAGTGTACAATTCAGTTTTTTGGTATATTAGCAGAGTCTTACAATCACTATCACAGTCAAAATTATAACATTTGCAACAATACCCCCCCAGCCCCCCCCCAAAACCCTGTATGCATCAGCACTCACTCTCTTGCCTACCCCTGCATCTTCCTTCCAACCTTAATCTACTTTCTATCTCTATGGATTTGTCTATTCTGGACATTTCACATAAATGGAACCATTCAGTATGTGGTCTTTTGTGATTGGCTCCTTTCACATAGCATGTTTTTAAGGTTCATCCATGTTGTAACATGTATCTCTACTTTTTATTACTGAATATATCTTTTCATATGCATATACCACATTTTAATTATAAATTCATCTGCTGAGGGACATTTGTGTCTACTTTTTGGCTGTTAAGAATAATGTTGCTATGCTATTCACAATTGCCAGGACATGGAAACAACCTAAATGTCATATGAATGGATTAAGAATATGTGGTACACATACACAGTGGAATACTACTCAGCCATTAAAAAGAATGAAATAAGGCCATTCACAGCAACATGGCTACAACTAGAGATTTTCATACTAAGTGAAGTCAGTCAGAAAGACATATACCATGGTATCACTTATATGTAGAATCTAAAATATGGCACAAATGAACCTATGTACCAAAGAAACACAGACTTGGAGAACAGACTTGTGGTTGCTAAGGGGGAGGGGGGAAGAAAGTGGGATGGACTGGCTATTTGGGGTTAGTAGATGCAAACTATTGCATTTAGAACGGATAAGCAATGAGGTCCTCCTGTATAGCACAGGGAACTATATCCAATCTCCTGGGATAGAAATGATGGAAATGATGGAAAAGAATATAAAAAAGAATGTGTGTATATATATATGTGTGTATATACATATATTTAGTAGAGTCTTTGCTGTAGAGCAGAAATTGGCATAACACTGTAAATCAACTATATTTTAATAAAAAATCAATTAAAATTTTTAAAAATTAAAAAAAAGAATAGTGCCGCTAACATACAGTTGAGAACATGTGTTTGTGTGGACATATGTTTCACTTCTCTTGGGACACATACCCAGGAGCAGTCTTACTGGATTACATGGTAACACTACAGATTGTTTTCCAAAGTGCCTGCATTCCCACCAACAGCAGGGTTCCAATTTCTTCACTTCGTACAAAAACCTATTATTATCCGTCTTTTTGTTTTGTTTTGTTTTTCTTTTTGGGCCCACGCCTATGGCATATGGAAGTTCCCAGGCTAGGGGTCCAATCAGAGCTGCAGCAGACGGCCTACACCATAGCCACAGCAACACGGGATCCAAGCCACATCTACGACTTAAGCCACCGCAGCTTGCAGTAATGCCAGATCCTTAACCCACTGAGCAAGGCTGGGGATCAAACTCGCATCCTCATGGATACTACGTCGAGTTCTTAACCTGCTGGGCCACAACGGGAACTCCTATCTGTCCTCCTGATTGTAGTCTCCTAGTGGATGTAAAGAGCTATCTCACTGGTTCCTATTTGCATTTCCCTGATGGCTAATGATGTTGAGAATCTTTTCATATTCTTGGCCAGTTGTCTGTTTTCTTTTGAGAACTACCTGGTCAAATCCCTTGCTGATTTCTTAATTGTGTTGTTTTAATTACTGAGTTTTAACAGTTCTTTATATGTTATAGAAGCAATGGGGCTGCTTTCTTATTTCTAGATCTTGAATAAGCCTTTTCAGAATTCTATAATTTTCTGACTTCATAATATCTGGTCTTTGCAGTGCTGGGTTGAGATACTGAGGAAGGTTTCTGGTTGAGCTACTGTGCAATGTGATTCACGGGGCAGGAAGATGATTCATTTTTGCAGACATTCTACTCAGTTGTGTTGATAAATCTAGACATTCTACCATTCATCCCATTGCATTAAACACTCCTCTCTCAATTTTCCTTTTTCCTTCAACATTTTATTATGAAAAACATCAGAGAGACAGAAAAATTGAAGCAATTGTGTGGTTAGCACCTGTGATCTATTTCCTAGCCTCTAAAATTGTTGACATTTTGCTATATTTTAATTTCATATATATATATATGCCTTTATCCATGGATCCATTTTACTCTTTAATGAACTTTGAATCAATTTCCTTTTTTAAATGAAAATATTTTAAAGGTGTTATACACTTCCTAGTTTGCAATTCTGCCCAGGGTTGGCTGTGCTAATGATCAGGTAAATAATATTCAAGATCCCACATGGCCCCAACTGTCTGTAATTCTACATCCAAGAAGAATTGGGAATTAGACTTTGAGCTCAGGGTACTCATGCCAGGGCCAGGCTTAGGCACGGGGAGCTGCCTAGTTCATGAGCCCCATAGCCTGCGATAGTTTTTTAAATGCCACTATTAGAAATTTCCTCTTTTGTGTCAATGTGATCTTTTAAAATAAAAGTTTATCTGGGTAGGGTGGCATTGATGGATCCATCAAGTATTTTTCCTTTAGTGTAATTCATTTTACCATTAATTTTTCTTTGAGGTAGAAAACTGCAGGCCAGCAGTGCATTTACTTGGGGTGGGTATTGATAGGAATAGGAAAGACTATGAAATCACTGCACCACTTTCCTCTCGATCTCTGACAGCACACAGTGTATTCTGATCCACTGGAATGAAAAGATTTTTTTTTTTTTGTCTTTTTGTCTTTTTAGGGCTGTACCCATGGCATATGGAGATTCCCAGGCTAGGGGTTGAATCGAAGCTACAGCTGCCCGCCTACGCCACAGCCACAGCCACAGCAACGCAGGATCTGAGCTGTGTCTGCGATCTACACTACAGCTCTTGGCAATGCTGGATCCTTAACCCACTGAGAGAGGCCAGGGATCGAACCCACAACCTCATGGTTACTAACTGGGTTTGTCAACCACTGAGCCACGACAGGAACTCCTGGAATGATAAGATTTTTGAATTTTCTGGTGGATGTGACCTTCCTTTTCATTCACAGAGCATCAGGGTCACGCTGGCTTTAAAATTCTGCTTCCATTGATGTCCAAGCTGAAACTACATTTTCATAGTTGAAATTGCCCAAAGCAACACTTTTCCAAGCAAAGGTTAGAAACCCTACTCTTCAGACTTCAGATGAACAGGTCTTGGTAAGCGGAGGGCCTGCCTCTAGGCTTCTTCCCCTAAATCTTGGCTATGAGCATGAGTAAATTCTAGGGCTTTTCCCAACAACATCTGCAGGGAAGATGACCTCAGAAAAATATTCTCTATTTCTCTGAAGGATAAGTATTATTACCCTTATTGCAGAGACAGGGAAAGAGAAGGCTAGCTAAATTTGGGGCATTTCTTTTTTTTTATTTTTTATTTTTTATTTTTTATTTTTTATTTTTGTCTTTCTGTCTTCTCTAGGGCCGTACCTGCAGCATATGGAGGTACTCAGGGTAGGGAATCTAATCGGAGCTGTAGCCACTGGCCTACGCCACAGCCACAGCAATGCAGATCCGAGCCACGTCTGCGACCTACACCACAACTCATGGCAATGCCAGATCCTTAACCCACTGAGCAAGGCCAGGGACTGAACCCGCAACCTCACAGTTCCTGGTCGGATTTGTTAACCATTGAGCCATGACGGGACCTCCTGGGGCATTTCTTTATAGTCAATACGAGATGAGTCTTGGATACAGGCTGCAATATAACATTATGATCAAATATCCAGAGGCAGCTTAGATTTAAAAACAGTCTCCATCACTTATTAATGACATGACCAGAGCGAGGTTACTCATCTTCTTTAAGCCTTACTTTTGTCATTTATAAAGTAATCCTTATAAACTAATCACAATTCATTACACAAAGCTTTGTTTTGCAGTAAACATGTTCCTACTATGTGCCAAGCATTGTCTTATGGACCAGAATACTGTAGGCTCATGATAGAATACAAACATGAAAAGAATTTAAGGAAGCGGCCAGTACCTCCTGAAGACTTAACAAATCTAGCCCTTAGTATACTCCTCCTACACTAGCACTTGTAGTTCCAGTACTCCTATACAAGACTACAGGGCATCATTTGAGTTTTAAATGTTTCTTTCTCACTGACACTCATGTATTGAGTATATCCACTAAGGAGCTTAAATATATATGTCCGGTTTATTTTCACACACCGTGAAAATGTTGCTTTCCTTTGCTTCTGGAGCGCAGGTGTTGAAAGAAGAACAGGTCGACCACAAGCTCTGGTTACAAGCTGGCGCCAAAAGCTTCTCAAAAGATGTAAATTCAAAATGCGGAGAGCCTTTTCCTTTTGGTTTGTGAAACTAATATTTAGGCGGCATGATAAGCGAACACGGCCATCCCTTTCTTGGGGTTTAGTCGAAACCCTCAAATTATTTATCAACTTAGCACATATTTATGTTTTCTCAAGGGTGTAAACACACTGCGCTGCCAACAGCTGACAAACTCCAGCTAAAGCCTCCAGAGCGTGAGGCAGCTGAACAGGAAGTACATCCTTTTCAGCTTCAAATATCTGTACCGTGACAATCTGAAAGAACACCGAGCAATTACATTGATGGTATAATTAGATCTCAGCTGGAATTACACACAGGTCTATAAAGCAAAACGGGAATAAAAGCACATGGATGCTACAGAGGGACACAGGCACAGCAAGCCACTTGGGGACTCCACTTGAAAACAGAAGACGTCTCTGGCTGCCTCTGCTTTGCGGGGTTTACTTACAGCACAGCCTCCGCCTCCTTGTCTGCAGCCCCAACCGCGGCTGCCTTCCCACCAACTGGTTCCACTGGAATAGGAACCGATGCTTGCTCTTTCACGGAGGGATGGATCATGCACGTTTAAGGCAAGTGTTAACTTTTAAAGTGAGACAGAGGCACAAGCTCATTTCCTTTTGTGGTTTCAAACCTGACAGAAGTTCTCCGGAAACACTCACTCAAGAACTAGTAACTGGTCTATATTTCTGCTCAGTTATATCCTGGCCCCTTTGTTATGAATACACATGACTAAACTCTTGCTGGTTTAAATCATTTTTTTCAGACTGAAGTAATATGAGAAAAGCATGCTTAAAGCTTTAGGCCTTAAGACATTCAATAGAGAAACTTGTTAGAAACACGCTATATATGATTGGCTTCCTTTTTTTTTTTTTTTTTTTTTTTTTTGCTTAAGCCATCATGCACTCACAGGTACAAGGTACTAATCTCGTCACAGCATAGCACATGATCAACAGCAGCTTTCAAAATGTATTTCTAGAAGTTCCCGCTGACTAGCATCCATGAGGATGCAGGTTCGATCCCTGGTCTTGCTCAGTGGGTTAAGGATTCAGCATTGCCATGAGCTGTGGTGTAGGTCACAGATGAGGCTCAGATCCCATGTTGCCGATGCTGTGGTGTAGGCCGGCAGCTGCAGCTCCAATTCGACCCCTAGCCTGGGAACATCCATGCCATAGGTGTGGCCCTAAAAAGACTATATATATATATATATATATTTCTGAACAGATATTGCCTAGATATATTTAAGTCCAGTGAGCAATTTTACAACATACAAACTTCCCCCCTTTTTCTTTTTCTAGCTTTATTGAGATATGACAGACATATAATATTGTGTAAGTTTAAGATGTGCAACATGATAATTTGATAGTCATATATAATGTGAAATGATTGCCACAAGTTTATTAATTAACACTTTTTTATTTTTACTTTTCATTTTTTGTCTTTTTAGGGCTGCTACCTCAGTATATGGAAGTTCCCCAGCTAGGGGTCGAATTGGAGCTGTAGCTTCTGACCTACACCATGGATACTAGTCAGATTTGTTTCTGCCGCACCACAACAGGAACTCCCAATTTACTGTTTTCTTCTGCATGAAGATAAGCACCCCTAAAGTCAGAGAAGTCGGGAGCCTGGAGAGATCCCTAGTATAGTGTAGTTGGCCTGAAACTAAGGAGGCACAAAGATGCCCCTTCTCAAGAGCCCCTTCCTCATCTTTCCAACATCTGATTTTCTCCCCAGGTCCTCTCTCAGCTCCATTTCTGTGCCTTTTTCAAGTTGCAACCTTGTCCAACACATCTCCTTTCTCCTTCTACGTCAATCTGTCTCTTCCGTTCCTGTTCCTGTACTTGACTCAAGATTTTCACTCAGTTCAACAAGCCTTTCCTTTATGCTCTGCAATCCACACTGCGCTGCGTTTGCTTACATTTTATACATTGTTTTACTTTGTTTACACCAGGTTTTCTTCTTCTCTGTATCTCTTCTTTCTGATACTTCTCTGTATCCGTTTATTCTGGATGGATTTTAGTCTCAGCTCATTTGGAAACGGTAGGGTAGGGACATCTACTGTAGCTTATGAAATTCACAATAATTAAAGTGACCGATTCATTTAACAAATACACATCACAACCTATGGGCAAGGCAGTCGAGGTACAGGGAGGAACACGACAGACACTGCTTGCTGGAGGGTGTGGTCTCAAGGTCATCAGAGTCATTCCTCACATGTCGGCCTATCTGTGACTCCTCTTTGCCTCGAATGTCCTCTCATGGCCATTCCACCCACCTTCTCCTTTCATTGCCAAATCAAAACCCAATCTGGGATCTCTTTTAAGGTATTGTATACATAGAAGGTATTTACTAAATGAATAAAGTGTACGCCTAAAATTGCCATACACCCATGAATACTAGGAAGCAATTATGGTAAATCCACAATAATAAATATTAAATGTATAAAACCACTCACGATATTGCTAAAATTATAAATAAAACCATGGCTTTTCGCATGTTTAAAGTATCAGATGACCAATATCTACCTAGCAAAACTATATCTATGAACCATAAAACTGTGTTTCTTCTTGAAAATATTTTTTCCAGCCAGGGAAAGAAAGAGCAAAAGAATCCAGGAGTTCCTGTTGTGGCTCAGTGAAACGAATCCAACTAGTATCCATGAGGATGCGGGTTCCATCCCTGGCCTCGATCAGTGGGTCAGGGATCCAGTGTTGCCATGAGCTGTGGTGTCAGTCACAGGCACAGTTCAAGTCCCAAGTTGCCGTGGCTGTGGTGTAGGCCAGCAACTGTAGCTCTAGCCTGGGAACTTACATATGCTGCATTTGTGGCCCTAAAAAAAAAAAAAAAAAGCAAAAGAATCCAGATTGGGTGCATTTAAAATGTAGCACTAAGACATGATTATTTTCATTGGAAGGATTCTTGCGATAGGCACAGAGTTTTCCTCCCTGCATACTATGAGTTATGAGACAGGTTCACCTGTGGACTTAAAACCACAGACATTCTGAATCTTCTTCCAGTTCACTGCCTTCCTTCCCCGCCCCGCTACAGCCTTACTGAGGTATGACTGACAAATAAAAATGGTATATATTGAAGTTGTACAAGGTGATGTGTTTTTTCTAAGGCATACAATGTGATGACTTAGTGTATATCAGGTATACGCCGTGGGCTAATGCTGAGTCTGGAGTTTGTCTCACCTGGTGGCAGAGTTCCTCCCACTGCCTTTGCAGAAGCTCCATGCGTTCGTTAAGGATGGAGATGTCGTCGGGACTGATGTAGGCACAGAGAGTGTCCTTCAGCAGTGCCAGCTGTGCCAGGTCATCCGTCCAGCTCCCAACCGCATTCTCCAATTCCTAGATTAAAAAAGACCGCACAAAACTTAAATACCCAGGGGCATTTCTCACCAACAGTTTCCAAAGTGTACCTGAAATTAACGTTCCATCCCCTTCTGTGTGAACATCCAACTTGGCATCTGCTTTATTTGCTCCTCCATAAACTGATAATTTGTCAAACTGTTCTGATGTAACAGCAAGTTGCTTGCACAATCTTTCCTAATGGAAATCTATTTTCCACTCTATCAATCATTTCTGATCATCTTTTCTAAGTTGAAGTTTCATCGCTTCACTGATCTTCTTTACTTTTAACCTGACTTCATAAACCCCTTGATTTCTGTCCCAAGTTACTGATCATGTTAATGAAATATTTTTTTATAAACTCAAATTCCTAGATTAAGTTTTATCCTCAAATACTATGAGTTGCTACATTCTGTGATATAGACTGATACTGTGATAGCTGAAAAGATCTGGTGCTGTTATTACTCAATTTAAAATAATGAACTGAATTCCTGCTGTAGCATAGTGCGTTAAGAATCTGACTATAGCAGCTCAGGTTGCTGCAGAGGTGTGGCTTAAATTACCAGCCTGGTGCAGTGGGTTAAAGGATCCAGTGCTGCCACAGCTGCAGTGTAGGTCACAGATATGGCTTAGATTTAATCTGTGGCCTGGGAACTTCCATGTGTCATGGGCGCAGCCATACAATTTAAAAATAAAATAAAATAACAGAATAGAATGGAATAGAATAGAAGAATGATAGAAGAATGGACTGAATGTGTTTTCCTTAGGGGCAAAGATTTTTTTTTTTGTTTTGTTTTGTTTTTTTTTTTTTGGTCTTTTTATGCACCCACGGCATATGGAAGTTCCCAGGCTAGGGGTCAAATCATAGCTGCAGCTGCCGACCTACACCACAGCTCACGGCAGTGCCAGATCCTTAACCCACAGCTCACGGCAATTCCAGATCCTTAGCCCACTGAGCAAGGCCAGGGATCGAATCCGTGTCCTCATGGATGCTAGTTGGGATTCGTTAACCGCTGAGACATGACGGGAACTCCCTGAGAGATTTTTTTAAGTTACTGGGAAAAAGGTATGTATTCTGTCTTTTGGGGGAATGATTTAAGGAAAAAAAAAATCCATATAACAGAATTTGAATAAGTTGATAACAGTTTGAGCAAGGCTTTGAACAGCTGACCAGTTTTACAATTTGTATAACTCTTGCTTTTTGCCAGATGTTGATGTTTTTCCATTCCAGCTAATTTTGTACATGAATAGAGTTTTCTCATGGCTTTTCTCTTCTCTTTTTGTCACATCACACAGGAGACAAGTTTCCAAAGGCAAAGGCAATTAACATTACTGTCTGAGGCTAACTTCTCAGGCAATTTAGGTAAACTAGATTTCAGCTTGAATTTTCTAGGTAATTGCTTTGTTTTGCTGCTAAGGGTGGTTTGGGGAAGAGTTGCAGCGAGCTGGACCAAAATGCATCCTTCTAATCTCCAAACTTAATAGCAGGGTGTGTTTGTAACTGTCATGTATTTTGGGAGATGAGGTTCCATGGTAACAGTATTTGGCTAAAAGACCAAATCATCCAGGTGCATTAAATAGGCAACATTTCTCTTTAAATCTGTAGACATACTAGACTGTAAATTAATGTAAAGATTTTCCTCTTTTTATACCAATTTCAACCCCCACTCCACCAACTCAAACATTGGGTTTGGCGTATGGATCAAAAAAGAAACACATGGAGTTCCTGTCGTGGCTCAGTGGTTAACGAATCTGACTAGGAACCGTGAGGTTGCGGGTTCGATCCCTGGCCTTGCTCAGTGGGTTAAGGATCTGGCGTTGCCGTGAGCTGTGGTGTAGGTTGCAGACGCGGCTTGGATCCCACATTGCTGTGGCTGTGGTGTAGGCTGGTGGCTACAGCTCCGATTAGACCCCTAGCCTGGAGCGGCCCTAGAAAAGACCAAAAAAAAAAAAAAAAAAACCAAAGAAAAAAACAAATAACACCACCACCAGAAACCAACGGTTTCAGACTCATTGGCTCCATTAGATGAGTCCATGTGGTAAAAGTATAGCCTTTGGATTCTGGAAACCCTGATATTTACTAATTCAGCAAAGTTATTAAACTTCTAGCTGCCTCACTTTTCATATCTGTAGAAGGGAAATAACAGACTGTGGTCAGGAGCTTGTGTTTGTGCACACTGAAACGACACTGGTTAGTCACAGGCTCCCAGTGCAGGAGGAGCCCAGTAAATGCCCATTCTTGCTTACTGAAGTTTTCTTTAATCATTTGTTCTAAATTCAAAGTCATGGATTTAAAACAAACTCTTTTTTGGGGAATTCCTATTGCGGCTCAGGGGTAACAAACCCCACCAGTATCTATGAGGATGTGAATTTGATCCCTGGCCTCGCCCAGTGGGTTAAGGATCCAGCGCTACCGTGAGCTGTGGTGTAGGGTCACAGATGCAGCTCAGATCTGGCGTTGCTGTGACTGTAGCATAGACCTACGGCTATGACTCTGATTTGACCCCTAGCCTGAGAACTTCCATATGCCACAGGTGCAGCCCTAAAAAGACAAACAAAACAAAACAAAAAACCAACAAAAACCTCTTTTTAATCTATGCATACTTCTGAATTTACACCTCAATATAAATATTTCACTCACTTACCATCCATGATATAAAGTATATTACCTTTTATTTTTTCTAAATTGGCCTCTCTCAAGTTTCAAAGACCATCTTTAAATTTTGATATGAAAAAACATTTATAGCCATCCTTTTCATGCTTTCTAGCCTTTCCAAAAATTAATCACTCTTAAATGCTTATGATGTCTTAGCAGAAGTGAAGCAGAGAACTTCTGATCAAAATCCAAATCATTTAAGTCTGTATGAAGTTTTAAACACAATTCCTCTAGTGCAATCTAGTGCAATAATTTGCAAACAGCTTGGAGAACATGAGAACATGTAATTTGTGTGTGTCAGGGGGGAATATTTTTAAGGGTAGTTTTGATTTGAGCTGCATATTTCTCAGCAGATAACTGCTGTTCGGGCCTCTACTTGGCTAAACAGCAGTGAATGCAACAAATCTGACAGCCACTAACTCATGTTGGTCTGAGTGAGCTCGCCATGCAGGCAGGGGTCTGTATTAGCCGCTGATTTGCTTCCAAGTCTGATTTGAAGTTTTTTTTTTTTTTACATTCTTTTTTAAAAATATTATTTTCCATCATGATCTGTCCCAGGAGTTCCCTGCGCTGTACAGTAGGGCCTTGTTGTATATCCATTCTAAATGCAACAGTTTGCATCTACTAACACCAGACTCCCAGTTCATCCCATTCTTTGCCCACTCCCCTTTGGCCCACAAGTCTGTTCTCCCTGTCTGTTTCTGTCCTGTAGATAGGTTCATTTATGCCATATTTTAGGCTCCACATATAAGTGATCTCATGTGATATTTGTCTTTCTCTGTTTGAGTTCACTGAGTATGAGAATCTCTAGTTGCATCCATGTTGCTATAAATATTATTTCATTCTTTTTTATAGCTGAGTAGTATTCCATTTTATACATATAACACATCTTCTTAATCCATTCATCTGTCAGTTTCCATGTCTTGGCTATTGCGAACAGTGCTGCTATGAACATGGGGTACATGTATCTTTTCAAATTATAGTTTTATCTGGACTTATGCCCAGGAGTGGCATGCTGGATCACATGGTAATTCTATTTTTAGTTTTCTGAGAAACCTAAATACTGTTTGTAATAATCTTTAAATAGTTAGGGCCCTGAGTAACTGAAGTATGTCTCCAAGCAATAATTGAAGTCAGTTATTTATAATTTCTGCTTTCCTTATAGGGAAGGGCCTGGAGGGCAGGGTGTTTCTCCAAGGGCCACTGCCTGCAGAATTTCTAGGGTGCCCAGCCTTACTCCTCTTTCTGTGAACAAGACTCATCCACTAGAATGACTCTCCAGTCTGAATTCTTTAAAAAGATTGTTTTCATTGCTCTTTACCTAACTTTTAAATGTCTTTCAAAGTTGCGTTTTACATTTTCATTTACTTGCGCCAGGTAAGCCATAAACTGGTCTATAATTTCATCAGCTGTGATAAATCAACAAGCAAGTTTCACCAGAGATCTCTGCCCTCGTGCAAAATACCAGAAACTTGCACCTACATGTAGACAACGAGAGGAGCTTGACTTGGATGCTGCCTTCCAAGGCGTTATTATGGAAGAAACCCAGGTAGGTGACAGGTCAAAGTTCAATCCAGCGCTTTACCTTGCAACGCATGAGCTCAGCGTGAATTTCTTCATGGTGATCTGGCAGGGGTTGGGAAAGCCTCTTTTTGAAAGTTCGCAGTTTCTCCAGGGAATCCGCTATTCCGTTCTCGCATTTCTCCCAGTCCTATAACGGGAGGAGAAAGACATTTCATGAATTTTTTTTGGGGGGGGAGGGGGGAAAAAAAGGAGAACTCTTCTGAATTCCCAGAGAAAGAATTAAAGTTACACTGATGACTGCCAAAGGCGGCTCCACACCCCCTGCCCTGGGAGGCCGTATCCAAAGAGCTGAGTCCTAAACGGAATATTTCTTTTGATCTGTGTGACTTTAAGCAGATAATGCACTGTGTCTCCGTGTTCCTTGTGAAAACTGAAATAATACATACTCTCCATAGTTGCTGGAGGATTAAAGGAAATGACAGGTGTCAAGACACCAAGTACGATGCCCAGAATGTTATGGGTGCTCAAAAATGTCATCTCAATCCGAATCTATCTGCAGAGGTAAGAGAATCAGCACAGTACTGTGCCTTTTTCCTAATTACACCCACAACTTCGCCAATGTCCATGCTATCTTAACGCACTATAAAGGATAACAAAGAGTATATGGAATTTCTTTCAGGGTGAAAATACATATAGGTAAGAAAAATTAAATGTGGAGTTCTCTTGTGGGGCAGCAGGTTAAGGATCTGGTATTGTTTCTGCAGTGGCTCAGGTCACTGCTGTGGCTTGGGTTTGATCCCTTGCCCAGGAATGCCTACATGTCATAGGTGTTGCAAAAAAAAAAAAAAAAAAAGGAAAGTGATATGAAATGTAAACATAACATAACCTTGACTCTGATTCCATTCACTATATAAATAGTATGGGCCACTGAGATTTGAATCGTTACATAAATAGAAACATCTAACTATGAAAAACATGACATTTGACTGGCTTTCTCTTGATAGGATTGAAACATATGTGACAAAAGGCAAAGCATGTAAGACCTAAAAAACCCATTCAAAGCAAAACAGTAGAGGAAGAGAGATAATGCAAAATTTAAAAAAATACACATCTTGTGTGCCAGGTTCTGATAAGCGCTCTGAAGGACCGTGTAGCAGGACAAGTGGTAGAGAATGGAGGCCTGGCACGTGGTCCATCTCCACGTACTGACAAAAGAAAAGGTACGTGACGCACTTGTGTTTGGGAAGATTACACATCAAACTGGTCACAACAGTTACCTCTGGGGAAGATCCTAGGATTTGGGGGGTGGCGTAGCAGAAATTTCCTCTTTTACTCTCTATACTTCAAATATTGTCTGAATTTTTTTTTTCAGACACACACATGTACTTCTTTTGCAATTAAAAAAGACAATACAAGGAGTTCTCTTCATGGTTCAGTGGTTAAGGAACCTGACTAGGATCCATGAGGATGCGAGTTCCATCCCTGGCCTCGCTCAGAGGTTTAAGGATCTGGCATTGCGGTGAGCTGTGGTGTAGGTTGCAGATGTGGCTCGGACCCCATGTTGCTGTGGCTGTGGCCTAGGCCCACAGCTGCAGCTCCAATTTGACTCCTAGCCTGGGAACCTCCATATGCATCAGTGTGTGGCTCTAAAAAGCAAAACAAGAAGATACGAGAAAAAAAAAGAAAGGAACCATGGTGGAGACTTGAGTCTTGACAGCACCCTATCTACAAATTAACCCATATCTGGTGTCTCAGTGACAATGAAATCCAACCAAACATATTTCCTTAATTTTGTCCAATACTCCCCATTCTTGGCCTCCCCGTCCCCAGGCACCCTCCCCACAACTTAAATTACTGAGCTCTGAAGAGGAATCACTCGAGTTTTTTTAGGAGTTAGCCTGGTGCCAAATCCTGCTGCATTGCCCTTCCCAGGATCCCTTTCATCACCTTTCATCACTGGTCCTTTCCTGTCTGAGTTCTTTCTGTCTTCTCTTCTGATGCCTTCTTTTCAGCATAGCAATGAGAAGACACGTTAAGAAGTGTTGGCTACAGTGCTTCCCTGTTCAGAATGTCTTTTGGTTTTTAACAGAACTGAGAGTTTGCCTAAGATCCTCATTTCTCTTTAAGATTCCTTCAGGGAACTTTCTAGAGTACCTAATTACACTACCTCTTCTTATTCACCAGAAGAATAGAAACAAACCCCCCCCAAACCCCCCAAATGTCTGTTTTGGACAGATTTGTTCCATTCCCCTTTATTAAAATATCTCAGTGTTCCCAGCCTACACCTAGTTCATCAGTGCTAAGCAGAGCGAGCACAGGACAAGAGATCCTTTTTCTGCTTAAATGTAACAAACTTTTCAACTAAATCATCACACACTCTGAAATTTATCAACATGAAGACAACAAATGTTCATAGATCGCAAAGAGAAAAGGTCGCTTTTTACTTTTCCTTACAAAACAGTGAAGCAGGTAAATATGCAGGGCAGAGAATTATTATGACTGTATTTTTGGCATATTTACTCATCACTCAATTAAGAGCTAAAAATAGGTAAGCATTATGGCTATGGTGAAAAGATACAGTAAAATGAGGCTGTATAAACACTAGCATTTAGTTCCATCAATTCCTTCTTTAGGCAAACAGGACCTAGTGTATGATCCAAAAGAAAATAAAACTTTAACAAGAGAATTGGGATTCTCCTTTCCAAGGATGGCTTAGGTTCTAAAGCTTTAATCAAGTCTTTCTACTACATGAATTATAAGGAAATAACTAGAGGTTATGGTCGGCAAACATCTATCAAAGTGGATGCTTTATACACCAACAAACAGACTGACAAGAAAAGCAAATGCAGTGACTCAGCCATCTCGCCTTATGAAGTCTTAGAAATGTGTCCAAAAATCACATCACAAATAAAGAGAAATATATGATTAACATGTTCTCTACAGAATGAGTTACAGCATTTTTAATCCTTCCCTGAAAGCAGCAAAGAAGAAAAAAGAATCAGGCGTATTGAATTACTGATGAATCGTGCGAGGTGCAAATAATGCTTCTCTAAAAATATGTTCAGGGGCATTTTTGGAGGTAATATATTATTAAACAAAATTTGACAGAATGAACCCAATGAGTGTGCATACTTTAAGCACTAAAAAAAAAAAAAAGCAAAAATGTGTTTCATTAACTTCTTTGGCTATTATCTCTGATCCAAAAAGTGACAGGCCAGAGTTAATAGATAATCTCACTAAATACATTGCTAATTATCAACATACATAAAATTTCAGTCTGCAGTCATGTTCAGTTTCAAAATGATGATAATATCAACCATGACAGTCACTGTCATTTACTGGGTACTCAGTATGCAGTGGATGCTTTGATCCATGATTTCTTTCCATTATTTCATTAAACTCTCACAGTGCCGTAGGCGAGAGCTATAATCATACCCACTCTACAGATGAGGAAACTGAGGCTTTGATGGGTGGAGTTAACCAGGTTCCTTGGTTGATTATGGTTTTGACCTGGGTTTAGCTGAATTTAGAGCCCAGGCTTTAATTCAACTGCTGATTTAAGTATGTGTTACACAAGCCATGGGAAAGGGAGGGAGAAAAACATTGTGGGAGGTCTGATAAGTCTACATTTCCATGCTATCTGTATCCAACTAAAGGCTTAATATACCTCCTGGAGATTTTTATCTCGTAGCAACTTGCCTGGATAAGCTAAGATCACATCAAGAGTATCTTCTTGGATAGGTTTTTCCCTGCTATAAAATAAGAGATATCAATCTTGAAAACCACTTTAGAGTCTCAGAGTAGGGAGTGGAATCGACTCTTTGCATTCTTGTCTGGATTTATAAAGGCATCTCGTGGCTTCTGGCTTAGTGCTGGCCATGAATCAATATTCACCGCTTGGATGGTCTTATTTGACTCAAAACTACTTTGTTAGGGGATTTTCCTGAAAGACAAATGGCTGAAAGTTGGGAAACTTTTCTAGCTCATGCAAGACAGGACAAAGTCTCAAATAAGATACAGGGGATCAGAATACTGCAGGGTACGACTTAATAATCTGTGTTATTGGAGGCTCAGGACAATGCAAAGGAGGCAGCACAACAACTAAATGGCATTAGGCCTAGAGGAGGAAAGAACTGAACTCACTTTCAACAAGAAGGCCAGTTTTTTCTTCTGCTCCTCCAGATGCACACTGGCTGATTTCCATTTCTCTTGGGTTTCAGCGAGTTCGGCCTGCAAGGCGGCCTCAGCGCCACTGTCGGCGGAGAGCAGGAGCTGCTTGCCAGCCTCCACGGTGAGAATGTAGCTGCCTTGCTGTCGCAGGAACACTTTTTCTTTGAACTGAAAGGGACCAAAGATTTTTATGTTCTCATTCTTTTCTTCACACTTCCCCGCTACAAGTATTTTAAAATAACTCTAAAGGTTTGCATACGTAACATGCCTTCTTCCTCCCAAAAAGCTGGACTGACCTGGTACTCTGTGCCTAAGTGAAGCATCATCGTATAAATAAAGGAGAGGGCAACAGAGAGGGCTTAGTTTCTGCCCCCAAGGTAAACACCATCCCAAGGCAATATGAACACTGCTCCATGGGATGGATGCCCAGGTTCACAGAGGGACATCCGACCCATCAGGGGTCACAGGGAGGCTTCTTCAAGTGGTAAAAGATTCAAGAACCTTGAAAGACATAGGAACACAACCAGATTAAGAAGGGTCTGGTGTGAGGAGGGCCAGGATCAGGGAGAGAACATCTTCACACAGAGAAGTGAGGATGCCCAAACTCGTTCTGTGAGATAAATATGACACAGTCAGGACACTGGGGTTTCAGTAGCTGGACTACGGGATGCCTGGGGAGTTTCCCTTGTGGCTCAGCAGGTTACAAGCCTGACGAGTATCCATGAGGCTGAGGGTTCAGTCCCTGGCCTCGATCAGTGGGTTAAAGGATCCAGCACTGCCATGAGCTGTAGCGTAGGTGTGGCTTGGATCCCACATGGCTGTGGCTGTGGCATAGGCTGGCAACTGAAGCTCTGATTGGACCCCTAGCCCGGGAACATCCATATGCCCCAGGTGTGGCCCTAAAAATTAAAAAAAAAAAAAAAAAAAAAAAAAAAAAAAAGAAGACTAATATAGGATGCCTGGAAGAAAGTGGTAGAAGATGAGGCAAGCCCACACCTTGCGCAGGAATTTGGTCTTTATGGTAAAAGTGACTGAGACGAACGGCAGGGTATTGAGCAGCTGGGTAGAAAATGAGATGGAAGAAGGCCACGTACAGGAAACACCCTAAGCCAGGTTAGGAAGCTACTGCCTCTCTAGGCAAGAAATCATGAGCACCTAATCTAAGGCAGTGGCAGTAGGGATGGAAACTTGAGGTAGACGAAGATACGGGGAGGGAGAGAAGAGGAAGAGAAGAGCTCCCGACTGACTCTAGGGTTCCTGACGGAAAGACCAGACAGCCGGGGATGACATTTCCCCGGCTTAGGCACATGGAAGGGACTGATGGAGAGTGGCTGGTCCAGAGATCACAGGTTCTGTTGGAAGGTACAGCGCCTATCACGTCTGTGATGCACGTGGTTACAAATCAAAAAGCTGGCTGATACAAGAGGCGGAGGCCCGGGAGGTGAAGATGCCCATTTGACCCTTCTCCGCTGCTAGGAAGTAACTGAAGCAGCCACGTGTATAGATGGGGTTTGCCAGAGAAGGGAGGAGGCGAAAGGAAGCAGAGAACAATGACCTTCAAAGCGAGAGGCGTCCTTGAGATAGACTGGGAAGGACTGATGAGAGGGTGCGGGCGTCTCCACGTAAGAGGCAGGGGCCCCCGACTCCAGGCTGGGGAGAGTAAGGGGCATGGAGGAAGAGCATCCACAGGAGCGAGGCTTTCATCTTTGAAACTTCAGTTACATGTTTAAATTGCTCGTGAGTGAAATATGTAGTCAGCGTGACGTTCCCCTTCCCTTGCCCCTGCCTTTCCATCCATGCCCGGCTTCACTGAGCTGCTGAGGCCTCCGTGGGTGACGTGGAGGCAGCTTCATGAGAGGCTGGGACTCACCACACTTTCGTGGTCAAATAGGGACTTTGGAACACACTGGTGGTCATCTTATCTCAGTATTTCTGTTGACACTGGAGAGCAATGCCTGTCCTCATTCCAAGGGCATTCCAGAATCCTTCTGAAGAACGGGGGCCAGGGGAAAGCATGCAGCAGAAATGGAGAAGAGGCTTAAAACGAGCCCATTTTGCACCTCACCTGCACTTCATCAAAGAGGGTCCTTGCTTGCTGCAGCGGTATGGGGACACTTCCGAGACCACTCGTGGGCAGATAGGACACTTCGACCAACCATTTCCGAAGCTTTTCAGCCATCTCCCTGTAGCGCTGCCACTGGCGAATCTGGCTGTCGATGATGCCCCGCCTCTGCTGGGCCCTGCGGATCACCCCCTGCCACTGGTTACTCAGGAGTGTCAATTTCAGGTTGAACTCATCCCTGGTGAAGAAAGAATTATGTGAGGAAGACCGCCATTGTCCTGCACGCGGTAACACAAGCCACGTATGTACACCTCCCCAGTGACCTCGAAGCCCTAAGAGGTGATCCAGGGCAGAGGTTTTCTTTTATCTTTCTTTTTTCTTTTTAGGGCCACACCTGCGGCATATGGAAGTCCCTGGGCTGCAGCTGCTGGCCTATGTCACAGCCACAGCAACGCCAGATCCGCGTCATGTCTGTGACCTACACCTCAGCTCATGGTAACCCCGGATGCTTAACCCACTGCATCCTCATGGGTACTAGCTGGATTCGTTACTACTAAACCACAATGGGAACTCCCCAGAGGTTTTCAAATATCATGCCATGATCTGTTATTGGGTCTATTGAAAGTCACTAAATTAATAACAAACTATCCATGTTTGCAAACGGTGGGTGAGTGTGTTCCCGTCTCAGCACAGGTGGAAGACATCTCTGTGAGGTCACTGTCATTTACTCTTTGTCTGAGTGCATCAGAGGCGACAGAGCATAGGGCAGCAGCTGCAGTGGGAGTGGCATCCCTGGACATGCCCAGGGCAATGTATGCAGCATCCCGCGTGGGTGGCAGCAGGGGGCGATGAGGAGCCTAGCTTCTTTATACCCTCTCTTTGCAGCTACAATTCTAAGCTATGTTGGAAGAACAAAATTGGGTTATTTTAGCTAGAATCATAAGCCAAGTAAATAAAATTGTTACTTAAAAATACCTTTTTTTAAATTTTATTTTTATAGGGCCACACCTGTGGCATGGGACGTTCCCAGGCTAGGGGTTGAATCAGAGCTGCAGCTGCCGACCTACGCTATAGCCACAGCAACGGCGATCTGAGAGGTGTCTGTGACCTACACCACAGCTCTCAGCAATACTGGATCCTTTAACCTACTAAGCAAGGCCAGGGGTCGAACCCACATTCTCATGGATATTAGTCAGGTTCTTAACCTGCCGAGCCACAACGGCGACTCCCTAAAAATATCTTTTAAAACTGTACTCTATCAACTCTCCGTATTCCCTCACAATAAACAGCCCTAATCTTTAGCAAATTATTGCACATACTAACTGAAATCTTTCTTGTGCACTTTAAGTCCATTTCAGTTTTTCTTTAAGAAACGAAAACCATTTAGTCATCATTTTCTGAATGAAGGTTGTCTGTATACTTAGATATTCAATACTATTTAAGCTTTCTCAGTTTCAGGCTAACTCATCTCACATCTTTTAGTTCATTCTTCCTATCTCTGTGTTTTCTATCTTTAAAAAACATTGGTAGTTGTCTATGACGTTTTCTTTAACATCTGACTGGGGCTCTAGATCTAATTTGTCCAGTGTCAACCGAATGAGTTTCTTTGTAGATTATAGTGCTATTCATACATTTTCATACCCAAGTGTACTGTTACTTACTCTTTATTTTACTAGTTTTGCTTTTTTTCCTTCTGGAGGGTGGCTTCTAATCTGAATTGGACTTACCATTCTAGATTTCCATGTTCTTGATACCTCCTATTACCTAGGGCGATTATAAACTTTCATTTTGTTACCAAATGTGTTATTAAGTGCTTGTGACCTTGAAATTCTGATATTTATAATCTAACTGCAAAAATTACAAGCATCCATCATCTCTGAAAACATCTAACTCCAGAGTATGTCCTGCTACACGAAGAGAGCCCTGGATCCTGTTTCCTACCAGGCAGCCATCCAAGGTCCCCGTGGCACCTTCATCCCCCCTTTGTAGGACAAAGCTGTCCTGAGCTACAGGACAGCATGAGGAACTACCAAAAACTTGACACTGGGCTCAACGCTAAACTTCACTCTAAAAAAACCAAAAGGTATAACAAACTTTTAAACACAATACATTTATAATCTAGGACTTTGCTATTTGTCAACATGCTCTCATGTTGAATTCTTTTTCACTTGCAACTTTCAAAGTAACCCTCAGGTCCAATCCTCCCATTTTCATCTCTTTGGTGTTTTTCCCTGTTTTTAACATTTAAAATTTAATAGATGTTGGCTTGTGCATGAATTTTAAATTTTATTTTACTTAATGACTCCAGCTTTTATAATATTGCTAGAGAGTAGGGAGGATAAAGCAAAAGATAAGTTAATTGCATTTGAATTTGTCTTATTTCGAAGGCCTTAAATTCTCAGGAAAGCTTGCATTTAAGATTGGCTTACTTAGAATGGAATAAATATGGTATCACATTTTGTTGTTCCAAGCTTAACCATGAAAATCTTTCATGCACTTCCAAAGAAATATCCACTTAAAGCTGAGATTGCTTCCAAAACGTTAAAAAGAAAAAATCCGTTCAATAAAAATAATGACTTACATATAATCACAACTACTGGTCATAAATATGGAAAAGATGTACATATGTGATAAAATAAATGACATTTGTACTCCAAATATCACCACAGAAAGTAGATGTGGTAAATATCGTTTCTAGGACATGTAAATACAGGAAGAAATCGCCAATTCACACAGAAGTCTAGAAAGGGGCTAGATTTTACCTCTGCATTTTTAATATAGTGATAATCTGCTAAATAATAAAGAGGAAGCAAGGTTTCGAGTTGAGTGTAATCAGACTTATGGTAGCAAATCATTTTCAAACATGGAGGCCTTGTCATTGTTTGGGGAACCTGGCTGGCCCTGACTAAAAATTAGGTACAGGAGTTTTAGGCTTGATTCGGCTGCTACTTGGTTATGTGACTTTAGTTAAATCTGCTCACATTTCTGGGCCTCCAGTTTTCAATTATTAAGTAAGAGATTTGGTCGAGGGATCTCTATGCTCCTCTGAGGAATACAATTTCTGTAATCATAGGAGAAGATTAGGAGCATCTGTTTACAAACCATCGCTACATCACTGATACAAGTCATTCTGTCTATTCATTAGTTCCAGTCTCCTACAGACCACTGGCGAAGGTTGGCTGGGTGATTTCCAATTACTCTATGTCCTTCATCTAATATAACAGCGGTTCCTTAAAAAGATTCAATACTCAGTCATTTCAGAGAGTTAGACAAGTCTTCCCTCCAATTACTGAGGTTGCTTTGCAGTACAATTGCCTTAGGAAGATTGGATATACATTCTCTAATCTGCTCATTAAAAAGAAAATGACCAATTTACAGGAACCTTTCTTCATAATAATATAGCAAAGATCCTACCTGTCATCCACTTGACCTTGTTCTAGAAGATGCTGCCCATCAGCGATAATCGAGTGCAAGATCTGCTGACGACTGAACATCTCTGCTTGAAACAACTGTCATTTTTAAAAAAGAAAAAACGTAATTTAGAGCTCCTAATTTCAGTGACCAGTTCTCTAACAATTTCCCCCAAATTCTGGTTTAACCAAGGCTACGAAAAATATCTCGAACTGAATCAGGATGTGTGTGAAATCCTGCAGTGTAGGAAAAACGTCGTTTTAAACCATCAAACAAGATAAACTTAAAGATACAGTTTGGTTTTTATTTGCTAAAACTAAGTAACTAAAATTAAAAATATGTTTCCCTTTTTTTTTTTCAAAATCACCTAATAAAGTTAGTTTAATGCATAATCTGTATTCTGGTTTATTTTACATATAGAATATGGTTCATTTTCAGATACAGAACAGCTTAAGACCTTTTAAAAAGTTGAATGGAAAAAAATCCATCCTTTTTTATACTCACCATTTAATTTGCTTCAATTCAATTTAATTCAGTTAATAAACTTATTTCACTACTAACAAAAGGCAAAAGAAAGTCCTTTGAACTATTTTCACTGTTTTTAAAAAGCTTTACCAAGACAGATTTCCATATCATACAATTCACCTATTTATTTATTTATTTATTGTTTTTTCCTCTTTCCTAGGGCCGCACCTGCAGCATATGGAGGTTCAGGCTTGGGGTCTAATCAGAGCTATAGCCGCTGGCCTACACCACAGCCACAGCAACACCAGATCGGAGCCACATCTGCAACCTATACCACGGATCAAGGCAACGCCAGATCCTTAACCCACTGAGTGAGGCCAGGGATCGAACCCACAACCTCAAAGTTCCTAGTCGGATTCGGTAACCACGACAGGAGCCACGACAGGAACTCCACAATTCGCCTATTTAAAGTGTACAATTTAATGATTTGTATTATGTTTACAGAGTTATACGATCATCAAATCATCACCACTATCAATTTTGGACCATTTTCACTGCCCCTTAAAAGCTCCTTACTCATTAGCAATCCAATACCCATCTCAGGGGGGCCTCCAGCCCTAGGTAACTATTTTCTGTTTCTGTGGGTTTTCTGACTCTGGACATTTCACATAAACAGAATCATGTAATTTACTCTTTTGTGACTGGCTTCTTTCCATTTAGCATAATACTTTCAAGGTTGATCCACATTGCAGTATGTATGAGTATTGTGTTCCCTTTTTATTGCTGAATAGTATTTCACTGAATGGATATACCACATATTATTTCACTATCATCAGTTAGTAGATATTTGGTTGTTTCCATTTTTGCACTACTATGCATAACTCTGCAATGGCCAAAATTCTGGTATAAGTTTTTGTGTGCAAATATATTTTCCTTTCCCTTGGGTGTCTACCTAGGAGTGGTAATTCCATCCTTAATGTCTGGAGGAACTTGCCAGACTGTTTTCCAAAGCAGATTCACCATTTGACATTCCCGCCAGCAATGTGTGAGCATTCCAATTTCTCTATCCCCTCATCAACACTTGTTATCTTTTTTACTGTAGCCATCCTAGTAAGTATGAAATGATATTTAATTTTAGTTTTGATTCATTGTATTTTATTTCATCATTGGTTAACTCTGTAAAACTGGACTTAAAAATACCTCACACATTTAACTTCTCTATTTTTTTAAATTTAAGCAAAATGGGAGTTCCTGCGGTGGCACAGTGGAAACGAAACTCACTAGGTACCATGAGGTTTCGGGTTTGTTCCCTGGCCTCGATCAGTGGGTTAAGGATCCGGCGTTGCCGTGAGCTGTGGTGTAGGTTGCAGACACAGCTCGGATCCTTTATTGCTGTGGCTGTGACATTAGCCAGAAGCTGTAGCTCCAATTCAACCCCTAGCCTGGGAACCTCCATATGCTGTGGGTGCAGCCCTAAAAAGCAAAAAAAAAAAAAAAAAAAAAAAAAAAAAAAAAAAAAAAAAAAAAAAAAAAAAAGGCAAAATTAGTTTCTCTTTTAAGTCTTGTATTAAATTTTTCTCTTGTTTAGGCACATCCTGTCTCTCCATTTGTGTATATTTCACAAACACATGGAGCAACTTAGTTACATCAGTAAATAGCAAAATAGGGACTAAGGAAATTGATTAAATTTGCTTTTTGTATTGAATTCTCTCTTGTTGTTTCTTGAGAAATGATTACAATGTAATTTGAGCAAGAGGTACACTTGGAGATATTTGGTGGCTTGATTTCCTAGTATAACATGTAAACATGCTTTTGAAGAACTCACAGCTTCCATTTATCAAAGACTTTTGATCAAAGCATAATCTCTTAAACAACCAGCCTTAGCAACATTGGTGTAGTCTGTAACTCAACTGGGAAATTCTCTAACCTTCTGTATTCTCTCCACACACCCCTCTGCTTCCCCACGACTCCTGGTAAGTAGATTCTGGCACCATACCTTGCAGGATTTTGAAGCCTACCACTTGCTTATAACTGACTATGGAACAAAGACTTGACCACATTTTTGTGATTAGCATATCAAAACCTCAGGTTTAAGTAGGAAGGCAAAAACAGTGCCTGCATTTAAGCAGATTCAGCACACAGCACTTTCATTTTTCCACATGGCATCTTGCAGCATCTTCCAAAGGCCAAGGACTATTTTATTATCCCCAAATCTACTGGCATAACTCACCTCGTGTGCCCTCTGCTGCTCCAAAAGATGCTGATAATTGCCTGAAATCTCTACGGCTAACTTCTGTTCCGTTTGAACCAGGAATTCCATCCATGTTTCACATTTTTCCAAGAAAGTCTGATGTTGTAGCAAAAATGACTGTAACTTACTGACAGAATGAAGGGAAAAGAATAACGGTGATGTTGCTTTTTTTCATATAGTTTATAGCATATAAACCTAGACTAAATATATTCTGCCTTGGATTTTAATTTGGCCCCCACAAAGCTTTCATGTTAGGTGGTAACAAAACATAAGGAAATTGAAGGAAAAAAAAGTTCACAATGGTAAGTTTTTAAAATGATAAAATATGTATTGTTAATATATATACTATGTAAAAGTTTATTTTTTGATGAAAAAAATATTTAATTTATTAAACATGGGAAACCACTTCACAATTGAGTTTTCCATGTTTTGTTCAAATTCTGTGAATATCGTTGGAAAGAAAGACCTAGAATTTATAAATAGACACAAAGCATGAACTTATTTTTACCGATACATCAGAGTGGCCAAAACATCTCTCAGTTACCCTACCTGAATCTTTCTGTAGTCTGAGAAGAGATCAGAGACCAGTGCCGGTTCAGATTCTGCATCCTTTTGATTTCTTTATCATTCAGGGGCAACCTATAGCCAAGCTCATTTAGACGGTCTAAATCTGGGACCAAGCTGCTGAATTTTAGCATCTGTCCCTGAAAGCAAGATGGAAAAAGCAGGTTTAGCACCATGGTCAGAAAAGGCAGAGCTCTTTCAAAGTGCACAGTGAATTTCTGATTCCAAGAAGGAGCTGATCTTAGGTCTCCAATAAAGACATGTTACATCTCAGAGTTGCCTCCTGGTACAGTGGGTTAAGGATTTTGCATGTCACTGCTGTGGCTCTGGTTACACCTGTGGCTCAGGTTTGATCCCTGGTTGGGAACTTCCACATGTGACCAAAATAATAATAATAACAATAGGAAGAAGGAGAAGAAAAGAAGAAGAAGGAGAAGGAGAAGAAGGAGAAGGAGAAGGAGAAGAAGAAGGAGAAGGAGAAGAAGGAGAAGGAGAAGGAGAAAAGCTGTATTTCCTCATCAGTTTCCACTGCCACTGCTACTATTGCTTCCACAGCTACTCATGATCCTTTACTGAACATTCAGTAGTTTACATGTATTATTCACTTGATTTATTTACTCATAACTAATTCTTGCTTCAACTGATAAGAACGAAAATTGTGTTGATGACTGAAAAGACTTATTTCTTACTCTTTAGATTTCATTTGTCCATCTTCATCTGCTCCTTTATTATTATTTACTAATAGTAGTGGCTGTAACAGTAACAGCTAACATTTGTTGAGCACTTATGAACCAAGCATTGTTATAAGGGCGTTACAGGTAATAAGTCATTTTATCCTCAAAACAATCCCATAAGGTAAGAACCATTACTATCCTTGATTTACAATGAGGAAGAAGAGGCACAGACACTTTAAGAAAACTGCTCAAGGGCACCCAGCTAGTAAATGGTAGAGCCGGGTAAGCAAGATTTGTTGGATTCTCCCAGCTGGAGCTCTGAAATCACCACGTATTTTCTTATGAGCTTACTTTTAGGTTCTTGACCCCAACACCAACATAGAAAGCAGTCTATGCTTTCAGATCTCTTTCCACCCTTCACACACAGGACGAAGCGCCTGTCCTGGTTTTCCGGTGAGCATTCATAACTTCATCTAAGAAATTCAGGAAGAAGAAAAGGTGGGGACACCTTTGGGTGTCTGTGTTTCCTCTTTGCATCCTCTGCAAAAGGCTCATAACCCTGAAGAAAGTATAAATCTTTCCAACTGCTGACACCCAAAGCAAAGTATCAGATGGCAGAATTTCCATGAGTAGACATCAGCAGTGACCAAAACCATCATGACCCAGTCTTTCTCATGGGGCTTACAAAGGTACTATTTCAATAGGAGAGACAACAGCAGTCACCTAATGACATGAACATCATTAGACGGTATGATAAAATACTGAAGAAATAGAACAGTGGGCTATGAAAGTATGACACTGGGGAGCCTGACCACAGAGAGACAGGGAGGCTTTCCCAAGGGACAGACATTGAACAAAAGGACCAGGAGTTGATTCCTTTGGGGCGGAGGGAGTTGGTGGGGACAAGGAATGAATTCCAGAAGTGGTGGCGGGGGCAGAGGTAGCACACATAGACTGGAAGGCACTGTAGCCCCCAGGTGGCTGGACAATGAATAAAGGTAAAGGCGAGACCCTTAGGAAGGTGGAAACAGGTATTGCTTGTCCTGATAATTCACATAGATCTTTATCCTGAGAACAATGGGAACTCATGGAGGGCTTTAAGCAGAGGAATAATACAATAAAATGTGCATGTCTACTGTATTATTTTATTGACTTTAAAATAGTTTATAATTAAGTAAAACCCTTTAAAAGAAAAAGACTCTTGGGGTAGATTATGATGGAAGATAACATAAGAAAGAGAATGCATATATATGCATGACTGGGTCACTACTGGACAGCATAAAGTGGCACAACACTGTAAATCAACTATACCTTAATAAAAAGAAAATTTAAAAAATAAAAGAAAAAGCTCATTCTGACTGTGAGTTGGAGGGGGAGGGGTAGCTGGATGGAGGTCCATGGAGGCTGTGGCTGTGGCACTGGTCCTGGGAGAGACTGGGAGGCTTGAATTAGGAGGGAATGATGGTGGCGATAGAGATGGGAGGTTCAAGCGTATGAAGGAGGTGATGGACTGGGCAGGGGAGGGACCAGAGTCCGGGTGGAACTCCAGGACTGCTCCTGCGGAGTCTCCCATCATGGGCTCACTGCCCTCACTCCTCCCAAGAGAACAGGGAAACAGAGCGGGCAAGAACTTCCTTGGGAACTCAAGAAAAGTAGCCCAGTCTTAGGAGCTTTGAGTTTTCTTTAACATTCTGAGGACAGAAGATAGATGATCTGGGACTAGGACCTAAACACACTTACCTTAAGTTCCTCCATCCTTTCCTGGATGGTTGAGAGGTCAGAGGAGTGGCTAGGGTCCTGTCCCTGCAGGATTTCTTCAGCTTCTTCTATCCAGGCCTCCAAAGCTTCTAAACTCTTGGTAAAGGTTTCATAGTCAAGAACCCCGGCCTTTTTTTACAAAAGAAAATTGGTATTTAGAAATCTAGTGAAAGGGCAAGCGGATATTAAAATTACTTTTCCTATTCTTGTGTGTATGAAATTGCCATTCCTAAGAGACATTCCTAAAGAGACAAGACCACATTGGTTTAAATTCTCTTTTCCTTATTAATGTAATTTCCCTCAAACTTGGAATTACTTCCTTTTACCATTAATTAAGCAATTATTTTATTTATTTTTCATTTTTTTATTACTCAAATGAATTTATCACATCTGTAGGCAATTATTTATTTTTAAATGTATTATCAAATAGAAGTATATTCTGATTCTTGCAAAAACTTGTTATGTAAACATGATTGTTAAAGTCACTTGATGCTGATTAACTGAACATATTTTACCACGGAAGGAAGCACTGATTTGGGGGCAAAATTATGGAAAAGTGTGCAAGACTCCCACCTTCCCTTGACCCCACTGGAACTTCCAAGTTTGTTTACTTTTAAACTTTTCGGTCTTAAAGGAGGCATGGTCTCAGTGGTGAAAAATTCTTCTTTCCCTGCACTGATGCCCAGATGTTTACAGAATGTCCAATTTATAACACCCACTGGATACGAGCACTGTACCTGTAACGTGGTCTGCTGTTTGCAAAGAGCCTGTTCCAGGGCACTTAGCTGTTGACTCAAAGACAGTTGATCAGACTGAATGGCTGATGCTGCCGAAGCGTCCACTTGTTGCTTGAGTTGCTCTCCCAGCTCATGGAGAACGAAAAGGGAATCGTTCACTGTCCCCAGTCCTCTGAGGAGGTCCTAGAGAAGATGAAAATTTGCTCGTCATGCAGTGATACATTAAGTGTACTTCTTATCAGAAACAGTCAGCAAAGGGTCACACATCTACAGACAGTAAATAACCATCACCTGCAGAAAAAGAAATGAAGAATTGAATTTGATTTTTAAAAACATGTATGTGTATTAACATTTGAAAAGTACATGTGCTATTTTGACTATAAAAGCCACATAAGCTCATTGCAGGACATTGGGGAAACGCCTTACCTATGCAGAGCCAATGACCACAAACATTTTGGTAGTTTTTTTCCTGCCTGTTCATGCCACTGATATCAACTTGAAAACCCAGTGCTACATGGCACCTTTTTTGACTTAATATTATACACACCGGGAGGAGTTGCAGGTGTGGTCAGACAGTGGTCACAGTACACCCTGCCTCTCAGTGGGTGTGGATGCCAAGCTCTGGTGAGCAGGAGGAAGAGTGAACGCTATCTCCCTTCTTTTCTGTGGCATCTCCTGCCTCTTCTTTTTGTGGGACCCTCTTAGATGCTCCAAATGATAAGCTGGTGGAAATTCCCTGTTTCTGGTTTCCACCTGCCACTCAGGGATGACAAATGACTGATTCTTCCAACTGTGGCTGGTGCTGCACCAGATGCAGAGCCTGCCATGTCTGTGCAGTGACAAGAGTGAGAGGACGGCAAACAAAGGGCAACTTGACCCTTGACAGAGAGATCAGGAAATTCACCCCGATCATTCAGAGCACTAGGCTCTAAACCAAGCGTACCTCAACTCGAGAGGATTGAAGACTGAAAATAAAAAAATCTCATAAACTATGTGGAAAGAGGAAGAAGAGCACTGATTTAATTTTAAGTATTCACCTTCAGCTTTAAAGTGATTATTCATTAGTAGATGCAAACTATTCAATTTAGAATAGATAAGCAATGAGGTCTTACTGCATGGCACAGCAAACTCTATCCAATCTCTTGGGATAGGCCATGATGTTAGATAATAACGAAAGAAAGAATGTACATATATGTATGATTGCGTCACTTTGCTGTACAGCAGAAATTGGCATAACATTGCAAATCAACTATACTTTAATAATTAATTAATTAAAAATGTAAAGGAACATATATATATATGTATGACAGGGTCACTGTGCTGCACAGCATAAAGCAGCACAACGTTGTAAATCAACAGTACTTTAAAAAAGTTTAGAAAGATATTAAAAAGTGATTATTCATTATTCATGGGACGGTCTTAGCATGGGTTAAACTGTCACTTATGTGTTTTTTATAACTTGCCTAATTCTAACAAATGGTTTTGTGAAAGTTTATAAGAAGATCTTTGAAAGAAGTTCATTAAAATAAAGACAAATAAGGACAAACAGTAAGAGGCATGTGGTAGGCGAAACAAGAGAACCATTCCCGAAAACCTTAAGTAGGTTATTGGCAACTGCAGTGAAAAAGAGAAATATTAAAACGCTATTAAAAAGAAGTATGCCCATAAATCAGGAGAGAAAGACTTCTTCCTACCATTAAGTTCTTAGAAGAAATTGTTAGGTTGATGCTTACGTAAGAGATAATGGACCAAACTGGACAATACCTTTTAACAGCAGATTTTTAAAAGAGGTAACATTACTCTTTGTATGGTCATTTCTCATATGGACCATCTCTGTAAAAACAGATAGCCCAAATATTTCACATGGATTGTATGGGAAAACAACGCTTTAAAAATAAAACAACGGAAGGTATCTCTTAAACCTGGCACATGTGCAACTGTGTTCTGAAAAGCTCGAAGCCTCTTGGGTCCTTAAAACAGTTACTTTGGGAGAGTCGTCTCGCATGGAGCCATAGCCAAAGCTCACACACCGCAGGAAGGGCCCTGCTCAACGTGAGGCGTCTAAGACTGACATGACGGGAGGGCACAATCTTTCCTGAACATACGTTGCAATCTTGGATCCATGTGGCAACTTCATCGTCAGCAATGTCCTTGCTCGTGGCCGCCTTCAAGAGCTCCTTGGCTCGAGCCTCCTGCTGTTGAACCGCAGAGGCGCACTGTTTGGAATAGTCCTTGTATCGTTGCCAAAGCTGAAGCAGGGCCTTGCTGGAGTGCAGCTGCTCAGCCATCTCTTCCAGCAAGTTATTCCATCTGGAAACAAGAGCCAACACGCATGGGCAGAGCCCCACGTCTCACCAAACACTGTTATTTACTATTTTATTTTTCATGTGAATATGCAAGTCAAGCAGATGTCCCATTTCTATTTAATGTAATAAAAAGGGACACGTCACACTCATATTTCAAGGGCAGGTAGTAGGAATGAGGTCAATTGTGGGGTCGATAGCAGTTCTAATTCCTTTCTAACTCTCTTCACTACATTCACGTGACCTTAAATTCCTTTTCTGAAAGTGAAAATATCAATAGGATAGGACCCATAAATTCAAAATGCCAGCGGTGTCATTATATCATTATAACAAGACCATGCTATCAATAACGAGCAACAGGGTAAAACCAGCATGTCCCATACCTCATAGTGACTTCTTTCAGTGTATTGGTCAGCGTTTCTGTCACAGGCGGGTGACATTCTTTTAACAGTTGGTTGGTGACAGAGCCGAATTTCTCTAAGCTATTCTCTTGTTTTTCCAGATCATCTTGAAGTTTCTGCCCAAAGAAAAGTGCCACAGATGACATGACAGGACCTAAATTCTAATGATTAAGTTTTAAAGTAATTTATCTCTGTTTTCATAAAAAAGGCAATACAAATACATAAACCACGACTTTGCCCCAATGCTTTATGTTTTCTTTAGATAATCTTTTTTCTTTTTTGTGTTTTTATGGTGTGAGGAGGGTTTGGGTTCTCATCAATTGAGCTTTTTTGGAGTGGGATCTGGAAATCTGCTGGGAAAGCTCACACAGGGAGCCCTCACCCAACATCGAGGAGGAAGCCATGGGGCTGGTGTGCCTGTGACCTGTCACTCTGTGATTCTCTCTGCTACCTAAGGTCAGAGTCCAGAGCTCTACCTGTCTTCTTACCCAGAGATGCTCTACCAGCAACGCCTGCTCAAGAGATGTTAAGTAGTCCTAGCTTTTCTGAGTACCATCTCTAAGTGTGTTTGCTTGCAAAGAATATTTATTAGGCAGGCAGCAGGCTTGGTAGAGTCTTCTACCAAGAGCCAGTGAAGAAAGGTATTTCCCTAAGACTCAGTTCTTAGTAAAACTCCATAGGTGAGGCAGACTGCTGAGTGCCATCAAATTAAAATATGAAAGGAATATGCTCCGTGTCTGTGATCGATTTCTGTTTTATAGATAGGATCCCTTGCGTCAATCTACAAAACAGAAACAGATCAAGGACAGGAAAAGCAGACTTGCGGCTGCTGGGGGGGAGGGGAAGGGAGAGAGGAGAGGGAGTGGGATGGATGGGGAGTTCGGGGTTGGTAGATGCAAATTATTACATTTGGAGCGGATAAGCAATGGGGTCCTACTGTAGAGCACAGGGAACTATGTCTACTCTCTTGGCTTAGAACATGATGGGAGAGAGTATTAAAAAAAACATACATATATGCATGACTGGGTCATTGCGCTGTACAACAGAAATTGAAGGAACACTGTAAATCAACTACACTTTAATTAAAAATTCAAAAAATAAAATAAGGGGTTCCTGTTGTTGCTCAGTGGTAACAAACCCAACTAATTCCGACTAATATCCATGAGGACTTGGGTTTAATCTCTGGCCTCGCTCAATGGTGTTGCTGAGAGCTGTGGTGTAGGTCGAAGATGTGGCTCAGATCCTGTGTTTCTGTGGCTGTGGTGTAGGCTGGCAGCCAGAGCTCTAATTCAACCCTTAGCCTGGGAACTTCCATATGCCACATGTGTGGCCCTAAAATTAAATGAATAAATATTAAAAATAAAATATGCAAGGAATAGACCTTGAATCCTTTCATAGCTTAAGGCAGCAGATGTGAAACACTGAGCGAGCTCAATTAAAAAATGCTTCCAGGAGTTCCCTGATGGCTCAGGAGGTTAAAAATTTGGCATTGTCATTGCTGTGGCTCAGGTTTGATCCCTGGCCTGGGACCTTCTATATGCTTCAGGTGCAGCCAAACAACAATCAAACCAAAAAAAACACCATCAAACCCAAAAAACCAAAACCCAAACAACAAATGCTTCTAAACTCCTCAACTGAAGTTATAAAAGGTGCTTTTAAACTTACTACTCTCAAAATAAGTTTTAATGATTCTGCAACAGCTCTTAAAGGTTTAAAACAATTATAAACTTATTTTATCCTTCCTCCGTCTTGTCCCTCCCCCGCCAAAAAAAAAAAAAAAAAAAAGGGCATTCCATTCAGAAAGTCTGCCTATCAGGTCAGCAACATATAGGCTTTGATTGCCAAGCGAGGGATGGCGAGGGAGATGAGGGTCCATGCTCGGGTCTTGCTGACCTCCTGGCCCTCGGGCTCTGCCCTGCCCAGCCCATGGGCTGCATTATTTAGCCAGGGAGAAAGGGTGGCGGCAGGTGGGAGCGCCCAAGTCCGCAAGGGAGCAAGGGCAGCCGCTGATGGAGGGCAGGGACCTGAGAGGCTGTGCTGTGTTTAAGTCTAAGAGCAGTGACGTCCTTCTGGATGAGGACAGTGATGGTCACGGACACTCAGGAAACCAGGCAGGAAGTGCTAGAGAAGGAGGAGTCTGTGTGCACGTCGGCCAGACCACCGACGTTACGCCAACTGCAAAGAAAACGACGGAAGGGTTTAAAATTTTACTGCTTTCGCTATTTTTCTTTTTGTTTTCTTTTCAATCCCTTAGACTATATTTGGAGAAGCAGGATACAAAGAGAAAGGGGAGACATAAAAGGTATCCACAGATCAAGGACGTTGATTTGGGTATAAAATAATTTTATAAAATACATTCATGGGGATATATATGCAACAGAATTTTAAAAATCCTTTCATCATATATCAGCTATTCTAGACTTTGGTATCCATGGGAAAGTCTGATTTTGTAAAAAAAATAAAGTAGGTTAAATTAGTTTTAGATATTAAAAATAACAAAATGTAAACAATATATCCCAATATTCCAGGATGATGTGCACATCTGCTCATTTTAAGTTTTCTCAAGGAGTTTCCATGGTGGCTCAGCACAAACGAATCTGACCAGCATCCATGAGGATGCCGGTTCGATCCCTGGCCTTGCACAGTGGGTTAAGGACCCAGCATTGCTGTGAGCTGTGGTGTAGGTCACAGACGTGGCTCGGATCCAGCATTGCCGTGGCTGTGGGGTAGGGTGGCAGCTGCAGCTCCAACATGACCCCTAGGATGGGAACCTCCATATGCCATGGGTGTAGCCATAAAAAGACAAAAACAAAACAAAACAAAAAACCCTTTCTCAAATTAAAAAAAAAAAAAAAAAGTTACCGATGGGTTCAATTGTTCCTTACCTGAAGATTGTCTACCTGAACCTGCACAGCTTCTAAAGAGCCGGTCAGCAGACGGAATCGAGAAAGAGAGTATCTGGCCTCCGTGAGGAAGCTGTTTATCTCATCAAAGGCCACTTTGTGGTGGCTCCACTGATCAAGCACGGACTTCAACAGGATCTTTAATTGCCCAGCCTTTTGAGAGAGACAGACACTTATAACTACATAATACGTAAAATGAGGAAATACATATTCCATCGATGGAAAAAAGATTAGCATTTAAGAAGTTCATTATGTTTCAGGCATTGTAAATAAACTCAAATTTAAAAAAAAAGATTTGAAATGTAAGATGTAGCAACGTTGAAATTTACACCTTTCATACATTTGATCTCTCGGTCTAAACTAAAATACTTACAAAGGTTTTATGTGTATACACACACATATATATATATATATATATACACACATATAACCTTCATATAGAATACACATTACACATATACAAAAAAGTGATAAATACTGTAATTTAGGAAATATGTTAAATGTGTTTTAAATGCATCAACTCATTTGATCTTCATAACAACCTTACGAGGTGGATGGAATCATTCCTCTCATTTCATAGATAGGAAACTGAGGAACAAAGAGGTTATAAAAATCACCTGAGATTATATCGTTAGAATGAGAGAGACCTAGATTTGAATCTAGGCAGTCTGGTCTCAGGAAATGAAACCTACCCATCATCTATCCATTTACCTGCCTACCTATCATCTATCCATCAACCTATTTATTATCTATTTATCTATCTATCTACCTAGCTATCTAGCTATCTATCTATCATTTTATCTATCTCAGGTATGAACATACACACACATGGCCACTCAAAAGAATATCTTTCCCTATACTTATCTGCCACAGAAAAGTTTTTAGTTTGATCTGTATCGTTTAGAAAGATATCTCCTTTGGACTTCCTGAATTTGTCTCCCAATCTTCTAAACGTAATCTTTTGAATATGGAATATGGCCATAATTAAGAAAAGAGATCATATAAGCTAATTTGCACCTGCAGTCTCTGCTCTTCTTCTTAGCATAAATAAAAAAGGTTGAAACCAATCAAGTTACTATCTCATGGGCCAAAGGCCTAAGAAAACATTGCCTCGGAAAAGAGGCGATACACACAGGTGCAGACAGATGCCAGGGCCTGTCCTAGACAGTCAGGAACAGACACGGACAGAGAGCCAGGAGATGGATGAGAATTGTTAAGCTATCTACTTCTTCTTTATATTATTTTTGTTTTTCATGTGAAGATATTTCCTTGAAAGAAGCAATTTATTTATACAGTAAATTGTTTCCTAAGAATTGTGATTATTTATAAAAGTGCTTAAAATGGCATAAAATAGATTTAAAATAGGGTTAAAGACGAGGTAACAGCAGGCTAGAAAGCTGGCAGCAGAGGAGGGCACACAGACTGTGAGACTGGGTTTGCCTCCACACCCTTGTCCTGTCACTTAACCTGTTTGCGCCTCAGCGCCCCCCTCTGGAAAGCGTGGATAATAACCACTCGAGCAGGTGTGTGCAGAGCTGTACTTGTTGTTACACATTTTTCTCATTGGAGGAGTCAACATTCCATTCAGCACACATTTATCAAACGTCTTCCTAGATCTTATTTTTAATGAGAGAAATTAAACCAACGAGTAGACCATATCATTTGTGAGCAGTTGATAAATTCTACAGATAAAAGCAAAGCAGAGAAGAGAGTGAGGGAGTTCGAGGTGGGGATGCAGAAGTTGTCATTTAAAACAAGGTGGTCAGAAAAGCCCTCACTAAATGGTGAATGCGAACAAGACTTTGAGGAGAGGGAGAGGCCCTGCGGATATCGGGGAGCAGGTGCTTCAGGTGGAAGGAAGCCAGCACCAAGTCCCTGAGTGTGGAACACGCCACTGGGTCCCAAAGTAGGGGGAGACCAGACGCACGAAGAACCTGCCGGGCACAGCAGGAGATGCGGTCAGAGAGACCACGGGAGGCCCTGGGGGCCTTCAGACGCTCACCGGGTTTCAGCCTCATTCTGAATGAGAGAGGCAGCCAAGCAGGGGGTTGTGAGCAGAGGACTGGCGTGATCCGACTTCCATTTCGACAGCACCCCTCTGGCACGGAAACTACGCAGGAGGCCATTAAAATCACCAAGGCACACGGCGATGGTGACTCAGACCGAGGTGCTAGCTGCACAAATGGGGACAGAGGCTGGATTCTAGATCTAGCCTGAAAATAGGGCTGCCATGATGGCTGATGGACTCCATGTGGGTCTGAGAGAAAGAGAGCGGTGAAGAATGACTCCACGGCTTTCTGCCCCGGCAACTGGAAGCGCAGGGTTGTTGTCAACTGAAAGCACAGGTTGTGCGGGAAGAAAGGGAGTTGGGTGGGACAAGAAGTTTGAGATGTCTTCTGATCATGCAAGAAAAGATATCTACAGAGGATTTCTCTCTGTGTCTGTCCCGACTTCAGGCACAAAATCCAGGCTAGGGGTGCACCTTTGAGGATTATCTGTGCATCTCTGGACATAGGAATGGATAAGATTATTAAGAAGGTAAAGTTCGTAATAATGGTTATTATAGGAAACATCTGAAGCTAGACTCTTGTAAAAGACAGGTTAACAAAGTGGACTGAATAATACAATTTGATGCTGCATAGATTCCATAATTATTTACTCAGTAGCTTTAGGAAAACCAAAACCCACATCACATTTGGACAGAAATGGCAAACATGGTCTTGGAGCCCACTCTCCGCAGGCAACGCTACCTTGTGGTCCAAATTTGCCCAGGTTTGGTTGAGCTCCTGCAGCGTGCTCTTGACAATGCCAGAAACTTCTTCTTTCTTGTTCTGAATCAAAGCAAGTCCATTCTGCTCAATTTTCTCCACCTCTTTTTCTTTTGCTTTAATCAAATCTTCCAGATCCTGAAAGATTAAGAAAAAGTCATTTAAAATTTTTCTATTAATGGAACTCTGGGGTGCACTGAAATTGAACCATGATAGCTCACATCCTAAAAATCTTTTACTAATCCAAAAGGCTTATTCTCAGGAAAGGGCCTCCATGACAACAGTTCTTCCTACATTAAAATTAAATTTTTTTTATTCCATGAGAAATGAGCATAACTTTAAAAAACAGGTAAAATTTGATTACATAATAGATAAGGAAATAGCAACATGTAATTTTTCAAGAAGGTACAAGGAAAGAAGTACAAATTGGAAATGGTAACATGATTTATACTCTTAAATTCATATATCTTTGTATTAAAAAGTTATACAGTCCTAGCCCATTGGGTGAAATTCCATAGAATGGTATCTTGGGCCCTAGTATCTGAGATTTAGTTACATTTCAGCCACTATCAAGCTGCGCCACCTATGGCAAGTTGGAAACTTCCATAGGGTCTCAGTTCTTCCAATGAAAAATCAGAATCTCTAAGGTACCTCCACACTGTTTTCCAGAGTGGTTATACCAGCTTACATTCCCACCAACAGTGCAGGCAGGTTCCCTTTTCTCCACACCCTCTCCAACATTTGTTATTTGTGGACTTATTAATGATGGCCATTTGGACTGGTGTGAGGTGGTACCTCAGAGTAGTTTTGATTTGCATTTCTCTAATAATCAGTGATGTTGAGCATTTTTTCATGTGCCTGTTAGCCATCTGTATATCTTTGGTGAAAGAACCCATTTTTCAATTGGGTTGTTTACTTTTGTTGAGTTGTATACATTGTTTTTATATTTTAGAGATTAAGCCCTTGTCAGCTGCAACTATTTTCTCCCATTCTGTAAGTTGTCTTTTTTTTTTTATGGTTTCCTTTGTTATGCAAAAGCTTGTCAGTTTGATTAGGTCCCATTGATTTATTTTTGCTTTTATGTCTCTTGGCTTGGGAAACGGACCTGAGAAAACATTTGTTTTGCCTATGTTCTTTTCTAGGAGTTTGATAGTTTTTTGTTTTATGTTGAAGTCTTTAAGCCATTTTGAGAACAGCATGGAGGTACCTCAAAAAACTAAATATAGAATTATCTTAAGACTCAGCAATCCCACTCTTGGGCATGTATCCAGAGAAAACTTTCCTTGAAAAAGATACATGCACCCACATGTTCATTGCAGCACTACTCACCATAGCCAAGACAAGGAAACAGCCTAAACATCCATTGACAGATGAATGGCTTAAGAAGATGTGGTACATATACACAATGGAATACTACTCAGTCATAAAAAAGAACAAAATAATGCCATTTGCAGCAACATGGATGGAACCAGAGACTCTCATACAAAGTGAAGTATGTCGGAAAGAGAAAGACAAATATCATATGATGTCACTTATATCTGGAATCTAATATATGGCACAAATGAACCTTTCCACAAAAAAGAAATTCAAGGACCTGGAGAACAGACTCATGGTTGCCAAGGGGGAGGGGGAGGGAGTGAGATGCATTGGGAATCTGGGTTAATAAATGCAAACTATTGTCTTTGGAATGGATAAGCAATGAAATCCTGCTGTATAGCACTGGGAACTATCTAGTCACTTAAGATGGAGCATGATGCAGGATAATGTGACAAAAAGAATGTACATATGTATGTGTGACTGGGTCTCTTTGCTACATTGTAGCAAACTGACAGAACACTGTAAACCAGCTATAACAGAAAAAAGAAAAATCATTTAAAAAAAGGAAAAAGCAAAATCAGAATCTCTGTTAACCTTCATTTCTCCCTAAATTGCTCTGATTCTCTGTGATGCTAAAAGGTGGTATGAGCTTTTTCTTCATGATCCAAATCCTCATTTCCTTTAGGATGTGGCTTTATAACAGTCATATGACATGTTCAAAAAAGAAAATGAAAGGAGGCAATGATCTCGAGATCATACTGAACCACACATCATAATCCTGATATTTTAATGCCATATAAAAATTTGGAACACTCACCAAGGCAGCCTGAGTGTGCTGGCAACACCGTGTGGACGAACAAGCGGGAGATGAAGTTACCCCATCTGTCCAGGTCTAGATGGGCTACAGCATAATTAGAACCCTAGACTTCTGAGGAGTTCCCGTTGTGGCTCAGCAGAAATGAATCTGACTAGTATTCATGAGGATGCAGGTTTGATCCCTGGCTTCTCTCAGTGGGTCAGGGATCTGGTTTTGCTGTGACTGTGGCTGTGGCCAGCAGCTGAACTTCCATACGCCACAGGTGCAGCTCTAAGAAGCAAAAAGCAAAAAACAAAACAAAACAAAACAAACAAGACTTCTGAGCTCAATGACTCCTATCCCAGTGCTGGAGGCGAGTAATCTAGAAGTGAATTGTGTGTGGAGAAGATGTAAAATCCACGTTGGGATGTTGTGAGAAGCTGTCCATTCAGGCCGTGTTACATTCTCATACGCAGAAGTACATCCCTAGAACTAGCTATGCAGATGTACAGGCCCTGGAGATTAGAGTGAAGAAAATTGCAAAATAGTTTACGTTTTGTATCATGTCTCAATTCCGCTAAAAAGATTTCTACTTCCCTCTCATGATGCACACACAGTTAACTGTATTGGGCTTGGGTGGTGCTATGGATAGGGGACTAGTGAGAAGTCCTAGACTCTGCTGTTTTAGTGGCAAATGTGCCTCTTTAACTTTTGTTCTGTGTGGTCCAATCTTTTAGTCATTCTCTACTTGTTTATAAAATAGGAATAATAATACATTTGCTTATGTCAAAAAGGTAATATTCGTTAGGTATAGATATGAAATCCCTTCTAAGTTGTTAAAAACAAGGCAAATGTAAAATTATTATTTTATTCAGCCATTTGGTAGTGTGTCCTGCTTCAGCGCAAATGTATTTATTTTCTCTCCTTAACACTTACGGAGGAATTAGAAGTTCATGAGGTTAGTAGCCTAAAGAAATATTTTTGTTTTTAATAACAGTTCTTTCATTTACACTTTATAATTTCATCAATATTTTGACAGATTTTACAATCAAAGCCAAGAATAGGAGTTCCCGTCATGGCTCAGCAGTTAATGAATCTGACTAGCATCCATGAAGATGCAGGTTCGATCCCTAGCCTTGCTCAGTGGGTTAAGGATCCGGCATTGTGGTGAGCTGTAGTGTAGGTCACAGACATGGCTCGGATCCTGCATTGCTGTGGCTATGGTGCAGGCTGGCAGGGACAGCTCTGATTTGACCCCTAGCCTGGGAACCTCCATGTGCCTCGACTGAGGCCCTAAAAAAAAAAAACAAAAAAACCCAAGAATGAACATAGTAATAATTAGGACTACATGTTCTTTATACAGTATAGAAAACATGATGGACTTCAGTACTTAAGGATTTTTCTTTCTGCTTTGCCTAAAAGATTAAACAGCCATAAATAACCCTTCCAACGTGTCTTTAATATGTTTCTAAAATTCAACTACGGGAATTAAATTTATTCTCATTTACCCAAAAATGTTAACTTTTTAAGTGAGCAATATTAAATGAATGATCCATTGCTTAGAAACACATCTCAAAAATACCCTGCTCATTTATATTGGCATAGAAGCAAAACCTAGGAGGGAAACAGGAATGAAATATATATTTCATGCAAAACAAAGGAGGTTCTTTCCCTCCAATAATAATTAAAAAATGATTCTGTTTCTGATCAATGAAGAAAAAAGCCAAACCTAACATTTTTTCGCTATAATAAATCATTCTTAACTTGGGTTAATTCATAAATATCATTTTTATGTTGGCTGAAATTCATAAATCACTTTGAAAGAGTGGGAAAATATTCAAGATTTTTAAAACAAAATAAAGCTTGAATCCAGTCACCAATGTAAGTATGCTGGCTTGAATTCTACACTTTGGTCCAGAGGAATGATTTCTCAAAAATGACAATAAATTTTTATCAAGGTTTAGGGTACGGCCAAATGGAAACTGCCAGTTAAGCTATTGTGATTTATATGTGATGCCCCCCAAGTGGGCTAATTCCATTCTGTTCTTCGTTTTCCAAAGAAAGAAAGATTTTTCATTTAAAATCACCAGTTGGCATTGGAGTAAAGTTCTATCCATCACACTTGAAGCCTTCCTTCTTGACACTGCCTGGTGTGACCTCTAGGAGACTAAAATTTGGGTCCAAAAAGGAGTGAAACTTGGCCAAGTTTTTGCTACATTTTCCAGCCAGCAATATTCTCCCTCTCTGTTAAACAGAAGACATGTACATAAAAAGAAAATGGAAAATGGCAGAAAAAAGCACATTAAGGAGAAGAAAAACTACGAAGAAAGAGAAAAAGAAAACTAGAGAAGGAAGAAAAAAAGGCAAGGGAAAGTTAAATTAAGCTATTATTTCAGTCTTTTAATAGTCAAGTTTAGCACAATAATGTAACAAGAAGGCACTAAAGTTGCTAATGTTAATGCCTAAATGATCGTTTAACTTTAATGAAAACATTTTAACTTAGGAAGTCATCCTTTGAGGTAAAATTCTGAAATTCTGGCTTCCTTATACATTTTAGAATCGATAGGAGTTCCCATCATGGCGCAGTGGTTAACGAATCTGACCAGGAACCATGAGGTTGTGGGTTCGATCCCTGCCCTTGCTCAGTGGGTTAAGGATCCAGCATTGCCATGAGCTGTGGTGTAAGTTGCAGACATGGCTCAGATCCCGCGTTGCTGTGGCTCTGGCGTTGGCCAAGTCGCTACAGCTCCGATTAGACCCCTAGCCTGAGAACCTCCATATGCCGAAGAAGCAGCCCTAGAAAAGGCAAAAAGACAAAAAAAAAAAAAAAAAAAAAAGAATCGATAGCCTAAATTAGAAATACTGCTGACCCCCAGAGAACTGGAAAGCAATCAGAGTAGTTGATGCATGTTTTTGGGCTTCATCTTTTACATATCCATCTTCTGACGTGAAGCTTTTTTTTTTTTTTTAATTTGAAGGTATTTCTCTGTGTGATAGTTTTCTTTGCCATTCTTATGCACCCTAGAAATTGTGATCCATTAGCTTGTCAGCCCAGCACAAGAGCACCTGCTCTTCCTTTTCTGAACCAAAAGGCTTTGACTGAGAGCTTAAATACATCTGTCTTTACACATGCCCCCAAAAGGAAAAACAAAAAACGCTGGTTGGAAGGAAGATCCTTATCAATGGCCTTTCTTTTTGAAAGCTAAAATATAAAAACAGGATTTGTGGAAAGGAGCATTTCTTTAGAATCGCTTCACAGCTACGTCTTCAATTGTTCTTAAGAAATACTACAGCGAATCATCACAGCTAATCTGTAACACATTACAAAGGACTGAATTATTTTTTTTTAAATTACAGAACTAACTGTAAGAGCTTACATTTCTTCTTCATAAATAAGAATACGTGAGGAAATACCAAGTAGTCCTAAGTCACTGGGAAGCATTTAGAGGATGCTTGCACCACCTGGACCAAGATCCTTAGCATTAGCAGTAGAACAAGCAGGTGCAGCCGAGCCTCCCTGATGGGACACGGTAGGAAGTAATACTGTCCCCTGTGAAGTACTGGCTCACTGGAGTTGAACCAGAATCCAATCAAGCCTCTAGTGCTAACTTCCATTTACAGGAAATACAGGGAAAATAAGAGCATCTTGAAGAAGTAAACAGGCTAATCCTGAACCTTAAGCCAGTCTACTGATTCTGCAACAAGGTAAAAGTATTAAAAAAATATTAAAGAGACTCAAGAGATCTACTGTGCAAATGTAGGAATGAATGCCCTTGTATCTTAAATAAATTAATGGAAAAAAAAGAATAGAAAACAATTTTTTATGGCCATGGCCACAGCTGTGGCATATGGAAGTTCCCAGGCCAGGGACCGAATTGGAACTGCAGCTGTGACCTACACAGCACCTTGTAGCAACACTGGATCCTTTTAACACACTGCACTGGGCCAGAGATTGAATCTGCATCTCCATGGCGACCCAAGCCACTGCAGTCAGATTCTTAATCCACTGTGCCACAGTGGGAACTAGAGGATACTTTAAAGACAGCTGAGGACCGCCTCACACTGGTCAGAATGGCCATCATTAAAGAGTCAACAAATAACAAATGCTGGAGAGGGTGTAGAGAAAAGGATACCCTCCTTCACTGTTGGTGGGAATATAAATTTGTATAAGCACTATAGAAAACAGTATGGAGGTACCTCAGAAAACTAAATATAGAATTACCATATGACCCAGCAATCTCACTCCTGGGCATCTATCCAGACAAAACCACAATTCAAAAAGATACATGCACCTCAATGTTCACTGCAGCACAATTCACAATAGCCAAGACATGGAAACAACCTAAATGTCCATGGACAGATGAATGGATTGAGAAGATGTATATATACACAATGGAATACTACTCTGCCATAAAAAAAGAACTGCAACATGGATGGAACTAGAGACTCTCATACTAAGTGAAGTAAGTCAGAAAGAGAAAAACAAATACCATATGATGTCACTTATATCTGGAATATAATAAATCCAAATGAATCTTTTTATAGAAAAGAAATAAACTCATAGACTTGGAGAACAGACTTGTGGTTGCCAAGGTGAAGGGGGAGGAAGTGGGATGGACTGGGAGTCTGGGGTTAGTAGATACAAACTATTGCATTTGGAGTGGATAAGCAATGAGATCTATTGTGTAACACAGGGAACTATATCTAGTCACTTGTGATAGAACACGATGGAAGATAATGTGAGAAAAAGAATGTATATAAATTTGTGTGTGTGTGTGACTGGGTCTCTTTGCTGTACAGCAGAAACTGACAGAACATTGTAAATCAAATATAATAGAAAAAATAAAAATCTTTAAAAAAATAAAGACAGTTGAGGAAATGGTGTTATGAGTTGGGCATTAAATAATATTAAGGGATTGGGGTAAATTTCTTGTGATAGCAAGACTATAGTTATACAAGAAGTCAATTTTTTAGAGATGTGTACTGCAGCATGCAGGAATAAAATCTCATGTCTGTGAATCACTAAAAAATCTTTATGAAGCAAAGAAATAATGTAGGCAAAGATGTCAAAATCTTGATAATTATTGAAACTGATGATCAGTATAGGGGGTTAGCAGCATTCTCTATGAAAGTGTTTGAAAACTCTCATAATTTCAAGCTTCTAAAAACAGGTGAAAAAACTTAATAGTTTAAAAAAAAACCCTCTATAAACTCACATAATCAGAAGAATTTGTTATCAAATGCAACATTCTCCAATACGGAGCTCTCCATTCTCAGGACCTGAAAATTCCTTCAGCATCGCCCTGAAACTGTGAAGCTGTGCCTGTCGGCCACCTGGACAAGTTACCTGGCAATCTTTCAACGAGTTCTGGACTGAAGCCTGATCTCCAATGCGATGTTGTTGTTTCAGTCTCTTTTCCTGGGTTTCAAACCAAGTCTTCATACATTGTACGTTATTTTCATACTCTGACCAAGATTCCAACAAGCCTTCCAACAGCTGAATCTGAACAAACATAACGAAATGAAATTTGCAATTTTATTTTAGAATCAAGTCACTGGCAGGTTACTATTTACTCCACACTACAAATTCTTACAATACGGTCCATTGTAAATAGGATTAAAAGTGAATGTTAAGGCGTTTCCGTTGTGGCTCAGTGGAAATGAATCTGAACAGTATCCATGAAGTCGCAAGTTCGATCCCTGGCCTTGATCTGTGGGTTAAGGATCTGGTGTTGCCATGAGCTATGGTGTAGGTCGCAGACGAGGCTCGGATCCCGTGTTGCTGTGGCTGTGGTGTAGGCCAGCATCTGTAGCCCCAATTCGACCCCTAGCCTGGGAACCCCCTATGCTGTGGGTGCAGCCCTAAAAAGACCAAAAAGGTGGGGGATGTTAAAAAGTGTGAGTCAATGATTATAATTAAACCAAGAACTTCAGTCGACTTGAAGCAAAGGAAAAAGAAATTGAGACGTCTTTCATAAACTAAAATAATACGAAATAGTCCAAGAGTAGAGGGGACACAGAGAAAATATTAACAGGACTGAAGAATGGTTAGAGTGACAGCCTTCAGTGTCACTTCAGTGGTGGTCTCTTCAGAAGGAGCGCTATGCCCAGGGCAGCTGTACTATCTGTGGGGTGGGTTTTCTTTACAAGAGAGCACCTGTCCTTGGAGGTTTCACGAAATGCGGAGAGCAGAGAACACCCGGCTCACCTTCTCAGTTACTAGACCCTGCAGGATTTGCCAGCTTTTATTCATTGCCCCAAGTTGCTCAGCAAAATCGGTCTTATCGCTGCGTTTACTTTCCACGTCCTGACTGCTGATTTGGAGCACGGATTGATTCACAAAATCAACTGTCAGCTGCTTACAGTTAATGTCGATCTTAAAACCCTAAAAACAGAAAGGAGAAAATAAGAAGAGAAGGTCATATGTCTAAATTTCTTACATTATACCAGGAGTTGGAAAGCCTTAAGTAACTTTAAGGTTAATATGAACACATCTGGGGAGTTCCCCTGTGGCACAGAGGGTTAAGAGCTGGCCCTGTCTCTGAGGCAGCACAGGTTTGATCCCCTGATGAGTGCAGGGGGTTAAGGAGCTGCTGTTGCTGCAGCTGTAGCATAGGTCACAGCTGTGGCTCAGTTTCAATCCCTGGCCTGGGAACTTCCATATACTGTGGGTGTGGCCAAAAAAGAAAAATAACTATCACTTCCACGATTTAGTCCAAATGGCACAATCTGTGTGTATTAATATAACCTACTGTTTTCAGAAGTTGAAAAAAATATATATATATATGAACCTACTGAACACAAATTAAATTGATACATTTTGAATGTATAACTATAGTGAATTTGAACTTGTGAAAATTTGAATTTATAGATATATCAAATATATATATTTTAGAGAGATGAAGTGGAATTGGACAAAATACATAATCCCACCATAAAATACTTATAAATCATAATATTTATTTTTATGATGTCTTAAAATGACACAAAATCTTATTCAAAATTATTCCTAATACTGGATAACTTTTCTGTGCCTATTACTAGGGAGGCAATTTTCTTACTACTGTCTGCCTATCTGGTCACTATGTATGAAATATATATTTTAGGACCTGGTTTTTGTACTTTGAGGGTTTTTTTTTTTTCTTTTTAGGGCTGCACATGTGGCATATGGAAGTTCCCAGGTTAGGGGTTGAATAGAGCTGCAGCTGCTGGCCTACACGACAGCCACGGCAATGCGGGATCTGAGCCTTGTCTGCAACCCACACCACAGCCCATGGCAACACCAGATCCCTAATGCACTGAGCAAGGCCAGGGATCGAACCTGAATCCTCATGGATACTAGCTGGAGTCCTAACCCCCTGAGCCACAACAGGCATGTCTAAAATTTAAGTTTTTGAGTTCCTTCAAAAATAGTCCTGAAATATGAAAAGAAAAAAACAGTTCAATTACCTTATATTTCTGAAGGTATTCATGAATTGCCTTGTAACCGATGGAATTTTTTATATGCTCTTCATCTTTTTGGATAACATTTTCCATGAGAGAAATCCAAGCCATGACTTCAGAAATGGCGTGGCGAGAAGGCAGCTTGTCCATCTGGAGCTGCCCATGTCAGAGACAGAACAAGTCACAAGCGCTAAAATGCAACCCCGATGTCTGTTAACCTAAAACCTTATTAATTCTTCTTAAAGTACCAGCAGAGATAACACTTCTTAATGACATTGTTGGATCCCAACCTCGTTAGAAGCTTGAAATTAAGCATCAGGCAAACACTGAACAATAATAGTCCTCTTGTGTTCACTCGACATTGAATACTAGAAAAATTGCATAAACACTACCTAATTAATCAAAACACCAGCAAGAAGAAAATATTATTCTTATTTTATAGCTAGTTTTATGAGTATTCGAAAAAAACTTAACTACAAAACATTCAACAGATGTATTTTATTAATTGTCTTGTAAAAGCTCTGTGTATTATGACCCAGGAATGTAAAAAGACGGAAGAAAAATACCACCACACTGCAAACTATCATTTTCTAGATTTTTGGCGCTCTGATATTTATTCCACGGTGTATAGCCAACTTCCTCAGTCTTTCACTAAAATATACTTAGAATCCTGAATCTTCCTGAATATATTATATATTTCTGCAAACACGTATAATGATGAGGAAGAACAAAAGTCATCATTTAAAATATTTATGGACTTCCACGTGGTGCAGGAAAATACAGAACCTAATATGAGATGTTTTCTGCCCTCCAGAAATATACAGCTGCTGATGAGAAGGACTAAGACATTTACATGAAACCCCTCTATCACACCTTGTACATAGTGAGAAATGCCCAAGAGAAATAAAGACAAAATTTCTGGGAGCTCAGGGGAGAGAAGCATGTTTCCAGAAGAGAGAACTACTTACTTCTCTCTTCCGTTACTTCCCTTGACTTGTTGAATGCCGGCTCTATTGTCAGTAAGATGATAGGTCTTGGACACGTATTATTGGTAAATCGTCTTAACTACTCACTTCATGAGAGAGGTCTAGTTACCCACATTTTATTTATGAGGAAACAAAGAATGGAAACAGGACAGGCAAGGCATCTGAAACACACACACACACACACACACACACACACACACACACAGAGTAACCCTCAGAAGAGGGAATTTGTAGACATGGCGTTTATAGAGCCCTTCACTCTTAGCGTGCAACACAAGAAGAGAGAAAAAATGTTCAAGACAAAGCTGCTTTAACTTTGTGAGCAAAAGCAGATTAAGGTACTTCTCAATCTCATACCGCTTACATCAATTATGACCGATTCAAGCGGCGATTACTCGTGTACCTGGTGGAGCTTTTCCTGTACGGCTGGGATATTGGTCAGCAGGCCATTCCACTGGCTATCGATGTGTGACAGCTCGGAGCGCAGGGCAGCTGTGTCCACTTTCTTTAATCGAAGGAGCTGATTTCCAGTGCTCAGAACAGATGATTTCAGGGTGGATTTGGCATCTACCTCTTTGGAAAACTCCTAAAAGAAGGAGCAATGTTCAAATCAGGATTAAGGAGCCAGACCTTTCATTTCAGGAAAGAGATATTATAGAAAGAGTTTTCCTTTACATCTTGAAGGGGAGTGCTGGTATGGACACTCTGGAGGAAAACAAAAGCCATGCCCCCTTGGCCTGAATGCGAGCCAACATTACTTAAAAACTACTTTGAAAAGGCAATGCCGAGCTCTCGTATTTTGCATAATTATTCAATGCACAGAGTTAACACTGCCAAATTCTCCACAGCTTGACTTATCAGGTACATCCATCGAAAGCTGACTTCCTTTTCACTGGTATAAGTCGGGCCTCGCCTAAAGGCCCCCCCAAAATAAAATCGAATCAGATGCTTTAGATTCTTGAGCTCACCAGAAAAGCGTTCAGATGATCACGGACCATTTCGAGTTCTTGCGGGACTGTCACAGACTGCTGAGTCCAAAATTCCAGCCTGTCTTTTGCAGACTGTAACCAGTGGATTAGATCTGAAGATTCCCTTTGATATCTATAAGGATAGAAATAAGCCTATTAAGCCAACATCCAATCCCTACCCCGTGCTAACCCATGTTATTCCCCAATGCCAATTTTAAAAGGAGACAGGACAGATTTAGGAGAATAATGCCCTGGAGTGACACTCTCAGATTCCCTTCCCTTACTGTTCATACCGTAAGTCAGTCTCTCTGACTTTCGGCTTTCCTACCTCGAAGGTAAAAATAAAAAAATGTCTTCCTCCTACTCCTTCATATTGAGGCGATTCAGAAAACATTGGATGGTTGTTGTGAAAAGTTCTTCCAAATAAGGGCGGCATAAAAATACAGGATTTCATTCTGTAAAAAACCATCCACTGCTCTCAAATACCTCCCAGTGTGCTAGAAACTCCCTTCTCAAAACACACTTTCTCTTTCTTTCCTTCGAAGGTTTTACTGTGACCATCCATGTACAGTCAGGAGGCTGCAGGGATGCCGGCTCAAAGGTAAGATGTACTGGAGTTCCTGTTACGGCTCAGCGGAGACCAATCTGACCAGCATCCATGAGGACACAGGTTTGATCCCTGGCGGCCTCGCTCAGTGGGTTAAGGATCCGGTGTTGCCGTGAGCTGTGGTGTAGGTCATAGATGCAGCTTGGATCTGTCATTGCTGTGGCTGTGGCATAGGCCAGCAGCTGTAGCTCCAATTCAACCCCTAGCTTGGGAACCTCCATATGCTCCAGGGGTGGCCCTAAAATGACAAAAAAAAAAAAAAAAGTAAGATGTTCTACATAGCGTCTGCCTCCTCTACCCACTTTTAAATACATGTTTACACCATTGGACAAGAAGCCAGTTAGAAACTTTGTGCTTGCCTTTATTTGCCAAACTTTGTGATGAGTTCCTAGAGGGACCACATTTTTTTCGACTGAGGCACCCATGAGCCTCATAACTACTCTGTAGGATGAATTCAAATATTTGCAAAATAGTCACTGCATTACCTGGTCCAGTGTTTCAGTATTGTTTCCAGTCTGTGAAGTTCCTTGGCCACCTTGTTGGTATCATTTAACCAGTGTTCTCCAAGCTGATTGAGCTGACTTTCTAGATCTGAGCAGCTAACAGACATGAGAAGTCTTTTGCCATCATCTAGGACCTGATATAACTTGGGCTGGTATTCGTTAAGGCTGGATTTCAAGTGCTGAAATGATTTAAAAGACTCGGTCAAAAGTTTAGCTAATGCACCTTTTCTCCTTCAAGACGGTAACTTCTCTGCCATGTTCCTATTACCCATTAGTCAAATTTCAACTATTGACATCCAAGTTACATTGGAAACTTCGAGATGTTTCATCTATACCTAGCTATGGATTTTTTTTTATAGTAACTTGAAGTGCACTTAAAACTGTCAAAGCATTATTATTTCAAGAATAGTGTGACACCCACGGTGTTCCATTGTGGTGCAATGGAAACGAGTCTGACTAGTAACCATGAGGTTGCGGGTTCCCTGGCCTCACTCAGTGGGCTAAAGATCCAGCATTGCCATGAGCTGTGGTGTAGGTCGCAGATGCGGCTCAGATCTGGCATTGCTGTGGCTGTGGTGTAGGTCCAAAGCCGTAGCTCTGATTCAACCCCTAGCCTAGGAACCTCCATATGTCATGGGTGTGGCCCTAAAAAGCAAAAAAAAAAAAAGACTAGTGTGATGCCAGCATAAACTCCAAAAAAAAGCTTGATGGAGGTTGAATTTTCAAAATTATGCATGAGAAAAAGGGCTTTTTAACGCGCAATTATAAAACAACAAACTAATTATTTCAAGATAGTGTGACTTCAGCAAAAAACAATAAAAAATGCTTAGAGGAGGCTGAATTTTCAAAAGGGGCTCTCATTAAAAAAAAAAAAGACCTTTTTTATGTTCTATTACGAAACAGACACTTAAAATCTTTTTTCAATAATGTCAATAGCTTGAAACTAAAGTAAAAGGACCTAATAAAATATTTGATTGCAAGTTTGCTTAGGTCCCGTTAAAACTCCGGGAAAGCTTCAAGAGGAAATGTGGCAGCTTCTTACACCAAGATACCATTTGGATGCTGACCTGGTAAAGTGTTATCCGGTCGATGAGCCTGTCCTCACTCTCCTCCACCAGGCCCACGCTTGGGATGCTGCTCTCCACCATCTCCAGCTGCCTGCGGAGCTCCCGGTGGTCCTGATCCAGATGGGACCATGTCTGGAAACACAACACCAGTCTGTGAGCTCAACAGCTGCATTAAGGAACCAGCATTCCTCTTTTGTGCAAATACCTACCAGATAGAGTTTCTTTAAAGACGTGCAGGGGAGGAGAGGTCTGCATTGAGGGTTTGCTTTGGGAAGCCAGAGATGGCTTTGAAACAAATAATCAGATGGTGACCCTGAAAAGCATGATGAACGGGCTTTCAGACCTGCCACTAACTAGCTGTCTGACATGGGCAAGTTACTGCATGTCTCTGAACTGCGTTTTATTTTTAAAAATTTATTCTTTTAGAGTAAAGCGTAGTTGATGTACAGTGGTGTGCCTATTTCTCCTGTACAGCCAAGTGACCCAGTCACACACACATATATATTCTTTCTTTTTCTTTTATGATAATCCATCATGGTCTGTCCCGAGGGATTGGGTTTAGTTTCCTGTGAGGTCCAGTAGGAACTCATGGCTTATCCATTCTCAATGTAATAGTTGGTTATCTAGTAACCCCAAACTCCCAGTCCATCCCACTCCCTCTCCCTGCACCTCAAGATAATAACAATTATCTTGTCCACTCTGAGGATGAAATGAAATAACGTATGTAGCACATTGGCTCTTCACGGTTTCAGCCTTTGCTGCAGTGATGATGAAACACATGCCTTAAGCAAAGCAGATGGGTGTGTTCACTTCCCAGAGGAGAGGAAGTGAATTCGGTGATCAGATCATACTTGGTGAAGACCGAAAGACTAAGGCAGACAGAGAAAGGCAAACATCATGCCATCATTTATATGTGGAATCTAAACAAAAAAGATACAAGTGCACTTATTTGCAAAACCGAAACAGACTCACAGACTTCGAAAGCAAACTGTGGTTACCAAAAGGGAAAGGCGGTGGGGTCGGGATGGACTGGGGGTTAGGGATTGGTATGTGCCAACTATTACATACGGAATGGACGGTCAATGGGAACCTGCAGTATAGCACAGGAACTCTAATTAATACTCCCTGATAACCTACACGGGAAAAGACGCTGAAAGAGAATGGATGCGTGGACATATATACTTGAACCGCTTTGCGATACAGCAGAAATTAACAAACCTCGTAAATCAACTACATTTCAATAAAACGTTTTAAAATGGGAAAACAAACAAACAAACAAAAAACACAGGTCTGGCGGTTAGGATTTGATGCTTTCACCACTGGGTCTGGAGGTTTAATCCCTGGTCTGGAAAGTGAGATTTCACATCAAGCTGCTACTACAGTGGCCAACCCCTACCACCACTGCCACAAAATCCTACACCGACATTTAAGAAACAACAATATGTGGTATAGACATTCTCCTAAGGAGAAATCCCCAATCACTTATTCTTAAATTATGATTTTTATTTAAAATTAAAAAACCCTGTTTTAAAATCATGTGAGGTCTTTTTCAATCATTTATAGCAAAGATCAGCAGTATTTCAGTCCGACTCGTAAGACCCCCAAATGTTGTCACGCTCAATCTGAAATTAAGTTTTACGCAGCGGAACTCACAGAAAGGCACAGCCTCTATCTCAGAGTAAAGAGGCCGTGCCAGAGGCACAAGGCCACCCACCGGATGCTGAGTCTGGGAGACCTCCAGGGCCCGAGAGGCAACCTGCGGGACCGAACACCCCCCTCCTGAAGCGTCTGCTTGGCTGTGGGGAGTGTGCTGGACGGGGGAGGGGAGAGGCGGCCTCCAGAGTCTCACCTCTAGAATGTACTCCAACTCCACGCCCCGCTTGTGAGCCCTCTTGAGCACCGCTGAAGCCTGCGCCATCAGCTCTGTGTGGTTCTGAGTTTCCTGCAGGACTGCGAAGCTGATTATCTTCCTGAAGAGTGTTTCGGTCAAGATCATATGAGACTCCAGGCCCTGAAAGTATTCCTGCAATTTTTCAGAGAAAGAGGTGGGCAACTCATCCGTACACTACCTTGAGATAAAAACTGCTTTGGATGGGAGTTCCCATCGTGGTGCAGTGGTTAACGAATCCGACGAGGAACCATGAGGTTGAGGGTTCGATCCCTGGCCTTGCTCAGTGGGTTAAGGATCTGGCATTGCCGTGAGCTGTGGTGTAGGTTGCAGACATGGCTCGGATCCCGTGTTGCTGTGGCTCTGGCGTAGGCCCGTGGTTACAGCTCCCATTCGACCCCTAGCTTGGGAACCTCCATATGCCGCAGGAGCAGCCCTAGAAAAGGCAAAAAGACAAAAAAAAAAGAAAAAACAAAACAAAACAAACAAACAAACAAACAACTGCTCTGGACACCGAAGCTGATGGAACGCAGCTCCTCTCTGAGCAATGCTGGTCCTCCCCGTCCGGCCTCTGCCTCAGCGCGTCCTCAGAGACTCCAGTGTCCTAGTTGGCCTCTCTTCGCCCCCCACTCAGAGCACCTGCCCCCTGCCCTGCTGCAGACGTTCTGTCCCCAACACAGAGCCCTTCCCGTGGGACCAGCTGTGAGCAAACTCCGCCGAACTCTCAAGCCCTCATCCCCGCGCCATCTGGAGGGACCCTCACTCTCTCGGCCACCCAGACTCGCCTCCCTGCTCCTCGGACACATTAGTGTCCATTCTCTCTTCCTCAGTGCTTCTCCCCGGGCTGCCCGATCCTGACTCCTTCACCACTTTTCTTCCTCCGCCACTGGGCCTGAGCTCTACACTCTTTGAATTCCCAGAGCTTTCGCTGTGTTGAACCCTCACTGCCCAGAACAACTTCACATACACTGAATGACACTACATATTTGTAAATTTCCCTCATAATATACTTAGCAGAATTTCCCTCATAATATACCCAGCAGAAACGTAGGCCTTGCACAGCGCTATGAATGCATTTTGTCTATTTTATTTTTTTTAAGGACCCTACCTACTGAATACGGCATATGGAAGTTCGCAGGCTAGGGGTCCAATCGGAGCTGCAGCTGCCGGCCTACATCACAGCCACTGCCACATCAGATCCTTAACCCACGGAGCGAGGATGGGGATTGAACTGGAGTCCTCTTAGATACTAGTCGGGTTCATTACTGCTGAGGTATGTCAGGAACTCCACGAATGTGTTTTTTTATTTTTTTGTCTTTTTAGGGCTGCACCGGAGGCACATGGAGGTTCCCAGCCTAGGAGTCTAATCTGAGCTGCATCTGTGACCTACACCACAGCCACAGCAACGCGGGATCCTTAACCCCCTGAGCAAGGCCAGGGATGGAACGCGCATCCTCATGGATACTAGTCAGTTTCTTAACCCATTGAGCCACAATGGGGAACTCCACGAATGTGTTTTGAAATGTTACTTTTTATATATAAGGGGTCCCAGAGGATGGGGAGAGGGTTACCCCATTTCCTGTTCCCAGCACCACGGATGAAACGAAAGGACCAGGAATTGATAAGATCAGCCAACACTGAGTGTGTACTGTGTGCCAAACACTCTATAAACACTTCAGTGACCAACTCACTAAATGCCTATAACAACTCGGCGAGGCTAGGTACTTTTATTCCCCATTTTACAGCCTCTGAGCCCCAGTCTAATGTCACACGCCCAAGGTCACGCAGCGCTCTCCCTCAGAAAATGGCCTGGTCGATAGGCGCTAGACTCATTATTTTTAACTGACAATTATTATATCAGAGAATCTTAAATTTGGAGGAGAACTGGGAGGTCACTTAGCCCAACATTCACAGAAAGCTGATATTCCTTTTCCAACCCCGTCTCCAGCGGGCGGCCTTGGAGGGCCTTCTCTTGGCCAGAAGGGCCGTTGTCAAGCACTCCTCATCTATTGGGCTTTATTTCTCTGTTATTTATACTCATTGATCCCAGGTTCCCCTCTGGAATAACTCAGGATGATATTTTATTGCTATGGTCAAAGATTTGAGAAAAGCCAGCTGTGAACTTTAAAGCAGTGTTTTCAAAGCCAAATGATAAGCCTTTAATAAATCACAATGTTTTGGACCAAAACCTCTGGGAAAAATAGCATGAAGTAAAATTTTCTCCCTCCTCCTCCCCAAAAATCTACCTTTATAAGCCATCGGAGAGCTACATGATGGGAGAATAATTAACCATCTATAATCCAAGGGAACTTTTAAAGTTTCCCTATATGAAATTTCCACTCTCAGGGCAGTTGAGTCTCTGCACTGGCAAATCTGCTCTTTTTGGAATGATGGCTAATAATGCCAGAGTTATTTATGTGTGTGCATTAAATCGGCATTCCTTTACCAAGGCGCAGTGTCTAACCTGAACTTAGTGACGGCAAACATGGATGGAACAATCTCAGGCCAACCAAGTTCGGTTATGTAGTAAAAGCACTTGTTGTCCCCAGGAAGAAACTCCTGAAGCTCACGGCAACCAGAGAGGAGCCTGTGCTTAAGAGCCAGAAGAGCTGGAAGATGCACGTAACAGACATAAACCCCATCCAGAGCTGAGTGCACAGCTCCACGTTCGCAGAGCAGAGCAGGGAGTTCTTGGTCGGGACAAGAGAGAGCAGAGAGAACACCTAGGACCAGAGGGACAAACGAGGGACACAAAGGGGAAGAGCAAAGACCGAAGCTGGGCTCCTTTGAAGAGAGTCCCTGGGTTGCCCATCGGTGTCAGTTTATGAAGGGAGAAAGCCTGGTTAATACTGATTGTGACAATTCCTGCTAAGATTGGTATTTTCTGTTAACTTCCAAAATTATATGAATATATCCTCTAGGAGTTCCTTGGTAGCCTAGCAGTTAAGGATTCAGCATTACCACTGCTATGGTGCAGGTTCGATCCCTAGCTTAGGAACTTCCACATGCCGTGGGTGCAACCAAGAAATAAATACATAAATAATGGTAAAAAAAATATATCCTTTATAATTTTTCTGTGCTGTTGAATGCCAGTGGGTTTGAATACACATATGTGGACCACTTTAAAGAGGAATTTATCCAAGTAGAAACTCATGAAAGATTGATGATATTAGATCTTACTAAATCTATTAGTGAGTGAGCATATGTTTCCAAAACTATATTTTCTTTCTCTCTCTCTTTTTTTTTTTCTTACCTTATGTTTGTCAAGTAGTTGTTGGATTTCCTCCTTGGAAGAGACGATAATCTTCTGGTCTCCTGCCATCTTCTCTTGTCCAGTTTCTAGCAGGTCAGCCAGATCTTGTAGGGCCCTTTCATACTGACTCTTGAGCGCAAGATTTTGGTTCAGTCCACTCCGCCGCGAGCCAATGGTCACCATCAGCTCATCATACATGTCCTAAGAAGCAGACAGTGATATCCTCAAATTTACTTCTACATGAGGTATGTTTGACACTGTCCCTTCTGGATGTCAGTAGTTTATGGGGCATTAAAATGCTGACAAGTGGTTGAGGGAAATGTCACAGAAAATGTAGTTCTAATTTTTATAAGGCTCTCAAGTTTTATAATTTTAGAGTAAGTCTGAATAGAGTATCCTCAACGTTTTGTCGGCTAAGTGATAATCAGATTTGGGACCATTCCTCAAAGAAAGAGCTACAGAAACAGGAGTTCGATGGGAGCAGAAAGACTTTAAAACTTAAAAAGGCAGTGTTTTTGCCAAATGTGGTGGAGTAAATAAATAACTATTTAAGTTGGAAAGACATTTTAGTGGGTGACGATACACCAAATACAAAATTTATTTGTGCCATATGGGCCTGATTAATGTATCATATTAAGGTTGAGCAGGTCCAAATGGCCCAATCTGGAAAAATTCAACTTTAATGCCTATTTACAGCGATGACGCCTGACTCTTCCACCTGACATTTAAGTTCTGTCGGAAAACTGTCTAAAGAGGACAGAGTGGGGGCAGGGGCCTCATGACATTATGAAATGTGAGATAATGGGGTGAGACAGTTGAAATAAAAAATGGTCTTTTAAAAATAGGAGGTATTTTATTTTCTCAAAAGAAAGAGCTTGTGACCCTGCACTGGACTCAAGAGTTCTATAATAAGACGTGCAAAGATAGCTTAACATGCACTTTTTTTCCCCTTAATATCATTACACTGTGTTGCCTATGAGATGCTACACTTTGCTGAGTTACTCTCCCGGTATCTTCTTACCATCCTGATATCAGATTCTTGCCTAGGTGCCAGATTGAGAAAACATTCATCCAAAGTGTTACTCTCTACCCTAAAAGATGCCAGGAGGTCTGTTTAGAATCTGGCTACCTTCCAGTTTCATTCCTTTGTTGTTCTGGAATGGAAACAATGTCTCTTTTCCATTCAAACATGTATGAAATATAAACTGTAATACTGAACACTGGAGAAAAGACACTTTCTAAAAAGCCTGATCTTAAGTATTTTTTCCCTAAAACAGTTTTGGGGGAGTATAGCACAATGCAAGGCAGAGAGCCTTTTTTAAACCTATCTAGGTAGGATCACCAACGATTGCATTTTCTAGAGTAGAATACAATATGTTGCAACTAAACTATACTGTAATGCTTTGCCCCTGGAATAATAACAGTGTCAGAAAATCTTAGCATATTAAGAAATTACAAGAAAAAACTTAAATATCTGACACAAGGATTCTCCAGCAAAGAGCCCACCCAGATCACCCTTCAGGAAATCTCAAAACATGTCAACTTATTCCATTGTCCTAGATGTGGTAAAGGTTTCAGAAAATGTTCTAAAAGTTACTTTGAAGAGTGATGAGGGCCTGAAAGAAATGAATTTTATAAAAGAGAAAACACGCAAAAAATTACAGCAACTAATCTTTTTTTTTCTTGACTTCAAGTTAGGATATACTGTGGAAGCTGAGGGCCATTGTACCTGGAGTTTGGAGAGTTCTTGCACAGAAGGCTGCTCAATCTGCAACTTGTCACCACGCCTTTTTAGTTCAGTGATTCCGGCATCCAACTCCTTCAGCCCATCTTCAGCCTGCTGTATTGCCTATATAAGATTTATGTCATTTCATTAAAAAGCCCATAAACAATTTTCCACGCAAAATATGACTATTGCGTCTTCCCCGAGCCCATCAAGAACATTTCCCATGCAATATAAAATCTCTGGACCCTATTTTACAGAATACAGAAGAAGGCCTCTGATTGTACTAAACCAGATATTTTAAAGATAAAGAGACAGGAGAGGCTTAGCGTGGCTTCCTTGAACCACTAAGGAAAATTTGTGAATAATGACCCGAAAAAGAAGCGTGATTTTGGAACACAGCTAGAAAAAAGTATTTGGCTGAGATTTTCCAGGGGATCATGTTCTGGTTTCTGAAATGCAGTTTTGAGCATCCTTAGAGAGAGAGAGAGAGAGGGTTGGAGAGGCAGGAGGAAATTCTGCTACGGTCTGGTCAGGGAGAGCTTCCTTGTTATCAAATGGAACGGCGAGTAACCCAGTCTGAAAGTGACAGCTACTGTTGACCTTGGTCTTCCCACGTGAGGTCTGTGGAAGCAGGACAAGACCCCAAGCTGGCCTTCTAGGAGCTTACGCTGTGGTTAGGAAGCCGGGGTAAAGAGAAGAAAACCAAACAAGGCTAAATACGATTCTGTACTAAACCCGCTGCAGCTCATCCCTGTGAGAGGACTTTGGAGCAGAGAGTCAGCAGTGAATCCTTGGGCAGTGCAAGGAGGCTCTTGGAAGACAAGTAACCTCAGCTGCCCTTGAAGGATGAAAAGAACACAGACTCCAGACGGCAGATGGAACACATGTGTCTTATTTTCTCTTTCGCGAGTCCCCGCTACAACCAGAGCCAATATTTTGTTTGCTTGTTTTCGGGTATGTTTCCCCTGCCCCATAAATCTACAAGGGCAAGGAAACAGGAAAGAAGATAATACCAACAAAATTTTGCCAGCTCAAAATCCAAAGGCTACATGGCCATTGGCTTAGGAAAATCTGAGAAGGCAGAATCCAAAGCTCGCAGAGGTTCTTTACCACCAGATTGCAGCGACAGGGGCTGATGGGGCTCTGGGCAAGGCGGGATGGGATGCTAACGGGGAGGGAGGGCTGTGGGGGAAGGCTGCTTAAAGAGCAGCTCGGTTCCCCAGATCTCTCGCCTTATTCCACGCTGGCTCCTTCCTTCCTTGGTGAAAGACTGAAAATACATTTTTTTTCTTTTCTTTTTTTTTTTTTTGCTCTTTAGGGCCGCACTTGCAGCATACAGAAGTTCCCAGGAGAGGGGTCAAATCAGAGCTGTAGCTGCTGGCCTACGACACAGCCACAGCAACATCAGATCTGAGCTGTGTCTGTGACCTACGCCACGGCTCATGGCAACGATGGATTCTTAACCCACAGAGCAGGGCCAGGAATCGAACCTGCATCCTCATGGATCCTAGTCGGGTTATTACTGCTGAGCTACAACAGGACCTCCCTGAAAGTTCATTTTCTGGAGAAGGTAAAATAGCCTCTGGGCAGAGAGGCACCAGAGACAGTTGTGGGCGTGAGTCCTCCACTGAAAACCAGGGGACAAAGTTACTGAGTGCCCATTAAATGCTGAATGTGGAGCCCCCACACCCTCTAGAGGGCTGAAGTCATGTATCTACTCTCCAGACAGAGGGCAAGGGTGTGGGAGAACATGGAAAGACCAATAGGAAAGACCTAAAATGCCTGGCACAAGGATTGTCCAACAAAGAGCCCACACAGATCATTTTTCAATAAATCTCAAAATTCTTGAGCCCCATCCATTCACGAAGTTCCCTTTCAGCTGTTTAGTCCCCCAACCTAAATGCGAATAGACAACAAAGCATGTTCAGATATCTGAGAAGGACAAAGACCAAAATAAGCAAACAAATAAAAGCAACCTGGAGGATAACAGATTATACAAGAAAAACAAACAACCCCCTCACCCCTCCCAAAAAAATCCCTTCATTCCCCCAAATCATTAATATACCCAGAGAGGTTAGGAAAGGTAATACATCTAATTTAAAAAGAACAGACTACCCCAAAACCAGATCAAACCAGATCATTCAGAGAACCAAAAAGAGCTCTGGGAAGATGAAACACATGAAAGCAGAAAGGCAAAAGTCAAAAGAAAAGTTTGGGAGTTGAAATTGAGGAAGTCTCCAGAAAGTGAAGCAAAAAAACACAGAGAGAAATGTCTCTTGATCAGAAAATCAGAGGACTGGACCAGAATATCCAAGAGCTGCCTAAAAGGAGTTTCAGAAAAGGAGACAGATAAAACAGAGGGCTGAAAAAATATTTAAAATAAATCTCAGAAACATTTCCAGAATGGAAAGATGAGAGCAGCCAGATCTCAAGAGCCCACTGAGCTCCCAGCCCAGTGGATAAAACAGACTCCCCCATAGGACCATTCCTGTGAAATTTCAAAACACTGGGGGCTTTTGGGAGTTAGCAGACTTTGAGATTCCTCAAGCCAATGCTGGAAGCTAGAAAACAATGGAGGGAAAAGCCTCAAAACTCTTTATAAAGAACTGACCAAGAATTCTAGAAAGAGCCAAGCTATCAATAAAGTGTGAGCATAGTACAAGAAAACCTTCAGACATGCAAAACAGTGAATTTATCTAGCATGCATCCTTTCTTAGGAAGGGTGTGCACTCATAAAACAAGGAAGCAATGCAGAAAAGAAGACTTGGGACCCAGGGAAGAGAAGACCCAACAGAAGGGAGAAATGAAGGAAATCTTCAGAACGGGAAGTAAAGGGAGAGCCCAGAATACAGCTGTGCAACAGGCTTATGGGGCAACAGGTCTGCTCCAGGTCAGAATGACACGACTCAGAAGATGAGTAAGTCCCCATGCTTTCTGCTACTATTACCTCTTTAACCCAAGGAGGGTAGGGATGGAATTAGTACTTTTTAAGCTACTTTCCATTTTTTCAAAGACATAACCTAGTTATTTATTTGTACCTGTGAAATTTACTTTAGTCATATATTGGTCAATACTACTCATTGCAGTTGCTTTACTGGAAAAAGGCAGCTATCAATACCTCTATTTGCTCTGCCACAGGTTGTTCAAAGACATTTGCCAGTTTCTGCAGAATGATGTACTTGTGGTCAGCCAGTGATGTAAACAGCACCTTCAGGTCATTCTAAGGAAGAGAGCAATGAAAGGCTTAACAGACGTAGCAGGAAATTGGAAGTTGTTGTACATACAATCTTAGAAATAATCTATAGGTGTAGGAATTTAATGCCCAGAAGAAACATTGTCCCATGGGAAAGGAAAAGGAATGGTAGCAAGTTACACAAGTGCTAAAAGGGACTTTTGAAGAATTTGTTAGACAAAGCATTTCCAACACGATACAAATGGAGACGAAGTGCAAATAAGAGGCGAGATTGGTCACCCTAGTCACCTTGTCATTTCTGTAGTGAATGAGCACATTTAAACGTCGCAGCGGAAATACCACACTCATCTTCTATCTAGTAAAACAAACTGCAGGTGTTATATTGATTTGGGGGAAATATTATTCTCAGGAATAATTATAATCCCTTTTTCCTTCTTCCTTCTCCTTCCCTCTCTTCCCATTTCCTTCTTTCGCCTATTTTCAAAGGATTTTTACAGCCTGTGAAAAGCCATCCTGAAGTTTAGAAAATAAATTTTATTCACAATGACAAAGGCATGCGAAGAGACAACATGAAGAGCTAATAAGCCTTTTGTTCATAAACATCACTCATTCAATGTCTAAACAGACTTATGATGAGTTAGCTCTGTAAAGAAAGGCGATAACGATCAGAATTTTGATACTCAATTCTAAAAGGAATAGTGAACTGGAACAAAATTCGAAGCATAAAATTTAATTTTTTTTTCCCTGAAATAGCAAATATGCGCTATTCCTTATGAGTTAGAAAAGTCTAACTAATAATGAGCTGGTTGCTCTTCATAGGCTGATCTGACTCAGCACATTCTCCTCACTGGGGGCTGATCACATACCCATGTATTCTCCAAGATGCAAAAATTCTCTCTCGGGAGAAGGATAACGGCCCCAAGGAAGAAAAAAGTCATTAAGGATATGTGCAAACATTGTAACACAAAATGCGAGGCCAAGCAAAATAGGTGAATTGTGTAGTTAAAAAAAAGAATCCTAAGAAGCAATCATTGTCACTCACCAAAACCCAAACTGATCTGCAAGCTTACTTGCAAACTAAATATGAAATTGTGATACCAGCACTAGAAAAACAGTGCCAGAACCAAGGTTTCAGAAGCTCATGAGTTATGATAATGCTTGTATAATTCAGCTGTGCTCACACTGAGGACACACAGGCCATTAGTACCATGACACATTTATCTGTTTGTATGCATAAGAAAAGGTGTTTCCCACTCATTTGAATAGATTCAAAAGAAATAAAGTCCTTATTGGCCACACGTACTTAGAAAAACTTTAGTTCATCTACAGGAGGAGATGACATTGGTGAGAAATAAAGAGGGTATATGCATTTCCTGTACATCATCTTTATATCTCATCATGGCATGCAGAAGGTCCTGGGCCAGGGATCGAACCTGTGCCACAGCAGCTACCTGAGCCATAGCAAGGACAATGACAGATCCTTAACCCGCTGAGCCACTGGGGAACTCCATGTTCATATTTTCTAAACATGAAAATCTGAAGGCTTTAACCATTTCTTTTTTTTTTAATTTTTTTTTTATTATTTTCCCACTGTACAGCAAGGGGGTCAGGTCATCCTTAGATGTATACATTGCAGTTACAGTTTTTTCCCCCACCCTTCCTTCTGTTGCGACATGAGTATCTAGACATAGTTCTCAATGTAACCATTTCTTATTACCACACTTGTGATACTACTCAGGATACAGACATCACAATCTTTTTCTTACAGTCACTGAAATTACTTGTTGCGGCATAATGAGGCAGCGTTCTAGCTGTTTGAGAAACAGGTCTATAGAAAGTTTCACGTTTTAAAATCATTTGTGCTGCCTCACTCACTTAATAATAAAAAAAAAATCTTCCCTTTTTTGTTTTTTTCAAATAACTTAAAATACTCAATTATAAAAATATCCAGGAAATTTATTTGGAGTTAAGTCTATGAATAAAAATTTCAAAAATACAGAATAACTGAAAATTAACTTGTGATTCCCTGTAGGTAATATACATCAACTTAACATCTACCCATTCTTCCAGGTTGTCTGTTGCCTATAGGATAATGTTAGCAGTCTGGCAAAGGCTAGGACTCCAGAGTTAACTGGAAAAGGAAGGCTGCAGTTCCAATAAACAGTGAGCACTGACAATACACCAGGTGTGTGGTGCATCATAAAATAAAATGGATTGTGACTTGACCTTTAATTATATTAACATTGGAACCCTTTCTCTCAATTAAATTGCAGCACAAACATTTTGAAATGTCAGTTTTTGTTCGTGAGCTGGCCACCATCAAGTAGAAACTTGTTGGCAGAAGGAAAATAGAGAACGTGATTGAAAGAGAATTTCATGATTACTTGTTCTGCTCTTGCTCCTCTACCCAAAATAAGTTCCAGAGTACTCGTGGTTGGTTCATTTTTTCACTCTGACTGGCTATGACTACCAATAACACTTTAAAAGCGCCAAAGACACTCGACAGTAAGCGCAATTAGAAAAAGGGAAATATGCCTCCTAGCGATGCACACATTTGCACAGTGAACCCACCTCATTCATGGCTGATAGACTTGGATGCTGTCAAAACTCTGTGCATTATTTTGTGCCAGAGGAAATTACATTTTATTTTATTTTTCCTTTTTTATTTTTGGCTGCTCCTATGGCATACAGAAGTTTCTGGGCCAGGAATCAAACCCGGGCCACCAACGTGACACCACAGCAGTGACAACACCAGATCCTTAACCCGCTGATCTACCAGTGGACTCCGCAAGAGGAATTTTAGGATAACGAAACAAGTTTCCTTATGTTGCACAATAGTTTTGCTGATTTTAGACATACCACATGTACATATTGATGCAATTGGATCTTATATTCAAGAGCAAATACTCAAATAATCAACCCCAGGTTTTCTGACTCCAAGGGGAATGCTCATCTCTCTCTGTGCACTACACAACATGACAGATACAAATACAACTAGCCAGTGTGGGTCATTCTTCTAAGCCACAGACTTGCGACTGTGCACCTGAGTATCTTAATTCTACCCAGCGGTACCATCCAGCCACGTGGTACCGCCAACCACCCAGTCTTGCCCACTGGTCAATGGTACCACTCCTACCTGTCTCCTCTGTCAGCCAATGCCCCTGAGATGCTCAAGTCAGAGTCCCGAGGGTTCCTCAGCAGTCCCACTTTCTCTTGTTCCCCAGATTCATACCATCAACAAGTGCTCCCCTGTGGATTCTGCCTTCTAAATATATCTTGAATGGGTCTACAATTCTCCATCTCCCCTGCCATCACCCCAACAATACAAATGTTCTTTTGTCTTTAGCCAAATCCTGGCTCTAGTTCTTGATGGCTGAATAACCTTGGAGAAATAATTTTACTTTTCCATTGGTTCCAGATATTATATATGTTATAGGCAATACTATTAATAGCAAAAACAGTAACAAAATTTGCTGAGTGCTTCCTATGTTTCAGACACTGTTCAAAGTATCTTACACACTTTGAGTCATTTTATCCTCACAAAATCCTATAAGGTGGTTATTAAGGACACTATTTAATAGTTGAGGACACCAAGGCTCAGAGAAGCAGCACTAAGTGATAAAACCATAATATATTATTATTGTCCTGCATGTGAAAATTTTTTGTAAATAGAAAATGATACACAAATGTTTGTGATAATTTTAGTTTATAGTTTTAAGAATGTAAACTACTGGAAGGCAGGGATAATTTGTCCCTCTAACTAGATGACCATCTGGAAAATTCCATGTTTCCTGACTAATGGTACATTTATTTGACATTTTACAGTATTTTTTTGCAGCAAATTAAAATTTTACATCAATCTCTTGGCCCTAGTTACATGTATTACATGAATCTGTTTTATAAATCTTCTATGTTTGTTAAAAGTACAGTTCAATTAAAACTTAAGTATTCCCCAAAGAACTTTTCATTAATAATGAAAATCGACACTAATGTTTATCAGCAGCTTTTGCATTTGCTGAAGTTTATAGTCATGGGAAAAGTCTCAGAAGCACACAGTCATTCAGCTGGCAACAGAAATCTAGGCTAGGGCTAAAAGGCATTAACTCTGAGGAGTGAAGACTGGAAAATAACGGAATACATTTTTAACACAGGTAGAAGTAATTAGGTCATGGTCACTTTCAATGGCCCCTGGATCTTGGGAGTCAGGGTTTATTCTGTATCACATCACTCCCTGCATTTTTTTTTTTTTTTAATGGCCCCATCCATGACTTGTGGAAGTTCCCGGGCTAGGGGGTTGAATCAGAGCTGCAACTGGGGCCTATGCCACAGCCCCAGCAATGCAAGATCTGAGCCACATCTGTAACCTACACCACAGCTTGGGGCAATGCCAGATCCATAACCCACTGAGCAAGGCCAGGGATCGAACCCACATGCTCATGGATACGAGTCGGATGCTTAGCCCACTAGCCGCAACAGGAACTCCTGTTTTTTTTGGTCTTATGTTTTAAATTCCACTATTATCAACTGGACATTATCATTATAATGTGCCATAAATATGACTTCCACGGGCTGAATTTAAAGTTCTCTTCAGCCCTAAGTTTGGCTGGCTGGTTTTCTCAACCTTCCCTTTCTAGGAACATAAAACGTTTAGTTTTCTCTTCCTCGAGTTTAATTCCCTTGGTTTTTCTATAATGTTCTTGCTCTCTGTACATTTGGAAAAAAAAAAAGAAGTGGGTCTATATCACGCCTCAACAGGACCCTGTTTATGGCTGAATATAGCTGGATGATGGTCAAACGTCTCTTGATGATATCTTACCTGGAAATTCAGTATTTGCTGAAGTCTTTCCTTCATCTGATGGCATCGCTGATTTACTACTGAGTCCAGCAAAGACAACCTGCCCAAAAGACAACCCAGAGTGTCTTCGATAACATCTCGATTGTCGCCATTCTCTGGAAAGGCTTGGGAAAACAAGTTCTTGTTCTTATCCATTTCTTCAGACATTTCCTTGATATCTTTGGCAAGAGTCTGGGGTTGATAAGAAAGTGCATGTCCATGCTTAGATCCGTGAATGTATATACAAATCATTTCTGCATAGAAGGTCCTCGATAGCTCTCTTAACTGCTCAGTGATAATTACATCTAGGGCAAGTGGGACCAATTTCATACACTTGTATAAATATTAGGTAAGTGACTGTTGGAGAGATTTTCCTCAGAAACTTTACATCATTCCCTAATAATAGTACATACTAGTTGGTGAAAAAAAATGAGTTTTCTAACGTGCCTTTAAAAATACATAATTATTCTTTTTAGCCTGTGTTTCGTTAAGTGGAAGATTTGCGATACACAATAGGGTGTCTACAGAGACCTCAGCTTTTTCCACCTCTGACAAAACAGAAGACAAAGAATAAAAATGCAAAAAGCATAAATATCTTTGAAAGCTTTTTATAGTTAGGCAAGTCTTGCCTGCATTATGCTGCTTGGAAATACACTTCATTTGGGTTTTATGAGAACGGTTTTTTATGCCTGACCTTCTTCATACATAACATTAATTATCCAGGGTCAACTTTTCGAGCGCTCGACAATGCCTTAGACTCACAGACATGAGCTGCCAAACTTACCTCTTGGTTGAAGAGGCACGTTTCCGTCTCTTCTGGTAAAAGTGCTGTAGCAACAAACAAACGTTCCTCCACGTCATCCAACCACGTAGAGGTAGCTGAGACCCCGTCATACAGCTTCTGTTCCAAGTGAATGCTCTGCCTCTTTGTCCCTCCACCCTGAGAACAAAAGGGGAGGAACAAAGAATTAATTTCAGCGTTTGGAGGAATCAGAGAAAAATACCAGGATAAGATGCTGGGGTCCTATCGGCTCTGCCTTTCCAGGTTAATCACTAGGATGGGGTCTCAGTTCTCGCCCGGAGGGTGGAGCAAACCCCACGGAGCCCAAGACCCACAGGGAAACCAAGCACGCGGCCCTACCTGGGAGGAAACCTCCTCGAAGGCCTGGTTCAATCCATCCAGCAGCGATGTCACGGCAGCTTTATCCTGGGCCTGCCCGTCCCCTTTGTACAGCGGCACACCAGACAGGAGCCGATTTGGCCGCCTGTAAAGCTGAGCGTAGACAGGGGAGCTTACCGAGGGGCACAGGTAACCAGTCCAGATGTTCTCATCTAGAAATGCACACTGACACAGGTGCGGGGGGAAAAAAAAACCTGTCCCCCTGGAAACTCGTGCTAGAGAAAAGCGACCTCTACAACACACCAAGTCCGTCAAACGTGGCAGCCAGATGCAGCAATGGCAATATTTCCCTCGATGGACCAAAAATAAATGAATGAACAAATGACAGTGGGGAAAATGCCTGAATTCTTATCATAGGCTTCTTTTCAACCTGTCTTGGTGCTAGCACTACCCGTGATGAAATAATCCATCCTAAACACCGGACCTCGACTGTTTCCTTTGCTGTCATGACTCCCCTACTTCCCCCCTAAACTTTTAAGCGCACACAACGTCTCCCCAATAAGGACCCCGATAGGGCTCAGCGCTCAAACTTTTTAATGATGTTTCCTGTCACACTCGGTCTCCTATGGTTTTTCAGAATCTCTCATCCTCACCTGACTTTTCAGGCTGATTACTCATTATCCTTGAAACCTGCCAGGCTCATTCCCCATGGTAGTTGGAATGCCCACTGCCCAGCATCTCTTTATAATCCACTGCCTTAAATTCCACGCCTACTATAGCAGTGTTCCACTTAAAAAAAAAAAAAAAAAGAAAAAGAAAAACGAAAAAAACAACTTTCGCTCTCTTTTTAATTCCTACTTATGAAGCCTCTGCTGTCTGGCTAGTTTTTCAGAAATGTAGAAGATATTTCCTTAGTTGGGTCACAGGTTCCTAGCAGCAGGAACCATGCCTCATCTTGAGGCCAGATGGGGTGTTCTTCACAGACACTAAACACAAGTGAAGGGAGGAAAGAAACATTGTTCTGAGAAATGGATACCTTTTGATCTAGCGAATATTAGGCCAAAAACAAACAAAAAACGAAACCCAAAAAGCCTGCCCGTCTTTACACCTGAGAGTAGTAAGTATATCATCCAGGGTATAAACCTGTAAATATAAAAAAATATGAAAAAGGAAGGACTGTGAAAAAGACAAAAAAAAAAAAAAAAAAAAAAAAAAAGGAGTTCCCGTCGTGGCTCAGTGGTTAACGAATCTAAGAACCATGAGGTTGTGGGTTCGATCCCTGGCCTCACTCAGTGGGTTAAGGATCCGGCGTTGCCGTGAGCTGTGGTGTGGGTTGCAGACACGGCTCGGATCCCATGTTGCTGTGGCTCTGGCGTAGGCCGGTGGCTACAGCTCCGATTAGACCCCTAGCCTGGGAACGTCCATAGGCCACGGGAGAGGCCCAAGAAATGGCAAAAAGACAAAAGAAAAAAAAGAAAAGAGAAAAGAAAAGAAAAAGGAAGGACTGTGGAGTTAAACAGACCTGGACCCCAACTCCAACTCTGCCTTTTCTTTCTTAGACCCTGAGAAAGTATCTAATCTGTCCAAGTCTTAGCTTACAGCTCTACAGAGAGAGAGAATGTCAGCCTCACTGCAGTGTTGTTACGGTAACACCTAGAACACAAAACAAGTTCATAAAAGATAGCAACTTTTATCGTGGCCACTTTCACAACCACACTGCTATGTCCTGCCTTTCCTCAAGTGCAAAAATGTCATAAGATAAATACCCTTCAAGCTTCCCATGTCTAATTCCAAAGGGAAGGAATTAGCCTCAGCAGAAGCTGGAGAACAACAGAGAGTCAGAGGAATTCACAGTCCAGGTTATCATGAACCTAAGTGTCCACAGTCCAGGTATCATGTGGGAATGCAGGTGCAGCGGGACCAGATTGTCCCCGGGGGCTCTCGTGGCAGATGTCGAGGTGGCCACAGGGCTCTGAGGGAACAAGCAGCTCTCCCAGGTAAGAGCAGGTAGTGGAGACGTCAAGGTCAGCAGGGCTGGATGATTCACGTAGGTGCTTAAGTTGAATGCACAAGGGGCAGGCATTTCACGAATGAAGAAGAGTAAGTAAGCAAGCATGAAATATTCCTAGAAATGTCCTGGACGTATCTGATGTAGGACACTCAGCAAAGACGGCAGCCAGGGGCTTTAACATGAATAGAAAAGGCTAGGAGCCTGACATCAGAAATCAAGAATTCAAGCTGGCAGTCTGAGGCATGTTTGATCAGGGATGTGAAGAAGGAGTCATTCGGGCACAGGTAGGGGGTCCAGGCAAAAGGTATAGGGGACCATGTGCCAGTATGACTGAGACAAATGCGTTTTGGAAATGGAGGACTCTCTATTCCCCAGGACCAGAGCTGGTGACATTCCTGTGGACAGCGGCAAAGAAGGAGGCTCCTGATTGGGAATTTGGGGTTAATAGCTGCAAACTATTGCCTTTGGAATGGATTAGCAATGAGATCCTGCTGTGCAGCCCTGGGAACTATATCTAGTCACTTATGATGGAGCATGATAGACGATAATGTGAGAAAAAGAATGTATATATGTATGTGCGACTGGGTCACCTTGCTGTCTAGCAGAAAATTGACAGAACACTGTAAACCAGCTATAATGGAAAAAATAAAAATCATTATAAAATTAAGAAAAAAAGGGGGGGAGGCTCCTGGGCAGAGAAGGGGAGTGAGAAAGTGTGACACGCCACTAGATTTTGTAAAATGAGATAGAAACAAATGGATCTGTAGGCTTATGCACAGTTCCTGGCAGATGAGGGGACGTTGTGACCTTTAGCCCACTCCCTGTTGGGCAGTCCTGGCAAGGTGTACCTGCCCTACAGTGCCCACTCCGACAGCTCCTGCCTCTCCCTCCTCGGATGCTCTGTACTTATGGACACTCTTTCTCTTTTGGGTTCGGCCTCGCCCAGCTCCTAATCGATTCCTGCCCAGAGCAGTGAGAACAGCAGCTTCCTCAGATCCACAGGAAAGGTTCCAGAATTTACCCTGATGATACCACTGGGGTTGTGGTTGTGGGATGGCTAGAGCATTGCTGGCCCAGGATCTGGGACCAGGCATCTACCTTCGAAGTCCTGATAGGCCATAGCTGTTTTGAGCATCACTGCTTTCCCTCATTAGCTCTTTAAAGGGTGAATTCCTCTGACTCTCTGTTGTTCTCCAGCTTCTGCTGAGGCTAAAGTAATAACTATTATCTGGAACCTTCTGTTGCTATGTTTAATTCCACCAGATTTGGCTTGCTTGGTGGAACCAAGTCCAACATCACAACAAGTCCCACCCATCTTGGGAACCAGCCTGCAGATGGGTCTGTGGCCACTGTAACTGACCACTGGCCTTTGCCTTTAGCTCCACTGAGGTCCCAGGGGTGTTTCCCACTAAGATACGAAATGATTAAATACTGGAAGTAGCCATGGAAAATAAGATAACTTGATAATTTACCAACAGATTCTTAGAATTTATTTTGGCCTTGATGTGTATATCTTTAATTGGCATCCTTAATTTTCAAAGTCGTGGGAAAAAAGAAGGGGAGGCATCTAAAATTTAATGATTTGTGCTAACGAGTCATCAGATATTAATCATCTCTGAGTAAAATAGTATCTAGAAGTCAAATCAATTTCCACACATAAATATATAATAATAAAGGGATACGTGAAACAGGCTTGCTAAGGAAAATGTAGGATGACTAATTTGTCTTATTTTGGAATCGACGATGAAATGTAGGTTATTGCACAGTTATAGTCATTCTTACAGCGTAAGCTGTACATATTTTATATTAGTTAATATGTAAAAGCAAAATGTTCAATACCACTGGCTCTTGTTCCTGTTCCAGAACATTCTGAAGCAGTTTCTGCTTGGTGCTAAATTCTTGATGTAGGCTTTCCCATTTCACTCTCATCTGGTCTTCAGCGGGTGCCTTCTCCCCTTCCATCCCCAACTCCTGGGATAACACATCAGGTTTTTCGCTATTAGAAGAATAAATAATCTAAGTTTACAATGTGTGTAAAAAGGCAACAAGTTCTAGGTAACGTACTGTGTGTACTAGATCTGGCCTCTCACATTGGAACCAGATTATTTCAGTCATTAGCTGACCCTTTAAAAATATAAATTAAGATGGTAAATTTGAGACCAATTGTAACACAAGTATATTCTTACTTATATTATAGTTGAATCATGAACATCATAATTTAAAAACACACTGAAAAGAGCTCTGCCTTCAAGATAAGCGATAACTGTAACTTCTAGGAGTTCCCTTGTGGCCCAGTGGGTTAAGGATCCAGCTGTGTCACTGCAGTGGCTCTGGTAACTGCTGTGGTGTAGGTTCAATCCCTGGCCCAGGAACAGCTTCATGCTATAGGCGTGGCCAAAAAAATGTAACTTTCAGAAATAGAAAGTGTATGATCAAACTCATATCCTTTGTCAAACAGCCCACGGATAAATTCAAAAACGCTAAAAATGCTGCCTCTTGTACTGAGAGTTTTTACCAGGAGTCCAAGGCAAATACCATCAGGACATGGGCTAAGAGTATAGAACATGGAAGGAAGGCACTACAGTGTCATCCTTAAAGACAGGCAGCAGCAGGTGGCAGCTGAGAGGACGATGGCTTTTGGAGTGACACAGATCTGGGTTTCCTGCCCCAACACATTAAATTTGTGGCTTTGAGTAACTGGCTTCAATTCTCAGAGCTGCAATTTTCTCATCTTTAAAATGAAGGTAGTACCTGTCTTGCAGAAGTATGAGAATTAAATTTAGAAAAGAGAGGCATAATTCCTATGATCCGATCTGGTACAAAGCAGCCATTCAATGAATGGGGCCAAATGACAGTGGTAATGGTGAGACAACTCTGGGGGACCCACGTGCTAACAGATCCTAGTTTGTCAGGGCATTGGAAGGCCTAACTAGAACCATGTCATCTGAAAGCCATACTAGGTAGCCATTCTTATTGCGAAGGAAACTTTTGTTCAAGTGAAGAAAAAAAAAATGTCAATTGGCAGAAAACACCACCCCAAAGTCTATTCCTTTCAGCATAAATGTTGAATACAATCATTTCTTTAGGTAAGACTGTTGAGACAAGCCTTAAAAAATCATCTATAAGGCTATAATGCAGGAATTCTACTTCTGGAATATAACTTAGAGACTCTTTCTCACCTGAATACTTAAAGACATGTAAAAAATTTAAGTTCAACAATCCCAGTAATAGCAAAAAAAGAAATAGCAACAATATAAAGGCCTATAAATAAGAAAATGTATGATTACATTGTTACTGTCACAAGATAAAATACTGTTAAAAGCAGTTAAAATGAAAGAACTAGATTTATATGTATCAATATGAATTGATTTTAAAAAGTAATTTTGAGTGGGGAAAAAAAACCCCAAAACAGGGAGTTCCCGGGTGGCCTAGCAGTGAAAGATCTGGCATTGTCACTACTGTGGCTTGGGTCACTGCCATCGTGTGGGTTCAGTCCCTGGGCTGGGAACTGCTGCATGTTGCAGCATGGCCAAAAAAAAAAAAATCAAAATAAAATTGATACTTTTTAATTCTGTTCATTATACTAGTCTCTAGACTTTTCTTTTTAAACATCTTTTAAAATAAAAAACAAGTTTTAAAATTCTTCTGAAATTGAATTTCTTTATCATGCTGTCTTTCATGTTGGTGGAGTACAGTGGGTCACTTTTAATTCATTTATATTTGCAAAAACAATTTAGTATAAAACCAGGAGTATATTATCTATATACTCCTATATTTAATCATTGACACATATAAAATGCCATTAGCAAATCAATTTTAAATTAGAACACAGCCTTTCATTTCCCATGGAGAATATTCATCTTTCCCTTTGATATTTATATAAATTAATTTCCAGTTGAGTTTCTGTAGTAATCTTGGAAGGACTCTTCCATCAATTGTCCCATAAATCATGTAATACTCATTCTTTATTAAGTTTGTAGCCATGAAGCAAGTCGTGCCTCTTTCATAGGGGTTTTCTTGTGCAAACCAATTTACTTTTGAAGATTAAATATACAAAGCTTTAAAAATATATATATATATATATATATAAAGCCTTTTTCCCAGCAATGTTATTCTTCAAAAAATACATATACTTATATATTAATATATATTATATATATATTTTTTTTTTTTCCTTTTGCTTCTAGCTGTTGTTTAATTTATGGTTGTTTGTTTGCTTGGTATATTTACCCAGAGGCTTGAAAGGCTTGCTGAACTATAATCAACGAGAGTTAAAGGAGACTTTTCTAAAGAATTTGTACAAAAATCAAAGAATTTATAAGCAGTCTTTAAAGTGACTCTTGTACAGAAAGTCAGTACGGCACCACAAATTTCTCGTTAAAATATTTTTCTATTTGAAAAAGCAATTTAGAGTTGTTTGCCTTTCATCTAGGTCCATTCCAAAGCTAGAGACCAGGGGAAGAAAAAAAAAATCACGGCAAGAAAGTTGCAGCAGACTTCGACCACCGCTTTTCGTGACTCTACATGTGATGAGGAGGCAAGTGTGGATGGTTTCTTCGTAAAAGCAGAGTTTGGCAAAAATACTCAGAAAGCTATGAAGGATGAATAAACATCTCAGAAGAACTGGCAACAGAAGAGAAAATGCAACGTGAAGGCAAGTCTCAACTCAGAGTCAGCGTGGAAGAAACTGCATTTCTCATTTTGGATTTATATAGGCACCTGTTTATGGCCTTATCAGCATGTTTAAGCATGAGCACAACATGCTTATAAAATCCCATTATATTTTAACACAATTCTTACAGTATTCATGTCATTTTAATGGAATTCCTGAATATACATGTTATAATAGTATTCATTCTTCTTCTTTTAAATTGGTATTTATTCGTTGTATCAATAATTTTACTGTTTTTGCTTTGTCTTCCTTTCCTTGAATATTTCCTTATTTCCTATATGTATGTATGTACACACACACATATATATAATCAACACCGATGTCATATGTCAGCAACATTATATCAGCACTGATTTAAAAAAAAAAAAGAAAAAGAAAAGAAAAATCTCCAGAGTTCCCATCATGGCGCAATGGTTAACGAATCCGACTAGGAACCATGAGGTTGCGGGTTCGGTCCCTGCCCTTGCTCAGTGGGTTAACGATCTGGCGTTGCCTGAGCTGTGGTGTGGGTTGCAGATGCGGCTCGGATCCAGCGTTGCTGTGGCTCTGGCATAGGCCAGTGGCTACAGCTCCGATTCAACCCCTAGTCTGGGAACTTCCATATGCCGCGGGAGCGGCCCAAAGAAATAGCAAAAAAAAGAAAAAAAAAAAGAAAAGAAAAATCTCCAAATCTGCCCTTGCCAAAGTTACTTTGGACAATCTGCATCCCAGTCTTGTTCTTACACATACACTATACGTTCAATTTTATATCACATTTTTTTACTTTGTACCACATATACATTTTCTGATAGTGTTATATAGTTTTTTGTGAAGATTATTAGGTATAAATCTTTTCTTAGGCTTTTTTTTTTTTTAACTAATAGGCATTTCTGTCTCTTTCAATTATTTGGTACCATAAATAATATTTCAAAAGTCAACTTCCTCCCAACAAATGTTCAGAAAAGAGATCACTGGAGTCCATGGAGCTAGAGCTATTTGGCATATGATGGTACAACCTTTAGCCATACATCATCACAGAGGCTGCACTAAAACTTTTTTTTTTTGTTTTGCTTTTCAGGGCTGCACCTGAAGCATATGGAAGTTCCCAGGCTAGGGGCAGATTGGCGCTACAGCTGCCAGCCTACACTACAGCCACAGCGATGACAGATCCGAGCTTTGTCTGCACCTACACCACAGCTCACGGCAACGCCGGATCCTTAATCCACTGAGCAAGGCCAGGGATTGAACCTGCATCCTCATGGATCCCAGCTGGGTTCGTTAACTGCTGAGCCATGAAGGGAACTCTGCACTAAAACTTTTTAAAAAATGTTTTAGATTTTAAAGATAGGTCTCCTATATATCCTTTCAGTTGACATCTGCAGTGTTTATAATCTTTCTGTGATGACAGCAGCCCAACTATTCTGATCCTACTGATGAGCAACTGAAGTCTCAGAATTGAGTTACTTTTTCCTGGTGATAGCTGCAGAACTGGAGAAAAACCCAGTCCTGCTTCTAAATACAGGAATACTTCCTACTTCCATTCTGTTTCAATTTTCTTTCCTTCCTACCTTTTTTTTTTTTTTTTTTTGGCTGCACCTGCACCATGTGGAAGTTCCTGCGCCAGGGATCGAACCTGAACCATAGCAGTGACAACACCCAGACCATAACCACTAGACCACTAAGGAACTTCTCCTTCCTACATTTTAAACCAGAATCTTCAACTTGAAAATTCTCCACTTTCCCTAATTTTTCTTTTAACACTTTACTTTTCTATATATAAGACTTCCAGTCTCCACTCCAAACCAGGACTCAAAGCTCAATGACTTTGTACATAGAAATTATAGAAACAGATCATCAAGAAAAACCATAGTCTTTAGAAGGCAATTAAATTGTATATATTTCTTAGAATGATATTAGGGAAAGATAAGCTCTTGTTAGGGAAAACATTTTGCAGTTAGATATAATCATTCAGTCAAAGACATGATCTAATTTTAGAATGCATTTCTTGATTTTAAAAAATGAACTTGGAGTTCCCGTCATGGTGCAGTGGTTAATGAATCCAACTAAGAACCATGAGGTTTCGGGTTCAATCCCTGGCCTTGCTCAGTGGGTTGAGGATCCAGCATTGCTGTGAGCTGTGGTGCAGGTTGCAGACTCGGATCAGATCCCACGTTGCTGTGGCTCTGGCATAGGCCGGTGGCTATGGCTCCGATTAGACCCCTAGCCTGGGGATCTCTATATGCCGTGGGAGCGGCCCTAGAAAAAGCAAAAAAAGACAAAAAAAAAAAAAAATGTACAAGCGTCTTCCCTAGACAGATATTCTGAGCATACTGGCAAGAGGGCAAACAAGCCAGTCATCACAGTTACCACCTACATTCATACTGCAAAACAAAATGTTCAAAATGCAAGTAAATTTAATATCATAAAGTGGAAACGAAATGATTAAATTTTTGCAGAAGATGTTTAAAATAGAATTTGGAGTGAGATGTTTACATTGCTTCAAATATCATGAAAACAGCAAGAAGAATAAAATGGTAAACTGTTATCAGAGCAATGTAAATCAAAGCCACAATGAGGTATTTCACTCCTGCTAGAATGGTTACCATCAAAAAGACCACAGATTACAAATAGTGGCGAGGATGTGGAGAAAAGGAAGCCCTTGTACACTGCTGCCGGTGCGGCCAAGATGGAAACATTATGGAGGTTCCTCAAAAAACTAGAAATAGAACTACCATAGGAGAGTTCCTGTTGTGGCTCAGAGGTAATGAACCCAATTAGCATCCATGAGGATGTGGGTTTGATCCCTGGCCTCACTCAGTGGGCCAAGGATTTGGTGTTGCCATGAGCTGGGGTGTAGGTCACAGACGTGACTCGGATCTGGCATTGCTGTGGCTGGGGCATAAGCCAGCAGTTGTAGCTCCAACTGGACCCCTGGCCTGGGAACCTCCATATGCCATGAGTTCAGCCCTAAAAAGACACACACACACACACACACACACACACACACAGAACTACCATATGGTCCAGCAATTCCAGTGCAGGATATATATTCAAAGCAAATAAAAACTTTAATTCAAAAAGATACATGCGGGAGTTCCCGTCATGGCGCAGAGGAAACGAATCCAACTAGGAACCATGAGGATGTGGGTTTGATCCCTGGCCTTGTTCAGTGGGCTAAGGATCCAGTGTTGCCGTGAGCTGTGGTATAGGTCTCAGATACAGCTCGGATCCCACATTGCTGTAGCTGTGGCATAGGCGGGCAGCTACAGCTCCAATTAGACCCCTAGCCTGGGAACTTCCACATGCCGCAGGTTCAGGCCCTAGAAAAGACAAAAAAAGAAAAAAAAAGATACATGCACCCCATGTGTAATAATGTTCATAGCAGCATTATTCACAATAGCCAAGATATGGAAGCAACCTAAGTGTCTATCACAGATGAATAGATAAAGAAAATGCAGTGTATATGTACAATGGAATATTACTCAGCCATAAAAAATATGGATTTTTTTTTTTTTTTTCCATTTGCAACAACATGGATGGTCTTGGAGGGTATTTTGCTTCGTATGATAAGTCAGAGAAAGACAAATACTGTATGATATCACTCATATGTGGAATCTAAAAAATAAATTAGTCAATATTAAAATAATAAGAATAATGAAAGAAACATACCCAACACCACCAGCAGTCTCTGCAGCTGAATGTTGAGTTAGAATTTCTTCCCCACGACTGGCTACTGACCGGAGGAGGCTTTTCTGCTCTGCTAATTCCTGCTCCAACTCCTGCTCAAAGAAAAGGACAAATAAAAACATCACTGTTACTTTATTGTCAACAATCATGGTTCTATGTCTAGAATATTCTCAAAGAACTTTGGTAGTCAGTTTTTAAGTTTGCATGTTACATAAAAAGTGTGGTTTAGGTAACCGTTCAGACATGTCTTCAAGTCCTCTGCAGCTTTCTTTGGCTTTGATAAAAAGTATCTTTGAATAATCTTACAAAGATCAATGGGAAAATTCTGCTGGGCAACGGTGCCCCCAAGTGGTACAAAATGCACTTTCACATTTCAAAATCAATACTGCCTTGTTCCAACTGAGCTGGATCCTTGAGAGTGATATCTCTCTTGGATTCCCCAATTACTTGATCAATTGGATCATCAATGGACTTAGTTTTACCTTTTCGCTATTTATGATATATGCCTCTACTCTGGGAAGATACTTGAATATGCCCTATACATAAATTTAAGGTATCAATGAGATCTCATTCATTTCACTAGGCAGTAATTTAACATTTCTATTTTGTGATGGTATCTACTTGACAGTGGAAAATAAATTCTGCTTCTTAAAAAACAAAAACAGAAAAACATGTAACCCAAGACTTTACCAACTCTTAGAGGCCTTCTTGATGCTTTATATATATAACAAATTCAAATTGGGGCAATACGTGAAATAGAGTAGGGACTCTTGATAATGCAGATTATAATTGAGTTACACGATTTTAAAACTAAGCACAAGCTTTTCTTAGAAAACAGACTTTAAAATGACCCGTCATTCCAGTGCCATGAGTTAAGTACATGGAAACAGCCAGCTCCTGCTCCTGTCCAGAGGAAAGCTAAAGGGGCACTCTGTCTTTAGGACAGAAGGGACTTGTCCTTCAAAAACATTTCTCTCAAGGTGTTTGCTTGGCCAAGCTGCAGGCTAGAGAGACAGGAGGTGCATTACTTTTTGTTGCTGGAGACTGCTCTGTCGCTGGTGGGTCCACGCAGTCCGGGCTTGAGCCAGCCATTCCTGAACCCCAGGGCTCTGAGTGGCAGCCAGGTCAGCATCAGTCTCCTCCTTCTCCTGGGCTGTTCCCTGCTTTAAACAAGGTACAAATCAAGTCATACTACCCACAGGAAGACCTTAACCCAAACGGAGTGATGGCTCCTTTAGAGTGGACTGAAAAATACCACAGTGGTCCCACTTGGACATGAAGCCACATTAAAAAAAAAAAAAAAAATGGTAACACAAAACCCATCGAATTTATGGCATCTGCAAGAAGGAGAACAATAAATAGATGATTATACTCAGAAATATTGGAGGGGGAAAATCTTATCATTTGGAGGCTAGGCTTTTCAGCTGACTGATGTGATCACCAGTTATTTTTCTAAAATTTTTCCACAGGAATATAACTCTAGATCTCATTTCCTCTACTGTCATCCCCAGGACTAGGCTCCACTGTCCTCTGTTGCCACTGCTCGCTTCGATCAATTGAGGCTCAAGAAGAAAGCCAAAGCACTTATTACCCGGCCAGGGGTTTATCCTTCCTGTTATGATTCTGATGGAATTTGCAAGTTTCTTCGTATCAGAATGGAATCATTTCTGAATGAGAGCCTTTCTACTCACAAATATTTTTATGTCAAAGGAGAAATCACACCATTTTAATGACTCACTCACTAAATACTCAGTACCCACTTTATGTCAGACACAGTTCTGGACCCGGGGCAGGGGAGGGGGGAAATTCTGCTGAGAAGCCAGACAAAGGCCCTGCTGGAAAGACGAAAGACAATAAACAAACAAGACAAACTGAGATGGTGATGAGAGCCACAGAGAAGGTGAAATAGATAACAGAATAGACGTGAAAGGGGAGAGGTTTCTTAGGCTGGGCAGGAAGGCACCTTCGGGGGTGACAACTGCGTTGAGTGCCAGCAAAGATCCAGGGGGAGGATGCTCCAGACCTGGGGGACAGCTGCAGCAAAGACCTTAAAGGGAAAGGAACCTGGCATCTCCTTGAGAGCAGAGGAGGGGCAAGAATGGCTGGAGCACAGGGAGGGGCGGAGAAAGGAACCTTCTTTAAGTTGCCTCCTTAGAGGAGTCATCCTGCCGTCTCCGAGGCTCCGGCTCCCAGGCCTTTGGTTCCTCTGTGAGCATAGAATGGGATCCCGGTTCACACAGCCTGATTGTCCACAAAGACCCTTCTCTCCCTCTTAGTCTCAGACTGTTTGTTTGTTTGTTTGTATGTTTTGTCTTTTTGCTGTTTTCTAGGGCCACTTCCGCAGCATATGGAGGTTCCCAGGCTAGGGGTCGAATCGGAGCTGTAGCCGCTGGTCTACGCCACAGCCACAGCAACATGGGATCCGAGCCGAGCCTGTGACCTACACCACAGCTCACGGCAATGCCGCATCCTTAACCCACTGAGCGAGGCCAGGGATCGAACCCACATCCTCATGGTTCCTAGTTGGATTCGTTAACCTCTGAGCCACGACGGGAACTCCTAGTCTCAGACTTTTACACCCACTATTACAGGAAAACAGTCTATTTCCCCTCTGTCTTATTCATTAGAATCTCCTGATTCAACTGTCACATGTTTCCGATAATGCTAAGATCGGGAACTTTGCAACCTTGGAATGGGTGCTTGAAGTGCCTGAAGGAAACGGTGACACCTACAGGTACTGTGACATGCCATCCTCTCCCAGATTCCGAGCCACCTTAGCTCACAGGTACTTCCTTCCCTTGCAGACAGTCCAGCTCCGCAGTAAAAGAACGTCGTTTAGAGAGGACAACAACGAGGTGCCATTGGTCTAAAATAAGCTATTTGCACTTCGTAGGACCTTGAGTACAGGTGACCAGTGACACTCAGTTCAGTTCGCCCCACCCTCCCAGGAGCACCTCTTCCAGAGAAGCAGGGAGTTTCCTGAAGCTGGGAGGTTAGGGGCAGCTGGGCATCATCCCAGGACCGAACTCCATACATGTCTGCATGAAGCAGGGCCTCCGCCCTCTGAGAATGCCCTATCCATGCAGAATAAGCTCTGAGAGATGCTGGCTTTTCCAGGCAAGGATGAAACAGAGGTCAAAAGAATGACCCCAAAGACGTCAGTGTAACAGGGGGAAAGCTGTGCCCAGTCAGAGCCCCGGTTGGCAAAACAGGAGCCGAGGCCACGACGTGCTGACTCTCTTTTGTGGGCTCCAGCCACTTCTTCTCTGCTTTGCTCTTCAGCAAAGGTTTGCTGTTGGAGCTCCGCCTAAAGATGCCCTCAGGAGTGTCTGGGGGCACCAGCTCGCCCTTCGCTGTCCTTACTACGGTCTGACTGAGCGCTCTGATTTCCACTTCCTCACACCAAATGTGTACTTGGAAAAATACCAATCGCAAGGGTAGGTCTTAAGAACAGCTTCACCCCGTTTACATGCTCAGGTCCACGCTCGGATTCTAAGACAGAGTCTAAGAAGGGGAGTCCTAGTTGACTAACCTGGATCCACAGCTACAGAAAAAAAGGAAACAGGCAGCATCAAAAGCAGATGCCTGCTATGTGCTTTCCCTGTGGTTAGGCTTGGTTTTTCGGTTAGGGCATTTTTCTTCTCGCTGATTTCATCATTTTGAAACATAATACTTGGACCATGAGAAGCCAAAAATGATTAAGAATCCATTCAAATTTCATCCCCTTTCCCCTTGGGACACGAAGGCACTGACAGAAGAAATAAAGTAATGGTGATTGCATTCTCTGGAGTCTGATACTGAGTTCTCTCACCTATCTAGGAAATAGGAAATAGAGCAGCTTCTATCCCCAGGGTCCCCCTTGGGTGGGGCTGCATAAGCTGTTTATTTTGGAAATACTAGAAGCGTCCCCATTTTTGCCAGGAACATTCCTTGGAAGATTAGTGAGGACTGGAGAATGCTAAACATTAAATAAAACACTTATTTATAAAGCATTTCATTATTTATATGGGGCATTCTCTCTGCTCCTTGGACGGATGATAATGTGTGAAAATGGTCTGAAGTTATTATAAAGGACGATATCATGTACCTTGAGAGAAGTTATTACATGTCATATAGAAAAGGAAACTATTTGGGGGTGGGGTGGAGGGAACCAAACAGATTATTCACTGCATGCAAGTCCAATTTGGTTCAAGAGAATGGCCATAATAGACATGCCCATTTTACAGATAAGGAGCCCTGAGAAATGATGTGCTTATGGCCACACATGAAATTTGGATCCGGATCCATAATTCCGGATCTCCTGAATTATGCAAACCCCAAATGAAGGGCACATCTGCACTGACATCTACCTTCCATGGAAGATTCCCCCCCCTTTCCTGATTAACATTAGTTAATTTCAGATCAACTCTGCTCCAGGAAATGATCCTTTTTCCAGCAATAATAACATAAACAGGGCTCTTTTTATTCCTGCAGTTGGCAAGATAATCTCATTAACTCTGATTGTATTTAAAAAATCAATACACAATGGAAACTCCTGAGATGAAAGAGATGATGGAATTTATAGATATTTTAAAATAAATGTTAGTGCAGCAAAACACCGCCACATTTTTCCCTGTTTGCCCTTTCCCTAACAGTATCCTCAGGAAAGCTCACTCTTGTGGGCTGGGTCTGTCCTTTAGTCAATGTGAAGAATCTTTGTGGCCCTGGGCAGGATTTGCTGGGTGTGGGCACCACAGGTGTCCGACCACGACCAGGCTCAGCCCAGCCCTAGCAGTCTCAAAGTCTCAAACCTGGCCTTGAAGCAGGTCAGGAGATTTTTTCCCTCCCAAAGAATATGATTTGCAAACAGTTGCTGTATTTTAATACTGAGATTGGGGCACTCGCTGTAAGCATCACGTGCATTAAAATTCTGGAGAATTTTTTTTTAAACGTTAAATACCACTGTTAGCCCTGTTTTACATATGAGAAAACTCCTCAGGGAGAAAAACTGGGGAAAGTTCAGGACTCTTGCCCCAGAGTTACCTACTCAGTTAACTGCTGGGGCCAGGCTGGGCAGACTTTAGAGTTGTGGTTCCAAAGTGATGGCTCAAGAACTAAGCCTGGCTTCTGGATATGCTTTGTTTGGCACACAAATTATTAAAAAAAATTAGAATTAAATGTCAATGTTTTAAAATTGGGAAATTTTAGGTATCAATCCAAATACTCTTTCTCTGGAAGGTCTAGCAATGCTGCCTGTAAGTTCTCGTATGACAATAGCTGGAGCCGAGAACAGCTTCTTTTGACAGGTGACCAGCTTGCCAAAGTCCTAACTGGGCCAGTTTCACTCGCAATCTGTCCCCCGCCCCCACCGCCCCCACCGCCCAACCTCTGTTTAACCCCTAGAAGTGCCAGTGTATCAGGCTGCTCCTTCCTCTCCTACCTGCTTTAAGGCATAGGGCAGAGTGGAAATTCGTAAAGGTCAACTATCCCAGAGGGAAGACCATGAAGTCTTTCCCTTTGTTTCAGTTATTTAAGAGATTAAGTTCATTCACATGCCAACACTGGAGGAAAAAATGGTGGGGGCGGGGAAGAATTATGCATTAGATTGGCAATACCTTTTCTTTCTTTCTTTTTTTTTTTTTTTTTTTTTTGGCGATGCCCTGGGCATGCATAAATGTCTGGGCCAGGGATCAAACACATGCCATAGCAGTGCCACCGGATTCTTAACCTGCTGAGCCACCTGGGAACTCTGACAATACCTTTTATAAACCTAAGAGAAATGTGGTATACTCTCCCAGTGAGAAAACCCTTCTGGTTTCGTTTAATACTTTTAATAGTTTGCTTTTGGCTTTAATTCTTAAAAGTCAGGTTGTGTGTGCATTTTAAAGTATGTAAATTTAAAATGAAAAGTTGCATTTTGTCTTTATTTGCATTTATTTATTCAATAATGAGCTCAAAGATCTTTTCATGTATTCCCTGGCCACCTACTTGCATGTCTTTTCCTTTGAATTATCTCTTCATATCTTTTGTTCATATTTCCATTAGATAACATGCTCTTATTTTCTTACTGACTTACAAATGATTTCTGGAAATCAAGGGAATTAATTCTGGGTCATGTGAATTACATAGTGTCCTTCTTATTTGTCCATGTTTTTTAATTTAGTTAATAGTTTCTTGTTCATACAGACCCATCTCATTTCTGTGTAGTAATTTTAAAGAAACTAAAATACTTGGTTTTGGATATATTAGCAAAGGTCTTTCCCATCCTAAGATTTTTTTTTTGGTCTTTTGAGGGCCATGCCTGTGGCATATGGAAGTTCCCAGGCTAGAGGTCAAATCAGAGCTACAGCTGCTGGCCTACACCATAGCCATAGCAACGAAGGATCTGAACTGCATCTGTGACCTACACCACTGCTCCAGGCAACCCCAGATCCTTAACCCCCTGAGTGAAGCCAGGGATCAAACCCACATCCTCGTGGATCTAATCAGATTGTTTCTGCTGTGCCACAACAGGAACTCCCTAAGTTTGTTTTTTTTTTTTTTTAGTACTCATACATCCAGAACTTTAAAGATTTAATTTTGACATTAAATCTTTGATTTATCTAGGATGCATTTTTTTTCTGTGAAGAATGGGATAGAGAATCTAGTTTATCATATTTCAAGTGGTTTGCCTATTATTATTTATACAAGGAATGATATTTTCTCTACTGATTTGAAATGCCGCCTTAGAAATTAATCAAATTCCCTTATATATGAGGTCTTTTTCAGAGATATACATTCTGTCTAATTTTTTATTCAATTATTTATTGTGCCAATACTAAACTATTCTAATTATTGTAATATTGTATTTTAATATATAAAAATAATTAACTCATAACTCGTTAAGAATTTTACAGTTATTTTCATGTTTATTTTACCCAGGTAAACCTGGTATTATTCTGTCACATTTTAAAAATATACAGTTGGCATTTTAGTTAAGAACAACTTAAATTTAGGTTTTAGTGGAGGAAGATCTGACATCATTACAATATTCTATTCCTGTCTAAACGTTTATCATATTTTTTATTACTCTGGTTTTAAAACATTGAGATTTCAAATATTTTATATTTTATGTTATAGATGGGAAATGATTGTACACTATTTCTTTAACTTTCAATTTATACAGAGGAAAGTGGTGGATTTCCTATGTTGTCTTTTCATAAGCCAGTCATCTTACGAAATTCTTCCATTGCTTATAACAGCTTTCTGTTGCCTAGGTTTGATGTTCCAGATCATATAATCCCAAAACGAGCAGAGAACTGAGAACACGTAGTTTAGTCCAAAAAAAAAAGAAGAAAAGGAGTTCCTGTCGTGGCGCAGTGGTTAACGAATCCGACTAGGAACCATGAGGTTGCGGGTTCGGTCCCTGGCCTTGCTCAGTGGGTTAAGGATCCGGCGTTGCCGTGAGCTGTGGTGTAGGTTGCAGACGCGGCTCGGATCCTGCCTTGCTGTGCCTCTGGCGTAGGCCGGTGGCTACAGCTCCGATTCAACCCCTAGCCTGGGAACCTCCATATGCCGCGGGAGCGGCCCAAGAAATAGCAACAACAACAAAAGACAAAAAAAAAAAAAAAAAAAAAAAAAAAGAAGAAGAAAAGCCATTGCACTGAGAAAGTAGAAGCAATCACTGTCCATTAAGTTCGCACCAGAGTGTTTGCGCCCCTGCCGGCCAGCTCTGTGCTCAAATACAGAGGTTTCCCTCACTCCCGACACTGGTTCCAAGACCACCCCCTCTCCTTTGATGCTATCTTCTCCCTTCCACACCAGATTACTCCTGCAGCCTCCCTCCTCTTTCGTCAGTGTTTCCTCTACGGCGTCATCTCCATCTCCCTGCAAACATGTCGTTACTCTCTTGATCTTAAAATGGAACAGGTGGTTCTTAACCTGCTTCTTAGAGCCATTCCACTCCCCTGCTCCCTGATACAGTGAAACTCCTGAGTCCCCTGCAGTCTTCCTCTCCAATCCTCTCTCCATTCTCACTTTCATTGCAGACTCCTTTTGGCCTCCACTGTTTCACTGGACCACCTTGTAGCAGGGGTCACAGAAGATGTGAGAGTTGCTGAAACCGGTTGTCCGTTCTCTGTTCTGGTCTGATCTCACTTACCCTCAAGGGGCTTCCAGAAACCCCCAACCTCAATCTTCTTCCCACCCCGCTGGTGTCTCCCTTCTTCTCTTTTTGGTGGGCTCCTCCGCATCTTCCCAGCTTTTACCTCTGGAGCCTTTATTTCTCCTCACTCCCTAGGTGAGCTCGTGGAATTTCACGCCTTTAAGGGTCGCCTGGAGGCCAATGACTCAGTCTAGGTCTGTCTCCTGAATTCCAACCACTGCTTGACATTGGACCGGCCTCTGAAACCCAGTCTGTCCAAAACGAGACCATTGACCTGATGACGACTTCTGCCCCCAGTTTTGTTCCTCAGAGTTTTTCCATTTCCCCAATTATCCACAATCTGGTAATTTCTCATCACCTCTAACCTCTTAACTGGTCTCTCAGCTTCCACCCTGGTCTCCAACAGGGGTTATAATCTGATCCCGTCCCTCCTCTGCCCACAAACATTCCGATGGCTTCGCATTCCCCCCAGAGTAAGAGCCAAAACCCGTAGGACGCCGACAAGGTCCTTTGCACCCTGGACCCCTGTTACCTGTCTGATCTCGCTCATCTTGCTCGCTCCACTCCAGCTGCTGGGCTCCTTGAACAAGCCAGGTAGAAGCCCACCTGGGAGCCTCTGCCTTTGCTTCCCCCAGAGCCTGGAGCTCTCTTCCTCTACATTCCAAAGGCTCACTCCTTCAAACATAACCTGAGGCGGGCTTCCTGGGCCACCCTGTAGAACCACAAATCCACCCAGCCCCAACCTGCCCGATCTTCCTCCCTATGGTACTGCACCTATAGCCCTTATCATCTTCTAACTTAGAATAATGCACCTTAATTTTATTTATTATCTGTCTCCCCAAAGACCCCTTGAAGATGGAATAAATAGACACTCAGATATAGACCGATGTTGCCCATGCTTCTTCCCTCTATCATATAGTATAGAGATGCTGGCACATAGTAGCTTCTCAATAAATATTTGCTTAATTTTTGTGTAAGATAATAGTAATATCTAATTTGTAGAGATTAAAAAACAACAAACACCAAAACATTAGATAATAACAGAATATAAGGTGTCTGAGGAGAAATCAAGTGAATGTATTCTAAATTTCTTACATTGATCTGGAAGGAGTCTGAGATATTAGAATTTATTAGATGTGCATGGTAAAAAGCAGAGGGAAAAAATAAAGAAAAACATTCAATCACTTAGAAACAAAGGTTCAGGGAGTTCCCGTCGTGGCGCAGTGGTTAACGAATCCGACTAGGAACCGTGAGGCTGCGGGATCCATCCCTGGCCTTGCTCAGTGGGTTAAGGATCCGGCGTTGCCGTGAGCTGTGGTGTAGGTCTCAGACACAGCTCGGATCCCGCGTTGCTGTGGCTCTGGCGTAGGCCAGTGGCTACAGCTCCGATTCGACCCCTAGCCTGGGAACCTCCATATACTGAGGGAGCGGCCCAAAGAAATAGCAAAAAGACAAAAAAAAAAAAAAAAAAAAAAAAGAAACAAAGGTTCAGGAGAAAGAGGAAGAGAAAGAGCAGGACAAAAAAAATATTAAGCAAAAAGTAAGATAATGAAGGTTCAATCATATCAATAATCACAATAAATTTAAATAGACTAGCACCTCCCTTTAAAAGTCAGATGTTTTCTGATTAGATAAGTGTTTGAAACCAACAAAGTATAGATAAATGTTCCTTGTAAGAAACTAATCTAGGAATTCCCTCTGTGGCTCTGCATTAACAAACCTGACAAAGATCCATGAGGATGCAGGTTTGATCCCTGGCCTCCCTCAGTGGGTTAAGGATCCAGCGTTGCTGTGAGCTGTGGTGTAGGTCACAGAAACAGCTCGGATCCTGTGTTGCTGTGGCTGTGGCTCTGATTCGACCCCTAGCCTGGGAACTTTCATATTCCATGAGAGTGCCCCCCCCCCAAAAAAAATCTAAACTATAAGGACACAGAAAGGGAGAAATCAAACGAAATTTAAAAGATATACCAGGCAAATATCATCCCCAAAAAGCCCTAGTTGTATAAAATAAAAATCACTATTAGGGTCATTACATGTTAGTGAAAAGGTTCAATTAAATACATGACCAGTCTCAAGTTGAGGGCACTATATAAAACTGTCTGAGTATATCTGAAAAGTAGACTATAAAAGAAATAACAAAAAGAGAAATAAAAGTGTCACAGGCCTTCTTAATCCATGACCTATGCATAAATATTATTTTAAGTGATGTATTTGCTAGGTTTTGATCATTACTAGGTCCATTTTCTTAACAGTGCAATTTTCAAGTCTCTGAATTCAGAGTTCTCACTAAACCTGTTTGAAAACCTACAGTGAGTGTAAACCAGGTGTGCACATAAGTACCCGTGACCCATGCTCAGAGGGGCAGACCTGCCCTGCGCAAAGGCCCGGCGCAAAGAGGTCCCGCCCAGAGCCTCACCTGCATGTGGAGCTGCTTGTCATGCAGCGCCCTCTGCAGCTCCAGGAGGCTGCCCTTGAGGGTTTTCAGTTTCCCCGCCAGCTGCTCAGCCTCATCCTTGGTGTGTGCCTTGCCCTCCAGCAGCAGGTTTTCATTGTGGACTGAGAGCTCTGATAAGGCCACCACCTTCTGCTCTATTTCCACCAACATGTTCTGGAACAACAGAAATGAGGCTGAAATTCACATACCCTGCCAGCCTCTGCAAAGACCGTGTCTCATTGCGAAACCCAACACTTCATGTGTCTTTCACCACAAGAACATGCCTCCATGATTTTTTCCCCTAGTTTTTCTGTTTTTTTACTAACTTTGGGAATGGTACATAGATTTTAAAGTCTCAGAGCTTCCGAATTTTTTCCTATTTGAGATGAGATATTACATAATGACAAACATATGGAAAACACAATTCATCTATACATTTGTATAGATAAGGACAAAAGACCACGCCTTAGTGTTAACCCGTTATTAGGAGTATTTTACTATTTTAGTGTTAGATGATTATGCTAGTAGCTAATAGTAGTAAAGACCTCACATGATCAACCTTTTTATGTTATTATTATTATTTTTTTAATGGCTGCACCTGTGGCCTATGGAAGTTCCAGGGCCAGGATGGAACTGATGCTTCCACAGTGACCGAAGCCACTGCAGTCTTAAAACCACTGAGCCACAGTGGAAACTCCCTTTTGTATCAATTAAAAGTGGACTCGCTTTCTTTCCAAACATTGTTTTGGGAGGTTGATTTTTTTTTTTTTTTCCCTTTAGACTGATGCTCTTTTCACTTGATTTTAGTTATTTTTGTTTTTTATATAACATATTTTTAAGCTCACATATATGAATGTTTTCCTAAGAATTTTACCATCGTTTTCTGTGACAACACTCTAGCGCTACAAGGTTTTCTTCTACGATAGACGCCAAATCCAGAAAAAAAGCAAAATAATCTCCCCTCTTTCAGTGGGGAGATTTAACAAAACCCAGGAGTTCCTGTTGTGGTGCAGCAGAAACGAATCCGACTAGGAACCATGAGGTTGTGGGTTCAATCCCTGGCCTTACTCAGCAGGTTAAGGATCCGGCGTTGCCGTGAGCTGTGGTGTAGGTCACAGATGCGGCTCAGATCTGGTGTTGTTGCGGCTGCAGTGTAGGCAAGCGGCTACAACTCCGATTAGACCCCTAGCCTAGGAATGTCTATATGCCGCAGATGTGGCCCTAAAAAGACAAAAATAAATAAAACAAAACCCAAAAAAGAGCAAAGAAAGCAAAAAAGATAACAACCATATTATTTTCTACATAAACTATTCTGTTTTTATATTCGCTAACTCTGAACTCTCTGAAATGCATTTTCTAATTGATATTCAATTATATGTTAATAAGAAAAGATATTTTATTCTCCTGTACAAAACCAGAATTATGACCATCAATTTCTTTTTTTTTTTTTGGTCTTTTTGCCATTTCTTGGGCCACTCCAGTGGCATATGGAGGTTCCCAGGCCAGGGGTCTAATCGGAGCTGTAGCCACTGGCCTACGCCACAGCCACAGCAACGAGGGATCCAGGCTGCATCTGCGACCTACACCACAGCTCACGGCAACGCCGGATCCTTAACCCACTGAGCAAGGCCAGGGATGGAACCCACAACCTCATGGTTCCTAGTCGGATTCGTTAACCACTGTGCCACGACCAGAACTCTCACGGCCATCAATTTCTAAGAATATAAGTGTGAACCAAAAACCTAGAACTAAATGGAAGAGTGAAAATTTTCATGAGGTGGGACTTGATTTCCTGAGAATTGTTTTCGAGGCACTAATACCATTCTGTGAAGGATTGCCTCTCTCTCCTTTTTTTTTTTTTTTTTTTTTCTTTTTATGGCAGCACCTGTAGCATATGGAAGTTCCCAGGCTAGGGGTCTGATTGGAGCTGCAGCTGCAGCCTGTGCCACAACCACAGCAACACCCAACATCGGATCGGCGTTGTATCTGTGACCTACACTGCAACTTGCGGCAACCCAGTGAACAAGGTCAGGCATCAAACCCGCATCCTCATGGACTATGGGGGTTCTTAACCAGCCGACCCACAGTGGGAACTCCAGGACTCCCTTTCCATCAGGCATTGCTGGCACAGTGCCAAGGGCCCGCAACACTTCTAGGGGCCCAAGAAAATGCTTTAATTTTAATTTCTTTTAAAATCAGAAGAAAAGAAATGAACATCATATTAATGCTACCACCTAAGATTATGTTAGTCCCTGCACCAAAGCAGTTGTAAAATACAAATACAATTTTTAGTGTTTTTATAGAAGAAGAGGCCCATGGAAGCCAAGTACCTAGGGCCCCCAAAGCCAGAATGGGGCCCTAATTCCGTGTAATAGCCACAGTTATAATTATACATATATAATTAACTGGCTTAAATGCTAGGTTTAATGGACTGCAGAACCACTGTGCACTTGTGTGATTCCATATGCTTTGAGTTTTAAAAAATACTGTAAAACACCATTTCAATACTTAGTAAAAGTCCTGAAATATACTATCTCAACTACGGACTTCATGCATAACTATAAAAATAGAGACATCCAAAAGGGAGAGGTGGGAGTAGTGAGGAAACATAATTTTGAAGGTAATTTTGAGTGCTAGAAGGGAATGCTAAAAATAGACATCTCTTTTTCAGGAAAGGAGTTTAAGAAAGATGATGTAAAGAACAGAAAACACTCACACATGGCCCTCTATTTCCTACCAGCGAGGCAGAGATGCTAGGAACACACATGAATAAGTTGCCCAAAGAATTAAAAGCCCCATTGTAATAATTAATTTTACCCCCACATCTCAAATCATAAAAGGGATGACCAGAAGGACACACTACAGATTAAGAAAAAAGATAGCATTCATTCATGAATGGCTTTTGCGTATTTCCTCTGATTCCAAATGGGAGAAGTACGAAGTCAGGCATACTGATGTTGAACCCTCGTATTAGGCCAGGTTTTCTAGAGACTTGCTGGTTTGTTAAGCGAAAGAGCTTTTAAGACCTACTTTTCCCATGCATAAAGTCTGCTGTGTTGATAATCTTTGAAATTCAATGAGAGGTTCAAGGGAGGTTCACCATCTATTCACCATACTTCTACGTGTGCTTGAAAGTTTCCATAATAAAGAGGTAAGAAAATAATATTAAAATAAAAACCTTAATGCCATTACTTATGACATTAACTCCTAGAGAGCGCACATCAGAGGGAGGCAATGCTCTGCTCCAGAAGATAATTCCCAGTGTTCCCGTCATGGCTCAGTGGTTAACGAACCTGACTGGGATCCATGAGGATGTGGGTTCGATCCCTGGCCTCGCTCAGTGGGTTAAGGATCCAGCGTTGCTGTGAGCTGTGGTGTAGACTGCAGATGTGGCTCAGATCCTGTGTTGCTGTGGCTGTGGCGTAGGCCGGCAACTGCAGCTCCAATTAGACCTCAGGCCTGAGAACCTCCATATGCCACCAGTGCGGCCCTTAAAAAAAAAAAAGAAAACTTCCCGTGTTCAGTCTGTCTGCCTATAATTGACAGTTTTGCCAAGTTTTCCAAATAATATTTCAGAACTAGGATCAAAATTGCAACAGGCCACTTAGAGACACCTCCTGTTGTATTTACCCACCATCTGATTCACAGATACTAATTTTTCTCATTGGGTTTGTATTCCTCATTAGCCACCAACTGTAGATACCATGAGAGTTTAGACATCTACCATTGGTAAAAAATGTCCTTCAGGAAACTGAAGATTTTCTCAAGAGTAGATACTACTTGTGAAATTTTTCAAAAGATTTAAGTTCAAGTCCAAGTCTGAATTTCATTTGAGCTTTAATACAGTATTGTTTTTCTACTCTCTAAATATATAAAGTATATGTGTTATGAAAAATCATATAACCAAGCTTTGCTAGTATTATGTTTTCTGAGGTTAAAAAATGTGCTTTGTGGAGTTCCCATCGTGGCTCAGTGGTTAATGAACCCAACTAATATCCATGAGGACACGGGTTCGATCCCTGGCCTTGCTCAGTGGGTTAAGGATCCGGCATTGCCGTGAGCTGTGGTGTAGGAGGCAGACCCGGCTCGGATCTTACATTGATATGGCTGCGGCGTATGCTGGAAGTTATAGCTCCGATTAGACCACTAGCCTGGGAACCTCCACATACCGTGAGATTTGTCTAAAAAGACAAAAGACAAAAAAAGAGAAATGTTCCTTGTGGAATTCCCTAGTGGCACAGCGGGTTAAGTGTCTGGCATTGTCACTGCAGCGCTCCAGCTTGCTGCTGGGGAGCGTGTCTGACCTCTGGCCCAGGAATTTCCATATGCCATGGGCACAGCCAAAAAAAAAAAAGTGACTTATGATGTTGGCAACTTCCTTCAAGGCCATTTCTGTACCTGGCAGTCCACCAGCTGGGCCTCCATGTCCATGGGCTCCTTGGGTGTTCCCAGTGCAATGTCCAGAGTGGCTTTCGTGCTCAGGAGCCAGTGGTCCAGCTCGTCGGCTTCACAGCGATACCTCTGCAGGGCCTGCTCCTGTCTCTGTTCTTCCAACTGATCATTTAACTTCTCCTGATGAATTAAGTAGAATGGAAGACAGATGACCCTCAGGTAAAATCACTGGGATTCAACCACAGTAGAATAATGGGTCTCAGCTCTGGCTGCACAACCCAATCACCTGTGAAACTTTAAAAACGTACCTATGCTTTCCACATCACATTAAATCAGAATTTCTGAAGGTGAGCCTCAAGATCAGTTGTTTTTAAATACCTCTCCAATGATTCTAATGTGTGCCTAGAGTTAAGCATTCTTAGCTAATACACCTATAGTGCAAGGCCGACACCATGAATGACAGAGCTGATTAAGGACTAGAACAAAACAGTGGCATAAGACAGTAGGTAAATCAACAGCTACTTGATTTCAGTGCCTGGGAAACTATAGGGAGTTGTGGGGACTGTGGCGAACACATCCAGTCCACAAGAGAGCACACCACGAAGTTTCAGGAACTGATCCCCTAGAGGAGGGTGTGGCCCAGTGTTAGTTTCTTGAGAAAAGGCAAAAATTCAAAAATTTTGTTTAGCTTGCTGTTTTTTTTTTTTAATGATGGCAATTAATTCGTATTAAAAAATATGTCATTTCAAAACTCCAAAAGGGCTTCATAGTGTGATTAGGGACAATATCAATGAATTAAAAAGTTAATTCTAAAGATAATCTAAACATTTAAAAATTTTTTTAACAGTCTATTATTTTCTTTATTTTTTATTAAATTGTTTAAAATAGAGGAGACACATTGATTTTAAATTTCTCCAAAACAAGAAAATACATGAATGCGTGATCTGACTAATTTTATAAAAGGTAAAATGAGAACTAGCCTACATAGCCCACCCTAGGGTGATGATTGGATTATGGCATAATCAGCAGCTAAATAAAATAATATCATGTGGATAAATAACTGATTATATGCCAGAGAAGCTACTAGAGCCTAGAGATACAAGGAAAAGGACACTCTAAATTACAGGATCGACAATACGAATCTCATATATGTTTAGGGTCAGGAATTTAAAAGTAACAAACAAAAGGGAAAACGACATTTTCAACATATATGATATTGTGACTAAAATTTATCTCTCTGTTAAATAATAGTAAGGTTAAGTCCCATGAGAACCAGAACTGCAAGAATATTTTCCTGAATCAATGTGCTGGAATTGGCTGATGGTGACTAAGGGTTTATTCATTCCTAACCCCATTCGTAAAATGCTCGCATTTAAACACAGCAAACCATGAGGCGAACCTTCTACAATTCTTCTTTGCAAGGCTCCAGTCTACCAAGCATTTGCTGTCCAGTCTCAGTTCTGCATGAAACTGGGTGAAAAGGTGCATTCGTGGCTACACACTGACACAGGGCTCTGTTCACAAGGCCCTTCCCGACAAAATGCCAGCTTCTTTCGAGGGAGAGCAATAAACATGGCAATCACGGAAGCTGCCCACAGGCTTGTCCACGCCAGGCCAGGAGTTAAACTTGGACGTGGCGGGGGCGGGGGGGGGGGGCGCCCTCAGGGTGGCTCGTTACCTCCAAAAGCTGCCGTTTCCCTGCCGCCTTCATCTTGATGGTGGACATTCGCTCTGCCAGGACGGTGAGCGTGGACTGCAAGGCCAGCTGCTCCGCGGGGTCGGACTCGGGGGCCTCGGACACCAGCTCCTCTGCGAGGGCCGCCTGCAGCTCTCGGATTTCCTCTTGGAGCATGAGAATCTCATCCATCAAAGCCTGGGGGAAAGACTGTGGAATCACTCTCGTGTATGTATTTTGGGGGGACTGCAGAGACGTGGCACTCGCTGAGTCTCCTGGGACGGAGACTGGAGATACTCCACGGGGAAGTCCTTGAACCAACAAACAGGGGGCCTACTGACCTGCCTCTGTAAGTGACAGTATGCGAGTGAATGTCAGAAAATCGGATTCTAAGACCGTGTGTACCAGTTAACGCAGATGACTTTGAACAAGTTAATTCATCTTTCTGGTTTGCAACAGGTTCATCTGTAATCCATGCCGGGGTATGCTCAATTATGTCTGCGTCTACAAGTCTGTGTTGAAAATAAAACTCATCACTTTCTTCCTCCTCAACATTCTTCCCACTCCGAATTTCCCCAAGTCTGAAACAGCACTGCATTTTAATTACAAACTCACATTATACAAGACAGGAAAAATCTGTCATCTGTTTCCATGTTGTTACCCTCTCTTTATTTTTCTGTGTACATTATCTACTCCCATTTGTGATGTGGCTGTCCCTTCATGGGTAAAGAATTCCTTAGTGATGTCTTTTCTTTTCTTTTTTTTTTTTTTTTTTTTTGGTCGCATACGTGCCCAGGCCAGGGATCAAACCCACACTACAGCAGTGACAACTCCAGATCCCTAACCACTAGGCCACCAGGGAACCTCCCTACTTAGTGCTGTTATTTGATAAACAGAAGCAGTTCATTTTGTTGCAGTCTAGCATATCCATTAAATGGTACCATGAACTGGTTTGTCTCTAGTTCATTACAAGAAAAAGACAAATGCTATTATTTTTTTCTTTTTATGGCTGCACCCAGGGCATATGAAGCCTCCCAGGCTAAGGGTCAAATCAGAGCTGGAGCTGCTGGCCTATACCACAGCCACAGCAACACAGGATCCAAGCTGTGTCTGCGACCTACAGCATAGCTCATGGCAATGCTGGATCCTTAACTCACTGAGCTAGGCCAGGGATTGAACCTGTGTCCTCATGGATGCTAGTCAGATTTGTTTCCACTGAGCCACGATGAGAACTCCAGTAAATGTTAAATTTTTATAGCAACCTGCAGTTGACATATCTGAGCAGTATTTTATTTTATTTTACTAAAATATTGGTCTATGATGAGTTACAAAATAAAACAAAAAAAGTTATATACTGCAGATACTTTGAGAAGCAGTTTAAAAAATTTTTTTTTTAAATCTGCACATTTAGGTCTACAATCCACCCAAACTTAATTTTTGTGTCTAGTGTTAAGTAGCGATCAAAATTCTTTTTCTTTCTTATTGACACTGTATCATTTAGTGAGAAGGTGATTTTTTTTTTTAAGCCCACTGTTTTGAAGTATAATTTTGGGCATAAGCCAAGTGTCTGTGTAGGTGTGAGAGTGCTTCTGGCTTCTCATTCTGTTCCACGGACCCATTTGGCACCTGTATCAATACCACACTATCATAATCACCATAAACTTTATTATAAGTCTCACTCTCTGAAAGGATACAAATCTTTCCATGTTATTCACCTTCTTGAAGGATGTTTTGGCTATCCTAGACTCTTTCCATTTTAGATATACATTTTTCCCATATGTTTGCAGTATATTTTTGAATTCTCTTATCAATCTCCACCAAAGAATTTGCTAGGAGGTGTTCCCTGGTGGCTTAGTAGTTAAGGATTTGGCATTGTCACTGCTATGGCTCAGGTCACTGCTGTGGCATGGGTTCAATCCTGGGAACTTCCCCATGCCAAAAGAAAAAAAGAATTTGCTGGGATATTTTAATGGGATTGGAATAAATTTACAGACCATTATTATTCATTTTACATTCAACATGCTTTTCAAGGTCACATTTACAGCACCTCCCACCCACTCCTATTACCGTGCCAAAGTTTCAAAATCTGTGTTGCTCAGAAGAGCTCTTAGAATCTCCTTTTATCTGCTTCCCAGCCCTGCCACCCACAATCACATGGCTGGGTTTTGCACAATATGTTGGTAATTCACTCCACCCCTAAGTCACACATTGAAGAAAAAAGTGTCTAGGAGTTCCCACCGTGGCTCAGTGGTTAATGAACACAACCAGTATCCATCAGGACGTAGGTTTGATCTCTGGCCTGGATCAGTGAGTTGAGGATCCGGCGTTACCGTGAGCTGTAGTGCAGGTCGCAGATGTGGCTTGGATCCTGCATTGCTGTGGCTGTGGTGTAGGCCTGCAGCTACAGCTCCGATTCAACCCCTTGCCTGGGGACCTCCACATGCTGTGTGTGGGGCCCTAAAAAGACTAAAGACCAAAAAAAAAGTGTCTATTTCAAGTATGCACATAGTAGGTGCCCAACACATCTAGGTGAATTAATTCTGATTCATAATAAATAAAACAGGTACCTGAATCCTGAAGCAATGGGAGGGAGCCTTCAACATCCACTTAATCTCAGTGGAATTGACCAACCAGATGTTACAGAGAAGTGAATAACCAGTTTATTTCAAACTCACAATACTCTGCAACAGCTCTCTGAATGTTCTACAGTAAGTGATGAAAGAATTAGGACTCCTAGTGCTGTTCGTTTCCATACTGTGAGAGTCAAGACTCTCTATGCTTCAGTGTGCTCTCAAGAGAGTATTTTTGGAAGGATGCTATAGCTTTTAACTTCAGGATCCAGCAGCCAAGCTTACTGGGGTCAGGGTGGGGTTTTCTCTGGTGGTGATGTAAATGTTTTGAAACCAGACAGACAGGGTGATCATATGATATTGTGAAAGTACTAAAAGCCACCGAACCATACACTTTAAAATGGTTAATTTCATATGACATGAATTTCACTTCAATTAAAACAAACACACAAGGAGCTCTCGCCATGGTGCAGTGGTTAACGAATCCAACTAGGAACCATGAGGTTGTGGGTTCAATCCCTGGCTTTGCTCAGTGGGTTAAGGATCTGGCATTGCCGTGAGCTGTTGTGTAGGTTGCAGATGTGGCTCGGATCCCGAGTTGCTGTGGCTGTGGCGTAGGCCCGCGGCTATAGCTCCGATTTGACCCCTAGCCTGGGAACCTCCCTATGCCGTGGGAGCGGTCCTAGAAAAGGCAGAAAGACAAAAAAAAAAAAAAAAAAAAAAAAGGATCCGGCAGGCATATATGTCTTCACCCTGTAACTCTGTCTCTCTGTCTCAGCTGGTGGCCAGCTGCTTTCCTACATGCGACTCAAAATTAAGGAGAGGACATGAAATGTACCTCTTTGGGTTTCTGACTTGTCTTTACAAGGAGGACATGTGCATGGCCATTTGTGGTTTAGAGAAGTACCTTGGGCTTTTCTGAAACGACTTACTCTGGGGAGAACCTGGAGCTCATGTCCGCTGCAACACCAAAGGTGAAGGGGAATTTCATTGTGACTTTCAGAACTACCTATGTCAGCATGGTTCATTGTAAACGTTGAGCTGTTCTATAGATTAAAGAAACAGAATCAAAATAACCTCAGAGCTCTGGCTGCTAACCGTGATTAAGTCTGGGTGTGGCAAAGACAACACAGGCCCACGAAGCATTAGTTGCTCAGGATAACGAAGGTTCCAATTAGAGGGCTTAACACTCAGAACAACAGCCACAGGTCAGCTTATGAACTAAAGTCTTAAAATTAAGCCTATTGTACAATTTAAAGAGGGTAACAGGAAAGGCACAGCACTCCACCCAAATTCAGTAGATATAGACAAGTGTTTAGATGTAAAATGTAGGAATTAGATTAGCTCTTTAAAGAAACATTAATACTTCCAAGAGAGTGTTGGGGGAAAAAATAACAATTGAAGTATTTTTTATTCATTTTTAAAAAGTACAAAAAGCATCCTGGACTTTCTCACCCACATTCTGTTGCAATTTAGAAAGAGTAATTCTATATTACTTGAGATTTTTATTTTTTATTTATTTATTTACTTATTTATTTTTGGCTGCACCTGTGGCATGCAGAAATTCCAGGTTCAAGGACAGAACCTGAGCTACAGCAGTGACCTGAGACACAGCAGTGAGGACACCAGATTCCTAACCTGCTGAGCCACCAGAAAACTCGTATGTTACTTGAGATTTTTAAAATATCATTCCAGAAGCCAAGAACCAATTTAGACATTGTGATGCCACTAGGTTTTCATGTGGGCAGCTCTGTCCCAGAATTTGTAGAATTTAGGTACAGACAGCAAAAGTTAGCTAAAGTAGGTCAGATGGGAAATGTTAGATTTATGATGCTACATTATAGATTATAAATAATTATACATTATTTGTAATGTTCTCTCTAATTAGAGCATTAGTATAATTGTTAAGCTCAAATGATGGGTAATCATAGAATTAGCTACATCTCCTGGCTGCTATAATTGTTAGATTACCATTCCCATTTTAGAAAGGGACAAAAGTCAAGTGGTTGGCCTTAATTACAAGAAAAGTCAGAGGTTTATTTATAATTTATGATACTTAGCATTAATATGTCATTTTGAGTTTTCTCTATTAAGTCTCTTGAATAAAATAATAATTTTGCTCTACATTCAGTTTGTGTGTTTTCACGCCAATGCCTGAGAGGTAGGGTGTTGCTGGTGATTGGGAGCTAATTTGCATTTTAATTAGGAACTCTGGAAGGCAAAGCAGACCACCAGGATCCTGCTTTCATAGTCCCCAAATCCTGTGGGACCTGGTGAAAGGTCTTTGGGAGCTGTGGCCTGTCACCTGGTTCACAAGAATGATGAGCCCTGAACAAAGGCAGAGGGTGACCCGAAGGTACCCAAAAGTGGAGAGAGAGTCAAAGTCTGTGAACCCCCTCCTGGAACATTGGCTTCTGATAATCTGAGCCTTTGAGACTCCAATTCAGTCGAATCCAGACTTTGGATAGTTTATGCCAAATCTCTTTTGGTTGCTGAAAGGAAATTATAACCAAATGGATGAAAGTTCTCTTGTCTCTCCAGGTACAGTGAAGAACAGGTTAGGGGGTGGGGTGGGCAGACAGTGAGCTTCCTGGGGGGCTAAGGGGACAACCAACCCCTCCAGGTGACAATGAGGTGGCTGGTAACAATTAGACAACCTGAGCATCAGTTAGGGAGGACTGCAGTGCTCCGGGGAACACTGCCTGCTAGTAGGGAGCTAAGTCCTTGGTTTGATCCAGGTAAACAAAGGTTCATTCTGTTTTATTATTTATTTTATTTTTATTGCTCAACCAATTTATTACATTTGTAGTTGTACAATGAAGGTTCACTTTAATTTTATATTTTTAAAGCACCATTCTCAGGCCAGATGGACGATGGATAACTTTAGGAAAACAAAAAGACCCACAGAAGGTCATTTTACCAAAATAAGGCCTAATAATAGATGCTATACACTCTGATCTCTATCTTAACGAAGTTACAAATGTGTCAAAAACCTGAAACCACTATTTCTCAATGCGCTGCTGTCTCTAGATGAAATGTTCTCAGCTTTGTGTTATACCGCAAGATCCTTTATTGTAAAAAGAGTGCAATTTAATCTTAGATGACACATATAAACAAGCAAGGTATTCCAAGGTTATCCTGGAATATAAAGATTTTAAGTAGAGGAAAGGTAAAAGTATAGAGTTTCACTCTTAAATCTGATAAATGTCCCAGTATTTGATACATACGTCATACCTGCTTTTATAGCTCTTAATTTGCACCTAAAAATATCTTTCTCTTCCTCTGACTTTGATAAAGTTGCTACATGCTGCTCCTGAGTTCTGGTCAGGTGGATGCAGCATTTTCTTGAACCATGGTTACTGAATATTTAGGTGACTGAATACTTAGGTGGCACTTGGACCCAGTTACACCTGGTGGTACATTAATAGCACACCTGATAATGTTGCTACAGCATTAACCATATTTTAGTCTAGGCACTTTCTTAGCATGCATTTAATTTTTTTTCCACAGTCATGGTATGTGGAAATTCCTAGGCCAGGGATCAAACCAGCGCCACAGCAGTGACAATGCTAGGCCACCAGGGAACTCCAGCATGCATTTTAAATTGACGCATTTTTAGGAGTTCCTTGGTGGCCTATCCGTTAACGATTTGGTGTTGTCACTGCTGTGGCTTGGGTTCAGTCCCTGGCCTGGGAACTTCTACATGCCACAGGTATAGTCAAAAAAAAAAAAAAAAAAAAGACAGGAGTTCCCATCATGGCTCAGTGGTTAACAAATCCGACTAAGAACCAGTGGTTAACACCGACCTGTGGTGTAGGTCACAGCCACAGCTCAGACCATGTGTTGCTGTGGCTCTGGTGTAGGCCGGCGGCTACAGCTCTGTTTGGACCCCTAGCCTGGGAACCTCCATATGCTGCGGAAGCGGCCCAAGAAATGGCAAAAAGACAAAAAAAAAAAAAAAAAAAAAAAAGACAATAAACGGTGCATTTTTAACAATATATGAGTTAGGCTAATGTAATCATTTCTGTTTCTCACATGCTGCAGAAATGCTGTCTAGTTTCCCTTTTCAAGAATGATCCAAGTCTGGCACAAGCACAAGATTTTGCCTTGGTACCCATTATTCTTCAACTACTTCTTTGCCCACAGATGCCTGCAAGTTATTTTCTTAAGTGAAAAGGGGACCTGTGGGCACCTACTAGCTGTTTCTTCAAACAACAGTACTCACAGGGAGTTCCTGTAGAGGCTCAGCAGAAACGAATCCGACTAGTCCCATGAGGATACAGGTTCGATCCCTGGCCTTGCTCAGTAGGTTAAGAATCCGGCATTGGCGTAAGCTGTGGTGTAGGGTGCAGATGTGGCCTGCTTGGTGTAGGCCGGCAGCTGTAGCTCCGATTTGACCCCTAGCCTGGGAACCTCCATGTGCCCTGGGTGTGGCCCTAAAAAGCATCGAAAAAAAAAAAAAAAAAAAAGGCCCCTGAATCATAGTAGTTAATAAATGTTAAATATTAAAAAGAAAAAAACAACCAATACCCACAGAAGGTAGACATGGCTTAAAACACTGGTTCAAAACAGAATAAAAATAAGGGGGCAGTTTAAGGGGAATACACTTTGTGTAAAGTAGCAACACCAGGGTCTGAATTCCTTTCTTCCCCCCTTAGATCCCTCCCTGAAGCAACGTGGAAACAATCCCTTTGTTGGAGTCTTGTTTCCTCTGTCACAACTGCTGCGTTAAAAAACGCCAGCCAGCTCTCTCAAAGGCGTGCTTGGCCGGCCAATCCAGAAGACTGCATGGATTCCATCCTGCAGGAAACTGAGGTCATGGCTATTTTTACCTGGTGTTCGGCCATCTGGCTCTCTGGACTCCTGCCATGCTCGAGACTCTCGCTGAGTTTCATCTCGACGGCTTCCATTTTCGTGGAGATGGACTGCAGGGAGTCCTGGTACTTCTGCTGGCGCTCCAGCGCTTCATAGAGCGTGCGCTGCTTTTCGCTGATCTAAAGCAGAAAAGGGATATTACCAAACGCTCCCCAGCCCCTTATCTTCTGGATTACGACACTTCTTTCCTCACTGCTTTTCCTCCGTGACCCAACAGAGGGTATCCAACTGTCCCTGGGATGTGGAGACATTATGCATTTATTTCACAAGTCCGTCGCTCCAGTAATCGGTGCCTGGTGGGCTAAATAATTCCGCATTTGGAAGACCTACCACATTCTTTAAGGTTTCCCAAGAGCGCTGCAAATCATCCAGCTTAGCAGTAGCCGATGGCTCCAGTCCCGGCTCGTAGAGCTCCCGTGAGGGCAATGTGCTGGGGGGGATCCTGGCGGCTTCTGTCTGCAACCTCTCTGCAGACAAGGCTTGGTAATAAGCGATGTCCTGTGGCAAAAAGCACAGTGTTGGATTCAGGAGGAAGACAAAGTTTAAGGTCATGTTCTGGGTACAACTTGCCATGTGGAGAAAAGGTTTAGGATTTGTACCCGTCCCAGGGGGCTACACCAAGCATCGAGGTCAGATAACCCTTGTGACAAGAAGGTCACATCAAAGTACACTGTAGTTATTTTAGAATTTCACCTCATACCAAAAAAAATTAATTTATCAATATCAAGTTGCCCAAACTCATTCCTACTTATATTTGGTAAAATGGAAATACAAAGGATTTAAATGGTATACGCATTTAAAGACTGATTAACCAGTATAGCAAAAAAAGAGAATCTAAATGATCTATTTGCATGCTGTTTAATTTGGAATTCAGGTTGTGGCTCAGGGGGTTAAGAACCCAACGTAGTGTCCCTGAGGGTGTGGGTTCCATCGCAGGCCTTGCTCATCAGGTTAAGGATCCAGTGTTGCAGTGGCTGTGACTTAGGTTGGCAGCTGCCTCTGATTTGACCCTTAGCTCAGGAACATACACATGCCGCAGAGATGCAGGCATACAAAGAAAAAAGAAAAAAAAAATTGTTTAATGTACTGATTAAGGTTTTGAATAATTTTATTTATTTTTTAAATGATTTTTATTTTTCCATTATGGTTGGTTTACAAGGTGCTTTTTTTTTTTTTTTTTTTGGCTTTTTGTTTTTTTTAGGGCCGAACCCACAGCATACGGAGGTTCCCAGGCTAGGGGTCTAATCAGAGCTACAGCTGCCGACCTACACCACAGCTCACAGCAATGCCGGATCGTTAACCCACTGAGTGAGGCCAGGAATTGACCCACAACCTCATGGTTCCTAGTTGGATTCGTTAACCACTGAGCCACGACAGGAACTCCAACAAGTTTTGAATGATTTAAAAAAGTACTTGATTTAAATAAAATCGAATCTATAGAATGTCGTATTTTTTTTTTTCAGATACAGCCAGATCTTCAATATTAGTGAGTTTTATTATTCACAGAATTGAAACATTTTAATATTAAGTCAGGATAAATGTAATGGGAAAGTTAAAACCACTCTAAGAAACAAAGAATAAAGAGGGTTCCTTCGATTCGATTCCTGCAAGTACATAAGAAATAAAGTAAATGCTGAAAAATGAGGCTTTTGTATGTTTTTAATTTCTTGGGTAATAATAACATTACATATTTTATTAGTATTGATAATGGAATCTACTCTATCCAGATACATACTTTGTATGTTTTTCACTGTTTCTATGCTTAGCCGTATATTTATAGACAGTGAACTGGGGAGTAATGTTTATATTCTGGGAATTGCTATCATAAGGTTCACTACTTTTGCAATTGTACAAAGATAAAAAATTGGAGACTTATTGATAATAATGTTGGCAAAAAATATTGAAGAAGGCCCCAGATGCCCCAGAAACCAGGGCGAGAGCAGGAAAGAGCCTGGTGTCTTGAAGGTCTGCCAAGGGCGGAGGAGTCAGGGCCCCTGAGACTCCAGTTGAAATTCTCCTCCTAAGTAGCTGAAGGATTGGAGCAAGTCACTTGCATCTCACGCATCGGTTCCCTCACCCGCACAACACAAGGGTGGTTTCAAAGATTAAAGAAAGTGATGTTTGAGTGGCTGTGAGATCTTCTCCCCTCTCACTGCAGTTGCCAGGGCTTCCAGGTAAGCCCCCAACATTAACTGATGACACTGGAACAAGGAGACTGGGTCCTTTTCATTCCTGTCACTTATCTTTAATGGATTATCTTGGTATTTTCAAGTCCTTGACAGGCTCATAGCCATTCGTCCTCACCCACTTCCGCCCCTTGAACAAGATAGGCTGTCATCACCGAATGGATTCCCCCGAGTGTATTTCTGGCTGTGTCTGATTTATTTAAAGCCTTCTCTTGCCAACACCTCGGTTTCCTGTGCCCCTTTAACCTCTGCTTCAGCCACTTGGAAAACCCCAACCATGACTCAATCCAACTTTTCCTTCCAGAATGCATGTGCACACATAAACACACACATTCTCAAAGCCATTGAGCAGATAGACTCTAACTCCCGCAAATTTTCAAGTCTGTCTATATTGACTCACCTCTATCTCACTCTTTCTGGTCCTCTTGATTAAGGACCACCCTCTTACCGACTTCCGCAACCTCCCCCACCTTTGCCATTTCAAGGATCTTGGTCCATCAGCACTGCCTCCCTCTCCACTGACTTTCAAATCTCTTCCACCTGAAAACACCTACACACACTCTCTTTGATTCTCTTCTTGCAGGATGTCATAGGTTAGAAAGTGCGCCCCATCACAAGGTGAAGGCTTGTCACACACACAGACATTTGCACACACATCCGTAGCCAGCATTTCTTCCTTTGCTCCCTTTGCTTCATAATCCAGTTTCTGCAAATGGTAGGGTACACTTCATATGTTCACTTTCTCACCCTCGGTCCACTTCCAAGGGCCCGGTTGGGCTTTGATTCTAGTGACTCAACTGAAAGTGCTCTGGCCTCAGTCGTCAGTGGCTCTTTTCCATGATATGAAATGACGATGTTTCAGAGCTTCTTTTGCTTGGTCCCTGACTGGCATTCAATCCCAATGACCGTCACTTTTTGGAAACACTTTCCCTTTAACCTCTGTTCTCCTCTCAGCTCTCTTGTCAATCTTTTTCTTTTGCAGTTTGTTTTTGACCCTCATCCTTAAATATTGCTGTATTTACAAGCTCCAGACTCACATACCCAGTTGTACCTGTTTAGCCCACAGTCTCCTCAAACACAAGGTATCAAAAAAAAGTCTAAGATGAAAAATGGATTTAGGAAAACATGATAAAGTATTATCCATCTTTCAGTAAATGGAACTTCTAATGACCTAACCTTGGATTTATTCTCTATTTCTTCTCTCCCTTACCATCCACTGCTTTATGTAAGGATGAAGTTCTATACCCTTGCCAAAGCACTGGTTCAAGTTCACATTACAGCAACAACATTCTAATTCTCAGGTTGCAAATGAGGCAGCCTGCAGGTTGCCTCTAGCCTGTATACATTTAGCTTGGGGTCGAAAGTGTTTTAAATTGTTGAAAATTTCTCTTCATTGAGACAGGCAGCTTTCATAAGAATCCCAATTCATTCCCGCTTCTCTTGCACATCGGAAGGGAGGCAAGACAGGACTGTGTCTTCATGGCTACAGTACTTCTAACAGAGGAGAGGCTGCCTCATTCATGTTCATGGGGGAAGCACTGTCCAGGTCCCTGTGTCCTCCTGCTGTTTCTCTCATTTACATCACCAGGCTGGACCAGGCATCAGAGTGTACAACCTTTGTCCATCACTAACTTCCCTGATTCTGGGTATGTCCATCTCCATTCTCCTGTCCACATTGATCCAGAATGACCTGTTCTAAAACACATTTCTGTGCAGAGTGTTCAGTTAAATTCCTTCTGTGGTTAAGCATTAGCTTCTGGACAAAGTTCAGATCCTTTGATGTGGCATTCAAGGTCCATCAAGATGTGTTTCCTGGATCCCACTCAGCTTCCCTGTCGCTTTCACCTCAGCCTCCAAATCTACATTTGTCCAACTCTACTGATAGTACTTGCAAGTTGCCTTCATGGACCATTCTCCTGCGTGCTGCCTGAAAGACTTCCCACATTTGCTTCCTTCAGCTTAAAAACTCCCATCTAATTGGGCATCACTGGAGTGCACCCCAATTGTGCCTAACTCGCCCTGCATTAAAACTAAAGAGAGAGGGGCATCCTTGGTCCAGGGAACTCCAGCCTTGGTGAGGCACTTTCTCTGTGTCTTTCCCTAACACTGTGCTTCCCACCACTACAGCGCTGGTCCCACTTCACAGGATTCATCTGCCTGCACTCATCCAGACTATCAATGGGTTCCTTAAACACTGTGACAGTGTCTTTGATCCTGAGGATATCATGGAGGGTTTGGCAAGTAACAGGCAGACACAGGCATTCATAAAAAAATTGCATGTGTAAAAGCACTTTTGTAAATGTTATCATTTTGTATACATGAAGGTAGTACTATTTTTTGTTTGTTTCTGTTTTTGATTTTTAGGGCCACACCCTCAGCATATGGAGGTTCCCAGGCTAGGGGTCTAATTGGAGCTGCAGCTGCCAGCCCATGCCAGAGCCACAGCAACGTTGGATCTGAGCTGTGTCTGCGACCTACACCACAGCTCACAGCAACACCAGATCCCCAATCCACTGGGCAAGGCCAGGAATAGAACTCATAACCTCATGGATACTAGTTGGATTTGTCTCCACTGAGCCACAATGGGTACTCTTGGAAGGTAGTACTTTTAACTACCACAAGGACAAGCAAGATGCTGCTTTAATGTAAACATTTTATTTCTATTTTATTTTTTTGTCTTTTTGTCTTTTCAGGGCCGCACCCTTGGCATATGGAGGTTCCCAGCCTAGGGGTCTAATATGCCACAGCCAAAGCCATGCCGGATCCAAGCCACATCTGCAACCTACACCACAGCTCATGGCAACTCCGGATCCTTAACCCACTGAGCAAGGCCAGGGATTAAACCTGTAACCTCATGGTTCCTAGTCGGATTCGTTTCCACTGCACCATGATGGGAACTCCAAATGTAAACATTTTACATTAAGTATTCTATTAGAAATAAAGAAGGTTCTCCTCTAGAAGAATAAAATAAATTTGTTACAAAATCTTTTTTCTGACTTGTATGCATGCACGCACGCGTGCACAGCCTATTAGGAATGACGACTCCTGGTTTCCAAAAATAATTTGAAAATGTATCACTTTTTGTAGATTAATAACACATCTTTCTGAGGACATACATTCAATAAAAGGGATCAGTCCTATAACTCTTCGATAAAGGCAGTATTTGGCATAGTGAGGGACCACCCTTAGAAACACATCTCTTGTTACTTATGTGCTTAAGTTAGGAGAGCTTATTATTCAGCAGATTCCTAAGGAATTCAATTTGGAAAACCACGGCTACCCTTTGATCAGCATTTTCCAATCTAAAAGGTACTTTCAAAATTAACATCAGATTCAACTTTCACGATTTCATAAATTCAGTAGCATTGTTTCCCAGGACAAATGAGGGGACTGAGGGACTTTGCAGAGACTCTCAGCTTAGAGGAAGAAAAGCTGAACTTTGCCCGGAGCCCGGGGGTTCTATCCACTATACTACTCTCTTTGCAAACTTCTACTTCCTCCAACTCTTCTGAGGAGCCCAAGTCTTGGCTTGCTTTTTAATAGGATCCAGAAGCCTGCCGCAAGTTCTGCGGCTGCCTCGTTATTTCTATCCCCAAGTAAACTAAACTGTTATCACATTTCAGCTAATAGCTACTGTCAGAGACTGAACACCCTGACTGCGGGGGCATTGGTTCGTTATATAATGGAGATCTACTTACAGGAGCAGCAAGCACACAGCCTTTTTATAACAGCTGCGATTTTATAAAGCTGTTATATTTGGCTGCTCCTGGAAACAGCTGTGCACATTCCATACGGTGTTCTGAATCCGCCAGTGGGAACGTATGGGAACTCTAAACGTTCTCAGTGTCTAGAGAAAATTTTGTAAATCCAAGCAGCGCTGACCCTGTTGCAGGATTTGTTCCTTTTCCTCTGACTTACATCACTGGCCAGAAATAATGCGTGGCTGTAATGAGGGGTTGATTTGTGTAACATCAAGCATTAATACTTTTGCTTCTAACAGTTTTCTGGAGTGTAGCTGTTTGCTATCAACGAAATAAAGATTCCCCCCGCCCCATACTTGCAGGACCATATACAAGTATGTTAAATTAATAATGTAACTTAAACTGATTTTTCCTGTGTTATAGGAGACAGGGTCAAAATGAGATCAAGACAAAGCACGATTTTGCTCATCATTCTGGGATTGGATTGAGCTTGACAGTTAAAAGAATCATAACAAAAATGCTTGCATATCTGATCATTTACAGAACAGTTTCCCATGCACATGGAAAGACATTTCATAAGATGTAGCACTGAGACTTCTAACTTTAGGAAAGGGCTATTCTTCCCACAGTGTCAGCCCGAAAGTCAATGTCCATTGTTCAATGTGAAAATTTCAAGAGCATCAGGCACCTTATATGGGATACATTTTTCCTACACAGTAAAAAAGCTGACTCTAGCCATATTTCTATGATTTCAATGACATCTGTGACCACAGGAAAGAACACATCATCAAAAAATGAGCAATTCATGTTTTAAAATCAGAATTTGGAGGACAGTTTCCCAAATTCTCCAGAATACTGTGGACTTCTCCTTTTTATTTTATTTTTTTAATTTCCTCTCATCACTTTCGTTATGATTCATCTTATGGCCACCTTTCTCTAGATTATAAGGTGCTTGAAGACAGGGGCCACCTCTGTCTCTTTCTTTGTTACATCTCTGGAACCCAGCACAAGAGTTCATGCCCGTTAGGTACTCACAATGTGCTTGATGAATTAATACCTTCCTTAGAGTGACATACATTTTTACCAAAAAAATTGTCTTATTTTATTCTTTCTTCATTTTATTTTCCCTTTTTGGGGGGAGGGGTTGGTGGATTCTCTTTAACACAGAAATCCTATTTTAAAAGTTCCTGCTGGAGTTCCTGCTGTGGCGCAGTGGTTAACGAATCCAACTAGGAACCATGAGGTTCTGGGTTCGATCCCTGGCCTTGCTCAGTGGGTTAAGGATCCAGCATTGCCATGAGCTGTGGTATAGGTTGCAGATGTGCCTCGGATCCCCTGTGCCTGTGGCTGTGGTATAGGCCAGTGGCTACAGCTCCGATTAGACCCCTAGCCTGGGAACCTCCATATGCCACGGGTGCAGCTCTAAAAAGCCAAAAATTAATTAATTAATTAATTAAAAAAAAAACAGTTTTAGTTATCGTTAAAGCATCTTTTTTGTTTTCTATTCAACATTTTTATGACAATTTTTTGAAGTATTTAATTTAGTCTAATCTCTATTTAATATAATGTAGTATAATGTACACTAAAAGTCACCTCATAACAAAGTATTGTTCCGATTTTTGAGTCTGTTTGTTTTTGGCTGTGCCTGCAGCATGTGGAAGTTCTTAGGCCAGGGATCAAACCTGCTACAGAGCAGCGACCCAAACAGCAGCAGTGACAATGCCTGATCCTTAATCCATGAGCCGCCAGAGAATTCCCTTGTCCCCATTTTATAGGAAATAAAATTTAAGATTATTGAAAATTAAGAAAATTCAGAGCTACTTAGGCATTCCAATATATATACTAACAGACAGCCTTTCAAGTGGTTGACAGTTAGTAAATAAAAAAAAAAAGTCTCACATAGCGATCATAAATTTTCCATCTTTTCTGGAGTCCCCGTCGTGGCTCAGTGGTTAACGAATCCGACTAGGAACCATGAGGTTGCAGTTTGATCTCTGACTTTGCTCAGTGCGTTAAGCATCCAGCGTTCCCGTGAGCTGTGGTGTAGGTTGCAGACGCAGCTCAGATCCCTCGTTGCTGTGGCTGTGGTGTAGGCTGGGGGCTACAGCTCCGATTAGACCCTTAGCCTGGGAACCTCCATATGCCGGCGGGAGCGGCCCTCAAAAGGCAAAGAGACAAAATAAATTAAATAAATAAAAATAAATTTTCCATCTTTTCAAAATCTGAGCTGGTGTCAACACTATGCTCAGTGAATGTTAAAACAGCAATAGAAGCACGTTATTTTACAATGGCCACGCAAACATTTCATCTTCTGTTAGGATGCAGTACTCCATTACAGACAGCTGTTAGAAACCAAAGCCAAGAAGCCTTAAAGCAGGGCCTTCTCCAGCTATAATTTCCATGACCTAATTTTTGCTCATCTCATTTTAGTCGCTCAGGAGAGGAGTTGGCGGGCTAAGCCAGTATTGCTCTCACATGACAATCAGAGTTCGTGCAACTATTGCACTTAACGGTGTGTTTCTTGAGGTCCAAAAACGCACACCCACGATCCAATGAGAACAGAGAATGGAGTCCTGCATCCCTTCAGATATCTTAGAGCAATGCCAAGTGGGTGGTACCTGATTAACAGAAGCCTCTGTATTAGCCACAGGTGAAGGGGAGCGACAGGCAGGTGGAGAAGAAATCTCACTGTTGGTTCCCTCCTCCCCAGACTCCTCAGTGACAGGTGACAGCAAAGTGTGACAGCGACCCGCAGTCATCTGTCCCATAAAATGTTGCCCAAAGGACATGAAAATCAGTTAGCTATGTTAACAAGAGGCCTGGTCAGGCACAGGTCAAAACAGAGATAATTATACAACAGAAGTTAGAGTTATTGAGACCCAAATTTACATACAAATTCCGTGTTGCTATTTGAAAGTTTTCATGTGACTATGATGCTAGGGACCGTTTGCAAAACAAACAGGCGTAGGGGATGCATGCTACATGACAGAGTTCTGTTGCTGATTAAATATTCCTTTATTTTCCTTTTCTCCATTGTTGGTATCTTTACAAATAACTATTAAAATCATACAAATGAGAGAAGGGTCTATGAAATCAAGCTTGGTCTTTTTTTCATATTTCAAATTCCAAATATTCTATCGAGATAAATGCACCCCAAATAATATATCACCAGAAGAGTCCACATATGGTTATATACTACCCACAGCACAGTACCTATGTGTGGAAAATATACAGCACTAGAAAACACTGAGCTACAAAATATTCGATGCATTCTAGATGCAAAGTGATGGGGAAGTAATGCTGCAGAGAGAAATTAATGGAACTTATTTGTTCGAATCCACAGCTAAACTTTGGGTTTTCTATTTTCTTATTTTTCTAATAACGACTTGTCTTCTCTCTTTCATTAAACATTTATACAAGAGCATACACAACCATACCTAGTCAGTCATTGCTTTAGCTGGAAAAACACACACAAAACATGTGTAGCATGATTCTCCCCTCCCCCAGAAAACTGTGCAAAAGGATTTTTTTTTTGAAGCTCAGAGCCTCCTGTATTATTGCTAAATTATAAGCAAACACAGGGCCGACCTTCAGCACGAAGTAATTCAGGACTCCCAAACAAATGGCTTCATTTCAAGTGGCACTGTTTACAGTGTCAAGGATTGGCCTTGGTCCAAATGTAATCAGAGAGTTAAGGGGACTGTTCCCCAGTTCTCACCCTCAAGACCTACCACTGCTCCCTAAACCAAGCCACGGAGAGGAGCCTGGAGCCACCAGCCAGGGGACAGTCAGAAGAGCGCGCCCGGAGGCGTCCAGCAAACCGGCCTTGACCCTTACTTACCATGACCACAGAGGGGTGGGCCGAGGTCGCGGGGAGGAGCTCCCCGTCCAGGTCCTCCGTCCCCTCCGCCAGCCCCTCCACCTCGGTCACCGTCAGCAGCATGGTGGCGTGCTTGGCTTTCATGGTCAGCATCTTGCACTTGGAGTTCAGAGAGGCGATCTGCTCCTGGTAGCCCTTGATTTTCTGAGCCAGCTCCTGAGGAAACATTTCCCCCCCGCCCCTCCGTGTGTCAGAACAGCATCAGAAGGAAACAGAACTAGTAGCGTTCATCCTCCTCCGGGCCTGGCCAATGAAATCACAGAGCTGCGCCAGACGGAGCGGCGGGGAGGCAGGATGTGGACGGTGCGAGCGAGGAGCCCGGCTGCCGCGCGCCCCGAGCCAGACCACCGCGCGGCGGGGCCCGGAAGGGGCGCCGCGGCCGGCGGGGCGGGGGAACGACGCCCGGCTGCCCCGGGGATTCGAAGCCGGAGAGATGCTCCGGCCCGATTTGGGACTTTAGGTAACCTTAAGGACTGGCAAGTTTCTTGAAAATGCCCAAGGAATCTGAAATTGCCAGATGGTTCATGCCATGGAAATTAGGTCATGTGATGACTAAAACTTCAAAAAATGCAATGCTCAGCTCTTACCCTCCCAAATATGTCAAATAGAGTAGTCATTTGTGACAGGCATGTAACAATGTAAACTGCTTGTGAATTCCTGTGACCCTGGGGACTTGTTTTGTGCAGGTAAGTTAAATATTACATATGAACCCCCCCTTTTTTTGCAGATTACTCACAAAATAAAATTTTGTGCATTCGTGAAATTTTCTCTCACATGCCTCAAATGCTTCTGATGCCTTATACTAGAGCTCTGAATTTGAAGTTCAATTTTAATGACTTTTAAATTCATTTGTTGTTGAAAGAAATTGTTTTGAGAGGTAGAGATTTTTACATTTTTACCAAGAGCGTATTGAAAATATATTCTGAACAGCACATAGCTATTAAAAATAAAAAATATTAAAATTTCTAAAATAATTTTAAAAGGTAATTATAAAATGTTAAATTTTTACTTTCTTGCTTAAAAATGCATACATTAGTTAAAAAATGAAGATGTAAACATTAACTTTTTTTTCCACTTTCAAGGAAACAAAAACATTAATCCTAAAAGTAGAAAACCATTACTTTTTTCTATTCCTTTTGGCTCCTTGGCCTGAAAAGCTATCATTTAGTATTTATACAAAACACATTTTGTGACAGTCTTTAACATGAGTGTGTGTATACACACTCAAACTAGCTTTGAACTTGACATTTGAACTAGAGCTTTGAAGTTCAGAAACAAAACGACAGCAACAAAATGGTATATGTGTGTATATGGATATGCGTATATGTGTACACACACACACACACACACACACACAGACACACACACACACCATTTTGTTGTTATTGCTGTCATTTTGTTTTTCCTCCCCAACCCAAACTGACTGAGTAGAAGGGAAAATATCCAGCAGAACCTAGCCTGCAGCCTGTCTTCTTTCTAGTATAGAAGTATAGGATTATTTATTTATTTATTTATTTATTATTTATTTATTGTCTTTTTGCCTTTTCTAGGGCCGCTCCCGCGGCATATGGAGGTTCCCAGGTTAGGGGTCTAATCGGAGCTGTAGCTGCCAGCCTACACCACAGCCACAGCAATGCCAGATCCTTAACCTGCTGAACGAGGCCAGGGATCGAAACTGTGTCATCACAGATGCTAGTCAGATTCGTTAACTGCTGAGCCATGATGGGAACTCCAAATCTGCTCAATTTAAATGGAGCACTAATGGGCTAATGTGTTCCCCATTCTCAGGAAACATATGTAATTTTTTTTGCTGCATATTTCCGAAAACGGTTATAAAGGGTGAGCATACAGGTGGGAATTTCAGGCACATTGGCTGCTCTGGGGAAAGCCACCTTCTGCAGATAGCCTCCTGCGCCCATGAAAGTGAGGGCCCTGAGCATTCTCTCCTACGATTTAAAGGTGACGGGATAATTTTTTCAAGTTAGAGGCAACATTTGAAAACTTATGGTAAAAAGATGTGAATTCCTTAGAGATAAATTATCCGTTATTCTTGTGAGTTCAAGTTATCTAGTCTGGAATGAGCCTCACTTCAAGATTGAAATTCCATTAAAAGTAGACTGCAAATACAGGCGAGAGCATCCTTCCAAAGTTGTATGTTATAAATCGGGCTTTCCCCACGCATCGCTTTCCTTCCTGTGTTTGTTTTCCACATACAATGAGCCTTGCACAGGACTACGTCATTGTAAATATGAAAATGTAATCTAAATCACATGACAAAGCTAACACGTGCCTACACAGATGTTTAGAACGGGGAGGAGAAAATGTGACAAAATGAACAAGATCACTGAACAGCAGCCAGAGGACACTCTGTGGCCGACTGTGCCCAGTGGCTCTGCGGTGACCTTGGGCAAGTCATTTATTCTCCTCAACCACCATTCATTCTTCTCTTTTATGCAAGGGGGCAGCCCAGGGTGTTTCTGCTGCAGTGGAAAAATCACCCAAGTTGAAGCCAAACCAGATTAGAAAATCTAGTTTCTATCAATTACTAGATCTGGAAGCTCAGGAAGTCATTCTAAAAATCAGTTTCTGTTTTCTTATCAGTAAAAGCGAGATGATAAAAAAAAAGAAAGGAAAAAAGAAAAAAACCTTACTTCACAGGGTTGTTGCAAAAAATAAAATAAAAACTTTAAGAATTTTTTTTTAAAAACCATAAAACTAACACCAACAACAAAAAACTATAGTAAGGATCATTACTGTTATTCCAGACAAGATTTTTAAAAATATTTTCTGTACTTTGATGGAAGAGTTGTTACAACAAAATTCTGGAGCTTACAAAATGATATTAAAAATAGTTTCAGGAGTTCCCATCATGGCTCAGTGTTTAAGGAACCCAACTAGTATCCATGAGGACATGGGTTCGATCCCTGGCCTCGCTCAGTGGCTTAAGGATCAGGCCTTGCCATGAGCTGTGGTGTAGGTTGCAGACGTGGCTGGGATTCCACATTGCTGTGGCTGTGGGGTAGGCCAGCAGCTACAGCCCCAATTTCACCCTTAGCCTGGGAACCTCCATATGCCGTGGGTTCAGTCCTCAAAAGACAAAAAAAAAAGTTTCAAAAGAATTTTGAAAAAAGTTTCAAAAAAATTTCAAATATTTGCAAAACATCTTTTCATTTAACCAGTGGCATAAGAGAAACCAATAGTTAACACAGATGATATCTACGGTGTAAGAGTAAATGTAGGTGGGATATTTACATTATTTTGTAAATCATATGTAAATGTAAGTGATTGATGTATTGGATGTGACAAAAAGTTAAAGAATTGCATTTAGAAAGGGGAGTGGCAGTGTAATTTCCCCATCCTTGAAAAGCGACAATTCAATCTTCTGAGAACCTTTTCAGATATTTGGTTTGGAAAAATTGTTGCTCTTATGACATCAAAGTTAAAATAGAGCAGACAGAGGGGTAAACTAAATGTCTATCCTTGGCACAAAGAAATAAAATACACCCGCCCCCCTCCCCGTCACTCTCCAAGATTCATGATGCTATAAGCCAGCCCCCAGAGAAGGAGTAAATGGGACCTAAAAGGGAACTGACAGGTCAGGAAAGGAAATTCGCTGCTAAGTGTCAAGGGGCTAGAACACGCCAGGTGTATGATCTCTGAGACCAGGTCTGCACAAGGGGTGTCCAAGACCTCAGGTCAGAACAATGCCAAAGGTACAGGAAGGAAGCACATCTGAAAATGGGGAAGATGCTAACAGACGTAATCTGGAACTCAGCAAAACACACATGGGCCATTCTCTGATTTTGATAAAAGGAGGTGAAATGACCTAAATGTGAAAGAGCAAATGATTTTTTTTTTTTTTAATATACAATATGCCTTCCTCTTAAAGAGGGCCAGCAAAGCAGCAAGGCTTTGAGCATGGCTGTTTGTTGCAGTCTGTAAATGCAGAGAGGACCGTGTGTTTTGGTGTGTGAGCTGTGAGAATTCCCCAGGAGAAAAATCGGTGGGTCCAGGTGGAGAGAGATGTGCCATGGATGCCAGGTAGAGAGGCTTTGGAATCAAGGGGAAGTCTCGTGCTACTGGGTCTTGGAAAACATCAGCAAAAATAGCCCTTAAAATGCAAAGACAGCCAAAGAGGCTCTCCAAGAGCCCAACGCATTATGCCCCAGACAGGGAAAATCTTTCTCTTGCATTTGCTAGAAACCAACCACTTATTCTCCAAGACAATGCCCTGCCCTTGAACTTTGCTTGTCTCACCTCATGCCGAGAAATCTGGGCTTGCAGCTCTTGGATGTTGCTGGTGGCCACAGGCTTATCCTCGATCTCTCTGTGAGCTCCTTCTATGAGCTCCTGGAGGTGCTGCATTTCTTGCTCATATTGTTCATACTGCACCACAGCCTCCTTTGAAGGAAAAAAAAAAAAAAAAACCACACACGCATGATTATCTGTCTATAGCAGTAACTGTGTAAGTGATTCTGCCAAACAGCTGTTGGTAACTCAGGTTTACCCATGTGTCAGAGGAACAAAGAAATGATGGGGGAAATTCCTGGATAATTCAGATCCCCAGCTTTACTCAGAAAATTCAGAGCCTTCTCTCTAAAACATTTGGTCATAATTATTGATGGATGGAAAATAATTCAGTGGCTAGATCCTTTCTCTTCTCCCTATTGTCCTAAAGGAGGCAAGGTCATGGTCCAGAACACAGAAGAAAGCAGTCAAGAAAACCTGACCATTTCATCGTTCCATCAAAGAAATCCTGAGTATCTGTGTAAGGCTCTCAGTTAAGCGCTGGAACAGGGGATTAAAAAATGAATTATCATGATGTTGTACCCTCAGGAATTTACTGCCCAAGAGATTTTAAGATAATGCGAGTACTGTGGACCAAATAGACCATTCATGATTTAATAAGAGCACATGTATACAGTTTTTGGATAAAGCAGGTGAAATATCAGTTGAAAGGAGATATGAGAGAGTGTCATTTTTTTTCCTAGTAAATAACTGTTCTCTTATTAAGCGACGAGATTAAGAGTTACAGCCAGGTATACGTCTCAAGCAATAAAATGCATCAATAAGCTGAAATCTGAAAAACAATTTCTATAGTATATGCTAGCAGTAAAGTATTGCATGATTCTAGATGATTTTCAGATGGATAATAAGAGGTAAAAAATACAGGATTGAATATAAAAATTAACCTTCATAAGGTGTTCTTTATAAAAAACTGCTGAAAGATAGTTTTCACCGAAGGATATTTTTAATAGAGCTTTCCCCAGACTTTTGTGGGTGATGCAAATGATAGCATTTCATGTCCTTATTTTATATAACCACAACCAGCTGTCACACAGTTAACACTCTGGATGTGTTTTGATGGCTGAGCCCACACAGTGCTAAGAAAAGCCTCCCATGACTCATTTGCTGCTGCTCTGCCGGCTGGGGATCGCCTGCAGACACTGGCTGGCCCAGCTGCACGTGCCTGCATGATGTTGCACTGCTGGATGGCGGTGTGCTGGAGCCGGCTGGCCTCCTCCTGCAGTCGCAGGGCAGCGTGGCAGAGCGGCAGGCTGGTGACCGCATCCTCGGGGATCCGGAGCGCGCTCTGGCAGATCTGCACCGCCTGGACTTTAGGCTTCAGGGACTCCATCTCAGACAGCAAATGCTGAAAGTGCGAGGTCACAGTTCATAGTTTAAATTGGAAAATGGTATATAAAATTAATCATTTCTAGAAAACATACGTACATACGAAATACACGTTTCCTATTTAAAATATCTATTCTACAATGTTTTAAAATTCTATGTTTTAATAGTTTAGTTCATAAAGAAGGGACGTTTATGAAATTATAGCTCTGTCACAAGTCAAAAACATTTTTCCAAGGAATGTTTTTAAAATAATGCATACAGGGCTAAGACTATAACTGAGTTTAGAAATTATTCTTCCTAACCTTGCTTTTTGGAAAATATAGGAATTCCCACTATGGCACAGCAGGTTAAGGACCTGGCATTGTCACTGCAGCGTCCTGGGTGGCGGCTGTGGCATAGGTTCAGTCCCTGGCCTGAGAACTTCCACATGCCACAGGTACAGCAATATATATATATTTATAACTCCATGCTCATTTTCCCTGAATTATTTTTGCTTGCCTGTCTGTGAGAGAGTTGCTCCTTGAGACTAAGACGTCCAACTTCTGGAGAAGTCAGGGTTGTCTGGGCTTGCTCCAGAGCAACTTGCAAGTTTCTGAGCTCTGTTTCAAATTTCTTCATATCCTACAAGGTAAGAGCGACATGCATGTCAATACAGAAGCACTTGAAGTCCAAAGTCATGGGTGGAGAATAAGATCACAGTCCAGAAGACTCAGCAGAGGGGACTGCTTCAGCTCTACTCTAAAAGGACCATTTTTAAAAAAGTGATAGAGACGTTTCCATTTAAATTACTTTTTTTTTCTGTTTACCTTGGCCGCATCATGGAGATTCTGCAAACGGATTTTGATCATCTGCCGCAACTCCTCAGTCTCTCGGCCCAGGTCCACCACTTGCTGAGACATTTTTTCTGTAAGGTACACGCTATCGAGGGCCTGTAATTTCTCAGCCATTGCTTCCAGATCATTGTGAATCTCTTCCGATTCTTCTAGCATGGTCTAGAGGGAAATATCAACAGTCATGACGTTGACAAGAAGGCAGAGAGGGAAAGGTAATCAACACAGTGCAGTGAGACAGGCTTCTCGAGAGATGGCGAGACGGGGGATGGAGGGAGGGAGGAGAAGTAATTCACATTTTCCAGGCGTGCTGGGCAGGTTCTATGCTGTCTTATTGGGTTTAACCTTCACAGCCCTGTGCCTGCTCCCCACTTACTCTTACCCCCTTTTTGCAGAAAAAAAAATCAAAGTTCAGGAGCTCTAAACAATTTGTCGAGGCCACATGTGTTGGGCCATAAGGCTCCCGCTCTGTCTGCCACCCGAAGCTGCTCCCTGGTGAAGGTCAGGACACGAGTATTCTAGTAGTGGCCAAGTCCTGATGCCCTGGGGATCTTCCTTAGGTCACTAGATCCAACTTTTCTCTCTCTCTCTCTTTCTTTCTTTTTTTTTTTTTTTGGTCTTTTTAGGGCTGCACCTGTAGCATATGGAAGTTTCCAGGCAAGGGGTCGAATTGGAGCTGCAACTGCCAGCCTACACCACAGCCACAGCAACTTGGGCTCTGAGCCAGGTCTGCGACCCACACCACAGCTCACGGCAATGCCCGATCCTTAACCCACTGAGCGAGGCCAGGGATCGAATCCGCATCCTCATGGATACTGGTTGGGTTCATTAACTACTGAGCCACAATGGGAACCCCATGTAGAGCAGATTAAAAAAAAAAAAAAAAAAGAATCTGCTGTTTTGGTCTCCCTGCAGCATATGGAGTTCCCTGACCAGGGATCAAATCCAAGCCGCAGTTGCAACCTGTACTGCAGCAAAATCCTTAAACCACTGTGCCCAACCGGGGATCAAACCCACATCCCAGGGCTCAGACATGCCTCCCATCTTGTTGCACCGTAGTGAGAACTCCTCCCAGGAGTTCCTTCAGCATCTTAGGCCCTAATCCTTGCACTTATCCCTCTGCATTGTGCTTGTCTGGATCTGTCTCTCTCTCTCCTTCCTTCCTTTATCAATTCCCTGGGGAAGGGGCAGGGAATGTTATTTGTATTCCAAATGCCTAAGAAAATTCCTAGCTTTGGAATTTAAAAAAAAAAAACCTTCAATATTTTAAAGACTATATTATATTTTATTATATCCAAAAATTTACTCAGAAAACTTATTTGACATGTTAAGTTTTCTTTAAAATTCCAGTATAATTATTAGTACTCATAAAACGTTTTCTACATTTTGAATTACAGATTAATACTACTTTGATGATCATGATATATTTTGCCAATTGTTTTGCAACGGGATTTTTACCAAGTCACCAGTAGTGTTTGAGAGCTCTTACTGTCTTAAATACCAGCTTTCAAAAAATAGTGTTAACTTGATACTTAACATTCTCGCTTTTAAATTTGCATTTCTAGAATTCTAGACGTTGTTTCCTTGCTTACAACCAATTGCAATTTAGGTCTTGTCTGTTCAAGTAGAAGCATATCCTCAGGCAGAACAACTCTGTAGTTGTTTAAGGAAGATTTCTTGAGAGGAGTTTGCATGATTGATTAGAGAAGAAAGATCAATACAGGGAAACCAATTAGGAGCCTGTTAAAGCATTCCCAGAAGGAGAAAAGGAGGCTTTGATCTAGAAATCTGTCAACTGGAATGGAAAAGGGGATGTATTTAAAAGACATGAGAACACACAAATCAGAATAGAAGACAAAATCTAAAATACTTGAGGATATCCATGTAACTTAAGATCATTTAGTATTTGAGTGCAAGATAACTGGGCTAGTGAATATCTGGATCTAATTCAAGCCTAAATTATAAAAGGATGAAATAATTTCCTGGATGACATGGCCAAGAGAAAACTTCAGAGGAAATGAAGTCATGCAGCCTCCATGGGGGGTGGATGCATCACTGGTTCCCAGCTGACCCCTACTTTCTCTGGGAGGTCAGGCAGAGGGGCTGAAAGGAGGAGGCATGAGATAGAGGTTCTTACTGGGCACCCACGTGCCAGGGAGGCTGCTTGAGGATCAACTGTTTGATCCTTGTGATAATTCGGCAATATAAATATCATTCACATCTCCATCGTGTTGATGAGAAGACTGAATTCCTAGAGGCAAAGAAGTCCCATCCAAACTACACAGCCCTCAATGACTGCGAGGGCTTGGTTTGCCCATCAGTTTGAGTCTGAAGCCTATAATCTTTCCACAGATCCCTACATCTCTTCCTGGGGGAGAATTGCCCACCAAATCCTTGCACATAATTGTCTCCAAGAAGCTGCAAAAAAAAAAAAAAAAAAAAAAAAAAAGAGTCCTATCTGGATGGTTATTTTTGGTCTTGGGGAGTGGAAAGTCTAGGGGAGAAAGAGGATATTTATTCATTTATGTAGTCTTATGAAATCTCATAGGGAGCTACAAGGTTTTTGTTTGTTTTTCAAACCACCTGACAAGTTATTAGGGCTACCTGAGCTTTCTTTTATCCTGGCACATACAATAATTTGATCTCAAGGACGCCTACGTTTTCTGTCAGTCTAGCCAGTTAAATCAAATTCCTCTCTTAAGTACTCTTTGACAACTATTTTTCTCAAAGTTACCTGATGGGAAATGTACTGTTCCCGAAGTTGGCTCGCGGAATTCCAGACAATCTTTCCATGTACCAAGACTTTAGCTCTCTCAATCCACTTCAGGATTAACCCAAGCATTTCATTGTATTCTTCTAAATGGAATGCTGCCTGAAAAATCATTAACCATGAGATAACAAATGGAAACTCTGCTTCTTGAGCTAGAAATCAGTCTTCAATCTCCCTTAGGATACAATAATCCTAGGGGTGGATTGTTAGCATATCTGTGATATTGAAAGGTACCATGAAAAATAATTTCCGTGGAATACTTATCAAGGACTTCCCAGTGACTTTAGGATAAAGTCCAAGTTCTGAATATGCTTGAATAATGTGTCTTTTAAATGTTTTTCTATTCTCGTCTCTTATTCTTCTATCTAGCATTTCTCTATCCCTCCTTCCATACTTGACCCTCACTGAGTAAGGAGGTGGTTGATAGGGATTAAAGGTTTCAGTATCATAATTGATTAATAGCAAATCCCGACTTAACTCATCCCTGATTGCAGGAAAAAAAAATAATCAGTTTTCAAAAGATCAGTCTATCTTCAACTATGACGACATATGCCCTGAACCTATAATTAAAGGCAAATTAATTAAAAGTTATATATGTATAAGATACTTGAATATAGGTATACATTAAGGTACGTGAGTTCGCCCCAGACTGATTTTATAAAACATGCTAATGGATGAGTATTTATTTTACAAAATACTTTTCCAGGTCACAACATAATCACCTCAAACGTTCACTTATATGACCACCTTTGCCAATGACTTAATAATATGGTTTGATATAAAATAAAGGCAGGTTTACATGTAAATCTTAGGAATGAAGACATGGTATGATGTAGGCTACACTTAAATTCCTCTCCTTATTGTCAATATTATCTTTCTACTTATTTTTATTTTTATTTATTCATTTATTTTTGTCTTTGCTTGTTTTTAAAAGAGAAAAAGAGAACACGGAACTTCTGCCCAAGAGTATTTTGATCACTGGCCCGGGAAACATACCTGGCTGAGCTTGGAGATCCGGTTCTCAGCCTGTCTCACGGTCTGCTGGTGAAGTTCGGTCAGTTTTCCTATCTTCTTGGCCAGTGGTTTACCCAGTTGGCCATTCTGTTCTGAGAATTTCTGTATTGCTTCATCTAGTTCCATTAACTTTAAGTTACAGCCATCTAATTCCTCTCCTAGCAGCTGGACGGTCATCAAAATGAAAGCACATTAGATTCTAGGAAACGCATTTCTCCAGATTTTCCAAGATCAGAAGTATCTATTTTAAATGACTTTTTGGGTTTTTTTTGTAAGTGCCAAATACGATAAGCAGTAATTCTACTAGGAGGAACTCCTTTCTGTTTTTGGGTTGGAAAAGCAAAGCAGGATGTTTTGGAAGCCTGGTGTTTATTTCCCGTGACGCTGAGAGAGCTAACATTTTCCTTCTGTCCCACCCAAAAGGGATTAGTCACTTTACTCAGCAGCAGAGTGCGAACACAGATGTAACTACCAAGATCATTCTTCATGTAGAGACGTCTATACTGTATTCCCAAATCACTTATTCTGTGACACCCTCCCTCTCACCCACACGTCGTGCATATGTATTAATACAGTTTAACTGTGATAAGAAATTACATTCTGTAAATGGATCTATACTATCATATTCATAAAATTTTTTTTACTATCTGGTTGTAATGAACTTGCTAATCAAGAAAGCCTCCCCCGCCATAGCTTTGAAATAATGTACCCCAAGTATTTAATTTATTCAACATCACCCCTCATAGTTCCCCTTATCTTTCCTTACCTTTTGGTCTGTTTTAGCTTGAACTAAGTCATCTGTCTTTGCTCTCAGCTTGGTTAGAATAGTTGTGAGATCTTTGGCTATCTTCTGAATTTGCCGGCTGAATTCCTGACTCATGGCCTTGCTCTGTTCGACTTCTTTCACTTTGTCTTGGATCTAAATAATCGGAGAGAACAGTAAAACCAACACGGTTAAAACTGGATAATTGATACTAAGAACCTCAATCTTGAGATGTGGCCAAGAGACACTGTGGGTCATCAACACTGCCTTGGCATCAAGGGCCTCATCAAACCACCCACGTGCAGTTACAAGCTCTTGTGGTTTTCCTTGCAGCCTTACTTCTCACCGTATTTACATACTCACTGCATTTCTTCCTGCTGCTATTTCAGCCAAGGAACGAGCAATGCATGTACAGTGATTCACTCACCCAGTGTTGACAGGATATTCATTATAGATAGCAGTGTAGATAGCTGAGTTTGAATCCTATCTTCTCCATTTACTAACTTTGTGACCCTAAACACACAAACACGTCTAAGCATTTTTCTTCATGAAATGGAAAATCCTTCCAGGGATTTGGAGGCACACAGGTTTATTCCCATGCACCCTTTCATAAGAAGCTGTTAACTCTTTAACTAACTTCCAGTTACCTCCTTAAAATATGACAAAAAAAGCATTGACCACATCCAATGGGAAGGACAGTGAAAAATAACAGTTAACATTTAAAGTTTCTTATGGCTTTGGTTTGATGTGATAAACATTAGTATTTGCTTATAATGCAATGTTGAAGAGAAGGTGGTAAGGACCTTCCTCTTCTTCTTTTCTTCCTCTTCTTTTTTTTTAAGACACTTCCTTTATTATTATTATTATTATTTAATTTTTCCTTTTTCAGCCACCCCTGCAGCAGCACATGGAGTTCCTCGGTCAGGGATCAGATCCAAGTCACAGTTATGACCTAACCTGCAACTGTGGCAATGCCAAATCCTTAACCCACGGTGCTGGCCCAGGGATCAAACCTGCATCCCAGTGCTCCAGAGATGCCCCTGATCTCGCTGTGCCATAGTGGGAATGCCAGGAAACGTTTTCTTTATATAAATGAAAGACCTTTAAAAAAATCTCTTTTAAGTAATAGGGATGCAATGTACAGCATGGTGACTATAGTTAATAATTCTGAATTGCATACTTTTTTCTTTTTTCTTTTTTTTTTGTCTTTTTGTCTTTTTGCCTTTCCTAGGGCCGCTCCCGCGGCATATGGAGGTTCCCAGGCTAGGGGTCGAATCAGAGCTGTAGCTGCCGGCCTACACCAGAGCCACAGCAACGTGGGATCCAAGCTGCATCTGCAACCTACACCACAGCTCACAGCAATGCCGGATCCTTAACCCACTGAGCAAGGCCAGGGATCGAACCCTCAACCTCATGGTTCCTAGTCGGATTCGTTAACCACTGAGCCACAACGGGAACTCCTTTATTGCACACTTGAAGATTGCTAACTTCTGAAGTTTTCATCAGAAGAAAATAAATTTTTTGTAACTACATACAATGTTGAATATTACCTAGACTTATTGTGATCATTTTGTAATATATACAATTTTAAATTGAACGTCTTTAGCAGAGGGGATATACACCAATAAAAGAGTGCTTTTTTTTTTTTTTACTTCATTATTTTGAGTTGAGTGCTAACATACATAGAATGCATGTGAATATCTATGACAGGAAAATGTATTGAGAGGAAAAGAAAATGGATGTTTGAACTTCTATTAAGGTCTGAACTTGCCAAATCATTCTTCCTAATAGGATGTCTAATACTTAAGAAGAAAAAGGAGAAAAGCCAAATAAGGAGGAGTTCCCACTGTGATGCAGTGGGTTAAGGATCTGATTGCAGAGGCTCCTGTCACTGCAGAGGCATGGATTCCATCCCTGGCCCAGTGCAGTAGGTTAAAGGTTGCTGCAGCTGAGGCTCAGATTTAATCCCTGGCTCTGGAGCTTCCATATGCTGCAGGTGTGGCCATAAAATAAATAAGTAAGTAAATACATACATAAATGAAATGAATACTAAAAATGGAAAATAGTATTTTAGTTTAAGTCAAAATCATGATGCAGTAGAATTGGATTTTGATGAAACTTTTTAAAACACTGCATCCTACATTGGAGAGTCCACAAGGTACCTCACACATATTAATTTTATAGCTTCTACAATCAGTACTACTTTTCATTTCATGTAGCAGGTTAGAATTATCCTCTCTTTGTCTTCTACAGACCAGTTTCAACTGAACTGCCACCAACAAGGTCCTAAAACCCATTATGTTTCCCTTTAGATGCTACTGAAGCTACTTTCTCAACCTGAAAGTGTGTCCTTTCTATGAGACCTAAGACAGAAATCTCCCTCTGGTCTCAGTTCTATCAATGACTATGTATCGCTTTGTTTAAAAAAAAAAAAAGTTTTAAAATGTATAGACATGAATTATGTTTCATCCCTTTCCTTGATCATTTGGAAGTTAGAGTTAACTGATGGGTTTTCCTCTGGAAAGAATAAAGGACCCTACAGTATGCATTTTGGGAAATAACCTCGTTCCTGGTTTTACCTTATTTATTTTTTAACTCTGATTTTTCCTTTATTCAAATATCTTTACCTATTACCTCTTGCTGAACTGAAATAACAAACAGAAGAGTGCCTGGTTCAGAGTTCCCACTGTGGCACAGTGGGTTAAGCATCTGACTGGAGTGGCTAGGGTTGCTCCAGAGGTGCAGGTGTGATCCCCTGCCCGGTACAGTGATTCAAAGGATCTGGTGTGGCCACAGCTGCAATGAAGGCTACAGCTGTAGCTTGGATATGGCCTGGGAAGTTCCATATCCCATGGGTACAGCCATTTAAAAAAAAAAAAGAAAAGAGTGCCTGGCAGACTCTAGGTACTCAATAAATATTTGTTGAATACATGAAATACAGCTTTTTTCATTTCTTCTTTTTATTTCCTTGATTTTTTTTTTTTTGAAAAGGGCGAGGGGAAGCAGATAAATTATCTTCAAGGTCTGCATTATTGTTCATATCTAATATCAGCTGCTTCTTGCCTATGAATTAGACCTTTAATTTATGTTATTATTTTATACCAAACAGATCAGCATAACTAATGGCTTATCAGTATGCTGATATATAGCATCGGTATAACTGATGTTAATTCTGTTTCCATGGAGACACGATTGTGAAAATTAAGAAATTTCATATGAGTCCTAAGCTTAAGAAAGAACGAAAAGGCACTCTTTCCTGACCATAGGTTCACCTGATCATGGATAGTTCCTAGGTCCAAGGCCACTTCAGCAAGCTGAAGGGAGACTTCGGAAGGTAATATTGTATAAAGACCAAGGTACTTATTCTTCTGTTCTTCAGCCATTTTCTCCATGTTCTGTCTGTGATGTGCTGTTTCTGTCAGGAGAACCTAAAGGAAGGATCAACGTAAGAAATTTCTGTGAGCCTGATAAGGAAATTGCCATGGGGATACAGCGAGGCTATGTATTAATCCTCAAAATACGATTAAGTATGGACTTAGAGAAACACATTTACAAAAAACAAACTTTGCTTTAATCTCTGAATAAGAAACATGTCCACCTTACACAGAACCAAAGGAAGTCCCATGAAGTAATTCTAAATGTCTTTTATATGACACATTTCTGAAAATTTTACTTCAATATTTTATTTCAATTATTTCATTGAACATAAACAAAATGTTTGATTAAAATCAGGACAATTTTTTTTTTGAAATGAAGGGCATAGGGAATGAGTTTTGTACCTTAAGTTCTTCAAGTTGAGCATCTATTTCTATGGTTGGATTCCCCAAATATTCCTTTGTTTCCTGAACCCAAGATTTTACTGAATTGATCTGGGTCTCCACCACTTCTCGCTCCTTCACCTCCTGCTTTACTACCTTTCCATCCTGCTTCACCTTCTCCTGCAAGCTTTGGAAACATTGAAGGGAGAAAGCAAACATGGACTTGAAAGGAAAGGAAACGCCAACACATGACAGCATACTGTCAAAAACAAACACTAAAAAAGTGAAGCCTCCAATCATCCAAGTAAAGACATTTCCCTAAACCTGTCATGATTTTCAGTAACATTTAAGTTTATTTCAAGTATAACAGAAGAATATACATCATATGATGTGAAAGATTGACCCCCTGGAAAACTGAGAGTTGATACCCTCCCATGCCACTAAACTGCAATTCATTTGCCTATCTGAGATTGTTTGGTTATTTATTTCCTCATTGGAAATTCACTCAAGTAATGCAGGATTATCAGCATTTACTTAAAAACAATTTTTTTTTTTTGCTTTTTAGGGCCACACCTGAGGCACATGGAAGTTCCCAGTCTATGGGTTGAATTGGAGCTGCAGCTGCCAGGCTATGCCACAGCCATAGCAATGCCAGATCTGAGCTGCATCTGCAACTTATACCACAGCTCACAGCAACACCATATCCTTAATCCACTGATCAAGACCGGGGATCGAACCCTCATCCTCATGAAACATTAGTAGGGTTTGTTACCTCTGAGCCACAGTGGGAACTCCTGGATCATACGCATTTAAAAGTAATGTGTAATTGGATTATGTGTGGCTATTAGAAACTAGTCTTGGAGTTTGCTGTTGGCTCAGTGGTTTAAGGATCTTGCCTGATCACTTGCTGTGCCTCAGGTCGTTGCTGTGGCTTGGGTTTGATACCTAGACTGGGGAACTTCTGCACAACCTGGGCATGGCCGAAAAAAGAAAGCAAGCATGAAAGAAACTAGGCTTTAAATAAAGAATCAAACTTTGGAAACTTCATGATTAATAATGTTCACCATCCAGTTTGTAAGTCTGTTTGAATTGACACAAATCTGGTTAAAAAGTTTAAATAAGTCAAGTCAGATTATCCTGAATTCATCTATAAATTAAAGGGTGAATGTAGGATGGATATGAGTAATATTAGTTAATACAGGAGTTAAATTATATATTGACATTTCCTTTTGGGCCCAATAAGTGAATCAGGCCAGTAGGATTATCTTTATTATTATTATCAGTGAGTCTATCTTTCTCCTCCTGTAAATTCACTACCAGTAAATAAATGGCTGGTATTATTACCTGGACTTGGGTATCATCCTTGCTCTAACCTCTCTGTCGTCCAATTTAGCTGAGGCATTACATCAAGCTTGATTAAACCTAAGATCTCAATAGCTCCCAACTGTTTACTTTTCAAACTTTCATTTCTCATGCGTTACCCCATCACCCCATAGGTCCCTGGAAGTGACATGCTTACTCCCAAGCTTTCTGGTTTGCTCTTCCCCCATTTGCAAAACTCTTCCCCACCCCACGGCCTGGCTCAAGCCTAAATACCCCTTCCGAAGGGAAGGCTTCCTTCACTCCTCTCCTAGGTTGGTTGCCTCGACTTTGATTTCCCTGAGCATCCTGGTGTCTTTAGTTGCCTAGCTCTGCTGCTCGAGTGCAAACCTCATGAAGCTTGAGACTGAATGTGTTTGGTTCACCACCATTTTCCTAAATATGACTAGATATGTACTAGAGAGCAAGGATGACAGGAACAAATCCCCGAATTTTTAATGTGGGACACCCCTAGACCCTTAATACCACACTTATCCCCGTGGGTCATGGCCAAGTTTAGAGATGGAGCATGAGAGCAGGTGTATAATTACTTCAGGCATCGGTCTTGCATTGCCATGATTTCCTGTAGGGCAGGTGGCTCCCCTCCAGGGGCCGGCGGGGCCCCATCCTGGAGCATGCTCACTGCTTGTTGCCGCAGCATCCCTAAGGCTGACTGCTGCTGTTCCAGCTCCAAAGTGAGTGTGTCATGATATTCAAGAAGAGTTAAGAGCTCTGCTTTTGAAGCTTTCTCTGCTGAACTTCCCGGTAATTTCTCTTGCAGCTGATCAATCATTTCAGTGGCTTTTTTAACCTGATGACAAATGTACACACTATGAAGTTCATAAGTAAATAAACTGAAAAAAGAGAGCAATTCCGATAAGTGCCACATTTGACACTAATGCATCAAAGGACGTCAAAGATGATGGTGTCAACTCTAAATCTCAGGAAACTAAAACGTGAACAATCTCCTTAACAGAGAAGGAAAGGCCACTTTTATTATTCCGGGTTTTAAGATTTAATCTCAAAATAATATCAGGACAGTCAGAGACTATATAACATAGAAAAAGTTTAAAAAATTTTTAACTCAAAAGACAAAAGAAAATCTCATTTCAATATTTATATTAACATGACTGTGTGCTTTTGAGTCATAAAGGAAGATGTCTTAAAACATTGAACCTTACTTAAAAGACAGGAGATATTAAACATGGGATTTGGGATGTGAGTTGAGTGTTTGCTCATTTTCATGGGAAACATCAAATGTTCTGTACTTTTTCAGGGCCAGGAAAGTAAGTTCCACTAAGAGCCTCACAAAGGAGGCAATATGGGCTTGTCCTCCTTTCAAAATGTGATTATTTGGTTTTCTTATTATCATAATTAGGACTAAATTCACACTGCATTACATATTTTGTTTCATAATTTGGTTTTCATGTCATGGAAACAGACCTTCTTACTTTTTTTTTTTTTTTTCTTTTTAGGGCTGCAACCACAGCATTTAAATGTTCCCAGGCTAGGGGTTGAATTGGAGCTGTAGCTGCCGGCGTACGCCACAGCCACAGCAACGTCAGATCCTTAACCCACCGAGCAAGGCCAGGGATCAAACCAGGATCTTCATGGATCCTAGTCGGATTCATTTCTACTGCGCCACAACAGAAACGTCCAGATTTTTTTACGACTTTTTACTTTCATAAGGCCAGTTCCAAAATAGGAGCACAATACTGCTTTTCCAAATACACTCTCATCAGCGAGGAAACAAGACTTTGAACCCATCAATAATGCAGCTCACCTTATTGCTAAAGCTCTTCCACTCATCCACTGCATCTTCCAGGATCTTCTCCTGGTCCCGGGCCACAGCGCGGAGCCGAGTCCAGCGCTGCCAGACAGCCGTCATCGATCTGCTGATGGTTGCTTTGCTGGCGTCATTTCCCATTCTTTCCAGTTCTGAAGCCTTACCCTCTAAGGCCACGATTTTCTCATGAAAAGAGGTAACTACTGACACTAAAGCCTGGGGGGAGGAGGGGGGGGGGAGAGGAGAGGTTGAGAAGAGAGATGGACTTTTCCAAAGCTCTATGGATTTGGGGAAAGCCCCAAATTACCTGCCAAAGGAAGTGTTTGCACATACGTTTATTTTCCTCTTACTTTTACATGTAATTTGTAATTGAGTTGGCTTGGATTTTTTAAAGATTTTCTACTAGATGACTAAAAACAAAAGTTAGGCTGCTACTCGAGATGACATTCCCCCATTTCTAAAAATGAGCAACAATATAAGCGAATGGAATTTGATACATAAGTGTGTTACAGTCTACCTTATACTGCTGTAATATATGAGTGAGGCTTGGTTATTAATTTTTAAATTTTAATTGAATTAATCTAAGTTATCAGCAGAAAGTATTTACTGAAATTTATTATGTCACATCTGATCACAAGCTCATTGCTCTAAATGTCTTTTTTTAAACCTAGCTATGCATTTCCAAAAGGAATTCTTAAGAAGAGCACTTAACTAAGTTAAAACTGATATGAAATGTGGTGAATCATATCCCTTTAGTGTTTAAGGAGCCCAGACTTCTTGCCTTGTTCCTGGAACTAGCACACAACAAAGACCTATTACGGTTACCATGAAAGAATAGTAAAAACAACAAGAGCAAGGCTAACCTTGTGTTCTGACAATTTTTCTTCTGCTTCATGGCTGGAAGAAGTCTTCGATAAAGAAAACTCGGACAGTTTCGTTTCTGCATCATTCATCAGTTCGGTGACTTCTTCCCTGGCTTTCTGGTAATCCTGCCATTGAGCTGCACATCTTGAAAAAATCCAACAGACGTCAACCCGCAACTTAAAATCACACATCTCTACACAGAGCTCTGATGTCACTATATCTAGCGAAGTTCCAGAGAAAGGAACAAATTCTTCTCTCTTTTTTTTTCATCTTCTTAGGGCCGTACTAGCAGCATATGGGAGTTCCCAGGCTGGTGGTCAAATCGGAGCTGCACCTGCTGGCCTACACCACAGCCACAGCAATGCGGGATCCCCAACCCACTGAGCAAGGCCAGGGATCGAACCCGTGTCCTCATGGTTACCAGTTGGGTTGGTTACTGCTGAATCGCAATGGGAACATTTATGTGATAATGTCCATCACTAACATATTCTGATTTTCAATGCAAAAATCCAGTTCACTAGAATATAAAGAACAAAACAACCCCAATACCTCTGCAAGAGATCCAACTGGGCATGCGAATCCTGTATCATTCTCTGGCTCTTCTCTTCCAGAGAAGCCATTTTCTGTGTGAGGTCCTCTTTCCCAGTTGGCTTGATGAGAGGGTCCAGGTCGGCTACCAGGCCGTGGAGCTCCTCCAGATTGCTGTGGAACTGATCCTCAGTACTAAAAAACTCCATGTGGCTTTTGAGACTTTCCTCTGCACTCTCCACGTCTAGGCCATTGCCTGTCAGCTGTAACATCTCGTGAGCGTCCTCAAGCCAGTCACTAGCTGCTTGAAATACTTGATAAAACCTTTGACACTGACTGTATATCTGAGTCAGGGAAGCCTGGAAAACAAGCGTGGAAAAACACACTCAATTCTCACTTGCAATGTGTTTGCAGAAAATAGTTTAAATTCTCCATCTCTTTTCCAGCGCATAAATGAGTTGATACGCTGGGGAAATTGTGGGGGACAAACCATTATTAGCTTTTATTTTCCCTTCTGCTATTCTCAGATAGAAAAGTGTAAGAATGGAAAGCTGATCCCTGTTCAGTGAGGTCCATTCAAATCCAGAAAGGAAGGAAATGCCCTACCTGGCCAGAATTGACTGGACAGGACAAGCCGTTTTGGTCAAACAAAATGCAGAGATGTGCTAGCGAAAGTGCACACAAGATGTGCTTCATGAGGAAAGAATGAGGATGGCGAAGCAAAGAATCAGTGGTAGAAGTTAGAAATGCCACCAAAAACTATATCCATTCACTTGTGATGGAACATGACAGAGGATAACTTGAGAAAAAGAATGTGTATATATATATAGACATATATATATGACTGGGTCACTTTGCTGTACAGCAGAAATTGACAGACCACTGTAAATCAACTCTAATTTAAAAATATTTTTTCAAAAAGAAAAGAAATGCCACCAAAACCACACCCCTCAGTTGTGGTTTGGGCCAAGACAGTCAATAAGATCACCAATCACAAGATGGCAGTAGAGCTACCTTAACAGAGTCAAGATTTTGATTTGAAAATCACCAAATCAACAGAAGCAAGCTTCATGATAGATATTTTTTAAGAATGAAAATCCAGATAGCTTCTGTTCTGATCCTCCACTCTAGGTTAAATACTCTCTATCTCTCCAGCTATAGGAACAGAGGGGTTTTTTTGGAAAAAAGAAATTAGCAATGGTCTCGAATCAACATGAAAAAGTAAGAATATACAAAATAGACTAGTTTAAGAAGTAAAAATTTTACATGATAGACTTTACTAAGATTTTAACCAAATGTTAACATTTTTTTAAAAGTTTTATTATTTAGTGTTAACCTTAATCTATGTGAAAAATACAGTTGGATGATAGCTAAGATTCATTGGAGGCTACCTCTCTACCAGGCCCTCCACTAAAAATATATATCTAAAGAGGGAGATATTTTTTTTTTTCCTCAGGGCCACACCCATGGCATATGGAAGGCTAGGAGTCAAATCGGAGCTGTAGCTGCCGGCCTACACCATGGCCATAGGAACGCAGGATCCAAGCTGCATCTGAGACCTACACCATAGCTCAAGGCAACAGAGGATCCTTAACCCACTGAGCAAGGCTAGGGATCGAACCCTCATCCTCATGGATCCTAATCAGGTTCGTTACTGCTGAACCAACCACAATGGGAACTCCCCAAAGAGGAAGATATTATTATTCCTCATCCACAGAGAAAGTTGTGACTTAAAGGATGTAAGTAGTTTGCCCAAGATCAAATAACTGAGATCAAACCCAAGGGTACCTCACTCCAAGGTCTTAGTTGCTACATTATCCTAAGGAAGGTTGTATTTAACTCAATGGCCTGGTTGAAATCCCAGAGAACCAGAGGGACAGAGGACAGATGCAGAAGAAAAGGGCCAATGGCTCAAAGCAAGTAAACCTCTGGGCACTATTATATCTCTTCTTATTTTTTTCCCCTCTTCTTATTTTTGAACGCACAGAACTTGCAAGTCCCAGAACAAGCTGGGAGTTCTGGGCATGCTCTCATTTCCTGTCATCCCCAAGGAAAGTCATGGTGAATATTCTAGTCCTCCTTCTGTTGTGCTTCAGGGAAGCCAGAGAAGATGAAGAACCCTTCCCTAGGATGGGATGGAGAGATGGGGCCACGGATGGGAGACCCCCCAGGAAAGCCTGGCTGGGAGCTGGGTCAGGACTGTATCGTGCACCTGCCTATCTCCATGTGGAGACTTCATCTACCGCTAACCTTAGAAATGCCAGGGTTCACACTGTTTGCAAGAAAAAGCATCCCTACTTATTCATTGCTCATTTACGGATTTTATTATTAATTACTCACAGAGTGTTAATTCTGTTAGTGCTATCACTCTCTCTCCTAAAGCAGACAGATAACTGAAGTGTTACTGTATTATAACTGAGGTCAAGTCAACATGGAAATCATATGAAATGAATACCAAATAATAAAAACATCCTTTTTTTTATTTTCTTAGGGCCACATCCCTGGCATATGAGGTTCCCAGGCTAGGGGTCCAATCAGACCTGCAGCTGCCGCCTACACCACAGCTCACAGCAACACCAGACCCTTAACCCACCGAGCGAGGCCCAGGATGAACCTGCGTCCTCATGGTTACTAGACAGATATGTTTCCTCTGAGCCACAGTGGGAACTCCCCAATAAAAACATCCTTTTAAGTCACAGTTGAAGATAACTATGTAGAATCAAAAAAATATATATTTTGTGTAACTGAGTCACTCGGCTGTACAGCAGAAATTTAACACAGCATTGTAAACCACCTATTACACACCTCAGCACAATTTAAAAATAAATACAGTGAATTGGGTTCCCATTTTTTACAGAGAAGAAATACACATATATTTTTTTCTTTTTTGGCTGCACCTGCTGAATATGGAAGTTTCTGGAGCCGCAGTGTGACATAGGTCACAGCTGTGGCAATACCGGACCCTTAACCCACTGCGCCACAGCAGGAACTCCAAAAAAGGGGCAGGGGATGTATGTAGGGAAGCAATTCCAACCACAAAACCCCAAACCAAAAATTTACAAAAAGCAAAGTGGAAAAAAGCCACGAGGCCCCTGTCGTACCGACCTGTCTGGTGCGTAGAGCTTCCTGCACGTCTCGGTCCAGCTCCGAGAGCTTGGTCAGCGTGTGCTGCAGGTCGGCAGAAATCAGCTCCTTGGCTCTGGTGAATCTCTCCTTCTCCTTGTCACCCAGGGCGGTCATTATCCTCAGGCTGGACTGCACCTCCTCCTGATGGATCTGGACCTTTCTGATCTCCTCCTGGATGTCCCGCAGGCTCAGGTCCAGGCACAGCGGCCCACTCAGCTCTGCCCTCACGCCCCTCAGCCAGTCCAGGGAGCGGCTCAGCTCCGTCTGGAAGTCTCGGCTCTGCACCAGGCGGCTCTCGCACTCGGTCACCGTGGCGCCCACGGCAGACGTCAACAGCTTCACCTCCTCTTGCCAGGACTGGATCCGATGCTTGGCCTTCTCGTATGCCGAGGGATCGAGGTGCGGGACAAGATCTTCGAGATGCACCGTCACTCGTTTTAGCAGAATTCCTGAATCCTGGAGGCTTCCCGCCAGGGAGTGATACAATTTGAGCTTCTCCTCGGCAGGAAGCGTCTCCTCATTCACCTTGGACTGCTCCGTCTTCACAGCCTCCAGCTGCCTCTCTAGCTGCTGGCACATCTTTTCGTGCTCTTGATAAGCGCTGGTGGTGTCCTCCAACAAGCTCACCCTGTGTTCCGCCTGTCGCTTCAGCCTGTGGTACAGGGTGACCAGAGGCAGCAACTTGTCTGGCTGCCACGGCTGACCTGTGCTGCGGAAGCTTTCTTTCTTCTGGTTCAGTTCATCCACTGCTTCTGCCAGGCCCACCACCTCTCCCGTGAGAGCGCGGCAACCTTCCTCAAGAGACAGGGCCTCTTGGACGCTCAGGTCGGTGGGGACTTGGCTCATCTTTGAGAACTGGTCTTCGAGTTCACTCAGAGCCTGGGCTGTCAACTCAATCAAGGAAGCGTATTCTTTCCGAGCAAGGATCGCTTCTTGGATTTTATAGAACTTGTCTTTGGCCAGGTCCACGATGACATTAAATTGCAGGGGCAGGGCGTTGAGCTTCTCGTTGAGGTAGGAATGGTCGACCTCATTCAGCGATGGCAGGATGGCCTGTCCGGTTCTCTGCAGTGTCAGGAGGAGATTTTCATATTCCGGAGATTGTTCTAGAATGTGCTGGTACTTGGCCAGTTGGGTATGGAGCTCAGCACTCTCGTTCATGAGGTTGATTTCAGGAAATGTAACGATGTCTGCTTGTTTTAGCCAGTGACAGGCTTTATCGAAATCTTCTTTAAAATGCTTCCTAGAAACCAAATTTTTCTCCAGTTCCTGTAGCCGATGGTTGCACTTCTGCAAAACAGTGTCATAGACGCTCTGCAATTCCTGGAGCTTCCCCAGCACCTCACTCTTCTCTTGTTCTGTGGCTCCTTTCATAAATTCGCGACCCTGGGCCCAAAGTCCGGTGACTTCATTCTGGTACGTCTTGAGGCTGGCTTGTGCACTCTTACATGTTTTCACTTGTTTGCTCACGTCATCCGGTAACAGGCAGATGTGCTCACGGAACATTATCTTGCGCTCGTGTTGCTGAATCTGGCTGGTCGCCTGGAACACCGCCATGAGAAACTGGGTTTTCTCGGACAAGGCCTTGTTTAAGTACTTTCGCCTCTGGCCCACCAACTCGCCGAGACTGTTCACGTGCCTTTGCGCATCAGACAGCGCCTTCTGGATCAGCTGCCTCTCATTCAGGCCAAGATCGGCCATCACCCTGTCGGCGTCCTTCATGAGGGACTTCAGGAGCATCTGTTTGGCCTCCAGTTCACTGCAGATGGCAAGGTGATCCATGAGCAGGCTCTGCGCCATGTCGGGCGGCGGGCTCTGCTTGAGAGCCTCGGCGATGTTGGGCTGCTGCTCTTCCGCCCACTCCGTTAGCTCCTGAAATCTGGACCGAACCACGTTTAGCTCCTCCAGGTTGGTGACAGACACTTGGATTTTCCTTTTCACGAGGTCCTCCAGCTGAAACCAGCGTTGCTCAAGGTGACTCGTCTGTTCTTTGACTAGTTCTTTGTCATCTAAGTTCAGATGTTCTATCATTCTCTGCTTTCGCTCTTTCAGATCTTCGACAGCCTGCTTCCTCTCCTGCAATGCCAAGGCTAACTTTTTCAGAGCTTCCAAGTGGACAGCTGTACTCTCTGCATCAGATCTAGATATTTATTAAAAGGCATAAAACAAGTTAACTTTAAGCAACACCTGTGCTCGTTTGTATCATGTTAAATTTCATGTTGTCACCTTCTTTAAGTGGGGGTTCTAAGCTTAGAGAGGCTCAATTCATGGCTTGCTGATAAAGATGCTGTAATTTCTATTTTTGGCTTCCCTTGCAGCATGCAAAAGTTCCTGGACCAGGGATTGAAGCAAAGCCACAGCAGTGACCTAAGCCACATCAGTACCAATGCCAGGTCCTTAACTGCTGGGCCACCAGGGAACTCCCAAGATGCTATAATTATGATGGAATATAAGACCCCAAAATATTTCCATATCAGAAACTGAACCAAAACAAGTTACCTTTATACTTCTTTTTTGCTCTTCTTCTAGCTAAGGCTGCCCTCCCATCCCATCTGACACGTATTGGTACTTTTTTCCTCGATAATTTGTGGAAACAATAAACATTGAGAAGCACAGATCTACTGCATTCTGGAAAACAATGCTTAGAAGAATTATGTGATCTGTGATTTATGTGCCTATGAGATGATGCACCAATAAACAATGCCGTGCTAGATGGTACCATCGGTTAGATATAGCTGATGGTTCTAACGCTGCTCATTTGTAGAGCTTAGATATTTTTTGGTTATCATTAGAAATACCGAAAAGTAAGTATGAAAGGCAAAGAATTCTCATCGCTTTGACTACAAAACACAGGCAAGAAAATGGAATGGGACAGTCCTTTTCACTTAAAAATTAACTAGTTCTGAAGTGTGAGGACGAGTGCTGTGGGAGGCCGGGCGATGAGTTCTGTCTGGGACATGTTAGGTCTGAGGTGTCTGTGGGTTAACTAGATGGAGATACCTATGGTACAGCTGAAATGTGGAGTTTTGCTGGTACTGGACTTATCCCCCAAATGAGAATCATGTTGAACATCAAGAAAAAGTAAACAAGGAGTTCCCGTCCTGGCTCAGCAGGAACAAACCCAAGCAGTATCCATGGGGATTTGGCTTTGATCCCTGGCCTCGGCTCAGTGGGTTAACAATCCAGCGTTGCCATGAGCTGCGCTCTAAGTCCCAGATGTGGCCTGGATCCCACGTAGCTGCGGCTGTGGTGCAGGCTGACAGCACAGTTCCCATCTGCCCCCAGCCTGGGACCTTCCATATGCCACAGGTGCAGCCCTAAAAAGCAAAAGTAAACAAATCAGAAAGTTGTGCACCTCCTCCACCAAAAAAACCTGATGATTTAACTACATCCAGAATGTTTTATCAATATTTATAATGATAGAAGATTGAAGATTAAAAACATGACATATGACATTTTTTTTAAAAAAAAACTACATAAATATTTAATGCAACCCAAACAAAAAAAACCTCACGTATCCAGCTTCAAGATTAGGATCCTAAATAGTCGACATTCAGGGAGTGCCAAGATTAAAAACTCTTTCCGCCTTCCTTTGCCTATACATACACTGTCTGTGTTCTTGTTTGCCAGTGCTAATTGTGGGCCTTCAGGTGTGATTATTTATGTTGCCAAGTATATCACGCAAAATATAAGGCATAGTTACTCTATGTGTGGCTTCTTATCAGTTTGGAGTATGTACATTTCAGTGGGATTCAATGTGAAGTCTCTTTGAGGTTGCTTTTATATGGTATCTGTACATACATAATTTGTAAAGAAACATGTCACCTTGGGCAAAGAGAAGATATTGATGTAATTTTGCTTTGGTGCTTATGTATATCCTTTATGCTCTTCACCTTAGCCACTTTAATTTTTTTTTCTATAATAGGTTTTATTTGAATTTTGGGGGAGTTGGCAACTTCTGCATATTGATTGATGGTGTCTTCTTCTTTTCGTCTTTTTTAAATTATAGTTGATTTACAATGTTGTGCCAATTTCCGCTGTACAGCAAAGGGACCCAGTCATAACATATACATTCTTTTCCTCATATCATCATCCCCCATCACAGTCTATCCCGAGGGATTGGACACAGTTCCCCCTGCTGTACAGTAGGACCTCATTGCTTATCCAGTCTAAATATAAAAGCTTGCTTCTACTAACCCCCAACTTCCTGTGCATCCTACTCCCTCCCCCTCCCCCCCCCCCGCCCCCGGCAACCCCAAGTCTGCTCTCCAAGCCTATGACTCTTTCTGTTCCATGAACAAGTTCATCTGCACCATCTTTTAGGTTCTACATATACACACTCTCGATTTTTATAAAAATGAAGAAATTCCTGGCTTAGCTTTTTGGTGACCCACTGGAGAATGGCTGTTACCTGGCTAAGTTGTCCCATTCTGTAGTAAATTTTTCTAAGAACGCTTCGACAACATTCATACAGCCGTGGTAGTCTCGGGTCCTCTGGAGATCCTCTTCCCTTTGCAAGCACAGGTCGTTGGACTGAAGGCACAGATCCAGCCACTGGTCGTTTAAATGACTTATTTCCTTGTGTTCAGGAGATTCCTGCTTCTTGGTTAACTCATCCACCTTCTCTGTGATAGTGGCCACTGATGCCTGTTTGCACTGTAGTTTCTTAACAAAATCCTAAAGGATAACAACAATAAAATAAATACTACATAATAACCCTCCCCCAATCAATACAGGTGGAGGCATAGATACAGGACTTCTGAACACTTTAAGAACTGAAGAATGTGTACTGAGTGACAAAGAGAAAATCTAAAAATCACCATTCCTCCTTATGAACATAAATTTCCAAGTGTATAAAAATCAGAGGGTAACTATGGTATCGACTTTGGTACTTTGAAAAGCATAAAGAAAAACTGATAAATGAGAAATAATATTGCAGCCATTAAGGAAAACAACTTCATTTCTTTTTGGCCACGCCCAGGGCATACGGAAGTTCCTGGGCCAGAGGTTGAAGCTTATACCACAGCAGTGACCCAGGCCACTGCAGTGACAACACGGAATCCTTAGCACACTGTGCCATAAGAGAGCTCTGGAAAAAAGTCAATATTTTATCTTAACTGCATCCTGAGCTTTCTAAAACTGTTTGAAGTTCATGCTTTTGAGAAAAAAAATATAATTTACAGCCTCTCCATTCTACTTCCTGCATATGCAAAAACTATCCCAGTAGAAAATATAAATGGCTGATTATGACAGAGAAAAAGTAAATGTTAAAATTTGTTAAAAATCTGGTACCATGTTTCATCAAGTTAATATACCTATAGTAATGTTACAGTTTAAATTATATAAATATTTATTGTATTACATTTTAAGTTCATTGTATAAATATGCATATACTAAATATACATTTAATAAACTGATACATTTGCAATCCTACAGCTTTAGCAATATTGTGATAAAAAGCCGATAAGAAGGCTTCATGTTTGTTTGATGGCAGAGTCTGGATCTGCCAACTAAACTATATCTGCTTTGCTCAGAAACAAACTACACGATACCTGAATGTTTGCTTTCTGCTCTGAAATTTCTGCTCTGTCCTTTTCTGGCACCCCATGCAGGTTGTTCTGATTCTTACTCCTTAAACGACTCCGTGTAAGGACCGACTCACAGGCACACATCCTCCTCGCCTCTACCTGCCCCGGAGACACTTTAATTCCTACCTTTACTTGAGACACCATGTTCTGGGCAATATTTAGCTCCAGTTCTGAGTGCCTCCTCTTCATATTCTGCAGCTGCTGATCGGCATCCTGGAGGTAAATCCAAAGCTCTGCCTTCATGTGCTTGATCTCCTCCCAGCCCTGAGTTAGGTTCTGCGCCTGCTCAAGCCTTTGTTCAATCTTGAGAGAACACAGGCACAGAGGTTAGCAACGCACAGCAATGTTTATGTACAATGAATTAGCCCGTCCATGTCCACAGGCCAGCAAGCATGCCCACACAAACATACACGGCAGTAAATCCAAAGAATTCTTTTTATTTGGTTCGTTTGTTTGTTTGTTTGTCTGTTTGTTTTTAGGGCTGCACCTGTGGCACATGGAGGTTCCCAGGCTAGAGGTTGAATCAGAGCTACAGCTGCCTGCCTACACCACAGCCACAGCAACGCCAGATCTGAGCCATGTCTTCAACCTGCTCTATAGCTCACGGCAACGCTGGATCCTTAACCCACTGAGTGAGGCCAGGGATCAAACCTGCAACCTCATGGTTCCTAGTCAGATTCGTTTCCCCTGAGCCACAACGGGGACTCCAAAATTCTTTATTTTCTCCAAGAAAAATAAATTTTGTATTTAGGTTTTCTAAAGACTTTGAATGTCTAAGACTTATGCCATATGATTTCAATCAGAATTGCGAAGCTCTAGAAGTTTTAACAATTTCTTAGGTCAAAGATGCCCTTGTGGTTTTTCACATTGGGCATTTCAGTAGACACATCTATGTGAGTGACTCATCAATTTGGTCTTGGGGTTAACTAGAAAAGACTTATATTGCTCTCTATTGTACATTTGGTGATACTTCTTATAAAACACTGAGTTATTGCAGTTCCTGCTGTGGTGAAGTAGGTTAGGAATCCGAATTCAGCAGCTCCAGTCACTGCAGAGGCCTGGGTTAGATCCTGGGGCCCTGCATAGTAGGTTGAAGGATCTGGCATTGCTGCACCTGTGGTATAGCTTGCAGCTGTGGCTCAGATTCAATCCCTGGCCTGGGAACTTCCATATGCCATAGGAGCAGCCATAGGGAAAAAAAAAAAAAAAAAAAAGGGAAAACAAAAAAACCCACTTAGTTATTAACGTTTGGATATATTTTTAGATCTACTTCACTGACTTTTGAAACAATATAATTTATTTCAACAAATAATTTCTATAAAAATGCATGTGAACTATATTATCTTTCTTAAGGATTTATTTATTTTGTCTCTTTTTTTGTCTTTTTAGGGCCCCACCTGGGGCATATGCAGGTTCCCAGGCTAGGGGTCTAACTGGAGCTACAAAGGCCAGCCTACACTACAGCCCAGCAACTTGGGATCTGAGCCATATCTGCGACCTACACCACAGCTCAAGGCAATGCTGGAACCTTAACCCACTGAGCGAGGCCAGGGATCGAACCTGCAACCTCATGGTTCGTAGTCGGATTCATTAACCACTGAGCCACGATGGGAACTCCTTTCTTAAGGATGTAAATACAGACGGGCTCTGGTAATATAAGAGTAAAAAATCTATATTATTTTAATTATTTTAATATCTGCGTTATAATTTATATTAATTTCTTATTTTTTCTCTAGATTTTACTATTCTGTGACTATTTAATCAATAAAATACCAAAACCTAGTCCTTTATTTTTTTTTTTTTGTAACATAACACTTTGCCTCAAAGAGTTCAAGGTAGCACCAAACACATGGCCTCTGTGCTGCCATCTGTCGGCTGCAGACGGGTACTGCTAACTCATCACAAAACCACTCCAAAAAGAACCCAGACACAGCTTCAGACTCCCTCTTAACACCACACTCAGTCACTGCCAATGAATTAGAAGGGTCATGCTGTTTGCCATCCTAAGAGAAAGCAAGGGTCAGGAACCCCTTTCAGATTAAGTATGACCCAAAGAAAAAGATGGAAAAGGAGAAAAGAACAAAAAAATAATGAGTAAATAAACAGAAAAAGAGGAAGAGAGAATGGTCACTAAGGAGAAAAGAGGACAGAGGCACAGATGTTTAGCAGTTCAACGCGACTAACCATTCAGCCAGTTTAGTGGCATCAGTATCAGAGTGTGCCTGCTTTTTTGTGACTTCGTTGAAATTCAAATACATATTTAATATAATGGCTGTAGAAGTATTATAGCAAGAATAAGCCAAAGAGGTTTTTTTTTTTTTTCCACATCCAACATTCACGCTAGAGAATATAATAAAATAGGCAAATCCAACATGATTTAAATTTTTTTTTTTTTACCATTTGCTCTGTTTGTTGAATATCTTTTGCTGTGGTTTTCACTGAAGAGTTCGACAAGTCGCACATGGAGCAAAGGAGATCTAAGTAGGTCCTTGCCTGTTCCTGCAAAGCTCTGAAGTGCTTGACCTGAACAAAAAGAATACATGCCAGAGTGAAAGAGATGCATGCCATGTTTAGACAGCGAGTATTTGTACCACTTACAGTATGTTGTTGACATTCCAAAAATAATCTTTCTGTGCTCAGTATTTTCACCATTATTATGAGTGACATATATTTGTTACTCAAAAGAAAGATTTCAAAACACACTGGCAGGGATCTGTTTGCCTACCAGCTGTTTCTTACTCTAACTAGTCTGTACGGTCTAAGAAAGGGGAACATCCAAGAAACTTCCACAATTTTTCCAGATTCTCTGTTCATGTTCTAGCTTGTTTTCTATTTCAGAGAAAGAATCAGTAGCCTGCTCTGGTCTGCTTAACATGTTTTTGCATATTCTGGAGACATAAAGAAAAGGGCTCTGTGCGTTGGTAGGATTCACTGGTGTTTGGTAAAAATGCCGATGCCTGGGCTTTTTTTTTTCTCTGCAGACAGACGACGCAGTGTTTTTCCTTTTCCACCAGCCCAAGAAAGGCTTCTCCAGGTGGATCCTTAAGTTTTACTCAGAAACCAGAGCCACAGCAGTGACAACACTGAATCCTTAACTTCTAGGCCACCAGGGAACTCCTAAATATGTTTACTTCCGAAAGAATAATGATTTATTTTAAGATTTATATAGTTGGCCTGATTCCAAAAGCACTGGAATCAGCTTGTTGATGGTCAATGGCAAAACAGTTGCAAAAACTTATTGCTAAAATCAACTTCAAGGGCAAGTCTCATAGTACTTTTTCTCCTTTCCCTAGATTCACGTCATGCCTTGTACAAACAAATGGCTTTTTTTTTTTTTTGTCTTTTTGGGGCTGCCCATGCTGCATATGGAAATTTCCAGGCCAGGGGTCAAATCGGAGCTGCAGCTGTCAGCTTAAGCCACAGCCACAGCAACGTGGGATCTGAGCCGCATCTGTGAACACAGCTCATGGCAACACCGGATCCCTGACCCATTGACTGAGGCCAGGGATCAAACCCCACATCCTCATGGATACTGGTCAGATTTGTTTCTGCTGCACCACAATGGGAACTCCAACAAATGGCCTTCTTAATGGAATTGTGTCAGTCTGTCATTTACTGCAGTCAGATGCTCTACCCCGGAGCTATACCCCCGCTGCTTAGTCTGTGACTGACTAATGATAGTGGGGACCTTATTATCCTCACGAACCTACTGGGTATTTACCACGTGGGAGGCCCTGCGGATACACAAGACGTCCCATGACCATGATCAAATTCAAAGGGAGCCAGGCAGTGCCTAGCCAGAGTGTGCCACTGTCAGTGGCGGAATTCTCCAGTCCCACAGCCAGGCCAGCCCCCCACCCAGGGCCTGCTCACTTTTATAGGAAAGCAGCACTTGCCAAGCACTAATCAAAACAAAGCAACCACCAAAACAAAAAGAAACAACAAAAAAAGCCCTTTCCCTTCTGAATGGCTGAGATCCAGCTGTTTCCAGGACCTCTAGCTCCCTTCTCTGGTTACTTTCCAAAGGCGACAGCCCACTTTGAGAGACAGGGCGGAAGGGGCAGAGGGCAAAACAGTGAATCAGAGAGTTACCTAATCTGGGCCTCCAGGAGGCTCGGTGTCTTCCTGTAACCAAACTGATGCTGGTGGATGCAGGAAATTTCCTGTTCTAGCAAAAGGTCATTGGGATCAATGTTATTTGCCACCCCCCAACACCCTTTTATTTCTTTTTTGATAACAAAGGAAAAAAAATCAAGCTTTGGTCTGGACTGTTCCGAAAAGTATGCTGGAAACAAATCATCACAGGATCATGAATGACCCAAGAAAGCTCACCATCTCAGGAAAAAACAGGATAAACAACCTTTCACGCGTTTCTTGATTCAATGACTTGTCTCGATTCTGTTCTTTACAAGGGATAGTATGTGCATTCCTGTGAACCGTTCATGACTTAAATAAGGCAAATCATTTAAGCCACAAAGTACACTTTGGGGGACATGGGAACTGGATGCATTTTCTATGTGGATGAAATGGACAAGCATATTATTTTAATCTCAGTTTGAGGTTAAAAAAAAAATTGAATTTTTCCTGGTACTTCATATCTGGCAGCAGTAACTTATCTTTACAACTAAATTCCTTTAAAATACTGTCTTTGCACATCCCAGAAAAGTTGCTTAGTACAAAAGTTTTAAAAGTAGCCCTCAAAGGTTCTCATTAAGTGTCAGCAGTAGCATTTTAAGCATGTAGATGTCAAATTAATATGCAGTAGGTTCTTTTCACATGCTAATTCAGCATTCATTCAATAATTATTTATGAAGGGGCTTGGCTTGTGCCAAAAATGTGGGAGAAGCTAATACTGCATTTCTGTTTACACATCCTGTCCATTGTGGTATGACATTTGAATTTGCTCATAACTTTCAGAAGCAAGCCTACTTCTTTACATATTAGGAGACTAAGGAGTTAAGGAATTTACCTACAGTCATCCTGTTGAGTAGGCATTTGAATTGATCTTTTGGCTACGGTGCCCAAGCTCTTTCTGTTCTACAAGATTGACCCTCAGTTTTTGTTTGTTTTTTTTTTTTTTTTTTTTTGTCTTTTTGCCATTTCTTGGGCCGCTCCCGCAGCACATGGAGGTTCCCAGGCTATGGGTCTAATCAGAGATATAACTGCCAGCTTATGCCACAGCCACAGCAACGCAGGCCGCGTCTGCAACCTGCACCACAGCTCACAGCCACGCCAGATCCTTAACCCACTGAGCAAGGCCAGGGATCGAACCCACAACCTCATGGTTCCTAGTCGGATTCGTTAACCACTGAGCCATGACGGGAACTCTGATTGACCCTCAGTTTTGTATCCACCTATCTTCCTAGTTAGAATGTGAACTGGACAAGGATCAAGCTCAGACCTTCTTTACATGTTTATATCCCCAGCAGCCAGCACAACTGGGCACAGAACAGGTTCTTATCGTTTCCATGAATGAATTAATCACAGTATAACATAAACCTTCAAGAGTCACGACCTACCTGCTTGACAGCTTCTGCCCTGCTCAGAGGAGGATGGGGGCTTGGCTTTAGATCTGGCTGGACCGTGGAAAGCCAGGCCTGGCACTGCTGCAGCGTGTCTTGTCGGCTAACATGCTTCTGAAGTTCATGTTCCAAACTCTGGTACACCTGGGACAGAACAATCAAGCTGCGGTTGAGCGCTACCCAGAGAAAACCATGACTCGAAAAGACACACGTACTCCAGTGTTCACTGCAGCACCATATACAATAGCCAAGACATGGAAACAACCTAAATGTCCATCAACAGAGGAGTGGATCAAGAAGATGGGGTCCATATACACAGTGGAATAGTACTCAGCCATTAAAAGGAATGAAACACCGGCATTTTTAGCAACATGGATGGACCTAGAAACTATCATGCTAAGTAAAGTCGGCCATACAATGAGACACCAACATCAAATGCTATCACCGACATGTGGAATCTAAAAAAGGACACAGAAAAAAGAGTGGGGGAAAAAATGTAATTGTGATGTATACATGTAAGGATAACCTGACCCCCTTGCTGTACAGTGGGAAAATAAAAAAAAATATATTAAAAAAAAAAAATAAAAAAGGACACAATGAACTTTGCGGAACAGATACTGACTCACAGACTTTGAAAAACTTATGGTTTCCAAATGAGACACGTTGGGGGGTGGGAGGATGCACTGAGGGTTTGGGGTGGAAATGCTATAAAACTGTTGTGATGATCACTGTACAAGTATAAATGTAATAAAATTCATTAAAATAATAATAATGATAAAAAAATGATCACTGGGATCAAATGAAACAAGTCTGTTTCAAACGGATTCCCCCCACCTGCTGTGCTCCAAAGCACATGTGTTCCAAAGCACACTGGCGATGCCCCAGTTTATAACTTCTCAACCTATACCTTACAACAAAGTATCCTGATTTTGGAAAGAGAATGTGGGCAGGGTTAATGTATCAGTAGGATTGTATTAGAATATACAAAAGGGTGATTCTTTTTTATCTGAAACTTATTTCTATATTAAGGATTCTATTTTGGTGGAAGTATACCAGCTGAAGTATACCTCAAAATTGGTGCTTACTTCTTTTCCTAATTTCTGTATGAATACACAGAAATACTGAACTAGAGTAAAACCTCGGCTGCATAGAGTTGAAAAGAAAATAATTATCTTGAGACTTACAAAATAAACTTATTTGGGTGTTACAGGATAAATGGCAAATTAGAAAGAAGTTATTGACTACATGCAAATAAAAACAAACAAAATAAAATTTTTTTTCATAATTCATGGAATAAAAAGACTGAGTAAAACCACATGTCTGAAATTCACCACTTTGTCACATCAACCAAATGTACAATATGTTAGTTCTGTCTTCCTGTTTCCTGTCTGGAAAAACACCAAAGGTATTCAAAAAACTGAAGCAAGAAGGCTACTTTTTTTTTTTTTTTTTGGGCTGCACCCCCAGCATATGGAAGTTCCCAGGCTAGGGGTCAAATCGGAGCTGCAAATGCTGGCCTACACCAGAGCCACAGCAACGCAGGACCTGAGCCACATCTATGACCTACACCACAGCTCATGGCAATGCTGGATCCTTTATTCACTGAGTGAGGTCAGGGATCTAACCTGAAACCTCGTGGTTACTAGTCGGATTTGTTTCCACTGTGCCACGACAGGAACTGCCGTAAAAAATATTTTTAAGAACTTCCAGCTCATACAGCCTCTCTCCCTAATTCTTCATCATTCTAGAATGTTCCAGTGGTACTCACCCTCTGGGCTGTGCTGCAGATTGCTGAGTAACTATCCTTTGTGCCCTGCAGATGAGTGTGTACATTTTGTTTCAGTTTTGCCTGAAGGTGGTCTGCACACTGGCTGATCAAATTGTCACCTTTAATTTTAAGGTTATTCAAACGGTCTTCAAAACCAGCAATTTCTTCCATCATGGCCTACAAAAATGAAACAAATTCAGAGTTCTCATGATTTCATTTTTAGTCTCAAAATAATCTAGCCATCAAACAGAAAGTTTAAGATCAGTCATTTCACTGTCTAATATGTTTTTTAGAAGAGTTTTGCAATTTGTCTTGGATACCATACCAGCAAATTAAAAAAAAAAAAGTGTATTTTCAGGGATACTCCAATGAGAAGAATTGATGAATTTAATGGATTAAGTGACACAGAAATGATGTAAGCAATGAGGCCCTGCTCTACAGCACAGGCAACTGCATGTAGTCATTTGTGCTGGAACACGATGGAGGATAAAATGAGAGAGAGTGTGTATGTATATGGGTCACTTTGCTGTAGCAGAAACTGACAGACAGAACATTGTAAATCAACTCTAATAGAAAAAACAAAAATCTTAAAAAAAATCAAAGACAAATGAATTCATGACTGATCTTAGAGATCTGCTCTGTGGTAAGGATGTGCATACATTTTTCAACTCTATAAATTAAAATCCTGGTATAATTCATATTGAAAATAATCTTGATACTATTTAATCTGATTTACTAATTTTTAATTTACATAATACCATGATATCTGACTTATGGAATCATCTGATGTCTAATTAAGTTATGCAATATCTAGTTTACATCTAATAATATTTACATTGATAAAAACAATACTTACCACAAACTGTTTAGTAAGCACCTGCTATGGTCCAGGGACCGTATAGGAGCCCTGATAAATGTGTATTATTATTGTTATCGTTGTTTTACAGATGAGGAGACTGAAGCACAGAGAGGTTATAAAACATGTTCAAGGTCACGGCTCTGCCTGACTCCAGCTCATGTACATCACTGTGCCCGCAGGTGGTCTCCAGCAACCTTTCCCAGAGGTCACTTACAGAGGAGGAATCAGCTTTTTCAAATCACGTTCTAATTTCCTGACGGCTCCTCGATGCCAATGACCAGTGATGCATTCCAACTCAGGTTTCCTGGGTTGGCACATATCAATATAACTAAGGAAAACATGGTGGGCCTCCAGCAGCTCAGGATCCACCACTTTTTTCCCAATGATGCTGGGTTAACAGTTATTATATATGCCATATTGAAAAAGAACCTTTTTGTCTTTCGAGCCAGAACAGAAACACTACATCATGAGGTTATGGAGGGTACTTCCTCGGTGTCAAAAGACTCTATCACATAGTTATTTTCTGTTCATAGTTGCTAAACAAAATTTTCTCTACAAATAGGATTACTGAAGCCAGGAGTGGTTTATGGGTTTTCCTTAGACACATACTGCTAGATAATGACCATATCATGCTAAAATTCAGTTTCCCATTAAGCACATCAAAATTGCTCCATAAAACTGTGACCATATGACATCTGTCATCTGTCACATATAATTACCAAAAATACCTATTTTTTTTTTTTTCCTTTTGGCTGGGCCTGCGGCATGAGGAAGTTCCTGGTCCAGGGATTGAACCTGCACCATATCCTAACCCACTACGTCACCAGGGAACTCCAAAAATACATATTAAATATAAAGATAAGAACACTTCATATCAGTATTGTACTTTTGCAGGTTACAAAATACTCTCATATACATTATCTCCCATGATGGCCACAACAGCATTGTGACGGAGCTGGTATCATCATTTTTTGAAAAGGAGAAAAAAGAGGCTGGGGTTCCCGTTGTGGCTCAGTGGTTAACAAATCCAAGTAGGAACCATGAGGTTTCGGGTTTGATCCCTGGCCTTACTCAGTAGGTTGGGGATCTGGCATTGCTGTGGCTGTGGTGTAGGCCGGCGGCTACAGCTCCAGTTAGACCCCTAGCCTGGGAACCTCCATATGCCGTGGCAGCAGCCCTAGAAAAAGCAAAAGACCAAAAAAAAAAAAAAAAAAAGAGAGAGAGAGAGAAAAGAGGCTCAGAGAGGCCGAGTCCCCCCAACTAGGAAGAAGAGAGTCTGACTAGAATCCAGACTCTCTGATGACTGTTTCTGTAGCCTATCTTTGGCTGTTTGTTTCTAAAATAAAGATAATCTCACTTTGATAATTTACTCCTTAGAGATGATATTCTGCAATAAAAAAAAGCTATTAGATGGGGAAAATCCTAAAATGTGTTCAAAAAGTGAAGGCCAGGATTCAGCTGTTGTTGGGTCACTTCAAGGTTAAATTCAACTGTTCTCAATTATCAGGCATCCTTGATACTAAAACCTGATTCTTCTTTTTTTGGGGGGGGCCGCACCTGCGGCACATGGAAGCTCCCAGACTAGAAGTCTAACTGGAGCTGCAGCTGCCAGTCTACACCACAGCCATAGCAATGCAGGATCCAAGCCATGTCTGTGATCTACACCACAGCTCAAGGCAATGCTGGATCCTTAACCCACTGAGCGAAGCCAGTGATTGAACCCGCATCCTCATGGATACAAGTCAGGTTTGTTACCGCTGAGACACAATGGGAACCTCTTCAAACCTGATTCTTTAAGTATAGTTATTAGAGTCCAGAGATGGGCATGCGTGCACACACATCGGTGTGCCTGTTGGAGCCACAATGCATCCTTTGGCTCCTTGGAGACCAGGCGTACCTTGTGGTGGGCCAGCTGCTGGGTGATTGTCTCTAGACTGCTGGTCTCCATGAGGTCGGGCGCCACCAGCCTACCCGACATCTGCAGCAGCCACTTCTCCACTTCTTGGAGCTCCCCGTTGTAATCTTCGTGGTCTCTGACCTTCGCCTCCAGACTGCAGACATGCGCCTGTGAAACCAAGCACCCGTTACAAGGGATTTTCCAGCCAAACATCTATTTAAAACTTTTATATACATATTTTTTTTGTTTAGACAACACATGTATTTATTTGTTTTTACTGAGATACAGTTACTTTACAATGCTGTGTTCATTTCAAGTGTAGAGCAAAGTGATTCAGTTATACGTATATATGTATATTCTTTTTCAGACTCTTTGCCTTTATAGGTTATTACAAGATATTGACTATAGGTCCCTGTGCTATACAGCAGGTCCCTGTTGTTTGCCTGGTATGTATATGTTAATCCCAAACCCCTCATTTGTCTCCTCCACCCCCCATTAGCCCCTTTGGCAACTACAAGTTTGTATTCTCTGTGAACCTATTTCTGTTTTGTAATTAAGCTCATTCATTTTTTTTCATTTTTTTTAGATTCCACATGTCAGTGATCTCACAGCTGTCTTTCTCCGTCTAATGTCATTAGTATGATCACCTCTAGTTCCACCCATGTTGCTGCAAGTGGCATGACACAACGTCATATTACTCAGCCATAAAACTTTCGTATTTTCCAAAGCCCAGGGCAACTCATGGGGTAGGCAGAATTACACACATCAGAAAATGACTAGGAACCAGAAACAAAAAATCCAACAAAATAAGAGTTGATACACCATTTTATGTATTTATTTATTTTTATTTTTATTTTTATTTTTATTTTTAGGGCCAGGCCTGTGGAAGTTCTTGGGCTAGGGATTGAATTGGAGCTGCAGCTGCAGACCTACACCACAGCCGTAGCAACACCGGATCCGAGCCACATCTGCGACCTACACTGCAACTTGTGTCAAGGCTAGATCCTGAACCCACTGAGCAAGGCCAGGGATCAAACCCACATCCTCATGGATACTGGTCAGGTTCTTAACCTGCTGAGCCACAATGGAAACTCCTCTTTATGCCATTTTGAACACCCATTTGAGTAAAAGGAAAAATAATTGACTGATATCAGTCCTTAAAATTTGCAGATAGATTAAAAAGTAGTCGGGACCCCCTCTGTGACAAATAAACACATTTTTTATTGACTTTCTGATCTCTTCTTACCTTTCCTGCACTGCAGAGGTCCTGGTAATCACTCTGGAGCTGATCTATCTTGTCCTTTAAAGTAACATCCTGCACCAGTTCCAGAAGGGCTTCGCCTTTCTCTCTCACTGATTTTACTGATGGTTCATGGGACAGTACTGTTTGCTGAAGTGACTTTAAACACAAAGAAAAAAAAACAAAAATACAAGCGCCAGCTCATCTATGTGATCAAGGCAAATATATCCACATACATTGGCACCTACGAGATGATCTACTTCAAATAAAGACCTGACATATGCTTTTTAAATCTGTAAGTGTAAAGCAATAGAGATTACCTTTTTATGACTAATGCAGGTATTAACTACACAATCAAAGTAGCACATCGAATAGCCCTTCACCAGTGCAGAAAGGAGTAGGGAAAAGAATTACATTTGGCTAAATTTAACACAGTTCATGGCTTCCACCTCACTCTTTTCAGCAAAGGCAAAAAACCCCCAAAAATCCTTAATACAAAATGAAGGAAGCAAGGTACTATCTTTTGATCTTGAGTCACAAAATCAATATCTGGGCTGAATATAAAGTTGGAGAGATGAATTCCAGCTGCAGCCTTGCTGTGAGGGGCTAAAAATGCTATATATATATACACAGACACATTGGCTGGAGGAGGAAAAACTTCTAACGGGAAAAGCTTCTAGGTAAGCCATCCCACCATCATTTTCAAAAGACTATCGCTAAATAATTTGGGTCAAATTTAGAAAACAAGCTATTCCACATATACACTTCAATAATTGTTTCACTAATTTCAGCAAGAAGATACTTACATCTATATCATGTATATTGATAGCCACACTGCCATTTGTTCTTTCAAAAATTAATTTCTAAGAGGTTTAACCAGTTGGTTAATTCAATTTATTTTCTTAGAAATATGATGTCTCAGTTTGAATTTACCACAGGTCAGTTTTTAGGCCTTGGGTACCAAAAGATGAAGGAAAGACTCTACACGAAATGATAAAATCTGTAAGATGTGAGATCCAGAGGCCAGGGGAGAGTGGTCTAGAGGAGCCATGTGCCTGGATTACACTGCCAGAGTAGATTTCCATTTATTGATACAATCTTTAAATATCAGACAAATAGGAGTCTGGAATGGAAAAATAAGTCTACTACAGTGCATCTAGCCAATAAATCTACACTGCCCACCACCAGCAGTGCAGGCGTGCTGAGAACGTTTTCCAGCACCCACTCAGGGTGACACACGCCAGGAATCACATCCTTCCCATTTAATCCTATGTGACCTCCTCCCACATCTGTCCCTTAGTGACAACACGCTACCTTGTATTTAGATAGTTGAGCTTTCTTCTCATATAATTCCATTTTGGGTTCTTCAGGAATGTGCAGGATTTCCCGGTATTCTGCTAGCCACTGAGTTAGTGCTTTGTATTTGTCTGAGAATTCCTTCGTTAAATGCAGGCCTTTTTCCAGGGTCAGGTGCTCCTTCCGGACAGTGCTGGTCAGTTCCTTCAATTGCTCCACGTGGTTGTGGATCTCTTTTTTTAAGGCCTCTGCCTCACCATCTTCCAAGTATTTAAGAGCTCTCTCTCCTTTTTCTCGGGCTGATTTCAGCAAACCGTGGCCTTTCTCCATGTCTTTTAGCAAACCCTGAGAAAGAGAGTGAATGGGAAGGGAATACAGAGTTGGCATGATATCTTTCTTTCTTTCTTTCTTTTTTTTTTTTTTTTTGTCTTTTTAGGGCTGCACTGTGGCATATGCAGGTTCCCAGGCTAGGGGTTGAATCAGAGCTGTAGTCACTGGCCGACGCCACAGCCACAGCAATGTCAGATCCTTAACCCACTGAGCGAGGCCAGGGATCGAACCTGAGTCCTCATGGATCCTCGTCAGGTTCGTTACCACTGAGCCATGATGAGAACTCCCATGTCTCATTTCTGAGTCAGAATTTCCTCTTAAAATATGTTTTTGAAGTTTATAACCAGATTTGGCTGTCATCAATCAGGAGTCCTCTTTATATATCAGTATAGGTTTTTTAAAAACCTATATCATTTCCAAATCAGAGACTTAAGAAGCAACTTGATGTTTCTCTTATTCTTAACAGTATTCCAATAGACCTGAGTTAAAACTCTATTAATGCAAACTGCCATGAATTTGAGATAACTTTTTTCTTTTCTTTTCTTTTTTTTTTTTTTTAGTCTTTTTAGGGCCGAACCTGTGGCATATGGAGGTTCCTAGGCGAGGGGTCAAATGGGAGCTGTAGTCGCCAGCCTACACCACAGGCACAGCAACTCAGGATCCAAGCTGCATCTGCAACCTACACCACAGCTCATGGCAATGCCGGATCTTAAACCCACTGAGCGAGGCCAGGGATCAAACCTGCGTCCTCATGGATACTACTCAGATAAGTTTCCCCTGAGCCACAACAGGAACTCCTTTTATATTTTAACATTTAAGCATCAAACTGGAATTTAGTTAAGGCTTTTGTGAGTAGTCACATGTGAATCACTGAGATGATGTCACAGCACAGGTAAATGACAGCCAGTCTTTGGCTTAAAGAGATAATAACTTGGAATTTATTTTAAAATCTTTTCTTTTCTTTTTCAGCCACCCCTCACAGCATACAGAAGTTCCCAGGCCAGGGCTCCAATCCAAGCCAGAGCTGTGGTGGACACCACAGTTGCAGCAACGCTGGATCCTTAACCCACTGTGCCAGGCTGGAGACTGCCTCCACAGAGACAAGCTAGATCCTCAACCCACTGTGGAATTTCCACTTGGAATTTCGAGTGAAATGATGAGCCAAGGATCACAGGCCCCCTGGGCAGGGACGAACACATGTGCTCCCTGTTCAACATGGGAGATGAGAACAGCTCAGTGAAAGAAGGAGGGCTGACACGAGCCTGATATGTGCATGCCCACCTCCAGTGTCTTCATTTTTTTCCCCATCATCACTTTGTCGACTTTATCAATTTTGGCAGCCACGTTTTTGAAGTTTTTGTGAGTAGAGCTGTACCAATCAGAATAGGAACTTAAGGATAATTCTGATTCCTCCAAACTCTGGATCTCTTCCTCCAGGAATGTGATGTGTTCCTTTGAAAGAAAAAACAAAATTGGACCATGAACGAAAGACCTGTGCCAGTGGCTTTCTTGACAAACGCGGAGCTGCAGCAGAAGTGAGTGAGAAGAGGAACACCTGGCTTGTGACTTTGGCCGGCCTGTGATGAGCAGGGGTGGCTACTCACCAGCACTTGGAGGAGAAGGGCTTGGTATCTGGAGGTCAGCTGGGTGGCCTGGCAGCCCATGCGGCTGCTCACGTGACTCTCGTCCAGGATCTCCTGTGCTCTGGCCCCCACGTCCTCCACTTCATCTCTGTAAGCAGTGACTTCTTCATGCCACTTCTGAAATGACACAGTATTGGAGGGAAAAGCTGGATCTTAGGGATTCTTGAGAAAGAAAAATATATATAGAAACATACATATATCCTTACTAGAAGATGATTTCAGTTTATCTTTAGAATATTTCTTGGTGCTTTCGTCGTGGCGCAGTGGAAACGAATCCGACTAGTATCCACGAGGATGCAGGTTCGATCCCTGGCCTCACTCAGTGGGTTAAGGATCTCACATTGCCATGAGCTGTGGTGTAGGTCACAGATGTGGTTCGGATCTGATGTTGCTGTGGCTGTGGTGTACGCCAGCAGCCGTAGCTCTGATTGGACCCCTAGCCTGGGAACCTCCATGTGCCACGAGTGCAGCCCTAAAAAACAAAAAAAAACAAAAACAAAAACAAAAAAGTACATATTTCTTCTGTGATATAAGCTTGAAAATGTGTCATATAGAAACTTTATGAAAACTTATTTTACAATAACATGATAAAAACTGTGCACTGCACAAGTTTGAGTGCTTATATGTGTGTTTGTGTGTGTGTGTGTGTGTGTGTGTGTGTAATTTTTTAAGGCTGCACCTTCGGCACATGGAAGTTCCCAGGCTTGGGGTCAAATTGGAGCTGCAGCTGCCAGCCTAAACTACCACAACAACATCAGATGTGAGCAGCATCTGCGACTTACACCACAGCTTGCAGCAAAGCCAGATCCTTAACCCACCGAGCCAGGGATCACACCCATATCTTAGGGACACCATGTCAGGTTCTTAACTTGCTGAGCCACAACAGGAACTCCAATATATGATATATATTTTTTATATCTTGTGTTGTACTTAGATAAAATTTTTTTTTGTCTTTTTGCTATTTCTTTGGGCCGCTCCCGCGGCATATGGAGGTTCCCAGGCTAGGGGTCGAATCGGAGCTGTAGCCACCCACCTACGCCAGAGCCACAGCAATGTGGGATCTGAGCCGTGCCTGCAACCTACACCACAGTTCATGGCAACGCCGGATCCTTAACCCACTGAGCAAGGGCAGGGACCGAACCCGCAACCTCATGGTTCCTAGTCGGATTCGTTAACCACTGCGCCACGACGGGAACTCCTGTACTTAGATAAATTTTTAAAACAGATGAATAGGGAAAAGAAATTCCCAAGCCCTAAGCATTATTTTGATCATATGCATAGAATTTGCATGAAAACGAGAATAAAATAAATCATCCAGTACTATATCAGCGTGGCATATTGGAGCAATTTCAAATCAGGACCATAAATTTAAGTTATTGCAACACTAGCATTCACATAGCTTTACAAAGCAAGATAGTAAGACAAGGGATGGAAATATAAAATGCTCCATTGAACTATATTTTCTTAAGATAGACAACCTTAGGATTCTAATAAATGATTACTAGGAGAAGAATGCTGCATTGTAATTTATTTATTTATTTTTGGCCTCAGCCGTGGCATATGGAAGTTCCCAAACCAGAGATTGAACCTGCACCAGAGCCGTGACCAAAGCCACAGCACTGACAATGCCGGATTCTTAACCTGCTGAGCCACTGGGGAACTCCCTCCATTATAACTGACATCAAATTTCTTGGCCAGCATAAAGAGATTTTGCAAAATCTAAACCCTGGACAAACAGTTACTAAATATTTTAAAAACACAAATTACGCAGGGCAACTGCTGCTGTGACAAAGACCGGGGTGTTACGCTAGCCGTACGTACCTTCATCTGATGTAACTGTATCTCCTTGGCGGCCCGGGTAGACTGACGTCCAGTCTGGAGACTCACTTTCTCCTCCAGGATTTTTAGCCACTCATCTACGTGCTGAAACTTCTGCTCCATCAGTCTCAGCTTATTGACTATGTTGTTGAACTGGGTTCGGGTCTCAGACAGCCTCTGCTGGTAAGCCTGCCAGTCCTGCCGCAGCGACTCCAGAGCCCGGTCCTCCGTCTGGGGGATGCCCGAAGGTATCACTTCCTCTCGGCTGTGCAGTACTGAATTCAACAGGGCCTGTCCCTCTGCGCAGTGCACCTGGAGCTCCTGAAGGGCCAAAGTGTGGCTGTCAGTTCATTCATATTTCATACCTGCACGGGGATCATGTCTCACTCAAGCCAACTGTGCCCTCTTGAACTTCACATCAGAAAAGAACCATTTGATTCCAACTTATGCAAAAAATGCATATGCCTCACGCTGGATGTTGTTTCCCTAGTCAGGAGAGAAATTCTGGAATATTTCCAATTAAAATAATCAAAATGCACACACACACATGCACACAAAGAGAAATCTTTTTCGCAATCATTTTAGAAACAATTTCTGAAATTTACCTTGTCAGCTTACAGGCAAAAACACTGTGATTTAAAAGGTTACTGTTTGGAGTTCCCTTTGTGGCTCAGCCGTTAACAAACCCGACTAGGATCCATGAGGATGCAGGTTTGATTCCTGGCCTCGCTCAGTGGGCTAAGGATCTGGCGTTGCCGTGAGCTGTGGTGTAGGTTGCAGATGCAGCTCAGATCCTGTGTTGCTGTGACTGTGGCATAGGCTGGCAGCTGTATCTCCAATGTGACCCCTAGCCTGGCAACTCCCATATGCCTCCAGTGCAGCCCTAAAAAAAACAAAACCAAGCAAAACAAACAAACAAAAGGTTACTGTTTAATATAATAACCTAAGCTTTTTATGGCTTCTAATCTATTGACAGAGCCTAAGCCTTTTTGCTATGACATGGAGTGGGATCCATGTTACACTTGTGGCTGAGAAAAGAACAATGGGCCTTCTTTTTGCTAAGAAGGGATCCTTTGCCAAAGCTCTTCTAGGGGATGTGATGACAACGAGCTGGCCCTGGAGAGTACAGGGCATACAAACCTGGAAGTCTGAATTATCACACCTGCCTACCAGGTACTCCCAGATGCACATATATTTCCTTCCTCCAAAACATAAGCTCTAGAAGTTTAGCCTACAAATTCAGTATGAACCAAGTCTTAAGAGCCTACATGATTTTTATAGGAAGAAAAGTTCATATCTTTAAAATGTTGGCAAAACAATGTTATATACTTGTACTTCTAATTTCAAACAAACCAAAATGTGTTGATCTAGCATCTAAACCTGAAAGGGGCCAAGTCAAATGCCACCAAGAATGTTAAAAGCACCAACAGATTTAGTGAGAATACAATACTATTTTAAAATCTTTAATACCAATGACATATGCTGTTATCTGACCACTTTGACCTATGAAATTAGTGATCTCATATGGTTCAAACTACTGGATACACTTTTCCTCAGCTATGTGCTATAAATAGAAAAGAACAATGTATATGGTAAAAAATTAATTTAAAAAAATGGCCACAAGAAGACACATGGAAATTCCTAGGCCAGGGGTCAAACTGGAGATGTAGCTGCAGCCTATACCATTGCTTGTGGCAACACCAGATCCTTAACCCACTGAGCGAGGCCAGAGATCAAACCTGCATCCTCAGGGAGACCATGCTGGGTTCTTGGCTCACTGAGCCACAGCGGGAACTCCTTTTAAAGTTATTTTTGTACAGTCTCTTTCCTTAATTCAGGAGTTGGCAAACTTTCTGTCAAGGGCTGGATTGTAACTATGTTAGGCTTTGTGGGCCACACAGTCTCTGCTGCAACTACTTTAAAACATAACCCTGCCATCGTGGAGCCAAAGCCGTCACAGACACTACACAGAGGCACAGTCTTATTGGATTAAATAAAGTCCAATAAGACTTTATTTAAAATAGAGGCATGGTGGCTCTGGGCTATAGTCTCCTGATCCCTGCCCTAATTAATCTTCTCAATATATCCCCTTTCCCTTGTTTATAGTAGTTTTCACTATGACACAAATCACCAGGGTATAAACTAACATCTTATATATCCCCCATTTCAAGCATTTCTTCTGAGGGGGAAATATTGGTTCAATATCTTCACAATAGATGTGTTCCAAGATCCAAATTAGGCCTTCAGTAAATACAAAATAATCTGCAAATTTGGTACAAACTCCTGGCTGATTTCCAGATCACTAGGCGTGATCGTTCCACTGTTGAAATAGGATCCTGAGGTCGTTCCGCTATGCAGTTGGAATGTCACAATTTGTCACCAGCAGTTTTTGCCTCTAGCAGCTTCCCTCCTTTATTACATCTGTGGTGACTCCAAATAAGACAATGCCAATAAGAGTTAATAACACGGTGAAACCTGAGGTTGGAGTTAGGTTTGGGTTTGGGCCACAGTCATGTTGATGGATGTGAGGCACTTTCTTCTCACTGGAACAGGAGAAACATCTGCTGGTGACAAGCGACTTATTGGCCCGGTTCCTGCACAGAAGCCCAGAGAGCTTGGCACCTGCTTGCCCAGGAAGTCTGGACTGAAGTGCTGGGAGGGATTAGGGACAGAAAACAAAGTCGATTCTGCTAAAATAAATTACAACCGCTAAACCTAGCACACCGGGGTATCCTGCTATTTTAAAAGAGAACGGATGAGATCCTTAAACAAGCTCACAAAATTATGACCCTTTCTCCTATATACTTATTTCATGAATAGATTTTAAGTAAGATTGTTCTCCCATCTCATTTAATCCTTTCTCAGAACGACTCTTTGGAGGAAACTGAGTCAGAGAGGTCCTCTCCTGCCCAAGGTCACCCAGGGTCAGGTCTCCCCAGGAATCAGAGTCTAAACTTCCTGACCCTGACCTTGCCCTCCTGTCATTACTCAATACCTTCTGAGACCTAAGGAAATAGCTGGAAATGGTATAGGCCAGCAATGACCATCTCAGGCCTGCGTTTCCACCTTGTGTGAGCTGGAGGAACATCGGTCCAATCCTGAACCAATTCTAACGAGGGCTGTCAGCGTTCAGTAAATTCCAGCACGCAGGTGGCAGGACATAGAGTTGTCTCGTTGGCTTTTCTTCATTCTCTGGTGTGCCTAGCGCCCCTACTAGGGCACCCTCTGACCCTTACCTATCTCTCTAGGTAAGATTAAGAGCTTTCCTTCATGCTCCCATAAGATGCCTTGAAATGCTCTATTATTGATCTTATAACATTCCTTGGAATGACCTATCAGTGGATCTGCATTTCTTTAGATGACAAGTTCCTTGCAGGCAGGAATAATATTTTAATCATCTTTATGTGCAGTAGCTGGCCAAGCATCTGCACTGCATTCGGTGTTCAGTAAACACTAAATGAGCAAAGAAGTAATTGGGATAGGACCACTTTCCCCACGAGGACTGCCAACTTGCCCTGAATCACAGACCACTTGCCTGGGCACCAGCGCTCTTCTAGCTCCTTGAAGTCCTTCTTCTAGGGCTCCAACCCTGGACCTATCTCCTCAGCCACGTGGCAGATTTGGGTTAAAACCATATGGCCTAAGATGGTGTCACCAATTTGACTCAAGACGTGTCACATCCTACCGTCTTCTGCCAGCTATACCCCACATCTAATTCAATCCTTTAGGAAGCAACAGGTAGGTGGGCCAGTCAGCACCAGAAATCAGACCATTAGCCACTCCTGCTAGAGGCCACCGTAGCAGCTGAACAAATTCCTCAAGTCCCACTTCTGGTAACTGCCTACCAAATAAATGATCATTTTTTCCCCCTTTGGCTATGCCTACAGCAAGAGGAATTTCTGGGGCCAGGGATCAAACCCTTGCCACAGCTGTGACCTGGGCCACAGCAGTAACATCAGGTCCTTAACCTGCTGTGCCACTAGGGAACTCTGCCTACCAATGATCTTGACAAGTACATACCGCAGAGGTCCCAGAATGCCCTTGATCGTAACTTACTAGGGTTTCACTGAGTACGTATCAACTATTTACAGGATTTAAGGTCACAGTAACCTCCCATTGCTTAAAATAATAGTTCCATGTTCAGCATGAAAATTCCTTTGTTTTACGATAAAGACGACTTTACCTGAAGATCCCGCAATGTTGCTTCATGAGTGTGGGCATCGCCTTCAAGAACTGAATATCGCTCAAGCTTTTCTTGCTCTTGGCCCAGCCAAGCTTCAAAGGCCTTCAGGTCTCTCTGATACTCTTGGTGCAGGCGAACCAGTTTTTCAAACTTGGTTACTGCTTCCTATTATTAGCATTTAAGACAGAAGATTACAGAATATAGAATACATTACTACGTGCAGTTTCTCTTTTCTTTTTTTTTTTTTAGGGCCGCACCCACGGCATATGGAAGCTCCCAGGCTAAGGGTTCAATCAGAGCTACGGCTGCCGGCCTACACCACAGCCACAGCAGTGCCAGATCTGAGCCCCATCCGTGACCTACACTGCAGCTCATGGCAATGCCTGATTCTGAACCTACTGAGCAGGGCCAGGCATCAAACCCACGTCCTCATGGACACTAGTCAGGTTCGTTGCCGCTGAGCCACAATGGGAACTCCCTCACTGGATTTAATTGTCCATGTACTTGGTCTAATGAAATAGGGTATGCTCTGAAAAGTGATTTTATTTTCTATGTGAGATGTAAGTAAAGAATGATAAATATTATTGGTGATTATATCCTGCTTTGGAAAATTTTCATCACCAGACATATTAAGGCATTTATGAGTTTTCCTTATGAAGCTGCCCCCAATTTTTCGTAAATAGATACACTTCTAGGATGTTTTAGTTGATAATTATTTTCCTCCAATAATTGTGATCCTAACAATAATTGAGGTTGGTTGTTTGTTTTTGCCTGTGCCTGCAGCATGCAGAAGTTCCCAGGTCAGGGATTCAACCTGTGTCGCAGCAGTGACCCAAGCCACAGCAGTGAGAATGCTGGACCCTTAATCTGCTGTGCCACAAGGGAACTCCGTGTTTTTGTTTGGTTTTGCCAGTGGGGTATTCAAAGAGTTAAAACTCATTTTGCTTTTGTTGTTCTATCTGCTTTCACGAGTCTATCACTCCCCCAAATCAGTGAGGCTTTAAATAAGCATGGCTCCAAACACGCCTCTTTCAGTGGTTCTGCGAGCCGTACCTTGGCCCGCTCTCTGATTGTGTTGTATCGTTCCTGCAGGTCCTGGAATTCTAACTGGGTGACATAGTGCTCCGTCATGCCAGCTCCTTTGACTTCAATGGTCTCCAGCAAGCTGCTGTGACTCAGCACTTCTTCATTTAATAGCTAGAGTAAAATTAAAAAAAAAAAATTAAAGGAGTTGCCACATACATCATCATATCACTGATACTACTAAAATTTTTACTGCACAGTTGACAAGGGATCTCAGGTTATCTATCCATCTGTAGGCAGATAGATTAATCTATCCATCCATATAAAAGTACATATATATATTTATATGTATACATACATGATGTGTGTGTGTGTGTGTGCGCGCGTGTGTGTGTGTGTGTGTGTGTGTGTTTGACATCTGGCCCAGAACTTTCTCTGAGAAACTGATTCCAAACTTAATTTGTCCAAAAATTGGCTCCTGAGCTCTACTCCATTCCTATCCTTCTCAAGCCGCCACCAAACCACTCTGCCCTTCAGTCTTTTTTCGAACAGCAAAGGCTACCATTCCTACCCAGCTCATCAGTCACAACATTGGAGTCACCCTTTCTCCCTACTCTCTGCCCCTCCATCCATGAGGAAGTCCTGTTAGTTCTATCTCTTCATTATATTCTGACATGTGTCCTCCTTCTCCTGCAAACTCCCTCACCCCTGCTGCTATCATCTTTTACTTGGACTCTTGCAATATCCTGCTAGGAACATTCTCTGCTCCAAATTCCTGCCCAGTTCCTTTGTCCACACTTGACACAGCAGCCTGAATGATCAAAGATTTTAAGATTCTAAAGGAAAGCATGTCCCGTCCCAGCTTAAAACATTCTCTTCCTAGGCTGTGAGGATCAAGTGGGAAATCCTCAGGCTGGCATCCTCATGGCAATGCATGCTCTGGCCCCAGCCACCTCTGCCAGCTCACCTGGCAGTACCCACCCCAGTTTATTCTCTGTTCCAGCAACATATGGCCTTTGTTTAGGTCCCTTTTATCCAAGCCAGGTTCTCTCCCTACTTGAGGACTCTGGACATGCAGATATTTCATCTGAAATGCTCTTTTCCCAACTCCTCTCCACACTGTTTCCTCTGCACCAAATTCCTTCAGGCATCATCTAAGTCTACGGTTTCAGAGAGGACTTTCCTGCCCCTCCCCCAGACGCCAATCCATATGAGCCCTGTTCCCATGACTCTCTCACAGCGTGTGTTTTTTTCTTCTTCAAAGCACTCATCGCCAGTTATCATTATTTATTTATTCAGGCATTCATAGATGAGTGTATGTGTCTGTGCCAGAACACAGCCCTTGCCTGTTTTGTTTGCCTAGAATCCAGCACAACTGACACGCATGTAGCAAATTCCCAATAAATACTCACTGAATAGATGAATCATTTAATTAATGAAACAATAAATCATTATACAATACTATGAGGTAGGTAATTATGAGTATATTAATTTTCAGATGCATACACAAGACCCAGCAATGTTAAGTGACTTGGCCTAGGGCCTGTAAAGTCATTTAGTCATTCAAATAACTTTTACTCAGCATTTGCTGGGTCAGAGAGAGAGCCAAGTGCATAGGATATGAAGAAAACAAAGCTCTTTATCCGCCGAGGGAGAGAGGTATGTATCTTATAAAATTTATCCAGAGATAGGAAGGACAGAAAACAGAAGAATTAATTAAGCCTCGGGTGTTGGAGGTATCAGAGCAAAGAGGGCTTCTGAACTGATTCAGGAAGGGAAGGAGAAGGTTGCCAGGTGCAGGGGCAGAGCCAAGGCATGCCCTGAAAAGGGAAGAGCGTCTGCCAGAGCGTGGAATCGCTGAATTCCCCTTAACATGTGCACTCAGGAAACACTGCAAAATTCAGGAAGGCGGGCCCAGGCGTGGAAGGAGGCTGGAAGGGTGAAGGAAATGAGGCTGGCAAAGGAGATTATTAAAATTCTTACACACTAGAGGAGGGAGATCAGTATGACCCTGTAAACAATGGGAAGCCAGCGGGGCTCTCAGGCAGGAGGGAGCTTCACCTTCACATGAAGACGATGCGAGAGGGAAAAGGAGAAGAAGGATGGTGAGAGCCAGGGGGATTTCTGAGATACAGTCAACTGGACCTGCTGCCTCATCCAAAGTGGGAGGGAGGGAGAAGGGACTAGGTAAATAAGGGTTCAAACTGAGGCTAGCCCGGGATGACATAAAGGAACTGAGATTGAGAACGTAAGAGTGAGAGTTCCCGTCGGGCTCAGCAGTAACCTGAACCCGACTAGGATCCATGAGGACGTGGGTTCGATCCCTGGCCTCGCTCAGTGGGTTAAGGATCTGGCGTTGCTGGGAGCTGTGGTGTAAGTTGCAGACACGGCTCAGATCCCGCGTTGCTGTGGCTCTGGCGTAGGCCCGTAGCTATAGCTCTGATTCGACCCCTAGCCTGGGAACTTCCATATGCCGCAGGTGTGGCCCTAAAAAAACAAAAAATAAAAAAGAGAGAGAGCGTAAGAGTGAAGGATTCGGGGGAACAGAAGATAGCAAGTGCTGCTTACGACACTGCTTGAGGTCGAAGAGGCCATCTGATGGATATGCCCTGAATGAATAAACCAAAGGTCTTCGAAATTTTCTGAATTTTGAATATTTGAATAAATAATGCTATCATTAAAAAGAGAAGTTTAAGAACATACCTCCAATATCTACCTAGTGAGCATTTTTTACATGTGGTACTGTACAAATATAAGTAGTGTGAATAACATTCAAAAGTAGAAATATAACAGCATGTGCTATAAAAGAAAGTATTTTTACTTCCTAGTGATGAGCAGGCTGAAGATATTAAAAGATATTACAAGTGGTCACGTTTTCAATATTATCATCATAAAACATGGGGCTACGAGGTTTTCCTGGAAGAGAATATCTCATTCACGTATAAAATAGCCATAAACAAAAGTTTGGGTTACGAACCCAGCAGAAATTAGAGTAAAACCCCCAAACATGGTTTACCTACGCGGACGGCCCTTGCACACAGCTAAGCGCGTTTCTGTAACCACGGCATTCGAAGCACCTGTCAGAGAAGCAGTGGAATCTGCCATCCAGTCCTCACCTTGGCTTTCCCGAGCGCCGCGGTTTTCGCCCGCAGTTCTGCGAACTGCCTTTCGGGGTCATTCAGCTGGGCCTCCACGCCGTCCATCCAACTGGAAAACTGCCGAACGTCATCCTGATAACTGGTCCACTTGGAAAGAGCGCCCTCCAGTTGGCTGAAAGGTCATTGAGAGAACAGTAATCTGTGTGAGAAGTTGGGCCAATCCGATCTGGCGGATCTCTGGTGCTGTGTCCGCTCTGTCCCCTCCCAGCAGGAAACCCGCAGATGGGGACACAGCAGGCTTTGGGGGGGCGGATGGGGGATGGTTGTGGCTTATCAACTCCGAGTCTGGGTCCCTGGCCATACAGTCTCAGGAAGCCAGGGACAGTGGAGTCTAGGCTGACAGGTGGAGAAGTGGGACTGAATATAAAACCAGGGGTCTGGAACCAGGTCACCTGAGACATGGGGAGAGGCTTGAAAGCAAAACCAGGAGAGATGCCCTAAGCATCTTCCTGGGGCTAAGGCTCAGGCAAGGAGAGAACCGATATTTAACTCCATCAAGTTGCGTAGGACATCCCGAAAAAAGGGGACAGGGAAGGGATTTTAAAAGAAGGAAGAACCGGAGTTCCCGTCCTGGCGCAGTGGTTAACGAATCCGACTGGGAACCATGAGGTTGCGGGTTCGGTCCCTGCCCTTGCTCAGTGGGTTAACGATCCGGCGTTGCCGTGAGCTGTGGTGTAGGTCGCAGACGTGGCTCGGATCCCGCGTTGCTATGGCTCTGGCGTAGGCCGGTGGCTACAGCTCCGATTCGACCCCTAGCCTGGGAACCTCCATATGCCGTGGGAGCGGCCCAAGAAATAGCAACAACAAAAAAGACAAAAGACAAAAAAAAAAAAAAAAAAAAAAGAAGGAAGAACCAAGTAAAGTCACTGCAATGCATGAGATTTAAAAATCAGGGAGTTCCCGCTGTGGCTCAGTGGGTTAATGATCCGGCTTGCTTCCGTGGTGTTGCCAGTTGGATCCCGGCCCGGGGCAGTGGGTTAAGGATCTGGCATTGGTGCAGATTCGGCTCAGATTTGATCCCTGGCCCAGGGATGTCCATATGCTGTGAGCGTGGCTGAAAAAGGAAAAAAAAAGAAAATATATGTATATATATAAATAAAATTCAGAAAATCACAGATACAGGCTAATATTTCCTGAATTAATTATTAAAACCTGATTATTTATTTTACAGGTAAATTAGGCACTTCCTTCTCTCAACACAGATGTTATTATTATTATTATTATTATTATTTTGGTCTTTTTGCCATTTCTTGGGCCACTCCCGTGACATATGGAGGTTCCCAGGCTAGAAGTCCAATCAGAGCTGTAGCCACCAGCCTACACCAGAGCCACAGCAACGCGGGATCCGAGCCACGTCTGCGACCTACACCACAGCTCATGGAAATGCTGGATCCTTAACCCACTGAGCAAGGCCAGGGATGGAACCCGCAACCTCATGGTTCCTAGTCGGATTCGTTAACCACTGTGCCATGACATAAACTCCGGGATGTTAATTTTTTTTACGCTATTAATCATTTGCGACTAATTTTACTACCAAGCTTGAGCCTTTGTGAAGCAGACACTCTGCCCTCCACCCTCCAACCAGGCCACTGCACCACACTGCCAACCTGTCCTTCAAGGCCAGCTCTATGCCTTCTTGGGCCGAGGGCATCCTTTGGTCTCTGGCACCCTCTCAGCTTGAGGGCAGTGTAGGCAACAAGTGCCAGCGATTGTTGTCCCCTGGGCCCAGCCCTCAGCTGCCCTCCTGACTCAGGGCAGTTTGTTTATGGCTATTTGGCGCCCCCCATGGGGAATTCCAGGCCCTGCTCCACCCCGAGCCCCCCCACCCCCACCCCACCAGAGCCTTTCCTGGCTGCTCTGCCTTCCTTGTGTCTCTTTCCCACCACCTACTGGTGATTCCTGGGGCTACCTCCCAAGTGAACTACTAGGTTTTCACTCATATATCTTCACATGATGAAGCACTGATTTACCTTTTGGCTTTTGGAGCGGTGAACAGAGAAACATACAGTTAGAGTTACATTAAAACACAGTAGATCAGGTCAACCTAAAGGCAAGATTGCACCTGCCAGGTTCTCCTGTTCTAATAAGAAAAAAGAAAAGGAAGGAAGGAAGGAAGGAGGGAAGGAAGGAAAGAAGGAAAGAGCGCAGGGAGGGAGGGAAGGGGGGAGGGAGTGAACCCTGGGAACAGTCTGTTGCCGAGTATTCCATGGATCTTTTAGCAATGGCCTCGCCGCAGTCCTTGGCTTCACCAACCTTTTACAGCGGATCCCTGCAGACAAAAGGGACGCCCACAAATCCTTCACACTCTGCAGCTGCTGCTGGATGGCAGGAATGCCTTCGGGAGAGGTGTTCTGTAGGACAGACTCCCCTCTGGTCACTATCATTTTCATCTGGATCTCTTTTTCCTGTTTCACCGATAACAGAGCCTGTAAAAGCACGTACAGGAGCCCTTTGTCAGTTGCCAGGTTAACATTTCTGGCTTTAAATATTTCAGAGCTCATGTGGCTAGCAGAATGATCTGCAGTGGCGTTGAGCCCTGGCTCTCTCAGGCTCAACAGGTGGAGGAAGAGAGAGTCGCTTGCTGGTGATGCCAGTCACCAGTCACCCACCAGTCTCCCAGTCGCCTTGGCTTTTCAGGTCTTTATAATTCTCTGATTAATCCCTCATTTCCACTGAAGTTTACTTTTACTGTTTTTTTAATAAGAGAAAAATAGTAGGGTTCCTGAACTCTCAAAGTTCTATAAATGTGAAGGTCTCTCATACAACAAACCTAAAGAAATGGATTAATTCATATTACATATTAATGGATAGATTTGAAGTTCTTCACAAGTACTGTTCTTTTTCTAGATAAGAAGGATGTTGTTTACAGTTATCAAAGGGGACAGGTGCAGGGGAGAGAGGGGTAGACTGAAGGTTTGGGATGGAAATGCTCTAAAATTAGGTTGCGATGATGGTGGTACAACTATAAATATAATAAAAAAAAAACCACTGCATTATTTTTAAAAAGAAAGGAAAGAAGAATGTTGGAATTCAAATTTAAAACTGGTCTTTATCACCTAAAAGGTAAAATTTTGTCTCCCTCTCTCGTCTGGCCCTTACAGCCTCTGCAGTTCCAGGTTGAACCCCTCACCGCTGACAGCTTCTGCTGCAAGAGGAACTGCTGACTTCACATGTTTTCTTCATGTTTTGAGACTGGTCGTCTTCTCATGTTTTGAGAATGGTTCATGTGGCACCATTCTCAAAACTCAATTGAGGCATCACACTTTCTGAGACGCATGCGCCAACTCTCAACCCTATCCCTCCAGCCCAGCTCTGCTCTTTGCGTGTCTACAGCTCCACCAGCACATCCCTATCTGTTATGATCGTCTTCCGGGCTCCAGCCTCTAGCCTCAAGCACAAAGTCCTTGAGGACAATGACCGCATTTCATTCATTTCGAATCCTCAGTATCCAGAGAGAGTGCCTGTCTCCCTGAGGATGCCCAGGGTATAAATGCCAGGTGAATGGATGTGGGATAATTATTTCATCACAAGTGTAAACTAGGGTAGAACTAATATCTTGTGATGGGAAAACTGATTAACTGGTGCAGGCAGACAAGCGAGTTGAACAAGATGGGAAATGTTTTGCCCAATAAAATGTTTCGGGAATTTCTCAGTATAGATGCGTCTAGGGTATAATTTGAAACTAGCCTCTCAACTGGCTTCATCAAGCAAGTAACCACCTTTGGGTTGTTATTATTATTATTGTTATTTTGTAACGTATTTATGGGTGAATATGTCTGGGCTCAAACCATTCAGGGACACTTGGGCAAGGCCCCCCTGTGCAAACAGCATCATTTCCACGGAGCGTTCCTCGCTTTCTTGTGCACAAAGCGTGACCCTATCACACCAGGCAGATAAAGCTTGCGACATTTGGAGAAAAAGGAATTTCCTCCATTAGAGAAATTTCCCGTAAAAGGCCCACCTCCAGCTTGAGCATCCTGCTGTCCAGCACGCTCTTGTCCGAGGTGGGGTGGCAATACGAGTCCAGCATGTGAACCGCGTCCGTCATCCAGTCTTGCAGGTCTTTCATCGCCAGGGAGAACTGATTGTGCTCTGCCACAACTCTATCCAGTCTTGACACCTTCTCCTGGAAATGACAGAAATCATTTTCCCGCTGGCCCTTCCGCAGAGACCTCACAGTCTGAAGCTACTCAGACTGTAAAACGAACCCCTTGCTCCAAGCAAGTGCCATCAGCCCTCCGTTCCTACGCTGCACAGACACAGTGTGAGGCTGTATTAATCCATGAGATGTGAACCATCTCCCTGACCAGGAAGACTGAGAATAACTGGGGCAAAAAGCAGAATGACTACAACGACGATGTACTGTCCTTGAATTTACTTGTTATTTTTCTTTACGACAGTTGTGATACTTTTCGGAATCAGTGAAATTTCTTCCCAACATCTTGTCTGGGAAACACATGAAAGCAGTTTCTGCTCTCACAGGATCATATTTGGCTCAACTGATTCCACAGACTGATGTAACCTACATCGCAGCCAGCTCTAAAAAAAAAAATTATCTCAGGTTTCATAATATCCCCAAATTTAAAAATCTGGGACAGCAAATGTGGTTTTGTTTGCTAATTAAAGGTTATATTCAACACAGTGGAGATGCTATGAGTACAGTTTTCAGCTCTTAAAGCATTCAAGCATCTGTTGACTTTTTTGGGTATCTACATTAATGCAAAGGAATAGAAAGGTATCCTTCATTGTTTTCTAACTTTAGATATGTGTCAGATTTTCTAAAGGCAAACAAAGTTAAAAAAAAAAATGGGTGTAAATATAGACTCTTTGCTCCAAGACCTGTATTACTGTGATTGTCTCAGGGATGTTTTGTTGAGAATGCAAACAACAGACCAAGAGGAAGCTCACAGCAAAACAGGGGAAGCCAAGTTACAGCAAATGTCTTACATCCTAAGATCTCAATAGCAAAAAGGGAATATAAAGGCCATCAGGCTCAAGGTAGGCCGGAGACAAAGTTCAAGATGGGTCTGTTGCATGCTCTAAATGAGGTCACAGTGGGATCCCATTTATTTTTTCCTAAGCTGGTAGAAAAGACCTTGAATAGGTTATGGGAATCGTTGCCAATTTTCTGTTCTAGAATCTGAACTGAAACTCTCACTCAACACACCTTTGACTACTCTGTATTAAATCTAAAGAATTTAGACAAATTTAAAAAAGTATCCTTAACTCATTACATTTAGTCCCACTAAAATTTAAACTTCTTTTGGAGTTCCCTGGTGGCTCAGCAGGTTAAGGGTCCAGCATTATCACTGCTGTAGCAAGGGTTCGATCCCTGGCCTGGTAAATTCTGCATGCTATGGGTATGGTCAAAAATTGTTTTTTAAAACGGCCCTGAATTCATGGTTTTTTTTTTTTTCTTTTTTTCTTTTTTACAGCCACATGTGTGGCATATGGCAGTTTCCAGGGCTGAGGGTAGAATTGGAGCTGCAGCTGCAGGCCCGCACCACAGTCAGGGCAATGTCGGATCCTTAACCCATGGAACAAGGCCAGGGATGGAACCCCCATCCTCATGGGCACTGTGTCAGATCTTAATGCACTGAGCCACAACAGGAACTCCTGAATTCCTGCTTTTCTAAAGTAATTTAATCTGAGCACCTTTAGACCCAATCCTCTGAATTCTGCCTTATGTTTATGCTTTGAGTCTCCAAAATAAAAGCTCTGGGGAACATATCATTTCAGGATTAAAGGGAATATTTTGTGTGATCACAGAGCTGGAAGTCTCTTCAGCGCTTAGATGGTTGAACCCTCCCTTGCTTTTTTCAGACAAGCACATTGAGCTGACACAGCACAAACTGCAAGGCGGGGAGGGCACTTCAGGCCTTACCCCTGCCCCAGGCTCCCGGGCCCCACACTCACGCAGGCGCACAGCAGGCGTTACCTTGGTGAAATTGCTTAGCGCTAGATACTGAGAAGACAGCTGGGACACTCTGTGCAGAAAGCTCCTGCTGGCAGCTTGGCCCTCCCACAGCTGCTGAGCTTTCTCTTTCAGCCTGTGGAGCTGAGGCTCGTAGCAGTTTATTTCCTCAAGGACAGACTGAAAAGCACAAGCAAGTTACTATTAAGAGGCTGGGGAAGAGCACATGGCAGACAAAGCCTGGGCCCCGAGAACACGGACACGAAGGCTGGCGAGTTATTATTTCCAAGCTACACACAGGACCCAAGGAACCAGGCCTCAAAGGAAAGCCAGAAAACGGGAAATCGGACATTGAGAAAGGGTGCGCTCTAACTCGGGCCAGCATAAGCTAACTCCAGGGTGCTGGCAGGCCTCTGAATCTGGATGCCCGGCAGCCAGGGGGTGGCCAGAGCCGCCCAGAGCCTCATCACCTGCAGCCTCTGCTGTTCTCGCCTCTTCGCTGGCAGATCATACAGGCGATCGCTGCTTTCACGCACCATCTTCTCGGTTTTACTCAGCCACTCCTGCACAGGCTCAGCACTGACTTCAAAGTCCTTCATTTGGATCTTTAGATTCTATGAAGTTTTAGGAACCAAAAAAAAAAAAAAAAAAAAAGGTTAATAGCAGGTCCAGAGTCTTTTGCTTGGCATTCAAAGCTCACCCCAATCAGGTCCCCTCCCCCTTCTCCCCTTCTCTGGATCTGAAGATTGGTCCCTAAAATGCCAATTCCAGAGTTCCCGTCGTGGCGCAGTGGTTAACGAATCCGACTAGGAACCATGAGGTTCCAGGTTTGATCCCTGGCCTTGCTCTGTGGGTTAGGGACCTGGCGTTGCTGTGAGCTGTGGTGTAGGTCGCAGAAGTGGCTGGGATCTGGCATTGCTGTGGCTCTGGCGTAGGCTGGTGGCAATGGCTCTGATTAGACCCCTAGCCTGGGAACCTCCATATGCCATGGGAGCTGCCCTAGAAAAGGCAAAAAGACAAAAAAAAAAAAAAAAAAAAAAAAGCTGATTTCTTCCAATGACATGGAAACCTGACCCTGCAGACATGTCTGGAACATTTGAATCTTAACCTTGGCCCCTGTATCATTTTTGACCATCCTTTTAGAGCTTTTGAAGTTCTACTGAATGTTTCCCTCATGACCCAGCCCACTGCAGAGTTCACACAGGCCCCCTTCGGAACCTCTGTGGCACTGAGACCTTATCCCAGACTGGGTTGGATCAGCGAGTTTGTCTTTGGAAGGCAAACCTGCCCTCAGGTGGATTACAAGCTCCGGGAGGGGAGGGCTGCGACGGACACATCCTGGTGCCTTGTAAGAATATAAATAAGCCCTTACACAAGCTTTGTCTAATTTTTATTTTATTTTATTTTTTTAGGGCCACACCTGCAGCATATAAAAGTTCCCAGGCTAGGGATTGAATTGGAGCTATAGCTACCGGCCTACACCACAGCCAAAGCAATGCAGGATCTGAGCCACATCTGTGAGCTACACCACAGCTCATGGCAATGCCGGATCCCTGACCCACTGAGCAAGGCCAGGGATCAAACCCGCATCCTCATGGATACTAGTTGGATTTGCTTCCGCTGTAGGACGAGAACTCTGCACTTTGTCTATTTTGATGAACGGCGAGACGAGAAACAGCATATGGTCAAGAGGCTTATTATGCTTTTCCTTAACAATCTGTTTATTCTGATTTATAAAGACATAAGAAATACTAAATAGTATTCTTTCTTTATGAGATAAGACTGTTGTTACTTCTTTCACAGATACTCTGCAGGTCCTAATAGCTGAAATGGTATTTGATCAAGTTTTATATGGTGCCATTTTATCTTACCAAAGGGGTCTACATCCACTGCAAATTATAAAAGTGCTGGCCTGGAGTGAACTTAAAATTTCGGTTACCATATGAACCCACTAAAGGCTCTTCAAGTTAAATTTAAATCAGAGCTTTGGGAATTATTGTCAAAGAGCAAATCCATGAAGGTTAGCGGAAAAAATCTATGAGGCAAGAACTTCAGAAGCATGTGCGAAGATGGCTCAAGCTTCTCTCTGGATTGGATTTGGGTGTCCACAATGTGGGGACCGTGGCACTTGCCATAGCCACCTCACGGGGAGAGGAGAGGCTGGAAATGCTTCGGAAAATTCAAAATGCTTCACACACGTAAGTCCCAAGATAATGCCTGGCGTATTCTCCTAAAGTTTAAGCTTCGTGAGGGCAAGGGCTTCGTTCTGTTTTCTTCTTTGCTGTATGTCCTCCAGAGTTTAGGACGGTCCCTGGCAGATGCAAAATACTCAACAAGTAGTTGCTGAATAATTAAATAAACTCATAAACTCAAGGTGTTTCCATCTTCCTGCCCGGGGCGTCTCATGGGACCCCTACAGGGCAAACCGGGACCCCAGTCAGGATAGAGACCCACAAGGAAGTGGGACTGAGGAGCAAAGTAAGTGGCGGAGGCTCAGTGAGAGATTTAACGTGAGAAGTTGGGGTTCCTCATCCAAGGAGTGAAGTCAGAGGGCCTGAGGTACAAAAATCAAGATAGCTCGATTCTAAGTCAAACAATCCCTGACATTCCTCATATACCTCCTGTTCTCAGGGGGTGTAGAGGCCTCCCATCAAATGTTCATTCCACCTGCTTTTCCTGTTATTTCTCCCATAGCTTCAGGGACCACCTACAGTCTCTTAAAGCCCTCCACTGATAGAACTGTATTTATATAACACTTCAAGTCAGATGCCTGGGTTTGAACTGTGTCTTCCCTGCTTACCAGCTATAACTGGGTAGATTATTTAAGCACTTTTTGCCTTAATTTCCTCATCAATAAGATAGAAATAAGAGAGTTTCTACCCCAGAGAACAGTTACCCGTATTAAAAGCATTAATATTCATATGTTAGGTGCCTACAACAGTGCCTGGCACTGGTAAATGCCCACTAACACCATCTGCTCAGCTCTATCCTCTCTCTTGCACTTTGTAGTCATGTTCGCTGCTACTCCTCTGGCCATTACCTGCTGATGCAGGCCCATCAGATTTAACATGTTAATTCGAATTAATTGTTCTATCTCCTCCCAAACTACTTTCTGCATCTTATTCATGTCTCCGCTAATGGCATCACCATTCAGGCCATTCTCCAAGCTAGAAACTGAAGAGCCTTAAGTAACTTCTCCTTCCTTGGGCCCCTCATTGGGTTAGTCACCAAATGTATTATATTTTCTCTTAGAGATAAATCCTCCATCCACAATCTTTTTTTTTTTTTTTTTTTTTTGTCTTTTTGCCTTTTCTTGCATATGGAGGTTCCCAGGCTAGGGGTCAAATGGGAGCCATAGCCGCTGGTCTACGCCAGAGCCACAGCAACACGGGATCCGAGCCGTGTCTGCGACCTACACCACAGCTCAACGCTGGATCCTTAATGCACTGAGCAAGGCCAGGGATCGAACTGGCAACCTCATGGTTCTTAGTCGGATTCGTTAACCACTGAGCCGCGATGGGAACTCCCACAATCATTTCTTTAATTCAGGTCCTTGTCTCTCTCGTCTGAACCATGATGAAAAGCTTTTCCTAGTCTTTCACTATTCACCACTCTGGTCTACACTGTGGCCACAGAACGGACATGTTTCTTTTTTGGGGGGCCACACCAATGGCGTATGGGCGTTCCCAGGCCAGGGATCAAATCCCAGCCACAGCCATTGGTTATGCCTGATCCTTTATTCCACTCAGCCGGGCCAGGGATTGAACCCGCATTGCCACAGAGACAAGCCAGATCATTATCCACTGAGCTACAATGGGAGCTCCCACAGAATTGATATGTTTATCTCTGGATTAAAGATCAGCAGGTTCCTCAGTCAGCTTTTTCAACCCTAGAATTAACCCCTAGAGTCGTAAAGCATCCATTGTTTGTAATGAATTAATCTGTTTTTTATGCATCTAGAGTGATACGAATTATGTTCCATCTTTGGGAAAACTGAGGAAACAGATGCTGTTCTGGGCTTCAGGTAAGGACTCCTGACCGAGTCAAGGTCATATTGCTTAAAACACAAGACATTACACTATCTGGCCTTCACCTTCATCTTTGGTCTTATCTTTGCTGCTCTTCCCACAAAACCTCATGTGGATGTCAAACTTCTCAGTTCCACATTTACAGATGATGCTCATGACACCCTGGCCCTGCACATTCAACTCCTTCCACCTGAATTGCATGTCAGCCTCAGAAAATTCAAAGAATGTGTAGCCTTTAAGGTTCAGTTAGAATGTCGCCTTTCTGGGCACTTTTCTTGATTTCTCTAAATAGAGATAGCTGCATCCTTCCTTGAGGGATTACCATATCCCAAACATACCCATATTATATTACCATCCTCTATTTACATACTAACTCCCTCTCTAGAAAATGAATTCCCTGAGGAGAAGAAAAGCCTAACCCTTCTGTATTTCTAATGTAGTGCCTGGCACATAATAGGGGTTATTACATGTATATTCTCCCTCTTTCCTCCTTTCCTTCCTTCCTCTCTCCCTCCCTCCCTCTTTCTTCCTTCCTCCCTCTTTCTTCCTTCCTCCCTCTTTCTTCCTTCTTTCTTTCTTTCTTTCTTTCTTTCTTTCTTTCTTTCTTTCTTTCCTTCCTTCCTTCCTTCCTTCCTTCCTTCCTTCCTTCCTTCCTTCCCTCCTTCCTTCCTTCCTCTGCAGCATATGGAGGTTCCTGGCCCAGGGACTGATTCTGAGCCACAGCTTCAACCTATGCCTCAGGTGCGGCAACACCAGATCCTTCAACCCATTGTACCAGGCTGTAGATTGAACCTGCATCTCTGTAGCAGCCTGAGCAGCTGCAGTCAGATTCTTAACCCATTGCACCAAAGCAGGAACTTCTATGTGTGTATTCCTAACAGAAATGAAGGAAGGAGGGAGGGAGGGAAGGAAAGAAGGAAGGAAAATAAGAAAAGTAGGAAGGTAGGCAATTCCTGACCTGGACATCTCTTGAACTAGGTAATCTCACTATCTATGATAGATATACTATCCTCAACAGCAGATGCTTCACAGCTCAGGCCACACTGCACTAATGATCCCTGAAGAGTTAAGGGTAAATGTCTATACTCTGAAAACTATAAAACGTTGATGAAAGACATCAAAGACAACATAAGCAGATGGAAAGATATATCATGCTCTTGGATTGGAAGAATCAATATTGTCAAAATGCTCTTGGATTGGAAGAATCTACCCAAGGCAATCTACAGCCTCAATGCAATCCATATCAAATTACCAAAGACATTCTTCACAGAATTAGAAGATAATATTTTAAAATTTGTATGGAAACATGAGACTCTGAATAGCCAAAGCAATATTAAAATAGAAAAATAAAAATGGAGGAATCAAGCTTCCTGACTTTAGACAATACTACAAAGCTATAGTCATCAAAACAATATAGTACTGGCACAAAAACAGAAATATAGGCCAATGAAACAGGATAGAAAGCCCAGATATAAACCCAAATATCTATGGTCAACTAATCTATGGCAAAGGAGGACAGAACATACAATGAAAGAAAGATAGCCTCTTCAATAAATGGTGCTGGGAAAACTGGAAAGCAAACATGTAAAAGGATGAAAGTAGAACACTATAAGGCCATATACAAAAATAAACTCAAAATGGATTAAGGACCTAAATAAAAGGCCAGACACTGTAAAATTCCTAGAGGAAAACATAGGCAACACAGCATAGGATCACAGCAACATCTTGCTTGATCCACTTCCTAGAATAATGACAATAAAGACACAAATAAACCAATGGGACCTAATCAAACTCAAAATCTTCTTCACAGCAAAAGAAATCATTAAAAAAAAACAAAAAACAAAAAGAGAACCCAGAGAATGGGAGAAAATCTTTGCTAATGATGCCGTAGACAAGGGCCTAATCTTCAAAATATACAAACAACTCATGTGACTCAACAACAAAAAAACCCCAAACCCAATTGAAAAATGGGTAGAAGACCTAAATAGATACATCTCCAAAGAAGACATACGGATGGCCAACAGGCAAATGAAAAAATTCTCAGTATCTCTAATTATTAGAGAAAGGCAAATCAAAACTACAATAAGGTAGCACCTCACACTAGTCAGAATGGCCACCATTGACAAGTCAACAAATAACAAAGGCTAGAAAGGGTGTGGAGAAAAAGGTACCCTTCTCCACTGTTGTGGGAACATAAATTGGTACAACCACTATGGAAAACGGTATGTAGGTACCTCAGGAAACTTAATATAGAGCTACCATATGATCTAGCAATTCCACTGCTGGGCATATACTCAGACAAAACTTTCACTGAAAAACATACATGCACTCCTATGTTCACAGCAGCACTATTCACAATAGTCAAGACATGAAAACAACCTAAATGTCCAACAACAGGTGAACAGATTAAGAAGATGTGGTACATATATACAATGGAATATTAGCCATAAAAAAGTACAAAATAATGCCATTTGCAGCAACATGGATGGGTCTAGAGACTCATACTAAGTGAAGTAAGCCAGGAAGAAAAAGACCAATACCATATGATATCACTTATTTGTGGAATCTAAAATACGGAATGGATGATCCTATCTAAAAATAACAAACGAACAAAACAGAAACAGATCCCAGCCAAGAAGAGAAGACTTGGAGTTCCCAGGGGGGAAAGGGGTGGGATGGATGGGCATTTTGGGGGGTTTTTTGGATACAAACTGTTATATTTGGGATGGATGGGCAATGGGGTCCTACTGTATAGCACAGGGAAATGCGTGTGATTGGGTCACTTTGTTGCACAACAAAACTTGACAAAACATTGTAAATCAATTATACTTTAATAATAATAATAATAATAATAATAATAATAAAGAGTAAATGTCTAGGCACTGCACAATGGATATCATTCTCTATTAAGTGATGGATGCCTGCCAAGAAAGAATAGCCACCATTACGAAGGAGAGCTACAAGAGCCTCTGGTTAGGGAAGAATTGAGGAAACATTCATTTTCTCTTTCCAGATATTAACTCTTTATTATTATTTTTTCCATCCTGCATAAGTTATGATCACAATCAAATTAAGGATCTATTTGCCCAGGAAGTATTGTTTTAAAAGGAAAAAATACTCTCTGTGCCTCTCAATTTTCTTCTAAGAGTTGGTACACAAAACAGATGATCACAAGAAAAAAATAATTGCATTGTGGCAGTAATTATTGTTATGACCATACTAAATTCAACTCATGTTGTCTCTGGATAAAATAAAATTATATAACCATTGTCTCTTTGCATACTTAACTCCTCAAACCTACTTACTTGATATCTGCATTCATTATAGTATACCATCTCATTCATAGCGTTTTGTAACTTATGCGGATATGTCTGTTCAATTCTCCTAGAACAACTTCTGAACTTGAGGGATTTCAAATGAATGATTAAGTGATAGTGCCAAAAAGTAGAACCAACTGTTCCTGGGGGGCTGATGCATGGGAAAGCCTATGATAACAGCCCCTACCAAGCCAGAAGCTACTAAATTGCTCCCACTGCAACATGGATCTTTTTCCTAGAGTTATCCAGTTATCCATTAATATTCAGAGAGCGATGACCAAAATCACTGATAAGGGTATTTAGATGTGCTGAAAGTGTGGCTTAATGAATAGCAATGACAATAGCAGCAAACGACACCGAACGTATCCACACGGTTGGCTATATTGTACCTCCAGAGCAGATTCCTTTTGGTGCAGATTTGAATGAAAATTTTTCCAATCTTCTTTTGCAGTTGCAATTTTGGCCTGGATGCCACTCGCTTTCTCTTTGGTCAATAGAGTACTCAAAAGTTCTCCTTTGGAAACCATCGTGTTGAGTTTGTGTTGTCCATTTTCACTTTCTGACAAAAATTCCTGTAAAGAAAAATATAAGAGATCAGGCATAATAAAATGCCCCATGCGTTAAAATACATTGAATTTCCTACTTCTTTCTCAATAAAATAAGTAATTCTTACTGTATATATTAAATGAATAAGGTTCTTTTACTGTATTTGTACATTGGGAATAATAATTTTATGTAACTGATGTGATTATTGTGACAATTATTGAGAAAATCTGCTTAACAGACTCAGGTATAATGCCTGTGACATAAAAGAGCTTTTATTATTTCCTAAATCCCTATCAATAAACTAAAATACATGCATTTAGATGAATGGACTAGTTTCTTTTCATGGACACAATTAATAGTTTCAAGCACAGATTTGTTTGAAATCTGAATTTCTTAAGCAAAACTTTAATATGCTTAAAATAAGATCTAAAGGCCCTGTAATTAGAACTATTTGATCACGCTCTTACCTGTATTTTCTGAAGACTTGTTGAAACTTCATTAATATTTTGAGGTATATCGAAACATTTGGCAGTAGTGATTTTTGCATTAACCAACCACTGTTGGAAATCCTTGAAGGCTCTTCGGAATCTTTGCTGTAAAATCTGTTCTTTATTCTGACAGCCTTTGGATGCTTGTAAACAAAGACTAAAACCGTGATTTGAAATATTTAATGGGAGAAAAAAAACGATACAGTAAGTTAAAATAATGCTCCATAGTCCTCAGCATGCACCCACACTCTTTGGCAAGGTATTTAAAGATTAATCAATTTATATTATGGAACTCACAATTGAAAATAAACAAGCCTCTGGCTTTTTATTTGTGTGAAAATATTCTGGATGCAGTAAGGTTCATGCTCACCAATTATATTCTTTAATCAAGGCAGAAACTTTTCCACTGTATGTACTGAGGTCTCTGGAAAATCGACACAGTTCATTCAGCTGACACTTGAGATCCTCTGTCTGAGGCTCTGCTTTTTGTAGAGCATCCAGTATCTCCTATTAGGAAACAACAAGGCAGAGAAGCAAATGTTTAATCTGGATAATTTCCACAGTCTCACATTATATATAAATATACACAACTCACATAAATTATTAGTGAGGAAAGAACCAACACAATAGATTCAGCAAAGAAAGGGGGCCCATTTTCAGGATTCCTTGTGGTAAATAATAGCATTTAGTTAATTTGCATCCTTTCCTGGGCATGGATAGGCATACGAGCATCCTATGTTGCCAAGTAGGCAAGTGATCCAGTGGTCCAGTAACTTAAAGTGGGACAAGAAAAGAAAAGCAAAAATAACCTAAACGGCTTAAAAATTGTCCAACAATACAATTACCATATGATGCAGCAATCCCACTCCTGGGCATGTATCCAGACAAAACTTTCATTTAAAGAGATATATACACTCCCACCTTCACTGCAGCACTATTCACAATAGCCAAGACTTGGAAACCACCTAAATGTCCACTGATGGATGGATTAAGAAGATGTGGTACATATACACAATGGAATACTACTCAGCCATAAAAAAGAACAAAATAATGCCATTTGCAGCAACATGGATGCAACTAGAGACTCTCATACTAAGTGAAGTAAGTCACAAAGAGAAAGACAAATACCACATGACACCACATATATCTGGAATCTAACAAACGGCACACATGAACCTATCTGCAGAAAAGAAACAAACTCATGGACTTGGAGAACAGATTTGTGGTTGCCAAGAAAGAGGTGAAGGGAGTGGGATGGTTTGGGGTTAGTAGATGCAAACTATTGCATTTGGAGTGGATAGCGCAGGGAACTACATCTGGTCACTTGCGATGGAACATGATGGAGAGAAAAAGAATGTGTGTGTGTGTGTGTGTGTGAGAGAGAGAGACTGGATCACTTTGCTGTACAGCAGGAACTGACAGAACATTGTAAACCACTAAAATAGAAAAAGTAAAAATTTTAATAGAAAATGAAATAAAAAATAAAAACTGTCGAAGTCACTGGAAGTCATGCATGTACACTGTTTAAAGGTGAAGAGAATCATTTCAAGAAAAACAATACTTATTTTGGATTAAAAGATACATAGAGCAACTGATTTTAGGTAGTATATACAATTAACTTCCACATTAGGAATTTCTTATAATCCAGGGGTCTGGTTTAACTAGCAATTCATTCATTTCACAGTTTCATTCATACAGTCATCAGATGTTGGCTAAATGTCTGGTAAGTGCCAATCATTTTGCTGGATTGTGGCACCCCCAAAATGACTAATGGTATGATTTTTGTACTTGAAGAGCTCACAATTTAACGAATGAGAAGGAGACACATGAATAATCCCAGTCCTGTGAATACATAATCCAAAATAAAATGCTGGGATTTGACTAGTGCCCCTCTGAAATCAAGGCCACGGTCTACTGAATTATGCAAGGTGTTTGGCAATCAGAGTATGTTTCTTTTTTTTTCTTTTTGTCTTTTGTCTTTTCAGGGCCGCACCCATAGCATATGGATGTTCCCAGGCTAGGGGTCTAATGGGAGCTGCTGCTGTCGGCCTACACCAGAGCCACAGCAACGCCAGATCAGAGCCGCATCTGCAACCTACACCACAGCTCCCGGCAATGCCGGATCCATAACTCACTGAGCAAGGCTAGGGATCGAACCTGCAACCTCATGGTTCCTAGTCGGATTCATTCCCACTGCGCCACAATGGGAACCCTGGAGTATGTTTCTTATAGGATTGTCACAAGTTGCAAATGAGATCACTAGTGTCAAATACTTAGCACAATTCCTGGCACCCTAAGTGCCTAATTAGTAAAGACAGCAGGTTATTTACATGGGACTGTTTGCATGACAGTGTCGCCAAAGTTAAAAAAAAATTATTAAGGAGGAAGGGTAAGAAGATGAGTAACTACTCAGCTGTTTCAGTTACTCTTATTATTCTCAGAGATATTTATCAAGACATGGCCTAGATTTGTAAGAAAACCATGCCTCTCAACAAAGTAGGTCTGTGTTGTATTCCTTGTCCCAGTAAATTGCACCACTGTCCTCCCACTGATCTAAATCAGAAAACCAAGCATCCTCTTGGCCTCACCCACTTCCCTTCTCCCTCCATACGAGAGAAATGAGGTCTGGTCTATTCTATGTCTTAACTCTTTGAATCAGTTATCTCTTTTCCTCTGCTTCTCAACTCTCAGAGTGGACATGCACGCTCTAGAATGGCAGAATGTTCTCTTAATTTGAATCCCATTCTCTGCTTTTTTTTTTTTTTTTCCCTCCTGTGTCTTCTCATTCCTCAGTAATTGTGGACCTTGCTGCTGTTCCACCACCTCATTCATCTAGTCAATTTGTAATCACATCTCAAGGCTCAGCTCGAATAACGACCCCTCTAAGGATTCTCTGCCCTCTGTCTCACCTCCTATGGGCTTATCTGAGGACACACAGCATCTTGTTGGCACTCATCGCAATCCAGTATCCCTGTTGGTCTTGAACTTGTTGGCCTTTCCACCTGTGATTCTGAGAGGAGGAATGCTTCTCTCTTGGTTTAAAAATTCTTCATTTAGGAATTTCTGTTGTGACTCAGCAGGATAAGAACCTGACTAGTATCCGTGAGGATGCGGGTTTGATCCCTGGCCTCACTCAGTGGGTTAAGGATCTGGCAGTGCGGCTTGGATCCCGCATTGCCATGGCTGTGATGTAGGCTTGCAGTTTCAGCTCCGATTCAATCCCTGAGAACTTCCATATGCCACAGGGGTGGTCATAAAAAGAAAAAAAAAACTTTTTTATTTAGCTTAGTGGCTGGGCTATAGAAGAGTCTAATATATTCTTGTGTACAAAATTCATAAATAATAACTAGAAAGTTTATCTCTGAAACTCCAAACACTATACTAGTAATTACTATTTTATACCACATTGAACCTTTTATCTGAGGGAGAACATTATAAGAACTAAAGAAATTTACCACATAAAAAAGAAGCAGAGATTCAAAGTATTCATTTATAAATTAGTGGTATGAAAAGTGAACATTTTTTGACCAAAACTCTATACTAAAAAAACTTTTATAACTTCATCTTAAATTATTTTAACAGAGTCTTTCATTTTATTTATTTATTTATTTATTTTTGCCTTTTCTAGGGCTGCACCCCCAGCATATGGAAGTTCCCAGGCTAAGGGTCCAATCGGAGCTGCAGCTGCTGGCCTACACCACAGACACAGCAACTCAGGATCCCAGCTGCATCTGTGGCCCACACCGCAGCTCACGGCCACACCGGATCCTTAACCCACTGAGCAAGGGCACAGATCAAACCTGCCAGCTCATGGTTCCTAGTTGGATTCGTTAACCACTGAGCCGCGATGGGAACTCCGAGTCTTTCATTTATACCTATCAGGTTATATATGTCTGTTTCAGTTAAGTCCTAGAATGCATTTATTTTTTTCCCTTAGAGGATATATAGGTTAAGAAAATCGCCCAATTTCCAACACTAATAACCCACTGGATATTTAAAAAAAATGGCTTTTGCAAACACAGTGAACAAGATAATTTTCAACATGATTTATGATAGTTTATAGATGATCCATTTTTATTTTTTAAAAAATGTCTTGCATCTCATCACTTAATTGCAGAAGAGAGAGTGAAGGTTTGTGATTTCTTGTAATTTTCAACAACGACAAGCCCTTCCTAACAACTAAACGTTGCCAATGAACCCAGCAAATCCATTATTTTGTGAACTTTTCCTAGGTATTCATAGTAATGGAAGTATTATCACTTATTTTTAAAATTTAAAAATTTTCCAGGCTTTGCTGAGATATGATTGACATACAACACTGTACAAATTTAAGGTGTACAATGTGTTGGTAAGATACATTTATATATTGCAAAATGATTACCAGCACAGCATTAGCTAACACCTCCACCTTATCACATAATCACCATTTCTTGTGTGTGTGTATGTGTGTGTGGTGAGAACATTTGTTATTTCCATTTTTATTTTACTTTCTTCATTTATTTTTTCTCCCACTTTATTGAAATACAATTTCTATACAGCACTGTATAAGTTTAAGGTGTACAGAATAACGTCATCTCCATTTTAAGATAAATATATCATTATTAGAAAGAAAAGAAAATCTGAATATCGAGAGGCAATGTAGTATTGCCATCAAGAGTATAAACTCTGTAGCCAAATCTGGAAGTAGATCTAAGCAGCTTTGATTTATTAGAACAACTAAAAGTCCATATTCACATTGCATCATCAAGTGTGTTTTTTATAGGCCTCACCTATTATCTTCACTAATAGTATCAATGAAAAAATGATGGCTTAGAATAATAGTAAGGCAACCAAACAGAGCCAAATCTTTCTTTTTAAAAAATTTCATTCTGGGAGTTCCCATCTTGGTGCACTGGAAACGAATCCGAGTAGGAACCATGAGGTTGTGGGTTCGATCCCTGGCCTCACTCAGTGGGTTAAGGATCCGGCATTGCCATGAGCTGTGGTGTAAGTGGCAGACATGGCTTGGATCCAGTGATACTGTGGCAGTGGTGTAGGTGGACGGCTGTAGCTCCGTTTAGACCTCTAGCCTAGGAACGTCCATATGCTGCGGTGTGGCCCTAAAAAGACAAAAGACAAAAAATAATGTAAAATAAATAAATAATTTCATTCTAATTTATGGGAGAGAAAGGGAAAGAAACAAGAAAGAACTAGTATATTATAACGGATATTTTTGATATCCGAATGAATAATACTGACCATACAGAACAATTACCAACTTCCTGTTCCTATTTTATAAAACTGCTTTCTGGGAGTTCCCATCGTGGCGCAGTGGTTAACGAATCCGACTAGGAACCATGAGGTCGCGGGTTCGGTCCCTGCCCTTGCTCAGTGGGTTAAGGATCTGGTGTTGCCGTGAGCTGTGATATAGGTTGTAGACGCAGCTCGGATCCCGCGTTGCTGTGTCTCTGGCGTAGGCCAGTGGCTACAGCTCCAATTCGACCCCTAACCTCGGAACCTCCATATGCCGTGGGAGCGGCCCAAAGAAATAGCAAAAAGACAACAAAACAAAACAAAACAAAACAAAAAACAAAAAAACCCCCTGCTTTCTGTGCTTTATTCTCGTGCTTAAACCTCAAGGATAGGAAAGGCACTGGGAAAAAACAAGCAAACAAACCTAGAAACATAAATAGTTATAAAGAGATGATTATAGTGTTTTACTTTGTGTTGTGCTATATGTATTTCAAATATTTGATTTAAAACAAGACAGTGTTGGAAATACTGCATGACTTACTACAACACTGGCTGGAGCTATTTCGAAATGATTATAACATAAATAGAAACAGAGACGTTTACTAAACTTCCTTTTAAGGACATCCACGATTCAGAGCCTTCTAAAACTGCACATATCAAAAGGCTTTCCAAGACACTATTTAACAGTAAAAGAAAGAAACATTTCAGAGTTCTGCCTGTTCTTCACTCTTCCTTTCACGCTTTCCTTCCTCACAGTCTGAAAGAGCTGGTGTTAATTTAAAAAAAAAAAGGTCGCAAGGCAACTGGTGAGCACGACATATGAGTTGTGTTAATGGGTTAATTCAAGCCCAGCTGTCAAATCCACACACAAGAGAGCTAATCAGGGTGAAAACTATTAGTTGTGCTTTAGGAGATTACCAAACGTTTCTTTCAAAGCTATAAATTCAATCATTTAATTGTTGGGAATAATTCCCTGGCAGGAAAACAGCTATGACTCTGCGTCTATTTATGCCTCTACCCACGGGCCGTTTTTCAGACTGAATAGCTGAACACAGTATTACAAACTCTTACACCAGAAGAATGAAAGTTAAATATTTCCACTAACAATAAATACTTCTTATGGTAAATAAAAACTCTTTCTCCCTTATGTCTGTATTTTTACAGTCATTTGATTTACGAGAAAAGGAAATGGATTAGCTTTACAAATTTAATTAGGAAAACATTTATTTTTTCCAAGTCTGAATGTTGCATGTTTTTAGGGAGCATGGGTTGTTTTTTTTTTAGCAACAAGTAGAAGCAAACAAAAAGTTTAGTTTAACCACCAGCCGGAAACAGAGGCCACTTACCCGTCCCTTCTGCCAGCATTCCACGATCTCCTTATCAGTGTTCTTGCCTTCCAGGAGAGCTAACTGCTGAGCCCAGCTTGTCAGGAGGGCACCGAACTGGTCCAGGGCCTGCTCCAGTTGAGCCACTTGGCCCGAGAATTCCTGCTCCGAGAGGGCCATTTGGCTCACCAGGTTCTCCAAGCTGGTCTGCGTTTGGAATACGCTGTCTTCCCACTGCTTCCAGTCGGCACGCAGGGCCTGCATCTCCGTGTCCAAGAGCTCGCAGCCACCGGCAGTTGTGTTCTGTTTCACTGCAGGGGCCAGCGACTCCACTCGGCTTAGGCGGCTTGCACCAACCTCTCTGGAATCCATCAGCTCCTGTAATGGAATATCACCATGGCAACCGAGGAGGCTGTGAGTCACTTGGGCTGCACGTTTCCAAATGCGTACAGAGGGGGATCCTGTCCTGCTAGGAAGTTTTAGCAAGTGTGCTCCAAGGAGTCGGAATCAACTAATCTGCCCACTCCTCAGGTATACCAGCAGAGAATTATCCTCGTGAACGCTGAGGCTTGCGGAATTGAGGAATCTGCAACATCCTGAAACAGACTACGCGGGGACCCTGAAATCCGGCATTGTTTGAATATGTGAAACTATCCTGACAGTAATTTAAATATTTGCCTGTGGTGTGTGGCTTCTGTAAATATGTGAATCCTATTTCTCCCCAAGGTGACAGACAAGTGAACAAGGATCCAGGCAGAACTGCTCTGCTCATGTCTCTACCCTGGGTGCATCTTCTTCCCGGAGATGGCAGCTTAATCACACTTCTGCCTACTGGAAATCCAGCTAACCCATCACATCACGAGAATAAGCCCAACTCAACTTCAAATACTTTGGTATCTGAAGTAGACATTTTTACAGTAACAAAAATAAATAATTCACAGACATACTTAAAAGTCCAAGGTAACCTTTAGACTACATTCATTTATTACTATTACTTTTAAAACACTGGAAATTGAACAATTTAGCTACCACTTTTAGGCTTAAATCACACAAATACTCTAAAAGACAAGGTAAAATTAAAATGTGCATTGCTCATTAGGTGAAACAGTGGCCTTTCTTTGTGAGAACAGATTCTTTTGCTGAATCTATTCTGATGTTTATATATTTACATCTCTGTTGCTAAAGCCCAGATTTTGTTAGTATTAATATAAAATTATGATTTTGCTTCTGGATTAAAGAGAAGAAAAAGATGATTATTAGGAAAAAAACTTCCAGAAGAAAATCAATTACAAATTAACAAGAAATAGGGAAAAGAGGGTGATAAGTATGGAGCATGTTTAATAGATTATGTTAAGCATAACTATATTTTAGCTAATCTATATAATATAGTGCATATAATTAGATTAAAATAAATACACCTTCTCACAATTATATATAAGAGAACCACATTTTAGTACAGGTCATTTAAAAGATTGAGTTATAGGGTAATTCAGAGCACAAGCACATGAAATCTTTATACGCAGTTAGCTTTTATAGACATATTCATTCTTTTCTCAGCAGTAAGATACTAAAAATGTATTTTGTTTATCAATGCATATGGTAAGTAGTGATTTGATGCAGAAAAAATTATAACATAAAAAAGGAGGCTATGTGTAACTATTAGATTTAAATACCTGTAATTTTCCTTTATAAGCGATTTCAAATTTGGGGTTTGGAGAGTATCAACTGTCAAAAATCTGTTTCCAAAAATACTCTTTAAGATATCATCCCAGTTTTTTTTGGCTTGACATTGGGATATTTCAGTATTTGCAATCACTAATTCTACTCATCCAGATTTTGAATAAGGAGATCATCATTTTAAAGTGTTTTGAAAATGACATTTTCATGTATTTCCTCAGTTTGTATTTCAACTCTTTAAAACTACTACATGCACACACTGTCATACACATACACGTTTGGCTTTGAAGTTGCCTGCTGGTGGTTGGGGGCAGGGAGGGATGACCTTGAAGGACAGAGGACGTGCCACCCGCTACCTGGCTTCCCTCAAGCTTCCTCCTCCCCTAAAACCAGCCTCCGCTCAGGCCTGACCTGGACTTTGACGGGCCACCTCTGCCACGCTTCACTTTCTCCTTCCCAAGCCCCAATTTCTTCGTGCCAGCTCCATTTCCTATATTTTTTGAAGTGTTTTATAAAAGTATTTCAATAAAAGAGCCTTGGGCAACCCAGAAAACAGCCTTGGTACAATCATTCTTACCTTTCTTGACCTTGACTTTTCAAAACATTAGTTCATTCTTGCTACCTGGTCTTCCACCCCACTCTTCACTCCCTAATCGGTGACATCTGGTTCCTCACCTGACCTGGCTGCAGAAATGGCTCTAGGTGATCATCAAGTAGCCTGAACACCAAGTCCAGAAGCCACTTGTTAGTCCTCTTAATAGCCACCTCTTAGTGCTTCTGTGACGGTGACCACCAGGGGCCCTGCTGACAACACGCCTTCCTTTCCTCTCTCGTTATTATATCTCCTCTCTTTTCTCCCTCTCCCTTTCACAGTCTCTTCTGAGGCCCCTTAAATATTGAGAGTGCCCAGATTTCAGTCCTGTGCCCATTGTCCTGTTTGCTTTACATGTAGGTCTGGGTTTCATTCACTGGGGTGGCTTCAACTACAAATTACGTGTTGATCATTCCAACCTGTGTCTTCAATCCAGGTTCCTAATCTGCAGGTCAGACATGAACACTCCACTGCTTCCTGGACATCAACACCTGGCAGTTCAAATGCCACCTGTTCACGCTGAAAGGCCCCATCCTTCGACTTTTCTCACATTGCCACTCTATAGCCACTTAAATCACTCATTTATGAAATCCACTGGATTTTCTTACTGAGTGTGTTCTATGTGTCAAGCATGTTGGTAAATGCTTTATGAGCACCATGTAATTTAGTCCTGGACACTACTCGGCGAGGCAGGTTCTATTGTTATTCTTTAGCTTACCAATTAAGAGCTTGAGGCTTGAGGACATCAAGTGACCTGCCCAAAGACACAGCTAGAAAAGCAGTAAAATCAAGACGCAGCATCAGGGTCTGATTCGAGAGCCTGAACTCTAAAATCCTTGTGAGCTCTCATTACATTTGATGTATTATTTTATAAATTTCAGTTTTGGCATTACCACTCCCTACCACACTGCATGTTCCTTGTGGGGTGCACTACTCCAAAGGGATGGATGAATGGATGAATAAACTAAAATATCAGGGAGGAGCATATCAAAGTATTTTAAAAAAATCACATAGATAATAAGAACTTAAGAAGTGGCTTTATGTAGGTGTCTCATTTAAAACCTATGCAATCACTCCAAGACTTAACTAAGATCATACTTTCTAAACATTTACAAGTAAATCCTCAAAATGGGGTTATTATCATTATTGTCAACTACTATTTTTATGTTCTGATTTCCAGGTATCAGAACCCAATCTGAGTCTTATATTCCTGACCACAATTTTCCTGTGTATTCCAACATTTCCTCACCTACAATTAAACCATGAAGGATTTCCTTATTGTCTAGTTTTCAGATTAAAATCTATCATTTTCCACAGAGAGAAAATTATGCAATTTAATATTCAAGTAACTAGAAACATATTTATTCCAGCTCCTTCAGATATGTGAATTTCTGTTTTTAAGTTGCCCTTATAAGCAATATACTAGGTTATAATTTTAATGCTCTTTTAGGTACTGCCTTCCATTATACTGTTGTACTATTAGGAAGGAAACAGAATAAAACATCTGAATGACATTTCCCAGTTATTGTGCAAATCCATTTAACTAAGCTATTTCATAAACTTCTCTCACTGTGCTAGAAAATAACAGTATCTAGTTTGGTCAGCCCACTGATCAGGTGCATATTTCATAGGCTTTGATGCTACAGCAATAAGCACATTTGCAGTCAGAAGCATACAAGGAGTGTTCCGTTTTCCTCAAAAGTGTGCAGTGCTTTGAATTCCCTTTCTTCTCTTGCTTATGTCTATAATTCATGAGGTGCAAGGCAATAAAAACCCATAAACAGAAAACGGGAAGAAGGCATTTTAAATAAAGCATCTTCTCCACAGAATCTTCAGCGCAGGTATCTGATACCCAAGAACCAAGGAAACAATGAAGTTATAAAATCTGTCCATTTTCTGACCTTAATTTTAGATAGCTTTTTCTGGGTGGCTGATGAATCTCCAGACATATCTGACCACCGATGAAGTTCTTCTTTTGCCGAATGGAGCCAATCTGTGAATTCCTGGACTGCGTCTAAATACATGAGATGATCTTTCACAACCTCTTCTGCTTTCCTCATTTTCTCCTAATGAACAAAGATAAGAGTACCTCAACAGCAGTCACCACTGAGAATCGGAAATGAGACAAGACAGCAGGTCTCCTGACGACTGCAGAAGATTTCATGCCTTGCTTGACTTTTCTCTATGTTCAAAATCTTAAAACAGGAGTTCCCGTAGTGGTGCGGTGGAAACGAATCCAACCAGGAACCACGAGGTTGCGGGTTCCATCCCTGGCCTCGCTCAGTGGGTTAAGGATCCAGCATTGCTGTGGCTGTGGTGTAGGCCGGTAGCTGTAGCTCCAATCCGACCCTAGCCTGGGAACCTCCATATGCTGTGGGTGCAGCCCTAAAAAGCAAAAAAAAAAGAAAAATCTTAAAATGAAAAAAAATCAACTCTTTGATTTTTGAAGACTTTGAAGAAGCAACCATTTTCCTTTAAGTTTTTTATAGTCTAGCTTAGAATAAAAATCTAGGCTTGATGAATGTTGATTAACATCCCTCATTAATAATCCACTTTATTATTATTTTTATTATCATTGTAACTATTTTTATTATTGAGGCAATTTTATGTGTTGCTTTTGTGTACAGTATTCTGCTCATCACTTTAAATGCATTTGTTCATTTAATCCTCGCAATAGCCATATTATATGTATATATATATATATATATATACATATATATATATAACTATTGTTTATTTGTTTATTTTGGCCACACCCATGGCATATGGAGGTTTCCAGGCCAGGAATGGAAGCTGAGTCAAAGCTTCGACCTGTGCCACAGCCAAGGCTATGCCAGATCCTTTAACCCACTGCACTGGACCAAAAACCGAACCCACACCTCCACGGCAACCTGAGCCACTGCAGCTGGATTGTCAACCCACTGCGCCACAGCAGGAACTGCTAGGTATACCGTTATTAACACTGCGTTGTAGAAAGAGCCTCCAGATGTTACAGATATGTTACGTAACATGTCCAAAGTCACACATCCAAAAGAGTCAAAGCCAGAATTCAAACATAGGTCTTTTTGACTCAAGAAACGTAGTTCTTCATCACTACCAAAATAAAAATGAAGATAAACTAACACAAATGTTAAAAATTGTCCTATTGATAATACAGAGAAAGTTCCTAAAAGGAAAATCAAGAGAGGGGGGAAAAGCCTCTCCCTTATTTCCTTTAACACTCCCACAAATATACAAAGGAAAATTCATGGAGGAAAGTAAAGCTAGAGAGATAGAATTAAAAGATGATCTTGGTATTACACAAAGGCGCCTTTGTCTTAGAGAACAAGAAAATGCAGTTTTTACTAAAATGAGAAATAAACAAAACACTTGGTACATGACTGAAATCCGGGAGGTAAATAGACCTGCATTTAAAACAACAAATATAAGTGGTAGCAAAAGAAAAAGAATTCTAAACACTGAGAATTGAGGGTCAGACAATCTTTCAAAGAAAAGAAGTGGGTTGATTAATATCCAAAGCAGGGAAAGATGAAAAACAAAGAATAATAATAATAATAATAAATCCCCAACATTGCAGGAAGAGAAAACGTCATGGACATCCATTGTGAGAAGTGACCCTGTATGTCACATCCGTTCACGAAATGTACACCTGGCTTCAGAGCAGCCAAGTCCCCTACAATTTAACCTACAGGGCATTCTTTATCTGAACCTTGAAGTTTTTTCCTCACTATAGAGCACTAACCTTAGAAACTGTCATTATATCATTGAACTGTGTTTTCAGTTCCTCTTGAGCGGTCTCCTTGAATGACTCATCCTCAGTCTTCTGGTAAAGCTCCCTGGCCTTGGCAACGAGCCGCTGCAGGGCTCCAGCGTGATCTTCCGCCTCCGATACTAGGGACTGAAAATGGTCCAGAAGCGAAAACTTCTCTTTCAGACCAGGCTGCAGTTGCAAAGGATGTTCTACTTTCTGATCCACTTCTTCCATCCACTGCTCCAACTGGTTTTTCCACTCTAGATAGTCATTCCATTGGCTAATCACAGATGCTAACGTGCTGGAATTAATGTCACGTTATAAAAATAAGTTATCTTAAGGACTCTACAGCAAACCAATCACGAGGGCATTGCATCCATGTAAGCTGTTTTACTGAATGCTACTGTAAGTGATGAAAACACGGCTTTTAAGTGCAGGGAGAAACACCACTTCTCTGACACAAGACACAGATTCTTCAAATGAAATCAATCTAGAAGGTATATGTATGACTGGGCCACTCTGTTGGGCAGCAGAAATTGGTACAACATTGTCAATCAATTATGCTTCAATTTAAAAAAAATAAAAAATAAAAGGTGAAAAAAAATAAATCTACGTCAAAATTTGAAGGGACCTGTAGTCATACAGGTATCTGGAGATTTGTCTTCCAAGTGCTAATTGTCCTAAATGAAGAGACACATATGTGTGTTATGCTGTTACAGCATTAGCACTGGGACCTCAGTTAAATTTGATTGAATATACATCAATTCTTCATTTTCTTCATTATTAATTTGATTTATCATATTAAAAGAATTCAAAATGTAAGGTATTCTTTCTGGGTACATAACATAATTAGGTTATTCATAACAGAATTCAAAATGTAAGGTATTCTTTCTGGGTAAATAACATAATTCGATTATTTTTTTCACTAAGGGATGTACATGCGAAATGTTTAGTGCTCTGTGTGGAATGTTTGAAGGAATGAAGGCGCAGTGCATTAATAATATGAGAAGGATGGTCACATAAGTCCTATACGTAATGGTCAAGGAAACAGCTCTCCAGATAGTCAAATAAAAGGCTCTCCAGACTGGCATTGTAAAAACTCTCCAATATTTACCTTCACAAACCATTTTCAACTCCTCTTCGGTGACCACTCCCAACCTCCCTGGCATGTAATCCGATGGTCCTGGAGTTGTATCTGTGGTGAATGTACTTCCAAATTGTTCCCTCTTGTGTCAACAGAAACCCTGAAGCCCTAAGCTTTCCTCAAAGAATTTTCCAGAATGTTCAAATCAATCTCACCTCTCTAGAATCCACCTCAAGCCCTGCTTTCTCCCATAGTCCGAAAGCATTGTAGGAACACCATCTGAATCAAGGTTTCTTTTTGTTTTGTTTTGTTTTTAATGTATCCTACACTAACCTCTGAGCTCTTAGAGGGCAACGACTGTTTTGTTCTGCTTCATTGTTTTAGCACAATAATTTGAACACTGCTACTGCTCAAAATGTAGTTGCCAAATTTAATTTCTTGCGGGAAGAGAGGAAAAAGGGATTTGAGTCTGCTTCTTGTATTTAACACTTTATTCTAATATCTGGAAAACAGTCACCCATATTCCTCTTCATTTTTATGAAGCTGGCCTATCGCCAAGCATTGGGATGTTTGGTTCACGCTTCAGCCTTCTGTAGGGTAACAGAACCATGGGATTTGATTTTTTTTCTTTGCTGACTGTTGGGCTACGACAAGGACTCAAAGTTCTTCTAACTTGGGGAGTCGCCACCTACCCTCCGCATTTAACAGAATCAAAACAAGACACAACTTCCCAGATTTTAGCTGTAAACATAGTTCAGTGCTTACACTGCAGGGAGTAACTGCAGCGTTGTTTTGTTTCGTGATGAGGTGTAATCTTTTATTCATCTATTATTACGACCATGTCACGCCCACACTTCTTCCGTGAGTTAACAGGACACAGAACCTTCAGAATGGGGCTCCTGGAAAGTGGCTTTCGTATGATTCTGACTGAAGATCATCTGTCCACCAAGCCAGCTAGTGCATTGGTGGATACTCTGAGAAAAGGGAGGCCAAAACCTTCCACTCACAAATGTAACACACCACCACCACCACCACCACCACCACTTGGTGTAACCATCGCTGTGCTTCACCGCAGGGTTGGGAAGGGCTGGTTGCTGCTCGTGAGAGGACCTCCACGCACTGCAGGAGGTTGGCTCTCCTGGCCTCGCACTAAAAGCGAGAACTCCCCATCACTGGGGTACCCAAATCCTCCCCACGCATTTCCACAACCCCAGTGTCCGTCGTGGCTATTACTTCCGGTTGAGAAAAAGATTTATACTTAAGTGCGTCAGTTGCCCACAACTGAATTGCCCTTAAAAATGAGAAGTTAGTAAAGAGCATATAACCTTGCCTTGATGAATGGATAGGAGGTATCTCACAGAGCCCATGTATGCAAGATTCCATGAGCGATAGTACATCGTTTGCACACACACACACACATGCACACATGCACAAACACAAAGCAAGCAAGACAAACCAGCCTTCGCCATTCCAAAAAGTACAATCTGAGTTAAGACAGGCATGCATACGAGCTAAAGTAATGTGCTTGGCAACCCAATGGCAGGGTATCGTCAGCGCTGCTCCGTTATTTCACTAAGCCCTGGGTTTGAATCAGACAAATAAACACTAAAGATCGCTTCCGTACCTCTGAGCATGGACGGAGGAGCTCATGATGTTTGCCCAGACGTCTTGAAGGGTCTGTAGCTGAGTCTGAATCACCTGCTGACCTTCCTTGTTGCTGCTCCTCAAGGCCTGTTCCCCTTTGCCAATGGCCATGTTCAGCTTAACTTCTCCTTCCCCTTTCATCAGAAGAATCTCCTATGAAGGAAGAGCACGTCCTGGTCAACAGAATTACTAAGAGCTTCTGATGTTTTAAAAAACAGCTAAGACTCAAAGTAGGGCATAGCTTACTCACTTGAAAATGAAAACAACAGCATCAAACCCTGGACCTTCCTGCCCTCTAATACCTTACTTAACTATTAGATACCCAGGAGTGCGGGAGTCAGAAATTAACTCTGATTTAAGTCCTTGGAAAACGCTGGGCCACTAGGCTCCAAATGGAACTTTACTGGATTTTGCATCCAAGTAAAAATAATAAATTATTTTGAAAATGAAGACACACTTATCAAAAACATAACAGTCCCGTATTTTCCTTGCCTGGCTAATGCCTGTCTTTCAGGGTCACCTTGCTGGCTGCAGACTGGGCTGGTGGCCTCCTTTGGCTGCAGTCACGGCTCCTACACACACTGCACAGCAAGCAACAATTTGCAGGTTGGTCTCGCCCACTGACAGTGAGCTCCCAGAAGGCAAAGGCTAGTTTCCGTCTCCATATTGCTATCCACTTGTCTGGGGAGTACCTGCTGTGGTGCAACAGGATCAGTGGCAGCATCTTGGGAGAGCTGGGATGCAGGTTTGATCCCTAGCCTGGCGCAGTGGGTTAAGGATCCTGCATTGCCGGAGCTGCAGCTTAGATAAACTGTGACTCAGATCTGATCCCTGGCCCGGGAACCCAACATGCCTCAGGATGGACAAACAAAACAAAACAAACTTGCCTGGGAGTAAAGTAGGCATTCCATAACATTTGCTAAATATTTAGTAAAAATATTAAAAATTATTTTAATCGAATGATAGTTTTTCTTTTAAAGCTATTAGAACACAAATGTGCCTTTACAAAAGGGAAAAGTGACCCTTGCAAATCCTCTTTTTTATTTTTATTTTTTGGTTGCACCCATAACGTGCAGAAGTTTCCAGGCCAGGGATCGAACCTGAGTCATAGCAGTGACAACTCTGGACCCTTAACTGCTAGGCCACCAACGATCTCCACACCCCATCCTCAATTAGAGGCTCACAGAACAATGAGGACCCAATTCCAACGTGTGCATCTAATCAAGTTTGTCTTCAGAAGGCATCGGCATCCGCTGCCTACCTGCACTTGTAACAGCCGTCTCTCCAAGGCATCTTTGCTCCCCGCCGTGCTCTCTGCACAGGCCAGCCTGTCCTGCATGTCTTTCACCCAGGACCACATGCTCTGCAGCGCCTCCTCCAGGGCCTCGTGCTCCTGCAGGGCCAGCTGGCAGCTGCGGAGTCTCTCCTTGGTCATTCGGAGTAAGTGCTGGTAGTTGGCGAGGAGCTGGGAGCACAGGCGTCCTTCTTTGCCGGCGCCGTGGCCCTCTTCACTGAGAAGCTGCCCTCTCTGGGAAAGCTTGTCCACAGACTCTCTAAAGGAAACAGGAAAAGGAGTTTAATTCGGACAATCTGGAGAGCAGAGGAGCAACAAGTGATTGTGGACAATGGAGCGGTGACCAGACAGGAGCTCCCAGCAGACGACGCACCTTTCAGGCACCGTGCTGGGACCCTCTTAGGGCTGGCTCCCGGGGCTCCTCTCGTGTCTCTGAATGCAGTCCACACGCAGCGGGGTGGGGGTGGGGGGGTGAGGGTGACTCAGGCTGTGTCCTGCCTAGAATGCAGCCCACTGGTCTGCTAGGGATTCTTTCCAGGCTGATGTCTAACTTTTCTCCTTTCCTAATTAATGTTCTCACCATAAACAGCTCCTGGAAGTTCCCCAAACACTCTGCCCTGGTGTAAACACATGGAGACTCCTCCTTCCTTCAGGATGGCTCTTCCGTTCTCTTCTGCGGCTTCTCTAATTGGCTCTTCACATCTCAGCATAGTCATCACTGTGGAAGCATCTCGAAGACGCCTCTTCTAAGTGTGCTCTGTCCAGCCTGCTCTGTCATCTCATACAACCTGTCTCAATCCACTGGGCTTTCACCTTCTAAAAGCCAAGGCTATTGCATTCATCTCCTGTCCCCAGGACCCAGCACAATGTTTGGCAGAGGCAAAGTACCAAAAAAAAAGTTTCTTTCAAAAGGTCATCTTATGCGTACTTATGGGTTTCTTCTCTGTGCCTTTGGTACTTGGCACATCTCAGTTTGGAGTTATGTTAATTAGGTCAAGGGCAAACATCATCACAGGTGGCTGAGTTGGTTTCACCCTGTTTTACTGAGTTCTGAATTCCAGTCCTCACATCCATCAGGAAATGCCTGGGATACCAGCAGGGAGAGTACAGATGCCTTAACAAAAACTGTGGTGAATGCTAGAAAAAGATGTGAAAGTTATCTCCTGCACTGTCTTAATTTTTTTTTTTTTCTGAGCAGCTACTATATAAATGGCGTCCTATGGGCCTCTGTGAGATATACTAGACTTACACAATATTACATATACTTAAAACTACATCTTTTATAATCCGGTTGGTGAGACAAGAAGCTGGCTTATGCAATAATGTGAGTTGAATAATAATTCAAGATGACAGAGATCCCTGGTTACTACAAGAGGTAAACATTCAATGATTTTCAAATCTGGGGTTCTTTTTAAAAGTACAGGACATCCCCACCAAGATATCTGAAGTACTGGAAAATATGGTGAAAAAACATCCAGAGAACTGGGAGGAGCAAGTGGCAAGAGAGAGAAGTCAGGTGACTCAGCTGGGAGACCAGCAGAACATGTTAACATCAGGGCCATCCAGAGAAGCAGCCAGTTCAAAAGAACCTGGGAACAAATACATCTAAGGACCCTTAGCATCTGTCCCGGAACATCAGACAGTAACAACTCAGGAAGAACATGGAAAGTCACTTTAAACATTTGTAAGGAGGAGAGAAGCAGGTCTGGCCATGATATATTGTACCTAGACAAGAGTCAAGTTTTTTGTTGCTGTTGTTTGTTTGTTTTTTGTTTTTGTTTTTTAGGGCCATGCTTCAGCATATGGAAGTTCCCAGGGTAGGAGTCAAATCAGAGCTATAGGTGCTGGCCTACACTCACAGCCATAGCAACACCAGATCTGAGCCACATCTGCAACCTATCTATATCACAACTATGGCTACGCTGGATCCTTAACCCACTGAGGACGGCCAGGGATCAAACCCTCATCCTCATGGATACTAGTCAGGTTTGTTACCACTGAACCACAACAAGAACTCCAACAAGAGTCAAGATTTTAAAAGAAAATAAAGTACAGTGTAATTTCCAGAGCTATGTAGTTAGAATGATGCTATTATTCTGTCAATTCAACAAATACTTTCTATTTTTGGCACTATACTAGATAAAGTTGATAGAGACTGATGATCCCTGGCCTTGAGGACTCACCACTGGGTTGGGGTTTATAAAATTGAAACCCAGGTACAAAAGCCCTTCCATGTCCCCTGTCTTTTGTTTGTAGAAAAGCTGTAGTCTCCCAGGTATCCCTGGGCCACAAAAGAGCAGGCGCAAACATTTAATGCTTAGGACAATAGAGTCACAGAATCTTTAGTTCCTCCCAGAAGGGCATAGATAACAGTGCCTGATGCATATTCCTGAGTTGTTTTTCAGATGCTGTAACTGCCACTAGAAGAAAATGCTAACTGCATGATGACGAGACTGTAGGTGTGACATAAGCTGCTCCATCTTGAGCAGTACCGAATCTGTGACTTGTACAATTCCAAGAATTGGCCTCAAGTGAAGGGGAACAAACTGACCCTGGAACTGAAGATTAATTGTGCTTAAAATAATCAAGATGACACTGACCAGACCATCGCCTGACCCGTTTTAAGATGCTTCTCAAAGCTAACTGCCGTTCTGCATGTGGTTCCCGCCCTGCACACCCTTGCAGCTTTCCTTTAGAAGTTCTTTCCTTTAGAAGTTCTTGCCTTCTGATCGGCAACAGGGAGTTCTACCTTCTTTCCAGGAATGCTGGCTTTCTCAATAAAGTCATATTTCCTTTTACCCAACACCTTCTCTCAGTATTGGATTCTTGAGCAACAAGCAGCCTAACCTGAGTTCGGGAACAAAATCAACAAAGAGTTTACCCCATGGTAAAAGGCTCACAGAGGTGGGACCAAAGCATTTCAGGGAGATTGCATAAAGGCCATCAAACTGGCACACCAATAATTGCTCTCAGTGTGGGTGCTGCTTCTGCACTTGTGCGTATATTTGTCTTTCAAGAAAAGGAATATTTGGCATGTTCGACCACAAGGAGGATTCAGTGGAAATAAGGAATGGGTATGATCTGAATTAGGCGATTTTTGCTCAGTTGATTGATGTTGCCGATTCGCCTGGTTAAGCAGGCTGGGTACCAGCCTCTGCTGCTTCACTGCAGCCTTTTCCTGCTCAAAGTGCATCTCTCTCTGTAAGGTGACAGTTAGACAGTTAAAGAGTTTGGGGTCAAGCTGCACTCCCCCAGTGGAAAGCATTCGATCTTCCAATGCAAGAACTCCGATGAAGCAACTGAAAAATGCCAGGGGGAAGCATGAATTTAGGGAGCAAAGCCGTGACAGTGGTGGAATCCAAAGCACAGGCCAGAGAACCGTGCCTGGGAAGGAGCTAGAAACATTTGCTCTGTCAGCAAGCAATGAGGAGACAAGTCTTACAATGGAGATAACGAACCTCTAGGACAGACTACATGACCTCATGCTTTCTGCCTTACTAAGAATATTACGAAAATGAGGTGCATTGGAAATGGTACTGGAGGCTGAAGTGTATGAAGAATATATGGAAATTGGGGTCTCTAGCATTATTTTTGTACATGAAGAATATCATTATAATGATAGTCTAACAATAACCCCCGAGAAGAAAGCATATTTATTATTATTATCTCAATGCTTAAAAGTTAATATCAAGCAGTACAGGAAATGAGTGGCCTCTCCAGTCTGTTGAGCAAAGGAGACCAGCTCCTTAATTCCACCCCATGCTCTCTCCAGAATACCACACAACTACAGAAACACTGCACAATCGTTTGTATTCTAGATAATCAGAGAGAGAAACACAAACGACCACCACCAACTCACCAGCCAACCAGCCAACAACCAACCCAAATAAAAAACGAACCAGACAAACACTTGTCAGTGGGGAAAGAACCTACCCCTCATCTGCACCGTACCTTGCAGCCAGTAGTTCTCCCAGGAACATTTCAATTTTATGGACTTCATTTTTCTTCTCAGGGATGTGCTGCTTACTCTCTCCTAAATTTTCCGTGTTTAATCTTTCATCCATTTCGTGGATCCATAAGTTCAGTTTTCTGTGCTGATCTTCAAAGCTAAAGAAAAGAAAAACATCTTAGAGAAATTCATATCTGCTTATTTTAATAAATTCTAGTATCTGAGGTCACAATATCTATGGCAACTGAGATCACATGAATTTTCAAGTAGTGAAGAAAACTTGACAATCAGCCCATTCAGATTATCACTTGTTTCAATAACAAAACGACAAATCCTAGGCATTTCTCCTGAGATCCAAGCAGAAAAAGCAGTACCTATCTCACTGAGTTGATTTCCTTGGTAATCACAGCTGGTAATTACCAGCAAAACTACATTCCTGTGTCGGTGGGCACTTAACTTTGTGTCTTACTACAAAGACTCTGAACTGGGGCCAGTGGATAAATGGGGTGGTGGAAGCCCTGGAAAAAGCACAGAAAGTCACCTCTGTGTCTTTGTACCTTGTGGGGGGATCTGAATATGACACAAGAGCTCTAGGGTTCTTAAATTCTGAAAACAACGTAAATTCTCTAAGAAATCTGGACAAGAGTCAGGCAAATTACTCTCCAACCAAACAGCCATTTTGATTGTATGGACGTCTTTCTTCTCCCAGTAGTAGAAGCTTTTGTTTTTGTTTTTTTTTTTCCCTTCTAATTTTATATTCACCCTTGTTGACACAGCTTCCTGTTTGGAATCTTGATTCACAAACATACAATGGATGCCTTCTGTCTTGATTCCAACCCAGCAGAAGCAGCCACAAAGAAAAGATCTGGATCATCTAAAACCTGCACGTCATGATTCTAGTATCTTAAATTAGCTAAAAAAATAAATAAATAAATAAAATACACGTGCATTTATGTCACCTACAACTACTAATGAATATAATTCCTTCCTTTTTCTCTGTGTCAAAAGTAAAGCCAAATGACGCCACCAGAGTCTGGGCAATCAGTTATTGTCCCTGTATGAACCTGTGCTTAAGGTCAAAACTCACTACAATTTAAACTCATAATTTCAAATGTTATTTGTGTATTCCCAGTGGCTCTTTTCTCTAAATATTTGAAGCCATTTTGTGTGTATGATGAAATCTACACTGGTCAAAACAACCTACCTCCCAAGTTCCAAAGCACAGTCTTGAAGAGCTTGTTTGTCTTTAAGGCACTGTTGCAGAAATGCTTGAAACTCTTCGTTAGCCTTTGTAATTTGTTCCTGAATGCTACCGACGATTTGTTTAGACAAATGCGCATACAAAGTTTGTCCTTCTCGAGTCACGGCATCAAGCTTGCTCTGCCCATCACTGACTGAGTCCAAAATGTTCTGATTTGGGAAATAAAGGTAATATATAATATTCGCTATTACTCAGAGACCCTGCTCCAGAGGAGCATTCATTATAAATCTGACCTGAGAGAGTAGAGCAAGAGAAGAAAAATGGAGCCCAAAGAAAAAACGTCTTTGGAGTTCCCGTCGTGGTGCAGCGGAAGCGAACCTGACTAGGCATCATGAGGTTGCCAGTTCGATTCCTGGCCTTGCTCAGTGGGTTAAGGATCCAGCGTTGCCGTGAGCTGTGGTGTAGGTTGCAGACACCGCTCAGATCTGGTGTTGCTGTGACTGTGTTGTAGGCCGGCGGCTACAGCTCTGATTAGACCCCCAGCCTGGGAACCTCCATATGCCGTGGGTGTGGCCCTAAAAAGACAAAACATACATGCAAAAAGTCTTTAACAAGGCTGGAATGAGCCTGATGTCTACAATTGGATAAATCAAGACTTATAATGGATGATGGTGCCAGCCTGTCAGTGGAACCACTGAGGACAAACTATGAACAAGGTGGAGCCTCAAAGGATGTTCTTATCAAGGTCTGTTCTCATCTCACCCCATTCTCATCATCCCAGCCTGGTCCAGGCTCCCCTCCTCACATGGTTAGTGTGACATCTTCTAAGGAGTCAACTGTCTCTACCCCTCCTCCTTGTCCGGTCCAACCTGCGCACAAAATCCTGCCTTCGAATCCCTTCTTCTCTTGGTATGTACCTCTTCCTTGGAAGATCATACACATGGGTGGGGCTTCAACAGAGCAAAGAAGCCCAGAGCTGCTGTGCTAGCCCTGCCTCTCTCCTGAGCCCCAAAGTGCCATTTGTGGTCATCGCTCAGCCTTTTCTTTGTGGAGTTCTATTGCATCTCGAGCCTCAAAGCCAGAGTTCCCTGGTGACACAGCAGTTTAAGGCTCTGGTGTTGTCACTGCTGTGGCATAAGTTTGATACATGCCTTGGGCATAGCAAAAAAAAACAAAAAAGGAATTCCCACTGTGGCTCAGTAGGGCTAGTATCCATGAAGATTTGGGTTTCGTCCCTGGCCTTGCTCAGTGGGTTAAGGATCCAGCATTGCCACAAGCTGCAACGTAGCTCGCAGATGTGACTCGGATCTGACATTGCTGTGGCTGTGGTGTAGGCCTCAGCTGCAGCTCCAATTCGACCCTTAGACTGGGAACTTCCATATGCCATAGGTGTGGCACTAAAAAGAAATCATAAAATAAAACAGATCCTCCAAGGGGATAACACCATATCTGAATTCACTTTGCCTCCTGCAAAACCAGTTCCCTATATAATCATGACCTTTCTACCCTGGCTGGTAATGAGTTTTCTACATAATTGCCATCACCCATTAGGCCACAAAAATCCTCGTGTTCCTCACTGATTTTTTAAAGAAATTTTTATAATACTTAACACAGTGCTTTGCTCAGATCAGCTGCTTGAAAAACTTGATCAAAACTCAATTTGAACCAAGTCTCCTATCAATCATTCTTAACTCTACTTCACAGTGGCCTTCTCTTATCTGAATTTATACACTTTTCATAGTCTGTAACATGTATGAAATTTATAACATCTATTGCTTCTATCTGAGTATATTCTAGCTCCAAATTGAGATGTTATATAAAAAAAAAAACACAAGCTGTGTCTTCTTCCTCTTAAAACTCCTCCATGATAATGATATAAATTAGATAGTTATTTATGCTTTTACTACTATAAAAGCTAAAATTAGGTTTATTCCAAAGAATAATCAACAGGCTCAAAAAGAGAGGAAAGGGGTCTAGAAATTCTAACTTTTTCTCAACCTATTTTTCATATTACTTGTCTTCTTCATACCTGGAGATCATGGAGCTTTGCCTCGAGAACTTTGCTGTCCCCGGTTCTATCTGATGATTCCTTTGCCGCTGCCTTTATTCCAGAAAACCATTCTTGAAATTCCTGCATAGACTCTTTGGAAAGTAACAAAAATAAGAAATCCATCCAAAACATGGAAAGAGCTTCCGGCATTATCCCAATGCAGTAATTCTGGCCTCGGTCTATTGCATCTTGCCTTACAGTACATTCCAGAAAGAAAACAATAATAATAACCATACAGACCATGATACTATAAGGTCTACAACCACAACTGTTCATGACAGAATTGAGAAATTACCTCAGAGAAAAGAGTGAAAAGAAATTTGTATTCCTGACATGTCCGATTTCCCACTGGGTGTCTTTCTTTTGCAAACCAACGATAACTGCCTGACTACGTGAGCGTGAGCAGTGTCCTGGGGGACCTTAAAGTCACTTCTGTGGGAAAGGGAAGAACCATCTCCTCGGTGCACGAAGCTGACGTAGCGCATCACACACCACACCAGAGCAGAGGCACCGCTGTGTGGGAAGCCAAGCCAGGGACACATGACTGGCAATTTCCTGAATTACATGGTGGCCTCTCCTGAGATCCAAGTGTACTGTGCCCACTTCACCAGAGCAGCGGGAGTGATTTTCCACACACACGTCCAGCTAGGAATTGAACTGAAACTCAGGATCATCAAAATGGCGGACTCCCGCCTCCTTGGGGGGAAGCGGAAACCTCTGCGTGAGCTGAGAGCCCAACCACAGCGCTGCTCGTGCTCAAATCTCAACACACACACACACACACACCCCAATTTAAAAAGTGACTCTGGTGGAAAGTGTTTTCAAACTTCTGCCGGCAGTTTCTAGGCAGCATTTGGTTTGGACTGTTTCTTGTAAACAAACTATTCACGCGAAGGCCTCTGGGAGCTCACCATGGAAGTGTTTTTCCAGCGACTCCTGAAGGCTGGCCTGCGTCTTGGAGCAAGACTGGCTCACAGCCTCGTGTCTCTTAATCAGCCCGGTCATCGCACTGCCCAAGCTCTCCAACTCCACCGAGTGGTACTTGCGGCACAGGCTATTGAGATTTTCTTGGGCGGAGCTGATGTTGCTTTGCTGACTTTGAAGCTCTTTTTGTATTTCCTGTAGAATAAAAGCATGCCACTGAAGGATATTCATCACAGAGATATGCCAGCTACTCAACTCTGGGACTTTTTTTTTTTTTTTAAATTGATGCTGTTGAAATCTACTCAGAAAGATATATACATTTGGAGGATTTTTTCAGAAAGTATTTGTGATGGATCTGTGTTGATTCTTGCAGAATTCTGCCCAGTTCTCCTTGAGAGCAACGGTGAACAGCTGTTGAGAGGTAGCTGGGGTTTGGATCAGAGTGTAGCATTTCAAGCAAATTAAACATTTCTTTGTGGGTTCCAGCCCATGACCTTGGGTGTGGTTAGTGGATTAGAGACTATTCATGGAGCCCACCTCCTAGGTCTGCATCTTTAATAGGCCACAGGGACTTTGTTTCAGGTTCACAGGCCACACTCAAAGTCCCAGGAGTTAATTTAAAAATATAAACATCCTTAGTCTCAAGCACAGTTAAGAAAACATGCTAAAAGAACACAGACCACATATGCTGAAAAGTCACTTCCCAAGCTTGACAGACAACTGCTCAGGGACGTCCTCTGTGAATACGTGACTGTGCACAGATGACACGGAAGTAGAATATTTTCTCCACTATTTTTCAAATATATCCTTCTCTAGATGAAAGCAGTCACACTGACCAATAAAAATAATTAAGTGACAAAAACCTATGTCGTTTCCAAATTTGAAAATTCATGGCAATTCAAATAGTCCTTCTATAGGCTCTCCCTTTTTACTAATACATATATAAGTGAATATATATGTTTAGTATATATATATATATATAAACAGGTACAACCTATGAGCAGGTCCTAGAGCAAAGCATGCTTTCTGGCTTTCAAATTTTCATCTCAGGTTTCTTACCATCTGCTTGCAGTTCTCCAGCTGTTATTTACTTTGCTGTGTCCTACATCATGAATTAGTCAGTCTGGAGTTAGTATGGGTAATGGAGAACAGAGGTTATATTTGGATGAAAGTCACTGTAAAACAGGAGAATGAAAGTGACTGCTGAAGTGTAAGCCCTCCGTGACAGTTTATGACTTACCTTCACTTTTCTCAGCCCTTCACAAGTCTCAGTTTGGGCGCAGTTCATCAGGGAGTCTTCTAGTTTCGTCAGCCAGGTCGCGATGTCGCTAATGAACTTCTCCACTTGTGCACTCTGAGCAGTGAACGCTTTCAAGGTCCCTTTGGCTTCCTCTGTAATTTCCTTGGCATGCTCCAGCTTCTGCCTCAAGTCGGCTTCTATAAACTAAACATAAAGTAAGAGTTCATTAACATCTGTGAAGACCAGCGCCCTCACTCAGCAGGAATCTCCTGCAGGAGGAAGCCCATTCACGGGCAGCTTAACTGTAAAAGTCGCAGACGCCCAGCCACGGTTGCTAATTCCACTCTTCTAAGAAGGAAAATCAGTGGGTACAAGTTGCCAAATATTTGAAGTAATGGGGCAACGGAAAAAGGGAAGACTACCGTTAACACTGAACTTTGAAAATGGAAGTTTGGACGGAGGTTCCAGGGAATCCATGAAATCCCATTTCAAAAGCAGGGCTGGACCCACACAGTTACCAAGGTTGGGACCAAAATCCTGATCTTTGTTGTCCTGGGAAACGCGCACACATTTTTGGCCCTGATGTAGCTGCCACTTTGAACAAACACTATTTTGGGATTTTCATCATGAAGCGATGTCATTTTTGGCTCTCATTTAAAATACTTGATGAGGGAGTTCCTGTTGTGGCTCAGCGGTTACAAACCCGAATAGTATCCACGAGGATGCAGGTTTGATCCCTGGCCTCACTCAGTGAGTGGGTTAAGGACTGGCACTGCTGTGATCTGTGGTGTAGGTCGCAGATGCAGCTGGGATCCCGCACTGCTGTGGCTGTAGCATAGGCTGGCAGCTGGAGCTCCAATTCGACCCCTAGCCTGGGAAGTAGGCATGTGGGAAATTCCATATGCTGCAGGTGTGGCCCTAAAAAGACATCCCCCCCAAAAAAGAAAAGAAATATGCTATTAGTACTACCACAAGGAATTCTAAAGATGTTACTGTTTGTGTTTGCTTAGAATTATGATAATGATAACTATAAGAATATAAACATACATACTAATACAAGTACTTTATGCATAAATATATCCATAAATATCCCTATATATGTATTTTTGAGAGGATATAGTGTATAGAATTGTTATAAACTTGATTGAGTGCTTACCTGAAGGTCTGGTGGCGTTTCTGGATTTTTAGTTAATTCTTTAAGATCGTTAACTTTGGAATGAAGTTCTTCTAATCGCAATGCTTTCTTTTTAACCTCAGACTGCCAAAATAAAAGACAAAGGGGAAAGGCATCACTATTGTAAATACAGACATGTTACACTTGGCCTTTAATAAGTTCAAGCATTAAGTGTGTCAAAATGCCCAACTATAATCCAGAAAACCAAACCAAACCAAATAACAACAACAAAAAAAAAAAACCCACAAAACTGCTTCATTTTTCTGAGGGCTCTTATTTTTAATGAATGTGGAAAAATGTCACCATTAACTTTCATTGGCAATGTGAGGGAGGATGTGGAATTTTCTTTCTTCCCACCCTCTTTTATTGGAGAAAAAGAAATAAAGCTCCTGGAAAAAATTAAGCACTGACCAAAAGTCTTGAGTCAGAGGGGATTTTCAGCAGACCGCTGTCTACTCATTAGTATTAATATCACTGGCTATTATGGCAGCAGTAAGTCTTGAGGAAGCACTTCAAAACAAAGACACATCAGGAGCGCCTCTTAATTATGGTAGACTAGAGGTCATACATAAGAAACACTTCAAATAAAAATTTCAAGGATGTTAAAATAGAAATCGGGTTGATCAGGAAATTTGACATTTAACATTTTACCTTCTTTTTTTTTCACCAACACTAACACAAAAAGAAAGCATAATCAAGGTATCATTACTGAACCAATCAGATATTTATAAACTCCAGTAGTTATTTGGGTCCACAAAGGACCAATGAATGAAAGCATCCTTCTCCAGGGAAATGTGGTGTTCTGGTGTTTTGTGGACACTAACAAACCTCCTGATGCCTTCAGCCCAGAAAGTAATTTACTCACCCAGTAAGAAGTGATGAATTGACTGTCAGGCCCAGTGGCCTTCCCCAGAAGCAGCCTGGGCAATTAAGGAATCTCACCTACGCTACCACACTTCATTTCCTGCACGGCAGCAGCACTAGCCCTGTCAGGCCCTGGGTTTATTGATTAGCTGGTGACTTGCAGAGGTGACATAAAAAAACCCATCCCTGCAAGTGAGTGACCAACCTGGACATAGTGAAGGTGGCTGACACCCTCTGGCTCCCTGAGGTCAGTACCAGGAGCATCCTGTAGGCTGACTGAACAACTGGCCCTGATTTGCAGCATTTACCACCAGTTTTTGCTACAACAGGAGTCACCAAACACGGACTTTGAAGAGCCACACGGTAGCACACATTCTAAGATATTTCCACCATGTGGATATAATAAATGTCAATAACTTAAGAGCCTAGATGGGGGCATTCCCGTCGTGGCACAGCGGAAATGGATCCAACTAGGAACCATGAGGCTGCGGGTTCGATCCGCCTTGCTCAGTGGGTTAAGGATCCAGTGTTGCTGTGAGCTGTGGTGTAGACCGCAGATGTGGCTTGGATTCCGAGTTGCTGTGGCTCTAGCGTAGGCTAGTGGCTACAGCTCCAATTAGACCCCTAGTCTGGGAACCTCCATATGCCACGGGTGCAGCCCTATAAAGACCAAATACAAAAAAAAAAAAAAAAAAAAGAGCCTTGATAACAGTAATATGTAGAATAATAATTAGGACACAACATGCTTTGAGTATTTACAGCCTTCATTTTAAATTCCATTTATTTAATTGTACAGTTATTTACAATTTAATATTTTTTTCTTTTTAAAGCTGTACCTATGGCACATGGACGTTCCCAGGCTAGGGGTTGAATTGGAGCTGCAGCTGCCAGTAAATACCACAACCACAGAAATGCCCGATCTGAGCCACATCTGCGACCTATGCCACAGTTTGAAGCCATGCTGGGTCTTTAACCCACTTCGATGCCAGGGATCGCACACGCACCCTCACCAGCACCATGTCAGGGTCTCAACCCAATGAGCCCAATGGAAATGCCTACAATTCAATTTTAAATAGTGGTTGTGTTTAACACTAGCTTGAGAAATTCCTAAATACCTAATTATCGACTTTTGTGAGCTGGTACCAGCTGTATTCTAGCACACAGCACTGTTCGAGCTGTTCTGTTAATTTAACATCAAAGGACGACTTTGCTTGTTTGCCAAAGCAAAAAACAGATAAGAACTAAAGAGGCTTTGGGATCCCTTTCCTGACTGTACGTTGAGTCTGGATAATTCCCTCTACTTCTGTGTGCTCTTAGAAATAGGAACAATCCATAGAATATTCTTTGGGTCAAAGAGACAGCTGATTACTTAGGAAATACAGATGATTCAGACCACATTTTATTTCAGGCTACAGGCCTTCTTTCCTGCGACAGTCAAGTTCCACACGTGTGCCGGGCACAGTGCCAGGCCCCAGAGCACACAGTGTAAACCGTCTCTTCCCTGATCAAGGGCCCTGTCAGTCCTGTGCTTTGTGAAACAGGTTACCTCTGGCCACTCTTTTTCCCCTTCCCCTGCTTCACTTTTCACGATAGCACGATTCCAGCTCGACATGTGACATATGCTATAATACATACATTATATTCATGTAAATAGCAGTGAGGGCGTGACTGGTTTACCATTAAATTCTCAATGTCTAAAACAGTGCCTAACGTATTTTAGATGCCCATTAGGAATTTGACAGGTGGATGAATAAATGAATGCAAGACATGGAAATAAAAGGAGTTGAAAATAAACTGGTGTCTTGAACTTGAAAAGCCCACTATCTGTGGAAGCCTGTGACACTCCAAGGTCCAGCTTTCTTCCATTTCTGAAAAGGCCGTGGAAGAACCCAGCACCTAATCTAAGTGTTCAGGACATGGTCAGTACTCAGTAAACATTTTGCTTGAAAGAAGAAAAAATAAATATGCAATATTACTAAATTGCAAACATGTGGGTTTCCAGTAGGAAAGTGGTTTGCCATAATCTCAGACACATGGGGCAAATTATAGATTTTATGAATCTCTACATTTCTGCTAATACTTTTTTTTTTTTTTTTTTTGGCTTTTCCAGGGCTGCACCCACGGCACATGGAGGTTCCCAGGCTAGGGGTCTAATCGGAGCTGTAGCCACTGACCTACGCCACAGCCATAGCAAGGCAGGATCCGAGCCACATATGCAACTTACACCACAGCTCACGGCAATGCCAGATCCTTAACCCACTGAGCGAGGCCGGGGATATGAACCCACAACCTCATGGTTCCTAGTTGGATTTGGATTCGTTAACCACTGAGCCATGAGAGGAACTCTCCTTCTGCTAATACTTTAAATAAAGAGTTCCAACTAAGACGTGATAAAAATGCAAAAAACACCCGCCCCCATCCATAGCCTATTCAACTTTCAAGCAAACAGCAAAAGATAGTTAAGAGTTTTGTGACGCTCATATGTGTCTTGAAAAAAAGAATGAATTCGACTAAAAGGGTACAGTGTTTTCGTAGTCTGGTCAATGAGGCACCACAAGTTACTATATGAAGGTGCAGTCATTTTACCTCAAATTCTTTCAGGAATTCTTCTGCTCTGAGGCTGTTATTCAGATTGCTGATGCTTTCGGCCACCTGTGGCACAGAATTGTTGGACCAGCCGTCGATCTCATCTTTACTCGTCAGTATATCATCCCAGATGGACATGCTCATCCTCAACCTATCCATGTTTTCCTCAATTTTCTCGGATATCTGGAAGAGAAAAGAAAGGCCAAATCATTGAATCTGAGTCCTTAAGATACTCTTTGTCCACCAAAGTACTAAATACATCAATGCCACCTTCATATTCTGAACAAAAAACTAAAGTTTTACAACTCTTATGAAAATCTAGGAGTTCCTGTTGTGGCTCAGCATAAATGAATCTGACCAGCATCCACAAGGATGCCGGCTCAATCCCTGGCCTCACTCAGTGGGTTAAGGATCCGGTGTTGCTATGGCTGTGGCGTAGGCTAGCAGCTGAAGCTTCAATTTGACCCTTAGTCTGGGGACCTCCACATGCCATGGGTGTGGCCCTAAAAAGACAAAAAAAAAAAAAAAAAAAAAATCCAGTTAGTGCACCTGGCTCAAGTAGATGCTAACATTACACTGTATCTGTCATCAGGAGAGTTGATGGAATTGCAATTTTCATCTGCAAATTGGAAAACTAAATAATAACAGGTCTATTGCCGTTTACTATAACTCTAAGGTTTAATTTTATGCAGGATAGGAGACCTTCTAGGGCAGTACTGAATTCATTCATTCATTCATTCATTTATTCTTTGGACACCCTGTAGCATATGGAGCTCCTGGGCTAGGGATCAGATCCGAGCCACAGCCACGAACTAAGCTGCAACTGTGCAGATCCTTAACCCACTGTGCCAGGTCAGGGATTGAACCCGCGTCCCAGCACTCCCAAGATGCTGCCAATCCCATGGTGCCACCACGAAAGCTCCACATTTATTTTCTAAAGTGACACAATAAGCCCTTTTTGTAGTGCTAAGATACAAAAATGTGCATAATTAAATTCAAACATGTTTATAAGTAAATATATAGGAGAGTAAACAACTGTTCATGCTTACAGTATTATTGTCTAACAATCTTCCCATAAGAATGCCCCCCCCTTCTTTGTCTTTTTGCCTTTTCTAGGGCCACTCCCTTGGCATATGGAGGTTCCCAGGCTAGGGGCCTAATCGGAGCTGTAGCCACCAGGCTATGCCAGAGCCATAGCAACTCGGGATCTGAGCCTTGTCTGCAACCTACACCACAGCTCACAGCAACGCTGGTCCTTAACCCACTGAGCAAGGCCAGGGATGGAACCTGCAACCTCATGGTTCCTAGTTGGATTCATTAACTACTGAGCCACGATGGGAACTCCAAGAATGCCCCTTTTTTTTTTTAATTTTTATTTTATTTTTTTATTTTCCCACTGTACAGCAAGGGGATCAAGTTATCCTTAAACGTATACATTACAATTACATTTTTTTTCCCCACCCTTTGTTCTGTTGCAACATGAGTATCTAGACAAAGTTCTCAATGCTATTCAGCAGGATCTCCTTGTAAATCTATTCTAAGTTGTGTCTGATAAGCCCAAGCTCCCGATCCCTCCCACTCCCTCCCCCTCCCATCCAGGCAGCCACAAGTCTTTTCTCCAAGTCCAGGATTTCAAGAATGCCCTTTTAAGAGTGGGGGCAGAGAAGCTTTCCTGAAGTTCCCAAATTATCTGATTATAATATGCAAAGTTCAATATCTAACTTTAGTAATTTAGCTTCAGGGAATCCATTGTAGGTGAAAGTTCTGAACCTAGCTGTCAATAATAGGAGGGCGACGGAATCACAGGATTTATGAGCTAGAAAACATAATGCAAAATATGTATGGATTAAGAGTCACGGTTCCAGAAAAATCAGAAAACTTGCTGTATAGTTACACAGCTAGCAAATGACAGAGCACGAACTATAAACCCAAGGATGTAAATTACAAGTCTAATGTTTTTTCATGAAAAATTACAGTCTTATTACATTAAATTATTATACATTGTGGTTTAATATTCTGTAGAATGTTTATAAATTATTGTTCTATTTTATTCTCGATCTCAGAGTTTCGAGAAGAAAAACAGTTGGTTATATAAATATATTATGATTGAAGTTATCAAGTGAAAAATTCGAGAAAATCTGCCAGTGAGTTTTAACAAAATAATGCAAATAATTTTTAACTATTTCTAAATTGTATATGAAAAAGAGTTGTATTTTTCTTTAGAGTTTTCATTTTGAATTTGGTATTAAAAGTTAAAAATGGAATTCAGGGAGTTCCCATTGTGGCACAGCGGAAAGGAATATGACTAGTACCCATGAGGATGTAGGTTCCATCCTGGCCTTACTCAGTGGGTCGGGAATCCCACATTGCTGTGAGCTGTGGTATAAGTTGTAGACGGGGCTTGGATCCTGCGTTGCTGTGGCTGAGGTGTAGACTTGCAGCTATAGCTCTGATTGGACGCCTAGCCTGGGAACTTCCATATGCCGTAGGTATGGCCCTAAAAAGCAAAAAAAAAAAAAAATGGAATTTTCACTCCTGAATAATCATTTGCCCAAAAAATGTGATTGAGAAATATGTTTAAGCCATTCAGAGAATCCCAGGGGATGCACTTACATCCAGCCATTTGTCCACAGTGCTTTCCATGTCTGTTTTCACCAAGGTGAAATCACCACTGTGAATTTTTTTCAGCTCAGACAACAACTGTTTTCCTTTACTGGTAAAGTTATCCAACTCTTTCTGTTTATTACACATTTCATTCTTGGCAGTTTCATGCTGTGAACATAAACGTATCCTTGATTAATAAGATAATCAGTTATAGGTCAAGAATTTAAAAACCATATGCCTCCAAGTAATTTAATTCATGGTTAACCTGATGCAGAGACATAATGAACTATAAAATATACATAATTTTCTCAAATTGCTAGAATCCTAGGATATAAGCATGTCTTTAAAAAAAAAAAAAGAAAGAAAGAAAAAAGAGAAGAGCTTATTGGCAGCATGAATTATCTAAGAATTATCTGCATCGAAATGTATTGACCAGAGTTGTGCAGAGAATGCCTTGGGTCAAAAACAAATCTACCAAGAAAGTCTAATAAGTAAATGCATGTTGAAGTATTACCTTGGATAAAACCCACTTAAGATCCTCCTGATCTTTTACAGTAGTTCTGGTTGCAATCACATTGCTGGCGTTTTCTAGGACTTTAGATACAGCTGACTTCAAATTCTGATATTCTCTCATTAAGTCAATAAGTCCACAGCATTGACCCTGACTGTGATAATTAAAGAAAATACATCATTTATTGTCATGTATCAGGATTGGGATGAGTTCCCTATGATTCGACCTGATATATCACTACATAAATGTACTCTGATGAATGCTGGAATCAAGGAGAAACCGTATTTCTACCTACTGAGGTCAAAAGAGTTGTGGTCTATCTGACTTTGATGTACAAAATGTTCTCCATGAATGAAGAATCCACACAGCCACAAAAACCAATCTGTTAAAGTTTTGAAAAATGTCCTTTGATTTAATTACTTCATAATGATGTGGGTTGAGGGGAAGCAACTCCCTTCAAAGACGACAAAAAATAAAATTTCATAATAATTAAAATGCACAGTTTATTTTCTTTTCCACTTCAATGACACAAATTTTCATGAATTCTATGAGAATTGTCAAAATATGAGATACTTCTTGTGCATACAAGTAAAATGCCTTTGAGCAAACAATTCTTCATCCAGGAATTTTTTTCCAAAGAAAGAGATGCATACTAAGATTTAGATAAAATGATATTCTTCATACCATTATTTATAATAGGGGAAAAATTAGAAATAACCCAAATGTTAAAAATAGGCCAAGAGCTGAATAAATTGAGATACATTCTTACAATTGAATACTATGCAACTTCTAACAAATCACAATTTAAAAGAATGTTTAATAACACGGAATAAAGTTTGTACGATATGGTTGATTTTTTTTAAAGCCTACATTAATAGCCTACATACCTAATAAAAAACTTCTGTACACACAAAAAAATTAAATGTGAATGTTTACTGATGCTTCATTTGCAGTCATCCAAAAAAAAAAAAAAAGAACATCAAACATCCATCAATTGGTGAATGGATCAACTGTGGTACACCTAGTAAATGGAATATTATTCAGCTATGTGAAAAAAAAATTAGGGAATGTTTTCAGGCGGTAGAATGATTCTGGTGAAATTTGATGGTACACAACTAAGTAAATTTGTTAAATTCCCACAGTTTAAGGGCGTACATTTAAAGGGGTGAATTTTACTCTATGTAAATTATATCTCAATGACAAACAAATACAATGAAACAAACAAAAAAAAAAAAAACAGGTTTAAGACTCTCCTGGTGGCACCTTACAATTGTTGACCACTCTTGCTTTTAAGCATCCTATTTCACATGTAATTATTATCTCAAGATGACTTCCTCAGTAAAGTTCTGCAGGATGAAATGTTTAGTGTTACTAAATAGACACAGAATACCTAAGACGGCAAAAGATATTAAACTCTTGATCACACCAACGCAAATCAACAGGCCATGATCCAACGTCACAAAATAAGTACAAAGTGAAAAGCAAAAACTAAGACGTTCTTTTACTTACTTTTCATGAATTAGTCTTTTGGTGTCATCCCAGGTGACCTCTAAGCGGTTGATCTCCCGGTCGACTTCAGGTGCAAAGGCTACATCTTTCTGAGCAATTTGCTTGGCTTTGTCCTTCAGCCAACATAGTTCATGCTCATGAGAATTCAGTTCATCTTCTAACTGATTGAAGACTCTCAACCTGTGAATTAAAATGTTATTGTACTATTAATTTACTAAAGGTAGTGAACTGGTATTTCCTTTCCATAAAGTATGCATATGGTAGCTAGAAAGCTTTTAACACAGAGATTAATGTATATCAATGGATAATGATGCTTTTAAAGTTAACTTTACATAATTCAGACTGTTTGCATCTATCTTGCTTTGATGATACTAGAATTTTAAGACCAGGGTTGACACTGGAGGTAAAGTAGGTGAGTACTTATTACAAGGTCATTGGTAAGAAAGACTTCTGTGCCATGAAGTTCAATTCATATTAAAATAGTAATATTTAAACATATTTTTAAAATATTTTGAATGCTCATTCCAAATAAAAACAGCTCTACAATAAATATATAGTTGGAAACCTTAAATTACCAACTTTATTGAAAAGATGACCTTGAGAAAATGATCATGGATTTTTTTGGTCCTTAATATATTGATATTTGGGTATATATAAAAAAATAAGTGGCCACATAGAAGCAGCCGTGGACTCTTTAGTTCTTACATTTTGGTATAGAGCTGTAAACATGCATTAACTCATTTAATTCCAAAATAAAGTGGCTAAGAGCTGGCATTATCAATATTATAAGTGTTAGGTTCATCCTGGGAAAAACAAGCTCTAGGCTCTTGCCCAGCTCCTGGAGAGACCTGACTAAGACATGACTAAGTCTTCCCGAAATCATGTGACCCAGTCTTAAAGACTACCTCACCCAGGAGAGTGCCTAAACCTCTGCTCATATCCCACTAACAATTCTCCCAAGCTGACCGGTCTATTCCTTTTTTACCCTATTTACAAAGTTTGCCGAAAGTACACAGATTGGTCTGTTCCTTTTCGCCCTATTTACATAAGAAATGGCCAATCAGCTTCTGCACAGAAACCCCTTTCTTGGCACCCACGTAGAACCTCTCTCCTGGACCGGCTGACTTCTGAGACCTCCCCTTGTGAGTCAGCCTGGCAGTATACCCTGCTAATAAAGTCTGTTATGCCTGAACTTGGCTCTCGTCCTTTTGGCCAATCTCATGATAAGAAATCTTAGGAGAATAGAAGGGATTTGTTCAAGGTTACCCAGTAGCACATAAGTATGGTATGGCTGAGATATAATAAACCAATTGATTCCAGGCTACATTTTCCGTGGCCTATTCATCAAGTTCAGTGTTAAGGGTACTGATGTGGCCCCTGAGCCAGACCTTGGCCTCCTCCAGCAGCTTTAGGATCTCCTGGTCTGCTTGGCCAGAGCAGCCCAGGGACAGCCATGCAGATGACTTCCTGGGTGAGCCTTTCTCCTTTGCCACACGTGGTTCCTCCTTCTCCCCTTACTCTAGAGACTATTTTTCTGTCCCAAATCTTACTCTCTTTGGTGAATGTATAGCTAAACCACTCATACAGCTTATTGCCTGGGAGGCATATAACCTCGAGAGCCATTATCATCTAACCAAAGCCTTAGCTTCATGTATGCTTCTGGTTAAAAGGAAGCAAATGGCAATGATTCTAGCAGGGTCAATATAACCTTTATCAATTATGGACACCTTGGTATGCAGTACTGCAGCTGTTTCTTTGCCCCCCTGGGGTAAGGGGGGAACAGATGGAAGAGAAAGTGATCCTGAGAAGATGGACAGGGAGAAGTTCTATTAAGGAGGAAAAACAATCGAAAAGAAGGCTACAGTAAAAAATTAAGGCTCAAATTTACTGCAGAAAAATACCCTTGACTCCTTAGTTTCTCTATACAACTTACCTGACAAAACCCCCAATGATGCTTAAGTCCACTTCTCTTCCTAAGCCAATGGTTAAAAGCAGTTGGGGAGAACAACTCTGCCAAGCTGATGGGCTTCATTTTAAGTCAATGAATACAAATCTCGAATGGCCACTTATCACTTACACAAGGGCCAGAGGTGTCCTCATTTCTCCCTGCATTTTCTCCCCACCACTCCCTGTTACTCACTCTCGACTCATGGACTTGCTCCAGTTCCTTCTGAGAGTTAGAGGCCACCGAGAAGGGATTCCCTCACATTTTACCACCAGAAAGACAAATATCTATTTCACCTCCTTTCCCCTTGGCCTTCATTCTTGTTACAGAAGAGTTCCTTCTTCTATTGGTAAAAAATTGCCTTAAAATAGATTATATGATCAATATACTCTAAGTAAATAAGACCTGAGAGTGGCTTATCTGTAGCTCTCAGGAAAATCCGTAAGAAAAACAAAGAAATTTTAGGACTTCTTACGTGTTAAGATAATCATTACTTTTACCCTCAAACTATTTCAAAAAGTAGCTAAATATTGTATCACATAGTTTTGCACAAGAGCTAACCCCAGAACAAATAAAAAGTAAACAATATATGGGAGGATTGGCCAAAGGGACCTGCACAGAGACCTCTACCAATATTCTGCGATAATCCATGTGGGAAAAGAATCTAAAAGAGGATGGATATGTGTCTATGGATAAAGGAATCGCTTTGTTTTACAGCAGAAATTATTACAACCTTGCAAATTAACTAGGGTTCAATAAAACTTAAGAAAAATGGAAAACAGAACAAAACAAACCAAACCAAGACAACGGGCTTGCACACAGTTTCCATTCACCTCTGCTGAAGAGCCTGGCGGGTGGGTTCCTTGAGCCGCTCTCGGTCGGTCCTCTCCTCGATGTCCTCAATGCTTTGCAGCAGCTCTTCTTTCTGATCTTGGAATGCTTTTTTCAACACTGCCAGGGCATCTGCCTCACTCTGCTTGGTTCCCAGAAGGTTCTGGATCCTCTCTAATTCGAAGCAGAGGTGATCGACTATAGTTCTGCAGGAAGTCCTTTGCTCGGAACTCCCGCCTTTGAGATGGTATTGGGCTTTGGTAAGGAGGCCGTCAAGACTGATGGCCGTCGATTCTAAGGTTTTCACATCTCGAATAGCATCACTGAGGTCCTTTTCTAATAAGGCGGACTGTTTCTTGTTCATGCTGTTGGTCGCTTCCACCGTTTGCCTCAGCCGGTGGAGAACCCCCGACAGAGAGGCCTGGCTCTGCAGGAATTCAGCCAGCTGGGACAGGGCCAGCTGCCGCCTCTCCACGACCTGGCTGGCCTCCTCGAACAGCTGGAAGCAGTCCTCCGCTTTGCCCTGCAGGAGCGGGAGGTCCTCCGCGCAGCCCCGAGCACTCAGCTTCGCCAGGTGGCCCTGCAGACTCTGCAGTTCTCCCCTTTTGCTCTCTACTTCTGCTGCGTGGTCCTGGGAGAGGAGAGAGTTACTGATTCCCCAGACCCACTCTATTTTACCTACACAAGTAGAGTCTGGATTCGTGACGTCAAGATGTATTCTAAATGCAACAGATAACATCACACTTAAAGGCCAACTATGGCTCATCCTGTAGAAGCAGTCTTAAAATTTCACCTGTTTTACTCTCTCTCTATCTATCTATCTATTTAGACATTTCCCATAAAGTACAACTCTGATTTGGAACTAATTCATTCCACAGAAAACAATTTGTGGATAGAAACAGTTAAAATAAATTATATATATATAATTATATGTGTGTGTGTATATTTATACATATAAATATATATCTTTTTAAATCTTCCAAATTTTCAATTTCTTTTGGCTATACATAGGCCTACAATATAACTAAAATATATATAGAATTAGCTCTATTTTAGAACTAATTAGATTTTACTTTAGAATTATCAATAGATGGAATTAGCTTTATTATATATAAAATACATATTATATACTTAAATTTTATATTATATAATATATTCATATACAAATTATAATATATATATTAGAGCTAATTCTACAGAGTCTACAGAAAGCAGTGTAGGAACAGACACTTGTTCAAAGACAGTGGATAAGACAGATGGCAGACTGCACAAGTTATAGCTGCCTTCTTTCTTTCTTTTTTCTTTTTTTTTTTGTCTTTATGCCATTTTTTGGGCCGCTCCTGTGGCATATGGAGGTTTCCAGGCTAGGGGTTCAATTGGAGATGTAGCCGCCGGCCTACACCAGAGCCACAGCAACGTGGGATCCGAGCCGCGTCTGAGGCCTACACCACAGCTCACGGCACCGATGATCCTTAACCCACTGATCAAGGCCAGGGATTGAACCCGCAACCTCATGGTTCCTAGTCGGATTCATTAACCACTGAGCCATGATGGGAACTCCACTAGCTGCCTTCTTTCTAAATAGATGTAGATTAACGAATGTGGTGAGGCTGTTGTACAGCAAGTTTCAGTAGGTTGCAATAAATCTTATTTAAAACCTAGCAGAAATTTGCCAAGGGACTCAGCCTGGTTCCCAATAAAGACAAATTATCATCTATCTTGATCTTGACCAGAGTGGCCTTAATATCCTCCTTGGGTTAACTACTAAACTTTGGAGGGCTTCTTTGAATATTTACATTGGAAAATGTACAAATCCACTCTCCACCCCTATGAGGTGTAAAGCTTTTTAAAGCCTCTGGCCAGTTCTACAACTCAAGAATATCTTTCCCAAGGAGATGTGTGTGTTGGGGGTGGGAAGCAGAGAGCCATCCTTTTAAAATGTAAATCATCCTTATCTTGTAACAGGATGATATGAGGAAGTACTCTTCCTTTGGGTAAAACCAGTTAGCAAACCCAGCAGAGAGTCAGCATTCAATAAATACTACGTGTTTTACTATTCAATACTGTTTAAGCCTACTACATAGCTTATCTCCAAATATCCCAATGTTTGGTCAGTACCTGAATTTTTAAAAGTTTTATTTTTTGATATCAGGATAGATATTATGCATAAGTTATAAATAAGAAAAATAAATCATGAATTTTAAATAACTTTCAAGCTAAAGAGTAATTCAGAAAACCTTAAAGCATTGGAATTCGGTATTAGTTTTCAGCATGGGAACAAAGCTTAAAAATGCACATTCTTATCACGTTACCTTAGAAATCACTCGCTCCACTTTGAAGGAATACTGTCGTAAGGTGGTTAGCTTATTTTACCTGAAGTAGTTTTATCTGTTTAATTTATCTGTGTAATACATTGCCTGGGCCCATATGCTCAATTATTAAAACATTTGCATATTAATAAGGAGTTAAATTGCTGCCAAGTGTTTTATTTTTTTTAATGTTGCATCCTTATATGATTCAAGAGCTCTCTTTTTATGAATAAATTCCTCTTTAATCTTGCAAGAATGCACCTTACCTTGTGCCGAGTAAGAGCTGCCTGATGGTCCATTACATTTATCTCAGAGGTAGTTTGTATTTCACTGAGGAACAGCTTAATCCAGACGGAAAAGGAAAGCAGCAGCTCATCAAACTGCTGGTGTTCAGCGACCACAGACTGAAGAAAGTTAATCCTGTGTACAGACAGGTGTTAAAGTTAAAATGCCCCACAGCTGGACAGAAAGAATTAATGAAATGTGCTTGGAATAAGCTTAACCAAGGGCAAAGGCGGTGCTGTCACACATGGGCAAACCAGAATTCCATTTCTGTTTCTCAAGCTCCGCTCCTCTCATGATTTTCCCCGTCCCAGTTAAGGCTCCCATCCGCCACCCAGATGCTCCTAAGAGTCCCTCGTCATCCCTCCATTTCTTTATACCACATCTTATCAGCGTCCCCATCGCAGTAAGTTCTGTCTGTGCTCTTCTCTCCATTTCCGGACCTCGGTCTAAATCTCTTCATCTCTTGTCCTGCCTCCCACAGCCGCTAGCAGGCTAGCAGCCTCCTTCCTGCCTCGATGCCTTCCTACAATCCCCTCTGTAAGTAACAGCCAGAAATGATCTTAATGTAATCAGAACATTCTCTGCCAAGCTCAAGCCTGGAGGGCAATTCCCTGCTGCACAAAGGAAGGCAAAACTCCAACACTCTTTACTGTGGCCTAAGAGGAACCTCACAGCATCAGCTTTTCTGACCTCATCTGATAGGGTGCTGCCCCATCTGATAGGGCGCTGCCACTGATCTGTTTCCCACTATCCCAGCTCCTTACTGTCTTAACTTGCTCTTTTCGCTCTCTCTGCCTGTATGCTTTGCCCCCAAGGAACCACGAATCTGCTTCCAACACAACGTTCACATCTCAAACAGATGTCATATCTCCTGAGAGGCTTTGTTTGGGCACCCAGTATGAGCCCTGCCGTGTCACCCAATTTTGTTGTCTTTTGAACACCACCTCAAACAGGCTTAATTCATTTGATTAATGGTATATGTATCCTCTCCCTCCCTCAGTGAGAGACAGGACTTTAGTGGCCTTGCTTACTGCTAGATCCTGGTACCTAAAGGTGCTGGGATTTTTGGTCAGGGATCCATCATTGCTTTTGTAATAAATGAATTCGATTAATTAACCATAGGTGATCTACGGCTAGAGAGCTAATGTGAGGCCAGAATCCAAAGCTGGCATTAAGAATAATCCCTTAATATCTGTAACCCTGGCTCATATTCAAAGTTCAACTTTTGAGGTAGACTTTCCTGTTTTAATCCTTACAAAATCTTCTACACATTGTCTTTACAGGTATGGATGACACCTTGAATGCTCTCATAATATTTGGATCATTTTAAAATCCTTTACGTTCTTTTTGTTCCGATAAAATCCTGCTTACACCTCTCTCAGAGGGTGTCTTGTTATTCCCACGCTGATCTGTAAAATACTTGAGGTAAGGTTTTACTTCTTTTATGGCTTCAGTGCCTGACACAGTGCCCTGTACTCCATAGGTACCCAAAAAACATTTGCTGCTTGAATAAATGAATGAACAGACAATGGAACAAATACAAGCTCTATGGAAGCAAACAGTGGAACCCTGTTTACTCTTGCTAACAACCCCAGCTCACAGAAGAGGGCTCTACTCTTTGTAAAAAGTCAACAAATCTCTGCTGAGTGAATTAGTTAAAAATTGACCTGAAAAGTTAAGTGCCTTATTCAAGATTACATGGGTAATCAATACCAATTTAAGTCAAAAAATATGTTTTCTGGTAGGTTAGAAAGCTACAGCTGTCAATTAGTAATCAGTCAATTAAGATTTAATCCATTTTTGTCTCCTTTTAATATAATAATAATAATAAGTTCCTTGCTCTCTACAAGATCTATATTGGAATGAAATGGAAAAAAAATATATCTATTGTCTGTTGAGAAATATCGTGTGAAGCAAAATTTTATTCACCATTTTTCTCCTGTACATAAGCAGCTTGGGCAATGATAATAGAAAGATGAGTCATCCCAGGCTTTTCAATAGAGTTCAACTAATTTGATCATCTGCCCAAGACTAATTTCTAAGCACTCTGAGTTTTTAAATGACAAAGTAGTTTTCTGCCTTTCTATAATTGTGTGCTGCATAACTGGGTTAAATGAAAGTAAATAAAACTATGCTTACTTACTTTACAGGCTCAGCCTTTTTAAAAATGCGCAATACTAGAAGGTTTTTTTTTTTTTTTTTTTGGAAACCTAACCTTTTGCTAATTATCTGTGGCAAATCTCTCCATCTCTCATCCAGCTGCTCCAAATGGAGTTTCATCACTTTCACATCATCTTTGGAGGCCACCGAGAACAGGGATTCCTTTAATTGTAATAAGTTGCTGTAGATGGAGGCCTGGGATACAACCTCATCCTGCAGGGCCTGAGAAAAACAGAACAGGTTACAGACCTCCTCCCAACATGCCTGACCAGGAAGGACCACGCGACCCAGGTGGTTATTGTGCAAAGACTTTGTGTTCTTGCAAAACGGAGGTGATGGGGACCAGGCTAAAAAGAGTCTCTATCCCTTGATTTAGATGCACTTAACCTCTAATAAAACACGAAAAATGCTTCTGAAACCTGAATTAGTTTCTGAGAGAGTCTGAGCTATACTGTAAGGCAAATTTAGAAGCTGTAGAATTTCTTTCCGAACAAAGAAAATGAGCAGACAAAGAGAATTAAAGAAAAAATTATTGCAGAAGAGAAACAATGCATATCTAGCAATAACAGAGGTGCAATTCCAGGTCCTGGGAATAGAGGGCAGTCTCTCTGTTTAGAGACTATAAGAGGCCAAACCAGGGAACTAAAAGGATCTTCACTTTAATGTTATGCAACGGAATGACTTAATTGTATTTTTATTTTTTAATTAGAATTTTTTTTTTTCCTTTTACAGCTGCACCCACAGCATATGGAAGTTCCCAGGCTAGGGGTAGAGTCAGAGCTGCAGGTACCAGCTTACACCACAGCCACAACACCAGATCCGTGACCTACACCAGGGTTCACGGCAACACTGGATCCTTAACCCACTGAGTGAGGGTTATGAGTGAACCTGTATCCTCATGGACACTATGTCAGCTTCTTCACCCGCTGAGCCACAACAGGAACTCCAAACTTCTTATTTTAAATCAGGCAATGAATCTCTTAGGTGGTAAGAGTGGTGCATAAAAGTTGGGCTTCCTACCTAATAAGAGATAAAATATCAGCACTATGGAGACAGCTGTAGAACAGCTAATAATTGATGCGTATCAAAATGTTTTCTTTCCCTTCCTAGTGAGGCCCCATGTGTGGTCGAAGCAAAACGGCTAAAGGCATCAGGGGAAGGAGTACAAGGCCTGTGGATGACAGGAAGGATCACAAAGCAGGATCAGCAGAATCAGGACATCTGCTGAGTAGGCTGCGGGACACAAGACCAGGGGGCTGGAACCGTACAGGGAACAGCCAGACCCGGGTGAGGAGACACCCCGGCTGACGTGCCGCCTGGATGTGGGCCTACAGCGCCCTCTGTCCTCGAACTTGTACAGCCGGTTCCCATCGAGCATGTGGAGGAACGTAGTTCTCTATGGGCAAATATCTTTTCGTCATTTTTAAGAAAAGGAGTTATGGCTTTCCCTCTCAAAACACCTCACGTTGTATTTATAAGAAAATAAACATGAGATAGTGGACAGAAGATTGCCGTTTGTGACATTAACCAGAGGTTTCTGAGGAGGGAATTTTGCGGAGATTAATGCAGAACATTAGTGGTTTTTTTTTTTTTTTTTTTTTTCCTGAAGTATAGTTATTTACAATGTTGCGTTAGTTTCTGCCGTAGAGCAAAGTGATTCACTTGTACTATATAGTAGGTCCTTGCTTATCTAAGACCAGTAGTGTTTAATAAGTCAGAAAAACAGGCGAAGCAAGGGAGGAAAGATAGAGGAATGGGTTCAGATGCTACAGAGAGATGCTCTAATGCGTTTTTCTGAGAAGGGATTCTAACAAGTAAAAGAACTGAGCTTCCTCTCAAACATTTTATACAAGGTGATGGGAGAAAGCTGGGGTGTAAATCTGCGACACGACAAATCTCTTCTGTGGAGCAACTTTGCCTGTTGAATTTTCTGAAACAGACAGAATCGCTTAAGCAGGTTATTAATCTCCAGAAATCAGTAACATTGTCTGCAGTTTCAATAATAATTAACAGTTTTTTTAAGTTTAAAAAATTGGCTTCTTCAAGGATGTAATAGCTAGTATTCTTTATCTATCTTCTGCATTTGTGTTTCTTCTTTTGTTCAGTCTTGCTTGAAAATAAGCATTACTGTGACTTCTTTCTACATTGTATTCTTTTTCTCTTTTTAAAAATATTTATTTAAAAAAAATTTTTTTGGCCACACCTGTGGCATATGGAAGTTTCCCGGCTGGGGATCGAACCTGAGCCACAACCGTGACAATGCCAAATCTTTAACCACCAGGCTATCAGGGAACTCCATCCTTCTCTCTCTTCTTTTTAAATAGCTTTATTACCAAAAATTCATACAAATACAATAGTAGAAGGAATATAACTTTAACTAGCTCCAAAAATTATTCTTTGATGGTCATCCTTGCTCCATTATGTTTCTACCCATTCCATTCCTCTTCAACTCCCCTGCCAGAAAATTCGTATTCAAATGCCAGATAATATGTTACAGGATTTTCTAATACGTCATGGAAATTTATCACCACAAAGTTTACCATGATTTTGTCTTTCAGGATCACAAAATCCAAAATGAAGTTAAGTTGGATCGAGTGTTTCATTCTTAATTGTGTTTTTTCCAAGGCACCCCTCACAAAGAGCATTTCATTTTCCTCACCCCTTTATTGAACTTGCCTGTATTAACTGAAGTTCGCTCTCCACTTTGACTCGGTCTGCAGAAACGTCTGCTTCTGGGGAACTGGCTATAGCTTCGCATCGTTCTAACCAAGTCAAAAAGGTTGACAGTTCCTTCTCCAACCTATAGAAAGCAGAGACAGGAAATAATTCCACCCAAAATGACCCTACGGGAAAACTGGACCCTTCTGAAGCTGCGGGGGTTCAACAGTAACCATTATAAATAGCACCCTGTTAACTGTCTTTATTGAGAGATAAAGGTCCCCAAATCACTCCTTTCATGTCTGTGTCCCAACTTGCACAGGAGTTTATATCTGTGCCATATGTAAAGAGGCCCTCATATCCTCTCCACCCTGCAGGAAGCTTCATCTTATAATGAAGATCAGCATCTGCCCGGGGCAGACACCTTACTTGATGGATTTACATCTGGGATGATCATTTTCCATCCTTTCAAGAACAGCTGGTCCAGAATTTCCTAGTTAAGAGTGCCTCTTGAAATCCATGCTGTCAAGCGGAGAAGGAAGGCTTCTCACCTCTGCCAGTGGGCCAGCAGCTTCTCCAGCGCCGTCTGCCTCTCCTTCGCCCGGCACAGCAGACCCTCATAGCTCTGCTGCAGGGCCGCTGCCTCCTGGCCCGAGGAGTCCCCGTGAGAGACCTTCCTGGCGCTGGCTGACAAAGCGGCCACCGTGCTGCTCAGTGATTCCAGGGCCTGACAGAGATCCTGAATGAGGGCAAAAAGAGTGCAGTGGAGGCACGGCATCAAGAAAGGAGGCCGGCGTTGTTCACTGAGACCCACCGTCATCAAATGTTTTCCCCAAGTCATAAGAAACAGCAATGGTACGAAAAAGTGTTTCTGCTACTGATTTCCAGCAAGACAGAGAGACAGTGATGAGAAAGTTATTTCACGAAAGCACAAGTCCAAGAAAGAGAATGGACAGACAAGTCCCCAAATGAGAATCTGTTGCTGTTTATCTGAATAATTTCAACTTTCTCTTAAGAATTTAGAGCTTTGTGCAGTGGCAGTATCTAGGATCATAGCCAGTGAGGTTCATCCAAGGCACCATTATTGCTAATTGAAAACTTTCCATTAAAAAAATTAAAAAGTAATAAAAAATTTTTAAAAAGTAAAAAAAAAGAAAAAAGAAAAAAAAGAAAACTTTTCCCTTTAGGATTTGTATAATTTGTGAAAATTGCTATTCATGCGATACCAAGTGTATTTTTAAAACCCTATTCTTAATTTACAAGAGCTACATGCAACATACTATAATCTTATTACAAAATATATAGGAGCGCTCTCATCGTGACTCAGCAGGTTAAGGACTCAGTGTTGTCTCCGTGAGGATGTGGGTTCCATCCCTGGCCTGGCTCAGTGGGTTAAGGATCTAGCCTTGCTACAAACTGCAGTATAGGTCACAGAAACCTCTCAGATCTGATGTTGTGTGGTTGTGGCATAGGCCACAGCTACAGTTCCAATCTGACCCCTAGCCTAGGAACTTGCATATGCAGCAGATGCAGCCAATTAAAAAAGGTGGTGGGGGGGGGGCTAGTAGTGGCTGACATAGCTGCTGTCAGGAATCCACGATGACAACAACAATGAGGGAACCTGAGAATGTGGTGGGCACTGTACTGTGTACATTTCTCATACTAACTCATTTAATCTTCCTCAGGACCCTAAAGATATGTTCTTTCACTGGCCCCATTCTACCGATCAAGACGGAGAAAAATAACATGCTTTAGGAAATCTACATATTAGAAAAAGTATCCTCTTAGGTACTCCATTATTAACTTAGTTGTCTATTAAAATAAATTCCTCAGGAGTTCCCATCGTGGCTCAGTGGTTGATGAATCCAACTAGGAACCATGAGGTTGCAAGTTCGATACCTGGCCTCGCTCAGTGGGTTAAGGATCTGGCGTTGCCGCGAACGGTGGTGTGGATTGCAGACACAGCTCGGATCCCGAGTTGCTGTGGTTGTGGTGTAGGCCGGCGGCTCCAATTAGACCCCCAGCCTGGGAACCTCCATATGCCGAGGGCGTGGCCCTAGAAAAGACAAAAAATAAATAAATAAAAATAAAATAAAATAAGATAATTCCATCAAATCCAGTCTTCCTACTTTTCCTCATCTGGGGGGTATTTATAAAAAATTACCTAAGTCACATACAAATGCGTTCTTATTATAAATATTCAAATGATATAAATTCGGCTTCCCCTTCCATTATACTTTTGTCAATTGTTTGCTGTCACTGCAGCCCTTTTCATGGCATTTACGTATATAATATGCATGGATACACACAGACGAGGGACAATATTCATTATTTTTTGTTTAGTAAACACTTCTTTTTAGTATTTCTTTGTGAATGATTCTCTCGGTCGGCTCCTTCCCCTAAATTCTCCCAGAGGCATCTGTCGCTTTGCAAAACACCTCCACATGCTGACCAGTTCATGGACCAGACCAAAAAAGCTAATCATGGGAAAAAAGACCAATGAGGACATCATCTTTGCACATCCAAGGGTAACAAGTTAAAATCTGAAATCTGCTTTGCAAATACATACGCTTCTTTTTTGGTACCTTTAGTTTTTTTATAATGTTGGCAAGAGGTAACAGAGTTTATTAAAGCTATAATTGGAAAAAGTTGTATGTTCTTTTTTTTTTTTTTTTTTGGCCAGGTTTGTGGCATGCAGAAAGTCCCAGCCCAGGGATCGAACCCGCATTACAGCAGGTCCTTAACCTGCTGAGCCACAAGAGAACTCCCTACATGTTCTAATTAAGAGAGGGAAATATATATATATATATATATTAGAACTGCACCTGTGGCTTATGGAAATTCCTAGGCTAGCGGCTGAATTGGAGTTACAGCTGATGCCAACATCACAGCCATGGCAACACCAGTTCCTTAATCCACTGATCGAGGCCAGGGATTGAAACTGCATGCTCATAGAGACTATGCTGGGTTCTTAATGCACTGAGCCATAGTGGGAACGCTGAGAAATATATTTCAAATGAATGCACCTTTAATATAGACTTTTAATACAAATTTATTTGTGCAGTAATGTTTCTTGTGCTATATAAAGCAGATATGCTTGCTCTATATTACTCCTCAAGTAATACAAAATTGTTTAAAATTCTAACTCTCATAAAAAAGATTTACTGTTTTCTTTTCAAGTAAGAATTATTAAATTTCTAAGTAGGTAAATAAAGAGAAATGTTGAAACACACTCTTACCATATGTTCCTGGAGAACTTTGTATGTTTCTGTAGCTGAAGAACATATTTTAATTGGCTCGGCAAGTTTATCTTCAAATTCAGACACAGACTGCTGGATCTAAAACATTGGTAAAATATTTTTAAAAATGGTGAGAAAAACATACATCAAGGCAGAAAAAGAAAAACCGAGGAAACAGCATGCCTATCTTTTTTGGGTAGCTTTCAATAGGATGGTAAATATATTTAAAAAAAAAAATCCAAAATCAATTATGTCCCACTAAGAGGAATGCAATTAAGCCTTAATGCCTATCTGAATACAATGTATGACATTTTTATATTCCTTAAAAAAGGTACCATAGAAAGAATTATAACCTCAGTCATCATTGACAACTTGGTCAATGGCAAATTGTATCTTTTCCTTATTCATGTTGCTATGAACGCAATGTGAATTTGACTAATGTAGCATACAAGGGCCAATTATTACCTTTTTAAGATTCTCTTCAAACTTTTGCTGCTGAGATAAATGTCCCAGGATTGTTCCTTGCAGACACTGTGCATGTTCCCGGAGTTCTTCCCAGTATCTTCTTATTTGTGTTAACTTGGCTTTTATTCGAGCAGATTCTCCAGTGGTAATAAACTGAGCAAAAGACTGAGCTTCTTCTTCTAGTCCTGTAATGCTGCTGATCTTACACTCTATTTCCTGAATTGTGACCTAATATTTAAAACAAGAAAAATGACAATGTAGGCTGAGCAAGTTTGCCTTCCTGAAAAGATATAATCACCTGCAGAGAGAGAAAATCAGCAGAATTTTCTTTAACTGACATTTCGACGTACTTGAGCCATTAGAGCAGCTACAAACACACACCATGTGTTTCCTGACCTTGTTTAGGGAGGAGAGATGTGTAATTTCTGAAAAACACAAACTGATAGTGGTCATGCCTGCTGAATGGAGACTAAGGAGAAACAGCCACCCCCACTTGCAATACACAAAGACATGTCCCTGGAACGCTCTCTGAAGGTGCAGAGAATTCTCCGCTTACTCTATGAGGCAAGAGTTTGGGCCACCTAGCCTGCAAAGAAGTGTGTTTCCAAACTCTTAGGAAGGCTAATATTGACATTCATTTAATTCTCCTCAAACGCAGTTGATTATTTCGCATTTTGTCAAACTCAAAACTTTTTCTGCTTCTGCTAACTGCTTAAATCTATAGTCTTTTCAAATGTATCACCTATTCTTTATGCCAACGATTTCCAAGTTTGGAATACATTAAGGTCACTTGGCCCCATTCTCAGGGACTCAGACTCACTGGGTCTAAGGTGGGGCCAGCTCTGCAGCTCTAACAACTTTGTGCTGCTGACCCAGGGCTCCAGTCTGGGAACCACTTTATGCACTGGCTGTGGGATCCACGGTAAGGAGCCTACAGACTCCGGTTTCCATTTGTGGCAGGAGCACATTCTTTCTATTAGCCCACACACAAAAATACTGAAAGCCACTAAGTAAGTGTTTGTGTGTGTGTGTGTGTGTTGGGGGCAGGGATCTCTTATAAACCTGGAGGTTTATTTATATATATAAGAGAAGAAAAATTATTTCTCTGAGAAAATGAGCCAAATCATTCAGTCGAAAAAAAAAAAAAAAGCAAAAAATTCAGACGAGTCTGTTTCAAATGACTTAAATAGAAAATACTGGTACCCTAGAAAAAAATAAATAAATATGTGACTTCTGTCTAGATAAGACAATCAGAAATAACTGACATCAGATTAATGCCAGGTACATCATTTATTTTTTACTTTTCATATTCATGGCTAGTGGTATATCTGATAGATATTTGTTGTTGTAGCATTAATACAATCTTTCTGTTTTGCTCTTTTTTTTAGATGATTTTTTTTTGGAATATTTACTCATACATTCAGCAAATATCTGTTGAGTTTTCTATGTGCCAGGAGTTACTCTAGGTGCTTCCAACACCTCAGTGAAACAATCTTAGTTACAGTCAAAGTGTTTAGTTCTTAGAATAATACATGCCATCAACACATTCATAGATGCAAACATTATAATCATATATTATTGGATTGTGGCAAAAACAAAAAAAATCTCTAATCCAAGAAGAGAAAATGAAAGATGAATCCATTATGTTCTTATCATTTGTGAGTTATCAATTAAGAATAAGAAATCAGTCAATTTGGAATGGCATGTAATGAAGAACAAAAGTGTGCTTATTGAGAAATATCTTCTCAACAACATACAAAGGCTTCATTACTTTTAAGCTTAAAATTGTTTTAAAGTGAAAATACTATGATGTGCTAACATATCTTGAATATTTTCTATAACATAGTCTTCTGATTGGAAATAGAACATGACCCACGAGCCCTAATCCCACAGTTCAGTGTATTCCACTCTCTTTTTGCTTATTTCTAGCAAATAAATTTTTCCTGCTATTTATATCATTTTTAGACAGTTTTCAAAGTTCCATATTGGAATAGTAAATATATTTCTAGTCTGATGGCCTGGAAATCCATGAATGAATGTTTATGTACTTAAAGACAAATTATATAATGATTTTTTTTCCTCAAGCATAACAATTTGATGACATTTGATCATTGGCATATTTCAGAAGTTCTAGAATTAAGGTTTAAAAAATAGAAAAATGAATTAGAAAAAGGATAAACAAGTTAAAGAGTATATGTCAACTACTTCTGAAACCAATTTTGAGACAAAACTATTTAAATAGGCTATTCTTTGATTTCTTAGAATTTAGTGAAAATGATTGATTTTTCTTAGAATTTAGTGAAAATGATTAAATGACAACTTTTAAAAACACTTTTAAAGATTCAACACATTCCATGGACATTCTTTAAAGGCTGGGCATCTGTTTTTCCTAATATATCACATAAGGCATAAGCTAGACAGCACATACCAGACCCCATGTATGCTTGAAGATGTGTGGTAAGCAATCTGCACAGCATGGGATCGCAGCTAAACAATATTGCATCCTCCCACCGTGCACATGGTAATGACTTGTTCTGAGTCATACTGTGAAATGTTCCCTCACCTTCGTATTTTACTATATTTAATCGAATGAAATGGCAGAGGGTTTTCCCATTCCAAAAAAATGAGCTGAGATAGAAAGAGAAGTGGCTGCATGTTGAAAATGTGTGTATAAAAGAAAGAGAAATGAACACGCCGAATTCATTTCTTTCAGCCCATTTTTTTAACAGTTATTTGAAGGAAGTGGATGGTGATAGTTTACACGCATGGTTATTTTAGAACTGGGGGATAACGCATCAAAGCATCGAAGTCCTTGCCCCCCAGGTCATCATAAATGCCTGCGTGAGAGCCATGGGGTCTGATTGAAAGAAAGCAAGCCATTTCTCAAACCCCTCCTTGTGGCTGGTAGGGGTAAATGCCACCAACCCTTGAGCTGCATATTTAGGCCAGTTCTTATAAAGCACAATTGTAGATGATGAATATACTTCATGGCATATAAATGAATCAACAAGGCACTCTGAGAGGATTAACTCAAAATCAAGAAAAGAATAATGTAACCATAAAACCATTTTAATGATATTGCACACAGTAATGGCTTTGAATGCATACGTCAGATGATATTAATATACAATTCCATCGATAAAAGTGTGGCCTAGTATCAATCAAGACCTCTTAGCTCAGCATCTTGTGTGAATTTAATTTTCATACAGTCTATAGCCACGAAAAGTTTGTCCCGGGGCCGAGCGGCATTTGATGAAACATAAGCAAGGTGCTCTTAAAAGCTAGACACGGATTATAAATGTAACTTGTGAGCAGGTCACCTTAATTTGGTTGCTTTGTGTGTCCATGGCAGACGATGAAGTTTCCAAGGCATTGAGTTCCTTTTCTTTCTCGGTTATCCAGACGGACAGGCTCTCAAAGTTATTGCCAAAATGATCCCACTTGTTTTTCACCATTTCCATGGTTTTAATACTAAAATTAACCAAATTAAGTAAATAAAACGTGCGTCTTAAAAGAGAGCAATAATACATTTTCCTTTACATCACTAGCTTAAATGATAGTGAAGACACCTGTGACCCTGTTGAGGTTGAAACTATTAGAATGGGGGGGGAATGCACATTTGATCTGAGTTAATCAGCCCTCGGGTCCTCCTGTCTCCTCTGAGAATGAGCATTTAACGAGGTAGCAGCGAGCTATGTTATGGGTGGAACTGTGCCTTGAACGAAATATTGCTGGGTCCAAAGGGTTTGAATCCAGGTCTAGTTAAACTCTGCATGTGACCAATAGTTGCCAGGAGTTATTCCAGTAAACTGCCCGCATAGATATCAGGGCACACAGTTTGTTGTCGTTGCTGTTAACATGGTCCTTTTGCTCTAAGAGGAGATACTGTAGTGATGCTTTCTACTCAAAGATCTTTATAAAATACATCTTGATGACTCAAGATAGAGCTTGTAATCTGAATTCCACACTGCCATGCAGGAGCTGTTTCTATCATTAGTGCAAAGCCTGCAATCCATCATCTCTAACGCTTTCCGCTATTCTTAGATGTGTGTCTGCTCTTGATTCCAAAAGACGTGAAACATTTTTGGACGTGAGCACCCTAACTGCTTTCAGACAACTTGGGCTTTATTTGCAATAAACCTAGTGAATGATATTTCGACTATAGATTCCCACTTCGTATTAGTTATGCATACATAACCATGTGATAATTATGCATACATAACTGGGTGATTATGGCTTTCAGTTTAGAAAAAGACTAGGAGACTCACACAGTACACCAGGGAACTGTTAAGTCTTTGGGTTAAAAAAAAAAAAAAGGAAAGAAAGAATTACCCTGTTTACCAAAAGGCACTTGAAGACATCAAGGAAAATACAATGGCATCATTAATTGTCAAATTAAAGAATATTGCAGTCTCAAATGCAGACCCTGGATATACCTATGCTCTCATCATTATAGGTAATACAAGATACATTATATTGCAGTTATTTAATGAAGTAAAAATTCAAATGGATATTCCTAATAGAAGTAACTTCCTTCCTCCCTTCCTTTCTTTTTATTTTATTTTTTGTTTCGGCCACACCTGCAGCATGCAGAAAGGCTCAGGCCAGAGGTACAACCTGCGCCGCAGCTGTAACTAGAGCCACAGCAGTGACAATGCTGGATCCTTAACCTACTGAGCCACCAAGGAACTCTGGAAGTAGCTTCTTTTTTCACATGCGCTAAGTTTTACTATTTCTACCTTGACTGATGATATGTCAAGTTTTAAGTCATAATTTGCTTTAAATAAATTTTTTAACAAATTTTAAAGTCTAGACAAACACACAATCTTAATTTTAAGGTGTTAACAGTATTAAAAACAAATTTTGCATTTTAAAAGCCATCTTGGAAATTAGGTCCTATATCTAAAGAACAAAATGTGTTGGTGATTTGCCACCAAATAAACTTTAAAATAGAAAATGTTCAGCCATAAGATTCTGAAGAACTTCGGCCATATGTTTCTCTCCTCCAAATTTTTGTGCGAGTCTATTTTGTATATAACAGGATACCAGAGGCCAAACTATTCTTTCTATTTAGATAAACAGACACTAAATATTAAAAAGAAAATAGATTGTTGAAGTTTTTGAAAATAATCTATACTAATCAGTGACAATTTAAATACTGAGGCACTGTAAGCAAGCTCTTGAATTCTAAACAGCTTCTTGAAGTTGAAGACACTTGGCCTATGCTATATGTGCTTAGGCCTAGAATCTATACAACCAACATATTTGCCCTTTCCTTTAAATGGTGACAGCAGAAAAATACAGTAAAAATTTATTTTAGCAGTTCCTGTCGTGGCTTAGGGGAGATGGACCTGAACCTGACTAGTATCCATGAGGATGCGAGTTCCATCCATGACCTCGCTCAGTGGGTTAAGGATCTGGCGTTGCCATGAGCTGTGGTGTAGGCCGCAGATGCAGCTCAGATCCTGCCTTGCTGTGGCTGTGGTGTAGCCTGGCGGCTGTAGCTCCTATTCAACCCCTAGTCCAGGAACCTCCATATGTGGCGGGTGCAGCCCTAAAGACAAAAAAAAAAAAAAAAAAAAAAAAAAGTTTATTTTAAATATTGGTTCTGGAGTTCCCATTGGGCCACAATGGGTTAAGAACCCAACATAGTCTCTGTGAGGATGTGGGTTCAATCCCTTGCCTTGCTCATTGGGTTAATAATCTGGCATTGCTGCAAGCTGCGACATGGGTCGCAAATGTGGCTCGGATCCAGTGTTGCTGTGGCTATGGCATAGCCTCAGCTGCAGCTCTGATTCAACCCCTAGCCTGGGAACTTCCATATGCCATATGTGTAGCTGTAAAAAGAAAAAAATATATGGTTTCTTTTTTAAGATCCCTCTCTAATGTACAAAGGCCACTTGAATTGTATAGATATGGCTTTCTCATGAACAGACTGCATTTACAATGCAAACACCAAAAATCCCTTATGTTTTTCTGCTTCGTTATACATACAGGATTCTCTATTGGTGATACTTCCTTTTGAACTGTAAGTTGCTTCCTCAAAACATGCTGACATACACAGACACGTTGAGAGTTTGAAAGAATGTTTTGAATACAATGTACAGGAAAGCGTGTATGAAACTTTATCTCAGAGAAGAAAGTTTAGGACTTGTCAAGCACGTACTCTTCTTCAAGGGTGTCTTCTAATTTTTTGACTTGCTCTTTGATTGACGTGGCCTGCTGCTGAAGCAGCTGCTTATTCTTGGGCCCAAGTGGGATCTCTGAAGCTTCCTTCACAAGATTCTCAGCCTGGACTGCGATGCCTTTGGTTCGCTTAGAAAACTCCTAAAAAAGATATTATAATTATTAGGACTGCGTCATCTATTAAACTCTGCCCTCAAACAAACGGCATATGCAGCAGTCTCCCCCAGAATAGACAGATAGGTGTACAGATCGATTCAAACATGTATGAATGTTGTCATACAATATTCTTAGCAGTTAAATAGACTTATTTTCACTATGGCCAAAACAGACATTTTGTTAAATTGTTTTCATGTTATATGAATGAAACCACAACCAGACCTTCACAGGTGGAGAACTACTTTTACAGTTATCCAACAATTCTCAAAAAAATGTTTACTCCAGGGAGTGTCTATTGTGGTTCAGCGAGTTAAGGACCCAACATTGTCTCTGTGGGGACATGGGTTCCATCCCTGGCCTCATTCAGTGGGTTAAGGATCCAGTGTTTCCGAAAGTTGTGCGTAGGTCATAGATGCAGCTCAGACATGGTGTTGCTGTGGCTGTGGTGTTGGCCTGCAGCTGTAGCTCCAATTCAATCCCTAACCTGGGGAATTTCTGTATGCTGCAGTGAGGCCAAAAAATAAAATAAAATAAAATGTTTACTCTATTGTCTCCTGGTTTAGGTTGACTGTTTAGAATTCTGAGCTTCATTATAATAATTAACTTGTCCACACATATGTTAGTTGATCACAGGCCAGTTAGTCAATAGTGACTTTTTTTTTTCAGTCATAAAAAAAACATTTCTAGACCACTGAATATAAATACTTGTTTATTTAATTGAAGGATATCTTAATCAATACAAAGTACCACTGATCTTTTATTTTATTTATTTATTTATTTATTTATTTGTCTCTTTGCCTTTTCTAGGGCTGCTCCTGCAGCATATGGAGGTTCGTTCCCAGACTAGGGGTCGAATTGGAGCTGTAGCCACTAGCCTATGCCAGAGCGGCAGCAACACGGGATCCGAGCCGCATCTGCAACCTACACCACAGCTCATGGCAACGCCAGATCCTTAGCCCACTGAGCAGGGCCAGGGACTGAACCTGCAACCTCATGTTCCTAGTCAGAGTCATTAACCACTGAGCCACGATGGGAACTCCATCACTGATCTTTTAAAGAAACATTTTTCCAACTGGTTCTCTGAAAAGAGCTCTAAACTGATCTTAATGCTATTAAGTTTTATTGACTCTGTATCCATGTACTACATGAGGGGAAAGAAGATAAGTTTTGAACCAGTCAAACCTGGACTAGGACTTTGGATTTGCTAATTACTAGTTGTTTGACTTTGGTAAATTACTTTTCATGTTCTTTCATATAAAACACGGATAGTAATGATGTCCTTATCAGGTTACCATTAGCATTTCATTAGCAATTTCATTTTTAAGTTCCTGGCACTCTGGCAGGTGCTTATTTTTATTTATTTATTTATTTATTTTAATGGCCCTTCCATAAAATTGAAGACCAAATGGTTTCTAAAGTGCACACACTGACTCTCAGTAACAGTGAACTACGCTAATTCGAAAATGAATTTAACATATTTGAGGCACTGGTAAATGTCAGGTCTCTCAACCCTATCAGGCTAATGTATTGAATACTGAATTAGAAAAGGTAGAGCCTGAGACAATCCTGAGTGGAATGAAAGGTAACTTAGCCTCCCACTTCTTCTGGATTATGTTGGAGGAGGTTTAAAAGTTGATCATAAACTCCTTTCTCCTAAACGAGTAATGCAAATAATTTTTAAAAGTCAGGCTTATAAAGCATCAACTCTCATTGTATGTGAACTTCCAGTCATTGCAGATTCAATTGTGAAGACTGTGAATCACAGCAGAATCTCTCAGAACCCCGCGAATAAAATCAGAAGGATAAAATAGTGGTATTTGCCCCCCCTAGTGTTTGCCAGAACCCAGGGAAAAAACACGGTGAACGTAGGGTTATGTTTGAAAATGCTTATGTACATTCAACCTAAGAGCGTTTTGTGGGGGCTACGCTATGGGGAAGCACAATGCAGAGGACTCCAAAGAAGAGGATGATGTTGATGAAAACTAAATTAAACAAAAACAGAATCATGTAAGTCTTTATCTCTAAGAAGAAGACATAGGAGCGGCAGCAGGATGCAGCAGGAAAGAATGGACTCTGGCATCGGTTAGGTCTGGAATTGAAATCAGGCTCTGTCCTTCACTAGCTGTGTGGCCTTGAGCTGCATAACTCTGTGAGCTTCCATTTCCTCATCAGTAAAGCCTTGTTGTGGAAATTAAAGATGCTACTGCTATGAACAGCCTGCCAGGGCAGAAATGCTCAAGGTCCTCAGCACAACCACTCGAGGGTTTATCTCAAAAGGCATGAAGGTTACATTCACCACGTCAAACAATGGCAAATAAGCAAAGGAGGAGAGAAAAAACTGTTCTAGGTGACAGATGCCTGTGACACCACAGGGTGTCAGAAACCCTGGATGGAACCCAGATGAGACACCCATGTGATAATTCACCAAAAAAAAGTGTTTGTGTTTAGTAAAGATACCTGATATACTTTTAATATGTAAAATAAGGAAAATTAAGAATAATTTTCTATTTCAATGGCTGATGAAACTCAGAACTGAAAGAATCTGTGACCTTACAAAACTTCACATTGCTCAATAATAATAGGAAAAATAATGACTAATTAGAAGCACAATAATGACAGAAAGGCAGCAGAAACCTTTTACTTGTGAGAAAACAAAAGCATAGGGGTTTACTTGTTAAAGGTTACGAAAGGATGGCTATAAGCCTGTTCTTTCTTACACAAAGACCAACACATTTCTACGCTAATTCAGTCTTTCTATTAACCCAAAACACATGCAGTAGGAACCAAAGAGGGCTGTCCAACTCCTCTAAATGCTTTGCACAAATTTATTAGTCTGCTCTGGGTATCCACAGTGTTGGCGCTTATAGCGTTGAGCTCACCAAACACACCTACTAGCTATTACCTCTTGGATGTCCATGGGAGCCTCAGCTCAATATGTTCAAAACTGAGTTGGTGATCTTCCTCTGTCTCCCTCCCACTGTCTCTGTTGGGCTCAGAGTACTGGGTAGCATCTTCTTTTCCTTTGCCCTGTCTCTTTCACCTCTATCCCCATACAGCCATCGCCATCCCCATTACCCTAATTCATGCTCCTATCCAGGTACCCATACAATAACTTTCAAATTAGAACCCAAGACTCTAGACTTTTACCCTTTCAGTGCTCTACACCTGCTTAAAAACTCATCCTAAGATACAGCTCTGATCATGTGACTCTCTTTCTTAAAAACATTTAAGTGTTTCATGTTGCCTCGAGAGCAGCTTTAGGTCTTCAAGAGCTTTGTGATGTGGCTCAACTTTCCTCTAGAACTTTACTTCCCTCTTTTTATTTTACAAGACAGAATCCCCATTTCTCACACTTTTATACTTTGTGCCACTTCTCATTACAGGAATTCTGGTTTTCTGCCTCAAACTCTGCTTTTCTATGTTTTATCTGTCCTTCGGGTTTCAATTATAAATATCATTGTCTTCAGGAAGAGGTTTTAGAAATTTATCCATCTGTTAGGAAACCAACCATCTCCCATTTTAAATGAAAACTTTTTCTTAGGTCTTGATGTTTAAATCTTATTTATGTTTTTATTCCCCAGAGCAATCTGACCAGTGAGTTGAAGAGTGAGTCATAAATAAACAATAAAAATTGATTAAATGAATAATTATAATAATTAATGTAATAACAGAGTAGAAACAATTTTTCTTCGGAATAAGGAACTGTGGTCTTGCAAATATACCTTTGTCTGTTCCAATTCTGAAGATAAGCTTTCCAAACTGCTAAAACTCAAGAAGCGCTCGTGGCTGGAACCTGTTTGAAAAAGGTATCTGACCACTGTCTCTTTGTTTGTTTCAAATCTCTCCCATTTTCTTAATGTGACCTAAATTTGAAAAGATAAACAATATATCATGTTACAAATTATCAGAATGTATCACAAAATATTGTCACATTTCCCTTCATCTGTGAGGCTATCAACTCACAATTAACTCTCAGTTCAAACATCAAACAATTACACTGAATGAGTCTAATGTCTTCTATAAAAATTCCCCTTTGGAGCCTCAATTCATCTACAAAAAGGTGACTGGGAGTTCCTACTGTGGCTCAGTGGAAACAAACCCAGCTAGTACCCAAAAGGATGCAGGTTCAATCCCTGGCCCAGGATCAGGCATTGCTCTGAGGTCTCAGATGTGGCTCAGATCTGGCGTTGCTGTAGTTATAGCCTAGGCTGTCAGCTGCATCTCCAACTCAACCCCTAGCCTGGGAACTTCCATGTGCCACACGTGCGGCCCTAAAAAGAAAAGAAAAAAAAAAAAAATGTGTGCCTTAAGACTGAGTTTTTTATCTGCTATAAAGTCATATGAATCTAAGGATGTGATTTAACTAGATAAGGGGTAAAGGAAAGAAACCTTCCCAATGTCTCTCAAAAAAAAAAAAAAAAAAAAAAAAAGAAAGAAAGGAAGGATGAGAAGGAGAGATGGGAGGGAGAAGGAAGTGGGGGCGGCCAGCAGTGAGCAGTTGGAAAAAAAATCCAAGAACTTTTAAAAGTTAATGTGTCAGCGGCACAATAAATCATAAAGGTGTGACTGCCAGACTGTTCAGAAAAGTGAAATTATCCAGTGTAAATTTCTGGATTCAGACAAGTATGGGTTAAAATCCTGGCTTTATTATTGATCACAACCCTGTGATTTCAGGGAAAATCCTCAAACTCTTTGTTTCTTATCATCCACACGTGGAAAATGTTCTCGTTATAGTACCCGCCTCTGAAGGCTGATGCCGTGATTAGAGAGAAGTCATATAAGCATCGAACAGAAGGCAGGCACCTCAGAGGCGGGAAGAAGGAACTTGGCTCCGGCTCCTGGGGGAGGTAACCTGTGACCCGGAAGTTAACACGGCCCTTGCAGCGACTTCCGGTCTCCTACCTGGATGCGGCGCTCCTGCTTCTCCCGGCTGTGCTCCACGCTGTCCAGGGTGCTCTCCAGCTTCCGCAGCTCCTCTTGGACTCGGCCGGGCAGCCCACCTTCTCCCTCCCTAGCCTGCGCAATCTGCTGCTGAACATCCTTCTTCTTTGCAGAGATCCTCTTTGTCTTTTGCTGGAAGCGTTTGTTCGACAGATGGAGAGAAATGTTAACTCTCTGAGCAGCCAAGCAGGGACATAAACACCCACACTTAACAGAGGTACGGAAAGGTACAGTCTCCCGCAGCGGGACCCGCCCTGCATTTAACCTGAAGATGAATAGTTAAGATGGTAATGAAGGCTCTGTAGTAATCCAAGATGGGCATTATTTATAAATATTTTGTTTTAAATGGGAAACAACATAATTATTTTGGCCTGAGTGTTTTAATTGTCTGCAAATTTAGAGAACATTTAATACTTTGTGCAATACTCCAGATGGAATCTGGCAAAACTATTCATTTGACATAATTCTCCTTAAAGAACTATATTCTGCCTAAAAACACAAAGTCCCAACTTCAATTTTTTAAATCATTCATGCAGTAAAAATGCTAATATCAAGAGATTTAATTCCAGAATATACTCAGAATGATTAATATACTGAAATATTGGGGAAAGTTGTGTTTTAAATTACCTTTTTATTGAAGTATAATGTATGAATAGAATGCTACACAGATCTCAAAATATAGTTTATAAAGTTTTGCAAATTAAACACATCCATTATAACCAAGCATCTGGTCCAAGACATGTGAAGAGTTAAAATATTAGTGTAAATATCTTTAATGTTATATTTCTTTGACTCAAAGTAAATTGAAAGCCAAACAATACTTTTATAATGATTGAGAACAATATAACACTAAGCATTATTTTTTGTACTCACAGCCTTTTTACAATTATTAAGTAAAAGCCTAAAGGCTGTTTTTTAATTTTTTTTTTGTTTTATTTTATTTTATTTTTGTCTTTTTGAGGGCTGCACCCAGGGCAAATGGAGGTTCCCAGGCTAGGGGTTGAATTGGAACTACTGCCGCCAGCTATGCCACAGCCACAGCAACGCCGGATCTGAGCTGTGTCTGTTACCTACACCACAGCTCACGGCAACACTGGACCCTTAACCCACTGAGGGAGACCAGGGATCGAACCTACAACCTCATGGTTCCCAGTCGGATTCATTTCCACTGCGCCACTACAGGAACTCCTTTTTTTTTTTTTAACATAAGCTTTGAATACAACTTCCATTTTTATGTATTATTACATATAAAATTAGCTAACACTTTTCTAAACATTAAGTCAGCTAAAATTTTGTCATTAGAACATTTAATTTGAATCATACTTCCACTTATATTGAGTTTGACAGCTAAAATTGATTAAAATTGTTCATTATCAATACATGTACCAGAACTTCTTTAGTTCTAATTCTAATCCTTTGTAGGAATATACTCTTCAGAAAGGTCTGGTACTTCATGTAAATTATAATTTCTGAAAACCAAAGTTTGGGAATTCAGAGTTATACACTGAAAAGCAAGGATTGTAACATAGTAACAGAAGAGTTACCTCAAACATGTAGCAACTTGTTAGGCTTTCCTTCTCTCTTAGGAAAAGGACAAGTTAGCAAGTTTTATGAAGGTTTTCATAGCTAAATCAACTTTCCTTCTACAGTATCCCTTGGACTTTTTGGCATCATCAAATCACTCTGGCTGCAAATTTATCCTTCAGGATATTCTGAAATATTTAATATTTAATAGGGAGAACAGAAGTGCCAAGTTCTTTGAATTATTCACCTGGGTTCCCTCCCAAGCTCCCTGTCTTCCTCCTCCATTCAGTGGATATCCTTACTGTTCCCCTCTCTGCGTCTGTGAGTTAACTCAGCAACTTTGACCAAAGGCACTGGAGTAAAGAGGCATTCTACCTGGTGATGAAGAAGTAACTGCTGTGCTTCAAACAGATTTTCAGTGTCCAGAATCTTCTCAGCTTGTTCCTGAACTTCCTTAGAGCCAGTGATTAACTCCTCAAGGGAACTTTTGACTATTTCTTTGTACTGGACACAGTCTCCAAAGGTGCTTAACATCTTTTCAACCTAGATTTTCAAGAAAAATCAATCAATCCAACTGTTAGATGACAGGGACATCTGTGAAGAATGTCAGCTCTTCAGAATCAGGGGACTTTAACGTCATCCAAGTAACCATTTTTCCATGTAGGTTTATCAACAGTTTCAAGAAATCCTGGTGACTACCTACTGTACTTTACATGCTTACATTATTTCTTCCCTCGTACCAACTCATTAGATTTGTAGCACAACCTGGTGAATAAAAATACTCTTGGTAAGAGTGGAAGTAACCCTATGAGAAGTGTTTCACTAGCACAATCTATAAAGGACTATAACCATTGAAATGCAGATCAAGAAATTTAAAATGAGTAGATCTTGCCTAAAAGAGATTCTACTGGCCTGTTGGACTCAACATGAATTTTATTTCATTGTGTTTTATCACTAGCTATCAGTTATTGAGCATTTACTTAGTTCCAGGCAATGTGCTACGTGCTTTGCGTGCATTATGGCACTCAATCTTTGATGCCACCTTTTGGGGTAAGTATTTGTAGCCCCGTTTGACAGGTATAGAAATCAAGGCCCAGGGATGTTAAATGACAAGTTCATGATTATGGAGGAAAGGAGATACGATGCTTAAACTCTCACGTTGGGATGGTTTGCCTCTCAAGACTGTGTCCTTAACCTCCATGATTTACTTAAAACTGACTATGATATAATACTTTTAGTAAGAGTACAAAGTATGGCTCTATAAGGTTTAAATAGAGATCACTACCCTGAACCAACATACCCAATGATGGCACAGACCATAAAGACAACGTTCTGGTCATCTTCCCCACCAGCCTTCATATCCATAAGTGTCTGATCTATTCCGTTTCAACCACACCCTCTTTATAAAATTACTTGTTAAACGACAACCCAAAGAAAAGGAACCTTCCAGATTCCTCACCCAGAACTGTCCATTTAGAATGTGGGTAAATGGTTTACCTCTGACAACAAAGTCCCGAGAGCCTTGAAGGAACTGGATAATTTTGCCAGCTCATCTCCTTGCTTTTGGGCTTCATTCTCAGAAGAAACTTCAGTCAAAATTTTAAGCCTGGATTTCAGCCAGCTGAGAGTCTCGCCTTTTTTGGTAACACCGTTTCTGATCTCCTGGAATGAAAGAACACCTTTGATGAGCAAAATACAAGAAAAGACTCGACTTAAGAAGATTTGTAAGGTGGAGCTAGGAGAACCAGACATTCATTCACCAAGAGTGCCTGCTTGTTTCACTTTTTGTTCACGTTTTTAACAAAAGGCTGCATGTGCTAGAAAGAAGTATTTCCCCAATGCCAAAGCTGACTGTGAAATCAGTACTCTCTCTAAAAAAAAAAAAAATGACTTTCATAATTAGATGACTAGATATTTTCAGTTATTTTCTTGAGCACAGCAGAGATGCTTCTAAAAGTATAACAGAAGAATACATGTGAGACATTAAAATTAGGAATTGTAACGTATATTTGTTTATTTTCTGTGAGCTGGAAGGAATGTGGTTATTATTATTATTATTATTATTATTATTATTATTGCCGCACTTGTGGTATATGGAAGTTCTTAGGGCAGGGATCGAATCCGAGCCGTAGCTGCAACCTACGCCACAGCTGCGACAATCCAGATCCTTAACCCACTGGGCCACAGCAGGAAGTCTGGAACACGATCTTTCTTGAAAAAAAGAATGAGAGTTCTTCTTTTCAGTTAGCGGGTTTCTTTCATTGAAGAATTCACTTGTTGAATATCATTCTGAATGCCTTAAAGGTTTATTTTAGATTAACTGACTCAATTTTATACCTCATTATGCTTAGTTGTTAGAAGTCGATACCCCAGACAGTAAGGTGCACAAACAGGAGGTGAGCTCTAATCCAGGAAGCGAGGGCTGACTGGCCCAGAAAAATGCCAGAAAGACACCAAGCCTCAGTCTTTGGAGGGCTGGGGACCAGGGGCATGGTGACTGGGGCAGCTTCTCCTTCCTACTCCTGCTTGGGGAGCTGAGGGCTGTGGTCTCCAACCACTTGTGTTGCTACACGAGGGTCTTAAAAGGCAAATGCATCTAGAGGGAAATGGTTTTAGAAGCAAGCGATTTCTTCACTCTAAGAAGTGAATTTTTTTGTACTATACCAGCAACCATGGAATATACAAATGTCCTTCTACTGGTGTAGCATGTATTGTCAGGTACCTTTAACATTTAAGGGGATCATAAATTTAATAGGAAAAAGTGGAAATCAGAGAATCGGGATAGAAAGGAACCAGCAACTCTGCGACGTGCAAGCATGCAAAATGTTGAAAGCATTCAAAACATTGAAAGATAAAGAATATTCCTAAGAGTGTGTCTACAAAAACAAGAGCCAAGCCAAAGGGGGAAGGTTGCTGTGTGCCATTTACAGAATGAAAACTGGGTCCAGGCCCGAGGTTCTGTCATCATCCTGGCTGGGTTTATCCGGCTATACCCACGCTTAAAGAGGCTGATCCAATCCAGGCTGAAAGTGACATAGAAATAATGCTTAGAGACTGCCCAATTCTCTCATTTTCTGTAATCTGGCTTTTGAGTGGCTGAAAATGTAAAAAAACCTACAGTGTTCTTGCTTTCTATGACAATTCTTCAATCTGCACTGTGTGGTATGCCCAGGCATGCCATTTTCCTCTCAGGATTCCCCATTAGCCAAAGATGCATTAGAGGCACCACTGAGCGTGACTAAATCTCAAAGCTAACAATGATTCAATGAAAAAAACCCCAGCCGTTCTTCACAGTAACAAGAGGAGACTTATTTTAAGACGATTTTCAGGAAGTTCATTTTGTTACAGAAAGAAAACAAGACATCGGTTAGACTGTGACCACTATTTTTTTTATTAATGGGTATTTTCCAGTAACCAAAAACAAAGGCCCAGAACGTACCTCTACCGCACGTTTCACCTCTCCGTGGTTGGCAGTATCAATGACCTCGTTCTTAATCCCCTTCAGTTGGGTCTCCTTTGCAGATATCCAAGCAGAGAACTCAGAAATTCTGCAACAACACAGGTATTTTCTTATTAAAGGAAGCAAATATCCCAGTGGTTAGAATATATGTTCTATTTTGAATCCATTCGTGGAAGTTTAACAATCACCTGATTAGATAAATGGTTAATAAGTTTCATGCAACTGATTAGCCAAATTGATCAACTAATTTCCTGGCAGTGGTTCCTTTCATGTGAAACTCGGAGCTGGGGTGGCTGCCCCTGTGTTCAGTCACTTGAGGGAAAAGCAAGCAGAGCAAATGGAGCTCAGCTGCAGAAGACGCGTCCCAGTGCCTAGGAGTGGGGAAGGTACCACTTGAGGGCTGGCCTCATGTGTCTCCTCCATCAGATGAAGACAGAAACATAAAGAGGCATAAGTCCCTTTGGGGGGGAGATGAGGACATCAGGGAGAAAGGGGCTGCCTACTTCTGCCTCAAAGAGGCAACGTCTAGGTCACTTGGAAGTCAAGTGCTTCGCCCTGTTTCTGACTGAAACTCATTCTTTTCATTAAATGAAGCATTTTTCGCACTAGGGCATGGACAAGATCACACAATCTGATTGTCTTTATTGCGTAAGATGAAACATGCATCGTTGCTTGTTTTGCAGTGATGTCTGAATAGATAGAATTAGGACGGACTATATCCTTCTCTGGGGACAACCCCAAGACCACCTGCTAGTGTAGTCCTTCCACTTGTCCGGGTCTTCCATCAGCTTCGCATAGGTGCTGTCAATGGCAGCCCGGAGCTCCTTGAGAGTCACGTGACAGGTCTCAGGTGTGTTCCGGACTGGATCCCGGACCGGGAGTTTTAGACACAGCTCTTCAATGAGCTGTAACCTTTTCTCACAGAGATGATGAGGACCCTTGTCACTGAAAAAGATCTAACGGGCAAGAAATGTTTATATAAACCCCGTGAGAATCCATGCCAGACTCATGTTTTCATAGCAGATTCCCACCAAGTCTAGAAGTACAAAGCCATTAAGCTATCGAGTGTTTTCAGACCCAAACAAAAGTATCAAGTTATATCCTGGAAGGAACAGGGTGACTTCTGGGGACGGCACGCAGGGTGTGTGGACATACCCTGTGCTCTTTGATGATCTTTTCGCTCCCTTCCTGGGCCACCAGCTTGGTCTCTCGCCCCAGCTCAGCTCTGCACTCTTCTACAGACGCTAAGAACCTCTTCTTCTCCACCTCGATCTTCAGATGAAGCAAATGATATGGCGCTTCTCCTTGAAGATCCTACACGCCATAGGAAGATTCAGAAACACAGGATACCATTCCCGAGTTTGTACATTTCCAAATGAAGTGGCAAAGACCATAATATAGTCCCTTTAGGGCCACGGTAACTTTTAATCCTTATTGTCTGCACCTGGTTGCTATGCTTTGTACTTTCCCAAGTCCTGGGACAACAGCAGATCTTCTCAGCTTGCTGAGAGTTGGGTGTCTCCACAGTGATTTTTCTATTTAATTTTTACAACAGTCCCACACAGCGTTAATGTTCTTATTTTAAAGATTGGACCACTGAGGTTCAGGATAAAGTAGAAAAGCTGGATTTGAGTCTAAATTTAAATCACATACCGATCCTACATATCTTCCCCCTCCCTAGCATGTGTCCCTTTTAATTCTGTCAACAGAATTAGGAAGGACAAATATAGTCACAGCACAAGGGGAGAACTCAAGGAAATCTTACTCGTGAAAAAGCCAGGATTAAGCCGCCCTGCGCTCCTGCCACACCCTCTTTTCCTCAGAGGTTACACTGAGAAAACAAGCAAACCAGCTTGCAGAAAACGTGAAATTTTTTACCTTCGATTTTGATACAAGCCTGAGCTTTATCATTACCTTTAGTCCTACAAGTGATTAATTTTCACCAACTTGTCCCCTATGGCACTTAAAATATTACCTCTAAAATAAAACACGAAGATAACTGATGAGGGAAGTGAGCTAGGGCTTTGGAAAGAATAAGGTAAGATTATATCCCAGGGAGCTTCATGTGTACGTGTGCGCGTGTGTAAAATGAAATACAGTCTTCGATTTTAGTCTCTATTCCACAGTACATGTATGAACGATTTCTTAAAAGGCTTGGATTTCTATTTTTTGATTACTCAAATTTATCACATCTGTAGTTGTATAATGATCATAACAATCTGATTTCACAGGATTTCCATAAAGCTTGGATTTATTTAAGAACCTTTTTAAAAATTTTTCAAATTTAGCCAATGAAAAAGGTATTTCTTTGACTGTGGTTTTCCTTTGCAAAGGGCTGATTTTTTAGCTTATGTCATTGACATTAAAGAACAAAATCCAGGAGTTCCCATTACGGTGCAGCAGCAATGAATCCAACTAGGGTGTGGGTTAGACCCTTGGCCTTGAGCAGTGGCTCAGGGATCTGGCATTGCTGTGAGCTGTAATGGAGGTTGCAGATGCAGCTTGGAACCCGTGTTGCTGTGGCTGTGGTGTAAGCTGGCAGCCGAAGCTCCGATTAGACTCCTAGCCTGGGAACTACCATGTGCTGTGGGTGTTGCCACAAAAAGGAAAAAAAAAAAAATCCAGAAAGTAACAACAACCTGATGCAGAGTATTTTAGCTGTTTATCTTCTGGGCCCTGAGACTCCTTCATGGAATAGACAGGCAGTTGACCACTCCACATTCCCTCACAGCAGCACCTGTGAACCTGCTGCTAGAGTGGCTTCCCCCAGCTGCCCTGGAAGATGTCGCCTTCAAAGGGCCTGTTATCCTGCAGCCAGTCCCCTTGACGTGCAGATTCTGAAGTCCCTGCAGGACTCTCCGGTCACCTGCATTCTGGTGGACACACCCCCTCGGCTTTCTCTCCCCCTCCTTCCCAGGTCTGCAGGTCTCTGCTGCTTCTTTAAGGTCCTAGCTCAAAATTAATGCCCTGCTTCACTCTGTCCCCCTCTCCAAGTGGGCCCACTTCTCTCTATCAAAGCTTTCATAAATGTATTATTTATGAAATAATATTTTTTGGACTTATTATATATTACATTTTTATTATTTTGCAACTAATTATCTGCCTTACTGGACTCTAAGCTCTTTGGGGGAAAAGGATTATGTTTTGTTCATCACTGGATCCTTAATCAAAATATATATATATATTTAGGGCCACACTTGAGGTATATGGAAGTTCCCAGGCTAGGGGTGTAACTGGAGCTGAAGCCTGTGCCACATCCACAGCAATGCCAGATCCGAGCCGCGTCTGCGACCTACACCACAGCTCAGAGCAATGCCAGATCCTTAACCCACTGAGCAAGGCCGGGGATTCGTTAACCGCTGAGCCACGACAGGAACTCCAAAAAATATTTTTATTTATACTTTTTAGATCATAACAATTTAAACCAGATGGTAAAATTCTTGAAAACAGCAAGTATATATGTATACATAATACATAATTACATATATTTAAATACATATATAACATGTTTATTAAGTAATCAACTGAAATTATGAGAAATATTTATTTCAGTAGCATACCTAACAAAACTGAGAAGAGTTTAAAAAGTGTTGCTGAATAAGTTAAACACCTTGATATTCCTGCCCCCAAAAATAATTAGAAAAAGAGTACTCTTAAGTAATATGATACAATTGATGCTCTTTAAAAAGTCGGAAAAACAAAATCATATCATATTTTATCCTGTTTTATTCAAGTTCGGTTTTTTTTTTTTTTTTTTTTTTTTTTTTTTTTTTCTCCCATGGGAAAAGAAACCATGGTGACTCTTTCATGGTGCTTTTTAAATTTCTCCTGCGACCGAACCTGCCCACCCTCATGCGCTCTCTCATCATCTATAACACACTGCCGTTCCCATGAGGTCCTGACTCACCTTCCACTGTTTATGGAGCTTTCTGACGGCTTCCTGCAGGCCCTGCTGCTCCTGCTCAGGGAGAATGTCGGTGAGTTCATCACAAGCTTTCAGGAAAGCATTGAGCACCCTCTGATCCAGCTGACTGAAAAACTCCTGGCAAGGACGGGGGTGGGGACATGGTTAAGAATGTTGGGCAGAATGATAGAAAAGAACAAACTAATGCCATTGGCAGCAACTTGGATGGATCTAGAGACTCTCGAACTGAGTGGAGTAAGTCAGAAAGAGGCAGACAAATAGCATGTGATATCGCTTATCTCTGGAATCTAATATACGGCACAAATGAACCTTTCCACAGAAAAGAAACTCTTGGGCTTGGAGAACAGCGTTATGGTTGCCAAGGGGCCGGGGAGGGAGTGGGATGGACTGGGCATCCGGGGTTAATAGATGCAAATGATTGCCTTTGGAGTGGATAAGCAATAAGATCCTGCTGTATAGCACTGGGAACTATATCTAGTCACTTATGATGGAGCATGATGGAGGATAATGTGAAAAAAAGAATATATATGTATGTGTGACTGGGCCACTTTGCTGTACAGTAGAAAATTGACAGAACACTGTAAGTCAGCTATAACGGAAAAAACAAAATTTTTTTTTTTTAAAGTGTTGGGCAGAATGAAAGGCAGCATCAGGCATTGGACAGCAAAGGGGTCATGCTTCTAAAAAGCCTCTCAGCCAGCTGCTGCCCTCTTCAAACTTTTAGGGCAACTAACATTTTCTTTTTTTGGGAATGAACTGCAATTATCCATGGTTATGATTCAGAAGCCACCATACTTGAAATTCAACTACAACTTTTTTATTTTTAGAAAAAGATTGTTGCAATTTTCAAATCTGGTAGAATATTCTAGAAAGCCAGTGGGAGATCCTAAAACCTTGATCCCACAGTGATAGAGTTTTAGTTCCTCTTTGGTAAAAGTCAGAAGAGCTGAGGAGGAGCCAGGACTCAGCCTCACAATTTCTCATTCCCTAATTGCAATGTGTTCCAGGTCTTGCTGGTTCATTATGAGCCATTTCTGCATTCACACCAAGCCCACACACGAGCACACAGGCTATGGACTGAATTGTCCCACTCCCACCTGACCTGCCATCTGCTCCACCAAATTCAAAGGTTGAAGCCCTAACCTGCAATGTGATATTTGGAAGTGGGGCATTTGGGAGGTGCTTGGATTTAGATGAGATCATGAGAATGGGTCCCTCATGAAGGAATTAGTGCCCTTATAAGGAGAGACATTAAAGCTTTTACTCCCCATGTGTCTCTTCTGTGGGAGGACCCAGTGAGAAGGTGGCCATCTGCCAGGAAGAGTCCGCACCAGAACCCAGCCAGGATAACACCCTGACCTTGGACTTCTGGTTTCCAGGACTGTAAGAAAATAAAGCCCTGTTGTTTAAGTCATCCAGCCTGTATATTTTTCAAAGGCTGCCTGAGCAGAGAATACAACACATGCACGTGCACACATGACTAAGACTCACACACTCTCGGGACTATCAGAACTATGTATGCAGAGGTATTTTGAAACAGTGATTCAAAAGAAAGTGCCACACGACAGAGGTGTATAAACTTGAACGAGAGGGATGGTCACAGACATTAGCCCTAAATCCAGTCAATTGCCTCACAAATACACTGCATTCATCATTTGAGAATGTGGTTTATACAAATATCCACTGAAATTCCAGGAAAAATAACTCAAAATATATGTTCTCAGAGGGCCCATCATCTCCATGTACCATTTAATAGATTACTAATATTCCCAGTACTGATATGATCTAAATGAGTATGATTAACAGGCAGATGGCTTCAAAATACTGGGACAAGTTGTAGATCAGCTACCAAACATCAAGTGACATAGCATCTATACCATCTTATGAAATGAGCACAAAGACTTAGCCATCCACCTAAAGTCTTTTTTAAAAAGAATATGATCATTATGAAAGAGTTTTCCAGCTAAACAGTGAATTAGTAATTTGGAGAGGTTGGTTTATCTAGCCTATGATTCTCTACCACTCCAGGGGCTTAAGAATAGCCAATCATAAGGCAACTAACTCATCAATTTCTCTTGAGGTTCTTTTTGCCGCCATTTCTTTGGATCTTATATCTAAAGTTTCTGCCTTCTTAACTCACTTCTCTCTTCCTCCTCCTTTTTTCTCTTTCTCCCTCCCCCTCTCTGTTTCTCTTTTTCCCTCCCTCTTCCTCCCCTTCTCTATATTAGGTCTGAAGGCTCTTTTTTATTTTCCCATCCAAGGTGGGCCGTCCAGGTCCCCAGGTCAAGTGTGGACACGGGAGGCACTCACTGTGTGTCTCCTCAGGAGGTCTTCCGGATCCCCCTTTTCCTCCAGGCCCTCCTGAGCGATCCTCAGCACCTTCTCCAACTCTGCTCGAGACTCCTCAAATTTCTTCATCAAGCGGCTGTTGGTTTCCACGTGTTTCTTCCAGTCTCCAGTTTTCTTTACCATATTCTTGATGCAGAAAATAATCATAATGGGATGCTGCTCTCTCGTTATTGAAAATATCATTTCATTCAAGTGTACTGTTTCTTTTTAAAAAAATACTTCGAAGGAATGCGTTTCATTATGATGAAAATAATCAAACCCTTTAATATTAATATTAGAGAGAAAGAAGCAGCAAAATGATTGATTTTCAGAAACCAGGAGATGAGGCATCTAGCAAGAGTGAAGGCGTGAATTGTGGGGGTTACGCGTCCCCCTTCTTGGAATTTTCCCTCGTTCACATCTCTGAAGTCGGCAGAGAACTTACCTGAAAAGCAACATGCACATCTGCAACCTGTCTCTGTAGCTTTGTCTGATCGAAGTGCTTTAACACGTTGCTCAAGGTCACAGACTTTTGAACACTATGGCTGCCTTTCTCAATTTGCACCATGGCTTTCTTACAGCTCTCTTGACAAGCTAACAGTTCCTACAAGGAAAGGAAACCCACAGCAATAGTATTTAAAAGGGCAAGAAAGAGAAAGAAAGAGAGTAACCATTGCAAAACAGTAAGAACACCATTACATAGCTTTTAGGCTTTTAATCAGCAGTAAGTAAAACCAAAGGTAAAATATGGAGAAGTATTACTTTTCAGAAAAACACCATCTAAAGTAATCCCTGAAGCAGTGCTTTTTATATAGGGTATTTAAATGTCGCATTGAGTTTTGAAAGTTGTTTTGTTTTGTTTTACATTTCATGCCCATCTTATTAACATCAAGAGAAGGACAGAGCATCAAAATTGTCATCTGCCTACTGCCTACATTTCTCCAATCAAAAGGTCTATGATTTACTGAAAGAACAATAATGAAATCAATCTATATGTCAAGTTATAATCTGACTAAATAGATTTAATACCAGTGCATATTATACTTTACTGAAAGAGTCAGAGGCAGCAGATTATATATTATTTGGGTATTCTAAAATACGCAACATTCGAATTCCTAAGGTTCACAAACTTTCAGCCTCATGAGTGAAATGGTGGACCCCAGGTCCCAACACAAAAGGCAGCAGACCAGTGGGGCTGGGAGAACTTGCCCTTGTCACACATTTGCAGACAAGACGCAATGGTGACTCAGAGGCCCTCGTTCTCTGACTTGTAACCTGGCATTCTAGCAGTTTCTGCAGTAGACAGCATGGAAACTCTTCAGCTCAGCCCAAGGCAAGCAGTCATTTTTTTGACTTGAATCCACACCATTTTCATTTCAGCAGCTTCGACTGCTTTGAAAAAAATATTTCAAACCAGTTTGGGTAACAGAGGCACATACGAAAAGCAAGGTTTCTGCTTTGTTTTGGTAAAACAGAATTAGAATTAGGACTTTTTTTTTTTCCTTTTAAAGACATAGGTAAAAGAGTAACACATGTTAGAAAAATCTTAGTAAATCTTATTAATATTTATTATCATTAAAGCATTAAATGCAGGAGTTCCTGTTGTGACTCAGTGGAAATGATCCCACCTAGTATCCATGAGGTTGCAGGTTTGATCCCTGGCCTTGCTCAGTGGGTTAAGGATCCAGTGTTGCTGTGAGCTGTGGGGTAGGTCCCAGATGTGGCTTGGATCTGGCGTTGTTGTGGCTGTGGCCTAGGCTGTCAGCTGCATCTCCAACTCAACCCCTAGCCTGGGAATTTCCATATGCCACAAGTGGGGCCCAAAAAAGCACGTGTATACACACACACACACACACACACACACACACCACACACACACAAAATGCAATTTTAATTGTGGAAGGATTCTTTGATGGCAACTTATAGTAATTTGAGACTGTAAGAAATGGCACCATTATTTCAAAATGAAAGACAATCTTTATCCAATATGATGAAAGCCCATTAGAATAGGGTTTGATGGTATAATCACCATGACTTTACCTTCAATAATAATAATAATGATAATAATGTCATATTCGTTGCTACCAGTTATGGAGTACATATTATGTGGTGTAATGGGTTAGTTACATGATAGTGTATTGAATGTAAAATCTCCACAGGTTCTCGACTTAGGTACCACTACCCACAGTTTTAAGGAGAGGAAATAAAGCTATCAAGGCTTTGTGATTTGCTATATCAGATCTGACTACCTGTCTGACTCCATTCTCTGCTATTTCTGCCAAGAGATGCTGCCTTCCTTCATGAATCTATTTCAATCAATATGGTGGCAAACCCTTTGCCCATTAGTTTCACCCTCCTCTAATGCATAAGTTCATTTATGATAAAACAACCAAATAAGCCAATTAACTGCCACATTCAGTAGGAGGCTATTCTGCATCCAGATCTGCTTACTAAAAATGAGACAAAGAAAAATGATGATCACTCCAAATGCATTTCCAGAATTTTATGGTCCTGCCTAGTCCTAGAGGTAGGAAAAGAGCTCATAAGACATAGATGAGTCCCCACTGTGGCACAGTGGGTTAAGAACCTGACTGCAAGAGTTCCCATTGTGGCTCAGAGGTAACAAACCTGACAAGTATCCATGAAGACTCGGGTTTGACCCCTGGCCTCGCTCTGTGGGTTAAGGATTCATTGCCTTGAGCTGTGGTATAAGTCACAGACTGGGCTCCAATCCTGCATTGCTGCGGCTGTTGTGTAGGCTGGCAGCTGTAGCACTGATTCAACCCCTAGGCTGGGAACCGCCATATGCCATGGGTACAGGCCTAAAAAGACAAAAAAAAAAAAAAGAATCTGACTGCAGTGGCTTGGATCACTATGGAGGCATGGGTTCGATCTGGCATTGCTGTAGTTGTGGCAAAGGTCGCAGCTGTGGCTCATAATCAGTCCCTTATACTGTGGGTGTGGCCATTAAAAAAAAAGACATTATAGACACTGGATAGAAATGGAATGCAATTATTTATTTTTGTATATATTTAAAAATAGACAATTTAAAATGTATCTATAAAGCTTTTAATCTTTTAAATGTCCCAATATAATATATATCTACATATAAATACATAGAGGGATATAAAATTTTTATTTTATCTACAGTGTATAGGGTTTTCATATTTGGACAAGATGTGTTTTTGTTTTGAGTTGCTAGTACTATTCTAGAAGAAGGTTTCTTTTTCTACCTCTGAGTTTCTATCACTAAATACATCTCCGTCTCCATATGTTTTAAAATTAACTATATTTCCTGAAGGACCATTATTTTTCTTACCTGATGTTTCTGTTTAAAAAGAGCACTAGATTGTGCCTCGTGCTCAAGAACTGCTAGAATCTCATTGATTTTCCCAAGTGAGTCGTAAAAGGCCGTCATCTGCTTTTCTAATTCCTCCAACGGAATCAACAGCTGCTGAGACTCATAAAGGAGTGGGGAGTAACAGTCTTTGACCTTTGAAAATACAAAGACAAAAATTCCCTTAAAGGCAGTTCAGCATAGCAATGAAGGACCACAAGCTCAGGGCACCATTCATAGCTCTCAGGAACTTTTTTTTTTTTTTTCATATAGCATCATTTTGTGCTTACTGATCTCCAAAGACAGTCTTTAATGGTATTTCCTGTGTGCTTTAAATTTGGATGTAAACTACTACCATACCACTGAGTCAAAAAAAAGGCTAGAGTTTCCTCACGCAACTGTCCATCTGGATAGCACTTCCTCAAATAAATGATGTTAGTGAGCCAGAGGGCATCGAATTCCACTTCATAAACTCTGCAACCCATCTTCACTTTGGCCTCAAAATCTGACCTTAAGACGGTCATGAATTACATTACCTAGACCAACCTGGACCTTCCAACTTTATTTTCAAGAACTCTACTCCTTAATTGCTCCACTCTAGACAAACATAGAGACGTGTTGACTAGCTCTTCCTAGACAGGTCCCGTGCTTTCCTACCTCCTCCCAGCTCCACGCTTTGCTACTCTTTCGCTATCAACATCCCATTCATCTCAAAGGCTCATGTCCTACACAAGCTAGCAGACATCGTCCTACTCTGAATCGGCCCAGCCCTCATCTGTTACTTGTTAGTTTATACACCTGCATTGGTTTTCTCTTCATGATGAGCACCTGGAAATGAAGACCTCCATAAAGCATCTGCCTGGTCACATCTAAGCGGGAATCTAGGACCCCATACAATCCTGCAAGAACTTCCTGTCCCCCTCATTTGATTTAGAGTTGCTCCCAAAGTATTAATAATGCTTTCGGAAATCAAGGAAAGGAAATTTAAGTCCTGGTTAGCAGACCATTTATTTTCCCCCTTACATTATAGTTATTCTCATGCTCTTGGATATGCTGCCTAAAGGAAAATCATCAAAAGAAAGGTACTGCCCTATTGCCACAAAGCTCTGCTGAAATTACTGAGCAAAATGAACAGAATCTGCTGACATGTGTAAAAGTCAGTGTGCTTTATAAATCTTCCCAGGATGCAACAGAAAACTTCTTAAGATGTTACATCTAATTCATCAGTTAAGAAAGCAAGATGACTTGTTCATGTATTTTGGCAATTAATCCCTTGTCGGTCACTTTGTTTGCAAAGATTTTCTACCATTCTGTATGTTGTCTATTACTCAGCCACAAAAAAGAAGGAAATAACGCCATCTGCAGCAATGTGGATAGACCTAGAAATTATCATACTAAGTGAAGTAGGTCAGACAAAGGCAAATATCATATGAGATCACGAATATGTTAAATCTAACAAAAAGTGATCCAAAGAACTTAGAAAACAGAAAAAGACTCAAAGATTTCAACAACAAACTTACCAAAGGGGGAATGTGGGGCAAGGGATAAATTAAGAGTTTGGGTGGATTTCACATAATTATATGTAAAATAGATGGATAACAAGGACCTACTGTATAGCACAGGGAAATCTACTCAATACTATGTAATAGCCTATATGGGAAAAGAATCTGAAAAGGAAAAGATATATGTATATGAGTAACTGTTTTACTTTGCTGTACGCCTGAAACTAACACAGGATTTTAAGTCAACCATATTCCAATAAAATTAAAAACAAATAAAGCGTGATGATGTGTCTGAAGGAATACTTTGCTTTATCAGAAGTTGCCCTCAATTGCTAAAACCAATGTGCACTGAGATATGGCCAACCTAAGATATGGCTCTAAAGGCTGTTGAAGGTTGTTCAGTTGTAATGTTGATTCTAAACTGTACCCAATCTTTATTAATAATCTTACCTTGAATGTCCGAAAGGATTTAAAATTAACATTTGAATATATACTGATTTGACAAAATTGTCTTTTCTTCATGAACATACTTCTTCCTAGCTTCATTTATGTCATTTATTCCTTTTTTTACATTAATTCTCCACAATAGATTTCATATTGGCTATTCTCTTTCTACTCTTCTCTACTAATTAATAGGGTATTTTTTTCTGCTTTCTTTTCCTTTGCTTTTGAATTTTTCATTATGAAATTTTTCTATTCACTTATATAATCACTCCTTTCTTTTACTAGATATTAATTACCCAGTCTAAGCGGACTTTGCAAACAGTATTGTCGCCATAAAATTCAACTTTAGATAGAAAAAATCCCAGCAAATCTTCCAAAGCTCTGAAGGAAAAATCCCACAATAGAATAGAAAAGGCTTATGGCTAGTGTTTGATATTCACTGAGGTTCCTGCAAACAAGTGGCATAAATGTCTATATCTCAAGTCCAAGGTGAGCTCTGTGAGATAAAGAGGGGAGAATTTTCACTGCTTTGAGCCTATGCAAGCAAAAAAAAAAAAAAAGCATAAATAATCTTAGAGGCAGGTCAAATACATCTCAATAAAAGGGTATTTGGGAATACTTTCATCATTTAAATATATGTTGCCTTCCTCCCCCTCCTCTCTCCATTTCTCTACCCCACTCGGCCTCCTATTTGCTTATCACTTTTACCTGGTCCTCTCTCCTCCCAGAAGAGGATTGCCTTTCTGTTAAAATACAGCTATGAATACTTCTAAATTAACAGAGGTAATGCCTGATATCAGCTCCACAGTTTCATTTTTAACGCTCATGACAAAGTAACTAGATAAAGAATCCCAATAAGAAATAAATACATGCTCTGCTAACAAGTGAATGATTTGCCTAGTGTGCCAAAGGAGGAGTAAGGATGCCAAGGGCCATATGGGACCTGCACAGAGCGTCCTGCTTTAAAGAGTTTTCCCACCTTGGTTAGCTGCTCTTTGAGCCCAGACATGGTCGCAAACATCTCGTTCGCTTCTTCTTGGGCGCACTCTTTGCTAACGAGGTGTGCTGTCTTTGTAATCATCTTATATTGAGCATCCATGACAGGCACCCGCTGCTCAATATCCTGCAGGAATCATTGAAACAGCTACTTTACCACATGATACACTTCCTCCCAATTTCACGACTCTACAGAAGGTTGGACACAAGCCAACATGCACTGAATAAAACTCTGTACTTGGAACTGTCTCTTAGAGATTCCAGTTAATACTTTCCTTCATCACCAATACATTACATGTTAGTAATGCTATGGAAGTAAATAGAAGTTTCCTTTAAAAGTAACCATAAATCCTTAAGTTAGCATAACGATAAGCTGAAGTAATCTTTACACTTTCAAAATGTGAGGGTTAATATAGTACATAAACATTATATCAGGTAAATGCTTGTTAGAAATTTGGGGCAATTCCTCCAATGTAAAAAATTAACTTACTTTTTCTTTAAAAAAATAACACATTGTCATTGCAGAAATTTATAAATTAGAGATAATAATTTAAAGATAATTTAAAATAAGATTCTTTGATGAGAGCCAACAACACATCTTTATATCATTGATACTTTTCCCTGTGTGTGTTTATGTCCACCTTTTATTTTCACAAAAAAAGCATGATAATTTTTTTGCTTTCCTGACTTAATAGTATATTGGGAAAGTCTTTCCATATCATTAAATATTCTTGTGCTACTTTATTTTGTTGAGAGCTGCAAGGTATTCAAAATATATAAATAGCACAATTCATAAATCCTTTGTTGTTGGAGGCATTTATGTAGAGGGGTTGTCTATAGATATGTTTTTCTCTGGTACTTTATAATTTAGTTATAGAAAAAAAATCTCTGAATTAAATGCCTGTTTTGAAGTTATTCCATAGTCAAAATACACCTTTAAAAAAATCAAATAGATTTTTGGGGAGAGGTACGATTCAGGATGTGCACACATGTCAAAAAGATGTCAAGGAGACACCGAAACAGGTTTTGCAACGAACTAAGTAAGTTCACTGATCTTGCTTTTCACAATGGAGTAAGTTTGTTTTTTACTGTGTTCTAGAAAACTAGCTTACCTCCAAGTCTTGAATTAATAACTTGACATTAATTAACGAGACTTCTAAGGGCTCTGAAAGTTTCCTATGGGCTTCTGTTGCAAAATCAGACAGGGTAGCAATGCAATCTGTGTATTCTTTCTTCATTCTGTCCAATTCATCAGCTCGGGCATACTGTTAAGAAAAGGAAACATGGCAACATCAAAAATTACGAAGCCAAGACTCTGACGCCTATAACCTTCACTTCTGCTTATTCTCTGGAACTGTTAGGTGGTAAGAAAGACTCTAATTCCTGATTCTTATTTTAGATACACTTGACGTTAGTCCAATGACTGTGAAAAGAAAAAAGGAAATAGCCTAGGTGCAAAAATTATGATGTGAAGCATGAATCATTCCATATAAGCAGGCCCTGCATATTAGCATCACCCTTACTCCACGTATGCATTTCTGTTATGTTCCACCAGTACAAATGGGAAAGAAGAATGGACCAAATATAAACATAACAGTTCTAAGCACATCTGTCCTCTGCCTTAATAAATCCATGCTATAACAATGAAATAGTCTCTAAACAGCCTGTTTATCCCAACACTTATGACACACTCAAGTTCTAGGCAGAAAGAGACTTGAGAAACATACTTGCTTGACTTCCATAAACAACTCCCTCCATCGTCCATTTAGCAATAGCAACTGCTGTTTGAGATCACGGGAGACCACCTCATCGCATGTTTCAATTAGAAAGTTGCCGGCATCATTCATGGCCGTGTGCTGCTGTATCCAATGAGGCAAATTTCGAAAAAAATCCTAAACAAGAAACAACGCATGCTATGATAAACCATAAATCAAAAATTAATAAATAATATGACAGTAATCAGACTAAGAAACCTTTTGTTCTAAAATTGATGTAGTCTATGTCCATGAAAACTTAAAAATGAAATAAAATTGATGTAAATTTTATGGTGAATCCTAAATCTCTTTCAGTTTTTTAAATTTTTCTTTCTTTTTTTTTTAGGACCCACATGTATGGCATATGGAAGTTCCCAGAACAGGGATTGAATTGGAGCTGCAGCTGCCGGCCTATGCCACAGCCACAGCAATGTCGGATCCGAGCTGCATGTCTGCAACCCACACCACAGCTCGTGGAAACTTAGCTGAATCCTTAAACCACTGAGAGAGGCCAGGGGATGGAACCCCCATCCTCATGGCCTCATGGATACTAGTTGGGTTTGTAACCTGCTGGGCAACAATGGGAACTCCTTAAATTGTGCTTTTTAAAAAAAATTTATGGAAAAATAGTTGATTTTCAATGTTGTATTGGTTTCAAGTATACAGCAAAGTGATTCAGTCATACATATATGCATGTATATGTGTGTGTGTGTATATATGTACTTTTAAGATTCTTTTCTATTATAGGTTATTATAAGATATTGTGTAAAGTTCCCTATGCTATAGAGTCCTTGTTGGTTATCTATTTTATACACAGTTGTGTGTATAGTTTAATCCCCAATTCCCAATTTTACCCCCCTTTCCCTTTTGATAACAATAAATTTGTTTTCTATGTCTGTGAGTCTATTTCTATTTTGTAAATGAGTTCATTTGTATCATTTTTTAGTTTCCATATATGTGATGTTAATATGTGTTTTCCTCTAAATCTCTTACGAAAGGCGAATTTTAGTAAAGAATTCAAAAATATGAACTAAAAATGCTAAGTGTCTTTTTATTAGAACATCTATGCTATATCTTTTGCTGAAGTCACAATGGAAAAAGATGACCATTTTCTGTTATTCCTATTTTACAGATGAAAAGGCTGAATTTCTGTGAGTGTAAGGGACTTGCTCATAGTCTTCAGGGTACTAAACAGGGGTGCCAGAATCATATAAAAGGCCTGATTTTGGGGGGGAAATACATAGTTTTCTTAAAAATTTTTAAACAAATTTTGACTTGCTATTTTTGATTTTAAAAATTTGAATATAGTACAGGAAGATGATGAACAATCAGGAGATAAGCCACTGATGGAAAAATCTGAAAAATTAATTATCTAGACTGAGAGCGTTTAATACAGTGACATCTTTCTTGACTTAAAGTTACACACTTGGCAGTGGGGAAGCCTTCACCTGATTTCTAGTTAAATGCATGTGTGCATGCATACACATAGACACCACAATAAAAACGGACACCAAAGATAATTCAAAATCGATTTTCTAAGCCATGTGTAGGAGGACTTCCTACAGAAATTGATTACACTTCTGTTTCTGGTGGTTCTATTCCCTTGGATGAAATTAACACATATGACATCTACTAGGGCACTGCCAGTTTAATCAGAAAAGCCAAAATCTGTGTGGGTCACAGTTGCTCAGCAAATATTTAATCTATATGAAACAAATAAAAATTATACATTTACTTGTATAACATAATAATTGAAGAAGCAATCCGGCATGGCAAGCAGTATTTCTGATGCAAGTTCTATACTTAATGGAAATCTGGCATCTTTATATCTTTTATATACAAATTGTTTTTCCATGGGAAATTGCCAGGCTCCTAATTAAAAAGTGTTTATACAGAAATCAGTCCACTTCATGTGATATTTTAACATAAGGGATAGTAAAGTAAAAAAATAACTTTTGCAAAACAAACAAACAAAAAAACATGCACACATGCAATGGGAAGAAAACAAATCATTCCGACCTTATTCTTACCTAGAATAAGACCCATGGCTGAGGATTGTTAAAATCCAAAAAAGTATATCCAAAGAGACAAAAACGTGGTGACCTATCTGTTGAACCGTTGTGTGCCATCACACAGATTTAGTGCCGCTAACCAAAGTCAATTCCATCTTCTCTTAAATTAGGAAATCCACAGAGCCTGTGCACTGGGCATGCCCTTGCAAGCACAGACCTTACTGTGTGTATAGCGCCCTCTGCTGCCTGTTGGGTTTGGCTGCTGCTCCATTGGTTAAAGCTCTTGTAAATGCAAGTCAAAACACTGTTTTAACAGAACTTTTAAAAAGCAGTGTATTTCTTGGTCTAAAATAATTTACTAACTCAAAAGTGCATATTTTCAGGCAAAGTCAGAATTTCTGTGACACATTTGCAAATAACAGTCCCTAGAGAACTCTGCTGTGAAAATCTCTTATTTCTAAATTCACCTGTGTTCCTTTCCTTTTGAGAGAAGCAGTCCTACCTTTTTGGCATGTTCTGATTGATTTAGCATTTTCTCAGCATCCTCTAGCCAAGCCTGAAGACTAGCCACAGTATTGCCGTATCGGTCCCAGTTGGCAATGACTTCTTCCAGCATGCTCCGCACACTCCTGACTTCTACCGAGAGGTTCCTCCACTGGGCAGTGGTTTCGTTCATGAATTTCATCACATTCTCAGCTTCTTCCACTGAAACAGATACAACAAATTAAAATCCTAATTTTATATTTCAAATCCACCATACCTGTTATCCTAAGGTCTATACACTGGTGTGCATTCATAATTCTATTTTATTTATTTATTTGCTGTTTTGGCGCCGCACTCGTGGCATACAGAAGTTCCCAGGCTAGGGGTCGAATCAGAGCTACAGTTGCTGGCCTACACCACAGTCAGAGCCATGCAGGATCCGAGCCCCATCTGCAACCTACACCACAGCTCCCAGCAATGATGGATCCCCAACCCACTGAGCGAGGCCAGGGAAAACCCGAATCCTCATGGATCCTAGTCAGGTTGTTAACCGCTGAGCTACGAAGGGAACTCCCCTTAATTCTTTAGACTATAAATTTAACAGATGTAATGTTAGAATTGCATTCGGCATATGTTGGGAATATGTTATATCTTAGTCACAGGTATTTATAAAGATTAAAGACGAGGATATGTTTAAAATTCCTGATAAATGGCATGCAATAGATAACATGCATTTGCTCGCATTTTATATGCACTCAAATAGATGGATACAAGTATAGCATCAATGACAAATGCTCCAGTTCATTTTCAGCAAATATGGCAGACATATCTGCAAACTGGAACAAACATATTTTACAACTTGTGTCTTTGTGTTAAGTTTTCATTTACTTTATTAAAATATTCAAATTAGTCCATTTTTGCCTTTAATTTTCTGAATTTAAAATAGGTTTGAACAGGGAGTTCCCATTGTGGCACAGTAGAACTGAGTCCGACTAGCATCCATGAGGATGCGGGTTTGATCCCTGGCCTCACTCAGTGGGTTAGGGATCCAGCGTTGCCGTGAGCTGTGGTGTAGTGGTGTAGTCGTAGATGCAGCTTGGATCTCATGTTGCTGCGGCTGCAGCTAGGCCAGCAGCTGTAGCTCTGACTGGATCCCCAGCCTGGGAACTTCCATATGCCAAGGGTGTGGCCCTAAAAAGCAAAAAAAAAAAAAAAAAGGTCTGAACAAAATTACAATTTAGAAAATGAATGTTTATTTTCCTCTTTCTTAGAAGAACACACACACACAGGATTATGGTCACGCAGGCTGGCCCTGTACAATGTCAAAGGAACTGAATCCATTGTGTGCTTTCCAGGCCAATGGCATAGTCACACAAGGATTCTGCAGAGAAAGAAAAAATGATCTGATCATACGGAAACCTGTCGGTTTTAAATTCTACTGTACTCGATACTGCAACAAATTGTCTTGTGTTTTACCTGAGCCATCAGCTTTGACGTACATCTCAGCTGTCTGTTTCAAGATCTGGTATGTCACTTCATATTGTTCAAAGAACTTGCTGTTTTCTATAAAAGACTAGAAAAAGAGAGAATAGTTAAATGAAAACCAATGCTATTTCACACAGACGTGCCAAAGTCAATTTTTTTTTCCGTGTAAGTATGTGGCTATGTTACCCAAATTTATCAAACTCACTCTTCTTAAAAATAGCAAATTCATTCAACTGCCATAAATAACCTGATTATTCTGAGAAAATTCCTTGGTTCCATATTTTTAATTCTAACTCACCCCTAGATTGAGAAAATATGATGTTTCTTCTCCACCCAGGAGTTTCTTTTTAGAAGAGACAGAAGTTTCTCCAGAGAACCTGGGGCTAACATTTAGAAAGCACTAAATTTGGAATAACATTTCAAAGTGTCCCACTGTGTTTTAACTGTGGGATTCTGTTGCTCTTTGAACAATAACTCTGGTGAATGACAGCTCTGATGAAGGTTGGATTATAAATAAATGGCACAATGCACACTTTAAGATAAAAAGTAAATACAAAAATGTTTACAAGTAGAAAAATGCTAAATAATCACACATTCCATCCATGTTATCTACTGTCTAATGGTTCTACTACCTAGTATAAAAATTAAAGGTAAGGCATGTCTCTATCTATGTCTGTATGCAGTTTACATATGTAATAGAGTTATGATAAGCAAATGGATACTATACCATGGAGAACACATAAAAAATATTCTTAGGTGAGTTTATTGTTAACTCCAGGAAGTGTGAAATAATGCCTGTTTCAAAGATTTTTCCTACTTCTCTAAAGGAGAATATTAATGCAAGTATAGGTTACAACATACTACCAAAGGCTTCTGAATTTCTTTTAATAGCATAATTAGTTCCTATGATTTAAACTCAGTAAAATACTTCATGTCACTATAATAAAATGCAAAATTAGCCTTTAAAAACCAGCTGAACTCCTGAATATTATGCTAATGAACACTTAATATGAGACGCAAAATGCTTGTATACTGATGCAAAACTATTTATGGGGTATTTTCGTAGACATCCCTAGATTTTTTTTTTATTGATAGATGTTTATTGTATTTAAAGAGTACATTAAAAATTACATACATAATTCACTTAATATCATTTTATATTTGCAGTTACATATGTATCAACTATTCTTCAAGGATATAATGAATAGAGAAAGCTGTGAATTATCTGAAATGAGGGGTTCCCCGATGAATACTTTATAACTTCAATAGGCCTTATTATTTCTGTATGAGAATAAAGTAAGTCAACAGTAGTCTGGTTAATTCATTATTTACTCTAGGTCCTAATTCCTTAGCCTCTGCCTCCTCCCCAAGTGGGGAGAGTGTAATTTACTGGAATTTAAATTTTGAAAAATTTAACAAATAAGCAGGTCATGGTTTGATCAAAAATGGAATATTACACCTAATGTTCAAAACACTGTGAAAATCGAAGCGATAGATTTATTTGGCAGAGTTTTAAAAAAACAATCTCCATTAAGTATGGACACAAATTTCAAGAAGCTAATAGGAAAACAATTGTTCTAAGTGTCAAAGAAATGCGAAATGGGCCCAAACTGGAGAAAGTCTTACCTCCATTGTTGTTAGAGTGGTTTACAAATTCATTACAAATGAACAAGAGAAAAAAGTTATTTCCAATTTCGTTTTTGGCCCAAGGAAGGGGGTGGGGAGAGCATGTTTTAAGAAAATTATAAAGGTTGTAGAAATCCATTCAATTATTTTTGGGCTTTTCTATGAGAAAAACTAGATCATTTTTATAGAAAAACCTTATTTGTTATTTTAATTTTTAATCATTTTATTAATCTTTGCCTTTTTTCCTCTAGGACCTGAATAAATCCATTCAGTAGCACACATTGTTTTGTCTATTGGAATCACTTTAGCAGGAGGATGGCTAAGTCTCCTTTTTGCTGTGAACTATCTAGACAAACTCTCTCAGAAGAATGTACCACTAAGCACAAATGTATATTTGAAATAACAATGACAGGATTAGTGTATTTCTTTCAAAATATGGCTTACATTTGGATATCAAGTTCAAAAAATAAGCCAGGTTGGCCAAAGGATGTCTAAAGTTGATGGTACTTCAATAAAAATATCTCTTTAGGCTGCCAAATTCAAAGTATTGGCAGAAGGGACTCATTTCTACTCTCAGAAGATAAATATAATAAATAAAAAGCTCATCAACGTCACTCAAAGGGAGCTAAGCCAGACAGTTTCAGATTTTAAAAATCAACTCTGAACAGTAGTTTTATCAGAACTGCCTGGCCACATTATTAAAATCACAACTACAGTAACCATTCGCATTACTGATGTTGCATTTATACAGTCTACACTTCCAAGAACTCTTCTCGGATGTGAAAGAAGGAAACGTCTTATTTCTGCCATTGTAAAAGCGTGTGTTAGCTACCGTGGTTATGTCAAGAACAACTCTGATGGCAAGAACTTATTATCTTCTTATTTACATTGCGGTTAATAATCTCTTGGCAGGAGCATGTGACCCAATTGAATCAAGCATTTATGAAGTATTTTCCAAGAATTCCTTGAGTACATAGGGGCTGGGTACCTAAGCACCCCCTATAAGAGGTGAATAGGAAGTGCCTTCTGGAATTCTCTAATCCTCACAGAAAGTATCATCATTTTTTTTTTTTTTGCAAATGAATAAGAATGAATTGAGAATTCAGACTAAGAAAAAGATAATTATGGAACCCTTACATCTCAAATATTACTTTGCTTATTTGATGATGTAGCAGCATATGGCTCATTACAATACGTTTTTTTAGAAACCAAGGAAAGGATTACATTTAAGAAACTGATTTTATGATTTTATTTGAAAAGTCTTCATGCACTTTGAAACAGTCTGTTCTAAAGAGACTGATTTTCCTCCCAAACTCCAAAAGAATGAGAGAAGCCCTGTAGGGTATGAAACAGAAGGAAAACAATATGTGTGAGTCTTTGTTCCTAGAAAAATCTCTATTGTTATTATTATCATTATTAAAAATTGGGAAAGATTGTCTTCTAGATATTACTTATAAGGTCACATGGGCAGTGAGTAGCTGAGCCATGATTTAACACCTTTCTATGTGACTGGTGGCCAGGATTCAATAAACTCCCCCACCTCACTGCATCCTGCCCCAATACCATGCTGCCTATAACAGAAATAAGGATAACCAGCAGGCTGCAGTATGGAAGTGTAAAGTACTATCAATTATGGACCAACATTAAATGGAACTAAATGGAACTAATTTAGTTCACCGAGTAATAAAAAATCATTCTAAGGTTTTCATCTTTTCAGTTAAAAAAAAAAAAAAAAAGAATCCTTTTCCCTAGTCAGTTTTGTCGGAGGGTGAAGTTCAGTGCTTAAGCACAAGGGCTTCTGATTTGGAAAGATGTGGATTCAAATCCAGACTCCGCTTCTTACTAACTGTGCCACATGGAGCATAGGACTTGAGCCTTCAAAGGCTCCATCTCCTCGGTGACACAACGTGAACACGCCCAGGTTGTAGGGTTGTCATTGAGGTGGAAGACGATAGGTGGAAAGTACTTGGCACATAGGAAACATCAATAGCTTAGTTATTAAAACTATTAAACAAGAAATACCTTAAACCCCTTTTTGGATTAAACATAGGTGATAGATACGTATATTTTGCCAGGGGATAAGAGTATTAGGAAATGTTCATTAAAACCTACTATATTGGCAGAATAATTAGAAATTTTACAAATAATTGTGAGGGTTATGGTACGAAGCACTTTAAAATTAGCAACTGCAATGTATACATCTAAGGATGACCTGACCCCCTTGCTGTACAGTGGGAAAATAAAAAAAAAAAAAAAAAAAAACAGTAAAAAAAAAAAATTGCTAGGAAAAAAAAAATAAAATTAGCAGCTCAGCTCTCTATGAAGTAGGCAGAAAGTACTGGTTTTTTTTAAATCGCTCATAAAAAGTCTTCACTTACATATGCTTTATTTGAGAAGTTCAAAGAGAATTATTAGCATCTTTGTGTTGGAACATTAACCTGGTGAAACAGTCTCATTAGGCATTTCAATCTAATTGGCTGTCCATAAATAGCTAGAACAAAGACAGAGCCTGAATAATTACCTACTGAGCTTGGAGTGTATCATTTGACATGACTAAATCCAAAAATATAAATGCATATCTGTATGTAATATTTGTAGAACTAATACAATTGCTTAAACTTAGAAAATTGGATTTCTCATTACTTTCCAAAATCACTCAAAATGAATAAGGAAACATATCATTACAGATTTCACAGTTTTTGACAAATGTCTCCTAGAAACTTGTAGTAAATCTACAGTAAGATTTTACTGTAAACCTGTTAAATATTTTTCTTTCAAATACATGTTGTTCTTTCAGCACTTAGAAAATACAATTAAAATGTAGCAAAATATATTACGGTTCTAGGATGCTTCAGTAAAGATATAGTTTTGACAGATATTCAATCATGCCAATGACAGAACCATAAAACTACTCAGGTTAGGCATGGGCTTATATTTTAAATTTATTAATTTATCACTTGGAATTTGTGATTAAACACGAACGAAACAGTTACAGGACTGAGATGCCCCATCAACATTAATTTTGCGAGTAAATTTATGTTGCTAATAAATTGGGGGGGCATGTTTGACTAGGAGAAATAAATTGACTTTAATAATTACAATTCACTGATTACATGTAAAGGAAAGTGCTAGTTACAAAACAACCTACTTCCTTCATTAATGCAGGGCTGCTATTCTATGTAAATATAGGATTATCTGTACTGATAGCCCCAAATATGAGATACCCTTTGAAAATTAAGGTGGTACAGAGCATCACAGACAAAAATTTTACTTTTCCAGGGTGCACACAGGAAGCCTTGAAGCTCAGAGAGACCATAAAAATGACAGGCTTGACCTTATCTAAAAACAAAAAAGATAGATGGTTCCCATGTGAACAATGGAGAACTGTTCTAAACTCCCCACGACTGGATGTTAGAGACATGAAGATAATCTTAAAGTATTTTAATTCAGGTTCAATGGTGAGCTCACAATCAGCTGTGGCTATGCAATGCAAAAACGTTCTTCTTTTAAGCACTAAAGCCAGTCACAGTGGTTTGATTTGATTAAAGCAGCAAAACCTTTCATATTTCCAAAGAATATAGGCGTGTATTTCAGATGGTTGTAAAAAGCTCACAAACTTACATCGAACGCATTTAACCCACTGATACCTTAATGTTTACGTTCAAGATAAAAGGAACAGCATCCAATAACCTGGGAGGTATTAGATGCTAAATCCATGGGTCGTCTGATCTCTGTGTCAGAGCACCAGGAGACTTACGATGTAGTTTTGCAGAAGCAGCTCCACGGAGTCTCTCCTCCCATACTTGATGATCCAAGACTTCAGCTTTGACTCTGCAAGAACCAGCAGTGAGAGCAGACGGTACTTTAATTCTAGAAATTCCATTTTCATTAAGTGCAGCTCTGATGTGGAGGAAACAAAATGAAACCTAGAAACAAAACAAGGAGAATTTACAGAATGTAACTACTAGTAACAGAACGGGGCTTACTTAACCTGTTACACTGTCAGCCTTAAATAAAATGCAGGCAGAGGTCTTCTAAACTCAGGCTGATCAATTACTCAGGAAATCTGGTTCCGTTTCTAGCTCTGGGTCTAAAGGCAAAACATGAGTGATGGAAGTCTTCAATTTAGTTCTTTCTCCTGCCAAGATAGCGTTCATCTGTTTCTTTTATAAGCTGTTTTTGCAATATTACATAATGTTCCTCACAGAACTGAACAAAAATACAGCCTCTGAAGAGAGCATTTCTGTGATTCCTAGGCTGTGGGCACATGCAGGTTCCTCTTTTCAATTAATAATATACTAGAATGTTGGCATCCTAAGCCTGTGTTATGGGAATACAATTTTTATGTACCGAATGTAAGCATTTCTGTAAAAAAAAAAAAATCAATTCATTGAAAGAAAAGACATGGACAAAAGCATCTGCTGAGCATTTTAAAAGCACTTAAACCAGACATTCTCTTACCTCTCGGCCATGTCCTCTAATTGATCAGGTGGCACGGGGATCCCGTTAACAGACCTGGTCCGGTAGATTTCATGGAATGCTCTTTTGTGGGCATCTGTGTTTTGAAGCAGATCCTAAGATACAATTTAAAAAAAAATAAAAAATGAAGAAACATGTTCACAGGAGGCTCAGAAGCATAATTTTCAGCCTGCACAGATGAGTCAATGTATTCAACAATTTGATCAAGCTGCCACATCCACACTCGGCTTGGTGCCGATCCCAGGCTCTTACCTTGTACAGGAGCCTGGCTGCTTGTCCATGCGGCCCTGTGCTAGAGCTGGAGCTAATAATTATGGCATCTTTTAAACACACATGACACTTGCACGGCATTGCATTCAGACATTTTAAAGGCACATGGTCCAAAGGAAAATGGAGTTAATACCATAAACTATGATCTGTTAATATTTTTCTCTTTCCCTCCCTGATTTTTGAATGTGTTGGTTTTTAAAAGCTTAAAACGAAGCACAACTACTTTAACCCTTTCACGGTAAAAACGAAAATATCAGACTATTTTTATTCTATTTTGAGTGCATGCAGGCTACCATAAAAGTGATGTTTGCCTGCCATCTAAAGTGATACATTACAACAGATTAAGGAAATACCCTTCTGGTTAGAAGATGTCAAACAAGCCTAGGGAATGTCCCATGGATCTCACAGTGGGAAGAGAAAATGTGATGGGTATAAATATTCTTTCTAGACTGTATAGAACTCCACAAATTTTAATAATTTATTTAGATTTATTTTCTGTTTTCTTTACTGTCAAAAGACACTTTTACATAAAGACTTTTCTGTACTCCACAATTCCTAGCCAATTCCTCACACGGTAGCAAAGAAAGAGAGAGGTGAAAGTAGATTCATGTTCTATTTTTCTAGAGCTTAGGTTGTTTCTCCATCACAGAATAAATACGCAAGACTTTTTCACTCACTGAAAAATAAGATACATTAGCCCACCGGAATGACACATTAAAATTAACCCTGGTTCTCTCGCACTGAGGTTTAGCAGATTAACTGGAGAAAATAGAAGCAAAAACCAGCCTAAATCCTAAGAGAGACATTTGATGGAAGGGCGCCCATAAAGGCTTTCATGCATAAGTTAAGATGTCAAAGTCAAATGTGTTTGTTTACATAAGTGAAATTAATTTTCATTTGGGGCACATTCAGTTTACATTATAGAAAAATCCAGGGCCAAACTACTTCTGGTGTGATATACATATTTGCCATCAAGACATTTTGATTTGCTTTGGGTCTGCAGGTCACTGCACAGATATTCACAAATCTCCAGTTCCCAGAAGGAGGGTACTGCAGGCATCAATAAGCTGACCAGAGAGGACCTAGGACTGTCCTGGGGCACCTACTGCCTATGAGTATTTCGTCACTCTCTGCCCTCTTCTTAACATCCAGACATATTTCTATGGCTTATATTTTGACTGAAATGCCCCCAAATGACTGCAGGGCAAACTTTAAGCCACCAGCACTGGGAGCTCTGATTTGTTATATGTGACTCTATGTTACTGTGTGGGTGGAGTTCTATAATTGTATTGCATACTCAAAGGTCAGGTTGCCTTTCGAGAAGCCTTCCCTATTGTAGTTTTCCATGTCTAGTTAGTTGAAAAAATCTTAATAAGAAATCAAAACAAACTTTTTCAAACATATGATAAAAGGACTGCAGGTGGCGTGACGTCACTAGGTCCTCTGAAAGGCCATCACACTATAAAACTGCTAGATGCTGAGCTCCCATTGTGACACAGCAGAAGGGAATTCAACTAGTCACCATGAGGTTGTGGGTTTGATCCCTGGCCTCCATCAGTGGGTTAAGGATCCGCAATTGCCATGAGCTGTGGTGTAGGCCAGCAGCTGTAGGTCTGATTCGACCCCAGCCTGGGAACCTCCATATTCTGCAGGTGCAGCCCTAAAAAGACAAAAAAAAAAAAAAATCAAACGAACAAACAAAACACAGCATATGACTTGAATTCATTAGTGGGTTTACAGGAAGTAAGTGAAATCTTTTAGGTCTGCCACTATCAGTAAAACATGACCCAAAACTGGACCATGAACCTGTAAAGCAAAAACAGACTGAAAAAGCTGTTGGTCCCAGGCAAATATCTACAATATTGCTGTAGGAGATCAAGTCTTAGAACTTGAATAAGGTAAGAAATACAGAAACTGAGACCCCTACATTTAGCCAGAACCCTCAAAGAGGGCCGATGTGGGCCTGGTTGACTCAAATACAAATGGCAAATGCAATTACAAAAGGAGGAAAGCAAAGATCAACAAACACAGGAGACAAGCTACCATGAGCAAGAATCAGCAAAAACAATACATTTACTGTATTAGAAAAATGTAAGTAATTTAATACTTGATAACAACAGTTTGTAAGTTAGAAGAGAATGATCTAGTTAAAGTGTTCTTAATTCCTTACACTCATTAAGAGGAACTCACAACATTGATTAATTTTCAATTTTGTTACGTATCTATGGTATCATTTTAAGAGCAATCACACTATACAACTAGCCTTTATACCCTCAAACCATTTCAAAGGAAATTATGAAATAAGAAAAACAAGTGAGTGAATAAAACAAAAACTCTCCAGTGAACTTATAAGTATGTAGAATGTAGAAAAAGAGAAAAGTAAAGGTGAGGCTAATAGAAACACAGTCAAACGGGGGAAACAAATTCAAGTATATCAATAACTACAGACAAATGTGAATGGAATATATATTTACTCATCAAAAGGCAGAGATTGTTGCATCAGACACAAATAAAATAGAACAATTAGAGTTCCCGTGGTGGCACAGTGGAAACAAATCTGACTAGGAACCATGAGGTTTCGGGTTCGATCCCTGGCCTCCATCAGTGGGTTAAGGATCCAGCATTGCTGTGAGCTGTGGTGTATGTCAAAGATGCGGTTCAGATCCTGCGTTGCTATGGCTGTGGTGTAGGGCAGCAGATGTAGCTCCGATTCGACCCCTACTCTGGGAACCTCCATATGCTGCAGGTGTGGCCCTAAGAAGACAAAAAAAAGACAGAAAAAAGAACCATTTGCTTTGTAAGAGAGATGCTCCTAAATATTAAGAACAGGGAAAGGTTGAAATTAATAGAATGGAAACAATATACTAGGCAAATACTATACAAGAAAGCTTCCACTCAGGCAAAATATATTCTAGAACAGAAGTTATGAATTAATAGAAAGTTATTAATTGCTTGATGATGAAACTTTCAATTTACTAGAAGATATATTAATTCTGAACTTGAACATGCATAGTAAGCCTCCAACCATATAAAGCAAAAGTTGATAGAACCACAGGGAGGAATTGAGAACTCCACATGGCCACGGTGTTACCAACACACCTCTCCCAGTGATGGAGAGAAAGCAAAAGGAGGAATTAGGAGAGCAGGTTGGAAGTGACGGAGGGAAGAGGAGGGAAAGGCTGCAGATCTGTGGGCCTCATGGGCCTTTTAAAGAATTTTTTGGTGTTTCTTTTGGGTAGATGGAAGCCATTGGGGAGTTTTAAATAGACAGAAGGATGAATCGAACTCAACTGCGTAATAAGAGGATCGCTATGTCTGTTCTACTGAAAATACTCTCTTGTTGATACACTGCTTCCCTTGGCTTCTAAGAAAACATGGTGGCTGTACCCCCTCCTGTCTTACTGATTGCTTCTTCTCACCTTCTTTGCTGGTTCCTCTACTACTCTCCAATCTGTTAATACTGGATTCCCTCTGGGATCAGCTCCTAATCCATTCAGTGTCTACACTTCCTTATTTAATTTTGGTCTCAGAATTTTTTTAAATTTAATAAATTGTTTTACTTCTTTTTTGGCTGTCCCATGGCATATGGAGTTCCTGGGCCAGGGATCAGATCCAAGTGGCCTCTGTAAACTAGGCTGCACCTGCAGCAATGCCAGCTCCTTTAACCTACGGTGCCAAGTCCAGGGTCAAACCTGCATCCTGGCACTGTAAAGACACCACTGATCCCACTGCACTACAGCAGGAACTGCTCAGTCTCAGAGCTTTAAACATCCCTTTATATACCAATGACCCTGGACATTATCTGCCTTCTGTCTCTTATCTCCTACTGTCCACTCCACACATCTACTTGGATGTGAAAAAGTCTCCTCCTTACCTTGAAACTTCCATCTTTCCTCCCTAACCTGCTTTGCTGTCCCACCCTCTCAAATGGTAGAGACTCCATTTTTCCAATTGCTCAGTTGAAAAAAATCACAGTGTCATTTATGACTCTGAATCTGACCATATACTCAGAATCTGACTATTTCTCATCATCTCTACAGCGAGGACCTCAGCTCAAACCACTCCACCTGGATCACTTTAGTTGGTTCCCTGACTCCTCCCCTCTAACACAATCCAGGCTATCTTCACACAGCAGCCAGAGTGATGCTGCTGAAAGAGTAATACCGTCATCCCCACTCTGCTAAGAAAGTAGATCGAAAAAGATGGTTAGGATACGACAGAGAAAATATCAGAGGGAGATGCCAAAAATACAATGAAGGAAAGTAAGAAGGTGCAATGAAACAATACTGGGTGAAAACAGAGGCTTAACTATAGGCACAGAAGAGATTATGGAAGAATATATAGAAGAATATTTTCAATAATTTTATGACAATCATTTTGAAATTAACTTAGAAAATTGAGTCAAATGAACAAATTCTCAGAAAGTAAGATCAGCATCATTGACCCAATTAAAATTTTGAAAGCCTGAATGTTTCTCATATCATTTTTTGGAGTTCCCATTGTGGCTCAGTAGGTTAAGAACTGACATAGTGTCCATGAGGATGTGGGTTGGATCCCTGGCCTTGCTCAGTGGGTTAAGGATCCAGCGTTGCCACAAGCTGTGGTGTAGGTTAAAAGTGCAGCTTGGATCCTGAATTGCTGTGGCTGTGGTGGCTGTACCTCTGATTTGACCTCTAGCCTAGGAACTTCCATATGCTGCAGGTGCAATCATTTAAAAAAAAAAGGCATATTTAAACATGGAGGATACAAGAGTGAACAAACAAATAATAATCCTTGCCCTTCAGAAGTTGACATTACAGTGTAGAAAATCAAGCAATCAATAAGATAATTGAATTGGCAGTTGAGATGAAGACAAATGCTAACGAGAAAAACTGACTAGGGAAAGCGAAATTCTATTTTCAAAGGGGTGGCCAGGAAAGGACTGACTAAATGGTAACCTTTCCGTAAAGGCCCAAAGGAGATGAAGAATGTGTAGCCTAGAGACGAGAAGGGCAAAAGGCCTTCAGGTGGGAACGTGCTGGCGAAGCTGAGGTCATCTTTTCCGTGATGTTTCACTGCTGAAATCCGAATACCACCCAATAGTTCCTGTCCTTCCACCTTCCATTCTAATACAAAATGTATTTACTATGTTTATTTCTTCTTAACCATCTCCTCCTATGAGAAGGCAAGTTACATCAGGGTGGGGATTTTGTCTATTATGCTTCTGGATGTATCACGAATGCCTAGAAAACAACTTTGCACAGAGAAAGAGCTCAACGAATATTTGCTAAAAGAGTAGGAAAGACCCTTTCAGGATCCTTAGGTTCTGTTCAGAATGACTGTAAGACATTTGGTTTTTGCCCAAAGGTCCTTGATATGTGGTTCTGAAACCATTTAGCATGGACCCAATATGCTCATGGGGATTTTGGACAGAACCAAACATCGGCTCACTGAAAAGACTAGAAAAGGCCAAGCCAGAGGAACCAAAAGAAAATGAGGAAACCAAATGAAGAAAGTATTCCACCGATAAAGGAATAACTATCTAAAATGCTCCCAATATGGGAGGTAAAAATTGGCCATTGAGCGAAGAAGCGCAAGAACCCGCGGGACCTTGACATAGACAGCATGGCGAGGGAAAACCCGATTGCAATGGGTTCTAGAAAGAACGGGAGAAGACAATTATGAAACCACAATGAGATCTCAGACAATTCTTTTAAGAAGCTGCACTGTAAAAGGAAGGAAAAAAATGGACAGTAGCTGGGAGAGGAAGTAGGATTAAGAAAGAGGTTTTTAAAAGATGAGAATAACAATGGTATATTTTATGTGGGTGGAAAATCCAGCAGAGAGAGGGGAAAAAATAAAGAGGCGAAGAACCACAGAAAGTGTCTTTTGGAAAAGAGCAGGGGGGTGGGTCTTGGGCACTCGTGGAGGGGCTGGCCTCAGCTCGGAGCACAGATGGTTCATCCATAGTAACAGAAGAGGAGACGCACAGATGCACGTAGGTGGGTGGATGTGGTCGTGGGAGTGCTGCGGAAATTCTTTTTTGACTGCTTCTATTTTCTCCGAGAAATAGGAAGCGGTGTCATCAGCTAAGAGTAAGGATGGGGGCGGAGGTGTGGAAGGTGTGAGAAGACAAGGTAGCAAAGAGTTGTCCCAGACGTGCCGAGGGAAGCGAGTCCAAAAATACCTTTGGAGTTGCGGGGAGCACCGAGGGCCCCCTCAAGTTAGTCAGCATGCCTGGCGGGGTGTGGTTCTCCAGCCACGCTCGACTGCATGTGCGTGGGCAGGGACCAGGCAGAGAGCTGGCTTTAAGCAGGGGTGTGTTTCACTGGGAGAGCAGGACCAAGGGAGACCTGGGTGTCAGTGTACATGCCGCACAGACAGTAACCCCCCACCACGACACAGTAAATGAGGCACACAAATTCAAGTGCACCAAAGGCAGGGTGGTGTTCATGCAAGGTTAATGAAAACCAGCAATTTTCGTCAGGTCTGTATTATCCCAAAACGCAGAGGGAGTATGTGAGCACTTACGCTAAGCACAAGAATAAGCAAATACAGTGGCAAGGGGCTAAAAGATCACCAACATCTAATCCCACCACTTTCTAAGGCCACTACAACTGTCCACCCCGACCTCAACAGCACCAGGACACAAGAACTTGGTGACTCGGTTTGCCTTTCTTTGGGAAAGGAGGTGCGAATGAGGTCTGGAGCCAATGGCCAATCACACGATTGTGTAAATGCACAACTGTATGTCACCTGTCACTTTATCTCTTCAAAGATCACATATGGCAGTAGAAATAACAAACATAATTACAGATAAAGAATTTCAGAGAGCTACTGGAAAACACCTCAGGAAATGAAGCTACTGGAACTGTCATTAACAGGTAGAGAAGGGGCAGGTGCCACCAGAGAGTGTCTAAGAAGGTGCAGCATCTCTGAACCACTATGAGCAGATGCCTGGGAGGCCCGAGTCAGTGCAAGTGCCAGACCATACTAGGCAAATGAGGGTAGTTATCAGTTAGCTATTAATAAACAATAAACTGTAACCTGCCTGCACGGATCAGGTTTGCTTTAGCAAAACTTTCACATCCTCCAAGCGCCACACAGCCTAAATAGTAAGATGGTGGCTGAGTTGTATTATAGGACCTTGGACCCAGCTGTGGCCAGTTTGCCCTCGAAGTAGTGAAGACCAGTTAAGACCCTCTATCTGGGCATGTGCAAATGCCTGGTTAGTGACCTTCTGACCTCAGAAGGCCAAAAGCTCCACCCTCAGGTCACACTAATGCCATTTTCTGAACATGCATCCCATGAAGAAGCATGCAGCTTAGCCGCATCTGTGCCAAAGGAGAATGACCTCAACTGTTCTCTTGTCTCCAATCCCCTTTCCCCACACTCCCCACATCTCAGCTTTATACCATAAATACTGAAAGCCCCTTGTCTTCAGGGAGGTGGGTATGAGATTTGTTCTCCCATCTCCTCATTGGCTGCCTTGTGAATAAACCCCTTTTCTGCTACAGACCCTGGCATCTAAGTCTTTGGCTTGATGTATGTGTGGACAACAAACCTGATTCAGTAACACTAGAACTATTAGGCTGGAAGGTTTTCCAGCCAGAACATGTACCTTGTGTTGCTCACGTTTCCGCTGTATTGTGTTGGCCGTTTCCTCATGAACCTGCTGAATGGTTATTTCCTCTCTCAGGGCCACCTCTGCTCTGTATAACCAGGCCCCTATGGTACCCAGAGGTGCAGGAAGAGACTTGTCCAGTTGTATATGCCAATCGAAGAGCTGGAACACAAAAATGGAACAACAGTATCTTAAGACAGAAGACAATTCATAAAATCTGCCCTCCCCTCAATGACTTTAAAGCCTACACGACATTTTAAGTTAATTTGGATTTAATTTTATAAATGTCACCTAAGAAAATATGTGTGCTCTGAAACCGATGCTTTGAGGAGTTCAGAACATAGGTATTTTCTTAAGTGATGCTTATTAAATTAACCCAAAATTATTAACTTAAATGGGACGTTTCAGTTATAAGCAAATCTTAAGGAAATCATGTTATTGGAAGATTAGGTTATTTTCTTCTTATAGGAATAACATAAAATGCCCAGTGATGTTCAGATTGGCTTTTGCTGAAAGGGAAGGGTCCAGGTTTGCTGACATGCTCAAAGACGCAGCAATTACACACCAGCTGATGTGTATTCCTAGAGACCTCCCACAAGGTAAGGACAAGTCCAGAAAAATCAGGGTCGTCTAGACGTCTCTGGAGGAAGAATGAGTACTCAGGAGTCTTTCCATAGGATCATTCTCTAACCATTCTTCCACTTCATCTACTCCTCAAGTACTGTTTCCTAGCTTACTGGAACTCCAAGTGGGATAGGATGAGGTTCTGGGGATCTAACCTATTCTTTGATAGAGCTTAATGGGAAAACATTAGATTATAACAAGGAAGAAAGCAGGGTAAGAATAAGACAAATATGGCCATGAGGGATAGAAGCTTCAGAAGTTTTGAAGTCTTGGTCTTTCATCTTGCAAAATATTCATAGGAAAGAGCAATTTTCCTTCAAGTTCATGACCAGATAAGAAGATAAGCTTAAAGTAAAGAATATAAAAATCAATGTGGAGTTCCCGTCGTGGCGCAGTGGTTAATGAATCCGACTAGGAACCATGAGGTTGCGGGTTCGATCCCTGCCCTTGCTCAGTGGGTTAACGATCCGGCGTTGCCGTGAGCTGTGGTGTAGGTCGCAGATGCGGCTCGGATCCCGCGTTGCTGTGGCTCTGGTGTAAGCCAGCGGCTACAGCTCCGATTAGACCCCTAGCCTGGGAACCTCCATATGCTGCGGAAGCGGCCCAAAGAAATAGCAAAAAAAAAAAAAAAAAAGACAAAAATAAATAAATAAATAAAAATCAATGTGAGTTTAGGAAGACTGATGAAATCTGATTGTGGAATTTGGAGAGCAGTGGAGGCTCCATGCCTGGGGCACCCCCTCTTCTCAACAACCCAGACTTCAGCTATTTAAAATGAGAAGTAACCCGGATGGTCTTTTGGGATTTCAACGCATCATCTGGTCCCTGGTGACAGTAGACATAAGGCAGGGAAATCAGGAAAAGAGTTGTTAAATAAGCACGTCCTCCAACTTATAGGAAAACTTGACAAGGGAGCAAAGATTGTCCCACAAGCAAACCTTCCCACCCCAGACAGAGGCAGGAGGACCTGATAACATTACTGAAAAGAAAGATGGTAGACAATCTTCTTGACTAAATTAAATAAGCCCTAATGAAGTTAATTGTTGGAGAACTTACCCTGGAGGACACTCTGTCCCAGGACTGTTTTACCAAGGCTTGGTCAAGTGACAGTTTGCCATCTCTATGTAATGGTTGTAATAGGTGTTCAGTCTGTTTCCTTTTCATTTCGTACTGAACTCTGAAGTGCTTAAACGACTGAAGGCGGAAACAGAAACAACATGGCAATGAGTCCAAAAAAAGCAGCAGAGGAAACCACCTTTCCTAAATAACAATCCTCTATATTTGGATAACATTCAGTATTTGTTGTTGATAATAATAATGACAGCCATGACACTAAAAGCAGCTGGCATTCATCAAGCCCCAACAACAAGCCTAGCCCCACGCTAAGTGCTTTCTGCACATTATCTTCTCTGGCTCTCCATCACCCTACACCCTAGACAGGACCCGTTATTGTTATTATTATTATTATTACCGCAGTAAGCCCAGAGGTGACTTGGCAGAGACATGCAGTAGAGACAGGACTAAAGGCTAGGACTTCTCATTTCTAGTTAAACCATCCAAGAGCCAGTCTCTGCTCGTCAGGAAGCAAAGAGGAGTACAAATCGATGTGAAAAACCAAAATAGTTGCTTTCCTTTAAAGTACCAAACAATTTATGAATAGGAATTGCATATATCAGAGTAATACAGCGTTAACAATATCTGTCTAAATTGGTGCTGAAGTCTGTATAAAGAGGTTTTCTTTAGGGGACCTCACTTATGTAATAATACTTGGCTTTAATTTTATGGTGTTAAAATATTAATTATTATATCTTTCTTTTGTCATAGTATGGTTAATATAAATTTGTAAGACATAGACTTAACTGTAAGTCTGGTACTAACCTAAGAAAGTAGTGATTTTAATGAAAGTCCTACATTTTACGTTCCATTAACATATCCTAAAATATGTCTTAAAGTCCACATATGAATTGAAAATGCCACTCAATCTGCAATGACACTAAAGTACATATGAATGGCTCTGCAGAATCTAACAGATAACACATTTGAAAGAATGTCTAAATCACTGAGTAAACAAACCTGTAAATTCATGAGAAGAACACTTGGGGGAGTTGCTGAATAAATATTTTCCCACAAATTTTACCTTCCATTCCGTCTAACTTAATATAATTTTAAACTACCAAAACATAAACTCAGTCTTCGATTTTGTTCCACAGATTTCTATACGTGGGAAAACTGGAAAATCCACTACTGATTAATAAGTGGAAATCGAAGATGCTGATTACATAATAAACACACAGATGAAAGAGAACATTCCTCATGCTGTCTAACCCTGGTGAGACTGGTGATTTACCTCTGGCTTGAAAGGAATGTTTCTGTTTTGTACTTTTCTAATTCTTAGTTTTCTTCTTATAAATTAACATCTGTACAACAGGTAAATTTATAACTTGGATTTTTTTTATAATTTATGCTAAAACTCACTAATGGAATTAATAAGTACATTCATTCTGTTCTTGCATTTATGGTCTTAATTTACTGATTTAATCATTTTAATGGATCTCATCCCAGAAAATTATCTTTTTGAGAAATAAAACTACATTGAGTTTCAAAGCAAAACGTACACATATATAGGCTCATATTTACTGCATTGCCAAGTCCAGCAAATAGAATATTGATAGTGTCATCCATTTAAATTCAGGCACACTTTATAGATATGATTATATAAAATCACACATTAATGCCAAGAGCTAAACCTTTTATCACCTGCAATTTTGCATCTCTTACATCATGCACCTTATTTTGGTAGCAAAAAATGCTCAAAATATAATATAGATTCAAATATATTATAGTTTTCCCATTAAAATGCCATTAAAATATTTTAAGTAGGAGAAAATGTCAATGCTACACTGAGTAAATCACAATTTACTGGAAAAAACTTGTTAAAGGACTTTTGTGTCTTGGAAGTGGAAATTGGATGCTGAAATCCAATTAATAGCAGTGTAATGGGACTGGGAGGAGGAACAGCAACAACAACCCTGGCCTCAACTTCTCATAGTGTGAACTAGGCAGGCGGTAGGAGAAACCGATCCTATTAATGGGCTCACTTCAAATATTCATGTTGCAAATTTTTTAATTTAATTCAGCTTATTCCATAGCAATTTTCAATTTGGCACTGAATTCATTTTTTGGTGGGATTTTTTAAAATTAGGTAACATCTATAAGATCATGAATTGTACAAATAATTACAAGATGTGTGTGTTACGTATCATCTACAAGACACTGAGTTCTTCAAATATCGTGACGCCTCAGAACTCTCTATAGCATAGACACATACAGTTTAAGACTACCAACTCTGCCTCTGGGTGTACACCCAAAGAAAATTAAAACAGGTTATCAAAGAGATATATGCACTCCCATGTTTATTGCAGCATGATCGCAATAGCCAAGGCAGGGAAACAACCTATGTGCTCATGACTAGATGAATGGGCAAAGAAGATGTGGTGTATATATATACAATGGAATATTATTCAGCCATGAAAAAGAAAAACATGCTGCCATTTGTGACAATGTGGATGAAACCTGAGGACATTATACTAAGTGAGATGAAGCAGACAAAGACAAATACTATATATTACTTATATGTGGAAACCAAAATTAAGTCAAACTCCTAAAAATGAAATAAGTTATCAGAGGACAGAGAGTGGAGGTTCTAGGATAGACATTTATATATACAAACTGGGAACAATTAGTAAATAAGTCCCAGATATCTAATGCACAGTACAGTGAATATAAAAAACAGTATTATATTATAATCATCAAACTTGCTAAGAGACTAGAACTAAATCATCCCAACCACTTACAAAAATGATAATTACGTGACATGACAGAGGTGCAATCATTGCTATAATTGCAACAATATTATACAAAATACAAATGTTGCAAAATGTAAAACTATCTATTTATATAGAAGCAATTATTAATTTATATGTAAACTTATGATAATATATATTATTTCTTTAAAGACATTTCTCATTAATATCATTTGAAAAATTAAACATAGATTAAATGACATATATGAATTTTATTCATGAAAGGCTTTAAAAAACTGAAATCTCTTTTCCATACATTACCTGATACTTATCCTGCAAATTTGATTCTGTCATCTGTGCCCTTGTCAAATCTCTTTCAAATTGTTCTATCCAAACTTTCACTTCCTTCAAAATTAGCCTATCTTCTCTCTAGAAATAAACAGACAATATAATTTTATTAGTAACTGTACATTTATCTAATTGCTAATTAATCTGACTTTGCCTAGAACACACTGAATATTTAATAAGTTCCAATTGCCTCTGAAAAATTTCCTCTTTCCCTGCCCTCAACCCTTTTGGAGAATAAGAAGCAAAAGCAGCAAAAATTAATTCTTAAAAAAACCCTTAATTATTGTGTTAAATATTGAAATTACTCTCCTCCATTTTTTTTTCCTCAAGAAACATTAATTTAATTAAGAAAATGTGCTCAGGAAGAAATGTACAAAAAACACTCACAAAGAGGAATGGCTGGGATGGGAAAGGAAACAGGCCTATGGTTGCTTTTTTTTTTTTTTTTTTTGCTATTTCTTGGGCCACTCCCACAGCATATGGAGGTTCCCAAGCTAGGGGTCTAATTGGAGCTGTAGCCACCGGCCTACGCCAGAGCCACAGCAACGTGGGATCCGAGCCACGTCTGCAACCTACACCACAGCTCATGGCAATGCCGGATCCCCAACCCAATGAGCAAGGCCAGGGACCGAACCCACAACCTCATGGTTCCTAGTAGGCTTTGTTAATCACTGCGCCATGACAGGAACTCCCTGTGGTTGCTTCTTAACCAAGGCCCTTGTTAACCCAGAGGACTGTTCTAGAATAGATTAATTTTGACTGAATTTGAGGAGCTACAGTCACAGCAACATTGGATCGCTTGTGTATATATATTTTTTCTTGTTTTTTTTATAGGGTCACACCTGCAGTATATGGAACGTCCTGGGCTAGGGATCGAATCAGAGCTGCAGCTGAGGCCTATGCCACAGCCACAGCAACACTGGATAGGAGCCACATCTGTGACCTATGCCACCGCTTGCGGCAATGCCAGATCCTTAACCCACTGAGCAAGGCTGGAGATCAAAACTGCATCCTCACAGACACTATACTGGGTTCTTAACCTGCTGAGCCACCACACAAACTCTGGATTGCTTGTTACGTTATTATTTTAAAATGCTATCCAGTATTACAACATAAGTTCCAGGAGGACAGGCACCATGTTCAGGATGGAATGGCACCATGGTATCTATAAGACATTTATCAAATTATGTGCCAAATGAATGCATACAAGCTACCACTCACATCTCAAAAATGAAAAAAATGCAGTTATATATTTCTTTCTACAAATAATAAGAGCAAGCCATTCTGGCACTGATTAAGTGAAAAATAGCCTAAATTTTCTTTTCCTTTTTTTTTTTTTTTTTTTTTTTTTTTGGCTTTTTAGGGCTGCTCTCTGGCATACGGAAGTTCCCAGGCTAGGGGGTGAATCAGAGCTGTTGCTGCCAGCCTATGCCACAGCCACAGCAACGTGGGATCTGAGCCGCAACTGCGACCTACACCACAGCTCACGGCTATGACAGACCCACTGAGGCCAAGGATTGAACCTGCAACCTCACGTGTTACTAGTCTGGTTCATTAACCACTCACTGAGCCATGAGGGGAACTCCCCCAGCACCATTTATTGAAGAGACTATCTTTCTTCCACTGTATGGTCTTGTCTCCTTTGTCATAGATTAGTTGACCATAGATACTTGGGGTTATTTCTGGGCTTTCTATCCTGTTCCATTGATTTCTTTGTGCCAGTACCATACTGTTTTGATGACTGTAGCTTTGTAGTAGAGTCTGAAGTCAGGGAGCCTGATTTCTCCGGTTCCATTTTTTTCTTTTCAATACTGCTTTGGCTATTTGAAGTCTTTTGTGTTTCCATACAAATGTGATGATCAAAGCTCTATGACACAGGTGAAATGACTGTTGACAGGTGAAGTGGTAGAGGAGAGAGAGTGCTGGCTATAGAGGCATGCAAAACTGGTTTCAAATTCTTGTTCTGATATGTATTAGCTCTGTGGGTTTGGAGACAACTTAAAAAAACAAAAAGCAAAAAACCTCTCTACTGTTGTACCATCATCTGGGTGGCCATGGTTTGGGGGAGAATTAGAGATACTCTGTGAATGCATCCAGTGCAGAGGCTGGCACATGTGCTACCATGATCTGTCCTCTCTCACTTCCTGGTGTTGCAAAGACCACGCTCTGCAGCCTGGCACAATTTCCCTTGGATAAGGCTTTCCTCAGAGCTCAGTTTAAGCACACTTCTCTAGCAAGCTTTTTCTGACTCAGAAGTCTGGGGTTTTGAGTTTCTTTTCCATGTGGTGGTTCTCTGATGTAAGTACACTAGTGTCACCTGGAGGGCTTGTGAAAAAGATCACTGGGCATCCCCCTGAGGCTTTCTGGCTCTGTGTATCTCGTGCGGAGGGTGAGAATCTGTATTTCTACCAAGGTTCCAGGTGAATCTGATGCTGCTGGCCTAGGGACCACATTTGCGGAACATGCTTCTATGATCTTATAACAACATGAAGTCAAAGACCCACCCAAAGTGCACTGTATATTACTGTTCATTAGTTGCCTCTTTTTTCTGCCCCCTTCTTTCCAAACCCCTTATGTATTTTTTTTTCCTCCAGCCTAACAAAGTGTCTGGCAACTGGTATCACTCAACAGATAATTGTGGAATAAATGATTGATTGGTGACATAGTTAATGAAGGAAAGGAATGGAAGAGACTCCAAAGCCTCAGCTGTCACCATGATGGCTCTTCTGAACAAACGGGTGAATGGGATCAAGATATGTGTTCTATTACCAGTTGACTTTCATGCCCATGAAAGCAGTAGTGATGCATCTTAGGAGCTCAGAGGAACGCAGCGCTCCTGGTCTACCTTCGGGGCCCAGAGCTCAATGTGATCAGTAAGTGGGGGTCACCAAAGTGAGCATGGGGCTTCACTGTGAACCCCCACAGACAGGCCCATTATCACCTGCTTCTCTCCATTTGAAATCATTTCACAGAGTCAAGTGAGAAAAAGATTATGTTCTCAACCTTGTTAAAGTACAGTCAGGAAATGACTTTTTCTAGTGGTGGGGAAGTGCATATTGCAATAAGGTTAAAAAGGATGTAGGTATTTACACACTCAACATTCTCCTTTTTAAGAGGGAAATGAAGTACAAAATACCATTGAGATTCCCAGAACCTAGTGGCTTTTCCTCAATTGGTAATTTTCACATGTGGTCAGACATAGGTCACTATTTGCCTTTAAGGACCATCCCAACTCTAAGCAGCAAAACTGTCAGCATTCTCACTATTTACTTTCTCTCTCTCTCTCCCTACCCACTCAAACATACACATAGGGTTTTTTTTAGAACATTTATATATAAACCCACACTTCATGAATCATGAGATAAAAATTCAACATTTGATATGAAATTACTTCTAATTATTTTTATTTCAGTGTTGACATAAAGTCAGTTGTGTTGATAGATCCTTAACTTCAGGCCTAGATGGAACAAAGAAAGATGGAAAAACTTAAACTCAGGGGAACTTGGATATGGGGGGAAATTATTTCTTTCTTTCTTTTTATGGCTGCATCTGCGGCATATGGAGGTTCCCAGGCTAGGGGTTGAATCAGAGCGGCAGCTGCAGGCCCATGCCATGGCCAGAAACGCCAGATCCAAGCTGCATCTGCAACGCAACCTATGCCACAGCTTGCAGCAACACCAGCTCCTTAACCCACTCAGTGAGGCCAGGGATCAAACCTGCATCCTCATGGACACGATGTCAGGTTCTTAACTTGCTGAGCCACAATGGGAACTCTGGGAAAAAATTCTTTTTTTTTTTTAAATTTTCTTATAGTGATTTACAATGACCTGCCAATTTCTGCTGTACAGCAAAGTGACATAGTCACATATATACACTTGTTTTTTTTTTTTTTTTCACATTATCCTCCATCATGTTCTATCACAAGCAGCTGGATATAGTTCCCTGTGCTATACAGCAGGATCTCATTGCTTATCCACTCCAAAAGTAATAGCTGGAAAAAAATTCTTAATCATTAACTCCATGAACATTTTTTGAGCACTTACCACAGCTCAGGAACTTCACTAAACCGTGTGACTCAATATTGCACAGAGGAGATACCATGGAACTCAGGATTACAAACAAACTGAACACTTACCTTTTCCAATTAATTGTTCCCTGCTTAATATTTTAAACATAAAACTAAATATGTTTATTTTCCATGTCACATATAAAGAAATCATAATAATTTTAATTTTGCCTTTTATTAATGTTATTAAGTGTTATTAAAAAGAAATTAATGCATTCTTATAATTAAAGATTAGTAGGAAAGCCCATGGGAGTGGCTTAGACTGTAACTAATGTGTAATAATAGGTATGTTATTTGTTCTATTAGAAAGGAAAAAAGAAATAGAATTAAAGTATTAAAATAAATGTGTCTATACAAGCAAATACATGCAAAAGAATGATAAATAAGCTTCAGAATGCAGAATGCCTGAAAGAGGCCACTGATTCAAGATTACTTAAATCTTACCTTAAGAATTTGGATAGAATTTGCAAAAGATGAGACACCTGGAAATATTTCCTAACAATATGAAAAGATAATATGTAGAAAATAATATAAATCATGGACAAAAATTATATAGGAAACAAGAAACAATGGAGAGGCATCTGCCTATAAATAAATAGACAATCATTTTTTTAAGGGAATAATTATTTTAAGATGTTTTCGCTTTTATCAAAATGTTTGAATCAAGTAAGGCAATGTAGGAGTTCCCCTTGTGGCTCAGCAGTAACGAACCTGACTAGTACCCATGAGGATGTGGGTTCAAACCCTGGCTTTGCTCATTGGATTAAGGATCTGGCGTTGCCGTGAGCTGTGGTATAGGTCATATATGCGGGTAGGATCTGGAGTTGCTGTGGCTGTGGTGTAGCCTGGCCGCTGCAGCTCCAATTCGACTCCGGGCCAGGGAACTTCCATATGCCTCATATTCAGCTGTAAAAAAGGCAAAAAAATAAATAGCAAATGAAGCAATGTAGTATTTTGCCATTTAATGATTTTGTTTCAATCTGTAATAGTCATATATGGCAATATGTGTATAATATGTATATACATATATACATAATATTTACATATGCCTCTAAATAGTAAACATTTTTAAAAGGGAACCATGTAAAGAAAAGGTATATAGATTCATATTTTTTCTCTATAAATAAAGTCATATATCTCTGTATTCTTATACAATTTAAGACTTGCTATGATTCTAAAAGCAGTCAGTAATACTTGCTGCAATGAAGGAAGGAATGAGTGAATAAATAACTGAAAGTTTAACAGATGAGGGAGATGAGCCAACAGCCTATTTTATTTATTTACAATTGACTGCTAATTATCCAAGGAATACCTCTAGGCAAAAAGTTTATTGGTCTTATTGGTTGAAGTAAGAATGGCAGAGCAATGTCTATGTCCAATAAGAAAATCAGATTTAAAATAGTATCTGTAAAACTTCTAATTTGAATAAACTTATAAAAGGGAGATAAAAAACTCATAAAAGGGATATATAAAAACTCAAAAAATGAAAGTCTGATGGATATGTCGATGTCAATGTTTTAAAAAATGAATTAAAAGACTTATTTACTGTAAAAAAAAAAGACCTATTTACTAAGACCTGAATAAACAAATAATGAGGATTTTGAAGTGATGGCATCAATGGCCCTAATATGTATAGTCATAAAATTTTAAAGGTTAATTAGACAATTAAATGGCCATTAAACAAACATAAGCCTTACATTAAAAAATTCTTTTTTTCTATTAAAAATATTTTAGATACTCATAGCCTATTACAAATGCCCATTAAAAAAAAAAAGCAAAGCTTATAATACATTTTCTTCAAAATTAATTTTCAAAATAATCCTGAAGAAATTATATGCACCCTCCTTTTAGGAAAGGGACAGAGAGATTTTTTTAAAAGAAAACTCAGAATTTATCTTCCAGAGAATGAAACTAATTTCTTCATAAGAAAGCTCTTTAGTAAAGTAATTAACAAGATTAAAGCAGGAGTGTGTTTCAGAGCACTGAGGATTTTTGCATCAAATCCTCATGAGCATTAACGAAACTATCTTTTCTCAGCCCTCACTAGCCAGTGTTTACTTGTTGGGAGAAATGATTAATGTCAGAGAAATTAAAATAGTACAAGCTCAAGAATCATCTCAGAAATAAATCCAATTGGATAACATACGACCTTTGGATATGGCAATCCAGACGGAAAGCTGGTTTTCTCTAAGCTGTATGGGGTAAGCCTAACATACCTTCTTCAAGAGTTTCTTATTCACACAGGGTAACATCCATGCCCCATCACATTCTTAAAACCCAGGAAAAAACAAATGAATGCCAAGCACACGCCTTAATCCATGTTGGAATTAGCACAGAGTCTTTGCCTTCAATGGTGGTTCTTAGGGAGTATTACTTTGCTAACTATTGAATAAGTGACTCTAGTGATCAACATTTGTGCCCAAATCTGGCAAGGAACAATAAAAAGGCTTTCTTGAAACCACAGTTAAAAAAAAAAAAAAAAACTAACATGGGTCTATCAAATGCCAGATTAATTTCTTCCAAGCGACTGACCTAGAAAACAGCAGTTACTGTTACCGTCGTTTTGCTTAATTATTTTATGAAGACACAGATTTCCATTAGTGCAGAACCTTTTCCTATTTGAAAACTTTGGCTTATGCTCCCCTGACCTCGTCCTTCCTTAGATCTGTTTCTAAGACACGTAGTAAACTTTTTTTGTTTTTCTTGTTTCTTTTCATTATAATCTGAAACTGCTCTGAAAACTTCAGTTGAGACCTGAACAGTGAAGACAAAGAAAGAGTTCTCAACATGTCCGAAAATTGCATTAATTACTGTCTCTGATGTCATTTTGCCTAATAAATAATTTTAAATTTGGTAGTAAATCCATCTCTCTTAATCTCTCTCCCCAACTCTGAAACAACAACAACAAAACAAAACAAAAACAAAGCAATACTAGAGTACTTTAAAGAAATAGGAAAATGGTAATATCCATTGTTATGGGAAAATAGGTGTGCTGGCTGGAGAACAAAATAGGACCTCTTTCTACAGAAAGACTTGAAAAAAAAATTCAAAAAGCATTAAAAATCTGTATGTCCTTTAGTCTAGAAATCTCTCTTCTAAGAATTACAACATCTAATTAAAAATTAGAAGTATTTTGTAAAATATTTATTTATTTTCGTTGGCTACACCCATGGCATATGGAAATTCCCAGGCCAGGGATTGAATATGAGCTGCAGCTACAATCGATGCTATAGCTACAGCAATGCTGGATCCTATAACCCACTGCACTGGGCTAGGGATTGAACCTATGCCTCCACAGCCCTGGAGCCTCTGCAGTTGGATTCTTAGACCACTGTGCTACAGTGGGAAATCCAGAAGTATTTTTTAAAATAGCAAAAAATCAGAAATTTCCAACAATTAAGAGTGAATAAATTATTCTACATCTATACAACGTCCTAGAGAGAATGGTATAAAAAGGGTTTTTTTTTTTTCTGTAATGTTAACAGAAAAGAGGAAATTATAAAATTGCATGTATACTATGATTCTATTTTGTGTTGAAATATTTTATGTGTCTACATATTCATGGAATATGTAATATATTAGTTTTTTTAGGATAGGTTCTCTGCAGAAGATCAAACACAGATAATTTTCTTTTCCTTGTTTCCCAATTTTTGTTTTTCTTTATTTATAACAACAAACCTGTTATTTGAGCAGTATGAAAAATGTGAATGTTATTTAAACTATTGAGAGACTGAAAAATCTAAACACAGTGAATAATCAGAACTTGTAGAAGTTTGCCTTACTTCCACATGTTTGCAATAAGTAGCAACTTATGGAATAAATCTAAAAGTTAAAATTTGATTTCATCAGATTGAGCAGAATAAGGGAACTCAGGATCCAAATGCACAAATGATATGATGGATATAAAATTAGTTCAATCTTAAAATTGCCAAAATAATGTGTCCCAACACTCCTATCTTTCCTCAATTTTAATTCATCACTATTACATGTTCAGCATTTATTTTTAATAATGCTTTCTTTGATATATCAGAGAAATCTTTTCTTCTAATCTCCTCTCCAATTTTCCTCTAGTCTTTATTCAACTGCCCTCATATTAAAATGCATTCCAGTTCAATTTTTTGAAAACAGCATGACTAAAAATCTGAGTCATTATCATTGGCAGCTTTAGTGATGCTCAAAGAAAAGCAAATACTTACATCGTTCTCTTGTGCATCAGCACCTGTACTGTGGATGTCAGGATACTGTTTGAGAAACTGGGCTACATAGGTCATAATAGACTTCTCATCTGGCTTATCCACATCAACATCTGGAAAAACCAAACCCAAATGTGAATCAATTAATTAGCATCATGTCAAAGTCTCACTAAGGTACCAAAAGACACTTCCATAAATGCAGAAGAAAAAGAGAGTACTATTTAGGGGCGAGAAGAGGGAAATCAGCTTACTCTGGAAGACACATGATGGAAATGTTATGACTCAGAAAGATGACACATTGTAACCAAGAGCTTTTAGGAAAGTAATACATCTTTCATTTAAATAAACTCAACAGTGAGTTTCCATCTTGGCACAGCGGAAACGAATCCGACTAGTGTCCGTGAGGACTCGGCTTTGATCCCTGGCCTCCCTCAGTGGGTTAAGGATCTGGCGTTGCTGTTGGCGTAGGCTGGCAGCTGCAGCTCCGATTCCACCCCTAGCTTCGGAACCTCCACAGGCCGAAGGTGTGACCCTAAAAATAAAGAAATAAATAAATAATCTCAAAATTCATCAGGAATTTGAGCTACATAAGGTTATTCTACATTCTGTCTAGTTAATAAAATACAAATGAAATGTATATCTCAGAGTTGGGGTAGGTGGGTAGTAAAAAAATGCTTATGCATTTTCTAGGGACTATCAATGTAGGTTTTAAAAAGTGGTACAACTCAAAAGATTTAAAAAGAAACAAAGATAAGGTATTCTGGAATTCATGAAATGACTCAAAGGGGATTTGAGAAATAGTAAGATCACTGATATGGAAGATGTGTATGAAGAGGAAAACTTCCCTGAAGTGTGAAAGTGGAAAGCAAAACAACATTTAATTCATGACTTGGCATAATATATATTTTTAAATCTTCACCCACTCTAAGAGATATTGGCCTGTGTAATCTGTATTCCTAGAAGTTTATACATTCAAGTTAGCTTAAAAAAATGTTTTTTGTGTGTGGGGGGTGGTGGTTTCTCATTAGGAAAATAACCACTTTACATTTGGGATAGTCTTGTATTGGGATAAACTCAGTTTCTGATCATCAAAAAAAAAAAAAAATATTAAGATGCTCTGGTCCAGCAAATATGAAAGAACCAACCATACCTTCCTCCTATCCTACTCTAGGAAAAATTTCAGGTCTGATTCATTCTCTGAAGTTGAGGGCTGGGATATTTGTGTGCCTTTTCCTTTGAGCTGAGGAGTATACAGGATTCCACTGGCTTTTTTGTGCAGAAACAAGGTGGAAAGCCCTTGGCTGCCCTGGTGAACCTTTGGGGCCTCAGCAGGCTCCTGAAATGGCAAGGGATCTCCATGCTGGCTCTCAGAGGAAGCCAACCTGACAGACACTGTTTCAGAGCTAGAAATGTCCATTCTGAAATCTCATCTTTAGGAATAACTTATTTTCATCGTATTTACATTTCTGCACCCACGAATGGAAATATCCATAATTACCAAGCCAAATGAGAAATTATCTGGTGAATGGATCGAGAAGATGTGGAATATAACAGAATACTACTCCACCATAAAAAAGAATGAAATAATGCCATTTGCAGCAATAGATGGACCTACAAATAATCATACTAAGTGAAGCCAAATATCACTTGTATGTGGAATCTAAAAAATGATACAAAGGAACTTATTCATAAAACAGAAATAGACTCACAGATATAGAAAACAAACTTGTGGTTACCAAAGTGGAACAGTAGGGGAGAGGGATAAATTAGGAGTTTGGGATTAACATATAGACACTACTATTACATATAAAATAGATAACTAACAAGGACCTACTGAATAGCACAGAGGACCAGAGTCCATAGTTTGCAATAATCTATAATGGAAAAGAATCCGAAAAAGAACATGTATATATGTGTAATCGAATCACTTTGTTGTGTAGCAGAAACTAACACAACACTGTAAATCGACCATAACATAAAATAAAAAATCATCAATTGAAAACATTTAAAAAAGAAATCATTTGGGGAGTTCCCGTCGTGGCGCAGTGGTTAGCGAATCCGACTAGGAACCATGAGTTTGCGGGTTCGGTCCCTGCCCTTGCTCAGTGGGTTAAGGATCCGGCGTTGCCATGAGCTGTGGTGTAGGTCACAGACACGGCTCGGGTCCTGCGTTGCTGTGGCTCTGGCGTAGGCTGGTGGCTACAGCTCCGATTAGACCCCTAGCCTGGGAACCTCCATATGCCACAGGAGTGGCCGAAGAAATGGCAAAAGGACAAAAAAAAAAAAAAAAAAAAGAAAGAAATCATTTGGGACATTTGGAAATTTCACTTTGACCCTTTTCTTCTATTTAACAAAACAACTTAATTTATTAACATTTATTAAGGGCCTCGGATTTGTCTTTTGAAGGCGCAAAAGAGTTGACTCCATTTTTCAGAAAGTCTTAAAATTCACTGCCTTACCAAAAAGGTGCCAAGCAATTCCAATGAAAAATATTAGGTCAGTCATGTTGTGGTTTTTGCCCGACTGACACTCAAACCCTCGGTGGCTATCAATATTTCTGTTTCTAATGACTAAAAAATAAGTAAATAATTATTTATAAAATTTAATTGTATAAATAATTTCTAATTTGTTTTATTATATTTATTCAATATTTATAAAGTTATATAAAATATTTATACAATTAAAATATAATTTACAATCATATTTCTATAAATGTTATTTAATAATTTAAAAGGTATGCTCTGAGATGACTAAGTTTCTTTAATAATAATTTTTATTTTTTCCTTTATAGCTGATTCACATTGTTCTGTCAGTTTTCTGTGGCACAGCAAGGTGACCCAGTCACACATACATATATACATTCTTTTTTCTCACATTTTTATCATGCTCCATCACAAGTGACCAGACATGGTTCCCAGTGCTACCTACACAGCAGGATCCCATTTCTTATCGATTCCAAAGGCTATTGTTTGCCTTTATTAACCCCAAATTCCCAGTCCCTCCTACTCCCTCCCCCTGAGATTATTGATTTTTTAATTCTTCTAGATTCTGTGGCACTCCTCCTCCCCCCAGTACACACACTTCTAAAACCTTCCTTCCATCCTTAAGTATACCAAGTAAGCACAGCTCACCTGCTGGTACCACCCACATCAAAGTGCTGTTAAGAGCAATAGTACTGTATTTTGCTCCCTTGCACAGTGGTAAATATTTTTTCCAAAAAAAAAATTGGTATAGGAAGACAGAGTTTTTTCCCCAGTTTTCTAAAGTTGGCTGGCCTCTTGGAAGCCATCTGTAATTTCTGGATTTAAGACATATAACCCAGAGCTCCCTTGTGGCTCAGCAGGTCTGTCACTGTTTTGGCTCGGGTCACTGCTGTGGCTTGGGTTCCATCCCAGGCCTGGGAACTACGTTCACATGCTGCAAGCATGGCTGAAAAAACAAAACAAAACAAAACAACCAAAAAACATATAACCCTACTGAGTTGAGGTCTACAAGAGCCAACAATCGCTCCACGTGCCTTCTGGATCCAGGAGTCTTGGGATTCCCAGCTCTGTTTCAGCAATAGTGAACGCCTCCTCCAGGTTTTCTCGGTTAGACCTTCCTTTCACCTTCTCCAAGTCCACTAGTTCCGGTCGAATGGCATGGATGACCGAATGAAAGGCAACTCCGCTTCTCCAACTGCGTCCAAAGTCTTTTATTTCTATCCCCATCTGCCTTTAAAAAATAATAATAATGTCAACTGCTGAACAGGTAACATGCACTTCCTCAGACTCAATCCAGCAAAGAATGATGTGCAGTTAGCTATAGCAGGTAACTGGTTTGGAGAAAAAAGAAGCAAAATAAAAATTTTCAGTGGGTAACCAGTTAAGATGTAGAAATTCTGGTTTCATACTTCAGGGTTTTCTATATTCGAGTTTTCAATAATTAAGAGATTCAATTTAAAGCACACTTTTAGGGAGTTCCCATTGTGGCTCACCAGGTTATGAATCCGACCAGTAACCATGAGGATGCAGGTTCCACCCCTGGCCTCGCTCAGCAAATTAAGGATCCCACCTTGCAGTGAGCTCTGGTGTAGGTCGTAGACGTGGCTCCGATCCTGTGTTGCTGTGGCTGTGGCGTAGACCAGCAGCTGCAGCTCCAATTCAACCCCTAGCCTGGGAACTTCCATATGCCACAGGTGTGGCCCAAAATAATAATAATAATAATAATAATAATAATAATAATAATAATAAAGCACATTTTAAAAGGAAACAAATTGGAAGAAAAAAGTATCTGGCAAAATGAAAAAAAGAGAAAAAATTTTAAAAACACCAACATAATAATTCACCATTGTGTAATTTTTGAAGTCTCTAACATTTTTTATTTATTTATTTTATTTTAATTTATTTTTATTTATTTATTTATTTTATTTATTTATTTATTTATTTATTTATTTATTTATTTATTTTATTTTGTCTTTTTGCCATTTCTTGGGTCGCTCCCGCGGCATATGGAGGTTCCCAGGCTAGGGGTCGGATAGGAGCTGTAGCCACTGGCCTACGCCAGAGCCACAGCAACGCGGGATCCGAGCTGCGTCTGCAACCTACACCACAGCTCACAGCAACGCTGGATCCTTAACCCACTGAGCAAGGCCAGGGATCTTACATTTTTAATGATAATCACAAGCAGCCTGTGATACACATGCACATATCATAACAGACCATAATGTGGCTGAATTATATCAGAGGCATTAGATTGAACAAAACGTAAATGGGTGTGATCATCTCTCTAAAGCAGGCGGCACTCTCCAAAAGTCCAGACAAGATGAATTTACCCCTCCAATTGAATTGTTTATCAAATTCTTTTTTAAAATTCTTTCTTCGGAACTGCCTTGAAGGCAATGCCCTGGTGGCAAACGTCTGTTCCATAACAGTGGATTTAATTCAAAGCCAGTTATGATAATTACGAAGGGATCCAAGTTGGCAGTAATATTTCAGTTGCTGAAAACAGAAGTGAGACAAGCTCACAATAAATAATTTCTTTCTACATGGCACCTAGCAACTATAACGGCTGTTTCAAAAGGAGAGTTGCGAAGATATTTTTGAGCAGCATCTTTTGATTGCATGTAAAGCCTTTAAAGGCAATCAATGAATTAGACGACATTCAGTGGATAAATACGCTTGTCGTTTCTTTCAGAATATTAGTCTCATTGCAGTTGCTTCTAAATAAAGCAGAAATAACATCACTTAACTCTTTTTTTCATACTATAGTCTCAAAATTCCCATGAACTATAAGATACAATATATCTGACTGATATACCGATTTATAGAAGGTGGTAAATGCTTTCACATTTTATCTCTGCAAGTCTTTTCTTTTTTTCTGTTTACTAGGCCATCTGAGGCATATGGAACTTCCCCGGCTAGGGGTTGAATCAGAGCTGCAGCTGCCGGCCTATACCACAGTTTGTGGCAACACTGGATCCTTAACCCACTGAGCAAGGCCAGGGATCAAACTCACATCCTTGTGGAGACTATGTCTCAACCTGCTGAGCCACAATGGGAACTCCTATCTCTGCAAACGTTAAGGTTCACTTTAATTCCTGTCTTATCAATGTACATTTAGTCTGTATAAAATATACTGTGCTTTTAGAGCATCATTGGATTTAATCACTTGCTTCACAAATAAATATTTCGAAGACAATATTGTAAGATTGCAGTAATTATAATCTTGCATCGCTCTCTTAGTTCTTTTAGAGCTCTACCTCTGGTCATACAGATATAATTTTTTCAGCCCATACCTGACACATTGGCAAATACACATTCAGGGTAAGAAGTTATCTCTTATTATCTATCTATTTGTACATTTGCCTCTGGCTTCACCTTCCTTTTCTACCTACACTTTCCCTTTGCCCACAGTTCCCCATTTTAAAATGTTTCTGTATTCACAGTCTCTTTAAGCTGCCTCAAATTATTTTTTAGGAGTTTCCGTCGTGGCGCAGTGGTTAACGAATCCAACTAGGAACCATGAGGTTGCGGGTTCGGTCCCTGCCCTTGCTCAGTGGGTTAAGGATCAGGCGTTGCCGTGAGCTGTGGTGTAGGTTGCAGACGCGGCTCGGATCCCGCGTTGCTGTGGCTCTGGCGTAGGCCGGTGGCTACAGCTCCGATTCAACCCCTAGCCTGGGAACCTCCATATGCCGCGGGAGCGGCCCAAGAAATAGCAACAACAACAACAACAACAAAAAAAAAAAAAAAAATTATTTTTTAACAAATTGAAGTGGGTGTAAATAAGTGAACAGTTAGCTGATAAATATGCGTCACGTATTAGATATGTTCTGATGTTTTAGACATTTACAAAAAGACACATATAAAATGTTTCCCTAAATAGTCACCATGCTGGAATAGTTAAAAATGGCTTGGTACCTGCTCTTCCTCCATATGTGTTGAACTCACACGTACACCCCTATAACATTTTGTATTAGATCAAACTAGTAGGTGATATTCCTAAAAAGTTTTCACTTTGGTCCAAGACGGTCATTTAAGAATCTTAGACACAAAATCAAAGAAAATTTAGATACCTCACTTAAAGTGATACTAACGTCAAGAAATGTAGATCCATCACCGAAAGAAGTATATCCACTCGATAGCCACGTCTGACTTTTTAACGCATATTTATAGCAAGTTATTTTGAATGGATCTGGATACGTACATCTTCATTCGTTTGGTTATCTTTTGATTTTTGTCCTAAAATACAACTGTTCTAAGACATGTGAAAATAAGGTATGCAAATGTCAGACACGGTTTCATTTCTGAGAGTACTGATTAATAGATGAAATTGGTTAAAAAAAGAGCGGGGGGGGGGGCTTAACTATCTTGTGTTACTGAAACTGCTTTTTCCTTTACTTCTGAAATATTTCAAAATTTTATATGAAAATAAGGAGTACACTCTGATAACTTGGTGTTTTACTGGATGTTTTGTCCTTTCTCACTGTCTTCAGTCTTGTGAGAGGGATAAACTTTCAGACTACAGTATCCCAAAGGATAATTATACAAACATGCTATGTACTGAAACGGGTACAGATTCTAAAGCCTTTTATCCATGTCGGATAAGAAACTGCTTGAAAAATGAATACTGGGGGAGTGCAAAAAGTAACTCAGAAAAATTATCAACGATGTGGCAGGACAATGGAATCATGTGTTCATTCCAGAACATTCATGGCAGAGAGCAGGCATCTCCTTAAACGTCTACAATTGAGGCAGCTGTAAAGTAATCAGATCTCACTGATGTGCTCCTAGGCAGAGTATCCGTGGGTCCATCAATCTGGATATTTATACAGGCAAAAGGCAAACATAACTTTCACCAGTGTTTCGAACATACAAGTTGCAGGAATGACTTCATTATCCACAGACTCCTGCGTGTCTCTGAAACACAGCACCCCGTGTGTGAACAAAACTTAACGCGGGAAAACTCCAACAGCGTTGAATTTGATTTTACTTTAAGCTACTATGATATTGCATGAAAATTTACTTCTTTTTGGTTAATTAAATGCTGTGTGGAGCAGCAGACAACAGAATATCACATGGACTTTACTGCAATGTTTTTATTGCAACAGCATCATGATATACATGGTCTCCGGTCCCCTCCCACTTAGCAAATTTCTTCTCCCTCCCTGGTAAAGCTGCAAATAAAAAGGCTAATAATGTCCACAGTAGATGGAATGCAAACAGCACGCCCGCAAAGTGGGAAGGACTTTTTTTAATTACATCTCTACTATAGAGTCTCAAGAGACCCAAAGCTTTGCCTTCAGAAATATTTTTGATTGCAACTTGAATCATAAAACTATACCCTACATTAGAAAACCACCAACCCACTTTAAAAGTTAAGCAAAACTATATAAATTAGTAACACTAATTACATCTTCCCTATGTTTATTTTTTCCTCTCTTTATTTTTGCTGTTTAAACTCTTTAAAGATAGAACTCCCTATATTTAGTGCTTGGTGTTTTATAATGATAAGTACTTGTTTACAACTATTTTCCAGAAGGCGAGAATTAGATTCAGATTAGATTTCGGCATGCAGAACAAAATAGAAAGGAGTTAATTTTACATGTCATTTAGGAAAATCTTACAAAAGCCAAATTCCTCTGTGAACAGATCTTATTACTGACTATATCTGACCATAAAATATTGGTATAATCGACTGAAAACTCTACTGAAATTGTTATGGAAGGGTTCTTTTTGAGAGTATCTTTTATATTCAGTATTATCACACATATGTATATAAATTTATTATGCTTAGAAGGAAATTTTCAGCACATAAAGTGGAAGTTCACGAAAGAGTCTATATTCCATATAAAAGAAGAGACAAAAGGAAACACTGAAAAATAAAACTGCTAGAAAATTTCAGGACATAAATACAAATATAAGTATTAATGTGAACCTTAGTTCACACGATTGTTAAATAGAATAGTCTTATAAAGAGATAATCACATCTAAACCTCTAATTTACTTGTGCAAAAATTATTTAATAGCAGCAGAAAATCCAAACAATGACCTCAATAAAATTAGGCTTCATGCTCCTAATCAAAGTGCAGGGATTAAACAGCTTAATCAGGGCCAGTCACATGCGTGAAGAAGGCATGGGTTTCATTACAGCATTTTCCTAGCGTATCAAGGGTGATTTTGGTTTTCACTTGAATTAAAGGGAAGAGCGAAACCAGACCAGCAGCAAAGCCATTCATTCAAATGTCTCCACAAATTTTGTGATCCCTGGGATGTGCGTTCAGTCATAAATTGATAACTCAAATTACTCAAGGGTTTCTCATGTAAACAAATCCCTGCTTATACTTACTTGGAGGTTGTGCACTGAACCCACTTTAACAAAGTCCTCTTGGCGTTTCCTTGGATCTTGGTGGCCACCTTCCGTTTACTCGGGGGGCTGGCAGTCTCAGAGCTGACCATGCTGTCCACGGAGGACGTGCTGCTGGACAGAGACTGCAGCTGCGGCAGGTTGCTGGTCAACTCCTCAATCTGCGTGCGCGGTAACAGTTGGCAGAAAGTCAGCATTATCCTTGTTCTTCTCTCCTCAAAGAGACTCTTCCTTTTCCAACTCAAAATGATTGCTCTTACCCCTTCTCTGACAAGGTAAGCTCTTAAAAGGCATGACTGGTGCCCTACTTCTTTTTGCATTTCCTACTGCATCTAAAATGGTACCTTTTGCACCGTAATTAGAACTTGCATAACACATGCATGCATAAATAAAATAAAATCTAATGGTTACCTAAACTCCTAGAATGTGCACACCCAAAGTGAGCCCTGATGTGAATGACAAGCCTTGAAATGAGAGTGATGTGTCAATAAAGGTTTATTAATCCTAACAAATAACAAATGTACCTACCTGGTGGGGGCTGTTGGTACAGGGGGAGGCCATGCATGTGTGGGTACAGGGCGTACATGGGAAACCTCTGTACTTGCTCAAGTTTGCTGTGAACCTAAAACTGCTTTAAAAAAAACAAGTCTATTTCTTTCAAAGCCAACCTAATGGCTAGAAGAATAATCTTGGATAGAAGAGCAGGTTAATTTCTCTGCTTAATGTCAAATAGGAGCAGAGAACTGCTCCCTTCCAGAGGACGAAGAAAAAAATACCTAAACTCTTTCTACAGCAATATTTCAGCTCCATTGTGCCCTGCCTACTTTTCAGATTGGGTACTTAGGCCAGAGTTCTTTGGAGAACTCCATATATAACACCTTAGCAGAGCGGAAGAGGGCATTTTCCTGCTAACAAAAACCAACATGCATGTGGAGGACACATCTCTGCTGACTTGTGCATCAGCCCCAGAGGTATGGAAGATGACGGCATGCTTCAAACATTACAAAGTCCACCGCTACCCCCGTCCGTGTCATTATACCAATGGCAAAGGGGATTATAATACCATACCTGGAAATATAGAATTATAGTCCACATCAATCCAAGAACTATGGAGGGTCGGCCATCTGCTATATCAGTGGAGTTAATGTTGACTAATTTTATCTGTTTAAAAGAGAAAAATTGTGCTAGTGATGGACTAGAAGCTTACAGGCCATTTAATCGTGCAATAAGTAGTACTTTGTTAGCCATCAATACAATTTGGTCATGCTTGTGCAGCGATGCACAAGAGTGGGATGAGCCATCAAAACAAACAAGCACACGGTTTCAGTGGACATTTCAGGGGCATTCATTAGGAGCACATGAGAAAAACAACTACAGAAGAAATTTCAAAAACTTGCTTAATGTTGAAAAAATATGACATCATGCAAGGAATTACCAACAAAATGGTTACTCTTTACATTCAGGGGTTGTCCAGAACATAAAAGAAACTGTGAGTAGTTTAAGAAGATGCACTTACTTTGAACTTTGTTACCAAATAGCACGAAACTTATATGCTCTTTTACCTATAAAAGTCAGGAGTTAAAAGTTCTGAAGTTTGTACTAACCGGTGATCCTCTGTACATGGACTGACATGAAAAACAAAGGGAGAAGATGATACATATACATAAATAAGCTTTCCAATCCACGTTCTTTGTTCAAAGGGAGTAAAGATGTAGGTGGTACACTTAGAACATGATTTGTGAAATATATTTTAAAGACAAAGGAAGGCCAGGACATAGGTAGAAGGAGTCTGTTGGGGTACAGTTCCCGACTTTGGGGCACTGACAGATATAAAGCATTCAGGATTAATCTGTCTACCATTGTCCCCAATTATTCATTTCAATGCCTTCTCAACCATGAGAAATGTTGCTTCCTAAGTCCCAGGAAAATGGACTTCTATGGTAGGTCTAGTTCTGTCAGTCTCTATAGAAGACAGTGAATAACTGCTTGTCCCCCTCTTCATAACCCTGAACAAATTAGAAAAAAAAAATAAAGGCCTCAGTGTCCTAGCTCAAGAATTCTCAGAGAAGATTTACGAAGGTGTGCTATTAACAGCACAGTTCAGGAGTCTGTCAATGGTTTACTTTTTAAAAATTCTCAGAAGCGGAGTTCCCGTCGTGGCGCAGTGGTTAACAAATCGGACTAGGAACCATGAGGTTGCAGGTTCGGTCCCTGCCCTTGCTCAGTGGGTTAACGATCCGGCGTTGCCGTGAGCTGTGGTGTAGGTTGCAGACGCGGCTCGGATCCTGCGTTGCTGTGGCTCTGGCGTAGGCCGGTGGCTACAGCTCCGATTCAACCCCTAGCCTGGGAACCTCCATATGCCGCGGGAGCGGCCCAAGAAATAGCAACAACAACAACAACAAAAGACAAAAGACAAAAAAAAAAAAATTAAAAAAAAATAAATAAAAATTCTCAGAAGCAAAATCATCCTACAAATACTTCACTCACGTAATTAGATTAAATTTACTGGCTACACAACAGAGGAGTAAAAGACAAGCGAGCACCAAAGTCACTGTAAGTGATGTGAGGTATACCCATGGGATTTTCTCTCACTCCTCAAGTTCATTTATCAGGTTCAGAAACAGACAAATAAATTAAGAACTTGCACAGATTACAAGCTTATGTGTCTACTTCTTTTAAAGCCAGCATGGTGTGAGGCATATAACGCTTGCTGGAGGAAAATAAAGAGCATCACATGTCTTTAATCTTTTATGATGGAACCTATTGCAATCTCTATAATCATTCTGATTGCTCTGCTTTATAAGTTCTACAGAAGGTTCTCCACAGCCATTTTAGCATCCGCAGGCCTCACATTTATAATACGTGCTAACAACCACAAGATTAATGCATTTCACAGAGGACAAATTTGTTCTTTCTTTACATACCATTCTTTTTTAAAATGCAGGTAAGTTAAATTTCCTACCTCAGTCCAGCTCCTATTGTACTATGAAGTTTAGATACTCAGCTTATTGTAGAACTTAAAGATCTTTTGCTTAACTTGTGAAGAAAAAATTTTTTTTCAAATTTTTTTGTCTCTCTGTCTTTTTAAAAAATTTTATGGCCACACACCCATAGCATATGAAAGTTCCTGGGCCAGGGACCAAATTCGAGGTGCAGCTGTGAGCTATGCTACAGCTGCAGCAACGCCAGGTCCTTAAAACTGTGTTCCATGATGGGTTATGGGAGCATGGGCTTTTTGTTTGTTTTATCTCCACTTCCCTGTAAAGTCCCATTAAATGTACAATAAGCTTTTAATAGCCTAAGAGAGTGGGATAGGCCGCAGAGACACATCCAAAGAGACTGAAGAATTCCAGAAATCAGAAAGGATGGAATCACATCAGTGGACCTCAACTCAGGCTTTCTGAACCAGAAAATAAAGAAGATAGCCCAAGAATCTGTTTTAAATAAACCTCTAGGTTTTGCTGATTCTGAGGCATGTCAGTATTTGAGAACTGTGCTTGCTCCATGTTATCTGGAGAAGTTTGATTTTGTCAGCCAGAAGCCTTGATGGACAGCGTTATCCCACAAATTTACATGTTGAGGCCCTAACTTCCAAGGTGACCACATTGGAGACAGAGCCTTTAGGGAGACAATTAGGGTTAAACATGTGAGCCCTAATCCAGTAGGGCTGGCTTCCTTATAAAAAGAGGAAGAAACACTGGCAAACACTCCCCCCCTCTTTCTCTCTCTCTGTTCCCTCCCCCCCTATACCCACACAGGAGAAAGGCCATGTGAGGGTACAGTGACAAAGCCACTGTCTGCCAGCCTGGGAGAAGGGAAGAAATCAACCATGCTGACTGACACCTTGCACCTTGATCTTGGTCCTCCAGCCTCCAGAACAGTGAGAAAATAAATCTCTGTTGTTTAAGCCACCCAGGCCATGGGGTCCTGGTACGGCAGCCCTAGCCCACTAATACAATCTCCATGGATGTTTCAAAAAACGTTCAAATTATTTTGGAAAAATTTTCATAAAAGCCCAGCTTACTAGCTTTTCTTGATACACTAGAAAATCTAATGAACAGATGCACCATGAGGTATATTTGTTACTTTCTCTAATGAGGTGTCAGGAGAATCATTCTAAACAGGAGTATAGGTAGCCAAATACCAGCAGTCCTTAATAAATAATTCAAATAAGTTGAATAAATAATACAATTTCAATAAAAATGCAGACTACAGGCGTTTCCTGTTCAACTGTTAAACCTGGGCTCACTGACTGTATGTATGTTTCACAGAGGGAATTCTAGCTGGAATTGAGTATTTGCTTCCTTCTTCAAGACAGGGCACAGAGCTGCTCAGTTCTGCTACCACAATTAGCCTCTACCCCGCTTCATCTTTTAGACACCCATTTGGACCTCATAGGAATCAAAATGTGGAGTTCCTGTTGTGGCTCATCCGGTAACAAACACAACTAATATCCATGAGGATGTGGGTTTAATCCCTGGCCCTGCTCAGTGGGTTAAGGATCCAGGGTTGCGCTGAGCTATAGTGGAGGTCGCAGACGCAGCTTGGATCTGGCATTGCCATGGCTGTGGTTTGGGCTGGCAGCTGTAGCTCCAATTCAACCCCCGGCCTGGGAACTTCCATATGCTGCACCTGCAGCCCTAAAAATAAATAAATAAATAAACAAACGAACAAATAAATAAATAAATGTATGTCCTGGTGTTTTAGGAAAGATAGTCAGTGGTCAGCTCCTGGTATCACTATTTAGAATGATCCACCTGACACCTCACGGAGAAAGAAACTTGTGGAAAGTGGTGATGAATCTGTTCAGTGGAGTCACACTTCTACAATTCTTAGCAAATACTAATGTGTACTTTGCTTCAGTAGCCCTGTAAACAAGTGGAAAATAAACGCAATGGTAGCATCTTCTTCAGTAAAACTTGAAAATGCCTTGATATTCATCAAGTCAAGCTAGAATCCAAGAACTGAACTCATTTTCTATTATTGAAAGAAAGATCTAAATGGAGGACAAAGTAAATACAAAGGTTAAAGGCAATTTCTTGAACATGCATTTGAGACATAAGTTCTTAAATTATAAAGAACAAAAATAAATAGTAAGAGGACTTCCCGCTGTGGCTCAGCGGTAAGGAAACTAAACATGAGGATTCAGGTTCAATCCCTGGCCTAGCTCAGTGCGTTAAGGATCTGGCATTACTGTGAGCTGTGGTGTAGGTCACAGATGAGGCTCAGATCCATCATTGCTGTGGCTGTGGTGTAGACTGGCAGCTGCAGCTTCGATTCAACCCCTAGCTTGGGAACCTCCATATGCTGCAGGAGTGTCCCTAAAAAGATAAATAAATAAATAAACAAACAAATAGATAGATAGATAGATAGATAGATAGATAGATAGATAGATAGATAGATAAAAAGAGAGAGGGCACCGAAGAATCTTCGAAAACTCATTCCACTCCCCTGCCAATTATTTTGTGAGCCAATGGAGTAAAGAATGCAAGAAAGAGTAGCCCAAAACTATATTTCAGGTAGATTTTTTCTGCATTAAGACAAGTTAGAGATTTGTGAGGACAGAAGGGAAATGCTTTGGATTTTGTCCGGAAACTCAAATAAACGTTACTGAGAAGTAAATAATTGAATCATTCTATTTTCCAGAAGTATCTGGATATCTGTTTATAAAGCTGGTTTTGGTATTGCCAAACACAGACTTCCTAAATTTCCACAAATTAGAAAAGGCTAAATCTAAAGGACTAGTGCAACCCTTTTGTGGGGAAATATTTCAATATCCAACAAAACAAAAACACACTTATGTTTTCAACAGGCAATCACACCTCTAAAAATTCACCCAGAAAATGCACTTCAAATAATATGAGAGAACTTGTGCACAGTCATTAACAGCTTCATTGTTTCTGTTTGAAAAATACTAGAAAAAACCTAAATGCTCATTTATTAGAGAGTAGTTAAATAAACTCTGGCACATCCAGGCAATGGAATACTATGCAGCTGTGAAAATGAATGAGGAAGCTCTCTGTGAACTGATTTGAGTGATTTCCAGGGCATACTGGTTTTTTAATTTAAATTTCAAAAATATGTTTATTGAAGTATCATTGATTTACAATGCTGTGTTAGTTCCATGTGCACAGAAAAGTAATTATAGACACATACACATACATGTAGAGAGAGATTCTTTTCCATTATAGATTATTACAAGATATGGATCCAGGATATTCGGTTAAATGAAAAAGATCAAGTGCCATTGGTGTATCTCTAGGATGCTACCTTCATGTAAGAAAGAAGGTGGTATATCAAATATACCTGCTCATTCCTGCAAAAGAAATACAGGAAGGATAAATCAGAAACTGGAGAGATTGGTTACTTAGAGGTGATGAAAAGAGTGAAAGGAAGGGAAATGAGATGGAGAAGTAAGAAAGAAGAGGGAATGCCACTTGTCTAAGTATAACCTTTGCTCCTAGAATCATGGTAATGACTCGGTCTCTAACATAAAAAGTAAGTCAACTAGGATGTATGTGGGGTCACCTGAAGTGGAATACAACTCTATCGCAAATGAATCACATAGTCACACTGAAAGGGGTGAGAGAACAGAAATAACCTCAATGAATTTGGACCACAGTCTCCTGACTGGCTACTGCAAAGGCATGGGTTAGCAATTCTGAAACTGCCTTATGCATATATACTAGGGATGAAAAATAAGAGAATGTACGGTAGATGGAAGCCAGGTTTCTCACTGGCTCAGTGAGACTATAGAAAGATATAAGCACAGAAGGCTGAAATGGACCTTGTGGTATTGGATTGAAATCACAAGTATCAGTTTGAAGTAAAGGTTTATAGAAGAAGCTACACACACAAACACACACACACACACAAAGAGAGAGAGGGGGAGATGTGTATACGCAGGTTAGTAAACATACATATTTCTAGATCTGTCTGTTGGGAGGGCCAAGGAGCAATGAAACCTCACTAACAATGAACACATCTAGCACCAAAACCTTTGTTTCTAAATGTCATTCACTAATGAAAAGAACAAAGCCTCCTTAGAGAAGTGGTTGGTTCTAGGACTAAAGCAGGGAAAATAGAAGATAAACCTGGAAAACCTATTGCTCCAGAAAATAAGTACACACTTGAAAAAGAACAGGGCCATGTCAGGAGAGTACGGGAGCTGTCCTGAAGGAACTCTTAACAGCTGAAGCTAGAACAATCTGAGCAACAAATCATCATCATCTTTATAACAGTCATAGCAGTCGGATGACACCTACAGAATTATGTAAATATGCATGAGTCCAAAATGAAATAAATATGCAATTGAATATACAAACAAATGGAGGAGAAAGGACATCTTTTCTTAGAGAACAATTTCAATTAATGCATATATAAGAAATGAAGGAAACACAAGATCCTTAGGCAAATAGCACAGAAATAATTATTGAAGGCAAAGGACACGAAAATCAGTGAGCAAAAAGAAGCAGAGGATTAGCATAATCCCAGTTACCTCCTCTATATTATTTCTCAGTTATAAATGGAAAAGTAGTAGCTTTGCTATAAAAACCTCAACAAATCACTCCGTCAAGTGGTTGAGGTTAACGTTACCAGAAATAAGACACATTGGAATCCCACATCCATTAGTATGATGCACTCACAAGAATACATCACTTCCTTGGAATTACTGCCAAAAGTATATAACCTCAATCTAATCCTGAGAAAATATCATACAAACTAAACTGAGAGACATTATGAAAAATTACTGACTAGCAGTAATCATCAAGATCATGAAAGACAAGGCAAGATAAGGTCAAGGAACGGAGAAGACAAAGAAGCAACAACAATTAAATGCAAGGTGTACTATTGGATTGGATCCTGAAATAGAAATAAGACATTGGAGGAGACTGATGAAATCAGACTAATTTCTACGCTTTACTTGACAGCATCATTCTAATTTTAATTTCCTCATCTGACAGTTGTACTATGTTACATACATACATACACTACATATACAAATTCTTCATATGAAAGGAACCTGGTGGAAATACAGACATGAAAGTTCTGTGTCCTTTTTTGACACTTTTCTCTGAGTCTAAAATTATTGTCCAGTACTGCTGCACACCTAGGTTGTACAGATTACATGCAGTGTTTTTAGCCCACAGCCAACATGGAAGACATTAGGTATGCCTTCTTCTTGAAGGGTTTCATTTTTGTTTCTCTCTTACCTTCCTTCCTTCGAGAAACTTGAGTGCTGTGCCAATGTTCGCCACGGCATGGATTCGCTTCATACGGCGTCCTTGTTCACACGGCTATAAAAGGGGGAAGGACAGGAGTAAATCAAAATGCCAACATGAACAAGATAGTTATAAAATCTGGAGTTCCCCTGTGGCAAGGCAGGTTAAGGATCTGGCACTGTCACTGCTGGGGCGCAGGTTCAATCCCTGACCGGAGAACTTCCACATGCCGTGGGTGTGGGGGGGGCCAAAAAGAAAAAAAAAGGCAGTTATAAAATCAGTTTAAGGGGGTTCAAAATATACTTGAAGAATGTTCAAGAACAACCAACATGACTCAATTTCTATAAAGGTTGTCAGACACATGCAGGAACATTATCCCCAAAGCACTTGGAAGGTATATAATTTACTCAATACATACATTCATTCTCAGGTCATTAACGCACACACCCTTGAGGTTTCTGTATGCCTAAGAGTAGAAGTCCACAAAATCTCTGTATTTTTTTTGTCTGTTAAGACTGTTATTCCTGTAAAGTAGGAAGCTTTTATATGAAAAGCGCTCTGGTGCCTGTGTTGGAGGCAGGAGATACATCAGAAATCTCTCTCTTTTCCTCTCAGTTTTGTCGTAAACCTAAAAATGCTCCAATAAATAAATAAATAAACAAATAAAGTCTTAAAAAAAGGACTCTTGGTCACTCCCTATGTTTTGAGCCACACTAACATGAAAGCTACCGACACTATTAGTAACACTTCTCTGAACAAAATGCATGGAGCCTATGAGTCAGGGTTAAAAAGCAGGATTGTGAGAATGAAAACATTCTCTGCACAATGGCAGGTTTTGGTACAAGGATACTAAGTTCCTTGTGTTTGAGTTAGCAAAATGTAACACATCAATGAAGAATGTAATAAATACAATAAAATATAAGTGCTTTCTATGTGACACATTGTTCATTTTAAAACACAAAATAATTTCAATGAAGGAGATGACATTACCCTCCTTCACAGTTACAGGATCTAAGATGATGACAGGTTAAATAATTTCTCTGCGGTTGCACAGCTGTTAGACTGGTCTCTTCTCGGTGACATCGGAACGCTAAGCAATCTTCCATTGAGCTCAAAACCAAGTATCTCTTCATTTCCAATTAATAGTGCATCAGATAATATTTTTTAGGATGTGATTTAAAACAGATATTTAAGTTGAAAATGTACTTTCAAAATTTGTGTTTATTCTTTACTTGGGAACCTCTGTTATATATGATGCAGTCGCATCATTGGTCCATGCATGGCCCACTCACTTAGTTACTTTTAATTAATTAGCTTTTAGGATGTAAAAAGGACCAAGGCACCTGTAAAGCCAGGACCCAGGAATTGAGCCCGGAAGCCAAGTCCCTCAACAGCATCACCATTCATTCCATCCTCCTGCCTTTTTATATCACGGCAACCGTCACACTGAATCCAGTCCAATGTTTTTCCTTTTTATGTACAGTCAGTCATTTTGTTTATTCTTAAAAAGAATACGCATTTTTGTTTTCAACTTTATGTAAAGAGGATCACTCCATCACTCTTTTGATCCTTACTTTTCCACGTAATATTATATTGCTAAGATTCACCAACACTGTTGCCTGCCACTGTATTTCATTCATCTTTGGTGGTCATATATTGTGCCACTTACCTACTCTCCTTCTGATGTTACTCTGGGTTATCTGCTGGTTGTTTCTTTTTTTTTTTTTTTTTGTCTTTTTGTCTGTTGTTGTTGTTGTTGTTGCTATTTCTGGGGCCGCTCCCGCGGCATATGGAGGTTCCCAGGCTAGGGGTTGAATTGGAGCTGTAGCCACTGGCCTACGCCACAGCCACAGCAACTCGGGATCTGAGCCGCGTCTGCAACCTGCACCACAGCTCACGGCAACGCCGGATCGTTAACCCACTGAGCAAGGGCAGGGACCGAACCCGCAACCTCATGGTTCCTAGTCGGATTCGTTAACCACTGCGCCACGACGGGAACTCCTGCTGGTTGTTTCTACATGTCCTGTGCTAACAGACCATTCCTGTACATCCCACCTTTGGTACAAGAATCCCTCTGTTAGGGATACCTTTACGTGCATACCTAACAGTAGAATGGCTGAGTCAGAGAGAATGTGACTTCTGGGCTTCTAATGTCAGCCCAAACTGTCCCAAAGTGTTTGTACTACTCATTCTTATCAGCAGTGCAAGAATAATCCTGTGTGGAGTTCCCATCGTGGCGCAGTAGAAATGAATCCAACCAGGAACCATGAAGTTGTAGGTTCGATCCCTGGCCTTCATCAGTGGGTTAAGAATCTGGCGTCACCGTGAGCTGTGGTGTAGGTCACGGATGTGGCTCAGATCCTGTGTTGCTGTCGCTGTGGTGTAGGCCGGCAGCTGTATCTCCCATTTGACCCCTAGCCTGGGAACCTCCATATGCCGAGGGTGCGACCCTAAAAAAAAAGAAAGAAAGAAAGAATAATTCTGTGGATGCATGTTCTCTTCAACTTGATTTTAACACATATTTTTTTTAAATTGGTTTCAACTGAATGTAAGGAACATGGCCTTTCTTGGTGGTCTTCATTCCTATTTCTCTGCTCAGCAATGATGTGACCAACTCATCCTCTGTTCAAGTCTGTTTCTTTTATAAAATGCCTTCTGGAGTTCCCGTCATGGCGCAGTGGTTAACAAATCCGACTAGGAACCATGAGGTTGCGGGTTCGATCCCCGGCCTTGCTCAGTGGGTTAACGATCCGGCATTGCCGTGAGCTGTGGTGTAGGTTGCAGACGCGGCTCGGATCCTGCGTTGCTGTGGCTCTGGCGGAGGCCAGTGGCTACAGCTCTGATTAGACCCCTAGCCTGGGAACCTCCATATGCCGCAGGAGCGGCCCAAGAAATAGCAACAACAACAACAACAAAAAAAAAGACAAAAAAATAAATAAATAAAATAAAATGCCTTCTCACATCTTTTGCCCAGCTCTCCCTTTGCGTTGTTTGTTCTCTTCTTGTTTTGAATATATACCTTATTAACTCTTGATATAATCCTTCTTAATCCTTTTATAGCATGTATTGTGAATATCCTTGACCAATTTTTAACTTCCTTTGTCTTTTTTTTTTTTTTCACTTTATAGGGATGCACCCGCAGCATGTGGAGGTTCCCAGGCTAGGGACTGAATTGGAGCTGTAGCTGCTGGCCTACACCACAGCCACAGCAAGGCAGCATCCTTACCCCACTGAGTGAGGCCAGGAATTGAACCCACATCCTCATGGATACTAGTCGGGTTCATTAACCACTAAGCCACGAAGGGAACGCCTGTCATTTTTTTTAAAAAGTTTTTTGATTAAAAAATGTTCTGAATTCTAGGAATTCCCGTGGGGCACTGTGGGTTAAGAACCTACTACAGCGGCTCCGGTCACTGCGGAAGTGCAGGTTTGATCTCCAGCCCAGGGCACAATGGGTTAAAGGATCTGGTGTTGCCGGAGCTGCCATGTAGGTTGAAGCTTTGGCTCAGATTCAATCCTTGGCCCAGGAGCTTCCATATGCAGAGGGTGAAGCTATTAAAAAAATACAGTCACTGTAGTGATCTTTTACAATAAATATTTTTTGCCTGATTTTTTTTTTTTTTCTATCCCAATGTCTCAGAGATATTCACCTGTATTTTCTGCTAAGGGTTTAAAGTGTTTTGCCATTAGGGCCTTTAACCATGTATATTTGATTTCTGTTGAGGCCATGAAATAAAGATTCTATGGGGATGAACTTTTTTCTGTTCCATTCATGGAACCATCCTTCCTTTTCCTCCCCAGATCTGACATCCACCTCTGACATAAACTAACTGTCCATTCATGCCTTGGTCTATTTCTGCAGTCAGTCTACTGCATTAGCCAACACACCCAGCCCAATACCACACTGTCTTGAGTGATAAAGCTTCATGGCAAGACCTGATATTTGGTACAGCAAATACTTTTTCTCTGCTTTTTGTCTTTGGCTATATCTTGGCTAAAAGAGCAAGGTATCAACATCTACTGCCCTATTCCATCTCATAAATGCATCCAATTTTAGCACAACTGGGCAGTCCCACCTAATACAAGGATTGTCCCTACCAGGCTACAAGAGCTTTGAGGGTACCAACCAGAGCTCACTCGTCTTTGTTTTCCATAGAGGGCAAAAGGTCGTGGTGCCTTATCCATAATAGAGACCCCAGATGTATGGTAGCTGCATAGATGAGTCAATAGATTATGCCAAACCCAGCTGCAGACCTGAATTCTACTCTAAACACATAACTGATGTCTAACAAAGTCATCGGATGAACACACAGGGGCCTTGGGGCCTTTGATGGTGCCGATTTCCTAGAAGGGCCCGTCATACATTTTTAAGTAGATTTGAGGCTCCTCTTGAATGCAGAGTGTTAAGAAGTCTTTAAAAAGACTACACAGAAGGTTCACACAATAGATTAAGAAACAAATTGTTCTGCAGTCCCTTAAGCTCTATCCATAGTGCTTCTATTACTTTTGATTTTTCAACAGCAATTCTTCACTTTTTTTTTTTTTTGTCTTTTTGCCATTTCTAGGGCTGCTTCTGCGGCACATGGAGGTTCCCAGGCCAGGGGTCCAAACAGAGCTGTAGCCATCGGCCTACACTGAAGCCACAGCAACATGGGATCTAAGCCGCATCTGCAACCCACACCACAGCTCACGGCAATGCTGGATCCCCAACCGACTGAGCAAGGGCAGGGATCAAATCCAAAACCCCATGGTTCCTAGATGGATTCGCTAACCACTGAGCCATGACGGGAACTCCCAGCAATTCTTCACATTCTTAACAAAAACCCTAAGTATAAAACTAATTTAATGTTCTTATCTTTATGTGCGATTAAAGATACATAATCACTGATCCACTTGAAGAGTAACTGTTCTACAAATAATAATCAAAGGACAGGACTTCCCGCTGTGGTGCAATGGGATTAGCGACATCTTAGGAGCTCGAGGAGGCAGGTTTGATCCCTGGGCCAGACACGGTGGGTTAAGGATTTGGTGTTGGAGCAGCTGCAGCTTAGGTTGCAACTGTGGCTTGGATCTGATCCCTGGCCCAGGAACCCCATATACCAAGGGGTAGCCAAGAAAGAAAAGTCAAAGGATATAAGGAAATCCAAGAATAATTATTTAAAAATTTAAAAATTACCTAGTATCCTAAAATTATAGATAAGAGAGCCACAATAAATTATTAAAAGAAATTATGATATTGCGATCCCTCCCTTACTTTGAGATGCTGGCGAGAAAGGGGATAGTGAATATTTGGAGAGTGAATACCCGCATTTCTCAGATAACCATGGTCAGAGCCGGAGTCCTGGGCTCCATGAGCCATGATGTGAAGCAGAGGGTTCTGAGTGGAGTTCTACGTGTGAGATAATTACAGATTTCCTGAGTAGCGGTAATTTCCCGAGGGAAACGCGCTTGTTCACAGTCTCCCTTTGAAAGCGCTACTAAAATGCCAAGGACACTCCCTCCCATTTATTTTTTTTTTTCTTTTTTTTTTTTTTTATTTTCCCACTGTACAGCAAGGGGAACTCCCTCCCATTTAAGCGACGCTTTTCATCTTAAATGTGGCCCTGAACCAAAATGCCCACGTGTACAAAATGCAAAGAACCATTGCCATGGTTTATTTATAATTGCAGAGTAATTTCATTTTATGGCATTCAGAATCTCGAAGGGCTCGATATAAATAAACAATAAAGGTGAAATCAGAAACTGTCCTTCTAGGTCTCCGGTTCTCTACCTGTTAAATAAACATGCTGAGATTCTCTCTGCAATTGCGTTTAGCTTCAAGATCCTCTAGTTCTAACTATGTCTGAATGAACAGGGTCCTTAACAGAAGTGGAATTCTTATGCCAAAATATATACTTTTTTCTGGAATCATTCAGCTCGGCAGGTAATGCCTGTTGAGGTTTCCATATACTGCTGGCCAAGTCCAAGGGCAGAATTGTATTGACACTTGGAAGGACAGACTTGTTAAACACCCACTGCGTGTCTGACCTGTAATGAAGGTCCCTTCCACCTTCCAGGAGACAGTTTAATTCAGGAGGATATATGAAGAGGGCCAGTTACCTCGGGCATTCAAGGGAGTGTAGGTTTCAGTCCAGTGACTCCCAACTCCATTGGCTGAGGGTCCTTTGGGACCATTGACTCTCCCACACTTGAGGGCTGCCTTGTGGCACGTGTGGCTTTGCCATAATCCCTGAGGGCACAAACCCAGAGACAGGCTGCCAGTGTTTGAGTTGAGATGCTGACGGAATGTGTGGGTTACATCCACCACTGCTGCGGCCGGAGTCAGAGGTGAGCTGAGATGCACGGAGGACACCCAGAGCCTCTGCTACAATATGAATCCAGTTCGACACTGACTTACACAAAATTATGATCAGCGTGTACTTTCCAACAAACAGCTCTCTTACAAAAGCTATGTTGAAGACTCCCTGCATGACATTAACTGGAAATGTATGTTCAGGCAAAAAACATGTTTTTAAAAACGTAATTATCCAAGTAATAGCAGTTGTATTGTCCCGGTCAAGACGCAACGGATTAAGAAGAAAATAAATACTCCCAATTTTGGACCCTGTGTCTAGGGAGGTACACAACAGTCTGTAGATTATTTCCTGAGCTCCTTTTTAAAATTATGGTAAATGTCGCTTATAAATAATTTATGTTTGCAAACGACTTACTTCTCTGCCACTCTGAAATGAAAAAACAAAAGCCAGAAAGAAAGAAATATTTCATTATTAGAGTCACTTAGAAACACGTATTTTATAGGTCACTGTCAATTTGTTTTTCACTCTGCTGGTTCCACTGAGCATAAAAACAAATGACTGTGGACATGCTGTTCTTATTATGAATGACGGACGATGGAGAATGTCCACAAGTGGATGGATGAAAAATGCCATCCTGATTTCAAGCTTGATTCTTCAACAACGATATCAACATACCAATATGGACCAACAATCCTTTCCAAATGGAAAGTAAGCACTTACAGTGAGGCAGAGGCTAATTTCCAGCTAAACCTCCTGGATACATAGAGATGCAGTGGTTAACCAGAATTGATTATTGATAAAGTTCTTTACGGAAACTTCCTTTTTTTTTTGGACTGCACCTGCAGCACGCAGAAGTTCCTGGACCAAGGATCGAACCTGCACCAGCCAAGCCAAGCCACAGCACTGACAATGTCAGATGCCTAACCCACTGAGCCATCAGGGAACTCCTTTACTCTTATTTTAAGGTTGCTACTACTACGTATGTTTTAAATCTATTACAAGAGTGCTGGAACAAGAAAGGAAATCTGTTTCTTGCTCCCAGAAGTGACCTATAGACTCACGTTTCCTGTATTACCAACTGCAAAGGAGAACTACTTTTTCTTACATGGCCAACAGCCCTTACACTCCCAATTCCAAAACCTCCAAATTCCAAATGGGAACACTCTGACAAGCCTGATCACAGAAAAAATCCTTACCAGTTTCTGCCCAGACAGGACTTCCAGGAGAGCCAGCAGCTTCACACCATCTTTCATGTCTTCAAAAAGATCATCCACCACCATCGGGGGTTTCCGCTGCAAAATAAGATTTTAAAAAATGAGTAAATGCACAAAATGCTTCTCTCTCTCCCTGTCAGATATTTGCTACCCACTAGGTGAAATTTGATGAAAAATGCCAAATACCAAAATCCCTTCTTTGGGATTTTGATAGCTGCAAAAAGAAAAACAATCCTTTGGAGATAAACTTGATGTTCAAAAACTTCAAGAGGTTTAATGCTTGGGCTCTCACATATACAATCATATTTTTCTAGAAAGGAAGTTTTGACAAGAGTGGGCAGGGTGGGATAAGGGGAGGAAAAGAGGGTATTATCAGCATAAAAGATAAGACAGAGATCGATCTAAATAGGGACCAGAAGTCACCCCACATAGGCTGGACCACACACCCCCACTTAACCCCGAGGAAGCATGTTCCTGGGCTGAGTCAGGTGCCAAATTTCTATGAACATTCTCTCCAAGGTAACCTCGTTAGTGCAGTGACCTGCTGTGGGGGCACTGTGAGCACAGCCAGGATGGCAGATTGACGCTCCTGTGGGTTAGCTGGCTACCTCCGTTGTTTCGCAAGCTGGCAAATCCAGCACACGTTCTCCCAGTGTGGCATTGAACCCAAAGGAGGGGGAGGGAGTGGGATGGACTGGGAGTTTAGAGTTGGTAGACAGAAACTATTGCATTTGGAGTGGATAAGAAATGGGATCCTGCTGTATAGCACAGGGAACTGTATCTAGTCACTTGTGATGGAACTTGATGGAGGATAATGTGAGAAAAAAAATATATATATATGACTGGGTCACTTTGCTGTACAGCAAAAATTGATAGAACATTGTAAATCACCTATAATTTAAAAAAATTTTTAAAAATAAGCCCAGGAGTACAGACTGATCAGGGAAAATCTATTACCACCCCTGGAAAAATAAGTCAAAGTCCATTTTCAATTCATGGAAGGTCTTTGTGTGTGTGTGTGTGTGTGTGTGTGTGTGTGTGTGTGTGTGTGAAAGTCATTAATATATTTAATATATAGAGTTCCTGTTGCGGCTTAGCAGAATGAACCTGGCTAGAATCCATAAGGATGCAGGTTTGAACCCTGGCCTTGCTCAGGGGGTTAAAGACCCTGCATTTCTGTGAGTGTGGTGTAGGCTGCAGACATAGCTCAGATCTGGCATTGCTGTGGCTGTGGTACAGGCCAGCAGGTGCAGCTCCAATTTGACCCCTAGCCCTGGAAGTTTCATATGCTGCACCTGCAGCTGTAAAAAGGGCAAGGAGGGGGGACGGTTTATGAAACCTAGAATTAAGGCATCTCTTGGCTGAGAAGAAAGTAAAAAGGTGTTGATGCTAAAGTGGATGGTCAATGGAAGTCAGGTGCCCTGAGATTTTTCACGGAATATGAATTTTTAATAATTTATAAGCTGGTTCAAGCTCTGTAGTTTTCTGATCCTCACTGAGCATGTTAACGAGTTAAAGGTCTACTGCATTCCAGACTTTCAATTGTCTTTCTAACAAATAGAAAGGAAAGAAGGAAGGAGTTTTGTGTAGAGACAGTTAATCACCAAATGTGTTATTGAAATGGGCCTTTTTCTCTACCCACTGATATGACGCATTTATACTTCTCTTATGACTGCATGAATTATGGTCTCTGAATGGTACAATTCTAATTTTAAATGCATTTTTTTCCTCTTTATAAAATGAACAGCTGAATACATTTTGTTCTCATGCTGTGAAATACATGTTCAAAAATAAGTCTCCATTTTCAAGCATTCTCTTTTAAATTCCACTATTCACACTGCTTATTATTTTTGTAGCACAAATGTAATAGCAATTTTATATGCAAAGCATATAAATGAAATTATTCAGAATAAAATGAGCCTTTACAATGAAAAAATCTTCCAAGTGATAGGAATTAGAACTATTGTATTAGCTACATATAATCATTAAAATCACAACCGTCTATTTATCATTTAAAATGTCCATCTGTGTCCTAATAATATAAATACAGTGGAATACTGAGGGAAAAAGTTAATAACCATGTGATATTTTGTGTGAACAAACACAAATGAAGTTTTCCATATCTTGTGTTAACCTGAAAATGTATTGACAAATTGATACAAAGCAGGAAATTTTCATAAGATAATAAATATTCTGAGAAACTAGACACACCCTAAAACTGATCCTTTGTATCCATCCATCCATCCTGCCTTTAAACATACACAGGTCTCTGCCACTTGGAAGAACATTTCCCCTTGACCCCACTCTGCCCATCTGTATCCTCTCTTGCATCCCTACCTGTGCTCTATGTGCTGTCCCCCTCCAGCTGCTCCTGGAAGTGGTCCCAGATCAGCCCTGACCACTGGGCAATTCACAGCCCAACAACCCCTCTGCACTGGGCATTGTTGGAAGCAAACTCTCCCAAGCTGCTCTGCCCCAAACCTCTTTGATGAACCTGCCTGGTTCAAAGACCTCTTCTTTCTCTCTCTTCTTTCTTCCTAACTATGGTCATTTACCAAACTCAATCCCAACTCCTCTGTCGTCTACATAATTGTGTCTGGATAGATGAGACGCTTGAATCCTTCCTTCCAGGTAAGCGTCTCTCCTAAACATTGCTGAGCACATGGCAGGCACTCAACATATATTGTTGTCTGACTGATCAACTGAGTGAATGCAGTTTTTAAAAAAAAAGAATATTTCAGGCCCTGTGCTCATATTAGTGGTTCTTAAAATGTAGCATATACATGATGGGTAAAGAGAAACGTTCTCCAGGTTCTGGACAATCATAGACTGCAAGACAACGCATAGAAGCATCTGGTTTCCGAATGTGTTGTTCACAGTAGAAACTCACATAAAACGTGCAGAAGGAATGAATAAAGTTTCTAGACTGTGCCTGGAAAAAAACGACTAGCTAGTTTTTTTTTGTTTGTTTGTTTGTTTTTTTCAGGAACATACATACTTAGAATAGCCTCACTTTCCTCTTTTCCCATTTAGCAAATTCTTGGTCAGTTTTTATGATTCAACTCTTACATAATCTTTTCCAGTTTTCCAACTAGAGTTAAGTAACTTCTTTTGTCTTAAGTGCATTGTTCAGATTATAATGGTCACACTGCGTTATAGTAAGTTATTTACAAATTTGTGTCTCCAGGAATTCAGATAATGGAACTTCTGAAGGACAAAGAAGAAGTTGGGTATATCTCTATGTAAAGAATCCCAGGTACAGTGCTCAGCACTAGTTGGCAGTAAACATGCAGATATCTCAACAGAGATATGTGATGCTTTTGTGAAAATAACTTTTGGAATCTTAGAGACATATACACAAATAAGGGCATGATGCAAAAATGTCTCTTTTACAGGAAATATGAGTTGCTTCTGAAAATTTTTTCAGTAATATCTTCCTGCAGAAAGCAGAGACGTAGTGTGATGGCTATTAGCAGACTAGAAATTAGGGGAAAATACTTTTCTTTAAAATAAAAAATGTTTATGTCAGCTTAATTCATAAGAGGCAGCAATTACATTTTCAACACATGAATGATAGAACCTCGCATTACGTAATCAATTCTTTACTTAAGACCTTAAGCCATAAAAGAGGGAGAAAATAATCCTCGGGCCAACTTTACTGCCAAGAGCTAGCAAAAGTGAGTACTAGAGAATGATCTTTATATTTCTACAAGCTCTATCCCAATTGTACACAATGTAAACATGGTGTAAAACCAACAAAACATTTTTATTTATCAAAAATTACTCCAGAATAAAAAAGTTCTAGTAATTACTGCACAAGCATTTCTATCCCATTTTATATAAAGTCCTGTTTACATCTAGCAAGTGGTCGACTAGAAGGGACCTTTACTATTGCAACAGCATCATACCTATTTTTTGAACCAATATTTTTAGAAAACCTTTCAGCTAAATGCTTCTCTGGTCAGATATATAAATACTCAGAGCATCAATCTGATTACTTCAGTAGGATTCAGGTCACGGTGCTGGAGGCGAAAAGGAAGAGTTAGAAATAAGGGTAATTCATTGGAGCCTGACTTCATGGAAAATAAAGATAATGTGGTTTGCTCTGATGGCTTGAAAAATTGTAGTTTCAAGCACTAGACAGAAATCTATCAGGCACTTTTTAAGACCACAGTTAACTATTTTGTATTAAGATAAAATAATGATAAGCCCTTTTTTGTACAGTATTTGGAAAATTTATATTCTTGGCCTTGTCAATCACACTTAAATATTTTATAGATAGTCATGCTGAATCTGGGTGGCTCAAAGAATGAAATGTTCTCCCTGGGAGAGGGAGGAGGGGGAGGGAGAAAACAGAAGAGAAAGAGGTACTTGGCTTCTGCAGCCACTCCCTTCTAGAAGCTCTCTGCAAACGAGGTTTAAGCCCTAATTCTGACTGTCAGAGGACTGCTTGGTATAAAAGTCTTCAGAAAGTCAAGGAAAATGCACACAGCTCTGTGTGTGACTACACCCTTTCATGGTTAGCTCATGAGCGGAAGAGACCTAAGTATTTTCCCTAACTTTTTCTGCCCCATTTATTTTTTCAGCTCCTTGAAGGTCATGTCATGAGATTATTCTCTTTATCTTAGGACTTAAAGGAGATTGAATGTTTCTCCTTGAACTTTATGAAATCTGAGAAAGCACAGATATCTTTGATATAATTTTTACTGACCATTTCCTGTACTTGGGAAAATAATAATCTATGCTGTGACACAGTGCGTGTGTGTGTCTGAATAACTTGTGTCCCTTTACTAGTTTATAAGGACCATACCTCCTCCACCATCTACTTTGGTATTTTAATTCACATAAGGATGACCATGTTTGCTACGCCACATGTTGAGTTTGTGTCCCTATAAACAATTACATCATGCAGCAGAAAAGGATTAAGAGAATAATTTTGATGAAAAATGATATCTGACATAACTATTTGGCATGAAATGAAAATGTAAGCAATTCTTATATTTTAAAACTATATGGAAATGATAATAGCCATTATGACAGGTGTGAGGTGATATCTCATTGTGCTTTTGATTTGCATTTCCCTAATGATTAGCAATACTGAGCATCTCTTCATGGGCCTATCGGTATGTCTCGTTTGGGAAAATGCCTATTCAGATTTTTCAATTAGGCTGTTTTTTTTTTTTGATATCGAGTTGGATGAGTTCTTTGTATATTCTGTATATTAACCCCTTATCAGATATGTCATTTCAAATATCTTCTCCCATTTGGTAGGTAGCTTTTTCAGTTTGTTGGTAGCTTCCTTTACTGTTCAAAAGCTTTTTAGTTTGCAGTTCCATTTTTAAAAAATTTTTTTCTCTTGTTTCCCTTGCTTGAGAAGACCTATCCAAAAAAAAAAAAAAAAAAAACCTAAGACTGATGTCAAAGAGCATACTGTTTGTGTTTTCTTCTAGAAGTTTTATAGTTTGAAGCCTTACATTTAAGTCTTTGATCCATTTTGGATTTATTTTTGTTTATGGTATGAGAAAGTAGTCCAGTTTGACTCTTTTGCATGCAGCTGTCCAGTTTTCCCAGCATCATTTGTTGAAGTGGCTGTCTTTTCCTCATTGTATATCCTGTCTTCCTTTATCATAGGTGAATTATCCATATAAATTTGGGTTCATTTGTGGGCTCTCTATTCTTTTCTTTTAATCTACGTGTCTGTTTTTACACCAATACCATATGGTTTGGGTTTTGTAGTTCTGTCACACAGTTTGAAATAAGGAGTACGATGCCTTCAGCTTTATTCTTCTTCCTTAGGATTATCTGGGCTATGTGGGGTCTTTGGCATTTTCACACAAAATTTAAAACTATTTTTTTCTGGAGTTCCCATCATGGCTCAGTGGTTAACAAACCTGACTAGCATCTATGAGGATGAAGGTTCGCTCCCCAGTCTAACTCAGTGGTAACCCAGTGGTTACCCAGCTCAGGATCTGGCGTTGCTGTGAGCTGTGGTATAGATTGCAGATGTGGCTCAGATCCCACGTTGCTGTGGCTCTGGCGTAAGCCAGTGGCTATAATTCCAATTGGACCCCTAGCCTGGGAACCTCCATATGCTGCAAGCATGGCCCCAAAAGACAAAAAGACCAAAAAACAATTATTTGTTCTAGTTTGTGCCCATCAACAGATGAATGGATAAAGAAAATATTTTATATATATATGTGTATATATAATATTCCATTATATATATATATATATATATGTATCTAGATAACATTCCATTATGTGTGTGTGTGTGTGTGTGTGTGTGTGTGTGTAATGGAATATCGCTCAGCCATAAAAAAGAATAAAATCTTGCCATTTAAGGCAACATGGATGAACCAATTTTAGGACCTGGAAGACACTATCCTGAATGAAATAAGTCAGAGAGAGAAAGACACTTATGATTTCACCTATGAGCAAAATCTCAAAAACCAAAACAAATAAACAAAATAAAACAGAAATAGACTCACATATACAAAGAACAGATTGGATGTTGCCATAGGTGAGGGGGTTGTTGGGAGGAGAAAAATAGGTGACGGAGATTAAGAGGCACAAACTTCCAGTTGCAAAATAAATGAGTCATGGGTATGACACGTACAATGTGAGGAGCAGAGTCCATAATCATGTGGTACCTTTCTTTATGGTGACAGATCGTAAGTAGGTTTATCATCGTGATCATTTTTGAAATGTATAAAAATTTGGAATCAGTATGTGTGTATCAGAAACTAACAATGCTCTAGGTCATTATACTTCAAAAGTAAACAAACAAACAAACTCAGAAAAAGAGGTCAGATTTGTGGTTACCAGAGGTGGGGGTAGAGGGAGGGAAAATTGGATGAAAATGGTCAAAAGGTGCAAACTTGCAGTTAAAAGATAAATAAGTACTAGAAATGTAATATACAAAACAATAAGTACAGTTAACACTGCTGTATGTTATTTATGAAAGTGGTTAAGAGAGTAAATCCTAAGAGTTCTCATTACAAGAAAAACATATTTTTCTATTTCTTGAATTTTGTATCTATAGGAGATGAGAGATGTTCACTAAACTTACTGTGGTAATCATTTCATGATGTGCATAAGTTAAGACATTATGCTTCACACCTCACACTTATACAGTGCTGCATGTCAATTATATCTCAATAAAACTGGAAGAAAATAAATAATAAAGTGAATAAACTATATAGAAATGAAAAACGTTGGGGCATAAAGTAAATAGGACAATGCAGTCACTATTACACACGACATGTCTGAATTTCAATAGGTACTAGATGTTTCTGTGGCTTATATATTTATATATTATGTATAATTTAGTAGGTGTTTTAATAGAAATGAAAGGAAGAAGGAAAGAAGGAGAATAAGAAGGGTAGGAAATAATAAGATATTGTTGAACATCTGAATGTGTTGAGCACTAGGCTCAGGGATTATACCTGTTACCTCACCTAATACACTTAACCACCATATGGGAGTATCATCTCCTCTTGAAAATCAAGGAATCTGTATCTCAGAGAAGTTAAACCCCTGGCTTAGACCACACTCCTACTAAGTGACTAGGTTTGAGCCCAGGTTTATTATACTTTAAGTTACCTTGTTAGGCAGAAAACTTAATATGTTAGCCATAAAAAATAACAAACAAAATAATGCCATTTGCAGTAACATGGCATTCAACTGGCAACTAGAGATTCTCAAACTAAGTGAAATAAGTCAGAAAGAGACAGACAAATACTATAGGATACAATTTATATGTGGAATCTAAAATATGGCACAAATGAACCTATCTACGGAACAGAAACATACTTATAGACATAGAGAACAGACTTTTGGTTGCCAAGAGAGGAGTGACAGGGAGTGGGATGGACTGGGAGTTTGGAGTTAGTAGATGCAAACTATTACATTTAGAATGGATGGCCAGTGAAGTCCTATTGTATAGCATATCCAATCTCTTGTGAACATGATGCAAGATAATATTTATATGTGTATAAATATATGATTGGGTCACTGTGCTGGATAACAGACATCGATACATTATAAATCAACTATACTTTAATAGAAATTTTTTTTAAAAAAAGCTTAGTATAAAAATATGGGTGTTGACATTATTTTCTCTGGATACTACACAATCCTATCAATGTGATTTTTCTATAATGTCAATATGGAAATTATTAACTGATCAGCTAAAGCACCAGTCACCCTATTATGGACAAAATACTTATTAATAAAAAGCCACTTTTATATGGATAGATACAACAAAGACTAAAAATAATAGAAAGATATAAGAAAGACTATAAAGTAATAATAGAAGCAACATGTATATAGACATAAATAAGCCCAACTCGCACATGTTCCCCAGTGGCCATGTCTGTGTCACACCATCATTTTTTGTTACCTGAGTGACCTGAGCTGGGCCCATCATATTCTCTGCCTGCATCCAGAAGATGGCTGGAGTCTAGTTGTCACATAGCAATAACCCAAGGACAAGTGACATCAGGTCCTGCTGCTGAGGCTCCAAGAGCCACTCTGCCTTTGTCTCCCTCATGACTGGGTTAGTCTGTACTGGGCATCTCCAAGACATTCCTTAGCTTGAGGACTTACTAGATGGACTCACAGGACTCAGAAGAGTTACTAGACTCATGGTTACAGCTTATTACAACAAAAGGACATGGATTCAAATGAGCAAAGGGAAAAAGCACAGTGATTGAAGTCCAGGAGGAACCGTGTGTGACCTTCCAGAGCTGAGCAACTTGTTCCCCTGCAGTGGAAGGGTGCGGGGGGACATGCTTAAGTGTACCAGCAATGCTGTTTGATGATGCATGTGAAGTGTGGCCAACCTGTGGAGCATACCTGAGCGTTGGTGCCAGGACTGTATTTGGAACCTGACATGTAAGTGTGTGGTGCTTGTAGAAATGACCTCAGCTACTCAGTCTCCAGTCTTCCCTGTCCCTACTCCCAGCAAAAACAGGTGTTCACCGCAACTCACTATGAGTAATAGATTTTATCAAGTAGTACATCATGGTCTCAAGCCTCAGGCATACAAAACACTCTTATCAGGCAGAACATTCCAAGTGCCCAGTTCCAGGAGCCAGTCAAGGACCATTTTTAAAGGCAGGTTTTATTTGGAATGTGCAGGCACCTTGTATTTTTTAAGATCTCTCACTTCTTAGTTAAATCATTTACCATCAACTTATTCACTTGCAACAAAATAAAGCACAATTGACATGTGTGCCTGTTTTGTTAGTGCTTTGTAAACACTCTCCTGAGTGTAACAATTTACACTTCAGTGCCTTCCCACTCCATGATGATAGTCACAGAAGTGACCAGAAATAAATTTGTTCTTTGTTGATGAGAGTGTGCACTTTCAGGGGATCTGACTATAATTGATATGAGAAGATGTTTTATAACCTTTTGATAAATTGATAACAGTAAATGAGGAAGGTATAAACAGTTGAGTATTACTGATAAACAATTAAACACATGGAAGGAAGGAAAGGGGAAAAGAAGAAGGGAGGAAGGATAGAAGGGAGGAAAGGAGGAAAGGAAAAATAATAAAGAGAAGGAAAGAAAGAGAAAGAAAGAAATAGAGAGAGAGAAAGAAAGAAAGAGAGAAAGAAAGAAAGAAAGAAAGAAAGAAAGAAAGAAAGAAAGAAAGAAAGAAAGAAAGAAAGAAAGAAAGAAAGGGAGAAAGAAAAAGAGAAAGTCATTTTGCATGGACAAATGTATGCCTATATATCCAAAATTATAAAATGTTAATGAACTAAAATTATTTTTAGCATTTTAAACTTTGCATTAATTGGGCAATCACATGCACATAAATTAAGGAAAAATAAGCTCGGAGTGCTTGATTAAAATCAGTGATGTGGAAGATTACAAACCTACCTTGAAACATTACGAGCACATCATGGCTTTATCAGCAGATATCTACAGATCTGCAAGAATCTTAGAATCCCTTACTGACAAGTATCACACAACAAATCAAAGAGATTTGCAGCATGAAGGGTTTAGTCTTCTAGGGCTAAACAACCTCTCTCATGCCACGACCAACCCAGGTCCTCATTTACCATTATTACTTTTAGTCTCAGAATATTTGGGCAATTTTTTTTTTTTTACTAAGTGCTTTTTCCTCTTGGGGAAAGAGCTCTTAAAACATTTTATAATACAAAAATTATAGCATTTTACTTTATTTTTTATTACGTCTTTTCTTCCCTCTTCTTTTCTCTTCTTTTCTTTAAGGCTGCACCTGCAGCATATGGAAATTCCCAGGCTAGGGGTTGAATAGGAGCTGCAGCAGCCGGTCTACATGACAGCCACAGCCACGCCAGTTCTGAGCTGCATCTGTGACCTATGCCATAGCTTGCAGCAACGCCGGATCCTTAACCCACTGAGTGAGGTCAGGGATTGAACCTGCCTCAATGTAGACACTATGTCAGGTTCTTATCCAGCTGAGTCACTTCATATTTTATTTTAAATTATTAAATACATATCCTACAGTTTAAAATTTGTGATTTCTGGATACCCAGTGATACCAGTAAAACTGAACTGAAAAAGGCCTGAGGGAGGAGCCCATGGCACAGAGATTGCTTTATTTCAGTTGAGACACACACACTGTCAAGGATAGTTAGACTGAAAAGGAGCTAATAATGGCCCAAGATATTTCCTCAGATGGCCTTCTGTATAGTATATAAACAGGTCCCAAGACAAAGGCTGGATGTCAAGGTGTATTGTGTGTACCCTGAAACATCTGTACAGACAATGGCCCCTCACTTCTAGAACCAGCCTCATCACTCCCTCCTGGGCTTTATATGAGTTTCAAGTAGGAGATAGTTCATAAGCTAAGAGACAGGGGATGGGGAAAAGCCCATCCTAGAACCACTATAGAGTGTTCTCATGCTTTGATGGTTATTTGATGGGCAGGAACAGCAGGCCTAATAACAGGAACCAAGAGGAGAGTGGAGGGGAAGCAAGGTTGACCAGCAGCTGTGGAGCAAGTTATTCCAATATTTGGCAAGCAGCCCATTGTACTAAACAGTCTAAAAATGCCAAGGTTGCTAAACTAGATCAATAAAATCATGATCATAGCCACTGACAGGTGCCAGATAAAATTAACTCAATGTCTAAAAGGTTCTATCATCTTATTCAGAAAACCTACTGAGACATTACCATCTCCAGAGACAAAGCAAAGTAATTTTTTAAATGTTATGTATAATCTGTTTCTCCTTCACTCCCTTTATGAAAGCACTATTGTGACGATTTTCCACCTCTGCTTGGCAAAAGTGAGAAGATAGTTTCCATTCTTTTCTGTTTCCTATGACAGAGAGCATAACCATTTCCATTTCCTTAATTATTTAATTCAATTCAGAATAAATATACCAAAGGCAATAATTGCCCTCCAGCCCAGCTTTAAATCTACTTGAAAAATCTGTTCCCACATAATAATTTTTTTCCACTATATAATTTAGAAGAAGCACACTCCTCCAGTTACATGTTTTATTCAGTACAAAGCTGGAGCTATCCTCCCCCCCCCTTTTTTTTTATTAAAGTATAGTTGACTTACAATGTTTCTTCAATTTCTATTGTACAGCAAAGTGACCCAATCACATACAGTTCCCTGTGCTATAAAGTAGGAGTGCATTGCCGATCCACTCCAAATGTTACAGTTTGCATCCACTAACCCACTTCCTACCCCACCCCCCGACCCCAGGAACCACAAGTCTGCTCTTCATGTCTGTAATCTATTTCTATTTTGTGGATAGGATCATCTGTGCCATATTTTAGATCTGCAGACAATATCACAAAGCTAAAGTTATCAAAACAATATGGTACTGGCACAAAAACAGAAATACAGCTCAATGGAACACTAACACCATACACAAAAATAAACTCAAAAATAAACTCAAAATAAAATAAAGACCTAACTATAAGGCCAGATACTATAAAATCCCTAGAAGCAAACAGGCAGAACACACAAATCTAGCCATTTCTCACCACCTCCACTGCTACAAACTTGATCTTGATCCAAGCCACGCATCTCTTGCCTGGATGACTCAATAATCTCCTACTTTATCTCCCTCCTTTGGCCCATGTCCCTTTTCAGTCTGTTTTCAACAGAACAGCTGATTTTCATCCTCTTCTGTCCATTTCCCCCACTGGGATATAAGCACCATAATGCAGGGCTTGCTTTTTCTATTTCAGTCCATACTATACTCTCAATATCTAACATCTTGTCAAGAATACAAAAAACACTCTAAAATATTTATTGAATGAACGTATGACTAAACCAAATATATTTCTAAAAGAGGGAACTCTGACAAATATTATCAAAATGTTCAGTAATCTGCATAAACTTTGCTATACCTGCATCTGTTATTGATGCATGAATACATCCTATTAATACATTAATAAATGCTATCCACTTTGAAATGATGATTTTCCTTATAATATTTGAGTTGCATATTTGGGAATAACTAGTTTATCAGTATGCTTAGGATTGTTGAACTGGTTTTAGAAAATCAACTAAAGAATGGTTTCTGGGTGTATTATTACATTTACTTTTTCCTCTTCATCTCCTCATCTTAGTTCATTAAAAGTCCCACCAAAGTGTGTATAAGGAAACAGATGGAATGAAATTTCAATTCTGAAAGTGTTTTCCTGTTATCTTTTTGCACCATTGATGGAACGACAACTCAAGAAGAAAGAACAAAAGCAGCCACCAAAGTGATATTTTATGACTGAGAAGATGTCAATCAAGTCATTATTAGTGTGGATTATTTAAAAAAAAACATGGAAAATCAAAAGTGTTCCTTTTAAAGGAGTATATGAATCTGACTTGGCTTTAAAACAAAATGTGCTTTTAATAGGGCCTGTTGTGGGCTGAATTATATGCTCCCCTCAAGTCACTTGGAAGTTTTAATCTCTAATACCTCAAGATGTGCTCTTATTTGGAAATATAATCTTTAGAGAAGCAATCAAGTTAAAATAAGGTCAAGGGGTGAGTCCTAATCCAATATGACCAGGGTCCTTATATAAAGAGGAAATTCGGACACAGTCTCAGATAAGCACAGAGGTAGGGATTGGACCAGTGCAGCTGCAAACCAAGGAACCTGATGTACTCCAGGGTAGCACAGAGGCTGGAAAGAGACCAAAAGGATTCTGCCCAGAGTCTCAGAGGAAGGTCTGGCTGCCTAGCCTTGAGGTCTCTGAGAGGACAAATTTCTCACCCTAACCCACCTGATCTTAGGGTGTACTTTGTTATGGCAGCCCCAGCAAACTAGTACTGAACGTAAATAACGTTTAATAGTGTTTTTTCTCAGCTCATCTAAAAAGTGAGGAGATGCTCATATTACACCCAGGGTCATCCCAAAGTCAGTATTTAAAATGTCAGAGTCTATCCTACTAAGCTCATTAGATCTAAAGCTGGCAGATGGAGAGAAGCTATTTATTGCATATTGAAAGAGAAGCTCCAAAGGACTTAGCACCAAGCCATATATTTATTTCAAAGCTAAATACCATGAAGACTGAATCAAAGGTATTTAACTACAAATACAACATTCTATGCCATTTGACGGATTTAGAGAAAATATGAAAGTACAATATTTGATAACAGAGTATAATCAATTTTATTTTAAAATAAATACATTTTAAACTGGGAAAGGATGTACATATTATTCATTGCCAATTTAAAAAAATAAATTTATCCTAACACGACTTTTTTTTTGCTCAGAAATGCAGGCTATTCTGATAGACCTAAAGAACATTCTGCCATCAGGTAGGAATCTTCTCAAATTCACGTCCACCCTCTCCGTCTTCCTCTCTCCCCATCCCAAGCTTAGGCACATCTACACCCATCCCTCCCTCCTCCTCTGGCCTCTGAGATGCAGAGCTGTCTCTCTTCTGGTACAGACCTCCACCTCCTCCTGGGCTCTTACTTTTTTCTCCCCACCCTACCTCCTCAGGAATCTTGTGTCTATTTTTAAGATGTCTTTCCCTTCTTTTTCAGCTTATCCTTGTCTACTAGTTCTTGAAAATTCCCTTCAACAGACATACACTTAAGAACCTCCTGTACTAAAACAGCTCTTACCAGATCCTATACTCTATTTCCTGAACATGAAATATATACTTAGGACCTAACATCCTCACCTCTCATTTACTCATCAGTTTGGTGGAGTTGGGTTTCTGCAAAGACTTGGCCACTCCCAGGGATGGCTAATGATCTCCTAATGGCCAAATCTAATGGGTTCATCTCTACCAAGTAATTTCTCTGTAACCAAGCTTATTAGCTTTTCCCCAAAGCCTCTTGTATTCTTTGTCATCATAAATGATCCTAATCATTGGCTCAAGGCAAAAATCTAAAGTGATTTGTGACCCCTCTCCCAAGATTCCAATTAATTAATCAGTTCTATCAAGTCTACCCCTACCCATTTTTCAATCTATATACTTTTTTCCATCCCCCAACCATTAATTTAGTCCAAATGATCCTCACCTCTCATCTGACTTATTGCAAGTTCACTCCATCTCCAATTTTCCTTGTTCCTGCTCTAATTTATGTGAGAGGGGTTTGGGGGGAAAGAGAGGGGAAGGGAGAGAGAGAGAAAGAGAGGGAGGGGGAGAGAGAGAGAGAGAGCGAGAGAGAAAGAAGGAAGGAAGGAAGGAGAAAGAAAGAAAGAAAGAAAGAAAGAAAGAAAGAAAGAAAGAAAGAAAGAAAGAAAGAAAGAAAGAAAGAAGGAAGGAAGGAAGGAAGAAGAAAGAAAGAAGAAAGAAAGAAAGAAAGAAAGAAAGAAAGAAAGAAAGAAAGAAAGAAAGAAAGAAAGAAAGAGAAAGAAAGAAAGAAAGAAAGAAAGAAGGAAGGAAGGAAGGAAGGAAGGAAGGAAGGAAGAAGAAAGAAAGAAGAAAGAAAGAAAGAAAGAAAGAAAGAAAGAAAGAAAGAAAGAAAGAAAGAAAGAGAGAGAGAGAGATGTTTAGCCCAGAGTGATCATTTCGTTTTCCTAAGATTCTTTCATGTCTCCCAGTGCCCATAACACAGCGTCCAAACCCTTCTAATGGCTGACCTTTGACCAATTCTCTGTTTTCTCTGTTGCCAACCTACTCCTGGGACCCACATTTTCCAGTAAGCTCCGAGCTTCCACCACTTCCTGTACCATACCCCGCTCTTTCTTGCTATCAACTCTTGGAAACATTAGTTCCTTCACCTATGCAACCCCAAGGCACTTTTCAGGCTCCAGCTCAAACGTTTCTTCCTCTAAAAGCCTATTCTGACGCCCCCCTTCAGGTTACTTGTGTGGTTGGCTGCATGTGCCCCGTGTTCCCTGACACCTGTATTTCCTGCTCACGGAATTTACCACACACGTCTCTGGGGCTGCTGTCTCTCCTGCTAGACGATCAGCTCCAGGATGGCATGGGATATATGTGTTTTCATTCCCCACTGCATCCACAACCCCTATAGCACATCACTGGGGTTGGAACGTATTTGCTACATGAATAGCTGAATACACAAATGAAACATGGGTGTACAAGGCAACAGTGAGTGCCAACTCAGGAGTCCTGGGATTTAAATCTGTTTTTTCCAACCACCCGTTAAGTAACTTTGAGCTTATTAATTAACCAGGCTCATCATCTACATGCTTATATTTGATCATTGCTGTGAGGATTAAATAAAATAAAAGGCAAAGTTGCCAAGGCACAGTAATCGGCACAGGATAAGAGTTCAAAAATCAGCAGCTTTGGAATTTAGATACTTTTTTTTTTTTTTTTTTTTTTTTTTTTTGTCTTTTTGCTATTTCTTTGGGCCGCTCCCGCGGCATATGGAGGTTCCCAGGCTAGGGGTCTAATTGGAGCTGTAGCTACTAGTCTACACCACAGCCACAGCAACACGGGATCCGAGCCGCGTCTGCAACCTACACCACAGCTCACGGCAACGCCGGATTGTTAACCCACTGAGCAAGGCCAGGGACCAAACCCGCAACCTCATGGTTCCTAGTCGGATACGTCAACCACTGCGCCATGACGGGAACTCCTAGATACATATTTAGCAATGAGTGATGACAGAACTGAATCAAGAGCTAACTCTGAAAAACTATTACTCAGAATCAATATTGGGCTAATGAGAAAACATACACTCCACCTTCTTCCATTGATAGAGCAAATAAAATAGAAAGAGGCAGTTTTCTTCCTAAAAAGGAAGAAAATTATAGGATCCATGTTTCCGTATGAAACCCCCTTCCTGAAAGGAATTATCAGATACATGAAATAAACGAAGCCCACTAATTTTTGTTACTTGCATTACATTATATTGACAATTTATGATTTGCAATGTTTGGCATAACTGCAGACACATGAAGAATTCCACTTGAAAATAAAGAAAATATTTTTAAAAACTGAAAATTATATACACAAGTTTGGATAATCTAAGAAAATTCTCATTTTTTTCCCTACTTTTAATAACATTTTTGTTTTAAGAAAAGCATATTTTTTAAACCAGATCATTTTCTTATTTGTAACTCATCTCTTCACACTGCTGTCAAAATATTTATAGAGAACAGTTACAAAAGAATGAAATGTCATCAGTAAGAGTTTGTTGTTTTGTTTAATTAGTAGTCGATAGTTTGCTTATTTGCAACTATTGAGCAAAGCAGACTAGAACAAATTAAAAATTTCCCATTAAAAAACCTTCCCCAAATTAATTTCCCTGAAGCCTTTTTTGAACATCTCCCAATGTACCCAAAATTGAATGACCTTAGGATAGAAGGATCAATTGTTTTCTTGCTTCTCAATTCAATATCCCAGCTCTTCAACTTGCCACAACCTATTATCAAACCTATTATACTTTGGAAATGGTTAATTTCCAAAGAAAATTTTGAGATACAATTTTTCTTCCAGTTTTTGAGCTATAATTGACAAAATTTTCTTTCTAAATAAAGTCTTTTAAATGATCCTTTAAAATAAAAGTTTTATTTATTTAGTTTAGTTTACTTAAAATCTTTAAAGAAGGCATTGCAGTAGCAAGATATTATCACAGAATTTAGGATAAGCTGGTTCATCATTTTAGTTTAAATCCATAGAATTTCACATGACTGGTGCAAAAGCTCTCAGACAATATAGATCCTGCAAAATATTTATAACTTGCATTCTAGAAAAAAATTGAAAAAAATTGTTTTCCCTTCCAAGTTAGCACTTTTTTCCTTTCTTGTTCTTAGTGATAAAATACCTTGGCATGCTATGCAGCATAAGTAATAGGAGAATTAAGACAAATATCTGATCACAAGCATAAAAATATTCTTGACCTGGGTCACTTCCTTACCCCTCTTGGTAGATGTCAACAGCAAGCTTTAGGAGGAACACACACCCACACACAACACCGAGGAATAAAATCCATTTTATTTCCTTTAAAGGGTTTTGTTATTAGATTATCTGAAGCAATTCCAAAGCACCGAGCTATGTACAACAGAACTGCCACACAAATAAACACTTGCTCTCAAAGAGGAGACAAGATCATCACCGACATCATGCCAGGACTGAGGTTTGGAAGAAATGCTCATGCACTTCAAAGCCAGACCTCAGGATAGACTTGGGGCCTAGCATGTACTGAAAACTTGTGTGCCCCCATAAGTCCATACACCGATGCTTTCACCCCCCATGTGACGGTATTTGGCTGTGGGACCTTTGAGAGATAACTAAGCTGAACGAGGTTGTAAAGTAAATGCCTTCATGATGGGATTTAAGGTTTAACTCTTCCTCACAAGAAGAGTGGAAGAAACCAGAGTTCCTTCTCTGCAGTGGGAGGACAGAGCCAGGCAGAGGACCTTTCCCAGGAACTGACTCAGTCAATGCCTTGATTTTGGTCTTCCAGCTTCCAGAACTTCAGAGATAAATGTTCCTTGTTTAAGCCACAGAGTCCATGGCATTTTGTGATAGCAGCCCAAGCTGACTAACACTAGCTCTAAGCTGGCTGGGTATTTACGGGACAAAGTAAACAAACACCAACACAAACAATATATATATATATATATATATAAAGAGACTCAATTTAATCCCACAAATTACAGAACCCTAGGTCCTTCCAAAGTTGACAGCAAGTATGGTTCTATCCCTTGGGGCAGACTGTTAGTTATAGGACAAACTACTGGCCTTGGTAATTTAATAAAGAAGAAGGAAGAGGAAAAGTTAGCTCAGGAATCTCTGGAAGATAAGGAAAGACCTTGAAACAGGTCAAGTTGCTTTTCTGTGGATTACTTTTTTTTTTTTTTTTTTTTAGGGAGGAACATTTTATTCTGGCTTTGGGCCTGCTCCATGACTGAAAAACAGTGGTTAGGGGAATTATCTGTGTGTTGCTAAAAAGCAAGCAGGAGCTGAAGACCAAAAATCTAAGAAGCCATTTTCATGAGACTTAGTGAAACTCTGAGCATAGCACATGCTTCTGTGAAGCCCAGGCGACTAAGGGGTGTGTGTGTGTGTGTGTGTGTGTGCGCGCGTGCGCGTGTGCCCAGGTGCTTCTAGTTCATGCCCAGGATGCTCAAATGATGGGCAGAATGTCTTTGGGAGCAAGTCTTCTCACAGGGGCGGCAGGAAACGTGACACAATGTCTTTGTCCACAGGCCAGATCAAAGATATGCAAATGACCTTGCTTCTGTTGCAGGTAACACATCATTATTCTCAGAAGTAAGTAAGTGAGCACCTTGCAATGGGGAGGGAAGTGTGTGCTCCCATTTAACTGTGGATGCATATGTAAACGTGACCTCAATGAGACTGGGGAGCCAGGGATGTAGAGGTCGCCTGTGTTTTTATAGAGAAAAGGTGCACATAGAGATAGAGGTGGAAATGGGGGTGAGGATAGGGCAGGGGCTTGAGATAGAGATGAAAAGGGGGCCGGGTGGAGGTGAGATGGGGGAGATGGATGGGAGAGATTGATGAGGTACAGGAATGGGAGAGGGATGGGAGGGAGAATGAGAATGAGAATGAAATTGGACCAGAATAGGGAACTTGAATGGGGATAAAGGTGGGCCAAGAATGGGGACAGGAGAGGGGGACAAAGAGGGAATCCTGCGATGGGCTGCTGAGACGGACGCAGACATAAACATCAACTCCATAGCTATCCTAAACTCTCGACTGTCAAAGCAGGGTAATGGGGTCAGATTTGATTTTAAAAATGTTTTCCAAATACGAATCAGTCAGAAAAGGAAGATGTTCTCCCTTGAAGCAGTGGGTCTGGGCTATGTTTGGCAAGACAGCATGAGGTCAGTATAAATAAGTTCTGGATAACAAAGGTGGGTATCACTGTTTGAGTTTTCAAGACCCAGGAAAGAAAAAAACAATAGCAAGGACATAGGAGAAAACAAAAGAACAAGAACAACAAAAAAATCTCTATCACAGTAAAGTTATAAGGGAGCAGCTATGAAGGTAACAATTTTCTGGGTCTTTAGAAATGATACCATCAATGCAAAAATATGTACAGTAGGGAACACAAGTGGACTTTAGATTCATGTCTGCATTAAAATCTCAGCAATGCCAATTACCATATATGAAGACATGCGCTAAAAAATGGCCTGTGTTAAGCACTTAGCAAAGGGCCAGAAATTAATCACTATTTTTCTCCATGTAATTTATGTCTATGCTATTCTAACAAAATAAGAAACGATAAAGACTCTTTGCCATTGCTGTTTTATTCATTAAGCACCTCTGCATGGTACTCAGTGCTCTGCTTAGAGCTATTAGGGTGCACAAAGAAACTTCAGGAATTAGCACGTGCCTTGAAGACGTTACAATACTTTGAGGAAGGGGAGATAGGCAACAGTCCAAAATGATTTAAGACACACTGAACTTCCCCTATGCTGCAGGTTCTAAAGAGGTGCTGAGATTTTTTTCAGATTCTACCAAACCAGAGACAGCAACAGTAGAGAAGGGGGGTGTGGCACTGGAGAAGGGGTGCAGGGGGAAACTGCTAACATCCTGGACCATTTGAGAGGACAGGTTCACTGTTTCACATGGGGTCAGAAATGACTTCATGAATGGGAGAGGTTTAGTGCTACGCATTAAAGGTAGGACTTAGATATTCAGACAGGAAATAGCAGGAGTGAGGTCGCAAAGCAGGACTGAAAAAAGAGAACAGAAAAGGATGCACATGGAGAGAGCCTATTCCGAGAGCCAGTTACCACATCAATATGTAAAGGATAAAGTGGTGATAAAAACAGATTAGAAAATAAGCTCTTGGCACCTAATCCCTCCACAAAGGCCCTTTGTATATTGTGTGCTGAGGCACACATTCTGATTTTAGCTGCTTTTTAAAAAATTCACTGTATAGATAAGTATATTTCAAGAATATGGCTTTCAGATTTTCTACAAAGATACTTAACCCCACCACAGAAATAAATATGAAAGTAATTATAAACTATTTTCACCAGTGAGATTGGAAAACACTACTAACTTTTAAAAAGTATTAACAGTGTAAGGAAATGGACATTCGCATAAGATCTTGGTATATATTAAAATTATAAACTTGTATATTTCTGGACTAGCCACCCACTTCTAGAAATTTATCCTAAGAAGGAAACTGCAAGGGTACAGGTATATATGCCCAAGGACTTTCACTGTGGCATTTTACATAACATTAACCAACTGGAAACCAACTAAATGATCATTGATAGGCAACTAGCTACTTTATTATTTGTAATATATAAATAATTTTATTACATTTATAATAATAAACTATTATACAGGCATCGGAATGACTGTGTGACTCTGTATCTAGTCACGTGGGAGGATGTGTTGAGTGAAACAGAGGCATAAAGAATAATATCCTCCTCCATGGAAGTTCCTGTCACGGCTGATCAGTAATGAGGCTGACTGGCATCCCTGAGGTTGCGGGTTCAATCCCTGGCCTCACTCAGTGGGTTAAGGATCCAGTGTTGCCATGAGCTGTGGTGTAGGTCGCAGATGAGGCTTGGCCCTCACGTTGCTGTGGCTCTGGCGTAGGCTGGCAGCTGCAGCTCCAATTCGACCCTTTGCCTGGGAACTCCCATATGCTACAGGTGTGGCCCTAAAAAGCAAAAAAGAAAGAAAAAAGAATAGTATCCTTCACCACAACTGTTTACCTGAAACTGTGTGTCCATGTGTGGTGATCAACGTGTTGGCTATGGTTGTATCACGATTGTGGGATTTACAAGGATATTTACTCTCATTACACTTTCTAAGAGGTTTAATATGGAAACTATTTACAACTAGCATGTAGCTTTTTAATAATATTAAAAAAAAAAACAACTCTATTTTCATTTGGGACGGCGGGGGGAGATGACAATTGTGTCGTGTCAGTAGGGGCCGGGCCAGTTGGCACTAGTCACAGCCTGGGAAAATGAGCCCCAAAGACATTCAGTGCCTTTCACAGGGCAGATTCTGGGTGCAGCCACTGGGCCAGAGAGTGTCCATCTTACCAAGTGGCTTTTGGAGAGAGAGTATAGGAGAGATAATTCCCCTTTATCCCGTATCTAGACACATTATTCTAGGCTTCTGCCTTTGCTGGACTGTGAGCTTCCCAAGGCCTGGGGAAGGATTTTACTAGCTTGTTTCCTGTCTTCAAAGCCTCATATAGACATACAGTCCGCAGTCAATTTGTATCATGGGGCTGAAAGAAGGTGCCAAGCTTTGTCTGTGTCTGAACTATAAAAAAGGCTTTGGATAAAGCTCTGAAACTAAAAGAAAAAAAAATTAAATTAAAAAAATAAAATTTTAAAAATAAATAAAAGGGCTATGGGGGGGGTACCTGATCAGAAACTGCTCCTAGGATTAAGCCCTGCACATATGCCCTGCACACTTTGGGCGCTGCCCTTGGCAAAGATGCTCTACTTGAATGCAGACAATTGTCCTATGATCTTCCTTTATTTTTACAGATGCAAAGTATTTTTTTTTTTTTGGTTCACATACTTTTTTGTCAGCATTGTAAGCGACTAATCTTATCGTAATGTAGCTACACGGGAATTAATAATATGTCAGTGTGTGTGTTCCACGTCATTACAAGGTCTGGATACACGGTCACCTGATACACCTGAATGTCAGTATGGATGATCCCAGAATCATCAGTCTTTACGGTGTCCTGCCATCTGGGTGATTTTCCTATAAAAGCACTTGAGAGGGGAGCCCAGACACTGTTACAATGTCCTCAGATAGAATTCTTGGTTCATGGCCGGCCACTCATTGCTCCTTTCTGTTCCGAGGAGAAACAAACAACAACAGGAGTCCCAGCCCACACCCGCCGTTTGGTATATGACACGTTAGCCCAGAGGAAAAACTGGATGGGATCTTTCAAGACTCAGGGAATGGACAGGACGTAACTGCTCTTGACTCTGGGTATCTGTTGATTTCTTCCCAGAAGCAACACTAGCAAATGCCACACTGAGGCGACAATAAACTGACAGGGCTCCAAGTGTCACTGACTAGTCATAGTGACAGGAGCCACAGCAGCATTCCTTTATATTGTGCATTTGATGATTTATTGGCTCAAACCAAATAATGGGAGAGTTTCCTTTACCTTGGCCAGATGAGAGTTGATCCATTTGGTAAAAGTACGTTTTTGTACGATCTCCTGTTCATCTAGAAGAAAAAAAATTATCAGGTGAGGTACCATGTCAGGAAGCTGTATCGTGAAAAAATTCATAGTTACACAACTCTAGAAATAATGATTATATTGTTTTATGTTAAAATTCATTTTATCAATTCTTATCTTGAAGGAAGAGTCAGTAAAACTCCAAATACATTAAGCATTTCAAGAGTTTCTTTAAAATTTTCAGTAGATGCTTTAAAATTTGCAGTAGGTTAGCTCTATAGTTATCTTCCTTCACTCACTAAAAGTTCTCTCAATAATTAAACCCCAATAAAGCTGTTTTTTTAAAAAGCCGACTGAGGCGTTCTCCAGCAGCTCAGTGAGCTAAGGATCCAGGGTTGTCATTGCCATGGTGCGGGTTCAGTTCCTGGCCAGGGCACTTCCACGTGCTGACAGTATGGCCAAAAAAATAAATAAATAAAAGTTCAGTGGGACCTAAGTTTTATGCTTGGCACAAAGGGAATGCAGAGAGATGAACAGGACACTGCCTACCAGGATAGGTCTAAAGGTAGGTATCTAGGAGACAACATAAACAGTACAGTCTTTGACAATGACTTTAGTAATATTTTTATGAGCATCCTCAAGCAAGGGAAACAAAGCAAAAATAAGCAAATGGGACTACGTCAAACTAAAAAGCCTTTGCACCGTGAAAGAAACTGTCAACAAATGAAAAGGTCACCTACTGAATGAGAGAAGGTATTTACAAAGATGTCTTTGATAAGAGATTAATATCCAAAATGTACAAAAAAAAACTCATATAAATCAGCTTTAAAAAAAAAACAACCTGATTGAAAAATGGATAGAGGATCTGAACAGACATTTTTCCAAAGAAGACATACAGATGGCCAATATTTATGTGAAAAGATGCTCAACATCACTAATCATCAGGAAAATGTAAATCAAACCCACAGTGAGATATCATCTCATACCTATTGGAATGGCAATTATCAAAAAGACAACAAATAGGAGTTCCCGCTGTGGCACAGTGGGTTAAGAATCTGACTGTATCAGCTCAGGTCTCTGCCAAGGTGCAGGTTCTATCCCTGGCCTCGTACAGTAGGTTAAAGAATCTGGTAGTTCCCATTGTGGTGCAGCAGAAACGAATACGACTTGTATCCATAAGGATGCAGGTTCGATCCCTGGCCTCACTCCATGGATCAGGGATCTGGCATTGCTGTGGTGTGGGTTGCAGATGCGGCTTGGATGCTGTGTTGCTGTGGCTGTGGCGGCTGGCATCTGCAGCTCTGATTTGGCCCCTAGCCTGGGAACTTCCATATGCCATGAGTATGGCCCTAAAAAAAAGCAAAAAAAAAAAAAAAAAAGAATCTGGCATTGCCTTAGCTGTGGCTCAGATTCAATACCTGGCCCAGTAACTTCCATATGCTGCGGGTGCAGCCATTAAAAAAAGAAAGAAAAAACAGCAACAGAGAATAAGTACTGGAGAAAATAACAAGGATGTGAAGAAAAGGAAAACCTCACGCGCTGTTGGCAGGAATGTAAATTGGTGCAGCTCCTATGAAAAACAATACGGATATTCCTTAAAAAATTAAAAAAATAAACTACCGTATGATCCAGCAATTTCACTTCTGGGTATTTAGGGAAAAAAAAAACTAATTAGAAAAGATATATGCAGCCCAAAGTTTACTGCAGCATTATTTACAATAGCCAAGATATGCAACCTAAGTGCTTATTAATAGATGAATGGATAAAGAAGATTTTATATATATATATATATACACTCACATAACATATATATATATACACATAACATATATATATATGGAATATTACTCAGCCGTAAAAAAGAAAGAAATCTTGCCATTTGCAACAGCACTGATGGACCTAAAGTGTATTACCCCAAGTGAAACAAGTCAGAGAGAGAAAGACAAATATTGTATGATTTCGCTTATATATAATAGAAACAGTCATAGATACAGAGAACAAACAGGCAGTTGCTGGGAGGGGTTGAGGGGAAGAAATAAGTGAGGGAGATTAAGAGGTACAAACTTCCAGTTGCAAAATAAATGAGTCACAGGTATGAAATGCACAGGACGGGGAATGCGGTCAATAATTTTATAGTATCTTTTTTATGGAGACAGACGGTAACTAGACTTATCATGGTGATCTCTTTGAAATGTAAGTCAAATCATCACATACACTGTAAACTTATACACTGAAGTATGTCAGTTGTATCTCAATAAAACTGGAAGAAAAAAGTGGCAAAGTAAAAAGAGAGCTAAAAAAATTGTAAAGGTAAACATTTAGAAGTAGAAACAGACAAGAAAGGGCACATGTGCAGTGGAGGGTTATACGGCAATGCCACAAGATAGAGGCATCACAGGGACTTGACCTGGATGCGGAGTATTGTGAACATACTACAGGGCAACCTCCAAAAAGTCCCATCTCCTGGAGTCCACATCTTTGTGTGGGCAACTGCAGCCAGAACCTGCGAATTGCTTCTGATGAATAGAATACAACAAAGGTGATGGAATGCCACACCCACGAACATATTACTTTATGTCAGATTCCGTCTTAGCTGAGCCAAGTGAGAGATGCTCCTGTTGGCTTAAAGAAGCAAAGAGCCGAGTTCTGAACTGTCCATGGAGAGGGCTCTGTGGCAGAGAACCGTGGGCTGCCCGGCAGCCAAGATTCATACATACACAAGCTCCATTCATACACAAGGAAATGAAATCTGCTAACAACCTGAATGAGTTCAAAAGTGGATTCTTCCCTCACTTAACCTCCGGATGAGAATGCAGCCCAGCTGACACCTTGACGATAGATTTGTGTGACCCTAAGCAGAGGACACAGCTAGTTGGGCACCGAATCCTGACTCATAAAAATTTGGGGATAATAAATGAACATTGCTTTAAACTGCTGTTTAAAAATGCATTATGCAACAAGAGAAAACTAATATAGGAAGGAAAAGAGGGAGGGAACAAGAAGGCTTTAAGTAACGATATGAAGAGATGAAGGCCAGAGATGGCCAGTGTAACACCTTTCAATGAAAGGGTGGATTCTGTTTGTTCTGCCAACATCTAATGCGTGTCAACTGTTTGTTGTACACTAGGTGTGGTGAGGAGCACAGATGAACAAGATACCTTTTCAATTCCTCACCCTTTGAAAGGTGATGCTTAAACAAACATAATTTCAGCTTTCTAAAAAAAAAAAATAGACCTTTTGGCTAAAGTCTAAATAAAAACTCTAAAGAGGTAGATTTCCTCTCTGGAAGGACCCTTCCTGGGCTTCAGCTCAGAATTCTAGACCACCTGCTCAATATAAACCCCACGAGGACAGTAAATGTGTTTCCAATGTCTACAGATGTGACCAAGAAATACTAGTGAATGAATAAACGAAGAAAGTAGGTAACAAAGCTTTTTCATTTGGAGAACATTTTGATAGAGCCATAAATTTAAAGAATGCCATTATTTCCGTCTTCGCGTTTTTATTATAGTTGATTTACAATGTTTCTTCAATTTCTGTTGTATATGAGTTCCTGTTGTGGCTCAGTGGTTGATGAACCCAACTAGTATCCACGAAGACGTGGGTTCAATCCCTGGCCTCGTACAGTGGGTTAAGGATCTGGCGTTGCTGTGAGCTGTAGTGTAGGTCGAAGATGCGGCTCAGATCCTGAGGTGCTGTGGCTGTGGCGTAGGCCGGCGGCTACCGCTCCAGTTTGATCCCTAGCCTGAGAACTTCCATATGCTGAGGGTACAGCCCTAAAATAGCAAAAAAAAAAAATCAGAGTTCCCATCGTGGCACAGCAGAAATGAGTCCAACTGGGGACCATGAGGTTTTGGGTTCAATCCCTGGCCTTCCTCAGTGAGTTGAGGATCCGGCATTGCTGAGAGCTGTGGTGTAGGTCACAGAAGCGGCTTGGATCCCACGTTGCTGTGGCTGTGGAGTAGGCCTGCGGCTACAGCTCCCACTCGACCCCTAGCCTGGGAACCTCCATATGTCATGGGTGCGGCCCTAAAAAGACAAAAATGACAAAAAAAAAAATTTCTGTTGTACAACAAAGCGACCCAATCACACATAGTTCCCTGTGCTGTACAGCAGGGCCCCATTGCCCATCCATTCCAAATATAACAGTTTGCATCCTCAAACCCTGGACTGCTCTCCATCCCACTCCTTCCCCCTTAACCCCTGGGAACCACAAGTCTGCTCTCCCCGGTCATGATCTGTTTCTGTTCTGTAGATAGGTTCATCTGTGCCACATTTTGGATTCCACAAATAAATGATACCATAGGGTATCTGTCTTTTTCTTTCTGGCTCACTTCATTTAGTATGAGAATCTCTAGTTCCATCCATGTTGCTGCAAATGGCATCTTTTTTATGGCTGAGTAATATTCCATTGTGTATATGTACCGCCTCTTCTGAATCCATTCCATTCATCTGTCGAGGGACACTTAGGTTGTTTCCATGTCTTGGACATTGTTAACAGCACTGTGATGAACACAGGGGTGCATGTATCTTTTTCAATGAAAGTTTTGTCTGGATATGTGCCTGTGAAACATGCACTTTTTTTTTTTTTTTTTTGCTTTTTAGGACTGTACCTGTGGCATATGGAAATTCCCAGACTAGGGGTTGAATCAGAGCTGCAGCTGCTGGCCTACACCACAGCCATAGAAAGGACAGATCCAAGCCATGTCTACGATCACTACACCTGCTCACAGCAGTAGCACCACTACTGTGCCTGCACCACTGCTCACAGCAACACCAGATCCTTGACCCACTGAGCAAAGTCAGGGATCGAACCAGAGTCCTCATGGATCCTAGTCAGGATTGTTAACCACTGAGCCATGAAGGGAACTTCTGAAACATGCACTTTTAACTTTCAAGTACATACCAGAAACAAACCTGTATGATAATGGGCAATACTTCCTATGAACTGGGCCCTGATCTAGCTCCATCTCTCTGGTTAGAGATCACATTATATTTTAATTAATTATTATTGATTTAATTATTTATTCAATTATTATTTATCATGTAATAAATATTAAGTCATTTAATTCTTATAACACATCCATAGGTAGGAATTATTATAATATCCATTTTACAAATAAGAAAATTAAGGCTCAGAGACGTTAAGTGTTTTTAGAAAGGTCACCCAGTGGCAGTGCCACGTCTTGGACTCCAAGTTTTAGTTTCTGATTCCTATACCACTGTGCTGCTGCCCTAGGATGGCAGAGAAATTACTGTATTAGTCACAGCATATATTTATCATATTCAAACAATAAGTTCATAGCTGAATCAATTTGACTTTGACCTTAAAATCTTTAGGTTCTATAACTAAAGTCATGTAGCAGCAGAATGACCCTAACAATTCAAGCTAGAGTTGATGGAATTCAGAACCTTATTATAATACAGAAAATCCAATTTGAAGTCTAAAATAGACTCTATACAATAGCATTTAGAATGGATAAGCAATGAGGTCTTGCTGTATAGCACAGGGAACTATATCCAATACTTGGGGTAGAACATGATGGAAGATAATATGAGAAAAAGAATGTATATGTATGTATGACTGGGCCACTTTGCTGTACAGCAGAAATTGACAGAATATTATAAACAGACTATAATAAAAAACCTAAAATAAAATAAAATCAATTCTAGATAGAGCTAGAATTTACGTAAAATTTTAAAATCAATTTGTGATACAAACTATTTTATAAATATCATAAGATGTCACTGTTCTAAAATATTGGGAGTTTGCTGAGTCATACGGTAGTTCTATATTTAGTTTTCTGAGGTACCTCCGCACTGTCCTCAAAATGGCTTAAAGACGTAAACCTAAGACAAGACACTATCAAACTCCTAGAAGAGAACATAGGTAAACATTCTCTGATATCAACCCTACAAATGTTTTCTCAGGTCAGTCTCCCAAAGCACCAGAAATAAAAGCAAAAATAAACCAATGGGACCTAATCAAACTGACAAGCTTTTGCAGAGCAAAGAAGACCATAAAAAAAAAAAAAAAAAAAAAACCAAAAAGACAACTTACAGAATAGGAGAAAATAGTTTCAAATGATGCAACTGGAAAGGGCTTAATCTCTAAAGTATGCAAACAACTTATACAAGTCAACAGCAAAAAAGCCAATGACCCAATTGAAAAATGGGCAAAAGACCTGAACAGACATTTCTCCAAAGAAGATATACAGATGGCCAACAGGCATATAAAAAAATGCTTAACATCGCTGATTATTAGAGAAACACAAATCAAAACTACTCTGAGGTACCACCTCATACCAGTGAGACTAGCAATCATTAATAAGTCCACAAATAACAAATACTGGAGAGGGTGTGGAGAAAAGGGAACCCTCTTGCACTGTTGGTGGGAATGTAAATTGGTACAACCACCATGGAAAACAGCATGGAGGTACCTTAGAAAACTATACATAGAACTACCATATGATGGAGTTCCCGTTGTGGCTCAGCAGTTAACGAATCCAACTAGGAACCATAAGGTTGCGGGTTCGGTCCCTGGCCTTGCTCAGTGGGTTAATGATCCAGCGTTGCCATGAGCTGTGGTGCAGGTTGCAGACATGGCTCGGATCCCGTGTTGCTGTGGCTCTGGCGTAGGCTTGACAGCTACAGCTCCGATTAGACCCTTAGCCTGGGAACCTCCATATGCCATGGGAGTGGCTCAAGAAATAGCAAAAAAAAAAAAAAGAACTACCATATGACCCAGCAATCCCATTCTTGGGTGTATATCCAGACAAAACTTTCCTTGAAAAAGACATATGCACCGGCATGTTCATTGCAGCACTATTCACAATAGCCAAGACATGGAAACAACCTAAATGTCCATCAACAGATGAGTGGATTAAGATGTGGTATACATACACAATGGAATACTACTCAGCCATAAAAAAGAACAAAATAATGCCATTTGCAGCAACGTGGATGGAACTAGAGACTCTCCTACTAAGTGAATTCAGAAAGAGAAAGACAAATACCGTATGATTTCACTTATATCTGGAATCTAACAGGACATAAGTGAACCTTTCCACAGAAAAGAAAATCATGGGCATGGAGAACAGACTTGTGGTTGCCAAGAGGGAGGGGGAGGGGGTAGGAAGGACTGGGAATTTGGGGTTAACAGATGCAAACTATAGCCTTTGGAATGGAGAAGCAATGAGATCCTGCTGTATAGCACTGGGAACTACGTCTGGTCACTTGTGATGGAGCCTGATAATGTGAGAAAAAAGAATGTATACATGTACTTGTGATTGGGTCTCCTTGCTGTGCAGCAGAATACTGTAAATCAGCTATAATGGAAAAAATAAAAATCATTGGAAAAAATAAAATATAAAAATAAAATAAAATATTAAAATAAGTTAGCAGAAAGTTAGTGTATAAGTCATAAATTTGGCATGTAATTTAATAATATATTGTTTAATTTTAAATTGTTATAGTTTTAATTCTACTACCATTATTGAAATAATATTGTTACTGAAACAGATTTATCTGATAGTAAATCTCCAAGTTTTTACTTAGACTTTAGCTAAAAGGTCTTTTTTGGGAAGCTTAAGTTGTCTTTGCAGCATTCATTGTATATATCTAAATGTCAAATTCTCTACATGGTTCCTTTTGTATTATGACAGCAAATGCAAATTTAACTGAATCCTAACAATCTACTTTTTGTATCGTCAAACACATCCAGCTGAATTGTAAGTAAATATTTTCTGATTTTGCTTACTATTTTTCCAAATGAAAAAAAAAAATCCTGAAGCTTCATCATGTCAGTGAATCCTATTTTTAATATAAAATCTGAATACTTTAGTCTAGCATTTGGTATTTAAATCTTATACATACAACATAACAAGTTTAGGTTGTGGGAGTAATATTAAATATGCGATGAATGTCAAGCACATTTGCATTAAGACAATGCCCACAAAACAATGTGAACAGCAACACTTCTTTTTGTTTTTGGTTGTTTTTTTTTTTTTTTGTATTTCTGCCTTTTCTACGGCCACTCCCGTGGCATATGGAGGTTCCCAGACTAGGGGTCTCATCGGAGCTATAGCTGCTGGCCTACACCACAGCCACAGCAACGCCAGATCCAAGCCGAGTCTGTGACCTACACCACAGCTCATGGCAACACCGGATCCTTAACCCACTGAGCAAGGCCAGGGATCCAACCCGCAACCTCATGGTTCCTAGTTGGATTCGTTAACCACTGAGCCATGACGGGAACTCCAAACAACACTTCTTTATAAAGCTGTTGACAAGGAACCTGGCCCTACTCTGAGGAACAGATAACACCATGGAACAGACAGTATGTCAACAATAGCTTGAAGCCATATGTCAGCTACTGTAACAGAGGAACACATAAAGTGCTGAGGAAACTTGAATTTAAAAGCAAGTGGTTCTCAACGAGAGTGACGAAATAGGCAGAGAAACTAAAAAAGAAGATGCCATTAAGTTGAATATCAACAGATAAGTAGAGGAATTCCCACTGCGGCTCGGTGGGTTAAGAACTTGACATAGTCTCCATGAGGATGCAGGTTCGATCCCTGGTTTCACTCAGTGCGTTAAGAATCCAGCATTGCTGGAAGCTGCATTCAGATGGCCAAAAAGCACATAAGGCAGGCTTTTGATCCAGGGTAAAGTATTACGGGCAGATGCAGCTCAAATTCCCCTCCTCTCCTATAACTTGAATCTTGATTCCTTTATAAAAGCCAGACTGTGGGGGGAAACCACCCTCCCCCAAAAACCAGTTATGGAAACTCTCTAGGTTCTTCATCCTTAAGGCTTCCATCACTGGTTCTGTTTCAAAATCAGTTGGACCTGCAGACCTCAGGGGTTGGAGCCTGCTGAGCCTTGAGAGATGTCTCTCTAGGAAAGTTACTGTATGCCCATGACCCTGGGTCATGTTGTTATAAGAATTAGTCTCCAAATTCCAAGGCAATATCCCTCTCAAGAAATGAGTGAAAAATAATACAAATGAAATTATTTGCAGAACAGAAACAGACTCATGGACTTTGAAAGCAAACTTACAGTTCCCAAAGGGGGAGGGAAGAACTGGGGGTTTGGGATTGGCATATACACACTCTGGGGTAGGGAATGACTGTCCAACGGGGACCTGCTGTACAACACAGAGAACCCCACCCAATCTTTATGGGAAAAGAACCTGAAAGAGAAAGGATACGTGTGTATGTATAACTGAATCACTTTATTGTATGGCATAAATTATCACAACGTTGTAAGTCAACAATAATTCAATGAAGCTTTTAAAAATGAAAGAAAAAAAGAGAAATGAGTGAAAAGTAAAAGGAGTTTGGCTCTGATATTCCATTTCTATTTTTCTTTGCTCTGTCTGTCTACATATTTCCTCGGTATTCTGCCATTTCAGGACACGTGCAGAAACATGGTCCAATGTAGCAAGGGTGATTCCATTTGGCCATTAAGACACTGTCACACGGGGAGTTCCCGTTGTGGCTCAGCAATAATGAACCTGACAAATATCCATAAGGATGTGAGTTCGATCCCTGGCCTCGCTCAGTGGGTTAAGGATCCAGCGTTGCCGTGAGCTGTGGCATAGGTCACAGATGCGGCTCTGATCCCACATCGCTGTGGCTGTGGTGTAGTCTGGCAGCTGAGGCTCTGATTCAACCCCTAGCCTGGATGCTTCCATATGCTGCAGGTTCAGCCCTGAAAAGCAACAACAACAACAAAAGAACATGGCGACATTGTTTGTCACACCTATAACTATAGTCAGTTTTCTTCCTGATAAGTCACAGTAACAGAGACTTACTGATTTCACACAACTATGGTTTGTCCTAAGTGACTTCCAGATGCACCTGGAAGAGGCCACAGAAAAAGGTAGCCTGGGTTATCTGGAGCTTTGCAATCAATCATGAAAATCTGCAGTGAAAAAACAACTGTATTTTCTTCTTACTATATATAATAAATTTATCATATAAGTTATGTAAAACCATCACACAGAATCCTACTGTCAGTAGCTTTTCAGTAGCATTACCAAATTAAAGAAATTAAAATACATGCCAATATCCTCTTTTTTTTTTTTTTTTTTTTTGGCTGCTCCTCCAACATACACAAGTTCCTGGGCCGGGGGTCTGTCCCACACCATAGCTAGAGCCACAGCAATAACAACATTGGATCCTTAACCCACTGAGCCTCAGGAAATGTCCCCAAAATCCTCTTAACAGATGGTATTTTTAAAAATGTTAACAGCAAATGAAACTAGCACATTTCAATATATTTAGCAAATTCATCTATAGGAATTTATTTCTGAGAGATATAGCATATCACACATGAGTATGCACATAAAGATACATATTTTATCAGAGTTATGAACACTCATAAAGAACAAAATAGTGAATTTCTAAGTATATCCTTCTTTAGTCAATGTCATCTTTAATATAGAAATACCAAGAAGAAAGACTATTTAAATAAATAGATATAGTTGTTAAGTCTGAAACTGCCATCTCTTACAAAAGCATAGGGTTATTGTGTACTGATACATTTGCAATAGGTTACGACTAACACTTTTAGTTTTTGTGGATTCTTAAAGCACTCTTTGGGTGCTTTAATGGCAATGATGGCTTAAATAAAGGTCTTACAAATTTTAATGTCCTGAGAACACACATGTTAATTTAAAATAAATCAAATATTTAAAATCACTTTGTTCCTAACTGTATCTAATAATGGGTTTTTTTTTTTTTTCATCATTTTTGATGCAGGTGGATTCACCTCAAAAACCGTGGAAAGAAATTTAGAAATAGAAATACAGAGATTGAATTTCATGACACAACCAAATGATGTGACTACAAAGGAAAAACAACAACAACAACAAAAAGATAAGGTGGCAGTGCATTTATTATTAATTAAATAACAGCCTCCATCAGATGACCTAAATCAAATTATGTGTCTTGCAATCAGAATTGTGTGATCGCAACCACTGCGCAACTACTGAATTACAGTTAATACATTCACCACTAACTCTGTTAACATGGGTTGGGTTTAAGGTATATTGAATATTTCAACTCAGTGAAATAAACAGTTTATAATTACCCAATGTTCAGATTTTTAAATTAAACATAGAAATGAAAAAAAAAATTACAGGACCAGACTGTGTCCACAAATTCCTCCCATTCTGACCAGCATCCCCTTCAGAATGTGACTCCACCGCTCCTCCTATCATGAGAGAGAGTCAATTTCCCAACTGACCAATCATGTGGCTGAAGTGACTGCATACGACTTCTGAGGTTGGGCCTTACCAGGCCTTGAGGATCCCCTGTGGTTCTCTAGGACCCCTACCCTGAGCCCACCCCACCTCTGGTATAGCATCCTAGAGGAAAAAAGTCACTTAGAGAAGACCTGAAGCATCCCAGCTGACAGCAGAGGCAACTGCCAGACATGTGAGTAAGCAGATCTGCCAGCCCTGCTGATGCTCCCACTGAACAGAGCCAAATAAACGAGCCCAGACCCAGCCAGCAGAGAAAACACCCAGCCCGCCCACGGGAACATGAGAAACCAGATGTATTATTGCTTTAAGCCACTAAGTTCTGGTGGTGGGTTTAGCAAATGCTAATTGAAGCAGAAATGGCTACTAGGGAGGGGAGTGCTGCTTTAATAAAATCTAAAACATATGGCCTTGGCCTTAGGATCAGGTGGGGAAGGAGGCTGAAGGACACAAAGAGACAGTTGAGGCTGAAAGAACAGTGAGGAAACTGCTAGCAGTGGGGAGAAGGAGAGCTACGCATATTTTATGTGTTTTTATATATTCTATCAATTGCAGTAACCTGAACTTTTGCAACCAACTAGAAAGATTTCCCTGCAGAAAGGTGTCAACTAGCTTCTTTCAGCTGCAGTTTATAAGGTACTGAAAGAGAGGGAGATGAACCAAAGAAGGAACTATTTAGTTTGCAAGCAGAATTAGAGGAAACATAGGAGCCGTCTGATTTGGTGCACTGGAAAAATAAGGGCTTGTCATCACCAGTCTCTCCTGGAAAAAAGATTTGCAAAGTAACAAATAGCTTCAGGATAACAATACATCAAGAATGTAAGACCCATTGTTAAGAACTCTGAAAGACTTGAGGCAGTGCTTCGTTGATGTTCTCAACCAGACACAGCAGCTACGAAGAATCTGAAGGTCACTGCCCACCCTCGCATCATATATGGTCCAAAGTTTATTTCAGACTTTGGATGTGAGGGGCATGGAAGAAGCTCCAAGCAGATATTTGGGAAGCTAACAAATTTGTTGAGCAAAAATGCCACCAGTTTTCACTGAAGGAACAGGAGCGTTTCAAATAAAGACAGACACAACTTTACAGGGTTAGGAAGAAGCTAAGAAGACTATAAGTCACAAACATGAGTCATTTCTTATGAAAAAGACAGGCAATGGCCCCTGCCATTGGATTAGAGGGACAGGCCACATGTTCCTGGCTGGAATTCAGAATGACTTCAAACCATGATTTCCAGCTCCTTTCCATTCTTCCCTTCTTTGGACAGAAGCGTCTAGTGCGATGGTCCTACCCTGTCTCATCAGTGCATACTGGGTGAATGGGGAGCAGTTACTTCACCCTTTGGTTGCCAGGCCTGAGGATTAGGAGGAATTATGCCTGAGGCGTCTCCTCTGTCATGCGGATCTCACAATACTGGACTTGAGGTTTGATAACATCACTGAATGAGACTTCCAATGTCTTGAGAGGCATGAATGTATTTTGATGAAGAAGAGAAATCACAGTGACCAAAGAACACATTTAAATTATGGACACATCCTGCAGTCCTGATACGCATCCTCCTTTGCAGTGTGACTCTGGCCTTCCTTCCATCAAGGGCAGAATTGATTTCCCCTCTCCCTGAATTTGATCTTGTCTTGTATTTGCTTTGATTAATAATGCAGCAGAAATGACTTTATATCATCTGATTCTAGGCCTCCAGAGGTCTACAAGTTTTTTTTTAATTGTCTTGTATCCTTGTCCTAAAATCACCATGCAAGGAAATCAGTCTATATTGGCAAATAAGAGTCCACGTGGAAAAGAATTGAGATGCCCTATCCAGTAGCCAGAACCAATTGCCAGACACATGGGTGAGGTCACCTTGGACCTTCTGGTTTGGCCAGCCCCACAGATGAGCACATCCCAGGTGAAGTCAGCAAACCGAGACCGTCTAAGACTTCAAGGTTGATGTATTTGTTACTTCTCTTTTCCACACCCCCATCCATACCTGGTTACAAATTCTTCTGGGAAGAAAGCATTTTCCCCATCATTTTGTATCCTGAGAAACTGACCCACTCACTGCCTGGCACACTGTCTTCTGTATGTGCTCCTTAGAAAACCATCTGTGTTTAACTATGAACTAATTGGCCAACACAGAGACCATGAGAAATGATGCATTATGATTATTTAAGCCACAAAGTTTTGGGGTGGTTTGTTACATAGCAAAGACTAACTAAACAAAGGCATTTCCTTGTGTGACAGATACACACACACATACACACACCTCCTCCTCCTCCATTCTGTCTTCTAGAATAGAAAGAGTCTAGGCTTGCTTGGTTGAATCTACCTTCAGGGCCTTTGATGTTCCAACCAGATGGGGAATGGAGAGAAAAGTGGCAAGGAACAAGGACATCCGAGGTTATTCTGCACAAGTTCCAGCACAGACTAATGGGAGAGGACAGAGGAGGAGAGGACAGAAGATTGAGAATGAGTGGAGGGTGCTCTTGAGGAAAAAGATGAGTAAAGGGAATTTTTAGGGATTTTTGCCTAAAGGTGCTCTAACCACTGATTCAAACCTTTTTCAAGCACATGTCAGTAAAGACATGGGGCTCTTGGGATCTGGGGAATCAGAGTTGTATTTCTTGTGTAAATAAAACCAGTGACTCATAGATTAAAGGAGCCCAGATTCATTCAAATTACATTTGCAAAGTGTAGTAGCATCTCACTTTAAATCTAAGGTACAAGGGATGAGAAGAATATAATCATCTCACTTCCTAACTTAGAATTTCTCGGGAGTTCCCATTGTGGCTTAGTGGGTTAAGAGCCCAACTAGTATCCATGAGGATGCGGGTTCGATCCCTGGCCTCGCTCAGTGGGTTAAGGATCCAGCGTTGCCGTGAGCTGTGGTGTAGGTCACAGATATGGCTCAGGTCTGGCGTTGTTGTGGCTGAGGCAGAGATCTGCCATCTCCCATTTGACCCTTTGCCCAGGAACTTCCCTACCCTGCATGTGTGGCCATAAAAAGAAAAAATAAATAAAAAGAATCACTTATCTTCAACACTGTTGATGGTTTGGGCAGGGAAACTGTTATAAGAAGCTGTCCTGGGCATTAGAGGATGTTTGTCGGCATCTCTTGCCTCTACTCATTAGTTGCTGGGAGCACGCCTCTCTCTCTCTCCCCACCCAACAAGTTGGGACAATCAAAAATGTCTCCAGACATTGTCAAAACTCTGAGAGGAAAAACATCATCCCAGTTGAGAATCACTGGGCTAACCTATGCCCTTTGCATCTATGTATGACAGTGGGAATGCAGCGGTGTGAATATTTCAAAAGGGTGTACATGTTTCAATTGAATTATTATTGTCCAATTAACTACTCCAAAAAAGCCATTATCATATTGGGTTATTCCCACAGCTTATATATATGTACTTAGACAAAAAATTTACTCTGAGATATATCTACTTAAGAAGGGCCCAAAGGAATGCAGTTAAGTCTAGCACATTTGCTGAAAGATGACATGATTTTTCCAATAGGAATAAAATACTTGCTGATGTCTAAAGTACTCTATCATTCAAAACTGGAAAATTTGTCTTATGTGATGGGAGCGGGTGGGAGTGAAGAGGGTGTGTATATCCTGGTATTGTGTTTGGTTTCTTTAACTCTTCTGAACCTTTCAAAAAATTCTGTTTCAGAAACCACGCCCCCCCCCAAAAAAAGTTTTTCGGCTTCAGTTGGTTATTGTTAGTTAAGAATATAGGTTGAACCATTCATTATAACATTTTAATTGTATCTCTGTTAGACAAGGAAAAGCCTGTAGCATACATCAATCAGCCAGTTACAAAAAATGTAAATATTTAAAGAACTTTCATGTATTTGTTTAGGAGGGAGTTATATAGGAACGGGTTTTCCAAGGACACATAGATCAGACAATGTGCCAGGCAGTGGCCCAGGCAGCGGCTTAGTCTTTGGTGACACAAGGATGGAGGCAATGCTTTCTAACCACGAGGAATTTTAATTAGGTATGCATGGGGGTGTGAAGGAGAAGAGAGTAGATACATCAGCTTTGGACCCTGAAACAGGCCTCCATTTCACACATTTTTAGTAAAATCACCTGGTGGGGAAAAAAACACCTAAATTGAGAAGAAACCATTTGTGATTTTTTTTTTTTGGTCAATTAAAGTTTAGCTGATTTAAATGTGCCAGTTTTTACTTCACAGCCAAGTGACTCAGCCATACATACATAGACATTCATTTTTTATATTCTTTTCCATCATGGTCTCTTCCAAGAGACTGGATATAGTCCCCTGTGCTGTACAGTAGGACCTTACTGTCCATCCACTCTAAATGTAATAGTTTGCATCTACTAACCCCCAAATCCCAGTCCATTTCTCTCCCCTCCCTACCCGCCTCGGCAACCACAAGTCTGTTCTCTATGTCTGTGAATCTGTTTACAATCTTTCTTTATCCCACTTTACGTTAAAAATCATGTTTTTCTTTGTTGAAATATTAATATCACCGATTACAAAGTGAGGCCACAGTCCCTCATTTGGGGGTGATACATACTATCTGGCAATGCCCATTGCTTTGGATCCCTAAAGTCCCAAAGATGCTGAATTTGGGAACAAAGCTTAGGCTTCTGCATAAAGGATTATGTGTACAATACAGAAACACAATGACAGCTATGGACTCTACAGAGGACTAATAATCATAATAAAGAAGAGATGGGCAATAAATACAATGAGTGAAAACAGGAGCGTTCATTACAGCAATTTACACTGGCGGCTTCCTTCAGTATCTTCTAGTTCTAAATAAATGGGAGAAACAAGAATATATACATGTATGTGTAACGGGGTCACTGTGCTGTACAGTAGAAAAAGAAATTGTATTGAGGCTCAGTGGTTAACGAATCCGACTAGGAACCATGAGGTTGCGGGTTTGATCCCTGGCCTTGCTCAGTGGGTTAACGATCCGGCGTTGCCGTGAGCTGTGGTGTAGGTCGCAGACTTGGCTCGGATCCCGTGTTGCTGTGGCTCTGGCGTAGGCTGGCAGCTACAGCTCCGATTCGACCCCTAGCCTGGGAACCTCCATATGCCGCAGGAGCAGCCCTAGAAAAGGCAAAAGGACAAAAAAAAAAAAGTTATAGAGGAAATAACAATAAAAAAAATACAAATAATAACTTTGTCTTTGAAGAGTTCAAATAAATTTGAATAGTTTCAAAGAACTTTGGTGGTTTTTTTGTCACTTTTTAACCCCTCTATTTGTGGGTATAAACATTGCAAAAGAAAACAATCACACTATGAATCAAGGAAAAGACCTTATATTTTTACAACACTTAAAACTTACTCTTGGAGTTCCCGTCGTGGCACAGTGGTTAACGAATCCGACTAGGAACCATGAGGTTGCGGGTTCGGTCCCTGCCCTTGCTCAGTGGGTTAACGATCCAGCGTTGCCGTGAGCTGTGGTGTAGGTTGCAGACGCGGCTTGGATCCCGCGTTGCTGTGGCTCTGGAGTAGGCTGGTGGCTACAGCTCCAATTAGACCCCTAGCCTGGGAACCTCCATATGCTGCGGGAGCGGCCCAAGAAATAGCAAAAAAGACAAAAAAAAACAAAAAACAAAAAAAAAAAACTTACTCTTGTTTTCATGCCTACTTCTCATTTGATTCACCCAAGTGGCCTGGCCAAGTGGACAGAAGAAGCACCCTTAGCCCAGATGTCGATAAGGAAATAAACAGGAGTTCCCATTATGGCACAGCAGAAACAAATCCAACTAGGAACCCTGAGGTTGTGGGTTTGATCCCTGGCCTCGCTCAGTGGGTTAAGGATCCAGCATTGCCGTGAGCTGTGGCGTAGTCACAGATGTGGCTTGGATCTGGCATTGCTGTGGCTGTGGTGTAGGCCAACAGCTATAACTCTGATTCAGCCCCTATCCTGGGAATCTCCACATGCTGCAGGTGTGGCCCTACAAAGCACACACACACACACACACACACACACACAGGAAATAAACGAAGCATGGGGAGGTTAAGAAATATGCCAGAAATCTAGAAACTGGAGTGAAGGGGAGAACGTTACAGAACCATGGCCAGAATTTAGGAAGTCTTATTCCTATTCTGATTTCAACCCACTCAGTGATTATTTGATCCATGCATTTAATAAATGCCAGCATGCCCCTGGGTGTGCCAGCACCCACCTCTGACCAACTCTGGCTGCCACTGGAGAGGATGGGTGTGGTTGCCAACAGTCCAGTAGGGAGCACAGGAATCAAAAAGCAGGAGCCCACAGCCCAAGTTCTGGACATGCCGTGCAAAGCCACAACAGTGGCAAAGAGTGTGTGAGTGGATAAAAAAGACCACAGCGAAGGAGTCAAAGGTAAGATGAACGTGGGAAAAAATCAAAGCCAGTCCTTACAGTTTGCAAGAATGAGGATGAATGGGAAAATGCTACTTCTATAGCTAAGATTTTTTCTAACAGATTACATATAGAGGCAAATGATAAAGTACAAGTGAAGTTGACTGATCTTGACGAAGCATTATGTCCACTTAGCTGAGAAGCCTTTAGAAGAGCTCCACGCTGGCCCTGGATGAACTCCCTGTCATAAGAAGTGGCCTGTCTCCTGGTTTTGCAAGAAAGCTACAACTTTGAAATCTTTTCCTGTTGTAAGCACTTAGCAATACCAGCAGAGGAGAAGGAGAAAGAGGATTGAAAAACATCCTGAAATACCACCTGCAGATAAACACCTTATTTTTTTTTTAAAACACCTTATTTTAACATTAAATTGCACTGGAGTTTCAATCAATCAAAACACAGTACTTAATTTTGGGTAGGGGATAGATGGCAGATTAGTCGATCATAGGGTTCATATATTTTTACATTCAATATTTAGTCTAGGCTTTTAAAAAACATATAGTTCTCCCAAGTAAATACAGCCTTCCCCCAGCTAGTGCCTTCGAAGCTGGTTGTTTTGGGTTGTTAATCAAATTAGCATTCTTTGCCTTAAACAGGTTTAGGATTGCAATCCTATAATTTAGGATTTTATATTTTAAACTACTACTACTTTTATTTTCTTATTTTCACCCTCTAATCTAAAATTTCCTTTTCTATTTTTTTATCAATATTCAAGCACAGATACAAAAACCTGACACAACTACATTATCTTCTAACTTTATACTGCATGTCCTCTTAAGAAGATATAAAGAGAACTGCAATTTTAACGTTAAATTTTCTCAGTTTGAAACGGAGATGAAATGATAAAAAACAAGGGCTGAAATGAGCAAAACTGAAACATAAGGTCAAAGTAGAGTTCGAGGAGCAGATGCTGGAAATTCAACCTCTACAGAATGTTCCATCAGCCCCTCTGAAGACCTGTAATCAGTGTTCAGTCACACACAGAACACCAGATGGGGTGACACCAGTGACCTTGATCATAAAGGAAGGGAAGACCCCTCCCCCCACCACCTCCAGGATCACAGAATCTGTGACCATTCCTCCAAATGCAAGGGCTTCCCATGAGACAACGATGGACTTCCTGGGTGTCAGCCTAACCTCACATGTTCAAGCTTATTTGTAGAGCAAGATATTACTCATAAGTTGATTTCAATGATAATAATAACTATCTGCTATTTAGAACCTACCACACAGCAGGCACAATGGTGCATGCAGTCATTATATACATCGTCTAACTGGAACTTGGCAACATCCCCGTGAGGAAATTATACTCCCACCCTGCCTTGATTTGTGGGTAAGGAAACTAGCATTGTCAAGGTTAATCAGTTTGTGTGAGGTGACACAGATACATGGCACTGTCTCTCTCCAAAGCCTGAGACTGGAGCCACTTCACTCTACCCTCTTGTCCAAACTGCCCTTGGAGGTTTCCAGAATACATGTATATATTCATTTGTGTATGTGTGTGTGTGTATATATATATATATATATATATCCGAAATTACCAAATATCCCCAACCCAGAGAGGTAACAACCTAGTTTCAGAATTAGTGTCTCAGCAAGTAGGTGCCAAAGCCAGACTAAGTCCTTCTGACCCCTTGTGCCCTGCATCCCATTAGCAACTATTTAGCTAGAGAGCCAGACCCCTCCAAGCTAGGTCATGGATGTTCCACCAGCTTCCTGAGCTCCAAGTTTATGAGGCCCTCTCCTCTCCAGGGTCACCTTGACCTCCTGTCTTCAGGTCCCCAGCCTTTTCCATTCCTCCTTCTCAGCCCAGCCCACCCCTGCTCCGGCACCCTCCGCAGAGCTGGGAACAGAATCTAACCAGAGGTTCCTGGAACTTGGCTCTCATACAAATCACATACGAATGATTTTATAGATCTTTATATTGGTATTATCATTTGCTGAGATCAGGCCAGCAGGGAAACTGACTCTAGAAGGAAGTTTGTCGGCTGGCGTTGCTTTGGGGATACGCTCTCATAAATAACACTTTAAGGACTTGAGTGGGGCAGGACTGGGCAGAGAGATGACCTGAGATGTGATGAGCTGGGCTGGTCCTTCAGAGATGTCGAAAATCAAAGCAAGGGGCCTTGAACTCACCGACCAGCTTCAGGCTGTCCCGGGGGAGGGGTCTAATTCAGATGAGACCAATCTCATGGGCGGAGAACACATCCCGGGGAAGGGCTCAGCTGTGAGCCTTCAGCAGGCAATGCTGGGGAGCAGGGGGATGAGGGCACCCGAACAGAGGAGCAGGACTCGGGCTGCTCCTCACAGCATGTGCCACATCAGCTACACTGCTAACCAGGTCTCCGGAAGGACTCCCCTCAAACAACAAGGAGAATAAAGCCCCCATCCGTTGTGTGTCTTGTTAGACATACTGAATGCAGAGGGAATGAGCATTTGCTTTCTTATCTGGCTGACACCACAATCCAGCCCTTAACCCCCATGAGATGCAGGCTTCTCCATTTATCTCTACGTGAATGCTGTTTCCAAGGACCACTGCTGCACTCAGAATTCTGAGGGCTGGATCACAAATGTGACAGCAATAAGGATGGTGCAAAGAAAGGGAAGAGCCACAGTTCTCCTGCGACAGCCAAATACACCGCATTCTCCCAACTGTCTGCTTTTCTACCAGTTTGAAGGGTTTTTCAATGATTCACACACTTTCTCCAGCCAACCAACCAAGCTTGGTTCTGCCTTTCTCCCCTCTGAGCCCATCTGCCCAAGGTACTTTTCCTACTTCTACCAGGCAACCCTGGCAACCACTATCTAGTCCTACCCTCTGTCCAGCCTCCATACCACCATCCATCCTGTTCCATTCCTTCTCCCACAGAGGAAGCCTCTCTCCAGCTCTTAAACACCCTCAGCCAGGAGCCTACACAAGTAAGGAACAGGGAGTTGCCAAGTAGCAGCATGTGGGCAGAAGCTGGGCCCCAAATATGTTTTTTTTCCACCAGCAATGTTCTAAGAAAACATTTAAATTCGAGTATTCTGAGATATGATTTAACATTTCCCAGTTTTCCGCAGACCCATGACTATTTCCCTAGACCAGCCATGCCTCAAATCACCCAAAGGTAAGTGAGTTTAAAACATCTAGAGACTTGGAAGACTAGACTTCATATAGGCACAGATGCGGAGGCAGGTTAGGAGGGAATACGATGAGAAATCTTAGGAAGAGGTAATAAATAAATAGCATAAAGATTCTCCCCATTGTAAAAGGAGCTATTGTGACTTTTTGATATGGTTATTTTCATTATATCCTTGGGAAAAAGGAGAAGTGGTTTCTGTTCACTCTCCACTCCACCTTCCAGAATTTAAAATGTAGTATACATTTAAATAAGTGCACAATTTCAACTAAATTATTCCAAGGAAAGACAGAGCAATTAGAACTAAATAAAAGTTATTTGTTAATAACGTAATGATATAAACAAGGAAATATATATTTTGATAAACATATATAAAAATGTACAGTTTGGGCATTTATATATATATATATATATCCAAACACCAGATTCCAAGTTTCAATTAGCTCTAAAAATGCATGGCACATTTTATGTAAAATATTGGAAATCCCTAGAGCCAACATCAAGAGCAACTTATTAACAGTATATTCCGCAGTAGCCAAACTGCTACTGTGTCTACATTTGTTGCCTTGCAAGTAAAATGGCTCAGCTACCTAAGTATGCTTTTTTTGGGGGGGGGGAGAATGGGGGTCACCACTGAGGAAAAACTATTGAGATTCCAGAAGTAACCGTGAGTGCATCTGGTTACCATCTTCCAGAATCTACACACAGTGGTATGGAGGTGAAGTTTTGAGTCAACTTCAGGTTTTATAAGAAGTCTGAAAACAATAAAATTAAAAATAAGATGAAAGAATTCCATTACTTTCACATAAAGACATGAAATAAGCCAGAGGACTTCAAAAAAAAATCAAATATACAAACAATAAAACTGGAAGTAAAAAAAGAATTAAGTCACAACAGACTATGAAAAATGTTTGACCTGAGATTGAGGCTTCAGGAGTATTTTAACTCTATAAATTTGAGGAAGATATTCAGCTCTGTCATAAAGGGCATTTATAACACCGATGTCTTAACTGTTAGAAACCATCTCTTAAAAATACTTAAATGTAAATCATCTAAATTTCTGCTTTAAAATTTGGCTTCTATCTAAGCATTCCTAGCAAATTTTTTCCCAATTCAGTCTTTCATTATAAATAATGGTTTTAGATTGTCCAAAATCATAAGCATACATCAGTACTATCCATTTTACTTCTATGAGTTTCAGGTTCTGGTAAAATAGGAAGAAAAAGATTCTCAGTTCAGAGTTGCTTCAAATCTACTCTACATAATTCCAATTTTTTTGTACCAGGGATTCAGACTGGAATTGTATTAACAGAAAAAGTGCATATGCATGCACACACACACAGAAAGGCAACAATAACAGAAGTACCTTTTATCGCACCAGGAGTCTTGAAGGTTGCTTTTATCATCTTCCACCTTTTATGGTGGCTTCTGGAAGGTGTCCTAATTCAATCAGTATTAAACCAAACAGAGCTTTCACCAAGGGAACTTGCGATTCTCCTAGCAGCCCTCTTAAAGTATCCCTACAGCAACACCTCTATAAAAGCATTTTATTCTTCTCTCACTCTTTAGCCTTACCCCCCGCTTACTGACCAAATGCACTGCTCCCTAATGCCAGGGTTTCAACAAAGACAGTTTTCACATCGATTTATAAAAAGTGCTTCAGATGCATTTTCAGAGGGAAAAAAAGACACCTTTTTTGGTCAATATTTAGGAATTCAAGTATTCTAATGTTAAAATTAATAACTTTTCATGTTTTTTTAATTGAGAAAATTCAATTTATTAAGAGTTCCCAAATTTAACTGTAGATATATATGTATACCTACATATATATGTAAAGTTTTAATTTTAAAATTTAAGGCAAAGAAATTAAATGAATCTTTTGTAGACCAATATTACATTGGCATTTAATTTCTCATATTTATATTCACACAAGATATAACCTGGTTTATTTCTAATTTGGTCTTTGAATTTGCTGGATTTTTTTCAAATGTCTAATATTGTGGAACACACATTGAAAGTTAATTATCATCTTAGAAATATACATTAAAGCAAGTTGCCAAGGGAATCACACTATATATATATATATATATATATATATATATATATATATATATATATGTATGTAAAAATAACACTGGAGCAATTTTATATTATTTAAATACATAAAATTTCAGTTGAAGAAAAAGCCATACAAAAACCAAATATAAGTGCAAGAATACACAAAGAATATTTTAAAAGTTCCATGTTATGCTTCCTAAGGCAATTTAAGACTAGATCCTCAAGCAAAAAATATTGATAGATTTGTGGATCTCTGCACTGCACAAGAATAATTCTTTGACCTGGGATTTCAGGGCAAAATAGAAATCAGTTGTAGCCACACTCATTCATGCCTGCTAAATGACACAACAAAATTAGTAATGGGATTGTTTTCATTTTTCTATCCCATTCAGAGTAAGAAATGTCCACTGTGATATAAAATTTGTTAATTCCAAAAGTTTGTTCATAATGAACCAACTACCATAACTTCGAAAAAAACTCAGTAGAGGCAAAAATGGAATAGTTAATTTTCTCAGAAGTAAATTTTGGACTCCAGAACCAACTACCATGACTTAGGGGAAAAAAAAAAAATGAGTAGAGGCAAAAGTGGAATAATGAATTTTCTCAGAAGTAAATTTTGGACTCCAGACCTGATTTGGAATCCTAGCATCAACCCTTACTGCCAGACCTTAGAAAGGTGACTCAGTCATTTTGTTCCTCAGATGAATCATATGTAAAATGGGGGTGAAAACAATACCACGAGCCTCACAGACTCGCTGTAAATATTTAATTAGGTTATAAACTTTATATCACTTTAAAACCTCCACTTGTGCATACACACAATTCCCTTCCTGAAAGAAAAAAAAAAAAAGAGCCTATTTATAAGAAATGGGAGACAAGAAATAAGACGATGATGATTTACAATGGATTTTACAAATAGATTTTATCCTTGCAAATGTCTCACTGAAGCCTTATCTCCATTCTGGAAGCAGCTCCTCAGTGCTGACTAAGGGCAAAGAACCGTGGGGATGAGGGATGTAGAAAACAGAGCGTGCAGTCCTAAAGGAGCACCGAGGGTCTCAACTGCCTTTAGGAAAGATTTACGGCACACAAATTATGTGCATGGCACTGCCTCGCTATGTGGATGATTTGGGTGATGGGTGGGGGTGGCAAAGGTGGGCAAGGGGAACAGAGGAAGACACAGATCTCAAAGCTAACCTTGGAAATTTGGTCCCTTTACATCCCAGGAAAGTATTTTCCCCTCCACCAGTACAACACCTGTGTGTGTGTGTGTGTGTCTGTGTGTGTGTGTGTGTGTGTGTGTGTGTGTGTGCCTGTGTCTGTGTAAGGGGAAGAAACACCCTTATAGAAGCCTCTATTATATCTTCTTGCTCTAAAAGTTTGAACCTGTGGTGCACCTGGCAACCCAGGGTTAAGCACCTCAGCCCACTGAGATAACAGAGAAAGGGCATTTAGGTTGCTGCAACCCAAGTGTCCATCGGCAGACGGATGGTTAGAGAAGATGTGATACATATGTACCACACACAATGGCATATTACTCGACTGTAAAAAAGAATGAAAATGTGCCATCTGCAGCAACACAGATAGCCTTAGAGGGCATCATGCTGAGTGAAATACGTCAAACAAAAACAAATGCTGTAGGATATCATTTATGTGTAGAAACTAAAAAATGCAACAAAATTGTAAATATAACACAAAAGAAGCAGACTTGCAGATACAGAGAACAAGCTAGTGGTTACCAGAGGGAGCGGGAAGGGGGCAATAGAGGAGTAGGGGATGAAGAGATGCAAACTTATTCAGTATAAAATAAGCTATAAGGCACTTTGCTGTACAGCAGAAAATGACACAACACTGTCAATCAACAAGACTTTAATATATACATATATATATGTGTGTGTATATATATATATATATATATATATATATATATATATATATATATTTGTCTTTTGAGGGCCACACCCACAGCATATGGAGGTTCCCAGGCAAGGCGTTGAATGGGAACTGTAGCTGCCAGCCTACACCACAGCCAATGCAATGCCAGATCCAAGCCACGTCTGCGACCCACACCATAGCTCATGGCAACACTGGGTCCCTAACCCACTGAGTGAGGCCAGGGGATCAAACCTACATCCTCATAGTTACTAGTCAGATTCATTTCCCCTGAGCCATGATGGGAACTCCCAAAAATTAAAAGAATAAAACTACAAGGATATACTGTCTCACTCGGAGAATAGAGCCAATATTTTATAACGACTGTAAATGGAGCACAACATTTAAAAATTGTGAATCATATATTATACATCTGTCACTGAGATAATATTGTGCATCAAGTATACCTCCATCACATTAAAAAAAAACAGAGAGAGGGCAACAAGGAAAGACGCAGAAAGATAAAGATGATGGTTTGTTTGAAAATAACAAGGAAAGACGTGGGCAACATAAAGATGCCGGTTTGTCCTCTCTGCTCGAGCTAAAGCGAGCAGTGAACATGACCTTCCCCTTTATTTTCAATGCACACGATCAAGGGCAGTATCGTTTCTTTTCAGGAAGAAACAATACCAGCGTGGGGAGAAAAAATATTCACGTTAAAAATAGCAAACAAAGCGATGTGATAGGAAGGAGGCAAAGGGGGACAGAGAAAAACGCAAGAGCAGGAAAATACAGATTCAGGAGCAATTTGAAGCCAATCCACCACCTTTCAAGTTACATTAAAAGCGTGGTTACAATAGCATTTTTGGCAGTACATCTCAAATTCACAGCACTCTAGGATGAGGCTGAGTGGAATTATCAAAAGACGGTGGATGCCAAATGGACATCAGGCAGGAAGAGACACCACAGGCTCTTTTTCAGCAAGATGTCCTTATCGGATCACGTAGAGCTTGGCCCAAGTCAAATATTAATTTCACCAACAATTGCAGTTATAAGAGAGACTCTTCATCATGCAGGGCTCTAGTCTCAGTGGTAGAAAAATAATGTCTTGGGATTTTTTCGTGTGTGGGTGTGGCACCTTTGGCTTCCTACACATTATTTTAAATATTAACCAAACCATGCTAACTCCTTATCAATGAAAATGATTTCCCTTTCTCGCGATAACATGAAAGTGCACCTTCTTTGGTTCTCTTAACCTACACAACTCATGGTTTTCGTTAATAGCAAAGACCTATACCAGTGGATTGTTCTACAAGCCTAGGGTGAAGTATATATAACAGGTAATTGGGATACTTCTATTGAAGTCTTTGTCCCCATTCTTACCATTCCTTGAAGCAAAGGCAAAGGCGAAGAACAAAAGAATATTTTTTCTTCTGCCATGATGCCTTGAATCTGAAACTCTACTGCTGTTCCAATGCCAAACCATTAATATACCAGTTGCTTTGAATGTATAGGTATTTCTGCAAAATCCAAGAAGTTAATGATCTTGATTAAGTTGTCAAAAAAAAAATAGCTTCTTCTTGGGAAAAAAAAGGAGAGAGGTCTGACTCCTTTATAAAGATAATCTTGGTTAAAGAATCCTAATGATGCAGGAAAAGGGGGCTCACCCTACCAAATATTAAAACACAATAAAAAGCTATATTAACTAAAACAATGCGATAACTAGGAAGGAACAAAATACAGATCAGAAAGAGACTCCAGCCTATTAAAAAAAAAAAAATGAGCAAGATTATTTAGTGACTGGTAAAGGGAAAGCCAGAAGGCAAATTAAAACAGAAAAAAAAAATCAATTTATCATTTCATTTCACCTGCAAATAAATTATAAATGGATTCGGGAATTAAAGAAAATAAAGTAACTATAACTACCTGAAAATTTCTTCTTACTGAATGAAGAAAGATACTCTAGGCCTAAAAGTAACAGAAGAGGGATCGATTTCATTGCATAAAAATAAAAACTGCGCATGCAACAAGTCATAACCATAGTTATAGGCAAAGAGTATATTTTGCCAAAAATATAACAATTAAAATTTTAAGCAAAATCAATGAGGAAAACTTTAAGCCCTATTATATTGTTAAGCAAAGATGTAAACAAGCAATTCACAAAATGGCCTTTAAAATGTGTGAAATAAGGTCTTCAGTTATTTAAATAAAAAGTGAAGATTAAAACAATCAGAGAAGCATGAATTCCATGGCTAATTTTTAAACAAAACAATTCTGAGCTGCAGAAAAGCTCCTATTTCTGAAAGCCAGTTTTCAACGATTACAATGGAGATTAAACACCATTAATATATTAGCTATGTCTTTCCATTGGTCTCAGGATTATGATAGATTAGTGGCTCTCAAAATGCCTTCATCAGCATCACCTCGGACTTGCTAGAAATATACATTCCCCAGCTCCAGCCCAGAGCTACAGAAGTAGATCAGCAACCTGTTTCACAAGACTGCCAGGTGATTCCTACACAGGATCAGGTGCGGGACTCACTGCATGGATCATAAGTTATGTGAAACTCTGGGGCACATTGGTTAATAGCATTTATCCAGAATGCCTCGGTCTAAGTGCCAGCTTCACCTCTTGGGCAAGTTATTCAGCTTCTCCATCTTTCAGTTTCCTCATCTGTAAAATGGGGATAGCAATGACCCTTGCCTCACATGGTTGTTAGGAGGAAAACACAGTACCTAAAAGCACACAAAATCATGCTTAGCATATAGTCCAGTCACATCATTGAATAAAAATAAAAAATAACTATTAGAAAAGAAGACTAAACCAAAAGTTTGTTTTTGAAAAAAACAACTTTTTATTGAAGTAGTGTTGATTTACAATGTTGTGTTAGTTTCAGGTGTACAGCAAAGTGATTCAGTTGTACATATGAGTATATACATATGTGTGTGTATATATAAAATCCTTTTCAGATTCTTTCCCCTTATAGGTTATTATAAGATATTGAATATAAGCCCCTGTGCTGTTTATCTATTTTACATATAGCAGTGTGACTCTGTTAATCCCAAACTCCTAATTTATTCCTCTCTCAACCTTCCCCCTTTGGTAACCATAAGTTTGTTTTCTGTATCTATGAGTCTGCTTTTATTTCGTAAGTTCATTTGTGTCATTTTTTTAGATTCTCCATAAAAATGATATCATATGATATTTGTCCTTCTCCTTCTGACATAATTCACTTAGTATGATAATCCCTAGGTTTATCCATGTTATTATTTCACTCTTTTTTTGGCTGAGTAATATTCCACGGTATATATGTACCACATCTTTATCCATTCATCTGTCAATGGACATTTAGGTTGCTTCCATGTCTTGGCTATTGTGAATAGTGCTGCCATGAACCCTGGGGTGCATGTATCTTTTCTAATTAGAGTTTTCAGCTTTTCCAGATATATGTCCAGGAGTGGAATTACTGGATAATATGTTAATTCTAATTTCAATTTTTAAACAAACCTCCACACTGTTTTCCATAGTGGCTGTAGCAATTTACATTCCTACCAATAATATGGGAGGGTTTCCTTTTCTCCACACTCTCTCCCACCACTTGTTATTTGTAGACGTTCTGATAATGACCATTCTGGCCAGTGTAAGGGGATACCTCACTGTAGTTTTGATTTGCATTTCTCCAATAATTAGCAATGTTGAGCATCTTTTCATGTGCCTGTTGGAAACATTTTTTAAAAATAATAATTAACAGTATCAAAAATGACATGAATTTGTGTATCTGTAATAGAAAAGTAGATTGGAAAGCAGGTTAGGAATGATGAGAAAAATAGGAGCGAGAAAGAAAAAGAATATTGGGGGAGGGATGGAGTGGGAGGTTAGATCAGCAGATGTGAGCTATTATATAGAAACTGGATAAACAATGAGGTCCTACTGTACAGCACGGGGAACTATACCCAATATCCTATGATAAACTACAGTGGAAAAGAATATTATTTAAAAAGGATGTATATACCTGAATCACTTTGCAATATGGCAGAAATTAACACGTTGTACATCAATTATACTTTAATTAAAAAAGAATATATATAGGTTGTATCAAAAATACTCTCAAATCCTCCGACAGTGAAGAGTTACAGATAACTCAAGGACCTTCATGAACAAAAGCCCGGACGTATGAATTCCTATGCTCAGCTTAAAACAATTTGAAAATATGAAACTCATCTCTTTGATGATAAAGATGTGTTTGGTTTTCCATGCTAATAAAGTAGCTGTGGAAACATGGCTTGAGGCCATACTTTGATGAAATAAATAACCCTTTACTAATTTACAAGTGATCCAAATATGATCCGTCATCAAGATGTGTTCTTAGTGATTTCAGCCTACTAAGAGTCACTTTTCTGATGCACAATTTTGTTGCTGAAATCATTTAAAAACAAAAAGTGCGAGTCTAGTAATTATTTCAGTGTTATTTAGACCCTGTCTGACAACTCTATTGAATTTTTCAATTACTTAGCTGTGAACAAAACTAAATGAATTATCATAAAGTCAGAGCAAAATAAATGAAAAATGCGATCTTACATTTCCTCCCTATTTTTAACCACTCTTGCTCAAGACTAAACAAGATGATTAAACATTAACGTGGTATTACTGTCCCTATATTGTGTAGATACTTGCTTGTTCAAAACATTGAAATATCCTTCGTCATGCTTTCAAAAATCTTTTGAATATCTCCTCTAAAACATTTACTCTCTCACATTCCAAATGTGTCCTCCTCCACCTCTATGTATAATGTGCAGCTCCTTCCATAAGGAGGGAATAACCAAGGAGTAACCTGTGCCTTTGGGGTCAGTGGATGAGGAAGTCAGTGAGGCTTCCAGAAAACAAAGGGGTTCCTAAGAAACAGGGAGATCAACTGGAACCTTTGGGCGAGGCCCAGTCTCACCATCGCTGGGAGCATCACACTCCCCAGGCCCAGTCTCACCATCGCTGGGAGCATCACACTCCCCCAGGCCCAGTCTTACCATCGCTGGGAGCATCACACTCCCTGAGCCCAGTCTTACCATCGCTGGGAGCATCACACTCCCCGAGCCACCCTGAATCTCTGGTCTCTCCTCTTAGCACAAGGAACGGCTCCAGGCCCTTCTCTTCCCTCACTTCTGGTCTGTTCTCACCAGAAAGTCAGACTCACAGACTAAAATGACTGTTTCTCCAATCAGAGGCAATTAAAAAGATAGGATTCATTTCCTCCTACAAATTCATAAAGAGCCTACTGTGAAGGTTCCATCCTTAGCATGAAGGAAAGAAATCTTCCCTGTGTTGTCCACTGAAAAGACAAAAAACCAAACTCCTCCCCATGGCGGTGTGAAGACTGCCAGGAGATGAGTGGCTGGCCAGGACCCTCCGTCTAAATTGGCCCTGATGTGGTGGGGCTCCTGTGAGATCCCCCCTGGCCCAGCCTCAGGAAGGATGAGCCAGGGGAGTTGCATCCCTTTGGTTGGAAAACCAGGAAGAGGGAGGTCTGGCTCAGAAATCAAAAGGCTTCTGTAATGTTTCTTAATCTGGACTTTTTTGACCCATGTAGGAATGCAGACATCCTTTGCAACTGACAATTTATCTCAGCTACCTAGTTGCAATGAATTTAACCAGAACACTTTACCTCATGATGTGTTCAGTTCTGAGGTTCCTCTTAACCCAATACACTGCTGATTTCTTGTCTTCTGGGATTGCTTAAGAATGGGGAGCAGAGTAACCACTACTACTCTTGTGTTTTTATCTGTTTGTTTGTTTTATGTTTTGGTCCTTTTAGGGCCGCACCGTGGCATATGGAGGTTCCCAGGCTAGGGGTCGAATCAGCCCTACACCACAGCCACAGCGACACCAGATCCGAGCTGTGTCTATGACTTACATCACAGTTCATGGCAACGCTGGATCCTTAACCCACTAAGCAAGGCCAGGGATCGAACCTGCATCCCCATGGATGCTAGACAGATTTGTTTCCGCTGAGCCACAACGGGAACCCCCTATTCTTGTTTTTTAAACAACAACCTTGGCAATGAGCTCTAGTTGAGAAATGGCACCTCAGAAAAAGAAAATCAAAAGAAGAAAGAAAAACACACTATGGAAAAACAAAAGGGATCTGAGATTCCTTAAAGAATGGAGCATCCACACATCTGTGCATGAATCCTGCAGCCTCTTGGAAGTTACAGCCACAACCTACAGTCCTTCAGAGGCATTTCAGAAGAGCTGCAGAATGAAGGGAGAAATATATATTTAATTTTTATATGTGTATACCTTTGTACCCTAACAAAAGAAGGAAGCATGCATATTCCCTATAGGCAGCTAACTTGCTATCTTAATGGATTATTTTTTAATTAATGCTAGTTGTGCATCATCGCAAATTTTCACAATGCCCTTGTGAAGATATTATCGTCTCTGTAGGGACAATGACAAAACTCTTTTCAGCAACTTCCTGAGTAAGGAAGGTTATGGGTAGAAGGGTATCTTCCAAATCACAATCTCAGACTGGCTTTTTGCCTTAAGCATCTGAGATGGCAAACAGAAATCAATATTTTTAAAAATAAAGTGTCTTCATCCTTAATGACATGCCTTAAAGTGTCTGAGGGATATTTCCATTGTCATTACCATACCCAGCATTGCACTGGAATGCGCATGACAATCAAGGTAATTTTCACCACAATCTGCATACAATGAAATTTCTACCAACCAAAGTTACCTTCATATTTTTGCCAATCTTGTCAACTGATGCTCCGTTCCTCTCACTTCCCTGGTTAAAGGTCAGGTCCATTAGTTACACGTATCCAAAATGCACGTGCAATCTACTTAGCTGTGAGAACAATTCAGTTCAGTCATAGATGACTTGCTTCTTGAAAAACTGCTCATTTCATATGCCTTACAGGAGAAATTATTCAGCTAGGAATAGCTTCAAAGCACATAAACAGAGCAAGGGGACTCAGAGAATAACAGAATCCTAGACTTGGAGCACCATGTATGGGTCAGCTCCAGTCTGTGACCTGTCCAATGTCACTAAACCCGTTAGCCACAGAGCGTCAGAAACGACACTCATCGCTGCCCAATACCCCCCAAAACTCTTCTTCCACAGTCAGAAAGATGAGCTGCAGGAAACAGCCTTGCCTAAGGGCGACTTGCTTTCTGCCAGCGGTTGAAGATTTCACTTAACAGAGAAGAGAGGGGGAGTGGAGGTAAAGAGAGCCAAAGAGTGTGATGCCAAAAACTCGAAAATAAATCTGAGTCTGTGAATTTTGCTCATTGGTGTTTTGTGTTAAATGGGGGATGTGTGCTGGGGTGCCTTCTGGGTCCTTTGGCTTCCTATGGGAGGCAGAGAAAGGACACGGATCAAACATACCTCAGCCACAAATTCTGAAGCAGGAAGGGGTCTTGGGTTGAATACAGGTTTGGAAATGCGAACACCTCCCGGGAAGGGTGGGTCTTTAGTCATTCACGCCTCACTGTCAGCTGCTCTAATTAGACCACACCTTGCTCAGGAGCCTCAGGCAAAGAGAAATAAGGGGTGGAGAAAGAGATGGGAATAAGGCACTTCCAGGTGGTGCAGGTTCCTAAGCCAGAGAGGAAGGAGGAAAAGGTAGGCTGCATTTCTTTTCTCACACTTCTGCTTCCCTTGGAGAGTCCCTGACTGTCACTCTCCGATTTTGAACATGAGAATCAATGTCCAGGAAGCTTTTAGAAAACTTATCCTCAAGAAATGTTGAGCATGTAGCTTTGGGACTTTCATATAACTTCTCTGTATGAACTTGATACTTGAGTTCTGTATCAAAGTCCATTACCCCGGGACTCTAATACATATGTTTGAGAGTCAGGTCAATCTTTTTTTTCAAATCTGATTAAGATAATTAAACTAGGAGTGTTTGTTGTGGCTCAGCACATTAAGAACCCAACCTGGTGTCTGTGAGGATGTGAGTTCAAGCCCTGGCCTCGCTCAGTGGGTTAAGGATCCAGAACTGCAGCAGAGGTGGCAGTGTGACTCAAATCTGTGGACCACAGCTGCAGCTCCGATTTGATCCCTAGCTCAAGAACTTCCATATGCCACAGGTTTGGCCCTAAAAAATTGAAGAAAAAAAAAAGATTATTAAACCATTGTGATAATAGCATCTACATATCCTAAAATAACGTTTATCCCCAAAAGCCAACTTCTATGACTCAGAAACAGGACAGGTTCATTTTCAAGCACAGCAGACTATCACGAAAGCTCTCCTTCACCTGTTGGAAATGTAGAAAATTCTTTAAATTTACCAAAAAAAAAAAAAAAAAAAAAGTAAAACATGAGCAATGTGCATCCCGGCTCTGAATCATCTCTTTACCAGTTACAGCTTCTCAATAACAAATGAAAAGAAGGCCCAGGGCTGCAAGGATCTCCTGCTTTCAACCTACGGGGGTGGATACCGATACTAGTTTATAAGGACAACTTGAGCCTCCGAATAGGGGAAGAATGAAGACGAGGGACAAAGGCTACTATGTTGATATGCACAGTACTTTCCTACATCACATATAATAATTATACACATCATCTGCATCATCTATATCTTTATGTATTTTCAGGTGACATTGGCAGAGTGTCTAAGAAACATGCCAACACCTTTGTACAGCAAAAGCGTCCCCAAGGTCAATCCCACTTAGTCACCCTCTCTTTGTTTTGTACCTGTCCTTCCTTTTCACCCTTGACTGCTAACTGCCTGAAGAGGACAAAAAGGGCTGGGGTGCCCTTCATCGTCCCCTCACTCTCACTCCCTTCATGACACTCTTGGCTAGTTGATCTGGATTAGCTGAGTTAGCTTGAACAGTCTGGCAGATAGGACTCAGTGAAGCCTTGAGCGGAAACGGAGATGAACAGAATGGGTGACGGTACACCCCGTAGTTGTTCTGCAACCACAGAGTAGCTTCTGAGGACGATGTGCTGGACGTTCTCCTGAGGCGTATGCTCTTTACGATGCTTACGAACAGTCATTGAAGCTACTAGACATAATCAAAGTGGCCTGTCCCAATGCATAAGCTAACTTCTGGTGTTATCAGGAACACTACAGATTTCAGATCCCCAGGGGAGATGTGGGGGATCCACCTGGATTCACCTGTCAAGTCCGCAGAGAAGAGGACTCTTCGGACTTTCAGCTGTTTGTTCTGTTTTTTCATTTCCACGGCTTTAGGTTCCCTTAATTCACCATGAAGTACTTTAAGAGTACATGGATCATGCTCTTCTCCGAAAAATAAATATGAGTGAGTGTATCAAAACATTAAAGGTAAGAGCTCCTACATCTGAAATGGGAATCACATCCCTGAAAAACACGTGGTGGTGTGTCCCGTGGATGAAGTTGTATCTGCAGTCTTCAACCTGGGATATAATGAATGTCCTGACAAATTCTTTCAAGAAGACCGGATTGAGAAGGCTTTTCCTATTGTAACACTATCTTGAGCAGAGCAATTAAGAAAAAAACTGTTTATGTTCTGGAATGAATTACCTTTCTTTAGATTTATATCTTTCAAAATGTGGTTCACGGATCAATGGGTTCAGAATGTGGTGCTTGTAAGAGAGGTAAGACCTCCTGAACAGAACCTCTCAGACAAGGCTCAGACACATTCCTCATGTGACTCTAATCCAAATGACGTTTAAAAACCCATGCTTTAGGAGTTCCCGTCATGGCGCAGTGGTTAACGAATCTGACTAGGAACCATGAGGTTGCGGGTTTGATCCCTGGCCTTGCTCAGTGGGTTAAGGATCCGGCCTTGCCATGAGCTGTGGTGTAGGTCACAGTCGAGGCTCGGATCCCGTGTTGCTGTGGCTCTGATGTAGGCGGGCGGCTACAGCTTCGATTAGACCCCTAGCCTGGGAACCTCCATATGCCATGGGAGCAGCCCAAGAAATGGCAAAAAGACAAAAATAAATAAATAAATAAATAAATAAATAAATAAATAAAAATAAAAACCCATGCTTTAGATCCTTAAAATATTTGTATGATAATGTCATCCTGTTAATTGCTAATAACAGTCAAGAGAGCAATGATATTGCATCTCAGTAATAGTTCAGTTATCATCTAAGAAGTCTTTCCATTTTTAGAGAGTGATGTCATGGGAACAAACCTGATCTTTGGAGTCAGAACCACCTAGGTTTCCCACCCCTTACTAGCGGTGCGACCTTAAGCATTTTTCTTCACCTATCTGAGTGTCAGTGTCCTTGGCTCTAAGGGGAAAGGAATAATAGCTACCTTACAAGGTTGCTGGGGAGTTAAATGGGCAACGCGTGTGTAAAATTTGCAGCAAGATGCCTGGAACAAAACAGGTGCTGAATCTGTGGTAAAATTTATCATCATCACCCACCATCTGAGCAACTTGATGTGAATATAGTCTCTTTAAAAAGATCCAGTTTTGGAGTTCCTGCTGTGGCGCAGCAGAAACGAATTCAACTAGGAACCGTGAGACTGTGGGTTCAATCCCTGGCCCTGTTCAGTGGGTTAAGGATCCGGCATTGCCTTGAGCTGTGGTGTAGGTCACAGACGTGGCTTAGATCTGGCGTTGCTGTGGCTCTGGCTTAGGCCAGCAGCAACAGCTCCTGGAAACCTCCATATGCCATGGGTGTGGCCCTAAAAAGACAAAAAGACCTAAAAAAAAAAAAAAAAAAAAAAAAAAGATCCAGTTTAAACAGAGTTTTTCCTATAATTCCTGCAGCAGCATTATCAGTAATGTTCTGGGAAACAACTCTTACATAATCCACCAAATAAGCACAAAGTGGACCCTGACCAGTCAGCAAACATGCCCATACATGCCTTTTTGGTAGCCATTCAATTGGCTACGAAATTGTTCCTGCTGTGGTTTCTTTCTCTTTCTTTGTACTTAATATGTACCAACCCATCTTTCTTTACGAATGTTAAATCCAATCCGCATTAGCTGTTCACTGCATGCAGTTTTTGGTATGCTTTCATATTCTGTAGCTTTAGGATATACCCCAAATAAATAAAAATTGTTATGCATAAGAGGATTCTCCGGTGGCCCAGAGCAGGCAAAACATTAGGGTGCCTCAGTTTACAAGCATAGACTCAGAAGAACTGATCCGTAGGCATTTATGGCAGAAATAGCAGCACATATTCTAGCCTTGATTTTTGAGCTCTGCTGTGCACATGCTACGGCACTCTCGTATGCTTATACAATGTTGTGGGTTTTTTGTTTGTTATTTCAATCAATTAATTTTCAACAGTACATGGTGCTCAAGGTTCTTTCATACCTTGCATACCTTTCTAACTTGGTATGTTCACATTTCTACACCTGGTCATTTTGCCATCAAAATAACTTCTAAGGTGCACATTCCAAACTTTGTCAGAGGTAAGTAATGAAGAGTCATTACTATGAAGTGGTGGCTCTCCTCCAACGACACAGGTATTTCAAAGTGACACAATGACACATAGCTCAAAGGGCTTTTATAATTTTGACGAGATATTTGTGTCACAGCAGGTATGAAGATAGAGGCCAGATTCTTGACCTTCCTATTGAAATTAACTAGAAGGGCAGAAATCATCTTACACTCTCCCAAATCTGACGGTCAAAAATAAGTGGAAAAATCCAGCTTTTTCTCTGGATATCCCAAGTCTAATTCCTATGTAGTCCCATTAGACCAAAGTTGAGTAGCTAACCCTCAAAGCAAACAGAGGGAAATGGAGATATAATTTGACTTCATAATTGAGCAGTAACAAAAGATCTATGGCAAACAGACTGTGAGCAAAGCCAATGTATTTTATATGAATCATTTTTATACAAGAAGAGCTTTTTAAAAAATTGGCGAACACATAAAATGCCAGTTCTCAATGGTCATTCAAAATTTTTTATACATTAAAAAGAGATTTTCTTGTCTTTTCTTTGAATTAAATCAAGCTTTGGGTAGGAAGGCTGCTGACAATTACTGGGGATAATGAAATGTTCTTTGATTTTTCTACCAAGAATAAAACCTGTTGCAATCAGTTCAGTAATAGGAGGATTTTATTGGGAGCTATAATGAATATCGGGCCTTCGAGAAGTCACACCGCTGAGCTAGAGCCCACGTCTACAGGCAGAAATAGACACACAACCACCAAACACGTTGCAAAAGTCTGTGTAGACGGCTGCTGATAAAGAAAATTCACCAAGACCCATGGAAACAATTGAGTCTGTAAATGACAGAGTTGTGATGTTTTAGATCAAAGCCATTTTCTAACACTAACGTGTTTCTAATTATTATGGTAATTTTTTTCAGACCAGATTTGGAGTGAAAAGCTCCATTCATGGTATCACAGCTCCCCAGCATTACAGACTTAAATGACTTTTTTTAGCTTTGCAAGCAATATGGCAAAAAAAAAAAAAAAAATTTAACACTATCCGATATCTTACCTACTTACAAGAAACCTAATAGGCTTCACTTAGAAAGTAAACATCAGAAACAAACAGTTTTTGGAACAAGCCCCATATCTTCTTTACTTCCTGCATTTTCTTCCCTGAATATACTAACTAAAATGTGACTCAGTGCTGGTGTGTATGTGTGTGGGGGTGTGTGGGGGGGGGGGGGTCCGTTTAGGTTTGTGTATTTGCAAAGGGTCGTCCTTTCTGTTAAAGATACGAATCTAGACAGCAAAAACAGTTCTTTTCCATCAAAATCAGCAAAATCATCGCAAACTACTTGTCTTTTGTTAAACTCCTGAGGTGTCAAATGTCATAGTCTCCCATTCCAATATTCTGGCCTTGATTTCAAGGTTCCCTCCTTTTGAGGTTTGGAGGCTGGTTAGCCTTTGCGAAGTCTATGGCTTTGCTTTCCTGTTCACTTTCTTAAGAATTTGGACCTCCAAGTACTGTGCACATATCTCTTCTATAAAGTTTATATTATTCACAAAGTCAGAGCTGATGCCACTGTCACCTCACTCCTTCCTTCATCAACACTGTTAAACAGCAGGAGCCACCTTTTATGTCTACGTCATCCACTTAAAAACCTCTTAAGTCTTTAGAAATGGGTATGAATCTAACGTTCGCATTTGTTTCAGAAGAGATTTGACTTCACATGGCTAAAACCAAGAAATGTAAATCTCCAAGTATAATGATGCTTCACCTGCCACTTTTCACTAAAGAAGCTCCAGTGGTTTAAATTTAGTAACATAAGGATGTTTCCCTTTTTAAGTCATTTTGCAGAGGATTGCATTTTCTGAAAACGACAGTATTTCTGATCCTCTGTGCTCTTCCAGAACCTTGCTGACACTACTCCTGAGGAGGTAAAGATGATGTTTCCCCCCCTTTCAAATTGAGAGAGCTTTGGGGTCTGCAGTGACAAGTAGGACATGTCGGAGGTGATGACCTATGACTGCTGGGTCTGGGTCTCGGGGGCCAAAAGGCCTTTCCGAGGTTCTCTCTCTCTCAGGTCACCTGCTCTGGGAACCCAGCCCCTGTGTTTACAGGACCACCAGGCCACCTGGGGAAGCCACATGAAGGCAGGTGTTGCAGCTGACGTCTCAGCCAAAAGCCAATCGCCTGCCAGATGTGCCAGGAGAGCTCTGAGATGGTTCCAGCCTGCAGGCTTCAAGTCTCCTAGTTGAGGACCCAGTCACTACAGAGATAAACCATCCCCCCCCCCAAGGCCTGTCAAAATTCCTGATCCCCCAAATTTGGGAGCATAATGTTTTCTGCTACAATGTTTTTGTAGCTTGTTACAGAGCCACGGATAACCAGGACGCCCATGTACATAAACTCAACCAACAGGTGCACCAAGGTTATTTGGCACTGAGTGTGGGGCATCCATCAGCACCTACAAGGTCCCTTTTCTCTTGGCTTTTGTTTGGGAGGGGGCTTTTTTATGGGGGAGAGGTGTACCCACAGCATATGGAAGTTCCCAGGCTGGGGGTCAAATCTGAGCCACAGCCACAGCAACTCAGGATCCGAGCTGCGTCTGTGACCTACACTACAGCTTACGGCAACATCAGGTCCTTAACCCACTGAGCAAGGCCAGGAATCAAACTCAGTTGGATTCGTTTCTGCTGAGCCACAGGGGAACGAACTCCTCTCAGTTTTTTAAACAATTTGTCACTTTCTTCCTCTACCAGTTTTCTTCCACTTGGTAAACTTTACTAAAACCTCGTAGAGCTCTCACAGTGAAAGTATTTGAAAAGTTGTCCCAAGAGCCAACTGGGTGATTCATGAACCCAGGGATGCAAAGAGCCACTTCCCCGAGAATTACCCCCCCCTCAACCCTGGGGCCTTGGCCATGAACTGAATTCCTGGCCAATTCCAGTCTAACCCACCTATGGCCTGAGGTGAGCACTTTCACAGGAGCAGGTATAAGGTGATACCCTATTGAGACAGGGACAGGGGAAGGACTGGAAAGGGCTCTTCCATGAGCCACCATGTGCAACCAGTACCTGCAACTGGCTGATCTCCCTGGAGAGAGAGGCCAGCTCAGTGCAGAGGTGTCTGAGCCTGCAAGGAGCACCTCCTGAGTGCCCACGGCGTCCTAAGAGGATCCAGTAGCAATTTGGGGGTAGGAAACAACACTGTCAACACACACCCAGGTATGTGTGGTGTGTCCCACTGCTGAGCTGAGCCTGTTCCCCGGCCCCGGTTTTCAACCTCAAGCAATTTTGACCGTGTTCATTCTTTCTATCCCCAGGCCACTCCTGCTCCAGTTTTAGTGCAAACACCTCTTAACTCTCCCGTGCTGTTTCCTTGGGTGCCCAGTGTCCAGCAGCCTGAGAGGCATCTGGGGCCCCTGTTGATGTCGAGACTCCTGGGCCACTCTGGACTCACTGAGTCAGAATCCTGGCTGGTGGAACCGAGCCTTGGTGGTTTTATAAAGGCTCCCAGCTGATTCTCAGGCATCTGTTCTGGTCTCCCCTGACTCCGGCCTCTCTGCCACCCATTTCACATGACTCACTAACACTAGATTACTTTTATGGAGCACAATCATGACAACTTCATTCCCCTGCCACCTTAAAAATGGGTTACCACTGCCTGGCAGGGTACTTACTCTGCATCCCAGTACCCAAAGCTTTTTCCAGGCTAGCCTCAACCTACTTTCCGGTCAGGTTCCCAGTAACCCACATAGAGCTAGTTTACTGCACTGAGGCTTCCTCGTGCCAAACTGTACCCCCTCCACTTCCCCGAACACAGATGGGGCTCATGCCGGGGCCACCTCCAGACTCCATCTATTCTCAAGTCAGCTTTAGCACCGGGAACACCTGCAGCTCCTCTGCTGCATCTGTAAAAATCCTCCTCCTCCTCGGCTCTAGTTCAAAGGCAAGCTCTCCATCACATCATCACACCTGGAAGTTCTCCTTCCTTTCTGTCAAAGTCTGTAGCCCTTTGTCTTAAATACATTCGAAGTCATTCTCACACCCTTCCTTGGATTAATAACTTCGATATTTACCTATTCTTCCACATAGCCAGCCCCACTCACCCCATAAAGGTACTTGAAGATGTTTGTGTTTGTGTGTGTGTACGTAGCATATATACACTTAGTCTTAATTTTTTTTTTTTTTTGTCTTTTTGCTTTTTCTAGGGCCGCTCCCGTGGCATATGGAGGTTCCCAGGCTAGGGGTCCAATCAGAGCCGTAGCAACCAGCCTATGCCAGAGCCACAGCAATGCAGGATCCAAGCCTCATCTGCAACCTATACCACAGCTCATGGCAACGCCAGATCCTTAACCCACTGAGCAAGGCCAGGGATTGAACCCGCAACCTCATGGTTCCTAGTCAGATTCTTTAACCACTGCGCCACGACGGGAACTCCCGTCTTTCCTTTAAAGGAAAGACTAAATTTATTATTTATGATGGTCCTGAAGAGCTGCAAATATGAAGTTATCTCAGCAGGCAGTTCAGAAGGAAATCATGTTATATCACCTAGGGATAAGTTATTCTATGAATGTCTAACTTCAAAGGGCTTTTGAAATGTAAATGGACATCTTGAATCACAAATAATATAGCACAAAAGATACAGTTGCCATCAGCCCAACAAGAAATTGATTTTTATTTATTGATTTCTAAAAAATTATATTTCTTTTCTTGAAAGAATAAATGATGACTAATTATTTGTATATGTATTTATAGCCAAACACAAAGATGATACCTTCTTCTTAGCACAACTGTGTTTATATCAATTCCTTGCACTTCAAACACTATTGCTACTTTTATTGTGGTCTTTCAACATTTGCTGATATTCATAATTCTATAATGAAAGTTTGTTTCATTGTTTCTAAATACTTTGTTGACGGTTGGAATCGTCCAATATTTAAAACTGTTTTTTAATCTAGCATTTTTTTCACTGTAAATACAGATAAAATCATAGAGTGCTATTAGAACTAAATTAGTACTTTTAGTGGAGTAGAGGGCTTTTTGAAGTGATACAAATCTTATACTTTTTATAATTATCTTATCGATAACAATAAATAAGCTGTTATTTCTGTAATATATTTATCAAACTACAAGTTACTTTGCACTAAAAGAGAATACATTAAAATATATTAGGAATTATTTGATACTATCTATATACAAGATACTTGCTTTTTTCCAAGGCAATGCAAAGCTACAATATTTTGATTATTCACCATATAGAGCGTTGACGCTTTTCAATGACAGTATTGAGGAACAGCGATCTAAGATATATTACCATGATTTTTGTCTAGCTTAGTACCTATGTAAAACCAGGGCTTGGTTTGATAATTCAGTGAATATTAATATAGGCCAAGCATCCACTGCAATATTGCAACATTATTATTGCATATTGCTATGCAACATTATTGTTTTTCATTGTGTGATGCATTAAATTAAAAAGTATATCGTCAGTATATATACATATATAGAGAGAAGAGAGACATAGATGGAGTTATCTGTATTCAGATGAATTTATCACATCTGTAGTTGTATAATGATGTGATAAATTCATCTGAATACAGATAACTCCATCTCTATCTGTATTCAGATTCTAAATAGTGGTCTTCATTAAAAAAACCAGCATGAGCCAGGACGTCTAGTACACCTTGGCCTCATGGTCACATCCTAAAATCAAGAGCCCTTAGAGGGGAGGGGACTGTAGAACCATCAACATGCTCTTTCTCATGCCCCCAACCCATAATCACCAACTTTGTAGCAACATCTCTACCGTCTCTAGTTGAGCAAGTTACCTCCCTGCTATAAGTTTCCATTTCCTTATTTCTCAAAAAAATAAATAAAATGAGGACAACAATAGTTTCCACCAGCTCCCTAAGGTTATTGTGAGGATTGTGTAGAATAATAAGAACTCTATAAAGGTTATCTATTTTTATTGCAGCAATCCCAGCTTGCAGTTTACAAGTTCTAGGAATTCTCTTCCCTCAAAGCCCCCTTGTCAGCCTCCAGCCCCACGGAAAAACAAAAAAAAACAAAACAAACAAACAAACAAACAACCAAAACAGGGACAGAGTAGAGCCCTTGAGCCTATAATCTGTGATTCAGGCGTTTTTTTTTTTTTTTTTTTTTTTTTTGCTTTTTAGGGCCTCACCTGCAGCATATGGAGGTTCCCAGGCTAGGGGTCCAATCAGAGATACAGCTGCCAGCCTACACCACAGTCATAGCAATACGGGATCTGAGCCGAGACCGTGACCTACACCACAGCTCATGGCAGCGATGGATTCTTAACTCACTGAGCAAGGCCAGGGATCAAACCCGCAACCTCATGGTTCCTAGTTGGATTTGTTTCCGCTGTGCCACAATAGCAGGAACTCTTTTTTTTTTTTTTTTTTTTTTTTTTTTTTGGCCATGTAGCAGGTTGATGTGGAATCTCAGTTCCCAGAATTGGGATCGAACCCGGGCCACAGTGGTGGAAGTGCTGAGTCTTAGGCACGAGGCCACTGGGGAACTCCCTGACTCACACCCGTCTTACAGAGGATGATGGTGGCTGAAATCTGCATGTCTCTTGGAGGAGAGCACTAAGCCATATTTCTCATCTGTTTCTCTGCATGCCTGAACTGATTAGGTCCTTTTCTGAAAGCAGATGGGGATGCATCAGACAATGTATGAGCCCGGGGGCAGAGAGCAGAGAAGCAGGGATGGGTTAGAGGTCAGGAGTCATCAAATTCATATTTTCACTACTCAAAATTGCCTCAAAAAGAGATATAACCATAAAATGAGGGAGAAAAACAGAAAACATACTCCACGGGCGGGGGAGGAGGCAGTGATATAAAACACATCATGCCTTATCTTTTTCAATAATTATATTCTAAAGCAAAGCAAAATCAAAGAATTTCCAGGAGTTCCCATCATGGCTCAGCAGAAACAAATCTGCCTAGCATCCATGAGAATGTACTTCAATCCCGGGCCTTGTTCAATGGGTTAGGGATCCGGCGTTGCCGTGAGCTGTGGTGTAGGTGGCAGACACGGCTCGGATCTGTGGTTCTGCAGCTGTGACATAGGCCGGCGGCTGCAGCTCCAATTCAACCCCTCAGCTGGGAACCTCCATATGCTGCAGGTGAGGCCCTAAAAAGACAAAAACAAAAAGAATGTCCACCTGAGCACTGGACAGCTTCTTAGGTTGAACCACATGAAATGGCCAATTCTATGGGTCTCAAACAGTCAAACAAAGAAAACTCAGCCTGTGCTAGGCTCTGGTCTCCCATCTCATTCTTCTCAAACTTGCTCCTCCAGAGCTGGGGAACAGCTGGCAGAATCACTAGTACCCTCTGGATCAATGCCCATTCTCTTTTTCCGAACCCCCTCATGTTCAATGGTTGAGGTTGACTTCACTTAAGTGCCCACGTCAGGCAATAGCTATCGCTTACTGAGCATCCTGATTTGTGTTCTGTGCAACTGACATGGATAAAAATTTAACCCTCACAACCAATCACAAAGTCTACCCTGTTTATAATACCCATATTATACATGGCCAAACAAAGGTAGGGCCAGGTTAAGTAACTGGCCCAAGGTTGCACAACTAAATAGCAGAGGAGAGAGTCACATTCCAGCAGAATGGCCACAGAGCTGGCCATTCTTAACCATGACCCCGTGCCCTCCCCATAATACTGGGGAGACAGGGAGGGTGGGTAGATTAGTGCCCAAGCATGGCTTGCACCTCCTGAGGGAATACAGAACTTCTGAGACAAAATAGTAACAGTATATTATAAAGATTCATGCTACTTATATGTTTCTTTTTTTGGGTGCACCTGCAGCATACAGAGTTCCCAGGCCAGGGATCAGATCCCAGCTGCAGCTGTGACCTATGCCACAACTGTGGCACCACCAGATCCTTAATCCACTGCATCAGGCTGGTGATCAAATCCATGCTACCGCAGAGACAACACCGGATCCTTAACCTGCTGCTTCACAGCCAGAATTCCTCGTGCTTATTATTTAATCTTCCTGTTAAGCTTTATCTCACCAACTCTAAGAACTGACTAATCTTCAAAGATTGATAGGAAGTGTACATCTAAGTAGGCTGCCTCTTCTCTCTCTACATAGTTACTTTGTATTTCATTAAAACCTTTCCCCAGGACTGGAGTAGAATATGGGGTTGTCAACCAGTGGGATACTACTTAAACTGTTTCCCTTTCTAGTTCCTTCTGGGGTAGAAACCAAGCTGATAGAGCCAGATAATTCATGAAGGCTTTTGTAAAAAATCAACACACGTTAGTATGGATGTATGATGCTGACTATCTATATTATTCCCATGCCCAAGTCCACAATTTTGTTTTAGCCCTAAGATGCAAAATGATTTTTATCTAAAACACAGTTAGTATTATTGATGGTGTGTGGCCAAGGGCAAGACTTGTAGACTGCAACCTCAAGAGGCAAACTTTAAGTAACTGCTATGGCATAGGCATAGGTTTGGAGCAGAAAGTTACTTGAGGCAGATAAAAAGAAGTAGTTTTATTTATTCCACAAGCAAAGACACAGCTTCTATCTTTGTACCAATCTAGGAGTCAAAAATTCATATAAAAATAACTGCCTTATGGTCCCACTGGATTAAAAAGTGAAATTCACATGCTAAATAATTCCTACAGTACTTCCTGTAAGTTTATCTCTGTACAGGAGCTGTGTGAGCAGAACCCAGGGCAGCTAGGTTGTAAGCATTGCCCAGAGAAAAGTCAGGGGTTCATCTAGAAAACAGCCCAGGAAACACAGAGGTATGACTTCAGAATGATAGAATTCAGCCACCTCAAACAACTTATTACACATCATTGCTGAAAATCACAACACAGGCAAGTAAACGCACACAAATGTGTTTTTGACAATAATGAACCAAGGTAGGTCAGCAGTCAAAAAGGGAGAAGCAATATGAACATGAAACGAAAACAAGATGTTAGTATTCCACTGAGTCTCAAAGTAAAAATCAGTGTTTTTATAAAAATTAGCACTAATGAGACATGAGAAAAGAATCAACAATAGGAGAAAACTAAAATAAGAACATGCACTCAGAAAAGGCTCAGTTAGAATAAAAATCAGCCTGAAACAAATAAAAAACATTCCCAGACACTCTTAATAGAAAGGCAGCTGCCTTTTATAGAGCATTTCCACAAGAAAATAGATTGACCAAAGGTACAAGGGAATGCCAATGTAAGAAAGTATTGATGTGATCATTTTCTTAGTGGAAAGTATAAATCTAAAATCCCTCCACTAGCTGCCAGGTAACATGCTAGGATTCTTGACTAGGGGACAAGGTGAGTCCATGTGCTTTAGATACTCTGCAGTACCTAATGGAGTATTATGCCTCATTTAAAAAAAATAGTAACATAGTAAAACTGTATAATAGCCATAGAGTGTATAATTTGCATACAGAAGTCTAATTTAAATAAAAACATCTTATTAAAAATGTCATGCAAAAAAAATGCACATGCATTGTAGAACAATATATGGAAAACAATTACTTATATGATCTTACCCAGAGACTATAAAGCTACAGACTTCCCAACACTTTCTCTGTGTAAATCTGTGTGATGGATTTCTGGGTACCTGGGTACAGGAGAGAGTGATTGCCGAAGGGTTATGAACAAAAGCTCTGAAAGCAGACTGCCTGGCTTCAAATCCTGGCTCTGGGCATTCACTAGCTCTCAGATCTTTGGCCAATTATTAAACTCTCTCTCTGCCTCAATTTCTTCATTACTAAACTGGAGGCATACTAACAAAGAGCTCTCTGTGGTTGTTTTAGGGTTGTTGTGAAGTTTAAGTAAGTTTTATAACCCATATAAAGCCCTTGTAGTGCCTGGCACAAAGTCTGAATAAAGAGTGAGAGAGAGAAAAGGAAAAGGAGACCACACATAAAATCGTATTTTACTTTAACTTTTTCGACTTAATTTCTCTTGATCCCAATAAATTTTAATGCTTCTTGGTTATCCTTATATGTTTACTATAACACCTTAATATTTATATATGCTTGCCACTCTTACATATGCAGAGACTCCCTCTGGGATGAAACTGTACATAGGCTTCTACGTCTTCAATTACACCAATACAAATCTTCCTCATTTTGTAAATGAATGCATAATATTTCATTGTACGGATGCATTTTAGTATTTATAAGGAGCTCCCTATAGGGAAACCTAGGCTGGATAGATATAGATATAAATATAGATATAGATATAGATATAGCTACAGATATATATGCAAATGCTGCAATCAACAACTTTGTAATGCAGCTTTTCATACAAATGCATGTAGATCCAGGGGATAAAATCCTAGAGGCAAAATCGCTGACTAGACATGCACATGCAGCTTTAATTGGAGGAATGTTGCCTAAATGCAGATGTTTTCTTATGTTCTTTATCCATTTTCCACTGGTTGATTTTCTTGTACTGATTTATAAAGACTTTTGTGATTACGAAATTATATAATTTTTGTTATATGTCTGACATATTTTTCTCCCATTTTTCACTTGCTTTTTGTTTAGTTACCTGTTTTGTTATACATATATTATTATATATTCAAATGCACAAATTAATTTCTTTTGGGTTCTGAGTTTTTAACAAGATACAAAAGGATTTCCCCAGGACTAGATTATAAAAGAGAAAATTAAATCTCTAGAATATTTTTAATTATGTGGTTTCATGTTTTAAAATATGCATTAAGGAGTTCCCATTGTGACACAGCAGAAATGAATCCAACTAGGAACCATGAGGTTGAGGGTTCAAACCCTGGCCTTGCTAGTGGGTTAAGGATCCAGCATTGCCGTGAGCTGTAGTGGAGGTCACAGATGCGGCTTGGATCCTGTGCTGCTGTGGCTGTGGTGTAGGCCAGCAGCTGTAGCTCTCATTGGATCCCTAGCCTGGAAACCTCCAAATCAAATGCTGCTGATGCGACTCTAAAAAGCAAAAAAATAAAAAATAAAAAAATAATAGGGATTAAACAAGAGTTCCTGTCATGGCTCAACGGAAACGAATCTGACTAGTGTCCACAAGGACGCAGGTTTGATCCCCGGCCTTGCTCAGTGGGTTAAGGATCCGTTGCTGTGAGCTGTGGTGGAGGTCGTAGACGCTGCTCAGATCAGACTTTGCTGTGGCTGTGGTGCAGGCCAGCGGCTGCATCTCCGATTTGACCACTAGCCTGGGAACTTCCATATGCTGCAGGTGCGGCCCTAAAAAGGCTAAATAAATAAATAAAATGTTCATTAAACCATGTAAAGTTGCCAATGTCAAATGGTGTTAGCCTACAAAATGTCGATTTCAAACAAATGTATTGAAATCGTGTGTGTGTGGTATGTGTGTGTGTGTGTGTGTGTGTGTGTGTGTGTACACGCGCTCTTGTGGATGCATGAAGTGTGAAGACTTGAGGGAATAAGTCAGCTGGTCCCCTCCTTGTTCCCCATGGGCATCCAATTGTCTCAAGGTGATTTAATGAATATCCATCTCATACATACGAGCCTATTTTGGATTATAAATTCTGCTCCAGGATACAGCTGTCTAAATTACTGTAGTTGTTAAATATATTCCAATGTCCCAATGTCTGATAGAACGACTCTTCTTTATCAGATTTTCCTGGATAGTATATAATGCATACTTTTTAATAAATAAAATCATTTTAATTCAATTTTTTTAAAAGGATTGCTTATATCTTGCAGGAAAGTGAATTTTAGGTTAAGAAGTCTGACAGCTACACAGTTGAGTTTCTGCTAAAAGAAAGGGTATATCTTTGAATTTAATCAAATTCTCTTACATATTCCTCAAAAGAGTATTCAAATTTTTCTTTGTATAATTATTCATATAATTCTTCCACATTTAAAATCTGACACCTCACTAAACTATATTACTGTTTTTGAGTTTTCAATTACTTTGTGTTTTCCAGTCATAAAGTCACCTTAGTACAACTTATGATGTTTGCCATAATACTTCAAATTCTTACATTTTTTATTCTTGTCTGATTACACTGGCTGGTATATACTAGCATATTCTAAAACTGGTATAGTCTAAAACTTACTAGGCCTGATGCTGGCTACACACACCATGAAGAGATGTTAAAAATCAGAGTTTAGTGATAATTTTATAAAACTTATTTTGCATTTGGATGAATATATGGTTTTTCTCCTTTGAGTTATTACTAAAATAAATTACATCAACATTCATAAAATTGAGTCGCCCCGACATTCCTAAAAGAAACCCCATGTGATGGCATATTATTATTTCATGGATGCTAAGTTGTAGCTAGTCTAGGTCAGAGAGAATAAAAGTGTCTTTATATGTTTTTCCTTAACCCTGATTCTCTGATGAGCTTCAGTGAAGAAACAGGTCTGAATGAGAATGCAGTCCACATTTGCAATGGCTTGCCACAGCTCAGTCATGCAACCTTTGTAAAGGATATTTCAGGACCATGATGCATATTTTTTGAGAGGTCCATGCTTTGCCTGAGCTCTGGATAAGTGTATATTCGTTTTAAAATGTCCTTCTCAGTGGCCCAAAGGTCACAATTATCTGGCAGACATTTGAGGGGGAGTTTGTCTTATGACTAGTAGTTTCAAGTTCACTAAAGTTAAAATATTTTCCATTCTTTGCACATTCTTTTTTTGTTATTTTTTTTGTTTCAGGGAGAGATATGCCATGAAAAATCCTTCCTCACAATCCTTTGCCAGAACTCCTGTACTATTATTCTAAAGGCTGTCCAAGGTTCCATTGAATAAGCTGTATTTAATTACCTAGCCACCTCTTTCTAGATAGGTTATTCCAAACTGTCACTGTGGGATAGATATCATCAAAAAGAAGAAGCATTTCAAAAGACTGGGATTAGAGAAAATCTAATTCAGTTACACCAAAAAATGACTGGCAGAAAAGTAGAGGACGCCTGTGGGATAATGAAAAAGGTAGCAACTAGTGCTACTTTTAAGGGGTAAGATGCTCGAGCAGAAAGGAACCTAGAAGGAACTTACTCTCTTGGGTAAGTTCCTCATATTTAATATCTTCTTCTTTTTTTCCCTTCCCACATCCTCTCTCATACAGGATCTGCTGTGGCAATATTGCTGTGAGAGATTAGAACACCTCTCCCACTCGATGTGTAAGATGCTAAGATACCAGGGTTGCCATTAGTTATCACAGAAATGGTTTTTTTTAGGTCAGACTTATTGTCTGGAGGAAATTGCCTTTATGCCACATGGAGCTCAACCACCATCAACTAGGATGATGGAGCTACTACATCAATTAGAGTCAAGAGATGACCACCCTGAATAAAAGAGGCAGACTCCTACCTTGGGTTTGTATGTGCTACTTTATTTAGGAATAATACATAAAATAATTTGACTGGTCACCTATCTTAAACATGTGTCACAAAAAATTTAAAATGTTCCACTTTAACCCTTGACCTTAAGAACCTACAGATAATGAGTCTAGCTGGTTTTCAAGACTCTCTAACTCCAACCACCCATGTACCACATTAGATACAGATGCCTCAAACGGAGGGCCAAAGGCAGGCAACAGAGAATGAAATAACATCGATGTCAACAAGAAAAATCACAGCAACTTTTAAATAACTGCTATGCTAAGGCTCTGCGCTAGACCATAAAAACAGAGAAGCGTATGCTATGATCTGTACCTTGAGGCATCTTACATTGTAGTGGGTTAAAAAGGTCACTTCCACATAGATGACGATTTACAATGTGTCAAATATTCTAAAATTGAAATGATCAGTGATACAGTATCACAGAAATGCAGGAACACTTTAATAGGTTATCTTATCTGAATTGTTTTATGGCTTCACTCCCTGAGTAAATACAAACAGGATAGCCAAGAAGAGGCCTGACTGGTTGCTGACTGGGTTCTAGGACAAGCAAGGTCAAGATCAGACTTGAAGAGGACCAAAGCATCCTCTCAGAGGGCTATTATGGTTTAGGGAGGAAGGAGGAGCGGACTGTATCCGAGAGAACAGAGGTGCTCTTTCCAAACACACAATGCCCAGGCTTCCTCCTCTTGCAGTTCTGGTAAACTCTAGGGGGACAGGGGGAGACTGCAAACTTTAGGGAGACATGCAGGCATGCCCTCCTTACCCTACATCCACATTAGGCCTGGCGCCTGGGTGGGTAGGGGGGCACTGTCCCAAAAAAGATTCATCCAGCTGGGCACCCCGCACTAACAGCACCTTCGAACACAGCCCATTTATCTCCCTACAGCCAGGCAGCAAGCAGAGAGTTACTGAGCTGGTTAACTGCAAAAGCAGAACTGGTAAAGCCCAGAGGGTTTTTTTTTTGTTTTTGTTTTTTGTCTTTTTAGGGCCACACCCGCAGCGTATGGAGGTTCTCAGACTAGGGGTCTAACGGAGCTATAGTCGCTGGCCTACACCACAGCCACAGCAGCATGGGGTCCAAGCTATGTCTACAACCTACACCACAGCTCATGGGAACACTGGATCCTTAACCCACTGAGTGAGGCCGGGGATCAAATCTGCATTCTCATGGATGCCAGTCAGATTCTTTAACCCCTGAGCCACGACGGGAACTCCAAGCCCAGAGTTTTCAATGCTTCAATTTCAATCCTTCCTTTTAACAGAGATTGTGAGTATTTGATAGGCATTGCATGGGATTATTGAAGAAGTATGTCATAAAGTCTATGTTTTAGTTTTGGTTATCCGAATAGTTTCGGTTATCCGAAAAAAAAGCGGCTAGTAATCTCAGGAAGCCATTTCCTATCAGCAAATTCAATATAAATCTAGCTTATTTTAAATTCTTATCTTTTACGGGGTTTAAATAAAAATCCATTAATGGGAAATTTTTTTTTCATCCTCTTACCAGAAAAGCAATCACAAAAGTGAGTTTGGGTAATAAATGGATCTAAACAGACAAAGGGTGTGGCAGAAATTAGAATTCGGAAGGTACAAAAATAGAATAGAATGGGGACTTTTTGCCCAAAAGCCTGTGGGCAACATTTTACCCATCAATTTATCTTGCCATTAATATTTGACAGCTTTGAGTCAAGCAACAACCATGTTACCAGTCCCGAGGGATGTCAAGGGGACAGCAAAGGACCAGTGTGACAATGTGGTGCAGTCTTCTTGACTCAACATGAGTTACAGCTATTCTCCTAGAGTAGTCATGCAAAGTGGAATAAAGATTTTAGCAAATCTTAGTTGAGTCAATTATTTTTCCTCTGCTACAACCTTTCGTGGTTTACTCATTTGTACGTTTGCTAGTTTGAACCTACAATTTTAAAATATAAAAGTATATTTCGCTTAACAGGGGACTCAGAACTAATTTGGCCCTACCCATTTTAATTTATTTCATATCACTAATAACTCTGTAAATTGTGCTCCTCTTCGAGAATAATCACCTAAAGATACAGCAAATAACATCTCCGATCACAAGAAAACTTTTAAGGAATCGATGGGGCAAAAAATCCACCAATTCCAAACAGGTCAGAGCATATTGCTTATTCTTACATGTTAAATAATTTTTGCATAGTGTCAAATGGCAAAAATGCTTATAATAATTACAAATGTAGTTTCTCTTAAACACAAAAAAACCCATACAGCCCAAGCCATAAGCTTCCTATGTATACAAAAAATCATTACTTCTCTTAAAAAAAAAAAAGTAAATTCTGTATGACTCCCTATTACCTAGGTGCAAAATAATAGTCAAACCTTTGTCAATATGGCCCTGGCTCTCCTTTTCCGTCTTGATCTCTAATATGTGTGCTTTTCTCCCTCTAAACTAAATCACTAGATGCCCCTGACTCTACCCACGGCATATGCTGTTCTCTGGATATGCAGGTGTCCTCCCGTAGACAGTCTGACTCACTTGCTCTTTGAGACTCAGCTCACATTCCAGCTTTTTCATGAAGAATGACAAGGTCTTCCCACGATTCTGCCCTCCCCACCTCCACAGGGATCTAGAGACAAAGGAATTTACGAATGCCCTACGCGGGATCGTCTGTCATATTTTGCCTTATATAATTATGCGGAATATCGTTCTGCAATCCCATCACCATCTTAGGGTCAGGGATTGCGTTTTTCCCATCTTAGTACCTTCTACAGAGCCTTGAGTAGTGTCAGACCCAAGAAGGTACTCACCAGAAGAATACAACATAATGAAATATTTAAGAAAATAAAGCATCAGACTAGTTCAGTGCCATAATAAAAAGTATACTGTAATGAAATGTGTTAGGAATAACACATCTTTTTTTTTTTTTTGTCTTTTCTAGGGCCACACTCGTGGCATGTGGAGGTTCCCAAGCTAGGAGTGTAATAGGACCTGTAGCCGCCAGCCTATACCACAAGCCACAGCAACCCAGGACCCGGCCATGTCTGTAACCTACACGTTGCTCATGGCAACGCCAGATCCTTAACCCACTGAGCGAGGCCAGGGATCAAAACCGCAACCTCACAGTTCCTAGTCAGATTCGCTAACCACTGAGCCATGAGGGGAACTCCAGAATAACACATCTTAAAGAACCACAGAGCAAAGAACACATCCAAGGGGCTCCAAGCCTGTGGTCTGAGTACACTGTCAAGTACCCAGGTCAAGTCTAACAGAGACTCTGAAGTCAGACAGAATTTGGTTTTAAGGTCGAAGCTGCTCCTTGCAAACCAAGTGACTTTGGACAATGCATCTAGAATTTCTGGGCCTATTTCCTCATTTACTGAGCCAAGACAGAGATGTTTGCTTGCAGGGTTGTGCAAATCATCCACAATCACCCTGTCAGCACTTGCATGTGTCCTCAGCACATGCATATCGTGGGGTTCCACAAACAAGGCACTTTCTGGAAAAGACAACAGACTTGGCTTCAGCTAAACCAACCTCTCCCTGGAGAAGCACCCACTCCCCTTCCCCTTAACGTCTTCCCACCAATATGTTGGATCCTAAATACACCTCCTCCCCCTGCACCACCCCCATTCTGTTCAATTTCTATTCTCTGGATTCCAGAGAGACGTAAGTGGCGGAACAGGGGCGTCCTTCTTAGGAAGAGCTGAAGACCCGTAGAGGCAATTTCCTGGTTATTCACTCTATGTGAGCCCTGGGCCACTGGAAAGGGATGGTTGTCAGATTGGCGAAGGGATGGGAAATCAAATCCCACAAAGAGTGGACAGGGTGGGGGTGCAGGGCTGTGAAAGAGAAGTGCCAGGCGTACCGGGGTGCCTGGAAACACAGCAGAAGCCAGCCAAGGTCTGTGTGGCCCAGTGGGATACAATTAGGACACACGAAGGAAGTTACGAGAGGACGGGTTTCTTTTTGGGGCACACGAAGAAGCTGCTCTGTCCAAAGATGGCAATTCTCTGCCTCAGAATAACCTGAGAAGAGGTCAGCTTATTTTATCTTTGGGATTTATTTTAAACTCGATATCCAATAAAATCAGGAAACCTTCAGGAAATGTCTTTGTGTTTGAGGCTGCACAAGATTCAATTTATAGCAGAGTCATTATGTTTTTTTAATTAAAAAAAAAATATTTTATGGCTGCAGCTGCAGCACATGGAAGTTCCCAGGCCAGGGACTGAATCCGAGCCACAGCTGTGACCACACCACAGCTACAGCAGCACCAGATCCTCTGACCCACTGGGCCAGGCAGAGAGCTGAACCCGTGCCTCCACAGCAACCGAAGCCATCACAGTTAGATCTTTAACCCACTGCACCCCAGTGGGAACTCCGCAAAGTCATTATTTTAGATTATTAAATTCTACTGTAACTTTCCTGAAGAATCTCTAAGACTATCCCTTAAATCAATACCCCTTGGATGGACGTGTCACTCAAGCTGCCATCAATTTCCTTATCCTCTTGTACTGCAAACTCTTCCGAGGAATGTCTAACACATCAGCCTCCGCTTCCTTACTCCCCAGTCTCTCTCAAGCCTGATCCAGTACGACCTCCATTCTCCCTATTTCAGTGAAAACACCCTTGTCAGTGCCACGGCTCCGCCTTACGAAATCCCACGCTTATTTTTTAGGTCTCAGAGTACGTGGCTTCTCAGCACTATGGCATCACTAGTTACTCCCTAATTTTTGAAACTCTATCAGACTTGAGTTCCAAATCATCCTCTTCCCTTGCTTGGTTTTTTCCCTTAATCTCCTTCCTGGTCTGCACTGTTGTCTCCTTTCTTTCTGCTGAACTTTCCTTCTGTGGCTGGAGAGGATCCAGGGAGCCGTTCTTCCTTCAGGAGCTCTCATTCAGCCAAATGTCACCTATGTGGTTCTGAGTCATAAACATCTATCCGCAGCCTTGACTTTTCCCCTGAGCCTGTTACACAAAACTGCTTTGTGGATATTTCCTCTGGATCTCGTAACATCTCACTATGAACATTTTTTTGGCGACGCCCAAGACATGCAGAAGTTCCTGGGTCAGGGATCGAACCCACACCACAGCTGTGACCTGAGCTGGTGCAGTGACAACCCCAGATCCTTAATCTGCTGAGCCACCACGCACATTTCCAAAGCACAGCACTTGATTTCAGGCCTCATCTAAATCCCAGATACACCAGACACATGGGTTCCTCAGTGCTCTGTGTTTCTTATTTACATGGCCTGGAATGCTCCCCCCGCCCCCCAATTTCAAGGCTCCAACCTTCTTGCTCAGGTCTCTGACCAAATGTGAACCCTTACCCATGTCTCTGCTGACAGCCCAATTTCAAATAGTGTCGTAGAAGTTTTTTAAATGGTTAGTGAATGAATAAGTGAGCAACCACGGATCTCTTTTTATCATAATACTGGGATATCATGTAATATCAGAAGTGCTGCCACTAGTTATTCCAAACTGCCTTGCCAGAAACTATATATTCTTTCTCGAATTTGGAAACACTGGAACAGAAATCTGTTAACAGAGCTGTTGTGGGAAAATGCAGTTGGCTCTACATCTGCCCCTCGAGGGAACGCTGGAAACTTTATAAAGGGGGACTCAGAGTCCAGACTTTGACAAAGCCTGAGACTTTGAGGCCACAGCCACCTCACCTGAAGATGCCACTGTTGGGGCTATGCTCTTTATAGCCCCATCCAGCTCTAAAAAACGCTATGCTTTCATGTTCCAAATAACCTATGTCTTAAGACGCTAGTTGGGGACCTTGGCCTTACATATATTTGTACACAGGAATGAGATGCAGGCTGAGCTGGCTGCTCTAATCAAGACCATCGCAGATGGAAGGCTGAGGTTGATCTTAACTACTTCTTACATTTCTCTCTCAAAATGGTATACCTGGAACAAACGATCATCTTTAAAAAAAAAAAAAATAGCCCCCTCTGATCTGTCCTCTTGAACGAGAACTTCTCTAGAGAAGAATGAGCTGTCTGACTATCCCTAAAGCTCAACTTGGCATGATGACATATTTTCCAATTATTTTCTCACTTAAAAAATCTTCGCGAGTTCCTGCTGTGGCTCAGAGAGTTACAAACCCACTAGTCGCCATGAGGATGTGGGTTTGATCCCTGGCCTTTCTCGGTGGGTTAAGGATCTGGCACTGCCATGAAGGTCTCATCTGTAGCTCAGATCTGGAGTCGCTGTGAGCTGTGGTGTAGGCTAGCAGCTGCAGCCTGGAAACTTCCATATGCTGCAGGTGCAGCCCTAAAAACGCAAAAAGCAAACAACGACTCTTAGAGTATGGTTTCCACTTGATCCTCTTTCTCTACTCCTTATTTCTCTAAGCCTTCCACTACATGTGGTGACGGGGAGTATGAACCGTAGAGTTTTGCTCAAGGCAATTGTCACATGTTAGCAGAATCCAGGAAAAGTGTACATGGAGCATGGTTTTTATAGGACTGTTTCACTTGTATCATCTTAACTATGGGGCTCATAAAGCAAAGCTTTTAAAATTAATTGGAAAAGAGATCTTCCTTCCCATTATCTTCCCTTCCTGTTCACGTTAACAACCTCAAGTAGATGTGGCCTTGCAGACTTTCCAACTTACTGGAGCACTGGTTTATTTCATAGCGAACTGGTTCTCTACAAAGGCACAGACAAAGGCACAGGCAAAAACTGTTCGACCTCTGTGCCAGGAACATAATGTTTTCATGTGTCCATGGAAAATGTGGATGTCAAATTGGTACATAAAATAAAGCCTGATAAAACCACTCTTATTATCATCTTCTTAAGTCACAGATACTCATTTAATGGCATGGGTGGTTTTTCTTAAATTGAATGGGAAACGGCAGATGTTTGTTTTTATGCACTATTCTCAGGGGCTCTAGATATTTTAGGAAATCCAAAGACACTGGAGTTTTGAGTAATATGATGTTTTCCCATTAGGCATAAATAGGCAAATTTATCTTTAAATATCAAATAGACATGCATCTTATAGCAACTAAAGCATTTCCCTCTTTGCCTCAAACTTTCTGCCTTATGATATTTATGTGGTTTAGCAAGTGCAAGATAAAAACCTGTTAAATTAAATTTCATTCCCTAGCCCAGATACATGCGGCGCTCAGAATGAACAAGCATAAACTCCAAAGACCGTATCATTGACCATTATCCAAAATGTAGAGCACACGCCAAATGAGAAAAGAGCCAGGGGTGAGGAATTTTCTTTTGCTGTCATAAGGAAAAAGTCAGAATGCATGCTTGAATATAGAGTATATATTACAGTCAATCAAAAGGTTTTTTTGCCTTTGGAAAACTTCCTTTTCCTTCCTTAGTCCCTATGGCAACTACAGTATTGAGTATTATTTACTTTTCATATTATGATTCATATTATATATATATATATATATACATGGAAGCATATGGAAGTTCCCAGGCTAGGAGTCGAATCAGAGCTACAGCTGCCGACCTATGCCGGATCCAAGCCGTGTCTGTGACCTATACCACAGCTCACAGCACTGCTGTATCCTTAATCCACTGAGTGAGGCCAGGGATTGAACCCTCATCTTCATGGATACTAGTTGTGTTTATTACTGCTAAGTCACAACAGGAACTGCCCGTTTACTTCTTAAACAAAGCAAGAGAGAGAAAATATTTCCTGGGGATTTGGGAGATGAAAAAGATTAGGCTTGGAAGCTCAAATTCAGGAACTGAATATCCACATTAAAATACTGAAATCGGAGATCCCGTCATGGTGCAGTGGTTAACGAATCCAACTAGGAACCATGAGTTTCAGGTTCGATCCCTGGCCTTGCTCAGTGGGTTAAGGATCCGGCGTTGCCATGAGCTGTGGTCGGATCCTGCGTTGCTGTGGCTCTGGCGTAGGCCGGCGGCTACAGCTCTGATTAGACCGCTAGCCTGGGAACCTCCACGTGCTGCAGGAAGCGGCCCTAGAAAAGGCAAAAAATAATAATAATAAAATAAAATAGAATAAAATATTAAAATCATTCTTTTTTACAAAAGAATTAAATTAACCAAATCACATTTGCCGATTTTTTTTTCCACATACTTCATGGTCTCTTAGCAATATCTCCCCAAATAAATATGGTTTTGGCTTCAGGATTTTCAAAATAACATCCTGTGGACATGGCATGCTCTTAATTTGCAAGGTTAAAAGAACGCTTACCATCTGTAGAGCACAAGAGGAAGGGACAATGTGGCAATTACTCATGAGTGTTGACTGCTAATAACAGCCTCTGAGAGCCTGGATAAATCTGCTCTTTTTATGCAGAAAAAGAATCAGGTAGACTGAGCATCAGTCCTATCTACACGTACACTGAGTAACTGATCTACCCCTGACAGACACAGAGCACTGACCCAAGAGAGTATTTGGGGACATAGGTGATGATGTTATTTTTCATCCAGCTGTTCTTCCCTGCTCACCCAGATGTTTTACTGTTTGCTGTTCATGTGTGTCACCAAGAGAAGCAGACGAATGAATAATTTCAAATGATGTCATTCTCTTTTGTAAGACATCACGGACCTCGCCTGTGTCTTGGGCAGTTTTTAAAAACTAAAATGAGAACAAACATAGGGGTTTGATTTTCAACCTTCCTATGAGATAAATAAGTAAGCCACCCAGTCGAGGAAAATTTACTGTTCCTTTAATAATTTCTGTGATGAAAATTCACATGACAGAAAAACTATCCTCTTGAATTTATTTAAAAGCACTAAGTACAGGCTCTTATGACTCTCTCAAATCATCATAAATTTTAGACTTGGAGAACCCACTGGCTGATAAATGCTCTGCAAGGCTGCCAAAGAAAACAGCAGTACGGCTTTGCTCTAATAAGTGCTGAGAATACAGAGGAAGGTTGTGGGGGGTTTTTTGTTTGTCTGTCTTCATTTTTGCAATCCTGTTTGGATGTTCTTATCTGATGGTGATAGCTTATCATCCACCCACCCCTTTCAAGCACGCCCACATCTCTCTCCACATACTGAGCAATCCTACTTGGGTGACACTTTCAGGTCAAAGAACTGAAAAAAATCTTTGGTTCCTAAAGAAATAAGTCCTAGAGGATTTTTATTACATTGACTGTGAAACGGCGGATTTCATTTAACTTCCCTCCTCTGGGAGGCTCTAGATGTGCTCGTAAAACCCACAGACATTTGAGTTTTGAACAGCATGTTTTCCTGTTAAAGACACAGAAGTCAATATACTTTTTTTTTTCTTTTTTTTTCTTTTCCCACTGTACAGCAAGGGGGTCAGGTTATCCTTACATGTATACATTACAATTACATTTTTCCCCCACCCTTTCTTCTGCTGCAACATGAGTATCTAGACATAGTTCTCAATGCTATTCAGCAGGATCTCCTTGTAAATCTATTCTAGGTTGTGTCTGATAAGCCCAAGCTCCCGATCCCTCCCATCAGGCAGCCACAAGTCTCTTCTCCAAGTCCATGATTTTTGGATTCGGAAGATGTGGTATATATACACAATGGAATACTACTCAGCCATAAAAAAGAATGACATAATGCCATTTGCAGCAACATGGATGGAACTAGAGAATCTCATACTGAGTGAAATGAGCCAGAAAGACAAAGACAAATACCATATGATATCACTTATAACTGGAATCTAATATCCAGCACAAATGAACATCTTCTCAGAAAAGAAGTCAATATACTTTTAAACAGCGGAGAGACCTGCATCTTGGAACTAGTGCTCTAGACATTCTCCATCATGACATCAGTGTTTCTCTCTCAATTTGCAGATAAAGAGAATACACTGCAAAAATCTGCCCAAGACTTGGTCAACTTCTTTGTTAAGAATCTTCAAACTCTTGCTTATAAAATTGATCATGGAGTTCCCACTGCAGCGCAGCAGGCAAAGGATGCAGCGTTGTCTCTGTGGAAGCACGTGTGTGATCCCTGATCTGGCGTGGTGGGTTAAGGATCAGGTTGTTGCTGCAGCTACACTGTGGGTCGCAGATGTAGCTTGGATTTAATCCCTGGCCTGGGAATTTCCATATACCCTGGGTGAGGTGGAAAAAACTAAATAAAAATAAAATAAAATAAATAATATTGATCATTACAGCACTAAATTTCAACTGCCGGTCTATAGCAAGAATTGGTTCACTTGAGTCAAGTATATTCAGGGCAATCACTTTATTTACACCACTAGGTCTTCTATTGCTGGCCTACTCTAATTAAGAAAGCAACGGCAAGCATTAAATGGTACATTTACCCTACAGCCTTGAAGGTTAGATGCATGCACTCTAATCAGATGCTAAAAGTCAACAGGTGAGCATCAAACACCTGGAATGAGAGCTGGTAGGTTAAAAGTGGAAGATTAAGGTGAGTGGAGACATAAGAACCACTTAGGTGTTGACAACTACTACTTGAGTTGAACCTCAAAACAATATGGGACTTGAAAAGACTCAGTCAATGATTTGAAATGTCTCTCTTTTAGTGGCAGTAAGCGCTATCAAAGCCCAGCAATAGGAGTCGAGACTGACCAACATATTAAAAGTAGTAGCAGGAGTTCCCATCGTGGCTCAGTTGTTAACACATCTGACTAGGAACCATGAGGTTGCAGGTTCAATCCCTGGCCTTGCTCAGTGGGTTAACGATCCGGCGTTGCCGTGAGCTGTGGTTGTAGGTCGCAGATGCGGCTCGGATCCCACGTTGCTGTGGCTCTGGCGTAGGCTGGCGGCTGCAGCTCCAATTAGACCCCTAGCCTGGGAACCTCCATATGCCATGAGAGCGGCCCTAGAAAAGGCAAAAAAAAAAAAGAAAAAAAAATGTAGTAGCAGCTGACAAGCCCCGAAACTTCATGTATAGTAGCAAAGACGAACAGTTTCACAGTAAGAGGATAGCTTAGATGTGGCAAAAACCTTAGAAGAGGTGAGAAAGCAAGACAACAGATGGCGAGAGGCTACCAAGAACAGATGCCACTGTCTAGGTGACAAGGGACTGATATCGCAAACAAATTTCACCTTCGCACAGCTTTCTTTTAGACACAGGAATAAAATGCGCCATCCAAACAAGAATTTTTATTTAAATGGCTAGTAAATGGTAATAACTATGTGTTTTTTTTTTTTTAAAGCTTCCTAATTAGAAAACAAAAAACAAAACAGGAGTTCCATTGTGGCACAGCAGGTTAAGGATCTAGTGTTGTCACTGTTGCGGCTCAGGTCACTGCTGTGGCACGAGTTCAGTCCCTGCCCTGGGAAGTTCCACATGATGTGGGTGCAGCCAAAGAAACCAAAAACACAAAAAACACCCCAAAGAGAAACTTCTTTTCAGGGTCCTCTTCTTTATTTTCTATGGAAGATAAGATGCAGAATTTTAGGACTTGTCAGGACCAGGCAGAAGTTATGGTAAGTCTCCTCTCTCCTGGTAGTAGTGTTTGTTTGCTGGCAAATACTTTAAAAAAGAAGCAAGGAGATCTGCTGAAAATCTGCCTCTGTATTTTCCTTCTGACTAATGCCAGTCTTTTAGCTCCATCTCCTACGATCAATGTCTTCTTTCTTTTTGGCTTTGTCCTCAGACCGTCTAAATTCTCCTTGATGTTCAGAGAGATCGAGAGAAGGAAAGGAGCTGGAATCACTGGAGGAAAGCTTTCCTCTAGACGGCTCTTTATTTCAAGAGGGAAAAATGTATTCTGTGAAGTTCTCAGACATTCTGAATACGAACCTCAGTACCGTGAAATTAAAAAAAAAGCTCTCACTTAAATAGGGCCATGCCTCAAATGGTATTTCGATAAGGAACTAAACATCCAGTGAGCGTATGAACAAATAATTCTCCTCTTTTCTTGATGGACATTATGTGTTCATTCTTCCCGTGTATTTATACTTATTTATACTGTCTAACAGCTGCAAACCTAAATTAGACAATTTGGGAAGATCACCTTCCAAATGGAAGAAGGCACCAAAGAGAATTCGGGAATGAGAACATTTTTGGCCAGAGGGGGTTGGAAAGAAGGAAGTGTCAACAGAGTACGGGCTACATTCTAATGATGCACACTAAGCTAGAGAGCACTGATTTATACTGAAAGCAGAAACATGGGTAGAAATTCAACATGGAGTTAAAAGCTTCAAAATAGGAACAAGACAAGCATTTGCTGACGGTTGAGAGGCAGGGTTTACGGATGATGGTGTTAGCTGTCCGGCCCCCGAGCAAGAATAGACCTAGCTTGGCCCAGAGTTAAATGAGCTGTAGAAACAGAGGCTCCCCTAATGGGGTATTCCTCCCAACCTTGGGCTAATTGATACATTTGGGACAAATCAAAGGAGAGGGAGCGATAGGTTAAGGGCAACTTTCAACAGCCAATGCCCTTGGGACCTCTGGTAAGGGTAAGCGAAGCAGATGAAAGACAACAGCCTAAGCCAGGTGAGAAAACCACAGCAAGATATGGATGGAAACGCTTTCTGTTGCTGAAGGACAAAGGATCCTGGCAGAACACAGCCCTGCTGAAGAGCTAATGGGCAGACCCCCACAGACGAGATTGCAAATTAAGATCTAAAATGATTCGAGCATCCCTAGACTTAGCAAGAGTTCCAGTAGGAATGGAATTGAAACGACACTGGTTCACATAATGAGGTCCAAGCATAGGAGCAATGTGAGACTATCTAAACAAAGAGGGGGGGGTTGGGCGTATGTATTCCTCGCCTTTTCCACCCGACTTCTTTAAAGTCAGTCACAGGGGATGTGTCAAAGGCCACCCAGCTTTGCAAATTCGTCCCCAGTGTTCATCGACCGCTTTCAGTTTGTTTATCCGGGGGCTCCTCATCCTGGGTTGTCCCGCCTCTGGAAGCCCACTCATGTGAGAGTCCTTCAGTTGATGCCCGATCTGGCGCTCAGCGAGCTGGAGATGAGATGCTCAGTGGATCCCCCTTCCCGCCTCCCCCATCCTAACTCCTTCAACCCTCAGCTTGAGAAAAACGTGGACACTCAGCCGTAGGAAGGAAGGCAATGTTAATTAGTACTTTTCATGGGTCTCACTTACCTCCTCATTTAGAAACAGACGGCATCTGCTTTGTGTGTGTGTTTGTGATTTTCAACCATTTCTGGAACAAGTGGAATATAAATAAAAATTTCTCGTGATCTGAACCCGCACCCAGAGCAGCTTTATTTTTTGGTTAATACGGGTTGCGTTTTAAGTCGTAACTATTTGGAGAGAGCGAGAAGTGAGGGAGGAAGGAAAGGAGGGCAGGAGAGACAGAGTCAGTCTTACCATAGAGCTAACACGGAGGGAGAGGCACCCCATAGTAATGGAGAATTACCTGTTTATATCCAAACTTTTTTTTTTTAATGGCCATACCCATGGCTTATGGAAGTTCCTGGGGTTGAATCCAGGCCTCAGCTTCGAACCAAGCTGGTGAAGCTAGATTCTTAACCCACTGAGCCACAGCCAGAGCCCTATACCCAAACTTTTAAGTAAACGCTAATGATAACGAGACTTTCACAATCTCACACTTTTTCAAACTTGCTCACGAAAATGATTATAAAACTGATTCTTAAAAGGCATAAACTATCTCATATTTACTCTGTGTATCTTAAAGTAAAACTAAAACAGAAAAAGGAGCATCCTATGTTAAAAGATTTTTAATCTTACCTATAATAGTGAAAAGCGAGACGATAGAGAATTAGTTAAGCCAACAATGGGGCATATGTAAAACGGAATATTAATTAATCATTCACTGACACTGAATTTAGATGACAGTTACATTTAAATATAAATGTAGGTTTATATTTATTGATGGGTGAAGATGTGCACAGCATATTGCTCCACTAAAAAAAACTAGAGAGGTACGTTTTGCTATGGTGCAGTGGGTTAAGCATCCTGCAGTGTCTCTGCGGTGGCTCAGGTCACTGCTGCAGTGAGGGTTTGATCCCTGGCCTGGGAACCTCCATTTTCCATGGGTGTAGCCCAAAGGGGGGGAAAAAACTACAGAAAATAAAGCAGTATTAATAGTTCATAGCCATTTTTCCTCATTTATAGGTTTGGGCACCGAAAAACATCTAGAAAGATATCCACTATCATGGATCTATATCTTTCATCTATCGATCTAGCTAGTAGTATTGGAGACATTATCACTGTGTTGTTTAATTTTTAAAAACATTATTTTTATAATCTGAGAAAATTAAACTATCTAAATTTTTGGAAAAATTAGAAAATTACTTGATATATTTTGAATTAATCCCACTGATAAAATGTTACAATCACTATAGCTTACAAGGAATATTTTTGCTTAATGTACAGAAATTGTACTGGCTTTCCACTTGGACTTATTTCTTTCAGCCCATGTGGCTAAAAAATTAGATAAAAATCTCTATATTTTCTATGTTAATTTTTTTTTTGGCGGGGGGGCGCTGCACCCACGGCGTATGGAGGTTCTTAGGCTAGAGGTCTAATCAGAGCTTTAGCCACCAGCCTACACCACAGCCACAGCAATGCCAGATCCGAGCCACGTCTGCAACCTACATCACAGCTCATGGCAACACCAGATCCTTAACCCACTGATGGAGCCAGGGTTCGAACTTGCAACCTCATGGTTCCTAGTTGGATTTGTTTCTGCTGCACCACGACGGGAACTCCTATGTTAAATTACTAAATAGCTAACTGGAAATAAAGACATTTTTGAAAAATGGACTCCTGTTTCCTCTGTCAAACCAGAAGCAAAATCTACTTGGTATTTCAAAGCACTGATTGTTCTTGAAATGCAGAGGGAGTGTCTAATAGACTGCGTCAATAATCTGAGCCACACAGAAGCTATTTTAGTTAACAGGAAATAGTTATCTTTATCAAATATATAAAAGCTCTCATTAATGTGTAGTTGGTTATGAAGCAACTCCGCCAAGAAGAAATGCAACACAGCAGCCCCGTGGTTTGCACTGAAGGTAGATTTAACCTTTCCTTTATAAAACTTCCTTTTTGAAGCATCAATGACTGAGCCAATTGAAACAAATTTCAGGTGGAAACTGAAGATAGCTTTCTGGGTAGAAAGGCTCTACTTACAAGCTGGAGCATAGGAACAACTTTGCTTTTCTCAATGCAGATGACTGAAGACATTTTTATAGTTGCGATTAGGGCCTGGGTTTTTCTTAATTTAAAAAGTTTTTAAAGCTACTCTGTGTTCATTAGAATAATGCTTGGTTTTAAATAAAATGGGCAGGGAGTTCCTGTCATGGCGCAGTGGTTAACGAATCCGACTAGGAACCATGAGGTTGCGGGTTCGATCCCTGGCCTTGCTTAGTGGGTTAAGGATCCATATGCGGCGGGAGCGGCCCTAGAAAAAGGCAAAAAGATAAAGAATAAATAAATAAATAAATAAATTAATTAATTAATTAAAAGAGCAAAGTACGCTGTTCAACTAGTCCATACCTTACCAAAACCAAAGTTACAACATGAAGTTTGGGAAAGTAATAATTAACAACTACAATTCCTAAAAGTTTTGGACACGCAACAAAAGCCAGGTTTTCCTGGTATAATGAAGACGAGGTTAGCATTACACATCTCTGGCATAAATGCACCGTGGACGTGCTGTGGGGCAGGAAGTGAGCATCCTTCATCCTTCCACCCTCACGGCCTGTGGCTTGGCAGGGCTCGGACAGAAGCAGCCACAGTTTGTTGTCCACAACCCCACAGCCCATCTGGAGGCATGGCGAGACAGGGAGCTCATTGGCAGTTCTGTCAGACTGTGGCCTACTTCCTAAAACCTGGCATGAGAATCAACAAGAGGAAGGGCCAGTACCCAAGGCAGGCAGAACACAAGCACAGCGGAGCCAGGAGGGCTTATGGGGCCACATATGGCGTTGGTCCAGGGGGAATTTCAACCAACTTCTAGAGGGCCTTCTGCCCCCCTGTCCAGAGGCACTCGTGGCAAAATTCTTCAATCATGGTTACAACCTGGTCACTAGCTATGAAGTCCTGGAAGAGGCAGGACACGACTGTCCATTTCAGAGTAAGATCCTCTACGCTTAGCACAGCATCTGCAACAAAGGGCCTGTTCAATTTATGTTTGTCACAGAAATGGAAAATCTGCTGAAATGCCACTCACTGCTGCATTTCGCAAACAAAAGATCAGACAAATGCAAAGCAACAAGACAACTGAATGGCAAAGCTTTCAGAAAGAAAAGCATCCTGGAGAATAACATGACTGTTTAAGCTACAGCCTACAGTTAATATTTGCTAGTTCAAGTGACTACAGAAAGTATTTCCTATAAGGAAATTTTGGGAGCAGCTCTATTGAAGCGATAGTTACAAAGTCAGTGATAAGCTAGGGGCCTCTCTGTCTCTCCCTCTCTCTTTCTTCCTCTCTCTCCCCCTTGGTCTCTCTTTCTCCCAATATCCATCCATCCATCATCTATCCATCCATCCATCTATCTATCTATCCACCTATCTATTTATCTATCTAGTTTCTGTCTCTATCTTTATCTCTATCTCTCCTCAAAGGCACACTGGAGAGGAGGTGAGTTTATTAACCTAACAGCCATTCAACAAATGTTCAGTGAACATTTACTATATTTTGTAAAGTTGAGAAAACTCTAACTATGCCTTCAATCATCGGTAATAAGTCCTCCAAGCAAAGTTCATGATTTTATGTAAACTGAGCACACATGAAATATTGGCCTTGCTGATCAACTCAGAGCAGAGCTAAAAAGGCAACACTTATTAACAAGCCGTATGATTTTATCACGAGGAGAAAATTCCATAAAATTTCATACTTTTGGAGAAAGTCAGATAATCTAGGTTCTCGTCCTATTTTGCCTTAACTAAATTCATGACCTTGTAGAAGTTGTGTCATCTTTAGGAATCTCAATTACTCATCTTTAAAAATCACAGTTAGACAAGTTGACCTTTTAAGATGCTTCTCTCAAAAACTGAAAGATTCTATAAGCCTTTCAGGATACTTAGATTTCAACCACTGAGTATGACCAAGGAAATCTAAAAAAATGTGGATATTTTTATGGGTAATGTTAAATAGACAAAGTTAGATTTTTAATATAACTGGCCATCTTCCAAATATTTCTAGATATTTGATGGATTTTTATCTGATCATTGCTATCACCATATTAAACTCAAAAAGTATTTCTAAGACCCAGTGTCATCATGACACTATATTTTTAAAAGTACAAAGTATCAAAAGAAGAAAATATACAGTGCTTTAAAATATGTAAGAAATACCATTCCTTCTTGTGCGTCTGCTTATTGTTATGGTGGTGCACTATTATTTTGAAAGGGAGTCATTTTATCACAAAGGTGAGATGCATGTATTTCATGGAAAACAGACATTATAAAAACAAATAGAAAGTGTTAGAGCGCTATTTGTATACATGTTTCCAGGCTGATTTACGTATGCTTTACATTAATTTATTAAATTCATCAATGTTGCAGAGATGTTTACCCATCGTAATTATGTAAATAAATAAGTGTATAAAATTAGAATGCAAAATAACCTTAGAATATCTGACGCTCACTGTATGAGACCCAGGAACTTGGCTATGCTTTCAAGACTAAATATTGTTACACCTTTTGACTTGTAAACACAAGAGCCATCCTAAAGGATTTTTCACAATTTAAATGACGAAGTCAAGAGACAAGAAAGTTCCACCAAATCTTTTTATATGCCATGTATCACATTCCTTACAAATTGGACTACAGTGCTACTAACTGCAGAAGAGAGAAAATTAAAGGGGTATAATTAGCATGACTATATATAGAAATAAGAAAAATAATTGCTAGTTTCTCATCATGATTACTCAGTACAATGTAAATGTTTTGGGTGGAAAAATTGGATATTAAAATAATTAATGTTCAAGATGATCTTTCCTTTTGATGAAATATGTAAGCAAGCTTCAAATCACTAAGTTGCCAGGAATCATTTTCGTGATAAGTTACTCTGAACCCAGAAAGATAAGGCCCTAAGTTATAGGAAGGCTCCCAGGCCTCCAGTAGATGGGCTGACTGACTGTACTCCAATGCTCAAGGACTAGCTTTGTGTTCTGGTCAAGGGAGTGTTGAGATGAGAGTAAGGGAGAGCCCTTCTTTTATACAAGATTGGTCCAGATACAATTTCGAGATAGCTAAGGGCTCTTTTGATGTTTTGTTTTCTCTCTTCTTCCTTTTTTGATTGATTTATTTGGGGGGGGGGGCATATAGACATTCCCAGGCTAGGGGTCAAATTGGAGCTGCAACTCCAGGTCACAGCCACAGCCACAGCAACAAGAGCCTCACCTGTGACCTACACTGCAGCTTGTGGCAATGCTGGCTTCTTAACCCACTGAGCAAGGCCAAGGATCAAACCTGCATCCTCATGGACATCGCGTGGTATTCTTAAACCCACTGAGTCATGGGAATTCTGCTTTATCTCTTCTTCAGGGTCAAGTCCTCCAAAGTCTGATCTCTTACCAGTGCTGGTCTCATGGGTGTGTGACTTGGGTTCTGTATGGGGCCCTGAGCACAGATGGGCCCACACATGGCTTAATGCTCTGCTACCTATTAACTATTCTTAATAACTTTTGAACAAGGGCCCCCCAAGTTTATTTGTGCTAGGCCCACATTAAATAATGTAGCTGGTCTTGCCTCCCATCCCTAATGATCCTGTGATTATCAGTAACTATAAAAAAGAATAGCCTTGAAGGAATATGTACTAATGCATGACTATTAAGTGGCTCCTCAATTCTCTCAGAGATTGGAATTCCTCAAGTAACTACTTTGGACCTTAGCTTATCACGTCACTGCTTTAGAATTCTGGTATTTCATCTCCAAAATGAGAACATCGAATTATAAAAGATAAGTCCCTTCCTATCTAAACAACCACATCACCTCTTTAAAACTAGGGACTTGGTGGAGTTCCCGTTGTGGCGCAGTGGTTAATGAATCTGACTAGGAACCATGAGGTTGCAGGTTCAATCCTGGCCTTGCTCAGTGGGTTAAGGGTCCGGCGTTTCCATGAGCTGTGGTGTAGGTCGCAGACGCGGCTCAGATCCCGTGTTGCTGTGGCTGTGGTGTAGGCTGATGGCTACAGCTCCAATTAGACCCCCTTAGGCTGGGAACCTCTATATGCCACGGGAGCAGCCCTAGAAAAGGCAGAAATACAAAAAAATAAATAAAACTAGGGACTTGGGCTTCTAAGAATTAGGTAGGTCGGAGTTCCCGTTGCGGCTCAGCAGTTATGAACCTGACTAGTATCTATGAGGATGCAGATTCTATCCCTGGCCTCACTTAGTGGTGGGTTAAGGATTCAGTGTTGCCATGAGCAGTGGTGTAGGAGGCAGATGCAGCTCACATCCTGTATTGCAGTGGCTGTGCGTAGGCTGGCAGCTGCAGCTCCAATTGAACCCCTAGCCTGGAACTTCTATATGCTGAAGGTATGGCCTGAAAAAGACAAAAAAAAAAAAAAAAAAAAAAAAAGAGTTAGGTAATTCATGCAGAGGAAAAAAATTACATGAAAATAATTTGGTCTGCTATCCTGGTCAATTTACTTAATTGCAACTGTGTTTTTGTGGAATTTCATTTATTCATCAAACATACACTTATCCATCATCATATTATTACTCAGTTTATAAATGCCTTGTTAACTGCCACACCTCTCCAGTAGATTACAGCCTCATGAGGATAGGAATTCCATATATCATATATACATCTGTGACCAGAGGACTTGGACTCAGTCCATGCTTAAAAAATATTTGTTAACTGCAGACATGAACAACTGGATGAGCTGAGAACCTACTACCTGTCAAGTTTTGTGCTTAGTACTGGATACCTAAAGTTGACTAAGACCAGACCCCTGGTCTCAAGGTTCAAATATTCCAGTAGGACACATAGAGAAAGACAAGAACCATGAGAGACTGACCTGATCAATCCTTTAACAGAAGCTGTTGAAAGCAGAGGGCCAGGGAGGAGTCCTTTCACTGTGGTTGGTGGTGTTAGGAGAGGTGTCACAGAGGAGACAAGGTGGGAACTGAGTCTCAAAGCCTGAGTAAAAACCAGTGAGATGAAAAGAGAAAGGGGAGAGAGAGACCTAGAGACAGAGAACAGGCCAAGACATGGCAGTGAGGTGGAAGGTAGCTTGGGGAGAACTAGAAGTGGTTCAGGGGGTGGGAACAGCCTCGGCTATGGGCCAGGAACAAAGACAGGAAGTTAAACGGAGCCACAGAGTGAAGATCCATTTCAAATAATGAATTTATCTTGCAGGCTCAGATGAGTCACTGTAGGCTCGCTGGCTTTTAAGCAGGGGACAAGACCCAACTGGATTGTATTTTAAACGATCTCTCTCATCATCACATCCAGGGTGCAGTCTAATTTAGCTCCCAGGTTTCTCGGTAAGAAGTCTACATTTTTCCATCCAATATTAGAGCAATGAACGCGCCTATCGACCACAGCTGGATAAAATGAAATAATCTGTGAAAACTCTCAGAGAAGTAAAGGAGCTGGAAGTATGACCATGAGTATGTAATGCGTGGAATTCTTGGCAACATAATACTGTGGCTCATAAAATGATAAGAACGTCATCACCACCACCCAAAAACCCCACAAGATAAGCCCTGGAAATTTCAAAATTCTTTCTAAGACATCAGTATAGTAAGAATAAAGAGACAAAAGGAACTCGAAATGTCATGTGAACAATGTTGGCGACACGTGTGACAGGAGAAAGGAAGCAAAAGAATGGAGAGCAATTGTGTGATTCAAGGTAAACAATTTTTTTTAAAACATGGGTGGAGACCAGTGTTTACTAAACACGAAAGATTAATATCAGTAGAGGAAGGAATTGCTCCTTTTTCATCCAAGAGGTCATTGGGAACAATGGGGGAAAAAAAAGAACAGAGGTTACCATAGGAACCGTTTTAAAAATACTAAAGCAAACTTCATTACATCCAAGGAATTAAAAATCTTACATAAACCATTTGATCTTGACCCTTTTGAGGCAGTGGTCAATTCCTCCTTCTTCCAGATACTTCCATGCATTTATTTGAGTAAAATAAATAGAAAATTATGATTCACCTGTCCTCAGAATTATGACACAGCTGCATATACTCTTACATGGTAACTTCTATTATGAGCGCATGATTAATTGAATCTTGTGATTCACAACTGCTTAATTAAATTACAAAACATCATATAAAGACCAGGAACTATGTATTTAGGTGTAAATACAACATAAAAATGTGTCAACATTCTCATTAGCTCCAATTAGGAAGAAAATATGAGAGAAAAATAATAACCTGGAGTGTGAATTGTTTCTGTAAGGCTCTGAAGATAGATGAGGAATTTAACACATGACATTGAAAGTCTAGCATCTTATTTCCCTATATAGATACCTACGACCTAAATTATACATTCATGAAGCTCTAAAGTTCATGGGGACATGTGTGGCTTTCATTTTTCATACAGAGGCCAACCCGAAGCCCCAGGTCTGACTTAGCACAGGCAGAATTAAATAACTACCAGCAGAGTGACAGAAAGAGTTCTCCCAAATGCCAACGTAGTTTTCCCAAGTTCAGCCTTTGGGGGAAGGGTACCATCCCAGTCTTGATGGAGAAAAAAATCCCAGAGGCCTCACAATGGTTCAGATGATCCAAACATCACACCTTTAATGTCATACTTTCATGATGTCCTAGAGAACCTAATTCAACGATGACCAAAGCAGTGAACAGAGGTGACACGGACTCCATAAAGACTTTCTCCAAGGAGGTCCCCCTGTGGCACAATGGGACTGGCGGTATCTTGGGAGCTCTGGAACACAGGTTCTATCCGTGGCCTGGCACAGTGGGTTAAGGACCTGGTGTTGCTGCAGCTGTGGCTTAGGTCGCAACTACAGCTCAGATCTGATCCCTGGCCTGGGAACTCCATATGCTTCAGGATGGCCAAAAAAAAAAAAAAAAAAAAAAAAAAAAAAAAAAATTTCTCCACTAGAGAAATGCTGTCAGTTTTATTACATGGAATGAATCTAGAAAGATAACGTCAAGGGGTGCAAGTGGAGATGTACCAGGGGAGGGGTGCACGGAGACGCAAGAGTCACACACGGGTGTTCACAGTGACATCAACGGGAGCACCCCACTCTCATGAGGACAATCTTTCAGTTCACTGCTGTGTCCCCAACTCCATAAGTACAGAGAACTCATCAGGGCCTGAGTGAAAGATACTTCATCCTTAGGATGCACTTTTGACAGGGCTCCCCACAAAATACAGAATTAGGTTTAACAAATTCTTAAGGAATTGCTCTTCATCATTTAGCTTCCAGGAACCTTGCATCTCTTTACCGGCAGTACACAGACCATGCTTGCATTCTTCCAGAAATTATGTTGAAACGATACGCACATGTATTTGCACCAACTCAGGCAGGATATTTACAAATAAAAAACACATAACCTTTTCCTACGCTACAAACACTGCAACCTGCACATGTAAAGGACATTAACATCTCTGACACCATTGAAATGGGTCCTTTTGACACAATTAACATCACGGACGCACCTGAAATTTATCCCTGAACTTTGTCCTTTTGGCTTCCAGGGGAGCCTCTTCTCTCGCATCTTCTTCTTCTTGTTGTTTTTCATTTTAACAAATATATTAATTCTTATATTTAACATGAAAAAAGGGTCCTCAAAAGTGGTTGTTTAGAGGCTATGCCTTTTCAGGGGGTGTCACGCCCACAGAAAATCGTGGGCCAACTGTAATCAATACCACAGCTGTAACCAGAGCCACAGATGTGATGGTGCCAGATCCTTAACCTACTGAGCCACGAGGGAACTCCTGTGCCTTTTTTTTTTTTTTTTTTTTAGGGTTGATTTACAATGTTAGCTCTCAGTCTCTGCATATGCGCCACCCTCCTCCTTCTCCTGCCCCCATGTTAGATGTCCTATTTCTCAAACCTCTTTTCTATCTGTTCTTATTCCCTGGGCAGTGTCAACCCATCCCACAGCTTTAAATGCTCTCTGTGTGCTAATGATTTCCAAATGTCTCCTCCAGCTGTATCTTTTCCCTTGATGGCTACAGTCATATAGACTCAATTACTTTCTTGGATATCCACCAGGCAGCTAAAATGTAACAATAGATGCCAAAATGCTCTCGATTTGCCTTCTCAGCCCGGGGTCCGCAACGATCTTATGTCTTTCCTCTTTTCCAAGTGAAAAACGACAGGGCTAACCTTCACTCCCCTCTCTCGTACACTACATCCAATCCATCAGCAAATTCTTTTGGCATTCCTTGCCAGATATATCTCAATGCTTACCACTTTTCTCCCCACTCCCTGTTTCCTATCTAGTGGAAGCCATTCTTGTCTTTTTTTTTTTTTTTTTTGACTTATCAAAGTCACCTCCCTCCTGGTCTCCCAGCTTCCGTCACTGAAAATCAGTAGGACATTAAATATTTATATATTCACTCAACAAATACTTATGAATTGGTATGACTGGGTCACTGTGCTATACAGCAGACAAGGACAGAACATTGTATATCACTGTAATAGAAAAAATAAAAATCTTAAAAAAATACTTATGAATTGTCCCCACTATGAAATGCACAGTGCTAGTCAATGCCTAGGGCCCTGGTGTGAATCTGACCCAATTCCTGCCTTCAAGGTGTTTCTGCTCTGAGTGAGTGGATTACACACATACATGTGTCATAATGCACAGTAAAACCAACAGACAGGAGAGTGTTACAAGGTGCTAAAGGAATTTAGACAGAGGAGAGAGGATTTCTTTCTTTTTTAATTTTTTTTATTTTTATTTTTTGTCTTTTCGCCTTTTCTAGGGCCACTCCCATGGCATAGGGAGGTTCCCAGGCCAGGGGTCGAATCAGACCCGCAGCCGCCGGCCTACGTCAGAGCCACAGCAATGCGGGATCCGAGCAGCGTCTCCAACCTACACCACAGCTCATGGCAACGCCAGATCCCCAACCCACCAAGCAAGGCCAGGGATCAAACCCGCAACCTCATGGTTCCTAGTCAGATTCGTTAACCACTGCGACATGATGGGAACTCCAAGGATTTCTGATTATATTGGCAATACAGCCTTCATTGAGGAGACTGAACTTAGGCTGGGCCTTGAAGGTAAGTGAAATTTTAGGTGCAAATCCTCCTGAAAGTGCCAGCAGGAGACAGAAGAGTCAGGGCATCTTGAAAGCACTGTGAGCAGTGTCACTGGCAGATATCTGGGGATAGATAGGGGACCCAGAGGAGACAAATGCTAGACAGTTAAGAAGCGGGGACTTTGATACAGAGATACAAGGAATTTCATCATGCAAATAACAAAATTAAAGTGTTAAGTAGTTAATCTGGCAGTAATGTATAGGAATTCTTTTTGTTTTATTGGCAGGCCTTAGAGGTCCTTACATTTAAAGGCCTACCACAAACTATATCAAGAGCAAGAAAGTGTATCCATACCCCATAGCAAATCTATTTATGCATATATAGTCTTTGAACTGATTTGATTGACATTTGACTAGTTGACATAATTTTAGCATTTATAAACCTTTGCTAATTTTGATTTAGTAGTTTGCTTTTGCTGTTGAGAGCCAATGTTTTTGCATACTTTAAAAAACCTAAAGACCACAGGCACCTTTCCCATAATGCACAGTGGATAGAAAAGGCTTTGCAAAAAAGAAAGACTTGAGGATAAAGCATTATACAAATGTAAATGCTTTAATACATTCAAAAATAAAATGAATGGGAGTTTCCGCTGTGGTGCAGTGGGTTAAGAACCTGACTACAGTGGCTCGGGTGGCTATGGATCCTTTGCTGCAGATGCAGCTCAGACTCAAATCCCTGGCCCAGGAATGTCCATATGTTTCATATGCTGTGCGTGCAGCCATAAAAAAATGAATTGATTGATTGACTGATTAAATGAACTGTGTAATACACTTTTAGGAAAGAAAAATGTGTTTGAAGCATCATCGTTACAAAAACAACACATACACCTAATGTGTCAACATAGTCACGTATTCAGGACTGGACATTTGTTTGTTTGGGTTTTTTTTTTTTTTGCTTTTTAGGGCCACATCCATGGCATATGGAGGTTCCCAGGCTAGGTGTCCAATCAGCACTACAGCTGCAGGCGTACCCCACAGCCATAGCAATGCCAGATCTGAGCCACATCTGTGACCTGCACCACAACTCAGGGCAAGACTGGATCCTTAACCCACAGACCAAGGCCAGGGATCAAAGCCAAAACCTCATGGTTCCTAGCTGGATTCATTTCCCCTGTGCCATGATGGGAACTCCTAGACATTTGTTCTTAAAATAATTTTATGGTCAAAACCCAATTTTGATTAAAATTCAGATAAAAGATTTTTTTTTGTCTTTTTTGCCATTTCTAGAGCTATTCCCATGGCATATGGAGGTTCCCAGGCTAGGGGTCTAATTGGAGCTGTAGCCCACGGCCTACGCCAGAGCCACAGCAACGCAGGATCCGAGCCGCGTCTGCAACCTACACCACAGTTCATGGCAACGCCGGATCCTTAACCCACTGAACAAGGCCAGGGACCGAACCCACAGCCTCATGGTTCCTAGTCAGATTCGTTTACCACTGAGCCACAAAGGGAACTCCAAAAGATTTTTTTAAAAGAGGGTAAATTAGGTAGGATCCAATTTTAACAGGTTTCTCTTTGGTTTTTACATATTTTGATCAATTTCATCCTAAATTCGTTAATTTAGACATCACGATTTATCTATTGTTCATCAGTATTTATTTGAACTACAATATTTCAGAATCTCACTGTTTCGTGTTGAGTTTTGTGTTATATTTAAATTTAAGATACTATCATGTAATATCCTTTATAGGAAGAAAGAGATTAAACCAAAAGGAGAGTTTCAGCCTAAATATGATACATGGATCTCTGACATTATTTCATAGCTTAATAAAAAGAGTCATTAAGTCAGAGTAGCAAAGTATAAAATTTAATCTTCAAGGCACTATAAAAAACTTAGAATCTTCCCAAGATGGCAAATCCTTCCTCCGCATGTTTATCTGATGTTAAGCTAAAAGAAAATTATGTTTTCATTAGTTTTCATTGTTTATTCTACTTTTAAGTCAGTTTTTTGTTAGTCTGAGGTTTTTAAACAGTATACTGGATTTATAGGAAATATTATATTTAATCAAAAAAATGTAAAGCTGCTTGTAAAAGCAATTTTAAGGGAAGGCCATGATTATTTTTTCCTGAACAGTTAGCAAATTTCAGAGCTATAGCTCCAAGAGTACATGTTTATATCTTTTCTCATTTATTTCTCTTTGAATTTATTCTTAAGGTTTAAAAATCAATTGGACCTTGCAGTCCATAATTCGTTTTTACTAAATTGACCTCTATCTGACACCCCAGCATGCCCATTTGGGTCTTCTCTGGCACTTAACACTTGCTCTATAAGGTTATATGGATGCCACCTTGTCTTGAAATAATCAACACTGGTACATTAATTTAAAAATCCTGGAAGATAGAAAAAAAATACTAGAAGATGATCTTCAAACAAAAAAATGTAATTGATAAGATGTTAATTTGCAAATTCATTTTAAGCAAACACTATGCAGAAGCATTATAAAAAAATGACAAAGACCCTTAAACTTTTATTACTATCTTAAAGACATGTATAAGTGCACAGTTCGGCATTTATTTTTTTAGATGTAATTATAAACTTAAGTGACTCCCCATGCCACCTGTTAAAGAGATCCCCTTAGTAAGCTTTTAAGAGTATAAAACGTATATACTAATTATGTGCATTTAAAATTTAATACCCGGAGTTCCCACCGTGGCTCAGTGGTTAACGAATCTGACTAGGAACCATGAAGTTGCGGGTTCAGTCCCTGGCCTTGCTCAGTGGGTTAAGGATCCGGCGTTGCCATGAGCTGTGGTGTAGGTTGCAGATGCTGCTCGGATTCCGAATGCTGTGGCTCTGGCATAGGCTGGTGGCTACGGCTCCCATTCGACCCCTAGCCTGGGAACCTCCCTATGCCATGGGAGCGGCCCTAGAAAAGGCAAAAAAAGACCAAAAAATAAAAAATAAAAAAAATAATTAAATTTAATACCCTGCATTATGCCAATGCCAAATACTTGCTTTTATTTATTTTTAGGGCCACACCCATGACATATGGAAGTTCCCAGGTTAGGGGTCAAATCTGAGCTGCAGCTGCCAGCCTAAGCCACAGCCACAGCAATGCCAGATTAGAGCCATGTCTGTGACCTATGCCAGAGCTGCAATGTTGGATCCTTAACCCACTGAGCGAGGCCAGGGATCGATCCTGCATCCTCATGGATACTAGTCGAGTTTGTTACCACTGGGCCACAATGGGAACTCTCTGCTTTTAATTAAATATTTAAACATTAAATTGCTTATATTTAAATTAATGAAAGTTACAGAAACATTCATTACTTTTAAGAGCAAATGAAACTCTGCATTGCAGTCTGTCTGCTCATCCATAATTCAGGATCTCAGCCTAAAACATTATGCTCAAACAAGCACAAATATTGGCAAAGGTGAAACACTGAATGACTATAGCAGCAGCTAAATTTTGTAGCAATATGTGTGTGCAGTTTAATTTCTTAGCACTGGAAATAAAAAACTAAAAGCAAAGAAAGTCAATTACGGTTGTAAACTAAATAAGCTAAGAGAGGAAAGCCAAACTGCCATTACTTAAAGCTACATGCATTTTATTAGTTATACATGGTGCTGATATGACAATAAAACCCAAGCACAGGGGGAAAAAAAAAAAAAAAAAAAAAAACTAAAAAAACTACAAAATTAGTCACCTGGATTATCTATCCAGGAAAAGAAAAGAGGATTCTGAAAGAATGTTCTCATGAGACTGAGGTTTGAAAATAGCAACTTTGGTTCTATTGAAGTTAATAGTCTACTTTTCCTCAAATAAACTCCCTCATTTGTATTAATTATCTGGGCAATAACGCCAGCCCTCCGTTTACTAAGCACTTGGTCACTGGTTTGGAGATTCAAGGAGGCAAAAAGAGTTACTAAGTACCCTTGGCAGAAAACAGATCTCCTGACTCTTGTTTGGGCTCCAATCATTAGTAAGATGCCCAGGGAACGCTGAGATGAGAAGACACAAACTTCCACCTGCTGAGTCAGCCGAATGAACCCGGCAGATCAATAACTTAACAGACAAATCTGCCAGATCACCTCCCCCCCCAGCCCCAGCACTTGGCTTCCCCTGAGGCAGGCGAGATGGGGTGCACCTCGGAGCAGCACAGACCTTACATGTTGTTGTCACCAATGACCTATTTCATGAAGTAACTGCTGCTAAAAGCTAAGGATAAGTATCTAGTGCTCAGGAATTTTACCTCCTTTTGAACCATAAGGTTTATTGTTCTAAATTTGTCAGGTACCCTTAGGACAGTTTATAATTCTTCCTTTACTAGAAAGAAAAAAAAAATTATACAGTCAGAATAGTCCCTTCATGATGTAATAAATTTATGAGCTTTACCCGACACAGGATACATAAAACCATCAACATGCCTCCCCACATCTGCATGACTAGACTAATTTGCACAAAATTGTCAGGCCTGTGCTTTCTCATCCAATTTTCTTCCAGCTCTCCATAGGACAGTATTTACAGTTTGAAAAGCATCTTTCCTCTGTTATCTCACTGAACTTGATAACAATCCTGCAGGGGTTAAGTTGGGTGAAAACTGCCCATTTTGCAAGTGGCATCCCTACACTCAGAGACACTGGGCAGGACCTTCGCCTTCACAGGCTTAGGGTGGAGGGAGGGTGCGGCTCCAGGGCTTTCCTCAGCTCCACCCACCTCTCAAGAGAAACCACTTAGGAAGCCACAAAAACAGACACAAAAGCCAGGAGGCATCATACCCTTCTCTCCGCTCTCATCCCTAATCATTAAGACAATGATTTTACTTAAGCATAGTTGCTGTACAATATTATATGTTATTACAGGAGTACAGTATAGTGATCCACACTTTTTAATTGATTAATTTATTCTTTGGTTTTTGTCTCTTTAGGGCTGCACCTGTGGCATAGGAAGGTTCCCAGGCTAGGGGTCGAATTGGAGCTGGAGCCTCGGCCTACACCGCAGCCACAGCAACTTGGGATCCGAGACATGTCTGCGACGTACCCCACAGCTCACAGCAATACTGGATCCTTAACCCACTGAGCGAGGCCAGAGATTGAACCCGCGTCCTCGTGGATACTAGTCGGGTTTGTTGACCACTGAGCCATGATGGGAACTCCATGATTCACACTTTTTAAAGGTAATAGTCCATTTATAGTTGTTATAAAATATTGGCTATATTATCTGTGTTGTACAATTTTTATTTTTTATGTTTTATTATTTTTTGCTTTTTAGGGCCTCACTTCTGACATATGTAAGTTCCCAGGCTAGAGGTCGAATCAGAGCTACAGCTGCCAGCCTATACCACAGCCACAGCAACACGAGATCTGGGCCGAGTCTGCAACCTACACCACAGCTCAGGGCAACACCAGATCCTTAACCCACTGAGCAGGGCCCAGGATTGAACCCGCATCCTCATGGATACCAGTAGGATTCATTTCCGCTGTGTCACAACAGAAACTCCCTGTACAATATATTCTTGAGGCTTACTTCTTTCATGCATAGTAGTCTGTACCTCTCACTCCCCGAATCTTATGATGCCCTCCCCGCTTCCCTCTCCCCACAATTAATCCCTAGTTCGTTCTCAATATCTGTGAGTCTGTTTTTATTTTTTTTATAGTCACTAGTTTGTTATATTTTTTACATTCCACATAAAATGATATAGTATTTGCCTTTCTCTATCTGACTTATTTCATTTTTCATTGGCATAATGTCCTCCAAGTCCATCCTATGATGCTACAGTACAAAAAAAAAAAAAAAAAAAAGCCACTGAGGTATCAGTTCCCCTTCCTCTCCTCTCACTCTTAACCATTACCTTAATAAAAAAAATTTTCATTCAAGCCAAATAAATATAATGAGTAGAATGATGGTAGGACCATAATCTGATTCTGAATTAATATATTTCATATTTGCTCTTTACAGCTTTCCTGTTTGGTCAATATGTCTCTTATCCAGAGAATTTTTCCATTTGATCACTCAGAGGGAAATCTACTTTATTACCTAATTGTCCTCTGCACTTTTGCAAGGAACCTCAGGCTTCCATTCCATCACTTGGGGTTACTGAAGCACAAAATGATCCTCTAAGTGGCACCCAGGCAAATGGCAAAGACAGACATAGACAGAAGTTCAGTGTTCCCTCCACCCAGGGAAAGAGGCACCACTTAAAAGCTGCCTATCCCAGGCACCAGGCAGACCCAAGAGGTTTTTCAGCCCGTGGAGAAGGTTGATGCCACATACTCAGCAAGGATCTGGTCTCTTATCCAGCCAACTGGGGTGTGTCAACCCTCAATGGGAAGCAAGCACCAGCTGCTCTGAGTAGGCATCACGAATCTACCCAGGTGAATGAACGTGAGTGGCTCATGCAACCTCAGGAGCTCCAGGAAACAGGTGGTCTCTGGTCAGGCCTGGAGAAAATAAGGAGTCTACGGATCTCCTTATTTTCCATAACTGGGAGCATGTTCTAGGACATGAATATCCAAGTTGTAAGAGTTTGGTCTGTATCTGAAAGTCCAGAGAACTTCACTAGAAATGACTGCTCTGCACATTAAATGCATTCTAAGCATGGAGAGTGGAGCCGGAACAGATGATTACAATGGCTGGGATGCAGAACCTCATGTCACTTGCTGGAGAAGCTAGAAAACCTAAAAGCCAAGCTGCAGCATTATGCTTAAGCTCCCTTGAAAAAGCCTAGAGCAAAACCCCGCTAAGAATGGAAATTCTTATAGCCTGGAAGGGGCCATGTGAAGCCTGACAAAAATTAACACCGCGTCTGCGACAAAGAAGCAATGTTTGCATATACCTATAGCTAATGATTGTTTTTGCAACTCGAGAAATACCTATATTTAAAGCCAAGTCCTAATTAGGAATTCATCTATGGGCTGTTATCCCATTTCACCGTAATCTCTTCTATGAAGCAGTTTGGCGTTCAAGACAGAACACTGCTGAGGGGACTGGTACCAGGCCACACTAGGCCACTAACCATTAAACTCTTCATATCACATCACCGCCTGGGCCTCTGGGTCTCATGTTGCTTAGATTTTCTAGCTCTCTAAGGGCTTTCCAGCTGGAACAAGTAAACCATATTGTCATGATATCCTTATCAGCCTCTTGTCAATGGTTGCACTGTCACTGCTTGCCGAAGACAGTGTGGCGATATCTGAATTCTCAGCCGAACACTGATCTGAACAGCCATTAGGATCACACTAACTCAGACCCAAAATCCAAAAAGGAGTTTGCCTTTTTTCTACTTAAAGAAGACAGCATCTTAAAATAGCAAGACTAGTTCGAAAACCCTAGGACAAAAACCAGCCATGGTGCCATTCCTTGGGGTAGTTTCATAAAATTGAGTCAACATGCAAGCAAGCAAACTGAAAAGACTCCAAGGTAAGTCAGTATGTGAATTTTAAAGCATTTAACAGAACAAAACAAATCAACAACAACAGCCAAACCACGGCTATTTCTGTCCCTTACCTTGCAGTCTTTGCATCACATTGGTAATGTCCCGAGAAGCCCTCGAGGCTGTCCTGGAGGCTGCCATGGCCCCACCTTGGCGTGGAACCAGCCCTGGAGACTCTTCGACTAACGCAGTGCAGCCCTACGCCACTCCAGAAAGCATACTTGAACTTCTCCAGATCCACTGAGTCATGGACAAGCCCCAGGCTCTCACAGCAGCCAGCAAGGAGATCTCCAGAGATCCAACCAGCTCTTTTTCGTCCTCTGCTTCAAGATTATCCTCTTAAATAAACTCAGGCACCTGAAAACCAAAGAGAAAAGGTACTTTTTTTTTTTTTTTTTCCCAAAATACTCACATAGGTCATCCTAGTGCAAAAAAGGAGAATGATTTTTATTCAATTTCAATAGATGATTCATTATCCAGTGAAGTAACTCAGGTAAAAATACTTATAGTTAGTAGGCAGATACAAGAAATTCTTATGAGAGGTGATAAAATGAAATGTACTTGAAACACATATAGTAAAATCAGTTGCTAACGAGAAAAAATGTTCACTTTCTTCCAAGTTTTCTTTTTAAACTATAGCCTTTTTTTTCACTGATTTATGAAAGTGAAAGTACTTGTAGTCAAAACACCAAGTTCTCTTTCTCCATATTCATAGGTTCTCTTATCTCGGCTATTTTAGCCTGCTTTGCACACCAGTTTTGCTGTTTTGTTTGTACGCTTTTCAGGCATGGGATCAGATCTTAGCGTCTTAAAGTTGATGAATTGAAGCAGGGTAAATGTAAAACTATTTCATTCTAAAAATTTGAATTGCAAATCCTGAAATTCTAGAAGACAAATGGGTTTGATTTAGCTTTCCCCTTCCCATAGGAAGACTCCAAATAAGTTGTACGGCTGGGGTGGGGTGCAGTGGGGTGGGGATGCCAAGAAGAGAGAACATTTTCCTTCCAACCCCTTCATGAATTATCTGCTTGGGACAAGCTTAATTCATCATACTGGACTGCGGAGGTTAAAAAAAAGAGGTGGGAGAGTAGTGGATGAAATCTTGACCTTGACGCTTGTACTTGGAACAAGGATTCCCTAGCCTTAGGGTTATCTGAAGACGAGGTCTTGCCATGAATGGGACCAATTAGTGATAGAAAGAAGAGGAGGATGAAAAATGCACCCAGAGAAAGAACATTTAACCAAGGTGCCAAACCAAAGGGGCCCGTGGGTGCATGACACTGTCACAATTCATACTCATCTCTAGGCTGTGCCCATGAAGGGAAAGAAAAGAAATAAGGCGGAGGCAGGGGAGTGTGGCAAAAGGACAACTGTAAAGAAAACAGAGCCCATCTACACAGGATGGTCCTCCTTTGGTAAGGAAATAAGAGCATCTATGAGTGCTAGCGAACATCATAGCATAGCCTGAATGTGTGGCCATAAACTGCATTATTTATTAAGGACTAGTTAAGTCAGAGAGTGTATTTCCTGACTGCAACTGATTGTGTGTGTGTGTGTGTGTGTTTAGGGCCGCACTCGCAGCACATGGAGGGTCCCAGGCTAGGGGTCTAATCAGAGCTGCAGCTGCCGGCCTACACCACAGTCACAGCAACACCAGATCTGAGCTGCATCTTCGACCGACACCACAGCTCACGGCAACGCCGGATTCTTAACCCACTGAGCAAGGCCAGGGATTGAGCCTGCTTCCTCATGGATGCCAGTCAGATTCATTTCCACTGAGCCACGACGGGAACTCCTACGACTGATTTTTAAAATAGCATAAATACCAGTATACACTGGTATCTAGTTAAACTGCACAAATAAACTGGTAACATTTTTTGAGACCACCACAAAAAGGATATGAAACATTGCACACTGCTGCAGGCTTGCACATTTCTGGGGCCAGAAAGGGTGTCCTGGTCACTTAGCAAGTTAGGGGGCAGCGGTGCAGTGCACGGGCTCGATTGGTAAGAAGGTAAAGACAGCCTTCTCTTGGTTCCTTGAAAAGCTACTGGAAGTAGAACCCAAGAACCGGCTGCTTCTGGCTAGAGAGGCACTTCAAAGAGGGTGGCTCTCCAGGGAATTCTCAGAAGAGAAATAATTGGTGATGGCTGGCCCCACCCGCATCAAGTCCTCCAGCCTGGCTGAGGCTGTGTGTCCATCAGCCGCCTTCATGTCCTGGGGACAAACATTCCACCTGCCCCCAGACAAAAGCTACCTTAATCTGAAGACTAACAGACAGTGAGAAGTGCCTGGGGGACCTGGCAAATAGCTCCCCTAAGCTGTTAAAAAGTTGGGTTCTCCAAATGCAAGAATATAACATTCTGAAATCTGGCTAGCTGGCCATATACATGCTAAGTAGAGATGAGAGAAGAAATGCATTTTAATGTAGCCACCCCACTGCCCAGGCCCTGCTCAGCACTGGAGTTCACTGATGATTAGGACATGCGCCCCACCATCAACCAAGAATTATAGAATTAGGAGTTGCCTAGTGGCCTCGTAGTTAAGGAGGTGGTGTTGTCACTGTCATGGTTTGGGGTCGATTGATCCCTGGCTGGGGGACTTCTGCACGCTGCAGTGTGGCCAGAAAAAAAAAAAAAAAAATTCTGGAATGAAAAGGGATTTCTATTAGTCATGGCATTATTGCTCTTTCCCTCTGCTAGTTCACATTCGTGTTACACAACCGCAATTCCAAAACATTCCCCTCTCTCCCTCCCTCTTTTTCGCCCTCTCTTGCTTTGGATACCACATTAAACTCGGAACTTCTCTGCTTGGGTCCAACTTCAGCTGATGTCTCCAGTCTCATTTCCACGGTGTAAAGAATGGCTTCTGAGTGTCAGAGTTCAAAGCTGGGGAAACTAGGATGAATATGACACAGAACCTATTTTTCGAGGAGCCTAGAACATGGTGGGAGATACAACGGAGGAAAGAGAAGAGAACAAAACCACGGATACATGCAAACATGGAAATGGGGGATACAAAGGATGGGCCCCAAGTCAATCTGGAGGCTCCACGAGAGTCCTGGGGGGAGAGGGCGAGGCAGCCCCTGACCTGAGCCTTGGTAAAGGGGTTTGAGTTCACCAGGTGAAAAATATGAAAGACGAATTCCAGGCAGAAGGAACAGCTCGAGCAAAGGCATGAACACGAGAAACGGCACGAGTCCTCTGTGATGCCCCAAGAGTCCAGGCGACCTTCTGGACATTCTGGGGCAGAGGCTGGAGGAGGGAGCAGCCAGGTGGCTGAGCCTCCACCCCGTGCTCTGCTCTAGGAGGCAACAGGAAACCCTTGGGGATTTTTAAGCTGGAAAATGACTCTGTAATTTACACGATTCTAGCTACATTTTTTTTTCAGGGTGTATTTCAGGTTGACAAGTCAAAGTTCCAGGAAGCTCAGTTAGCAAGCCCAGGAGGAGAGAGGATGCAAGACTGAAAAAGAACAGCGAGCAGCAGGTAAAATCCAAAAGGTCCCGAGGAGGCAAAATGTGCAGGGATGTTGGGGGAGGGGAGGCAGGGAGGGAGTAGGGGGGGAGCGGTCAGGGCATCTGGGATGATTCTCAGGATGCTAACTTGAGATTCTGTGCGCCCTGGATATGTGCCGTCAGCTGAGCCCAGCAGTAGAGGAGCTGTGCAGGTATTATTTCCCCAAACTGGTCATTCCTTCACATCCTGGCTGAACAATTGGTTAATCACCCCTTCGCAGTCTCAGCTGAACAAATCCGAGAGACGGCTGCACCTCACCCAGGACCCACACTCTGCACGAAGCCGTCAGGTCAGGACACTTTCAGCAATACCCCCCATGCCTCCAGCGCCAGCCCTCTGCACTAGTACAGGTATGATGATATTCGTCACCAGTTAGTCTGACCTCCCTCTAACAGAAATTTGTATTTCTGGTTTACTGGATCAAGTTCGTAGTTCCTCGCCTCTATAGGACACTCCCCAGAAGACGCCTTCCTTCTCACTGCAAAAGGAGTTGATGCAACATCCTTCCCTTTTTAGACTTAAGATCAAATATTTTGCTTTCAACATTCATGTAGACATATATTTCCCATCTTGTGAAATTATGATAGTCTTGCTTTTCACAGGTACTTAAAGGGACAGATGATTTGATAAGAAATTTCAAACACATACAACACAGATGAGAAAAGGAGGCTTTTAGAAGCTATGAATTCTGGCTGTTAGAATAAATGAGTAGACTTCGCTTTGTTCCGACCAGGTGGGTGATTTTGAGCTGGTTCTGGGTACGGGGGTCCTCCCATCTGATACAGGGAGCATGGTACAAGCAAATGCACAGACTCTGGACCATAAAAAAAGACATGGAGTGGAGTCTTAATTCTGCCTCTTTCTGCCCACGTGGGCATGACCTACATACAGAACCAGAACATCCAAGGAAGGTCCAGCACCATCACTGAGCTCACTCTTCCCAGGGTAATTCAGAGTTTTTAATCACGTGCAGTATATTGAGGGGGGGAAGGGAGAATAAGATAGACATTGATGGGCTGTGTACCAATTAATTATCCTTGCACCATCTCCAAATCCCTTCCAGCGAAGGAACTAAGATTACAAAGCAGCTAACTACCTCTACCACACCTAGCACAGGGTAAGATTCCTGTATTTATTATTTCATACAGCAAAAGCATTGAGAAACCATGTATAAAGGATGATGATGCTGAGTAAATAGCAATGAACAAAACAGATAAGTCCTTCTTAGAGTTTAGGTACAAGCGGGATGTGATGTAAACAGTATTCCAACAAAGCAGGCTGCATGTTGTAATGGAGAAACCCAGGGTACTGTGGGAGCAAACAGAATACCCAATCAATACCCATCTGCTGCATCTATCCTGAGGGCTGCAGAGGGATTTAAACTCTCTGCTAGTTGGGATTCTCCCATCTGAACAATATACTCTTCTGAATACCAACACCTGGGAAAAGCACAGGAGTGAATCATTGCAACTTGACCTTCCCAGTCTCTAAGCAGAATGGACAGCTAATTACTAAAGCAGTTTCTCCGTGGAGCTACTAAAAAGGAATATAGTAGGAAAAGCCCTACAAGAGACACAGCTAGCCCCAAGATGACAGCTGCAAGCAAGGCCCTTGAACTTTTAAGTATCAGGACACGAGAGCAGGAAGTTTGAACCCCCGCAACCACCGGAGGGGACAAAGCTCCTTTCTAGCTGAAAAAGACGAATTGAGAGCCTATAACATAAACAGATTCACAACAGTACGAAGTATGACTTCATTAGATGTCTAAACACGTCCAATAGCGCGCCTATTAAAATTCTCTATGAAACATAAAGTTAACTGGTGAAGGCACCCCCCTTCTATCCAAGTCTTTTGCTGGGAGAATGAGTCACATAAGTGTCTAATTTTACATTTAATTTTTGTTTTTCCATATTCATCCTTTAGTGATGGTATTAATAAATGCTCAGATGGCTACATGGGAGGGAAGAAGAGGGACATCCTGGAATTAATAGAAATATATTACTAATGTCTGTGTATAGGCGATCAGTGCGTAGTGCTGGCAATTATTCACTATTAGGAATTTTACAGGGTAACAAACAAAAATGGATCCTTTCTTCTCTGGAAGCACAAAAAACGTAAAGAACTAATCAAAAGAGAAAGTATAGATCTGATCGGCATGAAAGTATAGATCTGATCGGCATGACAGGTATTGTGTCATGATGGAATTTTTTTGTTTGTTTGTTTGTTTGTTTGTTTGTTTGCAAGCCTGGAGCATAAATCCTCCCCAAGGCTGCTACCTTCCTTCCATGCTTTGCTGGAGTACATGTTGTACTTCTTGCCACACATTAGTTCAGAGAACCAGTTTAGACCACCAGAAAGGATGCATCTAACACCTTTTAAGAGAAGGAGATAATGCAGATTTCCTCAAAGGGATCTTGGGTCCTGCAATGCTTGTCATTCAGGTCACGGGGTGTGGCTGTAGTACCTCATGCTGGAACCCACAACCTTGCCCAGTGGCTGGCTGCTTACATCCGGCTTCAGCCACACCTCTCTTCACCTCCAAGAAGCTGTGTGGGCTGCATAATTATCAGAAAGCAGGGCCTACTCTAGCACCCTCCCCACTTCACCCAGCAATTCTTGAACAGTTTTAAGTGGTGCATTACCTTTTCCCAAATCTTTACTCCTTTGTGGAGAAGAACCAAGTGGGAAAAAAAAAAAAATCCTTCTGTGGGGGACCACGAGGACAGAAATAAACTAGTTTGTGAAGAAGCATTAGCTAAGAAAGATAAAAATTAGGCTATAATGTAATAGCCAAGTATATGTTTTCAAAAGCTAGCAATGTTATCATCTGAGTCAGTCTGAAGATGTGCCCTTAGTTAGTGTTGTTCTGGCACATTTTGTTCTAAATCTGCCACAAAGTAATGAACAGACTCAAAAGAACACAAGAAAAACTAGATATGTGTTTTATTTTACTGTTCTAATGAGGTCAGGAACTTTTTATCCATACTATTCATCTTTTTCATCATGAAGAACAGCAAGCCTCTCAAAGAACAATCTTCATGACTCATGACTGAATCAGCATCTTATGCAGATGTGGGTCATATTAATACTCTTGGGTTAATTGAAAATTATATTGCACAAGTCTGGCCCCTGTATACAAACGCTTTCTTTCCGAAAGTGACTCTCAGATGAAAACTAAAATACATGAGCATGCACGAAGAGAAAAAAATCATTCATCTTCAACTTTCTCAACATTCACAGCCAAATTTTCAGATACATTACAGGTTTCCCACCCCAAACTGAAAAGCTCAGTAATGAACATTCCAGGATGCTAAGGCCGGTTTCACAGCTAGTGTTTCTTCCCCCGGGGCTGGACCTGACTCTATTTAAGGAGGGAGGGCCTGAACTCGCAGCTTCAGAGCTCTGTTATCCCAGGCAGCAAGCTGAACCCCGGGTTCCCAGCCACCCTGCTTTCCTGGATGGCTAACAGCTGCTTTATGTTGCACGATTTTCCGACCCTTTGCCTCACACCTGCGCGCTGTGAACCACCATTTCACAGAACTCCTCCGGCAACGATGCAAAAATCTGTCTTGAAACGTGTCTTTCAGGAGAGGAGACGAAAGTTATCTTGCCCTCTAGCGTAGGCTCCGCCTGCCAGCAATCGCACGGCGACAGCTGGAGAAGTCTGAAGCCCCGGCCTCCTTCGTGCTACCCTAGACTGTGCTACCCATCTCCCCTCCCCCAGCCCTTCCGAAAATAGTCGGTGGTGGAGGAAGGGAGGCTCTTAGAATTTGTTCACCGCCCTACATCTCCCTCCATCTGATAGTAGCAACAGCACCGAGCATCGCAATAAGACGGTGGCTGCCTTTCGCTTCTGCATCACTGGACCCCAAGAGAAGTGCCACAAACGGAAATGACAACTCAGAGGGGGGATATTAATAGGGAGATCTACGTACGAGAAGCAGCAAGGACGCTCCCCACCTCCGTATCTCCTCATCCTTGAGTGTCACACACGTACACACACCACCGCCACCATCACCCCCCTCTCCCTCCCATTAAGCACGCACCACCCAAGCAGGCAAGTACAAACTTGCTTGCAATTTGTTCGGCTGGCACCCATATTCTCTCTCTCCTTCCTCTCTCTCTCTCCCTCTCTCTTTCCTTTTACCTTCTCGTTCTCTCTGTCTCGGGCTCCTTCAGGTTCCAAGCAGCGCTGCGAGCAAACCAGCGGCGGCGGTGCGCGCGCTCCGGGCCGGCCGCGGTCTCGGGAGCCGGGGCGCAGCTGCAGGGCTGCGGGGCGCAGGGCGGCCCCGGTGACAGGGTACAGCACGCCCGGCTGGCTCCCCACCAGCGGCGGATCCGCGGCCGCGCTCCCGGGCCCGCTTGCACACTCACTCACTCCTGCGCCCAGCCGCTCGGTGACTCTGCCCCCCCCGCCCCCCCGCAAGCGGGTCCTCCTTCCGGGTGCACCCTGGGGTTTCAGGCCTCCCGCCTCTCCCCCGCCCCCCGCAATAAGGCTCCTTTCGGGAAGGTGGGCGAGGCGGGCTCAGCCCCCGGGCGGGCTCCGGGCAAGACCCGTGCGCCCCGCCGCCACGCCCCTCCCCGACCCCGCGCCCGCGTCCCACGCCCCGCGCCCGGCGCGGGGATGCGCGGGTCCCTGGCAGAGCCGGGGGCGGGGGGCCTGAGGCTCTCTCGCCGGCTTCCCCTACCTCCTGCAGATGCACGGCCTCCGGCGTCTCTCCGCAGCAGCAAAGCTTTTCCGTGACCCTCCTCCGGGAGCTTTTCCACGGGGTCCACCTCTCGGGGTCGAGGAGGAAAGAAATGGCCAAGACCGCCGGGAAGGAGATTCGCTGCACCGGCTGCTAACTTTTGCCTGGGGTTTCCACTGCCCAGCTGACCTTCCAGAGCAGATCCTATCTTGAAAGGCTGGGGAGGTTCCCTGATGGTCCCAGGAAGGAAGTGATGCGGTTCAACGAGGACATTCCTCTGGCTCCCTTGAAATCAACTTTCCAAAAGATAGGAACAGCTGACCTTTTGGCTGTCAAATCAGCAGCAGATAATTTTAGGGAGACTAGTCAGACTATAGGTTTTTGTTCCTTGGTTTATAAAGCTTAGATTTCCTGAGAAGGCACCTGACATCTCAATCGTATTTATTCTTGGTTATTTGTTAAGATGACGCTGGAGAACTGCCTCCAGGTTCTTCCCTGGAGGCCTCTGCGCACTACGCATTGTGGAGCTGTCCAGTCTTATGTCACAAGACCTTCTCATGGTGTAGAGGCGATCCTGGGGTTGCCTAGTAGCCTTTGGGAGAATTTATTTTGTTGTGGTTTTATGGTTTCCAAGCAGAGTCAAACACAGACTCTCTTCACCAACGACGCAGCCCAAGTCCAACAGGATTATGGCAAGTCTAATAATCGAAACTAGGTTGCAAGACAATAATAATAATAATAATAATAATAATAACTCCCTTGAATTTTCAGTAATAATTCAATAATTTCAGTAGTAATTCCCTTGAATTTTCTCCACATTTGCTGAATGGAAGGACTGGCTTTAAAGTGGATAAAGTTTTTCTCTTCCTCCTGCCTTGCCTTCACTCGCGGCCAACACTCCACTATTTAGCCTTGCATTTTCTTCAAATTCTCTTACTTCTGGATTCCATCAAAATAATAATATTGGAAACGAATCTGGTAAATCAGCCTGATGTGTGATCTTTCCTTGTAGTGTAGACCAAGGAATGAATGTCTAATTGCAGAACAGGTTGCACCAGGCAGGGGGCCTGGAGAGGGCGGAGTTTGGGATCACTTTCTCAAGGCATGCCCTGCCTCTGCCTCAGGGTGACAGGGTGGGTGCCCAGAGCTCCTTGTGGAGATAACCCATCTCTAGCGAGAGCCTAGCCTTTCCAGCCATCACCGTGTACCAGGGTGCGACCAGGCTGAACTCCAGGCCTGCCACTCAGGAGGAAAGGATCTGACTCAGTTTTTCCTCTCAGTCTCTTTTCATCTAACCAGTTCACCCGCCAACTGAAACTCCCTCACTAGACCTAACCATGCTTCTTCCAGGAGCAGAAGGCAGGAGCCCAGAACTGTCTGGTGGGCATTGATCACGTGATAAACTGAGCGTCCACTCTCGGCTCCACTTTATCCTCCACTGAAGAGGTCGAAGCATGTCATTGACTTTCGGAATAGGCTTGTCTTCTTCACAAACCCAGGTAGGTGTGTGGTAGCTTCATTTATTCAACAACAGTGTTTGAGCACCTACCTGATACCAAATGTTGCCCTTACTGTTGGGGCCGCAGTGGTAAGTATGAACTTCCTATATGATCAGGAGGAGAGGCGGTCATCAAACGACCACACAAGTAATTATAAAACTCCAGCCTCCGGGGAGTTCTTGTCGTGGCGCAGTGGTTAACGAATCCGACTAGGAACCATGAGGTCGCGGGTTCGATCCCTGGCCTTGCTCAGTGGGTTAACGATCCGACGTTGCCGTGAGCTGTGGTGTAGGTTGCAGACGCGGCTCGGATCCCGAGTTGCTGTGGCTCTGGCGTAGGCCGGTGGCTACAGCTCCGATTCAACCCCTAGCGTGGGAACCTCCATATGCCGCGGGAGCGGCCCAAGAAATAGCAACAACAACAACAACAACAACAACAACAACAACAACAAAAAACTCCAGCCTCCAAAAGAAAGCAAATATGATGAGGGCTGCCTGTGAAAGAGAGTAACTCAGTGTGGACACCAGAAAGACTTTGCTAAGGAAGTCACCTTTGAACTGCGATCCGCAGGAAGGATGGCATTAATGAGGAGAAAGACAGGGAGGCTGGGGTCTGGATGAGTGTTCCAGACAGAGGGAACAGCATGTGCAAAGGATCAATGGAAGAAGAGCACCTGGTGGACTTGAGGAAGTGACAGAAGAGAAAGTCAGGCAGGGGACAGGAGCTTTGGGCACACTAGGCCCCTTGAGAACCAAAAAAGAGCCAAGGGCAGATCGTGCGGCCTTGAAAACCAGCCTGAAGAGATGGGTCTTTACATGAAGCCATTACCGTGTTCTCAGGAGGTGGTGCAGTAAGATGACCCTTATGTCTTGAAATTTTCCCTTTGGCTGTAATGTGGAAAACAGATTAGAAGTGGGGCCAAAATGGGTAGAGGTGGACCCGTTGGGAAGCTGCTGCAGTAATCCTTTAGAAAGAGCATAGCCTTCTTTATTAGAGTGATGGCCATGGGGAAGGTAGATGGATTTGAGGGACATATTTCTTAAGCTGGCTTTTATGATTTTTTAAAAATTGAAATATAGCCAACTTACAGGGTTATGTCAGTTTCTGGTGTACAGCAACGTGCTTTGTTATACACACATACATCTATATAATACATATATATTCTTTTTTATATTCTTTTCCATTAGAGGTTATTACAGGATACTGAATATCGTTCCCTGTGCTATACAGTAGGACTTTGTTGTCTATCTTTTTATATACAGTATTTCGTACCAGCTAATCCCAAACTCCCAAATGATCGCTCCCTCACCCCCTTTCCCCTCTGGTAACCATAAGCTGGTTTTCTAAGTCTGTGAGTCTGTTTCTGCTTCGTAAATAAGTTCTTTTGTGTCATATGAGGGATATTGACTAGCTAAAGTGTATGGGACAGAGGGCCATGTGTAGCAGAAGGAAGTCAGAATAATACAGTGGTTAAAACCTTGGGTTTTAAAGCAGGAAACTCAAGCCTTGTGTCTCAGCTCCATCATTAAGTACCTGTGTGATTTTCAGCTAGTAATTTAACCTCGCACAAGTTTAGACTTTCCAAACCTGTAATCAGGGTTATAACAGCTTATCTCACTCATAGGGGTTGCGGGGATTAAATAAGCTAATAATAGGAAGTACTTCATACTTCATTGCCTGGCATGTGGTCAGGAAATGCGATATAATTGACACCATTATTTTATAGTTATTATTACTCTTATTCTAGATGTTTCGGAAGTTGGCAAATAAAGGGAACACCATCTCTGCTTTGCTTTGCAACAGGCTGATTGGCCTAAATCACCAGTTTCTGAGAACAGCAAAATATAACCATGGGGCCACCGCAGATTGAGGTGGACAGCAACCCGATTTTCTCCTCCACGGAGCCTGTGGCCTGTCCCCTCACTGGTCTGCTCTTCATCCTGTCTCGGTTTACACAGAATCCTAGGCCTGTACACCACGGCAGCCAGGCCCCCAGTACCTCCTTTCAGCCTTAGTAGGAGGTGGCGAAGAGCAGGCAAATATTGCCCAGTGGTTTCACCTCAGCTTTAAACCAATGCCTGGATGGTCATGTTCCACATATTTGTAGAACAGCTCACAGTGCCCACATGAACTCAGCAAATATGAGTTTATATGTCTATTGTTTCTCTTATGTAACTGTGTTAACATTATGGCAACATTTTATCACAATCAAAATATGGTCCGGTTACCAAAAGTAGCAGCTCAGGGTCTTACCAGAGGTGCATCTTTACAGGGATGAGCACAAGTGCGATTCCACAAAGGGGTCTCTGGAAGTTCCCCTGTGGTGCAGCGGGTTAAAGATCCAGCATTGCCACAGCTGTGCTGCAGGTTGCAACTGCAGTGCAGGTTTGATCACTGACCGGGGAACTTCCACATGCAGAAAAATAAAGGGGGGGTGGTTCTTTTTCTACTTCCTTCCATTAGCCTTAAGTCTCTTCAGAACAAACTTCTACGCACAGTGGGGGGAAACTCGAAACGAAATGACCCTTGCTTTTTGAAGGTGAAGGGGCTTCGCATCCTCAAGGTCTTGATGCCCTCAGTGAGGGCCTGGTCGGGTTAGGCAGCCCCTTACTAGGCAGTTGTCTTCCTAGGTGGTTGTCCTTCCAGTCCACTAATGAGAGAGGAAGGACAGACAGGGAAGGAGGGGCTTCCCTCTCCTGGCAAGGAAGCCTCAGGAGGATTTGGGGTTCAAAGAACGAGGATTCAACCAAATCCTCCCAAATGCCCCTTTTGCAGTTCTCAATAAGGACCCTACCCTTCACATGAGAGGCCTAGCAAGGCTTTGAATTCATCTTAATTATAAATTTACAAGCTGAAGGCTGATGTTTGGCTCTATCAACACTGGAACTGCGAAGGTGAAAGTCCTAGATGAACGCTGGGTCTCTGGCCACGCCTTGATCCAAGACTTGTCACCTGAACCAATGAGCCTATCATTTTCTTGGCTTTATTGTCTTCATTGTCAGAAGTAGCGGACACACCCCATAGTTCTTCTAGTTTTCTTTCCTACCGTAAGATGCCACTTCAATAGCCAAACTGGTGTCTCCAGCAGGCCCTTAATTTCAGGTGTTGATTTCTTGGCCACCACATGCCATGTCTCTTCAGAATTCCATTGTACATTGGAATCGTATCATCACTGTATGTGACCCCGACCAGTTCAACTAACCCAGACGAGATTCTCATCTTTGAAGATCTGGACCCAGTCTTCACACGAGATATTGTGTCAGGATTCACTAAAGAAAATTACAAACAATGTGAGGATTTGAAAGAGGATTTAGGTGTTCATAGTTGTGCTAGATAGGTGACCATTCAGTATGGCTGCCTTCAGCTTTCAGGTAACACCCTTGCAGGTGCAGTTCAGAACTCAGCAACTCGCTGATGCCACCTAGAGGTCAAGACAGTGCACCAAATGGCCGGCCACGTCACAGCCGCCTCGGCTCTGACTCCCTGTGATGCTTAGGACTATGTCATTGCTTCTGGAGGGACAACTTTTCCATGTCCCATTTGCCTTCCAAATATCATCTAAGGAGTTCCCATCGTGGTGCAGCGGAAACGAATCTGACTAGGAACCATGAAGTTGCAGGTTCGGTCCCTGGCCTCACTCAGCAGGTTAAGGATCTGGCGTTGCCATGAGCTGGGGTGCAGGTCGCAGACATGGCTCTGGTCTGGCATTGCTGTGGCTGTGGTGTAGGCCGGTAGCTACAGCTCCGATTAGACCCCTAGCCTGGGAACCTCCATATGTGGCAGGTGAGGCCCTAAAAAAACAAAAGACAAAAACCAAACCAAACCAAAACAAAACAACTATCGTCTAAGAGCATTGGAAGAATGCAAATTTCATCCACCTCCACACCCTAGAAGAGTGAGCCTGAGAAATGTAATCCCCAGACTTCCCTGAGATATAGGAGAGAGCAGAGAACCGACTGTTGGTGAAAATTGTTTGCCAACCCACGATATTCAGTTTAAACACAAACTTGGGGTGAAAAGGATAAGGCAAGCTTATATTTAAGTTAAAACCCATAGAAATTCCAGTTTAAAACACTGAATCTTCTTATTTCTATTTTTATTGTTTTTCTTTTGAGGGTTGCACTTGTGGCATATGGAAGTTCCCAGGCTAGGGGTCAAATCAGAGCTATAGCTGCCGGCCTATGCCACAGTCACAGCAATGTCAGATCCAAGCTGCATCTGCAGCCTGCACCACAGCTCACAGCAATGCCGGATCCCCAACCCACTGAGCAAGGTCAGGGATCGAACCCTCATTTTCATGAATAACAGATTCTTTTCCACTGTGCCACAATGGAAACTCCCATCACTGAGTCTTTTTAATCTATTTTAACTCTCATATTGGTATAATCTTAGATTTTAAAAGTTAGGATTTTAAGACTGTTTTTGTTTGTTTGTTTATTTGTCTTTTGTCCTTTTAGGGCCGCACCCACGGCATGTAGAGGTTCCCAGGCTAGGGGGCTAATCGGAGCTATAGCTGCCGGCCTATACCACAGCCACAGCAATGCCGGATCCTTAACCCACTGAGCGAGGCCTGGGATCGAACCCACAACTTCATGGTTCCTAGTCGGATTCATTTCCGCTGCACCACAACGGGAACTCCAAGACTGTATTTTAAAAGAATACCAAAAAATGGCATTGCTGTTGAATTTTAAGATGACATTATTAACTACCTAGTGTAATCTTGTCACTTTCTTCCCCATAATTCCTTCAGAAGCAGTTCCTGTTCTTCTTAAACCAGTATTATCTTTCCCCTACTTTAGTCGTCTACTTTAGTGGTCTGCTCCCATTATCATGGTCTTGACCTTGTCATTGTAAATGACGGCAATTTATTTGGTAATGATAATCTCAATTGTTAATACTCCACTCTGACTACTTCCCCTTTTTGTTTCAAACCCACTCCTTCTTTTGCTTCAATTCCAATAATCCCTCACCTGAACAGAACCTTATATATATTGATAGGGCCACAGCCAGCTTTTAAGATGCTTCAATTCCTTCTTTTGGATACTCTTATAATAGACCATTTTTGAAGAAGTAAAATGATCATTGTTTGCAGATGATACAATACTATAGATAAATATCCTAAAGACACTACCAAAAAATTACTAGAACCCAGCAGTGAATTCAGTAAAGTTTTAGGACACAAAATTAATGTGCAGAAATCTGTTGTGTGTCTAGGCACCAACAACAAACTATTAGAGAAATTAAGGAAATCATCCCATTTACCACTGCATCAAAAAGAATAAATACCTAGGAATAATTCTAAGCGAGAAGATAAAAGACCTATACTCAGAAAACTATAAGACACTGATAAAAGAAACTGAAGGTGACACCAACAGATAGAAAGATATACTCTGATCATAGATTGGAAGAATTAATATTTTTACAATGACCATACTACCCAAGGCAACCCACAGATTCCATGCAATTCCTATCAAAATGGCAATGGCATTTTTAACAGAACTAGAACAAATATTTCTACAATTTGTATGACAACACAAAAGACCCTGAAGAGCTAAAACAGTCTTGAAGAACAAAACTAGAGCTATCACACTCCTTGATTTCAAAATCTATTACAAAACTACAGTAATCAAAATAATGGTACTGAAACAAAAATAAACACATATGTTAATGAAACAATATAGAGAGCCTAGAAACAAATGCACACTTGTGTGTTCAATTTATCTGTGAGAAAAGAGGCAGCCATAGACAACTGGGAAGAGACAGCCTCTTCAATAAATGGTTTGGGGAAAACTTTTGATGCAAAAGAGTCAAACTGGGCTACTTTCTCTCAGAATGTACAAAAATAAACTCGAAATAGATCAAAGACTTAAATGTAAGACCTGAAACCATAAAACTCGAGGGAAAACATAAGCAGTAAGCTCTTTGACATTGGCCTTAGCAATATTTGGGGGGCGGTGTCTTCTCAGGCAAGAGAAACAGAAGCAAAAATAGGCAAATGGGACTATATCAAACTAAAAGGCTTTCGCACAGAGAAGGAAACGAAATTAAAAGGCTGTCTACTGAATGGGAGAAGATATGTGCTGTATTGTTTACAAAAGATAAGCTATGGAAGCAACTTAGTGCCTGTGGATAGATTAATGGGTAAAAAAGACGTGGTACACACACACGCGCGCGCGCACACACACACACACACACACACTCAATTGGCTGAACCACATACCATGTTAAATTCAACTCTGCCTATTGGTGCCTGTACTCACAGTGCTGAGCTTGGCTGAAGAGAAATCCAATCATGTTCTCTGGGCGTTGCATTCATGATCACTCAATCGAACGCCCCAAATACTCTGTTTCTCTAACCAATACACTCTCCCACTTCCCTGCACAAATTTCATACATTTCTCTTTCCACAAACTTCCAACATTTTCCCCCATACCTACATTTTCAACTGCCAACCTTTCTTCCTATTTCTCTGGAACTTTTTAAGCAATCCAAAGAGAATTTCCATAAGCTTCCACACGCCTCTGTACTTTGTGCATCTGTGCTATATTTAATATTCAAATGTGTCTTCTATTGCTACAAATGAACTCTTCAAGCTCCTCACTAAGGCTAATTCCTCCACTTATGTGCTCAAGCTATCCTTCCTGATGACAGTATTTTTCTCTTTCCAGACTCATTCATTTCTTTTCTTTTTACTAGTTCATTCCCATCAGTATGGAAACATGCTGCTATTGATCTCATATTAAAAAAAAAAAAAAAAAAACCTTCTCTTGATCACCATCCAAACTCCAAATACTGACCATTTCTTTCCTTCTTTTTAAGCAAACTCCTTGAAAGAGTTGGTTGTACTCAGTGTGGACAATTTCTCTCCTACTGGCTTTGACCTCACAGCACCTATCTTATCTAGGTTACCAAGGACCTCTTTGCTAAATTAAATGCTCCTGATCGTGTCCCTATCTTGACTTATTAGAACAACTTGACAATTTTAGGGCCACACCTGTGCCATATGGAAGTTCCTAGGCTAGGGAAGGAATCAGAGCTACAGCTGCTGGCCTACACTGCAGCTACAGCAACTGGGGATCCAAGCCACAGCTGCGACCTACACCATAGGCTAGGTCAATGCCAGATCCTTAACCCATTAAGCAAGGCGAGGGAGCGAACATCATTTTCATGGATACTAGTCGGGTAGCTTACCACTGAGCCACAATGGGAGCTCTCTTAAAGTGCTTTTATGACTTGCTTTCTCAACCCACCACATACTTCCATTGCCTTAGCAGTTCTGGTTTCTCCTTCTTGGTCTTTGCTACTTCCTGCTCACCTCCTCAACTTCTAAACTTTGAAGGACCACAAGCTCCAAACAAGGAGCTTCTTTATTTTCCAGCTGCACTAATTCTTATTAGAATTAGGTAATAGGTAATAGGTAATCGTATTCAGTTTCATACTGTTAAGTATCATGCATATGCTATGAACTCTCAAACTGAAATCTTTAGCTCAGATCTCTCACCTGAACTCCAGATTTTAATATCCAAGAATCTACTCAAGATTTCCACTGGGAAGTTTAAAAGGTATCCCCGAGAAAATGTGTCCAAAACTCAATTTGTGCTCTTTCCTTCCAAACCTGCTCCTCTTTCTGCCTTCCTCACATCAGTGAATAAAAACTCCATCCTTCTCCTGCTAATGCCTTAACATTTCCTTTTCTCATTTCTTGCCTTCTGTGAGAAGTCACAGAGATCCTTTCTGAAAAATAAATAGATGAAAAAAAATTTTTTGGCCGTATGCACAACAGGCAGAAGTTCCAGGGCCAGGGATGGTACTTGTGTCGCAGCAGTGAAAAGCCCAGATCCTTAACCCATTAGGCCACCAGGGAACTCCTAGAATGTTTTTGTTCTTTGGAAATATGCTCTGAAATATTTAAGTAGTAGTAGAGCACAGTATATCCAGTATACTCTCAAATGGCTCAGAACGAAAGAATATGAGGAAAGATGAAGAGTATATATAGAAAGTGAGGCAAGATCTAAATAATCAATGAATCTGGCTAAAAGCTAGATGGAAGTTATGTGCACTATTCTTGAAACTTTTCTCTAGGTTATAAAAACTATACCTGAAACCCATTACTCATCAGCTCCAACAGCTACTAGCTGGACCATCCTCTTTTGTTACAGTTATTCTTACTGTAACAGCCAGATACATCTAATTGCAACATAAATCAAGGGCTTTCACAGCTTTAAGCCAAACCCTCCAATAGCATTCCATCTTACTTAGAGTGAAGACTGAGGTCCCTTTTTGATCTGTAAGGCCCTGTGTGATTGCCCCTATGACCCACTAGCTCTGTGGTCTCAACCTCAGCTCTCTCTTTCACCCCCTGCACAGCAGCTACATGCACTTTCTCCCTGATGTTCCTCTGGGTGACTAGGCAAGTTCCTACCCCAGGGTCCTTTCTGTGGAAAAAAATCAACTCTGAAAATTACTCACAGCGCTTATTCCCTAACTTTTTTCAGGTCTTTTATCAAATATCACCATCTAAGTTTTTTTAGATGCCCTATATAAGACTTTTAAATATCCTCACTCTACCTCAAATTTTCTGTCCTTCTTTCCATGTTATTTTTTCCTCCAGCTCTTGACACCAACGTTGTGTATTTCCTTTCTAATTTCTTTTCTCTCTACCTCTAGAATGTAAGCTTCACAAAGCCAGATGTTTCTGTGTGTTTGTTAACTCTTATATTCCTAGCACTTAAAATAAACGCATGAAAAATATTCAGGGACTAGTTGTTGAATAAATGAATGAATAATGTATCAATCTCATTGTATCTTATGAAATTCTACAAATCAGCAATTACACTGTTAATTTATCATCAAACCCATTGGAAAATGGTTATTCAAGTCTCCAGAATATCTGATGCCTCAGTGGGCCATCAGCACAGAATAATCCCATGTTTCATGACATAAACGGGTAGACAATGACGTTTTGCTTTCTTTTCAACCCTTTATTCTATCTTTTCTTCTTGGCTCACAATTTTGTAACTACGCCAAAGCACTTCTGTCCCTGTACTTTTGGCTCTGTTTGGATATATAGATTTATGCCTGAAATGGCTCCTGGTAAGTAGACATCTTTGAAATCCCTGATAACTTCATTTATATTTTGTACTCTTTTCATATTTCCCTTGGTTTTGTGCCCCATCTAGGCCTACTAGAGATTGTTCTTTGTCTAATATTAATATCATCTATCCTTTCTCTGTCCTTATTTCTCCCTTTTTCAAAAGGTATTAACATTTCCTGCAAACTTGAAAAATTAATTTCATAGGCCACCACCATTGTGCCTCACTTTGGATAATGACTTTCCTAAATACTGTCTTGAACTAAGCTTTTGTTTACAAGATAACCGTGCCAGTAATGACATCAGGCTGTGGATGAGTTTGCAGTGGGAAAAGATCATGTGGATTGAAGAACTTCTTAATTGGGTTCCTACAAAGAGTGTTCCAGAACGGCTAAATGAATTCATTGGAACACACAGTTTCATTGGCCACTTGGAAATACTTCAAAGAGCCTCTGAGGAAAAAAAAAAGAGAGAGAGAGAAATAGTTATTTGTGAATTTCTCCTTCCTAGTTCATTTCACTACCCATACCTAGTTCCAGCTGAAAAATCTGATGATGAGAAATCATCAAAACCAGTTTCTCTGTGAACATGTTTCAGATCAGATGCATTATGATGTAAGCAGAAGAAAAGCCAGCTAAAACTGGCAAAAACCCTAAAGAAGATTTATTAGTTCATGGAAGTCTGAGAAATAGGTTTCAGAATTCACCCAAAGTTTCCATCAAGGGTTTGGTTTCTTCCTTTTCCTCTCTGTTCTGCCACCCACATGTTGGCCTCACTATTAGGCTGATCCCTTGTTGGTTGTAGACTAGATTTAGCAAAAATTAGGCTACATACCTCTTGGTTCACCCACTGGAAAAGAAAGTACTTACATCTAAAATTTCCAGGCAAAGTTTCTAAAACTTACCCCAACTAGACCAGCTTAGGTTATGTATCCAACATCCTCATCCCAACCAATTTCTGTGGCCAAGAAGAATTAAATGTTCTAATTTAGCCAATAGGACCCATCCTGAGTATTAAACATGACCTGATATTTTCCCAAAGCCAATGGTTCAGTGGGTTAAGGATCCAGCATTGTTACTGTAGCAGCTCTGGTTGATGCTGTGGTATGGGTTTGATTCCTGGCTCAGAAAAGGAGATAATAAATGATATACACACAAATATAAACCATACTGGATAATGATAGACACTATGGAGAAAAATATAAAACAAAAGATAAAAGTTGTGTCCAGTAAATGGGTGAAATTTTATTCTGGTCAGGAGAGACAGCACTGAGAATATATAACTTCTGAGAAAATTCCTAAAGGAAGTAAATCAAAAAGTGATAGGATATCTGGGGAAAGCATCTCAGGGAGAGCAGATAGTAAGTGCAAAGGCCCTGAGGTTGAAAACTTGCTGTTCTATTTGAGAAATAAGAAGGAAGCTGGAGCAGCTGGAGTGCAGTGAGCAATGGGAAGAGCCACAGGAGATAAGGTCAGAGGAAAAGTGATCAGTAGCAGAGGGCAGATCCTTTAGTCCTGATTAGTCATCACAGAGACTTTGCTGTTACTCTGGGTGATACTGGAATTCACTGGAGAGTCATGAGGATAAAAATGACTTGTATTTGAGGAAAACTCTGACTGCTATGTTGAGAATAGCCTGAATCATCAAAGGCAAAAGCAGAAAAACCAACTAGGAGGGCATTGCAATAGAACAGGTAAGAGCTGATTGTAGTCTGGATAAAGGTGGTAATAATGCTGGTGATGAAAGGTGATTCAATTTTTAATGTATTTTGAAGTGAGACATTTTAGGAGTTATCGAAAGACTGGATTCAGCACATGAGAGAAAATTCATTAGGACGTCAAGACCAGTGGGGTGTTGCCAGAGGAGTCCGTGAAACCATGTGAGTTCTAACAGGTCTAAAATTGGAAGTGGGCCATTCTCCTGGAGCAATTCACAAGTGAAATTCTGGGCCAAGTGGGATGGGTAGCATAATAGAGTTTCTAAACCCGAGTTGAGATCCTGACTAAATCAAGGGTATTGGGCAGTAACTTGATCATTGTGGAACAAGGAAGCAACTCATTGGTTCCAAAAGAGATCTAGTTATGGAGAATCAACACATCACTAGGACACTCATTCTAGTCAACATCATAACCAATTTGATGCTTAGTTATTGAGCTATTAACCTAATGCTCTTTGTATTGTCTCTGCTAAGCCAGGGCTGATCTGAGAGATGAGAGGCTGGGATAAATCCAAGTGGAGAGTAGAGAAGATTAACATGACTGAAAGCCAAGTAAGTTAAGACTCAGAGGCTTATCTCTCTTAAAGACTCAAGTGCTAACAGGACCTGAAGGTCAATAGTACAGAAGGCATTTTTGTCCTTCTGAGGCTTCCATAGCCTCTACTTCTCCAATGACTTCCTTCTTCTTCTTCTTCTTTTTTTTTTTTTTTCTTTCACTTTTTTTGCTTTTTGGGGCCACATGTGCGGCATATAGAAGTTCCCAGGCTAGAGGTGAAGTTGGAGCTGTAGCTACTGGCCTATGCCAGAGCCACAGCAACCCAGATCCAAGCCATGTCTGCCACCTACATCACAGCTCATGGTAATGCTGGATCCCTAAACCACTGAGTGAGGCCAGGGATAAAACCCTCATCCTCATGAATACTAGTCGGGCTTATTACTGCTGAGCCACAATGAGAACTCCTCCAATGACTTTCTGATGGTGCACGGATTCTGGTCACTATGTTTATTCTGGAAGGGGCTCCCTGGGACTTCTCTGAGTGGGGTTCCTCTGACTCCCATTATTGAGGCTAGAGAAAAGAAATGCATTCTTAGATAGAGAAGCACCAACTGTGAAAGCCATGGACATTAAAAAAATATATATTTGGCATGTGCAAAAAGGTGAGGAGTCATAATTTGTTGAAGCATGGGATGGAGAAAGGTAAATCCAAGAAGAATGCTTTTAAAGACCAGCTGAGAAATCCCTGTGGGGAGTCAATAAGTCTTTCTGAGGAGAGTAACACTACAAGCACTGCAGTTTAAAAGCTTGATCTGCCTTCAGTGTAAAGGTGTGTTTGTTCATCTTCTGAGGCTGCATAACAAATCTGCACAGAACTGCATTTTCTCATAGCTCATGTGGCTGGAAATCCAAGATTAAGGTGCCAGCAGTGCTGGTTCCTACCAAAACCTCTTTCCTTGGTTTGCAGACAGATGTTTTCCTGCTGTGTCCTCACAGGCACATATCCTTAGCATCTATCCTCTTTTTTTCTTTTTTTTTTTGCGATTTCTTGGGCTGCTCTCGCAGCATGTGGGGGTTCCCAGGCTAGGGGTCTAATCAGAGCTGTAGCTACCAGCCTATGCCAGAGCCACAGCAACGCCGGATCTGAGCCAAGTCTGCAACCTACACCACAGCTCATGGCAGTGCCAGATCCTTAACCCACTGAGCAAGGCCAGGGATCGAACCTGCAACCTCATGGTTCCTAGTCGGATTTGTTAACCACTAAGCCCTATCCTCTTTCTAAGGGAACTAATTATTTTGGCTTAGGGACCCACTCTTATGTCCTCGTTTAAACTTTATTACCTCTTTAAAGGTCATTTCTCCAAATGTACTCCTGTTGTTTAGCGCTTCAATGTATGAATTTTGGGGGGACACAATTCAGTCCATAACAGAAGGGTATGAAAACAGGCAAGAATGTCATTGTAAGTTTTTAGGTGGGAGGAAATTGAGATCTGAAACAAGATAACCACAGTGGAAGGGAAAAGAAGATGGATATGAAAGACATTTCAGAGGTAAAAACTGCAATGACTGAGCAGTTGGTTGAATATAGAGGCCAAGAGAGAGGAATCAATGATAAATTATAAGTACTGAGCCTGAGTGACAGGAAGAATCATACTGTCCTTAAACAAAAATAGGGCCTCTTGATATGTTTATTTGCTTCTTTTATTTGGCTTTCATTTTTTTTCTGCAGAAACCACTTTCATTCCATTATCTGTCTTTAATTCCGTCTCCTCCAATTTACTGCAGCCACAGAAATTCTGACATTCTCCACGAGGTTCATCTTCTTTAAGACAACACCAGGGAACAAATCTTTCGTGTCACTTCTTCAGTGCCCTTTTCTGTCCCTCTTCCTACATTTTCAGCCAGTGCAGTTGTGTCTTTTGATTGCTCTGTCTACTAGTTCATCTGGTTTTCTTGGTTAACCTTCTCCCCTCCCATCTCTGCTGTCATTTCTTATTGGGTCCCAGTTAGTGCCCTTAAGAACCATTATGCCCAAGCTATTGCTTCATAGTATACATGTAAAGAGATCATTTTGAGGGAGGAAAACATAATGCAAAGAAAGAATCATTCCTTTACAAACTGCGAAAAGTGATTTTGGAACGAAATTTTCCAGTGATACTCACTCAGCTATGAATATGTGAATATACTCTCAGGACTGAGGGAACCTAGATAGAATATTATAAGAAGGCTTAGGTAAATTTGGGGGCGGTTATTAGAAAATAGATTATAATGAAAATTGTGTTGTTTGAGGGTATATTCCTAAACTTTTTTTTTTTTTTGTCTTTTTAGGGCCATACCGGCAGCATATGGAAGTTCCCAGGCTAGCGGTCGAATCAGAGCTGTAGCTGCCAGCCTACCCCACAGACACAGCAATGCAATGGACCTGAGCCTCCTCTGTGACCTGCACCACAGCTCATGGCAATGGTGGATCTTTAACCCACTAAGCAAGGTCAAGAATGGAACCTGCATCCTCGTGATTACTAGTCAGACTCATTGCCCCTGAACCACAGCGCGAACTCCATATTCCTAAACTTTGAAATTTATGAAATAGCAATGTTTTCCAAATGCTATATCTTAATAATCTAGGAATCTCCCTAAAAATGCATTCTTGGAGACTCCAATCTCCTACATTCTGATTTTCTAGGTCTGAAGTGGAAGTCAGTACTTTAAATCAACTCAAGAAGTTCAGACACCCAGCCAGGTTCAGAACCAGTTTCAGAGAGGACCCCAGTGGTTAACACAACAGCCAAATACTGGCAATGCTGGTTTTGACCTGACAGGGTTGGAAACTACTGTAATTTCTCCTAACAAAAAATGACTGATGATTCCGTTGACTTTGCTCTTTGAAGTTGATAAAATGGAACATTTTTTATGTAACTCCCAGAAAGAAATATCATGCTAATAGAGTAAAAATGAGATCCCTGCCTCCAAACAAAAACAAAACAACAAAAATGAAAAACTATTGCCTTTGGGTAAAAATACCTTCTCACTATATTTAGAAAATTCTGATCATAGTAGACATACAGAAGCATTCACTTGTTTATGTACTGTTTGTCAGGTGCTGAAGATAAAGTAATAAATATGCTTCAACTGCGTTTCTAAGACAATCTAACTTCTACCCCTATTAATTAGAAATTAATACTGGAGCTCCCATTGTGGGTCAGTGGGTTAAGAACCTAACATAATGTTCCATGAGAATGTGGGTTCGATCCCTGGCCTTGCTCAGTGGGTAAAGGACCCAGCATTACCATGAGCTGCAGTGTAGGTCTAAGATGCAGCTTGGATCTGGCATTGCTGTGGCTGTGGTGTAGGCCAGCAGCTGCAGCTCTGATTCGACCCATAGCCTGGGAACTTCCATATGTATGGCTCTAAAAAGACAAAAAAAAAATGAAATTAATAAATCCTACAAATAACTTTAGCTTCTTTATTGCACAAAAATACATGCCCACCTATTAACACTTCAAATTAAAAATTAAGCAGGCAAATGAATATTACTGTGCTTAAAGAAAATTTGCTGTGTCAAACATCTGTAAAGAGCAAGACATACAATTTCTATGAGACTCCACATGATTCAGCCAAGATATTTGACTCCACTGAACGTGTAGATAACCACCCAAATCCCCTTACAATATAAAAATATATTTACCTCCTGCTTAATGTCCACTGTTATTGAAAACAAAACAGAAAGAAAACTCAACGCTCAGAAGTATTGCTTCCTTTTATTTTTCCTTCTCCAGAGCCATCAAGGTGAAACACTTACAGCTATATTTGATTTCTGTTTAACTCCCTATATTTAAATAACATGCTGTATTGCTGATTCTTATTTATTTATTTATTTATTTATTATGGTCCTTTGTCTTTTTGTCATTTTAGGGCCATACCCATGGTATATGGAAGTTCCCAGACTAGGGGTTGAATAGGAGCTATAGCTGCCCGCCTACACCACAGCCATAGCAATGCCAGATCCGAGCCGCGTCTGCGACCTACACCACAGCTCACGGCAACGCTGGATCCTTAACCCACTGAGTGAGGCCAGGGATCGAACCCTAGTCCTCATGGATACTAGTTGGGTTCATTAACCACTGAACCACAATGGGAACTGCTAATTCTTGATTTTGATATTGTAGGCATTATCTGTTGACTTCTCACCATGAAAGACAAGCATTTAAGTCTATTCCAATACTCCTTCCTCCCTCCCCTGCACAACATACACTTTCTGTCCTCCATGTGCCCAACAGATTTTCATCAAAATTCTAGCTTGATAAATATCCTGTATTTACAGTATCACGGCCAGGTGAGGGAAATCCGCACAGCCGAACCAGTTACACTGTGACTGCTCCTCATTCCCTGTACAGTTCCTTGTTTTTCCTGGAGTTAACCATTTCTTTGTTCTTTGTTCATGCATTTTTCATGAAATTTTTACAGTCTCAACACCCAGGTTCCCCTGCCAATAGCCTAAATCCCCTCTCAAAATGGGCAAATGAATCAGGTATCCGATCAGCTCTTGCATCTTTGTGGGGGAAATGACAATTTAGTCATATTCCTCCAAAACCTGAAATGTTAGCCAGGCTGACGGTTTTCATTAAAGGGACTTGGGAATAAAAGTGGGGAAAGAAGCCTTAGGAAACACAGCTGCTACAGCCATCAGCTCTAAGTGGTTTCCCTCTGCTGGCAGCTCAGCTGGAAAGATGATTCCCTGGTGGGGTGATCTCAACCCTCATTCCCGAAAAATCGGAGCTCTCAGTGCTCTTGTCTTTAATGCATTGCTGTAGTGTCCACTTAGCATTACTAGCCAAGGAAACATACAAGACATCCAGGTAAATCCCCTAGGATCCAATCATAATTCTTCATGTCTCATTGAATAGTAGTAACCCAATTGCTCCTGGCACTGGGACAGTCACAATGCTCAGGAGAGAAACCCTCTTTGCTCCTGTTTCCCAAGCACAAGGAGCCATAATGGCCAGTGGACAGTATTAATTTCCAGTTCTTTGGAATCATAACCATGTTTCCTGGTGGACTCATTCTTCTTCTAGGCCATAGGATCTTCAAACCCACAGTCTATATAAGGTTGGGAGGACTTTAAGCAAAAATTCTTCCAATGGTGGAGTTTCTGCTGTGGCTCAGCCAAAACGAATCTGACTAGCATCCATGAGGACACAGGTTTGATCCCTGGCCTCGCTCAGTGATCAAGGATCCGGTGTTGCCGTGAGCTGTGGTGTGGGTTGCACATGTGGCTCGGATCCTACGTTGCTGTGGCTGTGGCATAAGCTGGTGGCTGCAACTCCCACTGGACCCCCAGCCTGGGAACCTCCATATGCCATGTGGGTGTGGCCCTCAAAAGACAAAAAAAAGAAAAAATTCTTCCAGTGGTGACTAGATACATATAACACCTGGGTCAAAGTGCATAACCCAGATTGTGCAGTCACCTGTCGTGTTAGTTTCCTAGAGCTTCAGTAACAAAGGGGGGCTTAAAACAACAGAAATTTATTCTCTCTCAGTCTGGAGGCTAGAAGTTCCAAGTTAAGGTGTTACCAGGGCCATATTCCCCCTGAAAGCTTTAGGGAAGAATCTGTTCCATGCCCTTCTCTTAGCTTCAGGGGTTGCTGACACTCCTTGGCGTTCCTTGGCTATAGACTCATCGCTCCAGTTTCTGCCTCTGTTGTCACATAGTGTTCTCCCAGTGGATCTGTCTTTGTGTCTCTTCTCTTTCACCATGTCCTTATATTAGTTAAGACCCTCATCTTAACTAATTACATGTACTCTGTCCCTATTTCTAAATAAGAGCATATTCTGAGGTTGCCAGGAATTTGGGGAAACACTATTCCACCTTGTACACCTCTGGTTCCATAGTCAGATGTTTAGTTTCTGTTAAGACCAAGAAAACGCTTTTCCAATCAAGAATGGTTGTTAGTAGGAGCTCTCTTGCGGTGCAGTGGGTTAAGGATCCAGCATTGTCACTGCAGCCACTCTAGTTGCTACTGTGGCACAGTTTCAGTCCCTGGCCTGGGAACTTCCGCATGCTACAGCCACACATCTTTCACTCTGGAAGAGATATTCTGATATGCCTCCTATCACTGGATCTCTAGAAACTTAACCAGTGAGGCAGGTTCTGGAACATCTGGAAAGTTTGTCTGCCATGAATAATATTACTAGGGAATTTAAGGCGCTCCCTACTTCCTGTTCACTAAGTCCAATTAGAATAATGTCAATAATGGAGTTCCTGTCGTGGCACAGTGGTTAACGAATCTGACTACGAACCATGAGGTTGCGGGTTCGGTCCTTGGCCTTGCTCAGTGGGTTAAGGATCTGGCGTTGCCGTGAGCTGTGGTGTAGGTTGCAGATGCAGCTCGGATCTCACGTTGCTGTGGCTATGGCATAAGCTGGTGGCTGCAACTCTCACTGGACCCCTAGCCTGAGAACCTCCATATGCCGCGGGAGCGGTCCTAGAAAAGGCAAAAAAGACAAAAAAAAAAGGAAGAATAATGTCAATAATGTAATTGATCGGTGTAGAGTTTTGTGGACTCTTGGTTGGAATGATTGCTGCTCCCCTGGACTATATTATGAAAGTGGGAGAATAGATACAATCCTTTAAAAGGATACTCTGGCCTCTGGCATATAAATGCAAATTTCTTCTAATTTTCCTTGAAAATAGGAGCAACCACCAGGCCAGTAACTTCATACTAAGTACCAAGGGCTGTTTTTATTTGCTCCAGGAGAGACAGCGCATCTGGAACTGCGTCTGTCATTGGTTTCACTACTTGAATAAAGTCACTATAATCTACTATTCTTCTCTCTAACCCATCTGGCTTTTGCTCAGCTAAAACATTTCAACGCTAAATGAGGCCGTGGTAAGAGTCACCAGCCTTGCCCCCTCACATCTCCGATGCCACCATCTTGACAATCTCCAGGTATGCGGTGTTGCATATTAGTTACTGTCTTGGTGAAGGGGGAGTAATTTAATTCCAGGGGCTTCCAGTCTGCCTTTTCCTCCAGAATGGACTTAAGTCCATATATCAAGGAACCAATTTAGAGATCAATCAGGTACTAATTATAATCTATTTCCCCTGGACATTTTGGAACTAGGAAAATAACTACAGGATAATATTGGGGTTTAAATATGTTCTTAGGAAAGGTCTTAAAACTATACAGAAGGGAGAGAACTATATTCATAATTATAGTATATTCATTCTGTCCTGGATGACAGATTTGGACAAAACTGTCACAGACTCTACAAACCCCTGCTCTGATAGTGGACCAGGTATTTTGTGGTTTCCCCAAATCAGGACAGAATCCTATCACTTCTGGAAGAACTGGCTATTTCCTTTTTTCCAGTATTCCTGTAAAATAGCTTCAGTCTCTGACGAAGCCTCTGGGGAAGGTTCAGAGTTTTTACCGATGGCCACTTACAAGGCCCTTTCTTCAAGAAGTCCATCTACCCCCTCAGACTAAAGACCCAGAGTTTGCAAAGTCATTTGGGTATAAAATTTAAGTAAGAGGCCGTGAATCACCATGTTGGCCATTTGAATTCTGTTTCCACCAAATGCACCTAAAATTTTTCTCCTACCGAAAAGTGTTCTTCCTGTTTGTGTTGTCCTTAAGAATTTTGAAATTGATGGTCTTCCAGATTTGGGTGTCATGAAAGAGAAATCTGATGAAATTTTAGTCTTAGTTTGTGTTTCCTTTCTTTCTAGGTGTCATTTTCTCTTTCAAATAGCATTTGAAACCATTTATTTTTCCTTAATATTCTGAAATTTCAGTAGGATGAATGTGTCTAGTTGTGGCAAGATTTTTTTTTTTTTTTTTTTTTTTTGTCTTTTTGCCTTTTCTAGGGCCGCTCCCACAGCATGTGGAGGTTCCCAGGCTAGGGGTCTAATCGGAGCTGTAGCTGCCGGCCTACGCCAGAGCCAGAGCAACTCGGGATCCGAGCCGCGTTTGCGACCCACACCACAGCTCACAGCAATGCCAGATCCTTAACCCACTGAGCAAGGCCAGGGATCAAACCCGCAACCTCATGGTTCCTAGTCAGATTCGTTAACCACTGAGCCACAATGGGAACTCTGATTTTTTTTTTAACTAATTGTGTTTTTCTTATGGTGGAGACATTCTCTTCTTTTTATTTAAAATGTTCATGTCTGCCTTAGTTTTGTGTTGTTTCCTGTCCCCCCCCCACGGGGGGGGGAATATTTATTGAATATTGGACCTTCTAAATGGCCTTCACATCTCTTATCTCTGCTCTCGTTTTTTTATATCTCTTTTTATTATACATTCTGGAAGATTATATATATGACATGTTTGGGTCTTATTTTTATTTCAGCAATCCTAATTTTAATCTTTAAGTATTTCTTTCATAAGAAAGAATGAACTGCATACAAATGATACTTTTTATAGCATTCTGTTTTTATTTATGGATGGATCATTTCTTAAATCTCTCTCAGAATATTAATCTGGCTTCCCAAAGTATCTGTCTCCTCTGAGCACAGTTTTTGCTTGTTTACTTATGTTCATTGTTTTTTATACCGACAGTTCTTCTCACAGAGCTGGCAATCCTTGGGTATCGGCTTGTATTTGAGAAAGAGGACGGGAGAGCTGGTGTGTTTTCTTTCTGTGGTCTATAAATGTCCTTGATTCTTGCTACCATTTTTCCTGATTCATAATTCTGACCGGGAGTTCCGTGTGGGAAGGATGGCTGCGTGTTACCTAAGAGGCATCGCTCTTGCTGAGGGATTTTCCACTTGCAAATAGCTCAATTACCAGATTGGGGAGAATTTTGCCCTCTGGCAGGGTCATTGACCCTGGAAGCCTTTAGTGTTTTTCATAAAGCTCATTAAATTCTTCAGGGAGGAGTTCCCACCGTGGCCCAGCGGTTACTACTAGTACCCATGAGAAAGTGGGTTTGATCCCTGGCCTTGCTCAGTGGGTTAAGTCTCCAGCCTTGCCGTGAGCTGTGGTGTAGGTCACAGACACTGCGCGGACCCCGTGTTGCTGTGGCTGTGGTGTAGGCTGGCAGGTGCAGCTCCAGTTTGACCCCTAGCCTGGGAACCTCCATACACCACAGGTGCACTCCTAAAAAGAAAAAAAAAAAAAAATTTAGGACGAGTCATAAATTTTGCTTCTCCTTTCTTCTTCCCATGCCTCCCCCTCCCCGCCCCCAGGTTAGTGCCGGGCAAACTGGGACAGTCACCCTAGTTAGGCTCCCTGTGTTGGCACACAAGGTGGAGAAGCGGTCTAGGAGTGCCTCCTAGTATCTTTGTTCTACATACAGATCTGTAACGAACCCTCCCCTTTCCTTTCTTTCTTCCCTTCTTCCTTTCCTTTCCTTCCTTCCTTCCTTCCTTCCTTCCTTCCTTCCTTCCTTCCTTCCTTCCTTCCTTCCTTCCTTCTTTCTTTCTTTCTTTCTTTCTTTCTTTCTTTCTTTCTTTCTTTCTTTCTTTCTTTTCTCTCTCTCTCTCCTTCCTTCCTTCCTTCCTTCCTTCTTCCTTCCTTCCTTCCTTCCTTCTTTCTTTCTTTCTTTCTTTTCTCTCTCTCTCTCCTTCCTTCCTTCCTTCCTTCCTTCTTTCTTTCTTTCTTTCTTTCTTTCTTTCTTTCTTTCTTTTCTCTCTCTCTCTCCTTCCTTCCTTCCTTCCTTCCTTCTTTCTTTCTTTCTTTCTTTCTTTCTTTCTTTCTTTCTTTCTTTCTTTCTTTCTTTCTTTTCTCTCTCTCTCTCCTTCCTTCCTTCCTTCTTCCTTCCTTCCTTCCTTCCTTCCTTCTTTCTTTCTTTCTTTCTTTCTTTCTTTCTTTCTTTCTTTCTTTTCTCTCTCTCTCTCTCCTTCCTTCCTTCTTTCTTTCTTTCTTTTGTTTTTTGTTGTTGTTTTTTAGGGCCACACCCAAGGCATATAGAGGTTCCCAGGCTTGGGGTCAAATCAGAGCTATAGAGGTCCCATCGTGGCACAGTGGAAACCAATCCGACTAGGAACCACGAGGTTTCGGGTTCGATTCCTGGCCTTGCTCAGTGGGTTAAGGATCCGGCCGTTGCCATGAGCTGTGGTGTAGGTCACAGACGCGGCTCAGATCTGGTGTTGCTGTGGCTGTGGTGTAGGCCAGTGGCTATAGCTCCCATTAGACCCCTAGCGTGGGACCCTCCATGTGCCAGGGGTGTGGCCCTAAAAAGACAAAAACACCAAAAAAAAAAAAAAAAAAAAAAGAAAAGAAAAAAGTCAGAGCTATAGCTGCCTGTCTTCACCACAACCACAGCTACGCAGGATCCGAGCCTCGTCTGCGACCTGCCCCACAGCTCTTAGCAACACCGGATCCACTGAGCAAGGCCCGGGATCGAACCTGCTGTCCTCATGGATGCTAGTCAGCTTCGTTTCCGTGAACTTCCCCTTTTCTGCACTACTTCCCATTCCTACTCTGCTGACTTTTCTGACTTTGAGGCAGGAATCCCTCTTGGGTACCTCCTTCAGAGAAATGATTCACGTGAGGTCTTCTGGGTCGTGACCTTCTTTGCTGACGTCATCCGTCAACAGTCGCCCTTCCATCCTCCAGAAATGTGCTAGAGTCCTTATTCGAAGGCTACTCTCTCTCATTATCTGTCTCATTTGGTCGTTATGCCTTTTTCCTGCTTCCATTTTTTTTTTTTTAATTTCATGGGCGTGTCAGATGGATGAGAGGCAAATGAGTGTGTTTGCTGTCTTGAACCAGATGCTTCTTTTCTTGTTATACTAACAAGCCATTATGTGTGGCTTTATATAGTTTGTCTTGAAAAATTGTAAATCAAGAAAGAAGTAGAGAGAATGCCCGTATACCCATCACTTCATTTTAATAAGCTTCAAGGGGTTCTCCTGCGGTGCATTGGGTTAAGGATCTGGTGTTGTCACTGATGTGGCTCCGGTCACTGCTGTGATACATGTCTAATCCCTGGCCCAGGAACTTCCACATGCCAAGGGTGCAACAAAAAAAAAAGAAAGAGAGATTTTATTTAATCCAAGCTTTTAAATATGTTTTCCTTTGATGAAGTATTTTAAGGCGAATCTTAGGTATCAAATTATTTCATCCTTATATACTTCAGTATGCATCTCTTAAAAATGGTTTTTTTTTTTTTTCATCTTTTTGGCATTTTTTGGGCCGCTCCCATGGCATATGGAGGTTCCTAGGCTAGGGGTTGAATCGGAGCTTCAGCCACCAGCCTATGCCAGAGCCACAGCAACGCAGGATCCGAGCCGCGTCTGCAACCTACACCACAGCTCAGGGCAACGCCAGATCGTTAACCCACTGAGCAAGGGCAGGGATCGAACCCGAAACCTCATGGTTCCAGGTTGGATTCATTAACCACTGCTAACCACTGCGCCACGACAGGAACTCCTAAAAATGGTATTTTTTCACATGACTGTAGTATTGTTTTCGGTGACAAAATGAACAATTCTTTGATGCATATAATTTTCAATCTATAATTAAGTGTTCATAATTCATCATGAAATCTTTTTTACAGTAATTTTCTTTTCTTTTTCTTTTTTTTAACTCAGGATTCAAATATGGTCCACACGATGCATTTAATTGTTGAATCGCTTGAGTGTATTTATATCTGGAGAAATTGCCCTGCTTCCTACCTCTTTATTTCTCCTGCCATTGTTTTCTTACTGAAACTGGGTCAGTTGTCTTGCATAATGCCTGACATTCTGGATTTAAATCTTTTGCTTCTTCATAAGTATCATAGTTCATGAAAATGGAAGTTAGGGCCAAAATTTTGATTACATTCTGGCATACTTTCATGTTAAGAATTTTTCTTCATGGAGTTCCCATTGTGGCTCAATGGTAGTGAGCCCAAGCCCAGCTAGTATCCATTCGTGAGGACATGGGTTCAATCCCTGGCCTCACTCAGTGGGTTAAGGATCCGGTGTTGCCATGAGCTGCAGTGTCATCACAGACGTGGCTCGGATCTGGTATTGCTGTGGCTGTGGTGTGGGCTGGTGGCTACAGCTCCAACTCAGCCCCTAACCTGGGAACTTCCACATACCACAGGTTCGGCCCTAAAAAAGAAAGAAAAAAAAAAAAGAAAGAGAGAGAGAAATTTTCATCTGTGCTGTTGAGGGCTTGACTTTACCTCATAGAAGGAAATGAATAATGTCTGGCTGTTCTTTTTGTGAAATTAAAATTGATTTGGTGGGCTCAGGTGACAAAAAACCTCATATGTATATGGTAATGTTCCCTTTTATTTCTTTTTTAAAAATTTTATTGGGATATAGTTGCTTTACAAAGTTATGTTAGTTTCAGGTGTAGAGCAAAGTAAATCAGTTATATAAATATATCTGTTCCTTTTCAGATTCTTTTGCCATATAGGCTATTACACAGTATCAAGTATTTTTGAGTCAAGTTCCCTGTGCTATACAGTAGGTCCTTGTTACTCGTCTATTTTATATATAGACGTGTGTATAGATCAACCCTAACTTCCTAAGTTGTCCCTCCCATCTTCACATGTTTCCCCTTTGGTAAACATAAGTTTGGTTTTGAAATCTTTGAGTCCATTTTTGTTTTGTAAATCCTATTATATCATTTTTTTTAGATTCCACATAGCAGTGGTTTTGTATGACATTTGTCTCTCTCTGTCTGTAATGTTTTGTTTTAACCTATCTTTTGACAGGTGTACTGAACAGTGACCTTCACGTTATTATATCATTAAACATTGCAAAGCTGGGATTAAAAAAAAAGAAAAAAAAAACTTGACTGTTTCTTCTACATTTAGTAACTGGAGGTCTGGAAGAAAGCCTTTGCTTCCAAAGTTAGATTTACTCAGACGCACAGTTTATTCAGGAAAGACAGAACAAATATTTAATTCTTTTCTCTCAGTTTCCAATTTTCAGAATAAGAACTTTTTGTGTTTTAAGGTCCAGTGGTACTTATTGTTTCTGTAAAAACCATTGTTCTCTTGATTTCTGCAACTATCATGTAGATTTTTTCCTCTGGCAGAATCATTATTTAAGAGAGTATTAAAATTGTCACATGGTATGGTACGTTGATTTCTCACATGCTGTTTATTCTAGTTTTATTACTTATTCATTAAGTTTTTAAAAACCTGGTTGGAATAAGATAAACATCACATATTTAAAGTGTTCATTTTGATCAAGTTTAACATAAATCTATGTAACGATTTCTTTACAATCAAGGTAAAAAAATATTTCCACTACCTTCCCCAAATTCCTTGTGCCCCTTTATAATCCATCCTCCTCCCCCTAGGCAACCACTGTTCTCCTCTTAGTCATTATGAATTTAGTTTGCATTTTCTAGAATTTATAGAAATAGAATTCTATTCATATGGCATGTATCCTTTAATTGCCTGGCTTTTTTTTTTTTTTACAAAGCACTGTGGTTTTGATTCATATTGTTGCTTGTATCAGTCATTTATTCCTTTTTACTGTTGAGCATCATGCTATTACATGCACATGTCACAATTTGTTTATCCATTCATCCACTAATAGACATCTGGGTTGTTTCCACTTTGAGCATTTGAGCAATTACAAATAAAGCTGCTGTGAATATTCTTGTGTAAGTCTTTGGGTGAATGTATATTTCCTATACTCTTGGGTAATAGGAATAGGTTTTTTTTTTTTTTGGTCATTTTGTAGGTATATGTTTAACTTTTTAAGGAAACTGTCAGTCAGTAAAATCTAGCTTTTTTACCCAATCAGTGGATCTCAGCCTTTTAATTGGCATGTTTAGAGCTTTGCTGTCTAATACAGTAGCTCCTAGCTACATGTTGCTTAAAGCATTTGAAATGTGCCTAATCTGAATTGCTGTGTGCTTTAAGTGTAAAATACATACTTATTTCAAAGGTAGTCCAAAAAATATAATTTTTTTTTCTTTTTACAGCCACACCTGCAGTATTAAAGTTCCCAGGCTAGGGGTCTAATTGGATCTACAGCTGAGGCCTACACCACATTGCTTGCAGCAATGCCAGATCCTTAACCCACTGGGTAAGGCCAGGAATCAAACTCACATCCCCATACAGGCAATGTTGGGTCCTTAACCTGCTGAGCCACAACGGGAACTCCCTATAATATATTTAATTAATATTTTTATATTGATTTCATGTTGAAATGATAATATTTGGGGTAATTTGTGGGTTTCTTTTCATTTGTTTAATGCAGCTGCTAAATTTTCTTTAATGGCCAGAGTGGCTTACAGTCCGTTTTTACTGGTAATATTAAATTAGAGCATTAACATTTTGAAAAGTATTTTTAAAGAATATATTTTAGTAGATGGTACATATATAATTATTAACAAACTGAGAGCCATTCTAAATGTTTCCATGGCAAGTCAGGGTAGAAATGAACAAGTTACAGTAAATATAGAGTGAACTAACTGAAACATTCAACATTAATAGCATAGGAAAATAATTATGGACATACAGAAGCGTTCTGTTTATAGGGCAAGAATGCATATGTCCAGGCCTCACTCTTCAGAAGAAACCTAAGATTGTGTATTTCCATCCAGCTAACCAAAAGCTTTATAAACCAGAACATGCTGATGATTTGTAGGTGTTTCCAGAGCGTGAATGCATAGTCAACCCCATAGAACTACATTTCATGCTAAAATAAACCGTGTCTACCATAAATTGCTCTTACAAGAAGATTTCATCATGGCTGCACTTCATAAATAAAAACGGACTCTTCCTTAATTACGATCTGTCTTCACTTAATCTCTGTCTGCAGAGCCCTGGACACCCCACCTAGTCAACATGGTGACACCTGCTTGGCTGGAAATTTCTGCACTTGTCCTTATGGCTTTGTAGGACCAAGGTGTGAAACCAGTAAGCAAAGCTCTCTTGCAGTGTATTATAATAAAATTGCTCCTTTGAGTGGCTGGTTTAGAGCAGGAACCATGGAATGCAATTATTTATATAGTTGGGATTTAAGTCTGCCATTTTATTATTTATTTTCTATTTGTCCCCTCTGTTTCTTATTTCTCTGGTTAGTGTTTGCCATAGTCCTCCAGTGATTTCTTTAGAGGGGGTATTTTCCAGAATTTTATGTTGTAATTAGCAGAAGAGATCGGCTGTAGTGAGCTTACATTTTCATAACAGAACTGAAATTTTATGATTACATTTAAAAAGAGAAATTGCCAATTTTATTTATATTTATTTTAATTATGGCATTACTTACCCTACCTAATACAACACTCTATCTTCATGTAGTGGTTGAATGGGGGACCCCCCCCAAAAAAAAAAAAAAAAAAACAGCCCGCAAAATATGTTACCTGGGTCTTCTGAAGGTGACCTTATTTGGAAAAAAGGCTTTTTACAAATGTAAAAGTTTAGGACCTGGGAGTTCCCTTGTGGCTCAGTGGGTTAAAGACCCAGGGTTGTATCTGCTAAGACTCAGGTTCATTCCCTGGCCTGGGAACTTCTGTGTGCTAAAGGCATGGACAATTTTTTAAAACAAAGAAAAGGTTAAAAAAAAAAAAAAAAAAAAAAGAGAGAAGGATTCCCAGCAATGTTTCTGGGGATGGAACTCTTCAAAGAGTCATGGATTTTTACTGGTTAGAGGTATTGTTTGATGACCTTCAAGATATGCAATACTACTCTAAATGAGCCTATAATATACACAGCATTAATAAAAGTAAAGGTAGCTGGATCACAAATTGTAAAAATACACAATTTTGATCTACCTAGTTGTGTTTTTTTTTTCCAACCTGTAAAATTTTCTTCTTCTTCCTCCCATTATTAATGCCTGGCTGGTTTTCTGGACTCTCCACAAAAGGAGAGCTTCTCTTAGAGACTGGAAAATAAATTTATATCTAGTACAATAGAACAAAGCTTAGTCAGTGATTTCCCTTTTTATCCAGTTCCTTCACTTTATAGTTTGCAAAATTCCTCTTAGATTTTGGAAGTTGCTTGAGTCTCAGTCCCACAATTTTGGCTTTTTTTTTTTTTTTAGTCTTCTTATATATTTTAATATGTTTAGAAAGAATTTTGGTCTTTGGACTATTTGGTCCTTTTCTAGTTCCTGAGCCTGAATATTAGTGCATTTATTTTCAATAAACAGCATGTTTGTCCTATTACCACTGGGAGCTATAATGTATTTCTCATTTCCATGAAGAGCAAATTTTTCATTTTTATTATGTCTTCTTCTTTATCAGAGGTTGAGCTAAAAGCAACCACAGCATCAACTGGAATTAAATCTTTATATTTCAACCACTTATAGTAGACTTCCATGGTGGTAAGAATTATTTATTCTGCTTAATAGATGGCAAATGTCTCGCATTTTTATGAATGTGTCAGACCCAGGCATAATTTTAAATGATTAGTGATATATCCACATTAAGTATAACCTAATTCGCTTAAAAACAAGCACTTGAATGTCTAAAAAATAGAGCAAATAACTTTGAAATATTTTTATACAGAAGTTCAACTTGAGAAGACAATCTACTTTTCATAGCTAAGGAAGCTAAAAACTTGAATTTCCTTTCAGGAAAAAGAAAACATACTTGAAAAAATTTTAAATACATAAATAGGAGTTCCCACTGTGGCTCAGGGGAAGCGAACCTGACTAATATCCATGAGGACGCCGGTCCTGTCCGATCCCTGGCCTCACTCGGTGGGTTACGGATCCAGCACTGCTGCGAGCTGTGGTATAGGTCACAGACACGGCTGGGACCCTGCTTTGCTGTGGTGTAAGCCAGCAGCTGTAGCTCCGATTTGACCCTCAGTCCAGGACCTTCCATATGTTGCACCTGCAGCCCTAAGAAACAAAACAAACGAAAATTCATAAATCCATTTTAAGGCTAAAATTTCAAATGTAAACTACAACTAATTTGGATATGACTATTCTCGTTCATGTTCATAAATCTTGCTGTATATATTGCTTAAAATAGGAAGAGGATACGGAGGACCAGGGCATGAAACTGATGTCTTCATATGGGCCTCCAGATCTGAGATTTTTATAGCCCTGGAGCACTGGGCTTTTTAGCTATCTGGTCATCAATAAAACCTATGAATCTGACAATGCCTATACTGCCTAGTGATCAGATTCATAGCAAAAAAATAAAAAATAAATAAAAATTTTAATAAAAAAAAAAAAGATTCTGGAGTTCCTAACAAATCCAACTAGGAACCATGAGGTTGCAGGTTCGATCCCTGGCCTTGCTCAGTGGGCTAAGGATCCAGCGTTGCCATGAGCTGTGGTATAGTTCGCAGACGCGGCTCATATCCCGCATTGCTGTGGCTGTGGCGCAGGCCGGTGGCTACAGCTCCGATTAGACGCCTAGCCTGGGAACCTCCATATGCCGTGGGAAGCAGCCCTGGAAAAGGCAAAAAAACAAAACAAAACAAAACAAAGAGATTCGTAGCATGCCTAATGCAATGACTAACACAATAAAGGATTTTATGCCATGGAGCTATTGTAGGCTGAACACAAGCCGTCTCTAGTCTTTCAGCTCCAGCAAATTTAAGGGCAGAGAGATGCGGTTCTGTATTGCCATCTTCTGGTGAGTTTCATCTACTCCTGGCAGTACCTAAGATTAGATGGTGGATAAGGTTTCACAGTGGACCCTTGAACTGGCTGACTTTCCTAAACGAATGTCCTTACCAATGTGTAAGTATTTATTACATTAATAATGTAAATTGTGCCTGAAATAGAATTTCCTGGTTTTAGACATAGACTGTTTTTAAGTTTCGAAAAGCTGGGATTATGATTGTCTTGTTCATCATTGCATCCCTGGCACCTAACACGACTTATGGTACAATATGGGTATTCAGCATAGGTATATGTGTTGAATAATAGTAACAATAGGTTTTGGTATTGTCTTTAGATAGTCTTGAATTTACTTTTCAGAATCAAATGGGAATTGATTCCTTTGTCTGAGGCCTTAGGGCTCTCTCAAACTTTTCTAAGCTCTTCCCTCTTTTTTTTTTTTTTTTTTTTTTTTTTTGTTTCTTTGATCCAGTATTGTTCTGTTACTTCTAGGTGTCACAAAGCCCGTCTTCCACCAAAGAAGGGATTTGTTTCCTCTCCCAAACATCCTATCCCCTCCAACGTGCTGGTTCACTTCAAGCATTTGATATTTTCCCTGTGGAATATGTGGGCAAAGCCTGAGATCCCTGCCTGGTTCGGAAATTTTATCTTGTTGACGCCTTTATTCTCTCCTATGGCAGGTGTGTCTGTAGTGACAACCTGTGGCAGTTCTGTTCCCCACGACCAGGTTATCCTTCGCGTAGGCGCCTCTGGCGGTTGGACCGCGTGTCTTTTCTGGGAAGCCTCTTGATGATGCACAATTGCAGAGAAGGCACGTTTCTTGTCAGAGCCAGCCTTCTCACTCTGCATACTCTATACCAAATCTGGAAGGGTTACGTATCAACAGCCCACCCAATCAGTGCCTTTGTGTGGCACAAAAGGGTGGCTCATTGGTTTAGCAGTGACTTGTTTGAGGTTGTGAAACACACCAGGAACCGATGTTCTTCAGTAGTTTTGCCTTTTTTCCCCCCCAAACCTTTTATATATATATTTGCCTCCCTAACACAAGAAAAATGGTTTTATAGGAAAGCTGTTTCCTCACAGTCTTATAGGAAGAAATGATTTTTTCCTTCCTTATTCGATTATGCCATTAGGCTTCCCACTCTTTTTTGCTACATTTCCAGGAGGAACTTCCTCTGAAATTAGTTTTTTTCTTCTACCCTGTATATCTGTACCCTTCTTCTTCTTCTATCATCTCTCCCTTTTCCCCCTCATACCAGTTCATTTTCCCATTATCCTCTTCCTGACTCACTGATTCCTTGGTGCTGATGTATTTTCCTGTTCTGCGTTGGTCATTTCCTCCCTGTCCTGTGAGTACTACCGTGGTTGCATTTTTGGTGTGGAGTTTCTGAAATGAACTGAGGTGCTTATAAGACACTTTTTCTAGTGGAGAAAACCTCACACTTTATTCAAAAGTATGATTTTTGTGTATAATAATTAGCATCTTTATTCTCCTCCATTTGTTAATTGACAAAAATGATAACTACCATAATTGATAGCTGAATACCTACTATCTGCCAGACCCTGTAGGAATCACTTTCTTCGGATTATTTCTAACATTTATAAACTTCTTGTGAGATAAGTGTTATGTTACACAAATAAAGGTACAAAGGCTCAGAAACTAAAATTAATATGTCCAAGGGCACTTAGCGGAGGTAGGATTAAAACCCAGAATTATCTGAGACCAAATTTTATGTTCTGCTCATGAAGTTATAGAACCTTTTAAAACCAAGTTTAGGAGTTCCCATGTGGCTCAGTGGATTAAGAAGCCAACTAGGCTCCATGAGGATGTGGGTTCAATCCCTGGTCTCACTCAGTAGGTTAAGGATCCAGCACTGCTGCAAGCTGTGGTATAGGTTGCAGATGTGGCTCAGATCCATTGCCGCCATGGCTGTGGGGTAGGCCGGCAGCTGCAGCTCTGATTCAACCCCTGGCCTGGGACCATCTATATGACATGGGTGTGGCCATAAAAATCAAAACAACAGCAATAACAGCCAAACTAGGTTTAGCAGAAACCTAGATAGTAGAAGCATATTTTTACTCTCTCATCACTACTTTATAAAACTTGAATAACCACAAAGACATTTAAAAATAATCCAAATTTCATGGAATCCTTTTCCGAATCTGGTCATTATACAACAGCACATTCGTTAAAGCTCTCTGCGATGATGGAAATCCATGCTCCCACTTATGGCAGCCACTAGCCACATATGTTTGATTAGTGTAACTGATAAGCTGACTTTCTATTTTAATTTAGTCTTAATTAACTTTATTTTTATTTATTTTTAATTTTTTTTATTTTTTGTTTTTTTCTGGGGCCACTCCCTAGGCATATGAGGGTTCCCAGGCCAGGGGTCTAATCAGAGCTGTAGCCACCAGCGTACACCACAGCTCACGGCAACGCTGGATCCTTAACCCACTGAGCGAGGCCAGGGATCAAACCCGAAACCTCATGGTTCCTAGTTGGATTCGTTAACCACTGCGCCACGATGGGAACTCCAACTATAGTTTTAAATAGTCAAGTGTGGCTACCACGTTATACAGGGTGACTGGAGAAGGTAACAGGTGTTCCTTCGATAGCTTCCTATTGTACTGGTTTTCCAGCATCGCTTACCACTTTCTGGTCTTTCTGTTCCATTTGGTCACTTTGAAACAGCTGTGAGATCATAAAATAAATTATTTGAGTCTTGATTATGATCATGGTAAAGAACGTTAGTGGAAATTATTTTTAAATGTTAATTTCTTAGAGCAATATTATGGCATCAGGATACATCTCTGTGCTCACTTAGCTTCTTTTTGATGAATGTTAAAAACATAACACTTTGGCCTTTAATTGGGACTTAATTAGCTTCAATGTGTAATGTAAACACTTTCTTTTAACACCACTAATTCACAGCCTGGGCTTTTGTGGGGTTTTTTTTCTTCACACCATAGCATCTTTTCTTGCTCTCTGTATGCTTTGTACTCATGCATTTTGTATTTAAGACGCAGAGGGTGGGAGTTCACGTCGTGGCTCAGTGGTTAATGAACCTGATTAGGAACCATAAGGTTGGATCCCTGGCCTTGCTCAGTGGGTCAAGGATCTGGCGTTGCCATGAGTTGTGGTCGCAGACACGGCTCGGATCATGAGTTACTCTGGCGTAGGCCACAGCTATAACTCCGATTAGACCCCTGGCCTGGGAACCTCCATATGCCACAGGTGTGGCCCTAGAAAAGACAAAAAGACAAAAAAAAAAAAAAAATTGCAGAGGTTACAGCCTCTGCATGGTGGGGTCATCCCTATATCAATAATTTATGTGCCAAAACATAAAAAAAAAAAAACTTCAAAATGAATTGGGGATAAGACGTCATTCACACAATTTTTAAAAAGAAGTTCTCCACAAAATATATCTAACAAATGAAAACATACAATAAAAATCTGTTTGAAATACATTAAAACAAAATTACATAACAATGTGTGCCCACATAATGCATACCTACCTTATTTTTAAAATATCATGTATTGTTTGATGCATTTGCTGTAAAATTAACTGCCATTCTGGAGTTCCCATCGTGGCGCAGTGGTTAACGAATCCGACTAGGAACCATGAGGTTGCGGGTTCGGTCCCTGCCCTTGCTCAGTGGGTTAACGATCTGGCGTTGCCGTGAGCTGTGGTGTAGGTTGCAGACGCGGCTCGGATCCCGCGTTGCTGTGGCTCTGGTGTAGGCCGGTGGCTACAGCTCCGATTCAACCCCTAGCCTGGGAACCTCCATATGCTGCGGGAGCGGCCCAAGAAATAGCAACAACAACAAAAGACAAAAAGACAAAAGACCAAAAAAAAAAAAAAAAAAAAAAAAAAAAAAACTGCCATTTTACCAATAATAATCCCCTTAAGATTCCTTTAGTAATGAATGCCCATGTTTTATTAAAAAGAGATTATAATTGTCTTTTAAGGGGTATAGCTATGGCCTACATGTAATACATCTAAAATTATTTTCATAAGGGCCAAGAATAGGGTTATAGTAATGAACAAACTGGAGTTGTTTGCAGGAAAAGTTTCTACTTTGGCGTATCTAACGTAATCTCAGTGACAAAATGAAAGCACTGGGCACTGAGAACGTTGGATGTATAGGCATTTGTTGTCCACTGATCCACTGATGTAGACTGTGCATGAAAATAATCACTCCCAGGGGACTTCAATTCCACTGACTGCACAGAGATTTTCAAGGACATTTCTCTACTGTCTCCTCCCCTGGAATTCTTCTCTTAGGGTGTGAACCAAGTGAGAGGAAATGAGCCTTCAATAAAACTTAAAAACAACTGCTCCTGGGCTAGCTTGCTTTTTGTTTTCAAAATTTTAGTGACCTGCAGGGGATAGGGAAAAAGCTGGTGGGAGCTAAAGTCAGAAAAAAAAAAAAAAAAAGCCAAAAAAAGAAACGTTATTTGGAGTATAATATTTTTCTTAATATGATAATGCCATTTCAAAGTGTAGACAGCATTTTATTTATAACCAAAAAGTCCATAAGTGCATTTGGCAGAAAACAGTGTTGACGCTATTTTACATCTGGACAATTCATTTGAGCTGCTTGGCCATCAGCTTCTGTGTGGCATGAATTCCCTGTGAGAGAGAGATTTTTTTCCACCTATGGGCTAACACAAACCATCTTTCTCCTCTGTTAAGTATGCTTCTTCAAGGTAAAAAATGATTATAAAATCATGCTACTGTTCCATGTAAAAAATGACAGCAAATTATGTTCGAGACGTAATAGTCACTGAAAAATACCACTATCGTCTTTCTGTTTTTCTTTTCCATTTCTACTAGTAATTTATTTTTTCATTTTACGTAAATATAAGTTCCACTAAAATATGTATTCAGATTTTAATAGACTTATTTTAATGCTGTTGAAGTCCACTACTACTGTTACATTTTAACTTTATTATCTTCTCAATTCATAGCCTGACATTCAAAAAATAAGACCCCATTCTAATAAGAAGTCACTATAATTAGGAAGTTTTCACCATAATATCAGCTAAAGTAAGAGCTAGAATAGCTCTTAGAGATTTTCTAAATCAAGTTATTTTATTTTATTTTTTATTTATTTATTTTTTGGATAGGCAAGAAATAGATTTATTCAGATAGGACACTCGTGAGAGATGCAAGCGGGCAGGCATGAAAGCTCTGCCCCGAGGATCCGGTGGGCTACAGTTTCTATCATCCAAGGGGAGTGGGGGTTGGAAAAGCCCACCCCTTCCTTTCTGGGAGTAGTAGTTCCTTCCTAGTGTCGGTAAGGTGTGTATTCAAATCTGCAGAAGGGTGGTCCTCAAACTCTTGCCCTTGGTCTGAGGAGGAATGCAGGCCAAATCCCATCCCCCACCCAACGACCTGAGGCAGTTCTCAAGGCTCCACTCAGGAAGCAAACCTGCCTAGTCCTGATGGCCTTTTGAGCAATTTATTTACTTACAGCAATCTCCCGAAGTCCCCTAAGCTTCCCTCATTATCTATGGTCCTTTATTGGGACTTCTAAAAAATACCTGTGCCTACTCCATCCCTATCCTTCCCCCCTCCAGGCGTTTTACCCCCTTATGCTTAAAGGGGATATTGGGCACGGCTGTTCAGTAACTACTTCCGGCTGCGATGGGGCGGAGGCCTTCCTAGGGAAGCAGCAAAACACCTGGCTAACTGTCCCTTTTCGGTTGGGAGGGCTGTAAGCCAATGTCCCTCTGGTTAACATTATTTTTCCAACCACCTTAGAGATTAAACGGCATATATGGTGAAACCAGTAGCACCAGAAAGACCAGCACTTCCATGAGCACCTTTGGGTCCAAGAGCACCCATGGTACCAACGGGGCCAGGGGGACCAGCATCAGCTTTAGCACCAGGTTGGCCATTAGTACCAGGGGTGCCGGCGAGGCCTGCAGGGCCAGGGGGGTCAGGCTCACCACGTTTGCTGGGGAAACTTCTCTCACCTCTTGCTCCAGAGGGGCCAGGAGCACCAAGGTCTCTAGGAACCCCCCGTTCACCGGGTTTGCCTAGAGTGGGACTAGTAAGTCCAGGGGGTCCCTGACCTCTAGCTTCTCCATCTTTGCCAGCAGGACCAACAGTGCCAGGGGGTCTGGGAACACTTCGCTCTCCAGCAGCACCCAGTCCACAGCAGTCGCCAGGGGGTCCAGGCAGGCCAGCAGGTCCGGGTTCACCTTGGTCTCCTCTCTTGTCTTCTCCAGCAGGGCCAGGGGGGCCTTGTAATTCAATGTATTTTATAAGACGTTAAGAATAGGGTTTGTATAGTCAGACACTGATTATAGTTTCCATATACTTATCTCAGGATCTAAGCACTTTACATGAGTCCTTTCATTAAATCACTTGTCAGTTCTGGGCTGAGTATCATTATCATCTCAATTAACACTTGAAGAAATTTATGTTCAGAGACCTGGGAAAGAATGAAAGAAATCCAGTAGGCAAAGAGCCAAGGAGGTAAAACACCTGCTACACATGAGAGGCAGGAAGAAACTCAATTTCTAATCTATCAAGTTAGGAATGATTTGAAAGATAAAACTGAAGCTCTCTTGCTTTCAGAGTGTTCCATTGTGCAGTCTTTTTGGCCTCAGACAAATGATTATCATGTAAAATAAGCTTTTATGGCAACTAGAGGTTCTCATATTAAGCGACGTCAGGAAGAAAAAGACAAATATTCTATGATATCACTTATACGTGGAATCTAAAATAGGGCACAAAGAAACCTATCTGCAGAACAGAGACGGACTCACAGACATGGGGAACAGATGTGGTTGCCAAGTGGCAGGCGGAGAGAGTGGGATGGACTGGGAGTTTGGCTTTAGTAGATGCCAACTATTACATTTAGAATGGGTGGGCCATGAAATCCTGCTGTGTAACACAGGGAACTGTGTCCAGTCTCTTGGGATAGACCACGATGGGGGAGGATGATATGAGAAAAAGAATGTATGACCAGGTCACTTTGCTGTACAGCAGAAAATGGCACAGCAGTGTAAATCATGTATTATTTAAAGTATATATTAAATATACTCGAAAATATTTAAAGTATATATTAGATATATAAATATAAAGCATATATTAGATATATAAATATAAAGTATATATTAAATATACTTTAATAATGAAAAAAGAAAGTATAAAGTCAAAAGAAAAGGCAAATCATAAAAAATAAGCTTTTAGGGCAAACAATTTAGGTATATAGACTTTGGGTTAAATTGTTGGATCTTATTTTACAGGTTAGGAAAAAAAGCTGACTGTTTAAATGATTCGGGCAACGTCACACTGTGATTCCTTTAATACCTGAATATTAACAAGAAACCGTAGACCAGGGCCTGGGGCCCGGAGGATGAGATTATGGCCGGAGAAAAGCAAAGGACATATTTACCTCTCTCTGTAGAGCCATTTTCAGTGTTCCACCTGTTTGAGAGCTGGAATCCACCTCCTGGTTGTAACTTTAGCAGTGGCCTCGATGTCCCGGCAGACAAGAACAGAAAGAATTTGGGCAGGTGATCCTTTGACTCTTGGTCCCAGCGGACAGTAAGGTCACTGAGTTCCGAGTGACCAAGAGAAAACCCGAGCCAGGGCAGAAGGGGCAAAGGGTGGGGGCTTGGCTGAGAAGATAAGCCTTAATCATCAACACCACACCCCATTCCCACCCGCAGTCTTTAGCCCTGCTCTCCGTTTGGTTCTTTCCTCCTCAGATTTGTTCAAAGATAAATGGAGGCGTATCCACATTTTTAAGAGTTTATTTGAAGAAAAATCCAATAGAATTGGGCAGGGCCCAAACAGAAAAGGTTAGCAGGCCTCTATCCCACCCCTAAGAGCTGGTGGAAAGAATGTTACAGAGAAGAGGTGGAAACCATGCAAGGAAATTACTCCATTGTCCACACTTAAGCATTTACCTTATTTGGAAAAGCACAGCTGGCTGTTCGTGATTGGCTGTCCTTAGGTTTTAATTTCTTAGCCTTGAGACAGTTCAAGCTTAGATTTGGGTTAATTTATGTAAGTTACTATGGCATTAAAGCCCCCTCAGTCTGATGGCATCCTAATTAGACTAACAGATTTCACATTATTGTTATGAACCAAACCTTGCATTTTTAATTTGCCAAAACTCACAGAGCCTACCACAGTTTGTAAAGTCATGGATTTTATTTAAGTTAACAAAACTTTGCATAACCTATCACACTTTGTGATGTCATGTTCCTATACGTTCCCTTAAATGATTATTACCATAACCATACATGCCTGATATTAGAATTTCCCTTTTACAGTTAGGGCCTTTGCTTGACCATGAGTAGATGAGATTGTAAGCAGATAGGGTAGCGGTGCCCCAGAGAAAGAGAAGCAGGCGTGGCTTTTGTGACCGAAGAGAAGGCATTTTTGGCCTAAACCACTTTGTGACCTAAGCCTGGCCTTAGATTATTGACAGGTCTCAATAACTACTGATCTTCAGGGGAACGAAAGAGTGACTGTTATCAGCAAGAGAAGTAACCATAGATAATATATCACTTGCAAAGACTCCCAGGTCAGTGGTCAAGGTTACCCTGAAGCACTCAACCACCAGAGCAACTAGAGCCTAAGGGATGATGGCGTTGACCTTTTCTGACTTTTGTGACTTCAGTCCACTAAAGCGTGGACTCCGTGGACCACTCAAGCTCCTTCATGAATATGCATGTACCTTGGCCTAAAACTTCCCCAGTTTTGCTGTTTGGGGAGACACTGCTCTGGGAACAATCTTCAGTGTTCTTCTTGCTTGTTACAAGTAAGAAATCCATCCTTCTTCTCTTTAGCTTGGTTGTGTCTTTTCGCTTGCCACCCACCAAGAAGTAAACCCAGCTTTGGGGAAACAGGATGGCTCTAGCTCTATGAAATCGTGTAAATGCTAGAGTTGACAAGCCTTTCTCTGGAACATGGACTCCCAGATGGGGCACGCTAGTTTTCCGCAGAAACTTCACAGACTCTCTTTAGAAGAAAAGTCACTTTCTGCAGGAGGGAGGAGTGGGGAGGGGCGATGGAGGAGTGGGATTTGGGAGGTAGTGTGGAGGATACCCGGTTATCTGGCTCTCAGGTGTTCTTTTTAGCTTGGGGACTTGGCGGCAAATGGACAGTGGACTGAACAATGAACATACAGTCTCTCAACTTACTTTCATTGCCACGTCTCTCATACTTACGCTCAAGCCAGGCACTTTCACTTCCCAAGATTCTTTGAGGTTTGACGAGATATGCTTAATTCCTAGAGATCTCATCCCATGTCTTCTGTCCTATTTCATTAGTCACCATGCCATAGCTCATTTCAATCATTCACAAAGTTTTGAAATTCCTTTTCCTAAATCCAGTTGTGTATTCCTCCTTGTCGTGAATAGGTATACCCTTTATTTTATTTTTTTTAAGTTTTCATTTTCGGATCATTGTAGATTCACATGCCACTGTAAGAAATCATAAAGAGAGATCCCTTGTACCCTTTACCAAGTATTGTCCAATGGAAACATCTTGAGAAACTATGGTACAATATCACAACCAGGATACTGACATAGGTACTATCCATTGATTTTATTTATATTTCTCTAGTTTTATATGCAGTCTTGTGTGTGTGTGTGTTTATTTATTTCTTTGCAGTTCCCTCAGGAATCATCTAGGTTGAGTATAGCAAGGATTTGTTCCCCCTTTTTTGCTGGATTCTAACAAAATGAGAATTTGAATATCAACTGATCACATGTAGGCTTAGAAAACCATAGAGAATAGAGAAATTTTATTTTTTAAAAGAAAGAGGTGTTCTCTTCATGGGTCAGCAGTTAACAAACCCAACTAGGAACCATGAGGTTGCAGGTTCGATCTCTGGTCTTGCTCAGTAGGTTAAAGATTTGGCATTGCCATGAGCTGCGGTATAGGTCGCAGATGTGGCTTGGATCCCGTGTCGCTGTGGCTGCCAGTAGCTGTAGCTCTGATTCAACCCCTAGCCTTGTAACTTACACATGCTGTGGGTACAGTCCTAAAAAGCAAAAAAATAAAAATAAAAAAATAAAATCAGAAAAGGAAGAAATTGGTAAAAATTTAAGATAAATATTTGACACCAATCCTAATGAGTTTTTGAATGATTAATTTGGGTGGCGGTCTGCTCAAGAATAAACACTGATTGGAGTTCCCATCCTGGCTCAGTGGTTAATGAGTCTGACTAGGAACCATGAGGTTTCAGGTTCGATCCCAGGTCTCGCTCAGTGGGCTAAGGATCTGGCATTGCCGTGAGCTGTGGTGTAGGTCAAAGACACGGCTCAGATCCCGTGCTGCTGTGGCTGTGGTATAGACAGGCAGCTACAGCTCCATTTCGACCCCTAGCCTGGGAATCTCCATATGCCGCGGGAGCGGCCCTAGGATAGGCAAAAAGACAAAAAAAAAAAAAAAAAAAAAAAAAAAAGAATAAACACTGATCAATGTAAGAGCCTATATTATTGAAATAAAAGCAGTCATGCCATGTTAAATCAGTTTTTTCTTTTTTTCTTTTTTCTTTTTATGGCTGAACCAGAAGCATGTGGAAGTTCCCAGGCTGGGGGTCAAATTGGAGCTGTAACTGCTGGCCTCTGCCACAGCCACAGCAACGTTGGATCCTTAACCCACTGATCGAGGCCAGGGATTGAACCTGCATCCTCATGGACATTGTATCGGGTTCTTAACCCGCAAACCCAGGAACTCTAGTTTTCTTATTAAAATATGTCTAGCCCATAGGACTCTCACTATTAACAAAGATCGTATCAACAAAGAGAAATATTCCTCTGGCTGAGATAAAATCAGTGACTTCTCACTGATTTTGGTCCCCACCAGGTTAGGTCTCATGTGACCGGCATGCAGAGATCTGCATGTGATATTCAGGTAAAAATACGGGTAGGTGATCCAGGCTGCATGGCGGCTCAAGATGTGGGTCTTTTTCTTGGGTTTTTTTCTTTTTTTGCTTTTTAGGGCCGCACTCGCAGCATATAGAAGTTCCCAGTCAAGGGGTTGAATCAGAGCTACAGCTGCCAACTGCCTCCCCAGCCACAGCAATGTGGGATCTGAACTGCATCTGTGACCTACACCACAGCTCATGGCAATACTGTGTCCTGTCCTTAACTCTCTGAGCGATGCCAGGGATGGAACCCAACCTGTGTCCCCATGGATCCTAATCGGATTCACTTCCACTGCACCACCGTGGGGACTCCCTGGGTTCACATTCTTGATTGTGTCCTTCGTCTCCTGGTCCTGGGTGACTGCTCCAGCATCTTCTATACCATCTGCTTTCCAGCAAGAGGAGAGGAAAAATAGGGAAAGAAAGGGCACTTGTCCTTAAGGCTAAGGCAGGGTTAGGAAGTGACCCTTCTCACTCTCATCCACTCCTGATTGGTCGGCACTTACTTACCTGCAGGCACCCACGTGTGTAAATAAGACCCTGGGACTTTTAGCCTTTAGCTAGAAAGCTATCTTGAGAGTTTAAAATTCTTTTCCTGAGGAAAAAAAGAAAAATATTTACTGAAGAAACAGCACGCGATTGAATCTTATTACCTAGTGCTTCACGTTTACTCTTTGAAGATAATTACACAAGTCAAACATTAAAATCTATCAAAAAATAACTTTCTGTAAACATTTTAAATATAGAGCAAAGTAAAAGTCCTCAAGATTCTTTTTTATATCTGTTTTCTCCACAAAAGTCTCCACATTTTGATTCTTTCTTCTATGTATTTTTATGTAAATTACATACATACAATATGCATTTGTATCTAGCCTGCTTCTGTTAAACAAACTAAAATATGACCATCTTTCTTTAGCAACTTGATTTTTTATTTTTATTTTTTATTTATTTATTTTTAAAAAATTTTTGTCTTTTGTCCTTTTTAGGGTCTCACCTGTGGCATATGGAGGTTCCCAGGCTAGGGGTCGAATCGGAGCTACAGCTGCCAGCCTACACCACAGCCACAGGAACACCAGATTGGAGCCACATCTTCGACCTACACCACAGCTCACGGCAACGCCGGATCCTTAACCCACTGAGCAAGGCCAGGGATCCAACCCACAACCTTATGGTTCCTAGTCGGATTTGTTTCTCTTGCACCATGACGGGAACTACCCTGATTTTTTAAAATCTATCTATATTTCTTAGAAATTATCTTATTTCATTTTATAAAGATTTATCTAAATCTAATAAATAGATGTGTAGTATTCCATAGCATGGGATTATTTAATTGACTTATTAAAGGCATTTAGGCAGTTCCCAATATTTTTGAACAAAAATATTGCATTTTATGGTCACAATCTATGCTGCAGGGAACAGTGAATCTATTTCTAGGAAAAGGATCTTTAAAGAGAAGTTCCTGTGTCTACAGATGTATTCATTCATGCTTCGTATACGTTTACTCCTCCATGAGCATTTTACAATCAGCTGGTCAAATCCAATAAAAATCTTGTTAATAAGATCTTTTTAAGTGGATATTACAAATAAATCTTTGGTATATTATAGAATAGACCAGAAGAAACTGATGTATTTGTTATGTAGTCTTCTTATTCCAAGAATGTGGTATTTCTTTCCAAATATTTATTTTCTTTTACGTACAAATTAGATTGTATAGTTTTCTTGATGTAGGTACTATATACTTCCTGTTGAGTGTATCTTTAAGTATTTTATAATTTTTCTCATCAAGATGACTGTATTCTATGACATTTCCATTGTTTATTTAAGCTTTATAAGAAAATTATTTACTGTTAGTGTGTAGGTGTTTTTTTCAATAAAATGACCAAACGCTCGTGTTGCTTTTCATAGTTTAACAGTTAATTCTCTTAGCTGATATCTGCTACTGAAAAATCATAATCCTCTATTCCAGTCGCAGAGTCTTAGATTCAGATAGGCTAGACCCTGTCAAATAAAGAGGAGTCTTTGTCTCCTTATGGAGTCTGTAATACCACAGCAAAAATTATGTAGTAGCAATTTCCTTCAATCCTCCCATATGGTGACTTACAGCTGGATAATCCATCCAGGGTATAGGAAGAGTTATTGAATCTTGCACCTGATATATAACACTCCATTATATACTGCAATGTTTTCGGAAATAAAAAAGCAAAACTATAATTATTTGCAAATTATTAGAAATAGTGAGACTTACAAAAAGTTGCTGGATCAATATACAAATATACAAATACATAACCAATTAGATTTCTATACCAGTTTGTCGATTGTATTTTTGTTTTCTTTCTGACTTTCTTTTGATGGATGTAAATTCTTTATTCCATCTTAAACTTTTCTTTTAGATTTGTGTTTTTGGTGTTTTATTTAACAGATCCTACTTTGTTGTCCAAAAGTATCTATCTGGAACTCTTATTTCTGTAAGGTACAAATTTGGGGTTCATTTTTTCCCCCATATGTTTATTCATTTGTACAACAGTGCGGTTTTCTGAAAAAACCATCTTTCTCCATAAATCAGCAATCATTGCTCTGAAATATATCAAGGTTCTGTTTATCTTGGATCTATTTCTGGATTCTCTATTCTACATAATTAGTCTGCTTTTCTAAGTCAAAACTACACTGTACTGGGAGTTCCTTGGTTGTTGGATTTGGTATTGTCGCCGCTGTGGATCAGGATCCATCCCTGACCCAGGAACTTCCGCGTGACACAGGTGCATGAAAAAAAAAAATACTACACTGTTCTGAATATGATACATTATGTTGTTTGCTTTTTTTTGTCCTTTTAGGGCCACACCTATAGCATATGGAAGTTCCCAGATTGGGGGGTGGAGGGTTGAATCCAAGCTGCAGCTGCCCACCTATACCATGGCCACAGCAACGCTAGATCTGAGCCACATCTGTGACCTATACCACAGTTCATAGCAATGCTGGATCCTTAACCCACTGAGCGAGGCCAGGATCAAATCTGCATCCTCATGGATGCTAGTTGGGTTCTTAACCTGCTGAACCACAGTGGGAACTCAGACCATGAATATGTTATATCATTCCATTTAAAAAGTTTTCATCAAGTCCTTCAACAAAATGCCATTATTTTGACATATGAATCTTATACATTTTTGTTATATTTTTCTTCTTTTCTGTGTTTCATTTTTATTAAAAACGTCTTTCTTGGAGTTCCCGTCGTGGCGCAGTTGGTTAACAAATCCAACTGGGAACCATGAGGTTGCGGGTTCGGTCCCTGCCCTTGCTCAGTGGGTTAACGATCCGGCATTGCCGTGAGCTGTGGTGTAGGTTGCAGATGCGGCTCGGATCCTGCCTTGCTGTGGCTCTGGCATAGCCCTGTGGCTACAGCTCCGATTCGACCCCTGGCCTGGGAACCTCCATATGCCTCGGGAGCAGCCCAAAAAATAGCAAAAAGACAAAAAAAAAAAAAAAAAAAGAATCCGGCATTGCCGTGAGCTGTGGTGTAGGTCGCAGTTGCAGCTCAGATCCCTCATTGCTGTGGCTCTGGTGTAGACCAGTGGCTACAGTTCTGATTAGACTCCTAGCCTGGGAATCTCCATATGCCCTGGGAGCGGCCCTAGAAAAGGGAAAAAGAAAAAAAAAAAAAAAAAAAGTCTTTCTTTTGTACATTTTATATTGTTTGTGGTAATGTAGACAATCATACAATCTACAAAAAATGACAGTTTCATTTCTACCTTTCCAATCCTTTTGTGTATATTCTTCACTTTTTCTTATTTGATAGACAAGCCTGTGTATTCCCATGTTGAATGGAAATGATGATAGTGGTCAAATTTGTCTTGTTTCTAAAGAGAATATTTCAGAGGAATTGTAAAGGAAATGCTGTACTATTTCCTTACGTTTATAATTTTTGCTGAATTTATTTTTAAATCATACCATATTTCCGATTAAGTAAGTTTCATTCTTTTCTTCAGACCATAATTAATTATTAATATTATTATTTCCTTTCTGAACAATTAAGGCATCTGAATATTTTAGCTCATTTTGTACATTTAACTTCTATGCCGTATTCCTACAGGCCTATCGTACTGTCTTGATTTTTTTAAATTAACAATTTAGCACTTATTGTTATCATTTTCATAATATAAATATTTGGATTGATCCCCATACTTGCCAGATTTTGACATCAAATTTTCTCTCTAGAATAACATTTATTCTTTCTGACCTTAATTCTTTGGTAATCCTTAGGATAATAAAATAACTCAATTTTTGTTTTCCTGAAAATGTCTATATTTTACTTTTATCTTTGAAAAATATTCCCTGTATACTCAGTGGCCCAGGTAGACATGTTATTTTTTTCCTCTCCGAAGGTTGAAGACATTATTCCATAGTCGCTGGCCTCCACTGGGATGTCCAAAATACTTTTGAAATAGAATTAGATTCATTAAACTATAACTTGCTGTTGTAATAAATAGTAAATTTAACTAATTTACTGTTCAAGTCACCTGCTGTTGCTGATCAAGCTCATGTTAGTTGTTTTTGTAAATTGCATTCCCTCCAAGCTTCATGGAGCTTAGACCATATATCACAAGATTCCTTTAACCATCCCCTCGATGGAAAACAACTCTGATGTACGGGTCACAACAGTCATTTGCTGGTTTTTCAGCAACTTGGAACTAGTTCCCGCCCAGTCAAACTGGTCTAGACCACTGATGATTCAACTGGACTTGCATGAATGTCTAATGGATGAGCTTTCCATGTCAGAGGGACAAAAACTCCACCCTCAGATCCCGCTGGTGCTGCCGTTTTATGAACATGCATCTTATGAAGAAGCATGTGACTTAGATATGCTTGTTCAGTGGCAATGACCTCACTCTTTCCTGCCTCCAATCACCTTTCCCCGCATCTCTGACCACTGTTACCCTTCACTCATCAATATACTCAGCTCTCACCCTCAGGGAGGTGGAGTTGAGATTTATTCTCCCATATATTTTTCTCTGCTGCAAATCTCAGCATTTGGCTCACTACATCTCAAGTAAACAAACTCGGCTCGGTAACACTTTCATCGTCAGATCCCTTGGAATTACTTCATTCCCTTACTTAACAAATATTTGTTATGAGCCTGTAGTGTTATTATTAATAAAGCAGCAAGTGTTACTAAGAGCACTGTATCTTAAGAGCCACAGGATTTACAGATGTGAACAAAATCAATAAAGTTCCTGTCCTCATGGAACTTAACTTCTGGTGGAAGAGACCAAAAACAACCAGAAAAGCAAAAGCATGTGTGGCATATTATCAAGGAATGGTAAGTGCTCTGGAGAAATAACACAGAGTCAGGGGAGAGAGCGGTTCAACTGGAGACACTTTAGACTAGGTGAGCAGGGATAGTCCCACCAGGAGGCAGAGGCTCGAATCAAGGCAGTGAGGGAGCCCTGTGACTATCTCTAAGAGGAAAGAACAAACCTCAAATTTTAAATTTTTTTTAAAATTTTTCTGTCCACACACACAGCATATGAAAGTTTTCAGGCCAGGGATCTAATCAACCTATGCTGCAGGTGCAACAACTGCCAGATCCTTTAACCCACTGCGCTGGGCCAGGGATCGAACCTGTGTCTCTGCAGCTACCCAAGCTGCTGCAGTCGGAGTCTTAACCCGTGGTGCCACAATGGGAACTCCCCGAGTGTATTTTATGACTAGTGGAGAATCCAGATCTAAAATCCTAACTTGCGGAATAATTGACAGCAGAACAGACCTAACGTTTTTGTAAAGATAAAACCAACTTCCTGTTTTGGCATTACAAGTCATGGGGCTCAAAAATCGCAGAGACAGAGTTGCTCGCTTCTGTGGAGCTCTGCCAGGAAAAATACGAATCCTTTACATGCACAGATAAGAATGTATGCTACCAACAAGCAGTGCACAGAAAAGAAAAAATATCCCTGTGTCGCAAAGCGATAGAAAACAAATTATCTTCAGGGTTTTGCCTGGGTTCTGAACATCTGCAAAAGTAAAAACTGGAGAAAATCTAGACGCTTACACATGAAACAATGAAAGGAAGTCTCAGCCTATATCCTAGTCCCGAGATAGCCTGAGCTTTGCTTTTTTTTTTTTTGCACAGAAGGCATTTCGAACAAACCAGACTCACCCCCTCCACTCACCTGGCTTGTTGTTTTAGGTCAAATGAACTCTATGTACCATTATAAAAATGTATCCATTTTTGAAATTAGTATTTCTTGAACCAGGTAGCCTAAAATACAAAATATATACTTAAAAATATTTTTAATAATTGAATTCCACTCTGTTTCTGTAAGAATTTAGAAGTGTTACAACATACTTTACTCTAGATTATGTTTTTGCAGAAAATAAGATGGTCTTTCAATTTTCCATTCTTATAAATTTTGTCAAAAATACCGAAAAGTAAATATAACGATTAAAATATGAGCCCTTTGTTTTTCTTAAGCACGGAGATGAGTATGTTATTTACTCGATTACATGGAAATAGGTCTTAGCAAGAATATTACAGAGATAAGCTTTCATACTTGCTCAGCAAAGTCTCTAGAATTTTCTGTAACATTCATTCTTCTTTTCTAGACATCTGTATTTTAATTTTCCATGCTTTTTCAGTGAATGTAAGTATATCAACATTGAAAAAATGAATAGAAACGACCTAATTTTTCGAGCATTAGGACTGCAAAAATTTATGGGTGGGAAACTTTAGGCTCATGTTTTGAAGATTTTGCTAGAGCAAAGACTGCTGCTTCACACTAAATCGTCCTGTGATGGTAGTGAATGCACGTTGCAGACGAGTTAACGCTAGAGTTAGAGACTGAGGAAACCGGATTCTTGGGTGCAGTTTAGTGCATGTATTAAGTCTGGTTTGGCATTGTCACGCCCACTTCCAATGGCTTCCCAGGGCTCAGAGGATCCAGTCTTATTATCCTGAGCTCATAAGTCATGCGGACAAAGAGTCCTGAAATTTTAGCTAGCCTCCATTTCCCGAAAATTCTCCTGTAATTCTTTCCCACAGCCCACTTTCCCCTCACACCCAGAAGAGCCACAGTGTGAATTGTAGTGATTCTGCTCCTTTGTTTGCGTGGTCCTTTCTAGCTTATTACTCTTTCTCCACTTGTAAACTTACTTTCACACTCTCCTATACATCACCAAAAGCATCACTTCTTTTCCATGAATAAAAAATGACTGTGATCATTGCATTCTTTGCTATAGTGCTTAACCTTCTGTCCTAATTGAATGTTTGCATGTATGCTTCCCCAGGTGGTTTTGCATGGGACCCTCCAGTGTAGAAGCAGTTTTTTCCTATATTTACATACATCTTTTAACAAAAATTCCATATAAATTACGTGTTAGATAAATATTTGAGAAATAAAGAAATAACTTTTCAAAATTAATATGCCAAATAGAACCAGAGACGTTAGAGTATTAATAAGTAACTGAGATTTATAAAGAACAGATGTTAGATAAAATTAATTGTCCTGGAAGAGAATTTGGATTTCTGAGGAATTTTTAACTCCTCTCTTACTACATAAATATTGTTTTCAAACATTGCAAAGTAGCCTATTTCCTGTCCTACATAAATTTAGCCCAAAGTATTGTAGCTGAGTTTGGAATTTTCCTCTGCATGTCGGTAGGAGATGAGGAGAGAACAAGACAAGGAGCCTCTTGTCCCCAACACAGTTTGGAGGTGGCGAAAGGAGGGTACTTAGCAGTTTAGCTGAGGAAATGACGAGAAGGAAATTGTTTTGTGTCTCAGGAACCATGTGGAATTCCAAGATAAGAAAAACAGTTGCTAATTTGAGTATAAAAGCAGGAAACATGATCCACTTACTTCCTTTTATGCAAACACAAGTATATGAGGGGTAGTGTGAAAATTATTTTTCTCTTGCTGAACCACAAAGACGTAGAATCAAAGAGCTTCTTTTGGACATACGGACTTTCCTTTCTTTCTTCTTTTCTTCTCTCTCTTCTCTTCCTTGTGGATATTATGGCTAATAACACAACAAGTTTAGGGAGTCCATGGCCAGAAAACTTTTGGGGTAAGATTTTCTTTAACTGTTTTAATTTTAAATGAGCATGCGGAGAAATGTTAAAACATTGGAAGTCTCTAAGGCATTGTGTTTACTGTAAATTGATTACCTAAAGTTTTCATAGATTTATTACCGAAAAGTTGTTCATATACAAAGCCTTGTAAAGTGTGCTGCTAGGAAGTCATTCAAGAAGAATCTGGGCAATAAGTATAGATTTGGGATGTTACAAATGAGGAGAATAAAAATGAGAGAAAGAAAGGGGGAAGTCATTGCTGTTTGGAACATGACGATGTGGATTTTGTTGGAAAATTAAGTTTTATTTGTCTTAAGGTTATATAATGTATATCTTCTTTAATGAAAATAAGAATTTCTATAGAGATTATTTTAACTTACATTGTCGATGTTATACCCTTTAATTTCCAAAGTGATTCTAAAGAACAAATCTGTAACTGAAGGAGAGTGATGACATAGAGAAATTAAGAAATCATATTATAAAATTAGATGAAAAACCATAGATAATGTTAAGTGGAAATAACATTACAGAGAAAGCTTATGATGGAGGGGAAAAAAAAAAAGGAAAAATACAAAAGTACTTTTTGGCTGCATTCAGACACAGCTGCTAGCCAAACATGAGCAGCAGGATGGAGCTGGGGTTAAAAGTACCAGGCTTTCAAAGCTAGAAGTACAGCAAACCAGGGCTGAGACATAAAATGGACACGGATGCTTGGGTTCAGAGACATTTTAAAAATAAATGGGGCAAGTTGAGTTAAATCCAGAAAAAAAAAATTAAGCAGAAAATGAAGTTTATGAAGAGATGGATAACCCTGTTTCTTGGTCCAGAACAAGTTTTTAATCTTCTCAGAGAACTACTGGGGAGATTCTATTGTGATTTCAAGGGATATTTTGGAAACCATCAGGTGAAAAGTGAGCAGCATGCTGCTTGCCCCAACACTTACTTACCTGGCTGCCCACCATCACGAAAATTTGCATGGAGGGAATTAACCTATTCTTTTTTTAGCATAAACTATTTATGCTTACTTCAAGCCTGAAAATGAGGGATATGAGTAAATATTCTAATATAAAGATTAAAAAATTGAGAGAAAGAAATTGAATTCAGCTTGCTTATTGTAAAGAATGGTTTTGGTAATAAGTTATTCTACAGAGACACCAATAGACAATGCATCTTTGAATTGTGCGGGTTTTAATTATAATGTTTCTTACAATATAGTTTGCTCTCCTCCCTTGAAGAGAAAGCGAAATGTGCTAAATACATGCTGAAAAATAACTAGAGTATGTTTATACTATATTCATCATTGCAAAAATAAGTTAACTATATAAATTATTGAAAAGGAGAGTAATTCTTACTGCAAACAATAATCTGTAAAAGCCAAATTTATCTTTTTCAGACTACTCAAATTTAATTTTCAGGTTTACTTAATGATTTAATGAAAAAAATCATTATCCACTGATTAAAACTGGATAATGATCATAAAATAAACCCAAGTTAATAACAGAATATTTAATTGGAGTCCATTTACCAATCCTGAAATTTTTTAAAATATAGAAATCTGTATTTAAGAAGGACTTTGAATTCCTGTTCCAAACATAGTTCCCAGTGTTTCTTTATCTTACTGTGTGAATACAAAGGAAAATAGACGGAAATAATGAAAACCAGGTAGGGGAGTGTTACCTTGATAAGCATTAACAAAGCCAAAGAAATACGTTGAACAGATATAATGTTACAATATTTGATAACGTGGACAAAATATGTAAAAGATCACATTATTTCTCCTGGGGTTAAAAAAGACTAGGTGTAAAATGCAAAGATGTGAATGTGAATATATGAAATGTAAAAAGTTCCTAAATAGAAACGTTGATCTTTTAAACTTTTTTTTTCCTTTTTGTAACCGCATTGATATCTTGATCATTGTCTCCACAAAAATATTATTTGACAATCTTGTCAAGTGCAGTGTAATGCCTTGTCTATTGCTTCCAAAATCAATTGTTTGCTTGGCATTTTGAATTCACAGAATAGAGAAAGAAGAGTTTGGAAAAGTAAAAGTTGGGCATTGAACCATGTAAATTTCCTAGGCTTATACTTGGGCTGCCGAAAACATTCAGCTTTAATGCATGCTGAAAAACAGGGTAATGATGCCAGGCTATTATCAATACTGAAAGTGTTCATTTCCCTGGTCATCACCCACTAACACTTCCTAAATGTTGTGCAAACATCACAGTAATTAGGGTAAGGGTGGGCAGTGAAATTGGCCCGAGAGTGCCAGCACAGCTAAAGACCACCTTGCCTTTCTCACTGTTGCTTTCTGTAATGCGTTTTTCTCCCCTAAAACATCCCCTGTGAATGCAACAGGAAACATAACCTGTGGAAGTTTGCAGCCCTCTGCTTTAATGAGATAGCAGACAACTGTCATTAAATTTGGTGACTCTCTTGGCATGCAAAGTCCTAAAGAAGACAACTTGGTTATACTTCTTGCCTTAGCATGTGATTTTTTCTCTTTTGGCTAGCACTGGGAAAAATTGGAAAAGTTATTGGTTTAGGAACTTGCATTCTTTCACCTCAATTAATCATCTCCCAAATTGTGATGTCTGTCCTCAAGAAGATTATCCTCTTGAGGAGATTATGGATCCATGCATATGCAAATATGTGCCTGTATTAATATGAAATAATACGTGATAATATGTAGTGAAAAGGCAATGGCTGTTATGAGTTAGAAAAACAAATATGGCAGAAATGATCCCTAAATTATTCTTAGAAAAAAATGAGACTATACCTGTCCCCATTAATAAGACAAGGTTCAAATAGGGAGATAATTCTAGGAAGAACATTTTATTCATTTTTTCATACATTAATGTGTTAACTCATTCATTCATCCATTTTTCTATCTAGTACATTCGTTTACTCAGAAGCATTGACTGACCACTCCTTAAATATCAGACAATGTTCGCTAGGTGTTAGGGAGGTAAATAAGGCGTAATGGGAGAATTTTAAAAAGTTCAGGGGAAACGTTATGAACAAAGATGCAGAAGTCAAAACACACAAGCTATATTTGTGGAAAGATGCATGACCAGGCAGATTTGTGTAGTTTTTCAATGTCACCGTAAAAGTTTGACCTGATTTAACATAATTATCTTCAATTTAGTTACTTCAAGTCTCCCCACTTGCCTCTTCCTTAGGACTTTTCTCTAAATGTGGAAAGAAGGGGCAGGGGTGGGGCGATACACTATCAAGGGTATTGGAAGGAGAGGGCTATTGGTCTTTGATCCAGTCCTGATCTCTGCTGACTCTACTGATGTGCATTTCTTCCCTCTTTAGGGGCATTGCCCTTTCTTCTTGCCTCCACTGCCAAGGGCTCTTATCATAAAATCTGACTCATATGGTCTGTGCAGCATAGACTAATGGCATGATTTTTCCTTTCTTTAGGTCCTTTCCGGTCTACTGGCCCTCATTCAGGCACAGAACAATACTGAATGCTCTTCCATGACCTTGTAGCTGTGGGAGCCTCTCGAGTTTGGGTTGTATATTAGGGGCCCTAGACCTGGATACACTAATGTCCACACCTCTCAGTCCTACTCTGCTTTTCAAGGACCCAGAGGGGCTTGTCATCTTTCCCATCTTGATCCCAGGAAGCTGGGAATGGATACCAATTTCCCTGGGATTCCCTAAATAATCTGTAGCTCCTTATAGGCAAAGATGGATTCTCCAGAACCCTTACTGGTCACATACTTTATAGCCCTTCTTCTCTCTCCAAAGCTTCTCTGTACATCGTTTTTGAAAATTCACTTGTTATGGATTGAATATTTATGCCCCCATCCCCCATGTTCATATGTTGAAGCCTTAACCCCCAATGCAATATTATTTGGAAAGAGGCCCTTTGAGGGATTTGGGTTAAATTAGAGGCTGGAGCTCCCATGTTGGGAACTCCCAAGAAACTGACTCTTAAAAAACTTCCTACTAAAAATATTCTTTTTTTAATATTATCCTCCATGATGTTTTAACCCAAGAGATTAGATATAGCATCCTGTTCCTTTGGAACATAACTGAACTTACCTTCTAGTCTAACGATACTATTGAATAATTACATTCAGAGTATGACTTATGCCTTATGCCTCTGGTCAAATCTCCTTCCATACCTCCCAGATTTTTCCTCATTTTCCCAAAACTAGTAAGCCTAGTTTCCAGTAATCTAGAAAGAAAAAAGAAAAGTAAGAGGGGCAGGCAGGAGAGGTGGGATGGGAAGAAGTTTAGATAGGGTGGCCAAGGTAGTCTTCAATGAGAAGGTGGCATCTGAGCAAAGACCTGAAGCTAAACTTGCAGACGCCTGAGGAGAGTTTCAGGAATAGGTTACAGTCAGCACAGGGCCCTAAGACAGGAGCACATCTGATGTGTTCAAGGAATGGCAGAGAAGGCATTGTGGATTTGTGTAGTTTTTCAATGTCACCGTAAAAGTTTGACCTGATTTAACATAATTATCTTCAAAGGAGCCAGAGGAAGAGGAGAAGTGAGCACGACTCATCTGGAGCTGGAACTTTCAGACCATTTGGGGGAGTTATCACTGAGTCTGGAAGAAAAGGAGGGTTTAGACTAGTAGAATGACATGATTTGACTAACACTTTCAAATGGTCATTCCGGCTACTGTATTGAGAATTGAGTGTAGTGGGGGAGGGGAGCGAGGAGAGAAGCAAGAACCAGATAGAAGGCCATAGACGTGGTCCAGATCCCAGATGATGGTAACTCGGATCAGGAAGGTGGCAGAGTAGATAATGAGAAGTTGAATTCTGGGCATATTCTGAAAACAGCCCAAGAGCATTTTCTGGGACATTAGATACGTGTAGAAAATAGTCTTTGCTTAAATTATTGTAATTAATCTAGTTTTCTGAACTTTAAATATTGTTCTTCCTAAAAACGTTTGTTGCCAAGATCCCTCGTGGTCTGACCCATCCTCCTATATACTCTGAGGTCTCACGAACAGCATAGCCTACCTCAGTCGTAGCGAACCTTAAAGATTTTTATAATTGCAGGGGTTTTGTGACTTGATCAGTGCTCTGTTGTTTAAAGATACAAATCACTTTTCAGATATCAGAACAGTTCAACTCAAAGCCACTAGATGGTGACCTCTGCTAAATTTTAATAAAAAGGCCAGTATTTTAGGTATGATTAGATTTAGTGAAACTAAGGTTCAATAGTAGAATCAGAATTGGAAGGCACTACAGTGGTCGTTATTAGGCCAGGAATGGTCAAATGACTCAGGAAAGTTATATAAACATTAGTAATGATAGCACTTGTTCATTGAGGGCTTATGGGCCAGCCCCTTGCTAGTTGTGTAGACACAGGTTACAGAATAGAATAACAACACTCAATTTATATGCCATGCCTTACTAAAGTTAGAGTTTGTTCCTTTTGCCTTTGAAGGGAGTTCTACATTTTTAAAAGCAACCATTCGATCTCTTTAGTTGCATTGTATCATAATTACATGAAGTAAAATAATGGCTCATTTTCCTCCCCTAAGAGGGTTGAGATAGAAGAGGGCAACCTGTCCTCAAACAAAAAAAGGGCATATGTGTGCCAATGCATTTTTCAGGCACATTTTCTTTTACAGTAGTTTTTTTTTTTTTTAAAAAGGCTCCCAAAATTTATTGTCAAAAGTCTGCCAAAATGGAATAAAATGTATGAAAATGTAAAGCTGTAGAGCCAATACACATTATTTTCATTATATGTTTTCTGGATTCAGCAATTTGGCTCAGAGAAATCATCAACGCTAGTTAAGTAGAAAGAAGCCCTGCAGAGCCACTCAGAAACAGGCTATACCATAATTATGACTCCACATGTCTTTCTTATTGCCCTTTTGCATTTCTATACTTATTTTTTGCAGCTTGGATTTAAGGGAGTTTAACAAGATAGGTAAGATTTTTAGCATACATTTCTACAAGCCTTAGAGAGTCTTAAGTCATTATCATTTATAACTATTAAAAAAAGCTGCAAGCATATCAAGGGCATAAGAATTAGTGTAAGATTTCTAAGTTAGGTATTTGACTGACAATATGGGTTAGGAAGTCATTTTCATGGTATTTGCATTCAGCCAAACAATAAAAATTGGCAAATCTATATCACAAGTAGTGGGATACATTTTTTTATGTCATTTGATAACTTCTGTAGCTCTGTCTTGTCCTACTTTATATTCATTCAAAATTTAAATAGTTTATTGTCAATGTATATATACTGTTCTCACGATTCTCATGTACATTTAAAATGTATTACTTAATCCTTTGATCAGATTTCTATATGATTTTATCATCCTCTATTTATGATGGTAATATGATGTTTTGAGTCATAATTATCATACCATTTTCCCCAATCTGGGGCACTGAAAATAGGTCTACATGGTCAAACAGAGATCTTATTAAGCCATAGAGAACACGTATTTAAAAATAGACTTACTGTCAAATCACTCTCCTGGAAATATTGTTGTAGTGTAGTGCTACCAAAAATAATCTTTTTACTCACAAAACTGGAATTTGTCATTTAAGAAGATTTTGGTGGTTGAATATATTCTTGAACATCTTCTTTACTGGAGTTTAGATATTACCCTTGTTTTCTTATACCAGAACAATAATCTATTTTGGAAATCCAACAGTCATCTGACATAGTAATATATTTCTTATTCCATATTTTTTGGGGTATCTTGGCTAATTTTCTCAATGACTTCAATAGACAAGACATTATTTCCCCTTAATTCTGCATTTTAAGAGTTTCTAATTTTTTTCCTTGAAATGAACTTTATGTCCCTTTTCACTACAGATTAACCTCTTGGCACATTTTATTTGTCAGAAGAGACTGGAGTGGAGAGGTCAGGGGGTCTGGCCTTGTATAGGAACTCCTGTAAGTTTTAAATGCTTTCATAGGGGTACCTGAATCTATTTTAAGATTCTAGTTTTTAATCTCCATATAGTTGAAATAAAGTAAATATGTCTCTTGAATTTCATCTATTATACCTGCTTATATCCTGAGATATTAGGATGCCTCAAGCACACCTTCGTGGTTGCACAGGTTTATACACAAAATGAGGGATGTGCTTTGCAAACTTGAGTATTTGTCTTCTCACTTTCTGTCATAAGTGAGTGAAATTCATAGTCCTCTGACCAGTGCTACTTGTCAATACTCAATTTTAAAATAAATCAAGTGTTAGTTCTATGAAACTTTAGACCGTTTCAATATCAATTAAATTAGGAGTTTGAGCTGAAGCATTTTTAAGAGTCTGATTTAGTTGAAATCTTAAATTCCTGATTCCATATCTGAAGTTGTTGATATTTAAAATTCTCCATTCTCTATTTTTTTAAATTGCTCAATTAATTTTATTACATTTACAGTTGTACAATGATCACCACAACCCAATTTTATAGCATTTTCTTCCCAAACCCTCAGCCCATCCCCCACCCCACCCCCACCTGTCTCATTTGGAAACCATACATTTTTCAAAGTCTGTGAGTCAGTATTTGTTCTGCAAAGAAGTTCACTGTGTCCGTTTTTTAGATTCCACATGTAAGTGAGAGCTTTTGATGTGGGCATCTCACCATCTGACTGAGTTCACTTAGCATGATAATTTCTAGGTCTATCCATGTTGCTGCAAATGCCGTGATTTCTTTCCTTTTACAGTGGAGGCGACTGATCCAGGGAAATAAAACTGTAGAATACATAAATACCACTTTACTCATTTTTCCCAAGTGTTTCTGTTCATAACAGGCTACCAAATCTGGTATTAAACCAGTAAAATGTATATTTTTTACACCACGTCAAAGAAATAAAGCATTTCCCTAATTGGGATTGTTTGACACTTAAGTGATATAATACACTTAAAATAGTGCCTGAGGCCTGTAAACTAAATTAATTGAATTAGAAATGTTTCTCACTCTTTATCAAAAGAATGAAATAAAAATAGGAGCACATTTTGAAATCTATCCTCCTCCAAACATCAAAATTTTCTTATTCACAGTATTAGTGAAAACTTTCTAGCTTGGAATAGTAGGAGAGCAAATTTAGAAGGAGCTTACAGTTCAACTAGGTCTATCTTCCTACTCAAAAACAACATCTTTCGTTCAGCTATTCTAAACAGGATGACAAAATTGCTGAGGGAGTTTATTAATATTCTTTAATTAAAGAATCACAGTGATTAACTCATGGATTCTCTGGAGTATAAACTACCCAGCGAAGAAATTCTCCCCGGGACAGCTGACCACTTAATAATGTACAACAATGAATTATTCAAATTATATGCAATGTGTCTCACAAAAAACAAAATTTCCAAAACTCACCCGAATAAGGTAAAATTCAGTATCTTTCTTAACCAAAGGACTAAATTTAGTAAAATGACTGGACTCACATACTTATTTGGAAAGAAGACAAAGGTCTTGGTTTTATGAAGTAGTTGAGTAGTTCCTGACTTTTGTTTAGTTCTTTTCTAAGAGCAATTAAAACATTTTTAAAGCGAAATCCAGAATTGAGGTAGCCATTATAAGCACCGCAAAACTTAGAGGAAATTTAGTGGTAATGATTACAATACAAATTAGAATTTGGTCTAGCCAATCAATTCTCTGATAAACTATTACTGCATAAAAGGGCAAAGGCAAGTACCATGACGTAAGCAAATACTAAAAATTCTAAAACTTAAAATTCGATCTGATTATTAACTTACTGCTAGAAAATAACAATCATTTAGCTCTAAGACTCCATTTATCACCACTACCCCCTCAATGTCTTTATTTCTAGAACATTAGACTGTATGCTATTAGGAAATAATGCTTACATTCTTTTCTTTTTTTTCTTTTTTCTGTCTTTTTTAGGGCTGCACCTGAGGCCTTTGGAGGTTCCCAGGCTAGGGGTCGAATCGGAGCTGTGAGCTGCCAGCCTACACCACAGCTGCACCAGATCCTTAACCCACTGATCCCAGGCCAGGGATGGAACCTGCATCCTCATGGATGCTAGTGAGATTCATTTCCGCTGAGCCACGACGGGAACTCCAGTGTTTACATTCTTTTGATGTTGAGTCTCTCCTGACCAGATTATTTCTCTCCTATTCTTACTATGACTTCCTGGATTAAGCCATTATTATCACATGTTTGAATCACTGTTTCACTGTCCTCCCAGCTCTGTGCTTTCAATCCACCGCAGATATTGCAACCAGCTCCATCTCCAGTCTTCTTGATGGTACCTTTGCTCAAGCCTCTTTGCCCGAAGCAGAGAGGAAATCCTGGCCTTACATCATCTGACCCCAACCTGTTGGCTAAGTGGTCAATGACTCACTCAGGATCAGACCTAAAGGACATTCTTCTTTTTCTTAAAGTCTTCTAGAATGTTAACCCCCTTAGAGCAGAGGCTTTATTTTCCTCCTGTGCTCTCTGTACTTTGCAATGCTTGGTATCTAGTGGGTGTTTTGTATGCTAAGGAATGAGTAGATAAGTATTGCTGGGGGCATCTGCTTGCTAATTTCCTCTACCTAAAATTCTCCTCTCACTCTGGTTCAGTACTGCTAATCTTTCTTGTCTCCTCTGAGCAGCCTAATCAGCCCTTTTTTTGCTTCCTTGGTGTTTACTTCTGCCACCGGCTAAATTCTGGTTTTCCTGGACGTCTATTCTTCCTCTCTCTCTTCTTAAATAGTAGCTTTATTGAGATATAATTTGCATGGCATAAAGTTCAATCTTTTATTTAATTTTTTTCTTTTTTTTTGGTTTTTAGGGCCACACCCACGGCATGTGGAGGTTCCCAGGCTAGGGGTCAAATTGGAACTATGGCTGTCGGCCTCCACCGCAGTCAGAGCAACACGGGATCTGAGCGGCACAGGATCTGCGACCTACACCACAGCTCACATCAACGCCGGATCCTTAACCCACTGAGTAAGGCCAGGGATCAAACCCGTTTCCTCATGGACACTAGTCAGATTCGTTTCCCCGGAGCCAAGACGGGAACTCCTGGAAGTCTATTTTCATCTCAATTCTATAAACACAATCCTTTGCTTTTAGCCCAAGTGCTTTCTGTGGATGGTTGAACTCTCTGGTAGCATGAATATTCCCAATTTTGCTACTCTTTAAGCTCTATATTTATTTAACTCTGAATTCCAAATAAATATTCCCAGGGATGCTCAAATTCAACGCCTTCCTCCTATCAGCTTCAGTCCCAGACCCACAGTCTCATATTTCCTCCGTTCGGATGAATGATACCACCTGTCCACCCCCCACCTGCCCATGCTGGACCCTGGGAGTCACTCTAGATTCAACCTTTCCTCAGTGTAGCAAGTGTGGTGTTTTTACTAGTTGACTGTGTGTGTGTGTGTGTGTGTGTGTGTGTGTGGTTGGGTTGGTTTTTACCAGTTGACTTTTCTTTTGGTTGGTTTTTATTGGTTGACTTCTCTTTTGGTTGGTTTTTATTGGTTGACTTTTATTGAGGATGGAGGTGGAGAGTGATATATGTCCTTTGTTTTAAATTTTCCTTTGTTTTGAAGGATCCTAAAGTTTCATCTCAATCTTGCCTCTTTTCTCCTTTTGTCATTTCCAAAAAGTAACTGCCTTTCTTCTTCTTTTTTTCAAAGAGCTTTCTTGAGATACATTTCACTGACCATATAATTCACCTACTTAAAGTGTACATTTCAATGGTTTTGTTATAATCACAGAACCGTGTGGCTATAATCACAATCTGATTTAAGAACATTTTTGTCCTTTAAAAAGAAGTCCTGTCCCTGTTGGGGGTCCTTCCCATTCCTTTCCACCACACCCCCTTGCCCTATATAATCACTAATCTTCTTTCTATCTATATAGTTTGTGTGTTCAGGACATTTCATGTAAATAGAATCATGAAATACGTGATCTCTTGTGATTGGATTCTTAACCTTCTTCCTCCCACAAAGGAGGTGTCTCCAAGACTGCCTCTTCCCATTCCTTTTTTTTTTTTTTTTTTGTCTTTTTGCCTTTTCTAGGGCCACACCTATGGCATGTAGAGGTTCTCAGGCTAGGAGTCTAATCGGAGCTGTAGCTGCCACCTTACATCACAGCTCACAGCAACGCTGGATCCTTAACCCACTGAGCAAGGCCAGGGATTGTACCTGCAACCTCATGATTCCTAGTCAGATTCATTAGCCACTGCGCCACGATGGGAACTCCTGCCTCTTCCCATTCCTATATATGCTTGTGTGAGTCCCTTCCCCTTGGACCAGAACACCTTTCATTATTTTCACAGTATTTCCAGAATTTCCTGTCTTCTCCATGTTAGCTTGTGGTAGAAGCATGAGAGATAATTCACTGTTTTCTATTTCCCATTGTTTATTTTTCAGGGAACTCGAAGTTTGGAATTTTATCTTCTAATCATACTGAAGGCATGGTTTTGTATATTTTTCTTTGGTCACCTTGTTCGCAGTTGTTTTTTGGAGGAAATCTTGGAAAATTCTGATTTACACAGCTTCATTGCCTTGGCAGCCCAGAATTCCTATAATTTCTTCTTTGAGTTCTAAATATTGGGGGCACTGACAGATACAAGTTAATTTGGAATTTTACTTTATTACCAATAAAGTTAATTTTAGGTTCTGACTGTATTTATTGCTTTTTCCAGATAAAGCCTAATTCTATGAAATCCCAGTCTCAAGAGATTTCTCTTTAAGGCTATGACTCAATATTATTTTGATGAGACACATTTTGGAAGAACAATACTGGGTCTAGGAGATCTGCCATAAATCATCTTGTATTTCAGAAGTCATCTCCTATTATACAGAATTTATTGCTTAGATTTGACATAAGCAGTTGGTTTAGAGGATTTCGATATAGGCTTTTGTGAAGATAATAGTGAAAACAGGATATAACAAATATAGACTTTCCACAGGAGATAAATGTGACACTCTAAGGTAGAAGGGCACTAAAATATATTCTAAAATTAAGGAGCCATTATTATTATCTTTGTATTTATAAGTATCAGTTTGTTTTGTTATTTCTGCATTATAGATTTTATATGTACTATCATAGATTACAACAATGAACTGGAAAGAACTTCGGCAATGATAAACTCTAACTCCTTCCTTTGAAGAAAGTAATAAAACGAGTGAATCTAAACAAATTTTATAAAAACCACATAGTATGTTACAAATAGAGCTGAGTTTGGAATCATGAACCAGGTAGCTTTTGCTCTGTAACAATCTACCCCAAAACGTAATGGCTCAACCATTTACTTATCTCACAGTTTTGTGGATTGGCAATTTGGGCTGGGATTATCTTGATGGATTTTCTGCTTTTCTTCTTTTCTGGACCACACTCCATTGGTCCAGGATATACAGGCCCTGGATGTCCAGGATATACAGAATACAGAACCCATTGTATTTAAAATTCAAAGCATATTGAATTTTCCAAACAGAAATTTGAAACTTGTATCCAGGTATTAGGAAAAATAGGTTGAAATAAAATTTGGGAGAAAATGAGAGGCTTTGGGATAGTAGGAGAATCAATGTAGCTGTGGGTTAGATCACAGAAGACATGGTGAGGAAATGTGGTGGTGAGAAGGCCGGAGGGGTCTTCTAATATCCAGCATGTCTTCCCATTCAGTGCCGGGGCTCTGCTAACCAGTTTTATTGAAGAATATGTTTTTAGTTCATAAGAAGAAGCACTAAGGTAGAATTTCCATTTGGGAAAGGCATTTTTTTTTCCTCTTTAAAACAGGAAATCTGAGCAAATACAAGTGCTGTGAATTGGAGGATACCGTCATATAGCAAAAATTCTATGGAGATTCAGGAGACAGGAATTTCATGATCACAACAAGGACACGATAATAGCTTGGGGGACCAGTAAAGAGCCCAGGAGTCTGCAGAGGTCATGTCATCAGTGAGTCAAAGATATAGGTACAGGTGATGGTGTAGGAGTGACGGAAACATGACATAAATCAGTCAGCCCCCCCAGATGATTGGAGCCCAGCACTTCCTATCTGAGAGTGAGAACAGGAAGTGAGGCATCACGCAGCCTGCAGATGGGAGACCTTGGTGGGCTGATGAAAGCAGACAGAGGAAAAGACAAAGTCAATATGACCAGGCATTCCGTACCAATTTTCGGCACATCTGTTACTATCATAACTCCAAAGGAAATAATCTTTGGCCTATACTTACAACCCTATAAAAACTTATGAGCTAAAGAATAGCCTTTTTTTGCCAAAAAAAAAGACTTTTTATTACTTATTTCTTTAAAATAATAAAATAGCATAAGCAATGTATGCTACAGCTAAAAAATTGTGATTTTGTATCCTTTATTCCTTTGCTTTCATCAATGGAAGCATGTCTGCTTCATTTATTCATTTCCGCCACCTAGCACCATCTTCTACTTCCCTAATCCAAAGTCTGTTTAAGTTAGTGATGCATTCCATAGTAATCATGTTTATTTTGCCTGTGTATTTAGAGGAACACCTATTTACAAATCAAGATACCTATTTGTTTTCTTTGTTTCAGAGGATCTTATAATGTCCTTCACAGTGTCCATGGCAATTGCACTTGTGATTGGAGGATTTATTTGGGCTTTGTTTGTTTGTCTGTCTCGAAGAAGAGCCAGTGCCCCCATCTCACAGTGGAGTTCAAGCCGGCGATCTAGATCTTCCTACTCCCATGGCCTCAACAGAACTGGATTTTACCGCCACAGCGGCTGTGAACGTCGAAGCAACCTCAGCCTGGCCAGCCTCACTTTCCAGCGCCAAGCATCCATGGAACAAGCAAATTCCTTTCCCAGAAAATCAAGCTTCAGGGGGTCAACGTTCCATCCCTTCCTGCAAAGTCCACCCCTTCCCGTGGAAACTGAGAGTCAGCTGGTGACTCTTCCTTCTTCCAGTACCTCTGCCACCATCAACCCGTGCCACAGTCTAGGCCGTCCTGATTTCCACTGGTCCAATAATAGCCTTCGGATTGGTCTTTCAGCCCCACCCCCACCTGCCTATGAGTCAATCATAAAGGCATTCCCGGATTCCTGAGGAGTGTGCTTTCTTTTTTAATTTCTTTCTTTCTCTTGTCTTATTGAAAGAAAAGCACAGAATTTTGAGGACACAGCCAAAGCGACTCATGAGTTTCCAAGCTGAAACGTGCACATGCAAGTTGGACATGACAATGTAAAATACGTTTTCTTTGAACACTTTTTTTTTCCTTTATCTCACAAAACAATAATATTTTACCAAATAGTTATATATTTATGTATTTTGTATTCAACATGAGGACTATTATAGATGGTGATTCTCAACTGAGAATCAGCTGGATACAGTATATATATTTTAGACTAAATAAAAACTGGATATTTGTGGTTTACAATCCTCATTCACTGTCCACTGTGACTCTACAGGAGGAAGAAATTACGGTGTTAACTTCTTAAATTTTTTTTTTTATCCTAAGGAATTTTAATTTTACTTTCTTTAGAAAGACAAGTAAATCATTGTACAGCCTTGGATTTTTAATGGATTATATGGACACAAAACTATAGAACACAGGAGTTTTTGTTTTTGATTTTTCTAATGGCTGCAACCTGTGGCATTTGGAAGTTCCTGGGTCAGGGACTAAATCCAAGCCACAGCTGTGGCAACACCAGATCGTTAACCCACTGTGCTGGGCTGGGGATGGAACCCACGCCTCTATAGCAACCCAGCCAGAGCCACTGTGGTAGGATTCTTAACCCACTGCATAGCAGCTGAAGCATCTCATAGGAGATTTTAAAGTTCCTTGCTTCCACTTTTTTATGAGAAGTGAGGGAATCTAGCAAGAGGGAAAGCGCATTGCCTAGGGCTCTTCTGTAACTTCATAAATAAGGAAGGGTCTGTGGGGAGAAAGTCTGTCACCCAAATGGATGTTACAACCATGAAGAGCTCTCCTTCATGAACTGACCCATTGGTCATCATCTTTGGCTCCTCTATGACTTTCAACCTCAGATTCTGGGAAGAGTCTTTGCATAGTGGTTAAACCTTGTCAAATGGTCCTTGATGCAGTTATTTAAGGAGTCCACCTTTATGGGTGGCCACTGCCTTAAAGGAAGGTCCATCTCCCCATGGGGATACCAGAGAGCATCAGTGGCCAGAGGTCCATGGCTGTCCTTTTTCATTTAAGGACATGACTTCACAGGATTATTACTCAAAACACCTGTGGTTCATTTCTGATATGGTGAATATTTAGCTTATGTTGCTATTTGTTTCTCTGAACACTGGGATATTCGGGGAGGAAAAATCTACTCTCATTTTAGTTTTTGCCATGCAGCAGTCTCAGCTAATAGTGTCTGAAAGTGGCTCGAGAATGTCATACTTTTTGCATAATAAGATATTCCAAATAGTATTTTCCTTCTTGTTTTATATAGCTTACATTTTCCATTGTTCCTCAAGGACAATTATTCTTAATGATGTCTACAGTAGATGTCTGTAGATAGATGCTCTCTAAGGCAATAGACCTGAGAAAAGAAGGAAAGATGAAGGAAAGAAAAGAAAAAAAAGGCTCTTAGGATAACAAGTTGTTTGTATGTTGTTTTCGGACATACTTAGCAGTTATCAAATAGCCATATAAGATTTCAAGAGACCATTATTTTAGGAATGAGGCTATCTTTTGCTTGTATGTTATCCCTAATGCTGAAATTGAGAAGTAAGAAAGGTGTATGGTTTTTATCTAGAGTTTATCTTGGAAGTAAACACTGTTTCATATTTCTCAAATGAAGAAAAGGACAGCAGAAATTCTCTGGTGTATTTAACCATCTAGCAGAATTGTCTTCTCATGTTATGAAACAATCAAAATTAGTACCTTGTAAATACTGTGCAATGTATGAAATGTGAACTGCGAGCAAAAACTGGAGAACATTTAAAGCTGTATTTGTTTTATTTGAAATATTTAGTGGATTACAAAATAAAATTAACTGATGTCAATTTTGATTCAGAGTTTATTGATTAAATAACCTGAGACTATTTCCTATCTACTTGGTATTTTAACTCAATCTAGACCATTCTCTATAAACTGTTCCAGAGACACAAATTTTATTTTATCTAATAAGGTATAACAGCAAAAGGGTAGCGGCACAAAGAGAGGAAACAGACTTTTCAATGAATTAATACAGATGTTAAAATAACCAAGTTATTTGTTTAAAACATTCATTTAGATTCTTAACTCCCTAGATAAACAATTCCAGAATTATTTAACTTTTTAGAAAATAAATTTGTATGATGTATGATTGACATATAGCATTATGTTAGGTTAAGTGTACAAAACAAGGATTGGATATATGTATAAACTGTAAAACAATCACCACAGCTCAGTCTAGTTAATATCCATAACCACACATAGTTACCTGTGATGAGAACTTCTAAGATCTACTCTCTTAGCAGCTTTTAAATATACGCTACAGAACTGTTAGCCCTGGTCGCCATGCTGTACATTACATCTTCTGGGCTTATTTATTTTACATCTGCAAGTTTATACCGTTTTGACCACTTTCTGACCATCCCTCACTTTCCCCCATCCCTTCAGGGAATCTATTCTATGATATTTGTAGAGAGTCCTATAGGTTCAATTGGAATTTTGCCTAATACATTCATGCCTTGAAGCAATTACAAAAAAAAAAAAAACCTACTAACACATGTAAAACATAAGAAGAAAAAAAAAAAAACCCGAAGCGTACCCACTTTTAGTACAAGTAGTGGCTGATGAAAAAAAAATCAAGCCAGACATTTCCACTAATTAGCTACTGGGAGATGGGGGCAAAAGAGGGCTAGTTTGCTTATCTTTTATGGTGCGAAAATACAGGGCTCACTCTTTTGTCTACCAAGACCTCTGCTATTCTGAAAACCATGTTCCTTTCCCTGACTACCTACCCACAGGATTATGCCAGGAATGATCACTGCATCAAATGCAACCTCATTGATTGGTTGGTCTAGGAGAAGGCATCTGACCAGATAAATAGAGTGGTCCTTTGCAAAGGGTGGCATGATAGGGAAACGGAGAGAGGCCAATATCTCTCGGATGATTAAAATCGTAAGAAGTAAAATTCAAAAGCTTGTTCTCTGCCATATGGTAGGAAAGAAATTAAACTTATCCACAGAGAGAAGTGGAAAAAAAAAAAAGTTATGGCCAATGGATCTGAAATTCTTAGTCCCTGTAACTTCTGAAGTTTGGCTGCATACATCCTTTTCCTTCTAAGGCAGGGGTTATGACATCTTCTTTTTTTTTTTTTTTTGTCTTTTTAGGGCTACAGGCAAGGCATATGGAAGTTCCCAGGCTAGGGGTTGAATTGGAGGTGCAGCTGCTGGCCTATGCCACAGTAATCGTGGTGGGTCCTTAACCCACCGAGTGAGGCCAGGTATCAAACTGGTGTCCTCATGGATACCAGTTGGGTTCATTACCACTGAGCCACAACCTCTGGAACTCTCTGCAATGAAATCTTTCTTGGAGTCCACTGAATACTACAACAGCTTTCTAGAAAATTCTCATTTTTACCAAATTGTGTTAGACTACAATAACTTGCCAAAAAGGTTTCTATTTAATATATTCTGCTTTATTTCTGAAGCTGGTAAATTGAGAAATATGGGCATAAGCATATTATGAGAAATTATATTAGCAACTGCTAATAAAATTAAAGTATCTATCATAGGAAAGTAGGCATGTAGACAAAAAATAGATTATATAGCAAATGGCAGAAAACAAAGGAAATATTGAAAACTAAAAAGTGAAAGCCTAAGATGTCAGCATTAAAATAAAATCAATTGTATTCTTTATAAGACAAATACAAATGAGATCAATGCATATAAAATAACAGCTTCTATTGGATCAAAAAATTCCAGCTATAAGCAAGTTGTAAATCTTGCCTAAAAATGAAGTGATTCAGAAAAGTTGAAAGTAAAGGCATATTAAAGAATACCTGTTATCAGTAACAGAATACCTGTTATCAATATCAGAAAAAATTGAGGGTGTTCCCTGGTGACCCAGTGGTCAAGGATTTGACATTGTCACTGCTGTGGCTCAGGTTCAATCCCCTGCCCAGGAACTTCTCTGCACCCGGTTCGTTCGTGGGTATGGCCAAAAAAAAAAAAAAAAAAAAGAAAAAGAAAAAGGTTGAATTCAGAATGAAATATGTGAATAGAATAGAGTACTACTTCATTAAAAACCATAACCCTATGAGGATATAAATTACCTTGAGTCTTATATACCAAATATCAAAGCATCAGAAATGTCTTCATAAAACAAACTATGGACACAGCACATTTAAATAAATATTTGAATGTATGTGAAGACATGTCTTAACTATAAATAGGAAGCCTCAATGTTTTAAGATGTTTTATTCCTAAATTAACTTACACACTCAAAATTATTCAATCAGAATCCTCCCATATGGTCTTATGTTTTGTTTGTCTTCACATTTTTTTTTTTTTTTTGGCTTTTTAGGGCTGTAACCATGGCATATGCAGGTTCCCAGGCTAGGGGTTCAATCAGAGTTACAGCTGCTGGTCTACACCTCAGCCACAGCAACTTGGGATCAGAGCCGCGTCTGCGACCTATACCACAGCTCACGGCAGTGCCAGATCCTTAACCCAGGGATCAAACCAGCATGCTCATGGATACTAGTCGGATTTGTTCCAGCTGCACCAAGATGGGAAGTCCTTTTTTTTTTTTTTAAATCTGTTTGTCTTTCAACTTAGGTGAAGAAAAAATTCATGTTGGAAATAAAACTTGAGACAAAATTATCAAAATTCTGAAAAAGAAGAATAAAGAGAAATAACTTGGCCTATTATATATTAAAAAATATTCTTAAGGCTAAAATAACCATACAAAAAAAAATCAAAGAAAATAATATAAAAATCAACAGAACAGAATAAATGATACAGAAATAGAATGGAGCATGTATAGCAAATTAGTTGTGATGAGGGTAGAATTTCTAACAAATGAGAAAAATTGATTAACAATGTTTTGGGGAAAGCTGACTGGGTGGCCAAAGAGAAAAATCTATCTCTCTTTCACTTAATTTAAAGTGAGTTGAAAATGAATACGAAATATAAACATTAAAATGAAATAAAAGTGTACAATAAAAATGAAAAAATGTTTTTAAAATATTTATATGAAAATAACTTTTCTAAGTGAGTTTGGATGGTGGGAGATCAGATTTTTTTTTAATTCTGAAATTCAATTTTTTTAAATGAGTAAATCTTACTATTTAAAAATCTGTGTTTGAAGCTAACTTTGAGATTTAATTCACGTACAATTAGTTCATCACAAAATGTTCTCACTCTTTCGCATCAATCCTCATTTTCTACCCCTGGGTTGAAGCAAAAATGGGTGTGCTTCCTATCATTACAGATTAGGTTTATTTGTCCTGGAGTTCTGTACAAATGAAATCACACAGTATGTGAGGTTTTGTGTCTGGCTTCTTTCCCTCCAGATGAGAATTTGAAATTCATCCACGTTGTTGCAAATTTCAAGGCGTCATTTTTAAAATGGTGATGCGTATACTAGACTTTTTATTTGTTAACCTATTGCACATTTCATTCTCAGTTTTGGGCTACGAGGAGTAAAATTTCTATGAACATTTGTGTACCAATCTTTGTATGGATCTGTAGTAAGTTGAGGAATAGCCTCAAAAAAAAAAAAAAAAAAAAAAAATCTGGAGTTCCCATCGTGGCGCAGTGGTTAACGAATCCGACTAGGAACCATGAGGTTGCAGGTTCGATCCCTGCCCTTGCTCAGTGGGTTAAGGATCCGGCGTTGCCGTGAGCTGTGGTGTAGGTTGCAGACATGGCTTGGATCCCGCGTTGCTGTGGCTCTGGCGTAGGCCGGTGGCTACAGCTCCCATTTGACCCCTATCCTGGGAACCTCCATATGCCGCGGGAGCGGCCCAAGAAAATGGCAAAAAGACAAAAAAAAAAATCTGTAGAACCCATAAATGTTACCTTATTTGGAAAATGGGTTTACACAGATATGGTCAAATAAAAAATTTTGAGATGGGGATATTAACCTGAATTATGCACCTAGGTTCTAAATGCCATCACAAGTATCCTTTTAAGAGAGTCAGAGGGGGATTGAATACCCAGGAAAGAGAAGGCAATGTGAAGACCGAGCCGAGAGAGATGTAAAGATGCTGCCCTGGGATAGTGCTGTCGCTGCAATTAATGCCAGCAGTCACCATTGCTGGATCCGAGCAGCGTCTGTGACCTACACTACAGCTCACGGCAATGCGGGATCCTTAACCCACTGAGCAAGGGCAGGGATGGAACCCATAACCTCATGGTTCCCAGTCACCAAAGAAAAGGCAATGTGAAGACCTAGCCGAGAGAGATTTAAAGATGCTGGCCTGGGATAGTGCTCTCACTCCAATGAATGCCAGCAGCCCCAAGTTCTCTTCCAGAACTTGGAAGAGCCAAAGAACACATTCCTTAGAGCTTCTGAAGGGAAAGCAGGCCTGCCAACCCCTGGCGCTAAGATTTTGAGTCTCCGGTCTCCTAATCTGTGACAGAATACCTTTCTGTTGCAGCAAGTTACCATGTTTGTGGTAATTTTTTACAGCAGCCAAAATGTAGCCAAGACTGACACTTGGATTTTTCTTAGGTAAATCCCTAGGAATATCATTGCTGGGTTGCATAGTAAGTATGCATTTAACTGGATAAGAAATTGCTAAGGTCTTTTCCAAAGTGGCTGTACCATTTTGAATTTCCACTAGCAATGTATGGCGGTTTTACGTGTTCCATATTCGCACCAACACGTGCTAATTTCTGTTTTCATTTATTTGTTTATTTAGTTTCAACCCTTCTAGTAGGTACACAGTGTTATCTCACTGAGGTTTTAACTTACGTTCTTCTAATGACTAAAGATTCTAAGCAACTTTTATTGTGGTTATTGGCCATATAGTTTCTTTTGTGAAGTATCTTTTTAGCTACTGTGCCACTTTTAAAAAACTGAGTTGTCTTCTTTTTATTATTTTTTATTAAAGTATAGTTGATTTACAATGTTATGCCAATTTCTGCCGTATAGCAAAGTGACCCAGTCACACATATATATACATTCTTTTTCTCGTGTTATCTTCCATCATGTTCTGAATTGTCTTCTTGATATAGAGATTTGAGAATTTTTAATGTAGTCTAGATAAAAGCCCTTTATTAGGTATGTGTATTGAAAAATGTTTTTCCCAGTTCGTGCTTGCTTTTCATGTTATTGATGTGTATTTCAAAGAACGCAAGGTCCTAATTTTAAAGAAGTCAATTTTATCATTTTTTGATGTTTTATGATATTTATTCACCCCAAAGTCAGAAAGATTTTTGAACTAGTTTGTTGCTGCTGCTAAGTAACAGTGTAGCAATTGCAGCTACCGTAGCCCCCTGAACTCTGAACACCTTCCTCAGCCCAGATCAGTGTGCTATGCTTGGGATTCCTCTCCCTGCCCTGGAATGTGTCCCCAAAAAGGAAATTTGGGATTTCCCACAGGGTTCAGCAGATTGGGGATCTGGCTCTGTTTACAGATGTGGCACAGGTTCGATCCCCAGCCCAGGAAATTCCACATGCCATAGGTGTGGCAAAAAGAAAGGAAAGAAAGAGAGAAAGAGAGAAGAGAGAGAGAAAGAAAGAAAAAAAGAAAGAAAAGAAAAAAAATTGATGTGCTGCCTGTTGCCCATTATGCTCAGTTTTTTGTTTTTGGGGGGTTTTTTTTTTGGTCTTTTTGCCTTTTTTTGGGCAGCTCCCATGGCATATGGAGGTTCCCAGGCTAGGGGGTAAATCGTAGCTGTAGCCACCAGCCTACACAGAGCCACAGCAACGCAGGATCCGAGCCGGGTCTGTGACCTACACCACAGCTCATGGCAACACCGGATCCTTACCCCACTGAGCAAGGGCAGGGATCAAACCTGCAATCTCATGGCTCCCACTGCGCCAAGACGGGAACTCCTATCTCAGTTTTATAGTTTGTGGTCAGAAGGTAAATCTTGTCCCTTTTATTTAGTGTGGCAGGAGGTGGAAGTTTCTGAAAAGCTATTTTTTAAGAATAAAAAAATGATTAAACATTATCTGAGGGGATGCTATTAAACCCTATTAAAAGAAAAATTATGAACTGTTAGCTGTTGCTATATATCTACATCAGTACATTAACAGACTTTGTGTGCATTAACTGTTCTACTGTTTAATATAGAAAAATAGTATCAATACAAAATGCAAAATAGATCAGTTAATTTGCAAAATAAAGATATAAAAATGGCCAATATGTCTTTGAAAATTACTTTTATGAAGTGTACTTTGGCCATATGAATGTCAAATATAAATACTCTTTGAGGATTATAAACATTTGCTCTGGGAAGTTTATTCTAGCTAGCTGTTATAAAATTTCATATTATAAATTATTTCCTCAGGTCTGATGATTATTAACCCAAAGCCTCCCCTTAATAGACAACAAACAAAACAACTCCCTCCCCCATTCAAGCACAGACTCTAAGCTTCGATCAGATCTCATTTTAATATTAAAACAGAAAAGGATTATATCTTCAAAAGAGACAGGGAAAATGCTTGGACACCACATATATCATCTAATTCAAATCGTCAGCCCCTAACTGACATTTAATTGATATAATAAAGTTGTTCATGATGGTAGATAAACAAAATATATAAACAGAAACATCTTCTTTGATGTTCAGTGACCGCCTAACAGCTATTTGGGTTAGAGCTACTGATACCTAATAAACAAATGCTTTAAAAAACACAAAACAAAAAAACCTCAAACTAACCCCCAACCCCCAAACCTAAACCCAAACCCAGCTGCACTTCCATGGAACTTAGAATGTACTTCTTGACCTAGAGTTTGCTCAGTCATCATCTGGCTGATGCGATGACTGGGATTTGAACCTGTAGTCAGAGAGGGAGTGAGTGCAAATATAAAGCTGTCGCTGTACTCCACACGAAATCACCCCAGATGTCTCAACTCAGATGCTGGCCACATTCTGCAAATGCCCGAAGGGAGAATACAACATAGGAGGTGTTAAACAGGAGCTGAAGTGAAAGGCAGGAGCTCGAATCAGAGGACACGGAGAAATAAAAGGTGAAATGGGCAGTGTAAATCTGGCCAGGGCAGATAAACCCGGGGGGAGAGAGAAAGGGAGGCCGATCACCAGACAAAGACGACTGGAGTCAGAATCCAAAGAAAGAATCTTCCCTGCTTTCCCCATAGCTCTCTAGTTCCTAGTCCTTTCTAAGATTTATTCTGGGCTCCTGAATTCCATTTGCAGTGGACAAGTATTTCAGTTGCTTGCCAGCCTGCATGTCTGTTTTGGCTCCCCTGATTTTCTTAGGGGAACTATGCTTCCATTTGACACAGTCTTGTGGCGACTCAGCGACCATTCCCCTCCTGGCCCTCTGCCCCCAGTGCTGTTTAGTAAAATGGAGAGAATGTCCCTCTTTCAACCACTGCTCCACTGGTGCTTTTAGTGTCATTCCCTGTTGCCCTCTTCATGCTTTTACTGTTTCAAATACCTCTTCTCTCTCCGGTATTATCAATACTTCTACCTTCAATTGAGATCTTTGGAAACAGACTCTGAAATAGTGACTTGTGTACAAAAATGTGGAGCAGGACGTCTCAGGAAAAACATCTGCCAATGAGCGAAGGAAGCAGGCCTGGGCAGAAGGAAATGTGCAAGTGAGTGACTTTACCAGTAGAGGTCGCAGTGGATCCTGTGGAGAGAGCTAGGATGGCCCTTCAGACTTGTCCCCAATTGAGGCAAAGTGCTGACAATGGTTAGGATTAGGGTTCAGGTTAGGGTTAGAGTTGAATGAGCTCTGAATGAGGCAATATAAAGACCTGCTCTGGGAGTTCCCATCGTGGCTCAGCAGACAAACCCAACTAGTATCCATGAGGATGTGGGTTCGATCCCTGGCCTTGCACACTGGGTTAAGGATCTGGCGTTGCCGTGAGCTGTGGTATAGGTCCCAGATAAGGCTCAGATCTGGGGTTGCTGTGGTGTAGGCCAGCAACTAAAGTTCTGATTTGATCCCTAGCCTAGGAACCTCCATATGCTGAGGGTGTGGCTTCAAAAAAATGGAAAAAAAAAAACCCAACAAACCAAAAAATAAACCAAAGAACAAAAACCAAAAAACCCTGCCCTGAAAATGAGGCTTCCATGGACCTCGCTGCCAGTCAGGTCAAACTATGATCATTCCCCAGGACTAGAGGCTTTTTGAGGAACTCTGAACTGATTTTCTCTTCTGGATAAAATTCTACTCAGGCTCCCCTCTTGTCTCTTCTCAACTAGTCTCTGAATTTTAAGCTTCCATTTTCATCTCTCCACAGTCCAGATTTAGCAGCATTTAGCACTAATGCTCCATTCCCAATATCAGGTTCATCATCCTTCGCCATCCTCCAGGGGAGGTCTGATCACCCTGGCCTTGACCTGCCTTTGGTAAGAATCTCATTAGGCCAGTTTAGCCAGAACTCCCTCCTAACTGTGATATTTCCTACTAGCCCTTTTCTATCCACTGATCCCACCACCACCAACCCAACCCCACTGCTCCTTGAGTATAAACGGTGAGTTTTCCTTATTGTATTCAGAATTGAGACCAGTTCTGTACTGAGGTCTCTTTTCCCCTATGGTAATAGTTTTCCAAGTAAAATCTATTTTTCGTACTTTAACCACTGTGCAGCTCTGTTTATTCTTTGACAAAATTGACTTTGATTTCTCCAGTGACTGTCAAGCTGTTGGTTTTCATCAATATTGTGGTGGCAAGGCTGCTGATTTTCAAGTTACCATGGAACTGGCAAGAAAGAGCTGGGAATATTCAAGTTAAAAATGCCACATCGCTCCTCATGGCTCAGCAGAAATGAATCTGATTAGGATCCAGGGGGATGCAGGGTTCGATCCCTGGCCTTGATCAGTGGGTTAAGGATCTGGAGTTGTGGTGGCTATGGTGTAGGCCAGCGGCTACAGCTCTGATACGACTCCTAGCCTGGGAACTTCCATGTGCCACAGGTACAGCCCTAAAAAGACAAAAAAGCCAAAAAAAAAAAAAAAAAAAAAAAAAGCCACATAGCTCCCTGTTCTTACCAAGATTGTGTTGGTTTTTCTTGATTAAAATGCTCCTTGAGTTGTTGCAAGTCTTTGGCTAATTTCCAGAGTATTGAAAAAGTTATTATTCTGGCCAGTTTCCTCATTGTTTTTTATGAAAGAGAAAATTTTCAGAGGTCCTCATTCTGTCACTCCTGAAGTGCTTCTGCTTATTGGTACATTGGAATATAGACAATCGTGCTGTAAACATCTACTGGCATAAAATGCATAGGTCCTAAAAATCAAAAACAGAGCCTGTCATTCCTTCATTGGAATGTTCTAGTGATTTCTCCCGGCTCTGCTCCTCTTATGATATAAAATGACAAGCAGGAGTCAAGACCATCCTTTGGGAGGTGTTGGCTGATTTTAATGGCATATCAATCATGGCACAAGAACCACGGCTGGTTTTAATGGCATATTAACCATCTTCACCCATGAATCTCTTGTGAATGAAAACAGACAATGGAAAGCCTACTGTTGGCTAAAAGACTACCACATCTTTCTCAGTTTCAAAATCTGGACCACATAGTCCAAGACTTTCAGACCTCCAACTCTTGTTAAATCCACAACTTCATTTAACCTATTTCTTCTGGACAAGGGTAGAATTTTATAGTTAAGATCCCTTCCTAAAAGTTCTTTGCTGGAGGCCAGCTCCGGCGGCCAGGGAGTGTACACTTTTCCCAAAGGAGATGGAAGTGCGTCGGTTTTTGCAATGGAGACAGCCTCTTTGTCCCTTCTTTCAGGGCGCTGGACTGCTCAAACTTTATTGGCATAAGTGGTTGATTATATAGACAGCTTTTCACTACAGATTACATCACAGTGTTAAAAGTACATTGGTTAACTATTAGGCTGTGTTTTTTGATCACATGGTACAGTAGCGATACATTACATTTTAAAATCTTCAACTTAAGTAAATTTAATGAGTACAATTCAAGGACAAACAGGTGTGGCATATCATGTGGGAAAGAGGAGACCCAGCACATACCATCTCATGGCCAGCCAATTTCCACAAGCTGAAGAAGTTACAGACACAAAAAATCCTGTTTTCAGACTAGTGTCTATCTTCAAAGTGTCCTTGGCAGGGAGACAGTGTGAGAAAATACAAATCAACTTAGCCAGCTACCGCTAAAAGTTTCTAAAATCAAGGACAAAACTCACAGCTGGGTTTCTTCTGATCAAGAATAATATATGTTGAACTTCTATAGACCTCATTAAAATCCTAACTCTAAAGTTTACTATATAACTAGTTAGTAGATAAACACTATGTTTTTAATTAAGTTGGATTTAAATAGGGAAAAGTCCTTTAGGGTGAAATTCGTATTATATTATTGTTGTAATTTTGTTAAATCACAAATCACCACAGGAAAATAAGAATGGGAAATAAGAATAATCAGTAAATAATCAGGAAAGACGGAGGAAAACTGAATAGCAAGTGAATAACAGAAAAGACTAAGTTATCCATGGAACAATCCCCACTCAGCAACACGAAATGGAAATTATTTTCTGGGAAATTTAGTTTTCCACCTATGTCAGTGGGCAAGCCTTATTGTCTTCTGGGGCCTGTCCTCGGAATTGTGCCGTACAGGCAGGCACCCCCTTGTTTAGGAATCTGCCCTCGGAATTGTACCATTCAGGCAGGCCCCTTTTTCCTATTAGGAGCCTGCCCTTGGAATTGCACTGTTCAGGCAAGCTCCCTTCCTTGGCTCCTGGTATCTTGGCTCCCCGCAGGTCTTGGAATGATAAGATGCTCATGTGTGATAAACACCCAGGTCAAAAGCGTTGCTTGAGATATTTTCTGTCTTGATGTTTAGACCCTTTGGTTCACCGAACGAGGGAAACACAGCCATAAGTGGTAGCGATAGGCCATGAGACCTGTGTGCAGGGACTCACTTGCCCTTGACCCTACCTCAAAGCGTACTTTTCCATAGTTTCTTCCTCAGTGAAATTCTCATTAGAGGAGACCTTTTAGTAACATTTCCCACATGCTTTGACTTTTTCTTTTTTTTTTAGGAAAATGTTTCATTCTATTAGGTTAATTCCACCCCAAGCTATTTGCATAAGTGGTGTGGGTCTGGCCTTTGACGTTATCTTCCTGAAGGATCTCTTGATTGCTCACTCAGGCGGATTGTAGACACACCGTCTCAGTGAATCTCGTGCTATCTTTACCAAATCAAATCTCTAAAGTTCACTTGCAATTGAACGTATTGTTTTTGAGTCATCTTGACATTTTGACTTCATAAGTGTAAACCGAAAACTGCATTTACTGGAAATTTGTTTTTAAAAATAAAACAACATTTGCCAGATCCCTGATCTACAGATGCTTTATAAAATTAGGCAGTGCTTATGAGATAATGCTCCTGAAAGAAACTTTTAAAAAGAAATTTATACCTAATGTTTTTAAAGCACATAAAAGAGTAAGGCTATGTTCAATCGGAGCAGAAAATATATGAGGAATAGTATAAATTTTTAGGATAGAATCTAGTTTTTTTTAAAAGGAGGCGGAGAACATAAATGTTAAAAGGGTGACAATGTTTAGCTTGTTAAAAGAACTGGAAGAAAAGTTTTTCTTTATTTCAAAGCTATAGCTATCATAGGTAAGCCCTTTTGGTAAAATGAGCCCATAATTTAAAATCAATGCATATTGGTTTTAATTAATATAACCTTTGGACAATTCATAATAAACAAAATCTTACTGTATAGTGATATTGAAAGTTGAAATTTTCCTAGTAGGTAATTTTTATTATGACTTAAAGAACCTGGAGTTAATTCTTGCTGTTGAATAGGATCGCAAAACGGTCAATTCCACCACTTCATTTTTCTTAGCAATTTAAGAAATGGAGGTAAGGAGGAATTTTGAATATGTTTACCTCATACATTCCAAGGTTAAGAATTTTTGGCACTTATAAAATGTATTTTAGGGGGTAGGATAACTGGGAAATTTGAATGTAGACTAGGTATTAGGTTTTATTAGGAGATCATTATATGTACTGTAAGGTGTAGATATATTCTTGTGATTATGCGGAAACAGATGTTTACTTTTCAGAGATGCATCCTAAAATGTACAGAGGTAAGATACTGCAAAGCAAGGAGGAGGTGGCAATGAAATTACTTCCTTTTTTTGGAAATTGCGCCTGTGTCATGTGGAAGTTCCCAGGGCAGGGATCAAACCCCCACAACAGCAGTAACCAGAGCCAGAGCAGTGACAATGCCAGGTCCTTAACCTGCAGAGCCACCAGGGAACCCCCAAAGTTACTTCTGAGAGGAGCCAAATAAGTTAGCTTCTAAGGAGCTCAAGCTGAACCCCCCACTGAAGGTGGTGTCTCCTTGGTAAAGTTCAGCCTCAATGCCTCCTGCTAGCACAAGTTTGCCTAATGCACAGGGAGGCCAAAAAAGCCAAAAGGTTGCAGTATGGAGCAGAGAGAGGTTTATTGCAGGCCACGTAAAGAGAGGGTGGCTCCTGAGCCCCCCAAAGTCTGAACTCCCCAAACCAAAACTGTGAAGGATTTTTAAAAGCCAGGTGAAGGAGGAAGGTCACAGGGTAAGTGGTCAGTTTGTGTGCAATTCTCTGACTGGCTGATGCTAAGGTAACAGGGCCGTGTCACATGCATTAACATTATCAATACTTAGGCTCCAGGAAGCCTGGGAGCTAGGTGCTCATGGTCATTAATTAGTTAACATCTTCCATTTGGTGAGGGATTTTCACATTTGTAAAACAACTCCAGAAATGCACAGTAGATACACTTCTCACTTTAGAGAGAAACTAAAGTAGAGGATTCAGGGAGGGGGCTGTCCCCAGAAGGGCCCATGGGGTTCTACTCAGTTATACTCCCAGTTCTGTGCTGGTCTCCTCCTAGGAGAAGTTTGTGCATCTCCCCAACGTGCCAGCCAGCACCAAGTACCAGCCCTCCAGAACTGTCTCAGACGTGCATTAACTATGCAACACCCACATTGCGTGGGGAATTAAACCCTCCATTGAAAATGCTTGATTTGAACACTGATCAAGAAAATCTTGTTGCACAGTGGGTCAAGGGATCTGGATTGTCAATGCAACAGCTCTGGTCACTTCTTTGATGGGGCTGGATCCCTCGCCTGGGAATTTTTATATGCTGCAGACACAGCCAAAAGAAAAAGAAAATCCTGTTGGAACCCATGATTCCCTATCAGATGTGTTGATTACCATCCACAAATGAATATGGTGGTTAGTGGGCATTGGGATCAGGCACTTAAATTGGGGAATCCCAGAAATCCTTGTCATGCTAAGACTTTCTCTTGGTGAATACCCTCCCGGTGTCTGGAGATCAGCTGATTGTGGGCATGGCAGGCAGGAAAGTATTAATGTGGGACTTATAGAACATGAGCTACATGCAGCAGTGCCTGGTGTCCAACCTGAAGTACCAGGCTTGCTGCATTTGAATATTTTCAAGCAAACGGTTATGTATTAAGCTCTGTGGAAGGCTGAATGGCAAGTGGATACCTGGAGCTGAACTCTGAGATTCAGAAGAAGCATATCTTCAAGTGTCAAAGACTGAAAGTCAATAATGTAAAGCAGACTGATTCAGTCAAGGTCATTTCCTTTAACATCTGTGGTATGTTTACTATGGGTGGTTTTGATGGGTTTGTCACTATTTGGGGTCAGTTTAACCAAAGAGCAACTGCACAGCTTCCATTAATACCCTGCCAGTATCACATCACCTGCCTTCGTAATGATGGGACTACACTTGCAATGGCATCATAATATATATATGAAATGGAAGACACAGGACAACCTGAAGATGGTATCTTATTCACCAAGCAGAAACAAAACCCAAGGCTACCTAGTCATTCCCTGAAAGTGATTTCTCTATGGAAAGATGTTTGTCTTCCTACAGTTACATGCTTATTCCATGGATGCTTTAAAGTTATTCTTGACATAATATTGAGTGTGTTTTCTGTCTTACAAAAAAACTTGTTTGTGTGCCTTTTCATAATGACATGGTATAGAATGAGAAGTGTTTTTATATTTGTTATTTATTATAAAATACTTTAATAGAAGAAAACTAAAAGAAGGAAATATGGCAAAATTTTAAAATCTAGGAGATCAATACATAAGGAAGTAATCATGATACCATTTGCTCTATTCTTCTATATATTTGAATATTTCAAAGTTTCGAGAATAAAACTTAAAGTGTTTGCAGCTTTAAGATGTTTTGGCAACAGAGATTTTATAATGTGCATTAACAAATATTTTATTACTTTTTTTCTGTGATTCTTCTAGATTTTTTTTTTTTTTTTTTTTTTGGCTTTTTAGGGCCACATTGTGGCATATGGAAGTTCCCAAGCTAGAGGTCAAATCAGAGCTACAGCTGCTGGCCTACACCACAGCCAAATAACGTGGGATCTGAGCTGAGTCTGTGACCTACACCACAGCTCTCAGCAATACTGGATCCTTAACCCACTGAGCAAGGCCAGGGATCGAACCCGCATCCTCATGAATCTTAGTCGGGTTTGTTAACCACTGAGCCACAAAGGGAATTCCCCCTTTTTTTTTTTTTTCCTAATTTTTAAAGCCTTATAAAACTTTAAAAGTCAGAATTAAATATTTGATTAATTACTTGCTTTGATAGAAATTAAATATAAAGGAATATAACTGGTCATTTAAAAACCCTTCTCTGTCTTTCCTTTATTCCTTCTTTGCAATCTTATACAATTTTTATGCAAGGTTTCTAAATAAGATAACATAAATAAGAAGTAGATGATAAAGTTAAGGCCAAGAGGAAACAAAGTGGAGCCAGTAATGAGGTTAGTGTTCAAAAAGGACAATCTTCTATCCTAAACACTTACCAGCAAAGGGCCACAGATTTGATTCGTAGTTTTCTAGCTGTAAATTTAAAAACAGGAATATGAACAGTTATATGATGCAGAATGCTCATAAAATAAAGCCAAATTATTTACCCAGGAAAAACACAGTAATTTCTCATTTGAAGTTTATCTTATGTAGAATCTGTGTGATGTAATGAACCAAGCCCTAAACAATATGCTTAGGATAACTACAGCAAGGAGTTTCATGGGAGTGTGTCTTAACTTAGGCGGTGTCATTATGACAAAAGAAAGTCACTTAAAGTAAACCTATCAGGACAATGCCACAATATCATCCAGAAGAGCAGCATCTCAGAGGTGCTGAGATATTTTTTGAAATATCTTGGACAAACCTTCTTAACCAGTTTCAAGGACTCCAAGGGAATTAAATTCAAAGAAGAGTTCTAGGTATCCTATAAATTGTGTATAGTAGTGAGCATGCTTGGGTGTGGACACATTTTTCTAAGGACAGGATTTGCAGCTTTTATCAGAAGGACCTTTGCTTCAGGAAAGATTGAGAACCACCGATTTATAGAAATAAAAAGGCTGCATATCCATTATGAATATCTTTTTCTTGATGAGGTTTTCAAAATATATATAAGATAATGAGTTTTGAGAGTGTGCTTTCTGCCTGCCTCTCAGAATGAAAAAATTCTGCATGTTCACTAAAAAAAGAAAACACATGCCCTATGAGTCAGCTCAGCAGAGCAGGCTGGACATTCTCTGACAAAAGCTGACGCATTGATTTAGGGCTGATTGGTAGAGAAACCTGCTTCATATACACTAGGAGTTAAGCCCAGGGTGTATTTTGGGGAAAAATAAAGATCTGTGTGGAAAATAATTTTGTGTAAATGCCAAATGAAATGGAAAAAAAAATACCTGTCATGTAGTGTGTGGATAAGTTTAAGATGAGTATTTTAAAAGCTAGTGTAATCAAAAACTTATCTTGAACATTACAAAAGAAAACTTCAGTAAATCACCCGAAGACAGTCTGGCTTTGAGTGATACAATCTCCTGGAACAATATATGAACATAAATTGCTTGCAAAATATATTTCATTGTATGAGATCCCTTGCCGAATGGGATTGTTGGTTGTAAATAAATTAAAAGTTTTCTTTCTGGAAATAGCGAGTCATGCCAGAAGTTTCTTAAGGTCTTGCCTAGATCACAAGTATAAAAATGTATTATGCATCTTCTGTGAGTATATACTAATTAAGATTTCAAATGTATTATATATATTAAGAATATATACACATAAGTATATTATATATTCATATATAGTCTTAATATGTTTTTCTCAGTATATAAAATATACAAAATCTATATCTATATCCCAGAAGACTGAATAACTTGCTTAAGGTTTTACACTGTCAATGGTGGAGTGAGATTCAAACCAAGGCACTATAGCTCCAAAGCATATACTATATGGAGTTCCTGCCATGGCGCAGTGGGTTAAGAATCCAACTGCAGTGATTTGGGTCACCACGGAGGCATGGATGGGTTTGATCCCCAGCCAAGCGCAGTGGGTTAAAGGATCTGGCGTTGCCTCTCAGATACAGTCCCTGCCCCAGGAACTTCCACATGCCCTGAATGTGGCCGTAAAATAAAAAAATAATAAAAAATAAAGCAAAAGAAAACAGTGTGTGCTTTAGCCATTAAGCTAGACCCACTCCCGTGCCATATACAATAATACAACCATGCTATTTGCTTATAAAATAATATGCCTTTCCATTGTCTGTGTCTATATGGGAGCAATACATCTAATGCACTCAAAATACTACTCAATTATTAAAGAACAAATTAATGTGAAAGAAAGACTATCTATCCCTATTACTCTCTCCTGAAAACAATTAACTGCTCTATCAAGAGCATTTGTATAGTGAACATTTTGTTTAAGATTTTACAATGGAGAGAAGTCTAGAGCAGCTAACATAATAGCTGGATGTCTCCTTTTAGTCAACTCATGCTTAAGTGTTGGAAGTATTGTTTCATTTGTACATAATTAAGAGAGTCCATTTAAAGGTTTTATTCTTCACTCTTTCAAATTTCTCAAGTCAGCTTCATGACTGCTTACACCACAACAGACATAGCAATTCTCCTATAGGGATTTATCTCAGTGAAATTAGGCTAAGGGTCTAATTGCAGCTGTTGCTCAGGCTAAGGGTCTAATTGCAGCTGTTGCTGCCGGCCTATGCCACAGCCACAGCCACAGCAATGCCAGATCCAAGCCATGTCTTCGACCTACACCACAGCTCATGGCAACACCGGATCCCTAACCCACTGAGCAAGGCCAGGTATTGAACCCTCAACCTCATGGTTCCCAGTCGGATTCGTTTCCGCTGCGCCACAATGGGAACACCTCCAGTATGCTTTTCTTTAATATAATATAAGAAAATATTGGGAGGAGTTCCTATCATGGCTCAGTGGTTAACGAAGACTAGGAACCATGAGGTTGCGGGTTCAATCCCTGGCCTTGCTCAGTGGGTTAACGATCCGGCATTGCTGTGAGCTGTGGTGTAGGTTGTAGACATGGCTCGGATCCCTTGTTGCTGTGGTTCTGGCATAGACTGGTGGCTACAGCTCCGATTCGACCCCCAGCCTGGGAACCTCCATGTGCCATGGGAGCAGTGGCCCTAGAAATGGAAAAAGACAAACATAAAAAAAAAATAGAAAGAAATTATTGGGAGAAAAACCCCAATAAGGGAGCTATATCAACATAATGCAATACCATTAAAATATTATGAATGATTACAAAAATTTATAAATTCATGGAAAATGTCTAGCTAAGCATCAAGAAAGGAGAGCAAAATATTAATTTATGGATGTACAGTTAACAACAGTTGTGATTTCAACAATTAAAAATATATACCTCTGAAATGAAATGTGGAAGAAAAGGAAATAGTGTAATGGAATTATAAACATTTTGTCATTCCTTTTGGCAATCTTGTGATTTTTATTTAACAAATATTCAAATTCCTTAACAAGTTCCTGGGTTTTCATTAGAGTGTTTCCAGGATTTCATTAGTCATTAATGGACTTCCTACCTTTGAAGTACTGGCTCCTCTACACATTAGGGGACAATAATGTGCTAATTAATTAACTTCTCTAGACTGCATTTTTTTTTTTTTCTCTGCTGAAGATGGAGAAGGTAGCACTTACCTCATAGGGTTGTTCAGGCCAAATGGGATAGTATTTAATACAGCATTTCCTACTACATAGCAAGTGTTTTCAAAAACAAAAAGAACCCAAATGGATAAGCAAACTTAGCTATCATTTTGTTAAGTGTTCAGAATTTCACACTAGTGTGTGAGACATTATCACTTTATTGGTGAGCAAAAGAATGTGATTAAACTTCAGAATGAAAGTTACTTTGTTTTTAATCCTGTCCTGGGAGAAACAATGCATCATAAAACACTAAATACATTACACAACTTCATTTTTTTGTAACTTTTAGGGAAAAAAGTTAACTTCATTTAAAAGAAACTAAAACTCATGCATAAAATTTTGAAAAATTGAGGAAAAGATAAAATATTATCATGGGCTCCCTCCAAAAACACAATTCTTATTAACATTTTGAGGGGGCATGGTTTACTCCTCAGCTTTTTGTTTTCTATGCATAGGATACTTTTCTGAACGTAATACAATTATATTTGCACTTTTGTGTTTCTCTTTCCACATTAGAAGTGGTTTTCTTTGTTGCTCTATAGTTTCTTTAAATGGAGTAGTAACATGGCAACATACTTTCACACTGATGAAGTTGTATAACTTAAAATATTTTACAATAGTATATACCTTGTTCCTCACTATAAAAGAATAAAGCTATAGTGAACATTTTTGTGCATAAAGCTTTTGGTTTTTAGGATTATTTCCTTATTTTAGAATAGTTTTCTAGAGGTAGAATATCAGTTTAAGCCATGAATATTTTTAATCATTTTGATATAAAGTGATACACTACATTGCTGGCAAAGAATAAATAGAATAAGATAAAACTAAAAACCTAGACTTTTTAAAAAAATGAGAGTTTCTATCATTTAAATTTGTCATTTTATCTTCCATAACTCTATGATAATTTTTTTTTACTACATTTATTAGCCATTTTAATTTTTTTCTGTTGGTGTTGCTTACTTTTTTTGGCGGTTCATATTTTCATTGTCAATTTATATAATGTTTTAATTTAGAAAATTATTACCTTTTAGCATGTCTTCTTCAACAGTTTCTCCAATGTCCTTCCATTTTATTCAATATTTTTGAAATAACACAATTTTTAAATATAAGATTTTTAAATATGTCGTCTATGATTATTTTAGTAAACAAACTTTTTTGGAATATACACAGTACTTTGTTGACTCATATATCATGACATTTTGCCAAAAATAAATTCAAAAAATACTTTTTGATCAGAGTTCCTGTTGTGGCTCAGCAGGTTAAGAATCTGACTAGTATCCATGAGGATGAAGTTACGATCCCTGGCCTCACTCAGTGGGTCAAAGTATCTGGTATTGCCATGAGCTGCAGGGTAGATCGAAGACGGGGCTAGGATCCCCTGTTGCTGCGGCTGTGATGTAGGCCTGCAGTCGCACCTGCTATCTGACCCTTAGCCTGGGAGCTTCCATATACTGTAAGCAAGGCCCTAAAAAGACAAAAAAAACCCAAAAAACAAAAAACAACCACTTATTGGCCACGTAATGCATGGTAGACAATGTAGTAGATTCTAAAGAAAGAGTAATGAGAATGAAACAGGATTGGTCCTTATTTTGGGGGGACTAAATGCTGTGCTGAGGAAAAAAGACCTTTAAGTTTTAGGCTATTTCCATATTTTGCTACCAGTCATTGATTTCTTCAGAAAAATAATCGGGCTCCTAATTAATTATTTGTCGAGCCCAAATTCCTGGAATTGGAATTTCTGTGTCAATAATAAGGCATATGTTCAAATATAGCTAACATCTCTAATACATCATACATATTTTTCCAAATTGGCCCCTAGGATATCTACATAATTTATAGTTCCACTTACTAAATTTTCTTCAATAAAATTACTATAATTAAAAAAATTGTCATGTATTGATAGACCAAATTTTATCTCAATTATTTTAATGTGAGTTCTTTTTTTTTTTAGTCTAGTAAAGTTGAACATTTATTTTATTTTATTTATTTTATTTATTTATTTTTTTGTCTTTTTGCTATTTCTTGGGCCACTCCCGTGGCATATGGAGGTTCCCAGGCTAGGGGTCGAATCGGAACTGTAGCCACTGGCCTATGCCAGAGCCACAGCAACGCGGGATCCGAGTGGCATCTGCAACTTACACCACAGCTCACGGCAATGCCGGATCGTTAACCCACTGAGCAAGGGCAGGGACCGAACCCGCAACCTCATGGTTCCTAGTCGGATTCGTTAACCACTTCGCCATGATGGGAACTCCTGTTATTGTTTTGTTTTTTGGTAATCTAGAAATAGTCATTAAGTGGAATTGGCAAATTTGGATTATCCACTCTCAGTAGAAATAAGGACTTCTAGAACTAACTGAAATCTTACAGAAATAAAATAAAATAAAATAAAGAATAAAAGTTATATTCCTTCCCTGAGATTGGTGCTATACATTTAAAATAGCTTTAAAAAAATGCTCTGATTTTCCCATATTTAAAAATAAACTCTTGGAGTTCCTGCTGTGGCTCAGTTGCATCTGTGAGTATGTGGGTTCAATCCCTGGCCTAGCTCAGTGGGTTAATGATCTGGCAGCAGCATAGGTGACAGATGTGGCTTGGATCTTGCATTGCTGTGACTTATGGCCACTTTTTAGGTGTGGCCATAAAAAGAAAAAGAATGAAATAAATAAATAATAAATAAATAAATAAATAAATAAATAAATAAACAAACAAACTCTTCATTCTAGCTTCTCTTGGGCTACTGTGACAAGTCACTGCATGACAAAACCGAGGTCCTTGAAATCCTCTTTTCAATTGCCCTGCTTCCTCACCTCCCACAAATTACTGACTTCTGCCCCTTCGGCCCAATGAAACGATTCTGGTCAAAGCTACTTCCTGTTTGTCAAATCTGGGGGGATCTTTTCAGTCCTGCCCTTTCTATTGCCCCAGAAACCTGCTGGATTTCTTCCCCTCCCTGAATTTCTCCCCTTCGCTTTCTCATGACCAGCCTGCTCTTCTCCTGCCCTGTTCTGTCCTTGCTCAGTTGCATTCAAGAACTTTCCCTCTGTCCTTTCCTCAAACGTTGGTGTTCCTTCAGAAGGCTGTTCAGGCTCTTCTCTTCTCCCTCTCCATTCTCCTCCTGGGCAAGCTCATCTACTCATCTGACTTCAACTATAATATCTGTGCCAGTGACTCGCAAATTATTATCTCCAGCCCAGATTATTCCCCTCGACTTCAGGCCCACATAAATAACGGCCTTTCAGATTTCTACACTGGAGTGGCTCACACATGACTCAAATTCGACCTCTCCACAGCAGAATGAATCACCATCCCTTTAAAAGCTGTTCCCCTTCCTGGGTTTCGCCTTTGTCACTTTGGCAAATGGCATCAACCAACTCAAAACGTTTTCTGTTTTCTAATATTCTCTGTAGCCATTTTTAATACTGAAAACTAGCTCACTAAAAATAAATGACTAAAAAACAAATCTGTTAAGCTTCTCTGCATTGTCTACCCATTCAACTGAGTCAGAATTCCCATAGTGGCTCAGAGGAAACAAACTGGACTAGCATCCGTAAGGATGCAGGTTCGATCCCTGGCCTTGCTCGGTGGGTTAAGGATCTGGTGTTGCCGTGAGCTGTGGTGTAGGTGACAGACGCGGCTTGGATCTAAGGTTGTTGTGGCTGTGGTGTAGGCCGGCAGTATAGGCTGGCAGCCACAGCTCAGGTTTGACCCCTAGCCTGGGAACCTCCAGATGCTGCATTGGTGCGGCCCTAAAAAGACAAAAAAAAAAAAAAAAAAAAAAAAGGAAAAGAAAAGAAAAAAGAAGATTCAACTGTGTCTCTAGTTACATTATTATTATATTATTATTATTGTAATGAATAGTTTCAACCCTTCTTTACAACTGTTTCTTTGGTCACAAAAATGCTATACCTCCCCCTGTCCCCTGACCAAATCTTACCTTTTGTTTTCCACAGAAGCCATAAGATGGAATTTGCTTGGCTTCCTACAGATAAATTCTCTCATCTACTTGCATCTGTATTGAATCAAATCTTTCCTTCTTTTTCCAGATGCCATGGAGTAAACAGGCTTTACTGACTACTCAGAAGCTTTGCGCTATTGATTAATTCTCTGCCTGGGTTTCACTTACATCTTCAACATCTTTCTTTCAACTGGTTTGTTTCCATCTTCACTAAAACATGCTGAAGCCCATTTCATCACGGAAAATCTCTTCTTTCCAGTTCCTATGTTGTCTTCTTGCTCCTTTACAGCCAGAATTTTTAATGGAGTTTCTGGTTTCCTTTCTTTACATTCCGATGAAACCCCAACACATTTGAATCTGGATTGGTCTCTTCACTATTTTACAATATTGTTTTGCTAAAGATCCTGTGTAAAAAAAAAAAAAAATGTAATGTTTTCAATTAGCATCTTTTTAGACTCTCAGAAAGATTCATACTACTGATCACCTTGGGGAAAAATGTATCTTCTATTTATTTAAAAAAAAATTTTTATTAGGAGTTCCTGTCATGGCTCAGAGGAAACGAATCGGACTAGCATCCACGAGGAAGCAGGTTGGATCCCTGGCCTCACTCAGGGGGTTAAGGATCCAGTGTTGCTGTGAGCTGTGGGGTAGGTCACAGTCTGGCATTCCTGTGGCTGTAGTGTAGGCCAAAAGCTGCAGTTCAGTTGGCCCCCTTGCCTGGGAACCTTCATATGTGGAAGGTGCAACCCTAAAAAGACAAATACTTTATTAAAGTCTAGTTGATTTATAATGTTGTGCCAATTTCTACTGTACAGCGAAGTGACTCCATCATACATATACATACATTCTTTTTTTAAAATACATTATTTCCCATCATGGTCGATCCCAGGAGGTTGGATATAGTTCCTTGCGCGGCACAGTGGGATGCTGCTGTCTATCCATTCTAAGTGTGATAGTTTATGTCTACCAACCCCAAACTCCCAGTAGATCCTGCTCTCTCCCGGCAACCACAAGTCTGTTCTCTGTGACTCTGTTTCTGTTCTATCGATAGGTTCATTTGTGCCATATTTTAGAGTCCACATATAAATGATATCATATGGTATTTGTCCTCTTTTTCTGACTTACTTCACTTAGTATGAGAATCTCCAGTTGCATCCATGCTGCTGCAAATGACATTATTTCATTGTTTTTCAGACGTGTATCTTAATCCCCTTCTTGACTAAAGTGTGTCTCCTTTTACTCCTACTGTGTATGGTGAGGCAGCATTAAGTTCGGGTGTATTTTCTTCTTATTGTATAAATCAAAGTGTCTATAAAAGATAGACATCCAGAGAGGGAAAATTAGCTTTAGCATCCTCTGGAACTAGAGTCATAGTCTCAGCAGAAGAACATTCTGGCCTTTCTGTACCCAGTTCTTTTTCTGTTCACTGAGCAGCCGAAGTGATCTTTTACAAAAAAACACGAAGTCACTTTGGACCCCTACTCATTGGCTTTCCTTTCCTTTAAAATAAAGTTCCATATCAATGTCTCATTTATGCCATACTTGTTTTTATTCTGCTTGGAATGTTCTTCTCGCTTTCTCTCCTTTATTTTTTAAGCCAAGGGGCATGCGCCTAATAAATCTCAGCTTTGATATGGCTTCCTCAGAAACACCTGCTCTGCCTCTCAGAATACTTCATCCTTTTTAGGCCAACTCACCTTATAATTATGTATTCCAGCCTCTGTATTTTCCATTGATTTTTACTCTCCTTGACAGCTGACACAGTGTTTGGCATTTCAATTCTCTGTCCCTAAATGAAATAGAAAACGATGCCCCTTTTGGATATCGAATCCTTAAAATCTCTCAAAACAAAGTAGCAGGACCAAATTACCTTTAATTTTTTTCTAGCTAAGAATTATGATTTTATGAGTAAGACATGAGACCACCAGTCTCCCAGACTGAGAAGTACAGTGAAATGACGACAGATACAGGATATTAGAATGATGATTAACTAAAAAAACCCAAAGTTTATCAAATAGTCCCAGCTCCTGCTTCCTGAACAGGGAGTGTTTATTTCCTGGATGAGGCGCCAGGCGCCTGGGAGAGGTGGCGGCCATGTCGGCCTTAGATGTCCTTCCCAAGGTCATTGTCCTGCTCCCCACAGAGACCCCATCAGGGTTGGTGCTTGGCTTCTGGCAGTACATTGACCTTTCCTTCCCATGTGTGTTACAATAGATCCAATCCCTTTTCCTGAGGGGACTTGAGTAATAAGGGTCTGAACAAGCTTGTCATTTATTTATGTTTCACCCGCAATCTTCAGAAACCAATTGCTCACCAATCCAACAGACCTGCTCAGGGCTAGAGTGACCTTCCTATAAACTTCCATGTTGGTTACTCTCAGGCTTTTCTCAACTTCAATTTAAAAAATAATTTAAAATGCGCCTGGCTTCTAAAGCTATTGAATCCTAAAATGAAGTATGCTCAGGTAGTCTTAGAAATGTGAGGTTGGATTTAGGAGTGAAGATACGTGGGGTACGGTCCAGGCAGGACACACAGAGCTCTCTCCCGAGGTCAACTGAGCAGAGTTTAGTAAAGATATAGGGGATGGAGCTCCCGTCGTAGCTCAGTGGTTAGCGAATCCGACTAGGAACCATGAGGTTGCAGGTTCGATCCCTGGCCTTGCTCAGTGGGTTAAGGATGCGGCATTGCCATGAGCTGTGGTGTAGGTCACAGACGCAGCTCAGATCCTGGGTGGCTGTGGCTGTGGCTGTCATGTAGGCCGGCAGCTACAGCTCTGGTTAGACCCCTAGCCTGGGAACCTCCATGTGCTGCGGGAGTGGCCCTAGAAAAGGGAAAAAGACAAAAATAAAAAATAAAAAGTAAAGATATAGGAGAGTTTAATGAGGATTGAGGAGAGTTTAATAAATATTTTGAGAACCAATGGGAATGCACAGGACCAGTGGAATAGCCTTAGCCCCTAAACTTTCACACCTCTAATGCTGCAGGAGAGGGACCACTGCATAGATTCTGGGTCTTGGGAAGAAATACAGTCTCTTCTGAACCATGGCTTATGGAGAATGAATATTCATGACACTTTTTCTTCTAATCTTTGGTCCCTTTGGTTTCCTATTATCGTCTCCTCTTGGTCAAAAATAACCAGACCCTGGAGGACCATAGGACATGGATGAATCTGGAGGTTGACCTTCAGGGGCACAGAAAAGCTGAGTGAAGGAGAGCCGAGAGCAGATCCACAGGGGAATCTGAAGAATATCCCTCAAGGGGACACCTGGCTTTGCAAGCAGTGGGATCAGATCTGTCCTGAGAGCAAATCAAAACTCAGGCTTACCTGGGGGTTATATACAGCTGAGGCAAAACAAAGGAAACAGATTGAGAGCCTGAAGGTCAAGAAGTAGGACGGGGAAGCTTAGGGAGGGAACCAGATGTCAAAGCTGGGGACCAGTCAGAGTGACGAAAGGACAAGGGTTCAGAAGAAAACGTGACATGAGGGCAGGGTCCGTTATGCCAGGGTGGGTCTCAGCATTACCACACTTCCATCTCACGGTCTTTTTAAAGCTGATTTTGATTCTGAGTAGGACACGTGTGTCTTGGGCGGGCTTCTCCTTGGAAGAGGATGATCAGGTAAAACTCCAGATCATTCCTAGCAGAACCGTGAGTTCAAATTTTCACAGGCCATGCAGCATCATGTACAGAAATTTTAGCTCTAAAATGTTCTAACACAACTTCTATTCTATTCCTTCATGCCACAGAAAATGTAATCTTAGTCATTTCCAGGTAAACACAGTAATTTTAAGATTTAAAATTATGTCAGTTCAGGATTTGCTCTTGTCCTCTTTTTCCTCAGTGTAGCATCTTAAGTTTTGGGAGTGTGTACATAACATGAAATCCGGGTGGCCACCTCTGCGTCCTTCAGGGATGCTGTGTGCCAGGCTGTCATCCTCTTAAGATGTGCAGTTCCCTCTGGTCTCTGGGTATGATCTGGCCCTTGGTTACAGATGGGCAGGTCCTTTCCACTTTTTCCCTCCTGGAAGGCATTTAGGCTCTTTCCAAGCGGGATGTATCTGCTTCTACCATCGCAGAGTGTTTCTCCATGGTTTTCTGTGGCAGGCAGATGAGAAATGAAGCCAAGGTAGCCTCTACTGTTTCTCCCCCAAACTTCATAGGCAGGATTCTATCACACACCCCTTCAATCCTACCGTAAAGTCCCACCAATGAGGGTCAGAGGGTTGCAGCCCATCTCTAATAATCTCTCCTCTTCCCCATCTCAGAGGTGTCCCCCTGCTCTGAGGAGAATGGATATAGGGGTGCAGGGACTGTGAGAATTCACTCAGTAAATATTCTTGCCAAATCTTTCATTCTAACATCTAATCTTCAGTGTTCCTCAAGTCAAGACTAGGTGCTGGACAGCATTGTTTTCCATTCCTTCCACTGGTAACCTCTCCTCACCTTGTGGATTTCATGTATTCTGATCTCCGAGTTGAGGGGGTCACTGAGTTAAAAGCTGATTACATGGGTTGTATCTTCGGTAGGGGGAGGGCACATGTGTGAGAGATGACATTGTGAAATAGATGGAATTTGTTCTTAAATCTTCAACGGTTCATTTATTTATTTATTTTTATCATGTAAGTTACAGGTGCATAGCATTACAATTCAACCACAGGGTACACGGCCATGTGATCACCGGCACAGGTCTAGTTACCATCCATCACCATACCACTGACCCCCGTCACCCGTGTTTCCCACCCCTCCAATTCCCTTACCCTTTGTCAACTACTGATCTGATCTCTGTATCTATGCGTTTGTTTTTATTTTACCTTGTTTTTTTCATCTATTTCATTTTTTAAAATTCCACCTGTGAGTGAAATTATACAGTATTTGACTTTCTCCATCTGACTTAATCCACTTAGCATAATACCTTCAAGTTTCACCCATGTTGTCACAAATGGATTTCATTTCAAAAAAGGATTTCTTTCTTTTTTATGACTGAGCAGTATTCCTTTGTGTGTATATATATATACAGCCTCCTTACTCATTCACTCAGGTTGTTTCCTATCTTATTATATCTTAACTATGATGAACAATGCTACAATAAAGGGGTGCTTTAGGTTTATCTACACATCATGTATATTACGTGGATGATTATACATAAATATTATACATAGTATATTTTAAAATTATGTATATATATATACACATATACGCATGTAAGTATTTCCTAATACAAGTTATTGGAAATTAAAAGACTGAAGAATATTAAGATAAACATGACTTCTTACATATCTTCCCAAATAAGAGGCTCTAGATCAGAGGTTAACAAAACTTTTCTGTGCAGGTCCAAATAGTAAACACTTTAGACTTTGGAAGCTGTTCAATTTCTGTCTCGACGACTCCGCTTGGCCATTGCAGTGCAGGAGCAGCCGTAGACAATACGTGCTCATCACACATGCGTGTCCATGTTCCAATAAAATTTGCTTAAGTTTTAAGGGTGCTGAAATCTAAGTTTAATAAAATTTTCGCACGTAATAAAGTTTTTTTTTTATTCTTTTAATGCTTTTTAAACCTTAAAAAAAAATCTAAACATCATTCTTAGCCTAAGAGATGGAGAAAATGGAGAGTTAGGCTGGATGTGGCTCATTGCCAGTAGTCAGACCTCTCACGTAGACGCCCAGGATGACCCTGGCAAGTAGTGGACCGGTCTCAGCGCTTAATGTTAGGGTGAGTTGGCTGGCAAAGCTGTCACGCCAAGAGGCAGAAGAGCACAGCTTTGGCTTGTCATTCATAATAGGGGCCCTCTATTAGCTCTTTACACTAAGGGAAAAAGAGTGATTGACTTTCTGCCTATCCGCTGAAGCTGAAACCCCCTTGCCTCTGACTTCCTTATGTTCAGTGCGTTTTAGTGCAGAAGGCTGGTTTTCTTTCTCTGCCCTTGGTCCAGTTGGTGAAAAAAGGAGAAGAATATATCAGTATTTTTAGGAAGTTTTGTTTCCCCTATCTTACCTGTTAGCATCAATAATGATGACAACAACAGTAACAGAAAACCACCAGTCCTTAATGGAAAAATAGCTTAATTAAGATCAGAAGATTTAGGTTCCATTGTCTGTTTGTAATTACCACCTGAGTGGTTTGGAAAAAATGGCTTAAAAATCTCTGGACGTCAGTTTACTTACTTGTAAAAGAAGGACCTTAGAGATGTGTTATAATTGTATGAATGAACGAAGTCTTCCTTTTATAAATCTCATTTCAATGAGAAAAGTTAAAGTAGGAGATAATCTGGTGGAGAGGTGGGAACATTATGGAAGGATATACCAAAGTAGTAAAAAGGGCAGATTTTTTTTTTTTTGCTTTTTTTTTTGTTTGTTTTTTAAAAGCTTTTGGTGGGGGGCACACTCATGGCATATGGAGGTTCCCAGGCTAGGGGTCAAATCAGAGCTACAGCTGCCAGCCTACACCACAGCCACAGAAATACAGGATCTCAGATGCATCTGTGACCTGCACCACAGCTCACAGCAATGCCAGATCCTTAACCCCCAACCTCATGGTTCTTGTCAGTTTCATTTCTGCTGCACCACGACGGGAACTCCAAAAAGGGCAGATTTAAACTGTAAATTCCCACTTGTGTTTTTGTACTCACTGAGTTTTATTATTTATTTATTTATTTATCTTTTTAGGACCATACCCATGGCTTATGGAGGTTCCCAGGCTAGGGGTCGAATCAGAGCTGCAGGTGCTAGCCTTCACCACAGCCACAGCAACGGCAGATCTGAGCCACATCTGCAACCTAGGCTGCACCTTGCAGCAAGGCTGGATCCTTTAATCCACTGAGCAAGGCAGGGATTGAACCGGCATCCTCATGGATACTTCTTAACCTGCTGAGTCACAACAGGAACTTGGTCGCTGAGTTTTATAGTAACAAAGTGTTCAGGTTAGACCTGGCTACAATATTTGTTCATGTGTTTATTTTTCTGGAAGATTCCATAGTATGGCTGAGTAAGAACCTCTGGTTTACATCCATTTCCTTAAAAGAAAAGAGAAAAAACATATTTAAAAAAAAAAATTGATGAATTAAGATTTTGAACCTGCAGATGGTGCTGTGATCCCATTTTGAAATTCAGTTTTGCTTTCTAGTTTAAATTCATAGGGAAAAAAAAATGCAGTTCTTTGATTTACTTTATTTTTATTCAGAAGTAATATGATTGAATTAATTCTCCTTATTTTTGTGTTTTATTGTCATAATGGGAGAAAGTGTCTTTACCATTGGAAACCTACTATAGTTACTCTTTGTGAATGCTAAGTGCTTGCTTAGACCAAATAATAATAAATTTTTATGTATTTTTTTTATTTTAGAGTTTTCTGCCTACCATTCAACATTGGGTTTCCTGTGATGCTCAGTCAACTTATTTTGCTGTTGCTGTTCTTCAATAAGATTGCTTCACTGGGAATTAGGTGATGAAGAACTCAGGCTAAAAAAATTCCATATGAGAGAGTTCCTGTTGTGGCTCAGTGGTAATGAACCCAACTAGGATCTGTGTGGTTGTGGGTTTGATCCTTGGCCTTGCTCTGTGGGTTTAAGAAGTCTGTGTTGCCGTGAGCTCTGGTGTAGGTCACAGATGCAGCTCAGATTCTGCGTTGCTATGGCTGTGGTATAGACCAGTAGCTGCTGTTCCAGTTTGACCCCTTGCCTGGGAACTTCCATATGCTGCACATGCAGCCATATAAAGACCCCCCCCCAAAAAAAAAAAGAAACAAAAATTCCACATGAGAATGATTTCAACCTCTAGTTCGTAATAATCAGGTAAAAAAATATTTCCTGGAATTATGCCACAGGATCTCTGGCTTAAGTCAGAGCTGTCAACTGGAAAACAAATTTCCAGACATTTTGAAATTTAATTCATTTAATTTTTCTTGTAACTGGATTAGAAAACATGATTAAGCATAGCAGGATATTCTTCTACTGGATCAGCCTGACTTTGAATGAAGCAAATAGATACTGAAAAATTAAAGATGAAAGAAAGGGAGCTTTAGAGCTGTTACCACTAGAGAAACTTATAAACAAAAATGTAAAAGAATACCCCTATTGGCCATTTTTTTTAAATAAAAGGAAAGGTAGTATTTTACTTTATTGCCATTAAGTTGTTCATGTGGCTGCATTTTTACCTTAAACTCTGAGTGAATTCATGCTAGGCTACTTTGAATTAAAAACTCACAAAAAGAGATTAGAGTATTTATCAAAGCACTTCATAAATGCTTTCCAACTAGTTCTTTGAAATCACCTGTCAAAGGACTGAGATGGAAATGCTAAAAACTAGTGTGAGTGTAGGTGTGTGTTCTCAGATGGGGGGAGAAACAAAATAATTCCACCTAGTGCAAGGACTTATAAAACCGATGGGTATAAAGTTTAAAGAGGAAGAAAAATTGAATCTTGAGCTATTCAGCGTAAAAGTTGATTGTTTTTGAATCATTTGAGGTCATGTATGTGAAAATGCATTGGGAATTATGACATTTTATACTACTGTGAAACAGCAATACTGCTACTGTTCTATATGACAGTGTGCTTATTACCCTATCTTAGAGACTTTTTGAAAATTTGTCTTGAGATTAGCTTCAACACAAAGAAAATGTTGTGATAGAAAGAATATGGAAAATTACTTCTAGGGGCTTTTAAAACTTGGGTAGATCTCAAGGACGATTAAATCAGGATCTACATGAATAGGATAAAAATAAAAAGGCTTTAGGGCAATTGATACCTCGTCATAAAGGAGAATTATATATTTGTAAGCATATGAGCCTAAGTATTTGGTACTTTCTGCATCTGTTCCTGAACATAAAATTCTTGTTTCCTGAAAGCATTCCAGTGGTCTTGGCCATAACACTAATCAATCTTTTATTTCATTACTACTAATTAGAGATGAAGACATCTCACATTTAAGCTTGGTACCTTTTTTGTTTAAAGGAAAGTAAATTTCCTCTTTATAGCTTACATCTTGAAGTTACTCATTCTAAATTTATATAAATCAGGCATAATGACAAGTTAATAAGGACTTCAAGTCCTATTCATCTCTTGGGAATACTACTGTGACGTCTTTCAGAGAGCTTTGTGATTGCTCAGCCCTGCGCATAAGCCCTATAAAATGATGGGCTTTGAAATGCCGGTCAGGGTAGAGTGAAAAGCAGTGGCTGGCAGTAGTAGCCAACTCTCAGCCAGCACCAAGTTCTGGTTCAGCACTAAGGGCAAGAGAATTAATTGGTGAAGACTCTGTCGGCCTCACGGAACTTCAGCACCCGAGACAGCTCTAGTCTCCTTGGAACACTACTCAGCAAGGTAAGAGAAAGCATTCCCTTCCTTCTTTCTGTCTCCCTCTGCTTCTGGAACTCTTCTTCAGGGTGTATTGGATTTTTCTTTCTCTTGAAAAGAATTTTACAGTGTTCCTCCTTTACAACAACAAAAAGTTGATTTTCTCAAATCCCCTAGTAAGTGTAGAACTGCCTCAGCTTCTCACATATGAATGAGTTTTCTGAATTTGGTGGGAAAATGCTCTACTCTGCTTGTTCTTTTACTCAATGCTCTTTTAAATACAAGGCACTAAAGTAGGGGGGTTGGCTTGTATATAAATTTGTGACCGACATTTCAGTGAGTACACATGTTTTGTTAAGTTTCACCTTGCTTTTTGGTGCTCTTCTGTTTCTTATGTTAGTTAGATGAGCCTAAATAGCACTTATTCCCTCTTTAAGTTTACATGCTTTGAGTTTTACAGATAACACAAGACACAGACATCAAACGCCTAAGTTTCTGTCTAGAAACGATTTAGAAATGAAATGTGTAAGTGAATTAGATGTAAAAGATACACAAGCTTTGTCTTCAGATAGTTTTCCTTTTATGGCCAAAATTATTTCAGTGGTGATATGTGGTTCAATGATTTTTTTATATTAATTTCCACTGTGAAGTTAATTTGGTCAAACCCACTCTCCTTAAGGAGCTTAAGCTCCCAGTAATATCTACAGTTAAAAGAGGAAAAAATGTATATACAAGATAACTTTATATTGATATGTGTATATATATGTATATATATACACACACATTATTAAATAGATGACCTTCCAGTTTTATATTAATCAGGTACAAAGAACCTAGAATAGCAGAAGAAACTTCAGTTTCTTGAAGCTGTTTGCTTAAGCAGAAAAGCTACTAAACACACATGTCACAACCCTGTTATAAGAAGTTTGTCCCTATCGTAGCTTCCAGCACTGTAAAACTATTGCCTTCAATACATACTTGTGCTATACATAGACAGCAGTTGAAAAAGATCCTAATTTTTATTCAAGCCCCAGTGACACACCAAAACCTTCTTGATTTAAAAAGTAATCATATTGCAGTTTAACTCTTTCCATAAGATGAAAACTGCTTTTACTAAACTCTGCAAGAGCCTTCAGATATTACTGTTAGACCCTTAGAATTACCTTGCCGGTACATTCGTGGTTGGAAAAGCTGATGTGATTCTCTCCCTTCCAGGGCAGAGATGGAAACTAGAAGTAAGCCCCAACTCCTCGTGCTCCTGACACTTTTCTGCATACTCTTCTCGCAGACCCTGGCATGGCCTCTTTTTGGAGCACCTTCTGCTCTGAGGTAGGTTCTCCTTCAATTCAGGGAGTTGCACATTCCTTCTCCATGTAAGTGGGCATTCCCTCTATGCCGGGCTGGAAAGCTCGACATGGAAAATTATGTAGTATTTATTTACATCTGTTGGTGGACATGTTAAGCAAGTTTTTCAAACTTCAGGTCAATCTAATTATTCCGAGTCTTGGAATTCTCTCTCTCAGGCCAAGAGAGACAGTGTCAATGACAAGTTTTATGGGTAGGATGGGTCACATTTCCAAGTCAGGCAGAGGGAGGATTTGACTTTCATTCAAAGCCAGTTTTAGATGGAGCTCTTCTCCACTGTCATCTCTGTTCATTTTAGTTTCTGATGGAAATATAAGCATCTAGTTTTACCTTATTTTACCTTACTTTATTTTATTTCACTTTCAAAGTCAGTAAATAATCATAAGATGAGTAGTTGATGAGTGGGATTTGCATAAGATCCTATTGCACAGAGAAGGCAGAATCAATTTGTCAATATTAAAAATTGTGGGATAATGGATCTACTGAGACATCCTCTCCCAAGGAGTGAATTTTAAGGTACTTGGTTTTTATCATAAATCCTTAGTTTTACTGCTCTCAGTGTTGTGTTACATATTTCAAATTCATGAAGTATAATACAACTCATATTTAAAGATTGATCTGAAATAAATTTATGCTAAGGAAGTAAACAATAAATGGAAACTACATTAGCTTGATGTTTCCTTCCAGTTTATGGAGATTTCTGTATCGAAGGACAAACAATTCTTTGCTTATTTTCTCATTTTGATTCTTTGTTCAAGGCAGCCTTATGCTCAATAGAGTGAGTAATCTCTTAGCTATTAGTGTCCTCTGTGAACTCTGCTTAAAGCCAGATTGTATGTTGCTTTGATAAGTAAATAGAATGAGTCTATCTGAGTAGTTATATCACAAAAGATGCATAATCTCAAGACTGCTGAAGTTTGCATTGATTTCTAGGCTTCATACTCAAGAGGGCTGCTTGTTGGTAACTACCAACTACTGCCTCACCGAAAGATGCACAAGTGCCCAGGAACTGACACACTTGTTAGAAGTTTACCCTGACAGTGAAAATATACACACACAAAATTTTCACATTATGCTGGTGTTCAAAATGTGCATGCATTCACAAATATAGTCATATTCCATATATGGGCATGAATAGTCTTCCAGTTAAGCATTGTACGTCCCTCATTGTAATTGTATTACTAAATAAGATTAGAAATAAAAAAAGCCCCACAAGATTCATTGAATTTAACTAACTAATCAGAGAGGGAGAGGGTATTGGATTTGGTCAATGGATAGAAATATACCGAGGGGAATCTTTGAAGCAAGGTTTAGGGACTGCGAGAAAGAAAAGTAGTTAACACTCAGCTCTTGAGAAGTGTTTGGGACGAATGATACTACTGACCATCAACAAATACAAGAGTTGCTTCTGATTTTCATTACTGAGCATTTAAAAATTTCCAAAATTTTTCTTTTGTATAAAATCTTTCTTCCTGTGAAATTTAACTTGGCGGTATAAATTTACTTTCAAGGAAGTGTACTTTGCTTAATGCTCTGATAAAATTGAACCACGTAGCTCCTATGTGGACACATACAGCTTGTAAAAGTTGTATGGCACCTATTTCATGGGACAAACAAAAATTTCACTATTTATACTCTCGTAAACAATAGAAACCATCAAATCAATTATGCTATCCCTATACAGTGAATGGATGACTTTCCTAAGATTTCAAGGATCTTATTCCAAAGGATTATAAACCATGAAAACACTATTTTCAGAGAAAGGAATGTATTATATTTAACTGTATTTTTTCCTAACAGGGACAGACTACCATTTGAAGAAACAAATGAACCAGATGAAATTTCATTAAAAGCAGACACTGACGTTTTACAAAATGCATTAGCTGAAAATGACACACCTTATGATGTATCCAGGTGAGTTCATTTTTCTTGTTTTATTTTAGAAATTCATTTTTGAAATATAAAAGTTTTATTTTGCGTCACCATGACGCTATTCTCACAGCACACCACCACCTGTTTTCATGTGTCATGGCTTCCTTCGGCCTGATTTATTGAAGCTCTTGCTGCTGTACATGATTTTCATGTAGAGAGGTTGTACCAAGCCAGGCTGAGCACATCATTCACTTATATTCTGTTGCATACATATTCAACATCAGAAACTGTGCCAATTCTAGTAAAACCACAGCATTTAGGATTCCACAGTGGAGGACGTTCTGAGGCCAGAGTTTCCTCTCAATGTAAAGGTGTCTAATAATAAGAGCCATTCATTACACAGACCCATACACCCAGAACAGCATTCAAGTACAGAGTAACTCCATACTGAAGACAACGTAGAAAATTGTTCTTATTTGAATGGAAAATTTGGTTGATAGGCTCTAACATCCTTTCTTGCTTAAGAGGGTTTGTTTCTAAATATTTTGGCAGAAGAAAAAAGCAAAAGGCGTAATTGGGTTTTTGCTAAAATCAGGATAATTTCCCATGCATACATCTCTGTTCAAACTAGAAGAAATAAAGCACCTTAAAAAATAGAAACTATTTTATATTTTCCCACCAATATTTCTTAGAAAGGAATTAGCTTTATAGATTCTGCCAGGGAGCATGATCTTAATATTGAGATATGCTTCTAGAAAAGCTAACGTCTTTAATTTTTCAAAGTTTTGGGCTGGAAATATAGAGGATATCTTGATAAAAGTCACTAAAAGATATTATTTGTTGGGTTGTTAGAAGACTTCTTTTTGGATTTAAGTTTGCAGAAGGAGCTTACAAGTAAGCTGTTTCTTTTTTATTTAAGGGGCCAAAATAATATCTTAGCAAGCTATTTACAAAATAATGGCTTTCTTTTCTTCCTTGTTTCAGAAATGTCAGACATGCTGATGGAGTTTTCACCAGTGACTTTAGCAGACTCTTGGGTCAACTCTCTGCCAAAAAATACCTTGAGTCCCTTATTGGAAAACGAGTTAGGTAAAGAGAATGTATCATTTTTAAAATATATGTTACAATTAGTTTAAATTGGAAAATTATATTTTTGCTGTAAGCAGTTTATTCAAAGTTGGTAGCTCAATAATATTTAATTTAGTTATAATTTATATTCTTTGATAAAATTTACCAGACCCATGGATTAAGAAAATAAGGCTTCCTGGCAATATATTACTCATTGGCTCCAGACACAGTGATTTTTCTTAAATAATAATCATTTGTAAATCTGAAAACAAACTAAACTAGACACAGTAAAAAACAAATAAGACGTAGTATAAACTGAAGCAAATTTTAAGGTTAACCATAGTGTTTGTGTTTTACTTCTTGCTCAAACCAAGCACTGAAAGTTTCTGTCTTTAAGTGGCCAATAGCTAAACATTTAGATGGGACTACTTATGGTGGCACAGCTTTATAAAGAAACATTTATTTTTAAAGAATTTTCCTTCCAATGGAAGAACACAACTTCAACCCCATTTTTTTGGGGGGGTGATAAGTATTTACTCAGTTATGACAGAATGTAAAGCCCCAAATACATTGGATTATTCTTTGCTTAGCGTCCATCTTTAGGCTTAGATGTGTTTTTCTTTCAGTCGTTTGTGATAGAAAATGCGTTGGGAGTTCCTTTTTGTCTAACTCCAAGAAATTCAGACCTTGGCATATCCATCATTTTTCGTGAAAACTCTTTGGTTTTCTTATCCTCGCATCCCTTAGCAATGGCATCTCAGAAGACCAGGGACCAGCCAAACGCCACTCGGATGCAGTCTTCACTGACAACTACACCCGCCTTCGCAAACAAATGGCTGTCAAGAAGTACTTGAACTCCATTCTAAATGGGAAGCGGAGGTAAGAAAGCAGAGAGCTTGCAAACACGAGAAATTATAAACACCTTTCAAATTAGAAGCTGCATGTGGAGGTGTGTCTATTACCTATCCACACTCTCTGAAGCAATAATTCTCAACCTTGGCTAACATTAGACTACCCTGGAGAATTTAAAAAATACTGAGGTCTGGGCTGGACCCAAATCCAATTGTCAGGAAATGAATGCCTCTGGGGATGTGGCTCTAAACAACGGTGTTTCTTTAAGAGTTCCCCAGTTGGTTTCACTGTGCCTCCAGGGTTATAAATCATGACTGTAGAGACATCTAGTGTGAGTCTAGGAACAGGTTTTATCAAAAGTGCTGGTTTCAGAAATATGTAAAGGGAAATCAGCTAGCAATTGGGCACCCCATGAAATTCCCTTTATGAGCATATTCAATATCTGTATTCTATCAAATTAAACCATGAATTCTATTGTCTTCTCGGATTCAGTAGAAAGTATGTCTCCCCACGGTGTGGAAGTATTGGAGCCCAATACGTAGGAGATGCGGTGCCCTCTTTTTTATTTCCAGTTATTTTTGCTTACATGATGCAAAGGACATCTGTTTGGGTGACATCAGGCAAGATGATGTTCTTTGCCCACCAGATAATAATTCTGTAAGAATATTTTGAGGCACTTTAAGATGGAAGAATCATTCATAGGTAATGACTCACCTGAAAGCTATTTCTTTAGCCCCCAGAGCACTTTACAGAACACCTGGAAGAGCCTAAGTCATATACCACTTTGTCTTTAGAAGCTTTCTCATCAAAGAGCCTTAACATGCACAACTTTCTTTTTCTGATCTGCAGCATTGAAGGAGAATCTCCTGACTTTCTTGAAGAGTTAGAAAAATGATGAAAAAGCTCCTTGGAGCAAAGCTGCTGACAACTACCCAGTGGTGAGTACATCTGTGTGTTCTCATTATCTTCTAGTGGCAACATCGAATTATTTAAGGAGGGGAGAGTCACTGAGTACAAAATATCTTAGGAAATTCCCAATGTGGCTCAGTGAGTTAAGACCCCAACATCGTGTTCTTGAGGATGCAGGTTTGATCCCTGGACTTGCTCAGTGGGTTAAGGGTCCAGCATTAGGCTATGGCTTAGTCCGGCAGCAGCAGCTCCGATTTGACCCCTAGCTTGGAAACTTCCATATGCTGCAGGTGGGGCCCTAAAAGGACAAAAACAAACAAAACAAAACAAAAATATCTTAGCGTTCTCTCCATGAGAGCTCCTCTAAGGAAGACACCCCTACTGGACGTGGACACTGGTTTGAGAAAGAGCTTGAAGTGATTTATGCTGTGTTCTGACGGTATGAAAGAGAAAGCTCACCATAAATAAACAGTTTTCTATTTCTTAGTGTACTCAGACTCATTCCTAGCCTCTGATGAGATAGAAAAAGAGGGACTGAGTCACGCTAATGAGAACAATTGGCTTTCTCTTCGATAGCCAAGCCATGCTGCTTTTAATAAACCGTTAAGTTCTAGTCCCATGATGGACTGAAAGCATCTCATTTAAGTACAAGGAAATACCATCAAATTTCAGCTGTGGCTCTTTATCATGAAAACGCCAAGACATTCTAAGTATCATTATGTTTTTTGAAACACAGCAAACTTCATGCAGCAGAAGTCAAATATACCTTATTTTACCTCTAACGGGAATGTAGATACTAAACTGCCAATAGTATTCACTGAAAAAAAAATTTTTTTGACTAGAAAAAACACAAATAAATTTTTTCTTTCATTAAGTGATATGCTTGTTATCAAAATTGTTTTTAAGTAAACATGGGTACAAGACACACTTCTCTCCTGAGTTACAAAAAGTGTTTACATTAGCTCATAAAATATTTTTATAAGGATTGGCAAGCCTTTGAAGGCATTTTATGGCATCACTAAACCAGGTTGTCAACATTTTTTCTCTGAAGGACTCCAAAGAACACTTTTGATTTGGGGGGACTCTGTGGTTTCTGTAACACCTACTCAACTCTGCTTTTGGAAGATACCTCTAAGAGAGATAACACAGTCACAGGGGTTGCACAGGCCCATACCTTACCATGCATAGAAAGAGAAATACATTCCTTTGCTCAAAAAAGAAAATGAGTTGCATATAGCTTCTTCAAAAAAATGTTTGTAAAAATAAGACTTCCCCATTAAATTAAGAAACACAATAGTCACTGCAATGTAAAGGAGGATTAATCACTCTAGCCTTTGCTTTTTTGAAGGGGTGACATCAGACACATTCTTTTTTTTTCCCATTTCTAGGGCTGCTCCTTCAGCATATGGAGGTTCCCAGGCTAGGAGTCTAATCAGAGCTGTAGCTGCCAGCCTACGCCAGAGCCACAGCAACTCAGGATCAGAGCCGCATCTGTGACCTACACCACAGGCACGACAACACCGGATCCTTAACCCACTGAGTGAGGCCAGGGATCAAACCCACAGCATTATGGTTCCTAGTTGGATTCGTTAACCACTGCGCCATGATGGGAACTCCCAGACACATTCTTTTAACGGGAAATTTTGTTGGTTAATTGTGAACGTGACATATGGGTAGTTATTTATGGCTAATTAGAGAACCTTTTCACATTCTGGCTCCCTTTCCAACAATAAATCCTTTGGAAGAGTCCCTCCTGCTTGAGATCCCAGAATGCGATCCCCTTGGACAGGCTGTGGAGATGGGTCAAAGAGAAATAGATATTTATCAAATGAGTGGATACGTAAATGAAAGTGGGAGATTGTAAATAAAAAAATGTTTTTATACTGCCAACACCACTTCTTTCTTTTTCAGAATTCTTGAAGGAGAAGGAGAAGCGAAGTGATTCTATTTTGAGTTCTACATACGTAATTCAAGAAAACAACTTCAATATCAAAACCAAATAAAGTATATTGTGTTGTGAATGTTGTGATCTATTTTATTCTAACGTAATAACGGTGATGTTTACATTGTAAATATTATTCGAGAGTTCTGGAATTTGTCTTTAACTCATGAACGTCCTATAATTTCATATGCTGTGTATCCTTTCTAACAGAAATGTATTTAACGATGAGTACACACTAAGTTAATTCCAGTTATACGAGGTTTTTAGGAAGGGCATAAAAGAGCAAAATTGATGCATTTATTTATAGGGCACACTTAACTATTCAGGAGAGTGGAGCAGATAATCAGCTTGTCTAAATTTGAATGTTGAGCAGATAGAATCCTGTGTTAAATGCCAGAGTGTCTAGGATACCAAAATAAATATAAATAAATAAATAAACAAACAGTCTCCAAAAAAGATTTTCAGAAAATGTTGTGTGTTCTCGCATGCTGAGGCAATATTTATGTTGAATGAGATTTTTTAAAATTTCTCAAATTTGTACCTCTAATCGCCAAATCTCTCTTCTGATCTAATGTTAAAGAGAATGACCCCTACTGACACTGGACTTTCCCTTTATGCTTGTTGTAGGTATGTGTAAAATATAAACTGAATGGCACGCTTTTTTTTTCAATGATAATATTTTTTTTTCCCATAATCTCTCAGATCATGCTTAGGTCATACCAGCTACATGTTTGTGAAAGTACATTTGGAGAAACAACTATTTTTCCAAAACGATTGTAAGAAATTAAATAGAGAAAATAAAGACCTTTGATTATCATTGCAGATACTTTCTACTGTTTTGATTCTTTTAAACAATGCAGCAGTAATTCACTTTAAAGTGCCAGGAACTAGACTGTTTTTGTGATGTTTGAGGTAGGGTTATGTTTGAGTTTGTGTGTGTCCTAAAACAATGGCGAGAAATAAGAGAGAAATTTCTTTCTCACACAAGGCCAGGAGTAAAATATTAAGGGTGAGTATGATGGTTCTGCTCTGTGAAGCCCTTAGTATTCTAAACCCCTTCCTGCTCACCCCTCATTTCCTAGGGCATGGCCCTTTTCCTCATGATCCAAAATTGCAGCTAGAGTTCCAGCCATCATATCTGCATTTCAGGCAGCAGGATGGAGGGATGGGGTGTGGAAGAAAAGGGAGTAAAGAGTACATGCAGGCTCTGTCTTAATTGCTATCTTACACTAGCATTCCTTAGTGTAGAACACAGTTTATGGACACAGTTATTTGCAAAAGAGGTCCGGAATTTTTTTTTTTTTTTATTCTGGATGGTCATGTGCTCAGTGAAAATCAGGAAATATAAAACAAAGAACAGATTTATGTGGGTATTTTTTTCTAGTTTCAGGCTATGCATCTTAAATTCTCACCAAAAAGTCTTAAAGAATGATAAGGATAGTGAGAGGTGGATAGATCCTAACAACTAATGAAGAATCATCATCACAGACAAAGCTCTGCTCAGTTTAATTTGCCACAATTAGAACAAATGACTAGATAAGGAGAGACGACGACGAACTATAGTTTTGTTCATATTTGATTTCTCAAATTATTAGGCATTTGCTAAGTGACGTTCCTGTGCAAATCACTGTAGTGAAACAGAAAACATCTAGATGTCATTTGCATACAAGAAGCTTTTAAAGATCAAATAGGGGCATAACCGTAGTGCAATTTCAATGTGAGTCTAATGAGTTTTAGATTTATCTTTTTTTTTTTTTTTTTTCGCTTTTTTGCTTTTTAGGGCTACACCTGTAGCATATGGAAGTTTCCAGGCTAGGGGTCAAATCAGAGCTACAGCTGCCAGCCTACACCACAGCTACAGCAACATGGGATCTGAGCTACATCTGCAAACTAGACCACAGCTCATGGCAACATTGGATCCTTAATCCACTGAGCAAGACCAGGGATCAAACCTGAATACTCATGGATACTAATTGGATGCGTTTGTGCTGCACCACAGTGGGAACTCCCAGTTTTATCCTATCAATGCAGATCTTTTCAATCTATTTCCTATTCCTTCAAGAAACATTTGTTGAATGACTGTGACATACAGTGTGGATATCTGACAGATGAGTGTTCTGGGCAGAGGCAAGACGAGTGCAAGGGAGGGAACACTCCTGGCACATCTGGACAGCAAGGAAGGCAGTCTGACTAGAGCAGAATGAATTGGGCAAGGGCTGAGGAGGAGATGAGATTAAAGAAGTAGCCAAGCTCCAGATCTGGTGGGATCTCACGGTCCACTGTAAGGACTTGAAGAGTGAAATGAAGAGACCCTGCGGAGTTTGGGACGATGGTGTGATACTCTCTGAAATGCATAGTAACAGGATCATTCTGGCTGCTACATGAGGAGTAGGTTGAAGGGGTGCTCAGGGTGGAAGATGGGAGACAAATGAGGAGGCTTTCTATAAATCACGTGATGTGGTCGTGTGGCCACCAGGGTACTAGCAGTGCAGTAGAGTGTGAAGACAGCTTGAAAGTAGAGTCAAATTGTTTTGGTGGTAAGGTGAGGCTATGAAAGAGAAAAATCCAGGAAGATTCTAAGGTAACTTAGCTGAGCAATTTGAAGGATGAGGTTTCTGCTAAGTGAGATGGAGAAGGCTGTGGGCAGGGAGGTTCCTGGGGAAGATAAGCCTTGCTTTGGATGTGTTAAAGCTACTGTTGTGTGAAGTTGGGGTATTCGAGAGACGCTCTGGCGAGATGCTGGGCCAGAGATAAACTACCGGGAGACTTTGTGCGTAGATGGGACTTGGAAGCCCTGAGCAATAAGATCTCCAAGGGATTTAATGTAGCTCGAAAAGAATCTCAACACATGACCCAGAGGTATTCATTCACCCAGGCTGCCATAACAGAGCAGCATACACCTCGAGGCTGAAGCAGTGGAAATGCATGCTTTCACAGTTCCAGAGGCTAGAAGTCAGAGATCAAGGTGTCAGCAGGGGTGTTCCTTCTAAGCACTAGAAAGGGGAATCAGATCCATACCTTCTTCCTGGTTTCTGGTGGTTGCCTGGCCCTCTCTAGCTTGTCGGAAGCATTGCCTCCATCGCTGTCTCGATTCTCACACGGCGTTCTCCCTGTGTGTTGTGTGCCTCTGAATTTCCCCTTGTTTATGTGGATTAGAACCCTTCCCAATGATCTTGTTTTAACCCGGTTACTTCTATAAACGTCTGGTCTCCAAATAAGTTCACATTTTGAGGTAACAGGGATTGAGACTCCACCATATGAATTTTAGGGGTGCAGTTCTACCCATAACACAGAGGCACGTCAACATTAATAGGCTGAGATGTTGAGGAATAAATGGAGTAAAAAGGACTGAAAAGAGAAGCTGGTGAAATAGTTAAAAAATAGGAGAATGCATAATTCTGGAAAACAGGTGAAGAAAGCCTTTCAAGGAAGGCCTCCTTAACAGATGTAGATGCTGCTGTTATGTAAAATCAGATTCATTTCTTGATTTCTTAAGAACTATTCATAAGGAATTTACTATGTGTCCAGCACTGTTCTCAGTTCCGATGGTTTAACAGTGAACAAAACAAATACAAATGCCTGCCCCCATGAAGCTTACATTACATTCTATTGAGGGAAATGTGATTAACACAATAGCTAAATAAAAAAATATATCATGTTAGAAAATGACATGTGGGGAGTTCCCATTATGACTCAGCGGTTAAGAATCCTACTTGTATCCATAAGGACACGGGTTTGATCCCTGGCCCGCTCAGTGGGTTAAGGATCTGGAAGGATCCGGTGTTGCCGTGAGCTGTGGTGTAGGTTGCAGACATGGCTCGGATCCTGCGTTGCTGTGGTTCTGGCCTAAGCTGTACACCCGCAGCTGTAGCTCCAATTAGACCCCCTCTCTGGGAACTTCCACATGCCACAGGTGCGGCCCCCCCGCAAAAAAAAAAAAAAAAAAAAAAGACAAAAAAAAAGAAAATGATATGTGCTAAAGAGAAAAATTAATGCGGGAAAGAGATGAAATATTCAAAAAGAAATTTGACTTTTTTTGGGGGGGGTCTTTTCTAGGGCTGCACTCGCAGCATATGGAGGTTCCCAGGCTAGAGGTTGAATCGGAGCTGTAGCCGCCAGACTATACCACAGCCACAGCAATTCGGGATCTGAGCTGAGTCTGCAACCTACACCACAGCTCCCGGCAACACCGGATCCTTAACCCACTGAGCAAGGCCAGGGATCGAACCTGCAACCTCATGGTTCCTAGTTGGATTCGTTAACCACTGAGCTATGATGGGAACTTTTTTTTTTTTCTTTAAATTTGAAATTTTAGATGAGGTTCCCAGAGAAGGCGAATTTGAGAAAAGTGCTGAGAGAAATGAGGAAGTCCACCGTGAGTCTCTCTGGGGAAGTTCCTTTTAGATGGGGAGTTGCAGACGGGAAAGCCCTTGGCTGCGGGTGTTTCTAGTCCTGGTCAGTTTAGCAGAAGTGGAGAGAATGATTATGAGAAGACATAAAAGAGAAAGCCAGAGGGGTTATGAGGAACCGGGCTACATAGCACACTGCAGTCGTAACAAATGAGAGGAGAAGCCACTAAGAACAGACTGTCGGCAGTGGCCTTCACAATAACGGTCCTGGTCCAGCGATGCGGGTGAAAGCGGGCAGAATGGGCCCCAGAGAGTGGGGAGGGAGGGGTCTATCCCCTGAACATCTCTAACTCATAGGGTTGTCTTCTTGCATAGGGAACCAAAGCAAAAAGGAAGGACCCGGTTGGGGGAGAAGAGGTCAAAGAATTCGCTTTGATGTGGAAGACATACCAGGAGCATGTCTGCACATAGAAGGAAAGATCCAAGGAAGGGAAACCTGGTGATGAAGTAGGTAAAGGGAGATTGCGCTCGAGTGAGATCCTCGTGGAGAAAGAGGATTTGGGGGGTACACAAGCAGAGGGCTTGGCGTTCATTTGCATGGCAGAAGCACGCTTCAACCGAAGCCCTAGGCACAGTGTTTGGGTCAAAGGAAGATGAATGAATGAATGAGGTGATAGAAGCTCACAGAATGCCTCTTTTGAGGACTTCTTTTGCCTGAGGAAAATGACAGAGAGTAAGAATAAGTGAAGAGACATCGAAAATGTGAGAAAACTAAATATGTATACACATGCACACACCTGTGACGTAGTTCACTAGATGAGTGGAAAAGTAAAGTAGGAAAAATATTTTTCTAATCTGAAGAATTCAGGGATGAATGAGGTAATTTAGAAAGATGGGTCAACTGGAGTTCCCGTTGTGGCTCGGGAGAAATGAATCTGACTAGGATCCATGAGGACGTAGGTTCAATCCCTGGCCTTGCTCAGTGGGTTAAGGATCTGGAGTTGCCATGAGCTGTGGTGTGGGTTACAGATGCAGCTCAGATCCGGTGTTGCTGTGGCTGTGGTGTAGGCCAGCGGCTACACCTCCAATTTGACCCCTAGCTGAGGAACCTCCATATGCTATGGGTGTGGCCCTAAAACGACCAAAAAAAAAAAAAAAAAGAAAAAGAAAAAAAGGAAGAAATATGGATCAATTTAATTAGTCCAAGTTTTTTTTTTTGTTTTGTTTTGTTTTTTTCTGAAAGTTTAACAGAAGTTAAGGAGCTTTCCCCAGAAATATGCACATGTAATTGTTGTGTGCTTTCGGAGAATTCTGAGCATGGAATTTCAGAATGTTCCTTGACTGGTCTTTAGGAGGCCCTCCTCTAGCAGTTGGTACCAGTTGGAGTCACTGCAAAGGAGGAGATGGTGTGTAGACCATCGAAGTCATCCAAAACTGAGATAAGAAGGATTTGGACTGGACTGGTGTTGATGAGAAAGAAAAGGAAATTGTAGCGATAGCTAATACGTTATAGAGCAGAGACTTTTCTAGGGACTTCACGTTGTTAAATTATATCCAAGTCTAGGAGGCAGGTATTATTCTTCAACCCATTTTTCAGATGAGGGAGATAAAGCACAAAGTAAATAGCAGATTCTTAGCCCTGGAAGCTCATGTGGGAATATTCCGCATCATCCCTTAATGGTTCTTACTTAGTGACCCATTAGGGATTATGTGACTTTCTCAAGTTAACATCATTATTTAGCAGCAGAGCAGGGACTAGGGCTCAGATAGTTTCTTCATCTTACGCTCTCGCACCTAATACTGGAATTGGCAAAATTCAATGCATAGTATGTGTTTTCCTTCCAAGCCTACCCTCATCTCAGTCACATCCCTGTGGAGGCTGCCCTGCCTTTCCAGAGCATCTTAGAGGCCAGCCAGGTAAGAAGCCAGAGTGCCCACCTTGCCAATCAGGCTTAAGCTTGGAGGAGACCCCAGTTGGTTTTATCAGTGATGCTGGATCACAGCTTTTCAAATCTCATCTTTCCCTGGTAGAGGAGGCTCTGTGTGCCTGCATGGTCCCATTCAGCCTGGGTCTCCTGTGTACTCAGATTTTCCTAATCTCTAGGAAAAGGTCTAGCCCTGAAACGCAGCCTCTGCTCATTCTTGGGCTGTTTGCTGAACTTTCCCGGAACTGCCCTGTACTTTTCCCTACCGTGCCTTGAACGCAGGGATGGTTTGGTGATGTCTCAGATGGGCCTGGTTTGTGAACACTTTGCCCCTCTTTTCCCTTTTGCACCCCAGCTCTCTCTTTGGAACTTGCTTTCTATCTGCACAGGACTTTCCATGGGTCACAGGGATCCACGACAGATCAAAGACGGGTCACAAGGATTCCGTTAGCGATTGCTGGCCCCATTCTGAGCAGCCTATGCTACTTTCTTCCCCCACAAGAGAATCACTCCCCAATTGTTCCCTCCTTCTCACCTGTTTTCGTTTCACCCCAGCATGTTCTTTGCCATTGCAAACTAATACTTTCCTGTGTAGTTACACAGAGCCGAAACCTCCAGGGGGTCTGGGTTTTGCTGTGCTTCAAAACATAGCTCTGGATAGATAGAAAATGCCTACGGTTTAATAGTTCAGCCTTTTGTTCTTGAAATGATACAAATAGCTTTTATTGTCATAATTTCGAAAATGACAATCTCTAAAGAAGCTGCCTCTTGATTTAGAAAGGATTTGTTCTAATATGTTGAACGATGTTCAATTCAAACCTAGGTCATTGTGTGGAGTCGTTTCTGTGCTTTGATGCTGGTGACTGACTTTAACTGGCGAGGGGGGGGTGGGGAGGAACTTTCATTTTCATCTTGGTTTACATTTATAAATTCATGTTGCTATTGCACAATTAGCAACACAATATCTCTTTGCCACTGAATTACATTTTAAGGCACCTGTAGTACAAGGTTATTAGAAAATTGCTTAGCTTTGGTTTACTCTGTGGTAGAATATTTTTTGAACATTACTTGATGTGTTAATATTTCATATCCCATAGATTAAACATGCCACATCATTTCACTAGGAAACCTTTAAAGATGTCCACGTCTTCATCCCTGAAATCTGTGAGTATGTTACCTTCCATGGCAAAAGAGACTCTGCAGATGTGATTAAAATGAGAAAAATTAAAACAGGAAGATTATCTTGGATTATTCAAGTAGCCCAATGTAATCACAAGGATCCTTAAATGACAGAAGAGGAAGGTTCCGAGTCAAAGAAGGAAATGTGACAATAAAGCAGGGATTGGAGTGATGTCACTTCTTGGAGTGGATCATGAGTCTGGGAAGGCAGGCAGAATTTGGAAGCTGGAAAAGCAAGGGAATTGTTCTCCCCTAGAGCCTCCAGAGGGAACCCAGCCCTGCCAACACCGTAATATTCGCCTGGTGAGACGAACGTTCAGACTTTTGGCCTCCAGAACTATGAAGGAACAAGCAACACAAGTTTTGAGCCGCTGGGTTTGTAACTTGTTACCACAGCAATAGGAAATGAATCCAATTGGCCTCCAGCTACAGGAGAACATGAGTCTGGCAGTCATTGCTTTAGGGAAGGTTGACACAGCCAACTACTGAAATTAAAACTTTCTTTGGACTTTTAAGATAATCTCGGGGAGAAAGAATAAGTCAAAACCTGAAGTTGCTGAGTCAATCCCGAATTGACTAAAATAGTAATGAATAAACTGAGATTTTTTTTTTACTATTCTGTGATAAACTATATAGGAAAAGAATCTAAAAAAGACTGCATGTGTATATATATATATATGTATATGTATATATATAAATGAAGCACTTTGTGGTGCAGCAGAAATTATCACAACACTGTAAATTGACTGTATTTCAATAAAACTTTAAAATGAAAAAAAATCTAAAGTGCTTGAGATAAAAATTAATTTCATTTATAAAAAGTCATATTTTTGTATACCTGAGTTCAAAATAGACTGAAATTAATGTCCCCTAAAATTAGACTATTAGATCCATTCTTTATAGACCTGAAATTAATATTTTCTCTCTTCATTTGCCTTCAGTGGATACACACAAAATCTACTCCCAAACGACGCAAGACTTCAAGAGGTTTTTAGGTTCAAGATGTTAAACTGAGCCCATGAACACCTCTGTCTCCCTTTACTCCCCAAATACCATTCACTTAATAGGAAGAAGTGGGAAAAGTGAGGAAATATTATTACCTAAAGCAAAGATAAGAGAAAGAGAAAGAGAGATAGATAAGAGAAAGAGAGCCGTACGACATTGTAATTAAAAAAAATTTTTTTTAAAGAAAAGAAGAAGATCCAGGAGTGGTCAACTTTTGCAGAATATTTTGGAGGACCGAAGAGTGGATCCGTGGAACCACTGCAGGAGCCTCAGCAGGGAACGATCTTGGAGAGTGTGCACCTGACAGTCTGTCCTATAGACAAGCTCAGATGGACTTGAACTTTGATAAATACAATGACTACTGTATACTGTATAAATACAATGGAAGTTCCTTCCTGGCATTTCTCTGAAAGTATATACACTTGAATGAATGTGTAAACCCAAGGGAAAAAAAAAATCAGTCAAGAAATGAGGAATGCAAGATCTAAAGTCTAACAATCCACATCAAAATGTTACTTGTTTCAATGAATTCATTTCTATTAATTTGCTAGGGCTGCCATAACAAAGTGCTATAAGCTACGTGGTTTAAATTTAATGTCTCACAGTTCTGGAGGCTGCACGTCCAAGATCAAGATGTCGTCAGACTGGTTCCTTCTGAGGCTCTCTCCTTAGCGGGCAGATGGCCATTTTTCCCTGTGTTTTCGCATGGTTTCACCTCCGTGCACGCACTTGTCCATATTCGAATTCCCTCTTTGTATAAAGGTATCAGTCATATTGGATTAGGATGCTCGCTAGTGACCTCACATAACTTAATTACCTGTAAAGACCCAATCTCCAAATAGCGTTACATCCTACAGTCCTGGAAGTTAGGGCTTCAATATATGAATTTTAGGGGAACACAATTCAGCCCATACCACCGTTGATGTTAAATCAGAATCAAGAGCAGGAGGGGAGTGCCCTGGTGGTCTAGTGCTTTCACCACTGTGGCTGGGTTCAATCCCTGGTCTGGGAACTGAGATCCCATGTCAAGCTGAAAAACAAACAAATGAAAAAAGAGCAGGAAACACATGTGCAAAATGCCTTCCTTATAATGTTTTCCATCACCAAATGTCCCTGTTAGAAAAAACAATCTTTCAATATTATTATTATTATTATTATTATTATTGTCTTTTTTTAGGGATGCACCTGAGGCATATGAAAGTTCCAGGCCAGGGGTCAAATTGGAGCTTCAGCTGCCAGCCTACGACCTACACCACAGTGACACCAGATCCTTAACCCACTGAGTGAGGCCAGGGATCGAACCCATGTCCTCACGGACACTAGTTGGTTCGTTACCACTGAGCCACAACGGGAACTCCTAAATATGATTGAAATACACAATTTTGTCACAATATAGACTATGTTTTTATTATGTTGATGTTTTTGTTATAGAAAACCTCTGAAACTTTTAGTGGGATGTTTTTCCAGAAAAATCTCCACTTTCGTTGTTATGATTATTCATTATTATTTTAGAAATATGTCAATAAAGTATTATTACAAATATGAAAACAACTTACAATTTTGGAAATCCCTGAGAATTCCTGCCAATTCTGATTGATCTTTACTGCATATCAAAGATTAATATCTGGAGTTTCCTTCGTGGCACAGCAAAAATGAATCTGACTAGAATCCATGAGGATGTGGGTTCGATCCCTGGCCTCGACCAGTGGGTTAAGGATCCAGTGTTGCTGTGAGCTGCTGTGTAGGTTGCAGATGAGGCTCAGATCCCACTGTTGCAGTGGCTGTAGGTAGGAAGGCAGCTGTAGCTCCGATTTAGCCCCTACCCTAGGAACTTCCATATGCCAGGTGTGCGCCCCTAAAAAGAAAAAAAAAAAAAAAAACCAAAACCAGAACCCACAAAGATTAATATTTGTCAGGAATTTGGAGAGTCTGCAACTGGGCAAAACTGTGACTGCTCAGCCTGGAAAGAAACTTGCCTCTAAGTAACATACAGCGAATCAAATCAGACCTTCTAGCTCCTCTTTCTTTTGTTTTTCCTTCCTTTAGTTCCTCAATAATTTATCCAAACAGACCTCAGGTTAATGATGGCAGGTGCTGTTATCAATCCTGACTATGAGTGACCAAGTTTCTCCAGGCATTTGAGGAAAACCTGAAGCAGGAAAAAACCAAATTAGAAAATATTAATATGAATGAAAAAGAATATCAGAGAAGTAAAGAGAAAGTCTAAGACAATTAGGAAAATATTACACGTATGACACAAAAACCCGATACAGGAATGGAGAGAAGAAAAACCCTTTGGACTTTAAAACTGCCTGAATTAAAATAAAATTTTACAGAAGAGTTGTGGCTCAAAATCCAGCAAATTGCCTAAAATATTAGAGGTAAATTTTAGAAATATAAGATGAGTCATAGATAATCAAAACAGGAAGTCTGCATCTGATAAAATAGCCGTTTCAGAAAAAAGAGAATGGAGACAAGAAAGGGAAGGAAAAAACCAAAGAAATATCAGAAAGGTCATTTTTACCTTCCCAGATTGTATTTCCCTTGGGGTGACTACGCAGCTATTTTGTCAGTGAATGCCTGCTGTTTACTGCATAAACTGTTATAGGAGGCCTAATTAGTGCATTGAATTTGTCAGTTTAGGATGAGATTCTTTTGTAAAAGGCATCACATTTTCCCCAGTAATGATAATGAATTCCTAATGTGGCAAATTAACTCCTATGCATCATCAGTATGTTTATCGTACATGCATATATTATAACTTCTGGGTGTGATAAATTCCACATATTTAGTTTTCTAAAATCTCTGTAAGAATTATCCAGTCTCATAAGCAAAGTGACATATTTTCTTCTATAAAAGTTTTTTATGTAAAAAACTATATATTACTCCTCCTCCTATTACTATATAATATATACTATAAGATTAATATTAAATAGTATAACATTAATCACTGTCCATATTACATATACTATTGTATATAGAATACTAAAAAGTAACAGTAATACTAACACACACATTCGGTTTCTGGGTTTCAGAATCTATGCTATAGGATAGCTCAGCATGAGAGACTACAAATTCAATGATACCGTCTGTGAATTCCTGAGCAGCCTTGGAGCTGAAAATTTTATTAGCACTAAATTTTTAGAAAAAGACGCTCCAGTTATTTATTTGCCTATTCTTATTTGGTGCCCCAAACTCAAACGGGCGCCTCTCTGGTTAACGGAGAGCAGCTGCAATTGTTTGAAAGGAGAGAGAAAGACATATTCACCAGAGCCTCTGCTTTTTGACCATCCTCTGTTAACAGCTCTCCCTCCCTGACTATTAGAGAGCAAACATTTCCTGGGTCTTTCTCTTTTGCCTTCTGTAATTGCAAGTCTCTTGCAGGATGCATCGCCTTTCATACTTTAACTTTTTTCATTTTCCCCCCACACAATTGTGCTTTTTCTTTTTCTCTTCCTTGGAAATTCGCCCTGGTTTCATAATTTTCCTCCTTTTTCTTTTGCTCTCCTGTTCTCTATAGAGATGTGGATTCATTTACTTGCTCTGCTACTTGCCTTACCCACTGTTAACCTCATCTGTTCTGGTGACAGAATTTTCTACAGATCTCCCCAGATTACTTTTTGTCTCTTAGGTTTTCTTTCCCTTAGACCTAACACACAAGGGACACATTAAAATTGATGCCTAATTTACATTTTATTTATCTTTCCTTTAAGACACTTTGAGCTAGAAGTTGCCATTGCATTTATGGTTATAATTTACTCCTGGGGAAATAACTCTGCCATTATTCTTAGTTTTTTAGCTGGAAGACATTCTCTTCTCACCTTAATACTTTATACAGATGAAGAAACTCTAGCCATGTCTTTGTAGACTTGAGTAGAGGATTAATGGGATAGAGGTTTGGAGCAGTGAGAATATGTCAAAAAAGAGAATTTATTGGAGGCAGGTAAGTCTGAAATTAGGTGCAGGTAGTGAAAAAAAAAAAAAAACTAATGGAATAGAACTGAGAAAGTTCCCATTTTAAGGTGTTGGCTCTTGTTTAGCAGCTGATGGGAGGAGGGTAGTAGCCTGAAAATATACCAGCAAAATGAAAGTAAAATGGTAAAGAAAAGGTCATAGCAAAAGTCGGTGTTCATCAGAGTTCCCACTGTGGCACAGTGGGTTAAGAACTGATCTCAGTGGCTTGGGTTGCTGCAGAGGTACAGATTCGATCCCCTGCCTGGTGCAGTGGGTTAAAGGATCTGGCGTTGCTGCAGCTGTGGTGTAGTTTGCAGCAGCAGCTTCAATTCAATCCCTAGCCCAGGAACTTCCATTGGATGCAGCCATAAAAAAAAGTTGACATTCATGAAGAGGCTACTATGGTGGTCTTACTTAAAACATTATGATGACACTACATAATAATTTTTTTAATGAAATGTAAGTATTTCATGTACCAAGATGAATGTTATTTACTAAATTGTGGGGCATAACTGTCAAGTTATTTATAAGTAGCAAGCATGTTTGGAAACTGAATAACAGTATGACTGATTTGTATTAAAATACTTTTATGTGGATCGTATTCAGTGAATCATAGGTGAAAAGGTAAATTTGAATTTTTGCCAAGGTTTACACTTTCTTTGGGGAAGTAATGTATGCACACGGATGATAAAAAATGTATTAGAACAAACAGTAAAGCAGAAACAGCGTATTTACTCTGTATCCCATGTCTCAGAAGGGTTCTAATGGCAGAGGATACATAGGAGAGACTATTTCTCAATGGATACTGTCCAGGTGACCCACGCCTTCCATATGTTAGCTTGGATGAACTTGGAAATTAGTGTCATTACTCTATATGTTGTTTGTGATAAGCAAAATTGCTGATTGCTGCCTCTTCTTGAGTCCATATTATGAGAAGGAAAACATGACTCTAAAGAGAGAGAGGTGACTAGCAAATAACACGTCTAAGAGTTCTTGGCTTTCTTGCTGGGTAAATGCTAGCTTGTGTATCCGGATGGCTTTGGAGTGTAAAGATGAATGCTCTGGGCTCCCTTCTTTCCTATAACGTCTTATGGCATTGTATGTCTTCACTGTCACCCAGGAACTCGTTCTTGGGTTTGGCAATGAAGCCTTGTTCTATGACTATGAAGATGAAGTATCAAAAGAGAATTGAGAGCCAGATCGTATTACAGAACCACAGTGAACTTCCCACGAGAACAACCAAAGTGCCCACCCAGAGTTTGAGTCACGTGCTAATACACTGTCAGCATCTGCTTTATTATTGTCAGGTGAAGGTTTTGAGATTCTACAGGAAAAAACTGTCCTCATTGACTCAATGAATCCTGAGGACACTGGTCTCACTTCCTGGATTCCCCAAAATAATTTTCGTTTCAGAACACTGAAGTAAATGTTGAGGAACCATCATGCACAACTCCATTGGCCACAAGCTGAAAAGCAGGATTAACTTTTCCAGGAATCGAACACTGAGGGCATTAGAGTGGGAGACAGTTTGCACAGGGCTCCTTCCCCAGGGCCGTTCTGCAGCCCAAGAGCTGCCTGGCTCAGGGTTTGTATTTGGTCTCTCTTGGCCCAGTGACCTTTCTTTGGTCTGTTCACCAGTACAAGGTTGGCTCTCTGCTCAGAAGGGACTTGAATGGCCTCAAGAGCCAGACTCAACCTCGGTCAACAATTCACTCCTGCTCCAGGGCTAAATTGCAAAGATCACTTGCTTACTATTTCTACCTACAGACAAACACAAACAGAAATAGCTCTTCCTGTTCCAGTTTGACTAAAACACAGGGAATATTGACTCTCAGCATTTATTTACTTTTTTTCCTGAAACACAGCTACAAAAGTTCACACAAATAGATCTCTATTCCAGGCTTAGATTTCTATAGCTCTTTCTCTCTTATTATGCCAGAAATGTTGGCAAGGAAATCACAGAATAGATTTTGGGAAAAGAAAATTATTAGTGAAAGTAGTTCATGTGTGAAATGTATAATTCTGTTCAGATAAAAAGGAATCCAATCTCAAATTCTAACTGTGATTCAGAGAACAGAAAATTGGGAATTTTAGATTATTCAACATGAATTAATCCTTATCAATCTCATTTTAATGAAATTTTTTTTTTTTTGGCTGCACCTGTGGCATGCAGAAATTCTCAGGCTAGGGATCGAACCCAAGTCACAGCAATGATAACTCTGAGTTTTTAACCACTAGGCCACCATGGGATCATTTTAATTCATAAATTATTACTGGAGCCAAAATTAAAGTAAAATTGTTATTAGAAATATGTGATAAATAGGACATTAAAACTATTCTAAATATATGCTTTATTATACTCAAAATCTAGTGTTCTCATTAGTAGCATAGTATACCAAAGCCTAATCAAGTTCCAAATTCCCTATTCCAATAAAATAGAGTAGGAATAAATTAACTTTATTATCCTGTAAGTTTAGAACTGCACTTCTGATGAAATTGCTATTGTAAACATTGTTATTTTTTGATCTTCTCAGACATTTAGTGACAGTCTTCATAAACAAAACAAAATGACAAAATCATAAAACTTCTCCAGTTAGAGAGGAAATTAGAAAACTTAGAGGATTTGGGAAACTATGATGACAACTGTATTCTCACAACCCCCACAAGTCGTCCTATCTGCCTTCTCATATACTCTCTGAGGCTACCAAAGAATAAAGAATTATGGGAGTGTCCATCATGGCTTAGTGGAAACAAATCTGACTAGCATCCATGAGGACTCAGGTTCAATCCCTGGCCTCGCTCAGTGGGTTAAGGATCTGGTATTGCTATGTAGGTTGCAGACATGACTGGTATCCCACGTTGCTGTGGCTGTAGTGTAGGCCAGCAGCTGTGGCTATGATTTGACCCCTTGCCTGTGAACCTAGAAGAAGAAGGAGAAGGAGAAGAAAAAGAAGAAGAAGAGGAGGAGGAGGAGGAGGAAGAGGAAGAGGAAGAGGAAGAAGAAGAAGAAGAAGGAGAAGGAGAAGAAGAAAGAATTAGTAAAATACTTCCCATATCTGCTGACTAGAAAGGGTATAATCTACAAAGTACACCTGAATGGCTGAATTGTTGGGTCTTCATAGCCAAGTAGAAATGAAATTGGGGCAGGGCTCAGATGGGCAGGGGATTGTGGGAAGGGGGATCACAGCGTATCTAGCCTCTCATTGTACCCCGAAGTAGGTAAGTTGATCTCACTATGTTATGAGTGATTTCCACAGTCTGAATGGAATGGCTGCCTTCTCATATACAAGAGGTTTGACTGGTTCCCTCTGATTCTCCTTCTCTAAGGGAAGCTTATGAACCTCTGGAGTCCTCCCTAACGCTCCGGGAAGTCAGGCAGGCGTCCTTGCAGGAAGTTATTCACAGGGGACACTGGGAAATGCCCACAAGGGATTCTGGGAAGTATTCCACTGTGGATGATGGGAAATGCCCCCAGGGGATCCTGGGAAATAACCCACTAGGGACACTGGGAAATGCCCACAGAGGATGCTGGAAAGCCATCCATGGGGACACTGGGAGATGCACACAGAGTGTTTTGGGAAGTAACCTACTGGGGATGCTGGGAAATGCCCACAGGGGGTAATGCTGAAGCTAGCCGGAGGTGAAATCCACTGGGTATCATGTGAGAGAGGCTAGCACTGCAAGGAAAGAACGCATACCACACCCCGGGAAAAATGTTTTCTTCCTGCAGTGTTCCTTTCAGTGCCCTCTAACTCCAGTATCTCAAGTGCAACAGTGAACACTGGTTTTGGAATTGAGAGGCAATAAACCAACAACTGGTAAAGGTATATATACTCAAAAAAGGCTCATTATCTTTAAGCAAAAATTTTGGCCCTACCTACAGTATGTGGAAGCTTCCAGGCCAGGGACTGAACCCGCACCACAGCGGTGACCTGGGCAGCTGAAGTGACAATGCTGGATTGTTAACGCACTGTGCCAAAAGAAACCTTTGAGACTGATTACCCTTTTATTCTCTTGTAAGTTCATGTGAAAGAAAACACATAAAAATAATGAAATTTTTACTTAGTGTCTCTTTCAACAAATCTTTTATTTTTTATTCATGTTTGAAAACTATTCTTAGAGCAAACTATTGAAAAAAATAATAGCAGAAATCAATGAAGTAGAAAAAAAGGAAATAATAGAGAAGATCTATAAGGTCTGTAGATCTTAATATTTCTTGTTATTTGAAAATACTAATGAAATTTTTTTTTTTTTTTTTTGTCTTTTTGCCATTTCTTGGGCCGCTCCCGCAGCATGTGGAGGTTCCCAGGCTAGGGGTCTAATCAGAGCTGTAGCCACCAGCCTACGCCAGAGCCACAGCAATGCAGGATCTGAGCCACGTCTGCAACCTACACCACAGCTCACGGCAACGCCGGATGGTCAACCCACTGAGCAAGGGCAGGGACCGAACCCGCAACCTCATGGTTCCTAGTCAGATTCGTTAACCACTGCGCCACGACGGGAACTCCCTAATGAAATTTTAAGAAGCCTCTGGGAATATTAACTGAGAAGAGAAATATGGTGCACACTCACATATATTAGGCATGAAAAGGAAAAGCTAATTATGTGTAGATATTTTGAATGGAATTAAGTATAAACTTATTTGAATATCTTTAGTCCTTTATAGATGTGTGGGTTATAAAATTACTCACACAGGAAAACATAATGATGCCTACAGGAACATAAGTATTGCAGTTCATAAATAATTATACTCTCAAATGCTCATGGAATTACTTAATCATATTTGTGACTAGCTATGCACTCACTAAAATTTCCAATATAACCTCTATGCCAGTGAATAATTATGATGTTGCCAATGCAACAATTTAATATTAGGAATTTAGGTGATTTTAGTTGTCTTGTTTGTAGAAAGCTTAATGTAATTCATGTACAATTAAGATATGCTACAGAGCCTAAGACGATAAGAAAATAGAATGCTTGCGGGATAGTTCACTTCGTTTTCAGGGGACAGCATAAGCCAAGCTGAGAACATAATTTAAGTTGTGAAAAATTTGTTATGTTCTTCATATTCACTGTTTTTGCAGCCCCAGCTGTAGTGCCCAGAGCCTATAGGTTGAACAGAGCCAGCCTAGTTGGTGTGTCCTGTCTACCTTGAGTCATATGGCAGGTAGAGATACTTTTGAATTTTATTTAAAACCCCATGATTGGAACCATCCTATTCTTTAATATGGTCTCTTACTTCAACCTTAGAGTTAGAGACATATGCCTTCATAAGTGATGATGAATGTTTAAATAAAATCTGAAGAAATGTAATGAAACTCTTCAGGCCTAGCACTGAGCTGACATACTAAAGTCATTTGTTCTTTGTTTTTCTGGAACTAAGATTTTGAGTTGTCACCCCCACCAAGAGCTTTGATTCTGTCTCTGAAATCAGATTCTAGAAAGGAGAAAAGAAAGTAACATTGCATTAAAATATAAGCTCTATGATAGGAGAGTTTTTTTGTTTGTTTAATCTCTTTTGTTCACTTGTGTATCTCTAGGGCCTAAAGTAATATCTGGAATAATTATTCATAAATACTTGTGGAAGAAAAGAAAGAAGAAAGGAGGGAAATACAAAAGTTAGTAAATTTATTGCAAACCACCCACCTACCAGACCTTTCCACTAATCTACAGGTTGGCCACCTCTAGTGCTTCAATTTTTTGCCCAAACTTCTTGATTTCTAAAGTTACAACTTTCCTAAACCACTTCTCTTTCCCTTGGAGGCTCTGGCTTCCTATTTTTAAAAGACAATTTAGCACCCAGTTACCTACCAAGGATGAGTTAAGCATCAGGTTTGTCCTGCTTTCCAAGACATTTTTTTTTTTTTTGTCTTTTTTTGTCTTTTGTTGTTGTTGTTGTTGCTATTTCTTGGGCCGCTCCCGCGGCATATGGAGGTTCCCAGGCTAGGGGTTGAATCGGAGCTGTAGCCACCGGCCTACACCAGAGCCACAGCAACGCGGGATCCGAGCCGCTTCTGCAACCTACACCACAGCTCACGGCAACGCCGGATGGTCAACCCACTGAGCAAGGGCAGGGACCGAACCCGCAACCTCATGGTTCCTAGTTGGATTCGTTAACCTCTGCGCCATGACGGGAACTCCCAAGACATTTTTAAATTATGCTCCAGTTAAGACATCTAATGAGAAGTTAAACATTCCATTAAGTAGCATGGACTAAGTGATTGATTATCTTAATTAAACCTTTCAGTGGCATTAGTTATAGATGCTGAAATTCCAAGACAATATAAGGCCTTTGGAGAATAAGGAAATGTCACAGGTAGGGCGATAAAACTAAACCCAAGAAATGTAAAGGAGGAAAACATGGGAAAAAATCAAAATCATATTGTCAGATGTAAATTTAGTGGAGCATCTTATATTTTTCATTCTATAGTCAGATCATCCCTTAAACAATCCTAGCAATTGAAGATCTTTCATGTTTAAGGGGTGGAAGATAATTTGGCCTGCTTCTCAGCTTTGATCATAGAAAGTCTGTAGATTAAGGCACACATTCTTTTGGCATGCAGAGCAGAAGACTATCCTGTGCCAAAGATACTGCCAAGCCAATGCTCAATTGCATCATGTCAAAGAGAAGTACTTGCTAGAATTAAACAGGCATGGGAGAGTTTAATTCAAGACTATTGCAATAGGAGAGAGAGAGAGAGGGCTCCACTGAAAGAAAAGGTGGGAGGGTTCATAAGCACCGAGGTGAGCTGGTGGAAAAAGCCTACAGGGCATTAGGAAGGAGATTGAGCAGGCCACCTGTGTTTGCTGACCGATGCTCATCAAAGTTAGACTCCTACCTCCTGACTGAGTGTGGGAGATAGAGGCACTTCCTCTTTCCGTGATTATATCTCAAAGGGATGGATCCCAGGTCCTCGTTAAAGATATCCCTGGGTTGTAAAATTGGCCAGAGTTGATAAAAGAGCTTTCTACATTTCAAAGTGTCAGAGATTGAATGCAATACAAATTATCTAAAGTTAAAACTCTGAGAAAAGGGAGTTTCAGAGTATATAGTCAGGAAGAAACCTATCTAAAATGTAGTCATACCAAGGGAATTTTAAGGCCATCCTGGTGAATTAGTCATCACAAACAGTTTATATAAAGCCCTCGTGTATTTTCATTTCTTTTCACTCCTCTGAGTGATGTACAATAAATCATCATTCACTCTACAATTTTCCCTCAAATACCTGTCATGCCAGGTATACATGCCAGACACCGGACCTGAGGATAGAGTAGGGAATGCGTTGCAGTGAACAAACAGATAGAAGATAATTACCCACATCAGTGTAAATTATGTGTAAGGTAAATCCACCAATAAAGATATATTGTGATCTGAGAGTCAGTAACGGGGAGATTTGACATAGTCTGATATTTTCCCCTAGTTTCCATTTTCCATTTTGGCTGTGAGGCACCGCCTCCATCCTGTTGCATCTACATATTCTTGGCTTTCTGACACACCTAGAAGTCAGATGACTGACACTAAAATGTTAGACCCAGCACATTACTACATATCAAAAGGATGATTTCAAGTTATATTCTTTAAAAGCATTGAGGGGTTCCTATAACAGTATACATGTGACCTAAAGCATGTGATGAAGCAAAACAATCCTCAAAGAAATAGTGATATTTCAAGGAATTATTTAATGTCACCTTTTCTAGCTTTCAGACTGATGCTTAGAACATATAGGAGTCTAGAGAAATGGAAAAAGTTTTTTTGAGTCTCAGGATTTATGAAGAGAATGTAGCCAGCTCCTGACATATAATGGGTATGCAGTAATGTTAGTTTTTTTTATCATTATCATTATTAATGACTATATTTTTTATTTTTTTTTTGTCTTTTTGCCTTTTCTGGGGCTGATCCTGTGGCATATGGAGGTTTCCAGCCTAGGGGTCTAATTAGAGATGTAGCCACCGGCCTACGCCAGAGCCACAGCAACTCAGGATCCGAGCCTCATCTGCGAACTACACCACAGCTCATGGCAACACCGGATCCTTAACCCACTGAGCAAGGCCAGGGATCGAACCTGCAACCTCATGGTTCCTAGTCGGATTCATTAACCACTGTGCCACGACGGGAACTCCCATTAATAACTATACTCTTAATTAATGCTCACAATATTTCCTTTAGTCTTACTTGAGGTCAGATGTGAAAATTTCCTGAAGAGCAGTGGAGGACATATTTACAACTGGATGCTAAAAATGATTCTGTACATTACACTGAAAAACATACCAAATTCCTAGTTGGTCTGTCTGAAAATGTCACATTAAACATCACAAGCTGAGGTAAAGACACAAATGCTCATAGATTTTAAAAAACATTTTAACAAGCAAAACTTTGCTCTAAGACTCAAACTCATATCCCCCCCAAATTTTGATTACATTGGAATAGGTTATTACAACCTTTCAATTTTTCTTTCCTGAAATAGGAAGTCTTCTAAGAAACAGAACCTTTAACATAATATCATGATCTTTTCTAATTGTGGCAATTTCACCAAGATTTTGGTGCAGTTGGGTTGATTTATTATTTCCCATTTTCTATTCAGGTTACTGGAGTTCCCATTGTGGCTCAATGGGGTAAGAATCCAACTAGTATCCATGAGGACACAGGTTCAATCCCTGGCTTTGCTCAGTGGGTTAAGGATCCAGCATTGCCGTGAGCTGTGGTGTAGGTCGCAGACATGGCTTAGATCTGGTGTTGCTGTGGCTGTGGCTGTGGCTAAGGCTGGCAGCAGCAGCTCTGATTCAACCCTAGCCTGAGAACTTCCATACACTGCAGGTAAGGTCCTAAAAAGGGGGGAAAAAAGATTCAGGTTATTTGAACATGTTTATGTGGTTATTCAGGATATCATTCCAGAAAAGCTTCCAGGGAAAATAGCAAACAAAAGAGCTAGACACCAAGGGTAGATGACTTTAGAAAATGAAAGGATTCAAGTGTGTTTTGGGTCATTTTCCAAAGTCATGGCATCGAATCATAATCCTTCAGTAACACAGTTTGTTTGAGGCTGACCAACTGTGCTCTCTGAATGCACAGAATCTAAGAAAATTAAACCCACATAGTTTCTAGGAATTTAGATATGGGTCATAAGAAGCCTTGCAGCTTACCTAATTAAGGCCCCACCTTCATTATTGAATCTCTGTTCTAACAGGGGCAACCTAGCCTAACACACACCTGTTTCTGTTGGCAGATTGTTGGATTTCACCAAATTAGCATTTTTATCCACCTATGTGCAGTTTATCCATTCATCCATCCATTCATTCAGATATTTAATTACTTATTCATTTATTTTCCATTAATTCAGCAAACCTTTATAAAACATCTATCTATATAATTGAGGAGGGTAAGGTGTGAGAATAAATATGAATAAAACATGGTCTCTATCTTCAAAGACATCACATTTGTATTCAAGAGCTTATTAAAACTGGTTTCTGGTTCTGTTCTCTTTCTTCCACTTACAATTTGCTTTGCCCTGCCACCCCTATTTCCCCTTGGTATTGATCTCATTTCCCACACTTGCACCACTGTGAACTCTAATCGCCTATAATTTTTTTCATTGGTGTCCCATGCCAATTTATGTATACTAGTAATCAACTAAACTTCAGTGGTTCTAGCACCTCACCCTTCTCACACACCAAACTACGCCTCGTATCAGAACAATACTCTGATTTCCCTGTGGGAGAATTCTCTTCACCCCATTGAATACAGTCTATTTCATGTTCTATTCAGTACAATCTGCCAACCAAGGTACGTGGCTGTTCCCTAGCCAAAGAATGAGCAAGTGACCAAAGCTAAACCAATCAGTTGTTCTTCTTGGAATTTAGGTCACCAACAGAATGAAAAAAAAAGGACTGAAAGTATTGCTGAGATATATATAGGCTGTAAGTCTGGGACAAGGCTAATTGCAGGGACCCATAGCTACACTGGTTTTTGCCCAGTTCTCCTGTCTTCCCTTGGAATCCGGGAGCTCCTAGCCTACCCCTACCATAATTACTCTATTGAGTTTCTTTTCTGTTGGATCACCTGAGCTTCTGTCTGTTGTTTCTAAACAGAAAACCCTAGTTGATAGTCTATTTGTGATGTCTTTGGACATCTAAGGATTGTGTGCAGAGTCTTGCCTCCAACATTTTCATGGAAACCCTGGGAAACATCTCGTATGTACATTCAGCCCTTTCAAATGATGGTGGAGCCTCAGGGCATGATGGGTCCAACTGCCTCCTGAAGCAGACCTCCACTGCTCAGCTAAACTTCTCACGTGTCAAAGCTGGCTCTGACCTCCTGGGACCTTCATAAACCAAAACTTCACTGTGTTCCTTGCCAACATGGCATGAAAATTTACCGATAGTGATGTTTTACTATGTGGTGTTGCCTCTTTCCCCAGTGTCTTAGAGATACTTAATAAAATAGAACTTCCCAAAATAAATAAATAAATAAAATAGAACTTCCTATTTTTATACTTTTTTTTTTTTTTTTTTGGTCTAGAGGACTGAGAGAGGAATCCAGGGGCGCTGGACCTTGGAAAAACAGCAATTAAACAAAAGTTGAATTGTGTCATCACACCACGGTCATGGTGATTAAGACTGTTCTTTATGAGCCAAATGTGTTTCCTTTGATTCTACAGTGAGGGGGTTTGAATTGACTGTGGAAACAAACACCTGCTCACCTAAATAATGCATTTGAGAGTCATTGAAGTTTTGTCTCACTGTTTAAAATATTTAGCTGTTTAAAAGGTCAGGTGGGAAACACTTTCTAATTACATGATTGTATTTGGAAGTTTTCCCTTCTGTGGTACTGAATAATAGCCATTCCTTTTAGTTTACTGATGTGCCTGGCTGAGTCTTCTGAAATATTAGCTTTCTCTATCTAAATGGCCTCCTGTATTCTGGATTGTCATCCATTTCTATTTGCTTTCTTTAAAACTATAAAGTCATCACTTCTGATTGCTTTTTTATCTTTGGTCACCACAAGAAAAAAAAATCAATTTTATAGCTAAGGTATTAAGCCAATTTAAGCAATCATAAAAATATAATGTTTTTAGATTTTTGAAAATGTAATATCTCTTATTCTTTATCTCCCACAGTTTACCTGGTGGAGATATTAGATGGTTTCCTGTGTCACTTGTTCAAATATTTTGCATGAAACAATTGTCCCTTATCAATGGAGAATTTCCACTATTCATTCATATTTTCCCATGGACTTTTAATTTTCAAAATTATTTTCTATTTTATCCAGTTTCTATCATTCTCTAATTAGTAAAGTATTTATTATAGGCTTAGAAGAAGTATAGAATTAATAGTAAGTAATATGTCATGGATTGTCAACTCCGTACACACAGCACGTGGAAGTTCTCCAGCCGAGGATTGACCCTTCGCTATAGCAGTGGCCAGAGCTGCTGCAGGGACAACGCCAGATCCCTAACCCACTTCATCATGAAAGAACTCCCAAGCAGGTACTTCTGAAGTGCTTAATGATGATAAAAGAGCCACGTTAAAGTGCCATTTCCTATGTATCTAAATAAGAAAATTCTTGTAGGTTTGTCTGTATGAATCTTCTAATTTGAACAGTGATGCAGCAATGTGCTGAAGTCCAGCTTAAAGTTTAGTCATGGACTGGGGGAAAATGATGTAAGTACAAAGAATCATTTCTGTCCTTGAGGCAGAGTCATAATTGAAAATAGGGTTGGTAAATATCAGCCATCTCTATTGAGTAAAGAATCAATTCTGTGTATATGCAGTTTGTGAGTAATGGGTAGTGAGATATTTTACATTTTAGCCAATTCTTCATATATAACTGTCATTCCCTATATATTGCTAGATCCACATGGAAAGAACAGCCATACATCTCATAAGCTAATGTTTAGAACTGGCTCTTTCTGACCATCCATTCGTTCACAAACTCAAAGATAAAGGAAATTGCATGCTCACTGTCTTATTTTGGAAAGCTCTAATGTTATCCCAGAGAGTTGATCTTTACATAAGAAGGCGGAGGGGAAAGGAGGATTTGCTGGTGAAATTTTTACAACTTTGGTGTTTAGTCTAAGAATTCTTTTGAGGGAATAACCCTCATTGTAGAGGAGATGCTTGAAACGGCATTGACAAAAGGTGAGGTCTCCAGGGCACAGCCATTATCAGGAGTCAAGGTAACATAAGAAATATCCAAACTGTCTTGTAACAGGAGTGATTTTTTTTTGTTACTTTGAGAGAAGGAGAAAATGAGAGAGAAAGGAAAAAAGCAACGTAAGGGAGAGAATGAATTCATGACTCCCAGCACTACTTGGAGAGCAACAGGCAGAAGACAAATCTGATTTGGGTCAAGTCTAAGAACTGGAATGACTTTGAAGTGGAAGTTGTGTTGTAATACTGCCCATTCTTCCATCCTCCTCTCCCAAGTTATTATAATGTCTATTCCATTTCCGAAGGTCCAGGGAAAATTTGGAGGGAGGGGTCATAGATAGCATTATTAACATAAATTTCATAATGGAGTCAATGTGTTGCCCCAACAGGGACAAAGCTTCTGAGATGGTGAGGTGACCTATAACTTAAACTAATGTGACCAGCACAGCAGTTTGAAGCCTGGGTGCATGAACATTTTACTTCTTATCAACTCATACTCCAGTAGAATTCATGGAAATTTTAGGGGACCTTTGGACTTTTAAAGGGCATACATTGTGGTGGAAGAGAAGCCAAGGAAACCTCATCTATGTTTCAAAGATCAGGGAGCCTTCAACTGATACTGCATTAAATGAATACTCAAGATGAAAAAAAATGGGGGAAAATAGTGTTTAATGGTAAAAGAATAATAAATCCAAATATTCAGTCAAATGTGCTACACATGGCTGTCTCATTTTCAGTCACTTAACTAATGGCTAGAATAAGCATATAATTACGTTGATTATCATTCTACTAGTGAATACTTTCTAACAGTTTCCTCAGCCCTTATATCTCTCTCACTACTCTCAACATTAATATAATCCTGAATGAAGAACATTTTTTTTTTTTTGGTCTTTTTAGGGCCACACCTGCAGAATATGGAGGTTCCCAAGTTAGGGGTAGAATCAGAGCTACTCCACAGCCACAGCAACACCAGATCTAAGCCATGTCTGTGACATACACCACAGCTCACGGCAATACTGGGTCCTTAATCCATTGAGCGAGGCCAGGGATTGAACCTGCATCCTCATGGAAGCTAGTCAGATCAGTTTCCCCTGAGCCATGATGGGAACACCATGAATGGAGAGCATTTTTTCTCATGATGCTGACTTCTCAAAGGGAGGCATTCAACCCTGGTGTCTGTTAATGGATACATGGATGAAGAAATTGTGGGGCATTTACTTTACACACAATGAAATATTATTCAGCCCTAACAAAGAATACTCTGCCATTAGCAACAGTATGAATGAAACTGAAGGGCACTATTTTTTTTTTTTTTTTTTTTTTTTTTGTCTTTTTGCCATTTCTTGGGTCACTCCTGTGGCATATGGAAGGTTCCCAGGCTAGGGGCTGAATCGGAGCTGTAGCTGCCAGCCTACGCCAGAGCCACAGCAACGCGGGATCCGAGCCGCATCTGCGACCTACACTGCAGCCGGATCCTTAACCCACTGAGCAAGGGCAGGGATCGAACCCGCAACCTCATGTTTCCTAGTCGGATTCGTTAACCACAGCGCCATGATGGGAACTCCCAGGGCACTATCTAAGTGAAACTTCATGATCTAACTTATATGCGGGATCTAGAAAATGGAATACATAGAAGCAAAGAATAAACTCTCCTATGAATGTAGCACTGAGGTAGAAAATGTATATAAATGGATTGCAAGGATGCAAGGGCAGTAGCATTATCTTACTTAAGGATTTTTTTTTAATTAAAAAATGTTTTGGCTATGCCAGCAGCATGCAAAATTTCCGGGGCCAGGGATCAAACCCACACCACAGCAGTAACCTGAGCCACTCCAGTGACAACACTGGATTAACCCACTGAGCGACTAGACAACGCCACTGAAGGTTATTTTTTAAAATTAACAAGTAAGGTCAAAACAATCTTAAGAGAAAATTCCTCTCCCAAAAAATCCCTTAAACTGCCCATAATGGGAGTTCCCGTCGTGGCGCAGTGGTTAACGAATCCAACTAGGAACCATGAGGTTGCGGGTTCAGTCCCTGCCCTTGCTCAGTGGGTTAACGATACGGCGTTGCCGTGAGCTGTGGTGTAGGTTGCAGACGCGGCTCGGATCCCGAGTTGCTGCGCCTTTGGCGTAGGCCGGTGGCTACAGCTCCGATTCAACCCCTAGCCTGGGAACCTCCATATGCCATGGGGGCGGCCCAAGAAATAGCAACAACAACAACAACAACAACAAAAGACAAAAGACAAAAAAAAAACAAAAAAAAAACTGCCCATAATGGACATTATACATTGCTCACTATATTTATAGATTAATATTTACATAAAGCCATCCCCAAATATGAACTTATCAATATACAATACTTACTGTAGCATAGAATACATATGTTAAATATGTTCTGCAATATTTTTAATTGGCAAAAAGAGAACAAATATAATTGAATTTGTGTAAATAGTGTCATAAAGATATAATTTTTAAAATCTCTGAAAACACTTTTCTGATAAAAGTATCCCAGAATGAACAAGTTGGATAGAAAAGTACAGGTCTGGAGTCTCGCAGCCACTTTAAAGAAGTATGGGAGGGTTGTGGGGGAGGAGGGGGGAGGAGCTTTTAGACACAACTGCATTTGAAAAATTGTATGAAATAAAGGATTCCATATCCTGTTACTTCAAAATTTTATCTTCTCCAAATTCAGATTTTCTGGCCCAATACTATAACCTTTCTGCTTTTGAAGGCTCACTCCAAGGATTCTGTTTATAATGTGTTGGGTTAACCATTTTAAATTCTCCATCCCTATCCCAAATGTCAGTGAACTAATCTGGCAGTAACGGACTTCACTCACAGATGAATGCTATTTCCAGCTCCAACTAAGCCAGAAATACAGAGACATAAGCATAACCCTTTATGGCAAATAAAGGAAAAAGAAAAAATTCAGAGTCTCAAAATAGAGGAATTGTTGTTGCTGTAAATAGACAGTTTTAATTTGTAGCACTTCTGGATCTTCAACCTTAAAAATGCAAAACCTTTTTTCTTACCCTATCATAAATATTCACTATGAATAAAAGTTCAACATATGTTTTCTCAAAAAAAAAAAAGAGGAACATTTTTAAGGATTCACAGTAGGCTTAAAAACTTAAACTAGGCAATGAGAACAACATACCTCTACTCTGAGTTGCTAACAATTCTGCAAACTCAACCCTGTAAAAGCAAACGGCACCTTGGAGATGCTTGGGTGTGACTGATAGAACTAGAGATGGAAGATGATAGCTGGAGGCGGATGTGGACTTAAGGGACAGTTTTTGAGCTTTTGTTTTGCAATGGATTTTTGGTAAATATGGCCATTGATGTAGGGAAGAAGAAGCCAATGCTTGGCGCAGTCTCTCAGCCCTGTTTCATAAGCAACTAGCCTTAAACAAGACCAATGTACCTTCCAATTTCCCCACAGAATTAGACATTTTCAGAGAGACTACAATATTTCCTGGGAACTTTCTGAGATTATCTACTGCACTTTGTTAGGATTCATGGTCTTGGGACCCTAATTACGGTTTTCATGTCTCATTGTGGGAAACGGCTTGTGTTTGCCTGATGGGGAACGTGGAATTCTCCCCCCATCCACCATCCCCTGGCCCAGAGTACCCCCCGCCCTGTTTCCACAGAGTTTGTTTGTTTTTTTTTTTAATTAAAGTATAGTTGATTTACAACGTTGTGTATTTCCGCAGAGTTTTGAAGCTGGGTCCTATTCGATGGTCGTGTCTCTTTGATCAAAAGGGAACCCAGAAGTGATTTCTAAAGCCAAACTTGAGTCTCCTCTAACAAGGAAAAAATATAATTTCCCCACACTGAGAATTCGTTCCCTTGTCTCAGAAGGACGACCTGTGAGCCAAAGATGCCAAGTGGGTCGATATTCAAAAGAATTCTCAAAATAAGGGGCATTATTTGGTTTCAGGCTTAGAGGATTCGGAAATGACAGAAAATCCTATGTGTGTATATATTCCTTCAATTCTCTAGAGGATTCAAAAAAGAATGAGCATTATATTTATCATGCACTCTGGACTTCTGGGGTCTTAGGGAGCTGTCTTTCTTGAGCATCATTCCTCAAGCCTGCACAAAACTAATTCTAATCGTTGCCCACCCAGGCCACCACCTCAGACCAGCAGCTTAGATCAATAAATCCAAATGTCAGTCAGAACAGACACAGGCAAACTGTGGTACTTGTCACTTGTTTGCTAGGATAATTTGGCAAATTACATTAAGGAATGTTGATTAGGAGTTCCTGTTGTGGTTCAGTGGGCTAAGAGCCCAACACAGTGTTTGTAAGGATGTGGGTTTGATCCCTGGCCTCATTCAGTGGATTAAGGATCCAGTGTTGCCCCAAGCTGCGGTGTAGGCCGGCAGAGGCAGCTCCAGTTTGACTCCCAGCCCCAGGAAGTTCCATATGCTGCAGGTGCACCAGGGAAAAGAAAAAAGAAAAGAGAAAGAAAATATATTCATTTCCAAGCAGAATGTGTCTCTTATCACTTAAACATACCTGGAATACGAATTCAATATTCTGCATTCTGTCTTTCTCTTCCATTTCTCTGATGTTGTTTCTGCAATGAGATTCTTTTGGGGGGGACCTGCTGTGTCTACCCTCTTAGTTGTATAATTGCTGCAGCCTTGATTCAGGTCTTTTTTTCCTAAGCGCTTGTAAATAATTAAATATGTTTATGGTTAAATAATACAATGTTTACTATTAAGCAGGGTGGTTTTACATGTTTTAAATTCCTAAGCTCTGCAGACTCTGGGGTGTGTATTCTGAGGTGAACAAGAGAAGATTGAATTTTCATAATTTCGCCTGCTTGCTTCCTCCCCACTGAGTGCCAGCCTAATCCTTAGCAAAGAATAAATTCTCAGTGTAAGGCTGTTAAGACATTAACGTGTGATATGAGAAACAATTAAAAATGTGGGAATGGAAATAAGAAAAATTAAGGGGTTGGAGTTCCTGTTGTGGCGGGCAGCAGAAATGAATCTGACTAGGAACTGTGGGGCTGCAGGTTTGATCCCTGGCCTCTATCCGTGGGTTAAGGATCTGGCATTGCCATGAGCTGTGGCGTAGGTCACAGACACGGCTCGGATCCTGTGTTGCTGTAGTTGTGGTGTAGGTTGGCAGCAGTAGCTCCAACTGGACCCCTAGCCTGGGAACCTCCATATGCTGTGGGTGTGGCCCTAAAAAAAAAAAAAAAAAAAAGGAAAAAAAAAAAAACGAAGAAGAAAAAAAGAAAATTAAGGGGAAGGATAATTGTGAGTGGTGTCAGGTTTGTGAATGGGTGTGGTAGAGCTTGCTCCCTATATATTGTCCCATTCATTAGAATGTGTCTATTGAGGAGTCTTTTGGAAATTGTTATACTTCTGTATGGAACAGTGATACAATTCTCTATGTCTATGTTCAATGTAAAAACCAAAAATGCCTCTGTTTAATTAAGCCATTGGTTAAAAAAAAAATCAATAAAAATCTCAAAGAGGGAAGTGATCTCTGGCAATTGGAAATATTAGGTAAAATGATACAATCATTCAAGAAACCCAAACTCCTCCTTAAACAACCCTATCTTCCACACTCCGTATAGGGCTCAACTTCTGTGAAGAGTCATCTCTAACTTCTCTCCTCTTTTCTTTGAGTGCATTTATTCTTCAACTCTTTTCAATATTTGCTCCTTAGTACCAATAGTACAGCTATTGTCAATCTAATTTCCCAGGAAAGAAATCCAATCCAAATCCATTAGTGAAAGTCCATTCTTATCCTACTTGGCTGTATAATCTCATACTCTCTCTAATCTTCTTCCTTAAAATCTATAACCCCATTCTCTTACGTCTTCTTCATACTTCTAAAACTATTAGGTCTTAGTTTCTTTGGGGGGGGGCGGTCCTTGCTCTTGGAGTTAAGCTAATTAAGGTAGAAATGATATCTTATAAATCACAACATAACCTACTATATCTAGGACATTGTCTAGCAACATAGGTGTCTAACAGTCTTTAAAGGAGTGGATTTTTAAAAATTGAGTAATATGAGAAATTAAATAAAAATAGCATTATTTAGCCCATTATCGAGTTATGGACACAGATCAATGAAAGTTCAGTGACTTGTCCATAATCACAGAGTCGGTCAGTTGCAGAACTGGAACAGTAAATAATGTAAACTCTATAATCCCTCATTGTCTTCTTTATGCCAAATGCTTCTTCCTTATAAGCATCCATGGTGTTTAAATCACAGCTATTTTACCTGAAATCCCTTAGAGGCTTAGGAATGAAAAAAACATAGAGGAGTCATCATCACTCTTTACTCAGATAAATCTGCATAATAAAAATAGACTACTAACATGTCTTGCTCATAATGCTGCTATGAATTGCCTTTTTAATTATTCCTCCAATGCTTTCTTCTTATTTTCCTTGAATAGTTTCCAAAATGAATCTGTTTTGCTCATCTTACTGCCCTCATTTGACAAATGAGCCACAAATTGTTTAGCCAGTTTGCCAAGGAGTAAAAGGGTTACAGTGAATCAGAGAATGTTTGTCCCTTAAGCCATTGAGTCACTCTAGAGGATCAAGTCTTAAGGAACATTAGAAACCAATAATCTTCTGAGAAGGGACCAGAGAGGTCATCTCTGACCTTTCCCTAAAAGGGTAATTCATTCCTGATTGATGACCATTTACTCCATAAGAGAACACAGTTCTGACTCTCTGACGCATTTATTCTCATCCCTTTCAGCAGGAGTATTGACAATGATGAGTCTGATATTACATACATTGTTTCACTACCTGGCATCAGATACAGAATACACCACCAGGTATTACCAGTTGTTCTTGTGTTTTTTTTTTTTTTCATTGAATAACACTTAAAATTGTTTTCTAAGGTATAATACAATTTTATAAAAGAATTTGATTTCTACTATTTACCAATCTCTTTTGTAGGAAGAAAATACTAGTGTCAGTACCATCACCTTAATAACATTTTACCAAATCTTTTAGAGCTATCTATTTTCAGGTCCATTTCTCTGTTAATTAATATTGATGCCTAATACTTTTACCTACTGTATGCCAAGACTTTTCTAAGAGATTTACATAAATTTAATCTTTACATATTTTTAATCTTCTTAATAACCTCCTGAAGAATGTGACATAATATGTCCATAATATATCCAGCTAACCATTAATAGATCAGACACAAAAGTGAAATAACTTGCCCAAGTTGCTGATCTAGGATTTAATCCATGCCAACCGTCTCCAGAATCCATTCTTTCAACCACTACACTCTGAAACCTCTGATATTTACATTGGTGTGCAAATTTATTATTATATACACTAATTTATTTGTATAATAATTAGATAATATTTTTTAAAATGTTTGGCTTATTTCCTGAAAGTTTATTTATGGATAAAAATTTTGAATAAGCAATCCTTTCAGAGGCTCAGAAAATTGAAATATAACTTCAATAATGATCACAAAATCTAGTGGATTGTAGATCAAAGTTCTAATTCTAATGAGGTAGGACAAGTCATATTTTCTCTCCACCTTACTTATAAAGTCATTATTGCTCATTAGCTTGAGGAATGCCACTCAATTTTTTCCATTCATAATAACATAAAAAAACTTTAAGCTATAGTAGAGTTTTACGAAAGAAGTTGATTTCTAGAATTTTCTGGTGCCTCAGCAGGTTAAGGATCCAGCACCATCACTGCTGTGGTGTGATTTGCATCCCTAGCAAGGAAACTTCCACATACCATGGACAAGTCTCCCCCCCTCCAAAAAAAAAGAACTTATTTCTACTATTTTCTAGTCTCTTTAGATTTCCAATGGAAATTACTCAATTTTTAGAGTTTACAAAATATTACATCTTAATCTACTACCAGAATCTTAAGATTATTTTCTAAATAAGTGTAGTTAATATAACTGACTACTTTTGGGGGGAGTGGTGGAGGGACATGCTTGTGGCATGCAGAAGGTCCGGGATCAAGGATCAAACACTAGCCACAGTTGGGACCAGAGCTACAGCAGTGGCAACACCAGGTCTTTAACCTACTGTACTATCAGGGAACTCCACGTGTGACTACTTTTTAATGCTCATCCTGAATAATTTCCCACATGAAAATCACACAAGTTGTTTAATGCAAATGAACCTGTCTTTCTAGGGAGCAGCTTCTTTTGATTATGTACTTTCTACTTGAGTCACAGGGAGCAAAAATAATTCTAGATTTTTCCTACCTATTGAGCTTCTGATATTTAATAGGTGTGGGAATTCTAGAAAAGGGTTATAGGTTCACACAAAGAACTTGGAATCTTTGGCACATTACTGTAGCAGAAATGCTTGCTATGAATCTGAATGGTCAAGATGTAAAGCTAAAAATTTCTAAATGATGTGAGTGCTGAATATTTTACTGTTTATTTCTTTGAATAATGCAGCTCTTTTTATACCCAAGAACAAAGCACTATTTAGTAAAACCATACCAAAGGAGGAGGCCACTAGTATGCTTCTAAAAAAAATACAAAAAGAATTTATATCACCCCTGAATTAGTTAATCAATTATGAGTATAAGAAAACACTAAGGAAAATAATGTTAACTAGAGGCCAACTTGGCCCTTGCATAGAGCTTAGCTGAAGAAACAAAATTTTAATTCATTAGGGGAAGACATTATACATTGGTTTGTCATGTGAACTCAAAATTTCATTACAGCGGAGAGAAAACTGAATTTCTGATTGCTCTTAGAGCTGCTGCAGTGTATTAGAGCTATGAAATTGATGATAAAAATCTTGTGTTTAGTTTTTAACTTTTTTGTTGATAAAACTTAAATCACGACCATGAACGCCAAACCAACACATCATATACTTTATCAGATTTTTAAAGAGCATTTAAAACCTCAGAAGAGGGAGTTCCCATCATGGCTCAGGGGTTATGGACCTAACTAATACCCATGAGGATGCAGGTTTGATCCCTGGCCTTCCTCAGTGGGTTAAAGATCTGATATTGCCATGAGCTGTGGTATAGGTCACAGAGGCAGCTAGGCTCCAGCATTGTTGTGGCTGTGGCAGCTGCAGCTCAGATTTGACCCCTAGCCTGGGAACCTCCATATGCCCCAGGTGAGGCCCTAAAAAAGCAAAAAAAAAAAAAACTTAGAAGATTGTCTCCTGTGAAATCTGGAAGTATTGAGCTTAGCATTTCTTTCACTGTCATCTAGCCTCCACTATTCTGTTAAGAAATCATGCATTGTTTGGGGTTATTCCTTTGAAGAACCCATGTTTTCCCTTTTTAAAACATTTTTGCTCTTTGCTTGCTTCTGATTTCTTCTTTTATCTTTTAAAAATACGTGAACTTTTTCTGCACAGTCCTTGGGGTTTGTTTGTTTGTTTTTACTGATTCTCCTTAGAGTTTCACAAATTTTCGTTGTTCTTGGGCTTTGTCTCCCGACCTCCATGTCCCATAACCCATGGAATCCAAAGTTCACGTTAACCCAGGTTTAGCAAATGTCCTCAAGGCAAAGCTTACTTCACTGCCCTGTTTCTCTCTCAGAATTTCTTCCCTTTAGTTTTTGACTTTTGGAGATGTCTCACTCTTTTCAGCTCATTGATACATTCAAAAGATCTTTAAAAAATATTTTATCCAGAAATTTTAGCTTTCTTCTTTCTTTCAGTAGGAGAGTTGGTGAAATATGCAATATACTAAGTAGCCAGAAATGGATGTATGATTTAAGATTTTAAGTTTCTTGGTTTCTTTCGCTATAAACATTTTAATGTTTAGTAAATGCAGATAATCCTACATGACAATATCACGTTATCCCCTTCTGAAAATTTAAATTCCAGTATTCCATTCTCTTAGGGGAAATTATCCTTTTATTTCTCTTCTTCTTCAAGTTCATGGACCCTTACTATCTATTCATTCCTCTATTTCCTGCCATTTATTTTGCCCTGTTCATTCCTTCTCTTCCCAATCTGAGCTCATATGGAGTCCCTTGGATATTCTCTGAGCAATAATGTTCGTCACCCTGAACTCTTGCTTGCTTTGCCTGCCCTGTGGACCTCAGCCTCTGGATCAGCCCTGCTCTTCATCAGCTCTGCTTCTGATAGGGATGGAGTAGGATAGTTACACAGGTGGCTGTAGAAGTCCCTGTAGGGATCATAGATAGAGAAGGAAACTTGGGCACTTTGGGAGACCAATGTAAGTTAGTGATCACTCAAGAAAGCCATCAGAATAAAGCAGGCTTGCTTTACCAGCTAAGCCTCAGGTCATTAAGTGAAAGATAAAATGAGGCCTGGATTCAAGTTCAGCAAGACGATGCCCTTAGGACCAAGGCCTGAAGTTTAAGGGGGATGACATTCCAAAGTACCTGAGATGATTCACTGTATTTTAGCATGTTACCACCCTTCTGCTATTTGAATAAGCACCATGACCATCCTAGTTTGACCTCATAGGGTCAAATACTCTCTTACTGGTTATAAAGGAGGAGCTAATGATGTAAGCCTGCCATCTACTCAAAGAAAGAGGAAGAGGCCATCTTTTCCCCTCCCCACTTTCCTTGGATGATAAAACTGTAGCCCACCTAATCCTTGGGGCAGAGCCTCCTTATCTGCCTGCTTGCATCCCTCACAAGTGCCCTATTTTAATTAATCTATTTCTTGCCTATCACTTTGTCTCTCGCTGAATTCCTTCTGCACTGAGGCACAAAGAACCTGAACCTCAGTAAGTCCAGACACTGGGTGAGTGATTCTAATTTAAAAACTGTGGGTCCATGTCCCAGTCTGGGTTCTGGGTGGGTTCGAGTCATGAGTGTTGTCAGTTTCACTTCCACACCCAGCCTGATGAAAATGACTGGAGAACACACTGAGATTGTGCCCGTGGAGTAAGATGGTTTCCAATCATAGGCTCAAATCTAATTACTTCCTTTCACAGAGTCCTCGGCGACTGATAATACTGACACAACCATTCTGAAGCCATCCATTCTCCCTCTGCCCTTGTTTTCTTCAGCAGGTGACTTTATCTTGTATCTTACAGGGAAGTGTCCTCAACCTCCAACTCTTCCCATTGAACTTATTTTAAAGCCACGATAACCACTCCCAGCAGGAAGGATGTTTTGCTTCTTATTCATTGGATCCAGCTGTACTATCAATCACTTTGCCTTCCATTTCCTCAGAAGAGTTCTTGGATTATTCCATTAATAATTATACTCCCTCTACTCGATCTGACTCTATGTATATGTTTCTTCAAGACCCACTCCCTTAAAATATGCTTCTTTTCTCCATATTCCCCTCACATATAACTCTATGTTGTATTTCTCTCCTCTTTCCCACCCCCTCCACCAAAGCAAAGCAGTACTTCATTTCCTAGCTTTTTCACCCACTCACTCTTCTTGTCTGTTCAAGCTGGTTGTCTTTACAACCCCCCTCTGCCATGTCTTGTGGTAAGTTCACAGGTGACCAACTAATTTTCAAGCCAAATGGATGCTTTTCGGTCAATCCTCTTTGTATTTTGAAGATTGACATTCTTTTCTCTTGGTTTCATCATATCTTTCCATAGCTTTTTCCTTAGTTGACTTTACTGGTTTCTGTTTTGCTACCCACACCTTAAATTTTGGTGTTCTTAAAGCGTTTCATCCTGTCCTCTTCTATTTTAATTCTATATAATATCTCTGGTTGATGTTATCAACTCCCATATTGTAAACTAGCATTGACTAAATCATGTCCTCAGTTTAATTCTTTGGTCTACACAGCTATGTAGAACTTCTGATCCATATACTTAATGTCTTACTGAGCATCTCCACCTGTATATCTTGTATTCACTTCGAACCAAGCATACCCAGAAGAAAGATGGAAGAGTTGATGGATTACTATGAATGAATCAAAATGTTGACTATTTGGGGTTGTAGTCTGGATTAAACTCTGATAGCTTTGCCTTTTTAAGATGAAATCACCCAATGTGACTCATGCCTATGTACCACAGAGATAGCATCTAAGGCAATTTATTCCTCATTGTCTGGACTCTTAGAAGCACTTTTAAATGAGCTCAGATAAAAAACATCACCATTAATTGGTAAGAGCTGGATGGTAGCCAGGCATAGACACTAAGCAGACCTCTTAGCAAAGAGATGGATGATGATCAACCTTTTCATGACATTATTGCCAATTGTTCACTCAAATCATGTCAAGATTCATTATCTCTCCTTGTTACTATTTAACTGCAAGGGGACATTGCTTGTTGAGTAACGCTCCATAAAATCACGTTCCAAAGAACCCCATAAAAGACTTTCAAAGTTTGACTTTAATATGAGATTCACTTTAAAAACAAATATCTATCACTCTTGTTTTCAACTTAAATTGTACACTAATTTTACAAAAGGATTCCCAAATAAAATAGATGTGCTGCCCAATGCAGAAAAAAACCCTGATCTTTTAAAATACTAATATTTCTGTTAACATTCTTATAGATCCAAGATTTTTTTCAAGAGAATGATAGGGATTTATCACAGAACAGCAGTACTTAAAATCGTAAAGTATGAAAAACACAATAGAATTAAGCTCAGAGAGGAAGCCAAGTATGCACGAATTAAATACATAATGAAGGTGGTATTCAAATAAGTATGTGGGACCAATTACTTTTCTATCCCTACCACATATCCTAGAGGGAAATCATTGCCAGAAGAATTAGAGCATTAATGTACAAATAAAAAATAAATAATAAAATGAACACAAACTTTAAATAATAACTATAAGAAAACATAAACCAGGTATTATTATTCATTTTACTATGACTTTTTATTTTAACTACATGAGGCTTAGTACTGGAAAGCCCAAGTTTCAGAATGTCTGCTATGTCCACCTTGCCCTGCTGTAGGATGTGTGTGTTCACTTCACGTCTACATAAAATGCCACGTTGGAACAACCTGATTCAGCCACTTTATCCCCACAGTTGATTTCCGTGAAATACTATACAATCCAAGTTCCACTTAGAAGCTAGACCTATGGTCTTGAGGAATAACATGAACTTTGCTCAAGAGGAATACCAATGATTAATCCAGTTGGATATTGGGAGCTTTTTGTTCAAGACTCAGAGAAATGGACAAAGCCAGATATCATGGTACTAAAAGTCATGATGAAGAAAAATGCTCTGTATAAACAGCAGGTATTGCTAAGCAGAAGTTTGACGTACATAGACGTCAGGAATAGAAAGAGAGAAGATACTTGCAATGTGTAACATCAACAGAAAAATTATATTAGGAATGAAAAGGTTGTCTGAAGAGTCAACACGAATATGTCAGAAAATCACATAGGCAAATGTCTAAGGAAAAATTTAAGCAGCACCATTTTATACCTGTCAAATGTTAGCAAGGACTTTGGGAATTGACACTATTCAGGCCCTTTTATAAGGAGGGAGCTGACACAGCCACTCTGGATAACACTCTGAAAGCCTTAGTAAAAATAAAGCACTTGGACTCTCTCTTGTGAAGTTCAGGCAGAGAAGTGCCAGGCAGCGGAATGCTGGTAGAAGGAATGGTTCACAAAAGGGTAAGAGGGAACCGATGTGTCCAGGGGAATGGAGAAGTAATTGTGATATGGAAATATAATGAAAATGATGCTGTCTGAAGTGGGACACTCACCCAAAAGGAACAGCATGGATAGATCTCAGATGCATAATGTTAAGTAAAACTAAAATTAGAAAGATAATTCATTTCTATTTTTTATTGCCTTCCATGTGTGAGGCACTGTTTTAGACATTGGGAATGAATCAGTAAACAATCAAATTTCTCATGGATATTGCTTTCTAAAGATGAGGTTTATAACAAATATACCTGTTTATCCTTAAGCTTCATATGAAATATTTCAGGGAGAGACATTTTGTATTTCAGGGATAGGCATATATCTTTTATCTTTTCTATTCTTTTTATGGCCACACCTGTGGCATTTGGAAGTTCCCAAGTTAGGGGTCAAATCAGAGCTGCAGCTGCCAGCCTTCGCCACAGCCACAGCGACGTGGGTCGAAGCTGCCTGTGACCTGCTTTGCAGCTTTCAGCAATGCTGGATCTTTAGTGATCCCATTAAGTAAGGACAGGGATCAAATTCACATCCTTAGGGATACTTGTATTCTTAACCAGCTGAGCCACGATAGGAATTCCTAGACATAGATCTAATAAAACGAAAACCACAGAACCTCTTTCTTTCTCCTGGGGAGGAGGTCTTGTGTTGAAAAGAAAGAGCCACAAGTTGCCTAGAGCCCAGCTCTCTATCAGGATTGAAATTAACCAGTAGGCAAAGCTCTATACCAGTGTTTCTCCTACAATCTGTAGACCAGATTTTTCCCCCAATCCATAATAAACCATACTTTTGTAAAAAAATATATTTATTATATTAATATAATTATATTAAATATATGAATATATATGAATAATGTATTATAATTAAAATTGATTATTATTTGTCATTAGCAGATGTGGGCTAAGTGTTTTTTCAAAGACAAAATTTAAAGCACAGTGAGCTCCCTGGTGGTGCAGTGGGTTAAGGCACTGCAGTTACCACTGCTGTGGTGTCGATTCAGTCATGCAGAATTTCTGCATGCTGTGGTATGCACGAAAAAATAAAGAAAGGAAAAAAAGAAAACATACAAAATACAAGCCCCCCTGTTTTTTATTTTTTTGCTTTTTAGGGCCACACCCACAGCATATGGAAGTTCCCAGGCTAGGGGTCAAATCAGAGCTGCAGCTGCCAGCCTACACCACAGCCACAGTAAAGTGGGATCTGAGCTGCATCTGTGACCTCCACCACAGCTCACAGCAATGCTGGATGCCCAACCCACTGAATGAGGCCAGGGACTGAACCTGCATCCTCGTGGATATGAGAAGGATTTTTCTGCTGTGCCCCAACGGGAACTTTCTAAGCCCATATTTTTTCAGTATTTGATTTAGCAAATATAAAATTATCTTCTCACATTTCTATGAAATTTCTGAAAGTGGACTTTTATATCATGTAATTATCTCATAGCTGCCGGGTAGCCAACTGTTCACAGACCAGCTCCTGTCTGCAGTGCCCCATTCATCAGCCCTGCCCTTTGACTGCCTGGGAAGTGGAGGGAAAGTGAGAGGGGCTGAGTCTCTTTGCGCATGACTTCTCCAGGACAGTGCAGCGGAGTCAGCGGAGAAGGTGACTCTCTTCAGTGTTGATAAATTCATGAACATACAAGCCGCTGAACAGGTGGCTTTCCTTTCCCTCGGGGTTAGGTGGAAAATGGGTTCCCTTTCCTTCAGTTACTTGTTCGATGGATTTGAACACAGTAAAGAGGGGGCCCTGCACATCAGTTTTCTTTTTTATGTTTTAAACTATCAGGGCAATGCAGCTGTTTTGGTTTTGCCCCTCAATTTTGAGATCCATTTACTTGTTTTGTTAAACTTACACAGGGCAGGCTACAGGAGCAAGGACAGAATTGGCTAGAATCTCAGCTCTCATATGCATTAGCTCCTTGATGGTGGCAAGTTATTTTGTGCTTCTGTTTTCCCTACTGTGGAATTGTCATAATATCACTTTCTTCACAGTGATGTTGTAAAAATCAAATGATATTTGGCACGGAGAGGATTTAGCACCATACTTATCAAATGTTAGTTTGCCCACTATCATATGGAATCTAAGAGGATTTTCAAGATACAACTCAGTAACTTAAAAGTTATGCATAGTTTCCCTTATAGAAAACAAAACTATTTTATTTTTGCTAAAAAATAACATTCAAGTGTAGTGTATTAAAAATGAGCTCTTGAAAATATAATCCGGATTCCAGGAAGGACTGTTTCTTTCAGTATCACAAAGTTGTTTCTTTAATCTACTCTCCAGTCACTTTGAGAAATGAAAAATGGTTGTGTATCATTGGAAAGAATTTAAAAAATTAAAAATCCAGGTGTTCTAGAGGGAGAATAGAATTAATAAAATGCTTTGGGATCATCTTGCTAACAAACTCCAAAGAATACAAGTTATAATGTGCAAATGGAAAATAAATGAAACATGAGCCACAGTTACAAATGATAACAACCATTCACAAATTTTGTAGAATTTTCAATAATATTCTGTTATTCTGGGATAGGATTAATACCCCATTTCAAAGAAAACACTAGATAAATAATAGATTGGTAAAAATAACTTATAATTCAGAATACAGAAGATGAATATCTATAGCAAAAAATAGGTTAAAAATAGATGAAAAACTCAGTAGAGAAAGAGGTGAAAGGGCTTTAATGACTCATCAAAGAACAAATCCAATGTCTAATAAACTTGGAAAAAATGCTCAACCAACTAAGAGTCACAGAAATGAGAATTATATTAGCAAAATATACTTCTACGCATCAGACTTAGAAAACCTTTCAAAACCTATTGCCAAAAGAGATGAGGGAAAAGGCATTCTAATATATTATTGTTGTGTGTATAAAATGGCTTTTACAGTAGTAATATGCGACCACCTACTAAATTAAAAATACTGTGTCCTTTGATCCACTCATAGAAATCTATCCCATAGAAATCAAAGTACTAATATATAGCATTGCTCACTGTGGTAAAACACATCAGTAAGGGAATGACTGGATAAACTGTGCTACAGGCATGTCCTTAAACATTATGTACTCACTATATTATTGTAAAAAAACAAAATTCAACTGAGTACAAATTTAAAGACCTCATTGGCTTTATTCAACAATTTATGAATTATGCAACATGTAATCTGGAGAACAGAAAAGGTCTCCATGAAGGCACACAAAATTAAAGACTGTAGGCAGGAGGAAACGGGAACAAAGAAGTTATACTAGACAAAAGGTGGTTGGTTATTGCAAGATCACTCGCCAGTAGTCTTGGCAGAGTCAAGCAGGCAGATTGCCTAACTAGTGCTGATCACGTAACTCTGATTGACTGATTGGCGATTCCATTTCTGGGAGAGCCCAAACTCTAAATAAATCTCTGTTTGGAGATGTGACTCCATTTTGGGCCTGTTGTCCTGTTTTTAATTTTACGCAGCCATTGAAAAGGATAAATCATGCCCCTTGGATGGGGTGTCCTAGGAGCTGTTGAGGGGTAAAGGTGCAGATAAATGTAAAGGATAAAGTTGGTGGGACACGGAGGAGAGAAGGAAGGAGCCAAAGGAAAAAAAAAAAAAAAAAAGGAGAAAATAAAAAAACTGCTTACAGTCATTTCAACCAACGTGCATAATCACATTTATATAAATTATACACGTGTAATAAAAGTTTAAATTCATCAGAAGCCTCTCTCCAATCCAAAATTATCTGCAACCTCTGAATTTGGAAGCTCTATGTAGTTTAGTTGTTCAAAAGCAACTTCTCCATTTACTCTGTGCCAGGGTAAGATCTTGGAGAAGCACTTTGTGATAAGTAATGATGGAAAGTAAAGAAGTATGTTTCTCAGTTGCGAATTCAAGGCATATACTTGTCCATTTCTTTCTCCACTAGAAGCACTGTATTAATTTTGCTCCAGAAGCACCACTAAAGAATCTGACTCTGATAAGGAAGCCCGAGGATGGGAAGGAAGTACCTTCCATTGTCAAGTGACCAAAGGAAAGGAATTCTGAAGAAAGACCCATGTTGCCTTTTTCTCTAAGAATTAGATTTTTCAGGAGTTCCCGTCATGGCTCAGCAGAAATGAATCTGACTAGTATCCATGAGAACCCAGGTTCAATCCCTGGCCTCACTCAGTGGGTTAAGGATCTGGTGCTGTAGTGAGCTGTGGTGCAGGTCACAGATGCAGGTTGGATCTGGTGTGGCTGTGGCTATGGTGAAGGCCAACAGCTCCAGCTCTGATTCAGCCCCCAGACTGGGAACCTCCGTATGCCACAGGTGAAGCCCTAAAAAGACAAAATAAATAAATAAATTAGATTTTTCCATGAAACATGAACCAGCAGAAATAAATAATCTAAAATAATGTGAAAATTCTGAGAAAAAAAGGAAACATGGAAGAAAAATCATGATACCAATATTTACCTTGGAAATAGGACCAATATAAAAGATTTCAGGGTAAAAAATGCTGTCCATTTCCAGGAAAATACAACAAGATATCACAGTGATGGGAAGGGGTCAAAATTAATTTCTCCAACATGAAACTAATGGGAATTACTCCCAAGAAAGAAAACAGAATATGAGAAAGATTTTATAGTCAAAGTCATGATGCAAACTATAAATATCGTCATTGGACATTCAAAGTGCTTTTGATTTTCAGCCAAATCAATCAGAAGACATCAGCTTTGCACATAGGCTGGTGAAATTTTTAAACTTTAAAGATTAAAAAAAAAGTTTTTTCAGGCCTTCCTGCAGAGGAAATTTATTTTCAAGAGCATTTAAATTATGACCCCATTGAATTTCATTGCAAATGTCAGTGTCAGTTCATGGCTTGGTATCTGAAAGGAAAAAGATCTTAACCAAGTCACTCAGCCACGTGCGCTGTGTACATGAAAGCAGCAGGAATGCAAGAATTCTTTCTGTAACACACACAGGAATTTATACTATTTTTTAAATTTTTTTACAGAATAAAATACATACATTTACACACAATTACATTCACACAGATTATTATAACATGGATCTTAAGAAACAGATTAAGTGACTCCCACTGGAGAAGTGGAATGGAAAATATGCTGAGACAAATAGGAAATTTATTCTATACTTTATCCCAATTTTATGGCTTTCATCTTTACTACTTAGTTTTATCTATTACATTTCAATTTTTCTTTAAAAATTAGCATTATATTAAAATTGCATACACAGGAATTTAATCCAGAGCCCCAAACCTGAATGATATATAAACTCTCCACTTAGATCATGGATCAGAGTTAAAAACAAAACAAACAAATGCCTCTGATGACCCTTGAAACTATGGTCTCATTATAGATTGACATAACTAAAGTGCATGGTTATTGCTTAATAATAGTAAAATAAGGATCTTGCAAGGAGAAAAAAAAGTGTTGATGATTAGTCTAAATAACTGAAGTAAATTTTAGAATAAAAATTTTAAATAATAAAACAAAAGTTTGCTTAAATATAAAAATTATTAAGGTTTCAGATTCTGGAATTTAATTACTGATCAGGAGAAGAAGCATTTACACCTTATCTTCCCTAGGAAGAAGAGAAAGTAGCATGAAGATAAAATACAAAGATATAATTGTAATGTTAGAAAAAAAAGGCGTTTGAGTTCATTCTTATGAAAACAAAAATAAATAAAAATTGTAAGGTTAATTCTTCAAAATTACTGAGAAGGATTTAAAAGAAGCATTTTAAAAGTGCATAAATAAATTTAATTATTGATACTAATACGATAAAAAAAGTTAAAACCCAGAAACACAGAAAAACATTGGTGTTACAGTGTTAAAGAGAAAACTGGCAAATTACGTGTGTGTTAAAAATGCATGTAGATTAAACTAGCAAGGGAATAAACAGAAATAGAAATAGGCATCTCATAATGTTAAACTATGGGTAATTTCTTTACTTGTCCATAAAACTTAAAAAATAGTTTAAAAAATTTTTCTGAAAAATTAAAAATGACTCTCAGTATTATTGTTAAATTTAATGATTTAATTTTTTAAATATTTCAAAAATCAGTTTTAAGACAGTGTATATGTATATACAAATACACAGTGTATTATTTGCCACTCTGACAGCAAATAATTTGGCTACAGAAAAACAAATTGGCTTTTTTATCAATACTAAAAGCATGTAAAGAATTATTAACCCACTGTCTTATGTCTTTACATTGGAAGAGAGAAAGATATTTGGTGAGGCTATATAATCCATATATCAACTAAGGATATTTTTGCGCCAGAGTAAATAGATCTCTTAAAGTTGGAAGGGCTTCTAAGTAAATATACACTATGTGCAAGTTTCAGAAGTAAAAACAAAAAGGTCTGTGTGTGACATTTGCAGATACTAAAAATGATGCTTAAATACAAACATGATTTTCCCACTGGAGAATGAGGGCTTCTCAGGAAGATGAGACCATTGCTTTCAAAACTCTCCTCTGAGCTCTAGGCAAGCCTCCACCATTAGTTTGCTTTCTCCAAAATCAGATCTATTATTGAACTTCGGATAGTCCAAGACTGTAAGTCACTGGTCCCCAGGATATTAGAGATACGGAAAAACTGAGCACTTAGGAAAAATGAAGCCATCTGTAGACATTGGGGGCTTTAAATTATAACGGTATTTACTCTTCCATTTTATTCATGATCTTAATTTTTTAAAAAATCAATCTTGCCTCCCCTTCCTTCCACCTTTCTCAAGCCTCCTCCATTCTCGACAGATTGTCCTACTCTCTGCAACCCAAACACACCGCCACAATCCAGCATCCACATCTTTGTCCACATTGTCTTGGGCATCCTCCAGCTCCCATTTCTCCAGCCATCAAAATTCCAGTAGTTCTGCAAAGCCCATAGCAAAGCACAGAGCCTAATGAAAGCATGTCAGTGATTCTTCTTCTCTCGGCTGCTCCAACCCTTGTTTAAGGCGTTAACTTATGAATGTGAGGTTGTTCCACTAAAAGACGTGCTCATCATTTCTAGTTTAAAATCTGTTCTGAAATGCAATTTGTACTTCTAGTCAAAACAATGGAACATACACACGGGCTTTTATTTGTTGAAACATAACTTTGTTGATTTTCTTTAAAAAAAAAAATTACCCCCAAATAAGGAGTAGTCCTGTTTCTTCACTCTTCATGTTAGACAAACAGAGCTCTTTGTTACTGTGTGTGTGTGTTTAGTTGGCTTTTATCCCCTCTTGGATTTCTCCTTTCAGTAGTATTAGTCAAAAGCATTGTGCCAGGTGACTGTATATTCTCTTGGACAAGCTGCTCTTGTGCAATTGTGTGCCTGGGGTCACATACATCCTTAAATAAATGCGAGGGGCATGGCTGTGTGAAGAGCCTTTGAATTTCCCAACCAGAAGTCTCCCTTCTAATCACATTGAAGGCAATTGGAATTCTCTTTCTGGTCATTTCAGAGACTATTATAAACTACCCTCTTTTCAGACTTTAAACACTTGAAGTTTCCCCCTTTATCTTTGAAAGGAGGCAAACGTCCCTATTGTCACAACCTACCTCCACAGAGCACGGCGGCGGGGGTGGCTGTCTTTTCTTCTGAGAGTTTTGCATTGTCACTTGATCTGCTCAGGATTTGGGGTGTGCTATTTGTAATCTGAACTTCCAGGAGCCAGCAAATACAGTTAAGTAACTCTGATGAAACTGGTCAAGGAGATCTGGGCTATGACATTGACTCCATCATTTAATTACCTAGAGAAACAAACATTAATAGAATAAGTTGAGGTTTTAATCAGACCGATAAGCAGATATGAAAAACATTTTTCACACTCCCTCACACAGTCCTTCTTCATTTTCGCCTGTCTTTGGTTTTGCCATTTCTCTATTGAGAACCTGGAAATGTCTCTCCATAGCCTTTACAACATCCAAACTACAAAATCCCACTTGCTGACATAATGTACTTTTCTTAATTTTCTGAACTCAGTCACCCTCAAGGAAACACTTGACTTTTGACTGTGTCTTTTTTTCTCCAGTAAGTCCATACACTTGTCTTCTGTTTCTAATTACTTCCTAAGCTTCTGAAGGGCAGGGGCCATGGACCAGTTGTCCATGACCCTATCTCTTTATTATACATCCAGAGAAACTGGGGCCCAGAAAAGTTAAGTTCACTCATTCATGTACTTAGTAAATGTTTGAGCACCAGCACTGTGCCTGGCACCCTGCTAAATCCTGGCTGTGCGGTGCAGAGTGATAATAAACAGAGTTCCTGTTTCCATGGATTTAGTTCAGGTGGAGAAATTCAGACATTAATCAGATGATCACTTAACATGTGGAATTTAGGGAGATTCCCCTTGTGGCTCAGCAGAAATGAATCCCACTCGTGTCCATGAGGATGCAGGTTCGATCCCTGGCCTCATTCAGTGGGTTAAGGATCCAGCGTTGCTGTGAGCTGTGGTGTAGGCCGGCAGCTGCAGCTCCGATTTGACCCTTAGCCTGGGAATTTCCATATGCTGCAGGTATGGCCCTGAAAAGCAAAAAAAAAAAAAAGTGGAATTATTTATAATTGTGATAAGCTCCTTGAGGAGAGGTCCAAGCGATATAAAAATATATAATATTGGAAATGGTCATTCCATAGGTTCTACCCTCAGCTGGAACAGAGTATAAATTGTAACCCAGATTTACTTCACGACGCCATCCTCAACTGCCCACCACGTGGTGTGTGTTAGAGAAATTTCTCCTCACCAGGGGACTGACGACGCGTTGATCTGGTTCAAGGTGATCTGGCGTTGAAGATACCAGTGGTAAGTAAGTCTGAGCCTGAGGCTATCTGTCACTTTAGCCATGGTTTCATGTGACTGCTTGTGGCTCTCTTGAAACCAGTTCTGAGCAAAGCGTGGACCAGTTGTTCATATTGGATTTTGTCGGCTTAGCCCAGGCCCGTCAATCAGAGCTCTAGCTGCTGTGTTCCGCGACGAGGTTCTCACCAGTGGGACTTAAGAGCCAGCCAAATCTTGCTTCACCATTCCCTGGGGCTCGCTATTTCAATGCAACATCACACCTACACGTGCCCTCTGCCCTCTCTCGAGTGTACTGGAATATCTCTGGGGTTACGACGAGTCCTCTTAAAGCAGTGTATTCCACAATCAGTGAGTTTTTTAGAGTGGTAAAGAAGTAAGTTTTGTGTTTTGGCGTTGGTTTTTTTTTTTGATGTTAGTTTAAGGTTTAGCTCTCCTAAAAATCAGTACTGAGGCTTAAAATTCAGCATTAGTACTGTGTTCTAATCCACTGAGATATGTGACTACAATAACGGAAAGGAGGTGCAAAATATATATGCACATATATATATTCCTGGCAGAAACAGGATAGTCTGGGCTTCTGACTTCAATCTTCTAAGGGATGGTGTGTACTTGACAATGTCAATTCACAGGGAAAAAAAAAAAAAAAGGTCCAGAGTTTGCTGTGTGTATGAAAACATCCATTTAAAAATAATCAGGGGGGGAGTTCCCGTCGTGGCGCAGTGGTTAACGAATCCGACTAGGAACCGTGAGGTTGCGGGTTCGGTCCCTGCCCTTGCTCAGTGGGTTAACGATCCGGCGTTGCCGTGAGCTGTGGTGTAGGTTGCAGATGCGGCTCGGATCCCGCGTTGCTGTGGCTCTGGCGTAGGCCGGCGGCTGCAGCTCCGATTTGACCCCTAGCCTGGGAACCTCCATGTGCCGCGGGAGCGGCCCAAGAAATAGCAACAACAACAACAACAACAACAGACAAAAGACAAAAAATAAATAAATAAATAAATAAAAATAATCAGGGGGAGTTCTCTTGCATGGAGGAGCTGGTTAAGGATCCCGCAATGGCCCAGATCCAGCAAGTGTTCTTAACTGTGCTGGGGGTTCGATCCCTGACCCAGGGAACTTCCACATGCAGAGTGGGGGTGGCCTCGAAACAAATCCAAACAAAACAACAACAACAATAAAAAAGAAAAGAAAAGAAACAGAAATAGGAATAGCTACCAAACACCTGTGAGCCTACGTGCATGTACAAGCAGTTCTCTTTGGTTTGGAAGATACTCAAGTGGAAAGTTACTGCTCTGTTTCACAAGGAACAATAATTTGTGACAATCATGGTACAGGCAGGGCATCAGTGACTGCATTGTTATCTGGGGCAGTACAATTTAATCAGCAAGCCTTAGTTTGATTATCCCCCAGTGCCTGCTACCTTAACTGCTCTCTTGCAGTTTGAGAACTAAATTTTATCTTATTGTGTTAATACATTTGAGAGAATACCTAAACATTCTCAAGTGATTTGTTTCTCATATTATGCTCTCCCATCAAGAAAATTATATTACAATGTTTGACGTCAGCTTAAAATGTTCTCAAAGGAATTAAATAAATAATATTTCTGGACATCATAATACTCTGACTTCATTTTCTTTTTTTTTTTTTTTTTACTTTTTTTTTGCTGCACCTGCATCATGATCAAATCCTCTCCACAGCAGTGACCCCAATCACAACAGTGACAACCCTGATTCTTAATTGACTGAACGACCAGGGAACTCCACCTTGACTTCATTTTAGATATGATTTTCTAATCTACAGTGTTGGTTGTATCAGGTGAAGATAAGAGAATATATGGATGACTGTAATTCCAAAATATTTTCTAGGTTTTTCTGTGTGTGTGTCTGATGTTTCAGAATGAGTGCTTATATTTTGGAAATTAAACCCTTATCAGATCTATGGTTTGCAAATGTTTTCTCTCATTCTTTTTTTTTTTTTTTTTTTGCTTTTAGGGCTGCACCTGCAGCATAGGGAGGTTCCCAGGCTAGGGGTCAAATTGGAGCTGTAGCCGCTGGCCTATATCACAGCCACAGCAATGCCGGATCCTTGACCCACTGAGCAAGGCCAGGGATTGAACTTGCAACCTCATGGTTCCTAGTTGCATTCATTTCTGCTGCATCACAACGGGAACTCCCCTCCCATTCTTTAAGTTGCTTTTTCATTCTATTGGCTGTTTCTTTTGCTGTGCAAAATCTTTTAAGTCTGATGTAGTCCTACTTATCCATTTGTGCCTATGTTGCCTGAGCTTTTGGTGCTATATCCAAAAACTCATTGCAAATTCATATCAAGAATCTTTGCTCCTATGTTTTCTTCCAGAATTTTGATGGGATGTTAAGTTTTAAGTCTTTAATTCATTTTGAACTGATTTTTGTGTATGAGTTACATGCAAATAGGGGTCCAAATTTCTTTCCTCCTTTCTTTCTTTTCTTCCCCCCCTTTTTTCTTTTTAAGGCTGCACCTGTGGAATATGGAAGTTCCCAGGCTAGCAGTCGAACCAAGGTGCAGCTGCCAGCCTATGCTGAAACCACGGCAACACTGATTCTGAACAGCATACGTGACCTACACTACAGCCTGCGGCAACTCTAGATCTTTTAACCCACTGAGTGAGGCCAAGGATCAAACTTGCATCCTCATAGACACTATGGTGGATTCTTAACCTGCTGAGCTACAGTGGGAATTCTCTTTCCTTCCTTCCTCTCTCTTTCTTGCTTTCTTGATTTTTCTTTCTTCCTTCCTTTCCCTCCTTCCTTCTTTCCTTCTCCTCTCCCTTCTTTCTTTATTTCTTTGCATGTGAATATTGTTTTCCCAACACTGTTTGTTGATGACATTCTCTGTTCCCTGTGTATGTTCTTGGCACCTTTGTCAAATATTGATTAACTTGATATTTGTGGGGTTATTTCTGGGATCTCTATTCTATTCCAATGGTCTATATCATCTATCTTTATGCTAGTATCATACTGTTTTAATTACTGTGGCTTTGTCATTTATTTTGAAATCAGGAAATATCAAGGAGAAAACTGGAGTGACAAGGACACAAAGTCTGATCTTTCCCCTCCTTATTCATCAAGATGTTGGAGTAGATGGGGTGAAAAGTGGAGGAGGGGGGAGGTACTTGGGCTTCTGTTAGTTACACACTTTCTTCCCCTTTCTCGTCTAGGTCTAGCTTTTCTGAGGGTGTGGCAAGGAGGAGACAAAAGGTAACTAATGAATCCTCAGGTTTGTCTGGCCTGGCCCCATATTGGTCCCATGCTGCCTCTGTATAATAACCCTGGTCTCACCAGGGCAAACTGTTCTTTTCTACCTCTAGTGGTCCCCACACCTTGAAGCATCCCCACCAGTGATGTGGATGGCTTTCTTGATGGTGATCTTTAGAACTTTCTCAGCAATAAACAGCTGCTTGTCTCTATAGGGCCATCAGTGACTACACTCACTGATGTTGGGTCTTTATCTTACTTTATCCATTTATGACCCAGGTGGGGACCATGCGCTCTGCCTTCTCCCCTAAATGTATGTTTCTTCACATAAAAATACAGGAAACTTGAAGTTCTCTTTCATATCTCCAAGGATATTGGACACCGGGAATGGAGAAACAGGGTTCCCTCCATCTTTTTCCTGGCACAGTAGAGCAGGGCCCATGTTCTTGTGGACTCTTCAAGCAATCGCTACTCTTAGAAATATTTAGATAAAAAGCAAACACCTGTATCTCTTCATACTTACCTACAAGCTCCAGAGAACAAATGCTAAGGTCTTTTTCCTCCCTTTCCTGGAACCAGCATTTTCGAGGTGGAGGGCATCCCTCTCTTCCGAGAGTAGCACCTTCTGCAGGTAACACAGCCCACAAGTCTTTCACCTGGGACCCTTGTTCTTGCAAATTGCTGTAGAAAATCATGAAGAAGCTAAAAGAAACTCGTCATCCTGATTTTTGTACTTCAGAGATACTATTCTTAGAACTAAATACATTCCTATTTCCTTTCCCATATATTTTTACTCTGAGTCTATATTGAGAAATAAAGTTATAATTTTAAAAGGCAAACAGTAATCTATTTGTGGCTAGGAAAAAAATGATTATAACAAGGAACTCTTCGTTTTAGACATCACAGTGAATTTCTGTTTGGAGCTCCATGATCTTCTCACTAAAATAAAAGTCATTAAGATTCACTTTATATATATAGAAAAAGTGAAGAAAAGAGTTCAAGCAATTGTGTGTGTAGTAAATATTTTAAATGTCTCTTAGGAAAAAGAGCAATTTTAGTCTATGGCATGGCGACTATAAGTATGAAGATTTGAGTCAGGACTATCTGGGTCCAGGTTATTAACTATGTCCTTGACCATGTTATGCAATTTCCCAGTGCTGCAGTTTCCTTATCTATAAAATGGGCACAGAAATCTCTAATTTGTACAATTATTGTAGGAACTGAAATGTATAGGAGTCCCCATCATGGCTCAGTGGTTAATGAACCCAGCTGGCATCCATGAGGATGTGGGTTTGAACCCTGGTCACACTCAGTGGGTGAAGGATCCGGTGTTGCAGTGAGCTATGGTGTAGGTAACAGAAGCGGCTAGAATCCCATGTTGCTGTGGCTGTGGCTGTGGCGTAGGCCAGCAGCTACAGCTCTGATTGAACCCCTAGCCTGCGAACCTCCATATGCCGAGGGTGCGGCCCTAAAAAGGAAACAAACAAACAAAAAAACCCCAAATATACTATATAGACGTATAGGAATCTCTTAAAAAAAAAGCAAAAAAACCAAACTGTAGTTGACTTTGTTATTACATTGACCCAATTACCTGCTACACTTGATTTGTGGAAAGGCAAAGAGAATACAGCAAAGATAGAAAGCTTTCTAATAGTTCTTTAAAATGTAGATATTTTGACTTGAGAAAGGATAAGAGTTATTTCTTTGCTTCAAATTTAAGAACTCGATTCTCTTAACAACTAACACTTCATCCAAGGTGATATCAAGATAAGATAAATATCAGAACGTCTCCAAAATGGTACGTTCCACTAAGTCATCTGCATTACATAGCAGAAACATATCGTTTTTTAGGTGAGAGATTAGCAACGAAAGTTCTTTGTTTGATGAGTTTGATAAAATTTCAATCCCAAAGGAGTTGACGTAGAAGACAAGGTTTAGACATGAAACTCATGGTTTTAAGATGAAGGTCTACCCAACCACCATGGGCTTATGTGTGATGGCTCTGCCCCTCAAACCAGATGTAAGTTCTCGGATCCCTTCAGGCCTGAAATTCCTATGATTAAGTGAGTGGAATCGTACTGACCTTAATCGGCCCAAGTTTAAGTTTCATTTTGTCCAGGCTTTCCTAAAGCCAAGATCATCTTGTCCAACCTCCAAATTTGAAGAACTATAAAACATGTTTTTCTAGTCAGAGAAAACCTACCAGAACTCTAGAATTTTATGTCCCTGCTCCATCTAAATGAATATTTTCAGTGTCACCTAATTAGTCCTTCTTATCTTTTCCAGTCTGGAAAATACATTATAACAAAAAGAACACCCTACCTCTCTATCCCTTATTTCTATTTCTTAATAAGACAAATTCTTTGTCAGATTTAGGACCCTACTTACGCCAGAAAATCTTGGCCTTCAAAAACAAGTAAAGAAAAAAAATTTCTTTTGTGAGTTGTGGTACCCCTTTTATTAATTCATTTCACAAAGTAAGAAGATGAATACAATCATTGAGTTCTGTTTTGCATTCAGAATGGCCCAATTTATTCAACATGAGAAATCATTTAGACAAAAGAAGATGAACATAATTTCACACGGAGAACCCCATACATATTAATAACAATGATGACAATGGTTAATTAACATTTGCTGGGTTGGGCACTTGCTGTGCAACAGGCAGTGTTCTGGGCCCTTTGCACGTGTTGAATCGGTGGATCCCTAGAGAAGTCGTGAGCTGGGTTTTAATCATGTCCTCATTTTGTAGTGAGAAAACTGAGACAGACACATTTCAGTTGCTTGCCCAGATTTGTCCAGCTAGTGAGTAATACAGACACTATGTTGGATGAGATGACATTAAGTGGAAAATAAGGTCGCCTGTCATCCTAAGCTATTAGTATTTTTAAACGGCACAATGTACTTAAATATTTGGCGATAATAATTCACTATAGCAATTATGTTGTCGAAAAAAATGCTTTTGAAATTAAAATGGTTAAACAACATACTGTGTGTATTAAAATGATGGAAGGAGACTAGGTATACTTACAAAAAATAATGTTTAGACTGCATGTGATTAGTATGTTGTGTGAATACTTACTTTTCTCTTTATAGAGTTAAGGGGAATTCTGGTTTTAAGACTCTGTGACAGGTAGGAGCTCATTTGATTCATGGCAAAGGCGAGGAGTGGGGAATTGGCATTTAGGAATAGCCACTTGTAAATTGCTCTCGACTTCTAACTAGGTAACCACCTCCGACTCCAGATTATAAACTCAATTCTAACCCCCCCCCCCATCATTTTGGAAAGTAGGGAAGTGAGTACAGGATCCGGGCCACTTTTTAAAACCGGCTATTTGGATTAAATTTGTATAAAAGATTTAGAATATTGAGCAGCATCATTCTTATAGAACTGAAGTATGAGAACTTAAAAACGACAGGATGCCACGAGAGGGCATCATGCAGGTGCATAATGTTCCTGAGGGGAGAAGAGGCACACGAGGCAAGAGAGCTAGAGTCATAGCAATGACTTTGCAAGGCCCTCATTTCTTGTTTGCAGGAAATGTTTCTTTCGGCCTCCTTGACCCTACCTTGAGTTCCTAAGGGCAGATTCAAATAGCTGCTCCTCAGAGGGAATGCAGAAACAAAGGAGGAGCAGTTAAGAAACAATAGCTCAATGTGGAGCAGGCCCTGGTTCCTCCTCAGGGCAGATGTATAGCAATGTCTGGGAGTTCTCCTGTAGGAACGAACGGCCCCACCCAGGTAGAGAAGGGAACTTCAGGCTGGACCCAAGATTCTTGGAGCTCTGCCCTATTACCTCACCGCCAACCAATCAGGAGAAAGCCCGCCCACCGTGGCCGATAATAAAGACTCTGACCCCTCCACAAATGATTCTCCCGTTAAAAGCTTTCGCCGTCTTCGGAGTTGGTTTGTGGACAAAGTCTGCCATCTCTTCAGGTTGCTGGCCTCCTGAATTCAGCAACTTTCCTTTCCAACCCACACTTGTCTCGCAAATATTTGTTTTTGAGAGTTGAGCAGCCACACCTGAATTTGCTTACATGACTAACAAATTAATAGGAAATTAGTGGACTAATATGTAAACATAACTAGGCAACAGTGTTTATAGTTCAATAAATATAAGCTGATTAATTTCATCAAATAAGAAGGAAAACTGACTGAGTAAAAACCAAACCCCAATGATATGCTAAGAAACACACCTTAACTATAAGGATCTAAAGGATTGAAACTGAAAGAATAGAAAATGTGCACTAGAAAAAACATTACCGGAAAAAACCCCTCATAATTATGCTAAGATCAGAAGAATAGACTTTCAGGAAAAAAAAAAGGCACTATGTAGGAGAGGAAAAGTGGCCACAATAAGTATAATTGAACACACTGACAACGACTTGGTAGCATGGAAATACTTCAGGCTAGAGAGGAATGTTTGTTCTTGATGAATTTACATGTAATAAATTCCCATGATTTTGATGCCAAAATATATGTATGAACTGGCTCGACGTGATTAACAACTTAAAGGAGACTATAAATATGGGGCAGTTTAAACACTGCTCCTAGTTTATATGAGTCAATTCAAGGTCAGTGAGTAGAGACCTTTATTAAAAAAAAAATCAGAGCTAAAAAATTTTTTAGGCAGCAACCATGTACCTATATACTTTTAAAGATCAGGAGTTAAAAATCCATTCTTTCTTTTCTTTTCTTTTTTGTCTTTTTGCCTTTTCTAGGGCCACACCTGTGGCACATGGAGGTTCCCAGGCTAGGGGTCCAATCGGAACTGTAGCTGCCAGCCTATGCCAGAGCCACAGCAATTGGGATCTGAGCCGCATCTGAAACCTACACCACAGCTCACGGCAATGCTGGATCCTTAACCCACTGAGCAAGGCCAGGAATTGAACCCACAACCTCATGGTTCCCAGTTAGATTCGTTAACCACTGAGCCACGATGGGAACTCCTAAAAATTCATTCTTGATGAATATGATTAAGCAAAGGATATTATGTTTTTTTATTTAAAATTTTAAATGTTTTTTTAAAATATTGTTCTGGGAGTTCCCGCTGTGGCTTAGCAGTAATGAACCTGACTAGTATCCATGATGATGAGGGTTTGATCCCTGGCCTCGCTCGGTGGGTTAAGTATCTGGCATTGCTGTGAGCTGTGGTGTAGGTCACAGATGCCCCTCAGATCCTGAGTTGCTGTGACTGTAGCGTAGACTGGCCACTGCAGCTCTGATTTGACCCCTGGCCTGGAAACTTCCATACGCCGCAGGCGTGGCCCTAAGAAGAATAAATAAATAAATAGATAAATAAATAAATAAATAATTCTGTAATAAACATGTTTTTACATTTTAAGAAAGAATGCAAAACTAAATTCAGTCCAATTTGATGAATCAACTCCTCTTTCACCTCAGTGTTTCTGCCTGTTAGGGATCCTAACACGAAGTCTAGTTTATTAAAATATAAACTTTCTTTTTTTTTCTTTTGTCTCTTTAGGGCCACACCGTGACATAAGGAGGTTCCCAGGCTAGCGGTCTAATCAGAGCTGTAGCAGCTGGCCTACGCCAGGGCCACAGCCATGCCAGATCCGAGTCGCGTCTGCGACCTATACCACAGTTCACGGCAACACCAGATCCTTAACCCGCTGAGCAAGACCAGGGATTGAACCCGCAACCTCATGGTTCCTAGTCAGATTCGTTAACCACTGAGCCACAAGGGGGTCTCCCTAAAATATAAACTTTGACCAAGCCAATTCTATTTGTACAGAGGCAATTAATTTAAAATAGCTGTGAGCTTCGTGGTCCGGTGTACACATCACATCAAAGCTGTTTACAATTATTATAGGAATATTAAATACAACAGCCCAGAACTTCTTCTAGGAAATGTTGTAGTCATATTCGTCTTCAAACTGTTCTCACTCTGAAAATTATTTTATCTGCAAATGAAAAAATAGAAAGATTCTCAATTTTTCCTTATATAAGTTAAAAACACCGAACTATCCTCATAAACCCTATTCTATTTATGGGCATATTTATACACTACAAGTTATAGTTTTTTCACATCATTTGCATTTTTAACCCAGTAATTTTTAAAACATTTTTCTTCGCAAATACATGACAAATGACGTTCAAATGAGGCACACTTCCTCCCACGCATACTATTAGGTTTTGATGAAGCCCAATATTTATGCTGGTATGAAGCAGGGCAATGATTCAGGCATGCCACTATTATTGATTTATGCATTCCAGGTCCATCACGGATTGGGGTATCAACTGCTGTTTGTATGCAATTTCCCGTGCCTTGGCTACTTGGGAAACCTTGCAGAAATGCCAGTGATATTACCATAGTGATCATCGTGCTCTCATCTGCAAAGAAAAACAATGGATTTAAATTTTCCTTTACATATTTGTAGAAATAAACTACTCGCAGTACACCATATTCATGTGTCACCAACCTGAGATCAAGAATGGCTGTTGAGGGAGTTCCCCATCATGGTGCAGCGGAAACAAATCTGACTAGGAAACAGAAGGTTGCAGGTTCAACCCTCGCTCAGTGGGTTAAAGATCGGGCGTGGCTGTGGTGTAAACCAGCAGGATAGCTCAGATTAGACCCCTAGCCTGGGAACCTCCATATGCTGCGGGTGTGGCCCTAAAAAAACAAACAAACAAAAAAAGCACACACAAAAAAGAATTGTTCTTGAGATTATAATCACACACACACACAGGTGATATAATTTGATCGCTTTTCTGCTAACTCAGCACCATTTCTTCACACCCCTCCAATAGATAGGCCTTTCCTGATATAATCATGGTCCAAAATATGGAAGATTCTTGAAGAGCAAATCTTTGCCTTGCTGTAGTAGTTATGCAGGCCCCAGGGCTTGCCAAGGCTGCTCTTTTCAGCCTCCCTAAGGGAGTCTTCCAAACTTAAAAGCTTGTACCTGTCATGAATGCCTCTTCTTGAAGGACTCGTTTTATCCTCTAATACTGAGGGATTTCAGTCTATTTAAGGGAGAATGTTAACTCCAAAGTTGACCCAAGGATATTTCTAGAAGCCAGATAGGAAGTGAGTTCTTAGTAAACAGAAACCACGGTCAACCATGTCTTCACAGACATCTTTGCAGCAGAGATTTTCACAGGATCTTGTTAGCCGCTTGGGCAGGTGAGTCGTTCTTTTGATACCTACGTGTGTCTTTCCATAGTTTGGTTTCAGATATGAAAAGTAATATCAGGGTCACAGCAGACTTAATTGAAGCTAATAAGGGATGCTCATAATTAGATAAACGTCTACTGACTTCATTGGCTGCAACCTTTGTTAATCAGCAGTTTCCTGTGTACAAATGGCTGGGAAATTGGAAATTATTCAGGAAATTGCTAAAAAATGACAGAATGGCTTCATATTTTAATGTCAAATAGTTTAAACAATTCTCCTGGAGACATACAAAACACAGAGGTCGATTCTGAACTTCACAATTGGATTATATGCTTCAGTGTCTAAAATCTATTCTACTAGAAGAGGTTGAGAGTTTAATCATGAAGTACCTAGGAAGACAGATTACAAATTAACTTGAAAGAAAAAGAAAACCTGGTTACAAAAATGATTAGCGCTGCAAAAGAGAGCAGACACTATAACAGAAATAAAGTCTTCAAATCCTAGATTAAGGATATATTTCAGAGGCAAAATGGCCAATAACCACTGAGTGAAGACAAAGTTACTGGAAATTCTGGAAAAGTTAGAATCAGCATTTCTGAAGTAAGCATGGGAAACCTCAGATAAATTTTGATCCATGGCAACTGAAACTAAACTTGGATATTTCTAATTTTTCTTGGATTGCTCAATTATCAAGTGGAGATTTTTTCTGTGTAGACAGGACCTACTTATTCATTTTAATATAGATTCACTTATTGAAGGAGAAATAATTTTTATGAATTGTGATATTTGTTTATAAACAAAAACATTAAGACAGGATAAAAGAACTCAAGTTGCTGATTCAAGAACTAAGATGATTCTATGGTGTAAATTATTGAAGAAATGCTTCAGAAAGTGTATCCTTACTTTTTTCCTACTACCTATGTTGAACTCCCATGTGAAAGAGTGCACATTTGGTTAGAATTACACCTGATGTTAGTACATAAATGGTAAGAAATATTAACCTAAGTCTGACTTGTGGTTTATGTCCAGTGTCTGCTACATCTTCTTGTGGAGAGCATAGAATTGCTAGAGAAATGATATAGAGGCTAGTTAATTACCCCTAAGTGCATTAGAATATAGAAGCTTTAACAGTGGACATGATCTTGTAAATAGCCTTTAATTTTATTATTTCTTATATAACCTAATCAAGGAACTGCCGAGACTAGTGTCCAAATTTGCCATTTCTCCTATTTCCAGAGTTCCATTGAATGTGTTTTTGTGTCTGAGGGTCTTGCTGAAATACTTTCACCATGTCAAACACAAATTACTTTTAGATGGGGTGAGAGAACCCCATCTACGTGGAAATCATTGATGGATTTGATGATGCAAATTTGAGTTGTAGAAACTGGAGAAAGCTAAGTAGAGAGAAAAAGTGTAGCCATCCAAGAAGAATTGGCCAATCTGAGTGGGAGAGGAGTAGGCATGAAAAGGCAAGAGGTGAAGAGAAAGTTCGTACACTCAAACGTGACTTGACCTGTGTCTCTAAATCTTCAGTGAGGACTGTTAATCTCACAAAAGGACCAGTGTGGTTTGATTTCTTATGGAAAAGGTGAAAAGGCTAAGATCTGTGTCTGGGCTGGTATCAACAAAAGAAACCAAGATACGTGATTCAAGAGGTCTGGTGCAGAAGAGAGAGCTAATTCCTAGGTGTTGTGGGTCATCAGAGAAGGGCTTTGAACTTCTAAAGATGGTCTGAAAGTACCTGACTTTGAGAGAGACAGGAGAGCTCCAGCTGACTTGTAGGTTACAGAAGCATTTGCAGATACGCACAAAACTTTATGCCATTAAGAAATTAAATTGGAGTTCCCGTCATGGCGCAGTGGTTAACAAATCCAACTAGGAACCATGAGGTCATGGGTTCGATCTCTGGCCTTGCTCAGTGGGTTAAGGATTCGGTGTTGCCATGAGCTGTGGTGTAGGTCGCAGACTCGGCTCTGATCCCGGGTTGCTGTGGCTCTGGTGTAGGCCAGCGGCTACAGCTCCGATTAGACCCCTAGCCTGGGAACCTCCATATGCCATGGGAGTGGCCCTAAAAGAGACAAAAAAAAAAAAAAAAAAAGAAAGAAAGAAAAACTTCCTCTAGTTATTTGTAAGAATTATGGAAGAAACGAAGAGCTGAAAATTCATAACATTTTTTGCTCTGTTTCAATAACTTCTGGAAGCACCATGGTCAATCAAGACCCATTTCCTCCCTTTCTCAGACTGATGCACTTAAAAGCAAACTTTTGCCCTTAATGTGATTAAACATCCATTATAAGGGCGTGAAGTCTTTGCTATTAAGATAAAGTTGATATAGATAAGAAGGTACCTGAAAATAAAAACAAAGGAAACTTATCACCATGGAAATGTGCAACTTTTCTTGAGTTTAGTTTACTTTGGTGTCTGGTTTTACTTCAAAGAATTGCCTAAGGGAGTATTGGTTTTTCCATCATGTAATCTCAATGTCAGTTTAAGAGTGCAGCAGGGAAAACTACCATGTTTAGCAAATGAAAAACTTCTAAGGGCAGAGAAATACAACAAGATTATAAAAAGAATGTCTTCCTGTTAGACATAGAAAAGATTTTTCTTTCTAGGTGTTTTGTAACCAGAGGGCAGAATACACCAAGGAAACTGGCCAGTCCACCCTTAGCCCTTCCTGCAAAAGTCTTCACCCCTTCGGCTTTTGTGGTTTTGGAGGATAACGCCATGGGTTTAGCAGACCTTTTTACATCAGTTTTGAATATTTTCGCTCTAATTCACTATCATGTCTTTGCTTCCAACTCTTCTCAACCTCCAGATTATTCTCTATTAAAAGCAAAGGCAAGTATTGCCATGGTATAAAACCTTTAGTGTTCTGCCTTTACTTGCCTTGATGCCATCACCTTTGATTTTCCTTGGCTTTATCTACTTATTCTTTTCTAGTTAGTGATATTTTATTTATTTTTTTATTTTTGTCTTTTTAGGGCTGTACTCGCAGTATATGGAAGTTCCCAGGCTAGGGGTCGCATCGGAGCTGTACCTGCAGGCCTACACCACAGCCACAGCAATGCGAGATCCGAGCCGCATCTGAGACCTACACCACAGCTCACGACAACACTGGGTTCTCAACCCACTGAGCCAGGCTGGGGATCGAACCCGCTTCCCCGTGGATAACAGTCGGGTTTGTTAACCACTGAGCCACGAGGGGAACTCCCTATTTAGTCATATTTTAAAAGATGAGAAAGATTATTCAATTCAGTGGTGTCCTATTCGATTCGCAAATTTATACCACACATACAGCCGGATTTGCCATGTCACTTTATATCTCAAAGTTTGTTATTTTTAACAAAGTTTTCCCTCAGACATTCTGACAGGCAGAATTTCTTTAACGCACTAGTAGTTTAATTTTAGAAAATTATCATGTTCTGCTTTGTCAGAATTAGAGACATGGTTTTGAAATGGGAAATATTCTTGCACGACCCAGAGGGGGTGACCGGAGTCAGGGAGGTGTGGATTTTAAGCATAATGGGCAGATGCTAGGGAACGTGGGAAGGGTGCTGGGGAACCATGATTCACAAATAGGCATTTTAGTCCTGAATCATTCAAGGTGACTGGACTGAAACTTCAAAGCAGTGGGATGTTTCCTTTCCTTCTCCTGCTCTTTGTGGGGAGGACAAAGTGGAGGGTGGAGAGAAAGTTACCATTTATTCCATATATGCTTTTTCATTTTTAACATTCACACATGTTCCAGAGCCAGAGGACAGTTAGAATGAAATTATCTAAATTGGAGCTGAGGTCAGAAAGAACCAAAATGTCTTTATACTCGTAAGGCCTAAATATCCAGTTACGACAGTAAGATGGCAGCTATGTACCTTGAATTATAATCACTGTTCACAGAATTCTATTATAAAGTTCTACAAATATGAACATACAGGCCATCTTGTAAATTCCAAAATATAGTGGCCGCTCTGTTAACAGAGGTATCAGGAGGCAGTAATAATAAGGTGTTAGAGGCATGGAGGCCAGTTCCTACACTGAATAGGGTGCACTTCGAGGCAGACCAAAAGTGTTTGGGTGCAGAGGAAATCTATTTAATAAATTTAAGAATATGAAAAAAACAAAATTGCACTCTAATTTGCAGTGATTCTATATCTTAGAGATAAATATCTTTTATTTTACCAAAAAAGGGATATCCGTAACAGCAAAAATTAACCTTTAATCCTTACCTCTCACGATGCACACAGATGAATGTGAACTGCATTGTAGGCTTAAACGTAAAATCAGAAACTGTAAAACTTCTAAAAGGAAACAGGAGAAAATCTTTGCAACCTCAGTGTAGCCAAAGTTTTCATCGGTAGAACCAAGAAGAGGTTAGAATTATAAAATAAGGAGTTCTTGTTGTGGCTCAGTGGGTTACAGACCTGGCTTTGTCTCTGTGAGGAGGCAGGTTTGATCCCTGGCCTCAGCCAGTGGGTTAAGGATCTGGCATTGCTGTAAGCTGCAGCATAGGTCTCAGATGCAGCTTGGATCCAGTGTTGCTGTGGCTGTGGTGTAGACCGGAAGCTGCAACTCCGATTTGACACCTAGCCTGGGAACTTCCACATGCCACAGGTAAGCGGCATAAAAAGAAAAAAACAAAGAATTATAAAAGATAATTTGGACTCTATCAACATTCCAATATTTCTGATCTGAGGAAGGAAGGAAAAAGCAGAGAGTTTTTGCCCAGGGTGATTCAGGGGAGTGAAGCATAAAGCCAAGATTGGATAGAAATGCGGCAGGACTGAATCCTGGACCACAGGCCCCAGGACAATCTCTGTGTTGGAGAAAGTGTGAAATAAAATCAGGAACAGACAGGGAACACCCAAATAATGACCTAGAATATTTATACAACACCTAAAGGTTACCCAGATAATTGTCCAGAATGGTTCTCTAACATCTAAAGTTTACCTTTTTTGGATGGCAAGTGACTACTATGTGCCTGGCCCTAATTTAAGATCCAGGGGCCTGGCAGACAGAGAAACTTATTTCACTTATATTTTAGAGTGAATGATGGTCTGTGTATTACCTACTCAGGAACAATTATACCCTAAAACAAGAATTGTGCACTATAATTTGCAAAGTATTTTTTATACATAATTATATCACAATTGATTTCCTAATATCTCTGTAAATTATCATCATCATCATTACCAACAATGACAAAACAAACTCACTGAGACTCCGTGAGCTGTCCGGGATTACACACCAGTGTATGTTTTGTCAATACCCCAATCTTTTGACTCCAAGCTCTTTCCACATCCAAAATCAGCCTGCAAGACTTTGCTTCCCATTAAGGGCATTTCAGGCATCTCTCCCAAGACTATGGGGCATTGGGACTCATTTCATCGGTATAGAGGGTCTTTCTTGGTGCTCTGAAGTCAAAACAATTGATGGATGATGTATTCATTCATTCATCCCTTTATTCACAGCTGGAATCCCAAGTCATATCTAATTATGTTTGTTTTGGAGTCCAGACATTCTGAGAACCAAGTAGAAGAAAGGAGCTGAGGAGCTGACTAAAGAAGAGCTGTGAAAAAATGCAAATGAAAAAAGAGACAAACTTGAAGAGTGGTATCTTGATATCTTGAAAGCTGAGAGAGAGTTTCAAATGACAGAAGTGGAAAAGAGTGTTAATGATGCTGAGAGTCAAAAAAATTACCGCAGAGCAGTGTTTACTGGGCTTGACAATTTGGAGGTAATTCGTGATATGAAAGTAATTCTTGACCTTACAGAAAAGCCTCTGCAGATGTTCTTGGGCAGAAGCCAAATTGCACCGGATGGTGAATTGTGTGGGATACATTAAAGAAGACAATAAAACATGGGCTGCAGTTTCCAGTGACATTAGCATTTAACAGGAGCAGTTGATAGTGGCAGGTAGGGTGGTCCATGCTATACAAACAGAGCCAGGTCAGCTTTTGGCAACCTCTTCCTGTCTTGGTGCAGAAAAACAAAGCAAACAAACAAACAAACAAAAACTGTTACTTTTTGTTTTTGTTTTGTTCTTAATCTTTTGTTTCTGGCCATCCTTGTGGCATATGAAAGTTCCCTGGGCCAGGGATTGAACCCGTGCCACAGTAGGGACCTGAGTCTCTGCAGTGACAACAAAGGATCTGTAACCTGCTGTGCCACAAGGGAACTCCTGTTAGATTTTTTTAATATGTAAAAAAGTTTTTCAATATAAAACTTGCTTTTGCTTAAATTTTAAGTTTCTTTCTGTAATCATTTTAGGTAGCTAAGAATTACATTATTATGATTCTATTAAATTATTATTTTCTATACTTTTTCATTATAAAGAATTTTGTAATTTAAAAGAAAAAAAAAAGAAAGCAAATTTGTCTCAATGTAGCTTTATTAAGACATGATAATTTTCTCATTCTCAAATGTTAGTAGATTTGAAATGTTCCTAAAGAGAGAGCAGAAAATTTTTTCCCATGAACTTTTATTTTTCTATCACCAAGAATCAGGCAGCAGGAGAACAACACAATGTAAGAACATACAGCATTTCGTGAGACGAATTCCAAAGCAGTATAAAATAAAATTATCAGTAAGTAATGAAATAGAGAGAAGTATGAATCTGTAGTTGCTGTCTGCAGACTCAGAAATCTAATCATCACAATTTAAGTGAAACCAATAAAACTTAATGAGTCATTGAGCATCCCTTTGAGATTTTAGTACACAAATATTTAAAAGCAGGTAACTTCAGCATCTCTACGCCAGTTTTTTCTCCCAGCCTGAAATATTGGGAGAGTCAAGTACTCATTCTTTTCTTGCCCAAAGTACTGAAGATTATACCCTACCTAAGTCTATAATACAAGTTCATTTCCTATGAGGATCTTACAGCATCTTTCAAAGGTAAACATTTAAAAAGTAGAGATGGTTTCCCTACCATATTTAGCACAAGCAAATCCTAGGAAAGTACACAGTAAATATATTAACATGAAAACTTTTTATTTATTTATTTATTTTATTTATTTATTTTTTTGTCTTTTTGCTATTTCTTTGGGCCACTCCTGTGGCATATGGAGGTTCCCAGGCTAGGGGTCCAATCGGAGCTGTAGCCGCTGGCCTACACCAGAGCCACAGCAACGTAGGATCCGAGCCGGGTCTGTGACCTACACCACAGCTCACGGCAACACCGGATCGTTAACCCACTGAGCAAGGGCAGGGACCGAACCCGCAAGCTCATAGTTCCTAGTCGGATTCGTTAACCACTGCGCCATGACGGGAACTCCCTGAAAACTTTTTAATAGGCTAGTCTTTATTTTCTACATGAACCACTTTTTAAAAAATACATTGTGTGAATTTGGAGATTATTTTACTGCCAGAATATTTTATTTTACTGACAATGTGCAACTAAATCTACATGCAACTAAAGCTAATTATGAGGAAATAATCTAAATTATTTATTCATAATATGCAACTAAATGATAAGCTAAATTTATTTTGAAAATAATTCTAATTTCTTTTCCTTGCAGATTTAGATCTTTTGGTGGAAGACCCAGGGTGATGTTGAAATATCTGCGATACTAATAACAATGAGGTTTAGTGACCAGTGTCAAGTGGGAAGAAGGTTTGATTCTGCTGGAACAGGAGCCAGGTGAGAAGGAGAGAATATAGGAACTGATTAAACAAAAAACTTGAAGAGGATCAAGAAGTTAGGAGAAGGGGTGTTCCCCTTATGGCTCAGTGGGTTAAAGACCCAGCGTTGTCTCTGTGAAGATGCTGGTTCCATCCCTGGCTTTGCTCAATGGGTTGGGGAACTTTGTAGCTTGGATCTGGTGTTGCCGGAGGCTGTGGCATAGGCCAGCAGCTGCAGCTCTGATTCTACCCCTGGCTTGGGAACATCCATATGCTATAGGTATGGGCCTAAAAATGAAAAAAAAAAAAAAATTTAGGGGAAAGGATTAGCCTTTGTAAAGAAGGTTGCCTGCTTCTCTGAGAGAGGAGGAAGAGGAGAATTTGGGCTCAAATACGTTTAGTTTTGAAAAGAAGAGGAGACAGTGGAGGCACTTTACTGTAAATAACCCTGACCTTCATAAAATCTTGATAAGTCACTGGCAAGGAGTAAAAGGATAGCAGTAGAACTGCAGGGTTTGAAAACAAGAAAGGTTTGGAAAAGCTGTGTAGGTAACTCAACAGACAGATTCCTAGAGAAAAAATTTTCAGCAGCAGTACAGGTCGCAAAGTATGGCACAAACCATTGGATGTAGTGTTGTCACTTGAACCGTTAACTCTTGAAAATGTACCCAAGAGTAGAAACAGAGGCTCTAATCCAAGATTAGGGAGTACCATGCTGCTTATAATAAAATGGACATGGGCATAAACTTTCAGTGGTGCTCTGTTTTTGTGAATAATCCACTGTAGTTACTTGGGCATGTGTGTGGTATCAGTGAACGAACAAGTGAATAAATATGCATATATATTGTATAAGTTGCTTTCTGTCTCAGAGTTCATTATAAGAATGACCACAATAGCCTGTTGCTTTGGGCTTTTTGTTAAGAATGGATACATAGAAAGATGTGCCAGCATTCTGCAGAACTGGTGACTCTCTGGAAAGAAATAGTCACTAGTTCTTAATGGGAGAATTCCAAATGGGTGTAATTATAACATTTGGAAATTACTAAACACTTTGATGCAGTTAGAACTTCTCTCCTTCTAGACTCAATTTTCTTATCTAGGAGCAAGAGCTAAGAGCAATGATCACTTGTACAATTTCCAGACACTATTCTAAGCATTTTGCATATAGTTGTTCATTTAATTTTTATGATAACCCTAAAAAGTAGGTGCTGTATTCACCTCCAATTTATAGGTGAGAAAACTAAAGAATAGAGTAGATTGGAAACTCAGGCTCATGTGTCAAAAAAATGAAGAAACTGAGTTTCAAACCCAGACCGTCTGACTTTCAAGTCTGCACATCTAGGAACTATGCTAAATACATATTTAATACTTAATTAATTTTGAATTCTGAAATTTAAAAGGTCATCAGAGAACAAATAACAGAAAGGACTTATAACACTCAGTATCTGCCAAATTCAGGGACTTCCCACTGTGGGGCAATGGAATCGGCCGTGTCTCTGGAGCCCTGGCACACAGGTTCAAATCCCAAGCCCTGCACAGTGGGTTAAGGATCCAGTATTGCTTGCAGCTGCATCGGAGGTCAGGTCTGATCTCTGGCCTGGGGCACTCCATATGCTGTGGAGTGGCCAAGAAAGAAAGAAAAAATCTCCTAACTTCAGAAAGGTTAGCTTTTCAAGAGGATACAAGAAAAATGAAAGAGGAAAGTTAAGTTTCAAAAAAGAAAAAGGAAAAAGCAGAAGCTTAAGTCGTAATCCTTGTGCGGAATCCTTTCCCTTGCTTTTCAAACCCACAACGTACAGTTCTCAGGCATTTGAGAAGATGAGCCAAGGTGTCCTCAAATTCACGGCATAAATTGCATATAAGATTTGTACCATTATTTCTCCCTTTAGGCAATAATTTGAGTTTTATGAGGCCATGGAAAAATTATCTTTTTTTATTGGAACATAAACCTAGTATAGTTTTAAGCTAAAACTTGGGATTTTTTTTTTCATCTTTTCCATGATCTTATGCTATGTTCTCACCTTCCCAAGGATGAGTATTAGTTTCTTCTACGATTAAAAGTTATACTATTGAAAAAATTGAAAAGCACTCTTTGAAGGTATTAAGTATGTGTAGCAAAGGTATCTGGAAATGAAGGATAAAAGAATTCTCTCTTTCAGAAGAAAACTGGGGGAGCCACAAAGAATTTCAAAATATATGGAGGCTGTAGTTTCTTCTGCTTCTTGGCAGTTAGAATAATGTGTGGATTGCAAAGACTTCACTGTGCATTATAGGGAAGGGAGTGTCCAGTCCAGATCATTGGAATAAATAATTTGCCATCACTACGCTGTACTGAGAATACAAATGCAAAAAGAGAAGCTGAGACGGAATTGCTGACAAACATGCTGTGTGTGTTGAAAGCCAGAAAATTTGCAGCTGCCGCTCAGACTTCTCCATTGTGTGAATTGACAATGAGTCACAAAAGGGACAGGAGGTAAATGTAGGGAGTATGTCGCAAGCCATTTTGATGAAATATCTGGGGGACAATTTAATATGTAAGATGAGCTGGTAAAAGAGCCCAGCTGCCTCTTTAGAAGGATGACTCAAGCTAAAAACTCCAGCTCTTATTTTATAATGAAAGATTGCCAATATATTACCTTCATTTCTGGGGAGGAAAAAATGCTGGGTTGAAAGTGCAATGGGTATGCATGGCAAACTTCCAAATGATATAAAGGAACAGTTTTTCTGAGTCCAGGCAAAGTCAAAACTTAATTGGGAATCTAGGATGCAAAAACTTTCGTAGGTGACTTGTCTTTATTCCTCACTTTTTTATATTGCATGGAGTCTCATAAAGAGAAATGGGAATTTTTCTTATGTAGACAACTAACCCTCCCTCCTGCACTGGCCTCATGTGACTCTCACTGTTAGAGCTGCCTGGTGGACCCAGTTCCTGATCTTTCTGAGGTTCTGCCGTGCAAATCAACTTCCTTCAGGGTAATGGGTGCTCACTACCAGCTGCTTTGAGCTTTCTGCAGCCTGCAAAGTTGCTATCTGTGTGTCCATCTACTTTTAAGCTTCCAGAATTGTGTTGTTATCAATCCCTCTCCTGTACTTTTTGTTTTTGTAGCTAAAAGCCCTTATGAGTATGTGTGTCTATTAATCCACCAACATTAGCCAGAAGTTCTGCTAACTTTTAATGGAAAATATTTGAACAGAAGAATTGGGTTTTCATTGTTGAAGTTCTTAATATTTTGGCAATGATTTTGGTTAAAAATAAAGGGGGAAATGTGAGGACCGAGGATCTTCTTGGAGTTCATCAAACTCCACTATGTTTATGTGGAAATAAAAGCACCCTGTTTGTGTGTGTGTGTGTGTGTGTGTGTGTGTGTGTTTTAATGAACTTCAGATTTCTGAGGGATTTAAGGTTTATAAGTTGCCTCTACTTTTATGTTAAGATTTTTCAACTCTTTTGAAAATTCATTTATCTTTGAATATTACCTCTGTGATTCTTTCTTATTGAAATTCTCTAAAATACTTTTTAATTCATACTTTTGTGGCAGGATATTAAAATGGTTATAGTTTTAAGTAATGATCTTTTAAAGGGAAATGCATCTTTCCCCGACTCCTTTCCATATCTTTTTTTTTTTTTTCTTTCTCTTTGTTGTCGCACCTGCAGCACATGGAAATTCTGGGTTAGGGGTTAAATTGGACCTGCAGTCACCAGCCTACACCACAGCCACGGCAACGTGGGATCTGAGCCTTATCTATGACCTACACCAGCACAGCTTGTGGAAACTCGGGATCCTCAATTCACTGAGTGAGGCCAAGAATCGAACCCACATCCTCACGGACACTACATTGGGTTCTTAACCCACTGAGCCACAATGGGAATCCCTCCTTTCTATGTCTTTCTTTACTGATATTTGTGTCCTTAGTCTTAAGTCAAACTATTAATACATCTAATCCTTATTGCACATCATCTTGCACAAACACGAACCTTCCACTGAAACTCCTTCGTTCTAAAGGATTACCACCCTACCAAAGCCTAAGCTAACAGAATTAGAACTCACCGTCCCCAAAGGTATCTTTGGACACTAGTCAGATTTGTTTCCACTGAGCCACGTCGGGAACTCCTCAAAGGTATATTTGGCAGAGCTGAAGAGTCCCTATAGCTATTGTCATTTCTCAATCAAGGGTGCTCAAAAGCGGTCATAGGAGCTGAAATTCTCTGATTTAGTTTCCCGTCTCCCCGGAAGAATTCGCCTCTCCCTCACCTCCATGCTGCTCTTACCGGCCCAACATGCTCTCCTATTAGCCACATGTTACATCTCCTTCCAGCCTTTTGTTTATGCAGAACTGTATGTTTCTTTCCTGCTTCCCTTCCATATGCTGCAGGTGATTATTTACATTGTTGTTTGGTATACCATTTTTTCACTTTATGTAATATGCCTCTTTTCCATATCATTAAGTAGTCTCTTAGGTGCAGTTTAAAAGCATAAAATTCTATGTAATAGGTACTGCATAATTAGCTAATTCCTAATTAATGTTTAATTAAATGAAACCAGCACATTTAGCCATAAAAAATAACAAAATCATGCCAATTGCAGCAACATGGATGCAAATAGAGATTCTCATACTAAGTGAAGTAAATCAGAAAGAGAAAGACAAATACCATATGATAGGTATTATATATCTTATATGAGGAATCTAAAACATGGCATATGAGGAATCTAAAACATGGCATAGATAACCCTAAGAGGATTCTAAAACATGGACTAGATAAACCTATCTATAGAGCAGAAATGGACTCATAGACATGGAGGACAGACTTGTGGTTGTCAAGGGGGAGGGAATGGGATGAACTGGGCGTTTGGGGTTAGTAGATGCAAACTCTTGCATTTGGAATGGATAAGCCATGAGGTCCTGCTGTATGGTGCAGGGAACTATATCAATCACTTGTACTAGAACATGATTACATGAAGATAATATGAGGCAAAGAATGTATACGCATATATATGTATGACTGGGTCACTTTGTTATATAGCGGAAATTGAGAGAACATTGTAAATCAATTACAATTAGAAAAAATTTTTAAAATGAAACCAACACAGACACAACCACAAGTGAAAATGTCATATTAAGGAACTCAAATATCATATGCGGTATGTCTGACCCAGTTTGTTTGTTTGTTTGTTTGTTTGTTTTTAACTGTGACATATGGAAGTTCCTAAGCTAGGTATCGAATCAGCGCTGTAGCTGCCAGCCACAGCTACACTCAGAGCAACGCCAGATCCGAGCTACGTCTTTGACCAGCACCACAGCTCACGGCAACACATAATCCACTGATGGAGGCCAGGAATCGAACCCACGTCCTTATGGATACTGGTCAGATTCTTTACCACTGAGCCACAACAGGAACCGCTGGCCCAGTTTATTGTTGCTGTTGTTCATTTATTTGAGGTTTTCTGTTTTTTCGTAAGGGACAAGAGGGAACTCTGATTGAAGCTGTTAAATTGTGAGCTAGTTCTGGATGACAGAAAAATATGGCAGAGCAGGAGTAAATGTTTAGACATGAGCTGGAACCACTCACTTGGGGTATGTTGTAGAAGATGTTAAATGGCATGCTAGAGAGTTTGGACTTATTCTTAAATACATAATAAAAATTTAAGTCAGAAGTTATTGTGGAAAACGTAATAATTATTATTGTTTATTTTTACGTACAGAAGTATTTTTCCATTTGAAAATGCATCATTTTACCCTAGAGAACTTGGAATCATATTATTTAGAAAAATGAAATTTCAGCATGAATATTTTACACATAACAATAAACAGAGTTTTGATTTTCAAAAGACTTATTATTGCAAAATTAATTTGCCAACCTATTTCTACATATACACTCCTCAAATTGTCCCCCCACATCCAGACTTCACAGATAAAGTCTGGGTACCTAGAACATGCACTAGGATATCTCAGACTTTCATTTTTATTGGACAATTTATGCAAAATTCACATGGAGTTGCATAAAATTCTGCTTCTTCGCATTTTCGTTGTCTTATCCACTTGTCAAGTGTAGGCTGCTTTTATTTGCTAGATTTACATAAGAATTCATTTTTCTGGAGTGCCTTTATCTTGGTTTCTCTATCTAGTCTCATCTAAGTAGACGTGTCTGCATTGCCATGTTGATTGTAAGATATCAATCCCCAAGCCTATGTAGTTGTCTGTCTTTCCACTGCTAAGCTTTCTAGCAACTTCCCAGGCACACTTAGCACACCAATTAGTTGTTCCACATTCCAATATCTTTTGTAACTTATTAAGAATCAACTTGAGCATACTATTAATTGCTATTACAAAGTCATCCTTGTAATTATGATGTCTAATATCTACAACTATTATAGTCACTCTGGCCTTTGCCAAAACACTCTGACTCATTGCTGAGTTTATTTCATCTGGTAAGAGCTTATTCGTGCATCAATATATCAAAGGACTTAAAATAACTTATTAACCACTTACTTTCTGCCAAGCATTTGCCTATACCAAAGAGAATTCAAAAGCAAGTAAAACACAAACATTTACCTCAGAGAGGATAAGCTATAGTAAGACAAAAGCTCTTTTCTTAAATAATTATGTGAACTAAACAAAAATCACTACTTGATTATTTTTCTTCTTCTTTACTATAGACTTGGGAAATTATTGGTTGTTTATTTTTCCATGGAAAAATACTATATGAAAACAGAAACCATTGTCTGAATTCACTAGTCTTGTTGATCTAATAATACATAAAAAAATGAATGAATTACAATTTAGAATTTTAGAATTTCAAAATGCATTTTACATGAATTATCTCATTTGTTCTTCTCAAACTCTATAAGTTAAAAACAAAAAACAAACAAAAAAAAATGTCTTTTCCTACCTACTTCACTCATGAAGGGCAATACTACTTGTTTAAAGACATTCAACTATAACCCCCCAAGTCATTTTTTTCTGATTGAGGTTTTGTACCAAGAGATTACATAGGAGTTGGTAGTTATATGTGACAGATATTTAATAAATAGATGTTGAATGAATAATATACTTTTGATTCTCGATGCCACAGTTTGATCCAAATCCAATATGCTTACATGAGGTCTGCCTCGCTGAAAGTTTTTTCATCCACAACTAATAAAAAGTGGGTCAGATCAGGTGCCATGAAGTGTCAGGATTTCAGGGTTTCAGTAGGGAGAGCTTTAGATTGCATTGTAAATCTGGATGAAATTAATGTCTCATTAAAAAAAACTGTAATTAGATTCTTCTCACAAGAACAAAAAAATGCATCAATATTTATGGAAAATTCTCATCAGAGTTTTACAATAGAATCCTGACATACTATTGTTTCTTCTTTATCCTTTATAAGCTAGAATGAGAGGAAGTTTCATGTCATAATGTTAGGTTTTAGAAAATTAGAAATATATTTCCAGTATTTATACATTGTCTACCATGTATAAAATATCATCCAGCTCTATAGTCAATCTATTAGGATTTTTATTCTTAACATGCCCTCCTTCTGCATCTGTTACTTTCCAGTCAGTGACTCAGACATCTTTTTCCTTCTACCAAATATCAATTACCAAGTCCTCTTTATTTCACAGTCCTGGCAGCTCTTCTATTAAATTGAAGCATCTCGGCTGCTACAGAAGGAATTACAATTACCACCTTAGAGGAATTGTGTCAAGATTAATGAAATTATAAACTATAAAGTGCTTTGAACTTTCACAAGAAAGGTGCTCCAATAAGTGCAAGGTCTTATTCATCACACTAAAGAAACTGCATTTTATACTTTCTCAGAAATAAAACTGTAGTATGAAAATTTCCCATGAAATCCAGCTGATGGTTCCTAAAAGAATGATTATCAGGTTTATTTCTTATGCCTGGAATCTGTCCATATATTGAGGGGTTTTGTTCTTTTTTTTTTTGTCTTTTTGCGTTTTGAGGGCTGCTCCCATGGCATATGGAGGTTCCCAGGCTAGGGGTCTAATTGGAGCTGTAGCCACTGGCCTATGCCAGAGCCACAGCAACGCGGGATCTGAGCTGCGTCTGCAAGCTACACCACAGCTCACGGCAATGCCAGATCCTTAACCCACTGAGCAAGGCCAGGGATCGAACCCACAACCTCATGGTTCCTAGTCGGATTTGTTAACCACTGCGCCATGACAGGAACTCCTATACTGAGTTTTAACAACGGAGAATATTCACTTGGCCTCATAATGCACACAATAGCCTGTGTTAGAATGGGGGCTTTCTAGGTGTATGTGATAGATGGAGTATTGTTCATTCAAAAAACACTGCGCATTTGACATATACACACTACTATACAAACCTGATAAGTAACAAGGACCTGCTGTGTAACACAGGGAAATCTATTCAATACTCTGTGACAGCCTAGTGGCGAAAGAACCTGAAAAAGTTGGCATTTGTACATGTTATACATACATACATATATATATATATATATATACATATATATATATATATATCACTTATACATATATGTGTAACTGATCCGCTTTACTTTGCTGTATACCTGAAACAAACACTACATTGTAAGTCAACTATTCTCCAATAAAAATTTATTTATATATTTGTATTTTCAGGGCTCACGTGCAGCATATGGAAGCTCCCAGGCTAGGGGTTGAATCAGAGCTACAGCTGCCGGCCTACACCACAGCCATAGTGATGCAGGATCCGAGCCGCAACTGTGACCTATACCACAGCTCACGGCAATGCCGGATCCTTAACCCACTGAGCGAGGCCAGGGCTCGAACCTGTGTCTTCATGGATACTAGCTGTGTTTGTTACCACTGAGCCACACTGGGAACTCTGCCAATAAAAATTTATTAAAAAAATAAATCAAATGTCAACTGAAGAACTAAGAGATAAAAACAAAACAAAACAAGAAGAGTGTTGTGCCCATGCCTAAGACTGATTATTGTGAAGACTTTATCAATGACCCATGATGCTCATCTTTACAACCAGGGGAAGTATAAAGAACTAGATATAGGGGAATATATAAAGAACTACACAAAGATATAGAAGGCGTCCACTTCCATCAGTCAAACTTGGCCATTTAAGGGATATTCCTTGAACATAGGAGAGTCCCAAATCTTTTTTTTTTTTGGCTCAGAAACATTTGTAGAGAATTTTCTTTCTTTTTTTTTTCTTTTGTCTTTTTAGGGCCGCACCCATAGCACATGGAGGTTCCCAGGCTACGGGTCGAATTAGAGCTGTAGCTGCTGGCCTGCATCATAGCCACAGCAATGCCAGATCCGAGCCATGACTGTAACCTATACCACAGCTCATGGCAACGCCGGATCCTCAACCCACTGAGCAAGGCCAGGGTTTAAACCTGTGTCCTCATGGATACTAGTCGAGTTTGTTAACCACTGAGCCATGACAGGAACTCCAAGAATTTTCAAAAGTCTAATGGTTCACTTCTATTATCTCTTCAAATACCGAAGGCATCACTTTATCACTGCTCCTAAGCCTTGTAATGCCTAAAATGAATATTCACTTATAAACTGGTAGTTTCCTCTTTTTATTTAGAATGAAAAATTCTCTGGAATAATTTACCAAAAGCTTCATCTTCAAAGGAGACATCTATTAATGACGTATTTGGCAAGAAATAATGAATGCCAGGATGGTGCATAATTTCAAATAAGCGCATTACACAGATAACAAAAATACTTTAAATGATGGGTCTCAAATGACCACTTGAGGACACGGAAGCAGGACCAAGACAGTCTTAAGCCGTAGTAACACTTCAGAGAACTGCTTTCTCTGCATCAAGAGGGGTCTTTGCTTCAAACAGCCTTACAAGGTAAAGAGTAGCTTTAAAACAGGCAGATAGGATGAGATGCATGCTTTTACATCAATACGTTCGGTTGCCCCCAAACTCTGCACCAAACCTAGGGGTTTCTGCCTTCACATCCTTTATTCTCAAAGTGGATTTTACATGAAACTTCTATCCATATCGACTGGAAATAGTTTAATCTCTCATAATTCTTATTTCACCTTTAATTCTATTATTACTATCTCTTTCCCACTAGCATTTTTTTTCCCACTGCTCAGACTCGACTCTACATTCAAAGGTTTGAATTCCCTTTATTATATTAGTCGCTAGAGGACTTTCTCTGCTTGCTAGCGGGTTATCATGGTTGCGTTAGTCGTTCTTTCTTCTATAATCGTAGTTCTTTGAACCTATGCCTTTTGGCTCTTATGTTTCCATATTTTGATTATTTATTTACATATGTTTTCCTCTTAGACTGTGGCTTCCTTGGGTGCAAGAACTAGATTTTAAATGTACCGTGCAGGTATGAATCAACATTCTTTCTATTCTATATTTGAAAGTTCTTTGAGACAAAAGGTACTGACAGTACTAATTGGACAGTCTTCTACCATAAGACAACTAAAAGGAAGAAAATTATGTCCCATTTAGAGTCAGTTTACTATTGATATTGTTAGAAAGATCTTGTATTATGAAACAACTGTCTGGTAGCTTTATAGATATTTCACTTTACAAAAAAATAGCTTTTCTAGTCTTTCCTCAGGATTTTCTAACAAAATTTCCATATCTGAAATAATAACTTTCTTATATAACACTATTTAAACTCTTTTTCTTTTCTTTTGTACAATAATACAACACTGTGAATAGCTGGCCACATTTACAAACTCAGAGTCTGTTAAAATTGTAATATTTTTGTTGTGATAGGTGGACTATTAATTCTGATTTTAGGTGACTGATTTTGTTTATTCTTTTTTGACTTCTCACTGTTGAAAGTTATTATCAAATTCATGGTACATTTGCTGAAAATTCCTCTTAATATTACTTACTTCATTATCTTTAAACATTTTTCTACCACAAATAGCTTTTAATTTTGCTCTGCTCTAGCAAATCACAAGTGTAATTCATTGTGAAATTTGTGATGTATCTTCTTCCCGTTTCTGTGTCTTTCATCCGTCTCTGGTTCTCTGTCTCTCTCTCTAGCTGTTCCGGACATAGCGCTAGCTTCTACAACTCTTGGTTTCACATCAGTAGTGTGTCATCATTTTATTTTATTTTATTCTATTTTAATTTTTTATTTTTGCTTTTTGGGGCCCAGGCTAGGGGTAGAATCAGAGCTACAGCGGCCAGCCTGCACCACAGCCACAGCAACGCAGGATCCAAGCTGCATCTTTAACCTACACCACAGCTCTCAGCAGCGCCAGATCCCGGAGCCACTGAGGGAGGCCAGGGACCAGACTGGCGTCCTCACAGATAAATAGTCAGATTTTTTTTTCTGCTATGCCACGATGGGAACGCCACATGTCATCATTTCAAACTTAAAAATATGCCAATAATTACTTTCTAATGAGAAAAATAATTTAATTGCATTATAATTAAGATATTAATAAATATCCCACTATTTTACCAATTAACTAGATCCTGCCATAACTTGTGCTATCTGTATTAAAAACTCAAACACATTGCAGTGTTCTGTAAGTCCATAGAAAACATCACTGGAACTGAGTCAGTCTATAGCTACTGACTGGATGGATTATGTGTTTATTTCTTTTTTTTTTATTTTTATTTTATTTTCCCACTGTACAGCAAGGGGGTCAGGTTATCCTTACATGTATACATTACAATTACATTTTTTCCCCCACCCTTTCTTCTGTGGCAACATGAGTATCTAGACATAGTTCTCAATGCTATTCAGCGGGATCTCCTTGTAAATCTATTCTAGGTTGTGTCTGATAAGCCCAAGCTCCCGATCCCTCCCACTCCCTCCCCCTCCCATCAGGCAGCCACAAGTCTCTTCTCCAAGTCCATGATTTTCTTTTCTGAGGAGATGTTCATTTGTGCTGGATATTAGATTCCAGTTATAAGTGATATCATATGGTATTTGTCTTTGTCTTTCTGGCTCATTTCACTCAGTATGTGTTTATTTCTAATACTGAGAACAAAGCTAACCTCCTTCTCACACATGGATGGCGGGGCAATAATATCTGTGGGACACAACAATTCAAGGAAAATATAATCCTACCAAACCAATACAGTTGTATTTACTAGAAAAACACTTTACAAGGCTTCAGATTTTACATTTAAATGCAATTTAATTAAAATTAAATAAAATTTAAAACTTAGTTCCTCCGGCACACTGGCCACAGTTTCAAACGTTCAAGAGCCTCAGGTGGCAAGCAGCTCCCCAGCCGAACAGTGCAGGTCTAGATAGTACAGTTCCTAAGACTGTGAATCAACTTAATATTTCTGCTGCCCGCAGTACCCAGTAATATAAACAATTATGGATTAAATTTGATATCCTAATATCATATATGATATTGCCATATACCATTGCCTGATGCTATATATGATTAAGAATGTGGTAAATGTATGTTTACAAGTGCTGCAAGTCTGTAAAGACCTTCATAAAATAATCGAGACTTTACCTGGTATTAAATATCTAAATGTAGAAATAAACAGAGAAAGGATCATTCTAGGCAGCTAAGTAACCAACCAAAACAAAGCACAGATGGGAGACTGCAGTGAAAGAATGAAGGTAAGAAAAAATCCAGAAATTTGGATAGAGGTCAGAAGCAGAAAGACTTTAGGGCCCAGAGTGGCCCTTACTCAGTAAAAATAATGTGGCATCTCTGAGAATTGTAAAGAGTAAAGTTATTATGAACAATGTATTTTAGGAAGATTTAACTGGCAATGGAGTGGACAGCATATTCATGAAGACAACTCAGAAGACTATCACCATAATTAAAGCAAAAGTCAAGTGATAAGGACCTGAACTATGGGAGCTGATAAAATCTATATAGGGCAGAATCTGGCCAATAACGTAGTCTTTTACTCTTCCATACGTCCTTGAATAGACTATGCAATTACAAAGGAATTAGTAAGTATAGGAACGAAACAAAAATAATTGAGATTTGAGAACCGATATCGAAATATATCATCCTAGTAAAAGAAGCATACCATTAACTACTGAAAATATGTAATTCTGCCAACTGTTCAGGCCTACAACACTTTTTTATTCTTAATAATATCTCATGAGACACAACAAATAAAATACAGTGATTAAATTTCCTAATCAATTTATCTTCATTTAAAATTTTTAAACATACTTCTCTTTCTTTGGGAACAATTTCTACGAATATTTAGAAATTCAGATGAAAAGATTGCATTCAGCTAAAAAGTGAATTCAACTTAAAATATTGAAAAAATACAGAAATGTTATGTATTTTACTTACATCGGGTGGAAAAAAATATTACGGAGTATTAGGAATAGAGAAACATAAAGTAAACACATGTGCAAAAATTAATATGTAATGCATATGGAAAAATTATGAATGGACTAATTGATAGGAAACCACACCAAAATACCTACCTTTTGTGTTTTGTGTTTAAGTTGAAACCAGGAATTTTTTCATCTTTTTGTTTTTTTTCCCAAAATATCTGTAATGAAAATGGTTATAGTTTGTAACCAAATGTGATATATGCATTTATAAAGAAAGTTCTGGAAGAGTTCCTGCCATGGGTATTGTGGGTGAGGAATCCAACTGCAGTGTTTCAGTTTACTGTAGGGGCACAGGTTTGATCCTTGGCCTGGGAACTTCCATGTGCCAAGAGCCACAAAATAAAATAAATAAATACATTTTTAAAAATAAAAAGAAAGTTCCAAATAATTTTTCTAAGTTCACATTGCTCCTGATTCTTCTGGGATCAGTTTAAATCAACTCATCTGCTCAATGCCAGTTCTCTCACAGATCCAAGTGCTTAAGGTGAATTCCAAAATTGAAGGACAAGGTCCTAAAATGTTAACTGAGGCTTTTAATGGCATTTATTTTATTTAGATAACTTATTGGCAAATGAGAATAGCACAAAAAAGAATTCATTGAATTCCTTAGTTGAAGCAATGATGTACATAAAAAATGTCAAAAGCATAACACAGGAAACTGGTTTCATGAAGCCCATGCCTGATACATTGAGTGAAAAACTGCTTGAACTGATGGCAGTGAATGATATGTATATCTCAGCAGTTGGAAGTACAAATGTCCAATGTGTTGTATACTTTTTAGGGATTCAATCATATTCTCAAAGTACTTCCTTCATAAGAAGTAAATTATGTAATAGTAGAACACATCTGGGTTTGCTCCAAAAATCCAACAAAACAATTTAATAATCTTCATAAAATATCTGCCTATTTGAGTGAATTAACTAAGTGCTCAATGGAAATTGCTTTAGTTCTCCAACCATGTACCCCTGTGTTGTAGTCTCTGTGCAGATTTCACAAATTCCTCTGGGAGGTGCGGCCGGCACTCTAGATGCATTAAATGAAGACTCTGTTGTACCAGTGGAAATTGACAGATGAAGACTCATAGAAGTAACGAGCAAGGGAAAATAAAATGCTGAAATGCCTTGATTTCATGCCTCTTTTTAGTCACAGGTATAGGTGTTCTTTGGGGAATACCTCTTGAAAGGATTTGAGGGCCAAACTGAAACTTAAAAGTATGTGACCAAAAACACAACAAGCAAAGTCAAAAGTCAGATGACAGACTTCAAAATTCATTAGTAACATATGTTATAGTTAAGGTCTATATCCTAATATATTAATATCTCAAAATGTAAGGGAAAACCATAAAAACTAATGAAATGTTAGTCAAAATCCTAGCAGGAATTTTTAATGGAAAGTGTCAATGTATATCAGTATGATTTTATATATATTTCTATATATTTCTATGCAAAGGTTTAGGAAATAGCCAAAATTATCTTAAAAAATAAATTTGGAAAATCTGAATTACCATAAATCAATACGTATAATAAATCAAAACAGGATAGTATTGGTGCAGGGTTCTAGGCTAATGGAACAAAACAGTCCAGAAAAAGACTTACACATATGTGAACACTTGATTTTTATCAAAGGTAGCATTGCAAAGCAGTAGGGAAAGGGTGGTGTTTTCAATCAATAGTGCTGTTATATATGTGAGAAGAAAATAAACTTGATCTCTAGATCATCCTTTATAGAAAAATCAATTCCATATATAAGAAGGAAAATAATAGAGCCTCTGGAAAATATTATAAAAGAATATATATATCCCTTAGATTTAGCAGACATTTCTTAATCGAAACACAAAAACCATAAAATAAGAGGTAGATAAATTAAGCTTCATTAAAATTAAGTACTTCTGTTCACCAAGTGATAACATTAAGGAAGTGAAAAATTAATCTATAGTCTGGGAATAAATATCTGTAATTCATGTATTAACAAAAGATTGATTTGTATATTAGACCTCTTGCACATCAATAAGAAAGAATCAGAAATGCAATAGAAAAATAGAATAGCTGGATGGAGGGAAAAAAAGGATGGTGTTCACCCTCATTCTTCAGGAGGTAAATGAAAATTGAAATCACAATAAAATGCCATTACGCTTCCACTGGGATGGCTAAAACTAAAATGATTGAGAATAATAATTATAAAATGATGGAACCCTCATATGTGGCTGGCAGAAGTATAAATTGGTACAAGCACTTTAAAAAATTGTTTACTCATAGTTAACAAATCTGAATACATATGGGAGTATATATCCCATGACCCAGAAAACCTATAATCCATTCCTAGATAAATAACCGGTAGAAATGTACATACACATTAAAAGATATGAACGAGAATGTCTGCACAGCCCCAGAGTTGAAAAAAAAAAAAAAAAGACCAAATATATATAAGCAGTAGAATGGATAAATAAAAACAACAGCAATGACAATGAAAGGAACTGTTGGTATTTAAGACACATAATGAATATTACAAACTTAATATTATTCGAAAGAAACCAGATACAAAAACAATACGTACTTCATGGTTCCATTTATTAAAGCTAAAAATAAGCAAAATAATCTCTAGTATTAACAGTCATGAGAATGATTACTCCTGAGTTGGTAAGAAGAAGCTGAAATTGGCATAGGACAGAGGGGCCTTTGAAATGCTGGTAATTTTAATTCTTGATCTAGGTGTTAGTCATGTGAGATCATTTACTTTATGATAAGTCAATAAATCTATTATAACATACACTTATCTGATTATGTTTCATGTCAACAAAATTTACATTTATTTTTAATTTTTATTTTTATTTTTTGTCTTTTTGCCTTTTCTAGGGCTGCTCCTGTGGCACATGGAGGTTCCCAGGCTAGGGGTCTAATTGGAGCTGCAGCTGCTGGCCTACGCGAGAACCACAGCAATGTGGGATCTGAGCCGCATCTGCAACCTACACCACAGCTCACGGCAACACCAGATCCTTAACCCACTGAGCAAGGCCAGGGATTGAACCTGCAACCTCATGGTTCCCAGTCAGATTCATTAACCACTGAGCCACGAAGGGAACTCCAATAAAATTTACTTTTAAAAACAAATAATTATTATTCATTACTAATCACCCTTCTCAGTGCCCACACCTACAAACTTTCTCTTTTTTCTATATATCCAATTCCAAATATGGCTCATTTAATGTCATTGAAATGCCTATGCCCAACTGAAATGTATCTTCTTTTTCTGAAAGAAAGACATTAAAAATCATGTCCAGTTTCTGAATTCTGGGTGTAACATCTCTGAGGGTTGTGAATTCCTCTTGGTGGGTTTCAAATATGGTTCCTTGTGGTGCTGCAAACAATAGAGTCCAGCTAAATGATAAGTCTGATCATCCCAACAATCTCGCAAGACAACAGTAGAGGATACTCAAAGTCATTATCACCAAAAGAGCTTCTATTTGAACAATAGAGAAGGGAAAGGGCCATGGAGGGGTGAGTGGTCCATAACATCCCAGTGGAAAGAAGAGGAATTATTTCCTGCTCTGTAGTAGAAGGAAATAACCTGATTCTGAGGATGTTCCTGCCACACTCGAAGGAAGCATGTGGGAGACTCCCTTTCTGGGGCTGCGTTGCTTTGGCACCTCTTTTCTTGTTGGTATATTTTGAAGGGAAGATGATTACTTTTGCCTACAAGCATTTATGGTTCTGGCTTTGAAACTTGGCTCTACCTTGTGCTAACTGGATAGCTTCTAGCAATTTACTTAATCCCTTTTTCTTTGATTTTTTTTTCCTGTCTTTTTGCCTTTTCTAGAGCTACTTCCCATGGCACATGGAGGTTCCCAGGCTAAGGGTCTAATCAGAGCTCTAGATACCGGCCTACACCAGAGCCACAGCACCACCAGATCTGAGCCGCGTCTGCAGCTCATGGCAATGCCGGATCCTTAACCCACTGAGCAAGGCCAGGAACCGAACCTGCAACCTTACGGTTCCTAGTCAGCTTCGTTAACCACTGCACCATGACGGGAACTCCTACTTAATCCCTTTAAACCTTAGTTTTTCTAATCTAGAGAATAGGAAAAATAATAGGATCTTACTTATAATCATGTTATATTAAGTGAAATAATCATGTTAAGATTTTAGCACTTTATTTGTCACATAGCACTTAACTATTAAGTATTACTATTATTAATCATAAGAATTGCTTTTAGGAAGATATTTGCAAAAAGACCATAAATATTTTAAATATAGGCTTCTTTATAATCATAACTTCTGATGAGTTATTAAAGTCCACAAGTAATTTTAGCATCATTGATTTATTGTTTTCTTTTTTTTCCTTTTACAGCTGTATCCAGGCTAGGGGTCGAATCAGAGCCAGCCTACACCACAGCCACAGCAACACCCAGATCTGAGCTGCACCTGTAACGTATGTCACAGCTCATGGCAACGCTGGGTCCTTAACCCACTGAGCAAGGCCAGGGATCGAACCCACATCCTCACCGACACTGTGTCAGATTTTTAACCCACAGAGCCACAATAGGAACTCCTGATTTATAGTTTTATAGAGTGAGAAACCCAGAGACACACTGGGCCATTCAGGAGATGAGCAGTTTCAGTAAAAAGTATATAAATATACTTGCTATAAAGTATCATTAAAATATACCTCTGTGTTTTAATTATATCAATATCAAATAAATCTACCAAAAGTTTATAAATACTGTGTACCAGGCAATGTGCTTTATTTTACAAAGGGTCTGGATTAAGGATCCAAACTTCTGTTCCATGCCCAGAGCACTGTTGCACATTCTGCTGACAATGAAATATTATGCAATTAGCATAAAGGACTATTTGAGTGGAGGGAAGGGTGAGCCGCATAATGAGAAGCTAATTACAGGGAGAGATCCTGGCTGCAGATATTTGTAGAATATTTCTTTTCTGACAAAATGCAGAATATTTATGGGACATTTATGGGAATCAGCTGATTGCTAGTGCGAAATGGTGCAGCAAAAGATCATTTTCCTCAATCAAGAGGAAGTACTCCCTATGCCCATTATTTCATCTTAAATTTCATGCTATTTAATATCAACCAATACATAAATGTTGATTTTGCCACCTGTGTGTCCAAGTAGAGCTGAGAAAGATTGATATGAAGTTATTTTCCACCTGAAAGAATGGGGTAATTTGTAGAATTTTGATGGACTATTTTCTGACTCTTAAAGTTTGTAATAAACAATTTCTTGCCCATGAGATGAAAAGGTAGAATCAGAAACTGAGAAAAACAACTTGTATTTTCTTCCCTGTGTTCAGTCTCTACTCAATGTGTCTAAAATATCTGAAAATACATGGCCACCATCACAGCTTCTCCCCTGTCCCAACACTACCCTATCCAACTTCCAAGGTCACAGAGTTTCTAGAACAGGGTCTCTAACCAGGTAAGTTAGACCAGAATAAACAGATCTGGAACATCAAAAAGGATTGGGGGGAGCTTGGACATTTTCTTGTTACATTTAATAAGTGTAGGTCCCAGTCAGGTAGGTTTAGAAACTGATTGTGATGTGTAGGATTATAGCACATACCAAGCCAAAAATCAAGTGCCATAGTCTAATACACACTGGCAATAGACAGCAGACATGAAGTTCAGGCTGCCCCAGCATGACTTATTTGAATGGTCATGACAAATATAAATCTCAAATATATTGTAATATCCCTATTATAAATTCACTTTCATGCAATACTCTGCAGTTAGCAAACTACTTTCAGGTATAGAATTACTTCCCCCACTACCTTGTATCTCAAGAGCAGAGATTTTAATACACTCGTGTTGTAAACTTCAGGTTTCCTACGTTTGACTTGCTGTGTGGCAAGTTCCTGGAGTACCAGTTGTAGCCAGGAAGGCTCCTTCCTCCCAAGTGTGGTTCCCAATTCTACAAAGTTCTTCAATTAACTTCTAAATGTAATAATCCCAGTCTTTTCTCATTTATCCCAGCCATAGGGGTGAAACTACGTCCTTCCATTACTATCTCTGTGAATCCCTAGTCCTGCCTACATGAATTTTCAATTCTCTAATACCTGATTGATAATTCTTCATCTAAAATCCTATTAAATTAACTGATAGGGTTTATTTTCATTGACTGAGTCCTGGTTAGTAGAGGAAAGAGGATTCAAACAATGTCTGGAAGACTGGAATAGTGCATTGGCTGAGTTTATCACTTTGAAACCTTGCCTGTGCTCTTTACAACCAGAGTTTTGGATACAAATGATTTTTTAAAAAATGTTTAAACAGACTCTTCCAGTGGGGTCTTGCTATCAAGTTGCATCAACTCCCACACACCATTTCTCCAACTAGTGAATTCATTAGGGTTTCTAGGAATGCTAAGTAGGAATTTTCTGGTGTTGGCTAATTTTCTTGGAAATAGTTGCCTTTTGACTTCAGTTTTTTCCACCTCAGTTTGTGAAAGATGCACCAGAGCTGATAGGAGAACGAGAAATAATGAAGGGACTAAGACAAATATTTCCTTTCGTCTACTTCCTTGAGGGAAAGGAAAAGAAATACACAAAACTGAGAGTGCAACCCTGTCGTCAGCTGCACTGTAGGAGAAAACGTCAGGTGGATGGGTCTTTCGATGCTTAGAGTTTTATTAAGCACTCTGAAAAACTTAGGTCTCTTTGTGTTGAAATGGAACAATAACATCCAATGTTGAGGCAGCTCTACAAAGAAAGTGTTTCATACATTCTGGGAAAAAAAATTATTTCTAAGGAGTCAATTTCTGAAGCTAGCTTATTTAGTTTGTTTTGACCTACAAACAAGTAACCACTATAGAGACTAAGATACTGTAGCCTACTCTGTTTTTAAGAACGCTCTTTGTTTGCTAAGTCAAATAATTCCCAAATATTATCCATCAACAATCTCCTAGTCAAACCTGTGGCCAGATAGAAAGGCTCAGCTTTGTCATTTTTATAGTCCTTCTTGCAATATTTCTTCTTTGACTCTTCCTACAAATAATTCTTTTTAGAAAGATTTCCTTTTTACTGACATTTTCAAATAAAAACTTGAAATACCTTTAAATCACTACTTTCTAAAAAGAGACTATACCTCTGAAAATCATTTAACTTCTTCAGAGCTCCAGGTCCAAATCTAGCACTATCTTTCTCTCATTCAGTAAGAACTTTTGGTCACTCTCTATGTGCCAGGTCCTGTGTCACTGTGCACAGCACTGGAAATCGAAAGACAACCCAGATCTAGAGGCTGCCCTCAGGGAGCTCACTGTTTCTTAAGATGAATAAATGTCTACAACCCAAGACTGGATCTGGAGACTAGCAAAAGAGGGAAACAAACAGAGGGCAATGAAATTTCAGGAAAGAACAAGATTAATCTCAATTGTGGAGGATTAGAAATAGAAGGATAACATTTGGATTTGATTCAATGTTGATGAATTTCATCACACTGCCAGGTGAGTGGCATGTTAACTGTAACAGGATGGATTAGAATTAAATGAATTAAGACTTGAATAAGACATAGCCACGAAATAGGACCCAGGCTTAGAAAAATGAACTTAGTTATAGGTCTCATATGTCAAGTATGGTCCAGCAGTAACTCCATCAGAATCTTCAGGGTGCTTCTAAAAATCAAGATTCTTGGAGTTCCCGTCGTGGCTCAGCGGTTAACTAACCCAACTAGCTTCCATGAAGATACAGGTTCGATCTCTGGCCTTGCTCGGTGGGTTAAGGATCCAGTGCTGCCGTGAGCTGTGGTGTAGGTTGCAGATTTGGCTCGGATCCCCAGTTGCTGTGGCTGTGGCATAGGCTGGCGGCTACAGCTCCAGTTCAACCCCTAGCTTGGGAACCTCCATATTCTGTGGGTTCAGCCCTGAAAAGACAAAAAGGCAAAAGATATATAAAATAAAAAATAAAAATCAAGATTTCCTGAGGCCAATTCCCAGTACTTCTGATTTATTAATGGGGTGAATGGGTGCAAAAATCTACTGAAACAATACGGCAGATGGTGCATAGGTATCATACATTTAACAGTCCTGATCCAGGGACACAATGTTAGGCAACAGGAGATAATGCAGAGAAGTAGCTGAAGTTAGGGACATCCCATATGACAAAAGCAGATGTTCTGACAGGCAGGTGGACAAACAGCATAGCACGGCAGTAAACCCAGGAGCAGATGAGATCCAGAGGGGCCTATGGCAAAGCATTCTGTTCTTTCTGTTTGGGGATTTAGAGTTTGGGACTCCATTCTAGGTGAAAATATAGGGAGAAGCTCAATTAGAAAGAGCAAAGTAAAGCCCACAGTTTTCAAGAGTTCTAGGTGGTATAACCAAACAAAGGACTGGAGCACTGGAGAACAAATGCAGGATTTAGTTATTAAAAGTGGGGGACACGATAAGAAAAGCAGAAGCCTACTTACCAGATGTAACAATAGAACCCCATTTTCTTAAATATGTTTTTAATTCTAGTTTATTATCAGAACCTCTTAAGGAGTTTTACAATAATATATATTCCTAAGCCCCACCTTGGACCTACAAGATCAGAATCTCATGGAGTCCAGAAATATAAATTTTTATAAAATTTTTTTTCCGTAACTGTTATTATTCAGGTTTGAAGAGAACTAAGAGTAGGATGACTCTACTCCTAACCTATGGGTTAAGTGCCACCACGACAGCCCCAACCAATCAAAGGTCATGACTGAGCCAGCCTGTCACTGGAATCCATTGGGCAATGCTGAGAAGCAAACAGCCCATGGACTGGCTAGCTAACAAAATGACCTCACAGCAGAGGAAATTGCAGCTTGCAAAGGCTGAAGATTTCTGTTGAGTCTTGCAGCCAGTGAGACATCTCCAGCACAGAAAGTCCTCAAAGTCTGTCATTGTTGTTGTTTTGCTTTGTAACAGTTTTTAAAATAGTTCTCTGGCTTAAAACATTTCTCTGATTCTTAGCACATTAAAAGTTTCTCTAGCCCCTTCTCTTGCTCCATCTCAATCAATGAATATCATTTTAGTTGTTGCTGAGCCTTCTTCTAGTTTGAGATTTTTTTTTCATGGAGTGACAACTGACAAAGAGCAGGGTTGAATGATGTTAACTTAAACCAAACAGCACTGGTGACATTAAAACATTTGCTTATTCTGTTGCTCCATGGCACATTATGCTGTATTTAAAAAAAAATTTGCCTTTAACTTCAGTTTTAATTTTATCTATCTGAAATAAAACTTGCATTGATAGTCCACACAGAAGCAAAGTTTGAGCTAGTGAGGCAGTAACCAAGCTAAGCTTCATAGCAGATGAAACTTATTTGATAAGAGAAGAGCAGTAGAATCACAAGACAATCTGTTTCAAAACCCAGCAAATTTATGCTAAATAGTGTCCAATTCAATGGGGCAGTGCCCAGCTGAAATTGAGCCAGGCCACCTGATTCCTTCTTCCATTGGTAAAGACCATGTCATATGAGCCAGCTGCCATGGACATGGTTCAGAAATCTGTCCCTAAAAAGAACTCTCGGCCATCTGTGCTTGTGGTTCTATTCATAGAATGTTCTCCAAATCATAAGCCTTCCTCCAGTGACCTCACATCAAGACCTTCTCCAACATGAGATTTGAAGGGCAGGACGCACTGCCATGTCTTGTGTTCCACTGGAAGGGCACCTGGTTTGCAGGGAAGGGGGCCAGGATTATGGTGAGAACAAATAAGATGGTGAATTCCTTAAAAGCAAGAGTGTATCTTTTCACCTTCATTTTGCTAGCATAAAGCACTGTGCCTAACAACACAAAAAAAATTGTTTGTTGCATTTTACCGAAGCAACTTGTAAGTGCCAAGCACAGTGCAGGAAGTTTCAAAAGCTTATCTCATGATGGAAAGAATCATTTTTATTATCCTAAAGAAAGAGAGGGAAACTTAGGCTCGTTGCTTTAGTAATTTATCCAAGTTGACACAGATAGTGAGTGGCAGATCCAAAATTTAAACACAGAACGACTTGATTTCATGCCTCTATTTGGCAAATTTCATCATTTCACACTTTTTTTTGTGTGGGGTAGGGGAGGAGGTCTTTGTTCTGCTTTAGAACTTCGGCTTTGATTGCGATTTGCTTTCTTGAGCAAACCTTTGATACAAATTTTTAAAGCTCACCAGAGAAAGGGGAAATCATTAATAAAGTGGGGCCAAAGTAGCAGTGAGATTTTTAGAAAATGTATGTTTAGGAGATAGGGAGACTTTAAATATGTAGAAGCAACAACAGAGGATTTGAGACCCAAGGTAAAGTCAAACCAGGCAGAAAACATATGTTCGATAAACTTCAGAGAAATGGCAGAATACATTAAAGAAAAGAAATCAAAAGAATGTTTATTATATTTAGAAAAAAAGCTTTGCTGAAGCCATCATTTTCTCTTTAAGACCATGCAGTTAGTGGATGTCAGAAACATTGCAAAGATACTTAAGACATGATGTGAAAGATAAGACTAGCATCCTCATGTTTAATGTGCTGGCGAGGAAAATTGTAAGTACACCAAAGCTGACCACGACCACGTATCCCCATGGTGTTTGTCCCTGGCAGCTCTGGTTTTGAGAACAGCATCGAATAAGAGACATGATTAATGAAGATGACAAATGGAATTTGAAATGCAGTCTGAACTCAGGTATGTGAGATACAACATATATATAGAGAAAGACAGAGATAGAGAGTGATAAGCTAAATCAATTTAGCTTCATGGACGTAATGGAAAGTTAACTTGGATTATCTCTTGTAAATTCCTCTGATAATCATAAATAAGTTTCCCTGTTCACCAAGTTTGTTTCTCACTCAATAAAATATTCATATAAAGTAAAGCTGTCTAAATTTTCTTTTGTGTGTATGTGTGTATATGTATATATACCAGAATTCTCTATATAATGTATATAACAGAATACCATGTAAATATATATCCTTTGTAATATATATCTTATTTATTATAAATCCTATGTAATATATCCTATATATTATGTATATAACATAACAGTGCCAAGAACACAAGTAAGAGAGGAAGTTACTAAAATATTTTTAAAAATTTTTGATATGAGAGTTCCCATCATGGAGCAGCAAGTCAAGGATTGTGCATTGTCCCTGCAGTGGCTTGGGTCGCTGCTGAGGCATGGGGTCCATCCCTGGCTTGGCACAGTGGGTTAAGGATCAGGCATTGCCGCAGCTATGACAGGTCGCAGGTGCACTTGGATTCGATCCTTGGCCCAAGAACTTCCACAAGCTTCGGTGCGGCCAAAAAAAAAAAAAAAAAAAAAAAAAAAAATTGAAATAGAAATCAAGTGAACAAATTATCTCAGAAAAATGGTAATAGTTTATTCACTTATTTCATTTATGAGCCAGATAGAGTTAAATGTAGAGATAAATGATATTCAGTATCTACTCAATCCCAGATAAGGTTACAGTTTAGTGAAGTGGGTAAAAATGTATTGAAAAATACCTTATGTGGGGGAAAGAATTAGAAAAAAACTTCTAAGAGTGTGTGCATGATTATGTAAAATCAGAAATTAGACCAATAAGGATCCTTGAAGTACATTTTGAATAATAAGTTTGTAAAAAGAGCAAGAAATCAGAAAAAAAGGAGAAAAGATAGATTTTAAAAGATTATTTTATATCATAGGATAAGGGTGATCAAGCTATTTTGGGGGCCAGATTTCTGCTGAGTAGCCAGCTATGTATTACAACCAAAACACATCATTGAGAACTCTGGTTCCACAGAGGAAAACATTTTCTATGGCCCTCTAGAGTAACAAGAGGAAACTTAAAACCCTGTTCACTACTCATGGGGTCAATGCAAGATTATTTTATGGTTTTGCTTTGTTTTATTTGTCAGTATTAAAATTGAGAACAGTAATTGAGGTATAGGCTTCTAGTTCCTCTTGTTGTATGGAAATTCTGAGAACAAGAAAAAGGACCTCAGGAGTTCCCGTTGTGGCTCAGTGGGCTAAGAATCCAACTAGCATCCATGAGGATGCAGGTTCAATCCCGGGCCTCACTCAGTGGGCTAAGGATCCAGCATTGAAGCTTCGTTGTAGATCACAAACGCCACTCCATCCGGTGTTGCTGTGGCTGTGACATAGGTTGGCAGCTGCAGCACGAATTCAACCCCTAGCCTGGGAATTTCCATATGCCCCAGATGCAGCCCTAGAAAGAAGAAAGAAAAAAGAACTTCCAAAAATAGAAAAAGGAGACCCTACCCAAACAACATCATAAGGTAACAGCAAAGGGGAGAATAAGAACTCAGAAAGCAAAGGAAACTTAATGAGAAGTAGAAAAAATTCTCATCTTTAGAAGAAAAATAAGAGATTGTATCAGTGATTATGGTGAGAGGAAGGAAAGGGAAAGCACCTCAGAATCGTCTGGGTAGGTTTTACAGATCCATACCGTACACACGTGTGTGCAAGGGCACACACACCGTGAATCAGATGAGTGACATGTCCCCACGACATGCTCATCAGGGCCAAAATGAGACACTCTTATTGTCGGGACTATATCTTATCCCTCAGGTGTGTAAGGGATGATAAAAACATTTAAACAATCGCAAAGAGAGTGCAAGCAGTGGAAGAAATTAAGTCAAACAGAGATAACTGTGGAATAGGTTAACACGGTGGGAGACTCAGTCCCTGTCTGCCTAAGAGTAGGGCGTAAGAAAGATGATACTTGAGCTCTTAACCTCTCCATGTGACACACTGGAGCGCCTGTTGTGGCTCAGCAGGTTAAGCGCCCAACATAGTGTCTGTGAAGATGTGTGTTTGATCCCTGGCCTTGCTCAGTGGATTAAGGATCCAGCATTGCCACGAGCTGTAACATAGGTTGAAGATGCAGCTTGGATCCTGAGTTGCTGTGGCTGTTGCGTAGGCCAGTGGCTACAGCTCCAATTCGACCCCTAGCCTGGGAACCTCCATATGCCACAGGTGTGGCCCTAAAAAGAAAAAGAAAAAGAAATGTGCCCCACCGAAAATTCCTGGAGTCAGTTTCAAAGGAGAGCGAGAACAAATCCCCCCAGCTAAATCTCATATAATCATTTCGTGAAGATAAACACAGCCTCCAAATTACTGGAATGATACTTTTTGGTATCAGTAAAAGAAATAATAATGAAAAAAGAGAGAGAATCAGGAAAGGAAACTCAAACTCTGAATGGGCTTATGCAACACTGAAACACAACCTATTTAGCATTTGAAGAAATTTTATTTATTGCCAGAGAAAGTATCATGTGTATTACTTTATAGTGAAGTTTCTGCAGGATTGAATTATAAAATAGAAGGAGGTACTATTATTCCACACAAATGTTTTTATTTCTCATTTGTGTTTGGTCATTTCCAGTTAGAAACTGCATAATGTCTGCTATTCACTGGTAGAAATGACAAACTAAAGGAATTTTTCATTCTGGCCTATCCACACTATGGGCTTATTCCTTCATCCTCTGAAATTTTCAAAACTAGTGTTTTTTATTAGGTCCTGTTTCTTCAAAGTAAAAACAAACATTCAAAACACCAAAATTTAGAGTTCCCTTGTGGTGCAGCAGGTTAAGGATCCAGCGTTGTCACTGCAGTAGCTTGGGTTGTTGCTGTGGTGCAGGTTCAATCCCTGACCCAGGAATTTCCACATGCTGCAGGAGTGGCCAAAAAATAAACAAGTGCCAAAATTTTTAATGAATGGCATACTCACCTTTGGCCTTTGCTTACTGAAATTACCTGCATGTGTTTTTTTGTAATTGGTTTAGATCTTATTTTCTCAATGACTAATTTCTTTGGCCTCTTGGAGAAATTATTTGGAGGAATGGCTTCATGTATTAAATATCACAGACCCTTTAATAACATGATGATGGCAGAACCCTGCCTCAAGTTATCTTCTGAATCAGCAGCCTTCCCAAATTTGCACGAATACAACCTTCAGTGACCTTTGAAATTGTGAAAGTGCATGAAACATCACTATTGGAAAAAAATTGGAATAAAGCTGCTGTGTGGTCCATTTTTCAGAGGATTGATTCCATTTGGTGCATGCGTTAGCTGTGGTGTTATGTACGGATCCAGCTACTTTTTCAAGTCAAATAAAACTTTCCTGTGACCTAGTAGTTATAGTAAGCATATGACTTTATTTGAAATTCTACATAGCTTACAAAGATCAAGAGAATGACTAATTCGAAATTGCAGGTATTAAAAAAAAATCAGTGAGCAAAACTTATTGTAGTTTTGCCGCTCAAAAGGAAGTCTCATGTGATGTATTGCACTCCGCATGGAAGACGCCTTCCAGATTGCTTTTCCATAGTTACTATGTTAGCCTCTGTCACTAACAATGGACGACCTTTCTGGATGCCACCTGTCCATTTGCAAAGACAGCAATTCCCTGTAACTTCCCGAGAAATAACTGACTTAATCCGAATCACACTGACGTTGGTAAGACAATTTGGCTTTAAGGAGATGCAGCTTTTTCTCCTGAAGAAAATAGAAAAATAAATGACTCTGACACTGGGGCATATTTTATCCCATATAAAGTCACAATGTATTATCTGTGCTTAAGGAGCAATCTAGAAAATTTCCCAAATTATTCACATATCAACTAATAAAGGTTGTAAGATGAATGCTTTGAAAGGTCAGTGGAGAAATTTTATATAGTTCTCTCTGCATATAAGTCTTATTCCTCACAACCCATCTCAAATACCACCTAGGTGACAGCTTTGCAAATTGCAAAGCATCCTTAGCACTTCCAGGGAGCGCTGTCCCCAAGTCTCTAAAGCAAATTTGTTGCATTGAGTTTGTAGGGTGGCAAATTTAGTATCTATGTCAGCAGCAAAAACTGGAACCCTAACTCCTGGAGGATGAAATTTGTACCGTACCTATCATTTTACAGGTATGGGCATTGGACCTGGATATCGCAGGCGGTCAATATATTTTCAAAATAAATCAAAGTATATTCAATTTTGACTTAGCATTAGGTACCACTGTTTACTTTTTAAGCACGTCACTGGTGATGAAGTTTCAAAATCTTAAGCTTAGAAAACAATTCTAATGGAATCTTTATTGAATACAATATGGAACATGTCAAAGAATTTTCCAAGAGGGTTCAAATAGGGGAAAGGTCACACGCCCGAGGAAAATGCCATTGAGAAGTTTCCTAAAAGTTTTGGGTTTCTGAATTGCTGTTCCCTTAAACTTCCCAGAATCCTTATACCAATGAATTGCACACTCCACTAGTTTCATTACAGTTAATAGAACATGCTTTTGGAATTGATTTGACAAGTACATTGTAAACTGCCCTAAGTTTCAGATACATTATGCAGGGTGGCGGGGGAGAATGACGTCATAGGACACTGTGGACTATGGAGTAAAATTCAGAAGATTATTTCACTCAGTGAAATATGAATCTTTTGATTGTCCCTTTCCCTGAGCTGACCCTTGCTTATGACACATTATGTATTCACGGTGTTGGTATTCATGAGACTGTCAGCTGGTAACTCTTCAAAATGAGTTGTTTACATCAAGTACAACGACAAAAGCATTTTCATTGTCTTTTTGTCAATAAGCTGAGGCACAGGCAATAAATCAAGCAAATCACTGCATTAGCATCGTCAGTCCAAATGGTTCATATGTGAATGGAATAAATTCTTTCATTATTCCAAATATTGAATTCTGGATAGTAAAAAAATTGAATATTTTCAACTTATTCTTTCACTCTGACCAGGCTTAGGACAGCAAAAAAAAAAAAAAGGAGCTGTATTCTAATCCTACTTCAAATAGTTCTGCAGGACTCATTTCTAGAAGAACTCTCAAATCCCTGCTAAACCTATATCTAAAGAAACAAAAGACAAAATTAGTGAGCGAAACAATAGCCAAACTTATGGCATAACACAGTTTTCTTTATTCTTAGATACTTCTTGGTTAGTGAATTTTTCTGTTTGTAAGGTATTGGTCTAGAATTTAAATCTATTTGGAAAGAAGCTTAGAATTTTACCTTGATGACTGCACTGATCAGAGGTAATGTAATATAAAGGAATACTATAATCAAGGCCTCTAGAGCCAATAAATATACCTTTGTAAGGATTTCCTATTTTGTAATAGAGGCGAGGATGCCAGGGTTGTGAATGGAAAAAAAAAAAAAAAAAAAAAAAAAAAAAAACCTACACTTCACTCCTTGTTCTCTTCCTACCAGTAAATAAATACATTTTTATATATTATTGTATATATAGTAAGAAATAATGGTGAATAAGAGATAAAAGGAAAGGCTAAATGAAGGAAAGTTTCCTTTACCTTAAAGGATTTGTCTAGTCTTCCTATAGGTTTAAAACTGTTCATTATGTTGCTTCTAACATTTAAATTTATAAACTCATTTAATTTTAGGCTTTCCTGTGTATTTCAATACATCTTGGAAAAGGTGACTATAAATCTGAATTCCGCTGTGTCTGTAAACTTCATAATTATAAGTCGCTCCTGTGGGGCCCATGAGTAATTACAATCCCATTATAGTTCTCTCGCTTCTCTTACCAAATGGGCAGACAGAATACTTGGCAAGATAATCTAGGCCACAAAGAAGTTCTCTCTAGGAAACAAAGCTGAAGAGGGAAAAGTGGAGCTTCCAAAGGAGCCCCTGAATAAATGAAACCCGCTGGGGCAGACGGAAGAGGATAACAAAATGGTTATTTTGATCCAGTGAGTATTGACCACAGGGAGCAAAGGGATTTGCATTGTCACACTTACTCCTACCTGCCAGTCTAAGGTTGTCTGGGTCACCACGTACCCAGTTTTATCAAGGTGACTTTCAGATCTTGCGTAACTATATAATTTACCTTTTGGCTGAAGTTAATCAAATAAACCAGGAGGTCTTTGAGACCAGGTTGCCCCTGACCTGGATGTATTCCTCTTGCAAAGCTTGTTCAACGAGGACACTATTTCAGTCTTAGGCAGCCTCAAAAATAACAGAAGGAATATTCTCACAAGAACCTATACATTAGGTGGGGCGGGGGGGGGGAGAGCAGTAACACTTTTCAGAAGGCTTTTCTCTCCAATACTTGATTATACCCATTATGTTTTGATTCCAAGCTGGCCAGCATTTAGAGGGACAAGGAAAGAAAGTCTGAAGTGACTGGTCACAAACACCACTGAGTAGGAGGGACGAATAATGTATCAAATATGGTGAAATCAACATATCTAGATTACAGGTGTAGGGATATCCAACTCCATCTGGAGAATCACAAGAAAAATTGTCCCATGTGAGTGTCAGAATGTACAGGGAAGTACCTCATCAGACCACAGAAAACAATGGCAACTGGAAAAACCATTCCCTAAAAAATCTGACCAAAAAAAATAAAAAAGGTGAATAACTTGAAAAATAAATTCTTCCTTTTTTAGTGTCATCTATGTGATGTACTCTTAAATGACTCAGCTTAAGGTGAATAGCATTTAGATTAAATTAGCCACTTATTTATCTTGGCTTGTGGTTAATCTCCTAAAACTTCACTTAGTCGTGATCAGAAATGTTTAATCATTCATAAATAAATTGTTTTTAATTGTCTGAGGTTTTATCACAGCTGTACAGGCACATATTTAGTCAAACACTTTGATAAAGTTATTCAAGCACACATTATACGGAGTCAAATAGTTCTTTATGATTTAACAACAAACAAACCAACAAAAAACCCATAGTTCCCTTACACTCCTCACCTCCATCTCATTCTCCGGGCAATAATTTTAATTCTTTTGGTTGTTTACCTCTGTCTAACCTCCTTAGACTGCCATTCCCCAAGTTTTCAGCTTTAGGCATAATCTATGGATTTGTGACTGTGGAAGCTGTGGACTCACTTCCTTTTCTCCACCTCTGCTTACCTCATGAGCAGACTGCTTATTTCTCCATTCTCCTGATATTGTGCATTAACATCATGGTAGGTCAAACACTTGGTACCAAGCCATGTAGTATACTGCGCTGACTTGCACATTTTTCTCCCTGGAGTCTTCGACTGTTTGTTTCCTTCGTTTACTATGTACCTACAATTTATCGTTGAAACATATTCGATGCATTCTATTAATTTCAGCTTTGAAAGGCAATTTTCCTGAAGCTTCTTGACTTAGTCCCATGTGAATTGCTTGCCCTCTGGGTCTGCTGCACAGATATCATCCTGAGAACTTCTGGACCATAATCCTGGGGACTCCCTAAAAGTCTCTTGTGTATTTCCGGTTCCTTTTTAATTCCCCTTTATATGTCCTCTCACTTTAGGGGACTATATCTTCCGGTAGCTTCCAGATAAAGGAAGCATGGACCTTGACTCACTGTTGTCTTGCTTCAAGTGTTTCCAAGGAGAAATTCAATGATATTTTTGCCTCCTGGTTTTTTTAAGCTAAGTTTTTTTTTGCTTGGGAGTTGTTAGAATCTTCTTGTTCCAGACATTCTGATATTCCACAATGAAATACATATGTAGAATGATTAATCCACTTGTTTTTGTATTCTTTTGCTCCTGGTTTATACATCTGTCTTTTTATATATTTTGTGGGAATTTACATTAACTCTCAAAATATTTTTGCTGTTTTCATTACTGCTATTATGTATTTAATTCCCATGGGCTCTGACGGCTCTTCATATGTATTCGGTTCTTACTTCATGAATATGTTATATCTTTCTGTTATTCACCCTCTTCCATCATTTGTTTTTTCAATTGTTTTAGTTTATGGTTTGTTTTTATCGTTGATGTGGATTTTGGCTAGCCGATGCGGTTTTATGATTGTTTATTTGTTCTTGTCTTTTATACAAGGTTTCTTAAGATGTCTGGTGAGTCTGGATTATCAGGTCAAATATAAAAGTAGAATAAAAAGAGCTGGTTGGGAGTTTTGCACAAGAAGGAGATTTTTAATTGTGGACTTCACTCTGAATTCTGCTCTGTGGTGGAAGAAAGTCTTGAGGAAAATCAGGAGGCCCTGTAAGACCGCTACTCCATGGGAAACCATTCTGTCTTCTACAGTCAAGGGGACACTAACTTTCAAAGCAAGGGGACAAAGGGATGCTTCTACTGGCAAAGGAAGTCTTGGCAGAATTTAGAGCTTGATTTTCTCAGCTTCATCAGAATCTACTTGCATTTTGTCTCTCCAAATGTTGGGGATTCCAACCTCTCACAGTCAATGACCCTAATTTTAACTTAAAAGACCTGATAGAGGTGGGGATTCATTTTGCATTATTATCCAGCCAAGTGCAGGATTAGACTGTGTGTTTGGCTTTCAGAATTATTATCATTATTATTATTTGTCTTTTTAGGGCCATACCTGTGGCATGCGGAGGTTCCTAGGCTAGGGGTCAAATCGGAGCTGTAGCCACCAGCCTACACCACAGCCACAGCAATGCCAGATTTGAGCCATGTCTGAGGTCTACACAGCAACTCACGGCAATTCCAGATCTTTAACTCACTGAGCAAGGCCAGGGATCGAACCTACGTCCTCATGGATACTAGTCGGATTTGTTTACTGCTGAGCCACAAAGCGAACTCCCAGCTTTCAGAATTCTTGATCCTGCAGCTTTAGGAAACAGAGATTTCTTTTAGGGCAGTCATAAACGTTCTGGCCTTTTACTCAGACTTTGATTCTGAACTCAGATTTTCTTTTTCCAAATTGATTCCTCTTAGAAACAACAATAGCAAAAAGCCAACCAAAAGGTTTTGATCAACCAAAACCTTAACTTGTGTAAGCATTTGATTATAGATGACTCAAGGTGATAATTGAAGTAATTCTTTTACCACGAAATGCTGTAACTCGGAAGAGGAATATAAACAGATTTGGGGAAAGATAGACTCAATTAATTAGATCCTCTTTCAAGTGGTATACTTTAAGGAATAACAGAGAAAGTGCATATATAGGAGATAACATCAAAGATTGCAAAGGGCTTTTGCTTCCTATTAAAATACTTGTCACATTATTTTAAAACTCTTAAAAGCATTCAAATTTATGTGAATTTATATGTGGATCTTGCAGTCTTTATACAAGAACATTTGTATTTAATATAAGAAATGCATTTAAATTCTGAACAAATTTTGCCAAATTCTGATGAACTGCTGTAGAGCTTACTTACTCTTTATTTCCAAACATGATTTCAATTTCTTCTTACTAATGCTCCAACTTTTGTTATTCTCAAAATCTTTCTGCTTGATCTAAACTGATTTTTTTTCATTGGTTTCATCGTTTCTTAATATGTTTTACCTGTCGAAATCCTAGGAAGGGCAAATTCACCTAGAAGTTCTTTCTCTACCACCTGCCTCCCTTCCCAAAATAGGTTTTGAAGACCACTAAATGATTGAGCTATACATTTCTGTAATAAGGTTGGTGAGATCTTTTTATGAGTTTGAAGTGAGTACTGAAATTTTCTATTCTGAACAAATACTGGTGAGATGGCTAAACAAATATTGGTGAGATGAGAAATAAGATCTGCATTTATTATAATCTTCAAATACTTAATATTAAAATTTAAAAATTTTTTAAAATATTAAAATTTAAAGTTATTAATTCATTAGCTTTAATTAAAGTTGTTTAATTTTTTCTTTGGGGAAATAAAATACAGAATTAACAGACACCAGAACCATAATGAAATTTGAACATTCAGTATCTATTACCACATGCCCCAAGTTTCCACTTGAAAGTTACAAGCCATGATAGATTACTTTTTTTGTTGATAAATTGCTTTTTAATCCATGTGTAATAAAATTAAAATTCAATAGCTTCTAAGTTGTAAGTGACGATTAAACTATTAGAGAGTTTTATTTTGGCTTATTATTATGTCTGGCTTCTGTTGGGGTTATTATCCTTGGGAATCAGGCTTTCATTGAACATGTCTGCTGCTGTACACTAAGTGCCTATAGCCATGCCTGCCCCAGATTCATCACTCAGTGAGTACTCGTGAAAGGAAGAAAGGTCGGAAGGTATTTCTCTTTTATGCAGATACTTCTCAGAATATGGTAAGCTCATGCCAACATAATATTGTGCATTCATATTTTAAAAGTGCATGTGTATTTCCATGTGTACTCCTAAAATATGTTTTACAATAACCTTTTTAAAAAATATAATGCCAGTTTATTGGTTTCCTCCTAAAATCTAACTGTTACATGGGCTGGAATACTTGCCCTCTGTCAGTACATTCTCTTCTCTATAGGAAGTTTACTTGGGAAGGAAGACTAAATCAGAAGGTGATTAAGTAAAACTGGGAAGAGAACAAGGCATGTGAACGGATGGTTTTCTTCTTCTTGATCAGCCAGCTGGGGTAGGAATGCACCCATCTCCATGGTCGGGGAGGTGGTGGTGGCGGGGGGGGGTGGGGTGGGGGTGGGGAGACAGCGCTGCTGGCAAACATTCAACGTGGGTTTGCGGGCACCCTCTCTCCTGGACTGTGCCTCTATCATACCCCTTCCCAATATTCTTATTTCAAAATTGACCACCCCTCTTCTGATATCAAAATTTTTAGCCTTGTCAATACCATCATTTAGGCTGAAGTCTAGTAAATGTTTTACCCTCTGTGATATTTGCTTATATTTGAGCTCATCCATTGAATGCTCCATTTACTCTTGTCGCTCAAAAGTGTGGAGGGGCTTCTTCAAAGACCACTTGCATTATAGTATCTGTGGTGGTTTATACCTAAGAATGTCTACCTTTTAGAATACATTAACACACGTTCCAACAAGGACTTATATGCCTGGCATTGTGTTGGACACTTCACTACATAGCTTAAAAGTAATGATCCTGTATTTATTGAAAGAGGAAGATATTCAAACTTTTTATTAAGTGAAAAATTCAAGTTCAATTCCGTATATGGAATTGTTTTTTTTTTCTTTTTATTTCCAACTTTATTAGAATATAATTGCTATATAGTATTGTATAACTTGGAGTTCCCGTTGTGGCACAGTGGAAACAAATCTGACTAATATCCACGAGGATGTGGGTTCAATCCCTGGCCTTGATGAGTGGGTCAAGAATATGGTGTTGCTCTGAGCTGTGGTGTAGATTGCAGACGCGGCTTGGATCTTGTGTTGCTGTGGCTGTGGTGTAGACCGGCAGCTGTAGCTCTGATTCAGTCCCTAGCCTGGGAACTTGTGCATGCTGCAGGTGCAGCCATAAAAAGAAAGAAAAAATAAAATAAAATTGTGTAACTTGAAAGTATAAAAAGTTATGATTTGCCACCTATCTATATTGCAAAATAGTTCTAATAAGGTTAGTTAACACCTGTATCATGTCATATAATTACCTTTTTTGTGTGTGGTAAGAGCATTTAAGATCTATTCTCTTAGTACCTTTGAAGTATAAAATACAGTGTTATTAACTATACTTACTAAGCTGTGCATGACATCCCCCAAACTTCAGGTATATCTGAAAGTTTATACCCTCTGATTATCTCCCCATTTCTCTCCACCATCACCACACTCTGTCCCCAGACCCTGGAAACCACCATTCTACTATTTCTATGAGTTCAGCTTCTTTTAGATTCCACACTTAAGTGAGCTTCTTTTAGATTCCACACGTAAGCGACTTATTTCACTTAGCATAATGTTCTCAGGATCAATCCGCATTCTCACAAATGGCAGGATTTTCTTCCCTTTAGGCTAAATAATATTCCTTTGCATCTGTTACATATTTTCTTTGTCTATCCATCATTGATAGATACTTCCTCCTCTGGCTATTTGGGGAGCCTTTGGAACCAGCTGTCTGAGATGGACAGGGAGTTGCTCTTCTTCATCAGTGGTGGTACCACCAGCATAAGGAATATAGCTCACTGAAGGGTCACATTGTATTACCTGACCTCAGGTGCCTCCCTAGTTGAGAAGGGCCCTCTCAGCTCACCCAGTGGGCGGAACTCATAGCTGATCACTTAGCCCTTAAGGAGGCCACATAAAGACGCCTTTCAGAGACGCACATTTTCATAGACTCCTGGGCTTTTGCTGGCATTCCTGTTTCCATCTGGCCAGAACATCCATTTTTAGCAATGATTCAGTAAAACACAGACTAAAGACAAATGCAGACGACATCCAGGCATCCAGGATAGGGTCTTCTCTTCTAGGATATTTTTCAAAACTCTGTGCTGGATCTTGCCATCTTTCTTCTGTCTGCAGTGCACAAAAATAAAATTTGTGAATAAAGGAACAAGAACCCCAAAGTCTTCTTTATTTGCCTCACGGTTAAAATATGTCATTTGAACTCAATGATCTGATACTACAAGGCAGCTACGTGGGAAATGACAAAAGCCAGATGTGTGCGACTCCAGATCTATCTTGGGGATAAATAAGACTGTCTTCAAGATCACGGGGGAAATTATGAAGAATAAGTACAACCCCATTAATGACTACTCTCTTCAGCAGCTGCTCCTTAGAGCGAGATGCCTCCTGTTGCCAAAAGACAACAGGCCCTGGAGTGGGATAAACCATTCTGTGTATACTTATTTGTTCTCGTATATGGGACTGGAAAAAAGACCCAGAAAATCATGGAATTAGCCATTTTTATTGTTTAAATGTTAATAAAATTATGATTACAATTATTGCATATTACTGGAGAAAATTGAAAGACACGATGTATTTTTAAAAATTGTCCATCCTCTCACCCACAACTAACCACCACCCTTTCTTTATTTGATGCTACTTGTCTATGCATAAGTCAAATCATTTAAAAAAAAATGTTTTACTGTGTTGACATAAGTAATCTGATTCCAGGGCAAAAAGGGTATTTCTTACAACTTTTTGACATTCTTCATTACTATGACTGAAGCAGAGTGACCTCTGGGGAGTTCAGTGCTTATCAGAGGCAGCTAGAGTTGCACTTGCCTTATTAGTGTGATGATTTAGCTATACAATTCCTCACTTCTCTGCTCTTGCTTTTAAAGGAAAGAAAGGGTTAGGCACGTACATTCTAAACTAATTTTAATGGCCAATATCACAATTTCTTCTTTTCCTCCTTTTATTTGGCCTCTTTTCTAGTGGTTCTCAAATATTGTGTCCTGGTATAGTTTACAAGGACAAAGCGGAATTCCCACTGTGGCCCAGTGGGTTAAGAACACAACATAGAGTTCATGAGGATGCAGGTTCGATCCCTGGCCTTGCTCAGTGCGTTAAGGATACGGCATTGGCACAAGCTGTGGTATAGGTCGCAGATGCAGCTCAGATCCGTGTGGCTATGGCATAGGTCAGCAGCTGCAGCTCTGGTTTGACCCCTAGACCAGGAACTTCCTCCCTATGTTGCAGGTGTGGCTGTAAAAAGAAGAAAAAGGGGGCGAAGTCTGTACATTGTGACTATTAACGGTTAAATTAGGAATGCTTGTAAATGACACCTTTTAATAAGTTAGAGTGGGTAAACTAAAGTTTCCATCAACTTAAGTTCTATTGTGCATTCTGAACAGTAGCCGCAGGAGGGCTGGAGTTGCCAGGGACGCAGCAGATTCGAACAGGCCCTTGGACAGACCCGGGGAATGTCCACATCCTGAGAGTCACCTCAGAGGGAAAGCTGTGACACCTGGGCTTTCAGCTTCCCATGTGGTCTTCGTCAGGGCAAATACAAATGAAACACTAAAGGTCTGATTCTACCCATTGAGAATAAGAGAAGACGCTTCCCCCGTTCCCTGTTCTCTCAGCATTTGCTGCAGAAAACTTGTCCTTATAAATCTTTTCCTATCCTCTTGAGACAGACACTGCACAGAGGCGCAAATCCTTTTCAAAGGCTAAATAAGCCTCTAGCCAGTTTTATTTATTTATTTATTTTTTTATTTTCCCACTGTACAGCAAGAGGGTCAGGTTATCCTTACATGTATACATTACAATTACATTTTTCCCCACCCTTTCTTCTGTTGCGACATGAGTATCTAGACATAGTTCTCAATGCTACTCAGCAGGATCTCCTTGTAAATCTATTCTAGGTTGTGTCTGATAAGCCCAAGCTCCCGATCCCTCTCCCTCCCTCCCCCTCCCATCAGGCAGCCACAAGTCTCTTCTCCAAGTCCATGATTTTCTTTTCTGAGGAGATGTTCATTTGTGCTGGATATTAGATTCCAGTTATAAGTGATATCATATGGTATTTGTCTTTGTCTTTCTGGCTCATTTCACTCAGGATGAGAGTCTCTAGTTCCATCCATGTTGCTACAAATGGCATGATGTCATTCTTTTTTATGGCTGAGTAGTATTCCATTGTGTATATATACCACATCTTCCGAATCCAATCATCTGTCGATGGACATTTGGGTTGTTTCCATGTCCTGGCTATTGTGAATAGTGCTGCAATGAACATGCGGGTGCATGTGTCTCTTTTAAGTAGAGTTTTGTCCAGGTAGATGCCCAAGAGTGGGATTGCGGGGTCATATGGAAGTTCTATGTATAGATTTCTAAGGTATCTCCAAACTGTTCTCCATAGTGGTCCAGCCAGTTTTAGAGCCCAGCCCCTGGAAACCACCTTCAGGACCTGGGAGTCATCACTTCAAAATATAATCATCAAGGAAGCGAATGCTCCCGTCCCAGTTGCTCTGAGAAAGAAAACGCCTGTCTTCCCACAGGTCCTCACTCCAAGGGCAAAACTACCTCCTGTCAGAAAGATAAGTGGACTTTCTTTTTTCTTCAGACAGAGCAATTCGCCCACACAGATGTCCACGTCATCAAGTGAATCTAGGATGAGCGGTGTGCCCAATGGTGCTGCCCGTCCCTCCCACTGGAAGACTCTAAATTATTTATCTTAAAACCACATGTGGACTGTGTTGGGTCTGCCTGACTGTCCCAAAGGGAACATTTCTTCCTGTCTCGGCAGTCTCTTTAGTGGACTGTGTCTGATGTGCATCTCGTTCTGATTTAATGCTTAGCCAAGAATAAAACTGCTTTCTTTCTCTTCTACCTTCATGGAGAGAACTAGGTGTCATGGACTGAATTATGTCCCCCTAAAATTTGTACATTGAAGGCCCAACCCTCAGGCCGTCAATGGGACTGATTTGGAGACAGGGTCTTTAAAGTGCTAGTTAATTTAAAATTCGGATGGAAGAGTTCCCCTTTTGGCTCAGCAGAAACGAACCTGACTAGTACCCATGACGATGCAGGTTCAATCCCTGGCTCCACTCCGCAGTTGCCCCAAGTGTAGGTCACAGATGTGGCTCAGAGCCACATTGCTGAGGCTGTGGTATAGGCCAGCAGCAGTAGCTCTGATTCCACCCGTAGCCTGGAAACGTTCAGATGCTGTGGATGCAGCCCTAAAAAGCAAAAATAAATAAATAATATGGATTTTGCCAATTTTCCTTGTAATTTTGCCAATGTTTGCTATATTTGAAAAAAACAAATAAACATATTACTGGATGCATTTTTTATTTAAAATAGTGTCTTCCAGGAGTTCCTGTTGTGACTTGGCCATAACAAACCCAACTAGTATCATGAAGATGTCGGTTCAATCCCTGGCCTTGCTCAGTGGGTTAAAGATAAGGCATTGCTGCGAGCTGTGGTATAGGTCACAGACACAGCTTGGATCTGGCCTTGCTGTGGCTGTGGTATAGGCCAGCAGCTGCAACTCTGATTTGACCCCCAGCCTGGAAACTTCCATATGCCACAAGTGTGGCCCTAAAAAGTAAATAAATGAATAAAGAAATAAAGAAATAAATAATAGCATCTTCTTTGCAATTTGAATCTTCTAGCATTATGATAGATTATGATATTACTCTCATTGTCTTAAGCAATTTTTTTGCCTTAAAATTTGGTCTGATTTTAATAAAGCAATATCAGCTTTTCATTTTATGGTAGAATGTGCCTTGGATTTTTCATTTATTTTGAATATGTGAAGATGTTGCATACACAATCTTGGACATGTATTTCTGTGAATTTGTTTCAGTTTGCTCCTAATACAGGCATCTTTTCTTCCAAGTTAGATGATGCCTGCCTTGAATGAGGATCTATGACTTTACTGCACAAAGCCATCAACAGATTCTCAAAAAAATTATAACATTTTTTTCTTATTAATTTATCACCGTATTTTAATTTTGAATGCTTTCATACATCGAAAAGGATAATTTGCTTTTACTGGAGTTCCCATCAGGCTCAGCTGTTAGCGAATCTGACCAGTATCCATGAGGTTGCAGGTTCAATCCCTGGCCTCGCTCAGTGGGTTAAGGATCTGGCATTGCTGTGAGCTGTGGTGAAGTCTGCAGATGAGGCTCGGATCCTACGTTGCTGTGGCTGTGGTGTAGGCCAGCAGCCACAGCTCCGATTCGACCCCTAGCCTGGGGAACCTCCATATGCTGTGGGTGCAGCCCTAAAAAGAATAATAATAATAATAATTTGCTTTTACAAAGTGAAAAATTGATATCATATTAGCAAGTCATCCCAATTTTCAGTGCTTCAAAAAGATAAATCATTGATCATACCACTCAAAAAATTTAAGGTTGGAAAACAGATACTGAATTTTTAAAGTAGTGTAGTGTGTTCAATATTAAAAGTCAAAGACTAAAAATAAGCTACTAAGAATATACAAAGTAAGACTACTGAGAAGAAAAGTAATGATCTAGACTTGCTTTTACACATAGAGATAGATGTTCATTTTCATAAAACCATTCAACACTCACTAAAGCTTGCTCAAAATTTTTATGAAAGATTACTTCTCAAAACTTTGTAAAATTTGCTTAAGCTAGTTTGAACAATTAGTTATTAAATAATGTACATAATTGAATATTGTTTGAATGTACAATATTCATTTTTGGATTATCAATAATCTAAATGTGAAGTTGTGCAATTATATACAAAGTTGTATATAATTTCATCTTAGTACACTCTGTTTTTAAATTTTAGAAATGTGATAAGAAAAAAACAAATATTAAACACAATCTAAAGACTAGGTTTATGAAAAAGCTTCAAAGTCCTTAAATTTTTTGGAGTTCGGAGTTCCCGTCGTGGCGCAGCAGAAATGAATCTGACTAGGAAACTTGAGGTTGGGGGTTTGATCCCTGGCCTCGCTCAGTGGGTTAAGGATCCAGCATTGCCAGTGAGCTTTGGTGCAGGTCACAGACATGACTTGGATCTGGCCTTGCTGTGGCTGTGGTATAGGCTGGCGGCTACAGCTCCGATTAGACCCCTAGCTTGGGAACCTCCATATGCCACAGGTGCGGCCCCTAAAAAGACAGAAAAAAAAATTTTTCTTGGAGTTCAATTATATGATAATAAGTACACTTATAAATGAGCATGTGGACCTAGTAATGGTTTATGTGAGATTATTTTTCTAATCTAAGCACTGTTGGGCAAACTTTATAAATCAAAACATATTCATTTTGTTGGCATCATTATATGAGGGGAGAAAATAGTTGGCCTGGTATTTAAGCACATGTGTAATGTAAAAGAAATCATTCAGGTTATCAGAATCTAGGAACTATGCAGTAGTTTTATTCAAGTTTATCTGAGTCAAAAGATTGAGTGAAAAAAAAAAATAGGAATTAGCCTGCAAGAAACTTGAATATTTTAGGCAAGAGGAAACATGACTGAGTAATAATTCAATATATACTTCAGTACATTATACTTCAGTATATTATGTTATTATCTTTTAGTAAATTATCATGTATCTAAGGAAGACAGGAAATAGGAAAGGCATTTCAACGGAAGTTTATGGAAGTATAGAAGTCATGTTATACTTATTTATTTTAGTTATTGCTACTACTTAAGCAATGGAAAGGTTACTGAAATTGGTTCTTCGTAACTAAAATAATAATAATAATTCATTTTTATGTAAATGAGTCAAAGATCACCTCTGTGGATTGGCACCTAGGGTTGTTTTGTTTGTTTTTTTACTGTAGAGTGAAACCTGTTATTGGGAAACTCATGAGCTCCAAACCCAAACTTTAATGCACCTAATTATTTTTAAAAATGGCATAAAAAAGCAGTGTTGAGCCATTTGGAGCCTTCCTACTTTGTGAACCCTGCAAAACCTCACCAGCCATCTGCTGCCATTGGTAAGACTGAGCCTTGTGGTTATAAAACTCCAAGTTGCTATGTGGCATCTGACCCAGGGACTCACCACAGTGTTGCCAAGCAACATGACCCAGAGCCTTAAGCCCATCTCTGATCCTCTTCTCACTGGAGCTCCCTCACATCCTTTCTGCATGGTGGCCCTCTTTGTGAGCTTCGGGACAGCCTCCTGCTGTGAGGCACTATATGCAAACTTGCCCAAGCACTGCCCAATAAAGTTTGTTTTGTGGTTGTATTTTTTTTCCTTTCGTTTGTCCCCAAATCTCTTAAACCCTTATCAGTCTAGGGCTGTCAAAACCTTAATTGCAAGGAACGTATTTTCTGCTTTTAATGGCCTGCCCTCTAGACTGGTGAGGAATTTGAGGAGCCAGCCTCAGAAGAAGGAATTGCTGGGGTTGCTGGAGAAATGACTGCCAGACATTTAAGAGAAGACGGTACAGATAGTATGTGCTATCCTGGAAGTGAGAGCCCATGGTGAGGACAGAAATGAAGAGTGCTAGTCTGTCCAACTCGGCCATGGAATATGCTCTGATCTTAACTATAACATCTAGGTTAGACTCTCATAGCAGATCAGAAAAGTAACAAACTCAGCCTGGGAGTTCCCAGTGGGTTAAGGATCTGGCATCACGGCAGTGGCTTGGGTGGATGCCTCCTGCGGGTTCCATCCCTGGATGGGAAACTTCTACACGCATCAGGCACAGCCAAAAAAAAACCCTGTCAGCCTGGCCACATCTCCTTATTTTCTGCAGAAATGTCTCATGAGGGTATCATATAAAATTGTTTTATCAGCTATTTTCGAGTACTAATACAAGAAAAATGAATAATTTTTTAAAAATTCTGTGTATTAGTGTAACTGTATAAGCAGCATCGATTTTGTCTTGAATTGCACTCATATAAACACAACCATGGTAAATGTGACGCCATAAAAATAAGATAATTCACCTAAGAAAATCTTATGATTCCCATTATTAGTTGAGCGCTCATTGACAGTAGTTTTGTCCTTATTCTGGGTTGTTCTGGTTTTTTGGTCCTATCTACCTTCACCCAATGCAGGACTCTCATTCTTGTATCATAATTGCAATGATTCCGTGGTCTTATTGCATGTGTGTGTTCTTCTTGCATTAGAGCACTTTGCTCAGATCACCACTGAGCACTGACTGCATGTCCTACAGTTGATTACTAGCCTCCACTAGGCAGTGAGTTTCTTGGGTGCAGAGAACACACCCCATCCATCTTGGTATTCCCATTACAGAGCGCTGTGCCAGGCACACAGATAAGACCAACATCTTTATGGATTTCTTTCATCGAGTTATTGTAAGCCTACCTCAAATCCATTTGGTAGCAGGCAAAATCAAACATAAATAGTAATTTTAAGTCAGCTCTCAGAAAGAGTGTCAGTGCCCCTTGACCCTGGGATGGAATAAATATTGTACTGTTGTTCTAGGAAAGGATCATTTTCTGTGCTATTCCTGCAGATAAGAATTTCATGAAGGACATTAAACATTGTCAGGATACCTCCAGTCTCTCAGCGAAATATGCTGACCATATGCTTTGTGTAAATCCCTCTTGTAAGCACTGGGAGGAAATACGGTAAAAGCTTAAGGAATAGCGAGGAAGATGCAATGTATCTTAGGATTCTATCAGTTGGCCCCAGCTTTCCTGTACTTCTCAGGAATATGATAACTTAACAGATGGTAGTGACTATGAACATGCTTTGTGTCTGTCCTTGAACAAAATCTCTTTAAATACCAAGAGGAAGCCTTGGAATAAGTGTCATCTAGAGAAATATAAGTGGCGTACAAAACGAAGCACAAATCTATTTCCTGTGCTGTTCCTTTAAAACAAAAACTCAGAGTTCCCATGGCCCATGGCTTGGCTCAGCAGGTTAAGGACCTGACACAGTCTCGGTGAGGTTGCAGGCCTTGCTCAGTGGGTTAAGGACCCCACATTGCTGTGGCTGTGGTGTAGACCACAACTGAAGCTCCGATTCACCCCCTGGACTGGGAACTTCCATATGTCACAGGTACAGCCATAAAAATAATAATAATAATAATAACAAATAATAAAAAAAACCCACAACTCATTTTGACACTCAGACGCCCATGGCCAAAGGCAAAGTTAGGGTCTAGGTTGTATAGAAAGTCTTTATTTGGGTACCACGTTTGACTTGCTCCAGAAAGTTGTGGAAAGTAGTGGGAATTCAGTATTGCCGGGTTCTAGTCCATAGTCCCTCTGTGACCTCAAGAGAGTGATCTTTTCTTGGCATTTCATGTGAAGCTCTAGTTAGAGCACAAGTGACGGAATAAGTACTAACATTTGCTAATCTCCTTCTTTCTCTACCTTACCAAATATTAAATGATTATTTTTCATCTATGCTTCCCTATATATGACGTTTGGATTCTGTCATTTTAGCTAGTAAACAAATGAAAATAGAACAAGTACAGTAATTTTAGTTAATTTAATGCTTAGTAGTATTCATAAGGTTAATTTTGATACCGAAATAATATTCTTATTTTATATTTTATTTATTTATTTATTTATTCATTTATTTATTTATGTTTTGTCTTCTTAGGGCTGCACTTGCCGCATATGGAAGTTCCCAGGCTAGGGGTTGAATCAGAACTACAGCTGCCAGCCTACACCACAGCCACAGCAATGTCAGATCCAAGCTGTGTCTGTGACCTACACCACAGCTCAGGGCAATGCCAGATCTTTAACCCACTGAGCAAGGCCAGGGATCGAATTTGCCTCCTTATGGATACTAGTCAGAATCATTTCCTGCTGAGCCAAAACAGGAGCTCCTTTCTTATTTTAAAGCAATGGACACTAGATAGGAAATACTGTCTTGGAATGGTATTTCAATGGGAACAGATTTAAGTAGGATCCCTGAATAGCCAGATTCCTATAGTCTTTTCAGATAAGTATTCTTTACTAGATTGACTCACATTGTTTTTAGGCTATTAAATTTAATTTAAAAAACCTTAGTGATTCTGGGTCCAAATTTAGAGTAAGTCCTTCTCTATGGAAGACAACACACACGCACACACACACACAAACAAAAACCCCCAGCATTGTGGTTGCTATTGTCAAGTCATAGGAATGATGAAACCAACTGAAAAACCTATCTATTCTAGTTCTCTGACATTTACAGTCACCCAGTAGCTTACTACTGTACTTGAATAAAATCCAAACTCCTGGAGTTCCTGCTCTGGCACAGTGGGTTAAGAATACACCTGCAGTGTCTTGGGTCACTGTGGAGGTGTGGGTTCTCTCCCTGGCCAAGCACAGTGCTTAAGGATCAGGCATTGTCACGGCTGTGGTGTAGGCCACAGCTATCGGCTGGGATTCCATCCCTGGCCTGGGGGCTTCCATATGCTGTAGGTACAGCCGAAAAAGAAAAAAAAAAAAAAAACAAAAACCAAACTCCTAATTAGCCTACAAAACTTGTGGGTGCTCAGTCCGAGTGTCTCATCTTCCTGGACTCTTCCCATGTTGTTCTCTGGGCACTTAGGCCTTCTTGACTTCCAGGAGTTAGGCCTTTTTGTCTTCCAGGAGTATCCTGAGTTCAGGCCCAGCTGAGGGCCTCTGTACTTGCTATTTACCCCATCTCTGATGCTTTTCTCCTAGACTTTGTATGGCTATTTCCTTCTCATCACTCCAGTGTCAGCATCAGTATTTCCACCCCCAAAGAGACCTTCCTAACTCCCAATTTGAATTCTACATTCCTACGTTGGTCATTCTCTTTCCTCTTGCTTTATTTTGTAGTCTTCACAGCATTTCTTAGTAATTGCAATTCTTCTTCGTTTTGTTTATTTACTATATCCCCTAGTATAATGTAAGGTCTAAGAGACTAGGGATCTTATCTGTCTTGTATATTTGTTGCTATTCCATAAATACTTGTTGAATGAGTGAATGAATGAATGAACATGATTCCATCCTACTTTAAAATATCTCCAAAGAGGAGTTCCTGTTGTGGCGCAGGGGAAACGAATCCAACTAGTATCCATGAGGATGTGGGTTCAGTCCCTGGCCTCACTTATTGGGTCAGGGATCTGGCATTGCCATGAGCTCTAGTGTAGGTCACAGACATGGCTCAGATCCCGAGTTGCTGTAGCTGTAGTGTAGGCTGGCAACTGTAGCTCTGATTCCACCCCTAGCCTGGGAACTTCCATGTGCTGTGGGTGCTGCCCTAAAAAGCAAAAAAAAAAAGGATTACATTTTAACTGTCTAGCTAAACTAATTGTAAAGATTTTTTTCTCTTATATCCACTCAAAATACTTTTCTTTTAGCCAGGACTGCTTTTTCTTGTTCTGTTCTTCTTGGAAAAGATTTCACATATTTGAATTTTTTTTTCCTAGACAAGTAATGTTAGTTCCCTAAGGCTTTTCTCTTGGATCTTGTGCATTAATATTCCAACAATGTGGATATCTGGTTCTCCCCTGAAACCTATTCAAATTTTCTACATTGCTCTAAATTTTCGAAGCTTGGAAAAGTAGCCATTATGTGAATAATGTTCTGATCAGCGTTGAATGGATATGAATCATCATTTAATACAAAAAAGGAGTGGATTAATGGCTCTAGCAATTTGTTTCCTTTATCTTTTCCTAATGAAAATTAAAATCTTATTACTACAGTACACATGCATGTAGAAATATTAAATTAAATTCGTAGTCCTTGTAGTGATAATTTCCTATTTTCATCATTTTTGAAAAGAAGTAAAGATGGCTTAATGTCTCCAGAATTTTAAAATGTAGCTAAATAACCTTTAAAATGTGAATAACCATAAACGAATGTTTTCTTCAGATCGTAATTGGCAATTAATCCCTTTTTGTCCTTCCTTCCTTGTCATGAGTTTCAACAATATTACGTTCAATTTGTTGAGTGGCATCTAACATCTGGGCTGCACAAATCCAATCAGTGGCATTTGCTCATATGTGCCAGATTCCACGTCACCTTCGAAGCACAGTCTCCTAAAACATCCAAAAAAGATCAGGTCCCATTTAATAAATACAGTTAGTCATTTGTTCTGCATGTAGAAAGAATATCATCAGGGAGTGATAAGATCTCTAATATTAGCCATAGTCCTTCTGATCTTAGACTATTTAGAAAAGAATGAGGGTTTTTTGGAAAATGGTAGCTCATTTGTCCTGCTATTTTGCCAAAAATGAGAATCTGTCCTGCTTTTAATCCTTTTATCAAAGTCTTTACTGTGTAACACTTTTTCAGTGACCAGAATCTGAAGATTTATGAATATGAAATGCATAAGGCACCAGTCCCTTTGCATGAGGGAAAAAATATCTTTCCAGAATGCAAAAAAAATGACAGTCACTGATGTATCTTAACAGTTAAATAGTATTTAATGACATCTTACTGGTTTCACTGCTTTTTCCCTTTTGTTTACGTGTGTACAGAGGATTTCTCCTTTCACTTTCAAATGAGAAGAGAGAATGGCCTCCAAACCTCAAGTCTCCCTGGTTCTATTTATTTGGACTTCCATGGCCAGGTTTATCTACTTTGCTATCAGCTCTCAACACCCATTGTCTCCCACACCCTCTGGAGTTATCTAAACCATTTGGTTTGTTTCCAGATTCTTTCATATTTGGTGTTATTCTTATTCAACTCAATTTCCCAGTACCTGCTGACATTCTCCAGTGACGAAATTGTCACCCGATGAGCACATCTAATAAGAACATCCTGCTTCTTGTTCTTCTGTTCTCACCCATGCTCTGCCCTCTCTTGCCCAGACAATGTTCCTTTCCCTCACCCATCCCAGTGGCCTTTAAATTCCTGGTCAAATGACATCTTTTCCCAGGAAATCTTCCCTAATCTCCAGCCTTCCCCTCCTGACAACCCAACAGGTCCCCAGATCAGGTCCTCATTGGTCTTCCTTTTCTGGGAATCTAAGACTAGTTCAAAATACAGCATTTAAATTCATGCATACTGTTTCTTTTTTCATACTTTCCACTCACAGCCCTCAGATTTGTCTACAGCCTCCTAAAAGTCAAAACACCACGTTGTAACTTTTTTCTCCTGCGTAGCACATAACACGGTTAGGGATGTTGTCCTGGAGTGTGCAGAGAAGGGCTTCCATTAGCACTATTCATAGAATTGGTGGTAAATAAAGGCATCTATTGACTGGTTACAGGTGGATTTAAAACGTCTATGTTCTGGAGCTCCCTTGTGGTGCAGCAGGTTAAGGATCCAGTGTTATCACAGCAGAGGCATGAGTCATTGCTGTGGCGCTGGTTTGATCCTTGTTCCAGGAACTTCTACATGCCAAGGCACAGCAGGAAAGAAAAAAATTTTAAAAATAAAATTTTTATGTTCTAAGTTATGGAAAGAGGTGGACAGAAAGGAAGCAGTATTTTGGACAGGACATGACAAAATATAGAAGCCCAAAGTAGCAATATTTGGAGCTTAGTAATTTTTGAAAGTATTTACAAAGTTAATGCACTCTATCGTCTGTTTAGAAACATTTAATGATTGATTTAAATCATCTCCATAAGCCATGTATTAACCTGCAAACAAACAGTGCATAGTTTGGCCATCACAAGCAAAATGCCAGAGGTCAGATCTCACCAGAGAGATTATGCTTTTTCCTCTAAGTATAGCACAGCGCCTGGCAACTAGCAATTGTCCAATTAATACTTGTTGACTGAATTAATCAACTAGTGGATTTCTAAATATTTAAACTGTGAGCATTGACACTGAATCCATGCTAACTCTTTAAGCTTAATTTATAATTTTCAATCACCACCGAACAGTAAGCCTTTCTTGACTCTCCCATACACTGCGTTAGGTATCTATCTTAGTCTTAGGACTACTATGCCAAAAATACCATAGATCAGATGGCTTATAAACAACAGAAATTAATTTCTTATAGTTCTGGAGGTTGGGAAGTCCAAGATTGATGCACTGACAGATTTGGTGTCTGGTGAAGACCCAGTCTCTGATTCAGGACTGGTCCTCTTCTGCTTGTGTCCTCACCTGGTAGAAGGGGAGAGGGACCACTCTGGTGCCTCTTTATAAAAGGGCACTAATCTCATTTATGAAGGCTCCACCCTCATGACCTAATTATCTCCCAAAGAACTTATCTCCAAATATCAACCTTGGGGATTGGACTAGGTTCTAATATATGAATTTGGGAGGCCCCAAATATTTAGTTTATAGTAGTCTCCCTGATATAGCTACTCATGTTCAAGTATAGTGGGGAGATAGGAGTCTATAAAATCCATCACATGTGGCTATTGGTGTTTAATTATCTGTTTTCTCCACTAGACTCGGTGCTATAGATGCTGTAGATCAAAGACCATATCTGCCTTCTTCACAGATGAATCCTCGGTGCCTAACAGAATCTGCCACCCTGTATAAAGCAAATACTTGAATGAATGAATGATTAACTTGCGGTATCACTGGGCCTGCATTTTTCCAGTCTCCATTCTGCCTACTTTTTTCGATAGTCCTCTATATTTTAAAGCCGAATATTTTGTGAAAGTTAATTTGCCTCAAGTTGATTATTATTCTGAGAATCATCTAACGAGCACTCTCTAATGTGCACAAATAAAATACAATTTTTATGATCTTTACCTTTTAAACTTATTTTTATATTTATAAGAATATTGTTTTGGCTGCACCCACAGCATGTTGAAGTTCCCAAGCCAGGGATCCAACTTGTGCCACAACAGTGACCTGAGCTGCAGCAGTGGCAGCACCTGATCTTTATCCCCCCGAGCCATCAGGGGACTCCTATGAAAACCCTTTTAAATAGAAATATATAGTATCTTCTAATAATTAGAAATGTATCGCTTAAATATATACTCAAATTCAGAAAGAGAGAACATATTTTGGCAGCCTCTTAAATGTTCCCACGTGTTTTGCATAATGTCTACATGTAATATTTGCTCTATCTACCTATTTATTATCTTCGAATTGTGATTGTTATTAATTGTGTGATCTTGGTGATTACATTAAAAATAATAAATAAAGATATTTAATTAATGTATTTTCCTACTTCATTACAATCATAAAAATCAGGCTAAGTAGGAGAATTCTAGGATTTTAAAATAATTTCATTTCTCTTTCAACTCTGATGATAACGAAGGACTGAATTAATCATAATTGTTTTACCTCATAATAATATACACAGATTTTATTCATGCTTGCATTATTCAGTCTGCCTGAATAAATCTGTCACTTTTAATAAAATGCTCAATATTTCAACATCATCAATTATTTCCACTTTGTAGTGTTTTGTCCTGTAAAAGCTATTAAATCAATAGTGTCATCCACCAAAAGATTATACTAAACATATTTTGAATGAATTTAAAGAACAATTGGTTAAGCACTTAAAAATATCAGTTAAACTTAGTATAAAGTAAAAACTACAAAAAAATAAAAATAGACATAACTTCTCCCAAGTTGACACACAGTGCTTATGTGTAAATATTTCATATAAATGTCTATATGAAAACTAGTTCCACGATGCTAAATTGCATTTAAAATATCATTTTATCTGTCCATTATGTTATGTTATCATCTTATTTAAAAGCTAGCAAAAAAATTTCTAAAGTATTTTGAAAAAGCAGTAAGTATAATACCTCTGTCCACACCCTGTATTTGATAAAAGGTAGATTATACTAAATGTAATTGTCATCTGGGAATAGCTACACTGTCATTTTCTGCCTATGACTCACTTCTACGTCATATGTAGTTTTAGTTCTTTTTTTTCAATTTCTCTTTTTCATCTGAGATGGCAGTCAAAGCTCCAGGAGTGAAGAAGAAAGAAACCAATTGTCCTGTAAAGGTCAGCCTTAGTCATCAAGGAGATGGGCATCCATCGGGTATAATTTCAGAGCATCAAGCAGGTATCCAGTTCCCCAAATATCTTCACCAGTTTCAAAATTTTATTCCTCAAGATGTAGTATTTTACTTCAGTTAAGGATAAAACAAAAAATATGAATCCTTCAAAGGCACGACACTGATCTAAAAGTACAGTAATGTTTACTATCAAACCAAGCCATTCCAGATAGAAGGGTCTTGTAGATAGAAGGCAGAGAAAAAAGAGCAATATACACAGACTCTGGGTACCCAACGTGGGTGGCATTGGTGGGATGGTATTTCTCATCCAAACCCAAGGGCAGTGTCAGGAGCCTGATAGATTAGGGCGTAAGTTACCCAACCTGTGTGAGTCCTAAGAAGTCATTTGTAAAATGAGAGTTAAGAAAGCACTAGTCTATTTTTGTGTTTATTTTTGAGAGGAGGGGGTTAAATAGGGCAAATGATTTGGTACACCGTAAAATGCTTTGCTCAGTGCCTGACATATATAAGGCACTCAATGATGTTTAGTTGCATAATTATCCTCCACTGGAAAAGGGGCAGAAAATGTTCTTAATCTGTTTAAGGAAACAACAAGGCAGCGTTGTCTTCTTAGACTTCATTCACAAAATAATAATAATAATTCTTATTATTATTGAAAAAGGTAAAATTACAAGGATTTCAAGAGTGGTACAGCAGAACGTTAATCCTTTCTGGACTCCTCAATGCAGAGTTCAAGGTGCCTTACAGGTCAGCACCTATGAAATGCTGACCACAGCACCCATCCTAAGGCCATCAGTCAACTGAAACCTCCTTGAGGATGGAACCATATTTTTTTCCAAGACTTTTTTCCCTCTAGAGCATCTAGTACACAATTAGATTTACTTTTTATACGTAGCACTCTTACATCGGGTAGAAATTTGATGGACATGGAAGAAGGGAGTCCAGTTAAGAAGCTCTTGAAGTGGTCTTGCTCTCAGTGAAAATATTCACTCTACTGCTCTATTTGGTGTCATGAAATATCTGTCACTAGAAATCCCTTGAAAATATCTTACTGGTCCTCAGAAATCAAGTTCCCATCAAATATATTTAAATAGCAAAAAGTCATCAGTGTGTGCCTTTCCTTATACTTGGGGTTCCATTTTCTTACAGATATTGAATCATAAGATTAGGACCTTGGCTGTGAATTCCATGATATACTGAAACCATTTACAACTAAAATAAAATAGCAATATAATATAATACATGTTATATAAAATATAACAAAAATTATGCTTCATAAATACTTTAGGGTTGCTAATGACCTAAGCTGTTGCAATTGCGGTAATTCTTCAATTTGACTACATTTCTACATGGTTTCAATAATCACTAAAACACTGCCAAAGCTCCCTTTAGTTTCTACAGACTCATCATCCACAATAATATCAAAAGGGAGAGAGAAAGAGCAGGCGAGCACAGCTATATTCACAAACAGTACGGATGATTTTCAGCAGAATAAAGCTCCTGCTTTATGGCAGTAAATATAAAATGGAAAGTTAATGCAGTATATTCAGGTGAACACACTGCCATAGCCACTTACGACATTTTTGTCTCCTTTGCTTTAGGTGGAAGAAGAGATTCCTCAAAAGTACTATAAACGAACTACTACTGATGTTTTATTCAATTAGATTTTGGAGGGAGGATGAAACACTAGAAACAGAAAAATCTATTACTTTGTGCAACTTCATAGAGATTTAAAGGGAAAGAAACACTGACAATTAGTTTTACAGATTAGTTTTACCTTATTGACTTACCTTATTCTTGGGTAAGTCAGAGAGGCACAAGTGACTTACCCAAGAATAGTGATCAAGTTCATATTTTAAAAGGACAGAGTTCAATCTTATAGAAGAAAAAATATATGTTTAGATGAGTCAATGAAAAGAACTTTTGTGAATCATTGCTTTATTACTATATTTTATATATATATATATATATATATATATATACCTCTGTGTTTGTGTATGTATATATGTGTATGTATATATGTGCGTGTGTGTGTGTGCATGTGGTATATAGTACGTTAGGCAAAGATGCTTTTACAATGTATTTCCATGTAACAGAAATATAGGTCCCAGCAGTTTCCCTTGCTTTTCATAGACAGAAAAGTTTTATAACCCAGCATGAGATCTGTCACAGAGAATGACTGTTCCATAAATTTTAGCTCTCCACCTTGGATTTAAGAAACACAATTTGATGATTCATACATATAGCGTAAAGGTATCATTGACAATAAAATGGCTTCAGGCTATCTAAACCCATAAATAAAGAGAAACCAAAGGTTTCATACAAGTAATCCACGCAAGAAATCATATTTAAAAGTTGGAGAAATCTATCCTATTTTGGCATGATAGGTACAAGTCCATAAAAAGAAAAAATAAGTAAGTTTGTAGTTTGCATTAAAAAAAAAATATTGAGTTTCCCTTCCCTTCCTTCCTAAACACATGTTTTGGAATTTTACAGCACCCAGCATAAATTTTTTTCCAGTTCCTTGCTTTTTGAAACCTACCTAATAAGAAGTGATTGGTTAATTAATTAGTTAATGGACTCAATCATCTGTTTTCCCCAATTAACCATATTGACTAGAAGAGCAATACTCAGACCTTAATGTGTATATAAATCACCTGGGGATCTTAACAAACAGAATCGGATTCAGTAGTTGTGGGTGAAGACTTGCATTTCTAACAGGTTTTTAGATGCTGACTGCAGCCAGGCAACAGACCCACATGCTTTATCCAGGAACTAGAATACTTAGCCATAGTTATTTTGTTTCTGTTCCCTCTTACACATGGGTATTCAATAAATACATATTGAACATGGATTCTGAATCAGCCATTGTGCCCTCCAAAAAGTAAATTTAAGTGTAAGCAGGCTTTCAGAGTTTTTTTTCCCTTCATATTTTGTTTATTCCATTTCCATTATAGGGTGCAGAATGCCCCAGGGAAAATGTGAATGAGGAATATTGGCTAGGCATGTTCGGGAGTAATTAAATACTTCCTTCATTAGGTTAATTTTTGGCTAAGCACTATTTAAATCCCGAGGGCGAGCATCTTCCTAAGTGTTATTAAAGGGAATATATCCCCATTAAGTGTAAAACTGCAGTCTGATAGTTCAGTTATGAGAGTCAACCAAAGTTCATTTTCTTCATCCCTTTTTTCAAAGTAAGAAAACCCCCATGAAAAGAAGATAGGTTTTGAAATCAGATACATTTGGGTTTAGATACACATATTACATTCACTTGTGTTCCCCTAGGCAACTTACTTCAATTCCTTGAGGCTCTGTTTTCTTACCTATAAACATGCATTAAAAACATTATTTTACATTCATTTAAAATATATTTCTTGAACACCTCCAATGTACTGGGCACTGTTCTACCTCTTGGGATGGGTCAATGAAAAAAATGGACAGAGACTGTTCCCTCATCTGTGGGCTGGGTGGAAATAATGCATATTTCCACACAATTGACACTCAAAAATGTAGTTAGCATTTCTTAGTAACTTTCAGCTCTTTGGTGTTTTCCAGGTAGCTCCTCAGTGGGTAGAACTGCATTTTCATAAACTTTCACAGCAGCTCTCACTTATGCTTCCTTTAAGCCAGGCATGTTTCTAAGTGATTTACATATGTATCTACACTCATTTAATAGTCACAGCAAAAGTATGAGGCTGGTTGTTATTCTCATTTTGTAAGGATAAGAACACTGATGCTTAAAGAGAAAATTAAGGAATTTCCTAAGTTCACCAGCTAGTAAATTGCAGAGCTGGGATATGAACTCAAAGAGTTTGGCTTCAGAGACCCTGCTGTTAACCACAAGGACTTGGAATAATAAGATTAGAACCACGAGGGAGGTTTAATGGTGGAGTAGCAGGTTGTATGGCTCATCTACTCCCACAAATACATTGAAAATACAGCGATATATGAGACTATTCACACAGAAAATTTGTGAAAAACTGACAAAAGAGCTCAAGATTATGATAGAACAGGAGAAACATTACAAAACCAGATAGGACGTAAGAAAGAAGAAGAACCAGAGAAAAAAGAAGCAAAAAAAAAAAAAAAAAAAAAAATGAGATGGGACCTGCTCTCCCAGGAGGGAGCTGGAAAGAGGAATGGTTCCTGCACCCTGGGAAGTTCCCCCACCAACAAGAAGATCTTCCAAAAACAGAGGAACTCTAGGCAAATGGCCTGAAGCAGTTAAGTAGGAGACAGTCCTTCCCAAATGGTCAATGCTATGGGCAATGGGCAACTGTAGGCAGGTGCCAGGAGGTGTTGAGAACTCAAACTTTGGCCTTAGATATCAGACCCAAAGAGGGAGCTGGAGCCACCTATGTGGAGAGAAAACCGGGGGTGGTTGTGTGGAAACAGCCTGGAGGACCTAGAGTATAGGGAGACCACAATGGAGAGCATCTAAGCAGAGGCAACCTGGTAGGCTTAGAGACTAGACGCCATTGTTTGGAGGTGCTGGAAGGAAAGGGTGGGATACATTACTACAGCCTTGTTCCCTAAGCCCACTTCCTCAAGCTATAGGACACTGCCTGCCCCAGCTCAGGAACCACTTGGCCCTAGCGACTGCCTAGCAATGGCTGGGAAGCAGCCTTGCCCTTAGTGTACAAACTTCTTGGAGCAGGTGGAGTAACCACCTGTGGAAATAACACAAGTTCCCAGTTCTTGTCAGCAGGGGGTGCACACTAGTGGAGACCAACCTGAGCCAGAAGAACTGCCAGCAATGGTGGTGCTCAACCCCCTAGAGATGAGAGAAAACACAGGTGCTTTGGCTCCACCCAGAAAACCTACAAAGACTCTGACCAGGAGGGCATCACCAGAAAAGCTGTGGTGGCAGTGCCCACTTCCTGCAAAACCAATGGCCTGCTTGAGCAGGGAACACACAGGCATCTCAGCTCCACCCAGAGAATCTGCAGAGGCTCATGGCAGCATGGCAGTGCCCATTCCCATGAGAGGGCTGCTGGTGTCCACTCTCTAATGGAGCTGCAGGCTGCCCAACCAGCAAAAAGCACAAGATACAGGACCCCTGCCAGTGGCCCTGTGGAGACTCACATCAGTGGCACTCTTTCCATGCTAAGGGAGCCAGGGGAGGCCCATTAACCTACATTCCAATTTGCAGGGCTACAGAGAGTACTCCTACCAGCACAAGGGTGGGGGACCACCAGAAACACACATCCTGCAGCTACAGAGAGAGCCTGTGAGCAATAAGTAGGGAGAAGCCTCCCACCCCTGAGGCCCTAGAGTGGTCAAGCAAGGAGAGGGCCAGCAGCATCTCTAGAGCAGTCCCTAGAGCCTATCCAGCCAAAAGGTACATGTGGACAACTACCACTCCTGAGAACTTCAGGACTGGGCACCTGCTTCAACATCCACTTACCAACAAGGAGATGATAAACAGAAAAGTAGACACTATGAGACGACAAAGAAGCAGCTTTCAGACAAAGGAACAAACAAAAACCACTAAATGATGAGGAGATAGGCAATTTACCTGAAAAAAAATTCAGAGTGATGATACCAAAGATGATAAAAGATCTTGGAAAAATAATGGAGACACAGATTGAGAACTTAAAAAGAAATGTTTAACAAAGAGCTAGAGGATTTAAAGAGCAAAATGAATAGTGCAATAGCTGAAATGAAAAATAATCTAGAAGGAATCAATAGCAGGTTAACGGAGGCAGAAAAATTAATAAGTGGTGGAAATCACCGCTACAGAAAAGAATAAAGAAAAAAGAATGAAAAAAACTGAGGAGAGTTTAAGAGACATCTGGGACAACATTAAATGTACCAATATTCACATCATAGGGGTTCCATAAGGGTAAGAGAGAGGAAAAGGGCCAAAGAAAATATTTGAAGAGATTATAACCAAAATTTCTCAAATATGGGAAAGGAAACACTCAAGTGGAAGAAGCACAGAGAATTACATACGAAATAAATCCCAGAAGAAATACAGCAAGACACGTACTTATTAAACTGATAAAAATTAAATTCAAAGGAAAAATATTAAGAGCCACAAGGGAGAAGGAATGAATCACATATAAGGGAATTCCCATAAGGATAACAGCTGATCTCTCACCAGAAAGTCTACAAGCTAAAAGGGAAGGGCAAAATATATTTGAGGTGTTGAAGAAGAGGGACCTAGAACCAAGAATACTCTACCTAGCAAAGCTCTCTTTCAGATTTGATGGAGAGATCAAAAACTTCGCAGACAAGCAAAAGCTAAGAAAATTCAGCACCTCCAAACCAGCTCTACATCAACTACTAAAGGAACTTCTCTAAGCAGAAAAGAAAAAGTCGCAATTAGAAATAAGACTATTAAAAGTGAAGAAGCTCACTGATAAAGGCAAAGATAATTTAAAAGTAGGAAATCACACATTGACATATATGATATCTAAACTAGCAAGCATGAGAAGAGGAGAGGACAAATGCAGAACACTGAAAATGCATTTGAAACTAAGGAGACCAGCAAGATGAAACAATTCTGCACACGTATAGATGGATACATCAAAATATAAGGGGAACAACAACTCAAATAACTATAATGGTCACACGTACAACAATCTTCATTGGGACACAGAAAAATCAGTTCTAAGAGGGAAGTTTATAGCAATACAAACTTATCTCAAGAAAGAAGAAAAAATGCAAATAAACATAGCCTTACATCTTTAACTTCTAGAGAAGGAAGAACAGACGAGGCCCAAAATTGGTAGAAGGAAAGAAATCAAAGATTAGAGCAGAAATTAATAACATAGAGACAAAGAAAACAATTGAGAAGATCAATGAAACCAAATATTGGTTCTTCGAAAAGATCAACAAATTGATAAACCATTGGCCAGACTCATCAAGAAAAAAAGGGAGAGGGTTCAAAACAATAAAACTAGAAATGAAAAAGGAGAAGTTACAACTTACACTGCAGGAATACAAAGTATCATGAGAGATTACTATGAGCAACTGTATGCCAATAAAATGGACAATCTAGAAGAAATGGACAGATTCTTACAAAGGTACAACCTACAAAGACTGAACCAGAAAGAAATAGAAAATATGAATAGACCAATCACAAGTACTGAAATTTAAAATGTGATTTAAAAACTTCCAAAAAACAAAAGTCCAGGACCTGATGGCTTCACAGCTGAGTTCTACCAAACATTCATAGTAGAGTTAACACATCTTCTGAAACTTTTCTGGAAAATTGCAGAGGAAGGAGAACTCCCAAGCTCATTCTATGAAGCCAACATTACCCTGATATCAAAACCAGGCAGAGATACCACAGGCCAATATCACTGATGAACATAGATGTAAAAATCCTCAACAAAATATTAGCAGACTGCATACAAATGTACATTAAAAAGATCATACACTGGGATTTCCCGTTGTGGCACAGTGGTTAATGGATCCAACTAGGAACCATGAGGTTGTTGACTCAATCCCTGACCTTGCTCAGTGGGTTAAGGATCCGGCGTTGCCGTGAGCTGTGGTGTAGGTCGCAGACTCAGCTCTGATCCCGGGTTGCTGTGGCTCTGGCGTAGGCCAGCGGCTACAGCTCCGATTAGACCCCTAGCCTGGGAACCTCCATATGCTGCAGGAAGCGGCCCTAGGAAAGGCAAACAAACAAACAAACAAACAAAAAACCCCCAAAACACCATGATCAAGTAGGATTTATCTCAGGGATGCAAGGATTCTTCAGTATCAGCAAATCCAGCACTGTGAATATACCACATCAACAAACTGAAAAACAAAAACCACATGATCATCTCAATAGATGCAGAAAAAGCTTCTGACAAAATTCAACATCCATTCCTGATAAAAACTCTCCAGAGAGTGGGCATAGAGGGGAAATACCTCAATATAATAAGAGCCATTTATGACAAACCCACAGCTAACATCATTCTCAATGGTGAAAAACTAAGATCAGAAACAGGACAACGATGTCCTCTTTCACCAATATTATTCAATGTAGTCTTGGAATTCCCAGCCATGCCGATCAGAGAAAAAGAAATGAAAAGAATCCAAAATTGGAAAAGAAGTAAAACTATCACCGTTTGCAGATGACACGATTCTATACCCAGAAAATCTTAAAGACACTACCAGAAAACTATTAGAGTTCATCAATGAATTTGGTAAAATCCCAGGATACCAAATTAACACAGAAATTGATAGCATTTCTATATACTAACAATGAATGGATCAGAAAGAGAAATTAGGGAAACAATCCCATTTACCACTGCATCGAAAAGAATAAAATACCTGGGAATAAACCTACCTAAAGAGACAAAAGAACTGTACTCTGAAAACTAAAAGACACTGATGAAAGAAATCAAAGAAGACACAAATAGATGGGAAAATATACCATGCTCTTGGACTGGAAGAATCAATATAGTCAAAATGACAATACTACCTAAATGACATTCTTTACATAACTAGAACAAAATATTTTAAAATTTGTATGAAAACACAAAAAACCTCAAATAGCCAAAACAATATTGAAAAGAAAAAAATGAAACTGGAGGAGTCAGGCTCCTTGACTTCAGACTCTACTACACAGCTAGAGTCATCAAAATGATGTGGTACTGGCACAAAAACAGAAATATAGATCAATGGAAGAGGATAGAAACCCCAGTAATAAACACAAATACCTATGGTCAGTTAATCTATGACAAAGGAGACAAGAACATACAGTGGAGGAAAGATAGTCTCTTCAATAAATGGTGTTGGGAAAACCGGACAACTGCATGTAAGAGAATGAAATTAGAACACTGTCTAACATCATACACAACAATAAACTCAGAATGGATTAAAGACCTAAAAGTAAGACTATAAAACTCCTAGAGGAAAACATAGGCAGAACGTTCTTTGACATAAATCACAGCAACATCTTGTTTGGTCCACGTCCTAGAATAAAGACAATAAAGACACAAATAAACCAATGGGACCAAATTAAACGCAAAAGCTTTTGCACAGAAAAGGAACCCATTAAAAAAATGAAAAGACAACTCACAGAATGGGAGAAAATTTTTGCAAATGACTCAACCAACAAAAGTTTAATCTCTAAAATATACAAACTACTCATACAACTCAACAACCAAAAAACAAAAACCCAATTGAAAAAGGTGAAGAAGACCTAAACATACATTTCACCAAAGAAGACATACAGATGGCCAGAAAGCACTTGAAAAAATGCTCAAATCACTAATTATTAGCGAAATGCAAATCAAAACTACAATGAAATACTACCTCACACCAATTAGAGTGGCCATCATTAACAAATCAACAAATAAATGCTGGAGAAGATGTGGAGGAAAGGAAACCCTCCTACACTGTTTGTTGATGGGAATATAAATTGGCACAACCACTATGGAAAACAGTATGGAAATACCTCAGAAAACTAAATATAGAGCTACCACATGACCCAGCAATCCCACTTCTGGACATTATCCAGACGAAAATTTCATTGAAAAAGATGCATGCACCCATATGTCCATCACAGCACTCTGCACAATAGCCAAGACATGGAAGCAACGTAAATGCCCATCGATGGATGAATGGAAAAGGAAGATGTGGTACATATATACAATGGAATATTACTCATAAGGAAGGCAATATAATGCCATTTGCAGCAACATGGATGGAACTAGAGACTCTCATCCTGAGTGAGGGACATCAGAAAGAAAAGGAGAGACACCCTATTATATCACTTATATGTGGAATCTAAAATATGGCACAAATGATCTATCTACAAAACAGGAAAAATCATGGACATGTAGGACAGACTTGTGTTTGCCTGGCAGCTGGGGGAGGGAGAGGGATTGATTTGGAGTTTGAGGTTAGTAGACGACAATTCTTACATTTGGAGTGGATGGGCAATGAGTTCCTGTATAGCAATGGGGACTATATCTATATCTAATATATATCTATATCTATATATATATCTAATCACTTGTGATGGAACATGATGGAGGATAATGTGAGAAAAAGAATTATATATATGTATGGGTCACTTTGCTGTACAGCAGAAATTGACAGAATATTGTAAATCAATCATAATCAAAATTAAAGAGAAAAAGAAAAGATGAGAACCATTCTAAACAAGCCCCCAAAGTTTCACTTCAAGTATTGAAAGTGCCTGGTACCAAATTGTGTATTAGCTAGGTTTATCATGCCCTCTGGTGGAAAACCCAAGGAGGAAGGACAAGGAACATGAAGAGCAATAGGAAGAAAAAAGCAACAAGTTCACTGATGTTCTGGGCTCTTGAAAAGATTGCAATTTCATGAAAATGGCTGGAACATCTTCCAGTAACAAGACATAAGGATACTGAGTAAGACAAAGTAGTTAACACGATGTAGCTCTCCCACACAGCGGCTAAAACAGCAGAGTGTCCAGTGGGACTACTGTGCAAAAGAATCTTGTCAAATCCCGAAGAATGAATTAATGGGATTACAATTTTACTAGAGATAATAGGAATTTTAAAAATTATTTTTGTCAGAATGTCAAAAAAACATAATCATGAAGCTATTGCACACTGCTTCTCAGGAAGGAGTTGCTAGCAGGAAATGTGGCATATCCCTCGCTGCAGCGCTCGTATTTTCAGGATTCATGAATTCCTGGGACTTCCCCTCCTAAAGCCCTAAGGGCTGCTTTTTTACTCCCTACCCCTCCTCTCCTCAGCAAATGCCTGTGCAGAATAAGACGTTGTTGTCTTGCTTCTCAGACTATATGCTCAAGTGGCAAGGCCAATACATCTTAAATGTAAGCCGACTGGTGCAAACTGATGATTGCACAGTTTCGTGTATGAAGTCACCAACACGGATACTGATAATTTTCCTGTGCTTGATACTTCCTGCTCGAACACGATAAGCACCTTGCTCTCTGGACACTCTGAGGCTCTCAGAAAGACTATTATTTCTGGTAAGAAACCATCCCTCTCAACTGGGTTTTCTGGCTAAGGATTCCTCTCTCTGCTCCTCATTGGATCTTTTAGGAAGATGGCAAGGACATTAGATTGCTGTGCACCCATCTTCTGAGAATCTGGGACTTTATGTAAATGTTGATTTATCTAGAGAGAGAGAGCATGATCTGCTATGCCCCGGGACTGCATCCTCCACTCATTTTAGTGCTTCCGCTTCATCCTCTGGAAGGAGAAAACACATCCTTAAAAATATAGACATATTCTTAGAATTTCTACTTGTTTTTTTAATTACTAAAAAAAAATTAGAACTAATCCTTAAATACTTAACTGTGTTCTGAAGTTAAGTCAATAACATACATGTTTCTTTGGGTTGCCCCATCTCTAATGTCACTTCAGAGTTTCCTTTTCTGCTACCCTGCTCCGAAGTCTTTAAAAAATAACACTGATGGATTGTCCTAGCTCTTAGCATGAAACAGGATATTGTGGTTTTCTGTCTCATGAAGAAAATAGGTGATGGGAATTATTTTTCCCCAGAGTAGTAAAGGAACTTCTGAGGACAACGGCATTCCTATTTTGAATTTTACAAGTGTTCCTCTCTTACGGCACTTACCACTTTTCCAGAAACTATATAATTCATTTCTGAATCAATCATAGGACATAGAAAATGTTACATAGAAAAGAGGAAGGAGAGAACAAGAAAAGAGGAAATTCTCATTATCATTCAAGAGTATTGTCAATATTTCTTTTCTTCTGAGCCTCTTGTTAGAAGTAATTTTCCTTCTACTTTATCATATTTTGCTTATTTCATGTTTATTTCACTTTGCTTTCTATTATGATTAATTTAGTAATTCTTTTTCTCATTCTTCCTACCCCCTAGACTTTCTCAAATGGACTTCTCTGAGCCATTAAAAAACCAAAAATTATTTGAGTGATTATTTTCTTAATTTCCTTAAGGAAGACTATTAACTGGTACCATTCTAGTTGTCTAAAAGAAATGTTAATTCATTATGCATTGTAGATGCCTTTGGCCATTAAAACTCAATTTTCTTCTGCAACCCCGTTGGGAAAATCTATACATTAGAACATCATCCAGTGTACTGCATTGTACTACATTATGGTAAATGGTTTTCATGAATAACTGTAAACTTCTAAGTGTGAGCTTTGAAGTCATCTGAAGTTTTATTTAGTTTGTGCTTTAAAAAAATTACCTTCTCCGAAGGTTACTCTCTTTGTTCATCTGCTGAAGACAAAAAGCTTTTAAATTCTTGAGTAAAGAATATAGGTGATAGAAAATTTTATGAGATTTTTTTCTAGCCTCTTCAAAATGATAGAATTATTTAGGAAGGGGCCTATTTATTTAGACTATCATAAACACTCAAATTTCTAAGCTTTACTATTTTGGCCATAATAAAAAAAATCACCACACCTACATTTGTTTGTTAGGTATCAGATACTGCAGTCACACTTTACCTATACTTTCTCAATCCATATGTTAATAATATTAGGTAGGTGTTTATTATCTTCACTTTATAAATATGAAAACTGAAGCTCATAGAGGTTAAAAACTTCAATGTTAAATAGTGCATGGAAGAGTTAGGATTCCAAACTAGAAAAGTCCAATAGTAAAGGCAGTGCTCTTTTCTTTTTGAGACGCTATAATCCCACAGGCACTTTAGACAAATACAAGTTCAGGTTTATCTAACATATGACTACACACCTGCTATTGTTATTGGGTTATTTCAAATATTAGCAACATGGAAACATGGAAAATTGGAAACATCAAAATGCCATGGATGTTTAACCACCTGTGCTTAAAAGTAAGAGGAGATGGTTTCCTTCTTCACTTTCACCCTAATGCTCTGCCACTTCTTTTCACTAAATTTGTCTTTTTGAAACCAAGTGACAAAGTGTAGCTAGACATTCTCATCTTTCTCCAAAATGTAAAATGGTACTGGAGCAAGAAATAAGTCCTCATAATCAAAACAAAAAAGGTATTTGCCAAACAGTATTTTACAAACTTCAAACTATAGGTTCTTTATGACCTTTGCAGCTCAGGAAAAAAGGAAAAGCGTATTCCTGGGGAAAGGGAGCAGAGAAGGGTTTGTAAAGGGTCACAGCCGGTACCAACACTGACGTGCAGACAAAGCCCAAGTTCAGTAGCACTCAGTGACTCCCAGCGATGTCAGCCGGAATCCACAGTCAGTCATTCTTTCCTTCATTTCTTCTACAAATATTCATGAAGCATTTTCTGGGTGATGGGGATACAGGACCTGGCCCGCACTGGTAAGAGCAGTGGCCTAGTAGTTTGGGAGGGAGGATGGGGCACAGGTCAGATGAGGAGCAAGTTACTGCAAAACCGTGATAGTTGGGGGCTCTGAAGAAAAGTATCCAAGTCTAATTCAATGACCTCTAGTCCTTTTTTAATCAAGTAAGTGCCCGCTTATATCTCTATATCTTCAATAAACTTATTTTTAAAAACTGCTGGCACTAGGGTACTAGAGTGTGACACTTAAGGTTATAGGCCAGGAAAGACTCCTTTCCTACTTACTCGTTGTATGATCTTAGATGAACGCCGTCCAATAGAAACAGAATGTGAACTGCATGTATATGAAATTTATTATTTTCTAGTTGCCACACTAAATACAATTTAAAAAAGAGCTAAAATTAAATTTTATGGTATTTTATTTAACCAAGTATATCTGATATATCATTATTTCAATAAGTAATCAATATAAAAATTATTCATTAGATTTGCTTTTTTCCTACCAAGTTTTCAGTTGCTGGGGTATATTTTATATTTATGGCACATCACCATTTGGATTTGAATGAGCAACATTTCATGTGTTTGGCATCCAAACATTACTACTGCATTGGACAGATAGTGCCAATTTAGACTCTGAATATCAACAATGGATAAAAACTCTGAGGATAAGCAAGGCCTCTGTTCTTGACACAAAGGCCAAAATGTAAATAGTTTATATCTACCTATCTTTGCCAAACATTATGTTGTGAGCTTTATATACAGTTGCATAAACATTAATATCATTTCATCCATTTTTATATTCAACTTCACAGGAATGAACAAACTCAAGGGTATGGTGTCTTAAGAGCACCATCTTGTGGCCTTGTGCTATTTGCATTGTTGAAAATGAATTTGGGGAAAAAGGAAAAACATCAAGCAATCAAGATAAGATTATGATTTTAAGAAATTTCTTTAGGAGTTCCCATCACGGTGCAGCGGAGGCGAATCCAACTAGGAAACATGAGGTTGTGGGTTCGATCCGTAGCCTCACTCAGTGTGTTGGGAATCCGGCATTGCCATGAGCTGTGGTGTGGTTCGCAGATGCCGCGCAGGTCCCGCGTTGCTGTGGCTGTGGCTTAGGCTGGCAGCTGTAGTTCCAATTGAACCCCTAGCCTGGGAACCTCCATATGCCACAAGTGCAGCCCTGAAAAAAGACAAAAAAAAAGATATTACTTTAGTGGGGAAACTGTCACTGTTCTCTCCTATATGTAATCTTTTCTCACTTCGGCTGCGCCCATGGCATGCAGAAGTTCCCAGGCCAGGGATCAAAACCACACCACAGCAGCGACCCAGTTCCCTGTCGCGACAATGCCAGATCCTTAAGCTGCTGCACCACAGGAGAACTCCACATGCAAATGTTTGGACAGATCTTCAAGTTGTATAAACTGGGCTTGATAAACTTCCCAGCTAGAGGACATGGAAATGCCAAACTCTGGGTGTCGGGTAATACTCCAGTGTGCACCTGGGTCAAAGGCAAGCAAGGCTTTAGTGGTAATATGTGATTACATTATTGGCACTAGTGAAGTATGACAATGAGAACACTCACAAAAGCCAATGCCTATGAACTCATTTTTAGTAGAAACACTAGAATATAACATCCACCATACTAAGTGATGACAGAACTACTACAAGAGCTGCCAAACCTGAACTTTCTTCGTTCGAATAAAGGTCTCAATGAAGTAGTGTTGGCTACTAAATGGTTGCTCCATTTAGGGTGGCCAGGAGTGACTCTTGAAAGTACAGACTACCCACTGGCTTGACCAGAGAAACCATGCAAAGGAAGTCACTTTGGACACTAGCTCCCAGCAGAGACCATGTTTGACCAGGGTCAGCTTAAGGGCCCTTCTGAATGTAGTCATGTATTCTTGCCACAACATGAATCACCTACGGAATCTTTTGAGATAAAAGTTATTTAGATTCAATCCATAAAACATATAGGGTCTTCTTGGCTGTCAGAAGACAGAGATTTTAAGCCAGTAGTATGAATTTTTAAAAATATTGTATATATCACAGTCACCATGAAAATCCTAACATCTGTAAGTTATTCATTCTCCCTTCTGTAGCAGACTATTAGTCCATTTTGGTGACCATACTAGTCCCAAACTCACTGGGGTCTGCGAGTGTGAGTTCTTTATTCAGAGACATTCTATACAGCTGTACTTATATTAGTATTGATTCCAGGCCAGGTAATTACACATTTCAGAGTCAGAGAAGACTTGTCCTTAATATTGATTACTATAGCTGATTGAAGGGTGTTGGTCTTTCTCTTGTCCAAGGCTCCTAGAAAGGTGCACCCACTTTGTATCAGTTGTCTATTACTGCATAATAAATCATCCTCAAATTTTGGGGCTTAAGACCATCAACATTTATTACCTGAGGGGGTCCAGAATTTGGGAGAAACTTAGTTAGGTGACTCAGTTTGCACTCAGGCTATCTGCAGGGACAAAAGTTGTGTGAAGAAGGGCCTGGAGCTGGAGGACCTGCTTTCAAGAAGACTCACAGACTTGGCAATTGGAAAGAAGACTCAATTCTCCACTTGGCACTTTCCAGAGACCTCAGTTCTTCACAGTGTGGGCCTTCTATAGGCTGCTCACAATGGACTTTCCCCCAGTGGGTGATGAAAGGAACGGAGATAGAAATCATCATGTCTTTTATAACCTAGTTTTGGAAAATACTACATCACTGCTGCTGTATTCTATTAGTCACTTTGACCAAATCTGAGACAGAGGAGATGCCACAAAATTGTAAAAACCAAGAGGCGGGGATCATTGGGGGATACTGTCAAGGCTATTCTATTAAACATTTTGCTGGAGGTTTAGGACAGTACAATATGGCAAGAAAAAGAAATAAAAGGCATATAGATTGTAACAGAAGAAATAAAACTGCATTTCTAGAAAACATAGATCATCTACAGAGAACATCTGCTAACTAATTGAGTTTAGCAAGGTTATAGCATACATGATCAATTACATTTCAATATATTAACAATCAAAAATTAGAAATTAAGGATACCATTTACAGTAACATTAAAATATAAAATACTTGGGAATAGTAGTTCCTGTCATGGCTCAGCAGAAACAAATCTGACTAGCATCTGTGAGGACACGGGTTCAATCCCTCGCCTTGCTCAGTGGGTTAAGGATCCTGCATTACCATGAGCTGTGGTGTAGGTCGCAGGTGCGACTCAGCTGTGCTGCTGTGGCTATGGTGTAGGCCAGTGGCTACAGCTCCAATTTGATCCCTGGCCTGGGAACCTCCATTTATGCCGTGAGTGCAGCCCTAAAAAGACAAGAAAGGAAAAAAAAAAAACTTAGGAATAAATATTACACAATATACGCAAGCCATTAAAAGATAAAACATTGGAAGCTCCCTTGTGGCACAGTGAGTTAAGGACATGGCCCAAGTCACTGCTGTGGCCCAGGTTCAATTCCTTGCCTGGGTGGGAACTTCCACATGCCACAAGTGCAGCCAAAAGTAAATAAATAAACAAACAAATAAATAAACATTGCTAAGAGAAATGTAAATAAATGAAAAAACTACAATGTGCGTAGGTTGGAAAATTCAATGCTGTTAAAATGACAATTCTAACCCAATAGATTAGTAGGTTCATGGCTATCTCAATCAAAATCTCTTTATATGTTATTATAGAAATTGATGAGCTAAGTATAAAATTCATGTAGAAATGCAAAGGACCTAGGATAGACAAACTTAGAAGAAAAAATCTATCTTTTGAAATAAAAAAGGACTTACTACTTGATCTCAGACTTCAAGGCAGATAAATCAATTAAACAGAATAGAGTCCTGAAATAGCCTCATATTTATGTGAAATTTATATTTGACCAAGATGCAAAGGCATTTCAGTAAAGAAAGGATAGTCTTGTCAACAAGTGGTGCTGGAATAAGTGGACATTCGTTTCACTCCATACCTCCCACTATATTTAAAATTTAACTGCTTTATAGATTTAAATGTGAAATTTAAAACTATAATGCTTCTAGAAGAAAACAAAGGATATATAAATGCCCTTAGAGTAGGCAGATTCAGAGATGTAACACCAAAAGCATGATCCATTAAAGATAAATAATTGGTAATTTACACTCGATCAAAAACAAAAACTCTTCTAAAGACACCAAGAAAATCAAAGACAAGCCACATTCCAATATAGCTCTTGTACCCAGAGTGTATACTCTCAGGTATCAATAATCACACACACACAAATTACCAGACCAAAGGAAATGTATGAAGGCAAGCAACAATGGCAAACACCATTTAGGAGATGCAAATTAAAACCACAATGAGATACTGCTACACACGTATTGGAATGGTTAAAATTAAAGACTATACAAAGCACTGCAAACATGAAGTGGAGCTTCCCACACACTGCTGGCGAGAATGTATGGAAATGCCTTGGTATTTTCTTAAAAAGTTAAACATAGACTGACCAGACAATCCAACCATTCCATTATTACCAAGAGAAATGAAAAAGTACCACTTAAAAAGATTCACATACAAATGATTACAGCAACTTCATTTTAACTAGCAACAAACTGGGAGAAAAATTCAAATGTCCAACAAAGGTGAATATGCATATAAACAAACTGGTATATCCAACAGTATATTGTTTTTTTTTTTTTTTTTGTCTTTTTGCTATTTCTTGGGCCGCTCCCACGGCATATGGAAGTTCCCAGGCTAGGGGTCCAATCGGAGCTGTAGCCACCGGCCTACGCCAGAGCCACAGCAACGCAGGATCCGAGCCGCGTCTGCAAGCTACACCACAGCTCACGGCAACGCCTGATCCTTAACCCACTGAGCAAGGCCAGGGATCGAACCCACAACCTCATGGTTCCTAGTCGGATTCGTTAACCACTGCGCCACGATGGGAACTCCCTATATTGCTTATTAAGAAAAAAAGGTGAGTTACTGGTACACATGAAATGGCTGGATCTTAAAGTAATGTTCTATGAAAGTAGTCAGAATACATGGTTCATTCAACTCTAGAAAAGGCAAACTAACCCACAGGGCTGGATCAGTGATTTCCTGGAGACTAACAGGAGGCATCACAAGTAGGTGGGCAAAAACTGGGGCATGATGGTTAGTTCATTACCTTCATTGTGGAGACGGCTTCGTGCATCCTTATGGAAAAACATCAAATCATAGACTTGAACGTTTTCATCTGTCCATTTTACCTCAATAAAACTCCTTTAAGAGAAACCAGTGTTAATTTTACTGGAGGTTTTCCTCCATTAAACAAGACACACCCAACAAATCATTTGAGATAAACCCTCCACCTGAGGTTTCCTGCTATGATTAAGGACAAAGCCCTTAAGTTCTCTGAGGTCCTGCTGATGAGATGCACTGTGAGGCTCACCCTTAAGTCCTCAAGTCTTCAGTCTGAAATAAAACTTTAGTATCGCCACACCCTTCAGTGAAACCAAAACATATTCAACTTTAGAATTAAGGAATAACAATAAAAACAAGAAAACAAACCTACATCCTTGTCCTAAGCTCCTGTTAAACAAATGCTCCGATTGTAGTCAGGTAACATTCTATTCTGCATACTACTTTTAATCTTTCTAGTATAATTTACATATGTATATTGTCTGTTTAACCCATACAGCTTAACTGGCTTAGTAATGAGTGAACTAATGCTCCAGTATTTCTCAAAGTGTGTTTTATGGTCTTCTTGCATTGAACCATCTTGAGATGCTTATTTCAAGACCCAATTCCACAACTACTAAGATGTTCAGTGAGAATACAGCCTGGTAATCTCACAAGGTCCCAAGTTAAGTAGACAGATAATAAAGATCAACTCAATACCTTCACCCATACCAATGTAACCTCTTTTAGCTTCTTATTTGAGCTGTTTCTAGTGTTAAAATATTTATCTAAACAAAAGATTCGCATTATTTATTAAATTTGAAACACTTTATTTATGTGTATATACAAGAGACATTTATTTTCTTTGACATATAAAAATAAACATTTACAAATGTACAAAATATTAAAACATACAACCTTTACGAATAAGGAAAATACGACTTCATAAAACATTTTGGGAAATACATTGAAAAAGAGGTTAAAGGTGACAAAACATTTAAATTGACAGACATCAGAAGTTGATATTTCAATAGGTATTATTAATTTGGTAAAGCAAATAAAATGTCTCAAATGTTACTAGATGGTAAAAAGATTGGCACTGAAGACTGTAGGTAAAATTACATGGTCTTCCTTTACTATAAAACTGAATCAATTTTATTTTGCCTCTGAATCACAATCATCAAGTAACTATTTTCCCTTTTTCTTAAAATATTTAAATTTTGATATATATTGAGAATTTTGAACTTTTCCCTATTAAAGTGTAAAATATTTTAAGAGGTTGGGCATCTTCTTTTATCAGTTGGGGAAAAAAAACCCATTGATTTCAACATAAAGTTGAAAATCACAATACATTTATTTTTTAAATTAAAACCTAACATTTTCTAACTAACCTGTCATGATCAGTTACAATTGATTTAATAAGAGATCACAATCGTCGTAAATTCTTCTTGCTTTTCTTAGTACCTGGCAGAGGACCCATTTTATAACTGGCTTTTAAAGGCTTGCTATTTGAACAGTCTTCAGAGGTATGATAATCACACAGGCACCTTGTACAATAGTCAAATCCACAGCCTTCTCGTTTACAGGTTGCCCGTTGCAAATAGCAATCATATTTTGCTGGTGAATTACAGCGAATGCAGGCTTTGAGGCTTTCATTCTTTTTCAAAGTCTTGGCAACCTAGAGAGAAGAAAATCCACACATTTTAGCAAGGACTGAATGTGATTTAGTCAGTCAAAACAAGGACAGTGCTATGCCCTTCCCAATACGTGTATGAAGCTTTAATGTCAATGCCACACACAACTTAAGGAGCTTATTGTTCAATGGGTAAGAGAATACCACTTGTCAACTGATCCAGTGGCTATTTCCTATTACTACAAATATGTTCTCTTTAATTCACGAATGCTGCTTACACATCAATGCCTGACTTAAATGCCACCTTTTCTGTGAAGACTTCCTGGTATAATTCAGGAGTTGGTTACTCTTTTACTTCTAGTTCTATTTTCTAAAAGCACTTACCACATTATATGGCACTTATCTTTATGTAGCTCTGACAGTGACCACCTTTCCATATCTATCCAGTACCTGGTAAAATTGATCTCCTCTTGCTTAGCTATCGTCCTCATTATTAAAGGCAGTAACTGTGAACTGTAGTATGGAACAGTTATAAGAAACTTCAAAACCAAGGTTTTTCCTTGTTTTCTTAGTGTTTCCAAATTAGATCTCAACATGACTGAACTGTCATAAACAGTGTCAAATGATACCTACTAGTTTTGGCACAGGACATCTCTGTGTACTTCTCTAACTGGATTAATTGAGTTGCAAGTGGTTATCTTACTATAAATCCTTTTAACAATAAACAAAAAATTACCTCAGAGAATTCACTGTGTCGACTAAAGGTAGAACCTTTCTGATCACCTGGATCAGGTAACTTGGTTTGAGTATCTTTTTTAGGGAGAGTCTGGGTTGCTGATTTTTGAACAGATGCTAATGCGGTTCTGAATAAAACATATTCTCTGGTTGAAGCATGTGGTGAAAACTTAATGTTCTTTTCCTAATTAAAAAAAAAAGTTTTAGTAGGTTTAAAAAATATTGTCTTATAGTCTAACAATCAGGCATTTTTGTTCCATTTGTATAAATAAAAGGGTAAATGAGAATATAAAGGATTTATTCCTACATACAATTTCCTTGTATATGCTTAAACACAGCCACTCATAACCATCCAGGCATTTAAAGCCTAAGAACTAAGTTAATGAGATAAACTGCAAATCAGAAATTGTGAGAAAGCACTTTACATGCTTAGTACATATCCCTTAATATACGACTTATAGAGCACTACTGCCAGAAAAGGTCATTCTTCCTACCCACCAACAGATGGCAACAGTCATTTTAAGTGTCACGGAGTGTTATGAATGGATTCAAATAAAATTTCTCATTCACCAGCTAACAGATAAAGAAATTGGATTTGGATAATTTAAGCAATGCTTGTCTAAAGCTACACAACTAGTTAAGAAGTAGCTCCAAAATTTGAACCTAAGTCTGACAATTCCTAGGTCTGAAATTTTATTCATGTATTTATTGATCTTTGTTCTCAGAAACATCTCCAAAGTTACAGGGTATTGTGGAAAGTAAATGAACTCCCTTTCTGCATTAAGAATCTTCAATATGTAGATGATTGATCCTTTATCTGTTAACAGGAAAAACAAAATAATAGCCAAGATTAGCCATAGGGTCAATCCTCACTATCTGGGAATTGAGTAATTTTCCCACTACTTTTGAACATTTTCATTTCTATGGTGAACCCAAGAAATAAATGACTGCAATAAGATCTCATCCCCTTCATCTTTAAATTTTTTTTAATGAGTTACAAATGTAAAGGATTTCCAGATCATCTGTTATCTTTACTATTTACCTCTCCTACTTCTAAAGGTAAAGAGCACTAGCGATTATACTTTAAAATTAAAACAACTGCAAAGACTTACAGTAATTCTTTGTATTGCTTTATTGTATAATTGCAATGCCCCCTTATCATCTTCTAGAATCTTCTTCCAAGTTGTGCTCACTCTAGACACACTGGAAAAACGATTATAAAAGGAACAATTAAAGCAATGCAAAGAGATAGGATGAATATATTCCAGAAACATTTACAGTGCAAAAGAGAAAGGTCTCATTAGCAGTGCTTTCTCAAACCTGTCAATACATTAGAATTGCCTGAGGCATGCACTTAAGATTTAAGGATGCTCCATGCCTACTCACTAGGGTCTAAAAGATCTAAAAGGGGGCCATGACTCCGTAACTCTTTTAAAAGGGCTCAATGTCAAGTAATTCTAAGTGGATCCAGGATTAAGGACCACTAGCTTTTATGGGGGTTATGTCCATGGCATGTGGAAATTTCCAAGCCCAGGATCAATCCTGAGCCACAGAGTTTCCATTGTGGCTCAGTGGTAACAAACCCAACCCAAATCCGTGAGGATGCAGGTTCGATCCCTGGCCTCACTCAGTGGGTTGGGGATCTGGCATTGCTGAGAGCTGTGGTATAGGTCGCAGATGTGGCTTGGATCCTGAGTTGCTCTGGCTGTGGTGTAGGTCAGCAGCTTCAGCTCCAATTCGACCCCTAACCTGGGAACCTCCATATGCCATGGGTGTGGTCTTAAAAAAAGACAAAAACAAACGAAACAAAAAAAACCCTGAGCCACAGTAGCAGCCACAAGCCACTGCACTGACAATGCTGGATCCTTAACCCATGTGCCGCAGGAGAACTCCGATATTTCATTTTTCCCATAATATCCACAAATACCAAATAAGCAGCCCTACTGTATAGATGGCACCATTTTGGGTGTTTGGTAACATTATGGACAAATTTCAAAGAACTTGAGGACACACTGCTATTAGTAGAAGTCAATTTAAAAAATCCATTTCGGGAGTTCCCGTTGTGGTGCAGTGGTTAATGAATCTGACTAGGAACCATGAGGTTGCGGGTTCGATCCCTGGCCTCGCTCAGTGGGTTAACAATCCAGCATTGCTGTGAGCTGTGGTGTAGGTTGCAGACGAGGCTTGGATCCCGCGTTGCTATGGCTCTGGCGTAGGCCGGTGGCTACAGCTCCAATTCGACCCCTAGCCTGGGAATCTCCATATGCCACGAGAGAGGCCCTAGAAAACGCAAAAAAAAAAAATCCATTTTGTTTACAAAAATTGTGATGTGGGCTATCCCTCAAGAAGCCAGTCAATTATAAAAATGTTTGGTTTCAGCTATATTTTGTGGACCAGTATAAATTAACACAGTACTTCTAAAAAACTTTTTAAAAAGCCAAAAATGAACCCAGTTAAGTTGGGAGGTAATCTAATCAATAGACTATACATAATCATCTTAATTCTCAGTTATTTTATCCTAACATTTTCTTTGGTGGAATGAGGAATAAATGCTAATTATTGTTTATAAGTTTTCTAAGAAATAGCCATAAATCAGGCCCATTTGTGGGTTTCTATATTTTCACCACTGTCAAATTTAGGAGCCCTACACTTAAGATGGACTACAAAGAATAGAAATTACTTCATACTTTCAAGTGTGACAAAAATCACAACACATATTGGGCCTGTACCCTAGACCTAGTGTGTTTTATAATTAAGCCAAAAAGATGTAGCTTACATATTAGCAATTTCAGAACCAAAAACAATAAAGATCCCAATCTAACAGAAATAGTTATCTAACAACATAAAGATGAAATCTGTAATAACTGTATTAAATGTATACTTTAAAAATTATCTTTCTTTCACCTAAGTGGCACACAGGTAGTACGATATGGGCAACCAAACAAAAAGTCATTACTTCAATTAAACAGCAGAAGTTCCCATTGTGGCCCAGTAGTAAGGAATCTGAACTAGTATCTATGAGAACACGGGTTCGATCCTTGACCTGCTCAGTGGGTTAAGGATCCAGAGTTGCCTTGGGCTTTAGCACAGGTCGAAGACATGGCTTGGATCTGGCATAGGCTGGCAGCTCTGATTAGGGAACTTCCATATGCCACAGGTGCAGCCCTAAAAAGCAAAAAAACGAAACAAAAAATAGTGCAAAGACTACCCTGTTTTTGCATGAGCTGCTGGTGTGGAGCCATCTAACAAGATGTTCTGTTCAATGGATCATACTAATATACTCAAAGCAACAATACTTACTTGATTAAGTCCATATCACTGAGCTGTGTTAAAATATTTGCTAAGAGATGCCTGAGTCCCCTTCGAAAGAGTTCGCTGAGAATATCTACACATTCTAGGCCCATTTTCCTGCCAATTATATTCTGTAGTCTAAAATTTCCACTGGATACAAATTCCTTCAGTTTCTCTCGATCTATTTTAGGATTTCGTTTACAATTTTTTTTTAATGTTGAACAAACAAATTTTGCAAAATGAAGAGCTGGCAGCAAGTTTTTGTTAGGATATTGGTCTGGGCTTTTTATCCGTAGCAGGCAAGGTTGTGGACTGTCACTATAATTTTCCACCAATGTAAGACTACTGTCTTCATGTTCATTGAGGACACTTTGTTGGGAAAATGAAGAGTAGCCACTGTCTTCATAAGGTCCACTGGTCTCCAGTTCTTCTATGTCATTTGAACTATTAAGTGTTTGTTGCACATGTTGATTTTCCTTATTATGCAAGGGTTTGCTTTCAGTTTCAAGCTCTACGATCCTGGAGTTCACGATTGGAGACCTAATATCTGATAACCTTTCATAGTCTTTAATGCAGTCATTATAAGAACCTTCCAAATATGCAGGAGTGTAGGAACTGCATCTTCCACTATCATCAGGTTTTACCGGTTTAACTCCAGAATGAACATGGCTATAGTTAAAATCACACTTCATTTTGACGGAGAGAGTGGAACCTTCTTCTTTACAATCTACAAAAAGAACACAATGTATTTACCTCCAATGGCAAAATTTCTACACATTCCTATTTCTTAAGTTTGGGATAGAGACTTAATTACCTTGCATTCTCTTAGCACTGCATATTGCCTATGCAGCTGTGAAATCATTTCAGTTTAATTATTGACATGTGATAATTAGAAAATACTACTAAAATCTTACAAGTGTATACATCTTATTCTTGAAGGGGTACTTCAGAACAGACTTCTGAATGAATAGAAAATAGTGACAAAAGTGACTATTATTATCTGTGCTTACGGAACAAATAAGGAAATGTGATGCATCAAGGACGGGGTCCGAGGTAAGAGATATCTTTATAGTAATTAAATACTTCTAGAAATATGGTTAAGATAATGGAGAAGGGAAAGTACTAGGGTCAAAATAGTTTTGATAAAAGTAACGAAAAATCTTACATTTAAGCAATTAGCAGTTATTTTAAGTCTTACATTAATCAAGAACTCTACAGGTAGTTTGAAGGACTGAAAAGGTAGTAATTTCACTTAATCATCTACAAGTTAACCATTCTACTGACATTTGGGGCCAGCTATTCTGTTGATGGGGGCTGTCCTGTGCATTGCAGCAACTTTTACCCATCTGATGCCATGAGCAGCCACTACTCCCTAGGCAGGATAATAAAAAATGTCTTCAGTCACCACTTATTGCCAAATACTAGGAGTAGGGGGAAGGCAGTAGGGACAAAATCATCCACATTCCTGAGTTGAGAACCCCTGCTTTTAAAGGATAGTTAGGATTTTGTCAGGCAGTAGAGGCTGGAAAGGACATTCACTGAAGGATAATGTGAACAATGGCACAGTTCTGGGAAGGAATATGGTAGATGGGTTCAAGAAAACTGCTTATCGTTTTTGAAGGCAGAGAATGGATGGTTTGTGCTTCTAATGTACTCCCCATCTACTATACCCCTTGCAAGCCAATCATAAGTAGGTAACAACTTACCCCATAAGTAAACGTAAGCACACTCCATCAATACGTTTAGTCTATGTGAAATACTGGTAATCTGTTCGTAGTAGTTTTACTGTTTATTTCGAGCAGAACCTTTAAGTCAAAGTACTAAACTAACCCTAAAAGGTTTCAACTAAAAGTTCAGGGGCATAAAGTAAATAACCCCCAAATTAACTAACTCTAGAACAAATTATTCTAGAGTTCTCTTCCATTTAGAAGAGCAAAAAATTCCAAGAGATTTTTACTTTTGTCTCAAGTAAAGAGCTAAGTATGATTTACATAAGACCACATTTTATCTGAGAGAATAAAAAAGCCACTTACAAAGACACACCTTTTACTTTGTTCAGTTGCCTGAAGGCAAGAGGCCTAAAACTGTATTTCAGAAAATCTTTTCAAAGGCATTCTTCCTCTGCTATCTTTAGAACTCAGTTACTGGGAGACTATCCTATAGCACCCCTTTCATTCAACACCATTCTTTGAATATGGATAGTTCTTTAAAATTTAGAGCTAATGGTGATTCAACTACCTTACAACTGTTTTAGAAGTTAACAATTTCCAATTTGTTTCCAAACTTGGTTCTTACAACCTTTTGAGATAGGATGGAGAAGCATTATAATTTATAGATAAGAACACTGAATCTTAGCTAAGTAACTTGCCCAATATTTGACAGGAAGTTAAGAGGGACAGATTCTTCTTGACTGTAAATTCAGTGTACCTTCTCTAATTTACCTAGGAAGTGAGATAAAAAAGAGCATTAAAAAAAGTATGAAAGTATAGACTTAGGGACTTTAGGTTATAATTTAATACTATATTATTTACATTGTTGCTCAAATTGTTCCAGCTTTCACCATTGTAAGTTCATGTTCATTTGACATTCCTTACTTCTTAAGCACTAAACAAGATGCTCCAGGTGCATCTTGTATTTTCCCTGTTCCAGTCATAGAATTGGTTATTTCTCCCTGGAACTTTGGTTCCTTTCATTGGTTCCAAAATCTAGATGCTGGTTGCAGATTTAAAGTAGAAAGTTATGTGACATTCTTCTAAAAACTTCATAATACTGCAAAATAAACTGAATAAGCATCACCTTTGTATAAAAGCAAGTTGAAAGCAGACAATAAAAGGCTAACTCCATGTTTCAACAAGTTCAGTGCTTTCTCCTGACTAAGCCAAATATTCCTAAACAATTTGGGAAATATAATCGGTCTGATATTATCCTGGAAGGGAAAAGACATTTCATGACCTTTTGAATCAGATAGATGAGGGTTAAGAGTCTAGTCTTGCCACTTCAACTATCTAATGTTGACAGGGGGTGGAGGAGGAAAGAAACTAGTCAGGGAAGATCTTTTGGAGGTGACATTCTGTGTGGCATATGTAAGTTCCCAAGCTAAAGGCTGAATCGGAGCTACAGCTGCTGGCCTATGCCACAGCCACAGCAATGCAGGATCCAAGCCGAGTCTGCAAACTACACCACAGCTAATAGCAACGCCGGATCCTTAACCCACCAAGCAAGGCCAGGGATCCAACTGGCATCCTCCTGGACACTAGTTGGATTCGTTACTGATGAGCCACAACAGGAACTCCCACATTCTGAGACCTCCTGAAAGCCTTGTGAAAATCCAGAAAGGTGGACACTAGAAGCAAGGACAATTGTTGAGCTTCCAAAGAATCCGAAGGCCTGCAGGGCTGCAACTTAGTGTGCTAAGGGAAGAACTGATTGAAAATTAAGGTTAGAGAGGTACAGAATGCTATATAGGATTTCTAGGATAGACTGGATTTTATTTACTGTATAATAAAGAGCCTTTGAAGGGCTGTAAGTAGATATTTGGTTTACACTAAAAAATGATTGGCAGCTGTGGTGAACTGATTGTAGGAAGGTAGAAGTGGAAGCAGGGAGGCTAGTTAGAAGTACCTACTGGGAGTTCCTGCTGTGGTGCAGTGGCTTAAGAATTCAACTGCAGTGGCTCAGGTCACTGCAGAGGTGTGGGTTTGATCCTTGGCCCAGTGCAGTGAGTTAAGGATCCCGAGCTGCCATAGCTATGGCTCAGATTCAGTCCTTGGGCTGGGAACTTTCATATGCTGTGGGTGCAACTATAAAAAATAGAATAAAGAAGTACTTATCACAAGAGTCCTAAGTGTTGGATACCTGAGACTAGGATGACTGCGATGGAAATGAAGATAATTGGATAGATCTGAGATCTTTTTAGAAGGGTAAAGTCAACAGAGCTTGGTGATATACTCTATTCGATATGGATGCTGGAGGAAATTGGGAGTAAAAACCACCCTGGGGTATTGAGCACACAAGGTTAAAAAAAAAAACAGAACAAAACTGGGCAAGTTAATTCTTAAAGCCTGTTTCCTCATTTAAGAAAATAAAACTGGACTAAACACAAGGCAGAGTCCTTATCACAAATAGTTTAATAAATACATTTCACCATATTATTTCCAAGTCAAACACCTTCATATTCTCTATATTGCAAATCATGAACATTTTAAAAGCAGCAAACTACATTCTACATTCTATACTTTTCCTAGGAATCATACCCAACGTCAAATGAAAATCTTGCGCAGTCTTCTGGCTAGAACATTCAATTAGCCTCTTCCATTTTCTCTAAAATGGAGACATTAATATCTACCTCATGGTAAAGGTTCAAACTGCATTTTTTTAAACCAACTCACAGTCCATTATGAAAATGTAGTATTATAGTTAACTGCACAAAGTTTGACCTTTTATAATTTATCTTTAGAGCTATTCATTGCTAAATAATTAAGTTCTACAATCTCCAATAACTGTAAGATAACCAGCATGTGCCCAAAGTTAGGTATGGCTATTCCTTAAGAATGTAAGAGAGCCCTAAGGCTTGGCCGCCATAAACTGCAAATCAGCCATAATTCCTAAGAGAAAATTTTAGAAAAGTCTACTTTCAGAAGTATTTGAATGCATTAAATATTTTTTTCCATTTCTTCAAATTTGTAAACAGGGGGGGAAAAATCCATGGGACAGCAACATTCTCTTGAGAGGAAAGGTAGTAGAGAACTAGAATTAAACAATCAAAAAAATCCCTTCTGAATGCCACCAGGCTTCAGAATTTTACAGACTTATGAACAGACTTCTAGAAATAGACTTTATCTGTTAAAAATTATTTTTCTTTCTTGAGGCTTCCAGATCCTTTTTCTGAAGAAAGGGGCATCTTTCAGTGATTACTAAATACCCAATATCAAGTGGCTAATTTCTAAAATTCTTTGGTAATTTCTGAGGTAAAATGAATGCATTTGGATCTCTTTCAGAGATAGCAACAAAGAGGATAAAACTAAGTTTATTTGAGTGCCTTCCTTTCCAAGAGTTGAGATAAAAGATTAGCAGTTCAGGAGCACAGGAAAAGAATAACTAATCCTTCAACTCTCAGATCTTCCCAAATTCTTCAAAATCGCCTAAATTTGGACAAACTCACGTTTTTGTATTAAAAAAATGCATTTTTTTCCTCTCTTTTTGACTCCAGGCCTTGAGACTGAGTCATCGGGTAAAACGGAAAAAGGAGAAATTGAACGTTTTTGTTTGGAGGTCCCAACGGAGCCTGGCCCGATGAGGGGGGTCCCTCCATTTGGCGGGAGTAGGTTGGGGGAGACCCTGGAAATCCTGAGGGGTTGGAGGGGTGGCCCTCAGGGCGCGGGCCCTGCGGAGGAGGCGGGAGATAACAGCGAGCACGATCTCCCGCGCCCGCCAGGAAGACTGAGGTGGCGAAAACCCGGGGGAACCGCCTTCGGACCTGGGGGTGCGGGGCAGACGCGGGAAAGGGGCGCAGCAAGCGGGGGTCGGGCGCCAGGCCTGACCCTGGGGGCCGCCGGCTCGCGGGCCCTGTCAGAGCCTTAGCCCCGCGGTGGGGTGGGGGAGGGGAGAGGGGGCGCATTTGGCGCCCAGGACCGCGGGGTGGAGGTAGGTGGCCCTGCCCAGGGAGAAAGGGCAGCCAGGGAGGCCCCCACCCGCACCTCCCCGGGACTTGGCGCCCAAGGTCGGCGTGCACCGCGGGCCCCAGGCCTCCTCCATCCCGCCTCGGCACATCTGCTTCCCCGCCCGGGACCTTAGCCTTCTTCCTCGTCCCGGGACCCACCGTCGCCACCTGTCCGGAGCCCGGCGAGGGGCTGCATGGCCGGACTCGGGAGGGAGTCAGGTCCGGGTCGCGTGGTTCCCTAGTCTCCCCACCACCGGGCACCCCTCCTTAAAACCAAGCCCCGTTCGCGCCCTCTCCTCTCACCCACCGTCCGAGGGGCGAGGGCGCCCGGCAGCTGTCAGGGCGCTGTAGCTGCAGCGGCAGGAACCGGAGGGCGGCCGTGGGGAACAGCTGCAGGGGCGCCGGCTCATGCCAGTGCAAGTGGGACCTGCCTCAGGTGAGAAGGAGCTGCTACCACTGCGGAGGAGTAGGCGGTCCGCTTCACAGGGCTCTAGCTTCTAAAAGGCGCCAGCTGGTACTTTTAAAATCTTTGAATTTGGTGCCCAAATCCGCAGGGCCCAATGGGGAGCGCCGCTCACACGCGCGCTCCAATGGGAGGAGGGTGGGAGGGGATCCCTTCACCCACGCCCAATTGGAGGGAGCCGAGGCGGGGCCGGGTCGCGAGGCCCAACCTCCTTCCTTCCAGCCGGCCCCGAGCGTCCGGAAAGATGCTGCGGCTGGGGGCGGGGCCGGGGCGGGGCCTCGGAGCGCGGGGTAGGCCTCCCGCGGCCTGCACGTGGAGGTAGCCTACCACGCATGCGCGCTCCCGCCAACCTCCCCTCTGCAGTCTGGTGCACCGGCCTCCTGTGGGTCCGAATTTCATCCTGAAGGCAGCTGCGGCTTCTGTCTGAGGATCTACGATGGGTACAAAGGATAGCCGACTTCCTCTGGTCATCTCACGAGCAGGCGTTTGGTGAGCGGCGACTCCGGTCGTCCGGGAATGCAGACTTTCCGGAAGACGAGCCCTCCCCCCAGCCCTACTTAGCCCGCCTCTCTAGGATTTAGGCGCGCTCCTCTCTCCCTCCTAGTTTCGCCCCTCCCCCTGCTCGGTGCTTTTGCGCAGGCGCTTTTGGCGGGCGGCGGCTGTGGAGTTGGCGGGTCGGCGCTTGCGCGCTGGGGTACCCCGCGGTTCTCTCCTGGGGAACCCAAGGTGTGGGGCCGCGTACCTCCAGGTGCGGTGGGCTGTCTCACCCGCCTGTTGGCGGGAGATCTGAACCTGGGTCTCCCTGGAGCCTTCCGGTGGGCGTGAGGCTAGGACAGAGTTACTTTTTTCATGTAAGCGTATTTATTTGTTTCCAGCCACAGTTCCCCAGCTACCATTATTTTGTTACGGACGTTAAGCTTATTAAATTTATATCTCCAGTACTCTCTTGGGTTTCATTGCTTTTCCTCAAGGGCCGAGCGCCAGAATGAAGGAGTCAATCAATCCATCAGTCATCCTGCCTTGGGAGTTCTAATTCCCACACCCAGGGGCCACAAACTCCTGGCCATGATTGTCTAGTGATGGGGTGAAGGATGAAAGTATTAATTATTAAGTCTTCGATGACAAGTTGTATCATATTTTTGTCATGCTATACTTTCATTGTGCGCTTAAGTGATGGCAGTGCAATCTCGACCTACCTTTGGGTCACAACGCAGTGAAGTCACAGGATGTAAGTCCGAATTCCCGTCTTTTGCAGTTTTCCCTCTTTCGCTTTTCTTCAGCCTTAGGGAGAGTTAATACTTGGCTTGTGGTATGTGAAGCAGGTCTGGGAACCAGATGAATCATGCCAGTGCTGAGTGGATCCTGTCTTTATGTGAAGCTTTTTTTTTTATTTTTTAGATTGTTTCATTAAATTAGTATTTTTCTTGATGGTTTAAATTTTTGGCATCCCTTTAAATTTTGCACCTGAGTCATTTGTCTCTCACTGGAGCCTGGTCCTCGTGCTAGGTTTGGACTTACAGAATTGAAAGGACAAAGTCTTGACTTTTGGGGGGTTTACATTCTAATGGGAAAGAAATTGGCAATTAATTCATTTCATTAAATTAAAGAGGCATATAAAACAATTTAAAAGGGTAGAGAATAGGTATAAGGGGCTTGGTTAAGGACTTTGGGTGGGTGGTCAGAAAGGTTTCTGAGGCTTTGGGCTAAGATCAGAATGTTGAGCTGGTAATGCAGAGACACGAATGTCCTTGGCTTGTTCCAAGGCTGGAAGGAAGTCTAGAGCCTATGGATCGAAAGACTGTAGGAGCTGAGGTCACAGAGGTAGAGGCCAGATCCTGCAGGACTTAAGTTGGTTTACATGTAGAGTTTAGTTTCTTTTCTAGCAGTCCGTAACTGTTGGAGGGATTTTAGCTAGGGAGTGATTTGTTGAATGAATATTAAAACTATGGTTGCTTTTCTATCTACTAGGCACTTTGTAAATGTTAGCCTTTAATTCTCATAATAAACTTAGCATTTGCATTTTTTGATGGTGCTTAAAAGTTTAAATGCATTCCCACAGAAGCACACAGATAGTAAGCAAAAATTCCAACTCCAATCTTTGGGATAAATCCATGTAGTTTCCTTTATGTTATACTGAGGAGTAATAATTGTGGGAAGCCCACTTGTTTATAGTTTTTATAACTTCCCCATTTGACTTTAGAGCTCATCTTTATTCACCTCTTTTATTTTTAGATGTAGAAAAATATATGAAATTGGAGGGTTGGGGAGGTTCTTTTTAAGTTAGTTGAGCACCTATACGATAACCTTTGAATCTTGACCACAGCTTAAAAGGTGTTCATCAGCAGTTATATTTTAAATTTATTTTCAGAAAAGGGCTAAGATATTGGAAAAACTAAAATTACTATTGTAGTATAAGGTAATATAAAGAGCGAAGCATGTTTTATTCTATGTTGGAATAGTTAGTCTTTTTCTTTAGGTTTTTTGTGGGAGGGGGTTGCTCTTTTTGAGAGCCACACCCACGACATGTGGAGGGTCCCAGGCTAGGGGTCTAATCGGAGCTGTTGCTGCTGACCTGCACCACAGCCACAGCAATGCAAGATCCAAGCCGAGTCTTTGACCTACACCACAGCTCATGGCAATGCAGGATCCTTAACCCACTGAGTGAGGCCAGGGATCAAACCTGAAGCCTCATGGTTCCTAGTCGGATTCGTTTCCCCTGCGCCACAACGGGAACTCCTTCTTTAGGTTTTTTAAGTTACTTAATATTTATTTTAATTGCTAGAGCTTGGATTATGTTGAAATATTATTCTTAACTGATAATTAACTTGTTGACTAGGTTCAGGAGCACATGTTAGTTTCATTTTTAGTGAGAAATTGAGAAAGGGCCATTCCCTGTTTTGCTAGAAGTCAGCAGATGCGAATGCCTCTTTCTGCGATCGGTAACAGAATTGTTGAATTTTTAGGTGCTAAATAAGTGCAGAGAGAATTGCCCTTATTCTTTCAGCAAATCCTTATTGCAGGCCTGTAGCGTGCAAGACATTGTGGAGTGTCTGGAAATAACTGGGATGTGGTACCTGCCCCTACTCTCTGGGCCTGCCCCATGATGGACATAGCAGATGCTCAGTAAGAAAAACCTCTGAATAAAAACATCATGAGTACAGGGGGGAGGTGATAAGATGTACAAAACATAGATATAATGGAACACTGGAGTCAAATACATCTAGTTACAGTGGTAATTTAGATAGAACAGAGGAGTTACTTCTGTATGCCAAGATACAGGACAGAGTTTCTCCACCTTGGCACTATTGACATTTTGGGCCAGATAATTCTTTGTTATGGGGCTATTCTGTGCACTGCACTGTGTTTAGCAGCAACCTTAGGCTCTAATTCCCCCTCCAAGTTGTGATAAGTGTCTCCAAATACAGCCAAATGTCCCTTGGGGAGCATGTTTGCCTCTGAATGAACCACTGCTCTTGGGGATGTCTTTTAAGGGAACAGGGAGGAGGGAGACCTTACCTGGCATAAGGAACAAAATGGGGGTGAACTCAAGCGTGGGAGCATTTATCAGGAAAAATTCATTTGATGTGATATAAGGGGGGTGGTGTGTAAAGTAGGCTGATATGAAATGATGCTGGATAGGAGTGTGTTGCATGCACACTTCAGCGTTGGAGTTTTATTTGGGAGAGAGTGGGAACCTATTAAGTTGTTGAGCAGAAGCGAGACAAGATCAGAGCCTTGCGTTTTAGGAAGATGAACCTGGCGGTTATGTGTGTGTGACCTGAATGAGGATGAAGGAAAGAAGTAATTCTGGACCAGAGAAGTGATGAAATCTGTGACCATTAGAGTGTCGAGCAGGAGTTAGCAGTAAACTGCATATGAGGAAAAGAAATGAAAGGTGACTACTGTTTAAACTTGAGAGAGGGACAGTGGTAGTGCCTTTAAAGAAATTGAGATTACTCAAGGAGAAACAAGTTATAGAGGAATATGACAAATTTCATTTTCTAGCTTTGAGTTTCAGTTAACTGATGTCAGAGGCCATTCTGAAATAAGGTTCATTTTTGGTTCTTTCTGAATGGTACACCACATTTCTATAAAAATACCTTTAAATAGGAGTTCCCGTCGTGGCTCAGTGGTTAACGAGTCTGACTAGGAACTGTGAGGTTGTGGGTTCAATCCCTGGCCTTGCTCAGTGGGTTAAGGATCCGGCGTTGCCATGAGCTGTGGTGTAGGTTGCAGACGTGGCTCAGATCCCTAGTTGCTGTGGCTGTGGTGTAGGCTGGCACCTACAGCTCCGATTCAACCCTTAGCTTGGGAACCTCCATGTGCTAGGGAGCAGCTCAAGAAATGGCATAAGACAAAAAAAAAAAAAAAAACCTTTAAATATAACTGCCTTTTAGACATCTTTTTGGTGCCATGATGTTGGGTCCTGGAGAGACCAGAAGGAAGAATTCACAATTTTGCCCATTAATGACAAAAGTTAATGTGCGAGGTCATTCCACTCCCTGACCCACCCTTTCCCATTTCCTTATTAAGCACACAAACCCGAGACAGGAGTAGACCAGTGAGTTTATTGCCTTGCCATAAGCGTTGTGCTACTGTTGTGGAAAGCACTGAGGAAGAGGAATGAAGAGCAATTAATTCTGCCTAGGGGCTAAGGTGCCCTTTAGGTTGGACCTTGAAATCTGTCTGTGGAGGTGATCTGAGTTTTAGGCGGAGAGGGCAGCTTAAGCCAAGGCATTTGGGAGTGACAGTGCGTGGTTTACAATTAAGATAGCTGTGTAGATGCATTGTGCAAACAGCTACAGAATTCTAAGGCCCTTAAAGTGTTAGATAGAGTCAAACATGGCTAATTAATAGAGAAAGGCAAATCAAAACTACAGGAGGTACCACCACACATCAGTGAGAATGGCCATCATCGAAATGTCTACAAATAATAAATGCTGGAAGAGATGTGGAGAAAAGGGAGCCCTCCTGCATTGGTGGTGGGAATGTAAATTGGTGAAGCCACTGTGGTAAAAATAGAGTTACCATATGGTTCTGCAATCCCACTCTTGGGTATACATCTGGAAAAGACTGTATTTTGAAAAAATACATGCATGTTCCTAGAAGCACAGTTTACAGTAGCCAAGACATGGAAACAATCTAAATATCCATCCACAGAGGAATGGATAAAGAAGATGTAGTACATATATATGATGGAATACTACTCAGCCATAAAAAAGAATGAAATAATGCCCTTTGCAGCAACATGGGTGGAACTAGAGACTCCCATTCTAAGTGAAATAGGTCAGACAGAGACAAATATATGATATCACTTAGATGTGGAATCTAAAAAAATGATACAGATGAACTTATTTATAAAACAAACAGACTCACAGACAGGAAACATCTGTGGTTACCAAAAGCGAAAGATTCAGGAGGAATAAATTAGGAATTTGAAGGTAACAAAAACACACTATATATAAAATAAACAATAAGCATCTACTGTTTAGCACAGGGAACTGTACTCAATATTTTGTAATAACCTATATGGGAAAAGAATCTGAAAAATGTATATATACACATATATCAGCCACTTTGTTATACATCTGAAACTAACACATTATAAATCAACTGTACTTCAATAAATAAACTTTAAAAAAGTTAGATGTGGGGTTCCAGTAGGGTTCATGCTAAAATTATGTTGCTCTACCCTTACCTTTTCCTGGGCTCCAGAAACCATATTTGATCATCTAGGAATAACTAATATGGATTAGTGACTGCAGGTGGGAGCCAGTGGTCAGACCAGAATTTGTGGGTTATTCCACATTGTATTCATAATACACCTAGTGACACTGGTCTTAAATTTATGTTGTTAAAACTACCAAAGTATTATGATTTTTCCCTAGTACAGCTCTCACGCTTCCTTTTCTCGTGGGAAGTGAGGCAGTGGAGAGGGAGGGGAGGAGAAGAAGTAAACGCATCGGCTCTCCCTCATTCACAGAATGAGATCCAACATTCGCGACCCTTCACAATCGTAATCCAGCTTTTCTAATGATTACCTGTTAGAAGAGGTAAAGAAAAGTCAGACAGTAATACACTCTTAATATTTAATATCGTGTAGATAGGTCCCTTTCATTCAAAAAAAAAGAAAAAAGAAAAGAAACGAAAATCCCCACAAGTCCTACCCAAGAAGGGATAAATCTGCCAGACTGGCTTGCACAGGGCCTTGCTTGGAGAGTGAATATTGTTGAATGAACATGTCTTGCTGTATTCTTGAGTTGCACAGGTCACTAAAAGCTGTTTTTCTGAAGGTAGAATAGAATGCCTTTCATGAGCAGAACATTACAGGGGAGAGGGATACTCTTCAAGTTGAAACTGATATATTTCATAACCACTGGCCAACTTAAAATTCTAAACTGTCTTTAATGGTTTCTCTACACTGGCCTTTTAGAGCAATAAGGTACAGAATTATCAATATGAAATTACTCTGAAATTCAGCACAAGTTGGGTCTCTAAAGGAAATTTGGCTAATAAATGTTAACTAAGAAAGAGGGAACAATTACCTGACAGTAATACAGTTTTGAATTTCTGCAGTACATATATATATATATGCTCATAAAAATTCAGACTTGATTCTAACAAATACGGAAATATGTACAATTTTGAGTTAGAGATATCTAATTCTTTAACATTTAAATCATATAATTGCTGTTTCTCTGGAAATCCTACCTTGCTGTAGCTACCATAAATTTAACATGTATTATCTACTAGGTAGAACTCTTCAAAATTGTAGTCCTTAGTTGACGTCATGTTTTCACAATATTCTTGAGCCAGCATTTCCAGCTTTTCTCACTTTTTTATAGGATAATTGAGGTGTCCTATTGTTTCTTCTTTCCTTTTTTTTTAGTTAAACAGGTTGAATCTACTACTATTTTTTGCAGTGAAGCAGAATACACACCCTCCCAGAACCACGGGTGTCTGTTTACCAAGCACACTAGTTTGTTCACTGTCGCTCTCAAACATCAAAGAGGTCTTTTACACTGTGTAGCCAGACATTCCTGGGCTTTCTTTCCCTTTCAGGCCTCAATTATCTGCAGTCAGTCCTATCAGAGAAGAGCTAACCATAAGCAAGACTGCCAGGGGGAAAAGAGCAATTTGTTTTTAATCTTATCATAGAAAAATGTTGATAAAAATTTTTACAGATCTAGGCGTTCCCCTGTAGCACAGTGGGTTAAGGACCCAGCATTATCTCTGCAGCAGTGTGGGTTTGATCCCCAGCCTGGTGCAGTGGGTTAAGGATCTGGCAGTGCTGCAGCTGTGGCATAGGCTGCAGCTGCAGCTTGGATTTGATCCCTGGCCTGGGAACTTCCCCATGCCATGCGTGTGGTGAAAAAAAATTATACAGATTTAACTTGAAGCTTACTCAAGTTCTTCTCACTTCACAAGGGTGAAGTCATTGTCTTATCTGTCATTTTTTAGAAAATCTAATACATCTCAGCATATGAGAGATTTCAGACCTGGCTATTTAACTATATTTTATTAAAACAAATTTTTTTTGGCTCTCAGCATATGAAAGTTCCCGGGCCAGGGATCAAACCTGCACTCCTCGAGATACTGCTGTGACAGTGCTGGATCCTTAACCTGCTGCACCACATGGGAACTCCTATTTTAATGACAAAAATGCTAAGTCACAGGAAAGAGAAGGAATGTGCAAAACTAGCCCAGTCTTAAGCTCTTAACTTCCAGTTTGTTAGGAAATACTGTGACTTGAGGAACGGTAATATGACCCATAATCGCATCATCATCTCAAATAAAAATTTTCAGTGCTGTGTCATGAAACAAAGAGGGCATTGTTGGCAGGGCTGTTCTACATTAAGGGAGATTTAAGCAGTATAACCACCAATTTCCACGTGCGATTCTTAGTCCCTCGTTTGAAGAAAGCAATTAAAACAGAATTGTGGAAATATGAATTGGGTGCTTGAGGATGTTAGGGAATTATTGTAGATTTTGTAGCTGTGATGACAGTAAATGATTAAGTAGAATAGCATTCTTATTTTTTAAAATACAAGCTGAAGTATTTAAGGGTGAACTTTTAACGATATTTGTAACTTCTAACACCAAGCAAATATGAAAAACATCAATTACTGAAACTAGGCAATGAATGTTTATGCCAGCTACTGATTTATTGCCTTACTCTTTGATATCAGAGCTGGACTTGTATACATTTCTCCCTTGCCAATAGGTACCACGTAGAGTTTTGTCAGTAGGGGAGAGAGACAGACAGTGCAGGAGGAAGGGGCTTTTTTCACTTCTGTGCACAGTGCTAGGGATGCTCTTGGCCACTGATGGGTAATTTTGTGTGTCAGCTTCGCTGGGCCACAGGATACTAGACATTTAGTCAACCTTAGTCTGGGTGTTTCTGTATAGATGTCTTGGATGAGATTGTATTTTTATTAGGGAACTTGGAGTACAGCAGAATGCCCCCCATAATGTGGAATGGCACCATCCAATCAGTAAGGCCTGAAAAGAATGAAAAACTGGCTTTCTCTGAGCATGAGAGGCAGGATTCTCCAGCAGACAGCTCTTGGAGGGAACTGCAGCACCAGCTTTCCTGGGCCTCCAGCCTCCTGGTCCCCACATGGCAGATTTCAGACTTGCCAGCCTCCATGACTGTGAGACCCAGATCCTCACCATACATCTCCTTCTTTGCACACAGATAATCCTACTATCCCCCAGGTTCTGTTTCTCTGGCAAACCCTGAGTGATGCTGACACAAGCTGATGCTCCGGTGAGTTCTGCCAACAGCCTAGTAGGAGACCTACTGCTTACCGTTCCCTGTGTTCTAAGATCTCATCCACCACGTGCAGATCCAGTCTGCCTTAGAGCAACCCAGGGAACTTTGCTGTCGAGGGGGCCAAAGCCGAACTCTCTCCAAGAGACATGACTTGCCACTTTGTGGGAAAAGAAGTCCTTTCCAAGGGTACACTCTCTTAGTCTGAGAGTACTAGTCTTTTATCCCCTAACAGCTAATCCTATCTTCAGTTAAAAATTCTTTATATCAAAATTCAAATTAACAGGGTCCTGACTGGACCTTATTTAGTACAGAAACTACTGTTACATTTCTACTATTTTATGCTTGAAGTTTTCCTTAGGAGTTAAACCACAATTTTGACCATTCATTAAATACATTACATAAAAACCAACTATTTTTCTTTGTCTATTACTTGTAAGGAAGAGTCCAAAATATACAACCACAGTCATGATTATATATTTTTTAATACATTGAGAGATTTATATAAATTATCTACATATTAAAAATACATTACTCCCAGCCATGTTAACTTATGTGTTTCAAGAGAATACTGGTATTTACACAATGTGACTACTATAATAGAACTTTCACAAGCTATACAAGTCTTTAATAACAATTCAACTTAAATTTTTTGGGAAATGATTTCTAGTACAGATTCGTAATTAGCATAGTCCTTCAGTGACTGTACAAGTTCATCCAGTAGATACTCTCCTTGCATAAAAGTTCCAAGATCATAAAGTGACTTGTTTATTCGGTGATCCGTGACCCGATTCTGTGGAAAATTGTATGTTCTTATTTTCTCTGACCTTCCTTTAGTACCAACCTAGATATGTAAAAAAAAAAAAGACAGGATGCAGCTAAATTCATGGCAAATAAACCTACAAATTTAACTGCCTAGAGATTAAGCTCTTGGTTTAGAATGTGAAACACAATGTTAAGAACCAAGTTTTAATCATTTCTGAATCCGCAAATAACATGAGAATGTAACAGACAAAAATATAGACTTTAAAGTCAGATCAGTAACTGAATTTTGAATCCTGCCATTTCAATACTTTATGACTTCAGGCAGTTTATTTCAACTCGAAACCTTAGTTTCCCCATTTGTAAAACAGACAGATGATACCTTCTATACAGCAATGACGTGTACATGCACCCTCGCACAGGGTTGATAGTCACATGGTGGCTACATATATCCGGTCCCTGTGAATTAATCTGGTCATCATCAGTGATGATGAAGTAATGAACTTTCTGTAATAAGGAGCTAACAGAGGGCCCTGTAATTATAAAATCAAATGCCAAACAAGAAGAAAATAAATTTGGTTTCCCTTCCAACTTTTTTCCATAATTTTCAAAGGATTCAAAATGAACAGGAACACTGTAGATCTTTTAAAAATAACTTTGATGAAAAGTCTGAGAAAAACACCTTTGAATAAGGGAACAGGGCAGAGGTGTAAGATTACCATAAATCAAGCATAACCTTGGGTTGAGCCACTTGTACTCTAATTTTGACCAATACATTGAAATAATTCAGCTGCAGGCCTTCACCACGCCCAAAGCAACTTGGGATCAGAACCGCATCTGTGACCCACACCACAGCTCCCGGCAACGCCAGATCCTTAACCCACTGAGTGAGGCCAGAGATCAAACTGGCCTCCTCATGGACACCAGTTGGGTTCTTAACCTGCTGAGCCACAAAGGACCTCCTAAAAATATTTTAATCCTTTAGAAACATTTTTTAAAATTCAGTTTTACCTGAACCTTTCTAGCATTGTATCGTTTACTCGTTTCTTCTTCTAGATGCAGGCTGTATAGTTTTGCACGTAACTTTTTCATAGCCATCTCTCTATTTTTCAGTTGAGATCTCTCCTGCTGGCATTCGGAAACAACACCTGAATAGTGTTATGAGAATTAAAAAGTTTTAGTAGGAAAAGCTTCATTTATTATCAAGGAATACTCCTTTTCCTTCTCATCCTTTTTCTTCTTCCTTTGTGAAAGGAAAAAATAGTACTCTAATATAAAAAAAGGAAGACTATAAACTTAACAAATAACTTTTACAATTATCAGAAAACTGAAAATTGAGTTATAGCTCAAAATACTTCCATACTAAACAATAAGCATTAATTATTTAATATGGATTATATTCTGCTACCTTCAGATAGCCCCCATAATTTTTTTATCGTAGTAACTACTTATTAGACAAACCAAATTATAAAAACTGATCTTATTACCAGGTTATCATTAATATTTTTGAGGATTTCCACCCACTTTTTTCTATTCCTGTTTATGCCATGTGTTACGTAAGACTTTCTCTTCAAGTTTAACATGAGGATTTCCTCACATTCAAAAAAATAAAAAATAAACCACACACTTCCAAATCAGTAAGAATTATGCCTGAGTTCATTTATTCTTGTATTCTTTCTGGATAACTGAGGTTTGCTGTCCATATGCTCTTTATCACATGTCAATCCCTGCACTAATACCTGAAAAAACACATTTAGTTCTACCTACAGTATTATGAAAGCTTAAGAAATATTTAGATAGCTCCACTGCCTGACTATCTAGAATCAGAACTCCTGGAGACCTATAGGCGGGCTTAGTGGAAAGAAGCCCCTGAATGCAAAACTTTGCATATAAGCATGTTTGTGGATAGCAGGTCCAAGTGTTCATTTTCTCAAAGGAATCCATTTCCACCTCCCTCCAAAAAAGGCTAAGAACTAGTGATTTAGAACATTCTCTGATAAAGAAGAACCCATGATACTACTTCACTATGAGGATTTTTTAAAATTAATAGTATAGTCACTAACATGGAAATTTCCTGGGCTTAGGTTTCCCCCTGCAACCCCCTTCCTGGCTTTGTAACTATCACGCAGCTTTGGCTAAGGATTCGAAGTAAATCAGGTATTTAATAGCAATTCCCAGTAGTCTATATTCCTCTGATAACTGAGGATCAACTTCAGTGGAAAACTGATCGAGTCATTCAGAATTTCTTTCCTCAGTGTTTTATGTTGAAGATATAAGTACATACCTGTGGGAAGATGAACTATCCGGACGGCGCTGTCTGTGGTGTTTACGTGCTGCCCCCCAGCTCCACTGGCTCGCTTAGTATCAATCCTCAAATCTTTAGGATTAATCACCAGATTAATCTACATGTAAGAGGAAAAGTTGAGATTTTTTAAAAATACATGTTGATCTGTTCAAAGAGAAGGACTATCCATTTATAAATATAAATACATGTGATGTATAGAATTTAAGATTTAGGTTTAGTTTTAGGAAGCCAAATTAGTTGGAAGGATAGCCATTTTTTAAACTCTTCTTATGAAGAGTATCAAAACATAAAAACAAACCCTCCCTAATCCTCAAAAAATGAACTTCTCGTAAATTACCCTCTTCCTACCAACAGCAGAACTCAACTACTAGTAGAAATGTGAATATAATAGCTAAATGAGATTCTGTGGAGTATTTTTAAGTTCAAAAAACTTTAGCAGAAGAAAAAAATGACACTAACCTAAGAACTATGGGAAGAGTTTATTTTGTTTAATTTTAAAGAAGGACTTAAACATATTTAGAGGCAGAGGAGAGACAAATGGAAATAGCCAAGGCCAAGAAATATGGACTCAATTCACAAATACCTGGGTATCTGCCATCAGGATAATGTTCTTTCCTGGGAGTCAACATAAAAAACACTGTAGTGGAGTTCCCGTCGTGGTGCAGTGGTTAACGAATCCGATTAGGAACCATGAGGTTGTGGGTTCGGTCCCTGCCCTTGCTCAGTGGGTTAATGATCCGGCGTTGCCATGAGCTGTGGTGTAGGTTGCAGACGTGGCTCGGATCCCGCGTTGCTGTGGCTCTGGCGTAGGCCGGTGGCTACAGCTCCGATTTGACCCCTAGCCCGGAAACCTCCATATGCCGCGGGAGCGGCCCAAGAAATAGCAAAAAGACCAAAAAAAAAAACCAAAAAAACAAAAAAAAACACTGTACCTAAAAAGCTCTTTCAGGGAGTTCCCATCGTGGCTCGGTGGAAATGAATCTGACTAGTATACATGAGGATAAGTATGGCCTCGCTTAGTGAGTTAAGGATACAGTGTTGCCATGAGCTGTGGTGTAGGTCACAGAGGCAGTTTGGATCTGATGTTGCTGTGGCTGTGGCATAGGCCAGTGGCTCCAACTTCAATTGGACCCCTAGCGTGGAAACCTCCATATGCCATGAGTACAGTTCTAAAAAGAAAAAAAGCTCTTTCATAAAGAACTATGGGCCAGTCTATGACATGCCCACAACCCCCACCCCCCAACCCCAGCAGAAATCCTATCAATCACAGGCTCTCCTGTGTCTTCCTGTATGGCTCCTTAACTGTTGCTTGAAGAATTAAATGAGATGATACATGGACCTCAGTCTCCATCTTTTCCTGAAAAGCCCTCCCATCTCCAAGGTGTTTCTAGGTGTGCCTCCTGCCATTTGTCCTACTTCCTGCCATTTGTCCTACTGTTCTGCTCCTCATCTAGGCTTCACCCAAAAATTAGGTGTCGAGAAAGGAACTCCATTAACTTATTAGAGAATCAAATAGCACTTTGTCCCTAAATTAAAAAACAGAAACATTTAAATTTCTTCTCCCACCATTTATACCTCATTCTAGAAAACAAGTCATATATTTCCCATTGCTTTTCAGTAAAAGGGATATACAACTAAATTACCTTACAAATATTTTATAGACTGGTAATTTATTCTGAAAATAAACTATACTCATTATAAACACTGTAACAATATATTTCAATATGATTCAGTTATAAAGTAACAATTCTATTAAGCAGTTACCCTTTGTTAAAATAGGATTCTTGCTATTAATATTCTGGGAACAAGTCACACAAAGCTAACATCTTTATAAAAGTAATCACTCTGAAACTCCTCTGAATATTGTTTCTCCTGTAAGAGACAATCTCAAGATATGTATCTTAAGCTTAGTGGTGGAGAAAATTTTAAATAGAACAAGATTAGATCATTTCTATACACTTAACTCTTGCCATCTATTGTTAAAAATCATACTTTTTGGACTGTGATAATGTATTGTAAAATCAATTCAAAATAGGTGATGAAGACCAAATAGGAAGAGGAGATACTCAATTCAAAAGGTAAGGGTTACCCTGGGGAAAGGCACGGTGCTGGGCCCAGGCTTCCAAGAAGGCACCGCGATGCCTCACCTCAGTGGGTTGGGGCAGGATTGCAACAGTCATGGTGCTGGTGTGGATGCGGCCTTGCTTCTCCGTCTTTGGCACTCTCTGTACTCTGTGCACACCTCCTTCAAACTTCATGTGCTTATAGGCTTCTGAACCCCCAATGCTGGCAGATGCATGTCTAAGGCCACCTTGCAAACATTGGGAAGAGAGCGTTCTTTTATTATTTATGCCATTTATATAAACATTTAAACAACTGACCATCACTTCTACCATCTTGAAATATACTTAAAAGAGCTACAAAATAACTGGAGCATATTAATTGTAAAAAACATATTGAAAACCTTTTCAAGTTTAGGAAATTTAATGTTTTAATACTTAATGTAGCTATGACTTATAATTATTAAACATAAAGCATTTACAGTGTTAATAAACTGATTCAGTAACACTCCTAAAGGACCACTTTTAAAAGACCATTAATCATTCAATAGTTAGTACTGACTAGCATTTTATAGGCCATTCCAAAACTGGTATATTTGCATTCAACATTATTAATTAAATGATAAGCATAAAACTACTTAATCATGAGTATAAGGTATAACTTACTTCATAAGTAAGCTATAAAGCTTAGTCATGGTCTTTCCAACCCTCTTCTTAGAATATATGTGGATAAATTAAATCTACACTTTTTTCAAAACAAATCAGTTTACTGACCTATTTCACTAGGAAAATATTCCAGGATTTCAAAATGCCATCTTTTAAATGCAGCATACTGCTGATACATATCAAATATCTCTGAAGTAAACAGCATTGCCTCCTGACCCCCAACTCCTGCAGTTACCTCCAGGATCAAGTCATTTTCATCTGCTTCTTCTGAGGGAACCAAAAGTAAGACGATCTGCAAATACAAAAATATCACTCCTCCTATAATTAATACTCAAAACTTCCCCCCCCCACCTCTTTTTTTGTCTTTTTGCCATTTCTTGGGCTGCTCCCGTGGCATATGGAGGTTCCCAGGCTAGGGGTCTAATCAGAGCTGCAGCCACCGGCCCACGCCAGAGCCATAGCAATGCAGGATCCAAGCCGTGTCTGCAACCTACACCACAGCTCACGGCAACGCTGGATTGTCAACCCACTGAGCAAGGGCAGGGACCGAACACGCAACCTCATGGTTCCTAGTCGGATTCGTTAACCACTGTGCCACGACGGGAACTCCTTCTCCCCTATTTTTGACCACCCTTTGGCATATGGAGTTCCCAAGCCAGGGATCAGATCTGAGCCACAGCTGCAACTTAGGGTACAGCTGCGCCTTATGCTGCAGCTGTTGTAGTGCCAGGTTCTTTAACCCACTGTGCCAAGCTGGGGATCAGACCTGCATCCTGGCGCTGCAGAGACACCACTGATCCTATTGCACCACAGCAGGAACTCCAAGATTTAAAACTTGTTGGAAAAAAAGTTCTCAATGACTACATTAGGATTTTAAATATTTAATTTATTTAAAGTTTCCCTAAGGAAATACTTTAATATTGCTGATTACTGTTCAACCATCTTGCCATTTAGAACCATTTAATGCATAATGTCCAAAAAATACTAATTTTATAACTACATGTAATGCTATGAGGTTCAACTAAAACTTAAGAGATTTGTTGGTACTTCTTTTTGGATGTCCACGTATACTTTATATCCATTCTATTCAGTTAATATTTTAGCTTGCTGTGAATAGGACAGTATATTGTTTGTGTATATGTGCTCTATGTTTTGGAAATTTATAGCCTAGTATGGTGGGAAACACACTCAAATTGCATTTGTATTTTTCCCAAGCTTCTTTAATATGGAAGAGAAACATACAATTCTGGAACTGGAAAGCCCCTTAGAGAAGTTCTGATCCAGTTCCTTCACTTTATAAGTACAAGAAAATGAGATTAAAACAAGTTAAATGACTGGTTAAAGAGCTAAACACTGGTTACTGGCAGAACAGGCACAAGAACTCAGATCCTTCTGCCTGTATCAGTCTTCCTTCTATTATAACAGTATGTTTCACACTTCAGTGTGGCCTAATTAAGGAGATATAGAATACAGACTTTTTAGATGAAGTGAATTAAGAAAGACAAGCTGCCGGAGTTCCCATCGTGGCGCAGTGGTTAACAAATCCAACTAGGAACCATGAGGTTGCAGGTTCATTCCCCGGCCTTGCTCAGTGGGTTAAGGATCCAGTGTTGCCGTGAGCTGTGGTGTAGGTTGCAGACATGGCTCGGATCCTGAGTTGCCGTGGCTGTGGTGTACGCCAGCGGCTACAGCTCCGATTGGACCCCTAGCTTGGGAACCTCCATATGCCACGCATGTGGCCCTAGAAAAGACAAAAAGCCAAAAAAAAAAAAAAAAGACAAGCTGCCAACATTTATTGGTCCTTTAATATCAACAGGCACTCTACCAAGCACTTTACATACTTCAATTCTTAAAATGTCTTGGGCAGGTCCTATTCATAGCTCCACCTTAAGATGTGCAAACTAAGTTTAAGTTTAGTGTGGCTGAGTACTCTAACTGCCTAATTGCCCAATTTCCTTCAACTAGAGAGTAGAAGAGAGTTTGAACCCAAGTCTCCCCTGAGTTGTGAAATATCAAACTCTGTGTTGTCAGGAACTAGACTTGTTTTCCTACTTTTCCATCTGTCTTGTGCCAACAGAACGTGATCATTCAGATCTTGAACTAACACATGATAAAATTTATATCTGTTTGTTACTTACCCGCCAATGAACAGAAACCAGTAATACATAAGGCCTTCTACACAAAGAAATCTGAAAGATGAGTAGAAGGCATGCTACATGAAACTTTGTACTCTGTAGTGGAACTTTTCTTCTCCAGTAGGTAGTGGAGATGTTTACTTTTGGGTAAGTTCTACACTTGGATAAAGAGAGAATCTCTATATTAAGCACCCGCTTCCAGGCTCCTTCCTCACCTTATCCTGTTCATTCACTTCTATCCCAGAGAAAACTGCTTTAAGCCTTTAAGCTCCGCCTTACAGAATTAACAAAGAGTGGATCTACTTTCATTATTCTTCATCTAACTCCATATGTTCTTTTGCAATTCTAGATATAAAGGCAAAACAATGCAATTTTATTCTAAAAATCCTGAGGGCCTACTCTAGGCTGGTACTGTAATAGTTTCGGAGACACAAAAGTAAAGAAATGCTCTTGCTTCTACCTACCATCACTCCAGAACCAATACTCATCTACCCCCACCTCTCTAAAAAAAACAAAAGGGAAAATATAATACAACATTTCACTGCCTTTCTGGCAAATCCTATTAATGTGACATTCATCTTTCTTTCTTCAGAGTTCTGCAATCCTTTTAGTATAATAAAAACAGGGCCACAGGAGTAAGCCACACCTCGCATGCTTTAAAAACCAGTTTATAGGAGTTCCTGTTGTGGTGCAGCGAAAACAATCCGACTAGGAACCATGAAGTTGTGGGTTTGATCCCTAGCCTTGCTCAGGGGATTAAGGATCCGGTGCTGCCATGAGCTGTGGTGTAGGTTGCAGATGCAGCTCAGATCTGGCGTTGCTGTGGCTATAACATAGGCTGGCAGCTGTAGCTCCAATTAGACCCCCTAGCCTGGGAACCTCCATATGCCACAGTTTGGCCCTAAAAGGACGAAAAAACAAACAAAAAACCAGTTTATAAATATGAGCAAGCTGATTAGTTCTTGACTTGCTTTTATAAACTTCTAATAAAATACATTAGAAGTAAAAGAACAAATGCTTTATGCGTTGCACAATTACCATACCTGATGTTTCAATTGAGCTATTTCTTTTTGACACGAAATTATTTCATTCTCTGCAAGTTTCCTTAAGTCTTCACTTTCATCTAAGAAAAAAGCAGCAGGTTAAGTTTTTCTTAATTATTGTTAATTGCTAACAGAATTCAAGGTAATAGTTTTACTGTTATTGCAGCTGAAGAAAAAAATAACAATTATCTTGTCCTTTTCATAACTGTCATTATTTCAAAGCATTTTATGCATTAGTTTTCAAAAGCATGTAGTTTAATAAAAAAAATGTTTTCCCTGATGACTAAAGTGTAAGTTAAAAAGAATTTCTATAGAAAAATATAAAGCTGTTAAACTTGCAATAATTCTACCTTCACAAAATACCCATATTAACAAATATCCTCTTAGTTTCACAACTTAGACTGTACAGTAACAAATAAATGCACTAGCTAGTGAGAAAGAACAGAAGGTGGAATAGAGGGTATCATCAGACCAGAAAGAACTGAGTTTAAAAGTATGAAGTTACTTTATCAATAAATGCTTCATTAATACATAAGTGTCCACATAAAAATTTAGACCCTGCCTAATATTTACAGAATGTTTACATGAAGTACTCTTCTCTCTGAGACTTTACCCTAATTCTTTTTTCATCTTTAAATTTTCATTTTTACCTTACAAAATATACCTCCTCATTCCTCTATCCTGTGGACATGTAGCCTATAGAAAGGAGAAAAGGGGAAATTAGCTACTGCAACTTGCTGTCTTTGTTGAAAGATCAAACTTGTATCAGTTGGAATGTTTATTCATTTATTTAGAACCAATTATGCTAAGAACTGGAAATCTTTCATGGCAGGACTTTAGATGATTTTAGTTTCTTTGTTTAATTCTAGGGGAGAAAACCTCACAAAAAAAGTAACAACCTAGGAGTTCCTGTTATGTTTCAGCAGGTTAAGGAACCTGACATCTTGTCCCTTGGGGACATTTGTTCAACTTCTGGCCTCACTCAGTGGGTTAAGGATCTAGTGTGTTTGCAAGCCACAGTGCAGGGGTTGGATGTGGCTCAGATCTGGCGGTTGCTGTGGCTGTGGGGAGGGGTCCAATTTGATCCCTAGCCTGGAAACTACCATGTGGCACAGGTGTGGCCCTAAAAAAAAAAAAAAGAAACAAGACAACCTAAAACACTGTGTAATTAAATATTAAAACAAGATGTTGAAGTTTTTTTGGGGGGTGGAGCAGAAAGAGGAGAGAATGATTACTAAAAGACAGGTAATAACAGCAAAACTGAGATAAGCAAATATAGGGAGTGTTGGTGGGATGGCAGGACATTATTTTGGCAAGAATTTGGTATGATGTTTGATGAAATGGAAAATAAACTTAATTAGAAAAAAGGAAAAGTGAATTCTAGTCCTAGTCCAACCACTAAGGTTCTCTTAGGGCAACACACTCAACTTCCCTGAGTCTCAGTAACCTCAAGAGTAAAATAAAAGATTTGAGCTGGTCTCTAAGGGGCCTTTCAGTTCTGAAATGCAGTGTTCTTACAAGACTACAGAGATGGGAAATAGAGTGTGGAAGTAACCTAATTTAAATACTATATTTTATTTAATCCACTATCCCCCAAACACTATTTTGACATGCAGTCAATATAAAAATTACAGTGTGTATATATAATTTTTATATTGATTGTATGTTGAAATTGATAGTGTTATATATATATATATATATAGTGGCTTCTATTTGTACTTAAAGCTTAGCTTAAGGAATAAAACTGATTTAATTTTCCCCAAAAGATATTTTTTCAATTTTTTAAAAACACTCTGGGCAGCACTTTCTCTTAAATCACTTAATTTAGACTTTCCTTAAGTCTCCCCTAGAAAACTGCCTTAGCCTTCTGTTTTCTCTGGCATCTTCAGTCTTACTCCAGGTTGTTTCTAAACTTCTACAAATGCAGGTTCCTAAACAACAAATCTATTACTATCATTCACTCCCCAGTCTAAAAACTTCTGCTGGCTTCCTCTTACCAACAGGATAAAATCAAACTTTTTAGAGAGTATGTGAGCCCCCTTAAAAAATGGTCCCAACCTCCCCTTCTTTGGTTAACATTGGAGTTCAGTGATTTGGAGTCCTGAGATTTGGAGTCAGTCCAAGCCAAGCTCCATTCCTTACAAGCTGTGTAACCGAAACTGAGTTAATTTTACTTTTATATTGCAAGTTCCTCTTCTATTTCATGAGGCTAATAGAACCTATTTCATAGGGTTTATTAGGTGAATTAGATGAGTTAATAGATAAACCTAAGCAAAGAATGAAGTATGGTAAAGGATCAATAAAGGTTAAAAATATTACATCATCTAAGGGTGGGCCTTTATCCCTGTACAAAGCTTTCTCAGTAAGTTCTTGCTCTCCTAGGTCTTTATTGATACATGTTCTCACTTATCAGCTGTATTATAATTAATTTTCTTGCCCCCAGGAGATTGTGACCCTCTCTAGAACCTTGCTACCCAGTGCATGGTCCATGGACCAGCAAATAGGCATCTCCAGGAGCTTGTACAGATGCAGAAACATGGCCCCATCTAGATCTGAATGGACACGAATCACTTGGGAAACTCGTTAAAAACCTATGTTTTTAGGTCTCAGATTCTGAGTCTGGGTTTATTTAGCATGCACCTCTCCTGTCACTTGCAGGTAGCCTCTTTACCACAGTTGGAGGTACACTGCTCTCCAGCCCATAACAGGAATAGTGCCTGATTTTGTGTGTGTGTGTGAGCTAATGATCTCCTGCTATTAAATACATAACCAGTAAGAGTCAACTTAAGTTCTGTTAAAGGGCGCAGAGCACTGTGAAGGAAGCACAAAGAGAGGACAGGTTCACAACCCATATAGTGATGCCCTCACCTCTGATGTAAATGAAATAGGGCTGCAACTGAGTAAAGACTTAAAACTCAAAGAGATTGTGGACCCTTGACCAGCGGCTTAGTGGAAAGGGCAAAGAGTCAAGAATCTTTTCTGAATCCCGCTCCCCTAGGCCCAGCCCTTACCGTGCAGCAAGTGCTCGGTCTCCTGCAGCTCCCGCTCCTTCTCTGTCAGAAGCTTGGCCACCGCCACCAGCTCAGGCCCTCTGACCTGCAACGGGGTTTCAGACCCTACCTGGCGCTCGAGGAAGGTCCGCAGGGGTCCGCTGCGGGCGAACAGCTCCTCCAGCGGAAGGCTCCCGCAGCTCATGTGTCGGCGGGCCGGGCCAACAGCCCGGTGGGCCCAAAGGCCCCGAACAGCACTCAAAAGAAGCCGAGACCGCATCCCTAAAGCCGATGGCCGAGGGCGACGATAACCGGAAGTTCCGGACAGAGCAAGTCTCGCGACACCTCGCAGCTTGGAGATAGGGGCGGGACCTAGCCGAGCCCCGCCCAGCACACGCGCTTGTCCGAAGGGACCTCCCGGAAGTCTGGTTAAACTTCCGGGTCAGGCATCGTTAAACGCCGCTTTGTTCCCGGAGGTCGGAACTTGAGGGGGCCTAACAGAAAGTGGTAGGGGCGTGTCCGAGAGACCGTGTGCACCGCCTTTACAAGGCTGGGTCAGACGTTCCTTCTTGAAATGAGCCGGTTCGGAATGTTGGGCTGGAAGGAGAAAGCGATAGATTGCCTTTACGTTTTCTGACGGCGATGGTTTGTTTCCCAAGCACTCAGGAGCTCAAGTATCGCAATGAAGGGCAGTCTAGTGTCCGCTACGGGGGCCGAGGTCAAGGCACGGATACTCTCTCCAGTGCCAGCCTGGACTGTCGTCTCCAAGAGCGAATTGTAGGATGATCATCAGTGTGTATATGTGTTAACTCCTCTTGCATTTTTCCTGTTCATGTTTTACTTTTCGGCGGTGGCTAAGGCTCGCATTTAACGAAGATGTGGTAAGCGGACTCGAAAGCAAACAGAGTGATTTGCCAAAATCTGCTTTCCTGCCCTTTATCGTCCATTTAATTTACCTACTTTTCAGCGACTTTCTTCCACACACAGTTTTCCGCCCATTCCCACTTATTGCTTGTTACCCAGCTACTTTTTTAAAGAGGTTGAGCCATTCCATGTTCCAACTTAGCACAGCCAAGAAAAATCTTCAGAGCCCCGTCGCCGGTAGCCCAAACTTCTGATAGTGGCTTAGTGCAAGAAATACTGACATTTATTGGTATAATGCTTTCGCATTTTTCAAAAGATCTTTTCATAGCTCATCAGAGGAATATATATGAGAATAAAACAACTAAGACAGGGCTGGGGATGCACGGGCTGAAAGCTCAACCTGAGAACTCTCACTACCTAACTAGCTGAGGAAGGGCTTTCACGTGGTTTTTTAACTGTACAGAGAACTGACCTACTGAAAAATCTTCTAATTTATTATTTTTTAAAAATAGTAAAATACGGAAGCCCTTAACAAAGTTAAGTCATCCAATCAACATTATTGAGGTTAAGTATAAAATTCTTATAAAATGAATTTGTATTGACTCTATTGACTCTATTCATTTCTTTGCTCTACATATAAAGGGAAAGTGAAGTAGAAGAATGAGCTGACTCTCCAGATAGTATAAAGCCAAAATAGGTTTCACTACTTAGAAATTTCAAATTAACTCAAATTTTCTTTCGCTTTGAATGTGTATTAAAGCCACACTACTTTATAAAATTGTTTTGCTTTAAAATGGTGATTGGTACCCAATTTTAAAAATTCTCATCCGAGTATAGAACTGGACTGATTAGGTTGACTGTATCTCTTTTAGGAACAGTTATTTCCCAAGTCTAAACTCAACTTTGAATATTTTTTAAAGCATAGAAATGGTGGGAGCTATTCGAACTCAAATCTCAGCTGAATTCTCAAGTCATTTCAAGAATGTACTTTTATTATTTATAAAAGGTGCAAAGATGTAATATGCAATAAACTTAGAGACCAGCGGAAAGAATCCAGCCAGAAATTATTTTACCTTGGATGTGTGAGCAAGTTAAAAAATACAAGAGTACCCTTACTCCTACTGTATTACACCAATGAAAAAACAGTAACTTTTCTCTAATGATACATTGGTGATCTCTTTATTAATTCAAAACATTTTTAAGAAGTCAGTGTAATGCATGTGCATTTTACAATAATATCTATAGATTTCCACAATATAGTCAAATGAAAACAGCTGTAGTTTGACTTACTTTGAAAACTCAAATAGATATACTTAGTTTGAGATTTTTGAATTTTCTTACATTACTGTCATGCTCAAATTCCATTACAAGTTGAAAATTCTAGCATTTTCAGGAAGTCTGTTAGTGTACATAAGTAAATAATAAAATAGGGGGCATAAAAATCCAAAACAATTTAAGTGGAAGAAAAATAATCTGGATTATCTATTCAACTTGTAAGTACCTACAGATATTCTGGCATTTCAGAATAACCAAAGATGGTGTCTCAAGTTGTATTCATGCATTCAAAAAGTCTCTGTGGTCCACTAATAAATATTGGTGAAGTCCAATATATGGATATAGATTATTAAGTATAGCGAACATGGTAGCAAAAAATTAGACACGTTCAATATGATAAATTTTACAGAACCAAGCACATTGAAATTATTTTTAATATTTAACAACATCCTAAAATCATATACAATAAACATTATTTATGACAAATAGGTTAAAGCAAGAGGGAAAATTCAGGTTTTTTACATTATTCCAGTATTCAGTGTTCATTGTTCAGTGGACGGCAATATAGAAAAGTACTCAGCAAAATGATCATTGATTTAGGTTACCTCTGACCACTAGTACCACTAAAATCTTCACTACACAAGGGGATAGAGGATGAAGATAGTTCCAGGGAAAAAGTTCACTTTCACCTCCATTAAGTGAATATTCAGGCTAACACTATTTTGGAGTTTTATTTTCCCACTTCAACGTTCCAGTTCATTTTATATTTTTTTTCTTCATAGTATTTGTTAGCATTCTTTTAATGGAAACTAATAGCAGTGCTGAGGAATCTGCTCCGAATATTTTTTTCTTTTAGTGTAATGCTCATAAATTTACCTTAATGTAGCCTCTTTAAAAATGTATTACTTTACAGTGGGAAAACCTAACAGACCCTACCTCAGCCAGGTGCTGAAGTTCAGTATCGACAATAAGTCATGATGATGGTATATACCTTTGATACCATGTGATATGAATGGCACCTCTGCGGTCTTCCTTCCAGAAATCAGTAACACCTGTCCAATCATGGGGAAAACCTCAGACACATTCCAGTTGAGGGACATCTTACAAAACAGTAGACCAGTACTACTCAATACTGCCAACATCATCAAACACAAAGGAGCGTTTGAGAAAATGTCACAGCCAAGAGGATGCGTGATGACTAAATGGAATCTGCTATTTTGAACAGAATCCTGGACGGAAAAAAGGCATAAGGTAAAAGCTATGGAACTCAAAAGTCTGGACTTAATAATGCATCAATATTGATTCATTAATCGTGACAACTGTCTCATGGGCGTGTGGTATATAGAATCTATCTGTACTATCTTTATAATTTTTTTCTGTAAATCTAAAACTATTCTAAAAAGGTTTAATGAAAATTTTATGAACACACAGCCACCTTTTATTTTTGTATTTTCATAATAAAATTACTTTAAAAATCTTACTACCTGAATATTAAAAAGAATGCTTTCTATTCCATGCCAGTATCAATGTTTGATACTGACTAGTCTCTTTTAATTTAGTTTTAGCTATTATCCACACATATTTATTTGGCAAATTACCTGATATTTATAGTATTCCTACCTTGAGAATGTTGTTTTATTCCCCTTTGATTTAAATTTACAATGTTATACACACACACACATGCACGTCTATATATATCTGTGTGTGTGATTGAAAGAAGCGTGTTTCTAGTTTGTAGATTCAGTGATGTTGGTGACTGGAAAAGAATGATTTTGAATCACATTATTGTACAAAACAATAACGTATTCATATATTCCTCCACCTTAAAATAAGTTTGGTCGTGTTCTTTTTGGGGGGGGAGGGATGTATAATTAAATCAGATTTTTAAAGTATAGTTTGAAAAGAGAAAAAATGATTAAAATGACATTTAACAATACATTCTTGAAAATGGGTATTATTACTGAGCTGGAGAACCTTGATAAAATAATAATATTTTATGCAATGCTTCACTCTTTCCATGTTTATTTCATTTAATTCTCAGGGCCACCCTGTAAATTAAGTATTATATTCCTCATTCAAAAATAATGCAACAGGCTCAGAGAGGATAAATGATTTGTCCAAGGTCACATGAGACAGGAATGCAACTTGTCATAAAATTTACAATTGAAGCCTGGTATTTGGAAACAATATTTATCACTCTGTGCACTGTTGTGTGGTGCAAGGATACTACTAAGAGTGTTGCAAGGAAAATCTGAAGCAAGTTTTTGGTATCAGTTTCATTGATAAATATCTGCAGTTGTAGCAAGTAAGGAGTAACTAAACTTTTTACAGATTGAATATTATTTTCTCAGAACAGAAATTTTTAAAAAGCTTAACAGAGCATGCAAATATTAGTGTTTGCAAACTATACTTTTATATGTTTTTCTAGAAATATCTTTGCTACTTTTCAAAATAATTTGCCAATATATCTAGTGCAATGTTTTCAAAACTTGTTTGGTAGGTTTCTATTTATTTTGGATCTAAGAAATTTTAGGTAGCTTATTTTCCTATTTTCTGAATGTATTTTGAATTTCTTCCTTGTATATTTCATCCTCGGAGCATCTGGTATATTGCATTTTTTTTTTTTTTTTTGCAAATGTAATTTGTCACAATTACAATATGACAGTTTTTTTCCAGTATAACTTAAAAGTGTGTAAAATGGTATAAATTCAAAAATAAGAATCAGGTATTATTTTTAGATCAGCTTAGTGAGGTGAAAGTGTATTTTTGCCCCTAATAAATAAATGCTATTTACCTATTTCTATAGTCCTTTTGCAAAACTGAACTATCAGGTAAATATATGATACACATTTCATTCCCTAAGTCGAACCTAGGCAGCATTAAAGGATACTAATAAACACCTCATGCACCATGACCAACTATCAGAACTGGTCATCCTATGTACATATTTTAAGATTTGAAAAAAAAAAAAAGACCCCATTATGGTCTTGATTTTTGCACTTCATAATGTGATATCAAAATTGTGTTTTGCTAATGTTGTTCTTTCGCCTCTGCACCTCCTGTGCTTAGAGCCGCCTTACAATACTGTTGGGACATCTGTATTGCCTCTGGATAGCATGATCAGTACCCAGAGTAAAGAAGCATCATCCATTCATTTTGAGTCTTGTCTTTAAGATCCATCTCTGAAGAAATCTGGCTCTCCAATATATATTTATATATAATCTATATTCTCTTCTTTCCATTTTAGATCCATCTGAAGTTAGGCACTAGAGAAAGAGCATTAACCTCTTTCTGTGTGCATTAGCAGAGTCTAAGAGTATACAAAGATACCTCGACAGTCTAAAACACAGCATATACCTTCTAAAGTGCTAATTTTTCCTCAGGGAGGAATGTACTTACTAGCAAAAATCAAACTCTACCAATACTAATATTGTGCTCTTGGAATGGTAGCATAGACACCAGCTGAGGGCTTTTTTTGTTTGTTTCTTATAGCTCTGTCATTAAAACAGAAGGAATTATACCGTATTTTTAAAATTGGTAGAGTGGCAAATATGCAGACATACTCTTAGATAGAAACTTTAAACATTTTGAAATTCAAAGAGAAACCCTCCCCTCCCCTGAAAATAGGAATTTAGCACAGACTCCCTCACAGACCACGGTTACCAACATCTGATACATAAATCGACTCTAGAATCATTCGCAACAAGCTTCCCCCAATCAGCTTTCAAAAGGACATACTACCTTCAAGATGTGTCTTCTACAAATGCCCAGGGTAGGAGATTAGGACTCTTGATAAGGGCCCTTATCTTTTACATTTGGTAAAATATTAAAGGTATTGTCAAACAGACAGTTCATCGAATAAATAGTCCAAAGTATCTTATAAAGATAACTTATGACTAGCAGGTCACCATCATACATAGTAACAACAAGAATATAAAGTCTACATTTAAAAAGATGGATGCATGCGGTGTGTCATAGTATATTACATATTTTCTAGTCATGTGCACCCATTTGTTGTGCCTTAAACACAGCAACACGTATGATATTACAACACATGTGTGTATACACCATAGTAGCATAACAAACTCACTTCTAATCAAGAAAAAAATAATTTAGGAACAATAAACTTCACAATAGAAGTGATGATTCCTTTAGGTTTTTACTTCACTCGTTAGGAAAAAAATATGACTTTTTGTAAACATCTTCATAGCTATCTTTTTTCAACATATTACTGAAAACTATTATTCGAATAGCAAATATCTTAATTGACGTGGGTAAAGCATATCTCAACACACTAACACTTTCAGACAAAAACAGGCATTTGTTAAAAGAAATGATTATTATAAATATTTTGTCTTGTATTTTAATTACACTTTCATAAATAATGTATTTAAAAGTGCTGAGTATGGTAGGATAGTCAGCAACGCCAGTGTAAACAGAATGTTTTGTTTTCTACTCTGCAAACTTTTTTTTTAATCCCATTTTGTCAAACACTGCAACAGTTAAAATATTTGCATAGGGAATAGATAATAGCCCTTTTAATCATATCTCCTGAATTCTATATAAATTAGAAAATCAAATTCACTTAAAAAAACAATTATTGAAATGTTCTAAGTTTATGGAAAAAGAAAATTACGATGCCAACCTTTCAAGTAAAATACATTTTAAAAAGAAAATCCGAAACAATTTTTTTAAAAAAAGTTTAATAAATTAAAAAAAAATGAGAGGTAGTTAAAAAATGACAAAGGAAACCTATAATTTTAATATCCTTAATATAAGGCCAGTATTCTCAGTGGATATAAATATTTCTAAAACTTTCATTTTAAGTTACTCAATATTATATTTATTAAGTTTAAGATTAAAAAAATAGCCTCCAGGGGATATTAATATTCAAATGTAATACCTTGCTATAAATATGACACTGACTTTTGTGTGTGTGTGTGATAGGACTGTTTTCTTGAATGTCAAAAGTACATGCCAATGTCAGGCAAGTATTTTTCTGTCTTAAAGATTTAGTGGTTCTTATAAAAAATAATATGGCAGCTAGAAGATTTGAGCACTGTACTGCCTTTCAATTATGGATGAGAATTCATAGTTTGGTTTTAACATTTTTAAAATAAGTCCTTTTTAAGATACTAGGTGAAAACAGTTAAGGTCTGAAGTAGAGAATTATCTTCTGGATAATCCTTATAAAACTTTTCTTGGTTAAAAACAGCTCTTTCACTGGATTTCACTTTCAAGGAAAATATGCCACAGCACAGATGCTATTTATCAAAATGTTTTATGATGCTACATGTAGGCATTCCTTTATTAAATCCTTTCTTTATATTCCAAAACTAAGTTATCAAGCTTATTATTTTTTTTCTTGCTAAAGTACATACTTTACACAACCATTTTAGAACTGGAGAGCCAGTCTTTAATAAATGAATTACAGTATTGGACATCTGATATATACATAGATTCATTTTCTTCTATTACAATTAAAAACAATATCACTCATTGAGATAGAATATCTTCAAATTATTTTGTGCTTTTTTTCTCTTTTCGGCTTCATATATATATATATATATTTTAATTTTTACATAGCAAAATCTTCTGTAATGAAAATGCCACAGTTTTGGCAGTGAACAATCGGAGGAATTCCCCATATGGAATTTCCCAACAGACAGAGATAAATAGCTCTTTTTTTCATGTACAGAAATTTTGGCTTCAAAATTCGTGTACTGAACACAGTATATAGCATGATGAATGTCAGAGTTAAACAATTTAAAAATTGGCTTTTTCTGTCTTAGATTATACTTAAAAATGCAAACCACAGCCAGATTTTTGGCAATTATTTCTAGAAGACCATATTGCACAAAAGTCCTTAAATACAGATATAAGTTACGCCGTTGGAATAAATAGTACGACAACTATGTGGCAAACGAAGCAGCTTCACTTTGCACATGCAGTCTCCAGATACACGAGGAGACTGTTCCTAGGACTACAAATACAGTGTGCTTGCAAGTAGAATGCGTGTTGAACAAAACAAACTTAATTTGGCAATTCACCATTTTATGTGGTATTTCCTCCAAACTTAACCACGGATGTAACCTTGATAAAAATGGAGACGAAGAGCACATGGTTGTATTTTCACAGTAGCCTGAGGAATGCTAAACTGACGTTCTCCAGGAACTCAGTTTCAGGTGTTGTTGAACTACTTTTATTTCTCATCCCAGCCCTCCCACGTGATTTTTTGTTTTTAAATAAAAATTAAGATTCGGAAGTAGAGCTGGCAGTACTTTCAACAAATGACTTATAAATTTGAGAGTTCAAAAACCTTGGGAAAGAATCTCTGTGCATTAGGGTATATATCTGAAGTTGGGCATCTTCATACATGAGAGGGTTAGGATCCAACAGATTTCTGTTGATCACCTCTCTAACTCGAGAATCGAGACTGACCTAAAAAGAAATAAGAGCAGATACATTAAATAATATATATATATATATATTTAAACCATTCACCTTTTTATTGAATATCTTGGTTGGTTTCAACTTTTTTTTTGGGGGGGGGCACACTGAGAGCATGCAGTTCTCAGGCCAGGGGCTGATCCCATGCCACAGCAGTGACCCGTGCCACAGCAGTGACAATGCCGGATCCTTAACCACTAGGTCACCAGGGAACTCATAATTTTTCAAAAGATCCCAGTTAAGGAGCTATAGGTTTGTGACATTTCAGAGATGCCTCAGAGATGAAGGCAACCATCTAAAATCTTGAGGTCATGTCTTCAAAGGTTACGTAACCTGGCACACTCCCCTTCAAAAGTTGAATTTCACAAACCAGAACCAACTTGCACACCAGAATTTTAGGTCGCAGATATCTTGGCTTCCTTGGCTCTTTCTTTTCCATGCACCCCCTCAGGCGCTTTTGACAACTCCTATTCTTTGTTGAGGTCCTAGAGAATTTCCTAACCACAGTACACCTTTTCCTCCTCTGATGACATGACTGCTGGGTGACTCTATTGAGGGAACAAGGTCAAAATCTGGCAGAGGCTCGTTCTCTGTCAAAACTTAACATGTACATCAAATGCTGATTCCTGAGAGTCTCCTATCCCAACAAACCCTCCTGTGTCAGGAGGAGGACACCAGTTGTGTGGAAGGGGTGAGCAGAGCAGAAGAACCTCAGCAGACACTGCAAGTCTAATAGCTCCCTGGCACAGCACAGGAGACCTGATATTCTCACCTAGGCGTACATCCCAACATCCCCCTACTAAAGCTTAAGCAGAACAATTGCTTGAAACGCAATCTTTGAAAGGAGAAATGGAGGCAGGGGTTCAGAGTACCCGTAAACTAATCACGTGGTGTTCCTTGAGAAGTGTCAAAAGGTTACACTCTGCATGGCATCGTTTTGTTCCCCCCCACACACACACTCAATGCTAATTCTGTTGGAACAGGTAAGGCATGCTGGGGTGGAAAGAGGGAAATGAAACAGCAGTAAAGGCATGCTTGGGGAACTCAGCTCTGCCCTGAAATGAGATGTTAGCGAAACCCTCCAAAAGGCAAACCAGTTCTGAATCCTGAGTGGTGTCCTCAGTTCTCACTGCTGGATGAGGACACGGGTCGAGATCCACAGTAATCTGCCTTATGATGGACTCAAGTCCATACACATGTTTCATATTTATATATGAACCTTTTGTTCCAAGCATTTTGCAAAAGCCTTTGTGGTTCTGGCTTCTTTTCCTGCCTACTGTTTGGATGCAGCCTGAGACTGTCAATCCCAATGACAGAAGCCACTCAAAATCCATCTGGTGTCTCTAGACTCCTGAGCACTGTAGCCCATGTGCACTTGGGTTCACTGATGAACCCCAGGGATGGCCTTGGGAGGAGGCGTCAGGGCATGTGATCCAGACTCAATTTCTGTGGGTTAGCTAGACTAATTTATATATAGAAAATGTTCAGCATTCATGGCCGAACTCTATAGTCTTCTCTCTAAGTTTCAAAGAAAAAAAGAAAAGGTGTTCTGGAAATGTATCTTTAGGTTTTATTCTCGGTGTTATCGCTGTAAGAGGTCATCATCAAATACAAAGTAACAAAAAGTACAGAATTTTTATCTAAGCTTTTTATTTAAAAATATTATCTGTGTTTCTACTCAACAGGAAAATGCTGACATTGATTGGAGTTGAAACCAATCTTATTCTGAAATGTGGTATTACGGCAAGGTGAATCTTAACAAACATATTCTACTATTTTTTGTAAATAGTGCTCTTACTTTCAAACTTGAGAACTTCTTGTTGCATTGGAGAAAGAAACATTAGATGAGTGAACGTCACTTATCTCTTAAATAATATCGTAACTAAATCTATGTGATAATCTATGTGGGAAAAGAATGGGAGAAAATGGGTATGTGTGTATGTACGACTGGGTCACTTTTATTTGTACAGCACAAATTATCACAGCCTTGTGAATTACCTATATTAACTATATTTCAATAAAACTTAAAAAACAAAAAAACCTGAAAAAATGCAGTTTAACATATATGTTATATAATATAGATTTAACATTTAACATGATAAACTGGTAACAGTTTACCAGAAGCTGGAATAATATTAGTTATCCTAAAACAGAAATAAAATAATTTGTGTTTTAGTAAATGTGTTGAGTCCTCATTTTATGCTGTAATTTTCTGTCCAATTACAAACAGTAGTGAAATATACAGAAAGTAGTACCATTCAATATTTAGTAAATCTGTAACAAAAACACATTTGGTATTTCCACTGAAAAAATAAAATATTTACCTTAACATCTGGTTGTTTGTCTGAAAACGTTGTCTGTCAGTCAAAAGAAGTGTAGAGAGGTCAAAGAACAAGGATAAACCCCAGAGGTATAATAGTTTCATTTTGTGGCATCTTTGTGCTTCAGATTGTGGAACATCTATAATACAAGTTAGTGGGGGTGGATCCCAGCATGGGCTGAAGCCTTAGTCACTCTAGGATCCACACCTGACTGGATGCCTTATAGACCATCTTATAACTGCTTAGGCTTAGATTTTTTGGGGTTTTTTTTGCCATGCCCACGGCATGTGGAAATTCTGGGGCTTGGGATGGAACCCATGTCACAGCAGTAAACCTGAGCTGCTGCAGTGATGCTTAACCTCCTGTGCCACAAGGGAACTGCCTAGAATATTTTTTAAGGAACTTTAATATCTGAATCATTTATAAAATGATAACAAATGAAGAGCTGAAAATTGTCGGGACTTTATTCTTAACCAGAATCTCATCCTTCCTCACTAGACTTTCATTTTACCCGCATTTGACTGAGTTATCATGTTTCCCTTCATTAAATGTAGAACAAGTCCATATTGCTAAAAGTATTCGTACAAATATAGCATATTTCCGTCATGCAGCCGGGGTGCTGAAAATTACATTTCATTGTCTTAAGAGCATGTTTTATGTATTTTTCAGAATGCTGAGTTATCACCCTTCAAATTTTGTTTTCCAGCACCGGACAGGACACATATTCCATCAACGGAGTCCTGACTCTACAGTAGTAAGAGCATTAAACTAATATTCAGGTGCACGGGATTTTAGTCCCATTAGTTCACTTTTCTGGGCCCCAGGATTCAGTGGATTTGTTTACAAAAATAAAAATAGAGAGGGGCACCAAGTACAGTAAACCAAATCCCTGGTGGTACTGCTGCATTCTCCACACTGAGTATCAGGATGGCCAGATTAGTCGTGGTCCTCCCTCCTGCTGCGCCCAGCCAGATTCAGCCACAGACTCTCTCAACACAGTGCTCACAGCAGCCACTGCCAACCAACGGCAGCATTACTACATGGGTGTAATGTACTGTTGATCAGAAATGGATTGGTTTGCACAGGAAGGCCAGTGAGATATTCTAGTGCATATGCCCTTTTGTGAGTGTATCAGTGAATCAAATCATTTGACTTGGTTCGAAAGTAAATGTATCTATACCTGGGCGTAAAATATAACTTTTAACAGGAGTTCCCATCCTGACAACAGCGGAAACGAATCCAACTAGGAACCATGAGGCTGCGGGTTTGATCCCTGGCCTTGCTCAGTGGGTTAAGGATCTAGCATTGCCATGAACCGTGGTGTAGGTCGCAGACATGGCTCGGATCCCGTGTTGCTGTGGCTCTGGCACAGGCCGGCAGCTGTAGCTCTGACTGGACCCCTAGCCCGGGAACCTCCAGTGCCATGACCCTAAAAAGCAAAAAAAAAAAAAAAAAAAAAAAAAAAAAAAAAATATATATATATATATATATATATATATATGTATGTATAATGAACTAATGAACGCAACTAGTATCCACGAGGATGTGGGCTCAATCCCTGACCCTGAGGATCTGGCGTGGCCATGAGCTGTGCGGTACATCACAGAGCAGATCAGATCTGGTGTGGCTGTGGCTGTGGCGCAGGCTGGCGGCTGCAGCTCCCATTCAACCCCTAGCCTGGGAATGTCCATATACCACAGGTGCGGCCCTAAAAAGAAAACAAATTATCTATTATAACTGCCTACTTTGGGTTACTTCAGTTTTGTTCAGAGAGCAATTAGCTGGCGAAACACACAGGCACTTCATATAGTCTAATAAGTTGGATTCTATGTCAAGAGTTAGTAAATCAGCAAACAAGGGGCAAAATGATAAAAATTTGAATTTCACCTTTGTCTCTGTCTCTCTCTGTAGTATTTAGAGGATATTATCAAAGAATGGATAATGGCCTAAATGTAGCTATTAGAAAAAATAAAAGGGAGAAGTATTACGGCTTTTATACTTTTAGTCTGTTTCATTTAGGAAAGGACATGTTCTTAAGCAGAAGATAATATTTTAATGACTTTTGGTGAAACTCATGTTTAAAGTAAAGAAATTTGACTAAAACAAAACTCCATTATTTTGCAAAATAATGAAAATCCGATAATTTTTATTTCAGTAATCAATAGCTATGCTATCTCTAAACTGTGGCCCAAAGAAGGAGTAATTTTGGGGAAACTATTTTACAAAGTGCTGTCATTGAGTGACACCTGCAAATCAAGAGCTGTGACAACAATGGGAAGGTATTTCCCATAAAAACTAAAAATTAGAAAATAAACAGTATGTCCTTAATATGGAGACTATGTTTTCTACTAACATTATTTTACAATGGGACAGTCATCATTTTAAGATGATACATACAGAATACAAAGAAATGGACTAGATAATCTAGACAATAATCTTTTTTTTTTTTTTTTTTTGTCTTTTTGTCCTTTTTAGGGCTGCACCTGTGGCCTATGGAGGTTCCCAGGCTAGGGGTCTAATAGGAGCTGTAGCCACCAGTCTACGCCAGAGCCACAGCAACGCGGGATCCGAGCCGCATCTGCGACCTACACCACAGCTCACGGCAACGCCAGATCCTTAACCCGCTGAGCAAGGCCAGGGATCAAACCCGCAACCTCATGGTTCCTAGTTGGATTCGTTTCCGCTGTGCCACGACAGGAACTCCTAGACAATAATCATTTAAAAATGATACATGTTACCTATTTTGGGGAGAGAAATGGGTCAAATAATCTTCCCAAAGACTGTAATTATGTGTATTTTTAGGCAAGAGAAGCATATCTTGGGGCACATTTGGATTATTTGATATATTTGCCATGTAATGCAATAGTAAATAAAAATAAAGGTGAAATTAACATGCCAGTCAAATTCAACTAGAAAGCGTTAGATGCTGAAGTTCTAAAAGAGACCAGAACCCTGAAGAATGTGTTTTTAGGATGAAGAATTTTAATGGTGTTAGAAATACAAAGTGGCATAAGTAATAAATGTATTGAGGCTACAGAAAAAATTCTCCCGTGTTGTTTCTATGAATACTTTTTCGATATGAATGCAGGAAATAATAATAAAAAAAAATTTTTTGGAGTTTCCGTGGTGGTGCAGTGGGTTAAGAATCTGCATTGGCTTGGGTTGCTACCGAGGCACAGGACTGATCCCTGGCCCCATGCAGTGGGTTAAGGATCCCACTGGGGTGTCGGCTACGGTTGCGGCTACGGCTGCAGCTGCAGCTTGGATTCAGTCCCTGGCCTGGGATCTTCCATATGCCATAGGTGTAGCCACAAAAAATAAAAAATAAATAAATATGACCATCTTTCGTGTATCCAGTTCAAGGTTCCTCACTTTGCGGAGACAGTACCATTAGCATACTCTGGAGCACTAATGGCACTTATGGCCTAACAGATGTATTTTAAAAAATTACCTTGGTATATTTCATTAGACGTGAAATAGCTTATTAGCATCCCAAGCACAGAGATGAATAAAGTAAACACAAATTCCTCTTCTGGATTTCAGGGTTAGGAATATAAGAAAGGCTGAGGGTCACATCAAGGGTTGGAGGAGGGAGATGAGCCCAGCCTACTTCCAGGGGCTTCGCAGATGTCTGCGTGCAAGAGGGGGTGTGGAGGCTAAATGTGGGAGAAGAAAGTTCTAGGTCAGAACATTTAAACGCACAGATAAAATCACAGTGGATTAGGACAGGCGGAACATATAAGAAGAGTGTGGCTGGCAGAGGAGAAAGCATAGAGGAACCTCTAATTTCAAATGCTTAAAAGCACCCCTGGAACTCAGTCGCTCAGCACTTCAGGGGCCAAGCACACTATTAACCCCTCCCCCACCAAATACTTATAACTCTGAGAGCCGGACCATTTCTCGGGAGCAAAATGATTTCTAAAAAGTCAATGTAGGAGTTCCCGTCGTGGCGCAGTGGTTAACAAAGCTGACTAGGAACCATGAGGTTGCGGGTTCGATCCCTGGCCTTGCTCAGTGGGTTAAGGATCTGGTGTTGCAGTGAGCTGTGGTATAGGTCGCACATGCCGCTCGGATCCTATGTTGCTGTGGCTCTGGTGTAGGCCAGTGGCTACAGCTCTGATTCGATCCCTAGCCTGGGAACCTCCACATGCCACAGGAGCGGCCCAAGAAATGGCAAAAAGACAAAAATAAAAAATAAAAAAAAGAGTTAATTTAAAAGTGTTAATCTGGTTGCTTGAAATGTTCCTTATTTACCAGCTACATTCTGGCAATGGGAAGAATAGCTTGCACTTACAATAACGGGAAAACTAGAAGAAGTCAAAGAGCTGCCGTTACCCCCTATCTCCCCCCTAGACTATTAATGGGTCATAAAGGCTCACTCTTTAGTTCTGTAAAAATTCTATTATGAGCATCAACATGGCAGAGTTTGGGGTTATTTTTTTCCACCTACACCAGAGGTTTTCAAACCAGTGTGTATGTGGAAAGCTTGTTAAAGGTGGGAATTCCTGGGCTCTATTTCCAAAAATTCAGATTTGCAAGTCCTGGGTAGGCGTCTAGAATTTGCTTTTCAATCAAATGCTCCAGCTGATTCTCGGGGTTCAGGCTCTGAGACACAACTGCCTGAGTGTTAGTTCTTCTTTTCCACCTTAAGTCATGGCAAAGTATATTTACCCAGGCTTCCTAATGTTAATTCTGAAAAGCAAGCAGACTACCACGTGAGTGAGCCAGAGATAAACGATCAAAGCACAGCAGGTAACCAAACCTTCAAACATGTGTTCAGGTAGATTTTCAGAATGGAGTGTAGGTTATGTACTCCCAAAAGCCTTCTAACCAGTCCACACCCCACGCATGACTCAATTTGGACAGAGGTCTTTTTAGGTTCATCCTTGGTCTTAAGAAGCCCACATCAATATTTTACAAATTTTTACCTCTTTTGGTGATAGTATAGAAATGTAATCTTCATATATCATTCTGGCCTTTTCTTCAATTACTTTTTTGTTCTGCTCTTTCTTTAGGTCTTCACAGGCAAGCCAGAAAAGTAGGTTCTCTTCACTGTATTCTGTTCGGAGGAACTCTCTGAAGAGGTTTCTTCCTGCTGGAGCCTTCATCATCTTATCAAAATTTTGGGACCAGGATAAGACTTCATCCGGGGTGGGGTTTTGGCTGCAGAGACAGAATGGAGCTGTGAATGCTGACCCAGGTGCCAGGAGAAGCAGATAAAAATGCTTTTCAATTACTGCCACCTAGTGGTCACTGAGACTCAGTTCAGCCTGACCTGGCAAACATCTGCTGGGTGGAGGCTAGTTCTTTCTTTCTGAGTATTGACAAAAATTGATCAGGGCACAAGCTATGCGTTAGGAAGCCAAGCATTCAAACAGCAAGAGGCTATACACACTATGCACGTGGTCATCACAGATTCCTAATGAAGCCTGGAAAATTCTGAACTGTCATAACCTATTGCAAGTTTGTAGAAACAAATCTGTACATTACTTTGAAAGGCAAACTGAACTTTTTTTTTTTTTTTTTTTTTTTTGGTCTTTTTTACCATTTCTTGGGCCGCTGCCGCGGCATATTGAGGTTCCCAGGTCAGGGGTCTAATAGGAGCTGTAGCCACTAGCCTACGCCAGAGCCACAGCAACGCGGGATCCGAGCCGCGTCTGCAACCTACACCACAGCTCACTGCAACGCCGGATCCTTCACCCACTGAACAAGGCCAGGGATCGAACCCGCAACCTCATGGTTCCTAGTCGGATTCGTTAACCACTGCGCCACAACGGGAACTCCAAACTGAACTTTTTATTTGCATCTGATGTAGATTTTAATTTTCAAGCCATAAGATATAGTTTCTCTTTTCATTTCTGGCAACTACTTTTTTTTTCATTTTCACTGGATCTATAATAAAATACACTGTGTGCACTTCTAACATAACTTCCTGAACTTTAATAATTACTCTGATAAATATTATGAATGAATTGTTACCCATGAATGGAGTTATCACAATTAAAAAGCACAGGGCCTTTACAATGACACCAGGGACTTTTTAGATATCTCCATTAGATATCTCTAAAAGTTTTTAAAAGACAGAAAAATTACTCTGAAACATCAACATTAAAAACTTCAGAAGAGGAGTTCCCCTCGTGGTGCAGTGGTTAACGAATCCAACTAGGAACCATGAGGTTGCGGGTTCGGTCCCTGCCCTTGCTCAGTGGGTTAACGATCTGGCATTGCCGTGAGCTGTGGTGTAGGTCGCAGACGCGGCTCGGATCCCGCGTTGCTGTGGCTGTGGCGTAGGCCAGTGGCTACAGCTCCGATTGGACCCCTAGCCTGGGAACCTGCATATGCCGTGGGAGCAGCCCAAAGAAATAGCAAAAAGACAAAAAAAAAAAAAAAAAAACCAAACCAAAACAAAACAAAACAAAACTTCAGAAGAAGCAGAAAAAGAAAGCACCTAAAATTATAGAAATAAGCTACTTGGATTTTAATTCTACTCTGTAGATATTGCATTTCAACTTCTCATTTTGGCGAAAATACTTGGCTGGACTCTTTTCTGATGGAAACGGGACTTGGGTGCCACTTTCTCACTTTCTTGCATAATTTGTATCTTTTGTGTGTGTGTTTAGACTCTTCCCCTCTAAAGAGATCAACTTAATGAAAATTCTTAGAAAAGGGAAGAATCAAGACAATTGAGGGGGTTATTCATGTATATATCATTATATTTTGGAAGAGGATAAACTTGGAGTTCCCGTCGTGGCACAGTGGTTAATGAATCTGACTAGGACCCATGAGATTGAGAGTTCGATCCCCGGCCTTGCTCAGTGGGTTAAGGATCTGGCGTTGCCATGAGCTGTTGTGTAGGTCGCAGACGCGGCTCGGATCCCTCATTGCTGTGGCTGTGGTGTAGGCTGGCGGCTACAGCTCTGATTAGACCCCTAGCCTGGAAACCTCCATATGCCGCAGGAGCGGCCCAAAAAATGGCAAAAAGACAAAAAAAAAAAAAAAAAAAAAAGAAAAGAAAGAGGATAAACTCAAGCAATGTTTTATCTGACAGTTTAATCTACCTCATAGAAAAATGAATAAAAAGTGGTTGCAATCACAAAAGAGGATCTCCCAGACTAAGCATGTCTTCATTTCACAAAACCATTCTGAGGAGCATCAGCAAGCAGGAGATTACACTTAAGCACTAGGTCAATGTCACCAGTACACACATGCGAGACCCCATTACCATGTGACTGACACTCACCATTCCTCTAGGACTTGGATGCTCTCCATTTTTGTGGTATGTGTGCTTCTTCCTGCGTTTTCCCCTCTTTCTTCATTCCTAACAGTGAGGCTGTAATGTAGTATAACACTTTATTTTGTCGAGGGAAAACCAATTACTTAAAGAAAAGAAAAAAAACTTCCTGGAAAATAGTTCATGGAGGAATTTTATTTTCAACTATGTGAGAGTATTTTGAGTACAAAAAGAGAAATACCATTTTTTTTTCTTTGCCACACCTACAGCATGTGGACGCTCGTGGGCCAGGGATGGAACCCGCCCCACAGCAGTGCCCTGAGCCACTGCAGTGACAACACTAGATCCTTAACATGCTGTGCCCCAAGAGAACTCTAGCAAGACCATTTTTAAGTGATGGGTAAGCCCACGTCAACTAAAGGAAGAGAATCATTATTTAATGAAGTAAAATATAACCTCAAAAAAAACCAGATATTGTTATACATTCTGACTTCATCTTTGCATTATTTGAATTAACTAAAATCTCTGAGATACTTATATATGTTTAATATTATACATACACGCCCTCTTTGGTGTAATGTCATTTTGACTTTTGCTTTGCTCTGTTCATGTTTTGTTTTCCACTGATTTTCCCCCATTGACAGCTAAAAAGATGGTCTGTAAAATAGAATCTGCTAAATTCACATCATCCTTCTCTGCAGGCCAGGATTTCTGCCACTGAAATACTGCTATTCTCCCATCCACTCAAGTCTGAGTGACTGGATTTATATTTGACTTTTTCTTTGCCCTTTCATTCCTTTCAGTTTACCCCCAGCATCTCGACAGGGAAAGGGTTTTGATGGGAGAACCCTGGGTGTTTCTGGGACATTAAATTTGGGACGTCTCCACGATTACAGGATCTACAATAATCCCACAGCTTTAGTAACCCAGAACAGAATTGAGGTAAACTGCAGGTGAGCAGCGGTGTGGGGTGAAACACCCAGGATTCTAGGTGTAGACGGAATGTAATGGGAGAGGTTATAGGCGGATACCAAGAAGCAGGGTGAGGCGGACTCTATGGCCATGAAAGAGTCAAGCTACTGAATTAGCGAATTGTTCCTTCTGTCTAGATGCTGAGAAGCTTCATGAGCGCCTGTCAGAGAGAAAAAGAAGTTGGGACGACATCCCTTTCAGCTGCTCACTTAAGATTTATTCCACAAAGGGGTAACAGAACTATTGTTTTCTAGTGCCCATTATGTGCCAGGCACTACCCTTCTGCCTTTAATTGTACTATCCCCATTTTATAGATGAGCAGAGGGAGGCACAGAGCTGTCTGGTAGGTTGGCCCAAAGCTGGGCACTAAACATGTGGTATGGTTGGAATTTGAACCCAGTTCTCTGGAACCACCCTGTAATTGTCGCCGAGTGCCTATTATAAGCCATGAGCTCTGACGGGCACTGAGGCAATAGAGCACCGAGGCGAATGCCGAACAGTGTCACCGAGTGTGGTGGAAAGACGGGACTTGGTGCCAGTTAGTGGTAATCTGGATGGTCTGGAAAGGGAAGCTGAGACAACGTCTCATTAATTCATTCTTTCATTCTCAAGTCCAAGGGTGAGGATGGAGAGAATGTAGCGGAGAGAAGCACTTAAGAAAAAGGGGCCAATCTGTAACTACAAGTGAGATTGGCTGGAACAACTGAGTTGAGAAAGTGAACCACCTGCAGAAGAGAGAACCCCCAGGAGTTGAAAAGGATTCTTCGGTCAGAAAAAGGACACTTGGAGTTCCCATCATGGCTCAGTGCCTAACGAATCCGACAAGGAACCATGAGGTTGCGGGTTCGATCCCTGGCCTCACTCAGTGGGTTGAGGATCCGGCGTTGCCGTGAGCTGTGGTGTAGGTTGCACATGCGGCTGGCATCCTGCGTTGCTGTGGCTCTGACATAGGCTGGTGGTGGCTACAGCTTCGATTAGACCCCTAGCCTGGGAACCTCCATATGCCACGGGTGTGGCCCTAGAAAAGACAAAAAGACAAAAAAAATAAAATAAAAAAAGAATGAAAGAAAAAGGACACTCAGTGAAAAAATTAAATGTAATAGTGCACTAAATTAAGAGCTCTACCAATATCTAGAGAAAGTGGCAGATTCACTGGTGTAGGAAAGGGGAAGAAACCTCTCGCAAAGGTGGTGTGGCACAAAGAATTCTGGGAAGCAGAAACGGTGGCCGCTTGTTACCCAAACGCCCAGCAAACTGACCAGTGCTCTGCAAGGGGGCAGCAGTTCAGATCCTTCACAGCCTTTCGAGCAGTGCTGCCACACACTTAGCTCAGGAATGCGGCGGAGGGGGAGTCATTCGCTTCTCAAAGTATCTTTGCGTAAAAGTGCGTCTCTGGAATTTGATGTATTTCTGGTAGTTATGGGAAAGCGGGTGGGAGGAGGTAGGAATACACCATTGACAATATTCTGTGAAACTTCCTGAGACATGAACGATGCCAAATGTCTAAAATATGTAATTTTGGGGGGCAACTTCTAGAAAGATCACATTTAAACAGGAAATCAATATGCATTCTGCCAAGCTTCACCGAGCTCATATGTCTGTGTGTGCACACAGAGTGAAGGCCTAGAAAAAGACTAGAAAACGAGCTTGCTTTGGCGGATTAAATAATAAACTCTTTGAGAGCTTATTTCGCTACATTTCCACGTGGTGTCCCACCAAGTGTGCTGCACCCATGCAGGCATCTTTTACACAACATCCTTGAAATAATGTTTTCTCCACCGTGTCTTTGCCATGGAATAGCCAATCGGGAACCCACACATATGATTCACAAGCTTCTGAAAATGAATTCTGGCTCTTGTATCTGTTTCTGCTATATTTACAAACATCCCAAATGCCACCATATTAGAGTGATCATTATGAAATACTGGGTTGTGCTGATATCTTTTATTTCTCCAGATGGTAAACGAGGGACACACGTCTGTACCAACACTACGTAAGCGGCCATTCAGTTAGTGCCTAACAGTTCGCCGTTTGCTCCATTTCGTGGTCTGATGATATTGGACACAACACTGCCCGGTAGGAAGAAACTGACCTCTGACAATCAATGCGTCCTTTTTAATCAACTGTCCTGTAGGACTGGTCTTTAAAAATTGGTTTTGAAGCTTCAATGATCAAGAACTACTGATACTGCCATTTTACGATGAAAGATGAAGAGAGAGAGTGATAGAGTTGGTACTAGACTGTCATCTATGTCTTTGGAGTAATTGATGTCTGTCCCCAATTTCTCTTTGTCCCGCTATAAGTAACATCATTTTTTAAAAGATTATACAGGACATATTTGCCCTGGATCTACACAGACATGTAATATGTGCCTGAGAAAAGCTCTCGATGGAAAAAACGTCAAGCTTAACGGTTGGTGAGGGGTCATGAGGACACCTGCCCTTTTTGGCTTTTGCAATATTCGTGCTATTTTACACCAACATCTCAACATTTTAAACAACTAGAGCCACGAAGAGAACAGAAGGCATATACCACGCTCACTGTGGGAGTCTTGATCAAAACTTAAATATTTTATGGAAGAAAATGCCAGTAGCCTGTGCTAAGAATATTAAACTAAGCATATAAAAATCTCATAAGAGATTTTCGAGATCTTCTCGAAGATTTTCTAGAATTTTCTAAATCTGTTAGAGATTTTTTTTTTAGAAGAGGTGTTCTAGATTTTCTAAATGTATTTCTAGAGAGAAATATATTTGGCATATCTCGGAAAATGAGGAAACCTGGCCTCTTTGTACGTGGGTGGATTTCTGTTTGTTTACAGAGGAGCCGGGATGGTGGGTTGGGGGAACATTACATGCAGCCCTTTATCCAATTTACCTGCGGGCTTATCATCATGGGTATGTATGGGGCCGACTTTGGAAGACAGTCTACCTTTTTAAGAAAAACAATGGTTCTGGAGTTCCCACCGTGGATCAGCAGAAATGAATCTATCATCCATGAAGTTGCAGGTTCAGTCCCCGGCCTCGCTCAGTGGGTTAAGGATCCAGCGTTCCCGTGAACTGCCGTGTAGGTCAGGGATGCTGCTCAGGTCTGGTGTTGCTGTGGCTGTGGTGTAGGCCAGCAGCTCCAGCTCCAATTCGACCCCTAGCCTGGGACCTCCATATGCCATGGGTGCGGTCCTAAAAAGCCGAAAAAAGACGAAAGAAAAAAAGAGAAACAATCGGTACTTAGGTGAATCTTTGAAATGACTACAAATGAGACCAGAACTTTGCAGTATCCATGGTAACTCTGGGATAGAGGCTGGTCACAAAACCATCCACATTTACACGAATGTTCAACTGAAGAATTAACAAGATGCTTAAATTTAATAGTATGACATCGAGGCTCAAGAAAGAACCATTGTCACTGGTAAAGGCAATCCATGGTTTTGATGGTCTCGCCTTGTGGTATCGGCTTTTCCTTTATATTTAACACTTCCACCTCACATTTCCCCGTGCGAAAATGGAATCGACTTCCTTCAGGTTCTGAAAAATAATTGGGGAGTTATTCTTTACATGTTTCACTTTTCTCCGTCAAAATATCATGGCAAAATGATACCACAGCTTTATTTGGGAGTCCGCAATGATTTCCAAATAGGCATGTGACAGCTGGTTCATGCAGTGGTGTCTGGGTTGGAAAGTTAAAATGAGCAAGACAGAGGCTCCGAAACGGAGGAGCTCTGACAGGTAAACAGGCTTCACGTGGCATTGCAATGAGGGCTAAAACAGATGTGTTTGCCAGATGGAGACCTAGACAAAGAGCACGCCAAGCAGAGGGGGGGAATCGTGTTTGGCGTTGTAAAAAGGCATGCTACCAGTACCGAACAAAATGGACAGACCAGGTGTTTCAGGATGGGCGCAGGAAATTAGAACAGCAGTGAGGTGTGGTCATGTCACGGGATAAGAAAAGAGTGAGATCGGAGTTCCCGTCGTGGCACAGTGGTTAACGAATCCGACTAAGAACCGTGAGGTTGCGGGTTTGATCCCTGGCCTTGCTCAGTGGGTTAACGATCCAGCATTGCAGTGAGCTGTGCTGTAGGTTGCAGACGTGGCTCGGATCCCACGTTGCTGTGGCTCTGGCGTAGGCTGGTGGCTACAGCTCCGATTGGACCCCTAGCCTGGGAACCTCCATATGCTGTGGGAGCGGCCCAAAGAAATAGCAAAAAGACCAAAAAAAAAAAAAAAAAAAAGAAAGAAAAGAGTGAGATAGACTCCGAAATCCAGACTGTATCTCTTTTAAGATGATTTTGGCTTTATTTTCCCCATTTGCAATGAAAACAATGGCAGTGACCTATTCCACCAGGTTGTAAAGCAAAGACTGAACCCTTGTGACAAAAAGGCAAATCATAACACAGGCTTAACTCAGTGGAAGGGCAAACCGGTTGCCTATTAAAATGACACATTCAAGTTTATCAGAGAACTTTTTATTTCAACCTGAGCGAATAAAGACTTACCCTTTGCCATTATTACAAAATGCTTCTTTACACATCACCTCACCATTTCTTTCTCACAACAGCCCTGAAGGTGGCGGGGGGGGGGGGGATTGTTATTAATTATTCCCCTTTAATTTAAGAGGAGGCAGTGACCAGGGTTGACTTACTCAGTACCCATAACTAACACATACCAGGGCTGGCCCTGGAACGCATGCCTTCGGACTTCCCCGTCTCATGCTCATTTTCACTGTGCAATGCCTCTTCTCTTGACAGAAACGAATTAATTGTGGTATTTTACCTTTTAAGGTATCTACAAAAATGGATGGCCCTTCAGTGTTCGGAAAGGGTAAACCTCCTATCAGATGTTTGGGTGCTGAGGGCACAGTCCCTTCTGTTGACATTGTCCTACAGCTACCTGCCTATAGCAGGTATTCCCAGAGGATGAATGTACAATCGATATTGGCGAGGAGCAAATACTAGAGGTTTCCAGGGTGAAAGGAGCTGTTCCAGGCGGTTTGACAACAAAGCCTGAAAAAGGGAAAGAAGAGGTGATGCCACACCTGACTGCAGACCAGGTGCTGCTCCTGCAAAGAGGCGCCCTGGCACGTAGGCTCCCAGCCAGCAAAGCCAACTCTGGGGAGAAGGGAATTCGGAATGGAGAGAAGCGCTGATGCAGCGCTTAGAAAAGGCAATGAAGAGGAAGGAAGAAGGCAGAGGAAGGGGGGACAGCAATCGTACACCATCTATAAGTTCAGACATGTAACCTCAGTTATGATCACACCTATGACTTGAGCCTCATCTCTTTCATGTCCACATTTTGGTAAAACAACTTGATTATGCATGGGGTGCCTGAGGATGGGAATGGTGGTTAGAAATTTGTGTCTGGAGATGTCACACAACATTTATCTCAAAAATACATTTCCCCTACAAATAATCCCCCCTCCCTTTTCTTTTCTTTTCACCAAGTCTGCAGCATGTGGACGTTCCCATCCAGAGGTGGAACCTGTGCCATAGCAGCAACTCGAGCCACAGCAGTGACAATGCCAGGTCCTTAACTCACTGAGCCAGAGGATCTCCAGTACTCCCCTTATTTTTAATAATCATGCATCATGTTGGAGTTCCCGTCGTGGCTCAGTAGTTAACGAATCGACTAGGAACCATGAGGTTGCGGGTTCGATCCCTGGCCTTGCTCAGTGGGTTAAGGATCCAGCATTTCCATGAGCTGTGGTGTAGGTTGCAGATGCGGCTTGGATCTAGCATTGCTGTGGCTCTGGAGTAGGCTGGTGGCTATAGCTCTGATTAGACTCCGAGCCTGGGAACCTCCATATGTCACAGGAGTGGCCCAAGAAATGGCAAAAAAAGACAAAAAAAAATCATGCATGTTATAAAACAAGTGTTTCATTTGGCTTCAACTTTTCTTTCATTAATTTAAACCTCTCAAAGTTAAAATAATCCGCTATTAAAACTCTGTCCACTAGATGGCCGTGTTGCCTCTACGAAGACAAGGTTTGACGCCCATCCGAATAAAGGAAAATAAAAAGTTCCTAGGAGTAATTACCCTGATTGGGGAGAAAAAAAAGTCTATTCTTAGATGTATGGAGTTTTGATAATTATATCTTTCAAAGGAATTTGAAAAGCATCATTCAATTTTTCTGTAAGTGAAATGATCAAACTCAAAAGGGATATATTTAATCTAGGGAGGTGTGCACAACTGCACCCGGTTTTCCTTTTCGTTGTTTCGAGAAGGTTCTGGATACTCCCCGACCCCGAATCATTTAATTTTGGAATACTTTAGTCTTAAGAAAAGGGTCATTAAAAAATAGGCATAATCCTATTAAGACAGTAGTCACCCTTTCCAGTAATAAGTTGTTTTGACTGTAATGTGTCCTGCTGGGGTCATACGGATCTTGGGTGATACATTTTTAGAGCAGATTAATTAGAAAAGGTGTTTCACTACCATCAGGCAGGAAGTATTTCTTCTTTCAAATGTTTTCAAAGAGCCGTTGTGAGAGTGGCTTCTCCAAATGATTTCAATCCCAGTTTGGGTTGTATTTTAATTGCACCTTTGGCTGCATGGAAGCTGAAAACAAAATCTCCTCATTTTCTCGTACTTGCTGTCTTTGCTGCTAATTTCCCTCTATACATATTTCTGTCTGAAAAGATGGCTTTCAAAAATTCCCTTTTTTATTGGTATTCAATTTTTATTTCAAACTCTAAGTGGTGTATTTTAGGTTCGTGGACACATTCATTTGACTTAGAATACTAACTGCATTGAGCAAGTAATTACATGGTTAAAATCTGAATCTACTATGTCAGCTTATGTTTAGTTAAATTACCACAGCTCCTATTTGGCATAAATAGAGTTTCTTTTTTTTCCCCTGAAAATTAAGAGAATTACAGGATTGAATATTTAGATGTACTTTATATAATATATGCCAATCACTAAAATCTTCTACTTCAGTTCTCAGGTTGATTGAAACCCTATTTTAAGCTCTTCCTTCAACCCACTGTAATTTTCCCGTAAGTCATAATTAAGTTAGGGGATGCTCTGCGGGAAAGCAAGTATCTTGGGTGTGAAAAGGCCAAATGGATTTTATTTAGTTAGTAGACACTGTTATTAAAATGACATGTCATCATCTGTATCCTTAAATGCAGCAGTTAATTTGGAGCTCAGGCTTCTAGTTTTAGTTAACTTATGTCTCTATCATAAAAAAGCAGAATGAGAGAGTTCCCATTGTGGCTTAGTGGGTTAAGAACCCAACATGGTGTCTAAGAGGATGCAGGTGATCCCTGGTCTCACTCAGTGGGCTAAGGATTCAGCACTGCTTTAAGCTGCAGCAAAGTTTGCAGATGCGGTTCAGATCTGGTGTCACCATGGCTGTGGTGTAGGCCACAGCTGCAGCTCCACCGATCCTTAGCCTGGACCTTCCATATGCCACAGGAGTGGCTAAAAAAAAAAGAAAGAAAAAGAAAAAAGAAAGAAAGGAGTTCTCGTTGTGGCTCAGTGGGTTAAGAACGTGACTAGTACCCATGAGGATGTGGGTTTGATCCTTGGCCTCGCTCAGTGGGTTAAGGATCTGGCATTGCTGTGGCTGTGGCACAGACTGGTAGCCGCACGTCCGATTTCACCCCAGCCTAGTAACTTCCATATGCCACAGGTGTGTCCCTAAAAACAAAACAAAATAAAACAACAAAAAACAGAAAGAAGAGGTTAAAGGGACACTTAACCCCAGTCTATGAGGAACTGATACCACCACTCTGGGAATCTCAGTGTGTGGTGTGTGCTTCAGGAATGCTGGGGTGTACCTGTGTTAGCTCATGTGAGAGCTGGAAAGAAAGAGCTAGGGATGCAGAAGGCAGAAAACAGGCTCTGCAAGAGTGACTGACGACATGGACACAGAACATCCTAAGCACACAGCAGCCAAATCCTACAGAGTCTAAGTTCCTTTCGGCCTGAGACCTGAAAATAATACTTATCATAAAGGATTCTTCAGGAGGCCCCTAGAAGGTACCGAACCCTAAACTAACTGGTTTATTTATGTTGTTAATCACATCTTACAGACGAAGAAACTGAAGTTCAAGGAGATTGAGCAACCTGTCAAACATTTCAGAGTTGTACGTTACGAAACTGGCAGCTCTGAGGTCTAATTCCAGTGTAGTTTTCGTCCTCTCTCACGCTGCCTCTTGAAAGTAGGCTTTATATGGGGAAGGCATGTTATTAGAATCTGTGTGTGGCCTTTAAATAGGGCAAGACCACATCTTTTTAGAATGAAACACATGGAGTTATTATTCGACTATTACTTATGAAACTGGTCGGTGAAAAGCATCCTGTGTTTTTAAAGAATCGATGTTTCTTTATACAAAAAAAGGAGCAATGGCAGAAATTTGCTTTTTACTTAGGAGCACATGTTCCCAGGCATGCATGAGAGGTACATTAATATAGAGTATATTGATATCTGAAACAAAGACTAATTTTATAGTACTGGAAACTGTAATAGTTATAAGATCCAATGAAGCAGAATTATTATGCGATTGACTTCATATTTGTAAGAAATGGATTTCATTGTCTTATCTGATAAGTAATTAGAAATTCTTTTTTTTTTCTTCTTCTTCTTCTTTTTATGGACGCACCTGAGGCACACGGAAGTTCCTGGGCTAGGGGTTGAATCAGAGCTGCAGCTGCCAGCCTACACTACAGCCACAGCAAGGCAGGATCCAAGCCGTATCTGCAACCTATGCCACAGCCTGTCAATGATGGATCCTTAACTCACTGAGGCCAGGGATCAAACCCGCATCCTCATGGACAGTAGGGTTCTTAACCCACTGAGACACCGCAGGAACTCGGTAATTAGTAATTCTTGAGTGACGTCCTAAAAATAGCAGGCATATTTGAACAGGTCTACCAGGTCTAAACCTAAATAAGTTAGGCCTAAAAGGAACAATAAAGAGTTCTACTGAGAGGGACAAAGGTAAAGAGTTAATATTAACTTCAATCAGATGCAGCACAACTGTGACATGTGAGAGACAGGTTGGGGTAGCAAAAATGTCATAACCTCAGTTTTGTATTAAAATTGATTTGACGAGGCTGGGCAAGGGGGCAGTTCTTAAATATTGTCCAGATAGCTAATACACTTGGCCGGGACTTAGAAGAATTTTGCTTCTCTGTTTGTTTGTTTGCTTGCTTTTTATGGCCACACCTGCGGCATACAGAAGTTCCCAGGCTAGGGGGCAAATTGGACTGCAGCTGCCGGCCTACACCACAGCCACTGCAATGCTGAATCCTTAGCCCACTGAGAGAGGCCAGGGATCAAACCCACATCCTCATGGATATTAGTAGGATTCATCATCTTGGAGCCACAATGGGAACTCTGACTTGGAAGGATTGGGGCTGGATTTCATATTGTTTTAGAAACTAAATAATTTGCTTTGTTTTTTTGTTTTGTTTTGTTTTGTTTTTTGGCTATGCCCATGACATGTAGAAGTTCCCAGGCCAGGGACTGAACCTATGCCACAGCAATGACAACACCAAATCCTTAGCCACTAGGCCACCAGGGAACTCCTAATTTGCTTTGATTAAATCAGAAAGGAAACCCCTGCTTCCCTCAGCTAGAAGAACCTTCCCCCTGAAAGATCAGGGTTCTCAGGGCCTTTGAAAAGGATGCACTCAGCAGCTTTTCCTTCTCAATTCTTCCTCCTTGTGCGCCTTGGAGAGAAGCTGGATTTTCATAGAGCTCACTGATAACCTCCCGGTCAGCCAGATGACAAAATGTTTTATGATTCTTATCGCGTTGGACCTCCCTGGTGTGTTTGCATCATCCATCATTCCCTTCACTGTGAAACCCTCGACTGAGCATCTGTGCCAGCCCGGTGCTAGGCTTTGTATGTTACCTCCCGCACCATCTCTTTCCTGCCTTCCACACTTGCAAGACTGCACTGCTTTCTCTTGAAAGTTTGGTGTTTCCCGAGGCTTCTGTGGCTCACTGCTCTGCATGCTGAGCCATCATTCTTAGCTCCTGTATCCCGTATGCTGATGACTCCCGGCTTGTTATATCCAATCAAGACCTGCCCTGCAAGCTTCAAAACCATCTCTACAGCTAACTCTTGGGTACCACAAATGGAATGAGTCTGGTCCACTATCCAATCCTGGCTTAAACCACTTGCTGGTCCAGCCTTCTCTCCTTGGGTGGGCTCCCCATCAACCTGGCCACTCGAGCAATCAATCATATGGCGTTATCCTTCCCTCCTTCTCATTTACTGCAAAGTCCTTCTTTTTCTTTTTTTTTTTTTTTTTTTTTTTTTTTGTCTTTTCTAGGGTCGCACCTGTGGCATATGGAGGTTCCCAGGCTAGGGGTCTAATTGGAGCCGTAGCCTCTGGCCTATGCCAGAGCCACAGCAACGCTGGCTCCGAGCCGCGTCTGTGACCTACACCACAGCTCACGGCAACGCCGGATCCTTAACCCACTGAGCGAGGCCAGGGACTGAACCCGAAACCTCATGGTTCCTAGCTGGATTCGTTAACCACTGTGCCATGGCGGCACATTCTTGACAGTACTAAGTTTTTTTGAAACCGGAATCTCTCCATTCCTTTAATGCACCTTCAATTTTGAGCCCCTCGCATCTTTCACTAAGACTATTACAAAAATCTTCTAATATTCTCTTGTTTTTGTCTAGCCCTTCCACATAATTTCCATTTGGAGGTAAACATATTTGTCCCATCTTTCTTTATAATCTGCAATCACTTTCCACATCTCCCCACATGTGTCAAGTCTTAGCTTCTTAATATGACATAAAAGGTACTGTATTATTTGTCATTGCCTATCTGTCTAGTCTTCTATTTCATCCTTCTCGACTTTATATTCCTAGTAACACCAACCAGACTTCAGTGCTCCTTCCTGGACTTCCCAGCCCCTCTGTACTGTGACTTACTGCTAGTACTACCAGTCCTGGTACTGCTACTGACACACACACACACACACACACACACACACGACAATAAAGAAAATGCATAAGAAGAGATTGAGTTGTTCCCTAACAAGCATTGTCTGCTACATGATTAAACTAAGGGCTTGGAGAGAGAGCCCGTAATTTTTGAAAAAAAATTCCATAGTTTATAAAGTAGACTCAATTGCAAAATCCAAATTCTATCATCCATTCAACACCTTAGTATTAATTAAACACCTACTCTGTACCAAATAATATGTTATATGCCAAAACATATTTTTGGCTATTTTAAAGCACGCAATGTTTCTATGTGTTTATGACAAGGACCAGGGCCAACTGACCGACATGAGCCGGTGTGAATTCTACCATAAAATCCACATGTGTTAGGTTTCCAGAAGGCCTTAACCTAAAACAACAAAAACACATGTCAGACCGGAGAGTGACTGGTATGGAAACCACACACTAGGATGGGCGTCAGACTGGCCCATGTGGCTGCAGCCCCATCCAGAGCAGAGGGAGGTATGGCCGTGGGTATGACCAGCTCTGGCCTATGGCCAAGGTCACAGGGAAGCTCTGCCACATCCTGTGGCCCTCACCACATCAGCACAAGCAGTGAGTTAGCAGAGATGAGAGATCCTGCCTGGGTCTGACCCTGAAATGACTTGAAGCTGAGGGCGCCTTGCGGGCCAGTGGATGGCACTCCAGACAGGGGTCCGTCCTCAGAGGCACTGCCCAGCCTCTTGGCTCCCAGTCTCTTCCATCCCATTAGAATTCTGGGCTTCTTCTTCTTCTCCTTTTTTTTTTTTTTTTTTTTTTTTTTGTCTTTTTGCCTTTTCTTGGGCCCCTCCCGGACATATGGAGGTTCCCAGGCTAGGGGTCTAATCAGAGCTGTAGACACCAGCCTACACCAGAGCCACAGCAACGTGGGTTCCGAGCCACGTCTGTGACCTACACCACAGCTCACGGCAACGCCGGATCCTTAACCTACTGAGCAAGGCCAGGGATCGAACCAGCAACCTCATGGTTCCTAGTCGGATTCGTTAACCACTGCGCCACGACGGGAACTCTGAATTCTGGGCTTCTTGACCAGAGTGGGGCTGCTCCCACCATCCACTCTCCCCTCTACGGAGGACACCTCTGTTTCCCTGGAACATCCTTTTCATGTCAAACACTCAAGCATGTGTGGTCCACGTGCACCCCTGGCCCTTGCTGGCCCCCTGTTCTCTGAAGGCCCATGGCTCCAGCAGCTCCTCCCCACTCACCACAGGGCCAGAGGAGGGGGCTGCTGGCACCCCTCTTCCACATCCTCTGAGCCTCATGCCCTTTGACCTTCCCCTTCTCTGCCTCCCTTCCTCTCTCAGCTCTGGGGTTCCTCACCGACTCCCAGCACCGGGACTCTTCCCTCTCCTCCTTACCCTCCACCTCAAGGGAATCACGACACAGGCGTCCCCAGGTGTCCTCAAGGCACCTAGCAGGACCCCCTTGGCTCCTCCCCGACGAAGCTATCACTGGCTGTGAGCTGCCTGACCTTCACCGCTGGCTCTTGCCTTCTAGCCAGAATTAATCTGATCTTTTTTCAGCCTTTTAAAATTTTTTTTATTTCGTTCTTTTTAGCCTCCTAAATAAGACTGGGCATAATATTTTCATCCAGTATTTTGTTGTCATCATATCCACCTTCGCATTGATGGTCTGAGCGCAGCCATGTGACACTCAGGGAAAAAAAAATATGCATTTCCAGGTAAACACAGAGTCAAAAAGCATGGCTGCCACGACAAGGCTCAAAGAATTCTAATTCTGGCCATTTTCCAGTAGATAGCACTCTGCTCATAGGTCACCCAGATCTGGCAGAGGCAACGTGACCACTAAGCTTTTCCAGAAGGTGACCTGGGGAGCAGAGCCAAATATTCATGTTGAGATTCAATTGCTTATTGAGAATTTGTTCCTATCAGGGTAGAGCAGGGAGAATCCGGTGGAAGCCCATGAAGGCAGCAGGACGAGGCAATACTCAGCATTCAGTCAACTACCAGTGCATGCATGAGCAAGTGTGTAGAGTAGAGGGGGGTACACACTCCCAGGGTCAACTTTTTGGTTTTGCATGTATGGCCTGGGAAACCTGGGTTCACTTGGGTAGACGTTCTCTGATTGTGTGAGTTTAAAGATCATGTAAGTTCTAGAAACGACCGAGAAAACTGACCTATGACATGGCAACAGCGAGTCTCAAGGCTAGAATTCTCTGCAAGTGATATTTATGATGGTCTGAGTACAGGTCCTTTGGAAATCCTGTGCATGGGAGATGAATCAGGTCTGGGAGGCGACAGGTAGAGAAAAGGCTGCTTATTCGCCGGTGCCTCAGAGCAGAGGCTTCGACATGCATGTGTGAGCAGATTTATTGCCAGGGGGTGGTTTCTTTACCATGGAACAGACGCGGATTTTGTTTTTCCTTTCAAAAAATATGCTTTGGCTTAAAGAGCAGGCATTTGAGTATTTCCATTGGCAAAGAGCTAAAGTGTGACAGCATCAGAGGATAAAATAGGACATTATTTTTGCACTGTTTTGAATTATAGCGGCAGCGGTACTTGTTAAAAATGGAGGGAGAGGCAACCCAAAGGATGTTTAGAAAGCGCTTAACATTTACTTAGATCTATCCCATGGTCGGGAAACTCTGGAAACTACTGTGTCAAAAGGGAGACAGCTTTAGCTTTCACAGGGCTAGTTAATGTACTAATGTCCTGACCAGTTTCTCCTGAGAAGAACGGTGTCTAGCTGATGCTGGGGGCCAAATCTTGTAGGCGATACACAATAATGCACGGGATTGTGAATTGCATCTGAAATGGTGTATTTAATGCGAGTCTCGAAGAGTTTGCCAAGTAAAAAGCTTTGGAAATGGTTTCTTTCACGCCTGGAAATGAAAAGTTTGGAAGTACCATCTTAAGAAGGACAAAACAATGGCCTGGATATTAAGAGACTTGCGCTTTAGTCCCAGTTCTGTCATCAATGAGCCTATTGACAGTAAGCAAGTCTTCAGCTGCCTTAGCTGTAAAATCAGATGCAGAATTTTCCAAACGTTAGTTTTTTGGCGAGGCCATTTTTCGTTCACTCAAACAAAAGCCTCTAACTTCAGCTCGTAAGTAAAACAGCTACAAAGAGAACCACTGCCTTGGATCCTACAAGTTGGGAGCCTGGGGCCATGGCAAGCAATATTCTGGTCACACCCTCCCCCCACCCCTGGCCCCAACTCCACAATCACCACCACACAGCAGCGTGAGACGCCCATGGAACATTCTGGAGGCATGGTATCCGAAGTCTGTGGAGTTCTCATTTTTTAATGAGTAAACCCAGAAATCTGTTTTGCTTTATAAGACACCCCCAGGAGCAATGAGGAATGAAAACAAAAATGGATTAGTACCCAGAGATTTCCTTGAAAAAAACAGCCTGGGTCATTTCAGTATAACCTCTGATGTTAGGAGACCGTTCCTAGGACAATTTAGAAATTAGCATTAAGCTCAAATTGCATTTTGAAATCACTCCCTTTCTACCTCTTTCCCCCCGCCCCCCAAGGAAGAAGCTCCTGGACCAGGAATTGAATCCGAGACACAGCTGCGACCTACACATCACAGCTGTAACAACACTGGATCCTTGAACCCACTGTGCCAGGCTGGAGCTCAAACCCTCACCTCTGTAGCGACCCAGTGTCTGAAGTTGGATTCTTAACCCACTGTCCCACAAGGGGAACTTCTCTACCTCATTTTTTTTTTTTCTTTTTAGGGTCACACCTGGTGGCATATGGAAGTTCTAGTTTGCAACACACTTTCACAGGTGTCTGAAGGACCTCACAGAAGCCCACATCTTTCAAAGGTTTCTCTCTCCTAAAGAAAAGGGAAGAAGGTTAACCACCTGAAAAGGCAGGTGGTGCTGTTAGAAAGGGAACATAAAGTTTCCATACTGATAACCCTGAACCTCTAGACACGTGACCTTGACACAACTGTCCTGGTTGGGAACAGCTTGGTCCCACTTATAGGAGGGTTGCAAGGTGATAAGACTGTCTGCTTGATGGCCACAATGTGGGCATCCATGAGTTCTTTACACAACCCAGGTTAAAGGCTCTGACACCTCATTCCCTTGCTTTCTCTTCCTTAGATGGAGGGCAGTGGGGAAAATGGGAGATAGAGAAGGATTTGGGGACAAGTGATTCCTTGACAGGGACAGAGGACAGATCAGTTGAGTAAGCTATTGTGAGGGAATCCCCACGTTCTAGATTTTTGAAGGGAGCAATGGAAATATTCCGTGGTTATGTATTCATCTTTGGTATCATCGCCCAAAATAAAGCATCGTTGTAATTTTATAAAGACACGAATAAATTTAAAAATGAGAGAAGAGCTGACGATGAAATATGAATGAGAAATGCAAATCTGACGAAAACACGAAGTTGTTTGAAAAACCCATAACATGTGAGGCTAGAGCGAGGTTTTATACTTATTACTAGATATAGAAATGTATTTTCTTAGCACTCGATTTCCTTAAAAGGAGGTAAAATCAGCTGCATGTCAACTGTTCCTACTTACGCATGACAGTTACTTCATATTTTGATTTCTAACTTTTTTGGTCCCTAAATTACATTTCTTAGTGTTTCTTTTTGTTCTACGCCTCTGATCTAGCCTGCAAATTTTGAAGAACATTTCTTCCCCCCCCATTCTAATAAGCCTTTACAATTTTTTTCCTAAACTCAAAGTGCAAAAATTATGATATTTTCAAAATGCCTGTGCAAAGATATCTCCATGTATAATAAGATAACAGGTTATACTTAAAACCCAGTTTAACTTTTCTTCTTCTTTTTTTTTTAAATAGGTGCTTACACTAGAAATAACCTATAATTTGTCATATAGAGAAGACCTGTATGTTTACAGACAGCGCATTTTATGGCCTAGACTTGGGTATTCATGTCCCATTAACAAACACAGTTCTTGACCACAGTGCTCTCTTGTCTAGAAGTAATGGAACACTCATCCAAGCCACGTGTTTTTAGGGTCCAAATACCTGTTACCCTACAGGGGTGCAAGATTAAGGTAGCCCCCAAAAGCTGTTTTGTTCTCCACCCATAGTCTGTGCTCTGTGACAATCTGAAGCTTACAAGCTCAGGTTGAATATTTTGATACTTACTGAGCACTTTAAGAATTACTAAAAGCAAGTCTTGCTAACTATTTGTAGGACAGATTAAAGCAGAGCTCATTGCCTATCTATCTGACAGCAAATACTGCACAACAAAACTTCAGTGTTTAGTGTGTTAATCCTGAAGCAATTCAGAAAGAAGTTTTTGGAGTTCCCGTTGTGGCTCAGTAGTTAATGAACCTGACTAGCATCCATGAGGATGCCAGTTCAAGCCCTGGCCTCATTCAGTGGGTTAAGGATCCGGTGTTGCCGTAAGCTGTGGTGTAAATTGCAGACGTGGCTCGGCCCCTGAGTTGCTGCGACTCTGCTGTAGGCTGGCAGCTATAGTTCTGACTGGACCCCTAGCCTGGGAAACTCCATATGCCATGGGTGTAGCCCTAAAAAGACCAAAGGAAAAAAAAAGAGATAAGTTTTTGCAGCAAAAAAAATTCATATACTACTTACTGGCACATGGCATAGTGTAAATGAGAAATAGATGTATCACCCTCAACATGGTAATAATATATTTGCGATGTTTTACACGAACTTTAAAATAAAATAGCTTTCCTTTCTGAGATTTTTTTTTTGTATTACATTCACAAGCTGATTTTAAAAAAATATATACATTATTTGAAGCCAACTCTTCTTTAAAAAAAGATTTTATTTTTCCAATATGAAGTGTTTCATAGCTCAGCATTTAATCTCTTATTAAAGGTATACTATGGGTCAGGCGGTGTTCTCACCTGGTACATATGTTATTTCACTTAATGTTTAAAACAACTATATGATGTAGGGATGCATATTACTGTCATTTCATATGCGGAATCTGAGGACACTGGACAACTTGTTGAAGGTCAGATGGATAATGACGGATGAGGACAAGATTTTAATCTACGCAGTCTGGCTTCAGACTCATCATATTGTCACTACCCCACATTCCACAGAGTAAGACCAGGATGAGACAATCTCTTTACTTGTGGCCAAGGGGGAGGGAGGAGGAAGTGGGATGGACGGGGAGTTTGGGGTTGGCAGATGCACAATAGCACATTTAAAATGGATAAGCAATGAGGTCCTACTGTGCGGCACGAGGAAAGACATCCAGTCTCTTTTGGCAGAACGTGATGAGAAAAAGGATGTGCGTGTGTGAGTGTGTATGACTGGGTCACTAAGCTGTACAGCAGAAATTGACACAACAAAGTATATCAGCTATACTCTAATAAAAAAAAAAAAAGAACGAGGTGATCCCTGCAGAAATGAGACAGAAAATAAATTTTACAGTTGTATTGAAATATTTCTCTCCTTTAGAACTTAATTTCCTCCGTAATTATTTAAGGCATAAGAATTAAGGAAAAAGGAATCACCTATGACTTTCCCCAACAAAGGATTGCCATCTGGGAAGCAATTTTGATATTTTAAAAACTACTATAAAACTTCTCAATTGCTCCAATTATCAGATGTTTTTTTCAGGAAATGAAGTTTTCTAGAGAGCTCAAAACTTGTTCGGCATTAAGGCTGCCACTAGAGCCTGTTTCATCATCTGTTTTGGCCACTGGGATAGAACCTTATGCCACCATATCGTAACTATGACCCCCCAGGATATTGGGAAACTGCTGAGATCATGCATAGGAAGATGACTCAAGCATCTGGGCCTTTCTTTAGGGTTTTGAAACAGGTCAGCAAGAGCCAAAAAACCATTGCCGACTCAGAAGATCCACCTCGGATCTTAAAGGACCCTGCACTGTGTGGTTCCATGGACAGCGCCGTTAAGTCTAGCACCCCTGAGGGATCTCATCTTTGTAAATCTCAGGGCTCTGGGTCTCACGGATATTCTTATTTGAAGACACTTAGGGAATCTAGAACTGGAGCAGGTTTTCCTGAATCATGGACATCGAGTCCTACACAGGAGCTTGAGAATCAACTTGTCTACCTCGTTATCACTTTGCCCGTGAAAAAAACCAAAAAACAGAGACTACAACTTTGAAGGGTGTCCCAGAGCTTGTCAGTGATAGACCCATAATGGAAAGCAGGTTCTTCGGCTCTAAGCTCAGAGTTTTTAGTGAACTGACTTGGCCTTCACACCCATGCTCATCCCTGACCTTTTAGATCTGTGGACATGAGTCTGTGGCACTTTTCTCTGCCTTTTTTTTCAGGAGCCTGTGGCTGAGGCTGCTACCCAACCTGGTGATGGAGTGATTAACACCCTATGAAATAGCATAGAGATAAAACACTACACTGAATACCACACAGAGTACTCCTAGATGTTACTCTAGTGTTCCTGTACCTTCTGCAACATGGGAGAATGTTGATTACTGTTCAATAAATACATAACCCTGATCTTATCTTTACGTATCCCTTTAAGAAGCATGGATGGAGAAAAACACGATATAAAATCATTTTTCATTATTTACCTTACTGCCAATTTAAGTTTAGATTATGAGGAAATATTATTATTTTGCTTATGGAAATATTTGCATTAAACCAAAGACTGTCTCCAATAATTCCTACTTGTAAAAGAAGTAAAAAGACAGATTAAGAAGTTTTTATGATCCCAGGGGCTGACTTGCATGTTCACCCCAGTTACAATCCAGCTCAGTTGTAGTAACACACAGATAAGAGGACGTACCAGGAGCAGCTGCAACAACAGCACCAACAAAAGCAACATGTGTTGTTGGGCCGCTGGTTTCCAGGTGCTTGAGACACAGCAGGTGTTTCTTCATTCTGTGACTGCTGCCTTTTTCGCATGTCAGCTACTGCAGTGCCCAAATGGCTGAAAGGAGAGAGAAAACACAAGGCCTGAAAAAACCATGATAAGGGTAAGTCGCCTAAGGTGAAGGAAGCAGAATTTAACTACAACATCAGGGAGAAGATCGCCTGAGAAAAGGTAAAAACCAAACGAGCTTCAGGAGTCAAGTTGAAAATGTTCCACCATTTCTGAGAATATTCTAAACACGTGGGGGACAAACCTCGACCATTATCTGTTGTATAGGATTAGACTGTGCCACATAATCAAAATCAGTTGGTAAGGTAAACATGATAAGGTCTGAAAATGTATTTTTAACTTCCTTCTTTACTCAAGGACGATTACACCTGCTTTTGTTTATGAACACCTTTGAATGGCGATGTGCCTGTGAGTGTGCTTGTGCCCTGATGCGGATGGTAAGGTTAACTGAACTTTACAAATCATCAATGGACATGGTGAGGTTAACTAAACCTTACAAATCATCAATGGACATGGTGAGGTTAACTGAACTTTACAAATCATCAATGGACATGGTAAGGTTAACTGAACCTTACAAATCATCAATGGACATGGTAAGGTTAACTGAACTTTACAAATCATCAACGGACATGGTGAGGTTAACTAAACCTTACAAATCATCAATGGACATGGTGAGGTTAACTAAACCTTACAAATCATCAATGGACATGGTGAGGTTAACTAAACCTTACAAATCATCAGTGGACATGGTGAGGTTAACTGAACTTTACAAATCATCAGTGGACATGGTAAGGTTAACTGAACCTTACAAATCATCAATGGACATGGTGAGGTTAACTGAACCTTACAAATCATCAATGGACATGAGAGAGGTTAACTGAACCTTACAAATCATCAATGGACATGGTGAGGTTAACTGAACCTTACAAATCATCAATGCAAGGTTTCTAACAACATGGAGAGGAAGAACAGTTTGGTTTTGGTGCTTTCTCAACTCCTTTGAAATCATACCGTTTCCTTTTTTGCATTTCTGCCTCACCATCCAGGGCCCTTATCTTGATAATATTGGCAAAATGCCTTAGTCCGTGTGAGGTGTCCCTGTTGGAAAGGCCTCACCTGCCTTTCCTCCTCTACCCAAAATTTAGTTTCATTTAGTAGATACTTGTGGAAAGATGGAAAAAAAAAAATCACCAAACCCAGGAGAACCATGTTGGTGGAATTTATATATCATGGCAGATTAAGAAAAATACTGGGGTACAGAATGGCCTACCTGTGACCTTACAAATCAAGCCAAGTGAATTGCCACATATTTCTAAGACCAACCCTGATCTAGGAGTTGGTTGAGGATAAAAAATAAAGTTTTGTTTTAGTAAAATAATATTAAATTTAGCATGAACTTTTAGAAAAAGGAATGAATTCTACAGAATAAACTGTTCACAAGCATGCAATATATGTAAATCAAACATATATATTGTTATATGTGTGACTGAGAGCAATACTTGTTAAAAACATGAAGCACTTTGGGCTTTTTTGGCATTGTGAGCTTATGCTTTAAAAAATACATTTTTAGGAGTTCCTGTCTTGGCTCAGTGATTAATGAACCCGACTAGCATCCATGAGGACACAGGTTCAATCCCTGGCCTCACTCAGTGGGTTAAGGATCCAGTGTTGCCATGAGCTGTGGAGTAGGCTGCAGACGAGGCTCAGATCCCGCATTGTGGTTGTTGGACCCCGACTGGACCCCTAGTCTGGGAACCTCCACATGCTGCAGGTGTGGCCTTAAAAAGACAAAAAAATACACTTTTAGTTCTGAATACAATGATAGATACTTTGAAAAAATACTGTATTCTTGAAAAAATAAACATCTCTTTAGCCCAGAAACAGACCAGAAAACCACAGTGTGGGTAAACAAGGGTTAAAGTCAGTTATTTTGTAATTTGGTATGGAAAACAGGTGCAAAGTTTCCATACTCCAGCAGGATAAAGAATGCTCCCATCTGGTAGTAGAAGATCAGAGTTTAGGTTACCTGAATGAAATCAGGGTCTGTGGTTCTGCCACTCAAAAAGTTGCTTAAAAAACTATCTGCATCCTTAATGGTACCTAGCAGCGAGACAGAGGATGCATAGAGAATCAAAAGACCTGACCTAAGCCAGGAAGCCCACAGCTTCCATGCCTGGGTCAAGGATGTCTCCCAAATTATTGCTAGATAGGAGGAAATCCTGAGATGCCAATGCAAAAGCTACTTTGTGACTGAGGTCTTGAGGGACTAGTGGAGACAAGTGAGAAGCATTGCATAACAAAGAATGAGAGTGAGAAATACACCTCTTACCCAGTGTGTTGTCTGAAAGCAAAAAAATCCAATTAACACTAAAAACCAGAAAGCCATCTCAACAGTCACAAGATGAATACACTCCTGATCAAATGCAAATAACAGACTCATCTAAAATTACTTTAATATACATATTTAATATAAATGATGTGATATGAGAAAAAAATGTTCCTGTAAGAGAACAAGAAATTATAAAAACAAATATAGGCAGAAATGAAACAAGAAGAGACAGAATAAAAAATGGAAAATAAAAAACAAAACAAAAGATTCAGATGGAATAATTTCTTCCCAAAGCAACACCCAAGAGAATAAATGTCAAGGACTATACCTATAATTCAGCAAAAAAAGATAAAATGATGAAACATAAAAAAAGCATTGAGACAAGTATAGCAGTAATAATGAAAGACTCCATTATGTGTCCAACAAGATTTTCATCATCAGGAGAGGATTAACAGATTGTCAGTGAAGTATTTCAAGGAAGTTGTCTGAAAATTTTCAGAACTGGAAGAAGAAACAAAACAAAGCCTAACACTGAAAGGTCATACCACATTCTAAGCAGGATTAATAAAATAAAAATAAAAGTAAATGCACTTACATATGTTAAAATAGAGCCACAGAACTCCAAGATGAAGATACAAGCTGAATTACCCACAGAGGAGTAACTAGCACTGATGACAGACTAGCCACAGCAATCAAACAAGAAAAAGAAATAAAAGTTATCCAAATTGGAAGGGAAGAGATAGAACTGACATTATATGCAGGTAGCATGATACTACCTATAGAAAAACCCAAAGACTCCACATGGAAACTACTACTAAGAACTAATAAGCAAATTCAGCAAGGTAGAAGGACAAAAGATTAAAATATAGAAATTGATTGAATTTCTTTATACTAACAATGAAATATCTGGAAGTGAAAGCAGGGAGTTCCCACTGTGGTACACTGGGCTAAGAATCCAACAGCAGCAGGTCAGGTCACTCCAGAGGCAAGGGTTTGATCCCTGACCCAGTGCAGTAGATTAAAGGATCCAAGGTTGCCACAGCTGCAGCATAGATCGCAACTGTGGCTTAGATTCAATCTCTGGCTGGGAAATTCCATATTCTGCAGGTGTGGCCATAAGAAAAGAAGGAAAACAAAACAAACAAAAACTAAGAGAAAATTTTAAAAACAGCAACCCCTTTAAAAATCATAAAAAAATAAAATACTTAGGAATAAACCTGACCAAGGAGGTGAAAGACTTATACACTGAGAACTATAAAACATTGATAAAGGAGACTGAAGATGATTTAAAGAAATGGAAAAATATCCCATGCTCTTGGATTGGAAGAATTAATATTGTTAAAATGCACATACTACCCAAAACAACATGCTGATTTAATGTGATCCCTACCAAATTAGCCATGACATTTTTTTCACAGAACTAGAACAAATAATCCTAAAATTTATTTGGAATCACAAAAGACCCAGAATTGCCAAAGCAGTCCTGAGGGAAAAGAACAAAGCTGGAAGTATAAACTTCCTAGACGTCAGACAATACTACAAAGCTACAGTAATCAAAACAATGTGGTACTGGCACAAAACACACATATGGTCAATGGAACAGAATAGTCAGCCCAGAAATAAACCCATACATGTACAGTCAATTAATCATCCACGAAGGAGGCAAGAATGTAAAAAAGAGAAAAGACAGCATCTCCGGCAAGTTGTATTGCAAAAGCTGGACAGCTGTAGGCAGTGTTCAATGAAGTTAGAGCACTCCCTTATACCATACATAAAAATAAACTCCAAATGGCTTAAAGACTTAATAACAGACTGGATAGCATAAAAATCCTAGAAAAGAACACAGAAAAAACATTTTCTGACATTAATTGTAGCAAAATATTTTCTTAGGTCAGTCGCCCAAGGTAATATAAATAAAAGCAAAAATAAACAATGAGACCTAATCAAACTACAAGCTTTTGCAGAGCTAAAGACCATAAGCAAAACAAAAAGACAACTGATGAATGAGGACGAAATATTTGCAAATGATGCAACCAACAGGGGCTTACTTTCCAAAACGTACAAACAATGCATACAATAAAAAAACAAAAAAAACCCAATCAAAAAATTGGCAGAAGACCTAGATAGACATTTCTCCAAAGAAGACATTCAAAAGACATGAAAAGATGCTCAACATTGGTAATTATTAGAGAAATGCAAATCAAATCAAAACTACAATGAACTATCACTTCACATCGGTCAGAATGGTCATCGTCCACAAGCAATATATGCTGGAAAGAGTGTGGAGAAAAGGGAACCCTCCTACGCTGTTGGTGGGAATGTGAATTGGTGCAGCCACTATGGAAAACAGTATGGCGGTTCCTTAAAAAGCTAAAATTATAGTTACCACGTGATCCTGCAATCCCACTCCTGGGTATACATTCAGGAAAACTCTAATTTGCAAAGATACATGCACCCCAATGTTCGTAGTAGCACTATTTACAACAGCCAAGACACAGAAGCAACCTAAATGTCCATCAACAGATGTCTGGGTAAAGAAGATGTGGTATCTATATATAATGAAATATTACTCAGACATAGAAAGAATGAAATAATGCCACTTGCCACTTTATGGATGGACTTAGAGAGTATCATATTAAGTGACAAACACAAATACCGCTTATATTTAGAATCTAAAATATGATACAAATGGACTTATTTCCAAAATGGAAACAGACTCAGAGACATAGAAAACAAAGTTATGGTTGCCAAAGGGAAAAGCAGACGGGAGGGACAAACTAGGAGTTTGGGATTAGCAGATAAAAACTACTGTGTATAAAACAGATAAACGACAAGGTCCTACAGTAGAGCACAGGTAACAATGCCCAATACCTTGTAATAAGCTATAATAAAAAAGAGTAGCTGAATCACTCTGCTGTACACCAGAAACTAACATTGTAAATCAACTATACTTCAATTTTAAAATGTTTTTAAAAAAGACTAATATCTAGAGCATGTCAGTAACACATCACAACTAAAAAATACAGATAACCTAATAGAAAAATGGATGAAAAAATGTGCAGGCAATTTACAGAAGAAAAAAATATAAAATCCCAAATTAGATGAATAGATGGTCAAACCCAGAAACCATGAAAATGCAAATAAAACAATTGTTTCATATCCAAATTTCCTACAGTTAAAAAGTCGCATAATACCAATTTTAGGAGAGAACTTAGGTAATAAAAAGCTTTCACACAATCGTTTTGAAGAATAATATTGACCATGTAACAATGTAGTTAACAATAAACACAACCTAAGACAAACTCCACTTTCATGTTTACACTTTGGAAGAACTTTCCCATGTACATAGGAAGACATTAATGACAGTATTTTTAATACCTTAAATTAGAAACAATCTATATTTTAAGAACAATAACGTTCTTGCAGACTGAATACTTTTTCTCTACGTTGAAGTTTTTAAAAATTCAGAGGCAAGTGCCATCTTGGGTGCCCATTTATTCAGGCCATTTCTAGACATGCTGTGGTTTAAAATCACTGTAAAGGATCCAAATATTATTTGTTAGACTTGCAAGACCTTTTACTGTTTTCTAAGTCTTTCGGCTAGCTAGAAACAAAAATTCCAGTCCAATGCCTTCTTTGTGATTTTCTGAAGTAATTGTGTGTTTTGCTATAAACATCTTCCTTCTGGAAAAAAAAAATTACTACTCACTGATTTCTTGTGTGTAGGTTCCCATACCATGTGGAGCAGTTACTTTTATTTTTCTGACTGATCTATGTGTCCTTGAATGCCAGTCGGTCAGCATGTCAACTGTATGTAGAGTCTAAGTTTCTCCAGGGCTGCCTGACATATTACTATGTATGAACAGAAACACAGCCTGAAAAACAGACTTCTATTTTATTTTGTTACATAGCTGCATTGCCCAAAGAATTAGACACATAGGGCTGGAGGAAGAAAAACTATGAGGGTTCCTTGGTGACAGGGCTTAGAAAACACCCTCCTAAATCTATCGTGGATGAATAACCCCGGAAAGGACTGGCAAGCTTTCAGGTATTGTATTGGATAACCACAGCCTGGGACCCTTAGTTGCATCTACTTCCTGTGTGCCACAGTAAACAGTGATGCTAGAGATAATTCACTGGGGTTTAGCTGTAAATACAGAAGGAAAACGTACACAACTGTTATATGAACTGTTATATTTTTCTTTTTCTGGAGCTCACCAATTCAAGTTCTGAGCAAAACAAAGCTTCCTAAGATCATACATGAAAAAAGAAAAAAAAATTGCACAACGATGCAAACTCGAGGACTGAAACTGTCAGACATTTTGGAATAGGAGGAGGCCAGTTCTTTTTTCCTCCTCTTGAACTCCCCAGGGAGATAAGGCTGTCAAGACATCATTTAATTTCACAGGGTAGAGGAGAAAGAAGCAGGGGGAATTGGCTTCTCCTTTGCAAAGAAGTATATCCCGGTGCACAAAATTGAGACTTCAGCCTTTCTGAGCTGTGCAGTCACAGGAGGACCCAAGATTCAGGGCCAGAGCAGGGGCTGGGAGCTGCTCCTCTCACACTAGCCACCTTTGAAAACACTTCATTGGTTCTCACAGTGAGGTGCTGAGGATGCTGTTATGGAATAAGAGTAATGGCTCCAGCATCATCATCTCCCCCCAAGGTTTAAGCAAATTTATGAACCAGGAAAACCTGTAGATCTGAGATAGTGACCAGAGAGTGCTTTTTCTCTGCTGTGAATCAACTGTATCTTCCAAGAAATGAGGAGAAATTTTTGGTCTCACTTCCAGTTGTACACAATTTTATCCCATGTTGCTTCTTCCCTTTTTTCAGGATCAGGTAAAATGATCAAAACCAATTTTATGTAATAAAAGCAAAGATCAACATGCAGAACTACATCAAACTAAAAGGTTTGTGCTTATCAGAAGAAAAAAATCAACAAAATGAAAAGTCAATCTACAGAATGGGGGAAATATTTGCAAATCATCTGATAAGAGATTAATTTCCAAAATATGCAAAGAACGCTTACCACCCCAAAACAAAAAGAAAATCTGATTTTAAAATGTGCAGAGGAACTGAATAGACATTTCCCCCCCCCCCAAAAAAAGACACATACAAATGGCCAAAAAACACAGGGAAAGATGCTCAACATCACTAGTCATCAGGGAATTGCAAATCTAAACCATAATAGGATTATCACCTCACACCTGTTAAAAAGATTACTATCAAAAAGATGATAGATGACAAGTGTTGTCCAAAATGCAGAGAAAGAGGAACTCATGCAGTATTGGAAGGAATGTACATTGGTTCAGCCACTATGGAAAACCCTATGGAGGTTCCTTCAAAAATTAAAAATATAACTACCATATGAACCAGCAATCCCACTTCTTGAGTATATGTCCAAAGGAAATGAAAACAGGATATCAAGATATTTGCACTTCCATGTTTACTGAGCATTATTCTCAAGAAGCCGGGATATGAAAACGACCTAAGTGTCCATCAATGGATGAATGGATAAAGAAGGTGTGATGCACGTGCACACACACACACACACAAACACACGATGGAATATTATTCAGCCATGAGAAAGAAGGACATCTTGCCATTTGGGACAACATGGATGGACCTTGAGAGCATTATACTAAATGCAATAAGGCAGACAGAGAATGACAAATACTGTATGGTTCCACCATTATGTAGAGTCCAAAAAAAAAAAAAAAGGTGAATTCATAAAAACAGAGAGGAGACTAGTAATTACCAGAAACTGAGGGGTAGAGGAACTGGGGAGATGTTGGTCAAAGGGTAGAGACTTGAAGTTAGAAGATGAATAAATTCTGAAGAGCTAATGCACAGCACTTTGACTACAGTGAACACTACTGTACTGCGTATTTTGGAGTTGCTAAGAGACTTGATCTCAAATATTCTCACCACAAAAAAGAAATGATATGAAGGTGTCAGCTAATACCACCAAGGTAATCATATTGCAATATATAAATGCAAATGATCACCTTAATTTACACTGTTATATGTCAATTATATCACAACTTAAAAAACATTTTAAAGTTTGAGTAATGAGCCAGTAAAAACAAGATGAAATTTAAAAGGATAAATTTAAGGACATGAACTTGGATCTCAAAAACTGTTTAATACCAGGATGGGAGAAATGTGGCTTCATAGAAGCTTATCTAGGTAATTTACTGGACAATCAATTCAGTATTAATCAATAGTACAATGTAAAGAAAATAGTTAATGGAAATCTAGAATGCATTAGTAAAAGCAGATTTTCCTAAAACAAACTGGTGATAGGTCTTTGTCCTTTCTCAGCTGGTTAAGTGGGTATGTTCAATTCTGGTCACCAGAATTTAAAGACGAAATTTTCATAACAGACTAGAAGAAGTAGAGTTTAAAAAAAAACTCAAAAAAAATCTCATAAGAAGTATGAAGCTTAGAACAAAAATGTTTAAAGAAGAATCAGGTCCTCAGAATCGTAATTATCTAATATTTGATGTGGTACCACGTAGAAAAGAATATTGATCTGCCTTGTAAGATCCCAAATGTTAGAAGATGGATTGATAAACAGAAGCCATTGAGAGAGTCTTGCTTCCATAACAGAAAGTCTGTTTGATGTTCAGATAAGACCTTAATTTACCTGTGAGGTTAGTATTAAATTAAGTTTCTTGAGTATCAAGCCAAGGCTGGACAATTGTGAAAGACGTTGATTTACAGGAGTTTTAAGTTGACATGGATGGTTAGACTGAGAAAATTGTTCTTAGTTGTGAGATTACTGTTCTTGAAATGGGTTGCCCAAGCTGAGAACTCTCTTCAAAATATGGTGGGAAGGGAGATGGGAAACTTCTATTTTTATCAATTTCTAATCTTACAGATTCTAACTGTCAATCCTTGAGTACTGCCTGGTATTATTCTTCATCTTTTTTTTTGTTTATACACTGTTTTCCAATTGGATTATAAAACTCTTATGGGGAAGGAGAGAAAAATAGTTCATATATATTGGTGTTGCTGGAATTTAGCAGTGTTTTATGTCAATAGTAGAAGCTCATGATATTGCACATCAACCATACTTCAATAAAAAATAGTAGATGCTCAGTAAATATGGATTATTGAAGAGTGAATATGAAAAATATCTCTGATTATTAAAAATATCTCTTCCCAAGGCAGAAATTTGGGATGTTTTGGAAGTTGCCTAAGCAATTTGGAAATTTTACATACAAATTTTTACAGCTCTAAGACACACTGATAAGTTTAAACAATGCTCTGTATCCTTTTCCAAAGCATCTCTCATAGAGGATGGGGGTAAATTCATATTCAGAAGATCTACAGAATTTAAGCCTAAATGGCCCACTGTAATGTGAACATTTATATTTTATCTTAGAAGAAACGTTGGTAGTTTATCTTAGAAACCCATTTAAAATTTGCCTGGTATTTTGATATAGTCATGCATAAATATAAGAATAATTATTTTGCACATCCTAACTTTAGAAGTAAAAGAATGTTCCTACATCTTTCTTAATAGTCAAGATGCTGCTGTTGTGAGATGATCAATTTTGGAAAATCAGGCTGAATCAAAAAGGAACTGACTCTGCACTCAATATTAGTGACTTATCATCTCACTCGTGGTGAAATAACATTTCTGGAAGTCAGACTTAGAAGTGATGATATCCTCCATTCCCCCCACCAAACTGAACAACAATATGGTGATTAAACAATCTCTGGAGTCAGGCTGTGCTCAAATCTTGACACTGTCATCAACTGGATGCCCTTAGGTTGGCTACTTAATCTCTTAGTGTCCCAGTGTCCTTATCTGCCGATAGTTATTGATAATAATAGAACACATCAGTACATCATACTACTATAGCAGTTACGTGGACTGAACGTGTAAAATATTTGGAAAAAAATTCTTGTACATGCAATTAGTACGTAATAGTGACAGCTCTCTCAAGGTAATGCTGGAGGGAGTTGTTCCTAATATTGCCAAAAAGTTGGTGTGGTGCAGTGTTTTCAGGCTACCAGTGTGGACAATTTCCATCATTTTCTTCCTGCTGAGGCCACTTCACTTCTCCTTGGGTGAGCTGTACAGTTTCTGTGTCCATTGGCTAGCCTCTTCCTATCTCAGGGGTCCACACAAGGGCTTACTCAGAGGAGAAAGAAGACTGATGGTTTGGTTTTGCATTTCCCCACCAACACTGTCATTCTGAATCACATGTAAATGAACCAAGTCTCAAGTGACTCACAGTACCCACAATCAGCTCCTCATCTGACAGTCACACTGTGTTATAATTGCAGCCATCTCGTCATGTTTAGTGAAAGCATACAGCTTCCACATAGAGTTGTCGATTCAGGGTTCAGCCCCCAAAAGGTATTTGCTAAATAAGCCAAATTTGCGAGGCCCTTTTTAGCACTGGGATGGACAAGGAAGCAACTCTCCATGTACAGATATTTCTTCCTTGTTGTGATGTCTTTTCCCTGCGAAGGAAAACAACCCACTCCTCAATTTAAAATTTCTGATAACTACCCTGCATCAGCTAAGGCAGCATATATCTTTGTAAGGGATAAGCTTTCAGGGTCACTTCCTGTCTCTTGTACATCTACAAAGGGCGGTACCCACACCAGTTTTTCCTCTTTAGGGAAGAGGGAGGAGAGTTTTTAGTATGCTTTTTTTCAAGATCACCATTTTATGATTACATTAAAATGTGAAAAATTCAAGAAGTAAACTCTCTGTGCACTCAGAGGGAATAATCACTAAGAATATGATTTGGTCTACTTTTTCAGTGGTTAGAATCTGGCTCCATCAGTGAATGTGTCTGTGAGTTTTCTTTTCCTCAGTGATACATGAAACTTGCTAAAAATGCCAGGTTATATTGGGTCAGCAATTCTCTTTTTCATGCTCATATATACTTATACAAATACTATCAATATCAATACATTAAAAACACTGAAAATAATTCCTCATGCTTTCTTCTATTATTAAAGTACAGAATCAAATCTGTATCCGTCTTCTCCTTCTTTTGGATCCTGACCATCTACCAGACACATTGGAAATTATTTGAATTTTTTTTTAAAAAGGTATTGTTTGATGGAGCTATGTGCAAAATACACCTTATCAGGTAGCTCAGCTGCTATTTTTTTTTTTTTTTTCTTTTTACAGCTGCACCTGCTGCATATGGAAGTTCCCAGGCTAGGGGTTGAATTGAAGTTGCAGCTGGGGCCTAGGCCACAGCCACAGCAACACCACATCTGAGCTACACCTGTGACCTACACAGAGCTCGCAGCAATGTCGGTTCCTTAACCCACTGAGCCACAGCAGGAACTCCTCTGCTGCTAATCTTTGTCCCCGGAAGATCCAGCCATTTCCATTCCACAGAACATCACAGTTTCCACTCTTGCAATTCTGCACGTCTGTCAGTTTTCTATTTTCTTCTTTGGACTATGATTTTTGGAGGCCAGTGGCTTTGGAGTAAGAGACATCTAGATTGGAATCTGCCTTGTACTGGCTATGAGGCATCGAGTAAGTTACTTAACCTCTGACTTTTTTGTAAAATGGGGAATGATATTTATTTGCTCAGAACAAAAGGTGTTGCTATTATAATTACTAACCTCAGCAGCATGCCAAGCGAATATCACTCAATAATTTGCAATCACAATCAGAATAATTGTTCCTATTATTATTTTTTTCCGATTTTTTTTTTTTTTTTTTTTTTTTTTTTTTGTCTTTTTGCCATTTCTTGGGCTGCTCCCGTGGCATATGGCGGTTCCCAGGCTAGAGGTCGAATCGGAGCTGTAGCTACCAGCCTACGCCAGAGCCAGAGCAACACAGGATCTGAGCCACATCTGCGACCTACACCACAGCTCACGGCAACGCCAGATCCTTAACCCACTGAGCAAGGCCAGGGATCGAACCCGCAACCTCATGGTTCCTAGTTGGATTCGTTAACCACTGCGCCACGACGGGAACTCCTGTTCCTATTATTATTAAGATCTCTAGACAAACTTCACTTTTTTTCCTTTCTTGTCTTTTTTCTTCTCTTCTTTTTAAGGCTGCACCTGCAGCATATGGAAGTTCCCAGGCTAGGGACTGATTCAGAGCTGCAGCTGCTGGCCTACACCACAGCCACTGCAATGCAGGATCCAAGCGACATCTGTGACCTACACTGCAGAGTGTGGCAACGCCAGATCCTTAACCCACTGAGTAAGGCCAAGGATCAAAGCTACATCCTCATGGATCCTGGTGAGATTCTTAACCTGCTGAGCCACAACAGGAACTACCAAACTTCTTTTTTCAAAGAAAAAAATATATGAGAGTTTTTCTTCAAAATTGCATGACAGGTTTTTATTTTTTTTTAATTTTTAAGTTATGTTTTATACAATTTTGGGCTGAGTAGACAAGCCTTTCATTCAGAGCCCTATTTCATTTTTCAGCCATACCCATGCCATGAGGAAGTTCCTGGGCCAGGGGTCAAAAACCCATGGCACAACTACAACCCAAGCTGCTGCAGTGATAATGCCAGATTCTTAACCCACTTCGGGTTTTTAAACATAACCCCAAGGATAGCAGATTTTCTTGGCAATTTCCAAGACCCTCCTATGAAGAGCTAAAATGTGGGCCTTCGCCACTCAAAGTCAAGTCAATGGGCTGGAACCATCACGTCCCCCTGAGGAGGCTGTTAGGAATGAGGATGTCAAGTCCCACCTCAGCCGTGCTGGATCTTTGCATTTTAACGATACAAAATGCTGCGGAGTTACACGTGATGAGTACACACTTTAAAGCCTGGGAAGCACTGGTTCAGGCCACAACCGGTCTTGAACTTGAGGCCTCGTGCTTGGTGTGTAGCGCAGGTACATTTGCCAGAGTCAGAAAGACATCGTGTGTCCCAGGAAGCACCAGGTGGCAGGAAAGATCACAGAAGGCTTGCTGAGTTGCTCCCCTTCCAGTGCTCACGCACCTGTCATCCTCTCTCTGTCTCTTTTCTTCCCACTTGGGAGGAAATAGGTGCTTCCCTCTCAGGGTCACACGGTACCGTGTGCCTTCTGCTTGGAGGTGTGACATGTGTACAAGTCTGATGATATTAGGAGCGGACTCTGGCACCCCTCAAAGTCTTACCTCTCTTGGTGCCCCAGCCCCTGGTGGGGCACTTCCTCCAGGCCATCTCCTCAGACCGTCCTAGCCCCTGGGAGGTGCCTGGCACTGCCTGACCTGCTCTGACATGTAATTTCACATTGCTTTCTAGCTTTGCTATTTATGAGCTTTTCCTACAAGACTATGAGCTCTTTGAGGGCAGAGGCTGGGCCCTCCACCTTGGCACTCTTTTTCAGTTGCATCTCGGCTCATGGAAGTTTCTGGGCTAGGGATTAATTTGAGCTGCAGCCGTGACCTACACCACAGCTGCAGCAGTACCAGCTACTTAACCCCACTGCGCCACAGCGGGAATGCCAGGACTCTTGACACATATGCATGAATACCTGTGTGTCTCAAGCTTCCACTCAGACCTGATATTTTGTGAGCTGGAGAAGTAGGCCGCTCCTCACCGAACCATCCCTCTATTTCGCTCTGGGGCAAAAGGTTAACTTGATGAGGAGAAATTTCTTTCATAAAATTTATCTCTTTTCTTTCTTATCAAAATCTGGGAATGACGCATGCTTGCGTATTTTGGAACTGAATATAATTTAATTCCACACATAAATGTAAAAATTAAGTATTTTGAGGCTAATATCCTCAAAACGATCTGTGGTGAAAAGCACCACATTTTCCAGGAATTTTACCACAGGAAGAAGCTTAAGAACCAGTGAGGTCAATCAATGCTTGTTAAATGAGTGCAACGGAGAAAGAGAAGGCTTTTCTGGCACAAGGGAGTAGATAGATGCTCTAATAGAGGCCTGATTTGCACAGTTAAAATGAAGGGGAAGGTTATTCAACTACTTGGTAATTTTAGAAAGTCTACAAGACCAATACGGATGGAGCAGCTCTTTTAAAAATCCAATTTTTAATTGACGTAGGCTTTAGTTTAGAACTGCGGCATCAGCTTAGGGGGGTGAATGTTTTAGAAATGGGACCAAAGACACATGACAGCAAGAGCAATTTTGTCATAAACACTGCCTGGTGACAGGAGACTCCTTAACAGGGCCCTATGAACCGTCATTGTGCCAGTCTTGAAAACACCAGGATGGACACGGAGTCCTAATGGGTTTACTTAGGAAAGTACGGAGAGCACTTCCAGTTACGTGACACAGTCATTCTGAGATGCATCAAACTGCTTTTCAGAGAGCAGACACGCTCATTAGTTCAATTCACATAAAGAAGATAAGCAAGTTAACCTAAGGAAGGAGGAAAAAAAAAAAAAAGACTTAAAATGGGAAAAGAGAAAGAACTGAGTAGTGAAAAGCAAAATCACCACATTTGGCAAAAGGGTGGGCCTGAGGCTGTGTCTCCTAATAGTAATTATTCCTCTCATTATTTAAGATAGTTACACAAGCAGGGATAATTACTATGGAAACTGAACACGGAGCCCTGTTTATATAAACATGCTAAATGGAAATAAAGAGATTAATGCCATGGGGAAGCGGCCCCAGAAGGGGCTAAAACATACAAACTCTACCCCACTTATGTTTGCCTTTAATGTAATATCCCCGTATGCTCTTTAAACCCTTTTCTATAGCGAAGCCAATGTGGGTTACCTCTGATTCTTTCCTGCACTTCAAAACCCATCTATACTGAACGACAGTGTTTCTTTGCCCTCTTGTTAGATAAATTCAGCATACGAGGTAGTATATCATCTATTCTTTCCAAACATACATTCTATGTCTGTTGTCTTCTACTAATAAACATCCAAAAAAGAACATTTAGAGACACAATCGGGTAACCAGTCAAGAGCTTCCAAAGCCTGTGTTCTCAAGGTGAAAATTTGTCCAAGAGGGTTTGTGGCCATCCTTCCCTTCAGCCCATTATACCTATTTAATCGAAACAACTCCTTCCCTTCACTCTGTCTTTAACATAAGTAATTTCAGCAAACTTGCGCCTGTTATAAAGTTCATTCCAGTTCAATCCTTTTTTTTTTTTTAAATAAACAAACCAACCTTCAGGAAATGCATAAGTGATGGAATCAATTCAATCAGCTCTCTTCACCCACACAGCAAAACATCTTTACTCATTCCAGGAAGTGGGCAGCAGCTCTTAGAAAGGCTGAGCATGATGAAGAAGGAATAAAGGGTCTACCCAGAAGCCCTGACACAGCTATTCCCAACCGCCCACCAAGTGCCCTCTGAAATAGAGAAAAGAGATAAGAAGTATCAGGCTTTATTTTGCGGCGGATGGGAGGTAGGGGACCATAATTATTCTCCGTCCTCATATATCCACGGAAGAGCATCGGTAATGAAAGAAACTCTGTTGGTTTGATTTTTAACAAAGAGTAACTCTGCAGAGAGAGACGTGGATATTGGCAGTAATATCGCCAGGACATAATCAAGTCAACTGGGTGTGACAAATAGTGACTTCAAAGTTCTAGGGGTATTGTGATGATTTTAAACACTGTCTTGATATACAGATACATACATACATCATAAATGTATGTGTATATATGTGGAACTGTATACGTGTGTGTGTATATACACACACTCCCCCCCACAGGTATATGGTATATGTGTGTATACCTATGTTTTATATATATGTGTGTGTATACACACACACAGAGAAACTAAGCACAATGATAGATGCTCTACTAAGTAGCCAGTTATTATTAGCTATTTGAATTGCCATCATAATTCCTACTTCATCTATGACCTTTTCCCAGCTCACTAATCTGGTTTAGAGCAGTGACTCTCACACTTTTGATGGTAAAGGACCAGGGTGGCTTTTTGTTTTGTTCTTTGTTTTTGAATTGCCAGTCAATCATGGAGCAATACGTTGGTCAAATACAATAAAAAATAAATAAAATGAAAAAAAAAGCAATGTAAAAAACCCGAATTAGTTTTGGCTATTAGAGTTAATAGACATCAGTTAACTCTGCGAAGTGCTGTGAATGTTTCTACTTATCTCCTCTCTGTTCCGGCGCTTACTTTGTTGTGGACCAAGAAGAAATGATTTGCAAATCGGCCCATGGATCGCCACGTGGCCACCCACTGAGCAGCCATGTGCTAAGACTTAACTGTCTGTATGAAATGTCCAAACTAGCTTTGTCGGGAGAATATATTGTAGCAGTTGAGAATTCAAATTACAGCTCTACCTCTTACTCTTTAGGCAAGTGACCCAACCATTCTGAGCCCTAGGCCATGCAATTATAAAATCAAGATAATAATATGACTGAATTCACCAGGATATGTGAAGATGAAATGAAAGAATCACTGTTAATAAGCACAGGGCTGGGCACTTGGTGCCCTCTCAATTTATGTTAATTACACTTTTATGCTTCTGTCTTTTCTACACGAGTGCTTTGAGGACAAGGTTCCTATTGAATTATTATGTGTATTGTCAGTATCTAAGGCAGTGCCCCGCTGTCAGCAGCTTCTCAGTGCATGGTGATGATAATGATTTTCCATGTAGGAACCTAAATATTAGGATACTTGGGACTGTGAAAAAGTATAAGCAATTCATTTACTATTGGAAAAAATGTCACTGCATTGATCTGCTCCATGTAATTCATAAGCCATTAAAAGACATAAAAAAAAAATAAAACACTGCAGTTATCATAGGTCCTATCAGAAATCAGCCTCATGAAACAAGGGCTCCTTGATAGTGTGTTACTGTGTTAGAGAGAAATGGATCATATAATTAAATAAAAGTGGAATGCAGATAATTCTTTACAGCACAACTGGAGTTCCCGCTGTGGCCCAGCCGGTTAAGAAGGCAATGCAGTGTCCACGAGGATGAGGATTCAACCCCTGGCCTCCCTCAGTGGGTTAAGGGTCTGCTACAAGCTGAGCTGTAGATCGCTGATGTGGCTCGGATCAGGCATTGCCCTGGCTGTGGAGATAATAGGCTGGCAGCTTCAGCTCCAGTTCGACCCCTATCCCGGGAACTTCCATATGCCACAGGTGCAGCTGTAAAAAGAAAAAAAATATACTTTTTGGCCATGTCCATGGCATGTGGAAGTTCATGGGCCAGAGAGCAAACTGGCCCCACAGCAGTGACCCAAGGTGCTGCAACACTGGATCCCCAGCTGGCTGTGCCACAAGAGCACTCCCTCAAAAAAATTTTTAAAAGGCTATTTTAAAGAGCTGTTTTAGGTTTAGGACAGAATTGAGAGGGGGTTAGAAAGATCCCCTAAATACCTTCTACCCCACAAAAGCATAGCCTCCCCATCAGCAACATCATTCACCAGAACAGTACTTTTTTTTTTTTTTAAACCAAGGATGAACCTACATTGACACATCATCATCACTCAAGATCCATAGTTTAGCTCACGGTTCACTCCTGGTATTGTACCTTCCACAGGTATGAGCAAATGTGCAATGACCAGTGTCCTATCATAAGAGTACAGACAGATGTCCTACACAGCCTCTGTGCTCTGTCTATCCACCTCTCCTCCCTCTTCTCTAGCTTTGGCAACCAATAACCTTTTTATTGCCTCCACAGTTTTGTTTTTCCAGAAAGCCTTATAGTCCGAATCATACAGAATGTAGCCCTTCAGACTGGCTTCTCTCACTTGGTACTAGGCATCTAGAGTTCCTCCATGTCTCTTCACTTTTCATGACTTGATAGCTCATTTCTTTTTTAGAGCTGAATACGACTAGATGTACCACAGTGTATTTATTCATTCACCGACGGAAGGACATCTTGGTGGCTTCCAAGTTTCGGCAGTTTACAATGCTGTAAACACTGCGCATAGGTTTTCATGTGGACAAAAGTTTTCAAACTCTTTTTTTTTTTTTTTTTTTTTTTTGTCTTTTTGCTATTTCTTGGGCCGCTTCTGCGGCATGTGGAGGTTCCCAGGCTAGGGGCTGAATCAGATCTGTAGCCGCTGGCCTACACCACAATCACAGCAACACCAGATCCGAACTGTGTCTGCAACCTACACCATAGCTCATGGCAACGCCGGATCCTTAACCCATTGAGCAAGGCCAGGGACCGAACACGCAACCTCATGGTTCCTAGTTGGGATTCGTTAACCACTGCGCCACAACGGGAACTCCTCCTCAAACTCTTTTGAGTAAATACCAAAGAATGTAATTCTTGGATCTTAGGGTAAGATTATATTCATTTTGTCAGAAATTGCCAAACTGTCTTCCAAAGTGGCTGTGTCATTTTCCATTCAGCCAGGTAATTTTTCATCAAGTAGTTTTTGCATACACTCTCACACAACCCTCAGAACAAAATTATAATGTAGATCTTGCCATTTTATGTATAGGGAAATGAAAACCAGAGCACTTAGGTGCTGGATATCTACCTAACAGCCAGTGAAGGTTTAAACTTGAGACTGCTGCTATCTGGAGTCTGTGGACCTTTTTCTCTGCGAATAATTCCCAGGCAATGTGAATTAGCACAGACCACTGGGGCAAAACGCATATAAGACCTATGAAGTGAGTATAACCTGCAGTAAGAGCCCTCAAGCAAATTTCTCTGCCAGGCACTGGTCCTAACCCATATGCTTCTGAAAAGCTGGATGGTTGAATTCATCCATGATGTATGGTTTTGTGGGTCTCTCTTGATGGTCTAGGATTCTGTGCCTTTCCCGAAGAACCTGGAATCACAGGAAATGAATTGCTTCATTTGGCAAGGAAGCCTGTGAAAGAGTCAGTACTTACTTAAATATCTGTTTGTGGTTCATTATATAAACACATTTTCAGTACCATTTCATAAGAGGTGTGAAATGCTTGATCCCAAATTAAAAATGTATAGACGGTGGTTTACAATTGAAGGTTTATAAATGAAGAAAATCAATAAACATGCATGTATCAAGTTCCTACTGTGTACAGCTCAGACCAGGCTAAAGATCACGCCGCCTTTCTCATCTTAATGACCTGGCAGTTTTCCTTAAGTTGGTCTGCAATGAAAGTTTGTAGACTGGTCTGCAATAAAACGGCACGCTCTTTGTTGCAAATACATCTCCCAAGGGGCTTCTAAACTCTTTCAGGAAACAGTGTCATGTTATTTCACTAGAATTACCACAAGGAAACATGTGGCTCATCTGCTGTGCAGCTGTCCTGTTCTGCTCCATCCTCTCTCCCCGTCTCCCTTCAATCCCAGTCTAGGAAATGCAGGTACTATCTCTTCATCCAAAAGGGCTTGCTGCACTTAAGAAAGTCTCCCTAGCATTGGCTACTTTTCCAGACTCAGGGGACATCAGCAGGCCTTCAATAACTTGAGGCTATTCTGTGAAATTTTCAAAGAGGGTTTAGCAGTCAGGATCCCAGGATGTACTGGATGGTACAGTCAAACAGAAAGAGTGTTTAATGGTGGGTTGTACAAAAAAAGGTAGGACAAGGTGTAGGGAAACCTTAAGAGATAAGACAGCATCCTGGGCTTAGGTAAGAGGAAACAGGTCATAACAGGTGATGTTACCACTCCTTGTCATACAGGTACAATGAGAGAAAGCAGTTCCCAGGACTTAGGGACAGAGAGGGCTGTGTGGGGAGAGGCCTTTTGGCCAGAGCTGTGACCTCAGGTAGGTCAAGAGGAGCAGCCAGGTCAGGTGACCATGCAGGAAGGAATATCTCAAGCACTTCCTCTGCCCTCCCCTTCATCTCCTGCCAGTGCTCACTACTGGCCAAACCCATCAATGCAACTGGTGCAGATCAGTCTCCCGAGACAGAGGGTAGAGAAGAAAGGAGAGCTATTCTGAAGGGTCAGTTGATGGCTTTCCAGCAGTGAGAGCTGCTCTGTTGGCCCATTTTCATGTGTGTTCTGCGTACTGAGGACAGACGAGAAAACACACTGAAAGGGCTTCACTTATCTTTACTTAACATTGCTAAGTATGTTATCCAGACCCAACATGCGATGGAAAAGACATTCAGATATACCTTAAGAGATGTGTCAGAATTCAGAGGTACTCACGACTATTAAGATGAGTGTTTCACTTTAAGAATAACTATGAATGTGTTATTCTTGAAATATACAAAGAAGGACGTTTTCTCAGCATTTCAATTTTTTTTGAGGAAATGAACTCTGCTATCCTCAAGAAAAGAGATGTTCCTACTTATAAGACAAATATATACAATTTCTTATATTTCCAAAACCGATAGTGTTTTCTGCGGCTTATAACTGTTTACTCCTGGCTGTTTAACCACATGCAGCCAGCAGAGACAAAAGTTAGCAGTGTTCTGTGGATCCCAGGTCAGTGTTTCTGAGTTTTAACACACAGACGAAATGAATTCGACACGAGTAGCATTTCTTCTAATAATACATCCCTTTCATTATGTTTGGCTCTGTGCCCCTTTTTTTCAACTAGTCACATAAAACATGTTAAAAACACTCCTCATTTTCAACAGCTTCCTCACAACAAAACTCCCTGCTAAAGCAGAAGGATGTCAGAAACACTTGAAACTCTCTAGTTACCATATTAAAAGGACTGTGGGGTAGAATGAAAAAAAAAAAGTCTCCTTAATTCTGTAACTGGCAGGAAAAAGGCTGCTTTCCTTGTTTCCAGGTACATAGACATTATAAGCAGGATGCTGTTTATTAGAATTCCTCCTTAGGCTTAGTTAATTGGACGGTGTTAGCAATCTTTAGTCTCATCATTAATTTGATGAGTAGTACTTTTTTTTTTTTTTTTGTCTTTTTAGGGTCACACTCAAGGCATATGGAGGTTCCCAGGCTAGGGGCTGAATCAGATCTGTAGCCGCTGGCCTACACCACAATCACAGCAACACCAGATCCGAACTGTGTCTGCGACCTACACCACAGCTCATGGCAATGTCGGACCGTTAAACCACTGAGCGAGGTCAAGGATGGAACCTGCCTCTTCATGGATACCAGTTAGATTTGTTTCCGCTGAGCCACGATGGGAACTCCAGCATCAGTGGTACTTTAAAAGAGTTTTTGCACATACAATAGACCATGGTTTGTATCAAAGAAAGATTGTTTGTTGACTGACTGATCACCTTTTGTATGGAAACTTCAGGTTGGGGAAAGAAGTAAAATCCATTCATTCTTTGAGCTTTTCCTCTCAAGTACACTATTAAGGGAAAGAAGCTTGGCGAGGCAGGGATTATCATCTGTTCCCCTTTGTGCAATTCACTCAGCCTGAAACTATGAGCTGTCCCTCCTGGATGCTGATCAGAACAGAGTGCAAAACTGGGCTGATTATCTCAGCTAGATGAGCTGACAAAATGACAAGTAAGTAGCAATATAAACACATTCATACACTTTATTCTGTGCTGTATTTAGAATTATTTACATAGATTAAAATGAGTAATCTAGCTATACAGAAACAAAATAATTCAATTTGTTATTTTGTAAATGTCCAATCTTGGCATTCCCAGGTCAACCTAGCTCCAAACTGATACTATTTACAGAGAAAAAACTGGAAATTTAGTATAGAATAAGAGTGAAACGGATTCTTTTAAATGGTGTTAGACAATAGGAATTGCCATTTGGAAAGAGATTAAAATTAATTATATCTCATACTACATACCAGAGTATACTCTAAATATATTCCAGGCATAAATGCAAAAATTGAAAATATACAAGCATTACAATAAAACATAGATGAATTCCTTTATAACCTGGGAGAGGGGAAAGTCTTATAAATTATGATCAAATTCCAGAAAAAAAAAGAATTTGTATGGCAAAAAACAAAACAAAACGAAACGAAAACATCACCATTATAAGCATAATCAATAGGCAAATGACAAAGTGGAAGAAAATATTTTTAATTTATACCTTAAGGCGTTAGTTTCCAGATAAATAAAAAGCTCTTTTAAAAAGAATGAGCAAAAACCTAAAAAACGGTGGACCAAAGATGTATATAGGTGGTTCACTGAAAAGAAATTTATAATTGAACTTGAGCATAAGAAAACACAATTTACCCTTATGCATACCAAATAAATATAAATCACACTACATTGATATAACATTTTTCAAATGTCAGATTTAAACACCAAAAGCTTGACAATATATCCTGTTAGAAAAGTTGTGAAGAAAGAGCTGCTTTCCATGTGTTACTGAAGGGAAAACAAAATCGCTCAGCCTTTGTGGTGGGGAATTTGACATACCGAACACAAGAACACATGAATTTATTGTTTTGATCTAACCAATCCCAATTCCAAGAATCTACCGCGAAGATTCATCTGTATAAACATGCAAGAACATGTCTGTGGTTATGCCTTAGAACATAATTTACAGAAGTAAAAGACTGGAAACAACCAAAATGTCCATGGAGATGCGAGCTGGCTCCTGTGATACATTCTGTGGGGAAGCGTTATTTAGGCAAGCCCTTTTTCCTTCTGCGTGAGGATTTAACTTTTGCCTCGTGTCCAGCACTGTCCTCCTAGCAACTCAGGAAACGTAGAATGTCAACTGCATTAACTATAATCCAGCCTTGCTGCCTCTGATAAAAATGACCCGTGACTGGTACACTGCAGCCGGACTGGGGGAAAGTGCAAATAAATTATAAATATCTTCACTGAGGATGGTGGCCTTTACAACTAGGGTTATACCTTGTGGAGACTCTGAAAATGAGGTCAATGGAAATATGACAAGAGACACTGGCTCCTATGGGGGCTAGAGTCCTCTCCTCCCTCCTGCCCCATTCCTCTTTCCCTATCATCCCTGTCTGAGGTGGATCTCAACTCTTTGTGCCTGAGATGTGTCACCAGGGAGAAGAGCCCTGCACTCCCTTGTGGGCTGACAGTAAGGAAATGCTTAAAGACCAGTGAGTTCATGTAAAAATAAATAGGAGCCAACTTGAAAAGGTGCTCATTAGTTAGAATAATTTCAGCATCTAAAAAAATGATGTATGCATTTGATGTTCACACACTGGATAAATAAAAATTCATGCTTACAGTAACACCAAAAAGGGGGCCACAAAATTCTTTTTTTTTTTTTTTAAACCCACAGACTCTGAAATCCTAACATGAAAGACCTGGAACAAAACCTTTGTATGGAGCCAGACTATCACCGAATCTTTACTCTTTCTAAGAAAAAAATGTGGAGAGATGATTGTCACAGCTTTAAGCAAGCATCACTACTGGGAGATTACCTGGCACTGTGTGCCTTCTCACTGACTCAGTGGGAAGTCCAGCAGAATGTGCTATTCTTCCCCAAAAGCATTGCACTTGAATATCGTCAAGTCTCGGGTTATTTCAGCTCTCAGACCCAAGTTTCTGGTGACAGAAATAAAGGAGGCAGAGGAACAAGTAAAATGACACTAAGAAGAAACAATAAGGCACATGTAAAATGCAGGATATTCTGAAGTACAACACCCTGGGCTCCTGGCAAAATTATTGCTATGGGGTAAAAAGTAGGGAGATTATTCTGAATGAAACAGGACCAGGAAAACAACCAAATGTAATACACAAGTTCAGGTTAGGTCTTATACCCTGTATTTCTATTTCAAAAATGGTTTGGCTTATCTAGATGCTCTGCATTTATATATATATATATATATATATATATATATATACATATATATATATGAATCCCTACTTTCTCAATTTCTACAAAAACCTTTTAAAATTTTGATTGAGACTGAATTAAATTAACTGGGGAGAAATTAGCATCCTAAAAATATTAATCCTAATGACCCATGAACATGGTATCTCTCTATATAATTATGTTTGCTTAAATTTCTCTCAGTGCTATATAATGGTTTTTCAAGGCTTAGATCTTACATATTTTTAGAGATTTATCTATAAATATTTCAGGGTTTAAATAGTTATTACAAATGGCATAATTTAATATCATTTTCTAGTTGTTTATTGCTAGCACATAGACAGACAGTAGCTTTCTCCATATTAACTTTGTATTTTGACATGCTAAGTTCATATTTAGTTGCAGTAGTATGCGTGTGTGTGTGTGTGTGTGTGTGCAAATTCTTTAGGATATTCTCCAAAAACTGTCTTCTACACATAAGGACAGCTTTTCTTCTTCCTTTCCAATTTGTACTTCTTTTTCTTGCCTTATTTCACTGGCTGACATTTCACACACTATTGAAAAGAAGTGTAACAATGGGGAGTTCCCATGGTCCAGCAGAAACGAATCTGACTGGGAACCATGAGGTTTTGGGTTTGATCCCTGGCCTCACTCACTGGGTTAAGGGTTCAGCATTGCCATGACCTGTGGTGTGGTTTGCAGATGTGGCTCGGATCTGGTGTTGCTGTGACTGTGGTGTATGCCGGTGGCTGGAGCTCCAACTAGACCCCTAGCCTGGGAACCTCCATATACCACAATTGTGGCCCTAAAAAGCAAAAAAAAAAAGGGGGGTAATAATGGACATCCTTGGTTTGTTCTGATCTTAAGGGAAAGTGTTCAGGTTTAACCCTAAATTCTGGTGTTAGCTATTGATTTTTCATAGATTCTCTTTATTGTATTAAGAAAATTGCCTTCTATTCCTACTTTAAGTCTTTATCACAAGTGGGTGTTGAGGATACTGATGTGATTATACAGTTTTTCTTTTTATGTAATTAATATGGTAGATTCCATTCATTGACTCTAAAACGTCAAACCAAATTTTCATTTCTAGAGCTATTTTGCCAGCATGTATTATCCTTTTTTATATAGTGCTGGATTTGAATTATTAAAGTATTTTAAAGAATTTTTGTATCTATATATCATGAGAGCTACTAATCTGTAGTTTTCTTTTAATGTATCTATTTAGTTTTCATAAAAGAGTAGCAACGCTCTCATAAAGTAATTGGAAAGTGTTCCTTCTTTCTGAAAGACTTTAAACAGATTAGTATTATTTTTTCTTTAAACATGTAAGTGAAGTAAGCAGCTATGTGGGCCTTATTTTAAAGGAATTTTTAAAGTTTTGAATTTAATGCTTTAATAACTATAACATTTAGGTGTTCTGCTTCTTCTTCTTAAGACTTTCAAGGAATTAGTCCATCTTACCTAAACTGTCCATTTCTGGCTTAAAGTTAATAGAATTCCCTTAATTTTTTAGCATCAACAGGATCTATTGTGATGTCTCTCTTTTTCATTTCTGAGATTGGTATTTTTGTCTTCTCACTCGCTTTTTATTGATTGGTCTCACCAGAGGTTTATCAATGTTATCATTATCAAGGTGTTCTTGCTGTGGCATCGTGCGTTGGGAATCTGATTAACAGCAGCTCGGTTTGCTGTGGAGGTAGGGGTTTGATTCCTGGCCTGGCGCAGTGGGAAAAGGATCTGCCATTGCTGCATCTGCAGTTCGGATTCAATCCTTGGCCCAGGGACTTCCATATACCTTGGGTATAGCCACTAAAAAAAATAATAATAATAACCAACTTTTGGTTTAATCAATTCTTTATTGTTCATCTGTTTTCTAATTTCATTATTTGTGTTCTTATCTTCATTATTTCCTTCTCTATGTTATTTTTGGATTAACATTTTTCTCCTTTTTAAGCTTATTATTCTGCAATTTTAGGTAACTTTGAGTTGAAATCTTTCTAACAGAAGCATTGAAAGCTGTTAAATTTCACCTATACACTGCTTTAGCTGCATTATAAAAAATGTATTTTTACTTCCACTTAGCTCAAAAAATTTATAATTCTCGTGTTTTATTTTGTGGGTTTTTTTGACCCACGATCTGTTTAGAAGTATGCTAATTACTGCATATCTGTGTGTTTTTCAGACATCTCTCTTTTATTAATTTCTAATTTAATTCTACTTTGTATTGAGAACATTTGGAGTATATTTTAAAGTTTAACTTAAATTTTTAAATTTAATAATTTATTTATGACTCAGCAAGTGGTTTATCTTTGTAAATATTTCATGTGTACTTGAAAAGAATGTGTATTGTGCTCTGCATGGGTACGGTGTTTGTACATTTCAATTGGTTGATGGTGTTACTGGAGTCTTCTACATCCCTTCCAATCTTCTATTTATTCCACCAATTATTTACAGAAGAATGTTGAAATCTCCAATTTTTACTGTCAATTTTTTTCTTTCTCCTGTCAATTCTATTAGTTTGTTTTGAGTATTTGAAGTTTTCTTGTTGTGTGCATATACATTTATCATTATTATTATTTGTTTCTTGATATAATGTGCTTTTTAATTCCTGGTTATATTCTTTATTCTGAAGTCTAGGTATCTGATAGTAACACAGCTGTTCTAGATTTCTTAAAATTATTTATTTGACAGTATATCTTTTTACTCTTTACCTACTGGGACCATTATGTTTAAAGTGAGTTTTTTTGTAGTTATTTTTTTATATATATAGTTGGGTCTTGCTTTTTTATTCAGCCTGAGGTTATCTTCTTTCTAAGCAGAATATTTAGGCCACTGATATTTACAGTGATTATTGCTATGGTTATTTTAACTCTGTTTTGTAATTGTCTTATCTCTTTCTCCTTTTTCTCTCTTGAGTATAGTTGCCTTTTGGTTACATAGGTTATAAACCTCCTTATACATTATTATTTTTGCTTTAACCAATCAATAACTATTTAAAGAAAATGAAAAACAAGAAACAAGTATTTCGTATTTACTCATAGACACACTATGTCTGGCCAACTTCACTTCTTTGTGCAGATTTGTTTCTTCATGTTCTCATTTTCTTTCTGGCTGAATAACTTTCTTTAGCAGTTTATGTAGTACAGTTCTGTTTGGTACAAATTTTCTCAGTTTATTGATGATCAGAGTTTGAATTTAAATGTCTATGTTGGAAGATAGTTGGGGTGCATAAAAATTCGAGGTTGACTGTTTCTTTCCATACTTTAAATGTCATGCCATTATCTTCTGGCTTGAATAGTGTTTGTAAAAAGATTGTAGTTAAATTTATCTTTGTTCCTCTGTACATAGTGTGTGTGTACATGTGTGTGTATTCTGGCTGCTGTTCGGATTTCTAGTTATTACCACTTCTTATATTATTACCAGTGTGTTTTATCTTGCTTCAGGTTCACTGAATTTTTTTCTGTGAGTGTATAGAAATTTATCAAATTTGGAAAACTATTAGCTATTTTTTTCTTCACATATTTTTTGCACACTGTCCCCTGCCAAACTCTGGAATTCCAGTTACATATATATTACACAGAAACAGCAGTGAGGCGCTGTTCCTTTTCATTTTAACATCTTTTTTTCTCTTGTGTTTCAAGCTAGATAGATTCTATTACTATGTCTTCAATTTTACTGATTTTTTTTCTTTTTTGGTCCTATCTACTCTCTTGCTCAGCCCAGCCAGCGATTTTATTGCATGTAGGCATATTGTTATTTTCATCTGTAAGAGTTCCATTTTATTTTTTCTATCTTACACTTCTCATTATGTTCATGTTTACCTTTAATTCTTGAACATTGCTACAACTGTATTAGTATTTTTTTCCTACTAGTTCCAAAATCTACACCCTTTTCAGATTCTACTTCAATAGGCTACTATTTCTCCTGGTCATAAGTCATATTTTATTGTGTCTTTGTATGTTTAGCATCATTTACTGGACCCTGAACATGGTAACTTTACACTGTTGGATGCCTACATTGTTTTCGTCCTTTAGTGGCAGCTGGACTTTGTTCAGGCAGGCTCTTAGGCTACTCCCAGATCACACTGATCCATTCAAGGCCTGTTTTCGAAGCTTTGCTTGTACAAGTCTATAGTAGCTATCACCTGAGGGGCAATTCAGCCCTACTACTAAAGCCTGACCCAACTGGGGTCTGCACTGAATGTTCGAGGTGACTACTGAGGACTATCCATCTACTGTGGCTGGTTAAAGTTTGAGTGGCTTCCTGCCTAGTTGTAACCTGAGGACTGTTTAGCATACAACTCTTCTCTCCTTTGCTGGACTTTATGGAGTGTCACCTTAAACTTCCACGGCGTAGTACCCAGAGAGAACTTCAGAGGACCCTTGCAGATTTCTGAAGTTCTTTATCTGAAGGGTTACCTCCTCTATGGAACGCTCCCTCACAAATCCCAATCTCCATCTCCTCTAAGATAAGACTGTGTCTTTAATTGAATGTTTATCTGAATTTTGTGCCTCATTTACAAAGAATACCTTAGGGGACTAAGAAATTTTTCTTCATTGGTTTTTAGGGGACAGATTAAAACATAATTATTACAGCTGTCGGCACAGATTTTTTAAAAAATTCTCTTTTGGGAAAATGCTGAAACAGATTAAGGTCTATGCCATGGACAGATTTAGGGGAGGCAAACATGTTCTAATTTCTTCAAAATTTTTAACTAATAGATAATTTCTATAGGCAAGCTTGCAAAAGGAAAAGCTGGCAAAGTGGTGAGTCTGTTTTATGGAAATAAGGTCATTAGTACTAACATTTGATAGACACAATTCATTAGTTTTTGGACAATGTTGTTGGAGGAGGAGTGAAAGAGAAACAAGCAAGAGACAGAACCATTAAATACTACTCCATGGCTCAATCTTGGAATTGAAATAGAAGAACTGTCACAACATGAATTAATTTTAAACCAAAACATCCATATTTTAACAAAGAAAAATCTGAATCATAAGCTAAATTTGCTTGAATTTGTTGATGCTGGAAACTATAAAACGCCCTGTTCATCTTCAGAAGACAATATTGGTTTTATCATATTAAAACCTGTAATACAACTTTCCAGATTTTTTTTAAAGACATATACACATATTGAAAATATTATCATAAAATACAGAGTTCCTATTATGGCTCAGTGGTTAACGAATCTGACTAGCATCCATGAGGATGCAAGTTCAATCCCTGGCCATGCTCAGTGGGTTAAGGATCTGGCATTGCCCTGAGCTGTGGTGTAGGTCACAGATGCAGCTTGGATCTTGCATTGATATGGCTGTGGCTATGGCCAACAGCTATAGCTCTGATTTGACCCCTAGCCTGGGAATCTCCATATGCAGTGGGTGCAGTCCTAAAAAGCAAAAAAAAAGAAAAGAAAAGAAAGAAAGGAAAGATTATCATGAAATAGGAACACTGATGGTACTCATGCATAACATTAAGGAATGATATATGATCTTGTTGTGAGAATATAATGATGAGTAAACTGTTGAAACTTGGACGAATGACTAGTCAATTCAGCAGAGGGAGAAGATGGACAAATTGGAAAGAACTGATCTTCTGGCAAGCATGTTGGTAGAAGGCTCTGGCTATTCAGGATGAGAGTAGCAGAGTTTCTATCATCCAGCCTGGGTTCTATCAATGCTGTACAGAAGTAGCAATGGTGTTTTCTCCACAGCTGCCCTAGTTGGGCATTTACCTCTGGATATTTACCTGTAGAACCTGCCTCATTGGCCCTCTTAGAAATCTGCAAGCTACTTAACACATTTGTCTTCTCTTTTATTGTAGAGTGGATTCTATATCTGAACGCAAGAGAATTTATTGGAATTAACACAAGGCAGGGGGCAGGGAGTCAATGCCAACGAGAGGACAGGCTGTTTTAATATAGCCATAGCATATTAAACAGAATGGGAGGGGTACAAAGGAGAAGTAAGAAAAGGAAGCCAGCTAGCTTAAACAATTCTTTTGAAAGTTTGGTTACATTAACCCCATGCCCTAACTTGTCCCTCCCCGCTTGCCTCTCCCCTTTGGTTAGCCACAAGTTTGTTTTCTATGTCCATGAGTCTGTTTCTGTTTTGCACATACATTCGTTGGTATTATTTTTCAGATTCCATATATACGTGATATTATACAATATTTGTCTTTCTCTGACTTATTTTGCTAAGCGTAATATTCTCTGGGTCCATCCACATGGCTGCAAATTGTACATCAACTCTATTTCAATTTTTAAAAAGTTTGGTTGTGAAAGGGAGAGATCAGCCAGACAAGGGTATGGAGGCAAGGGAGGAAATTTTTATTTTTAAAGATGGAAGGGACTTAAGGCTCCTGAGAAGGCTGGGATGTAATATAAAGGACAGGTGGAGACAGCCTTAGCTAAGAGAAGCGGGGCCTCCATTGATGTAACAGAAGGTTATTTAGGTTCTATCCAATGAACAGCTTCTCTGTCTCCAGAGTGGCTGGAAGTTTACAAATATTTGCTCTGGAAGAGCCTCAGCTGGTACAGTAAAAAGGAACTGAGAAGTACTTAGGAAATTCCAAATGGTGAAAACAGAGCAATTACGTTCATTAAGGTATATAAAGACTCAAAATTATAGCTATATAATGTTTAACTGAATGCATTTGCATGCTATTTCTTCAGTTGTATTTGTGAACAATATGACCATGTTATAAAAATTTAGGTAACAGAGAAAGAATAAAGCCAATGCACAGGCTTTACAGTTCCACGATGCTTTTAAAATTGGATTTTTAAAAAAATATATGCCCAGCCTTTTATTTGTTTCTATCTTATACAGTATTCACAGTCATCATTTTAATAATAATATTTAATTGCCATAATTTACTTAGCCTTTTCCCTACTGCTAGCCATGGCTATACTTAAACTCAATCATTGTATAAATTTAAATTATGGCTCTGAAAAGGTGCTCAGGGATTACCAGGTGCCATATCCTCTTACTATACAGGAGAAAACAAAGATACAAAACAGCTGAGTGAATTCCATCAGGATCATACAGCAGATGAGCAGCAAGATCAGGACCAGACGCCTAAGCCATAGCCTGGACAGAGGGCAGGCTAGTAGAACTGACTGGACCTGCAACATCCTTGCTCAGGGCTTTTCAAAATTCTAGTCTATAAAATGTTTATGACTGATCACACTGAGATAAGGGACTTGAAAAGAATATGGGAAACGGGACATTGATACATATTTTGTGACTCATCAGTAACCACCAGCTCACATATCATCATTAATAGTAGGACAGCTCTAACTGAAAGAAAAACCACTCACAAAATTTCTGGTTCTCTCTGTACCTATCCGTAGCACTGGTAAAGGGAGTTCCCGTCTTGGCACAGCAGAAAAGAATCCGACTATGAACCGTGAGGTTGCGGGTTTGATCCCTGGCCTCGCTCAGTGGGTTAAGGATCTGGCGTTGCCGTGAGCTGTGGTGTAGGTTGCAGATGAGGCTCGGATCTGGCGTTGCTGTGACTGTGGTGTAGGCCGGTGGCTGTAGCTCTGACTAGACCCCTAGCCTGGGAACCTCCATATGCCGCGGGTGTGGCCCTAAAAAGACAAAAAACAAAACAAAAAAAAAAAGAAAAAAATAGCACTAGTAAATATTATGTTGGAGTTTCACAGCCACATTTCCTTCATTCCTCTTCCACTTTTTTCCTTAAAAAAATCACGTAAGTGCCCAAGAGACTGACCTTCTGAAAATAAAGCACACAGACGTGGTCCGCAAGAATGAGCCCGGTATGTTCTCTGTGCAAGTTTATCCGTCTTTACTTAAAGAGATTCACAGACGAACGTGGAGTGCAGAGGAAGTGGGCTGCCCTTTTAACCTGGTCGATTTTAAGGTCTGATAATTTGGCAGAAATCTTAGGATTCATGTTACCCTGTGTTGCTCTGAGACAAGTAAACGCTTGAAGAATAATTACATTCCTGCCAACCCATAGGTTTCAGTTAGTTGTGACCACTACAGAAATAATTATTTCAAGAATTTTTTATAGATTTGATCACCAAACGCATACGGTAATTGTAACCTCCCGGCCACCGCCCCCCCCAAAGAGCAGAAAATGACGACACTGAAACAAACAAAGAAACAAAAGCAAAACCCCCAAGACGGCAGATGCCATGATTCATGACACAGAATGTGGAGTGATTTTCAAACCTAAGGACAAATTTGTATACAGTGCTTTAAACATGTATTTTATGACTCGCAAGCATCTGAACGTTAATTCTGAACCTGAGAATAATTACTACTGAATTACTAGGGTAAAACAAAACACTAGTGGTCACCGATTTCATTTCTCACTTTATAGCTCAGCCTGCACATCAATTATGCTGAAAAGAGACCATGAATTCTGTTCTGAAAGATCTCTAGGGAACGAAGTGATACCACAGCGCTGTGATGGATAACATATTCATAGCTACCCTGAAGGAAACCCTAAGCCTTACAATTTTCCTTCCAGAGTTAGTTATCTTCTTTCAGTACAGAATGCTTAAGCATTATGATTGCTGCCCTTAATGGCAGCAGGCAATAGTCTAAGAACACCAAATATAATAAATCATTTAATTGTCACAAACACCCTAAGAGGTAGGCACTATTATTTAACACCATCATATAAAGGAGGAAACTAAATTACAGAGAGGATAGTAAGATAACTTGCTCTAGACCAACCACACAGATGTCAGATGTGAACTCAGGTATCTGGCCTGAGAACCTATGCTTTGACCCATTAACTGTTTCTCCATGATGGTGGATGAGCTAATTCATGACGTTACCTAGAAGTGTGATTAAACAATACTATTTGTCTTTTAATCTTTTTTTTTTTTTTTCTTTTTATGGACTCACTTGTGGCATATGTAGGCTCCCAGGCTAGGGGTCAAATTGGAGCTACAGCTGCAGGCCTACACCACAGCCACAACAACACCGGATCTGAACTGCATTTGTGACCTACCATGCAGCTTGCGGCAATGCTGGATCCTTAACTCACTGAGCAAGGCCAGGGACCCAACCCACATCCTCAAGGACACTATGTTGGGTTCTTCACCCTCTGAGCCACAACAGAAACTCCTGGTTCTTTTAATTTTTTTTAAATTATAGATAATTTACACTGCTCTGATAATTTCTGCTGTATAGCAAAGTGACCCAGTCATACATATATATGTACTCATTCTTTTTCTCACATTATCTTCTATCGTGTTCTATCACAAGTGATTGGACATAGTTCCCTGTGCTATACAGCAGGACCTCATTGTTTATCCATTCTAAATTTAATAGTTTGCATCTACTAATTCGAAACTCCCAGTCCATCCCACTCTTTCTCCCTCTCCCTTGTCAACCCAGTTATTTTAATCTTAATAGTCTTCTGAACTGCCCAATATGGTAGCCACAAGCCACATGTGGCACTTGTGTTTAAATTTAAATCAAATTACTATTAAAAACTGACTTCTTCAGTCATACAGTTAGTGTTTTACTGTACTGGACAGTACATTTCCATCAAAGAATTCCACTGGATGGCACTAGTCTAAAGTAACACTAAAATTCTCAATAAATGACTACCCACTTTGCTATTATGCACCTTTTCTTTTTGTAATACTCTCTGCAAATACAGATGGTGGGCAGAAGTGGCAAGGTTTATAGAGGAAGAAAAGTCTACCAGGGTCTAAGTGAATAAATCTTTAAAAAGTATTTAAGAAAATGCAACCAAGATATTTTTAGTTGGTGCATGAGAGTTAACAATAAAGCAACTCAGAACTCTCAGAGTAAAATTATTGAGAACTCAAATGTAAAGGTATTTGTTATTTGCAAGAATGGCCCCCAAATTTTTATGCAAATATGGGGACAAAGTGGTTAGGAGACATGATACAAATGCAATTGTATCTTAATGGACTGTGGTCCAAGCCGCTAAATTTTAATCTGTGAGGAAAACTGTAACAACAGTAGGGAGATGGTTTCTCCATGCAGAAAAAGTAGATCTGAAAGGCCAAAGCAGTCCAGCTCAAGTAAATATATGGCTTGACACACTGACTCAATGGAACCAACCTTTCTACAGCGGTTTATCAACTTAGCCGGAGGTCCCTAATTACTTATCCTATCTCTTGCTCTAGTTCAATGTTCACCAAGCGACCTTCTCATTTTGATTTAGTTTTCACATAATTATAAGCAAAGAATGCTAGCAGAAATATTACTTAAGATGAATTAATAAGTTGGTGATGTGATTTACACATCCGTCTTGTGACTTGGGAGTGTAAATCATTAGATTACCTTTGGGTACTTGGATTAAGTGTATTTTCCTTCATTCTTATGAAAGTTCTGTTGTGTGTGCCTGTTACAAAAACTGAAAATGTTTATTGCAGAAAATTCAGAAAATACTCAAAATGGATGACAAAAAGTTCCACAACCTAGAAACAACTCAAATTTGTGTTTGTGTGTATATATATACTTCATATACCAAAAATATGTGTGTGTGTATATATATCCTCTAGTCTTTTATAAATGCAAACATTTGCATATACGACTCAGTTGCACATACAAGTTACCTTTCCAAAGAAAGTAAAGATGACTCAGAGACACAGCTAAGAGCTGTGGAAAAATTAGTCCTAGGCCTTGAAATCTAATTCAAGAACTTTCAACATTTTCCCAGTTGGAGTTCAGAATTTCTATGGAGCGGTGACTTTTGAGAGTTTCCCATCCCCCGCCCCCTTGAAGAGCAATGTCTATAGCTGTTACCCTTTGTCTGTCCCAGGATTGTATGTTGGATGTATGGGTGACAGGTAACTCATTTCTCTAGTCTTCAGATGGGGAGAAAGGTCTCCAATGAGCTCTTATTAAGTATCTATGCCTGAGCAGCACCACACCGGAATACGACTTAGAGAACAAGTCTCCGGACTTTGAGCTGATGATATAATGGGAAGGGACTTTTGAGATCCTTGAGATTTTCCCTCATCTTCAGAGACATGTGTAATCCTTTCCTCTCCAATATGCACTGGACTTACTGACCCAACATTAAGGAAGAGAATACGGCAACAGTGATGGGACGTCCCCTCTGAGATGAAGTTATCAAAAGATCTCTCAGAGTTCCCGTCGTGGCGCAGTGGTTAACGACTCCAACTAGGAACCATGAGGTTGCGGGTTCGATCCCTGCCCTTGCTCAGTGGGTTAACGATCCGGCGTTGCCGTGAGCTGTGGTGTAGGTTGCAGACGCGGCTCGGATCCCACGTTGCTGTGGCTCTGGCGTAGGCCAGTGGCTACAGCTCCGATTCGACCTCTAGCCTGGGAACCTCCATATGCCGTAGGAGCGGCCCTAAGAAATAGCAAAAAGACAAAAAAAAAAAAAAAAAGATCTCTCCCTCTCCCTTTCCTTCTCTCTCTCTCTTCTGCTTCACCCTCCTCTCTCCATCTCTCCCCCTCTCTCTGCCATCCTGCAGTCTGCTGCTTTATGGCAGAGCCCATGTGGAGAGGAAGTGATGTCTCCAGCCAACAGCCAGAGAGACCTAGAGGGCTCCTGCCTATACCCATGTGAGTGAGTTTGGAAGTGGATTTTTTTCCCAGCTGACACGCTGACTTGTGTGACTTGTGAAAGACTTTAAGCCAGAAGCACTCAAATAAATTGTGCCCAGATTCCTGACCCACAGAAAACGTGAGATAATATTTGTTGGTCTCACTACTAAGTTTTGGGGTGATCTGTAATATGACTAAATATCTAACACAGATGCTGAGTATGATCTAAAATTGAACCCATGTTTTATCAATCTAATTAAACGTTTCATATACATTAAGCCTAGCCTACTATTCTTGTAAAGTTTACAAATAAATGTGTAAACTTTAATAAACCACATTTTTCTTTTTAAATGCTTTTTACTTCCAATATGTCTGCTTCCTTTTTATAAGTTTATTTTTATTTTATGAATGACATATTTTACACCTTATGAACTCTGAGGAATCATAATTCTTGTTTTAAAGTTTTTCTTTTGTTTTCTCAGATGTCCGTTCTCTAATTTGTTGGCATGATTGCATTTCTCTCATGGTATTTATCTTCCTTGGTCATCCTTGGCTGTCTTTTCTCCCCCTTAGGTGAGACTCTCTGTTTGCCCAACTGCCAATTGCTTTGGTGCAATGTGGCATGCTGGGGCTGAGGTTTGCAGGTAGCTTATCTCTGGACTATGTGGCTTATTTATAATTCAGATTATAACCATCTAGGATAGTACCACTTCTTTTAAAGCCATTTTTTGGTAAGTCAGCCTGGGGTAAACAGTGCAGCTGCCCACAGATGATTATGAGGGGGAAAGAAATGAGTATCCAAATGCAGTTCCAATTGCTCATCTAATGGTTTTCCAAGAAACACATCTATCCTATGTGTGCTGTGATCATGCATTTGCAGAATCTCTAGAACTGTTTCTATCTATCAAAGAGTTTTCTCAAACGCTATTTGGATTGAGGTCTCCTCTCATCTTGTTCCTTTCAGGAATGCTTCAAAACCTCTGATCGGCCGATGAAATTATCATTTCCCCTCCATTATTACTGACATATAATAACACATACACACATGCACGCGTGTACACACGTTCATTTGTTTATGAGTTTGGGTAGGCAGAAGTGGATTTATATGCTTATTTTACCAATTGAATCCAATTAGTAAAATATATTTCTATTCTTTTTTTTCCTTTCCTTTTAATGGCTGCACCTGCAACATATGGAAGTTCCCAGGTCTACACCACAGCCACAGCAATCCCGGTTCCTGGCTGTATCTGTGACCTATTCCACACTTGTAGCAACAGTGGATTCCTTAACCCACTGAGCAATGCCAGGGCTCCAACCCTCATCCTCACAGACACAACAGTTGGGTCCTTAACCTGCTGAGCTACAAAGGGAACTCTCATTACTATTCTTGAAATTAGAAGTCTAAGCAAGGCTTCACCTAGAAAAGACTCTTTCTAATAAAACTAAAAATATGGATCTAAACTAACTGCAATATTGGTGATTAATTAGTTGAAGGGACAATTAAGTGGTCCAGTCATTTGGTGAATGTCTCTTCTGCCATCCATACATCAAGGAAGCACAATGCTTTGTGTGTGAGTGTATTAGAAAATCTGGGTAGATATGTACCAAGAGGGTGGTTCTGAAATTGGTGCAGATGATTTTTTTTTTTTTCCAAGGGCAATCAACCACATTAATGATCTCTTCAGATCTGGTTTTTCTTCCACCGCCCACTCATTTTACAGTCTACTAAAGGGAAAAAACAAACAAACAAACAAACAAACAAAAAAAACAAAACCAAAACTCCTACTATATTAGCTGATGAGCAGAGCAAAGAAAAAGATGATTCTTCCAGGTTTTTAATTCTTCATTATTTATTTATTTATTTATTCACTTATTCATTCTTTTTAGGGCTGCATCCACAGCATATGGAAGTTCCCGGGTTAGGGGTCAAATTGGAGCTGCAGCTGCCAGCCTATGCCACAGCCACAGCAATGCTGGATCTGAGCCACATCTGCAACCTGCATCACAGCTCATGGCAATGCCTGATCCTTAACCCACTAAGAGAGGCTGGGGATCAAACCTGCCTCCTCACTGAGCCACAATAGGAACTCCCAGGTTTTTAAAAAACACACACACAATTATATATGTAATATAAATGTATAAATTATTTAAATGTTAAATGTTCATTTTATAATTTTATAGCATAGTTTTTAATGTGTCTAGGCTGTATGTATGGAAAGTGTCATGAAACTATTTTTTTCAGAAAAAAGATAAAGTGTCAGTAAGTCTTATTAAGATCTCTCGAAGAAACTACAACATATCATTATTGTAAAGTAATGCTGCATTAGTTTGGTCATTTGGTCGTAGAGGGTTTCTTGTCTTCACTCACCTCCAACCCCATCTTTACTCCTTCTGCCTTTGGAATAAAAAATGCACAATTATACATGGCTTGGAGGAGAAGAGGCTTGGGATATCACAAAACTGAAGTAACACCATCCACTTAAAAAAATACCTCCAAGCTACAAAGTCAAGTGAGACCTGGAGATGCTGAAGGTCAGAACACTGCTCACAAATTATCCTAGTCCAATTTAGCTTATGAATGTTTTGGAATTATACAAACAGCCCCTGATGACTCATATAACTTGTACCTTCAATGTGTTTTGCTGGTGTGCATTCCTTTTAGTCCAAGCACCCCCTGAGGAACAGAGTGTTACAGAAGCAGTTCTGGTTTCAATTTCCCCTGCATGGTTTGCTTTCATTTGAAAATCAGTAAAAGGGGGGGAAATGGTCTGGCTAACTCTTGACATTATGAGGGCTTCAGAATACTGAATCTCCACTCTCCTTTATTCGGAAGAGGAAGCTGTACCAGTGACAACAAGCAACTTGGGAAAACCAAGAAATATGAAGGCATTACTTATGAAATGTTATTATCAATAGTAATTACTTAGTCTTACGGGGGTCTATGTATTTAAGATTTTAGGGTTTTTTTTGTTTTTTTTTTGTTTTTTAGTTTCAAAAATATCACATATGTAGTATTTCCTTTGATTCCAGATTTAACATTGGTGGCCTTCAACAATGGATAATTTTATGTTATGCTCATGCTATCTACAGGCAGATGAACCGTGTTTGAGATTATCAGGGGGATCTGACCTGATTCTTTCTGTATCTCTGAAACTCACGGCTCTCCAGGGATGCCTTCTCACTGATACCCAGGATGTGATTCTTTTTCTAAGTCAGTAAAGCATGTGTGATTCAAGTACTCGTTGGTTCATCTTTATTCTTCTACAAGGAGAAAGCTCACTTTATCTTCTACAAACCCCTTAATGACCACGCAAGGGATCCAACTCCTGATTATCGTTCTTCACCTTTCTCCAAGGAATGAGAAGTAAACAAAGGGACAGGTGGTGGGGACACTGGAACACATTTGGGGAAGGTAATTAAAGGGTCGGATAAATAGCACATATACTTTACAGAGTCGATAGAGATAGGAAGAACAGAGAGGTATCCAGAAGGGCAACTATTCAACAGTCTTGACTTAATAGATAAGGGGATAAACACACAACAAATTTCCATGTATAGCTTTCTGGGGGACTCAGAGTGGTCTCGCAAAAAGATCACGTTGGTCTTGGAACCAGAAGACCTTGGCTTCAGCCCCATCTATACTAAATCGTTGTGTAACCTTTTGACAGGGGACTTAATGTTCTAAGTCTTGGTTTCGTCATCTGTGAAATAGGACGACAAAGTCCTCTCATACTTACATGGTTGTCCTTAAGCACAAATGTCATAATGTGTATGAAAATTCCTTATATAAACATGATTATGCTATATCTGGTCTCATCAAGGGACGAAGTTTTTGAATGCACTCCTACACAATGTTATACACATCAATGAATCAAGGTAGGTATGTTGAGCTAGTGCTATGCATTTAAAGTTGATGATTAGAGGGGAAAAAAAAAGTCCCCATCATGTTAAGAACAACTTCTAGGGAGTTCTCGTGACTCAGTGGTAACAAACCCGACCACTAACCATGAGGCTGAAGGTTAGATCCTTGGCCTCACTCAGTAGGTTAAGGATCTGGCATTGCCATGAGCTGTGGTGTAGGTCGCAGACGTGGCACGGATCTGGTATTGCTGTGGCTGTGGCGTAGGCCAGCCGCTGAAGCTTCAATTTGACCTCTAGCCCAGGAACCCCTATATGCCATGCATGTGGCCCTAAAAAGTAAAAAAGGAACATTCTAGTCATCTGTGTTTCTGCACCTAATTTTCATATTTTCATCATGATAATACTCTTTGAAAATGAAATATAGGAAATTCAGAGCACTGGATACTGTTAAGAAGGCTGGTTCTACCTCCTCAGAAAAGAAAATCATGGACTTGGAGAAGAGACTTGTGGCTGCCTGATGGGAGGGGGAGGGAGTGGGAGGGATCAGGAGCTTGGGCTTATCAGACACAACTTAGAATAGATTTACAAGGAGATCCTGCTGAATAGCATTGAGAACTTTGTCTAAATACTCATGTTGCCACAGAAGAAAGGGTGGGGGAAAAAATGTAATTGCAATGTATACATGTAAGGATAACCTGACCCCCTTGCTGTACAGTGGGAAAATAAAAAAAAAAAATTATAAAAAAAAAATAAAATAAAAAAATAAAAAATTAAAAAAAAAAGAAGGCTAGTTCTGTGTTACAAGACTACAGATGAGCTCCAACTTAATTATTTTAATTATTTTTCAGATATTTTTGTAGCTCTTTGAGATATTTTCAATATATTGGTAACCTGAACATTACCTAATCAGGAGTTCCCATTGTGGCACAGCAGAAACAAATATGACTAGTATCCATGAGGATGGGGGTTCGAACCCTGGCCTTGCTCAGTGGTTTAGGGATCTGGTGTTGCCATGAGCTATGGTGTAGGTCGCAGATGTGACTTGGATCATGTGTTGCTGTGGCTGTGGTGTAGGCCGGCAGCTGTAGCTCCAATTTAACCCCTAGCCTGGGACTTTCATATGCCGTGGGTGTGACCTTTAAAAAAAAAAAAATTACTTAAGCAATCAATGAATGAAGGACAGAAGTCTCCAAATAATTTTTCAGCCTTTTTTTTTTCCCTTTTCCTTTCTTTATCTACTCACAGGCATATATTTTTAGTAGAGGGCTTTTATACTTTCTCTCAAATAGAATATCTAGTTCTGTTATTAACTAAAGCTCTATTAAACATTTTTTAATTAGAATGTTCCACTTAAGAAATTTTTGACCTTTTTATAATTACCACATTCACAAATATAGTTTGTGGTTAACATAACCTTCATAAATAAAATAAATATGATAAATACCTCCAAAAATAACAATCTTAGCAATAATGCAGTATCTCTGATGTGTCCATTAATAGTTTAATATTTGTTTGGCATGTTTTTGTGGGAATTTCTTAAAGAGCAATCATATTTTTGAGAATATGTATTTAGAATATATCATTTTTATCGATCTATCAATGGATATACTATTTATTTTTGTGTATGGTTTCCTATGTTCTCATTAATATGTCTGAGGTGTGAAATCAATGAGGCAAATAGCATGTTTTTTAATTAAACTATCATTTAAGATGCAAATAGAAAGCTGGACATATAGTGGGCATTCAATAAATATACTGAATTAATGATGACAGTATTGAAATTAGAGTACAATATTCTTGAATAGTTTTCAATGAAGTTCTGACTAAATTTTGGGGAAATATCATCAAGCAACTCTTACTTCATGCTGAAATTTTTTTCCAGGGTAGATAAACTTTCAGGTGACTATTACAACTTTAATTTTTCCCCCAATTTTTTACTGTGGTAAAATATATAAACATAAAATTTAACATCTTAACCATTTTCAAGTGCACCAATGCGCTATTCTTACTGCCATTCATCTCCAAAACACCCTGTAGAAATTCAATTCTGTGCCCATTAAATAATAATTTGCCATTCTCCCCTTCCCCCACCCCCGGCCCCTGGCAATTTCCATTCTACTTTCTGCCCCAATAATTTTGACGACTATTAATTATTGCATTTTTAAAGAAAAAATAATTAAAATAATTTGGGGAACATAGAAATTTAATTGATTATTCTCTGAGAAAACACAATATCTATGAAATTCAGTTTTGTTCAACTGCTGGAAAATGATTCTGAGATCCTGAGTAGCAGAGAGAAAATCATTATGTTTGATAATGAAATATATTTTGATATTAAAGAGAGTCTATTAAAAGGAATTTAAAGGGTTATATCGTGGCCACCATATGATAGATATTTTTAAAAAATGCAGGAGCAGCAAAAACAAAAAAGCAAACAAACAGAAGCAATGGACAAAACAGGGGAAACATTTCACATTTCTGATATAGTGTCATTATATCCATGATGTTAAATATTTTTACTCTGTGTTCTGGAAAAATAATGCAATTTAATAAATGATTTTGAAATGGAATACCAGATGTATTCACTCTAGGAAAATCTAACTAATCATTGAATCTTCAGTACTGCAAGCTTTTGAATTATATACACTCATCTATAAAGATACAGAACTGAATTTCTAACACTACTCCAAATAATTTTCTGAAATAAACATTTTAAGAAGAATCTCAAACTGGTTTTTACCAGAATGTGAGTTCTCCAATTTTATTGGCAGATTATGAAAAATGATCTAATTATATTATATATTAGTCATATTTGCTGAGTGGTAAAAGGAGATGCCTAATTCTTCATATGGGAAGGCACTTGATTAGCTAGTCTATGAGAAATATTTGCAGCTTGGTTTGCAAACCACTACAAACAAAACTTAGAATCCAAACTGTTTTCAGCCCTGAAAATTTGACTATATCAGCTCAGGTCTCTAGAACACATAGTTTAATCTTAGAATATTGTCATCCAACCAATGCTTATGAGACATCTACGTTCTAGATAAGAGCTAAGTCCAAGAAATTTAAGAGAAAAATAAGACAGAGCCTTTAAGGAGCTAACAGTCTTGTGAGGAGAAAGACATATAAAGAGGTAATACATGGAGTTCCCATCGTGGCGCAGTGGAAACACATCCGACTAGGAACCATGAGGTTGCGGGTTCGACTCTGGTCTTGCTCAGTGGGTTAGGATCTGGCGTTGCTGTGAGCTGTGGTGTAGGTCGTAGACGTGGCTTGGATCCCACATTGCTGTGGCTCTGGTGTAGGCCGGCAGCAACAGCTCTGAGTAGACCCCTAGCCTGGGAACCTCCATATGCCACAGGTGCGGCCCAAGAAAAGACAAAAGACAAAAAAAAAAAAAAAAAAAAGGTAATACATAATGCTTTGTATAAGCATTTTGATAAAAGTGTGAACTGAGTGTTACTGGAACCCAGAGGAGAGGGCTGGTGTGGTGTGTAAAACTAGTGACATTTCCCATTCCAGGAACTCCGTTCCTAGGTGTCTATCTAGAGAAAATCATGATTCAAAAAGACACATGCAGCCCAATGTTCACTGCAGCACTATTCACAGTAGCCAAGATGTGGAAGCAACCTAAATGTCCATTGACAGAGGAATGGATAAAGAAGAGGTGGCACATATATACAATGGAATATTACTTGGCCATAAAAAAACAATGCCATTTGCAGGAACATAGATAGACCTAGAAATTATCATATTAAGTGAAGTTAGACAGTGAAAGATAAACATCATATGATATCACTTATATGTGGAATCCAAACAATGGACACAAATGAACTAATTTGCAGAACAGAAGCAGACTCACAGACGTTGAAAAATTTATGGTTACCAAGGGGAACAGGTGGTGGGGGAGGAGGGATGAACTGGGGGTTGGGATTGGCATATGCACACTGAGGTATGGGGAATGATTGGCCAACAGGGACTTAATGTATAGTACAGAGAACTCTACCCAATATTCTGTAATAAACTGCGTGGAAAAGAATCTGAAAGAGAACCAATTTGAGTATATGTTTAACTGAATCACCTTGTTGTACAGCAGAAATTATCACAAGCTTGTAAATCAGCTGTATTTCAATAAAACTTTAAAAAAGGAAAAAGAAAAACAGTGACATTTCAGTTGGGTGTTAAGGATGAGGGGAAGAGAGCTAACCTAATAGGACTGAAACAAGCAGAAAAAACACCATAGCAAAGGCACAGGATTCGGAGAGGGCATAGAGTGTTGGGGAAAGGAGAGTTCAGTGAGGCTGAACCTTACTTGCTGTGTTATACTGAATGTTATTTAGCCTCTCTGGGCTGTTTCCTCATTTGAAAAACAAATAGGGATGGTAATGAGACTTACCTCACTACCTTATTGTGAGGATTTTGTGATGCATATAAAATGCTTGGCAAAGTGTTTGCTGCCCACTTACATGCTCAGTAAGCATTAGGCTGCTGCAAACTGGAGATGTGGCTGTCAACTTGGGTTCACTTCCTTATCACCTTAAGTGGCCCATTTAATCTCACTGGGTTTCCCCTTTCTTTAACAGGAGAAGGATCCAACCAGATGACAGACAATAATCTCTAGCCTCTCCCAACCTCACAGATTACCGTAACTATTCGGCCACCACCAAGTAAATAACCGTTCATATTAACATCTAAAACTTAAAATATTTTCTTTCCTATAAAGAAAAAATTTCCTTTACAAAGTTTTGACATGTCACATTTGATAAATAAAAGAATCGGTCCTCTTGTCTTCAGGGTGGATGATTAATTTAAAACTGAAAACCTCCAACGTTCAGTTTCGTTTCAGAGAAATTGACTTTTCTTGAAGGATCTCAGAAAGATGATAGAAAGTGTCTGAAAAACACAGTCAAAGGTAGAAACTGTCACTTTAAAACCGGGTCTCCTCCTCTAAATCTAACATTGGCGATAGAGGAATTATCTAGAATCTGTTTGTTTTGTGGATGTTTCAACTCTGGTATCTTGTTGGACTGTAACTTAAGAATGAAATGTAATAGCTTAACGGGCACTTTGACTTATTTGTTCCTTGACAAATCATGGAAAAAGCAGTGAACTTGTCAGCTGTAATTTGTGGCTTCTGATAAAATAGGCATTGTAGCTGCATGAGAGAATGGTCAAATATGTCCAAAGAGCAAAAGCAAAGAAAAATGATCTGTGAGTTTAAATGTTCCTTGCACACATTTCTCCTTCTTTAATTCAACAGATGTTCACTGAACAACTACTACATGTCCAACAGAGTTTGAACAATAGCGATCCAGAGACGAATCTTTAAAAAGCTTCAAGCAGCCAGGAATGGGAGGACATCAAGGGGATGAAGGACAGTGAGTTACCCAAGTCTTGGTCCCTTTGTGCTCAAAAGGTCGCTAAAGTCCAGGAGAAGGATGAAGGTAATGTAGGCAGTGGGGTCAGAGAAGATGACGCCAATACTGAGGCAAAGGAGGCATTTCAGAAATACGCCGTGTGTCTGTTTAAGGAGCCAGGGCATGGGAGTGCGTGTCTAGCATAGGATGGAGAACAAGATCACGGGGGAAAGAGGAGGTCAAGGGACTCTAGGATGGATTTCTCAAATTATTGAGCATAGGAGTCACGGGGTGAGACTGACACTATGCCAGGAGTGAAAATTGGTGGAAATGAGGGTGAGTGACACAGGTGTTAAGCGGATGACACCAAAAACGAGGGGTGGAGGGTGATATCTGATTACGTGAGGCTCAAGTTTGGGGATTTTTAGGGAGGACGGGGGTTACTGGTCTGGAAGGGACAATAGTGAGCAAGAGGATGACCCAGGCATAATGTTTCCAGAAATAATTCTAAGGAGGTCCACCCAGGGAGTGAGAGTAAGAAGGGCCCAAAACACCAGAGTGGAGGATTCTTAGGGTCGCTGTCAGATGACTGACTCTTCATTCTGATTTACACGGAACTGTTCATATTCACATGTCTTGGCTCGAAGTGAGAGGCTTTCCGTAGTGAAACTGACTTGGATGACAAATTTTATGGTATGACCTAGATTTAGCAGATTGTAGAATACAGATTAACATCCACACACATACGAAATGTAGTTGGAGTAAAATTTTCATTCACTCCCTCCTTTGCGCGCCCTTTTCAAAGGAAGGCATGACTTTCACAGCTTTGCTTCTCCTTTTCCTCTGGCAGTCAGTGAAAAGTGACTTTGTCTCTCTTTTTTTTTTTTTTCATTTTTAAAGTTTTATTGAAGTACACTTGGTTTATAAGGCTATGATCATTTCTACTGGACAACAAAGTGCTTCCGTTCTAATGCACACATACCCACTCTCTTTCAGATTCTCTTCCCACACAGACAGTCACAGAGATCGGGGTGGAGTTCTCTGTGCTAGACAGCAGGTCCCCACTGGCCAGTCTTTCCATAGACCTCAGTGTGCACAGGCCCATCCCACATCCCAGTCCATCCCTCCCCCACGCCGCTCGATAATCTCTAGGTCCATCCATGTGTCTCTATTTTTAACACTCAATATTTATTGATTTACATTTAGGTATCTTCAGAATTTATGTATTTATTTTTTGTCTTTTTAGGGCCACACCCATGGCATATGGAGGTTCCCAAATGGGAGCTGCAGCTGCCGGCCTGCACCACAGCCACACAGGGTTCCAGCGGCGTCTGTGATCTACACCACAGCTCATGGCAACGCCAGAGTCTTAACCCCCTGAGTGAGGCCACTGATTGGACCTGCGTCCCCATGGATACCAGTCAGGTTCGTTAACCGCTGAGCCACAATGGGAACTCCCCTGACAGTGCTGATTAATCAAAATTTGATGTGAAAGTAATCAGACAGTTTATGTCTTTAAAGACAACACACTTTTATAATGTTACACACTGCCATAGCACACACATTTTTATATTCTTTCTGTAAGAGGCTCTAGCAGGCTCCTCCTTCTCACAGTTTATTGTTCTTGCTTCTGGAAATGTACTATTTCTTAGATATTTGTTTATATTCTGATGTAACTCTTCATATTGTTTTTTCTCTAGAATCAAATTTTGTAACTGAAATTAGAATTCAAGGAGAAAAAAGGAATGGAAAAAAATAGCTGAAGTACCAATACACATGGGACATTATTGTTCGATGTTTTAATTTACCCAATTTATTCCTTTTAATTCTATCAGGTAAATATTCTCTCCATTTCAAAAATGAGAAGCCAAGCTTCAAAAACTTAAACAATGTACCCAAGTTCTCAACACTGGAATAGTTGAACCTCGTCTTATCGACTTCAAAGTTCACGCCATTCTAACCTATTTGTGACCATATGGTACGTTATTGATTGAAAAGTAATGGCAGATGTCATTTCTATATATAACAAAATCCCTTCATAAAATGCAAATGGAAAGGAATGACCTTAACTGGTAGGAATGACCTTAACAGTTAAGAGCATATGCCACTCCTGGTGACTACTCAGGTTAGGTGGCCATGAAGTGGTAACTACCAGTGAGATATCAAATTCATTCCATCAATGCAGAGACCTGCTCTTGTACTTAGAAGGCATTTTGCTCCTCCACAGCCTTCTGTTAAGGTAAGCTTTATCACTCAAGTCCTTTAATAATGCCCAGCAGTGGACACCAGATGATTCTATGAAATATCTGAGGGGGCACCAGTAGCGAGAGTAGGAAATGTAACATGCCAGAGACAGACTCTGCCCGTTATTCTTCTCCAGGAGAAAAACTAGCAAAACTCACACATCTTCCAAGTTAAGTAAAATTACAAATATATATAATGTGTGTGTTTGCACACAAATATATATGAATACAGAGAAAAACTACTTCAAGAGTTTTGAACATTCCTAGAGATGCGATTTGAGCTATGAAGGAAGAGAATGATTAACCCTACTAGAACTTTTTATTTGATACAAATCTTTAGTCTTCCTTAGTCAAAGAAAAAAGCATCTTTAGTTTCCATGCTGAAGTCACTCGTACATCACTTTGTAACCTATTTCCATTTTTATGTTGGATGGGATCATACCCAAATAGAAGCTAACGTTCTCATTTTTTTTTTTAATGCTCCAATCAAAGGGAAAAAAGAATCAAAGAGTCAGTTGGCATAGGCTCATGAATTAGAAGAGTTTCTGACATGTCACTCTGGTTAATCAATTCTTCGGAGATAGGAAAAATGAAAGCAGCTGAATTATACAGGCCTTGCAACTAGATGAACTGAATCCCATGTTCCTTAGTCTAAAAAATGTAGCTATGTATGTGAGAGATGTATACTTGAGTTTGGACTCTGTCCAAAACTCATTAAGCACAAAATGAAAACATTAGGACAGGCAAATATCTGAGTTCCCTTAAAACGATTCAGGGATATTTCATTGACTTTCTTTAGCCCATCTCACTCCGGTGGCTATAACACAATGTCACAGACAGCCGTGCCCCTGAGAGCTCCTCCAGGCCAATGCACTTGGGGAGAAACCTCATCACAGCGGCCACCCGAGGGCTGGCTTCCAGGGACGGATTCCCATATGTTCATTTTCCTGAATACTAACTTTCTTTCAAATGCTAATAAGGGCAGAGCCCAAAAATATTTTAGTGCCCTCCTCACATAAAGGAAAAATACAATGCAAATATTAGGCATTCTAGTTTTCATCCTGTATGGGTCTTGTTTTATGTGTTCTATCTTAAAATACTTAATTTGAGTCACGGCCCTGATACTCAGTGGCTGGTACTGGGTAGCATCCCAACCATAATTGCTGAATGAATAAAATGAATTGTGCAATGAGCTTCCTCGATTGAAAGTCATAATGGAAGCTGACTACATCCATCTCAGAATTTTTATAGTTCAGTGAAAAAAGAATATGGCTAATGGGCACAGAATTTCCTGTAATAACCCACAGAGCATTCTTCAGTCATTCTTCTCCAGTTTTCACTGAAAATCAGGACACTACATCAGCCACGAGATATACAGAAGGACATAACATGGAATGATGACCCACTGCTAGACTTGAACACTGGGTCCGTCATTTCCCTTAACAGAAGCGTGTGTAAGGAAGAATGGGCTGAAATAGCATGCATCTTCACAGTGACCTCTTTAGTAGGACCTTTTTATTCCCTTTGTGTTTATACTTTATTTCCAGTAGGATAAAATATGCCTGCCATTGATGGAGGGCATCATCAAAGAGTTCTATTTCCATGCCCTTCTGCACACGGCGGGGTGGAGAGAGCTGCTTCGACCTGTGGGTTTCTGCCACAGCCCACTGGCTCCTCTGGGGTGACAGAACCACGTGTGCTCCTCCAGTGCAGCCACTACCCTCTTCACCTAGCAACTATATTATGTTCAAGTGTGGCTGCTGGTTGCCAGGATATTCTTCTATTCTTGTCCTCCATGACCAAACCAAAGGGAAGAGGAAGTGTGGACCAAACTTGAGGTGAGGACACAGGGAGAGGGCCTCAGAAAACCTAAGGGCCCTCCGCTTATCACGAGGAAAGAAACGGAGAAAATTACTTTGTGGTTAATGCTTTAGGGAAATGCATCATTTCTTTTCTTTTGGGTAAAATCAGGAAAAAAAACACATTTTAAAGGCCACCTGCAATCAATATACACACTACTATATCTGATATAGATAATGAACAAGAACCTACTGTATAGCATAGAGAAACCTACTCAGTATTCTAGAATCACCAGTATGGGAAAAAAGAATGGATATATATATATATATATATAAAATATTAAATATATATAAAATATATCTAAAAATATATACAAAATAAAACATATAAAAAGATATAAAAATATTTAATATATAGAAAACCAATTAACTTTGTATCCACTGGAAACTAATACAACATTGTAAGTAAGTCAACTATATGCCAGTAACATTTAAAAAAAGATAACCTGAAAAATAATGGTCGTTAAATATTTGAAGGAAAAATCTACCATTTTATCATTATTCATTGAGAGTCATTTTTCCCACATGGATGAAAGGAGGAAAATGTCTTAAAATTGTCAGAGCGACCTGAAAAGTTCTATAAGGTTCTGAAGCACACACCACCTATCACTGAACCAAAGACATCAGATGTGAAGTCCACAGCGATTTCGGAAATGATTACCTTGTGCAAATAAGATGCGTCTTAGAATGGTTGAAACATGGTATCCTATGTTCTTCACTGGGTCTTTCAATCAAGTCTGAGATAAAATATCTCCCTTATTTATAGAGAAGCGGGCAAATTAAGTTTCTCAAAGCCATATAGCTAATAAGTGCTACAGACAGGACTCAAATCCATATCTGTTTCGACTCATGTTCAGACTCTTCCTTATGCCGTGTTGCCTCTTCAGTTCCTCACACAGATAATAAATAAAAATAGTGACCAACTAACATGCTTCCAGACATTTAAAGTTATTAAAGGGTTTGTCATATTCCTAGTAATTCATTAGGTATTATTATCCCTGCTTTACAAATAAGAAAAACTAGACCAGGAAAATGGAACGACTTGCTCAAGGTCACATAATTAGAAAGTGACAGAGCCAGGAGTGAAACCTAAGATAGATGTCTCTTAATCCAAACCATGTTTGACTAAGGTCAGACATTAACTAACTCCCAGGCCTCTGCAACTGGATCAGGGACATAAAGTTTATTCAAAGAGAAATGTATTTGTTGGATATATAGGAAGAACTGTTGCACATGTCAAATGGATTCATTGATTTTTTTCAACAAATATTTATTGAATGGCTACTCTGAGCTAGGCTTTGTTTTGGTACCTGGGCGACAGCAGTGAATAAAGACATAAAAATTACACAGAACTTCTGAGTACTATCCAGAGAAAGCAGGGTGAAAAAGAGGAGGAGCTTGCAATTTTAAACAGTGGTCAAGGGAAAGCGTCCCTGAAAGACAGACAAAGGAGAGAAGGCAGTCAGCCACATGGATAGTTGGGGCAAGATATCCATGACGTATCTGTGGGAAGACAGCCAGGCAGGAGGAACAAAGGGTTGGGGTTGGGAAGGTTCTGGCCCAGGGCATGAAGAGTAAGAGGCTGTATGTCTGGGGGCAAAGTAGCAAGGGGGAGGGTAGAAGGCCAGTGTGAGGATTTGGGGCTTTACTCAGAGCAATATAATAACCGTAGGTAGAGTATCCTCGTGGAATTTGATCAGGTCAGTTTCAATGAATCTGTCCCAGGCATCCCAAATACGTTTGCTTCATCAGTCCAATTTAATCTTGGGCTACCTGGTAAACAGACGTTATTCTTGGTCGACCTTGTTATTGTGTTATAAAGCATGACTTATTTCAAAGAGTGTTGACAGGTAAGCTTCCAGCTAATACATAAATATTTATTGGATATCTAGTATTTGTGCTGGGCATTTTTTAAAAAGCTACCGTACCCTTGAAAAAAATCAATCTCTACTTTCAATTAGCTTGTACCTTGGCTGGGAGATCATAAAAGTATGTACCCAGTTCATAGAATAGTAAGCACAGAATTATGTCAGGAGTAGCCAGAAACAATTCTATTGAAAGCAGTATGTCAGGGGAGATTTTTCCAAGTAGGTAAAGGCAGGTAAAACATGTCATCCCAGAGGCAATAACATGAGCAAAGACAAGGAGACTTAGAATAGCATGATCTATCTTTTAAAGATAGAGTTATTCATTCATTCAATGTGACTGGGGTGTTAGGTGCCTGAGAAGGAAGAGCAATGGGGGACAGACAGGTGGGGAAGACTCAGGGAGAGAGCCTTGCAAAGTATTTGGATGTATCCACAGATGATGTGGAGACCCTGGAACTTCCTAAGTATAAGGCAGTACGGGGACTGACAATTTTGGTCTGGCTGACCCCAGCATGGAGGACAGGTGGAGCGAAGCGAGAATGTTAGCCAGGAGGCTGTTTGCAATAGTCCAGGCAAGATGCTGGCAGTGAATAAGAAGAGCAGAAATGGAGAGATGGGGCAGAGGAAAGTGGTACCCAAGAGGCAGACGGAGCCTGGGTTAGGGGTTGATTAGATATAAGCAGGGTGTGAGTGAGGGGCCTGAGTCAAGGCTGACTGTGTTGCAGTGTGGATGACTGTGTCAGTGCCACCCTTTGATAAGAATATGGGAAGGGAAAGGTTTCTTGTGGAGAAGACAAGAATGCAAGTGTCATCATTCTGAGGCAGGCAGTTTCAGCAGAGAGGCTACCCTGAGGTGGCCAGACAAGGATTTATGGTCTTAGGAGTTGAGCTCAGACCTTCTAAGATCCTCAGGTTTAGAAAAATGAAGGGGAACATGGACAGTATTTCAGGCAGAAAAATGTAGGAGCAAAGTCACAGACATGGCAGAATAGAAACCATTAGCTGGAGGTTAGGTATGTATATTGGTCTTTGCAAGCAGGAAAGACAGCCAAGGGAAAGAGGGATGAAGAGGTTTATTCTCAAACAAGACAGAGACTGCATCTTGAAATCTCCCTTTCGGGGCTGGAGAGAGCATTCACGACTTTGTAAAGCATCTGGATCCACTGCTGATCAGCAATCCCAGGTGACTAGCCTGATGATATTGACAGTGACCTTACATGACTTTTCACACATCTTTTTCATGCTAGGATTCACGAGTTCGCTGAGTAGCTTTACACCTATAGCTAGAACCCAGTTCTTCTAAATCCCACCTAAGATCCAACACACATTTTAGCAATATATTCATAGCCACTGGTGCCAAGTTTTCTTCAAATACCTAATATTACAGTTAAATTTAAAGTGTCGAAAAACAAGTTTAACACATGAAGTCCTTTACTGTTAATTTAAAACTGAATTCTATAATTTAATGCACAAATTGCTCACATAAAACAATTACTAGTACAAATAAATTTCTTTAAGTCTATACCATGTTTTCTGTCATATCAGGCACTATGATCATTAAATTTTAATTCCATTCAAAAAACACATAACTTTAAGAAGTTATTACCTAAAAGTCTTAGCTGTAAAAATATCACTTGCTCTGTTCACCCTTAAATCACTGCAAGTGGACGTGGAATACTTGTAATTATGTAAAGTCCATCATCGCAAAACAAATAAAATGCCAACCAGAGCATTAGCTAAAGTTACTTATTTTCCTGGAATACATTCAGATCTTTCTTTCTTTCTTTCTTTCTTTGGCCATACCTGCAGCATATGGAAGTTCTTGGGTCAGGGACTGAATCAAGTCTGAGCCGCAGCTGTGACCTATGCTACAGCTGCAGGGATGCTGGATCCTTAACCCACTGTGCCACAGCAGGAACTCCTACATTCAGATTTCTTTCCTTCATTTCCCCTTGGTAACTATCAAATCCCTAACAGCTCTTGATAATTCGTCATTTCTGGCTTGAATGCCATCCTTGAAAACAAAGCCATCCTGTGATTTCTGTACATATCATTATGAACTAAAACAAATCATAGGTTAAAAGGGAGGTCAGAGTTTTCCACCTGAGTTCTTTCAGGAAATACAGTTTCTCCTATAACTGAAAACTCTTGAGTAACTGTCAGTTACAAGGCAATCTGCTAAAAAACTGTCAAAAAAAAAGTACCACATCCTTACTCATAATTTTAAGCTGCCTCTGCCTCTTCTCTTTCACAGCTTTATTCATTTTTATTCATTTCACTCGCATTCTCGCTCTGCATAATATACAGCTTCCACATATAATTTTTCCAAGAGCTTAGACAGTAAAACTTCAATCCTAATCTTACTGCCTAGATATGCAGTTCAGGAACCTATTCCTTTTGGTTTTCTACCTCTATTAAATGTGATCTCAATTTTCTGATGTTTGTTAGAATTCTTCTACATCAGTTAATTATGCTTGAAATTCTCTGAAATATACCTTGGAGCCCAGAACACTAGGAAGCAATTTTGGCAGGCACATGAAAGAAAGAGCTAAGGGATGGAGATAAAAGAGGCAGTTCATTCCTGGGAAATTCCTGGAGGGAAGTCAGATTTCAAGCCCAAGAAAATGAGCACACTTCTCCCCCTGGTGCCCAGAACTAGGGATGCTGTCAGCTATTTTTGAATGAGAGAAGGCTGGAGAGTGGACTCTCCTTTCTCTGACCTCTCATTCCAGGATCTTCTGACCTGCAATTAATGTATTTGGAACAGTAAAATATGTTGATTTGAAATAGACTGATGTCATAGTTTCTTAAAGAATTAAATGTAGAAAATTCCCATTATATTTCAAGTCTGATAAAGCCACTGTGCCTATGGTACTCCCTCACTTAGCCTCATTTATTTGCAACTAAGGGAGGAATAAATGAAAAAAAAAGTTACATATATTACATACATATACTATATTATTAAAATATATTATATATATATATATTTGATAACCCAGCTGTACAAAGGACCCTGAATGCTTTACAAAGGATTCCCTCTATGAGTCAATAAAAATAATAAAAGGTCAAACATATATACCTCATGGAGGAAGGCATTCTTTCTTTCTTTCTTTCTATTAAAGTATAGTTGACTTACAACATTTCTTCAATTTCTGTTGCAGAGCAAGATGGCCCAATCATACGCAGTTCCCTGTGCTGGACAGCAGGACCCCAAGGCCCATCCATTCCAAATATCCATTTCTATTTGCATATGGAGGAAAGCATTTTTGTCGTTTTGTTCTCTAATAAATCTGAACCTCCCAGAACAGAGCCTGGCACACAGTAGATGCTCAATAAATATTTGTTAAAAGAGAAACTTGGGATTTCCTGTCGTGGCGCAGTGGTTAACGAATCCGACTAGGAACCATGAGGTTGCGGGTTTGATCCCTGGCCTTGCTCAGTGGGTTAAGGATCTGGTGTTGCCTTGAGCTGTGGTGTAGGTCGCAGACTCGGCTTGGATCCCGCGTTGCTCTGGCTGTGGTGTAGACCGGTGGCTACAGCTCGGATTCAACCCCTAGCCTGGGAACCTCCATATGCCACGGAAGCGGCCCTAGAAAAGGCAAAAAGACAAAAAAAAAAAAAAAAAAAAAAAAAAAAAAAAAAAAAAAAACAGAGAGAGAGAGAGAAACTTCACTGGATGAGCTAGATGCAAAAATTCTGCCTCTCATCCAGCATCAATCCCTTTTACTTTACAACTATTTTTTCCAAATTCACTTATTCTTCATTCCTGGATGATTTCTATAGAAGTCAAATGCAGTGGGACATTAGGAACAACCATCCACAAAACATCACAGAAGGTGAATTTGATTTCTGCTTTGTGGGGTTTGAAAGGGCTGCCTTTAAACACGGATTTCTTCCTTTTGTTTTATCTGAACTTCAATTTCATGATTATCTGTCTAATTTTGAATGACAGTTACTATTCTGCCTTCAAATAAGAGAATGAACATATATGGAAATCTACTTTATTTTATATTGCATTCAAAAGACTGCTTTCCCAATGCACCTGTGACTCTTAACACTTTCATTTCTGAAACGTGCATTCTTACCTGATCAAAACTATGGTAATTTACTTTTGCTCGTTACACAATCGTGACACTTACTTGGTCGACATCCCCCTGTGGAACAAGGGTGACAAACTATAAGCAGGAAACTCTTTATTGTTTGTTTTGACAGCCAAACATCTGGTCATCAACTAAATAATATAGTTAATATTATGATCAATATGCCTCATTAAGGAAACAAGGAAAACCAGATTGTGTATTCTTTTATTCTCTCTTCTTCTAAGCTGAAAATACTTTTTGTCATTTTGGATGCTTCTAGTAAAGCCGTTAGGAGAAAAAACAATTTGTAATATTTATCCCACAACATCTTTTTTTCTGGCATTGAGTTAAAATATTAGCAATGAGGAGAAGAGGTGGAAAAAAATAAACCATTATTTTTGTGGACTCAGTTTCAAAGCACCTTCTGAGCTTACTGTGCTCCATGATTTGCAAATGTCTTGCTTGTCCATAAAACCTTAGGGAGATTCCACTACCTCTAAAATGCTACACTTGTACCCCACAGCTTGGAAGCAAAGGGGGCTGAAGTAATCAAAATTTCTTCCAAGCATCGGGTCTCACCTTAAATGAATGAATGAAAGATACTTTTTAAAATTTAAGGACCTAATGTTGACCTTATCCAAAAGGAGAAAGAAAAGGGACTGCACCACAATGTAGGGCCCTTTGTACTTCTCCCACTTAAACTCCTCCCCTTAGAGCTCTGATCAGTGGATGAATATTCATGAGCTTACCATTCATCATCGTATCCCTGCTCCTTGTGGATGGAAAGGAAAATGTGCAGAGAATCTGTGCTTTTCTTCCACACCCCCATGTTCTTAAATTTCCCCAGTACAAAATCTGGCATTAGCATAATCATCATCCTCTTCTCAGCTAGCACTTTAAGGAGGAATTTAATCCATTCCCAGCACCGCCGTCCTTTAGCTATCACATCAATACTGAGCTGAGCTCTTCCCCAAGCCCAAAACATTCATTCCTTCAATGTACTGTTCACCTACCCTACTCCTGGAATTGTCCCTGGTACTGATTTTCATTCTCTCTGGTCAGAAGGGGAGACTGATAATGACTTAGCAGAGAAGTAAATGCTATAAATTAAACAAAGCAGGTTATGATTAAAGAGTGCCAGGTGAAAGAATGAATAAAGAAGGGCCAACATTAATCAGAGAGTACAGAAAAGGTACCTTGAAGAGGTGACATTTGAACTGAAGTGTGGGTGATGGATGAGAAAGATCAGGAGGAGAGTTGTTTGGGGAGAAAGAGCAGCAGGTGCAAAGGGCCTGGGGTTGCAATGCACTTCGTGCCCTTTTTCTCCCCCATGTTCCAGGCACCACCTATCTCCTGTCTAGGATGTCTTCCTCTCTAATGCCACCTTATATGCTGCCTTTTCAGACACAAGAGTATTCAGATGCTTGGCTTATCTAAAATTATCACTGCCTTTCTGACTTTTATAGACTTCATCTTAATACGACGTACTTGACCTTCAAGGGCTTAAAAAAGAAACAGCAATTCAAGGCAAGCCTGCACCTGATTCAGCAGAACAATTGTTGATCCCATTGTCTAATATGTCACTGTTCCTTATCTAAGAATCCATAGATTTTACAATTCACAGAACTTAGTACCAGGGGCAGGGGGTTGGGGGGGGGGTACAACTTCTAAAAAACTGTTTTCTTTCATTACCCAATGAGTTATAGATAACCTGTCCTGGAAACACGTTTGTTTTGGCTGCTGGAGCTCTAGAGCTGAAACGCAGTGCTCCTGTTAGGATGATAATCCCGCTCAGGTTGTGTGACACGTTCACCCCCTCCCCCCATTTACTTTTCTTTGAGGCTTCTTATCTTTATTTTGTTTAATTTTCATTGCCCTCTGTGAAAGTGCTTTTATTTAAGCTGCCTCAAACCTTTTGAAAATAGATGGTGTATAAATCATTAATCACAAGTGCTTTCGAGACAATCACAACTTCCTCATGGCAAAAGGAAACATGTTGCCCTGGCTGCCAGAGGACATAACTCGGCCACTCTTCCCTCTTAAACCTGTCTCCCTTTTCCAATCTTTTTGGAGGATTACTATATATTATGATCAGAATTGGTTAAAAACAATGCCACATCCTTGGTTTGTACCGCAGTGTCTACGTTCTCTTTTTAACACTTCTTTTCCCCAGCCAGACCATCTTATGCAGGAATGCATATACGTATGCACGTATTTTAGTTCCTTCTTTTCCCGCAGGCCCATTCAGTGTAGACATACTCCAGCATTTTATTCTAAGCTCTCACTGCTCCTTACACATTTTCCTTTGGCAATCACTTCTGTCACCTCTAAGTAAAAGATTTTCAAGATTTATTTCTAGCCCTAGTCTCTCTCTTGAGTTTGCATTCCAAATTCCCTGGAAATTCCTCAGAGTCAGAATGAGGCCTGGCAGTTCTTTTGCCCTCCTAACCCTTAACTCTCTTCCATAACAGTTTTGCCAACTATTTGTCCACCGAGTATTTGACAGTAAACCTACGACCTTTCAAGGCAGCCCATCTACCAAGCTGGCTAGGACTCTTAAAAGTTACTTCCAATAGGATGGCAAAATCTACCTCAATGATATGTGCCCGCTGGTTCTAATGCTATTTTTAAGAGTAACAGGAGGAGCGAAGGTATCCTAAATGCCAAATCTGTGCCAGGGCACTGCCCACATTATCTCCCTACAACTCTGCCATGTGGTTTTATTATTCCTGTTATATCACTGGGGTAATTTAAAACGAGTCTAATCATTTCACATGGCTCTTCTCCAAATGGAGACACACACATATTCTCCAGGGGAACCACTCTACTCCAGAATAAGAAAGTATAAATTCCTCCAGTCACTTCTTGCATGAATGACTGAGTTTTGTTCATTGCACCCTCTGTATTGCAAACCTCTAACCATGGTGTCCAGAAGGACAGAAATTCAAAACAGCATCCCAGTTGCAGTTTAAAAATTGCAGAATAGGACAAAAGTGTCATCAACTTCATTCCAGACACTCAGACCTGTTGCTCCCCACTGAAGCAACGGGGTTTTTAATCAGCCGCCTGCGAAACAGCTACCAAAACTCTGAGGGATGTGGCCAACCCTTTCTCAAGCTGAACTCGGCTTATTTCCTCCCGAACCTCATCATTGGTTTGGTCTCCTCAGGTCCTGATAGCATCTGTACTACCCAGACACGCAGGCTCGAATCCCCTGTGTCGGCTTTAAGGGTCTTTTCACATCTTCTAAGTTTCACTGGTGACCAAGCCCTGGAAGCTTTGGATGGAATATATTTTCATGACATCATCTTCCCACCGCCTGAGGTTGGCCTTGGGCCACTTCCCAGATCAGGGCTCAGGCCCCCCCCCCATGGACAGATGAAACCCTGTTCCTGCGTCCTTCCTCCTGACCCAGACCTGACATGCACAGCCTCACACGGTGCCCAGGGCACTCTGGGCCTCTCAAGGACTAGGTTAGCTTTTCGCTTTGATTTTTGTCTCCTTCCTGGCTTTGTCCTGCCATTTCCTGCATGTACTCTATATTTCTGGAAAACTATACCAAAAAGTATTTTTTGACTTTTCCTAGTCCTGTGCCTTTTTTTCCTTACATTGTCTTTGAGTCTGGAAGGTCATTCTTTGTCTGTCAAATTTCCGTCTTTCGATACATTGAGAAAATGTTACAACCTCTTAAAAAAAAAAAGTTTTGCCAGGTCCTGGTCTGGCCATCTAAAATTAATCTGAAGGTCCTCAACAGCATTTTATTTTTCTCCCAGAATACAACAGTAATAGCAATGTATATACATATTTTTCTTTCTTCAACTCGACACGAGTTTCCTTAAGCTTTGGCTATATAGTTTATTTAAGTTTTATCATTTCCAATGAAAGAGTAAGGCTCCCGTTCGTTGCAATAATGGTGAATAAGGAGACAGGAAACAAAAAAAGGTGAAAAGGATAAGGCAAAGTGGGAAATCTAATGCAAACACTTGGAACATCAGACCCAACCAGGCCATCTTTACAGGTGCACCAAGACGACTCTCTCGTTCCATCATTTCTGTCTGCTCATAATTTGATTTTTTTAGATTGTGAGCTCTACTCTCAATCCCTTCTTTTCCCTGAGGTCTAACAGATGGGGACTCTCCTGGGGCCAGTGGTCAGAGGCCAGCACACTCAGTGCCAAGAGTGATTTTAGTTGCAATCAGCCGCTTTACTAAGGAACTACTTTCAGCATTCCTACTAAGTCATAAATCCCCATTCCCTTAAAAAATAATCTCCTCCAAGAACACTTGTCACTCCCCCAAAGTCTTAATAAATAGTTTAGACATTAAATCATTATACGGCCAACTGCTCAATAAAACAAAGCTTCGCATGTGCATTTACTCATTGCTGGCGTTTTAAGGTAAAATGTAAAGATCTCTTTATATCACAAAAATAAACTTTCTATAAGATGGACTTTGGAGGAGTTAAATGTAAAAAGAAAATCTGGAGTAGAGTTGCTTATCAATGTGATTGAATTGTCAACTACTCAACATAACCTATGTCAGGTCAAGAAAAGTGCTCTGTGTTTTTCCCCTCCTGGAATTACATTTATTTAACGGAATTCTACCTCCTGAAACACCACTTGTATTACTCGGATGTTCAGTCAATGAAATTACAGAATTAATAGGAAAAAAAAAAATACCTTCTTAAGATTAGGTCCCGTGAATTTACGAACCTGGAAGTGGTTACTTAATACAGTAGGGTTATATAATGATGCACTGGATGATATGATACCTTAAGATGTAAGAAGTTCTTAGCTAATAATCTCATTTTCTGAGCCCAGTCTTCCTGCTTTTTGCTTGACTCTCCTTACCTCCTGGATACCTCCCTTTGTGTTCTAAAGTATGGATCTTCCTCTCCCCAGCGCTTGGCTCTGATTACACAGGCATGAGGTCATTATTTCCTGCTCTTAACCCGCAAACAAAAAGGGAAAGCCCCTATCTGCTCTGACGCGGACACACAACATCGTCTTTTCAAAATATCAAATTTTGGAGACAATTCCGGTGTACAAGAATTTCTCTATACCTCTTGGTTTCCGGCACTGAACATTATACACACATCCATCCTTCAACGAAATCCATCATCTACATACATATAAGTGGGTCACTGAACACTGGAGTAACTGAAGGGAATTCAGTCTGAACTATTTCTCCAGTGGTAAAAATTCAGATTACTGGATACAAGCAGATGAAAAAAACAATGGCTCTAATAGCCTGAATCAAAATTGCCAACATCACTTACTCATAAACAAGCGGAGATGGAACAAGCAGGTCAGTTTATTCTTGACTCGAAGAAGGGAATGAAATAGCAGGGGTTTTTGGTTTTGTTTTTTTCCCTGACAGGTTTAACATTTGATTTTTTTGGTATGTTTTAAATTTCAGGCAAAAACTTGTGTTGACTGTTATAAAAATCATATAAAATAACATCAACCTCTATTTATTTTGGCCGTGCCTGTGGCAAGCACAGGTTTCCAGGCCAGGAATTGAACCTGCACCACAGCAATGACCCAAGTCACAGCAGTGACAATTCTGGATCCTTAACCTGCTGAGCCAGGAGGGTGCTCCAACAGCTAATTTTCTATAAAGTGTTCACTATACAAAAAAGAATTGCTCTTCGATTTACCTATGTAGAAATGATATCTATGCCAATACTCCTGGTAATATACTGTTAGAAAAAAAAGGAAAGTCAAATGTTAAGCTCTTGGCAAACAGTAGGCAGGGAAAAATTTAATACTCCAATTCACACAGGAGTATTTAGTACTCCAATTTGCATTAGAATATTTTAATACTCCAATCCAAAATGGAGCATTCAGTTAGTCATAACAGTCTGTAAACCATACAGATTACCGTATTGCTTTATAGCATGGCTATACCTTAGTGCCCTCATAAAAGATATTCATTTCTCCTTTGCTCTTATCTAGTGAGTCTTGCCCACACTAAACTCATAGGTCACCGGAAAAATGCTATATGGTAGTGCTGAGTGAAATAAACTGAGAAAGAAGTAAGTTCAAACCTGAAATTAGCACATATGGTTACTTATTAACAGCCCAATTAAAGGTTTAATGATAAGCAAGTTAAATTTGGTGGCTGATACGAGGGGTTAGCTGACTTTCAAGTTAATTCATTCATAATGCCAATGGCTTTCACTACCTTATATAGGCAAATCAACTGTGTGTGCAGAACATTTTGCTAAGAAGGACTCACGTCTTTACCCTGATTTTATACAGGATATCAAATCATTCTAGATCGGGATAAATCTAGTTGCTGGATTTAAAGGTCACTTATGATTTCAGCAAATAGGTGTTGAAGATGATTTTCTTCACAATCAAATTGTGGGGGGTTTTTTTGTTACATAGGAAAAGAGTATTCTGAATTTCCGGTCAACTGGCTGCACTACAAAAACTCTGTTATCAGTGAAAGAAGTTCAATCATGTTGGGCAAACATATTTTAATTTTCTTACAATATGGGAAATGTGGATCCTAAAGGGGGGGGGTGTCAGTCCTTTTTCTTGGTCTCCCTTTGCTCATCCCTCTCCCAATTTTCACATACCTTAAATTATGCTATAATGAGCACCCAGGGTAGCCTTTCAGTGAGGGGGAAACAGGCACAGTACACAGGTATGTGGACAATTTGTTTAATTGGGAGAACTGGATTCACAAAGAGGGCTAAGCCTCAAGTCTTCTGTTGTTTGGACTTGGTGGCCATTGTTAAACCACCCACCAGCCACCTCTTCCTGCTCTCCCTTCCCCTCAGCTGAGCCTCTGCTTAGCAGCTTTCTTTGGGAGCAGAGATTCCTACACTTTGAGGTCAATTAGCCTAAAATTCCTAAACCCTACGGAGACCCTTGCTCATTACTTGCATATGCCATAGATAGTTATGACTTGTAAACTCAGAATGACCAGTGCTCATCCGATGAAAGCAAAATAATACTACGTCAAAGAAGCTCCCATGTGAACTGTGGAAAGGAGCCGTGTTTAATTTTTGCATCCAAGATCCTATCACAGAGCCTGACACATAGTAGGTGCTCAAGAATGTTTATGAAGGAACAAGTTGAAGTTCACTCAACAGGCTGGCTGAACAAGCTGGTCCGGAAAGTAAAATACAGCAAACACATGGAGAGCAAATTTCAACATTACTAAGGGCCCATAGTATTTGTTAGGACAAACACTGGAAGAAATTAAAATTCCTTCAAGTTCTTACCATCTACGTGATGTGTCTTGGGTTTTTTAATTATTTAACTCTAGTGCAGTATGCAACAGTTGCACAGTGACTGTGAATACATGAAGCATTTTTATGAAAATTCCACATAATTCTTCAACATTTTTAAGATATATACAATCAATCGGTCTTCAACTTACAAATAATGGTACAAAGGCTCAATAAGCTGAAGGCTAAATGTCTGGTTATCTGAATCCAAAATTTAGACTCCCTCCAAATTGCATTCTCTGCTTTTAAGGCCTCTTTTCTTTCAAGGGCAATTTTCCACATGCTCTTTCGCATCCTCTAAATTAAATCACACAGATTGCCACTTTTCTTATAGCAGACTTAAATATTTGTTGATTTGGATTAACTGAAGCTTGAAAAAAAGTAGTTGAGGGAATGAGGGTGGAGACATGGGATAGTTTTCCTAGAACCAAAATGGACTCCTCAAATCTACAGATTATGCGGTCTGTCAATAATACGCCAAAAAACCAAGCCCTTACCGAATATTGATACTAGAAATACAGACAGTACTGTCAACTTTCACAAAAGAGTTTTCACTGGATTTAATTCACTATGCCATTGGGAAGACCCGAGATAATTAAAGAAATGAAATAAACACTTACCTGCTCATTTCATTTATGTCATAATTTCCCTTGGGTTGTTTCTGTTTTATTGTAATGCCATGGCTCTTGAATTATAACCTTTGTATTTCAATAGCCAATCAGAAGGACTGTGAAAAGCCTGTGACCTAATCTAAGGAAGTAAATATTTGCTTTGTGAACCACATTCATTGTCTATAATAAAATTACATTTATTGACACAGAGATTTTTTTTAAAAAATCTCAAACATAAAGTTTAAGAAATCCAGAGATTTTAGATGTTTATTACCCATGCTAGGATTTCAAGTATAAGGCATTTATATAATTTAATGCAAAAGTCTGCATATCTGGTAAATAGCAGAGCAAGAACTTAAATCTAGTTCTATTTGAAATGAGATTTTATGTTCCACCAGAGTTTGCTGCTCTTCCTATATGGGCCTCCTGTTCATTATAAATGCTAGGTTCACTGATTCTGAATTACTGAGGCTCTACTATATTTGATAAACTGCAACCAGCAATAATTATAAAATTTTATACTTTCTAGGGAGTTTAATCTCTAAAGACTTTCTAGACTGTCCAAGATAAATATTTAAGTTTTTGAAATGAAATTTATCAAAAATCATAGAATTTAAAACTGCACTGACTTAAATTTTATCAAAAGTCACAGAATTTAAAAATGCACTGAATCATGTGAAACACTGCAGATACAGAACTCATTAAGGTGCTTACTAGATTAGAGTCTCAACTTTGAAATATTTAAATTTCACCTGGTTTAAAATTTGAGAGAAGACAGGATATGACATGGCTTTATAATTCAACTTAACTGATTTCATTCTGATGAGAAACTTCAATCAATGCTCTGTAGGACCTCCATCTACTGCCATACTTCCTTTCAATCTCATTTGTCTCAGGAAAACTCAAAAAGTTCTGTACCATCGGCTACTGGCAGAAACAATCGATGAAAACCTGAGAACTTGTCATGTCATGTATATGTTTCTTGCTAGTAAGGTGTGAGGGTGTGTGCATAGTACCCAAAAGGAAAATGACAGACCTCGACCAGTTAAAGAAACTGTGCACTCTGCAAGGTCTAAGCATAGTGGCAGGTAACAGTATGTTATGGACACCACAGCAGCCCTAACCCTGTGGCTGATCCATCTCCAGCCTTTGGTGATGTTTGCTCCACTCCATTTGAGCTGGAGTCCATTTCAACCACAATCGTCTCTGGAGTCTTTGCCACATGGCTTCTTTGTCACTCAGCGTTTCCTTTCTTTGTTTGCCTTTGCCTAGTGTTTGAAAATTAACCTTAGCTCTCAAGTAAATAATAACACCATTTAGAATACGATGAAAAATGGGCAAAAGGCTTGAACAAGCAATTCTCAAGACAAAAAAAAAAAAAAGTGCTTATAAGCATGTCAAAAAGTTAGCATGACGTAATCAAAGAAATATAATGTTGAAAAATATCATTTTCACCCATAAAGTTAGCAGGGTTTTTTTTTTTTTTTAAGTCTAGTTGATTTATAATGTTGTACCTGCAAAGATTTTTTTTTAAAAGATGCTCTTATGTTGAGGAGAACTAGATGTTCTAAGCATTGAACCTAAAGGAAAACAATGCCATGTATATGTAGATAAAACCTAAGCATAAGGATATATATATATCACTTAAAACAGTAAAATACTGAAAATAACATAAACATTCAAAAAGAAAAGAAGAGATAAATAAATTAAGAGACCCATAGATGAATTACTTTGCAACCATGAAATTAAAAATACCAATTTCAATTTCTTGGAAAACACCAACGAAGTAATGCCAATTATTTAAAAACACAGGTATGAAGTTCTACAGTCTGATTGTAATTCTTGAAAATGGCCCATCTACTCATAGGAAATAAACTGGCTGTAAACTGCTCCATATGTTCAACAGCAGTCCTTTAGGCACTGGGAGAACTGTAAGTACTCCGTACATGTTAGGCATATGTTCAGCACTTTATATACACTGCACTGTATTTATACTTATAAACATCTTAGGAAGTAAGTCTTTATCCCTGTTGTTATATCTTTGGAAACTGAGGCTCAGAGCAGGTAAATAACTTGACCAAGGGGGCACAGGTTTCAGACGGAGGAGCCAGGACAAAAACTAAGGTCAGCTTTGTCCAAAGCTGTGTTCATCATGCCCATGCCTGTCCACGGGTAATCCATACTTTGGAAACAAATCAACAATATAAATGTTATAGCAAAGACATGCATATTAACAAAATAGTCATTACTATTATTATTATTATTATTTTGTTTTTTAGGGCTCACTGGCAACACACGGAAGTTCCCAGGCTAGGTGCTGATTCAGAGCTGCAGGTGCCAGTCTATACCACAGCCACAGCAACGCGGGGTCTTTAACCCACTGAGCAGGGCCAGGGAATGAACCCACGTCCTCATGGATACTAGTCAGGTTCATTACGGCTGAGCCACAATGGGAACGCCACAAAGTGACAATCTAAAAATGCCTTCCTCCAAAGATGCAGGACCTGATCTCTGGATTCTCCAACTAGTGTATCTGGTAATAAGCATTAGCGCTCTTCTAAAAATAATATAAAAATCTTGGAAGTCTTTTGGAACCATGTCAATGCTGCAAAATGTGTTCGTTGAAAAAAATTCTGATTTAACACCTACCTTTTGCCAGATAGTTGTGCTAGGTATTAGCAAAACAGCAGGATTAATGGCATAAATGAATTTCTTTAGAAATTAAGGCAGTCTCTGAAGGATAAGTGGAGATGGGAAGAGATAAGGAGGGTCAGAGTATCTATTGATCAAACACTGAAAGTCCAGGCTACCTACCTCTAAGGACCTTTTGTTTCTTTTTTTATATTTATCTATTTTGGAGGCCACGCCCATGGCTTGTGGAAGTTCCCGGGGCCAGGGATCAAACCCGAGCCGCGGCATCGACTCAGGCCACTGCAGTGACAACGCAGGATCCTTAACCTGCTGAGCCACACTGGAACTCCAGAACTGTTTTATTTCTTTAAGCTTACCATAAAAACTTAAAATATTTTTGAGGATCCAGGATACTCCCTGAATATGTCACAATTCTAAGTCTCTATAATGACTCCGTGCTTATACTCGACCTGTAGTAATCAGATGAAATAAAATGGTTTTTAACCTCACATAGTTATTCTCAACCACTGGGTATACAGTGGTCCTTGCATTTGCCTTTCTGGGTGGTGCAATATTTTCATTATTAACTAAGCAGAGCTGGACTATCAAGAAAAGGATTCTCAGCAGAAACGCAGTTGGATGGGTTCCATTCCTCTTGGCTCCATTTCTCCTTGTCCATTCCCACCTTTCACTTTTCCAGAAAAACCCATGCCTTTCAGCAAATAGATTTCTAAGGAAGGCCACTATCTCTACAACTGTAAATTAGCAGGTAAATGCTTTCTTACTTTTTAGTCTATGAGCCAACCGAAATTTTTATCGATTTAGTTTTTAGATTTGGCTGTTATAAGGTCAAACGGATGAGGATACACACATTTGTCCCTTTTTTCAAAGCCCCTTGCCCTCATGGTAAGACAGGTTCAGGCATGTCTTCATCATCACCATCTTCATCACCACCATCATCAAAAAGTATAACAAGGCCAGAGGAATGATAATGACTTAGACGCTAACATTATGAGTTCCAATAAGTCAGGACCCTGTAGGAAAATTTCCTAAAAGCTGAGAGAGAATCTATTTGTGAAGAAGAAGCTGTATGACTTAAAATTGAACAGGAATAGCGGATAACTCTCCTAGTTAATTCTTTTCCACAGAGACTAAACACCAAGGAGCAGTTGAGGAACCAGAGCAAAAAGGGCAGCATTTGGAAGAGCAGACACCTCTGTAAAGTAGGAGGTTCTCTTTATCTTTCAGACCACAAATTCAGGAGGAAGGATGAGTTGTCCATGGCTCTGAGATCAGGTATCATTGCCATGGAGATTTATCTTATTTAACCAACGATACCATCTAATCCTTTTGTAAAAACAAATACTTGTTTTCTCATCTCTAAAAAGTGTATGTTTTCTCTAAATACAGTTTTTAAGAATGTAAAAACAGTGAATAAATCTACTCTCCTGTGAGTGTGCTAATTACTGTTTTAGTTCATGCTAACAGAAGAAACAGCTTGATAACAGTCACTTAAGTGGAAGAGGTCAAACTGCTCATTCATTTGATGAATGAGTATAAATCACCTTTCCATTAGATATTAGTGCAAAACGTATATTTCATAGAGACCTGCTATTGTTACCACCAAGGACTTTAGAAACAAATACAATTTACCCAAAGTGTTTCACAGTTTTGAAAAAAGTATTTAATACACATAATGCCAAGCAGCTATGAAACCAGGAGAAAAACATTATTTTCCATTACAAGAATACAAATTGCTTCTCGTTTCTCCAATTAAATGATTTTCAGAGGGTTCATCACCCGGAAAACCAGAATGTATGAACGCCGGAAATGCAGATGACATTCAGTCTCAGAAATGCTTGCGGGAATCCAACTACAAGATTTCTCTCTATTACCTGCGATAGCCATCACATGGAGGAAATAGGCCGGCTGTAAAACAATTTTAAAAAAGAAGAAGAAACAACTGCGGGAAGATTGCAAAGTTCTCTAGACAAACCTTCGAGTGACTGTTTTAAAGAAGGAAACCTTTATCAAGGGTCAGAGAGGTTAGGAAATCCACTATGCCAGGCGCCGGGGTCAGTCTCGCCAGAGCGACTGAGATTGTCCCAGGTGAGTGGGTGTCCCGGGTGGAGGCGGAGGGAGTAGGGCGGGTCCCCACACCGCGGGCATCTTTTTGGACAGGCGACCCTTGCTCTGCCTTCTGAAGCCCAGCGATTCCCGAGGCCGGCACTGGGCTGCCCGGGACACCCTGCCAGCAGCCTCCCGCCTGCGAGGACCACCTCCCCATCCTTGGCTTCTCTAAGGATGAAGAGGCCAGCCCTATCTCTCCGCCATCCTCAAGTCCTCCGACATTTTTCACAGAGACAGGGAGGTAGGGAGTAAAGGAAACGGCCGAGTGTCTGCACCCAGCCTCTGCCGCAGCACATGAAGAGGGAGAGGAGGAGGAAGGCTGGCGAGTAAGCAGCTATGAAACCGTAATTCTAGCGATTATACAAAGAATCATCATCACCTACAGAAAGAGAGTCTCGGATACACCCACCTTGGGCAGTGGCTGGGGGATTGGTGGGCGTTCCACCTCCTCGCCCCCTCGAAGGCTGTGAAATCTACCCGAAGCCGAGCACACGAGAACTCCCTCTCCATCGACCAAAGGAGCGGAAAGAACAAAAGAGGCCCCCACCCCCTAAATACACACACCTCAGATGTATTACCGATGCTCAAGGTAGGCATTTCTGCACCCCCTTTGGCTCACACCTCCCTCACCTGCATTTCCCCAAAGGTAAAGGAAAAAAAAAAAAAAAAAAAACACCCCGAGGTGATCGGTCGACTGGACACTGTTAATTTCACATTCGGTTTTCTAACAAACAGCCACCCAAATCGGCAGGACCTCGCGCCCCGCGGGGTCTCCCGCCGCCCTTGGCCCTCCCTGTCGAATCGCCGAGGCGTCCAGCTCTCCGCTGAGGACCCGACTGTGGGCAGGATCCTTCCCTGGGCGGGCAGGACACTTGCCCAGCGGGTCCGCAGCAGCCGGAGGGCGACAAGCGGACCGCGCCGAGGCTACAACGCGGGATTCAACTTCCCAAACCTGCAGCTCGGCCCCCGCTTCCTCCCGCGGTGCTGCGGGCTGAGCGGAGACCCCCAAGCCGGCCGCCACCCTCTTCAGAGCACAGGCAGTTGTACTCTCCGCCCCCTCTTTCCTTCACCTCCGCACTCCCCCACCTCTAAAAAAATTCAACCACCGGTGCAAAGCAGACATTTTGATGTCATTTACTTAGCGCGGCTCGGTTTCAGAGGCAACATCTTACCCAGTCGCCTGGAGGTGTGGGCAGCGCACCAATGCGTCCGGGGGCGCGAGGCTGGGCTGCTCGGTCCTCTAGCAGAGCCGGTTTGCTGCCATCCGCCCAACTTCAGCACCCAGCGGGCGAGGAGAGAGCGACAGAAGCGAGGACGGAGGGGAGGGGGAGGGGGGAAGGATGGAAAGGTGGGCGGGGAGGGAGCAGGAGCCGCTCGGTAGCGCGCATGCGCCCCGAGGGCGGGCGCAGCCCCTCGCCCCGCTCGGCCGGAGGTGCCGCTTCTGCCTCGGGCGCGCGACCGAGTGAGTCACGGCCCCGCCCCTCCCCGGCCGCCCGCCCCCCGCGCGCCCGCCTCGGCTCGGCGCCCACGGCGCGCAGGGGCTCGGCGGGGGCTCGCGCTCGGGCGCCGGGGGTCGCGGCTTCGCGGGCGCTTTGGAGACCTGGGAGCCTCCCCGTATGAGAGGCTCTCGTGCCCAGTCTCCTGCAACTTCACGGTCACCCCCAGCCCGCGTTATTTTATCCTGCGCTTTAGGAGAACGATTGAAACCAGAAATCTGTCTTTAAGGAATAAAACAGCTGCAGCAGCGGGGTCCTAGAGGATGCAGTCTCGGCGCGGGTGGGGGGGCGGGTTCAAAGAGGTGTGAAGTTAAGCGAGTGTGGCTTAGCAAAGGACTCGATTTTTATCAAAGGTTCTTTACTTTATTGAAGTCCTCAGCCAGAAACCGACCCTTTTCCCTAAGCGTTATCTCAGATGCTCTCTGGCCTGGGGCATATGTTCTGTCTCAGAGGTCAAGACCCCTGGAGCCAGAGTTTTGAGTGAGAGAAGCTGATGACAGGGCAAGCGTCGTGGATCCTTCACAGAGGTGTTGATCCTGGAGGCCTGGGGCATTCTCCAGGGACAGCTCTGTGGCGACCAGGGCTGATAATCCTTCTGTTCCCAAACCGAGCCCAGCTCGAGAGTGAAGGAGCGCTGGAGACTTAATGCATCCTGAGCGCTAGATTGCATCTCCGATGATTAGATTGAAGTGTTTGTGAGGGTGAATTAGGGAAGCGGGTGTCTTTCTCTTCAGATGTGACATCTGTGGGAAGAGGAGCGCGTTCCTGGCAGGAATGATGAGGCTTTTTTTCTTATACCTATTTGAAACTGATTACTTGCAAATATAGATGGTTCCCCACTGCTTGTGCACTCACACATTCAAAGAGCGTCATCATTATTTCAGGCTCTTTTGCTGAGCATCCTCCTGGACACCCTCCCCTCCCCCACCCCCGACGTCTACCGGCCTGAACGGTGGTCTTGCTCCAGGGTTACCTCCGACCTCGAGTACTAGTGTTCTTCAAAGTGTTCTCCCCGGACTGGTGCCGGTCTGCCGTGTTCCTTGCTGGTCGTTAACGAGAGATACATGTAGCAGCTGAGAGTAAGATTTGGGAACTTTTATGGCAATGTGGCATTGCCTTGGCATGCAAACCTTGGCATTGGTTAATTCGGCTTTGTATGTTTTATTTTATTTGTAAAGCAGTCCATTTCTGTTGGATTTTACAAAAGTATGGGTCCACGCAGGATGCATTGAAAATAAAAAGTCCTTAACCAAAAATAGTTCGAGCAACCCTGAATTCTATATAACTCCTGGATTTATATCTCCACCTGATCCTCTTACAGGGCTTTTTTTTTTTTTTTTCCTGTTTTTTTTTTTTAATTTCTAATTAAAGTTCAGTTGAGTTACAATGTTCCTTCAATTTCTGCCATACAGCAAAGTGACCCAGTCATACATTCATATATACACGCTCTTGGCTCTTCTACATCCTCGACTAGTTTTACATTTCCACTTGAAGATAAGTATAACAGTATTTATTGAACAATTACTAGGCACCGATCTAAATGTTTAACATATATTTCTTATTTTCGCTGCAAGGTAGATACTATTATGTTTAACAGGCCTGTCAGAAGCAGAACTCCAAATAGCCGCCTCCTCCAAACCTACTTCTCTTCTAATTGTCTCCACCTGATGACTCCAGCCAAAAATGTAGAAGTCATCCTCGTTTTGTCCAAATTACATCCAAGTAATTAGCAAGTTATGTTGTCTCCAAAACTGATCCCCAATTCCTCTACTTTTCTCCCTTCCCAGTGCTATAATCTTAGTCCAAGCCTCTGTCAATACATCCACCAAACAATAGCTGAGTGATCTTTTAAAAACCTAACCAGATTGGGTCATGCTTCTGCTGTAAACCCTCCATGAGATTTCATTGCACTTTAAATACAAATGCTAATCCTTACACAACATAGAAATTTCTATTTAATCTTGTCCCAGCCTCATTCTCATATACCATTCTCCCAAAGACCATAGTTATATGTGCTATAGACACACCGGCCTCTTTCTTTAACTTTCTCAAATAAGTCTAACTTATGCTACTTGCTGTTCTTTTTGCCTGGATTCCTCTGCCTCTCAGACCTTTAGAAATTAAGCTCCTTAATATCCTACAGGACTCTGCTCAGATATCACCCTCTCAGGTAGCTTTATCTAGCCAACGATCTGGCGTAATCTTCCTCAGAGTTCTCTGTTGGGGTCCCTTTGCTTTATTTTCTTCCAAACCTTTTTCACTATCTGAATCAGCTTGCATTTGTTTACTTGTGTGTTATCTCCCTATCCCCTCCTAGAACAGTCTTTCAAGAGCTTTTCCTACATTTTTCATTGTTTTATCTCTAATGCCCAGAACAAGATTTGTCACATAGTACATACTCAGTAAGTATTTAGTGAATGAATGCATGACTGAATGAATAAATTACACACTTAGAAAAAGGATTCTTTAGTTTTCCTGACACTTCTTCTTGGATCCGCACTGCTGCCTGTCGGGATCTGTCGGTTCCCGGAAGTGCACAGATAGATCGCATTATTTCCTCTGCCCACCCTGGCAAAGACGGCTCCATGGAATGACACGCGTTTAGACTAGAGGCCAGAGTGGTCTTCCTAGAACCAACTTCAAAACAAATATACTTGATAAGAAAGAGATTCTTAATTCTGTGTACTTCCCTAAATTGTAATAATGGCTGTTTGGACAATTGTTTGCACCTGTCACAAGTTGGCTATGCTGCTAAACACTTACTTGCTGGATTTAAATGTCACGTCTTGGTGACTCCTTTTCACGGTTATAGTTTGTTGTGTGATCCTTTATGTGTTAGCCAGAATCTTCAATGAAAGTGCTCTAGGAACTGGACATGTTGCCATGTTCTGAGTGGTCGACAGATGGGTGGGAACGGCCACCTCATTGACGACCTTCATTTTGTAGTTTGATCACTTGCAACCTCCGTGTAAATATCTGAGTCTTTGGAAACAGCTGCAGTGCCAGGGATATCAAATGATGGCTAGGTCAATAATTCAATTCATTAAACTTTGTTAATGCCTACTATATGCCTGGCATTAGGTCTTCAAGTTTCTTGCAAAAAATGTAAATGTTCTATAAAATGGTTACAAATGACTTCAGAAACGGAATCAGTTCGTTTTGACCATGGCGATGCTTCTTCTCTTTATACAGAATTGCAGAGCTCCTTGGACTTATCAGCATTAAACAGCTGGGTGCTAAATATGACAAATCGCGTCTGATCAGGGTCCTTTCCATGACGTCATGAATGTGTTTTTCAAGTAGAGAGAATCTAAACGCAGCAGCAGATTTTGTATAAGCCTTTATAGTAAGGCAGACAAGAGATTTGAAGACGAGATATTTGTCAACAAGAGATACTGGAAAAGGACAGAGCGTCACAATATTTACTCATAATTCGAGGTATTTATCATCATCAGGAGACCTGGAATCTACTTCAGTCAGTTTAATATCCTTCACAGGTTATTTCAGGAGGAAATTATGTAGCATCTTTACAATTCATTCTCTCTTCCCACATGCACATTTATTTAAAAACAACTACTTTGCCTCTGAAAAGTTGAAGGAAAACCAAGTACTCTTGAATCTAGGATACCCTGGCGGCTCCATGTAGACAAACTTCAGAGCGGCTTGTGGAAGGAGAGTTAAAATCTGACTGCTTAAACACACTTTGTTTTTAGTAAATGGGGCTCATCTTATTTCTTCAACTAGTTTCAATAAAACTTCAGAGAGAAATTCTTCTCAGGGAACTTAGTTTAAAACTGAGTCACTTTGCTGTACACCTGAAACTAACTCAACATTGTACATCAACTATACTTCAATAGAAAAATAAAGTGATGTTCGTGCTATGACTTAGTAGGTTATGAACCCAACTAGCATCCATGAGGATACAGGTTCAATCCCTGGCCTCACTCAGTGGGTTAAGGATCCAGTGTTGCCCTGAGCTGTGGTGTAAGTCGCAGATGTGGCTTGGATCCCACATTGCTGTGGCTGTGGTATAGGGTGGCAGCTTTAGCTCCGATTTGACCCCTAGCCTGGGAACTTCCATATGCTGCAGGTGTGGCCCTAAAAAGCAAAATAAATAAATAAGGTGATAAAGTCAAATAAAAGACTTCAGACAGAATCAAGGAAGACAAAAAAAAAAAAAAAAAAACCACCAAAAATCAAACACCTTACTTCTTCATCAATATTTTTAGGAGATAAAAGAAAAGAAAGAAATGGAGTTCCTGTCGTGGCTCAGTGGTCAATGAATCTGACTAGGAAACATGAGGTTGGGGGTTTGATCCCTGGCCTTGCTCAGTGGGTTAAGCATCCACCGTTGCTGTGGCTATGGTGTAGGTCGGCAGCTGCAGCTCGGATTAGACCCCTAGCCTGGGAACCTCCATATGCCGTGAATGCAGCCCTAGAGAATACAAAAAAAAAAAAAAAAAAAAAAGAGAGAGAGAGAGATAGGAAAGAAAGAAAAAGCAGTCAGCCTCCCAAATATATAAAATGAGATATAGATTTATACATTTTGTGTATGGTTTATTTTTTGTAAAATATTGGTTACTAATGACCCCTTAATTGTTTAATGGACCATCATTTAACTCAAAAGGCTCAATATTATTCTTTCAGAATAGTATTAGTGAATTTATATTTCAGGATAATTGAATGAGTCCATGGAAGCAGATAGAAACACCTTCATGTGAGTTTTAGCAGTTAGGCCCAATTTTGTGCCTCATAGATTCCCACAATGGCTTGACAATATAGGGGTGTTTCTGAGTCACCCTAAGTACTTTATAGAGGTTGTCAGTAGATGGACTCTGTTTGGTTCAACAGATCTCTCATGTAATGTTGGACGCAGGCCTCTGCTCCTCCACGGACACATAGTGAAATGTTTATCTCAGAGAGCGTGATGGTGATCAACTGTTAGAGTCAGATTCCTTGGGGATGGAGAAAAGTTCCAGAACTTCATGGTCAATGTCGTTATTGTTCTGAGATTTTTAAAGATTCCTAGATGATGGTTACTGCACTGTGGTCTAGGCTTCTGTTTTGTCAGATCCACTTCCAGAGCTTGACGGAAGGAAGAGAGGAAAGAGGCAGTGGTTTGATCTCCTAGTGGTTTCTCACCATTTTACTATGTTTTGGTTTATGGCAGAGCAAGTTCAGAGATACATAAAGTCAACACAGATCTTTGTATATATGCATATGGAAAGTGACATAGTTTGCTAAAGATGTCGAGTATCTAGAGAGGTCCAGATGACTAATTTTTGAGTTTGATATTGAAATATACTTAAGGTTGCAGATCAGAAAATCCACACTTACTTTGCAAAATGTTTCACAAAATCTTCATGGTTTCTTGATTTTCTGTGAACTAGTTTTACTGTGTGAATCTGCTAAAATAATATCTGAAAATCCTTTACCGTTTCACCTGTCTTCATATTTGAATATTAATAGAATTTACCTAATACCGAATGATTGCCTATTCAAGTTTCTGCCATCTATTCATTCATTCATTCAGCCATTCCCTTAAAGAGCTCTTAGAAAGCATCTGTGCTGGCATTGTGGGAATAGACATACAGTAGAAAATATTATACCACTCTTTGAGAATTTACAGTCCAAGCGAGATAGGCTTTATATACATGAGGTTACCAGAAGAAATGAATGAGGACACTTGATATAATGTCCTTTGATCTTTTCTTTCTGGGAGGTAGAGCAGAGAATGATGAAAAAGGAAATAGTGTGTTATATAATTAGAACTCCTAATTGCACAGCATAGAAATGACAGAGGCTCAAAGTAGCCCATGGACATGCACATGGAGAACTTGCTTTGTATGGCATGGGACTGGTTTTGAATGGTTTGCGGATTTGCAATAAGAATGCAAAGGAGAGATGGAGAGTAGAACATATTTAAATAGGAAGTTCCTTGTTAAATGGTTGACCACCACTTAGTGTGAAGCACTTTCCTATGCAAGTATGTCAAGGCATCGCGCAGGGTTCAGTGAAGACTGCGTAGATGACTCAGAGCAAAAGAAATGAGGTAGTGAGTAGCATGGAGTCCAGAAAGATCATGCTCACTGCTTATGGGTGACGGTGGCTTTTCAGGTGACCAGCCAAGACTGGGGGCCATTAGTATATGCTGAGATGTGCAGAAAGGCATTTGGGTTGAAAATCATGATATGGTATCAAGAGGGTGCTTTGGTTCAGTGAGAATTGTAGGATATGTATAGGAAGACTTGATTCGTACGCCTTAGTTATATAATGTCATGAAGTTTAAAACGCAGGTGGAAGCAACGTTGTGGTGGGTGAGGGGTTAAAATCTCAGCTACATCACGTCTGTTTCATCTGCACACCGACTCTAGTTAACTGCTACTAGTACTGTCTTGATAGAATTCTGAGGCCATGTCTGAGATTAGGCAAGAAAGATGAAGGAGATTGTTACCAATATCTGATAATGCTGTTGTGACATTTGTCTAGTATTTAAAATCTCTGTTCTAGTCAATTGGGAGTCAAATGATTTTGCAGCAAAAGGGGAGCTATCTGTACTCAGGACAATAATTCTTGACAGACTCTCAAACTGCTATTTTTCCTTTAAAATCGGTACTCTGGAAACCATGAATTCACTTAATAAATAAGCTGGGATAATGGAAATTGATCTCTAAGTTTCTCTCTTGGGATTTGACAAGTGCATATCAAATGCATATTAAAGGCTCTGAAAATCTCCTTGACAAGTTCCTTAATAAGGAAAAACAAAAAAATAAAAATTCCTTACCATATAGGGTTTATATTCTAGTGATGGAAGAAAACAAAAATCAAGGTAAATAAGATGTACAGTAAGTTAGATAATTATAAATGCTAAGAGGAAACGTAAACCAGTAAAAGGATAGTGTATGGGCTTGTGGAAAGGACTCTGAAATTGTACATAGGGTAGCAAGAAGACCTCACCAAGAAGGTGATACTTGAGTAAAGAAATGATGGAAGCATGAAACTGAGTTAGTGCATACCTGGAGCAAGAACATTCCAGAAGAGGTATCAGCTGGTGCAAAGACCCTGAGGGAAGAGTATGTTGGTCATAGTCACAGAACAGCAATGAAGACATGGGAGGCGTTGTAAGAGGTAAGATTAGAGAGAGAAAGTGAAGGCAATTGTGTACCCCTTTGCAGCTCAGGAGGCTGGCTTATACTTGGGGCGGCTTGGAGAGCCACGGGAGGATTTCAGATGGAGGAGTGCCAGGCAAGAAGCCACAGCCTTCGAGATTGCTTGCAATGTGTATATAACACAACATCCTTAAGAACTGAGGACTTAAGGAGCTTAATTATCAATTAGGAAAGACAGTGACAATAGAGAAAATGGGGCAAAATGAGAAGAGGACCGCTCTGGCCACTGCCTGGGGGAAGGAGGGCAAGAGCAGAAACCAGGAGTGAGGGTTAGGGGGTAATTACCGTTACCTCCGTGAGGGATGAAGGGGGTGTGGACCAGAGTCTGAGCAGTGGAAGTCCTCAGGAGTAGTCAGATGCTTGATGCATTTCTCAAGGCAGAGTTTACAGGATTTGCTGACTGTTTGGATGTGTGGTGTAAAAGAATTTGAGAAATCAAGGATGACTCCACTGGTTTTGGCCTGACTGCAAAAACTTTCCTTTAATAATGATGTGCTTAACTTCCTCCTTCCACAGCCCTCCTATCCCCACAGCTGAGACCAATAAATTACTATAAACAGGCTTAACCAACAGTTCCTGCAGGGCCTCTTGGTCCAAAGAGCAAGAGGGATTCTAGAAAGACGCAATACAGAGAGACCTGTATGCAGAGTCTGTTGGCTTTGCATCTGTCAGCCTTTCCTTAATGCAGCCAGCTCTGACCTTGAATCCTGGCTTCGGATCTCCTTTTGTTTTGCTCTCTCCCTTTGCCTCTGAGTGTTTCCTCTTGTTGTCTGGGATGGGAGTGCCACTCTATTACCAGAGCACTTAATCGGAATGAAGTCCAGCTTTAGAGCTGCCCTGCCTGCTACCTGCTTCCAAAGTCCTTGCTGCCAACCACCTGCCCACCTACTTATCCATCGTTTTCCTGTTGCCAAATCCTTGACACATGAAACCCGCCTCGCTGCCAGGACATCTGCCCATTGCCTACCGTTGGACTTCGCTGATGCTGGCAACTTGCCGTCCTGGCCTGGACCTTTGCCTGTGACCTGCTGTCACCATCCCCTAAAGCTCTGCGGCTTTCCCATGTGTTTGCTTCTTTCCAGTTCTTAAGATAATTCATTCATTTTTAAGGATTCATTCATTCATATCTGCATTAATGCATTCACATTAATCTTTACTGAGGTTATCAGTAAATATCTATCTGTTGGTGACTGTGGGTGAATGGGTGGATAATATATGTAGGCTCTACTTCCTAGGTCCTTGAGAATCTCTCAGAACCTAGAACAAGGTGCCCTAATGAGGGATCATCGCCCTCTGTCTATAATCATCCTTTGAGAAGGGAGACATGTTGCTGCTCTACAAAGAGCACGAGGCAGTGTTTAGAGCCTGGGACCAGGGTTAATCTGATGGATGCTGAAGTTTCGGCTCTCACCCTCCCTAGCTGAGTGGTACCAGCAAGTTAACTTGCCTCTGTCACTTAAGTTTCTTCATCTTCAAAATGTAAATAATAACCAGATTCTCACAGTTTGTTGTGAGGATTCCAAAGAATATCATGGAAAGTGCTTGGTCATAGCTTCTGACATATGCTAAAGTACAGTAAGTTGTATCACGTCTTCATTTTCTCCCCTCATCCCCCTACCTCACCCGGCAGTCTAGGTGGGAGTGATGGAAACCAGGAAGAGAAGGCTTGGCATGAGGGCCACGTTCTCTCATTCCAGGGGCTTGGGTTAGTCGTCTAAGACTCTCAGAGCACGCTGTGCTGATCTGAGTCATAATACTGTTTAGTAATGTCCTATTTATTTGGCTGTCTCCCTTGTAAGACTTTTGCCTCTTGAGGACAAGGGCTTGGCTTGCCCAGTGTCTTACTCAATGTCATGTATGAAGAAGTGCCAGTAAATATTTTTTGAATTAAAACCAAAGAATGACCAGGCTTCCCATTGGTGGTGCCTATCACATTACGTATGAAAGAAGGGATTTATCACGGGGAGAGAGGAACAAGACTGTTTTAAGCGTTAAGAATGGTGTGAGTTGAGTGTATAAGTGATATGTGGTCTTTGTCTTTCTCCTTCTGACTGACTTAGTATGAAAATCTCTATATCACTTATATGTGGAATCTATCTACAAAACAGAAACAGGGAGTCCCTGTTGTGGCTCAGTGGAAACGAATCTGACTAGTACCCACGAGGATGCAGGCTCGATCCCTGGCCTTGATCAGTGGGTTAAGGATCCAGCATTGCTTTAAGCTGTGGTATAAGTCGTAGATGTAGCTCAGATCTGGCGTTACTGTGGCTGTGGTGTAGGCCAGTAGTTTCAGCTCTGATTCACCCCCTAGCCTGGGAACCTCCATATGCTGCAGGTATGGCCCTAAAAAGACAAAAAGAAAGAAAGAAGCAGACTCACAGACATGGAGAACAGACTTGTAATTGCCAAGGGGAAGGGGGAAGGAGAGGGAGTGGGATGGTTTTTGGGATTTGTAGATGCAAACCATTACATTTAAAATGGAGCACAGGGAACTCTATCCAATTTCTTAGGATAAACCATAAAGGAAGATAATGAGAAGAAGAATATGTCTATGTATGACTTTGCTGTACAGCAGAAATTGGCACAACATTGTAAATCAACTATACTTTAATAAAAAAAGATCGTAAATATAGTCAAAAACTAAAAAAAAAAAAATCATAAAAAAACAAAAGTAATGTGAGCACAGCTCTGAGACAAGGGACCTCTAATGCATGCAGGAACTCTTGGGTCCTGCTGGAGTCATCTCTCTGTGCAAGGTATGTGTTTTTGAATTTCGAAAGGTGGGTGGGGCCAGATCAAAAAGGACCTTGTATGTTTAGTAACTGAAACGTTCAGACCTTTTTCTGGGATGCAGAACCCCAGAAGGATATGAAGCAGGGTCCATGAGGCTTTGCATGATCTAGTCCTTACCTCCCCTTTTCAAGCTTTTCTCCTTGACTGACAGTTTATGCTCCAGGAACATAAAAATGTTTGTGTACCATCCCCTCCTCACCCCTTAAATGTCACAGTGCTTTGGTTCCCTGCTTTGTTTCTTTGCTTATGGTTCTCACTGCCTGGAAGGCCCGCCCCACTTCCGCCATTTACCAACACCCCCTACCGGGCCCCTGTCTGCAGGCTAGTATTCATCCCGTAGCCCAGAAGGCATCACTTTCAGAAAGTCTGGAATTCGGAGTTCCATAACTCCTCGGTGGTGAACAAAGTTCACATTCAAGGAGTGGTCACTATATGTCAAGCACCCTAGTGTTTACTTTGTGCCTATAAATTGATTTAACCCTCAAAACTCTATAAGAGCTGATAATTTTTTTTTAATTGAGCAAACTGATGTGATTTTGGAGGATTAATTTTACATTTTGTAGATGAGTAAATGAAAGCTTTAAATACATTATCTATGGTTAAAGAATGGCTGAGCTATGGCACACGATGTAGGGGCTATAACCCCCCCACCATCTTTGAATTTGAACATGACAGTAAACTCTCTACATTTTTTGTTTTGTTTTGTTTTGTTTTTTATTTTTTTAAAGCAGTGTCAGTTTGGTAAAATATTAGGGTGATGCAGCTTTCTTTTTTCAGTTGCAGTCTTAAAACTTTCTGTGTCAAATCCCTTTTTCCCATTCCTTGATGATATCTTGGGCAGATTCCACAATTATTTGGTCACTTTCTGTTTAAACTCACCCAGCCTGGTTGAAGTCTTTAATTTGTCTTTTTCAAAACCCTTTTTTCTTCCCATTTCGGGACAGGCTCTTGGCACAAGGAACTTGGAATGAAGCCTGGGCACAATCTGGTCTGTCACTCTTTCTCCCACCTCTTCTCTCTGAGACCCAGCTCCGCTGGGATGGAGGGAATGCGGGAGGAGAGCAGTAGAGAAAAGGGCAACCATCTCTTTACTTCACTGGTCTTGGCTGCTCTTCTCTCCATGTTGGCTGTGTCTGCTTTGGAGACGGACACTGACAACTGGCTTTTTCATTTGTGGGGCACATGTCTGGATACTGTCTGAGAGCACGTGTGAGGGTCCTTAGGAGAGCCGTGTAGCGGTTCCCATTGAATGGCTCCCTTGTATTTACTCCAATGCTCCCATGACCCCTCGCACACCAGGTCCCACCACTGATGGTCTTCCCACAGACCCTGGTGGCTGCAGTCTTCTCTGCAAGGGGGCTGTCCTTTTGGCTGGGATGCCAGCAAGTTGGCTCAAACACTGGCAAGCTTCATGACGTTCACGCGTTCATGAGAAATTCACACAACCTTGCTATCCCAAGAGTAGAGAGTGAAGAGCGGTATCTGGTCACTCATATTCTCTGTCCTGCTATTCATCTAGTCGTAGGGTTGATGAGCAAATCCCCAACCTAAGCTGATGTCCATTCAGGACACTGAGATGACATCACCTCATCACTGTACCATCACCCCTTCTCTATGGCTTTGCCTCTGAAAACATTTTTTATCTATAAATGATATCATTCATAATAGTGTCTGAGCACTATTTAAAGAACACTAATAAACGCAACTACCATGTATTTACTACCTTGAGAATTAGAACCTTTCCTGGTACCCCAGGAGTCCCTGAGGGTACCAGGAACATGGCCTCTAAGTGTTCAAGTGAAAGGAAGAGTTGCATGTCCTCTCACTTAAAATCAAAAACTAGAGATAATTGAGTTTTAGTGAGGAAGGCATTTTGAAAGCTGAGCTAGGCTGAAAGCTAGACCTCTTGGGCCAAACAGCCAAGTTGCGAATGCAAAGGAAAAGTTCTTGGAGGAAATTAAAAGTGCTACTCCAGCGATCACCCAAATGATAAGAAAGTGAAACAGCCTTATTGCAGATATGGAGAAAGTTTTAGTGGGCTAGGCAGAAGATCAAAGCAAGCACAACACTCCCTTAAGCTATATCCTATTCCAGAGCAAGTCCCTAACTCTCTTCAATTCTGTGAATGCTCAGAGAGGTGAGAATGGTGCAGAAGTAAAGTGTGAAGATAGAAGCGGTTCATTGTGGTTTAAGCAAAGAAGCCGACTCCATAACATAAAAGTCTAAGGGCAACAGCAAGTGCTGATGTAGAAGCTGCAGCAAGTTTTCCAGAAGATCCAGCTCAGGTTATTGATGAAAGTGGCTACAATACACAATAGATTTTCATTGCAGATGAAGGAGCCATCTATTGGAAGAAGATGCTACCTGGGACTTTCATAGCTAGAGATAAGAAGTCAATGCCTGGCTTCAGAACTTCAAAGCACAGGCTGACTCTCTCGTTAGGGAATAATGCATCTGGTGCCTTTAAGTTAAAGCCAAAGCTCATTTACCATTCCAAAAATCCTAGAGTCCTTAAAAAGTACATTAAATCCACTCTACCTATGCTCTAGAAATAGAACAACAAAGCCTTGATGGCAGTATATCTGATTACCACATGGTTTACTGAATATATTAAGCCCATTGATGAGACCTACTGCTCAGAAAGATAGATTATTTTCACAAATATTACTGCTCACTGACAAAGCACCTGATCGCCTAAGAATTTTGATGGACATGTCCAGTGAGACCAATGTTGTTTTCATGCCTGCTAACACAATGTCCATCCTGCAGCCCATGGATCAAAGAGTAATTTTGACTTTCAAATCTTATTATTTAAGAAATATATTTTACAAGGCTATTACTGCCAAGGATTGTGATTCCTCTAATGAATCTGGGCAAAGTAAATTGAAAACTTCTGTAAAGAATCCGCCATTCTAGATGCCATTAAGAACATTTGTGATTCATAAGAGGAGGTCAAAAAATCAACATTAACAGGAGTTTGGAAGAGGATGATTCCAACCCTTGTGGATGACTTTGGAAGGTTCAGGACTTCAGTGGAGGAAAAAACTGCAGATATGGTGCAGAGAGCAAGAGAACTAGAAGTGGAGCCTGAGGTTGTGACTGAATTGCTGCAAACTCAGATAAAACTTGAATGAATGAGGAGTTTCTTCTTATGGATGAGCAAAGAAAGTGGTTTCTTGAGATGGAAACTACTCCTGGTGAAGATGCTCTGAAGATTGCTGAAATGGCATCAAAAACTTTAGAATATGACAGAAACTTAGTTGCTAAAGTAACAGCTTAGTTTAAGAGGATTAACTCCAATTCTGAAAGAAGTAAAAAATTATTGAACAGCATGGGCTGCCACACACACAAAAAATTGTTCATAAAAGGAAGAATCAATTGATGTGGCAATTTACATTGTTGTCTTAAGAAATTGACACAGCTACTGAACATTCAGCAGTCACCACTTTGATCCATCAGTAACCATCAATACTGGAGTTAAGATTCGCCATCAACAAAAAGGTTGCAATTTTCTGATGGCTCAACTGATGGTTAATTTTCTTTTTTTAGCAATAACATATTTTTAAATTAAACTATGCACTTTGATTTTTTTAAACATAATGCTGTTGCACTCTGAGTAGGCTATAGCATAATGTAGTTATAACTTTTATGTGCACAGAGAAGCCAAAAAGTTCATGTGATATGTTTTACTTCTATATTCCCTTTATCATGGTAATCTAGAACCAAACACACAATAGCTCTGAGATGAGCCTGTAAAATGGAATAACAGTTGCCTGTTTGTATCTGTGGGTTTTGCATCCACAGATTTGATCCACTGTGGATGTGTAACTATGAATGTGTAACTGTGGGTACAACTGTATTTTTAAGTGTCAGGTTATCAAAAACATTGCTGATATTAATATTCTTATAGGAATCCTACTGCAGCAGCTTGGGTAGCTCCAAAAGTGTGGGTTACATCCCACCCAACCAGTGGGTTAAGGGGTACAGCATTGCCACAGCTGCAGCTCAGATTTAATCTCTGTCTCAGGAACTTCCATATGCGGTGGGTTTTGACTTAAAAAAAAAATAAGGAAGTGCTACAAATCACAAAGCATTTCTTTGTACAAGTTTATGCAAATAAATTTGAAAATCCAGTCAACCGAGAAATGGTTAGAAAGATTTGGCAAAATTATAAATGGAACATATTGAAATTATTTACTGGTGCATTTAAGCATTTAAAAAATTTGTGGAGTTCCCATCATGGCTCAGTGGTTAATGAACCTGACTAGTATCCATGAGGAGGCGGGTTCGATCCCTGGCCTTGCTCATTGGGTTAAGGATCCGGCGTTGCCAGGAACTGCGGTGTAGGTCGCAGATGTGGCTCAGATCCTGCATTGCTGTGGCTGTGGTATATAGATAGCTATAGCTCCAATTCAACCCCTAGCTTGGGAACCTCCACATGCTGCAGGTGTGGCTCTAAAAAATAGACAAAAAAAAATAGTGATAGATGAAACATAATAAAAATATACAGTGTGCTTTGACAGTGTAAAATACCTGAGCTGACAGAAATACAGGGCGGAATGGGAAAAGAAGCTGGTAAAGGGAGTGAGCTCACAGACTTCTTTCTAAATAAGAATAGGGACTGAAAAAAATAACATTTAATGTGACAAATCAAGTAGCAGAGACCTGACCACATTTAAGTACAATGATAAGCGCTACGAGAGGTAATGAGTCAATTTACATGGTGAAGGAGAAAAAGGAGGGAATGTCTAGAAGCTAATGTTATTATTTCTAATTCTATTAATGTCCACACACATAAATATCCACATAAATATACTCAGCAAAAAACAAAATTATACAGCAGATTTGAGGTCCAAAATGACCTTCATATTAATACCTATAAATAGGCCTATTAGTCTCGTCACAGGAAGAGACTTTTTTAGGTTCGATCACAGTCGACCCAAAAATCTATGTTACACACCAGAGACACGACGAAAACAGAGATGTGAAAAACAAGACAAGAATTGTATAACAGTGAGTTTATTAAAATGAAAAAGAATATCTCAAACTTGGCTTTGGACAAAATAGAATTCAAGCTAAAATGCTGCGAGTGAAACAAAAAAGGGCACTTTGCAAAGCTAAAGAACAAAGTTCCCACCTCTTTGGCGTGGTTAAGCTTCTTGATAAATGCAGATTAATGTTTTCGTCAAATTTGAAACATGTTAGCCTTTATTTCTTCACGTCTTTTTTTCTGCTCCTTTTCTCTCTCTTCTCTCTTTTGGAATCCTATTATGTGTATGCTGGTACCATAAGGGTGTTCCAGAAATCTCTAATGCTCTGTCAACTTCTCCTTCCTCTTTTGTCTTTTTCTTCCACCGAGCAGATAATCTCAATTGTCCCACCTTTCAGCGAGCTAATTCTTCTGCCTGCTCAAGTTTGATGCTGTTTTGTACTGCTTCTGTGTGTTTCAACTCCAGAATTTCCTTTTGGTTTCCTTTTATAATTTATTTATCAATAATCTCTATTTGGTGAGACAAAAACAAAACAAAATGAAATTTAAAAAAACGAGCTGTTTTGAGTTGGTTTTTCAGAGAATCACCAGCAGGTGAAATGATGACAATCTTTTGGGAAGGAGGGAGACATTGAAAAGACTCAAGATCCATTCTGTCCCCTCTGTTGCTGGAAATAAAGACCGTTTTTTATTTGTATTTTTATTTTTTGTCTTTTTGCCATTTCTAGGGCTGGTCCTATGGCATATGTAGATTCCCAGGCTAGGGGTTGAATCTGAGCTGCAGCCGCTGGCCTATATCACAGCCACCACAAAGTGAAATCTGAGCCAAGTCTATAACCTACACCACAGCTCACAGGAACGCCGGATCGTTAACCCACTGAGCAAGGCCAGGGATCGAACCTGCGACCTCATGGTTCTTAGTTGGATTCGTTAACCACTGAGCCATGATGGGAACTCCAAGACTGTTATTTTTAAGACCATCACTAAACTGGTTAAAATGACCGAAAGTTCACTGATCTTATCCAATGTAGCTCTTTTTCTTTAATAAGTATACCGTGGGTTAATTGCCAAGTTCTGAAAATAGATTCTGATAATTTTGGTCATTTTTGGTTACCTTTTGAAACAGCAAATTTTCACTGTCTCTTACACTGTCATTTTCCTCTACTGGCTTTTTACCATTATATTCCTATATATTTTTTTTTTTTTTTTGTCTTTTTGTCTTTTTTGTTGTTGTTGTTGTTGCTATTTCTTGGGCCGCTCCCACGGCATATGGAGGTTCCCAGGCTAGGGGTCCAATCGGAGCTGTAGCTGCCGGCCTACGCTAGAGCCACAGCAACGCAGGATCCGAGCCGCGTCTGCAACCTACACCACAGCGCACGGCAACGCCGGATCGTTAACCCACTGAGCAAGGGCAGGGACCGAACCCGCGACCTCATGGTTCCTAGTCGGATTCGTTAACCACTGCGCCACGACGGGAACTCCTATATTCCTATATTTTTAAGTGGTTTCTCTAGGAAATTTAATACACATTCTTAATTTGTTGCAGTATATCATAAATTAATAAATTAATATTATATACTAGCTATATATAATACAGAAAAAAATTTCCAGTCGTTTAGCTTCCTAATAACAAATGCTATCTTCTATCATTTATATGACATTTAAATTTTATCCTCATATTTTGTATTCTTTTATTCATAAAGAATTTTTGACAGTTTTCGGGAGTTCCTATCGTGGCTCAGTGGTTAACGAATCCGACTAGGAACCATGAGGTTGCAGGTTTGATCCCTGGCCTTGCTCAGTGGGTTAAGGATCTAGCATTGCTGTGAGCTGTGGTGTAGGTTGCAGATGAGGCTCAGCTCCTGCGTTGCTATGGCTCTGGCAAAAGCAGGCAGCTATAGCTCCAATTGGACCCCTAGCCTGGGAACCTCTATATGCCACAGAGTGGCCCTAGAAAAGACCCCCCCAAAAAATTTTTTTGACAGTTTTTTTTTCTTCTAGCCTTTAAAAATGTCATACAATGTCTTCTGATTTGCTTTACGTATGATAAAAAATAAGGAATGTCATTTCTTTGTTGTTATTTTGAATGTAGTATGTCTTTGTTCTCTGCTTACTTTCTTTTGTTTTCGTTAAATGGACCATAATGTGCCTAAGTGTGGCTTCTTTTTGTAACTATTTTATTTAAATTTCACTGAACTTGTTCTGTCTCTGGGTTGATATTTACCATCACATTTGTGAAACTTCTGCCACTATTTGTTTAACCCTTTTTCTCCCCACCACTCTCCCCTCCCATCTCCTGGAAATGGAAATTCAATGTAATGTACATAAATTTTTTTTTTTTTTTTTTTTTTTTGCTTTTTAGGGTCATACTCACAGCATATGGAAGATCCCAGGCTGGGGGTAGAATCAGAGCTGAAGGCGCAGCCACAGCAACATCAGATCGGAGCCTACACCACAGCTCATGGCAACGCCAGATCCTTAACCCACTGAGCCGGGCCAATGACTGAACCTGCATCCTCATGGACGCTAGTCAGATTCATTTCCCTGAGCCACAGCAGGAACTCCCTTAATGTACATAAAATTAATGAACGTTCCTTGTATTTTTTTATTCAGTTTCTCAATTATTTTGTCTTCCCTACATTTATTTTGGATAATTTATATCAGTCAGTCTGTCTTTAGATTCATTGCTATTTTTTTCTGTTCTGTTCGCTAGGCTTCTACCTAATAGCTTTTTGATTTCAGGCATTGTATTTTTCAGCTCCAGAACTTTCATTGTACTTTTTTTGCAGTTTCCATTTATTTACAGGGATTTACAATATGTTTGCCAATTCTTTTGGGCTTTTATTACAATTTATATGTATTAGTATTTTCGAGGTCCTTGTCTACTCGATATAATATTTTGATAGTATGGGTTCTTTTTTCTTCTTTGCATGACTCATAATATTTGATTTCATATCAGAAGTATATAAAATAATAGTAGAGATTAAGTTATACCTTTCTGGATATTACTTTTCCAGATAGTGTAAGCTCTTTCCTCTGCAGCAAAGTGTGTGCGGAGGTAACCGATTTTAACAACATTGGAATTATCTCCTGTTCGCCCAAGCCCTCGCTTCCACGAGAGGTTAATCCCTCTGATTTTGTCATGCAGTCTGTTGACCAGGTTTTTATCTTTGCTGCAGGGCTTAAGGTTCTAGGCCTTGAGAAAATGTCCCAGATTTAGTTCTTTCTGTATTTCAGTCCTAACTTCTCTTGTTTTTTCTCCATAAGATTAGTAGCTAGGATCAGGAAACATTATCAGGCCCAAACAATTATTAAGAAAGAAATATAATGTAAAAATCAATGAATTAAGTGTCTCCCTTAAAAATCTAGAAAAATGCAATTCCCATTGTGGCTCAGCGGTTAACAAGTCTGACTAGCATCCATGAGGACTCAGGTTTGATCCCTGGCTTTGCTAAGTGAGTTAAGGATCTGGTGCTGCCCTGAGCTGTGGTATAGGTCTCAGGTCGCGGCTTGGATCCTGTGTTGCTGTTGCTATGGTGTAGACCAGCAGCTACAGCTCCAATTCGACCCCCAGCCCAGGAACCTCCACATGCTGTGGATGTGGCCCTAAGGAAAAAAAAATCTAGACAAAGAAGAGCAAAATAAACCAAAAGTAAAAAAGAAAGAAATAATAAAGTTTAGAAAATCTAGGGAAGAGAAAAAAAGAAAAAAACAGTAGAGAAGACCCTTCAAAGCAAGAAGAAATATTCCAAATTCACCAAAACCAATGATATATCTCTACTATTGAGTCTTACCAATGAAAAATGAGAGGAAACACAATTATAAAAATTAAGAAAAAAGCAGGGACAGCATTTCAGATACACAGCAATTAAAAGGATAATGAAGGAATTAATACAAGATATTTTTCCAATAAATCTGATAGCTTAGATGAAATGGACAAAATCCTTAAGAGGCATAAATTATCTAATCATACATGAGAAGAAATTTAAAATCAGAAGCTTCTTATAATTTATGAAGAAATTTAATTTGTAATTAGAATTTTCCCCACAATAAAAATCTTTGCCCAGATGGCTTCACTGGTGAATTTTACCAATATTTAAGAAACAAACAGTTCATAACTTGTATCAATGTTTTCCAAAAACAAAGGAAGATTTTCCTCTATTTTCAACTGATTTTATGATGTTAGAGTAACCCTGCTTTGCTACAAAACCACAATTGCATTCAAGAAAAAACATTACATTCCAATAATACTCATTATATATAAACTAAAAAACCTCTGCAAAATTATCAGTGTATCTAATTTACCAATAAACAAAAGTAGCCTCTGCAAAGTTATCAATGTATCTAAGTTACTAATAAACAAAAGTATTACATACATTGTAAAAATTGTCTCAATGTAAAGTTGGTTTAAACATTAGAAAAATGTATAATAATGTATATAATTTACCATATTAACAGAATAAAGAAAAACAATCATCTAAATAATTTGAGAAAAAGTGTATGAAAGATTTTATGACAAACTTACTACAAATATTACATTTAATAGTGAAATAGTATATATAGTTTCCTCCTAAGATCAGGAAACGGCAGGGAAATTCACTATTTGTTTTTTTTAATTTGTCCTTTGTCTTTTTAGGGTCGTACCCGTGGCATATATAGGTTCCCAAGCTAGGGATCTAATCAGAGCTGTAGCCACCAGCCTATGCCACAGCCACAGCAATGCAGGATCCTTAAACCACTGAGCAAGGCCAGGGATCGAACCCACAACCTCATGGTTCCTGGTTGGATTCGTTAACCACTGAGCCACAATGGGAACCCCCGGGAAATTTACCAGTTTTATTCAACGTTGGACTGGAGGCAGTAAGTTATGAAAAAAATATAAAAGGTATGAGAATTGGAAAAAAAATACTTTTTTCTTTCAATTCTCATGTACCTGATTGTGTACATAATAAATTTAAGGAAAATGAAAAGAAATCTACTCAATTAATAAGTGTATTTGACAAGGTCTGAGGATACAATGTCACATTTAGAAAGGTAATTATATTGTATTTCTAATGCAATCTTTATAAACTTCATATAAAAATACGAACAAGCTGGAATAGACAATCCTGAAAAAGGAAAAAAAGTTGGAAGATTCATAATGCCTGACTTAAAACTTACTCTAAAGATAAAGACATGGTGGTGTTTGCTTAAGAATAGTCGATGTTCAAAGTTCCCTTGTGGCACAGCAGTTAAGGATTCTGCATTGTCACTGCAGCAGCTTGGGTTGCCACTGTGGCCAGGGTTCAGTCCCTGGCCTGCCAACTTCCATATGTCATGGGTGTGGCCAAAGGAAAGAAAAAGAATAGTCAATATTCAGTGACACAGAATGGCAAATACATTGATAGTTAAATATATTTTGATAGTTAAATATATTTCAACAGAGTTGCCAATGCAATTCAAAGGAGGGAAGAATATCTTTAAACATATGTTACAAGGTATTCATAATAAGAGGGAAAAAAAGGAATCTTGGCCTCCATTTCACTCTGTATTTTAAAAAGTTATTTGAAATATATCTAGCTCTGAAAGCTTATACTTTTGCTACAGGCTTTTTTTTTTTTTTTTTTTTTTTTTGTCTTTTTAGGGCCGCACCCGTGACATATGGAGGTTCCCAGGCTAGGAGTTGAATGGGAGCTGTAGCCGCCAGCCACAGCCACAGCCACAGCAATGCCAGATCCAAGCCACTTCTTCAACCTACACCACAGCTCATGGCAACGCCAGATCCTTAACCCACTGAGCAAGGCCAGGGATCAAACCCGCAACCTCATGGATCCTAGTCGGATTTGTTTCCACTGCACCATGACAGGAACTGCTGTTACAGCCTCATGAATCTACGAAACTTCTTAATAACCCTGTGTCTGAAAAAAACAGAAATGATACATTAGATGTCATCAAAACTTTTCATCAAAAGTCACAGTTCGAAAAAGGAAAATTAATCTACAACACAGGAGGCTAGAATGTACAATGGAGAAAAGATAGTCTCTTCAATATGTAGTGCTGGGAAAGACTAGACAGCTACATCTAAAAGAGTGAAATTAGATCATTCCGCAACACCATGTGCAAAAATAACTTAAAATAGATTAAAAACCTTAATGTAAGACTGGATACTATAAAACTCCTAGAGGAAAACATAGAACACCCTTTGACATAAGTCACAGCAATGCTTTTTTGGATTCGCCTCCGTGAGTAATGGAAATAAAACCAAAAATAAACAAATGACACCTAATTAAACTTAAAAGTTTTGTACGGCCAAAGGAAAAGACAACCTACATAATGAGAGAAAAATGCACGTGATGTGATACACAAGGGATTAATTTTCAAATAGACAAACAGCTCGTAGAGCTCAATATAAAAAAAAAAAATTACCCAGTCAAAAAATGTGGAGAAGACCTAAATAGACATTTCTCCAAAGAAGACATACAGACGGCCAATAGGCACATGAAAAGATCCTCAGCATCGCTAATGATTAGAGAAATGCCAATCAAAGCTACATTGAAGTATCACCTCACACCAGTCAGAATGGCCATCGTTAAATTATACTGTATAATAATCACTTTGCTGTACACCCGAAACTAGTACAATGCTGTAAATCAAGTATACCTCAATAAAAAATTCAAGCCATATCAATATTTGCTTCCTTGCTAGGAAGCAAATCTACATTGACATAGATTTCCATATGGTATCTATTAAAAACTCCTAAAAGTCCATGGTAAAGAATAAAGACCCAGTTAAAATGGGCAAAATATTTGAACAGAATCTTCACAAAGAAATGTTAGAAAAAGTCTGTAAACACAGAAAAGGCACTCAATGTCCTTAGGTGTCTAGGAAATGCAAGTTGAAACCACAGTGAGAGGACTTACAGTGGGAAACTACAACGTACACCATTATGGAGTTCCTGTCCTTGCCTAGCAGGTTAAGAGCCTAACACAGTGTCCATGAGGATGTGGGTTTGATCCTTGGCCTCATTCATTGGGTTAAGGATCTGCATTGCTACAAACTGCAGGGTAGGTCTCTGTGGTCAGGATCCGGTGTTGCTGTGGCTGCGGTGTAGGCTGGCAGCTGCAGCTCCAACTCAACCCCTAGCCTGGGAACTTCCATATGCTGCAGGTGTGGCCCTCAAAAGAAAAATAAACCATTATGAAATCATGAGACAAAGTAAAACTTTAAAGTCTGAAATAAATTTTGATGAGGATTTTGGGTAATAGGGACTCTCATATCTATGGCTGGTGTATAAAAAGGTACAACCAGTTTGGAAAACTGACCATTCTTTATAAAGTTAAACATATTCATTCTGTATGACCCAACAGGTTCATACTGGATATTTACTCCAGGGAAAGGAACATATATATTCACAAGACAGTTCATGAATGTCATAGCAGCATTATGCGTAATAATCCCCAACTGGAAAAAAATTCCCTCAGCTGAAGAGTGAAGAAACAAATTACAGTATAGTCTTAGACCAGAACACGACTTAGTAATAAAATAGAAACAAGATATATTGAGACATACAAGTAATAAAATAGAAACAAGATATATTGAGACATACAACAATGTCAAATCTATCAATGTTATATTAAGAGAAAGAAGCTGGACTCAAGTGATTCTATTCATAAGACTCAAGAAGTACAGTGGTTGCCTCTGGAGCGAATTGGAAGATTTTGACTGTCATATTTTTTGATAGAGAGATATTAGTAAGTGTTATGCTCTTTTTTGAAATGTAGCTTTTAGCATTATAAAATAACCTTTATTTGAGTTAATACTTTTTGATTTCATTCCACCTCACGATGTTGCTCATGCATTATTTTGTATTGTATTGCACAGCTGTTTTTTATTCTTAAATTTTTAACTTTATCAAAAACCCTTTGTTTTATGTATCACAAAGAGTTGAGTTTTGCTGTATGAATAATTTGAATTTTTAAATAAGTGATTTAAGCTCATCTATCTTTAGTGATTAATATTTTTGTTCTCAGCTGGCTATATTGTTTTATACCACATTTCCTATGCAGTATTTCTAGTTAAATTATTTCAATTATGTGTGTTTTTTGATTTTTCTGTTGATATTTCTTTTTTTATCTATGATGTTTTGACTTTTTTCTTTTTTCTTTTATTTTTTTTTTTTGTTTCTTTTTTAAGGCCACAGGTGTGGTGTATGCAAGTTCCCAGGCTAGGAGCTACAGCTGCTGGCCTACATCACAGCCATAGCAAAGCCAGATCCAAGCTGTGTCTGTGACCCACGCCACAGCACATGGCAACACTGGATACTTAACCCACTGAGTGGGGCCAGGGATTGAACCCACGTTCTCGTGGATACTAGTAGGGTTCGTTTCTGCTGAGTCCTCATGGATATTAGTCTGATTCGTTTCCCATGAGTCACGACGGGAACCCCTGCCTCACTCTTATTAAATATTCCCCTTCTCTGTTAGTCACATGTTTGTTTCTCAAAGCCAAGTCTGGATTGGAAGGAGTTTCTGCTTCCTGCTGCTGAGATCACAGGCCTTGCCTTTCACAGTACTTCATATTTCTTGGGGTTTTCTATCTCTGAATCCCTCAAAAACTCTGCCTTTTGACATGATTCCTTTCTTGCTTAATTTAGTTGTTACCTGGAGGACAAGGCACTTTCCTTCTGGAGGATGGAAGTATTTTTTGGATATTTGTGAGACTTTATTGCAGGCTAGAACCATCATATTCATTTTTGGTTTTCCCCATGTCTGTGGTTTTCGGCCCCTTGCGACTCAGCCTGTGAGGACCTTTCTCAATGTCATTAATTGTTCTCAGTGCTTTCTTCCCAGATTTCCTCTCAGGGTGAGTCCTTTCCTTTTGGGGTACTTATTAATTACGGACGGACTTTTAAGTCAGTTAGGTCCTTTGATCTCTTGCTCCCTTGTCACACAGCTCTTTTTTTTTTTTTTTTTTTTTTTTTTTTTTTTTTTTTTTTTTACAAATTTTATTTTTTTAGCTTATGCAGGAGATGAATCGCTTGGTCTTGTTTTCTAAGTACTGTTCCCACTGCCCAAAGGTACCTTTTCCTGAATCTTTTCAGATCCCCCACTGCTTTTTTTTTTTTTTGTCTTTTTGTCTTTCTTGTTGTTGTTGTTGTTGTTGTTGTTGTTGCTATTTCTTGGGCCGCTCCTGCGGCATATGGAGGTTCCCAGGCTAGGGGTTGAATCGGAGCTGTAGCCACCGGCCTACGCCAGAGCCACAGCAGCGCGGGATACGAGCCGCGTCTGCAACCTACACCACAGCTCACGGCAACGCCGGATCGTTAACCCACTGAGCAAGGGCAGGGACCGAACCGGCAACCTCATGGTTCCTAGTCGGATCCGTTAACCACTGCGCCACGACGGGAACTCCTGATTTTTTTAAAAATTTATGGTAAATGAGAAACTCCAGATGATGTACTTGGACCAAAAACTCCAAGCATTCCTCTTGGGTAGAGAAGAGCTTGGGTATTTAATAGTGAGGTGACGCCTCATCCCAGCCCCTTTCTCTGACCGGCTTTTGAAGGATGTGTGTGTGTGTGTGTGTGTGTGTGCCCACATTTTCCTTAGGATTTCTCAGATACCCCCTCACACTTAACTGAGAGTAGAACCCCTTTATCACTGAGATGTTTCCTTTGCAACCAAGAGGCAGTAAATTAGTGAAGAGTTCTTGCTGGAGAATTTCCTGCTTTGGCTCTGGAGGCTGGTGGTTGTGCTTAAAGAAAGAGTCGAGATGGAGCTTTCTGAGTGAGAACATCCCTTTCTGTTAAAGGTGAGTCGGGTGGTGCCTTTCCCTGGGGCAAGGATAGGTGCCCTTTACTCAGTACCCCCCCTACTCAGACCTTAACAGAACCCTTTTAAGAGGTGGTCTTGCATTTCATCATTCCATTTTGTGGGTTAAGTCTCTCGGATGCAGATATGACTTAACCATTTCTTTCAGGATCAAAGATAAATGTTACTCTGAGCTTACATTTTTTTTTATTGTTGCTAATAAGACTGCACATGCTATCCAGGAACTCAACAGTCTACATGCTGTCCAGATACACTTTCTCCTTATTAGTAGCAGTAAGAGTAGCTGAGTCAAGAATACAATGCTGGCCAGATTTTGATTTTTAGACTAGCTATTTCTGCCTATTTCCTTCTTTGGGATAAATGGTCTGTCAATTACTTCCACTATTATATAAAGAAACTTGTTAGGAAAGTGCATTCTTAGGGTTTTCTAAATGATGAATATTTCCACCCTACCAATAACCATTTATGTTTTAAACTCTCATCTCAGGTATTAATTAGAAACCATTATTCATTTTAAATTAAATATCAATGTGGAGATAACAATATCACTTGGCTTTTAATGAAAAACTCTTCATTAAAAAAAATCCCTCTCTCCTTTTACAAAGTTAGAACTGTTCAGGAACCCTTCCTCCTATCACTAAAATAACTTGTGTGTGAGTGTGTGTTTGGGGAGAGGAGATTTTCTCTGTGTATTTTTCAGGATTAGTATCAGTTTTATCCTCCAGAAGGAGATGGAAGTGAAGCAACCCACTCCTGTTTTCATATCGTAGACATATATCCTTTTCACATTTTCAGCATGTCTATTTCAATGCTCTTGAGTGGGAGAGATTTGTTGGTGAGCATGGCTTATTGGAAAGATAAGAGAAAAAATTTAAAGATACATTGGCAATCCCTTTCCTAAATGACTCGTTTGAAAAGGAGAAAGCAGAAAAGTTTCCACCACCTATTTTTTTTAATTAGAGTATAGTTGATTTATAGTGTTGTGTCAGTTTCTGCTGTACAGCATAGTGACCCAGGCATACATATATATATATGTATATACATATGTTCTTTTTCTCACATTAACTTCTACCACGGTCTATCCTGGATAAAGAGTGGCTAGAGTTCCCTGGGCTATACAGCAGGACCTCATTGCTTATCCATTCTAACCATTATTTCTTATTATAGAACTTTTAATGGAAAGCTATTTAGAAATTAGAAATATTTATTTAATATGGTTTAGTCATAGTACGTATATTGATTCATTACTCACTTTTCTCTCCTACACTAGTGAGTTAGGAAATTAGAAAAGGAAGTACCAAAATAATGTATACTTTTATGGAGAATAAATTGTGAAAATAAAAAATTATTTAGAAAGGTCTTTATCTTAATATTAGGAATAATCTGTAAGTCTATACAGAGTACAGAATTTAGCGCTTCAAAACCACTGGATATATATCTAAATTATAGGTTAATTAGCTATATTATTTTTAGAATCACTTTGATTATATTTAAAGCATGGTAATTCTTATATCGTCCTGGCTCATTGCTCTTAAAAATAAATTTTTTACTTTTTTTTTTTTTTTTTTTTTGTATTTTTTTGCCTTTTGTAGGGCTGCTCCTGTGGCATATGGAGGTTCCCAGCCTAAGGGTCTATTTGGAGCTGTACCCGCTGGCCTACGCCAGAGCCACAGCAATGTGGGATCCGAGCCTCATCTGGGACCTACACCACAGCTGACGGTAACACTGGATCCTTAACCCACTAAGCACGGCCAGGGATCGAACCTTCAACCTCATGGTTCCTAGTCGGATTCATTAACCACTGAGCCGCGATGGGAACGCCTCAATTTTTACATGTTAAAAAAAGAAGAAGACTATGAACATAAGAATGAATTAGAAAGAGGACTGAGTAAGAAGACAAGTATTTGTATATTACAAAGTCATGTGCATCAGATAACATTCTGAAGTTATTTTAAAACAAAGCTACATTTTAATAGCTGGGCATGTACTACCTTTGATAAAAAGGTAATGGAAACAAAAAGTCCTTTATATAATATTTTAAACAGTCTGTCATAGAACTAGAACAGTGTTATCTATTATTTAAATCCAATGAATAAGAAGCTTTTATTAAAGAATTTAAAAATATCTGGACATTGAATGTGTTCTCTGCTGCTATCAGTTTTGTTTGAAATGCTCCATGAATGTTTGTACTTAACAATTTTTTTTTGTTTTAGAACTGTACCCGAGGCATATGGAAGTTCCCAGACTAGGGGTGGAATCAGAACTGTAACCGCCAGCCTACACCACCGCCACAGCAATGCCAGAGCCTACCTAACCCCCTGAGCGGGTCCAAGGATCAAACCTGCAAGCTCATGGTTCCTAGGTGGATTCGCTTCTGCTGTACCACGAGGGGAACTCCAATAATTTGCACCCACAGCATACAGATGTTCCCAGGCTAGGGGTCAAATGGGAGCTACAGCTGCTGGACTGCGCCACAGCCACAGCAACGTAGGATCCCAGCTGCTTCTGTGACTTACACCACAGTTCATGGCAATGCCAGATCCTTAACCCACTCTCACTGAGCGAGGCCAGGGATCAAACCCACAACCTCATACTTCCCAGTTGGATTTGTTTCAGCTGTGCCGTGATGGGAATTCCTGTATTTAACAATTTAAAACCATATTTTCCCATCAAAACACTGCTGAAGAGTTTCCTGGTGGCTCAGTGGGTTAAGGATCTTGTGTTGTCACTGCAATGGCTTGGGTTCGATCCCTGACCCAGGAATTGCCTCAGGCTGTGGGTGGTGCAAAAACAAACAAACCAAAAAACCCAACACTGCTGAATTTGATACTAGAATACATTACAAATAGAAATATAATGCCAATAAGTTTATTCTCTATTTTACAACACATTTCAAAATATCAATCTATGGCTACAAGGTTTTTAAAGACCACTTTATAAAATAAAATACCAGAAAGGAACATTTAGAAATATAAATATTAAATTACTTTACTAAATGGGGCTTTTACAAATCAATTAGCATCAGCCATAAAGGAAATACAAATCAAAATCTTAACGAGAATAGCCCTTGATACCTAGCACTTTGCAGAATGGCTATAATAATAACAAAAAAGAGAAAATATCAAGTGTTGGTGAGAATATAGTGAAATTGGAACCCTCATGCTTTGCTGGTGGGAATGTAAACAGTGCAGCCCTTGTGGAGATATGTGGTGGTTCCTCAAAAAGTGAGACATCATATGACCCAGCATTCCACCGCACTTCCAAATCGGAATTGAAAACAGGGACTCAGATACTTGAACAACAATATTCTCTGCAGCATTATTCACAGTAGCCCAAAGGTGGAAACAAGCCAAGTATTATTCCTCAACAGACGAATGGATAAACAAAATACAGTCATGTTATACTTCGCTTTGTAGTGAACAGTACATCAGGGATTCAAATTTGCATTGACTTGCAATGAATGATTCTTTTAGCATCTGTCATTGCTTATCCATACTATTGCTTTCTAACTTCTCTTCTTTAAACCTCCTCTTCTTGAGAGTGTCTTCTCCATCAATAGTTGAAGTCAAGATATGGCCAGGACCCTAATAAAAAGTGCTCACTTGCTAAAGCATAGAGTGGTGGGTGTGTACGGGGTGGTGGTGGGTTAGGACATAATGAAAACGGCTGGACCTCCAATCTTAGGTACCTATTTCCCAGAGTTCATTTGAAGCCACATTTGATACTGCCCTCCTCAGAGGATTTTTCAAAATGCAGATGTGATGACACCCTCTGTTTAAAAATATTGCTATATGGAGTTCCCGTCATGGTTCAGCGGAAACAAATCTGACTAGCATCCATGAGAATGAAGGTTCAATCCCTGGCCTCGCTCAGTGGGTTAAGGATTGGTGTTGCCATGAGCTGTGGTGTAGGTCACAGACACGGCTCAAATCTGACATTGCTGTGGCTGTGGTGCAGGCCTGCAGCTGCAGCTCCTATTCGACCCCTAGCCTGGGAAACTCCATAGGCCATGTGGTGGCCCTAAAAGCAAAAATAAATAAATAAATAAAAATAAAAATATTTTTATAAGTCTCTATAATGGTGTATTTTATTTATGCATTCTATTTAATATAATAGGAAAATAACAGAGGGGTAAGAATTACCTGCCATGATGCATCTACTATTCTAAACAGAGCCACTTTCTTTCCAGGATTAAGCTTCCTCTTTCTCAGGCATTATATTGAAAAATTAGGTAGACATGCAGGTTACTGTAAGTCCACTAATAGAATCAACTATGCAAAATATACCTTGATTTCTATTTCATCCCATCTCTACCTATTGGACTGTCACTGTAAACTGAGCAGGACAGAAAAGAAAAAAGTTCTTGAATTTTAGGAGACTCTCTCTCACTTTATGACTTCAAAGACTCAATTTTAATAAAAATGAGTCAATTTGCACATCCCCATATGCCTTCTAGAGAAGAGTCTTCAAAAAGGTTCCTGAAATGTATACCAGTCTTCTTGCAACAAAACGATCTCTGAGGAGACCCACTTGGTTTTCCAGATCTATTGTTTTCCATTTCTCCTTCCAGAGTTTCAGCAGTTCTCTTCACGCGTTGTGAAATCTGCAGAGAGATGAACTGGAACTAGGGTTTTCCCATTCTATGTTTCAGAAAAGAGGCAGCTCCTTTTTGGTTGCAATAGTCCTCAAAACATATGTCCTCTAAGCTTGCCTAATATTTCAGAGTCCATGATTATACTGCACTGTGTTTTCCATTCTTTTTAAAAATTGAAATATAATTGATTTATAACATCATGTTAGGTTTAGGTGTATAGCACCATGATTCAGTTATACGTATATATATATTTAATATATACATGTTTTTTCAGATTCCTTTCTTTTATTGGTTATGACAAAATATTGAATGTAAGAGTTCCTGTTATGTCTCAGTGGTAGCAAACCTGATGAGTATCCATGAGAATGTGGGTTCAGTGCCTGTCCTCACTCCGTGGTTAAGGATCTGGCATTGCTGTGAGCCGTGGTGTAGGTCTCAGACGTGGCTTGGATTCCACATTGCTCTGGCTGTGGCATAGGCTGGCAGCTGCAACTCTGATGTGACTCCTAGCTTGGAAACTTCCATGTGTCACAGGCATGGCCCTAAAAAGCCAAAAAAAAAAAAAAAAAAAAAAAAATTGAGTGTAGTTCCCTGTGCTATACAGTCCTTGTTGGTTATCTATTTTATATATAATAGTGTGTACATGTGTCTTCTCTGTTCTAAAGCCTCAGTCCTCCCCCAAAAGCTCGGTCCTCCCCCAAAGACTCTGTTTTACTTCTTTGCACATCACCCTAAGGAGACAGAGCTAGTCTCTGTTTTCCAGCTGTGTTTTATTGATAAAGTTTGTATTTGTCAGAGCACTTATTACTTTTGCAGGTATGGATTGAAATTTTTAGATTATTTTTTTAAATTAATAGTTTCTTGGCTTCATTGGTTAGAACATACTGCTAACCAGTGAAAAAGTACTCCTGCTCACGACCCAGTCCTTGAACAGGCTGCCTTTAACAGGAAACCGCACAACCTAATGGGAAAGGAATGGCTTTATCCTCCATCCACACTCTCTCTAAGCATGCAGCCAAGGGGAGAAATCCTTTTTGCTTCCCACCCTGTGAAATGAAGTGGGAAAAAAGATCTATGTGGTCCTAAATGGATTGAGAATAATGGTAAAATAACCTCAGTGACTGGAATTATAAAATTGTCCCTGTAAGCTCTGGGTGACTTAAAGTCCCTGCTGAGCTGCTAGAAATCAGAGAGGGAGTCTTTTGTTGCTAGTGTTCAAAAATATTGATGGCCATAATCATTTTGTGGGGCAGATCTGTGCATATTGATAGGAGATGGTTCAGAAATTATAGTAATTTGATACATTGTTGATTTTTTTATCAACATGATAAATTAATATAAATGTGTTGTGCTATATGTTTGTTTTGCTGGAATGTGCTTGTTGGAAATTAAGCGCTGAGTCACAGAAACATCTGGGCAAGAGTGTGGATGACTCAGGACAAACTCATCACCATTATTGAAATTTAAAGAGTGTGGCTTCCTGACAATGAGTCATGTACATCATATTCTCATTCAAAGGGCAGGGGTCTCAACCACTTCTCTACTCCCCCCACTCATCCTCTGCACCCCAGCCCTCCTTACTGTTTTTAGATTGACTTTCAGATTTTATTTGCAGAAAGAAAACCTGCTGATTTTTATCATTTTTTTCCTTGCATTGATGTTTACTGACTTTATACAGCAGGAACCAGGGAAACATACAAATGACGGTGATAAAGTCATGAAATAGAAGAATTGTGAATAACAGCACGGGATAGTTAATTACTGCTTACCTTGGAAATTCAAGACAAGACCTGAGAAGCGAGGAGCCATTTTCATTTCAAGGAATTCTAATTTTTCAACCTTGCTAGTCTCCACAGAAATTAATGGAAAACTATCACTGCCATAGCTAAGCCATAGTTCTGCTGCTGGTGGTTATACTTGAAGTTAATATGATCTTCTAAACCAACTATTCTTCAAGAAAAGAAATAAATAAAATAAGATTATATACATTCTTTTTGCATTAAGCAAGATAGAGGGCTGCATAAATATATCTTTTAGAAATTTTTCCCTTAAATATGTTTTTAATTATATGGCACTCCTGGGCCTGCAGTGGTCAGACCACATGTTTAAATCAAAGAGTTTCTAGTGAAAGATTAGAGCATTTATATTCCAAAGAGTGCTGGCTTTTTTCTTTCTTTTCTTTTTAAAGCTTGTCACTATTTGACACAGGCTGAACCTTTGATGTACATATAAGGTTTGGTTTTTACTTTAATGCTTTAGTTTATGATCTGTTCTGTAGACTGAAGATGACATACTGGGGCTAGAAAAATGGTGAAGTTTTTTTTTTTTTTTTCTTTTTCTAGAAAGAACAAAATTCTCCAGCCTGGAGCAGCCATTTGGAAATTATTTAATCACTCTGAGAATATCCTTAAAACATCGGGTTATTTGTCAAATGGTATTCCCAGAGGTGAGCAGCCAATTTCACATGAAGAATAACCTCATCTAGGATTGACATTGATTCAGTATCACAAACACAAAGCACTACTGAGCCATGACAGTTTCTATTAACCAATAATTCTGGAGAAATCTGAGTAGTTTTCCATGCAATGCCTGATGCTGGGAAGGTTGGTTGTCATATGTCTGTAAGAAGTAACTATGTTCAAATTGAAATATAAAATGGATTAAACCAGTTTCATACTGTCTCTGAATTCTATTCAAACAGTATACCATTAATTCCTTTAAAATATAAGGAAAATAAAAATTTAGGAAAATTTGGGCTTTTTGACAAGTCTGCTATTAAAAGTATAAAAAATTAGTTTAGTCAGAATTGTAAAAAATAGTACTATATTTAAAAAAATTAAATATGAAAAAATTGCAACTGAATTTTACATATGATCACACTTTATTGGTAAACAAAAATATTATGTGTGTAATAATTATAGTCGTTCTCCAGCATTTCGTGGAGGCGTATTAGATACTCACTGTTGCAGTGCTTTTGCTGGCATAACTTCCCATCCATTTAGTATTGGGAGGTAGACCCTGCCAGTGGGTATTCATATTTTTTTCTTCTTTTCTTTACTTTTTGTTCCCTAGTGGATTTATCCAAGTGCTTCCTGGTTCTGGTCTGAGGATGCTTAGGGAGCAGCATTGCTATGATGGATGGATCACAGGCTTGGAACTTGAGATCTCATTTGTATCTGGAGTTTTCAGTATCAACTTTTCAAGATGTTATTATGGCCTTTGATTAACTAACCAAAATTTTGATGATCACTAGCATATCAATAAGAACTATTTAGATTTAACCAAGAGAAGAGCTACTGATGAAATGCAGGATTTTAATTTAGTGGCTATTATTTTTATGACCACAATAGATACATTTTATAACCCATTCATTCGTTAAACTTTGAATTATGCTCTGTGTTCAACACTGTGTTAGACAGCAGGGATGCAAAAATGGCATTAACAGACATGGTCTTCGCCATCACAAAGCATAATGTTGAGGGGTGAGGAAGATGAAGAGCACACAGAGAGACACAATTTAAAGAAACATAAAAACTAATGTAAGAGTGCACCTCTGACAAATCATAGAGAAAATAATCCATAGCACTAGGAGAGTTTTAATCATGGGCAGAAACCTAGTCAACAGGGACAGGAAAGAATGCTTTGAGAAAATGATGAGACCTGAAGGAAGATTAGGAGTTAACTAGGCAAAATGTAGGGCAAATTCAGGGAGAAGAACATGTGCAAAGGCCCTGTGGCATGATGAGCTCGGCCAGTAGAAGGCGATGAAAGAAGGCTGGAATAAATAGCTGTAGAAGAGAGCCTGGAACAAGGGACGTTAAATTGGATTCAGATATTGCCTGTCTTCACAGTTCAAGCTAAAACATTTTTGTCTTGCCCTTGAAAATAATGAATATTAACACGTTAAATGGGATTCAGATATTGCCTGTCTTCACAGTTCAAGCTAAAACATTTTTGTCTTGCTCTTGAAAATAATGAATATTAACATGGAAGGGTTTTAATTAGATGTGGGAATGTGACTTGGTTAGATACACTTTTTTTTTTTTTTTTTTTTTGGCTTGTTTAGGACCACACCTGTGGCATATGGAAGTTCTCAGGCTAGGGGCAAATTGGAGCTACAGCTGCAGGCCTATACCACAGATTACAGCAACACTGGATCCTTAACCCACTGAGTGAAGCCAGGGATCAAACCCACATCCTCATGGATACTAGTTGGATTCCTTTATTGCACCACAACGGGAACTCCCCACTTTTTTTTTTTTTTAACAGGATGACATTTGAGGGAGATAAGAATGGATGCATGTAGGCCTGCCAGTAATTTAATAGAGTGGTCTAGCTGAATTATGTCAGTAGCTTTTAATTCTAGTTTATTAAAAGGTCTATGCTTCATGAAGCATAAATATAAACTATAACAGTTTTGTTTTCTCCTCTTACTTTCTTTAAATAATCCCCGTCAGATGTTAGTTTTCCATCCTTTAATGACATCTGAACAGATATAAACTTTGCGGACACTTTCAGTTGTTTGCTCCAGTTCACATTGGACCCACTTAAAACTTCAATATCTTGTCACTTTGAGACTATCCTCCCTCCTTCTTCTCAGCATCACCCAAGCTTTGGCCTGGAGAAGTTTCAGTAACGACAAAGTGCTGCCTGTGTTCTCACACATCATCCCCTTTCTGTTAACCCTCTTCTTTTGGTACGTTGAGAATCCAGAGATGAGATTAAGAGAAAAAGGATCATACGGTAATTCTATATTTAGTTCTGAGGAGCATCCATACTGCTTTCCATAGTTGTTGTACCAATTTACATTCCCACCAACAGTGTACAGAGCTACCATATGACCCAGCAACACCAGTCCTGGGCATATATTCAGACAGAACCATAATTTAAAAAGATACATGCACCTGTATGTTCATTGCAGCACTATTCACAATAGCCAAGACATGGAAATAACCTAAATGTCCATCAACAGGTGAATGGATTAAGAAGATGTGATACATACATACAATGGAATACTACTGAGCCACAAAAAGAATGAAAAAATACCATTTGCTGCAACGTGGATGCAACTAGAGATTCTTATACTAAATGAAGTAAGTCGGAAAGAGAAAGACAAATATATGAAATCACCTTTATATGGCATCGAAAATATGGCACATATGAACTTATCTACAAAAGAAAAAGAGACTCACAGACATAGAGAACCAACTTGCAGTTGCCAAGGAGGCAAGGGGAGGGAGAGGGATAAACTGGGAGTTTGGGGTTGGTAGCTGCAAACTATACATTTATAATTGATAAATAATGAGATCCTACTGTATAGCACAAGGAACTATATCCAATCTCTTGTGGTGGAACATGATGAAAAATAATATGAGAAAAGCCATGCGTGTATATGTATGACTGAGTCACTTTGTTGTACAGCTTGAGTTGGCACAACAATGTAAATCAACTATGCTCTAATAAAAAATAAATTAAAAAATTAAAAATTAAAATAAAATTTCTTAGCAAAAAAAAAAAAAAGAGAGAGAGAAAAGAGATCAAATGCTTTTTTTTTTTTTTTTTGTCTTTTTAGCTATTTCTTGGGCCGTTCCTGCAGTATATGGAGGTTCCCGGGGTAGGGGTCGAATCGGAGCTGTAGCCACTGGCCTTTGCCAGAGCCACAGCAACTTGGATCCGAGCCGCGTCTGCAACCTACACTACACCACAGCTCATGGCAACGCCGGATCATCAACCCACTAAGCAAGGGCAGGAACTGAACCTGCAACCTCATGGTTCCTAGTCGGATTCGTTAACCACTGCGCCACGACGGAAACTCCCAAATGCCTTTTCTTTACCTGTTGATGAAGGCATCCTTTCTTGACCATTATTGTTTTTCTGGTGAATTCCAATTGAAACTGACAGCACTAATGGCCTGAACCCTAGCCAGAACAGACAGGGACTTGAACCCACATGTCAGGATTCCAACCCACATGCCAGGACTCGAACCCAGCCTAAACCCAGATTGGGACTTGAACACACGTGCTGGAACTCGAACCCAACCAAAACCCAGACTACGACTGAAACCCACAGTTTTAAATTAGAATCTCTCCCCCTGTGTCTGGACTTCCTGAAGTTTAGGTTGTTCATGCATCCACGCAGAAGGAATCCAGCAAGAAATAGATTGATTATGATAAGATACTTGTGAGAGATGCAAGCGGGCAGGCAAAGAGGCTCTGCCCCAAGGATCCGGTGGGCTACAGTTTTATTATCCAAGGGGAGCGGGGATCTGAAAAGACCACCTCTTCCTCTTTTGTGGAATAGTAGCTCCTCCTAGTATCCAGTAAGTTGTGTATTCAAATCAGCAGACGGGTGGTCCTCAAACTTCTGCCCTTGATCTGAATACAGGCCTCATCCCCCCGCCCCTCAAAGACTTGAGGCAATTCTTGCACCTCCACTAGTCAAGCAAGCCTGCCTTGTTCCGATGGCTTTTAAAAGCAATTTATTAACTTACAGTGATCTCCCAACATCCCCTAGATTTCCCTCTTTATCTATGATCTTTTACTGGGACTTCCACAACTACCTGTGCCTGAGCCATCCCTACCACAATGGGCTGAAGTCTTTCCCTTCAGAGTAGACTTCTAAATGGCGCTCTCTTTGATGGGACACTTGTATGAGTTCTTTACAGAGCATTTTTAGGACCTCCTCACTCCCTGGTTGCTTCACTGTTCCACCCCCATGTCTCATGTCCCACTCACATTTTCCTGCTGCTGGCTTTTCCCTGTGCAGCAGCCAGCCCTCTTGCATAAGATGCTGGCTAACTGACTCACACCTAATAACTTCCATGGTATTTATTGGACCCCGGGACACTTACTCATCCTTACTCTAACAAATGCAGTTTCAAAACAAATGTGGCTGCATCTCTGAAATGACATTTCTTTCTAGTTCTCTTCTCTCTTCACTCAGATGTGTGATATATAAACAAGTCTATCAGAAAAAGAGAAGTCATTGTCCAATCTCTTTACATGATGTCCTGGGGTGTTTGTGGGGTGATCAGTGGTTCACAAAACTATAGCTCTCTCCTCTATCTTAACTTTTCCTATCCTCCTTGAATCCTCTTCCTCCTCAGAGCCATCAGCTTTTACAGACTCCCAGAAGATGTCTGAGCTGGGGGTAAACACATGTGAGCCACTTTTATAGATGATAGTGGAAGGCATGAGTATGGATGGTGCCAGAGGGAGAATTTATGGTGAGAAGAGTATAGTACCCATACATATACATATTATGTAGACACACACACACACACACACACACACACACACACAGAGTTAAGATCATGGCTGTAAGCTCTATTAGATCTGAATTCTTCTTAATAAACCCTGAAGAAGTGTCTGGACCTCACATGTATTGCGGTGTCTTTAGCATGTGGGGGAATCTTCATTCCTCACTTTAGCTCCTGCTTTGATCAAGTGGGAACCACCTTATGTTGGACTCCTGTACGGATTGATCTATAATGGTGTCAAAGGAAATGGAAATGATGGCCCGGCCAGAAAAAGACATGATAAAAGAACACACTACTGGGTGAGAGATTGGATATTGAGGAAGAAGGAGAAGGAAGAGGAAAAGGTGACTCAGATTTCTGTTTTATATGTTGAGTGAGTGGTGGTGTGAGAGAAAACACTTGAAGAGGATCAAGGGTCCTTTAGTCCCACCTCGCCCTGTAGGAAATGGAAGCAAGATGATAAAGTGATCTATGTTCAATCTCAGAGGATAGCCAATAGACAGGGCTGGAACGCCAAGATGTCTGAGCTGGGGGTAAACACATGTGAGCCACTTTTATAGATGATAATGGAAGGCATGGTGCCAAGGAGATTTTAAGGTGAGAAGAGTACAGTACCTACATACACATATTATGTAGACACACACACACACACACACACACACACACACACACACAGGAGGTATGGCGACAGGCAGAAATTACAATGATTTTTGATAAAGTTGGAAAATTGCTGTCATTATATCATAGTCACATACTATCTCTCTCTCTCTCTCAAATGGAATAAGGTTTATCCCATAAACTCAAGTAAACCATTGATGGGCCCCTGGTCTCCTATAGGGCCAAAAGATGCATAATTTCTTTTGACAATCAACAACTTCAGCTAGATTATTTGCTTCTGAAGACATTTTTGTTCAGAGACTAGCAGGGGGTGGGGAATGCAACTAAGTGTCTTGGGAGATATGGCTGGGTCATAAGTCCAGCTTTTCTAAGATGCTGAGCTCTGTACCCTGGAGGAAGCATTCCCATCCGCCTCAGGACAGAGTCCCTGGGAGGACCAGCATTGTGCTTGGTGTGGGGTGTGGATGGGAACATGAAGGACAATGGTCACTCCAGAAGGGAGAAGTCCCATGGCAGAGAGGGAGGGAGGGAGAGGCAGAGGCTGAAGCAGGGGAAATTTTATACCAGATTCAGGATCTTGCTGGCCAATGTGTGCAGAAGATTCAGGGATTTGGACAATGGTGACAGAGGGGATGCAGAAGAAAGAATATTCTGAGAATTAAAAAAAAAAAAAAAATTGGTCATTGCTAATACAACTTTTCTTCCTGGAGTAATTATCTTTTTATCAGGGCGGAATCACTGAAAGCGCCTATAAAAAGTGTAAGGAAAGTTGTATCAATGAATGATAATGACAACCATGCACAGAATTAATACTGCTCACTCACATCTTCCCTTCCGTAAGTGCACGTTTTGCCCTCTTGGCACTTACGGTCTGATAGAGTTTCCTCACACGTGGCTGGGATGGTCATATCATATTCCAGTGGTGGAATCGTTTATGATGGCAGATGGGTGACTCTGGACCATCTCAGCAGGGCAGCTGCACCTGTGATCTCTTGGGAGCCCTGAAGCTGGTCAGGTGCTAACGTGTAGGATTCTCCAAGCACGGCCAAGCAAAGGGAGCTTTATCTTGAAGAACTGGACTGTCTGCAGAACGTTTCCTGATGCATTATTAATAATCATCTCTTTGGGAAAGAAACGGCTTACTTTCATCTAATTAGCCATGGACTCCAGTCACTGGAGGCTTTAATGAAGCAGTGGGAGGGGCTGAGGAGCCATATGTCATCTGATTGGCATGTTGAAGGCATTTTTGGATTCTGCGGACCTGGCTGACTTCATATTTTCTGTCTTCTCTCTCCTTTAGGGTTCAAAAGCATTTGAAATTAGAAAAATTATTTGGGAGTTCAATAAACTCCACAGTGGTTTGGCTTAGCAGGTTAAGAACCACAGTGTCCGTAAGAGCAGGTTCAATCCCTGGCCTTGCTCAGTGGGTTAAGGATCTGTTGTTGCTTTGAGCTGCTGCTTAGGTCACAGACATGGCTCAGATCCCATGTTGCTGTGGCTGTGGCTTAGGCCTGCAGCTGCAGCTCCAATTCGACCCTTAGGCTGGGAACTTCCATAATGCTGCTGGTGAGGCTGTAAAAAGAAGAAGAAGAAGAAAAAGAAAAGTTATTTTTCCCGATGGTTTTCACACTATTTTTCATTAAGAGAATCTTCTGAAAGAGGCTGAAAAAGTCGATTGATTGTTTAGCCAAAAATATCCAAACTGAGATTGATTTTTTAAGTCATCAAGCTTTTTTTTTTTTTCTTTTTCTTTTTTGGCTTGGTAATATTTTCCATTGTAATAAAGTGATTTGATTTTGGCATGCAAGAGCATGCAAAAGCAGTTTACCCTCTTAAAATCTGTGGCTTAATTTTCCTGGCCTCCACTTTATTCAGTCATGGGAAGGGCTCTGCTATCTTAAAGGTCCCTTAAATGTCCAGCATAGAGAGGGGGGGCAGGAAGGTCCTAGAATCTCAGTGGGGTCAGGTGCTCATGTGAGTTTTCCAGGTGGCATTGATTACAGGCAACCAAAGAAAGGTGTGAATTGTCAAGGATCCTCCACTCCTGCCCTCCCTGCTCAGATTAGGGAACCTAGGATAGAAATGAATTGCTTCTGGCTCCATAACTTTAACATGGTTGTTGGGTCAAAAACATTAAAAATTCTTCTAGAGAATACGTTTTCCCAAATTCACACACAATAAGTGGGGACAAATTATTCTGTTTCCATGTGGTCTAGAATGAGCTTCTAAATAGAAACCAATGTCAAGAAATTTTTCTCATTCAATCCATCTGGTAACAAAATAAGAACAGTGGTAACAATAGTTGCAGTACCTACCATGTCGTGATCCCTTAGTGTATACCCCGCTCCGTGCTAGATGCTTGACCTGCACTGTCTCTACGCTTTCCAGCAACCTTGGAAGTAGATAATATTACTATTGCTATTGCTATCTTTCTTCCATTTCACATGAAGAGCATGATTTTTCTTAAAATTGCACAAAGGGGAGTTCCTGTTACGGCTCAGCAGAAAGGAACCCGACCAGGATCCATGTGGATGCAGGTTCCATCCCTGGCCTCGCTTAGTGGGTTAAGGATCTGGCATTGCTGCAAGCTCCAGTGTAGGTGACAGATGAGGCTTGGATCCCACATTGCTGTAGCTGTGGTATAGGCCGGCAGCTGCAGCTCTGATTCGACCCCTAGCCTGGGAACGTCCATATGCTGCAGGTGCAGATCTAAAAACAGAAAGAAAAAAAAATGCACAAAGGGTGTGTGTAGAACTGATTCAGAAACAATTCCACGTGACTTAGAAGTCTGTATTCTCTCTTTGGTGCTGTACTACGTAGAACCAGTTTAATCCCACAGAAGTCTACACAGATGCCTATTGACAGTTGCTGACTGTGTGCGCAAATCAATAACATGGAGCTGATCTTAGGGATCTGCTTGCTCAAGTCTCCTGGTCAACAAAGGTTTACTGAGCATCTACTATGGGGCAGGCATTGCTGTGCTTTCTGGGACACCACAGTGAATGAAACAAAAATACTGCCCTGGTGGGATTTGTATTCCAGTGAGCATAAATGGATAAGAAACACATTAATAAACATGACACAAGCTATTTCAGGGGGCAGTAAGTACAATGGAGAAAAATAAGAAATGTGTTTGTGGGAGGTGCAGTTTTCAATACGGTATTTCCAAGTTCCCATGTAGCTCAGCAGGTTAAGGATTCTGCATTGTCACTGCTGTGGCATGGCTTTGATCTCTGGCCCTGGAACATTGGCATGCTTTGTGTCTGGCCCCCCAAATTAACAAACAAACACATTAATTAATTAATAGGCAGGGCATTTACATATGTCTTACCTGAAAAGTGAGCTCTGAGCAAAGATGCAAAGGAAGGAAGAGCCATGCAGTGTCAATGCCCATCCTTATTCTCCATCCATCGTGTTAAAGTAAAAGGAAACTGTCCTTCAGAAAAAGAGAAAGTGGCTAATTCCTGGAACACAGAATGATACAGGTTGAAATGAAATTAGCCGTGAACTATTTAGGAAGAAAAACCATAAGCATTTGGGGCTGAACACTAAGCCTGGTGCTAGGGGTACAGGCAGTTGTGAATAAGACCTCAGTCCTGGAGTTCTTCTTGTGGCTCAGTGGTAAGGAAACTGACTAGTATCCCCGAGGACATGGGTTCGATCCCTGGCCTCACTCAGTGGGTTAAGGATCTGTGAGCTGTGGTCAAAGATATGGTTTGGATCCCACGTTGCTGTGGCTGTGGCGCAGCCTGGCAGCTAGAGCTCTGATCCACCCCTAACCTGGAAACTTCCATATGCCGTGGGTTTGGACCTAAAAAAAAAAAAAAAAAAAAAAAAAAGACCCCAGCCCTACATTTGCTGTGCTTTCAGGGCAGCTGCCTGCCTAAATAATCACATATACCAGAGAGTGAAGTGCCATGATGAGAGCCGACAGGAAAGGTACCTACCAGTGTCCTAGGGTGTCCAAGCGGTGACTTCCTGCTGAAAGGTGATTGCTAACTAGGTAAAGGGGGGAAAGGGACTCAGGTTATGTGAATACCATACACAGAGGCGGAGGTGGAGAACGTATGGTACGTCGGAGGAAGTGGAGACACCTCAGTACGAGTGGGATGTAGAGGTGAGGAGAGAAGAGAGAAGACGCTTTTATGGACGTCAGCATTTCCTGCACCGCATTCAGTGAAACACTTCTCTCTGCTCCCATGTGTGTGAAGATGTTTCATAGGAGCAGAGGTAGACACAAAGCAACAGAGATCAGCACTCTTTTTTCCAAACTTTTAAATCTCTGTGTTAGTAGTTTAGGCTTATTGCATGATTAAAAAACATTGCTTGCATCAATTTGAAGATGAGACAGGATAGGTAGATAGAATTTAGTTTTTGATAGTTTTTTTTTTTTTTTTTTTTTTTTTTTTTGGTTGTGCCTGTGGCATACAAAAGTTCCTGGGGCAGGGGTCAAACCTGCCTTCACCCAGTGGTGACCCGAGCTGTTGGGTGACAACACCAGATTCTTAATCTGCTGCATCACAAGGGGACTCCTTGAAGTTTTTAGGAGAAAAGAGAATATTCTATTAAAACATAATCTCAAATATTAATTATTGATATCTGAGAACATTCTTTATGGCAGACAAGGAAGTGAGCAGCACTGATCTACCGGGCGTGGGTTATAGGTATCCTGAAGAACCCCTTTCTTTTGGTCTCAGGGGAGGCCAGATGTGGCCTGAGGCGACTCTGGCTGCAAACATCCTGGTCTGTTTCACAATCGTGTTGTACTGTCATTTGTGTCTTTGTCCAAAGACTGTACCCATTCGGTATAGGAACCCAGCCTGTACTTCTAAAACATAAGTACTTTAGTAAAATGCTGTAAAGTAATATCAGTGACCCCTGTTTTGTGAGGACAAGAGGAATTATCACACAATCACACAAATCCATTGTTATCATGTAATTACTGAGCACACAGTATGCCCGGAATATCTATGGGGGCGGCATGTTAATCACCAGAGAGAACACACAAATTCGTGTCAAGAACGTGTTTGAATTCACTCACCGGCTGTGCAACCTTTGGCAAGTTGCTTGGTATCTCTGTGCCTCTGCTGCCTAACCTGCGGAATGAGGAATAACCATCACATACCTCCTTAGTTAGAAGATAAAAATGAGCAACCTTATTAGTTAATTGATTGAAAAAAGAACAACCCCATGTGGTTGTTGTGGGGGTTCCATGAGATATTAGGTCCATGGGGTTCAGAACAGTTCTAATCATGAGGTAAGTTCTATAAAATATTAGCTATGATTTTTGTTTTACGGGATTCTCGAGGGGGTGGAAAGCAAAGTCTGTCAGGCACTTTGGCCTGGGTAGGGACTCAAGGATGAGGGTGACTTGTCTGAAATGACTTTCTGCATCGGGGATGTCTGTGGTGCTGTCCCAATAATGTCTGAAGCAGAATGTTTCTCTACATTATTTCACCTCTCCAATCTTTGATCATTTTATGAGGCTAAAATGGGCTGTTATTCAGGCTTTGAGCAATCTTACATCCTTCAAATGCATTCCTTTTCTATTTAAGCTAGTCGGAGTTGGTCTCCACTATTTCTAAACAAAACTCCTGACCAGTATATCCCCATTTGGGTGTTTAAGAAAAAAAAAAAAGCTTATAAGGCTTATGAATCTTGTTTGAGTCCTTGAAGCTGGTGAGCAGTAGAGAGGGATTCAACAGATGTTTTCCTCTCCTAAGACTTTGTTAAATCTCCTGTTAACAAACGATCAATTCATTTATTTAATAAATGGTTATATGAACTTTCCTTGGTATTCAAAAGGAAGGTTGTAAAGTATTTTTGAACAATATAAGGCAATTCCCTATTGAATACCAGGATATACAATGCCTCTTTTTTGACACTCTCACTGGTAAGTGCTCCATCTAATATTACTATGGTCTTGTTGTCTCTCATGGTTCATCTGGAGAACATCCTGTTATACAAAGTTCAGTGTAAAACAAACAACTTCCGCACCACCTTATAATGTGTGCAATTAAGTGGTGTACATTGTAATAGTTTACAATATAAATTTAGTTAACAGATAAAAATGAATTGTGATCGAAACACCTAACAGTAGGATCTGGAGAAAATTGTTCATAGACTATGGTGTGAATAAAGGCATACTCTTGGAATACCCTTTAAAGAGTGATGAATACTCTGGAGTTAATTTCCCAGGTTCCTAGACATGTGATATTCCCGCAGTCTTACCTATTGAAGTTATTGTGAGGAAGTCCTGCCTAGTACTAGTACATCATCCGTGAGCCTCAGGGAAGGCCACTGTCATTCTTTCAGGATTATATCGTGTCTTGTAGAAATGATTTGGTCTGTGCCAGGTTCATGCTGCGGTATCAAGGCTATGATAGTGTTGATAGGACCATCAAAGCAGTTGGGTACCCCAAATGCCAAACCGAATCATAATTCCAGGGAAGAAGTAGGAATTAGAATTGAGGTATTAAGCCAGAGATGAATCTTGAGACAAGTCACATTTGAGTGTGAAGTCAGGAATAAAGGAGGCCACCATCTTATTTTTTCAAAAAAATGAGAAATGTGGAAGGTCAAAGAAAGGCAAGGGGATTTGGGGAGACAGAGTTGTGGTTGGAACCAAGAGTGTGACAGTGAGATGTGTGTCCAGGCTCTCTCAATGTCTGGATGCCCAAGATGGTGACTCTCCACTTCGGGTCACACTAACTACTGTGTGGAAATCCCTATGAGATTTTGACAAGGAGCTTCTGGGCAGGTGGATCTGACTCCTTCACGTACACAAGGACCTCTTTGTCAATCCAATGACGTCTGCACTAATTGAGAAACTAATTCAGTCAGTTATGGCACATGACACCCAAACAATGTAAATCTAGCCATTTCATCTAGCCAAGAAAGAAAAGAATTCTCTCTTGCAATAATTTCAAGTCTTAGTTTTTATTTTATTTTATTTTTTGTCTTTTGTATTTTTAGGGCTGAACCCACAGCATATGGAGGTTCCCAGGATAGGGATCTAATCGGAGCTGTAGCTGCCAGCCTATGCCACAGCTACAGCAACACCGGATCCAGGCCACGTCTTTGACCTACACCACAGCTCATGGCAACGCTGGATCCTTAACCCCCTGAGAAAGACCAGGGATTGAACCTGCAACCTCATGGTTCCTAGTCGGATTTGTTTTCAGTGCACTATGACGGGAACTCCTCAAGTCTTAGCTTTTAGAACTAAGACAAAAAATGAAAAAGAGGAGTTCCCGTCTTGGCACAGTGGTTAACGAATCTGACTAGGACCCATGGGGTTGTGGGTTTGATCCCTGGCCTTGCTCAATGGGTTAAGGATCCGGCATTGCCGTGAGCTGTTGCAGATGTGGCTTGGATCCCGCGTTGCTGTGGCTGTGGCGTAGGCCGGCAGCTGAAGCTTCTATTCGACCCCTAGCCTGGGAACCTCCATATGCCGCAGGAGCGGCCCTAGAAAAGGCAAAAAGACAAAACAAACAAACAAACAAAAGAACAGAAAGGCTTATAATGCAAAACAAAAGTCCCCCGTAGACCCTCAACCATTTCCCAGAAGAAAAAAATATAAATTGTTTCTATATTTATTTGTTTTGGTGATTAATCTTTTATTATTTGATTTATTGATATACAGACTTTTTTTAAAAAAAAAAAGAACAGGATTTAGCTGACACTGAGATTAAGATTAAGATTAAGATTTCCTTAATCTCTTATCATAATTTTTGATACAATGCTTCTGTTAGCTACATTTCTGCCTTGAAGCAATATATTCTTTTTTATTCCTTGAGATTTCAGCACTGTCACCCGACTGCCTCTACCGTCTTAAAAGATAATTCCAGTGATGACCGTACCCTGGTCTTTGACTCTACTTCTCCTGCCCCTCCCACTTTGCTTCTGATGCACCTCTACTTTTCCATTGTTAAGGTTATAGCTTTTTTTTTTTTTTTTGTCTTTTTGCTATTTCTTGGGCCGCTCCCGCGGCATATGGAGGTTCCCAGGCTAGGGGTCGAATCGGAGCTGTAGCCACCAGCCTAGGCCAGAGCCACAGGAATGCGAGATCCGAGCCGCGTCTGTAACCTACACCACAGCTCACGGCAACGCTGGATCGTTAACCCACCGAGCAAGGGCAGGGACCGAACCCGCAACCTCATGGTTCCTAGTCAGATTCGTTAACCACTGCGCCATGACGGAAACTCCCAATATAGCATTTTATTATATTCTGCAACAACAAGAAAGATTTCTGTTTTGTGTACAGGCTGACCACAAAAATGTTAAAAATGTAATAGTGAGTCTATTCTATTTGCTCTTTTGGAGGTTTTCTTCAATGCTTTTGTTCTTCACGTGTCTAGTGATCTTTAGTTGTTTGTTCGTGTTTAAAAATTGAGGGCTTAGTTGAATGTGAGGGAAACTCATCTGAGTTTCTCTCCTGTTGTTGTGTCGCTGCGGTATTTTTTTTAGATCTTTTCAATAAATAGGAAATATTACTCTGAGCTCTCCTTATGGAGAAGGGCTTATCACTGCCCTTACCTACTTGAGGATGAAGAGGAGAGAAGCTAGTTTTTAAAGTGAGGTCTCCAACATGCCAGATGGAAAGGGCTTTTTTCTGGAGTTCCAGAAGCCAGTCTACCAGCTCTCTATTTAGGTAGCAGTTAGGTACATGTCTTAATAGAGTTTTCAGGTATTTGCCAGAGGAAAACCTGGGCTATCTTGGGAGTGATGACTGAAGGAAATTTGGGGCTGAAGACATAAATTCTTCATCAAAACAGTGACCAGAAAAGTGGTTGCCAAGGAGAAGTTGCCCCAGAAAGGAAATAAGAAGAAGCTTGTAAAAGGGAACAAACTTTCAGTTATAAGATGATTAAGTTCAGAGGATTGAATTATAATATGGGGACTAGGGTTGATAACACTGTTGTATAAATGAAATTTGCTGAAAGAGTTGAATGCAAATAAATAAACAAATATGTGAGATAACAGAGGTACAGATTCACTGGATGGGGGAATCCTTTCACAACGCATACATATCTCAAATGATCACATCAAACACTTCAAAGGTCCTACACTTTTATGTGTCAATTGTACCTCAATAAAACTGAATGAAGACATTAGTTAATGAATGTATTTCCATTTTTTAGGCTTTTAAAAAAGGGTTTAATTAGATACCTCCATCGAGAACAGTCTAAAATGCGTTTTGGGGAGCTCCTGTCATGGCGTGGGGGAAACAAAGCCGACTAGGAACTATGAGTTTGCGGGTTTGATCCCTGGCCTCACTCATTGGGTTAAGGATCTGGCATTGCTGTGAGCTGTGGTGTAGGTCGCAGATACGGCTTGGATCTGGTGTTTCTGTGGCTCTGGCAATGGCCGGCAGCAACAGCTCTGATTAGACCTCTAGCCCGGGAACCTCTATATGCCATGGGTGTGGCCCTAAAAGGACAAAAGACAAAAATAAATAAATAAATAAAATGTGTTTTGCACAATGAAATTTTAAGCATTCTACTCAATCAACTTTCTTTAAGTAAAAACTTGACGGCCTCACGAAAGCCATGCTGATACAGAATTCCATTATCCTCTTGCTTGGTGGGAAAAGGGCTTGGTTAAGCCTCACTAAGTTTGCCATGGACAACAGTATGTCCTGATTGGCGATGTTGACATACAGATACAGCTGCCCTCTGTCCTGAGGGGAGATGTCTAGTCATTCATTGAATGGTGAGGCAGTCATTGTCCGGCCTCCAGGCAGGATGGGCAGGCTGTTGGTGAAGCTGCCATCTGCCCATTTCTGAATGAGGTCCTCTTCCAAGGGAAAGCTGGAGACGAGGTGGTTCTTTCTGGTCTTGGTGCTGGTGCTGGACACACGGAGGCAGTGATGGACACGTGGAGGTGGTGGTCGTTCAGCGCCTGTGCATTGGGAGGGGAAACTGACCCCTTTTTGCTCCTGAGAAGAACATGGGACCTGCATGCTGGGCTCCACCCCACAGGCTGCCAAGCCTTCCAGCTGCCCAGGCTGAGGACCCAAGAAAGAGCCTGGACACAGTCATACTCCTTTCCATCTTGTCCTCACCAATCTGAGCCTGAAACCTCTTTGGAGTCTTACTTTAAAGACAGACCCTTTTTTTGTCATCCTCCTCCTCTGCGTATTTTGCATTGCTGTTTTTAATCTGTCAGCAGGCTCCCACCCTGTTTCTGTCCATCATAAATCTGTTGCAAAATTTGTTAAATCTTTCGGTGGATGATTTTCTCTGATGGAATGGGTTATTTAGTTCATTGGGATGATGGAAGGGATGGAGCTAAACACTGTTCCAAGTCTGCATTCTTGAATCCGAAAGCCAACGATGACTTTTTGACACCTCTTTGGGAAGATCTCATCAACTCCCCTCAAATTAAAAAGAAAAGAAATGAGGTTACTATATTTATAAGGCTTTGAAATATGCATGAAGCTTCTTACATTTTTAATATTCACTAAGGACATAGAACAAGATCCTAAAATGATATAATGGAGGCATCAGTTTTCTCCATCAGGTGAATCCCTGAAAGTTTCCTGGAAATTTAGAAGAAGAGAGGCATTTAGATCCTAAAGTAAATTCTGATATTTCCCGTGGGGCAAATCAGGTTGTTTGTGTTTGTTGGATTGTTTTTGTTTCTGGAGGGGAAAGGATAAGTGAGGAGACTTGAAAGAAAAGTTCTAAAATCTCAGAGAAAACCTCAAGGAAAATATTTCACCAGAAGTCTCTAAGACTCGGCTTGTTCTGTTTCCCTGCTGGCTGGTTTTGAGATGATAACAAGCCTCACAGAAGAGCATGTGACCATGAAGTGAGACTAGAGCTAAGAATACCTTTTTGGTTCACAGGGTAAGGGGAGGGAGCCAGGGAGCCAGGCTTCAGCAGCCAAAATTCTAAAATAAGCATGAGAGCAATGATTTCTTAAAAAATGGAAATTAGGGCAGGACTCTTAGGTGCAAAAAAGATGGAGGCTCAGGAATGTGGGCATGATGAAATAAACTGTGGATTTCATGTTTTCAGTAATGTGGAGGTCTGGGTTAAAACTGGAAACCATTCCTTGAGAGTTGATTTGCTAACTTACTTAATCATTTGTTGATTCCACAAATATTTGTTGGGCAAGTATTAAGCTCCCTTCTGTGAGAATTCTGGAGATCCAGTGCAGAAAATTCAGACTTTGTTTCTGCTCACAGAGTGATTAAGACAACCAAAGAGGCAAGAGTCTTTCTCAAGATCTAGCTAGAGCCAGAGCACAAGTAAGTCAACAGATTTTGCCATGACTATGTGTTCTTCCATGCCAATTTCAGTTAAGTAATTGATGAGATTTTCCCAATACAGATATTTGCATTAATAAAGTAAATACATGAGAGGATGGGCAGTCTTAAACATCAGTTGAAAATTACTCCCATAGAGTACTGTTCTCAGCAATATTCAAGGACAAGTGCTGTGAGTTCTCCAAATTTTGCAGGGAAGCAATAGTAAATTTTCTGAAGGCTTAATGGTATCAAGAAGTTTCAATAGGGCATGTCCATTTTATTTCATTTGAAATAATAGAAATAAATAAACTGAAAATAATAGAAATGTGTTAACTGGTTCAAACCGGTCAGATTCCAGAATCAGTGTGTTGGATTTCGATCAACACTTGCCATAACCTTTTCTCTCCTGATGGTTAGTTACCTTCATGTCTGTAGTTATGGGATTTGATGTAAGGCAAATGTAACAGCGTAGAGTTTAAAAATACTGTCTACCTTTAGAAATCAACCTGAGAAAAAGTGTGATGGGAAGGAATGAACTGAGCATGCATTTAACAAGCAAAAACTACATCAAAGAGACAGAAAGAAACCATTTCATAGTAAAAATGTTGCTTTGATTGAAACTGGGCAAAAAGCCAAAGGTACTGGAAGGAGACTCTTAAACATACTAAACTGTTTCTGGATCAAACACTCCACAAATTCAGATAAAATGTGAAATTTTTCTAGTAAATTTTGAGGCTACAATGAAATGGGCTTCTTGCTGAGCCATTGCCCATGAAGTTTCTTTCTAAGTAAAGAGTAGGTATAGATACATGCATTCATGTAAAAATGGACTCATGAAATATCAACTGTGTCTAAGAATTTCTCTGGAATTCTGAAGAAAAGTTGTAAGTTTGCTTTTTCATACATTTCTTTGATTATAAAATGCCATTTAACAGATTTCATGAAAATGATGATTAAAGCAATGAAGCATTCTTATGGTGTACCAATGTCTGTAACTGGTAAAACGACTTTATTTTGATATGAGGAAACTAATACCCTATTAGTGTTATATCTCAGGCCACTGCATTCATTGTTTTATCAATGTTAGGAATTAATTGCTTAAGATCTCTTTCCCCTTTTATACTGTAGGACTGGTACATAGTAAGGGATTGTTAAATTTTATCAGATTGAGCTGTCAAACAAACATTGAGATATAGTGATAAACTAATTTGTACAATTTAATATTATTTTCATATATAATCATGATTTATAATTTATAGTACAATGGGAAAACATATTATTCAGGTAATTTATGTATGACTATAAACTCACGAGCAGATGTGTTAGAGATAAAACTATGAAAATCCACTAAGTCAAAGATTCAGATAGATAAATGGTGTTCTAGAGATATGACAGCTCCTAAGACAGAAAGACTTTCTCTTGGGGAGGGTCAGTACCGGGTAGCCAAATACTTTGCTGGAGAACGGGGATCACACTGGCATCCACAGTCATGCCATATTAAGAGCTCCAAAGAACAGGAAGAAAAGAAGCTCAGTGAAGGGCAGGGCTATATAAAATTAGTTTTACCTACAAATATGTCTTCTCTCTGCAGCCAAGTAATGATTTCCAAGGAAACAGAGAAAATAAAATTCTTGTGTGGCTGATGCCAATTTAAAGGGAACAGAGTCAAACAAATTGTTTCTGCAATGGTCTCTGAGAAACAATCCATCCTTGGTCTCAGACGGATGCCCATGGCCAGTTAACAACAATGATGGTGATGAAGAGGACAATACGTAACAGTTTTGAGCGCTTGATATTTGAAAATACTCCAGTAAATAGTTTGCTCGTATTTATTATTTCAAGCCTTGAAAATTACAGAAAATTATGCACTGTCACTTGATCTGTTTTTACAGAAGATGAGATTATAAGAAAGACAAAAGAAGTGCAGCAGGAAGTGGCAGAGTGAGGACTCAGACTCAGGGTGCTTGGCAACATGTTCATGCCTTTGACTTCTGTGTCTCACATCTGAGAAATCTGAATAGTTATAAGGGATATTTACAGAATCACACTCTGGAGATTTGGCAGACAGGGACTCTACAGTGGGAGCCAGAATGGGGAATTTTGTGGGAAAAGCCAGTAAACCAGCAAAGAAGGTACATTAAGAGAAGGAATTCATCCCAGGAGACTGCAGTTTGATGCCTTGTGGATACTTAGTATTTTATTCTCTCCTAGACATGGGAGAGCAGACGCAGACACAGGCACCTCTGGGTAAGGGAGGTGGCACCATTATAAATACCAGGTCCATTGTTCATTGTCCTAGGACACTCGTAATCAACTGATGTGCCCAGAACTCTGGTTTACTCATTACCCTTCTAATGCTACCAAATCAAATATTTTTAAAACAATTTTATAAATATGCCTCAGACAACACAGGGAGATGGAGTTGTGGATAGGTGGTGTTGGTTGAAGATATTCAATATATTAATGGATTTAATAAACATTTATCTAGTACCCATTGTCTGATAGACACTGATCTAGGTGCTTGAGCTAGATCAGGAAGAAACAAACATAATCCTACATGCTTGGAACTTGTCTTTTGATTGGAACAGGCAGCAAATAACAAATGTAACATATAGAATATTAAAAGATGCTGTGAAAAGAATAATTAAGGTATGGGTGAGTTTAGGATTGGGGAGTGCTTCATAAATTTAAATAGTTTGTCAGGCAGGAACTTATAGAAAAAGTGTTGTTTGAGCAATAATTTGAAGGAGGAGAGTAGGTTAGCCAAGTATCTAGGGGAAAAACACTTCAACAGTGAAAATAGCCAATGCAAAATTTCAGATGCTCTGTTTTATATTTGTTCCATAGATGTGCCACCTATATTTGTGGGTGGAAGCAGCAATGAGGGTCTGTGGATGTTATTTTCTTTAAATTTTTTTTTATTATAGTTGATTTACAATTTTCTGTCAATTTCTGCTGCACAGCAAATGACCCAGTCATACGTAGATATACATTCTTTTTCTCATATTATTCGCCATCATGTTCCATCACAAGTGACTTGTTCCCTGCGCTATACAGCAGGATGTGGATATTATTTTCTGATTGCTTATATTTTCTCAGTGAAATAAGAAGCAGGAATAACAATTGAGAGTGGGAATATGGGGAGCAAGAAAGCTGAGGAATAAAAGTGGGAGAAATGGCCATCTATCAATGTGGGGGAGTAAAAAGATGCATTAGTTTGCTGGGGATGCCATAACCAAGTACCACAGACTTGGGGCTTAAAAAATAGAAACTCATTGCCTCATAGTTCTGGAGTCTAGAAGTCTGAGGTCAAGGTGTCATCAGGGCTGGTTTCTTCTGGGGCTTCTCTCCTTGGCTTGTAGGTGACTCCCTGTATCTTCACTGGTCTTCCCTCTGTACACGATTGTGTCCAATTTCCCTCTTCCTATAAGGATGCCAGTCACCTTGGGTCATCATCATCCATGCTAATGACTTTATTTTTAACTTAATTGCCTCTTATAAAGACCCTATCTCCAAATAGAGTCACATGCTGAGATACTGAGGGTTAGGAGTTCAACATTTGAATTTTGGGGAGACATTACTCAGTCCATAACAATGAACCAGAGAATTACAGCATTCTATGTTGCTAGAAGAGTCACAGTTTAAGTATTAACAAAGAAGAAATTCACTAGGGGGAAGGGTTTGGGGGAGTATACTTAAGTTTTAAATGACCTCTACTCAGCAGCTCCAAATTTAGCATCTTCCAATTCCTCACCAATATCTGAGAAGACACAGAAAAATGTGAAAAGTGAAACAGCAACATAAAAAATAACCTAACAATCAATATGATGAAGAGGAGCCAAAAACACATAAAAGAAACCTTGAAGGAATCCTGGGATAATGGATTCTGGGTGTAGAATTTTTCAAGGCAAAAAAAACTAGACAACAGGTGGAAGAAATGAATCAATCTCAGTGAAGCAAAACTGCACCAGATAAGTTACCATGGAGACTAGATACTGGCCTTGGCGATTCTGCCCAGTAATTGACTCTCCAGGTATAAACGCGAGAAGGTAATCGAACCATCATCCATATACGACTTACAGCATCACAGACAAATTACACAAAGAATCCTTTGAGGAATTTTCTTCTCTGTGTGGCCTGCCTCGTTCACGGATGAGAAGAGAAATAACGTCATATGGAAAAACAGTATAGGACAGGGAGAAGAAACATCATTATGAAAACTTGGAGAGAATAAATCTGAAAATTACCACTAAATCAAGGAGATTGAAAAAAGGGTCTTATTTGAATTCAAGAAGACATCATTCCATCAAATAGGATCAGAAAGCCCTAAACAGAGATAGGCAGATATTAGAATATTATAGGATAGAATGAGAAGAGCCAAAAATAAAGAATGGCAAGGCAACCATAGGTAAAGTAGCCAAATGCTAACTCACCCTGGATTGAATAAAGGTCAGAACTAAAATAGTGAGGAATAGGATTAGTGATTTGGAAGATAAAATCCAGAAGTTCTTTGAGAATGCAGAGATAAATGACAAAAGGAAGGGAATAAAAAACTGATCATGTTGTCAACGAAAAATGATCAGAAATTAGTTGAAAAGAGGCAATAATCAAACCTCTAAGCAATTAAAACAACTTTGCACGTGCAAATTGAAAGGCTCACCACATTTCAGGCAATAGCAATGAGAACAGATCTGTCCTCCTGTTATCCTGGTTCTGCAAAAGAGAAAACAAAATTTAAAAAAATCAACTGGTCTACCCACTCCGGTACCAGAGATCCTTTATAAACATCCATGCAGGAAAAAAAATCTACTAAAATAGCTGATGCAACACTAAGCGCCAAAGATGGCATATTTTGCAAAATTTTAATTTGCTCTAATAATTATATACTCAACTGATGTATCTTTGCTTGTGAAGGGAGATAAAATATATTCAAGTATTGAACTTGTTGATAAAAATTCCAGCTCTATAATCTTGAAAAAAATCACTTGATAACACAACAGTTGACAGAGGTGAAATAAGATCAGAGCCTGAATGACAGGTTGAGGCGATTAAAAACAATTTTAAAAATAAGTTGTCATATTAAGGGGATGATGAGGAATGTGGAAAGGAAATAAAGGACAAGCATTTTCTGGACTTCCCTGGTGGCTCAGCAGGTTAGGATCCAGCGTTGTCACGACTGTGGCGGGAGTTTGATCCCTGGCCCCGGAGCTTCTGCATGCTTTGGGTGCGGCCATAAAAAAATAAATAAATAAAGTAAAAGTATTTCCACGCAAAAATGAAAATAAAGGCATTTAACATACGTAATATTGAAAATCACATAACAGTATTTGCTGTATAATATCTCATAATAATAAAGACTGTTATGCGAATGAGGAAAACTTAGAAAAAATGTAAAGGTTAGCACTTTGCAAAAATGTAAAGGATAGTAGAATAGAGTACATATTTTCTAATATTGTAGATTATATAAGTAAAATAAAGCATTTATAAAAAGTTCACATGGTAAAGAAAACAGCAACATAAAACAAGATAACAAAACCTGATCAAACACAAGAACTATAACTGAGCTGAGAAAAAAAGATTTGGGTTTGCTGTTTGTCATTCTAAGCAACATCATTAAAATGATACCCACTCTAGATATTTTGTGGCAATTTTTAAAAACACAAACATAAAGACAAAAGCTAAAAAGCATATAAAAATGTAATTCGAAAGGGCTGTTTTAATTTAAGAATGGACCTCTTGGGTGCGGTAAAACAAAAATCAAATGAATTAAAATAGCGTCATATAAAAAAGTGCAAAAGGCTTTCAAATAAAGGAATGGTAATTTTATCAGGCAAGAACAGGGGATTTATAAAATATGTAGAAATCTAGGTAAAATGGCTGGAGAACACTACATGGGGCAAAGAAAAATTAAAGACTTTAATATAACAATTAAAGTGTAAAGTAATAAAGTTTTAGTTAGTTGTTATGTTATCTTGCAGTGGGCCAAGGCTTTCCAAGCTTGTCAGACGAAAACCATAAAGGGAAAAATAGATCTTTATGTTTTAAAATTTCAACCCTCTTCATGTCCAACCCCCCCCAGAAAAACCCAAAAAAACCCAGGCAAATCAACAACACTATTAAGTTATTGGCAAATCTGGGTAAATATTTGTAATATTTATGACAAATGATTCAAGTTTTTAATATTAAAAACAAAAATAGTTAGAATAATTGTACAATTAGAGAAAAATAGGTACATCAGAAAATGAAGTAGAAATAAAAGAAATGAAGCAATAAACATGAAAAAGCTTAACCCCTTTAGAGATCAAAGAAATGCAAAATAAAATTGATAACGTGTTTCACCTGCTCAATTGACATGCATGGTCTTTTTTTTTTTTCCACTTTTTGTTTCTAAAATAATAATAACAATCTTTGAGTTTGCAGGTAAGTGAAAATTCTCACATTCTTGGCAGGTGTATAAATTAGCAAACTTTCTAGAAAGCAGTTTGGTAACCTATCAAAAGCCTTGCAATATTCATTTCCTTTGATTCAGTAATTTTACTTCTGAGAATTTATTCTAGAATTTATTCACATAACAATGTGTTATAAAAGAGTTCAGCACAGACATATTTATGCTAGAAAGAAAGTTTTTTTTCTATTGTATTTTACTAAAGACAAATTTTAAAGTGGAATACTTTGCACTATTAAAATTTATGTTTCTGAAATATATCTATTGATAGAAAAATCACCGTTTATAATATTAAATAAAAAAGAGCATTAATAAATTTTCATTACTGAAATTCTATTTTTAAAGTATAGTTACAAGAACAATAATGAATAAAGAAATGTAAAAAAGCAGCGAGGGAGTCTTCCTGTGGCACAGTGAGTTAAGGATCTGGCATTGTTACTGCAGTGGCTTGGGTCGTTGCTGTGGTGCCGGTTCAAATCCTGGTCTGGGAATTTCCACATGCTGCAGGTGTGGCCAAAAAAAAAAAAAAAACCAGCAATATTTTGAGGTGGTAAATTCATGAGTGGTTTTTATTTTATTGTTTTAGGTATTTCCCAAATTAACTAATCATAAATCAACATTGTAATAAAATGTGATTTAAAAATAACCAATACTGAAGGAAAATAATTTGGGATTTTTTTTCCTTAGCTTGAATTGTTTGAATATATTTCTAGTTCACATTTCTTTCTCGTTTCCCAGGGAGAATTAGATATAGTCTACTGTGTCGCCCACTGTATATATGTAATTTGTTAACATATTTGTTTCTATTCTCTTGGACAATAACCCCTTCAGTTGTAGATATCCTATTTTATTATTATTAGAAACCCAAAATGCCTAGCTGGTTAGGTGTTTTTCACATATTGTTAATGCTTGTTAAATATTTGTTCAGTTGAATGAATTTATTCTAGTTCAATTATGGAGATAGAAACTTAGAGAAAGACTAGATGGTTTATAAAATTACCCAATGATATAAAACACTTTGAAAGTGAGTTCTTTAATTAGTATCTTTTTTTTTTTTTTTGGTCTTTTGTCTTTTTAGGGCTGTACCCACGGCATATGGAGGTTCCCAAGCTAGGGGTCTACTAGGAGATGTAGCTGGCAGCCCACAGCACAGCCACAGCAACTCCAGATCCAAGCTGCATCTGTGACCTACACTACAGCTCATAGCAACGCTGGATCCTTAACCAACTGAGCAAGGCCGTGGATGGAACCCGTGTCCTCAAGGATACTAGTCGAGTTCATTAACCATTGAGCCACAAGGGGAACTCCTAATTAGTTTCTTTTTAAATTTGATGACTTGAACGTTCATGCATTTAAAAATTTGATCTGATCTTGTTTTATCTTCTTTTGTTTCATAGCCACTGATATATTTCTAAATAACCTATAGAAAATCTTTTTATATATAAATATTTGTAATAAATAAAGGATTTGGAATAAATCTACAACACTTAAAAAAAACACTGTGATTACATATCTTAAAAGTCACCACGTGAGTTGGCTATTCTGATAGAAAGTGTAATAAGTTTCCACAAATTATAACATCTAGAGTCAGTCCATTTTACCAATTTTCAAATAGACTACATTTCTTCCTTTACAAAGGGAAATAATATTAATTTTTCTCCCTTTGGAATTTTTTCCCCCCCTTTGGAATTTTAAAAGCAGGAACACAATGGGACAGTATGTATTATAGAAACTAGTTAAATAGTATTGTGGTGCCCTTGAGACGCAGGGGCACACAGCCACAGAGTGTACAGCAAAGAGCGTGATAAACAGAAACGGAGGGTAGACCTTGCAGCTAAAATGAGCAAATCCTTTCTATGAGTCTTATACTTCACTACAGCCAATCAAGTGCTTTTTAAAAAAGGCCTCTTTGTATCAAGATACATGGAGGTTTAAAACCAAACTGAGCAAACAGAAAACCTATGATAAAAGTAACTGAATGTGTAATGACCCCTCGGTTCTTGCCTGTTTTCCTGGAGTAACTATTGACAGCATTACTTTCCATTCTCTTAGTTTGGGAGATCATTTCTGTCATCACCATTCTAACTATAAGGTACATTAAAAATGTCAAATGAGTGGCAGAGGCGTGTGAGAAAAAGGGAAGCGCTGGAGCCCCGAGAATTTTCCACTGTGGCCTTTGCATGCACCTGTCCCGGCAGCTGTCCCGCCCGCTCTTGCACAGGACATGGTCCCGAACTCTTCCTCTTCATCCTTTCGATAAAATCCAGGCTGCCAAACAATGGCTGCTAATCCGCAAGGAACATCTCTCTCTTCCTAATTCCGGAACAAGCTGAACTTTGACTGATCTCCTTCCTCCTGTTAAAGCCCCATAAAATGTAGGGCCCCCAATTTAGATGCTCCTTCACTCTTTCAGAGCCTTCTCATGCCAGGCATTTTCAAATAAATTCTTATCTGAAAGGTTGATTTTTCTTCTGCAAGTAGAAATACTCTAGGAATTCAGAGTGAGGTGGGAGAGAGCATTTCGACATTTTGTGTTTAATGGGGATTGATGGAGTGGGGAAATATTTGAACTGAGCTTAAATGGGTAAATTATTAAATTTAAAGAACAAATTAAAGAACAAATTTTATATACTTACAATTTATTATTAGATATCATTTTTCATCCAGGTATTTCTTTTTTTTTTTTTTCATCTTTTTGCCATTTCTTGGGCCACTCCCATGGCATATGGTGGTTCCCAGGCTAGGGGACCAATCGGAGCTGTAGCCACCGGCCTACGCCAGAGCCACAGCAACACGGGATCCGAGCCGCGTCTGCAACCTACACCACAGCTCACAGCAATGCCGGATCGTTAACCCACTGAGCTAGGGCAGGGATCGAACCCGCAACCTCATGGTTCCTAGTTGGATTCATTAACCACTGCGCCATGACGGGAACTCCAGATCCAGGTATTTCTATATACATCAAGGCTAAAAATACTGCAAGACAAAATAGAAGTTGGAAAACTCCTTGTGAGGGTGAGTATATGTACCAATTAAAGTGTACATAAGACCAGCAAGTGTGGAAAGTCTCATCCCAGGGGGCACTTTACTTTGTTCCAAAGGTTTTTGAATATTAATATGCTTTCCTAAAACCTGTATTCATTCTAATCCATACAATCACAAAAAGTTCACTTCAGAAAGAGCCATTAAACTCAGAAACATTTTCTTATAGCAGAAGAGCCAAGCATTTCAGGGAAATAGTTCAAAAACTCTTTGACGTATTATAATGCGACAAAGACATTATTGCAAATAACAAACATACAAGGTTCTCTTCACTGTCCAAAAGCAGAAACTATAGTCTCATCAAAGTATTCATGACGGAAGGCAGCTCTGCTCCCCACTATACCATCAACACCACTCAAAGTAGTTATTTACAGTCTAAGCTCCTCGAAGTAACTGAGTTGAACGCGTGCATCATCACACATTGCATTCGACTCCTGACTGTATTCTTTTGCTTTCTTTAGAGTGTGTGTGCAGTTTAGTTCTGAGAGTACAGTTCTTTGCAGACATGGGAGAATGAAAGTGATATCAATTCTGTCTCTTTCCAGTCTGGGATTTGAGTGAAGTCAGAGTGCGTTGAATCTACCGGCTTACCCTTTGGATGGTATTTTAGATTAAGGGACAGACTTCATGCTGCTAAACATTTGGGAAAAGAGGGGAGGAACGAACGTGTAGGGTTAGCCAATTTCTGTGTTTTAAATACTAGCACCGTGGCCACTTCAGGGGACCGGGTGACGTTACTGAACGTAGAGGTGGAAAGAGATGCGCAGCATCCCCCATTCTACAGACGTGATAGATGTGAGTAACATAAGACCCCGGATAAAAATAAAATGTAGGAACCTAATTAGGAAGTGATGAGTGTTAGATACATATTTCCTTTGTTTAATATGATTTATTTCACGGAAATTTCACATAATTTAACTTTTAGTAATGGCTATAGTAACAACTGGCTTGCAAAATTCCTGAAGTGTAAAAATAGGCTCCCATGAGCTAAAAATAAGTTCCAGCACAGCACATGCTTTGTGAGTATTAACTCCTTTGTTTTCAAAATATGATTGCACAGACTGGCACACCAATTGCATCATCTTGGAAATTATTAGCAATGGGTAGGTCTTACCCACCCCAGACCTACAAAGTCAGATTCTTCATTTTAATAAGATCTTTGGGTGATTTCTACTTAAGGTTTGAGAAGCACTAGAAGTTTTACTCTAAGTCTGGGTCAGCCTCAGGGTTGAGAATGTTCTTGATTAGTAGAAGAGTTTACTGCCGACACAAGTTTTAAAATTCGGCAGACTATCTTTTTATGGGCTGTGCCTATAGCATGTGGAAGTTCCTGGGCCAGGGAACAAACCCCAGCCACAGCAGTGACAGCACTGGATCTTAACTGGCTAGGCCACCAGGGAACTCCTGGAAGAATATCTTTTTAAAACATGTGACTACAAAACCTAGTTAGACGATGGATCTTGAAAGCTAAGGAGAAAGTAGAATTGGGATTAAAGGTGAAAGCTGTGACTTAACAGAGGCACGAAAATGCCAAATGATGTAACAAAGAATGTGCCATGGCGTTTACTTTTTTTCACAATGGATAAATCTAAATGGACATCAACAATAAAATTATTTTTCCTGTAAATAGATATTTAAAATTCTTCATTCATGCATAGCAAACAGATCTTCACATAAAAAATAGAAACATTGAAATGATAGTTGTGCACCAAGATGGATCAAAACTACTGCTGAGGGAGCTCCCGCCATGGCTCAGTGGTAACGAAAGCAACTAGTATCCATAAGGACACGGGTTTGACCCCTGACCTTGCTCAGTGGGTTAAGGATCCAGCATTGCCTTGAGCTGTGGTATAGACTACAGATGTGGCTTGGATCCTGTGTTACTGTGGCTGTGGCACAGGCCAGCAGCTGTAGCTCCAATGTTACACCTAGTCTGGGAACTTCCATATGCTGCAGGTGCGGCCGTAAAAAGACAAACAAACAGACAAAAAACCCTACTTTTGAATGCAGCATTCTAGAAGGAAGGTAAAGTAGATATGCTGAATTTTGCAGAGAATTTTGGAAAAAGCTGTCTTTAATAATCTCAATAATGAGATGTATAGAATGACAGATGGAAATCAGTTTTTTTTCCCTTATCCCCCTCAGTTCTTGTTGAATGGCCCAGGAACAAAGTGACCAGTGGGGCAGGGATGGAGAGTCTCCATGAGCTCAACAACTTGGGCTTCCCCTTAAAAAAGGATAACTTGGCTGTTGCTTGTTGCTGAGCGTTCAGCTTCCCAATGAACTCTGAATCCCTAATGTGGTGAGAATACTTGAGGTGACCTGCCTGTGTCATTGGGCTGATTGATTAGGTTGAACAATTTCCATCACGATAAGACAGAGTCATCTTCACTGAAAAGGACATTTTTTTTTTTTTTTTGGATGTGAATTTGCCTTGCCTGACTTTGATGTGTCTGCCAGCACTAGCTGTGGACTCGAAAAATGCCTTATCTGCGATCATGATATCCCAGACTTCATTGCTTCTGATCAAGGATCTAATCTTACAGCAAAGGAAATGCAGCTTTGGCTCATGGGAAAGGAATTAACTGGTCTGCTGGTATAGCTCATCATCCAGAAGTAGCTGTGAAAGATGTAATGGCTGCTGAGATCTCAGTTACAACTGTTACGTAAAAGCCTACACCTTGAAAGAAGGAGCTTTCGTCTTTCAGGATATGACACAGTTTCCATACGACGCAGGGGGTTAAGAATCTGGTGTTGCTGTAGCCCTGAGGCAGGTCCCAAGTGCCCTATGGGTTCGATCCCTGGCCCAGGTATCCCACATGCCCTGGATGTGGTGCCCCATCCCCCACAAAAAAGGATACAGTATATTCTTTAAATCAGAGCATTATGTGATGTTTTCTTTCCCATAGTCAGAAAACATGGGTCTGATAATCAAGAAGTGAAGTAGCTATATGTATGATACATGTGACATATCATATATTACAATGAACAGTATATGAATCACATAGTATCTTAGTCTGTTCAGGCTAAGATTAAAAAAATGCCATTTACTTTGTGGCTTAAACAGCAAACATTTAATTCTGGAGGCTGGGAAATCAGAGATAGAGGCATCAGAAGATTTGGTGTCCAATGAGAGCTCATTTCCTGGTTCACGGATGGACATTTTCCTATTGTCCTCACCTGGAAGGAGAGGAAAACTCTTTTATAAAAGGTGCTGCTCTTATGACCTCATTACTTCTCAATGGCTCCACTTCTTAATAGCCTCACATTGCAGATTAGGTTTCAACACCTGGATTTTGGAGGGGACACAAATATTCATTCAGTCTGTAGCATATATATTGAGGATATATAATCTTACAAGTCACATAATTTTATATGTATATACATATATGACGATATCCTACTAGGTGGCACAACAATGGTTCAAATGAATTAGAAGATGGAATTACCACTCGGATGGGCTTCTCATGCCACAGAAGCCACAGGAAAAATTGGGAGGTACTCTAGTGGTCAGTCACCAATTCCAAATGCCAAGGGGAAATTAGATTATTACTATTGTGGTAGAGGCAATGACGATGATATCTAGAAATCAGGTGATTTTCTGGAGTTCCTCTTAGTTCCTTCCCATTAGTAAAGGCAGTGGAAAACAAGAGCCAAGAGCAATCAAAACGAGAAAGGATGATTTAGGATTTAGACCTTTCGGGAATGAAATTTTTGGGTTACTCTTCCAGACAAGGAAGCTAGAGCATTTTAGGACTAACCAAGGGGCATAAGAAAGATGGAATGGATAATGAAGGGAGGCCATCAAAGCTGTCAGCTGCAGCTTTGGGACCAATTACAGAAAGAAAGATTATCTATCTTCCTGTGTTCTAGGAGGATCATAAGGCCTCCACCAAGACATGGGTTCACCCATGTGGTCTCTGTAGACACATGCAAGGTTATCAGAGTGCTGGCATAGAGAAGTGCCCCTACAGAATTGGGACTCAGAAAGTGGCACCAAAATATTGCTATATGGGTACTACTATTGCTGTGATAATCAAATTTCCCTCTGTGGAAAAAAAAGAAAAGAAAAAGAAAGACTGCAGTAACTTTGCATATTTTCTCCTTGCTTGTTCAGTGTATATATTCATACGTATTATCTATTTTTTTCTTTCTCATCCTCCTCTTTCTTCCTGTTATTATTTTAAAGACATTTGTAGGAAGTTAACATTACAATTTAGTCTTTAGCTAATAGAATATTCAGTGGGACTCTAACTGAATTTGTGAAATGATTAATACAGCTGGTGAAGGATACAATGGATGTTGAGACAGTATTTTTCCATTTTGGGTAAGAGGATGAGAGCTTCTTTACTAGCATGAAGGAAATTTCCACCCTGTTAGGTAGAAACAGAGTTGAGTTGTATGGAGGCTGAGATGTGTGTAGAAGTATGTGTGTGGTGACACAGTGGCCAACGGGGTGGACTGTGCCAATTATTGATTTGTTGCTTCTCAGTTTTAAACTCACTCTTGCTAGCCCTGCTTTGTGATGATGGAATTAGACCATAGATTACATTCACTCTTTGCCAACTGGCTTGGTTGGAGACTCTCCTGAGAACACCCTGGAGGGACTATAGGGCAGGAGGAATAGAAGGGAATTTTTCTGCTCCTGTGTTCTGTTTTCTATGAAACATTAAGAAGGTTGGTGTGAAAGAGACACAGAAGCATATACCACCGCTGAATGTGCTTTGCCTTTTACTGAGGACACCTCCTAGTAGGTTTGTTCATTACTGTGCAACCACAGAAGCATCTCCCAGCAAGGTAGTGTCTTTTGTTTAAAATTTATATTTTATTAAAATATAGTTGATTTACAATGTTGTGCCAATTTCTGCTGTATAGCAAAGTGACCCAGTCATTATATATATATATATATATATATATATATATATATATATATATATATGTAAAATACACATTCCTTTTCTTATATCACCTTCCATCATAGTCTATCCTATCCCAGGGGTCTGGATATGGTTCCCTGTGCTATACAGTAGGACCTTATTGACTATCCATTCTAAGTGTAATAGTTCACATCTAGTAATTGCAAACTCCCCGTCTCTTCCTCCCCTCTCCGTCTGGAAAGCACAAGTCTGTACTCTATGTCTGTGAGTCTGTTTCTGTTCTGTCGATAGGTTCATTTGCGCCATGTTTTAGATTCTACATACAAGTGATATCATATGGTATTATTAGAGAAATGCAAATCAAAACTACTATGAGGTACTACTTCACACTGGTCAGAATGGCCATTGTTAATAAGCCTACAAATAACAAATGCTGGAGAGGGTATGGAGAAAAATGAACCCTCCTTCGCTGTTTGTGGGAATGTAAATTGGTACAGCCACTATGGAGCACAGTGTGGAGGTTCCTCAGAAACCTAAATATAGAACTACCACATGATCCAGCAATCCCACTCCCAGGCATCTATCGGGACAAAACTTTCATTCAAAAATATACAGGCACCCCTATGTTCATTACAGCGCTATTCACAATAGCCAAGACAAGGAAACAACCCAAATGCTCATCGATAGACTGATGGATGTGGTACACACGCAGTTCCCACCATGGCCCAGTGGAAACGAAGCTGACTAGAACCCATGAGGATGCGGGTTCGATCCCTGGCCCCTCTCAGTGAGTGAATGATTTGGCATTGCCATGAGCTGTGGCGTAGGTCACAGATGTGGCTCGGATCCGATGTTGCTGTGGCATAGGCTGGCAGCTGTAGGTCTGATTCGACCCCTAGCCTGGGAACTTCTATATGCTGCGGGTGTGGCCCTAAAGAAAAAAAAAGAATATATGGTACACATATACTATGAAATACATTTTACAGCCTTAAAAATGAATGAAATAATGCCATTTGCAGCAATATGGATACAACTAGAGATTCTCATACTAAGTGAAGTAAGGTCGGAGAGAAAAACAAATACCCCAGAAAGTTTCTTTCTTTCTTTTTCTTTTTCTTTTTGTCTTTTTAGGGCCACAGCCATGGCATATGGAGGTTCTCAGCCTAGGAGTCAAATGGGAACTGCAGCTGCCAGCCTACATCACAGCCGCAGCAACACCAGATCTGCGTCAGGTCTGCGACCTACACCACAGCTCACGGCAACTCCAGATCCTTAACCCACTGAGAAAGGCCAGGGGTCAAACATGCGTTTTCATGGATGTCAGTCAGATTCATTTCCACTGAGCCGCAACAGGAACTCCCCCAGCATGTTTCTTGATCCCTACAATGACAAGATACCTTTGTAGTTCCACAGTTTAGCCAAGAATGCTCTGATCAAGTTTCTTCGTCCTCACGGTGACTGGCAGCGTGTAGCAGTCACACCATCTACCCTGAGGTCTGGATCTCAGCCTTGCAGCCCCCTTTAAATTTCTGAGTTCCTTCCTTATTCACTTTCCCCTCAACTCTAGGGGAGTAACCATCCTGCGGCTGCTGCCACTGAACACTTCAGTAACCACATTTTAACTAGTTAGAAATTCTATCTTCCTGTTCAAATTCCTGATGAGCTATCCATCTCTTGAATGGACCCTGATGGATATATACATACATACATACATATATATATATATATATATTTTAATAAAGATATATATCATAGCGGGGGGAATATATATATATATATATATATATATATATATATATATCTTTATTAAAATGTTTTCCCTTGATTAAGAATTTTGTCCAGTAACCTAAGTAGTTTACTATAATACTTATTAAGTTAAAGTTTTAGGACTACATGGAGTTCTCATGCTACTCTATGGATTAAAACATTTTCAACTAATTCTTTCGTGGCGTTGGAAAACTATTGTATGTACCATTACACAAACACATCGGTTTTGTGGTATTATTTTCTATTACCATTCCTATTTTAAATGTTTTCTTATAGTACCCGGGTCTTCTAGGATTTCTGTAACAATTTACCACAACTAGGTGGGCTTAAAACAAAAGTAATTTATCCTCTCACAGTTCTGGAGGGCACAGGTCTGAAATCAAGGTGAAATCAAGGTGTTGCCAGGTCCAAGTTCTCCAACAAACCTGTTGGGGAATCTACCCTTTTCTCTTTCTTGCTTCTGGTGATTTTTCAGAAATCTTTATCTTTCTTTGATTTGTGACAGCATCGATCTAATCTCTGCCTTTGTTATCACGTGATGTTCTCCTGGTGCCTCAGTCTTCACAAGGCCATCTTCTTCTAAGGTATAAGGACATCAGTCATATCAGACTTGGGGCCCACCCTGCTCCAATATGCCTTCATCCTAACCAATTACATGTGCAACTGCCCTGTTTACAAATGAAGTCACTTTCAAAAAGGTGCATTAGAACTTCAATACATCTTTTTTGAGTGGATACAATTCAACTCATAACACACCCATATCATGAAACATTAGCCATCATAACTTTTTTAATGGCCACACCCTTGGTATATGGAAGTTCCCAGGCCAGGGATACAAACCAAGTTGCTGCTGTAAACTATGCTGCAACTGTGGCAACAAGAGATATTTTCACCCACTGCACTGGGTCAGGGATTGAGCCACTGTAGTCAGATTCTTAACCCACTCTGCACCACAGCAGGAATTCTAGCCAGCACATTTTTTGACTTACATGTTCCCGATAAACTGCTAAGCAAGAAATTAGGTTACAAAAATGTGTATGATCACATTTTCTAAAAGAAAATCTATGTATTTTTGTAAGTATAAAAAGTATCTATTAGGATATGTCCTAAAATGATCATAGCAGTTAACTCTGGGTAGAAGAATAGTAAGATGAAAACTATTTTCTGCCATTTATATTTTAAAATTTTTCTACACTGAGTTTGGATTACTCCTGTGATAAAATATTTTTTATTTAAAGTAACTAAAACTATTTTACTAAGTAGTACACTAGTAGAAAAGCCTATTTTCAACTTTTTGAAACGTTTCATAATTTTTAATCCAATGTTATACAATGTATTGGTAAAAATATGTAGTTGGAAAACAGAAAAGAAAATATAGCTGACATTGAACAACAGGTTTAAACATCTCTAGTCCACTTACGCATGGATTTTTTTCAATAAGTACAAAACTATAATACTGTGTGATCCATGGTTGATTGAATCTGGGATTTGGAGGGCCCTCTGTAAAGTTACATGCAGATTTCCTGCTCAGGAGGTTGGTGTCCCTAGCCCCCCGTGTTGTTCAAGGGTCAACTGTATTGTCCCCGTCGTAGACCTGCACATTGCGTTCAGTGTGAATTATCGCGTTGTAGAGGGAACGATAGACCATGTGCTCTGTGGGAGTTGGGGCTCAGCTTGGGATTATCTGTGTCTTGTGTGAGTGACTCAAAAATGGTGCTTTGATAGCACGAAATAAGCATAGGTGTGGCAAATTTGCTATGGTCTGTGCCAAAATTATGTTGCAGGTTGATATAATCAGATCTAAACAATTAGACATGAGGGGACACCTGCAATCCAAATTTCTTGTAAGTGATTTTTAAACATAAAAATGTATAGGCATTTATGTCTCTGTCTTACAATATTCCAAGACAAAAATCGTTATCTGTGGAGTTGTTCCAAAGCATGGTGAGAGTCATGGCCAATGAAGGTATTTACCTTGCAATTTCTGGGTTCTATATTTATATGGTTTCTGATTTTCATAGACCACCAGATTTGATAAGACTCATTAATCTACACTAAAGTGACATATTTGACTAAATTCTGGTTAGGAAAGAATTTTTGTTCTTCTAAATGATGCCCTCTGAATAAGGGAAAGGCTGGTGAAGAGTAATTTGGCTGTAAAGTAGGATAGAATGTTACAAAGCACATTCAATGTTACATGAAGTTCAGCGTGAATATTATTAATCCCTCTACCTGGGGTATTTGGCCAGAGTTCACTGAGAATTAACCTAGGTTGTTTTCAGACACTAAACAAAAGACCCTTGGGTGGTTCCTCAATACTTCAGCGTAAGAAAAGTTTAGTTATGGAATTTAGCTAAAGAAGAATAAAATAAATTTGACAAGTAACTATTTGGACCATATCTCCATAGGATAGCTAGTTTGTTTGGCAGGTCCATAAAGCTTGATGTCTTCTAGGAAAACAGCAGGGGATGGTCTTTAATTGCTTTTGATATTTTTTTCACGAAGAGTTTAAGCTTAATATTGTTAGGGGGTCATTGAGAGGACATGACCAATGGTTGACCTGAGAGCTGGATTCCAACAATTGAGGCTTCTGACATCCCCCTCGCCCAGCTCCAGTCCTTGGAATGTACCTTCTATGCACTATTGCCACGGAGGGTCCATTTCAAGGAAGCAGGGTTGAGAGAGCAGTGTTTTGTTGAGACGATATGGACTATATATGTGACTGAATCCTGTTAGGGCCTTTGCATAAATTTTAAGATTCTGGCAGGTGGTTTTGGAGATTTAACCTTTTTGCTGCTACCCAAGACAAGCCTTATTAAAGCTAACACTTACCCATCTGGAGCAGTCTGCCCCTTTCTTTGGTCTCTTCTTGCCCTCCATGCTGGTTTTGAATTTGACCTGGGGAACTCCCAAGATGGTGAACCAACAAATATGTTAGAAAATAAAGTCAATGAAGCTTGGTGCCTTCAAATGATATCTACCTGTTCATTTCTCTCTGGGGACTCACCTCTTTCACCACCCACAGGGTCAAAGTTTATCACTGAGAAGCCCAGTGTGATGCTCTATCACTCTGTTCCCTTGGCCATGATCGGCTAAATGAACGTCAACACTTGATTCAAATCAGGTAGAGTCTATGCAGCAAAATTTGAACTATCAGGAATAGATTCCAGTCTTTGTTGGTCTTTAGCTACAAAACCTTGAGGTCATTTCAGTTTTTAGAAAGAAAGTAATGAAGTGTTTTTCTGCCATATAACAGTGTTAAAGGGAACAGAATTCAATGGGGCCAATTTAAATGACTTTCTTCGGGGAATTAAGTATGCAGTCAGTTACTAGGGATTTTATATATTTTCCTAGCACCTTTTATATTAAATATGATAAGCCCACCCTATACTGAATACTTACTGTGTTACTCACACATAGACAAAATTTCAGGACAGATATTCTCCTTATCTGTAGCCACTGATTCTTGTTCTTTTTCTCTGTTGTAATAGATGTAGAGAATAAACCTGCTCTTTCTTTAGAACTCTGTCTTTCAAAGACTTCTCAAATCTTGTGCATTAAAGTTCTAGTCAAGTGGATGCGTCATTTCTCCTCTTCACTGGGTTGATCCAACCTCTAGTGCAGCCCCCGAGTAACTGTTGTGCTCTGTACCTGCTGTCCACATAGGGTACTCTCCTGAAATCGCCTGTGCACCATCTCAGAATTGTATTCCTTCTGCTACTGTTTCCCATGCTTCATTAAGCAGATGTGCAGTGAATACCTGCTCTGTGCCAGATCCTACGCATGCAACTGGCACTATAGCAGTGACAGAACACTGTCTTGTCCTGCCCTCACTGAACTCACAGCTTGGTGGATAGAAACATTAATTGAATATTTAAATCTATTTATTCAACCAATACATGTTTATTAAATGCTGACTATGTAGCCCTCGCTGTGCTAGGTGTCATCGATAAAGCAGTGAAAGAAAAGGAAGTTTAAATCCCTGTCCTCAAGAAGATTGACTTCTGGAGTTCCCGTTGTGGCTCAGTGGCTAACGAATCCGACTAGGAACCATGAGGTTGCGGGTTCGGTCTCTGCCCTTGCTCAGTGGGTTAAGGATCTGGTGTTGCTGTGAGCTGTGGTATAGGTTGCAGATGCGGCTTGGATCCCAAGTTGCTGTGGCTCTGGTGTAGGTCAGTGGCTACAGGTCCGATTGGACCCCTAGCCTGGGAACCTCCATATGCCGCGGGAGCGGCCCAAGAAATGGCAAAAAGACAAAAGACAAAAAAAAAAAAAAAAAAGAAGATTGAATTCTAGTTGATGTAAGATTAAAAATAATGAGGCAAAAACTAGAAGAAAAATTACAGAGTTCAATGACAATATGTGTTAGAGGGGTGTGAGCTAGCAAGCCATTGAAGGTCTCCTGAATTGTGATGTTTACGCTGATCCGTGAAAGATAAGATGGTGTTAACTAGCCAGAGAATGAGCAGAAGAAAACACTTCAGGTAAAGAAGATACATTTTGGAGTTCCCGCTGTAGCTCAATAGAAATGAATCTGACTAGCATCCATGAAGATGCAGATTAGATCCCTGGCCTGGCTCAGTGGGTTAAAGATATGGATTTGCCATAAGCTGTGGTATAGGTCTCAGATGCAGCCCAGATCCTATGTGGCTGTTGCTGTGGCTGTGGCTACAGCTATAGCTCAGATTCGAACCCTAGCCTGAGAACCTCCATATGTCATGGGCATGACCCTTAAAAGCAATAAATAGATACATACATACATACATATGTACATATATACTTAAAATGATCGTGTATTTTTCTGTAAAGTATGCTAGAATTGGATTAAGATACAGATGTAAATTAAGTTATAGGAGTTCCTGCTTTGGTGCAGTGGATTAAGTATCTGACTGTAGCAGCTCAGATCTCTGCAGAGGTGCAGGTTCAACACCAGCCTGATGTAGTGGGTTAAAGGATCCAGTGTTGCCACAACTGCAACACAATTGTGCCCTTGTGTGGCTTAGATTTAATTCCTGGCCCAGGAACTTCCATATGCTAGGGGTGCTTCCATAATTTTTTTTCAAATTAAGCTAATAGACTTTATAATTTTGAAGTTGGCTCCAAAGAAGACATACAGATGGCCAAGAAATCCATAAAAAGATGTTCAACATCACTCATTATTAGAGAGATGCACATCAAAACCACTCTGAGGTATCACCTTACACCAGCCAGAATGGCCATCATCCAAAAGTCTACAAACAAGAAGTGCTGGAGAGGGTGTGGAGAAAAAGGAACACTAGTACACTGTTGGTGGGATTGTAAATTGGTGCAACCACTGTGGAAAGCAGTATGGAGATTCCTCAGAAAACTAAACATAGAACTACCACTTGATCCAGCAATTCCACTCCTGGGCATCTATCCAGAGAAAACCACGACTCGCAAAGACACATGTACTCAGATGTTCATTGCAGCACTATTTACAATAGCCAAGACATGGAAACAACCTAAATGTCCATCAACAGAGGAGTGGATCCAGAAGATGTGGTACACATACACAATGGAATATTACTCAGCCATTAAAAAGAATGAAATATCAGCATTTTTTGCAACATGGATGGACCTAGAAACTATCATGCTGAGTGAAGTCAGCCATACCAGTGAGACACCAACATCCAATGCTTTCACTGACATGTGGAATCTGAAAAAAGGACAGACTGAACTTCTTTGCAGAACAGATGCTGACTCACAGACATTGAAAAACTTATGGTCTCTGGAGGAGACAGTTTTGGGGGTGGGGGGATGTGCTTGGGCTGTGGGATGGAAATCCTGTGAAATCAGATTGTTATGATCATTATACAACTACAGAGGTGATAAATTCATTTGAGTAATAAAAAATTAAAAAAAATAATTTTGAAGTTGGTGTTTGTAGGATATCTACATATTTTCACATAATACAATAGCAGCATTTTTAGGTTTCTTGTTTCTATCATAACTGATCTTAAATGATAATGATTTTAGAAAATCAGAAAACTATAGTATAAGCATATAACTTAATTCTGTTGAAAACATATAAATGGTCATATAAGTTTTCATGATATAAATGATTAGGCAGTCAAATAAATTTTCAAGTATTCTGATAACTCTCGAGAGTAAGGTAAAATGTAATATTAGCCTAATATAAAATACAGATAATGCAGTACAGATATAGGGCTTAATAGAGTTAGCTGAGTAATAAAAACATTAATAATCGTTAGATTAAAAATATGTTGGTGATCCCCTCTGTGTTTATTGTATTCTTTCTTAATTTTCATATTATTTTTACTGTAGTAGTCTGTTCTTCTCTAATAATATTTGTTCATTTTTTTTTCTCCCCAAATACCCAATGGCCTGAGAGACCAACAGGAATATGTAAAACTTAGATACCATCGTTTATTGGACGGCAACCAAAAAATTTCATCCAGAGGATGATGCATAGGATCGCTTACTAGTTAAACAGCTTTCATAATGCACTAACACCCTGTCCACTGCTGGGTGTATGACGTGACCAACCATAGTTCTGCACCCCTTTTCCCACAGTGATTGGTCCAAATGATTGATACGTAATTCTAACAAGGTCAGCCACTGTTACTGCATGTGTGCACTTGAAGTGAGAGAGGGTTTGGGTTTGTTTTTGTTTTTGTTTTTGTTTTTTAGCTCTAGGGCTGTAAGATTGAAGCTGTCTTTTCTACCATGTGAAGTAAGTCTCCCTAAAAGTAAAGTAATCACAAAGCAAAGCAGAACAGAGGAGTGAAGACTGGTGTAGAGACTGCAAGACACTGGAATATCTGGGGGGTGGGGGGTGATGGTATAAGAGACCATCTATATCTGTGAGATCAAACTTACTAGTTGTGTTGCTCAAATCTCCCTTGATCTCATTATATTTATCAGGTTTTTGAGAGTGGAATGCAAATACCTCCTCATGATGACTGGAGAATATTAAACTCTCGTTGAACTTCTGTTAGTGTTAACTCTGTGTTTTGAGGCGTACTATGTAGTCAGCTTTCTCAGAAACTATGCCATACATGCTTCTCTTTCCTTCACTCTTCAATACCTACTTCCTCATTCTCAGCTGATATTTTACTGAGAAAATAGAGACAACCAGAGCGATATTCCACCTTCTTTCTCCATCAGATCTGCCAAACTACTTGCTATGGTACCTACTTTCCTTCTTGTCACAATAAGTGGTTGCCCATCCCTCCAAAACGGAGAGTTATCCCTCTAGAGAACACACAGACTTGCCCTGGCAATGGCCCCTTGCCCTCAGCCCTAGCTTCTTCCGTTATACCAGGTGACTCTCAACAACATAAGAACATGCTACCTTTCTCCTAAATTAAAAACCCTCCTTTCATCCTAGACTCTCTTAGTGAAACATTGTATTTTCTCTATTGTCTTTGACAGCAACACTCCATGAAAAATACAGCAGTCTTCAGATTCTTGAAGCTTGGGCTGGGATCTAAGCCTTAGACCCCATGCAGGCTGCCAGTGAAGAGGGCATGAAGGGAACGTGGGTCATCAGTGGGTAATGATGACCCAACATCAACATCAATATTCCTTCAGTCCTCTCTCAATAATCTTAATAGATGTTCTGTTTGGTCTCAGGCATCTCAGGGGTCCTCAAATGCCACCATGAAGGCATTCCTTAGGGCTCTTCTCATCAAAGAGGATTCAGTATCCATAGTTTGACCTCCAAAGGGTGGGTGCTTGAAGACACTCCCATTTTTATTCGTTTCAAATGTCAGACTGAAACTCTTCAGATTCTGGAAGGGGTGGAGATGGGCTGCATGAAAACTGGCATGCCTTATGCTCAAAATGGTCCAATTTCTATTTTGTTCATTACCTCCAGTGTCTTGTTATTCCTTATGTGGATAATCTTCCTTGACATGAAAGCAGCATGGCAGGTCTCTCCTTTCCTTACCATCTTGGGCTGGATATCAGTAGGGCCTTTCCGTGCGTACCCTCTTGCTTATTCTGGGGTCTAGGGAAGTTCGAGGTCTATTCTCCTGGAAAAGCATAAGGTCTCTAAACCCATAGATGCTTCCTTTCTTACTTGGCTTTTCACTTTCAACTATTCTGGACAAATTTTTCTTCCTAAAATACATAAAGTCAGCCCTCTTCACCAACACAAGAATTAATTCTCTTCCAAAGATTTCTGGGTTTGTTTATAGGAGGGCTATATAGTCATTCTACTAATATAATTTTCTTGCAAAAATGATAAAGCTGACCTTATTATGTAAATACTTTTTTTCTTCTCCTGGTTTGATTTTCATTAGAAAGGCCTATTACCTTAATCAATGACAACATTATTGTCACATAATTAAGTTTCCTTCTAGGATACATATTTTTTTTCCTAACAGGAGGCATGGTATATATATTTATGGGGCTTGGTGAAGAAAAAAGAGTTGGAAAATTTTCAACTTATTTTCTCTTAATAGCAGGAGTAAATCAGTCCATTCCTAAAGCACTCAATCTCCTTTCACAGTCTCATGAAAATTGAGTATCTAATTCATTTTGAAGACCAGAGCCATGGCTGGTTTATCTGTTCTCATTGATGGCAAAGAAATAGAGGAACCATGGATTTGATGGACTTCTTCAGGCTTCATCTGGTTCTCCTAGGGATCTCAGTGAGGTGTGTGATGGAACATAGCTTTCAGAGTCATGCAAGCTGGGTTCAAGATTTGATTTCTCCACTTACTATTTGTGTGCTTTGAATAAAGTTGTTTAATCTTTGTCTATTTTTGCAGAAACAAATAAATCTAATAGATTGTGGGACAATTATACCTTATAGGGTTTTTGAAAGGATTGCATGAAATAGATACAAAGTACTAACACAGTGCTCATCAAATAAATGCAATATAGACATATGTCATTTTTCTCCTGCTATGAATCTGCTGGAATGCTACAGAATTACACTAAGACCTCATTCAGAGGAATGGAAAGTCTCTTGCTACAGTCCCTTTTGATTTTCATGTATCTTCTCACAAGTGATACAGTCAAGGGATGTTTTAGAGTAGCCAGACATTTGCATTGTAAACAGAAGGTCTACAACTTTATCCCAGTCCTTAAGCTGGTGGGATAGGAAATAAATTTGACACCCCAACCGGCACTAGGAGAATCTCTTTAAGACACTCGAGCAGAACCATCTTTAAGATTCCGCTAAGGGAGGAAGATCTATTTGCAAATTTCTTCAAGTAGACTCTGTTATGGTATCATCTGCAGAATATTCTACATCCAAGTCAGCACAGGGTAAATTTCCAGGAAATCCAAATTTTCTTTCAGGCTAATTTATCTAAAGACCCTAGGGTTAGTAAAGACCTGACAGCTCGCAAGTCTAGAGAGACACGTGCATGCTGTGAGTGCATGTTATCAGTGGGCAGCAGGGCCACCTCTCCTGCACAGCTGTTGTCCCATCACCACTGACCCAGTGGGCCCCTGGACAGCATAGCCCTTCCTCCACCAAGCGCAGGCATGGGGCTGACTTACTTACTTGCTCTAGATAGGAAAGCTTGTTTGCAAATCAGAGACTAACGGAAAGGTGGCTTCCCTCCATCTTGGACAAAGAAGGGATTTTACAGAGATAAGAAGGGCAGTCAAGAGTCTTTCATTCCTGTTTTTGGAAGCAATTACTCTAGAGGGATATCTTAACGAAGTTGTTGGGACTATCATTCTCTTTTTAGAGCAGAGATGTGGGGAGGTTTCTAGTACAAAGAACTAACAATCCAGAGGTCCCACTATGGCACAGTGGGTTAAGAATCCTACTGTAGTGGCTCCAGTCACTAGAGAGGAGTTGGTTTGATCCCGGTCTTGTACAGTGAGTTAGAACAATCTGGTATTGCTGTAACTGTGGCATAGGTTGCAGCTGCGGCTCAGATTCAGTCCTGGCCAGGGAACTTCCATATGCTATGGGTAGGGTCAGGCATAAAATAAAAATAAAAAAATTTAAAAATCCACCTTTCTGACAATGTCTACAGTGATTTCGGTTAGTTATGGTGCACTCATGGGTTTATCTTCGGACTTCCGCCCTGTGATAAAATGTAAATTTTATACTATTTGAAAAAAATAAGAATATTTTTATGTTTTAATTATTCTTGGTGCATTCGACGTCTGTGACTCTTACAGCACATTGCCATCAACTTGGTGCTTACAACCACAGAAATGTATTCTGTTTCTGAACCAGAAGTCTGAAATCAAGGTGTCAGCAGGGTCCTGTTCTCTCTAGCAGCTCTAGGGGAGGACACTTCGCTGTTTCTTCAAGCTTCTGGTGGCTGTATCACTCCAACATCTGCTTATACCTTCACGTAATCTTGGTGGTGGTGTGTGTGTGTGTGTGTGTGTGTGTGAGAGAGAGAGAGAGAGAGAGAGAGAGAGATCTCACTATGCCTTTTCTGTAAGGATGCATGTGATGGCATTTATGACCCACCCAGATAATCCAAAATAGCTTCCTATCTCAACATCCTCAATTTAGTACATCTTCGAAGTCCATTTTTCCATATGGTACCATTATTTACAGATTCTAGATATTAGAACCTGGTATCTTTGTGTTTTCTCTTCAGCTCACTATACTTGGCAAGTAGCATCCTTAAATATAACACTCTTGGAGTTCTCACTATGATGCAGTGGGTTAAGAATCTGACGGCAGTGGAGGTCCTGGTTCAATTCCTGGCTTGGCACAGTGGGTTAAAGGATCCAGCATTGCCATAGCTGTGGCATAGATTTCAGTTGAGGTTTGGATTCAATCCCTGGCCCAGGAACTGCCATATGCCGTGGGCACCGCCATAAAAATAAAATAAAATAAAAAAATTACAATACTCACAATTTAAGAATGGTAGATATGAGAAAAAGGAATAAATAGGGAATTCCTGTTGTGGCTCAGCAGATTAAGGATCCAACGTTGTCTCTTTGAAGATGTGGGTTTGATCCCTGTCCTGGCTCAATGGGTTAAGGATCCAGTGCTGTTGAAAGCTGTGGTGCAAGTCTCAGATATGGCTCAGATCTGGTTGCTGTGGCTGTGGTGTAGGCCTGTGACTGCAGCTCTGTTTTGACTCCTGGCCTGGGAACTTCCATATGCTTCAGGTGCAGCTGTAAAAAGAAAATATAAATAAATTTAAAATATATCTGAAGATAAATGGAATAAACGTGCATAAAGCCAGAGGAAAAGGAGATTTGGGAATGAGATTGTGAGGGATGGCGAGGGAGGCAGGGGGAAGGGGATAGAAGAAGCCAAGAACTTAGCTTCTGAAAGAAGTCAAACGGTTGCCATCACTAAGGAAACCACGTCACGATTTCCTGCCTCTATCTCAGCTCTGAACAGCTGCTGTACTTACAATTTTGCTTCGCTGAAGCACTGTAATTGCTGGGTGAAGAAAAACCAAAGTGTCAGTGTTAGAGCAGAAAGAAAAATTCTGGTGACGCAAAATAATTTACAAACAAATTATTTAAGATAACTGGTAAATCTGGTGCTTTTAAAAAGAAGGTCACTGGAGTTCCCGTGTGGCTCAGCGTAATCAACCTGACCAGTGTCCATGAGGATGCAGGTTTCATTCCTGGCCTCACTCAGTGGGTTAAGGATCCAGCGTTGCTGTGAGCTGTGGTCGCAGAGGCAGCTCGGATTTAGGATCTAGCCTGGGAACTTCCATACGCCACAGGTGCAGCCCTAAAAGAAAAAAAAAGGTAACTGCTCCTCATTTCCTCTCTAATGGTATCTGAGGGACGATGGCAAAGTTGTTTAACACGCTTGCTTAAAACTGGTGGTTTTCGGGAGTTCCCGTTGTGGCACAGTGGTTAACAAATCCGACTAGGAACCATGAGGTTGCGGGTTCGATCCCTGCCCTTGCTCTGCGGGTTAAGGCTCTGGCATTACCATGAGCTGTGGTGTAGGCTGTAGATGCGACTCGGACCCAGTGTTGCTGTGGCTCTGCCGTAGGCTGGTGGCTACAGCTCTGATTTGACCCCTAGCCTGGGAACCTCCATATGCTGCGGGAGCGGCCCAAGAAATGGCAAAAAGACAAAAACAACAACAAAAAAAACTGGTGGTTTTCAATTTTCTATGGATGGAAAAACATAATGAAGCAGTGATGTTAATTCATGTTCCTCAGCCAGAAATCTTGCATGGACCTTTTGTTTTTTAACACTTTTCCCTACCTGTTATGCCTTTTACTAAAAGAAGTCAAAACGAATATATCTCTGAACACTCTTAAGCGCCTGTCTAAGTGAATGGGGGGAAATCTTTAGAATATATGCCCGTAGCTGGAACTTCACTTCTTCTATGGGAATGCGGTTTTATCTCGGGCCTCGTCACATAGAATTCTATGAAAATAACCCTTCCTTCTGTTTGGCTTCCTCGTTTTCCTCTTGGCTTAATAACTGAGTCCAGCAGTTACTCTCTTCCCCTACCAGCTCCAACGTTCCTGCTGAAGTTTTGGCCTTTCTTTTCAATTTAATTTTTCTGCTAAAAAAAAAAAAAAATCAATTAATTTTGTTCCTTTAAAATATCTTTTACGAAGTACGAGGTATTCATAGAAATCAATGATTTCAAACTGTTTAAAGTTCTTGTTGCGCTGATAAAATAACAGACAAAAATCTAGAATTACTGATGTTTTACTTTTTGCTGCAGCCCTGGCATATGGAAGGTCCTGGGCCAGGGATCGAATCTGAGCTGCAGCTGCCACCTATGCCACAGCTGAAATAACACCGGAGTCTTAACCCACTGCACAGGGCAGGGATCAAACCAGCACTTTCTGAGCCACTGCAGAGCCAATGCTAGATTCTTAAGCTGCTGTACCACAGTGGGAAATGCCTACACTGTCTTTTCTTGAGTGGAAACTCAAGATGCTCTGGAGGAAGCAGTCACCCAGAAACATGTTCAGCACCAACAGTAAAGCGTATCTAAATCAGCAACATCCCATATAGCTTCCTGCAGAGATGGAACTATTCAATCCTGGTCCCACCCAATGTGGTGGCCACTAGACCAGAAGGACTATTAAGCACTTGAAATGTGACTGATGCGACTGAGAACCTGAATTTTAAAATTTTAATAGTTATGAATTGTTATTTTAACTTTTAGTTTTTATTAAATTTTAACTAGTTTAAGTCGTCCTGTGTGGCTTGTGGCTACTGTACTGGACAGTATGGTTCTAGATGAACCACCCTGGCATTATTTTATTCATTGTTAGTCCACATTATTTCTAGCTGTGTTGCCACTTTTTACCCATTGAGGGTAAAATAGGCAAAAGGGTAGGGATTTTTTTTTTTTTTTTTTGAAAAAATTGGGAGTTCCCATCGTGGCTTAGGGGTAATGAACCTGACTAGCATCCATGAAGATGGGAGTTTGATCCCTGGCCTCGATCAGTGGGTTAAAGATCCGGTGTTGCCACGATCCATGGTGTACGTCGCAGATGTGGCTGGGATCTGGCATTGCTGTGGCTCCAATTCGACCCCTAGCCTAGAAACTTCCATACGCTGCGGGTGTGGCCCTAAAAAATAATAATAATAATAATAAGGCCTGAAGAAAACTCAAAATGCATTTGGAAAGGGATCTAGGACATCGAGGCCTATGCTAGCCTGACTTTTGATAGTTATTTAGTAACAGATGAATGGTGGAAAAGTAATTGTCACCAGATAAAAGAGATATTACCATTTGTTTAAATCATACCTGCTTCCTCATATACAACTAGGACGTCCTCCTGCTGGTTACACTTGACTTTTCGGCTTTTAAGTTTCGTCTGTGTTATCTACGTAGACCATAAGTCTCAGAAAAAGAACAGATGCAGGCTAAGCACTTACTCTAAGCCATGCTCTTGAGTCCAGTGTAGGTTAGAGAAGGTGTAAGAGCTTGTGGGAAACCTCATGCTCTGTCCCATCACTTCAAGGGCTTCTGACATCCAGCTCTTTTGCAAAATCTGCCCAGATGTGTTGGAAATCCGGGCAGGGAGTGATGAGTGTGTTGACTCTCCCTGTTCCCTAGTCCTCAGCCCCGAGTCCCTCCCTAGACCTGCATCTGTCGGTCATGAACTCCTCCCTCCAGGTCACTGAAGACTGTCTACGATGTTAATATGCTACTGTTCTTCTGGTGTCAGGTTCTTTTTGTTTGTTTGTTTGTTTGTTTTGTTTTTGTTTTTTTTTGTCTTGTGTCTTTTTGTCTGTTGTTGTTGTTGCTATTTCTTGGGCCGCTCCCGCGGCATATGTCTTGTGTCTTTTTGTCTGTTGTTGTTGTTGCTATTTCTTGGGCCGCTCCCGCGGCATATGGAGGTTCCCAGGCTAGGGGTTGAATCGGAGCTGTAGCCACTGGCCTACGCCAGAGCCACAGCAACGCGGGATCCGAGCCGCGTCTGCGACCTACACCACAGCTCACGGCAATGCCGGATCGTTAACCCGCTGAGCAAGGGCAGGGACCGAACCCGCAACCTCATGGTTCCTAGTCGGATTCGTTAACCACTGCGCCACGACGGGAACTCCTGGTGTCAGGTTCTTATTCCACCGTTTATGATGGTCTATCATAGGTTATAAACTTCTAGAGGGCGGGGATTATGTCTACCCAATCATTTAAATTCAGTGTTAACCTGGGCGTCACAAAAATGTCCACACGAGAATTAAAAAAATCACTTTTTACTGCCGCTGCTGCAGGAGAGTGGAGCTCTAAGCGGCAGCAGAAGGAACACTTCTTCTAAAATTGACATCCGTTAAATGATCATGTCCAACATTACTTGGGAAAAGTTTAAATATTTTGCAGATTCAGAGTGAGGAAAATAAAGGAAGGAATCTGGTGTTTGGTAACAAGTGCAGCTGCTTCTGCAAACACGCCAAGCCCAGAAAAGGGTAGAGTGAATATTGGAACATGTGGCTTCTGCCTCTGTTCTCTTCAGAGTAATTTTCCTGTTAAGCAACCGCAGCACAAATATTCCTCATCTGATCTCGTTGACTTATCACAGTATATTCCTGCTTAGTTCATTTTCTCTGTCTATTATACATTCTTTTTTAAAAAAATACTACTTTCCATCATGGTCTAGTCCAGGAGATTGGATATAGCTCCCCGTGCTGTACAGTAGGACCTTACTTCTTATTCATTCTAAATGTAATTGTCATTGTGTACTAAAAAACTGACATCATGGGTTCCTTTTTTCAAATTGTGAATATGATCCAAGGATGAAAAATAAAAACATTACTAACATGTTTTTCAGGTAACTCCTATCCACATTTTTATATTTAGTCAGTCACTCCAAGTTTTTTCCTAGTAACCATCCTGAGATTAGAAGGAACCTTCCCCAGATACCAGTGCACCCAAGCTTTGGAGATTCGCTGTTGATTCCCACTTTGGGATTCCTAAAAGAACTGAAAGTGAATGTTAATTGCTAGTCCACTTACAGATTCTGAGGATAATTAATAAAAGTCTTTTTTAGAGGACATACAATGAGATCACCAATTAATTTTGTGAGAGACCCGAAGAGGCTGTCATACTATTCTTCAGTCTTCTTTGCCCAGGCAATGAAGAGTAATTCAGCCTTTGTGTAGGAAAAAAAAAAAAAAAAAAAAACACCAATGACAGTACCCTGAGTTTTAGTTAAAAAGTAAAAAAAAAATTTAGTAACCAAGTGAGCTAATATAAATCTTATATTAAAGAAAATATTCATTTCCAATTTTACTGTAGAAAAAACCTCCCAAATCCAATAAGCCCACTTTCAATTTTGAATTACTACACATAAACCTACATGTATATATGTGTATACACATGTACATATATACAGACCTTCAAACAGATTACATTAGTTTTCTAGGCTGCCGTAACAAAATACCACAGGCTGGGTGGCTTAAACAGCTCTGGAGGCTGGCATTCCAAGATCAAGTTGCCAGTTGGGTTGGTTTCTTCAGCAGCCTCCTCCCTTCACGTGTAAAGGCCGTCTTCTTTCTGGGTCCTTGCGTGGTTTTCCTTCTCCATGTATCTGTGTCCTAATCTCCTTTTTTTCTAAGGACATCAGCAATACCAGTTTAGGGCCCAAACTAATGGCCTTATTTTAACTAAATGATCTCTTTAAATTCCTATTTCCAAACATAGACACATTCTGAAGCCCTAGGTGTTAGGACTCCAGCATATGAACTTGGAGAGCTGCAATTCAGCCCATAGCACGTATTCATTAGCCTGATTTTTTTTTTTTAACCGCCTTAAGAATTTACTTATTCTTTCATTATGAGCAATATAAGTAAATGATATAAAATGTTGAAAGGTACGAAATATCGTCTTTCTCTCTTTCATAGGCAAGTATTACTCATCCCAAGAAGCAGTCACTATTATCAATTACTTATCTTCCCAGAGAGATATTTTATGTATTTTTGTGCATATATGTGTGAATGTATGTATATACATACACACTCATATGTATATACATATGTGTGTGCATGTGTTTGTGTATGAGTAGGTTTTGTATAATTGTGTGTGTGTAATTTGTGTTTGTGTAATTGTTTAAGAAAACAAACAGAATGCAGAGCAATGTGTATGGTATGCTTCTATTTGCATTTGAAAAATGTAACACACACATATGTACATATATTTATATATATATAAATACATATATTTATATATATATAAATTATTTTGCTATGGATTTATCATTTGATAATATTTGAAACTTTGACACGTTTGGAATTTATTTCCAACTTGTCATCTTATGGTCCCAATACTGTTTTTTGAGTAATCTGTCTTTCTCCATCATTTGAGATTTCATCTTTATCGGTTACTGAATTCCCATACAGTTTGGATCTTTCTCTGACCTTTCTTCTTGGCCCATTGGTTCAGAGAGGGCTTGTCCCCTTTGTCTCTGGTAGCTGTCTCCACGTGGCCTCATAACACCCTAGTGAACACCCATGGCCTCTCCTGCTCATCAGTGAGAAGAGTCTATGTGGTTTCAAACTTCCGCACAGCCTTTGGATGCTTCCAGTGCTGTTTTAATGCTCCTGTAGGCAGATGGCCTCTACGCTAACCCCCATCAATGGAGGGTAGTAGGGTGGCAAAGTCCCCCTGCCGGAGCACATTCCATGACAGAGCCACCTGTGCCAGCCTGTGTGTGAGTCTCCACGAGGAAGGAGAGCTGGTAAACACCTGTGCCCCCTGCTGTGGGTTCCCGCTCACAATCCATGACACGCCCAGCTATTTCCCCAGAACTCCTCTTGACCCCATTGAAAGGTAAGATGAGGGATTTTGCTATTGTAGCCTTATAATATATTTTAAGTATTGCTACAGTTGGTCTTGCCTTATTATTGTTTTTAGTTTTTTTTTCCCTATTTTTTTCCTTCCTTCCTTTCCTTCTTTTTCTTTTTAGGGCCGCATTCACAGCATATGGAAGTTCCCAGGCTAGGGGTCTAATTGAGCTACAGCTATCTGCACACACGACAGCCACAGCAACACCAGATCCAAGCCACATCTGCAGCCTACACCACAGCTCATGGCAATGCCGGATCCTTCACCCACTGAGCGAGACCAGGGATCAAACAGGCAACCGCATGGTTCATAGTCAGACTTTTTTTTTTTTTTTTTGTCTTTTTGCCATTTCTTGGGCTGCTTCCATGGCATATGGGAGGTTCCCGGGCTAGGGGTCTAATCGGAGCTGTAGCCGCCAGCCTACGCCAGAGCCACAGCAATGCGGCATCTGAGCCGCATCTGCGACCTACACCACAGCTCACGGCAACGCCAGATCCTTAACCCACTGAGCAAGGGCAAGGATTGAACCCGCAACCTCATGGTTCCTAGTCGGATTCGTTAACCACTGCGCCACGACGGGAACTCCCCATAGTCAGACTTGTTTCTGCTGCACCGCGATGGGAACTCCTCCCCTATTTTTCTTATTTTCCTTCTGAAGTTCTGCGAACATAATCCAAGTTGCAAGAATGTTATTTTGGAAATCACTTTTGCTTTATAGACAATGTTAGATGTCTAGCCCCTCTGGAGAGGAAGTAGCTTAAGGACTTGCACTGACCCTTGTTAGGAGAAAAGTGAAAATAAGAGACTGGAGCTGGAGCTGCCTCTGCTGGATAGTGAAGTACAGAGACCTGTGTTCAGAGCCATTTGACTTCTGTAGATAACAGAGCAGAGATATGGGTGCCTGAGGACCAGATGTGGAGCCTGTGAAAGGGAGATAGTGTGAGGTTATCCTAAAAGGGATCTCACTGAACAGAGCTGCGTGGAGAGGAGGTGTAACCATAGCCCCGCTCCTGAGGGAGCAGTCATGAGCTGCAGGTCAGAGGCAAGGCAGTGCCGTCATCAAGATACTGTGTCTACAGGGGAGGTTTATTTTGACCTCTTTAACCTCAGCACTAAGGAGAAACCAGTGTCAGGGCAAAAGAGTAGAGTCTTGTAGAGTTTGTAGAATTGTGTTTGGGGGTTGGTGGTCTCCAAGGTCCCTCTTTCATCAACTACTCTTGCAAGTTTATATAAAATTTCTGGGTGGATCATTCATCTGATCTTTCCTGCTTTCAGGACATAGGCAGGCAGTACCCTTTTCTGTTTTTCATGGGGATGTTGAGGTACAGGTAAGAGGATAAAGGAGGGAGGACAGGTGTTTTTTCACCCACTGATACTGTCATAATCTAGACACCTGTAGGCTTTACGTTGTAGACTTTGAAACATTGGTAATTGTGATATTCAAGATTTTATTGTTGAAACTTGTCTGTTTGATTTATCAGTAAGAACTCTGTTAAACTATGTGGATTTGTTGAACTAGTATTGCATTTTTGCAATACAAATGACCAAATTGGCCACAAGGTCTAGAAGGTATGAGGAAATTATTATCATAGAAAAATTATTTTTACAAAGGAGCAATGAACTGGTGATTGCATTTGTTTTAAAAATTATTCTGGAAATGGAAAAAAAAATAAGCACTTAAAAATCTTTCTTTAAAATAGAAACCTTCAGGAGTTCCCATTGTGGTGCAGTGGAAATGAATCCAACTAGTATTCATGAGGATGCGGGTTTGATCCCTGGCCTTGTTCAGTGGGTTAAGGACCCAGTGTTGTGGTGAGTTGTAGTGTATGTTGCAGATGTGGCTACAGTCCCCCATCACTATGGCTGTGGTGCAGGCCAGCAGCCATAGCTCTGATTTGACCCCTAGCCTGGGAACTTCCATATGCCACAGGTGAGGTCCTGAAAAGAAAAAAAAAATTAGAAAACATTGATACCAAAGCCTAAAAAAAAGTTTACACAAACAAAACTGCACTCCAGTTTTATTATAAATAATAATGTAAAAACCCTAAGTATTTGCCAACATAATGCATCATCATATTGAAGCTGTATTGTAACATGAATATGTTCACTATAGAACTGGTAAGAGGGTACAATATAAAAAAATCAGTTTTATAACTGCATATTAATAGATATGGGGAAATATTTAATAGCAAGGAAAACCTGAGATACATGTTACATTTTATTAAAATAGGGGTACTTTTTAGATTTACATGAATATTCATGATTCATATTAAATTGTATATCTATCCACATATCTACATAGCTATGTACCCATCTATCTGTCTGTCATCTATCTAAACTATTGTTTTGTAGTTTACTGAATGGACTAAATGCAAAGAGATACAAACAAACATACCTTCCTCCCCCATCCTTTAATATCTCAGGCAGATCCATCCACTTTCAAGTATAAAGGATTCTATTTAAGTTTGAATGTAAAAGTTCAGTCTCACGTCCAGTGGAAAACTCCCTCTTTCTTTCTAGCTCTGGCCCCATCATTTATGGGCCTGCATGGGAAAAGAGCTGGGAGGAAGCTAGTTGTTCTTTCACTCTCTATTGCTCTTCATTTCTGCTTTCTCATCACTTTGATGTTTCTGAGTTTTCCTTTCTTTATTGGTTGACATCATGTCCTAAAATCCAGGGCATGCAAGTTGAGCTCTCTTAAGAAATTTTACCTACTTGATTTTGGTGAACTAGCATGAAACTAAATTTTTTAGTTGCTCAGCAAGAATCAAAACCAGCGAGTGAGGGGCCAATCCACCTTCTTGCAGAAAACTTCAATCTCTGAGAGTGGATTTATGGAATGTCACTCTCTCAGTACTCTCTGGGAAGGGTGGGCAATATTTTTCCTCCTATCTTCATGCAGAGGCCAACAACCTACAAGTACTACAAGTTCATTCTCTAAATAAATCCAATCTTTTGCTGATATGGACTGGACAGTGTGACAACCAATTGCCATCTTGGGGCAATCCCTAGAGAGAGATAAGTCTGGCAGCTTCTTGGATGTTTTCTTTACAAAGCAGACGTCTTATCTATTGTCTTCTACTTTGGGGTTTAGCAGAAATTCTGACAACAGGAAAAATCCCATTCTATATCTAGTTATGTAAACATGTTTCTAGGTTTTCTAGAGTTTAAACAAATACCAGCTTTATTTTTCTCCTTTTCAAATCTGATCTGTGAGTTATTTCTTTACTAGATTGTGCTTAAAATCTTGGGCAAGAAGTTTTATGGGTTTTCCTATCTTTTTAAGATGAGTTTTTTCCTAGCTTAATAATTACTTAATTCTTATAACATCACAGTTCTAATGTCATCCCATCTAAAACATTCTTCACCCATAGCATGAAAATGTTTGGAGCTCAAACATGAGTGGCATAAAAAATGGCGAGGCAACAGCTTCCTTTGCTGCTGACCTCTCTCCTTACTCTGGTAAAGCAGGTTGCTTTAGCCAAGAGGACAGGTTAATGTCATGGAAGGTAATAAGCTTTGAGAGCCTCCTCAAACAAAGGCAGCCTGCTAAGAGGACCGCTGGTACTAAGATGATGTGGGATGGACTATCAGAGATTTGAACCTGGTGGGAAAACACAAGAGGACATTTCCTCACATCAGATAACTGTGCAGGACAGAGACATTTTTGAAGAAGTCTGCAAGGACTAAAATTTAGCTATAAATCATTAACAAAAATTACTTTTAGCAGTCATGCATTTATAAATTGAAAAATAAAACAAGTTATGAGTCAAAATTAATTTCAAAATGTAGAAAATATTTCAAACTAATGATAGAAAAATACTATGTTCAAAGCTTGTGCATGCAGCTAAAGCAATACTTACAGGAAAATTCATAGCCTTAAATATTTGTATTGGAAAATCTTCTTAAGTACAGACAAAATGCAAAAGAAATCATAATCATAAACCTATAATTGAGAGGATCAAAAGGTGAAATAATCTTAAAGAAAAATAAATTTGAAAACTTTTGAAAAGATTGATCAAGATAAGAGAGAAGTTAGAAATATTTTTTAAAGGAATGATAAAGGGTCATAGTTTAGATGTAGTATATATTAAAAGATAACATAGAAAGTCATAATAATTTTATTGCTGAAATCTGAAAACTTAGGTTAAGTAGACATATATCTGGAAAAATTACTACCAAAACTGCAGAAAAAGAGAGATGAATTGTTTTCTTTCATTAAAGAGACTAAATTATTGTTTAAATCTTTACATTAATGGGTAAGTGTATGTGTGTGCATTTGAACATGGGATGATGCATACATGTTGTTATCCTTGGTTAGCTGAGGGGGCTAAGACTTGAAGGGACTCCTAGCTGATTCTTCTCTTATTTAATCAATAGAGTTGCCTCAGCAGGTGAATGAAGGCCAGAATTGCACATGACTGATTTATTTCAATGTTTATATCCTTCTGAGTCTACAATACTACTTTTACAGCCCTGAGGCAGAAACCCTTGTAGTTTTTTACCCTTCATTTTTTTTCTTACCTTCTTTGCTAAGATAACTTCAATAATGGTGTAAAAATGTACCAACAAATGACACATTTATTTCTTTTTGTTGTTGCTAGATAAGAGCTTTTTAACAAGTGTTTGATAAATGCAAGACAAGTAAATGTATCACAGAGATAGCATTGTCCTTCTTTCCTCTCCTTCACTCTACTGCTTCAAACAAGCCTAAGGCATCATTCAAAAAAGTCACAGTAAAACAACCAACACTAGTACCTCATTGCCTAATTTTAGACTTCCTTACATGAGATATAAATAAAATTGTATTCTATTTAAGCCCATATTATATTCTTAAAAAAACTGATATGTTTAATCAAATCTTACCCTAATACATACATGTCAGATAGCATGTAGTGATTCTTCCCAGTGGAATATGAACTGTCCTCTGGGTCACTATCATTTGCTTTTGAGTTTAGTGTCTCTGTGGCTGTATTCTTCTTGTCACAGTTCATTTCTCCTAGGGCAGACCTTAGCAGAAATAGCCATCTCTACAGCTTGCAAAAGGAACCTTTTGTGTGTGTGTGCAAAAGTTTGTAAACTTTTATCTATGATTGTTTTTTCATCTGTTTACTCTCTCTATGATAGAATTTAACTTGAAGGACTCAAAGTCCTTCTTTCTACCCTCTGCCAATTATTTCCCAAGAATGTTTCAATTTTCTGGCTGTAAGTAGCTTGTCTCAGAGAGTCAGGACTCGGAGGCCCCAGTCAAAGCCATATCCACAAGGATATATTGTGTGGAGCCAGGTGAAAACTTTGTTCTAGCCCCAGTAGTGGCATCTTTGTAAGAAATTTGGTGTCCACTTAGGAGTGCAGTTCTTATCATATTTAGTAGGAAGTTTAAAGGGTTTTCTCAATTTAGTCCATTGGCATAACATTGCATAAATCTGACTTTCTGCCTGGAACATTCAGTACCAAACCATGCATTCCCTGGTGGTCCAAAAACCATGCCTGCTCATGCTGGGTCCAGATTTTCCCTCTACTCCTCTCTTCAGAATCTAGGCAGACCATGAGAATGCACATGTGACTCAGATGGAAAGTGGTGATTTAAGTCTGAAAATCAGCTTCCAAACTCCAATTTTACTTCCATCACCACCATCAAATATAATACTTTAAAATATTGACCTGGGTGACTCAACCTTACTGTTGGAAGGAAAATGACCTGGAAAGCCAGAGTAATTTCAAAATGATGCACAAAGGGAACAATCAGTCCCCAACAGTACTTGAAATCTGTTTTGTTTCCTTTCCCATTTACCAAAGCTGCTCTTGTCCAGCATACTCTAGCCCCAAATTTTCTGCAAATATTACCTTTGCAAGCACATCTCATAGTTTCCTCAGACCCTCTCGCCTTCCTCTGATTCTCCCAACAGAAGCCAAAATACCTGGGTTTATGAAAGAGGCTCCTCCTTAGAACAGAGGGAGTGGAAAAGAGACCAAAATGGGAAAGGCAGAGAATTCTATTTTGAAGGTAGAGGGAAAAGAAGTCTCAGAACACTTGTAGGTTAATAAGTTTATCCTGACGTGAAAACAATTGGATATTCATCTTTCTAGTATTAGATTGAGAGTATATTTATTTCATAAATCTTGAAGTCTGTGGATTTGGAGGCACTAGCAGAATCCTCAGTTATCTAACCACCTATGACCATTGTTTATCTAAACTGCAGACATTGTGCTTCTATATACCAGAAGAAAAGCATATTTCTCCTACAGAGAATCTAGAGTCTAGGCCATAGTGATACAGCTATAGAAACCTATTACCCATAGTTCTCCTTTAATGCCTGTTTAATAAATAGATTGCAAAACCTCACTTTCCACCGGCACAATATAGATGTTGACAGAAATGTTTATTTATTTATTTTTTGTCTTTTTGCCATTTCTTGGGCCGCTCCCGTGGCATGTGGAGGTTCCCAGGCTAGGGGTCGAATCGGAGCTGTAGCCCCCGGCCTACGCCAGAGCCACAGCAACGTGGGATCTGAGACGCGTCTGCAAACTACACCGCAGCTCACAGCAACGCCGGATCCTTAACCCACTGAGCAAGGGCAGGGACTGAACCCGCAACCTCATGATTCCTAGTCGGATTCGTTAACCCCTGCGCCACGACAGAAACTCTGACAGAAATGTTTAGAATAAAGTACTTTACATCAGATATCAAGTCATCAGATTCAAAAGGGATAGGACAAGAAAATTCATGGAGGAGGTGCTATTTTTTTTTTTTTCCTGATGCACTTTCTTTGGAAAGAAGAATAACTGAACTATTTCTGACTTCAGGAATAAACTCCAATGATCATAATCTGATGATCAAACACTCGAAACCATCGGATCCTTTCTTGGTGCCACAGTTTCATATTCAATGAAAGATTGTAAAATGCTGAAACTTTCATTAGAGTTAGTGCATATTACCCAGACCTTAAGTTCAGGGGGTGAGAGAGGGCTCTGGAAACAATGGGATGTGTAATAAAGGGACCAGAGATAATTCATAGGATTTTTGTTTGTGAACAAACACTGGAAATGGATGCTTAGCAGTTTTGTACACAATAAAAGGTAAGCCTACAGGAGTTCCTGTTGTGGCGCAGTGGAAAAAAAGCCAACTAGTAACCATGAGGTTGCAGGGTTTGATCCCTGGCCTCACTCAGTGGGTCAGCGAACCGGCATTGCTGTGAGCTGTGGTGTAGGTTGCAGATGTGCCTCTGATCCTGCATTGCTCCGATTCAACCCCTAGCCTGGGACTTCCATATGCCGCAGGTGCGGTCCTAAAAAGCAAAAAAAAAAAAAAAAAGATAAGCCTATAAACTGTAAAGGGGTAGCAGTAAAACCAACCAAGAAGTTCTGGGGAGATCCTCTAAAATAGAAGATAAAGACGACAGCATAAAGAGGATATTTTTACAAAAATTTTGAGTATTATAACATAAAATTTGTCCTCCCCCCATCAACTAGATTCAGAAAAACACAGACCATACGAAATAAATAATAAAAAATCAGGAGTTCCTGCTGTGGCACACTGGGATCGGTGGCATCTCTGGATCCCTGGGATGCAGGTTCAGTCTCTTGCCCGGCACAGTGGGTTAAGGATAGGAGGTTGCTGCAGCTGTGGGGTTGGTTGCAACTGTGGCTCAGCTCTGATCCCTGGCCCAGAAACTCCCTATGTCCTGGGGCCTTCCAAAAAGAAAACAAACAAGCAAACAAGTAAACAAAAAACAAGATGATGAAGCAGCAGGGGAAGAAGGAGCTATGAAGCATAAATAAATTTAAAAAGAGAAAAGTTGAGTGAGATGAAAAAATATTGCAAGTTAAACTAATGTACTTACAGAGTTTACACATGCACCTTGCTATATAGATTGAATCGTGTCCTCTCAAAATTCTTATATTGAAGCCCTAACCTCCAATATGACTGTATTTGGAGATGGGGACTTCAAGGAAGTAATTAAGGCTAAGTGAGGTCATCAGGCTGGGGCCCTGATCCAACAGGACCGGCGTCCTTATAAGAAGAAGAAATGACCACAGGAGTCTGTGTGCACAGAGGAAAGGCCGTGTGAGGGCCCAGTGAGAAGGCAGCTCTCTACAAGCCAGGAAGAAATTTTAAAATATTCAGAGAGGTAAACTGAAACATTTACCAATATTAAAAAATGCTCCTCAGAAGCAAAAATATTTAATTACAGAAGTTCCTGTTATGACACAGTGGGTTAAGAATACATGTGTTTTCATGATTTCATACATAGAAACTGTAACAGGTTAGGCATACACACTTGGCCTTTATTATGATAGAATTCACTTAACAATTGTGTGTGTGTGTGATTTCTAGGTAATTCTTATCTATGTTCCAAAGAAAAAGTACCATGAACTGAACCAAATTAATCCCAAATGTACACATTTGTTTTAAATTCAATAACACAAATGTCAAATACTATCACAGACAAAAAGCTAGGAAAGTAAAATAGTAAGATAATAATAAAGGACATAGCATCACTCAAGTACTTTTTGGGAAGGAAGCAGGAGTGAAGTAATTCTACTAGGTATGAATTCTTTTTCCACATTTGGGCATATGCAGTTTTGCTCATGCTAGAGGAAGGTCAGTATTCCCTCAAAACACTCTTCCCACCACTCCTTGATTTTAGAATGAGAGGGATTTACTTTGATGGACAAATCAGATTCCTGAGAAAAAAGTCTTTAGAACTATGAACAACTCTCTGGGTTCCACTCTCCTGTTTTTGCTCCTGGGCCAATGATGCTGTAGAAAAGATGTGGCTGCATGCAGCTCTGTACCGTGTCCGGCTGACTGTCTTGCTTTATTTTCTAAGGCTTAGAAAGAGGTAAAAAACAGTCAGAAAGAAGTTCTCACACAGTTTAGTGATCAGCCCTGGACGAGAGCCCTGGATATTGCTGTTCGTTAACTGCAGGCACCCGTTGCAGAGTCTGGCAGATCTTTACCAAAGAAAGATTTTGGGGAATATACCTATCAAGCTCCTCTGTCTAAAGTATGATGGTTTAGTATAGCATAGCTTCATGACAAATGTTCATGACGAAACATCTGTAATTGCCGAGACCAGCTCCGCAGGATGGGGCTGAAGAACGGGTGCTGTGGAACTTAAGGAAAAACGTTAACATAAAACAAGACACAGAGACATTTATCTTAAGTAAAGGTGGGAACCCAGGGACTCAAGGTCTCGGGGACCAAGAGCACGGCCTCAAGAAATCACACTGCTTTTATTCTGTTCTTTAGGATGAGGTCAAGTGAGGAGGTCAAGTGGAGGATAGAGTTTGTTTATTATTTTACACTTTTTTTTTGTTTGTTTCTTTGTTTGTTTTTTTTGTCTTTTTGCTATTTCTTGGGCCGCTCCCGCGGCATATGGAGGTTCCCAGGCTAGGGGTCTAATCGGAGCTGTAGCCACCGGCCTACGCCAGAGCCACAGCAACGCGGGATCCGAGCCGCGTCTGTGACCTACACCACAGCTCACGGCAACGCCGGATCGTTAACCCACTGAGCAAGGCCAGGGAGCGAACCCGCAACCTCATGGTTCCTAGTCAGATTCGTTAACCACTGCGCCACGACGGGAACTCCTATAAGTTCTTTTATTATTTTAAAAGTCACTTAGCTGGTAGACGGTTAAGCTGTTATTCTGACCTTTAGGCACCTAACAATCATTAGCCTTTGCGTTAGCTATCTATGCATAGCATTCCAGAGAATCCTCGCTGTGCTTCCGCAAAGGGCATGCCTATTTGCAGCAACCTGGCCTGCCTAGGTTTGCACCTTGGTTCTCTTTGCTGATGCATATTCTGCTAACAACCGCTCATAAACCGCTTGGTCATGAGGTTCCTCTTTCTCTTATTCCTTAGGGGACATATCATGCTTGTGCAAACGGTGTGCCAATCTGCACAGGTCCTGCTTGCCTGGACCAACATTGCCTGGTCCTCATTCAGCTGACCCTATGAATTACTCATGCTTTTAGGTCTTTGTTCTTAAGCTTAAGTCATTTATGCCTTTAGGTCTTTGTTCTTAAGCTTAAGTCACTTACCAGCACTGTGACTGTTTTTCAGGTAGGAAAATGGGATAAAGTAAAGCAGGACAAGATGGAGTTTTCAGCAAAGAGGCTAAGAAAATATTTTAGAAACATGTCCCGTGACATCTAATGTTTTGGGATATTTTATAAGCAAAGAAAAACTTTGTAAATATGTATATTTTTGCTTCATCAATAAATGAACCATTTAATCATGTCCATCTTTAACAGAGCATAACTCTGAATATACTTGTAACTATTTCTAAAGGGTTCTATTTTTATGGAGGACTGTATAAATCTTGTATTTATAAAAGTAAAAAAATACAGAGCCAAATATATATTTACAAATATATTTATATTTGTAAGACATTTATGTACATAAATGTAAAATCCTTTTTCACATTTAATATATTTAAGATATTTTATTTTTACAGAACTGTGTATTCACTGAAGGTATTTAAAAGAAAATGATTTTTGAAACCTGATCTGCCATGACTAGAGATAAAAGATCTTTTTATTATACTAAAGGCTTTTAAATGAAGCTTTCCAGGTCATAATCAATTTGCAACCAATTTTAAAAATTGCTTATTTAAGCTACCCCAGCATGGTTCCCAAGACTCCTGTGCTTCCTCCTCGAAAAGCAGTTTCTTCACGTCAAGGTTGCTGACGGTTACAGGCTCAGCTACACAGGAGGCTGAATGTAACCTCTTCACCAGCATGGAGACTCAATCCTTAGCCCATGTCTCTAGTTCTGATGACCATTTTCTTTGTGAGGCCATGTTCTTTGATGGGTTTATTACCAACCTTTTTTGGTTGTAAACCCCGAAACCGGTTTGTGGCTAAGAAAGAATTTACTCGAAGGAAATGGCCAGAGACTGGGCAACCAGGCTTGGGAATGGGCCGGAAGCCGTGAACAGGGAGGAGAATAACCCTCGTGCGGAAACTGCCATCCCCACTGCTCGTATTCCCGTGGTAAGGAGTGACCCAAGGTCACTTACTCAAGCTTCAAAGTCCAGCAGAAAGCACCAATTTGGTTAACTTTGGCCATAAGCCAGAGTTTAGTGGGCTAGGAAGAGAGACCTCTGGAAGGGTGGTGGCCTTTACAATGCAATCCACAGGGAGGTGGAGGCAAACAGGTGCCACGTGTGCCCTGATGCAGGGGAACCAAAAATGGCTGTGCTGGATGGAGCCAGCCACTGGGGTCCCTCAGTAGTGCTGCTCACAGGTTCCAGTGAGCCCTATTTCAGTCCATGGCTGGGGTTCTGAGAGCCCTGACCTTCCTAAGGGAAGAGGTGGATTCTTTGTTCCTTTCTTTAGGAGGCTTGGATGCCAATTTATCTAGCAGGAAGAACACACTATTTTTATAAGCCCAAACATCCAAATGTGCTTGTTACAGGTTTTTTTTCCCCCAATAACCCAATTATTTGTTTGAACAGAAAGCAATGCACCCAAGGTAAATTCAGCTGGCAACTTTCTCATTTTCTTTCACGAAAGCTGTTTTGACCTTTCCTCTCACCAAAATCCAACTAAAAATTAAAAACTAAGATATGTAAAGATTTACTTATACACAATTTAAAAGCCTTTGGGGAAGTCACTTTATTTCTAACGGAGGGGTTAACGTTGCGCAGACCAGTGCTTTTTCAACTTTAATGTGCCTAAGAATTACTGAAGGAATTGTTTAAAATGTAGATTCTATTTCAGTAGGTCTGGGTAATTCAGTAGATGCCAATATTCCATGGGCCTGTGCGTAGCAAGGATGTAGACAAACAGATCCCGAACTGAAAATGAGGAGAGAATGAAGAGCTCTGTGAAGGATTATGAGGGAATTTTAACTCCATCTTGAAAGCTATGGGAATCTGGTCTATTGCGAACAGATTTTTATTTGAGAAAAACCATTCTGAAGTTGTTTGGAGTATATACAGAAGAGAAACTAAACTAGGGCTAGAGAAACTAGGATACAAGATGCAATGGAATCTTCTGGACAGAGCTAGATAAAGACTGGTTGGCCACAGAAAGCCCATCTTCATTTTTTTTTTTTTTAATTTTACTGTATTTTTTTCTTTTTTGGCTGCACCCCTGCATGCGGAAGTTCCTGGGCCAGGAATGGAACTGAGCTGCAGCTGAGGGCTACGCCACAGATGAGGTAATGCTGGATCCTTAACCCACTGTGCCTGGCCGAGGATTGAACTTGCACCACAGCAGCAATCTGAGCTGTTGAAGAGACAACGCCAGATCCTTAACCTGCTGCACCACAGCAGAAGCACTAAGCCCATCTTTAAAAGATACTAAATTTGACGGAAATACACTAAATTATGGTGCCAGGTAAGCCAAGCTTCCATCTGTGACTTTATATGATTGGTGAAATGTAAATTGGTTCTGCTGCAAGCAAAGTAGACTGTATGTTTGAGGATAAGTAGCCCAGGATGCTGTGCTTCTTTTAACCTATGTCGCAGTTGCTGCATTTGTTGGAGGATGGAAGGGCATGTCAGGGGCTACTGCGGATCTTATAGTTGACCATGAGACTGGCTAATGAGAAGGCTGACATTTTTTATTAGCATCAGTTTTCTTCTAAACGGAAACAATGCTTGGGTAATGACAACATGGAAACAAGTAATCAATTTTATCATCTAAATATAAGCCTTTAAATATGCCTCCCAATATGGTCTGACAGCCAAAGCCAAGGCGGTCTGAGTCAGGAAGAGGACACCTGGGTCCGCGCTTATGGAAAGAGCAGACAGACCACTGGATTCACCAGCACTGATGTGGAGTGGATGCCAGCAGGGTGCCAGTGACCAGGAGGGGAAAGGAGATTGTATTACAAGGGCAATCGGGGACCCAGAGCACAGGACACCATCCTACACGTGAATCCAAGGGCCGTGCTCCCTTCTGCCATGATTATTTACAAGCATTCCTGTAAACGCCATCTTGAACTGGAATCTAATTTAAAGCTTCATTACTGTAAGAAAGTAGTTGCATCTTGGAGTTCCCGTCGTGGCGCAGAGGTTAACGAATCTGACTAGGACCATGAAGTTGCGGGTTCGGTCCCTGGCCTTGCTCAGTGAGTTAAGGATCCGACGTTGCCGTGAGCTGTGGTGTAGGTCGCAGACGCAGCTCGGATCCCGCATTGCTGTGGCTCTGGCATAGGCTGGCAGCTACAGCTCTGATTCGACCCCTAGCCTGGGTACCTCTACATGCCTCAGGAGCAGCCCTAGGAAAGGCAAAAAGACAAAAAAAAAAAAAAAAAAAAAAAAAGTTGCATCTTAAAAGTAATGATGTCTTCACATTATTTTACCTAAGAATTTGGTAATGATTACTTTGAGGTTACTTGACTAAGAGCTAAACAAATTTGACATTTTAGGATTCAATTCCAGAAATACTGTTTTCTAGACCTTGAAAAAAATGTTCGACTTTTTTTTTTTTTTTTTTTTTTTGCCTTTTAGGGTTGCACATGCAGCATTTGGAAGTTCCCAAGCTAGGGGTCAAATTGGAGCTACAGCTGCCAGCCTGCACCACAGCACCTGCAATGCCAGATCTGAGCCATGCCTGCCGCCTACACCGTAGCTCATGGCAATGCTGGATCCTTAACCTGCTGAGCAAGGCCAGGGATCACACCCGCACCCTCATGGTTACCAGTCAGGTAACCCACTGAGCCATGACAGGAGCTCCCAAAATGTTCCGTTTAAATTCAAGCAGCTCATTAGACGGAGCAGAGAAATTATCTTCCCAGTATGATGGTGGCCATACTCTCATTAACTTTTTTTTTCCCAAATTTGTTAACAACTGGATTTTAGTGTCTCTGCCTTCAATTATTTTCTTCTTGAAGCTTGGATAATTTTTATATTATGGAGAGTTTTAAATGTTTTAAAAACACCCTTCAGGAGAAATTTGTTTGCTTGTCCTATGTATTTTTCTCTCTATGTAGGACTTCAATGTTTACAGGAGAATGGTTGATCCTAATGACACATAGGAAGTCTGGATAAGTGACTCTCTTTGGGGGGTTTTATAAGGCTACTCCTAAGCAAGTGGAAAAACTCATTTGCTAAATGGACCCTCAATGCATGAGGAGCTGTTGACTTTGCTCTTTTATGTAAGTTCAGCCCTTTTCGCTCTGGTATCAATATGATTTTAGCCATTTCTCCTAGTCTCTCTTTTCATGGCGTAAAAACATGCATTCAAGCTTTTGTAAGAAGACAAGTCAAATTACTTTCGGGATATTTTTTACTTGAATATTTTATTTTCAAAGCTGATCTTCTGAGAGTCTTTTTTCTCATGTGCAAAAGGGAAGTTACTCCCTGGAAAAAAATAATTTTTAAAAAACGAGTGAAGTAGTTCTGGCCACCTTCATCTCTTTAATATTTTATGCTTAATATTTTTCTTAAAAAATCTGAAATGTCAAAGAACACTCAAATTGGGGGGGTTTCTCTATATTCACTTAACTAGTGTATTGTTAGAAAGAGTATGCTGTATACTAGTTTTGTTCAAAGTCTTTTTTCCTGAGAAATAATGACATCTGATAGAAATAAAATAATGCAGAATTTAAAAGGCTATTGTTGAGATTTTATTTCCTTTCAATAGCTAATAAATACGCTTTTACACTGAGGTGTATTTGTTGATTCCAGTAGAAAATTCCTTGCAAATACGAGAAGGATCAGTACACGTTGCATGTTGAAAATGTTGTCAATGATGCCAACTGCGTTTCTAGGCACCAACACCAGAAGGCACTAAAACACTGCAGTTAGTGGTCTGCCTGCCAGTGGAGGTGCTTTTCATAGCATGTTCTGCACGTAGTGATAAATCAAAGAATTGACAGGGAGGAGTACATTGTAGCAACATGTGATTTTAGGTAAGGTTTAAATACAGGTACTTTCTGCTTTCTTTCTGTACAGGAGTGCTCAAGAATGCATTTTATTCCCCTTTGTCTCTTTCATTCTTGATGAAAAAATGAGTATTCCAGGGCCTATGATGGAAAGAAAGACATAACTGCCTGAATCTGTTTAAATGTACCGGTGGTCGTGAACGTGAACAGAGTGACGGGGGGGAAGTGATATCGGGCAGAAGCTCCAGGATAAATGATAAAGGATTAGAAATATATTTCTTTTCTGGCAAAAGACGCTTAGCAGAGTATTTCTGTTTAAAATTAGGTGAAAATCTCTGTAGGGTCATAAGCAGTATCATTTAATGATGCCCTATCACTGGACATTTTCCAAAAGAGATCAGTGACCAGAGATCATTGATGGTGTTGGCCAGCTTCAGGGCACGGGTGGAGTTGGGCTCTCCGTTCTCTGAGGTTTCCTGGAATTCTGTGATCATGTGATTCTATGACAGTGAAAATTATTTGATGGCATTGATGGAGCGATATCATCAGGAATATTGATGCATTTAATTGTGTTAAGACTGTGAATACCTATAAGCAAATTTGTTTCTTAATGACCCTATGGTATTCAACACTCTCAGAAAAAGGTGGTTAAAGAAAAAAATAAATTACAAAACTTCAAAAATGTATTATTGTATTTCCTGTTCATTGGATGAAATAAGATAAAATGCAAAAACAAACTGTGACAGCAAAATTAAATCAATAGATTTAATGAAGTGACTTATTTTTTAAGAAATACGATAGTTGAGGAGTTCCCTGGTGGCGTATTGGTTAAGGATTTGGTGTTGTCACTGCTGTGGCTCACCAATCCCTGGCCTGGGAACTTCCACATACCACAAGTGAGGCCAAAAAAAAAGAATTTGATCATTGAAAATCTCAAAAGAAAACTGTATGTAACAGATGACATATTTTGAATTTCTTTTTAAGACTACTCTAATCCCTATTACTTCTAAATTTATTGCATGAGAATTTGTTCACATTATCACCAATGATCTGAAAAGCAGTACTTACCATTTTGCAGTCTCTCTATGTGTTCCTAAAAATAATAACAGAAACAAATAAAGCAAACTATTTAATTAAGAATAGGAAGTGTTGTTAGGCAATACACTCTGCAAATTTTCTTGAGAAGGTAACTTGATGACAGCACTGCAATTACTTCTGTTAAGATTCAAACATGATTGCTATTTGTTGAAGAGATGTTCAAATTTATTTCTCAGTTCTTTTTTCTGAAAATGAAAATTTTGTATAACCACTTAACAGTTTGTCAATTTTCAAGAGATAAAATTCAATAAAACCTCGTTTTAGTACACCATTGCTAAAGAGAAAAAACATTATCAATATTTTCGGTCTTTTTTTGGGGTCGATTTCTAATGACAAGGCTTTGAAAAGACCATGTGTTTTGAAATGGCCTCAAGGTCATTAACTTGCAGTTATTATTGTAAATGCAAATAAAAATATGACAGTAATGAGCTGTAACAATCAAATTAAATTGCACAATTAGAACATTTGAATCAACGTATTCTTTTATATTTCACATAGTTTCAATAGTTTTACACACGTTTAATAGTTTTACATATAGTTTCATATATAGGTTTAATAATATCAATTATGGAGAATATGTTCTATTTTCATAAGTCAGGAGAGGACTTTGGGGACAACTAGAACATTCACTGTATTTTATTTTTCCATATTATTATTATTATTACATATAAAGCTTTCATGATTTAAAATACTTTGATATTTTATACCTTTATCAGAACATAGATTTATATGAACTTTGTACATACTCATGCTTAAATGTTGGTGCTAAAACCAGGAGGACATTGACAAGTATCTGAGGTTGCTGCGTGGTTAAAATATCTAGAGGGTAGTGAATTGTGAGAAAATCAGAGAATGAAAGCTGTACATATGATACTGTAAAAAGGGAAATTGAAATGGTGACTCAAATAAAAGGCTAAAACAATCTAATCCCAGAGACTCTAAATATCTGTATTTTAGGACTTTTCTTAATTTGAGTAAGTGATTTAAGACTAGCATGTGAACTACAAGGATGGATGTCAATAGATAAAGTTTCTTTGGAAAAGATAGCTGATATAACACACAATGAAAATTTGAAAAACACCTAAGATTTATGACATAATCCTATTGAACTGGGCCTCCCAGGTGGGCTAGAATTGTTCAATTTGAGATCTATTTTTACTCTCTCTGCTAACAAATGTGAAACAAATATACATATTGATGAAAAGCTAACAAAACAATAATGCTAAACATATCACCATATTTCAAACAGCCTTTTATAATTGCCTTCTTTTAAATCCATATTCAGTTAACTGCTGTTTGTGAAAATGGCCTTTAGTGAAAACTTGACCACAAAATTAAAAAAAAAAGAAACCCAGGTAAAACCCACAATTTGAAATACTTCATGATTTTCAACACTGACAGTGTTTTCTATCATTATTATTAATTTTTTCTAATTAACCACAAAAGCACAGTCCCTAGAGCTGGGTTAGGATGAAGTTTACAGTTGGTAGAGAATACTTATATTTTCAAGTCTAGCTTCTTGCTTCTATGAAGAAATATCATCAAAGTATGGCAGCATGGTTATTTCAAACTGTCATGCTTCCTTTCAGCTATTTCTACAAGTAACTTTAAAACGTAAAATTATTACATATGTTATTACTTAAAGTTGCACCTCAGGGTTCCATAGCTTATATGGGTTTATAATAAACTTATATATTTTGTAATTTTTGCTCATCTATACTAAAATGGACTTTAATCACTCCATTCTCAAGTCAAAGTAATTTGAAAACTTTAACGCCTTATATTCTAATTGGAATTCATGTAATTTAACACTTTCTCCAGTTGCGACTCTTTGCTTTCCACGCAATATGGAAAATCATTCATTCCTGGGGTGGAGTTAATCAAAACTACCTTAATAATGAGCTTGTGGTTCTTATCTGTCATTAACAAAGAGAAAGCCAGCATCTGTCTTAGGATCTGAAGTAGGAAAAGATATAGTTTTAAAAAGGCTAAGATTTATAATTACTTTCTCTTTCTCTCTCTCTCTTTTTTTGGAGGGGCCTCATCGTGCAGGTTTTTTTTGTTGTATATTTTTCTTTTCATGGCCATACTCGTGGGGTACGGGAGTTCCCAGGCCAGGGACTGAATCCAAGCTGCAGCTGAAACCCAGGCTGCAACTGCAGCAACTCCAGACCCTTTAACCCCCTGTGCCAGGTCAGGGATTGAACCTGCACCTCTGCAGCAACCTGAGCCACTGCAGTCGGATTCCTAACCCATAGTGGGAACTCCAGCATTGCAAAGTTTGGGGCATATAGTCTGACATGTATTTTGTTAGATTAACACCTAAAAATTTTATATTTTTGAAAAATATAAATGGTATTATATTTCTAATTTCAGTGTTTAATAGCTTATAATTTTTTAAAAGGTATATCTTGTATCCTGGGAACTGGTTGAGCTCATTTAGTTCCAGGATTTTTTTTTAAATTCCTTGGAATTTTCTGTGTAGACAGTGATGTCATCTGTAAAAGGAATGTTTTTTTTTTCCTTTTTGATCAATTTGCCATTTATTTCCTTTTTGTACCTTATTGTACCGACTATGGCTTCTAACGCTTTGTTGAATGACAGTGATGAGAAGGGACTTATTTGCATGTTTCTGATGTTAGGGGGAAAGAATCAGCCTTTCGCTATTAAGTGTAAGGTGAGTCGTGAACTTTTTGTTGACAATTTTTATCAGTTCGAGGAGGTTCCTCTCTAATCTCGTTTCCGCACTTTTTTTTTTTTTAACCACAGATGGGTGTTAATTTTGTCAAATAATTTTTTTGCATCTATTGATATGATCATGTGATTTTTTTCCCCTTTAGATATTAATTTAGTGGATCGAGTTGCTTTATCTTCAAATATTGATTCATCACTATATTTATGGAATAAATTCTACTTTTTCATGTTTATAATTACTTTAATATATTGATGAATTTTATTTTCCAATATTTTGTTAAAAAATTTTTGTGTCTGTATTCATGAGGAGTATTGATTGGTCATTTTCTTTCTTTCTTTTTCTTTCTTTTTTTTTTTTTTCTTTTTACAGCCATACCTGTGGCATATGGAAGTTCCTGGGCTAGGGGTCAATTTGGAGCTGCAGCTGCTGGCCTGTACCTCAGCCACAGCAATGCTGGATCTAAGCTTCATCTGCAACCTACTCCACAGCTTGTGGCAACACTGGATCCTTAACCCACTGAATGAGACTAGGGATCAAATCTGCATCCTCACAGACAATATGTCAGGCTTTTAACCCAATGGGAACCACAATGGGAACTCCTTTTTGTCTGGTTCTGATGTCAGGTTATAGTAATTTCACAAAATGAAATTGGAAACTGTCTTCTATTTTTTTGGGGGGGAGAGATTATATGGAATTTGTCTTAATGCTACTTAAAAATGATTGAATTCTCTAGTAAAACTATCTGTCTGAGTCTGGATATTTCTTTGCTGAAAGATTTTAAACTATGAAAACAATTTCTTTATTACTTCTAGAGACATTCAAATTGTCTATTTTATATTCAGTGAATTGTGGTAGTATATTGAAGAATTTTGTCTAAAATGTGATATTTATGTTTGTGTAATTGTTCATAATTTTTTATTATCCTTCTGGTGCCTGCATGGTTTGCAGTTACTCCCTGTTTTATTCCAGATAGTGATAATTTGTGTCTTCTCTATGTATTTATCATTGATCTATTTATTTAGTATTCTTGTTAGAGGGTTGTTAATTTTATTGATCCTCTCAAAGAAATATTAATTTTTGTTACATTAATTTTCCTCCTTTTTTTTTTTTGTCTTTTTGCCTTTTCTAGGGCTGCTCCCAAGGCACATGGAGGTTCCCAGGCTAGGGGTCGAATCGGAGCTGTAGCCGCCGGCCTACACCACAGCCACAGCAACTCGGGATCCTTAACCCACCGAGCAAAGCCAAGGATCAAACCCTAAACCTCATGGTTCCTAGTCGGATTTGTTAACCACTGAGCCACGACGGGAACTCCTGTTTTACTGTTTTAATTTTATTCTTTTCCATTTTTATCTTTATTGTTTCCTTTCTTCTGCTTTGTTTTGGGTTTATTTTGCTCTTCTATTCCTAAGATCTTGAGGTAGGATCTTTAATTATTTACTTGAGAATTTTCTTCTTTTTAGATACATGTATTGACTCTTAGGCTAGCTTTAGCTGTGCCCTACAAATTTTGATATCATCTTTTTATTTTCATTCAGCTCAGTGTATTTTTGAAGTTTCCCATGAGTCTTCCTTTTTGACCCATGTATCATTTGAAGTGTGTTACTTAGTTTTCAAGTCTATTGATTTTTAGTTTATTCTGCTATGGCTAAAGCACACTGTATAATTTCAGTTCTTTTGAAATATTGAGGTTTTTTTAAGGTCCATAATATTTTATAAATGTATATATTCCATCGGCACTATTAAGAATGTATCTTCTATTACTGAGGAGTGGAATTTTCTGTAAATGTTCACTGGATTCTCTTTATTGATGATGATTTTTAGTTTTTCTATATTCTGTATCTAGTAGGCTCTATATCTTGCTGAATTTCTGCCTAGTTGTTTTATCTATTATTGAGAGAGGAGTGCTGAAGTCTCCAACTGTAATTGAGGATTTGTCTGTTTCTCTTTTCAATTCTCTCAGTTCTATCTTCACATACTTTACAGTTCTCTCAGTGCCTGCATATATATAGCATTGATGAGTCTTGCTAGAGGGGTGACCCTTTTTGCATTGCATAGTGCCCTCTCTGTCCTTGGTAGTTCTTTGCATTTAAGTCTGTTTGATCAGATATTAATACAGCCATCCCCAATATCCTTTAATTAATGTTTGCACGATATATCTTTCCCTATGCTTTAATGTTCAATCTGTCTCTTTATAGTTGAAGCAAGTTTGCTATAGGCAGCGTATAGTTTGGTCATGTCTTTTTCATTCACTCTGCCAAGGCTGTCTTTTAACTGGTATGCTCAGACCATTCCTTTTTAATGTGGTTATCAATATGCGAGAACTTAAGTCTGCCATTTTATTTTTTTGTTTTCTGTTCTTTGTTTTTCCTCTCTCTGTTTTTTTTCCTGACTTCCTGAGGGTTACATGAATATATTTTTAGAATTTAGACTTTAGATAAATTTGGATTTATCCAGAGTATTTTAAATATCTTTAGTACCTCTCTCTAAATTTTTAAGTAGCTATATTAAGTTATATCTACATCTGCATATCTTATTACAGTTTGTAAGTATGGTCATTTCACTATTTCAAGAGTGAAAAAAAAAGAAGAATTAATGGTAAACTTACTTTCCTTTATGTTACTTTATCATTCTCCCATTATAGTATAATTATCTTAAATATTTTTCTGCAAAGTTTTAACCTGAAAGGTTAAAACCTTTCAAGTAGCATTATGATTTTTGTTTCTCCCATGAAACATGATTTAGAAAACTCAAGAGAAGAAGAAAAGTGTATTGTATTCACTTTTTTTGCATATCCTCCTTTTTCTTCCTTCCTGATGTTCCTAAATTCCTTTTTTTGTCATTTCCTTTTTGTTTGAAAAACTTCTGTTAGCCACTCTGTAAGTTAAGTCAGCTGGTGACAAATTCTTATCATTTTCTTCATTTGAAAGTGAATAAATTTTCCCCTCATTCCTGAAGGATATTTTCACTGGATATAGAATTTGAGGCTGCTAGTTCTTTCCTTTCAACTCCTGAAAAATATTTATTACCTTCTCTGTCTTCCTTGGTTTCTGATGAGAAACCACTGTCAGTCTGGTTTTTTTTTTCCTCCTAAAGGTGAAATAACATTTTCCTCTGTCTGGTTTCAAAATTTTTTTTTTTTTTTAATTACAATGTGGCATGATATAGATTTCTTTGGGTTTATTCTGTTTAGGTTTTGATCAGCTTTTTGAATCTACATAGACTCGTGTCTCTTGCCAAATTTGGAAAGATTCAGTCGTAATTTCTCGAATAATTTTTCAAACCTGGCTTCTTGCGCCTCTCCTTCTAGAAATCCGCTGACATAGATGTTAGATCTTGTGTTAGGTTACCTGATGCTCTGCTCCTTTTTTTGAGTCTATTTTTCCCCCTTGTTCAGATTGAATAATTTCTCTTGCTCTATCATGCAGGTCACTGAGTCTTTCCTGTTGCCTATATTCTGGGCTGAATACATTCACTAAGTTTTTAACTTTGGTTATTGTGTTTTAAGGTTTTAAAATTTCCATGTAATTCTTGTAAAAATATCCAGAAGCAGTAACAATTAAAACCAGATGGGTGAAACAGTACTTAGTGAGAGTGTATTGTGCATTGTAAGAACAGTTCATGCACTGGGAAGATTCAAACCCCAAACTAATAGGAAACCCAGAGGCATGGTGTTACAGGATTGGCTTATAAATTGAAAATGAGGAAGTTGTTTAACCTTTACAAAAACTGGTTATTGCAGTAAGGGTGTTCAGAAAGCAAAGGATTGGTTAAACGTGGTTATCATACCATTTAAAAAAAGGTAACCTAGGTTTCTTTTATGATTATCAGAAGCATTTATAATAAATAAGCTGTTAAGTTTTGCTTACGTTCATGGACTAAACTAGATCTAGTTTTCCTTGTGTGATTTCAATGATTTTTGTCTGTTTTGGGGCATTTTCAAGCCAGCTTCCAATTTATTTTTATTTTATTTTATTTTGTCTCCAATTTATTTTTAACATTCATTACAGTTTAATTTCTTAGCTAAGATGCCATTTTCATTTGTTTCAAGAGTTTCTTGTAATTAATCATTAAGGCGGTTCTTTTTATCAGGATGGCTTTAAAATTCTTGTAAGATAATTCTAACATCTCTGCTATCTGAGTATTGGTTTCTATTGTCTTTTCATTCGGTTTGAGACTTTGCTATGATGGAAATTTGTAATTGAAACCTGGACATTTTTATATTATGTTATGAGACTGGATCTTATTGAATAATTCTACTTTAACTGTTTTTCTGACACTGGTCTGGCAGGTGACAGGTTACCTACCTGCTGACACACAAGGTAGGGTGTTCTTCTTGTTACTGCTGGATGGGGCAGGTGTTCCCACCATCCATGTCATCTCCATAGTCACTGGGGAAAGGCAGCCTCATTACACTGGCAGTGGATATAGTACAGACCTTCTCTAGGCAGACAGGAGCTCCATCACTTCCAGGTGAAGGTGAAAGTCCAGGCTTGCCATTTGTTCTGCAGTGCCACTGTGGGGAGGGCCTCCTAACCAGCCAGTAGGGCAGACGGTCCTGGCTCCCTACTTGACCTTCTCTGATACCACTTTGTTTCAGGGGATGTTAAGTCTCATCTTTACAGCTTCATAAGGATGGAAGCCTGGGCTTCTTACTTCGTTTCTGCAAGTCTTAGGCATGGATATTTCTGGGTTTTTTGGCTAAAGAAGAGTGATTATTGTCTGCAAGTTTTCTGTCTTTGTTGGCCGTCCCTTTCCTGGTCCTTTGGCTAGAGAAAGTAGACGTTTTGTGTGTGTGTGTGTATGTTTTTCTTTTGTACCTCATGGCATTTCCAGATTGTTGGCTTCTTTAGCTCTAAATCTGAGATGGAAGATGCCAAAAGAAAACCCACAGAACTCACAACTGGGTCATGTCTTGGGTTCTGAGATCTCTGGGCTGTTTTCTTCCTATCTTTCAGAGTCTTCCTGGTGAAATCTAACGTCCGGGATTTTTAGCTGTAATTAACAGGAGAAATAGAAGGGAATATGTTTACTGTGTATTCCCAGAAGTGTGAGTCCTTCTCAAGCCAACTTTTACTTTTCTGTGTAACTTTGTTAGGGGAATTTGGGGCTCACCATCCTTCACTGGCTCCTTTCCCAGACAGAAATTGCTTACAGGTTAAATATGTTTGCACTTCATCAAAGCAACCAAACCAAAAAAAACAATAACACACACTAAGACTTCCTAAATTACCTCTCTTTTCATTTGATTTGAACACATTCTTTCCATGTGCATAGCCCTTTTCAGAACCTCATTTACAGCCAGGAAAAAAGTTTGCTCATTTATGCTTAGAGACTGTAATGTCTCTTAAATCACTGATTTTGCTACAACTGTGTTAGCCTCAATTCTCCAAGATATGGGATGATACTGTAACAAAGTGGCTCTTAACTGAAGACTGTCTTGCTCCCAATGGGGGCATTTGGAAATACTTAGGGAAATTTTTGTTATTCACAACTGAAGGATGTTCTAACAGCATTTGTGACTAAAGGCCAAGGATGCTGCTAAAAAATCCCCAAATACACAGGACATACTCTCCCAGTAAAAAATTATCCAGTCTAATATGCCAAGGAAAATAAATAAATAAATAAATAAAATAAAATGCCAAGAAACCCTGCTGTCACATGCCCTCCCTAGATAAACCATTATTTAGCAAATAATAGGTGGGACTTGCCTTCTGCAAGAGCTTCCTTGAGAGACAGAGTAGTTTTCAATTCAGAACAGAGGGTCCATAGAAGCACTGTAGTCTAAGAAAGTTAGAATTGAAAATATGCTTATATGAGAGAAATCAGTGGTCTAATCCTGTGGATTGCATGAATAAATAATGTGCACAGTGAGAAAAGCTGTGTAGCAAGGGGAATTCTCACACATTGCGAGTGGGGATGTAAATTGGTGAAAAAACCTTGGAAAATGGCCTAACAGTATCTCATGATGCACTTATGCTTTGACCTAGAATTCATGGTTGAGGAATAAAGCCTAGACACGCTTCCACACTGATACCAGGAGACCCATAAAGTACACAACTGTACTTTTTTTTTTTATTTTTTTAAAATTACTTAATGGACTTTATTACATTTATAGGTGTACAACAATCATCACAACCAAATTTCACAGCATTTCCATCCCAAACCTTCAGTGCATCCCCCAACTCCCCAACCTGTCTCATTTGGAAACCATAAGTTTTTCAAAGTCTGTGAATCAGTATCTATTCTGCCAAGAATTTATTGTGTCCTTTTTTTAGATTCTACATGTAAGTGATAGCATTTGATGTTGGTGTCTCATTGTCTGACTGACTTCACTTAGCAGGATAATTTCTAGGTCCATCCATGTTGCTGCAACAGCCGTTATTTCTTTCCTTTTAATGGCTGGGTAATATTCCATTGTGTATACGTACTACATCTTTATCCACTCCTCTGTCAGCGGACATTTAGGTTGTTTCCATGACTTGGACACAGCTGTACTTTTCATCATAGTAAAATAAATTGGGAACAACAAAATGCCCCTCAATAACAGAACATACACTGGGTTATGGTCTCTTCATACATATATGAATGCTATCGAACAATGAAAATCAGTGAATTATAGCTATGTGTATTCCCACTGGAAATTTCACAGGCCTCACAGTGAAAGAAGACAGCTATCAAAAACTATGCACCATGATACTCTCTTCAAAGGAAATTTAAAAATTAAAATATATTGTAGAGCAGTGTCAGCAGATTTAAAAATCATCCCATGGTGGCGCAGCTGAAGCAAATCTGACTAGGAACCATGTGGCTGCAGGTTCAATCCCTGGCCTCGCTCAGTGGGTCAAGGATCTGGCGTTGCCCTGAGCTGTGGTGTAGGTCACAGACATGGCTTGGATCTGGCATGGCTGTGGCTGTGGCTGTGGTGCAGGCTGGCATCTATAGCTCTGATTCGACCCCTAGCCTGGGAACCACCATGTGCTGCAGGTGTGGCCCTAAAAGAAAAAGACCCAAAAAAAGTCATCATATAATCATCACAAATGTCAGGATGGTGGTTTCCTAAGAAAGAGGAAGAGGAACAGAGAGGTAGCGATCTCCTAGAGCATGTGCAATATTTATTTCTTAATCTGTATTTTTTTAATAAGATTATATATACACTTAGCCATGTTTTTTGATTTATCATCACAAAATCATACACATGCATTTGGATATTCTAATATCTAGCTCTTTAGAGATATTAAATTTAAAATAATGTAAGGAAAATGTATTAAGGAATCACTGTTCTTCAGGAACATGTGTTTTCAATACGATACTAAGGAAAATAATTTATCAGTATGTATTAGTAGAGTCCAAGGCAGACAAAAGTCTAATCATGCAGACAAGAAATTATAGAAATAGCCATAGTCATGTTATTTCTTCTTGGCTGAATAAACTCTGCCTGTCTTTTGTATTTCAACCACCTTAGCTCAGTTGACCATGTTAAGTTCTTTGTTCTGAGTAAGATTTAATCATTGATTCAAATGATGATGTAAGTTGAGGGTAAACATGAGGACTCTACTTATCAGAAAGACAACTGAGCTAAATATGTTTGCAGATCAGCCAAGCCAGTCTCCAAGACACAACCAGCTCTTTCTGGCTTCCCAGACCAGCAAAGCTAAAGGCCCTTCTTCAACATGGTGAGCCCACATTTACCATCTTCTGCACTGTATCTTGTAAGCTTCTGTGGGAATCTCTACCATCACAGTGCTCCGCACAATGTTATTCCTTAATGTGTGCAGAGAAATTTTTAATATTCTTGGAGTGTTTTCATACGTACTTTTGTATTAGAGCTTCATAATCACATGGTGAGAGGAGCAGAAGAGTTATTATTACCTACCTTCATTAGCTGAAAAAGAGCAGATCAAGGGACAAATGCAATGGATTATTTCGTAGACTAGCTATGTATATGGCATTATGGATAGATTTTAAAGATAGGTAAGAAATGAAGAAAATAGAATGAGATGTGTGAATACGACACAATATATATAAGATAATAAATGTGTCCAAAATAATATCTCAAGTTTTAGAAGGAAACACACCAATAGATGTATATAAATAAAATATACCAAAATGATTGACTATGGTGGAGGGAGAAGAATAGGAGTTGAAAATATGAGAAAAAGGGATAAACAGAGCAAGCAACGGGATGTTCTAGGATAGACAAAATTAAGATGATTTGGAATAAGTTTTTTTTTTTTTTTAAATTCACTAGTTGCATTATTACTTGCCTTAGGAAGTAGGTCTACAGAATAAAATAAAAATTAAAAATATTATTTTCCTCCAGCTCATATTTTGAACTATGTATAAAGCAATGCAGTAATAACAGCAGAGGGAATACAATTCCAAAACATAATTTTTACCCTTGAAGAACTTAGACCTAGTTTGAGATAAAGTATATAATTATAGGAAATATTCAGAAAATATAATAATGGATTAAAATCATGGCTTATATTAACTATAGAATTGATGTGTCAATGCCATGCTTACATAATTGCCAAATAGCTGACTTACACTAACAAAAATTGCTATACGTCATTCATGCAAATAATATGTATTGAATATCAACTCTGTGTTAAGTTTGAGCAGTGTCAGCTAAAAACATCAGAAAATAATTCTTAACTTCATGAATCTGATATTCTATCGGAGGGTGTTAGACTATAAATAATAAATATAATGAATAAATAAACGCTGTGTATAAAGTCATAGAACACAGTAGATGCTTTGGGAAAAGTAGAGCAATATAAGGGGCTAATAGTGCACAATGTGGAGGTTTGGGATGCAAAATTTTATATTAGGTTAGTTATTAGAGTAGACCTTACTGAGCAAATGCCATTTGAATAAAGATAGGAAAAAGGGTGAAGCAGTTCACTGTGTGGATATCTGTGAAAAAAGTATTAAAGATGTAAAGAGAGATGGTGAAAACTGCAGGTGAAAGTGTTTTGGGGAAAAGATCAGGTATTCGGTTTTGAACAAGTTTGAGATGTCTGTTAGACAGCCAAGTGGAGATGCACAGGCAGTGCATATACGAGGCTGGATTTCAGGAGCGATGCCTAACTAGGAATACGACTTGGGAGTCACTCACCCATTACTTTTACAGCTATTTGGCTGTGTGAGGTCTCTGATGGCGTGTGTGTAGCTAGGGTGAAACGAAACAAATGTAGTGTCCTAGAGGGCAGACGAAGAGTGTTCGACGGAAAGAGGGTTGGATTAATGGAGTCGAATGCTGCTGACCCAGAAATGACCAAAATAATGAACTTAGAAGACAAGACCTTTTTGTTTGTATGTTTGTTTTTTGGTTTCTTAAAGGATGTAATTAAAAAAATTAACAGACCGTTTTTTAGAGCTATTTTAAATTCATAGCAAAATGAAGACTAAGGTACAGAGATTTCCTGTCCACCTCCTGTCCCCATGGACACATAGCTTCCCCATCATCAACATTCCCCACCACATGCGTGGTACATTTTTACAATCAATAAACTTGCACTGATATATCACAGTCACCCAAAGTCCACAGTTTACACTGGAGTTCACTCTCTATGTTATATACTGGGTTTGGGCAAACACATAGCATATATCCATTTTAGAGGGTCATACAGAGTATTTTCACCGCCCTAAAAATCCTAAAAAGACCTTCTAAAAAAAGATATTGTAAATGTATTCACAAATTCGAAGGAAAACTTGAACATATTAGGTGAGAAATAGAGACATAGTAAAATTCTAGTGCCAACTAGAATTTATAGAGATGAAAAATTCAATTTATCATAAAAGATGGACTGGATGAGATCCCCAGCAGATAACAGACTTTGCATAAGAAAAGGCCATTGGACTTGAATACATTCAAGTATTGAGGACTGACTTTCTGAACGGAAAAAAAGAAAAAAATAATAGAAAAAAATGAACAGCACCTCAGTGACCTCTGAGAAATATCAGATAGTCTAACATACATGCAATTGGAGTCCCAGAAAGGGAGGAGAGAGTGGACAGAGTTTCACTGCTGCCTGGTCCTAGTGAGAGGCTCCTGCTGAAGGATTGTCTTCGGAGCCATTTTTCTATGATGAACTAGATACTAATCCAGTCTGCTGTGTCCCCTAAACTTTAGGGACTCCAATTAGCCATGCTAAGTGTCTCCTTGAAAGCCTGTCACGAGGTTTGAGATGGTGAGAGGGGGGTATCCACACTGAGATTCTCTCCAAAGAAATTCTTTCAGTTGGCTTCTTTGTCTCAACTTTTTTATTTTCCTCAGGGTACCTCGAAGGTGGCCTAACCTATTTCTGGGGGGAGGGGGGTCTTTTTAGGTTCACACCCACGACATGTGGAAGTTATCAGGCTAGGGGTTGAATTGGAGCTGCAGCTGCTGGCCTAGGCCAGAGCCACAACAACACAGGATTGAGGCCGCATCTGCAACCTACACTGCAGCTCATGGCAATGCTAGATCCTTAACCCACTCAGTGAGACCAGGGATCGAACCCATATTCTCATGGATACTAGTCGGGTTCCGTAGTGCTGAGCTGCTACAGGAACTCCAATGTCTAACCTGTTTTTAACCACTTCATTTGCAAGCCCAGCACAAGTGGGCTCACACTTCCTTTTGGAATGTGGAGTACTTACCCTCTTTGTTTTGTTTTGAGTTTTTTTGACATCCTTTCCGGAATTTTAATCTAATGTTACACTACATTCTGCTAAATCCCAGACAATGCCTTGTCTTCAGATTAAGACTAATGCTAACATCAAATCAACACTTTTAAGTCTCTGGGTTACCATTACTAATGTTGTCAATGTGCTTTGAGATTTTTACAAATGAGATGTGATATAAATACAAAGCAATAATAATAGCTGAGGTCTTATAGAACCTATGTAAATCACTTTGATGACTACTAAAAATAAACTGAACTGACCAATCTTTGTGAATATAATGTTGCTGTTTCAGAAGTTTTTAAAAGCTGAAATTATCTTTTATTTCAGTTTTAATCATAGGAGAATGACCTGCCAGACCCTATACTTGATCATGTGCTTATATCTTTTACTTTCAGACTTTTGTTACTAGACTACGTTTTTGTCTGGAATAACTTTCCTCAGTTTCTTTTTCCTTGCCTGTGGCCTGCAGACATTCCTGGGGCAGAGATCAAACCTGAGCCAACAGCAGGGACAACACCAAGTCCTCAACCACAAGGCCACCAGGGAACTCCATATTTTTCTACATAGTCAAATATTACTCCTTCAGGTTAAGGTTTCAGTTCCATTCGTCTCATTAAATTTTTCTGGATTTCTGTACTTATAGTTTTCTTTTTTTCCCATAAGCACTATACAAATTCCAGTTTGAACTATGTAATGCGGCCCTTACTATGAATATCTCTTGAGTTTAGCCATGTTTATTCTGGCAAGGTGGGCACATAGTCCAGGATAACAGACTGTGGTCTTCAGTACAATGGGCTAGATGCTCCAAGGCTTTCCTCCTAGATGACATCCTTATTTCAGTTAATTCAACACTGTTCAGCTTTCTTTCCTTAAAAACACACCACCTCCTCAAGTCTCGAATCGGAAGTCTGACATGTACATTTTTTACACCAATTAAGTAAGAATGCAAAGGCTGGTATATGAATAAAAATACTTATGTTATTACTTTATAATAAGAACCCCTGGCCTGGGAACTTCTGCATGTGTAGGTGCAGCCAAAAAAAAAAAAAAAAAAGAAAAGCCAAGAGGATTATAAAATTATGTTTTCTGACTAATACATTTTTTTCCTAAAGAGATATATCAGAAGCCAAGTTATGATTAGAAGGGAGCTTGATGAATGTGAGATCCAAATGAGTTGGGTAGATTTTTACAATTTTAATATTTTGTAGTATTAGGTGAGAACAGCCTGATGTATCTATTTCTACAACTCTGAATTGGCAACTGAGCCAGGCTGTTCTTGTTTGGGGGCCAAATTTATCTCTTTTCTAAACAATTAAGAGAGTAGTATTCATTTTAGTAATATTCCCTTTTTTTTTTTTGGCTACGCCTGCAGCATGTGGAAGTTCCCAGACCGGGATTGAACTTCTGCCACAGCAGTGACCTAAGCCACAGCGTGACAATGTCAGATCCTTAACCCACCGCACAACCAGAGAACACCTGTTTGGGTAATACTCTTTTTAAAATGATATCTGGGCAGAGATCTTACCTTAGATAATATATTCAATTAAGTTAACAATCAAGTTTTGCAGTTTTGGAGATGTACACTGTTTCTAAGGTGAGTCCACATATCTCTGATCATTCATGTACTGATTTACGAATTTAATTACTTCCCTTATTTATGGAGATTTGTGTATACATCACTCTTTATAACAAGTTCTTCGGTATTATTTTTCTTGACGGATTTTAGATTATGAAGTATAGAGGCACATCTGATATGTCTTGGATCTCTCTTAAATACCTAACACAGTTTAGGTCCTTTAAAACACAATTAAAGCATCTATATTTGGTTAACAGTTAAAAATATTAACCAAGCATTTTTTATTATGATGGTCTGTTCTTAAGTCACATGCATGATTGAGCCTTGAACCTTCTTAATTATTCACAAAATTTTCCTTCTAAACATTCACAGCCATATTTCTTATTTAATACAGGAATTGCTACTACTGTTACTCACTATTTTGAGAATTTTTTTCTTCTAGCTCCAAGCTGCCTTTTTTTCTATCTTCTGATTGCATTCCATTTTTTATATTCAGTTGCTTTCAAATCCCACTTTATGAAGGAAATCTTTCCAGTATATATATATATACACAGTGAATAGAGAGATTCTAATTTCTTTGTTGACCATATTCCTTTTCATTCGACTAGGTGAAAAAGTAATTTGAAAAAAGAAATGAAAATGGAAAACTGCAAATAACATAGTAAAATACTTTAGTATTTGACCTCTATCTCTTCTTTGCCTGTGTGAGCATAAGCTAAACTACATGTGCATATGGGGAGAATCAATAAAAATTCCGTGTAGACCACAAACATTATAATGAATGAATGTGCAGAAACAAATGTGTATATGCAGTGTGTATATATATATATATTATATAAAGGTTGCCGAGATTTGCAGATCACCATGTATCTTAAAATTATTTTAAAAACTAGTATATATTATATAATATGAATTATCAATTCAGATAAATATAGAGCAGTTAGGAAATATGATTAGTACAGGAAAATACAAAGTTAAAGCTGTAAGGCTTTCTCCTTTCCCCTCCCATTCCCTTCTCACAGCCACCTCCCTAAAGAAAACAACTGTTAATAACTTTTTTAATTCCTTTAAAAAAAATCAATGCCCTCTTCTGAAACTCACCCTTAATTGTTTAATTTGTGGTATTGTAGTTGCATGAGTGTGTCACTTGCGGTCATTCAGAAGGCATATAATTTGCTTTTTGTTCTTCTAGTGGTTGCCTTGATGTCATTATCAAATAGGTCTAACTACTTTCAGTGCTTTAGCTGCTGTAGATGGGCTTTACTGCCTCCCTGCTGGGAAAATGGAAAAAATATTAAACCAAATGTCTCTTCTCCCATTTTGTTTTTCACTTCTTATTTTATTTTATTTATTTTATTTTTTGTCTTTTTAGAGCCTCACCTATGGTATATGGAAGTTCCCAGGCTAGGGATCAAATTGGAGCTGCAGCTGCTGGCCTATGCCGTAATCACAGCAACGCAGGATCTGAGCCGTATCTGTGACTGACACCACAGCTCACAGCAATGCTGGATCCTTCACCAGGTGTGGCCATAAAAGGAAAAAAAAATTCTTTTTATAATTTAAAATATATTTTCAGTTCTATTTTTTGATTGCTTAGAGTCACATATTTATACAATATAGTTATAAAATTTTATAAAATATAATTTACCTTACGCTTTAATTTTTATCTAACCTTCATATCTATCGTGGAGTAGAAAAAAAATTAACTCTTTCTTTTTTCTGTCCTTGGTTCTTCTGGCTGGTCTAAGAACTCAATTGATGAGAGACAGATTAAAAGAAGAAAAATACATGAAAGTTTAAAAACATATATACCTTCTGCATACAAGGGAGAGACCCAGAAAAACTGAGTTACTCCCAAAATGACTGAAGACCTTGCCTTAGATCTCATCTTCAGAAGAAGATGTTGGGAATAGTGATTTGGGCATTCAAAGAGAAGAAAAGCAATCCACAGAAAGATGAAAAGAGCAAATATTTGATAAATGAATGAACAGATGAAAGCAAAGCCGAAACCCATACACAGAGAACAAGTTAGCGGTTGCTGGAGGGGAGGCGGGAAATAGCGAGGATAAAAAAGCCCTAACTTCCGGTCATACAGGAGATAAGTCATGGGGACGTGCTGTACAGCATAGGGAATACAGTTGTCAATACCGTATAACTCAGGATGGTAAAAAAAAGCCTACTAGATTTATCATGGTGAGGATTTTGTAGTGTATATACATGCTGTGTTGTACACGTGAAGCCAATGTTGCATGTCAACTGTAGGTCAATAAAAACTGCAATACAGTATTATTACTTGTTGTCATCATGCTGTGCATTACTCCCCATAACTTTTTAATTTTCATCTGGAAATCTGTGCCTTTTGATCCCACCCAGCTGTTTTGTCTGAATTTTGCCCACCTCAGGCAACCACTAAACTCTTCTCTATATCTGATTCAGTTTGTTTTTCTTTTTAGATTCCTCATAAAAGCGAGATCCTACTGTATTTATTTTTGACTAGATTATCTTGATTAGCATAATGCTTTTAAGATCCACCCATGTTGTTGCAATATTGCTAATACGTTTGTCATAATACTGTTTTTTGTTTGTTTGTTTTTGTTTGTTTGTTTTTTGTCTTTTTGCCTTTTCCAAGGCTGCTCCTGCGGCATATGGAGGTTCCCAGGCTAGGGGTTGAATCAGAGCTGTAGCCACTGGCCTAGCCAGAGCCACAGCAACTTGGGATCCCAGCCACGTCTGCAACCTACACCACAGCTCACGGCAATGCCGGATCCATAACCCACTGAGCAAGGCCAGGGACCGAACCGGCAACCTCATGGTTCCTAGTCGGATTCATTATCCACTGTGTCACGACGAGAACTCCTCATGATACCGTTTTGATGTTTATTTTTTCTTTTTTCCAAAGTACCAAAAACATAATAATTTTTTCCAGCATTTTATTTTGTTTAAACTATTTTATATGATGGAGCACTCAAGGTTCCTTTTTTCTTTTTTGTTATTTGCTGTTATTTCAGCTATTCTTTCTCCAAATAAGTTCTCTGCTCTTTCCTCTCCCTTCTCCTGCTGGAACCCCTATAGCATGACTGTTAGTTGGATGTTGTCCAGAAGTGTCTTAAACTGAGCTCCTTTTTAAAAGTTTTTCATTCTCTGTTCGGCATGGATGATTTCCGCCACTCTGTCTTGCAATTCACCAATCTGTTCTCTGTATTATTTCATCTACCCTTGATCCTTCTAGTGCATTTTTTATTTCATTTATTGTATTCTTCAGCTCTTTCTCCTTCCTTATACTTTCTAGCTCTCTGTTACACTTCTCACTGTGTTCATCATTCTTTTCCCAAGTTCACTAAGCATCTGTTTCATCATTACCTTGAACTCTTTTTTGGGAAGAGTGATAATTTCCACTTCTCTTAGTTCTTTTCCTGCGCTTTCACCTCATTCCTTCATTTTGAGTGTATTCCTCTGTCACCTCATTTTGCTGAATTCTCTGTTTTTATGTCTAGGCATTCAGTAGATTGTTTATATTTCCTGATCTTGGAGGAGGAGCTTATGTAGAGGATATTCTAGGGGGCCCAGAAGTACACTCTCCTCTGATCACCAGAACTCTTTGTGGTGCCAGCTATGTGTGTTGTAAGATCTTTCTGTGGTGGTGGGGCTGACCACAGTGGGAATACTAGTGGGAAGGGCTGGCCCTTGACCAGTTGGCTGTTAGGCTCTGCCTTATGTGGCATGTGATGGCTGCTGGTGGGCAGGGCTAGTCCTGGTGCATCTGGCTGCAGGGCCTGATGGGTCCTGGGGCTGGTGCCAATGCACTGAGGAGTGGGCCTGCATCCTTGGGCAGCTGGCTGCATGGCCTGGGAAACCCTGAGATTGGTACCAGTCTGCCAGTAGGCAGGCCCAGTTTCTCCCATGGCTGGGTCTTTGGCCCAGGGATCCCAGAGCTGGTATAGACTGTCTGGTGGGGAGGTAAGTCCCGTGCACGTCTAGGCTGGAGGGGGGACTCCAAAATGGTGCTTGCCAGCTCCAGTGTTCTCACATTACAACGAGCTCCCATGAATGGCTGCTGCCCATATCCATGTCCCCAGGAGGAGTCCCAGTGGCCTTTTACTTCTCTGAGAGGTGCTCCAAGATAGTAACTGAGCAGGATCCTGTGAGGGCTTCCCAGAGTGGACCCCACTCATGTCCTCCACCTGCCTTTTTATCTATAGAAAAACTTTAAAGAATCAATTTAATAGAGAAGTGAAAAAAAAAAAACAGAGAAAAAGGAAAACAGTCAAGCAAGACAGAATGATAATGGTTTAGCTAACCAACAAAGTCAATGACCTTTAGTTCTTCCTCAAGGACTCTACATAATATTCTGAGCCATGCATTCCTTGAAGCTGTTTTGCAGGTGCTGAAGCCCCCACTGGGTAGAAGTCACGTGGATGCTGACCACAAGCAGGTAGACCCCAGACTGGTTGGAACCAGAAGGTTGATGACATTGACTCCCAATTACCTCACCAGCAACCAATCGGGAAAATGTCCATGAGCTGATTACACTGGGCTCCTTGAATACTATCCTCCTTGAGGCACTAGCCTACTGTGTTCCCCCTTGGCCTGGCAATTAAACTTACTTTTTCTGTTTCCTCCAACTCTGTCTCCGGATTTCTAGTTGGCATCGGTGTACAGAGGCAGCGAGATTTAGCCAACAAGATCAGCAAGCGAGTCTCACTGAGATTCTTTTTCAATCACTGCCTCTGTATTGGGTCTCAGAGGGTGTGAGATTTTGTGTGTACCCTTTCAGAGCAGAGTTTCTGTCTCCCACACATAAGCCCAATGACCTTCAAAGTCAGACAGTCTGGGAGTTTATCCTTCCAGCGCAGGAACCCGGGGCTGGGGAGCCCAGTACAGAGCTTGGGGCCCTCCCTCTTTGGGGAAGACCTCTGCAGTTGTGATTATCCTCTGGTACATGGGTCAGCTACCCTGGTGTGTAGGTCTTGACTCTACTGTGTCTCCAATCCTGCTACCCTTCTCCTTGTTTTCCTTCATGTCTTTAGTTGTGCATTTTTTTTTCTGCTCATCTTCAAGTTGTTCTCATTGATGGCTGCTCTGCAAATAGTTATAATTTTGGCGTAACCATGGGAGGAGGTGAGCTCAATGTCTTCCTACTCTGCCATCTTGGCCACGCCTCTAAATTATTGTAAAAGCATCATTTGATACTTAATCTAGACTAAAGATACCTGGAGAGTATATTGAAAGAAAAAATATTTAATATTAACAGAGAAACTTCCAAAAATATCATATTGATAATATTCATTTAGCATCTTAATTTCAGTTGTATGTAATAAGAAGTCCATAAACATTAGCTGTCTATCTACTCTTTTCTTCTTTTTCTCTTCTGATTTTCTCCTCTACAATGCTGTCATCTTTTGACCTGGCTATTGTGTAAAGGAGGGGATGGAGTTCTGTGAGCCTAAAATATTCTGGATGTACCTAAAAAGTAGGATTTCTTTTTAAGCAAACTGTTGGTTAAATGGCCTATGCTGGGATAAAGAGTTCGAGTGTTCAACATTTACGCTTTAAAGAATAATTTTTTAATTTAAATGTTCGGTAACTTTTAATTGATCTCTATAGATTTTGTTCACTGAAATACATAAATATATAATACCTACACTATCTGGCAATTTGCAATGTATATGAGTGGCATTTTTAAGCTCCTTTTAACTCTCGATGAAAAAAAATTAGCCAGCACAGTATTTTTGTTTTTGCCATCTAGGTAGGTACGGTGGCAAATGGCTCTCCAAGTAAGAATCAGTGAGGGGTTGAGGGAGGTATTAAGCATTAGTTTATAGTTTATATATTAGTTTATATTAAATTGTATTCTAATGAATTATTTTCCATCACTTCTAAATTATGGACTGCTTAATGTTTATTCTAATGCAGAAGTTAATGTTTCACATGATTAATTAATATTCATATAGAGCATACAAACAGCTTAATAATAAGTTATAAGGTCATTAAGCACATGACAGTATAATTTAAACATTATTTTATTGCCAAGTGGATACGCTGGCCCACTTAAAATGAATCATCTCTTCTTTAAATCAACAGACAGCCAAAACACAGAAAGTCAAACTTGTTCTAGGTATTAAAATCAATGAAGTTCATTAAAAAAAGAACACTTTTGCAGAGTTAGCAAAAAAAAAAAAAGCAAAAACAGAGTGTAAAATAATTACATTACCAAATTCTTTATTGATTTCACTATGAATTGAACAAAACAAGATATTAAGAAAATGCAGGAGTTCCCGTCGTGGCGCAGTGGTTAACAAATCTGACTAGGAACCATGAGGTTGTGGGTTCGGTCCCTGGCCTTGCTCAGTGGGTTGACGATCCGGCGTTGCCATGAGCTGTGGTGTAGGTTGCAGACGCGGCTCGGATCCCGCGTTGCTGTGGCTCTGGCCTGGGCCAGTGGCTACAGCTCCAATTGGACCCCTAGCCTGGGAACCTCCATATGCCGCGGGAGCGGCCCAAGAAATAGCAAAAAGACAAAAAAAAAAAAAAAAGAAAATGCAGAGTTCCAAAAATTGTGATATTGTTTTACTCACATAGTTGTTTTAAAAGTACTGTTTTTCCGAACTCAATGCAATGGATGTCTCAGCAGATTACTTAGAAAGAGTAAAGAAATATTCCCAGCTGAAGGCTGTTGGCACTTATCCAAGATAAAAAATATGATTGGGCATCCACAGACATCTAATTTTAGATCATAAACATGGCTATTTCTATCCCTAGAACTAAACTGCTTATTATATGGATATAAATATATCTATGAATTATTAGTGTGTTAAATACATCAACTCTATTTTAAACACATATTGCTTAAATAATATTACAATAATTGGATAGTCGGGTTGGGGGAGTTCCCATTGTGGCTCAGCGTTAATGAACCTGACTAGTATCCATGAGGACTCAGGTTCGATCTCTGACCCCTCTCAATGTAACCCACTGGCATTGCCATGAGCTGTGGTGTAGGTCACAGATGTGGCTCTATCAGGCGTTGCTGTGGCTGTGGCATAGACCAGTGACTACAGCTAGATTGACTCCTAGTCTGGGAACTTCCATATGCCACGGGTGTGGCCCTAAAAATACAAAAATAAATAAATAAAATAGGTTGGGGAATTATTCTTACCAAGAAAAATATGAACAACTAATTAGAAGTACTAAATATGGGATATCTTAAAACATTACAATATAAAAAGGCAGTGGAATCAGTGGCCAGTATATTCACTGGTCTATATCAGATCTATATAATATATTAAATCTATATTATAAGCTGCTTGGGAAGAGGAAAAGGAAATGGAAGTTTATGCAAATTCAAGACTTGTGGCAATGTGTTAATTCAAGAAAACCAATGTGTTGAAATTCTAAATAAATGTGGAAATCTGATATTAAAATCCAAAGATAATTTTTCTAGAGATAGGAAACGAATTAGCCTTTAGACTGTAATTTTGCTTTCTCTTCTTTAATGGGCGTTACAGTTCTTTATCCTATGAAAGTGAACTAATTTATAGTCTGTTAGATGTTTGTCCTTATAATTTGCATGCATCAGAGTGTTTGAAATGGTTAATAACGTCTGCTCTGATGTCATGCAGTCTGAGGATAAACCTTGGTTTCATCACAATTAAGAAAAATTATCCTCAATTATCCAAGCTTAAAAAAGACAAAAGGCTGATTGCTTGAGACTTTGATATTATTCTAGAGCACTTTCTAATTAGCCTATTTGAATAAAAGTAACTTTTCCTCTGCATAAAGTATCCCTTCTTAGAGGCTAGTAGGAAATGAAACTTGTAGCACAGGATATTTTAGTAATAATATGCTCCGGACAGAGATGTTGGTGATTTGCCGTAATTAGGAGTAGAGATTAAAGGACATTATGATTTGATAGCAGGTAGAGGAAACTTCTAAAAGTGGTATGGTTTTCTTGCTCTGTGGAAGTGTAGACAGTTGCATGTGTGATTTAGTACCTCATTCAGGCATCCCTCTCTTATTCGACTATGGTCCTGAAACAGCCTTTTGCCCAGATCTTTTGTCTTTTCCTATCATTTCCTTATTAATGAGCCAGATAAAACCTTGACACGATTGAGAACCTTTTTAAAAACAAATATAAATGATAAATGTTTATAGGAACAGTTTGCAGTGACTCGTGACCTACAGAAGAAGCAGCGAGAGGAGAACTATGATGCTCTACCTTGAGCTGTTTTCATTTCCTAGGATTGCCATGTGAAAGTGCCACAAACTTGGTGGCTTAAAAAAGAAATGTATTCTCTCACTGTTCTGGAGGCTAGAAGTCTGAAATCAAGGTGTCTGAAACCCTGCTGTCTCTGAAGGCTCCAGAAGGTGGATTCTTCCCTCTTCCAAACTTCCAGTGTTGCTGGCAGCCTTGGTGTTCCTAGTTTGCAGACATAGTGCTCTAATCTCTGTGTCTGTTGTCACGTGGTGAACTCCCCGTGAGTCCTCTACGTCTGTGTTCCAATTTCTCTCTTTATAAGGACCCTGGACACTGAAATAAGACCCACTCTAATCCAGTATGAGTTCATTTTAACTAAATTATATCTGCCAAAATCCTATTTTCAAATGAGGTCACATCCATAGGTTCCTGATATGTAAGACTTCTATATACCTTTTAGGGGCACAGAATTCAACACACAACACCCAGCTACCCATGTAAGCCACGCATTGCCTTCCTTCCCATTAATCTGGATGAGCTGTGCTTTGCTCCCCATTGAAGCGGGACACTCTGTCTGTGCACTGATCTCATCGTCTCTGGTGTATTCAATGATATCTGTGCAGAAAGCGTCCCTCTGTCTCAGTCTCTCCCTACACGGCCTCACTGAAATTGCTCTTGCCGAGGTCAACGATGATCTTCATATTTTAAAAGACGGTGGCTGATTCTCTGTCCATTTGATAGCTTTGGCATGTTGGATCACTGCTGCCTCCTTGAACAACTTTTCTATCTGTCTTCAGGACACCACACTTGACTCTTTTCCTCCTAATCTCATTGATTCTTTCCCTTGAAACCTCCATCATTCCCCGAGCCTGGACATATTAGAATGCCCTTGGGATCAGTTTTGGTTCTCACATTTTTTTCTAGGATGTGGATTCCCAAGGTGATGTCATCCAGTCTCATGGCTTTAAACACTTGAAATCTCAAAGCCTTCAAATATTTGTGGAGTTGAGTCCCGAGTTTATATCTTTATCCTGACCTTCTCTTAGAAGGTCACAGCCGACTTCACATCTTTGAAGTCAGTTTTCTGTGCTAATATTTTTATCCTTTGTTTCTTCTTAGTAAATAGAAACCACATAAATACAGGGATTTTGTCCATTTTTTTATTGTCTTGATACATATCTGATGGTTATAGTAGAGCATCACAAAATATGAGTTAACAGACTAAATGGATGTTTATTTTCATATTCCATAAAATGCAAATAAACCGTAAACCACAGAGTTTATGGTTTTTGAACACAGGGAAATTGTGGCTTTGCCGAAGGAAGCTTTTGATGAGAACTTCTCTATGCCAGAAGAATTAGGACCTTTCTTATTTCTTCTTAGGGCTCATAGTCTACACCCCGTGAATTTTTCTTGTTTGGACATGCCCTAAAATATTTGAAACATTGTACAAATATTTGAGAAATAATATGACTGCTAATTGATAGAATGTCCACCTTTTTGAAAAACAATGCCTGAAATAAGCAGATTATTCCATGGTAGTTTCTTCAGTAGCAATGAAACCTATAATAATTAAGAACAGATAAGTTTTATGTTTTCATTTCTTTGCTCAAAAAAATGCATGATTATCTTACAAATTTTATTCTAGATCCCTTACCATCTGTAGTTGCAAAATTATCCATCAACGATATTAGTGCACTTAAGCATAGCATGATGAATAGCTCCTTTTACAAAATAAAATAAACTAATATAAAAATCCACTTCCCAGAAACAAGGAGAATAAAGAAACTCCATGGTTGGGAACCACTCAATACTGAACTAGGTGATATAATTCCTTTCCTATATATCTCAGGTTATTTTTCCCAGTAAATAGTTTTTTCTTTGATTCTGTACCCCTCTGCTCTATATAATGATTAAAAGTCGGGTCCCCCCCACCCACACTGACAACTTTGCCCAAACGAAAGAACCTTATCTCCAAAGACCAGGGATTTCTGCATTGAGTATTCACATCTGAGGACCACTTTGGACACTTTGCAATAAGAGCAGAGTAATAATTACCATTTACTGGAGATTTACCAAGTCCCAGATAATGTTCTAATTGTGTTGTAAACTTTCCCTCTTACCTTTTCACAATAAACTTATGATATTGGTAATTATTTTGTGCTTTTGATAGTGGGGAAGCTGGAATTAACTTGAATACCTTGACCTAGATCAACAGTAAGTGAAAGAGGTAGGGATTTGAACTCGTGCTGGTGATTTCTAGAGCCCCTGCCCATAAACTGTGCCTCGTACACTTTACATTTATTTATATATAGTATATCAGTACAATGGATCGATGGATGTCTACTGCATTTTCTATTTACTGGTCAGTGTTAGCAGGCTCTCTTCATAGCCTTTTTTCTGCCTTAGCAATTGTAGTCAACTTAAAAAACGAAGGTATTGCCTTCCAATGCTTTGAACATGGACCACTCTTTTTTTTATCATCCATTTTGTGAACTCCTGTATTTTTTCCCCTGTGGGGTTTTTTTTTCCCCATTTTTTTTTTTCGTTTAAAAATTTCTGTATTTTGAAAATGATATGCCTATGTGTAGTTTTTGTTTGTTTTGGCGTTTACCCTACTTGGTGTTCTGTGAACTTCCTGGTCTATGGTTTGGTTTTTGACATTAATTTGGAGAAATTTTGAGTCATTATTGCTTCAAATATTTCTTCTCTTCCTTTATTACTTCTCCTTCTGGTATTCACATTATATGTATATTACACTTTTTGTAGTTATCTCACAGTTCATGACTATTGTGGAGTTTTCTTTTTCAGTCTTTCTCCTCCACTTTTCCAATTTAGAAAACATATCCTCAAGATCAGAGATTCTTTCTTCAGTTATATCCAGTCTACTAATGAGCCCATCAAAGGCATTCTTTATTTCTGTTATAGTGCTTTTATCTCTAACATTTCTTTTTGATTCTTTCTTAAAATTTCCATCTGTCTGTTTACATTGCCCATCTGACTTTGCAAGTTGTGTACTTTATTCAGTTGACAATGTTGTGTCAATTTTTCTGTACAGCGTGGTAACCCAGTCATATATATATACACACACACACATACACACGCACACATATATACATACATACATACGTGTGTGTGTGTAGTTCCCTCTGCTATATGGTAGGATCTCATTGCTTATGCATTCTAAATGTAATAGTTTGCATCTACCAACCCCAAACTCCCTGTCCATCTCATCAACTCCCCCCTTCCTCTTAGCAACCACAAGTCTGTTCTCTAGATTAGAAAACAGTATTTATCACTGTTACTTTTCTGATTTTAATGAGTATATTTGGCCATATAAAATATTCTTGTTTTTAGGAAATGAACAATGACATATTTAGAGATAATAGTACATTATACTTGCAACTAACAGGAATTTCAGTAAAAATTATATCAACATCTCTAGCTATTTACTCTATCAATCAACCTATTTATCAAGAGAATGAGGTAAGGTGTGGTAAATGTTAACATTTGAAGAATTTAGTTGCTGTATATAAGGGAAATCTTTATGCTACTTTTGCAACTTTTATGTAAATCTGACTTTATCTCAAAATTAAAAGGGCTGTACTTGATGAGAGTTAGAATAAAAAAGGACGAGAAGGGAAAGAAGGAAGTTTTGCTTCAGTCACAGGATAGGTAGTGAATTACTGGAGAATTCCTGGCACGTAGAAGTTGTCCAGGAAATATTATGAATAAAGATGGGATCGTGGTTTTGAAAAGAAAGATAAATTATGTGTCAGAGGTATGAAATTTGTTTTATTCCATAATAATTCTTTTTAGCTGAAAGGGGAAAAAAAAGGAAATGTATTGTGTTCTAAAAAAGCAGGTTTTCAATATCATATTAGAATTTTAATTGAAATTATTTTGAATTTACCCTTTTAAAATAATTAACTGAAACTTGCCTTATGTAGCTTTAGGAAAAAATAAGATTATCAAAGACCTACATTTCTGAAGAAGAAGGAAAATAGGTAACTCAATATGGAGGGAAAGGCTCTTTTAATGTAATCATTTAGTATGAAATTAGAAATCCAACTCCTGATTCCTAGTATAGGCTGGAATAGCAGAGACCTTAAAAATGAAGGGTAACAATGTAACCAAAGATGTTTTAATAGGAGGGCTTCTCTCACGTTATTAATATATCTTGAGGCCAAAGAAACCAAATCTGAGTGGCAATTCATCAGGATTCAGTTTTTAAGGGTCTTTTTTAGAACACACTTCAGTTAGGTGTTTCAGTTTAGTGTTGTATAGTAGATAAAACCCTAAAACGTGATAAGTGGTCATCCGCAGGTTTCTATCAGTGGTGGGAGGTTGAGGACACGCTTGAATTCTGGCCCTGCCTAGGAACCACCTGAGTCAGCACCCGAGGAATGTCTGCTCCCCTGAATCAATGGACCTCTATAATTTATCATGCTGTGAAGACGTGCCTTGTGACCCACTCTCTTCAAAGTGTTTCCTCTTTTATTTTTAATACCCATTATCCACATACACTTAGGTAAGAATCAGATATTTTCTTTTCTCATTGAAAGCCATGTTGTTGTCCTTCATTAGCTACAGCCTGAAAGTCCATCCCTCCTTCTTTGCCAATCCGCCCCCCAACGGCATTTGTAATAAGGCATAATATAGTTATCTAATACCCTTACTTGTATTTACAAAATAGTCCTACAGAAGTTCCACCATTATTTTTATGAATTTGTGTCACACCACTGCTTGTACCAAGTGCATTGCAAAGCTCATGACGCTTTATCCATCTTTCCATGCCTAGTGTTTTCACACACACACACTAATTCCCTAGGAGCTCTTCAGGCATCAACTGTGAATCTGGAAAGATAGGAAGGGGTAAAAGCTTTCTTCTTACTTCTGTGGTTTCTTTGGGAAATTAGCCAGGTGTTTTGTGAAGCTGTTTTTTTGTTTGTTTGTTTGTTTTTTTCCCCTACTGTGTCATTTTTTGACATAAAACACCTTGTGGGATTAATGAGCATATCTTCAAAAAAAAATCGAGTGAAGGGGCATATTGAATTTTTTCCTCCTTTTGGTGTCTTGTTTGGAGGGCCAGATTGTACAAAAGGAGCTGAAATAGATTTTCTTCTTCCCCCTTGCCTCTTTCAGAAAACATTTTGTTATTGATCTGCTGCCTGTACCACCTGGAGCAACAGTTTTGATCTATAATTCCTTTGAAACAGTTCTCAGCTACCAAGGTGTATTCCCCCTTTCATTACTTATCCTTCTGGTAGGGGAATTTAGCCAAGGAGTGTCTTTTAATAGCCTCGTGGTTTAATTTTTAAATGACAAATGCTACAAGACAAAACCAGGCAATGGAATCCTTTAGGGACTACTGCTTTCACTTAACTAATTGCTAGTTGCCTTGTTGCTTAAATAGAGTCAATCATGCCTCACCCTCTTCTAAGATTCTCCTCTGTTTCTTAGTTACAGTGCATTTGGCATAGATGACTGAGGTTGTCAACAAAATAATTCTCCACCCCACACAGCCATCATCTTTTAATCCTTTCCTTGCTCATATTATTCTGTTGAGTTCTTAACATTATTTTGACCTATGAGAAAGGTAAATCTTAGAAGGCTGTGAACGTCTCAGTGAGAGTGAACCTGCTAAGAAAATGTGCAGGTTTAGAGATTTTTAGAAGCCGTTGTCTTCCTTGGTCCCCACTGTTCTGCTGTCGTGGGAATTTGTGCCACTCTCCGTCCTCAGTTCTGCTGTTTGGTTCAGGATGAGAGAGTTTGTTCTGAGTCTCCTTGGAATTAACAGCTCTGCGAATCAGGAGACATGCTTTCCTCTTCCTGATGTTACAGAGTGAATGTTATATATAATGTTAGCTTTCTGTTTCCTTGTTTTTTAAGTGAGGGATTTTTTTTTTTTTTGAGCATGTGTTCATCAATGTTAATGGGAAATAAAAAGTATTAGATTCCATGTTGCTATGCTCCTGGAGTTTGTCATCTCACAGGGAAAATGAGACACATGAAGTAATAGGCTCACAACACAAGAGTTTGCTGTTGTCAGAGGCATTACCCATAGCAAGATGGAAACTGTTCTCTTGACTCCTGGATTCCATAGAAGAGATAGAAGGCAGTTTAATTCACTGGCCAGTAGTATTGTTTTTTGAAAATTTCAAGTTGTTATCAGAACAATCAGATCCAGCTGACCCTCTTTCTACATACCAAAGAAAAGTAAATTATATAGATTTTTTTTTAATAGATGAGGCTCTTTTCCTATCTTCTGCAACCTCTCAATTGGTTTCCTTTTCTAAATAGCAGAACAGCATCTTCCTATAATGACAGATTTATTGACAAGAGAGTTGGTTTATTCAGGAATTCTTCCCTTCCTCTCATTCTTTTCACTGATACTTAGCACTGGATATTGAGTCTTTCAAATCCTAGACTCCCTCCACCATTTTGCACCATTTGGTACATGTCATGATACTTTGTGAGTTTCCCTTAAGGTCCTCTGAAACTAATGCAACATTGTAAATCAACTATACTTCAATAAAAAATAAAAATTAAAGCAATAAACACTGCCATGAAAATTTTTAAAAAGAAAAATCCATGCTAAAAAAAGTAATATGATCTTCGGACAGAGAAGAGAGGAAACTAGATCCTTATCAAAAGGAAAAAAATTAAGAGTGAAGGTATCTACATCTCAATTCCCAGAACCCATAAATGTAATCTTATTTGAAAAAAAACTCTTTGTAGATGTAATTAAGTTAAAGAGCTTGAGAGGAGCTCATTCTGAATTATAATGAGACATAAATTTAATTATAAGGATCCTTATGGAAGACACAGAAAAGGAAAGAACCAGAAGAGATGTCATGTAAAGATAGAGGTAGCCTTGTGTAGCCACAGCCAAGGAAAACCAGGAATCCTCAGAAGCTGACTCCATATTGGATCCATTTCTTTCACTTTAACCTTTGTATTCTACTGCTTTTGCTGCAAGTTAATCACTCAAGGGATGTTGCCTATAGTTTAAAGTATACATAATGACAGATCTCTGGGAACCATGACTCCCTGAGCCTTAAGCTAAAATACCTCTGTTGAAGCTCATGGGAAAAGCCCTGACCAGGCCCACCTGTGAATGGCCTCAGTAAAGAAGAAATTAACATCTCTCTGGAGTCTAGCCAGAACCAGGAAATGTTTGCAACAATTTATTGCCCTTTTATTTTACCTCCTCACCTCTTTGTTCCATAAAGGAAACTGGCATCCAACCCAAGCAAGATGGTTCTTTTGGGACACTCTCTTAGTCCGCTGGCTTTCCAAAGAAATTTGGTATGCCTTGCCCTAACAACCTGTCTCTCAATTTATTGGTCTGTTGTGCAGCGAGCTGTATGAGCTTGGACTTGGTGACAGAAGTGGCTAGAAATTTAGAAGAGTTCATGGCTCCACTGAAATCTTAATTTCTGGCTTTTGGCCTCTAGTACAAGAATAAATGTCTGTTGTAAATCACTCAGTTTAAGGTGATTTGTTACAATAGCTCTAGGAAAGTAATACAGAGAGTACTCCAAAAATTGAGAACATATAAAGGATTGGTTAGATTGGGAAGGTGCATGGGGATTCAACATTAAAAAACTTGTTAAAGAAATCTTTGGGAGAAGAATAGAATAAAAACTGTTCTGGCCCTTGGTATTTGTGCTCAGCTTTCCTTCTTTTCTCCTATTATGGAAGAAGCTTCCATCCTCAGCCAGGCTCTAGTCCTAGCTCTTCTCAGGGATTACATGTTACTATTATTCCCTCTCTGTGTCCTTTATCTTGTTTACAGTCTCTTTCCTGTTACCATTTAACATGTCTGAGTAAATTTCATGTAAAACACAGATGAGAAGAAAATCTGAATAAGATGTCTTGAGAAACTATCCACATCTGTACACATGTGTCTACTTCATTCTTTTTATGTTGTTGTATAGTATTCCTTAGTGTGGCTATATCAGAGGTTTTTAAAATTTATTTTATTAATTTCACTACTGAAACACCTATGATGTTTCATTATCATCCAATCAGAAAAAGAACTGTGTACCTCCTTGTATGTAGGTGGGAGACTTTGCATTAGGATAGAAATATATAGTAGTATTTCAGGTTATATGATACGATATGCACATTTAAAATTTTAATATGCACTACCAAAGTGCTTTGAAAATTTTATATCAGTTTAATCTCTAATGGTATATACTTACACCTTTTCCCATCTCTTCAATAAAATACAGTATTATGCTATTAAAAAAGGTAGCTATAGAAATACAGAATGAGAGTATTTAATGGAGAAAAGAAATGATTAACTACATATCTTATTTTAGTATTTGTATCGGTATTTCAGTACATAAGAAAGGTCTAAAAGAAGGGATTGTTTTGATTACCAGGAATAAATAATAAGATACTAGTATTAGAACTGGAGAAGGGGACTGAGAGCAGGTGTTTATCTGTACTCATTTACATTTTTCAAGAAAGGTATATTCATAAATTATACTTACAGTACTAAGGAGTATTATCAAATCTAAAAAGGCATTGATTTTCAGATGGTCTTTATTTACATGCTATTTAGGAAACAAATAATGCCAATTAAGATATGATACAATGCTTTATTTTCACCTGGATTTTTTTTTTTTTTTTTTTTTTTGTCTTTTTCTAGGGCTGCTCCTGCAGCATATGGAAGTTCTTAGGCTAGGGGTCTAATCAGAGCTGTAGCCACTGGCCTACACCGCAGCCACAGCAATGCAGGATCCGAGCCCCTCCTGCAACCTGTACCACAGCTCATGGCACCGCTGGATCCCTGACCCACTGAACGAGGCTGGGGATCAAACCCTCAACCTCATGGTTCCTAGTCGGATGTGTTAACCACAGAGTCACGACAGGAACTTCTCACCTGGAATTTTTAATTTTATGTTTGATAAAGGAGTTTTTTGCGTGTTTGTTTTTAGAATTCTTGGACAAAGATTTTTACATCACAATGCATTTTACATTTTACAGTGTGATTGTTACATCACACTGGATCTTTATTTCACACTACTGTTTTTGTGCTTTTCTATCAACAGTCATTTCATTTTAATGCATAATTATAATGTAATCCTTTCAAGACATCAAACAAAATGACTTGTGGTATCAATGATGCACATAACTCATCTGAAATGATACCAGGCAGATGAATGTGCCACAACGGTCATCTGGTTTATGGCTGACCATGATTGTAAGATGCATTTGTTTCATGAGACTAACAAAGAAGTTCCTCTTAGCATTTATAAATGCTGCAATAACAGTAATTTTAAGAATCCTCCATGACCCAGTTCTTCCTTCTGCCTGATCTCTCTCCATCCTACCCAGACAAGCTGATTGAAACAATTGTCCATTCGCTCTGTGTTCCTATTTCCCCAACTCACTTATTTATCATTCCCAACAATACAACTTTGCATGGAATACTCTACAGAACCTGCTTTCCAGGGTCACCGAAAGATGACCTCCTTTTCACAAAAGACTTGAGCAATATTTCAGCCCTCATCTCACCTTACTTCATTAGCATTTGACATATTTGACCTCTGTCAAGAAACCATCCATTTCTGGTTCTCTACTCATTTTCTGACTTTCTTTGCTATCTTTATTCAGATTTCTCTTTCTTTTTTCTCTCTTAGATTTTGATATTCACAAAATCCTGTCTAAAGCTGTGCACTAGGTATAACAAACAAGACCCAAGCAAATAATATATATGTAGGAAATGGACTAGTAAAATAGTGACCATATGTAATGTGTAATCAGATAGAGAATACATGACTTGATTGAAGATACTGAAAGTCAATGAATAAAAACTGAAGAAAAAAGTAAACTGCCAGTCAAAGAAAATACATTTGCTCCGCTGGATGAATTTGTGGTTGGATGCCTTCTAGTCTTTTCCTTCTCTCTACACCATCCCATCTGTCCTTGGGGCTTCAATTACCATCTATGCTCGCCCTCATATTCTCAAGCTTACACTTCAAATTCTCTTTTCTGATTGAGATGCTCACCAACTGATTATTGGACACTGTTAAGTTCCACAGGGAGGCATCACCTTCTCTAACTCCCTGATGAGCTGATCCATCCACACGTAGTCTCTTGTCACTTCACAGTAACCTCCTGACTGCAACTACTGGAACCTGAGTCACCATTTTTTCTTATCTTTCTGTGATAATGTGCCCATGACTCTCCTTGAATCTCATCATGTTCTTCTTTGAGTTAGTTTTGATAGTCCTTTGTTTCTTTCATCGAGCCATGCTTTTTCACAGGTTCTTTCTGCCTGGAGTACCCTCATCCTGCTGCTCCTTCTCTTGATTTGCTGTACTTTGATCTCAGTGTAGATTTCATTTCCTCTAGAAAATCTTCATTGACACTTGCTCCTGTGTATCCCAATATCTCGCAGTGTCATATCCTCTTTCAGCTCTTTTAGTGTTACCGCAGGCATCCCTGATTCCCTGAAGTGCTGGGATAAGACAGACTCTACCTAAAAACTGAGTAGGAAACTTCTGAAGTTAGAAAATGTAGAGAATCAATAATGTTAGGTCAACAGGAGACTGTTCTTACCTGAGAATGGCCTTCAAGAATTCATTAACTTTTAATGTTTTTATCTAATATATTTAAACTAAAACCAAAAACAGGTCATCTATTTCTCCCACTCCCTATGACCCCCCCACTCCAGGCAATCACCAGTGTTTTCTCCTGGATCATAGGTGTCTGAATCCTTCATTGGCAGCCAATATTTTTCCCTTTAGTTAGCAATTTAAGATTTATAAACTCTAAAATATTCTTGTTGACATCCATATGTAGACTTGTCTCCAAAATAATTGAAATGTTATCTCAAGCATATTTAAAATTACATTAGAAAAGAGACATCATTTTTGCTTTTTCCGTTTTGCATTTTGACCATGTGTCCCCAAATATGTCTATATTAGTAGTTTCCCTGGGAGGAAAAAAAGAAGAAAAGTAGTCTTCAGTGCCAATAATTGTGGGATAATCTGAGTTAAGCCAACTTGACCTTTCCTTATTAAAGTTCTTATAAAAACTCTTAATTTATAATGTGTATGGAAAATATCAAAGGGTTTAACCAAGTGTTTCAGGAACTTTTAATTTTACTTATTGAATGGAAACAAATTCTTTTTCTTTTTCTTTTTTTTTTTTTTTTTTGGCTGCACCTGCTGTATGTGGAATTTCCCAGGCCAGGGATGGAATACATACCACAGCAGCAACCCAAGCTGCTACAGTGACAAAGCTGAATCCTTAATGGGCTGAGCCACAAGAGAACTCCTGGAAATGGATTCCTGATGGATTAAACACTGAGCAGAGAACTATTAGTGATTTTGATTAAATTGAAGCTAATGATAGTAATAAATCACAAACAAGTTTTATTAAAAATGAAATGTTGTTGGTCATGTTACTAGGAAAGGTGGATCTGGTTTGGGGTGTTGGTTTTAAAACACAAAGAGCACCTTCAAGGCATTCTCTCTCTTTCCTGTCCTCATTCTCTTTGCACCTCTCCACTTTGCTTATGTATACTGGCAGTCCTAATTCTAGATCTTGGGTTGGGCCCAAAAGGCAAAAAGGGACTTTTATTTCCGAGTATTCATACATCAAATTTGGATTAGCCTGCGCTTGAACCAACCAGTGGGTGTTGTGGATAGTGGTGGTATCCTCAATCCATCATCAATGGACGTGTGTCCAGGGGGACGGCCACATGATTGACAGCACTATCAGAATCATAGAGTAAGTGGCATGGTTCTCCCCACTGAGATTTTAGAAGTTCTACAGGAAGAAGGGGAAAAGGCAGCTAGGCATCCAGGAACACTGATGTCTACGTGTGAAAATTTTTCCTTCAAATAAAACATTATTCTGGGCTAATACATTTTATAAAATTACACTTCTACTATAAATTAAGAAGATTCCACTTTTCAGCGGTGATCATTTATCTCTCTTTAACAATTTTTATAAGATAATTTAATTTGCAGAAATAATTCTTGGCCAGAAGTACATTATGACATGACAATATACATAAAAAATTCTGTTGATTGAACATAAAGTGTCATGAATGGTCATTTACAAGAATAAGTAGTACTAAGCTTTTGCAATTTTTATAATAAAATACTGAAGACAGCTTGATATCTACTATTATTCACCAAGAAATAAGAGCTTTGTCTTATAAATGTCACAGTTCAACTTAAATGAATAACACTGTGTGAACAGAATTGTAATGGTAAGTATTATATCTTAAGGGATACAATGTCTTTTATCTTTTCTGAAATGATTGATTCAAAATATATTGTAATGTGGTCCATTTTGAAATTGCTGGAATTTTAAAAGTTATTTTCCATGTAAAGTTTAACTCTTAACAATAAATCCCATTGGTTTGAAGTAAATCTGTGTACATCAAATTTGTAAGTGTATTAAATTATATTATTTTAAAATAATTTAAAACAAATAATAATATGAACAGAACCTTTATAAATATGACTAAGGAAAAAAGAATAAAATTGATTTGCCTATAGTTTTAAAACTGTTAGCATTTTGGCATGATTTCTTTTATTCCCTCCTACCCTCATTCCCTTTGTATTTCGATTTTTCAGTTTACTTTAAGGTTGGACAATAGTCTTATTTTGGTACAATGGCTTATAGAATAAATGCGATATCCTTGTTTTGCATGGGTTTTTTTTTTAACATTTCCTGTTCAAGATTCTTAATAAAAATTATTTTCTGAATAATGTGGAAACTAACGCAAGTTTTCTCAAAGCCTTTTGAAACCAATTTGGTAAAGAAAATCATGATTTTTAAAGGTAATTTTTAAATGCTTGCATTTAATTTTATGACATCTGTTTAGATTCACCTTACCTAATTCCCTGATTAATGTGTACACACAACTTACTTTTGACTCATTCATCTTATGGAGTCCTTGAACTCCCCTTCAGTCTTTCGGAACAGTAGAGGAATAGCTTGATTGTGACTTTCCTGCTTGTCCAGGAGGGTTTTCCTGCTCTCAGGGAGGCAATGTCGTGTCATGGCTGAGTCATGCTGTGAGGAGGATAAGCTCTGGAGTCTAGGTGTTTGCCTTTACACTTTGATTCTGTCATTTATTAGGTGTGTGAGTTGAACACGTTTTTCCATTTCTCTGTGGTCTGTTGTTTTAATCTGTGACTTGTGCGAATTGGGAGTGATGTGATAACACTTCTTCAGTATTTACCATTAGTATGACACGTAATTCAGTGTTTAACATGTACTCACTATAGCACTCTTGGCTCACAGAATGTTTTCCCTCAAACAATTAGCATTTTCCTCATTTTTTGGTCACTCAGCATTGCCAAGGAAATGTGACTGGGTATCAATCTTTTTCTTCCTTTCTAAGTACCATGTATTTTTCTTAATTGGAACTCATGGGATTATTTCCAGCTCTTTTTAAAATATAAACACGTTCCAAAATTTGATTGACTACAGACAAGTTTCATCACTAATTTTGCCTAGAAATCACAGCTCCTTTTTGATCTGTGGAGTTGTCTTTTTTCAGTTTAAATCTTTAAATAGTATATGTTTATTTGCTCTTTTCTAGCTTTAGTCCTTCTACTGGATGATTATAATTGTAACTGGTTTTTTTTAGGGGTGTGTGTGCATGTTTCTTATCTATTACCTTCCTTTTACATTTATTACATTTGCCATTTATTTATTTATTTATTTATTTTGTAAATACAGAGAGAGGACAGCAAAGTGGAAAGAACTCTGACTAAGAATAAGATTAATCTGAACTTCAATGCTGGTATCCCCATTTACGAACTGTAGGATCTTAGACGAAATCATTTAGCTTTTCCAATCCTATTTTTGTCATCTGTACAAGGCAGACAATGGTACAAACTGAAAAAGTTATGCGTTCTCTTTGGTAGAGTAATTAAAGTATTCTATATGTTCTGTATGTTATTTTTCCGAATGACTATTTTTGGAAATTCTCATTGGAATTACCCTTTCTAGTCCTCATTTCTTTTTTTGCTTTTATTTTCCTCTTCTTCTTTTTTTTTTTTTTTTTTGGTCTTTTGGCCATTTCTTGGGCCACTCCTGCGGCATATGGAGGTTCCCAGGCTGGGGGTCTAATCGGAGCTGTAGCTGCCGGCCTACGCCAGAGGCACAGCAACGCGGGGTCTGAGCTGAGTCATCGACCTACACCACAGCTCACAGCAACGTGGGATCCTTAACCCACTGAGCAAGGCCAGGGACCGAACCCTCAACCTCGTGGTTCCTAGTCGGATTCGTTAACCACTGAGCCACGATGGGAACTCCATCTTTTCTTTTTTTTTTTTTAATTTGCTTTTTGGGGTCACACCCATAGCATATGGAAGTTCCCCAGCTAGGTTAGGGGTCGAAGGGGAGCTGCAGCTGCCGGCCTACACCACGGCCACAGCAACGGGGGATCCGAGCCACCTGTGTGACCTACACCACAGCTCACGGAACTCACAGCAACTCCAGATCGCTGATCCACTGAGTGAAGCCAAGGATCGAACTGGCATCCTCATGAATACTAGTCGGTTTTGTTTTGGGGGCACCACGATGGGGAATTCCCTCTAGACCTCATTTCTGACTTTCGCAGCCTGCATAAGCATTTGGCAAAAGCATCACTGGCATTCCTAATCCCAACTCCTGCCTCTAAAATCCAAGCTTCATCTACCATTGTAGGTTGGTTGTGTGTTGGACGCCCCTTATACAATTAAAATGGATTTTCCTAAAAATGTAGAATGTGAACGTCATCTTCTCTTCCTTTTCCGCCTTCTTTTTCTTAACTCTCTGATATTAACTGTATGTCTTTTTAAAACACGAAATGCTTCTCTACCTTCATGTCTATTTCTACTCATCTTTCTCCTTTTTTCAAAATGAGCCCAACTAGCTTCACATCAGGGAACCGTCTTGTTCTTCGTCTGAACTTGTTTTCTCTTCCTGTAGGTGTAAGAATTGCATTAGGCCTTAATTATAGTTACTTATCTTTATGTCTTTTTATATTAGATTGCGTGCTTGGAAGGGACGTGAATCCCCAAAATTGATTTACTTTTCGGATTCTCACAGTCACTAAACCTGTGCTTTGCATAAATGTTGACATGAATGAATGAACGAGGAATCTAGCATGATGTGTTTTTACTAGAGAAATGTTCGTACATGTTATATGAACTGTCCTTTTCATACCAACTCACTGTACTCTCGCCTAGATGATAGATTTTCCGAGGAATGGGATATAGAATGCTCTCTTCAATGATGCATATTGCTAAAAGTGTAACTAGAATAAATGTCAAAATGGCAGGTTCTTGTGGTTTAACTGTGGCCTTAAGTTCCACATCATGTATTCAGATATTAGCATACAAGATTTCTAATTGCAGTTGCTGCACCTAAATTTGGAGATTTTTTTCCTTGTACTCCTTCAACAATACTGAGACCTGACAATACCTTGAAAGCAGGTAGATAGCCAGTGACTATTTCTGGAAATGAAGTGCTAATATGTGTCCTAGTATATTTTTTAAAAGAATAATAGACAGGGATTTTGTGATCTGGATATTTGCAAAGTTTGTTCTCTTACATGGAAACTCAGTAGTTGGAGAATTTTAGACTTTGTAATTTTTTTTTATTTCTTTTTAGGGCTATACGTGTGGCATATGGAAGTTCCTGGGCTAGGGGTTGAATCAGAGCTGCAGCTGGGACCCACTCCACAGCCACGGCAACACTGCATCTGAGCAGCTTCTGTGACCTATGCCACATCTTGCAGCAATGCTATATCTGTAACCCTCTGAGTGAGGCCAGGGACTGAACCCACATCCTCACAAATACTCTGTCAGGTTATTAACCCTCTGAGCAGCAAGGGGAACTCTCATTTTATAATTTTTTTTTTTTTTTTTTAGGGCGTACCTGTGGCGTATGGAAGTTCCCAGGCAAAGGGTCAAATTGGAGAAACAGCTGCCAGCCTATGCCACAGCCATAGCATCATGGGATCTGAGCTGCATCTGCGACCTACACCACAGCCCATGGAAACACTGGATCCTTAACCCAATGAGTAAGGCTTGGGATTAAATCCACATCTTCATGGATACCAGTCAGGTTCATTACAACTGAACCACTACAGGAACTCCTGGTTTTATAAATTTTTACGCCCTATGTTTAGAGATGAGTTTCAGGAAACCTCTTGGCTAGTTAAGATGACACAGTTAACCAGTAGAAAGCAGGAAGGGAACAGAAGCCAGGCCTCTTGCCTTTCAATTCAGACTTTTTTATTCTATAATACTTTGAGTTCCAAGAGGCAAACCAGTGAATGTAATATCTTTAGCAGATAGTAGCATTTACATAGAAAAACATCTTTATTTATCCTTAATATTTTCAGTATGTCATCAAGGAGATGTAAGAATAAGACTTCACTTTTTAAACCCAGAATATTTTCTCGGTGTCTCCAATTTGGCTCAGCCATGTGTTATTGTTACAAAATGGTTAACTAGCATGTCAGTATTGCTTATTACTTGTTACAAAGCCTCCTCTGCAATAAGGATGAAAAAAATGGCCTTCTGTTAGAAAGTTGTTAATATGGAACATAGAGGTAGGTTTATAAACTGAAAAAACGGGACAACCTACTCTTTCTTGCCCTGCTGTGAAAAAATCATTTTAAAAAGGTATTTCATAGGTGGCAATGAGCTGCTTCCAGCTCTGTGGAAGTAGACCAGAAGCAAACAAATGTTCTGATTTTTTTTTTTCCAACTTTTTTCATTGACGTTGGTGAGAAATTATTTGAAGTTGACCAGATGGCAGAGAATGAGACCTGCTTCCTAGAGAGAGGGTTTTTTCCCCACACTGCCTCCTTGAAACCACAATCAGCACCACCAAGCCATCAAGAATATTGGAGATGCTTGCTAGAAACAGGCTTCTTCCCTGAAGTCTGTAGTCACAGTATTTTGCAGGGAAACTATGGGTTACTGAACTGAGAAACAACAGCAGGATAAAGAGACTTCTGAAACAGAAAAATAAAGACATTCTGGGGAGGGAGTGGGATGGACTAGGAGTTTGGGGTTAGCAGATGCAAGGTATTACATTTGAAATGGATACACAGTAGGGTCCTGCTATGTAGCTTGGGAACTTCCATCCAGTCTCCTGGGATAGACCATGATAGAAATGATGTATAAAAAAAGAGTGAGTGTGTGTGTGTGTGTGTGTGTGAGAGAGAGAGAGAGAGAGAGAGAGAGAGACTGAGTTGTTTTGCTGTACAGCAGGGATTCCCAATTAAAAAAAAAGACATTCTGGCTACTTCTTCATAATCAAGGCTGAACTCTTGGAGTGGCTAAGTAGAGCTGAAGTTCTGGGACTAATCACAACAAAGGGGTAGAGACATTCTCTTGATGAGGGAGAAGTAGGTGTGTGATTGGAATAAGAAATAAAAGACAAGCAGCGTATTTTTTCCACCAAATTGGTGAAGATGTAGTTTTTTTGGAACTTGTGAAGAGGTTAATATTCATGAAAGCTATTGCAGATTGAGGTCAAAGCATGTTGCATATAATACTATTAGCTTTGAATTGTTTTCAGATAGAAACTGTACATCCCTTTCATTCACTGGTTTTCATATTTTCGAAATGTGAATTCCTTAACTCCTTTATACCAAGTAGTATTTATAACTGATTTGAGAACTTTTGAGTTCTTCTGAAGTTAGAGGGTATTTGCAACTACATTATCTAGGTACATTACTGTGATAATTAAAACCAAACCAAACCAAACACTTCTCCAAAAACTTCTTATATCTTTTCAAAAGTGATTGGTAGGTAAGTGGAATCAAATTCTAGAAATGGCTATTGCTCATGGTGCTATATGTTTGGCTGTGGGCTGGGATATTCCTTCTAGGGACCAGTTGCATGTGTATTACACTCTGTTATGGAATTACTGGTGAAAGATAATATGGTTTTTTTTTTTTGAAAGACTGGGAAGAAGGTGAAGAGGAAGGCAATGATCATTCAATGAGAATTGTGAATGAACACATCACTATTAATAATATTAAATAAATAAGGAGGGAATTTCAGGAAGTATTCAGAAAGGCACACAGAAGGACTTGCTAAGTCGGAGATGGAAATCATTGAAGATGGATTGACTTCAATTGAAGCTGATAGCTCTAAATGGCCAGAAGAACATACAAGAAGCATTTTCTACAGCTTAGTCTTTAGATGAGAAGATTTATTGTTTTCCCATGCATAGATGCTATACGAAGATCCACTAATTTTCAAATTTTGGATTTATTTTGCCTTATTATTTTCCAAATGTACATAAAAATTCTCATCACATGTTTATAGACATATATTCAAAATGGGTATATAGAAAAATATGCACTGACATAGAGATTTTCTTGAAATTATTATTTTAAATTAAAATTGCTCAGTGTATAAATTCATACCTGTTATCAAACCAAATGATATCTCTTCAGTGGCATAATTATATCTTTTGGATGCATTTAATCTTCATGTCTCCTGTCACAAAATACATCTCTGGGTTGACACGTCCAGTCTGACATTTTTATGATATGACTTTGTTTTATTGTTTAGAAATCTTTCTTGACAATTTAATGAAAAATGCTTACTATCTTAGACTCTTGTAATGCCTTTTAGATTTTTTTTTTGTACTCAATGTTCCATGTCAAAGTATACTTTCAAATCTACTGTTTTTAAAGTGAGAAGATCTCTTTTTAGATCATCATAATTCACATTCAAATAAATCTTTGGAAAAAGTCTGTTTTACTTGTAGGCTGTTCATTTGTCTAAAGGCATCTTTCTGCTGCATTTTTTTTTTTCAATTGGCAAAGGGGAAAAAATCAGCTGTATTCCTGAGGACTGTTTACACTGGTATTTAAAATCTTGTCAATATCTAAACTTTAAGATATAGATAACTAAATTCAAAATGACATGTTACATTTAAAGAGTCATTTTTTTCACATTTAAAACATGCACATGAGATTCAGCTGGACTTTTAAGTATAGTCGTTCCTCAGTATCCCTGGGGAATTGTTTCCAGGACTTCCTGCAGCTAACAAACTCCACAGTGCTCAAATCCCTTATATAAAATGGCAAGTAGAGTTTAGTGTTGGCTGTATATTTTTCTTGAGGAACGAGTAGCTTCTCTTGGGATCAACTTAATTGTATATTCCTTGTAGCCTGTGAAAATAATTTGCGTTTTTGTACATGTGTGAATCTGAACACCATTGGAAATAAGTGATTGATGTTTAAATATCAATGCCTTGGGAGTTTCCATTGTGGCTCAGTGGGTTAAGAACCCAACATAGTTTCTACGAGGATACAGTTTCCGTCCACGGCCTCAATTGCTGGGTTAAGGATCCAGCGTTGCTGCAAGCTGTGGAGTAGGTTGCAGATGAAGGCGGATCCCACATTGCTGTGGCTGAGGTATAAGCCAGCAGTGGTAGCTCCAATTCCTCCCCTACCCTGGGAACTTCCATATGCCACAGGTGCCCCTAAAAGGAAAAAAATAGAAAGAACTAAAGAAACGAAAGGATCAGCATCTCAGCACCCCCTGGGAAATTGCTAGTGGTTTAGATTTTCAGTCATCATCCCAGACCTATTTAATCAGCATGTTTGGAATTGGAACACAGAAATAGCTGTTTTTTGTTTGTTTGTTTTTTTGTCTTTTGAGGGCTGCACCTACGGCATATGGAGGTTCCCAGGCTAGGGGTCTAATCGGAGCTGTAGCTGTCGGTCTACACCACGGCCACAGCAACTCAGGATCTGAGCCACATCTGTGACCTACACCACAGGTTGCAGCAATGCCAGATCCTTAACCCACTGAGTGAAGCCAGGGATTGAACACGCAACCTCATGGTTCCTAGTTGGATTTGTTTCTGCTGCGCCATGACGGGAACTCCCAGAAATAGGTTTTAACAAGCGCTCCGAGTGATTATGATTCATTATGAAATCTGAAAACCATAGTTATGGAGAAGGTAATTGAACAAGATCTAAATCCTATTCTGTGGGTTTTTAGCCATATTTCCTGGGACAGATCACTCAACCCAATTGTATTTCTTTTTTTTTTTTTAACCCAAATGTATTTCTGATCCCTTATTGAAAACTATGAATGATATTGTATTGATTGTCTCAAAACCTACACAAATGATTTGTAAAATTCAACATATACATCTGAGATCATGAAGATGAAACACTAATTTATGGGAACAATTGAATAGATTCAGGAAATGGATGCTGAGTCAATAGTCTAGAGTAAACAACAGATAGAAGGAAAAAGAAATTCTGGAAATAATTATTTTAAAAGATGTATATATATCCATTCATTTGTTCCCATAAAAGATGTGTATATGGGAGTTCCCATTGGGGCATTGTGGTAATGAACACAGCTAGTATCCATGAGGACACGGGTTCAATCCCTCGCCTGCTCTGTGGGTTAAGAATCTGGCTTTACAGAGAGCTGTAGTGTAGGTCACAGACATGGCTTGGATCTGGTGTTGCTGTGGCTGTGGTTGTAGGGTGGCAGCTATATCTGATTCCATCTTTGGCCTGGCCTCTGATTCCACCATATGCTGCTGTTGCAGCCCTGAAAAATAAAGAGGGAGGTCCCTTGGTGGTGCAGTGGAAAATAATCTGACTAGTATGCATGGGGACACGGGTTCAATCCCTGGCCTTGCTCAGTGGGTTAACGATTTGGTGCTGCCATGAGCTGTGGTATAGATTGTAGATGCAGCTCGGATTCTGTGATGCTGTGGCTGTGGCGTAGGCTGTCAGCTGTAGCTCTGATTTGATCCCTAGCCTGGGACCTTCCATGTGCTGCAGGTGTAGCCCTAAAAAGAAAAATAAAAAGAAAGAAAGAAAAAGAAAACATACATATACACACATTTCCCCCCCCCCTTTTTTTTTTTTTCTTTTTTGATTGTCCCACAGCATACGGAGTTCCTGGGCCAGGGATCAAATTTGAGCTGCAGTTTCAACCTATGCCACAACAGAGACACTGGATCCTTAACTCACTGTGCCCAGCCAGGGATCGAACCTGCGCCCCAGTGCCTCAGAGACACCATGGATCCTGTTGTGCCACAGTGGGAACTCCTTAAAGGATATATTTTATGGCATTTTTCTCCCAGGGATTGAAAAAAAATATGAGTTTGCAAGATTTGGCTTGGTAAGAGCAACTGAGAAATGAATTCTAGAGAACCATTCCTATCTAATAGTCTGCCTTAACCCCTTCCATTTTTCCTTCATCCCTAGAAAAAGTCAGAATATTAAGGGGAGAAAGTGTTTGTCCTGCTTTGCTTGTTTGTGTATGTGGAAAGCGGGTAAGGAATGCTATATTAGGGATCTGTACTGTGCAGGGATATCTGTGGGCATCTAGACAATGACTTCGAAGGAATCAAGACTCAGACAATCTCAGAGGTTCTGAACTTTAATATGACATTTATGGGGAAGGGTGTGTGTGTGTGTGATAACGAAATAATAGCAGCATTTTGTGATAACCTGCTATGCATCAGGCTATGGCTTACCTTCATTATAATCAAGGTGTCTATTCTCATTTTAAATTAATGGCCACAAATCGCAAGTAGGCAAATAACGTGGTCAAGAAATCTATTTTACTAATGAGTCAACTGCAGACCATTTCGAATCTTCTCATTTGTCCTCAAAATCTCCATTCTCCCTCCTTCGCATTAACTGAGGAAATGGCCTCAAATATCATTTGGAAAATATAGACTCTCAGAGGAGTTCCCTGGTGGTTCAACAGGTTAAGGATCCAGCATTGTCACTCTTGCAGCTCAAGTCACTCTGTGGAGAAGATTCGATTTCTGGTCTGGGAACTTCCACATGCTGTGGGTGCAGCTAAAATATATATAGAGAGAACACAAGACCTGAAATTCCTAACCTGAACATATACTTTCTGCCTTCACTCCTGTACAAAGGGATCATTTGAAATATTTACGAGCCCAGGAAAACCTATTTTTTGTATCCTATTCCCTCTTATCTACTCAAAAATTTCATTGAGCAGTTACCTCCCCTCTCCTTCATCTGTGTTCCCCTCACTGCTGGAGTATTCCCATCACCATGACAACGTGCTTTAGAATTTCCCATCTTGGTCTCACATCTCCAAACTCTCATTTCCATTCTCCCTTTTAGAGCAAAATTTCTCGAAAGACGTATCTATATTTCAACTCCCATCACACTTTTAAAGTTTTGATAAAACGACATCCTTTTAATTACACAACTGATAGGAATCAATTGGAAGAACATCAGAACACAGACAAGGAAAATGAGCAAATGAAAAACTATCAACTCCTTCGCCTAAAAAAAAAGAAGTTTAACATTAGGTGTATGTCCTTTTATAAACAATTAAACTAATTATTTTATTTATTCATTTATTTATTTATTTTTGTCTTTTTAGGGCCATACCCATGGCAGATGGAAGTTCCCAGGCTAGGGGTCAAATTGGAACTGTGGCTGCTGGCCTACACCCCAGCCACAGCAACACAGGATCCGAGCCGAGTCTGTGACCCCCATCACAGCTCACAGCCATGCCAGATCCTTAACCTACTGAGCAAGGCCAGGGATTGAACCGGCATCCTCATGGATTCTAGCCTTGTTCATTACTGATGAGCCACAATGGGAACTCCAGCAATTAAAATTTTATCAAGTAATACATGTACACATTTTTTAAGGAACAAAGACACTGGAGCAAGAAAACATGTTCTTCCCTACTTACCCATCTCTGATTCTGGTTCTTTGGAGACACTTTAACCTCTTAAGAGCAGAAATGGAAGTCAGCCTGCAAGATTTGCTTCAAAGCTCTGCTGTGTGACCTTGGTGAAGTCACTTAGCTCTCTGTACTTTAGCTGCCTCTTCTCCATTATAGGTGCACCAATATTGCCTATCAGAAGAGTTATTATGGAGTTTCTGCTGTGGGGCAACAGAATCATCAGTGCCTTGGGAGCACTGGGACACAGGTTCGTTTCCCAACCTGGCACTGTGGGTTAAGGATCCAGCATTGTCACAGCTTATGGCAACGCCAGATCATTAACCCACTGAGTGAGGCCAGGGATCTAACCCACATTCTCACAGAGGCACCCTCGGGTCCTTAGCCCATTGAACCACAGCAGAAACTCCTGATCTTTTATTTTTTAAACTATTTTGCTGTCTTTTATGTGTCGTTTGGGGAACAAATGAAGGTAAATACCTGTAGTCTATACACCATGTTGAACTGGATATTTCCATGGACACTTCACCCATTAGATTCTAACTCCTGATCTATGGATATCACTCAGGATTATGTCATTCACGACTTCCATTTTATCAAATCCAAGGGCAATGTCCCCGTCTTCTTCAGTTGACCTCTCAACAGCATTCAGCACCATTAACTACATCATCCTTATTAAAGGACTTTCCTCTCCAGCTTCCGTGCGACCATCCTCTCCTTGGCATCATCTCAGTCTCCTCCAACTGTTGCTCCTCCTCTACTAGACACCTACAGTTCTGAAAACCCCAGAGCTTTGTCCTGGGCTGGATTCTCTTTCTATCTACATTCTCTCTCCCTAGATCATCCGTTTTGCTCTTACAGTTTAAACGGTATCTAATGCTGATGCCTCAAAAATGTATTTCTCCCATGGCCTCTTAACATACATCAAAAGGCTTAACTGATGTCTTTAGGTATCTAAGCATTATCTTAAAACTAACATGTCCTAAACATATATCTTTTTTGTTGTTGTTGTCTTTTGTTTTTCTTTTTAGAGCCGCACCCCAGGCATATGGAAGTTCCCAGGCTAGGGGTTGAATTGGAGCTAAGCCGCCTGCTTATGCCACAGCCACACCAACTCGGGATCCGAGCCATGTCTGTGACCTACACCACAGCTCGTGGCAATGCCGGATCCTTAACCTACTGAGCAAAGCCAGGGATCGAACCTTTGTCCTCATGGATGCTAGTCGGGTTCATTAACCACTGAGCCCTAAATATATATCTTTATCTCTTACATTGAGGCACATACTTACAAAAAATTTAAAATAAACAATCAAGCTCTGGGGGGTTCCCATTGTGGCTCAGCAGGTTAAGAACTTGATGTTGTCTCTGCGAAGATGTGGGATGGGTCCCTGGCCTCACTCAGTGGGTTAAGGATTCAGCATTGCTCCAAGCTGCAGCCTAGGTTGCAGATGTGGATCTGATTTGACCCCTAGCCTGGGAACTTCCCTATGCAGCAGATACTGGCTAAAAAGACCAAAAAAAAAAAGTTCTTATGTTGCCTTATCACAGAATTGATAAAGCCAAGAATTGAGTCATTCTTTGCTTCTTTTATTTTCTCATTTTAGAAAGAAATGCAACACTCAAACCGGTACATTTTATCTCCAAAATATATCCTGCATGAATCTACTTCTCTCAACTTCCACTGCTACCGCCCTAGTCTGAATCATTCATCTAATCCTGCCTAGACTCATGTAGAAATTTCTTTGTTTCCATTTTGATCCTTTAAGACCAGAGGCAATTTTTTTTCCCAAATAGGGAAAAAAAGAGGGAGAAAAATTGTGATTCTTTCTCATCTTTTCGTAGTCACAAACTCCTAAAAGCACGACAAGGCCCATCCTGGTCAACAAGGCAAAGCCTCCCTCATCACATTATTCTCTAGGATATAACACTTTATAGCAGTAAAATCTAAAGTACCGTGTGTTTGCTTTGACACTGGACAACTTCTCTTAACTCCTAAAACTCCTTGACAGTGGGTTCAATGCTTGGAATATCCAGAGCTCAGAGAACATGTAAATTATGCTTGGAAAATATTGTTTGATGATGAATTGGAATAGATCAATAGAAACCATATGGTAACAACTTCCATTCATTTGGGTTGTTTGTACTTTGACACAAAATTCTTCACTGATAAAAGTTCTTTCAAGAGCTGAATAAATGGTCTTTCAAAGTTGACCTGTTAAATTCCAAGTACTTATGGGAAACCTATATTTGCCCTGACACCGTAAGGTCATGCATGTAAGTAGAGGACTGCTTTGTTTATCCCTGTGTAATAACCTCGTGATGAGTAAGAAACATGGTTGTGGACAATGTACTAGTTTAAATCAAAGAACATTCCATTTACAACAGTTAGTTTATTTATGTATCTTATCTACAAAATACATGGTTTGCTTTGCATAAAAATGTGTATATGAATTGATTCAGTAAAAGTAACGTTAGAAAAGTAAATCTCATTAATTCAGAAAATATGTGTAAGAAATCATTTTCTGCTAAGTAGTCCATAATTTAACTCCTTACTAAGAAAACACTAAAGCAATTGTATTTTAAGGCTATGCAAAAATAGCAATAAAAGTCTGTTTTTAAATTATGTCTTCTTTTGTTCATCGCTTAGTCTGCTTTTGTTTTTCAGAATACAAATGTTCCCTTCAAAAGTAGACTATTAATTGGCAAATTTAATAACGCAAATCTCTACAGAAAATAATAGCACTAAGTAATATATATAGAGAGAACAAAATATGTGTTTCAGATGTGAGATATTTAAGGTCAATTTTAGTGTTTTCTAACATCCTAGTGAGATTAACGCTAGCTCTTAATGGTCTATTCTGCATAGCACCGCAGTCTCCAGAGACTTGCTTTTTTAATCAAAAAAGAGAAAAGCATATTCAAAGATGAGAAATGTGGTTTTACATCTTAGCTATACTCCTACAGTTATGTTTAAAGGAAATAATTTAGCTGCACATACATTTTCAAAATGAACATTTAAAAAGCCCCAAACTGTGTTCATTAAAAAATCCAATTTTGCATTTTTAAAGCAATGTCAGTAGTGATTATAGAAACACCTAAAGGTCACATTAATAAACAATTCATCTTTACAATTTGCTTTTAAAAATCTAGAATATCATATTAATATCACACCTAATGCAGGAAAATTTCAATTCTGCATGATGACATTTTAACAGAAAATTTGAAACTACTTAATGACCTGAATTATGAGCAAAAACACAACATCGAATGTAATTTGTTAACCCTTTATGCTCCACTTCCCATTTCTGATTTTGTGTTTCCTACCATATGGAAGTTTTATCCAAATATCTGAATTAATAAATTATCTCTTGTAAGTATATGCTGACCAAATATTGAATATGACATGTTGTTATAGCATTTCCTTTTTATTTTTTCCTTTTTTCAAGGCTGCTCTGCAGCATAAGAAGGTTCCCAGCCTAGGGATCTAATCGGAGCTGTAGCCGCCGGCCTATGCCAGAGCCACAGCAACGCCAGATCCAAGCCGCGTCTGCAACCTACACCACAGCTCACGGCAACATTGGATCTTTAACCCATTGAGCGAGGCCAGACGATTGAACCCACAACCTCATGGTTCCTAGTTGGAGTCATTTCTGCTGTGACACAACGGGAACTCCTGTAACATTTTCAGTACAAATTATTTTCTACTATACTTGATAATTACCAGAAATCCTTAGTTTGGAAAGAAAATGTTTTTCTAATGTAGATGAGTATTTCTAATAGTCATAGTAAATATTAGTGTTGTTCCCTAGGTATTTTTCTCATATAATTAAAACCAATGATTTAATCAAATTTATTAAATGCTAATGGGTAATGAGGTGAGTTTTCTCAGGATCCTGCCTCATGTGGTATATTTCTAACAACAATATTTCTACATTTTCTAAACTCTAGCTAGACTAGAAAAAAAATCATGGAATTACCTTTTTTTTTTTTTTTGGAACAGGGTATACAAAGAGAAGTAAGTTGAGTAAACCAGCTAATGAGGAATATGCACTTCTGGGGGACTTATGATTTTCAGTGTGGTTGGAAAATGGATACATTCATTGAACAATTGCTCCAATGAGTCTCTTTTTCAAAATGTTTACTTTTACTGTTTTAGCCTGTTTGATTTTTAGCAGTTTTGTATTTAGAGTTGATAAGGAAGGAAGTGGTAGATACATGCTGAATGCTAGTTGATGTGGAATTCCTTGAGTTTGTATCTTCCAATTCATCTTTTTTATAATGTAAACCCCTAATTTTTAAGATTCTATAACATTTTATGCCTTTATTTATATGTTTATCTACCTATTTATTACACATGTTACAAAACAATTGGAAACAACTTATGATACTGGATAGAATAGAGAAAAATAACATACATCAGAAATGTATAAGAAACGTATAATGACAGAAAAAAATTAGAGCTTGATATAAAACCAGCCAGAAAACATTTTGTTTCTATCTTGTTACTGTGTTTCTAGTTTATTATAAATATACAACAACAATACAGATGTTAACGAAAGGAGTTGCCAAGATATTTTTGCTTATTCTATGCTGGACATTAAACTAAGCTCTTTACATGATACATTTAATTCTCACCTCAGCCCTGAAATTATGCTCATTTTCTATGTAGTGAAACTGAGAGCTTGTTCAAAACCTTGTCTAGGAGTTCCTGTTGTGGCTCAGTGGGTTAAGAACACAACATGAGGATGTAGGTTTGATCCCTGGCCTCACTCATGGGTATGAGGGTCCAGCATTGCTGTCAAGATGCGGTGTAAATTGCAGATTCGGCTCAGATTCATTGTTGCTGTGACTGTGGCATAGGCCTCAGCTGCAGCTCCAATTCGACACTTAGCCTGGGAACTTCCATATGCCGCAAAAAAACCAAACCTCGTCTCAATTAGAGATAATCAGTCTAGAGCCTAGAAATGCAAACTGGATCAACAGAAGCTAAGGCTAACCCTACTGAGCCTAGGCATCTGCCCTATGTCTAATTAATTTTTGTCAGCTTTTTCTTCATTTTACACTAAGGGTCAAAGATTATTTGCATACTAAGCAGGCTCATGTTGCCTGAATGGAACTGGCTCATCAAACTTCCATTTACAACTCATCATCCAGGAAATAGAAATTCCTTCTACGAAGGGATATGGTCCCTAAGGTGAACAGCTCAGTGCAGAGAACGTTAGCGCTGCAGAAATTTTTTGTAGTGATTGAAGGTTGAAGATATTAACCTTTTACCTGGTTTCAGTGGAAATCACATGAATTTGTGGAGGTTAAGCAGTTAATTGCAATTTTTTGAGTTCTTGGTCTTTTCCACTTAGATTGCTATGTCACCTGCAGATAGCAACAGGCTTATGTCTTCCTTTCTCTTCTGCATATCTTTTCTTTCCTTCCCTCCCCCATACCTGTCTAATGAGAACTTCTAGTATGGAAGTTACCATGGAAGTTAGCCTGGGAACTTCCATAGGCCACAGGTGCAGCCCTAAAAAGAAACATCACTGTACGTTGACACCTTCATAGGAAGGGACACGTCCTCTATGGATATCGTGCATGAAGACACACAAGGTTTATTACTCAGTTTGTGCCGTTATTGGCTCTTCGGAACACTATTTTATTCTAAATGAGCCATTGCTTCATAGAGATTGGCAAGCTGGAGAGGATCAGAAATCCCTGAAAACACCTACTTCATTGGAGACAAATATAGATTTTAAGCAAGAGGAGACTCACTTCCTCAGAAAGAGAAATAAAAGTTGCTTCTTCAGGCCAATAAGTCTGACCAGAATTTAGGGGATAGAGGTCTTCAACCACATTGCAATCTGCCCATAAATCTTCATTCCAATTTTCAGGTCTGTATGTTTCAAATCTCTGACATAATTTTAACCTAAGATGCCTGTAAAATTGAGAATTTACTTTGCATAGTAATTCAGCATCAGTAGATGAGAATTAGGGCTTACTTTTCAGAAATCTTGATCCTGAAGCTCCTAGAAATAAGGAATTATTTTAGTGCAGTCATAAAAGTTGTCTGTTCCCTACTTGAAACTTGAGCCTAGAATTTGAAGGCCTAAATGTATGATTTTATTTCTCCAAGTTCTCTTTGCATTAGAAGCAAAGAGTCAACTTCCTCCATCACTCTTATTATTTTTCACTGAAGTATTTTATGGTAGCAAATACTTGGTCACATGGTCTGGCCTTCTGTTAGCATTTGATTATAGGTGATAATAACAGTTATTATTATTATTCTTATGCCCCTGTATGTTGTAGATGCTCAAGTCTGTCTTACTAGTGACAAGGTCATCATTGCTTTTAAATGTAATCAGACTAGAGAACTAATAATACATTCTGGTCTGTAAGTTTCTGTTCCTTAGAGCAGCTTTTGAAACCAGTGATACCATTTAGTGTTCTGTCAGAGAAACAGAACCTCCATAAACATTCAAAGATTTTTTTAAAAAGACTTTTCAGGGGAATTGGAGATGCCCAGGAAAGTCACTGACCAGCCCTGACAGAGTCAGCCATGTCCCTGTGCCAGACTTGGACCATAAAGGAGGAAGGATGGCGATCTGAAAGCAACAAGATAGTCATCTATAGAGGGTCAAATAATTAACCTTTTGTTTGCTGTTCTGACTACCGGTTTTGGCAGCGGCTCCCATATGACATATCATCATCCACCCACTTTGGCAGAAAGCAAGGGGCTTTATGTAGAAAATATTTTTGAACTCTAATGTAGGAGTGAAATTATATAGATATTTATTTAGAAGGAAATGAGTAACCACAGATCAGTAGGTTCGTTTTATTTGGCACTGATACTTATTTAATTTTTTCCTTGCTGAGCTTAATTAAAAAATCTGTGTAGAGAAGTTCGACTCAATTTAATCAGCAGGAACATGCATTTATTATGGAGAAAGTATTAAAAAAACAAAGAAAAGGACTGCTGGGAGAATTTATTTTGGTAATTCCGCCCACAGGGCTAAGGTTAAAGATTCAATTTATACTCAACAGGAATGAAGCAGTGAATAGAGGAGGCAGAGCGACTTAGTTAGCAAGACATTTTTGTGGTATGAATAATCCATGCCAAATAGTCAAATTTGTTTGAAACAGGAACTGAAAAATACCAGCAGATAATAGTGCAGTGGAAAAACTCATGAGTCCTTTTCATAGTTGGGAACAGATATGCAGATAATCTTCAAGATAGAGTTGTAAGAGGTAAACAAAATACCACGCGAACAAAGATAAGTTGACTCTTTTGCCTATGGCAGATTGAGAAGAGTCTATCAAAGAGATAACATTAATTGGAACTTGGAAAATTAGTTAGCCCTTCCTTGCTAATACTTAAAGGGTGGATAGTAATATTCCAGCTACCAAGATCAGGAGGTTCAACATCATGGGGAGTCATAGAAGGTTCAGGAATGTGTTGCAAAGAGTAAAATAGGGAGTTCCTGTTGTGGCTCAGCGGGTTACAAACCCCACTAGTCTCTATGAGGAGGCAGGTTTGATCCCTGGCCCCGCTCAATGGGTTAAGGATCTGGTGTTGCTGAGAGCTGTTGTATTTTGGTATTTTCATTTAACATTAGTTTGTTTCTTCTCACTCATGTCATAACATATTTTTTAAAAATAACATTTTAATGGAGTTCCTTGGTGGTGCTGTGGGTTATGGATCTGGTGTTGTCACTGCTGTGGCATGAGTTTGATCCCTGGCCCAGGAATTACCACATGCCGCTGGCACAGAAGGAAAAAAAAAAAACTGAAGTGAGAAAAATGAGGATAAAGTGTCATAAATTCCTTTTTTAATCATATGTAGAATTTACACTTTATTTTTAACATTAATAACTAAAGAAAGTATAAACTATAAAAACGTTGATCTTAATGGAAGCACTGGAAGACTGTCTTGCAAATAAAATGCATATAAAACAAATTTTAAAATATTTATATAGCAAACATGTATGTCAACAAAGAAGCTTTAAAACAAATAGCATTTAGGAGGGAATTCCCACTGTGGCACAGCAGAAATGAATCCAGCTTGTATCCATGAGGAAGCGGGTTCCATCCCTGACCTCGCTCAACAAGTTAAGGATTTGGCGTTGCTATGAGCTATAGTGTAAGTTGCAGACTCGGCTCAGATCTGGTGGTGTTATGGCTGTGGTGTAGGTTGGCAGCCATAGTTCTGATTCAACCCCTAACCTGGGAACCTAATTTCCCAATTATTAGGACAATGCTCATAGTTTGATTAATATTAACATTATGCTTATTGGGAGTTCTGCTCATGAGCAGAGGAAACTAATCTGACTAGGAACCATGAGGTTGCAGATTCCATCCCTGGCCTTGCTTAGTGGGTTAAGGATCCAGCATTGCCCTGAGCTGTGGTGTAGGTCGCAGATGCTGCTCAGTACCCACGTTGCTGTGGCTGTGGTGTAGGCTGGCAGCTGTAGCTCCAATTAGACCCCTAGCCTGGGAACCTCTATATGCCGCGGGTGCGGCCCTAAAAGGACAAAAGACAAAAATAAATAAATAAATAAATAAATAAATAAATATTATGCTTCTTAAACATGCTAGCTGCATTTCCAAAAATAACTAAAAATAGCAAAGCTCATGGTGATAACAGGGTTGGAACTAGGTCTCTGAAAATTTATGCAACTTTGTAGACTGTCAAAAATACTAGCAATTCTGGGAGTTCCACTGTGGCTCAGTAGTAACAAACCTGATTAGTATCCATGAGGACTCGGGTTCAATCCCTGGCCTCATTCAGTGGGTTAAGTACCTGGCATTGCCATGAGCTGTGGTGTATGTCACAGAGGCTCCTCAGAACCTATGTTACTGTGGCCGTGGTGTAGGCCAGCAGCTGCAGCTCCAATTAGACCCAAGCCTGGGAATTCCCAAATGCCACTGGTGCAGCCATAAAAAGCAAAAAGCAAAAAGCAAAAAAAAAAAAAAAAATACTAGCCATCCTAAATAATATCCTAGGTGTAGTATTGGTTATAAGTTTAATTTTCATGATTAAAGTAAATATGTTCTTTTCCTTTTAAAATTATTTCTCAGTTTTGTCTTTTAAAATATTTATCTGAATTTTTGTTTTAACTATAAAGTGTTACTTATTTTCTGTAAGAGCCATTGATGAATATTTGGATACCAGTTTTACCATTTAGTTTCAGTCTGTAATATAAATTTGATTAAAATAGCATGGCATTGACACAGAGATTTACATAAATGCAAACAGTATGCAACTAGTTATACTTTGTATGTATCATTTAATAGAAATTATAGTTTGTATGGTTTGCTTTCTAATAATGAGTCATAAGGCTAATTGATTATTTCATGTATCATTTAATAGAAATTATAGTTTGTATGGTTTGCTTTCTAATAATGAGTCATAAGGCTAATGGTGGAAATGAAATGCTTCTTTAATTGTTCTATATTGAGCATAGATATACATATGTGGGAAATGATTGAATTTGGACCTTAGTACAGTAACTGATTATTTCATATTAATCATTTTTTTCTTAAAAAACAAAATATTTAATCAATGGGTTGGTCTTTTATATTTAGCTGTGTGAACTAATTAATTAAATACAATTTTTTTATATCTATGCTCAATTGATTTTTATTAATTGGAAAAAGGGTCCATTTGTTACTATTTTTAGAGATCTCCCATAGATAAAAAGTAATTACAATATTTACATTTGTTGAAGAGACTATCCAAATGATTTTATATTTAAAAAAAATATACTTCTTAAAAGCATAATCCTGGTACTAAAATGAATGAATCCTGTCTCAATAGGAATTTACACTCTCCTTCTAGAAATTCATACTCTATGCATTCTCCAAACCACTGTGAACATTTTACCTCATTTGAATTGATTGCTAACCTGCGGATAGTTCTGAGGATCTATTCTTGGCTGCGTTGGGAGAAGAAATGCCGTGGATTTTACTGAAATAGGTGCTATTAGGGATAACCATGTCCCCAGTTCTACCATAGCCTTGGATACCGCAATCTTTTTGTTTGTGTGTTTTGTTATCTGTGCTTAACGGTTAAAAGCCTGGATCCTGGAGGTAGACAGGCCTGAATTTAAATCTGGTTCCAATAATATTGGGTATATAGTTTAAGAGAAATTAAGTTTTGAGACTAAATTTCTTCTTAAACATATTCATAAAACATGTATATCAGAATACATAATATAAAGTGACTAGCAAACAAACATTTAATGGGCATGTATTTTTTATTTCTGTTGTCATGGCTATTTATCAATGTTTATTTCTAATATATTGTAATATATTGACTTTTAAAACTGCTTAATCCTTCTCTTCCCCTTAAATTAATCCATGATATTATAACTTGGAAAATATCACCATTTCACTGTTCTACTTTTTAAAATTTCTCCCTTTTCCTAATCCATCCCATTTTTGAGTCATTTGTCATTTTCTATACATCCAAGCAGGAAAACCCCTTAATATCTGTTTCCAACATGTTTTTCATATTTTTTCTCGATATACTTAAGGAACTGTTGCTAAATAATTTTGGAGTTCTCTTGTGGTGCAGCAGGTTAAAGATCTGGCATTGCCCCTGCAGAGGCTTGGGTCGTGCTGTGGCATGGATTTGATCCCTGGCCTGGGCTTTCACATGCGATGGCCACAGCCAAGAAAAAAATGACTAGAGTAGCTACATGCTAAATTTTGACTAAGATAAAATGCAGCAATTACTAAGACAAGTTGAGTTCAAGCCCTGTCATTACTTGAAGAGGAGTCACAAGAATAACATTGAAAAATATTGCTCATTGAAATTATATTTAACAAGGGCAATAAACAATGTCATAGCAACATATCCTGATCCAAAAATTTTAGAATTTATATCAGGGAAAAGTATTTCTTGATCAAGAAACACTACATAATTGGGAGGTATGCTAATGGACAATTACTTGGATATCTGATGCAAAAACGGATTCAAAGTATTGAGAATTAAAACAAGAAATGCAACAAAATAATTTATTTGACTTGTGATTACTATTTCCTTATTGTTATGTAGCATATTATTTCTACATTAAACACTGTAGGAATCTAGGGGGTGCTGTACATTGCTTGAAAGTCCAGTCTACCTAAGTAGACAAATGGACATTTGCTGCGCCAAGAGGCTGACTCAAACTTTCTCATTGCTTTTCCAGCAAGAGTTGGGAAGGACATCTATCTGCCACATCTAGAAATTCAGACACACACCTAGTATGTGCCCTGCAAGGTGTGTGGTGGTAATCCAACACTGGCTGTAAAAATCTTAAAACACATTAAAATCTTAAGAGGGTAATATCCAGAGTTACGCTGTATGACATAATCAACAGATTTACTGTGAGTCAAATGCTTAATAATAAGAGGTAATAGAGCTATTAAGAAAACAGGTTTAGACTATGGAAAACAGTATGGAAGTTTCTCAAAAAACTAAAAATAGAACTACTATATGATCCAGGGATCCCACTTCTGGGCATCTATCCAGAGAAAACCATAATTTGAAAAGAGGGAGTTCCCGTTGTGGCACAGTGGTTAACGAATCTGACTAGAAACCATGAGGTTTCAGGTTTGGTCCCTGGTCTTGCTCAGTGGGTTAACGATCCGGCGTTGCCATGACGTGGCTCGGATCCAGCGTAGCTGTGGCTCTGGCACAGGCCAGTGGCTACAGCTCCGATTGGACCCCTAGCCTGGGAACCTCCATATGCCACAGGAGTGGCCCTAAAAATGGCAAAAAGACAAAAAAAGAAAAGAAAAGAAAAGAAAAGATACAGGTACCCCAATGTTCATTGCAGCACTATTTACAATAACCAAGACATAGAAGCAGTCTAAATGTCCATTGACAGAGGAATGGATAAAGAAGAAGTGGTACATATATGCAATGGAATATTACTCAGCCGTAAAAATGAATGAAGTAATGCCATTTGCAGCAATATGGATGGACCCAGAAATTGTTACACTAAGTGAAATTAGTCAGACAGTGAAAGACAAACATCATATGATACCACTTATATGTGCAATCTTAAAAAGGATACAGATGAACTTATTTGCAGCACAGAAACAGACCTACAGATTTTGAAAAACTTATGGTTACCAAAGGGGACAGGTGGGTGGGGAAGGGATGGACAGGGGGTTTGGGACTGGCATATGAACACTGAGGTATATGAATAGTTGGCCAATGGGGACCTGATGTATAGCACAGAGAACTCTGCCCAATATTCTGATAATCTATGTGGGAAAAGAATCTGAAAGAGAAAGGATGTTTTGTATATGCATAACTGAGTCACTTTGTTGTACAACAGAAGTTATCACAACTTGCTTCAATGAAACTTAAAAAAAAAAGAAAATAGATTGGGAGGGGTCAGATAGCTACAGTTCAGTATCCATCATTTACTAACTGTTTGACCTCGTGTAGGCAAAATGTTCATCTTCCCAAGCTCTCGTTTTCTTCACCTATCCATTAGGCATTCATTACTACCTTACAAGGTGATGGGGAAAGTCATGTGAAATCGTGTAAATAAAGATCTCATAGTGTATGGCACATAGCAAGTGCTTCCAAATGATAGCCTCTCCTTTTTAGATGTTTTTAATATTTAAGTGATGAACAATGCAATATATTTAGTATCCTTACGAAACAATTAATCTAACTTTTCATGTGTTTTCACTTGCTTGCAAGAGTTGAGAATTCTCTCGCCTCCAAATCCCATTGCAAACAATGAAGATAAGAAATGTTTATTGTGCTAACAGTGTTCAGTATGTCTTGATTGTTTTTCTTACGTAAAGCATCCTGTTGGGGCCAAGACAGGACTCCAATCAAGGCTCAGTCTTTTAGGTATTATTTTTGTTCCTATTCTAGAATAAGAGGACTAGAGACAGGCACGATAATATTCCTAATGAAATTAATTATGCTTAGTCAGTTAATCAGAAGGTGCACAAATGTATCTCTGCACTGCATGAGCCTGGAAGTTACTTACTGGAAACGACACATTTCTCATTTGAAACTAAGGAAATTGTGGGCAAAAACATGAGAGGTTTTGCCTTGACATTTTTTGCTCTGATCTGATTTTAATAGAACAAGTCTGGCAAGAATAAGGCCATAGTACTCTGCCTGTTAATGCAACAACAGTGAATAAGATTGACTTGGTATATTTCATTAGCCTTATAAATTAGAAGGAGCTGTTTGGGCCTGCATGGAAATGCTGATGGCAGGGAGAACCACACATGCGGCTGACCCATTGAGCTTCATAGTTCAGACTTGGGGAACCGCACTTGGCTGGCAGTCTTGGCGTCTTTAATTTTATTTAAATTAGCACATTTTATTATAGAGAGAGATAGCTTGCTTTCTTTAAAACTAGGTATTTATCCTGTTTGAATTCTGTTTCCATAGTACACGTGGGAGTGCCAATAGGGTACCAATCTTAGAGATAAATGCCTGTACCAGTTTTCAAGAGATTGAACACAAAGTGAAATTATATAAATAAACTCTTCTAGGGGATGGCATACAGGAAGTGTCCCCTCCACGACAGCCACTATTAGTTTGAGGTGTTTTAAATATTGAAATGGGAAACAACACAACGTATTTGTTATTCTTACAAACAAGCAATCTAACATTTCATGGCTCCTCACAAAGGATTCAGATATAATCAATTTCAAAGATGCAAAAAGGGAAGAATTACAGGGAATTAATTGATGGTCGCCTTCTCGTTAGGTCTGTGTGATTGAGGAATACGGGCTTTTTGTTTGTTTCATTAGCTGCAAACATATAAGGGATTCTATTTTTTGGCAAGCCTCTGCCTCACTGAAGTCGAGTCCTGCATAAGATGAGATCAGGTCAGAAAGGAAAAAGCTTATGAACATATATGCATCATTTCCTGATTGGAAGTAGAAACTATTTTTTCTATATAATAAAGTTTTTGACTAAATCCACTATTTACTGGGGATCTACAGCATGTTTCTCTGTAAATGCTGCTGAGGTATACATTAAGCAAAGAGAAATATAAATTTGGGTCAAAAGACTTCTTTTGATCTTTTTTTCCAGAGTTCTTTAGACCCTTTCAAGGTGAACTGGGCAGAGCATATTTTCTCTAAGACAAATGTCTTGGCTCAGCCGTAGCCCAAGTTTCAGGTACCATTAACTTCCTTCAGGCCTTTATGTCGGTCATTTCCTGAAGGAATAATGTATTCCAAGTGTGACTAATTCATTTCTAATTAAGGTCATTAAATAGCTAATATTTTAAACAGGATTTAATAGATGCTTGGGCTGGCATTTTTTAAAGTTCACTATTAATTGATGTCCAGGTTAACAAACTCGACTAAAAAGTGTATTGTTACTAATTTATTTTAAATCCTTATTAGTGGGAATAATACTCAGAAGGACTTACATTAGCTGCATGATCTTAAGCATTTTGTTGATTCTTTTTTTTTTTTTGCTTGTTTTTTAGGGCCGCGCCCACAGCATGTGGAGGTTCCCAGGATAGGGGTCGAATTGGAACTATAGCTGCCGGCCTACACCACAGCCATAGCAACATCAGACCCAAGCTGCATCTGCGACCTACACCACAGCTTATGGCAACACTGGATCCTTAACCCACTGAACAAGGCCAGGGATCGAACCTGCAACCTCATGGTTACCAGTCAGATTTGTTTCCGTTGCACCATGAGGGGAACTCCACATTTTGGTGATTCTTATAAGCCTCATATTTCTTAAAAGCAAATTGGTAAAAATAATAGCATTCCTAGAATGGTAATTTTGAGTATTAATCCAGGTCAAATGATGTAAAGTGCTTTGCACAGAGCCAAAACTCATACTCAACAGGTTATTTGAGGATGGTGAAAACGTAGCTTTACTTTAGCTCATTTAAAACCTGTTTAGGGGTAATTCTCTGAAATAAATCTTACCATGTTGTGAAAATGCCTAAGAGAAGCAAAAAAAAACCCAAATGAACATTATAGCAACAGGGGGCTGGTCCGCTTCAGCATCTCTGTGTCTTTATTACCCTTTGTAGGCTAAGGCAGGGGGAAGACGCAGAGGAGCTAGTGCTAAAGTTCTAACATGAGCTTGATCATATCTGAAGTCAGTTCCTTCTGCACATTCTTTCAATGTTGAAAACAAAAGCTGAAAAAAAAAATGGTGAAAATGGACCACAATTCGGTTTCTAGTTATTACATTTTAAAAAATGTTGACATCGCTGGCCCACACACGAAAGCGTCCATCAGTGAGTCATCCTACTTTGTGCTTTCGTGAGGATTAATCTTGCAATTTTAACTTATGTTGCCTAGTTTTCTTTCTCCAATACTTCTTGGTAGAATTAAACCTTCAAGCGCAAATGAAAGTGGCTGAAATGTCATTATTTCAATGTCTCATCAAATTATTTACCTTGCCATGCATTTGCTACCCATGTTTCTTCTGGAATTTCAATTCAGATTTATTTTAAAGAACATATGGGACACCTCACCAAGGAGGAGAGCATGTCAGCAGGGAAACAGAGGGGGAAAATATGAAAAAAAACTCATTTGGAAAAAGACCATTTGTTTTTGTAATGCCATTTAGGGTGTGATAGATTTGTCAGGAAAGCACTGATGGAGGATACAAGCATGTAAATCCGATTTGTAGGAGTAATGGCTATTTCCCCAAGGATTCTAAACTCGTGTCTGCTGAATTATGGCACTGCATTTATCTTGCCTCTGTCATGAAATTCACTCGCAAATATTTCAAATACCTTCTTTGGTTTTAAGGCAGTCCACTGTTTTTGAGGTGAGGGGATGTTTTCTATTTCATTGTGTTGATTTTTGGCATCTCACCCTGAAGGGAATTGAGGGTATTGTCTTGGAATAAGATGCACAGCATCTGGTCCACATCTTGCATTTCTTTTTTTTTTTTTTTTTTGTCTTTTTGTCTTTTGTTGTTGTTGTTGTTGCTATTTCTTGGGCCGCTCCCGCGGCATATGGAGGTTCCCAGGCTAGGGGTTGAATCGGAGCTGTAGCCACCGGCCTACGCCAGAACCACAGCAACGCGGGATCCGAGCCGCATCTGCAACCTACACCACAGCTCACGGCAACGCCAGATCGTTAACCCACTGAGCAAGGGCAGGGACCGAACCCGCAACCTCATGGTTCCTAGTCGGATTCGTTAACCACTGCGCCACAACAGGAACTCCTCCCACATCTTGCATTTCTTACTCCTCTTTCTTTCCTCCTTCTGTGCCCAGCCCTACTCCTACCTACCACCACCACATGCCCAAAGGGCATCTCAGGAAACCGTCCACAAATGACTGGTCTAGGGTGACTATGCTAAAAGTACTTGGGAGGTTTTGAAATCATTAGTGTGATTTCACACACTTTAACACTTTACAATATTTCATATTTATATTGCTTTTTTTATTTTTTAGGGCCACAGCCAGGGCATATGGAAGTTCCCGGGCTAGGGGTCAACTTGGAGTTACAGCTGCTGGCCACAGCCACAGCCATAGCCGTGCCAGATCTGAGCCGCATCTGTGACCTACACCACAGCTCACAGCAACACTGGATCCTCGACCCCTGAGCAAGGCCAGGGATCGAACTTACATCCCACATCATTATGGATACTACTCGGATTTGCTTCCACCGCGCCATAACTGGAACTCCCTGTATTGCATAATTCCTATAGTGTTTTCTGAAACTTTTATTCTATGCTAAATATAAGACAGCACACTTGGGACACAAAATTTGAGTCATTATAATTTCGTGCAAATGTATTACATATTCTGGACACTTCTCCTAACGAAATCATTAAGGGTAGTTCAAGGCTGTTGTCGAGTGTTGGGAAGACAGGGACACACTTGCATGTCTCCACTGAGCAGCCCTGTTAGGTTATTCTGTGTGAAGTTCATCTGGCAGTGCCATAAACTATGGAGAGTGATAATGACATTTATCACAGAGGATTAAAGAGGACAGGGCTCTAAATCAACTTTCCTTTGAGACAGTGGCAAAATCCACAGAATCACCTTCCTGGTCTTACCTGTGGTCTCTAGAGCACTGACAATTTAAATCATCGAGGGTAATGTGACCATAAGCCCATTAAGGCCACGTCTCACTCTCTCCCACAGGAGCAAGGGCCTTCATATTACAATCCAGAGTGTAGTTATTACTGGGGAAAGGGAATATGAATAACAGGGTAACTGAAACACATGCGCAGATCTTTGCCTTATTCAAATACCCCGCTGAAATCAAAGCACAGGAGTTAAAAAAATTGTACCACAAATCAGAGAGGACAGGAAAGGAGACCATAGTACATGAGAAACATCCTTACATTTTCAGAAGTTGGAAAGCAGATGTCTTAGCAGTAAGAGATGTTGCAGAGATGAGAACGCTGGAATCCAGGGTCAGCAAAAGGTGTTGTAACTTACAAACAAGATAAATGACAGGGCAGAGGCTTTAAAGGCCAAGGAATTAGAAATTATAAACCTCAGGATGTGGCAAAGGGCGAGGTAAAACCAGGACATTGGTTGCACAATTCCTTAAGATGCCATGGACTTCGAAGATGTATTTTTTTCAACCTGTTCTTAAAGACAAGTGCCCTCCGTTTCATAATGGCATGATATTTATTCTCTTCATCATTATAGAGAATAAGGACAGAAGTGACAGATGGAGACTAACACATCTTATTAGAAACAGAAATTACTTTGAAGTGTATATACTTTAGATCCTGTTCACTATTTCACTTCCTAAGGATCTCAAAATATTTTTCTCTGGAAAAATTAAGTGGCCTAAAGAAAATATATGTGGGCGTTCCCTTTGTGGCTCAGCGGTTAACAAACAACTAGGATTCATGAGGATGCAGATTCTAACCCTGGCCTCGCTCAGGGGGTTGGGGATCTGGCGTTCCTCTGAACTGTGGTGTACGTCGCAGACACAGCTCGGATCTGCATTGCTGTGGCTGTGCTGTAGGCTGGCAGCTATAACTCCGATTCGACCCCTAGCCTGGGAACCTCCATATGCCACGGGTGCGGCCCTAAAAAGCAAAAAACAAAACAAAACAAAACCAAAGAATGTATCTGAAAAGATTGCCTTTTGGCAAAAGTCCAGGGGAACATCTGGGTCCTTGTTCGGTCCATTGGTTCAGCCCATGAGTTGACAAGCTCAGTACACATAGATTAAAACTGGCATTTCAGTGCCCAAAGACAAAAGAAAAGAACTCAAAGAAAACAAATAATTTATGGAAAAGATCAAAGGAAAGATAATATCCTCTTCCATTCATAAAACAACCACTAGATGCTCTTTTTTTTTTTTTCTAAGAGAAAAAGAGTTCTTCAATGTCATATCCATTGACTCAAGCAAATGTAGAAAATAAAAACATCAGGAAATCTTTCACAAAGAACAGGTAGAACAGGCCAAAAAAAAAAAAAAATTCAGAAAAAAGACAAGAAAATTAGAACGTCATTCCAGAAGGACCCAAGATCCAAATAAATAGGAATTCCGGAAGGAGAAAAGAGGATTTTTCTGAGGAGGACCCATGCCTCACCCAGGCCACCTACACCTGCCATCATTGCTGAGCGGCAGCCTCTACCGTGCAGAGAATGACATATGACTTCCTGAAAAGCTTTCACTCCATTATTGGGCTTTAAGACAGTGCTGGTGTTTGGGCTCACTCTTCTCCTATCAGGTGTCAATAGTGAACCCCAGTATAAGAGAGGGGGCTTCTGTTCCCAGCAGCATGGGTCAAGAGGGTTTTGTAGAGTGATATCAAACCCAGCTTCCATAGGTCTCATTGCCTCCATCAACATGCAGTAAGAACCCCCAGAACTTACTCTTCCCTTTGCCCCCCAATTCAAGGCCTTCCTGCTATTACCTACCTTGAGCCCACAGGGTTTATAAATACTATTACCTCCTATTTGTTTAACGTTCATCACCTGTAAGTCATCCCTCAGCTCTTACATTAATTAGAACAAAGTTCTGCTGTGCCCTCTTCTGCTCTTTTCCCCATCCCTCCACATATTCTGATAACTTTTCCATCGTGTGCTCTAGTTATCATGGTCCATCACTGGCAAAATCTCACATATGCTCTTCCCTGAATACTGGCTGCTACATGTTCTCCCTGTGCGATTCTTTCAACTTCTTGCTCTAAAAGAAATCTAATCTCCTCTGATTATCCCGCTTTATTTATTGTCCTTGTAGCCGCCTCTAGTGCTGACTTTGTATCCTAACTGTGGACAAATGGTGGAAAAAGTGCTATTAATCCTCATGGTTGTTTTCAGGACATCCTCCTTCCCGCTTCCCTAAAATCCTCTCTGAATAACATCTCATTAAATTGTATCATCAAAATGGTTGCTATTATCTGGAAGGCCCTTGTCTGACAATTTTTATTTCTTAAGAATTTATATTTTAGGAGTTCCTGTCATGACTCAGCGGTTAATGCACCCTCCTAGTATCAATCCCTGGCCTCGCTCAGTGAGTTAAGGATCTGACATCACTGTGAGCTGTGGTGTAGGCCAGCTGCAGCTCCCATTCGACCCTTAGCCTGAGAACTTCCATGTGCCATGGGTGTGGCCCTAAAAAGACAAAAGATAAAAAGGAAAAAAAAAAGAATTTATATTTTTTGTTCATTGTCACTCTAACATAACTCTCAGCTTTATTCCTGTTGACTTCAAAATATATCTAGATAATTATTCCAATAGTTTTGCCTCTTTCTTTCTAGGACTTCTCTCCTTCAGTAATCTTGCCTTTCATCCTACTCTAACTCTAGTGGTTATACCCTAGAACTTGTCCTTGCAAAGAGCTGTCATCCCTCCCATAACTGCTTACACTTCTCACTGACCACCACTTCATTTCATCTGACTTCCTCTAGGATTCCAACAATCCTTCAACCTAGCCAGGACTTTCAGGGCACAGCTACGCCCTTGACATTCTCTCTCTCCTCTTTATTCACCTTGAATTCCATTGCATTCATTACAATCATTTCTTTGCATATAAGATTACTCCCTTGTCCCTGTTCTGCTCTTGCCTGATAAACTCAATCACAACTATAGCACACTTTCTGCCTACATCATGCCTAGATCTATGAAGATAGCTAGAGATAAATTCAAAACTTTATTGTTCTCATTTTAAATCACAACCCAAATGTTCAGCTTATCCCTAAAATTGATCAGTAACCATACTATCCTACCCTAGTATAGCTCGTTCATTCTCCAATTGTCCTAGAAAATATTTTACAACCTCTCTGTCCCTCTGAACATCTAATACCTCTTCTGTCATCTTCATTTTCAGATGATCACTTTGCCTCCCTCTTTACTTAGAAAATTGAAGCCATCTGTAGAGAATTTCTACAGATTATCACAAGGACATCCTTCTGCATGCCATGTTCAATGATCTTATATTCTGTTTTTAATCCCTTCTGCAGAGTTATTAAACACTACCTATAAGGGCATGGGGATACAAACACAAACAGACATGGTCCTTGCCTTCGCAGTATTAATCATCTCATTGTGGGGGTCAAATTTCTTCAGAGAAGGTGGGATTCAATCCTCTTTCTGTCAGAGAATAGATAACTTCATTACCTCTGCCCCTGTTCTTTACTCAAGTTTTCAAATTAGCAAACTCCCTTTTCGGCTTTTAACCACCTGAATGCAGAAGAGAAGAATTAAATAGAGCATAATTACTCAAATTATAAAGTATCGAGCTCATCTTACAATCATAAAGAAAAAAGGTACGACGGTGTTAATTGCTACCAGTGATTAAGATGGCTGATTGAGAGATGAGTACCCGCTCTTAAGGGTTGGCTGGTTCCACGATGATGGCAGAGTGCCATCTGCTGGATGCCAATTCTGGCTCAAGATGTGATCTATTCGAAAAGGAGCTTCAAGGGTTATATAATCGTATTGACAATTTGACTTCCTAAATCACTCCTAATTTCAAAAACACTCAAAAATTTAACCTTGCCCAAAGTAACAGGGGGATTCAATTTGAGACAAGAAACCCAATGTTTTAAACTGAATTATGTGGACCTGGATTTCAGAGCTGGAAGGAGCTTTGGAGACTCTGTGGGTGAAAGATGACAAAACTGAAGTCCAGACAACTTTCAAGGTCATACAGTCAGCATGGCATGGAGTTGGATCTAGTTCTCTTTCTTCTACCTTGTATCCTTATTTTCCACAGTTAACCAATTGATGCATTAGGTATATATTATGATATATCAATTATATCATATAACTTAACATTTTCATGGGTGGAGATGAGAGGTGTCCTAATCCAATTTCTTTTCTCATTTCACTGACAACAATTTTCAAGGACACATTCACATTTCCTGACTCAGAGCTTGGTCTTCTTTCATCTACTTATCACGAAAGTATAGTTTTAACACAACTAATCATGCTGTATTAAAAGGTTATCTCAAACGTGAAGGTGGCTGGTTGGCAACAAAGCTCAGCAACAACAAAAACTGAGCAGATAATTAAATTACATACCTTCAATTTCTGAGAGATTATAATAGCATTATTTTTAGCTTCTTAAATTACAAATTATTACATACAGTTCTGAAGAGTGGGTTATCTCACAAAAGCCAGTATATTATAAATTTAGTTCTCCATTAGTTTCTTTTTAAATTAACTTCTTGGTATTGCCAAAACTATGTTGTAGTAATACTAAATGCCAAACAGTTGCTCCTGCATTTTGTTGTTTAAATATCAAGTTAATGAAATAGATACACTTGGAAATTTGGAAATATACAGTCATAGATTTATCTCTCTTTAGATCTTACTTGTAGATAGGCTGGTGTAAATACATTCAGAGGCTCTTTGAAGATATATATATGTTTCATGAAGCAGCAAATAATAGGAAAGAAAAAAGGAGGAATAAGTCATACATTTAAAGTAATAGATTTATTCCAGTCAATACTTTCTAAAACATGTATTCTTATGGTTTTATGCCTTCCAAATATTCTAATTTAATTTCAAAACTAGTAATATAAATTTATCTACTCCACAATTGTTTTTTAAAACTATCGGAGTTCCCGTCTTGGTGCAGCAGAAACAAATCCAACTAGAAACTATGAGGTTTTGGGTTTGACCCCTGGCCTCACTCAGTGGGTTGGGGATCTGGTGTTGCTGTGAGCTGTGGTGTAGGTCACAGATGTGGCTCAGATCTGGAGCTGCTGTGGCTCTGGCAACAGCTCTGATTAGACCCCTAGCCTGGGAACCTCCATATGCCGCGGGTGTGGCTCTAAGAACAAGACAGAAGACAAATACCTACCACATGTTGGGTATCTGTCAATGATGCTAGGAGCTGCGATGACGTAAATAAAAGTGCCCACGTGACAAGTTACAACAGTATGCTGACCATAGGAAGTTTGGATGTTTTAAGTCTATGGAACAATCCATCCTAATCCTGAATAAGAACCTTCTGCTGGTTTTTTCTTTTATATATCTGTTGTATTGAGTGATATCCTTCCTGAAATGGGCCAGCATTAGATCTCCAAGGTATTTCTGAGATACAAAAAAATATATACAAGGAAACTTTCCATTTCTCACTTAGTTTCTTGAACATTTGCTCATCTTTAGCTCTTGTTTATTTTACAATATTAGCTGCTTTCTTTAGGTAAATCTGCATAAAGGTAATCATACTAATCGCAAGCTTTTCTTCCATTTTTACCTCTGTGGCGATCTTTTGAGAGTCAGTGTAGTCCAGCATGATATTCATTTTATTCACCAACTAGAGAAATTGGCATCCTGTCCAGTTCTCCAAGCCATTAGATGTGGCACCTAATGGATTCAGCAGCATCCATTTCGAGATAAACATGGTAAGTCTGAGACTGGGCACAAGCAACACTGGATTAAGTTGTATAAAAAGGTGGCCCAGATTCCCTGTCATTGCAATAGCCTCTCCCTCAATTCACACATAAGGCCAAATGAAAGACCTTTGAAAGAGGGAAGGAAAAGGGCAAGCTTGGCTCGTGGATGGATTAGCTGCTCAGCTGCTTCTACCAAGATATGCATGAAGTGTGCCATTAATATTTTTTATTCCAGCTTTATTGAGATATAACGGACATACAGCACAGGAAAAGCTTAAGATGTACAGCGTAATGACATATACATCATGATTGCTATAATAATTCACCATTTTCTGTGGATACAAAATAAAAGAAAAAGAAAAAAATGTTTTTCCTTGCAATGAGAACTCTTAGGTTAACATATAAACATTAGAAATTGGCAGAACCTCCACCTTAGTTCAGTGTCAGTGGCTAATGATTGATTATTTCAGATATATAAGGTCCTCTCCCTTTGCTTCAATTTGAGTCAACTCTGAAGGACCATCCCAGGTCTATAGCTTCCTGTGGAATCGGCCAAGGTCCCATTTGCCACTGCACCTCGAATCGGTTCTTGTCTCTGCTCAATGTGGTCATGCTTCCTTCCTTCCAGCGGTATCTCCCAAGAGCACTCCCCATTAAGTCATCTGCCTGTGGCTTTATATCTCAGCCTTTTTTCCCCAAGGAACCCAAGTCAGGTCCCTTAAAGTCAAGCTGCCCCTTTCCACATACACAGAGGTCACCATCAGCCTTCCCGTTCAGGGCAACTGCTGGGGAAATGGAAAGCAGGCTTACAAAACAGAAACAAAACTGGCCCAAACCACCTATAGACACCAACCAAGGACTTCATTCATAAACGTGATTGATACGCAAAGACCACCAATCTTTAGAAGGAGAGCATCAGTGCAAAAGGAAAGACCAAGAGGAATAAGCAGAATAGTTATTCCTTGAGGAAATAGAGCTAGTTGAGCAAGAGAAGAGGAGGCTAAACTTTCTAATCAGTATTCTTGATCTAACTGTGATCTGGGTTTTAATCAGCCTTTGCTGTGATTACCACTGAGATTGAGCAACTTTTTATACTCTTATAGGCCATTTGCGTGTTCTCTTCTGGGACTCCCTGGCATATATTGTTTGGTAATGTCTTGGCTGCACTACACAGATTTAATTACCCCAGAGAAAAAGGGTTTGTTTGTTTTTGTTCTTGTTTTGTTTTATTCAACTTTAGAGCTTACTTGATTTTCTTCTCGTTCTTTCTGCCAGCTCTCGAGCCAATGCTCTTTTTCTAAGGACAACATTCATTTTCAAAGGACTGTGCTCTTTATGAGATAAAATAAGAGTCATTTTTGACTATTTTTTGAAGGGAAGGGTGGCATCCTTATTGGAGTTTCAATTAAAAACAGCTTCCTAAGGGGCAGAAACACTAATCCAGGACTCTCTATGTATTTTATTAAATGTCTTCCCCTGGCTGTTCTACTTGAGGTCCTTCCTCTACAGTCATTTTACAACCAATATCAGAGCATGCCCTGAGACATTCTTCACTGGATACACTTGAGGCCACAAGACGTGTTTTAAAAAGAGAGTAGCAAGGGAAGAGAGAGAGAGGTGTTTGTGCAGAATTTGCAGGCTCTGGATTTTTAGACAATGTAGAAACAGTTGTGTATACAAAGAATGCACAAAATCATGGTGACAAATATTTTATATCCAGTCCCAAATTAGGTAATAAGAGAAAAATTTGGTGTCTCCAGAAATGGCCATCCCCTACAATTTACCTAATCTTTATTCTTTTTTTTAGGTATAGTTGATATACAATGTTGTGCCAGTTTCTGCTGTACAGCAAAGTGACTCAGTCATACATATATGTATATATATATACATGTATACATTCTTTTTTATATTATTTTCCATCACGGTCTATCCTAGGAAATAGAGCTCTTTTCTGTGCTATACAGTTGGACCTAATTGTCTATCCATTCTAAATATAATAATTTATACCTATTAACCCCAAACCCCTAGACCTAATCTTTATTTTTTATTCAACATCATTGGGGAGTTTCTTCACATAATGAGATGATTAAGCCTCTTAATCATACATATATACATGGATATGTGTATATGAATAACTGATCACTTTTCTGTATACCTGAAATTAACACAATATGAAATTAACACAATATCATAAGTCAACTACCTCAATTAAAAAAAAAAAACAGAGAGGGCACTCTCTGTAGCACATTGGCCTGTGTTTGAGTCTCAGGTTTGTCCTTTGAATTAATTCATTTAACATCTCAGAACCTCATGGTTTTTTCTGTGAAAGGGGAATGACAATAATACCTACATAACTCCTTGGATTAAATTTATGACAACAATGCCTAAAATGTAATAATCATTCTGTAAGGGTGGCATATTTTTTAACTTCTTTAAGATTGCCATCAGATTAAGATAGATGAATATTCAACTATTCCTTTTAAAAGATACTTAAATATAATATCTACTATAATATTATGGAATAGCACAACAGAACTAAGTATGGCCTATGTTTAACAGTTTGTTATTTTAAAAAGTTCCAAATATGACTTAATGCTTCTGTAAGGTTGGATTTAAAATCAGGCCCAGGAATTCCCTGGTGGCCTAGTGCCTAAGGATCTGGTGTTTTCACTGCTGTGGCTCAGATTACTGCTATGGCATAGGTTCTGTCCCTGGCCCGGGAACTTCTACATGCTGCAAGCATGGCAAATCTAAATAAATAAATAAATAAAATAAAACGAAATGAAAATAAACCAGGCCCAGATTTCAAGACATTTTTTTTTTTCTTTTTCAGGCTGCACCCAGGCCTATGGAGGTTCCCAGGCTAGCGGTCGAATCGGAGCTAAAGCTGCTGGCCTACGCCACGGCCACAGCAATGATGGATCCAGGCTGAGTCTGCAACCTATACCACCGCTCCAGGCAACAATGTATCAACCCACTGAGCAAGGCCAGGGATGGAAAACCCACATCCTCAGGTATCCCAGTCGGGTTTGTTAACCACTGAGTCAAAAAGGGGACTCCAAGACATATTTTTAAAGATACTGTTTTACTCAGTGAATTCTATATAATTCTAAATTTTCTGTTTCACTTGTTATGTTTGAAGTGATACTTTGAATATCATATGTATTACGTATCTAATATTGAATTTGGTTTGTAAATTTCTAAAGGTGTCATTTCTATAGGAGAATGCACTTGAACTAGGGATTTTTTCTTTTAACTTCCTATGGAAAAGACTTACTTTTGGGGACAGCTCTTTGACGCGAGGCTGACATCCTTTTTGGCAATATTTAATGTCAATTGAAGGTCTGATTTCCTTTGGTGTGCGGTTTGTCTGAAGATTTTGTTTCGGGTTTCTGGTTTTCTGAATATCAAGTTGGTTTCCTTTTTGCTCTTTTGCTTTCTAAAATATGCTTTTTATCTGGATTATACTTCACTTAGTTTTCTTTAGCTCCTCACATATCCGCACACTATAAAATGGCTACTTGCAACATCCTAACTCCCTTTTTATGAGGTTTTGTTGAAGCAAAATTCAGTGGCAATAAACCAACTGTTCCAAACATCTGCCTTCATAAACAATGGAAATAATTAGAGGCAAAACAACCTTTGGAACAAAAAATATGCCCTTATCCTCCTTCTGCTTCTGCCTCCTGTCCACTTTTCAATAAACACTTCCCCTTTGCCTTTGGAAATAAAACTTCCTGAACTTATGCAGTGAGATCCTCCCCACATAGTACTACCTCCAAGACTGTCTTGGCCATACTTCCCTTCCCTACTCATTATTCTCTCTCTTTCTTTCTTTTTACAGGCACACCTGCGGCATATGGAGGTTCCCAGGCCAGGGGTCAAATAGGAACTGTAGCTGCCGACCTACACCACGGCCACAGCAACACTGGATCCAAGCTGCACCTGCCGCAGCTTGTGGCAACCTCGGATCTTTAACCCACTGAGCGAGGCCAGGGATCGAACCTGCATCTCGACAGATACTGTGTCGAGTTCGTAACCTGCTGAGCCACAGTGGGAACTCTTATTATTCTCTCTTGAATCTAAGATTCAATTCACTGTGAACTAGTTAATGGGAGAGGAAAAAAAATGTTTGCTGACCTTTAGTGGGAAGAAAAGTCAAGGGATGACTGACTCTTTGAACACAAGTCAGGAACTTTTTAATTATAGGTATTTACAGTGGGGAGAAAAAAAAATCCAGAAAAAAGGTGGCCATATTAATATAGAAAGAATTATACTGATAAAGCCTTGAGATAAGGATAAGAGTATAAACTGAGGAGCTTTGCAGGGATAACAGACTGAGCCTAAGCGTTAATGGAAAGGAAGAAGTGGGGACAAAGAGGGCTGACAATAATTGTTTTCCTGGACAATTTTGTATCATGCAATTTTTCCATGGGGTGACAATGTCTCTGCCTGCCACTAGTGCCCCCTAATTAAACTGTTGTCTCTTCTGTCTTCTCATTCAAAAGGATTTCTAGGACTGGACACAGAATGTCACAAGTTTGCCTGTGTTGCATATTCTAATGTTTAGTAATGAAGGATCAGTATCCTAGTTCTTTGTTTATGATGTCTAGTTAGCATGTCAGTTGAGGTAGCCAGGCCTTGTGGTAGACTAGTCAATGGATCCTCTTTCTTTCCCTCTGCGTTGACTTCTTTATTTTGTGCGGCTGACCAGAAGCTGTTAATAATGTCCTAAGAATTATATGTGAGTTTTAGTGGGAAACAGAGTCTACTTAAGCTTCAGGTTCAAAATGCACACCAAATATTCACTCCAGACATTATCCCAGATAATTATATGTTTGTGTTTTGATTTCTTTTTATGTTAATTGGAAATAAATCTCTCAGAAATCTATCAGAGAATGACTGTTAATAAGCAAGCTCCAAATGGGAAATTTCTTTGTTCATAGCTTTCTTGGATAATATTGAAAAAAATCTTTTACTTCTAAGACTTGATGCAAATTGCTAAGTATGAAAATATTCCTTTATGATTGTATCAAAAACCTTTGGTTTGTATGTGCCAAATATTACTTTTTTTCTTTTATGTTTCTGTGATGGTTAAACATATGCTTCGTTGGAGATTGTGTTATTCCTTAGGTCCAGAAATGTTCATTAGCTTCCTTGCAGGGAGTTAAAGCAACTCTGCCCTATGCATGCTTTTAGTTTCCACCAGAGAGAGGAAGAGCATTTTCAGGAGATAAAATTATACTGCATGGCTTTCAGAAAAATCTATGAGGGTAATTATGAGAAGATAGCCTAATTATGCAAGTCACTAAATGCCTTTTCAAATAGCAGGGAGTTTGTTATTTACTTATTTTAAATATTGTGGCGCATTAATAAAATAAGCCTATACAAAGTAAATGTTTACTAACAATTGGAGGGCAGTAGAGTCTGTACTGCAATAAGCAGTGGCTGAAAGAGCAGATGACCTTTTTTTCTCAGTCTGCTCAGTCTTGTTATCTAAAATTTTTCTGGACTTTGGAGTATAAAGAATGATGTTTATTGATCCTTCCTAATATCTTAAGAACGTTCACTGCGAAAGGAAGAAGAGAGCAGTGATAGTGGTCTAGATTTTAAATCATTACTATTACTTTAAATAGGCAAGACTTAAGCATTTCTTTTTGCCTGGAATTTCGCAGACCAGAAATGGAATCTATGCCACTGCTGTAACCAGAGTCACAGCAGTGACAATGCCACTCCCTTAAACTACTGACCCAAGAGGGAACTCCCAAGACTTAAGCATTTTAAATGCTGATTCAAAGGATGCAGATGTTATAATGAAGGTATTGAAAGTACAGTTGGTAAACTGTTTCTTTAAGTTTATTTAAATTATTTACCTTGTAGCAGTGTTACTGAACTCAGGTTGGGCTGTTTGGCTGCTCAAAAGCCAACATGAGAGGCAAGTCAAAAGGATAGTTGCTTTCATCATAAGAGCCAGCAATCCTGGGAGAAGGTGGACTCATGTCCCCAGACAAGTTTGAAGATTCTGCTCAGAGAGGACAGTTTTTAAAAGGAAAAAGGGGGAAATAATCTCAGTCAATCATTGAGGTGGAAGGCCAGGTTCTGCATTGTTTCCTATTGTGTGCTGGCTGGCTGACGCCTCAGGACCTTCAGATGTTATCTCGCCCTATGGTCGGCCTATAGTTTACCAATGGGGCTGCTAGAGGTAGAGAGATAGTCATTCCGTATTTAATTCTTCACTTTTTTTTTTTTTTTTAGGGCCACACCCACAGCACATGGAGGTTCCCAGACTAGGGGTCAAATTGGAGCTGTAGCCGCTGGACCAGACCAGAGCCCCAGCAATGCAGGATCTGAGCCGTGTCTGTGACCTACACCACAGCTCATGGCAATGCTGGATCCTTAACCCACTGAGCAAGGCCGGGGATCAAACCTGCATCCTCGTGGATGCTAGTCGGGTTCGTTAACTGCTGAGCCACGATGGGAACTCCCTCACTCTTCTTTTAAATCTAGGAAAAGGCATTGTGTGCATTCAGTAGAGTATAAGTCAGATGTTAGGTTAAATGTTCCCAAGTGATCTCATTTTTATAATTAAGATTTAAAGGCAACAGAAATAGACAAACAGGAAAGGGGAAAAATACTGCTTACAAATCCCCACCTGTAAGGGGATGTAAGGGGATGTCAGACATCAATCCATTTCTGTGGGATTAAGGGGCAAAGGTCTGTCTTTTACAATTTCTTCATGCTTCCACGGAGCACAAGATTAGAGTGGAAGATATTGACATGGATCTGTAGCATCTCTTTGCTGATAATTTTAGTTGCCTGCTTACACAGACAGCAGAATAAGGTACAATTATTTTGTTGCTCACAAAGATATAGATTATTGTGAGTGATTTTGTTAATCCCATTCTCTTAAGGCCAGTTCTTGGAACTATACTAGCCATAGATTCAGAACTGCTGAGATGGAGCCGCTTGTGTCATGGCTACAGACTTGTCATCATGCAATTAACTTTTTCCCTATAACAGCAATTGCAGTATCTATAAAACAACTCAGGAATGTGCATCAGACACTGAGGTCTGTGACCTTATTGTCATAATCATTAATTGCTTGATTCTGCTCTTTTCTGACTCAGGAAAACCTGGGAGACTTCTCTTTTTCCGCAAAAAAAGAGGCAGGGGACAGAGAAGGGCCTTTGTACTTCTGTGGCAGGGCAGGGACCCACAGGGTTATGCTCAGTTTTAGCAGAATTACCTCTTCATTTGAACAAGAAGAAAAGAAGAAATGGTTGAGGATACAAACATGTATTTTGTGTAAAAATTAAGGAAGTTTCTTATGGTGGTTTCTGCATGATTTTCCCTATACAGAAAAAAGCAGTATTATTTCAGAGTTATGAAGTCTGTGAGTTTGGGCTAGGGGTCTAATTGGAACTGCAGCTGCCAGCCTACACCACAGCCACAGCCACACAGGATCTGAGCCATGTCTGCCACCTACATCACAGCTTGTGGCGATGATGAATCCTTAACCCACTGAGCAAGGCCAGGGATCGAACCCACATCCTCATGGATACTAGTCAGGTTTACTATTGCTGAGCCGCAATGGGAACTCACTGAAGTCTGTGTTAATTGTTGTATTAAAGCTAAGTATTTGAAATTAGCCTAGTGAGGATTCAGAAGGAGAATAGAAATAGGAAAAAGTAGATAATACTAAGGTCCAATCGAGACAGGATACTGTGTATTGCTTCTTTTATAAGACTGAAGACTTTCCCTTCATTTCATACCCTGGATTTGGTGAGATAATCTGGGATATTAAAGAATAATAGTAATATCACACTATCATTATTATTCCATCATCATGGTTTAACTTAAGTATTTACTAGGCACTATGAATACATAGCCCTAAGCACTATGCAAATATTAAAATAATTTAATAAAACAACACAAAAATCAGGAGCTCAATATTATTATTAATTTTCTTTGTGTATAGTACATAGTTCCTCTAAGATTTATATTAATATTTGAATTGAGCTTTATAATAATTTAAAATACAATTATTAGGCTTCAGATCACTTTTACCGATTTCACTGACCACTATTTAAAAATATCACATTTCATTTTTTGTGTGTGTTTTTTCATTTTTTATTTTTAAAAAAATTTATGGCCACAGCCTCAGCATGTGCCAGTTCCCAGGCAAGGGATTGAATTTGACCTGCAGCTGCAGGCCTATGCTGCCGCTGCAGCAACACTAGATTCTTTAACCTGCTGTGCCAGGCCAGGGATTGAACTTGTTCCGCCATAGCAACCTGAGTTGTTGCAGTCAGATTCTTAACCCACTGTGCCACAGTAGGAGCTCCCATTTCATTGTTTTTTAGATCATTATTTTTATTAATGTCTGTTTTCCATTTAATATTTAATTGACAGATTTTTATTTATGAGTATACAGGGGAACTTTCTGCATCATTGACTATGTCTAAGAAAGTCCTCATACATGAATAATAGATTGATTAAAAATTGAATTTTTAAAATAAATATCTGTAAGGATAACCTGACCCCGTTGCTGTACAGTGGGAAAATAAAAAAAAAAAATAAATAAATAAAATAAAATAAAATAAAATAAATATCATCTGCTTGAAATGTGCTCTAGCATTTGCTACAGTGGATGAGTCATCTGATGGCCAATCCAATTTTTAATATTTTTTTGTCTGTAAGTTGTTTGGCACCACATGGATGGTTATAGATTTTTTTTTTAATTCCACACATTTGAAGACAAATCAAAATGTACATTGAATGTTAACAAGGAAATCTTGTCATTAATGTTGGTTGGTGCTCAGTGAGTCCTTTTACCTTGAAGTTGCAAGTATTTCTTCAGGCTTTAATGTCTGTATCTTCCTCTACATTCTGAAGCCCTACATGAAATTAATGCTTTATTATTTTATTGTTCTTCTATTCCTAGTTCCTAGCAGGGTAACTGGCATATCTGTTAAAGTCATTGAATTCCTGAATGAATTGTTCCAGCAGCTTAAGAGAATAATATTTTGAGTTTTCATATGGCATTGAAGGGTCTAAAGAAATAAAAAATCTGTTTAACTCTTCCGTGAAATGCAAGAAGATGAGGTTGAGTTATCAGAAATGGTTATGTCAATATGTCGTAATATCACCGAGTCAAACTTGAACAATCACCAATCAGTAGGCTATAACATCATCAGAAAGCTTTTGATGCATTCATTTAGGTGCTGCTGAAATTCTGAGAATCATGTTTATATTTAAAGTATTCTGAGGAACTCACTAGTAGCCCGGTAGGTGAAAGATTCAGCCTTGTCACTGCTGTGGCCCAGGTTTGATCCCTGGCCTGGGAACTTATACATATCTCAGGTGTGGCCAAGAAATAAAGTATTCTGGGTATTTTTATTAGAACTTCATCAGGACAAATGGTGTTACGTCTGCAAAATGTAAGCAACCTTTTGTTTACCCACAGGCATAGGCTTTCCTGAATGACATAGAGATGTTGAAAAAACAAATTGAAAGAGATTATATTTTGTTGGACACTGACCCATGGGCAGAAATTTAGTGTTTCACTAAGGACTCGAAGAGATTTCTAATGCCGTCAGGTGGTAAAATTGACAACTGAGTGCTCTGGTGGGAACTTTGAGTTGCCAGTGGCTCATCTGTCTACTTGGTGGTGATCTATTTCCTATGGTTTAATGTAGTTACCTTATGCTAATGCTGTTGTATCATTTCCTTACACTTACTTACTGAAATAAATATTTATCTTTTGCTTGGACAGCTGACACTTTTTATTCTGTTAATCATCTTTGCTCTTGTGATCTCTGCTCAGCTTGGAGAAGAAAAATCATCAGTGCACATAAATAGAAAAGAAAGAGACAGAAAAAATAATGTAAAATGGAAACCACTGGTGGAATTTTGAGGGGTAAGGGCACAAAAAGTGAAAATATAAATGAATGAATAAATAGCCAAAGAAAAGGTGAAGATGTCTAAATTATATGGTAGATGCTCTAATACCCATCTCCTTTGAAGGAGAAAAGAAAATTGAGATAATTATTAAATAAAAATGTTTCAACTAAACTCTGCACTTATTATCAAAATAAAAACCAGACTTTCTTACCCAAACACAACATTCCAGGTTAAGAAATATATCCTCAGATGAAAGAACTATTGATTTATTTTCTTTTCCCCTGACTCTCATATGATAAAGGAGACAGTAATCACACAGTGTACCAGGAGGCTTGGTCAATCATCAGGTGTTTTCTAACCTCTGCCCTGCAAGTAAAATGATAGCATCGCAAAAAAATAAAATAAAATAACACATGCCAGAGATGTGGCATGCAGGGATTGACTCTGATAATATCGATTAGAATCATTTCCTTTTAAACAAGTCACTCTTTAAGTATTAATGCAGTATGAAATTGTCCCATGGTTGGTATGAGGAGGGCGATAGTCACAATCAGAACATTTTTTATCATTATTAAAATTTGAATGAGAGAGAATTACAAACATGAATTCATCTTTCAGAATCAAGAGGATTTATAACTTTTTTTTTTTTTTTTTTTTTTTTTTTAGAGCTGCAGATGGGGTATCTGGAAATTCCAAGGTTAGGGGCTGAATCAGAGCTATCTATAGCTGCTGGCCTATGCCACAGCCACAGCAAAACCAGATCTGGGCTGTGGCTGTGACCTATACCACAGCTGATGGCAACACCGGATCCCTAACCCACTGAGCGAGGCCAGGGGTCAAACCTGCACCGTCATGGATATTAGTCGGATTCATTTTGCTGAGCCACTATGGTGACTCCTTTTTAAAACAATCTTTTCCCCCCTGAATCTGGTCTTAAATAACTTTTGAAATAATTGCATATTTACATGTGTTATGTTATTGATAAATATTAACAACTTTAATTACTCTTATCAAAGTGCATGAAAATGAAGTGGACTTTAGTTTTTAGGAAATACCTGTATCTTGGTCTTCCCCTCCTCTGCAGGTCCCTCTCTTGCTCAGGTCATTCCTATCAAAAGGAAAATAAAACCGTCTTCAATCCTATATTCCTTTTAAAAACCTCTGCATAATGTCCTTCTCATCACTAAGCATCTTGCAGGAATCTGCACTCATTATTTCACCTTTTCATTTATATTTTTATTGAGGTGTAATTGACATTAGTTTCAAGTGTACAACATAATGATTTGGTATTTTGTATTACTGCAAAATGATCACCGCAATAATTCTAGTTAACATCTGTCACCATACATAGTTAAAAATTTTATTTTCTCATCATGAGGGCTTTTAAGATGTTGTCTCTTAGCAACTTGCAAATATACAGTATTTATTATTAACTATAGTCAGTTCATTCCCAGACTTATTTATTTCATAACTATAAGTTTGCACATTTTCATATATCATTGTATCATTTATATTTTAATCATTATTGGAGCAATTATCAAGCAATTCTTAATAAATAATAATAATTAGTATAATTCGTATGCAGTATAATTAGTATGCAGTATAATTAGTATACTAACAAGTAGTATAAACTACTTCAAGCATGCAAAGATGTATAAGTAAATAAAATTAACTTAACCCATGAAATAGTCACCAAGTCTAAGAAATTAAACAACAAATTCAAACCAAAATTGCCTTAAACCCCTCTTTACCCATGTTTCTTTCTGTAGCACCCAGAGAAAACAGGCAACGGCTTTGGATTGATTATTTATCCATTTTATACATACGTTTTTCTTTCAAAGCAAATATCTGTATGCTCAGAAAATAGAAAATACATGCTTTGCATGTTTCAACATTTTTTATCTTCTTCTTGTGTTCATTCTGCAGCTGTTTTTTGTTTCAAGTTTATTTGTGCAATTCACACATGCAGATACATTATCTCTAAGTATTCATTTTTACTGTCATATAATACTTACTATATGAATTTGCCAGTAATAGTTTACTGAATTCCAAATGAATAGATATGTGTATTGTTTTTCTTTCATTTAAAAATGTTGCCATGAATATGCTTGAGTGTCTTCTTATAAAGAAGTGGGGAGTTTCTCTAGGGCAACAGTTCTTCAAGTGTGGGTTGGGGTTTGTGAGGACAGAGATATTTTTATAAAATAACAAGTTATTATTTGTGTTTTTCACTCTCATTTTCTCACAAGTGCAAAGTGGAGTTTTCCAGAGGCGACATGGTAGGTGCTACCACAACAAATTGAATGTGGAAGTAAATATGGGAACTCCGGGTATTTTATAATAGGATGGGCAGTAAAAAAATTTGCTAAAATGTTTTAAAAATGCAGACTTTTCATTATTTTTTTGTTTTAAAATGTAGTTACTTTAAGAATAATATGTATACTAATGTATAACTGGTTTATTATTTTTGTTTTAAAATTAAACAATAAATATTGTATTTTTGTTTTCATTTCAAATATATTAATATTGATAAATATAATCTTTATCAAAAAATATTCTGTACGTCCACTATCCTCAATTAATCTTAAGACTGTAAAGTGGTACTAATGTTAAAATAGTCTGATAAGAGTTCCCACTGTGGTGCAGCAGGTTAAGGATCTGGCATTGTCTCTGTGGCCCAGCACAGTGAGTTAAGGATCCGATATTGTTGTAGCTGTGGTGTAGACGCAGCTGGGGCTCAGTCGCTGGCCCGGAAACTTCCATATCCCATGGTGTGGCTGATGAAGGAAAAATAGACAAATAAGTGATTAAATAAATAAAATAGTCTTATAATTTCTGTATGTAGATACTTCGAATTGTTTGGCTTGAAGTCTGTGCACCACCACATTTACTAGAAGTGGCCTGTTTGCTCTATTATTCAGTATCTTTTGAGAAAGGGGGCTGTTTCTTCACTTGGCCAACGTTTGGTATTGCCATTGTCAGTTGTTTTTCTTTTTCTTTTTTTTTTGCCTCGCCCCCTTCCCCCCAGCATATGGAGTTCCCCAGCCAAGGATCAGATCTGAGCCACAGTTGCAACCCAAGCCAAAGCTGCAGAAACACTGGATCCTTAATCCATTATTGGGGGCTGGGGATCAAACCTGCGTCCTACCACTCCCAAGACGCCTTTGCACTGCAGCGTGAAATCCTAATTGTCAGGTTGATGGGAGCAAACTCACGTTTCCTTGTGGTTTGGATTTGCATTTCTCTCATGACTAATATAATGGAGCATTTTGTCATATACTTTTTCAACCACCAAATTTCCTCTCCTATGAACTGACTATATATTAGGTATCATAAAGTATTACATGATAGGCTATAAATTATTAACTCTTTTTGCTATCTAGAGTTATCAGAATATAGGCTAATTTCATCCTATTTTCATACTCTCTGCCACTATAATTCTGGTATTTTCACCTCACTGTATGTGGGCAATCCCTTTGCATGCTTCTTGGAACCATCCTAGTAGTGTGATGCATCCTTTCCCAGGGTCCTTGCAGGAGTGTTAAATGCTTTCATATTGAAAAACTCTCACTTATATAAATTTATGTTTTGTGCACTCAGAATTCTGTTTAATGTGTATTCTTCTGGCAACTAAATGTATGTGTTGGCTAATTGCTGAAGTTTCTGCCAAACACAGTCTAATTTCCCCCAGTTGTAAGGTGAAGACAATTTCTGACGATGCAACATGGCACTAACCCTAAATTTTCATATTTTGCCATCTACCTTCTCAAATCACATACGGAACCAACTACAACAAGTTGATTTTCCCAAGAATGTATTAGGGAATGCCTTTAAGATTATCTCTTGTGGAAGGGAAGGAGGTATCTATCAGTGAGGAGAGGAAAAAGCTCAATTCCAGTGAAGGACCCAGCTGTCTTCAGCTTGAGCTGGCACTGTCCTTCAGAGTTGATGATGGAGTCGAACTTTACAGCAACGTCAATCAGTCATTGGATGCAGGATGCACGGCAAAGTTGGCATGCCCTTGGACCTGACAGCTTCCTTCAACTGAGGCTACTTCCAAAGCAGTGTGGGAGCTGAGGGCTATCCATCCTCAGTTCTTCCAGAAGATGGATCACTGTATCCTTCATCCCAAAAAGCAGATCAGAATGGCACATCATGGTGTCCACCACACATAGCCTTCAGCTTTCTGTTCTGCTAAGGCAGCATACCACTGTTCTATTCATCCATCTGCTTTACTCTTAGTTTCCAAAATTTTGTACTTACATATCTCCTCTACAGTTATCTTTATTTTTGTAGATGTCGTTCTTACAATAGAGTTCTTAAAAGTAATTTTAGAAGAACATCAGTAGCAAACGGAAGTCAACACATATTTTCAAATCTACTTTACTAATCTGAAATCTGAAGTAGACCTTCTAATTGGGGCAGTGTAAAATGTACTCTTCCTATTTCAACATGTGTTGGCCTGGTTTTTATTTCATTTGTTCCAGATCTTGGTGCCTACCCAGAAGGTCTTCTAGGATATAGCATCACCTTACACATCTCAGCATGATAGGAACTGCACTGAACAGAATGCTAGTATGTATTAGTTTCTCTAGTTTTTAAGGTTGTCAACCAAAGAAAATTGCTATGGTGACAGAGAAAAGTGTGTCACTCTGAAACATGTGGAATGAGGCACGTCATGACACAATGCCCAAGGAACCCTCTTCTCCTTACCCACGGCCCACCTGTCACCACATACCACACACACACACACACAATTTTTTCCAAATGAAGAAAGTATTTTTATTTCTACTTTACTATGATTGACATAACAGTATTGAAACTTAAGATACAAATTCAAACCAGTCTTCTGGATATATTACTTAATCTTTAAAAGAGCAAGAGAGAGTATGTAGAGATTAAAAAATTTCTTTATCACCTTTGAGGTTACTTTAAAGTTCTTATGGAAATAAAAATTGTGACAAACTAGCATTTCTCTCTGAAGATTATTGAGTAAAACATCAATTTGGAGTACCTTCTTCCTCACATGCCAAGAAGGGATCAACCTAATTTCTGTATCATTTTTAGAATACTATGCTTCCTTAATTTATTAATTATGGTCCATTTCCCGCTTTTACAAGGCTTCCTCTGTTGAAAGTCTTATTTCTGTTCTCTAAGATTTTATTTATTTATTTATTTTACTACATCCATGGCATGTGGAAGTTCCTGGGCCAGGGACTGAACCCATGCACAGCAGCAACCCAAGCCACTTCAGTGACAATGCTGGATCCTTAACCTGCTGTGCCACAAGGGAATGCTTATTTAAAATTTTATAATGGTTATTCTGCTATGATATTAAGCTGTAAATATGTTTTTGTCATAGAATTTTATAATCTTTGTCCACTAAGTGTTTTATTCTCATCCCATTTGCTATCATGCTGATAACCTTGGCACCTCCCCTCCCATTTCCTCTGTCCCCCTTGCACAGCACAGATCTCATAGTCATTCACAAAATTGGTGGTTCCATTCTAGCCTTCTTTTCCCACATAGATGCCATCGTAAAACTCTGACTTCATTAAGAAATTGCACCTTCATTTGCTCAAGTGAGGTCCTTTATCTGTTTACCCTTTTTTCACTTAAACTACAGTATCCACCTTGACCTTGATTGAACAAGCGCTTCCCTCTGGCTTTGACCATGTTTGCCCAGCTGTTGTCCACACAGCCTGCCTCTCCTCTTAAATAAGAGCCCTCAATTCCCAAGCCTCCAGCTCTGTCTACAACACACCTACTTTTTAGGTAGAGGAATAATCTTGGGATGTTGAGAAACACCATGATGCTATTTCATTGCATTCTGGCTACACACCTATTGTGGAAGCTTGGAGAGAATATTTATTATATTCATATTCAATTTAAAAACGAGAAAGCCCAAGGAATCACCACACTAATATTTTAGAAAGCAGGTCCTTACCATTTTTAATTTGCCCTTGAGGTGATACAGTTACTATGCGCTGCATAAATTTAGGGTTTTGCCTGAAGCCTATGATGAGAAACTTCCACTTAGAGTTTAGGCTGCAGTGTATCATTTTTATCAAAAATCAGCTCTTATACTTGTGGTCTTCGGAGGCTATATGCATTCATCTCAGGTGAGAGGTCGTATCCAGTTCCCAGTGTGGTCTAGCCCTCTTGTCTAGAGCTGACAAACTCAGCAGGAATAACCCCCCCCACGCCCCCACCCAGGACTCTGTCATCCAGAAATGAAGGAACACTCCATTAACTACACATAGCTGGAGTTTATTGAGGAATGAAGCTGCTTAATTTCCTCTCTGACGGGAAGGAACAAGTAGCAATGAAAATGATTTCTCCAAAATCAAGTGTTACAATACGCCAATACCTTTTATTTTATAATAGAGACAATCAACTTAGGTAGTAAACTGGCTGTTTCACTGGTAAGGATTTTCAGGCATGTAAACTGAGACCCCTGGAGGTAGAGTGTTCAAAGTCAAACAATTGTTTAGTGACAGAGCTGGGAGCGTGTTGCGGTCCCTAGAATTGGGTACTTTCTAATAACAATTAAGAGATTGCTGTCTGATTGTTTGCTTGTTATGTGAGATTGGATGATTGAACACATTCTAATCACAGTTCTTGTATCACTCCAACCTTCTTCTTTATTTTTTTTTCCTGCAACGTTTGTTACGTTGACCTGCCCATTGTAAGTTTCCATGAGTGCTGAAGGAAGGAGACTTTTTCCTCTGTTGCTAATGGAACAGCCCCTATAGTCTATCATGGTCTTTTAGATCATGCCTATTTTTCTATCCCTACTTTACTCATTAGCACCTATTTTTCATCCCTACTCTGTCTCTTAGTCATAAAACACAGGACTCCTCTCTTCCAACACCTTCCAATACCAGTGCAGGTCCTCCTCTTACAAGCTTGTTCCTTGTCCTGGTATGTGGCATATGACTTTTAGAACCCCTTAACCCAATAGGACTTATCTCAATTAATAACTATGTTTCATGATACAACTGATATCAATAATTTGATTCATTTCTTTCTCCATGTCTAAATTGCAAACTCCATGAAGGCAGGATTTATAAAATTGCTCTTTTGGAGATGGCCCATTAGGGCACTGAATATGCACCCCCATGGAGCAGTTCCTTCCAAGAGAATGTCAGAACTAGCTGAGTGATACATACACATCAGATAAATGAGAAGGGTGGAAAAGACTGAGATTCACTCATTATGAACCCTATCCCCGGCATAGCACCCCTCTGGCATAGCACCAGGCAATCTGGAGGGAACTTGCAGCTCCCAATTTCTCCCTAAGAAGGGTCTGGACCTCATATTTGGTGCCCCAACTTTTAAGGCTCCCCCCTTGGCCAATCAGTAAGATTTGAGAGACACCTAGGAGCTTAGGCTGGGCTGATGGAGAAGCTTTCTCCCCTGCATGGAACCACTCTGTGAAAATCACAACGAAGTATCATCTCACACTGGATGTCTATTATCAGAACACAAGGGGTGAAGATGCTGGTGAGGATGAGGAGAAAAGGAAGTCTTTGTACACTGGTGGGAGGACAAACTGGTACAGCCACTGTGGGAGAGAATACAAAGTTTCCTCGAAAAATTAAAAATAGAACCACCATATGATCCAGCAATCCCATCTCTGGGTATAACTATATATAAAGCAAATGAAATCACTATCTGAAGAGATGTCTGCACTCCTATGTTCACTGCAGCATCATTCACAACAACCAAGGTTTGGAAACACCTAAATGCCCATCAGGTGATGAATAAAGAAAATGTTTTCTTATGTGTAATAATAAAACACACACACACATACATAATGGAATATTGTTCAGCCTTAAAAAATAGAAAAACCGACCTTTTGTGACAGTGTTAATAAAACTGGGGGACATTCTTTTAAGAGAAATAAGCCAGAAAGATAAGAACAAAATACTGCACGGTGCCACTTGAATGTATATGGAGCCTAAAAAAAAAAGTCTAAGAATAGATGGTTCTTTCCGGGGACTGAGGCATGTAGGACATAGGGAGAGTCTGCTGAAAGGTTACAAACTTCTGGTTTTAAGATAAAGTCTAAGGAGCGAATGCATAATATGGCGACTATAGTTGATAATCTTGTGTCACTGAAATCTGCCAAGAGAGATCATAAGTGTTCTCTCCAAAATGATCAACCAAAAAAAAAAAAAAAAAAAGAGAGAGAGAGAGAGGGAATAAAAGGTAAATATGTGAGGAGATGGACGTGTTAATTAGCTTGATGCTGGGAATCTCTTCGCAATATACATGTATATCAAATCACCTCCTTATATACCTAAAATATACTGCATTTTTTTCCTAGCTCTACCCACATGGCAAGAAAGTTCCCAGGCAAGGGATCGAATCCACACAACAGCTGTAACCAGAGCCGCAGTACTGACAACACTGGATCCTTAACCTGTGGAGCCACCAGGGGACTCCAAAATATACTTCAATTTTAATTGTCAGTTATACCTCAGCATATAAATCCGAGGAGTTCCCACTGCAGTGCAACAGGATTGATGGCGTCTCTGCAGGGCCAAGACCCAAGTTCTATTTCTGGCCTGGTATGGTGGGTTAAAGGATCCAGCATTGCTGCCGCTGCAGCTTGGATCTGATCCTTGGTCCAGGAACTTCATATGTCAAAAAAAAAGCAAGAAAAGATGAAAAAAATCTGTATTTCCAATGCCTAGCACAGTCCGTGGTACACAGAGGGTGCTCAATAAACTTTTGTTGAGTGAGCAAATGACCCAGTTGCCTTTGTTTCTTGTTTTGTTTCACGTATGTTATGGTAATAACACTTATGCATTTAGATTTCAGGTCATAAGATTTTTTTGCATTCTTCAAAATGTATTATTTCTTCAACTTCTATGGCTGTGATTACTGTCGTTATTGCTTTGTTTTGTTTTAACACTACATCCAACATTCTGCTTCTCAAATTCTTTGAGAATGTTGTTCAATAATCAGGAGGGGTGTACTCTAAGAAATTTAATATGGGTTAAATTAATCTTGAAGTAATTTTTTTTATTTAATTATTTTTTTTTTTTTTTTGCTTTTTAAGGCTGCACCCATGGCGTATGGTAGTTTCCAGGCTAGGGGTCAAATTGGAGCCTACACCACAGCCACAGCAGCTTGGGATCTGAGTGGTGTGTGCGACCTACACCACAGCTCACGGCAAAGCTGATCCTCAACCCACTGCTGAGCCACAACCAGAACCCCTGGAGTAATTTTTTGCTAATGCTCAGATTCTGTGGTCTTGGGTTGGAGTAGCCAAGAGAAAGCAGGAAGTGTCTGTGTGGTTTTGAAAGCCTGTCATCCATCTCTTTATACCTGTATCTAAAACAATCACAATCACAACAGTTTTTAGTATAAACTTCTGGGTCAGTAATTATGGTAGTAATTGTGCATATGTTACGTAATCTAATTCAACAACAGGAGTTCTCGTCGTGGCTCAGTGGTTAACCAACCTGACTAGGAACCATGAGGTTGAGGGTTTGATCCCTGGCCTTGATCAGTAGGTTAAGGATCCAGCGTTGCCATGAGCTGTGGTGTAGGTCACAGATGCAGCTCTGATTTGGCGTGGCTGTGGCTTTGGCATAGGCCGACGGCTACAGTTCGGATTAGACTCCTAGCCTGGGAACCTCCATGTGCAGCCCTAGAAAAGGCAAAAAGACCAAACAACAACAACAACAACAACAATCATTGTGTTTGATATTTTTACCCAAATCTTACTAATGACATGATTTGCCCGAGTCATCCCTGAAAGGTGTAGGTTTGGGATTCTGATCCAGGGCTATCCAGTAGCAAATCTTGGCAGCTCAACATCTTACCACACATTTTGAAACAAATTCTTAAAGCAATATTTATGTAAAAATGATAAAAACATGATAATAATCAGTAAATTCATTAATAGTAGTGATATGTTTTCTGCCACCATATAAACCAAATATCTTCCTTCTCTATGTTTTATTTCATTCCTCCTAACTCCTATTTCCTTCGGCTTCCTGAAGACTGGGAAACATAAACTCAATATTAAAAAAATGAGATTTAGTATTAGGTTTTCGTGCGGGTTTCTTCATATCTCGACTTTATAAATCACTCCCTGTAAAATCTTTTCCTCAAAAGCACCTGAGGATTATGAACTTATTTTTTAGTATTTCTGCCAAAAATGCTATTGCACAACTAAATAAAAAGTGGAATTTTTGATTGACAATATCTTTATTGCAAGATAAAACACAGGAATCAAAAGCTATAGGAGTGCCCTCGTGGTGCAGGGGGTGAAGGGTCTGGCATTGTCACTGTAGGGCTCACTCCTTAGAAAAGGCAGCTGTTGCCCCAGGTAAAAGGGAAGAACCCACAGGTGCAATGAGGCCAGTCACTCCAGTCAACATCACCTCTCTCTAACCCTGTCTTTTTTTGTTGGCTTCATGTTCATTTGTATTTTTGGTTCCTTGCTATGCTTTCCTGTGGTGACTATACCCAAAAGCACGCTCTGTAACTTAGCTTTCCGTTCTGAAATATTTTTGTCTTTTTCTTTAGTTCTTTCCTGAGTTCTGCACATTCCCTTTATTATCCTATTGTTCTGTTAAAACTCCAAGTGTTTTGACAATATTCCTATTTGCTTTCTTATTTTTGATGTGTGATGTTTCTTCTTCAATGCAACTGTTCTATTAAGAGTTTTCTTTTAAATTCAGGCTGAAATGTTGTGTTACAATCTTCTCTTGTGATGACATTTTTCTGATGAGTTTTCTTTGTCTGCTAAGAAACTATCTATGCTGGTGAACCCCCTGTTGCCCCCCCCACAGTATGTTTTAGCTGGATGATAGCGTTTTATTTTTGTGCTATCAATACCTGAGTGAACTGGAATTTTTTTTTTTTTTTTTTTTTTTTTTTTGTCTTTTTAGGGCTATACCATGCAGCATATGAAAGTTCCCAGGCTAGGTGGTGAGTCAGAGCTGTAGCTGGTCGGCCTGTACCACAGCCATGGCAATGCCAGATCCCAGCCACGTCTGTGATCTACGCCACAGCTCATGTCAACACCAGATCCTTAACCCACTGAGTGAGGCCAAGGATTAAGCCCAAGTCCTTATGGATCCTAGTTGGGTTTGTTACTGCTGAGCCACAACAGGAGTGCCTGAACAGGATTTTTTAGACTAAATATTAGCACAAGCATCTATACATGATAAGAAGTTAACTTACCTATTCCTCAGTTCAAAGGATGTCTTTTTTTTTTTTTTCCCAATGTAATGAAGTTCCTATAACACATGTTGCCCTTTAGGGCCAGAGTTCTTCCAAATTCTATGATTCTGTGTTGTTTCTGGAGAACTTCTAGCTATAAACATTTCTTTTCTTCTCTTGTCAAGCAATACTCTTATATATATTGTCCCTGCAGTCTAAGTTAATTTCTTCTCTTTTATAACTGGTGCTGACTTGCATCTGTCACCGCTGATTTCTTCATGTATTTCGTGCTTTGCTTGTTCCAATATCTTAGGATTTTTCTCTATCCCAATGGAAGTTCCTAAGTCTGGGGTCTTCGGAGCTGCAGCTGAGGCCTATGTCACAGCCACAGCAACACTGAATCTGAGCCACCTACGCTGCAGTTTATAGCAACATCAGATCCTTAACCCACTGAGGGAGGCCAGGGATTGAACCTGCATTCTCACAGTGTCATGTCCTTAATCTGCTGAGCCACAATGGGAACTCCCTATCCCAAATTTTCTTTTAAATCTTAAAGGTAGGAGGAATCTGTCTTTTCTGAAAGGAACAATTTGATGATGTTTCTTGGCTTTTGCTATGAATACGGTATCTCAACATTTCTGTTGTTTTTTTTTTAATTAAAAAAATACTGGCGTGTAATTGACTTACAAAGTTGTGTTAGTTTCAGATGTATAGCAAAGGAAATCAGTTATACATATACATAGATCCATTCCGCTTCAGATTCTTTTCTCATATAGGTTGTTACACAGTACTGAGTAGATATCTCCAGGTCCTTGTTTGCTCTCTATTTTAAATATAGTTTATTGTTACCAAAGGGGAAATATAGGTGGAGGGAGGAAGAAATTAGGGGGTTGGGATTAACAGATGTACATTCCTATTACTTTTAGTTGAACCTGATCAACTCTTTCCCACTGGGTATTTCTGAAGCAGAATAATAACTCAGGTGGTCCTTGTAGGAGCATGGGCTTTGATGCCTTCTTTGATATGGCCCTGGATTAACATTTGTGGCTTAAGGGCTCCAGGGCGTAACATCCCCACAGGCCATGTTGACTACAGGGAGTGTACCTCCGCCCAAGTGGACATCAATCCCTCATCCCCTGTGACTCAGTTTATGGGAAGAAGAAAGCAAAGAAACCATGAGACCTACAGGATATTTCCACCCGTAAAGCCCTTATTGGAGAAGGACTGATAGAGGTAATTGAACAAGGCCAATGGGAGAAAACTGCATCTTTCTGGCCCTCACGTTGGTACCCCCCCAACTTTAAGGGATTAAAAACCCGTATAGGACAACAGAGAGTGGCGGGGGGCGGGGGGGGGTCTCTTCTCCCTCCTCCCAGCAGCCCTAGGATCTATTTGCTTTTCTTTCATAAAGACTTTGCTTGCTTGCTGCCTGTGTGCACACGGAGTTTATTCTTCGACTGTGTGAACAAGAATCCAGATTCCAGTAACGTCTTTTCATGCATCATTTCCATCCCAATTCTACTAGTTTTGTCGTTTTCCTCCAATTTGTAGCTGAAGTCTGTAGAGTTTCTCTAAACATTTAGTTGCATTGAATTTATATCTGTTGGGTATTTATTAACTCTCCATGTTTTTTTTCTGGATAATTGTGCTCTCTTTTCTCTTTTCCAGTTTTTGCTTTGAGAAATTAGTGATCTAAATATTTAACTATTTCCTTTTTTTCCTGGCTACTTTAAACGTGTTTTGGCAATCTGTATTCTCATTAAAGGTGTCTTTTTTTTTTTTTTTTTTTAATCTATCGTTTTGCAGGTGGACTCCCTGAGCTTCTAGTACCTAAGAATTCATGTCTGAACGCCCAGGCATTGAAGTCTTGCTGTGTCCCCCATCTCTTGTCTGTAGGGAAGAGGCTTTGGCCTCCTCCGCCTTCTCTGAGTTCCACAGGGTAGGTAAAAACAGCTAATGGGAGAAGGGAGGGGATGCAGAAACAAGGGAGGAACCATCAAGAAACAATAGTGCAGCCTTGAGGCAGGGTCCTGCTTCCTCCTCAAGGAATATACATAACAATACCTTTGAGTCCTCTTGCAGAATTAAAACCCCCAACAAATGGAAGATACTAGCTACTTGATGAAGCATTCTTTGTTCCAGAAAGAAGGTCGTAGTATGATAATATCAAAGACAACCAGAACCAGTCCAGGAGCCATTAGGTATCAACTTTGAAGAAGAATACAAACTTGCTTGTACCCTGATCTTTATCTGCAGCACTATTTTCCACTCCCAAACTATAAAACCACTTCCTGATCTCTCCCAAAGGAGGCACAATATTTAGGACATTAGCCTGCTGTGGCCTCCTTTTCAGGCAAAGCGATAAAAGCTACTCATTTCTATTTCACCCCAAACTCTGTGTGTTTCTATTTGGCCCCAGTGGACAGAGACCAAGTTTTGACAACGTGACCTTTACATGTTCTCGAAAGCATTTATGTCTTTGGACATTAAGGGCATCTGAAGAAAAAGTCTAGGATAATCACAAAACAGAACTAACATCCATTTTTTTCTATTCTCTTTTACTCCACCTTTGATACAGCATTACATTTTTTACTCTCATTTATGGTTCTTAACTTTTTTTTTCTTTGCCTCTCTGTGATGCACGCTGAGGTATTCTTTCAAGCTGATCTTCCAGTTCACTCATTGTCTATTCAGCTCCTTTGACTCTGCTACAAAATACCTTTATTGAGCACCACATCTCAACTGTTTTATATCTATTTAGCAAAATTCCATATAATTCTTTGCAAATATTCCTGGTCAAATTTTACCGGGTTTTTTGTTGTTGTTGTTGTTGTTCCTTTCTTGTTTGTTTAATTTTTCATTTTAGTGATTTACCATGCTAAACTTTGTTAATTTGGAGTTCCCATTGTGGCACAGTGGAAACAAACCAAACTAGTATCCATGAAGACACGGGTTCTATCTCTGGTCTCACTCAGTGGGTCAAGAATCTGGCATTGCCATGAGCTGTCATGTAGGCTCAGATTCCGAGTTGCTGGGGATAGGGCAGAGGCCAGCATCGGCAGCTCTGACTCCATTCCTAGTCTGGGACCTTCCACCTGCCATGGCTGCAGCCCTAAAAAGCAAAAAATTTTTTAAAACATTGAGAAAATTTTGTTATTTTTTTGCTGAAATTCGGCCTCTGTCTACCAGTGCCTAACTGAAACACAGAGACGGAGTTTCAGGTAAAGGAGAAAAAGATAGCTTTTATTGCTTTGCTGGGCAAAGGAGGCCACAGAAGGCTAATGCCTTAAAGACTGTGCCCTGCCTTGGGAAGAACTGCGAGGGGTTTTACAGCAAAAAAGGAGAACAACACTTTTTCAGATAGAAATCAGGATTGGGACAGACCTGCATTCTTCTTTGGGGGCATCTTAGTCATCAAAGCTGACATCAGGAGATCTCAGCCTGATCATGATGATGGTTTTCTGGGTTATTGCCTAAGATAACAGTACTTGTGACATTGATTGAACTGAAGCTTGGCACTTGACATCAGCCTCTACCTGGAGTAAAACATGAGCCACTGCAACCGTTGGCCCATAGCATAGGGAAAACTGGAAGAACAGGTCTTCAGAAATTTAGATATTTTTAGGAGAAGATTTTATGAGCCTACTTCTTGCATCCCCTTGTATCTAGCACAACACTAAAATCCTTCAATGAATACTGATATCTGTGATGAGTAACAACCTTCACAAGATAGCTCTGAAATACTGCCTCCCGGGTTGTAGTTAGTGGACAAAACAAAAGTTGTCACAGTGTTCTGAGAGAACAGCCACTCCCAAGGATGGGACCGTGACCCTGAAGGAACTCAGGAAAGAAACAGAGACTGGCCCGCAGCTGAGGTGCCCATCAAAGGAGTGATTCCTGTAAACCCAGACAATAACATCTTCCCAAAGAAACTGGTTTTCTGTAAATCTTCTGTAAATCTGGTTATCTGTGCATCTTTTGTTCCTACTATGGTCCTTTTATTGCAAAACTCATACATCCTAGCTTCCCCCCTCACCTCCTTGGAGCGGTTTCTCAGGGCTACCTAAGATGCTGTATCCTGGGCTTAAGTCCTAATTTTACCCCCAAATAAAACGTAACTCTCAATTTTAAGGTTGTATTATTATTTTTTTTAAATCGGCAGAACTAGGAAAGTTCCAGAAACACATCATTGTGAATAATCTTTAATCCATAGGCAATTGTGCTCAGGGTGCCTAATCTTTAGGTCATGGGTGATTGTGTTTAGGGTGCAATTAGCCAGGGAGACGGACAAGAAGGGACTCTAAGCTGGTCCATCTTAACGTAATCCTTTCTTAAAGAAAATAAGGAATATAACTTTTCTCTTAGGTGTCTAAGATGCTACATCATTATAAGTATCCCTCGAGAGGGAACCAGGATCCCGCCCCAAGGCTGTACTGTCGTTTCTTGACTATTCTTGCATTCCCTCCCTTTCCAGATCACCTGCCTGAACCTGCTGCCAGGAACTCAAGGAAGATCCTGGAGGCTGAATGAGGCCCATTTCCTAAGAACAGGAAATGAGGGACACAGAAAGGCTTTTGTACCCAAGAGACCCTCAGGGCCCTGCTTGGTTACAATTTCATATTATTTATCTGATAGTGCCAAAATGTGCTGTATATGGTGGGTTAGAATACATTGTTTATTATTTCTTGACTCTCATAAGGTATATTCTCTCCTTACCTGTGAGATAAAATATTGCCTGTCTCATCAATAAACAAAATATATCCCAGTCATCAGTGATTGCAGCCACCTTGAATTCTGGTGAGACCTGAGGAAACTCAGGAAAATGTGAACTGGAGGTTGGCACTTGCCATTTGCCTCCATGTGGATTAAATTCTGAGCACTGCTGCTGCTGACCTGCAGCACCCCCTGAGCACAGAACTCAGGTTGGAGACCAGGAGTGAGGCACTCTGTGTTCTGGGAAAACTGGAAAAATAGGTCTTCAGATAGTCACTTTTAGGAGAAGATTTTATGAGCCTACATCTTGCATATCCTCATATCCAGAAAAACACTCAAACCCTGCATGTTGATGTCTGCTCCTCATGACTAGTAGTAACCTTCATGAGACCAGCAGCTAATTTGGTAAAATCTGATCATGGCTGCATGCCTCTCCCTCTTCTCCCTCCCTCCCCTTTTTCTTTCTCTCTCTTTCTTTCTTTTCTTTCTCTTTCTTTCTTTCTTTCTCTCTCTTTCTTTCTCCTTCCTTCTTTCCTTCTTTCTTTCTTTCTTTCTTTCTTTCTTTCTTTCTTTCTTTCTTTCTTTCTTTCTGTCTGTCTGTCTTTCTTTCTGTCTGTCTTTCTTTCTCTGTCTTTCTTCTTTCCCCTTCCTTCCTTCCTCCCTTCCTTCCTTCCTTCCTTCCTTCCTTCCTTCCTTCCTTCCTTCCTTCCTTCCTTCCTTCCTTCTTTCTTTCTTTTCTTTCTTTCTTTCTTTCTTTCTTTCTTTCTTTCTTTCTTTCTTTCTTTCTTTCTTTCTTTCTTTCTTTCTTTCTTTCTCAACGTGCATAAGATTTATTATACTATACACTGTATATGCTAAACTAATTTTATATTTTGGAAGATTAAAAAATATGTTTTATTTAGCAGTTTGGGATATTCCATATGGGAAAGATTTCTTTGAATAGGAATTTTAACTTAGAGCTAGAAAATGAACTCTATTACTTTTCCTTTTATTTATGTATAATCATTTTACTTCTTTTGTCCTTTGACAAGCTCCTTCTTTTGGTAGAATGGGTAAAATGTAAATTATATGAAATATTATTTTCCATGGCATGCATCTTCCCTTACAATTTATTTATTTATTTATATTGATTATTTTTGTGTGCATGGTTTTTTGTTTTTATTTTTGTTTTTTTTTAGGGCTGCACCTGTGGCATGTGGAGGTTCCCAAGCTAGTGGTCAAATCAGAGCCATAACTGCAGGCCTACATCACAGCCACAGCAACAGCAGATCCAAGCTGCATCTGCAACCTACACTGCAGCTTCTGGCAATGCCAGATCCTTTAACCCACTGAGCAAGGCCAGGGATTGAACCCACATCTTAGTGGATACTAGTTGGGTTCTTCATGCACTGAGCCACAACGGGAACACCTTCCCTGACATTTTATACATTTTCTTTTAGGGAAAATTATAATACATAAGGAAAAACAATAGGGCTGATCTAATTATAATAAAAATTATAAATAAGATTATTGGAACACTAGAAATAAAGCAGTGAGATCACAGACGCATAGGCAATCACTTTCTGGCCACCAAAAAATTTTTCCTGCTTTTCCTGCACTAGGTTGGTGTCTTATTGTTACCTCACTATAATTTTAAGGTCTATTCTTTCTGCATGGATTTTGTGTCTGACATTTTTTTCCCCCTCTATCAAATATTGCAGCTAACCCTCTCTGCTATTCAAAACTGTCCAAAAAAGAAAAGGTAGTTTGTACTTCTAGGACTTCTGTTATTTTAGAGCTCTAGGACTGAGGATGGAGCTTCATAAGGTTTGGGGGGAAAGTAAGAAGTCTTGATAATTGCTTCTCTCATCTTTTTCACTTCTCATCTTAGAAACTGAAGAACACTCAATTATGTTATAATTGACACTGAAATATAAAAGAGCAAATAAAAAATTCATGATGGCCTTTGAGAGTATGGCAGACAGAAAGTGGAAAATAGGTAGCTTTAGTTTCTAGCCCAAATTAAAGGGTCATAGAACACAGAAAATTGCTAATGTCATCTATTGGCTACAAATCCTGGCTCTTCAAAGAAATGACACATCAAAGTCAGCGTTTCATGTTTTTAAAAAAATCCTGGTCTATGAACTATTATTAACATTTAATGGCAAATCATTGTAGGTCACAACAAGGTACAGAACTGTAGAATTTCAAGCGTGAGTTTTATATATTTTATGTTTTTACAGTATTTGATGGAGTTATTTTATGGGTTGGAGTTTCAAGCAACTTTTATGCCTACATAGAGTTAAGGAGGTTATAGAAAGGGCCTATAATAACTGTGAAGTTTTAAGTGGTGTAGGTCAAATACACAGTGACTTCTAAAGCTACCTACCTACGAAAAGGGCTTTACTTGTATCCATGCAAAAAGCCAAGCTAATTTTGTAGTGTAAGTTAAAGGCATGTTCCATGGCTAATAACAGTAGATATTCAGATGTTGTCTTCCTATCCCATTCTCATTGGAAAATATAAACATTACTTCAAATGAATTTCTTATTTCACTTTGTTTATTCATGATACCTTTCTTTACATTTTGGAAAGCTTATGTCTTTGTCAGTCTTGGCGTGATTCTCTGCACCCTCCTTATGCCACGAGGTTTCTGGTTGGCTGTGGTGGCTGTCCTTTTCAAGCCCCAGGAATTATTATTTTTTAATCCTTGGTACGTAGTGAAGAAATCAATGGGACCCTTGTTGTACAATTTTCTTCTCTTTTATCTCTCGGTCAAGCTCTTGCCCCCATTGAAACCATTCTTCACTGGGACACATTCAAAACTGCAGATTTAGTTATGACATTTGTTACTTGTTAAAAGCAGGTCAACAGAAATACCTCTGTTGACTGTCAGTCACTGTGAGATAGAAGGATCACTCATTTCTGTGGTGACCAAAGCCTTGCCAGACCTGAGTCCAATGTAACTATTTCTAGTAGACTCTCCTTCCCATCATTCTTTCTTGTTATAGTGGCTTTGGGATTCCCATCATTCCTGAAGCAGCAAGATTTGTTGTAAAGCTATGCCATTTCATTTATCTAGAGTACTTCACTCCCTCTTTGGAGTACTTACTCATTCATTCACATAGATTCATTGTAAAAAACATTTTTTTTTTATCCTCCAATACAGATATTTCTATGGCACACTCTCCCTATGACACTTCGTTCAAAACATCATAATTTTTACACCTTGGTTTTATGCTACATACTACCTGTTACTTTGTCTCTCTTGCAGTCATATAAATGGCTTATACCTTAACTACACATTCTGGCACTTTCCAAAACACAGTAGAAACACAGCATATGTTGACAAATGAATTGTCAGCACTAAAGCATTTATTGCATGAAGGAAGGATTCTACGGTTGATTTTAAAATTACCATGTACACACACACCCACACCCACATGCACAATTGGATACTGTATAATTGTATACCAAATACATAATTGTATACTATTGCACAAGCAATACAGAGATATTCTCTTTTATTATTACTATTTTTCTCCTATTTCTTCATCCCACTTTAATCCATGATTTGTGAGTCCTTTGTATCAGGGTTAATATTAAAATTAAAATGATAGTTCCTCTGTTTGCCTTCAGGATGCTCAAGATTTGAGGTCTGTTTTGACAATTTGGCATTTTCAGATTACATGAAATCTATGTTTCTTTATCTTTTCTTTTCTTTTTTTTCTTTCTTTTTTTTTTTTTTTTGGCAGCTCCCACAGCATGCGCAAGTGCATGGGCCAGGGATTGAACCCATGCCACAGCAGCACCCCAAGCCACAGCAGTGCCAATGCTGAATTCTTAACTTGTTACGCCACCAGGGAATTCCTGAAATCTGATTTATTGAGGTGCTAGAGTTGAAGCATTTTTACACAGATCTTTATCAAACACGCAAGATGACTGCTCTAAGTTTCTGGAACATTTCCCCTCTGCTGCTGCAGTAAGTAATGAAAAGAAGAAAAATTTGTCTCATTGGAAATTTGCATCCATCTGTAGAGAACATTTGCAGTCTAGAGATTCCCATCTGTAGGGATATTTTTTTCATTTTTAGCGCCGCACCTGTGGCACATGGAAGTTCCTGGGCCAGGGATCGAATTGAAGCTGCAGCTGCCAGCCCACGCTGCAGCTCGTGGCAACGCAGGATTCTTAACCCACTGAAAGAGACCAAGGACTGAACTTGCACCCTCACCGACGCTATGTTGGGTTTTTAATATGGATGAGCTACAATGGGAATTCTGTAGGAATATTTTTAGTCTACCTAAAAATTATCTTTCATCATTAAAGAGAAGCACTTTACACTTTTAGACTTAAATAAATTATTAAAATAAACTATTTTGCTGACAATTTAAGGCTATTCTTTGTTGTATTATTAAATTCTCAATGAAGAATTAATGGCTGGAAACTTAAGAGTTATTCACTCCCTCTCTTCCTGACATTCCTATTATTGGTTGCATTTTATAGTCGTTTATATGAATATTTTGAAAACAGAATATACTTGTTTGTAAAATGAAATATTTGTTCTTCCTTCATTTGGCAAATATTTACAAACATGTGATATGTGAAAAGAAAAACCAGAAAGATTACTAGTCATAAAAAGAGATAATTTAGACACTAATAAACATAGCAACAACAAAAAAGTTCCATATGTGGTTTTTCTGGGGAAAATGAGAAATTGTTTTAAACACATCTATTTTTTGAGTGTAGAAATGATTAAGTCTTTTGAAAAAGAAAAGTATGAATCATAAATATCAGTTTCTAAGTAGAAAAATGGACTTCATTCAAAGGAAAATTTGAAAGGAATCTCAAACCTAAAATATTTTCACTTTTTGTAATATAAGTAATGTACTTATATTAAAACTAGCAAACAAACATAGATTAAATGTTCAGGTTGTCAAGCACATTACATCTGTTAAAAAAAGGGTTAAAGAAATCTGTTAAATTTAACTCTGCTAGCTTAAATAATAGGTTACTTAGAATGGAAAGTCAATATTTAAAAAAATTCTTAAGCATTCTCTTGCTGTCAGATTTCTTTATTTCCGACATGCAAGTTTAACCTTTAGAATTGTGCTATTTCCAAAGTTATGTTTGCTTCTTTTGGAGAAAAAACAATTATTGAGCCACAACATATGATTTTCAAAGAAGGTTAATCAAAACCTGAAGAGGTAAAGCTAAAAGTTTATTAGGCCAAATGTAACCTTTGAATTTTAGGTTTTTACAAGTACCTGCAGGCTGGCAAGTCCAATTATCTCACATGTAGTTGATACAGTGTATCTGATGCTTCAAAAGGAAGCTAAGGTTGGAACGGAGATTTGAGAGTTATATGCATAAAATTAATAACTGAGTAAAGAAGTGACTGAACTTGTCAAAGCAAAAAGTATTAGCAAAGGAAAATCTATAGCCAAAGAGAAATTTTCCATTATTATTTCCTCCTTTCCAGATATCACATAGTACATTATTTTTGATATTTAAACATATTCCGTTAATGAAACAGTTATTATTCCATTTCTTCAAATGATGTTAATGCAAACAAATTAATATCTTTTTTCTTTTTTCTTTTTTTTTTTTTTACATCTAGAAAGTGGGGGACCAGGAAGCACTCTGTTCTGCAGAATAAAAGGCACCTAGACTTTAGCCCACATGCCTTTAATTAAGGAAGGTATGTAAGTTAATGAGCAAAATCAAGCATAGGCAATGACAAAGCTACCTCTTGTGAATGAGAAAACAAACTATTAGCACTGGTGCATACCTCTAGGGCATAGCGCAGCTGCTCATAGAATAGCATGATTTATGCATAACTCCCTTATGTTGTCTTTGAAGGAGACCGGATACTTTAGAACTCTGCATTAGCAGAGTTCAGCAGTTCCAGGGTCTCCAACAATGCAGACAAATTAAGATTATGTATATTATATAGTCATATAAAGTTCTGCAAACCCTTCAAATTTGAAGGCAACTCAACGTCAAGACAGTGATGCGGACTAAATACACTTATTTGGATTTATGCTTTTATTTGGTGAAATTAAAATAACGATGCCCATTTTAAAATTTATTTAGAAAAAATCATAAATGAGGTATAATTTCAGATGAGTTTTAAAGAAAAAAATTGTATTTAACATATGCATCTAAAATAGTGTGATGATACTTATGACAAAAAATGTTGCAAGCTTAAAAACAGTAAGAGGAGATTTCAAATTGTGAGTGTTTACAGGATGTATGTGTTTAGGTTAAAGGCAAAAGGGTAGATTTTGATCATGACTTTGGAAAATTGCCTGAATTATCTAAGCCTTAGTTTCAAGATACAGGAAGTTTTCAGTTAGCTATTGCTATGTAATAAACCACCCACAATTCAGTGGCTTAAATAGTAAACAGACACTATTGCTTATGCATCTGTTGGTGAGCTGGATCTTCTCTCTTAGCACACACTCATGTATCTGCCTTTGGTTAGTCAGGTGGCCAAGGGGTGGCGGGTCTAGGGTGTCCCCAATTGGGAAAGTGGGAACCATTAGGTTTCTGCATGTGAGCTTTGTTCTCCAGCAGGCTAGCCTAAATTTGTTCTCATGGTGGTAGCGGCAGAGTTCTAGGGGAATAAGTGGAACAGCTCGTGTTCTTTTAAGACCTGGGCTTGAAACTGGCACACTGCCACTTCGATGGCATTTGATTAGCTAAAGAGAATTAAATTCAAGAGATGGGGAAATAGAGTCCACCTATTGATGGGAGGAGCTGCAAAGTCACATTTCAAAGAACATGAATAAAAACAGGGATGAAAATGTTGGTCATTTTCAGGATTAACCTACCATATTAATATATTATTAAAGAAAAAAAGGGTGATAAAGAGACGAAAAACACATTGATTAGTATTTCTCAAACTTTAATGTGAGAAAGAACTGTCTTGGATATTCATTAAAATGCAAATCCCTGGGCTCAATTCTCTGATATTATTATTCTGGGTCTAGGATGTGGTCCAGAAATCTTTAATTAGGTAAAATTATATCACTCCTCAATATTGATGGAGATGATCTAATGACTATGCTTTGAGAAATAAATTAAATGATGGAGGGAGATTTTTAAAACTGGAATAATGTATATTGAGTCACTACAGGAGAAAATGATGAAGCAGGTGAAAACTGCTAAAAGATTATTCCTTTCATTTGTTACTGTATTAGCTTTTAGTGTTCAAAGAGCTTCTATATACATTATCTAAGACCCAGTAAGCTTGGGAATTAAGAGAAATGAAATGTGTTTCATTACAGCTATAAAATAGAATTTATGGGACTTAAAACACCAGTCTCCTACCATATAATGTAGTTTTCTAATCACAGCTTTAACCTTGTGATTCAGATGAGGACATTAAATGGTGAAACTGAAAAAAGAACTTCCTGCATTTATTCAAAGTTTGACTCAATATATGAGAATTAGGCATGGGAAAGATTATACTTACTGAAAATTAATTTGGAAAAATTGATTAATTTGGAGGGAAGGAATATTTATCTTATTTCTAATATTTATTTATTTATTTATTTTTGCCTCCTGTGGCATGTGGAAGTTCCTGGGCCAAGGGTCAAATCAGAGCTGCAGCAATCCCAGATCCTTAACCTGTTGAGCCACCAGGGAACTCCTGGGAAGGAATATTTCTAAATCAAAAATAAAGGAAAAAGTTGTAAATTGTCAGCAATGACTCAAATTCTTCTCTGGGAGATAATGGTACAGGCAAACTATAACACTTAAATATATGATTATTAGTGAACTTATTCAGCATTTGCCAAGTTTTAATGGCATTTAACTCTAAGTACCACAGACAAAACAATTGGATCAAGTATTTTCATCCTGCAGAACTAAAATTGAGAATTGTATTATAAGACATTCAGGCAAATTTCACATGCCTTCCTTGTGAAGAGGTCACTAAAACTAAACTGCTAGCCTCTATGAATCCGGAGAAAAAGCTAGCAAACATTAAAGAAGATAATACATACAAATCAAAGGATATTTGAACAAGAAAAAAATATAGTGAAATTGATCTTCCTATGGCTACAGAGACAGTATTGGGCATTTGAAAAGTGATTCACATTCTTTTTTTTTGTCTTTTTAGGGCCGCACTCATGGCATACAGAGGTTCCCAGGTGAGGAGTCAAATCAGAGCTACAGCTGCAGGCCTACACCACAGCCACAGCAACGTGGGATGTGAGCCCCATCTGTGGCCTACACCACAGTTCATGGCAACACTGGATCCTTAACCCACTGAGCAAGGCCAGGGACCGAACCCACATCCTCATGATTTTTACTTGGATTCATTTCTGCTGCGCCACAACTGGAACTCCCTTACTGACTATTTTTAACTAAAATTGGATCCTGATTTAGGTATATTTTTACTCAAGTACCTGTGAGTCTTGACAAGTTCTCTGAAACCTCTGTATCTTAGTGTCTTAATCTATAAAAAGGACACAGGAACTTCCGGTTCTAAAATTCAGAGATTCTGTTTTGATCAGAATCGTTTAACCTATCTTCTTCGGGAAAAAAATCTAATGATCCAATGAATGATATATTTACTGGTGGAACATGACACATATTTCTCTGAGATTGGGTCAGTGGTCATTTTTAACAGCCTTATTTAACTCTGAAGCCGGTTTATTATTTTAGTAGTGAGATCTTCTCCTGTCTTGGAAGGTTGTATTAGTTTTTAGGGGTACCATGACAACACACCCCAGATTGGCTGGCTTCAACAACAGGGATTTATTTTCTCAAAGTTCTAGAGGCTGGGAAGATCGAGGTGCTGGCAGATACAGTGTCTAGCAAACTCCTTTCCTGATTCATAGACAGATGTCTTGGTTAAACAACTAAGAGGAAGATTTCTGCATCTGATGGTAAATGTATGCTTAACTTTATAAGAAACTATTTCCTAAAGTGCTTACACTATTTCACATTTCTGGCTTCTGTCCTCAGAATCCCAGTTACCCCATATTCTTGTCTCCATGTAGTATATAGTCAGTCTTTTCAATTTTAGGCACTTTGATGTGTGTGGTGATATTTTATTGTATTTTCATATGTATTTCCCCAGTGATTAATTTATTAAATTATCTAAACTTACAGAATTTGTCTCAGTGTTTAAAAGAAAACAACCATCAGAGTGTCTGTGAGGAGGTGGGTTTGATCTCTAGGCTCACTCAGTGGGTTAAGGATCCAGTGTTCCTGAAAACTGCAGTGTAGGGCACAGATTTGCCTCAGATCCTGCATTGCTGTGGCTGTGGGTGTAGGAACCTGAGTAACTTTTCTGCATATGTGTAAATCAGGAGGTCTCCTTAATTTTTTTTTTTCCTCCAGGGCTGCAGCTGTGGCATATGATAGTTGTGGCAATGCCAGAACAAGGCCAGGGATTGAACATGCATCCTCACAGCGACTATGTCAGGTTCTTAACTCCCTGAGACATAGTGGAAACTCCCCACAATCTTTTATCTTGAACTATCTGTCCATGGGGATAGATTCCCGTTGCTCAGCCTGGAACCCATCTGTCTCCTGCTTCAAGACCCTCTCAAAAAAAACAAAAGCAAAAACAAAAAATCAGTGTGATTTAACTGGGTTATTTTCTTTAAACACTGAGACCCTGAGACAAATTCTGTAAGTTTAGATAACTTCCATATGCCAAGGTGCACCTCCCCCACCGCCAAAAAAAGGTCAAGACCTCCCAAACTACACACATGCAAAAGTTCTTTACGTTCCTTTGGCATCAGAGAAGGGAGAGGCATCAGACCAAGGTACATCCTGTAAATGTCCCAGAAACCTTTGCGCTAGAACCCATACTGGCTAAAAGATACGTGGGGGACAGGGGAGGGCCCTGAGTCAGGCCAAATATGGGTTGAAGGCCAGATGAAGCAAGGTGATTGGTCAGAGGCATCATACAAGTGATTTAAACCACCTCCAAAGCCTCTGTCGCTCTCTTTCTCTCTTTACATCTTTCTCTCTGTCGTCTTTCTCTCCTCCCTCCCCCAGCCCATCCGTGTTTTCTCTGTACATATCTTTCCCCTTAATAAACTCTTTATTTGCCTTACTACTCTCAATTTTTTTACTGATTTTTTTTCTCGAAAGGGGAAATACTGGAGACCTTCATCAAGCTTGCTGGCCCTTGAGGGCTAGTGGTTAGGGTTCCGTGCTCTTAGCCCACAGCCACCTGAGAACAGGTCTCAGTATAGAAATGTAAGCTGGGCTAGTGTAGCATGCCTACCATCCGGAGATGTTTTCTTAAGAATCTTGATTTCATTATTTTTTTCTACTGTCTGTCACTGAGTCAGAAAATAGAACTCAGTACCTTTGTACCTCTATACATAAATATATTTTCATGCCATCATCTCTCCCAGATAATGCACTTATCTGTCTACAGTAAAAGTTTCTCATTATTTTCCTCTAATCATTTAATTTCTCCTTTTGAAAACTTCATTAATTAATAGTTAATTATAAGTGATTTATGCATCTGAGAAAAAAGAAGTAGTTAATTGGAAGTGTTGGCATATTGCACAAGAAGTTTGCTATAATTTAGTTGTTATGAAAAGACTGAAATTATTAGACGACACATTTTAAAAATGCAAATGAATTGTGTGATGAAGTGTGAGGTTGGAAAAATGGGTTTCAGAGAAAATTGATGTGCATTATTTTAGTAAATTATAATTTTATTTGCAAAGTATTTTCATATATACATTAAGCAGCTGAGTTAGCAAAAATAATTACGGAGCTGCAATTTATAAAATGAAGTTAGTCCATAGGGTCTTAAACCAGTGTTCAATGGGTAGAAAAAATGATTTGAAGAATTCCCAGAATCAGGATCCTGCATCAGGAGAAGGGATTAGCACAAAACAGTAAAAAGGGATAGACCCACCAACCTGCTGGTTAGAAGGTTGGAGCTGGGCAGTATCTTTCAGCTATGCAGCCCCTGGAGAGAACCGATAAGAGTCCTAACACTGGGTATGATTGATGAACAATTATGCAAGCTGCCTACTTTTGTTAATGACACTCAGCATTGCCTAGAAATCTTGCAATTTTCAGTTTCTCAAACTTTCCTCCAGCTTTCCACACACAATATTTTCTGATTATCTTGCCTCATATTTCATTAAACAAAATAGGTGGAATTAAATACCAACCTCTGTGTTTTCTCATCTTCCAAATCTCCACGTCCTTCTGTCTCGCTATTCATTTAATTTGTTCTTTTCTCTGATTTATATAGACAGGGATGTTCCCTTTCCTATAAAGGACCAATCTGTTCCCCTTTTGTATTAATCTCTCTCTCTCTCTATGTATATAACAAAACCAATAGAAACAGATGTGTTTTTATTTATTAATATACAAATATTTATTTATAAATAGAGAGAGAGAGAGAGAAAGGGAGGGAGGAAGGAAGGAAAGAAGAGAGAGAGGAGTGACGGAGGCAGGAAAGAGAAAGAAAGAAAGGAGAAGAGAAGAGAGAGATTTCAAGGAAGTGACTCACACCGTTGTGAACTGACAAATCTGAAAATTAAATTAAAAGGCAAGCCAGCAGGTTGGACACTCCAAAGAGTCTGGAGGCAGAATTCCTTCCTCTTCCAGGAGGCTCAGTCTTTGCTCTTAATGCCTTCAATGAATTGGACTGGAGGCCCATCCATATCAGGGAGGATCATGTATTTCACCCAGAGTCTACTGACTTAAATGTTTGTCACATCTAAAAAAGTGTTTGTCACATCACAGCAACATGTAGACTGGTTTGGATTAAACAACATCTAGATGTTGGATGAAAAACCTGGATATGATGGCTTAGCCAAGCTGATACCAAAAATTAACCATCACAGTCAGTTAGGTGGAGCTGGTCAATGATGTTCAGGACCTGTAAATACTTGCGAATTAATAAGAAAAATTCTCCAAGTATAGTTGTGCTTTCGAATATTTTTCCTTCTACTCTATCAGTTTTGCTAAACGTGCTTTGATCTGTTTTTAAGAGCGTGCATTGAGGATATTTATGTTCCTTTGGTGAACTTATCCTTTTATCATTTTGTCATGTCTCTCTTTACCTCTGATAATTTTCCTTATTCCAAAATTTACTATATCAGATATCAAAATGACTGTCTTGGCATTCTTATAATTCATTTTTGCACAGTACAATTTTTCATATTGCTTTACTTTTAACTTATCCAATCATTGTCTTTAAAGTGATAAAATTGGAGGTAGCATGTAACTGATTTTTTCCCAATCTGACAATTTCCATATTTTAATAATTTGTGTTATTGTTGATTTGGTTGTTTGTTTGCTTGTTTGTTTTGCATTTGTCCCCTCTGTTTTTCATTCTGTTTCCCCTTTCTATTTTAGTATAATTTATATATTTTTATGCCATTATAGCTTATAGATAGATATTTACCTGTATCTCTTCTTATTATATTTGATCATGGTTTTAGGGGTTATTATATAGGATCCTATCTTTTAACAGTCTAATGAGTTAATATTTTACCCCCATATGAAAGACCTAGAAGCCTTATAACCAAATAGAACCTTGGATGCTTTATTTTAAAATTTTCATGACCTCCTCAAAATAGCATGTATTTTTTTTTTCCAGCTGCCATACACATTTTAAAGTATTTAAAGCATTTAAGAGAACAAATATAATTTATTACACCTATCCAGTTATTTTACTTCTTCTCTTATTCTTTTTATCCTGACATTCCAGATGAGATCAGGTGCGTTCAGGGTGGTGTGGCTGTAGATTATCCTATGTTCCAGATTTCACTTTGCTGAATTTCTTTTCAACCTAATGAACTTCCTTTATCATTTTCCTTTAGAAAATGACTTCTATTGGCATTCCCTGATGGCTCAGCAGGTTAACGATCTGGTGTTGTTGCTACTCTGGCTCGAGTTGCTGCTGTGGCAAGGATTTGATCCCTGGCCAAGGAATTTCTGCATGCTATGGGCATGGCCAAAAAAAGAAGAAGGAGAAGGAGCAGGAGAAAGGGGGGGAGGGGGATGGGAGGGGGAGGCGAGGAGGGGAGGGGAAGGAGGAGGAGAAGGAGAAGAAAAAGAGAAAGGAGAAGAAGGAGAAGATGGAGAAGGAGAAGGAGAAGGAGAAGAAGGAGAAGAAGGAGGAGAAGAAAAAAAAGAAGAAGAAGAAGAAAGTACTTTCTATTGACCTACTGTCTTGGACCCTACATGTCTTCCTGTTTTCTTAGGTTCTTCATCTAAAAATGTCTTCATTCTGCTTTCATTCCTGAGGGATATTTTTGTAGAATGTGGCATTGTGTGTTATAGGTATTTCCTTTAAGCATTTAAAAGCCATTGTTCCACTCTTTCCTGGTCTCCACCATTTATGATTCCAACAGTAATCTCAAATGTGGTTCCCTAATGTGTAATGTGTCATATTTCTCTGGCCAGTTTCAAAATTTCTTATTCATGTTTGGTTTCCATAAGTTTGGTTATGACTTGCTTGAGTAGGATTTTCTTTGATTTTATCCTCTTTGGGATCCACTCTGCTTCTTAAATTTGTAACTGTATATTTTTCATCAAATTTCAGAAAGTTAACAATAAATCATTATTTATTTATGCATATTTTTCTGTACAAATGTCTTTTTCCTTTATTCTGTAGTAGTATTAGATATTCTGATATTGTCTTATAAGTCTGAACATAATTTTTTGTCATTTTTTTCAGAATGTATAATTTCTACTGAGCTATCTTTAATTTTAATAAGACCTTATCATCTCATTCTGCTATTGAGTCCATTCAGTGACTATTATAATTTCAGATATTATAATTTTTTTAGTCCTAAAGTTTCCACTTTTTAATTATCTATTTTTCTACTGAGAACTGACATCTTTCCATTCATTTCAAGGTGTTTACCTTAACTCAGGGAGAATGGATACAACTACTGCTTTATAGTCTTTGAATATTAGAATATCTGAGTTATCTCAGAGTTGACATCTATTCATTGTCTTGAGAAATGGTCAATTCCCCTTATTTTTCTGTATGTCAAATAATTTTTGATTATATCCAGGACATTTTGAATAATATAATATTCCAGTTTCTGTTAAAATTATCTGAAGTGTGTTTAATTTTTATTGTTGTTTTGTTTTGTTTTGCTTGGCAGGAATCATCACAATTGCAGGCAGCACTTTATTTCCCTTCTGTGGATCAGCTCAGTTTTCAAGGCTTTCGTGGCATTGGTTGAGCTTTCTCAGTGCATTCACCACGCAGAGGTTAATCTTGAACATGGGCAATGGTTTATGCCATAGTTCAGTATTGTTGCCTTTGTTATTCTTCTCTGGTTTTGTTCAGTACATTAATGGCTCAGTAGTGAGCTCAGGATGTATGTCAATTCATCCTTACAGTTAAGAGATCCCTTTTTCTAACTCTCCCTTCTCTGGGATTTGCCTTACATTCTTTGGCCCCTAAGAGCCCTTTACTCCATTCTTCCAGCCAGAATGCCAATTTATTTAATTTTTTAAAAATTTCAGTCATCCATATTTTCATGCAATTCCTTGCAACTGAGGCCATCTCCCTTATAGATCATTACAAGTTTTTTACTTCAGTTCCCAACAACCCTACTATTGTTTACTTTTTAGAGTCCTCAATATTTTCTTTCTCAGCCTCAAGCAAGTGTTTTATTTCATTTTATTTTCTTTCTTTATTTTTAAGGCTGTACCTGCAGCATTAGGAAGTTCTTCGACTAGGGGTTGATTCAGAGCTGCAGTTGCAGGCCTATACCACAGCCACAGCAACATTGGATCCAAGCCACATCTGCAACCTATGCTACAGCTTGCAAATAGGCCACATCCCTTAACCCACTGAGCAAGGCCAGGGATTGAGCCTATGTCTTCATGGAGACTATGTCAGGTTTTTAACCAATTGAGCCATAATGGGAAGTCTTCAAGCAAGTGTTTTATATGTGTTGAATTTTTTTTTTTTCAAAATTTTCATTTATCCTTTTCTGGCATTCTTTTCAAATATTTAAAAATTTTCATGTCAAACATACAGATCTCTCCTTTGTGTATTTTTAAATACTTCCAGTGATTTGAAAATGTTTTAATGTACTATTCTATGTTTTTCCTCTGTAACTTTCAGCTGATTTTCTTTTTTTTTTTTAATTACATGCATATTGAAGATAGAAAATGAGTTTTGTTTGTTTTTTTGTTTTTTGTTTTTTTTTTTTTTGTCTTTTGTTGTTGTTGTTGCTATTTCTTGGGCCGCTCCCGCGGCATATGGAGGTTCCCAGGCCAGGGGTTGAATCGGAGCTGTAGCCACCAGCCTACGCCAGAGCCACAGCAACGCGGGATCTGAGCCGCGGCTGCAACCTACACCACAGCTCACGACAACGCCGGATCGTCAACCCACTGAGCAAGGGCAGGGACCGATCCCGCAACCTCATGGTTCCTAGTCGGATTCGTTAACCACTGCGCCACGACGGGAACTCCTGTTTTGTTTTTTAACAAATACTTTAAATGCCTTAATAATCCTCATTCAGTAATAATAATCCATACTCAGTAATCCTTATTCATTAAATTTCAATGCCTCTAGAGTCACATCAGCAGAAAGAGGCTGCATGGGTTTACTTTTGGAAGTAGAGCCTAAGAGGATGCCATGGTTAGTTACCCTGAAATTACACTTCACATCAGGAAACCATGCATCATTAAAAGTGATAAGTAGTAGGGTATTTCCTTCTGTGCTGAAGCTCTTTCTTCCAAGAAGAAAGAGCTATCAATTGGTCACTTTACACCAAGTAGCACAGAAAGCTCAGACTCCAGATTGCAACTCAGTCTTTCATCTCTTCATTCTCATGAACCCCTGGGGAGTCACAGGTGCCAAATGTATTAGGACAGAAGAAAGGAAAATCAATGGAGAGGAATAACAACAGCTGCATCCCTTTTCTCCACCCAAGGTTTGTCTCTCTATGAAGCTTTGAGCTAAACAAGAGATTTGATATAGATAAGACTGGGCATTCTATTACCTGAAAGTGACTCAGAAACTATGAAATCTACTTATGTTACCATCTTTGTGCAGGGACAGTAAATCTGACAGTCTGATGTGAAGATAAATTAAGATAAAAAAATTACCTAGATCCTACTCAATCCAATAGAGTCAAGAAACCTGAAAACTCATACATTTTTCCATTATCTGTTTAATAAAGATCTTATGCCTTTTTAATAGACTATCTTAATATTTGATAGTGTTAGTATCCTCTCCTTGTCAGATTTTTAAAATCTTTTTACTTTAGTGTTGGAAAAAATAGAGAATGACTAATAATTTCTGCCGTAGTTTGTATATTCCCATTAAAATACCAACAAAGGCCCAAGAAAACACATAACGCTAATAGATAGTTATGTAAGAATGAAGACTCAACAGCAGGTCCTAAAATGAGTCCTTGCCACCAAATTTTTGCCAAAATCTGGGGGGAAATAGACAGAGGACATAGACTAAGAAATACACCTTGATGGACCACAAGCACCTTCCCTTTGCAGCAGAGCAATCTTTACAGCTTTAGGAAGGTCAGGAAAGAGCTGGGTATATTCCCCCGATTTCCTGATGACTTGGAGCCAAAGGACACACTGCCCTTCTGGGATATTGCTGTATGAAGTGGCCAGAATTTGGTTCTCCCCTCCTCAACTTCATTTTTCTATTTCAATAAGTGATTGCATCTCCAGTAGGCAGTGAAGGAGCTGGCACACCAAATCTCTTGAGAATTGGTCCCTATAGTAAATTTATTTAGATGAAAATGATATAGAAAGAGGCCATGGAAGTCTTCCTTAAGAAATGTATATAACTTTGGCAGATGCTGTTCCTAGAACTGCTAATCAGATGCCAATCTAAGCAGATCTCTCTTGGCGTCCTTTTCTGTTGAATACTCCGTATCAAGTATTATTAATTGATTTGCCATTATAAAAACAGTTCCAGGAAGTAGGAATCTGTCTTTATCATCACACTTAGACACTGAAGACTTTAAAGGGCTTGAGATTAAAAATATTTAATCCAACCAGTGCATACACATTTTCAAAACAGTATGCAACGCACGAATTGTATCACATAGGACTTCCTATTGTGGCACAGCTGAAATGAACCCAACTAGTATCCAAGAGGGTGCAGGTTCCATCTCTGGTCTCGCTCAGCTCAGTGGGTTAAGGATCTGGTGTTGCCTTTGCCCTGTGGTAGGTCGTAGACACAACTCAGATCCCATGTTGCTGTGGCTGCTGTGTAGGCCGGCAGCTATAAGTTCTGATTTGACCCCTAGCCTGGGGTTCTCTGATTTGACCCCTAGCCTGCCACATGTGTGGCCCTAAAAAGCAAAAGTAAGTAAGTAAATAAATAAATAAATTGCATCACATAATTTTTTTAAAGTATTACAGTTAGGGAAATGCATTTATACCAATAGGGTTGTTTTGTATTGTCCTTATTGGTTCTTATATTAAAACTTCATTTATTGGCTGCAAATAACATACAAATTCTCATGCTATTAGGAAGCCCTTCAGAATACATAAGTAAGCTTAGGACATATCTCTATTTTATATATTTATTTTACTTTGTTGAGAGATCTAAACATTTTCCTTATTATTTTTGTTACCCAAATTCAAATGTTGAACTAAATACTAGAGTAAATATAGAATATTTTCCTTTACTTGAAACAAATAAGATACTTTTTAGTACACTCCCTTCACTATCTCTGTTTGCAGGATAATTTAAAAATTCACTTCCCAATATTAAGTGAAATGAGATGAAGCATCTTCTATGAGTTAATAACTGTTTGCATTTGATGAAATCTATTAGGGTAAGACATGAAAGTAAAAGAAAAAGGTTAATTTAAAATTGTTGCTGAGTGGATGGACCTAGAAATTATCATGCTAAGTGAAGTCAGCCATGCAATGAGATACCAACATCAAATGCTTTCACTGACATGTGGAATCTGAAAAAAGGACAGGCTGAACTTCTTTGCAGAACAGATGCTGACTCACAGACATTGAAAAACTTATGGTCTCTGGAGGAGACAGTTTTGGGGATGTGGGGGTGTGCTTGGGCTGTGGGATGAAAATCCTGTGAAATCAGATTGTTATGATCATTATACAACTACAGATGTGATAAATTCATTAGAGTAATTAAAAAATAAAATAAAATAAAAATTGTTGCTGAGATATTAATGATGACTAAAGTAATTAAATAGAAACAGAATGGCCACCATTAGCTTATTAAAATCCATTTGAAAATTTTCTAATGTTGTGATAAATTTCCAGTGAGAGAGAGAAGATATTACTCCATCAAGTCTACATCCTGTTTTGAGAATAAGATATTTTTTATGAAAGAAAGAAAGAAAGCCAGACAGACAGGAAGGAAGGAAGACAGGAAGGAAGAAAGAGGATAAACGTTGGTCTTTGCAAAGAATTATCTGGAAGCATTAACTGAAGGAGGAGACAAGAGGGGAGTAGAGCAGTTGTGACACTATTGGCAATCATTCCCATCCTGTTACAGTAATGTTGCAGATTTATTTTTCTTTCTGCAGAATCAGAGGGAAAAATGCTTGCCTGATAATTGCATTTATGAGAAGACAAAGACAACTCCAAAATTGTGTACTTAGATGGTTTGTGAAATGACGATGCCATTAACTGATTTGAAAGTTGAAAGGTAAATGAAAAGTTTACTCTGAATATATTAAGTTTCAAAGTTGGCAGGTTATGTCACTTGACATGTCCAGCAGACATCTGGAAAAGCACACCTTTATCTAGACAGACGACTTAACTGGAGAAATACATGAGGTCCATCCATGTAGTAGAACTATTTTACAGTGGAAGAATAGATAAAAATCAAAGGAATATGTGGAGGTAAACAATAATTCCTGAGATCAGCAATGTGCTGGGTCTTTAGAAGTTTAAACAATTATTGATACATGTGCACATCCTAATGAGCTGATGAAGATACATGGTTTTAAATCTGAAAAAGCTACTAAGTAAGTATATTATAAATGGCAAAATTGGTGATGCCCAAACTGAGCAGGGTTAGATTCCACCCATGCATTTGGGACTAAAGTGCTAATCTATTATATCAGCATATGGACTTTCTAAAGCTCTCCATGTTTCCCATCCCCACAGTAGGCAATTTCTGCCTCGGCCATCATCAGTCCTAAGCTTGCACTCAGTGGCAGTGGTGAGGTCCTCATGGCTTGGAAGTGGTGAGGTTCTGGCTTCACTCCTCATTTGGACGCACAGTGAAGCCTATAGCATGCCCCCCAGTCAGAACCACATCCTATAATGAAGGACAGACTCCAGGACTAAAGACTAAACTTAAAAGGACTAGACCTAAAAAGATCAAGTTCATCAATCTGTAATTCAATTTCTGAACTTTAAAAAGAAGTAAATGTGAACTTGTACAATATATCATTCATAATTTTCTATCAGACAATTGTAAAAGTCCTAGACCTTTCAAGAGGGGTGAAAATATGAGTTGTGGAGGTGGTTAGTAGAGAATAGTGTTGCTAGGGTGAGAAGAGATGGGCATCTATAAAGGGAGAATGCAAGTGGCTGAAGATGGTTGGTTCACAGACTCTGGTTCTTAGACTCCTAGATGTTTCATGGATGGGCTTCAGTGCATCGCTAAACTCCTCTATAATTTTATTCCAATATTTTTATGTCAATACACATTTGGGAGTTATCAGACATGGGAGTCCATACTCTTCATGAGTTTATATCAAAGAAGTCCATGACGATAAAAATGAGCAATAACTAAGTAGATGGATATTTTACTAGCACACTAAATTTTATTATGCTAATAGTGAAAATGGAATTTTTTTACAATTTTGCCTATTAAAGCAAAAAATAACATAAGATTGGAGTTCCTGCTGTGGTGCAATGGGTTAAGAATCTGGCTGCAGTAGCTCAGGTCTCTGTGCAGGTGCAAGTTTCATCCTCAGCAAGCACAGTGGCTTAATGGATCTAGTGTTGCCACAGCTGCAGTAGGTCACAGTTGGGGCTTGGATTCAACCCCTGGCCTGGGAACTTCCATATTCCATGGGAGCGGCCTTTAAAAACAAAAAAAGACAAAAGATATGCTTGATTGTCATTATTGATCAATTTTTTTTTTCTGGAGGTGCTAGTCAATAAAATTGGAAATACGAATTAAAAGAGATAACTACCTCTTTTAAATAATAAGAGAAGATGATATAGGTGATAGAATAAATATTATTTGAAGGTGATGTACTTAACTAGCTGAATTATTCAAGAGCATTAACTGGTAGAAACAATAGATACAATTAGGTTTAGGAAGGTAGCCATATAAAATATATTTGCATTTTTATCAGGGCTATTTCTCAATTTCAGATATTTGTTAGAATTATCATAGAGCTGTGTAATCTATATAATTTTCTACATTTCTCATTTATATTTAGTTTTTTAGTTGGGGTGAAAATTAAACATTAATAAATACCATTTTGGCATGTGTTGAGTTTATCAATGTGATAATATTTTGTCCTCCTTTGAATTTGTATCATTGTAAATATCATATGTGGATTAATCTGGAAAAATTAAAAAAAAAATTATGGCTACACTGCAGTGTATGGAAGTCCTGGCCAGGGACTGAATCCAAGCCAGAGTTATGACCTACACCAGCTGCAGCAATGGCAATGCTGGATCCTTTAACCCACTGCAACAGGCTGTGTATCGAACCTGCACTGCTGCAGTCAGATTCTTAACCCACTGTGTCACAGAGGGGACTCCTGGAATAAATTAAATTATTAAATATACTGCTGGCTCCAATTATTCTTATATGGTTTGGAATTTTTCATCAATGTTCATAAGTAAAAGTGGGTTGGAATTTTCTTCATTTTCACTATATTTTTTCAGAGTTCAATATCATTTCATCATCTTTATAATGGCTATGTAAAGACAACTGCCTATTTTTAACTTGTTCTCTTGACCAAATTTTAATGTGTAGCAGATTCATTTGGGATGCTTGGCAAGCATATGGATTTCCTGGTTCAACACCCAGAGAGTTCATGTCAGTAGGTCTTACCCCAGCCATGGCAATCTGCATAAAGATTAAAGAATCCACTGGCTGACAAACTGAATGCCAGTCATCCATAGACAATGTCTAGAGAAGTAGTGTCGGGTCTGCATAGTTTGAGGGATGTCAAGTAACCTGTTCTTTGGTTCGCTTTGAGGTTGGGTATGGGGTGTCTTTAAAGGGCAGCTGAACAAATGATTCTGTGTCTCTTATTCATGTGTCTTTACAAATCTACTTTGGTCATTTTGTACTGAATAATTTTTCAATTCATTCAGGCATTCAGTTGTATATCAAGGATGTGCAAAATATTCTCTCTTTTTATGTTTGTAACTAGTTTCCCCCACTAGTTCTAAATTGAGAAGTCTGTGCTCTTCCTCTTTTTACCCTGGGATAGCTAATGGTTTAATGATTCCAATGGTTCTTTTTCTTTTTTTTTTAATTTATTTTATTTTTATTTATTTATTTATTTTTTTGTCTTTTTGCTATTTCTTTGGGCCGCTCCCACGGCATATGGAGGTTCCCAGGCTAGGGGTCTAATCGGAGCTGTAGCTGCCGGCCTATGCCAGAGCCACAGCAATGTTGGATCCGAGCCGCGTCTGCAACCTACACCAAAGCTCACAGCAACTCTGGATCCTTAACCCACTGAGTGAGGCCAGGGACCGAACCTGCAACCTCATGGTTCCTAGTTGGATTCGTTAACCACTGGGCCACGACGGGAACTCCCCAATGGTTCTTTTTAAAAGCCAGCTCTTAAATGTATTTATCTTTACTTCAGGTAATTCAGTACTTTATTTTATTTATTTATTTATTTATTTATTTATTTTTGCCTTTTCTAGGGCTGCTCCCATGGCATGGAGGTTCCCAGGCTAGGGATTGAATCAGAGCTGTAGCTGCCAGCCTACGCCAGAGCCACAGCAATGCCAGATCCAAGCCACATCTGCCACCTGCACCACAGCTCACGGCTACGCCAAATCCTTAACCCACTGAGCAAGGCCAGGGACCGAGCCCGCAACCTCATGGTTCCTAGTCGGATTCGTTAACCACTGAGCCATGACGGGAACTCCTGCAAGTACTTTAGATGAATTTTCTTCACCTACCTCAGGGATCCAGGTGAGATCATGCTATATTCTTTCATTATCTTGTGTACAATAAGAAAAATCTAGAGAAGGAACATTTTGAATTTAACGTATTCAGTATCCCAGTTCATTTCTAACATGGGTGGCTTATGCCAATAAAAGATGTTACAATATTGACAAAATATTTCAATGTTGGAGACTAAACAAATAGCTGAAAAAAAATTCAGAAAGAGTTATTTCTCTGCTACTAGACTTTGATTCAAATAAAGTGCTATATTTAATTTTTCTTCCTTGACAATAAAAGCTTAGCCTCCAAGGTGTTAAATTCCATTACTTTTCGTTACATACTTCAGACCATTACCCACTATCTTGTTTTGAAGTTATGGAAATGAATTTATTTCTAACAAATGCTGTTTTCCATTTTTCTCTGCTTTATCAGTTAACAATAGTTCAAAAATTTCTAATTTGCCATCATTTTATCTTAGCTTTTATAATTTGGACTTATTAAATTTAGTCTAATCTGCATTAGGTATCTGACAAGAAAACTTTTGTCAAAGGCTTAGAGGTGAAAAATGCCGTAGGAGATGTGAACTAAATGCAGCTGGTTATCGACTGTAGTAAAAATCACAGTCTCGAATTAAATAATCAGGAGCAGGTGAACAGCTTCTCCATTTACAGCTCCCAGATCTGTTTTCATGCGGGAGGAAGAAAGATAAGTGAGGCGTCAGGAGACAGTTCCAGTTTCCTACCATCCTGTGAACTAAACGGGGATGAAACCCTTGTATTACATTATTAATGAATGCTTATAAAGTAGTTCTTGCTTCACTTAATTACTGTGAAGGTTTTTTAAAGGATGCAATTATATATGTGTATTAAGCTTCCATTTGTTCATATACTATTTATGGACTATTCACAGGGTACTCGAATGCACCAGGTACTTTTCTATATGCGGGTGATAGATCAGTGCACAAAACATAAAAACTCCCCTGGTGGAGACTGCATTCTAATGGAACTGAAAATTTTTTGTGGACACTAATGTACTTGGATTTCTTTCTGTATCACATGCTTTCCACTTTCTCTGGCTTTTCTTTGCTTCTTGCATTTCGTCTGTTGGATTATTTTATTTTCTCTCTACTGATTTTGAACTTTTTTTTTCCTGTTCTTTTAGTGATTTTCCATATCCAATTGTGACACTCTGTCTTGTCACTTTACTTCCTCCTTATTACAGTGATTTTGTTTGTGTTTCTTGCACATGGATATTTTCTTTTTCTTGTTTTTGAGCAAAGATGTATAAAGTTGTGGGGGGTGGGTTGGGAAAAAAAATGTAAGTATCAACCTGTATTTATCATGAATCCTGAGCTAGAAGTCCAATACAGGGTATACATGAAAGATCTTAGTATATATTGCTTAATGTTACTTTACTGTTTAGAATATTTTAGTTGCTCACCTTTTCGTATAGAATTAACTTTAAATTCCCTTTTCTGATCCTGGAAGCCCTGAATGTTATTATTTCTCTTTTAAACCTGAATTCCCACTATTCTAACCTGTGACTATTTTTTTTAAACTACATCATTCCTTTTCCTCTACTAACTCTCAGGCTCTTTTCCTTAGTTGATGCTACTTCCTTTACTGAGCATGCTCTTAGGTCGACATTCTCTGTCAGATTTGCTCATAAGGAGTTTCTGTTGGGGCTCAGTGAGTTGTGAACCTAACTAGTATCCATGAGGATGCAAGTTTGATCCCTGGCCTCACTCAGTGGGTTAAGGATCTGGTATTGCCATGAGCTGTGGTGTAGGTTGCAGACATGCTTTAGATGCTGTGGCAGTGGCTGTGGTGGAGGGCAGAAGCTGCAGCTCTGATTCAGCCCCTAGGCTGGGAACTTCCCTATGCCGCAAGCACAGCCCTTTAAAGCAAAAACAAATAAAAACCAAAAAACCCCAGATTTGCTCATATGGCATTTCCCTTAATTTAATCATTGTCTTGACTATTTCAAGGGAAAACAATATTTTTCTCCTCTGAAATGCTGTACAACAGTTTTGAGTTACTTTACAGTATCAATTTATCTTTGGCTTGCACTGTAATTCTTTACATGGTTGTTTGTTTTATTAGGTTATGCATGCAGGAGGCAGTTTAAGGTTTTACTCTTGTCCATGCAGCCTTAATTTGCTGCCTACTCTTTCTTCATCTTTATAAAGCTTTCTCTTTTCCTTAATTATTTATGTAAAGCTACTCAGTATGGTAAGAGTGTAGAGTATAAGTACCATAGTATGTGAGGAATTTGCATAGATAAGCAGTTAAATGATTGACAGTGAGTATATACTATGTGTTAAGGAAATTGCAAATTCTTTAAAATTTTGTTTTCAGGAGTCACTTAAGAATATTCCCATTTTGGAGTTCCCTGGTGGCTCAGCAGGTTAAGGATCCAGTGTTGTCACTACTGTGGCTCTGACTATAGTTGTGGCATGGGTTTGATCCCTAGCCCAGGAATTTCAGTATGCCTTTGGCATGGCAAAAAAAGTAAAAAATTAAAAAAGAAAAGAAAAGGAAATGGGTAAAAAAGAAAAGAAAGAGAAAAGTAAAAGAAAGGAAAAAATAAGAAAATGGTCCCATTAAAATAAAATTGCTTTGGGAATTCACTTGTGGCACAGAGGGTTACAGAGTCAGCATTGTGACTGCAACAGCTCAGGTTGTTGCCATGGCACAGGTTCAGTTCCTGGCCTGGGAATTTCCCCATGCTGTGGGCACAGCCAAAAAAAAAAAAAAAAAAAAATGCTTTGGTCATTATATCAAAAATGTATGTGAATAATGCAAACAGAAAAACAGAAACTAGTTAAGTTTCAATAATCTCTTTCCCAGTGAAGTTCAATGTGCCAAGTGCAGGGATCTGGTCTGATGAGACCCCTTTTGTGTCTTCAACACCTAGAATGATATCTGAGCAATAGAAGATGCCAAGATATTTGAATGACTATTAACTGCTATGGATCAAAGATCACATTGGCTTTACTATGATTCTAAGAGTGAAGATAGGCTGAAGAGGACCAAGAGATAGACAAATAAGTGTAAAGTAAGTATTGATAGAATTTTACAAATGATTAGGTGTAGACTTTTTCAGGAGAAAGAAGTTTAAAGGTGATTTCTTAGTTTTTGATTTGCTAGATATGCCATAAAGTGACAGAAAATGCTAGAGGGTGGGAACAAGAAGAAATCAGTGTTATACAATTTGTTGTAGTTGTTGTTAGGATGCCTGAAAGATATTCAAGTGGGGAGAGACAGCCAGTACAGACACTACAGACATAACCAGAGATGTAGGATAAACCTAAGAGTATGGGGTGTTATGGAAAGCAAGAGAAGATGGTGGCTTGGGGAAGAAGAAATAAGCAATGGTTTCAAATACTCCAAAAGGAAAAAATAACACACAATTTAAGTGTCCTTTGGATTTTCCAATTTATATGTAAGTAATTGGTGATTTGGTGAGAACATTTTAAAAACTAAAAATCAGATTCATGGTGGTTTGAAGAGTTGGTAGAAGGGGAAGAAGTCGAGAGTGTATGTGTGTATGTCTCACACACACACACACACACACACACACACACACACACACACACACACACACACACGACATTTTGAAGTGAAGAGCATGAGATGGGAAAGACCTTAAGTTAATTGGCATTCTGCTAGAAAGCAGCCAGTAAAGAGAAGGATTTAAAAATGGCAGGACACAGACTGGACAAACAAAGAGAGTGAATTGCATAAGAAAACAGAAGATGAGATAAGCCTTAAACAACAGGAACACTAAAGAACACCAGATTCTTTAGAACACGAAAGAGGAATTGACGGATGAAGTAAACAGAGGTGGGGCAATTCCTTTTTGTTGCCTTGTGTGGGAATTTTCTCTAAAATGCAGTATTTAATAGCATATTAAATATTTAAATATTGTTTACTCTCTGCAACTCTTACCCTCTAGGATACAGACTCATGAGGATGGGGTTTGTTGACTTGAAAAATATGCACAACCTGAAAGTTGAGAGTTAAGTTTTATTTGGGGCAAAAGTAGGACTTAATTTTGTCAAGGAGACAGCGGGGAGACAGCATTTCAGGGAGCCCTGAGAAATCACTCTGAGGAGGTGAGGGGGGTAGCTAGGATATATATGAGCTTTTTGCAACAAAGAGCAGGTAGGAGGAACCAAAGTTTACAGAAAATCAGCTATCTCAAGTTAAGGACTTCAATGTGTTTCTACGGGAAGTCTGGGCTTACTAGAATCACTCCTTTGACAGGCACCTCAGCCATTAGGGCCAATCCTCTTTATTTCTTTGCTGAGTTTCCTCAGGGCTCACCAGTTCACCCTTGGGAGTGGTGGCACGCACAGATGACTCTGACATCTTTTTGTTTTGTCGACATAACTGCAGCGTGGGAAGCAGCATTTCAGACAGCTCTGAAATACTGCCTCAAAGAGAAAGGGGAACTATCAGGTTATATGTGATAAAGGTGAAAAGGGAGGTGCCTGCAGCCATGAACACATTTTGCAAAAGTTTGCCGCTGGTCTCCTGAAGGTTACTATTAGTCACGAGGAGCAGACATCACCATGGACGATTTTAGTGTTTTTCTAGACCTGAGGAGATGTATGATGTGGGCTCACAAAGTCTTCTCCCAAGAATATCTAACTATCTGAAGACCTATTCTTCAGGTTTTCTCAGAGCACAGAGTGCCTCACTCCTGGTCTCCACCTGCGCTGGAGAGGCACGTGACTTAAATCATGCAGAGGCTGATGGCAAGGACCAAACTCCAGTTTGAGTCCTTGCCATCAGCCTCTGCATGATTTTATCTGTGTTTTTCTCCATAGCCTCTGTGTGATTTTATCTGTTTTTCTCCATAGCATCAGCCATCAGCCTCTGTGTGATTTTGTCTGTGTTTTTCTCCATAGCATCAGCCTCTGCATGATTTTATCTGTGTTTGTCTTGCCATTAGCCTCTGCATAATTTTATCTGTGTTTTTCTCCATAGCATCCCTAGTGCCAGAAAGTCTCTGGCAGGAACCAAATGCTTTTCTGAATGAACGTATGGGACTCCATTGGACAGTGATGGGTCAGACATTTGAGAAGAGTAAAGGAGGAGATTCTGAAGGACAGAAGAATAAAGCTTCACAAAAATACAAAGCCTTTCAAACTGTAATTAGAGGTTGGACAACAAGGAACCAAATTACCTTTCTGTGATTTTCTCATAGTTTCAATTGCCTTAGGTATAAATAATACTACTTTAACAGAAAACCTGATTTATCTTCAAGGATTCCTGTTCCTGTTGTAATTTCCAAGAATAAAGGATATAATTGTAATGAAAACTTTGGAGTTAATATTCTAATAAAATAATGTTCCATTAGATTTTGTTTTTGCTTGGCCATACCCATGGCATGTGGAAGGTTCTGAGCCAGTGTTTCACTAGATTTTAATGTAAGTAGATAAAGTTTGACTTGTTCTTACCTTTTTTAAAAGGAAGTGTTATGTAATGAAATTCCACGAGAATCTTCTTACAAAACATGAATAATGGAGATTGAGTAATTGTTATAGTTATTATTCATGAAGCCATCACAAATTTTCCAGTCCTGCCTATAATTCTCAAGAATTAGGCTATTTGGGTTTAAAGGTATTTTAATGATGCTTTTTTTTATCATAAACATCCCATTATAGGCAACAAAGTTAGATTCTGTGTTACATAAATATAAAAGTTAAACTTAAGCCAAAAACTCAGAGCTTCCTTTTTTTTGTTCTAGTGGCTTACTCATTTTTATATTGTGTGGAATAAAAAATACTTTCCGGTGAAAGTATTAATGATGACAAATGAAGTGACAGCTTTTTAAATACCAAAAACCTTCATTCACACGTTTAAATTATTCTCTTTATGCAGCTTGTATTAACGTGATGTCTCCGGCACTAAAAAAAGCTCAACCTCAGAATTCTTAAGCTCCAATTTTGAAGACTCTATACACATTATAGAGCCCAGAGTCAGGTCCCATGGGAACGCATAGTGATGTAAAGAGCAGACTCTAGAGGTAAGACTCCTGCATTCACATTTGGGAACTATTAGACAGCGTGCCCTTGCCAAAGCAGTGTGACCTTGCCAAAGCACTCTGTCCAATAATTTGACAGACCCAAATGTGAATGCAGGAGTCTACCTCTAGAGTCTGCTCTTTACATCAATATACGTTCCCATGGGACCTGACTTTGGGCTCTATAATGTGTATAGAGTCTTCAAAATTGGAAACAATATTCTTTGGCCACTTGACCTTCTGATTAAGAAATATAAGGAAAATATATCCTAGATTTTGTAAAGGATAAGGTAGTAAAATTTTTCTTGTTAGTGTGGCTGTGGTTCATAAATAGAATACTTTTCATACTGAAATATAGTGGCTTAGCTGGCAGCAAGATGGCAGAGCCAACAGCATAGTTTGCAATCATTCTAAATATTTTCTATTTAAAAACAGGGCAATTAAACAAACACATAAAATGACAAACAAAAATTATAAGCTAAATATATGCAACACCACAGAATGATAATAAATCCTAAAACAAAAACAAAAACAAAGACAAAACCTGGAAAGCCAGCAAAACAGTAACAAAAAAGAAGTAAATAGTCAGATGGTAGATTTTAATCCAACTCTATCTATAATCATTTTAAATGCAAATAGTCCAAACATACCAGTTAAAAGACAGAAATTACCAGATCAGATATAAAAACAAGATCCAAACTGCATGCTGTCTTTCAAGAACCCACTTGAAAATAAAGGTTTAGATAATTTTGAAGTAATAGAGAAAGATATATCACACAGAAATTTACAAAAAAAAAAAGATGGAGTAGATAAGTCAATTTTGGACAAAGTAGACTTCACAACATATTTATTCAAGATAATAAAGTTTCTGAGGGAAAGCAAGCAAAAAACAAAAAAAAACCCTCCAAAACGCTATATTCAGAGACAACAGTGTATAGAACATCCAAAGATATCCACAAAAAAATCCTGAAATTAACACATGAGTTGAGTTGAGCAGGATCCCAGAATACAAAGTCAACATTAAATAGCCAGTTATTTGCATTCCTATGTATTAGAAATGAATAATTGAAATCTAAAATTTAAAAGTCAATACCATCTGTAATAACCCCACAAAATTAAGCAGTTAACTATAAACTTAACAAATTATGTGCAAGATTTATATGTATAAAAATACAGTATATTGAAAGAAATCAAGGAAGGTATAAATAAATGCAGAGATTTACTGGGTTACAGATTGGAAGACTATATTATTAAGATATCATTTTCTGCCAAATTGGCCAATAAAATCAATCAAAACCCAAGAAATGTTTATAGTAGGTATTGACAGGGTAATTCTAAAGTACATTGGAAAGGCAAAAGATACATACGGACAAACTAATTCTTAACTCTATGAACTGATTTCAGGGAGAACGCACATCACCTGATGTAAGTTTTAAAGATCAGGTAAGATTGTAACTTCTTATAAAGCTGCACAAATAGGAACAGTGTGGTATTGAAGAAATTAGAGAATCATATACATATGTAGATCAGAAGAGAGAGGCCAGAAATAGACACAAATATTGTCCACTGATTTTTGTCAAATATGCAAAATAATTCAATGGAAACAGGATAGATTTTCTTTCTTTCTTTTTTCTTTTTTTTTTTTTTTTTGTCTTTTTAGGGCCATAGCCATGGCATATGGAAGTTCCTAGGCTAGGGTGGAATCAGAGCTGCAGGTGCTGGCCAACATCACAGCCACAGCAACTTGGGATCCAAGCCACGTCTGCAACCTACACCATAGCTCACAGCAATGCTGGATCCCCAGTGACTGAGTGAGGCCAGGGATTGAACCCATGTCCTCCTGGATACTAGTCGGGTTCATTAACCACTGAGCCACGATGGGAACTCCCAGGATAGTTTTTCCAGCGGTGCTATAACAGACATCCATATGTAAAACAAAACAATAAAATCTTGACACATGCCTCATATTTACATACTCATAAGTTAGCTTAAAATGGGTTATAGATCTAGAAGTAAATGTAAAACTATGAAATGTCTAAGTGAAACTATAGGAGGAAGTACACATGACCTTGGGTTTGGTATTTAGTTTTTAAACACTAAACCAAATGCATGATTCATTTTCAATTAGAATAAGTGGTTTATTGCAAGAAATTGAGGGAAGAGTAACTAATAGGATTGTTTCTTAAATCAAGATAAAGAAATCTTTTGCCAGAGGAAGTGACACTATCGATGGCAAGGCCCGGCAATTCACAGCGGGGTGTTAAGGAAACGAGGGAAACAATTAATGATGATAACAGTGCAATTCCACTTCAACAGCCAGCAGAAAACAAAGGATTTTATTTCACATACTCTGTTCAAAAAGACATAGCTAAATTCAGTATGATTCGTAATAAAATGTGATTATGATGGGGATGCAAGCAAGCAAGAAGACTTTAGCCTGCCAAAAATCATTAATCTTCAGCCATAGGGACAATTCACATTATACGTGTTTCTCATCCCCTGGATTTATACAGATTACAAAACTATACTGACAGTAGAAATTATAAGACATTTAGAAATCTACTTAGAGGTGATTTCTTGTTCAATCTACTCAATCTGGTGCCTCCTAAAGGAGTTTTAGTCAAAAAGCAGAAGCCATCTGAAGAATTTTGTTTTATTGCTCAGAGAATTCTTTCCATCCTCACAGTACATTGAAAGCTTCCTCAAAGACACAGCTACTCGTGTTTTTGTTGCTGTTGCTGCTGTTTCCCCTCATTACCACAACATGTGGAAGTTCTCCAGCCAGGGAATCAAATCCATGCCACAGCAGTGATAACAATGGATCCTTAACCACTGGCCACCAGGGAACTCCTCTATTGGTGTTTTTTAAACAGATTTTTATCTCCATCCAATTTCTGATTATCGTATGTGGAAACCTTAGAATTTTGAATGTAAGCTAGACATGTAACTAGCATAATATCAATGAGTAAAAAAATTCTTTCCCGTGACTATGAATGTAAAAAAATAAAGAGGGAAACATTTTATTTATTCCCAGGTGTTTGTATTGATAAACATTTTAATATTAGTTTCAGGTTATTGTCACTGTAACAGAATGTTTAATTTTCTGTTGCTTTTGAATTTAATTTAAAATTCTGAAGATTTAATTGTGAATTGGCTTTGATTCAGAAGACGAGAGTATTTCTGCTTTGATGGTGACTACTATCCAGTACATGCAAAAGAAAAGTTTGCATATGATATTAAACTCAGATGTAATAAGAAATTTCAATGACTAGGTCTGAAAAATAGTCAAAAATATATGGAAAGTAGCTCAGGAGAATCTGATCTCTACTTAGATCAATGCTAGATCTTGAAAATGAGACCTTTAGTAAATTTTATAAATTAGCTAAAATAATCACTTATTTATTATGTATAAGATAGGAGAAATGTATGAAAATCTAAGAATTATATGACTCAGTGATGCTTAAAATAAACTTGAGACATGAAGTCAAAGACTCTACGTTTGAATAGCAACACAGTCTTTTCCAAGATATGTGATTTGGGCAGGTTTTTATGCTTACTAAAGTGACTTTTATAATCTGTTAAATAAGGATAATTTCTGATTCACCATCCTCCGTGAAGTTCAAAAGAGATAAAATGTGTGAAGTCTTTTCAAGTAGGATGAGCATATAAACTACTTTCTAAACTATAATGCTATTAAGAGTGAAAGGGGATTCTATCAAATATTACTCTAGAAAACAGGACTTACACCCAAAGTATCAGGTTAATTTATTTATTTATTTATTTATTTATTATCTTTCTAGGGCTGCACCTGCGGCATATGGGGGTTGCCAGGCTAGGGACTGAATGGGCCTTGCAGCTAGCTGCTGTCCTACACCACAGCCACAACAACACTGGATCCAAGCCACATCTGTGACCTATGCCACAGCTCACCTCAAACCCAGATCTTTAACCCACTGATCAAATTCAGGGATCTTACCTGAGTGCATCCTCATGGATACTAGTCAGGTTCTTTACCTCTGAGCCACAAGGGGAACTCCAATAATTATTTAAAATTACCTGTTTGAGAATTCTAATGTGCCATTTCTGGTCTGATTCTCTATAGGGATTTTCATCTTGACAGGTGTTTCCCTACTCTGTTGTTACCTTGCTTTATGTCTTGTATGTTTTGACTTGATGTTGGCTATTGCATATGCGACAACAGTAAACCCTGACATCATGAACACGCATGAGAAGAAATTGACATGTCTCGTCTACTTAAAGGTCTTCACTGTGAGGTTTTGGGCCAATCTAGTCAGTCGTTGATCTGGATTTAGGTTTTGCTTTTGCTGTAATTGCCTAATTTAGTGCACCGTGAACTGCAAATTCCTTCAGCTTTGGACGGCTGTGCCTTGTGCTTGATGTGAAGTCTGGAGTGATAGATTTTTTTCCTCAGTTTTCCTGCTCCATGGACTTCAACTTTGAGCAGCCCCAACATGCCTTCCTACTGAGATTTATCTCTGTGTTCTTTCCCCTCTTCACATGACATGTAGCTGTTACTTGGGACTCAGTTCAAGGGGTGTGCTGGGGAGTTGATTGAGGGGTTCTTCTTTCTTCTACTCTAGCCTTAAATTAAGCAGTCACTGTGCATGTGGCCTCTGCCTTTCATGACTTTCCTCCCCTTTCTTTTGTGTCAATAAAATAGCTTAGTTAGTATCAATGAAATGTCTTGGGTAGCAGTTAGGTTTCCCGGCACTTCCTTTGTGATAGCAGATCCCTGCCGGGTACCAGTGCAAGTCGTAGCCTCCCTCTCTTCATTCCCATCCACCAGTGGAAAACAGCTTTAGCTTTTATCCCTTTGTCAGAGTTACTGAATATTTGCTTCGTGGCAGGAGTCAGGCATGTTTTCTCCCCTTCCAGTAGTGACTTAGTTTCCAAATGAAAGGACAGTCTGGGAACCAAGCAAAGTTGCTTCCCTAGGGTTCTCTTAGGTCTTCTGTTGTGCCTCTAATTTTTCTTGTAAGTATTTTGTGGAAGGCACAAGGGAAGGAGCTGATGGGCATGTTGGGACTTCCAATGAGAGATATAATTCCAGGGCTACCAAACTACACCAGCTCATGTGGTCTTTAAGTATTCATTCAAGCTTCAGCTGTCTTCTTCCAGTTGCCTTTTGTGGCTCATCTCCCTCCTGTATTCCAAAAAGGGAGAAAAGTTCTTTTGTCCAGTTCTCTTCTGGGGGTCTAGCACTGTTTAGAATTCAATATATCTGGCTGCTTGTTGAGCTCAGGTATCTGGGGTATTAAGGAAAATTTATGAATGGAATTTATTCAGCTTCTTCCAAGCAGCAGCAGACTGTTTGCTTAGGAGCTCTCCATTTTTGCACTATTTTAGGAGTTACTCTAAGAATGAAACTCAGTTATTGATCTTTTCACAATCTAAGTTAATTTGTTTAGAGCCACAGCATCTTTCTGCTATTTTTGTCTTACAGGATTCAACTCCACGTATTAAAAAGTCCCGCAAAAATGTGCTAGAATATTCTTATTTTAACATTCACATAAATGTTATTTTAAATAAATTAAAGCAGCAATGTAGCCTTTTCTATTTTCCCAGATTTTTACCATTTCCAATGATCTTTATTAATTTTACAATTATAGAATATAATATACAATCCATATTCAGATGTCACCAGTCATTCGATTATATCTTTCATGGCTTGCTCTTACATCTCTATTCCTGGTTTACTCAAGTACAACTATTAATCATAATACTTTAATGAAAAAAATTAAAAAACATCCAAACAAATGATACGCTAGATTGAATACCAGACACCAGGGTTCTGATCTAAGTAAGCAAAAAGACATCTCGTTTAGTCTTGATTTCACTTGATTAATTCAGCCCTCAGTTATTCCCCTGTCACCTACTGCATCCTTTTTAGTTTAGGTAATTTGCTTTATCTAATCCTCAGAACATGAATTAACAATATATATGACGATAGCTTTCTACCTAGATAACCAAGAGGATTATACTTTCAAATTGGTATTTAATTCTATTTTTTTAGATCCCCAAATCTTCTATAAACCTTGACACCTTGCAGTTCCTGCGGTGGTGCCGTGAGTTAAGAATCTGAATGCAGCAGCTAAGTTTGCTGCAGAGGTGTGGATTTGATCCCTGGCCTGGCCCAGTGAGTAAAGGATCCAGCATAGCAACAGCTTCAATGAAGGGCACAGCTGTGGCTCAGCCTCAATCCTTGGCCTGGGAACTTCCATATGCCTCAGGCGCAGCCATTAAAAAAAAAAACAAAACAAACAAACAAAAAAAAAACACCTATAAGCTCCTGCTTCTCATAAGGTTCTAATATCTATTTCTTAATAAAATTATTTCACACTAATGAAATATTTATTCCCTAACAGGGACCCGTCCGTCAATATTTAAGTGGATGTCAATCAGCAGGCAGAGTAGCCAACACAATAAATTTATAAAGCACAATAAGTTCTATTAAGAACTTTTCCTTATTTCTATATTTTAATGTACAGTCCAAGAAAGGATCATTAATTGTGCAAATATAACGTGTTGAAATTTTTTTTTTTTAATTCTAAGTATAGAAACAAATCCCCTTATATTCTAACAAACCATGGCTACCACCACTATGTTATGTACCCAATCTATGTATTCTCTGTAATTATTTAGGAAAATTGATTTAAACTACATTTACATTCAGCCAAATCAAAAATACTTTTCAGGAGTTCCTGTCGTGGCTCAGAAGAAATGAATCTGACTAGCATCCATGAAGATGCAGGTTCAATCCCTGGCCTCGCTTGGTGGGTTAAGGATCCAGCGTTTCCATGAGCTGTGGTGTAGGTTACAGATGCAGCTTGGAACCTGCATTGCTGTGGCTGTGGTGTAGGCTAGCAGCTACAGTTCCGATTCAACCCCTAGCCTGGGAACCTTCATATGCTGCAGGTGTGGCCCTAAAAAGACATAAGATGGAAAAAAAAAGAATTTTTCAAGAGGCCAAATCAGTTTCCTCAAACCTCAAACATGGATACCTTTACTTAAAAGACTGTTTAGTAAAATCCCCAAATGTACCTTAGTATTTTTCATCATATTACTACTATGCATATGTCTTAGGTTATTAGGTATTACGTTACTATTTGTATTACATAGTATGTTTTGTTTTAGCATTTTTAACATTGGGAGTTATATAACACATTATACCAAAAAGTGAGTCTAAATGCAGATTAAATGATATGCTTGGGGCCCATAGCGAGTTGCTAGCAGTACAGAGGTTAGAACCCAGATTTTCTGACTCCCCATCTGGGTCTGCTCCACAGCACTGGGGTCACAGGGTCCCCATTAGCTGATGTTCAGGAAAGAACCAGTTTGATCTGGGGAAAGAGTGATCATTGCTTCTGCCTTTAAATCCTTGGGAGAACTGAAGACAGTTTCAAAATATTAAACCACTGCAAACAAATGCACTCGAATCATTAAAAAGGGTACATGACTCTGCAGATTGTTTCAAATACAGTGTTTTAATCCCTCCTCAGCTTATCTCAAAGAGTCCTCTGACCGATATGCCATATATGCTTTTTCATTATTTCAATTGTTAGATTTTTTTCCCCCACGAATTCACTTGTCTCTGGTAAAGCTTTTCTTTTGTCATCATCTGCCTTGCATTGATATAATTATCAGAAAAGAAGTGTATTTTTAAAGAATTATTCTGACCCAGGAGTAAGAGTATAACACATCTTTTCAGAATGTACCAATTGCCTTGTACCTGTCCTTAAGTTTGTGAAGAATATCTTTCTCTGATGAGCAAAAGGTAGAACTGTAATGATTAAGATGTTTATTTTCATAGTCTAATTAGGATCTAAATCTCTACAAACTGGAACAGCAGAATGATGAGAGTCTACATAGTATAGATCCTCCCCATAAAAAGTTAAAAGGTTAGGGAAGTTTTTTTGTTTTTGTTTTTGTTTTGATGTTTTGGCCACGTCCAAGGTAAGTGGACATTCCCAGGACAAGAATTGAACCTGTGCCACAGCAGTGATGCCTGAATCACTGCAGTGATAATGCTGGATCGTTAACCCACTGTACCACAAGGGAACTCCAAGGTTAGCAATGATTTACTGGCCTCATCCATGTGTCCTTGATAGGTACCCAGGAGAATGGAAGAAGCCCTCATCCTGGGAATGCGGTCGTTCAAAGCTGGACAGCAAGAGACAGTGGTCCATGGGAAACAACTGCCTGAAAAGATTAACCACCTGTCAAGATGAACTGCCCCCGGTACATCAATTCCTGTTGCTGCTTACCTGGTCCTGAGACTCAGACCTCAAGCATCTTCTCTCATTGTTCTTTTTTTCTTCTTCCCCTGTAATTTTCCTTGGCATGGGACTTGACCCCCCACCCCTTCCCCAGATTGTATCACCATCCTTGCCACACCATAGGCACTCGTACAGAATCCCACCATGACCTAACTTCTCCTCCCAGTCAGTGCTGATGCTATCTTGAGCTCAGCCCATTCATTTTGGATGCCTTAATAAATCTCTCCTGCTTTATGGACTTGGCTTCATGCCTTCCCTCTTCAGTAAACCCTACATACTTTATGGCAGAAATTTGCCTGGTATTCACTCCAATTCTAGCCCAGTGTAATTTCATTCATTTATTCATTCATTCACTTAATTAGTTCATCAAAGAGGTGTTTATTCTACAAACATTAACAAATATTTTACTGTACATCAGAACCCATGCCAGATAGAAAGAGATAAAGAAAAATCAAACAGATTCCCAAACCTAGAGAAGAGGCAGACAGAGAATTGATCATTAAATCAGCAAGGGTTTTAAGAATTGTCAGGCTGCTGTGGAAATATACATGAGCAAAATTAGCCCCAGGGATGGAAGTGGGATTAGAGGGAGGGGATGATTCTTGAGCAGTTTGACAGACAAATAAGAAATTAGTCTGGTGAAGAAAGTGAGAGGATCTCTCTTGGGGCAGCAGCTTGTTTTATGAGAGGAGTGACACTTGGAGAACACGATGTATTTGGGGAAGACAGTGAGAGGATTTCACGAGGGGATAAGATGGAAGAGATCAACCAGGGTCAGATGTGAATGCCAACAAGAGAAAGTTAAAGTGATCTCGAGCTTCATTTAAGATCCACTTCAAGTAGGAAAAAAACCAGTGTTTACTTGCAGGTTTTTGATGTAGCTACATGGGATGGCTTGGGAGGGATGATGAGGAATCAGTGCTGTTTATATTAATTTGAAGTGAGAAGTAACCTTGTGTTCTGAGGCTTTCTCTAGTGGAACCTAAAGTTTTTCTAAATATTTTCTTTTTTTTTTAAGGATTGGCTTCACTGTTGTCCTTCTCTCATGTCTTGCGTGTGGCTCATTGGTTTTTCAGGTTTTGCTGTATGATTCTTTCATAGAACAAACATTCCAGAGTTCTTGCTGTAGCTCAGCAGATGACAAACCTGACTATATCCATGAGAATGCAGGTTTGATCCCTGACCTTGCTCAGTGGGTTAAGGATCCGGCGTTGCCAGTTGCCATGAACTGCGGTGTAGGTTGCAGATGGGGCTCAGAGCTGACATTCCTGTGGCTGTGATGTGGTCCGGCAGCTGCAGCTCAGATTCAAGCCCTAGCCTGGAAACTCCCATTTGCCATAGGTGCGGCCCTAAAAAAAAGACAAAAAAATCCACCTAAGAAAAACTCAGAAATGACAGATTAGACTATAGTGGTGGCAGAAGAGATGGAGAGTAAACCTATGTTTAAGGCCATCGAAGGTAATTCGTAATTACAAGCCATTTCCCTGAAATCACCTAGAAAGATCTAGGTGGTACATTTTATTTGTCTGGACTTGTAGTGGCTAAGGACAAAAGGCCAGCAGCTAATTTGACAGTTTGACTATACAGTGACAAAATATCAGCCTATTCTAACTGGGTGAATAAGAAGAGAAAAATAAACAAAGCTAAATGGCTTTTCATGTTTTCATCCCATTTGGAGAAAAATCCACTTTATATTCAGAAAATCAGAGCCCATTTTTCTTTTTCCAGGAGAGAAATGAAGGGTAATCCGCAGGAGAATAAGCAATCAGGATCTCATGGCTTAAAAAATTACTTTCCCTTCATAGACAAACTATAATTAATGCAAGCAGTTTTTAATTTAAAAAGTTGTGAAACTTTTTTGTTTTCCCAATTTTTGGAGCTAGCCATAATTGTTGGCTAAGTCGTCTATTTTAGGATAGTATATCAACCTTATTTCTTGCTTTTTTATTTTTTATTTTTTTTTCAGAAAAGCAAATATCTTTTCCTATCTCATTATTTTTTTTTCTCTGAAGTTCTTGATGATACATTCTGGCTTTTAAATAAATATTCACATGATTCATAATAGGTAAGTTTTGACTCAGAGACTAATCATCTGAGCAGGACTTTTTTTAAACCATGGATTTATGCAGTTAGATGTTTCTTTAAAGATCACCAAAGGCAAAACTAATTTGAGAGAGCAAAGTGAAGCCCCGAGAGATGGCTTTGAAGGTGAGAGTCGGATGGAGTGTTCCCTGGACCAGATGTGGTGTCCCTGCATTGCACAGCTTCAGAGATAGTGGTTGCTTTGAGCATGCAAGGCATCCTCTGAGATGTCACATGGCAGCCCTGACAAAGCCCCAAAGTTCCAGATCCTTGCTTCCCAGACCAGTGCTCTTCTACAGCTGGGGGTACGCAGGAGCCATCCTACTGCGTTAGAACACACAACCGTGCCATCACCCTCACAGGAATCTGGAACGTGCTGTTTTGATTCACCCTCCATGTAGTCAGTACCTGGATACACACATGCTTATGATTACCAGTCTTTACACAAAAATAGGGTTCTAAATTAAAAAAAAAATTTTTTTTTACCCAGTTTGTCCATCTTTTCATTTTTTAGGTCTGTTTTTTGTTTTTTTTATGTTGTTTTTTTTTTTTTTTTTTTTTTTTTTTTTTCCCAGATCTGAGCCGCAGCTGACCTATGCCACAGCTGTGGCAATGCTGGATCCTTTAACCTACTGTGCTGGGCTGGGGACCGAACCCATGTCCTGAAGCGGTAGCGACACTGCTGATCCCATTGCACCACAGTGGGAACTCCAGGGGGCTCTAAATTTTTGAGTCACAAAATAAACAAGTAGAGTAGGTATGGGTAGACTTTAACTATCTGAAGCACTTGGAAAACTAATGTGAATTTTAAAGTTCTCCTTTCAGAAATTTCTGTGTTAAATTTTGTGCTTCAGTCATGCCAGCAATAAATTGAGGCAATGCTTTTTGCCATGATATAAGGGCTGGTGATTTCCCAGAGTGCCGAAGCTGATATTTTTCAGAGATGAAGCAATTATTTGCATAACACTCTTTGCCAACGACTCTGCCCTCCTTTGAAATAAAGAGTATTTCAAATGTTGTGCAAATAACTGTTATCAGCTATTGTGTATGACTCATTCCCTCTGAAAGTAGATAAAACAAGGGCACTGGAGAATTTCTGAAAGGATTCACAGGTTGGAAGTGCAACAGGGAATTCATATATCAACCCCCAAATGGAAAACAGTCATTTAGACCTTGTCAAGTGCAAAAGTCAGTGATTTGTAGGAAAAATAAAAGCTATTTTTGGAAAAAAAAAAAAAAAAAGGCAGGAGAAATGAGAGGTATACACTACTTTCTTCAAGGTTACAGAGAAGTCTGTTGCATTGATATATGTCAGTTTTGTTTTTTTTTCCCCAGAAGCTTGATATCAGCACTTTCAAAAAGCCTAAAATTCAGTTTGAGAGAAAGCATCAAGTAAAGATGCATTAGAGTGGGCTGCCCAGCCCAAAGGCATTTCAGATTTAACATGAAGCTGATCATTTTTCTTCACTGGTTGACTTTTTCAAATGACATGCCATCTTTATAGCGGTCTTTAAACTGCTGGACTGTAGTTTCTTTCAGCTTCTTCTAAAACTATTTTCCCTTAAACTCATTTCTCATGTGTGGTTGGGGGGTTGGGGCATCTTTTTAGTATTTTTGAAAGAATCGGAACATGTATGAAATTGTAACACCTCCCAATTAGGTCTAGGGTTTTTATGTCATAAATTTCCTTTTTAGTGAGTATACTTAAAAAGAATTTTCCACATGCTCCATAGAAAAACTCACAAGGAGAGGAATTATATTAACCATGGACATTCAATAATATCTACATTGGTGCTGATGAATCAACTGCTTTTTAAGGGGATGTTCAGAGACAAAAGAAACTAAATTATCCAGAACTCATTTTCTCTGCAGAAATCACCTCTTCACCTGTAATGTCCTGATCTTAATAATAGCAACGCTGCTTTGTCTTTTTATTTCTGCTTATAATTGTAGACTTTTTTCAAATTAATAGATATTATTCTGTTTTTTATATAACTATAGCAAGTAAAAATTTGATAAAAAATGCAAACCCCTCACATTTTTGGTCATGAAAAATAACATAAGCCCTCTCTTTAGCAGTGAATACAATTAAGTGGGATTATTTTCCTCGAGCTGGTACCACTGAACATACCCAAACCAACCAAACAAATAAAACCCTTCATATTTTATACTAACCATTTCTAATTCTTACAAGAATTTTTTCTACTGCTCTTCCATGGTCTCTTTGGGCCTATGTAACCGAAAAAGGGCTTTTGAGTTTCATCTTTCGGTTATAAACTTTTCATAGACAGGGATTCTCCAGATGATTGAATTTGTACTTTTTCAGTTTAATATTTAAACTTTTAATAAAAATACTAAATGCATATTGGTTAAAGATCAAGTAGTAGAAAAGATTATGTCTGTTAGTCACTTTTATAACTGCAGTTACACAAAATCCACCTGCAAGCAGTTTAAACCATGAGAATGTAGATTTTCTTTCTTTTTCTTTCTTTTTCTTCACGAGGGTTGAAGGAGCAAATATAAGGCTGTCCTGGAGGCCCAGCTTCTCTTTCTGATGTGACATGTTCATTGGGATATTTTTGTTTTGTTTTGTTTGTTTTTAATAAAGTGACATTTTGGGCCAAGAGCTGAAAATTCTAGGTAATTTAGGATCAAATATTCCTCCTGCGGAGTTACACCATTGCCGAGACCAGCTCAGCAGGATGGGGCTGAAGAACGGGTGCTGTGGAACTTAAGGAAAAGAGTTAACATAAAACCAGACACAGAGACATTTATCTTAAGTTAAGATGGGAACCCAGGGACTCAAGGTCTCAGGGACAAAGAGCGCTGCCTCAAGAAACCACACTGCTTTTACTGTGCTCTTGAGAATGACATCAAGTGAGAAGGGGGTTGTAGGTGCAGGATATAGGTTTTTTTTAAGTTATTTTAAAAGTCACATAACTGGTTGCTGATTAAGCTTTTATTCTGACCTTTAGGCATTTAACAATCATTAGCATTTGAGGAAGCTTGGCATCAGCTATCTATGCATAGCATCTGGAGAATCACCATTGTGCAGAGGGCAGAGTGCCAATCTGTAGCAACCCAGTGTGCCTAGGTTTGCACCTCGGTTCTCCTTGCTAATGCATATCCTGCTAACGACCCCTCATAAACCCCTTGGGGCCGTAAGGCTCCTCTTTCTTTTATTCTTAAGAGGATGTATCATGCTGTGCAAATAGCTTGCCAATCTGCACAGGTCCCACGTGCCTAGACCAAGGCATTATGTCCTCATTCAGCTGACCTTGTGAATAACTTATGCCTTTAGGTCTTTGTGCTTAAGCTTAAATCATTTACCAGCACTGTGACAGTTTTCCAAGCAGGAAGATGGGGTAAAGTAAAGCAGGACAAGACAGAGTTTTCAGCAAAGAGGCTGAGAAAATATTGTAGGAACATGTCTCGTGACACTTAATATGAAAATTAAAACATCTCTCTCTTTACTCAAGGAAAGTAAAAGGCAAGGAAATAATACTGGGGTATCAGGAAAATCTGGGGAATGGGAGAAGCTTAGTGTCTCTAGTTCCCTAGGTACCTCCAGATGGGTGATTCCTGCCTCACCTTATAAAACAGTCTCCACCCACTGTCTGTTTTGTCAATATCATTATCCTCCCCCCCTTTTTTTCCAAATTGCCACACCCTGCACATATGGAAGTTCCCAGGCTAAGGGTCAAATCAGAGCCACAGCTGCCAGCCTACACCAAGCCACCGACACTAGGGATCCGAGCTGTTTCTGTGACCTGCACCGCAGCTCGTGGCATCGTTGGATCCCCGACCCCCTGATCAAGGCCAGGGATCAAACCCGCATCCTCAAGGATGCTAGTTGGATTCTTTACCACTGAGCCACAACAGGAACTCCACCCATTTGTAAACCTCTTAATTTTACTACTAAAGCCACTTTCACCTTAGGGCTAGCTTTAAGTAAAACCATTAGGTGATCATCCAGTGTCTGGTTTCAATCTCTGGAAATAACTTCCGTGAAAACACCATGCTCTTTATTTATTTGTTTGTTTATTTTTGCTTTTTAGGGCTGCACCCACGGCATATGGAGGTTCCCAGGCTAGGGGTCGAATCGAAGCTACACCTGCTGGCCTACACCACAACCACAGCCACAACTATGCAAGATCCAAGCCTTGTCTGTGACCTACACCACAGCTCATGGCAATGCCAGATCCTTAACCCACTGAGAGAGGCCAGGGATCAAACCTGCAACCATGGTTCCTAGTCAGATTATTAACCACTGAGCCATAATGGGAACTCCTTTTTTTTTTTTTTTTTTTTGATACTCTTTAGATTGAAGTCTCAAAGTAGGCTCAAGAATACAAATTCTTATGAGAATTAACAAATAAAAAGCAATACTTTTGTTCAGTCTCCACCCACCATCTGCTTTGTCAGTATCATTATTTTACCTTTTTTTTTTTTTTTTAAATGGCCACACTCTGCCCATACAGAAGTTCCCAGGCTAGGGGTCAAATCAGAGCCACAGTTGCAAGCCTAAGCCACAGCCACAGCAACCTGAGCTCAGCCAATGGGAACGCCCTTGTCAACATCATTCTAATTTTACCTTATTCTCAAACAACAAGAGTGATCTTTTAAGAGCAAATAAGATCCTGCCTCACACATAGTGAGTTCAATTTTTCTCATAGCCCTCCAGCTCATCCTGGTCTGGCTGCCCCTCACCTCTGACCTCATTCCACTCGCTTTGTCTCGGCCCCACTTTGTCCAGCTACAGTGACTTCCTCCCTGGGACACAGTGCAAACACCCTCACCTGGCCTTCTGGCTGTTTCCTCCTCTAGAATGTTCTGCAGTGATGGCTTGATTGCTCCCCTTTCTCTTCCTTCGGGTAGTTATTCAAGTCTCGTTCCCTGAGCAAGGACAGCACACCCACAAGGGCAGCACACCCAAGCCCACCACCTCCCTCCAGGCTTCTTGCTTCTCTTATTATCCTTAGGATTTAGGAAGCATTCTCTATATTGATTTTTTTTTTTCCCCTTGGAGCCAAACCTAAGTATTCTGAAGGCAGGGGTTTTTGTCTCTTTGCTCAGTGTGGTAAGTCTGGCAGAGAGAACAGTTCCTAATTTGGGAACTTCCAAAGATTTGGGCATATTTGGTTTTGTTTCAGGGTCTCAGGCGGAGTGCAAGATGAAGGTGGCATAGTGACTAAGATTCGTTGCTACGAAACCAAATATTTTGTGCTATATGTGGTTTTCCTTTTTCTCCTTTTCCAGATGGGATTATATATTGATGTTTTACATTTTTTTTTTCTCTCTGGTGTTGACTATTGCGTGTATTTAGGGAATGCTTAGATTCATCTTCAGGTAGGAAAACTAGGCTTATTAGCTATTTGAGTCACAGTCTGAGAGGCTGATTAACGGCGGGGGTGGGGTGGAGAGAAAGGTGTGCTGGTTTTGTTGCCCTTTCGCTTTCCAATCGTCCCACTCAACTCTGTCACTGCCCACCCAAGAGAGGAGCCAACCAACGCAATGTCAAGGTTTCCTCAATTTATCTTTAATTAAAACTATACCCAACTTTAGCAGAGGGCTTGGATGTGTTTTCCATACCTTCTTTCAATTTTATATCAATAATAATGAGGATAAAAACACTAATAAATTCTAACATAGTGTTTGCTGAGAGTCAGACCCTTGTTTACTTACCGTTAATTAACTCATTTCCTGTCACCACAATCCTAGAGAGTTTCTACTATTTTTATTCTTATTTTGCATGGAAGGCTTTTTGACCAGAGAGTGACTTAACTTGCCCAAGGTCACAATCAAATTGCAAGAGCCAGGTTTACCCCAAGCAGTCTGGTTCCAGACTGGAAACTCTTTTTCCTTTTTTTTTTTTTTTAACGGCTGCACCCTTTGCATGTAGAAGGTCCTGGACCAGGGACCAAACCTTCTCCTTGGCAGTCACCTGAGCTGCTGAAGTGACAATACCAGATCCTTAACCTGCTGCCCCCAAAAAAGAATCCCTCTTAACCACGCTTAGACTATCATGTCTTTATTACCTCCGACCTCTAACTCTTTTTTTTTTTTTTTTTTTTTTTTTTTTTGTCTTTTGTCTTTGTTGTTGTTGTTGTTGTTTGTTGTTGTTGTTGCTATCTCTTGGGCCGCTTCCGCGGCATATGGAGGTTCCCAGGCTAGGGGTTGAATCGGAGCTGTAGCCACCGGCCTACGCCAGAGCCACAGCAACTCGGGATCCGAGCCGCGTCTGCAACCTACACCACAGCTCACGGCAACGCCAGATCGTTAACCCACTGAGCAAGGGCAGGGACCGAACCCGCGACCTCATGGTTCCTAGTCGGATTCGTTAACCACTGCGCCACGACGGGAACTCCCTCTAACTCTTTTTTAATGTGTGTTTCTGAAATTATGAACTGGTTTCAGGAATAGCTTCATAGTCTTATAGTTTTTGATTCATCATAAATATGTCTCGAATCTTAATAAATAGCATTTCGGCATCTATTACCATTATGCTCATTTTAAAATTTATTAATAAAATACATTTGCTACCATTACACTTCTGGGAAAAACCTCACTTGGTGTTTTGTGTTGGATTTTTAATGAACACTAGGTTCTGTCTGCTGGTAAGTTATGTGGAATTTTGCATGTGTATGTATTTTCTGTTGGTCTGCAAGTTCTCTTTTTCATGTAACATCTTTTCTTAAAGGCTTACATACATGTTATGTTCAAGTGTTCTTGTGTCTCTATGTTCTGGAGTCTAGAGTAGTTAAAATCCATGGAAAATATTTTTCCTTGAGGTTTTGGAAGTTTTATCTATGAGGAAATCTCATATGGACTATTTATCCAACCACATATCCCAAAGCTTGGTAAGATGCTTACCTCATACTTTGTGGAAAAGTGCCAGATTTTCTCATTCCTATCCAAATGTAAATTTCCCAGTTTTGAATTTTTTTTCTGTCCCTCTTTTTGGCTTAGTTCTTTTTTGGTTAAAACGCTATGTTTTGGCTTCTGTTCTCAGTTCTGTGACGGTAGCGTTGATACACTTTCTCAAAATGTCAGACAGCATATTTTTTCCAAAGCATGTACTCTGTAAATGCAGGAGAGGAAAAAGAAGAAATTGAATGAGACAATGAAAAAATAACCATTGAAGACCTTGCATAATTCTATAATAAACTACTGTACCATATTTCCTGCATCATGTAGATGTACCTATTACCAATTTGATCACTTCTTAATTTATAAAAGTTTCATGTTGTGTTTTGCTTTACCATAAGAGGAATTTTTTCTTTGTTCAAACTCAAACTCTCATTTTTATAGAATCATGTGTATGTGGTGTATGTGTCTCCAGCAGAAATATAAACAAATGATGACAGTCCTCATGTCTGGGGTTGGCATTTTAGTGACTTTTTCTATGATCAGAATGCAACAAATTTATAAACAATTTTTTAAATTATTCAAAAGAACAAGCTTAAAAATCCAATGATCTTACAAATTTAATAACAAGACTGGTACCATTTGTGTGCAAGAATTCATGTAGATATGTGTGTTCATTTTCTTGGGTAAATATCTAATATCAATTTGTTGTTTCATTTTATGAGAAACTACCAAAGAATATTCCAAAGTGCTTGTGCCATTTTTCACTCAGACACAGCAATAATGCTCAGCAACCTCCCCTTTTCATAATATTAGTCTATTTAATTTTAACTATTCTACTGAGGGGCAAACATATTTCATTTTGCTTTTACTTACCCCTTTCTAATGATTAAAAAGATGAAACACCTTTTCACATGCTTATTGACCCTTATTTATCCTACTTAAAGTCTGTCCATTAAAGTTTTTGCTCATTTTTTTCAGTTTTGTCTTTCATATTTGTAGGAATTCTTTGTATAGGCTTGAAATGAGTCCTAAGATTTAAATATAGCAATTCTGTTCTATCTGTCTGGATTAACTTTTCATGTTCTTAACTATGATTTTCAGTAAGCAAAAAAAAATTATGAGATTTATTTTTTGTATTTGTTTATTTCAGGTAGCTTTTCTAGATGTATCAATTTCACTAGACAGTGGTTTCTAGTTTTTCAACCAAACACTAGTTAAATATTGCTATGAATATATGGTATGGATCTAAGTGAGGGAGATTATTCTGGAAAATCTATGTGGACCTGACTACATCAAATTGGTCTTTTTCTTTTTTTGGCATATGGATGTTCCAGAGCCAGGGGTTGAGCCTGAGCAACAGCAGCAGCCCCAAGCCACAGCAGCGACAATGGCAGATCCTTAACCTACTGAGTCACCAGGGAATTCCTGAATCAAATAGGTCTGAACAGCAAGGCTGACATAGCTGGGGAAAGAACAAGAGAGAAAAATCCTTTTCGTATTTTTTTCTTTTAGAAATTTTACAGTTTTAGCATCTATAATTAAGCTTGGGATATGTCTTACAGTAATTTTGTGTATATTGTGAGATAATGAATGAGGTTAATTTTTGTCTCTCTCATTTCAATGCTCACTTTATCTAGTAATATTTATTGAATGTCTTTTAATTCTAAGTAGATTATTTTTATCATCTTTATAAAAATAATTTATCAAATACATATGGGTCTATATCTGGAGATGCTACTGTATTTTTATTTCTTATTCCAAATCCAACTAGGAACCATGAGGTTGGGGGTTTGATTCCTGGCCTTGCTCAGTGGGTTAAGGATCTGGCGTTGCAGTGAGCTGTGGTAGGTCATGGACAGGGCTTGGATCCCGCATTGCCAGGGCTGTGGTGTAGGCCAGCAGGTGTAGCTTCGATTTGATCCCTAGCCTGGGAGCCTCCATATGCCACGGGTGCAACCCTTAAAAGCAAAAAAAAAAATACCCTCTATAATGATTAATCTTTGATTCTTACAATAAATTATGTTAATTATTAATGACTATATATATGAGGTTTATGGATCTTCTTGTATACAGCTCAAGTAAATGATTTAGGAGTGAATTTTGTTCTTGTTTTTGTTTGTTTGTTTTAATAACTTTAGAACTAGCTTTCACCACATATTTGTCCATTTGATCTTTTAAAACTAATTTTGCTACCACAGCTTATAATTTAAATTAAATTGAATAACTATGAATTTTGCTGCTTTGCCTCTCTAGCAATTTCTTTGATATTGAAATTATTCTTGCCACTTAGATATCTTCCCAAATCTGCCCTAAAAAGAATACATTAGTGAGACTAGCTTATAGGGCCGCTATGATTTTTTTTTCCTCAAACTGAATTTATTCTATTAGGGAGAGTTGTTACCATTAAATATAAGTTCCGTATAAGACAGGAATTTTGTTTGCTTTGCCTATTCTTTTATACCAAGCACTTAGTTTAGCTCCTGGCATATAGGAGGATGAATATTTGTAAAATAAATAAATGAATTCCATCTTGATTTATTTTTAATGTTTAATATTCTAATAATCTCATGTATAGTTATTTCACTCAAAGAGAAGTTACTTAACATTTAATGGGACAGTTTTATGTTTAATAGAATGCAGAAACTGTTTGATAGACATTAAATCCATTTACCTTTCCTCCTGAATTTATAGTTAGACTACCTTTCTCAGCCTCTATCACAGTTAGGTTGATTATGTGATTCATTTCTGGCCAGTGGATTGCAGGTGGAACAAACAAATGCCACTTGCATGCCTGACCATATATGCCTCTGATCTCTCTCTCCCCTGTAGGCTGGATTGAAGAAAACGCCCAGTGTGACCATGGAAACCGTATGTTGAAGCCCCTCTCCCCACAGCCATCTCTATGTAAGCTCTGTGTGAGTAAGAAACAAATACCTTGCTCCTGAGATTTGATGGCATTATTTATAATAGCAGTTAGATTTATCCTAATCAATGCAAAAGTGTTATTGTAAAGTGTTGTGCTATCTTGACAAAAATCTAAATATATGTCATTGGTCTGATGATTTGGCAGCAGGAAGTAATGACAGTGACATGGAAAAAAGGTAGATGTCATTGCTGATGGGAAAGAAAAATTGTACATTCCCTCAGGAAGACAATTTGGCAGTTTCTTACAAAACTAAATATGCTCTTATTATATGATCTGGTCCTTAGTTTTCAAGTGGAAAATTTATGTCTGTGTAAAAACCTGCACACAGATGTTTATATTTATAGCAGCTTTTTATTCGAATGCAATGCCCTTCAGGAGGTAAACTGATAAATAAAATGTGGTACATCCAGAAAATGGAATATTATTCAATGCTAAAAAGAAATGAGCTATCAAGCCGGAAAAAAGACATGGTGGAAACTTAAAGGCACATGACTAAGTTAAAGAAGCCAATGTGAAAAAAAAGCTGGAAGCTCTGTGATTCCATTGAGATGATATTCTGGAAGAGGCAAAACTATGGAGCTGGTAAAAAAGTCAGTGGTTGCCAAGGCTTAGGGGAAGAGAGGGATGAATAGAGCACAGAGGATTTTCAGGCAGCGAAACTATTCTGTGTGGCACACCAGCGGTGAATACATGTTACTATACATTTGTCCAAACACTGAGACTGCACAGCCCCGAGGGGGAACCCTAATGTAAATACCGATGGACGTGGGATGATAACATGTCAATACAGGTTCACCGATTGCAAAAAATGTAATCATTCCGGTGCTCTTGGTGACAGTGAGGGCGGTTTTGTGGATGTCGTTGGGCAGGAGTGGGCAGAGGGGTGCGGGGAAGGATGGTAAGATGGGAACTCTCTGTGTTCTCCATTCAATTTTGCTGTGAACTTAAAACTACTCTGTACAATTGCATATTCAAAAGAAAAAAAGATAGAAGGATGGAAAGCCATATTATAAGGTCCAAAAGAATTAGGACACTGTTGCCTGTGATCATATAGAAGGCCAACCGTGACTGTATTCATTTGCTAGGATTGCTATAAAAACTACCACCGATTGTGTGACTTAACCTAACAGAAATGGAGGCTAGAAGTCCAAGATCAAGGTGATGTCGGAGTTGACCCCTATGAGAAGAATCATAAGGAATTTAAGGAAGAATCTATGTCATGCTTCTCCTCTAACTTCTGGTGGTTTGGGGGGCAACCTTTGCTCTTTTGTGACTTGTGGAAGCACCGTATGATCTCTGCCTTCATCTTTTTTTTTTTTTTTTTTTAAATTAGGGCCGCATTGCAACCAAAGTTCCCAGGCTAGGGGTTGAATCAGAGCTACAGCTGCCAGCCTACACCACAGCCACAGCAACACCAAATCCTAGCCACGTCTGTGACCTACACCACAGCTCATGGCAGCATGGGATACTTAACCCACTGAGCAAGGCCAGGGATCGAACCTGCATCCTCATGGATATTGGCTGGGTTTGTTACAGCTGAGCCACAATAAGAGCTCCCTCTGCCTTCTTCGTCAGTCACATAGTATTCTCCTTGTGTGTCTCTGTGTCTTAATTTTTCCTTTTTATAAGAATATCGGTTATATCAGATTAAGGTCCCACCCTATTCTAGTAAGCTCTCAACTTAATAATTACACCGGTAACACCTTATTTCCAAATAAAATCATATTCCAAAGTACTGAATTTTAAGCCTTCAACCTATGAATTTTGTGGGACTACAAGACAACTCATAAGATTTGTCAAACCTAGAACTGAAAGGGGACAAATTTAAATGGAACATTAGCAATGCGTTTTGGTTGATATTGGCTGAGTGTAATAACACAAGTTATGAAAAAGATGCACTTAAGTAACCATTGACTGATATAGGCAGAAAAATTGTGAACAGAGTGATTCCAGAAATATGAGGCTTCAAAGAATTAGAAAAACCACGAACAGTAAGAAGTAAGATTGAAATGCCTTTGAGTGACAAAGATCTTCCCACTCAAGCTTGAAGTTCTTAGTATCTCTGCTATAAAGTTAAAGAGAGTGGAATAGAGCAAGGCGGTAAAAACCAATCTGAGCCTGATAATTATTTCCAGGGGAAAACAAAGAACACCTTTAAGTGTGGTTATTGGTAAATGAAATCGATTAAAAATAAACATGTAAGGAGTTCCCGTCGTGGCGCAGTGGTTAACGAATCCGACTAGGAACCATGAGGTTGAGGGTTCGGCCCCTGGCCTTACTCAGTGGGTTAAGGATCCGGCGTTGCCGTGAGCTGTGGTGTAGGTTGCAGACATGGCTCGGATCCCGTGTTGCTGTGGCTCTGGTGTAGGCCGGTGGCTACAGCTCCGATGGGACCCCTAGCCTGGGAATTTCCACATGCCGTGGGAGTGGCCCAAGAAATAGCAAAAAAAAAAAAAAAAAAGACAAAAAAAATAAATAAATAAAAATAAAAGATAAACATGTAAGAAGCTTATTACGCAATTGAAATGAGACCAATTTTTTTTTCTCCCATGTAACCTAACACCCTAACACTTTTTTTTTTTTTATAATTTTTTTTTAATTTTCCCACTGTACAGCAAGGGGGTCAGGTTATCCTTACATGTATACATTACAATTACATTTTTTCCCCCACCCTTTCTTCTGTTGCAACATGAGTATCTAGACAAAGTTCTCAATGCTATTCAGCAGGATCTCCTTGTAAATCTATTCTAAATTGCGTCTGATAAGCCCAAGCTCCCGATCCCTCCCACTCCCTCCCCCTCCCATCAGGCAGCCACAAGTCTCTTCTCCAAGTCCATGATTTTCTTTTCTGAGGAGATGTTCATTTGTGCTGGATATTAGATTCCAGTTATAAGTGATATCATATGGTATTTGTCTTTGTCTTTCTGGCTCACTTCACTCAGTGTGAGAGTCTCTAGTTCCATCCATGTTGCTGCAAATGGCATGATGTCATTCTTTTTTATGGCTGAGTAGTATTCCATTATGTATACATACCACATCTTCCGAATCCAATCATCTGTCGATGGACATTTGGGTTGTTTCCATGTCCTGGCTATTGTGAATAGTGCTGCAATGAACATGCGGGTGCACGTGTCTGAAATGAGACCAATTTTTAAAAGGTTTTGACCGTTCAATTTCTAAAACAAATTTTAGACGATCAAATATGTACCAGTAGGGAGCGGGCTATGAAAGCTAAAAAGCTCCCAAACAGGGCAAAGATGTTGAAACTAACTTCACATGTGTGTCCACGGAGGAAAATGGACACAAAGAAGCTCACATAAGGTGAATTCAGTGGTTACAGAGAACAACAGACATGGGATCTTATTTGTTTCAGAAAGCAGAGCTAGAGTCATTTAATAAATTCCTCCTGAATCCAGAAGCTTCACAAGGCTGGCTACAATATTTCCAAATTATTGTGTCCTGATATTATTGTCTTGCTCTTGGTTCCCTTCGATTGTGAGTTTCTACTGCTGTTTGTTCTTGTTGGGTATATGGGAGGGCCGGAGTAGGGCAGTGTTCTCATTCTTATTTTATAGATCTTCATAGCATGGGTCACAACTGGACATGAGTAAAAAAAAAATGAATCGTGTGAAAATCTTAGTCCCATATCTCTCAGGAGATGAAGCTCAAGCTTTCTCTTTGGGAAGTAAGACTATCATATATATTATTGCTTTTTAGGGCTGTACCTGCCACATATGGAAGTTCCCAGGCTAGGGGTCTAATCAGAGCTGTAGCTGCCAGCCTAAGCCACAGCCACAGCCACAGCAACTCAGGATCCAAGCCACTTCTGCGACCTACACCAAAGCTCACAGCAAGGCTGGATGCTTAACCCACTGAGTGAGGCCAGGGATAGCATCTGAGTCCTCATGGATACTAGTTGGTTCATTTCCACTAAGCCATGACAGAAACCGCAGCCAATAACTCCACTTTTTTTTTGGTATTTTCTAGGGCCTTACCCGTGGCACATGGAGGTTCCCAGGCTAGGGGTCTAATCAGAGCTATAGCCGCCAGCCTACACCATAGCCACAGCAACGCCAGATCCGAGCCTCGTCAGCTCACGGCAATGCCAGATACTTAACCCACTGAGCGAGTCCGGGGATGGAACCTGCAACCTCATGGTTCGTAGTCAGATTCGTTAACCACTGAGCCATGATGGAAACTCCCTAATAACTCTACTTTTAAGCAACCAATCCATTATATAGACAGCAAACATGTACTGGTTGATATCGTATATGGATGGATTTCATTGCCATCTGTCCATTGTTGTAATTCACTTCAGTCAAGGCCATGTTCTGTGGGATTTTATATTCATAAATCAGACATTCTGTGAGTTCTTGGTTAGTGATTGTACTTCCTCCAAAAGCTGCAGACTTGCTAATTATTCCGTATGTAGAATACATATCAATTTCAATAAGGAAAAATACTGCTTGACACATCCAAAATATTTCTACCACCAAGAAAATAAATGCTTAAAATAACAAGAGGTAGATTATGTGTTATAAATGTTTCCTTCTTTTGCCCAAAACACTTCTTTAATTAGAGTCAGCAGACGGAACATTAACAGGAACACCAAAATGCATGCTCAGATTGATGGAAACATTGAAACATCTCATTGGTTATTAACTGATGCATAATATCAACAAAAGTGTATCCATATGGAATTTCCAGCTTCTTAACACATAAGAAATAGAAAATACTTTTTTATGTCATTAAGAATTTTAAAAGGCCATGTCATAGTAATGAACACATGCATATGTGATCACAGACTACAAACTATTAGTCTACCAGAGAGTTTCTTAAGAAAAATGTCATTGCCTAATACCCAACGTGTAACCTAAGGTTATCTCGAAAGAAACTTTGCAGTTCTCCAAGGCACAGTGCACACCATTTTTAATTATCACACAAAGGTTGAAAATTTGTTTGTTCGAAACATTAAAAAAATATATTCCAAATGTAGGTACTTTCCTAAACATATCCTTTTTTTTTTTTTTTTTTTTTTTAATGGCCACACCCATGGCATATGGAAGTTCCTGAGCCAGGGATTGAATCTGAGCCATAGCTGCAAACTACACCTACAGCTGCAGCAATGCTGGATCTTTGACCTACTCTACCAGGCTGAGGTCGAAACTTCCCTGCCGTAGACATAACACTAGATATTGATTATGGCAGGGAAAATTGTAGGGGAAGGAAAAAACTAGAACAATGAGAGAAGGTTGAGGTCTGAGTCTCATGCCAGGTAAGTGCAGGAACTCCAAACGGATCCTTGTTTGGACAATGGATTTAATGTTCTTCCATTGCATCAGTTCTTCTGAAATACATGTATACTTCAATGCAATTCCAATAAACATTTAAAAATTAAACTCTTTTCTCAATCTGTGTGGAATGCTAAATATATTGTTTTATCATATATTGTTGTAGATTGAATGGCTGAATGCTATGTGACATTGGTCCACAGATAGAAAAAATAAATGAATGGGACAAAAATCAAGAGCCTAGATATAGAATACAAGGAGGTATGATGTGTGACAGCTGGTGTTGCATACCAGTGGGAAAGAATGGCCTAGATAATAAATTCTTCTGAAACTTGGGAAAGGAAATACTGTTTTTACCTAATATTATTCAGAAAAATCAATTCTATGTAAATCAGAGACTTCAATATGTAAAACCAGCCTTAAAGATTCTGAGGCAAGTTTGGGAGATGTGGGGGGAATTAGTGCTGTGATTTCATGAAAAGTCTGAAACTATGTATTTTTCTGCACAGGCCTTAAGGAAGAAAATTAATGAATTTTTTCTAAAGGACAAAGTTTCTGTTCATTAAAAAGACAAGCTACAACATTAAAAAGAGCAAAAGAGTGGGAGGAAGTACTTTAAAATGAAAGAACTTTCTAAATTAAAAGGAAAAAAAATCATCCTACTCTTCAATTAGAAAAAGACTCAATGTTATGAATAGCTAATTTCCAGAAAGGGGGAAATGCAATGCCGATTAAAAGCATATGACAAAAGTCTGACAAAGTTAAAAAAATGCTTGGAAAGCAGAGCAATAGACACTTTTACCGCATTACATAGTATAGGTATAAATTGTCAGAACAGTTCTGAAGAGAAATCTGGCAGTATTTAGTGAAATTAATCGTGTATATACTACATAATGCAGCTATCATCCTATTCTATGGCATATAACTTACAAAAAGCCATCATATGTCCTTAGAGGGACATACATGAACATACTTAATCAGAATATTACATAGCATGGTGGGGTCAGTAGACAATCTAAATGGCCTCCTGGGAAGTTGCTGTTGTGGCTTAGCGGTAACAAGCCTGACTAGCTTCCATGAGAATGTGGGTTCCCTCCCTGGCCTCACTCAGTGGGTTGAGGATCTGGCATTGCCGTGAGCTGTAGTGCAGGTCACAGATGTGGCCTAGGTCCCATGTTGCTGTGACTGTGGTATAGGCCAGCAACTGTAGCTCTGATTCAACTCCTAGCCTGGGAACTTCCATATTTCATGGGGGGGGGGGCTAAAAAAAAGAAAAAGAGCCTATTCTCCTATGTCTCCTCTTCTCACCCATACTTCCTGTTATTAAAAAATATAAAATTGTCTGCCCATTCCCAATAATTATTGTAAGCAAATGCAACACACACACACACACCATGCACACGCATACATGCTCAATATGCAATTCCACATTTGCAATCCTTAGTATGTTTTTATTCCAATAGTACTTCTCATTCTGTAATGCTATTGAATTTGATTTTTGGAAACAGTCATAACAGACTCAGGGATTGTTACATAAATGGTATTTCTTTAGCAGGTCAACCCTTTTTAGAATTTTTGAAAGCCAGAAAAGAATATAGTCTTATTGCTTTGGGAGTGATTTAACCAAAATGAGGAATGAATCATAGAGGTTATGTACTTCTAAATCTCACCAAAGTAAAACTCCATACTTTTATACTTAGAAAGAAATGAATCACTAGGAAAAGAAGAAATAATATGAGAATGAAAAAGACAATAGCACTAAAGTTTTTTCCTCTTGTTCAATAAGGACAAAATTCAAACTATACCCTTTGTAAATGATTTGTAGATTGCATTTAATTTGGAAATAAGGATTATAAAGGAGATACCTAAACAATAACCTGATAGTTATTAAATAAATGCATGAATACATGAATGCCCATCTCTTATCAGAGCAAAAAAGAATGTAGGCGTTCTCTTTCAGTTGCTACTAACTTGATTCTTTTTAAAAAAAACTTAGAGTTCCTATAAGAAATAGTTATTTTTGACTTCACTAGATATACCTGATTTGCTGACAAAATTTCCTTGAAGTGGTTCAGACATGCGATTTGCTTTGGAGGGTGGATTGTTAGGTGGTGGGATGCAAGCAGGGTCTGGGTGTGGGTGGGTATGTTCAGACGTGCCCTTTGTACCTTTGCTATTGCCATGAGAAGGGCTAGCCCAGGAACAGATGCCTTTCAGCCTGCGTCTCAGAACAAGGTGTGGAGGAGACCTGTATGGCCAGGCCTGCAACTTGAAGCAGAGCAATCCTGCCAAGGCCCACTTATATCAGCCATCGCCCACCTGAATCCTGGACTGGCAAGTGACCCAGGATGAGATTACAGAGCTGCACCAATGGATCTGCAGAGGCACACACAAAAAATTCTTGCTACTGTATGCTACTAGGATTTAGGGCTGTTTGTTTGAAGCAACAGCTGTCAGCTGTTGTCTGCATTAGAAATTGTGGATATTTTTGGTCTCCAGGTGTGTAATGAGTTCTTTCATTATGTATTTCCTAATTTTTCTTCATCTCAGGAAAACATTCTTCTATTATTTCTTCAGTTTGTATTTCTAAGCCATCACTCCCACTCTCTTCTTAGGGAAAGTCAAATGCATTTATGTTGAATTTTTATTCACTCACTCTTTGTTATATCTTCATTGGTCATATTTTAATTTGAATTATGAATGGATTTCTTATAGATTTCCTCAACATCATTGAATTGATTTTCTATAATGCAGTTCTAATGTTTTAAACCTTCAGTTGTAGATTTTCTTTTTAATTATTACTTTATGTTTTCCTTTTCTCAATGCATTGACATTTTATTTCTCGATTTTAGTTTCCTTTAACTTGAACTGAGAAAACAAAATTTTTATTGTATGCATTCTTCTGCTTTCCCAAATAAATCCTTTAGAGGTACCCTAATGATCTCATGATTACTATTGAAATCCTTTTCAGGTGAACATGAGCTGACAACTTCCTTCTATCCAAATGTGTGATATTTAATCCTTTGCATGTATCTGCCACCCTAAAGAGAAAACTTCTAGTTTCTATTCTATTTTCCATATATTTTATGAAAGGAAGGGGTAGAGTCAAAGCCAGTCCTGAGGAAGAGACAGGATCTTTGCACTTAAATTCTTAAAAATTGTTTTATTTTTTTAAATTAAAAAAGGTATTTTCATGTGAGAAAGGCATCCTGGGAGTTCTTGTCATGGCTCAGTGGAAATGAATATGACTAGTATCCATGAGGATGCAGGTTTGATCCCTGGCCTTGCTGAGTGGTTTGAGGATCCAGCATTACCATGAGCTGTGGTGTAGGTCACAGATGTGGCTCAGATCTGGAATTGCTGTGGCTGTGGCATAGGCCAGGAGCTACAGCTCTAATTTGACCCCTAGCCTTGGAACCTCCATATGCTGTGGGTACAGCCCTAAAAAGATAAAATAAATAAATGAATAAATAAATAAATAAATAAAGGCTTGCTGCATCAGATTTTGTCTACCCATCATAAAACAGCCTTGATAACATCACATGTGGAAATTACCATTTTTTTTATGAACTCCACTGGTTCAGATAGAAAGTCATGCTACAGGAGTTCCCACTGTGGTGCAACGGGATTAGTAGCATTTTGGGAGCATTGGGATGCAGGTTCAATCCCCTGCCCATAAAGTGGTTTGAGGATCTGACATTGCTGCAGATGTGGCTTAGGCTGCAACTACAGCTTGGATTTCATCCCTGGTCTGGGCGCTCCAAAAAAGAAAAAAAAAAAAATCATGCAGTAGAAATAGAAATGGATTCATTTTATTACATGAGAGTCACATTAGGTAGACCTATTAGATGCCAGGAAATAATGCATCTCTCTGAAGATCAAAGTATACAGAGTAAGACAATACATATACTCTGCATCCTAAAACATTCCTTGTTTAGATAGAGCTCTCTTCATCAAAAGAATAGCAAGCTAAAACAAAATAAAACTTTGTAGTTACACCAAATAATTGCAAAATAAGGGAAAAGAGTTATTATTTTGAAGAGAGAGAAGAAGAGAAAACCACAGGCATGCATTAGTTGAATATGACAAAAATACAACTTAACTTATAACAAACAAAAAAATAATAAAAATATTGGGTCATGTATCCAAATTGTAGATATTTTCTTTTTCCATTCAACAAATGTTTGTGTATACCTTTTCTATTCCAGTCCTGTCCAGAGAATAAAAGAGATGATTTTCCTGACTTTCTGGACATTGCAATTTAGGAAGGTATGTAAACAAGTTTTTATAGACACATTCCTATATATATGTATGTGTGTATATATATATATATATATATATATATATATATATATATATATATACATACAACTACAAGCTGTAATTTTCACCCAGGGCTACAGAACTATGTTGATCAGAGCTATTTCCTCTCTGGGTGCTGTCATCCTTCTCTACTGATTTTTGTCATGTGGTAGAAAAAAATTATTGCCACCTATAAAATCACAGTCCTGTAACACTAGGGTCAAAAAGGAGAAAGAGATTCCTTTATACTTCAATTTGGAAAAAAATAAGGAAAGAACTTTGATAAATGTGACTGAGGTCATATGATAACAAGATTGACCAAAAACTAAAAATATATAATAAAACGCAAAGCAGAAATAAAAACTTGAACCACTAAGGAGTTACTTCTGTGGTGTAGTGGGTCAGGAATTTGACTGTAGTGGCTTGGCTTGCTGAGGAGGTGCATGTTTGGTTGCCAGCCTGACACAGTGGTATAGGATCTGACATTTTGACAATATTGCTTCTTCCAATCCAAGAACCTGGATTGTTTGTATCATTTTTGATTTCTTTCATCAGTATCTTAGAGTTTTCAGAGTACAGGTATTTTGTCTCTTTAGGTAGGTTTATTCCTAGGTACTTTATTCTTTTTGGTGCAGTGTTAAATGGACTTGTTTACCTAATTTTTCTTTCTCTCTCTCTCTCTCTCTTTTTTTTTTTTTTTTTGGTCTTTTTAGGGCTGCACCTGCGTCATATTGAGGTTCCCAGGCTAGGGGTCAAATTGGAGCTATAGCCACTGGCCTACACCACAGCCAGAGCAACACAAGATCCAAGCCGTGTCTGTGACCAATGCCACAGCTCATAGCAATATTGGGTCCTTAATCCACTGAGAAAGGCCAGGGATTGAACCTGCATCCTCATGGTTACTAGTCAGATTCATTTCCACTGAGCCACGACAGGAACACCCTAATTTTTCTTTATCTTTCATTGTTAGTATATAGAAATGCCATCAATTTCTGTGTATTAATTTTGTATCCTGCAACTTTGCCAAATTCATTGATGAGATCTAACAATTTTCTGGTAGCATCTTATAATTTCCTGTGTACAGTATCATGTCATCTGCAAACAGGGATAGTTTTACTTCTTCCTCTTCAATTTGAATTCCTTTTATTTCTTTTCCATCAACAGAGGAATGGATAAAGAAGATGTGGTACATATATATAATGGAGTATTTCTCAGCCATAAAAAAGAACAAAATGATGCCATTTGCAGCAACATGGATGGAACTAGAAACTATCATACTAAGTGGATATAGACAGTGAAAAACAAACATCATATGATATCACCTATATGTGGGACCTTAAATAAAGGATCTAAATGAACTTCTTTGCAGAACAGAAACAGACCCACTAACTTTGAAAAACTTACAGTTACCAAAAGGGATAGGTGGGAGGGGGGAGGATAGACTGTGGGTTTGGGATTGGCATATGCGCACCGAGGTATATAGAATGATTGGCCAATGGGAACCTGCTGTACAACACAGAGAACTCTACTCAGTATTCTGTGATAATCTATGTAGGAAAATATTCTGAGAGAGAATGGATGTGTGTATACGTATGACTGGATCACTTTGTTGTACAGCAGAAATTATCACAACCTCATAAATTACTACACTTCAATAAAACTTAAAAAAATAAATAAAAGATCTGGCATTGCCACAGCTTAGGCATAGGTTGCAGCTGCAGTTCGAATTCAATCCCTGCCCTGGGAATTTACATGTGCTGCAGGAGTGGCAAAACAAAAACAAAAACAAAAGCTTGAAACACTAGGAAAAATGTCGACACTAGTAACAGAGTTAGTGGCTGAGAAGAACTATCTAAGCATAAGAGCAATGGGGGAATATTATAAAAGAAAATATAGATAGTGTTTTTTATTGAAATATAGTTGATTTACAATATTGTGTTATTATTAAGTGCACAGCAAAGTGATTCAGTTATATTTTTTCAGATTCTTTTTTTTTCTTTTAGGACCACACCCATGGTATATGGGGGTTCCCAGGCTAGGGGATGAATTGGAGCTACAGCTGCTGGCCTATGACACAGCCACAGCAATGCAGGATCTGAGCCACGTCTGCAACCTACACCACAGCTCACGGCAATGCTGGATCCTTAACCCAGTGAGCCAGGCCAGGAATTGAACCTGCAACCTCATGGTTACTAGTTGGATTTGTTTCTGCTGAGTCACAAAGGGAACTCCCCAGATTTTTCAATATAGGTTATTATAAAATATTAAATATAATCCCCTGTGCTATACAATAAATTCTTTTGTTTATTATTTTATGTGTAATAGTTTGTTAATTCCATACCCCTAATTTATCCCTCTTCCCCTACCTTTCCCCTTTGGTAACCATAAATTTGTTTTCAATGTTTGTGAGTCTATTTCTGTTTTGTATATAGATTCATTTCTACAATTCTTTTAGATTCCACATATAAGTGATATCATGCAATATTTGTCTTTGTCTGACAGAGTGATAATTAGTGTGATAATCTCTAGGTCTTTGGATAGTGTTTTTAAACATTCAAAATTAAAAGTAGAAGGCCAGAAATAAGATTAAATGTAATTGTAAACTTGAGAAATAGAGAAAAAAGAATAAAGAATGTTTTTGTACATTAAGAAGAAAAACATTAACAATCCAAAGTAAAATGGGTTAAAACTTTTAAAAAAACATGTAAAAAAGGAAATACAAAGAGCTAATGAACACATGGAAAAATGTGAACAAATAATTAATCAGGAGCATAAGTATTAAAAGTTTCCTATTGTAATCAAGACAATCTGATATTGGCATAAAAATAGACAAAAAGTGATGAAATATAACTACAGATTGCTATAAATTAATTAAATGGTATTTATTGTTAAATATTGCTATGATTTTTGCAAGCAACAAACAGAAGGTAGTCATTGTAATATGCAAGACACCTTAAACAAATAGAAATTCAATAACAGTTGTAATGAAAGCAAGTTAAAATGATGCTGCGAAATCAAGGGTGAAAGTTTTAGGTGTTTGTGTCTAATTGTACAAAGGATTTCAATAGATTTGCCTATACATTAGCATTCTTTTGGATAGCTTTAATATAGAAACTCTCCAGTACAAAACAGTGTGACAAGATAAAACACTTTATACCTAAAAGTTATTTAGATACTAGAAATTTCTATTAAGTATTATTTTTTAATTATGAAAAAGTAATTGATTCTCATCAATTTTTCAAAGAAAAGAAGCCCTGTTGCATTTCCATGTGTGAATTAGTGCAACTGCAAAGATTCTTTAAAAAACATGTGTGTGTGTGTATATACGTGTATATATACACACATACATATATACTTATGTGTATGTGTGTATATATAGGCAAATATATTTACGCTAAAATAATTTAAAGTATATATGTATATATACACACATATACACTCCACTGCTAATTTGTCTTAAATTTTAATAAGATTTTGAATTATAAAGTAATTTTAATGTGGACATGCCGTGTTTTATAGAATTAAAACTCTAGGTGTCAGAGCTACACTTGTTAGGCTGATTTATTTGCTGTCCTAAATTAATGATTACATCTATACGGTGAGTAATTAATTGGTGTCTACTGGCAATAATGACACTTAGAGATATTTTGTTTTGCTATATAGTTAGGCACAGCCCAGTGTTTTAGATAACAATGACTTATGAAGGTCACAATATCAGCACTCTAGTTTTTAGTTATATATCCACTATAATTCTCATGTTTACAATCATTGTATTTCTTCTACCAGTGCTTAAATTGTTGAATGCTTCACCAATAATGAAAGATAGTGTTCATTAATAATAATTTACTGATACGACAACCACTACATATATTCTTATTATATGATAAACAGTGTTCTAAATGATTTCCTGTGCTAATTCACCATTAAAAATCTCCTTGAGGCAAGTTATTCCTACTTTACAGATGAGGGAACTGAGGCACAGTAAGTTTAAATAAGTTGATTACAAACACATTATTTGGTAAGTGGAAAAGCCTAGTGCCAGATGATGCAGTTAAACACCATTCTGAACTGCTCTTAATGCTAAGCAGTAATTTTTCAGCAGCAGGTGGAGATCCATTGCTGGACCAAAAAAAATCATTTCTAATTCTTTTAAAACAAATTAAAATAAAATGAAATAAATTAAAGCAAACTTCATGTAGAAAGGGTATTTATTATTTTTGTTTAGCTCTGTGTATGTGTAAATAGATTATGAAATAAACACATTTCTTCTTTCCTTGCCTTTTCTTCCCCCTGGAGAAGCCAGAGTCATCTTATTTAAAAGTAATTAATTATACCTGTTAAAACATTTACTTAGTTTAAAGAAAATGAATAAACAAACAAAAAACAGAAAATAAAATTACAAGATCAGAAAATGACAAAGACTTGTTGACAATATAGAGAAACTGGAACTCTTGTGCACTACTGGATGGAATGTAAAATGGTATAACCACAACAGAAAAGAGTTATGTCAATTCCTCAAGTAAAGTAAAAATAGAACATAATCCAGCAACTCTATTTTTGGGTATATATCCAAATAACTGAAATCTGGGTCTCAAAGAGATATCTGTAAACCCATATCATAGAATCATTATTCACATAAGCCAAAAGGTGAAAACACTCCAAACATCTAATGATGGATGAAAGGATAAAGAAAATGTGAAGGAAGCCAATTACGAGTAGATAAACCCTGCACGATTCCACCACTTTTATGAGGTAACGAGAATAGTCTCACTTGAAGGAACATAAAATCAAACTGGGGTTTCCACCAGCTGGAAGGAATGGGGCACAGGCAGTTCATTCTCCTGCTCAGAGCCCCCAGGTGGCTTCCTGTGTCAGAGGGAAGGCCTTCACCATGGTCTGAAAGGGCCTCTCAGTGTTCTGAGCTCATGCTCTCTCTTCCCTAGAGCATTCTGCTGCAGTTATGGTGACTTCTGTGTCATTTCTTGCACATTTCAGGTGCTTTTCTGCCTCTGGGTCTGAACACGTACCTGTTCCCCTCCACCTCCACCCAAACTCTCAAATTTTTCAAAGGCAGCAAACTGAGGGAAAAGGCAGCAACGTTAAAGAGAAGATCATAAATCACAGATTCCAGCAGAAAACTAGTCTTCTATAAAATGAAGAAGTTTGTATATTTATGTATTTACACAATCTTGGCTTTGCTAGACTCAAAGAAGATTGTAATTTGTGTTTTTTATTCTAGGGAACCATGTGCCAAACAAAAAGCTGGAGGAATGGGAGTTCCCATTGTTGTGCAGTGGAAACCAACCTGACTAGTATCCATGAGGATTCAGGTTTGACTAGTGTTTATGAGGATACCTCCTTCTGTGGGTTAAGGATCCAGCGTTGCCAGGAGTTGCGGTGTAGGTCGCAGACACGGCTTGGATCTGGCATTGCTGTGGCTATGGTGTAGGCCAGCAGCTGCAGCTCCAAATCAACCCCTGACCAGGAACTTCCATATGCCACAGATGCAGCCCTAAAAAGCAAAAAAAAAAAAAAAGTTGGAGGAATGAAAGAATACATACTGGGTGATATCTAACACTCAATGGTGATGATGTGACATTAAAGGCAACAGGCAATCTTTTGTCCTAGTATGTCATTCCTACAAAAGTTCATCTTATCTTCTCAATTATCATTCACTACACCCAAAATTATATATGCTATTATAAAAACTCAGAAGTGAGTAACTGACTGCTTGCTGTCTATTATATCTATGAATTAGATTATTAGATAATTCATACTATATTATTCACTATTTGTGGAAAGAGTTCCACATTTCATGAAATGTATGTTAATGCATTATTTGAACATTACCAATAAATTACCATTAAATATAGATTTATATCTATAACCTTTCAAAAATGGCTCTAATATTTGATAGAATATACATTTCATTTTTGAAACTGTGTTTATACAATCATTGTCTAATATTCTTTCATATTTGTTCATGTTTCTAAACTGAGTTATTACCCTGCATTCATCTCTCATATTCATTTTCAACCTCAAAGTTACAAAGAAAATGAGTAATATTTTGAATCATTTCTAGGCCCCCAAATTCTTTCAAATTCACTATGACTGCCTAGATATTTACAGGTTAGCAACAGAGGTTTCTTTTTTATTTAAGCCCCTTGGGCAAGCATTGTGTTTTGGGTTGTGTACTATCTTAGCAACGATAAGTTATATTGTGTTCCTTCAATTGATATCCCGTCTTTAAGCGCTGAAGATGGGAAACAATAGATTTGCTTCAAATGCGTCCCCAAAGAAAAAAGGCTTTTCAAAATATATTTAGCAAAAGTTGTCATTGTTCATGAGGAAGAAAATGTCTTTATCCTGAGTGTGTGAAAAGTGGGGAACAACTAATAAAAGAAGAAATAGCTGAAGATTTGTTTCAGTCTTTACAGACACCATTTCTAGGTTCATCAGGTCAAGAAATATTCTGAAATTGTGCTTCTTTTCAAAACACATGCTTTCAATAATGTATATTCTGGAGTTCCTTTGGGATGATGTTTTAAAACTCATCATACGAATGTATTCATGTCTGCCTACTGATTTCCTCAATAGCAATATTTGAAAGACAAGATTTTAAAGGATTTGGTTTTATGATTTCTATTCTGTTTGCTTTGGTGTTCAGTTTGATTTTAAAATTTGATACAGTTTTCTATATATTTTGCACATAGAACTAATAGCTTGATAGGGAAATTATTGCCTTGGGCTTATGAAAGTGGTATAAGATAGTTGTTAACTGAATTTGAATCATTATTAATGTGACTGGAATCTGGCTCTTTGATTTAATAATTCTGAAAAATTAAATTGCTTAAACTCTGTCCCTCATATTGGTCATCACTAAAATAAGGATAATAAAAATACTTCTTAAGTGTTTTAACTGATGAATCAAATAATATATGTGTAGCACTTAGCCTAGTGTTTTATAAATAGTCAGTAGGGATGTCCTATAATAAAATTTCAGAATAACATTCGCATTATATGCTACTATTTAGCATTCAACTAATGTTAGTTTTATTATTTTTATTGCTTTTCTTATTACCCTTGTTTTTTTGGGGGGGGAACACCGCTGTACAAAGTAAAAACCTACATTTAAGTTCTAGCTCAGTCCATAGCAAATATTTACTTACCTCTGCCAATTGCTTGTGCATTTTATTCTTTCAATTGACTTTTAAGATTAAAAGAATTCTTTATTCTAAAATTGTCTCTGTTTCATCATCTAAGCTTTATCATGTCAAGAAACAGCAATATTAAGTGCAGAATTTTTCTCCATTTTGGTGCAATATAAATATGTTCATGTAAACATATGTAAATCAAGTATTTGAAACTAATCCTTGAAAAGCTTACTAACCTCAAAGGTTATAAACTGACTATTTAGACACCAAAACTTTTCCATAACTTATATTGATACCCACTTGGAATTTTTCTCTTTTTCTCCCTGATTGGGAGAAAAAGAGAAAAAGACTGATTACTTACAAGGGAAAGGCAACTACATATATAACAAATTTATCAACTGCAGCACTGGAAGCTGATGCACCATATAATGTAAGTTTAAGAAAAAAAATGTGGAGTTCCCAACGTGGCGCAGTGGTTAACGAATCCGACTAGGAACCATGAGGTTGAGGGTTCGGTCCCTGCCCTTGCTCAGTGGGTTAAGGATCCGGCGTTGCCGTGAGCTGTGGTGTAGGTTGCAGACGCGGCTCGGATCCCACGTTGCTGTGGCCCTGGTGTAGGCCAGCGGCTTCAGCTCCGATTAGACCCCTAGCCTGGGAACTTCCATATGCTGTGGGATCGGCCCAAGAAGTGGCAAAAAGACCAAAAAAAAAAAAAAAAAAAAAAAAATGTTAAAACAAAACTATAAAAACCAATGAGAGGAATGTGATTAAAAGAGTGTGACCACTTTTGTCAAACACGGATTTTAAGTTAGAACTGATCATTGCTTGTGACAAAGTCGTGAGTAACCCTCATTAAGCAGTTTTGATAGAGCAGTTAGAAAAAAATGGTATTTGTTTTTTTCAAAATAGAAAAGAAAAATTGGCTATAACTGTAAAACTTTTTTCATAGTGTTTTATTCTGAGAAATGAAGAAATATGGATTTTAGGCAGCGTGGAAAGTGAAACTAAGAAAGAAAGATGTGAGTGTGCGTGTGGTGTGTCTTCCTGATGGGAGAAGTAACAGCATATCTATTATTAATAGAACAGTATTGATCTAGTAAAGACGGAAAAATAGATATTGTAAGATAGTAAAAAACATACATGTAACAGAGAATGTCCTTAATAGTATGTAACGCTGTTAGCACTAGATTGTGTAAACAGTCTGCTTAATTCATATTCCTCAGTAAAATAGGAAAGTCACTGGCTATGAATGAGGATGGAGGAAGAGATGCTGAGTTTAATGAAAGAAAAGAAAGTATGAAAAAGTTATCAGTTAGAGGAGAAAAATGGCCCAGGAAAATACAGTAGGCCCACAGAGGGGAACCCAGAATCTCACTGGATGTTAGCGATGATGAATTTAAAGTGAAAACTAGGCAACATGGTTGAGTGTTTTCTCCTACCATGGTCTGCTCTGCGGAGCGGGCCACAGATATTCAGCTGTGTGGAGGCTTTAAAGAGAGGGCTTTTAGGAGAGATGCAGTTTTTCCAAGTAAGTGCAAGAATGGGTGTTGTGGGTTGAGGATGCCTGAAAAGGAGAGATTATTGAGTTTGAGCTAGAAAGAAAGACAAAAGCAACCATCAGAGTGGTGAGAGGTAGGGAAAATGTGGTAGGATCTATGTATTGAAGATAACGGTGACATTCTTGCAGTCTTAAAGATGGTACATATTTGTAATGACAAGGTCAAGGATATGACCATAGGAGTGAAAGACTGAGGTAAGATGGAAGATATGATTATGGGAGAAGACATAGAACTGAAGGTCAAGATTATTGGAAGGAATCAGAAAAATTCAAAAGTTAATGCAAAGGTTCCCATATATTTAGAAATTGGATATTACAGTTTATTAGAAAATAAATTATGTAATATATAGACTAAATCAAAAATCTTATATAGGAGTTCCCTGGTGGCCTAGTGGTTAAAGACCCTACATTGACACTGCTATGGCATGAGAACTTTGATCCCTGGCCCAGGAACTTCCACATGCCATGAGTATGGCCAAAAAAAAAAAAAAAAAAAAAAAAAAAAAAATCATCATATGTAAAAGCAAATGATATGGAACAAAAATTATACTTAGAAGAAAATATACCTATAAATGTGGGTAGTAAAAAACAAGAAGGAATTACATTTATTTCTAAAAATCTAAGTGTCCTGTTAGATAGTTTATACTTCTTAACAAAAATTTCACATTATAGATGTTCAGCCCACTTTATAAAAAACCGTGAGACTCAGAGAGACTAAGTAACTCAGTCACAGAGCTACCTAGAGGAAAAGACTGGATTTGTTTTTATCTATCTCCTACAATCTGCCATTCATACTGCAGGCAGACATTGTAACCTTGGGCCCAACTGATTAACTAATACTTCTTTCCACCAAATAATAGTTCTTTTCCTCTGAGAATTACTTTATCTCAACCCTAAAATCCAATCAGAGAATGGGTCTCGGCTCCAAATTCAGATGCGATTTCTGATGGCTTATGGATATATGTGTCTATGTTTAGATATAATTATATTTCTCTCCTCCATTCTCCCCACCCCAAACTATTCTGTGATGGGAAATGATGAGTCCAGTCTAATTGGATATATTTTGGCCTGCTTATAGTTGAAAAGGGTACATCTTACTTAGAAGTTCCTCAGAGAAAATGTCAGAATTTTCTCTATTTCTGACCATCTTGAGCTGTCATTGTCTGAGAGTTTCAAGTTCTTGGTCTCCTGTTGTAGTGGGGACAGGGAAGGGCCCTCCCAGAACAAAGGGAAGGCAACATGCAACATCCGCACCCATGTGCTCATGCACAGTTCTGTAACAATGTAACATAACCTGAACCCATGGGCACAAGCATATCTATAACTGCCCACCCAGAAATGACAGAATGTATGTTACCTTATAATGGGGACAAAGGGACTTAGATGTAACAACAACAACAAAAAACCTATAGGGGTATACAAGGTGATACCCCCAGCTTTCGCGGCTCATCCTTTGGATATGAATCCACTGAGCCAGTGCCGGCATGAATAAATGCTGCTTCCTGGCAAAAAGGCCTTGGTGTCCTTTCTCCCTAAGTCCTGCAACACTGTTGACTAGGGTATTACAAAGTCTGGATTAATCGACCACTTTCTTATCTAAAGTGTATTGTTGCTGCTCCCCTGGCTGTCTTGTTGCCTGCAGAGTACTTTGGATTTCCCACTGAATTTTGTTTTCAGAGAAACAAAATTTTCATGGCTTAAAGTCATCATTTGGTAAGCAAGAACTTAATGCTGTTCCATTAAGTGGTAAATGTATTTGGCTCAGAAAATTTAATTTTCTCTTATTTTTCCTCCTCTACAAACTCTAATTTTCCTAAACTCTGCTTAGGAAATGTGTTTCTCCCCAACCACCTTGTTTTTCTCTCTCGTAGTTAAACCTAAAGACTAGGAGGTAAAAAGAAAACAAAGTCAGTAACAATAGCATTTACATAAAAAATTAAAAAAAAAAAACAAGTTTAGAATGTACTTATCAAAAATTTAGAGTCCACAAAATAAGACTGTTTTCTTCCTGGATGTATTTTAATTGGTATTAATTAAACAATATTAAATAAAGCAATGCATTTGCATTATTGAATTTTTATTTACATAGCAAATAAACATGACTTTCTTTGTAGAAAACCATGCATATTTAAGAGCTACAGATGTTTGTAATGAGGTAAATTACCTAAAATTAGTGAAGACTGAAAATTACTTTATATAATTACTGAATCTAAAATTTAGGAACTTAAATTATAGTAATTCAAGTTTTCTGTTCCCAAAGATTTAGAATGTTTCAGACCAAGTGAATTTCCTTATTCATCTTTCTTAGGAAATGTGTTACTACATAATTTGCTTCAAATAAATTTTTTTTCTTCCATTGATCTTTTCTAAAAACTTTTGTAAGTGATCAGAAATCATATTTTACCATAGAAATGACATTAAGAAATGTTGAATGACTTTTTAGTTTTATACTTTTGCAGTTGTTTGAAAATGTATTTTTCCTTTATGCTTTTCAGCAAAAATATCAAACACAAAATATATTTACTTAATTATGTACTCTGATCAACAACAAAGAAATGCTTGAAAGCAGTTTCCTTCATTTGAAAAAGGTATGTCTTTTTGGAAGTAAGCTTATTAACAGAAATAAGCAATATTAGAATGTCGCTAGTGAACAAAGAATTAAAGCAAAGCCAACTGTGTTTTAAGATCTGTTTCCTCAGGATAATCTTACCCTGATGAATCAATTTGAAAATTTTTTTTTCTGTTTAGGGCCACACCCACAGCATATGGAAGTTCCCAGGCTAGGGGTCGAATCAGCTACAGTTGCTGGCCTACACCGCAGCCACAGCAACGCCAGATCAGAGCTGTGTATGTGACCTACACCACAGCGCATGGCAATGCCAGATCCTTAACCCACCCACTGAGCAGGCCAGGGATCGAACCTGCCTCCTCATGGATACTAGTCAGATTTGTCTCTGCTGAGTCATGATGGGAACTCTTATTTGAAAACTTTTTATAGGGGGTCAAAATCAGAATATCATTGCCTTCTAAATAGACCGAATGGGTAAAACTTGGGAATGTCTTGGTGTTGGCTGTTTTCTAGATTGCGCACTGCCCTAAATCCTTCTGATGTGACAACACATTATCAACATTCTGGTATAACAGGGAGTATCTTGCTGCCTTTTATGAAGATTATTCTCGTTATTTCTTCTTTCTTAAGGAGAGAGCCTGCTTTTAGGACTTCAATATCAACAATACGACTTCAATACATCATGTATTACTCCACACAACAATTCATTATTGTTCCCATGTTTTTTAATCAAGTAAACAATAGCCACAATAAAAGCTGCTATGGCTCAGTGGGTTAGGAATCTGACTGCAGTGACTACAGTTGCTGTGGAGGTGTGGGTTTGATCCCCCGGCAGGTGCAATGGGTTAAAGGATCTGGCATTCCTGCAGCTGCAGTGTAGGTCACAGCTACGCTTGGATTCAATCCCTGGCCTGAGAACTTCCATATGCCCCAGGTTCAGCCATTAAAAAAGTCACAAGAGTAACAAATCTGTCAAAACTGATACCTTTGGATATTAAATGCTGTTCTGAAAAAATGGAATAAAGAGCCAAATGCTTTTTGATTTTAAGTAAAATGCAGGAGAACTAAACTCATCGCATTCATTTCACAATATATTCATATATCAATCATTACACTGTATACTTAAAACTAATAAAATGTTACATGTCAATTATGTTCAGTTAAAAAGTCAAATGCATTTTTAAAATTATGAATTGAAAGAGTTAATAAATTCCTTTTACAGAATGATTAATCGGCACCTGTAACATCCAAGGGTCATGATGAATAAGAAGTGGATATCTTATTTGCATTTCTATATGTACAGGCAGACTTTGGACATATTGAAGTTTCAGTTCTAGACTACCACGATAAAGTTAATACCATACTAAAGTGAGTATCATGAATTTTTTGATCTCCCAGTGCATATAAAAGTTTACACTATAGTATACTCTATCAAGTGTGCAATAGCACTATGTCTTAAAAAACAATGTACATACTTAAAGTATACTTTATTGCTAAAAATGCTAGCTATCATCTGAGCCTTGAGTCATAATTTTTGCAGTATTAACATTAGATAGAGAGCTAAGGACCTGATGAACATACATGAGGATGCGGGTTTGATCCCTGGCACTGATCCTCGCCCTGTGGGTTAGGGATCCATCGTTGCTGCAAGCTGTGGTGTACGTCACAGAAGCAGCTCAGATTCCGTGTTGCTGTAGCTGTGATGTAGGCCAGCAGCTACAGCTCTGATCGACCCCTAGCCTGGGAAATTTTATATGCCAAGGTGAGGCCCTAAAAAAAATAATAATAAAACAAAGAAATAAATACAACATAGCCTGAGACATGACACAAAAAAATTCCATCCTTCAAATTAAAAAGATTTTTGCTTCAAAAAAAATTAGAGATTACTGATGATGGATTACCATAATAAGTGTAATAATAATAATAAAAGCTTGAAATATTGCTGTAAGTACCAAAATGTGACACTGACATAAAGTGAGCAAACGCTGTTGGAAAAAAATGGAACTGAGAAACTTGCTCAATGCAGGGTAAACATAAACTTTTTATTTGTTAAAGACAGAGTATCTGAGAAGAGCAATAAAGTGAAGTGCAATAGAATAAGGAGGTCGTGCCCTTTTGTGCTGCTTTTCTTTAGAACATCTTTCAGGACCAGTAATCTCAGGATGCTAGTTTTGGAAACATTATGATTTCTATTTTAGCTACTCAGAAGTTCTTGTACTTACAGTCTAGGTTTGTTTTTTTTTTTTAACCTGTTTGTTTTATATGGGTAGGAAAACATATGTAATATGGTTTTAAAGTCTTGAAAAACTATCAAGTTAACAATGTATCTTTCCACTTACAAACACCAGTTTCCAGCTTTCCTTCTTAGGGTCAACCACTAATGCACATTTTTTTCTGGTGGAGGGTTATTCTACAGATATACAGAATGTATCCTTTTTTTTTTTTTTTTTTTTTGGTCTTTGTGCCTTTTCTAGGGCTGCACCCACGGCATATGGAAGTTCCCATGCTGGGGTCTAATCAGAGCTGTAGCCACCGGCCTGCACCACAGCCACAGCAATGCCAGATCTGAGCCACATCTGCGACCTACACCACAGCTCAGGGCAACGCCAGATTCTAAACCCACTGAGCAAGGCCAGGGATGGAACCTGCAACCTCATGGTTCCTAGTCGCGTCATTAACCCCTGAGCCACAACTGGAACTCCTAGAATGTATCCTTTTGAAAGGATACTTTTTTATGTGTTACTTTTTCAATTAATAAAATTTTTCAAAGATTATGCTGTATTAGTTCAAAGAGGGATTGTACTTTTTTGATAGGCAAATGATCCAAAAAAGTGTGCAGCATATTTTCTTTAACCAACTTACTGATTGTTTCAAATCATTTTCTATTACAAAAAATACTGCCAATGATATACACAGTAGTAAATATAAATGTTTTTATATACATATGGAAATGTGCCTGAAATATTATTGTGTTCTGGAAGGGTGAGTGGGTAACAATAAAATGAATCAGAAATTTGAGGTAATATAGGGGTCTGTATTTGAGGCATGTATGTGCATGCATGTGTCCATGTGTTTATTCACCAAATACATATATATGTATATAATAAGCAAATGTATATACATATATACGTAATAAGATCATTACATCACACACATACACTCATATCATGCACATATAATTAGTATATATAATAAGAATATTTTATACTTAGAAAATTCATGTGTTTTTGTATGTGCCGCCTCCAAATATACTACAATAGCATATTGATTTTGATTTTTTTTTTTTTTTTTTTTTGTCTTTTGTTGTTGTTGCTATTTCTTGGGCCGCTCCCGCGGCATATGGAGGTTCCCAGGCTAGGGGTTGAATCGGAGCTGTAGCCACCGGCCTACACCAGAGCCACAGCAATGCGGGATCCGAGCCGCGTCTGCAACCTACACCACAGCTCACGACAACGCCGGATCATTAACCCACTGAGCAAGGGCAGGGACCGAACCCGCAACCTCATGGTTCCTAGTCGTATTCGTTAACCACTGCGCCACGACGGGAACTCCCATATTGATTATTTTTAACTAAAGTTACTAAAGAAACATGCAATGCAAGGGGGACATTCTGACCTTCCTTTCTGTCTCCTAAAAGCAGGAAGAAAATCTCTCATGTGAAAAGTGCACTCCTTCTATCTGGAGGTAGAAGGACAGACACCCTTATGACCAGAGCTGGGGAATGCAAGCCTCAAAGTCTGTACAGACAAACCTTGTTACTTTAATTGACTATTCCAAGCCCAAACCCTGTCAGATTCTTCAGTAATTGAGCACTCAAAATCTGTTTCTTTTTACTCTCAATTCCTTACAAATGTATTGTTTCTTTGTCTGAAAAGTAAGAAAGCTGCCTGCCTTAACCATTTCTTAGGTCCTATCACTATGAGATGTTCATGCACACAAATTAAATTTTCTTCTATTATTAATCTGCCTTACATAAATTTTATTAATCTAGCTATGAGAACTCAAGAGGGATAGAGAAGGAAATTTCCCCCTCCCTGACATATGCAGATATTAGTGAATAATATACATGTATGTGTAATATGAACATATATTTTTATCATCAGAAGTATATAAATTAATATTATCTATATATATAAAGATTGAGCAAGTGAGAGAGATTTAAATTTTTCAGAGCATAAGTGTCTGCATTTGTAAAATATTCTATAATACTGAAACTTAGATAAATAAAAAGCAGGGATTTACATGGAATTTGCCCAAATACTTGCTTTGGTAGGCTGTGATAACACTATAATTGGGCAACATATTGTACTGGTTTCTAATTCTTATCCCAAATCTTATTCTTTATTGTAGGATTATGGTATATTTTCTTAAAGTCAGTTATTTATATATAATATAGGAAATTATTTGGCCCTTCACAAGAATTATTATGATCAAATAAAGCGACATTGTGAAAATATTTCTCGAACACTGTTTTCAAATGTATGGTCTCAGATCATCTGTATCAGAATCATCTCAACCTACATAGTCATAAGCTTTCAACCAGAATTAAAGAGGTTTCCTTAGATGAGTTTGCCCCTAATCTGCTTTTGTTAAAACATTGCATTGTCATAAACCATTTGTTTTTGTCTTAAATTTGTAAACTAGAAAGTCCACATAACTTATTTCTCTTAAAGTTACCCAACTGTCTTGGGTATGTTTGAAACTCATTCAGTATTAAGGTGGGTTCGAGGGAGTTTATAATGTACCCCCATGTGACTCTACTTAATATCAAAGATTAAATCTTGGGTGAGACCTCACATAAGAACTGAAAACCCCTCTGGTTATTAGACAGCAGAAATGACACCTCTCCAAACCAGTGTGCCAACAGTAGCTAAAGACATGAGTCCTGGAAACAAACTGTTTAGGTCTAAACCCGGCATCTCCGCGGTGAGCTGTGCAATCTTAGACAACAGACTTCATTTCTTTAGGCTTTAATTTCTTATTCTGTAAATGGGAGTGATAAGTATATATCTCAGAAACCAACTGAATACATAAAGCACCAAAAGAGTGAATACATAAAGCACCAAAAGATTGCCCAGCACATAGTTAATGCAAAAAAAATCAGTATTATTATGATTAAATGATAATGATATGTCTTAGAATTAGACAGACATGAAAGACCAGGAAGGGTTTAATGTGACCAGCAAAAACACAGAAACTAAACAAAGATGAAGGAATAAATTCTGAAGAAATATAAAAATACCTACATAGATTTTTAGCGCGAAGTGATGAAAATTGGGATGAGGAATTTAAATAATACAGTGAAACACAACTAGAAAAAAGGTAAATACTGATCTTCAAAATGAGTTTATTTGAGTACTTGCCAAGCCATCTTGTGAATACTAATATCATGTAGCTTTTCATCTAGAAAATACAGCAAAACACAGCGTACTAATTACGCATATACATAGAATATATGCATAATTTTATGTATATATGATCTATTCACCCAAATGAAGATATGTTTTAATATTTTCAGATAAAGAATAATGATGAGTTGTTATTTTTTAATATTGGATATAACAACTATTTCTACCATAAATTACAATATGTGACCTCTGCGTATTACTAGACTACATATTTTCTAGATCACAGGAGTCATTATTTATACATTAATAGCAATATTTTAACATAACTATTTTCTTCTGAGTCTGACAATTTCTCACTCTGAAACTTGTAAAGATAACTCTCTGACAGTCTGTGATTTGAATTTTTATTTATGACCATCTTTTAGACTATTATGAGAAGTTATTTGCTCTGCCCTTCCCAGAGACTATATTATCAATCTTTCTCTTGAGTAGTCTACATTTCATCTGCGTTTATCTATGCTTTGAATGGTTCATTACACAGACCTGAACTGACTTTTTAAATGTGTTAGTGAGGAGAAAAAAGAAAGTTCTATTATAATCTTGTGCTCTTCTTATGTTTTTTGGAAGCTTTCCTCCCCCCTCCCTTTTTGTCAGTGAATAGAAAGTTGTAAGGAAAATGCACAAAAATAATTCCATTTGTTTTTGAGATGAAAGAGTCAGGAATTTCAACAATTCTTGAATAAATTCTGAAAAGCATTTTGCCTGTAATTAGATTTGGAAACTGTTTTAGATTAGCCTTAGAAAGCTTTAGAAAATGGGAAAATGAAACAAAACAAAAACCATCACTTCTGCTATCAGCTAGTTCAAATTTATATTTAAAGGACCAAAGTGAATCACCAATCACACTGATGCTTTTTCTCAAACAGCTAAAAGGAATTTTTATCAACTTGAAATCTGTTATTCATTTTATGGTTTTTTTTTTTTGAAGGCCAATTCCTCTTTCATCATTATTCCATCTTGAAGAAAAAAAAAACTAAGGAAAATAAAATCTTCATCTCTTTTGATATTATAAAAACTCTAAAGATATCTTTAATAAAATATCAAGGGCAGTATTTATCAAAAGACTAATAGATAACATGTTTTCAAAATTGAAATAATAAATGTCATTGCATAATATCAATTATGAATGACTGAAGATAATGTTATAATTACTGCAGGTCTATGTTACTGCATAATTAGTACTTGTGAATAATTAATTGCATCTCTTATACCTGTAGTATACCAAATACAATATAATCTCCTCCATAACCTTTTATAATTTTAAAGTGGTCTCTGTAAATATTAACATTAATGATTGCTTATTCGTACTTTCTTAAAGTATGTATTAAAATACATTTCAGAGAAAAACTTTAAATCTAAAGTAAAATATACTTTCTAAATGCAATTATTTGGAGTAAACCTGAGCTCCATTTTTATCAGTAAAATAATTAGACTTAAGAGATATGCATAATGCCAGCTTCCAGTTATGATAATGCTTTTTAAAATATACTTTCTAAATGCAAAGACAATTATTTGGAGTAAACCTGAGCTCCATTTTTATCAGTAAAATAATTAGACTTAAGAGATATGCATAATGCCAGCTTCCAGTTATGATAATGCTTTTTTGAGTTCAGAGGGAAAAAAATCTCCATCATCGTCAAGCAGGGCTGCTTTTTTCATGTGCAGGGCCCTGGGCAAACGTTTTGTGGGGAGGGACTTCTCTAAACAAACTAGTTGATTGAAAAGTGGATTATGAAATTTATGGCTTCATGTAAGATTCAATGGTGTATTCCCGAACATTAGAAAAATGGGGGGAGAATAGGTACGTACTTGATCATTTATTTTCCCTAAGTGTACATGAATACCATTTCTTTCTTTCTCTTTCTCTCTCCTTCCCTTCTTTCTTTCCAAGGGCCAGCAAGGGCTGATGTACACGATAAAGGATATCTGTTGCTACCCCATTGCCCTCAAGATCTGTAACCAAAGTCACCACTATAGTGAAACTCAATTGAGCAGGAATCGACCCACACATCCACACTGGAGGCTCAAGCCCAAGGGCTGGCAGTGGGTTGCGGATATCCCAGACACCAGTATTCCTCCTGTGTCCAGTGTGAGTATGTTAGCATCATTCTGGTGATACAATCTCCCGTTCAGGAGAAAGCAATATCAAACTGAATAGCAGAAGTAATCCACTAGCCAAGCTGTCCTCCCAGCACCAGGGCCAGCACAGTGACCCTAAAATGGCCCCATCAGCAAAGTCCTGGAGCGCCCTGGGGCTAATGGTCAACCTTATATATGTGGGCAGAAATTTAGAGAGCTCCATAAAGGCGAGAAGAGATGACCTGCACCACGAGAGTTCCTGCCTGGGTTGGTGTTACAACGGCCGGACACTACCGCCCAGATGGCACTGCAGTCCTGGCGGATCCTTGGCACTAAATGGAGGATTTAGAATATTTTGAGTAAGATATTCCAAAATACTGGGCCTCCTGGAGGGTAAGCCTAAGGCAGAGACTCTACCTTCTTGTCTATGTTTAGGGTGGCATTGCTCTTAACGGTACAAGTCAGGAAACGAAAGAGAGGAAGAGGGAAAGGGAGAAAGGAAGGGAGAGAGGGAAGGATGGAAAGGTGAAAAAAATGAAAGTTGCCTTTGCTGTTATATGATAAATGATATTTCAGAAAAAAATAAATGGCATGTCTATAGATCTTTCCTAGATAATTCCTTCTCAGTTTTCAGTTTCTGCTTATACCGAGGATTCCTAGGCACTCCCTGGGCCAGTTAAGAAAAGCAGTGAGTCACATTCCTAATCTCCTCAAAAATGTTGTGTGACTGAATACTCTGAATTTTTGTTCTTCTGCTGTGTTAGCAAAAAGTTGTAAAACGCACCCTCAAGTATCTCTCTATGTCAATTTAGGGAAACAATTTCTAAATTTTATATTTTTTTTGCCATCTGGAGAGATTAAGACTACCCAACTCATAGAGCCCCAATTCCTGCTTCTTTGATCGTGCTTCTCTCAATGTCTCTCTGTTTTCTCCCATTTTTCTATAGGCAGCAAGAAGAAACCAGGTTGCATTTTCAACACTTTCAACAGAAAATCTCAGTTAAACCTCCAGGTTCATTGTTTTCAAGTGCAGCCTTCCACATAGCTGCAAGAACAATTCTGCTAAGCTTTCTGCCACAATGTAACAAGAATCCCTATTATACCCTGTATCTCACTTCCTTTTGAGCTCACAGAATAGACACTCCCTCTGCTACCAACCCACAATGGCATCGAAGTTCCCAGGCCAGGGATGAACCCTTGCCTTGACACGCAAGTGACAACACCAGATCCTTAACACACTAAGGCACCAGGCTCATAATCCTACTATGATTTAGATAATCGCTAAGATGATTTAGGATTTTTCTACCTAGGTCTTTTATTCCCTTCTGAGTCTGGGCTAGCAGAGTCTCAAACATCCATGTTTTTACCAACATTGTGTTCCAGACAATCTAGATTTTGCTATCATCCTCTTTAAATTCTTTCAGCCTCTGCTCACTGTCCAATTCCAATTTGTTACAGTAACATCTCCCTCTTAGGACCGGTATCTGTCATTGCAAATTATCTAATGCTGTGTAAAAATCACCTTGAATGCAGTTCTTTTAAATAATACATTTATTATCTCACAGTTCTGTAGGTCAGTAATCTAGAGGTTGAGGAGATTGAGGAAGGAACCCCCTTCCGAGCTCGTTCAGTTTGTTGGTCAAATCTAGCTCCTCACAGCTGTAAGACTGAGATCTCTAAGTTCTGTTCACTATCCACTGAGAGGAACCCTGAGCCCCTCTTAGCATGTTGCCCATTTTTGCATGTGGTCCCCTAGATCTTAAGGAGCTAGCAATGGCATGTCAAGTCCTTCTCATGCTTGGGATTTCTCGAACTTTATTTCTGCCATCTTTCTTGTCTCCTTTTTCATTGCATCTCTCTAACCTCAGATAAAACCCTCTACTTTTAAGAGCTCATGGGATTGATTGAGCCTACCCAGAGAGGCCAAGTCTATAATTAAAGTACATCTACAAAGTCCCTTTTACCATGTAAAGTGACATAGTTACATATCCCAGGACTTACGGCATGGACATAAGGGGGCAGGGTGGCATTGTACTCTGCTCACCACATAGATCACTTTATAAACTTAATGGAATCAGCTTTCCAAACTCAGGAAGACAATGCAAGAAAAAGAGATTAATGTGCTCATTTCATTAACAAAGGATGATATACCAATATGGAAAAAAGAGCAGTTAATCAAATCCAATAAATATGAAAATTATACCATAGTAAGTAGAAATCTATTCTCAGAATTCATTAATGATCCAATATCAGGTAACTTATTTTCATTTGTTCTACACCAAATTACTAAAGGGAGAACATGAAGTGGCTAACCATATATATGCAGAAAAATAGCACTTGGTAATATTCAGTATCACTTTATGATTTAAAAAATAAAACTCTTAGCTACTGGAAATAAAATGGAACTCTTAGAAGCTGGTCAGTTTGAAACAACAATATCCTCAAGCAAGCATTAAACTGTCCCAAAAGTAAAAAAATATATATTTAAATAAAGATTTTTTTTTTTTTTTTACTTTTTAGAGCCGCACCTGCAGCACCAGAGGTTCCCAGGCTAGGGGTCTAATCAGAGCTACAGCTGCCGGCCTACACCACAGCTCACAGCAACGCCAGATCCTTGACCCACTGAGCAAGGCCAGGGATCGAACCCGCAACATCACGGTTCCTAGTCGGATTAGTTTCCACTGCGCCACGATGGGAACTCCATGTTTAAATAAAGATTTTAATATAAAGAAAGAGAGATGTCCACTATTACCATTAACATAATCTCAGAATTGCTGAGTATTTCTTTGAGGAAAGGTAAAAAATGAGGTATAAAGTTTCAAAAAAAAGATGAAAATGCCATTAGTTATGTATGCAATGATCCACCATATACCTCAAAAACCAAGAGGGCTATTGACATTGTATTTAAATGAATAATAGTTCTACAGTGCCTTCTCCTTTTTTTTTTTTTTTTTAATTTTTAGGGCCACACCCGCAGCATATGGAAATTCCCAGGCTAGGGATCAAGTCAGAGCTACAGCTGCCAGCCTACACCACAGCCACAGCAACACAAGATCCGAGCCACATCTGCAACCTACACTACAGCTCATGGCAACACTGGATCCTTAACCCACTGCGCGAGGCCAGGGATTGAACACATAACCTCATGCATTAGTTTCTGCTGCGCCACAATGGGAACTCCCTACAGTGCCTCCTGATATAAAATCAACATACAAAAAAAAAAAAAAAATCGAAAGACTTGTTTTGGCAATAATAGCCAACCATAATTTTTAAAAGTCACATACCATTTCAACAACAATAGAAACTTTATATTCTATGATCATTCAATTAGGAAAATGTTAATACTATCTTATTTAAACTTTTAAACAGGTAATAAAGAATTTAGAAGATTTGGAGTTCCCGTCCTGGCGTAGTGGAAACGAATCCAACTAGGAACCATGAGGTTGCAGGTTCGGTCCCTGACCTTGCTCAGTGGGTTAAGGATCTGGCATTGCTGCGGCTGTGGCATAGGCTGGCAGCTACCACTCCAATTAGACCCCTATCCTGGGGACCTCCATACGCCACAGGTGTAGCCCTAAAAAAAAAAAAAAAAAAGATTAAAAAAAAAAGAATTTAGAAGATAATCTGATGAAATAAAATACCTTTTTTGGACAAGAAGATATTGTTATAGAGGCATCAGTTATCCTCAAATTAATCTTTTGTCTGCAATTCCATAGTCTATAAATCAAAATTCCAGTTGAGTTTTTGAGGGATTCAGTAAACCTATAATAAAACGCAAAGTGAAAGAATAAAGGTTTCCACAAATATAGCTACATAAAGATAGGGATAACAACTTAATAATAACATTCTGGAAAGTCACAGCAAATGTAAATAGAGAGATGTTATCACAATACATACACACACTAAGAAAAACCAGACTACTATGCATATGTGAGCCTGCACTGGATTTTTATCCAATCTCACCGTATGCAAAAAGAGTGTCACAAATTAATTGGTAAAATTCAGACTAAAAACTTGGAAAACTGTCTTGCTTTATGTAGAAAAGTAAAATGACCTCAACAAAAAGATGGATTCACGATAGATGAAATAATGAAATGTGAAGAAAAAAAAAACGTTGTGACTATTTTTAACTTCTAGGCATGGCAGAGGACTTAAAACTTAGAAATCATGAAACATGAGGTTAAAAATTGATGAATTTCAGTACACAGTATTACAGATTTCTATTCAGTGAAGATTAGTATGGATAAAGTTAATAGAGACATGACAGACTTGAAGAAGTTGATAGCAACGTCTAGAACCAATGAAGAAGCATCACTGTCTAGGCAAGTAAGGAGTGTTGCCAAATCATCAAGAAAAAGTTAGCATCCCTTATTAGAACATAGAGCAATTTAAGGGAGAGAAAACATCAGCAGCTAACAACCCTACAGAGAGATGTTCACAAACTCAAAATCGGAGATGCAAATTAAAGCAACAAGAAAGCCACAGTTTTATATCTCTTTGCAGGTGACGAAATTGTGATGACTTTTCTAATTAATATGCAGAGTTCAGCTTTCACATTATTCTTCCGCATTGTCATTTTTCTTACTCCTTTGTCACAGTAAGCATAATTACAACCATTCTGACTAGAATTTCAATGTCTTTGTGAATTTAACCCTTATCCCTTGACCCTTTCAACCCTGTAACTTAAAGATAATAACTTTCTCATGAAATTGGTAGAAGTAACTAATGGCTAAACAAGTCCTCTTACAAGTTCTCCAGCTGATCTGGGTTGGATATACCCTTTGAGGACTTCCCTAATTTTCTCTGCAACTCTTTTTAATTTTTTCCTGTTTTTCATGCACATTGATGCCTTTAGATTTTCTCCTGAATAATTTATTCAACAGACTATTTCTAACTTGATCACAATAGAATCAAGTAATTTTGCTCAACTCTGAGAAAGTCAACAAATTAATTTACTATTCATAATTATTATTAAATACAATAAATATGTTTGAAATGTTTCATTGGCTTTTAGTCACCTATGGGGGACAACATTGCCAACTTGCAAAATCCTCCCATTTACAAAAATAAATTGTAATCAAGGTATGGCTGGAGAGGTGGAACAATAAAGTGTGTATTTTTTTTTCTCAAAGCAAATTAGTGATTATGTTATAAATCTGTTACTATGAGGCGATACTGATAATAGGAAGCAATTAATGTCAGCTCTGATAAATGCTGATGCATCGATTTAAACCTGGTTTTAACATGACTGTGAGACATTTTCTTTGTGGCTAAGAAGCAAGCATTTACTGAAAGCGAATAAATTTGAATTAAATTCCCCTGAAGAAAATATTAAACTGATAAACAGTTAAAAAATGATGAGTCTCATTTATTTCCCAGGTGAGCAAAAGCCATTAAATAGCTCCTTCTTTCGACTGTCTATAGGATAAATCACTTAACTATTACATGCTTAGAAAAGCATACATTTTTTATTTTCTTTCACACTCTATTTGAGAAATTCGCATTTTCTCATTTTGGGTTACAATTTCGGTCATATTAAAAAAAATAGTCTAGGCTGTGAATAGAGAAGACTCTCCAGCTACATTTAATACATTCAAACACTCCTTCTATATCTATTTCATGCATGGATAGGCATATTCAGTTAGGAAGTGTAATGAAAAGGAATAATGAATGAGGCTGCTACCTTAAAGGACAGCAAATACCCAGCAATGCTGAGAACTTTGAGCCCTTTCTTTCTTTCTTTTCTTTCTTTCCTTCCTTCCTTCCTTTCTTTTTTTCTTTCCTTCTCTTTCTTTCTTTTTTTCATTCTTTCTTTCTTTCTTTGGTCACACCTGCAGCAGATGTTAAGTTCCTGGGCTAGGAATCAAATCAGAACTGCAGTGGCAGGCCTGCACTCCAGCCACAACAGCACCAGATCCACGCCACATCTGCATCTTATGCCACAACTTTTGGCAACGCTGTAACCCACCGAGCAAGGAGGCCAGGGATTGAATCCGCATCCTTTTTTTTTTTTTTTTTTTTTTGTCCTTTGTCTTTTTAGGGCCGTACCCAGGGCATATGGAGGTTCCCAGGCTAAGGGTCTAATCGGAGCTGTAGCCGCCGGCCTATGCCACAGCCACAGCCACAGCCACAGCCACAGCCACAACCGCACCAGATCTGAGCCAGGTATGTGACCTACACCACAGCTCATGGCAATGCCGGATCCTTAAGCCACTGAGCAAGGCCAGGGATCGAACTTGATTCCTCATGGATGCCAGTCAGGTTCGTTAACCACTGAGCCATGATGGAATCTCCTGAACCCACATCTTAACAGAAACTACATCGGGTTCTTAACACACTGAACCACAGTGAGAACTCCTTGAGCCATTTCTTCTATGGTCCAATGGCCAAAATTTCCTCTACAGTCTTTGGACAAATTTATTAATAAGTAAACTCTTTGTTTGTTTTTAATTTTCCCCTTGAGAGAATTCCCTCTGAAAATCTTAAGAGCAGATCCCTGGGAACAGCAGATAAATGAACATTCCGTTCCTTCAACTTTCACCAAGTATTGTTCTTTTGTTTCTTTTTTGTCTTCTACTATTTTCCTGCCTTTCTGATTTTGTGTTTTTAAAATGTGATTCCATTTTCTTTACTATCTTAGCATATCAATTATACTTAATTTTTTTAGTAGACACTCAAGTTTGCAACATAACTTTTACAGTAAAAACAAGTCCATTTTATATAACACTACGTTGCTTCATAGGTAAATACATTACGACAATTCTACCATTTTCTCTCTTATGATATCATGGTTGTTCATTTCAATTATTCATAAACTATAATTACCAAATACGTTGTTATTATTATTTTGAACACTCTATTATCTGTTAGATCAATCAAGAATAAGAAATATAAAAGAGCCTACTTTACTTTGATGTATTCCTTCCCAAATGCTCCTCTTTTCTTTATATAGATCTGAGTTTTTGCCCTATACTATTTTCTTTCTGAAAAACATCTGTCAACATTTCTTGCAAAGCAAGTCTACTAGAGACAGTCTTCGATTTTTGATTAAGAAAAATTATTTATTTCTCCATCCCTTTTGAAGGATAATTTCCAGGATACAGCATTCTATTTGGAGATTTTTTTTTTTTTCAATGCAATATTTCACTACAATCTCATTTTGATTGCATGGTTTCTGTCTTTGATTTTATTTATGGTATTTGTGGCCATGAATTTTTTTTTTTTGTTTTGGATGTAGTCAAATTTTAGAAAAGTTGCCACCAACAGACTTCTCAAGAGATTTTTCAGGCAGAAAGGAAATTTTTTTATCATGATCATGTAAACTCCAGAAAGAAATGGTGAGTAATGATAATGGTAAATTCATGAGTAAATCCAGTGATTAAGTTATATTACAAAGTATAAGAGTAATCATGCCTAATATAAAGGAGAAACAGTCTGGAAACAGATCACTAGAAGAATGTAGATTTGAAAGGCGATGTATCAGAGGTGAAGTCTAAGGCATTTGTATTGTTTGAAAGAAGGGTAAATATATTAACTTAACTATGCATGCTGTCGTGTTGGAGCAATACTAAAAGAAGGAATATAGAATGTCCAAACAAACAGAAAACTACAAAAATAATTGACAAAGATAAAAAAAGACATTAATTCAAAAGAAGAAAGGAGGATCTAAAATGTGATAAAAAAATAGAAAGCACCAAAACAGATGACAAAAATAAATCTAGAAAGTTTAAGTGTGGAGAAAGTTCAGCCAGCAAAGAGTAATTTTTGAAATGCTGGTTTAGTTCTTGTAATACATACCTTGCCAAAACAAAATCAAGAAGAAATAAGAAATCAGAATTGTAAGTATTAAAAGAATTTCATCATTATTCAAAAATTTTCATAAAGAAAATATAAAGCCTATAAATCTTCATATACAGATCTACAATATACAAAATTCCAATAATGCAAAAAATCTTTTTTTTTTTTTGTCTTTTGTCTTTTTAGGGACACACCAGCAGCATTTCGAGGTTCCCAGGGCAGGGGTCTAATCAGAGCTGTAGCCACTGGCCTATACCACAGCCACCAGATTCGAGCTGTGTCTGTGACCTACACCACAGCTCACGGCAACACTGGATGCTTAACGCACTGAGCGAGGCCAGGGATCAAACCCACAACCTCATAGTTCCTAGTCGGATTTGTTTCCTCTATGCCATGATGAGAACTCCCCCCAAAAATCTTCTAAAGCATAGGGAAAAAATGAAGAAGCCCTAACTCATACTACAAGGCTAAAATAGCTTTGACCTCAAAATAAGATTAGCAATATAAGAAAGTCATAACGTAGATTAAAAAAATAAAATATGAGCACAAATCCAATAGTATACATAATAAAATTTTTAGTGAAAAATTGTGGTTTATTCCCAGAATGCATGTTTAAATACTGAATATTTAATATAATTTATGAAATTAAGTTAAAGATGAAAAATGTATAATTATCTCATATGCACAGGAAAAAAACACAGTTCAAGAAAATTTATCACTCATTTCATATAAAAATTAAAAATTTGAGGCAATTCCCTTAACCTAAGAAAAGACATTTATAAAAGAAAATTAAAATAAAACAAAGTATGGGATCTCCCAATGTGGCTCAGCAGGTTATAAACCTGACTAGTACCCATGAGGATGTGGATTCAATCCCTAGCCTCACTCAGTGGGTTAAGGATCTGGCGTTGTGCACTGCGGTGCAGGTTGCAGACATGGCTGGGATCCCACATTGCTGTGACTGTGGTGTAGGCTGGCAGCTGCAGCAGCTCTCATTTGACCCCTAGCCCGAAACTTCCATAGGCCACAGGTTTGGCCCTAAAAAAGGCAAAACAAACAAACAAACACCTTTACCATTATAATTACTATAACCTATTTAGATGTAATATATAGGTAGAGGAAAGAATGAGTAGAGTGCTAAAGGATAAAGAGGGAAAAAAGAGCCTACAGCTCAAAATAAAACAAAACAAAATAAGTACACCAGTATATTAATGTCAACGTCTTCATTTCTTAAAAACTTTTGAGAGCTATCTTTTTGAAGGAGAGTTATCTAGATAGCTACCATATAACTGAGCAGTGCACACATTTCATTGCTTGTTTGTTTTTACCATTTATCATAGCGTCAGGGACTCTGTCGAAGGAAATAATACTGTACTACATCCCCAAACTAGTATAGTCTTAGTTCATTCAAAAGTGGAGACAGGGTTGATCTGCAGTTGGACTAGAAAGGCTTTATCTCTACTTCAGGGGATGCTTGGATGTCTGGTTTTGGACTTTTGACCAAGATAACAGCAGTGGAGTTTATGGTGTGCTGATTAAGGCTCCAAATACCCTGGTGGCGCCCAGGGCTAGTTCTTAAAATTTTTGTCTGATTTAACTTCTTTAGCTTGTTGATTCTAGGACACACAAGATTTGTAAGGATATGTCATTGGAAGCTTCTCCAAGCTGTCTGAAAGCAAGCTTCCCCTGATAGGCCTCTTGAAAGCTGGAGAGTCAGCTCAGTACCAAAGCACCACTGGGCCCATGGGGAGCCTGTGTTCTGGGATGTGTCTCCCTGTGATGCTCACCTGCAGGTTCCTTCTCTTCCTCCACCATGTTCTTTGCCTTTAAATAAAAGCTTTATGTGACCATATTGTGGAGTCTGATGAGTCATTTCAAATACACATACAGGGGAAAATGATACAAGTACCCACACCGTAGCTGTCAGCAATATATTCATGTTTTCAATTATCATGTACGTACTGATTTTCATCCTTCTGTCTTTCTTTCTTTCTTTTTTCTTCCTTCCTTCCTTCCTTCTTTCTTTTTTCCTTTCTTTTCTTTCTTTCCTTTCCTTTCCTTTCCTTTCCAGGAATCCAGTCTGAGCTGTAGCTTCAAACTATGCCACAGCTATGACAACACCAAGTCCTTAAACCACTGTGCCAAACCAGGGATCAAACACACACCTTCACAATGACCCGAGCCACACAGAGACAATGCTGGATCTTTAACCCATTGTGCCACAGTGGGAACTCCTGATTTTGTTTATTCCTAATCTCAACAGTTAAGTAGCTGAAATTCTTCTATATAGTGGAAGGATATTTCACTGAAATAAAGGAAATTGATTTGAATTAACAGGCTAATCAAAAGAAGAAATTGTCAGTTTAAAATGAATATACCATTTAAAAGAAAACAAAGACAGTGATTGCATCTACCACTGAAATTATATCCCATCTGCTAGAAATCAAAATGCATTAGTAAAATAAAAGTGACACGATATTGACCCCGAATGGGTAAATTGGTTTCAGCAGAATAATGCCAGATCAAATTGCACTGATGTCAATTTTAATATTATTTCTTTAGAAGATTATAAACATAATTTTCAAAAACATTTTATCTGGGGGTTATCAATTGCTTTAGATTTAAGAACATTATTTATATTTTACGTAAGTGCATATATAAATCGCATTCTGATGATAAATTCTGCATACCCCTGAAGCCAGACAAATCTTTTTTCTTAGTAAAATTCTTATTACATTGCTCAAATTTGAGAAGATGCTTTAGAATGTTGATTCATTCAATCTTTCTAACTTTTTTCCCCTATTGTATTTTATGAAGAGCCCAAAATCAAGAGCTTCTATACACCAAGTGTAAGTATGTGAAGACTTGGGATCATTCAAATTAAGAAGCCAATTTCGTGTTCTGAAATTCTAAGATTTTTCAAGAAATCAGTGTAGAACTCTTCTAATAAATAAGATAATGAGATATTATTTAGGAACAGAAAAACCACAAACGCTCTGTCTTGCTGAGGTACTCTGTGGAAAATATTCCTCAGTATACATAAAATTAGGACAAAATATATTTCTTTGAAGTGGAATTACAAGAGTTTATTCCTTTCTCCTATGAGGTCCTTTAACCTTACATGGTGTATGAATATTTTCAAGTTGCTACAAAGAGCTCTTTAATGTTGACAATTTATTCTAAACTTAATATGAAAGGAGCAATGCAAAAAATGGTTTTGGGCTGTAAAGAATAAGCTCCAGTCAATTTCTGGAAAATACTTTTTGAGTGTACCATACAAAATCATCATTTCTTTTTAAACCACATGATTTTTTTTTTTTTTTTATTTGCATGCACTCAGTAGTGTAGAACAAGCAGAGCAGTGTTCTAAGGACTTATGTTGGTTTTTCAAGCTAGAGTCTGTTCTCTCAACTGTGCCTCTGAAACGTAGGAAAAACAAAACAAAACAGCAAAAACATAAAAATGTACAGATTTCCTGCCATTAGAAAGCAAGGAAGTATTGCATCTAAAAATGAAAAATATAAGTATCTGGAGAAACTTCGGCTTTGGAAAAGATGAAGGAAATACAGGTTTCCCTATTCTGTCAAGAATAACTTCAATGCTGGGTCTTATATATCAAATAAACATAAAATGTCTCTGAATGGTAGAGAAAGGCAGACCAGCTAGGAACCTTGAGATGCAAAGGCATGATGGTGAGATCTCTGTGTTTCCTTTTTGCGTCAGAGATCCCAGACCTGAGGTAAAGAAGCCCAGTAACACCAAAGGACACAGACCACAAAAGCCCCAACAAAAATGTGCTCTTTCCAAGAGAGGATTGGGAAATGGCAGCCTAGAAAGAAGGTGGTTTTTTGTTTGTTTTTGGTTGTTCATTTGTTTTTTAAATTCACTCTTCTCTAGCCAAACTAGAAAAACAAAGCTGTTTTCATCTCAATCCCTGCAGAGGCTTAGAAGGAAAACTAGCTTTATACTCAGGACAGGCTCTTAGAAAGTTCTCAAACACCTGCAGGAGTTGAAGGGAAGCAGAATATGCCATCCAAATATGCCTCTTTGGCCTCAAGACTATTTTAGGGTTGTTCAAAAACAAAACAAAACAGCAACAATGACAACAACAGCCCCCCAGGAGAAGCTCAGAAAAGCAAGCAGAAGTTACCCATTTGCAAGAGACATTTACAAATGAAACATCCATCTGTAAGAGTGGCTCCCTCTCTGTACAAGGAAGAGGAAGAGGACTACATCTCCAGAAACTCATCGATGGAGAAGGCAAGGACTCAAATCCACATAACAACCTTTCCCTGGTTTGCTGTGTCTTTCCTGATAACCTCCCACAGCTGGCTCCCCCTCATACCATCTTCTTTTGTCTTTCACTGGGGACGGCACTGAAAGTGGTGATTTGGGCCTTTTCAAGGAGATCTGCAGTTTTTCTGGGTCTCTCTCATTAACAGTCGATAGTTTCTTCACTATTTATTTTCCTCTTAGTTAAAGACCTTAAGAAGCTGCCAGTTGTATTCTTGTTTTCCTGAAAATGTGTAAATCTTTGAGTAACGGAGGCATATTTGTGTACTATGAGAGTTTTCATCCTTTCTAATCATTTGCAATTCTGGGCATCCTCCCCGCGTTTCCTGAGCTCTTTCTCTCTTTCCTAGTTATCTCTTCTTCCTGCCTTTGCTGGTGCAAAACATTTCGTCCATCCATGTGATAGTTACGGGCATGCCTTGTAGAGGGAGTCCATCCATCATCCTTGTACAGGAAATTATTCTTACTCTTCCTCTGTAAATGATTTATCTATAAACCAGTAGAAGATATAGTTTCAAGTTATCATATTCTAGACCTGGGTACTCTTTCCATTTTCTCTTCAAGAAATTCACAACTCAGTCGTGAAATAACACTCTGAAGACATTCTAGACCCGAGTATTCCTCCTAGTTGTTGTCTTATGCAGAGTAGATACTCTGAGGACTCATCAGAATTCCATGAATTTCTGTACACATAGCACCAATGTGTTCAGATTTCCTATAGCTACATAAGCTCAATTTTCTCGCTGTAATCTCACTTTTTCACTGCTGCAATGTTTGCCTTCTCATTTAGCACTCTGCCCTGACTCAAGGACATCCAAGGGACTCAAGAGGTCAGCATCAAAATAATGCCCCACAAAATCGTGCTGACCTCTGGAAACCTCATACTTATTTAGTTAAATCCCATAGAAGTAATTAAAATGAGAAACTGTCTCATTCCAGAGCCTACTTAGGCTCTAAACTTGAGGACTTAATACAAACACATTTTAATAAATGCCACTTTCTGTGATATAAGACCTTGCTGATGTGGCCAGAGCAACACAAGGAGTAAACTGCTGGTCACAGTTTCCAGCTCAACATTTCCTTTACTTTGTCTCCTGGGAAGAAGTTTCCCCACCTGGGAAAAAGTGCAGATCACAAGAACCCGGCAGATGTCAGTGTCTGCGGGAATGGGAAACACTTACTCCGCAAACAGGTAGCAGAGTACGAAGGTGAGAAGGGCCACCGTCGTTGTCATTTCTTCATTCATACTTTATGTATTTTGGGTATTAGAGACAAGTGACCATACACCATTTATTAGCCCATTGCATATACTGTATCCCTTGATGAAAGCCCAGCAAGTCAGCTCTTGGCCTTATCTGAACTATCTTCAAACTCTTTCCCTTTCTATCACATTGGCTAGTATCAGTAAGGGAAAGTTTGAAGGTTGGAAATTGTGTCCCATTGGAACCTAAGAGAGGTAATTGGTGAACTTGAACAAATCAAGTTTAAAGTTTGGTGGAATTCAGGTACACATTTCTGAATATAAATGTTAAAACTTTCATCTGAATTAATCCAGTAGAAGGTAGTTGGGATGACAAAGGCAAGCAAAGTGACGATGTGCATGTGAAGATAAAATTAACAGGATTAAACTAGATAAGACCAGGATGTAGGGAATTAGGAAAATTAAATTGCTTGTTTGCTTTGTGTAATTCCAGGCATGATGAGGCCATTTATGAGACGTAAAGATTTTCAAATCTGAGCAGATTTACAAACACAGATCAATATTTGTAATACATTAAAGTTTAAGATATGAGACAATTTGAAATGTTAACCTGGGAAGAAGATATGTGAGCCTGTAAAAAAGAAAAGAAGTCTGAGCTGAAGATAATCCATATTATTTACTCACTATTAGATATTTTGGAACTCCTACTATAAATGCAAATGTTAAATGTAAAAGAAAGAGTAGCAAGTATATAACTCAATTTCAAGGAAGTTGCTTAGAAAAAATTAAAAAAAGAATATTTCACAGAGTTTAAGACAGTTATAGGCCAAGTTAAGTGTTTGAATACGTATGTAAGAGCAATGGAGATACTGAGAATTATCAAGGTAGATATGATTTAGGGAGAAAATACCTAGGCAGGAGAAGAAGGTAAACTTTCTGAAACAGAGGGAAGGACAAGGTCATGTGAAAATAATATATATCTCAAGGCAAGGAGTTAAACAGAGGAAGCTCTGCACAGTGGGTTTATGTTTATAGAGACTTTAAGAGTAGGGTATAAGTTAAAAACAGGTGGAAGTAGAGAAAAGATTTGTAAATAAATAATAAAAAAATTGATAAGGCATCAATAAAACAAATAGCAGACTGATGCCAGTATTAGGACAGTTTATGTTGAATGCTATGGTTCTTGAAATTCTAGGAATATACAGAAAACAAAGATGAATGGCCATACAGGCAAAACCTTTTTGGCAAATAACAGAGTAGACAAGAAGGGTGGAGAGGGGACAAAGCATCAGCACATACTAAGTATCTGGAGAGGACCCTGCTTAGATAATAATCTCATGAGATAATTAATAGTAATAATAGTCTCATATGCTCATGAGGCTAGTGATAGAAATTTAAATGAGGTTTGCTTAGCACAGAAAAAAATTTATTCAATTTCATAGTCACCTTTTTTTTTTTTTAAACTAACCCTTCTAAGTTTTATTAAACTGACCCTTCTAAGTCAGTTGTGTTTGGAGAAGAACTACAAAGGATTCTACAGGTTTTCTAGCGAAAACAACTTGCAATTAGGAAATCAAGTCAAAGCAAAAGGGAATTCACTGTCAAAATTCTTAACACAGAATTTTAAAAACTGTCAATGAAAATTTCATTCATTTATACTTTATTCATTATAGTCTTTATTCATATTGTTTCTCAATTTTCCCTGATTTGGCTGAAGGAACCTCTTTAAACTGACTTTTTGGAGTTCCTGTCGTGGTGCAGTGGTTAACGAATCCGACTAGGAACCATGAGGTTGCGGGTTCGGTCCCTGCCCTTGCTCAGTGGGTTAACAATCCGGCGTTGCCGTGAGCTGTGGTGTAGGTTGCAGACTCAGCTCGGATCCCGCGTTGCTGTGGCTCTGGCGTAGGCCGGTGGCTACAGCTCCGATTCGAACCCTAGCCTGGGAACCTCCATATGCCGCGGGAGCGGCCCAAGAAATAGCAAAAAAAGACAAAAAAAAAAAAAAAAACTGACTTTTTGACTTTTATGTCATTTAGACTTGTTCTTATCATTTTGGGGGCACATTCTAACTCTAGCAGAACAAGAAGTTGAAGGTTGAAAGGATACATTTTATTTTGCTCCAGTTCTAGATTAAACCATTTTTTAAAACAATCTCCTACCCCTTTAATGGCATGTGTATGGCATGAGAAATGTTTTTATCTTTTTACAAATGGCTTTCCGGTTGTCCCAACATATATATATTTGTAGGGAGGTACCGCATTTACTCGTTGTATTAACTCCAGGGACACAGAAATTCTTGAACTTGCCTTTTGTCATTGACAGAAGTAATAACATAAGGAAATTTTAAGAACACAAATTTCTGGAGGGAGATTTTTTCCTCTATAAGCTGTTCTTTTTCAAGTAAATTGTGACTCTTGATTCATAGGGTCTTCTGAGAAGATTTATGCTTCATTCTTTTTTTTTTTTTTGGTCTTGATTTAGTTTTTCTATTTTATTTGTTGTTGGCTGTTTTATTATTTCTTCTTTCCTGTTTCTTTCAGTCATTTTTTCCCCCTCAGTTTGTCCCAACATATGTTATTAAATTTTTACCTTTGCTCCATGTTTTGATATTTCACATTTATCATAGACTAAATTTCTATATGTTCTTAAGTCTGTTTCCATGTATGACTTCTGGTTCATTTCAAAGGCTTGTCTATCCGTGCTACAATATTTTTTTAAATATGGAGGCATAAAATAATTTTTAATATTTATTTAATATTGTGTATTAAATATTTAATATATATTTGACACATTAGAGATATCATGTTCCCCCAGACAGCTCTTTATTTTCAACTATACTTACTTGCTTATTTTGTGCTACATCTCCCCCCGCCCCCCATATTACCAACCTACGCCCAGAAAACAAAAAAAAAAAACTTGGGAAAACTTAAAACACAATAAGCCTCTCGTTCAAAAGTGTTTAGTTTAATATTTTCTCTTTTCGATATCATCATTCTCTAGAAAAAACTAGCATCTTTCTATCGGTCACAAATAAAATTATTTCATTTTGAGATATTTAATGCAAATTGAATTCCTAACACAATCATAGAGAGCTAACCTAAATCAATATGATGTATAATATAAACTGTGTTATCAAAGTGGTGAATTGTGTGTATCTTACTTAGTAATTTTTTAGAGCTGATATATTCTGTTACATAAGATGTACCCAACATGTATATTTATCAACTAAATAAAACTTTGCCCCCATACATGGATTTTTTTTTTTCTTTGCTCAGCTACTGTTAATTAGATCGGCCCAGTATAAATTGCAATTTCTTGTTCTTTAACCATTCAAGGAAAAAAGAAAAAAATGTGCCGATATTATTATTGATGTTATTGATCACATCCTGCATACAAATAGAAAATGCAAACGGTCAGTAAAGAGTGTGAAAAGATATAAAATGAAGTCAGTTGAGGAGCAAAATGTTTTAAAAAGGAGATTTGATTAGGAGCTCAATTTACCTTCAAGCTAAACCCATTAAGCTGAAAAGATGAAAGCTGCTCCAGAGCACAGGAAGTAGAACTGGTAAATTATACTGGTGAATTGTGCACTACCACAAAATGATCTAATAAACTAGTAATTTGCCATGTTATTATGAGCTACAAAGACAATTTAATAAAAACCATTTGGTTTCTATTTCTTCTAGCCTTGTTGGGTAGTTTCACAATCATCTTTTAGAAGAGAGTATAATAGTTTTAGTCGTAGGACTATATTTTTATTAATTATAAAACTATAGTTATACAGGCATACACACTAAAGTCATAATAAATTAAGACATAGTTGTAGTCTATCATCATTTTACCCCTTTTTTATGTGCTCTTCTGTTTTGGAAATGGATTTTTTAATAAACAATGAAGGCACTTTAAAAAATTTCACTTCTGCTAGAATTTTTTGAAATTATGCTAAAAGAACTTTTCAGGCATTCTGCAGTGGGTGTTAAGGGATTATTGAAATGAAAGAAGATTTTCATGTTTTAAAATTTCTATACTCTTAGTATGATTTATTTTAAAAGTATTAGAGCAGAAAATATTTTAAAGCTATTTATTCTATCCTTTCTTCAGAAAAGTGGAGCAATTAAACTTGTAAAAATTTTCCCAATTTTAGAAAATTTTGTATTAAATTCAGTCTCATTTTTTTAAATCTACCATTGAATGACTAATATTTGGGATAACTTAGGTATGACACAGATAATCTTCCCAGAGTGTATCATTCCAAAACTATTACATTAAGTGTGATGCTTTCCCAAAAATATTTATAAGGATTATCATACATAAAGTGAAATGTTGAACACAATCTCTCTTTTTTTTTTTTTTTTACCACACCCACGGCATGTGGAAGTTCTTGGGCTAGTGATCGAACCTGTGCCACAGGAGTGACAATGCTGAATCGTTAATCTGTTAGAGCCACCAGGGAACGCTCTCCTTTTTTTTTTTTTTCTTTCTTTTTTTTTTTTAATGAGTAGAAAAATGATCCTAACACAAATGCATTTATGGTTTGATCTTGAGGTTGAGGGGACTAGATCCAGGTAAACTAGTTTGTTGCTACTACTTCAGGCACTTGCAGAGAAGCATATTTGGTAGCAATGTTTTTTTTTAAATCTTTATTTTTAAATAGATTTTTAAGAGTACTCAGTGAGGGAGAGATTATATTTACCATACTAGTGTTGATTTCCTATAACCATTTTGCACAAAACATTCTCAGCTTTCTCTATCCAAATCCTTGCCTTGGCATCCATGACAACAGAATATGCTTCATCTGTTTATCAGATCATAGTTCCTTGCTGAGAGGCAGTAAATAAACTACCACATATCCAAGCAATTAATATGATATGGGATAGTGCCGAAGGCCTAAAGCCAACCAAAATATGAATATTTCTTCCTCACTTCATTGCATTTACAAATGGTGGTAATTAAATGTTGGATAAGCAGTATATGTAATTATATTGGGTAAATACTTTTCTGCCGTTTCACTTCCTCAGCACATATCATAATAAAACTCCGCCCTTTATGAAGCCCTAAAAGATACTTTTAATTTTATAGGATAGCAAGAGCTGTAAACAGTAACCCATAGATTCTAAGTCTAAGATAATTCTATTACCTCTGTAAGACCACGGTTTCTTTCTTTACTATTAAGAGGTTAAGCATGACAGCAAGGGTAAAAATGAGCAGTTTTTTTTTTTTTTTTTAAAGAAATTGAAAATATTCCACAAAACAAAAAAATCTTTAATTTGTTTTGAAAACTTTAGTATGACGTAGGGTTGATAAAATATTTTTCTCAATTTGCAGCCAGACAAAGTCTGATCAATATTAATTAAGTGTGGAATATATTGGAGAAATTTTGAGATCATAATTTGAAATCAATATTAATTTTATTCTTGTATGCAATTGAATACAGACTTAGCTCCTCTGGATTTCGGCAAAGAACCCATTTGCTTCACTAGCATTTCCTTCAGGCTGAACAACAGCAACAAAAAGGCAAAATCCACTGCATTGAAGTTCAAGTCTGGTGAGAAGCAGAGCAGGGCTAGGCAGAAGAGTGAGAGATTGGAGGAAGGTAAAGACCTTCTTTGACCTGGTTTGTAGGTGTCTAGGACATGATAGTGCCTAGGACATGATAGTGGGGATGGAGGGAAAGGCTTTTCAATCTACTGAAAACTTCCCACTGAAAACTGGTCTTGCTGGGAACGCTGATTGCTGCCATTTTGCCAAAATGAATGAACACGAAGCTCTCCTCATTTCACCAATCTTTTCATCAGATTAGCTACCACTTGACCATGATTTGCTTCCTGAAAGAGCCTCTTTTTATTTTCATGTCTCCACTTTCAGTGTTCCCACTGCCAAGCAAGAATGGCTTATTTCCTATCCCATCTGAAATAGGGACTCTGCTATTCTCTTATAGGGAAAAAAAATATTTTTCAGTCTACCCCACATTTCAGTTTCAATCATGAGTTTTATTTATTGTATATTTGTTGTCTTCTTACTCTAGACATTGGGCTCCTAAAGACCATGGACCAAGTTGACACACCTAACCTGCCGCAAAGTTTAGGCTCTTGGGAATTTATTTAAATGGATTCATTTCATTACTTTTGTTGTTCCAGTTATGGATTTATTGTCTCTCTGCTCCAAACGTTCTTTTCAATGTATGCTGCGATTACAGAATTCCTTTCAAAATATTTTTTTTTTTTTTTTTTTTTGGATGAGCACCATGTTAAGCTTTCTCAGTAGAGGCTACTGGAAGACTGTGGAAACGTCTCTCCTAGGGTTTGGGCTGCTGCATGGTGGGTCAGAGGTGTGCGTGGAGGGAGCGCTGCTTCCTCCACACACCCAGAGTGTATGCTCCCCAGGGATTCTGCAGCTTTGGCCTGAAGACAAGCTTCCTGGGGTCATCTTGACACAGAAACTGGTGAAGGCCGCCACCTGCTCTGGTATTCCTATCCCCTCTCTAGCTCAATCATAGCTCAGAGGCTGCCCAGCTCCCCTCCCATACAAGGCGGTTGCCTGCTCCCTGCCTGGACTCTGGAGGATTGCTGTTTTCTTGCCCAGGGACTTCAGGATATTCTAGCCTGAGCAACGCAGTCAACTTCACTAATATCCAGGGAGATGAGCTATAATTTTTCAATGTCTGAAGCACTCCAAATTTGTCTTTCCTGGGGCACTCTTCTTCAGCCCTAAGGTACCACTTAGAGTTCCTTTGTATCTTATAGCTACTTTTATTTATTTATTTATTTTGTCTTTTTAGTACTGCACCTGTGGCATATGGAAGTTCCCAGGCTAGGGATCGAATCAGAGCTACAGCTGCCAGCCTATACCACACCCAAAGCAATGCCGGATACTTAACCTTTTGAGCAAGGCCAGTGAGCGAACCTGTAACCTCCTAGTTACTAGTCAGATTCATTTCTGCTGCGCCACAATGGGAACTCCAGGATGTTGAATATTTTAATGTTTTTATTTACCTTTTAGTTTTCTGTGTGTGTGTGCATGTGTGAAGGGCTTATTCAAATCATTTGTCTTTTTTTTATTGATCATCTGCCTTTTTAAAGTTACTTTGCAAATGACTGACATATCCTTAACCCTAATTTTTGTGGCTGTATATATAATAAATATTGCTTATAACTTCCTTTTAATTTGGTTTTGGGTTTTATTTTTCCCTGATACAGAAGCTCTTTATTTTTATAACAAATGTATTCATTTAATAACCCACCAACAGTGTAACAGTTTATTGAAAGAGCTGTACATGGCAGGGGACACGCTGAAAGGACTCTAATATTTGTCATTATGCCATCCATTTAAACTCTCCTGTGGAAAACATCTTTCCTACTCTTGACTGAAATCTAAGATTTCACATATTTTTTTGGTAATTCTAGTACCAAAAAAAATTCCCGTGTAAACAAATTTAAAAGATTCCATATAAGGTTTTTCTCCTGCCTAGCTCAGACCTGACCCAGATAAGGAATCATACCAAAGCAGAAAGAGATATGCTGGTAACTCTAAATTTCTTCCCTTTTCTGTTCTTCACTGCCTCCTCTGCTCTTTTTATTCCTAGGAAACTCCACAGTTGGGCTGTGGAAGATATGGGGCGAGTTAAAAGATGAACATCTTAAATCGCTTAACATTTTAAGAGGTAAACAGGCATCAGGACTCTTTGAGTGTCAGATGTTCAAATGCTGCCCGACTCCATTGCTTGAGGACAGATGTCACAGCCTCTTAAAGGACTGCCAATCATTCTGCCCTGATATGCGCCACACTCCTTGCAAAGCCCCTTTCTAAGTCTTTGGCTGCTGGTAGTCCATCCCTCTTAGTCTTCATCCGTTGAGTTCGCCATCTTCTTTCAGCGATTCCTTATAAATGAATCTCCTTTCAAGCAGAATTAAGTCCACATCCCTTTAGAAGGACCGATTTTGGTCTTTGGAAAATGTATTCTCTTTCTATAGGTTTAAGGAGTAATCAGAAGAGTATTACCTCGTAGCAGGAACTAATTAGCACAAGGCTAAACATGTATCTGGCCCCATCCACCAAATCTAAAAACAAGATCAGAAGGACATTTAGGTTGTTTCCATGTCTTGGGTATTGTAAGTAGTGCTGCAATGAACTTGAGCGTGGAATGCGTCTTTTTTTTTTTTTTTTTTAATCTTTTTGCTATTTCTTGGGCTGCTTCTGCAGCATATGGAGGTTCCCAGGCTAGAGGTCTAATCAGAGCTGTAGCCACCGGCCTACACCAGAGCCACAGCAACGCCAGATCCGAGCCAAGTCTGCAACCTACACCACAGCTCACGGCAACGCCAGATCCTTAACCCACTGAGAGAGGCCAGGGATCAAACCTGCAAACCTGCAACCTCATGGGTCCTAGTCGGATTCGTTAACCACTGAGCCAGGACGGGAACTGAATGTGAATGCATCTTTTTGAATTAAGGTTTTCTTCAGATAGATGCCTGGGAGTGGGAATGCTGAGTCATAGGGTAATTTTGCTTTCAATTTTTTAAGGAAAAGCCATACCATTCTCCATAATGGTTGTACCAATTTACATTCCCACCAACAGTGTGGGAGGGTTCCCTTTCTCCAGCACCTCTCCAGCATTTATTGTTTGCAGACTTTTTGATATATGTATGTGTAGAACTGAATCACTGCTGTGCACCTGAAACTAAGTGTTGTAAATCAGTTATACACTAATATAAAATAAAAATACAAAAACAAGATCAGAAGCTTCATTTTTTTTTTCTTTTTTGTCTTTTTAGGGCTGCACCTGTGGCATATGGAGGTTCCCCAGGTCCAATTGGAGCTGCAGCCACCAGCCTACCCCAGAGCCACAGCAACACAGGATCCAAGCCATAACTTCGACCCTCACCACAGCTCACGGCAATGCCAGATCCCCAACCCACTGGGTGAGGCCAGGGCTCAAACCCATGTCCTCATGGATACTAGTCGGGTTCATTAACCACTGAGCCACAACAGGAACTCCAGTATATTTTCTATTAACTTCACTGCATTCCTAAACAAAGCTCAAGAATATTTGTAGAATTACAGTTATCTATAGGACCCAAAAATGCAAAATACAACACCCAGTCAAAAAATTAATAGTTTCATAATGTTATGTCTTCTAACCTAAGGAAAAGCTCTATTTTAATACTCTTTTGCATAATAATTCTACCTTTAAAATCAGAAACATTAAACAAATGTAGGTGGAAATATTTGAAACCCAAATCACTGTGTATAGACAAGTGATGATACTATATGTAATGCCCTAGAGAAAATAAAGAGAAGCTTCTAGAGATAAAGGCACTTTATATTTATATTTATATTTTCAAAAGTAAAACTTTAAGTGGGCTGAACAGTGGCCTTATATATAATCTAATAATTGGAAGCTGTAAATATTATATTATGTTGTTAAAGTTCTGCTGATGTGATTAAGTTAAGGATTTTAAGTTGAGATAATTCTGAATTAACCAGAAGGGCCCTAAATGTTAAGACATTGGAGTAATATAGCCACTAGCCAAGGAATGCTGGCAACCACTAGAAACTGGAAAGGGAAGGAACAGATTCTTCTTTAGTCACTTTGGAGGGGCACAGTGAAACTGATTTCAGATTTCAGGCCTCTAAAACTCTGAGAGAATACTTTTTTCCCCTTGTTTTTAGGGCCACACCCGTGGCACTTGGAAGTTCCCATGCTAGATGTCAAATCGGAGCTGCAGCTGCAAGCCTATGCCACAGCCACAGAAATGCAGGATCCAAACCACATCTGTGACCTACACCACAGCTCATGGCCATACCAGACACTTAACCCACTGAGTGAGGCCAGGGATTGAATCTGCGTCCTCATGGATACTAGCTGGGTTCTTAACCCACTGAGCCACAGTGGGAACTCTGAGAATATATTTTTATTGTTTTGTTCCACCAACTTTGTGGTAATTTGTTATAGCAGCCATAGAAATCTGAATATAAGTTTAAATAAATACTAAAAAATTCTACTGCATTATTAATCTAAAAAAGTATATTGAAAAAATATACACATACTTTTAAGACAGAATTTCAAAACATTAAATTAATGATGATATTAGGTTAATCTGAAAGTGGTGATCTCTGGATGTGTGGATTCTTGTATTTCTGTTTTCTATTTAGAAAAATTTCCTAAAACAGAAACATAGATGGCATAGGATGTAACAGAAAGTACACAGGAAAAAGATGAATGGAGCAGGCTTATTGAGTTTACCTATAACTTAGCTAAAAGTAATTTTTTCTTACTTTTAAATAAAAACATATAATACTATAAAAGCCAAAATCTTCTGTGCCCGCTTTGTAGCATACACCTTGGAAATCTAACTCAGTTATGAATTATTCATCAATATTCATAGGTTTAATGTCAATGAATTTCAGAGACACAGCTATGACTGGCATTCTCATATATAGCTGGTAGATGAATTTACCAATACATTTTAAAAATAATGTGTTTAACATTTGTCTTCTTAAACTAATAGGAATTTTTTCTAGGTAAATAATAAGACATTTGAAAAAAGATTTATATGTGAGGATACTAGCCAGAATTAATTCAAAATAGTGAGAAACTAGACTCTCCTTAGATAACCAACTAACTCGGGGAATTAATATGTAAATTATGGCATAAACAAACCATGGTATTTTATACAGCCATTAAAACTCGTACCTGTAACCACAACAACAACAACAAAACATTCTGTTAAAAGAACAGAATCATTATAACTACTTTGCTGTGTACTTGCCAAGCACTTTTAAAGGTATTGTTTCTTTTTATCCTCATAACCACATTATTATGTAGGTATATTCTTTTTTACTTCCACTTGAATAATGAAGAAACTTGCTCAAAGTTGTACAGCTAGAATAAGGAAGGTTGATTCCACAGGATAACCTGTTAATCAACAAGTTATAGCAGACAGTAAACAAAATAAAGCCCAGTTATTTTTCAGGCATTCCTCCCTGGTCACCAATGCCCAGTAGCCTGGTAAGTTTCAATATCACCTGAGTGTCAGCTCAACCTCAACCAATCAGCCTGCAGAACATAAGCCTAAGGGGAACCTCAGTGCCATCGGCTTTATGCCCAATGCCTGGTATAGCCATACACTAGAATATATGGTATGTCTGGATTACAGACCTACAATTTTGAATATTTTCCAAAACTTATACATAAAACTATTTTTTTAATCTCAAAGTTATAAAATAAAATAGTTTAGAAGTAGAATAAGAGGAAATAAAAAAGCACTCCAAGAGCAAGGAATCTGCCACAGAAAACTTACTGTAGCCATGCCAGTCTGCCGTTGTTTCTATGATCAAAACACTCTCTTTAGTTTGAGTTCCTGGGGCTCAGCTTAATGTTTCCTATGTCCCGCATGGAGACTTTTCTGGTTGTTTCTACAAAGCGAATTGCTTTACTAAAAACATGCAAACAGCACAGAGCAATGACTTTGAAGTGACAAATATGTTTAATATTTTGACACTGGAGGCTCTATCCAGATGCAGAGTAAATGATGCCTAGAGGCTTTCAATACTTTTGGAGTTTTAATAACAAAGAGACTGGCAACCAATAATCTGGGAAAAGGGAGGCATCTACACCCACACTTTATTGTATTTTCGTCTCTTTTTTTGCATGTGGGAAGTGTCTTAGGAAGTGGTTTGCAAGTTGCTTTGCTGTACAATGAATTGCATATCTTATTCCTGTAAAAATTATTAAATCAACTTTCCTATGTTGTTATCTATATTTTTGTTTCTGTCTCTCTCTCCTTCCACAAAATGTGTCTGTGTCTGTGTCTCTGTGTGTATGTGACTGTATATGTGTGTGTGTGTGTATATGTGTGTGTGTGTGTGTGTGTGTGTGTGTGTGTGTGTGTACTTAATAACCATGATCAAGTCTTCTAGTGACTTTTAGCAGCTTGATTTTGGAGTGTACTGCAAATTTCAGAACATCTCAACAGTGACCAGCACAGTGAAATATACAATCGTTATTGGTAGAGATAAAAGGCCATGAGGCATAGCACAGGGCTTTTTAAAATTTAATATGCATGTAAATCACCTGGAGAACTGGGTAAAATGCACACTTGGATTCAGTAAGTCTGGACTACTTCCTGAGACAGCACATTTCTCCCACGCTCTCAGGTAATGCCAGTGCTACTGGCCCACGGATCACAGAGCCGCAAAGGCAAAGTGGAACTCACACGGAATACGGCAGGTGCGTTCAAATCTCTGCTCAAACTCATTGGACCTGTGACTTCTATAAGTTTTAAGCATCACTTTTGGTCTCGTTGTCGTTTATAAGGTGGAAAGTAAAACCAACACCTAGGATTGTTGCCGTGACATAGGATGTCACGTCTGCATAAGAACATGCTAAATGGTCTATGCACAATAAATGTCAGGTGCTTTCCTTCTCTCTCAGTTCTGAGGACCACGATCACGAAAGGTTAGAAAGACTGAGACAATGTTAAATGTCCAGGGAAGTGTTTTTCAGAATGCCATAAAACTTTTTTAAGTGTCAGCTTAACGCTTTCTCCAAGAAAGAAAAAACTCACTGTGGCAATGGTCATTTTATTCCATAGGTCTCCACCTATGAGCAATTTTAGTTTAAAGTTAGTTTAATTTCATCACAGTCATGCTAATTTATATGTCCTTTTCTGGTCAAATATTGAAAGAAAGTCAATGGGAAGTCATGGCTGCATCAATTCTACAGCAAATATCCATGTAAAAAAATTTTAAAAGAGGTACAAAGAGTACTCACCTGTCTAAGTATAAAAATCACAATAGAACGCTATATTCCATTCCATTTTTTGGGTGGGGGTAAAGGAGAAAAGGATAGCTTTATTGCTTTGCCAGGCAGATGGGGCCACGGCAAGCTAATGCCTTAAGGACTCCCCCCCCCCCAGCCCCCCACCCTGGCCCTTGGGAGAGATTAGGAGATGGTTTCATAGTTTGGGGAGTGGAGAAAAAAAAATCTGGAGGAAGATAAGGATCAGGGTAGAGGCAAGCTTGCAAGCTTGCATTGTCTTTCAAAGTTGGTGTTTAGTGGCCCCAGGCCTGATTCTGGTGGCCCTTCTTCCTGGAATGAAGAATGAATGCTTCATCAGGTAGTTCTTCCATTTGTTGGGGGTTTTAGTTTCAGGTTCAGTTCTTCGTGCCTTCAAGCAGAAGGAATTCATGAGAGACAAAGTGATAGGCAAGAAATAGATTTATTAAGATAGGACCCTTGTGAAAGATGCAAGTGGACGCGCAAGGATGCTGTGCTGCTATGTTCCATTTTAATTAGTGTTTTTAATCTTTTAATTCGGAAAATACATTTAGCCGCAATCAGTAAACAAAAGAAATAATTTTTGAGGCCTCTGCTTAACTTGTTCTTTTCATCGATTGAAGTATCTACTCTTCATGTGTTCAGGGCTCAGTCCTTAAGTCCTTTCTAGTCTTGGTACACCTTCCCCTTATTCAATCTCGTTTTTTAAAAATATCACCTGTATTCAAATGATTTGCAATTTATATCTTCAATTATGTCTTATCCTCTGAATTCTATATTTAAAGTATTTGGGCCCAGGTAAAATTTGAAGGCACTAGAAACAATGTACCGGGTTCAAGACATGACTCATTTTTATATTGTGACATAACACACTTTACAGAACTGTGCTTAGCAAAATTGCCATGTAGGTATCTCATGGATAGTTCAAAATAAAAATATCTAAGATTTAGTGCTTAATCTCTAACCCTACCACTAAGATACTGTAAGAGCTTTTTTTAAAAAAGTTTCAGTTAATGGTGACTGTACAGTTCTTCCTGCTAAAGCCAATAGTCTTGGTGTCTTCCTAGGAGCTGTTTATCTTATACCCCACACCTGATCAATCAGCCATTGATAACAGTTCTATCTTTGAGATATACCAAGAATTCAAACATTTCTCACGGACCCTCCTGCTACTTCTCTGGTCCAAATCTTCATATATCATACAGATGGTTACATCACTCTTCTGACCTCTTTTTGCCCTTGGACGCCTTCAGCCTGAGTATTTAGCAGAAAAAAATAATTTTAAAAATGTGTTCAGGAGTTCCCATCGTGGCTCAGTGGTTAATGAATCCGACTAGGAACCATGAGGTTGCAGGTTCCATCCCTGCCCTTGCTCAGTGGGTTAAGGATCCAGCGTTGCCTTAAGCTGTGGTGTAGGTCGAGGACGTGGCTTGGATCTGGTGTTGCTGTGGCTGTGGCGTAGGTCGGCAGCTACAGCTCTGATTTGACCCCTAGTCTGGGAATCTCCATATGCTGTGGGTGTGGCCCTAGAAAAGACCAAAAAAAACAAAAAGTTAAAAAAAATTGTTCAGACTCATGGAGTCATACATTGCAAGAGGTGGGCAATGTTTACATGTTGTTTACTTATTTAACAAGTAGGGAGATTTGGCGCAGATTTCCTCATATTTCTCAAAGTTATGCTGATAGCCACAAAGGGGGCCAGAAAAGGCTGTAAACGAAGTGAAAACTAATCTAATGTTTTGGGATGAAGTACCTCTTTATTAGGAACTGCTTTTTTTGCTTCCCTGTAGTTTATTCTTAACAGAAGAGCCAGTGAGATCCCTTTAACTCTTAGATTAGGTCATGTCACTGCTTTATTCTAAGCACATGAATGGAATTCCATATCATTCGGAAAAAGAAAAGAAAGAAAAGCAAACAAGAGAGAGCAAGAGCCAGTGAGAGAGAGAGAGACAGAGACAAAGGCAGAGACAGACAGAGGGGGAGAGAGAGACACACACACAGGAAAAGAGGTCCTTACTTGCACCTAAATGTCTCAACCTGTTGTGGTTGCGAATGTCATGATTCCTCTCCTGCCCACCTCCCTCTGCTGTCACTAAAGCTGTACCTTGAACATGCCAGGTACATCGGGGACGTTGAGCTCACTGTGCCCTCTGTTTGGACACTCTTCCCCCACTTAGCTGTATGGCTAGTTCTCCACTTAGACTTTTCTTAATAATTTTCTTCTCTGTGAGACATTTCCTGGCTACCTCTCCAAAGTTGATCATTCTTCCCTCTCCTCTGATGATTTTTTTATCCTCTCCTCTGCTTTAGCTTTTTGATTCCCCCATTCTTGGCATTTTTTATTATTTAACAAATATTTTATGTATTTATTGAATAAATAGCATAAGAATAAGAATAAATATTACAAATAAGAATAGATACATTTGTATTCAGTGCCTTTTTTCCCTTAAGAATAGAAGCTCTGTAAGAAAGAGATTTTCATTTTTGCTTGTGAATAAATCATTACTGTATTTCTAACATTTAATGATTTGCTCAGCACATGTCAGAGGCTTAATGAACACAGGGTGAATTACTAAATGCTACCTCTGTTCTAAATCCCTTTATTTTATTTTATATGACTCATGACTTCTTTTGGAATTCTCACTTCTGGAATAACATCATCTTCTCCCAGTTCATATACACATATATAATTTCTTCAAAATTTTCTATTCACATTTCCATAACCTTTTGTTGCGTATCATGATATATTTCCTACCAACCAATTGCTACATGTTTACTGGAATATTTGTATTTGTTTAAAAAATGTGGTTTCAAGGATTAGTTTGAGAATATTGTCATTTAAGTGCTAGAGGCGATATTGCTGGGGAGAAATAGACAAACAGAAAATCAAGAAAAGTAGATGAAAAGAAAATGAACATGATGTTTTTTAAAGTCCCGTGAAGTAAAAACACATCAAAGGAATAATTTCACATGGTAAAGAGGCTAAACTGCTGCATTTTGTTTCACTCAACACTTTTTTTTTCTGCTCTGTGTTACTGGCAGCTGTGAAAATAAGCATATTAAATGAAAAGTTACCCTGAAAATAGCTGTCTCTTATTTCTCTTTGCATTTTGCAACCATCCAAAAAAAAAGGTAGTAGTTGAGACTATGTAGGGAAGAAAATCTTTAAAATTCCTTTTCCTTTATCTCTTTCAGGATCCAGTTTCCATGGAAATAAATACAACAATGAAAGTCAAGAAGGAATCTCAATGAATTAATAATAAGTATAATAGGAAGCATTTTCCAGCATCTTTTGGCCACTTTGTTAAGCGCTTTAACACATTATGTCATTTAATACTATTATATCATCTTAGAGGGAGAGTGAGTCTCAAAGAAAAATGTAAGAAGTTTCTAGGTCATGGAGTAGGTTTCAGAATCCTAATTTAAGATAAAATCTGTCTGGCCATATCCTGAGCTAAAACCTAGGTTATTTCTTCTAAACTTATACATGTATTTTTTATGCAACTATTTGATTTCAGCGAATTTTTGAGAAATTATCCAGCATGTTCAACAATTTGTACATTTAAATTTTAACCTAATTGACATAATAGGATTTTTAAAAATTCAGACAGATGTCACCTTATTCTTCATATAGGCTCTGTTAAATAAAATTACAAAAAATTACTGCATATTCTAACATCAATTAAGAAACCAGGAAAACAAATATGCAACACTTTCCATAAATGTGTCAACTGGGTAGTAATGTTATAATAAAGAGCCAGTAACCCCTCATGTTTTGGAATCATTTTTAATACTAAAATGTTTATATTGGTCTTGAATTCTTTAAAATGTGGATTTTTAACATTTCCTTTTTCCCAAACCTGCTCTAAATCATTTTTTTAATCTATAGAATTTAATTTACCACTTTGATTTAGGTTCGCTTTATTATTTTTCTGTGTTCTTTCATGGTTCTTCATTGCCATCAAATTGGATTTCCCCTTTTCTCTCTTCCTTTGGCAAAAGGGCCACACACATGAGACTAGTTTTTAGCAGACAAATTACTTCACCTCAGCAAGTATTCATCAAATTAAAACTAGGTTCTCAGCAATGTCTCAAGTTCCTGTTGATTGAAAATCAATGGTTGTCTGCCAAAATATTAAACAATGATCTTTAAAGTAATCAGCCCTTGACTGAGTACTGAAGCAAACTGCTTTTATGAAAATGTGCAGATTCATGGTTCATATATTTGGCAGAGCCGGAAAGTGAATTAAAATCTCTTGGAACCAAGTTTCTCTTTTGAGACCTAAGGAAATGTATGCCCAGAGAGGTGTGGTGATTTGCTCAAGGTCACACTGACAACCAGAAAAAGAGTCAAGAAAAACCTATGGGAGAGCTAAAAGCCAGGGATTTCTCTTTACAGCAGAGCTTCTGAACAGTTCTTTGCGCCTTCTCTTGCCCTCTATAGGCTGTTCTCGACACAGCTGCCGGGATCATCTCTTTAAAACGTTTATCACATCATGTCACTTTCCCGGTATATCCCTGAAAATGGCTTTCCAGCTCAGCGTAAAAGCCAAAGTCTGCAAATGCCTGCAAGTCCCTACATAATCTAGTCCTTCTTTCACCTCCAACATCATCCCCTATGTTTTTATCCATCGCCCATGTCCTGCCAGCTGCATCCAGCTTCCAGCTATTCTTCCAGCGTGACGGTTGACCTTTCATTGTAAGTTACTCTTCCCGGAAGTCTTCTGTCAACTATGCCCATGACTAACATCCCCCCAAGTTTTAGTTCAAATATCACCTTGTCCACGGATCTTAATTTAACGGTAAGATTTCAGACTAAAACCCATATCGTTCTTTCAACCGTCCCTTCTAATTCCTCTTACAGGCCTTTATTTTCTTTTCACAGTCTATGCCATCTTCTAACATAGACCTATTTTTGTATCTCTTATTTTTCCTCTTTTTCCATTATATTGAAAACTCCAAAAGAGCAGCTTTGTCAGTTTGGTTCTCTGATATATCCTAAAACCAGAATAGTTACAATCACCTAATAAATATTTAATGAATGAATAAATACATGAACAGGCTGACAACAGTCGTTTTAATCTTAGTATTACCTGGACCTTAATAAAATTGAAGCCTGAAAAAACACAAGTTAAAACAGTATACTACTGTAAGTTTTTAAATGCCCAAGAGAAAGAACATTATTCATATTATACGATAACTGGGATGGTATCATAGAGTACACAATTATCCAAGGGCAAGTTCTTAAGATTTGGAAAAGCATAATAGGACTTGACTTCTGTGGGTTGAGTCTGAAACTAAGGCATATGTTTATGAAATATGAAACTGACAACGCTAATCAAATGTGTCTTTAATGATTAATGTTTTACAGAAAATGCTGCTCCAAATATTAGCTTTGCAAACACAGCCTGGTGAAAGGGGAAACATTGATTTAGCATTTAGGACTACTAGTTTTCACTACTTTCAAATGCCATTTTATGCATTTTGAAACTCGGAAAACACGTTCACATGGAGTATACCATGCAATCCTCACAAATTTGTAAGATAAACAGAGGAAAGGCATTCCTTTTCACATACACTGGACTTTTCCCACACTGAAACCCAGGCACTCTAATCACCTCTGCGATTATGAATCAACAGAAAAATAGTTTGCAAGCAATTCCGAGCTGGCAGGATCAAGCTGCAACTTTTCCACTGATTAAATATTATTTATTTTTCTACAAATAACTCAAATATCACCTCATTTCTTCATTTACTATTTTTCTTCAATGTTTCATGACACTTTACAGTGCTAATATTTGAGATGATAGATTTAGATATACATTTTATTATATTTTAGTTGCACCCTATCTCATTTATCTTTCCCATAAGAAAGTAATTTATTGAGGCTATGGATCGGATCATATAATGGAAAGAGCACAGGCTTTGGAGCAAACAGACCTGAGCTAAAAGCCCAGCTCTGCCACTTACAAAGTGAATACACTTCTGTAAAGTATTGATGCTCTAAGTTTTGGTTTCTTATTCTGAAAAAGCAAATTCTACTGACTCTGGAGATGGTCTTCAAAATTAAAAAAACAGTTTTGTGCAAAACAGCTGGCCTATTTATTTATTTATTTATTTGTCTTTTATCTTTTTGTTGTTGTTATTGTTGCTATTTCTTGGGCCGCTCCCGCGGCATATGGAGGTTCCCAGGCTAGGGGTTGAATCGGAGCTGTAGCCACCGGCCTACGCCAGAGCCACAGCAACGCGGGATCCGAGCCGCGTCTGCAACCTACACCACAGCTCATGGCAACGCCGGATCGTTAACCCACTGAGCAAGGGCAGGGATCGAACCCGCAACCTCATGGTTCCTAGTCGGATTCGTTAACCACTGCGCCACGACGGGAACTCCAGCTGGCCTATTTATTTTGCAATTGCCAGTATAGTTCTTATGGGGTACCAGGCAATGTTTTAAGTACTTTGCATTTATTCATTTTAACCCTCATAAGGTCCTGACAGGGTAACATTTTATTTGCTTTATTTTACAGATGAAAGAAATTGATGCACCGAGAAGTTAAGAAAACTTCACAAAGTCATCCAGGCAAAAGCCAATAGAATCAGGACTCAAATCCAGACACATTGGCTTTAAGGTTTGTGCTATTTACAGCTTTGCTGTTCTGCTCCTTCAGGAGTAGAAAGCAGTGTGGATATGTGGCATGTCTAAGGTCACACAGCCAAAGGGCATGCCAGTAGGATTAGAATGTACATGTTCTCACTCCCGAATGAGGCCATGGTCTCAGAAGTCATATTCCTATTGATTAGGTGCATTTGGGAATTCATAAATCAAAGTAAACTTGATTCACTTAAATCCATCCCAGCTATAGGTCACTCAACCAAACTGCAGCTGTTGTTTCTCTGCAGGAATCATGGGAATCATATCAACCACAAACAATCAGGTTCTATTAGTTAAATAAGCCAATTTACATGAACGCTCTCTGTGAAGTATGAAGCAGTACATTACCAGAGTGTTCAATACCAAAATTATTAATATTCAGATCAGACCACTCTGGAACATGTGGGTTAAAAAATAGGAGAAAAGATCATTTAGGAGGAGAAAAGAAATGAGAAAAATGTGCCGTTTCTTTCAAGGTTATCATGATCATAACACATTCCTAGAAGTATTTTGAGTGTTTTTTTTTTTTTAATTTATAAGAGATCCCAGTTCTCCCACTAAAATAATTACTGATTGAAATGGACAGGCAGAGACAGATGATGTTTGTTTTCACTTTGAACTTACTATCCACTAAGGATTAGTTTACATCTAAGTGGTTTTTACTTATAATTTTTCTTTAATTTTTTTCTCTTTTTTGTCCTTTTCGAAACAGATTTTAACACTGATTATTGGATTTTTCACAGGCAGTGTGTGAGGAGGGCCACTGAAAAGATTACAAACTTACTTCATGAGGAGATTTCAAATACTGCGTTTTCCCTCTAGGAAATTTGAGAAGAGTTTAGTTGCTGATTTAAAAACAGCAAAATCAATTTCCTTTGTGTTATCATTTTGCATACTAATTTAGAACGTGACTAATAATAACCTTTGAAAGTCATAAGTGGTTTTAAAATTCATTTTAATAGCAAAGTTTTAGAAATAAAAATAAATATAGACTTTAATTTTAATTTTTAAAATATTTTATATATATATAAAATATTTTGTATATAAGTATGTGTGTATATATATATATATATATATATATATATATACACATACTTGTTTTTGCCTTACTGGGAGTCAGAATCATATGAATTTCAAGTAGAATTAGTAAAATATATGAAAACATAAAAAAATGTTTTGGAGTTTCACGTTACTTATAGAGATATAAAAGTCTAAACATGGATTAAATTTAGTTAGTAATATTCTAAAGGGTGTTAATTTTTTTTATTTTCTTGTCGGTTATAGTTAATCTTTATAGATGCCATAAGAAATTCAAAATCTTTACTGTAGAGACTCTTTTAGAGATATCAAAGTAATAGTCATTTAAATAACAGAAGAGATTTTTAAAGAAGTACCTATAAGCTATTTTAAATATCTATATAGACATAATTAAAGGAATAGCAGATGTCTACAGCCTGATTAATTTATAATGGACTAACATTTCAACAGTAGTTAAGATTTCACTGACAATTACAGGGAAATTCCTGGCTTGTTATAAGCAGCCAACATTCTGTTCATCTACTAAGTTCTCTAAGATAGAAAAACCAGCATATCACAGTGACCCTGGCTTCATGAACATACTGTCAAATATTCATTATAGTAATTTACTTACAGAAATAATATGGGAAACTTTTGTACTGTAGTAAAACAGGATAGTCTTCCTTGAGTTCTATACTTCATTTTTCAGGATGACTGAACATCTTTTTTTTTTTTTTTTTTGGTTTTTTAGGGCCACACCCATGGCACAGGCACATGGAGGTTCCCAGGCCAGGGGTTGAACCAGAGCTGTAGCTGCCTGGCCTACACCACAGCCACAGCAATGCCAGATCCGAGCCACATCTGCAACCTACATCACAGCTCACAGCAACACCAGATCCTTAACTCACTGAGTGAGGTCAGGAATGGAACCCATGTCCTCATGGATACCGGCCGGGTTTGTTAACCACTGAGACACGACAGGAACTCCAACTGAACATTTCTGTTTTTGCAATTTATTTTTTCTTAATGAATACTCTCTTGTGTCAGATCAAGTGGGAGATTTGGAGGTGTCTTGTATCCCTAACATCTATGCTTCCTTTATTCTTTCCCTGATTCCCACTGAAAGATATGAAATAAGATGACCAGGACACTCCAGATCCCTGCCCACATTTATGAATGTAGTGGTTGGCAGATTACCTTTATAAAAATGCCCTTTTCATCGTGTATCTTACAACCGCCCCATCCCCACCCCCCGGGAGCTCTTGTCTTCAGAATGGTGTGATGTCTACACATAAGAACGGAAACTGGGCCAGTCATCTTGGCAGGGAGTGTGAAGCCACTCTGGAGTGGAAACAGGCTGGGGAGAAAATGACTGATAGTTCTACTAATGCAACTTTTTCATTTACATGAGCCGACAAACTGCTTTTATCACTTAAGGCAATTAGCACTGTTTTTTTGTTATACGTAAGCAAAAGCATTTACCTGTTCAGTTGGCAGTGGCCTTCTCCAGTTTTATTCCCCATGTCTAAAAGATGAGTTAGTGCGTCTAAACATGAAAATAGCATAGGTGACTTCAAACAAACAAAAAAACTTGTAGTCAGAATTTCTCCTGTTTTTACATAGCCCCTAGTTATCCCTAAAGTATTCATTTCCCCGTTTCACCTGTATTTTAATCATCATTATCATCAGAAACCAACAATCAGGTATAATGGGCTAAATTGTTCTCCTCCTGCTCCCCACCCAATTTACGAGGTGAATCCCTAATTCCCAATGTGGAAATAGGACCTTAAGGGGGGTAACTGAGGTTAAATGAGGTCATCCAGGTGGAACCCTAATCTGATAGAACTCATGTCCTCTCCCTTTGCACACACAGAGGAAAGGCCATGTGATGACACAGTAAGAAGGTGGTCATCTGTAATCCAGACGGAGATGCTCAAAAGAGCTTACTGTTGCCCATTCGAAATCTTTCAATCAGTGAGTAGCTGTACTGATATGTGAGCACTAGTCTTCCAATTTTTTAACCATGGAGTCTTCATTTTTTAACAATTCCTAACCTAGACGCACGAGCGTATCAATTAAGAAAACAAGATTATTACTGGCAAAAATTTATTTTTAGTGATATAAAAGTAGTACCAGAAAATTCTTGATTAAACCACTACCTGTTTTTTAATAGTGTATTCTGAGTATTCCAGGGTTAAATATCGAGGATATTGAAATGCATCATCTAAAGTGCAAAAATATATCTTCTAATGTGCTAGTAAATTAAACTGCATTTATTACCTGGTAAGCAAATGAATAAAGTAACAAAATGCACCAGAACAAGGTTTAAAGACATCCCCTATGATCAGTTATGCTCAGAAACCACATTCTGAATGCCAACCAATCAGTGACAGACTGTGCTTTTGCAATCGGCCAATTAGGAGACTACCTCTCCTTAGTGAGTACACTTCTGAAAATAAGCCAATCAGTCAGAGTCTCCCTCCAGTGGCTTTCCCTTGCTCAGCAAACAATAAATTTCATGTTTTGTTTTACATATTGAGTCAAGCCTGATTCTTTTGACAGCTTGAATTTAGGTTCTTGCTACCACTTCCTCTTGATTTCTCAGTTTTCCTCTGGTCTATTATATAATCGTACCTATAAATATTTCTAGTTATCCTGGCATATAATTTCCAGGGACATAGAGTCTTGACATAGTTCACTTTCAATTTTCCTATTAACTCTAATACTGTTCAATTATTATCATTTTCAGAATATCTTCTGGATGCATTAAGGCAGAAATTGTTCACTTTAGGGTAATTATGTCTTTAACCTTTCATAAGGTCAGAAGAAGAAGGACGGCATGTAAAAAGTATAATGTGTTTACCATTTGCCAGATATTCTATTATAGCTTTTTACTTTTTAAATAGTGAAAATTTTTCCTGTGCTGATTTCTCCCCCAAATTAATTTGAATATGTATTTTCTATGTCAATTCACATTTTGTGTTGTAGCTACCTCTTTTAATAGTTCATGAGTCAATATAATTCTTAAAATTTATTTCAAGAATTTTTTCATTCGATCTATACAATGGGGATATAGGAGAATGGCCAAAAGGGCAGAGTAGGAAGACCCTGAGCTTACTCGTTCCCACTGGCACATCAAAATTACAACTCTATACAGAAAAACTATTGATGACAAAGACCAAATCTAGCAGAGAAAACCATCTGTAACTGAAGATATGACGAAGGAACCACAATGAGATGGGGGGAGGATGAAGACACAGTATAGTCAAGACCCCCATACGCCAAGGATGGGTGACCCCCACACAGGGAGGATAATTACAATTGTAGAGATTCTCCCCAAGGAGTGAGACTTCCAAGCTCCCCATCGGGCTCTGCAGCAGGAGTCCTTGCACAAGGCAGATAGCCCTCAGAATGTTTTGTTCTGAAGGCCAGGGAGGCTTATTTTCTGGAGACTCAGAAGGCGGTAGGAAACAGAAACTCCACTCTTCATGGTCATGCACAAAATCTCACATACTCTAGGACCCACGGCAGAAGCAGGAATTTGAAAGGAGCCTGGGTCAGATTCACCTGCTGATTCTAGAGAACCTCTAGAAATCGAGAGCTCAACCTGGGCACATAACCATTAGCAGCAGCTGTTCGGGGAGCTCATACTACCGTGAGGACACTGGTGCTCTCCAAACACCATTCTGGCATCCTCTCTCTCTCTCTTAGTGGCAGCGGGACCTGGCCTCACTCACCAGACCCTCAGCGCCAGCACTGGGACATGTCAGGGCAAGCATCTGGTCCCACTCACAAGCAGAATGACTGACCTAAAAACCCCTGGGCCCACAGTCGCAGAAGACAAGGCCCTATCCACTAGAGGGCCCAGGACTCAATCCCACACAGTGCAGCAGTACCAAGCCCTATTTACAAGAAATGTTAGAGGGACGTCTCTAAGTGAAAAAGAAAATGCCACATGAAAGTTATGAAAGGAAAAGGCTCATTGGTAAAGGCAAATATACAGTAAAGGGAGTAAATCAGCCATGTATAAAGCAAGTGGGAAGCTTAAAAGACAAAAAATCATCCATATCTGCAATAAGCAGTTGATATTCAGAATGAGAAGATGTAAAGTATTGGAGTTCCTGCTGTGGAGTGGTGAGTTAAGAATCTGACTGCAGTGGTTTGGGTTGCTGTAGAGGTGTGGATTTGATACCTGGCCCAGAGCAGTGGGTTAAGGATCAGGCATTGCCACAGCTGCGGCTTGGATTCAGTTCCTGGCCTGGGAATTTCCATATGCTGTGATGTGGCCATTATAAAAAAAAAAAAAAGAAAGAAAAGAAAATGATGTTAAATTTTATGTCAAAAGCAGTAAATATGGGAGGACAGAAGTAAAAATTCAAGATTGTTAGTTTAGGGAGTTCATGTCATGGCTCAACAGTTAACAAACCTGACCAGCATCCATGAGGCTGCGGGTACTATCCCTGGCCTCGCTCAGTGGGTTAGGGATCTGGCATTGCTTTGAGCTGTGGTGTAGGTCACAGACGTGGCTTGGATCTCACATTGCTGTGGCGTAGGCTGGCGGCTGCAGCTCCAACTGGTCTCCTAGCCTGGGAATCTCAATATGCCACAGGTGTGGCCCTAAAAAGACAAAAAAAATCATTAATATGCATTTGAATTTGAGAGATTAGCAACTTAATAATATATACATGGATTGCTGCATATAAGCCTCATGGTAACCACAAACCAAAATTCTATAATAGATACAAATACGGAATCCATACCTAAGACTAAATATGGTCATCAAATCACAAGGGAAAAGACCAAAAAGAGAAGAAAAGAAAAAAAAAAAAAAAAAGAACTACAATGACAACCCCCAAACAATTAACAATATGGCAATAAGTACATACCTATAAATTATTATTTTAAATGTAAATGGACTGAATGCTCCAATCAAAATATAGAGTGACGGAATAGAGACAAAAATTGACGCATATTTTCTTTTTTACTGTTACCACCACTTGTCTGATTTTCTTTCTGATCACACCCAGCGTAAAATACTATAAGTTTTTTTTAGAATGTCCTTAACCTTCAGGTTCTGTCTCTGCTCTGGTGTCAAATGAATTGTACCAAGACATCATTTTTAATCAGGATTTCTTCCTCATTCCTATACTTTGGCGACCCTAAATTTTCTTATCCCCTATAACCATATGTATTAAACTGGCATTTGAATGCTTTCAAAATATGATCTTGTATAACTCTTATAAATTATATGAATTCCCATAAAAATAAACTCTAAATATATTATAAACATTCTGAATTGCATGCTTTGCTTATTGCTTGCCAAATTCCTATTACCTGGAATTCCTGGAATTTCCCATTCTTTAAAATATATTATATTATCATTAAATATTTTAGATATACAAAAAAGCAAGGAGAAACACAGAGGGTTATTTTTGTTTGTTTTGGCCACGGCATGTGGAAGTTCCTGGGCCAGGGATAGAATTCTAGCCACAGCAGTTGCAACACCAGATCCTTAACCCACTGAGCCACCAGGGAACTCCAAAACAGAGTTCTCTAGCAATATAGAGTTATTTTGGAAGAACCTATTACTAAAAATATAAGTTTGAACCATGTGAAAATGTAGTTCAAAAATAGTGGAATATTAACAATTTTATATGCTTCAATACAATAAAACTAGGTTTTTAATAAAAGATATTTAAGGTACATCTCTAGACTTTAAAAATGTAAAGAAAACAACTAAAAGCAAAAAAAAAAAAAAAAAAAAAAAAGAGAGAGAGAGACTCATGTGTCAGAAAATTTGGAGTTTCCCTGAGGACAAAATGTTCTAATTCTGAGTTTGAGCCCTAATTCTGGGCCCACACAAGATGAGAAAGCTGAAGCTCAAGATGTTGTTTTAAGACTGGAAATGATCTGAAGCAGTCCCCTGGCTCAGGCCATAAGCAAAACTATCTTTGTGAGAGAACTATCCCAAATTAGGCCCCCCGGGGTAATAGCAATAAAATATGCTTAAAATTTAACAAGATGCAATAAACAAGAATCAAAAATATATCCCTAAACCTTTTAGAAACAGGTTATTGATGACTGAATATAAAATATCTGTGCATACAATGTTCAATAAATGCACAGTAAATATTAGCAAGATGCAGGTTCAACATGGAGATTTAGAGAGCTGGAAAGAACGCCACATCTACCTCTCACAGCAGGCAAGCCACTGGGCAAACTGCCAAGTAATGACTTTCCTTGAACTCATCAGAAAAGTAAGTTCTCAGGGCATACAACCAACTGGAAATCTGGTGAGAGAAAAGAGCCTGCAGGGAGAAACTGGACCCAGGCATCTGTTTACCTAGGACTGATTCTGCTGAATGCTCTAGCAACTGGTAGGAGTTTTCACCCAACCAATTGCTGAAAGCAAGTGTAGGCTAGAATGAGAGTACAAACTCCTGGAAAGAGAGGTGTGCAGAGATTCTCACAGGAGAAAGGTGAGCGCTGGAGACAGCTCTGCCACTGCCCACCCCCTGCTGTACTGACTGCAGGAGGAAAATAACAGACCCTGTCTAGTCTGCCAAGACTCTTTTCCTCTCCCCCATTTGGGATGGAAATCTTCAAAAGCCTGACAAAACTTAATAACTACTTTAGAATAAAACCCAACAGGTTATTTTTGCAAACTTATTGAGTCAAAGTCTACCTAAGATCCATTACAAAGAAATTAATAAATTGGGCATCAGCATAAAATTTTCCATTCTTTTAAAGTCAGCATTACAAAGTTCTCTTGTGGCCCAGCAGGTTAAGGATCCAGTGTTGTCACTGTAGCAGCTTGGGTCGCTGCTATGGCATGGATTTGATCCCTGGCCTGGGAACTTTCATGTGCTGTGGGTACAGCCCCACCCCCCAAAAAAGGTATAGTCACAATTAGGAATATACTTAGAGAATATATTTGCCATATATATGAATATACTTGTTTTACATATGTGCATATATCATATATATATATATTATCTTAAATGAACCACTATTTGTCAATTTAGGCATATAAGATAATTCAATAAAACAGAAAGGTCAAGTTGAAAGAGAAGATGTGCTAAGGAAGTAGGTAAAGTACACATTTTTTTGGACAAAATTTAAACATTATTAAGCTTTATGGCCAAAGGTTTTCAATAAATGCGAAATTAAGAAAATCTAGCATCTTAGAGCAGATGAAGAAGAGGAAGTCAAAATTAATCCAGTATCTTCCTGTGAAAGGATGTAGGGGGTTGTGGGCACGTATTGGGGTAAATAATTATCTTCCCTCTAAAGTCATTTTGTTTTTATTCTGGCACCAACTCTTTGGCCTTAGCGTTTCTACTAATGTCACTGTTTGTCCTAATGACTAAGCCGTTTTTTAAGCGGAATGATTTACAACATAATGTGGCACCCTTGTTGTTTGTGTTCGAAACTGGCTTTAAACTTCCTGAGCTTCCTAAAACTAAACGTTGTCCAAAGCAGTCCCTGGAGAATTTAGTGTCTTAAATTATGCATTTAGCTATTAGCAGAAGAGATAAACAACCTGAGGTCCTCGGAGGAAACCAAATAGGCACAGAAAATAAGACACATAAGAGGAGAAAATCTAAGAGAGTTTGGAGAAGGAGGGTTTTAAACATGAAACTGCATGAAATTTTTCCAGATTGATAATACACATACATTTTCATATGCAGACAATGCTATAACTCTTAAGTATAATAAATGAACATAAACCCACCCGTGGGTTACACCACAATGACATGGAGAAAAAGCTAAAAGCTAGAAATAAAAAGATTAACCATAAAGTGAAGGTAACCAGACTGCAGTGAATTTCTTAAAAGCAACCATAGACGCTAAAATATGAAGGGATATGAGAATGTAAAAGATGTGCCAGTTTCTTGAAAAATTAAACATGCTCTTTTTATAAGATCCAATAAGTACACTCTTGGGCATTTATCCCAAAGAAATGAAAATGGATGGTCATGCAAAACCCTATACACAAAGGTCGTCATTGCTTTGCTTTCAAATTATTTCCAATACAAACTGAGGAATGAATATGAAAGCAGGGTACTGTATGAAAAAAAAGCACACCTAATTTTCTCTACTCTAGTCCGGAGTTGGGTCTATACTAACTCTACTCTAGAAAAACACTCAGGGTTGTTGAAGGCTACCCAAAGAAAGAGGTCCGGAGCACGTTTGCTCTGTGGCACTGTTCATAGACAACTTTCTTTTTAAGCATTTCTAGCACAGCACAGGATAGCAGAAGAAATAGCATTGCGATGTGCTCTTCAATATGAGTTGCTCTCATTTGAGAGTGACTATAAATTCAAAGCAAATAATAAAAACCAAGTCCTCTGGGGTCACCTGCCACCGCTATTCATAAATATGCCGTATGAGTTTCTCTCAAATCAGTCATGACTGATTTGTATTGTGTTTAAATATTTACAAAGCACTCTCTCTAATTCAGTCTTCACATCTTCACAATATAATTGTGATATGGACAGATCAATGGAATTTTTTTCTTTTGCTTTCTTTTTTTTTTTTTTTTTTAAGGCCACACCCACAGCAGCATATGGAAGTTCCCAGGCCAGGGGTCCAATCAGAGCTATAGCTGCCACCTATGTCACCGTCAGAGCAATTTGGGATCTGAGCTGCATTTGTGACCTATATTGCAGCTTGTGGCAATGCCAGATCTTCAACCCACTGAATGAAGCCAGGGATCGAACCCACTACTAGTCTAGTTCTTAACATGCTGAGCCGCAACAGGAACGCCTGCTTTCATTTTTCTTTGATGAAAAAAATTAAAGCTCTTTGAAATGATATGACTTGCCCAAGGACATATGATTAACTAGTGGAAGAACCCAATTCTGATTACAACAGTCTATCTCTTAATTCTGTGTTCTTTCTTTTTAACCATTCTATAAATTAGAGTTTCTCAGAAGAATCAAAAAAAGATGCAAGATTTTTTCCTTCCCCATTAATAATACTTGTAGGTATGCTCTTTTAAATTTGAGAGAAAAAAAATGGGTCTTTTAATATAAACTTATTAACAAAATAAATGACCATTAAGCTAGATGGGGGTGAGGACGTGTTTGGGCAGGAGAATATTAAAAACCACAGAAGGAAGAGATTGCTTTCTTTTCGAAGGAAACATGAACCCAACTGCAATATTATTTTTAAAGTACTTAAAAAATGTTTAAGCTCACATAAATCTGTATGTTACTTCTGCTGGAGGTCATGGGTTAGTTTATGACATGTCACAAGAGGGGCATCCTAGGGAACATAAATCCGACGTCAGCCGTGTGAAACACCTGTGAGAATGTTAAATTTCTCCTGTTCTTGGAGACAGACTGTACCTACATCACAGTGCAGGTTATTCTAGTTCAAATCCCTGACCTCTCAGTTTGGCTCAGAGCCTTGGAAAGAAGGCATCCGTGTCCTCCACGTAAGGTATCCAGTCCAATGGTCTGTAGTTGCAGCAGCTTCACTTAAGGATGGGCTAACCCCCCCTGATCATTGCACAAGGGTGAACATCTTAGAAATCCTGAAAAAGAGAAGGACAGTTTCCTTTGTTCTTTGTTTATTACAAAAAAAAAAAAAAAAATCATCTCCGTGGTGACCTTTCCAACCAGAAGAGCAGACGGGCGGTACAGGCTCTAGCAGTACCAGCTTTGAGGGAAGCCGGTCGGTGATGCGCAAACACCTCTGGGCCAGCTCAGTCCTCAGACTTGCACTGAAAGCACAGGCAGGGCGGCAGCTCCTCCCAGGGTTCAGTAACGCTTGGCAGAGGTGCGCTTCTCCATCGAGGCATGGCGAGGCTTTTTCATATTAATGGGAGTTTCGTACTTTCATTTTTCTGATAAATACAAATATCATAGATAGTTTTCTGAGAAACATTTCTTAAGTTCTTGGGGCCCGAACTGACTCAACAAGTGACTAAAAATAGGAGATGAAATGTCTTGGCCTAGAGCTACTTCTGCCTCCTTCTAATGATTTATAGTAGCATCTTGTGGGCTCAAAACCTGCAGTACCATAAAAGCGGCATTATACTATTTTAATATAATTACGTTTGGAGAGATCGATGGACTAAGAAAAGATACTGTACAGTTGACAATTTCAAAATAAAAAGAACAGTACAGAGAGACTATAAATCTAGAGGTTTTTTTCTTTTTTTTTTTTAACTCCTCATTTTCTTTAGATGGTTCAAAGAATTATTTTGTGGTCCAGTGGTTCTAACAGTACCCTAGTTACCCAGTCCTCTATCTGAAATGGTTGATTGCCTATAGCATGCATTATCCATAGTAACCCATCATCAAGTTACTAGAAAAATATAACCTAAATACTGGAAGACACAACACACTTTATTCAAGATACTTCATGATAGGTCCTTACCAAAGATTACTGCTCTTCTCTTCTTTATTCGGATTCTGTTCTTTTAAAATCAATACACTCTGGAGTTCTCTGGTAGTGCAGAGAAGGTTAAGAATCTGGTGCTGTCACTGATGTGGCTCAGGTTCGGTCCCTGGGCAGGGAACTTCCTTACGTCATGGGTGTGACCAAAAAACACTTTTCAGTGCTATGGGAAACCTTGGAGGTGGAAAGGGCTATTAGAAGGCTGTGATTAGAGGTATCTACAATTTTAATAGGTGCAACAGGGCATACTTCATTGAGAGTATAACATGTGGCCCAACATTTAAAGGAAGTGAATTCTCGAAGACATTCTGACTGGATTAATCCCTGGCCAGGTTGCACATGTGACTTTATATGTCAAGTTTTTAGAGGATTAAAAACCCCTTATAAGCAGAATTGCTGTAGCATCACTTCGTACCTAGTTCAACACCCTGATGAAAACAGTTGTCAGTTTATTTACAACTTTAAGACAGCATCTGGAAAATGGTTTTCTACATTTTGTCAAATATATTGATTTCGACCATATAGCACAAATCTAAACTAAGATAGCAAAATAGATTTATAAATATTCAGCGTTCATGACTTTTAACTACTCTTTGCCGAGAACTCTTAACCTATTGATTTTCTGACTATTAACCAAAACATTGTCAATGGGAATTTTATTTCTTCTAGAATTCATTAATAAGTCATAATCAGGTAGTTTAGGGACATAATTTTAGCATTTTTAACAGTAGTTTTAAAAGTTTAAATTATGTTATGTTAAATGAAAACAATCATTTGATATATGCACTTTCATTTTTTGACATGTCAACCTGGTATATTTGGTAACTTCCCTGTCTTTATTTATTATTTCGCTTTTTTGGGGTGGGGGGGTGGGGGCCACACACACAACATATGGGAGGTCCCAGGCTAGGGGTCAAATCGGAGCGTCAGTGGTGGCCCACAACCATAGCCACAGCAACGCCGGATCCAAGCCCTGTCCGTGACCTACACCACAGTTCACATCAACACCAGATCCTTAACCCGCTGAGTGAGGCCGGGGGTCTGAACATGTGTCTTGGTGAATACTAGTCGGATTTGTTAACGCTATTCTACAACAAGAACTCCCCTCCCCTATTTTTAATTAAAACACCATTTTAAATTTATGCCATATGTATACACTCCTCGATTCTACCTGACCCAGTGCATGGTTTTTAAAAACATTAGTAGTGTGTTTTTTGACAGTTTTAGGTTTATAGAAAAATCGAGCAGGTAGTACAGAGTTCCCATATACTGCTTTTCCCTGTCTCAGTTTCCATATTTTTAACAGCTTTTATTGATGTGGTATAATTTAAAAAAATTGGTGGACCCATTTTGATGTACTATTATTAACTTTAGTCTGTTAATCACATGAAGGTTCATTCTTCGTGTTGAATAGTTTTATGTGTTTTGCCAAATGCATAACGTCATATATCTGCTATCATATCATACAGGATAGTTTCAATGTCCTAAAAATCTCCTTTGTTCCACTCATCTCACCTTCCCTCTGCTCATATTCCTGGCAACCATTGGTCTTTTTACTGTCTCTATAGTTTTCCTTTTTCCAAATTGTCGTATAGTAGGAATCATAGAGTGTGTAGCCTTTTCAGACTGGCTACTTTCACTTAGCAATATGCATATAAGTTTCCTATATGTCTATTCATGGCTTGATGGCTCATTTCTTACAACATTTCATGCACTATTATTTCATTATATGATGTACTGCAGTTTATTTGTTCATCTGTTGAAGGATATCTTGGCTGCTTCCAATTTTTGGCAATTAACATTGAAACACTTATAAATTTTTATGTGCAGGAGTTCCCATTGTGGCTCAGCGGTAATGAACCTGATTAGTATCCATGAGGATGCAGGTTCGATCCCTGGCCTCACTCAGTGGGTTAAGGATCTGGCCTTGCCATGAGCTCTGGTGGTATAAGTTTCAGACACAGCTAGGATCGGATGTTGTCATGGCTGTGGTCTAGGCCTGCAGCTACAGCGACCCCTACCCTGCCACCCTGGGAATTTCCATATGCTGCAGGTATGGCCCTAAAAAGAAAAAAAAAAAAAATCATCCATTATAACAACACAAATTAGCATTGCAATTAGATACCACTAAATATACACTAGAAAGGCTAAAATGTAAAAGAGTGACAAAACTCATGTGTTGGTGAGGGGGTGGATATACCATAACTCTTAAGCACTGCAGTGAAGATGTAAATGATACAGTACTTTGGAAAATGATTCATTAAAAACTGAAAATACACTTATGATACTATTCATTGTTCAAATTTTAGATTTCTAAGCTAAAGTAAGGAAAATACATATTCATACAAAGCTTGAACGTGGGCGTTCATAAACAGCCTTAGTCGTATTAGGCAAAAACTGAGGAGATAAATCTATGAACTGGTGAATGGATAAAATCTTTTGTATTCAAATAAAGGCATCTTAATATCAAAAAGGAATGGACCACTGAGTCATGCAAAAATACGGATAAAAATCAAAACACACTATGAAAGAACAGCAACACATAAAACAGCACATATTCTGTGAGTCTGTATATGAAATTCACAAAAAAGGCAAAACTCTGGAGGCAGAAGCAGATTAACGGTTGCTTGGCACTCATGATAGATGCAGGAATTTATTATAAACAACTATAAGGGAAATTCTGGTTAGTGATGAAACTGTTTTAAATCTGGACTTGGTGACAATTGCCTAAATCCACGAATCCCCTAAAACTCATGGAAATGTACATTTAAAATAGGTCAAGTTCATGATATATAAATTAGACCTTCTTAAGGCTATGAAAATAAGCAATATATCTTTCAGGGAAACATATCTAGGAAATAAACCTCAAAAATATCTGGGTAAATGATGAAACAAAACTCATTGTAGTGATTAATCCTAATGGAATAAAGGAAAGGGACGCCATCAATGGGGAAGGACTGAGAACTTGTCAGATCCCGTCATGATAAATTGTATGAATTAAGCCAGTTGTTGAGGAGTCTATGGGCATTGGTTTTAAAATATTAAGTGTGTATATGTTGTATACACTGATGTGTTAATTTTCACATTAAAATATCACATCAGTGTGTGTGCTACATATTATAATAAAGCATATACAAACTACTTGAAAGGTTTTTAGAATAAAACAACTGATTTCCTGAAGTGTAGGATAATTTTAATTAAATCATTGGATATGAAACAGTATGTCAAATAAGTATTTTATCAGGCTATTTGGAGTCTCTTGTGTCCCATTCCCTCAATTTACCATTTCACAGATGGCTAATTATTTGTGTTTTTAAGCATTTCTTTCAATATATAAAATCAAAACATGAAAAGTTACAAAGATATGGAGTTTTGTAATCATAGTATTTCCAAAAATGTGTTCTGTGTGACACTTGCCCTGTCAAATGTAAGCTGGTTCATTAAAAGTTAAAAAAAACTAAACAGTATTTTTTTTTTTTTCTGAAAGCCTTCAGTAAGTCTGCGGTTCAAATATCAAGAACATCAAAATGATGGTAGACAGGACGTTTGATTCACAAACTTAGGTATTTCCTCAACTTTTTCTCAGAGAGTGTCTCCCAGAACAAATGCCCTCGAAACAAAGATAAAACATACACACAGTCAGATGAGCATTCATGACTTGCATTCTCCACACTGGATTTTAGACATCTCCACTGGGGTTAGCTAAAAACTTTAATAGAAAAATTGATCTCTATCTGTTTATAAAGATTATTTCTCCTTTAATCCTTATTCTCAATTTAGATTTCCTAGTTAATAAGTTAGGAAAGACATTCATTATTGGTTTTCTTATTTTACTTCTATTCTGCCAAAATGTAGGTGGAATATTAAGGATAATTCTTCACATTTTCACTACTAACTTGCAATTGTAACGATGGTTTGTTCTCCATGAATGAATCGTGGTCAACTGGCTGTCTTTCTAGACTGGAAGTTTTATTGTATCAGCATCTCTCTATATGAAAATAGCTACTGCAGTCAAAACTTTATCTCGGCTATAAATTTTTTAAAAATTATCTGGCAAGTTGAGCAAGGCTCTTTCTACTCTGGTAGATATTTTATTAATAGGTCTGCATTCTCCCACATCCTGTGACTCTGCGCTAGCCTGCGTATACACAGACTCGTGTCTGCACACACACTGACACCCCTGCCTCTTTGTGCATGCACGACACATCCCCAAAACAAGTTCAGTGTCTGTGGGTTTTTAAAATATTTCTATTTATTAGTGTTTGTTTGTCTTGGAAAGTATTAAACTTTGTGTAGTTAACATGTTGTTGGAGAACCTTATGCTCATATAAATAACCCCTACAAATATTAAAGATCAGTAGGCATGAGAGATACACAGTTAATAATTTAAAACAAATTTTGAGCTATCTTCTTCTTGTCTTTATGACGCGAAAGCTAGTAATAAAAATCCTAGTTGTTTGGTTTGAGAGATTTAAATACCCTGCCTGATCCTCAGTCTTTGATAAATCCTTTACACAGTAGATAGTAAATACCTAATTGTGCTGATCCGAAATTACTCTTTGGCACATTGCCAGGTAGACTGAGGAGGTGGGCTCTTTTTGATGGAACAGCATGGTTCTGAACTAGTGTCTGCAAAGCTTCTAACTGACATTGATATGAATTATGTCTCCTCTAATTTGAATCTCAATCAAATAAAAAATGTTATATTGAATTTGAATGTAACTAGCCTGAATGCAGTAATGGATTCCAAGACTGTTGATTTAAATACCAAGTAATTCTGAGCATGGCCATCAATGTAGTTACAGTTTAGTATTTTCAGACTTTGTTTACCTGAAATACATTTAAGTTCTTTCATTTTCACATATTATATTCTCTCTCTCTCTTTTTTTTTTTTTTTTTTTTTTTTTGTCTTTTTTGCCATTTCTTGGGCCACTCCCACATCATATGGAGGTTCCCAGGCTACGGGTCCAATCGGAGCTGTAGCCGCCAGCGTACACCAGAGCCACAGCAACGCAGGATCCGAGCCGTGTCTGTGACCTACACCACAGCTCATGGCAACGCCGGATCCTTAACCCACTGAGCAAGGCCAGGGACTGAACCCGCAACTTCATGGTTCCTAGTCGGATTCGTTAACCACTGAGCCATGACAGGAACTCCTTTAATCTCATTTCTTAAGAGGAAGGTACCTGGGTAAGTATTTTAGAATAGTAGCATGAAGGTAATAATAAAAAATGTCCATGCTTAATATCCATGGTTATAAAATATATCATACACAAAACTTTGCATTTAAAACTAAGAGAACATTTAATTAAACTAAATTATTTTGATAGTTCCTTTCCCTGCCTAAATTCTTACCAGTGGGATTATGTAGTCACCTTTCAAAAATATACTTTTTTGTGTGTGTGGGATCCATGTAATCTAAAGCCAATTTCACAATTCAGTCAAAACTAGCATTAAGAAATGGTAGTTGCTGGGAGTTCCCGTCGTGGCGCAGTGGTTAACGAATCCGACTAGGAACCATGAGGTTGTGGGTTCGATCCCTGCCCTTGCTCAGTGGGTTAAGGATCCAGGCATTGCCGTGAGCTGTGGTGTAAGTCGCAGACGCGGCTCGGATCCCGCCTTGCTGTGGCTCTGGCGTAGGCTGGCAGCTACAGCTCCGATTTGACCCCTAGCCTGGGAACTTCCATATGCTGCGGGAGCGGCCCAAGAAATGGCAAAAAAGACAAAAAAAAAAAGAAAGAAATGGTAGTTGTTATTAGGACTGCTGTGAGTATCATTTTTTTGGCTGACTCTATTTCACTTCACCAACTTAATCTTCTATATTCCTCTTTCTCTCTGATTTGTAGGCTGTAAACGGAAAGAAACTCTGCTCTGACAGAATGGAAATAGCAAAGACCTGTTGGTGAGGCTGAGGGACAGTTGGTGACTTTCATTTCCAGGAACTCAAGAGGCAAGACAGCCACAAAAATAAAGACTTTCCTTCAAAATTCCTTACCTAATCAGCAGGTGTGGTTGTGACACCCATTAAAGCACCGTTCTGCAACAGAACTGTTGAATCTCTCAGAAAAACTGACTTACTGGTCACCTACTCAAATCCACTATGACTTTTCTAATCCCTGCAATATTGCAGTCTTCGTAAATATGTCTGCCTCCAAGTAATGGTTTCATGCAGGGAGGATCATGGCCCCAAACACTGGAAAAAAGTGTTAGTTTCCAAGTATTTATGAAATAAATGCATTGCCAACAGAAGGAATGACTTGAATATCCACTAATTAAAACAAAACTATTTTTTTCAGTTTGCTGTGTCTTAGAAAGAGTTGACTTTTGATTTACATAGTCTGAAGTAACAATAGAAGAACATGTCTTGTAATGAAAGAAAAAGATAATGATCATTTGGGTTAAATGCTTTTTTGCAAAAGGATCATTTGTCTTTTTCATGCTGTGTATACCTGGTATGCCCAGAGATCAATCAAATGCCTTGGGGAAAATGAATATGCTATAGATATTAGACCCCTTATAATTAAAGATAGGAGATATTGCTGTAGTCTTTTCAAAATGTGGCTTTAATGCTAAGAAAGAAAAAAAAATCTTTAATTGAAACTGATAAGGATGAGTCAAACGTCTCTCCTTAGAACCAGTTCTTCCTAAACACCTAGGGAGAAAGATTTTAAGGGGAATCATCATGACTGGTCAGCAGTCCTTGCAAGCCTGACAGAGGCTGATCTGGACTGTGAGGAGATGCTGGTCTTTTACAGAAGGAGGCTCCTAGGAGGACAAGGTGAATCCCATGTGGGAATTACAGTGTGTTTCTTCCATAAAGACAGAGACCACATTTTCCTCAATCTCTGAAGAGTTTCCTATGCTGAATCATGTCATGTGAATAAATAGACTTCCTGCATTAGTCATAACAACTCTGAGTTTTGAAATTCATCTTGCTTTCTTTTTTTTTTCTTCTTCTTATGGCTGCACCTTCAGCGTATGGAATTTCCCAGGCCAGGGGTCTAACTGGAGTACCAGCTGCAGCCTACAGCGCAGGCAAGGAAACACCAGATCTGAGCTACATCTGCGTCCTATGCCACAGCACGTGGCGAGGCAGGATCTTTAACCCAGTGAATAAGGCCAGGGATCAAACCCACATCCTCACAGAGACAACATCATTAGTCTTTTTCACGATGTGCTGAGCCAGCTTAATATGCTGAGGCACAATGGGAACTCCCAAGTTGCTTTGTTTCATATGCATTTCATTCGTTGCTGGGTTCTACCTCCTTTCTTTTCTTTTATCTCCTTCTTAGTGTTTTCTTCTTGGTTTTGCTTCACTCTCTAGCATGTATGATTACTCATCAAATTATAGTCTTCCAACTTCTCATAGCTCTCCTTTACATCAGGATGCTTATAACTAATTTCCATCCAATTTTCTTAATTGTTCCTGTTTCTCTGAATTCACTGATTCAATGTGATTGTATTCTCCATTTTTGCAACATCAACATAACAAAAGAAAGCTGCCGGGAATTATTTTTTATTTTTTTTCTCAAGCCACATCTCTCATTTGCATATGAGGACTTCAGAAAACTGATCTTTAGGAGTCTATACATACATTTTGTCGGAAAATAATAATGAGGCCCCTGCTCCCCCACCTTCACAATTGGCACCATCACCCAACCACTTGCATCCACCAGACTCAATCCTTCCTCCCAAATAATTCACATGCTTCTTTTTTCTTCTTTCACACATTCAGTTCTAGCTCTTGTCTTCTCTCTTGGACATAAAATGTCTCTTCCTTTATCTTCAGCTCTTTCTAATCTTCTTTTTTTCCTTTTTTTTTTTTTTTTTTGTCTTTTTAGGGCTGCACTGGTAGCATGTGGAGGTTCCTAGGCTAGGGGTCTAATCGGAGCTGCAGCCACTGCCTACGCCACAGCCACAGCAATGTCAGATCCGAGCGAGCCAGATCTGAGACTTACACCACAGCTCCCGGCAATGCCAGATCCTTAATCCACTGCGCAAGGTCAGTGATCGTACCAGCAACCTCATGGTCTCTAGTTGGATTTGTTTCCACTGCACCACGACAGGAACTCCAGCTCTTTCTAATCTTTCAAATTGACCTCAGAGTGATTTTTGTAATATCCCAGTCTTAGTTCATCATTCCTCTGTATAAACATGTTAGGTGAATTATTTATCTAGAACAAATCTTTAAACCTGTGCATAATATCCAAGTGACTTTATGATTTGATACCTACCCAAGACCTGCTTTAATTAATCTTTACATTTATTTTTCCAACAACAAACTACTTCAATGCCAGGAGCAATGCCTTTTTGCTTATCCTTTTCTCTCTGCCTGGAGTGCTCTGCCCTCGACTCTATCTTGGCTTCTTTTTTTTTTTTTTTTTTTTTTGTCTTTTTGTCTTTTTAGGGCCACACCTGTGGCATATGAAGATTCCCAGGCTAGGGGTCTACTCAGAGCTATAGCTGCTGGCCTTCGCTAGAACCACAGTAACTCGGGATTTGAGCTGCATCTGCCACCTACACCACAGCTCACAGCAATGCCGGATCCTTAACCCACTGAGCAAGGCCAGGGATCAAACCCACAACCTCATGGTTCTAGTCGGAGCCATTAACCACTGTGCCACAACGGGAACTCTTATCCTGGCTTCATTTTTACTTAATCTTTCAATCTTACTTCACATAATACCTTCTATGCGAAGTGTTTCTTTAAGCTCCAGGAATACTTACCCCACTTTCTCATGCTATACGTAAATGCGGAGTCATTATCAAACACACCTTAAAGTTGATTAGACCATAATTTTTAAAAAATAATATTGTAAGACACCCTGTTTCGAAAAGAACAATTCCTCATTAGGAACTTCCTGTAGAAAAGTACACACTTATGACAATCCTAAAGGATCTTGAGCGTTGGAATTCTATTATCTTATAATTATCCAGTTATTTGATTCATCTACCAGACTGTACCTGCCTCAAAATGTGGATAAAATTGAACAAGTTTGAGCTGTCATTCTAAAACATTTTCCATGTAGTTGTAACATTTACTTTTGGTTTAAAATAAATTAAAGAGCTGATTTGGATTCCCAGTGTGCTACTGATATTTTAATCAGCAATACCATCTACTTTCCTTCAAAGAATATTCTGACACAAGGAACACAGTGTACACTATGAATAAACCATTTATCCGTATAACTCAAATGCATGATTGTTAGCTTGCAGACAGTTTCAAAAACCTGAAAATCCTTCAATAGGAATAAAGGAAACATGATTTTCAGAAGGAAGGTTGTAAAAATCGTCAATGAGAAGCTGAGGAGGGTCAAGGGAGAATGAACTTCCTCTGATGGGAGGTTCCCAAAAAGGTTAAACCAAGGCCATCCACTGGGATTTTTCTAAATTGGTGATAGTGAAGGAATGTATAAAACGGCTTTGTTGCCTTCACTCGAGTCTCTGCCATTTTGACCCAAATGCACACAGATATGCATTTCTAAAGAGCTATTTAAAATTAAAATTATATTACAAATTGTATTAAGTTGAATATAATGGGAAAACACAGAACTATTAATTAAGACACTTGAATTCTAGTGAATTACACAAAATCTTCCTGGTTTTCTTTCTCTCTCAAATGACAATGAGGTTTGCCCTTTCTCTACAGAATCCTTGAGAGGAATGAGCAGCATGATGGCTCCCAGCTATTTTGTAAATGCCAAGGCTCTACACCTGTGTCAGGAGTTGTTCTTATGGTTGGCTCTCATCATCTTCCCACAGACTTTTGAAACCTCCTCCTATGTTCCCTCTGTTGGATTAAAGACATCACTCTCGTCCATGACCTGCAGGCTGAAAACATGAGTCATTGCTACTCCTCCCCTGCATCAGTCCATCCATCACCCCTTTCAATTAGGCCTAAACACTGTTTATCAAGCTGTGTCCTTGCTTCTTTCTACTCCCATCCAAAGCTTTGGCAGGCCTCATTATTTCCTTGACAGGCTGTTGGCTGATCTTCCTTCTCTTCTCCAATTCCTTGCCAAAAATGGCTGAAATTCTTTTCTGCAGATACAGATTTCTATCAGATGACAGACAAACTCCTGAGGCTGGCATTCAAAGCCCAGCACGGTCTTAGGATTTCCATCCATGCCTATCTTATATGTGTTTATGGGAAGTTCCGGTAACCTATCCCCCCACCTTCCATCCATCATAGCCTCCACCGTCCAACGTTTCTGCCTTAACTCAAACTATCCAGTCATCTTGGGTTGCCTGTGTCCCTCTACCACTTAAAAATGGCCTTTATCTCTTGAGCCCTATTTCATAGCCCTTCTCTAAAATTTCTCCTCGCTCTCTAATTATAATAGATCTCTCCTCCTTTTTTCTGAATACTCTCTGTTCTTATTATCTGTTGGTGTGTCACACATCACTCCCAAAATTACCAGATTACAGTAGCTAACATTTATTATCACACATGGTTTCTGAGGGTCAGGAATTGAGGAGAAATATAGGTGGATTTCTTAAGCTCAAGGTGTGTCCCGAAGTTCCGGCCAAGAAGCCCACCACAGTTGTTGCCATTTCAAGATTTTACAGGGGCTTAAGGTACTGCTTTCAGTTTTTGTCACATGCCTGTGGGCGTGAGGCTTTCATGCCACCTCACATGGATGCTTCCTGGGTGACAGGATTTCCCCAGAGCAAGTATTCCAAGAGGAAGTACCCAAGGGAAGGTGGGAGTGCTCAAGACGGAAGCCTTACCCTTTTTGTCACCTTTCTCAGAAGTGGCATCTGTCACTTTTTCCTCCTGCTTTTGGTCACACAGACCAAGCTTAGCGTGATGTGGAGGAGACTACAGAAGGCATGAATACCAGGGGGCATGGATCTTTGAGATGTTGGAAGTGGGCCACCCATACACTTGCACATAATTTTGTGGTTATTATGGTGTTTTTAATTATAGCACTGCACTCTTACATCACCTGGCAAAATTATTTATGCAGAATAGATCCTCATTAAATTTTTTTTTTTTTTAGGCCCACACCCGCGGCATGTGGAAGTCCCCAGGCTACACAGCTGTAGGTATAGCTGCCAACCAAACCCCACAGCCACAGCAACACAGGATCCGAGTTGTGTCTGCGACCTACACCACAGCTTACAGCAATGCTGGATCCTTGATCCACTGAGGAAGGCCAGAGATCGAACCCACATCCTCACGGATACTAGTGGGGTTTGTTTCTGCTGCAACAAACAGGAAGTCCACAACAGGAACTCCTGTTTGTTTTTTGTTTTGTTTTTGTTTTTTAATATGAGTTAATATCTATCATGCTCAAGGTTCTGGATTATTTATAACATTTTGTTAAAAAAGTTGAGGTCCTGAGTTTGATTTTTCTGAGGGCTAGTGAGTCATGTGCTGAAACTATATGTATAACTTGTATCCTAAACTTGGAAACCCATATTCCATACATAAATCAGTATTTACAAGATGCGTTATGATGGGTGGCGTTAAGGTCATTCCATCTTGGTTATTAAAATTTAGCTAATAGTATGCGCTCTATTAACCTACTGAAAGTGTTTGAATATTGCATACTTGTTTTCAGAGGGAGAATGTGGTGACGGCAGTACTAATCTCGGTTCTAGAGAACTTATGTTCTGAGATAAAGTCACTTTTTGACTTTAAACTGTTTACATGGTGCCTGCTGCCCTCATTGCCATGAAACAAGTTTATACTAGCTCTAAAATAGAAATAAAAGTTTCTCTTGTATAACTGAGATTTCTACTGAGGATTAGAATAGACTTTGTATGTGAAAGTGCGATGAAAAGATTAAAACATTTATTCAAGATAATTCTTAGCAAAATTTAATAATTATATATTCATAACTTGAGGTTTTCTTTATAAGTTGAGAGAAGGTTGCCTCTCCATCTTTCTTTTCCATGCTTTCATCTTTCACCAATAGTGCCCAAAATTGATTCTGTGACATCCTGTTTTAACAGTTATCAGCTGTTCCATCTAGGACATAGATCTCATTTGGAACCTAGAATTTTAGACAACTGAAGGTACACTACTTTCCTGGGGGCAAATAGCTGCTTCTTCCTTCAATTAAGAAAACTCTTCTACCTAGTAGATTAATTTAAGATAACTTAAAAAATATAACTCCAAATTCCCCAAAGATCAATTAAACCAGAATCCCTAGAAGCAGAACCCCAGTATCTAACACTTTAAAAATATCCACAGTCAATTCTAATATACACCCATCATTGAGAATCACTGGGGCATGGAATGTGGAATGACAAAGAAGGACTTCCAGAAAGGAGGCCAAAAAAATGTAATTTCACTTTGTGCTCAGCGAGCCACAGAATTAGAATTTTCCTAAGCTGAGAGAGAACAACTAGAGTGGGTATGAGTCATGAGTTAAGATGCAAATGAAACATTCTCTTTTTGAATAGTAAATCCTGAGCTGTAATAGTCTTTGATCATCCTTTTAACATCAAATATTTTCATATTTAAAATATACATAACTGCAGATACCAGACTCATTTTCTAGTTTGTTTTTCATATTAGTTATTGTACATTTTCCAGTAAGAGAAGACCATACTTATTTCTCTGGTATTAATTAGCAAAATAAATAGCAAATATTGAACTAGACTTCATGTATTCAGATTGATAACTCTATTTTCCCTTCATTACATTACAAGCGAGTCAGCAATATAACTTTTTTTTTTTTTTTGGCCTTTTTCTAGGGCCGCTTCTGCAGCATATGGAGGTTCCCAGGCTAGGGGTCGAATCGGAGCTGTAGCTGCCGGCCTCCACCAGAGCCACAGCAACGCCAGATCCTAGCAGAGTCTGTGACCTACACCACAGCTCACAGTAACGCCAGATCCTTAACTCACTGAGCAAGGCCAGGGATCAAACCCGCAACCTCATGGTTCCTAGTCGGATTTGTTAACCACTGCGCCACAACGGGAACTCCAGCAATGTAACTTTTTATGTGATACTCCTGATCTATGTTCATGTGACACACACATGAGTGTGTTTAGTGTTCAGGTAGCAGAACCATGTTTTTCTACAGATAAGTGTGCAGTCAACCAAGAACATGCTCAGGATCCGACGGATTCTTGTATAATAAATTGCCCCCAGACTAAGCTCACTCCTCATTGGACTCTTAGCGTCTCAGTAACCAATTTTGAAATCAAGTCTGAAAAATCCAGGTTCCTTCATATCTGTTAAAGAACGCAATGGAAATATCGCTGATCTTGTTTAAAGAAGCCTCTACTTTGAGTACCTGTGAAAAATGCTTCTAATTATTAAAAATAAACTATAGGAAGACTGATTTTTTTTGGCTTCTTGTCTACTATCAATTACAGTGACATATAACTTATAGAAAACTAGAAATAAGACAGATGCAAGATGATACTCAACATCTGATATAACGTGAGAAAAGAAGGCCTTCTGGAAAGGATGACCTTAATATCAAATGCCAAGTCTTTGACTCCATATAAATTGCACTGCTCATTAAAATATTAAAGCCTACCACATCATAAAGATGAAAGCCAAGTTTCTTTTCATTACCAATATCCTCCTGTTGAGTATTAGGAGATTTACATTTTCATCAATGCATTTGATCTTTTCAAATTAAATTATCCTCTAAGTGAACTAGATGAAAAATGAATTATCTTAAAACTAATACTCTTCCTCATCTTTCAAATATTAACTATAATAAGTTCTTCTAGTTTTAAATGATATTATCGGATAATGGTCTTTTGTTTTGAGGTCTCTTTTGCTCTGTGGAGTCCCATGGAATTAATAATGAGAAAAGATTTTAAATTAACCCAATTTGGTCTTGTAGTCTAGCAGAAACAGCTAGGAGATATCACATATCCTTGAGCAAGTTGTGTGGGCATACATGTATAGTTTTTTATTATGTTTTGTTTTCTCTTCTACCATGAGGAAAAGTTCTTTAGAATCTGTTTTGTAAATAAAAAGAATGTATGACTTTATTGAACACATGCTGTGAATAGCATAGTGGAGGAGGGAGCTACACTGGGAGTCTGGGATTAAGGGAACTCTTCTGGCAGGTGGCAATAGGGAGCTCCTTAACCTTGGGGTCTGTACTTTGCACAGTAGATGGTGCTCAGAAAACATTTATTACAGAAGAGTTTGACGGATAAGAACTGGATGGTAAGACCTTTCATTTCCTTCCAACTATAAAATTATACCAAAATAGTTAATGCAATTACATACTAAATCCCAGCCCCTAAGTAGGTCAAAGTAAGTTCTGTCAAAGTACTTATATTGGATTTTCCATCAGATTTTCTCCAAAGATAGTTATATTGTTTTGATTAGGCCACTGTGTTGACATAAAATGATCACTGATCCAAGTTAACAAAATATTTAGATATAGTTTTAAGTCACTTGGGAGATAAGATATAAAACCTTCATGATAGACACAAGTTATGCTCCTTCCACAAAAAAGAGTTTGATCTTAGGATTTTAAAACTTATGCCCTCAGCTGACAGCAAAGGAATGCTGAGTGACATTTGCTAAAGCATCTAGAATAATCCTATTGCACAGGTCCTTTGCGGCTCAGGTGGGTAGGATCCAGCGTCGTTATTGCTGTGGACAGGTCGCCGTGTGGTACAGGTTTGACTCCTGCCCTGGAAGTTCCATATGCTGTTGGCATGGCAAAAAAAAAAAAAAAAGGAAAAAGAAAAAAAAAAAAAATCCTGTTGCTATAGGTCCTGTTCAATTGACTCAGGAAGGGAAATGTAGTTTTTAGTTAGCCTCTGACAAACAGGAATATTCTAAATAGATGTTGTAATGCATGCATAGTGAGCCAATACCATGAATGCCATATTAATGTTTAAATCCATGTTATTGTTAATTGTACACATAAAAGCATATGGGGTAGTCATGAAACATTCAAGTTTGATTAAGGAAAAATGCATGGTTTCATTTTTAACTTGGTAGGCTTCTTTGTTCACATTATAACTATATCATCAGAATAGATAATTCTGATAATCTCAATGTTTGTTGTACCAACTGTGGCCTTATTAATTGCACATTATCACTGATGTGATATCACATACGTACTGGCAAAATTGTAGGCAAATTTTCCTACAAAAATAGGATTTTTTTTTCCTCGGAGACATGAACTCATAAAAAGTGACAGTTAGCTAATGTATATGATTCCATACAAATGGGAATTTTCAATATTTACTATTATTATCATTACAACTAAACTTTGTTATGTTGTGGCAATAAGTTTCAAGATGATATTTCTCAGCAGGAGCTCAAATAATAATTTTGTTGCCATGACATCTCTTAAATGAGTTTGCATTTTTGAAACAAACAATTCAGTTTCATGAGGATGAAACCCAAACTTATTGGAATTTCTCAACGCAGAATATCATGTTGGAATATGAAGACCCATTTGGATAGTCATTTTGGAAAAATCGAATGATCCTATGACATGGATTTGGGATCTAAATGAATCACTATTAGAATCTCTATTAGAATTTTTGAGATGAAAATTAAAAATCGACCTACCTATAATTTTGAACTTTCCTAATAAAAAGAGCGTTTGTATTATTTAGCCAGATATTTTCTATGTCACTCATTTGCATGTATCTAGATAACATAACAAAAGAGGTTTTGCATGTCTGATTACAATAGCAAAACATAAGCTCAAATGAAAATATTTATGATTTGCTGTCCAGCATTTGCAGTATTTGCATGACTCTGTACAGCTAGCTAAACAGCACCATGTTTAAGAAGGACTTAGCAGTTTTGTTTGCCATCAGGTGAAATATTAGTCTATAGTGTGCGGAGAGTGTCCAAAAATGCCAAAGCAACCACCACCTGAACCACGCAAGGACAGTATTCAGGATGAAAGATATGGTGCCTTTTCTTTACACTATATTATTTAGTTACCAACTGGAGGAAAAATAGTATTGAAAATTCTGGGCACTACATTTTAAAAATGATAGTAATAAACTGTACTTTAGACCAAGGAGAGTGAAGAAGTGGCAAATGACCTTCAAACCATACCATGTGCATAATGATTCAACAAAGAGGATAGACCAAGTTCTGAGGTCAGGACAAAAGAAATGTAAACCTTTGATCCATATTGGGTAACTTCTCAAAATTGGAATTTCCAGGAAAATTAAAGCTTTTTAAGGAACCAAATGCTAATCTTTACTAACTTTACTAATGTGCAAATTCCTTTACTCTTATTACATAGGGGGTGTTGGTACTCTTTAAAATAGCTTCTGAGATGCTGAGATTTCAGCTTCAATTACCCATGTAATGACTTTTTGCTTCATGTGAAGCAGGGTGAAGGAGCTTTTATTTGTTTTTTGTTTTTTGTTTTTTTAGATATTTAGATTATTATTATTTTTTTTTTTTTTTTTTGGTCTTTTTGCCTTTTCTAGGGCCACTCCCACATCATATGGAGATTCCCAGGCTAGGGGTCCAATCGGAGCTGTAGCCGCCGGCCTACACCAGAGCGACAGCAACGTGGGATCTGAGCCGCATCTGTGACCTACATCACAGCTCATGGCAACGCCGGATCCTTAACCCACTGAGCAAGGCCAGGGATCGAACCCGCAACCTCATGGTTCCTAGTCAGATTCGTTAACCACTGAGTCACAAAGGGAACTCCTTATTTGGTTTTTATAAGTCCTCCCTAGAAGGGTTACCAGAGAGAATACCTCTAGCCAAAAATTAAAAATAATATCCTTTCCACTATTGTAACAATTTTATTGCCCTACTTTTGATCATTCTGGTGGAAGTGAATATGGGAACACTGTACTACTTTTGCAGTTCTGCTGTAAATTCAAAATTATTTCAAAATAAAAATTAAAAAGTTATTCTTTCCCTCAAATCAGATTTAATAGTAAAACACCAAAAAGTGATTTTTATGTACATAATTAATTGGATTAATAATGTCTAAATTACTTTCTGTTTTTATTTTTTTCTAATGTTTCTATTCTAGTTGATTTACATTGTTCTATCAATATCTGCTGTATAGCAAAGTGACAAAGTCATAGATCTATATACATTCTCTTTCTCATATTATCTGTTTTTATTCTTACCCATATATATGTATCATGTGCCCAGATTATTACTGTAGTTGATTATTTTCTCCATTGCTTTATACAACCATAGTCATTTCTTCAACTGCAAGCCAATTACACCATGAAGCAAAAAAAACTGTACATCAATTTTCAGAATATTTAATGTTCTTAACAGAACCTGCTAATCAAGTACAGATACTTGTGGGCATTCTCCTCTCTGATCCCTGCTGGAAAGGGGGTGTGGGTGGGGATGGAAGGGAATTTTACATTCTTTAGCGTTGGGAGCAAGAGATGGAAGGGTTAAGCAAGCAAGAGCCACAGCCATTGCAACCCCATCCCAGTTGTCAAAGTTTGGGTTTCCTGAGAAAATATTATGACTTTTTTTTTTTTGTCTTTTTTAGAGCTGCACCCACAGCATATGGAGGTTCCCAGGCTAGGGGTCGAATTGGAGCTGTAGCTGCTGGCCTACACCACAGCCACAGCAACGCCAGATCTGAGCTGCATCGGTGACCTACACCACAGCTCACGGCAATACCAGATCCTTTACCCACTGAGCAAGGCCAGGGCGCGAACCTGCATCCTCATGCATGCTAATCAGATTCGTTTCCACGGATGGGAACTCCCAATATTAAGACTCTTAACAGTTACAAATTGGGAGGATTTATTGCAGCATGTTTTCAGGGGAGAAAAAACAAAACAAAACTGTGAGAGTTGAGCAGCTCGGGGTTGCGTGGAGGTGGAAGTTGAACTGTAGCGTGGTTGCCTCAGAGGCCCCAGAGCTGGGATGGCCCTGCAAAGCTGAGCTGAATAGGGCCTGGCCTACTCCCCCACACTGACCAGTCATTGCACACACCCAGGGGAGGGACCATGGCCTTGGAGCTACTAAGCCGATTACCCCATAAGAGGGAGGGACAAGCCCGAGAGCTACCAGCATAGCTCTGCCAGCAGCAGGGAGAAAATGTCAAACCCAACCCCAGCCCCACCATAGCAATCCATCCAGGTTGCAAATGAGTGCTCATTACTTTCCTCCTCCAAGACTCATTCCAGCTTCCCCTCCTCATCCTTAGCTAGTCCTTCTTTGGATTTGGGTGACTTACCTGTTAGGGTGGCCCTAGCACCATCTATGTGAAGGCTGAGACACTGTCACAATGCCTTTCTCAGGCTATGGCTGCTGTACTTGTCTTTTTACTTTCAAAATATGGAGAGGGTAGAGCAGAACCTCACCAGGGGATCCCTTGGGAGCCACATCAGGAAACATTTTCTGATAATCATAGTGAATTATCCCCACAAGCATGGTGACTTTTTTCCTTGGTGGCTGATCTTTTTGGGTAAGGAGTTAAAGGGACTTAACAAGAAACATGATTTAAAGTATAGTGGTATAATGAGCCTCTTGCTGTGTTTTCTGGTGGAAATATTACTGTTCTGGAAACTAGCACATTTAAATATGCAGAATTTCAAGATGGAAGAAGAGGTTCAAATTCCCTGAGTGGGTTCCTGTGAGTGATGATAATCAGAGGCTGCTGATTAGCCTACTGCCATCCTCTAATTCCCAGGCCAAATAGGGGATATAGCATGATAAAATGGTTATTGATTTAAAGTACATTTTCCGTTCTAAAGGATGATGCTCTCTCATTTCAAGGTGTCACCTCTAAGCCAGTAATCAGCTGCACCTCCAGAAGGCTGTTTCATTGTTCTGTCACAGAGGAGCTCCTGGGGTTGCAATATGTGATGTGACCAATGGATCCCAAGATCATGTGTGTGTCCTGACATATCCTTGGATAGAAAGTGGGAGTTGCTTGATCTGATGAAATATTATGCCTGCTTCTGTGTTGCTAAAGCAACCCCCAGTAGACCCTTGATTAGTGATGCTGATTTAGACACTGGAGGTAGGAAAAGCAAATTAAAACCCAGGATATGTGCTGATTCTAGGCAAGATGTGTTCCTACTTCTAATGTGATGCATTTACTACCAAGTAGCTAGTTTGTCTCCTTGTAGGGCTGTCAGCATTGGAAATAATTGTTGGCAGATTGGGTATTTGGCAGTAACCAAAGCTGGCTCAGTCCTGGTGAGTAGGAACCATGCATTGTCTTCCAAATTGCACCCTGGAGGCTCCACTCTTGTGTCCCTTGAGCCACCCCTGGGATAGTGTGACCAAGGTGATTGAAGCCACTAGCAAATCATTTTGACTATTTAGTTGTTATATATCTCTTCAGATGCTTTTTGGGGAAGATTCACATGTGATTAAAATATCTTCACACTCTGCGACCATATGGTTTTATGCCTATTCTTTTGCCATTTACTTGCAATCTATTTCCTTCTAGTCCCTTGATTTATTATTTTTCACTTCTAGGTTAATATTATTAACACTGACCACTGGCCCTCAATCATGACCTTTGGGAGGAATTCCCACACATGCTGTCTTTCAAGGCATCCCTGAGTGATGCTGTAATGCAACATGGTCCTTTTTTGTCCTGGGCCCTCATCCCAAGCTAGCTGACCCTTCTGTGGGCCAAGCTTCTCTTATTTCCATCTTTTGCAATTTGTTAGAAGTCCCCTCTTCTCCTCCTCCTAACACATACCAAGCTCCAAAACAACCGTCATGGGGGTTTAGGGCAAGAAGATGCCAAAGTAAATGATGTGAGATTCTACTCCTTCAGATCACAAAGCTATGTGATTCTGGACATAACCACCTCTGCCTATAACTGAATGTTCCTAAACCTGTTAAACTTTATGATCTGGGTTGGACAGATGTCTGCTTGTGATGACAGCTCTTCCTGTAATATCCCACCATAAGAGGCTCCATCTCCATCAGGCTATAGCAGCCTAGTTAACATTCCACTTGGGCATCTTCAAAGCATTATATAAAAATAGATTGCAATTACCCAGGTATATAAGGAGATGTGGCCCTAGGGATATTCCCCACTATGTCTAATTGAATAAAAATAAAACTTACATGGACATGATTTATCTATGAGTGTAAGTGAAGATTTTCAAAGATCATTACTCATGGTAGGTTAACAGCTACTGACTTAGTACCATCTACAGTGTAACGATGGTAGTGGAAGCCATATGCTTGGATAGAATTATCAAGAAAGAGTATGTAAAGTAAGGACAGGAGAGGGTCGCATAATTGCCTCATTTAAACCAAAAGCAATAGAAGAAGGTTGAGGAAGCTTGAGGATGAAGAAATAGAATAAAAACCAGGGAAAACTGATCTCAAAATATAACAGTAAAGAATGATTTTAAGAAGAAATATTTGTACCTTCAAAAACCTTATGTAGTAAGAGAGGAAGAATACATAAAACCACTATTAAAATGCTAATGTACATAAAGAGTATTTGTTCTCTGCAGTGGTAGTAATTCAAGGAGTGTGATTTTCATATAAATAAGAGATTTGGAACCACATTTAAACACTAATGGGAAAATGCTAAAATAAAGGGTTTTTGAAAATAAGAGAATGACAGCACATGAGAGTTTCTACTATGTTTCTAGATAATCCATCAATGCCAAAACCTTTTTTTTTTTTCACTTATATTTGAGTAAAGTCTAGAAATCTATTTGCTCAAAAGGTTATAAAAGGGATTTATGCATTTGGAAGGGAGTTATACTAAATGTCTTTCACTAAATTTCTTCCAAACTCAATATTCTTTAATTTTATGATCACTAAATTGATTACATTTTTCTATTTGTCTAATTGACTTGATTGAGCTAACCTGAATGATAAACTGTATATTTATGAATAGTAGATAGACTTCTAGATCTGTCAAGATGGTAGACTGAAATGATGTGGTCCTTTTTCAAATATAAGAAACTGAATTTGTTAGATAACATTTAATATGCAAATTGTACTTTTATCTACAATTCCTAACCTGTGTTTTATACATGTATGATTCCATAGCATCTAGTATTAATGTATTTCTTTGCAGGTATTAGTAGTAGTAATGATATTATGATTTGTCAAATGCCTCCAGTTAATATATTATGCATTTTGTAAGTGGTATTTTCTCATTTAAAACTTACACTAACAGATATTTCTATACACAATTCAATTCCCCTAAAAGTAATATAATCTCTTATTTTTGCGTCTAGAGAAATACGTTTCTTATTAAAGCATTTGTAATCGGCCCTTTCTTCATTATAATTACAGTTTCATGATTTAATTCAAATACGTGTTTTTATTATTTGTAAGTTGTTCACATTTTTTACTAAACTTTGTATGTCTCACAGAATAAATGCTTTTAACATGCCAAATCCAGTGGTTTCCAAGCATTTTCAAGTAGCTATTTGCAAGCTTGGTTTTCTATATTTGAGGTACACAAGCTATAGTATAGAAGAACCAGAGAATTTTTTTTTTCATTTTTTTTCCCCGTAAGCCTTAAATCCCAACTAAAAATGTAGGCAGTTATTGGAGCACTATCACAGTCTAATGGTACCCAAAGGGAGTCCAAAAAATAAAACACCTGTTTAAACTGTTTTCTGAATTCCTTTCACAGACCAATTGCTCTTGAAAATTCATAGTTTCTTCATGCCTTCAAAAACCTTTCAAATTAATGACAATTTGGGGGGTTTTTTGTTTGTTTTTTTGTCTTTTTTTTAGGGCCACACCCATGGCATATGGAGGTTCCCAGGCTGGAGGTAGAATCAGAGCTGCAGCCACCAGCCTACACCACAGCCACAGCAACCTGGGATCCAAGCCATGCCTGTGACCTACACCACAGCTCATGACAATGCTGAATCCTTAACCCACTGAGCAAGGCCAGGGATCAAACTTGCATCTTCATGGGTACTAGTCAGGTTCTTTAACCACTGAGCCACAGCAGGAACTCCAACTTTGGTATTTCTAATTTAACAAATAACATTAATACCCTAAAATATGGTTCCAAGCAGTCTAAGAAGAAGGCAGCCTGGCCGAACTGTCAGACTTTTTACTTGTAATGCCATTTTTATTCATTAGTTCCTCATCACACATCAGAGTCTTTATGGAAAGTCTCAAACTATTCTCAAACTGATGAGTGACTCAATCGGCTGTCTAGAGAAAGCTAAATACTCATAAGTATTTACTTATCATATTAGACATGTGCACATGCACACACACATACAAAACCAAAGTTTGCTAGACTGAAAATTTTTATGACAGCTGGGAAGAGGGGAAAGGAGAGGTGCTTGAATTAACTTCTAGATCTATCCTAAATGTGTGATAATAATGGAGGAATTACTTAGTCAAGATACTTATGAAAATATGCAATCTCACCTAATTATAAGTAGATTCAATGGGTACAGAAAGGGATACATTGAGGAATTAGGTTAAACTCAAGATAATAACATTCATTTTTAAAGTTGAAGTGAGGATATAAGTTATTTCTAAAATGCTTCACATTTTGCCTATGTCACTTAATCAGGAAATCATGAAGCACCTAAAGTACCAAGACTGAGAAGTTCATGAAATATCCATATATCACAGTGCCTCTGCCTTCAAGTTCAACCTGATAACAAGTAAATTCCAGAGTCTAAGAGGAATAAATTTGTTCTTCATTTATTTATCACATATTTTTTTTAACAAGTGCTATTGCTTAACACATCCATGGTACAATTTCTAATAGAAAAAATGTGATCTGGAAAGGCATGATGAGAAGAGAGAAGAAAAGATATAAGACATGGCCTTGGGGCAGAGGTGGGGGTAGGGGGAATAGCACTAGACTAATAATGTGAAAAACACTTTAGAAATTATCTCATTTTTTCCTATCAGACATTGATTGTATTTCTATATACTAACAATGAAAGATCAGAAAGAGAAATTAGAGAAGCCATCTGATTTACCATCACATCAAAAAGAAAAAATACTTAGAAATAAACCTACCTAAGAAGATGAAATGCCAGTACTCTGAAAACTATGACACTGATGAAAGAAATTAAAGACACCACCAAAGGATGGAAAAATATGCCATGCTATTGGATTGGAAGAATCAATATTGCCAAAATGACTATACTATCCAAGGCAATCTACAGATTCAATGCAATTCCTTTCAAACTACCAAGGAATCCTTCACAGAACTAGGACAGAGTATTTTAAAATTTGTATGGAAACACAAAAGACCCCAAACAGCCAAAACAATATTAAAAAAAAGAAAAAAAAGAAAAATGGAAATGGAGGAATCAGACTCTCTGATTTCAGACAATACTGCAAAGCTACGGTTGTCAAAACAGTATGGTTCTGGCATAAAAACAAAAATACAGATCAATGAAAGAGAATAGAAAACCCGGTTTTGATTCTTGAGTATGAGAAGGTACGGTTAGAAACTTTAATGTTTAAAACTCCACTGTATATTGAAATTTTCAACTTTATTTTAAATTATAAACCCAACATGAGTTGAAAACTTTAGAAGATATATGGTCTCTAGGAGCAGACAGGGATTGGAAAATGTATGATCTAATTAATAAAGCCCCGAGCAATGTAGAATTGAGTTTAATTGAGGTTCATGTGAATAATTGTGTATTCTGACATACAACAAAGAGAAATCCAGGAATTTTTTTAGAAGTCAGGCATCCCCACAGCTAGCATGCTTATTTTCAATAGGGAATCCCAAATGATGTTTCCAATCTCTAAATTTCTTTGGAAATTCTAAGAGCTATTGTTCCTCAGAGACTCCAAGGCCAATTTGAAAGTATTGGACTATAAAATCCATGTAGTGATAGGGACTTTATCAAGCTGTGTTCTTTTGAAGTCATCAGGCCCTGGAATGAACTTACGTTTCTTAATTTTAAATGGGTTATTAAAATGTTAAATTTATGTATCAAAAATATGGTTGTTGAATGGGCTGCTTAAATATGTTGGTCAGAAATGAGTCATTTTTCTCGTATTTCAGGATTCTTAAAATAATTGCATTCAGCAAGCCTCAGGCAGTTCTGGGATGATTGGATGTATTTTTACATTTACTTTTGGTTTGCATTCAATGCATTGACTTTAGATGTAGCATCTCCATGACCACTCCCTCCTCATTCATGTGATAGCATGGTCAAGTGCAAAGATTCAGAGTCAGAGAGACCTGACCCAGAAATCACAGTAGTGCCATAGAAAAGTGTCCATATATCATATCTAAGCTTTAATTTTCTAATCCATAAAATGAAAACAGCACGTCTACTTACCAGGACAGTTTTCAAGTCTGCAGACATGATGTCTATAACTTGATAGACACATAATTACTATCCAATAATATAGTATTACATAGTCAAGAGTATTATTTTTTTCTTAAGTCATTTTATATCATCCTATTATCTTGATAGGAGTAATGCTAGTCATTTTTCATATTTTCCCTTTTTCATATCTCATAATTGCAAATCTAGCTATGCAGAGCCATCTATCACCTTTGTTTCCCTTCTACCCTGAAAAAAAAAATGGCTTAAACATAAAATTTGCATCAAGATTATTTGGAGAATAATTCAGTTTTCCAAGTTTGCTACTCCAGAAAAGTTTTTACCCCAAAGGCTCTTTACATTATATCTTTTGCTTTAAAGTTTGACTCCTCTACTATCTCTTGTGTAAGTAGTAGAAACATGGGTCAAATATCCTATTTGCTAAAACCCAAGGTGATGCTAATCCCTGTCTTACCACTGTTACATTGTAAATATTTGTTATTGGGCATAATATCTAATTCCTTCTGTTTCATGTTCTCTTTATTAAAACATTTCCAAAGTTCTAGAAATGGATATAAACTATTGCCTGAAAATTGGATCTTCCTTCTACATTGTCTAGAAACTAGTGACAATGATATTTCACTAGCCCAGAAATAACCTCCCAATTTCTATAGCGTTCACTTTAAGTGTTGGTTCACTCACATTATTTCTATATGGATTTAAGTGGGTATATAATTTTATTTGGTTTTTTTAATTTTTTATTATAGTTGATTTACAATGCTCTGTCAATTTCTGCTTTATAGCAAAGTTACCCAGTTATACATTTATACACATTCTTTTATTTCACATTTCCTCCATCATGTTCCATCATAAGTGATCAGATATAGTTCCCTGTGCTGTACAGCAGGACCTCATTGCTTATCCATTCCAAATGCAATAGTTTGCATCTACTAACCCCCAACTCGTTTTAATTATTTTCCATCTCCCACCAGTTCAGAACCCCACAAAATTTCCATAAGTGATTACAGAGCTGTATTCTGCACCACAGTTGACTGGGGACTATTAAATGGTTTCACAGAGGAATTGGCAATTGAAGTGACTGTGCACACGAGTAATTATTTTTTAATTTAGACTCCAAGCCAGAACATTTTCTTCATGCCAAAAGTGCTTTAAAATCACCATGCCCACCAGCAATGCAGTATGAAGAATAATTGCTGATTTTTACAGATCAATAACATCCAATTTAGAGAGACTGGGTACTGCAGAATTCCACAGCCATGATTTCGCAAAGCATTTTGGAGAATAGTAAAACATTTGTAGTAATTAATGAATTAGAACTCAAATAACAGGGAAACAGAAACTAACAAGAAATAAGTAATATGGGTCAGAAACTAGAAACAAACACACGTAGAGGAAAAGATACAAGCTGGGCCAAAACCAGGTGGCACTGGGGATGTGCTTTCTCTTTCTTGATCTGTTTTCCATATCTAACTATGTAAAGCCCAGAAACTATTTAAAATTTAGAAATAAGTAGCAGCAGATATTTTGTGTGTTTCAAGAAATGTTGCATGTTTCAATGCGAATAATTTTCTTAAAAATGTCTTGCCTTCTTGGAGTTCCCATTGTGGCTTAGCAGGTTCAGAACCAACATTGTCTCTGTGAGGATGTGGGTTTGATCCCAGGCCTTGCCCATTGGGTTAAGAATCCAGTGTTCCTGCAAGCTGTGGTGTAGGTCACAGATGTCGTTCAGATCTGCCATTGTAATGGCTGTGGTGTAGGCCGCAGCTGCACCTTCAATTCAGCCCCTAGCCTGAGAACTTCCATATGCTGCAGGTGTAGCTATAGGAAGAAAAAAAATGATGCCTCTTTTTTTCCTGTTTAGCACGCATTGGATACTTTAGTGTTTCTAACACATTCTCAGCTAAAATATACACTTACTATCTTGTAGATTTTCTTAAGATCAAGATTCTTTGTAACTGCATGCTTCATTTTATTTTCCTGAGATGTCACAAATCTCTCTTCTTATCTAGAAATTATCCAATTATTATCTCTATATTACGAAAGCTATGATGTTTTCCAACCAATACAGAAAGTAAGTGGGTATTTGTGGAGAGTAAGACGATTTGAGAGAGTTGTCTGCTGTATAACAGGGAACAGTACAGCTTATAGGAAGGTACTCACAGAGTGGAGTGTTTGTTATTACTAATTTAAACATGGGCCGAAGGAATGGAAAGCCTTTTGGGGAGAATAGGGAGAAAGTACTGATTCTGGCTAAGATTTTAAATTTTAAATTATTCTGCTTACTTTGTTTTCATGGCCACAAATGAGATGTGGGTTAATATTTAGTGAGGACATGAAAAAAAAAATCAAAAAACATTTTAATTGCTAGAAATAGAGGACACCCTAAATATAGTTTGAAGTCATGTAACATTCCTATCATAATAGGCAAAGTTCCAGAAATCATCATTACAATTTTAACTGAGAGGTAGAAAGGGTATAATCAAGATTTTTAATATCTATTTATATAACTGAAGTCAAGAGATCAAATTTTCTTATGCTCTATAATTGCTCCAATTTATACTACAAAATTTGAGCTGGAAAGATAATTTTCTATTCCTTTAGAAGTCAGACATCTCAGAGATATGATCAATCAATGCCAACAAGTTAAAAAGAATAAAGTCTTTCTTATTTAGATAAATGTATTCTGAAGGTTTTCATCAAGAAAGTTCCCAGATAGAGTGCAAAGAATCTTCTAGGCTCTGTCTCTGTTCCCTACAGGACCCTAATATTTTCTAGGTACACAGCAAAATACTGATGATTATTTTTAAAAAATTTTTATTATAGTTGATTTACAGTATTCTGTCAATTTCTGCTATATAGCAAAGTAACCCAGATATATATACATACTCTTTTTTTCACATTATCCTCCATCATATTCAAATTGAAATTAAATAATAAAAGCTGATGAATAGTGACATGTCAGATGTGAGAGATGAATAATGCTAGAATATATTACAGGAATAATCCCACATGCTAGTGAAAGCATGTTTAGACATGTCATTTTAAAAAAAATTCAGCTGGAGTTCCTGTCGTGGTGCAGTGGTTAATGAATCCAACTGAGGACCATGAGGTTCCAGACTCAATCCCTGGTCTTGCTCAGTGGGTTAAGGATCCGGCGTTGCCATGAGCTGTGGTGTAGGTTGCGGACGCGGCTTGGATCCCGCGTTGCTGTGGCTCTGGTGTAGGCCAGCAGCTACAGCTCCGATTAGACCCCTAGCCTGGGAAACTCCGTATGCCGCAGGAGTGGCCCTAGAAAAGGCAAAAAGACCAAAAAAAAAAAAAAAAAATCAGCTATATATGGAAAAAGATACTTAATCATTTCTATTTGTCCATTGGCATAGCACACTTAATTAAGAGTATAGGCACATCATTTTCTGCTATTCATGTTTTCAGTTTTAAAAATGATGACTATTACAGGTAAGCTACCTTACAATCGCAAGCCCCTCATTTTCATTTTGATGCATAATAAATAATCATAGCAACTGAAGTATTATATTAAAAACATTCCATTAGAATTTTGCTTCTATAAAAAAATTCAATCACAAAAGCAAAGTCAGTGTAAAATCATATATTCCATTTTTCCCAAATGCTGCTCCATGGAAGCTAACCGGTTAAATATATGTTATGGGGCAGCTTATTTAAAACATAAGGTCCTAGTTCTACTACAAGACATCTTTTTTTTTTAATAAGTTGTAAGTGGACCCCAAGGTCTTTTTACTCAAGAGGTGGCTCTGAGCATGCACTGTGGATGTCATTTCAGAGCTTGTAAACCATCCAAGCCTCATCCTGTCCCAAACCTGAATTTTAAAACACCCCCCAGGTAATCTGTATGCACATCAAACATTGAGAAAGAGTGGGCTAAGAAGCTGGGTTTGGGGTTTGTTTTGTCTTGCCTTTTTTTTTTTTTAACACCTAGGTGAGCTTTATTCATTACTGCCAAAACTTGGAGGGACAGCTGAGATGTGCTTCAGTAGGTGCATGGATGAATAGACTGTGGTACATCATGACAATGGAATATCATTCCCTGCTAAAAACAAATGAGCTGTCAAGCCAGGAAAAGACATGGAGGAACCTTGAATGCAAATTACTAAGTAAAAGAACTGAATCTGAAAAAGGCTGCATTCTGTGTGACTCCAACTGTATAGCATTCTGGAAAAGGCAAAACTGTGAAAACAGTAAAAAGAAAAGATTGGTGGTTGCTAGGATGGGGTGAGTGGTGAAAGGAGAATGGGCAGAGAACAGAGGATTTTTAATTCAGTGAAAATTCTCTGTATGATATAAGAATGATGGATATATGTCCGAAGTCACAGAATAACATCACCAAGAATAAACCCTAATGCATACTTGACTTTGGGTGATGTGTCAACGTTAGTTAATTCTTGGTAAATATGCACCCTGCTGGTGGGTGATGTTGATAATGGGGGAGGCTATGCATGTGAGTGGGGGTGGGGTATATGAAAAACCTCTGTAGCTTCCTCTCAATTTTCTTGTGCACCTGAAACTCCTTTTTAAAAGACTCCTTCAAAATACCCAGATGATCCAAGACTTCAGAGACACTGAGCTAATCTAATTTCTCATAGGCTTCTGATCTTCCGAGATAAGAATATCAAATCACATCATTTTTTACAGACCGGTTGAACTCAGGATAGTGTAGGATTAAAAGAATTATAACCGGAAGGCATTTTTGTGTTTAATTACATTTTAAAAAATCTGTATCTTTTTCTTTAAAATCACCCCAACTGATCGAGCCAACTGAAGGCATAGACATTCCTAAATAAATGGACAGAGCACCATGCAACATTTTCAGAGGAATATGAGGCAGTAATCAGTTATTATAGATGATAACGAATTGAGGAAAATTGGAGGAAATCACACGTGAGGATGAAATTTAAGATTTCAAAAAATAATGGTATTCCCGAGTTATCAGACTTAAGAAAACTCTGTCTTCAATGTGTTGAGTATAGACAAATAAAACTAATACAAATGATTGAGGATCTGAGGCAAGTGAATATATTTAGATAGTAAGCACAAAGCTTGTATATAGAGAAATAAGCCATCATGATGAATAAAACCTGGTCATTTTTTTTAAATTGAAATAATACTGTTCTTATATTAAATCACTCAATCGTCACTGTGCTTACTGAATATTTACTTATGAACTTACAGATTTCATTTGAACCTGATAGATTTTTTTCCCCCCAGCTTTCCCAGTTATTTGTTTTCAGTGAAGAAATAGCAAAAGGCCATAGCAGTTTCCCAAGGTATATCCTACACATGTCAGCAAACCATTTTTCACTGTTCTCTTCCCACCAAAACTTGTGCACTTAAAGGAATTGAAGCATTTCTCCCAAATTCAGGAGCAGAGCAGCAGCACATGAAGGAAAACAGAACTTGTAGTCATTTCTGACTGTAAAAGAAAAGCCAGGAGGCTCAGCAGAGATCAGTGGATATGGATATGGCACAGAATCAATGCGTATGGACTGTATTTCAAGGGACTTTGCGTGAGCTCACTGGAAAAGGCCGAAGACAAGGTCTCGGTTTCAGAAAAATAATATAATTGGCGAGGGGAAAATCATTGCAGTATATACCAAATAAGGCCGGCAAAATTTGGATGAAGCAAGAAGGGAAATTTAGAACAGATCATTACAGATATAACAACACAGCCAATTGGCTTTCTCTTCCTTCCTTTCTTTTTTTCTTTCTTCTTCCTTCCTTCCTTCCTTCCTTCCTTTCCTTCTTTCTTTCTTTCTATGACTGTACCTGCAGCTTATGGAAGTTCCTAGGCCAGAGATCAACTTGGAGGATCCGTAGCCGGGGCCTACGCCAGCACCATGGCAACACCAGATCCAAGCTACATCTGCAACCTACACTGCAATGCCAGATCCGTAACCCCCTGAGCGAGGCCAGGGATAGAACCCACATCCTCACAGAGACAACGTTGGGTCCTTAACCTGCTGAGCCACAACGTGAACTTCAGCTTTTTTTTTCTTATTAGACTCTCACTGAATACTCTTTATAATTTTATAAGTGGCTATGGTAATATAGAAGACATAAAGGTACACGTGTGTATCCGTGTGTATTGGGTTTCTGTGTGGGTACGTACCTATATATAAAATAAACAGGCAGGGAGAACATTGCATTTTTTGTCCATTAACCTGGATATTCAGGCAACAAATATAAGTTTACCACCTATGATGTGCCAGACAATACTTGAGGGAATGGAGAATCAAGCACAAGGGATGCAGGTTTCCTGACATTAACTAATTCGCGTTCTCAGGGTAAATTCTGAAGAATTCATGAATTGAGGTTGAAGCGTGTACAAGGAGGAAATACAGGGAGGAACAGTCAGGTTTGGGGTGGTGGGGTGGTGGGGACGTGGAGCTGTGTCTAACAATACTTCATGTAGAAAAATGTACTTTGAATTGAATCTCCAAAGATGGGCACCACCTTGTAAATCGACTCTACTTTAATAAAAAATTAATTAAAAACAAAAGTAAAATAAATAAAACGATTTTTTAATTAAATGCTTAAAACGCTTTTTTTCAACCCCAAAGATGTGGTAGGACAAGAGAGAGAAGGATGAGCAAGTTCATGCTCATGGAGAGAATCCCAGACAGCAGGAGACTTGGGACAGTTAATGCCATCCTTCTGTGAAATGAGCAAAAGTTTTTTGGTTTTTTTTTTCCCAGGGTAAAGTTTGTGGTGACCAAAGGCAAAGACTTTCTGGACCTTTAATCTTTTTCTGATTATAAATAAATACATTTAAAAGCTGTTTTCACAGTTTGCCTTCCTCCTCTTCAAAGACCAGGATAGGAAAAAGGTCATCTTTCTAATAAACGGAAAACCTGGATGAGCGTTTCCTGTTGTGGCTCATTTGAGACAGTCGCCATAAAACTTTCGTGACAACCAGCTCTAATTGGCATGGCTACAACGGTTTTGCCCCTTTGTCGGCGGCATGAATAGGCAAGTAACTGATATACAGGAAAGCATGATTAAATGGAAGTCTTTTGCGTTGTTGGGCAGACTCTGAAAAGCCGTTTAAAGACATGGTTCACTTTATTTCTTCCAAGATGTGAGTGGGAATTGAAGCAGGGCTGCTGCTTCTCCCTGGAGATTGATTTTTCTAAGCCTGTGGTTCAGATCAGTCAATGTGATTATCCCTCCTGCCAAGCAAAGTACTCGCCTGCTCAAAGTCACACTGGGTAAGAAAGATGTTCTTTGTGCTGCCAAAGGATTCCACATAAATGAGGGTAATAATTGCGTTCTCGCTGTTTGCGAAATATTTCTGCCAGTCTGAAGGAAAAGAATTGGATCAGAGCGTCGAGTCACAACTTCAGCAAAGAGTTTGTTGATTTAGTTAGATCACCCGCTCAAATGCACAGAAAGGGCTTGAAGAAGACCATTGGTTTTTTCAAATGAAACACTGAAGACCACGCAGTTTAAAATCATAGGAAACATTTTTAAATATTAAATCTTCTTGGATGAATAATACAATTTACCCTCTTTCCCACCATGAGTACGGTAAACCTGTAGAAATGAGGCAAAGTCAATGCTATTCTCCTCTTTCTCCAAGCTTGATAACTCCACCGTTTGCAATCACAGGAGGGGAAAGTAAGGTTAAGTAGTTTTGAAATTGCCTAGTCACGTGCGTATTATCAATAAACAAAGGAGGCCTGAATTATCAGAACAACAAACATATCTTACTCAAAATTTCTTATTTCTCTTAATATCAGAAAAGTCTGGGCATTCCCATTGCGGTTAGTGAGTTAAGAACCTGACTAGTATCCATGAGGATGCAGGGTGGATCCCTGGCCTCGTTCAGTGGGTTAAGGATTGGGCATTGCCACGAGGTGCAGTGTAGTTTGCAGATGTGGCTGGATCTGGCGTGGCTGTCGCTGTGCTGTAAGCTCTGATTTGATTTGACTCTCAGCCTGGGAACTTCCATATGCCACAGGTGTGGCCCTAAAAAGAAAAAGAAAAAAAAAAAAAAAGAGAAGTCTGTTTTGCTGAGGATGCATCAGAAGTAAGAAACACTTCTCCAAATCAGGAAGATCCTTCGGCAAACTAGGTCATTTTTCCTTGAGAGACTTTCTCCTAGCATATGTTTGCTAAGCTGAACAATTTCCTAGAAAGAAGTTAAGGCAATATGGACTTGTTATTCAAAATTTATATGTGATTCATACACCGAAATATTTTGTTTTGCTTTTACTAAAAGTCACATAATATTTTGAGTAGTTCTCTTAAACTTTCAATTGATTTATTGCAGGAGGGAAAACAAAATTGGACATATTTCTGCTGTGGAACATAATAAGACCATGGATGTCTTTTGCTTTCTGAGGGAATAAGCAGTATTATTTTGCATATTGTTAGTCACGACGTGTTCTTAAGGAATTTGAACATTTTAAGAAAATGGCAACTCACTGTTCAGGCCAGACCATCAGAATCTTATTTTAACATCACTCTAATAGGGGGAGTATTTAAAATCATTTTTACAAAGTGCATGGTAAGGACTAGACTGCAATAAGACTCTTGTTTTTCTGTCATTCTCACCATTTTGGGGTTGGCTAGCTCTTTCTTTGTTGCAAGTCATTAGGGGGTCTAAAAATCACAGACATCAGCATTCGCCTGCTGTGCTCTCAACTGATCAGAGTGTTCAGACAGAGGTCACCAGTAGTCATGGATGAATTATGTTTAGTCACACACATGATAGAGCAAAACTAAAATGGATTTCTTTTGACTGGGGAAAAGTATAACAATTTCTGTGTTTCACGCCGGTAAATTCTCCCTCTCACCTGAAAATACATTTCATTTTCATTACTGATGTTATGGTTGAATGGAAAGAGCAAGGGCCCAGAGTCAGGGGACCGGAGCTAAGTCCGCTGCTCATCTGTAAAAACAAGACAAGGCCTTTTTTTTTTTTTTAATTTTTTTTTTTTACTGTTTCTGTGGCTTGGTCACCATATCAGTCAAATGCAGGATGAGCTAAATGATGTCTAAGATTGCTTTAAACACTAAAGATCGATCGTGTTATGAACGCTAATATGCTGTTGTTTTCATTTGAGCCCTGCACTCTCGTCTATCTGATATTTTAGAAAGTAAGTCATGTATAATCCCTCATATGCGATATTTTTAAGGATTCAGGGAAAAGAAAGAGATGATTTCTTAACTGAAAGTATAGCCTTAGCCAGAGTTGTAATAGGATGCTTGAGCTGCCTGGAGATTAAGGTCTTTTCTGGCTTCTACCACACAAAGCTTGATTCAGGGAAAAGCATGTTTCTCAAATTGGAGCAGTGGGAATAAAACGTGGCTCATGTAGTGAGAGTAGCAGCAGGAGGAAAGGAATTATTGTTCTTACACAATATGAATTTCATTGTGTTGCGTGCTTTAGATAGTGGCAAATTTACTGAAAGAGAGAAAGGCTTTCATTTCTGAAAGTGTCAGATGAGATCTATTTTCTAAGAAGGGTTTATATTTCTCAATTGCCTTTACAAAAAGGTTAAATTTACATAGAGAAATCAAGTGGTCTGTTTTCCAGGATAAATCTACGGCCAACCTATAATAATGCCTGTATTTGTTCTCTAGGGCTGCCATAACAGAGTACCACATTCTGGGTGATGTAAGCAATAGATGTTTATTTTCTCAGTCCCCAGAGACTAGAAGTCCAAGATCAAGGCATTGGCAGAGTTGTATCCTTCTGAGGATCGTGATTGAAAGGCATCTCCCATATTTCTCTCCCTGACTGTAGATGGCTATTTCTCCCTGTGTCTTCATGTGGTCTTCCCTTGGTGTGAGTGCTCCATATAGGACACCAGTCATGTAGGGTGAGGATCCCCCTAATAACCTCATTTTGATTTAGTTACATTTTCAAAGATCTATTTCCAAAGACAGTTACATTCTTAGGTGTTGGAGTTAGAACGTTGCTGTATGAACTTTGGGGGTTGTGCATTTCAGCCCATAGAGTACCTCCCAAGTGTGAAGCCTTTTCAAAGAATTCTGCATAAATTAACTCATTTAGTTTTCATAACAAGACTGTAAGTTCCAAAGAGGTTGCAATGATCAGTCCAACCAGGGAAAGGCAAAGCAAGGATTCTAACTCAGGCTGTCTGACTCTCTTGTACATGTTTTTCACCACAGTTTGGCAGATTTTAGCTAGAAGTTCCCCTAATCCATTTTCTCCTGCTAGGTACAAAGGAAGACTCTTTTCTCATCTTGCCTTGCAGTTAGTTTGGGGCTAGACGATAGAACTTTGTCCAATAAAATGTTATGTCCAATGAAAAATGCCATGTCTGTATATCTGGTCCCTAACACACCCCAAACAATCGTCCTTGCCCTCTCTGTCTTCCTTACTCTGCTGAGTATAGTGCAGTGCAGGACCTGGGGGAGCCCCAGGAAGCTGGTGACCTTAGAAGACTGAAAACTCTGCAACCCCTGAATCACTCCATGAAAAGATGATTAAACAACCAAATGGATGGATCGTAATATGAATGAGATACAAAGGTTAATATTATTAAGCTACTGAAATGCTGGGATCCATCATTATATCAGCTAGCATCAGTCACCCTGACCAACAGTTGACAGAATGACAAACATCTTTTACTTGGAAGAAACCTAAAATAAACATAGGCCTCTCATTTTACAGAAGAAAAACAAAGCTGCAGTTCAGCGAAGTTAAATGATGGTTTTTTAGATCAGAATATGTAAATTATCTTATAATAGAAAAAAAGAATGAGAATTCAAAAATAAACTGTCACCATAAGGCTTGGCATCTATAGGAAAATGACCATGACAATACTTTCGTATTCCAGTTTTGCCACCTATTATTGTTCCTCCAGAAAAACCTTTATTTTTCCTTCACATAAGGATTTGAATACAAGGCTGTGGAGGAGACAGACCGTTTGGGCTACAATTGATTGCGTGAAGTGCACCTTTTAGAAGCAGCAATATGAAAATGCTGGTAGCTGAATAATCCTTTCCGTGCCTTCTCCAAATGCCTCTGTACCTATGACGTGTAGATGCAGTTAGATGCTAGTTGATCATGCAGTCAATTGACCATCTCTATGTGAAATTTTCCTGTTTGACCTCCCTATAGGTATTTTCAAATGTTCACTATTAAAATTACACGGAGGTGATTGGAGCCTTTTTTCTTTAGTATGTATTTTTGAACATATTCTTACAAAGTAGGGATTTGCCCTGTGCTCCAAGAGAATACTAGAATTATTTGGATTCTGCTTCACCCTCCTGTTTATCTTCTACGATGTTATCTATGCTTTTTGCATATATTTCCTTTATTAGGTTAAGAAAATTTACTTCTATTCCTGGTTTTTATAGAGTGGGTATTTGATTTTTTTTCAAATGTTTTTGCTATATCTCTGATATGATCATAGGCTTTTTTCATATTCATTCCATTAGGATGATAGTCCATAATTAATTTATCAGTATTGAACCAGCCTTGAATATCTAGAGCAACACTTGGTAATACATTATCTTTTAAATTTATTGATGGGTTCAATTTGCTAATATTTTGTTAAAGAATGTTGTATCTATGTTGATTAAAGATATTGACTTATCTTCCTCTCTTATAATGTCTTGTGTTTTCCTTTATATTAGGGCAATGCTGGTTTCATAAAGATGAATTCCCTCTGATTGTTTTCTGGAAAAGATTTTTGGGAATTGATGTTATTTCTTCTTTAAATTTTCACCACTGAAATTATTCACCACTGAAGTAACGTGGGCCTACTGCTTTGTGTTTCAGAAGGCTTTTCATTATTAATTCAACTTCTTTAGTAAGTATGTGACTATTCAGGATCTATTTTTGCTTGAGCGAATGTGGTGGATTTTGTCTTTCTAGGAATTGGTTCCTATCACCTGAGTTATTAAATTTGTTGTCAATGAGTTCATAGTGTTTTCAATTATTCTTTTCATGTTCATACTATCAGTAATGATGATCCACCTTTCATTTCCCATAACGTACACTATCCCTTCTCTCTTTAGCTCTTGGCTAGCCTGGCTGTGTTATCATTTATAAATCTTTTCAAAGAACTAGCTGTTGGTTTTGTCGATTTCTTCCACTCTTCCTGTCCTCAATTTTATTGCCTAAATTTTTTGAACTTTCTTTCATTTGATTGTTTTAAGTTTAATAGGCTCCTCATGTTTTAGTTTCCTCAGGTGGAAGCTTAGGTTACTGATTTTTAGATCTTTCTCCTTTTTTTTTTTAATTTAACCTCTTTAATGTTGTTATTCTTATTGTGTTACAGGTCACATCTAACACGAAGAGGCTGTACAAATACAATGTTCTTTTCTTCCAGAAGTAGAGGATAAATAAATATTGGTGAACAAAAAGTAGTATCTGCCACAATCAAGTCTCTCAGTGTAAACGCCATCAAGCCTTTCCACGCCCCTGGAAGAGGAGACCAGATGATGGTCTTTTGTTCTCATAAAAACTTAAGTGGAGGAGTTCCCATTGTGGCTCTACGGAAATGAATCTGACTGGCATCCATGAGGACGCAGGTTTGATCCCTGGCCTTGCTCAGTTGGTTAAGGATCCGTGTTGCCATGAGCTGGCTTGTAGGTTGCAGAGGTGGCTCGGATCCTGCATTGCTGTGGCTACGGTGTAGGCCAGCAGCTACAGCTCCCATTTGACCCCCCGCCTGGGAACCTCCATATGCCACAAGTGTGGTCCTAAAGAAGACAAAAAATAATAATAAAATAACTTAAAAAAATTAAAATGGAAATGGAAACTTTTACAATATCCCAATTTTTGATGTCCTGCAGTAAGGGAGCAGGATAGCCTCAAATTTTTCACAGCAGAAACTCCCTTAAAATCTCCTTGTCTAACATGTGAATTTCTGCCATAGATTTCCCCACAGGCACTGCTATATTTGCAGCCCTCATTTTGCAATGTTGGTTAATTGGTATATATTTGGGGATTTTCCAGCTTTCTGTTATTGATTTCTAGTTTAGTTCCATTGTGGTCTGAAAAAAGAGCTTTGCATGTTTTTTAAAATTATTTACTCTTTGAGCTGTGTTTCTGGACCAGAATATTGTGATGTCTTGTTAGATGTTCAGTGCGAGCTTGAGAGGAGTGTGTATCCTGTCGGTTTTGGAGGGAACATTTTCTAAATGTCAAGTAAATCAATTTGATTAATAATGCTTTTTAGGCATTTATATTGTTACTGATTTTCTGCATCCTTGATCCATCAGTTACTGACAGGAGAGTCTTGAATCCTCCAACTCCACTAGTACATTTTTCTTTCTTTATTCATTTACGTCTGTTTTTGACTCATGTATTTTGATAGTCTTGTTAAAAGTGTATATATTAAGGATTTGGTATGTTTTCCTGGAGAATCATCCTTTTATCTTTTTGTGATGACTCTTTATGCCTGATAACCTTCCTTCTTTTGAAGTGTACTTTGTCTGAAATTAATGCAACAACTTTAGATTTTGCCTTTGACTAGTGTTAGCATGATGCATTTTTCTTCACGCTTTTATTTTACCTAAGTCTTATATTTAAAGAGAGTTTCTTGGGAATTCCTGTTGTGGCTCAGCAGTAATGAACCCGACTAGTATCCATGAGGATGCGGGTTTGATCCCTGGCCCTTCTTAGTGGGTTAAAAATCTGGCATTGTAAGCTGTGGTGTAGGTTGAAGATACAGCTCGGATCTGGAGTTGCTGTGGCTTTGGCTATGGTTGGCAGCTGCAGCCCCAATTCCATCACTAGCCTGGGAACTTCCATATGCTGCATGTGAGGCTCTAAAAGGCAAAAAAAAAAGAAAAAAAAAAAAAAAAGAGGGATGGGGGAGTTTCTTATAGACAGTATATAATCAAGTCACTTTTTGTCCATTCTGGAAATCTCTACATTTTAACTGATGCCTTAGACCATTCACACTTAACATGATTCTTAGTATAGCTGGATTAATAGTTACCCTTTCTCTTTTTCTTTCCACTCCATTTGTATTTTGTTTCATGTCCCCCTCTTTTTCTGCCTTTCATGGTTTTAGTTGAGTATTTTATGTGATTTTATTTCATTTCTTTTCTCAGAACATTATTTATACTTCTTTTGAGAAATGTTGGTGTGCCCAAGATTTTACAAAATAAAATGTTAGCTAATCTAACTCGACCGTCAAATAACACTATACACATGTAGTGCAGCCATCGTATAATCGGTTTTCCCCTTTTGGTTCCTTTCATCCCATGTCATATTGCTGCCATTCATTTTCCTTACCTGTATGTGCAATCACCTACTTTATTTATTTATTTATTTTGGCTGCATCCATGGCATGTGGAAGTTCCTGGGCCAGGGACCAAGCCCAGACCACAGTAGTGATCCAAGCTACAGTAGTGACAATGCTCAATCCTTAACCCACTGAGCCACCAGGGAGCTCCTCATCATGTATTTTTACTGTTATTACTTTAAGTGAACAGTAATCATTTAGAATAAGAATAAGAAAAATAAAATGTTAGTTTTATTTATTACATATCTAATATTAATATTAAACACATATTTATTGATACAAGCTCATTTTGTGTAGCTAAAATTTCCTGATTTTTGTCATTTTCTTTGTGTATGAAGAACATTTTTAAACGTTGTTTACTACATAGGTCTGCTGGGGCTGAATTCCCTCCTTTGTTTTGAGATAATATTTCTCCCTAACATCTGAAGAATGATATCATTAGATACAGAATTCTTCTTTGGTAGAATTTTTATCATTCTACATTTTTAATATTTCACCCCAGGGTCTTTATATTTGCATGATTTCTTGTGAGAAATATCCTGCAACTTTTAATCATCCTCTTTAAGTAAGACATTTTTTTTTTTTTTCTTCTGGCTTCCTTCAGGATACTCTTTGCCTTTGGTTTTCTGCATTTTGAATATGATACTTAGTGGTGTGCGTGTGTGAATTTTAATTATTATCATTTACTTTTTTGTTGTTGTTCTTTGGATCTGTTGTCTTATGTCTTTTCTAATTTAGGAAATATTACTTCAAAAACTTCTTCTGCTCTAATCGTTCTGTTTGTTTTGGTATTCCAATTTATGCATATTAAATATTTTGCTATTATCCTTCAGTTATTCATGTTCTGTTCTCTTTCTTTTTTCTTTTAATTTCAGTTAGAGAAGTTTCTTTTTTTTTTTTTTTCTTTTGTCTTTTTGCCTTTTCTAGGGCCGCTCCTGTGGCACATGGAGGTTCCCAGGCTAGGGTCGAATCAGAGCTGTAGCCACCAGCCTACTCCAGAGCCACAGCAATGTGGGATCCCAACCTCATGGTTCCTAGTCGGATTCATTAACCACTGAACCACAACAGAAACTCCGAGAAGTTTCTATTAACATAACTTCAAGTCACTGAACTATGGAGTCTACTGATTAGCCCATAAAAGAAATTCTTCATTTCAGTTGCTGTATTTTGATTCCTAACATTTCTTTTGATTCTTTCTTGGAATTCCCATCTCATCTTACGTTATTTAATCTGTTTTTGCATGTTGTCTACTTTTTTCTATTAGAACATTAACATATTAACCATTTTTAATTGAAATGTATTTGGCATTTAATGTTGTGTACAACATCTTAATTTGACATTCATATAACTGCCATTGCAGCATGAGTTAACACCTCTATCACATCACATAATTGTCATTTTTTTTTGTGGTGAACATAACCAAGTTCTAGTCTCTTAGCAAGGTCGATGTTTTTATTTATTTATTTAATTTTTTTTTAGTTTGATTTTTTACAACAATGTTGTTTCTATAATCACTGTACTGTGCATTCAATCTTCAGGATCTATTTCTCCTCTAGTTGCAAGCTTGTAATCTTAAACACCTCTCTTATTTCTCTACCCTACTCTCCAGCCTCTGGTCACCATCATTCTACTTTCTTGTTTTATGAGTTTGGCTCTTTTAGATTTCACACATAAGTGACAGCACACTGTATTTCTCTTTCTGGTGTCTGAATTATCTCACTTAGCATAATGTCCTCCAGGTTCATTCATATTGTCGCAAGTGACAACATTTCCTGTGCCTGAATAATACTGTCAAGTACAGGTAAATATATGGACAATGCAGGGGCTGGGGCACCCACCCTCCAGGCAGTTGAAAACCTGAGTATAACTTTATATTAGGCGTCTGTGTCCAAAGTTCTGTATCTGCAGATGCAACCAACTTTAAATCATGTATTACTGCAGTAGGCACATAGTGAAAAAAATCTGCTTTTAAGTAGAGGTCTGCAGTTCAAACATTTTTCAAGGGTCTACTGCATAGAATTTTCTTTATCTCTTCATCTGCTGATGGCACTCTGATTGTTTATTAAGGTTAAGTTTGCTATTTTCTTATCTGTTGACTTTTGCTTTTGTTGTTTGTGTTGCTGGTGTCAAGGAGGTGTTTCCTAAAGAAAAGGTGAAAAGAGTAAAAGAGCACATCCTTGTTTCTGCCATCCGAATTCCAGTTACAGGTTGATCCTCTGTTGTGAGTGGGAGTATTTGCATTAAAGACAGAAAACAGCTATATGGTAAACAAAATTTAAGTCAAATCATGGGGTATTTCAGGTGAGGCTCCATTCCGATTCCTATGTTTTCCCTGTTTAAAGTGAAACCAGTCCCTCTCTGTGTATCAGGACACACGCTGGGACAGGAAGCCCCGCAGGAATGATTCCTATGGGAGTATCATCCCACCAAGTCCCAAAATGTCTCATTAGCAGTCAGAAGAGATACAGCCAATGGACTGAAAAAATTTGAGACAGCTATGTCTCCAACTCACAAAACCTTCTATTTAAGGACCTAAATTTGAGAAAATACAGACAAAGCACTCCTTGCCATAAGCATATCAGCACAAATACATATGTGAATAAGCACCACATGTGAAGCTAAGTATCATGAAATTTAAAATAATATACTCTAGTTAGAGAAGAAGGCAAAGGATGAAGGGTGAGTGTAAGATCCAGCACTGAGGTATCGGCTCTATCTTCTTCGGTCTCAGACGTCCTAAGGAGAAGGAGCAGGTTGTTATCATAAAAGTTACACCAGCATTTATTTTAGAATTCTGTAATGTATTTTGCATATTTCAGTTTTGTTGCGAGACATGTTTTTATAATATTTTCTTAGCCTCTTTGCTGAAAACTCCATCTTATCCTTCCTTACTTTGTCCCATCTTCCTGCTTGAGAAACAGTTACGGTGATGGTAAATGACTTAAGCTTAAGAACAAAGACCTAAGGGCATGGGTTATTCGTGGGGTCAGCTGAATGAGGACATAATGTGTTGGTCTAGGCACGCTGGACCTGTGCAGATTGGCACGCCATTTGCACAAGCATGATATGTCCTCTAAAGAATAAGAGAAAGAGGAACCTCACGGCCAAGTGGTTTATGAAAGGTCGTTAGCAGAATATGCATTAGCAAAGAGAACCAAGGTGCAAACCTAGGCACACAGGGTTGCCGCAAATAGGCATGCCTTTTGCAGAAGCACAGTGAGGATTCTCTGAAATGCTCTGCATAGATAGCTCACTCAAATGCTAATGATTCTTAAATGCCCAAAGTTTAGAGTAAAAGTTTAACCATCTACCAGCTAAGTGACTTTTAAAATAATAAAAGAACTTATAAAATAATAAAAAAAAAACCCTATATCCTGCACCTACAACCCCCTTTTCGCTTGACGTCATCCTCAAGAGCACAATAAAAGTGGTGTGGTTTCTTGAGGCAGCGCTCTTTGTCCCTGAGACCTTGAGTCCCCCAGTTCCCACCTTTACTTAAGATAAATGTCTCTGTGTCTTCTTTTATGTTAACTTTTTTTCCCTTAAGTTCCATAGCACCCGTTCTTCAGCCCCATCCTGCTGAGCTGGTCTCAGCACAGTTTATGTTAACTTATCATTTGTCATTTTTATCCTCTTTTAATAAGATGTGTTTCAGTTCATTTTCTTCTCAAAGTCATAGATTAGAGGTCAGTAAGCACTTTGTAAAAAGGGCCAAATGGTGAATAGTTTAGGCTTTGTAGGCCAATTTCTTACAACTACTTCACTCTGCTGACAAATGCAAACACAATCTTCAACAATACACAAGCAAATGAATATGGCTATGTTCTGATGAAACGTTATTTACAAAATAGTCAACAGGCTAGATTGGGACCATGCGTCATAACTTGCCAATCCTTTTTTTTTTTTAAAACCAACAATTCTAAAAAACTTTTCTTATGTTCTGACCATTACATTTTCCAATGCAAGAAGGACTGTGGTTTGCAATCTATTTTATGGGACTTTTCCACTTGTATTCAAGAACAGATGTGATTAGGATATTTAATTTAGAACTGACATTCAAAATAAAATCAATTATACCAAGAAACAATATGGGTGTATTCTTTTTAAAACTCCAATTTTGCATGATCCAGGATCATCAGGAATTTTGAAGTTAACTTCAAGTTTAACAAATATTCAGTGATGACTCTCCCTGACTTTGGGATGGAATAAAGCCCTGTGTTTTTCCAGAGTTGGAAATTAGAAAAGGTCATTATTTTATGATGATAATAGATTCTGTGGCTCCTTGTCCAGATCCAGTGAGTCTTTCAAGGGTAGGCAACCAGCTTAGCGACAAACCATCATCCTGAAGACTCAGCTCTATGGCTTCCAAAGCTGTTGCTTCCTTTGATCCATCATGTCCATCACCCATGCAACCATCACATTTTACTTCACCACAGTTAAGCATTTTGTGCACATATAGGCATCAACGATCACGTTGATTAAATTTCTCGGTGGCAATGCTGTGCAACGAATGACTTAGACCTGGGAAAATATACAAATGTTAAAAGAGAGACTCCTTATGAGAGTAAGATTACTCCCTGTGAGGAGAATTTGGTATCTCAGTAATTGCTGTGATAGTCATACCTTCTACTTCTGAAAACTTATTTATTTATTCATTTATTTACTTTTTTATGGCTGCTCCCATGACATGCAGAAGTTCCTGGGCCAGGGATTGAAACCACACCGCAGCAGTGACTCCAGGTGCTGCAGTGACAACTGCTGGATCCTTAACCTGCGGAGCCACCAGGGAACCCCTGAAAACCTTTTAAAGGAGGCAATATGGCAGAAAGATCAGACAGGCCACATTAGAAAATGTGCTGTCGTCTTAGATGTACTTTCTCTAAAGTCTGAGAAAAGCCCTATTTAAAGTTCACCACTTGCAAAAATGTATCCTTTCATTTTCAATGAAATTTAAAGGATAATCATCCTTTAAATTTTTGAGTTCTTCCAAAATGAAGTTAAGCTACACTACAAAGCCTGCTAAGAATGTGCAGCCAGTGCGGAAAGAGAGAGAACTAATAGTCCTTGGGCAGCTTTAAAGAGGAACAGTCATAAATTGGGGTCCATGCTCTGGAGGTCCAGGCAAAGAGCAGACGTTCAGTGAACATTGTGTCGTGGCAGAGCAACTGGGGAACAATAACATGATGTTCTAGAAATGTTCTTAAGGAAACTGAAGAGAGATATAGAATAAAACCAACTGCTTCCTCTTTATAGCCTGAGAAAAAAATTAGCTCCAAAAATACCCATGAAAGGGAGATCCATGAGTTATACATAATACAGAAATACCAGAGTTCTCGTCATGACTTATCAGATTAAGAAACTGACTGAGGGTGAGGGTGAGGGTTTACTGCCATGAGGATGAGGGTTTACTGCCTGGCCTCTCTCAGTGGGTTAAGGATCCAGTGTCGCTGTGAGTTGCAGTGTAAGTTGCAGATGCAGCTTGGATCCCACATTGCTATGGGTGTGGCCTAAGCCAGCAGCTGCAGCTCCGATTTGACCTCTAGCCTGGGAACATCCGTATCCCTCAGATGTGGCCCTAAAAAAAACAACGAAAGAAAAAAGAAATTCCTAAAACCCATTAATGTTGATCTAAAGCCGACACTTAACTACAGGATAGGTTAAGCAAAATACAGTGTAAACACATAATAGGTCACTCTGATGTTATTGTAAATATGATATAGTCATATATTTATTGCTACACAAAAACATTCGCCCTGTACAATTTAGTGAAAAGAATATATAAATTTCCAGCTTTGGTTATAATATAAAAGGATCTTTCTTCAATGGTCACAACAACCACAAGGCCTGCAACACAAGTGAAAAAAAAAAAAAATCAAAATCAGTAAGTGCGGACACGTCAAATTCAAAAGGCACTATACAGCAAAAGAAACTATCAAGAAAATGAAAAGGCAACCTACAGAATGGGGAAAAACATTTGCAAACTATATATTTGATAAGGGATTTGTCTATGAAATATAGAAAGGACTATAACTCAATGATATAAAAATGAATAATAATTGGAGTTCCCGTCGTGGCCCAGTGGTTAACGAATCCGAATAGGAACCATGAGGTTGCGGGTTCGATCCCTGCCCTTGCTCAGTGGGTTAACGATCTGGCATTGCCGTGAGCTGTGGTGTAGATTGCAGAAGCGGCTCGGATCCCGAGTTGCTGTGGCTCTGGCATAGGCTGGCAGCTACAGCTCCAATTCAACCCCTAGCCTGGGAAACTCCATATGCCGCAGGAGCGGCCCAAGAAATAGCAAAAAAAAAAAAAAAAAAAAAAAAAAAAGAATAATAATTGAATTTAGAAATGCGTAAAGGATGGAAATAGCCATCAAAATGGGCAACAGGTGTCCAAAAAGATGCTCAACATCACTAATCATCAAGGAAATGCTAGTTAAAACCACAGTGAAATATCACTCCACACTTGTTAGCGTGATCACCAAAAAGACGAGAACAAATGTTGGAGAGGATTGGAGAAAAGGGAGCCCTTATGCACTGTTGGTGGGAATGTAAATTGGTACAGCCACCATGGAAACCAGTGTGAACTGGAGTGCTTCAAAAATTAAAAACAGACCTACTGTATGAACCAGCAATTTGCTTTGTGAAGATATACCCAAAGGAAATGAAAACAGGCATCAAAGAGATATCTGCACTCCCATATTTAATTCAGTATTAGTTACAAGAGCCAAAGTATGAAAACAATCCACGTGCCCATCAGTGGGCTAATTGGTAAAGAAAATGTGGTCTGTATATACAATGCAACACCGTTGAGGCATGAGAATGCCATGTTCCACTTGGACCAACAGAGGTGGGCCTTGAGGTTATTATGCCAAGTGAAATAAGTCAGACAGAGACAGGGAAATATGACAGCACATGATATAACTTATACATGGAATTTAAAAAAGTGTAACTCTTAGAAACCAAAAGCAGAATGGTGGCTCCAGGGCTGAGGAGTTGGAGACACAGGGAGACCTCAGTTGGGAACACAAACTTCCAGCGAGAAGAAGAATAAGTTCTGGGGATCTATTGCACAGTATCGTGCCTATAGTTGACAAGAATGTATTATACACTTGAAAGTTGTTAAGAGAGTATATTTTAAATGTTCACATCACAAAAATCAAATGCTAGTTATGTTGACATGATAAAGGCGTTAGCTAACACGAAGATCTAATCCTTTCGCCATATATAAATGGATCCAATTAGCAGGTTGTACATCTTAGATTTGCACAGTGCCATATGTCAATCATACCTCAATAAAGCTGGGGGAGAAAAGAAATTCAGCTCAAATCTGAGTTCCACCACTTAGAGTGGCCTTAGTGAAGTTGCTTAAACTTTCTCGGACTCATTCTTCTTATCTATAAAGACAAAAAACCAGTATTTTCTTATAAAATTTTTGATAAATTCATTGAAATAATATTTGGAAAATCCTTGGAAGGGTGCCTGGAAAATTGTTTTTTGTAAAAGATGATTACTACTTAAGAATAAAAGGAATAATCAGGAAAAAAAACAATGAAAATCTTGCAAAATAAAAATTAAGGTTTCCATAGGACTAGCAAAAACAATAAAAAGCAATGAAATTTGTTGAAAATAGAGGGCCACAGAAGGTTTCATATGTGATGCAATCTCTTTTCTAAATACCAGTATGTAGAGACTTTTGGGGGGAATTAGGAGAAATTAAATTCATTCAGTGCTTATATTTTTAACCAAACTTAAATCTAAAAGAAAACCAAAAACATCTGAAGCAGCAACAAAAACATTAAACCAGCTTATATATTGAAAGACCAGGAAGATAGCGAATGCCCCAACGTTTGAGAGTTAGGGTAATTGGATGGAAAGTAATATAATTAAAGATATAGTTCAGGCCCAGCTCAATTAAGTTCTAGTAGAAACTTTTTTTTTTTTTCCATTTTTAAAGGTATAGTTGACTTTCAATGTTGTGATAATTTCTGCTGTACAATAAAGTCATTCAGTTATACATGTACACACATCTCTAGTAGAAATTTGAAATGGTTAGTTTCCCTCTTAACAGCTCCTTAAAAAAAGGCAAAAAGAGAAGAACAAAGAACAGACAGAAAAAGCATAAAATGAATAACAAATTGACATCCTCACTACAGCAAAACTGAATTAAGTATTAATGTATTAAACACTAATTAAAAGACAAAGATGTTTGACTAAATAACAAAAATTCAATGATATGTTTCCTACAATCTACTGTAACTATTAAGACTCAGATTATTTTATTTTTTATGGATAATTTTCAAATTAAGGATATCTCATGACTATAGATGCAAAATCTTCAATGAATTTTTAGCAAATTGAATCCAACAAGTTATAAGAGGAATTATACACTGCAACGTTAGGATTCATCCCAGGGATACAATACTGGTTCTACATGAAAAATAGATTAATATAATACATTATATAAAGGAGCTAAAAAAAGAAAGACCACATGGTCAAATAAATAGATGCTGAAAAAGCATTTGGCTAAATCCAACACCCATTTGTGATAAAAGCTCTCAGGAATAGAGTGGAACATTCTCAATAAAATTGATCTACAAAAAAAAAAAAAATACAGCTCTTATCAAATTATATACTTACATATTTTATATGTCATTAATATTTCAATAAAGACGGAGGGGGAGAAAAGAAAAATAAAACCCATATCAAGTAATAAAGCAACCGATAGAACCGATCCAAAAAAGACCTAGATGCCGGAACGATCAGTTAAGTATATTGAAGAAATTTGATTAATATGATAAACCATCTAAAGGTAGGCAACAGTTGGGAAATTTTATCAGAGGCAGAAATGTCAGAAAGAGTCAAGTGAAAATGCTGTCAAAAAAGATGTCAAATATGAACAATTCCTTCAACCTGCCTATCAATAAATGGGATTGAGCTTAGAATCACAGGTCTTAAAGACAGGTTAATAGAAATGCGGCAAACTGAAAGACAAAGAGAAAAAAGAGTAAAAAATTCCAATTTTATCTGAAGAATAGGGTAAAACTTAAGTTCACTGAATTTAAGTTTAGGAATAATAAAGTATACCAAACCCATAGTGCTGTAACTTTCTTTCTTAGTTGTTATGAGCTAAATTATGAACCGCAAAATTCATATGCTGAAGTCCAAATCTCCATGACTTCAGAAGGTGACCTTATTTGGAAGTAGTCATTGCAGATACAATTAGTTAAGATGAATTTATTTCCTAAGTATTGCTTTTTATCTGAAGTTCTATTTGAAAGAGGCTAAGAATCTCTCTTACAGATTCAGGTTGTTGTTGTTGTCATATTAAATGAGGACCCAATATATTTCTATGACAAGTCTTTCTGCATGACATTTAGGATTACAGCTTCAGATATTAACTGAAATAACAGTTCTGTAATTTTTTATTTGTGGAAAAGATTTGATGCTCCAGGTAAGCTTTTGACTATTAAATATTTTTCTAATGGAAAGAAAACAAAAAAATATCTCATGAACTGTCAAGAGTGAACAAACAGATTGTAGTTATAAGGTCAAAATGTCATTTTATAGGGTGAATTTTCTCCAGAAGCCTGGCAGTGGAGTGACAAAAAAGGAGAATATTGTCACAAAGGGAGAGTGAACAAAAACGAAAGCTAAATAAATAAGAAAACCCACACTCATCTTTCTCTTAGAGCAGCTTGCCTAGGAATATGAACTTCATCAGAAATGCTTAAAGAAATAGTAGGAGCATTGATAGCTTTTCAGAAATTACAAAAGAAGAAATGGTCATTATCACCCATTAAATTCTTTTCAGTTTTTTGTTTTGTTTTGTCTTTACTCTGAACAAGTAAGGGTAGCTTCAGATCAACAGAGCAAACCTATTGGGCAAAGAAATCTAAAGCCACTGAGAACCCAATACACAATAATCTTTACTATTCATTGCATATACTTAAACAGACAAAATGAATGGATTCAAGTTAAGTATACAGCGAGGAGAGGATACTTGTACACATTACGAACAGAACATAGACCTGAAGAAAGCATAAATAAGTTTGTCAAATCATCACAAAACCCACAAAGAACCCAATGGACAAATGAACGTGAATAGGTAATTCAAAAGAAATGGTAGCTTAAATAGCCAAGTGATATGTGCAAGCATAGCACCTGGGTAAATTTAAAAGAAAAATGTGGTATGATATTTCATCCATTTGATAAGCTGCAATCTTTAACTTTGAGGCTACTGATCAGGCTGCAGAGAAAATGACACCGTCATCAATGAAAAGACGAAAACTACCATGGAGGGCCATGTGGAAGTTCACTAAAACTGGTAATGGGTATGCTTTACGATTCCAAAATTCCTCTCTCTCACTTGGAGAAACAGTTCCACTTTTATATTCATCTTCGTTTTATATGTAGTAGTAACTATTAGCAAAACTTAGATACCCATTACAATTATAAATACAAAAATCTTTTACAAATCAGAAGCAAATATATTTCAGCAATATATAAAAAGAATGATACGCCATAACCAGGCTGGATTTAGTTCAAGGATGCTAGGCTGATTAAATATTTGAAAAATCAGTTATCCATATTTACCATGATCCATCAGATTAATAAAGTCACAGGACCATACCAATTTACGCAGAAAAATTATTTAGTAAAACTCATCGCACATGATTAAAAACTCTCATAAAAATAATAATAGAGGACAATATCCTTAATTCAATAAATGGCATCTGTAAAAATAAACTTACATCTTAATGTTGAAAGCCAAATGCTTGTGTTGTGGAACGTATAGCTACTTCATTAAATCGAGAATATGCAGGAGTTCCTGTCATGGCTCCGTGGTTAACAAATCCGACTAGGTACCATGTGGTTGCGGGTTCGATCCCTGACCTGCCTCAGTGGGGTAAGGATCTGGCATTGCCGTGAGCTCTGGTGTGGATCGCAGACGTGGCTTGGATCCCACATTGCTGCGGCTCTGGTGTAGGCTGGCAGCTACAGCTCCAATTAGACCCCTAGCCTGGGAACCTCCATATGCCATGGAAGCGGCCCTAGAAAAGGCAAAAAGACAAAAAAAAAAAAAAAAAAAAAAAAAAAATTTGCAGATTGTTCCATAAGTGTTCCAAAGAATGACTTAATATCTCATTAATTTGCCATTCATTTTGAATTGCAGAATTGAACTCTGAGCACACACAACATATGCTCTTGAGTAGAATTTTCAACATGCATACTGTTTAACTTCTTGAACTTCCTCTGAATTAATGCTTTGCAAACAAGCTTCTGACTTTGGCAGTAAGTCTTTAACCACACACTCAGAAATGTTGCATGATTTACTCTGTTTTCCAAAAACACTTCCTACTCAAGAATAATGTTTTCTATAACTACTGTCAATATGTGTGATTTTTCTCACTCCTTTGAGTTTCTCTAAGTCCACTTTTATTTTAACTGTTCGCCTGATCCTATTAGCACCTTCAACCCTCTCATGACTTTTGGTACTTATCAAACATGATGGGCTTAAATTATACATAAAACACCTCAACACTAAGGACAAAATGAGCCTACACTATGATTAGATACAGGGTGATAGAGGAGATGAAAATGACAGCGTACAAATTACAGAGGCAGAGGTGATATTTTCTTCTTGGGAGAGAACCTTTGTATACAACTGTGAAAATTCTTAATTTGAAAAGTCATAATGGAAGCATTTATGTGGTCAATTACATGACTGTGGTAACTAAGTTTTCTGATCACACTGAGGTTAACCTTGTGCTTATAGTTAACAGTATATCCTGCAGTCAAAAATTTATTCAAAGGTTTGATCTCAATAATCCAAATATAATAAAATTAAAATTTCCTTGAATTTAGCGATTTCTATTTCACTTTCATATTTTGACTGATTTTTTTTTTCTGTAGTCTGTTATTTTTAGAATGATAGGGTCTTAGCCTATTTGGTCTGCTATAACAAACTATCATATACCAAGTAGATTATGAACCATAGAAATTGATTTCTGATAGTTCTGGAAGCTGGGAAGTCCAAAATCAAGGTGTGGCTAGAGTAGGTGACTGATTGAAGCCCACTTCCTGGTTCATAAATATGACACTCTACTAACTATAACCTCAGAGGGTGGGAGGGTCTGGGGATTACTTTGTAGACTCAGAAAGGCACTCATCTGTGAGGGTTCCACTCTCATGATTTAACCACGAGAACACCCATGTCCTATCATCTCTGCAGTACTGTTTAAACATGTGAATCTAGAGAGGGTCAAAAAATTCAGTCCATAAGAGGTAGTTAATTAAGAATATGGACCTGATTACTGTTAATTTGGCATCAGAGAGGCGCCTTGCTGGAGACTGCTCTCCTCTGGATCCACCACTTATTGATTGATATAACAGCACTTACTCTATAACTCTTCTGGTTCAAATTTGTCTACAAAGAGAAAATAATAAAGCTACATAACAAGGTCTTGAATAGAACTGAACGAAGGTAAAACACTTTATATGATACCTAACATCAAAGAAAGACTTGCTAAGTGAAAAGTATTAGCTTTTAAAATGATGCTGTTAATAATAGACTCTATTTTTCAACATAGCCCATGTCTCCATCCATTAAATCAATTTTAGGAAATGACAGTTAATTATTCAGTTTAAAAGTAGTGAGTTCCCATTGTGGCACAGCAGAAACAAATCTGACTGGGAACTATGAGGTTGCGGATTCGATCCTTGGCCTTGCTCAGTGGGTTAAGGATCTTGTGTTGCCATGAGCTGTGGTGCAGGTCCCAGACGCAGCTCGGATCCTGCGTTGCTGTGGCTGTGGGGTAGGTTGGCAGCCATAGCTCTGATTGGACCCCTAGCCTGGGAACTTCCATATGCCACAAGAGTGGCCCTAAAAAGCAAAATAAATAAGTAAGTAAGTAAATAAATAAATAGATATAAACTCTATCTTCACAATATTTCAACAAAATAATAAAAGTGTGCCAATTAAGACTATTAACCTCAAATACATAAACACCAAATAAAGTTTATGCAATAACATGAGATAGTCTCCCTTCCTTCTCTCAGGGCATGAATCTCTGTAAGAATTCAGGCATTTAAGCCAAGGAACCAGAATCTGTGAGGACATTGTGAGAGGGTGGTTATTTATCTTTGTGCAATCCTGAATTTTCATCATGTGGTTACACTATGTTTTTAAAGTAACAACAATAAACTGACAATAATGACAATGACAACAATCGTTTGAAAACATCATACTTCAAGTTGGCTGAGCTGTCTTCCCAATGTGCCAGCATTTCTTTATTTTTCTAAACAAGCATTGTTGCTACTACTGTGAAATCTGCTTTATCAAGCACATCTGATTATGTTTTTCACAGTTCCACAACTCTTAGTTTTTAGGCTTTCCCTGGGAAAGCGAATAGAGCTGCTTTTTTGGTCTTAATATCTAGACAATGGATTTCACCGATATGCCTGTTCACTTGGCACATTAGGATATGTTACTTACATGTTCATGTTTTTTAAGAAATGTGCCATATTTACATTTATCCTCAGTATGCAAATGGATACTATATCCTGACAATATATTACATGATAATTTCAGCCCACCCAATCACAAAAGAACACACGGGAGAATTTCCTGCTCCAGGAAAGAAATACTTGAGGCCCATTAAATCAAGCGAAATGACCCCAGGTTAAGGTGAAAGGATATTCTTCTGTTATTATGTGAAGTATGTATAAAGTGTCAGTAAACTTTTGTAAAATCAGTTATTTTCCGTAGATAGCAGGATGTAGAAAACATTCCTGTTCCTCCCATTCATGGCATCCTCATGTTCCCATTTACCTTCTTGCACTGAAATACAAATGTTACCGTCACTTTACTGGAACTGAGGGGCAGAAGACAAAGACCACGTGAAGAGAGCACAGACCACTGACCTGGAGATCTGGAGAGCTGCCTTCTATTCTGTGATGCACCATCACTTCACGTGATAGTTTTTGACAATGAAGTTTGTTGAGGCCGTTTCCCCATTTTCAATGATTGTTCTCAATGAAGTCAGTGGTTGTTTCCAGAGCTAAATGTGAGCCATAAGGGAAAACCAGAGTCCATAAATGTGTTGACTAAAGTCAATAAAATTTTGTTCTGCTGATTTGAAGCCCTATTTGGTCAGTGCTCAAGACCCCAGCACTTCTTTTGGATAATAGACATCAAATCTGATGACTTCTGAGTATAAAAGCATTCTCTGGTGTTTTAAATTAAAAGGCACTTGACACCCTGCAACATTTCATATCGATATTGATTTTTGTCTTTCTAATAGAGATGTCTCTTAAATTTGCAAAATCCAGTGATTTCATGATTTGTTGTAACTCTCCTTAAACTGATTTCTTAGGAAATTGTGTTCCAGTTGGTTGGACAGTGTTATTAAGACCACAGAAGGTTCAATGACACATGTGAGACTGATCAATCACTGCTAAATATTCTGCAAGGGAAAATGAAAAGAAAACAGAAAGGAACTTGATGCAATTCTGTTTTAACAATATCCACAAATATATGTGTGTTCATGCACAAACACACACATACACATTTTATTACTTTATCTTAAACAATTTAGGTTAGACTGGGAAATGCAGTTTTATTCTGAACAATGTGCATAAGTATACTGAAAGTATACCACATAGATTCAACTTAATTTATATCCCAAATATATTCTTTTTTGTTGTTGTTGTTGTTGCTATTTCTTGGGCCGCTCCCGCGGCACAAGGAGGTTCCCAGGCTAGGGGTCGAATCGGAGCTGTAGCCGCCAGCCTACGCCAGAGCCACAGCAACACGGGATCCGAGCCGCGTCTGCAACCTACACCACAGCTCACGGCAACGCCGGATCGTCAACCCACTGAGCAAGGGCGGGGATCGAACGCGCAACTCATGGTTCCTAGTCGGATTTGTTAACCACTGCGCCACGACAGGAACTCCCCAAATATATTCTTAATAAAAGTCACCTTTCCCATTTCCCTCCAGCAGGTGCAATTAAAAATTCTTCCACCAAGAGTGAGTGTCTATATGAAAACAGTGCCTAAAGATATATCATAGTTTTATCAGTGCAAAATGATCATTCCCTGGAAAGTTTTAGAAAATTATGAACTGGTTTTTTTTTTTTAATTAGAGGTATAGACAAGCACCCACATGTTTTGTTTTATTTTAAAGGTAAAGAAACTAATTTACATGAAATGTGCAAATATCATACATCTCTCTCTATATATGTATATGTATAATTACAAATATATTTAATCACACATTTTTAAGTAATAATATTTACATAACCATTGTATAATCATCCTGGGTTATTCACCTATTCTTCTAAATTACAATCCAGCCTGCACAGCTAATCAAGATATGTTTTTACACAGAGAAATAAAGCTCTGCTGGGAACTGAATGTGCCTGGCTTTCAAATGGCAATTATCTACTAACCTTGTCATAAGACAATGTTTAAGAAATTGGCAACATATTGTTTTGATACAGGATAAAAAAAGTGTCACAGAAAAGCTAGTCAATAAGGCATCTTCAAAATGTGTTTTGTTTTTTTTTTTTCTCTCTTTTTTAACTGTGGAAAAAAAATCACAAAATTTATAAAGTAAAATCTTACTGCTTCTTCCACTCCCATCCCCTTGAGTTACCAAATGCTAACAGAATGGTATATCACTCCATATCCTGACCTGCGTTCCAACAAACCTATATCCCCCCGCCAACAGACACACACATGCACACTCGTTCACACACATCATGTATTTATTGTTTGGCTGTTGCTCACTCAACTATTCTTGCATTAGTGCTGGAGAGCAGAAAATTCTAACAGTTCTCATGAAAATTAAGTGGCAACAGAATTGAGTAGCTGGAGAAAATTGAAGAAAGCAGACAGGAGGTAGAATTGAAGGGAATTATAAACAAATGAATCAAGGTCGTAGAAAGGATGGAAAGTGCTGATGACGGAGTTGACACTGTTAACATTTCTAACAGAAGTAATAAGAGAAGATGAAAAGAGTTTTAAGAACATGTAACTATTTCGTTTGGAGTATGTTTAAGGAGTACCAGAGTAATGATTATACAATCACAGGAAAAGAAGTTAAAGAGGCACTTACATACCATACTATTTAAGTCCTATCACTCATTAAACAATGAGTTTGTATCTAACTGATCATACCTTTGGCTTGACATAATTTGGCAGGTTATCAAATCTCATTTGCTAACATAACTTGACTCATAAAATGTAACCATTAAAAGAATAGGGCTGCTTAAATGATATTTGAAAATGTAGAGCTTTGAATATAATATGCTTAATTTTTCAACTTTGAATTAAAATTATCAATGTTAAAACACTAGTCAAGATAATAACACCTTTGGAGTTCCCGTCATGGTGCAGTGGTTAACGAATCCGACTAGGAACCATGAGGTTGCGGGTTTGGTCCCTGACCTTGTTCAGTGGCTTAGGGATCCAGCATTGCCATGAGCTGTGGTGTAGGTCACAGACGCAGCTCGGATCCCGTGTTGCTGTGGCTCTGGTGTAGGCTGGCGGCTATAGCTCCTATTCGACTCCTAGCCTGGGAACCTCCATATGCCATGGAATAGCCCTAGAAAAGGCAAAAAGACAAAAAAAAAAAAAAAAAAAAAAAAAGATAATTACACCTTTAACTGTACTATCTTGTTTTATTGAAACAAATCACTTTCTATTAATTCTGCAGAAAATTTCATTAAAAATAATTAGATTTTAATCCAAGCCTGGGTATAGCCCATATATCTTCTTGCAAATATGCAAACCACTGTTTTCACTAAAGGAGAAGTTGCTGTATTTGGGTCTGCATTTATTCATTTGGGGAACATAAATACAGGGCTAGCTAGTGTGAATCACATGTAGTGTTTCTGCACTGAACCATGAAAATAGCTTTATCATCATAGGATGTATGTAAACTAACAGAAGCCAATTATTAATAATTAGATATGACTATTTGTACATAATTTCCGTGAAATTCAGAAAAGGCATTTACTCTAAGTAGACAAAGTGCCATGGGATCATAACTTAGCAAATGGAATCCACTTTGCACAAACTGGAAAAAGGCTCTCTTAAGGTTTATGCCTACATTGTCAAAATACATTATGCAAAAGGATTTTATTTTGGTCCTTATTTCTCTTTTCAGCTAGACATCCTTGTATAGCCTAAAACATGCACAACTGTATGTTGTTGTTCTTCTGGGGAGATAATAAATAGCAAATCTTAATTTATAAATTGAATGAAAAGTAACCTGTACTTACAAAATAGTTATACAAATTAAGATTACTAGAGTAAATAATAAACAGTATGTACCAAACACATCCTTGCATAAATGAGTGATGTTTCTATGAAATGTTGACTCCTAAATTCTAGAAATATTATGTCAATGGGAAAAATACATTATTCTTTTGAAACTCCATGCATTAGCTAGAAAGTTTGTAGATAATGAGAGATTTATTTTAGGAACTAACATGATTGTGAGGGCTGCTAAATCAAAAATGAGACCTGGAGAGGAGCTGATGTTACAGTTCCAAGTCTGAAGGCAGCATAAACGCAGAATTCTTTCTGCTTTAGGTTTTCTTTCCTCAGATTTTCTTTTAAGACCTTCAACTAGTGAATGAGGCTCACCCACATTATGAAGGTCAATCTGCTTTATTCAGCCTACTGATTTATATGCTAATCAGTTCCGAAAAATAACTTTATGGAAATATCTAAACTGAGGTTTAACCAAACATTTGGACACTAAACATTTTCAATGATAATAACTAGTTTTAATATAAAAAGCTCATTGGAAAGTTGCCATAGTAAGACAAAGTCTATTTTTGCATCTTAAGTAGATTTTAAATCAAGACATCTGTCTATTTACTTAGGTAAATATAATTCTTTAAATTAAAGAAAAAAATCTTGGCAATATGGAATTTGAACAATTTTCCTTCAAAAAGTATAAATCCATTTTAACTTAATTTCACGGGAAGACCTAGAGTTTAAATGTAATAACTACTTCATCTACTTCAAAATCCTTTTAATAGAATCAATTAAGATATCTGACTATATTTGTGAAAATTGCAAGGGCTTTATAAACTGAAAGTACCAGACAAAATAAATTATTCTTCATAATTATATGAAGATTTCTTTGTCTCATTCATTTCAAAGGCACTCAAAAGAAGTCCAAATAAAATGAACTTATTTTATATCACTTCTCAACTAAAAATAATGTACATGGTTTAGCAATGACTTGATTTCTTAAAGATTTGAAAGACTTTCATAAATTAATATGAATAAAAGGTAGTTTTTAATCTAAGAAGAGTGAAAAAGCTGATCTTTCTTGCCACAACTATTTTGCATTTTGGCATTTCTAGCAACAAAAGGAACTATTTCAGCAGTACTCACACTTGTGAGGCATAACTTGGTAGGGAACTATGAGTCAGACAATGCTAGATTATTCTTTACAGTCAGCTTTGATTTTGTTCTGTTTATTTTAAGTAATAGTAACTGATCTAAAACATTTAAAGAATATAGCATAGTGTCAATGCTAACTATTATGAGGAAAGTATGAGTTGCTAAGGTCAACATGAGAAATAAACAATGTTTTAAAATAATCTCTAGGAATAACAAACCTTTATTTTAAGTAAAATCGTAATGTTTGAATCAGTAATTATTGTCTTATTTTCATTCTAAATAGATTATACCTTGTTGTAGTTGCAACACAAAATCGACTTTTTAAAAGAATGGTTTAAATGATCATTGTTCAAAAAGTTTTAAAGCAGATTCAACTAGGTTAAAGATCTTGCTACTGATCTGTCTTTTGTCTGACACTTAAACGGTTTGCTTGTAACAGCAAAAATGATAGGATATTACAAAGAAGATTAGGTAATAAAAGATACACTATGGAATACTACTCAGCCATAAAAAAGAACAAAATAATGCCATTTGCAGCAACACAGATGGAACTAGAGACTCTCATACTAAGGATGTAAATCAAAAAGAGAAAGAAAAAAAAAGATAAAAAGTAATTAATTAATTAATTAAAATAAAAAGAGAGAAAGACAAATACCACATGATATCACTTATATCTGGAATCTAATATATGGCAAAATGAACCTATCTACAGAAAAGAAACAAACTCATGGACCTGTGGTTGTGGAGGGGGAGGAAGTGGAGTGGACTGGGAGTTTGGGGTTAGTAGATGCAAACTGTTGTAGTTGGAATGGATAAGCAATGAGCCCCCGCTGTGTAGTAGGGGGAATGATATCTAGTCACTTGTGATGGAACATGGTGGAGGATAACAAGGGAAGAAGAATGTATGGGTCACTTTGCTTTACAGCAGAAATTGACAGAACATTGTAAATCAGCTGTGATAGAAAAATAAAAATCTTAAAAATAAAAATAAAAAAATAAAAGTGCAGTGGCTTGCAAATAGAATAATAATAAAAATATGGCAACTTCCATCTTGCTTACACATTCCTTCCTTCCCTCTTGCTCTTCTATCATACTAACTCCGAAAAGGCAAGCGTCAGCCTGTGTCCTGCCCAAGGGAGACACCCACGTGGTGAGGGACGGAAGGGGTCTCTGGCCGACTCCTACTGAGGCACGGAGGCCCTCAGTCCACAGCAGCTGGGAAACTAACTACCAAAAACTATGTGAATGTTTGGAAATGAATGTGTTCATAGTTAGTTCTTCAGATGAGACCACAGCTCTGGTTACCACGCTGATTCAGTCTTGTATATGAGGAAGACTGAAGCAAAGGACTTATTCATCTAAGCCGTGCCTGGATTTATGACCCACAGACTACAAAATAATAAATATATGTTGGTTTAATTATTCAATTTTGGGATAATTTGTTACACATCAATAGATAACTAATAATAGCATAGTAATTTAAAGACAAACATAGTAATTTTGGAAGGCAAAAAAAATCCAAATATATTCTTAATCGTTACAATAAATGTTACTAGGCAAGCAAATTTACTGACAGATGTGTATATGTGTATATGTGTGTGTATAAATATATATGATACTACACATAATATAAAAGATACAAATGCATCTCTCTATTTCTCTCTAAATATAAATATATATATTGTTGTGTGATACATATACAGTATCATATATAACCATATATGTGTATCATATATGTATCATACATATATAGATATTAATATAGGTATGTAGACAGAGAGCAAATGAGAAGTAGAATGTGATTTAGACACACCAAAAACACCTCAAAATTTGAAAATAAAGGAAGGAATCAGATCCATAATTATATGCAGAAAATACTAAACAAAACTATGTAAGATATTATCAGATATTATATACACAAATTGCTTTTAAATCAACATGGACCCTAAATAAAGGGGAAATGTACTAAATAGTTACAGTAGGCAAGCAAATAACAACATCAGGCATGAAGTCTATAAAGCGGTAGTTAATCAGTACAACACGTGGCAGATTTTAATATACTGAGAATTCAAGAAATCAGTGCCTGAAAGCCATTGCACGGGAACTGGCACTACGAGCCAGAGCACAGTTCTCTCTCTAACTGAATGGGACTCTACAGGGGCTTCCTGGAAGAGACCCCTCCCTCTATGTCCTCCACCTGCCTCTTGTCTGTGGAAAAACTTTAACTCTCTGGGCCTTCCCTGAGTTCTCACAGAAGTGAGAAAATGCAGAAAGAAAGAAAAACATTCAAGCAAGACAAAATAATAATAGTTTAGCCATAAAACAAAGAAGGACTTTTAGTTCCTCCTCAAGGGCTATAGCTAATGTCCTGACCTATGTTCTTTGAGCTGTTCTGCGGATACTGAAGCCTCCACCAGGTACAAGAAGTCAGCTGTATGCTGCCCACAAGAATGTAGACCCCCAAATGGTTGGAACCAGAAGGTCAATATTAACTCCTGATTTCATCACCAGCCAATCAGACGGTCCATGAGTTGATCATACATTCCACCACCCCCTCTTCCTCATCTTGTCTTTAAAAACCTCTCCCTGAACGTCATCAGGGGTTAGTGATTGTCCATCACCGAATGCCTCTTCTTGCTTGGTGCCCTGCTGCAAAAACTGCGCCTTCCTTCACTATAACCCAGTGTCAGTAGATTGGCTTCACCACGTGTGGGTGAGCAGACCCACGTTTGGTTCAGTAACATCTCCTGTTGAATAGAAACAATTTCACAGAGCACTGACGCCACACGAGATCTTTCTCTGATCACAACAGAGACAAAAGCAAAACCATTTTGTAATCACATCTGAGCACAAAACAACACTTCCCCCACCACAAAACTGATCAAACATGCCCTTCTCCTAGCGAGTATGGCTTGTTTCTTTACTGATGAGTGTTTAGCTCCAAACCATTCTTCCTGCCTTCCACAAAAAAAAAAAGTTAATATATCCAACCCTAGAACTGCGTCCACTTAAAACATCACACAACCCAGGGCAGGGTCCTTGAATTCTTCTCCAAATCACCCAACACAAGCTCACAGCCCATAGCGAGCCCCTCCTTTCATCCTTTATCCTGAGACACCCACAGTCTCCACTGCTTGTCTTCTCCCTCACTGAAATGAGCCAACAGATCCTACTCCATTTGACTGTTTTTTTTTTTTTTTTTTTGGTGGTGGTTTTGGTTGGAGGAAATCAACAGCATCTTTCAAAATACTGATAATATCAATGACACATTTTAAAGCACAATTAAGCAGAATAGAAAGAACAATATTTGTAAAAGTAGGAAAACCACAAAATAAATAGGAATTAACCCATCTGAACAGTTCCAATAAAAACAACAAAATTTTACATATAAAATTGTTTAAAAGTGTATGAAAATATAATAAATATGACACTTTACCTGGAAAAAGATAGGACATGCATGTACATCAGAAGCCTTACAATTTTCAATTTTTTTGTGAAGTGATGTAGGAGAGTTATCTGAAATAAGATGGAACTTTCTAACACCAGATGTAGAAGGCTGTGGCTCGTACTACACACAATGAACTGAAGTAGCTGGTAGATGTTAGAGGTGCTTTTATGTTTTGATGCCATTTGGTTCAGCTAGAAAGTTTTCTAGTTTACTTAGTGTTTCTCAAAGATGAAATCATGCATGAGCAAATATGAAATTCACATTATGCTTAAATCGTTCCCTATTATATCAGTCACATTTAAACAAATTTATATTTTCAAAAACAGGAATTAAGGCAAAACTCACTGTAATAGACTTCTACTTGGACTTCAGAGTTATAAGGCTTGAAAGCTAATGAAAACCTTCCTGTTTTTACTCATTTCTTCATTTTGCTTTCTTGTAAGACTCATCGTACAACAGAAGACAAATTCTGATCTTTTCAAATTTTGTTTAAACTTAGGTGATATAATAGATCTGGGCTTAGCAATACAGCACTTTCATCACCAGTATTTCTCTGAACTTTAATCTTCTGCCTTTTCCTGAATGCATGATTTTGCCTTATATGCAGTTCTAGTAATTGGTTTTTTTAACACACAAAGTTATAATGGCACTAAGGCTCAGTGTAGGCAAAAAACACCTCTGGACAGATTACGCAAAATTGTCTTTTGGAAGAAAATGAGGATATTGCCTTTGAATGAGATGGATGTACATTTCCACTAATACAGAAAACAGAAATCAAGATGATTCAATTTACCTTTCACACACTAAAGGTGGAATTTATCTTAAAATGGCCCTATTATCTAATTATTTCAAGAAAAAAGTGTTAAAGATCAAGTCAAAATATGTCATTATCATCATCATAATAATCTATGTATAGTTTACAGAGATTTATATGTTTTAAATAAGCCAAAGATGACTAAAGCCTGGAAATAAATGTTTCAAAATGTTGCCATTGATTTTCTTTGAGTTGAATTTAATTTGGAGGAATTTTTCCAATTTCTTAATTTTGGCTTCTTAGTTCATTTATTTCTAAATCATGTCATACTTTTCCTGCTTAAAAATTAAAACAATTAAAATGCTTAAGGTAAAGTTCATAATTGTCCACTGAGTTCAATTTTGCCTAATCACTGTCTTGGTTCACTGGCTCCCTGCCAGTGTCCCAGGCATGGACAGGGCTCTGTGATTGCCTCCTGCAATTGTATCTGTGTTTGCTACAGAATCAATTGGGGTAAAGGTCAGCACTTACAGCCACTGTGGGGAGAATCAAAAGGGTCAATAGAATACCATTTTAGGTGGTTCTTTCAGAAGACCACTGAAGAAAATAATCGCCATTAATGTGTTACATTAAATTGCATACATTGCCGTTATGTCTGTAAAGTTTGATGCTTTGAAGAGGTTAACTTTATTTATTTATTTAGTCTTTTTCTATGATACGGAGATTCCCAGGGTAGGTAGGGGTCGAATCAGAGCTGTAGCCGCCGGCCTACACCACAGCCACAGCAACGTGGTATTCCGAGCTTCATCTGCGACCTACACCACAGATCCTTAACCCACTGAGCAAGGCCAGGGATCGAACCAGCAATCTCATGGTTCCTAGTCGGATTCGTTAACCGCTGAGCCACGATGGGAACTCCCAAAGATGTTAACTTTAAAATTCAGTTTTCATTTTATAGGTTTTTGTGCACTGTATAACCCTGTGATCATTTTCTACTTACTAGCATTTTTTCCTCATAATGTATCTTGTGCCTACTCCTATTGATTGTAATCCTCTTTAATGTTTTTCACTCTCACGATTTGAGCCCTGCATTTTGGGGCTTGTATGCTAACTGGATTTTATGAGGACATAATATTCTACTTCAGATTTTTACTCATTTTAAACTCAATCTAGTCTCTGATTATAGCCTTTCTCTTGATTCTAATATAACATTTGAAAAACTTTATTACATTATGCTGAATGTTACTCCAAAGTACTTTTTGAAACCTTTAGTAAGTTATATGTCAAAATCATCATTAGAAAAATTATCAATTGAAGCAAGGGAAAATCTTTAGCTCTACAATGAGAATCAAATCCCTTAGAAAACTGCTATTGACTTGTGTTTGATCTTTTAGCCATTGCTTTCACATTTCTTCATCTGGTTTTTGATGTCCAAAATGCCCCCTCTCACTAGGTGGTCACTCAGATAATCTAAGAAGTATATGCCATGAGACAGCCAGTAATAAATTACATGAGCAAAGGACATTTCTATGTTGGAGTTTGAGACTCCAAAACTCTTGAGATAATTTTAGGTTTGTAATACTTTAGATATAATGAGATTTCACAGAAGAAAAATAATTTTTCCAAAAGCTTTATATTCCTTAAAAATATTATGAGGAAAAGCAGGAATTTTATGAAGCAAGCTATGAAATGAGGGATAATTCAGCCTGGTGATTTCTTGGTTGATTATGATGGATGCTAATAAGCCCTTAGACCTACAAATGAAATAATATAATACAACTGGATTTTTATAAAAGTGAAGAATAAAGGAGGCACTTGAGGAATCCAATAACATGCATACACTATCTGGACTATCTTTTTCTCCTTAAAAGTAAATTTTTATTAAGAATTAGAGCTGCAATTCTAAGCAATTATTCTTAATGAATTTAAATGAAAAATAAGTAGGTCTCCAACAAACCATTTTCCAGTGAAGTAGGAAAAAAAATTCAAAAATGGAAAAAGGAATAGAAAAAGAGTTGTCAAAAATCATTAAAATGGAATAAGTTAAATTAAGTCAAACTACATTAACTTGTTTGAATTCCTAGTTACTTTTCCAGGTTTGCCTTTGTCGAAAAAACCCTTCACAGTAACTATTTCTAAATCATTTTTATAAGAAAAGTGGTTAATGGACTAGGATTTTAAAGCCATTTTTTTGGATGGCTCACTGCTTGCCAGTCTCAAAAGACTGCTTCAGTTTCAACCCATTTTCCCTGGCAAAATGAGAATTTCATGAACGATTTTCTCCTGAGGAAAAATTAGCAATGCCCAAACAACCAAGGAAGAAATTTTAGGTTAATGGAATGATCATAATATTGCCAAAAAAAAAGTCAAATTTTTAAAAAATGCAACTGTAAATAAGAGTTTGCTTGTCTATTCTGCAGTATCTTTGCTGGAATGAATATCAATAGCATCTATTACACAGAAGCTCTAGGATTTGGACTCAGTCTGTACATAAATTGGCACACTTTTTTATTGTTATTAAATTGAGTATAAGAGTTCTCTGTTTTTTAATGTAAAAGGGAATTTCTTGATTTTTATATGTATATCAAAAAAGATTTGGATTTTGGAGCTAGATTTCCAGGTGTTAAATGTTGGTTTGATGTACAAATTATGAAATCTCTCTGTGCCTCAGGTTCCCTATCAACAAATGGAGGTTGCTGCGAGGATTAAACGGTTTGATTCATGGAAAGTTTTTAAGAACAGTGTTTGACACTAATTCAGCCCTCAACAAATACTAGTTATTAATTTACAAGGCAGTGTTTAAAAGCATTACTCTGTATGGGAAAGGTATGCATAGCATTAATAGCATGTAAATCACTCAATAAACTTTGATTTTCTTCCATGTAACTAAGTGACCTCGAGTGTTAAAAAAAAAAAAGGGTATACCAATAAGAGTAAAGAGATTTTTTAATTTAAAAAATCTATTGAGATATAATTGACAAATAAGGGTTATTTTTCTGATCACCATTATTAGTAAACATCAAAAATGTATAATAAGCAATTTAAAATACATGATCACATTTTTACATTTTTCTTTTTGGTGCAGCCTGTGGTATGTGGAAGTTTCCAAGCCAGAGATTGAACCTTCGCTACTGCAGCAACCTTAGCTGCTGCAGTGACAAGGCTAGATTCTTAACTGGATGGGCCACAAGATAACTTCTAGGTTGAATTTCGTTGAACAAATTTGAAATCTTTAAAGCAGCACTATTTCCATGAAGTAGTTTGGCTACAACTTTACCTTGGGAAGAAATAGGTATTTCTCAGCTTATATGTGCTATTTTAAGTAACTAGAAATTAACTCTGAAAGGAAGAACAAATTTTCCTCTAATTGCTTCCAGGTGGGTGTGCTCTCTTGCTGCCTTTGGTCTTTGGCACAGGAGCTGGGAGAATTCTCCAGCCTCCCTCTGGACTTCTGCACAGAGGCTGGGCTATTGGATGTTCCTGCAAATTCCGCATCACTCAAAGCTGCTTCTTTACCCTAGGTCAGTTTTTTATGTAGGGGAGAGAGGTGGCCCCTATCGATACCATTTAAAAAACAGTTGAAACTTGAAATCAAAATGAAGGAGCTCTCATTGGATTTCTACAGCAAAAAAGAAAAAAATTATGGTAAACATGTGGACATTGAAAAGTCCATCAGTTTGTTATATCACCAAGCCTGATGAAATACAGATCGTATTTCTAAATTTTGCATAAGGAACATGACCTCTTTGAGAAAAAAATTCTCATTTTGAATCAAAATGTTCATATTTTCTTGCTACTCAGAGACGCCACGGGCTTCCAGGCATACAACTAGGACAATCACTTGACGAACCTCATTTGTTTCACTCCTCTCAAACACTAGTCAGGTTCTTCCTTTTTGAGAAGTTTGACAGCTGTTAAACTATATATATATTTCCCTATATATTTTTCCCAGCTTTCTGTTTATGCTGGCAGGTTGAGTTCCGTGATGGTAGTTCCAACATGGCCAGAGGTAGAACTCTGAATTTAAAAATAGAAATATGGAACAATTTAAACAAAGCAAACAAAATTTACTCCAGAGGAAAAGTATACCAATTATAAAAAAGTTAGCTATATACGAAACATTGTATTTACCATCTTTCCACTCAACTTTACATCTTAGGCAGTAACTGTTATTGGAAAAATATCATGGAAAAGCGCTTCTTTCAGGTCCAGAACTTCTAAAAGGCAAAGAGAGACTAAGTGTATGAGTCACTAAGATGGCTCTATTTTTGGAGGACAAATACTAAAATAAACCATTCTTTCTTCATACATTTGCAATGTAATTATAATATAATAGTATAAAAAGTGAAGAATTTATTCTGAATTATACTCTTTACTTTTCCGTTACTACTACTGCAAATGTTTGACTTCCAATAGGATTTAAATATTTTTAAAATATTTAAATATTTAATATTTTTACCTGATTTGGTAATCTAATAGGATTGGATTATTTCTTTAAATGTGTTATTACATATGTTTTAACAACAGTAAAGTAAGAGCAAATACTTATTGAGTCCATTTTCCATTTTGATAAGTTGTATTATCACTCCTTATTTCTCCTAACATGATGGGCCATATGCACCACATACATAAAACTTAAATTTTAAAATATATTTATATGTATTACCATCTTGAAAAATATTTTAATTTTTAATTTCAATTTTATTCGAAGTAAAATTAGTCCCAAGTTGACTTGTCTAGAAGTAATAATAAATAAACAATGTTTGCAGTAAAACAAGAACAACAGAATGAGACAGATTTAAGACACATTTAAACATAAAAATAGGTGTCATCAGGAAGTGATTGGAAATATGAATCCTAATGAGAGGTGCAGGAGAATGTGGTAGCTAAAATAAACTAAAATAATAGGCTTTGCTGTCAAATAAAACTAAGCTACAATTTCAGCTTTGCCATTTAACAACTATGAGATTATATACAATTGGGTTAACGTCATTTATCATGTTTTACCAATTTTGAGAAATGGAGTGTTTACGAAAGTTTAATGATATGATGTTTGCAAAGCTTTTAATGATCCCTAGATCATAGTAAAAATTCAATAAAAGGTACATTTTACATTTATAACAGTAATATTGATATGTTAATGATGGTGATTAGAAAACAACTAGAAGGACTTCAGCTTAGGATACCTTGTGATGTGGGGGATATAAATGTCTGGAATTGTAGAAATGTGATTAGCTAATATCTATAGGACACCTGGATTAATCAGGAGGAAGATTGAAGCTGGACGTAAAATTTAAGGTCACCATTGAACAAGTAATATTTGGCGTTTTTACTCAAGGCAAGTGTGTTATAAATTAGATTTTTTTAAATGACAAAGAAATCTTGAGAATAATTGAATTTAAAGAGAGGAAAGAGTTCTCAGGGAGTCAGGAAAAACAAACAAACAAAAACAATGTTATCAAGGAACCCAAGGAAAAATAATGTCCTTATTAAAAGAAGACCAATATGCCAAATGGTGAAAATATCTCAAGAGTGAAGACTGAGAGAAAAATCTTTGGAGCTGGTCATTAAGAGATCCAATGAATTCTCACAGGAGCCAATTTGGTTGAGTGGGGATGAAAAAAAATAAGGTAATGTGGTTGGGAACAAAACAAATGTTAAAGAGAAGATAGCGAATGTATTAATCTTGTAAACACACTGTCTATTAGCCCATTCTATTTTTCTATGATTTTTATTTTTTCTATCTTAGTTATTTACAGTGTTCTGTCAATTTTTACTGTACAGTAAAGTGACCCAGTCATATATATTCTTTCTCTCACATTATCCTCCATCATGTTCCATCACAAGTGACTGGACATAGTTCCCTGTGCTATACAGCAGTATCTCATTGCTTATCTATTCCAAATGCAACAGTTTGCATCTACTAACCCCAAACTTCCAGTCCATCCCACTCCTTCCCCCTCCCTGTTGTTAACCACAAGTCTGTTCTCCAAGTCTATGAGTTTCTTTTCTGTGGAAAGGTTCATTTGTGCAGTATATTACATTACAGATATAAGTGATATCGTATGGTATTTGTCTTTCTTTTTCTGACTTACTTCACTTAGTATGACAGTCTCTAGTTCCATCCATGTTTCTGCAAATGGCATTATTTTGTTCTTTTTCATGGTTGAGTAGTATTCCATTGTGAATATATACCACATCTTCTTAATCTATTCATCTGTCGATAGACGTTTATGTTGTTTCCATGTCTTGGCTATTGTGAATACTGCTGCAAATCAATGAATCTGGAACACACCCTCACACCATGCACAAAAATAAACTCAAAATGGCTTAAAGACTTAAACATGAGACAAGGCACCATAAAACTCCTAGAAGAAAACATAGGCAAAACATACTCTGACACCAACTGTACAAATGCCTTCTTAGGTCAGTCTCCCAAGGCAACAGAAATAAAAGCAAAAATAAATAAACCAATGGGACCTAATCAAACTGACAAGCTTTTGCACAGCAAAGGAAACCATAAAAAAAAGACAAGCTACAAAATGAGAGGAAGTAGTTTCAAACAATGCAACTGACAAGGGCTTAATCTCTAAAATATACAAACAACTTATACAACTCAACAGGAAAAAAACCAACAACCCAATTGAAAAATGGGCAAAAGAACCAAATAGACATTTCTCCAAGAAGATATACAGATGGCCAATAGGAACATAAAAAAATCCTTAACATCACTGATTATTAAAGAAATGCAAATCAAAACTACTATGAGGTACCACCTCACACCTGTCAGAATGGCCGTCATTAATAAGTCAACAAATAACATGCTGGAGAGGGCAAGGAGAAAAGGGAACCCTCCTACACTGTTGGTGGGAATGTAAATTGGTACAACCACTATGGAAAACAGTAGGGAGGTACCTCAGAAAACTAAATATAGAACCACCATATGACCCAGCAATCCCACTCCTGGGCATATCTCCAGACAGAACTTTCACTGAAAAAGACACATGCACCAGTAGTAGCCCATTTTACATGCGAGAGAAAACAGAAGCAAGCAGATTAAGATACTTACCCAAGACCTTAGTTAATAGGTAGTGGAACCAGTATTAAAATCAGCTATTTTCAGAGCAACTGAAATCACAACCCTCATTAATGTATTTATTTGGAACTAATTTTAACAAAATCAATTTACCCATATATAATAAATACCAAATTAACTTCTCCTGGACTTTAGACAAAGTTCTAATCTATTGTGCTAAAAATTAACACTAGTAGTAAATGAATGGTTTTCAAGGCTAGAAATTCTTATAAAAACCTTTCAGAATCTCAGACACTGGTAAATAATTAGGTCAGAAGATTGTGATACTGTGAGTTCCTCCTCAAAGAAAAATATGTTTTATAAACAGGAAACTTTGCATCATTAGCCAGAGAAATGTTTTTATAATTCTTAACATTATGTCAATCTTATATTTTCCCCTTGACATGCCTGGTCAATTAAGTTGGACCTCTTGTTTTGGGGGCTTATAAAAGAAATTAGTCCCAGCTTCTGTTTATCTCTAAATGTCCTCCAGACCAGAAAGTAGTTGTTTATCCAACCACAGTAATTATGATTATAGGGTAATTTCCTCAGAATTGATCTAAGAGCTTATGTGATTAAATCTCACAGATGGTTTGGAGGAGGCATTCATTGGCTAAACTGTTTTAGGATGAATCTAACGCATCAGGCGTGTGCAAGACCAAACAGTTATTAATCTCTAAAGCACAAAAGTGCCAGAACATGACTTACCTCTAAGATTCTTTCATTCTTCAAGATCATAACTAATCATGTGGTTTAACTGCATTGTTTATGCTAGAGAGAGTTTTAATCTATTGAGCTAGAAATTAACTCTAGAAGTAAACAAATGGTTTTCAAGGCTAGAAATTCGTTTAAAATCCTATCGAAATCTCGGACACTGGTAAATAATTAGGTCAGAATATTGTTATACCGTGAGAGCCACCTCAAAGAAAAATTTGTTTTGTAAACAGGAACTTTAGCGTCATTAGCTATCTTCCCGTCATGGAAGGTGAGGCGATGGAATTGGGATCTATTCTCTCAAAAATTTTTATAGGAGACAGAAGAAATATGAATAGGAATTATTATCTTTGAGATACTTAAGTCTTTTGCATCCTTAAAAGGACAAGCAGAGCCTAGGAATTAACACTTTAGTGTCTAAGAGAGTATGCCATTTTTCAATTCATAATGTGTCTAAAATTGAGAAACTTTGATGCTAATTTACATGTATATAATGATATGTCATATAATCTGTTTCCACGTACACATGATCTTATTAAATCCTACCAATTGTAATAAAAAAAATCTGTTCCTCCCAAAGACATCAGTCCTAATAAATGAACAGGCACATTTTCTGAAGCCATCAAAAGAAGAATTAACTCTCTAAATTCATCCAACAAATGTAATCAAGTACCAATACTTTATGCCAGGCACTTCAATAGTGAACAAAATAGATAAATTGCCTGCTATCGAGCTTGTACTATAGTTTGCAGACTGAGAAAAAAAGAAAAAAATGTATATGCTAGAACATCAGATGGGGATAAGTGCTATGAAGAAAATATGAAGCAGGATAAGGGGGTAAAAAGTATACAAAGGGGGTGAAATAAGGGAGGGAAGTTAAGTCGTTGTTCCGCCTGCATGCGAATTAGTCACCTAGATGAGTGGAAGAGTGAATTGTGAGGGGGAGAGGGGACTGGTGTCTGAAAAGCTTTCTGAACTCAATTGATGTTAATAATCATAAATTTAAAGTATAACTTGGAGTTCCCGTCGCGGCGCAGTGGTTAACGAATCCGACTAGGAACCATGAGGTTGCGGGTTCGGTCCCTGCCCTTGCTCAGTGGGTTAACGATCCGGCGTTGCCGTGAGCTGTGGTGTAGGTTGCAGACGCGGCTCGGATCCCGCGTTGCTGTGGCTCTGGCGTAGGCCGGTGGCTACAGCTCCGATTCGACCCCTAGCCTGGGAACCTCCATATGCCGCGAGAGCGGCCCAAGAAAATGGCAAAAAGACAAAAAAAAAAAAAATAATAAAATAAAGTATAACTCATCATCATACTTTTTCTTGTCCAGCTCTATTCCTCCCTGCAAGAGACAGCAAGTTGCAGCTTAACCAGGAGTGGTCCCATACTACGCGTGTACAATCGAGAGAGGCAGGGCCAAAGAGTTTTAAAACACATGCAGAGGCATGACTGTAATTATGGACCATGGAATCTAAACAGGAGAAAGATGGAAAGTGAAGACCTTAAGGGTGTGAGGGTCAGGAAGACAGAGGCAAAAATCCATCCCATACAGATCTCAGCCAAGTTAAAAAATTATTGGTGTCAGTCCTCGAAGAAGAAAACTAGAAACAGAAAAGATTGGGGTGCTTAATATTTTGACTGAGGATTGAGGACAATTATTGGTTATAACACAGATTTCAGTATGAGGCTGGAAGTGGAAAGTTTACATGAGATGAAGGACAAGGTTTTTATATCAAATTGTCAAGGAATGGAGAGTATTATGGCATTTAATATACTATTTAAGTGGATATGAAAATCACCAAGATTAATGAGATAATATTGGATACAGTTAGATACAGAAGTTAATCACAAGTGGGAAGCATTAGTAAAATTTAGTATTCATTCATCATTTTTTAAACTAGAAACAAAGAAAATTGCTTAAAATAATAAAGATTGATTATCAAAAACCTATGCCAAATAATAGTCCCTGTTATTCCATCATGGCAGAAAGCAGACTTCTTCTTTTTTTTTTTTCTTTAAAACAAACCTGGAAATCATTTTTCAGTGTTAAGATTTCTGCTGTGACTAAAAACTGACCATGGCATACAAATACCTTGCAACACAGACTGGGAGATGCCAAGTCAGAGTTTTCCTATTCCAACTAACATACATCTTTGTGTTTTTAAGTTAGTCTTTCTATAAGCAGTGCTTTAATTCCAAGGTCACTTTACCAGGGCAGATAGTAGTCAGAGATATATTTTGATAGTGGATCACTTGTTAATATTTAAATCTCAACTTATATAGACTGTTGCTTTCTTATCTTTGGGTTCTGAAATAAATCAGGTTAGATTTGCATTTGTCTTTTCAGATAGCTACAGGGAGATATTGAAAATCAATTGATTTGTTCCCACCTTCTTTAATGCCACTCCATTTGGGCTGTATTCACATGTTATCTAGTGCTTTTCGCTCACTTGTATAGACTTTAATTAAGATATGAAATGACGCCCTTTGCCTTTAACTGTGCAAGGTTCCTTATGTTAGAGGATTAGAGCAGATTTGGGCTCAGTCATATTACTGGCAATTTGACAAAGAAATAGGACAGAGTTGCTGGCATTCCAGTTCTAAGAAGTCTTTTCATGACTCTGCCTGCACGTTCATGCCTCCATTACCGTACTGTGCAGAGTACCACTCAGGCATCTGCTGCTGATTAATTACAACCATCAAGCAGGGGTTTGGATTCTTGCTTCTGCTCTTTGGAAACCACTACCAATGGTCTGGAAGCCCGTGATGCCTGATGGAATCCAGAGAGATACAAAGGAGAGCATAGTAAAGTGACACAGGCTGAGAGGCAGGAGAATAAATGAAGTAGAAGGTCTGCACAATGAAATTCTTCTACAGAGAATTTTACAGAAGGGTCATATAGCACTTACATTCAGACATTTAAAACCATCTCCATTCTTGCTCTGGTGCAACGGGAACAGTGGTAGCTCCATGGCTGGGATGCAGGTTCCATTCCCAGCCCTGCACAGTGGGTGAAGGATTTAGTGTTACCATAGCTGCAGCGCAGGTCAAAGATGCAATTATGTAGCCCTTGTCTGGGAATTCCATATACTGTGGGGCGGCCAAAAACGAAAAAAAAAAAATAATTTAAAAAATAATTTAAAACCACCTCCACTTTGTATAAATTCCTCAAACACTCTGAAGATCACCTTCACCTCCAAAGTGTTTCTTTGATTAGCAAAGTATTTTTTCAGCCAGTTCAATGATAACTCCCTCTCCTAATCGTCCGACTGGTCTCAGGCTCATACGTGCCTTGTTTCTCCCAAGATTGACAATGAATCAACAATGTGTTTGTAACACTAGGAAATAACTTGTCTCTCAGTCCAGAAAGTATCAGATGTCTGATTGATTGTTGCAGCCTATTTTGCTTATAGCTTTACTGCTTCCTACTTTGACAAGTTATCTAATGACTAAAAGAAAATAGTACCAGAAAAGATTGAATGTCAGAAATCAAATTTTCTTTGTTCTGGTTTCATAACAGTGTGACCTAAATAGAATATAATGAAAGATATCTCCATCTTAAGTGTCACTCTCATTTGTCTGGATGGCCAAAGACTCAAGTACATAATATTTTAGATTGAAGTTTATCAGAGTTTCCCTTTATAAGGCATAAAGCAGCTATCACAATTTTCAAGTCACTTAAATGGAAATTGAATGAATTAAATCTATCAAAGATAATTTTTTTAAAAATTGCCTTTAGCTAAAAAAAAATTAACCTTTAACTGTTCCACAATATTAAGCATTAATGATTTAGTGACCATGTTCCAAGCCAGTGTTTCTGAGGGGGGAATTTAATGGAAATTAATAGGAAGAACTAGCTGAGTGCTGGAAAGTCGTATCTTTAACACCAAGCTTGAAATGACTCGTATTCCTTCTTTTCCTCATTGACCTAGTCTGTAGAGAATTTAAAGGCAAAAGAAAATTGATTTGCTTGCCCAGAGAGAGGCAGGGAGAGCTGCAGTAACCTAGGGTAACAGCCAAAACCTAAAGGGAAATGCTCCAGGGATAGAGGCCTCAAGTTTCAGCCAGTATTCCATCCCTTCCTCACTAGAAAATTCTATTTTCTGTTCTCTTTATTGGCAGCAAAGAGGTGCTCAGAAGCCCCAGAAGCCTCACCCTCCTCAAAAGCCAAAACATCAAGAGCTACAGAAGATAATGATTTGCAGGAGCGCTCATTGCATAGCTTCTCCCCAGTCCTGCAGAGGCCAAACCTTTTTTATGTTAAAATATTCAAGAAGGGAGATTGTACTTTTATAAGGAGGGGATACTTTGTTTGCTGATGCATTCAGGTTGTAGTTAGGATACATCACTAAAGATCCTTACAAAGAACAGCATTTTTTCACCTGCTACAAAGTGTAAAAACTATCTTCAGGTTTTTCTGAGTCATTACTCCGAATTACACTCATGCAAGTTAAGGCGTCTGAAAAACTTGCATTAAAAATGCTTTCATTTATTACCCTTCCAGCCTGTATATTTCCCAACTAAGGAAAGTAATTTGACCGTATTTCTGTGGAATAATGATGTGTCAGATTTTCAAGTTACAATGAAAACATTCCTCCTCTTTATGAATATGATCAATCATTGCATTCTTATTTTTTTAACCTAATTTAGAGAGGCTTTTTATAAATTTACCTTCATGAGACTCTTGTGATCGGTTTTGAAATATGGTATTTAGCAATAACTTTAGTTCAGATTTGCTTTTTAATGTTATTTATTTTTAAATATATGTTTCCCAAAGAGATGTAAAAAATTGCTATATGATATTATCATGTATGTGGTTTTAAGGATAGATCACATTTTTCATTTTCCATATTCATATGGAAATTTCAATTCAAGTAGTATAATAATGATATTAATTGCTAACATTTATTAAAAAGTTATTAAATACTCCCCAATCTGTGACTTCTTTTAAGTGGAATAATACACATAATGCTAACAACCACCTCATGAGATAGGCACCAATAGCATCTGCTTTATCAGATGCAAAACAAACTCAGGAAAAATGAAATGGTTTTTCCCAACTTTTTATAGCTGGTTAGTGTTAGAGACTGGATTCTAATCTATGCATTTTCTGTCCAGGATCTAAGTTCATAACTTACATAGGCTTAGAAATAAAATTTTACCTAGCTTTGGAGGCCAATAAATGAATGGAGGAAATACCAGGATCCAGAGCTAAAAGCAGAAATAAAAAGAAAGTCAATGCAGAGAAAGTAACTGAAGACAGGGATTACAATGATAGACAACTAAATTTCAACTGACACTATTTGCTGAAACTCCTGTTGAAGGACCAAGACAGTTTTCCAAATGAATTCTGTGAGCTATTTTTAACATACATACTTGTTTTTAGCAATACTATCTCTAACTATAGCCACGTGAGGTGATTTTCCATACTATTTAATGAAAAGATAATATGGTGCCCCTTTCACCATGGTAACATGATTAAAATGGGGAGCTGTTAAAAAAAAAATCAGAAATTTTCCCATAGTAGAGATAGTTGTGGATATATGAGAACAAAATTGATGCAAAGAGTTTATTGATCAATTTGAATGAAAATAATGTGTAGACAGGCAGAAAAACAAGAGCCTGTGTTCAAGTCAGGAGGCTGGTGGCCAGTTTCCAGATCTATTCCAGCCTAGTCGATCACTTTAAACAAATTATTTCATTGCTCAGAGTCTTTGGTTTTCTTAATTTAAAAATAAGAGGGACTGTTTCACTTTGTTGTGTAGCAAAAATTGACAAAACCTTGTAAGTCAACTATAATAAAAAAAGAAATATTAAAAAATAAAAGGGCTGGTAATCATGATTTCTAAGGTTCCTTTCACTTTAAATAATATGTAATCAAACTTCAACTGCTTCAAATTAGTTCTTTAGATATAAGGTTGTTATCTATTCTGCAGGATGTATAGATACCTATGGACAAGAAACTGCTGATCTAATTAACAAAAAAAAATCTGTATTCATTTAATAAAATACTACAATTCCTAAAATAAAAAATTGACCTAGGAGGTAAATGTTCTAGAGCAATATTAAGTCATTTGTAATAAGCAGTTCCATTTGATAGGAATGCGTTTAATAGTCATTGGAGGAAATGTGACTTTCCAAGGAAGACTTCATAATGAAGATAGTTTTCCCAGTGTACAGAAGAATGTTCCAACTTAGATAGCAATGATATGTCTTTCTTGGAGTTACTTTCATTTCTTTTTAAGTTTATTACTTGCACTCCATATCATTGCTTCCAATTCAGATGTTCTGTTAGCATGGGGCAGTGATGCAGAAGCCAGAAAACCTAAACCTCTATGCTTGGCATGGTTACACTTTTCAGACTCTTAGTTTACCTCCTCCTTAAAGGCTTTTGATACATGCCTCATCAAGGTAGATATAAGAAATACACGACCTAATGCATAAGAAGTACTTTAAAAATTAAGTGTCCACGTATTCACTTGTTCATTCATTCCTTCATTCAATCATTAAAAAGCATTTTTAGTGACCTACTGTTTACAAGATATTGTGCCAAAGAAGAGCTATGCAATTCCTGACTGTGGTGGTCTCTCCACTGAGTCGGGAAGACTAACTTCATTTAAAATTCATTGTGATATGTGTGAAAATAGAAGCAGGTAAAAAACCCAGCATAAACAAAAAAATTGGGCTTAAGTCCATTTTTCATGGAGAGGAGGTAGTTAGGAGAGCTTTCTTAAAAAGTTAATTTTGAGTTGGACTTTGAAATGAAAAGAAATTTCCCCAGAAGAAAGAGTTTGTAGAAAGGCAATGACTTTGAAATATCAGAAATTTAGGGATATGCCATCACTTTCTCACCGCTGAAGGTCCTCGGTTGAAGGGAATTGACAGAGGATGAAAAGGTGAAGGGTTTTGCAGCCTGCATGGGTGATGAAGACTCGAGGTTTTGGGTGCATGTGTGTTATGATTTAATATGTGCTTTAGAAAAGTCACAGTGAAGGGAAGATGGAATAAATGTAATAGATGATTTTTCATTTTTTTGATTCTTTATTATTCCACTGTTTAATTTTGTCAGTTTTTTTTTAATTTGTTTGTTTGTTTGTTTGTTTTTAATGGCTGCACTCAAGGCTGAAGGAAGTTCCCAGGCCAGGGATTGGATCTGAGCCACAGGTGCTACCTACGCCACAGCTACAGAAGCACTGGGTCCCTAACCCACTTCGCTGGGCCAGGGATCAACGAGGCACCTCCACAGACACAAGCCTGATCCTTAACCCACAGTGGCACAGCGGGAGCTCTTTCAATTTTTTATCAGCAAACATTTTACTCATTATCTTTGGTGTTTCAGTCCATCATGATTATTTCTTATCTTTGAAAAGTGTGCATCCCAACCAAAAAAATCATCAACTCATAGAAGAGGATGACTAAAGACATTTTTTCTTTCAGAAAAAAGATATAATAACTTTCAAATACATTAATTACATATTTATTTACTTTTATGATCTTCAGTAAACTTAGTTGGGTTCTGAGGTCATGAGATGAGAGGACTCATGCTGTCCTTCAAAGAAAATGCAGATTTAAGGGAAGTGTGGATGAAAGCAGTCACCTAGAGACAACACTGTGGCCATGGTGCAGTAGAAGTTCAGGGCATGGGCTTGCTTGGAAAAGGAGATGGGAAATCTGTTAAGGAGATGGGTGAGTGGCTGAGCAGGTATAGACACAGAAGAGGAAGAGCTGACACCCCAAACACTGGGAATAGATTATACAATATTCTGAGTAAGCATCACATGCCCATGTTAACACTTTGATATGTTCTCGTCTGAGTTCAATGTTAAATAGTTGATTTGCTTTTTGAGAACTGGCTTCATTCTGAGTTCCCATCATGGCGCAGTGGTTAACAAATCTGACTAGGAACCATGAGGTTGCTGGTTCGATCCCTGGCCTCGCTCAGTGGGTTAAGGATCTGGCTTTGCCGTGAGCTGTGGTGTAGGTTGCAGACGTGGCTCGGATCCCGAGTTCCTGTGGCTCTGGTGCAGGCCGGCGGCTACAGCTCCGATTAGACCTCTAGCCTGAGAACCTCCATATGTTGTGGGTGCAGCCTTAGAAAAGATAAAAAGACAAGAAAAAAAGAGAGAATTGGCTTCATTCATTCCTTAAAAAAAAAAAAAAAAATTAAAGGAGTTCCCCTGTGGTGCAACAGGTTAAAGGTACAGTGTTGTCACTGCAGTGGCTCTGTCACTGCTTTGGTGCTGGGTTTAATCCCTGGCCTGGGAACTTCCAAGTCTCAAGTGCTAAAAAAAATAAATAAATTACCAGTAGTGTTGGTAACTTAGTATTTAACTGCTATCAGACCACATTCTTCCATTCCATTGTGAACAGTAGTTGTTATTTACACAGTTCTGTGATATCGGTGGATTAAAAACGGACCCTGTGCCCACACTGATTATAGTTCATCTTCTCCCTTCTACAGCAAAGGTGTGTCTCTAGACTGATGAACCGGTTTTTGTCTGTTTTGCGGGGGTAAGACACTAGATGTTTTCAGTATGTAGCCTTTTGTTTCTATTTCTAGAATCTAGACCACATCTAGGTTTTTGACCAAGATAAACTAGTAATTTGAGTTCACTTGTATTTCCTTGTTGTGATTGGATAATGTTTTCATTTTGCCTTTGTCTATTTTTAAATAGCTTTATTGAAATAGAATTCCCATCCCATACAATGTATCAGTTTAAAGTATAAATTCAATCATTTTTTAACTCAATGAATTTTATTGTATTTATAGTTATACATAATTCAATCATTTTTAGTATATTCACAAATATGTACAACCAAAACTATCATCAATCTTAGGACATTTTCATCACCTGAAAACAAACCCTGAATATTTTAGCTATCACTATCTTACTTCCTCCACACCTAAGCAACCACTAATCTATTTTCTGCCTCTATTGATTTCCTTATTGTGTAATTTCATATAATGCACTCATATAATATGCAGAATTCTGTGACTGTTTCAAGCTTCACCTGAGTTGTAGCACATGTCAGAACCTCATTTCTTCTTAGGGGTGAGTAATACTCCTTTAATGGATATGCCGTATTTTGTTTATCCATTCACCCATGGATGGATATTTTAGTTGTTTCCATTTTTTAACTATTATTAATAATGATGTGATAAAGGTTTGTGTACAGGTTTTTGTGTGGCAATTGACTTTTGTTTTTGAATATTTCTTAAATGCAAAATAAGAACCATAGAGTTAATGGGACCTTCCCTCATTGGCAGGTAAATTGCAGCCCTACTTTCATTTATGATTATCTGCTATTGCCTTTTGTCATTAAAGGTGCTTATCAGACCTCTCCTCTCATTCAGGATTTTCCTTAGAGGGTTTCTGGCATATTATTTTTATTAATACATATTTACATAGCACTTACTATGTGCTAGGCACTTTAACTTTTTAACAAATAATAATTCTTGTAAAAATACTATGAATTAGATATTACTGCTATAGAAAAATAGAGAATGAAAAATAGGAAAAAGAAAATAAATAACTTTCCCAGTACCATAAGTTGTGAAGCAATAAATTCTCTTCATTTAAGTGTTATGCTAAGCAGAAACTGTCTTTAGCAGGTTTTTTTGTTTTTTGTTTTTTTTTTTTTTTGGTAAATAACCTTTTTATTTTAGAGCAATTTTAAATTTAAAGAAAGATGAGTTACCATATACCTCCCTGCAGTTTCCCCTTTTATTAGCATCTTGGATTAGTATGGTACTTTTGTCACTATTAACAATAGTGACCAATAGTATTATTATTAACTCAATAGTATTATTATTAACTCAAGCCTATAATAAATTGAGGTTTTCTGAGTTTTTACTTAATGCCCTAGTTATGTTCAAGGATCCCATCCAGGGATACAATGTTATATTTATCTGTCACTTCGCCTCAGGCTCTTCTTGGTTATGACAGTTTATCAAACAATTCTCATTGACAGTTTTCAGGGAAACAGTTTTCAGGAAATAGAATATTCCTCAATTGGGATTTGTTTGATATTTTTTCTCATGAATGAAGTGGGGTTTTAAGTTTTTTGAAGGAAGACCAAATAGATAAAGTGTCATTTTTATCATGTCACATCAAGAATGTATATTATCAGGATGATGTTACTGTTGATGTTACCCTTGACCATCTGGCTAAGGTAGTGTTTGTCAGGTTTATCTGCTGTAAAGTTACTCTTTTCCCCTTTCCATGTTGTGCTCTGACAGGAAGTCACTATGAGCAACCTACACTTAAGGCAAAGTGAGTTATATTTCTACCTCCTTGAAGAGGAGGTATCTAATAAATTACTTGGAATACTTCTGCAGGTAGATTTGTTTCTTCTTTCTCATTTATTGATTCAATCCTTTATTTAAAACAGTATGGACTCATGAATTTTTCTTACAATTTCATTATACTCTATTGCTACTGAGGAATAAAATATTGCCTACGGTATCAGTAATCAAAGGATGTCACAGTCACCAACCACTGCAGCCACCTTTTTTTTTTAATTTAATTTTTTCATTGTTATTTCCACAAAACAATTTTTTTTCTGCTGTGCAGCATGGTGACCCAGTTACACATACATGTATACATTCTTTTTTCTCCCATTATCATGCTCCATCATAAGTGACTAGACATAGTTCTCAGTGCTTAACAGCAGGATCTCATTGCTAATTCATTCCAAAAGCAATAGTTTGCATCTATTAACCCCAAGCTCCCAATCCACCCCACTCACTCCCCTTCCCCCTTGGCAACCACAAGTCTATTCTCCAAGTCCATGATTTTCTTTTCTGTGGAAAGGTTCATTTGTGCAGTACATTAGCGTCCAGATATAAGTGATAGCATATGGTACTTGTCTTTCTCTTTCTGACTTACTTCACTCAGTATGAGAGTCTCTAGTTCCATCCATGTTGCTGCAAATGGCATTATTTTGTTCTTTTTCATGGCTGAGTAGTATTCCATTGTGTATATATACCAAGATGGCATGAAACTAGAAATCAACACAGGAAAATAAATGAGAAAAAACTGACTACATAGAAACTAAACAACATGCTACTAAAAAACCAATGGGTCAATAAGGAAATCAAGAAGGAAATTAAAAAAATACCTCGAGACAAATGGTAATGAAGACACAATCACTCAGAATCTATGGGATGCTGCAAAAGCAGTGCTCAGAGGGAAATTCATAGCAATACAGACCTTCCTCAAAAAAAGAAAAATCTCACATTGACAACTTAACACACCACCTAAATGAATTAGAAAAAGAACAACAAACAAAATCTAAAGTCAGCAGAAGGAAGGAAATCATAAAGATCAAAGAGGAAATCAATAAAATGGAGATTTCAAAAAAAATACAAAAAATCAATAAAACCAGGAGATGATTCTTTGAAAAGGTAAACAAAATTGACAAACCTCTGGCTACATTCACCAAGAAGAAGAGAGAAAAAATCAAAATTAACAAAATGCAGCCCCCTTTAATGTAAGTGAGCCCTGAGGGAACTTGGGAAGGAAATTAAGAATACCTGCCATCTAGTAGACTGCAGTCACTCCCAAGGGAACTCAGGATGTGAAAACACAGGATACTGGCCCCAGATAGCTGAGGTGGCTATCAAAGGAATGATTTCAGTGAGCCTTTTCCCTTGTGTCTTCCCATATATAAAAAGCACTAAATTACTTAACTTGAGATATCTACTTTTCTTCCCCACCACCCCGTCTTTTCTAGGGCTGCACCCACAGCATATGGAGGTTCCCAGGCTAGGGGTCTAATTGGAGCTGTAGCCACTGGCCTACACCAGAGCCACAACAACACGGGATCTGACACGTCTGTGACCTACACCACAGCTCCACAGCTCATGTAATGCCAGATCCTTAACCCACTGAGCGAGGCCAGGGATCAAACCCACAACCTCATGGTTCCTAGTCAGATTCGTTAACCACTGAGCCACAAAGGGACCTCCTATTATATTCTTTAAAAAAAAAATTTAGATGTGTATCTTTTTCTGAAACACTTTTGAATGTGTTCTAAGAACAAGTGATTCACTATTAATTTTGATATGCAATTTAGAAGGTAGTTAATAGAATGTCATCAAGAAAACAGTCAAGAATAACTTAATGAGATTAACAGTATCATGCAAACGCTAAGTCCATCTTCTGCTTCTCCAGCCAGATCAGTGTCCTTATGTATGAGTGGTACACCAGGCATGTTGCTATTCCAGGCCCTCTGCAATTGCTGTTCCCTCCAATATTTTCATGGTTTGCTCTTTCCACTACACTCAGTTATTTGTTCAAATGGCATGACCTCAAAGAGGAAGTATCAATCAAAATAATCTCAAATAATAATCACAAATCTGAAATAATACTGCTCATTGCTACCTACCATCTTACATTTCTCCATTTTTTCTAACACAAACTGTTATCTAATAGTCACTGATGTATCTTCAGAAATTAAAAGGATATTTTTCATATAATAGGAAAGTACTGAAAAGTTGTTGATTAAATTGAATATATGAAAGAATATACTGACATTATTTCTAAGATAAAAATAGTAATAAAATATAATTTTGTATTTATAGAAATCAAGCATGCTCACTGAATGAAAATTGAAAAAAAATACATAAAAGAATAAAGAATAAAATATTTAATGATAGAGAAAAACTTCACATCAGCTAAAATATTTCCTCATAGATACATTGGATATTAACATTTCATGTATTTCCCTCAAGGCTTTTAAGTATGCAAACAACAGTAATAAGTTTGAAATGATAAAACTGTATATATTATCTTACAAGAGTTCGGAATTATTTTTACTTAGAAATGAATCTGGGGAGTTCCCGTCGTGGCGCGGTGGTTAACAAATCCGACTAGGAACCATGAGGTTGCGGGTTCAGTCCCTGCCCTTGCTCAGTGGGTTAACGATCTGGCGTTGCCGTGAGCTGTGGTGTAGGTTGCAGACGCGGCTCGGATCCCGCGTTGCTGTGGCTCTGGCGTAGGCCGGTGGCTACAGCTCCGATTCAACCCCTAGCCTGGGAACCTCCACATGCCGCGGGAGCGGCCCAAGAAATAGCAACAACAACAAAGACAAAAAAAAAAAAAAGAAAAAAAAAGAAATGAATCTGTAAATTGTCCATAAGTCAGCTGTACTTTGGCATATTACTTAGTTCCAATTTTCTACAATTTCTTTCTTTCTTTCTTTTTTTGGCTGCACCTGCAGCATGTGAAAATTCTTGTGCCACAGCAGTGACCTGAGTCAGAGCAGTGGCAATGGTGGATTCTTAACCCGCTGAGCACTAGGGAATGTCTTTACTTTTTTTGCATAATTTCATATAAAGCTTTCACAAGCAATGATTTATTATTTTACAGAAAAGATGGCCTGCGTATGATTATATCTTTATGTTAGATTCTCAGAATTTGAAGAAACGGCATTTTTATATGGTATTTGAACATAGTACCAAACAGCGTTCTAGAAGTATGTTACTAAACAACACTTCCAATAGCAGTGTATAAGAGAGCCTGTCTTTCTGTGCCTTGCCAATATCTAACATTGAATTATCACATTTATTCAAAATTTAAAATTTTTAGGGAGGAAAAAACTTAGTCCTATTTTAAATTCTCGTTTATTTCATCATTCATAAGAGCGAACAATTTCTATGTTTATTGCCACTTTACATTTTTTTGTCATTATATATTTTTTGTCATATTTAGGTTTATTTGTTTAGCTTCTGTATTTCCCTTCAAATGTAGGTCCCGTAGAGACAGAGAGCATGACTGCCTATACTTTGAACATCTAGCACAAGCCTAGAAAAATAATAGACCCTTAATAAATGAATGAATAAGCAATGAATGAAATACAAATTATGGTTTTTGACTCTGTCTCATATTTGTTGAAATATCTTGCCTGACTTCACAATGTTTCTTCATTTTTGTTTCTTTTCTGCAAAATATGTGTTAGTTTTAATTGAAATATACTTAAATGCATGATATTTTCACTGTGGTGTCATTAGTTTTATTGAGATATAAATGGTGCATAACATTATATTAATTCCAGCTGTACAAGGTAATGATTTGATGGGTATATTGTGAATTAATACTCAAGTATGATTAATAACCATCAAAAATAATAGTTTCAAATTTTTTTTATGATCTACTCTTTTATCAACTTGCAAATATACAATACTGAATTATTAACCATAGGCACTACACTATACAGCACGTCTCCAGGGCTTATTTATGTTATAACTGGAAGTTTGTATTTTTTGACCCCCTTTACCCATTTCTCATACTCCCTACGCCCTGCCTCACAACCACTGATGGGTTTTCTGCACTTTTTTCTTTAGATTCCACATATAAGTGAGATCATATATGTATATTTTTTTTTCCTGTCTAACAGTTCATTTAGCATAACATTTTCAAGGTCCATCCATGTTGTCACAAATGGCAAGATTTATGGTTGAATAAGAATCTGTCATGTATTTATACAGCACAATCTCTTTATCCACTCATCCATTAATGGACACTTAGGCCATTGCTGGTCTAGGCCATTATAAATAATGCTGCAGTAAATATGGAGTACGTATCTTTCTGAGATAGTGTTTTTGTTTCCTTTAGGTAAATACCCAGAATTGAAATCGATGGCTCCTAAGGCATTTCTATGTTTAATTTTTTTAAGGAATCGCCATACTATTTTCCATAGTGGCTGCACAAATTTATGTTCTCACCAACCATCCACAATGTTTCCCTTGTCTGCATAAATTTGCCGAAACCTGTTATATCCTGTCTTTTGGATAAAAGTTATTCTAAAACGTGTGAGGTGATGTTTCATTGTGATTTTAATTTTCATTTTCCTTTGGATCTGTGATGTTAAGTACCTTTCCATGTGTCTGTTACTCAGCTGTATGTCTTTGGGCAAAGGTCTATTCAGACACTCTGCCCATTTTAAAATCATGTTGTTTGCTTTTTCATGACTGAGTTGTATAAGTTCTTAACATATTTTGGCTTTTAATGTCTATCATACATTTGATTTGCAAATATTTTCTTCCCTTTGGTAGATGACCATTTCATCTTGTTGATGATTCCCTATACGAGGCAGAAGCTTTTTAGTCTGATGCAGCTCCACTTACCTTTGCTTTTGTTGACTTTTGTTTGTTTGTTTATTTGTTGGGGGGGGGTGGCAATGCCTGAGGCATGTGCAAGTTTCAAGGCCAGGGATCAAAGCCACATCACAGAAGTGATCCAAACCACAGCAGTGACAACACCAGATCCTTAACCATTAGGCCACCAGGGAAATCTTGTTGCCTTTGTTTTTGGTGTCAAATCCAACAAATCATAGCCAATATGGATGTCAAAGAGCTTATTACCATTATTTTCTTCTAGGAGTTTTATAGTTTGAGGTCTTACATTCAAGTCTCTAATCTGATTTTTATGTATTATGTAAAATAGTGTTCCAGTTTCTTTCTTTTACATGTGGCTGTCTCATTTTCCCTGCACCACCCATTAAAGAGACTATTCTTCCCCCATTGTATATTCTTGGCACCTTTGTCATAAATTAAATAACTGTATATGTTATGTGCTCATTTATTTCTGGGATCTTTATTTTGTTCCATTGACCTCTATGTCTTTTTTTATGTGAATACTATATTGTTTTGATAGCTACAGCTTTGTAAAATAGTCTGAAAACAGGACATGTAATTCCTCCTTTAACTATTTTTTAAAATAGTATTTTAACAACTTACTGCCCAAGGTAACCTAATTTTTCTCATATGCAAACCCATAAAAACTTCTTCTTCAGCTTAGTTACAAGAAAAAATTTGTCTCTGTTGGTTATTGTCTATGAATTTATTCCATTCCTGTTGAGACCTATGCAACACAGCACATTATCTGTTTTGATTTATTTTCCAAGAAATTCAGACTCAAGAGAAGTTTCTAACTGTGCTAATTATTTCATCATAACTGCCTGGAAATTCCTAATCTCACTGATTCTTTTTTCATGATTATTTTCTCTTAGGACTATTTCTAGTCCTACATATACGGTCTGTTTTATGTTTCATTTGTAAGAGACCCCAAAACCTTTTCAACGTGTTTGGGGAAAATGCATGATTATAATGTTATGACCATAATTTGGAAACAGTTTGCTAGCACTCATTTATAATCACTTTCAAATAAAAATGTACCACATTTAATATATCACAAGTTAAATGGATCTGATTAAGTTATGCAAAACAGGGTTCATAATGAATGTGACAAGACTAATTTTTCTAATGGTTATTTCTTACCTTTCACATTCAATATCAAAAGGTGTTATCTCTCCAATTTATTACCAAAAACCTTTGAAGAAGGAGATTTTAGACTGTCAACCACCATGAAGTATGTAGATGATGAGAATGTCTTGTAAATTGATCTCCTCAAGATTTATCTTCCCATTAGTGGCTTTCCGCCAACTACAGTGTGTAGTTGAGATACAGACGATGGAAGTTTCTTTGGAACTATAATTTCCAAGTTATCATCAGCACTAGAAAGAAATGAAATTTCTTTAAATGTTCTTGCCAATCAATCATCACAGTATTATTAAGGACATAACATTTTCCATAATGATACTTACATTTTTAGCACATTATGAGACTGAAAATGGTGAAATAAAAAAGCAATGTCTAAGAAGTCTAAAATTATGAATTATATTAAATGTTCCCAGCCGATTTAGTTGGACTGCAGAATGATTACTTTTTTATACTTTTGAGGTACAAAGACCCCAGAGAATACAAAAATGTAAGGGAAAATTGGAGGAAATTACTCTTCAGACAGAAAGGACTGCAGTGGGCTTTATGCCGTAGGTGTAATCCTGGTGATATATTCATATAGGTAAGCTATGTAATGGAATTGAAATGATACTTATTTCTAGGCACAAGACAGATCTAATTTTCAGAAGCTAACATTTTAAAACTAGTTCACTGGTTCTATGTATAGAATAAGAATGATTTCCAGTATTACTCAGTTAATAAGAATTCACAGTACTTTTTTGTTCCAGCAGCTACTCTGAATTTCCAACTCCCTTTCTTGGGAAACAACAAAAATTAAAATGCCTTTGAGTTTTTGGACAGAGTGTTCAGTCTGCCTCAGAGTTCTGCCAGATGATGCATGAAAATGCAGAAAGAGATAGTAGAAGTTCCCAATAAATGCTTATCCTCAAGGTTTTGTTTGTTTGTTTGTTTGTTTTAACTAGTCATGACTTTCTCCCTACCCAACTATGGCTACTTATTCTTAAATGGAATTCACGTAGTAAATAAATTTGGAGTCTAGTGACTTTGGGTAGGCCACCAAATTTCTCTGAGCACAATAGTTTTTCCTATTACAAAAGATGTGAAGTTGGTGTGGTTATTAATCTCAACAAGTCAAGATAAAGAAGACATATGGTTATAGATGCAAGATAATGATAGCTGGAGTTATTATTAAAATTTCTCTCACCTTAAAACATCTGAAAGGCTTTGTCCTTTCTGGAACACAGTAATAATAGTTTATTTGTGAATAATTGGGAGAGTTTATAGTCTTCTATGTATCTCAGTTTATTTTTATGAAAAACCTGCAAGGTAAATAAAATAAGTAAATCTTTTTTTCTGGATAGGAAAAAATACATTTTATAGAAAAAATAGATGCTTAAGGGTTTAAGTAATTTGTCTAGGGCTAATGAATGGCAGAATTTAGTCTCTTCTCCTGATCTCTTCCTTCTCAGTTTTCTTTCCACTTTATTATGTTATCTAATTAAAGAGCTAGTGATACAGATACAGGATATATTGACACTTCTGATCACTTACAAACTCTTTCTTGGTGCCATATAACTCAAATAAATGTGTTTTCTGGGATAAAAGATGGAAAACCTGCCATTCTCAGTTGTATTTTGCATTGAATGTTCAGGATAACCAGATTCTGATTATGAAAAGAGTTGAATAAAATCTGATAACTTTTGATCATTTGTTTCCCATATAATCTGTGTTGCAAATGAATTAACTCGAATTCTACAAATCAAAGCTTGATAGCCTTATGGAAAAAAAAAAAAAAAAGAAGAAAAAGCATTTGGTATGATCTGTCCAAAAATCAGTGACTGTACTGTCGGAGAAATGGCTAAGAACTAAAAGATCAGGGGCTATTACTCATAAAGTAAAGTGCAGTGTGTTCATGGACGGATGTTTGGCGCAGGGGGAGGAGAGAGAAAAAGAAAATATGATGGTTGAAACTCATTCTTCCTGATTCTACTTTTTTTTTTTTTTTTTTTCCATTTCACTGTGATCCCATTTTGTGTCCTTTTGTGGGCACATTTTCTGAGAAGGCTGATATGTGTTTAAAATACTGCAGGAATGCAGTTTTAAAAATAGAGATACTTTGTGGGTTTTTTTTGGGGGGGTACTAAGGAATACTTTTGTCATAAGCAACTTATGGAATGTTTTTAGTACACACGCCATACCTACACCATCTGGACCGCCTCCCTCAGCAAGACGTGGATACACGGCTATCGTAAAGTGTAGGACACCTTTCTAGGAATGCAGATCATAAGGGAAAGTAAGCAAATCTACCAAGTTATGGGTGTTGTTAAAGTTTAAATAAAAGAAAAATACATTTTGATTTGTTATTGGCTGTTCATGCATAAGGCATACTGTATCCCGTGTAATTAATCTTAATTCTCATGCTGTGGGGCTAAAAAAAATGAGCCACGTCCACCAAAAATCACTACAAGTACTACTTATAGGAATAAGTAGCTGCACATGAGCAGGAATAGGGGAAAATCAAGACTAGTTTAAAAAAGAAATTAGGATGAGCATTCATTAGGCACTTCCACATTCTCTTTCTGGTTTCATGCACCATCACTGCATGGTCTATTGTCAGTTTGGTTCCATTTACTTCACTGCCTTCTGGTCCATTCCAGTCCCTGAATCCTACATCACACTACACTACTAATGCCTGCCCTCTGTTCCTTCCATGCTCTAAATTACTCATCCTTTTTCTAGCACACCATCGTCTTGCCACAAAGCTCCTGCCATTTTTAAAAGTCCAATTATCTAAAACTCCTGCTGGATTCTGACAGTAGTTCTGAAAGCCTTCAACCATTAAAAGAAAGAATTCTAAAATGGTACTGTCTTTGAACCATCTTTCACTACATTTTCATGATTTCTTTGATATCTACTTAATAAAATTAATATCACTCAGTGAACATGCATTTCCTGTTCCTTCAACTGCAAAGCACTCTGAATTTTTTTTTACCATTTTTCTTTTGTTTCAATTTGGCATCAAAAGATAAAGTGGACGTGTCTCAGTTTGGGTTTTTCAGAATCAGACTCTAAGATGAGTCATTTGTGCCTGGGATTTCTTAAAGTGCTCTCAGGAGATCCAAGCAGGACCAAAAAGGGAGAGAGGCTAAACAAAGGATGGTGTCAGGAACATGTGCAGCCGCCAATGGTCTTCTGGGGAAGCTCTAAAGAACACATTATACCTTGAAATGGGTCCTTTCTGGAACAATGGAATATGAGTTTTGTGGGTTTTTTCCCCTCCAGCAGGCCACTTCCAGCTCCAGTCACCCAAGATCATCCTTGGAAGATCACAGATGGAAGCCATTAGCAGGAAAGGACGCAGACCCTGAGGGAGAGCGCGCAGAGCTGGTGCTCCGGGATCTGAATGTGGCAGCAGCAATGTCTGCTGCAGTACATTTTCCTTTTCACATCATTACCATTTTGATCACTCAGTTATATATTAGCTGTGTTATCTCCTCCCATTAATGGCTCTTTTCCCTCTGTCCAAAGACATGCTCAGATATTCTAAAAATGATTTACGGCAAACATCATCCCATTCTTACCTTCTTCATAGCTTAACTTCACAGACACACCTTGACTCTGCTCATTTACTAATTCCTGAAGTGCAAATAATTTGGTATGCAGATCCCTAATGAATGGGAATATTGAGATATCAAATTATATGAAAGTAATAAAAACTGAGACGTCAATCTATTCCTTCAAATTCTTTAGTATGTGGAGTAGAAATAATGATTGATCCTGCCCTTGATTCAGCCTGGTCTTGTTTTAGACTAGAAAAGAAAATAGGCATGTCTCTATATACTAAAATGTATTTTAAATCCTGGCAAATTTCAAAAATAGACTACAGTTCTTCCAAACCACACTCATGACCACTCTTCCACTTTTGTCATTAAATGCTTGGAAAACACAGAGTACATTTTTTTTTGAATAATCAGTATTTTTAAATAAAAAAATGAGAACCAAATGATTTGATGATAGGGAAAACCACAATAATAACCACACGTAATTGCTTTTATGTTTTTTCCTTGTGTATAAAGAAAGTATCTTTTGATCCTTGCAAATATTTCCAGGACTTTATTCCAGTGCTATGGTTACAGAGCAGTTAATTTATCTGATGCGTCAGCCTGCAACAATAAATGACACTTGCTAAAACGAGTCATAAAGTAACATTCATTAAACTGCATTTAAATTGTAAGATCACTGAATGTCCTTTTATTTACATCATTTGCCAAAAAGTAAAAGAGGCAAACAAAGAACAAAATTCTCACAATTTGGCTTTATTTAGCCTATAATAGAATATAATGTTTACAATTTAAAATCTGAATATGTTGTTTAAATTTCATATTTCTGGGATATTGATCCTCACCTCAAATGAAAACAAATACTGTGTAAGTATAGTGTTTTTTCATTTTGATCTTCTAATGATTACAATTGGATAGAAAAAAATATGCTTTGCCAAGTGCTACCCACAAAGTTCTGTCAACAAAAAAAGAAAAATTATGTGTGTTTTTGGCAAAAGATAGGGAAGGAAGGATGAGAATTTTAAGTTTTTACATTACTTGTGAATATTTTCCCTCTAGCCTTCGCTGGCCTCTGTGGTTGAAGATTTGGCACGAGTAGTCAAAGAATTTTTTCGATTCTAAAGCCTGAAGGATGCTGTTGAGCCTTCCATTTTATTTCTGTAAAAGGATATTTAGTAATCTAAAGCAAGGATTTTTTTAAGGAGGGTGGCAAATAAAATGCCCTAAGAGTGGAATGGTGTTCTCCACACCTAATCTTGTTTCACAAGGCATCAGTCACTGATAATAGGAATAATATTAATTATAATTTGCCATCAGAGAAACAGGGCTAATCAATATGTCTGCAGATGTGGAGCCTACTAACTTTTTCTATTGCCAAGCTAAACATTTAGGTCAACATTTCCTCTTTGAATATAAAAAGTTGGTGCTACTGGTCAGAATGGCCATCATTAAGAAGTCTACAAATAACAAGTGCTAGAGAGGGTGTGGAGAAAAGGGAACCCTCCTACACTATGGGTGGGAATGTAAATTGGCACAACCACTATGGAAACCAGTGTGGAAGGTCCTCGGAAAACTAAATGTAAAGCTACCAAATGACCCAGCAATCTCACTCTTGGGCATATATCCAGACAGAACTGCAATTCAAAAAGATACATGCACACCCGATGTTCATGACAGCACTATTCACAACAGCCAGGACATAGAAACCTAAATGTCCATTGAAAGATGAATGGATTAGAATATGGTACATATATACAATGGAATATTACTCAGCCATAAAAAGAAATGAAATAATGCCATTCGTAGCAACATGGATGCAACTAGAGATTCTCATACTGAGTGAAATAAGTCAGAAAGAGAAAAACAAAAACCGTATGAGGTCGCTTATATGTGGAATCTAAAATATGGCACAAACGAACCTATCTACAAAACAGAAACAGACTCAGAGACAAGAACAGACTTGTGGTTGCCAAGGGGGAGGGGGAGGGAGTGGGATGGACTGGGAATTTAGGATTAGTAGATGCAAACTATTATATTTGGAATGGAAAAGCAATGAGGTCCTACTGTATAGCACAGGGAACTATATCCATTCTCTTGGGATAGACTGTGATGAAAGATAACATAATGAATAATTATATTGAATAATGAATTATATTGAATAATGAATGGTAATATAATATAATGAAAGGAATGTGCCTATAAATGTATAACTGGGTCACTTTGCTATATAGCAGAATTTGAAACAACACAGTATATCAACTATATTTTAATTTTAAAAGGTCCATGAGATAAAAATAAATAAATAAATAAATAGGTGGTGCTAGATAAAATTTTCTAGAATTCTCTAATTCTTACTTCATGTGATGATGATACAAATAAAATCTGACCTTCTGATTTTTTACATTTATCTGCACAAGTAAAATGTATCAATGCAAGTGCTACATAGTTTCCTTTTCTATAATTAATTAGGGTGGAGGAGATGGGTTTTCTTTGTGGTTAATATTCATTTAGTAAAATTACATGTGGCCATACCAGCTGTATAAATATGTCTAATGTTCCTAATAGTCAATTAATAGCTACTTCCTAGGACCCCTACCGTGGCTTCCCAATCATCCCATTAATCACTGCTCTCAAATTCTGCTAATTCTCTACCTCCCTCTCTTTCCAATAGGACTTCCCATCATTCATATGGTGACCTCCTAACCAAGCAGCGTGACTCCAGGACCGTGCATCATTTTGATTGTTTTGGTTACATGCCCTTGGAAGATTATTTTGACTATCATGTAAGACCGATTTCTCTGTAGTATCTACATATATATTGTCAATCTCATCAAGAGTATTTTTAATTTCATATATTGTTTTTCATATCTGGATTTCATTTGGATTGTTTTTATTTTCCATTTTTTTTTATCAGACTCATGCTTTCCTCTACCTTTGTAAACAAATGGCCATATTTAACAATAGCCTTTTGTAAGAGATCTAGGATTTTATTTACTAGATGCTTTATTTTCAATATTCAAGCTCATTTTATAAGTAAACAAATGATGAGGTCAAATTTATGAGTCAAATTTATGATCAAAGGGGTGAATTTCTATAAATGTATACAACCATGTAACTGTTACCTTGTCAAAATAAAGAACATTTCCATCAACCCAGAAAGTTTTCCATGTCCTCTTCAGGTCCATCTTCATCATCATATACAGCCACACTTTGGGTTTCTATCACCAAAAATTAGCTTTGCCTGTTCTTAAACGCCATATAAAAGTTCTCCTTTTGCATGTGATATTTTTGTCCAACATAATGTTTTTTTGAGATTTATTCATGTTGTTGCTTGTTTCTGTAGTTCTTATCCTTTTATTGTTGAATAGTCTTTCACTGTGAATATACCACAATGTGTTTCATACATTCTTAATTTGACAGATATTTGAATTATTGCCAGATTTTGACTTTTATGAAGTTACTATAAACACTCATGCAGTGGATTTTTTGTAGACTAATATTGCTATTTTTTTCTTAGCTAAATAGATAAAAGTAAAGTGATTGGGTCATAAATAGATTTATGCTTAACTTCATAGCATTCTCCAACTTTCTTTCCTTCATCCACCAGAAAATGCATGATGGTTCCAGTTCCATATTTTCACTAATATTTGGTCTTTTCAATCTCTGTCACTTAATGTACTCTCATGACTGTGAAAGATATCTCCTTGCATATTTTATTTGCTTGTTTGCTTTTACCTAATTGCTAATGGTGTTGAGTACTTTGTGGGGAAGCATTTTCATGGTTTTTTTTAAAGTTATTGATTTGTAGGAATTCATATTTTTGTAATAAAATCTATGTCAGATACATGTTTTTTGATCATTAGTGTGAGGTGTGATTATCCATTTCCTTAATACTGAAGAAATAATTTCGTGTGGGGTGTGTGTGTGTCTGGCACAGAGAGGTTAACTGGTTACATGTACAATTGTAAGAAATAACACAAAGAGATCTCTCATACTCTTTGTTTGGATTCCCCAATAGTAACATTTTGAAAAGCTGTAGTATAACAGCACATTCATTTTCTGGCATTAATACAACTCACCGATCTTATTCAGATTTCTCATTTCACTTGTACTCATTTGTCTGCATGTGTGTACACGTGCACATGCCTGTATTAAGTGTTACACTGTTTTATCACATGCACAACTCATGTATTCACCACCATACTGAAGATACTGCACACTTACACCAACATAAGGTCCTTCATGTTATTTTGTAACCACATCTACCTCCCATTTGCCCTCCTCTCTTCCTCTTAATCCCTGGAAACCAGTAATCAGTCCTTTTCTAAAATTTTGTCATTTCGAAAATGCTATATAAATGCAAGAATACACCATGTAACATTTTATAATTGACTTTTTCACTCAGTATAATTCCCTAGAGATTTATCTGTCTTGCTTCATGTATCAATAGTTTGTTCCTTTTTATTGCTGAATAATATTTCATGGTATGTGTATACCACATTTTGTTTAATCATCCACTTGTTGAAGAACATCTGGACTGATTCCAGTTTCTGGCTACTAAAAATAAAATCACTGGTGTTCCTGTCGTGGCGCAGTGGTTAACGAATCCGACTAGGAACCATGAGGTTGCAGGTTCAGTCCCTGCCCTTGCTCAGTGGGTTAACGATCCGGCGTTGCCGTGAGCTGTGGTGTAGGTTGCAGACGCGGCTCAGATCCTGCGTTGCTGTGGCTCTGGCGTAGACTGGTGGCTACGGCTCCGATTAGACCCCTAGCCTAGGAATCTCCATATGCCGCGGGAGCCGCCCAAGAAATAGCAAAAAATAAATAAATAAATAAAAATTAAAAAAAAATGAAATAAAATCACTATGAACATTTGTGTGCAGGTTTTTGAGTGAACATAAGATTTAATTTCTCATAGAAAAATGCCTAAGAACATAATAGCTGGGTTGTATAGTAATTGCATTTTTAATTTGATAAACTGCCAAACTCTTCTCCAAGGTGGCAGTACAACTTTATATTCCTACCAGTAATGCATCAATGATCCAGTTTCTCCACATTTTCACCAACATTTGATGTTGTCATTATTTTTTTTTTAATTTTGGCCCTTTATGCAAGTGACCTTTATTGTTTATGAATCTGTTTCTGCTAATGGTTTGTCATGGAAGTTATTTTTCTATTTATTTGCAGGTCTGGTAATTTTTAAAATTAGATCTTATTCTTTGTGGTTTTTACATTGTTGTCGAGAGGCAGAGATAATGAATAATATTATCTTAACTGAGAAGGAACTGGGGACTGAAAAACAAGGCAGGGAACTCCATAAGGTGAAATTACGAAGTTTATTGTAGGTAACTTACAAGCAGGATGGGGCAAATGACCATCCACATGCAAAAGAAGTACAAAAGGTGACGAGGCTAAAAACAGAATCCAGATACCAACTGAGAACCATGCTTACACCAGTTAAAACTAGGGTTTTTCCCCTCTCCCTGGGGGTCTCATGAATATTAATAATCTTTGTCAGCAAAAGGCATTCTCCCAGTTTTCATATCAGATGATAGCAAGAGTAGAAGTTGATAGGGGACTTACTTGGCTTGGGCATATTCCCTATGAGCAGCTAAAACTCAGTCATGCTGAAAGGGGAGGAGGTAGGACTTTGAGTCTAAGATGGAGCTGACAAAGTAAAGTGAATGTGGTTCAAAATTGTTGACTGCTGAATTTCGTTATGTTCCTATGAATAGTGTTTGAATTTGTCCTGGCTTGCAACTGAATCACTTGGAGTCGGTTTGCTTTCTTTGAGACTTGCTTTCAAGCTCCCTTATGATAGATCCAGAACAACAGTAGGTCTAAGGATAATTGAGACCCACTACTCTTTTGATGTCTTTTCACAAATTCCTTTTATTTCCAAAATCTTTCTGTTCTGGCTGGTGGGAACATAGCTATTTATCATCTTGAGTGAGCTCCAGAAAGTATTTGACTTGCTGCTTTCTGGTAATTCTTTTCCTAGCCTTTGGCATGTTCCTTTCACACAATACCACCTCAACACTCAAGCAGAGACTCAGATTCTTGCAAATTATCAGAGCTCATTCTGTGTTCAGCCCCTTTCATCTGGAATTATATATAAAATTATTGCTTTCTTGACCTCCTTGAGCTCCCATCTTTATCTCCTTAACAAGATAAGTGGACTCAGCTTGGCTTTTCTCTCCCTGCACTACAACTAAGTCTACGTCCAGGCAGAAAACTGGGAAAATTATAGGGCTCACTATCTTTCCCCTTTTTTGGGAGGGCCACAGCCCTATGAAGACTTAGTGTTCCTTGTCTGAAAAAATCATCATTTCATAATTTTATCTGACTTCCTGTCTGAATAAGTCATGAAGTAAATCTGATACTTTCTATATTTTATAATATACATAATTTATATATGTAAATTTTATATATGTGTGATTTTATTAGCTATCTTATTTTCATTGATTTATAATTAAGTACATAAACACTTGAAATAAATCATTAGTGAAGCCATTCATCTTGCCTGAGGGTTTCTTGCGGGTCATTTTAATGACAGACTCAGTGTTTTTGATAGATTACTTTTCCCATAACTTTTTTTTCCCCTCTGTCAATTTGGTTAGATGTATTTTTCTGTAAATATTTTCATGTAGGATCTTTAGGATTTTTTTTCATTTATTGTCGAAATTGTTCACTGTACAAACATTTAGAGATTTCATAATTATCTTATTCTTGTCAGGTTAATTGTGATTAGAATATATCCTATATTATTTTAATCCTCTCATACTTATTAAACATTTTATGAACCAACATATAATAAAATTTTAATAAACATTTTTGTCTGCTTGAAAATGTTCTATAGATTCAGTGCTGTGTTCTAAATCTATTAATTCTATTTCATAATTTGCTTACCTGAATTTTGCTTATATTTAATGAATCTTTAACTTTTATAATTATAATACATTAAAGTCTCAGAATATTTGTGGATTTATCTAATTTTCTGATTAAATATTTACATTTATAATTTATATATTTAATGATCACAAACTTTTGCTCTAAAGGATGCAATAGTAAATATTTTATGATTTGCAGAACATATGGTGTCTGTTGCAACTACTCATCTCTGCAATCTAATATAGAAGGAACCATAGACAAGACATAAAATGCATTGATTTATGTGTTCCAATAAAACTTTATTTAAAAATATAGGGAAAAGTCCGTAATTTACAGTCTATATTATTTTTGGTCTCAAAGTAAATTTTATCTGATATTATATATATGTATCTTTTGGGGGGAGAGGGAGAGAGTATGGTATAAGACACACACACACATACACACACACACACATACACACACACACACATACACACATATATATTTTTTTCCCAGGCCGTGTGTGTGAACTACACCTTAGCCCAGGGGCAATGCCAGATCCTTAGTGCACTGAGTGAGGCCAGGAATCAAACACGCATCCTCAGGTGTTCCTGTGTGGCTCAGTGGAGGTCTGATCCCTGGCCTCACTCAGTGGGTTAACGATCCTGTGTTGCCGAGAGCTGTGGTATAGGTCACAGACATGATCAGATCTGTCATTGCTGTGGCTGCGGTGTATTCCAGGGGATAAGATTCCAATTCAACCCCTAGCCTGGGAGAAGCTTGTGCAGGTGTGACCCTGAAAAGATGAAAGAAAAACCCCACATCCTCATGGATACTAGTCAGGTTCATAACCCACTGAGCCAAAAATGGGAGCTCCCATGTTTTAATATTTTTACTATAAACTTTTCCTTCATTATTTCACAATGTGGCTCTCATAATTTGTATATAATTGACTTTGTATTTCTCAATGAGTCTGTGAATTTTTTACTTTTACCTGGAACACTTTGCCAATTATATTTAATAAAATTACTGATGTTGACTTTAAATCTACCATGCTAAAGTTTATCTTGTATTTTTCCAATCTACACTGTTTCCTTTTCTCTCCTGTCTAGTTTTTATTTGGAACAGTCAAAATAAAATTTATATTATTCAATATTCTTTGTTAGCTTGTCAGTTATAGATTTTTATACAATTCCTTAGTGGTTTCCCTATGATTACAAAATGAGAAATCTTGATTTATTCACTTCTAATATAAATTAATACAATATTACTTCTCAGATGTATGAGAATTTTGAAATACTTTAGACATCCCAGCCTATTCCCACACATGAAATTTTCTGATATGTAAATTTAATTTTAAATCATAAAAGACTATATTATTGGAGTTCCCGTCATGGCGCAGTGGTTAAAGAATCTGACTAGGAACCATGAGGTTGAGGGTTTGATCCCTGGCCTTGCTCAGTGGGTTAAGGATCCGGCGTTGCCGTGAGCTGTGGTGTAGGCTGAAGATGTGGCTTGGATCCCGCGTTGCTGTGGCTCTGGAGTAGGCTGGTGGCTACAGGTCTGATTGGACCCCTAGCCTGGGATCCTCCATATGCCGCGGGTGCGGCCCGAGAAATAGCAAAAAGACAAAAAAAAAAAAAAAAAAAGACTATGTTATTATTTTGCATAGTTGATATTCATTTAGATTCACCATTTATTTTGCTCTTTATTCATTCTTATATTTCTCTTTATATCTAGAATAATTTTCCTTTTTCTAAATAAGTCCCTTAAGTATTTCTTTTCATTCACATGTACTCCCTGTAAATTTTCTCAGTTTTTTGTTTGTTTGTCTGAAAACATTTCAGCTTCGCCTTCATTGGCCAATACTAGGTCAATAGCTATTTTCTTTTTGTGCATTGCAACCTCTCTGACATTTGAAAGGTTTTAGGGAAATTAATAAATACTGGGACTGTGGAATTAGCTGGTTGTTGTGAGGTGCAATTTATGCATTGAAAAGGAAAAAAAAAAGATAAATACATACCAATCAACTTCCAAATTGAGAAACTGAAAATTAGAATGCCTTCTTGGCAGGATTCAAAGACCCTCATCTCTCAGTAGTTGATAGAACAAGTTAAAAGAAAATCAATAAGGATATAGAACAGTTGAATAGAATTATCAACCAAATTAACCTAATGAACATTCATGGACACTGCAGCAGAAGCAGACTTTTTTTAAAAGTGCACATAAAACATTCATCTAAAGAGATCTTATTGTAAACTACCTAAGTAATTTTCAATAAATGCAGAATCTTTGAAATCATTAGAACATGTTCTCTGACAGCAAAGGAAATAAATTAAAAATCAATAACAAAACACTGTTAGACAAAGCCACAGTTATTTGAAAATTAAACAACATATTTCTAAATAACTCCCTGTCAAATAAGAAGCAACAAGGATAATTATAAAACATTTTGAATTGAGTGAAAATGAAAATACAAATATTTAAACTTGTGTGTATGGTCTGCAGCTAAATCAGTGCTTAAAAGAACTTTACATTTTTAAATTCTTTTTTTTTCTTTTCTTTTTTTTTTTTTTTTTGGCTTTTGTCTTTTTAGGGCCACACTCACGGCATATGGAGGTTCCCAGGCTAGGGGTCTAATCAGAGCTGTAGCCGCTGGCCTACACCACAGCCACAGCAACTTGGGATCTGAGCCACATCTTCGACCTACACCACAGCTCGCAGCAACACCAGATGCTTAACCCACTGAGCGAGGCCAGGGATTGAACCCACCACCTCATGTTTCCTAGTCGGATTTGTTTCTGCTGCACCACGACGGGAACTCCTAAATTCTTATAGTAGAAAAAAAATAACAGTCTGATATCAATGATATATTTCCTGCTTTAAGCATTAGAAAAAAATAAAATTAAATGCACAGTAAATAGGAACTGATATATAGTCTAGGTTTAGGATTTTCTTTCTTTTTTTTTTTTTGTCTTTTTAGGGCTGCACCTGTGGCATGTGGAAGTTTGCAGGCTAGTGGAGGAATTGAGCTGTAGCTGCCAGCCTACACCACAGCCACAGCAATACGGGATCCTTAACCCACTAAGCAAGGCCAGGGATCAAATCGCGTCCTCATGGATAGCAGCCGGATTCATTACCACTGATCCATGATGGGAACCCCTAGGTTTAGTTTTAGTTGTTCTGTCTGCAGTGCCTTGACTAGTACAGACTCACAATTTCTATTACCAACATGGCATCCTATTTTATGAGAAATGAAGGCTAGCAAAAGGTGTATGGCCACAGGATCCACTGGTTCTGCCTGATACCACATCACCTAAAATCTGGTAGCCTCATAGTACATTGCAAACACCCTCTCAGGTGCAGCCAAGGCACCAGACTGGAGATCAGGCCTTGTGAGTTTTCAGTCCTATCCTTCAGGATATGATTTAGACTTTAAAACAGGTGCTATTATAGGCGGCTGTGTAATATATGGTCCAGGAACAAAAGTGATGCTGGGAGTGTCATGCCCATCATCTTTCCCAATGATCCCTGTCAGTTACAGATTCAGGACCAAACACTACAGCAAGGGCTATAACTCACTCCACTGCCCCTGACTTACAGGCTCTCTCCAGAAGTTGTGACTGACAACCATCCTAAAGAAATCTTGATAAAATGAAGGGAACTTAATATGAGAAAGAAATAGCCTTTCTAAAAGCACAAGACCAAACTGGAGCAATTACTGCCCCTGCACTGTCCAGATGGCCTCTAAACACTTTTATCGGTCTGTGCACTCATTCCTCAGCTCTTGTATTTTATTGTTGTAATGCTTCATAGTTGCGGACTTCTCCAGGAGACTGCCCTGAGGCTTCTGGAGAGATTTCCACCTTCTTGAAGAGTTAGAAATTCCTAGGAGTCTAGGCTCCCCTTGATGTGAAAATTAGGAGAGTCTAGCTTCCTTTCTTTGAGGTCTGATTTGTATTCTGTAGATCCTTTTTGTATTAGGCTGATGCTAGGATTCTCCTATAATTGTGCCCTTGTTTGGCTAATTTTCCTTCCCTGTCCTGCTCTTCTTTTATTGATTTCTTCTGTAAGCAATCTATAATCACTTGCTTGCAAAGGAATGCTTGTCTCAGGGTCTGCTTTGGGGAAGCTTTATATAAACCTGCAGTAATAAATTTCTGAAAATGAAACTTCCTGATTACATATTATGTATTATTCCTATTTTCATGTTAATGGAGAGTGAAATTCAGGTCATAAAAATGCATGCCTCATTCAAGGTTTATTATACGGAGGCAAACAAAATCACTCTTTTATCTTCATAATCCCTCAAGTTCAAAGATAGTGTTGCATTAAAAGATTGAATTAGTTTTAAATGTAAGGATATAAATTAATGCTCAAGTTATGTAAGTAAGGGGAAAACCAAGGAGCATAATAGTATGATAGTAGGAGATTTTTAAAGTTATAATATTCACATAATATGTGTTGCGTGTGGCATACATGCATAGAATCATAGAATGTTTCTGAAGGTATAGCAACAAAATGTACGATTTTTGCCTCTTGAGGGGGTAAATCAGGGAGAGAGAATGCAGGAAAGATAGAGACATTTACTTACATTTTGAATGAAAATAATTTTGTGTGGGCATTTATATATATTGCTATTGAATAAATGAATGAATGTATGAATGAGTTTGTAATCTGTTGTCTCCAGCTTGTTAAGGATAAGACCTAATCTGATATGTCCTTATTTTTTTTTTTTTTAAAGACATACAGGATGCATGCATTTCCTAGCACAGGATGGAAGGAGGGTTTTCTTACCTACAAATTTTAAGACATTTTATTTTACATTTTTCCCAAAACAGAGTAAAATCTGGGTATGCATATTTCACTAGGAATTATTTTGTTGGTCAAAAAGGTCTGTGAGAGAGAGACAGAGAGGCAAACAGAAAGAGAGATGAGGCTTATACCTCCAGATATACTGGAATTTAAGATGAAGCAGGTGGCAATTGACATACAGAGGAGGGCTCGAGAAGGAAAAGTTTATAAAGATTACCTCAAGCCCTCTGAAGCCTTCAAATCACTTCATGCAGTGCTAAATGTTAGAGATGTCACACATAACAATATTTGCCCTGAAGATATGCAGTTGTACTTCTGATGAGATACAACTTGAATTGTCAAGAGATGTTCAAAGTGGGATTACTTGTCACCTACCATCTGCCCATTAGAGAATCTCAAATTTGAAATGGAAGAGATTCATGGATAAAACCCTGGCTATAGTAACACATTTAGCTCAACACTGGAAAAAAAACAAAAAACAAAAAAAACAAAAAACACGTTTTAACTTTGGAACAATGAAGAAAGTATTAATAGAGTGAGCTCTAGTCATGGGGAAGTGGAAGGGAAGGTAATTTTATTCATTCATTCAAAAAGTAATTTTAGGAGTTCCTGTTGTGTCTCACAGACCACAGCATAGTGGCTTAAGAACCTGACATAGTGTCCATGAGAGTGCAGGTTTGATCCTTGGCCTTGATCAGTGCGTTAAGGATTCAGTGGTGCCATGACTGTGGCGTAGGCCTGCAGTTGCAGCTCTGACTTGACTCCTAGCCCGGGGAACTTCCTTATGCAGCAGGTGTGAACATTTAAAAAAAAAAGTAATTTCAGGTTTTTTGCAACCATGCAAAGCACTAGGTGGGCACATGGAAAGAACAAGGATCAGTAAGACAAAGGATCCATTCTTTTTTTTTTTTTTTGATAATTTTTTTAATTTTCCCACTGTACAGCAAGGGGGTCAGGTTATCCTTACATGTATACATTACAATTACATTTTCTCCCCCACCCTTTCTTCTGTTGCAACATGAGTATCTAGACAAAGTTCTCAATGCTATTCAGCAGGATCTCCTTGTAAATCTATTCTAAGTTGTGTCTGATAAGCCCAAGCTCCTGATCCCTCCCACTCCCTCCCCCTCCCATCAGGCAGCCACAAGCCTCTTCTCCAAGTCCATGATTTTCTTTTCTGAGGAGATGTTCTGAGGAGATGTGGAGAAAAGGGAACCCTCCTGCACTGTTGGTGGGAATGTAAACTGGTACAGCCACTATGGAGAACAGTCTGGAGATACCTTAGAAATCTATACATAGAACTTCCATATGACCCCGCAATCCCACTCTTGGGCATCTATCCAGACAAAACTCTACTTAAAAGAGGCACATGCACCCGCATGTTCATTGCAGCACTATTCACAATAGCCAAGACATGGAAACAACCCAAATGTCCATCAACAGATGATTGGATTCGGAAGATGTGTTATATATACACAATGGAATACTACTCAACCATAAAAAGGAATGACATAATGCCATTTGCAGCAACATGGATGGAACTAGAGAATCTCATACTGAGTGAAATGAGCCAGAAAGACAAAGACAAATACCATATGATATCACTTATAACTGGAATCTAATATCCAGCACAAATGAACATCTCCTCCGAAAAGGATCCATTCTTAATGAATTTTACAGCTTACAGTTTTCCAGGAGAACTACCAGAACCCATGGAAGTAAGAAATAACAAAGCTACTCATGGGGGAATCACAGCCTCAGAATCTTCTTTAGCCATCCTGGATGGGCACCTAAGAAATGAGTGTCCTGCTTTGGAACCAGGAGTAGAACAATGTGGGAAACAAAAATTTATATCACTTCTTTCTTTTCAAATAGTACCTATAAATAAGTAAGCTGCATGTTTTCTCTTCTTAAGAATATTCTTAATTTACTCAGCCTATACCAGTTTGTGAGGGGAAAATGGTGATAAACTGCTTAGGTTGAATCTTAGTCCTCCAAACAACAGGATCTATGGTGTCCCAACACATTCATGACCTTAAAAGCATCGGCAGCTTAGAATTAAACCTGCTCATAATGAAAATTATCCCTGACCTAATTATCTTACTGTAATTATGTATTTTAGTTAGTACACTGACAGAGCAGCCACCAGTTTTTATCATCCAGTGCAGAGCTACTGTGCTTTGGCAAAAATTTTTTTCCCTATTTAGTTAATGCCCTGGACTGTTCATTGACATACATTAGGCTTCTGGTACTTTAAGCCGATGGCAAGATTTTCACTTAATAAAAATAAGCAAATTGTAAAAAAATTACTCACCACAGAGTAGAAAGAATACAAACTTTCAAATACTTATTTTGTTTTTGTTTTTCATTTCCTGGTTCTGCCTGGTTTTAAACTTGACCTTGATAGGACATCCATGCAAGTTTTCAAAAATCGAATAAGCATTGCTTAACATTGTTGTACTTTGATCTGCTTTATTTGATATCTGTTTCCTGTTTTTGCCAAGAATCACAAAGGAAGTATGAGAATATGAGATTTCTTTGATTTTTGTAGCATTTTCTTAGGCTGTACATGTTTTCACTCCCAGTACAAGGTGATAGGCTATGCTAAACGCATTTGTTATCCTTTAGAGGGGCTAACTCTCAAAATCAATGTTGTTCAATTAATATGGATATTTAGAAGCAAGCTGAATGAAGATCATGCAGGAAAAAAATGACTTCATTAAGACGTATTTAAGATCTTCTTTGCCGTCTCTTTTACTAGTCATCCTCTTTTTTTGCTCTGAATTATAACAGCATCATTTTCATACTCACCTGGAGATGTTTTCTCTTTCAATTCTCATTTTTTTCTTGCATGTACAAAAATATGTATCTCAAACAAATTACAAAACAACACATTTCTTTAGGAAAAAAAATTAATTCCATAATGTAACTCAACATTTTTTTGAATACTGCTGTGGCTCTACCAGCCTACTGCTGATGATTATTTTCCTGGTATATCTTCTTGTATCATTTTACTTTCAAGTATTCTGTGCCTTTGTGATTTTAAGAGTATATAGATTGATTTAAATAATAAGATAATCCCTATTATTCAATAAGCCAATTTGGTTTAATTACATTTATTTTATTATGATATATTTGGATTTATTCACATTCTTTCCATTGCTTTCTATTTGCCCTGCTTTTCTCTATTATTTTCCTCCTTTCCCAACTTCTGCTGATGATTAATTCTTTTATTCCCTTTATCTTTTATGAGCTTTTGGATACTGCTTTTTTTAAAATATTATTCTTTTAGTATACTATACCGTGAGAAACTTACATATACTTTTATACTTTTTGACCCACATTTAATGTAATGAATACACTAAATAAAGGCAAAAGTATGTATTTTCATCATTTTTTTCTATCATCAATCAGACGTTCTTGAAAGACAACTACTCAAGAACTCCTTGAGGACTTCCCGTCGTGGCTCAGTGGTTAACGAATCCGACTAGGAACCATGAGGTTGCAGGTTCGATCCCTGGCCTTGCTCAGTGGATTAAGAATCTGGCGTTGCCGTGAGCTGTGGTGTAGGTCGCAGACATGGCTCGGATCCCGTGTTGCTGTGGCTGTGGCGTAGGCCGGTGGCTACAGCTCCAGTTGGACCCCTAGCCTGGGAATCTCCATATGCTACGAGAGCGGCCCTAGAAAAGGCAAAAAAACCAAAAAAAAAAAAAAAAAAAAAAAAAAGAAGAATTCCTTTAATATAACTCCATTAGAGCGTGAAAGGATCACATGGAAGCCTTCCATTGTATTTGGGTTATTTAGCACTTACTGAGTCTCTATGACTATCTGTAGAATAGACATATGAAGAAAAATCCAATGAAACCTCTTGAAATAGAAATCTGTATTGTTCAAATTTAAAGAACAAATAGATGAAACTTTCTGCTCTCCAAAACAAGATTTGTCTAGGTAAAAAGAGAGAAGAAAATCTTTTACCTAGAAGATTTGTCTAGGTAAAAGATTAATAACCTCCAACAAAAAGACAGAGCTAAGAAATAAAAAACTATGAAATCAACCAGTATTGTCATTGTCACGTCTTCCTTTGGGTCCGAGCTCCACTGTTTGATTACACTGTCTTGTAACGTTGTTCCCCGCTCGTATACTCTGAACGGAGTCACTTTTGTTCAGACAAATATGTCCTCTTAAAGCACTCATTTCATCAGTTTGATATCTGCCTTTTGACACAAGTAATGGCGGTAAAATTACCATTCTCACAAAACAGTACTTAGTAGTTCTTTAATGATTCTGAATCCTAAATTGTAAGTCACAACTTGAATATCATGTTGACTGGTTTTTATAAATGGGGCTAAATTGTTGGGAAAGAAAATTAAGTATTTTGTAATAATGTGAGGTAGCATGTTGGCTGTTCAGAGAGAACATCTTTTAACTTGATGTTTTAATTGAAATAAAACATGGAAGTCATTCACTCTTCCACTTGTAATAGTTTATAAGAAAACTACTGTGTAATTGAACTACAATATTATCTTATCATGAACAAATACCCAAATGCAATGGGTTAAAAATAGGTTATCTGACATCCCTCTTTATTTAGGACCTCTGAATAAACCCAGAATTCCAGAATAATTGTTTGTGTCTTCTTTCACTCTTAAACATGTCCCAAACTGGATGATAGATTATATGGCCACTCCAGTTAACAAATATTTGTGATTAATGACTCACAGTATTTAGATGGCTCATGAATGGTGTAATTTACATAAAATTTATTGTTCCAAATGTGAAGAATGTATCAAAAGATAAACTTGGGACTTCCTGTCGTGGCGCAGTGGTTAATGAATCTGACTAGGAACCATGAGGTTGCGGGTTCGATCCCTGGCCTTGCTCAGTGGGTTAACGATCCGGCGTTGCTGTGAGCTGTGGTGTAGGTCGCAGACGTGGCTCGGATCCTGCGTTGCTGTGACCCTGGCATAGTGGTTACAGCTCCAATTAGACCCCTAGCCTGGGAACCTCCCATGTGCCGCCAGAGCAGCCCAAGAAATGGCAAAAAGACAAAAAAAAAAAAAAAAAAAAGATAGACCTTTGGCCAAGTGCATGGTGCATATCTGCCTAATTTACAGATGAAATTTGTGAAACCATATTTGGTTCATATTTAACAAAATATGATTTCTTTTTGAATCCAAGTCAAAGGGTAGAAGGAAATTATATATCTAAGTGTTTTAATGAAATATTTGGCATGCTTATTACCATCAGTTATACAAAAAAAAAAAAAAAAAAGACAATTACTGGGTTGCAATTCAGAGAAGAGAAAGTAGAAAATATAATTGAAGTTTGCATGAGGCAATATGGCTATCCTAAGAGCTCTCACTCTACTCAGGCCCAAGCTATAGGGACGCTAAGAAAAGTCCCTGCAGCCCATCTCTATAGGGCCAGCAAATTTCTCCAAATTCTGTTTCCATTCTCCTTCTCTGCTCTGATGTCCAGTCTCATGCTATGTGCCTGGGTTTGCTTTTAGCTTCCAATTTTATTTCAGACCCATTTCAGCCCCATACTCTGTATTCTGATAGTCTATCCTGCCCTACTTCAGCATCCATCCCTACTCCTCAGAAAATGAGTAATTACCTATAGTTTATCCAGTGACAGTCCAGACAAAGGAATCAGAGAGCAATTCAGCTAGTCTACTCTGCTCAGCCATCTTGGACTGAATCATGTCTCCATATCAGTGTGGAGAAAATACTGAAAGCCATGGATTGTGCATCTTTCACAATAGGTAACAGGTAACCAAAGCTAGAATGTAAATACAGCATATCTGCCCATTGGAACTGACTCAGAGAGCCTGCTGATCTTTAGATATGAGAAGCACACTTACCTATTGAAAGAATATTATTAGTCATTATTCTTGTCGAAGCTAAAAATGCACTGGGAAAAGTTTAAAAAGTAACAAATAGCCTTATTTAAAATTATTCCAAGAGGAGAGAAAAACCAGAATGCAAACCGAACTCAACTCAGTCAAACTTAAGGCAAGAATTTCGAAATGCTAGAATGAACAGAAGATTATGGGCCATCTGTGTTTGCTGATCCTTGAAGGCCAGAAAATTGGCTGACTTATTTTTGTGTTATAAACAGCAATGCTACTAACAGAAGGCCTTGGAACCATTCCCACATTAGAACTTAGTATGCCTTCAATGAGTTGAATTAAATGAAATTGCAATATCACCCAGACAAAGACAGAGTTATACAAGATCTCATATTTCCAATGCCTTTCAACACCAAAGGGATCTCATTCAATACCCATCAGGTCAGAACCCATCCTACAGAGATACACACTAAGCAGTGACTCTGCAGTGCAGATTTTTACGTCTTCTGATGCCACCAGCCTCCAGGGTCATAGGAACAGGAACAGGAGAGAAGGGAATATGCAAAGGCAGGATTTTATATGGATGGGAAAATATGTCACTTTCAATTACCATCTCTTGACCAGAGCATAGGTGGTCCACCTGAACTGAAAAAGTGTCTTAAAAATGTAGTCTTTCCCAGAGCAAGAAAATTAATATTAAGCATCTTGAGACCATAGTGTAATTTAGAATCAAGCCAGCATTCAAGCACATATTAGGACTATGTTGACCTGACTGTGTCCACACTAAATCAGTGGTTCCCCAAATGAGAAGCCATCTCCATGAAATGAGATTTCCTTAGAAGTAAAATATTATCACAGTCAAATGAATTTTGAGGATACTGTAGACTCTATTCCTACAGGGATTTGCCATGTACTTTTATATATTAAATTTGAGAATTCATATGGTAAAAAGAGGAAAAAAAGTTCCTAAGTTTGTTTATCCCAGTGTTTCTCAATTTTTAAAAGATTATTTTTCTTTATTTTTATGAATCATTACATCTGAGTTAACATTAGAGTTTATTACTACTCTGTGGAACATATTCTGAGAGTATATTTCTAAAGGTTAAGATTTAATCTTGCCTGAATTTTAGAAGACAAGAATAATGTTCAAACAACCCAACAAACTCATCTTATGGGTCAATCTGGACAATTTTTTTAAAAATTCTATTTTCTATACTTAGTATTTCAAATCTATTAAACAGTTACTATTAACTGCAATAACTAATAATAATAATACTGCTATGAAAAACAACTATTCATTTTAAAAGAAAAGAAATGTTTTTTGGTCTCTTGATCCTGAGTTGAAAAATGAGATTTTTAATTTAAGTTTCCACAGGAAGACATGACTCTAGGCAGTTTTAATTGGCAATTTAATGAGCAGGGAATTGGGAGAATTCAGTTCTATTTCCTCCAGTACTTGCATGCAATCTTTATAAGTTTATAGCTTTAAGGCCAAGAAAATAGTTCACTGCCATGAAGTTAGCTGATAACAATTGCTTGTTCTTTGTAGGAAGCACTAGAGATTGATAAGAATAAGATATCAACAAACTAAAATCATTTTAATCAAAAAAGTTTTGTAATAGCTTATTTTTGTTCAAATATCTTTCTTTTTTCTTTTTTCTTTTTTTTAAAATCTGTTTCTGATTGACTCCGAATGATAAAGAAGTGATACGTATCTGTAATTTTTTGACATTTAGGTTTGTCCTGTCCTGAGGAACTTGTGTAGAGGAATCCCTGTTCTGTGTGATTTGATTCTCCCTATACCTAATAAAAATTGTGCTTTCCTTGAAGTCTTTTTCTGCCCCCCCCAAAAAGACTGCTTCATTTAAATCACAACATATTTGGATAATTTCCTTAATTCTAGATTTTCATGATTCACAGAAACACTTTTTTAAATTTTTTGTTAACATTTTTTTTTTTGACAAGAACTTTCCTGGCACATAGTTGTCATGCCATCAAACTTACTAGTTTTAAGTCTATAATTCAATAATACTACATTTGCCGAGTTGTGTTACCGTCACCAGAATCTAATTTCAGAACATTTCCAGCATCCTCAAAAGAAAACTTCTTGCTCATTCTTAGTCATTCCTTATTTCTGCTCCCACCACCAGGAAGCCCTTCATCTGTTTTTTTTTTTTGTTTTTTTTTTTTTGTTTTTTTTTTTTTTGGCTCTATAGATTTGCCTTTTCATATAAATGGAATGACTCAATATGTGGTCCTTTTTGTCTGGGTTCTTTACTGAACGTGATGTTTTAGTGTTTCATCCATGCCGTAGCATATATGAGTACTTCATTCTTTTTTATTGATGAGTAGAATTCCATTGTATCAATGGGCCACATTTTGTTCTATTCTCAGTTGATGGACATTTAGATTCTTTCCACTTTTTAGTTAGCTTTATTGAAGTATACTTGAGAAATAAAATTAGAAGACTTTTTAAATGTACATCCAGCTGAATTTTATGCCTGTACTTTATGAAAGGCTCCCCCAGTTAGCTAATTAACACATTCATGATCTCACATATTTACCATGATATGTCCTGATGATCTTTCTTTCCTGTGTGAATTTCCAAGTAGTAGTTCTTAACCAATCAAGATATTGTTTGGGGTTTATATGTATGTGTGTGTGTGTGAGCGTGTGTGTACCCACTGGAGGCATGTGGAATTTCCCAGGTCAGGAATCAAACCTGTGACATAGCAGTGACAAATCTAGGTCTTTAACCTGCTAAGCCACGGAGGAACTGCTTGTTTGGGGTTTTAGCAGGTGGCTTATGCATCTCAATGGCTTGGCACTAGTGGATGCTCATCCTCCCCAGTATATCCAACCACGTTTTTTTCTTGAGAATTCAAGGTCTCTTATGCATACAGAATCTCCATAGCACCCACCATGCTATTGCACATACACATGTACACACAACACACATGTATGGGCACATACACATATGGACACACATACACACTCCTGATATGCATTCTAAGGACTCTTCACATAGGCAGGGCATTTGTAAGCTTTCATTGAATACAAAGATTAATCTGTAGCCCTAGAATGCCCAAAACAACTCCAGTCTTTTGCTTTTTTCTCTCTGTTTTGCCATGTCATTCTCTGCTGAATCTATTGAAAAAGTTCACCCTGTCTTTAATGCTTCCCCAGATACTGTATCAATCCTGAAAGTAACAAAGCACATATTAATGGCCTACTTAAATTTTCTGACGTTAATTTATAACCCTCCAGGTTCTGGGTTCATTGACATTTGGGAAAAAAATGTAAATCTTTATATACATAGTGCCATTTTTACAGAACTTCAAATGGGTGGTAACATAAAAACTACATAATCTTAGTGTAAAAATAAATTTTTCCTCAAATTAAAGCTTTAGGGGAAAACTTCATATCTCTTTAAGGCCTCCATTATGTGGGATCAAAAAAACATACATTGGCAGTAAAAAAGAGATTTTTACAAAAATCCAGTTGACTTTATAAACTTGATAATCCTTTAAATTAGCAGTTATCTAAATTGAACACCGTTTTTGTGTTTACATATGCTATATACTAGGTGTCACTAAAATCGAAGAAATGGATATTTCAATCTATACTTCTTCAAACTTTATTAAATTCAATATTAGTACTGCACATCTGTGAACATTAGTATAGAAAATAATACATCTTTCAAAACTATCCCAAAAGTTTATTAAATTTTCTATTAAATTAGGTAAAGAAGGATTCTAGTTCTCTCCATGGTGTAAGTAGCAGAAAGAAATCCACAGAAATCTTAAAATCACTAACTAGAAGTATAGATTAGTACAGAGCATCATGTCCTTAAAAGAAAACTGGGTGGCTTATAAGAATGGGGTAGAGATAATAAAAATTTTAAGAAAGTAAAATTATTATCCTCCTACAATCATTTTTTGGCTAGGTGGCACGCGAAAGAAAAACTGAGATGGCAAAGTTGCACATGTTGACATAGAGAAGGTCAAAAAAAACAATTAATTCAAGTATGGGTTGAGTTATCACAAACAATTAAACCAGACAGAATGAAGATACAGGGCACTGGACAGCTACAAAGTTCCAAGATGGTCAACATTCAGCAGGAATTGGTAGACCTCAATGATATTTGATACTGTGTCATGGGAAACATTCCACCATGGCTTCTACTATTTCTCTTAAATACTTTGATTCTAAAACTAAGGCACTGTGACTATACTTGCTGTCACTTCACTGATTATCAATAAACTACTTTAAGATCCTACTCTTAAATCGCTAAATGTTTAGAAACCCATTCCCATTTTGTGTTCATCATTTGGACGAGTAGAATTGTCTACTCCACCATTTTGCAGTGTGAATTTTTTATACTCTCTTTATAAACACAAGAAGTTTAGATAAAAATATTCAAACTTTAAAACAATTATTTATGTAAAGATCAATTAGGGAAATTTAATTTTTATTAAAGTTTCAGAAGCAAATAGAGAATGTCATATGGTAGACGCTGGATTTTTTGCCCGAATCATTCAAAGTCCCCTTTTCCTCTGTGTTCCTCTACTACCCACGTAGAAAAATCAGAATCCTCACTTGTCCAGATAGTCTTGTAGATGAGTGGCCATGTGATTCAATTCCAGCCCATGCAATATAAGAGGGAGCTGTGCAAAGGGGAGACTTAGAGGATTTATTTTCATGAGATTTAGCTAGAATGCCACTATGGTATTAAAAAAAAAATGTACTTTGTGGCTTTTATCTTCTCTTTTTTTATAACTTGTATGTGAAAGGGGTTACTGAAGAAGTAGCAGCTATGTTAATCATCCCGAAGAAAAAAATATGACTATCAGGTATCTTTGAACAAGCAGATAAAAGGAGGATAAGTCTTGTAGCATTGCTTTACAACTCCAACTTAGTCTAAACTTAGACATAAGACTTTTACTGCATAAAAAAAGTTAACCAGTTAAATTGGTTTTAAACAGGTTTTCAATCGCCTGCTCTGGAACTAATTACTGACAAATAGCTTTCAACTTTTCCCATTTTCACTTGAAGTTTATAAAATTATGTTCCTTTGGATAAATTCTATTCCAAATATATTTTGCAATAAAATGTTTATTATTTTACTTAATTACATCTGATTTTACCAAATATAACTTTTTTCGAGTTTCTGTCTATGAACATTTATTTACATAATTCAATTTTCCTAGGTCACAGTTTGAACTGTGTGCAGTTTTAGCATAATCTGTTTTATTTTCCCCTCATTTTGATCAATTCTAAATTTTTATGGATTCATTATAATAGTTTTTATTCTTGTCAATAAAGGTGTCATCAGTCAATACTGTTTGCAGTATTTATTTACTTTTGTTTTTTACTAGATTGATTATTTTGAAAATTGATATCCCTATGGTCATAATAAGTGTGTTAAATAATACTCAGAATGAATTTTCAAAATTTAGTTGCAATCCAAATATAAAAACTTAGTGTAATGATTTTCTTTCATCCTTTAATTAATTGAGGGTAATTTCATGTATAGTAACTACCACATGAACAATATAAATAGAGAAACATCTCATTTTATCAATGAATGTACTTCTCGAACAGAACTAATGGGAACAATCAATTTTCTATAGTTGCTCTTATAAAAGTGAAAAGAGCTGTAGTTATAGGAGAGAAAGCAAGCAAGAAGCACTTTACTACAAAAATAAAAGAAAATTATAGAACAGAAAATGGAACCTAATAAATATTGTGTTCAAAAAGCTTTTGTACAATATGTTTTTTTAATTCCAAGATTTGATTATCACAAACTGGAAATATTAACATTTTTTTTTCACATTTTGATAAAAATAATGTAAATGTTGAATCATGGCTTCTGCTTTCAAAATATTACTGTAAGAATGCACTGAGAGAAACTACATGAAACAACATGTAAATTATTGAGCAAAAAATCAGGCAAAATAGAAGTACATCCTTCAGAATTAAATTTTTATGAGGTTCAGTAATAAGCAAAACTCATCCATGGCTACAGAAGTCAAAATAGTAGTTACTACTGGTGGAAGATACTCAATGGAAAGACGCATAGAAGAACTTAGGGGTACTAGCTTCATCTGGATTGTTGACACAGGAGCAAACCTATGAAATTGTCACTAAACTCTATAGTTAGTGCACTTAATATACTGCATGCAAGTTTTACCTCCATTTAAAAGACAAAAGAAAGAAATGTTGGATCACCATTTTAAAATGTATTTTGTTCATATACCTGTCTTACTATGCAGAATTTTATTCAAGTTTAAACTTTCACTTCAAATTAAGGCTTTCTTATATTCATGTCAATATCTAAACTAAATTCTAATGGCTTATGGAAAATTAAAGTTGCTGATGTTGAGTAGCAGGTCAGGTGATGAAAGTTTCTTTGAGAATGTATAATCTGTATTCTATAATACTCATGCTTTTATAATGTAAAAACAAGAATTTTCACACCAGGAACCTGTGTAAAGAAGTCCGGAGTTATGAATCATTTCATAATACATAATAAAAAGCTATATAGTGCTTTTAAAGGCACATCAGAACAAATTTCAGGAGTGAGAACGGAGATAAATGACACATAGTATAGACACTTGAACACATAGGGAAATGTCTTAATTTGAAAGAAAATAAATCTTCAGTTAAACTTAAGATGCTCCACAGAGATCTTAAAAATGGACCAAGTAAAAGCATGCTTGGGAGAAGAAAAGTTAAAAATAAACATTTAGTGAATAGAATTTGAATTAATAAAAACACTTATTTCTTTGTATTAATCCTCATTTTAATTGTGACAGTCTATATTTTGAAAGTAAGAATTGGGAATATAGTTGTTTCAAAACAGATATTTCTTTAAAGACAAAAGCAGAAAACAGTTATTTTTTTTAATTCTTTACCTCTAGAGGGCACCTCTGAACTGATAAAATGTAGTCCAAGTAGATTTCTCAAGACCCCCAAGTGTCAGTTTGAATGATACTCCCCTCACTTCTTCTATCTCCAAGACCAGAACTTAAAGATCAATGAAGTGGAACGAAAGACAGGTCTCTTGTATGAAGACCTGGAATAGTGCACATGTTTCATTATTACTACGTGAATTTGGCCAAGCCCGCTCAGCTTCTCTGAGTCTCATCTATATACACTCCGCAAAATGGAGAGAATGGCAGGGGGGTTTGGTCAGATTACATGTGGCAATAACTTTTAGCACTTTTTAAGAGTTAGATCGCCATCCAAATGTAAAAAATTACCAGAAGGAGACAGGACCATATAGGGTGCAAAATGTGGACTGGTTTTAAGATTGATGGCTATGGGAATAAATATAATAGACATATGAGAATTTGGGGGACTAGTATAATCAGAGAAAGCACTAAATAAAAATTGTAATTTGTGGTATAGCCATGCTCCTCCCAGAATTCTGTACCCAGAACAAGATCAACATCGATGCAACCCAAATATGCCCTGTTCACCAACTGACACTATAGCTATGTGGAGATAAAGTGTTTTGGTAATTTTGTAATTATGTTATGACCTAAATATTTTGTATGAAAAAATGAATTATAAATATATAGAATATTATTTAAACATTCAACCATTCTACTTAAATGAAATTTTAAAGAAATTTATAATATTTGTCCAAATAGTTTACATTGTTAAAAGGTACTTTCATCACTTTTTATATGTTTCGGCTAAATTTGATGATTTCTACATGTATAAAATACAATTGAAAATGTACACAGTACAAGTGTCATTCTGTTTGATTTGGCCACATTTTCCCTATAATTATTTTGATTTATTTTAATTATGTCCTATTAAAAAAAATGGATGCTATTTACTTATGTCAACTCCTCCCTGTTTACAGAGTAAATTATTTAGACAGAGAGAAAATTAGAGTTGCTTTAGAGGAACTGTTTCTGACAAATCTATTTTCACTGGTAATTAATATTTGGGGCTCCAGGTGCTCCAAATTGATTTTTTATTAACAAATATTTTTTTTCAGAACCATGAAAATGGACTAACTGATTTCTAATTCTCAAGTACCAGATTTTCCTCCACTAGCATCAAGATGCCATTCATTGATCAGTATCTTAAAGATTACATCATTCCATTTCCTAAATAGTCTCCGGAGGATTTGACTGGAATGTTCTAAGAAAAAAATTCTAAGAAAAAACTTCATCATTCTATTTCCTAAATAGCCTCAGAAGAATTTGGCTGGAATATTCTAAGAAAAAAATCCTGAATTTACTAAAATATTTTTATTCTGGTTGGCATTTCCTTTCAATTTCTGCCCATTATAGTTTACTCCTCAGATGAAAAAAACATTTATATTTATATAAATAGAACATTTATATTATGCACGGAAAATAAAAAGCAAAGTTCAACTATCTAGGGAAAACTTGTCAACTGGTCCAATTATCAATTCATGGACCAATTCTAGTCACAATAAAATATCCATTCCACAATAACATTATCATTACTATACATAAATTTCTGAGGGTGGTAATGGACTTACTTGTCAAAATAAAACGTAGGTGAGTACCTATGTCATCACCCTCCAATATTTTTGTTTTTTATTTTCTTCATGATTAAATATAAATGTTCTGCAAATTCTAACTTGGACTTTAGAGTATGTTGAGGCCAATGTATTGATTCGTCCACTGGAATGTACAAGAGAAACCATAGTTCTAATTGTGGAATGTAAAGGCATTGATGTACTTCAAGGCACATCAAATTTCACTGAACAGGGAAGACCGTTTTGGAAAGACATTCTTTCTAGTTCTTCTACAATCACCAATACAGTATGCGTTTACCTGTAAGGCTGATTGTCTGTTAGATCTTCAGTCAGGGCTCTTCAAGGAGTTTGAGCTACTCATGGTTCCCTAGACCCACCACTCTTATTTTCATGTCTTGGTTCATGCTATTTCTCTCCATTTAGTATGCTCAATATTTCTCTCTCTCACTTTTTCTGATTTACTATAAGTAAAATAATACTGAATATTTTATCTCTATGCCGTATCTCCAATACATGGAGATAAGACATTCATAACCTCTATGAGTTTAAAAATGTTCGAGTATTTCATTTTACTAGTATGTTGGGTTACAGACTTTTAAAGGTCAACAATCATGAAAAATTCCTTCTGCTTTTGCTTTCTATACCAGAGAGTAAGGCAAATGAGGTAGAACGTGTTTCTACAGGACACAAGCCATGACCCCCTTCTGTACATTGTGTCACTTCTCTGCCTGCAAATAGGAAGTGTTTGTGTTCTACAATTAAATGTTAACAAAAAGTAATTTAACAAACACTGTAAACAGAATGTCTCCCATCTACTTGATCACCAGATATATTCATTGGGATCTAACCCAAAACTTCCCCAGATACTTTATTTCTCACCTGGCTACTGTTTCTCTTCTTAATGGTCTGCTTTAGGGGGGGACCCTCATAGGAGATGTAAAGGAAGAAAGGCGTTTAGGCATTCCTGAGGGACTAGTAAATTATCAACACTCTATCTCTAAAAACTTCATCCAATGCTGTAGTCCATTCAGGCGACTGTAACAAAATACCAGGGAATGTGTCCCTCATAAACAACAAAAAATTATTTCACACAGTTCTGGAAGGCTGGGAGGTCCAACATCATGTTACAGACAAATTCGGTGTCTGGTAAGGCCCTGCTTCCTAGATACCCATCGTTTTGCTGTCTTCCCACAATGGAAGGGACCTCGCTCATGAAGGCACTCATAAAAGAGTCTAAATAATGTAATTTAATTATCTACAGGGGTGTTTGCAGAGTTACCCTCTATTCAGCTTCAGTGTTTCATGTCATTTCCTTATTTACCTCATTTACATGTAGATTTAAATCCTACCTTTTGTTCTCCTATCTTCATCTCACTTTTATTTCTGCCAAGTCGGAGTACTTTTCCTTGTTTATTAATTTTGTCTCTGTTTAACTGTCAACCTTTTGTAATTCACACCTAAAATCCAACCTAAGCCTTTTCCTATTAAAATACTGATTTTCTTGCTTTTTTTCTTCTTCTTCTCAGTTACGGAATACTCTTTTAATTTCTCTTTCCCTTTTTTTTTCTTCAAATTGGACAGTGAAGTTCTTTTCTTCCTGTCATTAAGTACTCATTTATAAATAATGGTTACTCAAAATATTTTTTAATTTCTTAAAATTTAAAATTTCTTAAAAATTTTGTAATTTCTAATGGAATTACCTGTTCCAAAAGCTTGTCAATTTAGACAGGATTCATTCAGGTATGATTCTAATTTCTCTCTTTGGTTGATATTAAACTATAAGAAACTACTGAAAATACAAATTAATTGTCTTCAGTCTTCTTAAAGCTCTAATTAGAATAACAATTGAATTAGGAGTTAATCTATGAACAAATCATGGATATGAAACACTAAAAATGTTGAGTATATATATATATACATACATTCTGCTACTACCTTATTATTTGAAGTTAGTCATTGCTATTTTTTCACCCTTAGAATTGTCATTCATTTGCGTTTATGTGTGTGTACAGTAGGTTATGCGAGTTTGTGTGACTGCACAAGAACAAGTAAGACCATAAGCAAAGTTATGAGAAATACCATGTACACTACAAGCTCATCTCACAATCAGTTCAGTTTGAGCTCTTTTCCTACAAAACAGACAATAAATATATAGAGAGATGAGGGGTTTTTTTGCTGAATATTATACTTCCACATGGTTTTTGATTTAAGAAATTGATTTTGTTGGGTCATTGTTATTTTTTCAAGTGCAAGAAACTATATGCAAACATTTTCAGAAACTTCTGAGAGAGAAGAGTTCACCCCCTCCCATCAGACTGCCAAAAACACACATGTGTTGGAGGAGCATCCATAGTCACGTCCCACCAACCAATGGAAACACAGATCATCAGAGATGGACAGGATCTTAGAACCGGACCATCCCAGGGCCTCATTTTGCGAATAAGGAATGCAAGACAGGTTCATACCAAAATATTATATGAATTTCGAATGTCAAGCCAGTAAACGTATTACATTAGAGAAAAAATGGGTTAGTGTAGGGAATTCCTGAGATCCAACAGAGACCACTGGTGCAGAGTCACTTGAGGATACTGTTCTTTTTTTTTAACTTTATCTTTCCACAAATTTGTTGTCCTACCGCTCAGCAATTCCCACCATGTCGTAGCTTAAAAGTGCAATGCAAATGCTAAAGCCCAAATTTGACATTTCTCTGCTCCCTCCTCCGAGAGTGTAGTTCCATTGCTTGTCCCTAAGCCTCTGAGCCAGTTCATTCCCCATCCAGCTGCTGCCAGGCAGGAGCACTAATGCATCCCAGAAGGTTTTCCTGCTCACGGTCACAGGCCGTGATGGCCAAACGCCTTCTGATATGCATCAGTCTCTTTGTAGGTGGGAAGGAAATGGGCTCTTCAGATTGGAGTCTGGAATTAATCAGAAGTAGGAGGCAGGTCTTTAAGATAGATGATTGGAACACACCAAAAATAGAATAGGCCAAAATTTTCAAGAACAGGATAATCAGCACCGCCAAGTGCTTATTTCACCATCTTTTAACTCTTGGTTGTTTACATCAGACCTGACAGCTTTGTTCCCCCTTTAACAAATGCTTTCTTTCCGTGGCAGTTATTCTCAACACCCATCCCCAGTTTTCAAATACTGTTCACCTGTTCTAGAATTATTTCTCTGATGGTCATGCCACTTCTTCAATGAGCCTTCCAGGAAGAAATGTTTCCTTTGTTTTTCTTCAAAGATGCTAAATACATACTACCCATTCTTTCTTCCTTTCTTTTCAAAGTGCTGACTGAAGGATAGTAAATTCCCTGAGAAAGAAAAAACAAGAAGTTTGGATTTATGGATTCTGCTTTTAATATGCAAAACTGTGCATTAGTACTTTAGATGTTAATCTTGGAATCAGCTTGCAAGACTTTCTCCTAAGCTTTATATAAAAAGAAATTAAACTAAAGATCATGGAGAGTTATATAAAAATAAGCAGTTGCCTATAGGAATTTCACAGGCCACAAGCATTTATTTTACTAAGGATAAAAAATGTGAGAGAGAGGAGTTCCCGTTGTGGTGCAGTGGTTAACGAATCCGACTAGGAACCATGAGGTTGCGGGTTCGGTCCCTGCCCTTGCTCAGTGGGTTAAGGATCCGGCATTGCCATGAGCTGTGGTGTAGGTCGCAGACATGGCTCGGATCCCGCATAGCTGTGGCTGTGGTGTAGGCTGGCGGCTACAGTTCCGATTCGACCCCTAGCCTGGGAACCTCCATATGCCACGGGAGCGGCCCAAGAAATGGCAAAAAAGACAAAAAAAAAAAAAATGTGAGAGAAAGGAATTGATAAGCTGATCAACAAAACTATTTAGGTGAAAAGAAATTTCAAAGTAACAAATAATTTTCCTCAGCCAACCAAGATTAAAAATTGTTTATGTCTTACCTCTTCCCACTCTTACAACCAAACCCCCATCAAAAAGAGTCTTTCACTATCCTACATGGATTTTCAGTCCTAAAATACACAGGCCATTCATAATATCTTGTCTTTTGTGTGAGCTGTTTCTTGACTTGGAATTTCATTCCTGTTAAATTCTCACTTATTTTCTAAAGCACAGCTCAGATGCTTTCTTCCTGCTTGGTTCTTTACCCGAGCTCCACTAAGAAGGTAATTTTTTTCTTTCCCTAGCACTTTCCTCTAATCACTGTAACAGCACATAAAATGTTAGAACATACTAATTTAGTAATGAGACTACATTCACAACTTTCATTAAAGGCATGAATTATGTTTTATTCATTTCGAAGGTTCTCTGCAGAATTTATCAAGAGAAAGCAATAAATACTTTCCTCAAATGAATAAACAAAGAAGAAAGAGTGACAAATGTATGCATTATTTTCTCCATTGCTTTACATTTCTCCCACCTTTTGTTTCCTATTCTGTGAGGAAGTTGAATGTGAGAATAAGAGAGAACAAGCATGGATTATTAAAAGTGTGGGGAGTTCCCATCTTGGCTCAGCAGTAATGAACCTGACTAGTATCTATGAGGACATGAGTTCGATCCCCGAATTTTCTCAGTGGATTAAGGATCCAGTGTTGCCATGAGCTGTTGTGTAGGTCACAAAAGTGGCTCAGATCCTGCATTACTGTGGCTATGGTGTAGGCTGGTACCTGCAGCTCTGCTTCGACCCCTAGCCTGAGAAATTCCATATGCCTCAGGTATGGCCCTAAAAAGACAAGAAAAAAAAGTGTGGAACACCTGAGCTGGCAGGTGATTCATTCAGACTCTTCATTTTATAGTTGATTTTTTAAAAAGAGCACAGGATTCATAAGTATAAATAAGAATCCTCCTACTTATCTCTCCAGCTATATAATCGCTAGTTCTTTAGCCCAAAATGATTCATTTATCCAAAAAATATTAATTAAGTGCTTACATGATGAGCTCACTGACTGGGAAATGAAGATATAAAGATAAAGTAAGACCAAGTGCTCCTAATTAAGAAAATTGCAATCTGAGGACCAGAGGTAGGATAAAAGACCACAGTATCCCAGAACTTAGCACAGCACAAAGTACACTGAAGCATCATTTTTTTGCAGAGTATCAGGGAGGAAGAAAACTTTACCCTTCTAGTTTCTTATGACTGGTTTAAGAATTAATCTGGCATGAGACAGAGTAACAGGAGAAATCAAATTTAATTTTAAATGTATAGGAGCTCCACATAGAGAGGAGGGTTACAGACCCCTTTAGGTCTAAGTTCAGAGAAAGAAAGTGAAAATAAGTTACATATGCCATCCTGAGCTAAGGAAAGGGATAGGGACCTGGGATTCGCATGGATAAGAAGCTAATTCATAGGACAATAAAAAGCAGAACCAGAGTTCCCTCGTGGCTCAGCGGTTAACAAACATGACCGGTATCCATGAGAACACAGGTATGACCCCTGGTCTCTTTCAGTGGGTTAAGGATCTGGCATTGCCATGAGCTGTGGTGTAGGTCGCAGATGCAGCTTGGATCCCACATTGCTGTGGCCCTGGCATAGGCTGGTGGCTACAACTCCAACTGGACCCCTAGCCTGGGAACCTCCATATGCTGCAGGTGTGGCCCTAAAAAGAGAGAAAGACAAATAAATAAATAAATAAATAAATAAATAAATAAGCCAAAAAGCAGAACAGATGTTGAGTAACTAGATGTTTGCCCTGCCATACAAATGAGACCACTAAGATAAAGTGTATCTCCAGTAATAACTCTTTTTTTTCTGGGAAAAATCCACAATTTAAATGCTTCTAGGTAGTTAAAGGAGGGCAGCAGTTCTTCTTGAGCCTGAAAGACCCTGAATTACCTTTGGCTCAAAGTAATCCAGGTGCCAAAGTGGCACATCTCGGGGAGGACTGTTTGGAACCTCTATAGGAGGCAATGCCAAAGAGATGACATAGTGCCTTGGAGTAGAGGATAAGCGTGTGTGGGCTGCTCCTGGCTGCCTAGGGCAAGGCATTGCAAGCTAAAACACTATTCACAAGTTTGGACAAATAGTTACAATTTTTCAAAGCAAAGATTAGATAGAATGGAGAATGTCCAGAAATCATGAGTCTTACAGCATTAGGAATGCCACTTGTATTTGGATCCTTTATTGTAAAAGGTAAGAACTAGAAAAGTATTTAGTTAGAAAGCCCTCCCCCCCAAAAAAAACTTCTCAAGCAAACAAATCTCAACTGTGTGTCAAACAATATCAGACATAGACTTTCCCACTTATTTTCTCAGATGGCCTCAATCTGGCTACCATGGAAACAAACAAACAAACAAACAAAAACTCATCAGAGCCAGGAAACCAAGAAATATATCAGGCTTAAAAACTGTACCCAGGAAAGTACTTTGGAGATGTTTACTTGTGTATAGGACTTCTGGAAACAATAGATGGGGAACAATGTAGATTTTTGAGGGAATCATATTGTATGGAAACAGTTCATGACTCTTGACCATTTAAGCCTAAAATGATACTTTGTGTCTCTCAAACTATGAAACCAGGAAATGGACTGCAAAAGGAGCAAAATACCCATTGACATCAACCACCTCCCCAAGGCCCACTCAAACTAGGGCCAAAGAAGATAATATAAAAGAAAGAAAGCCATAGAGAATGGAGCCAGGTACAACAGATAATAGAGAAGAGTGCTCTTCCAAGAAAGCAGAAGCAGAATCAGGGTCTAGTTAAGGAACCTCCCAACTATGGGAGGGGCCTTCTTAAATTCTTTCCAGAATGATAATTGTAACAGAGCATGTTTGCTATGTATCTTTTATTCTTCCCTTTTCTTAATGGAAGTTCTTACAGTTTCCTGGCCCTGTTATTACTGAACTAGGCTCTATTAATGGTAGCCAAAAGTCTCTGAGCCACTAGTTTTACTTGTCTGTTACAAAAATATTCCCTGCTGTTGCTTCTTCCCACATCCAGAGTTCTACTATTATAATCATCAATCTCATGTAGAACTACTTATTTGATCAATCCTTTCAAGTAGCCTAGTCATCATTTTTATTGGAGGTTCAGTCACACATTGGTAATTTAAGAAAAAGAAATTTTGTAAAATAAACAAAATGAAAGTAATATGCAAGTAGCATAATTAAATATTTAAGCCAAGCAGTTTTTGAAGAGGTCACCAAGACTAGGAAATGGATTGCTTAAGACAGAAATCGGATTTTTCATGGAGTTCATTAAATGTATTATATTAGAGGACTGTTCTGGTATGAAAATGCAATATTCCACTTGAGTTGTGGCGCAGGTGCCTCTCTGAGATGCTGTAAGGATATTGGAAGCCATGGAATCTTGTAATACCACTTTTCTTACCATAGAGACCTTAGAATTCAATAAACTAATAGCCTAATTACTATCATTTAAGACTTGTTGAATAAACTAATAGCCTAATTACTATCATTTAAGACTTGTTGAATAAATAAATAAAGGCTTTGATAAGGATTACTATCCCCTTCATTCCTACTTAGGGCACAAATATGACTGCTAAATGGTCACGCCACTGAAGAACAGATCTCTCAACCCATCAGTTTTCTATCAATGTTAAAGTTACTTGGACCAGATATTAACTGGCACCTCAGTGACCTTGAGTCCAAAAGAATCATAGAGTACATCTTCCTATCCATTCTGGCATAAACCAAGACCATTATTTGGTACTGCAAATCCCCTGGATCCCATTAGGAATGATCCAGTATATCCCCTGTCATCTGACCCAGTCTGTCTGGTATCAATCACCATCTCTAAGGGTAATAGTATGTTAACATTGTTCACAAGGGATCCAGCCCAGTATCCTAGGGTTAATAGGCTGATTATTCTTAGTATGGTTTCATTGTTCCCAACATAAAGGGGATTTCAAGACCACAGCCTGGTGTTGACCATGTAAATTCATCCCATAGTTGCAGGAGGTTTCTTCCTAATAAATGGGAGGTTATAGTTCTGGGCTGAGATTCAACTCATTGTTCTGATTGAGTTGGAGTAAACTTTAAAGAAAATTTCTATTTCTGGACAAGGTCACCATAGGTCGTCACAGTGAAAGGATCTCATCTATCTCATCTAGTAATATCTATTGGGACCTGAACAGAAATATAATTTCTTTCTTGTAAAATAAATTTTCTGAAGGCCATCCAATCAGAGCCTCACACAGAAGAAAGCCACCAAAATAAACTGAAAGAACTGGATATAGGTAATTATCCACAACCCAACAGATGGACTGGTTTCTAAAATCTGCATAGGATGTGCTCATGATAGAAAAACGCTTGGCTCACATTGCAAAAGCCTAAGAAATTAAGAAAAGATTATAAATGATCATCTGGGTCAGGTTCAGCATCTTGGGCCAGCTGTCTACTTCTGATATTATGTCCTTCTTGTCCTGGTATAGGTGAACTTTCTCCTCCATTTTAAGGTAATTTTTGAGGTCAGCCACCCTCTCTATAGACCATTCTGGTGTAGTGGCCCTTTTTAAGTAGAAAATAGGAATTTCAGAGTCAATTCCTTTTAGTTTTTCTGGGCATGAGTACCTGGTAAGGGCCTCTCCATCTAGACTGGAGTGAATCCTTTAAACTGATGTCTTTTCCGATGTACAGAACCCCCTGGTTGTAGATCATGGGGCATCTTCATTCAGAGCTTCATAAGCTTCAGAAATTAGCTTAGAATACCTTTTTAATAACTCAATTTTTTGCAATAATGTAACTATCTCCTTTTAACAATACAGATTCACATCTCATCAATTTTATTGGTCTTCCTGTAATAATTTCAAAGGGAGACAAAAAATGTTTGCCAAAAGGGGTAGATCTAAGGTTGAGAAGGACCAATTAAAGGGTCTCTTTGGCCAAGATAAGGAATAAACATATATAATTTTAGCCAACTGGGTTTTAATTGTTCCACTTGTTCTTTCTACTAACCCAGAAGATGGGGGCTGATAAGCACAATGAAAATGCTGCACAAAAGGCCAAATCTTACAAAATTCTTTGATAATTTGTCCAGTTAAAATGAGTTCCTCTATCACTGTATTATTTCTAAGGGAACCAAGTGGGGATCACTCTTTCTAAAATCAGTCATCCTGCTGATTTCACAGTGGTGCCTCTGCATGGGAATACCTCAAACCAATGGGAAAACATCAAACCGTAACAAGTACATATTGGTAAGCTTGAGCGGGAGGCATCTGGATAAAATCAACCTGCCAAACTTCCAAACTCTTCCGTGCAGACAATGGAAAACTCTGTAATAATTTTCCTGGATTATATTTTGTGCAATTGGTGCAATAATTGCAAAAATAAACCTTTCAAGCTATACTAAAGGAAGGGTTTCAGAAGTATTTTTTGTCCCCTAATACCATTTTATCTGGATTCCAATGAGTTAAAAATCATGAATATATTTTTAAAATAGGATATTGAGCTTCGAATGTAAGGATCAGCTTTATTTAAGTCAGATCTTCCTCCTTTTTTGTTTTCAAACATCCTCTTCTCTCTCAGGAGCAGTTCCTTGAAATTTTAACAAAGTGTCAGTAAGGTTACTTGGAGGTCTAAAAGCAAAAACAGCTGTTAGTGGGTTGTTTTCATTCTGCAGAGCCACTGCCTTGGCAGTGTCATAGATTAAAGGGTTCCCTTTGCTTCTGCAATGTCAGCCTTTGAATGCCCTGATACCTTAATAACAGCTAACGCACTTGGCAGGAGAATTGAATCCAATAATTCTTCTATTTGTTTCCCATTTTTAATAGGCTCTCCTCTTGTTTCTAAAGCATACCAAAGTCATGGGTCACCTCAAAAGCATAGCAGCTGTCTGTGCAAATGTTAGTAGCCTTTCCTTTTGCCAACCTGCACGCTTTTATTAGTACTGTTGAGGAAGAAACATTAGGTAAGGGAACATTTTCAAGGACTGTCACTGGAAAAATGATGGCAGTACCAACCTGGTATTTTCCATGAGGTCCTTACATTTTGAGGTTGTTGGTTCAATCCCTTGGTCTCGCTCAGTGGGTTAAGGATCTGGCATTACTGCAAAGTACAGCGTAGGTCACAGGTGTGGCCCGGATCCCATTTTGGCTGTGGCGTAGGCCATAGCTGCAGCTCCAATTGGCCCCCTGGTCAGACCCAGAACTTCCATATGTCACAGGTGCAGCAGTAAATAGAAAAAAATTTTTAAAAAGAAGAAAGGTGAATTTTAAAACTCAGAATTGTTCTGACTAATGCAGGATGTCTGTTCACACTGTATGATTTATCATAGGAAACTTTTCAGAGATTAAGGAAATGAGATGCTGTGGCATAGTTGCAAATGTGGCTCGGATCCCCCATTGCTGTGGCTTGAGGCATAGCCAGCAGCTGCAGCTCTGATTCAACCCCAGCCCAGGAACTTCCATATGCCACAAGAGCAGCAGTTAAAAAAAAAAAAAAAAAAAAAAAGTTAGGTTTGGTGAGAGTAAGATCATTTCACGGGAGGTTAATCGACTTGTTGAATAATGCTGAGTGTGATGAGAGTTCAGTAAGGCTTTGGCAGAGTGAGGAACAAAGATCGGGAGAAGGTGACTCAGTCATCTATTCTGCGGTCTGATGTAGCACAGCGGTTGTGACAGCCCAGAGACAAGAGGGAGGCCCCTAACTACTGGATCTAACTATTGGGTATAATATCCTATTGGCCAGGGGAGAGAAAAGGACTGCAAATGCCCACTGTGGTATATGGAATGATTGGCCAACGTGGACCTGCTGTATGGTACAGAGGACGCTACCCAACATTCTGTGACAATGTATGTGGGAAAAGAACCTGAAAGAGAATGAATGTGTGCAAATCTATAACTGAATCGCTTTGTTAGACAGCAGAAATTCTCACAAACTTGTGAATCAACTATAGTTCAATACAATTTTAAAAAATGAAAAAAAAAAAATCCTGTTGGCCAGCAGTAACCCCCATGTTGCTGGGTTAATACTCCCAGTGCAGTTTGTCTTCATGAACAACGAAGAAGAGTAATTCATAAATTGGATGTTGCAAGGCTGGGGCCCTGGACTTTAAAAAAAAAAAAAAAATACCCGCAAAAGAGAATGACACAATTTTCTCACTTCAGGCTCCAACTAATTCAGTAAATTCTTTAAAGTTAATGTAGATGGGCTTATAGTGAACATGGTGGGGGGTGAGGGATGTGATGATGTACTGAAAAAGAAATAAAGGCAAAATATAAGAGAGGAAATATAAGAGAATGAAAATGAATAAGAACATAATGTTGTCTCCGAGGGAAGAAGGGGAAACGGGAAATAGGAAGGAACAATAGGAGAGAAGAAATGATTATAAGTAAGATGGAGTTTTGTTTTTGCTTTTGTTTTCTTTTTTTAGGCAAAAGAAAGCAACATGTATGAATTGTAAACAGAGCTGAGGTGCAGATCAGGTAGTTATTGCAGGAAAGGAAAAATAATTTTCCTCTGCTTTTCTAGGTTCTTGGCTGAGAAGCTCAGTAATAAAAGGCAGATTAACAGGAGAAAAACAAACAGAAGGTTAATAACAGGCGTACTGCCTGAGTCCATTGGAGAGGCCTAGAAAAACCAAGATATTCCTCAAAATGGTCCGAGTCACCACCTTATGCAACATCTTCAGCTAAAAACAAAATTAGAAGTTTGGGGAGAGGGAGAACATTTGGGAGAGGTTATCAGAAAAAGCACAGGAGTTCCCGTCGTGGCGCAATGGTTAATGAATCCAAATAGAAACCATGAGGTTGCCGGTTCGGTCCCTGCGCTTGCTCAGTGGGTTAACGATCCGGCGTTGCCGTGAGCTGTGGTGTAGGTTGCAGACGCGGCTCAGATCCCGCGTTGCTGTGGCTCTGGCGTAGGCCAGTGGCTACGGCTCCGATTAGACCCCTAGCCTGGGAACCTCCATATGCCTGTGGGAGCGGCCCAAGAAATGGCAAAAAGACAAAAAAGGAAAAAGAAAAAGCACACTAAACAAGGTTTTTCAGGCCAATGTAGATCATCCCTCTCCATTGAGAAGAACTTCTAGGGATTTAGTTGGTCATCCTTCCCTTGGTACAGCGAGGAGACAGCCTTGCAAATGGGGATTTCTCTTATAAATATTTCTTACAAAGGGGTAACTACGCCTCAATTTCCAGAGATTTTCCTATATCTGCTTTTCTTAGAAATGATCAGCCTAAAATAATCCTTTTACCCAAGAGACATAATTTGGGGTGGCAAATCCTGTTCCCTTTCAACATTATGAATATTAAGTGTGAATCATAGCCTATGGATAAACAATTAAAAATAATAAAGGGTTACTGTCTTCCTAGCATTCTTAATTGATATAATTCACTTCATAACTCATTTATTGACATAACTCACTTTATAACTGATCAGCAGTCTTAAAATGAAGTCAGAATACTATTACCTTCATTTTTCTTTAATTTTTTAAAATATAGAACATCAATGAATAGCCTCCTTTAAAAGCAACTAATATTTTCGGAGTACTAACTCTACTGAGCATTTTGCGTGTATAACTTTCTGTAATCCTCACAACAATCTTATAAGATAGGAACAATTATTGTTACCAGTTGAGAAAAACCCTTGACTGGGCCTAAGACATGGCAAATTCCACAAACTACTCTATATTGCCCCCTAATGGCATGTCTGAAAAAAAGTTTTCTTCCATTCCCCATGGTATAGTGTTAGAATCAGGAGCACATCGCACCATTAGCCATTAAATGTAGAAAGACTACTTAGTGTGTTTGAATAGGACAATGAAAAGTAATCAAAGATAGAAGCACAGTTACTATATGGTGATAGTAAGAATGATTATTCATTCATTATTCTGGGCTTCTTCTCAGTCAATTATTTCACTCATTTACATGGGAACTGGAAAATGTGTATACATTCCATGTGCAAATGTGCACATTTATATTGATATATGTGAATATTATATATTATATAAGATTATTATATAATGTATAATGATATATTATTATATAAATAATATTTATATATTATTCTTGTTAGTATCAATATATAATTCTTATTGTATATTATATATGAATATTATATGTGTGAATGTATATGTATATATATATATATATGTGTATTTAAACAAGTAAGCAAGATGGGTCATGTTGCCCCTGAAGACTTGTGTGTTTATGCAATTATTGAGTGAGTAGAGACTGGACCCAAAGTCAATCCAGATAATCCATGCCACAAGTATAGCACAAAGCTCCTTTAAAGACACTGTGACCAACAATTAAATGTGCTGAGATTCTCCCCTATGCACATGGACTTACCATAATCTAGGAATCATAATAAATTTTCAACAACAAAAAAAGCATGGTGTGTCATATAATATTTGTGGTTTATAACAAAATAGATCTATTTTTACCATGGGCAAAGAGAATAAGTATATATCTTCAATTAATGTATATTCAGTTTGTCTTCAGACTTTTCAATTATTGTGTCGAGAATTTCATTCTTATTGGGAATGCTGATAAATTGCTTTTTTCTATAATTATAAAATAAATAAATGAATTATATTTATTTTGAATTATAAAATAAAAGGTCTCTGATATAGTTGTAACAGAAATGATTGATATTTAATTTGTTTATGCGTATTTTGTATACACCTTCTGCTGTTTCAGAGACATATGACCTCAAACATAATATTGAAGATTTATGCATTTGTTTCTACAAGGTAAAGTGAGAATAACATAAAACAACAAAATATAAAGCATTTTAAGTATAGAATAATATATCAGAAATGCTGAATTAAGCAACTGGCATATGATGAGCACTCCATAAATATTAAACTCTCCACATTTTTATCAATATTTATCCTCTCTTTCTCGCTCCATATGCATATATATTTTTTCCTTCCAGTATTATTGGGACATAGTAGACATACAGAACTGTATAAGCTTAAGTTACACAGCGTAATTATTTGACTAACACATCAAGAAATGATTATCACATTAAGTTTAGCAGACATTCATCATCTCATATAGATACAATATTAAAGAAATAGAAAAAAAAAAACCTTTTTTTCTTGTAATGAGAACTCCTAGGATTTACTCTCAACTTACATATATAAGTTGAATATAATTATATTAATGTTAATTATATTTATCATGTTGTAAAATATATCCCTAGTACTTATTTATCTTATAACTGGAAGTTGGTACCTTTTGACCAATTTTTTATCCAATCTGCCCATCCCCAGCTCCTGGCTCTGGCAACCACAAATCTGATTTCATTTTCTATTAATTTGTTTGCTTGTTTTTGTTTTATAACTGACCACTGTAAGTCTAGTTATGATATGTCACCATACAAAGATATTTTGTACTTATTTACTATATTCCCCACTGTTACTGTTTTTGACATCCTATTTGTATCTTTTTGTTTTGTGTATCACTTAACTATTTATTGCAGATATAGATAAGTTTACTATTTTTGTCTTTTAATCTTCCTGCTAGCTTTATATATGGCTGTTTTACTGACTTCACTGTATATTTGTCCTTAACGATGAGGATTTTTCCTATGATAAATTTCATGTTTCTTGTTGTAGTCTTTCCTTTAACATTTCTTGTAAAGCTGATTTGGTGGTGCTGAATTCTTTTAGCTTTCACTTATTTGTAAAGGTTGATCTTTCCAACAAATCTGAATGAAAAACTTTCCAGGTGGAGTATTCTTGATTGTACATTTTTTTTCCATTTCATCACTTTAGATATATCATGCCACTCTTTTCTGGGCTGAAGAATTTTTGCTAAAAAGTCAGGCTGATAGACTTATGGGAGTTCTCTTGTATGCTATTTGTTTTTCCCTTGATGCTTTTAATATTCTACCTTAATCTTTAATTTTTGCTATTTTAATTACAGTGTGTTTTGGAGTTATCCTCTTTGGGTTAATCTTGTTTGGGATTCTCTGGACCTGGATGTTTGTGTCTTTTCCCAGGTTAGGGAACTTTTCAGCTATTACGTCTCAAAGTATGTTCTCTGCCTCCTTTGGTTTTCTCCTTCTGGGACCCCTCTAATGCAAATGCTAGTATGCTTGATGTTGTCCCAGAGCTCTCAAACTGTCCTCATGTATTTTTTTCTTTTATCTTTTTTTTCTGTTCAGCTTCAGTGATTTCCACTACTCTGTCTTCCAACTAATTGATCTGTTCCTCTGTATCATTTAATCTACTGTTGATACCTTCTAGCTTACTTTTCATATTAATTTTTGTATCCATCATCTCTGGTTCTTTATATTCTATAATTCTTTGTTAAAATTTTCTAACTTCTCATTCTGTTCATCCAATCTTCTGTTGATTTCTTTGAATGTGCTTACAATCATTATCTCAAATCCTCTGTTGGGCAGATTGCCTTTCTCCAATTCACTTAGTTCTTCTTCTCCTGGGGTTTTAGCTTGTTCCTTAATTTTGAACATATACCTCTGTGGTCTCACTTTGCTTAATTTGCTTTTTTATTGTTATGTATCTACCTTGTAGGTTGGTTATGTTTCCCAACCTTGGAGAAATGACTTTTGGTAGGAGACATCCTATGTATCCAAACAGCACACACTCCTCTAATCTCCAGAGCTATATGCTCTATGGGTTCCCCCTATTTGGGCTGCATGGGTCTTTATGTATTGGCAGACTGATTATGTGAGTGGTCTGGTAGCCATGGCTGGCCTTCTGGTCTGCTTGATCGCCAGGCCCTGCCTTGTGTTGAGGCTGCTGACCACTGGTTGGCAGGGTCAGTTCAGAAACCTGCTATCTACTGAGCCACAGGTGGTTCTGGAGCTAATGATGGCCCACTAGTGGATGAAGCTGGATTCATAAGTGTGTGGTTATCAAGAGTGTGGGGGATCCAGGATTTAATGTCAGCCTACTGGTGGGTAAGCCCAATTCTAGGCAAGGCTGGCTGTGGTGCCTGTTGCAACCCAAAGCAGATGTTGACCTGCTGGTGAGTGTGGCTGTGTCCTTAGGCATCTGGATGAAGTGTTCAAGATGTCTTAGAGCTGGTATTATCCTGCTTATGGGCAGGACCTGGGCCCAGGGGTTCCCAAGTCTGGTGACTACCTACTGAGGAATGAGTATATTTCCAAGGCTAGTGCTGGAATACTGGTACTTTAAGCCAGGTCCTAGGCCTTCTGGTGGACATGGCTTGGTCCTGGGACAGCTGTGAGCTCAGGAGATCATAAGGCAGCCAGCCTGCTGGAGGATGGGTCTGCATGCCTGCCTAGCTAATTATTTGGCTTGAAGTGTCCCAGCACTGGTGCTGAAAGGCTGGTGTGCAAAGCCATGTCCTGGCTCTAATAAGCTACAGAGAGAATTCCAGAATAGCACTTGTCTGCACCAGTGTCCACACGGTTGAACTGGCTCCTAATAATGGCTGTTAGCATCTACATACTTAGGGTGAGCTCCAGTTGCTTCCTGCCTCCCTGGGAAATTCTCCAAAGTCAGCAAGTGGGTCTGGCCCAGGCTTCTTTCAATTGCTGATTCTTCCCTGGGTCTTGGATCCTGGGAGACTTTGTAGGCTCTTTTTGAGAGTAGAATCTGCTTCCCGTAGCCCTTGTCTCTCCTGAAAATAATCCCAAGTGGCCTTCAAAGCTGAGCATTCTGAGGGCTCATCTTCCCTGTGCAAGACCCCAGCTAGGTGGCGTAATGTGGGGATCGGATCACCGATTCCCTGAGGGGGACCTATGCAATTGTAATTATCCTCCCATTTGTGTGTGGTCCACCTGAGGATATGGGTCTTGGCAATACCATGTCTCCACCCTCCTGTGCATCTCCTCTGATTCCTTCTTATATTTTTAGTTGTAGAAGATTTTTTATGCCAACCCTCTGATATTTCTCATCAAGTGTTGCTCTGTAAATAGTTGTAATTTTAGACTGTCCCTGGGAGGAGGTGAGCTCAGGTTCTTCTTATTCCTATTTTCTCTATATATTCTTGATATTGACTATTATAAATCTAGAAAAGGTATTGAAAATATATATTTAAAACATGAGGGTTCTCTAATAGAATATCTAAGCTGGTAATCAATTTGAATCAAATTATTTTAAGAAAACTAAACATTTTGCATTTATTTTAAGAAGATGGTTAAAATGCTTATTCTCAAAAATTCATTTGTTTGCTCATTCATTCCATTTCTATTGACCAGGAACCTACTACCTGTCTAGTATTGTGATACACACTGTAAAGAATGCAAGGATTTCTTCTCACAAGCAAATATAATATAATTAAAATATAATAAGATATATGAGATACTTATTTTAAAATATAAGATATATGAGGTATGCATTTTATATAAAATATGTAAATAACTCTAAGAGGGAGAACAAAAACTGTTATAAGATAAAAATAATACAAGAAAATGCAATGTTATAGGCACTTAAAGGAAGCACATGCATCATATGGGCAGGAGAGACCTTAACAGGAAAGACTGTAACAGCTCTTCTATATAAAAGAGTTTTTAAATTATGAGATGTAGTGAAGGGTGGATAGAAGTTTGTACAGTGATGAAAAAGGATGGGATACTATCTTGTCCATCATATTCAAATGGAAAATTCTATTTTCTGACATTTTAACTGAAGTAGATGATTTAGGTGGGTTTTTTTCTCTCTTGCAGGTCAGCCACTCAAATCCAAGAAAAATAAAATTCTGGATAGACAAGACTTTTAAACCAAGAAAGGTTGAATTTCAATTTAGAGTTTCTAAGGACATCTGAAATATGTGACGTGGGTCATTCACCTATCATTGCTCAGAGTAGTAGGAAATGCAGCTTCTGGCAAAGGGAATACTCTGTTCAATCAGCAGAAATACTTTTGCTGCTGATAAAAATGATACACCTGTGTAAGCCATCAAAATATCTAATATTTCTAAGTGGGCCCAGCATCCCTCTTTCTAATGCTTATCTGATAGCATCCACACCAGAACGGAACCCATCATACACCATGCTTTCCAAAAGACAGCGTCGGAAATAGAACAGCCAGACAGACGCACATGTAACATGTCCTTTTCCACCTCTATGCTCAGGGGAGGCATCAAGAAGATAGTTGCACAGCCCTCCCAAGTAAGGAACTGCCATTCATAGCAAGGCTCTGTGCTTTTCATTTCAAGACCTGGACAGAGGCAGCCGGAGGATATGGCAAATTGCCATCACCATTCCAAGAGATTCCCTCCATTAGAGCATGGTAGGAGGAGGAACTAAATGTTTTCTTTAGCAGCTGGCCACTAAAATACATTTCAAGTCAGCGTTTTTATAATGACTAGCCTTCTTAGAGAACACTGCATCTGTGCCCTCTCCATCTTGACTTTGTCACTCAATAGCACTTCTTATTATCTTCTTTTTATAATTCTTGCCTGCAGCAAAGCTACCTGCATAATGCTATTTTTAACACTAATACTGCAGAGGCCATTTATTAACACAACTATCTCTGTTTGTTTTAAAGAGTCACTACTCTCTTTATAACCTTTATAACAAAGTTGGGGTATTATACAGATCTCAAAAACAAAATGGTGAAGAAAAAGAACATTATAGAATGATATCTATAATTTAAGCATTTTAAAAAACGTGGACAAAATGCACCTTATTAATGGTTGCCTTTAGCCATATGATAAATATGAAAACTGGCTTAGAAGGAAGCCCATTATATTTTTGACAGTGGCTGTCAGGGGGTTGGGGATGTGGAGATGAAGGGAAATTTTGGATATAGGGGATAAATAAAATTTCAACTTTACATAAATATATATGTAAAAATTCTATTTAAAAATATGCAGCAAATGTAATACTAAAGTGGTTAATTCTGGTAGAGAGTCACTAAGTATGTACTATAGTCTTTCATATACTTTTCTATAATTTTGCTATGTCAAATAATATTAATTTTAGAAGTGATTGAGCTGCTGGTAGTTGAGACGTGTCCTTATGCAGGAACAGTGTAATTTTGCTAGATGTGATTGTGTTCTTTTGAACTACATGAAGCAATATGTTTCTAAAGGCACAGACACTTAACAAGCTCCATGAGAGTGGTGAAGTCAGTAAAAGAAATAGTAAAGCAGTTTTGGTATGCATATGAGGGCCAGGGAATACGCTCAAACTATTAAAGGAGAGTATTTAGCACAAATATAATCTTCCTGTGATCATGTACTTTATGCTTACTCTATGGAAACATTACATGTTTATATTGATTTCACCACTAACTATTCAATTTTGCTAAAGTCTAAACAAAATTCGGTGCATAGATAAAAGCAATCTTGGTGCTTTTAAAAGAAGGCTACCATGGTTATTAGATGAGGAGACCTTCAAGTTTAGGACAGTAACCTTCTTCTTATGCCCCCAAATCAAAGTTGCTTGAAATAAAGATAAATTGGAGTTCCTGCTGCGGCACAGTGAGATTGGATGTGTCCCTGGAGCATTGGGATGCAGGTGAAATCTCCAGTCTGGCACAGTGGGTTAAGGTTCTGACATGACCGCGTTGCCACAGCTGTGGTACAGCTGCAGAGTAGGTCCAAACTGCAGCTCGGATCTGCTCTCTGGTCTTGGAATTCCATATGCCATGGGGCAGCCTGAAAATAAAAGAAAAAAAAAAAGCAACGACAATAACAAATAAAGGTAAACACACTCAACTCTGTGGATTATGTTTAGGCATTCTAGAATAGAGTCTTACCCAAAGAGGAAAGCAGATAGATGGATGAGTCAGTAACACCGACCCCTGGCTGACAGTGATGCATCACATTGCCATTCCTGAGGGGTCAGCTGTTTAAAAACTTAACAACTTCCATAAAAGTCCAAAGAGAAAAAGTATCAGGACATTTTGGCCTTCAGACACAAAGGACGGTTCCCGATTTTTAAGAAGAGGATAATTTGCTGAAACTGAATGCAGATACGATCTACCAGCTCAGATTTACTACTCGGAAGACCCTGTGAGAATCAGAGATAGGACCATCCATCCTGTCCCTGTTATCAGTACCAGCTGCAGCACATGGCAGACTGACTTTAAATTCAGGTCTCAGCTTGAGCCCAACATAAACTACACTGCCTAAAATTTTTTTCTTTCCTGCTTCTTTTCTCCTTTCCCAGTGCCTTCTGTTCTCTCTTTAGGGGTCTTCGAGGGTTCGTTTTTCATTTTCTAAGTGCCAGAAAAGAACTGAAAAATGAGGATTGGAGACTGGATCATGTATTAATCAATCTAGAATCATTTGCCTTTAGAAAGAAGAACTGAAGTCTTCTCTCCTCTGCTCCAATAAATGTCTCTGAGACACAGACATCTAGAAGGAGCCCAAAGTGCATTCTGCACTTGAACTTCAGACTAGATTACATCCCTATGAGCCCCAGTGTAAATCCTTTTGCCCCTCTGACTTTGCTCACGGTGGTGCCTGGATGCCGACCAGCAAATTAGAGTGGGGCTTAAGAGCTCAGACTCAGGAGCAAGATTGCTTAAGTTTCTAAACCCTGATCCATTATTAATACTCCTACATTTCTCTGTCCCCACTTTCCTAACTTCAAAATACATGAAGATAATAACAGAACCTAACTCGAAAGGTTACTGGAGGATTAAATATGTTAACATATACAAGCCATTCAGCATAGTGCTTAATCATTATTGATGGCAAAGTGCTGCCCAAAATCCTGAGTAACATCTGAGTGATGCAGCAAATCATTTAGAAGGTGTAATAATGACAACAGAACAAAGGTCTTGGAATAATTAACTTTTAATCTGCTTGTTCTTCCTTATAACACTCTTTTTATCCAGATTCAGGAGTTAAAAGTCACAGAACGCAAATTTCATTACTTTTTCCGCTGGGCTGTATATTTATCCTCTTCATCCTACCTAACATTAGGCTATGCCTTGAATTCCAGTCCTGGTGCCCCAGTAATTCCTGAGAGCTCTCCATTTGGGGGGCTGGAGTCCTGCCATTGACTAGACCTTCCATATAAATATTAACCACTCCATAGCCCCAAGTGCCCTCATTCCTAAGTGAAGCTACAACTGCAAGAAGGACAAACAAACAAAAAACTGAACATCTAATTGCACAAGTCTCTACATCCATGGAGGATGTATTTTTACTCTTTTAAGCTTGCAACCTACAAAGTCAATTACTCTGCTGATACTCTTCTAGACTTTTAATTCACTGATCCCTCTGACGTTTTAACTCCTACTAATTCTTAAAATCACAGCTCAAGTTGACTTCCTGATCCATTTTTGTGTTTCCTGTAGGACACTGTGAATCTTCCATCATAACGTTCAGTATGGACAATTAGGGTGATCTGTACAATTTTTGCTGAGCCCTGTATTCCTGGGAAACGTGGTTAAAAACAAACAAACAAACAAACAAACAAAAAACACTCTCCCAGCCTTTGTGTTCTGGAAAACAGCTTAGTTCAAAGAACTGCCCTTCTGCACATGACTGAGTTAAAACTTATGGATAGCCCTGCTTGTTTACCTAGGACAAGGCCAGACAAATTCCCTTCAAAATTCTATTCTTTTTCTCATGAATGGTAAGCTCAATAGTTTGTCCACACTGACTAATCAAAACAAAATGCCTCCTAACTTAACCAAATTTTAACCAGGCTTCTCTCCATCCCCCAAGCCCCTGAATTTTGGTCCACTCTGGAGCACTGGAACCCAGAATACTTTTTCCTAAGGGGCCTTTAAGGACAAAATCTCCGTGCCCAGGGAAAAACATCCACTTTCCCATCATGGCACCTCATTTCATTTCCCCCTACTTGGGTCTTTCTCACCTTGTTTACTGCTCCCAATAATAGCCCTTTCTGCCTGCTCTCTCGTGTAATTTAAGCTCTCATGGTCAGAAGTCCCTCCCTGCTGGAAATATTCCCCCCACCCTGTTACGGTTTTATTCTTCCATTACTGCAATATTAAGGCCCTTTACCTGAGTCCAGATTTGTCTTTTCTTTGGCATCACCCTTTATTGTAACTATCTTTTTTATCTTCTGTATCCTTCACTAGATTATAAACTCTGTGAGTGCAGGGACAATGTCTTTTTTATTCACACCTGCTTCACAAGAGTCTATCACAAAGCTGTGTGATAGGAAGTGCTCAGAGATTGATCTATTATTGAATATTATTTAGCTCTGACTTTGCAGATCTAATTCATCAGTTCAAAGGTATCTGTTTGATCCTGAAATTCAGAATCACAATCTGAAACAGCAACCAAGTAGCGAAAGGGTAATTAATTTTTAAGTGTCAAAAAATAGATCATGCATTACACGGCAGTATCATATGGTAATTGGATATACTGAAGTTGCATATTAAAAACTTTCTAGAGTTAAAATGGAAAATAATTTTTGGTTATTTGCGTATTAGAGGCATTTGGCTCTCAAAAATGTTTCTATTAAGCATATCCATCAATATGATGAAATGTTTGTTTCTCATGCAGCAGCACTATTTGGATAACAAACTTTTAAACAAAAATGATATTTTGAATAGCCAAAAATTTTTGACACAGTAAGTATAAGATATACTTTTAAATATATTTTAAATGTGGCCTAAGGTAAGATTCTATAATGCAAAAGCTAACAAAATGTCTTATAATTTTTTAAAAGCATGTCATAATTAGGAGAGATATCATTTAGTTAGTTCAGATCCTAGAGAGGCATATCAAGAAATGCTCATCTCCTCTCATTTGGCTATTTCCATAAATCCTGGCCCACACATCCCTTTACAACTCTGTATTTACTAGCTTCTTTGCAAAGTTTACAGAAGCTTCAAATTATATCTTAATAATCCATCTTAGGTGCCTCTTCTAATATTGATTCTCTCATCTCAGACTTAACTCCATGCCAAAACTTGTTTTTCCAGGACACAGAAGCAATATGCTTTTAATCTTGACTGTCAAGGCATTTCAACACCTTTAATTCTGGGTGCATCCTTAGGAATTTGAATCAAGATATTTTGTTTTATTTGATTAAAAGTAAGAGCTAAATTATATATTACAGTTATTTAAATATTTATGATAAATAAATAGGGATATAAATACATTTATAGAATAGTTCTGGGATTTTCTGGCCACCCTCGTAGCATGCAGAAGTTCCTTGGCCAGTGATCGAACTTGTACCACAGCAGTGACCCAAGCTACAGCCTTGGCAATGCAAGATCCTTAACTGCAAGGCTACCAGGGAACTCCAGAATAGTTCTGCTTTTGGCAATTTGAGATGCTTTTGTTTCTAGACATCTATTCAGAATTGGTTATTTCTCTTTAGAATTTTAAAATCTAAATACTAACATAATAGTTAATCATAGATGGCAGGTAAGTTTCACATGCTGTACCAATGATGCTCAATAGGCAGGAACTGCCCAGTGCATCATGTTTAGAAGGTGTGTAAGGCCATGTCTGAATTTAATGTTATCCTTATTGATTATTCATAATTGAAATGTACTTGAGAAGCAAAAATAGCAAAATATTGTACTGAATTTTATATATTTGGACTATAGTAATATGTCCAATTTTATATATTTGGACTATAGTAATATGTAAATATATACGTTTTTGCTCACAAGAAAAAGTAACTTTTGATTATTAGAAGAGTACAATATAGGTATGTAATACTACATATACTATTACAAGTGTACATACACTACATAGACATCTATACAATTACCTATGTAGGTATATATCAGCGGTGATATTTTAATTTATGAGCAAGATTGCTTTACACCAGTCATTGCATCACTCTCCAACAGATCAAGTCAAGGACAGCTCCTTTTCTTACTTAACTGATTTCCTCAAGAGAATTAGAGTATATAAATACGTGTAATGGAAAACCCTTGGTATTTCTGAAATGTAGCGTAGGCAAGAATACTTAATAGTAATAGTATTAAGGAGTGAAAAAGAACCTCATTGTAAAATTAATTTAGGGACTTTAATTTTAGCGTTTTATTACTACTGAGCAACGAAACAAGATAAGAGAAGTTTTAGGGGAAACGCTTCATTAAAAATAGACATCTGACTTCTGTTTTTGATAGTTTGATGCATGAGAAAGTTTGAGCAACTATCAATAAATCAAGTCTGGAACTGGATGAAATGAGTTTTAAGTAATTAGGTGATTATATAAATGGGAAGAACTTGAAGAACCCACAAAGGCCGCAAACCAAATATGCAGAAATCTCAGAAAGAAAGCAAGTTTTGTAGATAACTTTCCCTGAGGGGCCAATTTATCCTGCTATTGAATTTCCATTTTTCTGGCTCTGAGGAACAAATGGAGCACATGATAAAGCAGAGGACTCCTCATGGAAGTGCAGATGAAAGAACACACCTGCACAAATCTGGGTCTCATACGAGTTACAACCCTATTTTAACAGTGACTATAAACAATAAGTAAGATTTAGGAGTTCCCGTCGTGGCGCAGCAGAAACAAATCTGACTAGGAACCATGAGGTTGTGGGTTCGATCCCTGGCCTCGCTCAGTGGGTTAAGGATCCGGCATGGCCATGAGCTGTGGTGTAGGTCACAGATGCAGCTGGGATCTGGCATTGCTGTGGTTGTGGTGTCGGCTGGCAGCTGTAGCTCTGATTCAGCCCCTAGCCTGGGAACCTCCATATGCCACAGGTGTGGCCTTAAAAGGCTAAAATAAACAAACAAACAATAAGTAAAACTAACACACGAAAACCCTCTCTTGACCTTGGTGCTGAGTGGAGAACAGAAGTGTTTTGCTCTCCTTTTCTGTCTAAACGTGGCCTCAGCTTTATTTATACTCTGCGTACTGCATATAGTATACACAGGGTAAAATAGTATATAACTGAGTGCTGATGCCTACATCTATTTGCCTTACAAGCATCCCAGATTCAACATGCTCAAAATCAAGCTTAGAGTTTCCCTCCTACCCTACCTCTACTCCAGTGTCTGTGTTCCCTGTGAATGTGGGTGCACTTTCCATCTACTTGGGTGGTGGACTATTTCTTTGTCCTGCAGACTCTACTTCTACGTATCAGTCAAATCTCTTATTCCATCTCTTTTTTCCCACAATATTGTCTAAGATAAGTTGTTCCCCACGCCTCACCTAAATTTCCCTACATCACCAAACCCATCTCCTTTTCTAGTTTGTATGGCTTTGCTGGGGCTTCTGTAACAAAGTATAACCAAGTACCTCAGACACAGTGGCTTCAGTAATGGAAATTTATTTCTCCCCGATGTGGACAGTGGAAGTCTGAAACCAAGTGTCAGCAAGGTTGGTTTCTTCTGAGGCCTTTTTCCTCTGTATTCACCCAGCTCTTCCATATGTCCATATCTGAATGTCCTTTCTTATAAGGATACCAGTGCTCCTAGATTAGGGATTACTCTAAAGATCTCATTTTTATTTTTATTTTATTTTATTTTATTTTATTTTCCCACTGTACAGCAAGGGGATCAAGTTATCCTTACATGTATACATTACATTTTTTTATTCCCCCATCCTTTGTTCTGTTGCAACATGAGTATCTAGACATAGTTCTCAGTGCTATTCAGCAGGATCTCCTTGTAAATCTATTCTAAGTTGTGTCTGATAAGCCCAAGCTCCCGATCCCTCCCACTCCCTCCCTCTCCCATCAGGCAGCCACAAGTCTGTTTTCCAAGTCCATAATTTTCTTTTCTGTGGAGATGTTCATTTGTGCTAGATATTAGATTCCAGTTATAAGTGATATCACATGGTATTTGCCTTTGTCTTTCTGGATCATTTCACTCAGTATGAGATTCTCTAGTTCCATCCATGTTGCTGCAAATGGCATGATGTCATTCTTTTTTATGGCTGAGTAGTATTCCATTGTGTATATATACCACATTTTCTGAATCCAATCATCTGTTGATGGACATTTGGGTTGTTTCCATGTCCTGGCTATTGTGAATAGGGCTGCAATGAACATGTGGGTGCATGTGTCTCTTTTAAGTAGAGTTTTGTCCGGATAGATGCCCAAGAGTGGGATTGCAGGGTCATATGGAAGTTCTATGTATAGATTTCTAAGGTATAAAGATCTCATTTTTAATGCGTTAACCTCTTTAAAGGCCTTCTCTTCAAATATGGTTACATTCTGAGGCCCTGGGGGTTAGGATTTCAACATATGAATTTTGGTGGGGATGAGTCTTCCCTTCACACCAGTTTTATTCACATTCAGGCTGACATAAAAGGACACCCGACGGTAACTCAAATTATCTCCAAAAAATCGAATGTCTCAAAACATACTTCAGAAAGGGTAAATTAATGAACTACTTTTCTTTTTTTTATTACTCAGTGAATTTATTACATTTATAGTTGTGCAATGATCATCACAATCCAGTGCTATAGGATTTCCATCCCACAACCCCAGCGCATCCCCCTACCCCCCGAACGTCTCGTTCGGAGACCATAAGTTTGAAGTACTTTTCTCACAGACACCGAGATCGGTGGTTTTCTTTTCCAGAAACAGAGTGAAGTGAGAATGAACCATGTGAGTGTGAAGAGGGAAGTATCCAGGCCTCCTTTCCCTACTGTAATTTTTATTTCATCAAAAATTATATCTCAACACTATGCAACTATCTTAAGTGTAAAAGGTTAGCTCACTATAAACTGTTCTTTTAAAAAGACTAAGGTGGCTGGAGATGACGACCTCCCAAAAAAAAGACGAACCACATTTTTTAAGATTAGGGGTGCATAGGGATGTGATTCCACCAGGACTTGACTGTTATTACCTTGAAATAATGATAGTGGCTTTTACGCATACATATGGAGAACCAATCTGGCATACCAAGGTCCCAGATAATTGGCATTTTTTTACTTCATAATATTGTCCCCTTGGTTCAGCCACTTACTCCCAGAAGGGGTCATTACCATTAATCTATCCCTTTGCATAATATATGGACCCTAGTGTATTTTCACCCGCTTAAGTTCTGGCTTTCTCCCTTTCTCATTAAAATTACACCTCTATATTACATTCATCTCTATATTAACTCCTAGCATATACCCTAAACTTCCTTCCCCTTCTCCTCGTTGTGTCCGAGTCTCCGTCTTCTCTACACTCACAGAACCTGAATAACTGATTTCATTTTTTATTCATAACCACTAAGCTCAGAATGGTCTTAGCTGTTGCTAAATCCCTCTGTTACATCTTAGCATTAAAACCAAATTCTCAGATATCCATAAAACAGGTACACATATAAATTAAGGTGTTTGATTCACCAAGAATTTTTTTAATTTTTTAAAATGTGGTGAAAACATCCTAAAGGATAAATAGCATTGCTTTTAATTAACATTAAACAAAAAAGAGTAAAATTTACAGTAGCCACTTTTGCAAAGTTCTTCCAGGATTTAAGTTCAACATAAATAGAATTTAATCCTGAAGCTAAAACTTTATAAAAGCATAAAAAGAACATGCTCAGACTATAGCGATATTCTCTGCCGTAATCACTGGTATTTCAAATTCTGCCTTCAGAATCTTACTACATTGCTTTTTGCAATTTGCTCTACAGCTCTCGGGAGTGACAATAACACAATTTCTCCTCCATCCTCCTCCAGTGTTCCCTGTCCTATTCTCACTTACAAATGGTGGCATGGCTTCCTAATTCCTATGGAGAAAACCTAAGGCATCTGGAGAAAACCTCGCCAAGCTGCCTCTGCCACATCTCCCATATGCTTTGCCCCAAATTATACCCGTTCACTTTGCTTTGCTTCATGCTTATATGGACAAACCGTCTATGCCGTTGTTCAAGCCCAGAGTTTCCATTTGGGCACTGGATCCCATCTGCATGTCCTCACCTACTTAAGGACATAACCATAGATAGTCTCCTCTTCAGCATCATCAATTTTTTTCTCCATCCAATCATTTCCATCCTCATAACAACGACAAGCATTTTAATAATGATTACTATTTTGCAAACACTCTTACACACCAGTTTAACCCTTATGTTAATTCACTAAGAAAGATAGCTTTATTGCTCTCTGCTTTTTTTTTTTTTTTTTTTTTTTTTGGTCTTTTTGCCTTTTCTAGGGCCGTTCCTGTGGCATGTGGAGGTTCCCAGGCTAGGGGTCGAATCAGAGCTGTAGCTGCCGGCCTACACCACAGCCACAGCAACGTGGGATCCGAGCTGCATCTGCAACCTACACCACAGCTCACAGCAACGCCGGATCCTTAACTCACTGAGCAAGGCCAGGGATCGAACCCGCAACCTCATGGTTCCTAGTCGGATTCGTTAACCACTGTGCCATGATGGGAACTCCCATATTGCTCTCTGCTTTTTACAGATGGGAAAGCTGAAGCACGATGAAGGTAAGAACTTTGCCTAAGGAGCAGACATAATAGGTTATCTGGAAGTAAAATGTAACATTTTATCCTGCTTCTAGTCCAACTTTATCACACCACAGATAAGGAAAACTTTAAACTAAAAATAGGGGGTTGTCATCCTGATTGGTTTTTTTCTTGCAATAATAAAATCTTGAATATTTTCCTTAAACTAGATTTCCTAACAAGGATAAATTTAGTGTTAATTCTAGATATCCTTCTGTTTGAAGACATATCACATTACCACTTGCCAAAAGGAGATGAATGTACACTAAGTTATGAATTTTACAGTTTTCTTTGTTGTGTTTTATATTGGACAAATGTTTCTGAAATCTGACTCCCTTGCATCCTTTGCAAGAATTTTTTTTCTAAGTGCCTTTGTCTCTGAGTCTTCATTCTTATAGCTTATATTAAGTTATAGTCCACCGTTAAAGGCAAAAAAAAAAAAAGTGTCATTTGTTGGCATACCTTGTCTGGACTTAGACCAGTTACGCCCTTGGCTCAGTTTTGCTTGGCCCCTCATACATGATGACTGAGATTTTTGGCTTTGCTCAGTAACTGTTTTATAATCAAATCTGTTTCTTGTGACAGCAATGGTGAAATCTGATTTTGAACTATGCAGTTGACATGTGGTAGATGTCAGAAATTGGGTCTCTATCAGGAAGCAGCTGACAAGAAATCTGGAATCTGTTTCCCTATTAGTCTTTCTTTGTATATTTGTGTTTGTCTTAAAATTCTGATACTTCCTGACACATGACAACTAAGGATGAAAATTTTTTTTTTTTAACCATTGGTGGAATCTTCTCTGATTATATGATTTGTGTTTCTACTATATAAATTCTTCTATCAAGAAAAGCTTTTGAACAAAAATAAACCAAATTTCTAGCATTAAATAATCAATTTTTGTTGCCTGCTATGTAAACATCTTCAATGCCTACAGCTTAGTGTCTCTTCAGGACCCCTTAAATAGGGCGCAAGTAAAAGGAAATTGCTACAATTTTAAAGAAAACCAAAGAAAAAATTTTAAAGCTTGTTCTGCTAAATTCAGAACAAAATCACAAAATTACTTAGAATTTAGACAATGATGCTTCTCAAAAGACCTAATGGGCTCCATTTATGTCTTTGTGTCTTTAAATGATGGCACTTCCATTCCTATTGCTTTATAAAATTGTCTTCTCTAGTTTGGATAAGAATTGATAAAATTTTTTTCTAAATATAAACAAAATTGAGAAAAGAAATTTATACTTGTGTTTAAATACGACATGAAATAAAACAAATTATAAACTCTCAAAATATTTAATGAAGCAGGACTCCTACTCCTGGCTATGAGGGGATCAGTGAAGACAAAGTACCACAAACTGAATGGCTTAGACTAAGAAATATTTATTGTCTCATGCACTAGCGGGTAAAAATTCAAAATCATGATGTCAGCAGCATGAGTTACCTTTGAGAACTGTAAGAGAGAAATCTATTCCATGCGTTCCTCTTGGGTTCTAGAAGTTTGGGGTCAATCTTTGGTGTTCTAGGCTTCTGTTCATTACTCTAAATTCACAGGACTAAAGGCTATGTGGCCTAAGCCAGAGGAATTAGGCAAGAAAAAGTAATAAAAGGCATTCAAATTGGAAAGGAAGAATTAAAACTATCTCTGCTTGCACATAATGCAATGTGATGTATAAACAGCCTTAGAGAATCTGCCAAAAATACCGTTAGAATCAATAAATTTAGCACACTAGCATTGCTGAAACTCGATCTCTGTCCACTGGCCAAATGAAAACACAGAGACAGAATTCCAGGTGAAGGAAAAAAAGATAGCTTTTATTGCTTTGTCAGGAAAAAGAAGCCACAGCAGGCTAATGCCCTATAGACTGTGCCCTCCAGTGGGAAGAATTGCTGGGAGTTGTATAGTTTTCAGATAGGAATCAGGATTGGGGCAAATATGCATCTTCTTTCTTTGGGGGAATTTTAGTCATCAAAGCTGATGTCAAGAGATCTTGGCATCATCATGGCAGTGGTATTCTGGTTTATCGCCTGAAATACAGTACTTCAAAAAGGACATATTGATCAGAGATCAGGACAAACAAGGAAAGTTCCTGAAAAATCATCATGTGCTAATAATCTTTAATCCATAGCCAATTGTGCTCAGGGTGCCTAATCTTTAGTTTATGGGTGATTGTGTTTAGGGTGTAATTAAGCCAAGAAGAAGGACAAGGAAGGACTCTAAGCTGCTCAATTTTAAAGTATTCATTTCTAAAAGAAGCATAAGGAGTATAACTTTTCTCTTAGGTGTCTAAGATGCCTACATCATTATGAGTATCCCTCAAGAGGGAACCAGGATCCTGCCCCAAGGCTACATTATTATTTCTTGACTGTTGCCCCCTTGTCTTGGCATCCCCTTCCTTCCCTGATCAGCAAATGTCTGAACCTGCCCTTTGGAACACAAAGAAGACCATGGAGGCTGGCTGAGACCCATTTCCTAAAAACAAGAAATGGAGGACACAGAAAGTCTTTTGTACGCAGGAGCCCCACAGGTCCCTGCTTGGCTACAGTAGCAGGATACAAAGTTAATATACAAGAATCATTGAATTTCTATATATGAAACAATAGACAATCTGAAAAGGAAAAAGCAATTGCACTTATATTCACACTTAAAAATGGTTGAGTTAGTAAATTTTGTGTTATAATTTAACACAGTAGAATTTAATAAAAAAATTACTGAAAATTTTTTCTCAACCTGTGGAAGTCATAAAATGCTAATATGACATTTTAAAGTTATAAAAAATTAAACTATCAACCTGAGATTAATATACAGAAAATAATTATTCTTAAAAAAAACAGGAGGAAGAAGTAGAACTATAATATCACAAGGTTCTTATCATATTAACATTAGACCTGAGTAGGATAATATAACTCAAAATTGTTAGCAAGAATATAAAAATTCTTATTGTAATTTATGGGGGAATAGAGAATTATTTTTAAATAGTAGCATAACTATAAAGTCAAGAGTGGAGATAACATGGAATGAGAAAAAGTGGTCAAAGAATACAAAAGAAGGTAAGAAGAAAGGAAAAGACTAATAGGAAAAATAGAAACAAATACAAAATGATAGATTTGTACACAAACCTATAAGTTACATTAAAAGTAAGTGGTCTATGTAGACATGTATGTGTAACTGGGTCACCATGTGGTACAGTAGGAAAAAAATTGTATTGGGGAAATAACAATAAAAGTTTTTTTTTAAAAAGTAAGTGGTCTGAAGAGATCACCTGAAAAACTGATTTTCTGGTTGGTTTAAAAAAGTAAGTCCCAACTTTATGAATGAGTTCTACAACAATCAGTGTTTAAATTTAAGGATATAGATAAGTGAAAAATAAAAGGATGTTTTGAAAAGTATAACCTGGAAAATTTAATCACAAGAGACTTGGAGGTGTTATATGACTGACAGATAAATTAGAATTCCAAGCAGGGAATATTACCAGGGTTAAAGAGGGACATTGCATAATGATAAACTTATCATTCTTTTAGAAATATAACAATCTCAAACATATATTCATCTAGTAACAGACAGCTAGATGACACAAAGATGAAATAGTGATAAGTAGGTAAATTCATAATTAGAGTTCAAAATGTTACTATTTCTCTAAGTAACTGATAGAGTGAGCAGACAAAAGCATTATGGAGATAGAAAACTAATAATACTATCAACCAACTTGATCTAATTGAAATTTATAGAATACTCCACTTATAGACAGGAGAATACATATTCTTTTCAGGTGCAAATGGAATATTCAATAGTTTATGTTCTGGACCTTAATCAACCCCAATAAATGTAAAACAATTGAAATCACTAGAGTATATTTTCTGAGCATAAGAGAATTAAATTAAATGGAGAGATTTCTAGAATATATGCAAACACTTGGAAACTGAGCAACACATTTTTAAGTAACACATAACACAAAAGAAATCCCAAGAGAAATTAGAAAATGCTTGAACCTGATAAATATATATACACACACACATTATATATGCATGATATATGAAATTAAAATTTTGAAAATTCTTGAAACTGAATATATAGTCATAAACAGAAATTTGTGGGATATGCTAAAATGGTGCTTAGAAGGGAAACAATACATTTTAATTATTATATTAAAGAAGGAGAAAGTTTAGGAGTTCCCATTGTGGCTCAGTGGTTAATAAATCCGACTAGGAACCATGAGGTTGCAAGTTCGATCCCTGGCCTTGTTCAGTGGGTTAAGGATCCAGCATTGCCATGAGCTGTGGTATAGGTTGCAGATGAGGCTCAGATCCCGCATAGGCTAGCAGCAACAGCTCCGATTAGACCCCTAACCTGGGAACCTCCACATGCCACGGGAGCAGCCCTAGACAAGGCAAAAAGACCAAAAAAAAAAAAAAAAGAAGAAGGAGAACATTTAAAACACAATAATATAAGGATCCAATTTAATAAACTAGAGAAATAGGATCAAAGTACAGATAGTATGGACAAATATACAAATGAGGTTAATCCTCAATGGACAGATAAATGATATAGACAATTAATTAAGCCAGATAAAGATAGATAATTCTTTAGCAAAATAATTGCTAATTGAACCTAAAAACACATAAAAATAAAAATATATCATAATCAAGTGGAATTTATCTAAAAATGCAAAGGTAGTTTAACATTCAAAATCAATTTTTTGACCATATCAATATAATAACTTGAAAAAAAATGTTGATCATGTAAATAGATACAGAAAATAATTTGGGTAAGTTCCCTTGTGGAACAGCAGGTTAAGAATCTGGCATTGCAGCAGCTGTGGCACAGGTCCCAGCTGTGGTGTGGATCCAGTTCCTGGACTGGGAATTCCCACATGCTGCAGGCACAGCAAAAAGAAAAAGAAGAAGAAAAAGAAAAAGAAAGGAAGGAAGGAATTTGATAAAATCTGAATTTGATTTTTAAAGTTTGGAGACTTAAAAAATTCATTAAACTATTAATTATAAACAGGAGACAGTCTCAATGTGATAAAGAACATCTATGAAAAACGTACAGAAAACATCACAGCGAGATGTGCCATCTGCAAGGCAGGACGTGAGACCTCACCAGCACTCAAACATTTGATCTTAGATTTCGGCGTTCAGAAATGGAAGAAAATCCTTTTCTATTGTTTAAGCTACATAGCCTGTGGTGTACTGTTATGGCAGTCTGAGCAGACTGAAGACAAACTGTATGAGGAAACATTAGTCTTTACAACAAAAGATGCCCAAACAATATTTACCTGCGTGATGAAAAATGAACCATAACACCTACCTTATACCATACAAAAAATTCACTCTAAATGGATCAGCAAACTAAATGTAAAATCTAAAACAATAAAAATTCTAAAAGAAAATATAAGAGAAATTCTTTAAGACCTTGGATTAGACTTTAAAATGAGAAACTAATCCAGTGGAAAACTGAACACAAAAATAAAAGGAGTTCGGTGACTTCATGGAGCAAAGCAATCCTGTCAATACCAACTTTAAGTTGAGAGAGAAATAAAATTTAACATATTTAAGCCACAGTATTTTGTCCCTGATCACTTGAAGCCAAGCCTTAACATACCTAATAATCATTAAAATATTATGTATATATTATGATATTACATATAAATGGAATTATTATTATTAATTTATTCAAATGCATACCTTTGACATAGGACCAAATATATAACTTTCTGAAATATTTTAAGTATATATAAGGATATTTTTGTTTTAACTTTTAAAATAAGAACTCCTTTAAAAAGACAAATTAGAAATTAAATTATTACATCAGAATTTTTAGGATCACCCCTATAATGGTGATGGTAATGTCCCTCTCAGATTCCCAGCTGCAGAATTCACCAATGGCCCCAGTTGCTGCATTCTGAAGTCTATCACCTTGTTTTATTCCAAAGCCATAGCTCCATGGACTTTTGCTGCGTAATAGCTGAGTACTGCAGAGATAGTAAGACATCCCCTTTCTGGCAGGCACAGGAGTTCTCAAAGAAGCTGCTTTGGCTTCAAAATTCCCAGATGAACATGCCAAATTCTCCTTAGCATTGCCCTGCAATCCAAAAACCTTCCTTTCTTTCACTCATAGCCAGACATACATCCTGATCTGATGGCTCACCCAACCTTTCCTGGAAGCCCCCTCATTTTCTCTTGTAGGAATTTTTTTTAATATTTCTTGCACATTTAATATTTTCTTGCTATCAGCTTCTCACAGTTCTTGAAATAGCATCACCTCTTCCTTTTTTTTATTCCTTTTTTCCCTCTTCTCTTCTCTTCCATTTCTGAATAATGTTATCCTAAAGCCATCTTCAGGAGTCTGATCACAGTGATGACCTGATGTGCTACGTCAAAAACCTAATGGAAAGTGGAGGTCATCCATAGAGCATGAATAGAGAATCTACCTGAGAGATGACCTGGAACAGGTTGTTGGATCCAAGTACGGAGTTGGGAGGACATATACATGGAGGGAAGTCAGAGCCCAATCACTCCCTCTCTATATATATATATTTCTATGAAAATATTGGGTTGTTATTTCTACAATAGAAATGAAAATGTAAGCACGTGTGTGCATATACATAAAACATATCAATATATATATTAGTAAACATAATTCTTTGGAGATTAATTGCTTCTAAACTAATTTTTTAATTTTTATTTTATTTTTTACTATAGTTGATTTACAATATTCTGTCAGTTTGTGCTGTGCAGCAAAGTGACCCAGTTATATATACATTTTTTTTCACATTATCCTCTACCATGTTCTACCACAGGTGATTAGATATAGCTCCCTGTGCTATGCAGCAGGATCTCATTGCTTATTCACTCCAAATGCAATACTATGGCATCTACAAAACCCAAACTCCGAGACCATCCCACTCCTTCCCCCTCCCTCTTAACAACCACATGGTTCTCCATGTCCATGGGTTTGTTTTTTTTCCTGCAGAAAGGTTCATTTGTGCCATATATTAGGTTCCAGATATAAGTGATATCATATAGTACATGTCTTTCTCTTTTTGACTTACTTCACTTAGTATGAAGTCTCTAGTTCTATCCATGTTGCTGCAAATGGCATTGTTTTGTTATTTTTTATGGCCGAGTAGTATTCCATTGTGTATATGTACCACATCTTCTTAATCCATTTATCTATTAATGGACATTTAGATTATTTCCATGTCTTGGCTATTGTGAACAGCACTGCAATGAACATAGGGGTGAGTGTATCTTTTGGAGTTATAGTTTTGTGAGGATAGATTCCCAGGAGTAGGATTATCGGATCATGTGGGAGTTCTATATTTAGTTTTCTGAGGTACCTCAATACTGTTTTCCATAGTGATTGTACCAATTTACAGTCCCACCAAAAGTGTAGGAGGGTTCCCTTTTCTCCACACTAGAATACATCCTCACACTATGCATAAAAATAAACTCAAAATGGCTTAAGGGCTTAAACATAAGACAAGACATCACAAAGATCCTAGAAGAGATATAGGCAAGACATTCTCTGACATCAACTGTGCAAATATTTTCTTAGGTCAGTCTTCCAAAGTGATAGAAATAAAAGCAAAACCCAATGGGACCTAATCAGACTAAAAGCATTTGCACAGAAAAGAAAACCATATAAAAAAATACAAAATACAGAATGTGAGAAAATAGTCTCAAACACTGCAAGCAACGAGTGCTTAATTTCTGAAATATACAAACAACTTGTACAACTCAACAGCAAAAAAGCAAATGACCCAATTGAAAAATGGGCAGAAGACCTGAATAGACATTTCTCAAAAGAAGACATACAGATGGCCAACAGGCACATTAAAAAATGCTCAACATCACTAATTATCAGAGAAATGCAAATCAAAACTACAGTGAGGTAACACCTCACCCTTGTAAGAATGGCCATATTAGTAAGTCTACAAATAACAAATGCTTCCAAACTTATTTTGATGATGTTTGAGACATTTTGGTTACTCCTGCACTAGTGGCTTCTCTGGATGATGCCAGTTAATAGTCCTTCTTCCTGTTGGCTAAAAAACCACAATATTTTACATTTATTTCGACTGTTTGACCTAGAAATTGCCTCAAATTTTTATACTTAGACTTACCAAGTCTGATATCCCAGTATCTTTGAACACTTGGAATGCAAGTTTCTAAAGACAAGAATAATCCCCACATAACCTCAATGTCACTGAAATATCCTCATCGGTATGTTGCTACCATCTAATCATACCCAGTTCAAATTTCACCATTTTCCAAATGAAGTTCTTAGAAAAATGATGCAATTCAGACTCATGCTTTTTGTTTAGTTATGTTTCTTTCAGTATGGAGCATTCCCCTGAGTATTTCTTCAATTACCATGCCCTTGATTATTTTGAAAATTACAGGTCAGTTATTTTGTAGAGTGTTGACCAGTTTTGGTTGCTGTGTCTCCTTGAGATTAAGGTCAGTGTATGCATCTTTCACAGGGATACAAGAGACATAATGCTTGTGCTCACTGCAGTCTTCACATAGCACACATTGTGATTTGTCCCTGTTCTGCTAATGCTCATTTTGATCACTTGATTTAGGTGCTGTATGCCAGTCTTCTACAAGGTCAATTTATCCTTTTTCTGTTGTTATTAATAGGTACTTTGAAACTGTGTGGCTACTTTGTTCTATACCAAACTCTGAGTTAATTTAAGTATAACTTACAGACCTTTTAATTTTATCTGCTATTATTCCTATTTGTGTCCAAATTATCCCAGATTTGGCCAGAGATAGGCATGCAGGCTGACTTTTCTGCCCTTCTGATGTGACCTCATTATTTTCTGAGTATTTCTTTGCTTTCTTCTGTAACATGAACTACCATGCTCATATAGTACCTCCCTGCCATAATTCTGGACTCACTCATTTCTCCAAGACACCTAGGTTCTTTAATGGAAGAATGACATTTAGATGTCAATATCTGGTGCTGAATGTGCTCACAAATATTGTTGGGGAGAACTGTTTTTGTTTTTTTTTTCCAAAGAAGACATGCAATGGCCCAAAGGTATATGAGAAGCTCTCAACATCACTATCAGAAAAATGCAAATCAAAATCACAATGAGATATAACCTCAGACCTCTTAGGATGGCTATTGAAGGAAGGGTAGTACATATTGATAAGTATGTGAAGAAGTTGGAACATTTCACACTGTTGCTGAGAATGTCAATTGGCACAGCTGCTATAAAAAATAGTATGAAGTTTCTTTAAAAATCAAAAATTAGAAGTACCATATGACCTAGCAATCCTTTGCCAGGGTATATACTTAAAGTGAATGAAATAAGTACCTTGAAGAAGACATCTGAACTTCTATGTTCATTTCAGCATTATTTGCAATAGCCAAGATATGAAAATAAGCTAAGTGACCATTGGTGGATGAATGGATAATGAAATTGTGATGTAACTAATGGAATATTATTCAGCATTAAAAAAAGGAGATTCTACCATCTGGAACAACATGGATGAACCTGGAAGACCTTATGCTAAGTGAAATAAGCCAGACAGAGTAAGAAAAAAAAGGCACGATCTCTCTTATATATGGAATGTAAAAAAAGCTGAATACAGACACAGAGAGTAGAACAGGAAGAGATGAAGTAATCCAAGACTTGAAATAACTGGAGAACATATGCTTGAACCACTGTAGGGAGAGTGATAATCCGGTATTTAGCATTGGTTAGGGATGAGGATGGAAAGACAAGTGACACGACTGATTCAGGCCTTACATGTAAGTCAACTTGAGTGTGATTGGAATGCTTTTTAGAGAAATGGAAGAGTGTTTATTTTTTATTCAGTTTTATTTTATTTTTATTCAGGAAATGCCCCTTACTTATGAGTCACATTTTTCAAGACAGGTTGACTAGTTTCTTCTTGAATGCTAAATGTTTCAAATTTGCTGATTACTGAAATTTGTAATATTTCTTCAGAATGTGTTGAACTTCATTCTAGAAAGCAGAGAAGTTTCTTGCAGCTAACTCAATCTTTTCAAGGTTTGTTTTTGCAAGACCTTGCAGCCTTTCACCCATTCATAGCAGTATAATATTTAGCAGCAGACTCAAGGAGACCAGGAGGCAGAGCTCTGGAGCAGGACTCAGCATGACTATCTCATCTTCAATGCTCTTCCCTACAAATTCCACCTCAGCCTCTCTGAGGGCTCATCCCTATCTCTTCCACTCAGTGAAACAAACTTGCCCTGTCCAGGATCCCTTTCCCTGCAGCACCAGCTGGAAAACATCCCAAGTTCTTCTTGTCTCCTGTTTTAGAGACCACAGTCTCAAGCTGCTAGCTGTGCAATGTCTACAAACAATGGCTACATATATTTTGTCTATTGTCCACTCACTCTTAGTGGAAGATTAGGTCTAGCTTCCATTATTCTGTTATGACTGCCTATGCATGCTGTTTTGGATGATGTTACTTTTTTTTTCCCTCCAGGGCCACACCCAGAGCATACACAAGTTCCCAGACCAGGGGCTGAATCAGAGCTACAGCTGCTAGCCTACACCACAGCCACAGTAATGTAGGATCTGAGTCACATTTGGAATCTACACCACAGCTGATGGCAAGACTGGATCCCTGACGCAGTGAGCGAGGCCAAGGACTGAACCCACACCCTCTTGGATACTAGTTGGATTCGTTTCCGCTCAGCCACAATGGGAACTCCCTACATATGTATTTCTGAGGTTTCAGGGGAGCCATTCTTCCTCTCTCAACCACTGCTTTGCACCACTACTGGAAGGAAATGATGAAGTCACCTAATAATATCTGAGGCTTTGTAGCAAATTTGTATTTATTCGGTTTGCTACATGTGAGAAGTACATGATACTTAATAAATAATAATAAAAGAGCTGTACATGATCTATTATTATTTACTATATTCCAAATTCGGTGATCAACAATTTTTATGAATTATTTTACTTCATCTTTTATAAAATATTCTTAAATTGGGGCATGACATACTTGATTTTACTCAAGAGGAAATATGCACATTTACCCACACCATGACTCACCAAAATCAAATGACTCGTAAGTGATAGAAACAAACTTTGAACCTGTCTGTCTGCCTCTTTCTAATTCCCTTCTAATTTATTATGAGTATCTATCTATTAAAATAGTTAAAATAATAGTGTATGATAATAGTGTTAGTATAACAAATTTACCTTTCAAAAATATTTACTCCTGTGAAAAATATTCTCTGAGGGATAGTATCTTACCATATTTTTTCATCAAAACCTGTTCTAATTCACATTTACCTAAATATTGTCTTATAAATTGACAATGTTTACCCTTTCCTAAGAATAAAACTGAACTGAGAATTAACGTTGAACATAAAACAACATATTGGCAATTCAAGTTACAACTATGCCATTTGAAGCTGTTACCAAAATTATGTCAGATTCTAAATTCAATTTTGAAATCATTTCTAAGTACCGATGAGAGTCTAGCTTTTTATGTAGAAATATATTACGCTAGAAATGATTACCATTTAGTTTTTTTTTTCAAAAATATAACAGATATGATATTCAGAAAGAGATGAACTTAGTTGAACAAGAAAGTATCAGTAGCAACATTTAAAAATTTTTTTTCAGATTAATTCAATAATAAGACAGCAAATTGATATAGTATTAGATAATATGCAATTGAACATTATTCATTGGTCAGTAACACCTTTTTCTTTTTAAAGCCTCTAAAAAGTTTATTGCCATATAGCACATTAACTGATTAAAAAAAAACAGATACCTGTTAGTGCAGATACCATACTTTCTATGGAACTTATCAGGCTGCGATACCTTCAGATTTTTTATTTATCTACATTGATAATGCTTAGAATGAAAGATTTTGATGATCTAGATTAAGATTTAGAAAAATTTCACTTAAATGGTTGATACTAAATATATTTTCAGCTTTGCTGAAAATACCATCTCTGTTGCAGCTGCTCAACTTTGTCATTGTAATGTGAAAGCAGTCATGGGCAATACTTGGTAAAATAATTAGTGTGGCTGTGTTCCAACAAATCTTTATAAGCAAAAACAAATAGCATAACAGGACAGATTTGAGTTGTGGTCCATAGTTTGCAGATCTCTGATCTAGAACCTAGTTTATTTCGTGATCTACATTTATACGTCACACTTCTCTTTTTCATAAGGCTGGCAGCAACATTAGGTGTGGAGAATCAAGTCTTTTCACAATTAAACTCATGTGGTTTGTTCTATATTGCATTTTCCCCAGAACAGAGAGAAACTGAATATATGCTTCCATGTTTTCTGATGAAGAGAAGAGATAGGATACAGTTAGATAGTTTATAAAGATGATTATCAATACCTAAATGACCCCTTGACTTAAACGGTAAGTTATATTTTAAGTTAAGCCGTAGAAAAATATAAATATGTCTAATATTAATCAATTTTGGAAAGAGAAATCCTAAGTTTATCAATAACAGAGAGAACCAGGTCAAAGTAGCCTGTCATTTCCAATGAACATTGTCTCATATCCCCTCATGAAGGCACACAGACAAATATTCACAACCATTCTAGAATTTAAGGATGACAAAAATAGTTTTTTCCCAATATCTGAGAGGAAAATTCCAGATTCCAGAGTAAATAAGGTTGAATCAAGAACAAGTAGTGTCATATATATGATATACTCTTTGATAGACTAGTAAACTAGACTGAGAGGAAGAAATATACTAGGACTAAATAGCATAGAAAACTGGCAGCAACCAAAGGAAGTGGAGCTTCAGGGGTCAACAGCACAAAGGCCATAGGGAGAGGGTCAACCGCCCTATTTTCTATGCTGTATTCAGCCAGGTGCCAGCCCAGTGCGTGCTGCAGATGGTACTCTGAGAGTTCGGTATCCCTAGAAATCCCTGAAAATCACAGGAGCTGTAACAGCCCTTAGGCATTTACAACACAGTGATTGCTGATGGGTTTCCTGTTTAGAATCTACAGGTCTGAAATCTGGAACTCCAATTTGGAAGACGACCAGTCTTGAGTCACCTCCCTCTGCTGTATTATGGGCAAAAGAGTGACAACAGAGAGGGCGATTCACATGTTTCTGACTAATCTATTCAATATCCTAGAATTGGATGAATTAGATTAAAATTTTTCCTGGAATCAATTGGGAGTGAGGCAAAGGTTGGTAAGCCAGAAGTATAAGGTAAAAATTTCTCCTCTGGTGTCTATTTAATGACCACTGAACTTCCCTCATTCAGAAAGAAAGTGACAGAGGGGATTGATTTTTTTATATCCCAATGCCTCTTATATAGGCCACTACATGATCAAAGGTTTATCTTTTCACTTGTCTCTCTTCTGTTCTCCGTTCCCAATTCCATGGCTGGGCTGTCAAATAAATAAGACCAGCAACCAAATTAAGAGCACTAATGGCTTCTTAAAAGAGCTTCTGAACAAGCCACTTGATCATTAGAGGTGTTAACTCCATGCTGTGCAATACAGCACATATAGGAACAGACTGAGATAACTAATTTTGTACCAGACAACAGTGTCTTCCATTTAAATTTCAAAGGCTAAAAATACCACATGCTATAACACCATGTCATGGTAGACCTACCCTGGCCTGGGATTTGCCTCTAACCTGCCACCTGCTATCCACATATGAGGAGGACCTCCCAAAACTAAACAAGACTTTGGACTAATACTAAACAATTTCCAAATGGTGTTTGTAAGATGCCTTATTCCTAGATGTACTCTCCCCCTTGGGAGAACCCTCAGTTACTCGCAGAAGAAGAAGATGAAACAAGCAAAGCAAAACTTTGTAATCAGTAAGAACTTCGGCCGTGAGCACTAGGGTCAAGTTTGTGCACACTAGCCTGACCACATGAAGGACAATTGATCTGACTGTACATTGACTTTAGTCTCAGGAGGTAACTACACAATTTCAGGTGAAATAATAGAATGAAGAATATGAAATATCGACCTTATTAAATAATAACATTAACAACATCATCATCAGTTTTAAGAATGAAAGAAATGACTGAAGATTCTATGGTCTATCAGTGGGGACATTAAAAGCAGAGGCTGATCTAAAGTGGCCTAGGGAGGGAATCTTCTGATCAGGAGACCCCAGAGCTTGGACCTAGCATCCCTGTTGTTTAGATAATGCCTATTACTAGCACTACCGTATAGCCATGAGACAACAGGCATGAATGTAAGAGCAACAGCAAAAAATCCAAATAGCCTCCAAATATTCCAGGTGACTTTCACCATCACTACAATCTTCTATACATTTTATTTATATATAAATACTGCAAACTGGAACAAATTAATACTAATAGCTATCAACCAAATTCTTGCTAAATAGACATTATACTAGTAGACTTGTTATATGCATTATTTTATTTAAATAAATTGGACATATTTAGAAGATATTATGCCAGGTCCCCCTTAAAGAAACTGAGTATTTCCAGGAAGTTCTATAGCCTCCAAAATTCAGGAGCTAGTAAGCAAGACTATTTCACTAGAGAAGGCAGAATTTCTTGGCGTCCTCACTGTGGCTCCGTGGTAATGAACCCAACTAGGATCCATGAGGTTGCAGGTTTGATCTCTGGCCTTGCTCGGTGCATTAAGGATCCAGTGTTGCTTTGAGTTGTGGTGGAGGTCACAGACTCTGTTTGGATCCTGCGTTGCTGTGGCTGTGGAGTAAGCTGGCAGCTATAGCTCCAATATGACCCCTAACTTGGGAACCTCCATAAGCTATGGGTACAGCCGTAAAAAAAAAAAAATAAAAATAAAAATAAAAGAAAGCAGAATTTCTCATAACCAATCAACAAAAAAAAACAGGGATAAGAAAAGATCAACAGAAATTTAAATTTTTCTAATGCTATATCTATGTAATTAACAGCTGTAAAATAGACGTCTAGCCAAAGTTACATGTAGACTGATTTTTATTTAAGTATGTTCATAATTCAACAAAAAACCTTGGGTCATCCTAAAGTCCAACAGGAGGGCAATACATTAAAAACCATAATATACTCACTCTGTGAAACTATACAGTTTTAATAAATTTTAAGATTTTATAAAATCCAATACCAATACTTTGATATATTATATAAGCATAAAATATACATGATTACAATGCTGTACGTGAACTGTAGAGAGTGTTCGGAGTGGACAATCAGACATTTTGGGGAAAAATGTAAAAAGCTAAAATACTAGCAGTACTTGGGGTGCAATTGAGATATTTATTTTATTTTCTCCATTTCCCAAGCTTCCTAAAATGGACTCATACTAAATTTAACATTTTAAAAATACACTTATACCTAAATGGTTAATTTTGAATCCATATGGTTTGGATTAAAAGGGATAATTTTCATTTAAAAATTCCATTTATAATTAAAAACATGACATCAAGCATACTAAAAAGAATATTAAAGAGTCAGCTGTCCAAAGCAAATGTTTCTCTTGGCTATGCTATGTCAAAAAAACAAACAAACAAACAAACAAAAAAATCCTTCTCCAAAATCTGCCATGAAAATACCTCTGCCTCTAGGCAAAAAGAAAAAAATCATTGGTTAGAAATATGCAACTACTTGCCACACAATTTCATTGCATCTCTGTTGCCCTTTTACTTGTCTGCCTCTATGTCAAGTCTAGAAGAAACAGGCTTTCTAATTGCAGAAGGGTTGAAAAGCTTAAAAGCTATAATGGTTATCTTTAAAACTTGTGACAGAGAAAGAGTCATCACTTTTGGAACATTTTGACAATTAACAAAACCAAGCACTGGGGAAAATCTCAAGAGAAAACTGCTGACTCAATAATCTGACATCAACTCATCTAAATTGATAAAGAAAAATATACAAATATTTGCACGGGTACTTAATTAAGCACTTGACACTTTTCTTTCAATTTGATGTTAATTATAATCAATGTTTAGTTAATTTTCACTAGTTTCAATATAGACATTTTTGTAATATGGACAGAAAAATCACCTAAATTCGCTCTCTTCTCAATTTACAATTGATGGGCTATACCCATTTTTCAAGCACAAACCCTGCATTTTCCATAAAATCCTCTCACATCTCACTGAGATTTATTTTCATTCCTTGTTCTCCACTGCATTTTTAAAAACCTATGTCATAAACTTTTACAGTTTTGTCTGTCTCCTTCACGACATTATAATGCATCCAGGGACCATGTCTGATTAAGTCATGCCCCATGGTTGCAAGTACCGTACTTGGTCTCATCTAGACATTTATTAAACCATTTTGGTCTTAATAAACACAGATGGCTTGGACCATATGACCACTGAGCTCCTGAAAGTAGCCTAACGACATTCTCAACTGAGTCCAGTACAATATAATAAAGATTATAATGGTTTAAATTTTCTTAGTTGTCCGCATTGCATTGTACTTTATCATCTCACTTTATCCATTTAATACTTTCACGATTTAAATAAAACAGATACAATTAGTCTCATTTTACAGATGAGCACACAAAGTCTCAAAGAGCTTAAGTGGCTTGGCTACGTTTACATCAAATCTGGGGCTTGCCCCCACCCACTCCCAGGAACCACCTGTAAAGATTCTGCAAATGGGCTGTTTGAAGAAATAAATGCTTGATAAGTACTTGAAAAATATATTCTCTGATAGAAAACGTAAAAATGTGCTAACTCAATTATTTACTTGGACTATATTACATATATATGCTTTTGTGTGTATACATTATCTTTCTATCTGTCATCTACCTGTCTACCTACCTGAATTAGATGCTCCTGTAAGTTTTTAGGCCACACACATTCTGGCCAACCAGATTCCCATATAATAGAGAGGGTCCCACAATCTTCTCAGGTTTATAAATCTCCAGGATGACCCATAGAACTTACTGAAAGTATTATACAGTTACAGTTTTACAGTTACAATTTTAGGATAAAGGATACAACACAGGAACTGCCACATGGAAGAGACACAGAGCGAAAGGTCTGAAGGATCCCAGATGTGGCCTTTTCATGCCCTCTCCCCATGGAGTCAAGCTGAGTCACCCTCCTGGCTTATCAGTATGTTTATCAACCAGAAAAGTTTTCAAGCTCTGGGTATCCCTTGATTGAGTTCAGTCTCTGGACACCCTCTCAACCTCTGAATTCAGAGGAAAGGGCTGAAAGTTCCAGTTCTCTAATTACATGCTTAATCCTTCTGGCGTAGCCAACCTCTCCCCTGAAACTATCCAAAAGCCCAGCGTGAGTCTCCTGATTAAGCATAAACTCAGTTGTACTAGAAAGGAACTCTTAAGAATAACTGAAGACATTTTTATCACTCAGGAAATTCCAAGAGTCATTGAAGCTGGGTAAAAAAAAACTGAGGACAAACACCATATACATTCCACATTATACCACAGACCTCAGGTGTTTTTGGTTTTTGTTTTTGGTATTTTTGTCTTTTTAGGGCTGCACCTGTGGCACATGGAGGTTCCCAGGCTAGGGGTCCAGTCGGAGCTGTAGCAGCCAGGCTACACCACAGCCACAGCAACACAGGATCCGAACCACATCTGCAACCTACACCACAGCTCAGGGCAACACTGGATCCTTAACCCACTGAATAAGGCTAGAGATTGAATCCGCATCGTCATGGATGCTAGTCAGGTTCACTAACTGCTGAACCATGACAGGAACTCTGATAGACCTCAGTTTTGAATAATCATTTAGCTTTATAGAAAAATCTAGTTTGACCCATATTTCCTTCAGAAACTGGAGGGTATTGCGTAGTTCTCTTCCAGTAACTTTTGCTGTTTATGAGAGCTTATCCATCAGTTTAATCTAAGTGTTGTCCCCTTGTAAATAAGTTTTCATTCTGGTAGTTTTAGTAATGTTACTTAATAAGTAATTACATTTTGTGCTAGGCATTGTTCCAAGCACTTTGCAGATCTTAATTCATTTTTTAATCCTCATAGTAATTCTATGAACAGGTACTCTCAATATTGCAATTTTCATATGAGCAAACTGAGCTAAAGAGATTTTAATGAATTGACCACTATGTCATTAGCAGACTGGGACTTGAATACAGATGGTCTGGCTCCAGAGTCTATGCAACCTTTACTTCCTATTCATATGCACAATATATTTTTAACAGAAGCCATCTCAAATACTTTTTTGTACAGGAACAAGGTAGATAAATGCATGATAATATCTCCTAATATAGCTGTCTTCTAGCAGGAAATGAAACATTATGTGGTATTAAATAAAACTTACCTAAGTTTACTTTTTGATATGCCAGCCTAGGTTTTTCCTCATATTTTGACAATTGCTTATCTCCAATAAATAAAATATATTGCCCTTTTGTCTACTCAGTCAGAGCTGTCAGATCACTATCAGTCATATTAGTGAACATCAGGAAACAATATCTGTTTATAGTAAAGGTGCATCTTTCATTTTATTTAAATAAAGATAAACTTGGGGATAACTCTAAAACACCATAAATTTAAATATGAATACTTTAACAGGAAATTAATATCCATCTATTGAATGAACTGATTTGGGGAGTTTCTAGAGTGCCATAATTTCCAAATACAAAAGGTGACATCGATACCTATACAGACATATTTGTAATGGAGTGGTTGGGAAATTAAAAGAATTCCCCCAATACCTATAATTTTCTCAGTGAAGAAGGAAGCAAAATTGGTGAACGAATGGGAGAGGAAGCTTGAGTGAAAGCTTAAGGAGAGTGGTAAACATCAAAAAATAAAATGTTGGGAGTTCCGCTGTGGTGCAGCAGGTTAAGGATCTGGCATTATCACTGCCGCAGCTCAGGTTGCTGCTGTGGCGCAGGTTTGATCTCTGGCTGGGGAAACTTCCACACACCAGGGGCACAGCCAAAAAAATACACTCAATTAAAATGTTGATAGCCAGTTCTGAGGGCTTAGCTGAGGTTACAATCCATGCTTTTGGAGTGGTGCAAATCCACACTGCTGTGTGCTTCTGTTTCCAGCATTGTGAGGCCTCGCTGCAAGAAAGGGGGAGTTAGTTTGCATAATTTGGTCTATGACTGGGATCCTGCTGACTGTGTCTGGAAGAATGAGGTGGATGGTGAGTAATCAAAGGTACTGCTGAGGAAGTTCATACTCAACAATGGGCTTGTGGATGAGGTTGGAATAGGTGGGGGCCAATTGGGGATTCTAGATACAGAGAGGGGCCTGACTCCAGGGATGCCGGCAGTGAAAATATATGATGGAGGCACATGGTGAGGATACGAAAGAATGAGGAAGGGTCAAGTTTTGGTCACATAGGAGAATAATGAAGTTTTAGGATTTCTGAGGCTATGAGGACCTTGTAGAATCGAGAAGAAGGATTTGCAGTTGGATGAGTCCCTTGCATTGATATTCAAGTCTCCTAAGATGTTTTTGTAGAAGTTAAGAGTTAACAGGCTGGCTGTGAGCCAGATGTGAGAGTCGTTCAGAGGGAGAGAATGAAAGCTAACAGGTAAAAACATGGAGAAGGTATAAAGGATGCCTTAGCCGGAGACATTAGTATCAAAGAAGGATGTCATTTTCCACACAGATGAAAGAATAATGAACCAGAAGTTGCAGTGGGGATCCAGGGAATACTGGACTTGTCCTCCTTCCCTGCCAGTGTTATATGGGGTCATGTATGATGCCCACTGAAGAAACAAGCAGGGAAGTAGTTTCCGTTCACAGCAAAGAAGAACAGAGCATCTTCTTGATCTGCATCTAGGCAGACCTGCAATTACTCACATATGTATGGTCCCATAGACGTCAGAATTGTTAAGCCTAATTATTATCCCCTTTCTGCCTCCTCTCTGAGAGCCCTTCCCACTCAGAGCAACTAGAACACTTTGACCTTTTTTCACAAGTCATCTTAGCTGGAAAAAACTTCTTTGAATACTACTACCCCAGGCTGGAAGAGTCAAGCGTTCCTTCTATATGTCAATATCACTGTGTATCTTATTGTCATATCTCCTACAGTGAATTCTAATTCTTATTTTACTACTTGTCTTTTCTCAAAGAATATGATCTCTGTAGGACAAAGAACATGTCTTATTAATACATGTATATCCACTACCCAGCGATGTATCCAACATATTTTAGGCAGTCAATATTTTGTGGAAAGAGTTGAAATTTAAAGATCTGAGGAAGCAGCCCCAAAGTTTCTGAAACCAAGCCCGAGAGACATGAAATGTATAAACTGCCGGAGGCCAGCTCAGGCGGCCAGGGAGTGTACACTTTCCCGATAGGAGATGGACAGCGTCGGCAAAAGAGACGGAGACAGCTTCTTTGTCCCTTCTTTCAGGGCGCTGGACTGCTCAAACTTTATTGGCATAAGTGGTTGATTATATAGGCAGTTTTTCATTATAGATTACATCATAGTGTTAAAAGTACATTGGTCAACTATTAGGCTTTGCTTTTTGATCACATGATACAGTAGCAATATATCATGTCCTAAAATCTTTAGTTTAACTAAATCTAGTGAGTACAATTCAAGGACAAACAGGCACAGCATCTCATGTGGCAAAGAGGAGACCCAGCACAAACCATCTCATGGCCAGCCAATTCCCACAAGCTGAAGGAGTTACAAACAAAAAATCCTGTCTTCAGACTAGTGTCTATCTTCAAAGTGTCCTTGGCAGGGAGACAGTGTGAGAAAATACAAATCAACTTAGTCAGCTACCGCTAAAAGTTTCTAAAATCAAGGACAAAACTCACAGCTGGGTTTCTTTTGATCAAGAATAATATATGTCTAACTTCTATAGACCTCATTAAAATCTAACTCTAAAGTTTACTGTATAACTAGTTGGGAGATAAACACTATGTTTTAATTGTTGGATTTAAATAGGGGAAAGTCCTTCAGGATGAAATTCTTATTATATTATTGTTGTAATTTTGTTAAATCACAAATCACCACAGGAAAATAAGAATGGGAAATAAGATAATAAGCAAATAATCAGGAAAGACTGAGGAAAACTGAATAACAAATAAAACAACGGGAAAGACTAGGTCACCTGAGAAACAATCCATGTTCTCCAGCACAAACATGGAAATTGTTTTCCCAGGAAAGCCCTAATTCTTCCCCATAAACATTCAAATGAGAGCTGTATAACCTGAGGCCTGCCCTCAGCTTGGACCATTCAGGCAGGCTTTCATCCTGTCCAGAGGCCCACCTTTGGCATGTACCGTTCAGGTGAGCTCCCTTCTTTGGTTAGGAACCTGCCTTCAGGTTTTTCTGCTGTTAGGCAAGGTCCTTTTTTTTTGAGTCCCTGCATCTCCTCGGCTCCGCAATAAACTGAGTGAATTATGAGATTCTTCCTCCCTTGACATTACTTGCAAGTGAAATCAGCAATCAGAAATTGTAAAGGAACAATCATATCCTAGTAATTTATATTATGAAGCAGAGACTAGGACATTTTCTCTTCAGGGAAATTAGAATACACCATCTCCCAATTTCTAGGTCAGATGTTCTTTCTATAACCTTCCCTGTGATATCTCAGGGACCTCACAATGTGGCCAAGCAGATGCATCTTGTTCAAACTAAATTTAAGAAAGGTAGCATACCATCCTATTTCTTAAAATTCCTAGTTTTCTAAGGAAACAATGACTATATTTCAAATGTGCATTTGCTGTGAAAAATTACAACTTGGTGGTTTTTGTTCAAAAATAACTGAAGCAAGGCAAGTAAAAATGTTTACATTTCATCATAATATTAGATTATACTTTTTCTGCAACTGTTCTATAAAATGAGCCTGTGGTTTTTTTGTTGTTGTTGTTGTTGTTTTTTTTTCCAATTCTAAAAGTTTATTTGGCCAGCAAAAGTGTCTCAAAGAACACATAATAGAAACAGAGAAATATCCACGGAGATGTCATGATGATGACATGACGTGCACATGCCTGGGGAATCATAACTTAGGATGCTTAGTGAGGGAGAGCCCATCATGAGTCAGTGAAATGATTCTAATATCCATGAGGACGTATGTTTGATCCCTGGCCTCACTCAGTGGGTTAAGGATCCAGAGGTGCCATGAGCTGTGGTGTAGGTCAAAGACTTGGCTCAGATCTCGCGCTGCTGTGGCTATGGTATATAGGCTGGCAGCTGTCGCTCTGATTTGACCCCTAGACTGGGAACTTCCATAGGCCATGAATGAGGCCCTAAAAAAAAAAAGAAGAAGAAGAAGATGCTCACATGCCTGTTTCCCAGGAAATGTTGGTACGGAAGGCTGTTGTGACTCTCCCACCTTCTCTGTTCGCTAGGCCTTCCTCTGCTTATGAGCTCATTTGGGGAGACGACCTTACCCAAAGGAAGTAAAAGCAGCACGTGAGCATCTCTTGCCCATCCTCTCACTACCTGAGGACACCCAGGACCATCTAGCTTTCTCCATGAATAGTTCTGTTAAATGTACCCGCCAGTGGCCTTGAACGACTACTGTCAGACTGATCATTTCCATTTCCATTGTCAGCTCCCTCGATGGTGCTGCCCCCTAAGAGATAGAAATACTCCCCCAGAGCTAATGGTTTTGGTTTCTTCAGTAAGAGTTGTTTCCGATTGTTGGATTCGGTAGTCATGTTGTCTCAATGCTCCACTCTTGTGAAACTGCTTGGTAAAGTAGAATTCATCCACCCAACACACACACACACACACACACACACACACGGATGCAAATTATTTTAACCTGCACTTTGACATAATCATCCCTATGTCAGTGCTCTTTAGAGCCATATAGGAACATAAGACAAAAAAAATATATAGATAGGTAGATAGATAGATAGATAGATAGATAGATAGACAGACAGATAGATAGATCCAGTCTTTATTTAGAATTTTGATATTTTGTCTGTGATGGATTTTTTATTTTTTAAAAAAATTGAAGATAGCCTATTAAAATAGTGTGTATCTTGATTACTCAGTTTTTTTCACCCCCTCACATACATTGATACCTGAGGTACCTTGCTCACCATACCCCAGGTACCCTAGGCACCAAAGAGCACTTTTGTTCACTGCCAAAGTATCACACAGAGACTTTTGTGTGTGTGCAAACCCCCTTTTCATATTCTTACACAAATTGTCTCCAGAGGAGACAAAAATATGGAGATAGAACAAAGAACTAAAACCACATGGTAAATTAATAGCTTTCCCTAGTCCCCTTCCCGGTTTAACATAAATCTTACCACTAAAATCCTTTTCCATCTCCTTCTAATCATCACACTTCTCGTGCCTTGAACAACCAATTCAGTACAAGATTTTTTTCCTCTTCTTTGAAATTATTGCAATATCTTTACTTTTATAATTGACTATGAATTTTCAGTGTATGTTTATATAAACCTATGGGGTAGGAAAGTATGGAAAGAAGAGGAATGAGTTCAAAAGTTTCAAGATATTTCAAGGCACCTGTCTTAACCTTGTTCTAACATTCTTGAGTTGACTATAGATCATTAATGGCTCTAGTGTTTCCAGCAGGACAGTGAATCCTCTGACTTGGTCTTCCTTAGATGATTTTAGGTCATTTCCACAAAGGGCTAATAAGCCAATCATTTCCTTTGCTTGAGAAATTGCAGAGTGGAGTAAAAAGGAGCAAAGTGGTATTTTAATCTCTGTTGTTAATATTCACAATCAGTCTATTATATAAAAAAAAAAGGCACAAGAGAAGCACAAATAGCACTCGGGTGCAATAAAATCACCTCTCTACACAGACTGGATTTAGAGAGGAAAAAAAGTAGGAATGATGAAAGAGGGTAAAAGACCAGGGGAGTAGATACCTCTAAATCTAATAACCATCTATTTTAAATTACTTATTTTTAACATATCTAACAAGTTTCAGACAAAGGAGACAATTGACAGGAAATTAAATTCAAACATTGAAGAAAAGCTAAAGCTAAATTGAAAATATTCAAGAAGCTCATTGTAAAATGACAAATTATGGCACAATACAGATGTGCATTAAGAGATCATGTCATAATATCACATAAATGAAATTTCACAGAGACAAAGAGATATTTCAGAAGGAGAACTGACTGATAAGACACAGGAGTTTGCTGTGGACCGTGGATGAGATTTGGCCAGGCAGGAAGAGATGAAAGTGTGTGCCAGTGTAACAAGTATCTGCATGTGAACTATTTCAGCAGGATCTCAGAGATCAAAGGGAGCTTTGCAGCCAAGCTTCAGGTTGTGTAGGATTGCAACTCAACATGTGGAGCACTAGGGAGAGAAAAGTTCAGTGTAATTTGGCCAATTATTTATAATCAGTTCAAATGAGTACTTTAGCATATGTATTGTTTGGTGCCTGTGCATATAATTATTCACCTTTCAGAACAGGAATTTTCATGCAATTGCCAATTGTTACAATGTATTCCTGCTGATTATTCTAAAGGACTCAGTTGGATTTTAGACAGACTTAGGTATGCAAAGTAAAGAAGAAAATTAAAATTATTATGTGGATGACTTAATGGAAACAGAGTCATCTGAACCATTTGAGGTACTAAGGCAACCCGATCACACGGGACATTCATTTCCCTTTTATTTCAGCATAAACTCACAAGACTCACAAAACAACTAGCCTGAAGTTTGGGATGTAGCCCAGGAGCTCTCTTCTGCATTGATACCAATTCCAAAGTTATAAAGGTGGCAGTTTTCATTCTTTCCATCCTAGTGGCAACACATTGATCACCGAGGATGCGCAGGAAGACAGGGATTATCTTTAGATTTTTCTTTAGAAAGTAAAACATGCTCAGTGGAGTTCCCATAGTGGCTCAGCAGTAACAAATCCGACAAGTATCTGGCATTGCTGTGGCTGTGGTGTAAGCTGGGAGCTGCAGTTCTGATTTGACCCCTAGCCTGGGAACTTCCATATGCTGTGTGAGTTTGGACCTAAAAAGGAAAAAAAAAGGTGCATGTATCACCTGCATGGTGTGTAAACATTTCACTGTCACTCTGGTCAAATTTACACACATGCCAGACGTGAAAACTGTGCTGTGACCGCCACCTGACAGGAAATATAGGATACTGTCATTTGTATATACGTATGTATGTATTTTTGCTTTTGGGGGGGGCCTGCACCTGTGGCATATGGAAGTTCCCAGGCTAGGGGTCAAATTGGAGCTACAGCTGCTGGCCTACGCCACAGCCACAGCAACTCGGGATCCGAGCCGGTCTGCAACCGACACCACAGTTCACAGCAGCAGCAGATCCCCAACCCACTGATGGAGGCCAGGGATCAAACCCCCATCCTCATGGATACTAGTCGCATTCATTTCTGCACGCCACAGCAGGAACTCCCTGCCGTCAATTTTAAATCATTAATGGATTTCTAAGACGTTTTTATTTTTATTTAAGCATATCTGAGAAAAAGTGAAATATAATCATTACAACCCTCTAATATCTGTAAGGAATCATATTTTACAAATGTTTTTACCCTTCCCTTATATTTCTTCAATTTTGAGTTAATTTTAATACTGGTTCAGGGAATGAATTGAAGTAGGGTTTTCTGTTTATTTTTACTTTCGGGAATTTTTTTACACATGGACATCCAGTTGTTCAAAAACCAATTTTTGAAAACACTGTCTCTATTTCTTTGAATTTTGGGAACGTAAAGCTCAAAAATCGATTGACCACATGGGTTAATTTCTAGACTGTTTATTCCGTTCCATTAATCTCTTTCACTATATTATTACCAATATCACACTGTCTTGGTGACTATAACTTTATAAGTCTGATAATGTCAGTCTTCCAATTTTTTTTTTTTCCAGAATACTTTTGGTAATTCAAGTTCTTTCCATTTCCATATGAGTTTTAGAAATAGTTTGTCAATTTCTACAAAGAAATCCTAGTATGTTTTCCTTTGGAATTATGTTGAATGTATAGATACAATAAGGGAGAAATTAACTCTTCTGATCATTAACAAGGGATATGTCTCATTTATTTGGGCTTTCTTTCATTTCTCTCAGCAGTGTTCTGTATGTTAATGTACATACCTTATACATCTTCTGTCATATTTAGTTCTAAATATTGCACACTTGTTGACGTTATACAAGGTATTTTTACAATGTCAATTCATGAATGTTTGTTCCTAACATATTAAAATATAATTGATTTTGTACCATTGAACTAATATCATACTAACCTCACCAAATAAAATAATGGTCCTAGTAGGTTTTGTAAATGTCATGAATTTTTCTACTGCGGGAATAATATAATCTGCAAAAAAAAAAAAAAGTTTTACTTTTTCCTTTCCAAGTGGCATGTTTTTATTAATTTACTTGCCTATTGCACATACTATAACATTTAGGAAAATGTTTAATAGAAATGGTTGGAGCAGATATCCTTACCTTGTTTGTGATCTTAGTAGGAATATTCAGTCTTCCATCATTAATGATGTATACGTGTATGTGTAACTGGGTCACCATGCTGTACAGTAGAAAAAAAATAAGGTATTGGGGAAATAAAAAAAAAAAGAGATGCTAAAAAATAAAAATAAAAAAAAAGAATGATGTTGGCTGATAGGTTTTTATTTTTTAATTTTATTTTATATTTTTAAATTATTAGCAAGTTTTATTTTTTCCAAGTATATTTATTTATTTCGATTACGCTATAGTAGATTTACACATTTCCTTCAATTTCTGCTATATAGCAAAGTGACATGCCTGCCCATACACACCCATTGTTTGTTTCCATTGGATTCTTACTCAGGAGACTGGATACAGTTCCCTGTGCTGTACAGCAAGACCCCATTGTCCATCTCTTCCTAATGTAATAGTCTGCTCCCACCAATCCCAAACTCCCATCAATCCCCCTGTCTCCCCCACCCTATCTGGCAAACACAAGTCTGTCCTCCATGTCCATGATCTGTTTCTGTTTTGTAGACAGATAATCTGTGCCATATTTTAGACTCCACATATAAATGATATCATATGGTACCTGTCTTTCTCTTTCTGACTTACTTCACTTACTTTCATCCATGTTGCTGCAAATGGCATTATTTTGTCCTTTTTATGGCTGAGTAGTATTCCATTGTGTGTGTGTGTGTGTGTGTGTGTGTGTGTGTGTGTGTGTGTGTGTGTGTGTGTGTGTGTGTATATATACTACATGTTCTTAATCCATTCATCTGCCAATGGACATTTAGGTTGTTTCCTTATCTTGGCTATTGTGAATAGTGTTCTGATGAACATACAGGTGCATGTATCTTTTTCAATGAAAGTTTTGTTCAGATATGTGCCTTGGAGTTCCCATGGTGGCACAGTGGAAATGAATCCGATTAGGAACCATGAGGTTGCAGGTTTGATCCCTGGCCTTGCTCAGTGAGTTAAGGATATGGCATTGCCATGAGCTGTGGTGTAGGTCACAGACACGGCTTGGATCTGGCATTGCTGTGGGTGTGGTGTAGGCCCGCAGCTGTAGCTCCTATTAGACCCCTAGCCTGGGAACCTCCATGCCATGGGTGTGGCCCTAAAAAGCAAAACAAAAACAAAACAGATATATATGCCCAAAAGTGGGATTGTTGGATTATATAGTAGGTTTATATTTAGTTTTCTGAGGTACCTCCATATTGTTTTCCATAGTGGTTGTACCACTTTACATTCCCACCAACAGTGAAGGAGGGATCCCTTTTCTCCACACCCTCTCCAGCATTTGTTGTTTGTTGACTTGTTAATGATGGCAACTCCAACTGGTGTATGGTGGTACCTCAATGTAGTTTAATTAGCATATTAAAAAGATCATACACCATGATAAAATAGGATTTATCCCAGGAATGCAAGAATTCATCAATAAAGCTGTAGGCTTTTAATGTATTTCTTCTATTGGAATGAAGAATTCCCATTCCATTCCTCGTTTGCCGAAACTTTTTTTTTTTTTTTTTGTCTTTTGTCTTTTTTGTCTTCTTTGTTGCTGTTGCTGTTGCTATTTATTGGGCCGCTCCCGCGGCATATGGAGGTTCCCAGGCTAGGGGTCGAATCGGAGCTGTAGCCACCGGCCTACGCCAGAGCCACAGCAACGCGGGATCCAAGCCGCGTCTGCAACCTACACCACAGCTCACGGCAACGCCGGATCGTTAACCCACTGAGCAAGGGCAGGGACCGAACCCACAACCTCATGGTTCCTAGTCAGATTCGTTAACCACTGCGCCACGACGGGAACTCCTGCCGAAACTTTTTATCAAGAATAAATAATGCATTTTTTTCCTAAAGTTTTTCTCAGTTTTTTGAGGTGACCATGTATTTTTTTTCTCTTGAATTCTGTGAGTTTAGTTATTTACACTGATTGATTTCCAGAGTTTTAGTAATTTATTAGTCTGGTCAAACAAGATAAAAATTTATTCATTTCCTTTATTGATTTTTTCTATTTCATTAGTTTTGTGTATCTTTATTATTTTCTTTCTTCTGATTACTTTAGGTTCAACTTTCAAGATATTGCTTTACGGTTTTTAGCTTTCATTTATTCTGATGAGAAATCTCTACTCTTTATCATCCTTTTGTTAGCTCTTTGTAATGTGCTTTTTTCAACTTGCAACTGGCATGTTTTCTCTTGATGTATAGTTTTAGGAAATTTAATTATGATGTGTTTTGATGTACTTATGCTTTTGCTTGTTGTGCTTGAGTTTCATTGAACTTATTCAGTGAGTTTAGAGTTTTCTTCAAAATTGGGCAATTTTTGGTCATTATTTCTTTAAAAATTACCCTCACCCTTTTCAGCAACTCCAATTACATATGTGTTTGGCAACTTGAATTTATCCCAGAATTCAGTCTTGCTGTTTATTTTTCTTTTCAGTTTTTCTCTCTGCATGCTTCATTTTATTAGTTGCCATTAGTAAATATTCTGCAATATCTAATCTGCCACTGTGGTTTTTTGTTTGCTTGTTTGTTTGTTTGTTTTTCAATTTCAGGAGCATCAATTTTCATCTCTAGTACTTTGATTTTGGTCTTTTTTTTTTTTTCCCACTGTACAGCAAGGGGGTCAGGTTATCCTTACACGTATACATTACAATTACAGTTTTTCCCCCACCCTTTCTTCATGAGTATCTAGACATAGTTCTCAATGCTACTCAGCAGGATCTCCTTGTAAATCTATTCTAAGTTGTGTCGGATAAGCCCAAGCTCCCGATCCCTCCCACTCCCTCCCCCTCCCATCAGGCAGCCACAAGTCTATTCTCCAAGTCCATGATTTTCTTTTCTAAGGAGATGTTCATTTGTGCTGGATATTAGATTCCAGTTATAAGTGATATCATATGGTATTTGTCTTCGTCTTTCTGGCTCATTTCACTCAGTATGAGATTCTCTAGCTCCATCCATGTTGCTGCAAATGGCATTATGTCATTCTTTTTTATCTTTCATATCTCTGCTTAGCATATTCACCTTACTTCAGTTTTATTCAACAAATGGTAGACAATTATAATAATTTGATGTTCTTTTCCACTAGTTCAATTATACGTGCTATTTCTGAACAGGTTTTGAATTAATAATTTATCTCTTTATAATGCATTGTATATTAGTGCTTCTTTGCATATTTGATAATATTTTCTTAGATGCCAGACATCTTGAATTTTACCTTGTTGGATAATTTTGAATTCCTAAAAAATTCTGTGTTTTGTTTCAGTGAAGTTACTTGGAAACAGTTTGACTTGGGGGATTCTCTCAAGATTGTAGACAAGACCAAAGCAGTATTTAGCAGTCTCAGGCTCCTTTGGTCCCATTGATAATACAAAACTCTTCTGAGTATGCTAACCAATGTTCTGAGAACTATGAAATTTTCCAACTTGGCTATTGAGAACAGGAGGTATATGCAGCCTCATCTCACCAGTGCTCTTTCGAAGCCTTTCAGGTGGATCATTTCCAGCTTCAGGTAGCTTCCCCATGTAAGTGCATTCATCAACACTCAGCTAAACTCACAAGGGTATGCTCTATAGATTTTGAGTTCTTTGTGTAGCTCTTGCTTCTCTGCTCTGAGAACTTAGCCACCTTGACTTTCCCAGACTTCTATTTCCATATTTTCAAATCAGAAAGACCATCAGGCTCTGCCTAGAATTCCCATCTCAGAGCTATCGCTTGTCACTCCAGGCAGTAATCTGGCTCAATGAGAAGGCGCACATCATTCGTTTTGCCGCTCTCAAAGAGAATTCTCCTTTGTTGTCTAATGTTCAATGGCTGGAAAGCTGTGGTTCCATATATGTTGCTTTGTATTTTGGTTGTTTTTATCAAGTTTTTGTCATGTGGGTTGTGATGGTTCCCAGCCCTCAAGCAATCTCTCTAAATAAATCCACAGTCACTTTGACAACAGGGCTAAACATCTAGGCTTCATTTTCGTTCTTACTTTGTTCTTATCCTTGAGACAGAAATGTCAAGTCTGTTGGTTCTTCCAGAGAAGTTACCTTAGATTTGCCTATTCTTTTTTCCTTCTAATTGATACTATTCTGTTTTAAGAGAAAATCATAGAATTTTACTAGTGTGTTTTAACTCTGTTCTTTCTATTGTAATTTTAAAGCACTTTCAGCATATGACCATATACATTTTCCAAGGTACTTTGCATTTCCTTCTTAAAATTCCATCATGTGATTGATTTTAGATTGGTATAAAGAATGCCTGGATTCTTACCCTATCTCTTCTGCAAAAACAAAAACAAAACAAGCAAACAAAACATGGTAGGATCTTGGGCAAGCTGTTTTACTTGTCAGAGCTTCAGTTATTTCTGTAAAATAGAGAAATATGATTAGGAGTCTTTTAAATGTTACTTTGCTATTCATAATACTGGGTATGCTCTAGTTTCAAGAGATTTTTAAGTGCTAATTCTTTTAAGAGCAGCTTTGTGTCCAGTTTTTTAAAAATGTAACCCTGTCCCAGCTCTGCTGATTTGATTTCTATTCATTTCTTCTGGTTTTAAGAATAAACACCTAGGACAATAGCTACGTTGGAACGGCTGATCACCACATACTAGACTGACACTGTGTGAATACACTGATGATGTGTCCAGTAGCAAACAGACCTCACCTGTCCCTTCAGGACCCATTTTTACTGAGCTCCCAATGATGAGAGCAAATTAAAATTATTAAATGAATGGATTTTAAAAATAAAACACTGAAAACTTTGTATGGGCTTTATTTTTTCCTCTAAATAAGTTACAAAATTTACTTCTTTAAAAATGATTTTTTTTCATTTTCAGTACTTTATGTAAGTTATCTCTTATCTGTCAAAATATAGAGCACTCTTCTAAAGCATTCACATACTTATTCTAACATTTTAAATGTACTAAAATATGTTCCCTAGCATTTTAAAATTTTATGTCCGTCATTTTTTAAGGAAAACATACTGAAAGAAAAGACTCTATAGAAGTGAAATGTCAGTTTTCTTCAATAACAAAGTATTTAAAATTTCAGAAATTTGATACTTACACAAATGTAATACTATATCTTTTAAGCAGAATGAAAATGTGAAGTATTTATCATAATTTTGCGTACGCATGCTAAACTTTTTGCAAACTGTGCTCCACAAACATATTTTAGTAGCTGTTAAAGTTTCAAACTGTAGAAAATGGGTTAGGAAATACCTTTTATGAAATTCATGCTTTTAATATCTTGCCTCTGAATTTTTTTATTTGCATGTATTTCTCAATATTCAGATATATTCCTTATTTTTTTCTTCCCTATAGTTCTAAAATTAGAATTAAAGGCTTCATTATCATTATTTTTTTCTTTCTTTAATTCTTCATTTTTGGGTCATTTTAATTACATCATCATAACCAACTTTACCAAAATATGTTTAGTACAGAGTTGATCCTATGAATGTGTGGCTAGAATATCTGAAAAAGTAGGAGGCTCTTAGAAGAAGGCAGACATGTTTTAGGGTATAATTTCTAGGCCTTTTCGTTTTAAAATGCCCCTCCTGACTTCTACTACCCAAAGGGCTGACTGAAGTTAAACTTCTATATGTTCATTTTGGAGACTTCAGAATTTTCACCTTCCCAAAATTTGCAGCTATTCAAATGCCCTTTAAACTGTGTACCAATGTATTAGGGATGAGTAAGCACCTACTTGAGAAGCCGACAATTCAAAGGTAGACAGATGGAGGGAGAAAGGGAAGAAGGTTCAATATCTAAAGGCAGCTGGAAAAATATTAAAGACAAAGTTGGCCTCCTTTACCATTTCCTTAATTCCCCATTTCCTATTTTTTTTTTCTTTTTTGTCGGGGGGGGAGGGTTAGGGCCACACTCTCAGCATATGGAGATTCCAAGGCTAGGGGTCGAATCCGAGCTGCAGCTGCCAGCCTACACCATAGCTACAGCAATGCAGGATCCGAGCCATGTCTGCGACCTACACTCCGGCTCACAGCAATACTAGATCCTTAACCCATGGAGCGAGGCCAGGGATCGAACCCACAACCTCATGGTTCCTAGTCAGATTTGTCTCCACTATGCCACGACGGGAACTCCTCCCCATATCCTATTATGACAGTGTTTATTAGATGGATTAGTTTGCAAGGATAAAAATAAATAAGACAATGACCCCTGTCGTCAAGCAAGTTGATGAAACTGAAGAACCAGAAAAAATACAAATTTCAAACAATAATATGACAATAGGCAGAATGTATTGATGATAACAAATATCATTTGTTCTAGAACAAAAATAGGTAAGTACTTAATGCTTCTTGGTATTGAGAAGAGCTTCAGAGAAGTCATATATTTGTGGCTACTTCTAATTAACACTATCTGGCTCACAAATGTTTTCAAAGATAGTATTTTATTTAATTGTTACCATAATCCAGGAAGGTAAACACTATATCCTTTAAAAATGAAGATGACACAGATATTAAGAAATAATTATTGATTTATCTAAAGTTATAGAACTAGTAAATGGTATAGTTCAGAGTTCCAACACATTTTTTAGAGTAATCAAAGACTGCCTTAGAAAATGTGATATTAAGAAATTATAATGACCTCCGAATTCATATCTTTCAGTAAACAGAAGTTTTTAAAGCACTTAAAAACATTACTTTCTGGAGGAGGTGAGATCAAACTTTGGAAATATGCTTCTTCTGCCAATTGTTAATCATCACTGATTTCAAAGGTTAACCACAGCCCAGAAGCTGTCTGGCTTGACAGATTAATGGAATTGGAATAAGTAGCATATTGCCTTTGCAGCATAGTACAGGTATTGCAAGTGACAGGTCTTTGAAAATGATGAAAACAGAGCTTTAGAAGAAAACAACATTTTAGTAAGAATCTGAGAGTCCTTCGTCCTCAGAATTCCTGCACTGGGCCTGACTCTTGTTTAATATATCAATTCCAGGAGGAATAGAAGTCTGGCAGAGGCTCAAGTCAGACAATTTATTGGCTTTCTCACCTGGAGATATCGCTTACAGAGCTCTCTGCTGCTGAAATTTGGAAAGGTCTTATAAAAGATTTATTTCACAAAAGCAGGCTGTCCTCTCCAAATGGGGGGTGGGGTAGGGAGAGTTAACAAATGTGTCATTCATTAAAATTTTATAATGATAAAATCCTTCAAAGCAACCCTCTACACACACATACACACTCATCTAACTATGCAAATGAATTCTCAAGACAATTCTTTTGTCCTCTAATCCTTCCAACAAACTCACTCTTAAGACACATCGATTTAAAAATTACTGAACCATCACCACTCTTATCTCCTCATGTATAGCAGGAGCTATCCTGGGTCTTTAAGTAGAAAGAAAAAAGAGAGATTGGATAGAGAGTACTGGGTGTACCTCACTACACTGACAAATGAACAATGAATTGGCCAAGTGAAAGATGATGTGCAAATAAGACCCTGAAGGGTAACAAAATGATATTAAAACATAGATGAAAATGCCTGCTTTTTGTGCAGAGCAGAATTGTACCTTGTTGCCTAAAACTTGATAAAGCAGTCCGAGCTCTGGCCTAAGGTAGCAAGGAGGTATTTCAGGTAAGATGTACATTATAACTTGTCAAAAAAGAAAGCCTGTACAGAAACAGGGTGACAGCCATGGATGCAGTGTGCAGGGGAAGGGAATGTAAGCTGGATCAATAGCATACCTTCCCTCCTTGACCCACACCAGGTAGCCACAGATGTCTGCAATGCTCCACAGGCAAATGTCACTTTTGACTGCTTGGCATTCCACTGCCTCTTACAGGCTGTAGGACCTTTGAGATGTTATTATATCTCCAGTCTTTAGTTTACTCATTAGTAAAATGGGATAATAGAATTCCTTCAAAAAAAAAAAAAAAAGGAGTTCCCCATTGTGGCGCAGGGGAAACAAATCCGACTAGGAACAATGAGATTGCAGGTCCGTTCCCTGGGCTCACTCAATGGATTAAGGATCTGGCATTGACATGAGCGCTGGTGTAGGTCCCAGAGGTGACTCAGATCCTGCATTGCTGTGGCTATGGTGTAGGCTGGCAACTGTAGCTCCAATTCAACCCTTAGCCTGGGAACCTCCCTACACCATGAGTTCGGCCCTAAAAAGGAAAAAAAAAAAAAAGAAGAAGAAGAAGAATTCCTTCACTAGCTTTTTGTGGGGGAATTGAATGAGCTAACAGGAGTAAACCAAAAAGCAGTATGTTTGATGGGTACAGAGTCAGATCCTGACAAATGAGATCCATTAAAAACTTCAAAGAACAATCCTTTCCTTAATAACTTGTTTGTCGTCTTCATTCTGTTCTTGATATGGCAAAGAAATAAACCTCCTCTTTATTTCAACTTAAATTATCACATCACCAAACTCCACCCCTCATGAATTTTTGAAACTATCTGAAAAGACTGTCTTTTTCCTATTTTACATTCTTGCCTCCTTTATCAAAGATTAATTGACCATAAGTGTCTGGGTTTATTTCCAGGTTCTCTATTCTGTTCCATTGGTCTGTATGTCGGTTTTGGTACCAGGACCACACTGTCTTGATTACCGTGGCTTTGTAATATTGCCTGAAGTCTGGGAGAGCTATGCCTTCTGCTCGGTTTTTATTTCTCAGAATCACTTTGGCAGTTCTGGGTCTTTTATGGTTCCATGTAAACTTTTAGAGTCCCACACAAATACTATTTAAAATGGTAACTTCTGGAGTTCCCATTGTGGCACAGTGGAAATGAATCAACTAGGAACCTTGTGGTTGCGTGTTCAATCCCTGGCCTGGCTCAATGGCTTAAGGATCTGGTGTTGCTGTGGCTGTGGTGTAGGCTGGCACCTACAGCTCTGATTAGACCCCTAGCCTGGGAACCTCCATATGCCACGGGTGCAGTCCTAAAAGGACAAAAGACAAATTAAATATATAAATAAAATGGCAACGTCAGCTACTATGAAAAACTGGGAAGTAGTCCTGCTGTCCTTGCCTGATTACAAAACGTAATCTCAAGTGTCAAAATATCTTAAAAAGGAGCAATGTGGGACATGCATAGTTACAGTGCTTACTAGAAATGAAAGTTTCAATTTATTTTATAAATTCACCCTTTTTAGAGGAAGGGCCATAGGTGGGAACATAGGTAGGAGCAGGTTACAGGTTAACTAACACAACTGCACTCTGCAAATTCCTAAAACACACCGCATACACACCAGCCTGTCCCTTTCTTATGGAAATCTGACAACTGTTCTTCTAAGAATAAACTTGCCAGGTTTGATCCTGAACATGCTTTGTTCCAGAAGCAAAGCTCTCTCCAAATCTATCAGCAAGGATTCGCCTCCCCGCTAACAAACCCCATGCTTAGGCTTGTGCTGCCTATGCTATGTTAATATGCTTCTCAGCTATTAGAGTGGGAGTCCTAAACTTTGGCAGACTTTTTCTAAATAAGATTTGAAATAAAATGTCAGAAATCTTTAAAATTATAGGAGCAATACATACTCTTTAAGAAAATTCAAGAAAGCAAAATAAAGTGAAAACATTGCTAACATATTGGTTTTTAACATGCCTGTCCTTGTTTTGCCAAATGTACATACAGATGTGTGATTATATGCTTTCATTTAACATACTGTATATGCTTTCTCATGTCTTAAAATTTATTTAATGACATCCATTTTAATGACAGCATCGTATGACATCTAAAGATATACACTCTTCATTTTATCAAGTTTTTTATTACTAGGGATTTAGGGTCTTTTATAGGTTTTTCATTATTATTATTACGAATCTAAACATCATTGTGAATAAATATCTGCATACAACCTTAATAGTTTTCTTTAGATAAATTCCTAAGGTGTTTTTTTCTTCTTGAAAAAGAGTTGATACATATACTTAATTGTGCTTCAAGATGATTTTTTACCAAGTTCAGATCTACACACAGCCTTCGGTATTCTCATTTACAAATAACACCAATCTAATAAAAGACAACTTTGTTTTCATTTTAATTTATATTTTTGTTACTGGTGAGGATAAATATTTTTTATATGGTTAGTATATTTGCCTTTCTTCTATTATTGCTATTCATTCTCTCATCCTGTTTCTTTTTCTATTAGGGTGGTAGTTATTTTTAATTCTTATTTGGAAGAGCACTTTTTATTAAATTGCTAGATAATTTTGTCATTTATTTTGCAATCATTCTTAAACTTTTCATTTGCCTTTTATTTGTATTTATGAATGTTTTTAAAAAAATGCTTAATTCTAATTTGTCAAAATTTATTTATGTATATTTTCCATCATGGTATTTTTGCCCTAGGTCAGAAACATATTTGGCCAAATTTCCAACTACAACTGAAACATTTATCTACCTTTTTATATTTAACACAATAATACCACTGGAATTTTTTTGGTGTATAATGTGAGTTAAGGACACATAGATTTCCAAAATAGATAAATTTACAGTATGTAGAAAAGTAAGTTTTTATAACCATTTTTGTAAGTATTAGAAGAACTTTGGATCAGTAATCCTGTTTCCTTGTCTTCTTATTCTTTGGCCTTTGAAATCCTATATAGCTTTATTTTAGAGAAGTAACAGATGCAACCAAGATATACACACACATGTATACACCCATATATATATGAGAGTCTGCATAACATTATTAATAGCAAAAATTAGAAGCAACTTAAATGTACAACAATAACATTACATAAATGGTCAATTTAAAAATTATTATATGAAAAACATGTAACTATTGAAACCAGGTATTTGCAGAATATTTAATTATTTTGGAAAGCTTCTCAAGATATCATCTTGAGTAGAAATAGCAGACTACAGGAGTTCCTGTTGTGGCACAGTGGAAATAAATCCAACTAGTATCCATGAGGATGTGGGTTTGATCCCTGGTCTTGCTCCATGGGTTGCAGATCTGGTGTTGCTATCAGTTGTGGTTTCAGTCGTAGATGCAGCTTGGATCTTGTGTTGCTCATGTTGCTGTGGCTATGATATAGGCCAGCAGTTATAGCTCTAATTCAGCCTCTGGCCTGGGAACTTCCACATGCCTCGGTTGGGACCTTAAAAAGCAAAAAAAAAAAAGGACTAGCAGACTACAAAGGTAGGTGTCCAGCATAATCTCCCTTCCGTAGGCTATATTGCCATTATATAATATCTGAAATGTGTTCTGTAACTTGCAATTTTCCAACATGAGTATGTATTGTTACATTAAATTTAACACCCAATAATAGTTTTTGAAAAATAAATATGTGAGTATAAAATCAAAGGGAAGTAACATTTTTGTCTTGGACATAATTATGTAATGATTAATTATGAACTTGTTTCTGATTTTGGATAGCCTCAAGTGTTCATACCTAAGTTTAGTCACCACAATTAGCAAGTAAGAATTGAGTGTCTTGTAATTGTAATGACAGAGCATTTATTGACTCATAAGTATGTATGATGAAACATAGTCAGTGGTAATTTAAGAAATGATTTCCAGGAGTTCCCGTCGTGGCGCAGTGGTTAACGAATCTGACTAGGAACCATGAGGTTGCGGGTTCGGTCCCTGCCCTTGCTCAGTGGGTTAACGATCCGGCGTTGCCGTGAGCTGTGGTGTAGGTTGCAGACGCGGCTCGGATCCCACGTTGCTGTGGCTCTGGCGTAGGCCAGTGGCTACAGCTCCGATTCGACCCCTAGCCGGGGAACCTCCATATGCAGTGGGAGCGGCCCAAAGAAATAGCAAAAAGACAAAAAAATAAAATAAAAATAAATAAATAAATAAATAAAATAAAATGGTAAAAAAAAAAAAAAAAAAAAAGAAATGATTTCCAAAAGCTCTTTCAAGCAACAAGACAGCAGAGATTTTTACATTGGAAGCTTCTCTAAGAAAGAGCAAAGTTTAGCAGCATTAGAAAGCAGGAGGACTAGTCTCATGTTCAAATATACTCTACGATTGGATTATATTTCAGGTCAATATTTTGGGTGGGTTAGTGTGATAAGTTCCCTCCCCGCCTTTTTTTTTGTCTTTTTGCCATTTCTTGGGCTGCTTCCCCAGCATATGGAGGTTCCCAGGCTAGGGGTCCAATCGGAGCTGTAGCCGCCGGCCTACACCACGGCCACAGTAATGCGGGATCCAAACAGAGTCTGCGACCTACACCACAGTCCGCGGCAACACCACATCCTTAACCTACTGAGCAAGGCCAAGGATCGAACCTGTAACCTCATGGTTCCTAGTCGGATTCATTAGACACTGAGCCATGATGGGAATTCCCCTAAGTTTCCTTTTTTTAATGATTTTTATTTTTTCCATTATAGTTGGTTTACAGTGTTCTGTCAATTTCTACTGTACAGCAAATTGACCCAGTCATGCATACATATATATATTCTTTTTCTCATATTATCCTCCATCATATTCCATTGAAAGTGACTAGATATAGTTCCCAGTGCTACACAGCAGGATCTCATTGCTTATCCACTGCAAATGCAATAGTTTGCATCTATTAACTCCAGACTTCCAGTCCATCCCACTCCCTCCCCCTCCTGCTTGGAAACCACGAGTTTGTTCTCCATGTCCACGAGTTTGTTTCTTTTCTGCAGAAAGGTTCATTTGTGCCACACATTAGATTACAGATACAAGTGATATTATATGGTATTTGTCTTTCTCTCTCTGACTTACTTCACTTAGTATGAGAGTCTCTAGTTCCATCCATGTTGCTGCAAATGGCATTATTTTGTTCTTTTTTATGGCTGAGTAGTATTCTACTGTGTATATATACCACATCTTCTTAATCCGTTCATCTGTTAATGGACATTTAGGTTGTTTCCATGTCTTGGCTATTGTAAAAAGTGCTGCAATGAACATACAGGTTCATGTAATTCAGCAAAGTAGCCCGGATACAAGATTAACATTCAGAAATCTGTTGCTTTTCTTTATACTAACAATGAAATGTTGGAAAAGGTATACAAAAATACCTTTTAAGATTACACCCCCCCAAAATTAAATACCTAGGAATAAACCTGACCAAGGAGATGAAAAACTTATATGCTGAGAATTATAAAACATTAATCAAGGAAATTAAAGAGGATTCAAAGAAATGGAAAGACATTCCATGCTCCTGGGTTGGAAAAAATATATCATAAAAATGGTCATACTACCCAACACAATCTACAGATTCAATGCAATCCCTATCAAATTACCCATGACATTTTCCACAGAACTAGACTAAATACTTAGGATGATTCAGAAAAAGATGAAGACTTCCAAGATGGTCCCCAATGATTTCTTGCCTCCCAGCGTCCACGCCTCTGCAGGCCCTCAATCAATATGGCTGACCTGTACAATCAATAAGATATTGTAGAAATGAAAGTGACTTCAGAGGCCAAGTAGTGAAAGATTTTGAGGTTTCTTCTCTACCCTCTTTGCATTAGTCACTCTGAGGGAAGACAGCTACCACATTGTGAAGACACTCAATCAGCCCAATGGCAAGATGAACTTGCCTGTCAACAGCTGACACCCACTTGCTATCCATTCAGGTGGTCTTATCTTGGCGTCTGATCCTCCAGTCCCTGTCAGATGTCTGCAACTCCAGCTGCCGTCTTAACTGTAGACTTCATGAGAGATCTTTATCCAGAACCTCTGATCTAAGCCATCCTTACATTCTTCACTCATAGAACTGTGTAAGACAATAAATATTTATTGTTTTAAGAAGATATTTTGAGGTTATTTGTCACATGGCAATAGGTAACCAATACAGTGTCTAATAGTCAAACTAACAAGTATAAATTTGGGGATGTTTTCCTGGTCTGCCAGGATAGAAGTACTTATTTCTCCACTTTATAAGATGTTGTAACACATATTTTGGTTGAGTATGACTATGAGAAGAAAAAACAGACTCAGGATGAAGCAAACACTGGATGGGAGAGCAAGGAGATAGAAAGTAGGAATGTGATATCATCTCTGAGCTTTGGAATCAATCAACACTTAATATAAAATTTCCAGATTTGTGATAAAATAAATGCCTTTGCCTTTAAGTCATTAAGCCAGTTTGAGTTGTTTCTACTTGTAGCAAAAATTTTGCAGATACAAAATACATAAATGGGAATTTCCCATTGTGACTCAATGGTCACAAGCCCAGCTAGTATTCATGAGGATGGGGGTTCGATCCCTGGCTTTGCTCAGTGGGTTAAGGATCCAGAGTTGCCATGAGCTGTGGTGTAGGCCAGCAGGTGTAGCTCTGATTTGATCCCTAGCCTGGGAACTTCCATATACCACAGGGTGTGGCCCTAAAAAGAAAAAAAGAAAACATAAATGGTCTCACACAAAAAAGCCTTCATTCCTCCACTCCTACCTTAAACATACACCTATCCATCTGTCCTTGTTGAATATCCCAAAACAGTTTAAATGCACTACATTCTTTCATATTTCTATACTTTAGCACATGATTTCCACTCTCCCTGGAAAGACCTTTCTTTTCTTGTAAATCTCTTATCCATTTTTAAAGGTTCAGCTGAAGTGTAATCCTCTGTGTATTTTCCTTGGACGCTCCCAGGTAGAATTAGATATTCCCTTCTCTCCAATCACCTCATATTTAAATAAAATTAAAATAGATATTATATATTATATTTATATGGTATATAATATATTATGTGTAATAACTGCATTATACATCTTATTAATGTTTTCAGTATTGTATTATAAGTTCATATCTTTCTGTCTTCCTCACCTATGATTCTCTAATCATTTTGAGAGCAAGCACAATTTCTTATTCAACTTTCTAGCTCAGAAGTTTAGCTGAGTACTTGAGAGATGGCAGGTGTTCATTAAAAGTTTGTTGAGTTAATTAACTAATTGATTTAGAGTGCTCTACATATGTAAATACAGCTATTCTAATAGAAGATAGAAACATTAGCACTAATTCTAAATTAGAACGGTCTTGGTCCCTGAGAGCAGTGATTTTCAAATCATTAGTAATTATGAAAGTTGCTCAGAATGCATGATAAAATGTCAGTTCCTAAGATCTACCGTTAAAAATTCAGATTCAGTGTTTCTAGACAAGGGATATATTGTCATACTCCACATTGACCAGTCCTGCAAACCTGGAAGTATACCTTTGTCACTCTGCTTTCATTTCTTCATCTATAAAGTGGAGATGATAACATTACTTCTACTGTCTGATTATATTAACTTAACATGTCAGGAAATCAATAAGATAATATATTAGACAAACTGGCACCCGGCCTGCAAAGTAGAAAATACTGATATATTTTTTTTCTAGTATTTGAAAAGCAATAGTGTATATGCTGAAGTATACAAATGCTGGAGCCATGTTTCTTGGGTGTGAATGCTGACTCTGCTATTGTTAGCTGTGTGTTTTAACTTTGGAGTCACAGTTCCTTCACATATAAAATAAAGAGGAGTTTCCATTGTGGCTCAATGGAAACAAATCTGACTAGTATCCATGAGGACACAGGTTCGATCCCTGGCCTTGCTCAGTGGGTTAAGGATCTGGAGTTGCCATGAGCTGTGGTGCAGGTGGCAGATGTGGCTCAGATCTGGCATTGCTATGGCTGCAGCATAGGCTAGCAGCTATGGCTCTGATTCAGCCCCTAGACTGGGAAGCTCCATATGCCGAAGGTGTGGCCCTAAAAAGACATTAAGTAAAATAAAATAAATTAATTAAATAAAATAAAGATAACACTAATAGTCCCAGTCTTATATGATTGTTCTAAGGATTAAATGAGTTAGTTAATAACCATGAAGTTCTTAGAATAATGTTTGGACCATGGTCAGCACCACGTGGTTTTGCCCTTACTATTCTTTTGGAGTTGTTAAAACTTTTCCTGAAGGATATTTTCTGTTTTAGTCTTAACTATTTTCCTTTCCTCAGCTAAGAAATACAGGCTTCCCCTCCCAAGATAGCTCCCTGTCTCATAATGGATGGATGCTACGTTTCCTAAGCTCAAAAAAAAAAAAAAAAAAAAAAAAAAAGGCTATAAACTAGAGATCCTGAAATGTCCCACTGCCTGGCTTCCATAGACTGAAGATGAGGACATAGGAATACAGCCATATGGAGGCTCAGTTCATCGTTTTGTATGAGGGTATTTGGTCAACGTCAAATTACAGTATGTTATGACTTTGTTATTTTTATAAGTTTGAATTCTAATTCCAACTACACATTCAAAACTCAGAAAAGAAGTAGTTAGGCAACATAAAAGCAAGAACCCAATTTTAATGAAAATTAATAAATAGAACCATTCACCCTAAATGTTTTGAAGAATAATGGACACATATTCTCACTGAAATTAAGTAAATATATATGTATAAGTGAACTAAACAGAGAGCTGAGTAGAGGAAAGCCTTGAATAAATGAAGCAACATCTTTATATAATACTTACAAGCTGTGGATAGCTGACATTATACAAACACTGGTGGGTTGTGATAATCTTGCTAGATTTCTTGTGCTACCCATATCCAAGCTCTTAGCAGAGGAAGACATCACCTCAAAAGTATATAATACAATATTCCATTCAAGGACTGTCATAGGCTCTGTGAATGTAAAAAGACATAGAATAAAACACTGGCATATATATGTGTGTATATATATATATATAAATCACTGGCATATATATACTCATTAGCAATTGATGGATCATGATAAAATATTCTAAGGTTTACCTTTGGGCAAATTTATGACATGTGTATGTGTTCTAACTATAATTCTCCATCAGTTTCAGACAGATTTAACTAGAAAGGAGAGTGGACCAGGAGGGTCCAAATGTCAGGTAGACAGGCTCTAAGAGAACTGTCTTCTTAGCAAGATAAGGGGAAATAATCAGAAAAACAACTGTATGTGATGGATAACAGAATCATTTTGCTGTACACCTGAAACAGACACAATATCGTACATCACCTACATTTCAATTTAAAAAAGAATAATAAACAATTTTGAAGAAGTAGAGCAAAATCCTTTGAAAAAGCAACAGCTCTGGGTGTCCAGTTTACAATAATGTCATCCCAGTGTTCCAGGGTAACTAGCACTGTATTAGGTATACGTGGTGGTACCACTGATTTTTATATTAAAATTGGAAATAAGGTGTTATTTTCTATAGGGCACAAAAGGCATAGCAAGGAACTGTAGGTAAAACATTCTTCTGTCGGGCAGAAAATGTGAGTTTTAGCTCAGTTGTCCCAGTACAACAACTAAGTGACCTTAGGGAAGCTCATCACTGTATCTGAGCTGAAATCGCTTTAAAAATACCTTATCTGGATGAAAGCATGGAGTAGGATACACTTATTCTTGAGGTCCATCCCAGACAACCCCTGTAATTATTACATAGTTATATATTTCCCAGTAAGAGGAACTATCCCAAGATCAGTATTAACAAAATTGTATATATATTCAAGTTTATAATTCAAAATGTATACGTATAAATATCTCTTCTATAGATTTTTTTTTTTTGGTCCTTCTTACCGCAAGTATTGGATTACGTATATATCTCTCCCACTAAAATGAGAATTCCTTGAAGACGAGGTAAGTGTCTTGTTACTCTTTCTTTCTTCTTGTCCTGGTAACTAAGATACAGCCTCTCGGCTTCCAACTCACCCTTTACTCTCTGCACCTAGTGCCGGAGCTGGGCCTCTGCACACACGTCTTCACCCATTGGCTGCTTGTTAGGTTTTTCAGTGGAGGAGGGGGCCAGAAAGAGAGGGAGGGGTCCGAGGGAGAAAAGAGACAACATTTCTTTCCCACTCGTTCTTTCCCCGTCCTTTTATGTTGGTTAAACCTGTTAATACCCTAGCAAAGTATCTTCTACTAGATAAGGGCAATTTATTTTACTAGTAGCAATGGAGTTGGAACTTTTCTAACCCCTACAGAACCCAATCCTTAGCACCTCCTCCAGATGGAGTCTACAGACAGAGCAGGACCCCTCCTCAGAAGTCAAATTTGCATTCATGTCCTGCCGCCAAGCTTCTTTGCTTCAATATTTCAATCCTTTTCCCTTTGTCCTATAAGCCCTAGGAGGATTAATTGCTTCCTGCAGTTACTACCTCCATGACACCTAAGCATTCCATTTTTGCCTTTTAGTTCTTTAATATGCACTTTACAATTCTTTATATGAAATTAGCTGTGCTAAAATAGCTGGTGTGGCTTCTCTCTACTGGCGGGACACTAACGGGTGCATGTTAGCACCCAGCTCTGCACCTGGAGTAAGAGACGTTGATGAATGTTAGTTGCTCCTGCACTTTCAGTAGAGTCACTATAGGTTGAATTTAACTGTGACTGGTGTGTGCTTTGTGCATTATAAACTCTACATGTCGTCACAAAAAGCTTTCTACACCAAAGCGCATTTTCACTCTGTGAAGCTTCACAAAATGTGTTTCAAAAGTATTTGATGTTAACGTTGTATTTTTTTGTACCACAAACTGTCGAAATACTGTGCTCTGAGTAAGGGAATAAATGTACTGCCATTTCATGGTTCTATTCCTCAGACTATTTATAGGCTGGTGTTAATTAACTATCCTTTCTTGTTGTCAGCACAAGATTTTAAGTATGGTTGCACTTTTGTCACGATTCAAAACTGAACAAATTAGAAACAGAATTACATGTGTTTTTCCTGTTTCTGTCCAGAAAAATCTGAGAAAGAATGTAGAGTATGTAGAAACAAGCAGAGGAAGCATGCTCTTCTAGTACAGAAAATGTGGGGAAAATGTATTTAATGCAATAGAAAGAAAGACACAAGGAGATGGCAAAATCTGGGAGTTCCTGTCTTGGCACAGAGGAAACAAATCCGATTAGGAACCATGAGGTTGCAGGTTCGATCCCCGGCCTCGCTCAGTGGGTTAAGGATCCGGCGTTGCCGCGAGCTGTGGTGTAGGTCGCAGAGGCAGCTCGGATCTGGCGTTGCTGCGACCATGGTGTAGGCTGGCAGCAACAGCTCCAATTAGACCCCTAGCCTGGGAACCTCCACATGCCTCGGGTGCACCCCATAAAGACAAAAAGACAAAAAAAAAATGGCGAAATCCACAGATATTGGCTAACCTAGCACTGAAAACATCAGAGATGGCTTTATTATGAGACATGAACTGCTAAGAATCATTTAAGAGTTCACTTCATTCAACTTATGAAAAAAATCAGTGCCATTTAGAAAGAACAAGCTTAGAGAAAAAAAAGTTCAATGGTAAACTTGATGAGAGTTTTTTTTTTTTTAAGTTTTTACCCTGATTTTTTTTTAATATAATGATTTTTATTTTTTTCCATTATAGCTGGTTTATAGCGTTCTGTCAATTTTCTGCTATACAGCATGGTGACCCAGTTACACATACATGTATACATTCTTTTTCCTCACATTATCATGCTCCATCATAAGTGACTACACATAGTTGCCTGTGCTACACAGCAGGATCTCATTGCTAATCCATTCCAAAGGCAACAGCCTGCATCTATTAACCCCAAGCTTCCCAAACCATCCCACTCCCTCGCTTTTTCCATCAGTGACAGAATTTTTGGTGCCTTTATTATCATATTCTTCTAGTCTCCCTCTTTTAATCCATTCCCACTGACATGACCTAATTATCACTTTTACAGAATTTTTTCCTTCATGGAATTTCTCTCCCTTCTAGTTAAAGATTCTAACTCATTAGTGTCAAAGAAGAGCTTTTCCTAATAATATAACTTTGCTGAAACTCAACTCATCCTATACTTCCTGTGTCTCTGCTCTGTTTTATTACTACAGACATTTGATTTTTTTATATATCAATTTTTTGGCTATTAAGGAGTCATGGGCTATATCTTAGTTTTATCATAAAAAAATGATGAGTTCCTGATAATTGCATCATACTTTATACAGTTCAATGTATTTTCCCAGGGGAAAAAAAATGTCATTTTGTTTTCATGACTTTGTGAAGCAGTTAAGTGACAGAATCTTAAAGCAGGAAGGAGCCATAGAAAACACCCAACACAAAGTTTCCATGACTATGATAGGTGTGTTTTTGACTGCAAGTAGCAAGTAATGGAAGATTCTATTTCAAATGAATCAGACACAAAGGACCTCTTCTCCTTTCTCCCTCTTCTTCCTCTCTCTCTCTCTTTATTGCTCTCCTTCCTCACCCAAGAAATTTAGTTTCTGTTGCAGACATGTTTCTTTGAAAACTCCATCCTGTCCTTCTTTACTTTATCCCATCTTCCTGCTTGGAAAAGCAGTCACAGTGCTGGTAAATGACTTAAGCTTAAGAAATGTGCCTAAAGGTCAGAGTAAAAGCTTAACCTTTTACCAGCTAAGTGGCTTTTAAAATAGTAAAAGAACTTACAAAATAGTAAACAAACCCCATATCCTCCACCCATAGCCCCTCCTCACTTGATCTCATCTAAAGCGCACACTAAAAGCGGGGTGTGTGGTTTCTTGAGGCAGGGCTCTTGGTCCCTGAGACCTTGAGTCCCCCGGTTCCCACCTTTACTTAAGATAAATGTCTCTGTGTCTTATTTTATGTTAACTCTTTTCCTTAAGTTTCACAGCACCCGTTCTTCAGCCCCATCCTGCTGAGCTGGTCTTGGCAAGTTTCTCTACTGGTTGCTTTGTCCTTGAGCTTAGATTTAAGTAAATGCAATTGAGTAGAAAGGGGAAGGCTGGATCTTGTTCCCATGAAAGGGAAGTTAAGAAACAGGAGTACAGCAGTAGTCTTGAATAGAATCCAGAGGTGACTCTTGCATCTAGTGAAACAGACTCTGATACTTACGAAAGACTGTTAAGGTTTCACTGCATCTCAGCAAGGAAACATACTATTTGTTCTAACACTTTCCCATTGTCTAAAACTAAAGTTATTCCTTGTCAGATACTAATAAATTATCTCAATACGCTAATTTTATTAATTGATGTGCCAAAAAATTGATTTTGATAAGATTAGGATGTATTTTTATTTTTTTTCCCTGACAAATCTAGTGAGAAATATGCTTTAAAACATCAAAGTACAGGAAGATGGATCCTAGAGAAGCTGAGTTAGCATCCACAAGTGAAATGAAGACTTTTTCATTTTTACCACAGTTAGTTATTCTGGGGACCCCCCCATGTGACCGGCATTTTCTATTTAATCAAAGAATGGGGCACAAACAATCAAATCCTTCCTTTGTCCCTCATGGTTTTGATTAATGATCCCTCATTGCTTATACGACTAAATTTCCGGTGGTGCAGTGTAGCTAAGCATGCACTGTAAGATCCCATTATAAAGCACATACACTGCTAGTGGCTATGAATTTTCTTTTGAAATAATGAAATGTACTGGAATTAGGTAACGGTAATGATTACACAACTTTGTGATATAAAACCACTGAAATGTAAAATCATCATCATCATCACACAACACACAGACTGTATCTAGTCACTCCAGGGAACAGCATCTCCCTTGACCAGTCCCTAACTGCCATTTATTAGACCATGTGCTTCTCTGTGTAAGAGTAAAAATTACCGATACCCAATTATGTATCCATCCAACAAATCCTTTATCTTACATGTTTCTGTATATACTATATATTTTCTATTTTCTTGTTTTTTCTTTGGAGACATGACACTCTCCTAATTAATGTAATTCAAGAGAATTGTTAAATAATGTAATACCCAAATCCTAGCAATGGGAATGGACATAGAGCCTGGCCCTGGTGGCTCAATTTCTCTTCTTTCATTTCTCACTCTTCGCCCATAATTTAAGTCATAAAGATGATGTGAACACAAGGCTACTAGTAGCTACCTTATAATTTCAAAAGAGAGTCTGACCCCGGGTAAATTGAAGCAAAGACAAACAGATCCAACAGATACAGACAGATAAAGATGGGGATGGATGAAGAGATGAAAGAACAAGCACTTATGAAATTGTCTGAAAGCCTGAATCCTCTGTGCAAGACAAGAGATTCCCTTTCTCCCCTTGGATTCCTGAAAGAGATTCACTAATCTACATTTTGCATTCTCCACGCACATTTCCCATCCCAGGCTGGTTTTCCTTTACTTTTCTTTTTCTTTTCTTTTTTTTCTTTTTTTTAATTTTCCCACTATACAGCAAGGGGGTCAGGTTATCCTTACATGTATACATTACATTTTTCCCCCAGCCTTTCTTCTGTTGCAACATGAGTATCTAGACAAAGTTCTCAATGCTATTCAGCAGGATCTCCTTGTAAATCTATTCTAAGTTGTGTCTGATAAGCCCAAGCTCCCGTCCTTTACTTTTCTTATGTGGAAATAAAAGCATGCCATTTAGATGGGTAAAACACAGTTCTGGTTCTTAAAAGAACATAGTGACTAAATGGTAGAAATGACCTATAAAAAGATACCTGTGAATTAAACATAAAAATGTCCTAGAATGTGTGTAAGGTATTCTGGTGAAAAAGTAGAAAGGTTATGTTCAGTTGTAGCTGAGGTGGTGAGGGAATGCTTCAAATAAGACACTAAGGCTAATTCTTGAAGTATACATTGAAATGTATCAGGAGAACCAGCTCAGAAAACTATGACAGCCCATAGAAAAGAACCAGCAGGAGAAAATTCACTGACCAGGGAATAGCCTTAGGCATAGAGAAAAATAAACAAAACAAAATAAAGCTGCTAATTACAGTATGGCAAAGGAAGCATCCTTGAGTGTGACGGGGGACAAGGGTAAGTAAGCGGAAGGAGATCATACAGGGTCTCAGGTATCACATGAAGGCATTAGATTATAAAAATATATAAGAAATGGTGAGCCAGTAAAGAAATTTAGACAGAGGTGTGACTCTAACATGTTCCAATGGAATGAATGGGATGAAAGGCAGGGAGAACTGTTTCCAAAAAGTTGCAATAGTTCAGGAGATGAAGGTTGCATAGAGAAATGATGAAAGGAATGGAAGAAAAAGATATAAATTTGAGAATACGTCTACTCTTTTCTTGCCTTTCCCTTGGTTCTTGACGCATGGACTTTTCGATTCTCTGCAGCGTTAGTATATCGGGCCCCTAGCTGTGACAGTGTATTGTTACAAGAGGGAATCACTGAAAAGCCTTGCTCTATGACGGATGGTCTCTGTGGCAAAGAATTCTGAATGGTTTTTAAATGACTTAACTTCACAGAAATAGGAAGCTGCTGCAAAGTGGCTGCATCAAAGATAGGGAAAGGCCCTACAGGAAAGGTATCTGCTTCTGCTGAGACCTGCCATCTGCTTGTTCAGTCTTCATCCATAGTATTTAAGACTATAGCCATGCGTAAGCACGTAATGTACATTAAGATCAATGGAAACCAAGGTAAGGAAACTAAAATGGTAAACTGTGGATTTACCGACGACTTGAGCAAAATAGCAACAAATAATAATGGAGACACCACATTTCCTGAAAAGACTTGGGTTCATACACTGGTTCAGCTACCTAATGGTTATATAATTTTGAGTGGCAGGAGGAGGGAGGGCTATTGGTAATTTCCTTTGACAATATATTTATCCCCAAGCTGTCTTTAAATCCATGTGCTGGAACCCTCCCCTGGGGATTTCGGTCATCCTGTTTATAGAGGGTCACCGCTTCATGCTGGAAAAACTAAGATATTCTTATGTTCCTCTGCAGGTAATGTATTTGCTGGGAAAGGAAAAACTGGGTAGTTAGTATAAATATACACAGGTATAGAGGGTTTTTGTTATTCCTGATGAGACTGAATGAGACGTTAGCTACAACCTAACACATTAATGTCCCTGATGCCACTGCTGCCATCCTAATGTCATCTCTGTAAACTTGTAATAAATAAACCAAAGCACATGACATAATGATTTCACATTGAAAAGTTACTTTCACAGACATTGAACATGAAATCATAATAAAATGAGTCATATAACTAAAGCTCCCTGGCATGAAAAACACCAGGGCAAAGAGGAGGCCAAAACCCATGGAATATTGAAATTAAAATTGGGGGGAATAATTGGCCCTGAGTCTTTGTTCTCTTTTGGTTTTTTTTGGTTTTGCTGTTGTGTTGTTTTGTTTTTTTGCTTTTTAGGGTATATGAAATTTCCCAGGCTAGGGGTTAAATCGGAGCTGTAGCTGCCAGCCTGTGCCACAGCCACAGCCACAGCAATGCAGGATGTGAGCCATGTCTGTGGACCTACACTGCAGCTCACAGAAATGCCAGATCCTTAACCCACTGAGCAGGGCCAGAGATCGAACCCGCAATCTCATGGTTCCTAGTCGGATTCGTTTCTGCTGCGCCACAATAAGAACTTCCTCGGTACTGTTTCTTACAGATGTTATTGAGCAGCACCCAGGTCAGGTAACATATTTCCCCTAAGGTATAAGCAAATGAGAAACTGATCTTGAAACAAAGCAGGTTTCCTTCAGTGTCTCAGAAATTTAAAGTCACCCACCAGGCTAGCAGTCTTTGGTCTCCTAGAACATTGCTTGCTTCACCTTTAATTTCTCCAAACGCACATTTTCTATAAAGTAAAATAAAAATTTACAGCAGAATTATTCACCAACTCTCACTTGGCATCGTGCTTTAAGCCAGCCTCTAATCCCTTAGGCTCACATATGAAGTGAATCAAAACATGTCCTTTATGATTGAAGCTTCATGCCCTTTAGACTTTCTGAATAACCTATTTTATTTTAAAAATGCATTCCTCTAAATCTCCTTAAAATAGTCTATCCTGGTGTTAGGAAAAGAATCTTTGATAATGACCACGTGCAGTAAAATCTTCTAGGCCAACACCTTGTTGAATGGAACAGGAAGAGGTCAAAAATACTTGAGTGGTTTTGAGGCTCAGTGTTGCAAAGGAGGGGCACATTTGGAGGGACAATAATACAGAAGACTTTATATTTTTAGGTAACATACTTAAAAGAGGATATTGGTAAAACAGTTTAACCAAAATTTGAAAAAATTCCCTGGCCTGTTTCTAGGCTGTTCTGCCCATTTTCCTGCTCTGTTTGTTCTCAGGTTATGGAGGATGCATTTCACAGGAGGAAAGTAACAGCTACATACTGCTTCTAACAAATTCCATTGCATTTCTTGTCATTGATTTATATGAAAACACAATAAAAATTCAATGTATTTGGGGCACCATCCAAGTACCAATTTCTATATTGGTCGGTCACACCTACGTTATTTTGTTTATTTTTTTATATTTTCAAAATAATCCATGAAGAAAGCATTGCTAGGCAACAATCCTATGAAGCAGGTATTTGCAAAAACAAAGACTCAGAGAGCAAATACATTACCTTCATAGGAATATATGAATATATTAGTTTATCCAGAGTGAGGCTATGTCCCTATATAAACAAGAAGACCTAAATCCCCCGGGAAAGCTTCTAGCACATAGATTAGAAGGTGGCTTGGGAATAGATACATTGTCAAAGGAAATTACCAACAGCCTCAATCTCACTTCAGTAGAAGACCCTTCAAAGAAATGAGACATTTTCATTTTGGATTTATTAATTTTTGGGGGGGTGGGGATTTACCTGTAATCATGAAGAAGACAATTTCAAATAATTATGAGTTTTTCTTTCATAAGAGAGGTGATGAGGTTTTCAGGACAGGCTCAATGCACTTACTCATTTTCTTGTAAAAAATAGTGACTATTTAGTAGAGAAGAGATTGCTTTGAGGCACTGCTAGCCTAGGACATGAATGCATGTCCATATGCAGGATGAGCAAATAGCTGTAAGAAAGAGAAACAGTTTACATATAATGTGGAATCATCTCTGGCTGTGCAGTAACTTTAAAATAAAGCAAAGTTCCATTTTAAATAGGTCATCTAGTGTGCTGTTATCCATTTAGAAACTACTCAATCAATATTTAATATGTGACTCATGTCATGGAATAGAGTAAGATCAAACTAATTTTGAGACAATAAGAAAAAAAATAACTATAAAATACATTTTAAAAACTGAGATGAGCTTGAGGCTGCTTAAAGTGGAATTCTGGAATGATTTCAGAACTCACAGAGGGAAGAAGCACCACAACATATTGAACAAACAGAAGAGCAGCAAAGAGGGATGTTTTCTAATCACATGTTACACCAGATGTTGGAAAATAAATGATTTTAGAGAAAACCAAAACAAAACCAATCCGTTCTAATTACAAAAGTAGCTATTTAGTACCTATCGGTGTATTATATCCCAGAGAGAAATAAACAAAATCTATTCTTTGCTCTAAAGGATCATATAATCTAACCATAATGCTCTGGGTTTAAGGCACATTCTAACAGAAAGAGAATTTGAGATGCTGAAAGTTGCTGCCTGTTTTGAAACATTAGCCAGATAAATCAGAAGTATAGGTATTCAGGGAGTTCCTGTTGTGACATAGTGGAAACGAATCTGACTGGTATCCATAGGATGCGGGGGTTGGATCCCTGGCCTCGCTCAGTGGGTTGGGGATCCCCGATTGCCTTGAGCTGTGGTGTAGGCTGTAGTCTCGGCTCTGATCCTGTGTTGCTGTGGCTGTAGTGTAGGCCGGCAGCTGCTGCTCCAATTTGACCCCTAGCCTGGGAACTTCCATATGCTGAGGGTTCCGCCCTAAAAAGGAAAAAAGAAAGAAAGAATATAAGTATCCACAACCACTACACAGTCTTTCTTTAAAACTAGATTTGGATATAACATATTTTGTACCCTGAAAAGCAAAACAAGACTCCTGGAAAAAATAGTATAACCCTCTTAAATCCCAAAGTGAGTGGAAAACTATTAAACCCAAAATCCATTACTTGGCAGTAGCTGCAAGGAGAATTAAACTACCTTATCCATGAAGACTGAATTTTATGGATGAAGAGGAAAGGTTTTGCAAACAATAGAATATCATTAAAGCTTGGACTTATTTTTATAGCTCTTCCCATTCATTACAGGAAAAAAAAAATAAAGGAACATTTTTTTATGTGAGAGGAAATTTTGTTTTTTTCATCAATATTGAAACAATCCCCTCAAATCAGTCCTGAATTATAAAATAAAATAATGTCATGTGGAGGGAAGGGCTTCAAGCCTTTCTTGGCAGGAGACCCTGACCAACGCTTTTGTTAGAGTTTTGCTGTGGGCATAGTGTTTGCAAGCATCCATCAAAACCAAGGTTGTACTTGATTCTATGTTCAGAAATATGGAAATAAAGTAGAAGAGTTCCTTTTCTTTTTCCTTCAAACTCGAGAAGATATTCAAATATCCCGAGACACCAAGTGATCAAAATAAGAAAGGGAAACAGAAATTGATGGGTTATAGGAGTGTGTGTGTGTGTGTGTGTGTTTTATTGCCAGAACTCTTTAGTATATGTATGACTTCAGCATTTCTCTCTAGTTTGTGAACAGATGTTCTAGAACAGAACATTTATTTCATCTTCATCTTGATCTCTTTTTAAATCATACCTTCTCTTTTCCACAATTTCCCTTTATCCTTTCCCCCCACCCCTTGGTTTAATTTCTCTCTTCAACTCATCCACCACCCCCCAACTTTAATTTATTTACCTATTCTTCTTCTGGACATAAAACCTTAGAGATGTTTTAGTTCTGAGGTGGAACAGTTTATAGGGAGTCAATTTGAAATGGGTGTGATTCTTTTGCATAATTTCTGTTACAACCTAACATCTGTTTTATTCATTAAATTGGATTAAACACATGTCAACTTGCCAAAGTTAGATTCAGTGACATAGTATATTGTATTTACCTGTCTCTGTGTGCACTTAAAAGTATCATAATAATCCATCTGTTCTGCCAAAATCGCTCTTTGGAAGTCTTACTGTGGTAGTTTTAAAACTGTTGAAATAAAAACATTTGCTGAGAAAAAGCATTTATTTTTAAAATAATTTATAGGCTCTTCTTTCCTCTTAAAGTCATAAAATATACCATTAAACGCCTGATCCTTTAAAATTATTGCCAGAACTCTTCATTCCAGAACTATTTCCAAAACTCTACAGATTAAAGTCCTTTTTTGGACACTGGACTCATACAGTCAAGCAGCCTCTGGTACATTTTATTATGTGTTGAGGTTGAGTTCTCCGCAAAAAACAGGGATGGGGTATTCGACTGCTGTAACAAAATGCCATACATCGGGTGGCTAAAGCAACAGAAATTTACTTTCTTGCAGTTTTGGAGGCTAAAAGTCTATGATCAAGGTGCCAGCCAATAGAGTTTCTCATGACAGCTCTCTTGCAGGTTTGTAGACAGCCACCTTCTGGCTCTGTCCTCATATGGCTTTTCTTCAGGGCAAGAATGTAGAGAGAGAAGGGGAATGCTCCCTGGGGTCTCATAAAGAGACACTTATCCTATCTGATCAGGTCCCCAACCTTATGACCTCATTTAACCTTAACTACTTCCTGAGAGGCTCCATCCTCAAATTCAGCCAAACTGGGACTGGGAGCCTCCACATATAAATTTCATGGGAACACAAGCACTAGGTCTATGATAGCCGGAAAACTGCACACAGGAGGTTTAAGGAGGCAATTTCTAGTGAAGGACATGGCTATGAGCAAAGAGTAGCCATATTTTCAGCAAATAAGGAATGGATACCTTGGCTCTGAAAAGAGATTCTGAACAGAATATCACAATAGCCACTCTTAACTCCTTCTCATCCTTCAGATTTTGGCTCAATCATTCCTCCCACTGGGAGTGTTTCCCTAACTTTGACCCATCCCCTTCTCTCTGTCATACACTGCACTCTGCAAAACTAGGTCAGCCCTCCTTACTGTGGACTTCTTAGCCCCCCTACATTCTTCTTCTCATAACTTATCATCCACTTCATTATATGCTTATTGGTGTGACTACTTGATTAAAGTCTGTCTTCCCCATTAGATTGTAAGCCCCTGAATCCTTACGAAGAGACTGTAAGAATGTTGCCCACTATTAACCCTCCAGTACCTGGCAGAGGACCTGCTGTATATCAGTGCTCGCTCAGTATCTACTTGAGTGAACATCATGTTGATTAATTACTGTCACGACTGTTGTTCACTGTAACAATGGCACCATTGCTTGGTAAACTCGTCCAGGTAGCTTTTACGAGAATGAATTTCCACGAGGAAGCATAACCTCTTTCTGTCACAGATTACATTCTTGGACAAAATTCACAGCTTCTGGGGAGCTCAACATGAAGCTGTTAGAGAAGGTGAAACAACCACCCACTAGGCAGATTGTCTTGGTACCTTCTGAAACCAATGACATGACCAATGTGGCCACCAGATCAACCCCATCACATTTTTTTCAAAAGGATGAACAAAAGTTCGGGAAATAACAAAAATGTGCTGATAACACTGTGTCTGTTTTGCTTTGTCTGACTTTGAATTCACATTTTCGTTCCATGTTTGTCATTCATGACACCGGTGCAACGATCTCGCTGAAGTTGCCCTTACTCTTTTTCCATTATCATCTTTTTCATTTGTAAAGGAGATCATTTTCACCTCAATGCATTCTCACAGGAGAAAAAAAATCATTGGAAAGCCATGAGAAAGTTTAACACGTTTTAAAATATTACTGGTTCAACACAAAAAGATGACTTCCACGGTAGGACCTCAACCCTATGGCTACAACGGCTATTTGAAATTTACTGAATACTTTTATGTCAGTCAGCCCACTCTCTGGGATTCATATACTAAAACCTTTAAGGTTCATATTTAAACAACTTAAAATCATACTGAAACAACCCCTGGAGACTACCCAAGGCATACAAGATTTTATGATAGGTAAGATTGCTGTTGAAGGTAAATGGCACTGCAACTGAGGAATTTCAACTGGAGTCGAAGCCAGAGTTTTAAATCAGTGAGTTCAAGACCACTCTTGTCAGGTGGCTTAGGATGCTATTCCATGAGACACCATGATATACAAACAAGGGAGCTTTGTTATAAATTCTTCTTTACCCTGTAAGAATATTTTAGAGGAGAAATCTCTTAATTGAGAGAGAGATCACCTCAGCCTGCTTCATAAGGCTCATACATCCATTTTAAACCTTTCTTACCAGTAGCTTGGCATCTGCTATTTAGGAAGCATGGGTTTCCAGAGACTATTGCTTCCAACAATGGCTCTGTGTTTATCTCAGATAAAGGTAAGGGATGCGTGAAGGGAACATTGATGTGAACAGTCAATACCATGCTTTGTTATGATATTGACTTAAATGGTTATGTTTAAAGATTTGTGCAGAATACTAAGAATGTCCTGAAGCAAATTGTTAAATGAAATTGACCAACTGGACCTGTCAAGCATTCTGCTGTTTAACATGTCATCTCATGTTCCAAAGAGTAGTAAGTCATGATGAATTATAAAGTGGCTACATCTTGGTATTTATTTGATGGTCTGATAAACAATGGGCTGTATTCCATGGCCCCATCACTCATCTCACCTTTATAGCATAAAATTAATTATTTGCTGGGAATTAAGAAACTGAAATCATTTTGTTTTTATTTAACAAATGCCTACAGAGCACAAGTGTTTGCAAGTACATTTTTCTTTATAACAAATGCCTATAGCGTCAGTTCTAAATGCTCTATAAGCATTAATAGATGGGCTTGGGATACTATATTAGAGAACACAGGTTTTATGTCATAGGACAGTAAAAATGAAGGTGGAATTTCTGCCCATCTGCATGTTAATCCATTGTCAAGTTAATCTTCCAGAGACACTCAACAGCAAGACCACTGAAAGCATACCCAATAGAGCTCCTTTGAGTGGTTCATTCTGTAACATTGCCTGACACCCAATTTACCATCGGAAAGACACAGTACATTTTCTCTGGTTTCTCAACTGCTAAAATTAAAATATATTATAGTTGTATAGCTGTCAATATCATACAGATTTAGATGCACAAAATTGTTCCCACTCACAGGCTAAATTATCCTAGAACTTGAATATGTAAGACTGACATGTTGGCTGGGAATTCTGATAACAGTGTTTGGTATGCTAGAATTATTGTTCCATGTATGAACAGCTTAGAGGGGAAAAAGACCAGTTCTGCATAATTTTGGAACCCCAAATAAGAATAACTTTTTCTAAAGCTTTACATTGTTCTTCTGTTTTCCCTGCTACCTACGTGAGTATAATGACTTTGCCCTTCCCCCTTTAAACTGGTGGTGTTCTTGTTAAGGTTCTGGACTTTGCAATATTACCCTTATGTCAATCACTGTATCCCACATATTACTGCACTTCTTGGGTTTTTAATTACTCTGTTGACCTCATAAGGGGTGGCATATTCCTATATTTCTTCATCCACCTCTCTCAAGGCATGCATTAGCATCTTTAAATGTTTGGGCTCTGTTGCTGCTATCACTAAACTTTCTTCTATACCAGCTACTGGCTAAAGCCATGGCCATAGCATGTGAGATAGCAAAATCTCTGAAATGTTTAATGCATTTCCAAAATTGCTTGTGGTCTAGATTGCCTTTTCAGAAATATTTTGTGCAGAGTGTGTAATTTTCTTGTGTTCCATGACATTAATGGATTGCTTGGTCTGTAAACTGTTTTCCTTATTCAACACAAACACCCACTTCAATCAAACCTGCCTGACTCTGACAGATGACACACCAAGAGAACTTGCAGACTTCACAGCAGCTTAAATGAGTGTGTGTTCTCATTTATCCCCAGTTATTTTCACTGTATTGTTCTCTCCTCGTTTGTTCCAAAATAAAAACAAATAGAGAGATTTCTGCTACTTCAGGCTCTACCAGCAGTTCTTTGGACAATGTGTGAAAATTGTTTGCTAGTACATCTTTCTTTATAAAGAAAAAAATTACATGAAGGTGTCCAATGACCCTTAGGTCAGAGCAAGTGCTTAATTCAGTACTCATGGTTGATGGAGTGAGAAGTGGGAGTGTGGAAAATTTTCAGCCAATTACTCTGTCTGATTTCTGGCTTGAATTTCATCTTGTTTCCCTACCAATTCCATTCACTGAGTTGTTTTATAAAGGTAATACCAAGCACCAACAGGGACGTGCTGTACTGGGAACTCTACCTAATAATCTGTGATAATCTATACAGAAAAAGACTCTGAAAGAGAATTGATGTGTGCTCACATATAACCGAATCACTTTGTTGTACAGCAAAAATTATCACAACACTGTAAATCAACAATACGTCAATCAAACTTAATGAAAAAAGAGAGTTAATAAAAGCAGTGAACAAAATGAAAACACTTATTTTTAAGTTGAAAATAAATAACACGGCACCCTAAAAATAATAGTTGGCTGATTTCTCTAACACTAAATGAAAATTTTTTTCTCTAACGATGTATATTTAAATCCAAGTAGATTTCATGTAGTTAACAAACCTGTGGCTATTGGGGTAATGATTGAGTTGATAAAGAATATACCATCGGAGTGCCAGCCTTCTGAGTGAAATGAGGATGGAAATGGCATGAATTGCATTGGACTCAGTAAAGTTGAGTATACCTTGATTATAGGGCACCTCTGGTCATTAAATTATTATTTAAATTATTTAAGGGGGAGTAGGTTATTCTTTGTGCCCATTTCATTGTTGGTTAGTGGAATAGTTCTGTGTTCAAATCCCTGTGGATTGTTATCATCTTGCTGGTTTTGCTAAAAATTCTTAGAATTTGGTTTTCTTTCATTTGGTACCAGAGCAACCAGATAGCCATTTCTTAAATGTTATTTTTCTAACCTTATGGGTACTTAGTTTAATACAAGGCAATGGTATTTTAGCTTTATAATGTCTCACTGATGTCACAAGTTAATAATAAAAATTCCAAATAACCTAATTTTCTTCAAAGCCAGTAATATTCTGCTGACCCTAAAAGTGGCTCATTATGGGCTAAGTGTCCCAATTTCTCTGGGAGTTAGAGATAAAAGAGCACAAGAACTTAGCAGCTCAACACCAGGAAGCCCCCTGGCAGGGAGAAAGAGGTGATTGAAAGACTGGAAGCTCCTAAGTGATGTCTGATGATATGTGTCTTATCCCAGCTATTGAATTTCTTCACATTTGGGGCCGTCTCAATTTTATCCTCACTGAGAATTGATTATGATCATCAAGATATCAAAAATGAATATCAACGTTACAGCCACTGCAGACAGCAGTTCGGCAGCTCCTCAAAATGTTAAGCATAGAACTACCCCATGATCCAGAAACAGTACTTCTGGATACACAAGAGAAATAAAAACACGTGTCCACACAAAGAGTTACACAGGAATGGTCATAGTAGCATTATTTGTGCAAGCCATAAATTAGAAACAACTCCAGTGTCCGCAAACTGATAAATGAACAAAATGATGTCCAGCCATACAATAGAATATTATTGGAGAATTAAAAGAAATGAAGTACTGATACATGGTGCAACATAGAGGAACCTTGAAATTGTTTCACTAATTGAAAGAAGTTAGTAACAAAGAAACATATATTGTTTGATTCTATTTATATGAAATGCTCAGACTATATGGTTCTTTAGAGACAGAAAAGAGTGAATTGCTTAGACCTTGGAGAGTAGAGAGAGTAGAAACTTACCGGGGGCTTGACTGCTAATGGGTATGGGAGTTTATTTTTGGGCTGATGAAAATGATCTAAAATGAACTGTGGTCATGGTTACACAACTCAGTTAAGATACTAAAAATGACTAAAAGTTATGTTTCAAATGGGTGAATTTTATTTGATTTTTTCCATTCTCTTTCTTTCTTTCTTTCTTTCTTTCTTTCTTTCTTTCTTTCTTTCTTTCTTTCTTTCTTTCTTTCTTTCTTTCTTTCTTTCTTTCTTTCCTTCCTTCCTTCCTTCTTTCTTACTTTCTTTTAGAGCTGCACCCACATATGTGGAAATTCCCAGGCTAGGGGTTGAATTGGAGGGGCAGCTACCAGCCTACACCTCAGCCACAGCAACGCAGGATCAGAGCCATGTCTGTGACCTACCCCACAGTTCGCAGCAATGCCAGATCCTTAACCCACTGAGCAAGGCTAGGGATTGAACCAGAAACCTCATGGTCACAAGTCAAGATTTGTTTCTGCTGCGCCACAATGGGAACACCTCCATTTTCTTTTTAAGTATTATTTTCCATAATGGTCTATCCCAGGAGATTAGATATAGTTCCCTGTGCTAAACAGGAGGAACTTATTGTCCATTCATTCCAAATGCAGTAGTTTGCATCTGTTAACCCCAAACTCCCAGTCATCTCACTCCTTACTCCCACCCCCTTGTAAACCACAAGTCTGTTCTCCATGTCTGGAGATATGTTTCTATAGGTTCATTTGTGTCATATTTAAGTTCCACGTATAAGTGAAATCATATGCTCTTTGTCTATCTCTTTCTGACTCATTTCACTTAGCATAAAAAAACCTCTAGGTGCATCCAGGTTGCATTATTTCATTCTTTTTAATGGCTGACTAGTATTCTGTTGTATACATGTACCACATATTCTTAATCCACTCATCTGTTGATAGACATTTAGGTTGTTTTCAGGTCTTGGCTATTGTGAATAGTATTGCAATGAACATAGGGGTGCAGGTATCCTTTCCAATGAAAGTTTTGTCAGGATGGATGCCCAGGAGTGGGATTGCTGGGGAGTTCTATGTTTAGTTTTCTGAGGAACCTCCATACTGTTTTCCATAGTGGTCACACCAATATATATTCCCACTAAAAGTATAGGAGGGTGCCCTTTCTCCACACCCTCTCCAGCATTTGTTATCTGTAGACTTTTCAATGATGGCCATCCCGCCTGGTGTGAGGTGGTACCTTGTAGTAGTTTTGATTTGCATTTCCCTAATAATTAGGGATGTAGAGCATCTTTTTCTGTGCCTACTGACCATCTGTATATCTTCTTCGGAGAAATGTCTGTTTAGGTCTTCTTCCCATTTTTCAGTGGGGTTGTTTATTTTTTTGTTGTTGACTTGCATGAGCTGTTTATATGTTTTGGAGATGAAGCCTTATCAGTTGAATCATTTGCAACTACTTTCTCCCATTCTGTAGGTTTCCTTTGATGTGCAAAATCTTTTAAGTTTAATTAGGTCCCATCAAATGGGTGGATTTTATGACATGTAATTTTTCCTTGCAATAAAGATATTAAAAATGAGCACCATATATCAAGTACTTACAATGTGCCAAAGATTATATTAGGAAGTTTATACACATAAGTTTATTTAATACCAAGGGGAAATGTTTATAGCTGAGGAAAGCAAAACTTGGAGATATTAATTTGCCCCAGCTTACAAACCAGAAAGTAAAAGAATAAGTCAATCCGACTTCATAAATTACTAAACTATATAATATGGTCATCTCCATGCTACCTCAAGGGGAGAAGTTGTGAGAGTGTTCAGAAAATCTGGATAGTTTTAAAGCAAGCATAACATTTTGCTAACATGTGGCAACCTTTAAAGGCAAGCAGCCTCATTCAGGTGTCTCTGTGATGGGGACACTGCCTACATGACCTATACAGTCTGGGTGACAAAATTTATGTATTAAGATGACAAGGTAGTTAGAATCAATCCATCTACTTGTTTTTAAAAATATTTAGAGGGTTTTTTTAAAAAAACTCAGAGTTTTATAATGACAATGAGATAATTAATTGGGCAGACTCATGATACAAGCTTTTCATCTGCTCAATATTTAATTAAAATATACAGTACAAGTTACAATTAATAAACATGCAAATCTGGTATTAAGTTCTGCTAGAGAGTTGAGAAAGTTATAGGACAGGAAAGAAGAAAAAAACTGAAATAGAGCCCTGCTGGTCACAGTCAGCTAAGGATTTCCCCCATTCTGGGGCACCATACACTGCATTACATGCTTTAAATATGGCCGCATATGAATTTTTTTGTTTGTTTGTTTTTTTGCCTTTTTCTAGGGCCGCTCCTGCAGCACATGGAGGTTCCCAGGCTAGGGGTTGAATCGGAGCTATAGCTGCTGGCCTACGCCACAGCCACAGCCACGCCAGATCCGAGCCACGTCTGTGACCTACACCACAGCTCACAGCAACACTGGATCCTTAACCCACTGAGCAGGGCCAGGGGTGTAACCCACAACCTCATGGTTCCTAGTTGGATTTGTTAACCACTGAGCCACAACGGGAACTCCATGAATTCTTCACAATATTTCTAACGTGTATGTTATTATTACAACTAAAATTTTGAAAGATAAATTATCATCACACAGTTAAAAAGTGAAAGAACCTAGATTTAACCTAAAGGATGTGTTTTCAGAGGCCATGCCCTCCCTTTTCCATGAGGCTATAAAGGCACGTCCTGTACTGATCGCTTGAAACCATGTGTCACAATGTAAAATTAGAATACAGATCCTCTGCTCCTCAGTCCGAAAGAGAAATAAAACAATGCATGGCTCTCAATAAATTTCAGAAATCCTACACTTTAACCTCTCATCCCCAATCACATTATTTCTTTCCCCAGAATTTGCCTATTCATCAGCGAGGCAGGGATTTTGGACAAGTGCATGTCACACACCCATGTCACCAACTGCCTAAACATCAGGCCTTTAAAGACATTAAGACTGTGTTTCACCTGCTTGTACAGGCAGGAGCTCCCGGGGTGTGGCAAGACCAAACGCCTTGATCTATAATCATATCATTATTGTCACTGCATAAAATTGCCATGTGTGGCCACACTGACCTTGAAACTCACCAGGAATCAATTCATCCACTTGCATCTGTTTTCCAGCCGGTCTTAATGCGGTAAGCACCGTCCTGTAAATAACCTACCTGATTATCTTTCAAAGAGAAAATAAGAAATTGCATAACAGCAGTATTTTTAAATCTCATTTTTTCTGACCTATTCACAAGTGAGCCATTTACATTTCCTAAGCACTCTTAGTACTTGACTTCAAAGTGAAATTATTTTTGCCTCTCTCTTCAATCTGTCTTTTCATCCTGGATAATTGATTTGTTTGCCTGTATTTTCAATTATGTAGTATAATTGCAACTGAAAATGTGTGACTCCTAGGAGTTGAAAGTTAGAGGCAGACTATTACATGTTCTTTTCAATTCCCTAAGTATCTCAACTAAATTCCCCAAATTCAGAGTTTAAGAAATTAAACCACTTTTCTCCTAGTCATAATCACTGCTTGCTAAGAAGTACTTTTGTGGGTTTAGATTAATTAATATTGGGAGGGGGAGTGGAGATTAAAAAAACAAAGCTAAAATTTTAAAATATAGTTACCTTATCAACTCAAAGAACATTATAAAAATACCCTATAAATTAGAGGCAAAAAAGTGTGGCGAATTGGTCAGTAAACTTTATAATCTATACCTCTAACCAAGAGCATGAAGTAAAAATGTTGTCTCACCACCCAAAGCCTGTCTTGTACTTGACATAAAAGTTCATGCAAATCACTTAATCTCCCTTCACCTGTTTTCTTATGTAGAATGAGATGACGCTTAGAGCTTTGTTAGCTCTACAGCTCGTGATTCCAAGAAATTTGATTATTTCCATATCTCACTGAATGCATAATAAAGCTGAAAACATTTCACAAAAGCAGAGCTTATAAATTACCGTCTTTGTAGAATATTTTTACTGAAAAGAAATTAAAAGACCCAAATTATTTTGCATTGTATGTCATTTAGATTTAATTTCATAAAAATTCTGAACATCTCAAATTATGTTTCATTGTTTTGTTTATGACACTCATTATATTTGATGCTAAATCCTTTTGTTGCAGAGGGCATGAATTCACTTCTGTTTCACTAAAGTCTAGGTCTATAAAGCCTTTTACTAAATATGCACATGCACATATGGTTAAGCAGAGAGTCACTATGTGAGACAGAGAAAAACAGAGAGACGGAAAGAGCAAATAGAAAAAGTGTGAATAGACAATTTTTAAATTTCCTATCTTATATATAGATAATATCTCCTATATATTTACAAGGAAAAGAAGAACTAACAAGTAGAAAGCAACATAGAGTTCAGATAACATCTGTATGTTATGACACATACTTTTTGCATTCGTGGAAACCAAGTGATGTGACAATGCTAAATTTTAAGTAACAGAATTAGAATTAGTAGTTCAAATACCAAGAGTGGGATTGTTTGGTAATAAGCGATTAACCATCATTAAACATTCCTATAGTCTTAGACAGACACACCTTATGTTTCAGGGTAAAATATCACACCAGTGTCTGTGTTTGTGTGTCAGTCTGCGTGTATTTTCATATGTGTGTATCTTAAAATTCAAGTACCAGGTAAAGTCTAATTTCAATAAAGTAGATTTTTTAAAGCTATAGAAAGTTTTTACACAGGTACTAGTCCAAAAATTTCAAATACCTTCAAAAGAAAAGAGTTATAGGTTATGAGGAGGAGCTATTTGTTGAGGAAGAAACTGAATTAATCAAAAAAGCTAGTTACTCATAATATAAGAAAGGCATTCAGAGTGATGGAATGGTGGATATATTTGGGTACTGACAGGAAATCCTTAGATAATCTTTGGATCCACATACATAATTAGAAAGTAAAAAGCTCCTAATTGTAAGTTAACAAAAATGAATTCTTAGAATTCTCACATTTATTAATTTATTTTATTGGACTCAGTTCGTAGGTACAGGAGGCAAAGGAATTCAGAAGTAAAATAGCATTTTTGCAAACCAAATCAAGCATGACCCAAAGTTTCTAGGAAACTATGGCATGGAGCTAAAGTCCATTATTTTTCTTTTTTAGGGCCTCGCTGCCTGCAACTTAGCGAAGTTCCCAGGCTAGGTGTGGAATCGGAGCTGCAGCTGCTGGCCTATATCACAGCCACAGCAATGCAGGATCCGAGCTGTGTCTGTGACCTACACCACAGCTCACAGCAACCCCGGATCCTTAACCACTCGTCAAGGCCAGGGATCGAACCCACATCCTAGTGGATACTAGTGGATTCCTTACCACTGAGCCACCGCGGAAACTCCTTAAGTGCATTTAAGTATTATTTTATTTCAATTGAATGTGTGATGGTTCTTTTTCAAACCCATCTAAGATTTTTTCAAAGAAGTCGTAAGCAAAGAGCATGTCATAAGGAGAGTATATATGAGTTGTACCGTTTATACTCGAGAAAGATGTTAGCTGTATCATCCTCAAACCTAATCATGAGACACATTTAACCATATTGTCCATGTTAAGAAATAATTTAAAAGTTGAAAAATTCATACATATCTAATCTGAATGATGCATAAATAGTGGCCCCACAGAGGTTCAACTGTTCATAATGAAAAGCTAGAGCACAAAGCACTGTATTCACTGTGAGGACTGATGGATCTGAGAGATGAGTTAACTCATGAAAATATGTTTTCTTATCATCACAGCACTGGCTCTATAACAATAAATGACTTGAATCAATTAGTTCAAGGGAAAATACTTGCCTGACATCTTTCAGCAGTATGGGTAGATCTCTATGAAAAATTTTTTAAAAAAGTGTATATCATTCCTAGATTTATAAGCATATGTGACAAAGTTGAGACAAGCAAGTTCTATTTGATTTTTGTGAATATATGGTCAAGGACCACCAGGTGTAAACACATGAAACTGTTCTGTCCAATATGATGGTCATGAGTCATATGTGGCTATTTAAATAGTAACTGATTAAAATTAAATAAAATAAGAAATTCAGTTCCTTTTGCACAGGCTACGTTTCCTATGTTCAATGGCCACATTTACCTAGTGCCTACATTATTGGTCCAACACATATAAAGAACATTCCCATCAATGCAGAAAGTTATATTGGATAACACTGATCGGTACAAATATTTTAACATTGTTTTGCTGCTAATATGTAGACTTCCTTTTGTGTAACATAATAGTCTTTAAAAATTGAAGAAGAATTTGTTCAGTAACATCAAACTGTAAAACCAAGAAGAAACTTAGTTAGTGAGAAATAGTTTCCCCCTAAACCCCAACCTCCATGAAGTCAAGTTACGTCATCATATTAACTATTGTATCCTCAGCACATAGAAGAGTGTCTAGCACACAGTAGTGTCCATTATTTATTTGTTACATTATTGCACTTATTTATTTATATTGTGGATAATTCCCGTTCGAGTATAGTAAAAATTCAGGGAGTCAGCAAATATCAACTAAAATTCATAATAATATAACCTGACGTAGACTGTAATTTATGCATGAACTCCGGAAAAAAATGTTAAAAGCAAATTTAAAGTGATGTAACATACATGATTTCCTTGAAAGAATAAAGTAGCTAAAAGCCTTTGGGACTTTAGCAGCTCTATTTAGAATATGCTAATTACAAAGCATCTTTAATTAAAACCTACTTTAAAAGATTCTATTTGGCAAGAGTTTCTTACCAATAGCCCTTCTAATTACAATCAATACTTAGAATGAAAATAGTCCATAAGACAGACAGCTCATACCTCTCATTTAGATTGACCTTTCCACAGTCTTAATTACTGAATTTCTGCTTTATGAGCTACTTTACCACATACATCATTTACTCAGCACTATTTTAAAGGTAAATGGGAAAACCGTTAAAAATTTTAGTTGAATATTGCTTAATCATCCAAGAAAGTAATCTTTGACCTGCTATATAAAGGAATGAGATTATAGCAGGAAACTGGAATAAGGCTGAGTGCAGTAAGATTAGGTGCAGGGCTCCACAAATTAGGGCAGCCTCTTTCAGGGACTGTTTATTTACACAGTGTTCAAACACAGTTCTAGTTCTGAGAATGCATGTTAAGTAATTAAGTAAGCCCAGGACTCCACACTAAGTCTTATGTATGTAGTGAGCATCTGTTGCTTTTGCCTCCCAGCATCAATCCCTTCTTCTGGTAACAGCATCCTGATGTTCCTTTGATGCCCTGCTTTGTTTCCAATTTGAATCAGTCTTGGCAGACAGGCCCAACTTTCCCCTGCAGATGCGTAGATGGCATCCTCAAACCAAGGTAAGTCAATCAGAAGCTGTCTCCCTGGAATTTGCATCTTTGGCAAAATAATACAGAACCTGAAAAGAACAGATGTCTTCTCTTCTTAGTTAAAACACCCTACTAAGACTGTCAATTAGCTTGCACACATAAATTCCTGTACTTTTCTTGTCTTTCCTTTTTGAGATTGGTTCTTCATCTTTTCCCTCTGCTTCTTTAGTCTACCTTATACTCTTCTGCCAACTCCCTTTTCATATAATTTCGCAAGAAGATTATTCAATTGTACACAAAGAACCTTCACAGTACAATGTCTACCAAAAGAACAGCTCAATTAAAAAAAAAATTGTAATGCCTTATTCAAAAGTTCTCAATCTGAACTTTTAGTTTTTTTCTAAAGAATAGGGCTAATACACCTAATTTGTTGGGTGATTTATGATTAAATTGAGATTGGTTCAAAATAATAAACCAAACACACACATTAAGGTCTCTTACAAAGATTCAGGAAAAATACCTTTTCCTCAAACACAGATAAATTTATTTTGAAAAGGACAGGTGTTTTACAACTTAGAACATCATAAATGGTGCCATTAGAAAGTTTAAAAATTTAAGCAATTCTGAACATTAAAGTAGATAGAGGAAAAGTAAAAGGAAATCACAGACCACAACCACTACAGAATTGTAAGTCCAGAAACCACCCAAACTCGGAGTAAAACAAACACAAAGACCTAGAGGGTGGTCAGACGGAAGTGTTAATTTAGAACAGCTAGTTCAGCTGAGTTCTCAGCAGGTGATAGAAACATTTGCCCTGAGGTTAATATCTTAAAAGAAACTTTAAAATTTGTTACCACAGAGAATGGTGAAACTGCAGAAAAATTGCACATAGCTTTACCACAAGTTTGTTTCTGCGGTGAAACCATCAAGGGGAGGGAAGAATTGGGTGGGTGGGAATAACATACACACACTACTGAATAAAATAGAGGATTAACCAGAACCTACTGTATAGCAGAGGAAAATCTACTCAATAGTTTGTAATAACCCATATTGGAAAAAGCATGGATGTACGTATATGTATGACGGAATCACATTGTTATACAGCTGAAACTGATACAACATTGTAAGTCAACTATAGGCCAATAATTTTTTTTAAGTTTATCACAAGTTTAAAAACAATATAAAAGAAAACGCAAGGAGAGGTCGGTAGGTGTGATGTTTTGACATTGAAAATCCAAGAAATGGTCCTTCTTGAACACCTTTCAGATCATATTTTTAGACCTTAGGGAGATATAGTAATCAAAAAAAAAAATTGAAAACTATTTCCTGCAGCTAAAATAAGACATGATTCTTTAGACTGAACCCTCTGAGTGTCAAGGAGATTTAATATATATATATATAAATATATCATGGTAAAATTTGAGAATTCCAGGAATAAGCAGAAAAGTTTAAAATTCCAGCGGAAAATAGATTTCTACAAAAGGAAGAATTAGAATATCAAAATTTCATTAGCCACGATGGGAAGTAGAGGGCAATAAAAGTGTTTTTCAAAAATTCTGAGTTTAAACTGTTTTAAACCTAGGATTCAATGTTCAACCAAATTTGTAGTACAGATTATTTGATGACATTTACAGAAAAGGAAGTAAACTGCGCATTTTAGGAATACATCCTAAACTACATTTTTTCTAAACACTCAAAAAGTATGTTCCTTTATAGAGACAGAGGATTAACCCAAGGGCAAGAAAATACTAGAGTAGGTATTATAGCCATCCAATTATATTGTAAGGATGCCCAAGTTGAGCTATAGCACTGATACAAAGTCTTTTTAAAATTTGTGTTTTAGGAGTTCCTGTCATGGCGCAGTGGTTAACGAATCCAGCTAGGAACCATGAGGTTGTAGGTTTGATCCCTGGCCTTGCTCAGTGGGTTAACGATCTGGTGTTGCCATGAGCTGTGGTGTAGGTTGCAGACTCGGCTCTGATCCTGAGTTGCTGTGGCTCTGGTGTTAGGTCGGTGGCTACAGCTCTGATTCGACCCCTAGCCTGGGAACCTCCATATGCCGTGGGGAGGCCCTAGCAAAGGCAAAAAGATAAAAAAAGAAAAAAAAATTGTGTTTTAGAAATTTAATACTGTATGGAATATAAGACAGAAGAAACAAACTTAAAATAGCCTTCAGACTGAAGCGAGAAGTTGTATATTTTTAACCCTTCCTTCAACACATACACACATACTGCAGTGATGGGGTATTGTCAGAAATACAGTACTCAGTAGGCATAATTTAAATTGAATTGAACTAAATTGCCAAAGGAATGGCTTAGAAAAAATATAAACAATTCAAGATTTAAAACCAATTACCAAACCCTTTCATAACCAAAAACAACTGCCTCACTGTATCAATCATTTAAGAAAAACAACTGAAACTGGTCTATATCCATAGGAAATAGATTCTAATCCCAGGATATCTTGATTCTCACCACATATCCACAATTGAGGCACCAGAGAAAATTTTGTATGAATATATTTTGGACTATTCAAAATCTAGAAACATTTTAAAGAGCCACATTTCCTTTTTTCTTTTCTTTTTTCTTTTTTGGTCTTTTTTGCCATTTCTTGGGCTGCTCCCAAGACATATGGAGGTTCCCAGGCTAGGGGTCCAATTGGAGCTGTAGCCACCGGCCTACGCCAGAGCCACAGCAAAGTGGGATCTGAACCGTGTCTGCAACCTACACCACAGACACGGCAACGCCGGATCCTTAACCCACTGAGCAAGGCCAGGGATCGAACCTGCAACCTCATGGTTCCTAATCAGATTTGTTAACCACTGTGCCACGATGGGAACTCCTAGCCACATCTCCTTTTTAAAGACAATTTCTTTCAAAGATTTGCCATCAGAATGGGAAAGTGTCTCTAATAATCTCATCTCAGTGTCTTTTTGTACACACAACCACTATTTACTGAAATATACCAGCCAGTGCCTATATCACATTGAAGTCCCAAGATTCGTCAGGACTGAATAGCTGTTTAATGTTGAGAAAGTGTTGCATTTCTATTTTAATTTTATTGCATGCAATAGTGCCCTTAGCATAGTTTCATAGAACATGTCAAAATACTGTCATTGAGCAAGAATATTATATTGTTAAGCGATGAAATTAAATTACATGTCCAAAATACCATAGAGGATAATTCTGATTAGCTTTATAAACTTAATATAGTTGATTTAACTAACTATAACGAGGAGAGATCAAAGACCTAAATAAAGTCCAAAGTATTTTTTCTCTACCTGACAATTCAGTCTTTCTCTTGTGCTTGAAAACCCTTAAAAAATGGGTTTGATTTTTCCCCTGCTCCATTTCATCCAAGATATCAGTGCCAAAGGTATCCTCTATGTTTATGAAAAGTTGCAAGCCAATAACCAAGTTATTATAAGAATGATTTGAATCCAGTAAAATTCACAGAGAGCATAATATTAAATATTTGATAGGGTGAATAATTTATATTCACTTAAGAAAACTTGGTGTAGATGGTAAACAGTGCATATAAATTGATGCAGTTCATTGCAAACTCCCCATCAAAGAGCTGTGTCTATCAAGACTACTTAGTTGTTGGCAACCAATTATGAGTCTGGCTTAAGTAAAGTTTAGGGGAAGAATATGAGGAGTGAAATCAACAGGAGGCGTGAAGAATGGGCAGTACCCAAGGCAGCTTCATTAGCCAAGAATCAGGAAACACAAGTGTTTTATGTAGACTATGCTACTGGGATGGAAGATTTTTCAGTCTTTGTTTTGTTTCTTTCTGAGCAGAACTATAATTCCCTGGCCAGGGTAGAACTGGCTCTACTTGAGAGATGTACTTACTCAAAAGGAAAGTAGCCAGCAGTAAAGACAGGGAGACAGATGGTGTGCTCTGTTACTCTGCCACAGAAAGTATTCCTAAGAGAGTGACAGCGAGGACAACAACAAAAGAAACATATCTGTGCGACTAGGAAAGGCCACTGCACACTGGACCTTTCAGACAGGAAGCTAGTTGTTAGCCTCTCAGGGCTGAGATGTCGTGGTTACTCTCTTTTAAACAGTAGCCAGGCAGCCCTGCCCTGGACGATTTGAGATAATGCTCAAGTCCATAATTATCTCCGCAGAGAATATGGGTAGTTGTCAGAAGCTCTTGCCTATGGCATCAGAGGCTATGATACATACTCTCAGAGATGTTGCTGTCTTCCCTTAGAAAGAGTATATAGTGATGCTGAGACAATCATTCAAAGGCAAAGCAGAAAAACATCTTTCCTAACCAGCATAATGACATTTGAGGAGATAGCAAGACCAGAGACTAGAGAAATTCAAGTTATTCTTAGCAGCTTTTCCACGTGGCAGAGAGAAGCCTGATTAGGGATTCCTTAAATGCTACTTCAAAATTGAGGGTGAGAGGAGGGGACCTTTCCCACTTTCATTTCCAGGAGGTGGTGAGGAGGAAGCAAAGTCCCTAAGAGGCGGTGGGAGAGCAAAATTAGGTCTCAACCAAATGAGAGAATGTCATTCAACAGATTTATAAAAAAGAAGAAGAGGAAGAAGAAGAAGCAGAAGCAGCTGCAGCAGCAGCAGCAGTGTCAGCAGCGGCGGCAGCAGCGGAGGAGGAGGAAAGAAGAGGAGAAAAGGATATTGAAGAAGAGGAGGAGCTGGGAAGGGAGCGGGGCTGAGAAGCAGTGGGGGAGGAGGGGGTAGGGAAAAAAGGGGGAGGAGGGGAAATGAGGAGGAAGAGGAGGAGGGAGGAAAAGGAGCCCGGGGAGAATGAAGATGGGGAAGGAAAAGAGAAAGAAAGAAACCATCCAGATTCTTCATCTCCCGTGGAAAAGAGTGGCACAAAAGTGGAATTTCTTGAAAAAAACAGAAAAGCTTGAGCTCTTTGGAAAATAAGATTTCCTCCCTTGTCTAGCTGTCAGTCTTACTTATTTTAACCTTCCCTTGTCTGCAACTTAAGATGGAGTGTTTGGATATATGTCTGTGTCAGCTTACGGTCTTCTGAGAGATTTGTTGCCAATTATTAATGTTTATTTTTGAGATCCAGTCTTAAAGCTTCCATCTGCCTAGGATTCCAAAATTTTAAATTAGAAAAAAAATTAAAAACCTTTAGTCTTAAAAAAAAACTATCATTCTTCTATCATTTTACATTCAATTAACCCCTTTCTTTGGGAAGAATACTTCAGTCTTTGAAAGATACAATGTTTAAAGGTAAAGAATGTTCTCCAGCTTATTGGAATAGAGCAAATTTTCAAATCAAGTCGTGTTATTATATATATTTCAAATCAAGTCGTGTTATATATTGAAGACAGGTGGAGAGATGACTGTTGGTCTTTTTAAAAAAACATTTCATCTTATTAAATGGTTTTTCTGAACTTCCAAAAATATTTTAGAAATGTTTTCATGAATGATCATCCTGATTCTACCACATCTCAGTAAGTTTGGAAAGGGTTCAGCAAGTCAAGAAGACTTTCCTGCCAGAAAGAAAAGAAGACAGGGCTTACTCTGGAACACAATGGACGTTTAGTCAAATCAGCCTGATTAGAACACAAATTAGCACAGGTTTTAAGAGAATTAGGCTCTCCTTATGTTGTCCCACAGTTCAAGATTCTATGGCAAATGTCAGGTGCTACCTGCCTTTCCATGGTACAGTGTCCACCAACCAGGATAACTCATTTATGAAAGAATTCAATCAACAAACTCTTTGGTTCCCTCTGATGAAATTAATGTAGACCTGGAGTCATTTAAAGCAACTTGGAATTACATTCTTTTTAATCATAGTCTTCTGGTTTGAGGATTATTTTCTATTAAGGAAAACTTAAATTCAATTGAATTGCCTAATTCTGCAAACAAATTTAGACTTGTTGCATATATACATATATTTTATATATTATACATATATATAATATACATATTCAAGTTATTTTCTTTTCTTAGGAATTTTTACAAGTTTTAATTATTCCTGGCTTGCACATGCCATATGTGGTCACTTTCATATATGTAATTATTTGTACCTTTCTGCATTACCATTTGAACACACACATTTGTAATTCTTCCATTTTCATTCTTATTGGAATCCTTTGTTGTTATCTAAGTACTTTCTCAAATTTCCCTTACTTCTTACGCTAAGTTTTTTTTCTCAGAGTCTTTACCCAAATCTCTTTTTCTCTGAGTTTTCTAAAAGGTTCTTATGTAAAACTAGGATATCTGCCCAATTTTGTGAAATCTTATGCTTTATTTCAAAAATTGTACCATAGCAACATGATTTTGCTTACATTTTCCATTATCACTTCATGAACTAGCTTATCATTTTTGGTGAACAGTTAAGTCCAAAGCAGCAATTCTTCTCATTGCTTCCTCTAAGACAGGAAGGATAAAATTATACTTCTTTGTGTGTGTGTGTTTGCGTGTAAAATCATACACAGTTAATATTTAGAACATCAAAATCAATTTTAGATTTACAACATAAAATGAAAAAGAACCTTGATTTTTAACTTTTGTTATTTTTTTAGAGTCATCTGAAATTATAAATTAGACAAAGAACTCCTATACAGTAGAATTTTAATGCTATATAGTTTTAGATATTCTTACACATTAAGGAAAATTTAATTGCATTGTGAAAAAAATTTATATTTACTCACATACGTACAGAAAGCTAGATAATCTTTGATGATGTCATAGATTTATTAATATACTCCATCTGGGTGAAATTTTCTTTGAATTTTTGCATTACAGTAGTTTTGTAGGGAGACTCTTTCTGGCTATTTAATGACGTACATTTCATTAGATCTTCACCGCAGGCTCCAAAGTCTAGGTACTTGTGTTGCTGATGAGCCACCATTCATTTTTGAATAATCAAATACTTCTCTTGTCACATTCCTTAATTAGCTACCTAAGGTATAAACACCACTTTAACTATGTTATAGCCAAAATTATGAATTCTAAATTGAGACTGATAGACCCATAACTACATAGTCAAGGTCAGCTCCCGAGAGTGTTCACTACCAGGCATTCCTTAGGAATCTGATACGCGCCAGCTTCTGCCAAGGTAGGAAGGTTGGAGTGATGGTGGCTAGAGGTGCACAAAACAAAGCCACTTCCCGTAAGCGGTTCTTCCTCTTCAAGCAGGAATGAGATGTGAGTTAAATACGGATCACACAGACCACCTTATTTGCGACTACCGATAAGGCACGTTCGAAGTGTTCCACAAAGGAGATAAAGGGCCGCAGGAGTGCACAGATGAGAGGGGTGTACATTCATATCACTTAACATCGAGTTATAGTCTATCTTCTTTCAAAAAGATTTTAGCTTAAATAGACACACCCAAAGAGGAACCCTCTAAGAACTCTTGGGGCCCCAGGCAGGAAGCTACTCATACTTTTCTCGGCTTCTTCGCCGACCTTCAACTTGCAAGCTTTCTTCGCACGTGTGTTTTGTGGGACCTGAGGACCAAGCTCCCAGCGCAGAACCGGATAGAGTCATCACTGCAGCGGACGCCGAAGGACACGCTAAGAACCAGAAGTGGAGACCGCAGCGTGTCCTGCGGGAAAAGTCTTGAGGCTCTGAACGCTGGACTCTGGCTGAAATGGAAAAGTGGAAACTTTGGTTTCCACACACGCAGACATGGAAGATGACTGGATAAGGCAGAGCTAAATTAATCATGCTTGTCAACAACCATCCTGCCTGGAGAAAATCTAAGTGAGTGCTCTCATCTGTCCCCTGAGATCACGGGTAGCATGAATGACAGGGGCCGCAACACGGAGCTGGGAGCAGCTCGTGGAAAGTACTGTCAAGCATATGCACTGTTTCTCATTGAGCCAGGTGTGGGCTTCTAAAAAGGGCCTGCCTGACATCCAGTTAGTTTAGGTCCTGAGATGCCCGCAAAAACACAGAAGTGGAATAGAAAAGTAAACTCCTGAAGCTCGTGCTCTATGCTTGATAGCTTACCTACATCATAATGAGCATCTTGTTAACAGATGTTCAAGAAAATAATATACGATCACCTATAAAACATGAAAAGATGTCCATCCCCCTCCTAATAAATGAAAAGCAAATTGAAACTATGCTGAGATGGATTTTTCACCTGTTTTTTTCTGGCCAATGTTTCACAAAACACGGTGAAAGAGTGAAGAAACCGGCATTCTCAGATATTGAGTGTGGAAAAATAAATTGATGTAATTTTTGTGAAGTGTGTTTTGGCCATATCTATCACAATTACAAAAGGACAGTCCCTGTGACCCCACACCTTTAGGATTTTTTATTCAAGTGATCTGCTCACACACAAGCAAAAGGACCTGCAGGAAGTCATCTTTTGCCATAGCTCTTTAATGCTATAAACATCCTAACAACGGCCAGTATAAGTTCAATGAAATAAATTATGGCACATCCACAAAAGGTAAATGATACAGCTCTAAAAAGAATAAAGAAGTTCTTTTGGTTCTGATGGGGAAAAAATCTATTATTATTTACTGCATACATTATGTTTTCCAGAAAAAAGAATGAAATAAAAACACATATTTGTACTTGAATGTATATGCGTAAATAAATCCTTGAAGAATACACAAGAAGTTAACAAATGGTTAGATTAGGTAAGGTATTGGGGGTGTAGAGATTGGGGGCTGGTTGTTTTATTTATTTTTGATTTTTAGGAAGTGGAACCTAAACTGAGAGGAGAGAAGGGCATTTTTACTTTTTACTTTTTTATATTTAAACATTTGAATGTATTAATTACTGAAGAATTAAACTGAATTTTTTTAAAAAATTGTTTTGAGTATCAGTAGCTGTGAAGTTGACTACACGTAGAATTAAAATATGATATTGTTTGTTTGTTTATGAACCAACTCTTTCTGTCAAATCCGTCTACCAGGAAACAAAGGGCCATTTCTGGAGGGGCACCTGTATTCTTCAGTCTCATCTGGCAAATACATAAAAGGCAAAGCCTTTGCCCAGGTCTGTCCCAGGTGAAAAAGTCCTTGTTATTATAAAGACTTGCATAATGCTATTAACCCTTTTCCTAGCATGATGGCTTCAGTAAATTTTCTTCCTACTTTGCAATGATGTGTCTGGTACATGCAAAAGTATTCTTTCTTTGGTAGTAGCAAGCCCAAGCAAAACAACTAGATATCCAAGTGGAAATGCCCACTAAGAAGTCTGAGGCACAAATGTGAATTGCGAGAAAGATCTAAGTAGAAAAACATCTTTGCGATTCATCACTGTTTAAAGGGTGCTTAATTCATGCGATTTGATGCGGTCACTATCCAAGGCTAGGTTTCCCAAAAAAGAACCTGAAAGTAGAATTTATGGACAAGCAGTTTATTCAACAGGTGGTCCCTGGAAGCAGGATGAACGACTGTGATGAATGAAGGAAGGAAGGAGGAAAAGCCAATGCAACCACACATTATTATGAGTTGGTCAGTGGTTTAGGGAATCAGAGCTTAGGGTTATCAGAAAGTCAATCACTAGAACCTCTGAAAATCATTTAAAATGCTTCACAGTATTGTCCCTCCTAAGAACTGACTAGGAGAAATATTTATCCCTGTTTCTAGTATCTTCCACTGTCTTTATCCTTAGAAATGGACTATCTTTGGATGTAGTTCATAAAGCTTTGTCTCCCAGGGCATATAATAGGATAGAGAAGGAGGGAGAGTAGCTCCTGAAAGGACAATGGAGACTGTAATGCACAAAAGGCTAAGTTTGATAAGTTAACCACAAACTGATCTCTAAATGTAACATGAAGCCAATTAAAGCTCATGGATTTTTTAACTTGAATATGATTCTAAAGTCAATCTGGAGTCATAAACATATAATACGAGCAGCTTAGGTACTTCTAAAATAAATAACAGAGTACAGCAGTTATTTGTGCCACAAGATATAAAGGCTATTATGTTGCTGTAGAATGAAATTAGTTTGATGCTAGTGGAAGAATAGACTGATAAATTTATTTGATAAAATAGTCCAATAACAAATCCAAGAATATATTAAAATGATAGCATTTAAATGGATAGAAAAATAACCAAAAAAATAAATATCACTAAGACAACTGGACACAATTATGGAGAAAAATAACTCTGGTATTTATCCTTTATATCAAAACAGAATAAAGATGGACTAAACATCAAAGTATAATAGAAATATATTAATTTATTTAAAATATATATAAAATAGATTAAACATAAATGAATTGTGTGAAAATATTGACATACAGAAGAAACTATGCTGCATCTTATATAACCCAACCAATTGTCTCACACCTATCACCTTTCTAGACACAGTATATATCCTCAGTAAAGAGCCAGTTAATAGAAAAATCAAAATAGGAGCACATAATGACAAAAATTAATAGAATTGACCAAAAAAAATTTAAATTCCTATAGAGTCAAAAATTAAGATAAATATGGAATTCCCATTGTGGCTCAGCAGTAACGAACCTGACTAGTATCTATAAGGATGAGGGTTCAATCACTGGCCTAGCTCAGTGGGTTAAGGATCTGGCATCGCCATGAGCTGTGGTGTAGGTCACAGACATGGCTCAGATTTGGCATTGCTATGGTCGTGCTATAGGCTGGCAGCTGTAGCTCCAATTCGACCCCTTGCCTGGTAACCCCTATATGCCACAGATGTGGCCCTAAATAGACAAAAGAAAGAGTAAAATACGATAAGATGAAAGCAAATAAGTTAACATTACGTTTGATGTACAATAAACACTATATTCAAAGAAGAATAGTCCAGTAGAAAAACTGGCAAAGACTTAAAAGACGCTCAGCAGGTGAGGGCTGAAAAAGTATTTGTTTGACCCTTATTCAGTTTTATCCCATGCTGTTAAACAACATCGTCCAATCTGTTCAATAGCCAAATCTTTCATTCTCATTTGATCTTGAAGATTACTCCAAGGACCAAACCCTAACAACTGTTCCATCGTAACTGGAAGATTTCGATCCTGATTACGACAGCAGTAGTATGGGCATGATCTTGCCACCAAGACAAATTGTAAATATTCACTAGGTGATAGCACAGCACGGGTTAAGTTATGCCAATCAGCAGGAATCATACAATTTCCTTCAGCTACTCCCCGTACAATTTCTTTTGTAAAGGGAGTATTAACACCATAGTTTTGAACAGCCTGTTTTAATTCGTTAAGAATTTTAAAAGGAAAGGACCCATGAATGAACTCCTAAACTCCATCAGGGCTGGTGGGATCGACTCCTGGAGCCATTGCCTCTCTGACAGTTACTGGAAAGGCTAGAGGTATGGCGTCCAAATCGCCTTCCCTTCAAGCCTGTAAAATTCCCTGTTGAAGGGATAATGGCTGGCGCTCAGGGCTAATGCTTATTTTCTTTACAACCCTAGAAGAAGTAGAGACTCAATGAGTCCTCGTGACTCACTCATTATAGGAGGCAATTGGGGAATAACAAAATCAAAAGTTGGAGCTGCAGGCTCAGGAGCCAAAGGTACTTTAAAACAATTTTGTTCAGGGACTGCATATTTATGTTCCTCTATCAAATGTGTAAACTCCCCTTCTTCTTCCTTCTCTAAGTCCTCCATAGTCTGTAAAGGTTCCAAAAGCTGATTTAATTAAGCTCAAATGGACACAGGAATCGGAATGCCCTTATCACGTAAGATCTTAAGTTCCATTTTTATCTCTTTCCATATTTTTAAATCTAATGTTCGTAGTGTAGGAAACCAATCACAATGTTTCCCAACAGCCTGTAGAAGTTCCAAAAGCTTACCTTCACTTGTTTTTGCACCCCCTGCTTTAAGGCGTTGTCCTAACAGACAAATATAAGGACTGTGGTTTCCTGGCAATTACATTATTTCCCATGATACCTCATAAGTACCTGAGAGAGGAAACTTATCAGCAGGATTTCTTTAGTGTGGCCATGCAAAATTCTTCCCTTCCTCTCAGGGCTCCACAGCACTTCCAGTGAATGAAAATCTGCTGTCGTCATGGCCCTTTGTTCTTCGAGCCCCACGTTGGGCACCACTTGGCGAGACCAGCTCAGCCGGTGAGGGCTGAAGAATGGGTGCTGTGAAACTTAAGAAAAGGTTAACATAAAACAAGACACAAAGACATTTATCTTAATCAAAGGTGGGAACTGGGGGACTCAAGGTCTCAGGGACAAAGAGGGCCGCCTCAAAAACCACACTGCTTCTACTGTGCTCTTGAGAATGATGTCAAGTGAGGAGGGGGCTGTAGGTGCAGGATATAGTTTTTTATTTTTATTTTTTTTAAGTCATGTAGCTGGTAGCTGGTTAAGCCTCTACTCTGACCTTTAGGCATTTAACAATCATTAGCATTGAGGAAGCCTGGGGTCCGCTGTCTACGCATAGCGTCTAGAGAATCGCCATGGTGCTTTCACAGACATCCTGCCTATCTGTGGCATGCCTTGGTTTGCACCTGGTTCTCCTGGCTGATGCATATCCCGCTGATGACCCCTCATAAATCCTCTGGGGCCTTGAGGCTCCTCTTCCTCTTAATTTAACAGGACATATCATGCTGTGCAAACGGGGTGCCAATCTGCACAGGTCCAGCATGCCTAGACCAATGCATTATGTCCTCATTCAGCTGACCACATGAATAACGTACGCCTTTAGGTCTTTTTTCTTAAAATTAAGTTATTTACCAGCACTGTGGCTGTTTTTCAAGCAGGAATATGGGGTAAAGTAAAGCAGGACAAGACGGAGTTTTCCGTGTAGAAAATAAAGCAGAGAGGCTAAAAAAAGATTGTAGAAACATGTCTCCCAACACAGTAGAAAAACTGGTAAAGACTTAAAGACACAATCTCAGAGAAAACAAAGATTTTACACTATGTATACTATGTTACCTCTGAACAATGCAATTTGGGACAATTTTTTTTTCTTTTTTTATACCTATATTTACTGTTATGTTCTTTATCATAAATAGGTGAAAATCTTTAATTATAATAATAAAAGTTCTGGGAAAACATTTAATGTCAACTCAACATTTTAGTAGTTCTTGTATTTTGAAAATATCTTTATTAAAAAGAAACACTTTTCAAATATTCTCACTTGTGATGGAGCGTGATAATGTGAGAAAATAGAATGTGTACATGTATGTGTAACTAGGTCACCATGCTGTACAGTAGGAAAAAAAATTGTATTGGGGAAATAACAATTTTTTAAAAAAGGAAAAAAAATATTCAGGTGGATGTGAGATGTATCAGTTGGGTTAAAGTAAAATAATAGGACCCATTAAACTACATCCTGTGTTTCTTAGTAATGGAGAAGCTTTCCAACATAATGAAATTAGGGAAAATTGTAGATGAAAAGAATCAAAGTTGAAGTAATGTTTACAACTCAACCAAACTTTTTCATTAGCTATGGATACAATCACATAAATTGACTCAAAATTTTTAAAAAAATTAATTTTATGAATAATAATTTTGTAAAATTTCTCTGGAAAAATTTCTTATGAGCAGAAAAGTACTTTTTTAATAAACTTTGTCCACATAGGCTAGTGAAGTATGTCACTTCTCTCCAAAACAAAGCATATAGGATCAACTACCATGTACAATTTGTATTCAGGCTCCATAACTTCCATCAGCCTTTTTTTCATTTCTGCAAGTGTTTTTGCATCTGCGTACAGCTCCATAAGACTCAAAGAGTCTGCACTGAGGAAGAGTTTAGGCTAGCACATACGCTATAAAAAATTTCAGTAGGAAACCAAGAGTGTAATTTACATTAAGGTATGACTCAAAGGCATTAAGCATTCTACAGATAAAACACAGATTAAAAGTATATGAAAATCCACAGTTAACACTTTATAATCTAAAGCTCTCAAGTAGGTCTAAATATTTGCATATACTTGTAGAACATTAATTTTTTAACTCAAAAAATTCTACAAAAATATAACCACGTAACCCCTTTTAAATCTGTAACTGAGCTATAAGAAAATTAGAAATAGTCCAGGGTCAAAGGTGCAGATTGAAAGCCTCAGCAGTAAACCAATGAGCAAACCATAATTTCATAGTGGGGGCACGCTTTTAGTCTTAATAAGTAACCAATGATACCGGTTTTAATGCCCATTCAAGAAAAATAGATAAAGCCTCATCATGTATGTGGGTAATATGATTGAAACCTCCATAAACTGCCAGCTTCTGTGAATTAATTGAAACTTGAAAATTGCAAATTGTGATATTTCTCATGAAATGATTAAAACATAAACACTTAGATTCGAAATTACAGTGAGTTCCAAGTTCATATTTTATTTCTTTAATAAAATAAAAAAAGCAAGCATGTCAAAATAACAAACTTTTATAAGCCTGGATGATGAGTACATGGGTGTTCGGTTTTATTATTTTCCATAAACTTTTGTAAGGTCGTAATTCTTTTAAGGAAAAGAAAAAATACTACCTCTCCTTTTCTCACTAAGCAAAAATACACAATGCTTTTGGCAGGCATCAGCTCTAGCCATTGTTTTCAGAGCCCATTTACTCTTTAGGAAGTTGAAAGTGTTTGCTGCACTGAATACTTCAATAAAGCAGCTTTGGTACAATAACAAGAGCCAACATCCACTCACCAGTCATATTTCATTTTGATCATCACCCTCCATGAGTCCGAGGTTCTCCGTCTGTAAAAATGTGACAACCTCATAGGGTTATTATGGGTTCCAATTTGAAAAAATGCACTTGGTAAACTCTGCTGTGCTGTTCTGAAGTCATATACAGTGAGTGAGCCACACTCTATCAACCCAGGTGCTTCTGTCATTTGTGCGACTTAAAAGCTCTGTGATTTTGGCAACTTACTTGATCCTGTGGTGCCTCAATTTCTTAAGCCTAAAGCAAAGATTAATAGAAAATCTGCCTGGCATACATTTTATGAAAATTAAACAAGATAATATATACAAACTCAATGCCTTGCGACCAAGACGGACGTAGCAATCCTCTCAACTTGACTCAACTTTAGACGGCCTTCCTCCTAATTTTCCATTCCTTTCCTTAGAACATTTACCTTAGAAAACTTTCTATGGTAAATTATTTCTCATCCTTTTGAGAGCTTCTAAATCCTCTCCAGCTTCTGGACAGTTTGGCCATCCAGGAATATATTCCTCAAGGACCTGGGAGCCATTCCTTTGTAATGTAGTCATTGAAAAAGATAGCACTCCAGTCTCCCAGTCTCTGAGGGAGGCTAAAAGCCTCACTTCAAAAAACAACAATTAACTAATATAGATGCCCTAACACACGGATCAGTTACCCCACTTACATTACCCAGCACTCGCCAGCAGGACCCCGTGCGGTCTCTCTCACCTATTGCAATGGTCTTCAATAAAGTGTTCCTTGCCTGTTTAACTTGTTCGGTTCAATTTTTCTTTGACACCAGTACTTAGTTAAATAAATAAATAAGTAGTTATTCTTTATCGTTAGATATTACTTGATACAACCCTGCTTATAAATAAAGTGATATATAAAATCTTACCACTTAGGTTATTGTTCTATATCCTGTTGTTTATAAATGAGGAATTCTAGATTGAATTGGCCAAGAAAGAGGGTTATGTAGTTTTCATAAATTTATTTCAAAATGAAAAAGAAGAGGGTTGAAGAATATTTTCAGGCTTAGAGATAAACTTCAATCTCGGTACTAAGAACGTGAAGCACATACATTAGTTAAACTTTCTGTAATATTTTATCTTTCAAGGAAACAAGTCAAAATTGCTCCAAGTAAAGAGGAAGCAAAAGAGGATAAAGAGCATGGATTAAAAGATGGATCTCATGCCCCAATTTAAGAAAACCTTTTCAAGGCTTCTCAGTCTAATTACCCTTGTGATTAGACCTTAAATCTTTTCTACTGTACTTTTTCACTGGGGCTTAATATCTCTATAGGACTTTTCACTCACCTTCTAATCATTTTCTGTACATTCGTCCCCCCCATTAGAATGTAAACTTTATAGGGGAAAGATTATGTTCTTTGAATCTTCAAATTCCATACTCTTAGCTCTGTGCCTAGTATATAATGGAAAATTATTATATATTTATTACATACATATACATTTGAAGAGATTGGACATACGCAAACATATACACATTTGAAGAGATTTTATGTATACACATATGTACATACACACACACACACACACACACACACACACACACATATATTTCCTGAATACTCAAGTGGACAAAGAACCAACACTGTAATTATCAATGAGGAAAAACAAAAAAAAAACGTATACAATGTGCAGGCCCCTCCCCCAAAAAATGCATCTCTGCAATCATCCCACTTGTTCTCAAAGATTTTAGGTTAATTGTGTCAACCTTGCCAAGAGACACACTTTATAGGATGAAGAGGGTTTGAGCAGAGGAATTATTTAGTTAAGAGGCAAGGCAAATAAACTTACTATCAAAATCGTCATCTGCAAAAGATTCTGGCATGATAAACATTGTCTCTTATTAATGCCAAGTATGTATTGTCTCGTCTCTTTCTAGGCTAATTTGTAATTGCAGAGGTATTAACTAATCAGAACAGTACTAGAACACTAGAACATGACAGTAAAAGGACATTTTGCAGAACTGAACAATCATACTACTATATTGGGGGTGAGTGTGTTTGTGGGTCCAGATGTAGCATGAATGAAACAAATGATGATTTTTTTTTTCTTTGACATTGGCAACTAGATAGACAATGATTATCAGAATTGCAAGCATGTTTATTTTGTGGAAATACGTAATAAAACTTACATTTTCAGAAAATCAAATAGAAAAATTCAGCCTATTTGATATTCAAACTCTAAGGTAATTTTGAATATTTTTGAGAAGAAAAATAATTTATGACAATAATTTAATATTACAATTATTTTCATTTACATAACTGATAAAAATATATTCAAACTTTGTATCCCTCGACTGCAGTGTTTTTTCAGTCCTTTAGATCATTGAGAATGTTTGTCAGTTGATAAAGAAATAGAAATAAAAGACACAAGAGTGGAGCTAAGGATAAAAAAAGCTGAAATTAAAAACAAATCTTCAAAGAGGTAATTGGCTTAAGTTTTAAAAAACTGTCGTCAATGAAAGTAAGCAAGCTTCTGATGAGCATGGTCAATGCAGTTGTCCTTCACAATCCACAGGGGGATTGGTTCCAGGATTCCCCACAGATACAAAAATCTGGGGATCCTCAAGTTCTTTACATAATGCACATGTAATTTATGCACATCCTCCTGTGTACTTTAAATATTCTCTAGATTGCTTATAATACCTAAAACTACGTGAACACTATGTAACTAATTGGCAATGTGCAGCAAAACCAAGTACTGCTTTTTAGAACTTCCTGAAAGTTTTAAAAAATATTTTTGATTTGTAGTTGGTTGAATTTGAATATGCAGAACTCATGCCTATAGAAGGCTGACTGGATACAATTTGAGAACAGAGTTTACTAATTGTTTATTTAATGAAGATTAAATTACTTATCATACAATGAGAACAAGAGAACAAACAAGAAATTATCCTTGTCAAATTCACAACTCAAGCAGGTCAGATGAAATCTCTGCAATGCCAAATTCTTTGCTAAATGAGGATTTAATTACTGAGCAAAACAATGAAAATGGAGAATTATTTGTCAGGTTCACAACTCAGAAACAACCAATGCAGCCATAGCCTGCTCATCCGAAGATGAAGACAAGTGGAAAAAGGAACGTGAAACCTCTGGAGTTTTACCAGTTTATTTGATGATGATCTGAGAAAAGAGCTGTCATGTTCTTGTGACAGTGTAAGACCTTTCCTAGTAAATCAAATTAATTATTTCCCATTGTATAAAGAAGACATATTTCAGTAATTTAATTAAAATTCCTTCAAATGGAGAAAGAAACCACAGAAATAGGCTTTTTTATTCTCAATTCAAAATTCCAAGTTCTAACTTCAAAGACAAATACATCTGGCATGAGATAAGTACTCAATAAATATTAGCACTTATTTAGCTAGCATCAAAGTTCTATGTAACTTGTAATACCTCCATTTTACAGATTGAAAGCATTTCAAAGAGTTCAGACAACCTGTTTAAGGTTCTGGATAGATAAGAGAACAGTTACTTTCAGACAAATAAGTATATATTTAGGTCCTATATCAATCTCTTCTACCATAGCTGCCATTAATTAATTTACTGCTATTGCCTCAGAGATAAAGAAAAAATACTCAGTATATATTTTATTAAAATAAATCTTTAAGATGTATCCCTTTTTTTAAATGTTTGTGGATCTCTACAACAGTAAAGTAATGGAAATATTTTACTTAAGGTTATAAAACATGACTTAGAGGCTCTGGCCTGAAGCTTAGTAGCTGAGAGAACATATATAATGTTACTTCTATAAATGTACACATTTTGGAGTTCCCATAGTGGTGCAGTGGTTAACAAAGCCAACTAGGAACCATGAGGTTGCAGGTTCAATCCCTGGCCTTGCTCAGTGGGTTAAGGATCCAGCACTGCCATGAGCTGTGGTGTAGGTCACAGATGTGGCTTGGATCCCTTGCTGTGGCTCTGGCATAGGCCAGTGGCTATGGCTCCAATTAGACCCCGAGCCTGGGAACCACCACATGCCGAGGGTGTAGCCCTAGAAAGAGAAAAAAGACAAAAAGAAAAAGAAAAATGTACACCTTTTATAAAGGGGAAGGTTAAAATCTCCCTAATTATTACCAGAACTAATTCACTTCTATTTTGGAAAGAGTTTTTAGTGGGTCCCTTTTTCCCCATCCCCACCCCCCCCAAGCCCAAACAATGTAACAATTGTTCATGCCCAGATAATTTGGAAGGGCTGGGTTAAACAAGGTTTAATAGGGATATCATGGTTGTTTTACTTTCCTGGAGCTCATACAATCATCATGAACATTATGCACCCACACAAACAGGGCTACAGTATGAAGCTTTTTTTTTCCAACTTATTTCCCTGAGAATCTTTTTTTTTTTTTTTAATCCCTGAAGTATGTGATCTATCATTGGGAAGAGAATCTCTGAGCACACAAGATTTAGAAACTATCCCACTCCCTGTACAGTGGGGGAAAAAAAATTGTGTTCGGGAAATAACAGTTAAAAAAATAACAATTAAAAACAAACAAAAAAAAGGCTTAGAAACTACTATGTAAGGAAAAAGCCTAGGCTTTCTAGACAGAACAGACTGTAATGGCTAGTCTGCCACTTACTGAAGCTTCATTAATTTATTGAATCTGTTTGAGTCTGCTACCTTGATTAAAAGCGAAAATAATAATAACCTCAAGTCCCTAGTGTTGGTGTGAGATTAAGTGAGATAATACAGGTGTGGCAGGCTGAACAATACCAGCCACCTTCCACCCCCAAGATGTCCACGTCCTAATCCTCAGAATCTGTGACTGTTATCTTGCATGGAAAATCGGACTTTGCCAAAGAGATTAACTTAAAGACCTGGAGATGGGTTGATTATGGGGGTGGATCTAATGTAATCACAAAGAGGAAATAGGAGAGTCAGAGAGAAGAAAGCCAAGGGAAAATGGAAGCAGAGAGAAAGACTGGAAGATGCTATCTGTTGTTTTTGCAGACAGTAAAGAGCCATGCCTCTAGAAGCTGGACAACAGGAGGAAACAGATTCTCCACTACACCCTCTAGAAGGATTGATTGGCTCAGCCCTGCCAATCAATCCCATGACTTTAGGACATCTGATCTCTAGAACTGTGTAATAATATTTTTGTGTTGTTTTTGTGGTCTTTATTGTTTATGGCCACATAGTCGGCATATGGGCATTCCTGGGCTAGGGATAGAATCTGAGCTGCACCTGCAACCTGTGCCCCAGCTGTGACAGCACCGAGTCCTTTAACCTACTGCACTGGGCCAAGGATTGAACATGTGCCTCCACAGCCACCTAAGCCACAGCGGTCGGATTCTTAACCCACTGTGCTTGTTGCTTTAAATGGGAACTCCCTGTTGTTTAAAATTTGTGACAGTTCATAACAGCATTAACAGGAAACTGAAATAATAGTTCAAGATCCCAGCACAGGATCAATGTAAAATGAAGAGTCATCATGTTTTATGTTGGGCATGGGGGAAACACCTGGGGCCTATGGAAGTTCTTGGGCTAGGGGTCTAATCAGAGCTACGGCTGCAGGACTACACCACAGCTACAGCAACATCGGATCTGAGCCGCATCTGCGAACTACACTGCAGCTTGCAGCAATGCTGGATCCTTAGCCCACTGAACGAGGCCAGGGATGGAACCCACATCCTCATAGGTACTAGTTGGGTTCATTTCTGCTGAGCCACAATAGGAACTCCCATCATGTCTATTCTGAAGAGTTCTAGTGAGTGCCAAACAGAATCGTGTAGACCAGAAATCGTTGTAACTCATAAGCTCTTATTGCATAGCTCGGGAAAGTTGACCCTCCTTAGTGGAGCCCAGTTGTACAGAAGCAAACTTGACTTTAGAATGTCAACAACCAACAACTTGGAGAAGTACATAAGTTATTTACAATAGAGCAGTTTAGCAGCTTGGAGCAACCTGGGGTTACTTTTTCTTTCTACATATTGTGATAACAGGCATATACAAAGAAAGAAAACATCAGAGGCCAAGGGTATTCTAGATTGGAAAAGAGAGGTCAGCCCTATCAGGTGGAGGGGCTCACTGTGCGGAAAGTAGCAGGATAAAGAGGTGTTTGTGCCAAACTTCTTTTTTTAGACATGCCTCTTCTTAGCTGTAGGGAGAATGATTGTATTCTAGAAGCAGACAACACAGCAATTAGCAGTCAAAGCATGAACTCATGTTGCTAGCAACTGCCTGAACTTTAAGTAAACACCATTGTATAGTGTTTAATATAAAATGAAATTTCCAGAATTGAAAATCCTTTGAATTGCCTACATAGCTGAAGTGTTTCTGTATGTAATTAAATCTTCTTCAGGATAATGGCTTGTACTTAAATGTATGATGCTCTCAAACACCAAAAATTGTTGAATTTAAAAATCTCTTACCCACTACTTTGTTTTCCTAATGTTTGTTGCTCTTGCAATTTTAATTAAAAATGAGCACCAATAACTGAAGGATTCATACAATTATTTTTCTCAAATTGATTCTGCTAAAATATACTTTGTTCCAAAGGGCAGAATCAAGAATCTTTCCATTGAATTTGGTTTTATAATCCTGACCCCACTATCAGAGAATTTGACTTGGAAATATCCTAACAAATTTCACTACTGAAACAGTTACCGAAAGATGCTTCTATTTTCTCTTTCTCAGTTTTTCTTCTCCCTTCTAAATGAGGACATCAGAAAGAAGGAAGGTACCACAGTAGGAATGGTGTTGGTTGGAAAAGTGGAAGAACCATCCCAATTATCTTTGTTTCCATTTGAGGTACACAGCCATTGAAATTCTTTGTCTGGCACCTCCCGGAATAACTGAAGTTAAGGTGCAGTCTTGATTTTCCGGTAAGACTGAACTTTTGGTAATAGTGTGTGGATATTGAAAATGTACAAAAACTCATCCCATAGGTATATATGTATGAATGCTAAGACTCTGATACAGATGATAGATCATGCAAGCAAACGACTTCAAACAGAAGCTACGGGGAGAGTATTATAGGCGTGATTTAACAAAGACGGATCTGGATGTCACTGCTGGTCTTCAGAGCTCTCATACCTTCACCATCTTAGGTCCTGAGTCTTCTGGAATTTGCACATAACACAGAGATCATTTGGTTCTGTTAAGCATTTTTTCCTTTGCCAAAGGCTCGTAGACTCCCACTAGAGATACAGCTGTGTATTCTTGGGCACCATTGCCAGAAACCAGAACCAACATAATATAAACTTTACCAGGAAATCTGGTGGCAGATGGCATAAATTTCATATACACTGAAATCCCTCAGACAATACTGTGGTAGCTACATTTTTCGTAGACAGAAGCACTATCTATGAATGTAGCTCGCAAATATCAGATCTACCTAATTAAATGGCCTGCAATAAAAGAAATAAAGAAATAATTTACTACCTTGCAAATCATCACTTTTCCTTTCTTTTTTTTTTTTTGCCAAATATCATCAATTTTGTTGAATTTCCAGCAAATGGTTAGAACCCTATCATTTATCCTTTCTTACTGAAAAGTTTAGAAAGAATCAAATAAATCTAATGTTGTTCTTAAATGATCCGGAAAACTACTTAGAGGTTTTTTAGTTTAAATTCAGAGCTAGACTGAAAGGATTCTTAATTTCATGTTACTTCTGTCTTATAAGGGTTTCTGTTAGCTAAATTAATCCCATCAAGAAAACAGTACCAGAGGATATAAGATATGAATTTTTTGTTGAAAAATAAGTTTAATAATCTGTCTTCAATATTTATTATTTTTCTTTATTCCTCTTCTCCAAAATTCAATGTATGTCTCATGATATAATCCAGACAATAGTTAAATATAAGAAAAAACAATAGTTTTATAAAGAATTAGCGGCACAAAAGTTATAGATCAGCTAAAAACTATTCCCTGTATCTACCTCATCCTTTAAAGAAAGTCAATGGTCAAAGAAATGATAAATCAAGCTCTGGATCATATTGGTGACACTAACACTCTGCGAAACATATCAGCATCTAGCGCAGACATCCAGATACTCCTGACCTTTAAAAGTATGTAGGGTTCTAATTCCGTGGCACTTTTGGCAATAACTGAAGGATTTTCTCCCAATACTAAGCAGCTGAGAGTTTTACTCTACATTCTCACAATATCAAGAGCTTCCCAATTCTTACTACTAAAAACATTCTTGCATGGTTCTTTCTTCCAAGCTGATTTTGTAACAAAGCAGGCTTAGAAAATTATTAAATTAACCTCAGTAAGAACTCTTAAAGAAACTTCTCAGAAACTTGAAACAATATCAAAATCAAACCTTTTGGTAAAAATGTGTACCTTACTAGAACACTTCCAATCATTAGACATACAACTATTTTGGCAGACAGTAACATTATTTAATATACGTTAACACATATTCAAGGCTAAAAGAAATCCTCTCAATAATAAAATAGACACTAAAATATTGTATCACTAATGTTCTAAGTACACAATACTTGGAATATTCCTACAGGTAGACCTGCGTTTGGAAGGGGTCATCTTCAGTGACATTCCTTTTTAAGTCATAACATGATTCATTGGAAGATATGCAAGTTGCTACTGTTATTTTGACTGAGAAAGTGACCCTTGTTCTCCTAGAAATAAAATGGCATTTACTGAGGCGTTTATCATTGTATACTGTGGCTGACCTGAATTGATAATAATGATAAACAAAATGCAGCTGATATGTAATAGAAATTTCAGTTCGAATGATTGTAAACTGATGTATTTGTACTTGGCCATGTATGTGCATTTGAATCAGATATTATGCTGGCTGTGTAAAACATCTACAATTTTATGTCCTGCTGTCTTTGAACTGATCATTTCTCTGATCCTTTACTACAAAATGAAAAATAATTGACAGAAAGTGCTTGTCTCTGCTCCTACACTGACACCCACAGTGAGAAAAGTGGGCCTGTTATATGCTCAAGAGCAGAGTAATTCATTATGGGCTCTCCAGAATCAGGTTTAATTACAAGGCACCTCTCCTCTTTGGCCAAGCCCACCCCAATTCTGTATATTGTAAAATCAAGAAGAATATTTTACCAAAAGGGACTGGTAGTGGAGAGGGATAGACTGGGGGTTGGGATTGGCACATGCACACTGAGGTATATGGAAGGACTGACCAACAGGGACCTGCTCCATAGCACAGGGAACTCTACCAAATATTCTATGATAATCTATATGGGAAAAGAATCTGAAAAAGAATGGATGTGTGAATATGTATAACTGACTCACTTTGTTGTACAGCAGCGATCATTTCAACATTGTAAATTAACTACACTTCAATACAACTTTAAAAATGAAAACAAAGGAAAAGATGAAGGAAGGAATGAAGGAAAGAAAGAAGGAAGGAAGGAAGGAAGGAAAGAAAGAAAGAAAGAAAGAAAGAAAGAAAGAAAGAAAGAAAGAAAGAAAGAAAGAAAGAAAGAAAATTTTAAACCACATTTTGACATGCTTAGTTCTTGCCAGAAAGAGTAAGCTCAGGTTGGGGGTGAGGATTCTGATAGAGCATTCATGGCATTATATTTTTTTTTCCTTTTACGGTTGCACCTGCAGCATATGCAAGTTTCCGGGATAGGGGTCAAATCAGAGCCTATGCTACAGCCACAGCAACGCAAGATCCGGGCCACATCTGAGACCTACAACACAACTTGCAGCAACACTGGATCCTTAACACACTGAGAGAGGCCAGGCATGGCACCCACATCCTCACAGAGACTATGTCAGGTTCTTAACCACTAAGCTGCAACGGGAGCTCTATAAATTATTTTTATCATTAATCTCTTCTTACATTTCTTTCTCTTTGTCCTTTTTATCCAAAGAGGACACCATCATAAGACAAAATGCATAACCTTCCCTATTATCATCTGATAATAGGGACAGGGTATATTTGCTACAACTGATGAACTTACACTGGCACTATATGATCAATAATGTGAAATAGCTACTACTATTGTTCTTAACTATTATTATAGCTTCTCATCTTTCTCCTTAAGACGCCCCTCTCCCTTTTGACATGGTATTGTTTCTGCAGAGAGTAGGAGCATGCTCACTTGGTACTTGATACTCTTTTAAATGTCCTTTCCTAGTTGAGCAGCACATATGCCTATTTCTATTATTTTTAAGTAAATGGCAGTACAGGATAATCTTTTTTAAAAAGTTAAACAGAAAATGACAGGAGTTCCCATCGTAGCTCAGTGGTTAACTAATCCGACTAGGAACCATGAGGTTTCCGGTTCGATCCCTGGCCTCAATCAGTGGGTTAAGGATCCTGTGTTGCCGTGAGCTGTGCTGTAGGTTGCAGACATGTCTCAGATCCTGCGTTGTGGTGACTCTGGCATAGGCCAGCAGCTACAGCTCTGATTAGACCCCTAGCCTGGGAACTTCCATATGCCATGGGTGCAGCCCTAGAAAACACACACACACACACACACACACACACACACACACACAACAGAAAATGACAGAACATCTGAACAGATGTCAATGGGGTTTTCTCCATAAGTTTTATGGATTTTTCACAAAAAAAAGCCATGAATTTAAGCATTTGATCCAATGTCCGTAAATATTTTATCCTCAGCAGATAAGAACAAAAAGTGAGCACAACAAAAAACAGATGTGGTTTGTCAAGTTAGCTGCTGAGAAGAGAATAAAATTTTTAGAACGATACTGCTCTATTTAATTTCGCCAACTTACTTGTCTTTCTTAAAGTATAGTCTTTGGAAATAAATTACTTTCAACTGTGAAAAGAAATGGATTGTTAAGTTTCTGTCTTGAGGAAATATCAGCAACAATGATGAATCTGTGTTTTCAAGGCTCTGTGTCAAATATGCTATGTCATTTCACACTTTACCCATATCAAACCTATGAGGCAGGACAGAAAGCTGAGGTTAAGAGATTAAGAGACTTTCCCAGTCTCACAGAGCTAATAAGCAGCAAAGCCACTTTCAGCTAACAACCCGACTGCCTCTCCCTCTCAAGGTGACAAGTTGTTGTGCTTTATTTCAAGCTGGAACACTAGATCTGAAATCCATATGTATTTATGTTGCCATCTGGTCAACTAATGTCACACTTCAGTTACAATACCTGCAATTCCTTGAACAGATCAACCTTGCTATTTTTTTTGTCTTTTTTAATCTCTTAAAATTTCAGTGTCAGTGTATTCAGATGTCCTGTGCCCTCAGTAAAAGGGATCAGTTTTGTAAGCTCCGGGCATTTGAAAGAAAAATTATCCGAGTGCCACATTTTCTAAGATGGCTCTCTAAGGTTTTCCCTGGAATTCTAGCCGTCCTAAATCATTTTCTACTTTGCCTGGAAGTCATGGGCTTCCTGGAAATTTTTATTAAGAATTCTACAGGAATTCATTCATTTAGTTGATATTAAGACACCACAGAATTTCCCATTTCCTACATAATCACATATCTTAAAGTCATGGGAATGTGGAAATTATTTACCCCCGGAACCACTGGTAACGTTCAGCAAAGAAAATAATCTCCAATCAATTGCCCAGAGGCATGAGAAAGTAGCTCAGGTCTAAAGAGAAATAAAACGTGTGCCAACGAGTTTTTTTTAAGATTTTTATTTTTTCCATTACAGTTGATTTACAATGTTCTATCAATTTCTGCCATACAGCAAAGTGACCCAGTCATACATATGCTGAAAGTTTTAATCAGTCCATTGGCTTGCTTTCAGTGGGACTCTATCACACATAACACAGTGTCATGTCTGCCTCATTTACCTGTGTTTTTTCTCTTAGTTCAGTAATGGGGAAAAAAGTAAGAAAAAAAAAAACAAAAACAGGCAAACAGAATGTTTCGGCTGGAAGAGATATTGGCAGTCACTTAATCTGGCCCATTATTCTATGAATGAGGAAAGAAATGTACAAATTTTAAGTGACTTTCTCTAGTTCACACAGAAAATCAATAGCAGGACCAGAATGCCATTCTAGGACTAGTTTTTTTTTTTTTCACTTTTAAAAGTTTTATTGATTTATTTTATTTATTTATTTATTTATTTTTATTACTCAATGAATTTATTACATTTATAGTTGTACAATGATCAGGACTAATTTTTTAAATCATATAATGAAATAGAACCATGGGACAGAAGACTAAAGAGTAAATAACTGTTTATTCTTCCTGTTCCTGTCATGGCTCAGCAGTAACAAACCCAAGCAGTATCCAAGAGGACGTGGGTTCAATTGATGTGGCCTTATTGATGTTTCTTGGATCAGAAAGCCCATGAGTGAAGTTTTTCAACCATATAATGGATAAGTGAGCAGAAAAAAGTAGAAGAAATTCTCCAGTATCATTGGGACTTTTGTTTAATAAGCTGGAAGAAGGGAAGAGAAGAGAGGAATGCTTTCAGTGAAGCAGGTGGTCATTCATTTGTTCATTCATCATTCAATATAATGCAAAAATCAGGCAATATAAATCTTACAAGTAAATGTAAAACTGCTTAAAATGATGGTTGCATTGTTCACATAGAAGAATATTTAGCCTAGCCATCAAGGTTATAGAATATGTCCCAAGAAAGTGTCATCTGACCTGAAATCAAAAGAACACGTAAGAATTAAACAATAGCAAATTGAAAACTACCAGTTTAAAAAAAAAAAAAAAGAAGCTATGATTATTTCTCTGGTTATTTTAGATGTTTAAAATGTTTTATCACCTAACTTTACAATAACGTTTGGATTTAAATGTATAATAAATACAGATTTATATGTGTAGTAAGTAGTAGTTTCAGCTATTGTGTGCTATATCATACCTGTTCCTGTGTTAACATTATGTTTGCTTGTCTTTTCCATAGAAACCATCAGACATTTTATGATAATTAGAAATTAGGTAAATAACCATAAGAATATCATTTTAACTTACTCAAGGTCCTAAAACCTTTGTCTGGAAAACCAACAAAAAAGAACAAAGAATCCTTTCCAACAAGGATGAAAACATAAAGTTCTCCACTTGTTTTAAAGGTTAATGATTTTTTTAAATTATTCTTCAAGAAAATACATACTTTCCAAAAACTATTTCAAGAGTCCATTTGTTAAGATGTTCTATGAATACAGGTAAGAATGTAATAAAATTCAAATAACTCAAAACTCAAACATCTAATTATTGCTCAGGTTTCTCAATAAAGTTATAGCTAAAGCTTTTTATTAAATTTTATCTTTTTTTATTAACTACTGTAGCCACTGGGACAGTGCTCGGCACCTAGTAGGAACCCAATAACTATTTATTGATTAAAGCTAAAAATTAATTTGAAGTCTCTTCCAGCACCTCTCAAACCTACAGTGCTGAAAATATTAGCATCTGAGGAAATATTCCTGATAATTTTACAGTCTTCTTATCTCACTCTTTTTTTTTCTTCAAACATCGTACCTGTGGGACTAGAAATGATACACTTGAAATCCATCAGTTATCAAAGCACATGTTTCCATAGAAACAGAAACCAAAATGCCTTTATTTTTTTCTCATGCAGAGCTATAACAGCAGTTGCAAATTTGCTTGAGGATAAATACTGTTGGAATGATGACATGTTCATGTAATGTGTTAAACATATGATGACCACTATAAATCTCATTTGTTTTTTAGTTGTGAGCTTATTTTAGGGTTGTTTGGAATTTCTGTTTTGTTTTTTTAAATATCTCAATTGCTATGTTGGTAAGAAAGAGTTTTCGTTTGGTTGTTTGCTTTGTTGGTTGGTGTTGATTCTGTTTTGTTTTTTAAGTGAAAGTAGTTTGAGAGATAATCCTAGGAAAGCACCAGTAAGGATTACAGGGAAATGAGATAGGGAAAGGAAGTCAGTATAACGTGTTTTATTTAGTGGATTAGTACTCTGGGCAATGAGGGAGCAATAGGAGACAGTGTAAAGGTATTACCCTCCCCCCGCCCCGCCCCATCATTTATCCAACAACTCGCATTCGCCATCAACTGAGGACTGCTTCCAGGGTTACTTCCGGCACTTCAGGCCTCTTTTCAGCCTATGACGGGCCCCGCTGAATATGGCCATTGGATGGAATCCAGAGAGCTGCCGGTGCCTGCAATGTGACACCATCTTTGCACATAAGAACAGGGAGTGCCGAGTGGGTACCACCAGGGCTCCAACAGCTGCTGTTGCAGCCAAGGAACTGTTTTGTCTTTGTTATTATTTTATTTGTTGTTATTACATGGTGTAATTATGTAATAATGATATTTGGTTAACTTTAAGTGTTTAATTGATGTGTATCAGTCATTTGTGGAGCAACAACCAAAAAAATAAATAAATAAATGAACAAATATGTAACATTTTAAAGTGTCATGTCTAGGACATTTATATTCGTGTCACCAAGCACCATAGGTGGGCACGAAGAAAATCCTAGAATATTTTCATGAAAGACAACAGTCACATCCCTTACAAATTTAAGTTTACAATTTAAAAATTGTAGAAATTCTCACCAGCACTTTCTGAAATTGGCCTCACTCCTGGTTGTTTCTTGGTCTATCTATTTTGTTGAAAACGGAGATCACCTTTTCATACCCTCAGAAAATGCATGTGCATGCAAACCAATACTTCAGATTCTCTGAGAGCACCCGATTAAAAGAGGGCTTTCTCCCCTCTGGTAAGTAAGCAAGTTCCTCAGGACATGCGCTGGATAATACTCAGAGCTGAAGGGAGCCTGTGTGCGAGTTGAGAAACGGGACCACTTTCGATATACTCCAGAATTATTTGGTTCTTTTAAGGGGTGGTAGTGAATCAGAGATACAAATAACTAATTAGTATACGGTACCTATATCTATGAATAAACAGTAATCTTTATATGTATAATATGGAAAATATATATTGCACATTGTTTTTGTGGCAGGAGATATTTTTGAAAGATAGCATTGAAGGTTGAATTGGGCAATTCAAAAGGAATGGCTTAGGAAGCCAAAGAAATACTTGACATAAAATATGAAAGTTGGAACACCTTTGCTACACACCTCACCAACGAAATGGTTATATCATACCTAGCCTCAAAAAAATTGGAAATTTAACCAAAACATATATAATAGCTTCCTAAAGCTACTCAAAGAAAAATAAGACCTCCTATGACCCGCCCTTCTATAAATAATTCAGAATAATCATGCCCAGCCTTCTTGCCCTTCTCTGAATAAGTCCTTCGTATTCTAACATCTTGTCTTTAAGATACCTTATATATCTGGAAGAGCCTTTGAGATAATTGTTTAAAGACATATAGTGCAGATGGCCCTCATGTGAAAAGCCCATTCCCTCTTATCAGAAGTATTTTTTTCCTCTCTGGGTACTCCACATCTTGTTTTGCTGTTGTTGTTGTTGTTTTCATCAAAGTATAATTGATATACAATGTTTCTTCAATTTCTGTTGTACACACAGTTCCCTCTGCTGTGCAGTAGGACCCTTTGCCCATCCATTCCAGATGTTACAGTTTGCATCCACCAACCCCAAACTCCCCATTCATGTTCATCCCACACCCTCCACACAGCCCCTCCCTGCCCTGCCCCTCCACCCCGCCCCGCCCCGCCCCGCAACAAGCCTCACAAGCCTGCTTTCATATCCCTGATATATTTCTTTTTTTTAACCTTTTATTTTTTTTTCTCTACTGTACAACGTGGTGACCCAGTTACACATACCTGCATACATTCTTTTTTCTCTATTATTTTTTAATAGTTATTTCCCCAATAGAATTTTTTTCCTACTGTACAGCATGGTGACGCAGTTACACATACATGTATGCATTCTATTTTCTCACATTATCCTGCTCCATCATAAGTGACCAGACATCCTTCCCAGTGCTACACAGCAGGATCTCATTGCTAATCCATTCCAAAGGCAATAGTCTGCATCTATTAACCCCAAGCTCCCAGTCCATCCCTCACTTAAATAAGCCAGCATACAGATCTAAACGTGAAGATGTTAAAACAAAAAGACATCAAAATCATACAATGTGGGAAGTAAGAAAATACAGATCCTTTTTTATTTTAATGATGTGTTTGAGCCTATATCCCTGATATATTTCTATTTTGTTTTAAAATTTCTGTATGAAAGTATTGCCCACAACCTGCCTTCAATGGGATTTTTTCCTAAGCGTGTATTAACCACGAATTTTGGATCTATAAAATTCAATAAAATTATTCCCTGAACACAGTAAGATATGAAAATGTAAAAAATGTTTATGTTCTGTGCACATTTGAATAATGTCAAAGGTAGGAAATTTCAAGAGAAGGAGGGATAGAATAACTTTTTAGGTAGTAAACAAGCGAAAATTATATTTAAAAAATTAGAGTAAAAAGATAGTACAGAATATGTTTAAATAATTTGAGCATGACTTATACAAATGTCAATACTTATTAGGTTGAAGACCTCACGAAAAATGATAGAATGCTGGCATTGATTAATTTGCAGGGGAATAAGAATTTAAGCAGTAGTTCCTAACAATTTTGACTCCAAGGACCCTCTGGTAATCCCATAAAAGCAAAGGAAAATGTACACATGTGCAAACTTTCTCTCCCTCCCCCCTTCACACACACGCACACACACACACACACAAACACACTCATTCTGTAATTTCAGACAATACACAGCTATTAAATATCTGCCAAACATCAGTTCCAGGCAGTTGCTCCAAACCTCATGAGCCAGAGTCCATTTAGCGGAGGCAAAGACAAGATCAAGCATTTGTCTTCTCACTCATCATTAAAAATATGACTTTGTAGTAATAATGTACTAAGATTTAAAAACAAATATTTGAGAGGACAATTAAAACTGAGAATCCAGGAAAATGGACATTATATCCTAAAGCAAGATGCAGAATTTATGGTAAATGATTAGACATCTGGTTTCGAGTCCCTTAAGCCTCCCACATTTCTTGAGGGTGTAATAGGATCAGGGATTCGAAATCAGAGGAGGATTTTTGAAGAGCATTTCTTTTTAGAGAGCTGCAGGCCTAGGAGACGTCCTTTTTTAACAGAATAGAAAGGTTTTGCTAAGATCATTTGGAGCTTGATTTTACTCCTTTGCAATTTAAAAGCAACATCCTAACAACTTGTCTTTGAGATGCCTTAACTATCTGGAAGAGCCTTGATAATTGTGTAAAGACATAGAGTGCAGCTGGGCCCCATGTGAAAAGCCCATTCCTGCTTATCAGAAGTATATTTTAGAAGTAACAGGGAAGAAGTCCTCATTCTCATTTGTCTGATTTAGCTGTTTTAATGTCAGAATAAATAGAGGTTGATGAAAGGAGCATCTGATTCTTTTAGATCTCAGCAAGACAATGAAATGTTTCCAGTGATCGAACTGAGGCCACATGCAAAAAAAGGCTTGTGTGAGGTCTTTTAAATGAGACCACCTGGAGAAGTAAAGAGAGTCCAGTAACTGAAGCTAGAGGTATCACTAGATGACCAGAAGCTGAGGTGAGAGTTGGTGAGCAGGAACAATGGTACCTTCAGGCTGTCAGAGGAATCACGAGGTGATTGATGTCTAATATTGGGATGGACTCCATGAGATTCAGTTTTAAACACCTGTCGAGATTGGCAAGCCCTGTCGGTAGATCATCATCATTGCAGGAGGGCACTTGGGATTCTCCCTTCCACTTGCCTCCTCTCTGTCCACATGCTCCAACTCTGGAAGAGTCAGGAACTTCAACATCAAAATCTCCTAAGTACAAAGAAAAATAGGCCACGGGAGCTCCCATGATGGCTCAGCAGTAATGAACCCAACTAGGATCCATGAGGATGTGGGTGTGATCCCTGGCCTCACTCAGTGGGTTAAGGATCTGGTGTTGCTGTGAGCTGTGGTGTAAGTTGCAGATATGGCTCGGATCAGGCATTGCTGTGCTGTGGTGTAGACTGGCAGCTGTAGCTACCATTCGACCCCTACCCTGGGAACTTCCATATGATGCGAGTGTGGCCCTATAAAGCAAAAAAAGGTGGGGGGGGGAGAAATAGGCCAATTTATTTTAATTACAAACTTAGCTTCAAAAATCCTATGTTACAAAAATAATACATCATGATCAATGAGTAGATTCCAGAAAAGAAAGGATGATTCTAGCCACGTGATATTCAGCTTCAAAGTTCAGACGGAAAAAAATTAAAACAATCATCATATTAGGAGTTGAGATGCCTTTCATGAAAACTAGCACCCGATGTATAAATAAAAGTTCTTAGAAAACAAAAAATGCTGGATGAGGCCGCTCACAACAAAAGAGGAAGTTCCTCTCCCCAAAGGGAATCAGATCACAGGTGCCAGACAAAAAGGAAATAAAAGCAGCACCGCTCACATCAACAGAAACCTCTGACAACAGAGCCAGTCACCCTCCCAGCCTTTGCTCATGTGGGAAGCCAGCTGCTGTCAGATCCAACAAAGCCGGGAGAATCAAGGCTGCTCTGTAAAGCATCTTCCTCTGAAATCGTAGTTTATTGTTTGGACTTTTAGGAAACGTTGACTCTTTTTTACCCCCTTCTATCTTTACTTGTCTCTCTGCAAACAAACCATCTAGAAATATGCATACGTTTCTAATGAATGACTCAAATCAATTGTAGATTGTTAAACAGGCAGGTATTTTCCCCAGGAAAAGTCAGTCTCAGTAATTTACTATTCACAGTTTCCAATGGATAGAACAGAATATGCAAAACAGAATGAGCTAGAGAGTTATTTTGAAAGAAAGTTGTCAGAGTCATATTAAGCCGAACATCCCTCATAGAAGCAGCTCTGCTTTCTTGTGAAAGAATCCTGTTCTGAAATTAAGGCCCTATCAGACTGGCAAAGAAAAAAAAAATGTGCTTGGAAGGACCTAGATTTATCCTGCTGTCTCAGTGAGGAAAGAGGTTGTGACTACAAAGGACCACGGTGCAAACTGTGCCTCTAAACCATCTACATACGAGTATCTTCCCTGCGTCTATAACCTGAAATTCGATTAAAAGGAGGACTAAGTCTTATAAGCCAGGTTTGATTTATTCCTATGGTTTCTCAAGGATTTAATTCCTATTTAATTTTTATTACTTTTTTAAAAACAGGACTAACATGTGGCCATGGGAGGCAGAACAACTCAGAAGATGCTTCAGGGTCTCAATGGCTGGTAAACTGAGTACCCGGCTGACCCTGTTGGGGCAGCTGCCCAGGGACACCCAGCCTATTGCGGCCCTCGTGCATATTCTACCTCTGCTTTTCTTTGGAGAAGCTCTTTTTTGCTCATGCTCTAGAAATAAAGAGAAGCCCAGCCCCAGAACAGAGCTTTGCTGACAACCACTGTCAAAGAACAGCTGGTACCCATGGAAGTATATCCCCAGTGACAGGATCCTCTTTGGATTTTTGCCCCAGTCTACGCTGTAGTTTGCAATGGAGACAAGCAAAGAGGAATGGGGGAGAGGAGGACATCTGGCTTAATTAAACAGAGGATTTGAAACGTATTTGTTTCATGTGTGGGTAGGAACAAGGATTCTGTGTTTAAATCTGGCCTGATTTTTTAAAAAAATATGATGACGTGAATAAAATCTCTTAAAAATACAGTGTTTTTGAGAGCAAGTTTTCCTAGCTCTGTGATCTTTGATATGTCATTTAAACTTTCCTAACCTGGATTTACTTATTTGTAGAATAAGTGTCTGCCCTTCCCATCCCAGAAGTCAAGTTGAAATAATGAAAACACTTAAGCACAGCCAAACTGAAGTGAAATGGAATTATTTCAAGGAAGCAGCTGGATGTAGTGCAAATAACATAGACATTTCATTAGGAGATCTTGGTTGAATTTAAGACTCTTTACTTAATATATAGGTATTTATTTGGATAGTTCAGGTTGCAAGAACTCATAAGAAATAGTAGAGATCATTAGCATAGGTTGATAGCCAGACAACATAGGTTCAAGTATAGATTCTGCCACCTAATAATACTTGGTATTAGACAAGTACCTTCTCTTTAAGACTCAGTTTCCTCTCTTATAAAATGAGAATAACATTCTCTACCAACACAGGAATTTAACTTCTGCTATGCCAGAATTAGGAAGAGAAAATCAAAATAAAAAAATAAGGCAGCCTTAGATGCAAAAAGAGATGAGAAAATTTAAAAGGCAAAAATAAACTAGGCAAAAAGGATAACAGTGGCTGCAGTTTATAAAGAACAAAAAAAAAAAAAAAGCCAATTTTTTTTTAAGCTATTTAGACAGGCTGTAAAGGCAACTTTAGGAATCTAAACCTTTCCAATGATCTTCTTTAAGGACATCAAAATGGGTCAGGATCTTTTTCCACCACATATTCAGCAATAAGCAATGCAAACTGCATCGATGAGGTTTTTCTCAGCCTAAGTACCTAGGAAGATAAAATATAAATATGTCACCAGGGCATGTTCACAAGGTTGCATACCTTCTTTTCACAGTAAGTTGCCAGTGAGCTTTTCTGAGGATTCAAGCAACTTGTATTTATCAGTTTTTAAGATTTAGATTCTGTAGAACACAGAGGCAGTTTGAAAGCAAACTTTCAAAATTAAAGCAACTTGCAGCTAAATTACCAACATGCTATCTCTGAAAGCTATGTTAAAATATTTATGAGGCAAGAACTTCAGATGAAGATGAGTAATAGGTTGGGTGCATATTTGTGGAATATATTGCATTTTAATTTGTAATTTCTTTCTGAGAAGAATTGAAGCAAAAAGCCACGTGGAATTCTAGCTATGAATAATTCAGCTCTGTATGTTTGAGTGTAAAAGATGTACAATTTTTAAAAATAAAGCTAGACCCTCTCTATATTAATGATGATAGTGATCATATAATGAGGTTATTGTAAAGATGCAAATGAATTAAATCCAGTTTTAGTCCGACATCTATCCATCAAGAAAACCACAGGAGTCCAGAAATCTCAGCCCAGAGGTGTATACTTTCATGCCGTGTCCACCACTGAAGTGGTTCATTACCGCCAGATATCTGCTTATTTCTGACCTTCACAAAGTGTCTTCAAGTGACTTCCTTTTTTTTCCCCATATTAATCTGTTAGGATTTTCATTCCCATCTTCTTGCTAATGTGCGACTCTCCTAATGTGCAAGCTCTTTATTTGTTGTTCTTCATGCTTTTCTTTCCCTTCCTCGAGATTCCCTCTCTTAGATGTGCTGCCGAAGTTAAATAAGGATTCAAGCTTGCAGACTTGAGTCTTTTTCCAATTTCCAATTCCAGTTGGCCCCAGGTTCCCTGTACACGCAGCGCCATCTCTGGTCATGATCTGGAACTGCAAGGCAGAAAAATTCCTATCTCATTAAGCCCAGCAGCGCTCTCTCTAACGTGCTTTGGGAGGTTTTTATCCCTTTATCTTCCAAAGAATCTGGCAATGGCTTGCTGCCACACTGCCCAGTCTTAGAGTACAGTGCCAAGCTAATGAATTTATAACCTCAAAAGTGTAAAGTTTTAACTGAGAACCAATTAAGTGAGTTTGAGGCGAGACTACATACACTGCACAGTGAAGATGAAATATGCTCTTTTTTTTCTAGAAAATATCCATTGTTATTTGGATGTTTTAGGTATATTCATTTTGCAGGGCTTCAGTAAACATGTAATTATGTAAACAACTGCATCAAGTTTTTCTTTTGTGTGTTTCAAACACATTTTCTATATTTATGCATTTTAATTTTGTATGGCATCATGTTCAGTCTTTCTCTATTTTTTTTTCTACCAATCTTTCTATTTTTCTCCTTCATCCACAGTACTATTTTTTTCCTCTTCCTAGGCCAGAACTTGTGTGGGTAAACATTTAAAAAATAGGCACTTCATTCTGCTATGGTTAAATTGAGTATAAATCAAATTGCACTATTTAAAAATAATAGTTTATATATGAACAAAATGTTATTCTTTTCATTTCGTGAGAATATTTTGGTTAACTAGTATGCTTTCGTGGAGTTATAAACAGTTGCACTTGTTCTTTTTATTACAGTTATTTTCCTCGTGGTTCTGAATACTTTAGAAGAATGAAAACTATAACCATAAAGAAGCAAAATATTAACTCTGATCTTCTTGCTCAAAATAAAAGTTACTGCAAAGTGCCTGCCAAAATAAAGAAGCATAAAATTCTGGACATTAAAAAATGACTTTTTGTTTAAATAAAGTACAAGAGAGCATGAGAAAAGTTGGAAATGTAAAAATGATTAACCACATTAAATGACCGAATGACATCTGTTGTAGAGTTGTATAAAAAGAATGCCACTAAAATATGCGCATTGCAATGGAAACTTGCAAAAATTAAATATTTCTTTAAAAGTTTTGTTAACTCCAAATCTGATTTACCTTTTATGACTCTTCTCTGGCTCCTACACTTCAGTCCAAGCCATCCAAGGACAAAGACTGTCTTCTCATCCTGTTCTAGCAGAAAGCACGTTGCATTGTTATTCGAGATGCACTCTTAATGGTGAGCTGCAAGTCAGCCGTAGTAGAACTCTCTTCATTTAGATGCAGTATCTTCAGCTTCTGTGCTGAAATCTGGTAATAGCAGTTTTTCCTACACAGTAAACTTTCACATGCAAAAGCCAATTTACCATTTTAGGAATACAAGAGGCAAGACAGCAATAATATTTTTTTCCATATTGAATTACTTCTATGAGGAGAAATCCTGCTGTATGAAATTCTTTAAACTCTGAAACAGAGAATCTGTTTGCAGCCTGTCTCAAAGCCCAGGTGACTTTTGTGTAAGAACAGACCAAGCACAAACAGCAGACAAAGTCCAGTCTTTATTTGTTCGTTTGTTTAGCGAAGTTTTGAGCACCTGTTTTGCTGTAGATACTGTGTTACGCCCTGGGCTATAGTGACAGATAAGCCCAGACACATGAGGGTCTTATACAAAAGATCACACAGGAATATAAATTACTGTGCATACATTATATATACATACAGCATGTAATAAACATGTATGTGAATACGGGCATGAGTTACTGTGTAGCAAAACAGTGTATGAAAATTATCATGTACATTTTATAATCCTGCTGTTCAAAAGAGATTCCCACTACACCTTGCTGAACCATACTCTGACACTTTATAGTTGCCTCCTGTAAGTACTAGGTTTTCCAAGTTTCTAATTACCTCATGCTGCCTCATACCTGTAAGCACAGTGGGATGAATGTCAGAGAATTAGTTACTAACACATAAAATATTACAGCCCTTTTTTTCTACAGTCTGATTATAAATTGCTTATTTGGAAATCTATATCTTTAAGATCCTACCATACAGTATAGCTTGATTTTCAAGATAAGATGTTATTATTCAATATAATGAATCTCTATATTTTACTTTTTAAAAATGTTGAATTTTAACTAAGTCTTTTTTGGCTTCCTATAAAGAAGTACGTCTTCTGAAAATTTTTACTCTCATTTCAGGGAGTAAAGAGGAATGTTTTGGGGCTAGGGAAGATAACGGAATCCCTCAACCCATACTACAGAAGAGTTTATCTTTTTACATCCTTATTTTGAAGGAAAAAAATTAATTGGCTATAGCTATGGGATTTAATTTTCACAGCTATAAAAAATATATGCTATGAAATAAAATAAATACAAGTCAAATATATGCTAACATAAGTTGAATTGATATATAGACATTGCAAATAGTTATTAAGTAATTTCTAAATTAAAATAATAAACTTGATTGAGATAATATCTGTACCACCACTACTGAAATTTTTACGGATTTGTTTTTTTATACTTTCCTAATTTTTAATGTTTTTCCAGAATTTTTTTTTAATCTAGAGAAAGACTGATTATCTAGATTATCTATCCGGAATGTGGTCTGTCGTTTGTTAAAGAACTTGGTAACTACTTCCACGGTATCACCGTACATTAGACTTTATCCTGTCAAAGATCTAACCCCTAAATGTGTATTCAAACCTTAATACTGTTCCTTATGTTAAACAATGGCATATATTTTAGGTCAAAATATGCTTGAGCACTATAAAAATTTATGAAGAACAAGAATAAATTATTGATGTATTTTCATAGCATAAAAAGATAAACCTATTTCTCTGTGCCAGGTTAAGTTCCCAGGAAATAAAGCATCAGCAAGAAGATGCCCTCTATTTCAGTTATCAATGGAGGGAGTCAGAAATCAGCCAAATTCCTGGTTTACAAATTTATCTTGCGATATTTAATTAAAAATAAAACAGACCCACAACTTTAAGACAGATCCGCATCTTCATCGCTCCACTCTTAGAATTTGGCCAGAGGTAAATGACTGACACTTGTTTAGGTGGTCCGGTTAAAAGCATCCTCCAGGGAGCTGTCACACCCAAGAGAATCGTGAAGAAATCAAGAAGAAGGCGAGAGAGGGCTAGACCCACCAGACATGAAAATAATCCAATCTATAAAATCCCTATTTTAAAATAACGTGAGATTGTGCACTGTTCAAACAGAATCATGAAAAAAAATATTCTGAAATACACACACAAGTAAGATATGATTAAAGAACTATTTTAAATTTGTGGATATTATTTTTTAGTGAAGTTGGGATAACTTGATAGTCATCTTTATATACAGTCAAATATTCCATTACTCACAGCATACAACAGGATAAGAGCTTCAAAGGGATCAGAAATTTAAACAAAAACTGAAGTCATACAAGAACTAGTAGAAAATTAGATGAATTACTCTATAATCTGCAATGAAAATATCTTACCCATCTAAGATTCAAAATCCAGAAGCAAAAAGAAAAGAAAAAGTAATACAAAAATTGGGTGAGGTGAATAAAAAAGTTTAGGGAGTTCCCACTGTGGCTCAGTGGTTAACGAACCCGACGAGCATACATGAGGATGCAGGTTCAATCCCTGGCCTCACTCTGTGGGTTAAGGATCTGGCATTGCTGTGAGCTATGGTGTAGGTCACAGACGCAGCTCAGATCCTGTGTTGCTGTGGCTGTGGCATAGGCCAGTGGCTGTAGCTCTGATTAGACCCCCTAGCCCGAGAACCTCCATATGCAGCAGGTACAGCCCTAAAAAGACAAAAGACAAAAAAAAAAAAAAGTTTGAATTGTTAAAAAACACTATAAGCAAAGTAATAAGATAAATGACTAGTTTGTAACTTAAATCATAGAGAAATAATCAATATCTTTAATACGTTGTGTTTCTAAAATTAAAAATGGACAGTGCCTCTATAAAGATGGGCAATAGAAATTAATAGCCATTTCACAGAATAAGAAATGCAAATGGCTTTAAACATGTAAAGAGGTATTCAACCTTGCTCATAATAAAAAATATGCAAATTAAAACTACACCAAGATAGTGATTTTCACTTATTACTTTGGTGCAAAATCATAATACATACTCCATTAACAAAAGGGTAGACAAAGGAGGACTTTTACTTCTCTTTAGAAAGAATGAAACATAGAGCAATCTCTTTGAAAAATAATTGGGAAATATCTTCCAAAATTACACAGCAATTATCTTTTGACTCAGCAATATTTCACTTGCTCACACTCTCGAATCTATCTCATAGATACACTGGCAAGATAAATTCTTCTGTTAGACTGTTCTCAGTACAAGAATAAGAAGATATAGGTGTAAGATGGAATATACTGGGTACAATCTCCATTGTCATGAATTTGCTTTGGAAGTATAAATATGAAAAGATAAGGAATATCATCTTTTATTCAAAGAAGTAAATAAAATAGCTCATTAAGCAGGTCTGGGCAGAAAATAAAACAAGCTGAGCCTAAAACATTTTGTTATACCAGATATAAATAAAAGACTCGTATGTTCATAAAAAGAACTCATGACCCAACTTATGAAGACTCCCATTGACCAAAACTAGGTGAATAAGAAAAATAAGTCAATAAGAAAAATAGCTAAAATGAGAGTTCCTGTCGTGGCGCAGCTGAAACGAATCCAACTAGGAACAATGAGGTTGTGGGTTCGATCCCTAGCTTCGCTCAGTGGGGTAAGGATCTGGTATTGCCATGATCTGAGGTGTAGGTCGCAGACATGGCTTGGATCTGGCATTGCTGTGGCTGTGGCATAGGCTGGCAGCTACAGCTCTGATTAGACCCCTAGCTTGAGAAGCTAACCTCCATATGCCATGGGGTGTGGCTCCAAAAAGCCAAAAAAAAAAAAAAAAAAAAAAAAAAAAAAAGCTAAAATGGATTAAAAAGCATGAAATATAGATCTGTCATTAGTTCACAAAGATTCCAAATAAACATTTTTAAAATTTTAGTTAATTAATATTTTGAAAACTGGTAAATTAATGAGACTTGTAAATAAAGGAATATAAGCTCTACCTTACTGATAGCCAAATAGTAAATGAAGAGATGTTTCTATTTATTAATCTAACTATTAAATGAGAATAAATTGATAAAATTGTGGTACTACCAGCTGGCAGCCCCTCATGAATTAATGAATCAATGGTGTGAACATCTTGCATCATAAAAATAGAGGTAACCAGACAGTATGTGCTCCTGAAAGAAAAACCATACTTCCTCTGAAGTAATCTCATTAAAAAAAAATTGAAGCTGCATGTGATTAAATCTCTAGATCCAACTACCAACACAAACAAAAGAGATTTCAGAACATTATACAATATTGAAGCCATTGGCAAAATCTTGATAGTTGGAAACTCCTCTGGATAAATAACCCAATTTCCTCTGCAAATAAGTTGCAAGGAGAAAATTTTGGAGAAAAAACCTGTAGATAATATATATAAAAGTAAGTCATTGGCACTGTTTGCACCCTGTTTCAACTCAGATCCAAATAGCAAACCATAAACCATATAAAAATTAGAAAAATTCTAAAAAATTATAACACATGTGAAACAGTTGAAAATTAAATACTGAATGGGTATTTTGTATTATTAGTAATTATTCTGGATAACATTGTGATTTGGTGAAAATAGTTTTCTTTAAAAGGTATATACTGAAACAGAAAAAAATAATATGACAGTATTTTGGAAATTAATCGCTTTTTTGTTTCTTCATTTGCAAATATTTTCTCCTATTCTGTGGGTTGACTTCATTTTGTTTATGGTTTCCCCTGCTGTGCAAAAGCTTTTAAGTTTAATTAGGTACCATTTGTTTATTTTTGTGGGTTTTTTTTTGGGGGGGGGAGGGGTGCATGACTGTAGCATGTGGAAATTCCTGAGCCAAGGATAAAAAACCCTCACCACAGCAGAGAACAGAGCTGCTTCACTGACACCCCTATCTTTATCCCTCTGTGACACAAGGGAGCTCCTGTTTTTTGTTTTTATTTTCATTACTCTAGCTGGTGAATCCATAAAGATATTGCTGTGGTTTATGTCAAAAAGTGTTCTGCCTATGTTCTCTTCTAAGAGTTTTATAGTATCTAGTCTCATATTTAGATTTTTAATCCATTTTGTGTTTATTTTTGTGTGTGATAGAGATTGTTCTAATTTTATTCTTTTACATGTAGCTGTCCTGCTTTCCCAGCTTCACTTATTGAAGAGGCTGCCTTTTCTCCATTGTATATGCTTGCCTCTAAAATATACAAACAACTCATGCAGCTCAATATCAAAATAACAAACAACAATCAAAAAATGAGCAGAAGATCTGGAGTTCCCATCGTGGCACAGTGGTTAATGAATCCGACTAGGAACCATGAGGTTGCGGGTTTGATCCCTGGCCTTGCTCAGTGGGTTAACGATCTGGCATTGCCGTGAGCTGTGGTGTAGGTTGCAGACTCAGCTCGGATCCCGCGTTGCTATGGCTCTGGCGTAGGCTGGTGGCTACAGTTCTGATTCAACCCCTAGCCTGGGAACCAACAAATGCCATGGGAACAGCCCAAGAAAATGGGAAAAAGACAAAAAAAAAAAAAAAAAAAAAAAAAAAAAAGAGCAGAAGATCTATATACATTTCTCCAAAGATATACAGATGACCAAAAAAAAAAAAAAAAAAGATACTCAACATTGCTAATTATTAGAGAAATGCAAATCAAAATTAAAATCAGGTATCACCTCACACCAATCAGAATGACCATCATCAAAACGTCTGGAGAGGGTGGATGCTGGAGAGGGTATGGATGGAGAAAAGGGAACCTTCCTACACTGTTAGTGGGAATGTAAATCGGTACAAATTATTATGGAAAACAGTAAGTAGGATGTCTCCTCAAAAAAGTGAAAATAGAACTATAATGTGATCTAGCAATCCCACTCCTGGAAATAGATCCAGAGAATACCATAATTTGAAAAGATACATGCACCCCAATGTTCATTGCAGCACTGTTTAAATAGCCATGACAAGGAAGCAACCTAAATGTCCACTGACAGAAGAATGGATAAAGAAGATGTGGTACGTATATACAATGGAATATTACCCAGACATAAAAAAGAATGAAATAATGTCATTTGCAGCAACATGGATGGACCTAGAGGTTATCATGCTAAATGAAGTAAATCAGACAGAGAAAGACAAACATCATATGATATCACTTATATGTGGAATCCAAAACAAAAAATTACACAAACTTATTACAAAGCAGATTCGCAAATTTCAAAAAAGATGAACTTATGGTTATGAAAGGGGACAGGTGGTGGGGAGGGATAGAGTCATGGTTTGGGATTAGCATATGCATACTATTGTATGTGAAATGGATGGTCAACAGGGACTTGCTGTATAGCACAGGAAATTCTACCCAGTGCTCTGTGATAATTTATATGGGAAAATAATCTGAAAACGAAGAATGGATGTGTGTATGTGTTTAACTGAATTACTTTGTTGTACAACAGAAAATATCACAACCTTATAAATCAACTCTACTTCAATAAAAACTTCAAAAAATGCAAAGAAATAATATGACTAGTGGAAATGCTTCAAATAATTAAGCAGGGATGAAATATATCTGAAAAATATTTGTCATGAATTGAGTTTAAGAAAAGTAATGGTTCCATGGAATTTCATTATAATTTTGTCTATTTTTTTTTATATGTTAACAATTATCTACTAAAAAAGAACAATAAGACTGGTGCTCTTGAAAGACAGATGAAACTTAAGTTAGAGGGTAAGGAAAAGATTCTAAGAAAGAATAACAAATGGTGTAGAGGTGTAAGGGAGCACATTTCAAGAGAGAGACTTCATCTGCAGAGTTGCTGCCCAGAGTTAAAAAAGCAGAGAGGATGTAAAGTTGGAAGGGTAGGCAGAGGTCAGGTCTTGGAGGATTTTCTATCATATGAAAAAAGCTGTACTTTATTCTGAAGGCAATGGGGAACCATTAAAATTTTTTAAGCAGGATAGCACACCAATGGAATTGGATGTAGAGAGCAAGATAGCACCTGTGAGGAGAACTGATTGAAGTGAGAATAGACAGTCTCAGAGCAGACTGTTAGAGTAATTCAGGAAAAAAAATTTTAATGGAGATAAAATTGGCAGGACTTAGTCATTGGATACAAGAGATCAGAAATAAAGAAAAAATCTAGGATGACTCCCAGATATGTGCGGTTTTTTACCTTAAGGATGGGGATATAATTAAATAAAAATAAAAATAGAATTAATGTTTCAGGTTTCTGGGGACTCTCATGTATCTTATACTAATGAGATGCCTGGGTGTTACAAACAAGAGCTGCAAATCACAACCAAGAGGCAATTCTGACACAAGTGTCCACTTAATATGAAAATTGACAGTCACATAACCTGGTTCTTAGAATCATGCATGCAAATACTTCTCTACATGACGGTAAATAGACATTTAAATATTCTGAGCCACAGTTCTGCCGTCTTGACAGTACAGATAAGAATATTTGCTTCCCAATCATTTAGTAAAGACACGCCAAAAATGTTAAGTTTTTCTGGATTGAAAAAAATGATATTTCTAACTGATGGGCATTCAATAGTGTTTGCCAATTTAAATAAGATGTGAATTTCATCCATTTACTATAATTTTCTGAGTTGCTCTCTATAAAAGATAGGGCTTTTAATAGCTGTCTTCTGGTCTATTCCTTTAAGGTTAGTATGAAAGTGTATTTTTAATATTAAAATTATGATTCTAGGAGTTAAAAGTGATAGGTGAAACAATAAAGAGGGTGAATTTCTTTTCCTTTTTTTTTTTTTTTGCCATTTCTTGGGCCCCTCCTGTGGCATGTGGAAGTTCCCAGGCTAGAGGTTGAATCAGAGCTGTAGCCACCAGCCTACACCACAGCCACAGCAACTCAGGATCCGAGCTGCATCTGCAACCTACACCACAGCTCACGGCAACGCTGGATCCTTAACCCACAGAGCGAGGCCAGGGATCGAACCCACAACCTCATGGTTCCTAGTCAGATCTGTTAACCACTGAGCACAACGGGAACTTCAAGAGCGTGAGTTTCTTAAAGAGTCTATAACAATGTGATTCCTTCCACAGCTAAGTCACTAGCTTTGTTTGTTTTTTGGGTTTTTTTTTTAATTTTTTTAGGTTTTTATTTTTCCATATAGTTGATTTACATTGTTCTGACAATTTCTGCTATATAAAAAAGTGACCCAGTCATACACACACATATATATGTGTGTGTATATACATATATATGTATATATACATTCTTTTTCTCACATTATCCTCCATCATGTACCATCACAAGTAACTAGATATAGTTCCCAGTGCTATACAGCAGGATCTCATTGTTTATCCACCCCAAATACAATAGTTTTCATCTAATAACCCCAAATTCCCAGTCCATCCCACTCCCTCCTGCTCCCTGCTGGCAACCACAAGTCTGTTCTCCAAGTCTGTAAATTTGTTTCTTTTCTGTAGACAGGTTCATCTGAGCCATTTATTAGATTCCAGGTATAAGTGATATCATATGGTATTTGTCTTTCTCTTTCTGACTTACTTCACTTAGTCTAAGAGTCTCTAGTTCCATCCTGTTGATGCAAATGGCATTATTTTGTTATTTTTTTATGGCTGAGTAATATTTAATTGTGTATATATACCACATCTTCTAAATCCGTTCATCTGTCAATGGACATTTAGGCTGTTTCCATGTCTGCAATGAACATAGGGGTCAGAATGGCTATCCTTAACAAGTCAACAAATAACAAATGCTGGAGGGGGTGTGGAGAAAATGGAACCCCCTACACTGTTGGGGTGAATGTAAATTGGTACAACTATTATGGAAAACACTATGGTGATACCTCAGAAAACTAAATATAGAACTACCATATGACCCAGCAGTCCCACTCCTGGGCATATATCTGGACAAAACTTTTGCAGGGTCACTGAATTTGACGGCTCTGGAAAAAGGAGAAGGGGAAGTTCAGAGGAAGTATCTTAAAATTAAATTCAGATATGAGGTGTAATGCTTGTATTTGAACGGATGTTTATTTGCATGGTTTCAGGAACTGATGGTAACTGAGGTAAGCTAAAAAAACAGTTAACATTTGGGTTTGCCGTTGGTCACTATGGAAGGCTTTCAAGTTTAAAAAGCCTGTTGGCCTCAGTTAATTAAATCCAAGGAGGCAGAGAGATGGCACTCTCATTAAATAGTCCCAACCAATGTGTCATGACTTGAGAACAACCACAGTGCACATGACAACAAGCCTATAAAATGTGAAACCTATCTCACCACTGAGTAAACTACATCTGCTTCTTGGGGGTTCAATATTGCTCAAAACTGGGGCTTAAGCAGGATGTTTAAAGTTAGTTTAATAAACTAGTTAATATTCATTTTAACTGAAAGGCATATAAATATTCACACTACAACAAGCTCCAATTTTTCTCCATTGTTATTTATTCCATGGGGAAGAATTTTATAGACAGCAAAAATTAACAGACACCTTCTCTGGTTCCCTGCCACAGACAATATAAAGAGCAGAAAATATGCTTTGATTAAATAACACAATGCAAATTGGAGACATTTACCTCCAGGACTCATGACCAGTTTATTTTATAGAGTATTGTTCTCCTTTTCTTTTTGAGCGTTGACTTTAACAAATAATGCTAGTGAGATTCTTTGCTCTATAATTCCATTTGATGAGATTTTGGCATAAGAAACTCTGAGTTCAATGTCTAGGAAGTGAGGAAAAAAATATAGAAAAAGTGTATAAACTATGAACTAAATATGTTTGCCACTCCCCACTTGAGTATTAATTTCTTTTAGAATAAGCGTTTTGTCCACTTCAGATGTAACTTTTTGTGATCCAGTAAATTTGAAAGAACAGATTTAAAAGGCTCTTAAGTAATGTTAACTTCATTATATTTTATATCATTATTGAAAATTACAGAAAAATATTCTCTGCTCCCTGAAAATTATTTGCTCTGAACACACACACACACACACACACACACAGACACACACACAGACACAGATATACACATACACACATACCACTTATACAGAGTGATATAAAATATTGATGAATAATTTGGTTATTTTCATTTTATAAAAATAAAAATTTATTTAAACAGATAATAAGAACATTTGAAGCACTTGCCCAGACATTTTAAAGCATAAGAAAACTATTCTATTTGCTAAAATAAGAAAGACACGATTACAATATTTTCAAGCTTTAATAAAAACCCTAAGTCATTGTCTGAATTTTCTCCTTTTACAGAAGTGTGTTTGAACTATTTTACACTGATAAGATTCTAAGAATTGTTGAGAACAAAGGATGCATATTAAGGTATGGTTGAATACCATCTTCCAGACTCAGCCAAGATGTTCAAACAGTCCTGGCTATCTGATAAGTAGCATTTTGTCTTGCAATTAGGATAATAGCAGCTATTACAATATATCATGTGATAATTCTGGGTTCTATGATGGTAAGAAAATGAAATTCAATTTCTGTAACTTTCTGTTCTTTTGGCATATTTATGTATGAATTTTCAATTATCTATTTCAAACCCTTAAAAGCATAAATGCTACATATATTAAACATTTCTTCATAACTCATTCTGCTCTTGTTTAAGGCCTTAAGCTCTGCATGTCAGCTATGTACCAGGCAGCTGTTGCTAGGATGTATCTGTTTCCATAGCAATAGATGAACTCTTCAGATGCATCTAGAATTCCTCTTCTTCTTTGCTATCCCTGTATCCCTTGTCAAATGTAAATGAGTGCAACAGAATCATTTGAAGTAATAATACTCTACACTTAATACTCATATATGTGCAGTATAGTGCAATGCAATATTGGCCTTTTTTCCCCCTTAAGCTCTGCTTTCCCAAGCTGTTTAGACTGTAGAAATCCCTATGACTTGAAGATTAACACTGTGTCAAATTAATAAAGATCAGGAACATTTTCTGCTAATGCACTTTTCATAAACATCAATTAATAGGAGAAAACAACTAGGTGCAAATTGAATTCTTTCTTCTTCAAAGAAAATAATTCAATAGGGAACCAAGTATGTTATAAAACTAATGGACATAATCACCGCCCCATGAATTTGAGCCAGTTCATTTTGGACTCGATCTCAAACTGCACACATAGGTTAAGATTGACCCTTTTGAAGGGTTTCCAATGTTCTCGAGTTTTTGATGTATGGTGGCACCATAGTTTCTCTGGCTATTGAAGAAGATTGTCATGTGATAACTCCATCTGGGTCTAGAATTGCCACTACAGGTCTTACTTTCTGATGCTGTTGCTCAGGAGCTTCAAAAATCAGTAGGTTTTGTAAATTCACTCAACCATCTAGCAAGGTCCTAAAGAAATAGAGAGAGAAGCAGTAGTGCTATCACAAGATTCTTTTCATTAGGCTCTACAAGTTCTGACAAGTGCTACACAGACGGAGAACTTTGCAACATCTGGGAGAAATAGAAAAAGTAAAGACAGCGGAGAGAGAAATCTCCACAAGTAATATTGGGGTGGATTCTCGGAACAAACCCTTGTTCTGGGAGCACACCCTCGATACTGGTTTTTACACAACTTCATTCTTTCTGAAAGTAAACATCACTTTCAGTGTCATGTTGCTGTTCAAACACCAGCTCTTCCTTCTGTTCAGGAAGCATTCCCACTTCTCTACCTGTCTATCTTCCCTAGAGGGAAACACAAGGCTCTTAAACGAACAACGTAAGCTTTTTCTCCAATTATCTATGACAAAGGAACATATAATGGTTATGTTAAATCCATCAACACTTATTTTTTTCATTATGTTTCCTAATGAAAATACACTGACTTTTGTAGTAATCACTATTACCTAAAGAGAAAATAAATAGAAACTTTGAAAATAATCTTCCTAATATATCTTTCATAAAATAGATTTAGAGATAAAAAATATGTTATCCCATTTATATAAATATCTTAGGAAAGAAGTTGGACCCTTGAAGTAATGTGTTATTAATGTAATGTGATGTCTTCGATGTTACTTTTATAAATGGAAGTTAAAAAAAACAAATTGTATTTAAAAATACATATTACCTACTTTTTAATTGCTGTGCAACAACTTCCACAAATAAGTACTAAACACATTAGAAATAGCAGCCTTGCAGTTCCCTGGTGGCTCAGCAGGTTCAGGTTCTGGTATTTTCACTGTCGTGGCTCAGGTTGCTGCTGTGGTGCAGGTTTGATCCCTGGCCCAGGAACTTCTGCGTGCTGCAGGTTTGGCCAAAAACAATAAAGAAACAGCATCCTCTTCCAATTCCACAATTGGATCTGACTCTTCTGTAAAATTAAAATATAGTTGCTGTACACTACTATATGAGCTACAGGTATCCAGTAAAATGATTCGCAATTTAAGGTTTATACTCCGTTTATATTATAATCAAATATTGGCTATATTCCTCAGGTTTGATTTTAAGATTATGAATGGCAGAGAACTAGGACGTGTCTTCTCTGGATGAGGATGAACTGCAACTGCTTAACAACAGCTGGGGACTCTTTCCACCAGCATTTGGCAACCTGGTGGTGTCTCGTGTCATGTCCATTTCTCTTCTGTCCTCATTGTGAGAAAACAGCGGAAGATAATTTTCAACACGGATTATATTCCTCACTAAGAATTCGATTAGAAAAAAAGGAACTAGCTCAAATAAATATCCATTTCAATAAATGTTTCTCATAGATTTACTCTGTATCAATTTTTACATTCAACATAGAAAAAGAAAAGAGTGATTTAGAAATCCTGAATTCAAATTACTTCCCCAAACATAAAGTTTCATTCATTCAGGTTTAATCATTCCTTAAACAAAATTGTAGACCTACTATAATTCAGACTTTAATTAATTTTTTTAGGTCATGTAGTTGAGTCATATATAGTCTCTGCCTTTGAGGAGTTTTGTTTAATACTTTTTAAAAGGTATTGGAATTTCTTCCATTTATTATGTTACCAAGAAGAAATCATTCTATACAAGATATTAGAAAGGTAATAAAACATTCTGTGCAAAAGGCATTTTGACACTTTAAAAATTACTGCGTCTTGATTTCGCCATTGAATCTGAACAAGAACCTTGCTGGGTAGAGTACTCTTGGTTATAGGTTTTTACTTTTTATCACTTTATTTTTTATTTTATTTTATTTTGTCTTTTTGCCATTTCTAGGGCTGCTACCGCAGCATATGGAAGTTCCTAGGCTAGGGGTTGAATCGGAGCTGTAGCAGCCGGCCTATGCCAGAGCCACAGCAATGTCTGAGTCTGCAACCTATACTACAGCTCACTGCAACACCAGATCCTTAACTCACTGAGAGAGGCCAGGGATTGAACCTGCAACCCCATGGTTCCTAGTCGGATTCATTAACCGCTGAGCCACGACGGGAACTCCAACTTTTTTATCACTTTAAATGTATTGTGCCACTCCCTTCTGGCCTGCAGAGTTTCTGCTGAAAAATCAGTTAATGACCTTATATGGGTTCCCTTGAATGTTTGCAGTAGTAATTATTAGTATGCTAAATATATAAGATAATATTTAATGAATATAACTTTTAACAACATTCTTTGTAATTTAATGTTACATTTATAATGAAAAGGAAAAAGGTAAAAGTTAGATAATTTATAACTGCTTTCACAAAGCCTTAAGATGGCCTTCTTGTTTCTCGAATTTGCTTTAATAAAATCATAAGCGTTTATGAAAAGAAGAATGTACAAGAATAGAGATTGGTTAAAATGATGAAATATCCATACAATGGATTTAATTCAGCCTTAATGTCATAAGATAGAAGTGTGTTTAGCAACTTCTAAACTTACAAAATTTGTTACGCAAATAAAATGATTACATTTCAATCCACTTTTAAAAACACATCAAAGTGATAACAAGGTAGTTATAGTGATAGCATTATAGGTGATTTTTCTTCATTTTATTTTCTAATTTTTATAATGAACACATACAGGATTTTCTGTTTTATAGAAATAAGTACCTTATCCCAGCACCAGATATTCTAAGAGTAAGAAGTCAAGACATCACAATGTTTCTCGTGCTAAATTACCAAAAAATTGCATCTCAACCTGATAAACAAGATACCGGAGTTGCTTTCAAATCCACAATACCTGGTCTGAATCCTAAAATAAAGTAAAAATAGTAGGGACATTTATATGAAAAATCCATCAAAACCACAACACAAACTCTTTTTTTTTTTTTTAATCATAAATTTGATGAGAACTAGACAACATGGAAGTTCCTGGGCAACATGTGTTTACAAATAAACCATGGAGTTCCCATCATAGCTGAGCGGTTAGTGAACCCAACGAGCAACCATATGGATGTGGGTTGGATTCCTGGCCTCACTTAGTGGGTTAAAGGTCTGGGGTTGCTATGAGTTGTGGTGTAGGTCACAGACACAGCTCAGATACAACATTGCTGTGGCTGTGGCATACGACAGTGGCTGCAGTTCTGATTGGCCCCCTAACCTGAGAACCTCCATATGCCACAGGTGTGGCCCTAAAAAAGACAAAAAGAGCAAATAAATAAATAAAAATAAAAATAAACCATGCACTGAAGGTGGTTTGTGTGAGCATAGCTATATTTGCAAGGATATGTCCCTATCTCAGCTAATAGAAATGGAATTTTATGAATGGTCATCCAGTTAAACATAAGATTTACATTTCTGTTGATGGTTTGTCTGAAGAAGTGCTCCATGAGAAATCTGATTGCAAAACGCTCTCATTATTTCATTTGAGAATGGCATAAATCGCCACTCCCAGAGCACAATTTCCGGCCTCAAAATCTTTTGATCTTGCTGTTTGCTTTGCCAGAAATAATCCTCCAAATTTTGCCTAGAGAGACTCTTTCTCTTCTTTAAACTCAAGCCTGTTTTGTTCACTTCTGTTATTCCCTAGTGCATGAACCAAGCCTGGTACATAGTTAGAGTTAAATAAATATTTGGTGAATGAATGAATTATTGAAATACTCATTCTCAATGTCTTTCATTTCAGGCAAAAGTGTTTGTGCCTGCCTCAAAATACCTTTAATATTGTGTTGGTATTTTTCATAAGCTACCTAAAACATGCTGCCTAAAACTATTATTTTGTTCTTAGATAGATTCCTCCCCTATAAATGGAAAGACTATGAGTGACTACTGTTTTAATTTTATTTAAAGGAATTTGTTTAAGAATTTTTTTAGGGCCACACCCATGGCAGTTCCCAGGCTAGGGGTTGAATCTGAGCTGCAGCTACCAGCCTATGCCACAGTCACGGCAATGCAGGATCTGAGCTGCATCCAAGACCTATACCACAGGTTGTGGCAATGCCAGACATTTAACCCACTGAGTGAGGCCAGGGATCAAACCTGCATCCTCATGAATACTAGTCAGATTCATAACCCAGTGAGCCACAACAAGAACAAGAGATAATCTTAAATTAACTTCTCCGGCAAAGCTGAAATTTTAATTTAAGTCCTTAACAGTATAATTGGCTAAGTGAGATGCTACGAAGGCTCTATCTTGGTTGCCTCTCTATACACATTAGATGTCTCAAAGATTAGGAAACGTTCTCCCTCAAGACCTCTTGCCCATTCAGAAGAACTACTACTTGGAAATACTGTAAGATTTTCTTTGCAGTTTCTCTTTGTGCTGCAATGTGGCAGCAAATGAAAAATCATGAAACAATATTTAGTTGACCAAAGCCTCAAATGGTAAGAGTCAGGCCACCAGAAACAGACTTAAGAATTATTGGATTGTTATGATCATTATACAACTATAGATGTGACAAATTCATTTGAGTAATAAAAAAAAAAAGAAATGAAGTCCTGCTGTACAGCACAGGAAACTATACCCAATCACTTGTGATGGAACATGATGAAAGATATTATGAGAAAAAGAATGCGTATATATGTATAACTGGGGCACTTTGCTGTACAGCAGAAATTGCCAGAACATTGTAAATCAACTATAATAAAGAAATAAAAATTTTTTAAGTTTTAAAAAAGAATTATATGGAGCATGATAATGTGAGAAATAAGAATATATACATGTATGTGTAACAGGGTCACCTTGCTGTACAGTAGAAAATTGACAGAACACTGTAAATTAGCTATAATGGCAAGAATAAAAATCATTATAAATGGAAAAAAAAGAATTAGATGTGTCGTATAAAGAATGGAAGAAATAGCAGGACAGGACACCAAAATATGATCATTCAATCATGAGGAACAATAGGCCCATCAAAGCTATGTACTGAAAAACCACAGACAAGTGAAAATTGCCTTGATGCTTTTCAAATAACTGGGCAAGGAAAGATGAAATCCTGAATTCATAGTCCCCTGTGAGCTACTGGCATACAACATGACAATCTTATTTTTCCTGAATATACTTGTGATTCCAAGCAAACATGATTTTCTATCTATCTCTCAAGAACATACTAGAACCACTCATTGGCACCAACTTGCCTGAAGCTAATTCCTCAATAAAACTTTTAGTTGGAATTTTCAGATGGATGGGAATAGAAACGATAACATAGAAGATCTGAAACATCAAGTTTTTCATATTTTTAATCAACACTTGAACACTAAGTAATCACTGATCTTCAGTCCCTTCTGTCTCTTACTTTTCATTCTATTATGAAAAAAGCATAAGTTTTGAGATCAAGTCTGAGTCCCAGTTATTCTGTTAACTAGATAGATGGATTACTGTAGATGTATTCTCAAATTATATAATTTTTTAAAAAAATACTACAGTTGATTTACAATGTTCTGTCAATTACTACTGTGTAGCAAAGTGACCCAGTTATAAATATGTATACATTCTTTTTCTCAAAATAACTTCCCTCAGGTTTCATCGCAAGTGATTGGCTAGAGTTCCCTGTGCTATACAGCAAGATCTCAAGTGTTTATCCCTCCAAACGCAATAGTTTGCATCTACTAACCCCAAACTCCCAGTGCATCCCAATACCTCCCCTCCCTCTTTGGCAACTACAAGTCTACAAGTCTATTCTCCATGTCTATGAATCTGTTTCTATGCTGTAGATAGTTTCGTTTGTGCCATATTTTAGATCTGGATATAAGTGATATATGACATATGATACCACATGATGGTATTTGTCTTTCTCTTTCTGACTTACTTCACTTAGTATGAGAATCTCTATTTCCATCCATGTTGCTGCAAGTGGCATTACTTTGTTCTTTTACAGCTGAGTAGTATTCCATTATGTAGATGTACCACATCTTCTGAATCCACTCATTTGTCAAGAGGCGTTTAGGTTTTTTTCCATGTCTTGGCTATTGTGAATAGCTCTGCAATGAACATAGGGGTACATGTATCTTTTTCAATGAACGTTTTTTTCTGGATATATGCCCAAGAGTGGGATTGCTGGATCATATGTTAGTTCTATATTTAGTTTAATGAGGTACCTCCATACTGTTTTCCATAGTGGTTGTACCAACTTACATTCCCACCAACAGTGTAAGAGGGTTCCCTTTTCTCCTCACCCCCTCCAGCATTTGTTATTTGTAGACATTAATAGCCATTCTGACTGGTGTGAAGTGATACTTCATTATAGTTTTGATTTCTATTTCTCAAATAATTAGTGATGATTATTTTTTCAAGTTATGTTGTTTTTATGAGAGTTTCGTGGAAAATGATTTTAAAACGGAGTATTTTTATGTTATTCCTTTAGGTTTATGTGTTTACATTTTAAAAGGGGAATTTGAGAACAAAACAGTAAGCTCAAACTTGCACTTTAAAAAATTACAAGATGAATGTGAGCAAAACTTGGCTGCAATAAATCCTTAAATTACATTTTTAAAGCAATCTGTTAAACATACTCCCATTGTTCCTGAAGAAAAACACAGTTTAAAGCACCTTGATTATCTGGCTATACATATTGGCTTGCCTGGGTTCCATAGTTTTTCCCATATTTATCTGTTTATAGAAATCTTTGCCCTCCTTTGATCCTTGGATAACTCTTCTTTGCAGATATCTGAGCAACATAGTATACACGTCCAGCTTGAAATTCATCCTTGACAATAAATATTATTCTTACAAATGTATTAATTTTTTACCATTCTCTGCCTCATACTCATAATGTGCATTGGAGAGGTCTTTCCTTATTTGGTCAACATCTTACAATTTATCATTTTAATGTTTGTGGTATTCACTGTGTACCTAGAACCAGGTTTAGCAATTTGTGTGCTCTGAAGAGGCCACTTCGGTATTGATATTATGCAGCGTGTTGCCAGGTGTAGCAAAACAAAATATAGGGGATCGAGTCAAACTTGAATTTCAGATGAATAACAAAAAATTTTTTCATGTGTGACGTCCCTAATTATATTCCACAGCATTCTTCCTAAGCATATTCCTGGACCAGGTCTAAAGGATATTCAGATCAATATAATATTCAGATTAATATATTATAATATTAATACTAATATAGCATTACTTCTCTCAGATAAACTAGAAAATAGAGCAATATAGTCTATTCATGATATTTTCTGAATTTGTTAAAAGCCACTGTATATATATATACAGTAAAGCCTAAAGCATTCTTAATTTTAACTGTAGAATTTTATTTTTAATTTTTATCTTTATTTTTTATTTTTATGATTTTTATTTTTTCCATTATAGTTGATTTACAGTTTATTGTGCACTTTGCATTCTGTCCTAAAAGAATGAATGGTAAGCCAAATATAGAGTAAATTGTGAGTAGAAAGAAATAATACAAACCAACTTAAGAAGGTAAACTCTTAAAAAGTACTTAAACCTACATCAGCAATATCCATGTAGATACAAGTATTTAATAAATTTTTCAATGCTCATTACCATTGCTTTTTTCATTTTTTAATCTATTAAATTTATCTCTAAGAGATCATTACCCAGCAGATACAAATTACATACTAGTTCTTCCACTATGCATAAGTAACACTTCTTTTTATAATTGTGGAATTCAAAGTCCTATAATTCCCAACTTTTATTTACCTTTAAAGATGTTTTATTGTAATTTATTCCCATGAATACTAGAGGCTTTAGATTTGTATCAGGTAATTTCACAACTATCTTTTCTGAAGTTTGGCTGAAGAGTTTATGGATTTCTCTTAAGCAAGTGATGAATTACTTGTCCTCAAATAAAGGTTGGCAAATGGATACAAATATAATTGTATCCATAGATTCACATAAAAACACCTGTTTATGTGTCTTTAGAAACTATATGAAGATCTCATAGAACTCAGAGAACTAAAGAGAGTTTTAAAAGTAATTCACAACTCAAAACATAATAATTCACAACTGAAGAGTGAAGAGCAGAGTTTGTGTTATCCTTCAGCATCTACTAGGAATGTACTCCAAACTGTTCATCGCTTATAGATAGATCAAATATAGAAAAATAGAGAAACATGATTAATAGACAGGTAGATAGGCAGATAGATGATAAATATATAGATAGAGCGAACGATTTTAAGGCTCTAATTTAACCCACAAAATGAGTCAGAACAATGATTGAAAACTGGTGGAAATGTTTCCTGGTCTAAGCTTTTTATTCATTTGGGGGTTGGTAACACTAAAACACACTGTAAATAAGAAGTCCATGTATTCTTGGGAACTGTGCCTCTTTACTCATAAGACGTGGCTTTCCTTAAATGCTTTGTCAACTTAATTTCACTGTAAATCCTGAAATGATGTGAGTTTTCTTACTCTAGAAATAGGAAATCCCTGATATTTCTATGAAATTGAATTCTCTGTGTGTCAGATTCTGTTCTATCCATACTAAAATGTCTGATGTCACCAGCATTGTGTAGACAATCACATGCTGTTATCTCTGGCAATTGGAAGTCTTACTGTCCAAAATTTGGAAAGATTGGAGTTCCCGTCATGGCTCAGTGGTTAACAAATCCGACTAGGAACCATGAGATTGCAGGTTCAGTCACTGCCCTTGCTCAGTGGGTTAAGGATCCAGCGTTGCTGTGAGCCATGGTGTAGGTCACAGACGTGGCCCGGATCCCGCGTTGCTGTGGCTCTGGTGTAGGCCGGCAGCTACAGCTCTGATTCAACCCCTAGCCCGGGAACCTCCACGTGCCACTGGAACAGCCCAAGAAAATGGCAAAAAGAAAAAAAATTTAAAAATTGGAAAAATGTTGGGCAAATACTTGATGAATTCTTTACTATTCAAAATCTTCTTATCCACTCTATGAAATCCAAGACTCAAGTACAATTGGATATCAAAATATTCCCTTTATACCTGAGATCTTTATTGAGCATTTCCTTAATCAAACGCAAGAAATACAGATTTGACTATTGGGATATATTGCTACAAACAAATCAATGTAAATATCTCCATGGTGCAAGACTTTATAAGGTACCCTAATGTAGTCATTACGAAAAGACTACATGTTGGGAAAAGAAATTTCCAAGTCTCCATAATAATAAAGATCAAGCTCAATGTCTACTGAATATTAATTATTTTATAGCACACACAATTTCAATCAAAATTACCTGGTTTTCATAGCACATATAATATGTTAAAATAATCAGGAATTTTAATAATAATAATAATCATTGGAATTACTATATTTCTAAAAAGCAATGAATTCCTATTATTTTTTAAATATACAACATATTTGCAGCCTAAAAAGTATGCATTCATTTATCTCCTATAAAAAACTGGTTTTTTGTTCCCAGCTTAACTGAAGTAATAGATGAACAGCTACTATGTATTGCCCACTGCTCCTGTAGAAACATTTGGAAATTGGTCAAAGTAAATGAATATTATTAAATTCTCCTAAAGAACTGAAGATGCTGTCTTACCTAAGGAAAACAAGATGTTGTTTTACCAATGCAAATGATAAATTTATTTTAAAAAGTTACCTTTAAATAATAACCCAAGTAAATGAAGCAGAAACCACAGAAAAAAAGAGTATATTATTTAGAACTAATTTTATTAGTTTTCAAATATTGGGATTTTGTTAGGCTAAACTGATGTGAATGATTCCTAAATTTATCACGGTGTAACAGAAAACCTTAAGTATAATGTGAGTTTTTTAGAATATACAAAGGCTTCCTTTGAGACTTGGTTACTGATTTTCTCATGTGTTATAAAGATGAGTTTATATTATCTTTCTTGGATATCGATTCTTTCTATATCTTTTAGGTCAGTTTTGTGAATTATTTTTAAATTGTCCATATCTTGTACTTTTTGAGATTTATCTACTTCTCCTTGTGATTAGAGCTTATGCTTCATAAGGTCAAAGACTTTGCCTTTTCTGCCATATGTAACTAATGCTAAAATTTTGTTAAATGAATGAAAGATAAATTACATAAACCATCTCAGCACTATGTGGAGAAAAATTGACACAATGATTCTAAATATATTATTGAATAATAAAGGTACAATATGGCTAAAATTTGATAAATATTAGAAACAGTGGGTTTCACAGACTAACAGACATATTACAAAGGTATAAAAATTGATTTCTTTTAAACTTGATCCACAGCCCATGCTACTTTTTATTCTTTACATATTATTTGAAAAAATAGCCTATGCAAAGCTGAATTGTTTCCTTCATCTGAAATAATAACACAGAAACTATAGCAATTGAAAAAAAATGAGACTAGATATGAACAGGTAAGTAGAATTATTGAAACAAAGTAGAAAGTCCAAAAACAATTCTACATATGTTTACGGAAATTAGGTATAAAAGATGTGGCACTGCAAATGGTATAAGAGCTAACAGTTAAATACTCACTACATGTCAGATATGATTATGAGTTCTTTACATAATTAAGTCACAACTGTTCATAATATACAAGGTATTTTTACTTGCATTTAATGGATTAGAAAACTGAGACGTAGAGAATTGGTAAGATTTGCCCAAGCTCAGAAAATTGATACATAACAGAGCCAAAACTTGAAACCAAAACTTGACGTGCTGCCTTTCCCATAAATAGATGGAAATAGATAAATTATAAAATGTTGTTGGAAAAATGAATTCAAGCCATGGGAAAAAAATGAAATTAAAATTAGATCATGGAGTTCCCATTATGGCACACCGGAAACGAATCCAACTAGGAACCATGTGGTTGCGGGTTCGATCCCTGGCCTTGCTCAGTGGGTCAAGGATCTGGCGTTGCCGTGGCTGTGGTGCAGACCAGTGGCTACAGCTCCGATTAGACCCCTAGTCTGGGAGCCTCCATATGCCGCAGGTGCGACCCTAAAAAGACAAAAGGACTAAATAAATAAATAAATAAATAAATAAATTTAGGTCATTTTCATACCTTATTAAAGACACTATCCACAAAGTTTAAAGAAAAATATAAAATTCAAAACTGTGGAATCATTTTGATAAAATGTAAGAAAATATATTTCTGTGCCTGAATTGAAGAACAAAGTTTTAAGTATAAAACTTACTTCTAGCTCTGGGCATGATGGAGTATTATATATCAAATTTATCCAGTACCCTCAAAAACAAAATACATAAAGCACCCATTTTCAAGCATGGGAGAGCTGTGATGCTTAAGAGAAGTGAAACACATGAAATGATCTCAGGTTCATCTTGGCTTCCTGCCTGGTGGCCATTGTCAAACCATGGCCTAGAGAAGTGATATCCCAGCAGGGAGGACCAGCCTCCCTGAGTGGAAGAAATAGAAATCAAGTTCCAGAGAGGCTGGGTGACTAGAAATAGTGAGGCAGGAGATTCACAGAAAAGTGGATTACAAAAGATTCATGTTTTGGTCAAATAATACTAAGTTGCTCATACCAAGGCAAGGCTGCAAGGCAGGTAAAGACAGATCCTGAAGATTGTAGGCTGAATGAGGTCCAGGAGATTACAATGTTGGCAGAGATTATAGCCTTGCCCATCCAAAGTGGAGAGAAGCGCTGAACACCTGACCTTCCACTGAAACTTCAAAAGAGCCACGCCTTGAAAGTAGGGCTAATTTGGAGAGAAATAAAGAAAGAGAAAGAGAGAGAAAGGAAGGAGGGAGAAAGAGAGAAAGGAGGGAGGGAGGGAGAGAGGGAGGGAGGAAAGAAAGAAAGAGAGAAAGAGAGAAGAAAGACAGAAAGACAGAAAGAAAGGGAGGAAGGATGGAAGGAAGGAAGGAAGGAGAAAGAAGAAAGAAAGAAAAAGAAAGAAAGAAAGAAAGAAAGAAAGAAAGAAAGAAAGAAAGAAAGAAAGAAAGAAGGAAGGAAGGAAGGAAGGAAGGAAGGAAGGAAGGAAGGAAGGAAGGAAGGAAGGAAAGAAAGAAAGAAAGAAAGAAAGAAAGAAAGAAAGAAAGAAAGAAAGAAAGAAAGAAAGAAAGAAAGAGGAAGGAAGGAAGAAACTTCCATGGCATGTGGAAGTTCCCAGGCTAGGGGTCAAATCAGAGTTATATCCACTGGCCTACACCACAGCCACATCAATGCAGGATCCAAGCCGTGTCCATGACCTACACCACAGCTCACAGCAATGCCCGATCCTTAACCCACTGGGCAAGGCCAGGGATAGAACTTGCGTCCACATGGATGCTAGTCAGATTCATTTCTGCTGAGCCATGACGGGAACTCCATAGAAAGCAATTTTGGACAAGTGTTGATGCAGACCATTAAGTAATACTGAAATAGTTATTACATAAAGTAATAAGTCTTATGGCTAAAAAATGAATTCCTTGGGTATCTGTCAAAAAAAAAATAAGCAAATCTTACAAAGAGATTATAAATCAGGCTGGTTTTATATTTCACCACAAGCACACTCAATTCTGGAAGCAAGGAAGCAGAGCTTTCTCTACCTCAGTACTATGATATTTTGGGTTGAATGAATCTTCGTTGTGAAGGGTTGTCCTATGAGATGCCAGGAGCACACTGTCCTCCCAACAAATATGACTCCAGATTCATGATGTCACTGCTATGGTTTCAATGTCTGTGTCCTCCTAAAATTCATATACTGAAATCCTAACCCCAAGGTGATAGTATTTGGATGTGGGGCCTTTGGGAGGTGATTAGATCAGGAGGATGGAGCCCTCATGCGTGGGATTTATGTCCTTATAAAAGAAGCCCAAGGGAGTTCCCGTCGTGGTGCAGTGGTTAACAAATCCGACTAGGAACCATGAGGTTGCGGGTTCGATCCCTGCCCTTGCTCCGTGGGTTAAGGATCTGGCGTTGCCGTGAGTTATGGTGTAGGTCACAGATATGGCTTGGATCCTGCGTTGCTGTGGCTCTGGCGTAGGCTGGCAACTACAGCTCTGATTAGACCCCCAGCCTGGGAACCTCCCATAGGCCGCAGGAGCAGCCCAAGAAATGGCAAAAAGACAAAAAAGACCAAAAAAAAAAAGCCCAGGAAAACGCACTCGCCCCAATTTACACATGAAGACACAGTGAGAAGATGCCATTCATGAATCAGAAAATAGTCCCTAATCAGACAACAAATCTGCCCATTTCTTGATCTTAGTCTTCCTATGCTCTAGAACGGAGAAATAAATGTTGTTATGAAGCCACCCAGCTTACAGTATTTTGTTACAGCAGCTCTAACAGAATAAGGCAACCCTTACGGTGGAGGATGAGATTAAAAAACCCCTTCAGTTCAAAACTACTAAGCTAGAGTATAAAGTGTAGAGGAAAAGTATGGCCTGAGAGTACTGTATCGAAGATGACATACACTGCAAAAAATGGAAAAACGAAACCACACATCTCCTTGATCATTCACTTGCTGATGGAACATTTAGGTTGTTTCCGTGTCTCAGCTATTGTGAATAGTTCTGCTATGAACATGCGGGTGCATAGCTCTTTTTGAATTGTAGTTTTGTCTGGATATACGCCCAGGAGTAGGATTTATTACATTTAGAATGGATAAGCAATGAAGTACTACTGTAGAGCCCAGAGAACTATATTCCATCTCTTGAGATAGAATATGATGGACAATAACACGAGAAAAAAAATACGTATATGTATGCATGATTGGCTCACTTTTCTGTATAGCCGAAATTGGCACAACATTGTAAACCAACTATACTTTAATTTAAAAAAACATTAAGAATTGTTTTTAAATGAAAGAACCATAGGAAGTCATTCTTGAATGACTTGAATCATTCTCTTAAAAAAATAAAATCAAATCAACAATAGAATCCAGGTGACCAAAAAATAGGGGCATAAGTCCAAGTCAAAAATCTGGTAGCTTATGATTATTGACTCCATTCTAATAATAAAGAATAAATCTCAACAAATAAATCTAAAATATGCGTAAATAAATCTAATATAAATCTAAACATGGGATATATGCCCACAAGAGATAAAAGCTATGAATTGGAAGAATCTAAAATAATACTTAAGCAAAAAATGTGATATGGTGACAGAAAACAAATTGAAGAATATGTGTAATTTCATCATAGTTCTTAAAGGAAATTCAATAGCTCTTATAATGAATAAATTAAGGATGAATGGTGTAAGCCAATTAGATATATTTATTAAAAGAGAAGAAATAAAGTTTATGAAAAGGGCAGATGTAGTAAATTATGTTGATGTTCTTATCTTTCAAAATAAGACATTAATAGATGCACCTATGGTGGTTATACAGAGATATAGTGTTAATTGTTATAAAGATATTTACCAGAAGAAGTAAAACTAGACTAGAAACCTTAGAGTCACATAGAAACTCACACATTCACTCTATTCCACATAAAACAAAACAGAAAAAGGAAGTCCATCTAGCAAAAACAGAGTCCAGGAAACATTCTAAACAGAAAAATACGTTTTTAAAATAAATACTAGTTACACCAGTTTTATTAAAAATTTTAAATGGAAGGAAAACTAATTTATTGAAACATAGATTCATACCAAGTTTAATAAGCCAAAACAAGCTATGTGCTCTATACAAGTAACACAATTAAAGTGCTTCAGATACATTAGAAGTAAAAGAATGAAAATATTAAATCAAGAAAGTGGAGTTCCCATCATGGCTCAGCGGTTAGCAAACCCAACTAGCATCCATGAAGAAGCAGGTTCGACCCCTGGCCTCGATCAGTGGGTTAAGGACCCAGCATTGCCGTGAGCTGTGGTGTAGGTGGCAGATGCAGTTTAGACCTGGCATTGCTGTGGCTGTGGCATAGGCTGGAGACTACAGCTCCAATTCCACCCTATCCTGGGAACCTCCATATGCCACGGGTGTGGCCCTAAAGAACAAAAAGACCAAAAAAAAAAAAAAACAACAACAAAAAAAAAAACGAATAACAAAAAGAATATTAAATTACAAAAATAACATCAACTAAGATTGAATTCACAATAAGTAATGTTAAATCAAAAAGGGCACTAAATTTACAAATTAATGTAAACAATGAAATCTATCCTTTCTAAAACGTGGAGTTTTAAAAAGCAAGGTATTACAAAATGTATTTACATTTATTTTAGTGTCTTTAAAAGAGTTTTATCTTCTTTGAATTAATAAAAAGAAAACTAGATTTTTTTTTTAGTTACACAAACTTTTGATACAGCATTCCTACACTGGGGACTCTGTCTTAAGACATAAAATCTCCATTATGAAAGGTTTTGTATTGTTTACTACAGCTGTGTTAGAAGATTGAAAATACAAGGCATGTATGTCCAAGAGTAAACGACTGCATAAATTATGGCATATCAAAACCATAAACTACTAGGAATTGTTAAAAAAAAAATGGTTCGCATAAAATCTATCAGAATGCCCTTTAAGTTGCAGTTTGCTCGGTAACAGACAATTCTTAAATGTATGCGCAACACAATATTCATGTCCTATGCGCGCTTGTTTCTGTTTGACTACTCATAGACCAACTTGTGGAGCATATAAATCAAACCATTAATATTGCTTGTTTCTGGTAGAGGCATTTTATAGAATTGGTAAAGTGACTTTATTTCTATAAGCAACTCAACGCTTTGATTTGTTATAAAGAGCATGTATTGCTTGGGCAGTTTAAAATATAAAATCTTGAGGCTTCAAAAAGCAAATTTAAAAAGACTGTTTCCTGAAAGACTTATTAATGTTATTCTAGATCAGGAAGTGATGATTTGGTTCTGAAGAGCCATGTGCATGTTTTTCTGTTTTCTAGGTTAAGGTAGGCAAAAGTCATCTGTAAAGGGCCAGATTGTAAATATCTTGGGCTTGTTGAGCCACATGGACTCTGCACAACTACTCAACTTTTAAACACAAGAAACCACAGGCGACAGGTGGACAAATGACAGTGGCTCAGTTCTAGTAAACTTTATCTATAGCTGCTAAAATCTAAATATCACTTAACTTGCATTGTGCCATAATATATTATTGTTCTTTTGATATTTTTTTCAACTATTTAAAAAAGGAAAAACGTCCTTGGCTCACAGTTGCCCCAAAACGCGTTTCGACCCTAATTTCCAACCTTGGTACGAAAGAGTAGAAGTGGAAGTGGAAATACACCTACTGGAATTGGGTCCTGCTGTCCAGGCCAGTGCCTTTGGGACCCTGGTGAGCCCAGTGCAGAACTTTACCCAAGATTAGAGGTCATCACTCCTATAGGACATGATACATGAATTTGGAAAAATAATATCTCTCCGTGTTCTTTCCTGGTAAAAATGTACTTGACTGTTTTACCAGATTTAACTCTATACTTAGAAGTCTCATCATTTCAAAAAATAAAAAAAAAAAAAAGTTAAAATCCTAAGGGAGTGAAATGCATCAGGCTATGTTATCTCTCATTGTGTGGAAATGTGAAAATGATTTTCTCCTAACACCTATACCCAGTAAATGGGAGATGTAATGGGGTAGAAAAGAGAAGGAAAGCCCCCTTGTAGATAATAGATTGCTACTGAGAAAGGCTGTGTGAGCGGTGATGGTGGGGTGCTGATCAGGCAGAGAGACGGTGCATGAGAGAAGGGCAGGGAGGTGGCAGTGAGCATGGGCTGGGAGAAAACAGCAAAAACAAATGTAAATAACAGTTGGCCCCAGAAGGCATCCTGATTTTTTTTATATATAGTGATTTTTATTTTTTTTTCTGTTATAGCTGGTTTACAGTCTTCTACCAATTTTCTACCATACAGCATGATGACCCAGTTACACATACATGTATACATTCTTTTTTCTCACATTATCATGCTCCATCATAAGTGACTAGACATGGTTCCCAGTGCTACACAGCAGTATCTCATTGCCTATCCATTCCAAAGGCAGTAGTCTGCATCTACTAACCCCAAGTTCCCAATCCATCCCACCCCGTTCCCCTCCCCCTTGGCAATCACAAGTCCATTCTCCAAGTCCATGATTTTCTTTTCTGTGGAAAGGTTCATTTGTATTGTATATTAGATTCCAGTTATAAATGATATCATATGTTATTTGTCTTTCTCTTTCTGATTTACTTCACTCAGTATGAGAGTCTCTAGTTCCATCCATGTTGCTGCAAATGGCATTATTTTGTTCTTTTTTACGGCCGAGTAGTATTCCATTGTGTGTGTGTGTGTGTGTGTGTGTGTGTGTGTGTGTGTGTGTATCACATCTTCTAATCCAATCCAATTAATCTTTGACGAAGTAGGCAAGAATAAAATGGGAAAAAGAAGTCTTTTCAGCAAGTATCGCTGGGAAACCTGGACAGCAGCGTGCAAATCAGTGAAACTAGAACACACCCTCACACCATGCACAGAAATAAACTCAAAATGGTTTAAAGACTTAAGTGTAAGACAAGACACCATCAAACTCCTGGAAGACATAGGCAAAACGTTCTCTGACATCAACCTTATGAGTTTTTTTCAGGTCAGTCTCCCAAAGGGGCAGAAATAAAAGCAAAAATAAACCAGTGGGACCTAATCAAACTGACAAGGTTTGCACAGCAAAAGAAACCAGAAAGAAAACAAAATGACAACTTAATGGGAGAAAATAGTTTCAAATGATGCAACTGAATTGTTTAAAAGGCATTTGAAGGAAGGAAAGGAGAAAGGCAAGAATCACTTCCATTGGAATTCAGATTTGTGGCAAGGATTTTGATGTTTTTTGGTCAGAGAACTAAACAGGGCATCACACATCGATGAAAACATAGGGCTGTAGAGTATGAGTTAGAGGCAAACCAGGATTTCATGAAGTAGGGATGATGAGAACTCTAGTAAGAAAGGAAAATGTTCAGTTTCCAAAAAGTTGAAAAGAATGTGTCAAAGTTACTAAAGGAGGTTCATTTTCTGTAGGATATTTAAAGTCCTAAATATTCTCATATGGTTTATTAACCTTCAAAGGGAGTGTGTGTGTGTGTGTGTGTGTGTGTGTGTGTGTGTATAAAACCTCTCAAGATTATCCCCGCAAAACACTTTTTGGAAAATATGACTTTGGCTGTAATCTTCTATGAAAAAACGTTGTCCTAAGCCAGTAAAAATCACCAGGAACTTACACGCACTGATGTAGATGGAGAAACAAAATTTTTAACAAGCAGTGCATCGATATACATCTAAGAGAATTGTCTTCCTGTGACATAGATTGTGGGATATTTTCTAAAAGCAAAGAATTAAAAATACCAAAGGGATTTCACATTCCAAAAGTTCATTTGTGTTGCTCTTAATAACTCAGAATGTACTTTCTCATAGAAACTGATAAAAATGGTGGCAAAGTTCCCAGCCATGCCTACCATTTTTTAAAATAAATTTGAAATACAGTTACTGATGATACAGTAAAACTTTAAAAAAATGCTGTTATTGAAACCATAGTAGTTAAATAAAAAAGAGATGCAGAGATCTATTTTTAAAACATTGTATTACATGCAGTGATTCTAGAAAAGAACAAGTGAAAGGAGGTATAAAAGTCAAAAAAAAAATTGTAAAGAAAATTTTTTTTGCCTGCTACAAGGCTGAGGTATTTGTTTTTATTTCTAACAGCTTTATTTTCTTTCAAATTACAAAAAAAATAACGAAATATGTAAAATAAAAAAACATTGAATAATATAAAATCATCTGTAATCTTACCACACAGTAATTTGGTTGAAATATATACTCCCAGACTCTTTTATTTGTCTACATACATATTTATTAGAAAGAGATTTTGCCTCACTGTATTCCCTTTAACTGTTTTTATTTGAGTAGAGCAAACTCAGAAAATGTGTTCAGAAAAAAATATTCATCTCAGTGATTTATTTACAAGATAAACACCCTATAATCACCACTCTACAGAAGATAAAGTATGTATCCCAGAGTCCCTTTGAACTCTCTCTCAGTTACCACCCCCTCCTCACATATAACATGATCCTGAGTTCTTTTTTGTTGCTGTTGTTATTTTGTTTTTCTTTTTATGGCCACACCTGCAGCATATGGAAGTTCCCGGGCTTGGGATCCAATCAGAGCCACAGCTGCAGGCCTACACCACAGCCACAGCAATGCCAGATCCCAGATTCATCGGCAACCTATGCTGCAGCTTGCAGCAACACCAGATCCTCAACCCACTGAGTGAGACCAGGGATTGAACCCACATCCTCATGGACACTATGTTGGGTTCTAACCTGCTGAACCACAGATGGAACTCTTGCCCTTGAGTTCTAACATAATAGTTACTTTGCAAGTTTTTGAAATTGCTGAAAAGAAAAGCCATAGCATATCTTCTAAGTATGACTCTTTTTTTTGTTTATGAGATTTGCCCATGTAATTATATCTTGCTGTAGTTTGTTTCCTTTGTTGATGAATAGAATATCACTATATGAATATACTGCTATTTAATTATCTATCTACTTTTCTTTTCAGGTTTTGGTTCTTTTACACTAATATCTGGTTAATACCCATCAGTGGAATAGCTAAATCATTGGGACTAGGTACATTCAAATTTAATAGATAATGATACAGTGTTGCAAATTGATTGATCTAATTTATATTTTTCCCACAATTTCCAGTGCTTCATATTTTTGTTTACAGTTGGTTTTGTCAGCTTGTTGGATTTAGCCATTCTGTATATGAATGGAATGTCATCATGTTTTAAGTTACATTTCTCTAATCACACTTTTTATATTTATTCAACATTTCTAGATCCTCTTTCCTGTGCAAGATGCTTGCCCATAATTTTACTAGGTCTTCTATCTTTTTATTTATATTTTATTTTAATAATTCTTATTATAGCCTGGATAAGCCCCATTCTATTTTTCAAACTATTTTTTTTTATTTTCACATTTTGGTGAGTTTATCAGGAAAAGCTAGGCTTATGCTGAGGGAATAAATAATCCCCAAAGATCAGTGAATTGACACACAAATGTTTAGATTTGCTGCTGGTCATTGAATTTGGGAACAGCTACTTTTTTCCACACAGTCCCTCAAGAGTCTAGCGTGACCAGTGTTCCATCATGTGGAATGTTGCTAGTTGCTAAGGAAAAAGAAAGAAACTGGAGAATCTCACACCAGAATCAATATTTGTTATTTCTGCTCATGTAACTTTATCCAGACTAGTAACTCATTCATACCTGACTATAAAGAGATGGCAGCAACAGTCTCCCTGATGCTCAGGAAGGAAAGAATGCAGTGTTGTTGAGAACTAGCAACCTATCATACCTGGACGTTTTCCTTCTTAATAATAGAGATCTACTTTCCCAAATTATTTGCACAATGGCACAAGAAAAAATAACATTTCTATAGCAAAATGGGATAAATGCTGGAGTACCGAGTCATGCCAGTGGCATGTATATGGTATTTGATGAAACAACTGTATTGCACTTTCTTTGTATTATTTATTTTAAAAAATGAGTTCAGTCATATAAAGCATGATGACTTTCTGAAAACCAGTCAAATTATAGGTTTTCAAAAATGCAAATGAGAAATTTGAACATGTTTCTATAAACACGTATTTTTGACATCAGATTTTGCGCTTGAAATGGTAAGATGCAGTTTCTGATCAAGGTTTTTATTTTCATTTTTATTTTTTGTCTTTTTGGGGCTGCATCTGCGGCATATGGAGGTTCCTAGGCTAGGGGTCCAGTCGGAGCTGTAGCCGCATCTGCGACCTACACCACAGCTCACAGCAACGCTGAAAGGTTAACCCACTGAGCAAGGCCAGGGATGGAACCTGCAACCTCATGGTTCCTAGTCGGATTCATTTCTGCTGCACCATGACAGGAACTCCGGATCGAGGTTTTTAAGTGATAATTATTTTCAAGTTCTTGATGGGATCATCGATAAAATTTTGTTCACAAGAAGTTTGCGGAAAAAATTAAATTACCACAGGAGAAATTATATTTGAAGATTCCAACAGCACTTCTTTTCCTTTCATTCACAAATTAATATTGAAATTGCTTATGAAAATGTGGATGGGTTTTGAAAACCAATTCAACATTGTCAACTCAAATATTTCAAATTACTGATTAAGATGTAATTTGCAGAATACACATGCCTTATTAGAGCAATACTCTACAGCTAGCATAAACAGCGTAAAAGGGACACATCAGCCACAAAGGGATAAAAGTATCCCATATGTGTGAAAACAGAAGTTCAGAGATGTGGGCAGGTATATCCCACCAAGAGCCCCTGTCTACCTTGATACATCACACCTAGGACTGCATGCATTAACCCTTGGACACTTAAGCACTGCTCCTCCTAGCAACCACAGAACTCTGGATCCTACTGGGCAGCAACATACCCAATAGGATATGTGGGCGCATACCCAATAGGATATGTGGGCAGCTGGCTACTAATGAATTTGTCAAGGTGGTTGATGCTGACCAGTGTGTAGCAGTGAAGTCATTAGTGCCAGATATTGCTCATCACCCGAAGAGAACTTGAGTGTGTCACAGCCCTGCTCCAAGGAGCTCCACGGGAGCTATATGCTAAGGCAGAGGCGACTGACCCTATGTGTTTGGTTAAGCTCCATATTGCTGGACTCTATGACTCTTTCCACAATATTTTGGGCACCACTTAACTAGACCAAAACAGGAGGTTATAATGACGTTCACCCAATTTAACACATGAGGAATCTGGGGCACAGAGAGATCAAGTGACTTACGCACAGTGACACAGATTGCTAAATGGAAGTCAGGCGTTGAAGCCGGAGAATTTGGCTCCGTAATTGGCATTCCACATTCTAAAGATACTCATTGATTTTTCTCAAGATGAAACAAAAATGTCACAGTTGAAAAAATGGGTATGCTATGTTGATATTAACTCTCCTCCAGGGTAGCCCTGTTATCTACAGATCATAATCTGCAGATTTGCATTTAAAAAATATTTCAAATAGCCTTTTGCAACATATCATGACTGATTCTTCTTTACTTAACAAAATGAACTGAGGAGAATTAGTTTGCTGATAAGTTTAACGTGTTAGAATGATATGGTGAATATTGTGGTAGTTACAATTGTAGTTTGTACAGAATTCTTTAATTTTTTTCAGTGTTTTAACATGGCAAATCATATCAACAAAAATGTGTTGGATACTTTTTTTCAGGGTGAACGAAGCGAGTAGAATTTTAGTTGTCGGAATTGACCATTCATTGAATTAGAGCTTGAGTGGGTACATTAATTTAGTAACTCAACTTCCCTATTCTCTCATCACAATAAAAAAGTCACACTGACACTAAGGAAATCACAAATCATCCGAAGTAATAACATTCTGAAAATTATTACTCAAGCATACTCTCAATTTATTGTCTAATACAAGATTTGACTAGTTAATATGATTACTTAAGCTCAATCGATAAAATATTACTGTAGATTTCCATAAAGCATGTAATTATATTATAGGAGCTATACTAACAGATTTAAATTAGTAAAAATAAATCTAGCAAATTTTTCCAACATTTAGAAATCAGAAAATCCACATGGCATTATCTTTCTAACTGAAGCAGATCTAATCATATTTTAATTTCAATCCAATACTCCAAAATGAAGAAAACATTACATAAACTAAGAATAGATTGAACTTGAGCAAGATCCAGCAGCAAAGTGTGCTACAAACAATATTATTCTGATACGGTTCTTGCCTTGTTCAATTTGTTCATTTTTGATATGATTTAGCTCCACAAATTGCAACTTAAAGGAAATAGGAAATAGTTTGTTATTTTGTTGTGTTTTCTGGGAGGTTTTATTCTTTCGGACTTCAGGTGCATAGAATTCGGGCAATCAGCCACAGTTTATGGCACATTACAGTATTTGCTCTTGCTATTCTTTTATAAGTTAATTTTCATCTGGTTTTTTTTCTGTTTTATTATTACTAAAGTGTAGTTGATTTAGAATGTTTCATCAAGTTCTGCTGTACAACAAAGTGACCCAATCACATACATTTTATTTGCTTCCCCCTTCCTCCTTTTTTTCATCTTGAATATCACATCTTCACCCCAGCCCATCTTACCACCACAAATTGTGTGGACACAATTTACAAAATGGCTTGGAGCTATTCAACTCTTTATGCTACTCCACAATTTTAATTCAAAATATTCTTGTGAGTAATCCATCCTGTACCCTATAGATACTTCAGTGTCCTTTTCTCTGTAGCATAGTATTCCGTTATTGACAATACCACATTTTAGCTATTCAGTCCTTGTCGATAGGCATTTAGGTTGCTTCCCATTTTTTTATTTTTCTAGCAATGCTGCAGATTTCTTTGTTTAATATAGAATGGTTTCCTCAGGAGTACATATCAAGAAATAGAGTTGAGTTCTGACCTATGTACATATACAAATTCACTGCAAATTGCTCTGCAGAATAATCAACTTACTTATATTTCAGAAGTAGGAAGATATTCAGTTTCCCAAACTTAACTTTGATGGCAAAAATCGGCATTTCACTGTTGTATTTTAATTTGAAATTTTCTCTCACTAATGAGTTTGAATAATCTTTACGGCCTTTTAGGTTTTCATGTTTCTTCCACGGAATATAATTAATCTAGTATATCTTTTCTTGGCTAATTAGCTGTTTTACTGTGTGTTTTTTTTTTCTAAAGTGAATTTCTTATATATTTAAGATTTTAATCATTTTTAGTTGTGTATTTTGCCAGAATCATCTCCAAGTCTATGCCTGTATGCTAATTTTGTCCATGATGATATGACCAAGAAATCTTTACTTGTGTTATATTCAAAGTCCCCAAATTTTGCCTTTATATTTATGATTTTTTCATACTTTATTTTTTAAGGTTTTGTTGAAGTCAAACATGCATAAAGAACATAAATTTTGAACACACAGTTTGATGAGTGTTTATGAATTCTTGTACATATTTTTTTCCAAGTTCTTGAATTGGGTGCTTTATTTTCTTCTTTTCACATTTTTGATTATTTATTTATAGTTATTTTATTCCATCTGCATGCCAAAGGTTCATATATGTAGTCTTGTCTTTATTTTTATTTTTTCACACTGTAGACTTCCTCTTTTACCAAATTTTTTGAAAGAATTTTATCTTTTATTTTATTTTTCTGCTGTTTTGATTTTCTTTTAATGAATAAACTAATTTTTATTGAATTTCAATCAGAATATGCCCAAATGTCTTCTTTCAGTCAGAAACTTGTTTTTCACTTTTGCTAATGTGGCTTTTTAATGAATCGAGTTCTTTAATTTAGGCAAATTTGTCAAATGTTTTATTTATTATCATTTTATAATTTTTTTTTAATTACTCCTCAAAGGTAATACAGTTTCAGCCTTCGTTTTTTTCTGTTTTCATTTTGCTTTTGACATTTAATGCATAAATCTACCTGAAGTCAATTTTCATATATGATATGACATCCAAGTTCAATTTGCCCCATTTCCAATCTACTTTCACAACATAGTCTATTAATTTTTTCTTATTTTACAATTCCGCTTCTCATATCTGTTGATTTATATCGATTTATCAATTTGTCTTTCCTAAGTCCAACACCTCATGGGCTAAATTAACTACCATATCTCCATAAAGCTTTGAAGACCAATAGGGCAGTTTTCTACCTCTCATCTTAAATACCTTTTTAAATTTCACACACACACACACACACACACACACACACACATGCATTCAAACCTTACTGGAATTTGAATATCAATTGTCTCCAACTAACAGACCAATTTGGGGAAAATCAACTCTTATAACCTAATAATTCAACATATTTCTCAACATATTTCTCAACATATTTTCTTGACTTTGCATCAGAAAATGCTTACAATTTTTTCTACACATGATTTGTATATCCTTTGTTAGACTTAAATCTAGGTAACTTATATGGTTAGTTTTACCTGACATGTAATTAATTTTTTAAACTTAATTTCTGCTGTATAGAAATGCAGTGATTTTTTAATATATTAACATTATATCAGCTCTGTTCATGAACTCTCTATTTCTTCTAATGGTTTGTAAGCATAAACTTTAGATTTTATATGAAAATAATAAAATATCTGCAAATAATTACATTTTTGTTTCTTCCTTTTTTTTTTTTTTTTTTTTTTTTTTTTTTGTCTTTTTGTCTTTTGTCTTTTGTTGTTGTTGTTGCTATTTCTTGGACCGCTCCTGCGGCATATGGAGGTTCCCAGGCTAGGGGTCGAATCGGAGCTGTAGCCACCGGCCTACGCCAGAGCCACAGCAACGCAGGATCCGAGCCGCGTCTGCAACCTACACCACAGCTCACGGCAACGCCGGACCGTTAACCCACTGAGCAAGGGCAGGGACCGAACCCGCAACCCCATGGTTCCTAGTCGGATTCGCTAACCACTGCGCCACGACAGGAACTCCTGTTTCTTCCTTTTTAATCTGCAAATCTTTTGTTTTGTTTTCTTATCCTGCAGTGGGTAATAGTAATCTTACTCCTGAAATGAAACAAATTTTTAAAATACTCTGTCATTCTTGGAGTTCTCATCGTGGCCCAGTGGTAACCACCTGACTAGTATCCATGAGGACAAGGTCTCAATGTAGGCTGAGGATCTGGCATTGCCACATGACCTGTGGTGTAGGTCACAGACACAGCCGGGATTCTGCGTTGCTGTGGCTGTGGCTTAGGCCTGCAGCTGCAGGCAGCTCCGATTCAACCCCTAGCTTGGGAACTTCCCTATGCCAGGACTTTGGCACTAAAAAGGGCGCGCACACACACACACACACACACACACACACACACACAATATTTGTTTTTGGTTTATGTTAGTAGCTTTTGTCAAGAAAAGGAAGACTCATTTTTATTTTGCTAAGACTTTTATCATGAGTGAATGCTAAATTTCATCAAAAGCTTTTTTATATGTATCAATATGACCATATGTATTTTTCTTTCTAATACCTTAATGTAGTAGAGGATATGCCTTCTTGGGATGAATTCAACTTGCTCATGATATGTTCTTCTTTCACTCATAGATTTTACTCACTAACATTTTGCTTGGGGATTTCACATCTTGTTGAGTGAGATGGGACTGTAATTTTGTCCAGTGTGGACTTTAAGTTTCTATTGGATTCAAAGAATGAATTAGGAGACATTTTCTCTTTTTCTATTCTTTGGAATAGTTTGCATAAGATTGCAATTCTCTGTTCCTTAAGAATTTATTAGAGCTAACCCATAAAGCTGTCTGGTGCAAGTGCTTACCTTGCAAAAAAAAGTTTTAACTGTAAGTCAATTTTGTTAAGAGTAAAGGAGTTCCTTTTTTTATTAGCAGCTATTTCTTTTATTAGAAGATATTTCTTTTTAATAAATTATAATAAATTATACTTGTGTTCATTTTGTCTCCCTAATCTTATTTTACTTTGCCTAACATTTTTCTTGCCAGAATTCTAAAGATATTCTTTTATTTTTCCACAAAAGAACCAAATTTAGTTTTTGTTGAGATTATGTCATCTTTCATCTATTTCATTTAATTCCTACAGTAACCTTTTTTATATACTCCTACTTTTAAAAAATCCTGTTGCATTAGGTTCTTCTCTATTAGGAAATTTCAACTGTATGATACAGTGTTATCAACTGCAGTCACTATTTTATACATTACATCTTCAGGCGTTATTCATCTTTAGCTAAGATTGGTTTTGTTCTTCTAACTTCTTAGGCTGACCTCTTAGTTCGTTCATTTCAATTTTCCTTTTCTTCTCATACAATATTTTCAATCCATCAATTTACCTTAAATAATGCTCTTTTTTACATTTCATTATTTCGCTGTGTAGTATTGATTCTTTTTAATTTTCTGCTTTATTTTCTTATTGTCCTTTTATTAAGTTTACATATGTAACATATACATGCATATACACATATGTGTGTCTATTTGATTGGTATTTTGTTGTTATTGTTTTTACTGTGTTCTACTAAGATTACACTACAGTCAAAGAATATCATGTGTTCCAAAGTCACTGAGATAGACTTTAGGACTTGTATTGGGTCAATTTCTATAAAATTTCCATGCATATTTGAGAAGATTGTTCATTCTCTTAACAGGTATGGTTTTATAATTGTACTTTTAAAATCCTAAATATGTTTTCTAAGTTCTTCCTTTGATTAACTTCTCAAAAACTGAATAAAATCTAGTAAGAGTAAATTTTGTCAGTATCTCCCAATAGGTCTCCAAATGTTTGCTTTAAATATTTTGAGGCCATTTTATTTCATACACTATATTAGAATCACTACATTTTTCCAGTGAACTGAATATTTTATCATTAAGACTTGCCCTTTATTTTTAATAATACATCATTTCTTTGTTTAACTTTTTTTATTACTCAAATGAATTTATCACATCTGTAGTTGTATAATGATCATAACAATCTGATTTCACAGGATTTCTATCCCACAGCCCAAGCACATCCCCCCACCCCCAAAACTGTCTCCTCCGGAGACCATAATTTTTCAATGTCTGTGAGTCAGCATCTGTTCTGCAAAGAAGTTCCGTCTGTCCTTATTTCAGATTCCACATGTCAGTGAAAGCATTTGATGTTGCTGTCTCCTTGTATGGCTGACTTCACTTAGCATGATAGTTTCTAGGTCCATCCATGTTGCTAAAAATGCCGGTATTTCGTTCGTTGTAATGGCTGAGTAATATTCCATTGTGTATGTGTACCACATCTTCTGGATCCACTCCTCTGTCAATGGACATTTAGGTTGTTTCCATGTCTTGGCTATTGTAAATAGCTCTGCAGTGAACATCAGAGTACATGTGTCTTTGCGAGTCGTGGTTTTCTCTGGATAGATGCCCAGGAGTGGGATTGCTGGATCAAATGGTAGTTCTACTTTTAGTTTTCTGAGGAATCTCCATACTGCTTTCCACAGTGGATGCACCAATTTACAATCCCACCAACAGTGTACTAGGGTTCCTTTTTCTCCACACCCTCTCCAGCACTTACTGTTTGTAGACTTTTGGATGATGGCCATTCTGGCTGGTGTAAGGTGGGTACCTCAGAGTGGTTTTGATTTGCATTTCTCTTAAGAATGAGTGATGTTGAACATCTTTTCATGTGTTTCTCGGCCATCTGTATGTCTTCTTTGGAAAACTGTCTGTTTAGATCTTCTGCCCATTTTTTGATGGGGATGTTTGTTTTTTTGGTATGGAGCTGCAGAAGTTGTTTGTAAATAATACATTATTTCTTAATGTCTTCTTTTCCTGATAGCTACCTAAGTACCTCAGCTTTCCTTTGGATACCATCTGTACGTATTTTCTGTATCTTTAAACTCTATCCATATCCTTAAGTTTTATATATGTCTCTTGGAAACCACATATAGGGTGTTGTTGGGTTTTTTTTTACTTATTTTGCTTCATTTTATTAAAATCACAGTATTTTAATTAATAAATTATTTCCTAGGTTATTAACATAATTACTAATATCTACCATTATACTTTGAGCTAATTTTAAGTTTTTCTTTTTTTCTCTATTTAATCGCATTTTCCTATCTATATCTTTTTTTTTTTTTTTAATTTTCCCACTGTACAGCAAGGGGATCAAGTTATCCTTACATGTATACATTACAATTACATTTTTTCCCCCACCCTTTGTTCTGTCGCAACATGAGTATCTAGACAAAGTTCTCAATGCTATTCAGCAGGATCTCCTTGTAAATCTATTCTAAGTTGTGTCTGATAAGCCCAAGCTCCCGATCCCTCCCACTCCCTCCCCCTCCCATCAGACAGCCACAAGTCTTTTCTCCAAGTCCATGATTTTCTTTTCTGAGAAGATGTTCATTTGTGCTGGATAGTAGATTCCAGTTATAAGTGATATCATATGGATCTATTTCTTATATCTGATTTTATTCCCTCTTATCTAATTGGAATGTATACAATCTATTACTATACTTACTAAGCTTCACATTTCTATATTGTAGTTTTTAACTCTTGAAAATAACCCAGGAGCTTGAAATACTTAAGTATAGATAGATCAACCTCCCCCACCTTTCCTGCTATTATTGCTCAACTCTAGTGCTATCATATTGGCCCAAATAAAGGAGACATCACTAGTGTTACTATTTTTCATGAATTTCTTTTCACATCATTCTTTCCTACATCACAAGTTCCTTCTGAAATCATTTCCCCACTTCTGCAGATTTATCCTTTAGAATTTAATTCAGTCTCTATTTCTGGTAGCTATTACTAATATTCAGCAATGCCTTCTCTTTCCTGATACCACATGGTCCCTATGTAATTAGGTAGGGATGTTTGACTAATTATTGGCTAAAGAAGTGAGAGGCTCTCCCCACACCTGCGAAAGATCTGCCAAAATGGAGTCAGAGGATGTAGTATATTAATTCCTAAGTAAAACATTTGGAAATACCTACTTCGGAAAACCCCAGAAGCACAGCAAAATTTGTCTGATTAAGAAATAATTTTTTTTCATGTGCCTGCTGGCCATTTGTATGACCTCTTTGGAGAGATGTCTGTTTATGTCTTCTGCCTATTTTTTATCCAGTCTCTTGGGATAAAACATGATGGAAGATAGTATGAGAAAATAAAGTATGCGTGTATGACTGGTTCGCTGTGCTGTACAGCAGAAATTGATACAACCCCATAATCAACTATACTCTAATATAAATAAAATTTTGAAGAAGAAATAATGTTTTAATGTTTTCAGCCACTGAGATATGAGGTCAATTTGTACCGGATCCTAACCTAGAGTAACTCTCCAGTAAAATATATTTTATGATGAACCACATTGTTGTTTATCTGAAGCAGCCTTTATTTCTTCTTTGTTACTGAAAAATAGTTTTGTTAGGTACATAAATGCTAAGTTGTCAAATACTGTTTCTCTGAACTTCACTTATATTATACTATTGGTTTTAGACTTCAAATTTTTTTCCCGCTGAAAAGTCTATTAACTGTCCAAATTTTATTCCTTGTGGATGACTTGCTTTTTCTCTGACGGTTTTTAAGATTTTTCTCTACACCATTGGTTTTCTGCTGTTTCACCACAATTTATGTAAGTATAAATCTCATTGTGTTTATCCAGATTGGTGAGTGCTTGGCTTTCTTATAAATCCATAAATTTGTTTCTTTAATCTATCAAATTTTCAGAGATTACCTTTTCAAGTAGTTCCATTTATACACTTTTTCCTATGCTCTTTTTCTGAACGTCCACTTAATTAGAGTAAACTTTCTCATTTTTTCCTCCCTATATCTTAAACTTTTTCATATTTTCCATCTCCTTGTGATGATCTCAGTAGTACCTTCAAGCATGTTTATTCTGTACTATGCTTTTAAGTTATTTTAGCATTTTTCTATTTCTAGAAGTTATATTTGGTTCTTTTTCATATGTGCCTATTTTCCTAGTACCTTTTGTTTGTTCATTTTATGTCACCTTTTACTTCTTTAAACATTTCATCTACAGTTACAATGTCTTTTCTATTTCAAGGATTCTTACTCTAAGTGAGTCTATCTGAATTCTTCTGTACTGACAGTTTGATAATTTCTGGAGTCGCAGTTTTTTTCTCTCACAAGATGGTTTAAAACCTATTTAAAGCCCTCAGTGCTGCAAATGAGTAGTCAACTGTCAGACTAATTTTTTCCTTTGTAGACAACATATACTCTCTCTATTGACTTTTTAAGATATTTTCTGTATTCTTAGAGTTATTAAATATTATCAGAATATGTTTGGACCACTTAATTTTTCATCTTTCCTACAAAGAATTTAATAAGCCCTTTTCAATCTATAGATACAAATTTAGCTTCAACTCAGGAATTTTTTTTTTTCCTTTTTAAATAATGCATATCCTTTACCTGTCATTCTCTTTCCTTTCACAATTATTCACATGTTAGGTTCCTGGACCTATCAAGCAAATCTTTCATCTTATCCCTCATAAATGTTATCTCCTTGTCCATACTCTGAGTTTGGAGGTAATTTATGCTCTTTGATCTCAAAGGCTTTTAATTCTGGTCTCAACAGTGGCAATGTGTTCCCTCAGTTCATCTACTGAATGGAATCTATTTGGATAAGTATAATTCCCAACTCCAGGAAAATCTCTTGTGTGTTGCATTTATGTGTGAATCCACAAGACCTGAAGGATTTTCTTCCAATTTTTCATTTGCCTACAAAATCAATTCTCCTATACCAAGAGTATTAAACCTATTTGTTTTCATTGAGGACCATTATTCCAGCTGTTAGAGCCCCTTGGGTGAGACGTATCATTCTTTACTCAATCGTCACAGAAGCTGAAAAGCAAAATGCCTGTAATGAGGAATATGGCAGGCTTCCTGCCAATGCACCTGCAAGAGGCTTCCCTTACCCTCAGAGTCTTGAACTCTACGGCCTCAAGGACAGGAATGACTTGGTCCTTCAGCTCTGCTGATGATCTGAGTCATCAGAAGAACAGGCTCCCTAGTTGTTAAGCCCTACCCATTCTCTGCTTTTCAGGGCTTACCCCACAACTTCTGTACTAACTTATCACATACCCAATAACTTCTTGCCATTCTCTGGTTTGAGCTTAACCCCAGCCTGCGGACATTCACCAGTTCTGTTTCCAAAAGCTCAATTACATGGACTAAGTAGTAGTTTCTCTAGAGACACAGGGCTGAGAAAATTCTGGGTGCTATCACTGTTATTTCAAAAGCTAATTCCCATTCCACAAAATGAAATATTTATCCCCCAGGGGAGCCAAAGAAGCTAAAGAGCATGTTGAAATCATGTGCCCATTATCACTTCTGAATTCTTCTGCTGATCATTCCATTAGACAATTTAGTAACTCAAAGCCAGATGTTTTTTATCCCCAAGTGAAAAGTCCTACATTTGGTTGAAAATTACAAATACACCGCAGTGCAGAAAATGACATTCTGAAATTGGCCAGAGGGTTTTATTGAACATCAGAGCACTTAAAGCCTTTCTGAACTAGCACCACAAATTTATCTTTTATAAATATATTCTCTGTATCATTATGTGTTTCATGACGTTTCAATACTTACTGTTCTGGCCAGTGAAACTTTGTTTCCATACAGTTCTGGCATAAGGTAAATGAAGTTATGGCTCAAAAATAGATTACAATCCTTTCTTTCTTTCTTTCTTTTTTTTATTTTTTTTGGTTATGGGGAAGACAAATCACATTTCTTTGTCACTCCTCCATGGTTTCCCTCATCAGGTCATTTCCCCTCTTTTTTTTTTTTTATAATGTTGGATGTTCTGTTTGTTTTCGTTCGTTTTGGTTTTTTTTTTAATTTTTTAAATTATTTCCCCAACACATTTTTTTTCTACTGTACAGAATGGTGACACAGTTACACATACTATTTGCTTTTTAAAAATACAGTTAAGTAGGCTATTTTAAAACTCTAGCTTCTGCTAGCGATTTTTTTTTTTTACTTACCACTTGAATAATTGAATGATTATCTTTTTAAAAAGTTTATTTTTATTTATTTATTTATTTATTTAATTTATTGTCTTTTTAGGGCTAAACCTGAGGCATATGGAAGTTCTCAGGCTAGGCATTGAATCAGAGCTACTGGCCTATGCCACAGCCACAACAATGAAGGATCTGAGTTTCATCAGCAACCTACACCACAGCTCACAGCAACACCAATTCTTAACCCCCTGAGCAAGGCCAGGGATCGAACCCACATCCTCATGGATAGTAGTTGGGTTCATTATTGCCAAGCCACGATGAGAACTCCTAAAAATAAGTTTAAATGTATAATATATCCACAACTCTTAGTACTTAGGAATTTGAGATCTTCCTCTACTTCTGTGGATTTTCACTGATAAATGAGGAATAAGTCAGGAAAAAAAAAAAAGCTTTGTTGATAAATATGTGTTGACAAGAATTCTGGAGGGGCGCGGCAGAATGATAATACAGTAAGAGTAATTCATAGTCACCCAAAGAACAGGGAAACATCCTAAGAGGAGCTGCGTGACTTCAACGAGTCAGTGGGGGTAGATCACAGTTTCTATCTCAAGTATGAAATCATATCATCTGAAATAATAAGGCCAGAGGGTGTGTTTAAAACTTTCACAATGACAAAAATGTATTTCAGCCCATAGAGAGTTTAATAAGGACCCACCCTGAATCTATCCCCCACAGATATGGAAGTTGGGGAGAGCCACTCGGCCACATATATATTAGATCTCTGGCAACATTAATTCAGGACAATTTCAACCATAATTTTTGGGCACAACAGCAGAGTTTGTAGCAATAGGACAGAGCATCAGGATTGGATCACTCTTGTGTGGAAAAGCAGAAGCTCAGAACTTCAATACGCTTCCCCATGCCTAGTCCATTAGCTCTACTCAATGGATTATTTCACAATATTGCATTTCTCTTCAAAACTCCAACATCTTCTCCCCCTAATATCATTCAAAAAACAAAAACAGAAGCACTCAGGAGATAACGCCCTCATCTAATTCCATCAAATCCACCAAGATAAAATATCTGTTCTTGGTACACTGCTTCCTTCCCAAACAGTAAGTGAACAGTCTTTCTCTTAGATAAAGGCAATCCCTACAACCATTTTTCTGAATCTTAGCTCCTGAAATTCCCTATTTCATCTCCCCCACCATAAGTTTTCTCCATTCACTGAATTTTTCTCATGATACAACAAACACATGACATCATCCTGCTTTTAGCAATCCTCTTGCAACCCTACATACCTCCAATTTTGAATACTTTTCTCTGCTCTCTTTAGTGGCAAAGAAAGAAATAAAACCAGTGTTATCCTCATTGTCTCCATTATTTCATCACCCACTCTCTCTTGACCTTATCATTTCAGGTTTTTATCTTCACCACTCTACTGAAACTAATCTTCTTCTTGGCCAATAATGACATTCACATGGTCGGAGTCAATGGTTATGGTTGGTCCTCTACTCACAACCATCTCTCAGGAGCGTTTGACCCAGCAGTTCATATGTGCCTCTTTCAAACACTTCTTTTCCTGGACTTAAAGGTATCATCTTTTCCTGATTTTCTGTGCTCCCTCTGGTCATTTCTTCTTGGGCTCCTTTGTTTGGATTCTACCCATCTTCCTGACGTCTGGGTGCTGGCCTACTTGAGGGCTGCGTCTTGGACAACGTCTATTCTCTGACTGTAGTCGTTTCTGGATGATGTCATCCAGTACCATAGGTTACTGTCACCCATACGGTGGTGCCTCCGATAATTATGCTGCAACTCCAGAATTCCCTCTGATGCTCATCCAGCTTACATGGCATTTCTCTTCGATGTCTCATAGTCACATTAATAAGGATATCTAATAGCTAAACTCTTATTTCCCCTTCTTAAATTGATTTTCCCTGACTTGTTCTCAACTCTAAGTGTTATCCTTCTTAGCCCAGACGTCCTAGCCAATAAACATAGAAAATCTTGATTCTTTCATTTATCTCCCATCACACCAGACGTCCATCAAAAAATCCTGTCATCTCTGACTCCAATATTGGCTTACTTCTCAAAATGTTAGTTCAAGGCCACAATTTCTCTCATCTGGACAACAGAACCACACTCTAACTGTTCTCTTTTCTTCTTTTGCCTTTTCACATCCATGTTCTCACTTCCTATTGTTGTGTAACAAACTTGACTTGAAAACGACAAAAACTTTATTGTTCTCTATGGTTTTGTGTTACGACTTGGACCAGCTAAGCAATTATTTGGTTGGTCTCACTTGGGGTCTTTGACACAGTTGCAGTTGGAAAGTGATTAGAACACTGAAAAACCTGCACTTCTCTCTTTCCATATGGTCTCAGGGTTGGTCCTTGTTGGAACCCAGAGTAAACCACTCCAAACATGCCTCCATGGCATACTGATCATTTTGGGTTTTTTTTTTTTTTTTCGTTCTCAACCTGTTTAATATGTAAAACAGAAATAACAGTAGGCAGAGGTTTGGTTTTAATACATTCTCAGAGTGCTGGCCATCCAGAGCGTTATTCTAAACAGCTGAATTATCTAACTTTTGACTCAAAGAATTTACATTTTGAAAATACCTAATTTCATGGGATTATGGAGACTAATTTAACATGAGAATTAAATATAGAAATTTAAAGGTTCCAAGCTAACAGGAGGGTAAGGACTAATGTGACAGCAATCATAAAGTTTTTTCCCTTGTAACAGAAGTGTTAATACTTTAACATAAATTATCCATTCATCATGGTGTTTAAAAACAGTCAAGCCTAAGTAAATTCTTCGTACCATCAAGAAGATACACACACTGAAAACCTGCTTAAACTTCAAATTTTTTTCATTTGACAGTTCTCGGCCAGGGCCACACACATTTACAGGGAGCTTTTGCTTCTCAAGCTTAATGCAAGTCTGGCCATTGTTTTATGTAAAAATGAAACTAAATTTAAAATCTCACCAAACTAGGAATCTGCTGTAGAAAATCAGTGAAGACACCAGAGTAGCTCAAGCCAGTGGTTCTCAAACTACCTGGAAGACTTGTCAAACAGCTGCACGCTTGCCCCAGCGCTGGAGCTTTGAACTCAGGAGGATCGAGCAGGACCTGAGTGCCTGCATTTGTAGCAGGTTCCCTGGGGACACGGATGCTGCTAAACCCCAGGTGAGAACCACTGGCTAAAACACCTGTAAAAACTTAGCACCATCTCCATCTCTGCTCAGCAGTGGACAGTACCAGCTCTGTCAGTTGCCCTGCAGGGACAGTGGAGGTGGCCCCCAGGAGTAACACCGTTTGCTATTTCCTATGGTCAGAGGAGTCCTGGGCTCTCTGGGTCCCAGGGAGCAACTTCTCTGCCAGCATGCAATGTAGTTTACCACTAAAGCCATATACAGCGCATTTGAAATGTTTATTGTCCCTTACCCTAAGGGACAGAAGGAAGTCAAAAGAAAGGAAAAGGCACGGTAATTAGGTAATTAAGTCGTCCTTGGAAATGATGAGGTTTCTTTTTCTTTCAAATAACTTCACTTTAATGTAACCTCAAGCCCAAACCTTCTGGGAGGTGAGCAGTCTTGGTGGCTCTGGGCGAGGGAGGAGGCAGGCTGAGCTCTGGGAGGGATGGGTGGAGTGCTGGGTCTAAAAGCAGGGTTTTGGCCTTGAGCAGTCTGAAGACAAAAAGACTCCTCCAGTTCTAGAAGGAAGGTACCATACTGATCATTTTGAATTAAAGTTTCTTAAGAAATGGCCAAGAAAAGAAGGACACTCTGACCCTCCTAAGATAGGAAATTCAGGCTAAGGTGCTTGTATAAATGAGAGCTGTTACTTTTTTTTAAATTGTTATTTCCCCAATACAATTTTTTTTTCCTGCTGTACAGCATGGTGACTCAGTTACACATATATGTACACATTCTTTTTTCTCCAATTATCATGCTCCATCATAAGTGACTGGACAGAGTTCTCAGTGCTATGCAGCAGGATCTCATTGCTAATCCATTCCAAAAGCAACAGTTTGCATCTATTAACCCCAAGCTTCCAATCCATCCTACTCCCTCCCCCTCCCCTTTGGCAACCACAGGTCTGTTCTCCAAGTCTATGAGTTTCTTTTCTGTGGAAAGTTTCATTTGTGCCATATGTTAGACAGGTGACTAGATCAAGAAGATGTGGTATATACACATAATGGAATACTACTCAGCCATTAAAAAGAACAAAATAATGCCATTTGCAGCAACATGGATGGAACTAGAGACTCTCATACTAAGTGGAGTAAGTCAGAAAGAGAAAGGCAAATACCATATGGTAAAACTTGTTACTTCTTTAATTTATTACCCCAAGCTCAAACCTTATTTATATTCTTCAGTAAATGGGCAACTAAAACTTAAGTTTTATTGTCTTGCCAATTTTTCAGAATTTTTTTGCTTCTCTGTCTAAAAGTGCAAAAGTTCCCTGTTTGGCCACTTCTTAGGTTTTGTCTCTATGGACCCTCCATGTGCATGAATTAAAATTTATTTCTTTTTCTCCAATTAATCTGCCTTGTGTCAATGTTATTATGAGTCCAGCCACAAGAATTCAAGAGGGATAGAGAGGGAAATTTCTCCCCCCTCCAACATCCCCTTGCAATCTCTTTAGCATGATAAACAGGCTGATTACACGGTATGTACACGGTACACGGTATGTAAAGGTTCCCAAAGTGACTGTGCTCTTAAAAGGTAGACCTGGGGCTCGTACAGCATCGCTTTTGTACATTTTATTGCTTAACCTAAGTCAAAGGTTGGTTCAGATTCATTGTGGTGGGAGAGGACTACACAAGGATGTGACTTCTGGGAAATATAGCCTCTTGTGAGCCATCTTTGGAAGTTACCTGTCATGTTCTCTAGGTGATTCTTTTAAAATAGAAATCATGTCATATAACTCTTCTCACAATGCTCCAAAATTTTTCCATCACACTCAAAATGGATTTCAAAGTCCTTCATATGACCTACCAGATCCTGCATGATCCTGTTCCTGGGTACCTTTCTATGTTATTTACCATCACTCTCTGGAAATGCCAAACAAGTGTACCGGTATTCTAAATTATCTGGAAAATTGGTCCTTATGTCCTAATTCATCTTACATGTATAGTCTCCGATGGGCTTTAGGAAATGCACATCTGAACAAATTCACAGGTGCAAGACAAGTGGATAAAAAATAAGCATTGTCCTACAGAACCAAGAGATTCAAAAATATCATTTCTATTACCTTCTAGGGTTTTGTTGCCTGTAAAGGCCACCACATTTATCACACCTCCTGAACATTGCATTAACAGGCAGAGCGGGAATTCTTTTTCTAGTTTTCAATTTAAGAACCTACAGTAACTTAGAGAGATGTACTATGTGGTGGAGCCAGACCATATATTCAACTTCTCTAATTACTTGCTCAGTGTTTCAGCTACTTTCTCCTAATAAAAGACCAAATAGAAGAAATTCTGAGTATCATACTCTCACAAAAGAATAGATAAACTACATCAATTTATGCTTGTAGTATGCAGTCATATCTCCTCAATTCAGTTACTGGATAAAAATGATATTGCAAGGTGTTCCTTGGCATTTTATTTTCTTTATTGTAGACAAATAAAGACACATGTGTTCAGAGACACATGAATGCAAATTATACTTTTCACAGAGCTACTCTTTTTAACGTGAGCCAGAGGGAGCGGATGTTCTCCTTATCCTGGTATTCATTCATTTATCCACACAATCACTCTTTCCTTCATTTGCTTGTTCAACTATATCTTTAAAGGCTCGGCAGCCCCTGTTTATGCAATGCTTTTGTAGCTGGTGCCAACACTGCCAAATAAATAAAAGATGGGCTCTCGCTGAAATAAGTTTGAGGCCCAGCCGATGAGAAAGAAAGACATAGCAATGCAAGAACAAAGCAAGAAATTTAGCCACAATGCAAAAATAACAACAGTAAATGTGGGTGTGTGAAAGATTTTTAAAAGTTCATGTAAAAAAGAAGTTCGTTACTTCTTATGGGAAGGTCTCAAATTATTACTGATCCTGGACATAGACTGCTTCTCATACCACATCCGGGAACTGATGCTTCTCAACTGTTACTAGAAAAGCTATTCCTTACAAATATTTGAAGGACGGTAGAAGCTAGAGCTATTCATTTGGACAACTTTTCACCAACTTACTTGATCTAAATATTTGTAATATGTTATCAGTCTGGCTAACACCAGTGAAGTCTAGTTAGAGAATAAACTTCAAAACTTGCCTCATTTTGCAGACAAATGCCATAGTCACCATGCTTAGCATTAAAGGTTGGAGACAACAGCCCATATATTTTCATCGTTAGCTTCAGAAATCTAAAAATGCTGTGCTGATTCCCACAGACAACCAGAGCAACCTCTCCTGTAGAATTTCTACTTCAAGCCATGTTGGGAAGCTTTTGAATATAAATAGAAGTTTTAGGAGCCGAGTGGAGCTTATTTCCAAAGCAGTGTACTCCTAGATGTCCTTATCCATCAACAGCTTTGTGAATGGCCTGTCCATTTTATGAGAACCGGTGGGGACATACATCCCTGGTCTCAGTATCAGGCAGAGTTGTGCGTCTACAGAGCACCTAATTATTGAACTTTATGAAACACAGAACTGCCTGTGTTCCTTTTTTAAGCAAATGTATAATATATCATGGTTTATGATGGATGGTTAATTCTGGGTCATCTGGGCTGAGGCACAGTGCCCAGTTATGTGGTCAAACATCATTCTGAATATTCCATGAGGATGTTTTTGGATAAGATTAAATTTAAATCAGAAGACTGAGTACAGAAGATTGTCCTCCATAATGTGTGTGGGCCTCGTCCAATCAGTTGAAGGACTGAATAGCACAAAATGCTGACCTCCCCTGAGCAAGAGGGAATTCTGCCAGTACGTGGTCTTCTGACTTAAACTTCACTGTTTTCTTCTGGGTCTCCAGCTTGCCAACCCGCCCTACAGCTTTTGGGCTTGCCAGCCTCCATAACCATGTGAGCCAATCCTTAAAATAAATACATATTATTGATTATAAATATATATTATATCTATTTCTTGAGTACATATAACCTTCCAGGTTTTTTGCAAAGAAGTAAACAATATAAACAAGATCCTTGTCCTCACAGTACTTATGGTTTAGACCTGTGCTAATCAATAAATATAATAGCTGCTAGACACATTCAGCTACGGACCACTTATAAAGTGGCCAGTCCAAATTGAAATGTGCTGTAAGTATAAAATACATATTGGATTTCAAACACTGACTAAAAAAAGTTAAATGTTTCAAAGCTTTTATTGATTACATGTTGAAATGATAATAGGTTAGAGATATTGGGGGAAAGAAATTTTTAAAGACACCACCTAGTATAACCATTTCTACACATTCACATAGAGAAAGGTAACCCTAGCAGAAAGAGAGCAGGAAAATGATGACATAAACTATTTATCCTGAGATGTGGTCTCCAGAAGCCAGGCAGTAGAGACAAAAGAAACCTGGTAGCAGCAGTGCATGCTGGGAGTTGTAGTTTTTATGCTTTACAGTAATTCAGAGTATAAAAGGAAATTGGGAGCTCAAGAACAAGGAAATTATTATGAGCCCTAAAACCAGCTAAAATAGAGGATCTGGAGTTCCCGTCGTGGCGCAGTGGTTAACGAATCCGACTAGGAACCATGAGGTTGCGGGTTCGATCCCTGCCCTTGCTCAGTGGATCGAGGTTCTGGCGTTGCTGTGAGCTGTGGTTTAGGTCGCAGACGCGGCTCGGATCCTGCATTGCTGTGGCTCTGGCGTAGGCTGGCAGCTGCGGCTCCGATTCAACCCCTAGCCCAGGAACCTCCATATGCCGCAGGAGCGGCCCAAGAAGTGGCAAAAAGACAAAAAAAAAAAAACTGTGTGTGTGTGTGTGTGTGTGACAGAGAGAGACTGGGTCACTTTGCTTACAGCAGAAATGGACAGAACACTGGAAACCAACTACAATGGAAAAAATAAATAAATAGATAAATAAATAAAATAGAGGATCTTCTAAATAAAATAAATTAAATACAAAAATGAACATTTTTTTCTTAGAGAATCTATTTTTGAGAAAAAATATATGCACACTCTTATATACATATTTCATTTGTTCTATTTCTCTAATAAAATGGTGCACACTTTGTACACTGCACATTCCTTTGACTTTAACAGACTTTCTTATCATTAATGTTTGTTTGGCTGACTTCTCTTATCAAGTTCATTTTATCTAATGAAAGAGAAACACAGTCCCTGACAGGTAAGATCCAGCCTGGTATTCCTATCTAGGCATTGGTGCTCTCCTATGGAACATCATTTCAGAGAACATCAGTGTCACGCAATGCCAGTCTGTGACGCTGGTGGATCAAGACAAGGACAAGAACGTACCCTGTCTGAATACAAACAGAAATACTAACATTGTCCAAACCACAAATATATCTAAACATCCGTCTGTCTTGGCTGATAGGAATGCCTACCGTTTTAGCCTCTGTCTAGTCTTTTCTTCAGGTATGTTAAGATTTAATTAAGACAATTATTCCCACTCTCTGTCAGCATACAATTCAGAACAAAGTCTCCTTTCTCAACCTTATCCAAAATCAATAAACTCAAGCCTCTTAAAAAGTTATTTGCAAAACTCTTCTACTGTAATGACTCACAAATCTTGATGGTGTGAATTTTCCCTTTCTGAATCAAGCAATAAACTCAATTTGTTCAACCGTAAGTATACTTCTTATAGTCTTTGGCTAAAGAGCATTGGCAGATTATTATGTATCATAATTGCCTTAAATTATTTCCAAAACAAATCAAGGCAGCTACACAGAATCTGAAATTTAAAAATGCCAATAATAGTTTTGAATTCTAAACACATTCTCAATGCTACATTGACTGATTTCAATGTTTACTTTAGTATCTTATGGTGAAAATCCAATATTGAATATCATAAGCTCTCTGAAAATTGCCACTTGGGAGTATTAAATTAATCCCAAGTAGCTATTGCTTCCTTTTCCTGAAGAAAACTGAGGATTTATAACCTGTATAATTCTAATTCTTGTGAGTATCTGTAGCAAATACTTTTTAAGTGCTGCTGTTAATGAAGCTACCAAATGAAAAAAAAATTGGGGCACAGAAAAGAGTACAGAAGATAATACGACAAACAAATGCAAATGTATAAAATAACAACAACAACAAACAAACAACAAAAAAAACTCCTCTGGGAGGTCCCACCATGGCTTAGCGGAAACGAATCTGACGAGCATCCATGAGGATGCAGATTTGATGCCTGACTTCGCTCAGAGGGTTAAGGATCTGGCATTGCCATGAGCTGTGGTAAAGGTTGCAGACACCGCTTGGATACCACATTGCTATAGCTGTGGTGTAGGCCAACAGCTGCAGCTCTGATTCAGCCCCTAGCCTAGGAACCTCCATATGCCGCAAAATAAAAGTCAAAAAAAAAAAAGAAAAGAAAAAAAAAAACCAATTATTAGTATTAACACAATTTTACAAAACAACTATCCAACCAAGAATACCCTTTGAATTTAACAAGAAGAGTTTTGATTCAGATTCCTATAAAATTACGGTAATTCACATGATGTGTGTAGCTATGGAATGCTTCCATTCTCTGACTATAGAAAACTAAGCACTATCAGACCAAAGACAGAGAGTTTTATCTTAAATTTAACTTTAAGATATGCTTTTCCTACAATTTTACAGCAAAAGGGCCAAACTCACAAGATACTTCCAGCAAATGTGAGACTTCTTCTGTGCTTTTCCCACACATGGGTGAGTTATAGATAGGTAAAGAGTAGGTAAATAAGCATAAATGAAGAAATGAGCAATGTCCCCAGTTGCAAGGGAACAGTTTAGAAACTAGTCTAATTATTCAATATAAAAACGTGTAAAGATAAGTAAAAGGACTATTTTTTTTAATTTAGTAGTTTCCATCCAAGAATGCCAAGCATATTCCATTCATTCTTACTGAACACAATGAGGCTGACCTTAATTATTTTAATTTTAAAGATGAAGAAATTAAATTTTATGGAAGTTAAACATCTTACCCAAGTATACGCACCTGGTAAGTATCAGAGCTAACATTTAAGTCCAGTTTTTCCAAACCCAAAGCTGATGTTTCCAAAGATACAGCATCATGATCAGTCATAGAAGGGAATGTTTCCGAATGTACGCTATGAACCAAACTGCCAAAGTTCAATACCTAATTCCATTCCATATTAACCTGTGAATGTGGGCAGGTTATTTCTTCCGTTCTATCTCCGTTTTTTCATCTATAAAATGGAGATAATGATAATATTTATCTCAGAGGATTTTTATGAGAATTTAATGAGTCTAAACAGTGCTTGGACCATGTACCTCAGTGAATGACAACCATTAGCATACTAACCTTCTTTTAAAAAGAATGGTTCTTTTTTATTTGGTAAGGTCACCCTTTTATTAAAAGTGTTCTTAGTAACTAGTGAGCAAGGACATGTCACAGTCAAATCATTCTAAACCATTTTTTTTTTTTTTCCTTTTTTGGTCATCCCACAGCATATAGAGTTTCCAGGCCAGGGGTCAGATCTGAGCCACAGTTGCGACCTAACCCACAGCTGTAGAAACGTAGAAATGAGGAAATGCTGGATCCTTAATCCACTGTGCCAAACTGGAAACTGAACCTGTGTCATAGCACTCCCAAGATGCCGCTAAGCACATGGCACCACTGTGGGAACTCCCACCCTAAACCACTTTTGAGCTTATATCTGAACACGGACAACCAGGTTTTAATTTCAAAATTCTGACAAAATTGTCTTTGGCCCCTCAAAGACAATTTATGTATTTGCTTGTAATTCAAGTGTTCCCTACCCCCGCACCCCAAGAAGTCTTTGTTTATCTTCCTGTAAAGAGAAGAATAGTGGACTAAATCTATCATCACTAAAGCTGGGAAAGTTTCCAGGTTCATTTGGAGAATAGTCCGCAGAGCTTAGGGAAGTGTGATTTGTCACAATATCATAAGCTTGCACTAAGTCTGCCTTTAAAAACTCCCTAGGAAAACGGAAAGCCAACAGGAAGGAGCAGCTGGTTCAGCAGGCTTCTCCATTCATTGTTCATTAATGACTTTGCCCATACTAATTACCCCTTTCTCCTATAAACAAGCAAATTCAGACAAGTAGCAGAACTGGGTTGCTCTAAGATGACAGACAAGGGCTCCTGTCTTTTATATAATTTAGCCCTTTGTCCTTGTGGTTGTTACATGCAATCAATGTCATTCTAGGAGAAGGACTAGTGCTTACATCCCATCAAAATCCTTCCCGGAAACCGGAGCATAGAACTCTGGAATCCTCTCATTTTGTGGCAGAAAAGCAGCAGTACAAAGTACACTACCAAAACAGCAAGTCCAAAGGAGGTAAAGTTGATTTGCTTTGTTGTAGAAAGCCTTTCCACTGAATTTGCTGAAAAAGTGGGAGAAAGGGCCACTTACCCTTCCTTTTGAATATTATGCATTCTGCTTTGTCCCTGTGATGGAAGCATAGAGAAACGAAGGACAGCAAACACAAAAAAGTCAATAATGTTGAGGATAAAATGATACTGGCAGGTGCATATCCATGTTTTCCTGGAGTAGCTAGGGAATAACGTGATATTCATGGCATAGTATGGCTTAAGAGAAATTATTTCAGAGTTTCTGTGGTTATTTCTTAATTTTATTATACACTCAGAAGCTTATAAACACAGCGAAAGCGGGGCTCTTAGCTATGGGAATTAAATATTTAGAAAATCAGCTAAAAACAAAAAAAAAACTTCAACAGACTAAAAGTTTCACAAAAGCGTTGTTTTCCAATATAAACATAAACTACCTAACAACTGTCTGTGTGCTTGTGTGTGTGTGTGTGCACGCGCGCACTCATACATGGTCACACACACAAAGAATTTAAGGCCAAGAAATCTGAATTGAAATAGTACATATGGCTCAGTTATCTGGATCCTACAAGAAAAAGTAAAAAGGATTCTGACCACAATCACTTTTATAATTGTGTTAGTTTCCATTTGGATCATGTGTAGACTGTTTTATAATAGTTTTTTCTTCTCAAGAAAAATTTTTGGCAGCCACTGAAATGAAGAACAAAAGAAGCCTATTTTTTTCTTCACAAATGGAACTACTAATACAGATGGTGCTATTAAAATTAGGCCAAAGCAATGGTCACAGAAAAGTGAAATTTAAATTCAAATTTTTTTTTAAAGTTCATTCATAATGAAAAAGAGTAATCAAGATAAGGCAACCTTCCAAATAATTTAGGCAATACTTCAATCATCCACAAAATAATGTTAGTTATTGAATTTCTGCTTCCAAATATAAAAACTTAAATACCTCCTCATTTTTTTTTTTTTCTTATGCCATGGAATTGTCAGGTTCCTCTGCTCTGCACTATCTCTCCCTCAGTCCTGGGTCTTTTTGAACAAACACGGCCTTGTGATAGCTCTGACCCTGGGCTCATTTAACGAGCGATTCCAGAAAGACTCCTGCCGATTGCCTCAGAGGTCAGTCTTGATCACAATCAAGAGTCAGGTGGCAGTGTACAGCAGGTTTTATTTATGCCTTCAGAGAGGGCAGGCCGCCCTGGGGTAGGGACTGGGCCTGGCTGCAACTGGGTCTCTTATATTCCTAAATCGAGGACCTCTGCAGGGACCTCTATTTTCTTGCACTAGGCCCACTGATTTCCTGTCCACCCACCCCCACCCCCACCCATCCCCCGCCCCGTGCCATATGTTGTTTAGACCTCTATATTGGGGGAGCGAGTTTTGATCCTCTCATTGGTTCTGGGTGAGGATGCCTTATTTGCATAGGGAATAGGTTATATAAAGGCAGGTGAGGAATGGACCACATTCCTTCACAAGCAGGGAGTGAGCAGCCCAGGCTGGTCAAGGTGGGGGAAGGGGCCTTACAATGTGACACGGCCAGAGGCTTTGGGGTTTAATTTCCTTGAAAGGGGCTTGAAGCAATGTAAGGCAATCTCCATCTCAAGTTCTAAGTGGAGAAAAGGAATGATTTCATCTTTAGCATTTGTGTGATGTGACCAACTCCAAAGAGCAATGGAACTGATTATTTACAATTATTGCTTTAGCAAATGGTTTAATATAGGCTAAATAATAAAAAACATAATAAGCTAGGATTTTTTTTAAAGGCAGGCTTGAATATTTGACAAGCCTGAAATAATCTAAACCAAGTGGAACTCAACAGGAGAAACATTTGTCTTCTAACTGATGTCATGATGAAACCTTTCCATAAATTAAAAATTGTCAACTTGTACTGCCCACACTGGAGCAGCAGAGAGATGATCAACCTTGGAGGTAGCACATAGATCATCAATAGTAGTCTAGATCGTCATTAGATAAACTGCTTTCCTCTCCGAGTTTTTGAGTAGACTAAGGCTGAAAATACAAATGTGCAGAGCTCCCACTGTTGGCAGAACATGGCAATATAATAACATCTGCTTTCCAGAGCCCTTCTTAAATATTATACTTCCAAATGGTTAGAGTGTCAAATAATACCACATTCTAGGACCTGTGAGCCTAGCCTGGGGTCTTATATTCAGGGTGGAGCTAGATGTTTTAATTATATTTCATTCATTAGTTTTTTTTTCTTTAAACGTATTCATCTTCAGCAATGTTTAAAAATAAAAACAGGAGTTTTTGCTGTGGTGCCACAAGATTGGTGGCATCTCTGCAAAACGGGGATGCATACAATGATAAGCACTGATAAACTAACTGTATGTGTGGGATCCTAAATACAAAAATATGTATATAATATCTTAAAGGAAATGTAATGTCTATTTAAGGTAAAGTGACTTATATTTTGCCCATGCTGAATTTAGAAAATAGCCCAGCTAAGCAGAGACTTCAGTATGAGTTATGATCTTGGATATATTATTGCTAGGCTATCTGAGCACCGATGTCCTTCAATTTATATAGTATATGCATTTCTGAAGAGTTTTCTGGGGTTTTTAATTTTTTAAGTGAAGCAATTTCCCAATTACTATAATTTACACTGTGTAACCCCATGCAAAAATGAATTAAAATTTCCCAAATAAAAAAAAGCTACAAACAATAATGGAATTTAATAAAGTGGCAAGTAGAAAAGTTAGCATACCAATATCCTACATATATATATAAATACATATAAACATAACCAAATAGAAGATACAATGGAAAAAAGATATACATTTGCAAAGGCAAAAAATATAATAGCAATAATATAAAATACCTAGGCTAAACTTTAAGAAAAAATAGAGACAGTATTATGAGGAAATCTATAACACACTCTTAAATGATGAAAAAAATAAATGTAAACAAATGAAAGTATATACCATATACTGAGATGGGAAGAATCAACATCATAAATAGATCAATTTTCCTTAAGGTAATTTAGAAATTTAATACAATACCACTGAAAATCAATCAGATTTTTCTTTTCTAGAACTAGACAAGTTAAAGTTCATTTGAAAAGACAAGGAAAAATACTGAAAAAGAAGTGGAGGAGTCTCTAGTTTTATCAGTTATCTAAATACACTATAAAGTCTCATAACAGTATGGAATCTATTGCATAAAAATACAGAAAGACTAATGGAACAGAATAAAACATTCAGGAATAAATCCAGTTGCATATATATATGCACACACACACACATACACACACATATAAAATAATACAATAAAAATGGCATCTCAAGTCTGAGGAGAAAGATAATCTTTATAGTAAGTGGAATTACAGTATCTGAATAGCCACATGGAAAAAAAAATAAACATTGGGTCCATTTCTTATGCTATAAATAAGAATAAATTCCAAATGTAGATTGTAAAAAATAGAACATGTTATACTAGATGTAAATATGGCTAGATTCCTCTGGGAAAAAAAGGTAGTGGGAAAATTTGACTACCTACTACCTAAAGTCCAGAAGTAACACAGGATAATACAGATAAATTTGAATACATAAAATAAAAGATATTTTTGAGTGGCAAGAGATACCATGAGCAAATAAAAAATACAAATGACAAAAAAAAATTAGCTAAAGTGTTAATATCCTTAATATATAAAGAGTTCCTAAAATAAAGAAAAAAAGACTAATGGCTTTATCTTTTTTAATGAAATAGGGAACTCAAGAAATCTTAAGGAAAATGGCTCAACTCTAAGAAAAGATGTTTAATGTCACTAATAAGACACATAAAATTAGGATTATACTGATATATTATTTCTCCTCTACTAAACTGGCAAAAATCCAAAAGGTCAAAACCATACTCTGTTGTTAAATCAATGAAGAATCATCACGCATAGATTTCAGTTCAAGCTGCAAAATATAAATTCCTATAGAGAGAAATTAAATAATATCTAGCAAAATAACATATGTACTTAACCTTTGACCCAGCAAAAACTCCAGGAGACTGTATAAGCCACACTGACAAAAAAAATGTGAAAAGCACAGAGCTTTTAATTTCACTAGTTTTGCAATATCAGAAGTCTAAAAACTCAATGGATTTACTGGACTTATCAAATGCCCATTAAAGGAGGACTAGTTGGATAAACTATGGTACAATCACATAAAGGAGTCACTTACAGCCATAAAAAGGAATGAATAATATCTCTACATATTACTCTGTGCTGTGACCAAGGAAACTTACTAAAGTAGCAGATAACAAAATCAAGATGTAAAAAGTATAAGTTATGAGGAGAAAAAAAAATGTATGATGTACTAACAATTATCCATGAATGGAAGTAAGGCACAATATATATAAACAGTTATAACATATAACCATGATTTTTAAAATTATGGAGAGAACAAAAATTTTTAAATGATTACTTTTAAATCAGAGAGGAAAACAAAGGGCTGGTGGGTAGAACAACAAGCACATGAAAAAAATGCTCAACATCACCAATTATTAGAGAACTGCAAATTCAAACTACCATGAGGTACCACCTCACACCAGTGAGAATGGCTATCATTAATAAGTCCACAAATAACAAATGCTGGAGGCGATGTGGAGAAAAGGGAACCCTCCTGCACTGTTGGTGGGAATGTAAGCTGGTACAACCACTATGGAGAACATATGGAGCTGCCTCACAAAACTAAATATAGAAGTATTATATGACCCAGCAATCCCACTCTTGGGCATATATCCAGACAAAATTTTCTGGAAAAAGGCACATGCACCTGCATGTTCACTACAGCACTATTCACAATAGCCAAGACATGGAAACAACCTAAATGTCCATCGACAGATGAATGGATTAAGAAGATGTGGTGTATATACACAATGGAATACTACTCAGCCATAAAAAAGAACAAAATAATGCTATTTGCAGCAACATGGATGGAACTAGAGACTCTCATAAATGAAGTAAGTCAGAAAGAGAAAGACAAATACCATATGATATCACTTATATTTGAGATCTAATATACGGCACAAATGAACTTTTCCATAGGGGAAAAAAAAAAAAACTCATGAATTTGGAGAACAGACTTGTGGTTGCCAAGGGGGAGAGGGAAGGAGTGGGATGGACTGGGAATTTGGGGTTAATAGATGCAAACTATCGCCTTTGGAATGGATAAGCATTGAGATCCTGGTGTGTAGCACTGGGAACTCTATCTAGTCACTTACAGTGGAGCCTGATAATGTGAGAAAAAAGAACGTGTATATGTTTGTGTGACTGGGTCACTTCGCTGTACAGCAGAAAATTGACAGAACGCTGTAAACCAGCTATAATGGAAAAAAAGAAAATCATTATTACAAAATTATTACCTTTAAATCAGAGAGGAAAACAAAGGGGTGGTGGGTAGAAAGTAGCCAAATTTCTTTAGAATGCACTTGACATTGTATACTTCAAACTAATAATTTAACTGGCTGATAATGCATAGTTTAATAAGCTTTAGAACTGTATTGAAAGGATTTATACTGAAAGTCATTTCCTTTTCTTTCTTTTTTTTTTTTTTTTCGGTCTTTTTGTCTTTTTGTCTTTTTCGAGGGCAGCGCCCTGGCATATGGAGGTTCCCAGGCTAGGGGTCTAATCAGAGCTGTAGCCACTGGACTATGCCACAGCAACGGCAACAGCAAATCTGATCCGAGCCGCGTCTGCAACCTACACCACGGCTCACCGCGACGCGGGATCCCAGTGAGGCCAGGGATCAAACCCGCAACCTCATGGTTGCTAGTCAGATTCGTTTCCACTGTGCCACAACAGGAACTCCCCTGAAAGTCATCTTCAACCCTGGACATTCTAATGCAATTTTTTGAGTTTGTAAATTCTAATTCAACTTTTGTATCAAAACATTAAAGTATTTTCTACAAGTAGATGTAACTAACAGATATTTTGTTACATGTGAAAGCAGAACATGTGTATATTGTATTTTCACTGTGAAAGTGCTCTGTTGTCCAGTGGAGAAGGAGATTGAGTCTGTGGAGAGTTTCTTGAGTAGAAATCAGGTTATCATAAAAAATTTTTTAAAAGATCTTTAGAAATATAAATTAATAACTTTGTGAGAAAATTAAAATATTATTAGTTTATTCGTTCAATGTCTATCATTTTAAGATCTCAAATAGAAAAAAAAATGTTCTATTTCTTTGTCTTTTTTTTTTTTTAGGGCTGTACCCATGGCATATGGAGGTTCCCAGGCTAGGGGTTGAATTGCAGCTACAGCTGCCGGCCTACGCAGCAGTCACAGCAACATGGGATCCAACCCATGTCTGTGACCTACACCACAGGTCACAGCAACACTGGATCCTTAACCCACTGAGCAAGGCCAGGGATCAAACCTCGTCCTCATGGAGGCTAGTCGGATTCGTTCCTGCTGAGCCATGATGGGAACTTCAAAATGCTCTATTATAAGAAAGATATTTATTGCTGTAGAGCACAGGGAAACATATCTAATCACCTGTAATGGAACATGATAGAGGATGGTGTGAAAAAAAAGAATGTATATAAATGTATACCTGGGTCACTTTGCTGTACAGCAAAAACTGACAGAATATTGCAAATCAGCTATAATAATTTTTTTAAAAAGAATGTATTTAGGCTTATGAATCACTTAAATTGTATGCTTGGATGAATGATTTGAAAGAGTTGATTGAGTTGGACTCAGAGACAAAAATCTGTAGACTCTTAAAAGAACCAGGTTCAGAGTTCCTGCTGTGGCTCAGCAGGTTAAGGACCCAATGTTGTCTCTGTGAGGATGCATGTTCTATCCCTGGCCTGGGTCAGTGGATTAAGGATCTTGCATTGCTGCAAAGTGCTGCATAGATTGCAAATATGGTGTTGTGATGGCTGTGGCATAGGACCCAGCAGCAGCTCTGATTTGACCCCTAGCCTGGGAACTTCCACATGCCACAGGCGCAGCTGTAAAAAGAAAAAAAAAAAAAATCAGATTCTTTAGGGTTAATTCTATGCTATTAATTACAGTGTAATAATTCCAATAATTCTTCTTGCTAATCTCCAGGCCACATACAACAAATATCAAAAGCCAAAAGATAAAAGATAAATTATTTCATACACAAGCAGTCCTGCAAAAACACTTTGAAGTTGATTCTCAAATTTTTATTCTACAGAGGAAGAAACCCCATATCAGGAAGCGTGAGTAATCTAGTTAAGTCACAAGGAAGTAAAGAGCAGAGCCTGGATTTTGAGTTGTTTCCTAATTTAAAGCCCTGGGCTTTTGTCCATTCTATCCCAGATATCTCCACCTTAGGCTTATCAAGTTGAGGCAGTTGTGAAATTTTTTTCTTGTTTATTTTTATTTTTGCCATGCAAATAAAGGTATCTGTTCCATTTCACTGAATGTTTATGCAACAGTATAGAGAGATCAAGAATAATATTTTATTAAAATGCATTGACAGTCTCATAGATAGCAGATAAGATCTGTAAACAAATATATAAAATATTCTTCTATTGAAACCTTGCTGCCTCCTTTTTTCTGAGCAAAGCTAGTAATAATTTTTTTTTTTTTTTGTCTTTTTGCCTTTTCTAGGGCCACACCCGCGGCATATGGAGGTTCCCAGTCTAGGGGTCTAATTGGAGCTGTAGCTGCCAAGCCTACGCCAGAGTCACAGCAACACGGGATCCGAGCAATGCCGGATCCCTAACCCACTGAGCAAGGCCAGGGATCGAACCCGCAACCTCATGGATTCTCTAACTACTGAGCCACGACGGGAACTCCTAGTAATAGTTTTATGCATAGTATTTTTGTCTGTACTCCTCGCTAATAGCTGTTAATCATGTGTTCCATTAACAGCCACTCTCCAAAAACTCAGGACTAAGCTCTTAAAATAAGTGTGGGATGAAGGCAATTATATGAATAACTAAAGCAAATATAGTTTGAAATTCAAGGAAAAGGAGAGACTCTTGGCACTTGCCTACTACCCATCCCATATTATTGAATGCTTTGCTTCAAAGGAAATATTTTTATGAAAAAAAAGTATAAGTTTTATAGCAATGTTAAATCTTAACTGATAGATGTTTTTCTTTTTCAAATATGAAAAATAGAGTAAGCAAAAAATATCCAAAAAATGACAGATATTTCTAGTATACAGATAACATAACCAGGCTCAATTTTGGTTAGAATCCATGTTATATGCAATAAATGGGCTTCTAATGAGCCCATTGACTCATTTATTTACAGTCTACCTCCTGTCAAAAGAGACTTGAGGTTTCATGCAGACTTGAGACACCTCTGTCAGGAAATGTGCAATTATGGAGAAAAAAGAGAACACCCTATAGAACAACCAAGATGTAATGAAAGCTGGAATTTGACGTCTTTTCACAATGTATTCAAGTAGCTTTATTTTTTGCTATAAAAGCTCTTTTCTGGGTTTCTCAAGGCTGTCTTGATATTGGAAAGAGAAATTAAATTTGTCCTGCTTTTTCCCAAATTGTATATTGAATAGATGGGAGACGCTAAAAGACACAGATGTTAATACAATTTAAGGGCCAGAAAATCCTGCATTCAAAATTGAGATAGTAATTCTGTTTTTGTGAAACTTGAGAAAGAGTAATAGAAAACATCCACATTTCAGTTAAAAATATATTGTTGAACCACAAAGCTCAAATTCCTACTCCATAGACTACTTACACTTTTTATAAAATAATATGGATAACAAATATTGTTTCTGGAAAAGGATAGGTGTGATTGGGTTGCTCTTTGACAGTAATTGTAAAGTCCCATGGCTAGTCCATATTTCTGTACATTTAAGTCCTGGCTGTTGACAGAATATACTGAGTTAAAAGGGATAAAAATGTTATCATGAAAGTATGCATAAGATGGTTTTGTTTGTAAACCCTGCCACTTAAAAATCACTCATTTTATTTTAGTTGATTTTACTGTCTTAGTCAGTTTGGGCTGCTATAAAAAAATACCATAAACTGAATGGCTTATAAATGACAAAAATGCATTTCTCACAGTTATGGAAGCTGGTGCCCAGATGTTTGGGTTCTGGTGAGGGGCCTTCTTCCGGGTTGCAGATGACTGCCGTCTTCTCATTGTACAGTTACATAGTGGAACGCGAGACAGGAAGTCCTCTGGGATTTCCTCATAAAGGGTTAAAACCCACTCGTGAAGCTTTCACCCTCACGACCTAATTACCTCCCAGAGACCCGCATCCTCTGACACCGTCCCATCGGCAGTTAGAACTTCAGGGTATGAATTGGAGGAGCACACCCGCATTCAGTCCATAGCATTGAAGAAATATGCTCAGTTAGAATAGATTTACAAGGAGATCCTGCTGAATAGCATTGAGAACTTTGTCTAGATACTCATGTTGCAACAGAAGAAAGGGTGGGGGAAAAAATGTAATTGCAATGTATACATGTAAGGATAACCTGACCCCCTTGCTGTACTGTGGGAAAATAAAAAAAATATATATTAAAAAAAGAAATATGCTCATTATTTTTAAAATAAACTAAAGCATAATTTATGTACATATATATTTATTACACAGAGAGAGCAAGGAGGGGACTCCACCTTGTAGTGATTGAACTGCCCTCAGGAATCTTACTGTACAACACAGAAAGCTGAGTGAGTAAATAAAGTATATAAAGGAGGAAGTATGGGGTTCCCAGGTGGTCCAGTGGGTTAAGGATCTGGCGTTGCCACCGCTGTGACTCGGGTCACTGCTAGTGGTGTGGGTTTAATCCCTAGCCTGGGATCTTCTGCAGGCTGAAGGCATTACCAAAAATAAATAAATAAATAAATAAAATAGGAAGCATGCATACAGAAGATGACTGAATCATCATTCTAAAAGATCTTATTGGAAGGGAATCGTGGACCAGTTCTGATTAAATGTAATTTAAAAATAAAAAATTGTAATGTTATATTCAGATCCTTTTCATACAACCATGAATTTATAGGAGAAGAAAAACATGACTCACGGGGCATAGAAGGTAAATTTCTGTAATCAAAAATAACAGCATATATCTTTTTAAGTCCCAGCACGAGTCCAAAGTAGATCGTTAATAAATATTTGTTGGAGTTCCCGTTATGGTGAAGTGGAAAGAATCTGACTAGTATCCATGAGGACACAGGTTTGATCCCTGGCCTCCCTCAGTGGGTTAAGGATCCAGCACTGGCGTGAGCTTCGGGGTAGTTCTCAGACATTGTCTCATACCCAGCCTTGCTGTGGCTATGGTATAGGCCAGCAACTGCAGCTCCATTTCAATCCCTAGCCTGGGAACTTCTATGTGCCGCTGGTACAGCCCTAAAAAAAAAAGCAAAAAATAAAAATAAAAAATAAATAAATATTTGTTGAATGACTTGGACCAGGTTAAGAAATTTGGCCAATACTAGACCTAAGGAGAGTCAAGAGAGCAATATGACTTCAAAAGCAAAAATGAATGAACTTTCCAAAACCTGTGTTGATAGAAACAGGGAGTTTATTTTTATTTTTTTTTTTTTTTGTCTTTTGTCTTTTGTTGTTGTTGTTGTTGTTGTTGTTGCTATTTCTTGGGCCGCTCCCGCGGCATATGGAGGTTCCCAGGCTAGGGGTTGAATCGGAGCTATAGCCACCGGCCTACACCAGAGCCACAGCAACGCCAGATCGTTCACCCACTGAGCAAGGGCAGGGACCGAACCCGCAACCTCATGGTTCCTAGTCGGATTTGTTAACCACTGCGCCACGACGGGAACTCCTAGAAACAGGGAGTTTATAATTTGCTCAGTGTGTACTGATTGGGCCATTCTTGGGACACTGTTTTAAGAGCAGATAAGCAAACTATAATGTGACTAGAAAAGAGGCCAGGCTACTGAAAGCACTCAAAACTATGTCTTATGAGGGACAACCTAAGAGACTTCCCGTCATGGTTCAGTGGAAACAAATCTGACTAGCATCCATGAGGACAGAAGTTTGATCCCTGGCCTCACTCAGTGGGTTAAGGATCCGGCATTGCCATAAGCTGTGGTGTAGGTTGTAGACCCAGCTCCTATCTGGCAGTTGTTGTGACTGTGGTGTAGGCCAGCGGCTACAGCTCTGATTTGATCCCTAGCCTGGGAACCTCCATGTGCTACAGGTGGGACCCAAAAAATAAAATAAAATAAAATAGAAAACCTAAGGAAGCTAACATTTAACCTACAGAAGAGACTACTCAGTTATTTTCAAATATATGGAGTATAATCATAATGAGTTATTTATTAAATAACTACTATTGCATTGTGAATCTCATTTAATCTTGCTAAAAGTCATATAAGGTATTATCCTTACTTTTTTCCTCACTGATAACAAAACTGTCATTCAGTCAGGTAAAGAAACATATCCAAATTCCTACATTTAAAAAGTTTTAAAAGTTAAAAATCTAAAGTTCACAAAATGATTTGACTTCAAGTCCAGGCTTATGATACTGTTCTTATTTGTCTTTCACGTAAAGTAGCTTTGACTTGTTCTGTGTGTATTCTCAAGAGATTGAATAATGGCAAACAGATTTCAGCCCACCATGGCTGAATTAATGTATTAGTTTATAAGAGAATATGTACAAAGGTAGTTGTATTAATCTTTAGGAGATCTTTGTAGCATTTGATTGCTGAAATTATACCCTTTAACATAAAAGGATAAAAATAATACTGAACATTGATGAAATCACCTTTGATTAATAGAGTTTACTGGTGTTATCTGTTTCCTCGACAAATGATAAAAATAATATTGGAATTGGGAATTCCCGTTGTGGCGCAGAGGAAAGGGATCCAACTACGAACCATGAGGTTGCGGGTTCAATCCCTGGACTCGCTCAGTGGGTTAGGGATCCAGCGTTGCAGTGAGCTGTGGTGTAGGTCGCAGATGTGGCTCAGATCCAGCGTTGCTGCGGCTGTGGCATAGGCTGGCAGCTGTCGCTCCAATTCGACCCCTAGCCTGGGAACTTCCATATTGCACAGGCGCAGCCCTAAAATGACAAAAGACAAAAATAATAATAACAATAGTAATACTAATAATGGAATTAAATGTTCTTTCCAAGCTCCCTATCTCACCTCTTGTCCCTGCTCCCCAAGAATATAACTTTATACAAATAACCAGGGAGATTTAATGATAATTTTTATTGTTAAATGATATATACATAGACAAACATATCCAGGTACAGAAATGAGAATTACTTCAGAGTTTAGTGTTAACTTTATCAAAAAAATAAAAAATTAAAAAATAAGACAAAACCTTGATCCTGAAGTGAAAGCATTTGTGGATTTAGAAGTGAAATATCAAATTTTAAAATGTATCAATATTCCTCAACCTTGTGTGAGCCTTTCCAGTTCCAGAAGTCTATAGAGTTTCTCCTGGTTTGTCTACACTAGAAAACATTGAAATAATGCAAATACTGGTTTTTCTCAGTCTTCTACTGAGAAGCACATGTAGGAAATCTGGTGATAAAACCATAATTAATAATTCCAAAGCTATGAGATTTACACATGGAATGCCGCTGTTATCTTTCTTTGACCTTCCTGGATGCCACAGCTCTGATTTCTGTAGCCAGTTCTTGTGTCTTTTCCTCACCAAGATAGAAATCAAATGCGAATAAATCTTCCACTCCAGGAGAAATAAGAGAATATGGAGTATAGATTTCCTCTCTCAAAGTTTGTTTCTCTTTTCTTTTGCAGAGAAGGAATCACTCCGGATTCAAGCAGGTTTGAAGGGTTGGATATTCTCATTTAGTCCTAAGAAACACATAATGACCTGTTCGCGGACCGGTGGGTCTGAGGTAAGGAGGGCTAAAGAGGGTTTTGTGTACCCTGCCCCGAATGACTGCTTGGACAGCAGGAATGGAAGGGTGCCGGGGTGGAGAGTTAGGGTTTCATCGGCCAGTGTCTTTCCTCTCATGTTGCCCTGAGAAAAAGGCACTGGAAAAACGGTGATGTCAGCTCCCTTTCTTATGCTTTCCAGTCGCCAAAAATTCTGTTTATCTCACTCCCCACCCCTTCCCTCCAACTCCCTTCCTGGTTCTGCTCCCCCCGCACCCCCCCCCCTTAGACAAGTGCGAGTGCTGAGTGCAGAGACCAACTCGTTGGATCGCTTTGCGCAAAATCCACTTCTCTCTCCTCCCTCCTCTCCAGCCTCCGGATCCCGCACAGCCCTCCCTCCCCTCCCCCGAGCGGTGTGGGGTTAGGGATGCGCCTGTGTACTTCTAAGATGGGAGGGGGCAACAAGCAGAAGATAATGTCAGAAGCTTAGCTCTCCTTCTGCCTGACGCTCCTCTCTGGCTCCGCCTGGGTTGGCTTCTGTAAGAAGTAGCAGGAGCCGTGGCGGGGGCTGGAGGAAGCGGCTGAGGCGCGTGGAACCCGAAAAGCCCGGGTGATCGCGGTTACCTCACTGCGTGGTCCCAGCCGCCCAGCCGTCAGCACCATGGACAGCAGCGCTGACCCCCGAAACGCCAGCAATTGCACTGATCCCTTCTCGCCCTCTTCAATGTGCTCCCCAGTACCTAGCCCCAGCTCCTGGGTCAACTTCTCCCACTTAGAAGGCAACCTGTCCGACCCATGCATTCGGAACCGCACCGAGCTGGGCGGGAGCGACAGCCTGTGCCCTCCGACCGGCAGTCCTTCCATGGTCACGGCCATCACCATCATGGCCCTCTACTCCATCGTGTGCGTGGTGGGTCTCTTCGGAAACTTCCTGGTCATGTATGTGATTGTCAGGTAAGGAAGGCGACAGGGCTCCGAGTGGAGATTTCAGAGGCGGATAGTGGCATAAAGGGACATCTGGGTCCCCCCAGGCAGAGTTTTTGGCGGGAGGATGAGGGAAAGGAGGTGAACAGGGGAAAACGTGGAGGCGACAGTAGTTAGCGTGGTTGCTGCTTGAGTACAAGACCTACTTTTCTCTGCGTCCCTCCACTGAGAAAGAATCCAAAATCTCAGGAACAGAGAAGTTGCTTTGGTAAAATCTATAACGCTCTGGGGGAGGGGGAGAACGCTCGATATCTTACAGCTTGCTTCATCCACAGAAGCTGCAGAAACAGTCATTTGTGAACAGTGGAAGAGAAATTCTAGTTATTCTACCCCCAGCTGGGGGAGGGGGAGAGGGGGCAGGTTTCCTTCTCAGTTCTTTTCGGAGATGAACGTTGGCAACTTTCCCACCCCTGCTGCTGGTTCCAGTGTATTTTGCTGCACCGCGGCCCCACCCCCCCTCCCTGATCAGCCCTTACCTCACTCTTCCATCCTAGAGGCACACTCATAGAGGAAGTTTTCCTGGTGTCTTTCCACCGTAAACAGTGTTGTTTTGCTGTAACAAACATGATAGCCGTGTTGCCTAGTCGAGTTTGCAGTTGGCAGCTGCAAATCTGTTAGGGGAGTCACAAACCGAATCAGGAATGGTTAGGTGGTTCAGAACTGTGGGACATGACAGTTTTTCAATGCCTCCAAAAGTTGAAATGAGTTAGAGGTAACCAAAAGCATCATAATTCTGGATTATAAACTATTACATAGAAAGTTGTAATGGTTGCTCCGGAAAAATGAGACAATGCTTTATTCAGTGAAATTATTTTAAGAGTTTGTGACCCCCTTTCTATTCCAGATGCCTCAGGTTTATGTGGCAAAGTGTATGCAAACTCTCGATATTAAGAGTCATGTAGATTGTGTTAGTGTTGATGCATATATTCAAATCCTACATGTTAATATTGAATACTATATTTTTACTTTTGTTAAAATTGATAATTATTTTAACACTGAAAATCACTCCTAACTTAGGGGTTTCTTCCTACTAGGGGTTCTATGTACGTAGTGAACATGGCATTTTCATATTTGACTGCAATATTGGCTTCATCTATTCGGCAGGAATTGCAATTGCAATGGAGCTTTCTAAACATTTAATAATGATTTTCTCCTTTATGTTTGCATTATCAAGGTGCAGCAAGTGGCTTGTAATCAATTCTTTCTACATATATCTTTGATTTATCTAATTAATGATCGTTAAGAGTAAAACTAATTTTCATGATCTTTGAATGAGGATTAAGATAAGTAATGTGTCTGAGAAAAGAGCACCATCTATTGAGAAGAAAGCTAACAACAGAAGGAAAAATGCAAGAAAAGAATCAATGAAAGAATTTATTTTAAATAAAATATTTACTTCATGTAATTCAATACAAAGATTCATATCAAAGATATAAACTATCTAATTTTGCATTTATCATAATAAAAGTATAATTAAAGGCACATATCATGAAGGGAAAGTATATTTCAAATTCATACAAACATAAGCTTATAGGGCTGGAAGGGAAACTAGAGCTTACCTATGCTAAGGAAGTAAATTTTGGCACAGAAAATATAAATGATTTCTCCAAGGACAGATAATTCATTAGTTCAACACCACTGACTCACTCTTAGACAATATAATTTTCTGTTTATTAAAGTGGCAAATCATGATTTGAGTCAATTCAACTAAAAGAGTGACAGAGTAGGTTTAGGTAGTCATGTAGAAATAATAAATTAATCCAAATATGTGTCTGGAATCCTGGAGAATAAAAGATGGAGAGAAATTTCCAAAGCCTCTAGAAATCCTGCCATCTCAAATACAATATTTTATGCCCTTTTTTTGTTCTCTTGGTATTTTCCTTCTTCATTTTTCTCCCCTCTCGTTTATGCTTTTCTATAAAGAACGTCAATAGAGCAGCAGTTGGCTGTGAAATAAGCAGATTGGTTTTAGTCTAGTGTTTAAGAGATTACTAGTTGGGTGAGTTTGTTTTAAAGGTTTTACCTCTGAACTTCTTATGACTTGGAAAAGGATGATAACATTGTCTTTTACTAAGAACATGATATTATGCTTTACTTTTCTATATTGAAAGTTCTAATGAAATGCAGTACAGTTTGAAAGGTCACCCCAAACACCCACCTGTGGCAAATCCAGTGTCTAATTCCAAGGTCAGGCAATGCTCTGGGAATATGACCGTGAAACAGAAAAATAGTTTTGTGACCAATAAAGTGATGAGAAAGCCTCTGAGGAGTGAAGAAAATATAGTTATTTAGCCAAGAGTATTTAACTGGACTGTTTCCAGGTGGTGGTGTTTTCACAGCAGAATGATCAGTTCAGGCATGTTATTGCCCCTGTTAAAATGCTGCATCTATTAAAACATTAAGGAGAAATGTTTACTTCCTGCTATTATCTAAAATCCAGCAAATACTTTGGAATTACAGTTACAGTTTTCTGACCAGATTGAGATAATATTTATTAGAATGTCTTGGCACATGGAGTGAACCATGAGGCTTGGATGACTATGGCAACACAAACAACAAAAATAACTGGTAACACAGATGTCACGAATGATTAAGGATGTTCTGTTCTGTGTCTTAATTTCATCATCATATCTTCATCAGCAACATAATTAAATAGTATAACTTAAGTGACATTCCTACACAGGGCTGTTCTAAGGAACACAGGGAGGAAAGAGATACTGCCATATGATCTCAAGATTTAAAATCCAGATAATAACAATAGAATGTTGTAACTATTCATCATCTGAAAGCTATTTGGGGTTTTAAAGAAAAAAAAATACTTGCAGGATAACTACGTTATAAAAATTACCACAAATATTCTGGAAAATGGGGTCATAAGCATATTACAAAATGTGGCAAGCACTTCAAATGGGATGAGAGTTTATTATTGTCTAGAATGGTTTAAAGATAAAATCAATCAAAGCATGGCCAGCAGGAGTATTTCACTTATTGAAAATATTTGACCAAAGTATAGAAGAAATCCTAACTGTAAAAATTAACATAGTCCCAGACATATTAATTTTGAGAATTTTCTTTTTCCAAAAAAGATGTGCCCATGTAGTCATGAATATGGTCTATGTAGACATTGTTCAAAAAAGTAAAGGATTAGAAGTTATAAGATCTCTCTAAACTGCTAAGCCATCCTTTCATAGAAAGTTCCAATGAAGAATGCCACATGATAAGATCTTCTTTTTTAATATTATTTCTTAATTTGATGAGATAAATTCTCAATATGACTAGCTATCAGAGAAGACCATTTAAATAGATGGAAGATGTTAATGTCTTTTATTTCACTAAAAATTATTTCTAATTTTAAAACATGCCATGTGAGCATGTATTAATTGTTATTAGGTATTTGATTCAGATTTAAAGTACAAAATGACCACTAGAGAGAGCTTCTAGCTTCACTATCACAAGTCGAATTGTAACTGCTGTTTCCCATACAGATGCCAGTTCTGGCAGGAACACCTCTTATTCATTGTGTCCTGACCACACTAAATTGCTTCTCATTTCCCCTGTTGTAGGCTCTGTCTCTGTCATTTGCATAGAGTTATCACTGAATTTCTTTTCCTTCTCTCCTTTCACAAATGAGCTATCTTATACTTTATGAAGTACTACCAACATAAAGGAATGTATAGAAAATAATATAATTCTACACCTTTAAACATTATATATGTAATTAAAATGTTTATACACATATAACTCTAGTAATATATATCATATGTTTTATATTATATAACATTATTTATATACATAATGCATAAGTATATAATATATATATTTATATAAATAATTTTATATAATACATAATCAATATACATAAAACATATGATATACGTAAAAAGCTGCCTTTCTTCCCCTCTTATACTCCCTCGCCAGAGACTATCACTATGGCAAATTTGGTGGTTATTATTCATATGCACATTGTTGAAACTTTGTTTCACATGTGTTTATAATCTTTTAAACATGTTCTTCAAACTGTATATATTATCTATATTTTACGTTAATGTTGATACGTGTAATTTCACTTTTCGCCCAGAGCTACTCTAGTTCCAGCAAATCAGAGAAAGAAACAAGATGCCAAACAAAACAGCATAAAGGCAAACAAACAAAAACACAGGCCATTACCTCTCCTGACTACTTTTAACTTATCTCTAAATATGGGTCTAAAATTATTGCAAAAATTTCTTTGTTTCCCAAACCCACATTTTCCCAGTACTTATCTACAATATTCAGGGAAAAAAAATTGTCAGCAATTGCTGCAACAAGTATATCTGTTCATAAATAAATCCCAGGCACAATTTCTCTACTTCTAATAAATAAATAAAAATAATTAGTTTCTGACTACTTCAAAATGTCATTCAAGGAGTTCTCTGTGCCTCAGCAGGTTAAGGATCCAGATTTATCACTGCTGAAGCTCTAGTTACAGCTGTGGCACAGGTTCAGTCTCTGGTCAAGGAACTTCCACATGTCGTGGATGCTGCCAAAAAAAAAAAAAGCTGTCATTCAAGATAAATGCTGACAATATTTACTCTGGGGTTTTGTATATCTCAGAGGACCCCTTATACATAAAAGCTGAAAATATTATTTCTTCTAGTATTCCACTTTAGTTATGAATTGAAATCAAATTGTTTCAGTCAACAGGAAAAGATAAACTTGTTTCGATAAATAATATAAAACAATATAGCCTATTAAAATATATTAATGATAAATATGAAGACTAAATGTCATGTGGGATTTTAAAATGAGAGGATTTCATATTTTAACCTCACAAAGTTTAATGTATATTTAACTCAAATAATGATTTAAGACAGTAATCTCCAAACATGTTTTTTCAGTGTAGACACTTACTTTAAGAACTTGGAAGCCAATATACAAATTAGATCAAAGAAGTTCTGTTTCTGATTAATCAAGTGTTGAAGCCTAAGAACACAGTTCAACTGTCACCCCCACCCACCCTCCATCGCTATTTTTTTGTTTGTTTGTTTGTTTTTCTTGAGCTGCTCCCGCGGCACATGGAGGTTCCCCAGGCTAGGGGTTCAATTGTAGCTGTAGCCACGGGCCTAACACCAGAGCCACAGCCACGTGGGATCCGAGCCACGTCTGCGACCCACACCACAGCCCACAGCAACACCGGATCCTCAACCCACTGAGCAAGTCCAGGGCTCGAACCCGCAACCTCATGGTTCCTAGTCGGAGTCGTTAACCACTGCCCACAACCGGAACTCCTCCATCGCTGTTCTTAAAGCACCTATATGGAATTTGAAGGGCTCCCTCTGGTGATATTTTAAAACAACGGTTTCCATCTGCTTCAGACCCTTCTTATATCCTACCTTCTGCTCACCTTTGACTTTAGTGATTGGTATGGCAGTCGTTTTCACCCAGATATAACTTGATAACCTTGTGCCTTAGCTGCATCTATATCCCTCATCTTCTGCCTTGGATCCTCCCAGACTCCAGCGCCCTCTGCAGGAATCAGCTTGGCACTTACGTGTGAGGAAGTGTGAGGCAGTTGCTACCTCTGGAACAACCCTTGGCTGGGGAAGTGGGAGTCCATGGACAAAAGGTTCCCTCTTCTTCCTTCTCCCCTTAGGGGCACAGTTCTGCATGAGCACAAAGCACATTGGAAGGGCGGAGCCAAATTTTGAGCATTTCAAGGATATGCTTGTGTTTCCTCCTTTCCTGTTCCAGTGTTTTCTTCCCCACTTCTGTTCCTTGCAATCAGTTTCCAAAATGAATCACCTTCATACACGCTCTTGTCTCAAACATTGCAAAACTCATTATTCCTTTTACTTTATAACTGACTACAATGCACTGGCACCATAAAATCTGATTAATGCGTACAGATTTGCAGACTCATTAAGTATAATTTTTCTTAACAATTAGAAATTCTCAAGAAAAATATCTAAGTAGCCTCAATTAGAACTACCAAGATAGTTTACAAGCTAAGATCTTCCTTTTTATTTTTTTCCTGCCTTGAGATTCAGGAGAGGTCTTAGTTCGCTTTGCTTAATGGATAGGGAGTAGGCAACAGCCATGTAGAGTATTGAGTTATTTCCTCTTCTTTTTTTTTTTTTTTTTTTTTTTTTGGTCTGTTGTCTTTTTAGGGCGGCACATAGAGAACTCATTCTATTCTAGATATCGGTTTCTGTCTAGGCAAGAATACTGTCAACTACAGGTTGTTTTTCCCTTTAATCACATTTTAGCTTATCAGTTGCCTGTAAGTAGGTGTCCTAAAGTGATTCAAATAGTAACCGTTTGGATTTACTAACAAGTATTAATGTAATTTAAAGTTTGAATAAATTAAACCAACCTGATCCTTTCACTGTTTTCAAACATGCTGGATATTCCTTTTTTCATACTTTTTTCTTTGCTTTTCCTATTTCCCCCATCACCTCTCAAAACCCTTCCTGTTCTAAGTCCCAATTTAAATCCATTCCTCTTCGTAGCCTCCTCAAAGTACTCTAACAACTAATTTTCCTGGCATGTAATCCATAATACATGCTACTGTTATAAAAAATCTGTGCATGCCCTCATGGCTTTTCAAAATGTCAGATAATCCTTAAAAACTTGATCTGAAGTTGTAGAACTCTCTGTGCTAGCTAAGAAATGCAACATTTCAAAGTTGAACAATAGAATGGTAAATCTTTAAAATATTGTGTAATTCAGTTTTCACTGAATTACAACTGACCTGAGATTATTCAAATGTAAAACCTACTTCAGACCATTCCCTCAGTTTACAGCTTTGGTCATGCATATTTAGCCTTTATGTCTTGAGTCATGAAAACTGATCTGTACCAGTGGATGATATCAGCAAATAATAAATTCAAATAAAACATATATACATATATATATATATATATACACACATATGCATCTGCACACAAGTCCACAAACATTGGCTATGAAATAGAGTGTTACTCTTATAATTTAAAGGCAGAAAGTAGAATTTTAAAGGGTGAAAAATGAAAAGTTGCTACAGTCAATTCTCATTAACTATGGTAGTTATGTTATATACACTCACGCTGGCGACTGAATTAGACTGAAAAGACTGCAGTTTGGGGGAGGTTCCTATGAGCCTCCAGTCATGACATTTTTATCAACTAATTAATACATAATGTTCTCTTATGTGTATTTGTGTTTGAAGGCATCTTATTTAACATGTATTGTTGATTCATTAAACTCTGAACTCATAACCAACAGCACTAGGACCAACACCTGCAGGAAGCTTATCTGAGACGCCTGCTTTCTTCATTAGGCACCTCCCAGCCGTCTTGTGCTGAGGATAAGACACAATACTTCAGCACTACACCTAGGATCATTTTAAGCTATGAAATCACCAACAAAAATATATATTACTGCACTATAGTCATACAATCACAACCATTGCTGGATACTTATATTCAACAATCTTTGGAATAATTTGTAAGCCACAAAACTCTAGTTTTTCAATAAGAAACTAAACTGCCTACAATGGAATGGCTCCAGCAGTGTGAATTAGCCTTGCCCCTCAACACTGAGAAGAGTGAGAATGCACATATAAAGTAGGGATGCAGTCTGCAACCCGAAAACCCAAAAACCTATTTTATACCAAGATGTTTTCATGAATCAGTGTAAAGTTTGGATTTAAATGACTCCAAGGTAAGACTATCACCTCTAATTTTAACTGTATTTAGATGTACATATAACTCATACCCATCAGATGAAGAGGGGTCACTTCTCAGTCTAGACCAGAGGGTGACAAATGTTTACTATAAAGGGACAGAAAGTAAATATATTAGGCTTTGCAACTACATGGTCCCTGTCATAACTATGCCGCTCTGCCATTCTAGCCCAAAAGTGGCCGTCGATGAAATGTAAATGAAAGGACATGACTATATTCCCACAAAACTTTATGTAGGCACTGAAATTTGAATGTAACCTGCCTTGAAATATTATTTTTCTTTTGACTCTTTTCAACCATTTGAAAACATCTAATTACATTCTTTGATTATTCTAATTGTGAAGATGTGAAAGGCAGGCATGTGAAAGCTTAGCTCCAAAACTATTTCTCATTAGCGATAAAAAAATATTGATTTTCTCACTAGCATTTTTAAATAATGTTCGTAATCTTTTAGTTGACTTTTATGAAAATCCATGCATTTGATTATCAGAAAACTAATTGTGTCGTATATTCTTTTGTTAACTCATTTTATACGAATGAAATGATTCTTTATTCAATACAAAAAAATTCTAACTTGCATTTTGGTTTACTTGATTATATAAGGCAGGTTATTTCACAATAAGTATTACCAAATTACTTCCTTATGACAGCCTCAGGTTAAAAACAACTAAGCTAATTATTATACACACAGAAAATTAAAATACAAATAAAAGTGCAAAACCATTCTTGGCTGACAGGGGCTGTGAAAAGCAACAGTGAGCCAGATTTGGCCCCAAGCTGTCATTTGCCAAACTCTGGTACAGATGTGCTAAATAAAATGTATATTCTTGCAGTGGTCATAAAAAGAAAATATCTCTTTATTTGGCAAATTCGATTACACATTGTTGTTTACTAGATAGAAACAATGCATTTTGTAAAAATAACCTAGTACTAACTTGCAGCAGTTTTCAACCTGAGAAAAAAAGAGTTTGACACAAATCAGATTTTTATGACCGGAGGACATTGCTTTTCTGAAACCGAGGATGAAGTTGGCTTTAAAGAGTAAACACTCGGGATCCTATATCCATCTCACCCCAGTTGCCCATTTGCAACCCCCGCCTCTCCATCTGACCCAAACAATCCACAATAGTCATTACCACTCTTAACCAGTGATTAGGGAGTAAATGCTTAGAAAATAGCAGTTCTGAAAAATTTCTATTAGATATGCTTTGTGGTTATCTTAAATCAGGGCAATTTTCTAGGCTTTCTCACAGTATTTTCATCTTCAGTCATTTGAAGCTTTCAGGAAAAATTGAAACTGTCATCTGTAAATTCACATTAACTTCTTAGCAAATATAAAAGCTGTCCTCAAAGACACCTGTGCCTGCACACACACACCACCATGCACCCAGACGGTGACTGACAGCTCCACTTCCCCCCACCTCTCTTTAGGCCCATTGACACACAAAAGCTCATTGCTTGGATTTTTTTTTCTCTTCTTTCTGACTTATGTAACTTGCTCATTTAAAAACAAAAACAAAAACAAAAATTAAAAAAAAAACCACTTTGCTTTCTTCACCTCTCAAAAATCACTCTGAAAAATATTATTCCCTGTGTTTTAGAAATAAGACAGTCGAACTGGATAGAAAGGACTAGGGTAAGCCTAGAAGTTCTGTGATATTCGTAATCCCCTGGCTTCTTGCTCATGGTTTCGATCAACAATTTCCTAAAACTCACTGATATCTCCTCCCTGCCTGATTTTAGTTCAGTCCCCGTGTATATAAAATGATTGCTCCTTTGATCACTTGTGCTCAGAGAAAACTTTCTAGCATGTACAGGAATTCTTTAGATCAGCCAGATAGACACCAGGTACAAGTTTGCAAGAAGAGCCAAAGTAGGGAGAGTTTTTAACTGGATGATAAATAATCCAGCTGAAGAATGCTATAGTTCCCAAAAGCTCTTAGATTAGATTTGGGTCTAAATCCTATCAAGGAACCAGACAGAGTAAAATGAATAATAAAGTTTGATTTTGCTTCCAATTAATCCACGGAACATCAGAGCTGTTGTATAAATCCTTGCAATGCACGTAGACACAGAAAAGGAGAAGAGCTCCCAGATCTTCCATTCCAGGGCTTCTCAATCTTGGGTGCACATTAGAATCACCTTGAAAGTCTTTTAAAGAGGGAAAAAAGAGCAATCCCCTGGAGGTTCAGTGGATTAAGGATCTGGTAGTTGTCACTGCTGTGACTCAGGCTGCTGTGGTGGCACGGTTTGATCCCTGGGCGGAGTGTATGTCATGGGCACAGCAAAAACGAAGGAAGGAAGGAAGCGGGGGCGGGGGGAGAGAAGGAAAGAGAGGAGGGAAGAAAGAAAGAAAGAAAGAAAGAAAGAAAGAAAGAAAGAAAGAAAGAAAGAAAGAAAGAAAGAGAGAAAGAAAGAGAGAGAGAAAGAAAGAAAGAGAGAAAGAAAGAGAAAGAAAGAAAGAAAGAAAGAAAGAAAGAAAGAAAGAAAGAAAGAAAGAAAGAAAGAAAGAAAGAAAGAAAGAAAGAAAAAGAAAGAAAGAAAGAGAGAAAGAGAGAAAGAAAGAAAGGAGAAGGGAGGGAGGGAGGGAGGAGCAGAACCCACTTCTACCTAAGTGTAATTAAATTAGAATCTCATATTGGACATTATAGCATTCTGAAATACAGCTTATACTTTGGGGATCACAATTTCTGCAGAGGCAAAGCAAGGCATTGCATGTGTGTCACTGTCACCATTCTTTGATTAGGTCCAATGCACTGGATCATTCTAATATCATTACATGATAATGTAAAGAGAATTCTAAGGACAAATAACTGCAATGGACTTCGCTCCCTTTTGACATCTTTCTATTACTATCCAATAAATTTAGTAGAAACTAAAGACACAAACTATTCTTTTTTGGAAAAAGTACTTCTTTTCACTAAAATATTTCACATGTAGACTGGTGTTGTAGTCAAAACGTCTAAAGCAGAATCTACATGCAAATGCTGACTGCATGTGATGAAACTCCTTTTTACTCAGCGGAGTAGTTTACTTGAATGAGAAGAAATAACGTATAATAACGGTGTCCTCTGAACACTAGCTTTGGAAATTTGGGCATTTAAAGTACCCTCCCTGTGAAAAGCCCTGGCTTCTGTTATGAGTCTGACTCACTAATCACAGCAAAATTGGCCCCAAAGACCGAGTTCTTCATGGAGGATGTCTTAATGACAGACCAGTGAATCTGCGTGAGTGAATGTCTTTTCCTAACACCTTCGTAATGGATTTTTCCAGGACTTGCAAGGTAATGCCTGTCCTTTTAAAAACAGAGTAGTAAACTCTATAAATAAAGCAAGCACAAAGTGGAAAATAACATCCTTGAGGCTTGCCGTGTCCCTGAGAACTGAAAGTATAGTATTCTAGGTATAGAACCTGTGGGGAACGAAGAGATCAATGAGAGAAAATGCCTTCTTTGCTTCCAAGCATTTTTTCACTGAAACATTGAGTCCAGTGCCAGTGAAAGGTTGAGCATTTTGTGGGGGAGTATTAAATGTTAATTGAAAAATGCTGCTGGCAGTATAACCTGAACATCAGAACCTCATTGTGCCTGCCAAGAAGAACAAAGGAAATTATTACCAACATTATAATTTCATACTTACTCAACCCCCATCAGCTCTGAAGAGGAAATCACATGGGTTGAATGAAATTACATATGAGCGTGCTTCTGATGATGTGATCCAAGGCCACTAAAATACAAGGTCCTCTTTAAAGCAGACATTTAGATCCTTCAAACAGTATTTCCTTCTGATGAGAAAAGGAAGCTTATTTAACTTCTTTGCAAAACAAGCAAAGCATACATTTAAAGAATAAAGGGAATACCGTAAAATTGTAGAGAACCTTATTTTTTCATTACATTGAACAATTTGATTCTTATAAAATTTTTGTGAGTATAGACAGGGAAAAATTGTTAACCAAACTGACACTAAATAAGATGAAACTGGAGCTCATTTATTTGTTTGTTGCATTTGTTGAACACCGTATACAAATCAGTTTCCCAGTAGCTCCAAGTGAGCAAAACAGACCAGTCCTATCTCTTTCCAAAAGTACAGTCTACTGGAGAAGAAAATTAAGCCATTCCACCAGTTGATAAATGCCAAGCGTAGGACTATGCCTGGTGTTCTTCAACTACAATGTAAGACAAACACTATTCCCACGGTTTGTTACAATTACTGCAGATGATTTTCCTCCATCACCAAGACCAGCAATGAAATAACTTTTAAGTCTTCATTTAATTTTCCAAATTTTATTAAAGGTATTATTTATGTCTCAGAGACAAGCTAGAAAAAAGTGAGTGTAGAGTGCCTTGATTAATTTTCACAGAACAATGAAAGAGAATCCTATTAATCAGGATTTGCAAGTATTTCTCAGAGCAGATTTTATAAACATCCCACAAGTACTAAGGATAATGCAATGGAATAGTAGAGTCTGGAAAGAGTATGATTCAAAGGAAGAAAATTTCAAGAACCATGGCTCTAGGACATTCATTAGTGTGTCACTGCACTGAAATAATGGCAATTCATTCATTCAGGAGTAGCTTGATTTGGAAGTCAGACCCCAAACTTCTGTTCTTTAAAATTACTATCCATTTTGGAATTTAGGAAACAAGTATCAAAGGAAAAATTGATGCCATCTTTTGACAAAGGATTATCACCCTAAAAAAAGTAGAAATATCCTGCCTAGAAACAAATGTCACATTTCAACAAAGAACATTGGTACATTGGTGCATGAGGCAATGCCACAAGCATATATTAAAACACACAAACACATAATTTCCACAAGAGTACTATTTTCTCAACACATTAGAAACTCAAAAATAATAGCATATGAATGAATTAGTTAACATGCCCATCTACATTCCCTGCTTTAATTGCCTTTTTTATTTTTTATTATGATTTACAATTTTCTGACAATTTCTGTTGTACAGCAAAGAGACTCAGTCATACGTATATGCATATACATTCTTCCTCTTACATTATCCTCCATCATGTTCCATCACAAGTGATTAGATTTATAGTTTCCTGTGTTATACAGCAGGATCTTATGGCCCATTCACATCAAATGCAAGAGTTTCACCTACTAACTCCAGATTTCCAATCCATCCTACTCCTTCCACCTCCCCCTTGTCAAATACGAGTCTGTCCTACATGTCCATGATCTTTTCTGTTTTGTAGATAGCTCATTTGTGCCATATTTTAGACTCCACATGCAAGTAATACCATGTGGTTCCCGTCTTTTTTACTTATTTCACTCAGGATGAGAGTCTAGTTCCATCCATGTTGCTGCAAATGGCATTATTTGTCCTTTTTAATGGCTGAGTAATATTCCATTGTATATATGCATCACTTCTTCTTCATTCATTCATCCATCGATGGGCATTTAGTTTGCTTCCATGTCTTGGATATTGTGAATTGTGCTGCAATGAACACATGGGTGTATGCATCTTTTTCAATGAAATTTTTGTCTGGATATTGCCCAGGAGTGGGTTTCCTGGGTCATATGGTAGTTCTATATTTAGTTTTCTGTGGTATTTCTATACTGTTTTCCGCAGCAGTTGTACCAATTTACATTCCCACCAACACGGTAGGAGGGTTCCCTGTTCTCCACATCTTCTCTAGCATCTGCTATTTGTTGATTTCTTAATGATGGCCGCTCTAATTGGTGTGAGGTGGTACTTCATTGTAGCTTTGATTTGCATTTCTCTAGTAAGTAGTGATGGTGAGCATTTTTTCATGTGCCTGCTGGCTATTTGTATGTCTTCCTTGATGAAAATATCTATTTAGGTTTCTGCCCATTTTTCAATTTCGTTGATGTTTTTGTTGTTGTTGAGTTATATAAGTTGTTTGTATATTTTGGAGATTAAATCTTTGTTGGTTGAGTCATTTGCAAAAATTTTCTCCCATTCTCTGGGTTGTCTTTCCATTTGTTTAATGGTTTCCTTTGCTGGGCAGAAGGTTTTGAGTTTAATTAGGTCCCATTGGTTTATTTGTGTCTTTATTATCTTTATTTTAGGAGGTGGATCAAACAAGATGTTGCTGTGATTTATGTCAAAGAGCATTCTGCCTATGTTTTTCTTTAGGAGTTTTATAGTCTCTGGCCTTACATTTAGGTCTTCAATCCATTTTGAGTTTATTTTTGTGTATGGTACAAGACAATGTTCGAATTTCATTCTCTTACTTGCAGTTGCCCAGTTTTCCCGGCACCATTGATTGAAAAGACCATCTTTTCTCCACTATATGGTCCTGCCTCCTTTGTCATAGATTAATTGACCATAGGTATTTGGGTTTATTTCTGGACTTTATATCCTGTTCCATTGATCTATATTTCTGTTTTTGTGCCAGTACCATGCTGTCTTGATGACCATAACCTTGTAGTAGAGTCTGAAGTCAGGGAGCCTGATTCCTCCAGTTCGTTTTTTGTTTGTTTTTTTTTGTTTTTGTTTTCGTTTTTTCCTTTTCAGTATTGCTTTGGCTATTCAAGGTCTTTTGTGTTTCCATACAAATTTTAAAATAGTTTGTTCTAGTTCAGTTAAGATTATAATTGGTAATTTGATAGGGATTGCATTGAATCTGAAGATTGCCTTAGGTAGTATTGTCATTTTGACTGTATTGATTCTTCCAATCCAAGAGCATGTTTTATTTGTCCATCTATTTGTGTCTTCTTTGATTTCTTTCATCAGTATCCCATAGTTTTCAGAGTATAGGTCTTTTGTCTCTTTAAAACATACTTTAGGAGTTTTCCTTCTGGCTTAGTGGGTTAAGGACCCAACATCATTCCTGTGAGAATGCAGGCTCTATTCCTGGCCTCACTCAGTCTTTTGAGGATCTGGTGTTGTTCCAAGCTGCAGGGTAGGTTGCGGGTATGGCTCGGATCTGGTGTTGCCATGGTTGTGGCTTAGGCTGACAGCTGCAGCTCCAATTCAATCCCTGGCCTGGAAACTTCCATTTGCCACAGGTGGGGCAGTAAAAAGAAAAAAGTAAAGATATATAACCTGCATCAAAAAAATTTACTCTCTTTGCTTTGGTGTAGCTGAGGTATTTTGTCTACACAGTTGTTTGAAGTTGATACTTGAAACATAATGTATTGGTCAACTTTGTAGTTAAAATAGATGAAGATATGGAGTTTAACATGGTAAATAATTTGATAGTGGAGATGACTGGTCAAGGAAAATAGCCTCCATTTTAGAACATTCATAGGCTCTCACGTATTGCTGATCTTTTGTTTGCTTGTTTGCTTTCTATGGCTGCACCTCAGGCATATGGAATCAGAGCTGCAGCTTCTGGCCACAGCCACAGCCACAGCAACGTGGGATCCAAGCCAATTCTGCAACCAACACCACAGCTCACGGCAACACCAGATCCTTAACCCATTTGGTGAGGCCAGGGATTGACTCCACATCCTCATGGATACTAGTCAGGTTCATTACCACTGGGCTACAACAGGAACTTCAACATTGCTTATTGTTAGCATACATGAGAAAACATTTTTAAAAAGTTAATACGAGAAAAATAAGAGTAATGCTTTTATAAGTATAAACATTTAGCATGTGTCTCATCATAGTAGCTGCCTCATTAAATTTGAAACCCATGAGGAGTATCACTATCATCATCTTAGCTAACATTTATTGAAAATTACAACACACTAGATTATATGCCAATAATCCTTAAATATACTATTCCTAAAATTTTTCATCTTTACACCAACCATTTAAGGAAAATATTAGTGTTTTCCAAGTATTATGGGAGAAGAAAATAGAGCTCGGAAAATTTAAGTAACAAGCCCAAATTTGTCCAGCTATTAAATTTTCATAGTAAGAATCTTGAATCAAGATTTTTATCACCTTGAAACTCAAGGTCTTTCAAAACTGTTATGTTCACTTGCATCAGGGTGAGATTTTCCAAGCTAGTTACTGAGGTTTTATTAGGATTGCTGATTAGCCTACAATCTTACCTTCTATAGCATACTTCCTACAAGGTTCCCTAACTGACAACCTGTTCTTGACTTTTTCTTTATTGATAGGCTGTGCTCCCATTGAAATGAGAATGAAGAAAATGAGAAACCTGTCTTTTTACAGGTCAAAATTCTAGAGTTTCTGCTTCATATTAGGCTGTGACATTTTGAATTGAACTTATGTCTCTGGGTTAACTGGATACAGGTCTCTAATTGTGTCTGCCATTCAACCTGGAAAAAAATAGACTCCATTAATTATTTGTGGAACTTCTAATTACAAAACCTCAATTTTGATATAAAGGTGCTCTCATACTTTAGCCCCAGCAGCATAATTTTATTCTGCGAACATCATATGCTAATAATTCATATCAACAAACCGATCAGCAGACAGCCAGTGTGCCAGACGCAATGCTGAGGGCTACAGATCGAGCTAGGCTCTCTGCTCTATTATTCAGCCAAAAACCATGCCATTTTCATATTTCCCTTTATTTCAGCAATTCCTTTTCACATTTTGGGGGAAAAAATGAAATTTCCAATTTGGAAAATTCTAGGCTCCTCGAGGATGAGAATATGTTGTTTTTGTTTTGTTTTTTTAACATTCTTGTATCCCTGAACTTCACAGAGTAACAAATGGTAATGGGACACAATGTAACTGAAATGTTTCAGTACAGTGAATTATACTGATTATACTGTTATGTTAATGCTCTATTTATTTCAGCCCTCTGTGTTTAAGTGCCCCATTTCTGGTTTGCAAAAATAAGAACTTTTAGAGCACTGTTCCCCTGAACGTTAAAGTGAAATTCTTATAACCCAGGTAGCTTTTGTTTAATTGGGGAGCAAAAATATTTTCCACATTCAGGTTGAGAACCTGAGTCCATGGAGTTCTTGCCTTTTAATTCTTCAACTACAGTGTTTCAAGGAACCTAGATGGGAGAGGGATTGTAAAAATATAATAGTGGTTGAGAAAAATTGGACCTGGAAGAATGAATTCTGGAAGAATCTGAGAAGAATCAATCTGGAAGAAATTTTACACCTTTACTCAAGCATTTTGCTAAAGCATTTGCCTAATTAAATTCAAAGAAAAACATCCTACTCCATGCTTTTTTCTCCCTACTGAGAAGAACACCAGATGGACAGACTAGGGGCAAGTCAGCTGGAATTACTGCCAAGTGAAAGTGGCCAGACATGTCAGCGTTACTCAGAGAGCCCAAGTGAGGTCGAGGGATGCCTAAAGCACTGAAATTCCCCCTTCTCACTCATAGCTCTCACCTATCGCTCTTCCTTTGCTTCACAAATGCTTATGGTCACCTATGAAAAGTATAGAAATCTATCCTTTTCAACTTCCATGACAAACTTTTCCCATAGACTCTACTCCAGTTCATTTCACTTTCCATGCTTTAAAAGCAGATGGGAGAACATGAGGTACCCAGGGAGACTACCAGTCCGTGGAATTTTGCCTCTTGCCTCAACACAATAGACTGAAAGATGACCAACACTGGGAAAAGAATTCTCAGTGGTGAGGGTTCCCCCACCCCAAAAAATCAAATAGATGTATGCCTCCCCAGGAGAAGAAGGATGAGGTGACAATAGCTATAATATTGAGAACAGCAGAGGGGGGCTTGCCCAGAAATAGAAAGAGAGAAATCACTAAGGAGTCCAGATCCATCTTAGAGCTGTATCACATTAGACGGCTAAAGGAACTTTTCTGGCCTTTGGTATGGACAAAACATTTCCCAGACATTTTTTTCACAAATGTAAACAATTTATTTTTTATTTTTTAAAATTTTATTGGGGTACAGTTAATTTGCAATGTAGTGTTAGCTTCAGGTTTACAGCAAAGTGAATCGGTTATACACATACATACATCCCATTCTTTTTCCCCTATAGGTTATTACATGACATTGAGCAGACTTCCCTGTGCTGTACAGTAGGTCCTTGTTAGTTATCTATTTTATATACAGTGGTGTATATGTTTAATCTCATGCTCTCAATTTATCTCCCCCCTCCCACGGTTTGCCCGTCAGTGGCCCTATGTTTGATTTCAAAATCTGTGAGTGTGTATTTGTCTTTTAAATAAGTCCTTTTGGGAGTTCCCGTCATGGCTAAGGGGTTAACGAATCCGACTAGGAACCATGAGGTTGCGGGTTCGATCCCTGGCCTTGCTCAGTGGGTTAACGATCCAGCATTGCCATGAGCTGTGGTGTAGGCTGCAGACTCGGCTTGGATCCCACGTTGCTGTGGCTCTGGCGTAGACTGGTGGCTACGGCTCCGATTAGACCCCTAGCTTGGGAATCTCCATATGCCGTGAAAGCGGCCCAAGAGGTAGCAAAATAAATAAATAAATAAATAAGTCCTTTTGTATCACTTTTATGAGATTCCAGATATAAGTGATATCACCGATATTTCAAAGTACAACATTGTGGCCAAGAGAAAGAAGCCCTACTTCACAAAATAGAAAATAAACTGGTAAAATTTGATAATTACTCACAGTCAAATTGTAGTAAAATTTGCCAGCTTTAATGTATTTAACAGAGGTTTGTATCTGTTTCTGGAAAACAGATACATGATAGGCTAATTAGAGAAGCTAGATTTACATTTATTTCTGGAAAATCGATGAGATGATGTATTTGGGGTCGACCCTCTACTAATCCTATCCTACCATCAGAGACAAAAATCTTTGGTATCATGGGACAGGCATATGAGGCCTGAGAAGCAAATTTAATATTTCTATGGGCACTCTCCATGCAATAAAACAAACGTGAATAATTGCAACTTTCCTGAAACTTAAATACAGATTAAGTACTTCTCTCAACATTGCCATAGCACCCATCATCTTGCCATAACATCTAACATGCTGTTTTGAAAACACTTCGTTCTGGTTTCTCACCAGACTGAAGGGGGCTCCAAGATGTATCTCCACTGAGAACCATGGCCCAGCACATCACTTAGCAAAAATAAAAATTTTAAAATGTGTTGGAGTTCTCCTGCGGCGCAACAGGTTAAGAATCGGGCATTGTCACTGCAGCAGCTTGGTCACTGTCGGTGGCATGGGTTCAATCCCTGGCCCAGGGAACTTCCACATGCCATGGGTGCAGCCAAAGTAAGTTGTTAATTAATTAAGTTAATAAAAAGAGGTGCTAAATAAATGTACGTTTGACTCAGTATTGACACTAGAGGATTTTCTGATGAAAAAGTCATTCTGAAAATATAAATAAGTTTATGGAAATTAAAAATATGCTGATAATTCTTATGATGTCTATTTCATACATAAAGCCTAATTTAATTATTAAAATAGGAGAAATTTGAAACTTTGATCAGAGAGCTAGAATATTAAACATAAAATATTATCAAAGTTTGTCTCTACCTATTAAGCTTATGATAATTTGCATTTTACCTTGCATTTATTTTATTTTATTTTTTGCTTTTTAGGGCCATGCCCACAGCATGTGGAGGTTCTCAGGCTAGGGGTCTAATCAGAGCTGTAGCTGCTGGCCTATGCCACAGTCACAGCAACCAAGAATCTGTGCCACGTCTGTGATCTACATCACAGCTCAGGGCAATGTCGGATCCTTAACCCATTGAGTAAGGCCAGGGATCGAACCTGCATCTTCATGGATACTAATCAGTTTCATTAACCGCTGAGCCACGATGGGAATTCCTATATTTTATCTTTTATAGTCTTCAGGTTCTAAAAAAGTAAAAATGCAATGGTATGATGAGGAAAACACAATTAATAACATGAAAATAAAAGAGAAAATTTCAAAAGTAATAGATGATCCTGAAAAGTAATAAAATATTGCGTTAGAGGGCTTTTTCACTGAATCATAAATCAAGGTCATGTGCAGACTTTTCCTAATAAAAATATTGTTACATTCATTAATTCATGACTAAAAATATTGTTAGTTCCCAAGTGATTCTGTTCCAAGTTAGATACAATTCTATACTGATTTAACAACCTTCCTTGCACCTTAAGCCTAAAACGTCAAATTTTGAAAAACTAATGGGACTTATTTGCTTTGCCAAATTATTGATTTATTCATGAATCATATTTTCTCTTAACAAGTGCTATCAGATTCTCCACAGGGGAAGGAAAATAGCATCCAAAAGAAAAATCTCTCTGCCTGAAAATGCTTTGCTAAAAATCTCAACAAATTGCTTTTTGTTTCCTAGAAAAATCCCAAGTCAGCATGATAGCTAAGTTATAAAAGATTATATAATTCTTGGATAGAAAACAGTTACTATAAACACACGATTTTTTATAAGCCAAAATCTACAGGCACTAATTGCATTCCTTTATTTTTCCTTCAATTGGTCCTGAAAGATTTTGGACAGCTACTGTTGCAGTAATTAATTGAATGCCAAAATATTTAGAAATCAGCAGGTGCTATGACACATTAAAAGGGATAAACAGAGAATGCTCATCAACAGTTTCAACAAATGGAATTTGAAATTAAGTCTTCTTTATGGATCTTAATTAAATCTCTGTTGCAAAACTCAGGAGCAATGAGAACATTCTTCTTTCAACTCCCTACACAGTATCCTGATACATAATTCTTTCCAACATGCTGTGCAACTATCAGAAATCACTAATGGTTTTATCTACAGGACACACACACACACAATTAAAAATCCAACTTATCCAGGTATTTTGCCTGCATAGCAACAACCACTCAAGTATTTCAAATGTACAATGTTAAGCATTTTTGTCCACGGCAACTGTTCTAAACCTAAGTTCACTTTAAAATCGAGACAATAATCGTAGTTTTAGCTACTAATAGGATTATTGTGAGCACTAGTTTACACAAATATGTATAAATGTTTGTAAACCTTACTGCAATTTATGAAAATTATTTATAATACAGATAGTTTATATTTCATGGTGCATATTGTAGCAGTGTAATGTAATAGCAAGAACATAAATTATAACAAATAGATATGGATTTAAATATTGCTCTGCCACTCTTATTCTTCAGCAAGTTATTTAACCTGAATAAACATTGGTTTACTCATCTACAAAAGAAGTGATCATATGCAGCTTATAAGTAAGAAAATTCAGGTAAACTGCTTACACAGTACCTAACACCAAGTAAGTGACTGTCATAAAAGCAATCGCTGTAAGTAAATTGTAAGTAAATGTTGGCTGTAATTGTAACACTCAAAAAATAACACCTATCGCCCTCATCATTTAGTTTGTTTTAATGGTAATTTTCAGTGGTATTATAATCATTTCTTTACAGCTGTGGAAATTGAAGCTCAATCACTTGGCCAAGGTCCTTGTACAGTAATTCCAAGTCGAGTGTTCTTCCTACTAGGTTTTGTTGCTTTTACTCCTAAGAAGCCACACTGGGAGAAAATTTTAAAAATCAAGGTAGAGAGAGGCAAGAGGGCCAGAGGAGTAACAGGATGTGTTCACCCTCTCCCACAGACACATCAAAAAAACACATCTACATGTAAAATGATTTGCACAGAACATCAACTGAATGCTGGCAGAAAAACCTAAAACTCCAAAAAGGGCAAGAAACTCTTGCCGTAACTGGGTAGAACAAAAGAAAAAAAGAGAGAAAGAAAAGGAATCAGGATGGGACTAACACTCGTCTGAGTGAGTTGTGAAGGAGAAAGGGAACTCACACCCTGGGAAGCCACCTGACTGACGAAAGATCGGTGCAGTTGGAGGAAATTCCAAAAAGCCAAGAAAAGCGCAGCAACTGGACTGAGAACCAAACAGCAGAGTGAGAGGTGCACAGACCGTCTGAACCACTGGCACAGACACCACAGCCTGAGACACTCTGGTGAGGGCTGGGTGCTGAGACTTAGGTTCTGGAGGTCAGTCTCTGGGAGCGGGCTGGAGTGGGCAGTGTGGACACAGCCTAAGGGACTAGGGAGTGGTGCACTGCGGGCAGTGGGAGTGATACGCTAAGGGCTGGTGAGTGGAAAGCCAGGGCAGAGGGAATCTGGGAGAAGGTCCCCACCTGCAGGAGAGACAAGGTGCCATTGCTGGGAGGGGAGAGGAGGACGGGCAGGCCGCCATAGAAAACTCCTGGCCCACATGATCTCTGAGAGTAGAGAGTTCCACGCACAACACCACCCCTCCCCCCACAGCCAGGAGCCCCGGCAAGCCCTGCTGCATGCTCCTGGTACCCATGCCCCAGCCCCACAGAGCCAGCCTCACCATGCACATTCCCGGCACCTTTCCCCACCCATGTAGAGCCAGACCCGCCATCCCTGCTGTGTGCCCCCACCACCCGCAACCCACACGAGCAGACCAACACACTCCGGTTCCCCTCCCCCACCTGTGCTGAGCCAGCCGGGCCGAGCACTCCCAGCGCCCATGCCCCACCAAGGAGGAGGCAGAACCATCGACGCCACCACAAATGCCCAGCACCCACACCCCACCTGTGCAGAGTGGGACCTGCTGGTCCTGCCACATGCCCCTGGCACCTGTGCCCCGCCAGCACAGAGCCAGCCCTGCCAGCCCCACTGCACACACTCCCAGTGCCATTCCCAGCCTGGGCAGAACTCCCCCCACTGGCCTGCCCTGGACTGTGCCAAACTACACTTTGGCTTCCCCAGATTCACAGAAAAAGAAAAACACAGGCACGATGAAGAAGCTCAGAAAGCATTCCCAGTTAAAGCAACAGGAGAATTCACCTAAGGCAGTCAGCAATGAAACAGACCTCTGCAGTCTGACAGACTTTGAGTTCAAAAGGAAGATAGTGAAAATACTGAAGGAATTGAGAGAGGATATGAACAGTAATGCAGATTCTCTCAGAAAGGAATTAGAAACTATAAGGAGGAGCCAAGAAAAACTAGAAAACTCACTTGCAGAGATACAAACAGAGCTAAAGGCAATAAAGACCAGAATGAATAATGCAGAGGAATGAATTAGTGACGTGGAAGATAGAATAATGGAAATCACCCAAACAGGACAGCAGACAGAAAACCAAACGAAAAAACATGAAAGCAAAGTGAGAGACCTATGGGATAATATAAAGCAGGTCAATCTACGCATAATAGGAACTCCAGAGGAAGAAGAAAAAGAAAAGGGGATTGAAAATATATTTGAAGAAATTATGGCTGAAAACTTTCCAAATCTAAAGGAAACTGATATCAAGACACAGGAAGAACAAAGGGCCCCAAACAAATTGAACCCAAACAGGCCCACACCAAGACATATTATAATAAAAATGGTAAAAGTTAAAGGTAAAGAGAGGATCCCAAAGGCAGCAAGAGAAAAGCAAAACGTTAATTATAAGGGAACCCCAATAGGGCTATCAGCCGATTTCTCTACAGAAACACCATGGGCCAGAGGGATTAGCAAGGTATATTTAAAGTGCTGAAATGAAAAAATCTGCAACCTAGAATACTCTATCCAGCAATAATATCATTCAAAATAGAAGAGGAAATAAAGAATTTCCCCAACAAACAAAAGCTAAATGAGTACAGCAATATAAAACCCATTCTAAAAGAAATACTGAAAGGGCTTCTCTAAATTAAAAAAAAAAAAAAGAAGAAGAAGTAGGAAGAAATAGGATGGAGGAAACCACAGTTGGAAAGCAGTCACTTAAATAAGCCAGCGTACAGATCCAAACATGAAGATGTTAATAAAAAAAATAAAATAAAGACATCAAATTCATACAATGTGGGCAAGGGAAGTAAGAAAAAAATAGATTCCTTTTTTTATTTTAATGATGTGTTTGAGCTTATATGATTATCAGGCTAAAGTAAGCAGATATGGGAAGGGGTTAATATACTTTAAAAAAAGGGCAACCACAAATCGAAACCAAACAATACATTCACAAAAACTAAAAAGAAAAGTAGTCAAGCATAAAATTAATGCAAACCATCCAACCCAAAAAAGAAAAGAAGAAAAGAGAAACATAAAATCAACTGGAAAACACGGTTTGAAATGGCAATAAATATGTATCTATCAATAATCACCTTGGAGTTCCCGTTGTGGTGCAGTGGTTTATGAATCTGGCTGGGAACCATGAGGTTGCAGGTTCTGTCCCTGGCCTTGCTCAGTGGGTTAAGGATCCAGCATTGCCGTGAGCTGTGGTGCTGTGGCTTTGGCGTAGGCCGGCGGCTGCAGCTCCAGTTGGACCCCTGGCCTGGGAACCTCCATATGACATGGGCGTGGCCTTAGAAAAGGCAAAAGCACACTAAAATAAATAAATAAATAAATAATCACCTTAAATGTCAATGGACCGAATGCTCCAATCAAAAGAGGCAGAGTGGCAGATTGAATAAAAAAGCAAAGACCTTCAATCTGCTGTCTACAAGAAACTCACCTTAGAGCAAAGGTCACATATAGATTGACAGTGAGGGGTTGGAAAAAGTTATTTCATGCCAACGGACAAGACAGGACAGCAGGAGTTGCAATACTCATATCAGACTTTAAAACGAAGGCCATAAAGAAAGACAAAGCAGGACAATATTTAATGGGTAAAGGATCCATTCAAGAAGATATTACAATCGTCACTATATATGCCCCTAATATAGGAGCACCCAGATACCTCCTACAAATACTAACAGACTTAAAAGGAGAAATTGATGGGAATACAATCATAGTAGGAGACTTTAACACCCCACTCACAACAATGGATAGATCCTCTAGACAGAAAATCAATAAAGCAACAGAGATCCTAAGGGACACAATAGAAAAGTTAGACTTAATCAACATTTTCAGGATATTATATCCAAAAAAATCAGAATACACATTCTTCTCAAGTGCACATGGAACATTCTAAAGAATTGATCACATATTGGGGCACGAAGCTAACCTTAACAAATTTAAGAGTATAGAAATTATTTCAAGTATCTTCTCTGAGCACAATGGCATGAAACTAGAAATCAACCACACAGAAAGAAATGAGAAAAAAACATGGAGACTAAACAATATGCCACTAAAACACCAATGGGTCAATGAGGAAATCAAGAAGGAAATTAAAAAATACCTCGAGACAAATGATAATGAAGACACAACTATTCAGAATCTATGGGACACCACAAAAGCAATGCTCAGAGGGAAGGCAATACAGGAGCCTTCAAAAAAGAGGAAAAATCTCAAATTGACAACTTAACCCACCACCTAAATGAATTAGAAAAAGAACAAGAAAAACCTAAAGTCAGCAGAGGGAAGGAAATCATAAAGATCAAAGAGGAAATCCATAAAATAGAGATTCAAAACACAATAGACAAAATCAATCAAACCAAGAGCTGGTTCTTTGAAAAGGTAAACAAAATTGACAAACCTCTGGCTAGATTCACCAAGAAGAGGAGAGAAAAAATCCAAATAAACAAAATAAGAAATGAAAAAGGAGAAATCACAACAGATACTACAGAAATACAAAAAACCATGAGAGAATACTATGAACAACTGTATACCAACAAATTTGACAACCTAGAAGAAACAGACAACTTTCTAGAGACTTACAGCCTGCCAAAACTGAATCAAGAAGAAATAAATAAACTGAACACACTGATCACTAGAAATGAAATTGAATATGTCCTAAAAACACTCCCTACAAATAAAAGTCCAGGACCAGATGGCTTCACAGGCGAATTCTACCAAACATTCAAAGAGGATCTGATACCCATCCTCCTTAAACTTTTTCAAAAGGTTGAAGAAGAAGGAACACTCCCAAAGACATTCTATGATGCCACCATCACCCTGATTCCAAAACCAGACAAAGATACCACCAAAAAAGAAAACTATCAGCCAATATCTTTGATGAATATAGACACAAAAATTCTCAACAAAATTTTAGCCAACCGAATCCAACAACACATCAAAAAGATGGTACACCATGACCAGGTTGGGTTCATCCCAGGGTCACAAGGATGGTTCAACATACACAAATCAGTCAAGGTCATACCCCACATTAACAAAAGAAAAGTCAAAAACCACATGATCATCTCAATAGATGCAGAAGAAGCATTTGACAAAGTCCAACATCCGTTCATGATCAAAACTCTCACTAAAGTGGGTATAGAGGGAACATTCCTTAACATAATCAAAGCCATTTATGACAAATCCACACCAAATATAATACTCAATGGAGAAGAGCTGAAAGTCTTCCCCCTAAAATCTGGAACAAGACAAGAATGCCCTCTCTTGCCACTGTTATTCAACGTAGTATTGGAAGTCCTAGCCACAGCAATCAGACAAACAAAAGAAATAAAAGGCATCCAAATAGGAAGAGAAGAGGTAAAATTGTCACTGTATGCAGATGACATGATACTATATATATAAAAGGACTCAACCCCAAAACTACTTGAACTGATCAACAAATTCAGCAAAGTAGCAGGATATAAGATTAACATTCAGAAATCAGTCGCATTTCTGTGTACTAACAATGAAATATTAGAAAAGGAATACAAAAATACAATACCCTTTAAAACTGCACCCCCAAAAAATCAAATACCTGGGTATAGACCTCACCAAGGAGGTGAAAGACTTATATGCTGAGAACTATAAAACATTAATCAAATAAATTAAAGAAGACGTAAAGAAATGGAAAGATATTCCATGCTCCTGGGTTGGAAAAAATATTGTAAAAATGTCCATACTACCCAAAGCAATCTACAGAGTCAATGCAATCGCTATCAAATTACCCATGACATTTTTCAAAGAACTAGAACAAACAATACAAAAATTTATATGGAACCACAAAAGACCCAGAATTGCCAAAGCAATTCTGAAGAACAAAAACAAAGCAGGGGGCATAACTCTCCCAGACTTCAGGCAATATTAAAGCCACAGTCATCAAGACAGTGTGGTACTGGTACCAAAACAGGCATACAGACCAATGGAACAGAATAGAGAACCCAGAAATAAACCCTGACACCTATGGTCAATTAATCTTTGACAAAGGAGGCAAGAGCATAAAATGGGAAAAAGTCTTTTCAGCAAGAATTGCTGGGAAACCCGGGCAGCTGCATGCAAATGAATGAAACTAGAACACATCCTCACACCATGCACAAAAATACTCAAAATGGCTGAAAGACTTAAATATAAGACAAGACACCATCAAACTCCTGGGAGAGAACATAGGCAAAACATTCTCTGACATCAACCTCATGAATATTTTCTCAGGTCATTCTCCCAAGGCAAAAGAAATAAGAGCAAAAATAAACCAATGGGACCTAATCAAACTGACAAGCTTTTGCACAGCAAAAGAACGCAAAAAGAAAACGAAAAGACAACTTACAGAATGGGAGAAAATAGTTTCAAATGATGCAACTGATAAGTGCTTAATCTCTAAAATATACAAGCAACTTATACAACTCAACAGCAAAAAAGCCAACAACACAGTAGAAAAATGGGCAAAAGACCTGAACAGACAATTCTCCAAGGAAGAGATACAGATGGCCAGCAAGCACATGAAAAAATGCTCAACATCCCTGATTACTAGAGAAATTCAAATCAAAACTACCATGAGATACCACCTCACACCAGTCAGAATGGCCATCATTAAAAAGTCCACAAATAACAATTTCTGGAGGGGGTGTGGAGAAAAGGGAACTCTCCTGCACTGTTGGTGGGAATGTAAGCTGGTACAACCACTATGGAAAACAGTATGAAGGTATCTTAGGAAACTATGCATAGAACTCCCATATGACCCAGCAGTCCCACTCTTGGGCATATATCTGGACAAAACTTTCTTTAAAAAAGACACATGCACCCACATGTTCATTGCAGCACTATTCACAAGAGCCAAGACATGGAAACAACCCAAATGTCCATCGACAGATGATTGGATTAGGAAGATGTGGTATATATACACACAATGGAATACTATATAGCCATAAAAAAGAATGGCATAATGCCATTTGCAGCAACATGGATGGAACTAGAGAGTCTCATACTGAGTGAAGTAAGTCAGAAAGAGAAATATAAATACCATATGATATCACTGATAACTGGAATCTAATATACAGCACAAATGAACCTTTCAACAGGAAAGAAAATCATGGATTTGGAGAATAGACTTGTGGTTGCCTGGGGGAGGGGAGGGAGTGGGATGGATTGGGAGCTTGGGGTTAATGGATGCAAACTATTGCTTTCGGAGTGCATTAGCAATGAGATCCTGCTGTTAAGTTTGAGAGCTATGTCTAGTCACTTATGACGGAACATGATAATGACAGAAAAAATAATGTAAGTGTATATGTGTAACTGGGTCACTATGCTGTACAGCAGGATAAAAAATATTGTTGGGGAAATACAATAATAAAAAACAATGTGATAAAAAAAATAATAAATAAATAAATAAAATAAAAATCAAGGTAAAATTAGTTACCCACTACTATGCAGCCTCAGAGCATTTTAATGAGATTAGACTTGCTCCTAAGATTAAATAAATAATTTCTATGACTCAAGAATTGCCAGGAATGAATAGTCCTACCTTGTTCCTTAATCTCCTAACACTTAGGATTTTATTTAAGGGAATATTATAGAGTTTTTAAAATTCAAATTATCTCTAAAAGACCTTGAAAATACACATGATAATTATAAACCAGTTCACTACAATTGAGCAAGCAGGTCTTTGCTTTGATGACTACTAGACCTAAAGATGCACAGTCCACAGTTCCTAAGGGATAGAATGAATAATAGGTGAAAGAAGTTAAGCTAGGGCATTGTGAGAACCCAGCTAAAAATACAGTGCATGGTTGTAAGCTCTGAAGGAGGACAACATCCCTCGAAAAAGAGGAGATATTATCTAATGTGAGCTCTCACATCCCCCAGTTCCACCTTGAATAGATTCTGCCTGCTACTTATAAACACTGAGTGAATGTATTTGCCAAGATTCCAGCAGTGTAGACAGTCGTTGTAGCTACATTGCACTCTAAGTGGCCTGGATCCATTTGTGGACATCTTTGGAGAATTTCTAATGCTTCCCTCCAATTGCTGATTGCCGTTTGCCCACTGCTGCTGGCACCTCCTGATGCAAATACACTTGGCCATCAATGCTCAACAGCCAGAAGCCACCAGAAATACACTGGAGACAAACGAAATTAGCCTTAGTAAAATTTCTGCAGCAGGGGAGGAAGAACACCACAGGGATTTTATGTTTGGTGATTTAGAAGATGATGCAAGGAAGCAGGGGTCTGTCTAGAAAGGGTGGTGTCTCAAAGCAAGAGGAAGTTGACATGTGGGCATCAAAGATTTCTTTAGCCTAGGAGGCAGCATTAACAGATTAGGACTAGAGTTGTCATCAAATAAGAAGCAGTTAACCAGGAGAGAGAGATGTTTGGTGTTTTTATGGTTATGGGTGATTTGGGTTTTCACTCTGATCAACCATGGTTATAGCCTCCACTTTTTTTTGTCTTGTCCAATCACAGTCATAAAGAGTTCTCGTGTGAGGTTGATATTCTGCAGAATTATGTTCCTCAAAGGACTATCACAAGCTGGCAGTTAGCAATGAGGCTTGCTCCCCAAAGCTGTCAGGGGCTTTCTCTTTCTCACAATTACTCAACCTCACTACTTCTACGTGCCACTCCCTATTTCCTTCTGGCAAGAGTGGGGGAGGGAATAAAAATGAGGATCGGTGTGGGAATAATAAGATGACATGAGATGGGAAGCTATGACTTATACTAATGGGGCGAGGAATCCCTTAAGAACATGAGATAAACAGGAATTTCATGTTTAAAGAAACGATATAGATGGAGCATTCGGATCAGGAGAATTGATCCTATTTCTCAGGCAAGCAGGTAGTAGAGTATAGACTGAGCCTGTCCCTATACACCACAAGCTTACAGACAAAACAACAAAACAGATAATACTAATATAATCTACATACTAAAATATCATGCACAAGCATACGAACGGAAATGTATTCTCCAGTTCATTAATAGCATAAATTTTGCCCAGTACTCAAGCTAAAAGTGAGCACAAAACCATCTTTCATTTTCAGGATGATTGAGAATAGTTACAAGACTTTACTTCTGGCCCCTGAACACCTTTCGGAAATCATTTTTGAAAGAACACAAGTAAAATCAAGAAATCCATGAAGAGCCATATATAATTCTTTAAATGACCCAGAAATTCTTGGTAAGCAATGTGAATGCTTAAGTGATCCTATCAATGTCACTCCAACTTTCTCTGATGTTTGAACCAACTGAGAAATAACAAGCTGAATCAGCAGACAGAGAAAAAAGGTTAGCTTTAGTACTAATAAATACTTTGCTGAGGTGATACAGTTGTGCAGCAATAAATGGCTTCTTAATTATAACCCCAGAAAGAAATACACTAACCCAGCTAGTCGTAGGCTTGGACCACCAGGAACCTCTGCATAAGGGGACCCTCTAAAATTTGGAATCTGGAGCAGTGAGATGTAATATGCATTTCCTTTGAGTAGCTGAATCTCAGAAAAAGACAGGAAAGGGGGCACAGCTGTACATAACCAACTCTTTATCCTAAACTATTAACTAGATATGCCACTCCTTTCGAAAAGAGTGAATGATGGAACAGAGAGAGATCAATAGAGTTAGAGTTATAACTTTACTCTCAGATTATGAATTCAGAAGAAAGGGGGTTCTTTCACTTCAGATAAACTAAAATGCTGAAAGAAAGCTTGGGACAGAGAATAGACAGGTATGAGCCTCGGGTTGGGGAGGCACCCCTGGGGGTTCCATTTCGGGGTGGATTCTCACAGTGGTTGGCATTCATGTGGGTTGACCCTTGTGTGTTTTCCAGTCTAGAGTCTGGACAGAAGCAACAATGTCCATTTAAAAGCTGGGGCAATGCTTGGAGCAGAGATGCTAGGCTGTAGCTGGAGACCAGCATTGTTCTGGAGGACTGGAAGGTAGATACCAGGGTACTATGTCAACCTCAAACCCATCCCATCTTCATTCTTATTGAAAACACTATGATACACACGTCTCGGGTGCTGATTTCAACTCCTGTCCCCAGTCAGCCAATAATCTACCAAGGAATATTAACTTCAAGGGTCATCACAAAATCAGTGGTCATTATATGGTTAATGTGTGACTACACCATGAAAGGGATGGGGAAGTGTGCACAACAAACAGAAGAACTTCTACGTGAGGAAACAGAATTAAAAAGTAATCAGATAAGGACTTTAAGTTACATTTAATGTCTTCAGAGAGATGGAGAGTATTGTTTCCGTGACACATGAAGAAGCCATAAGGAAATAATAAGAGGTGTTTTTTAACAAGCAAAGCATAGCAGCTAAGGACCCAAATAACGTGAGCTCAAATGCTGACTCCAACAATTGCTAGTCAGGGGCCCCTTGAGCAAGTTACTTAACCAATCTGTGTCTTAGTTTGTTCACATATGTAATGGAGATAATCATAATACCTCTCTAATTATTTAGCAAGTGTAAAACACTCAGAGCATAGCCAACACGTAAGTGTTTGTTACATAAGGAACCAAGTCCTGAAAATAACAATAATAATATCTGGCCTTCAATATTCCATGGATGACACAGAAAGAGGGAAGGTGAAGAGTACGTCACTGATCTCAAAGAGTGTGGTAAATGGGATAGAAATGAAAAGTATGAAGGAAACAAATAAGATATCAGCAGTACAGACAGAGAAAAGCTGTCTATGAGAAGTAAACAAGAGAGGGAATGGAAGAGAGGCGATATTTGAAGAAATAATAGTCCCACATTTTCCATAGCTAAAAGTGATGAGACTTCAAATTGGAGAGGCTCTCTTCGTGGCAAGCACAATCAATCTCAAAAAACTTCTCATCATATATTCATGAGATTTGAGAACAAAAAAGAGATAAAGTTGCAAGAAAAAGAAGGGAAGAGAATTCATTATAAGGGAATAGAATCAGAGATTTTCATCAAGACCATTGGAAGAAAGAAGAAGATTAATGGGAATAAAGTGGGTAAAAGCCACTGTGAATGTCAAGCCAAAGTAGATATTTCAGAGGTTACTCCCTCAACATGCAAGAGAAGCATGTTATTTAGAGGTATTAAAATAAAGACTTGATACTAAAAATGACCACGGGAGTAATAAGAAAGAGATGGGAGACAGGAACTGGCATTTTCCATCGCAGGGATGAAATTATATTCAGGTGTTTCTTTGATAAAGATTAAATATATTAATTTAGACAACCAAATAAAATAAGAATGTTTGAGTGTCTGCTATGTGCTGGGCTTGGAAGAGTAAAAAGATTCGAACCTTGTCTCTAAGGGATTCCTGTCCATTAGCGGGAGGCAGCATGAATCAGTGAACAAGCCTGGGGTGAGCCCAAAGCTGTCACTTCTACTTTACAACTCTGGGCAAGGTGGCTGATCACTGAGGCTTAGTTTGCTCATCTGTAAAATGGGGTGATGAAATGCCTCTCCTTTCAATTTTATAAATTTGCTTAATCCAATGCCAGGACTGAAGCTGGTATTAATTAATGTTACTTTTCTCATGTATAAGATGTTTAAAGCAATATTAGCCAAAATGCTATCCCCGAGTGGTTGAGTTTCAGATTTTTTTTCTTTGTGCCTTTTAAAATTATTTTCAAAATAAGCATGCATATTTTTTTAAAAAAATTAAAAATACATTCTGAAAAATCTACATTTTAAATTATTAAAACTAAACTTCAGAAATTTTTAATAACCTCACAATAAGAAAAGTCTTTATGAAAAATGTATGCACACACACACAGGCACACATCATCAAGGAGGTTAAGATTTGATACTTTTAAGGGACAGAAAAAAATAATGAATAACGTTAAACAGTAGCAGTCTGAAAAGAGATTATTTACAGTATATTTTTTTAATCTCTGACAAGTCATAAGAAACATGTGATCCAAAAAGATGGGTGGAAAATAAAAACAAATTAATAGGAGCAACATAATTGACCAAGGAATATACAAAATTCTTTTCAACCTCTAGGGTAATTATAAAATATTAATTGTAATGGTAATGATATATTATATATCACTCATTAAAGTGGTAGAAATTTTAAAGTTTTTTAACCTCAAATACTGGGAGGGTGCAGGAACCAGAAATTGTCACATGCAACAGGTGAGAATACAAAGACTTTGCCCGGCAATTAGGGAGACTGTCTCTAAACTGAAGACATGCATCCTCTATGATCCAGCTGTGCCAGGGCTAATGGAGCTCTGCACTTGAACAGCAGAGGTCAGCCACAGAACCATCCAGGCTGTCCTGTTAATAATACTGAAACATGAGTTACAGAAATGCCAGTCGCCAACAAGGACACACAAAATGAGACATATTCATATAAAATACTGCCAGAACAGCTGCTAAAAAATGAATTCGATCTCAGATATTAAAATGGAGAGCCCTCGAAATCATCTTGCTAACTAAAATAGCAAAGAAACTCAAAAATGATACATGTAACAGGGTACTACTTGAGCTAAGGAAATAAGAAATGCAGCATTGTGCATGTTCTAAGGGTACCTGCTTATGCACATAATTATGGTAAAAACTGTGTGAACAAGCCACACTCATAAGAGTGTATGTGTATATTATGAGGTTGAAAAAAAGAAAGGCATATGAAAATAACGGGGGCTAAGAGGGATCTTGAGCTTTCTTTGGAACTTGTGTTACCATAAATTAATTTAAAGATTGAATAGAAAAAAGACAGGTTTGACACAATACCTGTTGTTTTAAGCATTACTGTCCTATAGAAGATATCATAAATGCATTGCTAAGGTTAAAAACAAAATAACTGGAGGAAGAAGAAGAGAAAGAGAGAAGAAGAAAAGCAACAGAAAAAAAATTAAAAAGGAAAGCATTAGCAGCCTCAGCAATAGTAGTCATGAAGGGAAGAATTTAGAGAGGCCACATCCCTGGGCCCCAGATGCATCATGAATGAGAGAGTGTTAAATTGTGCTCACTAGTGATATTTCAGTCTAGCTGAATTTCAGTCCCATTTTACATTGTCGTACCCTAGAACTAGCTGTTACCTAGAACTCCAAAATCTCCCCTTTAAGGATCCCCACTGCTCTTAGATGAGCTCCTCTTAACTCTCCTGGCCCTGAACCTGGTACCTCCTGCCATACTGAGCTCTCTATCCATCATCCTAACCACTTGTTTAGCAAGCTACAACTCTCAAATGAGGAATGAGGACTTCACACCACCTAGCAAGCGTTTCTTTACTACATTTATTTTCCTGCTCTCCTCTCTGCTAGACCTCCCACTTTCCCTAACTTTTTTCTTTTTTAGGGCCACACCCAAGGCACATGGAGGTTCCCAGGCTAGGGGTCGAATCAGAGCTACAGCTACTGGCCTATACCACAGCTCATGCCAACGCCAAATCCTGAACCCACTGAGCGAGGCCAGGGATCAAACCCGTAACCCCGTGGTTCCTAGTCAGATTCATTTCCGCTGTGCCACGACAGGAACTCCTCACTTTCCTTACCTTTTCGCCTTCTCTAGGGGATGCCCCAGGCTTTTACCTAATGTATGTATTCAACAAATACTTTTGTGTACCTATGCAATAGAATTGACAGTAAATATGGTTTTTTTCCTAGAAACTGTGAAAACGAAAACCAGAAATAGAAGTAACAAAATGGGGAATGAGATTGAGAGGGATTTCACTACATATCCATATACATATACATATACATATATCTTTATATATCTTTATATATAAAGAGAGAGAGAGAAAATCTGCAAAACTTTCCTTCATCGGTTGCCATGTTTTCAGTCGTGTTGCTAGTGATAGTTAAGAAGCGACTAGTCACTCTACACGTGCTATGATCCGCCTCCTTTCAGTGTCTCCAGGACCCTGCTGGCACGAGGATCCTCTGTTCCCCCTGCTTCATCAATTCCCCATTGGTGCAACATGATGCAGTGGCACCCACACCCTCTCTTGGATGTCCGATCAAGTTTTAAAATAAACCCTTTCTTGAAGTCACTCTTTCTGTTCCTATTCTTAGCAACCTATTCCTACATCATCTGCTTCCCTCACTCCCCATTTACTTGTTGACCTTTAATCTATGTATCTTCCAGCCCCACCACACCATGGCACTTGTCAAGACCACTAATGATGGGTTTTTTGCTAGTGCCAAAGGACATATTTCTGTCCTCCTTTTACTCAGTCTCTGCCACATTCAGCAAAATTGACCACTCTAGACGCCATGGTACTCTTTCCTCTCTTGGTTTCCTTAACTCCAACTCTGGATTTCATGTCCAATTCTCTGACTCTTTCTTACTTCCTCCACCTGTACTAGGCTCTTAACCTGAGCCCATTCTTCTTCCTTATACTTTCTTCTCAGATGTTCTTCCTCTGTTCCGGCGTTATATATACTACCCATGTGCTAACTACGCCCAGGATCACACCTCCGGCTCTGTCTTGTCTTCTAGTCTCCATACTCCAACCACTTCTGTAATTGCTTCATCAGCTATCTAATAAGCGCTCCATAAAATGAGAACCTGAAGTACCACCCAGTGCTTATTGTCCTTTTTAATAATTCCTTTTTACCCTACAGCTCTTGTGTCTTTGGAACTAGACTCTGCAAAAGAGCCCAGAGAGGATGAAAAATAAAAATCTTGACTATATGGTCCATAGAAGGGTTTCGAAAGCCGTAGATTGATAAGAAAATGGTGTTTTCCCTGCCACACAGAGGAGAGAGAACTTTCTGGGCTGAAGGAAGGCCATTTGGAGGGATAGGAAGAAGAAAACAGAAGGTTCAGCCCTTAGAATGGGACCCTGTCCTTAACACTTGCCCACCTCATTCCTGGGGAAAACTCTTTTTTTTAATTTATTTTATTGAAGTATAGTTGATTTGCAATGTTTTAATTTCTTCTGTACAGCAAAGTGATTCAGTTATACAAACATATACATTTTTTAATATTCTTTTCCATTATGGTTTATCTCAGGATTTTTAATATAGTTCCCCTGTGTCATACACCAGGATCTTGTCATTTCTCCATTTTATATATAATAGTTTGCATCTGCTAATCCCAAAATCCTATTCCATTTTCCCCAACCTCACTTCCCCCATGGCAACCACAAGTCTGTTCTCTATGTGAGTCTCTGTTTTGTGAATAAGTTCTTCCGTATCATTTTTCAGATTTCATGTATCAGTAATATCATATTGTATTTGTCTTTCTCTTTCTGACTTACTACACTTACTTTAATAATCTCTGTTGCTGCAAATGGAATTATTTCATTCTTTTTAATGGCCAAGTAGTATTCCATTGTATATAGAGACCACTTCTTTTTTATGCATTCATCTGTAAATGGACATTTAGTTTGTTTTGATGTCTTGGCTATTGTGAAAAATGTTGCTGTGAACATAGAGACTCACTTATCTCTTTGAATTATCAATTTGTCCAGATAAATGCCCATGAGTGGGATTGCTGGATCACATAGCAACCCTATTTTTAGTTTTTTGAGGAATCTTCATACTGTTTTCCATAAGCGGCCTATTTTATTTATATTTATTTATTTTTATTTTAGTTTTAGTTTTTTGAGGGATGTTTTCCATAAGTGGCTCATCTTATTTATATTTATATTTATTTATTTATGCACCTATTTATATTCCCAGGGAAAAATTTATTGGAGTATAAATTTAAAATATTATTGTTAATACACAATAAGAGATTTGACGTCATACCTGGCTGGAATTCTGCAATGAATTTTGTGAGCTGCCTCACAAAGTATCCCAAGGCACCGTTGTATAGCTGCAGTAGAGGAGAAATGGTGTCAAGGCAGAGCTAGGCAAAGAGAAGAACTGAGATGGTCTTACAATACAGCCTTCAGCATCTGCCCATGCAGAACGCACAGATACACACGACCTGATTATACTGCCATTGTACGTAAGGGACTCATGCATCCAAGTATTTTGGTACCCACCGAGGGTCCTGGAACCAATCCCTCAGGAATACTGATAGCTCTATATGGAGACCTTAAAGCAGGGCATAGGAGATAATTGGAGTTGAGAACTATTGTGCCATCTAGAGGCAGCCCTATTATATGCAGTAAGTGAGGCCGAAAGTCCAGAGCAGAAATCAGAGAGGTTATGGCTTTGAATCTCAGGAAGAGCTCTCTGTGACTAGAAACTGAGATGCGGCCAGGGGTGAGTTCAGGAATATGTGAGGTGAAACTTAAAGCTCATATACTTTGGTGTGTTCTTTAAGAAAATGATATAAGCTTACAAATAAAAAAAAAATTTTGGCCACACCTGTGTCCTGTGTAAGTTCCTAAACCAAGGATCCTACCACACCACAACAGCAACCCAAGCTGCTGCAGTGACAATGCCAGGTCCTCAACCTGCTCACCACAGGAGAGCTCCCCCCCCAAAAAAAACTGTAATTAAAACAAATAATTAAATTGAAAAATCATAAAAGGTACAAAATTCTAAAAGCTAAAAAATACAAATATAACAAAAACCAGAAAAATAATTTTTATTAGTTAGCTTCCTGCCATACCACTATAACACTGTCCTAAATTTTAGGCTGTATATTTTTCAAGTGCCTCATTAACCAATAACACTTTTGTATTATCATTTTTATGGGAAAGAAGAAAAATAATTTAATTTTTCCTCTAGCATAGGTGATCAGAATCTATTTATTTTTATGGATACTGTTGAAAAATTACTTTCCATCCTACAAATTTATATTGGAAATTGTAGAGTAAATTTTTAAGATTGTCAAATTTGTGGAAATTTCTATCAATTTTTTTTCTTATGCGAGTTATAAGATTTATAAGGAAATTATCATACAAGTAAGATGTGATCTAATATTTTAGGATACATAAAATATATGATTTCATATATAGACATACTCATAGCTGTAGTATTACTAAAAACTTGCACTTTCAAAAGCAAGAATTCTGATAAATTCTATTTCAAACAATTGCCATCAGGAATTATAGTCTATGAATGGTTGCATTTTGCATTGTATAATCAAAATATGATAGAAAATAATTATTTTGTTAAATATTGATAAAAATCAAATTCCTCATTTACAAAAACATGCGTCTTAGAGCTGAGAAAATTTTTCTATAGACTAGTTTCTGGCTCTGACATTTAAACTCAGTTCTCTCCCATATATATTCTGATGCATCATGTATAACATTCATATACTCTCTCTTTCTCTCCCTTTTTCTCTTCCTTCAACATTCTCCACATTTTGCATCATACAAAAAGGCAAGCTTATTTGCTTGATTGGAATTACCATTAGACGTTGAAGACATAAATAAATTGCTCCATCTCAACTGCAAACATATATTCAGGTGCTTAATGGTCATTTTTCTTTTGTTGCACAACATACTACACTCAAAATTGAACTTTACACCAATACCAAATCTGCTTTTCCTCTCCTTCTTCTCTGTTAAATAATGATATTCCCACCTGTCCATTCTCGCCTGCTAGAGTTTTGGAATTGTGTATCAGCCTTCTCCTTTCCTCCCTATTTCTAATTTTGTCTTAAGTACTTCAACTGTACATTGTTACTTCTTCTCCAACTGATTATTTTGCTGTAACTGATTGGGATGATGGTGAAGGTAGTGTGGTAGGTAGAGGGTGAGAAATAAGCATGCTTGGGGAAGCATTGCATTGGGGAAACCAATGGCAGATTGAAAATGTCCCAGAGAGTTGGAAATATAGTTATGGAACTTGAGAAAGAGAGGCTGTGAGTCAACTATGTAGAATCGATAGATTTAAATCATGGTTTGTGAGAGAGTAGAGCAAAGGAAATGGATCAAACTCCGTTCACCTTTTAAAAATATGATTCTGTGACAACATTCAGTATAATGAAATAATATCTCAAAATGTCCAAGATATTCCCAGCATGGGCATCTTTGAAAAGAAATGAAAAAGCTTTGCATGCCTACCTTGTTTTAGCTACCCAGTGGGTTGAGTAATCAGCAAAGCACATCCAGAAATACATATGGCTCACAAGACAGTTACAGCACAGAAGGTACATTTTAATTTTAAATGGAGCCTAGGGAAATAGGGGAAAAGGTCTCAAACATTTGTACATCTCTCTATGCCTATGTTCTTCCTCCATGAAAGAAGGCTATCTGAACATGTCGTCTTGAAAGCCCCTTTCAGGTCTTACTTCTCATCATTCCATGCAATGACCAAAAGTCATGACCAAAGTTCTTTTTAATCTGACAACAAATTGACAAGACAAAAAGGAATATTCCCTTTTGACTTTTACTTCAAAAGCCACTGCTTCCCTTAAAAAGTTTGTTTCATCTTACCACAAAAAATAAAATAATCCAAACCATTATTCTTATGTGAATTCAGTTCCATTTACCCACCTTGTGCTGGGTTCTGCGTTGAATGGATAGTTCAATTATATTTTTTAACTTTTCTGTTCATGCTCTTTTATATTTGTTTTAAGTGATTATATGCACAACATCATCACCAAAATCATAGGTGAAATCTTACATCTATTGCACTAATTGTAGAAAATAATAATTCTACTGATCATCTACGCCCTCTAAACGTTTGTCACCTATAGCATATACTTGAACTTCTTCAAAAAGCAATTTTCTAATATTGCCATTGGTAAAATTGTTTTATTATATTTGAAGTTTTCTCTTTTGTTCCCCCAATATTAAAGAAATAACTGGGGATACATCATTATTAGATGTTAGTGGTAATGCACACTTGATCCCTTTTTATGTTCAAAACTTTCAGATCCAAAAATCAGATCTTAGAACTCTCATATTTGAAAGCTAAAGTATTTCTAAAATTTAAAAACCCAACCTTTAGCATAAAAAAAAATTGGTTATCTGTGAAGCAAAAGGTTAAGGGATATGTTCTAATGATATTGTCCAGTAATTTGGTCTAGAGAGACATAAATCTATATTTCAGGAAACAAAAATCAAGTCACAAACAAGAAATCTCTTCCAATTATAACGGTGTATATACATCAGAGGATCTACCACGGTAGTATTTTTCTATAATACATACATGTTTTTTATCACAGAGTACAGGAATCAAGGAAAAAAACATTATTTTTCATATAAACTTCTCATGAGATAAATGTTATTCACGTCTAAAGTCACATTTTCAGAAATCAAATAAAGCTGGAAATAAGCACTTCCAAAAAGCATAATGCCAAAAATGGTCAAGCAAAATCTCTTGGCCGTACTTCCTTTCCTCTGCACTGAGGTGTGGCCCCGTTCTCCACCTCAGTTTCCCACCCTAACAGGAGGATTTTAAGGGCCTTTCAAAAATGCATGCAGTAAAATAAGAGAAATGAAGAAGAAAACAGACAAGTAGGAAGCCAAATGAGAATGAAATGATGAGATTCGTGGGAGACATAGTACAACTGAAATGTATTAGATTCTGGTGTCATTAGAATTCTATGCAATTTTTTTTTTTTTTTCGTCTTTTTGCCTTTTCTAGGGCTGCTCTCGCGGCATATGGAGGTTCCCAGGCTAGGGGTCGAATCGGAGCTGTAGCCGCCGGCCTACACCAGAGCCACAGCAACGTGGGATCCGAGCCACATCTGCGACCTACACCACAGCTCATGGCAACGCGAGGTCCTTAACGCACTAAGCAAGGCCAGGGATCGAACCTGCAACCTCATGGTTCCTAGTCGGATGCGTCAACCACTGCGCCACTACGGGAACTCCCTATGCAATTATTAAAAGGAGCCACACATTTTACTCAGATTTTCTTTTTCAAACACCAAATGTAAACATGAAAATACCATCAGATGTTCTTTTCACATTTTCTATTTATAAAGTCCCTCCATTTCTTCAAGAAAGCAGGTTTTTGTCCTTGTTCCATCTGAAGGATATTTTTTTTTCACCAACTGTCTTCAATGAGGTAGGAAGTAGGAAGAAATTAAGACTATAGAGAACAAAAGAAGAAGAAGTAGGTGTGGATGAGGAGGGAGTACAGAGATGAAAGAGGCAATTGACCTTTGGAAGGAGGTGCCTCTCTTTAATTTCCCTTAAACCTCTCTCTGTCTACTCTTTTGAGGCAAATTAGCAAACAGTGGACACTTTCTTGTTTGCAGGGCTGAGGTCTGAGATGATTGCTCTCTTCTTTTGCTACTACAAACTCCTTGGAAAATTGGTGTTTGACCACTGAACACTTTGAAATGAATGTAAATGAAACGTTTTAGAATATTGTATAGCAAAGTGAGAAATCCCCTGTTCCCTCCTTTATTAAGCTAATAGAGAACAGAACAGAAAAGAACAAACTAATATGTGCTCTCTTTCTGTTAATACCTAATGAGTGTGTATCCCTGGTTTTGGTTTTGGTTATTTTCAATCTCTATCGCTGTCACACACACACAAATTTGCCTGATATATCAGAATGAATGTATGATGAAGGAGAAATTCAGGTAGGTACTCACACAACCAACTTCTTCAACTAAACAATAACCTGAAAAGTAGAACATGCGCCTTTATGTCATTGGATTTATCCAATTAATCATGAGTATTCAGAGATGACACTCTAAAGAGGTTTTTCCCTCCCGTTAAAAAATGTGAACTTCTCTAAGTGAGGGTAAGTGGACATAAAAGTCATGGCAGATGAGAAAAAGTATCTTTCCAAGCACAATGCTGAACATATAAAAGGGGCTCATTGAATCCTTACTGAGTTAGATATCTTCCGTCTCCACTGATAACAGAGAAGAAAAAAAAGGAAAAACTCCATTTGGTAAAAACATCAAAGGGCAGAAAACCAGTCCAAAAAGAGGCAAAAAATCTTCTGTACATCCCAGCTCCTCCAATTGTGAACTCCCAAAACAGGTGGCAGAGCCCTGTGAAGGGCCTGACTGGGGAATAAATTGACAAGCTGGATTCTAGAATATGTTCTTCCTTGTTTCAAGTATCCCTGGTCAGTTTTATTTCTGGCCCAAGATAGAGTCCTCACAATTCAAGATTTAACATATAGGAGTTCCCGTCATGGCTCAGTGGTTAACGAATCTGACTAGGAACCTTGAGGTTGCAGGTTCGATCCCTGACCTTGCTCAGTGGGTTAAAGATCCGGCATTGCCGTGAGCTGTGGTGTAGGTTGCAGATGCGGCTCAGATCCCGCGTTGCTGTGGCTGTGGTGTAGACCGGCAGCTACAGCTCCAATTCGACCCCTAGCCTAGGAATCTCCATATGCCGTGGGAGCAGCCCAAGAAATGGCAAAAAGACAAAAAAAACAAAAACAAAACAAAACAAAAAAAAAAGATTTAACATGTAAACAAAATAGAACAACAACAAAAGATTTGCAAAGCCCATCCCCTGGGTATACAAGAGTAGTTTACTAGGTATAGCGTCATTTACCACAAAGTGCTGAAAAACTCACTGATATTTTGGAAAGTTGTAACTATTGAGGAAATGACATGAAGAATGGGTCTGAAGATAAATAGGACTTATCCTATAACCACAAAAAAGAAAGGATATTTACAAACAAAAGTTTTATGTGGGTCACAGGAGAATAGGTGAGCTGCCAAGGAAATGGGGTTCATATGTGTCTTCCCCAACACAGAATCTAGAAGCTCCATAAACTCACTCTAATGGTTCAAGTGTTGAAGAGGTTCTGAGAAGAATGCATTTTTTTAATTGCATTTTCAGTCATTGAAATCCATATAGCAAATAAGCTAGGCAACCATTTAGAACAAATTTTTAAAATTCATGCTAGGAAAGTTTTGATGGGATAACTAGGAAGGAAAAAATAGCTTGGTCTGCTACTTGGAGGAGAAGACCCAATTCAGTGAGAACAGCAGGATCAGTTAAGGTCAGGAGGGCCCTGTAATCCGGGTGAGACAGGCTGAGAAAATGTCATATAACCCTCCCAGTTCCTTTTGCCCACTCTGCCACTAAATTCATTGATGACACAGTAAGAGGTAATAAGCACAAAGATCCGAAAAAGGATTGTGTGTTGATATCCAGAAGGTCTATCCAGATAAAGTGAACAGAGAAGGTGATCTTTCGCCCCCCCTCTTTGGCATCCTTGCTAACTCTGTCTGCTCTTATAACTGGGAGTGTGACTCTGATCATTCACATAGCTTTCCTAGAGCGATGTTCACACCGCCACCTCGGAACAGAACAGAATGAAAAGCTCGTGTTTGCTGGACAGCAGGATCCTTTTTCCGATCAGACTATCCCTTCAGGCTAAAGTCTTTGGAGATATGCTGGAGGCAACTGGAATCCCCAAACCTTTAGTCTTGTATAATTAATCCTCTTTCACATATTTAGGAAACTGCTGAACCCTCTTTTTATATGTTGCTTTGATTCAAAGTGTGAGTAATCGGAATAAGAATGCTGGTTATCTTTAGAGGAAGGCTCTTTGGATAAATTGAGAAAATGAAATACAATTGCTCCTGTAACATGCCAATTGAAATAGCTTTTATAGATAAAGTTTCAATTTTCCTTTTGTGATTAATGTAGGACCCTAACCTAATTTTGTTTCACAAACATCTCATTCTGGGGAAGGAAAGGATTACTTTTTTTACATCAATAAGTACCTAGTCCTAAAATGAGCCTGAGGAAAAGGTTAGAAGTATGATGAGTCATAAACTGACAATAAAGAACTTGATTATTTAACATAAAACATTCTACTAAAGATATATGAAATATAAGGTCTGCTGGCTGGGAAGGTGGCTAATGCAATTGAGCATGTCTTTGCTTCACCAAGTCTATAATCTATGGTGTAGTTAGCAAGGTTTCAGGAGGGTTATTCTTTTCTGCTTTGGAGGGGAAATTTCTGCTCATAAACAACATTAAAATTTTTTAAGCTTCTTGAGCACAAGGTCAGTTATTCTAACATCTTAAAAGTCATATTTTTAAATTTGTTTTTGTACTTTCAAGGAACTTTTCCAAGTTATTTTTATGTTTGCCACAGAGTCCTCACTAAAATCAAATCCATTTATCTCCTCAAGTTCAATGGCTTTCTCTATCTTCTCTCTTTTACATCCTTTAAGGAAGTCAAACTTCTAAAGCAAGTCAAAAGTCCCCAATCTGAAAATGGGGAGCCTTTTTGGCAGTAATGCAACTTTTGGTGTTACAGCAGATGAGACTGGTGTCAGAATTTTAGAGGTCAAGAAATAATTTGAGCCTATCAGCCCTAAGGAAGTTTTTGAAAAAAAAAAATCTCTTTTTATAATCTCAGCTTCTTGCTGCTAAAAAAAAAAGAAAAAAAAAACTTTTAGGACAATAAATTGGCCCTTAACAAATATTACAGAGTCTGTAATATCACCCCCTCTAACCAACAGCTATCTAGTACTGAATGAGTTAGACTCTTAATTTCATGTGACTGAAAAGCAATTAACACAAGCTCAGCTTTAGGAAGAATTTCCTCCACGATGTAAATAAAAATTTCAAGGTAAACCTGTCTTTAGGTATGAGTTTCTCTCTCATGCACTCAGATCTACCTACTCTTGGTTAAATCCATTTTCAGACAAGCTCTTCCAACAACTACATACCTTACATCCTCTCGAGTTAAATTATTTAAGAATAATACACTCTTTCCCCAGATCATTGGCTCTAATTGAAACACGACACCAATGCTGAACACTCTTCATGCCTCGAACTAGCATTAAAGTGCATTGCAAAGCACATGGACTGAGAGTGGGAAAAAGAGGGCTCCTTAGAGTGAACTTGAGGTCCCGTTACTGACAGTAAATACATGTGAAATGTTAAATATATTTGACAGTTTGACAATATATTTGCAAGATATTCTTCTACCATCAGATATAATTTGTTAGTGTGTCACCATACATGTTTATCTCTTCTACTTGGTAGTTCTAATTTCTGCAGCTTTGAGGACTTATAACACACCTAAATACTTACCTCAAAGACAGAAAGAACACATGTTCATGCAAATACTTGTAAACGAATGTTCGTAACTTCTACTTTGTACCATCTAAAAAGTGGATGCAAAGCAATCCCCATTAATAGATGAATGGATAAAAAGTTATCGCATATTTATACAATGGAATACCACCTGGCAATAAAAAAGTGCCATGTCCAGTGCTGCAGGGCAATGAGAATCCTGAAAGAGGGATGGCTCGGAATAACAAAACACACAAGACTCTTTTACATTTAGAGAGTGGGGGGTCCAGGAGGCACTCTGTTTCCGGGAACAAAGGCACTGGGCTTTAGCCCACAGGACTTTTATTAAGGAAGCTGCCTTATGTAGATTAGTGAGCAGGACCAGGCAGAGGCAATGACAAAGCTACCTCTTAGTGAATAACAAAGGAAACTATTAGCACCGGTGCATCCCTCTAAGGCATAGTGCAGCTGCTCCTAGAATAGCATAGTTTATGCATAACTCCCTAATTTTGTCTTTGAAGGAGACCCTGTACTTTAGAACTCTGCATCAGCAGATACTTGCCTTCCACAGAGTTCAGCTGTTCAGCGGTCTCCAACAAAAAAGAATGAATTATTGATATATGCAACAACATGAATAAATCTCAAAGAGTGAAAGAAGCTAGACCAAAAAAAAAAAAAAAGTACATACTGAATGGTTCTATTTACGTAAAATTCCAGAAAATGTAAACATCTATAAGACAGCAGACCCAGATCAGTGACTGCCTAGAGAGCAGGGAGAGAGGGGGTCAAGGGAGAGAGGGGGTCAAGGGAGAGAGGGGCAAGATGGAATTAAAAAGCTGCACAAGGAAACTTTGGAGCGTTACCGATACGTCCATTATCTTGATCAAGAGTTGGCGGGTTTATCGCTATAAAGGAACAGATAATAAATATTTTAGACTTTACAAGCCACATAGTCTCCATGGCAACTACTCAACTCTGCCATTGCATCAACAGAACAGCCATAGATGAAAAGGAATTCAATGAGTGTGAGGGTGTGCCAAGAGAACTATTTATAAAAGCAAGTAGCAGTAGCAGTCTAACTTCACTCAGTATGATTAATTTCTAGGTCCATCCATGTTGCTGCAAATAAGACAATGAAAGACAAATACCATACGATATCACATGTATGTGGGATCTAAATAAAAGGAAACAAATGGACTTATTTGCAGAACAGAAACAGATTCACAAACTTTGAAAAACTTATGGTTACCAAAGGGAACTGGTGGGGGGGTTTGGGATTGGCATATGCACACCGAGGTATATAGAATGATTGGCCAACCTGCTGTACAGCACAGAGAACCCCACCCAGGATTCCGTGATAATCTATGTGGCGAAAGAATCTGAAAGAGAATAGATGTGTGTACATGTATAACTGAATCAATTTGTTGTACAGCAGATATTATCACAACTTTGAAGATAAACTATACTTCAACAAAACTTTTTCTTAAATTGGGGGGGGAAGTTGGGAAAACCATGAGAAAAAAAACAAGTAGCAGTGTAACTGAGTGTGCAGACTAATCCTGATCTTGATTATGGTGATGGTTTCAAAAGTGTGTACATATAGCAAAATTTCTCAAATTGTACATTTGAATGATATGCCTCCGTAAAGTTATTAAATAATAAAATCAAAAAACACCTTAGTTTCCCCATCACAGACTGGATCAAGTTTAATCTTCTCACCATGCTACATAATCCCCTCTATGTGCTGGTCTCTTGATTCCTCCTCCGTCAGATCTATTGTTGCTCCTGGTGGGATTTTACTCTTGCAGGGCCAAATACGCATCCTACCATCTCAACTCTGTGCCTTTGTCTGGACTTCTTTCAGTCTTCAATAATCTACTCCTACCCCTACCAACTGTGCATCTACACGCCCAAGACACCTTCCTTCTTTCGTCATCTTACCTTTACTACGCTCTGTCTCCTCTCTGTGCTCCCATAACGGCTCATATATTTGTGTGTGAGGACACGCATATGCGAATACACAACCACATATGCACACTCTCGCACAATTACATTGCTCCATAATTTTAACTCTATACCTTTAAATTTTCTCTTACGCATATAGAAATAAAAAGCATTATTACCCCACATTTGAATACTTGACTGAGTGCTCCCTGTGTCTATTATACCTAAGAGTAGCTGGCATGGCAGCTACTCTTATCATCATTTTATAAATAATATAACCGATAGGGAAGGAAATTATATATTTAGCCCATAGGTACATGGTTATACATGATCAATCTAGAGCGAGAAAATAGTTCTTCAATGTCTAATCTAAAATGCTTTCCACTAATCCTTATGCTTGTTTTTGCGTTGGTTTCAGCGAGGGGGTTGTTTTGTTGTTTTTTGTTTTGTTTTGTTTGAAAGCTTAACTGTATTTCACACTTATTTTTTTTTTTTTTTGACTGTTCTGCTGCTCTTCTTCCGTCACCTAGATACACCAAAATGAAGACTGCCACCAACATCTATATTTTCAACCTTGCTCTGGCGGATGCCTTAGCCACCAGTACCCTGCCCTTCCAGAGTGTCAATTACCTAATGGGAACGTGGCCGTTTGGAACCATCCTCTGCAAGATCGTGATCTCCATAGATTACTACAATATGTTCACCAGCATATTCACCCTCTGTACCATGAGCGTGGATCGCTACATCGCCGTCTGCCATCCCGTCAAGGCCCTGGACTTCCGCACTCCCCGCAACGCCAAAATCATCAACGTCTGCAACTGGATCCTCTCTTCAGCCATTGGTCTGCCTGTGATGTTCATGGCAACAACAAAGTACCGGAATGGTGAGGGATGCAGCAGGCCTGAGGGATGGTGACTCCATAGACAGATATATTGATGACGTCCTGAGCCAAGTAAAATTTATGGAGTGGTCCAAAGCCAGAGTCAAACTGTAATGTTAATGATTCTTCCTAGCAAAATACTTTTGAATATTTTGAGATAAAAATTTCTCAATTTACTTAAATTTCAAATTTTTCTAGGAAATATTTTAAAGAGAAAATAATCCATAATTTAATAGTTCCTAATTTCTTTGCACTTACTTCATCAAAATGATGGGAAAATAGGAGTTCCCGCTGTGGCTTAATGAATTAAGAATCTAACTGCAAGGGCTTGGGTCCCTGAGGAGGTGCGGCTTCGATCCCTGTCCCCGGTGCAGTGCCTTAAAAGATTCCTGGGATTCAATCCCTGGCCCAGGAACTTCCATACACCATATATGCAACCATTAAAAAAGGGGGGGAGGTTGGGAAAATAAGAACATAGCTCTTTCGAAAGTAATTAAATTTTAAACCCAAAGAGGATTAAGTGGAAGCTTGTTTTAAAATCTCAGGTGGCTGCTTACATGACAAATTTATCTTTTTAAGATTTTATATCAGAATGATGAACCAACCGTCAAAAAGTGGAAATCCATCAGCTGGAAATTCCTATAGAGTTTGGACAGTGATTATAGACTTTTCTATAGACTTTGGACAGAGCTGAGTCTCCTCCACAACTTCTTTAAATCTCCCCTTCCTTGCTTATGTAGGAATAACCACAGGTTAGCTCAGGTCAAGGCTATAAATAAGAGAGCAAAATGGCAATGTTAATACCTAATAACATAATTAAATGTTGCTAACTCTTGCTTATAATTCTTTTCTACTAGGTTCCATAGATTGTACACTAACATTCTCTCACCCAACCTGGTACTGGGAAAACCTGCTGAAAATCTGTGTTTTCATCTTTGCCTTCATCATGCCTGTCCTCATCATTACAGTGTGTTATGGGCTGATGATCTTACGCCTCAAGAGTGTTCGCATGCTCTCTGGCTCCAAAGAAAAGGATAGAAACCTGCGAAGAATCACCAGGATGGTGCTGGTGGTTGTGGCTGTGTTCATTGTCTGCTGGACTCCCATTCACATTTACGTCATCATTAAAGCCTTGATTACAATCCCAGAAACTACTTTCCAGACTGTGTCCTGGCACTTCTGCATTGCTCTAGGTTATACCAACAGCTGCCTGAACCCAGTCCTTTATGCATTTCTGGATGAAAACTTCAAACGATGCTTCAGAGAGTTCTGTATCCCAACCTCCTCCACCATTGAGCAGCAAAACTCCGCTCGAATCCGTCAAAACACCAGAGACCACCCCTCCACGGCCAACACGGTGGACAGGACCAACCATCAGGTACACAGCTTCTAGAATTGGGTATACTTACTAGGGGAGACATAAAAATTATGGAGCTTTTTAAAATCCAAGATTTTAATCCATTAGAAGTGGCTCAGTAACCAGGGGATTAGAGTCAGTATAAGGACGGAAAGAGGCAGAGAGCAAATTATAATTATTGTGACAGAGAGGCACTTCATTGTATAAACTGAGCTGTAGATATTGGGTACATATTCATTTGATATAGAGACATACCAATTAGAAATCCATAAATCTGGGAGTTTCCATCGTGGCTCTGTGGTAACTAACCCAACTAGTATCCATGACGATGCGGGTTCGATCCCAGGCCTTGCTCAGGGGGTTAAGGATCTGGTGTTGCTGTGAGCTATGGTGTAGATTGCAGACACAGCTCAGGTCTGATGTTTCTGCGGCTGTGGTGCAGGCTGGCAGCTGCAGTTCCAATTGACCCCTAGCCTGAGAACTTCCTTATGCCACAGGTGCAGCCATAAAAAGACTAAATTTTTAAAATTTTTTAAAGAAATCCATAAAGCTGCTAAAAATCTGTATCTTAACAGCCTTTTCTTCTATGCAAAAATAATGACCTCAGATAACTGAAAATGACCCTAATCTAGAATTTTTCCCATTTGCCCCAGTGTGAGAGAGTGCATGCATATCACTCCCAAAGTCACTGTCACTTCTCAAAAGCCAGTCCTGCTCTGCTTCTGCGGTGACAGAGAAAGCGACAGCACTTTCCCCACTGCAGTGATGGGTACAAGATGTTCCTAGCAACTCAGTGTCACAGCAAAAGAGAAAAGGAAATGAAATGACTGGCCCTTAACTTTGTTAAGTCATTGATTTATAAACTTTTTAGATCTGAACACCAACCATATGATGTAATTGTTAGAACTAAATCAGATTTATAACAGACATTGTATCAGTTGAGGTTAATATCATGAGCAGTGATTATCGTTGGAAGATCAATTCCTACGAGCAGAAGTGTAAAGATGGGAGACTGCCAAGATTTACACACAACAGTACAATTACATGAGAAATCAAAAAAAGAGGAGAGAGAAAAATCTGTCTCTAAGTTAATATTGCCTCGTTAAGCCACTGGTTTGGAAAATTTAGAGTCTGACCTGTAATGTAAATCAGTCACTTAATTATTAATATGAATTCAAGTAAGTAATTTTCCAAATAAGAGTGCCAGCATTTCCAAATCACTGCCTGTGTAATTTTATAACACAGAATTCAAATTTAAACTCCCCGTGAAAGTAAATCCTCGTGTCAGAACCTTAGATAAAGTTTCTTAGATCAGGGACCTGAACTCTGGGGACAGATGGCTCCCTAGAAATGACCAGGAAGTCAAACTGAGGAGCCAGAGGACCCTTGGGGTTCAGCTGCTTCCTCTTTGCTTTCTCTTCATCACACTCCACCCTGCTGTGTCCTGTCACCCCCCCGCTACCGTCACCGGACCCAGCCCAGGCTCACCCCTTGTAATTGACCACAGGACTAATGTAATAGGGCCCAGAAGGATCTGCCATGGGGGACATCCATCTTGATTCCCTTGATATTGAATAATGCTGAAATGAACCCAGGAACTGGAAAGCCCTGGGGAGTATGAAGTAATGATGGCAGAGCTCCTTCCTCCAAAGGGAAATTATTAACGTATTATATCTCACTTCCAATTCCATTTCAGAAATGAAAGCCAGAAAGAAATGTTTTTCTACTCTGCTCCTTCTTTTTTTTTTTTTTTTTCATATCAAGACCTCTAAACCTACTCCTTTGACTAAGCAGCTCTCCTTCTCAATGGCTATGGAAATCTTGTCAATAACTTAAACAGGGTAGGAATTTAAACAGGTTTTTCTCTGACTTGAGGATAATGCAGTAAAGAATGCAACGTAAAATTTCTAGTCCTAAACTAAGGTTATCATAAGGTTTTACATTGGAGCAATATATTTCTTTGGAGCAAAATGATGGCCATTTTAAAGGATCGGTTCTTTCTCCTAAAGCACCTAATCATACCTCCCTCCTTTCAGGCACCTTAGAGTGTGGGTCTTGGTATTGTACCCTGGACCACTGCTGAGTCTCTTGTCACATCTGATTCTCCCAGTATCCTTCACTTGCCTTGCTCTCCTGGAAATACAGTCCCAGCCTGACTGGTGGAGCGTTTTTCCTGAACTCAGCCTGCCTGTCCTTCAGTTGCCCCAACACTGCCCTTGACTGCCCTCCAAATCCAGCATTTTCACATTAGTATGGTCCTTGCACAGCCAGGGAGAGGAGAAAGGAAGTAATTGGGGAAGCTCTGTTCTAAGTAACTAAAAGGTTTGTTTTAAAAATACATCCAATTAGGGCTTATCTTCAATGCTGCCTCTATGAAGCAGGATCAGTGTCAGATAACAGCAGAAACACATTAGCCCTGGAATTGGCTGCTTTCCCAAAATGCCCAGCTGGGAGAGCTGGACAGAGAAGAACAGCTGCCAGGAAAAGAGGAAAAGACACCCTGACATATTTGAAAATTAAGATGAATAAGATAACTCAAAGATCCCCTTCATTAATCTCCACTGATGTGTCATCGTTACACCCAGACATCTAGAACATTTCAGAAACCTTCTATATGTCTAGAGGACGTAGCTGAGTAGTTGTACAAATTCAGTATCTGACAAAGAGGCTTTGATTTATTTTTATTTTTATTTTTTAAGTCATGAGCCATCATGTTAGGAAACAAAGCCAAGCAGATTTACATTAACTTTCTAACCACTTTCTAACTGTTTGAAGTCTGTGCTGTTGTAAATGTTTATGTCCTGCCTGCATAGTTTTGTTTTCTCCAAGAAATATGTTGTACTATATATGTCACATCTCAAGCACATTAGTCGACTTCATAGTCTGCAGATCAGAGATCCAATATCAAACCTTCCCAGGGTGTCTGCATTCTGACAGCTCTACATATAACGCAAAGTCAAGTGGAGAGTTGGCAGTTACCAAGGTAATTTGATAAGCCATTGGAAAATTCTGTGCCCAGAATAAACCTTGAGTCATACTCACACAGTCAAGGGCTACTCGGACAGTATTTGCTGCATAACAAATCTGTCCAAAATGTAGAGCCTTAAGGCAATCATTGATTCAACTCACAAGCCTATAGATCAGTAATCTGGGCTGGGCTGGGCTAGGCAGTTCTTCCCATATTAGCTGGGCACACTCTGTGGTCAGCAGCAGCTGCTCTATTAGCAGTCAGCCAACTGATCTAGAATGGCCATAGCAAGAATGGCCAGCTCCACATGGGTCATCATTTTCCACCATCTGTGTTATCCCAGGCTTGTTGTCATGGTGATCACAGGTTCCAGATTTAAGGGTGGGAAATCAGACTCCACTTATGGATAGTAGGAGCTACGGTCCCTTTGCAAAGGGTGTGGATGTGGGGAGGGGAGTCCCTGTGGCCACTTGTGCTAACCATCTACAGGAGGCACACGCTATGTGGGACAGGCAAGCCACAGCTTCCAGAGAGCACAAGGCAAACTGCCTTTCTCTTTCTGATGCCTCCAGTATCTGCCTAACACAGGGTCTGGCACATTCGAAGCACTCCAAAAAGGAATTCCCATTGTAGCTCAGCGAGTGAAGAACCAACCATGCCCATGAGGATGTGGGTCTGGTCCCTGGCTTCACTGAGTGGGTTAAGGATCTGCCAATGCTGTAGCTGTGGTGTAGGCTGGCAGCTACAGCTCCAATTTGACCCCTTGCCTGGGAATTTCCATATGCCACAGGTGCGGCCCTAGAAAGAAAGAAAATAAATAAATAAATGTACTCCAAAAATGTATATTGAATAAATGAATGATCAGTGGGTTCTTGATATTTCAGGGGATATGCGGGTGGTAGGAACGACCCCTTTCTTGAACCTGATGGACAAGCTAAAGGATCGTGTAACACTCTGACATTATTCCAGGCCCACCATTCAGTAAGAGGAAATACTCAAAGGAGAGAGTCTTCATTTGTTTTTCTCCTCCAGCCTTTAGTCCTCTGATCATAAGTTACACTTTTCAAAATTTTTCTACAATGTTGTAAGTCAACTATACTCCAATCAAATTATCTTTTAAAAAAAAAATCATATGACAAATTTTTTTTTCCTTACATTTGGGCTTGTCTTCTATTTTAAGTGCTATTCATGTGGAGGTCAAGAACCAGACTCAGTGCCCAAAAGAGGTCATGCCAAGGCTCAGTATGGAAAAACTACCAAAAGATGGTTTCCTGTACTTTGTGCATTCTGGGGCCCAGCCCACTGCCCCAGCTGTAGTGCTCCGTGCCTGATGTATGTTCAGCTTGGTGTCTTTATGTTTTCTAGATCTTTGGTAGGGAGACTTAACATTCATTTCCCATCTGCTCTCAATGCAATTTCATTTCTTTGTACCTGTACCTGCTTGTTGATGTCCTCAGTGGACTCCGCTGGGCTTCAAAACACTTCCAGCATTTGCTCAAATCAGGCCAGGTCCAGCTCAGATCTGAGATCCTGGCCACTACTGACCTACCTTCCTTGCTTAGTTTCCACCACAACCACAGTCGATAAGACATTGTTTTGTTTTCACACTTAGATTATTTTGTTAATGTTTAACATTATATGGGAAAAGAAAATTATTGTGTCAGTTGGATTATTATTTGAAGACTTTGATAATGGTCTCTAATACTTGTATGACAGCATGCAGATTAAAATGTGCTTTTATATGTATTATCGCATTTCCTATTATAACCCTGTTGGGTAAATATGAAAAAATAAATGTTCAAGGAGTTTGAATGATTATACAAGATCAAAGCGCCAGTAAGAGACTGGACCCAAACATCTGAACGTCTAATATGAATCCAAAGCTTTTTTCTGCTATCCCACAAAATCAGTAAGTCTTATAGGACAAAATCATATAACATTGATAAAGCTAACACTATGGTACCTCCGGCTAACTTCACATCAGTATGATAAGCCCATTCCTAGAGCCTCAGGTTACTATTTTTAAAGCAGTTTCTTGACACTTTAAACAAAGTAGCAGGTCGAGAAATGAGGAAATGCTTTGTATTTGTATTAACTACAAAACTAAAAGCAGAAGACTAAGTTTTCAACTCAACCACATCAGTATCAAAAATTGGCTCAGTTTTTTTCCAAGACATCTGTGGAGAGCCAATTTGAGAAGGAAATGCATTTCTATTCCATGACAAAAGCCCCAAATGCAAATAGCTCACAAAATTACTGTGCTTGACCACATTAATGCATATTTTGTGAATGAGGCCAAAGTGACTATTCTTTCAATTCTTTGGCTTAAAAAGAAAACAGTTTCCATTATGAGAGAGAGAGATAGCATACACACGTGTGATATGGGTAGGCCTCTATTCACATGTGGTACTAGAGTATATTTAAGATTAATACTTTTCATAAATAGCAGAACGACTTGGTATGCTTCTTTAAAGTGGCTACAATCTGGGTGGGGAAAATATGGCTGACTTGGAAATATGTTTGTTTTCACAAAATATTTGGCTTTAAGACTATTAGCAAAGTTCCCTTGTGGCACAATGGGTTAAGGATCTGGCATTGTCACTACAGCAGCTCAGGTTGCTGCTGCGGCACAGGCTCAACCCCTGGCCTGATAACCTCCTCACGCCTCAGGCCAACAAAAAGGACTCTTAGTAATAACAGTGATTGACCAGTTCTGTATCCGGCATATCTTCCTTAATCTATGAGGTTTGGATTATCATCTCTATAGTCGAGGAAATCAGTATTTAAAGAATGAACTTGCCCAAGGTCATAGTTAAAAAGTAGTGGCTGAGGAATAAATCCAGTTGAATTTGATATTGCAACCTAGGCTTTTAATTAATGTGCCATACTGTCTCAGTGATGGTTCTTAGAAAAAAATTTTAGCATTTATATTCTGTCAGTTTGAAGGCCATGAGGTCTTTATGTAGGCTTGTTTACATGTATTCATAGTGTATTTGCATATCTGTGTGTAACAGTAAATATTCAAATATATTAAGAACATCATGGAAAATTAGAACTTCACTAATGGGGAACATGGTTGTCATTATATGAGCTCAAATTATTTGACTTAAATCTTTGGCCATCGGTAAAGTCATATTGACTCTCACTGAATGATACCATTTGCTTTTACACAAGTTAAATTTTTTTATCAGTGACAGAGAAGTTTATTTAGTATTTTCATAAACTGACCTGTAGGATCAGGTGCAATCACATTTATCCTACTAGAGAAGGCAGCTTGGCCAGGGATTGGGGGTGGGGTGCCAGAGGGACCAGGATAGGGAGTCAGGTGAATGTTCTGTCACACTCTGTCTAACCAACATGTGATGAAGAAAGTCCCTTTATCTTACAAAAACTTGGTTTTTCTCAGCAGTCACATTAATAGGTTGAACCAGAAGATTAGTCTGTATAACAGAACTGCAGGTGAATACTAATGTATGAATTAGCTAGACTTCTTCCTGACCGAATACTCTGAACTGGGTTTTAAAGATTGGAGTAACTAAAGCAATTTACTGCCGCATTTTCTTGTTGTTCCAATTAATGTAACTAACTGCTAAAATAAAGCAACATGCTTTTCTCCAAAACGCTAACTCAAAATAATATGTCATGAATTTAACCTTAAGCAGTAAATTGCCATTTTATAATCATTTATCATGAAAAAGTTCTCACACTAACGTTTAGTGTTTTGGAACAAGTCAATATTTTCTATCTTACAGAGCTTATAATTACGAGACATGGGTACTCTTTTAATCTTCTCAGCACGTGTATTCTTCTATGTTTATGAATTTGAAATACAGTTTTCAAGTATTTTTTTTTGCTTTTGCATTTTTTTCTCACATCAAACAACACCATTGGAAAGAAGACGACCTATCATAAAATAGTCACTAGCTTTTGAATATCATTCTGATTGTGATCATCTATCTTTTGGTCAGCTTCAATAAGTATTTACAAATTGCTACAATTTTGCAAAAATTATAAATTATTTTGGGGGTGACCTTGTGAGAACTATAAATTTCTAAAATAAAATATGCCAATTTTTCTTCGCTAATTATTATTTCTAAATATTTAAATATTATTGATAATTATTGATCTCCTTCTAATTATTAATTAATTTATTATTATTATTTAATGAAGAATCAGAGCTTCAGCTTTTGTCGCCTTCTGCCTTTACGTTCAAGAATTTCATTCTTATATGGTAGAGTTCCTAGATTTGAAATAAATAGGAACTTTCCATGATGAAAAGAAATAGTAGGGAGTTCCCGTCGTGGCGCAGTGTTTAACGAATCCGACTAGGAACCATGAGGTTACGGGTTCGATCCCTGGCCTTGCTCAGTGGGTTAAGGATCCAGCGTTGCTGTGAGCTGTGGTGTAGGTTGCAGAAGCGGCTTGGATCTGGCATTGCTGTGGCTCTGGAGTAGGCTGGTGGCTATAGCTCTGATTAGACCCCTAGCCTGGGAACCTCCATATGCTGCGGGAAGAGGCAAAAAGACAAAAAGAAAGAAAGAAAGAAAGAAAAAGAAAAAAAAGAAAATAAATATTACAGCCGTATTTTCTATGACTTCTACTTTTACTGCAATAAAATTCCATATATATATATGTATACATATAGATAGATAAGGGGAGGCTAGAAACAGGACTCATTTTGAATGCTAAATAATTGTAATAGTACTTTTTTTTTTTTTTTTTTTTTTTGGCTTTTTTAGGGCTGGACCTGCAGCATATGGAAGTTCCCAGGCTAGGGGTAGACTCAGAGCTACAGCTGCTGGCCTAAGCCACAGCCACAGCCACAGCAACACAAGATCTGAGCCACATCTGCAACCTACATCACAGCTCATGGCAATGCCAGGGCCTTAACCCACGGAGCAAGGCCAAGGATCGAACCCTCGTCCTCATGGATAGTAGTCAGTTTCCTTTCCACTGAGCCACAATGGGAACTCCATATAATAGTACTTTTTCAAAGCATGAATAGTTTTCCTAATGCTTGTCCAAAAAATTTTAATGCCCGCTTTCAAGACCTTATGTGAGTTTGGCCATTCTCATTGCCAGGATGTATGCTGAAGGAATGAATAGTAACCATACCTGGGTGAGAGATAAGTAGATTTAATTTAGTGCTTGTTGCTTCACTGTGAATGAAAGGAATGAACCACTTCTTCATTCTATAAAAGCTGCCCTGTTAGGAACACATGCAAATAATTAGCCCGATAAATTAGCTCCAAGTAATTACAAATATCCAATAAATATAAGCTGGAAGTTTCATTATAATTTAAAGTACTAGCCCTCTCGGTCCGAAAATGAGTATGTAGAAAAATAATTCATGTTATTTATCTCTATGGAGTGTAGTATTTATTAGGAAGGCTATTCTGCTTTCCATATAAACACCAGAAAGTCTAGGGATACTGGAAATCTACAAAGTCTATCAAGCCCTAGTTGTTTCCTTTTTTTCTACATACATTATTAAATCTTCATAAAGGTTAAGAAAAAATATTTCTTGTATATTACATATATGATCCAAGTCCCCATATGATATGTCTAAGTCCCTTAAAGTACAAGAAATGAATGATTTTTTCTCGTGATAAAATAGGTTCTTCTAAGACTTCTGATATGAAAGCCAAAAAGTAAAGTATATGGAAATTTACATTAATAAATAAGAATATCTAGGCCAATTTAAAAGAAGCTGACATTGAGAAAATGCAGTGAATAGTGGATATGAAATGGAATATGGTCACTATGTGTTTGACAATGCAATCACCTATTTAACTCCTTCCGTGATTTACCAACTTAAAAAGAGTATCTCACTCTTGCTGGTCTTTCTTCTTCTCCACTAGGTCAGCTAACATGTCCATCAACTTTTTAAAAATACTGTCTTTGAGCTGCTCTTTGGAAATAAACGAGATGTATGTCACTCACAGAACCCTAAAATGCTGCAGATAGAGGCTTGCAGAATGCCTGACATGCACTTTAACAACTGAAAATTTTTCTAGCTATTTCAGAAATTCAGTGGAATAAATAGCCTTTCGAATGACTACACTATGAGTAAATATTAACATCTAAGTCCCAACAATGGAATTGGATTTATCAAGCGGATGCAAAATGCTCACAGATTTTAAGATATTGGAACTGAGAAAGAAGATAGATTATCTAACCCAAACTTCCTCACCTTTCCAATGGGGAAATTGTGGGCCGGAAATACATATTTTTATTGCATGCTTTTTTTCTAAATATAAAATATATAATTGTGAGAGTCTTTTCAAATATGCAGTTTCCAAATACAGTTTTTTTAAAAATTGTGACTAAGAAAAAAGATAGATAATTCTATTTTATATAAATTCTAGTATATGTAAAGTTAAGCTATCAACAGGTAAGAGGAAACTCTATAACTAGATAAGAATAACAGATATATTACAAAATCTTTAAAATTTGGATGGCTCATACATTTAGTTGGATCCTACCAATGACCAGCTGAATGTCCTTGGGCAAGTTTCTGAAACTCTCTGTATTTCAATTTCCTTGTATGTAAGAAGGGTTATAATTATAATGGCTAATATTGAGTTTTGATGTGAATGTCATGTATAATTGTCTATGCAAAATACACAGAACGGTGCCAGGCAACTGGCTAATATTGCTGGTCTAAGCTACTCAATGAAGTTTTACTGTTTTCATTTCCTTTCTCTTTCCCCCAAGAAGCTGACTTACAGCTCTTACCACAAAAATTTTAAAGGAACGAACTAATGCAGCTAAAAGGGATCATAAATTTGGTCTAACCCTGGCCTTGCAACGTATATCCCTCCCCAAAAGAGAATTACCTGGCCCAAGCTGTCACTAGCGCCAAGGCTGAGAAGGCTTGGGATCAGAACAAATGACTCTCTCATAAGTTACTTAGTTTTTACAAGTTTCTATCCAGTTCTTACAGAATACTGCTACAGCCAAGTGCTAATACATGGTCCGTGAAGAAATAGCTCTTTAGACAATTGTTCATAAATATTCTATAACTTTTATCTGTCATAGGGATAATATTGTGAATTAGCATTTGAAAAGCTTTGAAAAGCCCTGCTATGTGTGTATATGTGAGTGTGTGTGCTCGTGCTGCATTTAGTTCTATAATATGTACTTGCATTTTGTTTTTTAAGCTAAAGTTCTCAAACTTATCTGAGCACATGCTCAGTTTTTCAAGACCTCACAAAATGAAGTTCTCACTACACATTTCAAAAAGTTCACGGGAGATTACTGGTCCCAATTAGGCACAAATCTGTCCCAAATTCGATGTTTTCCAAGAATAAGTGGAAATGTCCCATAATTCCAAGTATTAACCAAGGTTCTAAAATTGATTATTGATCTCTTATTCTCACTCATTCAAAATATGTGGTCTAAATACAAAGGAGATATTAAAACTTCCTTTTTTAGGTTTTCACTTTTATTTTGCTTTGTTTTGAAGTTTGTCGCTTTCTGGTTGCAATCTTAAAGGGAGAAAAAGTCTGTGCAGCCTTGGGATGTGTTTTCACTGACTTAAACTACATATTGCTAAGAATAAGCCTTATTATTGACACATTCTTTTGTTGTAAATGAAACATCTTCGAAAAAATAGGTTTCTTTTTAAAGTGATGTATATTCAACTGTAGGAAACATACCGCAGTTTTAATAATTACAGTCTTCCTTGTGAAAGAATGCATGATTAGAAGCCAAGCGTCCTGGGTTCTAGGGGAAGGCTGCTGATAACCAGCTATGTGAGCTTGGCATACCATGCTACTGGCTACTTAAGGGACCTCTTCACAAGCAGGAGTTTCCCAACTCCTTTTTTTTTTCTAAGTGACTTTAAAAAAAAAAATTTTTTAGGGTTCCTGTTGTGGCTCAATGGTAATGAATGCACGTAGTGTCCATGAGGACATATATTCAATCCCCGGCCTAGTTCCATGGGTTATGGATCCAGCATTGCTGTGAGCTGCAGTGTAGGTCACAGACGCAGCTCAGATCTGGTGTTGCTTTGACTGTGGTGTAGGCCAGCAGCTACAGCTCCAACTCTACCTCTAGCCTAAGAACTTCCATATGCCACAGATGCAGCCTTAAAAAGAAAAACAAATTTTTATTGAAGTATAGTTCATTTACAATGTTGTATTTGTTTCAGGTACATAGCAAAGTGATTCAGTCCTACATATACATGTATCCATTTTTATTCATATTCTTTTCCCTTAGAGGTTATTACAAAATACTGAGTACAGTTCCCTGTGCTATGTAATAGGTCCTTTTGATTACCTATTTTGTATGGTAAAATATATGTGTATATGATAATCTCATCCTTCTAATTTATCCTTCTCCCCCCCCACCTTTTCCCCTTTGGTAATCAGAAGTTTGTTTTCTATGACTATGGGTCTATTTCTATACAAGTTCATTTGCATCGTTTTTTTAGATTCTGCCTACAAATGATATCATATGATATTTGTCTTTGTCTGGCTTACTTCACCTAGTATGTAATCTCTAAGTCCACCCGTGTTGCTGCAAATGATATTATTTCATTCTTTTTATGGCTGAGTAATATTCCATTGTTTAAATACACCACATCTTCTTCATCCATTCATCTGTCCATGGAAATTTAGGTTACTTGGATATTGTAAATAGTGTTGCAATGAACGCTGGAGGGCAAATATCTTTTTGAATTATGGTTTTCTCCATATATATGTCCAGGAGTGGTATGGAGTTTCCTTAAAAAACTAAAAATAGAAACTACCATAGAATCCTTCAATTCCCACCATCTTTTGATGGCCAATGAATTAGGGCTCATTTCTGGGCCTGATTAATTTCTCCATTCACACGCTGGAGGCTAGTTTCTCCTAATGGACAAGAAAAGTGACCGCTAAGCCTTCCTTTTGTGCAATAATTTACTATATTCATATTGAAAGCAGAAGGAAGCATATGGCATATTGAGCCTGGATCCTTTCTGCTACCAGGTTATCCCACCTCTCCTTAAATTTTTCTCTACTGAAATGCTATCCCTTGTTATACTCTGGATCCCAATATGTCTGATTCTGGCAATGGAACTTGGAGGAAGGGATGAGTTCTCCATTATTTAGGTAAAAGGAAATACTCGCCTATGAGTCATCCATTCCCAAAGTTTTGTGTGTGTGTGTGGCTCTGTTTTTACGGCTTCTGTAATGAATGGGGTTTTGAAGTCCATTACTGACTGAAACTGATCAGCTTCAGAAATACCCAAGTCTATTATTGGCTTCGATTGCAACTTTGGATGGCATCGCAAATAATAGAAAATGGAAGTAGAAGAGAGTGCTGCAAAGAGCAAAAATAAAAATATTAAACCGGCTTTCCTCAACCAATACTCTGGGGCATGTCAGTTCACCTCTCAGGACCTCTATCTCCTCCTATAGATTAATGAAATTGAAAAAGGCAATCTCTTAAATGCCTTCCAGGGATAGGAAGTACATGCCAATTGCTTTATGGAGAGAGATTAAAAGTGCCTTAAATAAGCTTCAGTTTGAATCTAAAAGCTTTTCAAAACTTTATTTTTCAAAATAGGCTAAAAAGTAGCTCAAGGGGCTTTACTTCTTGACTTCTCAGGAAAATAACAATTTAAAAGGCTGATGACAAAATTGGAAAGGTGATGGTAGATTAAAATATTCTATCTATGTCAAGTCTACTGAATTCATAGCCATACCATGGTTATTGTCAGGAATGAAGCCTGGTCTTAAAAAATGGCAGGGAGTTGCAAGTTTCCAAAGGAAATATCTCAGCAAGTGAGCAGGTCCACTTGTTAAGCCATGGGTGCCAAAAAAAAAAAAAAAAAAAAAAAAAAAAAAAAAAAAAAAAAAATTGTGACTCAGTAGATCAGAGAAAACAGTTTACCACTCCCAGCATAGCAAACAGCAGGAACATCAGCACAGGAGAACTGGTTTCCTTGCCCCCATGACCCATGGGGTGACACAATAGACGCTGACTGTCAGTAGGCACACAGTTGACTGTCAGTACGCACAACTGAGGACCCCAGAGCTAAGACTTCAGCACCTTTTGTCACAAGGAGTAAACAAACCAATCTTCCTCCTCTGGAAGCAAGCAGTCATGAAGTGGTCGTGCTGTGGTCTTCATGGGGTTTGGCAGCAAAGGGTCTTAACTGACTATGCGACTATAGAAAGAGCTGAGACACACAGAAGATGGTAAGGCCTTGCCGTTCAGCTCCATCAGCAAGACAGTACAAGGACACTTGGTGAACTGTCTCTCCTAGTAATTCGCCCGTCAGCTCGACCTATTTGTGGATGAACTCAATTCTCATATGAATATGCCACCCCATTAGAAATTCAGGTTAGACATACTGACAAGGGCTAAGGCCAAACCTGTTTCATTTATTTCAATTAATACTCGCTTACAGTTATTAGCCGTAGAATCCCTATCGACAAGATCATGTTCATACTTTTGACCTCAGCCATGTACTCCAGGATCTCAGACTTCACTAAGTCCCTGAGAGGACTAAGAGGTAGCTTCTTTCTCAAAATATGCATGGATTGCACCTCTGTACTGTTAGGATTAATTCAAACACAATAAGAGTGTTTGGCAACTGTACCAACCAGAATGTGAAGGCCAATCAATGACTCATTTACAATCAGGGAATTCAGCCTGACCTGTTGATCGCTTATGGCTTGGTCCATCTGATTGGACATATCCCTGACCTATCTCTAGAATGTGGATACTGATGATGCGAGGGAACAGTACGCACCCCACTGCATGGGACACAGGGACCCACGTATCCTTCAGGTAGAACAACCTTCTTTACTTGAGGGCCTAAGGAAGGGAACATGGTCTAGGGAGTGGCTTCATTGCCAGTAATTACTGGGAGTCGAAGATGGGCCAAACCTCCTCTGCCTCCATGCCTAATTAATAGATATCCCGAGACCATCTCTCTCCCATGTGGCAAACATAACTAAAGGGACATGTTACTCCAGTTCCGGATTTCTTAACAAACTCGATTGGATCACCCTTGCTTCAATTTGGATAATCCATAGGAGCAGGTGATTGAATAGTCATGGCCTTGATAGCCATATAGGGCACAACCCAAGGGCACTCAGGTGCAGGAGAAGCTTGTGAATAAGTAGGAGCTTGAATGAAACAAGACTGCATCTCTCTGTGTATGTTTGCATATGTATAAGGGTTTCACATGTAGGAGCTGCCTTTGATAACATCAAGTGCCAGTAGAATAACTCAGGATCAGCCAAGCCCACACGAGTTTTTCTGACCTTACAGCACACAGACAGGGTGATAAATACTGCAGTAATCGGTTTGCCAATCAGAGCCATTTCTTGTCTCATTGGACCATGTAATTGCTTTGCCAGACTGCAGGGCTGGAACTTGGAGACAAAGAGAACATTAACCATCCCTCCCACACCAGCACCTTCAAAGCCTAAGATATTCCCTCCCCAGTGGAAAGTGGGTAGTGGTACCAGGGAGCCGCAAGGGACACTCCTGGTGAAGGCTGCCTCCTTTTATGGAAATCTGTAATTCCAAAAAGCTCCAGGGCTGGGCTGTGTCACACTGCCTCCAGTGTCACCTGCTGCTTATAACCTCCCCAGCCAAATCTGACAGATTATCTGATTAACTTGAAGATTCAGATTGTAATGCATACAGAGATTAGGCACAAGTTGTCTCCCATACCTAAATAGTACAATTAAGCACTCTGAACTATGTTTCTGGTAATGGGGAGTCATCATGCAAAGAATTTTTTTTTTTCTGCCTCTAGAATCCACTTCTGAGTCAGTCTACCCAAGATTTTGACATGGGTACCTGGTCCCTGTACCTGACCAAAATTAGTAAACTTTCCTGGGCTTTCATATGAGTTAGCATCTGCTAATTTCATTGGAGCTTATCGACATAATATCATCAATGAAGTAGGACCAAGTCACTTACAAAGAGAAACTTCCGTGTTTTGACCCATCCATTGGTGACAAATAGCAGAAGAATTCAAGTAGTATGGCTGCAGCATAGTAACCATGTTTTGGCGGCTTAACTAGGTAAAGAATCTTAAACTTCTGGTGCCAAAGGGATAGAGAAAAGGACATGACCAAAGTCAAAAAAAGCATTCCAGTTACCATCATAGGCAACTGATTCAGCTATAGTCACAATGTCTGGGAAAAACAGAACTGCAGGGGCAACAACGGAGTCCAGTTGGCGATTATCTTTGTCAGATCCCATTAGCATCTTTCATTGGCTGCATAGCACAGGGCTACTTTATTGAAATATTTCATTTTTCATAAGCCCTGTTGCATTTAAGTCCTGAATTGGGTTGTGGTTTCCTTTTCTCCTCCTGGAATTCTCAAGGATTTCTTTTACAACATGTGGAAGGACACCAGAAGCCGAGGTATGACCTCCTGGGCATAGGTCCACCATCGCCTATGGAAGGACACCAGAAGCCGAGGTATGACCTCCTGGGCATAGGTCCACCATCGCCTCTCTGTAAGTGGCTCCTCCAGATCAGGACTATCTCCCCTGGACAAAGAAGCATTCACAGAACAAACACATAAATTACCAATACCAATTACATGCTCAGCCTCGGGAGCAGCAGGTGTGGCGCATGGCAAGGGTCCAAACAGCTCCACCAAAAGGTTACAGTCACTTCTTCCCCCACGTTATCACTGAACGTGTGGTTCTTACCCCTCAAGAGAACCTAGTGCATTAGTCATTTAAGCACAGATGTCAAATAAAAAGACATGAACGTTTGTGCTTTCCCCCACGCTTACCTTTCTCCCCTGCCCTCATTGTGCCTTCCTTGGGGTATAAGATCTTTTATTCCTCCTGGGAGTGAAGATAGCCACCCCCACCCCACCCCAGTGCCCTTTATCCTTAAAGACTTTCGTATTAGGATACAGACACATAGGATCAAGCAGTAGAAGTTCTGAAGGAGCAATTTGCTCTAAGGCAGCCCCATGTTGTTCCTCAATTAGAGGGAAATTGAGCTCCACAAAGAAATCTGGTTCTATAGCATCATGCAGAATTTTATCTGCCTGAACAAGTAACTGCCTCCATGGAGGCCACCGTATCCTGACATCTGGACTGTATTTCTTTGCTGGTCATACCATCGGTCTCCACTTTGACAACCCTCATGGTAGTAAGCATATCTACATTGCCTTACTCTTTGGAGCAGGTTGGATTTTCCCATCCCGGGTTTGTCTTGGGTTGCAGACACTTTGCCTGGTTTAGGGAGCACTACCTTTATTCTGGGCGTACATCAGCACAGCTTCGAGCACAGGGCCTCTCAGTGCAGGGCCTCTCAACACAGGAGTGGGGCGATTCTGGAGGGAGTGGGGCGATCTTAAAAATGCATCAGCCGTTCTCTGCATGAGGGATCATGATCATGCTCTCATTCTGGCCACGATAGACTCAGTCTAGAGCAGCTTCAGCCCTCAGGCTTTGAATAGCTTCCTTCATGGGATCCCATGAGACTTTATCAACCTTGAGAAAATCTCCTGGGGTTGGCCAAAATGCAGTCACTGAAATGTAAATTCGCAGTAGTATTTTAGAATATGTTTATGTCCCAATTAAATAATCTGCACAGTAGCTTACATGATGGGGTCCCATGTAAGACAGCCTACGTAGTTTATTCACCCACTAAGAGCATAACCTTCCCTGCCCTTCATTAGCTACAAGTCTAACAGCGGCTTAGTCTGTTGATCAAAGAGCCCCTGAACTTCCTTCCTCTCCCTCTCACTAAGGGTCTGTAAGTTGGTACCCCTTGTAGGGGTATATCGCCCTCTAAATGTTTCCGGTTGTGACTTAAGCCTGGATGCAGTTGTGCTTTCCTCCCTGGTGGAGCCCAGAGTGTTCTCCTGGTTCCATAGTGCACAGAAGAGCAAGCAGCTACCATGACACCACTTAAGCAACTGGTTAGATTTTATCCCTCACCTTTCCATCTCCATCATCAACTCAACTCATGTTTGTCAACTGGTAGGTCAGGGCAGACCATTCACTCTCTCCTTATGCACCACAGGGGCCACAATATTTGCCACCAATTCCCAAGGAGTTCCTTAACATCCTCTAATCTCATCCATGAGCCCTTGCCTTTGCTCCCTAAAAAGTCGTCATTTATCTCAGCACCCTGTTTGTTGTACCAGTTTGGGAAGACATTCACCCTCTTAGAAGATGGCAAGAAGTGAAAAAGACTCCAAAGGATATGGCTGAATAAGCAAGCAGGTTGTCTTGCCACAAGCCATATGTGCCGTGAGTGGACAAAAATACGTACTTGGTTGTTAGTCACAGAACACTGAACATCAGAAGCTTGGTAGAGCCTCCTCACTCCCGGCTCCCACAGGGTGATGCAATGGGACCAGATGGTGGCTGCATAGACAATGGGTTGTGTCACAGTTAAGGAACCCAGAAGCAAAATCACAACCCCTTTTGCAGCAAGCAATGCACAAACCTCCCAGGAGCAAGCAGTCACACAGTGATCAACACAGTGGTCACCTCAACCTACTTATTGCCTCTGTTCGGAGTCTGAGATCGGTTAAGGCTTACAGTTTGGCACAATCAGCAAAGATGAACAGGAACTTCCATGGCTCATGGCAGACTGCCTCTCCCATGGGCAATAGTAGTCACTCTATTCCTTATTCTTAGGAAATGTATATTGAAATAGAGATAGGTTTAGCATTGAATAGTTCAATAATATAATTTTGTATGTGTGTGTATGTGGATAAAAAAGTAAGAACCACTGGTAAAGCAAATGGGATACAATGTCAACAGCAGGTGAAGCTGGGTGAAGGGTACACAGTGTTCTTTGTACCATTCTTATTCTTGCACTTTTCCTGAAGTTTGAAATTTACCAAAATAAAGTTAAAGAAAAAAAAATTGTCATCCTTCTACGCTTACTACACAAACATCTCCTTTTTTCTCTACAAAAATTATAGCTATGACAGCAATGATTATTTGTTCATTATAAAACTTGTTTCAGGCACATCCTCCTCCTCCCTTACTTGAAAACATCAAATCACATTTTTGTGTGTGAGCAAATGTCATGTTATTGCTCAACAATATTGCTTTACAGTGAAGGTGGGGGTGGAGGAATCGCTGAACTTTAATTCAGTTGCTTCAGAAAGAAATCCATTGATTTGGAGAGTTGGATGAAAAGTAAAATTTCATTATCTAGAAATTTGTGCGGAACAGATGCAGAAGATGAAAGATCCTACAAAGAAAGGTGTTTCTTTTCTTTTGAAATTTTGGGCAGATTATGAATACTTTGAGGCTAAGAAGGGAAGAGGGTCAAGGATGTGGGAATCAAAGATTTGGGGTTAAAATCTATTTTTTTCAGAGAAGCTTTCAATAATATTTCATTGACGTCTACTGTACATTTTATTCTTTAGTGTATAAAATGCAATACCTTGTTCATAATGACCCAGGAGATTAAATGATGTCTTGACATTTAGGGAAAACTCTCAGAGTTGCTGGTGAAAGTATACATGACGGTTCCCAGTAGAGTTCTGATACAGAGAAGATGCCCAATGACTGTATAGGGCAATCCAATCTGAAATATTCACTGTCTTTGCTCTTTCTCTTCTTTCAGCTAGAAAATCTGGAAGCAGAAACTGCTCCATTGCCCTAACCAGGTGTCATGCCATTCAGATCCTCAATGAGCTAAGACAGCCACCATCTACGTGGAAGCAGGTTGCCATGAGAATGTGTGGGAGGCACTATTTTCCTAGGAAAGTGCCTGCTCTGAGTCATCAAATCTGTTTCCTCTCTGGCCGCTCTGCTCTGCACATGAGAGGGACATCCAAACTAAATCAAGCACTAGGAAGGAAAGAACTAATCCACATGGAGTTTGCCTGTGCACATAATCTCAAGGAAGATGACCCATGGGACCGAAACATGCTGTGGTATGTGCGTTGAGGTCATCCTCAAAGATGGCCCTTCTGTATGTAATGTGCTGTTTTCAAGCAAATGTTTACGTCCTCATCAAAGAAAAAATGTCAGTTGTTAAATTCACCATAGTAACTTGTAAAGGCTACCTCTGATCGAAGCATCTTATGTGGAAATCCAAGACTTTGCAGTCTTCTGTAAGAGAATACGTGGCTCTATTTTTGACCTTTAATGTTAACCTTAAAACCATCTCCAGTTAAGACATGACTTCCACCTTCATTTCTTGGTTTTGTATTTAAAAAAAAAAAGAGTGATATCTCTTACATTGCTCTATTATTGCAAGAGAAGGAATTAACACAAAAGGCAATCTGAAACTCAGAAATATGTCATCTGGGGAAGAGTTGATTCTTGTGCCATGCAAGTACTTCCTGAGAGTCATAATGGGAGATTCTCCTCTCAAGCTTTCAGTAGTTTGCTCCCAAGTTTTAACTGTGCAATTCCCCTGCTCCTATCCCAATATTCAAAAAAGCTAATAGTGGGTCAATGAACACATAACTTTATCCATGCAGAGAGTCAAGCACTAAAATGTTCTCTCTGTTTCTCAATGGTTTCTCCATCCTGCATGCTCCCTTTACACCATATTTTCTCTTTTTCAATGCTGCTCAGAATACTTATGCCTTTTGAGTCAGCACGATAAAATGACAGATGTGTTTTGTTGATTTTTGAAACGGTTTAAACTTTTTAAAAAAATATGGATCCAATGAGTTTAATCTCAAAATGGAAAGACTCAAATGACCACAGAGGAAAATGGGTCATCTCCTTTTCACTCCTGTGTAGTTACTTGGACAAGAAATATTAACAATGACCCAAGAATATTTTCCTGACAATTATGTTGCTATAATGTCATCACCAAAATGTGGGTCTTTTTGATCTTTGCTGAATGTCAAGATTTCCTTTGTAAAATGTCAGTCTTCTAAGTAGTTTCTCTAGGACAGTGCTTCTCTTTGACTGGTTTTCTTTGGTATGGAATATAGTTTGAGATTTAGCAATCACCCATCTTACTTGATCTAGACAGGCAAGAGAGGCAGACGGTCCATGCTAGAAAGCGCTTCACTTCGATCTTTTGTCTGTATTGATTAAATGAATCACGTGCATTGTAGCTTTCTAGGAAGACAAAGAAGAAAACAGAGTGCCAGCTTCCCTTATAAGAATATCCCTGAGTCTACAAGCTGCCAGTAGACTCAAACTTACAATTTGAATTTTATTCTTCAATCTAACAAGGCACAAATATACACCAGATACCCAAGAGCAATGGTAGCTGTTGTGGATCAGCATAAGTTAATTTACTGTCTCATATCCAATTGGCTATAATTATGTGGACCCAATCCATGTATCTGCTGGATTAGAAAAAAAAAAAAGTCCACGATAAGTGTTTTAATGTTTCCTTTTAATGAAGTCTTATATTTGCCTTTAATAATCTCAGTTTCCAAATATAATGTCCCAGGATGGATATGCAAAATTTTTTTTACATTTTCTGATCAAAGTAATTAAAACCAGGGTCTTAAAAATATTTAGAAAGTCTAACAAATGCATTTGTGTAAATACATTTACATGTCTATGTATATACACAACTAGAGCTTCCACAAGTAAAAGGGACTCAATAAAGGAGAATGAAATGTTTGTGTATAAGTCATGGGAGAGGAAAGTTCTGGTTTTTAATGGACCGTAATCACGTGAGTTTTCTCAAGGGATGACATCGTACTGCTTTCCACTTATAAGGCTGTTTCTCAGGAATCGTTATTTCTGCTTGATGGCCCGGTCTTAGTTAAGATATGTTAAAGTAATTAATAAATTAGTGTGTTTTCAATATTTTTCATTCAAAACCATTTTTAGCATACATTCGCTAGAACTACCTTGCAATGTCACGGTGAATAGAGACATAACAGCCCAAACTTGGATGAGCTGAAGCTGAAATCTGATGAAATCTGGTGAAGAAAATTTAATGTTCTGTTTCGCTCCTTCTTCTCTTATTCCCGTATTTCAGCCTTGTCCTTACACATGGAATTTCTTGCTAGTCTGGCCACCCAGCAATGCAGACGGTAGATGTGAAGGGGAAGCTTTGCTTCTTTGATTTCTTTCTTTTTTTTAATTATTTAAAACATACTTGAATCAGTTACCTATACCCATCGAAATGAAAACATCACAGCGGTAACTTAAAAATCTTTTCCTGCAATACCACATTTCGTGAGAAACAGTTTTAGTCACATTTTTAACTTTTTTATCTCTAGAAGTTTTGCTGACGTCTGGTTGATATGTAAGGTTGGGACTGTTTCTGCTGTTCAACAAAGTGACTCATTTACACATGTACACACATCCCTTCTCGTTCAGATTCTTTTCCCACATAGATGATCGCGGAACACTGGATAGTTTTCTGGGCTACATAGCAGGTGCCCACTGGCCCATCATTCCACACACCTTAGCTACATATGCCAGTCCCACACCCCCACTCCCTCCCTCCACGACCACCTGTCCTCTTTGGTAACCATAAGTTTTTCAAATCTGTGAGTCTTTGTTTCCGTCCTGCAAATAAGTTCGTTTGTATCCATTTTTAGATTCCACAGTGTAAGAGATGTCATATGGTGTTTGTCTTTCACTGTCTGACTAACTTCACTTGGTAGGACAATCTCTAGGTCCCTCCGTGCTGCTGCAAATGGCATGACTTCATTCTTTTTTCTGGCTGTGGGAAGTCTAATCTCCAGTGGGTAAAGGCCTTTCCTCCTTCACTCTCTGCCTTCACTGTTTTTTCGTACTGCCTCCTTCTCTCCTTGCCAATCACTAGAGAGGAAAGAAGAGGGAGATGAGACCCAGCTGGCGCAAAAGTGAGTCACAGAGACTTTACTGCTGATACCCCTGCTGGGGGCATCCTTGGAAGGGATTTCATCAAGCTTTTGCTTTGAACCTTTTGCTGTAATATTCTGGATCCACCTGAACAATCTGATGGTGTCAAATAAAAGCGTTTAGTGGAGAGGCAGTAAGTGTGAACTTCTAGGTCACCTGGATCTAAGTCTGAAAACACACTGTGGCATTTTTTGGCTTTGTGGCTTTGAGCAATGCTTTTCAGCCCTTCGGCTCTTCAGTCTTCTCTTAAAATAGGGCCTAGGAGTTCTCGCGGTGGCTCAGCGGTAACGAACCCAGTTAGTATCCATGATGATGCGGGTTTGATCCCTGGCCTTGCTCAGTGGGTTAAGGATCTGGCGTTGCCCTGAGCTGCTGTGTAGGTTGCAGATGAAGCTTAGATACTCTGTTGCTGTGGCTGTGATATAGGCTGGTGCTGCAGTTCTGATTTGACCCCTAGACTGGAAATTTCCATATGCTGTAGCTGCTGCTCTAAAAAGACAAAAAAAAAGTAAGGCCTGTAAAAGCACCCTTATTGGTTTATGGTCAGGATTACATGAGATAATGATACAAAAAGTTTGGTTCGCCATGTAACAGATGCTCCCTCTCTGCAGTGAAAATTAAATGGAAACTATCAATGTCAAAAAAAAAAAAAAGAGAGAGGGAGAAACTTGCTGAATTCACTGGGAACCACCTCTGATCACCCTTAGCACAAACCCTTAGAGGGACCTCTTTTGAGAAAGCAGGAAGCACCTCAAGCAGAACTTCCTATGATAGAATGGCATTCCAAATGTGCCATCAGAAGAAACAGGACTCTTAATTTGGCCACTTGAAATACTTCTTCACACTGAAATAGACAGTTGGTGGTTTTAAAATAGACTCATCTGAAAAACAGCTTTGAGTTGGTAAGAGGATATTCATTTCCTTAGGTAAGATAACACGTGTTGCTAAAACTGATATCTATTCCCTTGCAAATGTCATTATTATCAATATATAAAACTGATATCTATTCACTTGCAAATGTCATCACACTTAGCTTATTTAGTATCACACCCCTAACAAAATTCAATTTGCAGCATTATCACAGGAGCCCCTTTATACTTCAGAATCCAGGCAAAAGTTGAAATTCAGAAGTACAGATACAAAACATAGTAGGGAAAGGCCACTAAGGTACAAAGAAAATACCTCTGAAAAGGTTCTCTCTGACCAGGTTTATCACGAAGACCCCAAAGTTTCCAAGTCCTTACTTAAGCATATTTACATGTTTGAAAGATCTTGTTGCTCACGCTTGGATTAAATGTTTCATTCAAAACACATAGAAAAGATAAAATGTGTGCAGCATCTCTCATACAATAAAGGTAATCAATTTATATAGATGTCTCCTTGGTCTACCAACAATTAGCAAGATGAGATGACCCACAAGTCTTTTTTCCAACTTCAGCCATGAATACTACAGAAGCTGCTATTTCCAGATTCTGGAGCATTCTAGCCGGAGCAAATTAAGTATAGGACATGGGAGCCTCAACTTCTTAGCTCCTTTACTGGCCACACATGCTCCTGCCCTGGCTGTGCAATTCCAGGGGTTGGTCATGATCAAAAACACTATCCCTGGAGTTCCTGTCATGGCACAGTGGGTTAAGAACTCAACTAGTATCCATGAGGATGTGGGTTCTATCCCTGGCCTCACTAGTTAAAGGAGCTGATGTTGCCGTGAGCTGTGGTATAGTTTGCAGACGAAGCTCAGATCTGGCGTCGCTGTGGCTGTGGTGTGCACTGCAGCTGTAGCTCCAGTTTGACCCCTTGCCTGGGAACTTACACATGCCACAGGTATGTCCCACCCCCCAAAAAGAACAAAACCACTATCATAGAACCTCCACCAGCAGAGTGTCTTGTAGAATCCTTCCTGCTGTTACAGAAACCTCAAAAATTTTGCCTAGATTCTCAACACAATTTTTTTTTTTTCATGAGCCGTATCACTTTGGGTTAGGGAGGATATGGGAGCAAAGATGAACCTTTATTAGTACTTGTCTTAGGCATGGTATTTTCCCTGCTGGGAGAGGCTTCAGGACTCACAGTCACAGAGCGCAGCATTCAGATTCTATTTAAGACTATTGTAATCAGGACCTTGGGGCCTAAAGTGACAAGTGAATTAAAAGGCCTAACTTCGAGACCTCCAGCCAGGAGCCAGTAGAATTTAATTAGAAATAATTTTAACCCATAGTCCTTGTTTTCCACTGAGATCAAATTACTAAAACTGCAAGGAAATATGTACACAACAAACTGTTCAAAATTAGGCAGCGCCAAATGTCAAAAATCTTAGTGTGCTACCGTGTGTGGCAAATACTCCAGCTCTTGTTATGTCATGCCACGGTGTTTCTGCAATGAGTCAAATTCAACCTAATTCGACCAGTATTATTGTTTCTTTGGCACTTGGGTTACAAACATAAGGACCACTGACACTGAGATTTTAGGACTCTGAAAAGGGGGTCTAGAGTGGATTGAAAGTGCACTCTGTAACAACAGTACTTTTCAAACAACATTGGATAGCTACATATGCATTTTAAAGGAATGTTAAGAACTCAGTAATCATTAAAATTAATATATCAATCTTTGAAAGCCTCTCTTGATTCAAATATATAAAAAGGTGATTCTAGACCCTGGGTACATATTCAGAGAAAGATTCAATTTTCTGGGTTCTTTCCCATCACACTTCTGATACATATCTAATAATATGCCTTTCAACTCACTTTGCCTTTCCTATAAGCTTACAGTAAATGAGAACTCCATTAAAATCTGCATCTGGAATTGTTCTTAAACTTTACCAATTTAGAAAGAAGTTGGCAGAGTTATTCTTCTGCACTTTGAGAGAAATTCAGGTTTGCATTTCATAGAAAACCCACCTGGAGACTAATGCTTGGAGTTCTAAGACTCTCATGTCCCAGACCCCAAACCTAGATAAAACTGTTCAACAGGCGTTCCCATTGTGGTTCAGAGGTTCCAAACCCAACTAGTATCCATGAGAATGCAGATTTGATCCCTGGCCTCGCTCAGTGCATTAAGGATCCGACATTGCTGTGAGCTGTGGTATATGTAGGTTGTAGATGCGGCTTAGATCCCATATTGCTGTGGCGGTGGTGTAGGCCAGGAGCTGCAGCTCCGATCTGACCCCTAGCCTTGGAAATTCCATATGCCACAGCTGTGACCCTGAAAAGCGAAACAACAACAACAAGAAAAACAGTTCTGGAGTCTCGTGTGATACAGTGAATGAGCTTTTTCCTTCTCTCCCAAACTCCAAACTTAGCAAATCTCTGATCCTTTCGGATCTAAAACAGCTCCTCATATATTTGAAGACAAAATAAAACTCTACAGCAATAGATTAAGATATTCCTAAAACATACTGCTAGGTGTGACATGCTGTGAAAGGTTTATTATTTATTTGGGAAAAGTGAGTTAAGAATCAAATAGAACCAACATGATATAAAGAAGGAAGGGGAGATTTTTAATTTTTATGGTTGATTTACAGTGTTCTGTCAATTTCTGCTATATGGCATAGGAACACAGTTTATATATATGTGTATGTGTGTGTGTGTATATATATATATATCATTTTTGATCATACTACCATTAGAATTACTTGGCGTCACATGTCCCTGCCATTCAAAGAAAGTGGTTATCTCCTTTATACAAAGAGATTATCTCTCAAAAGTGCTCAGATGTTTTACAGAGCAGGCAGCAATCCGTTCAAAGTTGCAAAGCTTCTACAGAATCCCTTAAACCAGAAACAAGAGGTACTGAAACCACATTTGAGTTCCAGGAGCTACACTGTATAGTTGTATAGCTCTGTATTTCTGGAAACCTCTGTTCTTGTGGCAATAGCACCAACAGCCCTGTATCAGTGTAAAAATGGCCCAATATTTATCACAACATCCCCCAGATGTTCAATGTAAGTATAAATATGTTTGTATTTTTCAGATGGTTTATCTTCAGTTTTGGTTTTAGAAGAATGGTTCTGGGTATTTGGGTTACGTGTATATATCTCATGAAAGGAGATACAATTTTCACATTAACTAAATTTGCCTCTGTACATCCCAACGATTATGCTTTTTAATGGTTCGTTGTCATTCAAAGCTATCTCATGAACCAAATATACTTTGCTTTTTACCCTACAATCATGGGCAAGAAATTTAAATCAGTGCAATCAAAAAAAAAAAAAAAAGATGCAGGTGGCTACTACCTGTGTTCCAACCTATAGCACCCCATTCTTAGCAATATTTGCATTGCCCATAAGGAAAAATGCACATTTGATCAGTAATTTCAGAGAAGGAACACAGAGGTTCTTTTGGAGACAGCGAAGAAAATTCATCTTGGTGGATTGTCACATGCCCTGTAATAGGAATGTTTAGCAACAGAAATTTCCTAGGACAAGTTGATTTTAAACATTACATACAAGTTTCTTCTTCTTACCTTGCAACCCAATTTTTGAGAGAACCTAAATCTTGAGAACAGGCTTTCATATTCACTACCAAATCTCTTTAAAAATGAAATTTCTGTTGTTTTGTTTCAAAGCCATAAATGATTACATCATTAGCATCACCCAGTCATGTTAGAAACTTCTTAATGAATAAATAGGATTAGAAAACCCCAAATGGGAAAACACCCAAGGGAGATATAAGAAGGGAAGGGACAGGAGTTCCCACTGTGGCTCAGTGAGTTAAGAACCCAACATAGTGTCTATGAGGATCCAGGTTCGATTCCTGGCATCACTCAGTGGGTTAAGGTTCCGGGGCTGCCCTGGGTCATAGATGCAGCTCAGATCTGGCATTGCTATGGCTGTGGCGTAGGCCAGTAACTGCAGCTCTGATTTGACTCCTAGCCTGGGAACCTCCATATGCGGCAGGTGCAACCCTAAAAAGAAAAAGAAAAAAGAAAGGGAAGCAACAGAATAAAGGAGATAACTATTTTCCTAAGAGTCCAGAGGAAATTGAGCTTACCCCGAGTGACATGACTTAGCTGCATCAATTTCAGCACGGTAAAATTATTTTAATTAACAAAGACCAGAGAAGAGGGAGAAGAGATGACATTTGTGTGACCTGATGACTGTGATTTCACCGTCCTCAGTAGAGGACAAAACCAGTGAATCTCTGGGAAGAACAGCAATTGTTTTGTTCCTATTTTGAGGAGGGCAGAAGTGACCCAACACTATATGACACTTGTTTCATCCATATGTCCCCTAGACTTTTCTCTCTCTGGTTCCCTCAGAGAAGAGTTTTTGGGTTCCAAAGATACTTTTTAGATTCCATATCAAGTTGTGGCCATAATGTCACCACCCCACACTGCTGTGACACCAAAACAACCAAGCCTAGAGGTGGTGGCTCTTCTGGGCTGCAAATGCCTGGGTAGATTTGTACCCAGGATCTTCTAATCAGGAAGGTCCACTTATAGGCATAACGTCTTCATTAAGCCCTCAAAGGATCTCCAGTCAGAGGTAAACCCATGGATCCCACCAGTATTTGAGGGACACGTAGAGTTCCTATTTTCTCCAAGTCAGAAAATACAATGAAGTTTCTGTTTTGGAACAAAACATTGCAAGGCAGCATGAAATTCTGTAGTTTTCCTGGCAGAGTAGTACGTATGATTTTTCTCTTGCCGTGGTCTAGACATCAACGCTCTGAAATCGATGCACATTATTGTCTAAGCTTCTGACACTCAGAGACCTCCAAAAGAGCAGAAGTCCCATTTATGGAGTGAACCTGAATACATTGACCAGTTAGGTGACTCAGAATGCCTACTCCTCACATGATGACTCTTGGAGACTTTTGTGTTGGTTGGTTGGCTGGCTAGCTGGTTGGATTGGGGGATTTTGTTGCCGCTTTCGAGATTTTTCCCATCTCCCTAGAATATTGTCATCACACACATACCTGCTCCTCTAGTCTACGGAGTGGGTTTCCCCCTGTAATGATCAGTGTAGGAGGTCGGCACCCCTGGTGCAAAGTGGAACCTTGAGACATACCTTTGCCTGTGGCCTGAGATCAGCAGGGGGGCCACTTCCATTTGTTTCTCCAAATGATGCCCCCACCATCATTTTGACTTGAGGGTAGGTCAGAACTCAATCTCCAATATCCTGTCCAGCCCAAGAAAGCCATGCGCTGATTCTCTGACATTCTGCATCTCTGCAGGTGGTAAACCTGACTGCTATTGCCTGCTCCTCTCTCCACAGGGGTCCTTTCAGAAAACAGAAAAATAACAATGTCTTCCTGTGACTTTCTTTGACTGTGAGACAATTTGTTCCCTTCTGCCCCTGGCTCACCCAGCACTCCCGTCTCAGTGGGAAGCTGCTACTGATCACTGCTGTATTAACTCAAAGCTCATTTGCTTTATGGAAATTCATGGCCCTTATTTCTCAAGGGAATGGAGAAAACCAATAGGCCTCCTACCAGCTGGGTACTTTCCATGCAAGCTACTGCAACTGTGTAAATTAGGTCCAAATAACATTATTTTCAGGACTTATAAACTCAGTATTGCAAATAGGAGAACCCAGCAAGTGTTCTTAGGATCCCCTTACTGCTTGGGAACCAATCACATAACTTCTATGTGGACTGCAGAAAAAATAACAATAGTAAGGACAACTTGTGTTTAAATGAAAAACTACCAATGATGTTGTTTGCATACACCCCATCTATTCAGCAGCAGAGGACGGGTTAGGGAAGTTCATCCAGATGACGTGATTCCTTTTTCACTTTTACTGTGAAATCCTTCCTTCTCCAAGAATGCACTAAATCATAACCAAATTCACAAACCCATCTCTGTAGGAAATTGGGAGATCGATTTGGTTAGTTTTCTTATTGATCCTAAAGATCATTGAAGCAAACTTGCTAGTTGCTAAGTGGCTGGTTTTTAACTTAGAGCAATTAAAGACACCATGAGAAAAAGAGGCTGCCTTATCCTTCCTGCACAGCTGAGGGAGAGAAGGAAATGCTTAGTAACAGCCATGCCATCACTGACAAAAACTAAAAACTACAAGTGTTTCCTCTAGCTCTGTTTTTGTAAGGCACACAGATATCTTCGTAAATAATAGGAAACTGACAATAGGTTGGACCTATAAACTAAGTCAATTAAACTCTATTATGTTAAAAGAGTATAGTTTGGCCTGAATCTGTGCTTCATAATATTTGAACCCTAAGAAGTTCATGTCAACATTACATAACACTGGAGACTCCCACGTACAAATATAATCTGAGTTTGAGTGCACTCTGTTTCAGAAAATCCATAATGGGAAAGAACTAAAATGTGGAGTTCTCTAGGCGGGCAGCAGGTTAAGGATCCAGCATTTCTGTAGTTGTCACTGCTGTGGCATGGGTTCAATCACTGGCCCAGAAACTTTCATATGTGGTAGGTGCAGCAAAAAAAAACCAAAAAAACAAACAAACAAACAAAAAAACACTAAAAAAATCAGTCATACTTTCACATTGTATTTTATTTCTAATAAAAAATCTACATTCATTTTTAAAATAGTTCTAGGCATTTTCTCAAACATATTTATTTAGTTCATGGCCTGATAAACATGTGACTTCCCAACTGCTGGAAATAACTCTACAGCATTTGAGGATGAGAAGATCCTGTAATTTTTAAATAACTAGTTTAGATGAAGTTTCTGTTATCCATCAGGTACTTTACATCATACAGCATCCTTTAAAATAACTACCACTGGCACACACGCACACCCCAACACAACACACACACACACACACACACACACACACACACACACACACACACACACATGCCCTACAGCAAAAGGAAGCCTTGGAAATTATATGGTAATTGTAATCAAAATAGAAAGCAATCAATAAAATGAAGTTTATCAAGAACATAGCCCCTTATTTGAAAATTCAGAATCAATAAATTCCTTGTAAACTCTTTTATATTTATACTCTGGAAATAAACTTAACGTGAAAATTAGAAAATGCTTTCAACAACACATTATCTTGTTAAACCTCAATTTGAACTTTATGCTATTGTCTCCAACCAAACCATCAATTTCGTTGAAAAGTTTGAATGATCATAAATCCTGAATCCATAAAATTCAATGCTGCAGTTTATAATTTAATACTCCCACCATAAAAATTCCTGCTCTATGAATATCTGAGTATAAATTCCCATTAATCTAATGAGAATTAAATTAGAAATACTGGTGTTTATACACATATTTCCATTATATGTCCCATTATGTGAGAATATATATCTTAATACAGATGAAATATATAAAGGTAATATATACATTGATATAAATTTACCCATATATTTATATAGGCATATAAATTCCCATTAATCTAAGGGGAATTAAGAGATACCAGTTTCCACTAACTCATTTTTCCCTTGGTAACACATTTTCTGAACTTTTCATCTACTAACATAATTCCGGAAACTTAAAATGACAAGTACCTTATTTTCATTTTGTTCCGTTAAATGAAAAAAAAGAAACCATTTTGCAAGTGGAGCTTTAAAAGAAAAAAAGAAATCAAAAATCTACTCTATCAAATGTAGCAAATAGAGGAACTGAAAAAAAATGTATGAATCTAAACATTAGGCGCTCTGTCACTTATTACATTTTTCATAACATTATTGACACATTTTCACTTTCTAAAGATAGTTTCCATTAGAAAAGAAAAGATTGCTGCATGCTTTTAATTTCAGTTGAAATTCAGGTAACTAAAAACACTTAGTTTATAAAAGTAACCATAATAATTTCCTTGGGAAAAAATATTATAAAGGATATGTTTAATTAAATGAGATTCTCTGTGGTTGACTTCAAATATTTTTTAAAATAATCCTTGCTTACAAACTGCTTTTTTCTTCCCAGCAATAGAAACGGCAGCAAAAGTGTTACTTCCTGTTTCTATAGCTTAAAGTCAAACCTAGCATAAGCAATCAACTCTGGGCATTGATCTCATTCAAGTGGCTCCCACTCAGATCTGAGAAGAGCAGTATTGATCATTTTCCTTGAAAGTATTGGAGGTGAAAAGGAAAGAAACAGATCTGCTGTTCTGCCTATGCATTCAGCTTCCCTGCTGCAATTAAATATCTAAAGAACAAGTAGAAATGCCAACAAGTAACATAAAAAGAAAGCCTAGAATTGTTCATGTTTTACAGATTTCGTATCCAAGTAAAGGAAATCATAGCAACGTCTTTGGAAACACAGCATAATATCCATGTATTTAACAACAAACACAACGTCCTTTCTGTATGTATTTTCCAGATTCTCCTGTACAACTGCCTTCATCACAATAGGCTAAAAGTATTGCCTGGCATCCGTATTTCAACTCTCTGCCCCTGCCAGGAAAATAGGGACAAACAAATACATTGTTGATCGCACTCACACACAAAGAGCAACGTTTTAAATACATACAACATCCTTTTCACTTTGGTGTCTGGTGGTTTTTCTTTAGCTTTGTGTTTGTATTTTGGCTTGAATGAGTGTGTTAGTCCCATCATCATGTGGTTTTCCGTGTTGAAAAGCAAATATGTTCACTTGCAGTAAAGACTAAGCTATCATTTCACGCTAAGTGCACAGTTCCAGGTAGGACAGGATGATCAACAGCAGCTTTCAAAAGAATGAGCCATCAGATACAGCGGTCTCATGTGCAGCTCATACATCAGACAGTGAGCATGTCCACAAATGAATTTTACATTATTCCTGTTTGACCGTTTAAGATATTTGTATGTAAAAACATAAACTTTTGCACTGCATTTCTCTTGTGTCAAAATACACAAACATTTTGGGCTATATTGTGATTTTCTTGCATGTAATGTATAATGCTATACATGATCAATAAAGAAAACCTGATAGTAATAAAAATCTAGATTTTTTTCTTGTCTTTCTCATTCACACTACAACTGATATGTTTAAAAAGAATACTCTCCAGATAAATGTTCCAACGTACATCATCAGACTAACAGATGACTTTGATACTGAATAAATACTTCAAATGAAGGAAAGAAGTGGGCTTTTTTTCTCTTCATGAATTATTTCTACTTTTAGAGTGAAGCGTCCCTAAACCTGACTTCATGACTCCTTCAGCTAGAACTGCCAACCAAACGAGGCAAAGAGAAAAAAATCCTCTGCCATAAAGTCCCTATTTGAAAATAAACATAGCTACATTTTCTTCTAGTCCACTTTTTAAAAATGAATTTGATACCTTAAGCAATGGAATTCTTTACAAGAAATAAGACGTTCAATACAGTGAAATTTAGAGCATACTTTAAGTAGTTAAGTAGGATTTTTTTAATGTAGAAGCAATCTTGATGGGAAAACACTTTATGGTAAGAAAAAAACTATTTCAAAATAACATTGGATAGCTTCAGATTACATGGTTAAAAGAGTCGTAATCATGAGCCTTTTGAAATGGAAAACCTATGTCCAAATCCCAATACATGCAAGTATCTTCTGTGCATCGCTTTGCTAGATGCAACTTTCTCATTCACAATTCTGTTCTCCTACTCAGCACCTCTGAATGGTGTCCCATTACCTAATAATGAAAGTCCAATCCCTCTGCATGTCATCCAAGGTCCTTCACACTTTGTGTGAATACATCACAATTTATTTGTCCATTCAGCTATTGATGGGTAGTTGGGTTGTTTCAAGTCTGAGGCTATGATAAACAATACTATATAGTATATACACCTCTTCCGGTACACACATATGTGCATTTCTCCTGGGCATGTACCAGGATGGAATTATTTGGTAGACGAATACCAAATGGTTTTCTAAATTAACTTCACAAACTTACTTTCCCTTTAGTAATGTTTGAGTTCTAGAACTACCCAACATTGCCAATATTTGAAATTGAAAAATTTAACAATTTTAGCCATCTCGGTGGTAAACAGTGATATATAACCATAGGTTTAATTGCTTTCCTTTAATAGTAATTATGTTGAGCATATTTTTTGAGAATATACTTTATTTACAATGTTGTGCTAATTTCTGTTGCATAGCAAAGGGGCTTAGTTATACACATATATATGTTCTTTTTTTAATATATTCTTTTCCATTATGGTCTATCTCAGGAGACTGGATATAATTCCCTGTGTGATACAGTAGGACCTTATTGTTTATCCATTCTAAATGTAATTGTTTGCATCTAGTAACCCCAAACTCCTAGTCCATCCCTCTTCCTCCTTCCTCCCCCTTGGCAGCTACAAGTCTGTTCTCCATGTCCATGGGTCTGTTTCTGTTTTGTAGATAGGCTCATTTGTGTCCCTAGGTTAGATTCCACATACAAGTGATATCATATGGTATTTATCTTTCTCTTTCTGACTTATTTCACTTAGTATGATAATTTCTAGCTGCATCTGTGTTGCTGCAAAGAGACTTTTACCCTTCTTTATGGCTGAGTAGTATTTCATTGTGTATATGTACCACATTTTCTTAATCCACTCATCTATTGATGGACATCTAGGTTGTTCACAAGTCTTGGATATTGTGAACAGTGCTTCAGTGAGTACTGGGGTGAATGAATCCTTTCGAATCATTCTTTCATCCAGGGATATGCCCAGGAATGAGACTGCTGGATCATATGGTAGTCTATTTTTAATTTTCTGAGGAACCTCCATGCTGTTTTCCAGAGTGGTCACACTAACTTACATTCCCACCAACAGTGTAGGAGGGTTCCCTTTTCTATGTTTAGCATCTTATCATATCCTTATGGGCATTTGGAAATTCTCCTTTGTGAAATGACTGTATAAATTTTTGCCTATTCTTTATTGGGCTGTATGTTATTTTATGCTGACTTATAGTTCTTTATATTCTCTGGCAGTAAGATCTTGTTCAATAGATGTAGTGGAAGTATCTTTCCCCACTCTACAGCTTGACTTTTTATTCTTTTACAGGCATATTAGGATGCATGAAGGTTCTAGATTTTAATATAGTCCAACTTATCAAGGACGGTGGTTTTTTATCTCCTGTTTAAGATATCTTTGCCTAGTGCCAAATGAAGGAGATAGTCTCCTATATTTTTCTAGAAGCCTTTACCTTTCATAGTCTATAATCCTTCTGAAAGTTATTTATTTGTATTAATTGAACAGAGCACAGTATTCACTGTTGTGTTCTTAGGGACATCCAATTGATACACCATCACTGATTGAAAAGACTAGTCCCCCTCGCCTTGCAGTGTACTTAAGCTACAATTCAGGTAGCCTTGTATGTATGAGTCTGTTTATATTCAATCTGGTCCATGGGCCTATTTTAGATACCGTAAACTTACAATGAGTCTTGACTATCTAACAACATAAGGCCTCCAACTTTTTCCTTCATCCTCAAGATTGGCTTTGCTATTCTTGGCTCTTTATGTTCCCATATGATCTTAGAGTCAGCTTGTAAATGTCTAAAGAAAAAGCCAAAGGGATTTTGATTAATATAAAGTATTGCCTTCTGGGAATGGTTTATGACTGGGGTACAGGGTTTGAGAGCTGAATGATAGATGAAGCTTTAAGTCAGGCTAAAGCCAAATTTTAAGGTACCTGGATGTTATTTAAGAAATGTTTGTTTTATTCAGTGGCCAGTGGGAGACATCAGAAAACTGCAAACAAGGAAGTCAGATGATTAGATTTGGCATTTTTGAAAGATCACCAAGAAGAAGCATCCATACCCAACTTCATCCACCTACCTTGAAAGTAGGGTTATGTTCATACCCAGATGCTGAGAAATGACTTTTTCTTTCAGGAACCTGAAATCAGAGAAGTCGTTCATGCCCAGGGCGGTGAGGGGACGTCCTCTCCATGTGTTGGAGTAAACCACCCCAGCAACCTGCTCTTTTGTGCTGCACCAACATTCAGCCCAAACCTTAGCTTGAGAGGCGGGAGAAGCAAGTTACCCTCTATGAACCAGTTTGTATCTGAAAGGAAGACACGAAGTTTTCTGGGATGTTGAGCTGATGAGAGCAGACACAATAGCCCTGGTGCAAGTGTTGTGCCCAAATTACCCACCATCTACTCTAAACCAACCCCTCCTCTTCCTCTGACCCCCATACTGAGGCAAAGGACATGCTCAGACCTAAAAGATCTGGAAACATAATACATCCAGAAGCCACATTATGTACAATAAGACACACACAAAATGGTAACTCGCTATAAGACATTTAACCATGACTCAGGCTCCTTCCTCTCCAACTTCCGACCCAGATAGCAGGAGCAATCCAGCAGTCCTGCAAAAGTACAGACAGTTCTCTTACCGAAACTGGCTGGAGAGCAGCTTATTTAAAAATTCATGTGTATTTTTAGGACAAGAGTCAAAGGAAAAGACTCTTTGAGAAGAGGAAATGGGAAGAGTAGTTAACCCACTTATCAAAAATAGATGACAGGAACTACCTATCTAAATTAGATTTCATCTAATCATTGGGAAGAGACACCTTGGAGCCCTTCTTTATTTCCCACTCATCCCCTGTGGGGCTCTGGGGTCAGGGGACTTCCAAGTTCAATCTAGTGGTGGACTGAACCCTTAGGTCACCCCTGTAGGTCAAATCTATATGTCACCTCTTGACAAAGCTTTGTTCACCATGCCTATCATGGAACTGATTGTAGGTGTCTTCTGCAAAAGCAAAATAGACCAGAATAAGTAGAAGTCCATGAGAATAGATCTTTTTCCTTATTAAGACTCCATATCCATTATAAGTGATACTTTGATGGACCGATTCTTTGTCCAGATTCAAGCAGAACTTTAATTCTTTTTAAAACTATGTCTTCTCTCTGGTGGCTGGCTCCATGGCCGGTATATGAAAGGTTTGGATCAGCCTTTCCGAGCCACCTGGACCTCATATCCTGGCCTCTAGAGCCCCTTGGCCTTGGCAGGGAGACACAGATGCTCCTGGGCAATGAAAGCAGTATTTGGAGCACCAGCCAAGCTTTTCCTAGTGCAGCCTGATACTGGAGCAGTGCCGAGCTCCCCCAGACATGTCCTTTCTTAGAAAAAAAACTCAAAACAGGCATATTAAAAACACCAGAATAGAGAGAAAATTGAATTATTTAATATTCCCTGAAGAAGCACCAATATAATCATAATAGAAAAATTCATGCTCCCTGGACTTCTTATTGTTTCGTATTGAGTATTTTCTCTATTTTGATTTACATATGGAGGGTGAGGAATGATTGTCTTTTGCTTGTTTAGGACCTATAAAGACATAATTTAGCTCTTCCCTTCCAGAAAGCCTGAGACCCTGTACCTGGAGAAGGGTGGCTGGTCACACGGAAATGACTGAAATAATTTGTTGGGACCTGCTATCAGAAAAGAGTGAGAAGGCGTTCCCGTCGTGACGCAGTGGTTAACGAATCCGACTAGGAACCATGAGGTTGCGGGTTCGGTCCCTGCCCTTGTTCAGTGGGTTAACGATCCGGCGTTGCCGTGAGCTGTGGTGTAGTTTGCAGATGTGGCTCGGATCCTGCGTTGCTGTGGCTCTGGTGTAGGCCGGTGGCTACAGCTCCCATTGGACCCCTAGCCTGGGAACCTCCATATGCCACAGGATTGACCCAGATAAATAGCAAAAAGACAAAAATACAAAAAAAAAAAAAAAAAAAAGAAAAGAAAGAAAAAGAAAAGAGTGAGAAGCCATATCAAAGGGATCACATGCACAATCCTACCTGTGTCACAACCTGTGGCTAGTGCCGTTTTTCTGGGATGCAGCTTCTCCACCTCTCTGTCACCACTCTCCCTAGGTCTCCCCCCCCACCCGCCCCCGCTTCCTGACTGCACCAGCATTTTGTTCTAAGGCTCCATATTCAATATGAAAAATATTCTGCCCTAGGTAGAAGGAGAGAAGTAGAAATGAGAGAAAATTCAGTGGGGACTTGATATCCAACTATCCTTGACACTTCTAGTAAAACAATGGTGTCAAATTTCAGCTGAATCATGTAGAAAGAGATGACAGATGCAGCCAAGCGATTCTGTAGACTAAGCTTATCTAAACCTCTCATGCCCACCTTTCGTTCTTTCTTTAGAATGGCTACAGGATCTCAGGTCCCACCTAAACCTTCAGCCCCTCAGCCCCCTTTCTGAACCATCTTCCCCCACCAGCCCAGCACTGCTGTAGACAGTGGCCAAGGCACATCCTGAACTTCAGGCACACCAAAAATGTACAGCCCTTTAAATTCCACTTTGTGGGGAGAGCATTGAAACCCAGCCCTGCTTTTCATGATCAGCTCTTGCAATGTGGATGGAGCTGGGCTTTGCAGGGGTTCCAACCTGTTCACTTACCATGGGAAGGCAAAAGAGAGAGGCAAGTGGAGTGGTAGGTAACTGCCCACACCTACCTGCCAAAAAAATATCCCACTACTAGTGCGGACTATAAAGTGCCTTTGGAGGACTCTCACTTTAGAACTCTTATAATGATAATAAAGATGTCAATAGGGATATTGTGAACATACATCAAGTACAAATTATTTAACAGTTATTCTACTAAGCGCCTCACAATGAGTACCTGATTTAACGTTCACACGCACGTTCTCAGGCCGTGCTACTGGTACCCCATTTGAGATGAGGAAATCAACATTGAGAGATTATACTCTCCTTCGTAACCCAGGGACTGAGGTATTTCAAAATTATGCTCTTAACTTCCACATCATGCTACTACTTTCAAAAATTATTTCCCAGGAGTTCCCATTGTGGCTCAGTGATTAATGAACCAGCATCCATGAAGACGCAGGTTCAATCCCTGGCCTTGATCAGTGGGTTAAGGATCTGGTGTTGCCATGAGCTATGGTGTAGTAGCAGACGTGGCTCCGATCCCTCACTGCTGTGGCTCTGGTGTAGACGCAGCTACAGCTCCGATTGGACCCCTAGCCTGGGAACCTCCATGTGCTGTAGGTGTGGCCCTAAAAAGACCAAAAAAAAAAAAAAGATAAAAAAAATATTTCCCAAGCATACAAGTAACATTCAAATAAAACATAAATAAAGCCCATGATTGGAAAAATAAAGCTAGAGGTAATCTTACGGTAAAGAGAAGATTTTAGCTATTTACAATTATAAAAAGAAAGAATTACATAGGAGTATTTTTACTATTTTAAAAGGTGTCTAACTCTGAATATGTTTATTTTCTGTGGCATGATTTGTGCAAGATTTTTTTTTTAGGGTTGCACCCATGGCATATGGAAGTTCCTGGACCAGGGGTTGAATCCAAGCCACAGATGTGCCCTCCACCACAGCTGCAGCAACACCAGATCCTCTAACCTACTCCGCTGGGTCAGGGATCAAACATGTGCCTCCACAGAGAACTGAGCCGCTGCAGTCTGATTCTTCACCCGCTGCACCACAGCAGAAACTCCATGACTTGTGCAAGATTAACAAATTATGGTTTATGGTTAAATGGTTTATGGTTAAACCAAGAAATAAACTTTTACGTATGCAGTTTATGGTTAAATCAAGAAATAAACTTTTACATACTCAGTTCTTTGTGCCAATTAATTTTATTTTCTAATGTTAGGGAAAAAATTCTGTAATTTGGACAGAATAATTTACACAGAAATTAATTAGCAAGTGCTCTCTATTTGGAGTATTGGGGGTTACTGGAAATTCAAAATAGGAGATTCTGGTCTATTTACAATCTTACTCCAATTATCTTACAAACACAAAGGAGAGTGTATGGTCTTTATACACTGATTTAGTCATAAGTCAGATCACATAATATATGTGTTAAGGGCCATGAGAGTTCAAAAAAAAAAATCATTTCTGCTAAGTTATCCTGGAAAAGTTAGTAAGAAAAAATAGGTAGTAAAGGAAATAAGTACAGCATGGAGATCAATGGATAGTAAAACGAAGGGCATTGGAGGTAGAGGAATTTGCAGGAGCAGGTACAAAAGAAGTGACCCTTGTTAAAAACCAGGCAACAGGCTTAAAACGGAGTGTCTTATGCTAAGCTACCTGTCATCACACCAAGACTTATTTACAGTTTCAGCTCTCCCAGAAATGGAATCTTAAACCAGTCAATGAAGGATCACCTGGTTAGCATTATTAGGTATCTACCTAATAAAGCCCCACACTTTCCTATATGGAAAGTAACCTGGTGATACCTAATCCACTCTTCTGTCCAGTACAATTTCCTTGCACCTGCTCCCTTCTGTCTGCAAAATCTCTCACCTTGTATAGCCGTTTGGAGCTCCTTTCTATCCGCTATATTGGATGTCGCCTGACTGATGAATAAAGCCAGTAAGACCTTTAAAATTTACTCAAGTGAATTTTGTTTCTTGAGACTTTAAAGACCCCAATGTCGGTGCCAAGACTTGTCTCTCTACTGAAAGGCCCTGGAATTCATGAGCATCATTTAGTATTCATCCTGTCCACTGGCTACAGTCATAACGCTAAACACTAGAAAGAGAGAAAAAGACTTCATCTCCTCTTTCCAGGAGCTCAGATCCCAGTGTAAATTGAAAATTAAAGCAGCCTCTGTAATGGTGTCGTAATTAAGATTCTGAGCTCTAGAATCCACACTGACCAGGCTTAACCCCTCACTTTTCGACTCACTAGCATATTCTTGACCTCTCTAAGCCTGTCGCTACCACTGTAAAATCATTAATAACTGACACAAGGATTAAATTTTTAATTTACATGAAGCTTTCATTAAAAATAAGTGACTGTTATGTGCCTTTTGATAGTGTTAATATTTCAGAATGTCCAGCAATCGCACTCCTGGGCATCTATCCAAAGAAAACTCTCATTTGCAAAGGTAGATGCCCTCCAATGTTCAATGCAGCACTGTTTTCAATAGCCAAGACATATAAGCAACCCAAATGTCCATCGACAGAGGAATAGATAATGAAGATGTGGTGCATATATACAATGGAACATTACGTCAGCCAAAAAAAGAATGAAACAATGCCATTTGCAGCAACATGGATGGATCTAGAAATTATCATACTAAGTGAAATACGTTAGACAGAGAAAAACAAACATCATAAGACATCACATATACAGAATCTAAAAAATACAAATGAGCTTATTGGCAGTGCAGAAACTGACTCACAGACTTTGAAAACTAACTCATGGTTACCCAAGGGGACAGGTTGCGGGGGGATGGAGGGTTTGGGATTGGCATATGCACACTGTGGTATATGGAATGATTGGTCAGCAGAGATAGCACAAGGAACTCTACCCAATATTCTGTGATAATCTCTATGGGAAAAGAATTTGAAAAGAATGGATTGTGTATATGCATAAGTGAATCCCTTTGTTGTGCAGTCGAAATAGTGTCTGGAGCTGGGGCCTGTCATCAGGACTTTTTAGAAGTTCCCCAGGTAATCTCACATCCCTGCCCTCCAGGTTGAACCCACAGAAGGGATCAGGAGCTCTACCCGTGTATTTGGAGGGCAGGGAGACAGCCACAGTGGACATCCTGGAACGGACGAGTCCTGTCTTGGGCAGCGGGTACCCGAATGCCACAGAAAAGGTGGGAAGAGGATCAGATGTGTAACAAACCTTGGCAAAGTCGCGGACAGGTTTCTAATTCTCCCCGGGGGACATAAAAATGGGTTCTCTTTTGGGGGCATCGCAGAACCATGGCGTTCTCCCCTTACAGTCTCTTGCCTTTTCTTTCAACCAGGAGCAAACCACAAACCAGAAAACACATAAGGTGCTGCAGTGGAGCAGCTGCACTGGAAAAGGACACCAATCAATAATAGTGGCCCTTTGAGTTGTCCCAGGTCCCTGTCCGCGCTCACCGTGTTCCTTCCCTCTGTCTGGTCACTGGCATGTCAGAAAGCGCCCCTGACATGGGGTGGGGTGGGGAGCCCCGAGGATGCCCTTGTTAGTTTTGAATGGACCTGAAGGAAGGAAGGGGTGTCAGTGTGGCTGCAGCGGGGTCTGACAGGGCCATGAATCTGCAGTAGGCTAATGTATCTTCAGAGAAGCAATCAGAGTGAGAGACACTTAAGGATCTAGCAAGTGTGAGGAGCCACTTAGATCAGCCCCTAATGCCTAGCTTGCTAGAGATTTCATCAGAAGCTTGTCCTTTCTCCCCACTGTATACAAAGTGAAAAACACGCTCTGCAGACCGACATGGCCAGAAACAAGGAGCATTGATCCCACGGCCTACATTTCAAATTTCCTAGTGATGACAGCTCTTGGCAAAATCCCACTTGAACTGGCCCAACGCGCAGGAGGTCGAGGACGCCGGTGTGCAGCCTCCGGGAACAACACTCCAAGTCCCTGCAGAAAACCAGCACTTGGCGGGGCCTGGAGCATTGATATGCAAGTCACTCGGGCTATGAGTCAGTTTTCTTCTCAAGGCAATTAGCAATTACCAGCATTTATTCACTGAGCAGGACTTGGGCAGGCAGACACTGACAGTCTGTCATTATCGCAACCAAAGAGCCACAGCTTTTATCCCCCTCTGAGGAAGGAAGATTTTTAAGAACTCCAGCTTTCGAGCGCACGCTCTTCCTGGACCTATGACTTACTTCATCGTCACCCTTAAAAACAGTAAAGACCTGCTGTTTATTTCTGAGGGACGGCTCCCAAGAATTACCTGCAGTCTCAGAAGGCTCTGAGAGAGGACTGAAGAGAGATGTATTAGGGCAACCGCCAGGGGGCGCCACCTCTACATTTATGCCCCATTGACTCCATCCTGGGAAAAGGCACCCTTCTTCAAACTTCCTGCCAAAGGGCTTCCCTTCTGTCGCAGCCTAATCACTCCGCTGCTGTTCTGGTGTGCTCAAGCCAACCATTATTTGTCACATTCCAATTATAAGCCACTATTAGACACCGTTGAAGCCAGTACGAACTAAGGAGGCATTCATGCTCCCAGCTCTTGAGCGCTAGATCCTACAGTTTGGTCAGAAGCTCAGTAATGAAGCCAAAGTCAAACTGGAATCAAATAAAATCCACCTCTTACGGGAGGTAGGATTTGGGGCAAAGTGTTTAATCACTCTGGGCTTTAGTTTAGTTTCCCATTTATCAAAAGGCTAAAACCTCTTCATATAAAAAAGATAGTGTACTATCATAATAGCATAAAACCTTCTGCCTTACACGCAATACGCGGGCAATATGTACTAATGTCGCTAAGTCATCAGTGTGTCCCTGCTGTACCAGCTGATGCGTATATTTATTCCAGTGGTCAGCCCTAGCCCTAAATTTTAGTGCTAGGTCCCCCAGGTCCACCATGTCTGAAATTCCAATCCTTCCCATTAATTCCCTCTCTCATTATTCCCTCTCAGGGGTCTTGATGGGGATGGGGTTATGGTGTCTGAAGTTCCCTGGGCCAGGGCTGCAGCATCACAAAACTTTCACGGTCTGCAAGGCTCTGCAGCTGCTTTGCCTTTTCACTCTCATGACCAAGTTTTACACAAGAGGTTCAGATGTAAACCAATGGCACCTGTAGCACCACAGATACAGGTACTCAGGGTACTCAGGGTACGCAGGGTACGCAGGGTACGCAGGGTACTCAGGGTACGCAGGGTACGCAGGGTACGCAGGGACTGGAATGGCAGAGCAGGTGCAAACGGCCCAACCCTCTGTCACTCTGAACCTGGAATCTGAACCCTCCAAACACTGGTCCTCCCTGCCAGACTTCTAGCCTCACAGTTCATCCAAGTTCCATCCAAGTTCTCCCAGTCCATCCAATAGATGTGACGTTGTCTTAACTGTCCTTGTCAATCAGCACTTTTTCATAAGCCTCCTAGGCTCTATACCAATCGGGGTATGGTTTTGAATTCTCTGAACATTCAATGCCCAGAGTAGGGAACCTCCAGCCAGACTAACAGTCTCATCTCTGACACAGCAAAACACCTAGTCCCGAATGCCCCTGATTAACATAAATGTAAATATTCTCAACAAAATACAAGTAAACCAAATTCAACAACACATTAAAAGGATCAAACACGCTGATGAAGTGGGATTTATCTGTGGGATACAAGGAGGGCTGAACCTACGCAAATCAAGAACTATGATGCATCACATTAATAGAATGAAGGATAAAAACAATACACATCTCCAGAGGTGCAGGAAGAGCTTATAACAAATAAAACCTCCCTTCATGATACACTCTCTCAGTAAATTAGAAGAAAATGCCCCTCAGCATAATTAGGGCACTCTATGGCAAAGTCACACATTACCTCCTACTCAATGAAGAGTTGAAAGATTTTCTTCTAAGACCAGGAACAAAGCAAAGATGCCCAGTCTTTTCACTTCTCTTTGTTAGGGTACTGGAAGTCCTAGGCAGAGCAATTAGGTAAGAAAAAGAAAAAAAGCACCCAAATTGGAGAGAAAAAGGTAAAATTGTCTCTGTTTGCAGATGACATGATTTTCTGGACAGAAAATCCTAAAGAAGAAAATTCTGTCATTTGTGACAACATCAATGAACGTGGCCGATGTTATGCTACGTGAAAGAGGTCAGACACAGAAAGACAAATACCACGTGATCTCACTTCTCTTTGGAGTCTAAAAAAAGTCAAACTCATAGAAGCAAAGATTAGAATGATGGTTGCCAAGGGCTGAGGTGTTGGGCAAATGGGGAGATGTTTGGAGTCAAAGGGCTCCAATGCTCAGAATTTCTGGCCATCTAGTGCACAGCAGTGTAACTACAGTTAACAATACTGTATTATATAACTGAAACGTGTAAGAGAGTAGATCTTTTTCTTTTTTTTTTTTTATGCGTTTTACGGCCGCACCTGCGGCATATGGAAGTTCCCAGGCTAGGGGTCCAGTCGGAGCTACAGAGGCCAGCCTATGCCAGAGCCACAGCAACATGAGATACAAGCTGCATCTGTGACCTACAGCACAGCTCAAAGCAAAGCCAGATCTCTGACCCGCTTAGCGAGGCCAGGGATGGAACATGCATCCTCATGGATACTAGCCAGATTCATTTCCACTGCGCCACAACAGAAACTCCAAGAGAGTCGATCTTAACTGTTCTCACCCCCAAAAATTACAGCTATGTGGGATGGTGGATATGATAATTAGTTTGACTCTAGTAATCATTTTACAACCTATATGTATACAAAAACATCACATTATATACTGTAAATATACACAATTTTTACTTGCCAATGACACCTCAGTAAAACTGGGGGGAAAATTCCAGCAAGGTTTTCTCATAGATACAGACATGATTATGCTAAAATTTCCATAAAAGGACAAAGAGCTAGACTAGCTAACATATTTTGAAAAAGAAAATAAAGTGGGAGGAAGCAGTCTGCCTGATTTCAATTTTTATTTATATAGCTACAGTAATCAGGAGTGTGAGATACTGGCAGAGGGACACACACATATATCAAATGAACAGAACGGAGAACTCAGAAGTAGATTCACGCAAATATGCCAACCTGATTTTTGACAAAGGTGTGAAAATTCAATGGAAGAAAGGTAGCATTTTAAACAAATGGTTCTGGAGCAATTGGATGTCCATACACAAAAATTAACCTCAATTCATAAGGTTTATAAACACCACACCTTATACAAAAAGTATCACACTGTCCTTGATAAAATGGGCTAATGATAAGGAAATATTAGGGTGTGACATCTCTGCAATGCAGTTATGTTTTTAGAGAGATATTTGCTTAAATTGGATGTTTGGGTAAAGCAAGGAAGAAAGTAAATCTGGTACAATCTAGCTCTGATCAATAATTTGTAAGATTAAGTGATTACAAGAGTAAACACTTAAATTCCAACCAATGTTTTAAAGGTAGGAAATGGGACATTCTGTGCATAATGTATAAACGCAAATTGTGTCGTGATGGCTAATGAACAATTCTGACTTCACTCGTGGATTGGACGATACTTAAGGTACATTAAGGTGATGGGTTAGGAGTGTGACGTGAAGAGCATTGCATTCTGGGCTCATTCTCAGGGCCAACAAACAATTGAGCAAGGAGAAACACTCATCCTCAGGCTACGATTACAGAGCAGAGGACAAAAGAGCTCCCCCCGCCCCCCGATGTGAAAGAACTAGGCAGAGAGGTGGGTAAGTGTCTTAGATGAGGTTCCACAGAGGCATGGCGGAGACAGAGATTTTTGTTGTGATGTATTGAGGCGTGCCCTCAGGACAAGGGACAAGGGCAAGCAGGATAGGGAGGGAAGAGAGCTGATTAACAATGTGATCTAGACGTAAGCTAGCTTTGATCTGATCTCAAGGACCACTCTGGAGGACACACCGCACCACAGAGTTGGTCTTGTCTCAGTACTAGAGCAACAAGCTTGAACCCTCTATAAATCAGTTACTGGTCACTGCCTTGTGGGGAGAAGTGTGGAGAAGGAGCAGGGGGACAGTCTTTGGGGAGGCAGATGCTATTCCGTGAAAGGCCAATCTCAAGAGAAGGAGGCAGTTGTGAGTAGCCAATATTCACTGGGTTTGGGGTCTGTCTGAACAAGGATCTGAGCAGTGAACCACCTACATACAAAGGCGTCCACCTCCTGAGCTCTTCCTCTTGATTTTCGTATTGAGTTGATCATATTTGGGCACCGTCACAATTTCTGAGCAAGCTTCCAAGTGGCAAGTTCAGGTGATGCGCTCCAGCCCAGCTGTGCCGTTGGTCCTAAGGACACATTCTCTCCCTCCTCCGAAACTCATTCTGGCTTCCCCTTGCCTTGCACATCTGCTATCTGATGGTCCAGATCCCCATTCCTGAGCTGGAAGAGCCCCTGGATAACTATTTCTCAGCCCAGTTGCTACCCTTGCCATCTTACTGGGAAAGTTATAACTGGGCATGGAAGTACCAAGAGATGGCCCAGTGGATTATGTGAGGGCCAAACAGAGTTCTCCCCCTTCCGTTATGTAGAAGCAATCTTATCTCTTCGTGATTATCACAGTCAATAATCCCACCAGCATGGTAGATCCTGTCAGTCCTGCTGATCTCCACGACCTAGAAGTAAAAGTAAATATGTGGCTGCCATAATCTTTGGTTTATTGGGATTCTTATGGAACCCCTCATAGAGGTAGGACCTCTAGACCCACAGAGACTGACACTGTAGGTATCAAAAACTCAAATTCTTCAGCTGAATCACCTGGAGTGATGGTGAGCTGGTCGTTCCTATTTTCAGCCCCTTTTTGCCCTGACCTACATAATTTAGCCTTTTGTAGATAGGGCACCATACAATGGCCACTGGCTTTTAAAATTGTACCATACTCTGAATGATGGTGCTCCATCCTTATACTGTGTCTTCTACCAGTAGGTGTCCCAACTGCACCTGCAAGAGATCTTCCCAAAGTTCTTTCAGGCCACCAGCTTCTCAACATACAGAATGTGACAGAACCACTGGATCCCATGGCCATGTGCCCACTGCCTCACTAGGGGATATCAGTTGGCTGACTCATCCTATCCACTTGGTTGTTTAGTGCTTCTTCTGAAATAGATGCTCTCTGATGGGTATTGGCATTCAATACAAAGACAGATCCTCACACATTGCGCCCATTCCCACGGGTAGATATTTAAGCATCTCCTCCAGACCTCTTTGTCCTTAGCGTTACTTGGGCCACCTCTCTCTCCACACAAAGTGGATAACCAGTCACACTGCCTGAAGCTCTGACTCCTGGGAAGTTTTCCACTCACCACTGGCTTTCAGAGTCAGCCATAAGTGAAGCTAAAGTGCAGTTGAGCTGTCCGTTTCTTGGCTTGAACTCACATATGAAGTTGACCCCATACTGATCTAGGTTCAGGCATTTTCCTCTTCCATCTGACAATGAGAACTTCCCACAAGGTCAATGTATGAGCTAAGGGAGAGATGACTATGTAGCAGTAGTGAGTGAGATAGGTGTTTGAGTCACCTGTTCATGAAATTTTCTTGTGCCCTCTAGAGCTGCTTGAGCCCAGTCTTGGATGTGGCACTTCCATTTTATGTTGAATTCCTCTGGACAACCCTAGAGTTATATCTATCTAATAATACCCAACCCTTGATGGTTAGTTCTGGCTACAAGTCTGTTGATATGCCACAGTCATACATTCTACAATAGTTGATATCTAGCAGAGCTAAATAGCATGCCAGGAGCTGTTTTGTAATGACGACTCTTCCTCTGTTGTAGATGGCACGGCCTTGGTCCAGAACCCTAGGGATCTGTACCATGACTCTGACATTGGAAACCGGCATGGATTCCACCTTGTTTCTTCCTGTATTGAATATACCTCTACTAACATGGGATCTGCCATATCTCAAGCAAGAAAAGAATGACTTGCATCACAGCCTGTTCTTACTGTAAAGCCCATTCTGTCCTGGGCCTCACTCAAAACTAGAAGCTTCCCTTGTTGCTCATTGAATGAAGTCAGGACCATCTTCCCAAGTATGGAACTTGTTGCCTTCAAAACTGGAAAAGGTCCACCAAGAAAAACCCTTCTTTTTTATTGGTAGAAATCCAAGGTACGCTAACTTGTCCTTTGAATGAGATATCCTGACTTTTCCCAAGCAATTGAACCCCTAAATATTCCACATATTTGGCAGGCCCCTGAGTCTTTGTAGATTGAGATTTATCTTTAAATAGAGACTGAGTTCCTGTGTCAAATCCTAGCCTCCAGAGCTCTTGCCACTTCCCATTCATCAAGTTCTTGCTATTTATTATATGATGTCATAAATGTGGTGAACCAATATGGGTTTCTGTAGAGTGTTCCAGTGGTGTTTGAGCACATGGTATACGTGACACTTTGCAGAAAATCAATACAGGCCTTGGGCAGGACCATAAATGGGTATCGTCATCCATCCCATGTAAACTGTGAAATGCTTCTGATCCTCCTTCGTGGTGTTGAAGAGAATGCACTTACCTAACCAAAGTCTAGGTACTTGAGCTCTGTTCTGCTCTAGTAAAGATACCATAGCCAATACCACAACTTCTGTTAGGATTATAACTTGGTTAGTTTGAAAGAATCCACTATAATTTGCCATTGTCCTTCTTGGGTTTTCAGGAGACCAACTGGTAACCCGAACAGGTATGAGTGGGGACCACTATCCCTGTACATTAAATCTTTTAGGGTAATTACATCCCCCTTGTGCCACTCAGAGTGGCCATTATAAAAAGTCTACAAATAATAAGTGCTGGAGAGGGTGTGAGAAAAGGGAACCCTCCTACAGTGTTGGTGGAACTGTAAATGGGTACAACCACTATGCAGAACAGTATGGAGATTCCATTAAAAAAAAAAAACTAAATATAGAACTGCCATGTGACCCAGCAATCCCACTCCTAAGCATATATCTGTTGAAAACCATAATTCAAAAAGATATATACACCCCAATGTTCACTGCAGTTCTATTTGCAATAACCAAGACAGGGAAGCAATGGAAATGTCTATCAAGAGAGGAATGGATAAAGAGGACATGGTACGTATATACAATGGAATATTACTCAGCCACAGAAAAGAATGAAATAATGCCATTTGCAGCAACATGGATGAACCTAAAAATTATCATATAAGCGAATTAAGTCAGAGAAAGACAAATATCATATGAGACCACTAATATGTGGAATGTAATAAAAATGATACAAAAGAACTAATTCACAAAACAAACAGGCTCAAAGATTGTGAAACCAAATTTATGGTTCCCGAAGGGGAAATACTGGGGCAAGGGATAAATTAGGAGTTTGGGATTAACATAGACACATTGCTCTATATAAAATAGGTAAGTACCAAGAATCTACCAGAGAGCACAGGAAAATCTGCTCAATACTGTGTATTAACCCATATATGGGAAAATAAGCTGAAAGGAATGAATGGATATATGTATAACTGATTCGCTTTGCTGTTCCCCTGAAACTAACACAACATTGTAAGTCAACTAAACGCCAATAAAATGTAAAGCAAACAAAACGAAACAGACTAGCATCAAGGAAATACCTATAAGGATAAGGATGGATGTGCTAGGGTTTTTTAAAAAGAAAAAACAAATACAATACTCACATTTTTTTTTTTTTTGTCTTTTGTCTTTTTGTTGTTGTTGTTGCTATTTCTTGGGCTGCTCCCGCGGCATATGGAGGTTCCCAGGCTAGGGGTTGAATCGGAGCTGTAGCCACCGGCCTACACCGGAGCCACAGCAACGTGGGATCCGAGCCGCGTCTGCAACCTACACCACAGCTCACGGCAACGCCGGATCGTTAACCCACTGAGCAAGGCCAGGGATCGAACCCGCAACCTCATGGTTCCTAGTCGGATTCGTTAACCACTGCGCCACGACGGGAACTCCACAATACTCACATTTTAAGCTACAAGCACCAAAACCTGTGGAAAGTCCATGCTGATCCGTATAGTTGACCATCATCACACACTCACAAGAAACTGCGACTTGGCTGGACCCCTGGTCAGGGTGACATTTTCATCCTCTGCTTCACAACACTCGATTCTCAAAAATCGCTTATTTTAATTCTTTGTCTTTAAAGGTAAGAACTGTTAAAACCTGATGTTATTGTGAAACTACCGTACATGTTATATATGTATATGTGCACATTAAAAAAGCTAGAAAATTTTTCACCCTTCTCCTCATAGAAGTGGAATTACTTTTCTGGTGGTGGACAGATTTTGAGGCAATCAAATTCAAGTCACCAAATATGACAAAGGTCTTTCGTGTTTATAGTTAAAACTTAGACATCCTGAAATTTCTGGAGGAAATGGATGGTGCCGGGGGCCTATGTGAGATATTTGAAATGGAGGTTTGCAGCCGGCAGAACAATGGTCATGAATCACTGGAATGTGTATAGATGTTACAAAGGGGAATTAAAGCTGCAGGTTGTTTCACGTTGCTAAAACAGAGCCGGTCGCCTGGATTATCCAGGAGCGCCCAATGTAACCACAAGGGTCCTTAAGAGTCAGTCTGGGGAAGGTATGACTAGAGAGAAAATGTGTAGAAAGATACAGTGTTGCTGATGTTGGAGATGGAGGAAGGGAGGCGAAGAAGGCGGGTGACCTGGAGAGCACAGGAAAATGTGTTCTTTCCTGGAGGTTCTGGAAGGAACACAATTCTGCCAACACCTTGATTTTAGCTCAAGGAAACGAGTGTCAGACTTCTGAATCCACAGCTATAAGAAAACACATTTTTGTAAGCTGAGACGTGTGTGGTGATGAGTTACAGCAGCAATGGGAAACGAATGCAAGACCGTTCCAGAAAATAAGAACATGCTGTGTGGATGCCTTTGGTAATCCCTTTGGTCTAGAATAATGTTACTGCTTCCAGATGTGTGTAGATAGATTTTGTGGTGGCCGATGGAAGGAAAAGAGGATGGAACTCAGCATGACCCATGAAAATTGGGGGAGAGAGAGAGAGGGAAAAAAAATAACACTTTGTATAGACAGCAATCACCATGTGAGTCAAGCTCAGGGCAGGCTAATTTCCTCTCATCAGTGGATCCAGAATAAAGGCAATTGATTAGGCCATTTCAATACTTTGTGTTCTTTTTTTCACAGAGATTCTTATGTCTCTTAAGGAACATATGTGCTACTGATTGTAACTTTATAATCTGTCATTTTTTTTTAAAGATTCTGTAAACAATATGTGGGGGGGCCTAATAATAAGTCAAATTTTGGGCACCAACAATTTTGGAAAATATAAATATCTTTGTACAAAGAAATCTGTGAGTTGGGGACCAGTGTAGAAGACCACATCAGTTATTGTTGAAATAGAGTCCCTAACATAATTATTTTTATTTATTTAAAAATAAAAGCATCAATCGCCTGGAATCAATTATTTTGAGACTGCCACCAGAGGGCGCTAAAACCTTGGTAGAAGAGAAAAAGCCCAGCCATTCAACACCTCCCAGGGAAGTTTTATTTTGAGGAAGCAATACTGCAGGGCAGAAGAGGAACAGCCATAGGACATTCCCAATTTTTTCCATGTCATTTTACTAGGTATATTTTCTCCTGTTTTTATTATCTTACAAGTCAACCTCAAGCACATAACGCTGGAGAAATGAGTCATGCCTCTTTTTTTCAGTTTGGTCGAAGAGGGTTCGGTGACAGAGAACGAAAGCACAATGAGATTGAAGGTATCATTTCCACATTAACATCTTGTCCCCAGACACCATGCAGTGCTAAATGTCACATCCCCGTCATGCAAGGACATTAAAATAGATGGCAGTTTAAAATCCTGGACTTCATTTTGAGACGCTAACCATCTCGATGGGGCATGCTTCCCCTTTGGACTCAAGATGAAGAAATATCAATACAGAGCAGTGAAGTCTCCTCACGGCCAGAGAAATAGAAAAGCTGGGGTTTTTAAATGTAGAGTCCATTTCTTGGTTGTTCATTTTCTCTGTGGTCTGTGGTGGTGTGAGGAAGAATGAAGATGTGCCGAAGAGGCGAGAAAACTGCTTCCTGTCTCACAGCCTCGAGAAGCACGTAGCTGTTTGTCATCTGGTTCATTGCAGCGACAGGCGACAGGCAGCTCTCTGTGCTGGGTAGAATTATCACCCCTCCCAGTCCATGTCATATGGGTTGTTAGAGTCTAGTTTCAGGGCTTTTCATGTTTGGTGACATGTTACAAAATCCTAGGCAGGGCAGTCACCTCGCATTTCCTAGAACTCCATTCCTCTTGTGAGATAAGTATACAAAAACGATGGCATGGGAAATAAATTGGAAAGCCACAATCAAATATAAGATTCTATTAGGTGGAAGAGGTGCATCGAAAAGCTTCATTTGGATACGGCAGCTTTGCAACGTATCTTGACTGCTGGAGAGACAACCTCTGCACCTAAATTACTAGCTAAATCTTCTGTGTGGCTGCATCAAAACATTACCCTTCAATGAGAGCATCATACAAAGAGGTATATGTCCACGAATTTAAATATGGCTGGAACTTGTGTAGCTTCCCTCTTCAAACTGCTTAAAAGTATATCTCTTTCATCTCTATCATATTGTTTGTGATTTAGAGGCTATCTGAGGCATTTAGCATAATTACATGAAAAGGAATTAAGACAGGAAGCTAAAGCCTTAACATTTAGTCACTAAGCCCAGTCTCTGGCATCTCCTGACAGGTGTGAAAAGAAAAACAGAAAAATGCACTCCAGGTCTTTCAATGTATCCCTTTCCTCTGAGGATCTCCCAGCACCTAAGGAGCAGTGTTTGTTACCCAAGGAAAGAAAGGAAGCCCAGAGCTAAGTTACACCCCAGCTTGCAGCTAGCCCAACAGCAGATGGCTACAGGGGGAGAGTTAGCTTTGGGGCCATGAGGAAGAGAGGCTGCACTCAAGGGAAAGAGTGATTTTCAGCAGACAACCCTGCAAAAGGCACTACGTCCCTGTGCCCCTTGCAGCACGATGCCATTTACAGTCGAGTCCAATGGCTGGTCCCCTGAGCAACGGCACAAGGTGGGGGAGGGGGGACAAGACACTCGAGACTCACATCCTGGCCATGGCCAGCCGAGGGTCTCCCAAGGCACCTCACTCCTCCGCAGGAGGAGTAACGATAATCCACAACCATCCTCGATATGCCCCAGGGAGAGCACTGGGGGGGGGGTGCTGAAACACACCCATTTGCAAACTACAAAGTGCTCCTTAAATATAAGGCATCATCATTTCACCTTGAAATCTGCCTCCAGCATAGTCTCACTTTCAGGCTTGCTTGCCAGAATCTTGGTAATAGCCTGCTTAGCATCTCTCCAAGCTTTGGGTGCTGCGCTGAGATTGTGGCACAACTAAGAATCATTCAAAGCAAGAGATACCTGCCAAGGGTCGGAAACGACTCAGCAAGCACTCCAACAGCCCGATTATTAAGGGCATCACACCAGGCACCAATGTGGGTCCATAGGCTCTCAATGGAGCCACACCATTCTTCCTGAGCCCCCGGAGAGGTCCGGTCTGTATCCTAAGCCCCGGCAGGTGCGGCAGGTTTGGACGTGGTTATGCTCAGAGATCCTCCTCTTCCTGAGCGGCCCTATGGGAACGCCATCCCACAGCCTTCAGACCCGACGCCTGCGGCAGTGGGTTCAAGAGCCTCCCTTTAGACCCCATGAAACTGCCCAAAATCTGTTTCAGAGATGCCCCAATCCTCAAGAATACACTGGAAATGAACCAGTTTTCTCAACACCCTTTGCTCCTCCCCGCCCCCAAAAAATGGCTGGAGGCGAGACACACTGGGATTACTGCTCAAGAATGTCACCCCTCTTCCTCTCACTTCCTTCTCTCCCCCACCCTCCTCGGTGGCCGCAGCTGAAGGTGGAAACACACAACCGAGCCTCTAGCTACTTCCTAGCTCAACACAACACAGCTCGAACATTCACAGAAGGAAGTCCTACCAGCAAGCAGGTGGGTTTAGGTGTGAAATCGTGCAGCTTAGTTTAACTTTCATTCTGGGAGGTTCTGCCAAGGGACTGCCTTCCTAACAAAGCAAAAACATCCAAACAACCCTGAAAAATAACTTACAGGCTGCATTAATCTCATGGATCTATTCTGTCTTTACTTTGGAGTGGTGCTGAATGACTTTAAGAGGCCAGGTAATTTGTATTAATGCAACGTCAAAGTAGAGCATTAGAACGTATGGGCAAGTTCTGGCCAAGAGCTTTTGGAGTGCTTCAACTCAGCACGAACTGGTCTGAAGTGTACAGGCTGGTGCTGCAAACCAAAGAGAAGAAGGTTGAAGAACACCTGAAACTCGTCTTCCTCCATTATTTTCTCCTTTCTCACCACTGTTTACACTGTGAATGCTAAACAATCCACCTTCTGATCACAGGAAGGGTGCTGCTAATTACAGAAAGAATCAATGATAATTTCTAGAGGCAAGAGAGGAAAGCACTGGCCTCTCAAACCAGAAGCTTTGGCGTCCAATCTGAGGACCTGAATGATGGCTGATCTCTGTGTGGCCAGCAAACTCAGGAAGGGAAGGGCCAGGTCCTCACTTGTGCACAGTCTGAGCCTGCCCCACTCACTCAGCGCCCCCCCCCCCCGGAGCAATGAAATGTTTACTGGGCCAAACTGACTAGTGTAGCCTTTATCTTTCAGAAACCTCTGCTATTACAACTTGCTTCCTGTTTTTCTTTTTTTCTTTCTTAATGCTAAGGCTGCTTTTTGTTTACAAAGTATGAAGACTTCTTAGTAAAGCTTAGGGAAGATTTCGAAAAACTATTTCCATTTAGGTTACAGATAAAATTCAGGGGTTATTTCCACTTGAACGTCACGCCACACACTGACACTCTAGAGCTGACGGTGTCATGCTGACCGTTTGCTAGAGATCAAACCAAAATGGGGTTTGGGTGGGTTGCGGTTCTTCTTACGGGGAGGAGAAGTCGAGGTGATGAGCAGGTGAAGACCTTCCTACCGGCTCTCTGACCGGGGGAGTCCTTTGTAACAATGAACCTCAAAATTTCTAGTGGTCTTTAGTCAAAAGGTTGCATTCATTTGGTTTAGGGTGTGTGGGCATAAATGGTACGAAGCTTAAGGTGTATTTATTAGACGGGATAACATCAGATCCAAGTCCTTTTCCAATGAGGAGAAAGGGTTACAGCAGATAGAAATCTAAGCATTCTGGGGGGAGAGAGAGAGAAAAGCCAGAAAGTAAAGATTATTAATGCATGCCCCCATTTACCCCGCGAGATTTCCTGAGCATTCCTCAGACATTATAGTGCAACATAGTAAGTCCACTGAATCGAGAGTATTCCTACTTTTCTCAAGCAAAAAGTATATACTTTGAAATATACACTGAACAAAACATAGGAATAGTATGTCATCTTTTAAAACACTAGTAATCTGAACTTCTATAAATATACTTAAATAACATATTATACATAGCTATTCACATAGGACACAAAGTGATGCATAAACATACAAAAATAAAACAACCATGTTTTAATTCTTGTGTTGGTTTTGTTGGGTTTTTGTTGTTGTTCTGTTGGCATTTTTTTTTTTGAAGTAAAGATACTAAATTAATTGAGACACCAGAATCCTCTTGTCAATATCGATCCTGGGAAAGCTGGATGTACACTTGTACCAGGCATAGGGACCGCACCCAAGGGCGAAGGCAGTAAACATTCCTTCTGGACGTGTTACTGTCCTACCGTGATTTAGAAAAGCGAGGAGCAGAGGTCTCCGTGTAATGAGACCATTTAGCTGCTCCCTGGAAAGGAAACAGCAATCAGATCCCCCATCCCAACCTGGACAAAGTACAGACACCTTGAGCTGTCCTTGGAGAGAATGGAATATGAACATGCTTCCTTCTGGGGGGCACCCACACGCCACATCCTATGAAGTATTTCTCGACACATCAAGAAGGCACCACCACGCTGGACCAAAGGCAAGGGGTTTGGGTTCCCATCTGTCACATCACATCTGTCCTGCTCCTGTGGCTGCTATAGAAAGTATCCCTCCACCCAAAAGACGATCTGGGGACCTCGGCTCCCCAGCCAGATGGAATATGTCTGTTCTTCTTTTGCAAAGCAAAAGACTTCTGGGAATTCATATCCCTGGTAAAAGCAATCTTTTGGCCATGGAAGGCTGTCCAGTCTCTTGAGAGCAAGAAACGGAAGATACAGTTCTCGCATCCCACCTAGACGCTAGCACGGCAGAGAGCTCCCGGGAGGAACAGAGGACGGCTCATTCACCCGGACTCCATCCCTCCAGCTGGGATGGAAGCACTGGAGCTGGTGACGATGCCACCATCAGGGTTTGCCCTCATCCCAACCGCATCCCTAGAGGTTCCACGAACTGGGTCTCAGTTTTCCTTTTTAACGGAGAAGGTCAAGCTCTTCCAACATCTCGAAGAGTTGCTTGGGGTGAGAGAGAAGGAGGAAAAAAATCCTGGTTTGTTCTCACATAGAATTTTCAACGCAGGTAGAGGAAGGTGGTCTCTCGAGTCCCTGGGGGGAGGTTTCGGGAGCAGACGAAGAGACCTGCCGCTGCTGATAGATATCCTGGATCAACATCGTGTTCATGACCTTCCATTCCCTGTATTTTGTGGCTGTCAGCTTCGGATCATCCAGCAACTGGTTAATCATGGCCAGGTCGTGTTCTTTACACTGTGCAAGTAAAAAAAGAGAGAGAAGAGGGTGAGATGTAGTGATTCATCTTTTATCTCTTTTTACAGCTGCACCCACGGTACACGGAAGTTCCCAGGGTCCTTAACCCACTGAGCGAGGCCGGAGGTCAAATGCACAGCCTCACAGAAACTATGTCCAGTCCTTCATCTGCTGAATCCTACGGGGGCTATCTTCATTTCAATAAACCACCTTCAGCCCTTTTACAAATAAACCCACATAGGGAATGTAAACTGGTACAGCCGCTATGGAGAACAGTTTGGAGATACCTTAGAAATCGATACATAGAACTTCCATATGACCCCGTAATCCCACTCTTGGGCATCTATCCGGACAAAGCTCTACTTAAAAGAGACACATGCACCCGCATGTTCATTGCAGCACTATTCACAATAGCCAGGACATGGAAACAACCCAAATGTCCATCGACAGATGATTGGATTCGGAAGATGTGGTATATATACACAATGGAATACTACTCAGCCATAAAAAAAGGATGGCATCATGCCATTTGCAGCAACATGGATGGAACTAGAGAATCTCATACTGAGTGAAATGAGCCAGAAAGACAAAGGCAAATACCATATGATATCACTTATAACTGGAATCTAATATCCAGCACAAATGAACATCTCCTCAGAAAAGAAAATCATGGACTTGGAGAAGAGACTTGTGGCTGCCTGATGGGAGGGGGAGGGAGTGGGAGGGATCGGGAGCTTGGGCTTATCAGACACAACTTAGAATAGATTTACAAGGAGATCCTGCTGAGTAGCATTGAGAACTATGTCTAGATACTCATGTTGCAACAGAAGAAAGGGTGGGGGAAAAACTGTAATTGCAATGTATACATGTAAGGATAACCTGACCCCCTTGCTATACAGTGGGAAAAAAAAAAAAAAAACAAATAAACCCACATATACATTGACCATAAAGTTATCCAAGTGCTTTTACACATAAATATTCAAATCCCCGCAACTCTCTGAAGGGATATGACAGGACACCCATCTACATAGGCTAGCCACCAAGAAGGTAAGCAGCCTACCCAAGACTTGGAAGGAGAACTAAGCCGCCTAGTCTCCCATGGAGCTCTTCCCTGATCAATCCGCTGTAATAGTCCTACCTCCGTGTGAGCTTTATTCTTCCAGGAACCTACAACTGCGTTATCATTCTGTTGACCACCCAAACTGCACTCAGTAAAGCTAGGACATAATACGTTTCCTAAGACATAAGACAGTATAAAACATATGTTTTTAATTTCTATTAAATTATCTTACTTTTTAATAAATCACACATTTACTTAATGAATATCTACAGAATAAATATGTAGGCTCTTTAGTCAAAGACTGCCAATCGTCCACCAAAGCAGCGTGTATTCTGATGACGCCAGCAGAGTAAACAACCTATTCATACGATTTCTCCCTGCCGCCTCTGAAACCAGTGATACCCATTTCTGCAATGTCTATTGGGTTAGGAGACTTGGCTGTACCCCAGGAATGGAGTAAAAATAAGATGTATCAGCCTCCACATTCAAAAGGATCGCTCATCCTGACAAACTTATCTCAAATCTATTCCTGCTTCCTCCATTGCTATGACCATAAGCCCAATTCTGGATAGAAAGTCAGACTCGACCCACTGCTGCAGTCTCGCAAGTGAGGTTCCTGCCTCCAGCCCCCACTTTGTATCCACCTGCTGCATAGCAGTGCAGGGGATCCACCTAAAATCCTGCGTCCTCTTAATGGTTCTCCTTCACGTCCAGGGTTCCGCGGACTTGAGCCCATCTGTCGATGCTCTCCTTGCTTCTGATGTGCCACACTAACCGTGGGGATGTGACTTTTCTCCCTCACGTGGAGCTAGTTCACACTCCACAATGTGCTCCAGGGAGGATCTTCCTCACCTTCCTTCACCGATGGACTCTAACTCCTAGAGTGACTTTCACCGGGAACATTCTCCCACCATTTTTTTCTTACTGGATTTTACTGCAGCTCATAAATGTATATTCACTTCAGGCATCATGCTCTCTCAAAACTCTCTGAACCCCTAGATTGATTGGAAAAGTTCTTTTCATGCTAGCCTAGAGCCCTCTTAGAACTTGCCATGTCACCCAAGGATGCTCATGGATCTGTCATGCCACCTTTTCTAAAGCATCTTAAAGAAGGTGACAGGGAACACATTTTTTTCATATTTTTTATTAAAGTATAGTTGATTTACAATGATCTGTCAATTTCTGCTATAGAGCAAAGTGACCCAGTCATACATAGACATACATTATTCTTCTATTATCTTCTATCATGTTCTATTACAGATGATCGGATATAGTTCCCTGTGCTATACAGTAGGACCTCACTGCTTATCCATTCTAAACGTAAGAGTTTGCATCTACTAACCCCAAACTCCCAGTCCATCCCCCTCCCCCTCAGCAACCAGCAAGTTTGTTCTCTATGTCTGTGAGTCTGTTTCTGTTCTGTAGATAGGTTCATCTATGCCATATCTTATACTCCACATATAAGTGACATCATATGGTATTTGTCTTTCTTTCCGACTTGCTTCTCAGGGAACATATTTTATTAACACCTGTATCCCCTGTAGCTGAGTGCCAGGCAGACATTCAATATATGTCCACTATTGAACTAATCTCTCTCTGCCTAGATCCAGGGCAGCTTGTGCAAAGCTAAATATTCACAACTGTGTTTACTGGCTGAAGTTCAAATTCATGACCACTGCCATTGAGTGGACTTCCACTACTATTCAGTAATCGTATCTTCTCATCTGTTTTCTCTCCCATGCTCCCAAAGGACTATTTCAAAACTTCTCATTTCTACCCAAATCTCCTTCCCAATCCTCCCTCGTAGCTGTTGACCCTGCTGTCTATTTTCCGAGGAAAGGAAAACGTGAAGAGTGGCTCTCCCAAGCTCCTACTGCCCTCTTCCTACATCAGCGCAAATATGTGCCCCCTTCCTCCCCGGTCATTTGGGTGAAACATCTGTGCTCCTAGCAAAGACTGATGTCTCCGCTTCTGCTGACGCTTCCTCTCTCACAGTCGAGAAATACACTCCAGCACTTCTCCCCTCTTTCCTGTGACTCCTCAATTCCCCATCTCCGTGTGATCATTCTCACTGCCATAACATGCATAATCTTATTTCTCTCATCTTAGAAGCCCTTACTTTTCTCTTTCTTTCTTTTTATTTATTTATTTACTTACTTACTTTTGTATACAGAAGTTCCCAGGCTAGGGGTTGAATTGGAGCTGCAGCTGATGGCCTACGCCACGGCCACAGCAATTCAGGGTCAGAGCCGCATCTGCAACCTATACCACAGCTGATCAAAACGCCGGCTCCCCAACCCCCTGAGCAAGACCAGGGATCAAACCTGCAACCTTGTAGATACTAGTCAGATTCGTTTCCACTCCACCTCAATGGGAACACCCAAAAGCCCTTTCTTGACCCCACTTTCTGAGTCCAGCTAACGCTCCACTTTCCTCTGTCTCCAATGTCCTTGTGCCCATTCTCCCATAGGCTCACTCCCTTCAGACTTCTGCCCCCATCATTCCACCCAGACTGCTCTTGTTAAGACCATCGATGACCCCCATGTTGCTAAATCCAATAATCAATTATTCATCTTCCACTTCTATTTCCCGACAGCATCTGAAACGGTTCACTTCTCCCTCTTGAACACTTTCTTGAACATGTTGTTGCTGGGACAGAGTCTCCAGATTTTTTAGAGATCCTAAGATTAATGAAAATTGGAAAATTGATTTTTCAAAGGCAAAAATGAATTCACCACCACTCTAAATCAGAAAAGAGACCTTAGGAAAGGGTCTCTTCAACTTTGGGCTGACACTTCTCATAGGGTTTTATCTCTAAATAATTCAAATTTCTTACTCTTTGGCCCAAGTCTGTGTTAGCTCTTTTACAGATTAAAAAAAAAAAAAAAAAAAGTAGAGAAGAATAGAGGGGAAGGAAATTAACAAAAGAACAGAATCCTCTGAGCTCCTTCCTTGACAGGGCACCCTAGTCAACAGCTTCACATAAAGGCCTCGTATCCACCCCCCGCCCTCCAAGGAGCAGGAGGCTTTGAACGACTTTTACAGCATCCTTCTGGCTTTTTTGGAGGCAGGCAGGGTCTGGTAGGGATGCCAAACAATACCGTGAAAGAATGAAAGTGGTACCTTCATTTTTCATTCCAAATACTCAAAACATAGCTTACTCCAAGACCTAAGCACTGGAAATGTGTCCTACCAGAGCAGTGGGGCAAAGGAGAGCTCATTCCTCTCTTGACCTAGGTGAGAGGAACCCTGGGAGAAAATTTCACTTGGACCCATGAATCATGCAATTAATCCTTCAATTTAAAATAAAGACAGGCTTAGCTGAAAGTCAGGGATGTGGAGCTGTCAGAAACTCCTAAATATCTAACGGTCTTTAGTATGTGATGTGATAGTTTGCTCAACATCCAAAAAAAATTTTCTCAAAATGCATTCATTCCAACACAATCACAGCGTGAGGATTTTTCTTTATTTCCAGAATGTGCATACCACTAATATAAACATGATTATTAAATGTTTCCTTATTTCTACATGAACCTCTGTCCTTCTTGCTTGTCCACACTCCAGCTTTGAAGTGCTTTTCTTTTCTTTTTCCTTTTTTCTTTTTTTTTTAAATTTAGGTCTGCACTTGCAGCATATGGAAGTTCTCATGCTAGGGGTCAAGTCAGAGCCACAGCTGCCAGCCTACACCACAGCCACAGCAATGCCAGATCCAAGCTGTATTTGTGACCTACACCACAGCTCATGGCAATGCCAGATCCTTAACCCGCTGAGGAGGGCCACGGATCAAATCCGTGTCCTCATGAATACAATCAGGTTTGTTACTGCTGAGCCACCATGGGAACTCCTGAAATACATTCTTTAAATGTATTTTATTTTATTGTTTTGGCCGCACCCACAGCAGGCAGAAGTTCCTGGGCCAGGGATTAAACGCGAGCCACAGCAGTGACAACACTGAATCCTTAACTGCTAAGCCATCAGGAAACTCCTGAGGAACTTTTTAAGTAAACATTTATATCGAAACGTAACATACATGAAGAAAAGCACATGTACAATAAGGTTTGTGCTTGACAAAATTATCACAAAGTGAACACATCTGTATAACCATCACCAAGACAAAAAGATTCCTACCCAGAACCTCAAAAGCTTTATTTGTGTCCCCACCCCCGCCAGTCATATCCTCCTCTCCTCCTCCCCCCTACTCTCCTGACTGCTTTGAGTTTTAAAGACAGTTAAAATACACTTAGAGACGGTTAAAATACAATTAAAGGCGGTTTTACAGTAGGAAAAAAATTTAATAAAAATAAATAATTCTGATAGCTTTTTGACATGAATAAATATGCATGTGCTAAATGATGTTTCTCTAATGAATAAACAGATTGATGTGCTTTTTTGCTTTTTTTCAACTGGTCAATTTCAATGTCATCATGTCCTCCTGACTCCTGGGTGGTTCGTAGGAACACAGAATACATTTCATCAGCCCCAGCTCAAAGGATCTATGGAAGGGTCTTCTTTCCAGGAATGTTCAGCTGGGTGAGGCAGGTGGCCTCTGAGACGGCCCCAGTGTTCCTTGCTCCCTGGTAGTCATGCCTTTTATAATTCACCTCCTTGACTGCAGGTAGGCTGACCTAGCAACTTGCTTCTAATGAAGAGAATACTGTAAATGCAGTGTGCTGTCACTCCTAAGATCTGGGGGTGACCCACCCTGCGCCCTCACCCCTTGCACGGGAGGCCAGCTTCTCTCTCTTCTGCCTTAGAAAGAGGCTTACATGGCCAGGAACTGGGGGTGGGCTCTAGCCAACGGACAGTGAACAACTGAGACCCTCGGTTCAACAACATGCAAGGAACTGAATCCAACCAAAAACCACGTGAGAGAGCTTGGAAGCACACTCTTCCCCACCCCGGTGGAGGGATGAATGAAGCCCCAGCTGACAAGTGGATTGCAGCCTTGGGAGAAGCATCTAAGCAAGTCATGCCTAAATTCTGACTCACAGAAACTGTAAAATAAGACATGCTTATTGCCTGTAGTTGCTAAGTTTGGAGGGTATTTGGTTACCTAGCAATAGATACCTAATAACTGGGAAGAAAAGAAAAAGCTACTGGACTCATCAATTCTGTGGCCACAGTGCATGGAGAACAAGAGGTCACAGAGAATCAGCTATAAACCTTTTACTGAACCAGGTCAGTAAAACCTTTGAATCTTTGTACAAACCTGCACTCGCAGCAACTGAGCCCCAAGGCATGGCCTTGTAAAGGTCTAGAATCCTGAGATTGCTGCTCTTTGCAAAGCTGAACCCTCCCTTTTTCTCCTTCTAGAAGTAGCCTGAACTGTCCATGCTCTCCTTGGCTTCCATTTCCTGTTTCTCCCAATGTGGGCTGTAGCATCCCATCCACCGATACCCCTCTGCCTCGCCCAGCTCCTCCTCCGTGAATGCATCTTCTTCTCTTTCTGATGTTCCTCATTTTTCATCACAGGCCAGTTTCAGCATCTCCATGGCATTGTCCCTCAAGGCCTCAGGTAGGCAGCTGCTTCCCCCTCTGGACCACCCAAGTGTCCCAAGCTGATGTCAACTTAAGTACTTATCCCATCTCATTCTAACTGTTTTCCTTTACGTTTCCGTTGTCCAGTGGCATCTACTCAGGGGTCCCAGTATCCTAGAAGAGTGCCTCATACAGAGTCAGGAAATACTTGTTCAATAAAAAATGTATTCATGCCTATCAGTTATTACAAACTAGACAGTAAAATCACAACCTATAATGGTATATTTCATTGATAACCATTGACATTTACCCACTCTGTAAATATACGGAATATAACACATTTCACTTTGAAATGAATGCTAGTGATATCTTTCATCACTAAGTGCTAGGGAATTTCCTCTACATTCCTCTACATTTCTTTTATGTTGGTAAAATACACCCTTGCCTTTATTTTTCAGCCTCATGTTTGCAAGGCTTTTAGAGTGCATAGGCCTTCCACGGACTAGCTGGGACACCTGAAGAGTCACTTGGCCATCTTTTGTAGCCCTGTCCTTTTGACTGCTGATATTTCTTCCTGGCAAGGGATGCCAACTCATGATGCCAAAGGATATATACAAAACAGAATGAAAATGCAGGCTTTATCAAGGCTTCTCAGAATCTATAAGTCTTCTGTTAATTCAGGACCATTTTACGAAGTATCCTGGCCTCCACCTGTTTGTGTTATTACAATCTAAACCTGAAAGCAGGATGCTTTTGTTATGAAGAACCACTTCAGCTACAGGAGGCCCTGAAAACAGCTTCAGTATAGCTATAAACTGTCCCTCGTTCCCATTACGAAGGCATCTGTTGGTCTGCTACCAGGAAGTGTCTATTTCCCACAGCCCAGCTCTCATGGCGTCTCTTGGCTCCAGGGCCAATAGCTCAGAGATACTATGCTGTTGCTATATCTGAAACATAGAATTTTTTTTCTGGCTATGGTAGAAAAGAATGGTACCTTTTAATGAATCAGGTGAAAGCCCAATATCTTATTAAATATGACTGTGTGTTCTTCCCAGTTGACCCTCTCAGGCTCTCAGCATTTGTTCTCTCAGGTAGAAGGGTACAAAAACACATCACACATGATCCTTGCCTCCTAAAGGAGCTTAATCTTTGAAATTTTATACCAAAGTGAACACAAAAATCAAGGCCTACTGTAGAAAACTGAGTTGGATGCTGCTGGGTGGATGTCCTAGTGCTTTCAGAACGTCAAGGGGCAACTCACCCAGTAGAGTCTGCACTGCCCTCCGCAGCCTCCACCCACGCAAACACTGCGGTTTGCATGAATCCTTCTGCAGAATCAGCATTTTTCTCGACCCACATCCACAGAGTCCATCCATAATCTGAAACTTCTTACCTTTAATGTGCTATTCAAAGTTCGGATCTTGTGGAGTTTCTCATTTATGGATGGATTTTTGCACCGCTTCACAAAGGACTTCCTCAGCTCCTTTTTGGTTGAAGGTCGCCGGTCCCCAAGAGGAGACAGACTGGCTTGCTCTAAAGATTTGTAGAGCTTCTCCATTTCATCATCCTCAGACACTTTTGTCTCTTCTGTTAAAATAAAAAAAAATAGCAATAAACCAAGTTAATCAAGGAGAGAACATTTGAAAGTGTAGTCCTAAAACAAGACCCTCCTGACACCTTGATCTTAGACTGCCAGCCTCCAAAACTGTGAGACATAAATATTTATTGTCTAAGCCACTCGGTTGGTGGTGTGTTGTTATGATAGGGCCAGGTTCCTTTTGAAGGCACTTATTTCAGGTCTCTCTCCCAGCTTCTCATGGTTCCTTGGCTTGTGGCAGCATAACCTTAATCTCCACGTGGCGTTTAACCTGTGTGCATATCTCTGTGTCCAAATTTCCCCTTTTATAGACACCAATCCTTCTGGATTACAGACTCACTCTATTGACCTCATCATAACTAACTATACCTGCAAAAAAAAAAAAAAATCCATTTCCTAATAAGGTCACATTCTGAGGTACCAGGTATTAAGTCTTCAACACAAGCATTTTGGAGGGACACAATTGAACCCATAATAGTATATGCCCTCTAACCTCCCAAAATTCATGTCCCTCTCATATGCAAAATGCATTCCCTGATCCCAACATCTCCAAAAGTCTTAGCCCATTTCAACATCTAATCTCATCCAAATATCATCTAAGTCAAATGTTGGTGGGACACAGGGAGTGATTCATCCTGGAGCAAAATTCCTCTCTATCTGCAAACGTATGGAAACAAACAAGTTCTCTGCTTCTCAAATACAATGGCGGGACGGGAAAACCTTAGCAACCCAATACACACCCTGAAGCTTGAGAATCATTGTCCCAGATTGCTTTTTTTATCCTTCCTAGAACTGCCCTTTGAGAGAAGAGCTCCACCTGTGGTCTGTGACTCTGAGCAGATAATAATCATCTCTTATGCCACATACCTCTGTTCCCTTTCTTAACCATGCCTTGCCACCCTCAGTTCAAATGCTTCTAGTGAAGTGACTCCACCCAGGATCCAGGGGGGACTCCATATGATAGCCTAAGCCAATGGCAGTTCCATCGCATTGGCCACAGTCATCAATCCAAGAACGCACATATGTTTCAGGCCAGACCCACTGGGGCCAAAGAGACTCAATTCTGTGACTCTGGTTTGTGAGAGATTGATTCTCAGGGAATCAATCTCTCTGTTTTCCTAAACTGAGTGGTATGATCATGTGACCTGGAAGATTCCAGGAATCATGCCAGAATCATGAGAATGGAGCTAATAAAGAGGATACACTGAGATATATATCTTTGTGATACCATTAGAATCCTCTCAGCTTATGGGAACCAATACATTGCCTTTCTTAAGCTATTCTGGGTGCTGTTTTCAGTCATAGGCAACTGAAAGAGTCTCAAAGGATGTAGAAAGTTACTCGAAGGAAATCAGCCCTTAATGTTGCTTTAATTCCTTACTAAAAACTTCAGTTCTTTATTCACTTCAGTCTCTAAAATTAATCTTGGGAAAGATACACAGTAAGATTTCTTTCTACTATATACTCCTTAGTGTCTGTGCATTTTAGTTCCTGTCCTGAAAACAAGCCTGATAGAGGACCATAGAAAAAGTATGGCTTTAGGAGAACTATAAAAAAGGGTTTCTTCAAAGGGGAGGGAAAGGCATACAAGAGTACTCTAAGAGCATCAAAATTAAGCACACTTACTTTATAGTTTACTCCTGTAAGATTTAAATTCTTTAGGCAATAGTTTCCCCCCATTTGCCACCAGAGAGCCGCCACAGGAGTTCCCAGTACTCTTTCATAAAATGGAGAACCAAGATGTTGGGCTAACTTTGCACCTAAATTATTGGTCAGTAAACTTTGTTCTCTACCAAAACATTCTCCAAAAGGGGAGAAACATTAAAAACTATTCTTAAACACAACTAACTTTTTGGCTCCATCTGTGTGCAGACAGCAAAAGTAGGTTTTTGTCAATAAGCACATGAAAAGATGCTCAGTATCATCAGTCATTAGAGAAATGCAAATCAAAACCACAACGAGATACTATCTTACACTCCCCAGAATGGCTAAAATCAAAAAGGCGCAATAACAAGGGTGGGCAAGGATGTGGAGAAACTGGAACGCTTATACATTGCTGGTTGGGAGTATAAAAGACTAGCCACTTCAAGAAACAGTTTGGTAGTTCTTCAAAATGCTAAATGCGAAGCTCCCATAGGACCCAGCAATTCCAGTTCTAGCTATATACTTAAGAAAATGAAAAACATATATTAACACAAAACCTGTGCATGAGTGTCATAAATAATATGACAAAAGGTCTATATGCTAGGTGTTCATTAACTGATGAGTGGATAAATAAAATGTGGTATAGGCATGCAATGGGTATTATCCGTGATTAAAAGTGGTATTCGATACATTCTAAAACATGGATGAACCCTGAAAAATTCTCTGAGTGAAAGAAAACAGTCACAAAAGACACATACTGTATCAGTCCATTTATACAAAATGTCCAGGCAAGCAAAGCCATTGTGATAGAAAGCAGATTAGTGGTTGCCTGGGGCTGAGGAGGGGACAAATAGGAACTGAGAATGATAGCTAATGTGTATGGCTGTGTGTGTGTTTGTGTGTGTGTGTGTGTGTGTGTGTGTGTGTGTGTGGTGCTAAAATGTCTTCAAATTAGACTGTGGAGCTAGTTACACAACTCTACAAATATACTAAAAATCACCAAGCTCTACATTTTTAATGTGTGAATCTTTTAGTATCTGAAAGACATCTCATTAAACCATTAAAAAGTAGGCTTTTATATAAGATTATCATGGTAACTGATGTCACTTGCAAAGCAGAAATATTAAGCATGGCAATAATCCTGGAGTTCAAACTGCTGGAGACTTCAGCAAGTCTTAAGAAATTTATTATTTTTTTACTTTGAAATTTTTATTCAAAATGGGCACAAAAACTAATGAAAACCCAATCGTTCATAGAAAACAACTGCTAAAATTTTAGTACATATCAGTATCAGTCAGAGTTAAGTCAGAGAAATAGAACCATCAGAACAACCAAAAACACCTAATAAAAATCCACTCATTCAGAGAAAATAACCACTAAAATTTAAGTATGTATTAGTTATCAATCTTCAGGTTAACCAGAGAAATACAACCATATATACATATATTTCACTGCAAGACTTATTGTAAGAATTCAGATTATGGAACTATGAGGGCTGATAGGCAAGTCCAGAATCTATAGTAGGTCGTTAAATAGGGTAAGCCTGAACTTTTAGGCATGAGCTGAAGCTGTAATTCACGGATGGAATTTCTTCTTCTTCATGGAAGCCTCATCTCTGCACTCAAAGCCCACCCAAATTATCTAGATCAACCTCGTTTAAATTCAACTGATTATAGATGCTAATCACACATGCAGGATAACTTCACAGCAACACCTAATTTAGTGTTTGAATAACGGAGGACTACAGAACAGCCAAGTTGGTACATGAAACTAACCATCATAGTCCACTTCTTGTCAACTTGCTACTAACACATATCTTCTTAAACCACACTTACACTCCGAATAAAGACAACAGCAAAATCATATTTCCGCCTAACATGATACAACTACCCCACATATATTGAAAATACAATAACCTTTTCACCAGAAAAGGATGCAAAGACACCTGACTCTTAAAGGGGTTCATTAGCATCGAGGACTCTGGAAGTTTTCAGACTCACAACAACACAATGATTTTATATACATCCTTTTTTTTATAGATAGGCAGGCAGGGCTCTACTTCAAATAAAGCCTAAATACATAGTTTTTAATACCACTTTAATATTTTTAAGTGTTTTTAAAGTTTTATTTTATTTTATTTTTCTTTTTGAGGCCACGTCTGTGACATATGGAGGTTCCCAGGCTAGGGGTTGAAGAGGAGCTATTGCTGCCAGCCTACACCACAGCCACAGCCATGTGGGATCCAAGCAACACCTGCAACCTACACCGCAGCTCACAGCAACACTGGATCCTTAAGCCACTGAGAAAGGCCAGGGATCAAACCCACAACCTCATGGTTCTCAGTCGGATTCATTTCCACCGTGCCACAACCGGAACTCCAGTATTTTTAAAGTATTTCATATTTAACAAACTTCAAGAAACAAATCAAACAAGATATAACAAAGATAAATAGAAAGATTACTTCTCTGTGTTCACTAAGCTAATCAGTTGTGCTAAAGAGATTGTAATAGAAGATAAAGTGACTTTTGACTAATACATTAATTTGTAATTAGACCAGAGTAAAATGAATCAGATCTAATTTGACAGGTAGTAAATCCATAAAGATGAAAATAAATGTTAAAATCTTGGAATAACATGGCATTAAGTACAGTCCCTAAATTAAAAATGAACAGGACTGCCTCTGGATAATTTTATTATTATTTAATTTATTTATATTAAGATATATTACCTTTAAGTTAAAAATATCTGAGATTACCTCCCTCCCACCCACCCACACACACACACACACACACACACACACTCCTTTCCTAAATTAAAATGTGGGGCATTACCTATGAGGGGGTGTGTGTGTGTGTGCGTTTGTGTGTGTGTGTGTGTGCGTATGTGACTTGATCCTTCAAGAAATAGCAGAACTTTAAAATTAATACAAGGTAAAGTAGCCTTGGTGGGATTACAAAAAGTTAATACAGAATTCACCTAAAATATGATCAGTGTTCAAAAAACAAACACTCTCTCCTTGGGATTCGTGTAGAAATTGGAGAGAATAGTTAGAAGTATGTTCAGATAAGGTTAAAGCTCTTGGAGAAATGGGGGAAAATTAAAGGCAAACTACCCTTATGGTCTCACCTCACAGCTATTCATCTCTCCTCAGAGAAAACCTAAACTTTAAAGACTATAAAGTCTGGAGTTCCTGCCATGGCTCCGCCGTAATGAACCCAATTAGTATCCATGAGGATGCGGGTTCCATCCCTGGCCTCACTCAGAGGGTTAAGGATCCGGCATTCTGTGAGCTGTGGTGTAAGTTGCAGTCACAGCTCAGATCCTGAGCTGCTGTGGCCGTGGTGTAGGAGGCCAGCAGCAGCAGCTCTGATTTGGCCCTGGCCTGGGAACTTCCATATGCCGCAGATATGGCCCTGAAAAGCAACAACCACAAAAAAAGTCTTCATGTCTGATCTTTAATAATCTTTCAGAATCACTCACAGATGTAAGGACAAAAAAAAATAAATGATGTTAGGAGTCAAAAAACACCCTGATCGCCTTTTTTTTCATGTCATAATCTGAAAAATATCAATGTATTGCTAGAGACTCAGGGGATAGATTGTGATCCAACACGGTTCACCACCTGCATGGGGCTTTTATACTGTTTTTTACGGGTGCTAATGGCTGATGCCTAGGTCTTCCCAGGACCAAAAAATGAACATCCAAAAATGATGGACACAAATGGTAAATAAGATCTTAGGACAAAAAAGGACCTAAAGGCTACAAGCACACAACAAAACACCGCAGAGGTGAGGGTCCTTCCTAGTCACTGTACGGAAGCCTCGTGCTGGCTGGTTAATCCTCAGGGCTAACCCCGTACCTTTCAAAGCCTTCCCAGTCAAATAAGCATCTCCCTTTCATCTTTTATGTAAATATTTTTCTAAATTATAATTTCGTATTTGAAAATACTAGGTTATTTCCCTTATCTTACTAGATTATAAAAAGAGCAAGGAAAAAAAATGATTGGCAGGAACAACCACTGGTCTCTCTCCCACTGGAAACAGAAGCCAAGTTCATTTTTTCCATCTCTCTTATCTTATCTTCTGTGACAAAATTAATGGGCTTTGTCTGACTATCAAGTGTTTCCAATGCAATTGTTCTTCTTCCTCTCAAGTGCATATTCTGGTCTTGTTACATAAAATAACATGGCTTGAATTCCCTTCATCACGTAAGGCACAGTGTAGTCTGTCTCACTAAGCCTCACAAGTTCTTTGCCAAGGAAGATGAAGTTATTTTTATTTTATAGATGAGAAAAAAATGTGAAGATTCTTGAAAAACAGTCCGTGTTCTTTCCAAAATGTAAATCCATGATGGAATGAGGAATAAAAGTTCAGTTCCACATTGTACAGGCCCATGCCCTTCTGGACCAGTCTTCTCCAACTTCAATCAGCAAACAACCATCTAGGGATCTCATTAAAATGCAGTTTCTGTTTCAGTCAGTCTGGGATGGAAGGCTCTGAGACTAAATTTTTAATGAGTTCCTAGGTGATATCAGAACTGCTGGTCCATGGACATACTTTGGGTAGCAAGGCTAGATTGCTTTCCAGCAATTAGCCATGCCGCACCTCCGCTCGTTGGAAGAGAAAGGTTTTGGAGTTACAACTAGAAAGTTGGGGCTTGTCCAGAAAGCAGCATCTATTTTCTCTATGCCATGTCTTTTTTTTTTTTTAATCTGGCTTGCTCAAAGAATGATTCCAGAATCCCAGCTGTAAAGCCTCAGTATCTCACATGTTGAGTTGGTGGGAATTTGAGGTACATGTGACTGACCCTTCACTTCGGTTAGACTTGCTCAGAATGCCTGGAAGAGTCAGACTAGGAAATGGTCTCTGAACATAGGTCAATAATCTAATGATTTAGACTCAAGAAAGGTAAGGGGTTTTTTTAGCAAGATCTTTCTTGTTGACATTAGCGAAAGACACAGCAACACTTTTAACCAATAGTGACTAGTTCACTCCTTTCCAAGATGCTGCCAAATGCATGTGCTCCTCCCACGTAGCCAGCCTACTGTCTGCTCCTGACAGGACAGGCACACCCCAGCAGGCCCAGAATTTGGCTGTCGAGAACACTGTATGCAGATTCTCTCTTTAAATGCTGTATTGTCAACGCTGCCTCCCCCACTGTCTTATTTTTGGTGTTTCCTTGTGCTTCCTAGAATGTGATTTTTTTTATTTGCTGTTTAGAACATAAATACCGGCTTCCAGAGACAAGAGGGGACTTTATATACCATATTTTATATCAGAATTTGAAAGGAAAATTTTTGAGATTGGACAAGTCTAAATGATATCCCAAGAAAGATAGTATTAGCTCCCAAAGTGAAACACTTGAAAAGGTTTAGGTAGAAATTGGTATTCCCTGTTTCATGTGCAATGTTCTAAGTGTTTGAGAAAGGAAAGACCATGGAAGGCACTTGTTACGAAGAGAAGAAAGAACTTCGTGGTCATTTGGACATTAAGACTTTAAGAATTTACAAATGTCATTTAATACAGCACCTGGTACCAAGAGATCAAAAGCATTTTACAGGCTTCCTCTAATTAATGATTCTGACAACTCTAGGACAAAAATCTTGAAATCCGAAATTATAATGACAGACGAATTTAAACCAGATAACTAAAATAAGTCTGGATAACTTATTTTTAGACACTTAGTTACTTGCTTTAGGATACTAAGGATACTACTAACCAAGTTTAATTTAAGAGACAGATTGCCTGTTTCTGCTGCTGTTGATGCTGGCAGAGATAGCTCTGTGTATTGAGTTTTTAATTATGTCATAAGCATTATGTTACCTGCTATACCAACATGATCTCACTACCTTTGTAACAACCCTATGAAGAAAGTGTTATTAATAATCCTTATATCAAGGAGAGAATGTGAAGACACAGAAAGATCAAAAACTTTGACCAAAGTCACAAAGAGACAAACCAAGGTTCTGACTCAAAGCTCATTGCCTTAAACACTATGCTCTGTACTATAAACCTATTTGATATACTTTTTTGAAAAAAGTTCATTGAAGAGGATTTCTAATCAGATAATGCATAGGCACTAAGATGGTAGCTTGATTTGGACTGGAGAGGCCAAGGCTCAGATTCCTGCCCCAACTACTCCATTTTCCAAGTGAAAAATGTCCACCCAGAGCCTCTGCTTCTGAGGGACCCAGATTTTATACATCAAATTCTGTTCTCACAGGGCCACAGGGCAGTAGATCCTAGCACAGGAAATTCATAAGTTGGTCAGCAACCTAAGACACAGGCTGGATAACCAGATTCTCTGCTTTGGCATTTGAACTGGGAACCTGGGGATAATGAACCGGTTTGAATCAGGAGTAGGAGGTTGGAGTCGCAATCATGCTAGGCAACAAAGACATAAGTGCACAGAAATGGAGAATGCAAAGTTGGGGTTTAAAATGTATATACGGCAGGTAAAAGAAATTCTGTAAGAGAAAAAATCGAACAGATTGAGAGAAAGCCAGAGAGAGTGCCCAAGTATAAAGCAGGTAATTTTACTTATGTTCTTGTAAATCTGACAGTAGTTTCACTTTGGTTTCCCTCATTTTCCTATATTTGCTTTATCTTTTCTGCCAGAATCAGACACCTCTTGGATACTTAATGTTTCTATTAAGCAACTCAGTACTCTTACACTGTATTATTATTTTTATTGATAAGAATAAAACCAGCCTATCAGGAAATCGTTAATGTTGTTCTTAGGTTTTATTATTTTTGCCTCTGTGGCACTGATCTTCAGAACTAACCTTAGGGTAGGTTCATTGCCCAGGATTCTAATAAGTAGCTTCAGATTCTTAAAACTAAGACTCTATTTGTTTTTAAAATGCATTCTTCCAATCATATGAGCACCTGGATTGTGTGAAATATTTAATGCAGACGTAAAATTTCTCTATCTGCTCACATCTCTTAGGATGTGATAAGAAAAAAAAGAACATTGGCATGTACATAAAAAAGGCATTTGGTCAGTTTTTTTTCTTTCTTTTTTTTTTTTTTTTTTTTTTTTTTTTTTGTCTTTTTCCCTTTTCTAGGGCCGCTCCTTTGGCATGTGAAGGTTTTCAGGCTAGGGGTCCAATCAGAGCCGTAGCCGCCAGCCTACGCCAGAGCCACAGCAATGCAGGATCCGAACCACATCTGCAACCTACACCACAGCTCACAGCAACACGGGGTCCTTAACCCACTGAGCGAGGCCAGGGATTGAATCCGCAACTTCACGGTTCCTAGTCAGATTCGTTAACCACTGCGCCACAATGGGAACTCCAGGTTTTTTTGGTTTTTTTTTTTTTTTTTAATATATTTAATGCAGCAGAGTTCGAATGGGAAATAAATGGGGGAAGGGGCTGAAAAACTGCCTAAAATCAAGAATATAAACCCAGAGCATGATAGATAAATGTATCATCCCGCTGGAATCCATCAACCATGTGGATCCATAATAGGGATAAATGAGCATAAAATATAAAAATGAGAGATTCAGAAGAAGAGATGTGAGGGGAACTTCATGACAAGTGCAGTGAGGCAAGAGGAAGGAAGAAGTTACCCCATCTCAACTTCACTAAGCAGTAAATGAAGGTTGGAGCAGATAAAGATGCAGCTCTCTTGTCCTCACACCTACGCTTTGTAATTACTTGCAAAACATCCTTATTTTTGCCTTATCGGAAATCCTCAGGGTACACATTTAGAGTTACATATTTCAACATGGCCATTAAATCCCAACTCATGAACCTTTTCCCAGGAAGTGATAACAGTTCTGCAGAGTTGCAATTATCTTTAAAGCCACAGGGGACTGAATGTTCTCAACAACGACGCATCCTTCATCTTCTCTTTCCCTCATCCATCCAATCCCTTCATTTATTCAATCCATCCATCACATATTCTTTGAATGTCCACTGGGCACTTGGGCAGTGGCGTTAAGTGACCAGAGCTAGACCAAACCAGGCAAGAATCCTTTGTAAATCTTACATTCTTACATTGTATGTTGACAATCTATCCCTAATATGTGTATTTCTTTTCTCTCCCTACCCCATTGCTACCAATTTAGTCCAGGCCACCACCACTTCATCAATTTCATCACTGCCTATTTCAGCAGCTACATTCCTAATAAACATGTTCCATACAGTGAAGTGACCTTTTTAAAAGATCACACCAAAACCTTCCTCCAAAAACATTCCCTTGCAATTAGAACAAAATCCAAATATCTTAAAGGACCCAGCAGTTGCCACATTAGCAGAACTCAGCTGCTACTGAGTTCTCCAGTCTCTTCCTAAGCTTCCCCTCTGCTCCAGCCACACTGAATATGTTTCTGTTTCTTGAACCACAAAATTCGTGTCAGTGCTAGAGCACTTAGACTCTATGTTCTCCCGACTGGGGCATTTTGTCAGCTGTTGCTCATATGCGTAAGCTTCCTCGTGCCTTCAGGTCTCAGATCAAACATCACTTCTTCATGGAGATCCTCCCCAACCAGTCATCTCAATAAAGGTCCTTCTTCCAACCAGCTATTATTATATACCCCTACCCAATTTCCCTTACAGAACTGGCTCACTACCAGAAATTATCGTGTTCTTCTATTTACCCACTAATTGTCTCCACATCCTGCCAAAATGGACGTACACACTAGGCTGTAAATTCTATGCAAGAAAGCTATTGTCTTTGATAAATTCAAAAATTATCTCCAAATGCCAAAAACTGATCCACAACTGAGATGTAGCAAAAGCAATTCTAAGAAGAAAACTATTGCAAGAGCTATTGTCTTTGATAAATTCAAAAATTATCTCCAAATGCCAACAACTGATCCAACAACTGAGATGTAGCAAAAGCAATTCTAAGAAGAAAGTTTATAATGATACACACTCACCTCGAGAAATCAACAAACAAAAAAATCTCAAATAAGTGATCTAACCTTATACCTAAAGGAACTAGTAATAGAAGAACAAACAAAACCCAAAGTTAGGGGAGAGAAAGAAATAATAAAGATCAGGGCATAAATAAATAAAATAGACTAAAAAAAGATCGATGAAACTAAGAGCCCGATTCTTTGAAAAGGAAACAGAACTGCTAAACATTTACCCAGCTTTATCAAGAGCAAAAAGGGTCCCAACTAAATAAAAACAGAAATGAAAGACACCATGCGACTAAGAAGGCTCGTAGAGATTACTATGAACAAATGTATGCCAATAAAATGAAATCTGGAAGAAATGAACAAATTCCTAGAAAAGGACAACCTCCCAAGACTGACTCGGGAAGAAATGGAAAATATGAGTAGACTGATCATCAACGATGAGATTGAATCAGTAATTTAAAAACTCCCAACAAACAAAACTCCAGGACCAGAGAGCTCCACAGGTGAATTCTATCAAACATTTAAAGAATTAATCTCTATCCTTCTCAAACTATTCCCCAAAACTGAAGATAGAATACTCCTGGACTCATTCTATAAGGCTAGCACCACCCTGATAACAAAACCAGACAGAGACCACAAAAGAGGGAAATTACACATCAACATTACTGATGAATGTGCAAAAAGTCCTCAGCAGAACCTTAGCAAACCAAATACACTAAAAGGATCATACACCATGATCAAGTGGGATTTATCCCAGGGAGGCAAGGATGATGCAATAAATGTAAATCAAATTCATACACATTGTTAACAAACTGAAGAATAAAAATAATATGATCATCTCAATAGATGCAGAAAAGTGTTGACAAAATTCGTCATCCATTTATAATAAAAACTCTCAACAAAGTGGCTACAAAAGGAACACACCCCAACATAATAAAGGCCATATATGAGAAACCTAGGGTCAACATCACACTCCCAGATGAAAAACTACAAGCATTTCTTCTAAGATCAGGAAAAAGACAAGGATGACCACTTTTAATCAACATAGTGTTGGAAATTCCAGCCACAGCAGATGAGAAAAAGACCAAGGAATTCAAGTTGGTAACGAAGAAATAAACTGTCCCTGTTTGAAGATTACATGCTACTGTACATAGAAAATCCTAAAGATGCCACCAAAAAACTACTGACCTCAGCTATATGTGGAATCTAAAGAACAAAACAAATGGATAAAACAAAACAAAAACAGACTCAGATACGGAGAGCAACAGGAGATTGCCTGAAAGGGGGTGGAAACATGTTAGGCAAATAGGTGAAGGGGCTTCAGAGGTACAAACCTCCAGTTATATAACAACTAAATGATGGGGAAGTAATATACAGCATAAGGAATATGGTCAATTATAAAAACTTTGGGGACAGATGGTTACTAGACTTACCATGGTGATTATTTCATAACATATGCAAATGTCAAACCAGTATATAGGACACCTGAAACTAACATAATAGTATACATGGACATATTTCAAAAAAAAAGAGTTGAGATTAAAGTCTGAGAACTACAAATGACCTAGTTATATTGCATAAATTCATAGGTAACCTAACCTATTATTTCATGACATCTTCTAGGAATCTTTGGCCACCTGTCATGGAGCAGAGAAAGCAGTGATGGGTCATCCATGTCTGAGACCAATGCCTCTGAGCTCAATAACTACAAATTCAGGATTTTTACAGCAGGAAATATTTACTCCCATTTTCATGTCACTTCTCAAATTATACTCAAAAAAACAGGATCACTAGGAAATTTTCTAGGGACTGAATTAAGTAATAGAGATACGAAAACCAAGATTGGTCTTCAACTGGATGGACATGCAGTAGAATCCCTCAAGTAAGCCTCGCCTTTGCTTCCTATTTCCACTGCCACCTACGCTATTACCAAAGCTCCCTCATTATTCTAATTTCCTTTGTTCCCTTACTAAAGCTAACATAATTTTTCTTTCTTTCTTTTTTATTATGGCTGCACCTATGGGATATGGAAGTTCCAAGGCCACGGACTGAATCCGACCCACAGCTGTTACCTACACCACAGCTGCAGCAACACCAGATCCTTTAACCCCCTGCACTTGGCCCAGGATCGAACCCGCACCTTTGCATCGACCTGAGCTGCTGTAGTGAGATTTCTCACCCACTGAGCAACAGTGGGAGCTCCTTTTCTTTACTTCATTGTTTAAAAATTTTTCCAAATACATAATTTCTCTGATTAGAAATCATCATCCATTTTCTAAAGGAATAAACTAACAATGAGCCCAGGAGTCCACATCATCCAAATTTATCTTCCACTCCTCTTTTCCCTGGCTCTCCTCTCTAGGCACAGATCTTCCCACTTGGGCCATCTTAGATCACTTACAGGCAATCTTTCATATTTTGAGTTCCTGCTCTCTTTACAACCCTCAAGTACTTCGTATCTCTCTGTGGAACTTATTTTATTCTGCTTTATTTTGTTAAGTGAGTCTTATTCCTCCCACTCTTCCCATTATGTGTGAAAAAATTTTAGACCAAAAATTGTATCTTGCTCGTTTTCACAGTCCTGTTAGCACAAAAGTACATCTTGGGTGCCCAAAAAATAACAAAAATAATGCTTAATTGAAGAGTTTATTAATCAACTTTTTTTGTTATTATCTTGCTTCCTAAAGAGACATACTCCATCATTCCTACAGCAATACCTGAGGTATCTAGCTAAAACAATGTAGCGTCAGTACCGATGGCACTAAAATTGTGTAAAATATTTGGTAATTGCTAAATTCTAAAATCTGGCTCCTTTATGTCACTTTCCTGAAATGTCATGCATGCGTTTATATGCATAGCTCTTCATTAAAGATGCATTTTATTCTACCTGATTCCCAGGCCCATTCTGGCTGTATTTATATTTGACAATTTATTTGCATAAATCGGGTATCAGTCTTATTAGTGGTTATCCAGCTTATCAGCATCCAGGGTACAGTCACTCCATGCATGGAATAAGCCTGAGTAAAACTGTCTCCACATTGTCACTAAAATGTAGGTAGAGGCATACAAATGACCTAGTTATATTGCATAAATTCATAGGTAACGTGAGTCATCATCTCACAGACATGACTCATGGGTCAAATAACCTTTCACGAAAGAAACAGTATAGAGTAAAGCTGAGCTGGGATGAACATTCCATTAACCCCATCACCTCTTTTCCCATCATGCTTTGTACAAAGACTCGGCAAAGAATCTGAAGAGCTCAAAAAACTGGAACTCCCAAAGCAGAAAGGCAATAGACTGCAATTAACACTCTGCATTGTTTAAATAGTTTATACTGTAGGTGAAAATGTCTAAAAGGGTTTGAATTCTGTATAAAATTCTACCAAGCACAATTTTAATTGTATACCAACTGCAAAATACTTCTCTCGTTGTCTAAATAAAAAGAAGCTATAATAAGGCTGTCTGCTTATTTCAGAACTCAGTTATTAACTTTTAAGAATCTTTTCTAGCATAAAAGCCTCTTTCTCCAGCAAACACATCTTTAGACTGGGACTTAATCTAAAACCCTAACTCCTGTCATGGTCCACGTTGAAACTTCAATTTCTGTCATAAAAATAACCTGAATAACATTTCAGACACAGGAATTTCAGTGCTTTTCTTTGTTTAATTGGCAACTAAGAAATAATAAGTTTTAGAAGTCGCAAAAATGAAAAGCTACCTTCTTTTCCAACACATGTAAAAGAAAAAAAGCACAGTACGTAATCTGATTACTCAACAGTATGTCATTGCAAACGCAACAAAGACTGGGTTGCTGTTTCCATAGCAATGACTTTATGTGGTTTAACTCTGCTGGGAATTTAACCAAATCCCCAGCAGCAGGAGAAAAATCATCAGCAAAAATTTTGTAACATATGGCAAGTGCCAACAAATCAGTGAGGGGAAAAAATGGTTTTATTTTCTCTTCCTTCCTACCCCAAAGAATAACCTTCATATCAAGCTGTTTGAAGAAGCACAGAGATTTTTGTGGTTCTCTCTGCACCTAACTCAAAATTTTAAAATATCTGGTTTCTTCCTTCTTAGATTAAAGGAGCTATTGGTACTCAGCCAGCCTCTGCAGCACACGCATCCCCAGAAGGACACTGGATGTGGACAAGAACTGCATGCATCTTCCCATGACTATCAGATTATTTGTCCTAAAGGAAAACTCAATCTGCAACATTATCTCTTGAAGAAGAATGCAAATGGAATTTATTCCCTATTTGGCTCTTCAAGCCATCCTCATCCTGGGATGCTGTGAGTGTGAGTGTAAGTGTGTGTGTGTGTGTGTGTGTACACGAAAATTTTTAGCTCTACCAGTGGCCCGGTGATTAAAGTAAGAGTTTTCAGCTGGAAAAGAATAGATATAGTCCTTTTCATTATTTTCTTGAGTTCCACCAGTCCTATATCTGGAAGGATCTTATAACCATCAAGTTAGAGGCCATCTAGTTCAAGATACTTAAATTCCCTCTTCAGCGCATCTTCATAAGAGCAAAAGTTGTAATCGGCAGGAAATACATGGTTAATACCCAATGAAGATGGTTGTCTCAGAATGAGTAAACACCCTCACAGTAAGGAACATGCTGCTCTCCGAAGAGCCTATTCAATTTCGAACAGTTCTCAATGTTAACAAGACATTTCTTATGCTGAACCCCAAATTATCTCATTTTCACTTGCACCATTGGCCTCAAAATTTCCATTTGGAGTTCCCGTTGTGGCGCAGTGGTTAACGAATCCGACTAGGAACCATGAGGTTGCGGGTTCAATCCCTGGACTTGCTCGGTGGGTTAAGGATCTGGCGTTGCTGTGAGCTGTGGTGTAGGTCACAGATGCGGCTCAGATCCCGTGTTGCTGTGGCTCTGATGTAGGCCGGCAGCTACAGCTTCGATTAGACCCCTAGCCTGGGAACCTCCATATGCTGTGGGAGCGGCCCAAGAAATTGCAAAAAGATTAAAAAAAAAAATTTTTTTTTGCATGCATTTTTGTTCTTCCAAGGAGGTACAAACTAAGCCCTATACCTTATATGTGGACAACACCTCGCGAACTGAGGCCAGCATGATCAAGTTTAGTGCCTTCTATTCTATACAGTCCGGTCTGACTCCCTCCTTACTCCTCAGTGGTGCTCTACTCCACCTCATTCACCTCTAAAAGTAGGTTATATTGGCAAGGACTTCATTTACTCCATTTTTCTCTAATGTAAAGTAAATCACTGGCCTAAATTAGGGGTATCCAATGAAAATGCTATCAGAAGCCAGGCAGGTAACTCAACTGTGTGAAACATCTTCAAATGAGGCCACAGGGAGTGCTGACAACTGTGACGACTTAGAGAATGCATTTCCAGCCTGAGCATTCAAATAAAGGCTACACACACACACACACACACACACACACAAGCTGGGTCTGCAGTTGTCATCCTTGACCTAAATTATTCTGATACCAAACATGAAATTAATAGGGTACATCTGAAAACTTGAGAACTTAAAGAAATTCTTCCTGATTAGGCTAGGGAGGAGAGAACAGTCACCCTGGCCACCCTGGCTAGGTGTCGTGAGAATTTAGCCTCTCAACTTTCAGTCAATAGTGCACTGAAAAAAAATACAAACCAAACTCATCATCCTCTCATTTTTCAGTGTCCTAAATCAAGTAAGCTTGCTTTACACCAGAATGAATAAGGCACAGACCATCAGAAAAGACCCATCCTGATTGAAAACTAAACATTTTTAAAAGTTTATCTGAATAACATATAAGGATCAATTATCACAGAATATTAAGTAAGCTCACACATTTCATGTCTGCACTCCAAAGACTCTTCCCTTTGCTAAGACTTAAAATGTTTATTCTTCAAACACATAAGCTGTGCTCTCCTTTGGTTTTAAAGTTCTAGGGCTTCCCTCTAACATGCATACAAATTGCCTGTCTCTCTCTCTCTCTCTCTCTCTCTCTCTCTCTCTCTCTCTCTCTCTCTCTCTCTCTCTTTTAAGGGCCACACCTGTGGCATATGAAAGTTCCCGGGCCAGGTATCAAATCAGAGCTGCAGCTACCGGCCTATATCACAGCCAAGGCAACACCAGGTCTGAGCTGTGTCTGTGACCTACACCACAGCTCACGGCAACGCTGGAACCTCTAACCCACTGAGCAAGACCAGGGATCAAATCTGCATTGTCGTGGATACTAGCCGGGTTCTTAACCCACTGAGTCACAACAGGAACCCCCCTGTCTTCCTCTTAACCTCAGGAGGTGGGTCTCAGGAGCTGACTAGCAAGGACCCAGACCTCATCTGAGATTACAGCCCAGGGAAGGAAGTTGCCCTGCATTTGTTTGAAATCATGGCGGTGATGTCATCTGCAAAATGTTGATCTAACCACCACAAGCCCCAAATATAGGCCATGGAAACAAACCAAAAAAAACCCTCCAACCTTACTTCAGATAGGTAGAAAAGTAGCATTATTTTATGAATGTCTCATAGTTGCAAGGATTTGGTCAGTGAAACTTACAGTAGGTAATAAATGGCCTTGAAGCAAGAATTTCCCACATGCAACCTCCTCTAAAAAGTGGCCCCTGGACTTAGCCCCACTTGACTGTTTAGGGAGTGAATCATTTGTGACTTTAAATATTCTTTTTACAATTGACACTAGCATTCCACATCCACATACAAATATTCATTCCCTAAGGAAGAATCAACAATTTCTTGGCTTACCTCCGTCCATCATCTTTGGTCCAGCAGGCTTCTCTGGGCCACTAAAATGATCTTGATTGCTATTCAATGAAGAAGTGTCATCACTAGATAAAGAGTTCACGAAGTCACTCTCTGATGTGGCAAAGCTGTTTTCCAGGGCCCTGAGGCTGTTTGCCTCTGAGGGCACAGGTGAGTGGACCTGCACAGCGCACGTCACCGATCGTGCCCCATCTTCAGCGGCAGACGAACTATTGATCATGTCGATCCAGGACTGTCTTCCTCTCGACAACGAGGAAGACAAAGTGCTGGATGTCTTTCTTGAGGTTTCTATGGAAGATAAAGAACGCGCTGTTCCACTCAGTTTGGGTGAAGATGAAGATGCCTGCTGAGCAGCCTGTTTTTCACAAATAAAACCAAACGAGAATAAAATAAATCATGAGTACGTCAGCATTCTCTACTTCTCATTTTCAACGAAGCTGCCCCAGTGTTTCAAAAAGTGGCCAATGATAGCAGAGTCAAAAGGAAAACATATGGTATGGACATCCATATGACAGGCATTAGGATGCCATTTTCCAAAGCCACTTTGTACCACTTCGAGTTCACTCCTCTAGGATCCGAAAAACCTTCATATCATGATTTACCCTATTTTGCAATGCTCTCCAGATGCTTAAAAGACCCCTTTGGGGAATTCTTCGGTACACGGAGGGGCATTCTGAGCAAACATTAGATTGCAGGAGTTCCCTTGTGGCTCAGCAGATTAAGGAGCCATTGCTGTCACGGCTGTGGCTCTGGTTGCTGCCGTGGTGCAGATTTGATCCCTGGCCCTGGAACGTCCCTGTGCCATGGGTGTGGCCCCCAAAAATAGATTGTTGTCTATCACCGAATTCTCACGGACCGAGCAAAAGCTCTTGAGAAAGGTTACCAGGAGTAAGAAAGCAAAAGCTGGAACCAGGCAGGAAGCAAAATAATATTAACTGAGTGGAAGACCAGTAATGTGGGCAAACATATATTTACACCCTGAGCTATTTTTCCCACGTTCCTTAGCACATCACCAGAATCAGCTCATAACTGCCTGCTTAGGTGAAATAACGTTAACTCGTTCACGCTTCAATAATTTTAAAATGGCAATAAACCTTCACCAAAGAACACAGGCATACACATGCAGGCTCCTAATTCATGAACAGGAAATCAAAACCTATGAGAAGTGGGTTGAGGATGCAGGGCTTTCTGAAAAGCAGTTCCTGACATACAATCCGAGGGTGAATGACAATCCTTGGCCACACTTTCACCAGTCCAAGGAGAAAACATCCAATGCAACTTCATCAATCGTCATCTCTTGGGAAAGACTTCATTTCCTCTGAGACTGTATCCCTGTTACCTTTTGATGTAAGGTAACACATGCCTTCTTCTGGAAAAAGGTAATGGTAGACAATAGGTTTTGCCTTTTTGGAGATTTTTTTTTTATATATATTCTGTGTAGCAAAATAAAGACTTGGCAACTATATGCTGGTTCCCCCATTTTTAATTTCATTGGTCAATAAAATCCAAAAAAATCTAACCACCACTTCTCTATAGGCCACCCCATATCTCCAAAGGCAGATGAGACAGAGAAGTCTTTTTCCTGTTTCGGTTTCATTGTGTCAGCTACGGAATACTCTCATCAGTTTCTAGCACTTAGAATCAGTTCAACCGCATCAGGATGGCTGCAAGATAACGTTTTCAAGCATTTGCAGGTTCTGAGTTCTGGTGGGAAAAGCCAGTACTTAGCCTACGTGTGCCCGCCTGGCTGCATACAAGACATGGGTTGTCAAATAAGTAAGAAACCCACTTGTTAGTAGCATGACACTAAAATATCCAGTTAAAACACTAACTCATCACAAACACATTTGGCACAGACATGAAAACGTTCACTTCAGGAATGAGTCTATAAGCTTTCAAACCAGCTTCCTTAAATGACCCAAACCACTTACCCTGGAGATCAAAGATCTGTAATTCACTAAATAAGACTCTAATTATCTGGAGGAGGTCATTTCCCCCTACCCTCCACCAAACTGTCCAAATCAATGCCAAGACTTGTTTACTCATTAGCAGAATCTACAGAATAAATATTAACAAAAATGCCCATTCAGGCTTGGTCCTGACATGTTCCCCATTGAGAGCTATTTTAGTAAAACTTGGCTTCAGTGGCATCAGCTTCCTTTTCTGGAAAGAGACCAAACACAAGCTTTTCCTGTGGTTCCTGCTGACACTATTGTAATTTGATGATAACAAAATGGGCTATTTGGGTAAAACGTTGTTGCTACAGCACTTTCCATAGGCTTTTTGAACCTCAAAATTCTGCTTAAAAACTAAGGAAAGACATACTCAGTGAGCATCAGAAATTTCTGTAAAGTGTATTCCTGCTTGTGGTCCCACCCAAACACAGGGCAATTGCTTTGCATCCATTTTTCTCTAGTGTCATGTTATCATTTCTAAATTTGATTTTTAAATGGAGAAAAGAGTGAGGAAAAGGAGAAATAAGGAAAAGAATTCAAGAGATGGAAGAACAAAATGAGATAATTATGTTGTGTATCAGGTCAGAGGGAGTTTTCATGAGAAGAGAGATGGACTCAGATCCAAGGTTACATGGAGTGCCGTTACGGAGGATGCGTGTGGAGATGTGCTTTGCTAAATCCCAGTTCATTATTCCTACTGTTCTGTGTCTACCCATAGGCACAAGTCAAACAGAAGAATTTTTAATTCAGTGTCTTCTATGAGCTGTCCAAGTAACACACTATAAAGCTCCTCACTGCAAATCAAATGAAGGCAGAAAGGAGTGGAAGTCTCCCCTCTCACCCTATCTCTACTTGGCTAACACAAGCCCATCCTTCAAGTGTTAGTTCAAGGGACACCTCCTCCAGGAAGTCTTCTCTGGTGGCCTTGGGGCCAAGTAGGTACCTTTGTCTGATGCTCTGGAGCTTACTTCTATGACACCCGATGGAATATCATTTTATTTGTCAACAAATAGTGCAAGTGCTGATTGATTTGTTCCTCTTGTGGGGTGAGTTACTTGAGAAAAGGCTGTTTTTAATCATTTTTTCATCCCCTTTTCTTGCATTTGTGCCTGGCATTAATAAATTAATAAACAAATAGTTGGTAATAAATTAATGCCAACAAAAAGTGGCCTAGAAAGCCAGAGTTATGTGAAGAAAACCAGCCTGGCACAGTTCAGTCTCTTATTAAGGAGTACCCTGAAATTCTCTGCAAAGTTGCTATGGATGATTTATTTGAGTTTAAATTTTTTTTTTTTCTTTTTATGGCTACACCAGCAGCATATGGAAGTTCCCAGGCCAGGAGTCAAATTGGAGCTGCAGCTTCTGGCCTATCACAGACACATCAACACCAGATCTGAACCACATCTGTGACCTATGCCGCAGCTTGCAGCAATGCCAGATACTTAACCCACTGAGCAAGGCCAGGGATGGAACCCACATCCTCAAGACACTATGTCAGGTTCTTAACCCAGTGAGCCACAATGGGAACTCCTAAAATTTTATTTTAATGGGAAAATTAAAGACATTTAAAAATCTTAGTTTTAATGAGCAGACTCTGTATATGACTAAACAAAAAAATCAGTATTGCTTTTCCCCATTTTCTGTATGACATTTTTATTCATCAAAGAAGCTTAGTTCAAAAGCTGATTAGCTTTAAAATCCTTTTCTTTGAATTGATTTAAAAACCCAAGTTTGACATGGGGAAAAATAATTTAAAATGGCCACCAAAAGTCTGTAAGTAGAAAGGAATGAGTCAGCATATAAATCTTAAGCCACATTAGTCAAAGTATATGAAAAAAAATAAAATACAGGAATAACTGGACTAAACATAATAAAACCAAATGAGAACAAAAAGGAAAGTACACAGCTTTTCTTTTCTTCTATTGACCAGATTGATAAAAACAAACCTGTCAGTGCTGCTAAGCCCTAAGAGGTGTTGTGTTTCTATCTCTACATATGCTGATAAGAATTTTGCTCTAAAAACCTGAAGACCTTGTATTGTGCACTGCCCCTCTCTGTCTCTGATTTTCTGCATGACCTTGGGCAATGAGCGGGCTGAAGATCCACTCCTCACTACAATCTTACTGTTTAAGTGACTTCAGAGAAACCACTTTATTTCCAAGTCCTAGGTTACTGACTTCCTGCCTCCACCGCTGCCCACCTCTTCCCCACCTGAGTCCATCCTCCAAACAACAGATAGAGCATTTTTTAAATAGAAAACAGATCATTTAGGGGTTCATAGATGCAAATGATTACATTTAGAATGGATAAGCAATGATGCACGGCTGTATAGCCCAGGGAACTATAACCAATCACTCGTCCTATATCCTATACATGTATACATATGACTGGGTCACTTTGCTGTATAGCAGAAATTGACAGAACATTGTAAATCAGCTATACTTTAATTTTTAAAAAAATTTTACAAAGAAAACTGACCGCAGTATTCTTCTACTGAAAATCCTCCAGTAATTGCCCATCACAAGTAGGAGAATATCCGTGGTCTTCATCACAGCTGAGAAAGTCCACATGGACCCTACCTACCCCTCCATCATCCCCTGAAGCCCCCGCTTCCCTCTCCTTTCCAATCACATGGTCTTCTTTCTGTTTCTTGAGCACATCTCCAGTTCCTTCTGCTGGAAAGGCTCCCTCTTTGTATTTTTGGTTGGCTGCCTCCTTCCCATCATTTTGGTCTCAGGTCAAATACCATTTCCACAGCAGGCTCTTCCCCAACAGTCAAGACAAAGACGTATCCTCCCCACCCTCAGCCTCATGTTATCTTCCTAATAGAATATTCATCAGTACATGAGACTCTTTGCCCACATTACAAATTCATTGTGACTCTTCCTCCACTTAGAACTTAAGATGCTCCAGGGATGAGACTCTCTCCGTTCAGCATCCTCTTCCCTGCACCAGTGCCTGGCACAAGGTTAATGCAGAAAAAAAATTTATCAGAGGTCTTCTTCCCTGACTCAGACTATCAAGAGGAGCAAATGAGAGAACTTAAAATAGTGTGAATAACAGGTAAACTTAAGCTTGCAAAGGTTACTTATAAGGGTTCTATTTACTTCTCCGCCATGTGACTTTAGCATTTGTAAAAGACAGGACTTGCGTGAGAGTCAAATGAAGTCATCCTCATAAAGGCCAAGTACAAGCACTAGACAGGTGTAAAGCAGTTAGGTTTCTAATTCCTGTGGGGAATTATTTTTACGGCTACAAATCTGTGGAGTGCATGGATGAATTCACAATTATCATACATTTGCCAATTGACTGGTCCATTAAATAAATATTTAATTAGGCTCAAACATGTGTTAGGCAGGGTCATAAATGTTGTGGGTAAAGAAAAAGATGTAGGACACTGCCTCTGACATGAAGAATTGAATAATTAGGAGTTCCCACCATGGCTCCGTAGAAATGAATCTGAATAGCATCCCTAAGGATGCAGGTTCTATCCTGGCCTCGCTCAGGGGGTTAAGGATCCAGTGTTGCCATGGGCTGTGGTGTAAGTCGCAGACACAGCTTGGATCTGACATTGCTGTGGTTGTGGCGTAGGCCAAGGGCTATAGCTCCAATTCAACTCCTAACCTGGGAAATTTTATATGACACGGGTGTAGCCCCCACCAAAAAAAACCAATTTAATAATTAGATAAATAAACCAGATACACGAAATATGCATTAAAAAGCAGAGACTAACAACATAATAAAAAGTGCCCAACAAATGCACAATGGGCACGTGGAGTTTAGACGAGAGTAAAATCCTCCTGACTTAGAGGATGAGGAAAGCTTTCATGAAGGCAATCACACTTCAAATGGTCTTAAAAGATATTTAGGAGGTGGAATTGGAATGAGAGTAAATGGTTCCTGCAAGTGGGGAAACTTTACGAATACACGTCCTGCAAAGCTTTGGGGAGATGGGGGCAGTTATTGGGCTGATAACAAAGGAGGAATCAGCAGTAAGACTGACAGTTAGAAGGAAACCCAAGGGCCTTAAATACCAAGCCAAGGAGTTGGAAATTAAATTGATAGGCAGTAAGAATTCACTGAGAGGTCATGTGCTGGTGAATCAATTAATCAGAACTGCACATTATGAAGACAAATTTGGCAGTGTTTTTTTTTTAAGAGAGAGATGAGAGACAGAGAAAGAAAAACAAGCTGCTTTTCCAATGGTCTGGGCAAGAGCTAATGCCAACCACAGCAGGGCAGGGGCAGCGTCATGGAAGGCCTACAAGAGGTTATGTGACAGCCACCATGCCTGGCGACTGACAGCCAGAAGATGAGCTGTTAAAGCAAGAGTCAAGATGTAAAAGCTAATTTTAGAAAAGTCTTAAAATCAGTTAAGTGTTCAACCATAGAGCTTAAGAAAATTTTCCACATTTTGAGGATAGAGGCTGAATTTTTCTTTCTACCTATTCTTTGTAAGTTATGTGTACTCACTAATAATTTTTCACACACCTCTCTCTGGGGAGCATTTCCATTATTTTATATAGTACTGACCTTTAGTAAACAACTGTGCAAGATTCCTCCCACGAAGATTAAATTTGAATTACTGAATTGATTTTACCACTTTTTGTGTTTAATCTTTAATCTCCTCCTCTGCCACTGGCCAATAAGCCACAACATGCAGAGTTGTTTCTATTTATTGCTTCTTTGATTTGCTTTAGCTGATATATTTTTTTTTTTTTTTTTTTTTTGTCCATACCTGAAGCATGTGGAAGTTCCTGGGCCAGGGATCGAACCCCCACTGCAGTTGCAACCTGCACCACAGCTGCTGAAATGCCGGATCCTTAACCTGCTACACCACACGGGAACTTCCAATTTGCTTTAGCTGGTTTTGTTTTGTTTTTTTTCTATTCCTTAGATATAAAGGAATTTTACTTCTAAAAAAGCATCAAAATATGAGGACTATCATGTTAAAATAATCTGCATCGGCTGCTTAAAACATGGATTATAAATATTTATTTTCATAATTTCTCTCTTATCTGACCCACCTATTGGGGCGTCTGCCTTCCAACTACGTTCAAAATCCACCCATTCCATTTCTCAGCCCTGCCCTGATCCCAGTCTTCACCAGCTCCCACACTCGATTACTGCACACTCTCCCTTAGATTTCTTTGCTTCTACACTTTTCCCCCGCCTCCCAAAGTCTCTCCCACACAGCAGCCCGAGTGGTCCTTTCAAAATGGTGATTGATCACATCACGCCTCTGCTCACAATTCCCAGAGGTTAAAGAACTCAAAACATCAACATCCCTGAGGGTCCACAGGCTCTATTTGGCGTGGCCACCACTACCTTCCAACCTCATTGCCTGCTGCTCTCATCTGGGTTCACCCTGCTCCAGCCACACTGGCCTCCTTGCATTGGCATCGATGCACCAGGGAGATCTGGACTCTAACTGCTCCTTTTGCTTGGAAAACACCTTCCCTGAATATCCACCTGGCTGACGCGTACACCGTCCTCCAAGAGATTTGCTCAGATCTCGACTCTCACTCGGGCGTCCCCTGCTACCCCATTCATTGCCGCAACCTGCCCTGCAGCACTCCTGACCCCTTACTCCCTCTGCTCCACTTCCTCTACTGACACAGCAGATCGCTTACTTCCTATGTTGATGGCTTCTCTTCCCTCAACTAGAAGTTTGGTTCCAATGAAGAAACAAATCTTTGTTTGTTTACAGTTGTATCCTAAGGACTATTTAGAATAGTGGCTCTCAATAAATATTTGTTAAATGAATGCATAAGCAGCATAGATCAAGTTATCAGACAATCCTTTTTCAAAATTAAACTTAGAGGGAAAATATTTCTAACAGACGCTTGATGATCTTTAAACTCTTAAATACTCTGTAACACATAAAACCAATGCATTTGAAATGTGAATGAAGTCAGTTCTTTTTTAGCTCTTTTATGAGTTTTAAGGAATCACGGATAAGTGATTTCCACAAAGACTCTTCCAAAGTAGAACCTACAGAGACTCATCTATTTTGAGCCTTTCAGTGGAGTTTTGTGGTGGTTCAGCGAGGTAAGGATCTGACGTCACTGCTGTGGTTCTGGTTACTGCTGTGGTGTGGGTTTGATTTCCGGCCTGAGAACTTCCACATGCCATGGGCATGGCCAAAAATTTTTTTTAAAAAGCTCTCCATTTTTCAATTCCCTATAAATAAATAGATATCCCTAGGCGTTCCCGTCGTGGCGCAGTGGTTAACGAACCCAACTAGGAACCATGAGGTTGTGGGTTCAATCCCTGGCCTTGCTCAGTGGGTTAAGGATCTGGCATTGCCGTGAGCTGTGGTGTAGGTTGAAGACGTGTCTCGGATCCCGCGTTGCTGTGGCTCTGGTGTAGGCCGGTGGCTACAGCTCCGATTCAACTCCTAGCCTGGGAACCTCCATATGCCGTGGGAGCGGCCCAAGAAATAGCAAAAAAGACAAAAAAAAAAAAAAGAAGATATCCCTTCCACCATCCATCTTGTGGAACTTTCTCAAGAAGAAGTAACATAAACAGAAATTTCTTGTTCACTCAAGGAAGACCCTATAGTGTTTCTTTATTCTCTTGTGGAATAGTGTCCCACTAGAAGTAGAGGTCCCAACTGGTCTGGTGTTGAAGTCTTACTACTGATTTTTATAGCAGACAGAATGACTGGACATAGAATTAAAATTTTAATTAAAGATTTTTAAATTTTGAAATAATTTTCCAGAATAGTATTATTTTATACATTTGAGTTCATCACTCCCAAAATAAAAGTTCATTATCCAAAATGTTTTAAAGCAAGAAGTTGGGAAATGTTTGGGTGTTTTCATTTTTGCTTTTATTCTGTTTTGATCTTTTGCCAATGCTTATATATCTCAGTCATGGCTAGCTTATGCCAGATTGAGCCAAAACAATAAGTTGATTCATGCTCCAGGTGAAAGTTACCATGATTTTTAAGTTTTCGTCTGTTTAAGCAAAAAGCTTAAATGTTATGTGAACCAAGTGTCTTGCATGGCTATTTTTCAGAAATAGGAAAAAACAAAAATAAAATCTGCCTGGGAAGTATATGAGGAGCAACATACTCTGTTTCTAAAGAAAATGAAATCTAACTATTCAGCATTTATCTATTTCTAATATATTTCTTCAGAAAAAAAATGCTAGCCTTGGTGGTCTTCCAAAAAATTCTTAGCTTAAAACTTCAGGGAATAACACTTATTGACATTTAGAATAACATTCTAAAGAATACTCTTACTTCAGTGATCTAAGTTACTGGTCCCATATCTATCCTTCCATTTATTTGCTCTGGAACAAGCAATTCCTGATCTCCCACTGTAACATGAGGTAAGACTATCATCATATAATGCAAGGGAGCCACACTCCTTCATCTAAGAAGATAACTTGGTTCCTTTTATTTTCATCAAGTAGATTACTGGATGTCTGACAATGCTCTTTGTAAACTGTGATACTAGTTTGTTGTTATAAAACTGAAAACCACAGTATTTTAGAACAAAAAGAAATCACCTAAAAGACAGAGATGGAGAGACACAGAGAGACAGATATAAAGACCAAAAGAAACCAAACAAAAATTACACCAACAAGGCACGGCTGTTTGATGACTGGATTAGGAAGATGTGGTATATATACACAATGGAATACTATTCAGCCATAAAAAAGAACAAAATAATGCTATTTGCAGAAACATGGATGGAACTTGAGGCTCTCATACTGAATGAAGTAAGTCAGAAAGAGAAAGACAAATGCCATATGATATCACTTATTTCTGGAACCTAATATATGGCACAAATGAAACTTTCCACAGAAAAGAAAATCATGGACTTGGGGAATAGACATGTGGTTGCCAAGGGGAAGGGAGTGGGATGGATGGGGTGCTTGGGGTTAACAGATGCAGACTATTGCCTTTGGAATGGATTAGCAATGAGATCTTGCTGTGTAGCACTGGGAACTATGTCTGGTCACTTATGATGGAGCAGGATAATGTGAGAAAAAAGAATGTGTACATGTATGTGTATCTGGGTCACCATGCTGTACAGGAGAAAATTGACAGAACACTATAAACCAGCTATAATGGAAAAAAATAAAAATCAGTATATTAAAAAAATAAAAAGAAATAGAAACCTCTAAACACTGAAAAAAAAAGAAGAAAAAGACTACATCAAGGGAAAGTTATGGATATATTAAGAAAGGGTACATTGTAAGTTGAGTTCAAACACTGGTCTACATTTTACCATATTCAAAGTTTAATTTTGTTTATATCTTGCTTAACTTTGGATAATCCTATTTAATAGATACTTTAATAAACATTCATTCAACAAATATTTATGTCTGGTCTTAGCTGCTAGCCAAATCAATTAAAAAAGTGACCACAATTCTCCACTGACAGTGGATAAAAGTAGCAGAGGTCATTATTTAAATGATATTAACACCATAAATCCAGGAACTACAAAATGCAAATAAAGATAAAAACTTTATCACACAAAACAGAAGATTTTGGCAGAAGAGATCTGATCAGTGAAGGAACTGCTGTAACCCGTCAGCGCCTATGCTTATTCGGGTCCTTGAGTGGACAAGGGTCATGGCAGAGTGGACGGAGCGTACACTGTAAAGCTGGACAGACGGGGTTCCCACCCCAGAGGCTCCATTTCCTGGATGTGTGACCAGGCCCTTCCACTTCTCAGAACCTGTTTCCCAATCCAAGAAATGAGGATAGCATTATCTACGTCCTCGTGACCTGGGAATAGGAAACAATTCTTCAGACAGGACACTGACCACAATGAAAGTGATGGATAAACCTGACACATTGAAATCATGAACATCCGTTGACAAAAAGAAACAGAGTTAAGGAGTTCCCGTCATGGCACAGTGGTTAACAAATCCGACGAGGAACCATGAGGTTGCTGGTTCCATCCCTGGCCTCGCTCAGCGGGTTAAGGATCCGGCGTTGCTGTGAGCTGTGGTGTAGGTTGCAGATGCGGCTTGGATCCCGTGTTGCTGTGACTCTGATGTAGGCCGGTGGCTAGAGCTCCGATTAGACCCCTAGCCTGGGAACCTCCATATGCCGCAGGAGTGGCCCTAGAAAAGGCAAAAAGACAAAAAGACAAAAAAAAGAAAAAGAAAAAATTATCTTTGCAAGCACTGGCCTATCACCCAGAAGCCCTTTGCATCACCACGAATCCTCTGAACATGATACATCATCTGTGAGTCCCACACAAATACACCGAGTTTGTCATACCAACGGATTGCTATGGAGAAGGCTCAAAATCAGCACCTGAGAACCGTACATGCTCTTTGGCAGGGAACTTCGCTTAGCTTATTCTAGAACTTCAGCAGTCAAGGTGGTTTCTACCCAACTGGGAGGAATGCTGTCCATGCATTTGATTGATGACCAAGACACTAAGGACATCAGTACACACCAGAGGAAGCAGAGACTCCTCAGCGCAGGGAGGGGGTGCAGTCTCCACCGCTATCTCAGGATCTTCCTGCTCACTCTCGCTGTAGCATTCTGTAACAAAAACGAAAATGCTTAGCGTTTCAACACTGTCATCACTTATCCCATAATGCACGAGCTGAGGTCTACTGCAATTCCAATCCGATGCAGGAAGTACTTAACTAGTGAGCTACCTGATATGTAAGAGTTTCCGTTTCTGCCCTCAAGGAGTGTCCCATAGGCTAAAAGAGGACTAACTGTAGCTCCGGGAAATTCAAATAATCCCTCAAAAGAAGTGTGAGTCCTACACTAAGGGAACACAATTTTGAAGCTAGGAATCACACGGAGCTGAAAATGACAGGGTGAGTGAACCATCAGTGGTGCACACAGAGCAACGGGAGTACCAGGCTGAGGACAGAGGCTGAGCCAAGTACGCAGAGTCCCCTAAGGTTCACGATGGAGAGAAGCAAAGCTGAAAGGCTGCGCCAGGCCGTATCACAGAAGGTCTTACACACCAGGATAAGGATAAGGTTTTTGTGCAGTTTCTGTGCAATTTTTGCTCACTATCTATAAATAGACTTCCAATACACAATGGGCATTTATTTTACGGAAAAGAGGACCAAGGAGATGACTGGGACACTGCTTTCTGTTACTGCTTTGTCCTTCCTGTGGCTTTAAGTCAAGTTGCCACTTTTCCATTTCTGAATTTATGACATCATGGTTTTGTTATCCAAAGATATAACTCCCTACTTCCAATTCCCAGGTTTTATGTGGCTCTGAGCATTTCAGAACAGCATCAGCTCTGTGACCCTGGCACCTCAACTTCTTTCTTCTCAACATTAAGGAGTAATTTCATCCTTAAGAAGAATTAGCCTCCTGGAACATTTGAATCCTGAAAGCCACAGACGGAGCTAGAAATATGGCAATCTGTCCCAATCTAACATTCAGGCTCTTGGTACAAATTTAGGGCAATTTGTCTCAGCACACACCTAGAGGAAATACTAAAATATCAGAGAGGAAACAGTGGGCTGAAAGTTATCTGTCTAGATCAGGACGAGATCATGTCTCTGAGTAAGAATTCCATAAGTGGGGCAAAAAATCATTTGCACTGGCAATTGGCTGTGGTATCAGTGAAGCCTACAGCTGCTAACTGTGGGTGAAGTGTGAAAAGCATTCTTAGCCAGCATGAGAAACTCTATTCCATGTTGGTGAGCCCATGGGACTATGTCTGCTCTACATATTTTCAGAGGATTTTAAATGCCAAAATATGTTTCATTAGAACAAGACTATGCACAGAACTTGACCTTGTATTTTTACCCTAGCCCAATGTTCTTGTTAAATTTTCAGAAATTTAAAAGAGAACATACCTTCATCCTTTGTAGTGGACTCAGGATGGACTACAGCTAATCCAAACTTGCTTAACCACCTAAAATTCAAATAGAAAATAAATGTTTGATCAGAGATATTGGTCCCTACCTACTCAGCTTTACCCTAGACCCCAAAGGAAGGTCTTATAACAGCGTTTATAATGAAACGAAATCACGGTGCCAGAGTCAGTCTAAACATTTCCAGACGTAGCATAAATTTGCAGTATGGAATCCTAAGACCTCTGGTTTCATAGCACTGTGAAATCAGTACATTCTTTGTTGGATAAAAAATGAGGAGTTCCCACCATGGCTCAGTGGTTAACAAATCTGACTAGCATCCATGAGGACACAGGTTCAATCCCTGGCCTCGCTCAGTGGGTTAAGGATCTGGCATTGCCGTGAGCTGTGGTGTAGGTTGCAGGTGTGGCTCAGTTCCCGCATTGCTGTGGCTCTGGCGTAGGCTGGAGGCTACAGCTCCAATTCGACCCCTCACCTGGGAACCTCCATATGCCACGGGCACAGCCATAAAAAGCAAAAAAAGAAAGAAAAAAATGAAGTGGCCAGCTAGTTACATTAGATATTATAAATATATGAATGAATGTATGCTTTACACTTGTGTATTTGAAATCCTTTGGTAACCATCAAAATGAATTTAGGAACTTGACCTTTTAAAGTTCTAGCTCTTTAATTTTTAAAATGTAAGCTTATTTCACACACAAAAAATGAAGATAGTCTATTTTTAAACCAGGCTCTTTATATCAGTCAGTAAAAAGATCTGGCCAGAGCTTCATAGCTATCCCTAAACTGGGGAAATTTTTAATTCCCTAAAAAAATTTATGTAAGAATAAAAATTGACAATATCCCATCTTCTATTGATTTACCATCTTATTGGCAATGAATTTCAACTACACATCAGTAATGAAAACAGAGCTAGACAAACCTGAAAGAACACAAGTTGGCTTATGACTTCAGGCCACTATAGCTCTTTTTCTAGGGTTCAGTTAGAAACTTATATGTACATTTTTAAAAGATACAAATGTGTCTATTTCATATATTCCTAGCTGTAAAACCTTCTATTTAAAGGGAAAATATTATTCTGGGACAGTGATAATCTAAGTGATTATTTCCTATTTCTTTCTAGTTTTCTTTATTTTAAAAAAATATTCCATAATGTATTCCACAATGTGTAGTCATCTTTTTTGAAACATAAATAGCCTAGGTCAATCAGTATCAATAAAATGACGGTGCTATTCTCTTACTGATTCACTTATACTTTTTATTTCTTCTAGCCCTGTAATGCCTCATAAACAATCTAGCATGCTACACCCCCACCATAGTATAAATATTGCACGCACATTCCCAAGTCCATCATTGTCACCAAATTAGGAATCCTTACCTAACTCTCAACCTGCCATGGTCTTGTTGTACCCATTTTTTTTTAATAGGAAATGTGTAAATAACTTTGATTTTTTTAATGAATGAGGTAGGACTTTTTACAAGAAGGAAGATGAGCTCCAGCCTTATTTAGGAAGTCCCCTTTAGCATATGATAAACATGAGTCTTCAATGGCCACTTAAAACTAGACCAATACCTTGGCCCAGAACGCTCATCAAGATTCAATAGAAAAACAAAGAAACAGAAAATGACACCCCCCCAAAAAAATACAAATGACCAATGACTATATGGAAAAAATTCCCAGCCTTAATAGTATTTTGGGAAATGCATATTCAAGCACAGGAAAATATTTTTCGCCACTAGACTGATGAACATTTTAAACATCACTGATCTCTAGATTTTAGGAGGAAGCATTCTCATCCTTTGTCGAGTTGACCATGAAAATTTGGTACAGCTGATACTCAGCAAGCAATTTGATGATACTATTCAAAATAGAGATATCTATCCCCTTCACCAAATAAGTCTAAGTATAAATGCCTATTCTACAAAACACATCTTCATATACATAAGTAAATGTGGAAGAATTTTTTTTTTTTTTTTGTCTTTTAGGGCCACACCCACAGCCTATGGAGGTTCCCAGGCTAAGGGTCTAATCGGAGCTGTAGCTGCCCGCTACACCACAGCCACAGCAATACCAAATCAGAGCCACAATTGCCACCTACACCACAGCTCACAGCAACGGCAATGCCAGATCCTTAACCCACTGAGCGAAGCCAGAGATCAAGCCTGTGTCCTCATGGATACTAGTCAGATTCATTTCCACTGAGTCACGACGGGAACTCCAAATATGGAAGAATATTAATTCAATAAGGCTTACAATGGCAAAAAGAAAAGGTTGATGTAATATAATTGTCCATTCACAGGAAAATGGATAAGTTATGGTAACAATTCTACCAACACCATGTTATAAAGAAGCTAATAAAAAGAGTGAGATCGGGTTAAGGATCTGGCATTGCCGTGAGCTGTGGTGTATTTTCTTTGTAAAATAAATATTAAAAAAATGCTCAGAGTTTTTTTTTTCCTTTGAAGTCCAGTAATTTTACTAGAGGGTACCTTAGTGACGGTAGTTCTGGATTTAAAATGTCACGTATATATTTGCAGTTTCAAATCTACAATTCAATAAATTTTTCTTAACTACTTAAAAAAAAAGACTGGGCTTGAGGGGGGGGGCTTGTTATGACCCTGAAAATTCCTGACATACTGTTAAGTGAAAAAAGCAAGTACAAAGTGTGTTTGTCCTGATTCAGTGGGCCTTCAAAACTATATATTTGCATAGGTGCATGATTCTGTATGCAAAGAAAAGCATCAGGAAAGTGTAGAGTCATATTGTGAAAAGCGACTTAATCTTAGGGAGAGAAGCTGAATTGGAAGGTAAAAGAAGTAGGGGGTATGGGAAGGTTTTCACTTTGCATACTTTTATATTTCCCACTTTGCATAACACTGTATTCAGTACTACACACGGTTTTCACAAGAATATGCTGTATGCATTACTCATCTAAAAGAAACACTTGAAAGTACATTTTATTTTTTAATGGTTTTTATTTTTTCCATTATAGCTGGTTTAGAGTGTTCTGTCAATTTTCTACTGTACAGCAAGGTGACCCAGTCACACACACACATATACATTCTTTTTTCTCCCATTATCATGCTCCATCATAAGTGATTAGAGTTCCCAGTGCTACACAGCCGGATCTCATTGCTAATCCATGAAAAGCATATTTCTAAAAACTGATCAGGCAAAGCAAATTGAATGGCTCACTAATTTCTAGTTTATAATGTGAGTTCATAACTGTGGAAGTTACCCAACCCCCTCCAAAGCATCTCAAAGTGAAATAGACAAAATTCTTTTTTTAACACCTCAAGACCAAAAAACAGATGAATCGATAAAAGCTGAAACAAGAAAAGCTGTTTCTAAGTTCTTTTCCCAGAAATAGAACAGAACAGAAAAGTATCAATGGTAAAGAAAAGATTCCTATCAGCCCTTACCCCAATCTCACATCCTTTTCATTGCCACCACCAGTTACTTGCTGGGAAAAACTGGTGATTGTTTAGAATCTTGTTTGACTGTTTTCCTTCTAGAACCCGTGGGTTTAGAGCACCTCCTTTGCTGGGAACTTTTTTTTTAAACATCCAGGGAGTAGAAAAATTTCTATTTGTGGCTAAATAGGAGGATACTCGGATACACAAAAAGACTTACATTTACATAAAAGAAGATGGCAGATGTTTCCTGGGAGTTTGTTTTATGTTAACTCGATGTGAATGTGTGTGTAGAAGACCCACAAGTGTTAAGAAATTGATGTACCAAACAAGAGGAGTCTTCCTACAAACACTGTCTGGGAAAGGCAGCTACCTTCAGTCTTTGCTAGAAACCAACTCTTTCATTACCCTTAATTACTGACCCCTGAACTTGTAAATTGAGGGTCCCTGCAGAATGCACCACACTTCTGTTAAACTTAATTATGTGTCCCTTCACCATCCCTGGAAACGCCACCACCCAAAAATGCAGTTTCCCAAGAAGGCAAATTTCTAAAACAGGACCCATCTCTCCAAATGCCACCCCCTCCTTCCCCAGCATCTCTGCCTCTCACTAAGAAATACCCAGATGCATTATGTACCAATTTAAACAGGCCTCATCAGTAACAAAGGAAGCTCTTTAGATATTACTGCAGAACAAACCCTTAAATATCCTCTGCATAGTCTTGTGGGAGAAAGAAGAAGTGAATCTGCAGGTCCAAAGAGATGCTGCCTTGTTGGCTATAGAAAAATCATCTTCAGAATAAGAAAGCTTAATGATGATATTACAAATTAAAAATCATGATACATTCAGGCAGAGACAAAATGGGCCGTTTACTTATGCGTGGCCAGATGGACAATTTTTGAGTACAGAGGTCACCAAGAGGTTCAAAAATACGGGGTCAGGACACCACCTCATGTACAAATTTCAGTTCACACCTTGTTTGCAAGCTGGAAAGGTTAACAAATACTAAGAGAGTTTCAAGTGAAATGAACAGATCTTTGGGCATAAATAGGCCATGAGATCTTGACTTTGATAACTATAAAAGGCTTTGGGCTAACAGCCAAATAGGTAGAGTCTGTAGCTGATACTCATGCAACTGTACTTGCCATAAGCAGATTTCTGCAACAGGAGAATGTGAAGAGTGAAGAGAAATGGACCAGAAATGTAAACAAAAAACTGGAGTAGTGGGTGGGCAGGGCTATGTGGTGTAGAGAGCAACCTGCCTGAAATAGAACAGCTTCCGATAATTGTGGAAGGGTCTCACACTTGCACTGGTTTAAAATGTGTTTGCTATGGAGCTGGAGAAATTCTCTAGGTAACAAAACACTTGGCAGTCGTTGTTTTTATGGTAAATGCAGTCTTACGCTTCCCGCTTGTCGTCGGAGAGAACAGAACAACTTTGAAAGAACCAGCCATGGGATGAAGGGGAAGGCTGTGGGCCAGAAGGAAGCTGGAGATAGAGAAGGTGTCTGGGAGAATCCAGACACAGCAGGAGCCAATGCAAGGGGGGAGAGGGCTCTGAGCACAGCACTGTTTCAGCACCATTAAAGGTCAGAAAGCACCGCTTGGGATCGATGGACAGCTCAGCTCCAGACTGATGCTCACTACGAAATGCTCCAAGGACTGCCCCGCAAGGCGTTAGGCTTTCCACACACCTAGACCTTAGAGTCAATAGGATTCAGTTACCAGCGTAAATAAAAAGAGGAATAAAGAGCTTTGACCGTGAGGTTTTTTATCTTCTCCTTTTGTGCATCTGCTCTTATTTTTCTCAGATGCTTGAGAAAAGCCAGGGCGGGGGGGGGGGGGAGCTAAAATCAAGAAGAGACTAGAAACAACTTCTCTCTTGGTCCAAGCAAATAAAAGACTTGTTTGGAAGACTCCCTTGTCAATACCTTGCTTTGCTATTTCTCACACAGGCTTATTAACTTTCTGTGGTAAAGAGTTAGTCTGTCCTCATCTGAAGATGTGTGGTGAGGAGATAAATTTAGGGAGCAGATGAGAATGCTTCTAGCAAGAAGCGGCTTCCCTGGGGATGTGATCTAAGGAGGGGTGTGTGTGTGTGTGTGTGTGTGTGTGTGTGTGTGTGTGTGTGTGTGCTCTTCATCATGCATGTATAATGAAAAGTAGCTTTTTTCAAGTGTCTACAGCAAGAGGGTAAGGAGAGGAGTTCCCACAGTGGTGCAGAGAGTAAAGAATCTGACCTCAGAGGCTCAGATCACTGTGGGCACCCACGTTCCATCCCTGGTCCAGCACAGAAGGTTAAAAGATCCGGCACTGCCACAGCTGCGGCAGAGGTTGCAGCCAGGTAACTTCCATACGCCGTGGGTGTCGAAATTAAAATAAAATAAAATAAAATAGGGCAAAGAGAAATTACAGCAGATAGATTAGAAAATCATTATGTTTATAAAGAAATTAATAGGTATAGATAAATGGTATAAATATATAGATAAATAGGCATAAAATATAAATAGATAAAAGTAGGTTAAACCATAAACTCTGAGAGTGGAGGGATTATGACTGCGCGCTTCATTACCAGTGCCCCGGATCCGCTACAAGGGAGCCCCTCGTAGGTACTCCACATGCATATTTTTAGTTAATTATGTGAAAGTAATGAGACACTCCAAATTCTGAGAATAGGACTTACATAGAATGTCCCCTGATGCCTCAAGCACCTCAAATACAGATAATCTCATTCAAATAACACAGCCATTGCGGTCACACTGTAATCTAAACCAAGCGCGAACGTTGCAGGGAAGAAAATACTCTACCTGTATAGCCACGTATTTAAACCCAACAAACAGGAAATGGAGGTAGGGAAATAAATTTTTATATTAGATGTACTCTAAAACAAAGACACTTTTCAAAATGTCCAGGATAAACGCTGAGGGATGGTAAATGCATGAATCATCATGATAATCACACAGCATATATGACGTGTCCTAGAGACATTTTTCACATAGAATTCTGAAAGCTGTGAGATTGGCGACATAATTCTTTCAAGTTTTTCTCCCTGCAATACTGATTCCCATTTTAACCGTTTCTTATCATGTCTTCTGTCTATTCCTTCCTCAACTTAGTGGTTCCCTCAGAAGAAACGTATTACTTCTTCCTAAAATAGCCATTTTGATCTGTCTAGTTCTCCAAAACGCTTCTAAGTACTAGAAAAGAAAGCAAGAAGCCTTTATAACTGCTAAGGAGATCAGTCATTAAAGTAGTGGCGATAAATAAAATAATAATCAACATGAACATAGGCTTAAATTCAGACACCAACCAAAGTAATCTATCCCCATAAAGTCTGGATTTAGCAACTTTCTCTACTTACAGGTTCATTTCCTGCACATTCTCAGCTGCAAAATAAAAGGTCTTGATCTGTGAATGGCTGATCTTAAAAGCACTTGAAGGGGAGAAAAACAGACATAAATTAGACATTACTGTGGTCAACAATGGATTTGAAAGCAAAACAGTCGAATATAAGTATAATAAATTCATCTGCTTTCTTTGTTAATTTACAAAAAAAATTATATTAAATACCTATTTTCTAATTTCTACTTTATGCAGAGAACAGAGGATTAATTCATCATGTCAGAATATCCAGACCAGTACCAAGTCTTGGCTGATCAAGAGTTTCTATTTAAAACACGTGGACATACTCTTTTCATTTGCTAACTGTTTTACTATAAAGAGATTAATATTTGAAAATATAAAGTGATAGACATGTCACTTCAAAATACTCAGATCAACTCCTTCAAGCAAACTATTTATTTGAATTCCATCAAATATACAAGATAATTGTATTTATAGAAAAATAATCAAGTATAAAACTTCTACACTGTAACCACCCATCAAAAAACCTTATTCAAGCTACCCTTTATTAGTAAAGGAAAAATATAACGGAGCATCTTAGTTTAAAAGAAAATATAAAACACTTAAGATAACAAAGTATTTCCCCTTTACCATTTAGACAGGAAGTCCTGCAGTGTGGGGCAGAGTTTTTGCAAATGACCACTTTAGTGAAAACCATGAGAATCAGCACAACCTCACGTACCACTGGATACGCGCAGCTCCACCAGAGTGGTAAAGACTTAGAGCTAACACTAGGGTTTTTTTCTCTTTTTTTTAAGAAAAGCTAATCAATTGCTGCTACGAGGAACACAGGTCCATAGGGAACTGCCCCTTCCTAATAATACAGGAAAAGATGTCAAGATCAGAATAAAGAATAATAAGTAAAAGGTGAAAAGGACACACTCAAAATGCAGCTGGATGCTGTCACGGGGAAGAGCCCTTGATTGGGAGTCTGGGTAGCTGGTCTAGAGCCCTGGGCTGGTGACGCTTGGTTCCTATCGGTTCTTAAATCTTTTGGACTTAAATTACATCAGGCTATAATGCCCCAGTCTAAGACATCTCAGGAAATTCAATTTTAAGGATGCTCCTGACCATTCCAGGAAACAGGAAAAAGAAACTGATCTTGTATCCTCTTCTCAGCTCTGGTGACTCCTATTTTACTAGACATTCTCTTTGCAAGGACAAAACCTTAACATCTGATCCCCCTGCCAATCCTGGATGGCAGCTTGTTTTTCACTGGATCACAGGCACAGTCCTTAACAGCATGCCATGCCAGGGCTCGGTGGGGTTTTAAAATCCATCTGCTCCACCCAATGAAATTCCAGAAAACAAGAGGTTAAAAGCTTCTGTTATCATTTGGAGTACCACCCTATAAAGTCAAAATTCTCAGATATTTGAATGTCACTATCGTTAACTTCCAAATCACCCTATCACTTGAGGAACATGATAAAGGAGTTATCCTGGCTCAGAGTTTTGCAGAAAATGATAGAGAACTTACTGCTTTTTCTTGCATTCAGACGCCCTCTCTACAGTGAAATCAGGCAGGTTGACAAATCCATCAGCTTTCTCTGCCTGAAACAAATACACACCACAAACATGAATAAATGTGTCAATGGCAGCAGTTTCCTTATTGAGATCATATATGTTGAAGAGAAGCAGTATAAACGAAATGGAAGCGTATCAAAAGATACCTTTCCAATCAGCTTTGGACTTATCCCAGATGCACATTTTATAAGGAAAAAAATGATATGCTGATAAATTATCCAGAATCTTTCCCTGAGAAATAGCATGACACAGTTTAGGGACAGCCCTTGTATGGCACACATAGGACCTTCCCAACTTATCCTCCTCCAGGCAAATATCAGAGAGAACCTATCAGAGCTCTACTTCCTGCTGAGCCCACAACCATCCTCAGCATCTTTCTCAAGCTACTTCTCTAGTGAGCCACAGGCACAGATAATGGACCCAATTAGCACCCTATTATATGGTAAACAGAAGCCTAACTCTGGAGTCAGCAAATCAAGGTTCTTATCACAGACCTACCACTTACCAGTTGTTATAAGAATTAAATGAGCTCAGACAAATAAAACACTTAACAGATATTCAACAAACACTATTTCCTCTCCCAAGTCTTTAGGCAGTTCCTTGGGGATTAACTCACAGAGCCATGTCTTGGGAAACCCTGGTTCCCTAGTCACTTCCTAAGGGTCTTTCTATAAAGGAAAAACTGTGGAGGAAAATAGCACTTTTAAGGCATGAACGCCACTTTAAAACATCAAAATTTTTATAGAAAATGTAACATTGCTTCACTTCTCTAAGAATGTCTTATTCTTTTCTCTATGAATAAAATTTAAGTGGACCACAAGGAGGCTGGATTGTCATAGACAGAACTCGAGTCTTTCATCTCTTGAGTGGAGAAATACAATCCACGAGATTACCATAAATGAGTCTGTGGTTATTGGTGATGAGTAAAAATTGATTTTTTATTTTGTTGTGTTTTTGGCTGCATCTGCGGCATGCGGAAGTTCCCCGGGCCAGAGAGCAAACCTGCACCACAGCAGTGAAAACACTGGATCCTTAACCTGCTGAGCCATGTCGGAGCTCTGGTAAAAATTGATTTTGAAAATACAATCTTAATTTATAAGGTCAGTTACCTACTAAGTTAGCACCATGGGTGCTCATCATTCACTTCTTCATCTGCGTTTCTCTCCCTTACGGCCAATGAGAGTGCAACTTGCACTCTTTGCTCGGAAAAATTACACGGCAAACCTTCCAACCCGAGGCTTGTCCTGTCTTCTCGCCTCTCAAGTCAACTTATCTAAACTCTTCGCTTGAAGTGCTTTCTTTTTATAAGGCTCAAAACTCAATTTCAAAAGTCATTTCCTTCTTTAAAAATTATACGTGTTTTTTCTTTCAACTTATCTATTTTTTGCTGAGCTGCTTAATTACCAGATGGTGATGTCACCAATCCTATCTCAAAGAGAATGTGAAGTACTTGAAGAGCATAGACTGGGTAAGTCAATTTTCCTACAATGCACAGTGCTTCTTGTGGATTCAGCATTATACAAAAGTATAGTTTTGAAAAACTATGTTAGGCTCCATCAGTCCTACTCTTAGATACATAACCCCAAAAGAAGTGAAAACGGTACTCAAATAAATACACGTACGTGCCTGTTCACAACAGCATTATTCACAGTGACCAAAAGGTGGAAACAGTCCAAATGCCCATCAGCAGATAAACGAGTGGTTGTGTAGCCATACAATGGAATATTATTCAGCCATGAAAACAAAGGATGTACTGATATAGGCTACAACGTGGATGAACCCCAGAACATTATGCAAAGTGAAAGAAGTTAGACACAAAAGATGATGTATGGTGCGATTCATTTATACAAAATATCCATAATAAATAAACCCATAGAGACCAAACACAGATTAGCAGTTGCTGGGGTCTGGGAAGAGTGGGGCGTAGGGAGTAACTGCTTAATGGGTATGAGTTTTCCTTTGCATGTGATGAAAATGATTTGGAACTAGATAGAGAAGGTGATTACAGGGCACTGTAAGGATATGAAATATTCCTGAACTGCTCATTCAAAAAAATGGGTAAATCTCATGTGAATTTCATCACAATCAAAAAAAAAAAAAAACTTTGTTATGCTAAGGTATTTCAATGTAAATTCATATAGTTATTTTAGAAAGAATAAAACAATTTATGGTCACCATTTGTTTCTACTTCCTTCCCTCATTCATTTCTATGCCCACTATTCCACAGGAAGGGTAGTTACCATGAACCCCAACGATTTTCATGTGGCTAAATCCCATCTACACTTTTCAGCCCTCACTTACCTGAACTCTCGGAATTGACAGTACAGTCCATCCATGCCCCAGCCCCGAAATGCCTCATAACTTGCTTTTCTGACGACATATTTTTGCACCCACCCTTCTCTAATTATTCCTTGTTTTCTTTCATATGGTCTTCTTCTCCAACCTGTCTCTTAAATCTCAGGATTTTCCAGGTTTCTAACCACAGACCTACTCTCTTCTCATTCCAATACTCTCTGTAGGGGTGCATACACACTGCCATGGCTGCATGTATAACCATTGTGCATGCATCCAAAACCTATACCTAAACTCATTTCAATTCTGGTGCTCCTGTCCCAAGATCCAAGTGCCTAGTGTACCTAATTCGATGGCTATTCCACAGGTTCCCTGTTACGGACCCAATATCTGTGCCTCTCCCCATCACACATTCATATGTTGAAGCCCTAAACTCCAATGTGATGACATTTGGAGGTGGGGCCTTTGAGCAGTCATTAGGTTTAGATGACGTCATAAGGGTGAAGCCCCTATGATGGTATTGGTGCTCCTCTAAGAACAGGAAGAGACCTGCTCCTCCCTACTCCTCCTCCATCTAAAGATATGGCAAGAAAGCAGCTATCTCCAACCAGAAAGAAGTCCTACAGACTTGGAAGCCACCAGAAAACTTGATCTTGGACTTCCCAGCCTGCAGAATTCTCAGGAACAAATATTTGTTGTTTAAGCCACCCAGTCCATGGTATTTTGCTTTGGCATTGCAAACTAAGACTCTCCCCAAGAGTGACAGATCCAAAACCAAGCTCATTACCTTACTCCATAAAATGCCTGCTCCTCTTTCTCCTGTGTTCTCCTCTCCAATGAATGATATCACTTTCTATCCGGTTGCCCAAAAAAAGGGGAGTATGGAAGACATCTTTGACTCTGCAATCTTTTTCTCAGCATCCGTGAAAGTAATCTCTAAGCTGCATCTTTGCTACATCTGTCACAGCTCTTCAGTGCATCACTATCTACCACCTCCTTCAGATCACCTTTAATTTTGACCTGAATTAATGGAAAAGTCTTCTGAACCATTATCCTTCTCTGTAATTCTGTCTTTTCCTCCAATTTAGTGTCCAAGTCACAATTACAGCAAATCTTCACTGTCTGAACTTTTGTTTTTTAGGGCCACACTCATGGCATATGGAGGTTCCCAGGCTAGGGGTCTAATCGGATCTACAGCTGCTGGCCTACACCACAGCCACAGCAACACCAGATCCGAGCTGAGTCTGCAACCTACACCATAGCTCAAGGCAACACCAGATCCTTAACCCACTGAGCAAGGCCAGAGATCAAACCCACAACCTCATGGTTCCTAGTTGGATTCACTTCTGCTGAGCCATGACCAGAACTCCATGTCTGAACTTTTTAAATTAAATCCCTGCATGGTTCTCAACTGCTTTTTGATAAAGTCTAAATGCCTTAGCAGTGCATAAAAGTGCCTTCCTGATCAATCCCTGCTTAATTATACCCTATCATCTCCTCAGGTGTCCCCATTCCTTACTCAACCAAAAGTAAGCTGCCTCAAAAAATTAAAACACAGAAAAAACAAAACTTCCATTAAGCTGAATTAGAATTGACAACCAATTTATAGCATTATTAGCCTCTAGACAATTTATTTTCAGTTTAAGAAGCCCATCTTAAATGATAACAAGTCAATCAACAAACAACTAAACACAGATATATGTAAGAAATGAGTTTTAATCTTCATTTGAATGGATTCCTTTCCTCCAAAATGGAAAAGGCTGAGAGTCCTTTAAATAAGAGCCGAAATAAACTTGAGTAAAGGACACCTTAGTGTTTCCCCAGTAAATCTTTCCTTTGTGAGCAAAGGCCCTTTTCATTGTACCTAAGACATTCAGGCTGTATTCAAAATCACAGGCAACTGCGTCAAAAACTGTCTTTGCTTATTTGACTTGCAAAAAAGACCTCAAAAATGACAATCACACTGGAAAAACCCTAAGGAAATGACAGTTTTCTCCTCTTCCTCCTCCTTTCCCTCCTCCCACCCTCTCAGATCCCTTGTTCCTTATTTCATTAACTAAAAATAATTTTCTCAAATGGCATCCTTCCTCTTCAATAATTCCCAACTTTCTGAAAAGTTACTTGAAAATTCTGCATTGGTACCTGCAATTTTCTCTCTGAATTCTCCATGCAATAAAAATCTTACTCTCTTGCCAGAAGTATCAAACCATCCTTTGGCCATTGTGCAAACTTGTCTTACCAAATACAGTCTTAAATTCTGAAGCAAGACACTGCTTTTAAACTTTGTGATAGGATATCCTACAATCTCAAAGCTGTTCCTCCTGTATCCATCCATCCATCCACTTTTCCCAGCATCTCTGATTTTGTTCATCTCAGCGGAGTTTCATCTGCACTTGGTGTATTATTTGGCAGCATTAAACACACATTTTTATCAAAACTGTTAGCGTTATACAGTTATTTATTCAACAAATAATTACTGAGTATCTTTTCTTTGTGTCAGGTTCATGTCTGCTATTTGGGCTACATCAGCAGACAAGAGAGATCTCATCTATCAAGGAGAAAAGAGATAATAGCTCAACACATGGGTGCACAACCTACAAAGCACAATGTAGGCAATGATGTCTATGAAGCAAAGCCAAGTTGATCTGGGTAAAGGGATGCTAATTACAAGCAGGGCAGGATGCCTTCTGCTCCTACTGCCCTTCCTCCCTCACTTCCCTAGATGTGTCTCCATGAATCATCACAAGTATGACCTTCTCCAAAACATTTCCCTGCTCCTTTGAGCCTGGAATTTGTACCCTTCTCTTTATGCCCAGTATCAGTGATGGACTTTGCTTCCCATACTTCTCTTACTGTATTTAGTTATCTAGCAGTTTCTCTATTTCTCCAACAAACTGTAAGCACCTTGAAGGAAATAATTTTGTCATTTACAGCTATATAATTATTCTTGGGACAAGGAAGGTGTTCAACACTGGAAATAAAGAAATGAGTTTTATGAATGACTAAATGACAGAAACATGGTCTTTTTCCTCTGACAATAAAAAATGTGCTAAAATGAGATGCAGAAACCACTTTGGAAAAAAGTTTGGTGTTTCTAAACAATATAAACATATAATTAACACACAACCCAGAAATTCTATTCTTAGGTATCAAATCAAGAGAAATGAAAGCATAAACCCACACAGAAATTTGCATGCATATATTTATAGCAGCATTATTCATAATAGCCAAAAACTGGAAACAATCTAAATATCCATCAACTGGTAAATAATAGTGTGGGATATACTTACAGTGGAATATTGTTTAGTGAACAACTGATGCGTGCTAAAACATGGAAGAATCTTGAAAACCTAATGCTAAGTAAAAGGCGGACATAAGAAACCACCTAATATTACATGATTCCTTTATATAAAATGTAGAGAAAAGGCAAATCTATAGAGCCAGAAAGCTGAATAGTGGTTGTCTGGAGTTGAAGGTAGGAATGGAAATTGACTGTAAATAGGCATAAAGGATTTTCATCATCATTTTATATGATGAAAATGATTTAAAGCTGATTTATTAGGATGGCTCATCACAATAAATTTAACAAAAATTATTGAATTATAAATTTGAATAGGGTGATTTTTATGATAGGTAAAATATATTTCAATAAAGCTGTTTTTAAAAACATGAGATACATGATATGTTTGGGGAGTGAAAAAAAAAAATCTATGAATGAAAGCTCTCCTGTTTGGCTATCAGAAAGACCTGAAAGAAGGTAAAATATGAGTCCTCTGATGATCCTGTTGATAAGTCAATATGATCTGTTCAAACTTAACACAGAAAATTGGGTTAATATTTCTTATTTGCTTCAATTTGGAACTACAGAAATGTTTGAGTCAAAAGTATTTTACATAGAATTTGCCACACTCAGACATATACTTTAAAAATTAATTAAAAGAGGACATCAAATTTTAATATTTAAATGCAAAATAAGTGTTTATTGCCATCAATACAGTTTGGCTTTTTCCACTACAAAACCTTGCAAAATAGGCAAAATCACTTATTAGGGATCTACGTATGTCAGAACTATAGAAGAGCAAACCTAGAAAAATGAGTGATATATGTATTTCAGAGACTAAGTAGGTCAAAGAAGACCAAACCAGAAACAAATGAAGTACAATACAGGGAATTATTGTGTACTTCATAGTTAAAAATAAAAAGCAGAATTATATCTCTATTCTTAGTGGAATCCCATTTCCTTGATTTTAAGAAACCAGATTTTTTTACACTTCAATAATTCTGAAATCAAGAGGCACCTTAGAATCTAAATGTATATTTCATTGTATCATTCCCCCCAAAAAATCCAGTTATTAAATAAATTATAGGTCTTCAGATGAATAGAATCTTAAATTCAAGGGAAAATAAGTTTAAAAATATAGGCTTCTTTGTAATATGCTTTTGCATTTATGCGTGAATATGGGTTTAACATTCTTGGAATTACTTTAAATAAATTTAAGTGAAGTTACCCAATGAATATCAGAATCAGGAGAAGCTGCAAAATTCCATTTCTCCAAAGAAATCTGTAATTTGCTCAGTTCTGCCCTGACACCTAGAGAAATCTGAATTAAATCCTCTAAAATACAAGGTAAAAATAAATTGAGATGAAAGAAAAGAAAAGATGAAATCAATTTTTAAAGTTCTACTTCTACGGAGAAATAGTCATTCCACACACTGTTGGTGGTAATGCAAAATGGAACCCAGTGGAAGGAAAGTGAGCAGTAATTAGCAAAAATGCACTTACCCTTTGACCCAGAAATTCCACTTCTGGGATCTGTCCCAAATACAAATATGTGGAGTGGCAGAGGCACTGCAACATTATTTGCAGAATAGAAGATGGTAAAGGATCCAAATGTTTATCTTCCAAGGACAGTTGAACAAACTAAGGCATAGGCATGCAGTGAACAACCATGAAAAAGGACACAGATGCATGCAGAGTAATCTCCACAACCAAGCAAGAGAAATAGTAAGTACAGTACAATGGATACAGTATGCTATTTTGTGTAAGCAAAGAGAGATAGAATATGCCTCAGTATACATACTTGCCTACATTTGTAAAAAGAAACAGTAGAAAAATAAAACAAAAACAAACAAAGGGCAGAAAGAGGGTAGAGGAACAGGCATGAAAGCAAGACTTAACCTGGTTGTAATTTGTTACATAGTTTTGACTTTGGAATTGGGTAAACGATTTTTATGAAAAAATGAATAAACCAAAACAAACAAAAAAGAAGCAGTTGACAAAATTATAAACAAATAGAGACAAATGAGCCAGACGGAATATAAACGTGGTGACATAACCCCGCACGAGTGATAATTACGCCAAGGGGACTTGGAGCACAGAATCTGAACTATAATTAGTGGACTGCAGTCAAGAGCTTTTAGTCGTGACATTGCCATTATTTTTAGATAGTTTTAATAGCTTTTCTTCCCCTCAAAAAATTGCCTGAAATCCAAAGCATTCCTCCTTCTCACCAGATAATAGACCATGTGATGCTGCTTTGCTCTGATAAGCAACTCGACTTCCTCTTCCTTTCAGGAAAGAACTTCAGAAGATTATACACCAAGGCAATTTCCATTCTACAAGTATTACCTGGGCCTGCAGGCAGAGAGCTAAGCTTATTAGCACTGGACTCTGACAAGCACTGCAAGGGAAGAGGGAACAAAGATCTTTTGTTTCGTTTTGTCTTGTTTTGTTTCTTCCCCACTTCAGAAGAAGTCCTGGCAGTGAGAATGCTAGAAACCCTTTTAAGAAATACAATCACAATAATCTTGAGTAACATCTAATAATACCGAACACTTATTCAGTGCTAAGCAAGATGCCATCTAGGTACTATCATCTTAGCCTTTAGAGGAAAATGAATCCTGTGTAAGTGTCAGAATTTATGAAATGTAACAGTTTTTAACCTAGACAGCAAAGCAGGCTGGCATTATAAAATAGAAAAGTTCTATGATGTCCTTCGAGTGACAAAACTCAGACCAGAACCCAGAAGTCGGTTAAAAGATTCTAAACAAGAATTTCTTCACTCTCACCCAGGATCTGAACTAGAAGAAAAAACTGCAATTGATGGATAGCCGGGAAGAAAGAACCCTGGATTTGGAGGCAGCATATCTGGAAACAAGCTACTTTCTGTGTAGTTTAAGCAGAGCACTTAACCTCTAGGATTGGCATCCACGAGGTGGATCCAAGCAGCATCTCAAGGCTGGCCAGAGCTAACATGAATCTATGTAATACCGTAACATCGTCAGCGCTCTACCTAATTTAAGACTGCATTATTAACGATAAGAACTCGGGAAAGAAATGGAAAGAAAGTGAAAAAAGAAGGAAGGACCCAGAAAGACAAAGGTGAATTAAATAAGGTTTTCATTCCGTCCACGGTCAGCTGCGCCTTCTGAATAGCTGTTTCTTTGTCTTCTCTGAGTCAGATTAATCGCTGTAAAAAATATTTTGACTTCTCTGGAGAATGATAATGCTAGCCAACTCACTATAGCCTTCATACATTCTCTGGAGTCGGCTTTTCTTAAAATGATATTGCATTTGGGTTGATCTAGAATTACATTATGAATACAATGACATTTTAATCCAAAGGGACCTCTTCCAAATGCTGAGAAATAGATGTTCTTCCACAGAAAACACTGGGTAAATGTTCGTGACTAATAACCAGAAAAGCCTGGTTTCCTAAAACACACAGATTCCTGGCACGAGTATAAAAATGGATTGAAGCTGTTGATGGCTCTGAAGAGGCTGAGGCTCCAACAGGCGGAGAGCAAAGGGGCTCTGGAAGGAAGCAGACCCCTTGTAGCGGATGCTGTGGTGACCCAGCCGCCTGCCCTCATCCTGATCACCTGCCGTTCACTAGCCAGACTTCACTGCCAGCCTTGCACCTCTCGTGGGAAGGCTTCTCTGGCTGCCTGCTTCCACGTCCACCTGGGAAGAGGTGCTCAGGAATCCCTGTCCCCAGGACAAGCCTTCAGCCAGTGACCCAGGCAGAGGGACCCACCGTCCTAATTTTCTCACCTCCGGAGACCTTTATCCACCCTTTCTCACTTCTTCATTCCCTTTTCAAGTATTTCCGGTATCACTTCCCAAATAAAGGACTTGCACCCAAATTCTCTTCTCAGGCTCTGCTTCTGGGAAACCCAAACCAAGATGCTGTCCCTCTCACAGAAAATGTGCCTACTCACGGGTCCTGCACACGAACAGCGCATCTGCTCAGCACTAAAGGCCTCTTTATTATCTCCTTTTTAAAAATCACCTGAGCATATATGACTACCTCAATATCATATTAGGTCATATGTAAGTGGTGACCAAGAAGAGCCTGGCATCTGACTCGATGATTTGTAAATGAGCTCTCCTAGCTAGCCATTCTTACTTGCATCCTTCCATTCTCTCCCTGTGAGATCATATTTTAAACAAAGTTTACTAGTGAACTCTCTGGTCGTGTGACATACAAAGATAGCCATTATCTTCTAAAATATCTGCTGGTCTATGGCCATACCACCCTGAACACACCTGCTCTCGTCTGAAATATCTTCTGAAGTATCATTTTCAAAAACAATTAAGATGGAAACCTTCATGTAAAAGAATTTTTGGCATATAAAACCCTCCCCATGGGCACAAGCCTTAGCATACAAGGCCATGCATGACCTGCCCCATCCAGTCTCATCTTCCACCAGTCTTCCAGAAGCCTTAAAACCCTAGAGATCCTATCACCTTCCTCTTCTAAGAGTGGGTCTCTTTAGCAACATGGGCAGAAAAAAAAGGAAAAAAGCAGTATATAAGATGGAAAAGTTTTAAATAAATAGGAAGGAATTTTATTAAATCTCACTATTACAGAATAAATTACATCTCTTGCTTCCCAATAAATTTCATCTAGTATCTATGGTTAGATCAGGAGTAAGTTAAAAGCAAGTAGAAGAATATAATTTAAGAAAAATTAAAATCTGGTGCATATGCTTCCACTATTAGAAACTCAGGAGAAATAAAAAATAACTTTAGTTCTTGCAAAATCACAGTAGAGAACATAATTGCACCTTCACACAGTGCATATTAAACCTTCCAATACTTTAGACACTTTCAAATCTCTTCAGACTTTTTTCCTGAGTTTCACGAGTGCCATTAAGGTACTACTCAGCCACAACAAAACAACCCCAAATGGGGAAAGATACTTTTCCAAAGATATATTAGTGGCCAAAAGGCACATGAAAGAGGTTCACGGTACCTAAATCATTAGGGAAATGCAAATCAAAACCACAATGAGACACTACCCCACACTCACTAGTACGGCTAACTATCCAAAAAAAAAAAAAAAAAAAAGAATAACAACAACAACAAAAAGGACATAACAAATGCTAGTGAGAATGCAGAGAAAAGACAACTTTTGTGCACCTTTGATGGGAATGTAAAATGGTCACCAGATAGAATCAGCACGGCAGGTCCTCAAAGAATTACAAATAGGATTAGCATATGACCCAGTAATTAGCCTTAAAAAGGAAGGACATTCTAACACATGACACAATGAACCCTGAAGACAGTATGCTCAGTGAAACAAGTGAGTCCCAAAAGGACAAATACTGCTTGATTCCAAAGATACGGGCTGCCAGAGAAGTCACATTTTGTAAAGACAAAGTAGAATGGTCGTTGCCAGGAATGGAGGGAAGAAGGAACAGTGAGTTATTGTTTAGGGAGGACAGTGTTGCAGTTTTGTAAGATGATAAGAGTCCTGGAGACGGTTGCAGAACAATGTGACTGTGCTTAAGAATGCCACTGATCTGTACCCTTAAAGATGGTTAAGATGGGAAATGTCGTGTTATGTGGAGGTCTCCGCGGTTTTTCAAAAATAAATTTTAAGCAATGTTAAGATACTACTCTGAAAAGCATTCTTTGTCAGTGAAGGATGAGAATGCATTTGCCACAGTAGGTTTCATCGGGCTCCACCTCCGTGATGAGCACATGCTGTCCGCGAGCACCGCCTCCTTCCCAGGGCATAGCCCGCTATGCGCGGTCCTGCTCAGCAGGAAGGAGAAGGCCCAGAGAGAGTGGGCAGTTGGCCTTAGCTGTCAAGGGGCTGCAGCATCAGCGTAGCACCCGTCCTCCTGAGTCTGAACCCAGGGACATCCTCAACTAGAGCCTGTCATTTCCCTGTGTCCTCTTTGAAGATATTGTTTCAAACAAGTTCTAAATTCTGATTCCTTTAAAAACAAATCAGTACATACATATATATATATATATAATATGTATACCATATATATATAAATTAGTGGTATGTGTGTATATATATATATATCATATATACATAAAGCGTTTTATATTTCCACTACATAGCTTCTTTTCAAATGTTCTTGAAACATGCTTTATGGGAGTCTAAACACAGCAGAACGATGCCAGATGAATTTATCAGTTAGCTTGTCTACAGAAGCAGCTGGGCCCTTGGCCCTTAAAAAGCTTGCTCCAGAGGGATGGTAAATCTTCCAATAAAGACGTCTCAGGAAAATGCTCACATCTAACCAAAAGTTCAGCTCATCCCATGGGCCACTTCTCAGGCTATCGCTTGGAAAATTCATGCACAACCTCCGTCACTAAACCACGTGTTACTTCATCTCCTCCTCCAGGTTAGGAACTACTGTCCTACAGAGCCCCCCAGAGAGCCTCCTAATTCACTTTTCTGTTTCATGGCTTAAAGTCACCCTTTACACAGGGTCAGCAGGTATACTTTTAGAATCTCCAACGCATGATAGCCATGCCCTCCCCTCCGCAAAAAAAATTCCTGCTGTTTGAAAATCCTCAGCACAAGTCTTCCACATCCTAAAACCAAAACAGTGTGCAAGCACATTTCATCTAAAGAACAGGAGTTCCCATTGTGGCTCAGCAGGTAAAGAGCCTGACATAGTGTCCATGAAGATGCAGGTTCGATCCCGGGCCCTGCTCAGTGAGTTAAAGATCCAGCATTGCCACAAGCTATGGCATAGGTCGCAGTTGCAGCTGGGATCCAGGGTTGCTGGGGCCGTGGCATAGGCCTGACGCTGCAGCTTCAATTCAGCCCCTAACCTGGGAACTTCCGTGTGCCGCAGGTGCAGTCGTTAAAAAAAAAAAGAGAGAGTGAGAGTATATAAAATTGCCTTTATTCATATCTATTCCTGGTGATTTTTTAAATATTGCCTTAATATGCATTTGACCTTCTCGAAATCACTCTGAATTATGTAGGGGTAGCATTCTTGGTCAAAGTGTACTTGTCAGAAAATGGAAGCATACAAAGTTACATCACCGACCTAGGACAGTGCAATTTAGTAGAAAAGGGCAGGACTAGAATCCCAGTGACATTTGTCCTTTACATCATGCTGGCAAAACCCACCTTCCTGCCTTCTTGCTTAATAGAATGACTGCGTTACATATACACACACCTCCATCAATTACATTATAGACACCAATAATTATAGAAACACGCATATAGTAAACACACATACAAATATAAATAGTTGCTTTATAGTCAATTTAGTATGTGTGTGCTTGTCTATTCTATTAGCTAGAAAGGATTTTAACATAACAGGATTTCTACCCTCAAATTCTAGGTACTGATAAGCTACGATATATCCACATGAAAATATGTTGATAATGTATTTTCTCAGTGGGAAGATCAAGTTACAATTTCATGCACAGGATAATTTTCTTTTTGGAAAACATAATGAAAGGTTTGGAAGCCCATACATACACCGAAACGTTTACAGTGATCACATCAAGGTGGTTAGATCATGACTCATTTAAATAAGTAAATGATCTGAATAGCCTGCTGGCCTCTATATTGATCAGCTATTTTAAACAATTTTCTTTTTTGGCCAAGCCCACGGCAGGTGGAAGTTCCAAGGCCAGGGATCAAACCCATGCCACAGCAGGAGCCAGGGCCACAGCAGTCACACCACCAAAGCCTTAACCTGCTAAGCCACCAGGGAACTCTAAAGCACTTTCTTAATTATTTAAGGTATTTTTAAAAATTATTTAGGAGTTCCCGTTGGGCTCAGCTGGTTAAGAACCCAATATATTGTCCATGAGAACGCGGTCTCACGGACTTGCTCAGTGCGTCAGGGATCTGGCACTGCTGTAAGCTATGGCACAGGTCACAGATGCAGCACAGATCCGGTGTTGCTGTGGCTGTGGTGTAACCTGGCAGCTACAGCTCCAATTCAACTGGGAACTTCCATATGCCACAGGTGTGGCCATAAAAAGAAAAAAAATTATATAAATTTCCAAGAAGAAAGAAGCTGGATTCCACCAAAGACAAAGCAAGACAAAGGTTGTAGAAATGTCAAGAAAAGTGCCATGTTCGGCCCACCGCCCAGGGAGAGAGGGTAATGTCACATTCTCCTGACTGGGTATGTCAGTCTCCGCTGTGACCTCTGATAGAGCACGACCTGGGCCATTAACCCTGGTGTCCTCATTAACCCCTGAGCACACCGCTGCCTCCTAAGAAGAAATGAAAAATGTCACAGCCTCACTGTTTCACAATTACTTGTGAGAAGTTTGGAAAGAACCTAAGCGATTATTCCCACCCTGTGTGAATGAAGCAACATTTAGCAAATGTTTAGTGAATGTAGAAGTGATTCAAAAACAGCCTGCTTCAGTTCCTGACAGCCCTGGTCATAAAGATGTGGTGGGGAACCCTTATTTCAGAACTAACATTCTGGGGCCCACCAAGACAAATAAATGCCAGAATATGGTAATAGCATTGTAGACAACGAATAAATGAAACCAAACCAAACATCTGTTTAGAGATCTTCTCCCCATACCTGAAATTATAATGAGGGAAGTAACAGAATTTACAAAGTCCTCAGATCATTCCTGGGTTGAGATTTTCCAGTGGTACCTAAACAGTCCCGTTTACCCCTTCCACCCAGGTCATCATCTTGTGTAAACTGCTCACTGACAGCTCCTGAAAAAGAACTGCTGGGAGTTCCCGTTGTGGCGCAGTGGTTAACGAATCCACCTGGGAACCATGAGGTTGCGGGTTTGATCCCCGGCCTTCCTCAGTGGGTTCAGGATCCGGTGTTGCTGTGAGCTGTGGTGTGGGTTGCAGACACGGCTCGGATCCCGAGCTGCTGTGACTCTGGTGTAGGCCGGCGGCTACAGCTCTGCTTCGACCCCTAGCCTGGGCACCTCCATATGCTGGGGAGTGGCCCTAGAAAAGGCAAAGACAAAAAAAAAAAAAAAAAAAAAAAAAAGAATTGCTGCTCTTTTCCCCTGTGTAGACCTGTCATCCTTCGACGTGTCGTCCTTCCCAATACAAATTCTAGAAACACATGTTGGCAAAGAGTTCATCCATTTTACTTAAGTGGTTTGAATTGTCTTCACCGAAGTAACGTCTTTAAATATTGGAATTTTGTTCCAGATACACTCAGAAGCTGGTTGTTGGTTTAAAAAATGAACATAGAGATCAAATAAATTAGGAGCCCATAGTTCATAAATCATCTCATTTTGTAGAATTCTGGGACTATATCAGATGTTCAAAATCCTTTGATTAATTGATTTATATAATTAATTGATAATTAAGTAATGGTAATTAAGTAATAATGAGGTAATGGTCTCAAAAAATGACTGGTGCCTAATCCATGCCTACTGCTTTTAAGCTCCAGGGACCCAGGTTAAAACAGAAAGGTAAGGAATACACACCTCAGGTGTTTATGCTGTAGTGCGGAAAAGAAAAAAAGAATATAATAAGCTCTGATTGCAGTTTCATAAATTCCTACAGAATTTTTTTCACCTATGGTAAGCTCACGCAGACATTTTTCCAAAATCTATGCTAATGGGTGATTACCGCTAAAAGACGACTTAAATGTCTCTTTCAAAAGGAGAATTAACCCATTCCTTATATTTCTTATGCTGAAAAAAAGGTGCTCTATATTTGCTAAAACTTTCAGAACATGAAAGGAGATATTCTGGTGTTCAGGTAATGTTTTCTGCAAAAGTGTATTCTATTTAATCTCAAAGTTGATGAGGTCTTTGCTGTGGAGATTCTCCTAAGATCGATTCCAAGAAAATTCCTGCAAAATCTAAGATCTTTCAAAATTCACATAAAGTGCACATACAGCTAATACTGAAAACCTCTGATACTGGTCACAGTTACTTGAACCCACAGACAGGTGGAACCATTCAGACAGCAAGGACAATCACATTTGGGCAGGAAGGTTGGATTCTCAAAGAACTGAGAAGTCTGCATAATAGGTATTAAATCAGACATTAACCTACAAACCTCACCAGCTGACCAAATGTTTTTATGAAACAGAGTCGGTGATTGTTTTTCCATATGAGGCTCAGGGCCCCCTGGGCTCCCTTGAACTTTTGATGCAACAGCAAAAACGGCATCAACAAATGGTTATTTCACTACTAAAGAACCCAGGTTTCCAATAATTTTATACGAAGAAAGAATGTATGAAACTAAAACAAAATAAAAAATCTACGACGATGAGTCTAAATGAAATTCCACATTTTCAGCCACAAACTTCACACCTTGCCCTTTCTTATTGTATAGCGTGTCCCAAATTTTTAGTTTCCACTCTAGTTTGGGAGTTCATGTCTCAATACCTGCATTTTGTCACCATCTCCTAAGTGACCCTCTGAAAGCTCCTTTATTCTCCAACGCATCCTATTTATTACTTCCGGGTCAGTATTTTCACATGTCAATTTCATTAGATCATCTTCAGACAAGAATATGCAGTGGCTCCCTACTGCCTCCAGGATCAAATTCACATTCCTACCATGTGCCTTTGAGACCCCGTTTACCAGTCCTGGCCCACCTCTAAGTGAAGACAGCATGCAGACCCAGGAAATAGCCTGGCTTTGGTACTGGTAGAGCTTGTTTTTAATCCCAGCCCTGCCATTTACTCCTTAAGTGACTTTGAGCAAGTTATTTAAATTCTCTGAGCTTCATTAAACTCCCTTGGAAAATGGGAATAATAAAATCTCTCTTGTTGGGTTATTAAGAGAATTCAATATAATGCCTAACACAATGGGGTGGCACAGTTCATTTATATATTCATTCCTTTGGTCACATTAGTCCCCAGACTGGACTGTTTATCCCCCTACCCTTTATCTTTGAAAAAAAAAAAAATGCCTTCCAAAGAAGATCATAAGAGAATCTTCTCCATAAAGATTTTCTATATTCACTGTAACCCAGAGGAATCATATTCCTTTGATTCGTGAAAACTATGTTTATCTAGTAAAGAACGCTGGCTTCTTTGACCAAAGAAATTATTCAGCTTTGGAAAATGATAAAGAAAGGAAAAACCCACCTTCCTAGGTGGAAATGAAAGAGAACCTTTCAGGAATAAAAGTTGCTATGGCAGAACTTCCTCACATTCAGCCCCAAATATTTCCCTCACCCCTAGAATTTATAGAATTCATCTGTATTGCTCAATCTCAGTCATTTTTTTCACCAAGTTTTCTTTGATCATGTCTCTTAAGTAGATCTTTCTCCCTCTACCAGTTTATAAGCTCTTAACAGAGAGAAAAAATGTCATCTCTCTTATTTATTTTTAATTCTACACTTCCAAGAGCCCAAAATATTTTTAAGTCCTCAGTAAACACTAGTGGATGGATATGTAGGTGCATGGGTAGGTGGATGAATGGATGGATGGATGATAAACTTTTCATGTTGGGTTTACTTAAAAAGAGTTTTTTTCATATCTTTTCTCTGTAACTAGTATTAAACAGTGCTTTGTAATTAAAACTTAATTTGTTTAGGCAAATGCCTCCAAGTTGTATACCAGCATAATGCATATGTTCCCTTGATGTATTTTGATAGTTCACATATGCTCTTGGGTAATGTAAGAAAACACACCACTAAGATGCATAAATGCTCCCAGAGTAGAAACATTTAAAAACCTCATTGACTTTCAGTGAGTTATATAATGTAATAATATATATACTATTTTCCATATGATCTGTCTTGGGTAAAAATAAAATCCACAATATATTTCACAAGGAACGAAGCCAAATTTTAATTAAGAATTCTTAGAAAAGAAAAATAAGACATTATAGCAAAAGGAGGAAATCTAAAACCTTAAAACTTTAAGATAGTTTTAACAAATAAGCAGTAACATCTTAAGGACCCATCCTGTCATAGTTTCATAGTGACACGCCTGAAGGAAGACAATAATTCAGAATTTTGCTTCTCCTTCACCAGAAAGAAGGTATCCATCCCCAAAGTCACTCTCCAGGTGTGCCCGGAATCCAGGTGAAATGCTAAAGTGGAGGGAATTCCCTGGGAAACTTTCTTTCTCTCTTTCAACATTTCTTCGCCCAGCCCAGTGATCTTGATCTGTAAACCCTTGTTTTTAGCCACAGGCCATGGTTAGCAAGAATGGAATAAAATAAATTCTAATAAGGTGTTAGCAAAATGGGAGACGCTGAAGGGATCTATTTGGGACCCTGCGGCCCTTCTAGCAAATCTCAAATTGAAACTTGTTCTGTATTTTTAGGAATAGATATAGAGGTATTCCCTGGTGGCCTAGCAGTTCAGGATCTGGTATTGTCACTGCCGGGGCTCAGGCGACTGCTGTGGCGTGGGCTGATCCTTAGCCAGGAACTTCCACCTGCACACACACACAAAGAATGGACACGGAAATGTCTTTACTGGAAAATTATTTTGCGTCACAAGCAATCCTTATTCACCATCCCATTTCTCAAGATTCCTATGGATAAGGTAAATAGTGATATTCCTAAGTCTCCTTTATTTATAAAACCAACAAAAATTACTTGAGTGCCTAGTAAGTGTCAAACACCACACAAGACTCTAAAGATGTCCTGTGGTCCTGCTCCACAGAGATTATTATCAATTATGGAAAACAGCAAGTCTAAGAACATGCACAAAAGAGGAAGATAAATATAATTAGTATAGGCTATATGGGAGCGGACGAGGAGGCCTAATTTAGGTCAGAGGAAAAGTAAGGAAAACCAAGAAGCTGAGCTACTTAAACTAACATTTGACTTATGAGGAAGAATAAGCTTGATGGAATTGAGTGGGAGAAAACTATAGGGCTGGGAGACCAAGGGTTTTCTGAGCAGAAAAACAGCACATGCGAAGGATTAAGGAGAGCCAGTATACATGATATGAATAAGGAATTAAAAGAAGTTCTGTAGTTGAAGCTTGGGTGGAGGTGGGGAGGCTGGGGAAGTAAGAGAGAGACAGGGCAGGAGACCTTCCGGAGCCAGGAAATGAATTTCTACTTTATCCTAGAAGCAGGGGAAAACAACTGTGTGGATTTAACGCCAGGATCTTGAACAGCCTGGATTTTTAAGGCTGTTCAACTTGAATATGGTTTTATAAGACTTGGCATAATTTTCTGTATGCTGCATCACATTCTACACACATAAGATGGGGTGTGAAAAATGGTAGGGGGAATGTCTGAACTTGACCTTTCTCAAGGAAATTTGGGTAGCACTTCTGAAAGCAGCAAAGAGTTGGTGGAAGAGGGGGATACACCCTGCATCAGTTACTAGGTAACAACAATAATAAAACACTGGGAGAGGTGAGGGGTTCCAGAGGTTGTATCAGGGACCAAGAGAGACAAGCAAAGGGATCTTTGTACTTTCACATAAGGACTGCCCCACATTTCATTTCTAGGGTTGTTCTCTCTGAACTCCCCTGAAGACAGATGACAGGGCCATTGAACCACGTCGTTTATTCTGGTCCCAGCTATGGGGTCAGGTTGGCAACTACCCCCGGGGAGGAGTCAAAAAGGCTGAAGGGGGTCTGATTCCCCCCACGTAGGACTTGGCTCACATGGGACAAAGTACACCAGCTCTCTGAGTCTCAGCCTTCCCAACTTTCAGCACTTGGTGACAATTAACACCTTGGGGGGTCTTTTCGAGGAGTTAAAAAGAGCATGTGTGAAAGGCACCCAGATTCTCCTTTGGCCTACCAAGGTGTTGAGTGAGAGGGGGCTCCAGCTATGATGCTGACAGCTCCATCACTACATATAAGACAGAACTGGAAACCGGGAAGGGAGAGGAGAAGGAAGTTTGCTCCTTAGGCAAAAGTGCCTTGGGAGCTTCTTCGCTGAATCTGAATTCCTTGAGCGGCAGGAAGTAAATAAATGGTCTCAGCTTGAAGGTATGTGTTTGGCTCTTATTTCACAGTTGACATTCTCACAGATAGCAAGGATATGACTGTTAATTAAGTATTCACTGAGTAGCCTTTTTTTTCTCCACAACACACACATAATTAAGATGTCAGGGTGTGTTTTGGGAGCGAGAGTATTGCTCTGCAGCTCAGAGTCATAGAATTAGAGAGTTGAAAGTGTCCCTCTGTTACATACCACTGGTTTAATAGGATAATACTGGGGCCAGGTAACAGTAAACTTATTTTCCATTCACTGTTGCTAATCTAATCCCATTCGAGTCCATGACTTGCCACCTGACTGTTGCTTTGATGTGTCTGCATGAAAGCAAGCCAGGACAGGGGCGCCCGAGGGGTCTCAAGCTTCCTCCTTGTCCTCTTTTGAATCTAGTCTCAGTCAACAGCGTTGCTCCCTGTGGAAGCCTGAGATCCCTAACGCCTGAAAGAGGTAAATCATTGTTCCTCTAAGAGAAGCTTCAACCAAATGAACTGATGAAGCCACATAAGCCAAGTCTGTAGCTCTCTGCGGTTCAGAGAGGACTCTCAATTCGATGAAGACACAGATGGCACCCAGACACATTTGGGGACTAATGTGATGGGATGAGGAAATCAAGGGCATGCTTATAATCTGAGCTTTGTCACTTCCCACAGATGTGCCACGCTCCATCAGCACTCAATCCTTCCAACAGCTTGGGAAAGTTCCTAGAGAGCTATTAAAAGATAAATCAGCAAGCCCTCTCATTTCACGAAAGATGCAGGCTATCACTTGCCACAAGTAACCAAAAGCAAGAGCCTAAAGTATTATAAATGAAAGAAATTTATATTCGCCTCAATTAATTAATCTTTTTATGGAAGGAAGTTGTACTTGCTTAAGAAAGATCCCTCAGGCTAGAAGGTGAGACCTCACCCCCAGGTTGCCTTCATTTGCATAAAACTATTCCATGCGAGACAAGATGATGAATGTATCCAGCAGGGAAGAAGAAAAGAGAGAAAAAAGGAGATGGTGGAAGACTCCGCAAGGTGGTATTTTCTTGTGGCCCTCCAAAAATATTTGATAAAGTTGTTAAAACTCACCAAAAGCTCAAAAAAAAAAACCATATTTTTATAAGACTCAGTGAAGAATGTGGTACCATGTGGCAGGTGAAACCAAAGCAATAATCTTGGCACAGAGAAGGGGGGAATAGAGAGAGAAGCAAAAGGGAGAATGTTTATTCCAGCGGCTGGAGTTGGAATTGGGGCCAGTTTAACCAAATTTTTACAGAACAGGTGCCTTGGGACATATGGGTACACAGCCTTTGATTAGTGGCCAGTGAATATAAGTGCATCTACTAAACATTTCTCCCACAAACTACACAGGGCACTTATTTCATCCTTGTACAGTTATATGCCCTAAAGCTCTGCTGCTTGAGAGTCAGGCATACACAAGTCATTTTAAAAGAATGGTGTCACGTAAAGAGAAGTTTTCTGGCTTATGGCATATTTAAGTAACTTCCCCTTAATAGGTTGAAGGACATCCGCTGCTGACCTTCATTCTACCACAAAGAGAAACTCAAGCTCTCCTGAGATCAGCAGTTGCTACTCTAGGTTAGGGACGAGAGTTCCTTCATCAAAAGTCTCTGCTTAAGAGTCAACAATACTGTCGTTTTCAGAATGTTTCAAGCCAGGAAAGATCCGCACGCCTTTTAACAATAACTTTATTTCTAGCCCTTTCAACAGAAAACTAGCCTGGGAAGCAGGCCACAAAAGGGTACTGCCTCTTACAGGATAAATGAGGCAACTTTCTTATCAAGGATTGACCAAGCATCAGAGGTTTAATGCCATCCCTGCACGTGCCAAAGACCCAAGAGACAGCTGTCACCCACACACCACCACACTCAGATGAGCAATTCCAGAATCAACCCACCTAATAAAGAAGGTCAGAGGCAAAGACGGTAATGAAGAAGGAGAAATGGAACAGCTTCTGTGGACTGAATCAGTTTACACCCTGAGCAGGTCTTCAAAGTTGAGTCCCTCTCTGTTTGGGGAGCGATCTGAGCAATGTCAAGTTCCCATGTCAAGTACTGTCCATGGAAATCCTGAAATGATTAGCAGCTCTCATGGAAGAGTCACATGAATAGGTCCAGAAATCCTCCTTCAATCAGGGTAGACATGTGGGCCCCCTCTCCACACAAAGATTAGTCAAGCAGGATGGTTTTCTCCGTTGTAGAGTCCAATCGAATCACCTACGTATCTGTTAGCCCAGAAACAGTTTCTGGAACTTATTTGCTCTGTTCACAGTCCCAGAAATTCAAATGATCTCTGCCATAGGCATCACCTGCTCCACAACGATCTCTCACCTACCCTTTGTTAGGCTGGGAAGGGGCAGGGGGCGGGGGGCGGCCGGGGGGGCAAGGACTCACCAACTGATTGCTGTACCAGTACAGTGACGATCCCTTCAGCACCACCCAGAACTTTTTCCATTTGTTGCCCAGGAAAGTTCCCTTTTCCTTTTTCTTATACAGCCACCCTTGGCAGTCGGCATGCCCGAGGTCTTTACATGATATCCTCCTCCGACTCATGCTGAAAAGACCTGCAACAGTTACATGAAAGGTAAGGACCATTGTACCCCGATGGATGAGACAGAGTGAAAGGTAACGGTTCATTGTTTACCTCCGGGAAGTTGGATTTTTCCAAGGTTTATGCAAAGTCCATGCCGGGAAAAAAAAAGCATCTATCCATTTTATTTTTAAACATTGATTTAGTGCTTGTAAGGGACAAGATGGGATCAAAGAAGCAAGGAGACTCACGTGCAAGTGTTAGTCTAAGAATATTCTTCAACAGTAGCAGAAAAAATGAAAACCGTGAGTCTGGCAGGCACATCACTGCACGGAGACAGCTTGTTTCAACAATAAGAGCTGTACTTATGCAACAGATGGGAAAGGGTTAATGCCCACCTAGAAACACAGCCACTTCCCCACTCTGTGCCAGTCTTGCTAAGCCCTATTGCATACCGCGGGGGATTAATCCAAATGAACAGCATGCCATCATTTCGTAAAATCGATCCAAAATAACCCCCCAATTAATCTGCCATCCACCCCCAGATATTAGCATTCAGACAGACCAAAACCTGATCCTAAAGAAGGCATCGGAGAGAAAACGACACTCAGCGCACACAAACAGGGGACAAAGAAACAAAAGATCTAATTACCTTGAGTTTTCTTTCTCTGCTTCCGACGCAAGGGAACCTGCTGGAAATGCAGGAAGGAAAGAAAAGAGGAAATTTCTGATTGTGTTGTAACATTTGTAAAAAGAGAAGGAGGGAGGAGGTGGCAGTGTTTATGAGCAGGATGGAAGCTAAAAAAAACTCTCCAAGCAGAGCTAAAGGGGAGCTCCTAGCTGAGGCACAAAATGTGCTAATGAGAATCAACATACATCCAGCTGCACCTGAAAAAAACTACGTAACACGGCATTTATCACTAATGTTTCCTGTTTCCACCCACAGGCAGCTTTCTCATACCACTGCAGTTAGGACAAGACAGGGTTCACTCGAGTTCTTAAAAATAATAAAATGTTTCCGCTTTTATTTATTTGGTGTGTGTGTGAAGAAAAAAAAATTTATGCCGTGCTTCTTTTTGTGCAATTTCTAAATAATAGCAATTGTTTAAATAAACCTGGAAGTTGATCACTGAGATCTCACAATACTACAGGTTCACATCAGGCTATTAAATTCCTGAACCTGCTACCCCATAGGGTTACATCTAAATCACATGAATTAAACATTCCAGAAAAAGAAATTCCACAACCTCTTTTGGTGAGATCTAAGTATTTATCAACCCTCCCTACCAGGGAATTTTTACTTACAACCAGATTTAAATTACTTATTGTCTATACGTATCTCTAAATATTTATCACAGGTTTCATGGAAGACATTAATTACCAATCTCTATTTGATACTAGCTCTTTAAATATTCAAATCAGACAAAAGACAATATCTCTGAAATATACATTTTCACAATACATTTTGAAGAATTCAGGTAAAATCATCAGACCAACAGCAAAAATCAAAAACAAAAAAAATCCTTTCAAGTTATTGTGTGTGTGTCTGTATGTGTCTGTGCGCGCTCAGAGAGACATTTTAGATTTAAAAACTTTAATTTTCTGGTCACAATATCTAAGCTGAATTTATCCAGGTTTAAATGACCCAATCTGTTATGGCAACAAGTGGAGACTTTGAAAAAATATACATTATTGAAAAGCAGTTCTAAAAATTAGTATACAACCTTATTACAACATTTCTTAATGTTATTCTAGATGCACCTGGCTAGTATTATCCATAGCTAACTATTGATCTAATAACTACAATGGTTCTACTATATGTTTGAAGAGGAAATATGATGTAGTAGAAACGGGATTTTTAAATCAGAGGTCTGAGAGTTCCTGTCATGGCTCAGTGGTTAATGAACCCAACTAGGAACCATGAGGTTGCAGGTTCGATCCCTGGCCTCGCTCAGTGGGTTAGGGATCCAAAGTTGCCATGAGCTGTGGTATAGGTCGCAGATGCGGCTTGATCCTTCGTGGCTGTGGCTGTGGCGTAGGCCCGTTGGCTACAGCTCCAATTAGACCCTGAGCCTGGGGACCTCCGTATGCCACGGGTGCAGCCCTAAAAAGACAGACAATAAATAAATAAATAAATAAATCAGAGGCCTGACTCATGGTCGTCATAATTATAGCTGTGTTACCCAAGGAAAAGTCAGTTTACCTCTCCAAACCAACTTCCTCATTTGTAAAGCCAATATGTTTATAATAATTGCAATCCTGTAGCTCTCATAAATATTTATTAAAATACATGAAAATGCGTTGAAAACTAAAAATACTTGAAATGATTATATGTAATATTATATGATTATAGATATAAACACTCCATATCTCATCAACAAAAATTTCATGATCAGCTTTTAGGATAAAGCAGGATTTGTATTTCTTTCAGCAGCCACGATGAAGTTAAAGTGCTCAAATTATATTTCCTGGGAAATGCCATACTGACTTTTCATTTTATAAATGTTGGAATAAAATTTTACCCCTGAAGAAATGAATCATCCTTATGGGGAAAAAAAAAAAAAAAAAAAAAAGACAAGACAAAAGGAATAACTGCCCTAAATTTTTAGCAAGAGTGGATATGTTACAGTCACAACACATGACTAAAATTTAGACATGTTACCACGACAGAGTCCCAGACTCAGCTTCACTTCACAAAATATCTGCTACACAGCCCTGAATTTTGGCCTGAAATTCCTACCATTCCCTCAAATGGTCTCCTGGGGTCTTTTCTGTATGTAATTATCTAAGATCAGTAAAAACCTATTAACAAAATATTTTAGCTCGACTATATTATTTGGACAATGCATAGTATTCGGAAAGCTAAATTTTAGCTGAGAGCCAGGATTAAAGGCAAGGAAGAGATTAAGCAAATTTTTCTTTTTTTCTTTTTTCTTTTTTCTTTTTTTTTCTTTTTTTTTTTTTTTTTTTTTTTTTGAGGACTGCACTTGGGGCATATGGAAGTTCCCAGGCTAGGGGTCAAATCAGAGCTGTAGCCACCAGCCTTTGCCACAGCCACAGCAATGCCAGATCCTTAACCCACTGAGCGAGGCCAGGGATCACACCAGCATTCTCACGGATGCTAGTCAGATTTGTTTTTGCTGAGCCATGACGGGAACTCTGAGAGTAAGCAAATTTCAACAGTGGGAACAATTTGAGAAAATCTGCGTCCAGGAGACCTCAGGGAGAACGCAAGACAAACTAAGAGACAAAGGAATAGCAAGAAAAGGGAGCTACAAACAGAGGCACTGCTAGAGGGTTCTGGCCCCATTCAAACAAGGTAAATCACTTCAGCTCATACAAAAAAAGCATCTTTGAAAAGGCAAGAGAAAAACTTACGGTAACCAAAGGGGACAAGTGGGGCGAGGGAAAGGTGGACCGAGGGTTTGGGATGGAAATGTTCAAAATTATGTTGTGATGATGGTTGTACAACTATAAATACGATAAAGTTAATTGATTTTTTTTCTACTTTTTACAGCCATTCCCACAGTATATGGAAGTTCCCAGGCTAGGGGGGTTGAATCCGAGCTGCAGCTGCCGGCCTACACCACAGCTCAAGACAACACAAGATCCCCAACCTGCTAAGCGAGGCCAGGGATCAAACCTGCATCCTCATAGATACTGGTCAGGTTAGTAACCCACCAAGCCACAATGGGAACTCCCAAAATGCACTGAATTATTAACAAATCCAAAAGCAAAGATGAGAGAGGAAGAAGCGTGGACAGCTATAGAGAGCAAAGGCTCCATCCCTCCTGACAAGGAGCCAGTGCCACTGCTCCAACCATCCCTTAGGGCTCCCAGTATGACTGGGGGCTCCCACCACCCAACCTTAGGGCTAGAGAAATCCCCCATCAAACTGCAGGCTCTGGCACAGCTTTGCCCCAAATCAGGCTGCACCTGCGCTAGATCCTTGCACCTGGCTTGGGCCAGAAGGGGGGCTGTAGACATTATCCTGTCTCAAGCAGGGTGAGCACCCACACCAGCAGAGGACTCAGACTCTTTCTAAAGGGGAGCAAGGAGTTTCGTCATTGAGTCAACCCCCCTCTGACTGGCAGTACCTCTCCCAAAGCAAATTATTATAAAATCTGTATCAGTGCTCAAACTCCCCCCATCCCCCCCGCACCAGAAGCAGAACTGCATATTATGGAAACAATAAATTATGGGGAATTTCAGTTTCACTATATACATATATATAAAGAATTTGAAACCTAAATTGGTTTGCATGAGAGAATGAAAACAATCTTGAGAACTTTAGTGAGCTGGAGATACATCTAACTCCTGACAACAGGAAGTGGAACCAGCGAACTAGTCAGTTTCAAAAAGATCTCACATGTGGTTTTTTTTTTTTTTTTTCACTAGGTGAGCGAGAAAAAGCCAAGCCAGCAAGCAGTAAGCATTTTATGAGACAATTTTTTGATAGGGAATTATAACTCGTTATCATAACAAATAGCTGAAGCCTAAGATACTTTTCTCACACAATTTTCTTCCCCTTGAGATGTTGTGGGTAAAACTGAAAAGTTACTCTAAATTCTGAATTTGCCCCAACATGTGAGTTTTTTTCTTTTAAATATATATTTATATATTTATATATTTTTTAAATATATTTTTTATTTAAAAAGTATTTTTCTTGTACTTTTTTTTACCTTTTTTTTTAGGGCCGCATTCTTGGCATGTGGAAGTTTCCAGGCGAGGGGTAGAATCGGAGCTGCAGCTGCTGGTCTACACCACAGCTCACGGCAACGCCAGATCTTCAACCCGCTGAGTGAGGCCAGGGATCAAACCTCCATCCTCATGGATACTAGTCAGGTTCCTTACCACTGAGCCACAACGGGAACTCCCTTCTTTTACTTTTTAAGATGATTTTTTAAAAAAATTCACTTGGTCACTAATCACTCAAAAACACACAAAGGAACTGGTTTAAAATACACAAAGGGACCTACTTTCATGTAGAATACTGGCACTAACACCAAGTACAGAGTAATTCCTATATTGACTTCTAATTTACACACTAATTGTTAACTCTTGCAATTTACCACCATAGTATATTAAAATTCACCTAAAGTGGTCCATCAGTACATGAAACTTGACAAGGATCCTGGTCTTAGGCAAAAATATTCAGTGCTATGCTAGAAAATGGGTCCTGATTTGTGGCATTTATCTGAGTTCCACGGTATAAAACCTCAGTCATTATCGATTTTAAGCTACCAGTACTTTAACCAAGCAACAAAAACGCCTACATGTTTTAGAGCCAAGCCAGCCCCAGCTCACAGAGCTGTTCAGCCTATTTCTGCACAAATACCTTTTCCCCACAAATATCCTTCTTTCCTGGAAAATTGAATTCAACTTTCTAAAGAGAAGAGGGGGAGAGGGAGGAGGAAGGGAGAATGTAAAAGTGGGGGAGAACAACGTCCCAGGGAAGGTTTCTAGCTCAAACCACAGAATAAATGACAACAGTATAGAGAACACGGTTTAACTCAGAAGCAAACCTATTGAGTGTGATGTGCATAGGAGGCATCCGAGAGGAAATAGGGTACATAGTATTTAAGGGTCTAGGGACTTGGAGGAAATCTGGAATAAAGGGATAAAATTAGGAATCATCAGTGCACAGAGGGTGGAAGTCTTGAGTTTGGGTAAGATCTCCCAGATGTGTAGAGTGTCAAAAGGTCGAAGTAAGAATCGGAAGAAAGACCAATGTGTTTACACAGAAGCATCAGGAAAGGACACTCAAGGAGGCTAAGCAGAACAGCAAAGGAAAATAAGAATATCAGGAGAGAGGTTGTCCTGGGGGTGAGGGAGAGCTGAGGGGAAAGGCGAGCCCAAACCATCCCATACTTCCAGGATAAAAGAGAAAGAAAACGTTACTAGAGACCTTGGCAAAGCAGTTTCAGTGTCAAGTTGGCAAGTCGGGGGTTGGAGAAGGAGAGGAATTGAAGAAGTCAACAAAAGTTTCCTTAAAAAAGACACATGCACCCGCATGTTCATTGCAGCACTATTTACAATAGCCAAGACATGGAAACAACCCAAATGTCCATCAACAGATGATTGGATTAGGAAGATGTGGTATATATACACAATGGAATACTACTCAGCCATAAAAAAGAACAAAATAATGCCATTTGCAACAACATGGATGGAACTAGAGACTCTCATACTGAGTGAAGTAAGTCAGAAAGACAAAGACAAATACCATATGATATCACTTATAACTGGAATCTAATATACAGCACAAATGAACATTTCCACAGAAAAGAAAATCATGGACTTGGGGAATAGACTTGTGGCTGCCTGGGAGGAGAGGGAGGGTGTGGGAGGGATTGGGAGCGTGGGGTTATCGGATGCAAACTATTGCTCTTGGAATGGATTTACAATAAGATCCTGCTGAGCAGCATTGAGAACTATGTCTAGATACTTATATCGCAACAGAACAAAGGGAGGGAAAAAAATGTATACATGTAAGTGTAACTTGGTCCCCATACTGTACAGTGGAAAAAATAAATAAAATAAAATTTAAAAAATAAAATAAAATAAAATTAACTATACCCCAAACACATTAAATTTTAAAATTTTGGGGAAAAAAAAAAAAAAAGTCAACACAGGATTGAAGACACGTCTTTCTAGAATCTTGACGGCAAAGAAGAGACGTGGTAGTAAGAAGAGGGCATGGGGCCAAAGACAGATTGTCACATGCTCTCGTCAGAACCACTGCTCCTCTGCTTACAATTTCTCCTGCAGTAAGTGACAGATACACATCTATTGACTGATGGGGGATGTTGAAATTGAAAAGCAATTTAATAACATCAAAAGTATCAAAACATCTCAACTATATTCATATTCTAACTCACTGAATTCACATTCCTTTCATCTCTTACTTTTTTGATTTTATTTTTAAGGGAATGAAACACACATACACACTTGTTTTCCTACCTACAACTTCCCTTTCCCATTTCCCTCTCATTCACCCCAGGTTACACGAAGCTAAATGTGACATTTGCCATTCCATACAATTTTAGTATTTCTAAGCAATATTTAACGATACTATAAACAAAGGCATTAACGGGAATATTTAATGTTAGTATTGTGAGGTTTTTATTGAAGCATAGTTGATCGATAATATATTCATTTCAGGGGTACAGCACATCAATTCAGTTATATACGTGTGTGTGTGTGTGTGTGTTTGTGTGTCTGTGTCTGTGTGCAGGGGGGGTGTACTCTTCAGATTCATTTCCTTTATAGCTTATTACAAAATATGGAGTATAGTTCCCTGTGCTATACAGGTTCTTGCTGATTATCTACTTCTATATATCAGTGAATATATGTTAATCCCAACCTTTTAATTTGTCCATCCCCCCACCCTTTCCCCTTTGTATTTGTTTCTTTGTTTGTTTTGTCTTTTTGCATTTTCTAGGGCGGCACCCTCGTCATATGGTGGTTCCCAGGGTAGGGGTCTAATCAGAGCTGTTGCTCCGGCCTACACCACAGCCACAGCGATGCAGGATCCGAGCCACGTCTGCTATCTACACCACAGCTCACGGCAACGCCAGATTCTTAACCCACTGAGCGAGGCCAGGGATTGAACCCTCAACCTCATGGTTCCTAGTGGGATTCGTTTCCGCTGTGCCACCGCAGGAACTCCCCCAATTTTTTACTTTATATTCTACCTTTCTTAGCATATTTTAAATCTGCTTTGGAGTTTAGGTTTGCAGAGTTGTCAGTGGAAGGATTTCACGTGTGCTCTCCTGCCCTCTCCCCTCTCTCTCTGCCTCTCCCTCTCTCCCTCTCTCCTTCCCTTTCCCCTATTATGCCCACGGCTCCATCTTTATCACTTTGGAAGCTGCCTCCACTTGGTGTGGAATCAGTCCCACAATCACGTCCTCAGGCAGTCATGGAAAATCTTGCTAATCCAGTTGCTGACCTGGCTGGTGACTGGGTTTTGTTACCATGGCCCTATTCCTCCTTCCCTGGGCCCTCAGGGAGCTTGTGTAATTGTATAACCCTAGACAGTGGTTTGACAACCATTATCGTTTCATCGGTAGCCCCTTTCACAAGTGGGGGAGCCCCACGGACCGTTGTCCTCAGGAAGAGAGCGTAGCCCTCTCACATCCAGTGGGGCATTTCATGGCGCCTTAACCTGGGCCAGGGGGCAAACCACTTCCTGCTCCCCAGGAGGGTGGGTGCCCATCAGGCCCACAGCTTCCGTCATGCTGCTGCTTTGCCCTTCTGATCCCTAGACATGCGTACAGTGTTTTCCAGCCTAAATGTGCTTTTCTGGGCTCCTATGTTTCTCTTTGTCTCTCATGACTCTCTATGCGCAGCAGAGTGGGGTGACTGCGTGGGAACCTGCAGGGCCATGACTGGATGGAAACCACTCATTTCAGGTACGAGAGTCCATCTCGAAACACGATTTAACTGGCAAGTGAGTCCTTTCCCACAGGATCCTCAATACACCACCAAGACATCTGTCCATTCCTCTCCTGGGACCTTAAATTTTTTCTATTCTGCAGAAATATCAGGCACTTGAACCACTCCGTCTGTACCTTTGAATGCTCTATTCCCTTCCCCCCGTTTTCATCTGCTTAACGCTTACTCATCCTTTCAGACCGGGTCAAATGCCACCTCCACCGTGAAGCCCTCTCTGACTTTAGAAGGCAGTTAGCTCTCATTACTAATCCCACACTCGTTTAGTGTTATTTATTTGCAATCACTGCAATAATGGACTTACATTATTTCCCAAGATCTTCATGGTAGGCACTATTTTTGTCTTCCTTTTCACTAATAAGGAAATTCACCTTGGTGTGGTTAAGTAACTTCCCCTCAAATTACACATAACTAGTAGCCGAGCCAAGACTAGGACCCAGGTCAAAGGGACTCCTAAACCTATGGTTTAAGTCTATGTTACTCTACCTCTTCTGTCTTCTGTATTCCACAATGCTTTGCCAATGCCTCTGAAATGAGATTATAATCTGTTTATAGACCCGAGTGGTTGCAAACATGATACTACCACAATTCATCCAGTGGGCCAACCCAGAACCTGTGGTTAATCTCTGGCTTTTTCTTCCATCCCACATAGTTACTCAATCACTTCCCCTGTCGATGTTGCTTCTTAAAGTTTATTAAATGTCTTTTAGCAGCTCTGTAGTTGAATGACAATTCTGTTTGGCTTTAATGACGGGTCAAGACTTCAAGAGAGAACTGAGGTTCTTGAACACATCAAGACTTCAAACTCTAGCACATATCCCTATGCCTGGCACGTAGAGTGCTCAATACGTATTTACCCAAAAAATTAACTGTCTTATATCAATTTTCACTTTCTACAATGCCTTAGTAGTGGTACATGGTACCAGTGATGATTTAACAAATATCTGGAAAGCCACCTACTGTTCAGTTACTCAGAGCTGAAAATGCCTTCCATGAACATCCGCAAAGAAAAGCAGCATAAAAGTTGCTCCAACACTTCCCTCCCACGAGAGAGGCACATTGGTAAAGAATCGTCCCTGGAACCAACTGATGCTAAGTTTGAACCCACCCGGAGAGGGGGGATCCTTGGTATTTCCCTAAAGGTAAAATGGACTAGTGCTGAACAAATCTCCACTTCAAGCTAAACTACTAGTTCCTCAAAAAACACAGCTGCTTTCTCCAGCATCCTCTTTTAACCATGTCCTCCAAACACTAAGAATCTGGAGCCCAAGAAACAGGAATGCCTCGGGCAGAGGAGGGATGCTGGGAGGAGGAACACAAGCCTTCCAAGGAAGTTAACAAGCCCCTCGCCAGGCATCTGTTCCCCAGACAGCTGTGGTATGCTTCTCCACTGGAAGTTCTACTTGGGACAAAAACCACGCAAAACAGTCTCCTGAGTTGGATCTGTCAGGCTTGTCCAGGGCAGCACTGGCACAGCCGACCCAACATAGAGTTATGTTGGTATAGCTTCAAAAACAAGCTGCTAAAAGGTCAGCTCTTTTGAGTTGATCCAAAAATGTGAACAATAGATTCCTCACTTTGAAGATTCCTGGATATCTCTGCACCCCCGAGAGACACACCACCATCCCCGAGATGGGGGGTGTGCAGGGCGTGTTCCCACGGGGGCTGAAATCACGTCTGAGCTGCTCACGGCACAGAGTGCACATGGCACATGCACACCAGGCAATACATGCTACTGAACAATGAATGCAGAGCTTTCTTAGAAGCACACATGCCAAGGACCAGTTGGCTGCCACACGGATCACCACGTGGATGATGGTCCAGGCAGCAGGAGATAACCCAGTGACAGCAGCGCCAGAGAAAATGCCCATTCGCCTTCAGTGAGCATGTCCACATCAGCAGAACCAAGTCAAGCCAAGTAAACCACAGTTTATACCTAGAGACGTTTGTTTCCGGAAAAACGTTTTCACTTGACATTTTCTTCCAGGCAATATTGAATGAAGGGAATTTATTTTCAACAATTTTTGAGAAAGCACTGTCATAAAGTTTTGATCTAAGATAATGCTGACATTTCTTCCCCACTGGAGCCATCTCTGGATGTAAGAAATCTCAGAAGCTTTAGGTATAAGAATTATGTACAGTGTTAAAAAGGGATGATGTGTCACATTCCCTCTGAGCCTTGTCATCAGTAAATTAAGGCTGTCTTCCTTCCTTAGCTAAAATGTTGTTAGGAAAATCTGAGACTCGAGAACTTTCTCAATCAAACATTTAAGATTCATACACCAATCTCTCTTTCTTTCTGTTTAATCTATCTATCTACCTATCTCCATTTATTTTAGTAAGAATGAAAATGAAAGAAAGCTAAGTCAAAATGATTTGTGTATAATTTGTAATCACTAAAGTGTGGCTTATGGAGAGCCTTATAAGAATCAAGAACTACACCAATGGCTGTTTAGTGATTGTACCAAATCTAATCATTATGTTGAAAGCTTCCCAAAAAGCTATGACCCAGATTCTAAAGGTGAGTATGCTAGTGCTTTCTTTCAGGCCACAATCTGGTAAATTATGGCCTTTGTTTCTTCTACCACCACTCACTGCACAATGACTCAGCGCCAAGGACCAGAGATTCAACGGCACTCAAGCTCTAACACAGCTTCCAGGGAAACAGAAAAACGAGAACTGAACAAGGATAATGAGGTCTGCAGCCCATTAGCGTAATTGCCCAGAACTGGGGAGTCAGGGAAGCCCCCCCCCCCAGATAAAGACCTGCCCATAAGAGGCTGTGACATGGGGATGCAGGTACAAGCCAGGAAGCTTTGACCACACAGTACAGGCAGGGTTTAGGCGAGGTAACCATAGTCAGGGTGGCCGGGTCACATCACAAAGGGCCTGGTAAGTTATGTTTGAAAGGATAAAGTTTATCTGAAAGCCAGTGTAAGTTATCCCACAGACGGAATCAAGTGGCAAAATCACATCTGCATTAAGGAAAAGCCGCCCTGCTGTGGAGCAAGTGGAGACTGGTCGGGGGCAGGTGCAGAGAGAGGCAAAGAGCCGAGTGCACAGAAGGAAAGGCAAGTGTTGTGTCTTGGAGAACTATTTAGGAGGCAAAACAGGCAGAACTTGGTGAGTTAATATTTCTGATTTTGTGTGAAGCTATCGCTTTGAGATTCTGCTGTTTTCCTTTGGAAGAGAGAACATCAGAGGAAGCAAAAGCATACGATCAGATAACAACAACGCAGATTAACGAAAAAGAACAATGCTTTTTTACTACACACATAAGACAATTTCAAATGCTGAGAATCTAGTTTCTTGAACAGTTTTATTAGCACGGTTTCCCACGCCAACTTCAGTGATAACTACCACGTCAGGATCAACAAAGATGCCTTAAAAGTATCACCCTTCCCCCACCAGATGGTGGGCTTCTCACCTTCCTACCCCAGCACCACACAGAGAGTTTAGCACATGTAGTGCAATAAATGTTAGTTTAGTGGAAATGAAATATAATTCAGGATGTGATTAGGTCAAATGTGTCAAGCCTACCGAAACTACCTAGCATAAAAATAGGTCTCCTGTGCTACACTGTATTTAGAGAACAAATGACAGCAGAAAATTGAACTAATTTTCTAAATGGAAAGATAAAATAGGGTAACCACTGAAAACAGCTGGAAGAAATGCTTGAGAAAGACATTAAGCAGCACCGCCCAGACACTGATGGCTGTGAGATAAAAATAACAGGTACACAGACACCCAAGGAGAGCTGAGCTGATTGAATCTAGGAGTGAAAGATGCCTCATGAAATGAGAAAGACCCAAAAATAGCCAGAGTTCCCACCAAGAAGAACAGAATCCACTTGTGCCCAAGGGGAAGCAGATTATACATCATAATGCTAATTTCTCTAGGTTGGAAACTATACGATGATATGTTAATTCTTTGGTGATCATATCTGCCGTCTTTGTTCCAAAACCTAAGGTTATAATTTTTTAAGACATGTAGATTTTAACTCATTGCGGGTCATGAGTAAATCACCAATTCCTACCTATTATTATGGCGGATACATGATAGACTCAGGAGAGGTAATCAATGAATATTTCAGCAAAGAATGAATGAAAGAATTTATTAAAGTCCTTAGATGCTCCCTTATTATCCTATTTATTTTTTTAATTTTTATTTTTTTAGTTGTTATTTCCCCAATACAATTGTTTTCCTACTGTAGAGCATGGTGACCCAGTTACACATATATGTACACATTCTATTTCCTCACATTATCCTGCTCCATCATAAGTGACTAGACAGAGTGCCCAGTGCTACACAGCAGGATCTCATTGCTAGTCCATTCCAAAGGCAACAGTTTGTCCCTTATTATCTTAATTTCTGTCTCCTCTTAAATATAAGATGAACTCTTTCCAGTTGGAAGACTGCCTTTTTTTCCAATGGCGAAAGTGACGCAATATAAGAATTAACCCTGGCACCACCTTTCTCAAGGATCCAACAGTCCTAACTCTTTCTTTTCATGTCTTTGTTCCACATAACACATACACGAGTGCTTATAATCACATGCATTTTTTTCTTTTTAATAATTGTCATAAACTTTGGCATCACTGAACTTGAGTCCCCCTGACTGTCTTTACAGATCTGTGATATCCATTTGCTTTTCCCTTGACCATAGGACCTTCTTTAACACCCTTTATGCCACATATTTTTATATCTAATTCTAGCAAAAATCTTCTCTTGCAGCCACATTTATTCTTAGCTGTTCCTCTTATTTATCTTCACTGTGATTATTCGCATTTTTATTATCAACACATTCATTCATGTCCAAAGAATCAAATTTTCCTCTTCCTGCAAGTTTTAGATAGTGTATTTCCTAGGTTGCATAACAGACAATAATTTGCATTTGCATTTTCAGTTTTCTGCAGCCCTGTGTCCCAAAATTTCCTCCATTTTTCATCATTAGCAAGCTTTTCCTCCTCGTGTAGAAGTAACATCAGAATTAAAGTGCTTGCATTGCCTTCTCTCTTTCTGGGACTTGAAATTGTTAACAAGCAGAGAATTAATATGCTGTGCTGCTTTGTCGTAAGGTGGCCCTTCAAGGAGCTGTCTAGTTCCCTCGATTTCTCCATCACTATTGTTACAACCTACATTGACATCCATGTTCTAATATGCAACAGGAAACCATTGCCTTTGTTTCCTACCTGGCAGGAAGCCTATGCTATGTTCTCTTGACATCCCACGTCTGATTCTGCTTCTGGCTCTACTCCAAAAACTCTGTCCTATGCATCCACCACAAGGTCATTAAATTTGCCAAAAGAGGCACACCATCCAATCCCACACTCCCCTACATCCGCATTTATTAGAAGTGTCATGTTACTTATATCAGTTTTTCCCTACATAAGTTTCCTCCTCTAATAGAGGAAACTTGCTCAACTGACTTACCTAATTTAGGCAAATGTATGGCTATAAAATTATTTTAATAGGAACCTACAATTTCAGCGTAACACTTAGCAGAATTACTCCCATAAAAGTTGCAAGAGAGATTACACTATACCGTAGCTAATTTAAAGAGGAAATAATTTATGTACAGTATGTTAAAATCATGGAGGGGGTTTCCTTTAAAAGTAAATAGCTCGGAATCTTAAACAAATGCTTGATGATCATAAGAAACTCTCAAACTCTAATAAAAGTATCATGTAATTTCATTGTGACTAATCAAATGGAGGACAATAAACAGCTAGCCAAACTCAAAGTCAAATTGATTGTTTTTTAATCATTCATCAAACTAATGATTAACATCTAAAATCTGGAGTTTCCAAAGTACTTACAAGATCATTGCCATCAGTAGCCATGTGTGATGTCAAATTGGTAGGAACAAAAGCTAGAAAAGAAGAAAGATTTTCAATTAAATGTGGGATTAAATTGTTCATAAAAGTATATATCACTTTAACAGGAGGAAAGGCATTTCTATTTTGATTGACGACATTCACAATAAAAGCAACTAAGTACATGGCCTTTAAGCCAAAATAAACCAACTGTTACACACTGAGTTCATAACATAAGCCAGAATTTCATCCGCATGTTTCTCAGTATTCTTTCAAGTCTACAACAAGATGAATATATTTTTATCTTCTTAATATTGTAGTACCTATACACATGTATCTTTGAAAAGTGAAAATATTTTCCTCTTCATGATGGACAACGCACTATAAGATGTGGAAATATTTGATCCATTACTATTGCTCTGATGGTGTTAACTAAACAATTTCAAATATGTAACTAATCCCTCTGCTTCAGAAGTCCCAACTTTAATATGAAGATGAGCCCCTTTTGATGTATTGCACTTTGTAGTGGATTACCTAAAAAGCAAGACACTGTGGTTTCAAGAAAAGGAGATGAAAACAGACAGAAAAAGGTCTCATATTTTCAGACTTTGACAAGCAAGAAACTTGTTAAACATCCACAACCCAACGAAACTCTCCCCAAAGCAGAGAGCCTTTCACCTCTTCCCAGATCCATAACCTATGTGACTTTATTACCAATGGTTCTCAAAATCTGCAAAACATATGTACAACCCTTTTTCATGTCAAAAATGCCATATTTATATTACATAGATATGAATAAAATGTTTACTTGTGAAATTCCAAGAAGAAAAACCACAATAAAAAGACTGACCAATTTAATTACTTAATTTTTAACTTATTTGTTCAAAAAATACACTAAGACATAAATAGAAAATCAAATAACAAGCTGATGAAAATAACTATAATATATATTTAACATATAAGAATCATAACATAAGGAGTTCTTACCAGTAAGAAAACAATAAGCAGACTGGGAGATCAAGATGGCAATATAGAAGGATGTGGAGCTCACCTCCTCCCACAAATACATTAAAAATACATCTACAAGTGGAATAATTCTCAAAGAATACCCACTGAATGCTGGCAGAAGATCTCATACAACCAAAGCTGGAAAAAAAAAAATCACCATATAACTGGGTAGGACAAAAGAGGAAAAAATGAATCAGGACCCTCACCCTGGGAACCCCTTTCACTGGCTAGGAGTCGATAGGGAGCTTCAGAGGCTCAGAGGACAGCAACTGGCTTGCAGCAGACAGGACAGAGAGAGAACTGCACAGAAGATCCTGGCACCTCCCTTCATGCCCCAGCCTGAGATGCATACCTGCTGGAGTGTATAGCAGCTGAACGTTGACACTTAGGCTTCAGCAGACAGACCTAGGGAGACGATTTGGTCTGGCTGTGTGAGGACAGTCCCAAGGGCCTCAAGAGTAGTCTGGGCCACAGCTGGAGGTGTGTGCAGGACAGATAGGAGCCCTACTATCAATGCATATGTCAAGGGAGAGCTGTGGCCCCCATCATAGCAGCCCCCTTCTCAGCTTGCTCACAGAGGACACAGCCCCACATCTACAAGCTCTGGAAGTGCACAAGCACCTGGGGGTTGCCTACAGAGAGGTGGAGCTGAAATCTGAGCCAATTCCCTGAAGGTACTCGACTTTCATGGATTTATGCCACTGGCAGCTTTGTGAGCACAGTGCCTGAGGGACTTCCGAGCTGTTTGCTGGCTTTCCCTCTTCTGAGATGGGGCAGAGGGCAGTTTCAACAATAGTGTACTTAGTGAGCACGCACAACAGGTGACAGAGTGCATGTTCCAGTGGAGGAATACTCAGCAGCTCTTTTCCCAGTGGGAGGGTTACAGTCCTGCCTACCTCACACTACAGCTTAGGACCAGATCTGGAGCTTCTGCTCCAACAACTGTGGAGTAGACCTTGCCTCTGACAGGTGTCTGACAACCACTGACAAAAAGGAGACCCCTTGTCCAATGCCCTGTGCAGGCTTTGGTCACCACAACACCAATCACACCCCTTATCAAGGGGATAATGACCAGCATACCTTGAGGAAAGATGAGGCAGGCATCCATAGCAAAAACAGCCCTCATATCAAAAATATTAGATTTAACAGACTACACTGGAATGATTCCACATAAAAACAGCCCTTCGAGACCATATTAGATAACTGTTTCTTCTAAATTCGTAGAGTTAGAGAAATATAAGGAAAATGAAGATGCAGAGGAACCACACCCAACTAAAAGAACAAGAGAAGTTTCCTGAAAGAACAATGAAACTGACTTCTCCAGTCTACTAAACCCAGAATTCAAAAAGAAAGTAATAAAAATCCTGAAGGAATTAAGAAAGGCTATTGATAGAAATGCTCTGTCACAGAAACTAGAAACTTATAAAGAGAAGCCAATCAAAATTAGACAGTTCAACTGCCTAGATGAAAATCAAGCCAAAGGCAAAAAACAGAAAACTAAATAACGTGAAGAATAACTAAGTAATCTGGCAGATAGAACAATGGCAATCCCCCAATCAGAACAATAGACAGAAAGACAAATGGAAAAAAAAATGAAAGCAACATACAAGACTTATGAGATAATATAAAGCATTCCAATCTATGCACAATAGGGATCCCAGGAGAAGAAAGAGAAAAGGGCATCCAAAATGTATTTGAAGAGATTATGGCTGAAAACTTACCAAACCTAAAGAAGGAAACATATCCAGATACCAGAAGCACAGAGGAGGGTCCTAAACAAGATGAACCCAAGCAGACCTACACCAAGACGTATTATAATTAAAATGACAAAGGATAAAGATAAAGTGAAGATTGTAAAGGCAGCAAGATAAAAACAAAGACTTCGTTACAGGGAACCCCCATAAGACCATCAGTTGATTTCTCTACAGAAGTAGTGCAGGCCAGAAAGGAGTGGCAAGACATATTCAAAGTCCTGAAGGGAAAAAACCTAGGACACTCTCTCCAGCAAGACTATCATTTAGAATAGGAGAGATCAAGAATTTCTCAGACAAGCAAAAACTGAAAGCATACAACAATATTAAATCTATCCTAAAAGAAATATTGAAAGGTCTTCTCTAAGGAGAAGAGAAGTAAGGCCCTACAGAAAAGGGGAAATCACAATAGGAAAAGCAAGCACATAAGTACATAGATTTAAAAAAATCAGAACATTTTTTAATGTGATTATAACTACAATGAACAACAAAAGGATAAACATGAATATGTAAAAGAGAACATCAAAATCATAAAATTGGCAGGAGGGGAGTGAGAAAATGTGGTCTTTTTTTAGAATGTGTTTGAGCTTATAAGACTAGCAATATAAAGCAACTAGATGCAGTAATGGGCTAACATACTTGAAATACACAGTAACCACAAATCAAAAACATACAATAGATTCACAAAAAACCAAAAAGAAGAGAAATCATGAATAATACAAAAGAAAACAATAAAAGGAAAAAAACAAAAAGAAAAAAGAGAATAAAGAAGAAAGATAACATCAATTGGAAACAAGGTTTAAAATGTCATTAAATACATACCTATCAATAATTACCTTAAATGTCAATGGACTAAATGCTCTTATCAAAAGACAAAGAGTGGAAGACTGGATAATAAAACAAGAATATACAACATGCTTCCTACAAGAGACCTGTTTTTGGGCAAAGAACACACATAGATTGAAAGTGAGGGGATGGGAAAAGAAAGATATTTCATGCAAATGGAAATGACAAGAAACTGTGGGTGGCACTACTCATATAAGACAAAATAAACAATGAAGGTCAAAAGAAGGACACTATATAATGATAAAAGGATGAATATAAGAAGAGACTATTATACTCATTAACATATATGCATCGAGTATAGGAGCACCTAGATACATAAAACAAATACTAACAGACATAAAGGGAGCAATTGAGGGGATACCATAACAGTAGGAGATTTTAACACCCCACTGACATCAATGAACAGCTCTTCCAGATAGAAAACCAATAAGGCAAAGAGAAACCCTAAATGACACAGTAGAACAATTAGACTTAGTTGATATCTTCAGGACCTTCCCTCCAAAAAAAAGAAAAAAACCAGAACACACATTATTTTCAAGCACACATGGAACATTCTCTGGGATAGAGGATATGCTAAGGCACAAAACAAACCTCACCAAATTTAAGAAGGGAGAAACATTTTCAAACATCTTTTCTTTTTTTGTCTTTTTGACTTTTCTAGGGCCACTCCCGTGGCATATGGAGGTTCCCAGGCTAGGGGTCCAATTGGAGCTGTAGCCACAAGCCTACACCAGAGCCACAGCAACTCGGGATCAGAGCCACATCTGGGACCTACACCACAGCTCACAGCAACACCAGATCCCCAATCCACTGAGGGAGACCAGGGATCGAACCCACAACCTCATGGTTCCTAGTTGGATTCATTAACCACTGAGCCATGACGGGAACTCCTCAAACATCTTTTCTGACCACAATGGCATGAAACTAGAAATCAACCACAGAAAGAGAAACAAAGGGGAAAAAAAACAATTTACATGGAGACTAAACAACATGCTAGTAAAAAACCAAGGATTCAACAATGAAATCAAAGAGGAAATTAAAAAATACCTCAATACAATTGACAATGCAAACACAAACATACAAAATCTATGGGCTGCAAGAAAAGCAATCCTAAGAGAAACATTCATAGTAATAAAAAAAAAAAAGAAAAATCTCAAATAAACAACCTAACCTACCACCTAAAAGAATGAGAAAAAGAACAAACAAAACCTAAAGTCAAAGTGTTCACATAGATAAAAACCAATAGTGGGACCCAGAACTCTCAATAATATTTATTATTTTCCAGTAATAAATAATATTCATCCATATGTATGTTTCATAATTAGGAGGGACGCTTCACCTACATCATTAAACAATGCATTTTCAATAAAAACATTTACCTCCTGTACTGATCAGTATTTGTCAAATTTGTAACATATTCATATTATTTGTTATGTACCAATAATAATTGTAATAATAACTCACTCCAAATGAAATCCTCTATGGCTTAAAGAACCATGTCACCTCAAAATTTTTAAATTAATTTCCCTTAAAATATATATAATTGTTGAAATGCATTATAGATTTATCAATAGAAGTTTTCAAGCACAAAAATATTATATAATTGAATGAAAAATCCATGGAATATTGGAATAAAAATATGAGTTCAGAGGGAAAAACAGGGAGGAATATAAAATGTAAAACCCCAAGGATTCTTTAAAAAAAAACACTTATCAAATTTCTTTTGTGTGTGTGTGTGTGTGTGTGTGTGTGTGTGTGTCTTTTTTGTCTCTATAGGGCCACACCTGCAGCATACGGAGGTTCCCAGGCTAGGGGTCAAATCGGAGCTGCAGCTGCCAGGCTACACCAGAGGCACAGCCTTATCAGATCCAAGCGGTGTCTGGGACCTACACCACAGCTCACGACAACACCAAATCCTCAACCCACTGAGTGAGGCCAGGGATCGAACCCACAACCTCATGGTTCCTAGTCAGATTTGTTTCCACTGTGCCACTATGGGAACTCCTCAAATTCCTATTTTTAATGCATAAGTTATATTTAAAGAGTACTATTATCTTTTCACTATCAAGATTTATAATATGCCAGAAATTACATATTTTCAACAATTTAAACATATGATAAAAACTCTGGGTGACAATTTAAACTGTGAGGGAATACACAGGGTTTTCATATTATTTCATGGATACACAACCAAAAAAATGTTTTAAAACTATTGCACACACATGGTTTAGGGTCAAAGAGATTTCACTCTACCACTTGTTAAATGTGGAAACTTCTGAAAATCATTTAATTTCCCTAAATAACAAGTGTCATCTGTTAAACAGAAATAAAACAAAACAGAAATAAAAAAAATAACCAACTGATAGAGTTTTGGTGAGAATTAAGTGAAATATCATATGGGAAACACACATATACTCAATAAGAAGTAGCAATTACCTAGAATGGGAGCAATTACCTAGAAATAGCTTTGTTATAGAGAACTATTCTTCCTAATGGAATTAGCACACAACTAAAGGGTTTGAGCAAGTGAGATAACAGGTTTCATCAAATAAAATAGCTTCCACACTTGAAGGTTGATTAAACTCCCTAGCCTCCTCTCCTGGAGGCATTTTTGGTACCTTATTTCAGAGTTTAAGGGAACAGTTTTCTCAGTCATATTTGAGGCAAGTTATCTCCTTTAAAGAACAATTTCTTAACATACCACAACATGAGGCTTAGCCAAAACAATGAAGTTATCAATATTTTTTAAGTAAGTGAAATGAAATAAAATATATTTCTGATCAGCTCTGTAATTGAAAAGTGGAAAACACATTTCATTACTAAATGAATAATACTGTTAATTTCAGAGAAGAGTTTTTTTTTTCCTCTTAATATATACTAGTTGTTGTGGACTGAATGTGTGTGTTCCCACAAAATTCTCATAGGAAATCTCCTTCTCAGTGTTTTGGTATGTGGAGGTGGGGCTTTGGGGAGGTAATTAGGTCCTGAAGGGGAAGCCCTCATAAATGAGATTAGTGTCCTTAATAGAAGTGGCCAGCTCACTCTCTCCACCATGTGAAGTCACAAGAAGAGCCAGAAGTCTGTAACCCAGAAGAGGGTTCTCTCCAAAACCAGAACATGCTGGCACCTTCATCTTGGACTTCCCACGTTCAGAACTGCGAGAAAAGAATTTCTGTTGTTGATAAGCCACCTAGTTTATGATATTTTGCTATAGCAGTCTAAACTAAGATATTGATGAAATCATTCCCTTTTGTTTTAACACAAACAGAAAAATTTAAAAATTTTAAAAAAATAAAAGTGCATTCTAGCAATTTATTTTAGAAACTGTTTGGTAAATTAGTTAAGTCAAAAATACAGACACTGCACAGATGGCCAAAAAAATACATGAAAAGATGTTCAACATCACTAATTATTAGAGAAAAGCAAATTAAAACTATTATGAGGTACCACCTTACACCAGCCAGAAGGGTCATCATTAAAAAGTCTACAAACAATAAATGCTGGAGAGAGTGTGGAACAAAGGTACCCTCTCGTACTCTTGGTGGGAATGTAAATTGGTACAACCACTATGGAAAACAGTATGGCAATTCCCCAAAAAACTAAAAGTAGAATTACCATTTGATCCAGCAATCCCACTCTTGGACATCTATCTAGAGAAAACCATGGCTTGAAAAGATACATGCACTCCAATGTTCATTTCAGCACTATATATAATAATCAAGACACGGAAGCAACTTAATGTCCATGGACAGAGGAGTGGATAAAGAGGTTGTGGCACATATACACAATGGAATATTACTTAGCCATAAAAAGGAACGAAATAATGGCATTTGCAACAACATGGATGGACATAGAAATTATCATGCTAAGTTAGTCAGACGGTGAGACACAAACATCATACTCTAGCATTTATATGTGAAATCTAAGAAAAGGATACAATGAACTCCTTTGCAGAACAGAAACTGACTCATAGACTTTGAAAAACTTACGGTTCTGAAAAGAGACAGTTTGGGAGAGGGGAGGGACAGGCTGGGATTTGGGATGGAAATGTAATATTGGGTTTTGATGATGGTTGTACAACTACAAATATAATAAAATTCATTGAGTTTTTAAAAAATATGGACTCTGGTCTTATATACTTTTAACCAGAACATAGACCAAGAATATCAATATGCAATAAATGCACTATTGATAAAGCAGGCAGTTAATACTATGATTGATATTTTTAAAGCCAAAAAAAAATTCACTAAAGGCAATTATAGGTTTAATTGATCCAAAAGTAACTGTCTTGATTATTCTCCAATGGACATTATAATCTTTGGGTGAATGCAGCAAAATAAGCACCACATCTACTGTTGTAAATATTTTTTTAAAAAATACAATTTATTGTGATTTAGCAATAATTTTCCAATTGAAAGAAACTACAGGCTAGGTTTACTGTCTTTTTCACAGAGCCTTAGGTGAAAACAGCATAACTGAACAAAAATTTAAAACACCGACAGCTTAACTCACATCATGCTTATCCTTTAGAAATACAACGTTAGCATTTGATGAGACGTCTCAGAACCACAATCCATGAGTTGAGGCAAACAATGTGCAGTATTCTTAATCCAGCTCTTTGGAAACAGAAAATGCTGGTCCTTCTAGAGGCAGAAGTCTCAATCATCAAAAAGCATGTAAAGCCTGTGGCAACAAAGTGTACACTTAATTAGCCATGGGAGTAAATCTCTCCTGTTAAGAGATTGTTCATCCTAGCAATGCCGCAAGAAGTAGGAGAGAAATTTCATCTTTGCTTACACGTTAAAGCCAAAGTGAAGGACATGGAACAATCCATTGATTTCGCTACTTAGCCGCAGACCTCTTGTTAAAGCAGAGCAGGAGAGAAGGGAGCCAAGTGCGAGATGACTTCCGGTGTGCACAGATGCAAGAATACATGGGCTGGGGCAGTCTGGGGTTGTTACTGTGTCCAGGAAATTTACGAAAGGGAAAAATGCCTTTGTCCAAATTATTTCCAACGTCTTTCTTCTAACATAAGCTCTACTGTCATTGTTTCCATCCATTTCCTACACGCTTTAAAAGTCTCCTTTTTCCTCTTACATGCATTTTCTGTTTTTTCCTGCTAACTTTTCCACTCACTTCATTGCATTTCTTTTCTGTGGTCTCTCCACTTCGAGGATAAACTGACAGATGGTTTTAAGAGCAGCAGCTTTTTTAAAACAGAAACTATGATTAAAATACTTTATGTGCAACACCACTGAAACGCTGTGCTCCATCATCGGAGGAGACTGGCAGGCATCTTCCTTACATTTCTCTCACACGTTCCCACATCAGCTGTCAGTCCTGACAATCAAGGCTTAGACATCAAAATCCACAAACCTCAGAGGGAAAAACCCCCTTTTTCAGCTAAATACGTCAATCTTTGTTCCCAAAGGACCATTTTACCATAGTAACAAGCAGGTTGCAAACTGTAAGAGGTCACCAAACAGCTAGCTGCCTCTCCCACTTCCGGGAAGAACCTGCGTCAAACCCAAAGCGCTGCTGGCCAGGCCCCTCCGGGAGGCATGATGCTCCCTCGCGTCTCTGGCCGCAGGCGTCCCGGCTTCCTGCGGGCGACGGAACCTGAAAGAGTCACAGATTAGGGTCTGTGTCTCAGCATGCCCCTAGGGCTCTGGCAACAAGCGGAACTCCGCGGATCCCCTCCTAGGCTTAGCAAGAGTCTGCCCACGTGCGCCTGGTACCCACTGCTCGCAACCGACTGCTTTACCTGCACCAGCTACTGGGGTCGACCAGATGCCCAGAGACCACCAAGCTTCATTTCCAGGCGGTTGATCACGTTCCCACGCCTGTCTTCAATTCCGCGATGCCAACCCTGTGAGTGACCGATCCCACAAGGCCCTTCGGAATTGGGTTAGCACATTGACGTTTGACTGTTCGAATTATTTATGCAGGCAGGGCCCCTCAAAACGTACTTGCACATACCTGCAATACGCGCGCACACGTACACACATCCACATCCAGCCCCCGAAACACCATAGCAGCAACTTCGTGCACCAATACAAGGCACCTACCTCCTCCCCTAAGCCAGTGACAGTTCCAAGGAACCTCTAGGAGCCAGTTATTCTAAGATCCAAACTAGCTGTGTGTTTAGATCTGATTTAAAAGATTTGGGATGGAAACCAAGGAACTTCCTCAAAGGTTTGTACCAGGACCAAAATGTTCCACTTAGTTGGGGAAGGGCCACCAGGCTTATGATGATGCCACAGGAAGCATTGGGAGGCCCCAGGCAAAGTTCCGTTATCAGGTCCACTAAAGTCTACCCCATGAGCACACCCTGGCTGTCTACAATGGCAGCCCCTAAGTAACAACATCTGACTCCTACATTCCCTTCCCTCCAGCCTGTGTGTGTGCGTGTGTGTGTGTGTGTGTCCCCCCCCGGGGGGGGGGGTGATAGGTGGCAGACAAGAATGGCAAAGGGTCACCCTTACCTTCCTGCAATTTGCATCCCTCAATTGCTCCAAGTGAGTAATAATCATATATTTTCTCCATATATTCTTTCTCTGGAAGATAGTATATTTTTCTGCCTGTGAAATCTGAACTGAGTGCATGCTGCTCTGAGGCAGCCAATCACTTTAACTCAGCTTTGCCAAACAACCTTCCACTGAACCCTCTTTCTACCAAAGTGAGTAGGTGCACTGCCTGCAGCAGTGGCCTTGGCTACAGGACTATGGCTGACTAAAAGGAAGCCAGAAACAGGAAAACTGCTATAAAAGCTGCTTGCTGTGTGCACCCGTGACTCTGGAGTTGGAGCAAAACTGCCTCTTTTGTCTGGCTAGCTCTTTCTTGGGAACTAGCCCTTTGATGGGCCTTATGATTTTGCAAAAGTAGCTCTCAAGGTCCAGTTGACCATGAGGCATAGAGACCATAAGCTGCTAAACTGTGAAGCTGAGCATCACAATGGGAAATGCTGTCTTTACCAGGAATAGGGGCCACTTCTCTTGGAGGTTTTACACTGATACTCAGCAGAATTATCACAAACTGTTTGCAGGTTTCACCTCAACTCTGTAAAGTAATATTACCTATTCTTTTGCAAATAAAGAAACTGACATACAGAGCACTACACGCAAGCAAGTCAGAAAGTCAGAGTTTGGATTCAGGTCTTCAGACTCAAGCTCAGGGCCCTTTGGATATCAACAGTGCTATCTCATAAAAAGTTTTTGCCTTTCCAGCTTCTGAGAAGCACTCTTAATGTTTCTATAAACAGTAAATCTCGTTACATCCTTACAGAATCAATGGGTCCCATCATTCTTGTAGACACTCCAGGTCAGGCATACCTTAGGCACCTGGTAAATATCTGTTAACTTATATTGACCCTGCCTCTCCTTTAGGACAAATTCAAGAAGGTAAGCTCTTCACCAAATTTGAACAATTCAGAGAAGTCTTATGTGACACACTGCAATTGATACCTTTTACCCAAAGGGTTACATGTGGGACCATGGATCAGCTGTCACTGGGTAGTTTTGAAGGATCTGATCAGCACGGATTATAGAGCTTAGAAACAGACATTGGAGAGCCAAAGACACCTAGTTTGGGAACTGAGCACTCTTGCCAAGGCTTCATTCAGAAATAAGGTAGGACTAACTTCCTAGTCAGAACCCTGCGCGGGCAGGTTATCTGTATCAGCCTGCCAGCAACCCTGGTGCAAGTACCCCAACGTTGTGTCTGCTAATAGTTCCTGGATAATGTCTCCAAAACTTTTAAAATGAGAGTGAGAGCTTTGATCAGGATGCACCTATTATTATTTAAGAAGAAATATTAAATTAAAGCCATTCTTAAATACCCCCAAATTGAGAATTTTGTTAACAAAATCCATGTAAACTACTGTTATCAGAAATAGGTTAGCATTCTCTGGAATCAAATCACGTATGTAAAGAGACACCTAGTGGACAAATATGTAAATACACTATTTAGCTTGAGATCAAAGACTAAAAGATCATTCTGACTCCCCGAATTTACATTCTTTTGATTTTAACTGAGTTTTTTTGTTTGTTTGTTTAACTACTGGAATCATAAACCTGGAAACCTAAGTTTTACAGAAGAATATTTTGTTTTTACTTCTAAAGGAAAAGTTTGCTCTTTGATTTGTTTTTTCAACGGACTATCTCAGAGTAGAATGCAACTGCCCAGCCACTTGAGTTCACCAACATGTGTGTGCTTATTTTTTATTTCCATATTTTTATAGACTGTGTGGGAGATTTTCCACTTGTCTTCAAGTTGTTTTATTCTTGCTTTTAATTAAGTAAAGCCAAAGACTTTTCTTTTCCAGCCAGTTTCCTGTGGTCGCCCAGTTTCCTGTGACCTGCCCGCTCTCTTCATTTCATACTCCCTTTCTCACTCACACCTCACCTACACACTGTTTTATACCCACCTTCTCACATTCAACTTACACATGCACCTGCCACCTCCCAGCGCCCTCGATAACTTCATCTAACCTCAGAAGTAAAAGTCTGTCATCACAAAAAATTAAGTTATCTATTTTTTTGACATCATTTCACTGAAATTTGGTTATGGCAAACATGCAGATGAGAAATTTTTTAATTAAATGGAAGAGTTTAATGTCAGTTTATATGAACTCATGACTCTCCAGCTCGTAAATTTTGGATCTGAAAGAGGAACACTTGTTCTAGGGGAAGGCAGATGATATTTACAAAGTCCTGTTACTCTGAAACAGCCCTGCTGGGAAAAGCCAAGCCACGTGGATAACCCAGGAGAACAAGGTGACAGAAGAAGGAATACAGACATATGGATGAAAAAGTCAACTTGGAAGTGGGTCTCCCTGCCCCAACCACTCCAGCAAATGAATCAAACATGAACTGCCAAGGCAAGACCTTCCCAAATTCTGACATGGGCAAAATGAAGAGGTCCTTACTCCACCATTCTCAATAAATAAGGTGGTCCTTATTGCCTCCATCCCATATTTGATAGTGAAATGTTGAAACCTTTTCCTTGGATATCAAGAATAAACTAAAGATGCTCATTACTGTTCAAAAAAATTGTCTCAGAAGTGCTCATTAAAAAATAGTAAGAATTAAAATAATTTAAAAAATAAGAAATTAAGATTGTCAATATATTCAGACGATATGATTATACCTGTGGAAAAGAATCTACACATGAATTATTTAAAGTAAAAAGTGACATAGAGGGGTTGCTAGATACAAGGCCAATATGTAAAAATCAATTAGCATTTCTACATGCCAGCAACAAATAGCATAAAAATAAAATGTATAAGAAGATACATAAACTGCAACATCTTTAAATTCCAAATACATTAGAATGATTCTGGGTTTTTTTTTTTTTTTTTTTGTCTTCTTGCCTTTTCTAGGGCCACTCCCTCGGCATATGGAGGTTCCCAGGCTAGGGGTCTAATCAGAGCTGTAGCCACCGGCCTACACCAGAGCCACAGCCACACGGCATCCTACACCATAGCAACCTACACCATAGCTCGTGGCAACGCCAGATCCTTAACCCACTGAGCAAGGCCAGGGATGGACCCCACAACCTCATGGTTCCTAGTCAGATTCGTTAACCACTGCGCCACAACAGGAACTCCTAAAATGATTCTTTAAAAAGACAGCCGATATATCTATAAAGAAATTTATAAAAACAATATTGAAAGAAATTTATAAAAACAATATTGAAAGAAATTAAAGATCTCAATAAATGGAAGGATAGATCATGTTCATTAATTAGAAGGCTTAATATTGCAAAGATGACTTATGGTCAGTGCTTTTTCTTTGCTATTAATTTTATTATCCTATGGCCATAAATATATTATCTTACCTTTTCTTCTAGAATGTTTGTTGTTTTGCCTTTCATTTTAGATCTACAGTCTATTTGCAACTGACTTTTTATTATGCTTTCAAATAAGAGTTAAGTTTCACTTTTCAAATTAGTAACTAATTGTCTCAATATCGTTTATTGAAAATACTGTCATTTCCCCATTTGTTCTGATGATAAAGGAATAGTCTGATAAGTTTGAACCCACTAAAATTAAGAATTTCCATTCACCCAAAAGACATTATGGATTCTAAAAGCAAACAAATGAATGAGAGAAAATGTGTGTAATATTTACAGCCTATACAAAGCCTATACCAGAATGCATAAATAACTCTTATAAATCAATTCAAAAACAAGAAAACACAAAAGAAAAATGAGAACAGACTTAATAGCCATTTCACAAAGGAGGATGTGTCATTTGGCCAATATATGTATGAAAACATGCTTAACCTCACTAACAATCAATAAAATATAAGGCAAATCTGCGAAGAAACACCATTAAACACTAACCAAAATCATGAAATTTTAGAAAACTGACAATGACAAAGTATATTGTAGAGCCAATTAAAACTCAAACACTGTTGTAGGGAATGTATTTAGGGCAACCTTTTTGGAAAACCAGGAAAATCTGCTAAAGTTGATCAGGTGCAAGTCTGTGACCCATTAATTTTACCCTTAAGTGTATATGTCTCAGATGTGCATGCACGTATACACTGAAAACATGTATAAGAATGTTTCTAGTAGCTTTATTAATAATATCCAAAATGCTAAAAACAATCCAAATGCCCATTGACAAGAAAGTACATAAATAAATTGTGGGTTAGTCATACCATGGAATACTACATAGCAATAAAAAGAGGAAAACTCCTATTCCACAGTCACCTAATACTGAAAGAAAGAAACCAGACACCAAAGAATATAAACTGTATGATTCTGTTTATATATATATATATAAACCTGGCAAAACTAGACATCAGCATTTAGCAAAGTGCACTTGAGTCAAAAATTATACAGTAATGCAAGGAAGTAATGACCACAAATGACAAAAGAGTGGCTACCTTTAGGGGAAGGAAGGAATTATTAATTAGAAGGGGCACAAGAGAAGACTCTGGGGTCCCATCAATACCCTATTTCTGGCCTCAAGTAGTGGTTACAAGAATTTCTACTTGTAGAAATCATCAAACTATTCAGATTAGCTTTGTGCCCTCTTCTCTATGAATATTGTATTTTGGGGGGGGGGGTTGGCCTTTTCTAGGGCAACTCTTGCGGCATATGGAGGTTCCCAGGATAGGGGTCGAATTGGAGCTGTAGCCTCTGGCCTACACCAGAGCCACAGCAACACGGGATCCAAGCCACATCTGTGACCTACACCACAGCTCACGGCAACGCCAGATCCTTAACCCACTGAGCAAGGCCAGGGATCGAACTGCAACCTCATGGTTCCTAGTCAGATTCATTAACCACCGTGCCACGATGGGAACTCCCTGAATATTGTATTCAATATAATGTATATCATATTTTGAAATAAAATTTATTTTATAAAGTAAGATTTGGAGTTCCTGCTGTGGCACAATGGGTTAAGGATCTGGCATTGTCTCCTTGGCAGCTGAGGTCGCTGCTGAGGCACATGTTTGATCCCTGGCCCAGGAACTTCCATATGCTGCAGGTGCAGCCAAAAAAAAAAAAGGATATGAAATGTTAAAATTTAAAAGATGGAAACAGATATCCAAGCAAACAGAAACCAAAAGAAAGCATCGTGATTATTTTAATATCTGTAAAATATAAAATTCATGGTAAAATATATACTTATATATTGATATCAGAAAATATAACTTTTATAAACATTTCAATATATTGCCTTAAGTGACCACAAGTCATAGAACTGGAAAAAGAAATATGTAACTTATAGTTGAAGATTATAGCGCAGATCCCTCATATATCAATAGCTTAAGCAGACAATAAGTAAACAGAAATATTGATGACCCAAAAGACACAAATTAGTAAATTCAGATACATATAACTCTATACTTGAGAAACAGAGAATAAACACTCATTTTCATCACATATTGTCTATTGACAAAAGTAGTGTATTACAAAGGCAGCCTTGATAAATTTCACAGAATCAGTTTTAACAGAGATTATATTCTCTGATATAATGCATTAATTACAGAAATGAATAATGAAAACATAGCTTTAAAAAGTCTACGTGTCCGGAAACTAAATCTTGCACTACTAAAAAAAAATTGATTCTGAGGAAAATCAAATAGGATATATTTCAAATGTATCACCATTGAAAACACTACATATCAAAAGTTCTAGGAAACACAACTAAAGCATTTTTCAAAGGAAAATTTTTATCTTAAGTGCATTTATCAAAACATAAGAAGGAATGAAAACAAATAAACTAAGAGCTTAACTGGTGAAACTAGAAAAAGAGCAAAATGACGAAACCAAGGAAGAAATATTAAAAATAAAGGCATAAATCAACAAACTAGAAAAATACAGAGATTTAAACATAAAGCTGGTTCTCTGAAATAAATAAAATTAATAAAATTTAAAATTAATCAATTAAAATTAATTAATTTAAAAAATTAAATAAACAAAATCAATAAAATACAACTTCAGCAAGACTGATAAAGGGGGGAAAACTAGATATAAATGAAAAATTCTGAGTTATAGCTTTTAACCTGCCAATTATTTAGCCTAAAATTGTTAACATCAAAAAATTTCATCATGGCTCAGTGGAAATGAATCTGACTCATATTCATGAGGATACAGGTTCGACCCCTGGCCTTGCTCAGAGGGTTAAGGATCTGGCGTTGCCATGAGGTGTGGTGTAGGTCGCAGACACAGCTCAGATACCACGTTACTGTGGCTGTGATGCAGGCTGGCAGCTACAGCTCCGATTCAACCCCTAGCCTGGGAACCTCCATATACCACAGGTGTGGTCCTAAAAAAAAAATTCATTTGCATACAGGCAAATAGCTAAGAAAAATATCATATAGAGAGATTATGCAATTATCCATTTTGTAACCTGCCTTTTCTGAAAGAAATAAAATATTCTTTACCAAAGTCTAATTTATTTTTTGGCAGATTGATCAGTGAGAGTAAGAATCTAATTGAAAATGAAATAAATTATCCATAAAATCAGATAAAATTATTCTCCCCATAATTTTTCCAGACAAAATTACCTAACATTAAAGACTAATTATAACACATACAGAAATTATACACACACAAAACTCATCAAACAAATTGAAAAATTACTGTCAGATTTCAGATCTGCTGCTTTCTTCCAGCTATTAATCTTAGGCTCTTTTAAAACAGACCCCCATTTCTCAAAGCTCAATAGAAGGATATTTTATTGGCTATTTATTAATTTTTGTCTGACTAGCTCCTTTTTCTTTGAGGAATGCCTCTTCTCTCCCTTGTGGGCACTGTCAATCATACGGCCCCACATCCACAAAACAGGAGCCAGCTCCTGGCGTAGGTTTGCCAATCATTCATTCATTCGTCGAGTATGTATTGGCTGACTAGGTGCCAGGCACAATTTTATAGCCTGAAGATACAATACTGAACACAACAGATTAAAAACCTCCTGCAACCAAGGGGTCTACATTTCATGGGGAGAGACAATGAACAGGATAAGTAAGTAAAATAAACGGTATATTAGAGATAATATGGAGATAAATGGAGAAAAATAAAATGTAGGAGAGAGTGTTATAAAGAGTTGTGATTTTTAAATAGAAATGGTCTCACTACATAGTTGACATTTGAGTTAAGACCTGAAAAAAATGAAGAAGCAGCCTATGACTGTCACAGAGTGGAGCAGCCCAGGTTTAGAGAATGGCCAAGGGGAGGCCCCAGACTGGGATAGGCGATGTGTCTGGCAGGTGTAACGCGTGGCTCAGAGGCCAGCATGGCTGAGGCTGAAGGAGCCGTAGAAAGAGGGTGGCAGTAGATGAGGTCAGAGGGTCGTGGGAGGTCAGATCACGTAGCTCTAGATGGTCTTTTAGGCAATGTTTGAAGATCAACCCTAGCTTTCTTTGAAGTGGAACAGGCAAGCTTTATAAGATTTTGATCTGACAAACACATTAACAGCTCTGGCTCTAGCATTTAAAATGACCGAACAAGGAGTTCCTGCTGTGGTGTAGTGGGTTAAGATTCCGACTGCAGTGGCTCAGGTTGCTGCCGAGTTATAGGTTCCACCCCAGCACAGTGGGTTAAAAGATCTGGTATGCCTGCACCTGCAGAGGAGGTCGCAGCTGCAGCTTGGATTCAATCCCTGGCCAGGGAACTTCCATAGAAATAAACAGATAGATAAATAGATTGATTGAACAAGGATATACATTGAGAAACCAGTTAAGAGGCTCCCGCAGTCATCCAAAGATGTAAGAATGTCTTGAGCCAGAGCCGTTATCAGTAGAGGTGATTAGAGAAGTAGAGGGTTCGATGCCTGGCCAAGAACTTCAGCATGCCATGGGCGTGGCCCAAAAAATTAAATTAAATTTTTTAAAAAAGAAGTAGGTGGACCAAAGTACTTGTCTTCTTTGACACAGTGACCAATTCAGAAAGGAGTACATGAACCAAATCAGGCTCATGGGAAAATTCTGCCTGGAGAATTAGGACAAAGTTTCATCCTTTTCTCTGGGATTTTAGTCATAAATGCAGTACAAACCTGGAATTAGCTGTGGCCATGTTGGTTACTTGGTGGAGAGACTAGAGAATGAAACTGAACCAGTGAGAAGAAGAGCCCAGACAGAGGGGGAAAAAGGAAAACTTCCCATCCCACAAAATGCTGAATCAGACATATTTGAAAAACTGCACGCTTGAATATGTCTTGTGAAATTTTAGAATTTCGAAAGTATACAAAGAATTATAAAAATTTATGGACAGGTTAAATAGGTATTATCCACAAAGAAACAAGAGTAAGAGTGACAAATTTCTCATGTGCAACATGAGATGTACAAGGATGTTGGCGAAATGCCTTGGAAGTTCTAGATGAAAATTAATTCTCTACATAAAATTCAATATCCAGTCAAACACACAATCAATTGTGAGGTCAAAATACATGCTGAGACATGATTATTCCCCATGTATCCTGTATAAAGATAGTTCTTGGTAAAATACTCCAACAAAGTGAAAAGGAGATTTAAGAAGAAAAACATGAGACTAAGATTCAGGGAAAGCTGATCATATTTTTTAAAAAAGAACTTATGAAAGACCATCTACTAAAACTGTCCTTAGTTTCATATTTCTAGCTCAATATCCCATGAACGGATTTTGCAATCAAGCCTCCCTGTATTTAGACTTACTTTTAATTTCAAGTTACAGTTTAATTGAGAAGAAAAAGAAATACTAGCTACTACTACTAATACAAATAAGAATCTATACATTTGAGGGCTTTTTTTTCCTATTGTTGATGATATCTATATCCTAACTAATTCCTCCTCAGTAATTCTTGTTTTATTTATTCTTATCTAAAGTTACCAATTACCAAAAAAGTGAAATTAATTTTAAAAGGTTAAAATTGCTTATCTACATATTAAAATGTAAAGAATTATAAATGTGAACGATATAGGAAGGAAATTTCTCCTTGTTTCATATGGGGGCCTCATATGAGAATTACCAGCAAAATTTATCAAAGAAGAAATTACTGGTGCTCACTCTATCTAGTTTTCCCCTCCTGCCAAGGCCCCCAGGAACACCTCCAGCGCCCTGTGGTTAGGAGAGGCCATATGGCTAGTGCTGGGCAGTAGGCTCTGGGTGGAGGTGTTGCAAGGCCTTCAGTCTGGAGAAGAGTATGCATCCTCCATACTTCATTCCTGCCACAGCAAACCCTGATGCCCCTGTTGCCATGGTGATGCCACAGGATGGTGGTGCTTTACTTGAGTGACTGTGTGGCGTGGAGGAGCCCTTCCCTTCTCATGTCAATCAGCTTTGAACGTAGGGTGTAAATAAGAAAAATGGTGCCTGTGTTAAGCCATGGAGATTTCAGGGTTAATTTGCTACCCCAGCGTAGCCTCGCCTAGCCTCATAAGGGTTACTTTTGCCTCACAAATCATTAACAGGAGTCTTTTCAAATTTTATTGCAGTTACGTTTAAATTTTTCTCTTGTTAAGTTGAATTGACATAGACCCAGGGTAGTTCACGTCTTTCTTAAACACTGTAGTGGAGGTGATTTTATTGGGAAAGACATTGATGTTTCTACTGAGGACAATAAACTAAGGGAAAATGAAATGTCTGACAGCGAGAAAACTCTTGCTCCCTGGATAAGCGTATTTCTCTCCTCCCCTTTTCCTCACTGTCTGCAAACAGTAAAGGCAGAAAATTTTCTGGAAAAATGCCCCTTTAATTTGTGCAAATAACCTCAAAATTGTCCAAAATTCAGCTAATACATTTCAGTTTTGAAATAAGATTCTGTCCCTTAGAAATCAATTTTTATGTATATTTTTAATCAAAATTGAAAAAAGCACAAATATTATTAATGAGGTAAAATAATGGCCCAAATGTGAAGCTTTCCTGTCAATAATTTGAAAACCTTACAGATCTGTCTCAAAGAATAATCTTTGTTCTATATATATATAGAGAGAGATAGATATAAAATATATATGGAAGTAATTCTCCAGCTAGCCAATTCTTTTTTTGTAATCTGGTTGTCCCCACTCCTGTTCACATTGGTATATTTTGTGCAAAAAAAAATTACGAGCCTTCAAAAAGAAAGCATGTGGTCATCTACTCCTTTGCTACCAGAACACAAGATTTTAACGTAGAGTTTATTTTAAAACAAGCCAAGAAATCCTTGGAGTCCAAGTTGTTTTTCCATTAGAAGTTTGAGACTTGGCCCCACATATTTCTGTTCTGGAAAAACTCCACTGACACTCTGAATCACCTGGCAACATAAATTAACATTAAGTAGGTCTTAGACCATAACACTCCTAGGCGCCCCAAGGGAAAAAAAAAAAAAAAAAGAACAGGAAAAAAATATAGTATAGCCTTGTGTTCAATGTGTATTCAAATAAAACTTCACGATATTCACTTTCCAATAGGAATATGTCAAAATAATTAGATGAGCATTCTGTACTTAAGAACTCTGTGAAGACTGTTGGCGAAAATGTAAAATGATATAGTCACTGTGGAAAACAGTATGGCAATTCCTCAAAAAAATAAATATGGAATTACCATATGATCCGTCAACTTGACTTCTGGGCATGTATCCCAAAGAACTGAAATCAGGGCCTCAAAAGAAATATGTGTACATCCATTTTCAAGGAAGCCTTATTCACAATAGGTAAAACATGGACACAACCCATCAACAGAGGAATGGATAGGCAAAATGTGGAATATTATTCAGTCTTAAAGAAGGAAGGGAAGGAAATTCTATAATATGCTACAACATAAACAAACTGTGAGGACATTACGCTAAGTGAAACAAGCCATACTGTATGATTCCACTTATATGAAATATTTAGGGTACTAAAAATCATATAACGGTAGCTGCCAAGGGCAGGTGAGAGGGAAGAAAGGAGTATTATTGTTTAATGAGCATACAATTTCAGTTCTACAAGATGAAAGGAATAGTAGGGAATGATGGTGGTGATGGTTGTACAATAATATGAATGTATTTAACACCACTGAACTGTAAGCTTAAAATGGTTCAGGTGGTAAATTTTATGGCTATGTGTGTTTTGCTACAATATAAAGGTAAAAATTATTAAATCTATGAAGAACTCAAAATAATCATGGGGCCAGAAATCTATGCATATGTGAATGAGAATTAATTATGAATTACTTACTCCCACTACACACACTTGGACTATATACTATATATCTATAATATATCAAAATGACTATATTAGCAATTTATTCCCACTACACACACTTGGACTCTATGCTATATATCTATAACATATCAAAGTGACTACATCTATATCAAAGTGACTATATTAGCAATAGCCCTTTACTGTTGATTAATGACAATGATAAAGATTAAAATTATTAATATGCTTTTGCATTAAATTGGAGGACATTTTATTATCCTAGTAGCTGGTTCAAGACTTTATTTTAGGTAAATGTCTTGCTTGGCTAGAAAGTATCAAAATAAGGCTCTTTGTAATGAAATCTGAGATCCAGAGCTATTTGAATGTATGCAGGTCCGCCTGCATGAAGCAATGCGAGGAAATTGGGAAATGGAGCCTGGGGAGTGAGGAAAGCCGTCTTACAGAGGTGATGTCTATTGCTTCTATAATGTTGGTACAACTAAGAAGCAAAAAAGCATTTGAGCTTTATCTTCATGTCGGCTTCAGGTGGAACAGAGATAGTATATCAGGATTCTTGAAGAAATAAGTTGCTGGAAATTCTTAGAAATCACAATCAGATGCACGCCACTCTTAGGGGATTATTGAAAAATATAGAAAACTCTCTAAGAGGCACAAATGCCCCAGCTGATGACAATATCATTCATCCATCACCATCAAAACTGATATTTATTGAGTGCCAAACTGTGTACCAAATATGGTTCTAAGAACTGTATTCATATCAAAGCATTAAAATCTCATAGCAGCTTTATTAGATACTATTACCATCTCCATTCAACAAATGAAGAAAGTGAGGCAAAGATTAAGTAACATGACCAAAGTGACATAGCTAGTAAGTGTAAGAGACAAGAATCAAACCCAGGCCACCTAAATTCAGAGACTGCCCTCTTTACCACTAACTCTGTCTCTGTGAAGACTCAAAGACTCTAATTTGGTCATGGGTTGCATAGCTGAGAATCATCTTACATAAGAAATACCAAGTTTTGTATGTTATAAAAGACCATGGAGTTTATTTAATTCAGTGTTTACTAGTTCAGGGTTCCCTTACAACACACCGTTTTCTGATAAATAAATAAGGCTCTTTCTAGATAGATATCCGTCTTGATGGGGGAATCCTAAACTAAGGATCAGAAATGTTTTACTAGAAAATTACTTGACAACTTTCGATGGTAAAAATCTACCCAATTTTGTCAATTCCTTAGTATAACCAGTTTCGTAAACCGTCCATGAAAAGTGCAAGGATGAAAAGGGCTACCTTAAATTTCTCAATGAAACGTCAAATGTTAGGGTTGATAAAGCATTCTTTACCATAGAAGGCAACCTAGGAATCTTATTGGCTGAGTTATATAATCCACCACATCAGTAAATGAAAATCTTTAGTACACACATGTTGGAACAATAGTAATTTATATATTTGAAAACATCTGAACACCGAAGAAGGCAACAAAAGTAATTTTTGTGCTTCAGTAAGTTGGACAACCAGGACACTGGGTTTTAACAACTACAGAAAGAAAAAGAGAAGGCCAGTGGTCCTCAGAAAGGATGACGGTGATTCAACAGGTTACGAGTCAGCTGCAAGATAATTGAAAGTGGTCAAAGGACACACTGGGGCGAAAAGTGGTTATTATTACTATTGTTTTTTGGCTCATACATAAATAGGAGTGCTTAAATTAATATATTAATGTTTTCTGAAAAATTACCAGAATTTCAGTTATATCCATGGAATCACAAAAGGATGAATTCTTGAGTGATAACTGTGAAAAGAATGCTTCCCTTGTATTCTGCAGCAAGCTGGGAAAAAAAAAAAAAAAGAGTTAAACTAAACAAGATATGGGTGTCCCAGTCAGGAACTAAGACATAATCTTTTTAAATCATTTTATAAATAGGAAATTAAAGGAATACTGAGAATAATTACACACCTATTTATAGAACTTCAGTCTTACCTAGACTAAGAGGGGTGAATTTTAAAGATGAAAGCATCTTAAGACTGTTTTACTTTCACATGATATTTATTAAATGTAACTAGCTTATTATAGTCATTAGTAAATTTAGGTTCATAAATGCCTCATTTCTAGAACTTTCAATTTATATGTGGGCATCCAAACCCATAGTTTCTTATAAAATAGATTCTTCACATAATTAGAGTTCTATGGTATGTTGATAGTTATGGTATGTTCCTGACCACTAGGGGTCAAAACAGACAGTTCTGTAAATAAACTAACTGCTTTACTGAGCAGCTCTCCCACTAAAAGGTAATCTCCATTAATAATCCACTTTCGAGGGAAATCTGAAGGACTAAATATAGTTGGTTATTTATTAATGCTATTACCTTCTCTCTGCATTAATCCAAGCTTAGGGATAAATACACCTAAGCTAATATAATTTGGTTCACAAATTAGAATAACAAAGTAGAGTCCAGGCCCTTTAGATCATAAATATCATTCAAAGAAAGAATTAGTTTTGAAGAGTTCTCAATTACATACCAAAAAGCTGTGAGTTTCCTCGTTCTGGTTCTGTTGCTCCTGAGCTGTACGAGAAAAAGACAAGAAAGAGGTCATCAGACTTCTGCGTGAATTTCGTTGCCTGGGAGGAGGTCAGAAACCTACCCCATCAACCCCAGGAAGAGGTAACAATATAGTAACTTGTGAATGGCAATAATTACCTAGTGTCTCTCCTGGACAATGAGACAGAAAGTTCTAGCTCATAGAAAATAAGGAAACCTCGGTAGTAAGCTAGTAGGAAATCATCAAACTGAGATCCCCCCAAATTGAACATTTGCTAAAAGATAAAATGAAAATGATATTCCAATCTCTTAAACACTCCTAAAGATACATTTTTTACTTTACCTTTTTATTTTTTATTTTTTTGTTGAAGTATCGTTGATTTACAATGTTTCAGGTGTCCAGCAAAGTGATTCACATGTATATTATACATATATTCTTCTACAGATTCTTTTCCATTTTAAGTTATTACAAGATATTGACTATAGTTCCCTAAGTAGGTCCCTGTTGTTTATCTCTTTTATATACTTTGCTTTGCTTGTAAATACCCTGAGAGATGTGCACTTGGATTTAGAACTTTTGTTCGTTTTCCTGGAATATTGCCGGAGGAAAATATTTCATATTAGTAATAGTAATCCCACGTATTCCCTAAACACAAATGTTTTAAAATAAAGATTCTTTGTTTAAGAAACTGTTTCTTTGAAAGCAGTTTTATATTTACAATAAAACTGAGAGTACAGAGACGTCACAGAGGTGTTCCATATACTTGCTACCAACACACATGCAAAGCTTCCTACACTATCAACATCACTGACCACAATGGTACTTTTTTTTGGGGGGGAGCTGCATCCATGGCATATGGAAGTTCCCCAGCCACTGATGCAATCCAAGCTGCAGCTGCAATCTACACCACAGCTGTGGCAATGCAGATCCTTAAGCCACTGCTCCTGGCCAGAGATCAAATCTTGCCTCCCCAGTGACCCAAGCCACTGCAGAGAAAATGTTGTATCCTTCACCGGCTCCACCACAGCAGGAACTCCCACAATGTACACTTTTCATCAAGGGTGAACCTACACTTACAGGTTATAATTACCCAAAGTTCATAGCTTACCTTAGGGTTGGCTCTTGTTGTTGTACAGTCTATGAGTATGAACAGATGACACCTCTATCATTATACTATCATACATACTGTTTTCATTTCTCTAAAATCCTTAATGCTCTGAGTATGCATCTCTCCACACTCACCCCACCCCTGGCCATCAGTAATCTTTTTTAATTGGCTCTGTAATTTTGCCTTTTCCTATTGGCCTCTTTCATCTAGTAATTATGAATTAAAATTTCCTCCATATCTTATCGTGGCTTGATAGCTAATTTCTTTTAGCACTAAATAATATTCCGTTGTTTGAATATACCACAGCTTGTTTATCCTTTTACCTGTGGAAGGACGCCTTGATTGATTCCAAGTTTTGGCAATTTTATGAATAAAGCTGCTATAAATGTCCATGTGCAGATTTTTGTGTGAACATAAATTTTCAGCTCTTTGGGTAAATAGTAAGCATGATTGCTGCACTGTACAGCAAGCCTATTGTTTAGCTGGTTTTGATGTTACTGTTTTTAACAACCCACTAAACTGTTGTCCCAATTAGCTGTACCCTTGTATATTCCTACCAGCAATGTATGAGGCTCTTCCTCTGGCATTGCTGCAGCTCGGATGGACTTGATCCCTGGCCAAGGAACTCCCAAATACCACTAGTGGGGAAAAAAACATAGTAGTTAACAATGAACACCTTCATAGCCTTCATCTAGATTCCCAAAATATTACCATTTTGCCACAATCACTTTAATCTCTCTTCTGTATATATACACACTTTACCAAACCATTTGGAAATTGCTTGTAGACAAAAAGATGTTTCAGCCTTATCTAGTTTAGCATGTACCTCCTAAGAACAAATATCTTATCATAATGACATAATAATGACCACACTTAGGAAATTTTGAATGATAGAGTATAATTATGTAATATGCAGTTCAAATTCCCCCAATTGTCCCAGTAATGTTCTCTTCAGGATGGAGAGCTATTCTATTTTATTTTAAATCCAGGATCTGGACCCAATCAAAGATCATCATTGCATTATCATATTATATAGTTCCTTTTGTTATTAGTGATCGACACTTCTATAGAGTCCAGTCCAATTGTTTTGCATAATATCCTCAAAGAGGATTTGTCTAACTGTTCCCTCACAATTAGACTCAGGTTAAACGTTTTTGGTGGAAGTACAAATGTGAAATTGAATTGCTTTATTTTTATACTTTAGAAAAACAAGAAAGGTTGGATTAATTTTTTTTTTATCTCAGTAACATTTAAAGATTGCTTCTTATAAAGCAAATTTTTGTTACAGTTGCAATTTATAAAATGCTTTGACTTACTTAGATTAATTTATTCAGTTTGCACAACAACCCCATGAGTTAGGCATTTTTAATCATCTTTTTTGGGGGGGTGGAAATTTATCCAAGTTTATATAACCAATAAGACTATTTCTGTGGCCAAGATAAGATATAGAAATACTATAAACTTCACACTACATTAAGAAGACCTCTATTTTCACGTCAAATACATCGAGACATCTTTTTTTTTTTTTTTTCCCTCTTCTACAACCTGTGTTCCACATTGTTCACACTTTGCGGCTTAAAGTTCTAGTTTTGTTATATTAAATTACAAGGTAATGTGATATTGTTTTAAACATTTTCCGACTATAACGATTTGAAATGATAATAGTTGACCGGAAACAATGTAAAGTAGATGGATGTTAGCCGTGTTGGATGCCGAGTCATTGGCTTCTGTTCATGTTTGTCTTTGCATTTAGTGTACCTAACAAGCCAGCTCTTTCTTTCCCTCTAAAACAAGATTTTATGTTATTTCTTTCTACTTCCCAAAGCAGTGAAAACAGCACTGTTTCACATTGTAGTAATCAGCATCTGTTCAAGAACTTCTTGGTTTGTTTTTTTTTTTGTTTTGTTTTGTTTTTTGTTTTTGTCTTTTTTGCCATTTCCGTGGCACATGGAGGTTCCCAGGCTAGGGGTCTAATCAGAGCTGTAGCCACCAGCCTACGCCAGAGCCACAGCAACTCAGGATCCAAGCCGTGTCTGCGACCTACACCACAGCTCACGGCAACGCCGGATTCTTAACCCACCGAGCAAGGCCAGGGATCGAACCCGCAACCTCATTGTTCCTCGTCAGATTCATTAACCACTGCCCCACACGGGAAATCCTGGTATTTTAAATTACTTTTTATATTTTTCTCTTTTATTGTTGGACCTCCAAATCCTGGTGTTGTTTAGTTGAGGGCCAAGTCAAGAAAAGCTGGGCTATTGGTGTATATAACTTGTTCACAGCCAGCAAAATGAATCTCTAAGTAGGCATTCCAGCCAGAAAGGGCACAAACAGGTTTTTCCATCCTATGAGTCAAGAGCACTCATGGAGGTAAAAGCCAGACAACTTTTATAGTAATATTGAAATTTAAAAAGCATTACCACCCATGTCTAGGTAAATGTGACTGCAGATGCTTATCTGGGTGGTATTCAGTTTCAGATGTACTAACTAAATCATTTTGAGTTTAGGAAGGTCTTGAGGAAACTTGGTGATGTTTTCTGTGATAAACACCACTTTACCACCTCCAGAAAGCCTCATGCTGAGATAACAGATCAAGATCCACTTACTCTTCCATCTATGCACAATTTGTCTAACACTCAATGACTTGAATATCTCATTTCAAAGGAAAAGAGTTATTTCAAATGAATAATGAATGTGACATTATTGCCCTTGTCCAGTGCTCGATTTCATAAGGAAGCAGAAAATACCCCAAGAAGGAACAAAATTCTTTGTTCCATGTTCACAGAATTCTACAGGTGTAACATCATTTTCTTTTGAATTGGCATATAATGCACATTCTCAAAAGAAAAATCTATATCTTAGCCCTAAGAAAAACATTCTTATTCATTTGAATTCGTTTTCTAGGCCAAATACAGTAGAGAAAGCTGCATTTGATAACTACGCTTTGAAGACATACATTGTAGCTAGACAGAGTGATGAAAAATGTTTCAGTGAAGTCTTTAATAGAACATGTATCATTCATTTTTCCCCACCAATCCTCAACAGACTCCTATTGTCTTCAAATAACAATGAGAGGCTGCCTGCAGTTAATTTAATCATTGTAATTTCCTAAGAAATAAAGACTGATGTCTATTGAAAATTATTCCAATTATGTCTTTGAAAGTGAGTTCAAAACTGTTAAAATTACTACTTTCAATACTACATTAACCTCTACCAAGTATTATTAGTTATTCTCAAAAACTTCTTAGAGCAAAAAAATGACATTAGTGCCTAACTTTTTTTTATTCGGTAAAAAAAAAAAAATGGAAATTTTTGCTGCCACGATTATTTTGTAAAACTTTGCTCAAGTTCAATCTACTTAAGGTTTATTGATCTAACCCTTTTCAGTTACATCCTGAGAAGCAGCTTCTCTGATTAGAAACAAAAACAGGGCCAGAAGTAAAGTCACTACACAACCACGTGAAAATAAGTAGAAGGTAAGCAGAGAGAAGGGAATCTCACAAAAGACAACGATGAAAATAACAATAGCCCACATTTGTTAAGCTCCGCTTATCACTAAGTGTTTGCTGGCATGTGCTAAATGCAGTACGTGTATCAAGCATCTAGTTTTCACAACTCTGGGAAGCTGGTGCTTTCTTTATTCCCATTTTACAGATGAACATGATGACGGCCCTCAAGTTCACAGCTCTGGCTGGAGCGCTCTGCTGTGTGGACACTGCCCACCCCGCCTGTGCCCAACCGCCTCTAGCCCCGCCCTTCACAGACACCTGTTTCCCATCCGTATTACTATGAGGAGGCTCCACAGCGACCTCTGCTTCCCTTTGACCATATTTCTCTCCCTCTGGAACCCACAGACACCCTCGCAGAGGAATTGTGTGGGAAGAGGCAGAGAACAGAGAGAACTGGGTCAGTGCCCTCTGTACCTAGAGCCCCGCCTCCTCCCATGCGGCCCGACTTCCCTCATCTCCGGTTCAGAGGTCGTCCAGCCCCTTCTCAAAGACTTCCACCCATCAGGCAAGTCTGGCCTGTCTAAACCACAAAGGCAGATAAGTTTAGCCCCTCTTGCCCCAGCCTCTTGCACCCCAAGCAGGGCACCTCGTCAGGCCTCTGACTCCACTGGGCTGATCACCAAGAGCCTCTGCCAGCCAGGAGAGTCCCGGCTGTGACACGTACCTGCATAATCGCCATGGGGTGGCTGCTGCCTGACTCCCAGGTGTGCTGTCGGTCCCTCATCCTGACACAGTTCAAGAGACTCTTCCGAATCATCAGCTACACGAAGGAGGTAAAGTTTATGCCTCAAACACGTCTATGCTTTGGCTCTTAATATGCTGTGAATTCTATGTACATTTGATGAGAACGAAAGGAGGCCGGGGGAGAAAGGAAAGACCAACGGGAGGAGAGCAGTTTGGCTGGTGCGTTACTGCAGGGACCTTGATCAGCCAGAGGGCAGCAGGGGGGGCCCGCTCGGCGGCTGGGGAAGGAGCAGCGGCAGAAGAGGGTGTGAAGAAGGCAGGCAAACACCCGGGCCCTTCCCAGCTTCATCATTCCCTGTTCTGCTTCTCCCGGAGGCCGCTGTCCCTTCTTTTCCCCATGTTTGCCCACCTGGAAGCTCCATCACACTCCCCAGAAACGCCCATGTGTATGGGTTTCATTCGTGTCAACTTCCTGCACCTACAGGGACTCTACTTCTGTACCTCCCCTGACCCTGAACGAAATATGTATTCCACATAAAACGGTGATTCTTTTTTTTTTTCCTTTTTAGGGCCACACCCATGGCATATGGAGGTGCCCAGGCTAGGGGTCGAATGGGAGCTGGAGCAACTGGCCTACACCACAGCCACAGCAATGCCAGATCTGAGCTGCATCAACGACCTACACTACAGCTCACAGCACCACTGGATCCTCAACCCACTGAGCAAGGCCAGGGATCGAACTTGCGTCCTCACAGATACTAGTCAGATTCGTTTCCACTGAGCCATGATGGGAACTCCCAAAGTGGTGATTCTTGAATATCAGCGTCAGTGCTTTTGAGTTAAGAGGAAGGACTGGTAAAGTAGAAGAAGCTTCCAGGGCCCTCCTACCCACCTCCCACCCACCTCCTGATAGCAGGAGAGAGGGACGGATGGGATGCGGATGCCAATGCAAATTATACGAGAAGTTTTCCCCTTCCCTTTCCTACTAGTCTAAAGTCACTGCCTTTCTACTTGTTTCATCCTTCTGGCATGGCGCAGACTCCTGATACATCACCCCCACCACGAGCATATTTTTAAACCCAGAGTTGATAGGCACGTGGTGCCTCCTCTTGAGTGCTGGACCCTTGCTCACCACGTCCTGACTCCAAGGTTGGCACTCAGCTAATAACTACAGCATCTATTCCACTTTTTAGAAGTTGAAGTTTTGGATATTAAAAAATACATATTTGCCTTGTTTTCAACTTTAAAATGCAAAAGAAAAAAGTCACTAAAAGAAAAATCACCCCAAATCCAGAGATACCCGCCTCTTAGCTTGGGTATTCCTGCTCCATTCTACTCATTTGGAAAATCTGTAATGAAACCGGGGGTGTTCTATATATACAGCTTTGTATCTACAAAGCCTAAGCTTAGAGCTCTGCACAAAGGGAGATTACAGCTCTTATTTGAGCTCCTTGACAAGTCACATGTAGGTCCTTGAATCACAGTGGAGGCCCTGACATTCCACTTACTCTATCAGGCATGTGTGAGATTTTGGACAGCACCCTAATGAGCAGTAATGGTCTGGAGAGAATGCTTTTATCTCCGCTGCTGAGCAGGAGGTCCTAGGGCGCAGAATCACATGTAAGTCCACATGTACATTTTCCCTGTTTGAAACAAGCACATAAGGCTCAGAAGCTTTGAGAGCAAAACCAGGAAGTTCCTGTTGTGGCTCAGTGGTAACAACCCCAACTAGTGTCCATGAGGATGCGGGTTCGATCCCTGGCCTCGCTCAGGGGGTTAAGGATTCAGCATTGCCGTGAGCTGTGGTGTAGGTCACAGACTTGGCTCACATCCCGCTTTGCTGTGACTGTGGCGTAAGCTGGCAGCTGCAGCTCTGATTCAACCCCTAGCCTGGGGACTTCCATATGACACAGGAGTGACTCTAAAAAGCAAAAAAAAAAAAAGAGAGAGAGAGAAAGAGAGAGATTAAAACCAGTAACTTATAAGGCTCAATGTTGCCATCTCAAATATTTCATTGTTTAATGTTCTTGGGTTCTTTTAGGAAAAAAAAAAAAAAAGCTACATAAATGACAGAAAGCAAAGATTGCTCAAGTCAAAATTTATCTGGAAACAAAGGATTTGGAATCATCTGGCTCAGATTTATAGAACCATAAAAATATTCTTAGAAAAAAATCTGACAACATATTAGAAAATACATTGCAATGATATTTCATATACATACCACCTTGATTTAACAATTTCTCTAATCATCCCCAAAATGTCTCTGAAGAGTTGGTTTGTAGGGAACACCTTAACAAGAACAAACTAAATTTAAGGCAACAGCTGAACTTCAACTTCCCAAACACTTCCTAAGTTATTATCATCAATTACATCTTCTCCAATCAAGAGGACATTTTCATTTGTTTATGCCAGAAACAGCCTTGCATAGTTCATTCAACTGAAAAAATGATGCAGACCCAAAGAAAGCAAGAGAAATAAATAGCAACCTTCCTTTAAAGCAGGAAGACCTGTTAAAGATCTCTTCTCTTTTCAGTAGAAAATGAGTAATTCCTATCAAGGTCGCCAGCATCAGCATCTCACAAACACACACACGTGTAATCAAAGGAAGAAAGGACGCCAGTGTTTCTGTCTATTGCAGGATTCAACCCCAGAAGCTCTCAGCAAACACTGCTATTTCCTTCGTAGGAAGATCGTGAATCATTCATGCCTTAAAATGCTATTGTCAGTGGTTTGCATCCTAAGACTTGAACAATCCGTCCGTCCATGAGTGCTTCATGAACTGGATACCTGTGCGATGCCCAACAGCAGTCAGGGTTGGCGCAGGTGGGAGAAGACACGAGGGAGAATGCGGAGAGCCTGGCGGAGGTGGGCAAGTCCACACTTACTGGTTTCACCTTGAACTGCAGCCCATACTTGCCTTCAGAGAAAGAGCTCCAAATTCTTTTGAAAATTGTGAATCTATGCTATTCTAATGTATTTTTCCAAAATTCAGGGATTCTATTCTGAATAATTTATAAAATTCATAGTTGGATTATGACACTAAACAACGAAAAGCCAATTCTCGAACTGTTATAAATCTATTAAAGCCAATGCAGATGGATTACTGCTTCTGGTCTTCTACCTCACTGCCCATTTTCTAAGCCACCATGCATGGGGAGGGCATTCAACCCACTAAAATTGCTGGTGTTTTGGGCTCCCTCCCAGAAGGAAAGGACAGCTCCTTTGCATTTCTGTTAAAAAGTAAAAGGCAGATTTGGCCTCTCTGTGGAGAAAATGCAAAGCAGAGAATACCTTAGGTTAAACATGAGAGCGTTCCTGTTGCTTTTCTTCAACTGAGTCTCCGAAAATATTTATTTTCAACTTATTTGAACATAGGTATTGAGGAAAGGGGCTTGCTTTTTTGAAACAAGCAAAGTGGATACTCCCTGCAAAATACAAAGTCAAAAACTTAAATATGGTCCTTCCCACAGGCTTTGAAGTGGCAGACACTTCAGGCCTTTGCCACTTACTCTTCTCTTGGATAAAATCAACATTCCCCTTCTATAGGTAATAAAATAAGAAGTCCTGTATTCAGAAATGATAGCTTTTATTGTTGCAATCTAGAAGTGGGGACGTTGCCTTGCTACCTGACCCCTGGCAAGAAGGCCACAAATTAACTATTCTAAACCCAACATAATCATCTTTGTTCAGTTTAGCTTCTCATTTACCCTGTTTATAGTCAATATATCTATAAAATAGCTTAGATCAGTCAATTATCAAAACATCTGTTTTCTAGTCAGTTATCTTGGGGCATTCACCAGAAAATTATATCCATCAGTCAAAATACTCCATGTGTGGGGTCGTAAGAGTTTTATAGTGGACATGAGCATGTGGTTCTATCAGGTTTGGATATTCCGGGTTAAAATCACGGAAGCTGGGGTTCCTGTTGCGGCTCATCGGGCTAAGAACTGGACTAGTATGCATGAGGATGCAAGTTCAATCCCTGGTCCCACTCAGTGGGTTAAGGATCCAGCATTGCTGCAATCTGCAGTGCACATCACAGATGCAGCTCCGATCTGGCGATGCTGTGGCTGGGGTGTAGGCCGGCAGCTGCACCTCTGATTCAACCCCTACCCCGGGAACTTCCATATGCTGCAGGTAGGGCCCTTAAAAATTGTTTTAAAAATCATCGAAGCCATTTGACTTTGTTTAAAGCCATATGCTTTAAACACCCAGTCCTCTGTGAATCGAAATAGATCCCGTATTGTTCCAAGTGACTTTTTCCCACTCTGATCTTAGGCTGGTGTGTTCTGAGTAATTTGCCCTAATGGGGCCTATGGTAAGACCACATCCCTGCCTGGGGAATGAGATCTTCCCAGAGAGGGCACACCTTCCCCACGTCTACAATCTTAGAAACATTTGGACTCTGAGATGTGGTAGGAAAGTTTCTGCTTCTCCTTCTGTCTTGGCCTTGCTCTCTTGAGCCTGAATGCTAAGGAATCTTACCGGAAGGCTCTATAGAGATGCTGCAAAGATGCTCTGTGGCTGAAGCACCTGGAGGCAGCCCTTGGAATAAACTGGGAGAGAGGAAAGCAAAAAAACTCTCACAAAGGTGGGCTGTGACTTGTGAGTTCTGAAAGCAGGCCTATAGAGAGGGACATACTTTGGGGTTAATGGGATATATCGATATGGTCTTGCAATCTCTTTTTTGTCCAGTCCGGTTTTTGCTAGCTGTTCAAGTGTGACATAACTTCCAGTAACCCTCTACTTCCCACTGGCCCATTTACCTGGCACAATGATCTGCTCACTCAGGACCAGAGGTCACATCACAGTATAAGCAGGTCCTCTGTTGCCCTGCGTCTATGGATAATGGAGAGAAACAGAGTTTCCAATGAGCACCAGAAGCAAGTTTGGGGAAAATCCTTCAAAATTTTAAAACTCACAGTTGAAACATGAGGGAGAAACCCTACAATTATACATTACAAGAAATAAAATGTGAGGTAAGAAGAAGTTTTTTTGAACAATCAATGAAAATGAAAAACAATTTGATCAACTTATGCTACAGAACAGACTGGATTGTCCTATGTGCTCTAGAGAAAAATGACATTATAAAATCATTATCATATGAAGAGGCAACCAAAAACACTTGCTGTTAAAAAGCATTTAAGAGATATGTCGGGCAGTTTGTTTTTTTATTATCTCATTTTTCTGAACAAAGTGCTGTTTCTGGTATTTTGGCAGCTTTTTCGAATGTGAAATTTATTGTCGTTTCTGTCATGTAGTTTAAATATTGAGTTTCTTACAACTTTCTCTTTGTACGTTTCTATATTTCCTAAAAAAGACCCTCAAAGTTGTATGAGCTTAAGGCCTTACAAAATCTGGATCTCTCCTGTTTATCTCCAATTTCTCTCATTCCAGCTTGGCCTCAGCCAGGCTGTGGCAGAGGATGAGGTAGGATGGTAAAAGGGAGAGTTTCGAACTATGTCCATACTTAGGGACCACGAATTGGTGGTGGTCTCCAAGGGTCACGAGAGTCTTGGGCACAGGAGTTGAGGCTGTATAACCCCAGGCATCGCTCCCGCCTTGAAAGATCAGCACTGTTAAATATGCCTACGCTTTCCTGTCCTCCAAGTTATTACAGTGTTTGTTTAATCCAGAGCACAGACAAGCATTCCCATGTTCGCCAAGAGCATCAAATCCAACTGGCTTGTTCTCAATCTCTGTCAAATGCTCAGTTACAGTAAACAATATTGATATAATATGTTTAAAAGCATATCTGTTACATGATATTGCAGAGTTATTTACTCTTAAGAGTGCTGGGACTTTTGGAGGTCTGTGATTCCCTGAAATTGTAGGGAGAATTTAACGTGTGTCTGCATTTATATCTTTCAAGTCAGAGTCTCAAATCAGTCCATGACATGTAAAAATTAATAATCACTAATCTGCATTTCAAGAATAAGTGCCTCCGCAGAGGAAACCGATCCAACTAGGAACCATGAGGTTGCGGGTTCGATCCCTGGCCTCGCTCAGTGGGTCAAGGATCCAGCATTGCCGTGAGCTGTGGTGTAGGTTGCAGACATGGCTCAGATCTGGCGTTGCTGTGGCTCTGGCGTAGGCTGGCAGCTACAGCTCCGATTAGACCCCTAGCCTGGGAACCTCCATATGCCACGGGTGTGGCCCTAGAAAAGACCAAAAAAAAAAAAAAAAAAAAAAAAAAGAATAAGTGCCTCCATGGAGGTGGTACTGAAAGCAAATAAATAAAAATAAATGATAATACTTTCTACCTTCAAAAGGTTAAAAAAATTATATTAGATTGTTTAAAATCCATTTCTATATTAAGCTACGCCAGTAGAAACATATCATTAATTTATACAAAGTATGAGAGATATCCCAATAAAACAAAGGATGTTTGCAAAAGTACTCATAATTTCATTCCTCAGTGTGTCATTGCTATCGACTGAAGTGTCGCCCCCCAAAATTCAGAGATCGAAGGCCTAACCTGCAACGTAAATGTATTTGGAGATGGGCCTTTCATCGGCATGAGATGGAGATGGGGCGGGGGGGAGCCTCAAGAGGAATTAGTGAGTGCCCATAGGGAGGAGAAAAGAAAGAAATCCTTCTCTTTCCACACCGTGAGGCCATGGCAAGAAGGTAGCCACCTGTAAGCCAGGACGAGAGCCCTCACCAGAAGCCAGCCACATCAGCACCTTGCTCTGGGATATCGAAGCCTCCAGAACTGAGAAAAACGTGTCAGTTGTTTAAGCCTCCCAGTCTACGATATGTTGCTACAGCAGCTCAAGCAGACTCAGATGAAGCAGGGCCTATGGAAAACTTTTCTCCCCAGTTTCCGTCGAGAAAGAGTTGGGCATCTCGGGAGCCATGATCATGAATCTGTAACTAACTGTTTCTTCCTCTTTGTCCTGAATGTTAAACTTAGAATCAAATCTGTCCTTGTACTCTAATAAAGGTCTAGAACCTTCCCATGTATACTTTGTATATGAACTTCCCTCTAAGACATCTGTTACTTCTCATGCTAATTTTCTCTTTCCTTTCTTTTTTCTCATCCACTTACTTGTAACCTTACTATATTGTGCTCTATGCATGTATGCAAGTTGCCTCAGATCCTTTCAAAAACAAGGCAGGTTATAAGTAAGAATATGAATGAATGGATGAATGACTTTTCCATTCGAGAATTAAAAATACAAATGTTCATAACTGCATTGAGAATTATATACAAATATTTATTTGAAGAACTATGTCAACCATGCTCACAATCCTATGGAAGTGATTTTCTTGCTCCGGGAGTCCTTATCTTGGGGGTCACAGACTCTCCAGGGGTTCTGTGGACAGAATTCAGGGAATCTATACACTTAAAATGGTGAAAATATATCTTCCTTTTCACCGACCTCGAACTGAAATTTAACATTTCCTTCAAGCATAAATACTGACAACAAGCCACAGAAGTGCTATCAGCATCTGTGATTTTGTCTCCCATAGAAACCACAGATATTCTCCTCTCCAGTAGGGTTTTGTGGCTATCTTCAGACGTCATTTATGTTTCTCATCACCATCCAAATGTCAATGTCACCAGACTTACTGCTGCAAGGTTGTTTAATGCATTAGCAAAGAAGCACGTGTATTACTACATCGCCCAGGTTGGGATAATTACATTTGTATGTATTGTGTTGCTTTGCAACCTTTTGTATTTTGTTCTATGTATTTAAAAACACTGTTCTGAAAAGGGGTCCGTAGGCTTCTTCAGACTGTCAACAGTGTTCGGTGCTGTTAAAAAAAAGTTACATCTGTGTCAAGGACAACCTGTTTAGGCAGCATTTTACAGAATGTTTGCAAATACCTTACTGAGACCTATACTAAGAGGAGGGATGCTGGTTTCTCTTGACTGGAGAACAGTGGCATCCTCTTTAAAGAAGAGGGACCATTAGAAGCTGAATGGGTCTTTTAGTCCCTTTGACAATATAAGGTCATACTCAACCCTCCGGAGATAAATTTATTTCTTAGGTCTGCACTTAAAACCTCTGAAAAGGCATTTACCAGCCTGGGTGAAATTTTGGGTCAGCATTTCTGTGTCTGAGAGAGGAAAAGCATTTGACTTAACATACAAAACATCTACTAAGAAGCAGTGCATTTGATTCAGTCCTGACTCATTGCCTATTTTGCAAATTATCTAAGCCCCTTCCTTTTATTTTTTTCCTCTGTGAGTCAGGTTTCTTTTAAATTTTTATCAGACACTGTGGCACTTTTAGCACATCTGGAGTAGGGCAAGAATAAGGAACTAAAACGAAAGGCTGCCAGTATGATTGCTCAACACACACTTGAACATTATTTTTAGTTAGTGACATTCACAGCTAGGACCCGGTACGATGGAATGTGTGTGTTTGCGTGTGTGTGTGTTGGAGGGGAAAGAGTGTACATGTGGTGACACCACTCCAAGAAGGCCGTGGGCAAGGGTCTTTGCTCCTCCCTCCCAAGTTCATTGATTGAAGATCAGGGGAGGGAGGGAGCCAGGATGGACTAGAGAGGTTTACTCTCGCCCTCAGCGCTCCGTACTGCAACCACAATGGGAAGTGGGTGGGGAGGCAGCCTGGTGGGTCCCTGCAATGGTGGACTTTATTCTCTCTCTCTTTCGGGCCAATAGGAGGGTACTATCCCTGGGCCACCTGCCCCTGCTCCCGTGAAAGCTGTGGTTGGAAAGTGGAGTTCATAGTTAAATGATAAGGCACCAGCTCCTCTGAGGATAGACGCATCACTTTGTATAACTAGTAAGTTTTCCAGATGGCAGATTTCTTACCTTTTAAGCAGTGATGCTTTTTTCGTGTCAGTTATTTTAGACTACTGAACTTATCATAAATGTCCTATACACCTCCCATGTACTTAGAAAAGTGTCCTGAAGTTAGTTTAGTCTTATATTGAGGACTCTGCATCAACACAAACTATTCTTTCTCGCATGGAAGTGCAGCAAAAGTAAACACCAGGACCCACTGAGGGTCTTTGAATTGGAATTGATGCTGAGATCTTTGGGTCTTCTATAGTGACTTCTATTTTTCGTCTAATTCTTTCTTATCAGACATTATTCTCACTGTTGTCAATAATCCCAATAACGAATTTCTTCTGTGCTCCAATAGATTTGGAAACCAGATATGGAATAATGAAGAGACTGAAGGTCATTTTGAGAAGAGAAAAACTTTGGCGCTTGAGATGTCTTCTTTGTAGTTTATGACATCTGAGTATTCGCAGAGTTTTACCGATCTGCTGATTCCTTGCTGGGTGCTGGATGTGTGAGTTTATGGTACAGGTAACTTCCAAAATAAATGAGGTCCCCCTCCGCCTGGTTTTCTTGTAAATCATCCGAAGAGGTCACCTTGCTCTCACAGGTCCATCCTCGTACCAGCACAAAGAAATGCTTATCACAGTTTTTGGCAAATAGCAAGCTTCTGCCATGGAGTTAAAAATCTCCTGAATCTACTAACTGAAGTATTTACAGGCCTTGACTAAAACCAGAGGTCCTGCTGTCAGAAATCTCTGAGTCACACCCTCAGTTTCACAGAGGCAGCAAAACCCAATTTTCGCACTTCCTCTTTCACCTGGGCTTTATTTATCTCCTTTAGTTGTAACTGCGCCACGTGGGGGAAGGACACTGGACATGGATGGAAACCCCGCTTCTGCCTCCAGCTAGCTGGGTGGGACTTTGGGGGAAACTAGTGTTAAGTGAATATTATTTAGGACCCTCTGTTAAGTGAATATAATCTAAGACACAGGGTGTTTGTGAGAATGAAGTGAATTCTCACTTCTAATTCTAATTCCTGTGAATTTACCCAGGCAGTGTCCGGCACTTAGTGGGTGCTTTTTTCTCTCCTTTCTCATGTTCCTTTATTTCCTGTCTGTTGACTCTGCAACAACCAGTTATACAGATCACCTTCAAAACACAGTTATCGGCTTCAGTCAGGCAGTGTTGATGAGCAACCCAACAGCCTTAGTCGTTCTTAAAAGTCCCCATCAGATTTTGAATGAAGCTGTGTGACAGCTGTGTGACAGTCACCTTGTCTTAGGAGCCTATGTCCATGTCTGCCAGCCCTTGGACCAGGAGTTTCTTGAGGGGAGGGTCGGCATCTCACTTACCCTTTTCTTCCCAACTCTCAGCCCATCACTTAGGACATCAGTAAACATCGAACGAATGAAGAAAAGAATAAAGAACTATTAAAATATCTTTTTTTTTTTTCTTTTTCGAGCCACACATGCAGCTTATGGAAGTTCCTAGGCTAGGGGTAGAATCAGAGCTGCAGCTGCTGGCCTACACCACAGACACAGCAACACAATATCCAAGCCACGTCTGCAACCTACACCACAGCTCACCACAATGCCAGACCCTTAACCCGATGAGCAAGGCCAGGGATCAAACTGGCCTCCACTGGGATACGAGTCAGGTTCGTTACCGCTGAGCCACAACGGGAACTCCACCATGTAGATGTCTTGAATGAAGTTCTCTTTACACTAGGAGAGTCCTAGTCTGGTAGAGTAAATAGTTGGATCAAAAGCCAAAGAGCCTGGACAACAAGAGGCCAAGAGGACCAGATCCATAGAGAGTTACCTACTGGTAGCTTTCTGCTGACCTCTCAGCCCAGAATCAGTTCATAACAACAACCTGGAAATTTTCCCAATGTATCTTCAATTTGGAAAGAAAAAAATCTTCATTTGCATTTCTATACAGAGTCACTCTGCCTATGACTAAAATGGTCTTCTATTTTAAGTCATAAGAAAATTAATGAGAAGCCTGGTACTTTCTGGCCGTCAGCTCAGCCCTCTCCACTGCAACATTTACCCAGTCAGGTGTCTATGAAGAGAAAGAAACCAGCTGCCGCTAAATAGCCTGGTTGACCACCTTGCTTTTGACTGACTTGGGCCCTCTTGTCCTTCGTCCTTGTGCCGCATCCACCCCTTAGTAATTTCTGCCATGCATTCTTTTTGTCTTTTTTTTCTCCTTTTTTACAGCCACACCTGTGGCATATGGAAGTTCCTGGGCTACGGGTTGAATCGGAGCTGCAGGTGCTGGCCTACACCACAGCCACAGCGATGCCAGATCTGTGCCCTATGCTGCATCTCACAGCAACGCCGGATCCTTAACCCACTGAGCAAGGCCAGGGATCAAACTCGCATCCTCCCGGACACCATGTTGGGCGTTTAACCTGCTGAGGCACCACAGGAACTCCTGCCATGTCTTCTTCACTGGGCATTTTTCCATCTCCACGACAATCCCCAGGCCCAAATATCTTATGCTTTTCCCTGGATTTCTACCTTCTTCCTCTTTCTGTGTCTATCCATCTTACACACACTTACATGTTCTTTCACAAAAGTCATATCTCACTGGAAAAACATCAGTAATAGTTTTCCATCTCTGGGTTTTCTTTCAACCAATGAAACCACCCCCAGCTTCCTTCTTCTCCCTTCCCACTGGTTCCTGTATCTAATTCTAGGAAGATTTCCAAGACAGTCAAATTAACCTCATCAGTACTTGTTTTCTCATTACTTGAGTATACTTCAGTATCCACTGTGCCTATCCACACTATCCTTCCCTGCCTTCTCATCCATTTCCTGAAATCCCTTCAAAACATAACATTTTAGAGGTTTAAAAAATGACCTTGGGTTGGAGTCCAACGATGCCATGCAATCCCCTCGTTTCTTTGCAGTCAAGAAACTAAGACCCAGAGGTGGTTTGTGATGTCCTTCTGTTGGACAGGTCTCAGCATCCAAACACTACCTCTACAACACCTTCAAGAAAGCAGGTCCCTGGAGAGGAAGAGGCAGGAAGGTGGATGCTATGGGACACCTCCCAGCCTCAGGTCTCAGCATTCGTACTTGTACGATCTTCACAATGAATTCATTTGATTTTTTTTTTATGCAGCACCCACAGCATATGGAGGTTCCCGGGCCAGGGATCAAATCCAAGCCACAGCTGAGACCAACACCACAGCTGCAATAATGCTGAATCCTGAACCCACTAGGGATTGAACCCAGGCCACTGCCAAGACAATGCTGGATGCTGGATACTCAACCTGCTGCACCACAGCAGGAACTCTTGAACTCATTTTATAAAGGACAAATCTAAAACTCAGGAAGATCAAGTAAGTGATTTGTTCAAAGTCATACATCTAGTCAGTGCCAGACTCAGTTCTCAGGCCTTGGTTTATTTACTTCCCAAATCTCACTTTATTTCTCAATCTCACTGCTCCCTCCACCTGTTTATACTGTACAGAGTTCACGTTGGTGTGTCTGCTCTTCTGTGTCTGTTACTTGACATGGGTGGAGTATCCACCTGCTAGAGCTGCCATAGCAGAATCCCACAGACTGGGTGCTTTAACCAACCGAAGTTTATTTGCTCACTGTTGTTGAGGCTAAAATCTAAGGTGCCACATATTTGGTTTAAGGCTCACCTTACCATTCCCATTTTAACTTAATTACTTCTTTAAAGACCTTATCTTCCAATACAGTCTCCTTCTGAGGCTCTAGGGGTTAGGCTGGCAACGCATGAATCTGGGGAGAACACCATTCCGCCTGTAATGAGGGTCCAGAACTGTATCTTCTACTTCAGTTATCCTTAATCTCATGACCCCCCCCCCCAAGTAGAGTAATCTCTTTCACCAAATTACAATGAAAATCACACAAATTAGTCCTAACTAAGGTTTAGACTCTTTTGCATTTACACATCCACATTTAATGTGAGAAGAATCTAGAAATGCATTCACCCATGTCTTTATTGCTATCTACACCCAGCTCTTTGCTTCAAACACCCATCAAAACCAGTGAAGAATAATTAATATCCACCAGAGTTCCCCTCGTGGCACAGCAGAAATGAATCCTACTAGTATCCATGAGGATTTGGGGTTGATCCCTGGCCTCGCTCAGTGGGTCGGGAATCCAGTGTGGCCGTGAGCTGTGGTGTAGGTCGCAGATGTGGCTTGTATCCCGTGTTGCTGTGGCTGTGGCATAGGCCAGCAGCTGTAGCTCCAATTCGACCCCTAGCCTGGGAACCTCCATATGCTGTGGGTGCGGCCCTAAAAAGCAAAAAAATAAAATAAAATAATTAACATCTGCAGCAACATGGATGGAACTAGAGACTCTCATACTGAGTAAAGTAAGTCGTAAAGAGAAAGACAAATACCATATATCACTTATATCTGGAATCTAATATATGGCACAAAGGAACCTTTCCACAGAAAAGAAAATCATGGACTTGGAAAATAGACATGGTTGCCAAGGGGTAGGGGGAGAGTGGGATAGACTGGGAGCTTGGGGTTAATAGATGCAGACTCTTGCCTTTGGAATGGATTAGCAATGAGATCCTGCTGTGTAGCACTGGGAAGTGTGTCTGGTCACTTATGATGGAGCATGATAATGGGAGAAAAAAGAATGTATACATGTATGTGTATCTGGGTCACCATGCTGTACAGTAGAAAATTGACAGGACACTATAAACCAGCTATAACGGAAAAAAATGAAAATCATTATATAAAAAAAATTAACATCTGCTGACAGCATTAAGCCCATCTCTGCACCAAGCACTGCATTCATAGGACTTACACTCGTCAGCTGCTCTTCCCCCCGCTGCCACCCTCACACACAACATGGACAAATATTACAACCAGCAAATCAATAAGGAATTTCTCATCAGAATCTTATCATTGAAAAGAAAAAAGGTACAGAGCTTCCTCGAAAATTGCACTTCTGACATGTATATAGCTCTCTAGAAGCTTCAGTGATTTTTTAGGGGGAGGAAATGGAAAAGAAAAGGTAGTATTTCTTGTAGAAAGAAATAAGAACAGGATGAGAAGGAGTCCATGTGCTTATATTCCTGCCTGAAATATTTTCATGAGGATTCCAAACTTAAAATTTTACTGCTTAATTCATCTTTTTTTACCAAACTTACCCAGAAGCCAGCCATCCTTCTCAAAGCAGTGTTTATATCCAACAAAGAATAAAGTATATTTCACATTAATTTCAGGCTGCCTCAGAAAAGACAGTAGTCAAAGAATTATAAATATACCAGCTCCTCTTGCAATATAATGCAAAGGTAATATGCCCTTGAAATTTCTAGATCATCCATAAGGTGGTGACACTCCTGAAGGCTCTATTTTGTTGTTAGTTTTATAGAATGAGAATGTTTTTCAACTTAAGATTAGCTGTGATATCTGCAACTCAGGAACGCAAGGACAGTCCATTGAAAATTCTTACACAGTCCTCCATGGTTCTCATTTTATAAGTGTAAACTTGCACATTTATTTTTTAAAAAATCAGGAACTTCCTGACAAGTATATCATCTTAAGTGAGGAAAGTTTTGTAACGGAACATATGGGGAAGAAGTTTAATGTATGCTAAAACATACCACCTCTTGCAAATAGCATGATCTCTTAAAAAAGAGAAAAAAAGAAAAATGAACATGTACTAAATGTTATGTATCTAAACCTCTCTTTCCTTCCATTCCTCAAAAATCTTTCTCAAGTAATTGTCCCTTAGCTCTCTGATTGAGTCAAACTACCCCGAACCCCAAAAGCGTCTTGTTCACAGCCCCAATCAGTGTCACAAGTTTGTATTTATTTGTGTGATTAAGATAAATGTCTGCTTGGAGATCCTGTGGTGGCTCAGCAGAAACAAACCTGAATAGTATCCATGAGGAGGCAGGTTCGATCCATGGCCTCACTCAGTGGGTTAAAGATCTGGCGTTGCCATGAGCAGTGGCGTAGGTCACAGATGTGGCTTGGATCTGGCATTGCTGTGGCTGTGGTGTAGGCCGGCCACTGCAGCTGCAATTCAACCCCTAGCCTGGGAACCTCCATATGCCGCAAATGTGGCCCTATGGAAAACAGCATAGAGGTTCCTCCAAAAATTAAAAATAATACTACTGTATTATCCAGCAATTCCACTTCTGGGTATTAATAGAAAAGAAATTAAAACATTAACCTGGAAAAATATGTGCACCCCATGTCCACTGAAGCATTTTTTTATAACAGCCACAATGTGGACACAAACCTCGTGTCCACTGATGGATGACTGAATGAAGACAATGTGGTGTACAGGTGTCCCTCGGCATCAGTGGGAAATTGATTCCAGGACTGCAGAGGATTCCAAAATCCCCGGACACTCAACCCCCATGTCAGCTCTCTGTACCCCTCCTTCAGATTCCAACAACCTCAAATCATGCAGTATTGTATGTATTTATTTTTTAAAATCTTGATACAAGTGGACCTGTGCAGTTTAAACCTAAGCTGTTCAAGGGTCAATTGTGTGTACATACATACATATGTGTGTGTGTGTGTGTGTGTGTGTGTGTGTATGCATATAGACAACAGAATATTATCAGCCATAAAAAAAAGAAGAAAATACCGCCCTTTATAACAACATGGGTGGACATCAGGGGCATTTTGCTAAGTGAAATAAGTCAGCTAGAGAAATACTAGGACTATATGGTCTCACTTAGCTGTGGTATCAAAATGAAAAAACAAAACCTGGAATTCCCATTGTGGCTCGGCAGAAACAAATTCCACTAGTATCCATGAGGATGTGGGTTCAACCCCTGGCCTTACTCAGTGGGTTAAGGATATGGCATTGCCATGAGCTATGGTGTAGTTTGCAGACACGGCTCAGATCTGGCGTTGCTGTGGCTATGGGTGCTGGCCTGGGAACCTGCATATGCTGCAAGTGTGGCCCTAAAAAGCAACAAACAAACAAAACTCACAGATAAAGAGAACAGATTGATGGTTGGCAGAGATGGGGACAGAGGAGGGGAAGGCAGTGCTGGAGGTGGGGGTGAAGGTGGTCAGAAGGTACAGACCTCCATTTATAAGACAAGCAAGTCCTAAGGCCATGACGGAGGGCATGGTTGCTCTGGGGAAGAATGCCGTATTGCATATTTGAAAGTTGCTAAGAGAGTAGATCTTAAATGTTCTCATCACAAGAAAAAAAATGTGTTAAGTATGTGTGGAGGTGAATGTTAACTAGATTTACTGTGGTGATCATTCCACAGTATAGACATATATCAAATTATTATGTTGCTCACCTGAAACTAATGCTCACTGAAATTAATGTCCTCATGAATGCTAGTTGGGTTTGCTCATCGCTGAGCCATAATGGGAACTCCAATGATACCTTAATTTAAAAAAAATAAAACCCTAAAACAGTATAGACCATGTTTAAAACCATTTTTGCTTTACTTAGTCGTTTTTCTCTTGTAAAGTTTTATTGAAGTGTAGTTATTTACCAGGTTGTAATTTCTGCGGTACGACAAAGTGACTCAGTCACACAGGTACCCACATCCATCCTCTTTCAGATTCTTTTCCCGCACAGATGATCACAGAACACAGGGTGGAGTTTTCTGTGCCAGACAGCAGGTCCCCATTGGCCAATCATTTTGGATACCTTAGCGTGGAGGTACCAATCCCCCAAATTTTAGATTTTAATCCTCAGCTCCCTGGGTTGTGAGTCCTGAATGCATTTGAAAATATGATGAATGTGCAAACTTTCTCCCAGAAAAACACAAACAAAACAAAAAAGATGAATGCTTATGCCCCAACTCTAGGTGTCAGAGATCACACCTGTTTGGCTTCACCAGTTAATCCACATCGTCCTGCCTAAAATCTAACAGGAGATCGGGGTGTGTTTAATGACTGCCCGACTGACAAAAGAAACCAACAGTTATTTCCACCTTCATATTCAACACATCCTTCCATCTCCCTTTCAAGCAGCTCAGCTCCCATGTCCCGGAGGGATTAGCGATGGTTCTTACCCACCTGCCGCCCCCTATTCCTGCTGCAGACCAACCCCTCTGCAAGGGCGAGAGCAGCGCCCTCCTAGTTCTTCAGAGGGAGCACATTTATCTCCCCTTCTCTTTCTTCTGTCTTCAGACAATCCCTTTCTACTCTTTTTCCTCTTAATGCGTAACCATTTTTAACTCCCACTAATCTCTTAAAAAAACCAAATTCCTTTGGCTAAAGCCAAGCTTAGTCCCTGCTTGTTTTGTTTGTTTGTTTTTATTTTATAGCCACACTCGTGGCATATGGAAGTTCCTGGGCCAGGGATTAAACCTAAGCCACACCTACAACCTATACCAGCTGTAGGCCACAATCTTTTTAATTCACTGTGCCAGGGTTACTAACTCTATTATTTAGAAAAGAGTAGAGGAAATACGTGAACTATTTTTTCAGCCACACCGTGGCACGTGGAAATTCCAGGATGGAATCCATGCCACAGGAGCAACCCAAGCTGCTGCAGTCACAACACTGGATCCTTAACCTGCTGCACCACAGAGGAACTCCTTAAATCATTTTTATGCGGTTAGAATAAGTCTATTACCAAAACAGAGAAGCAAATGGAAAAAAAAAAACTATACACAAATATTTCCACATGAATGCAAACACAGAAGTCTGTTTAAAACAGTTGCAAATAAAATCCAGCAATATATAAAAATATAGCCTACCCTGGGAATGCATTTGCATTTACTTGTTTTTCTATTTTATTTTTAATTGTTATTTCCCCAATACAATTTTTTTTCTACTGTACAGCATGGTATTTACTTTTTTTTTTTTTTTTTTGTCATTTCTTGGGCTGCTCCCACGGCATATGGAGGTTCCCAGGCTAGGGGTCTCATCAGAGCTGTAGCCGCCGGCCTACACCACAGCCACAGCAATGCCAGATCCAAGCCATGCCTGTGACCTACACCACAGCTCACGGCAACACCGGGTCCCTAACCCACTGAGCAAGCGTAGGAATCGAACCCGCAACCTCATGGTTCCTAGTCGGATTCGTTAACCACTGCGCCACGAGGGGAACTCCCAAGCATGGTATTTACTTTTGAAAACTAACCTATACAATTATGTACATTGACAATAAAATGTCAATAAATGTCTATCTTTCTTCACAAATGTCATGATTACATACACAGAAAATCCAAAGAAATCTACAGAACAACTACGCAACTAATAAGTGAATTTAGCAAGGCCTCAGTGAGACAAAGTCAATATACAAAATAATAGAGTCCATACAATAATAATGAATAAATGGAAATTTTATTTTTAAAATATGGAGTTCCCATCATGGCACAATGGGTTAAGAATCCTTCTGCAGTGGCTGAGTCACTATGTAAGAGCAAGTTCAACCCCTGGCTGGTGCAGTGGGTTAAAGGATCTGGCATTGCTGCAGCTGTGGTATAGTTCACAGGTGCAGCTTGGATTCAATCCCTGGCCTAGAACTTCTATATGCCTCGGGTACAGCCGTAAAATTAAATAAAAATGATAATAGTAATCATACCCATTACAAAAGCATCAAAAGTCAAAAAAATACATACAGGTACATCTAGCAAAAAATTTCTAAAGTCTCTGCCCTTAAAGATATAAAACATAGTTAATAAAATTTTTAAAAGATCTATGATGAAGCTATAGCAATCAAGACAGCATGATACTAATATAATGATATACAAATTGACAGTGGAATGAAAGAGAAAGTTAAGAAATAAATATACAGGAGTTCCCGTCGTGGCGCAGTGGTTAACGAATCCGACTAGGAACCATGAGGTTGCGGGTTCGATTCCTACGCTTGCTCAGTGGGTTAGGGACCCGGTGTTGCCATGAGCTGTGGTGTAGGTTGCAGACGTGGCTCAGATCCCCCGTTGCTGTGGCTCTGGCATAGGCTGGCAGCTACAGCTCTGATGAGACCCCTAGCCTGGGAACCTCCATATGCCGCAGGAGCGGCCCAAGAAATGGCAAAAAGACAAAAAAAAAAAAAAAGGAAAGAAATAATTATGCAATAGATGGTCAATTGATTTTCAACAAAAGCACCAAAGCAAGCAGAAAGAAAAGACTTTTCAATAATATTGATGGAACAAGTAGATATCCATATAAAAAAATAATTAACTTCAATTCTAACTCCATAAACCTAAACAAAGAAGTTAAAATTATAAAGCTTCCAGAAGAAAATATAAAGGAATGTTTTCAGGATCTTGAGGTTGGCAAAGATTCCTTACTCAGGATACAGAAAGCCCTGAGTGTAATTTTTTTTCAATTTCTGCTCATTAAAAATGACATTAAGGAGTTCCCATGTGGCCTAAGCAGTTAAGGATTCAGCTTTGTCACTGCTGTGGTTCAGGTTCAGTTCCTGGCCCAGAAATTTCCACATGCCACGGGCATGGCCAAAAAAAATAATAATAATAACATTAATAAAATAAGCAAACCAGACTTAGAAAATTCACAAAACATTAACCAGGCAAAGAACCTATATCAAGAATAAAGAATTTTTCAACTCAATAGTAAAATGACAAATAGTACAATTAAAATATGCAAATTCACAGGCAGTGTGTAAACAAATAAGCATGGCTGTGTTCCCCACAAAAAAAACTGTATTTACGGACACTAAAAAAATTAAAAATAAATAAAACGTGCAAACGTTGGGATCAACAGCTACACACAACTATATATAAAATAGACAACAAAGACTTACTGTATAGCATGAGAAACTGTATTTACTATCTTATAATAACCTATAATGGAAAAGAATCTGAAAAGAATATATATATACATATATATGCATGACTGAATCATTCTGCTGTACAACTGAAATTAACACAACATTGTAAATCAACTGTACTTCAATTTTTTTCTTTTCTTGTTTTGTTTTTGTCTTTTTGCCTTTTCTAGGGCCGCTCCCAAGGCATATGGGGGTTCCCAGGCTAGGGGTCTCATCGGAGCTGTAGCCACCGACCTGCCTACCCCAGAGCCACAGCAACACGGGATCCAAGCTGCGTCTGCAACCTACACCACAGCTCATGCCAACGCCAGATCCTTAACGCACTGAGCAAGGCCAGGGATCAAACCCACAACCTCATGGTTCCTATTGAGATTCATTAACCACTGAGCCACGACGGAAACTCCCAGCTATACTTCAATTTTTTTTTTTTTTAAATGGGCAAATGACCTGACCAGACACTTCGCGAAAGAGTTACAAATGGTCAGCAAGCACAGGAAGTGCAGCTCAACACCGTGAATCATTAGGAAAGTGCAACAAAACCACAATGAGATATGCCTACAATGGCCAGAAATAAAAAGATGTTAATGTGATGGGAACGATCAGAACTCTCAGATTACTACTGAGGGGAGTATATAAAAAAGACAACCATTTTAGTTAAAGGTTTGGCAGTTTCTTCAGAAGTTGAACAGCACACGCCCTAAGACCGCCAGCTTTACCCTTTAGTATTCACTCAAGAGAAAGGAAAACATATATCCACATAAAGACATATGTATGGATACTTATAGTGACTTTATTTATAATAGCTTCAAACTAGAAACAACCCAAATGTTCAAAAACAGGAAAAGAGGTAAACAAATTGTGATGTATGCATTAGCTCCAACGGGCAATGGTGAATAGAAATGAACTAGTACTGATACACACAACAGCAAAAATCAATCTCATACACATTATGCTGAACAAGAGAAGCCAGATTCCTACAAGAATATGCCTTCCCATGCCACTGATAAGTTCTGGAACAGACAAAACTAATCTATAAAGGACAAAATCAGAACAATGGTCGTGTCTAGGGAGAGGAAGAGGGGGCAGAATTGACTCTAAGGGGGCAAGAGGAAAATATTATGTTATCTTGATAAGAGTCTTGGTACATGAAAAGATGCATCTGTTCAAACTTACAGAACTCCAACACTTAGGAGCTGCGCAGGCCACTACATGGAGACTACGGTTTAATCAAATAATTAAACAGTTACTAATTATTTCAATATTGTTGTGAAAACGAAACTGAAAACCAATAAAGGAATAAAATAGGGCAAATTCATGTCACTCGTTCCCTCAGGGAGTATGAGCCCCAGATTGTGAGATGGAAACTACAAATATATTCTCATTTCCACCTGACTAGACTGGCAGTGTGCTTCTAGTTTCAAAGATAGGTGTTTTCCATGCTTCTGACATCAAGTACCTTTTTCTCCCCATGTGGCCCATGAACTGGAGCCAACCTCATCATCCAGAACCTGTAGAAATATGAGGATCCATTCCAACAGCTCCACCAGCTATGTGAGTAGAATGTTCTGTTTGTCTCCACTAAGATGTTTTCCAGGAGACTGTGAAGGATAAGCCTGAACGTATATGATTTTTGCCTTACCTGCTGACTTTACCAACCAACCAAGGCTAAGCTATGAGTTCACAGCAATTTTTCCTACGTAAATTAGTAAGTAACATACTGTAGATTCAATACATAACTGAATCCCTATCACATGATTCTACTAAGAATCTGCTCCGGTTATAATTAAATGTATCAACTGTACTTAAAGTCTATTAAAATTCCCCCAATCCTTTCTTTTCCCTCCCCCTCCCCCCCCCCAAAAAACATGAACTATTTATAAAACTTGCAGTCTCTTCATTTGGTTTTACTTATCTGGACCCATAAGCCACGCATGGTAAATTTCAGACCTATAATTTGTGGCTTCCTGCTTCCAAGATTTCTCCAGAGTCGTTCTCATGTGACTGTTTTTCTAGTTAAATATTTACACATATACACGGGGTACACAGGCAGTTCATATTTGACATGATTTAACAGCATCTACATCTGTTTCTCATCATAACATGACTGGAAAATGTGCCTACTAAACATTTTTTAAATATATTTGTCCAAAATATTTTTTTTTTCTACTCTCATCTCGAGACATTTCTGTGTAAAGAAAATAAAAGACAAGACGGCCCCTCTCAGGCCCTGTTTCATTAACTCCTTTCCTCTGGCTTCAGGGCCCTCTGTTGCTACCCATCATCATTTCCCAAGCCTAACCAAAGTGTGCAGCAGGTCTTTTTTTAAATCAGTGGCTGAGAAGCACAAAACTGAGATACGAAGGTGCAAAAATCTTATTTAAATAAAAAGCCTCCCAAAGCAACTGGCTTCAGTGTGATGCTCCAAGGTTAGCAAGACTGCCTCTGAATAAGGTCTCTGATGATGCAAACATGTCTGAAGTCTGTTTCCTGCTCCCTCCCAGTGCATAACTTCAAGCATGCGTTTTCCAAATATAAAAAAGTAGGAAAGAAGGAAGGAAGGAGGGAGGGTAGGAAGAAAGAAAGGGTGAAAGAAAATTACTGGTTTTCCAGACGTGATCATTCCTAGGTCCCCAGCATCTCAAATCATAGCACACACATCTGTTCTAATTCTTCCCCGGTTTGTTTAACAAAGTCAATTTTCTTAAGTTCATACACTTTTCCAAAAATACAAAGCACAGTTAAATCATGAATGTATTTTCTTCAGAACACTAATTTAGAATAAGTAGATCTTGTCTGACTTTCATTCTATTGTTTGGGGTTTTAATCCAGAAGTCTGTTTTCTCATTTTTATTCATATGTTATCATAAGCAATAACAAAGCAAAATGAAAAAGAATGAAAACAAAAACAAAAAATCCTGAGTGAATTATAAATCCTGGAAGCTGACCCATAGTTCATATGTATTCAAAAAGCAAAAAAAAAAAGGAATGATTGTTTTCAGCTATTTTGAGACTTATTTTTCCAACTTGTGTCTAATTGAAGACCTTGATTTTTTTTTTTCTTTTCTTTTCCCTGATTATCTTTTAGCCACTTCATAGCTCTACGCACTCTGGAGAGAAAGTGTTTGGATTAAAAAACAGAGATGAGAATAAAATGGGTATAATTGACCTCAACTGCCCTGAGAAAAAGTTTTATTTTCAGGAAACCTGGAATACTCAACTCTAATAAAGCTTTTGGTGCATCTGCGAATTTTTTAATTAATTAATTATTTATTTATTTATTTATTTATTGTCTTTTTAGAGCCACACCCACGGCATATGGAGGGTCCCAGGCTAAGGGTCAAATCTGAGCTGTAGCTGCCAGCCTACGCCACAGCCACAGTAACGGCAGATCTGAGCCACTTCTGTGACCTGCACCACAACTCACGGCAACGTCGGATCCTTAACTCGCTGAACAAAGCCAAGGATCGACCCTGCCTCCTCATCGATACTAGTCAGGTTCGTTTCCACTGAGCCAAGAGGGGAACTCCTGAGAATTTAAATAATCCTTAGTATTCCTAATTCCTGTCATCCTGATTTAAAAGTATAACAGTAGATTTTTAGATAAACTATAAAAATAGTATGACATACTATGTAATAGACATACCATAAAATAGACATTCTGTTATGAAATAATATGAAAAGTTGTTCAAATCTAGCCATCATGCTATATACTCAGAGAAGCATCTCCTAGAATGCTCTATATTTTCTCAAATATATGTATTTACATAATATACATAAATAATACATGTAAATATATATATAAATGTTAGCTTTGGTCTGCGGTTCCGATGCGTCAAATGCCTATGCTAGTTTTAGAAGAAGCAAATAATTGTAATACGTATGTAAGAAAACCTACAAATTATCCAAATTGTACTTTATCCATGAACTCTCATTACGTAGTAGATAAACATTTCAGGGAAAAGGATATTATGCACATTTACATTTTTTCTTAACTTTGGAGAATTAAAACATATTGAGCATTAAATACTTAAGGAATTTTATAAAACCTCCAAGAAGGTAGAGGAGGGAAATTCCCAACTCTTTTTATGAAGACAAAAGAATGCTGACACCAAATCCTGACACAGACATATAAGAAAAGAAAATTATAAACAAGTATCCCTCATGAACATAGGTGTAAAAATTCTTAACAAAGACCAGAAAATTGAATTCAGCTAAAGATAGAAAATGTATTATATTGTGACCACGGGAAGTTTATCTGAGGCTTAACATTTGAAAAGCAATCACTATAAATCACCATGGAGCTCCCATCATGGCACAACAGAAATGAATCCAATGAATCTGACTAGGAACCATGAGGTGGCAGGTTCGATCCTTGGCCTTGCTCAGTGGGTTAAGGATCCGGCGTTGCTGTGAGCTGTGGTGTAGGCCGGCAGCTGTAGCTCCGATTGGACCCCTAGCCTGGGAACTTCCATATGCCGCAGGTGCATTCCTAAAAAGATAAAAATACCAAAAGCATATATATGTGTGTGTGTGTGTGTGTGTGTGTGTGTGTGTGTGTGTGTGTGTGTGTGTGTGTGTGTGTGTGTGTGTATCACCATATTAACGGAATAATGGGAGAAAATGCATATGTGCCAAAACCTCCAGTTCACATCATGAACAGATCAGGGACAAAGTAAGAAAACACAATGTGGAGTTCCCATTGTGTTAACGAATCCGACTAGGAACCATGAGATTGCGGGTTCGATCCCTGGCTGCCTTGCTCAGTGGGTTAGGGATCCGGTGTTGCCGTGAGCTGCGGTGTAGGTCGCAGATGAGGCTCGGATCCCCGTGTTGCTGTGGCTCTGGCATAGACCAGTGGCTGCAGCTCCAACTGGACCCCTAGCCTGGGAACCTCCATGTGCTTTGGGAGCGGCCCTAGAAAAGGCAAAAAGCCAAAAAGAAAAGAAAAGAAAACACAATGATACCCTACACAACTACTAGAGTGGCTGAAGTTAAAAATACTGATCTCACCAAGACCTGATGTGGATAGGGAAGTTCTGGGCCTCTCATACATTACGGGTGGGAATATAAGTAGTCCCATTACTCCCGTTTATTTTCTTTTATGTTTTACGATTTTTTATTTTTTCCATTATAGTTGATTTACAGGCTTCTGTCAATGGGTCCAATCACTTTGGAAAACAGTTGGGTAGTTTCTTTAAAAGTTAAACATAAACCTACGGCAACCCAGCCATTCTACTCCTGGATATTTATCCAAAGAAAAATTAAAGCATATACATGTTTAAATATTTAAACACAAATGTCTATAGGATCTTTATTTGAAATAGCGAAAAACTAGACATAACCTAAATATGCATCAATACATTTATGGATAAAGAAATTGTGGTATATCCATACAGTGGAATATTGCTCCATGTTAAAAATAAATAAAATAGAATATTAATACATGGCTAACGACAGGATGAATCTCAAAATAATTATGATGAGTGAAATAAGCCAGAGCGAAAAAAAAGGAGTACATAAAATCCTAGAAAATGCAACATAATCTATAGCAATGTAAACCTCAGGGGTTAACTGAGGATGTGGAAAACAGAAAGGCTGGAGAAAGGGATTACATTTTCTTGATTGTAATGCTAGGTTCATGTGTGTAGACCTTTGTCGAAACTTACCAAACTGTACACTTTAAATGGTGCCATTTATTAAATATCAATTACATCTCAATAAAGCTGTTTTTTTTCCTAACTTCTAATAGGGAATTAATGTCCATAAATTTGAGAAACATAAAGAAAGCCAGTGTGGCTAGAACAGGATGAGCGCAAAGGAGTTAAAAGGCAAAGTTAGAGTAAGCTGGGGCCAGACCAAGTGTGTCTTCACAGGCTCAGTCAGGCATGTGAAACGTATGCAAATGGAGGATTATAAACAGAGCAGTCACATGATCTCATTCATGGGAATGCTCCTTGAGCCTTTTCCGGAATGTCATATAATCGGCATCACGTAATATGTAATCTTCTCAGATTGGCTTTTTTCACTTAGCAATGTTCATTTAAGGATCTTCAATGCCTTTTCATGCCTTGATAGATCATTTCTTACTGAATAATATTCCATTATCTGGGTATACCACGGTTCATGCCTCCATTCCCTATAAAAGACATCTCGATTGATTCCAAGTCTTGGCAATTGTGAATAACTTGCTATAAATATCTGTTGTGCAGGTTTTTACGTGGATGTAAGTTTTCAGCTCCTTTGGGTAAAAGCCAAGGAGTGCAATTGAAGGATGGGATGGTAAGAATATGCTTAGGTTTGTAAGGAACCGACAAACTGTGTTTCAGGAATGACTGTGCTATGTTACACTGCCATCAACAGTGTGTAAGAGTTCCCGTTGCTCCACACCCTCACTGGCAGTCGGTGCTGGCGGTGTTTTGGGATTTTTGGCCATGCTGATAGGCGTGTAACATGTCTCATTGTTTTACTTTTCACTTCCCTCACAGCATAAGATGTTGAAAATCTTCCATAAGCTTAGGTGTCATCTGCATCTTTGGTGAGGTGTATGTTCAGATCTTTTGCCCATTTGTGTGTGTGTGTGTGTGTTTAGGGCTGCACCCGCAGCATGTGGAAGTTCCCAGGCTAGAGATCAAATGGCAGCTGTAGCTGCTGGCCTACATCACAGCCACAGCAAAGCAAGATTGGAGCCATGTCTGGGACCTACACCACAGCTCATGGCAACGAGCAAGGTCAGGGATCGAGCCCACATCCCCATGGATACTAATCAAGTTTGTTACCCTGAGCCATGATGGAAAAAAAATCACCTTTTTTTTTTTTTTTTTTTTGTCTTTTTGCCTTTTCTAGGGCCGCTCCCAAGGCATGTGGAGGTTCCCAGGCTAGGGGTCGAATCGAAGCTGTAGCCGCCAGCCTACACCAGAGGCACAGCAACGTGGGATCGGAGCCGAGTCTGCAACCTACACTGCAGCTCACGGCAACGCTGGATCCTTAACCCACTGAGCAAGGCCAGGGATCAAACCCACAACCTCATGGTTCCTAGTCAGATTCGTTAACCACTGAGTCACGATGGGAACTCCACCATTTTTCAATCATGTTGTTTGTTTTCTTTTTGTTGAGTTTTAAGAATTCCTTGTATGTTTTGGATTTCAGTACTTTATCAGATATTCCTTTTGCAAATATTTTCCCTAAGTCTATGGCTTGTCTTCTCATTCTCTGACAATGATTATATTTTAATACAGCATACTTGATACTGGCTAAGCCTTTCAGCTCATCAAATATAGGTAGGTATATATCAAAAACTGGTTCATATAAAAATAAAAATATTGCCAGAAACACAAGATAACAAAAATATGCTAATGTGTCCTGACATCCAAGCAATAGCTTCTATTCATAAAATACTGAAGAAATATTAGGAAACCATTTAGACTCTTAGAAAATTGATTATTATTCCTTAGCAAGTCAGATTTTTTTCCAAGTAACTATCGGCATCCCCAGGATCATGGCACACAGAGTAACAGATGAGCAAATAAGGAAATAGAATTAAACAGCATTGCTTGATATTTTGTTCCCTGCAATCATCATTGCTTTGGCATTTAAAATTTATGAAAAAATTTCCTAATTTCTTCCTAGTGGAGATAGTTGCTTGTTTTGTTTTTTGGGAGCAATGTGGGAAATCAGGGGTTTTGGGAGGGGTTGTCTTTTTCTTTTTTAGGGTGTCACCTGCAGCATATGGAAGTTCCTGGACTAGGGGTCAAATTGGAGCTGCAGCTGCCAGCCTACACCACAGCCACAGCAACACGGGATCCAAGCTGCATCTGCGACCTATATTGCAGCTTGTGGCAACCTCAGATCCTTAACCCACTGCGTGAAGCCAGGGATCGAACCTGAATCCTCATGGATACTGGTCAAGTTCTTAACCCACTGAGCTACAATGGGAACTCTGGAATAAGTTTTCAATGAAACATCCCTGTTTCCAATTTATGCAACTGAAGTTGTTAAGGGAAATAAATGAAAATGTCCAGTCTTAGATATGGCCAAAAATGTCAAAATCTTGCATATCAGGTCATCTTCCGCAGTATTCGCTACCTACTTTTATATGTTGAGAATTTTCCATAATAACAAAGTTATTTTTTATTAATTAAATTTATTTTTTATTAGGGTAAATCTTATTTACCGTGTTGAGTCAATTTCTGTTGTACAGCAGAATGACCCAGTCATATATATACATATGTCATTCTTTTTCTCATATTGTCTTCCATTATGGTCTATCCCATGAGACTGGCTATAGTTCCCTATGCTATACAGTAAGACCTCATTTCTTACTCATCCTAAACGTAATAGTTTGCATTTACCAACCCCAAACTCCCCGTCCATCCCACTTCTTCCACTTCCCCCTTGGCAAACAACCACAAGTCTTTTCTCTAGGTCCGTGAGTCTACTGTTTTGTAGATAGGTTCTTTTGTACCATAATTTAGATTTCACCTATAAGTGATATCATAAATGAATGCTTACATATATTGAAATTTAGCAACATAGTTTAGTCAACTGATTAACCACGTGGAAAATATCTTAAAAAGCTACATTTAAATAACTTTTGGGTAAATAAAAAATTTTGAATACGTAAAATAATAAAACTATTAGAAGAAAATATAGGAGAATTTTATTTCTTTTTAGAGATAAGTAATCTTTTCTAAGCAAGGCACAAAAAACCAAATTCCATAAAGATTAGTGAATATGGTGACATGAAAATGGTTTTTTTCTGCACAGAAAAAATGCCAAAGTCAAAAGACAAATGATCAAGTGGGAAAAATATTTCAACACATATGCCAATGAGCTCATTTTCTTAATATATAAAGACTTCTTACAAGTCAGTTATAAAAGACCATTAAGCCAATAGAAAAACTGACAAAGCCCTTAGAAGCAGTTCATAGGAAACAAACACAAATGGTTTATAACATATGAAAAGACATTCAACTTTAACTGTAAAGGAACAAAAAAGTAAAATATCAATGTTATATGACCATTCATTTAACAGAAAGCATTCTTAAAGCATATGTCATTAAGAAATATTTAAGTGAAAAAAGTCAAGATGTAAAACAATCTATAGTATGCCTCTACCTGTATATACAAACATACATAAAGAGACACAAATATGCATGTATGCTTAGACACACACAGAATATTCTAGAAGAACATTGTCAAAACTGATTACCATGGTTGCTTCCATGGCAGGAGCCTGGAAGTCTTGAGCAAGGAGTAAACATAAACTTCCATCCTCTGTTCTCATTATAACTTTTAAAATTTTAAATGTATGTCTGCATTACCTTTTCAATGAAAAACAACTAGTTGATAAAAAGCTAAATTATTGTGTTCAACAAATATTTCTTGGTGCCAATCAGTATGTGAAGTACTGGAAATACAAGCGATGGAAAACCAACAAAAATCTCTGTCCCTAGGTCTAACATGCTCTTGGGGCAGGAATTATAAAAATCTCTAATGAATTTTGTTCAGAATAGTAATTTTTTTGACAAATATTTTCTTTGGAGATGTGCCGTTTTTAACATAAGTGAATATATTAAGTCTTACATAAAACAGTAACTATAGAAATGCATTCTTTGGAAATGGCAGAGTTGTCATCATCATAATCTGGACAGGCTTTGTCAGGATGGAAGAAGCAAGAAGAGATTCATGGTTCATGCCTCCATGTGTACCCGTATCATTTAAGAATCTCACTGTCCTTGACACAAAACACTTCTAATCTCTCTGCCTTCATTTCATGGTTTATTCATTGAGAGTTAAGAAGCTTCTCGCTCTCTTACTATTTAATCCATTATTTTAGAATTCAAATCTAAGTTATGTCCTGAAGATTCCGGATGAAAACAATCCCAAAGACTTTTACTGTCATCCACGCACATAAAATTCCCATCAGTGTCCTAAGTTTTCATTTCCATTGCATCTCTGTGTCTTTTTCTCTGGCATAGAACAACTATGCCAAAAAAATGCAAAATTATATATGCTAAGACCTTGTTTCACTTATTAAAAAGTTATATTTTGGTTAAAGGTGGAGTAAGCTAAAGAACAATATTTCTAAAGTACAGTGAATAGATGAGTGCTAGACTTGCTCAGTGCCATCATAAAGGTATTCCTAATACATAGGAAAAAGCTGCATATTAAGCTTCCCCACAATGAAAAATTTTCCCAATACTGGAGATTAACAATGCATATTAGCCTATTATCCCCCTAAAAAAGTTCCTTAAATGAAGAAGTTTGCTTAACTTTGAGCCTCTCTTTCTCCCTTCTCTATGCTAATTAAGAAATTGCTGAACATCAGAGGAAATTATAATCTGCACTCAAATTAGGACAGATCTTAGTTCTGAATCTTTGCTTTCCTCTCAGCAAACTCCAGAGTAACTTCCTGGCCCTGCTCTGACATTCATGCTGTCAAATTTCTTATCAGCTCACAGATAATCTGAAGCTTCCATCTGTAAGAATTACAGCCCAACATACCTCTGTCAAAAGGAGCACACTCTGGGTCCCCTGGCAAGATGAAAGTGAAAAAACAAAATACGTGTGGGCTTAAAACAGCTGAAATTCAATATTACCTACAGCCAACTTCCTTATAAGGATAATTCTGATAGGACACAGCAACAACCAAAAACAACAAATGCAAAATCCATTTTTTTTTTTTTAAGTAGGGGACAAAAGAGATCCAATTCAAACCACTCCCCTGAAACACAATGTGATGGGAAACAACTTTGCTGTAAACCGTATACCCAGCAGGACTTCTTAAATTATAGTCTCTCTTTCAACTAACACTCTGCTCAAGAAAGTCTCATTGGATGAAATTCTAAAACCAAACTAAGCATCTTCTCAGACAGTGGCCCTCACAGGTGTGTTCAGCCGTGGGATCAGGCCTTCCTGAGTTCCGATTAGCTCCTGACTCTTATCACCACATCTTGCTTCCAAAGCTTCCCGGGGCGAAATAGTCTACCAGCTAAAGGTGAACCTTAATCAAGGAATCCCCTGTTTCCTTTCTTAAAGAAGCAGTTCCCATCAAGAAAAGCCTGCTACAATTTCACGAATTCACAGGTAAGACACAACAACTGAAAAATCAAGGATGGTGACATTTTCATACTCTGTATCCTATGAGACATTTGACATGTAAGCAAATCAACCTTCTGATGAAAGCCTGTGAATGACAAATACTTATCTGAATCTAAGCTTAATATACCAAGAAGCTGAAACTAGTCCTTTTGTGTAAGTGTGTGCTGAAAACTTTTGTCTTGTTTTTGTTTTTGTTTTTGCTTTTTAGCCACCGTCACCACCCTCCACCCCCAGCATGTGGAGGTTCCCAGGCTATGGGGTCAACTCGAAGCAGTAGCCGCCAGCCTACACCACAGCCACAGCAACATCAGATCCGAGCCATGTCTGCAACCCACACCACAGCTCCTGGCAATGCCAGAGCCTTAACGCACCAAGCAAGGCCAGGGATCGAACCTATGTCCTCATGGATGCTCGTCAGATTTGTTTCTGCTGAGCCACACTGGGACCTCTGAAAAACTTTTTCAATTAAAAAAAAAAAATCTTAAAAACTTTGAAAAGATTCTCTCCTTTGGCAAATGGAACTGAAGACTCAAGAATTTTGTCTCCAGTTCTGTTTGAATTCCCATGTACTCTATGCCAGCTGAGTGCCCTCCCTCCCCCCATCGTGTGCATATTTCTAGATCCTTGGAGAAACCACTAGGCAGAAAGTCAGCACAAATACCTTCTGAGCCCACAACAAGTTGTCACTTGGTGAAAGAAGCTCAGCAGAGAAAGAGAGACGGAGCGCGGGCTCTGTTGTAAAAGAAGCGCATTGCAGGCCCAGGAAAAGTCATCAGGAAAGATAAGTGTGATCAGAAGGGTCCCAAAGAGCTTACCACACCTCGATGCTCTGCTGATCTTGGAGCAGGTGGGGTGGGGACCCTGGAGGGGCTGATGGCTGGCGAGACTCAAAAGAAATTTCATCCAGTGGAAAAGCTGACATCAACTCCTGCCTTGTGGAAATACAGGTCTGTCTCTTACCCAAAACTTCCAAAGCTATGTTAACTTCATTTTCCGATGGTCTTCAGACTAGGTTGGATCCTCAAATAAGCCAACTCGTTTAGATGTTTCCCCAGTCACAGACTGCCTCCTGAACCCTAGAGCCCTGTACATGCAAAGCCCTGACAGAAAAGTGTAAGAAGAGAGAAAGGATGAAATGAAGGAAATTACTGCCACCTTCACACACAAAGGACAGACCCGCATTCTATTGAAAGACATTTTATTTTATATTATTTTATTTTATTTATTATTTATTTATTTTGGTCTTTTCCAGGGCCACACTCGAGGCACATGGAGGTTCCCAGGCTAGGGCTCTAATCAGAGCTACAGCTGCAGGCCTACACCACAGCTCAACGCAACATCGAATCCTTAACCCACTGAGCAAGGTCAGGGATAGAACCTGTAACCTCATGGTTCCTAGTCGGATTCGTTAACCATTGAGCCATGACGGGAACTCCATAAAGACATTTTAAATGAGAAAAGCTGAAAGACTTTTCAAAAATAAATGACGTGTTTTTGTTGGGCAGTGAAAAATTACAGGGTCTCAATTAGGCATATATCAGCTCAAAGTTGTGGGACAGGTGAGCCAGGTGGCCTGGCAATCCAAATTAGCTCTCAATGGGAAGGACTGGCAAAGTCACACACTGGTGTCAGCAACTCATAACAACTGAAAGACCTCTCCTTTCCAAGAATGTGTTCATTTTAACCCAGATTTCACAGTGGAAAGAGTCTAAGAATCAGGAAATCTAGGCAGTGAACTATGCATTGCTCCAACAAGCTGTACCCATTTGGGAAATCTTAAGATCTCTTTGGACCTCAGTTCCCCATCCCTAATGTGATAAGTGGAGAGTAAATGGAGCAAAAATTGGCTTGGTGTCTGATTCTATGGAGTAAGCACTAACCTCAGGCATCCAAGACAGGTGATTAGATAGCTACCCACCCACCCCAGTAGAAGGCTAAGAATACATGCCCAATGGGATGATCCAGATTAGGACACACTTCAGGAGCAGCTGATTAGACTTGCATTCAAACTTGACCTAGGTGATAAATCAGTAGAGACAACATCCTGATAAAGGTCAGGCAGTAGAAAGCTCCAGAGAGGGGAATGTCCTATAAGAAACAGTGAACTACAGTTGAGCCTCAGCTCAGCCATTCACTAGTACCATGGCCTTGGACAAGCCACTTCACCATCTTGAGCCTCAGTTTCCTCCATGGATGCGTTACTACCTGCTCTACACACAGACAGCACAAAGGCAATATAAGAAAATGCATACAGACACACTCAGAAGATTGTAAAGCAGTCATCGCTTATAAGCTCCATGTGAACAAGCATTTGGGATTTAGAAGGAGGTTCCCCTCCCAAAGAATAAAACAAAAACGAAAGGCTGGAAGAAAACTTTTGAGAAAACAGCTTCTTACTTGCTCATTCCTAAAACAGAGGCACTGAAATGTCAATACAGGCTCTTCAAGAGAACAGAGAGCAGACTTTCAATGGAAATGACTGCATAATAAAAAAGATTGCTAAACTCAAGTCTTTATCATATTTGTCATAACCCCAGGCCATGCAAGACATTCAAGTAAGCAAAAGAATCACAGAATCTCTGCTTTACACGAGCAAACAGGACACTGGGAGGGAAGGCAAAGGATAGGGCCCCGCAGAGCAATTAGTCTAATGTGCCCAAGTAATCATGAAGAAAAGGTGCAGAAACTTGGGGGTAGGGTTAAAGAAAAGAGATTTGACCACAGCCAAGATTCTCTATTGATTAGAGTGAACAGGTATGGGAAAAGAATGCTTTTCTTGCCTGAACGACCAGGTCATCTAGAGAGAAAAGTTTTAGACAACAAAACTACCTTGACCCAGGAACAAATAGATGATATCAACACATAGTGTGACCAGACAAAGCATTATTAACCCCTCCTTGAGGGAGGAAGAGATTTTGATGATTTTTTAAAATTATCCTCAACCAAGTTTATTTGTTTTGATCAACTCTCCATGATTCTCAAGAGTGTATAAGGAGAATATCCAAAGAATACTGGGCAATAATTCAATTCTAAACATATGTGAATTGCAACACCAGTGCATTTGAGGGAAAAACCCTGCGAACAAGAAGAAACTGAGTGGGGAACTAGAGTTAGATCAAGACTGGAAAAATGGAGGTTTCAAATCATATTTTGGAATAATCGTTGAGAATTGAGGTCAGGGAACTTCCCAAAAGAGAACCTCTAGATTTAATAAGACAGGAAACCAAGAAGTAAGTCAAGGAAGATGCTACAGTTGAAAAGCCTGCGGAGAATTTTGAGAGAGATGGAGTGTAGGCCCTTAAGGCAGATGAGGTCTGCCTGAGTCTTAAAGTCTGCAGAAGGGATAACTGGGGGATATAATTAATACAATTAGTGGGGAGACATATCAAAAGATTTGACATGCTTGCCTGCCATACGCAAGAAAGCGCCATTTTATTTGTAAAATACAAATGTAAGAAAACCCATCCTTATCATCAAAATTTTTCAGTTTCCCCTTCAAACCCTTTCCTCCTTGTCTTCTCACTTCCCTTCATTTCTCCACTTCTCCAGAAGGGAAGTATCAGTCCCATCAAGTTACCGACCCTCTGCCTGCCTCTTTACCCCTGATACATTTGCCCTAATGACGTAATCCCTTTGTCTTTAAAATACTCACAGTGGCTTATTGTCCTGTGCTCTGGTTTTGTGCTTTCCTTCTGCCTGTATTTCTGGTAAATCATCATCACAAGAGACACAGCACATATTTCAGCCTACAAAGCATAGTTACACACATCATCTCATAGGAGACCCCAACAACTCTTGGAGGCACTTAAAGATGTGATTCTACCCACCTCACAAATGGAGCAACTGAAATGTAAAAAAGGAACAAAGCGAAGTGCACCTACGTAGCAACAGGTAGACCGAAGCGTGGGGCTTGTGGTCCGACCTTCTTCCCCATGAACAGCTGCCTAACGTGCAGCACCAGGAGCACCATCTTGTCTTGGCTCCAGGAAGAAAAGCTCTGTTTGAATTTTACCCCCTGACTCTGTGCTCATCTCTCATCCTTCCACCCACATGATGGAGGGAGATGTGAGAAGAAGAATGTACATACATATGTGTGACTTGGTCACTTTGCTGTACAGCAGAAAATGGACAAAACACTGCAAACCAACTATAATGGCACAAATAAAAACCTTTAGAAAAATAAAAATATTTTGTTGATATTTTCCACAATCCCTGATACAGAGGAAATTCTGTATTTTCAAAAACTCAAGCAGTAAATAGTAGGATCATTGGTAACATCAATTTAGTATAAGGCTGAATGCAAAGTATCTGACTGAAGAGATTCTTTTTTTTTTTCTCCCTTTATCTAATTCGAGATTTACTAATCTTTTCTTTATCTCAAGAACCTTTTCTGGTCTTAACTAGAAAGCATGAATAAAGACAAGTCAAACACATCCTCTCAAAACCTTGCCTTCCTAACTTTTAATGCCCATTTTCTTCCCCTTTCCAATCTGAACTCTTAGAAACAAATGTCGTATCTCTTTGCTGCAAGCCTCCTCAGCTGGGATCTGGAAATGTCTTTAGGAATGGGATTTTCCTCGGTGCTCACGCACACCTGTGACAAGCACTCCCAACATCATATTCTTCACTCAAACCAGCTTCCTCCGGCCTAATTAGGGTTAGAGGACACACACTCTCAGCCCTTTGGGCACAAAGCAGCCTTATCCAAAAATAAGAAATCACGTGGCATCCTTTTTGTTCTGCCCTCCAGATGGCCATTACTGGATTCTCAGCTCCAACAGACCCTGGGTCAAGTTCTGACTCCAGGATCAAATCGTTGGGGTTGGGATCCTGCCTCTACCACTTACTGTGTAACCTTGAGTCCGCTTCTTAAACTCTCTGAGCCTGTTTCTTCATCAGGTAAAGGGGAACTCGTTCATAACAGCACTTCCTGGAGTTATTTGGTTAAGAAAATCAGACTATGAATCTACAGCCTTTAACACCTTCCTGGGCAGACAGAGGGTTGGGCAGACAGAGGGTTAGACAGTACACAGCAGACAGTACCTGTCAACGCTCAGTGATAACAGTAGTGCTGACCACACGTGACACACACCCACTGGGGACATGGAAACGCAGGCAGCCTGTTTGAAAAACTACAACGAGTAACAAGGAGACTTCATGAACCCTGTTTTCTGCCTTCACCGAAGGACTCACCGCAGTGGCGCTCACTGCCCAGAAAGCTTCAAGCAATGAAGAGGATGCCTCGCTGGCCAAGGGCCTCCATCCATTGGCCAAAGGCCCACGTCCATGGTTAGAAACATGAGGGGGAGCAGGCAGTAGTTCTCAGTGTCTGCACTCATTTCAGGATTGAGAGGAGGCTCTTGCTAATTTGCACCCAAATTAGCAAAACACACAGGAGTAGGAAATTCATGCAAAGTGGAAATGATCAGATGCCCTGAGTCTAGGACTCGGCAGTCGCCAAGAACACCAAACTGCAGTCACCGCAGAAGAAATAGCCAAGCCAGACTGGCTTTGCTCACTTACTCTGCCTCTTTTTTTTTTTTTTTTTTTTTTTTTTTTTTGCTTTTTTTAGGGTCACACCTGCGGCATATGGAAGTTCCCAGGCTAGGGGCTAAAACAGAGCTGCAGCTGCTGGCCTAAGCCACAGCCACAGCAACGCAGGATCTGAGCTGCATCTGTGACCTACACCACAGCTCAGAGCAATGCTGGATCCTTAACCAACTGAGTGAGGCCAGGGATCAAACCCACATCCTCATGCATACTAGTCAGGTTCATAACCCACTGAGCCACAATGGGAACTCCCCACTTACTCTGCTTTGATGAATGGCCTGGGGTCTCACTTCTCATGCCGCCTTCTCTGCTCAGGGTAGCTGGGGGTCTGGCGTTCCTCTCAAGGCAGCTGATTTGTACATCACTTTGGAATGTTGGCGAGTGTTCACAAAACAAAACTAAATTGTGCTCTAGTGCCTACCTCAAACCTTGCTGGACAATTGCCTCTTAAGTTTCTGTTACCTACGTACAATGATTCCAGTTGATTAGTCAAGTTGAAAATTCAAGTGCATGAAAACTTGGTAGCTTGTGTTCCAGAGTCAAATCCTAGAACTTGGTAGCTTGTGTTCCTGGTCAAACCCTCTAGCTGGAAAACCTTGGCCATATTTCATCAAGAGAGTTCAAGTTCAATCGTTCTCTTTGACAGAATGTTGGCTCTGAATCTAACCAAGTAAAGATGATAATTCATATGATTATAAGGGAAGGTAAAAAGTGATCTTCATATGGTATTTGTCTTTCTCTTTCTGACTTATTTCACTCAGTATAGGAATCTCTAGTTCCATCCATGTTGCTGCAAATGGCATTATTTTCTTCTTTTTACGGCTGAGTAGTATTCCATTGTGTATATATACCACATCTTCCTGATCCAATCATCTGCCGATGGATATTTGGGTTGTTTCTATGTCTTGGCTATTGTGAATAGAGCTGCAATGAACATGCGGGTGCATGTGTCTTTTCAAGGCAAGTTTTGTCTGGATATATGCCCAAGAGTGGGATTGCTGGGTCATATGGTAGTTCTATATTGAGTTTTCTAAGGTACCTCCATACTGTTCTCCACAGTGGTTGTACCAGCTTCCATTCCCACCAACAGTGCAGGAGGGTTCCCATTTTTCCACACCCTCTCCAGCATTTGTTATTTGTAGACTTATGAATGATGGCCATTCTGACCGGTGTGAGGTGGTATCTCATGGTAGAAAATGAACTTTTCCACAGAAACGAAAATCATGGACTTGGAGAATGGACATATGTGTTGCCAAGGGGGAGGGGGAGGGAGTGGGGTGGATGGGGAGCTTGGGGTTAATAGATGCAGACTCTTGCCTTTGGAGTGGATTAGCAATGAGATCCTGCTGTGTAGCACTGGAAAGTATGTCTGGTCACTTATGATGGAGCATGATAATGGGAGAAAAAAGAATGTATACATGTATGTGTAACTGGGTCACCCTGCTGTACAGTAGGAAAAAAATGTACTGGGGAAATAACAATTGATTACAATTTAAAAAAAAAAGTGATCTGTCCATTCTCTTGCAATAAGACGCTTGGAGAACATGAGGTATCCAATAGGCATTTGGGGAATGTTTAATATTCAAAAATGGGTATTCATTGTATTATATGATTAACATTCACACTCACATGTGAGAACAACTCTTCCCGTTTTGTCAGCCTCATACAGAAGTTGGAATTTGTGGTACAACAAGGAACAAGAAAATAAGGTTTCAGCATAACGCGCTTCAGCTTTTTAACACGTAGGAAAAACAAAGTTGTTATAATTGACCTGCGCTTCGAGTGAGTGACTAAAACGTCCGTCTGGCAACCACTAGTTTGCTAAACTAGCAGGATCTCCAAACACGCTGAGAAATTAATGAGATTACATATGCACACATCCCCCCTCTTACATCGTACTCTGAGCTACCCAAACAGAAGCATCGTAAACGAGCAGCCTAAAAATTATGGTTTTCATGTTCGTGGCCATTTTCTCAGTTTTTTGAAAAGTCGTAAAGGATTCCTCCTGAAAATGTGACTTAGGAGAAGAGCAGCTGCGCGTCTCCTGTGTGCGTCAGGACACCTTACACCAAACTCTTTCTGCAGGAGAGGGTAATGTTAGACCGAGACGCCTGGGAAGAATTTTGGATCAGCTCCATTGCCTTTCTTCTGTAGGAGAGGTCTGTATTTTCCATTTTTACACCAACATTTGGTATCAATAAACACATTTGTCTATGAACAGCTGAATGTTCTAGTCCTCTTTGATGCTACAGATTAGTGCATAAGCCTCCTAAGAAAGCATTTTCCTTCATGAAAGTCAGGGAAAAAAAAAAAAAAAAAGAAATTCTGCCCCATTTGATGAGAAAGAATCTATCCAATCACACCTTTCCAGTGAGCAAGAAACTGTATACAATTAATAACAAGTCTAAAGGAAATTGAATATAAATCAATTAAGGAGGGAGGCAAAAAAAAAATACGTTTAGTTGTGAGTAGAATGAATAAATTAGCCTCCTACTAAAATGTCTTCCTGCTGAAAGAATGTTGTTCTGCTAGGGATAATTGTGGGAATAGGAATTAGGGTAATTTCAACTCAACTGAAAAGAGAATGGAAGAGATTCTTATGTTGCAGAGAAACCCAAGAACCTGCTTGAAATCCCAGCTATTTATTCTGTCATGAAAATAACTATACAGGTGCCAAACTAGGAGTTCCCATCGTGGTTCAGCAGTTAACGAGCCTGACTAGGATCCATGAGGATGCAGGTTCAATGTCTGGCCTCACTCAGTGGGTTAAGGATTCGATGTTGTGTTGAGCTGTGGTGTAGGTCGCAGACATGGCTCAGATCTGGCGTTGCTGTGGCTGTGGCATAGGCCGGCAGCTGTAGCTCTGATTCTACCCCTAGCCTGAGAACCTCCATATGCCGCCAGTGCAGCTCTAAAAAAAGAAGAGGAAAAACAAAACAAAACCCAGGTACCAAACCAACTTTACACATCAACGGTATCCAAGGTTATGGATGAAACCACTAAAATGATCCAATATCCTATCGACTGGGGAGTTGCCCTCACCATATGCTTAAATTGGAGGCTTAGGATTTATATTCAAACCAAAGGGCCATCACATTGCATCATGTTTCCAATTCAGAGTACTTGAACTTTTCTTTCACTATGCAACTTGAGGAAGTAAAAATCTTCCCAGACACTACTGTTCCACATCGAGTAAATGACCACATGCGTATAACAATCTGGAATCCCTACCAAGACTCAACTTATGAAAGGATGCCCTTTCACAGCCTTCACAATAGCCTGATTTTCATTTTGTAAATGCATCTCATTGTTCAGCATCTTTATTCGTTCCCACCCAATGATGAAGTGAATCTACTGTTTGGGCCCAATGCCACAGGTTAAAGTCAGAGAAATGAGTCATATTGGCTTTGGTCCCTAGAAGCGCTTGCCAACAACATAGATGAGTTTATTACCAGCATTTAAAATGACTTTTATTCTTTAGTCCCTGTGTTCCTTTCCTAGGGCTGCAGTAACAAAAGACCACAAGCTGAGGGGCTCAAAACAACAGAAAGTCACTCTTCCATAGCTCTGGAGACCAGAAGTCTGAAATCAAGGTGTTGTCAGGGTCTTTCTCCTTCTGAAACCTGGTAGGTTGAATCCTTCCTTGCATTTTCTTTGGCTTCTGGTCGGCCTGGCAGTTCCTTTGTGTCCCCTGGCTTGTAGCTGCATCACCCCAAACTTGATCTCTCCATCCCATGGCCATCGACCTGTGTGTCTCAGTCTTTCCAGGACTTTCTTCTTATAAGGACAGCAGTCTTCTTGGATCAAGGCTCCCTCCATTATGACCTTCCTAATTTAACTAATGACATCCGCAACTACTTCCTTTGCAAACACAATCCCCTTCTGAAATCCTGGGGGTGAGAACTTCAGCATCTCTTTTCTTGGGGGGGAAGCACAGTTTCAACCATAACACCCGTTACTGCTGTTCATCTAATCCTCTTCTGCCAAGAAATCTTATACCCCAACGGAGTCTCTCCATAGTGAGAAAATAAAATCCAACTTAAGACAGAAGGCCCCATGGGTTTATAATGTTTTTACTTTCTTTGAAGCATGTCCACTTAAGAGCATTGGGCCCACACAACAAAACAGACTGGGTAGGTATTTTTATCTCAGCTTTTACGGCTGAGAGAATGCAAGTGGGAAGACAGTCCATGCCTTGCTTTGTAGCACACATCTTTACAGGCCACAGGCAGAGCCCTCGGGCCTCCTAACCTCAGATGTGCTGTTCCCACTATGACATCGAGCCTGTATCTAGCATCAGAACTATGGGTGCACCAACACTCAAGATAGAGGTTGATGTTTGCAACTCAAAGAGGCTGTTGTTATAAAAGGGCAACATGAGGGACCCTTGTGATGGGAGAATGTTATGTATCTTGGCCAAGGCTGCAGACTATCCTGGGATGGTCCTGAAAGCCATGAACCGCCCTGGCTCTCCAGACCCCTTTGGTTCCTGCTGGTTGGGAAGCACTCCCCACATAACACCTTAGAGCTTCCTAAGAAGAAGTTACAGTGACAACCACGAATGTGCTATTATGTCAGACACAGGTAGTTCCCTGAAAAAAGAAAAAAAAAAGGGGAACATTCCTTCCTACTACCACTTCAATAAAGAAGTAGAAAGGAATGCCACTTAAGGCACTTTCAAAGCTGAACGTGAATCTGTCCACACACTTTCCCTGGGTCTCCCAATTCTTAGCCTCAGGTGACTGTCTAATGTGAGACCATCTTTAACACGGGTCATGTACGATGGGAGTTAGGCCACGAGCTCAGAGACACACAAAGCTCTGGGTTTGTGTCCTGTCTCTGCCCACACTAAGGGGAGTGGTTTTTAGGGTATTTTACCTCTCTAGGCTTCAGCTTTGCGGAAATCACAGCAGGACTAATTCCCAGGATGGTTTTGACAGGTAATTGGCTCAAGATGTGTTCATGCAAAAATAAAAATGCTGATTACAATGCCCTGAACCGAGCCAGTATTCAGTAACATCATTCTTTCGAAGTCACTGCTCCACACACGAAATATTCAGTAAATTCTATGGACCATCTGTTCCAAAGTCAACCCTGCTGCCCCTTCTAGTTCAATTCATATTCCACACTGGGTTATCTGGTTTTTTACACCTGGGCATAAAGTTCATTGTCTGTGTGACCCATTCATTCGTCTCCAATCTAAATTTCAGTTTTCACTGATGATCTAGTCCTCTTTTACTCAGATTTTTTTTTTCAGAGCTCATCTACACTCTAGTAATCTTGGGATGAGTTTAAACTGGCTAACTTTCCACCTTTCAACTATGTCTCTTTCAATATCCATGTCTTAGGAGACCCATCTTTTGCTCACATTTGTTCATCTTTTGGCCCTTTTTCTGGCAATGATTTTTCACTTTCATTTCTAAGACAAAGATAGGAAATTCCTTCCAATACCTAGAAGCCACGATATTTGATTTTGGTTAAGTCTCTGATAAAAGTCTTCTCCACAGTGACAGGTCAACACTATGAGATGAGACAGCCACGATCCTAATGGGAAATATTTCTTGACTCCAACGTTTTTCTAAAATCAACATTCCCTTAAAGACGAATTACTCTTAGGATGGCAAATATAAATTTAATTTAGAACTATTAACTATTTAACTGACTGTTGAACTTGCTAGAAAGTCGTCTAATAGAGGTTTTAAAAGGTAGTTGTAAATCATCTAGAGAAAAGAGCGCATTTGCAGGTGATTCTAGGAACTAAGTAGACCAGTCAATCCCAGAGGGGAACTTTTTAGCTGTTCTCACCCTAGAACTGTCGCATAATTCTGCAGCTATCTTAATCCCAAAGGGGCTCCCCCTACAAAGATTAAATAACACAAATCATGTCATCTCATCAATTGTAATAAACCACAATTTTTGTAGCTAAAGAAGCACCTGTGTTTTATTTTTAGTGGAAGATTAAAAGAGTTAACTTTTTTGTTGATTTATTTTCATTCAACATTTATTTTGTTTTCCAATTATCAAGGTAGTTTAGATATGCTCCACTAATGAAATATTTGGAAAAAAATTTTTTAAATATGAAGATAAATATAACTATCAGCTCTAAAGCTACTTAATCATATTTTAACATATTTACCTCAGTCTTGCTTCTCTGAAGTGTTTTTATCTAGCTGAGAGTTATGTTTCCATTTTTTTTAACTTAGCCTTAATACATAACAATATTCCCATAAACATCATTTTATTGAAGGTATTCCTTTATATAGATACACCACTCTGTGCTTAATCATCCTGATAACTGTTAAAACATTTATTTTTAATAAATAATGCTATAAAAGGATCTTGCTCATTTTACGAAAGTTAGAAAACACCAAAAAATATAACAAGGAAGATAAATTGGTGATTAAATATTTAGGTGTGGCTGCATGATTTGTAAACTGAATGTACTGATAACTGCCATGTGGGGATGAGTGCTGAAGTGGCAGGCACTGGGCAATCGCATCTCTGATCCTTATACAGCACAAAAAGTCAGGCTGTTGTAATCATCACTTTACAGGTCTAATCCCAAAACTGTTTCTCACTGTGTCGCACGGCCCCCCATCATCACTTCACCGTCACTTCTGCCACCACCACCTCCGCTATCGCCAACATCTCCTCCTCCACCACCTCTTCCAATGCCAGATCCGCCACTACCACCACCACCACCTCCACCGCAAGCTCTGACTCCACATCAGCACCACCTTCGTCACCACCACTTCCACCACCAGCTCCACCACCACCTCTTCCAACGCCAGATCCGCCACCACCACCACCATCGCCTCCACCACCACCTCCACCGCAAGCCCTGACTCCACATCACCACCACCTTCGTCACCACCACTTCCACCACCAGCTCTACCACCACCTCTTCCAACGCCAGATCCGCCACCACCACCACCATCGCCTCCACCACCACCTCCACCACAAGCCCTGACTCCACATCACCACCACCTTCGTCACCACCACTTCCACCACCAGCTCCACCACCACCTCTTCCAACGCCAGATCCGCCACTACCACCACCACCACCACTACCACCACCACCTCCACCACAAGCCCTGACTCCACATCACCACCACCTTCGTCACCACCACTTCCACCACCAGCTCTACCACCACCTCTTCCAACGCCAGATCCGCCACTACCACCACCACCACCACTACCACCACCACCTCCACCACAAGCCCTGACTCCACATCACCACCACCTTCGTCACCACCACTTCCACCACCAGCTCTACCACCACCTATGCCACCAGCTCCAACTCTACATCACCACCACCTCCGTCGCCACTTCCACCGCCATATGGCCGCCCTTAGGGCTTCTTATCACCTTTCTACACACCCTTTCTTCTCTTCCCACCTTCCTACTCTCCTCCTCTCCTGCCTTGATCTGATCTTCTTCTCCAACCGGCTCCTCCTTACGTGCCTCAGTAATAGAGAAAAAGCAAAGGCTGCACCGCCATATTCGTTTTATGCGAATCTCAGTCATTCATTCATTCAACACACATTGACTGAGCACATATTATGGGGCAGGCACTGTTCTAAGCACTAAGTAATTCCCCCATTTGCAGAATTTCCTTTAATACCGAAAAGCTGACTTTTAAAAGTTTCCTTCACCATTTACCCTACTAAACCTGTGACAAATTATCAACCTATGTTTGGGTTCTCAGCTCACACTGCCTGGCCCCCATGCTGGATGAAAAAGCAGAAGTGAGCTGTTTAAGAAGGATACACTAGTAAAAAGGAAAGTATCAGGCAATAGCCATGAAGTAATTTTTTATCTCATATTGCCACAGCACGCTACCGCACGAAAGAACTTCCTATTTCCATGCTCAGATGATGTGTATTTGCTTAACACAGCTTGCCCACAAGAGTTCACACATGGACCCTCTACAGAAAAGACACTTGATAGATAAGTAGAAAGGAAAGGAGGGAAATTTTAAAAATGGAGAATAAGTACACCAACAAATACACAAACTGAAGTCCTTTTTCTTCTCACTTGCATGATGTGAGTGGAAAGAAACCTGAGTTCTTTCTATTTCCATTTTCTATGTAAAATTTTAAATAGCTGTGGAGGAATTCGACTCTACATATGACTCTCCAATGCTCAGGACAGTCCTAAGAACACCCAGGACCCTACAGACTAATAAATTCCACCACGGTTGTCAAAGATGCCTTCGTGGGTTATAACCTTGTCTCTTACAATTCAATTTCCATCACACATACAAGAGAAGGAAATCAAATGTTCCAGATGCCCCAAGTAAAGACCTCTGAACCAACATCACCTAAGTTCTCATTTTCATACAGAGATATTCTGTCAAGCCTGTGACTTTCATCTGAAAGTAAAATCCCCTTCAGCTGCCTGTGTACAAAGGGGGATTCTCCATAAAGAACACGCTTTCTCAAAAGAGGCTGGCCACAGGGTGTTTCCCCAGATGAACTCCCCAGGACACACACAAATGCTGAATTGGGCTTTTTCTAAATCCAACCCGTGGTCTGCGGAACAAGCAGCTGCCAACACAACATCCATTGAAGAGCCAGAGGAAAGCAGCGTGTGCATGCAGCTCTCTTCTTCAAAGCTCTAACAGAATTCAAGAGTGCCTTTAGCACGGGACTTCACACAGCAAGTTTATGAAGAGCTGAGCAAACGTGGCAGCCCAAGAGTCACACCTTGCTCACAGCCCACAATTCTCAAGAGAGTGCCAGGGTATTCGTTGCTTTACCATCTTGAGATGCCAAGCAATGACCTCACACATCAGCCAAGGAGTGGTTTTACTTACATGCAATAAAGAGAGTAAATCCAAGCACAGGTTGTTTAATCCCTTGAATTCAGAAAGCTCTTAACACTTGGAGGCCACACTTGAGGGTTCCACCGTAAACAGCCACAGCTCGGGCAGTCAGGCTACCCAGGACTACCATAAGAAGCTGGCCAGAGAGAAAATCTCTTTCGAAAGAAGAGGAAGTGTCGTCTCTACTTCCCCAATTGTATTGGTCTTCCTTCTTATTGTTAACAACCCCTTCCTGGATTCCAAAATCCAGGACACAATTCACACAAATCAGACACATCCCACCTGTCTGACTCCATTGATCACTAAACACTCCTCTGACTCAGTGTATTTTATTTCCATGATACATGGAAACATTACATGGTTTTGCTTTCCTGTTTTGGAGGCAAAGATGTTTATTTGCAGGCATGAAAGGTGAGGTCATTTGCAGAGCTCTTCCTGGAGTGTTTAGTCGAAATGCCACTTTTTAATCACCCACCTCTTTTAGGCTCAATGTTCTTTCAAATGTCCCTTCTTTCTCCTCTCCTAGTGTTCCTACTACTCCTACATAGGGGACACAGATACATTGGTAAAAAGTATCTTAGGATAAAAATAGATCCTTGCCTGTCATTCTTTGGCAGCATACCTAATAAATTCTCTAACTTCAAAACTTTTCCTTCACACGCTAGAAACGGAAAATGACAAGCAAAAGTTGGAAAGACTTGAACTCATCACCAATACATTCCTGCCCCCCCACTTCTTCTTTTCAAAACCAGCACCTTGTTTCCTTATACCTTCTTGGACAAAGAGCACAATCTCGTTATACTTAGAGTCCACTGTCAAAGAAAAGGAATCAAATGATTAGAAACGGCTCACGACCAGGCAGCTTCCCAAAATGTGGTCACTAGATAATTAGCACCTGTATTAGTTATCTATCGATGCCAAACAAAGTACCCCAGACTTTAGAGGCTGAAAACAACATCTATTGCCTCTTACTTTCCAAGGGTCAGGAATCTGGGGGCTTAAGCTCTCCCACAAGGGTATAGCAAGGTGTCAGCCAGAATTGTGACCATCTCAAGGCTCCGCTGGGAAAGGAAACTCCTCAGGGGTTCCTGTTGTGGCTCAGAGGTTAAGAACCCAGCATAGTGTCTGTGAGGATGCGAGTTCAACCCCTGGCTACATTCAGTGGGTTAAAGATCCAGCATTGCCATAAGCTGCAGTGTAGGTTGCAGATGAAGCTCAGATCCGGTGTTGCTGAGTCTGTGGTATAGGCCTGAAACTGCAGCTCCAGGGTGACCCCAAGCCCAGGAACTTCCATATGCCGCAGGTGAGCCCATACAAAGTACAAAACAAAACAAAACCCCTCCCAGCTCACCCCTCGCCGTTGTTGGTAGGATGCAGTTTTTCCAAGGCTATGAGCCTGAGTTGCCAGGTCAATGCAGCTGTTGACCAGCAGCCGCCCTCTGTCCGCCACCCCATAGATCTTCCCGTACGGCAGCTCACAAGAGGGCAGGTGGCCTCACCAGAGCAAATAAGAGGGTGAGAGCCAGGAATCCAGCTCCTCATTAAACTCCCACCTTTCAGGCCTGATTCTAAGTAATCACAAAGGCTTTCCCTGGCAGGTCTCACGGGGACACGGCCGTCCCCACACCAGACTTGGTGACAGGAGGGCACAGCCGCCTCTGAGGGCCAGTCAAGGTCCCAGGTCCCCCTGGACAGTCTTGCTTTTTTGCATATTTCCATTCCTGAGTCTCTTTGTCTGAGATCTTGGGCCAGAGTCTTCCTCTGGCGCCTCTGCAGGAAAGCCCCACTACTCAGTCGGGACATTTCTACTCCTGGGTCCCCCCCCACACACACACACACATATCTCAGGGGCCATAAAAGTGCCAAAGTCTCTCATTCAGGGTTCCCTCAACAGCGAGGTGATTGCATAGGTCCTGACCCTCCACGAGGCACCATTCTCTGCAGAAGATGGGCTGGGGAGTCTGGTGCTGCCTCCAGCTATCGATGCTGGGCCACACCCTTGAGGTGAGTGAGCCAAGGCTTAACTCTTCCATCTCTGGCTGGTTACTCCAACCCTGGACAGCTCAGCTCAACTCTCCCTTACCCGGCTCAGTTGACTTCCCGACAGAGCGTGTGAGCAAGACAGAAGTCACAGTCTTTTGTAACCTATTCTCAGAAGCCATATCATAACACATTTGCCACATTCTGTGTGTTACAAGCAAGTCATTTGGTCCAGTCTACGCTCAGGAGGAAGGGCCTAGGCATTCCTGCTGTGGTAACAGGGGGATAAGAATCCCACAGCAGGAGTTCCCATCGTGGTGCAGTGGTTAACGAATCCGACTAGGAACCATGAGGTTGCGGGTTCGGTCCCTGCCCTTGCTCAGTGGGTTGAGGATCTGGCATTGCCGTGAGCTGTGGTGTAGGTTGCAGACGCGGCTCAGATCCCTCGTTGCTGTGGCTCTGGCGTAGGCCAGTGGCTACAGCTCCAATTCGACCCCTAGCCTGGGAACCTCCATATGCCGCGGGAGCGGCCCAAAGAAATAGCAAAAAGACCAAAAAAAAAAAAAAAAAAAAAAAAAAAGAATCCCACAGGAGCATCTCGGGCCACTGCAGAGGTATGGGTTCGATCCCCAGCCCAGCACAGGAGGTTAAAGGATCTGGTGTTGCCACAGCTGCAGCACAGATCACAGCTGCAGCTCAGATTCAATCCTTGGCCCAGGGATTTCCATATGCCATGGGTGCAGCCTTTAAAAAAAAAAAAAAAAAGAAAGAAAGGGAAGGGAATATACAAAGTGAGCATGTAAAATTTTATCCAAACTGAAGTTGCCTCTGTCTAGTCAAATATGAACGAAAGGGAAGCTGTATCTAAGGAGCAAATCACCAGTACAGTCACATCACTAGGAAAAATCTGAGACCTTCCACCAGGCAGTATATTAGCCTGTAGGCCACTCTAGTCTTTGCCGAGTCACATTGCTCAGACCTGAAAACCACATCATCCCATCTCCAAGAAACACAGTAACATACAAGCAGAAACCTAAATGGCACTGTAAAACCAGCCTGGAATCTGGAAGAGGGCAGAGCATTTCAACAAAAAGAGTACCTCTTTACCTAACCATAAGCAGGCGAAAGCCTCAAGGCAAGCCCAAAGTTGCACTTTTCTCCATAGGTTTATGGAGTCACCTTAATCATTTATCCTCTTAGGATCGGAACTCCCCAACACCTGACTTTTCTCCTCTTAACGGTCCATGAATCTGCTCCTTCCTGAGAATGACAAGGCAGAGCTTTAGTGCACGGAGCCCCCACCAACCCTACCATGGACAAAAGCACATAACTCCTTCCACCTTCCTCTCTCAGCATGAACTGCTTAGATCACAGCAAATAGAAAGTCTGTTTCCTCATCTGCAACCACCGGGGGTAAGGAGCGAAGGGTCATTCTGGATGGAGACGTAAATAATTTAGTTGACTTTAGATCTTCCTAATTTGAAGCTGTACTGATAACAGCTGACAGAAACCAGTGTCACTTGATGTGCGGTTTCATTAGCAATAGATTACAGGCAACATTTACAAAAGCCAAGCGGAATTCCTCTGGGCGGCATGTTTTGTGTCTCTGCTTTTTCAGAAGGTTTTGAATTTGCAGATTAAACATAGTCTACATCCCAGCATCCCCCAGACCTCACCACCCAGATGTCAACAAAAACTGGGTTAAAAATAAATAACTATTAAGGGAGAAAAGAAAAGAGAATATCTAACAAAGTTACTATTTGGTAAAAGCTTTGCCTTTGGGGAAGAAGTAATAGTTTGAGAACTAGTTCCATCTCTGTTCTGTTCTCAGACATCTCATTTTTTTTTAATTCATTTTGTGAGAAGATAAAAATGAAATCTGTGGCATGAAAGGGTCAAAAGAAGATGCTGTACATTTTGACCCGGAATAAAATGAACATTCTCTCAGTGGCATCTTATTTGCAGAAACTTCTGTTTCTGGCAAGTGTTGTCTCTTCTTATCCTTGTATTAAGTTAACCTCTAGGACTCTGCATTAAAAAGCCCCCAAAAGCAATAGATGGTATTAAAAGTATTTAATGACATCAGTAGCAGGGGCTTGTTTCTCATCAGGCTTTTAGATGCCAGCTTCAAAGTCATCCTCAAAGGGCATGTAATTTACAATCATGGGCCTGGAATGGGAGCCACTTAAATTCCCCAAGAACCATCACCTGATTTATAGAACTGAAGAATCCTCAGATCCTTCCAGGTCAACATGGACTGATGACAGATTTTTGGGGCCCCTTTCTCTCCCTCCCAAGACTCCATTAAAATGATAGGGAAAATACAAAACATGTGTAAGTCCGCAATAACAAAGGTAAAATTGGAGAAAGGGCATTAGAGCTTTAGAGTTGCCAACAGATTTCTGGGAGACAGGATGATGGGGGGGGGTAAGAGGGGAAGGAGGGCAGGGAAGCTCATCAGTCCATTGGTAAAAAGGACATGACGGTGAAGAAAGGACTCCAATGCGGAGTCCCCAAGAGAACCAGGACTCAAAAAGCCAAGAGAGGCTAGAAAACTGAGCAAGTGAGGAGGCTCAAAATTGAAGCTTCACTGAAAGGCTGTGAGCATCTGGCTTTCTTCCCATAGCCCCCCTCAAACATCTCTATCGGCCGAGCTTTTACACAGTAGATGCACACAGTCCTGTGGGCCACGTTTTCACCCTACCCCCGAGCAATATTATGGTGGATTCTTCTCTAGTGAAATTGAACTTGTACCGAGAATGCAGGCAAAGTATGTGCCTATGGGACCATTAGAGTGAAAGCTCTACGGTCTGGATGGAGAGCATCACTCAGCACATGCCGGGCAGGACATAATCTCTCTGCTGAGTACACATGAGACATAGAAAAGCAGGGGATGACCTTCTAATCAATATGCCTGCAGATGTTTATGAAGATATTGTACCAATAAAAAAAGGAACAGGGTGTCAAGAAGGATAAATAATTTGAGAGCATGAAAGAATTCTTGGATATTATAAATATGATTGCCACATAAAGATTGGAATGGAAGGCTTGGATTGTAAAGCTTTCAGCAAATGTTATCCAATGACCTCATCAAAGAAATAACATGAAAGGTTTCCCTGAAGTGAATCCATAAGTATTTGGATTGAAAGTTCTCACTGAGTGCCCAGGAGAAAGAAGCTCAAGTTATGGTCAAATTCCCAAACACCGAAGGCAAAAGAGAAAGTCCTAACCTCTCCCAAAGAGAGAAAATGAGTCACTTTCTCAGAAACAAGCAACTGATGTTTCCACATTTCTCTGGAAGTAGAATTGAGGGTTAGAAGGCACAAGTGAGCACAATCTCTAACATTCTGCAGGAGTTCGAGTTCATTCGTTCAGCCAATGTCTTGGAGCAGCGTTCTGGGAAATGAGGCTACAACAGGCAGTGAACAATAAGGAAAACCTTGCCTTCAGCAGGCTTCTGTTCTTGCTAGTCAGGATGGTGTGCTCTCTAAACAAAATAAGCCACATTGAATGTGTTAGGTAATAATAAGGAAGAAAATAATAAAGCTGGGTAAGAAATACATAGTGTCTAGGGAAAGAATTAGGCTAAAAACTACATGTGGTGTCCAGGGAAGGACAAACACAGAAGGTGACCTCGGAGTCTTGATCTGAAAAACGTGGAGTGAGCCAGCAGACCTCTGAGGAAAGAGTGGCAAATGCAAAAGTCCAGAGGCCTCCAGAGCCTGACAGGTGCACTAGAGGAGCAGCAAAGAGGTGGGTCTGGCCAGAGCAGAGGAGCACTGGCAAGGCAAAGGCAAGCCATACAGAGTTATGGTTTGGTCACAAGGAGTCACAGTGAGAACCTGGGTTTTTTGTTTTTTTTTTTTTTTTGGTTGTTGTTGTTGTTGTTGCTATTTCTTGGGCCGCTCCCACGGCATATGGAGGTTCCCAGGCTAGGGGCTGAATCGGAGCTGTAGCCACCGGCCTACGCCAGAGCCACAGCAACGCGGGATCCGAGCCGCGTCTGCAACCTACACCACAGCTCACGGCAACGCCGGATCGTTAACCCACTGAGCAAGGGCAGGGACCGAACCCGCAACCTCATGGTTCCTAGTCGGATTCGTTAACCACTGTGCCACGACGGGAACTCCAGAACCTGGGTTTTGACTTTGACCAACTAAACCCGGAGTCAGCAAACTTCTTCTGTGAAGGATTATATAGTAAATATTTAAATAAGAAATAGTCACAGGTCAGCTCTTCACCTCTGCCTTTGCAGCCTGAGAGCAGCCATAGACAATACGGGAATGAATGAACACGACTGTGTCCCAATAAAACTTTATGTGTGGTCACTAGAATTTGAATTGCCTATAAGGCTGGGTGTCACAAAATATTCTTCTTCTTTCGATTTTTTTTCATCCGTTTAAAAATGTCAAAAACTATCTTAACTTATAAGCTGTAGAAAAAACAGGCAGCAACCAGATTGAAGTCATGGGCAGTAATTTGTTGATCCTGAACTGAGCCATCAATCAAGTACCAAGGTAGAACATTGCTGTTTTCAGACTCAGAAAAGCTGACTCGGAAAGACGACCTCCCACACACCCTTTCTTAGGAAGTTACTTGATAAGATACTCTAGCAAAAAAACAGAAAACAAAGACGTGGAATCCAGGAAAGAGAAGACGCTGTTTAGGAAAGGAATGAAGAGATGAGATAAAGCAGCTGGCATAGACAGCAAAGCATCAGACGGAAACACACACAAGGGGAAATGGCTCCCAAAGCGAAGTTTCTAGGAGAAAAGTGGGATCAGAGGTCAATGGGATTACCCTTGAAAATATGGAACAACCTAAGAGTCAGTAGAGAATTGAAAAAAAAATTGAAAAAGTAGTTAGAATACACCAAAAACAAAAATAGAAAGAGTAAAAGAGCTAAGCCAAAATTACTCTCTGTTATTTGGCTCTAAAGTAAGTAATAGTTACACAGTCATGACAACGCAATATTCACAACTGATTTCCAGCTTTGAGAATCAAGGTATGGAGAAAATATAAAATCAGAAAAGGCTACAGGAGTTCCCTTGTGGGTCAGTGGGTTAAAGATCTGGCATGGTAACTGCTATGGCATGGGTTTGATCCCTGGCCCAGGAACTTCCACATGCTGTGGGCGTGGCCAAAAAATAATAAAAAATAACTCAATAAGCCTTGACAATACAAAATTTAAAATACAATGGGCTGTAAACTATGATAGCCACTAACAATTAAAATTTAAATTTTAGTTAATTAGGATGAAATAAAATTTAAAACTCCAATTTCTCAGTCACACTTACCTCTTTTCAAGAGCTTAAGACCACTTGTGTCCAGTGGCTGCCATATTGGACAGGGCAGATAGGGAATTATGCAACTGTCCTGTTTGGGAGTTTCACTCCTAACTGGACTGTCAGCTCTTTGAAAGCAGGGATGGATTCTTTTTTAAATTTTTATCCCCATAAACGAGTACTAGGATCCTCATCAAATCACCGTTTGCCTAACTGACATATACATACATTCTACTTGCAAGGGCCATAATTTTATACACTAAGATCCAAGGATATCATCCATCGTCCAGGAAAGCTACGCTCTGTAAGAGGCCAGGAATCTCCCTGACACCACCCATCAAGCATCTCCGACTCTTTCTCTGGTGCCTGAAATGCCACAATTACAGCTTAATTCCTTTCTTTGTAAGACATCTCCTTCTTTTGCACGGTCAATCCCCCTTGGAGACACAGCCTTTAAGTTTCACGAGTGAACCTCAACCAACATGAATTTGTCAGATCCCTTCAATTCAGAACCAACCCTATCTCAAAGTTCACACTTTGAAGCCGGCACGCAGCTGTGTTACTGATTTGGGACTATGTCTGTAAAACATAGCTACAGCTAATTCAGCATCCCGAGCCTCAGCCATAACAAATCAACAATGTGAAAATGTTAGTATTATACGTGAGAATACATTAAAAATCAAGATTTTTAAAAAACATCCATTGTCAGGATTTCCCATGGTGGCACAGCTAAAACGAATCAGATTAGTATCCATGAGATGCAGGTTCTATCCTTGGCCTCCCTCAGTGGGTCGGGGATCTGACGTTGCTGTGAGCTGAGGTGTAGGTCAAAGACACAGCTTGCACCCTGTGTTGCTGTGGCTGTGGCTCAGATTCGACCCCTTAGCCCGGGAACTTCCATATGCCACTGGTGCAGCCCTAAAAAGAAAGAAAGAAAAGAACAAATATATATATATATACATTGTCTCCAAAATATATGACACCAGCTCTAATTTTGGCCTGAGCTCAAACATGTTTTCACCTTTTCCATTAATTAGTATAAAAACTCTCAGGATTCCCATTGTGGTTCAGTGGGTTAAGGACCTGACATAGTCTCTGCTAAGAGGCAGGTTCGATCCCTGGCCTCGATCAGTGGGTTAAGAATCCAGCGTTGCCATAAGAAGATGCAGGTGCAGCTCAGATCCGGTATTGCTATGGCTGTGGCATAGCCCTCAGCTGCTGCTCCAACTCGACCCCTGGCCGGGGAATCTCCATATGCCAAGGAATCAGCCATAAATAAATAAATAAATAAATAAAATTACTTCCAAGTTTATCTTGTAAATTTGTTTTGTTTGGAAGTGTACGAAGAACCATTCACCACTTGAGAGACAATCACCACAGCCCTGGCAGGCCCACTTACGGAATCAGTCTTGTACCCACCTCTATTAGAAGCAGTCACAGCCAGTGATTTGACATATATTTGTGAGTACAATTAGTTAGGTATTCTTCAAAAGCCAGATATTAAAGTATCAACATTATTTAGTAGAATATCATCTTACTTAACCTAAATCCAAATATATTTCTTTTAAGTTGGAACCAGGGTCTATTTCATCTGTTCTCTTCCTGTAAGCCTGTCCGAGCATTTACACATTAAAGTACATATTATGTTATTATAAACTACTCTTACTTCTCCTTCTTTTCCTTCTCCTTCTCCTCCTTCTTCGTCTTCTTTTTTCTTTTTACAGCTGCACATGTGGCCCATGGAAGTTCCCGGGCTAGGAGTTGAAATGGAGCTGCAGCTGCTGACCAATACCACAGCCACAGCAATGCCAGATCTGAGCTGCATCTGTGACCTACACTGCAGCTTGCAGCAACGCCAGATCCTTAACCCACTAAGCAAGGAACCTGCATCCTCATAGCCACCAGCTGGGTTCTTAATCCCCGCTGAGCCGCAGCAGGAACTCCTTATTTCTTCTTTATATCTTATTTAGGATATTAAGAGTTAATAGAGAACTTACTGTGTCCCGGACATATTCTAAAAGCTGTACGAGTAACTCACCCCATCCACACAATAACTCCTTAAGACAGATATCCTTACCCCCATTTCAGAGATGAACAACTAAGGCACAGAGAAGTCACCTAACTTACCCAAGGTCCCACGGCTGGTAACTGGCAAAGTCCAGATTCAAACCTGGGCGTGCTGGCTCCAGGCTCTGTGCTCTTGGCCAAATTACTGTACTTCTAGTGGGGTTTTTTATTTTTATTTTTTTTATTTTTTGCTATTTCTTTGGGCCGCTTCTGCGGCATATGGAGGTTCCCAGGCTAGGGGTTGAATTGGAGCTGTAGCCACCAGCCTATGCCAGAGCCACAGCAACGCGCGATCCGAGCCGCGTCTGCAACCTACACCACAGCTCACAGCAACACCGGATCCTTAACCCACTGAGCAAGGGCAGGGACCGAACCCGCGACCTCATGGTTCCTAGTCGGATTCGTTAACCACTGCGCCACGACGGGAACTCCGTGGGTTTTTTTAAAGTTTGCATGTAAGTAGGGTTTTTTTTAAGATTTATAAGTGTTATATTATTTAGGAACCTCATTTCAAGATAGTAGAGGGCATTTCAATATGTAATTTATCAAGCAAAGGGAAGCATCAGATGTAATAGGGATGAGAGTCATTGGCATAGCTGAGAACTGAAGCTGATGGGCAGGAGCGGTGATGAGCAACAAAAGGGAGCGGATGGCTGAGGCTGGGGCGGAGGCACATCTCACCTGTATGGAAGGGTCTCAGCCTCCTTGAATAAAAAGCATTCTGGATGTAATGTGGTTTCCCAACATTCTACCACTTTTCTATACAGAAATCTTCTCCTTGTTAAAAGAAACAAGATTTTCAAAGGCAGGGATTTTTCGTAAGTCTAAACCCCAAGGCTAATGCCTGGTATGTGATGGTCAAGTAATGTTGGTTGAATTACTTACATTTTCCAGTGTGAAAGGCTGGAAAGTAAAAGCTTGGTGCTTAACTTCCCCTCTCTCTCTCTCTCTCTCTCTCCCTCTCTCCCTCTCTCTCTCTCTCTCTCTCTCTCTCTCTCTCTCTCTCTCTCACTCACTGGCGCGCGCGCGCTCCCCGACTCTCCTGCCCCCGGTCCTCAATCACTTGCTTAATAGGAAAAGCAATGGCTCTAACTTGGTGCCTTTGGGATCATGCACTTAACAAGCAAAGATCCCCTACTGGTCTCAGCTAATGGGTAATTTTATCATCTTAAGATACCCCCATGCCTAAGAATCCCAGAGTTCAAAATAACCATCCCCCATTCCAGTAAACGAGTGAGTAAGTGGGGCAATTTTAGCCCAGATGGTTTTTTAATAGCAACCTTCTGACAAATCCATGGAGTCTGCAATATTGGTGGTTAGAGACCTTGTTTTAGCATCTCTGAACCAAGCCTTAATCAACAATAATAGGAAGACCCCGCCCAGATGGGACACATCTCAGCCATAGTTATCTCACTCGGTCTTGAGGACAAGGGCAAAGACAATATCCTGCAAGTGAGGCTGGGGCCCAACTGAGGCAGATGAGCCACCAGAAAGATTGTAGCTGGTTAGCAAAGCAGACCTTTGGCCAGTAAGAGTCTTCTCTCTCAGCCATAAAGGCTTCTCCCGACATACTCCTTCCTGTAGCCTTCAGCACTCTTTCCCCAGCTCCTACATTTGCAGCCATGACGGTGTCCATGGCCCTGGACCAGGCAGAGGCTCAGCTCCACCTGCCCTTCCACGCATGCCATCTCTAAGTGCCATCCACTGGCAGACACTCTGGAGCCTGCAAAGCTGGACCATCGTGGAGGCAAAATAAGAGACTCTCCCAAAGTAGATGACTGAAAACTGAAAACGCAAGTAGTGAGGTGGTGCTGCAGTAAGATGTCTAGCCTACACTGTTGCATTGTCAAGATGTTACTAGCAAACAGAGTCAGTATGGAATGAAGACAGAAGTGTCCTGGAACAAAGACTCATCTACAAGTGAGGACTTACTGAGGGTTTCTTCAACATCTACAGGTCCAGAAGTTCACTGTACTGTAAATTGAAGTACTTCTATGATTATAATTCCCTCTACACTGTAAATTCCTAGAAGCCAGGGCCAGCTTCGTGTTCCCTGGCATATCTCACAATGCTCAGCATGGAGAAGGCACTCCTAAATATGTGTTGGAAAGTGATGGACAGATGGAAGAAGTGAGGTCACCACGTACGTGGGTGTGTTTGTTTCCCATTGCTCTTGTCACAAATTACTACAAACTTTGTGGCTTAAGGCATCATGGGTTCATTCTCTTACGGGTCTGAAGGTCAAAGGTCAAAATGGGTTGGCAAGGCTGTATTCCTTCTGGAGACTCTAAACACGTCTCTGCTTTTTCCAGCCTCTAAAGGCTGCCTGAATTGCATGGTATTTTTTGAGGGATGACTCGGATCCCTCGGATCCTTCCAACCTCTGCACCATTTCTTTCCAAACTCTGCTTCTGCTGTCACATCCTTGTCTCTTACTCCAACCTTCTTACCTCCCTCTTACGGGGACCCTTGCAGCTGCCCTGGGCACACGAGGATAATCCAAATAATCTCTCAATCTCAAGATCCTTCACTCAATCGTATCTGCAAAACCCCTTTGCCATTTCACAAAATGACACAGTCACAGGCTCTGGGGATTTGAACATGGACGTCCTTAAGGGACCATTATTCAGCCTACCAACCGGCTAATGGGTAGATTTTATCCCTCACTTAATTCTAGTAGTTTATGGATTTTTTTTTCCCATTAATTCAGGCACATACTGAGCAGTGTCTCCTGGGGCGGTGGAGGTGGGGTGTTTATTTTTTGGCCACATTTACGGCCTGAGGAAGTTCCTGGGCCAGGGATTGAACCCATGCCATAGCTGTGATCTGAGCCACAGCAGTGACCATGCCAACCCCCCACCGCTAGGCCATCAAGGAAGTCCTTCTAACAGTTTATAATACACATTGCTTGAGTCTATTCTGGAAGTGCTCAGATCTCACTTAGAATATGAGATATGACAATTTCCTCCTGATCCCTGGCTCAGTCAAGGACCCCAAATAAGCCGAATCAGGAGAGATACTAGATTTTTTTCCAGATCCCTGTCTACTTTTACAAATAAATCACCAAATTGTACCACATTCATCTTCTTCCCACCCTGCCTGCCACCTCACTTCACCTGCAGGCCTCCTCCTCAGCCGAACTGCAATACCATGTCAGCCAGTCTCCTCCGTGATTCCGAGGGATCCCTCAAACACACAAATCTGCACATAACACCTCGAGAAACATTTGCTGGACTACTCGCTAAATATTACTAGAGACAATAGGTACTGATTTGAGGAAGAAAAGTCTAAAACGCAGACCCTATAATCTAGGATCTGCTGCTTCCTTATTTGTGAGGGATTATTTTGATTGGCTTTCCCATGTTTCAGTTTTGTCAGGAAGATCATTACTGGCCCATTCGTTTTCATATGAAATTCACATAAGTGGATACCGTGAATGTATAACATTAGATTTTTAAGATTCAGACAGTAAATTGCAGGAGTTTGTGGTTCACCTCGGGCTGGTCTACACGGATCACTGCCACCAAGTGGCAAACGTTGTCATTAGAACGAACGAGCCCAAACACAGCCAGCTCTCTCACTCGTTCTGCCCATTAAGCTTTCAGTGCATAAGGAGGACCTTGAAACATATCTCTGACCTGCAGTGGCCCTGTGATGAGCTGAGACTTAGAACAGCAATTTGCAGGATTTTTATAGCACCAGGGAAAATAGAGGTAAAAATTCTTGTGAGCTTACCTATAGAAATCAGTTCTTTTTTCCTTCTACTTTCCAAATTCGACCTTGCAAAACACAGTAATTTGACATTAAAGACCTACGGCAACCTGGGAGGTTATTTTCAAGGTCGCTCTAGCTGATGTCTTTAAGAATTTAAAACTTATGTCCATGCTTCAATCATCTATAATGTTCTACCTTCACTGTGGTTAAAGTTAGAACAGAATGACGTGCCTGTTTCCTGTGGTGCAGCCGTGAAGGTTCATCACTGTCCAGAGGGCTGGCCCAGCCATGTCGCATTATAAATTCACTGCTCTCCAGGGTCAGGCCCATCCTTGATGGCACACGAACTCCGTTTTGTCCCTGCTTCGGGGTTTCCTGGACACAGGTGTTCTGACTTGCCCTAACCAAGTCACACACAAAAGCTTGAAAGCAGATTTGTGTATCCGTTTGAGATAAGAAATGCAACGCATTATATACTGACGCAGTACCTGTAACAGGGGTCCAGGGGAGGAGAGGGAAACGTAGAAGCCCCTGACAGGGAAGCAGGAGCTGGGTTCAGATGGCATTTCTGCTCCTTTTCTGATTCGTGTAGCTTAGCAATGTGCCCCCTTTTCCTGAGATAAATTACATGAGTCTCTGAGGACAAAAAAAAGTGGGAGTTCCTGTTGTGGCTCAGCAGGTTAAGAGTCTGATGTTGTCTCTGTGAGGATGCAGTTTTGTCCCTGGCCTCACTGGGTTAAGGATCCAGCATTGCCACAAGCTGCAATGTGGGCTGCAGATGTGACTCGGATCCAGAATTCAACCCCTAGCCCAGGCAACTTCCATATCCTGCAGGTACCGCTGTGAAAAGAAAAGAAAAAAAAAAAAAAAAAAAGCTAAAATTACTATTAAACCCGAAAGTCATTAAGGATGATGTTTTTAGTTTTTACTTTTTTTAATGGCTACATTCACAGCATATAGAGGTTTCTGGACCAGGGGTCAAATCCATGCCACAGCTGCAACCTACACCACGCCTGAGGCAACGCTGGATTATTAACCCACTGCACAAGGCTGGGGATCAAACCTATGCTTCTGCAGCAATTAGAGCCACTGCAGTTGGATTCTTAACCTGCTGGGCCACAGTGGGAAGTCCCTGATTTGACTTTTTATGTTTCCTTTTGAGTTTGGAGCATTTAATTATTTTTTATTATTGTTTAAATTTTTACTGCTTGTTTTTTGTTCTATTACAAAATAATAAAAGAATGCGAGGTATATACTTTATGCTTTGCAAAATAAATTTGCCTATTCTTATTGTCCAAATATATTATTAATTACTGTCTATATTCAATGAACACTTTTTTAAAAGGTCAATTCTATGTACTTTAAATAATTTGTATCTATTAATTCAACTTTCAACCTATGTTTCTGCTCTTTAAATTGTTATTGTCTTTGTCTACTTGATCAGTCAAAGACTGAAGGAAGCTTCTTTTTTTTTTTTTTGTCTTTTTGTCTTTTTGTCTTTTTGTCTTTTTGTTATTTCTTGGGCCACTCCCGTGGCATATGGAGGTTCCCAGGCTAGGGGTCTAATCGGAGCTGTAGCTGCCAGCCTACGCCAGAGCCACAGCAACGAGGGATCCGAGCCGCGTCTGCAACCTACACCACAGCTCACGGCAACGCCGGATCCTTAACCCATTGAGCAAGGGCAGGGATCGAACCCGCAACCTCATGGTTCCTGGTTGGATTCGTTAACCACTGCGCCACGACGGGAACTCCTGAAGGAAGCTTCTTAACGTCTGTGACATTTGGGTATTTCTCAATTTCTCTTCATAGTTCCAGTAAAAGTTGTTTTATAAGTTTGAAGTTCACATACTTGGGCTTATATAGGTTTTTGACTATTGCATCTTTGTATATCGTATCTTTTATCTAAAATGACACACTGCCTCATCTAATGCTTTTGCCTTGAAATTTATCTTATCTGAAATTAATATTGCCACTTCCTGTTCTCTTCTGTCTGCGTGACGAAATTTTGCTCATTTTTTTTTCTTACACTTCTGAGTAATTTCACTTCTGCTGTCTGTTATTTGTAGTATCTTGTTCGGTACTACATACGTTAAGACTGTGTAGTATTTCTCAAAATTGCTATATTTGCTCTTCTGTCAGCTTGTTTTATGCTTTCTGCTCCTTTATGTTTCACTGATGCTCCAGAGTCCACAGCTAGAGCACATGACTAGGCCTAAGCCAATCAGAGACTTCCCTGTGATCTGAGCTGGTCCAATCAGCTATACCAGCATTTGTACTGGAGCTCTCAGGAAGAGAATCTCCTTCACGCTGAACTTAAACTTGTTCAGATGTGAGATGAGAGCAGCTATGGCCACCTTGCCAGACTGAGAATAGAGTCAACACAATAGAAAAAAACAGTTGAAAGGTAGAAAGAAGAAAGAGTCTTAAAGGCTCTGTTCAAACACCCAAATTCAGCTATACTTGAAGAAGAGTCTACCTCTAGGCCCTGTCCAACAGAACTTCCTGCCAAGAAAGAAATGTTTCATGATTTGCACTGTCCAATATGGCAGCCAACAGCCCCACCATGACTATAGGAATGTAGTCAGTTGAATCAAGGAGCTGATAAACACAGTGTATTATTAGCAGATGGGGAAATGTAAACAAAGATGAAGCATCTCTACAAAATTCACAGAATTAGTGGCAGAGCCAGAATTAGTAGGCAAGTCTCCTAGAATCTATTCCTGTGCTCTGAATAGATGAGCTGAGATTTGCACTCATCAATTAACAAGGCAGTAATGAGGAACGAAAAACCAAGATCTGTATTAAATGTGTGGATTTCTGACCATGCCTCTTCTGTTTTTCATTGGTTGGGGCCACTGGCATCAAATGTAAACAATAATCTTTGGAGCTAAATTACCTCTAATTATGCCAAATATAAACAAATTGGTCTAATTGTTTTCACCTTTAAAACTGACATGCCAGTCATTTCGTAAGCGATGGTTAGAAAACTTCAAATGATTCTGATTCCATATTCTAACTCCTAGTTTACAACAAATACTTCTCCTGACGTTTAAAATGACAAGGTAGAAAAGGCGATTCTTAAAAAAAAAAAGTTGCGGAAAACCTCTCTAAGCTACCTGTAAGAATTTGATGCAAAGAACTGCTGATACTGTAGTAATGGGCCCATAGCATCAGAATCACCACATGGTTCATTTCCTCTTTTACATAGGCATGCTCCATTATCTTCTGCCTCTTGCCTTTCTCTTTTTGGGGTCTATTTAGAGATTTTAAAAAGATTACTCTGATAACAAAAAATGTTTTAATAATGCTGGGTATTATCATTCTTAGAGATGCATATTGGCTGAAAGCCTATTAAAATTCTTGATAAATTGTGCAGAAAATAAATTTGTTAAAATTTTAAAAATAAATAAAATATGTACAATAATAGTGACATATTTAGATTATAATTCTTGGTAAAATGCCAGCCCTCAATTTCGTTTGATACATAGCAAGTAACTCAGGAAATTTCTGAAGCCCAAAATATTCATCTATGACTTCTCAGTGATTATGCTGTTGCTGCCTCTAGGGTGCCCTAAATGGGTTGCCAAGCAGCCAGGAAATTTAGATAGCAGCAAAAATTTTAAAAAGCTAAGATGTAGCTGAATCTTTCTCTTTTTTTTTTTTCTTTTTTTGAAGTGACATTTTTTATTTAAATTTTTGCTGACCCAAGTAAAGTGGAGAAGCTTTTCACATATTGATAATAATTGGGAAAGAAAACTGAAAAACAGAGCAAAACCCATAAGGTTTAGGGCCCAGGCTGCACCAGCCAGAGAACAGAGCGGCAGGAGAAACCCCAAAGAGACTGGCGGCTGGAAGGACTACTTTTCTCCCTGGGTTGGGGGAAGAAACACTCAGACCTTAAAGTCATTCGACTCTCAAGTTAATTGTCAGCAATTTCTAGGAGTTCCCATGGTGGCTCAGTGGTAATGAACCCAACTAGTATCCATGAGGATGTGGGTTCAATTCCTGGCCTCCCTCAGTGGGTTAAGGATCAGGCATTGCTGTGAGCTGCAGTGTAGGTCGCAGACTTGGCTCGGATCTGGTATTGCTATGGCTAAGGCATAGGCCTGCAGCTGTAGCTCCGATTCAACCCCTAGCTTGGGAGCTTCCATATGCCATGGGTGTGACCCTAAAAAGACCAAAAAAAAATTGTCAGCAATCTCTATAAAGTAAACTCCTGTAAAAAAGTTCATCCATTTATCATCCACATTCTTGCTATGGGACAATCTACCCCTGGTTTCTTACAGAGTTGACTGTGGCTCTAAGCTCTGCATTTCAAGGAGAAAAGAATTTCAAAGCATCTTCCTGAAGGCTCACCACCCTCCGCCTGGCAGGACCATGACCCCTGAGCTCGTGCTCCTCTGACATCCTTCCAGAGAGCAGGAAGGCAGGGAGAAGGAACCAGACACACGGCTAAGCTCACAAAACACTCCAAGCATCCCCAGGGAGCAAGAGCCAAACTCCTGCTCCCACCAAAGGCTGCCTGAGCTCCCCCCAGATCCATGCAGCCAACAGCAGATGGTCCTCCTGCAGGGGGTCCAAGCCGCTCTTGCTGGAATCTACACATCCCATTCCTGACAGGAGTTTACAAAGAGACCCTCGCAGGCACTGGGAGAAAGAAATCAAAGGCTGAAAACCTTGGCTCTCTTTGAAAGACTAAGTCCAAACTAAAAAATGAAGGCCGGGACTGGCAGCAAAGTGCAGTTGGGGATAAGTTAGCATGAAGCTGAATGTGGAATTTAAGATCATGTCTGTAAGTTTCCCCTCAATTTCTTAAATTAAGAGTATGAGGGGAGTTCCCGTCGTGGCGCAGTGGTTAACGAATCCAACTAGGAACCATGAGGTTGCGGGTTCGGTCCCTGACCTTGCTCAGTGGGTTAAGGATCCGGCGTTGCCATGAGCTGTGGTGTAGGTTGCAGACATGGCTCGGATCCCGCGTTGCTGTGGCTCTGGCGTAGGCTGGTGGCTACAGCTCCGATTGGACCCCTAGCCTGGGAACCTCCATATGCCACGGGAGTGGCCGAAGAAATAGCAAAAAGACAAAAAAAAAAAAAAAAAGGCTATGAGGGGGAAAATGCTATTGGGGTCCTTTTTGATCCAGAGAAAGAAAAAGCTCAGGGAGAGATGGTGCCAGAGATTAACTTTATCAGCAATGACAGCTTTCTGCAAACAAATTTAGGATTTTCTATCAGAATGATAAGCAGCTTTACTGTAGGGTTGTCCCTATCAAAAATGAAGGAAAAAACCCATCCAGATATCGCCATCTTATACACACTAGTCCACGCTTTTTGTAGGTCCAATATGCATGGTTTTCAGTTACTACCAGGTGTGCCATAACATGGCGCAAAAGGTGGTTACCGAAGTGTGTTAACTATGAGCAGTTGCATAAAGTATAAACTTGACTGCTAGTCTTTCAATCTCCTAATCACTAAGTGAATAGCTGCTACACGTCAAGAGAAGTGACCAATCACATCCCTTCGTCCTCAATCTATCCGTGATGGATCACTGTGCATCTCTTATTCAGGTCTCACAGAGCCCGGAAAGTGCGTATAAAATTGAGTAATCAAACGTGCAAAAGCGAAAGTGCAGTGGGAGTTCCCACTGTGGCGTGGTGGGTTAAGGATCTGGGGTTGCTGCAAGTTGCAGTGGTGGTCGCAGACGGGGCTTGGATCCCACATTGCTAGGGCTGTGGCGCAGGCTGGCAGCTGTAGCTCCCATTTGATCCCTAGCCTGGGAACCTCCATATGCCTCAAGGGGCAGCCCTAAAAAGAGGAAAAGAGATCAAAGAAACATTAAAACACAAAGGATAAAATGTTGGAAGCTGATTCAAATTTAGAAAGCAGTATGACTGCTCTCCAAGACGTAGAAAAGATATAAAGAAGGCAAGCCCTGTATGAACTGTTCTTAAGTCTTTTACAAAGAAATAAAACAATTTCATTCTCAGTCTGTCTAACATTTTACATTACCAGGAACCATTTTTTTTTCATTTCCCTGTATATTCATAACCCACAAAAAGGGAGCATTTAATTTTTGAACAAAAAATTTTAAAGTTCACGGAAGAATTGCAATTTTGCGCATTATTAAGAGCACCTTGCAAAGTATCAGCTTGCATAGTTGTCCTTATGGACCTGCAGTACTATGCAAAGCAAGAACTGTCTATTCTTTTTTGAATGGGAACACGAATGCATCTTTTTGCTCAAGGCACTGACATGTACACCCTTGAGGAGCATTCCCAAGGCAACATCATCTCTTGCCTACTTTCCGCTGCCGTCTGCCCTCCCACACACAAAAGAAAAAATACACGGTCAACAGCATTGCCCCTTCCACTGTACACCTGTGAACCTACACGTTGTTAAACTGAAAAGTAATGCCTCTTTTCCAGGAATCAGCATCATTATTTCACATATACAGGAAATTATTTCAGTAGCCACCCCTTGGTGAGCACGCTGGGGGATCCTGCACAGCAAGCTTCTTCTCCCACAACAAGCTAAATATACCTGGAGCATCGCTGCCATCCTCATGCCAGGTTTCAGTCTCAAAAGCAGAGATATGCAGAAATTTCTCCCCTTGGTTTAGTCTCACATAACACATTTTGCACATATTATACTTCTATGCTCAATAGCCATCTACCCACTGGAAAGGCTCGCTCTCTGGCAGCCCAGCTTATTCGAAGTCATTTCCCCTCCAGAACTCATACCCCGCGCCCACAGTCTGATTGCCTGACTCAGAGACCTGTTTAATCCTACAGCCTTCGTCTCTGCCCTCCACAGCCGGTCAAATAGTCCGCGCCCAGTAAAATCAGTTTTGAATAAACGAGTGAACAGCTGAATCCTCAGGTCCCACCTTAGACAACGCCTCCTCTGAGAAGCCTTCCCTGCTCCTCCTCCGCCAAATGGGCCATGGATCCGCCCTCACTCCTCGGCCGCTGGTACTTCTGGATCGTTGCTCTCAGCAGCGCTGTGTTATCTTTCAAAAGTAAGATGAAACCATTGCCCTTCTTTAAAAAAAAAAAAAAAAGAAAAGGAAGAAAAAGAAAGACCTCTCCTGTGTCTTCAATACCTCAGATGAAGTTCAAACCCCTTTCGTTGACATTCTTTATTTATTCCTTCTCTCAGCAGGGATGCATCAGTTCTTGAGTGTGTTATGAACGCGTTAGGGGCACTGTCCCCGGTGTCAGCCCTTGGACCAGCTGACAGATACGCAAACAGATAACCATGGCACGAGCCAGGACGTGCGGTGGCAGAGATGTACACAGTGCGTTTTGAGAGCAGAGGGGCGGGGCACCTAATCCATCTTGAGGTTGAAAGGGAAGGGAAGCTTTTCCCTGAGAAGGCAATTGATTGTACCGGCTTAAGGATGAGTAGGAATCCACCCACCAAAGAAAAGTTGAAAGGAAAGGGGGCAGGGCATACTTTGTTTTCATAAACTTAATATATCAAGATACTTAATACATCAGGAGATGACACCCGAGCAGCAGAGAGAGCCTCATTCCTCCTTAAGGCTGGGGGCCCCTCCGCGCTGTTATGTGGTTGCACAGCAATTTGTTCAACCACTCCTCAGCTGATGGGCGTTCATGATATTTGCGCTTCCCATTATCTGCTGTCATAAACAATGTTTCAGTGAAGAGCACAGTGCCTATTTGTTGCAATTTGTATTCTTTTCTTTTCTTTTTTTGTTTGTTTTTTTGGGGGGGGGGGCACACAAGCTGCGTATGGAAATTCCCAGGCTAGGGGTCAAGTCAGGGTGCAGCTGCTGCCTACACCACAGCAGCTTGGGATCCAAGCCACATCTTTGACCTACCCCACAGCTCACAGCAATGCCAGATCCTTAACCCACTGAGGGAGGCCAGGGATCGAACCCACATCCTCATGGATACTAGTTGGGTTTGTTACTGAGCCACAATGGGAACTAGGCAATTTGTATCTTTTACCAGTTGTAACTCTGGGATAAATTCTTCAAAGTGGGATTGGTGGGTGCAAGAGTGAGCGCAGGTATAATTAAGTTCAGTATTGCCAAATTATCCTCCATAGGACATGTGTCATGGCGCATTCTCGTTAGCAATGTATGAGACTGAAACATTTATAGAAATATTTTTTTAAGGGTGACATAAAACTTCTAGTTTCAGAACTGTACTCTGGTGGCATCCATGAGAAAGGACAGAGTTAAAAAATGCAAAGCCCTGGGAAGTCAGAGCTGTAAAGGCTGAATCATAAAATCAGAACACTTATTTTAATGGCTAATGAGGTGCAGCAGAACAAACAAGGCTTCTGACTACCCTTTGTTCTGCCACAGAACAAAAGAAATACCCGCCCTCTGCTGAGAACCGTGGGGAATTGGGAACCTATCTATCCAAGTGAGAGGTGGTGGAAAGAATTAATAGTGCATTACTCATCATTACTAATCCAACCTTTCTCTCTTCTCCAGTTCCATTTTTCCATCAAGTAAATCTCACAACTACATACTTTTCCTGCCCCAAAAGTTTTCAAGATCTTTACCCTCCACTGGGTATCTGAGCCCTATCTTCCTCATTCCTGCCTCTCCCACGACCTGGAATCCTCATTTGCCTTGAGAGGGAAGCAGCCAGGGCAGCAGGGTCACTTTAAATCTTAGCAACTTGAGGCACGTATCTCAACTCCTACACCTAATCTCACTCTGCCAAAGACCTACATGTCTTTTGCGGGGACAGGTAAGGAAGGCAGAATGTGTTGTTTTATTTACTTATTGTCCTATACTTGGTTTAAATAGAAATGCTATATATATAACATACATATATACATGCAAAGTACATGTAACTAATGATGCAGATGCAAACACGGTCAACATGATTTGAGAACTAGAATATCACAATATCCTTGAAGCTACCTGTTGTTCTTGCTTGATCCTCCCTCCCTCCTCTGCCTCAAACCCCTTGCAAAGAGGGTGTGTGCTGGCATTTGCTGAGAGTTAGGTGACTACGAGGGCCATGTTTGCCTCCTAGAATGGCTCCTAGAAGTCCTTTTAGGTGCGACTTTGTGCTTTATGGGCAAGGCTTAGGCTCCACATCCGGGGACTGATGTAAGAGTTTACCCTCAGGAACACTTTCCTGTCCATTCTCATCATTCTGGCCTCACGGGTGGAGGTCCCGTGCATTCTTACAAATCCAGCCATGCCTTATGAGATATCTTTGTGGTGATGAATGCAAGATTAATTTGCAGTTTGGCAGAAGGGTTCTTCATGGTAGCTAGTAGCCCAAACTGCTATGAGTGGAAGTCTGTGGTTTCATAATTCTTGCCTCTGGTCTTGCGATAGCAACTCCCTTCCTTGCTATAGTCTAAGGAAGGATTGCAACAAATCCTATTTCATGGGCTGCTGCCCCTTAAGAGTTTTATTATCTATGACCGTCTCAAATAGTTGGTAGGTGGTCACTGAAAGTCTGTCTTGTAAGACTTGAGGGGTTTTTTTCAAAATCCTTCAGGAATGCATGCTCAATTTCTACTCTGAGCAGTCATGCCATGAGTGACACAGCCTAACAAGAATTTAGCCTTGACAGCCTAAGTTCCAACCTGTGCGTTTTTCAGATGAATGTATATTGCTGCATATTTCCCTCTTCAAGGATTAGTCCTCAATTGCCTAGATCCACCTTCAAAGCCCTAGCCAATAGTAAGATTGTAGGAATGTCAAAGAAACAAACATAGTCTCTCCCTTTCCCTTTCTTATCTCATCCTTCATTCACTCAAGCTCCTCCGTAAATCACGTCTGCTTACAAAGCAGCCTCCTCAAATCTGAGGTCCTTGCATTACCTTGATTTTTAATTCCTCGTAAAAATGATGCAATGAAGAAACACTTTTAGCTGAACTTGGGCCTCATCTCCCATCCTGTTCTGATCATTCTCAAGAACTAATTCGAATTCCTTTTAACAATCATCACTTGGTGTATATTAGCTATTGTTGCTAACCCTCTAATATCGAACAGCTTGGAAAAGCAGGAAACATTTATTTGGTCACCCAGTTTATGTTAGAAATTTGGGGATGCTCAGTGGCGGGGTGGGGGGTGGCTCTGGATCTCATGCGAGGTTTCTGGGTCAGGGTGCTGGCTGGGGCTGCATTCATCTAAAGACCTGATGCGGCAGAGGACCCACCTCTAAGGCAGATCACTCACGTGGCTGGCGAGTCAGTGCTGGGTGCTGCAGAGAATCATGGTTTCTCAGCACGTGGCCCTCTCCGTACTAGGACTGCTCGAGTGTCCTCACAACCTGGCAGCTGGTTTCCCCCAGGTAGAATGGTCCATGGGAGAACAGGACGGAAACCTCCACATCTCCTAGGACCTGCCTCGAAAGTCACGTGCTACCATTCCCCCATGCTCGCTGCTGGTGTCACCTCTCTTCAGTGTGGGAGGATATTACACAGGGAGTGAACACTTGGTGATGGAGATCAGAGGAGGTCTTCCTGTGGGCTCCCTACTAGGCCTGGCAAATATTTCTCCTTTGAAAGGGACGTAAAGCCAAAGACCCCCAAAGCCCGAAGCTTGATACCTTGTTAACTGCTCCAACGTGCTGAATATGGCGCAGAAAGTAAGTCTTTACATTTCCTGGGCAGACGTGGTGATTTCACATTTTTGCAGGAAATCTCATAGCTTTGGGACTTATCACCATACATCATTTTGAGATGCCAAAAATGAAATTACATGTCATGACGAAAGAGTGAGGAGTAGTCGACTTGATAGGAACAACAGGGACATGGCAGAAAGTTATTTTCAAAAGTTCCTAAGTGTGCTGGTTGAGTCTTTGGGGTTAGCTATTTTTCCACAGAATAATAAGCTCCATTCAGTGAAAAAAAAATGTCTTGCCCTTCTTCTTCTGACAGTAACTGTCATCATAGAATAATGGTAGATGCCATTGTGCTTTGTTTTGCTTGGCTTTCTGGAATGCTTCATATGAGAGCACCTGCAGAGCTTTTGGAATTTCCTTACAATCTTCTAAGGAGGTAGAAAGCCATAAGTCTAATTATAAAACAATGTTTGCCTTGTCACTGCTAGGTGAGCAAGACAGAAATCTGGCAAAGTTCAACACAGCAGCAGTTTTAAAATATTTACGTTTTAAATATTTTAAACTTGGTTTAACTGCCAAACCCCTCAAGAACCAGTGGGTCTTTCCACAAGGTGCATCAACATCGCCAAGCAATATCTTCTAAGCCCCCTCTTCCTCCTGAATAATCAAATTTGAGAGATTTTTATGAGCAAATCTACCACCAGAATGTGCCAGACATTTTTCGAGACTTCCAAGAGAGATTAAGAAAACGAAGATCTAGGAGCGAGGTCTCTGCTCAGTGTGGGAAACCTCGGTGGCCTCCTGGTGGGTTTTCATGACGTCCCTCCCCATGTCAACTTGCAAGAAGACATAAACCTGGTGACAGAGGAATTCAGGAAAGAAGCCTCTTCCTTACCCTTGTCCCTGTACCTGCCCTCACCCGCTTCTTTCCTGGGAATAGCACACCTGGGGGAAAGGCAAGCACCTGGCACTAGGAATGTTTTTCCCTCCAAATTTTACATGTTCAGAATCTCATTCCATCTAAATCTTTCCCAAACCTACTCAACATGTATTGTGAGGCTGTTCAAGCATTATTTCCATATTTTAGACTTTTCATCTCATCCATGTTGTGGTTTCATGATGTAATAGTAACGAGAAGCAAATCTCAGCCCCCAGTGATTTACACAGAAGGGGTGGGTCCACGTCGCCCCCACAGCCTTGAGAGCAAGGAAAACTGTCCCAGTGGCAGATGACAGATATCTGAGGAAAGGAGAGTAGCAGAAGCAACGGCTTCTTCAGACCAACTCTTTTGAGTTTCCACACATCCTAGGAACTTTTTACAGCAGCACCTGCAGCATATGGAAAATGCAAATTCCCAGGCTAGGGGTCGAATCGGAGCTGCAGCTGCAGGCCTCCACCAGAGCCGCAGCAACACCAGATCTGAGCTGCATCTGTGACCTTCACTTAGCTTGCAGCAATGTTGGATTCTTAACCCACTGAGCAAGACCAGGGATTGAACCTGCATCTTCATAGGGACAAAGTCACGTCCCTAACAGGTGAGCCACAGTGGGAACGCCACTTCTTTTCTTGAGGAAGAAAAAAGCATCAGACCCCATCCAAACTAAAGACTCACTCAAATGTTTAACCCTATCTATATGCATCAACTCCCTTCTCCCTATCTCTCTCAGAATTATTTGAAAAGGAAAAAAAAAATGCAAAAGCAGCTAGGTGTATGGAGTAGAGCTCTCAGTCTATTCCCTCTTGAAATATCCAAATTTCTTAAAGACAACATCTTCCTTTTCTGAGATGTCATTGATATATAAGCTTTTATTAGTTTCAGGTGTACAGCATAAAAATTCCTTATTTATATGTATTTTGACATCATCACCACAGTAAGTCTAGTTAATGCCCACCGCCGCACATGGTTATAAAACTGTTTCTCTTGTGACCAGAACTTCTGACATCTACTTTCTTAGCAACTTTTTTTTTTTTTCTTTTTAGGGCCACACTTGTGGCATATGGAGGTTCCCAGGCTAGGGGTCAAATCAGAGCTATAGCTGCCGGCCTACACCATAGCTATAGCCAGGCCAGATCCGAGCCATGTCTACAACCACAGCTCACAGCAATGCCGGGTCCTTAGCCCACTGAGCTAGGCCAAGGATCCAACCCACATCCTCATGGATACTGGTCAGGTTCATTACGGCTCAACCACAACAGCAACTCCTTAGCGAATTTTAAATATGCCTTACAGTATTATTAACGACAGCAACTACGATGTATATAACATCCCAGGACTTATTGATTTAAAAACTGGAAACGTGTACCTTTTGACCCTGTTCACCCATTTCGCTCACCGCCCCCCAAACCCTCCACCTCTGCCCATGACCAGCCTTCTCTCTGCATCTAGGAACTTGGGTTGGGTTTGGTTTTGAAGATTCCATATACAAGCGGGACGATGGGGTGTTTGCTAAAGACATCTTTCTACATTGCAGAGTAGCAATCCTAATTTAAAAGTAATTTGAAAGCACGTACGCATTACATAAACACCAAGATGCACCTGAAATTATTAGCATCACGCCCTCCTGCATCCCTCCTCCCTGACAAGGAGCCCCGTTTCCCACACCATCATCCACCTGTCCTTCCCCGGGATCAAAAATGGGGACAGAAGCCCCCCAAAGTCCAAAGACACGTTTCCCCTGTGGGGCACTTCACTTCTGAAATCGGACGAAGCCATTAAAACCTAGCTCTTTTCATTTTTTAAAGTTTGATTGACGTCCCGCTGATTTACAAGGTTGCAATCATTTGTGCGGCACACGCAGGGGGTGTGGTCCTCCATGTACATACCTCCTTCCTCTTTCAGAGTCTTTTCCCAGAGAGATGATCACAGACGATTGGGTAGAAGAGGTCTCTGTGCTGGAGAGCGAGTCCCCATTGGCCAGTCATTCGGGGGCGTATCCCAATCCCAACCCCCCCATTCATCCCTCCCAGCCACCCGTCCTCTTTGGTAACCATCAGTTTGTTTTCAAAGTCTGCAAGTCTGTTTCTGTTCTGCATAGTTCATTTTGAAGAAAAAAAGTCTCCAAACAAATATGGCAATTATCAAGACATGGAGGGTAAGGGCCTCTATTCCATTTGAAAACGTGTTACTTAACATGGGTTTACCACTGTCACATTGCCCCGTGACGGTCAGATATTTTGTTTGTCCCTTCAGATCTATCCTTTACTCCCTCGAATCTAACCCCATCCCACCCTTGCTTTGGGTCAAGGAAGCTCCCTCCATGGACCATTCCATCCATGGGTCAACGGGGCTCTCCTGCCCTCTGGCTTCTGGTTGGGTGGTGCCAATTAGAGGGGACTGATAGAAGGAGAGAAAGCTCAGAACACATACTCTCCCTCTCCATCTCTCTCTCTCTCTCTCATTTCTCTCTCTCCTCTTCCTCCCTTCCTCCTCCCCCCTACCCCCGACCCTGCATTGGCAGAAATCTTCTACCAAAGATCATGGCTCCCAATGGGCAATCCCTCCCTCTCCAACGACCACATTCTCTCTGGGTTCCAGGGCCCTCTCCCTCCCCTGGCCTTCTACCTTTCTAGCTGATCCTGGGACACTTCACCACCCATGGTGGAATCTCTGCATCTACTGACACCTTTGTAAACAACCCGTTGTGGGAGACTCTCCTCAGGGACCCCCTTTGAGAGTGCCACCTGTTTCCTGCAGTGCCCATGACCGGCCCTGTGCCTGCCTGACTTTTTTAACCTTCCCATCAAGGCATCAAGCACGCCACTCTTTTCCAAAAGCAAAGTAAGTTAGAAAAGGAAAGAAAAAGCCAACCACCGGGTGCCCAATTTTACGTAACTAACAAAACAACTTAGGCATTGCTGCAAAGAAAATTAAAGAAAGCCGTTTCATTGTGTACATTGCTTAATTGAGGCAATAGGAAAGGAATGTTAAGAAAAGCAGGAATGTTTGTCAAGTTCAGGGTCTATGATAACCGGAAATCGCTGCCTGTTGCAGCCACGTGAGTAATTCACAAGGGATTTGAACGTGTCCATGCAACAATTCTTCCACTTTCAATAAAACATAAAGAACTAGCAAGCCGGGGAAATTAAAAACACATGCATTCAATTATTTCGTTAGGCCTTATTTAATGAGAAAGGCTTTCTATACTCCAATGTATTGTACATTATTTTTTACATTAATTTTTGTCTGGAAATAACTTATGAATAAAACTGGTCAGCGACTTAACGGCTGAATTTTTACTAGGGATTTGATTCCTTCTGTCCTCCAAATAGGTTTAAATTGGCTTTTCAAAATAATCAACTGAGGAGTTCCCGTCGTGGCGCAGTGGTTAACGAATCCGACTAGGAACCATGAGGTTGCGGGTTCGGTCCCTGGCCTTGCTCAGTGGGTTAAGGATCCGGCGTTGCCGTGAGCTGTGCTGTAGGTTGCAGACGCGGCTCGGATCCCGCGTTGCTGTGGCTCTGGCGTAGGCCGGTGGCTACAGCTCCGATTCAACCCCTAGCCTGGGAACCTCCATATGCCGCGGAAGCGGCCCAAGAAATAGCAGCAACAACAACAACAAACAACAACAACAAAAAAAAGACAAAAGACAAAAAAAAAAATAATAATAATCAACTGATTTCCTGCATGTGAAGAAGAGTAAAGTGTTCTCAGAACTGAAGAACAGCTACTCTTCTCTTTTATACAGAAAAACAAACATACTCGGGCACACAGATTGAATCAATCATGATTTAGTCTTTGATTCTTTATACATCATCATTACTATCATTGGTCCATGCTTGTCCTTCTTTTAGTTTTTAAATTTTGTTTAAAAAATATAGTAAAATGAATGCCTGTGTACCCACTGTCCTAACCAACGACTAGAATATCACTGACAAGTCACAAACGCAACTCGCCTGGCCTCCCAGGTCCCCTGTCCAGGGCTGATCAGCGCAGGGCTTCTCCTTGACCGTCAGCCATGCAGCCGGCCAACCCCCTGCTCATCCAGGTGCTGCTCCACCTGCCCTCTGTGGCCTCGGGTGAAAGGCCACACTGCATGGCATGGGCTCTGGCATTTTGAGCGGCCACTAAAGAGGTTAGGTGACACAACAAGGGAGTATAGGGACTTTAACTTCCCATGGGCTGCCCTGACTCGGAAGATAAATTCCCCCCTCATCCTGCCTCCGCACTGCTTCCAGAGGAGCCCCACTGAGCAGGCCCCGTTGCCTAGAAACCCACTGTGCATCTTCTGGAGACCCACTGTACGTCTTCCTGACTCATCTCAGAAATGACATTGGACAAAGCTGTGGGTCACTGTGTCGGTCTGCTCAGGCTGCCATAAAGTGCCACAGACTGGGGGGCTGAAATGGCAGAAATTCATGGTCTCACAGTTCTGGAGACTAGACGTCTGAGATTCGGGTCTCAGCAGTGGTCCTTCTTTCTGAGGTTTCTCTCCACGGCTTGTAGACGGCTGTGTGCTCTCCATGTCTTCACATGGTCTTTTCTCTATGCATACACCTGTCTAGGTCCGAATTTCCTCTCGTAAGGACACCAGGCAAAGTGAATTATGGCCCATCCTAAATGCCTCGTTATTTCTTTAAAAAACCTTGTCTCCAAATACGGTTACATCCTGAGCTACTGGGGTTAGGTCTTTGATACGCTAATTTGTTGGAGACAAAATTCAGCCCCTAACACTTTACATTGCTTCACATCTTCTTCGGCCTCACTTCCCTTTTTTCTCCTTCTAGTTGCTCTGGGTTTTAACCTGCAGAAAAAGCATCCATTTTTGTTATCCTTGACTCCAGTGAGAATCAAGCCAATACAAGAATCCAGGGCAGGAGTTCCTGTTGTGGCCCAGTGGAAACAAATCTGACTAGTATCCATGAGGATGCCGGTTCGATCCCTGGCCTCGCTCAGAGGGTTGGGGAATCTGGCGTTGCCATGAGCTGTGATGTAGGTTTCAGACACGGCTCGGATCCTGCATTGCTGTGGCTGTGGCATAGGCCAGCAGCTGTAGCTCTGATTCGATCCCTAACCTGGGAACTTCCATATACCGAGAGGGTGCGGCCCACCCCCCCAAAAAAAAATCCATTGCATACATCCACCTATTATGGGTGCCTTCCTTTTCTTTGCTCTGGCGGCCTCGCACCCTCCAACAGGGAACCAACAACCTGAACTGGGCGTTTTCATCCCCTTTCTTTTCTCTCTTCACTTGCACATTCAGTCTAAATAACATACTCTTTGGTGTGAGCTGTTTTAGGAAGTTCCAAAGAGGGTTACACTATACGCTGCACTCTGGCACTTACTCTTTCCACCCGACATTACATGAATAAAAGTCATCTGGATGTGACTGCTACACCTCATTCGTTTCCACTGGCTGCAGATTATTCCATTTTAAGAATAAACCCATAGAAACATTATTTCTTGGTGGGTTTTAGGTTGTGCCGTGCAAAGGCAGATGGTCAAGCTGCACTAACAGGCTTCTTAAGAGACCACGTGCCAGGGACTCTCAGAAAAGCAGCAGGCCTGCAGGTCCCATTGTCAGTTTCCTTGGGAGCAGTAGTTGCAGGTCTGACAGAGCCCAGCCTCAGCCTCTGGGACAGAGGTTCCAGATCTGTGTGGCTTTCGAGCTGCACTGTCAAGGAAGCAGCAGGCCCTCCCCCGGCATGATCAGGGCCCGAGATTGCAGCTGAGGATTGGTTTCCTTAGAATCCGTGGTAGGGGAACAGCAAGCCCTTCCCTCCCCTGGCAGCCCCAGAAAAGTAGGTTTTAAGCCTTACATTTGGCCAGACTTTATTGCCCTAAATGATGGGTCCCAGCCAGTTTCCATGGAGCTGTGCTGGAGCCCACCTCCTTGATTGGGATAACAGCTTGTCAGGGGGCAGTCTTTGACATGTTGGCATTTACCTCTCAGGTAGTTAGCATTTTCTTTTCCAGAACATACACCCAGGAATGAAATTGCGGGGTCAGATGGTGTGAGTACTCAGTGCTAATTTTACCTTACACCACCGATGCATATGCAGTCCCACCGATCTTCCTACTATGTCCTCCTAGCATTTTTTAGTTACTTCATTTTTTGGCAATTAATTAGGCATTGAAGATCTCCCTGTGGTTTTGTTTTAGATTTCCGGGACGACTAATGAACGGCTTTTCATGTGCAAGTGGACGATTTGTGTTCCCTTTTGTGAAATGCTTTTTGCTTATTTTCGTACTGATTTGTCTTTCTTGAACCAATATTTAAGGATTATTTTTTATATTCTATATTCATCTTTTTTCTTTTTAGGGCCACACCTGCAGCATATGGAAGTTTCCAGGCTAGGGGTCGAATCAGAGCTGCAGCTGCCAACCTATACCACAGCCACAACAGTGCTGGATCCAAGACATGCTGTAACCTATGCTGTAGCTTGCAGCAACACTGGATCCCTAACCCACTGATCAAGGCCAGGGATCGAAGCTGCAAACTCACAGACACTATGTCAGGTTCTTAACCCACTGAGCCACAATGGGAACTCTTACATTTTATATTCTTGATGTTAATCTTTAGGATTTTCTATCCTCCCTCAATTCATAGCCTTCTTTTTATTTTCTTTGTAGTGTCTTTCCATGAACAGAGTTCTTGGTTTTAATGTAGTTGAATTAATCAATCTTATCTTTTACAGTTGGCTCTTCTTGTATAAGAAACACTTCCCTACCCCAATGTCATAGAACTATGTAAACCTCAAAATGATACATGAACCAAAGATTAAATCACGATGGAAATGAAAAATTAGTTGGAATTGAATGGTGGTGGAAATTCTATATACGAAATCTTGTGAGCTATAGTGAAAGTCATGCATAGTGGTAAGTGGTAACACTGCAAAAGAAAAGTTATATATTACTGAGCTGTATATCCACCTTAGGAAACATGTCAGAGACCATGAGTTCTCACCAATAGCCTCTTCCCAACCTCCCTTACAGTTAAGGTGCCATGATTGCCATTTTTAGGCCAAGTCGGTTCACTATTCATGGAAAGTTTTACTTTCCCATGTCCCACACCCCAGTCTACCAGATGGGTAACACCAGGCTTGAAGCTCCAAGTTGGATAAACCAGAGATAGGAGTGTGGCCTGGGTCCCTGAGTCACTGATTGTTGCAGGGCCATCAGAGAGCCTTTGCCAGCCTGGACCATCCGCAATCAACTTTGCATGGGGAAAATGTAAACCCTTAGTGTGTTACGTCACTGAGACAGGTTGTTATAGCATGAGTTTCATACAAGTTTAAAAAAAAACAACAACAGTAGAAGTTCCTGTTGTGGCTTAGTGGTTAACGAATCCGACTGGGAGCCATGAGGCTGTGGGTTCAATCCCTGGCCTCGCTCGGTGGGTTGGGGATCCAGCATTGCCGTGAACTGTGGTGTAGGTCACAGACGTGGAGATCCCACATTGCTGTGGCTGTGGCATCGGCCGGTGGCTACAGCTCCGATGAGACCCCTAGCCTGGGAACCTCCATATGCCGCAGGAACAGCCCTAGAAAAGGCGGAAAAAAAAAAAAAAAAAAAGTATGACCCCAAAGGAAATAAAGGAAGGAGAAAATGAAAGAGCAAAATTCAAGGAAATGGAAAACAAAGAAGCAGCAGAAAGACTCAACAGAGAGATTGTTGTTCTTTCCTGTGCCTTAGAAAAGCCATCAGATAACTGCCCAGCCCTGGTCTTGGTCTCCTCGCCAAATGTGTTTTCACAATGCTCACAAGAACACAGTGAGAGCCGACACATATGAAGCTGAATGGGCTGGATTGTGTGCTTCTTATTCTTCCAACTGCCAAATACATGTGCTGCAGGAAGCCAAGTGTGGGGGATGGACGGAGTGTAAAGAGCAAAGCCCGGAAACAGGGGCGACTCGGGGTTGAGTTGCATCAGGGAAAGACAAAGGCGAAAGAGCAGAGCAAGAGTCCAAAAGTCAGAGAGTGAACGTGCAGAAGGGCGAGCGGAAGAAAGGCAGGCAGAGCAGGAAGCAGGGTTTCCTGGGGTGCTCGGAACAGGTGCTCCCCACGCCAGGACAAAAGACACGAGCAGAGTAGGGATGGTCATTTGCGTGCACCAAGTACTTTCCACGGCCAAGACGAGGATCCAACTGCATTTCCCGGATAACAAGCATAGGCCGCATTTTCAGCTAATTCTCCAAGAGCACTTTTGATGCAAGACAGAGCTGTCATCATCAGGAAAAGCAACCCTCCTGGGGCCCGGCAATCATCGTCGTCGTTAACTCTGATTTGCAAAGGACTCTTCCTAAGCATCTGGTATTTCTTCCTTTTAATCTTTTTAGAGGTTGTTGAACCACATCCTAGTTAAATGTCTCCTGCTACCTGTTGTCTTTCTGGGAGTTGGGTTCCTGGGGGAGCCGATTTTCTGATTGTTTTCATACATTAGCACAGAAGAAATGCACAGATTCAGGTGAGCCCCATGTAGCAAGGAGCTAAAGACATGATATTAAAACTCAAGACATTGGAGTTCCTGTCGTGGCGCAGCGGAAATGAATCTGACTAGTATCCATGAGGACGCAGGTTCAATCCCTGACCTTGCTCAGTGGGTTAAGGATCCAGCATCACTGTGAGCTGCGGTGTAGGTCGTAGACACGATGCAGATCTGGCATTGCTGTGGCTGTGGTGTAGGCCAGCAACTACAACTCTGATTTGACCCCTGGCCTAGGAATCTTCTTATGGCTCAGGTGCTGCCTTAAAAAGACCAAAAAGAAAAAAAAAAAAAAAAATCAAGACATTATTTTTGTGCCTCGAGAATGTTTCAGCAGCATTTCTCATTGTCTCTAAAACACAACAACAATATTCTTGGTAGTTCCATCACTCAACCCCTTCAAATGAAGGATTTTAATAATATTTCACTGTCTAGTCAACAGCCGTAGTGTTCATACACTTGGTTTTCTCAGGTCCAAACGTCTCCCCTTCAACCAAACATCACACAACTGGAATTGTCCTCTGTCTTGCCTAAATTTATAAGAATGTTCTTTGGCTCCGACTCCCCACTATTAATTTCCCTATGGCTAATTTGCAATTGCCTATATGAGTCTTAAATGAGCCCTTTGTAGACTTCTGGAAGTGCATCTATTCTCAGCAGTTGCTGTAATCCTGTTACCAAGGAAGCTATTGTCGACAGCCAAGGTTTATTCTTCCTATAAATAAGATCATGTTCTGACACCTGGTATAATGTTTTTCTTTAGAATGACAGCCAATGTAATGAAATAGAGTAGTCTGCAAAAAAATCTTAATATAAAACTTTAATGATTTTTTCTATTTTTTTTTCTGACTGCACAGTCATTAATTTTATCATCCATTTACTTCAATAATATTGACTCTACCCACCGGGCGAGTTACACAGATCCTGCTTTAGAAGGGTCATGATCTAAGCTGGAGAGCCAAACATCTAACAGGATGAGTCAGTGCTATAGAAAAACAGCAGAGACTATTGAATCCGGTCCAGAAGAGGGTCAGGGAGGGCCTGGGGGATGACCTTGGGAATCACCTTGGTGACTGGGCCTAGCAGGATGGATGAGTCCGTCCTCAGCTTGAGAATCCAGAACTAGGGCTCAGTCAGACGTTTAAGGAAGAACACTAGCTAAAATTAACTAGTTGTTAGTTAAAACACACACACCTTGATCATTTGTATTTTATGTTGTCTAAAGAGTACGATTCAATAAACATCCTGAATACCCTCTAAGCCGGCTGCAGGCACGTTCCTTCCTTGAGAAGAAATCTGAAAAAAAGCAGTAGCATTTCCAAGTGAACTACAGTACCCGAACCAGGATTAACTTAAATGGGCTTCCATGTATTTAATTGCCCGGAGAGGAAAAAGAGAAGGCAATATTGAAAGGTCTTGGTTAATTTCTTTTCGTCACCAAAAATCAGGTTCTAGGGGTTTTGTTTTGTTCTGTGGCCTTTTTTGTTTGCTTTTTAATTACTCATCTGATCTAAATGCTCATGGCCAACCCCTGTTTATCCCTGGCTTTGCCATGAGCATAATAATGCAAAAAACCAGTGTAGTCCTTCAGGCAGCATCGTGTCCCCTTCTTCCCAGGACTTAGACAGATTATTTCCTAGGAAATAAAGACGCAAGTAAAATGAAATTTAAGGGTCATCTTCAGGTGTTCAGGGAATGGGGGCGAGAATTCATGGAGGCAGACAGTTATGACAAACTGTTACTGCAACGGAGTTCCCCTCGTGATTCAGTGGGTTGCGAACCCGCCTAGTATCCGTGAGGATTCGGGTTCCATCCCTGGCCTCGCTCAGTGAGTTCAGGATCCCGTGTTGCTGCAAGCTGAGGTGTAGGTCACAGACAAGGCTCGGATCTGGCGTGGCTGTGGCTGTGTGATAGGGCAGCAGCTGCAACGCTGATTCAATCCCTGGCCTGGGAACTTCATATGCTACAGGTGCAGCCCTAAAAAGCAAAAATAAATAAATAAATAAATAAAGTAACTGCAACACAGGGCACACGACAGAACTGAGTTTTGCTGGAAAGTAAGAGGAAGAACCATATGATCTTTGTCTTTGGGCATTTGTAATCTACTAGGTCAACTCGTATTCACTATGACAATGTAGGTTTTTATTTTCATATGGCTGAATACTCACAAACTCACATGATTCTGCTTAACAGATGAGAGAGACAAATACAAGAGCTCAAGCAGAGATGGGGCTTAGAGGCATGTCTTGATCTGTGTGCTCGGTCTGCTGATACACTGCCAGTGTCTAGATAGTTGAAAGTCAGGCAGAACTCAGTCAACCAAATGAAAGCCAAACCGGACAACCATTTGTCCCTCTCATAGAATTTGTTCCCCTTTTTCTCCCTGGACCCATCAAGGCTTTGATCGAGCATCTGAAGACAGTCCTTTCAGCGTTGTCGGAAAGGGCGACACAATCTATTAGCTTTACGTTTATGTAAGAGTTCCTTCCCATGAGAATTTCCAACATAGAAACCATTCAACATGATTCTTTTCCTTTCTAATCATATGAAACACAAATAAATGTGGGGTACCGTTCAAACCAGGCATGGGAGGCAAACATCATTCAGCCTATTAGGAGATGGGGAAATGCTCAGATTTCCTTTGTTTTCCCACACCGCTCTGTTGAAGAAAGTGGGGGGGGGGATTAAAGAGGAAAGATATGTGGATGATAAATCAAATCAATGCTACTCTCTTATCCCGACTGTGTCCAATCAGAGAACTTATCGCTTCTTGAGTTCTGACTCAGCCAAAAATTAGAAGAGACTGAGATTTGTCCCAGGAAAAACCACATTTCCTGGCCACGGACTACACAGCAGCTTTCCGACAGTGTGACAATGGCACTATTTTACTGGCTATGGACAGAAGAAAGAGCAATTCCCAGTTTACCAGCTCTGACTGCCTTCTTTCTAGAGGTTACGATGGAGTAAACCCTGCTACTACAGTGTTCCAACAAGAGTCAACATCTCCTAACTTGGGGGGGCGGGGTGCTGGGCTATTCTACAGGCTTCCCCAACATTATCTCATTTAATCCCCATAAGCCTATGAATAGAGTCTGTTATTATCCCCTCTACATAGATAACTGGGGAGCAGAGAGATACGTAACTTGTTTCAACTAGTGCTTCTAGTTACCGGATGCCAATGTGCCAAGGTCAAAGACTCCTAAATTAGTACCCATTCCTGAGACCCCTCCATTCTCATCCTGGCACAGCCTCAGCTGCAGTGACAGAGGTATACAAGAGTAAGAAAACAGAATCCCATACCCACAAAACGAAAAGGACAATTTCTTACTTTCTGCCCAATATTACTTTATATTAAACTTCATTTTTCCAGTCTTTCTTGTTTCTCTAAGATCAGTCAAAAGGTTCATACTAAGCTATGCCCAAATGTTGAAGGACTATCTTAAAATCCAGTCTTTGTCACCCTAAAGTTAAATGAATTTTTTTTTTCTTAATGCCACAAAACAGAGTTTCCATTGTGGCTCAGTGGGTTCAGAACCTGACAATCCTGAGGATCAGGTTGGGTCCCTGGCCTTGCTCCGTGGGTTAAAGGAAGAATAAAGAATAAGTGATATTTTTCCCCTGATGTTTTCTCTCCTTCCCTTCATTCCTTCACAAACATTTGAGTGTACGCAAGAATCCAGGCCAGGGGAGAGAAAATGATGAGAATGTCCATATCCCTGGGTATTTTCCTTTTTCAAACACCTTTGTGTTCTCTTTCTCAATTTTCTCTTACAGCTTCAGTTTCACAACTTGTCAAAGAAACAAGCAGCTTGGTAAAGGAGAGCATGTGTAATATTCAGCTGCAAGGGTGACATGAAGGCTCAGGCTGGGAACTGTCTTCTTCTGAGCAGTGACTCCAGGGCAGGCGGACCCAGAAGAGAATAGGCACTAACACCTACTTCTTTAGTTGTCTCCTCACCTGCTTGAGTCCCCAAGGTCTGTGGTCAACTGGCATCCGATGAACAGCAAATGGTCTACTCAGATGAGCTTCATAAACATCGCCATAGAGATTTAGCGTAGGCCCAGGGTCCAGCAGGTTACAACCAGAATTGAGTCCTTAAAAACCCAACACCCACCATGGAGTTCTTGCTGTGGCCCAGTAGGAACGAACCAACTAGTATCCATGAGGACGCAGCTTCACTCAGTGGGTTAAGGATCCCTGGCCTCACTTAGAGGGTTAAGGATCCGGTGTTGCTGTGGCTGTGGTGTAGGCCGGCAGCTGCAGCTCTGATTGGACCCCTAGCCTAGGAACTTCCACGTGCCGCAGGTACGGCCCTAAGCAGCAAAAGAAACAAAATAAAACCCAACAGCATGTGCCTGTCTGTGTAACGGGAGCCCCAAAGGTTCTGAAATACCGTGTGTGACAGCCTGTTGGTGGAGCGATGTTATTTTGTTGGTTACAGACAAAATATTACCTGTCCTCTGTGCAAAATCATAGTCTTAGGCTATTATTTCAAAAGGACTTTTCGTAGTAGAAAAATTCTCTTGAAAGAAAAAATTATCTTCTACACACACACACACACAGCATTTGGGACAAGCCTCATATACCTAAAACTAGAGAAAAACATGACCCTCTGGTAAATCCGAATTTGATGTAATCACTTTTTCCTTTACTTATAAAACCTTTGTTAAGCCAGCACACTTCTAGTAATCATTCTGGCCACAAATAAATAAAACCCCTAAGGCAACACTTAGCATTTGAGAATTTCCAGAAAATTATAAGGTAATTTTTGCAATAAGATTAATGCTTTTTCTAATCCCATGTTCTATCATTTATAAAATCTATTTTTTAAGTCTTGCATCAGCAACCATGGTCCTGCTGGGCCTGATTCATCATTCCAGGCCTTCCATATATTTGAAGACACATCAGAAAGTTCAGCTTTTCTTTAAGCCAGGTTTTAATCAATTGATTTTTTTTTTCTTTTTAGGGCCGCACCCACAGCATATGGAAGTGCCCAAGCTAGGGGACGAATCGGAGCTACAGCTGCCCTCCTACGCCACAGCCACAGCAACTCGGATCCAAGACACGTCTGCAACCTACACCACAGCTCATGGCAACGCCGGATCCCTGACCCACTGAGCAAGGCCAGAACAAACCCACATCCTCATGGATACTAGTCGGATTCATTTCGGCTACACCACAACAGGAACTCCCTCAATTGATTTCTTTTTCTCATTATATTTTTTTATGATTTTTATTTTATATGTATGACTGGGTCACTTGGCTATACAGTGGAAATTGACAGAACACTGTGAATCAATTATAATGGAAAAAATAAAAATCAATTGATTTTTAAATACTCACCTTCTGCATGATTAGCATGAACATATTTTAAAAATACACCAGCAGGGTAACCTCAAAGGTGAATAAATCAAATGTCATTGACTAACCCCAAGGGGGCCATAGCAAAAGTAGTATTTTCCTTCTCAAGGGGCCCACTGTCCATATCATCTCCAAGGGAGGAGCTGGCAGAAGTCTCCCCCCAAAAGAAATGATGCAGTGGTTCTGTTCACAAGAATAGGAGCAAAAGCTGAACCACTTCCCTGTAACCACAGATTCGATAGGCGGAATTATCCACATCAGGTCTGCATGGCCATCCCGCGTGTGCGAACAGTGGCAAAAAGCAACAGACGCTAGTGTCAAAGAGACTGACCTACGCCTGCTCTTTGGTGAGTGAACAATTAAGTGCAAATACCTCTTAGAGTTTTCTGAGGGCCAATAAACTGACACTTGGGAACACTGATGGTTCGGGCCAGGGGAGGTAACAACGGTTTGACTTTCAGATGGAAAAAACAAAAACAGATACAACCCCCAGAGAACAGATGCTAAAACTCCTGGTTTGGTGAAGCGACAACCAAGGAGAGAGAAGCAGAGACAGAAAAATGGACAAATATATAACGTGAAGACTGACACTCGATGAATCAGGATTTTTGTTGTTGTTGATTTTAGGACCACACCCTCGGCATATGGAAGTTCCCAGGCTAAGGGCTGCAGCTGCTGGCCTACACCACAGCCACAGCAATACAGGATCCGAGCCGTGCCTGCAACCTACACCACAGTTCATGGCAATGCCAGATCCTTAACCCACTGAGTGGGGGCCAGGGTTCAAACCCACATCCTCAAGGATACTAGTCAGGTTTGTTACCGCTGAGGCACCGTGAGGACTCTCAGAAACAGGATTTCTTGTCAATCACTGGTTCTCAAAGGGATGGTCCTGGCCCCCACAGGCACTCTTGGAAATGTGAGGGCTTCTGAGGTACCAATGGTGGGAGAGCCACTACCTCCATTCCTCGGGTGTAGCAGGGATGCTCCCCCAGCATCCAGGTTAGACTCTCCCGGTGAAGAATGGTCCCCTGCCAGCACAGCTTTCAACAGCCCTGCCAACTATTCATGTAGATGGAAAGCCAGTTTAGAATTCTGAGTCTAGTTTAAAATTATAATTATTTCTATATATAAACATACAGGGAATTTTTAGCCCAGTTTTAGTATGCATTGGGGTTTTCAGGAATGCAATTCTGTGAACTGGGGGGACGGGTACAGCAACGTGATGACAAACAAGGATGCCAGAACTAGACTGCTTCCATTTGAATCCCAGCTTTGGAGTTCCCGTCGTGGCTCAGTGGTTAATGAGTCCGACTAGGAACCATGAGGTTGTGGGTTCGATTCCTGGCCTCACTCAGTGGGTTGAGGATCTGGCATTGCCGTGAGCCGCAGACACGGCTCGGATCCTGTGTGGCTGTGGCTGTGGTGTAGGCCGGCAGCTACAGCTCCAATTAGACCCCTAGCCTGGGAACCTCCATATGCCGTGGCAGCGGCCCTAGAAAAGGCAAAAAGACCAAAAAAAAAAAAAAAAAATTAATCCCAGCTCTGGTCTCATCACCTGTGTGCCTTCACATGTAACAAAGAAATAGCAGTGGCACCTGCCTCATAAAGTTGTTTGTTATTTAGAAGAATGCCAGGCCCCCAGGAAGAACTATCTGGATGTAACTATTATAAACTTCTGTTTTGTCTAGGACCTTAGCACGAATTGGCCACATTTTAAGAAAAGGGAACCTTCATACACGGTTGGTGGGAATGTTAACTGGTACAACCAGTGCAGAAAACAGAATGGAGGTTTTTCTCAAAAAACTAAGAATAGAACTATCGTACGACCCAGCAATTCCACTTCTGGATGTACAACCAAAAAAAAAAAAAAAAGAAAAAGAAAAAAACCATATACCATAATTCAAAAAGATACAAGTACACCAATGTTCATAGCAGCATTTACCAAGGTATGGAAGCAACCAAAGTGTCCATCAGCGTATGAATGGATAAAGAAGACATGGCCTATATACGCCATGGAATACTACTCTACCGTAAAAAAGAATGAAGTAATGCCATTTGCAGCAACGTGGATGGCCTTGGAGGGTATGATGCTGAGTAAAGTCAGGAGGAGAAAGACAAATACTGTACAATACCACTTATGTGTGGAATCTAAAAACTACAAAAACTAGTGAACAAAACAAGAAAGAAGCAGACTTGCAGATACAGAGAACTAGTGGTTCTCAGAGGGGAAAGGGAAGGGAGAGGGGCAACAGAGGGACGGGGGGGGGGAAGGGGGTTGTCATGGGATTATGTGAAATCATGGGTGCGCAACTTTTGAACGTTGTAAAGTACTACAGAATTGAAAGAATCTTTCATTCAATTCAAAAAAAAAGAATTGGCCACATTTTAGAAAATTCGCACTGCTGGCATCGATCTCATTTCTGGGGTTGAGCTGCCAAAGGCAGACTGCCCCGGGCATGGTGATTTCACATACAAACACAGATATGTGCTTTTTCTCATTATTTCGGACATCTCGGAGCATAATCATGCTAGAGCATTTACATATTAAGACAATTACTTCATTACAAAATACTTACACATGTGTATCTGGTTTATATTAGTGAAGACCCTGCATTGATAGGCATGTATATAGTCAGTTATAGTACCTATCCATTTCATTTTGGAATAGCAAATGTGGATGATGCCTTTATGTACAAAGGCAGGTTTTACCACCCATGATTTTCAGTCGATGGTTGCGGTGATGTTATCAAATATTTGTTATAAGAAGGGGTAGGCGTTGATCTGGGTCTGGTAGTATTCAAAAAAATCTCTTTTGAAGGATCATGTCCAAAAGGGTCATTCTGCAGCTTCGTACGTTCATGCACACCCACCACGAAACCTAGTTACTACCAGAGCAAGTGATTTCCATTACTTTCTAGGAAATTAGTATTAAATTATTAATTATACATGTCAATAGTAAAGACAGTTACAAACTCCTTTAGGTGGCAATCTATTTCTCAAATACATTTCAGGAGAAAACCCCCAAATGAAAATAAAAATGAAGCAATTGAAAGGAGAGAAGCCCCAACATTTTCTGTCTTTCCCAGGACTTCAGGGAACAGTCTGGAAAACAGATCTGGCACCGTTACTTACGCGGAGCAGTGACATATGGAGGATGGTGATTTGCTCACAAAGGGCATTTACTCCACAGAAAGGGGGCGAACCTCCAACTACGACCTCCGAAGACCCCGAACTCATTACTCGGGGGAGCTAAAGCGCCCCTAAATCTGGGGAGTGAGAGGAAGCGTTTGGCCCCATTTTCTGGGCTTCAAGCCAGCCAAGCTAACAGTAAGGGGCCAGGGCTGGTGCTCCCCCCTTTCCACAGCTCCCTCCTCGTCCTCAGGACCCTATCACCCCCACCCCCCCGGCCCTGCTACTGTATTACAAGCACCCAATGAATCACACATTCCTCCTCTTCCCTCGGTTTCAAACCCCCTGTCATCCTGCAAGAAACAAGTCTTCCATCTTCCCTGCAGGTCCCTTAGGGGTTGGTTGACAGGAAAACGGGCTGACTGAATTCAATCCCACTAACACAGGAGCGGCTGACAGTTCCCTTCACCCCGCAAAGGCACTTTTTAAAAGGAAGAGTTTACTTGCTCCAGGCAATCGCCAACGTGTGGAATTTCGGGCAGTTCCGCAAAGTAGACCATTGGAGGGGGAGGGTATTTTTGAGGCAGGGGTACCAGCCCTGCCCAGGAATCTCAATACCTCAGAAAATTCCCAGAATGTAATTGTGCTTTACGCAGGCTCCCCCTCAAGGCCCCCATTTCCAATCCATGAAATCCTAAAATGCTTGGGAAGGGTTTATTTTGCTTTTTTTTTTTTTTTTTTTTTTAACAATAGTGCCCACAGTGGCAATAGCCTTGGTGGTCACTGGTGAACCTGAAAACATCTTGCACACTTTCTCATTAGCTTCATGTAAGACACCAATATATCAATTACATGTGACTAAGAGTAGGAAAAATATACAACTATATTTAAAACATTTAAATTAACAAGATAGTACTTTTCCATTCTAACAAAATATCATACATTCAGTTGAAACATGAGTTAATATCCAGACACACTTTTCCAAAATACCTGATGCTAGCTGAAAGTGAGTGACCGTGAGTTTTTTTCCCCAAGAAATTTCTAATTAGCCAAATGTATATAATTTTTGAGGAACTGTCCATTCTTTTCCGGAAGATAGTCATTGAACAGGTCAAAACACAAACCAACGTCTCTCTTCTAAACATAAGTTGTTTCATTTTTCTGAATGATGCTTTGGCCGTCAGCAAATCGTATAGCTTCTTTTTCCCTTAAAGACAATAATACATAACAACGAGGCCACCTCTCTCAAATAACCATAAACTTCTTTGTGGGTAGGGAGCCCTATCGAAATAGTTTCACATGTTTTTGTGTGACTTGACCTCCACGGAGATTGTTATGAAAAGGATATTAACCAAGTGTAACAGGCCTACACTTGACTCTCCGCTCTGAAAGAGCATCAGCCCCTTGACAAGTGTTATTTCAAAGTCAGAGCCGCTACACGTACACATATGGTATGTAGCTTGAAAAATCAAAACAAAAACGTTTTCTCCGCTGGCTTTTTCAGGTGAAGAAGTTGGACCAAAACCCAACACATCAGTGTGACAGGGGCCACCCATTTCAGCCCCACCCCAAAATGAAAAACGGCCCAGTTCCTCATAACGACCACAACATTCCTGGCTGAGGCTCCGGTTTATAGAGCATGTCTCCATATTCTGACTCTCAAGAAAGCAAAAAAAAAAAAAAAAAAGAAAAAAAAAATCAGACTTGAATCATTCTTCTCCTTCAGTCTCCACAAGCCTCACCTAAGATCCTCTGGATTTGTTCCCATCCAATGACTTCAAAATTCCCAGAAGGGCAGTACACGATGTTAAAACAACAACAACAACAAAACAAAACCAAAAAAAACCCCACGGAATTGCACAAAGTCGCTACATAATACTGCGGATGAAAATCAGAACAGGTTGTCAACCGAGGAAGCAAGGCACTTGGTGACAGGAAACGGGGAGAAGCCAGGGAGTGCAGGGCTCAGTGAGTCAAAAGTTTCAGGCGGGTAAACCAGCTGACCAACAGGGACGGTTCAGCGGAAGAGGACCTGGCTGCCGAGGGCCCAGCTTTCTTTTTGGTCCCTTCCTCCTGGAACGGAATCGTGGCGCTGCTGTGCAGATCCGAACTGAGGTAGCACCTGCTGCCTCGGATGTAGTCTGCGCCGCGGACCAGCTGCCTCTCCGTGGGGGGCCTGGAGAAGCGGTACGGGGGCGCCGAGCTTTCTTCGATGATGGGCGGGATCCGCTCATTACTGAAATACCGGCAAAGAGCATCTTCACCTGTTCGCAGACAAAGCCCACAAGCAGTCTTTAAAACACCCATCCTCGGCGGGCTGCAACCTGTTCAGCCGTCCCCTGCCTCTGAAAGCAGCACCACCACCCCTCCCGCCCCACACCCAGGATGAGCTACCAGGCCTCCCAGGCAGCCAGGCCCATCCCATCCATTCTCACTGGGTAGTGAGAAAGCAGAAACAAGTCCAGGCTCCAGGCTGCTCTCCCACCTGAGAGGTAACACAAGAGCAGAGCAGAATCAGAGCCTACACTTTTTAACTCTGTAAAATAACTTCGCTTAAAATAAAAGAGAGAGAGAGAGGAAGCCTGATAATTGCGTCACTCCTTCACACCTGTCCTTTCTGGATGCTTGCAGCACAGAGCCCGGGCTTTGGGAAGAGTGGTTCTTATCCCAGATGCACCCCTGCCTCGGAAACATTAGGAAGATGCCTTAGGTTGTCACCCTTAATGCAGGGCAGACACGCCTCACCTCTAATGGGTGGGGTTCAAAGATTTTAATGCTCGGAAAGGCTTGAGGCATTTCCGGAAAAGGAAGAATGATCCCATCCTAAGTACCTGTAGACCCCCTGGGATGCAAGGCGTGGGTAAAAAACTGAATAAAAACCTAAACTGCAAGTACTCTCATGGGGAATTCCTTTGACCTAGAAATTCCACTGCTGATAATGTTTGAAGACCATCATACATGCGAGATGCTTCTTGAAGTATTATTTACAACCGGGGAAAGAAACAGAAATAACCTAAAGGTCCAACAAGAGCAGACTGAACCAAGAGGTGCTAGAGCCATGAGATGGATTAGCAATGCAGCTGTTACCAAAAATGCACCTGTTCTAAACACAACCCCTTTACGCTGTCTTCCTGAACACCTAGCAACCCCTTTTGCTGTCTTCCTGAACACCTAGCTATTCCATTTTGCACATTTTTTCCTAAGTGTATAATATATAAATATAGGAACAACTAGAAGATACACAAAACATTCAGAGGGATTACTTCTAGGCTGGGGGAGCAGACGACAGATGAATTTTCTTGTACCTTCTTGATGTTGTTCAACGTATTTGTTTTGCTTTTGGAACCGAAGGGGAAAGCAACTTTTTAAAAGTTCCCATCGTCAAAAAGCCACATTTTCTAGGAGTTTATTAATAGATAAATCCAAAGACAGGAGAGTTCCTGTCGTGGCCCAGTGGGTTTTGAACCCAACGAGTATCCATGAGGATGCGGGTTCGATCCCTGGCCTCACTCAGTAGGTTAAGGATCCAGGTTGCCATGAGCTGTGGTGTAGGTCGCAGATGCAGCTCGGATCCTGCGTTGATGTGGCTGCGGTGTAGGCCGGCAGCTGCTGCTCCGATTTGACCCCTAGCCTGGGAACTTCCATATGCCACAGGTGCGGCCCTAAAAAGACAAAAATAAATAAATAAATAAATAAAATCCAAAGACAGAAGGTAGAGTGTGGGTTGCCAGGAGCTGAAATAGGAGGCAACGAGGAATGACAGCTTAAAGGGGTATCTTTTTGAGGTGATAAAATATTCTGGAATTAGTATAACTCTACGACTATAGTAAAAAAAATAAATAAATAAAATACCGAATTGCACATTTTAACGAGGTGAGCTTTGCGGTTCTGTGAGTTGTCACTCAAAAAAGCTTCTTCTTTTTTTTTTTTTTTTTAAGTGTCATTATGCGGATACCTTTTTTTCTAAGACGACCACATCTGAAAAATGTGGAAGTGGGTCAGGGGTCAAGGATCTGTCCACTCTCCCGACCTTCTGCTTCCCACCCTACTCCCCATATCTCAATATTAAAAGAAATAAGAGGCTAAATCAAGGGCTTTCAAGGTTAAAAAGAACGGCAATGAAGATGTGGCCATTTCTGCATCTAAACAAAGGACTGCCCTGCCCCCTGCTGACTGCTCCAAAGATTTTTCGAGTCAACGAAGGGAGTGCTGGACCTGAGAAGGCACCTTCCGGCTTTTCCAATTTAATGTACTCCAGGTGAGTCAGGTACTTAGGTGACATTTACCAAACCCCGGGGAAATGCCAGGGGTAGAACACTTTGGAAGCTGGGCTTTTTTCTCCCTCCTTTTACTCTCTAAGGCCTCCTGTACTCAACTTTGCACCAGCTCTCCACACTGACATTGCAAGAGCAGTGTCCTGCAGTGCTGACCATCAAATGTAATCAGGCCCCAAATAAGAGATTTATCAAGATTTCCCTCAAGACTAGTGTCATCACCAGTAACTTTGATTACGGGGTTAATTAAACACAAGTTTCTTTGCTAATTGTAGGTACAAGAAGGAGTGGGGAGAAAAAAAAAAAAAAAAAGCCATGTTTGTTGTTTGCCAAAAAATCAAAGACTCCAATAATAATAGTCATAACATACAGGTGAGACGGTTTAAGGAATAAGGTGTTTCTACTTGTTTAGAAACTGGGCCATCGATGTCTACAGCCTTTGGAAGCCACACAATACCGATCAGGAGCTTTACAGCTACGCGTATATAATTCTGCCATTCTGGACACAGGCAGGACCTCAGAGGCCTTCGGCACCCCCGATGCTGTAGCTCGGGTGAGATTCCGGCCAAGTCCCTGCTCCAGTCATTAGAACTCACTTAGGACTAGGGCTGAAATGGGGGCCTGGGCTTTTGACTCCAGGTCTGGTGCTTTTCAGTTTGCGCCTAAATTCAACTTACCTTTCCTCCCATGACCTCGAGGCCTGGCAAAAGGGTCCACAATCCCCATCCAGCTGGCGTCCGCAGGCATGGACAAAGGCCGGGGCTTGCCTTCAGCAGAAGAGGAAGCAAAAGGAAAAGTCGGCAGAGTTTTTGGACTTGACAGACCCCTTCCCTTTATCCAGACTTCAACTCCCTCCCCGACCCCATTGTCACAAACGCTTCCACATAACCAATAACATAGTTCCAAATAAGGAAAGTGTTTTAAAGCAGTGTCTTTCCATAGCAAGCAATCAATTAGGCCAGAAGAAGCTGAACTTGAGTCTCTGGGTCCACAGAGCAAAGAAAGCAACTCCAAGTTCAAATGCGGGCATGGAAAGTTAAAATTGTAACATGATCTCAACCCCCTGGGCTTTGATGCCAGGCAGTGTAATGACTCAACAAGCCTTTGCTTTAGAGAGATGAATAAAGGTCTCATACTTAAAATTTCAGAGAGGTTGATGTTGTCTTTGGATGACCCTCCAAGTCTGCCAAATTCACCCAAAGGTTCCAAATTGGGAGAGGGGAGAGGAAGAGAGAAAACACACACTCAGCAACGTACCGTAAGATGGTGTTTTCTCTCTCATTTTTGTGGGCAGAACATTGGTTTCCACCGAATACCCAGGCAACTGATCAGAATCAGCGATAGTAAATCTCCGTCTCCGGCTTTCCTGATCCAGGAAGGAATTGGGGGACTCGGATCCCTTAGGACCAGGCAGTGGCTGTTTACACTTGCTGACTCCTCCATAACCAGCACTCCCGTTCTCCTCCCTGCAAGACAGAGCAAGAATTAAATTGCTTACAAAGACCCTCTCACACCAAAGAAGCATAGGAGACACACTACTTCTAGCACAAGTGAGAAAATTTATTTTTTACTTTTTTGTGCTATTTTTTTTATTTTCCCGATACATTATTTTTTTTTTACTGTAAGAATGTTGACCCAGTTACACATACATGTATACATTCTTTTTTCTCACATTTTCCTGCTCCATCATGAGTGATTAGACATAGTTCCCAGTGCTACACAGCAGGATCTCATTGCTAATCCATTCCAAAGGCAATAGTCTGCATCTATTAACCCCAAGCTCCCAGTCCATCCCACTCCCTCTCTCTCCCCCTTGGCAACCACAAATCTATTTTCCAAGTCCATGATTTTCTTTTCTGTGGAAAGGTTCATTTGTGCTGTATATTAGGTTCCAGATATAAGTGATATCATATGGTATTTGTCTTTCTCTTTCTGACTTATTTCACTCAGTATAGGAATCTCTAGTTCCATCCATGTTGCTGCAAATGGCATTATTTCCTTCTTTTTTATGGTTGAGTAGTATTCCATTGTGTATATATACCACATCTTCCTGATCCAATCATCTGCTGATGGACATTTGGGTTGTTTCCATGTCTTGGCTATTGTGAATAGAACTGCTATGAACATGAGGGCGCATGTGTCTTTTTTAAGGAAAGTTTTGTCTGGATATATGCCCAAAAGTGGGACTGCTGGATCATATGGTAGTTCTATGTATAGATTTCTAAGGTACCTCCATACTGTTCACAGTGGTTGTACCAGCTTCCATTCCCACCAACAGTGCAGGAGGGTTCCCTTTTCTCCACACCCCCTCCAGCATTTGTTATTTGTGGACTTACGAATGACGGCCATTCTGACTGGTGTGAGATGGTATCTCGTGGTAGTTTTGGTTTACATTTCTCTAATAATCAGTGATGATGAGCATTTTTTCATGTGCTTGCTGGCCATCTGTATATCTTCCTTGGAAAAATGTCTATTCAGGTCTTTGGCCCATTTTTCAATTGGGTTGTTGGCTTTTTTGTTGTTGAGTTGTATAAGTTGTTTGTATATTTTAGAGATTAAGCCCTTGTCAGTTGCATCATTGGAAACTATTTTCTCCCATTCTGTAAGTCGTCTTTTTGCTTTCTTTTTGGTTTCTTTTGCTGTGCAAAAACTTGTCAGTTGCTTTGGGACAAGTGAGAAAATTTAATCCTCCTTTCCAGAGGTCCCATTGTGGCTCAGCAGGTTAAGAACCCAACTAGTATGCATGAGGATGCAAGTTCAATCCCTGGCCTCATTCAGTGGGTTAAGGATCTGGCGTGGCCCGGGCTGTGGCATAGGTCAGCAGCTCCAGCTCGGATCCCACCCCTAGCCTGGGAACATCCATATGCTGCCAATGCGGCCCTAAAAAGCAAAAAAAAAAAAAAAAAATCCTCCTTTTCCTCTGGAGGAAAAAGCATTACTCTTCAATCACAGTTGCCTTTCAAATACATGAAGATCCTACTAAATAAGACTAAATGCCATGACCCTATTAAATAAGAGAAAATGAGGTTTTTTCCCATATATATTTAAGTGATACAAATATACTATTGAAAAGCTAGCTCTGGTTTCCCTGTCCATCTGTCCTATAATTGAATCTCCTACTTAGAACAGAAACCACAAGTTCAGGTATGATCTAGCAAACATTTTTTTCTCAAGCCAAGAGCAGTATCTCTGCCAAGATCCAGCAAAGAAGACACTTGACATGTAAATGGAAGTTGTTAGATTTGAAAAAGATGTCAAAAAAATACAAAGGGGCCTTTATTGTAACCAATGAGAAGTGTCTATTCTCTGAACGAAGGACAGAAACTGGCAAAAACCGGTCCTCCAACTGCAACTTAATCCTTTCCAAATGTCAGCTATTTATAATAAAACTTCAAATTAATTTTAGGTGAGTCCAGGTTACCAGCTGGTTAAATTTTTTTGCATTTGGTCCATCCCACTCAGCGATCACTGCAAAACAACTAGGTCGATACAGAATGTGCTGAGTCCAGAAACAATCTATAGATCAGCCTTGCCTATGGGTCTTCCCAGGGAGTCTGCTGCCTGCATACCTTTCCCCTCCACTCTATCTCCTTCTGTACTTTTAAACCTGGCCTATAACTTCCCCATCCACAAAGCTTTCCCGACTTACCACCTGTTCTCTGTAACCATGTGTCTTTTTCACTGCTCGGAAAATAGCCTTCATTAATAGCATGTGTGTGTGTGTGTGTGTGTGTGTGTGCGCGCGCGTGCATACGTACCTCCCCCAAACAGATTAAAAGCCCCAGTTCCCTTTCCCCCTTACTATGTACTTATTTTTTTTTTTTTTTTGCCGCAGCTCCTGTGACCCAGACAAGTGCATCCAGGATTAGGGAAGCTGGCACAGCAGTGTGTGATAGAAGCATCCACACGCTGGTCATCAGTGGCCCCTCTGCGCTCCATGTGCAAAGGCAATAACTCCTTGAAGTTTTAAACACCCTTAAGACATCGCAACCGCACGACGGATCTGTGAGTACAGGAAGGAGTCTGTCCAGCGACCGGAACTCCCCTATTACCGAGGTCACTGCTCTACCTGCTGTGATAAGTTCGGGGCAAACCAAGACTCAAAGAAGAGGAAAATGACACGAACCCTTCTCTCTGCCCAGAAGAGAAACACAACAGAAGCAAAGAGTTCCGCTCCAAACAAAAGCAAACAAAAAACTCCAATATAAACTGAAACCTCACTACAAGTTCAGCCCACACTTTGTCTTATGAAGTATTACATCATGATTACATTTTTCTCAATTTATTCTTGAACAGGCAACTAAAACACTGGCAGTTCTCTGGGGGCAAGATCTACATCTGTTTTGCATAAGATGATAACTGAGTCCCCACTCTCAGTAAATTAATGTTGAATAAACAAGTCAGATTCTCTCATTTTACCAGCATAGGTAACCATGTAAGATGATAGGAATAAGCCTATATTTCATCCTTAATCACACCCTTTGTAACATCTAGCACGACTATCTTCAGTTCACCATGGACATTTAAGAGAGCCGTTAAGAAAGCAATGATCTTTAAGAATTTATAATAGATACATACACATAAACACATATGCACACGCAAATATAGCCCATCTACACTTTTTTTTTTTTGTCTTTTTGCCTTTTCTAGGGGTGCTCCCATGGCATATGGAGGTTCCCAGGCCAGGGGTCTAATTGAAGCTGTAGCCACCGACCTACGCCAGAGCCACAGCAACTCAGGATCCAAGCCACGTCTGCAATCTACACCACAGCTCAAGGCAACGCCAGATCCTTAACCCACTGAGCAAGGCCAGGGATCGAACCTGCAACCTCATGGTTCCTAGCTGGATTCGTTAACCATTGAGCCACGATGGGAACTCCCACACGTTTTTTTAAGTCCTACAAAGAACACATCTCTCTCAGCAAAGTACAACTGCAACCTTAATTCATCTCAGAAATACTCATTACCTTCTGCCCCAGGGATGAATTTACCATGTACCTCATGAAACTTAAGCTTCAGGGACCCCCTTCAGGTACCTGCCGATGCCCAGCAAGGAAGCAAAACAATGCCTTCCCAAGACCACACGCTGTAAGAAGCCCCCTCCCCACCAGCCGTCTGGCTCCCCCACCCCAGGATGACAGGTGTTGACAGCGGATTCAAAACTCAGCCCCATCACCCGGGAGTTCAGGAACCTCTCCTCTCGATTTGCCCGAGGTCCTCCCACCCCCACTAGAATCTCCACACACAGGAGACGTGCACACCACGAAAACAGGCACCGACGTACCGGGGCGAGTAGGGAATGGCCGGAGGAGGAGGGATGTAAAGATCCAGGATGGCCGGCTTCTCCTTCTTCAGCGAGGCGTCCATAGTGCTGTCTGGAGACTGGGTGGTCGTGGGCAGAGGTGAGGTCTGAAGGGGGGCAAGTGCAGACGCCGGGAGGTTAACTTGGAGATCGTTCTCCCCAAAACCAACACCAGCCCCAGAGTGGTGTGTGTCTGCAGCTACTAGCAACATTCCATGCGTATGCTTCCCTGAGACCCTCAAAATTTACCAAGTGTTTTTTTAATATAGTTGATTTACAAGGCTGTGTTAGTTTCAGGTGTATAGCAAAGTGATTCAGATACATACATATATATCCATTCTTTTCCAATTCTTTTCCCATATAGGTTATTAGAGAATATTGACAGAGTTCCCTGCGCTCTACAGTGGGTCCTTGTTATTTATCGACTTTATAGAGAATAGTGTATATCTGTTAACCCCCAACTCCTAATTCATCCCTCCCCCTTCCCCTTTGGAAACCATAAGTTCATTTTCTGCATCTGTAAGTCTGTTTCTGTTTTGTAAATAAGTTCACTTGTATCATTTTTTTAAGAGTCCACATATAAACCATATCATATGTTTGTCTTTGCCTGACTTAATATGATAATCTCTCGATTCATCTATGTTGCTGCAAATGGTATTATTTCATTTTGTATGGGCTAATATTGTTTTATATGTATGTGTGTGTATGTACACACATCATATATACAATCTGTGTATATACACATACACACACATCATTTATCGAGAGTTTTGAAAGTCTAGGTGCATAGTGAGAAGCAGACGCCTGGGAACCAAGTACCAGGCAGGTTTGAATTCTAGCTCTGAGCAAATCATTTAAACACCCCTGCCTCAGTTTCTTCCTCTGAGAAACAGGCAGGCTGACAACGCCTCTCACATCAGGCTGCAGTGAGGACGGAATGAGTCAGTTCACTCAAAATACTAACGATCCTACCACTGCCTAGGAGGGTAGGCTCAGGATTCAGAAGGTCTGGGTGCAATCCTGGTTATACCTCTCGTTAGCTGTGTATCTCTGGGAAAATCACTCAACTTCTCTGTGCCTCATCTACAGAATGGGAAAAAACAGGGACAAGGAAGAGTGGCAACACAGGGTGGCTGTGAGACTTAAGTGACATCATGCATGTCATGGGCTTAGCGCATGGCTTGTCACATAGTAAGTACACAATCTCGTGCTGTTTAATTTAGTATTAGACACATATACACTTACACACAAGTTAATTTTTAAAATTAAAATCCATACGACTTCACTTTAATTATATTATTCGTCTCAGAGGACCTATTTTTTTAAAAGCTGTGTAAGCCCTTCAGTGCTATCTCATCTACAATCTGACAGTGACAACCAGCCTTTTCTTTTTTCAATTCAAGGAATTTTATTATATTTATAGCTGTACACCCATCGTCAACCTAATTTTAGAATATTTCCATCCTAAACCCCCAGTCCGTGCCTCTTCTCCCCACCCAACACCTGTCCCCTCTGGTAACCATAATATTTTCAAAGTCTATGACGTGAGTCTGTTTCTGTTTTGAAAAAAAGTTCATTTGTATCCTTTTTTTAGATTCCACATATAAATGATAGCATATGATGTTTGCCTCTCACTGTCTGACTAACTCCATTTAGTATGATAATTTCTAGGTCCATCCATGTTGCTGCAAATGCCATTATTTCATTCTTTTTATGGCTGAGTTAATATTCCACTGCATATATGTACCACATTTTCTTCATCCAGCAGTCCCACTCCTGGGCATCTATCCAGAGAAAACCATGAGTCAAAAAGATACGTGCACCTCAATGTTCACTGCAGCACTAGATACAGTAGCCAAGACATGGCAGCCACCTAAATGTCCATGGACAGAGGAGTGGATAGAGTGGATCAGCCTTTTCTGGTTGGTAAAGATCAGCAGGGAAATCTGAGTCAAGGCACCCAGGCAGCTGGTGAAGGCCACTGGGGGGCAGTGAGGACTGTGCTGGCTCTGGGGAGACACCTAAGCCCTCTCCCGTCCAGGCGGGGACTGACAGAAGACCCCGTAAATCCCAGAAGTGAGAGTGTGAACTAGAGCCTAAGGGTCGGGAGGACAGGAGTGGCCAGCGCTCAGAGTGACAGCCCCATTTTGGGGGAGCAACCCGGAGGCACAAGGAAACGGGGGCTGAGTCTCCAGTCTCCCCAGAGCATAATCCCCATACCCTGTATGCCAGCCCCTCACACACAGCCTGGAGACTCTCCTCACTACATAATTGATTCGCATCGTGTCCTATTAATCTTGCACATCTGCAAACATGGGGCCAGAACCCAGGGCCTCCCTGTAGTAGAAGTGAAGAAATCTGGAGCATCTCCACAGAACCGGCACTTTCTGAAAACTCCAACACCAATTTCTGAATCAACAGCCCTCGTTTACCAGGATTGTGGCTTAAAAACAGCGCAATGACCATCTTTCCCGGGACAAAACCAATGGTGTTGACAAGAACTAAAGAAGCGGAGTTCCCATCGTGGCGCAGTGGTTAACGAATCCGACTAGGAACCATGAGGTTGCGGGTTCGGTCCCTGCCCTTGCTCAGTGGGTTAACGATCCGGCGTTGCCGTGAGCTGTGGTGTAGGTTGCAGACGCGGCTCGGATCCCGCGTTGCTGTGGCTCTGGCGTAGGCTGGTGGCTACAGCTCCGATTCAACCCCTAGCCTGGGAACCTCCATATGCCGCGAGAGCGGCCCAAGAAATAGCAACAACAACAACAAAAAGGCAAAAAGACAAAAGACAAAAAAAAAAAAGAACTAAAGAAGGTCCCTCCCAGCAGAGGTGGGCACCCAGCCACGCAGATTGCCAGAGAGTGACACACATGGCAACACCCTGTGTGGGGGCTGAGAAAGTGCACGGAGTACTGGTCTACCAGAGTCCATGTTCTGAAAACATTCTCGATGAATCACCAGGACACATAGTAGCTAAACTGTACACCTGCCTCTGCATTTTGATGGTTGTTCTCTCCCTGGGTTGGAAGCAAAGCTAAGTGTCTCACTCCTCACCAGCACCTCTTCCCCCAACTGCACAGTGGAGCTGGCAGGAAAGTAGACAAAACCAGGGGAAAATAGGCATATCTCTTCTTAAATGAATTTTCAGGACAAGGAATAACTCTTGTTATTAATAATTAGAAGTACTTTTGACTTCCCTTCTGAACACATCCACCTGAATTCTCCTGTATCACTTCAAATTCAGTGAGGGTCGGAAGACCTGTCATCTCTGCCTCCCAGATAGCTCGCTCTTTACTGCCCTTCTAATTTCCATCACTGGTATCACCATCCAGATTCACTGTCACATCTGCTTCTCCCATGCCTTGCCTGCCCTCCTCACCCTGTGTCAAAGCTTTTTCTAAGGGTCAACACGAATAATTAGGAGTGAAGTTTAGAAATAGTAAAACATTCTTATCTGAGCTCCCGTGGCGAAGATGTGGCGGAAGTGGGATTTGAACTCCAGGAGTTCAACTCGGGAGCCCCTTCCTGTCCACTCTGCTGTGCTGCTTTGTGAGTCCTCCTAATGCTTCTTCCAAATGGCCTCTTGCATTTCACTAGAATCCCCCCTGTCCCAGCCTTGCCAGAACCACATCCCCAGTCATCTAGACATGCAACCCCTCCCACCTGGGGTTTCTTGTGCTTAGATGGTGCCATGGGCTAAATCATGTCCCCTAACCCCTAGAATGTGGTTGCACTTGGAGAGAATACCTTTAGTTTATTTAAAATGAGGTCATATGGCAGGGGGGGCCTAATCCAGTCTGACTGGTGACCCCATAAGAAGAGGAGATCAGGACACAGACACACAGAGGAAAGACCACGGGAGGACACGGGGAGAAGACGGCCGTCTGCAAGCCAAGCAGAGAGACCTCAGAAGATGCCGGCCCCATTAACACCTTGATCTTAGACATTCAGCCACCAGACTTTTGAGGGACTCAGTTTTTGTTTCAGCCTCTCAGTGGGTGCGCTTTGTTTCAGTGGCCCTAAGCACATCAACACAGATATTATTGTAAAAATCAACTGTCACCCTGTTGACAAAGTGACCCTGTGGGGTGAGGTCCATGCTCCTTAGCCTGGGACTCTAGACCCACCCGTTCAGCTCAGCCCACTAGTCCAGCTTTCTCTCCAGCCCTCTGTCCTGGAGAGTGTGTCCTACTCATTCTTGCAGGAGGGCTGTGGTGCCCACCTACCGTGGCCAGTGAGCCCAGAAGCTGCCTCCTTCTCTGGAGAACTGACCTCCGCTGACGGCTGCCAACCCTGAGTGCAGCTACCACAAGCCCATCACCGTGGAGTTACACCCCTGGAGCAGGCCAAGACTCGACTCTACTGGAGACAGCAGCTTGCTGGCTCCCCCGGCCCCACTGATGCTGCCTCCCTTCCTCCTTTACAAGTTTTACTGAAGCACGTGCCCTCAATGGCTTTCAGGAGAATGTCACACACTCTACTTCGAGGAAACCTTCCCCGAGGAAGGCATATCCATGATTTGTGGGCATGTTTGTGTGTGTGTGCACACGCACGTGTGTATAACTGAATCACCTTGCTGTATACTGAAGCACTATAAGTCAACCACACTTCGGTTTAAAAAAAGTAGTAATTAAAAAAGAAAGAAAGACAGAACTGCAGTCAACTCCTCCGTCACACCATCTCTCATCTGCCTACCAAAGCCCACTTAGTTTGCCAGGCTCCAAAGTGCACCCACCTCCTCAGGAAGAGGCACCTTCACCTACCAGTCCATGCCCACTGCCCACGTCTTCAGAACCCACCATTTACCCCTGTGCACCAAGGAGCTGGCAGAGCTGGCGGGCAGCAAGCACTCATTAACCACCAACGATGCAGGCAGACCTCCAGGACGTTAAGTGACACATTCTGAGGATTCCACAACTATTGAAAGATGCTGCTCCTTATAGTGGGTGATGCAAACAGAGGCAGCTGGGGTGTGAGTGATATGCGCCCCTATTATTTAAGAAGTGACTTCAGTTACGTGCCCCTCCTAGCTCCACCCTCCACATCCTGTTATTTATTTTTCTGTCCCTGTCACACCTCTAAGGTACACAACACACACACACACACATTTCCAGTGCTCTATGCATCACAAAGTATCCAAAGTGAGGGCTTGAGACTACTGCTGCCCCTTCCATTTGAAGATATACAATAAACTCAGAAACAGTTGCATATTAACGGCAATCTCAATCTTACAAAAGGGCATTAAAATGGGACTGCTTTTCATGCATGGTTTAGGAATTAAACACTAAGGACCAATGACATAAGGAGAGGGCTGGTCAGGGGGCATGGCCCACCCGGTGTAGGCACTAAGAAGTGAATGGTTTGTACAGAATTTAAACAATAAAACTCCCTAAAGGCTGGTCTGCTTTTTATGGTCACCCAAGACTGCCAAATCTAAACAAAGGAGGGACACAGCTCCCCACTGAGGTTGGGGAGGGGGTGTCCTTCCTCAGTCCCTCCCCCGCCTTGATAAACTGGGGCTGAGACCTCAGCCCCACGTGGACCCCTTTATGTGAGCCTGTCTTTGAAGTGACAGAGGAAAGGGACCAGAAGAAACCTGCAGAAATGGCAACCAGTGGCCACAGGTGGCCATACCAAGCTCCTGCAATGTGGCTGGTGGAGACGGAGGGGCTGAAGCTTTTCATTGTAATTACGGACAGAGCCACAGGTAGCTAGTGGCTGCCATCTGGATTAGTGCAAATGCAGCAGGTCTATTTTCCTAAGGAGGAATACAGGGTCATTATCCAGACACAGTCCCGGAAGCCAATGACCTTCAGGCTGGTATCTTTCTTTGGGGGGACAAGTCAGATGCTGGACCCTGTTCCTGCACTGATGCCGGAGGAAGGCTTCCAACCAGGAACGGTACCTGCACCAGAGGCGGCCGCCAGCGTAGGTTTTTCAGGGGAGCAGGAGTAAAGTTGAAGGAACTCGTGGGGCGCTTCTTCAGCAGCAACACAACTCCGGTCGGGTTCTCTCTCAACTTTCTCACTAGGTTTTTGAGCTGCCAGCCCACCTTCAGAGAAAGAAAATGGGGAGAAGGGACTCGCTCATGAATAATGAAAACTCCAGTCTATGAACTAACTGATCTCCAGGAAATCAGCTGTGAGTGAAGACGTAGCTACAAATCTGTTCACCTCAGCGCTGCTGAAAATGATGGGCAACTTGTAAAAATGCAAGCATTGCAGTGTCCCGCTGGCCGATAAGGATTTGGTGTTGTCACTGCTGTGATGCAGGTTTGATCCACAGACCATGGGCGTGGCCCCCCAAAAAGCTCAAAATTCAAACCAAAATAAACCACATTTTTTTTTGTAATGCAAACAAAGGAGTTCACTGGTGACTCAGCGGGTTAAGGATCCCCCATTGTCACTGCTGAGGCACAGGTTCGATCCCTGGCCTGGGAACTTCTCTATGCCCTGGGCACTGGCTTCCCTCAAAAAAAAAAAAGAAAAAAAAAAAAAAGAAAAAAGTAAGTATAATGGTTTAAAACTTCGAGAGGGAACTACGAAGTCTGAAGTCTCAACAAATCCACTCACCACAGTTTGCTGATTAACCTGAATGACTTCATCACCAGCATGAATCTTCTGAGATCTGTCTGCCGGGGACTATTGGAAACAAACAGAGAGATGGGTCTTATTTTTTAAACCTTCTTTCTTTCTCCTTCTCTTTCTTCACCTTTCTTTCTTCCGCAGAAAACGAGCAGTGGAAATATAATTTGCTCAAGAAACATCACACGGTGTAGGTGACTTCTCTCCCTGGGAATACAGAGCCTGCACAAGCTGCCAGGTGAACGCAGCTGTCAGCTATTTTATCGGCGGTGTGTTGTCACAGATAATCTGTCCGTTGGAACAGCCAAGGTTCATCTAACCTATCACCAAAAGTGGGCTGCCCTGTCCACATGATGGGCTGAGCAAAGCCACCGGTTCACCTAAAAAGCACCTTACCTCCATCCCTATCAAAACTAACCTTGTGGGAGTTCCCGTCATGGCGCAGTGGTTAACGAATCTGACTAGGAACCATGAGGTTGCGGGTTCAGTCCCTGTGCTTGCTCAGTGGGTTAAGGATCCGGCGTTGCCGTGATGTCGTTGCAGATGCGGCTCAGATCCCGCATTGCTGTGGCTCTGGCGTAGGCTGGCAGCTACAGCTCTGATTCGACCCCTAGCCTGGGAACCTCCATATACCACAGAAGCGGCCCTAGAAATGGAAAAATGACAAAAACAAACAAAGCTAACCTCGTAAAAGGCGACCAGCTGTTTAATACGTAAAAATCATCCCTATAATTCTATCATACCATTTCCTTTTAAGCAATTACTAAAACTAAATCTGGGGTTCCTGCTGTGGCACAGTGGGTAAGAATCTGACTGTAGCAGCGTGGGTGGCTGTGGAGGCACAGGTTCGGTTCTTAGCCCAGTGCGGTGTGTGAAAGGCTCGGGTGGTGCCACGGCTATGGCATAGGTCACAGCGGCTGCCTGGATTCAATCCCTGGTCTGGAGATTTCCATATGCCCCAAATGTGGCCATAAAATAAATAAATAAACAAAGCTAAATCTTACTTTTTTCAAATTTGTCTTTCACGTTATCACAATGCTATTAAAGTAGAAAGATAGTGACAATGGAAAACATTTCTTTGGAGAAAATTTAAAATTTGTTTTCATTTTCAGGTTGAATTCCAAGAGAATGTGTATCAAAACAAAGTTCAAACTTTGTTTCCCTCAAATAATAGTTTACTACAAATTTGCAAGTATACAAATAATATATATATGGTAATCTATATTACATATTATATATATTATGATAATATAATTTTATCTATGCACATAATATATCCATACATATGTGTACATGCAGACACATAGATGCAACCGGTTGTCAAATATTTTTCCATAGTATTCTTGTTCATTTAATCAAACTAGAACTCTTGTGTTTAAGATACTTCGTATGACCAAAACAGAAGGAAAAGATAAAACTTTGATTTCACATTATAAGCAAACATTACTAAGCCTGTGTGTCTTATTTGGTGACACATAACTGGCTGAACCTTAAAACAATTTACAACCATCCTTTAAAAATAGCACCTTTGAACAACAGGAGGGGCAACGACTAAACTCAAGACATGCTTGCTGCTGTTTCTCTTTCACCTGTTGTGACAGGCTCAACAGGAAAGAAGCGGGCAGCAGTAAACTGTAGAAACAGAGCCTCTAATTTATCTAGGTCCAACGAAAGGCACAGGTAACTCTGACAGTTATTTCTATAAACGTTTAACCTGTCACCATAACAACCAGCAGTGCCTCACCTAAGAGACTAGCATCGTGGGTACCACGGGGAGATGGCCTGTCTCAAATCTCTTTCCCTCGGGGCACTTTTTTTTTTTTTTTAATGACGAGTGTACCAATGCTCCTTTTTGCCCCTGGGGTCAGAGGCCTAACTCACGGTTACAGATCCGACTTGGGTAAGTCTGATTGTAAGCAGTCCAGTCCAGCTCATCTTCCTGGGCTGAGGATTCATTTAAGGTAAACTTCACTTTCTAAAAGATGGCCCTGAGGCCATGAAGTCTCTGTTTATAGATACACAGTCTTAAAAAACAAGCCCCGGTGTCCTGAATTGACTTCCCTTCCGAAGGATCCTCCCATATTCATCTCTCAAATGTCTTACCGAGGGATGAAGAGGTGTGCTTGGCAGAACGCCGGTAAAGAGAGAGCCTGATACCAAAATCCTCCCAAGGGCAGTAGCCCCTGCCTATCTTCACCATGTGCCCAAGTATTGAAAAATGATGCTTGCTCTGGTTTGCTGTCAAGAGTGATGACGGGGAGAAGAAAGCACCCATTCTTCAGAGGCTCACCTACTTCCCAACTCCCGTCGGGGGTGGGGAATAGCAGTACCGATGGGGTCCTGTCAAGGCATCTGTCAAGGTCTTGAACGGCATCAAAAAAAAGAGCCAGAGACTCACTAGATACTGTAGGTCAGACCTCGGAATGATCCTGGCTTATCAAGTAACCTCCAAAAAAAAAAAGGACTGGAGGCCTGCAATGACCACCGGCTCTGCTTCAGCTTGGAGTCCAACGGAGAGGCACGTGGTGACGATTCCCTTGGGAGTGCAACTGGTGATCTCTGTCCACTACCAGCCACCACACTAGGCTGCCAATCAAACATTCTGACTCTGAAGCCACTTAAGGAAGTGACAGCCAGAGAGCTGTCCTTGAGCTGGCAGTTTCTACCACTGCTTAAGGGTAAAATGTCTACTATTAAGTGTAAAACATCCAGATCAAGCCTTTGACAAGTGGGCTCTTAGCTAACTTCCTACCCTCATCTGCACGCCTTAGAAAGTATCTGGCATATTCCAGGTACTCAGTGAACACAAGGGGATTGACTGAAAGCAAGGGGGATCTTCTCAGGCGGATTACCAGACGGACTAAGACACGTCTTCCCTGTTTTGATCTCTCACAAGTTGGAACCACCTCTCTCTATGGATGTGCTGGCATCAGTCACATCCAGATAAACCCTGAACCTCTCACCCAATCCTAGGAGGCCAGTAGGAATTCTAAGAAACGTGTCATTTGACATTTCGTTTGCTTCCAAAGCAGTTTTGCAGAGTCTCTCATTCAACTCCAATCCTTAAAAGTCGGGGAAGGGGAGGGGGTATGACGGGGAACAGGGAAGGGAAGAAATCTGTGTGCCTGCTGGTAGTAATATGATACTGTTCTACCTGCTCACCCCAAGATTAAAATTGATTCAAAGGCCTGACTGAGTCTAGACCTGCACAGGTCTGGTGGTTAATGAAATCGCCAAGTTGCTCCGATGCAAAACTTCAACTCTGTAAAAACTGAAACAACATTCACCATCCTTCTGCATCTAACTCCAAAAAAAATCTACTGAGTGGTACATGAGTACGTTCTTGTGTGGTTCAGCTAAAAGACATAAGGTCTCTGATGAGGATAAAGGAGGAATGTTGGCTGTGACTTTTTTTTTCTTTTGCAGCATCCCCAGCCTAAAAGGAGAATGTCCTGTGCCATTATGACCTATCAGGTGACGCGGAGTTCCCCTTGTGGCCTAAAGCGTTAAAACCCTACTAGTGTCCCTGAGGATGCAGGTTCAATCCCTGGCCTCACTCGGTGGGTTAAGGATCTGGCATAGTCACAAGCTGCAGCATAGGTTGCAGATGCAACTCAGATCTGGCATTGCTGAGGCTGTGGTGGAGGCTGGCATCCGAAGCTCAGATTTGACCCCTGGCCCAGGAACTTCCATGTGCCACTGGGGCAGCTCTAAAAAGAAAAAAAAAAAAAAAAAAATCCCAGTGGTCTCAGTGCATTTTCACTGTGGCTCAAAAGAGAATGTTTAAAGACACCATCATCTTCCACCCAGCACCACATAACATATTTATAATTCATTGACTGCCTTAAGATGTCATTTTTCTTATTACAGAAATCAAGCGTGTGCCACAAACCCTAATCAAAGATCATGCCATTTTATTTTATCAAAAGACCTGGTAGCTAAAGCTCAAACTCTGATACATATTCACCAGATTAGAAAAAACAGTTACCAAATTTCTTGTTTTTAAGAATTACTTCCTCCAGAAAAGGACTTGAGCGTCAGGCCTGTGTTAGGTTCTGAAGCTTAATGCCATGCACTTGTACGCATTAAAACTGTCTCACTGAAAAGCATTTTTAGGAGTTCCCGTCGTGGCGCAGTGGTTAACGAATCCGACTAGGAACCATGAGGTTGCGGGTTCGGTCCCTGACCTTGCTCAGTGGGTTAACGATCCGGCGTTGCCGTGAGCTGTGGTGTAGGTTGCAGACGCGGCTCGGATCCTGCGTTGCTGTGCCTCTGGCGTAGGCCGGTGGCTACAGCTCCGATTCAACCCCTAGCCTGGGAACCTCCATATGCCGCGGGAGCGGCCCAAGAAATAGCAACAACAAAAAAAGACAAAAAAAAAAAAAAAAAAGAAAAGCATTTTTAGTAATAGGAACCTCTTACATTTGAAAAATGTTGTGTTTGCATTGGATTGTTTGAATCTTTTTGTTTTCTCAGTTTCCCCTTCCCTGGATAGAATTTTCCCTTTTGATAAAGGAGTAAAAGTGAAAAAAAAAAAAAAAAAAAAAAGAATGACTTCCTCTCGTCTTAGTAGATTAAATACAGTAATTCATTCCATAGACACATGCTTCTTTTACACAGATGCAAGGAGGCTTTTTAGACATTTCTAGATTCATATCAACGTCATTCAAAAGCTGGCCCTGTCGTCAGTAGAATAAAGAAAGCACTCAGCTTTACTTTTCACAAATTCAAAATGCTTGAGGGGCTAAAGAAAAACCTTTCACGTAGCAGAATTTTTTCAAAAGGTAAGATAACAGGGTACCAAGTCCCTCACAGTAGAAACAGCCCTGCTTCTTCTATGCAGAAGGTTAGAGGGAGAGAAAAAACTAAATTTCAATAGTATGCAAATATGATGAAATACAATTGTATAAAAAAGTATCTTTGTCACGCAAAAATCCCTAAACAGTTGCTCTGGCGACACATATAAATTTCATTAAACAAACAACTCCCCCCCCCAAAAAAAACCCACTATATTGTACACACATGGTCACCACTCCAGCTCTTTTTATAAAAGTGATTCTCAACCACAAAGAGATCCCTGTCTTTGGATGGATGGGTTAACGCCTCCGGGATACACAAACACATACATAAACCCAAGGGTGGGGGCCAAACCTTGGCAAGGTGTGTGTACGAGAGCGATACAGGACAATTTAAATAATACATTGAGGACAGCTGGTGACAGGCAGCACATTCCCAACCGAAATAAAAAAAGCTGACACTGCGCTCCCATGACTGGTAATAGAACAGCAGGACACATTTCCATGAAAAAATATAGGGACTCTGTCAAGTCCGTCTGACCAGACGAGAGCTTTTCCTTTTAATGGATACACACACGCACTTACATTTTCTGTGGTTCCAGTAATCACGTGCAATCCATCATAGGTTGATTTGATGTACATGCCCTAGGGGGAGTCACAAATAGATGAGCTCGTTACTGCAACATTTAGAAACACACAGCCGCCAGGGAGACCAACAAACAAAACCTCTAACAGTGAAGGCAGTCCCTTAGCAGCATACTCGTTTTGAAACCTCCTGAAACCTTGTAAAACAAGATCCAAAGAGCGGTGAGGGGGAACGAACCACGTCGAAACACCAGCGGAAGACATCAGAACGGGGATCCCTTTGATATTATCATTTGTGTACCAGGAGCGCATGGTCCTGGGGACTCAGAATGAAGGAGCCGGGGCAAACAAGGACAGTCCCCTCCCGACCACCTCTCTGTGAAGGGACAGGAGATACTCGGTTGATGTGGTCTCAGCAGTCCCTGCACGGTGACTCACTCAAGTCACCAACACCCAGACCAGGATGCAGCAGCCAAGGCTTTTAAGGAACGCATCATCGGAGGTACATGAGAAGCAGGCACCCCTCCGCTGTGAGGGAGGCATAAAGATGAATACGCGCCTTCCTCAAAGGCCTGACGGCGGACTCAGACGTGAAAGCCACCTCAGGGAGGAAGCGTCTTTGCAGTTTGACATGCCACCTATTTTTTTAAAAAAAGCTTATTAAAGTTCCATTGGAGGAGGAAAGAGAGCAAAAAGAGAGCAAAAAGTGGCTCAGTGGTAATGAACCTGACCAGTATCCGTGAGGACGTGGACTCGATCCCTGGCCTTGCTCAGTGGGTTAAGGATCCGGCATTGCCGGGAGCTGTGGTGTAGGTCGCAGACGCGGCTCGGATCCGGCGTTGCTGTGGCTCTGGTGTAGGCCGGAGCAACAGCTCCGATTCGACCCCTAGCCTGGGAACCTCCACATGCCAAGGGTGCGGCCCTAAAAAGACCAAAAGAAAAGAGCAAAACGTAGACAGAGAGTAGTTGCTCAGCCGGGTGTGGCTATGAGAATACTACAGATCCTCCTCGGACGTCATTCTGACCCTGACCTGAGCCTGCTCAGCAACCCGCAGCACCCTGGAACCAGCCCAGCCTTCGTAGTTCCGCCCCTTCCTCGCCGCCGCCCTTCCCATCACTCTGAGCCGCTGCGTCATCGGCTCCTCCCTCCACAGGGTGCCCCTCCTCCCGGAGCTTTGCTTGTCTAACTACCAGCTGAGATGGCAACTCCAGCTCTGCCCCTTGGGGCCCTGCTCCACTTCAATACAGGCCCATCCACCCACCTCCAGGAAGTCTTCTGTGTTTTCTCTATCACAGTCCATCATTTACGTCGAGGCTGGGCCGTCTCAGTGTGGACATGTCTTTTCACTAAGAAAGCGGGCTTGTCGATATTGATTTTGTTTTCCCAGCTGAGAGGGGAGACCGCCCTGATAGCTCCCCACACACCAGGCGCGCCTCCTCTTCTTCTTTATCATCAGTCATCACCGTCACCATCAGGACCAGCAGCTGCAGCCACCAATCACTGCACACTTACCAGGCATCAGCGCCTGGCACGCAGCATGCATAATCTAATTTAATACATTCAACAGCCCCGCGAGGGTTGTTACTATTCATTTTTGACGGATGAGGACACGGACCCATATAGACATTAAGTCACTGGAGAGTTGGGATTTCAATCCTGCTCTTTCTAGGAGTTCCTGTGTGGCTCAACAGGTTAAGGTCCTAGCCTTGTCACTTCAGGGGCTCTGGTTGCTGCTGTGGTGCAGGTTCGAACCCTGGCCCAGCAACGTCCATGTGTTGAGGGTGCAGCCGAAACAAAAAAAATGTAAATCCCGCTCTTTTTGACTAAAAGTCCCTAAGCCCTTCGATGGGCCTCCTAGGGTCCCCACGTAGATTTCAGCACACTAATCACAGCTGCTGCATGCGAGGCAATGAGAATACGAGTTACCTAGGACCAATCTAGGTATCCAGGTATCTACCTGTATGTATTCTCAGACCCTGTTCTTACACAGAGCCCGTTACCTCTGAAACATTTCCGAACTTTCTTTAAGAATCGTTACTTTCAACCAGTCTCTTCTCACCTCCATCCTAAGTGCTAACGGAGGCTTCAGAGCAGATGTTGTTTTGTACCAAGAGATCATCTTTCCTTTGTGTAAATGTTTTCTCTCGCCTTGTATTGCTAAGTCCTAAAAATAAACCCGTTAAGACAGTTCCTTCAAGATAAGAATATACTGTTTTCAAACAGTATTCATTTTTATACGTTGAAGATACAAAATATACCCACAGTTCAAGATGGCACATTCTTAGCGACACAATGGAAGACAGTATAATCGAGTCTACTCCAGAATTCCAGTGAAAGCAATAAGGAATTATTTTCTTAAAAAAAGAGATGACAACTTCAGTCCGCACTGATGCCATGGGAAAATAAACAAGTGGTGGTAGACTTCTTACCAGGCCTTCCCCGGGCTTAATGTTTGGTAAGTGCACTTCCTCCAGACACGCACACTGGCTCATCACAGGGTCCGTGGCAGATCGGATCGTTTTGTCACAGATGCCATTTAGAACCTTGACCTAGAGTTGGAGAGGCAAAGAGGGACGGTTCAATCATTAATCTAGACTGGATTTTAAAAAAATGCATTTCACCCATCATCTTGAGCTCTGACGCGCAATCACGATGACACGCGGCGCAATGAACACGTGCCACTTGGGTTCCATATTTGCATTGGGGGGGGATGGGACCACTATTTCATCTTTGCTTTAAAAGTACAGCTTTTATATTAACTCCTTTAAGACGAATGAGGGGCACGGGCTGGGCAGAAACCCCCTCTCGGCAGTTAAAGAGAATCATGTCGGCTTCTTAGGGACTGCTCACATTCTCTGCATACCAAATCCTGACAAAGTTAAAATATATATATATATTTTTTTATATATTTTGTTTGAACCCTTTTTAAAAATAGATTTGATATTTTTCTTTTTTTGGCTGTGCCCACAGCATGCAGGGATCAAACCAGCACCACAGCAGCAACCCAAGGCACAGAAGTGACAACAAAAGACACTTAACCCGCTGCACCACCAGGGAACTTCTAGATTTTATTTTATTTTATTTATTTATTTATTTTTTGGTCTTTTTTGTCTTTTGTTGTTGTTGTTGTTGCTATCTCTTGGGCCGCTTCCGCGGCATATGGAGGTTCCCAGGCCAGGGGCTGAATCGGAGCTGTAGCCACTGGCCTACACCAGAGCCACAGCAACGCGGGATCCGAGCCGCGTCTGCAACCTACACCACAGCTCACGGCAACGCCGGATCGTTAACCCACTGAGCAAGGGCAGGGACCAAACCTGCAACCTCATGGTTCCTAGTCGGATTCGTTAACCACTGCGCCACGACGGGAACTCCTAGATTTTATATTTTAAAGCTGTTTGAGGCTTTGAGGAAAACTGAGCATAAAGTACAGTTCCTATATACTCCCCCCCACCGCCCCACTATAGTTTCCAACAGTTATATTTTTGGAACATGGTTAGTAACAAAAGATTATTAACATCTTGCATGACTGCAGTACATCTGTTACAAACGATGAACCAATAGTGATATATTTTAACAAAAGTCTGTAGTTTACACTAGGGTTCACTCTCTGTGGGGTATAATTCTACAGCTTTTGACAAATGCATGATCCTACCACCACAGGATCATAGAGTATAGTTCCTCCACCCTAAAAATCCCCTATGTGCCACCTACTTGTTTATTTCCCCCCCCTCCACGATGCACCCCTGGCAATCGCTCATCTGTACTGTTTCTATGGCTTTGCTTTTTCCAAAAGGTCCAATAGTTAGAATCATACAGTACGTAGCCTTTTCAGATTGGCTTCTTTCACTGAGTAATATGCATTTAAGGGTCCTCTGTATCTTTTCAGGACTGGGATACATCATTCTTTTTCCTGCCAAATAACATTCCACTCTCTGGATGGACCATAGTTTGTTTATCCAGTCATCACGTGAAGGACACCTTGGTGGCTTCCAAGTACTGGCAACTATGGTTAAAGCTGCTCTAACACTCTGTGCAGGTGTTTGTGGATATCAGTTTCTCTCATTTGGGTAAACACTTAGGAGTATTGGATCCCAGGGTAAGAGTAAGTTTAGTTTTGTAAAAATCTGCCACCGTGCCTTCCAACATGGCGCTACCATTTGTATCTCCACCATCGAACAAGAGTTCCTATTGCTCCATGTCCGGAGTTGTCATGTGTTGGATTTTAGTTATCCTAGAAAGTGTGTAGTGGTACCTCGCTGATATTTTAATTTGCAATTCCCTAATGAAACATGATGTTGAACATCTTTTCATATACTTATCTGCCAAATATATATCTTTTTGGGTTAGGTATCTGTTTGGATCTTTTAGCCACTTTTTTAATGAGGTTGTTTTATTTTTTTATTTTTTATTTTAATTTTTCTCTTTTTTGCTTTTTTTTAAGGACCACACATGTGGCATATGGAAGTTCCAAGGCCAGGGGTCAAATTGGAGCTACAGCTACAGCCACAGCAGCACCCCCAGTACTTAATCCAGTGAGCGAGGCCAGGGATGGAACACTAGTCAGATTCTTAACCAACTGAGCCATAATGGGAACTCCTGTTTTCTTATTATTGACTTGTAAGAGTTCTTTGTATATTTTGGACACAAGTTCTTTGTCTGCTAAGTGTTTTGAAAACAGTTTCTCCCAGTCCGTGGCTTGTCTTTTCATCCTCTTAATAGTGCACTGATGGTGTAGAGGTTTTGTTTGTTTGTTTGGGGTTTTTTTTTTTGTTTTTTGTTTGTTTGTTTGTTTTTTGTTTTTTGGGGGCCACACCTGAAGCATGCAGAAGTTCCTGGGCCAGGGATCAAACCCACATCACAACAGTGACCAGGGCCACAACAATGACAACACTGGATCCTTAACCCACTGAGCCACCAGGGAACTCCCAGAGTTTTTCATTCTAATGCAGGCTACCTTATCAATTTTTTCTCACACGGATCATGCTTTTCTTGTTGTATCTAAAAATTCATCACCAGGAGTTCCCGTTATGGCGCAGTGGTTGACGAATCTGACTAGGAACCTTGAGGTGGCAGGTTCCATCCCTGGCCTTGCTCAGTGGGTTGAGGATCCGGCGTTGCCGTGAGCTGTGGTGTAGGTCACAGACGCAGCTCGGATCCCATGTTGCTGTGACTCTGGCGGCTACAGCTCCGATTCGACCCCTAGCCTGGGAACCTCCATATGCCACGGGAGCAGCCCTAGAAAAGGCAAAAAGACAAAATAATAATAATAATAAAAATTCATCACCAAACCCAAGGACGCCTAGATTTTCTCCTGCTACTTCCAGGCATTTTATTGTTTTGCAGTTTACATTCAGGTCTAGGGTCTTTTGAGTGATGCCTCACATTCTCTGAACACCAAACCCTGACAAGGTCAATTATTAGCGATGTGAAGATCCCCAGTAAGTGGTCTCCGTGTAGAAATCACAGCGGCTGCGCGTAGTTATGTCTCCCAATCAGATTCATCTAACCTTTCAAAATTAACCAAACACATCGGGAAATTCCAAAGAGTGATTTTTTTTCCCCCAGGGGGCAGAGCCCAAGAAAGGATACTCTTTACATTCCTCTAATTTGTTTAGCCTCCCTATTTATGGAAAAATATATTTATAGCAGTTTCATTGCTAAATTCCTCAACATCAGTAGGAGGAAGGCCTTATCAAAAGAGCACAGGCTGGCTTCTGTCAAAAGGAGGAAGTGATGATGCATAGTTACAAAACATGCTGCTAACAGTCAGAGGACATCCCCCTTCCATCACAAGGCTTTGGCCAAGATTTTTATTTTTTTTAATCAAAATGGTCCTAAAGTGAAATTTGCAGATCCGTTCAACCCTAATTAACAGGGCGGCTAGCAATTTAAGTATAATTTTATCCAGATAAAGTGCTCAGCTGGGGGGGGGGGAAGCAAGGCAGAGACCTTAATATATTTCATTTAAGCACAGGAATCTTCACAGAGCTTGGTCTTGTTGTTAACTAACTTTTATTCTTCCCTTTCCACCGAAATGAATAGGCTCATACCCCCAAAGCCAGTATTTCAAAGCATATCCTGAATTGCCGAGCCACAGCGCATTTACTTGAATTAATGTGATCCCTGCTGGTTGTGGAAAAGAGAATTTTATAACTTTTAGAAGGAATACTTACTACGGTTAAAACTTTGTCCTCCATCTCTGCCACAAGGCAATCCTAAAGAAAGAGAAGAAAATAAAAACTATAAAGGCAAAGAACTTTCCGAAACTTGTCTGAGCTCTCCAGGTACTTCCTGGGGCCCAAGAAAGTCCCTGACACCACCCGCCCCCAACCCTGAAGCCTGAGCACTTTCTGGAGGAGAAACGTGGATTGGAGAAGAGGGCAGAGCAGGAAAGGAGTGGACATTCAGTTCCTCCTAAGGCTCTGCCCTCTCCTGACTCCAAGAGCTTATCATCCAAGGAATCATCTGACCAATTATTTAATCAGAACACCTACAAAAATCATTGAGGTCCACCTACTGCCCAGACTATACAGAGCCTAGGAAGCCAGAAGTCCGAGTCCAAGAAGGTTAAAGTGGCTCTTAAATGTGACCCCAGGCTAAGCTCGCCCTGGGCCAAGGGAGCCAAGGAGTCTTTAGCTCTGGGCCTGCCCATAAGAATGGCTTTCAAATAAGGGCTTGAGTAAACTTAGCCACAAAGTTTATTTTAAGCACCGCTGAGATTAAATCAGATATTTCAGGCCTTAATAGATGAAAAGGCTTCAACAAAACATTCATTAACATGCTGCCAAAAACGTGGTCTGGAGGTATGCTATTGGGGGCAGCAAATAATGAGCTGGAATGCAAAGCATTATGTACTCAGCTTAAGAACAAAAGACTCGGAACCCTAGGAACCCGGTTCGCTGATTATAAGAATCACCATTGTCCTGTGTAAAAACAGCCAAAGTGAAACTGCCGCCATGAAACTCTCTTGGTGAACTTTCTAGAACAGAAGAAGATTTGCACTGACATGGCAGAGTGCGTACCGAAGAAAAAGGAGACCCACGAGATTCCTAACAATTTATTTGGCACCATTAAGTACAATAATCCCAAACTGGAACACCGTAAAGAAAACGAGAATTATTTTATGCGCAGGAAGGATACTGATCAATTCTGTTGGAATTGTCCAAGATTCTCATTTCAATCCCAAGGTCCTTTTAGGTCACTTTCCCTCCCTTTCTACGGCGGGGAGAAAAATGTATGACATTCTACTCTAATGTGACTTTGATCATTGTATTTTCGATGCCTTAAAAATGTGTTTAACTTCTTCCATTAGGTAAAAATGTGGGCTATAAGAATAATATAATATACCACATATAATATTATATACAATATATAATATAATAATATAACCTCCTCCACTAGGTAAAAATGTGGGCTGTAATAGTTACTCTCCTACTCCCAAAATTCACACTGACTCTCAGAAGAAGACCAGACTAGTGAAAAAACACTTTAAAAAAGAAATTTAGGAGTGCATTTTTGCATGTGTGAATCCGACATGAATCCCCACTCCGGGAGCAACTTCTGTAAACTACGAATGATCACAGCTCAGACACACACTTTTCCTCCTCTCTTTCGTGCGTGGGACTAAGGATCAGCTACCATGATCACCCCTCCCCCACTGACACCATCCGAAGGACAGAATTATTAAAAAAAAAACGTCAACTTCGGCAAAACAGAGTACGTACATAGTCTCATGCTGGAAATAAAACTAATGGGTTGGGTTTCCGGTTTTTCATGACAAATCCCCAAATGATTGGCCGTCGGTCACCCTTGGGGTGACCACCCACAGGCAGAGGGGCCACTCCCCTCACACCAGGGCCCAAGCGTCAAGATGCACGTTTGATCTCATGGTTCTTCCTACTGGATGCCTTGATGGAGTCAAGACACCACCGAGAAAACGGGGCTCTTTGTGGCCATGGAGCCAATGGGTGAGGAGCGCTCCCGGCTCCCTGAACTGTCCAAGGCAGCGTGTGAAAGGGTCACTTTTTACGAATGTGGGTTCCCACACCCATTCCTCCCGGGGAGGGGGGGCGGGGGGAAGCAGCTGCTGGCCTGACCTCATGGTGTTTGGCACGGAGGCAACAGGATGGAAAAAAAGAAGTCCTGGAACCAAGTCAGCCCCTCATGGTTCTGACAGCAGGGCCGAGTTTTGTCACATTTCTTGGTCACCTGGATCCGCGGGCAAGGGCCCGCCAACCTGGCAGAGACCCAGGCAGGGCAGCTCCCAGCTGCGCCTTCCCGTTGCTGCTCTTCTTTATTCTTCTTCTTTTTCTCCCCCCTACCTTCTTACTAACTGAGGAACCTTGGGAGACGGGTTTAACGTCTTCACGCCTCAGCTTCCCCCCTTGTAAAGCAAGGATGATAAAACCGATCTCAGAGAACTGCTGAGAATTAAACGTGATAACACACATCAAGCATGTAGAGCACACCTGAGACCCAACCAGTGCCCAGTAAATGGTCGCAGGGCTCTCCCTCCTCTGCGGTCACGGTACTTTCTGTCCACTCAGTGTTCTCGGCCATCTAATGCTCACTTCCATTTCTTCCTACGCATTGAAACTCAGCACCTGCTGCTGCCATCCTGTCTCTCGTCAGCATGATTCCAGTTCTCACGTCCTCGAAACTTCAGGACAAATGGAACACAGAGGTCAGGCTCCCTTCCCACTGCAGGACCCTTCACCCGAAATTTATAGCCTGAAAACTAGATGGACGATCTATCTGTGGACTCGGTGTGAAGCGACAGCCGTAGCACACTTAAAAGAAGTTATGTGCAGTGTAATGGAATCACTGTGCTGTACCCCCAAAACTAACACGACATTGTAAATCAACTATATTTCATTGAAAAAAAAAAAGAAGAAGAAGAAGAAAGTGGAGTTCCCACGGTGGCTCAGTGGGTTAAGAACCTGACATAGTGTCCATGAGGATTCAGGTTTGATCCCTGGCTTCACTCAGTGGGTTAAGGATCCAGCTGAAAGCTGCAGTGTAAGTCACAGATGTGGCTCAGATCCAGTATTGCTGTGGCTGTGGCGCAGGTCTGCAGCTGCAGCTCCAATTCGCTCACTAGCCTGGGGACTTCCATATGGTGCAGGTGCAGCTGCAAGAAGAGAAAGAGAGAAAAAGGAAAGACGAAAGGAAAGGAAAGGAAAGGAAAGGAAAGGAAAGGAAAGGAAAGGAAAGGAAAGGAAAGGAAAGGAAAGGAAAAGTTAATTAGTGGGGAAAAAAAAAGAATAAGTGTGAAGTTTCCTTACAGGGAAAAAAGCAGCAAGTCCTCATCCTTCCAATCGGGAAAGGCACACACTGTCACCAGAGGGTGAGATGCAGAGAAGGAGACAAAAAGAGGAGGAGCAGTGGCCATATGTGGAACAGAGAAAGAAGAAAAAGGACAAGCCAAGCTCTCTTTGCCGACAAGGAAAAAGGATAAAGACTCAAGGAGAACATGTTTCTTGTCACTAGAAATAAAGAGACACAGCTTTGATTCCTTCCATTCCCCAGAAAGAAAGCAATGACTGGAAAAGACAGGTTTCTTCCTAAAGAGTCAAAACATCTTCTGCCAAGAGGCTGAGAGAAAACCGGCACTTCCCGCCATTGTGAGAGGGTGTGACATCCCCAGCAAATTCACCCTTGCTGCTGCCAGGACACCGCACGTGGAAGAAGACATTCGACTCCTCCTGCAACTCGCCAAGGCACCTGTGCTCTCCCACTACTAGAGAAAACACAGGGGCATCAAGAGCGAAACATGTTTTTTTAGAGTTCCTGTCATGGCGCAGCGGAAATGAATCTGACCATGAGGTTGTGGGTTCAATCCCTGGCCTCGCTCAGTGGGTTAGGGAATCCAGGTTGCTGTGAGCTGTGGTGTAGGTCACAGACACGACTTGGATCTGGCGTTGCTGTGGCTGTGGTGTAGATTGGCAGCTACAGCTCCGATTTGACCCCTAGCCTGGGAACCTCCATATGCTGCGGGTGTGGCTCTAAAAAACAAAAAGACAAAAAAAAAAAAAAAAAAAAAAAAAGCTAAACATGTTGTTTCAATCTAAGTTCATAAAACGACATTCCCATATATGTTTACACAGTTTCTTAAGCCTTAGAAACTGTCCAAATTTAAATACAAAATACCAGAAATAACATATTTGTTAACTTTTGTCTCCTTAAGCCATCATGTTTGATTCCAGAAAACCAGTACCAGAGAAGATATTACTATTTCCTACCCTAGGCTATTATTTCATAAGCAGGCATTGTGCTTTACATATATTGTGTCTTGTTTCCTCTTCACGACACTCTTCTGAGGTAGGTGTCTTAACGAATTTGTAAACAGTTTGTAGAATTTCCCTAGATCTAGTTTCACATGGACACATGAATGCGGTCGTCTACACGCTTTTCGTAAAGGAAAAACTGTTTTCTTTTCTTTGGCTCCTAGGCTCCCTCCTCCCTTCTCTCTCTGCCAGAGTAAACACAACTTTTCTTCAGAATGGCTGCTATATTTAATATTCTCCTTTGTACAGAGGTTTTCGCATGTATGTGTGTATGATTACTAATACATATAGACATACATTTAAAAAAATTTTGGTCACCATTTGTCTTCATATTACCCTCATGTTCCCTTTTTTTCTTACTCCACAATAACTTATAGAAATTCCAGGAAATTATCTGGTAAGGTCAATAATAGTATTCCCATCTTACAGTGAGAACACCAAGGCTCATTATGTTTTTTGTTGTTGTTTGGGAGGGAGAGTTGTTGTTTTCTGGCTGTTCCCATGGCATGCAGAAGTTCCCAGGACAGGGACTGAACCCATGTCGCAGCAATGACAACACCGATCCTTAACCCATGAAGCCACCAAGGAACTCTGAGGCTCCTAAGTTTTAAGTGACTTGTCCAGAGTTCTAGGGCTAAATAATGGCAGAGGCAGGATTTGAACCCATAACTGCTTGTCTCTGAAACATGCTCCATGAACACCAAAGGGAAAATGGAAACAAAAAATAAACACAAACAAAAAGAATACCTCTTGTGTTCTTTAAGTTTGGGTTAAATTGTTCCTGATAAGAGACAAAATTCTCATCAGCTTGTTTGTCAAAAGCATTAGGGCATTTGTTTAAAAAGACAATTAAAAAGCATCATTCATCCTTTCAAATTACAGTTTTCTCCAGGTATATGCCCAGGAGCAGGACTGCTGGATGAGATGGTAGGTAGTTCTGCATTTAGTTGTTTCATGGATCTCCACACTGCTCTCCACAGTCGTTGCACCAACCTACATCCCCACCCACAATGGAACAGGCTTCCTTTTTCTCCACCCAAGTATTTATCGCTTAGAGACTTTTTGACGATGGCCATTCTGACTAGAGTGAAGCTAATACCTCATTCCAGTTTTGGCTTTCATTTCTCTCATACGAAGTGATGTTGAGAATCTTTTCATGTGTTTTTTTGGCCACCTGTGTGTCTTCTTTGGAGAAATGTCTATTTAGAGCCTCTGACCATTTTTAAAATGGGTTGTTATTTTGATATAAAGCTGAAGGAGATGTTTGTATATTTTGGAGATTAGTCCCTGGTCAGTCGCTTTTTGTTCAAAAGATTTTCTCCCACTCTGTGCGTTGTCTTTTCATTTTTTTTTTTTTTAATGCTTTTCTTTGCTGTGCAAAAGGATGGACTTAGAGATTATCATACGAAGTGAAGTAAGTCAGGCAGGGAAAGGCAAATATCATGAGATCACTAATATGTGGAATCCAATTAAAAATGATACAAAAGACCCTATTCACAAATCAAAAACAGATTCAAAGATTTCGAACCCAAATTTATGGTTCCCAAAGGGGAAAGGTTGGGGGGACGGATGGGTTGGGAGGTTGGGATTAGCGTATACACACTACTACACACAAAATCAATCAGCAGCAAGGACCTACTGCATAGCTCGAGGAAACCTATTCAATACTCTGTGATAGCCTATATGGGGAAAGAACCTGAAAAAGAATAGATATATATGAATATATATGACTAATTCACTTTGCTGCACGTTTGAAAGTAACACATCATAAGTCATCTAGAAAATCCAATAAAACTTACTCAAAAATAAATAGAATGCAAAAATTTTTAAATAAAAAGCACTCTTCATCGTGCACCCAGAGTCGTGCAACCCCAATAAGCCCCCATGGGCACCCTTCTGAGCAGGATCACTATGCCTAGGGACCCTCCATCACATAATGAATGCACCACAATTGCTATCAGACTCTTTCTATCAAAATTACTTTTATACACCATAAAAATGAGCAGAAACTCAGAGCCACTTTATTGCTCCGTGTTCTTTCCTAAGAACATGGCCTCAAAAGTGTATGATGAAGCCACACATCCTTCAAGTTCAAGGGCTGCTCAGGATTGGACCTTAACCAACAGCCCAACTTCACTCTTCCAATTCCAGAAACAGACAGAAAGCACGAGGCTTTTCAGAACTGCATCTATTTTCTGGCACGGTTAGAACTGAGGAGAGGGCGTTCTTTACCTTTTGCCAAATCAGCGGTGGAAACAAACGTGCACTAGCAGAATTTTTGAACCAAGTGGGATCACGAAAAAAAAGAACAAGGTTGTCCTTACATTTATGGCCTCAATTCGATTCGCAAATATTTTTACAAGAGTCTTCTGCGTGCCAGTTAATACATTCTTGGCGTTTACTAAGATGCATAGGTCTGGCCAATGAGCTGTGTGTGAAATTGACGTGTCATTTCCAAACCAGAGCATTTGTCAGTGGGAGAATCATCCAGGTTCCTTGTCCCTCTGCCACGGGGACAAATAACATAAGACACTGGTGGTTCTTATGTAGGATGTCAATCTACATCTCTAAAGCAGAACCCCCAGCTGACCCATTTGGATGCAGATAAGCCAGGAATAAACTAAGGTTTGTAGGGTGTTTTGTTACTGCATCAAAGCCTAGCTCATCTTGACTGATAAACCCAACCAAGAAAATTAAGAAGCAGATACAGTAAGGTACTCAGAACAAAGGGTATCATGAAATTGTCACTCCAGAACTTCTATTTTTAAAAAAAGGAAAAGCACTCTACTATTTTAGAGAAAGCACAAGACTATTAGGTCGACTATTTGAAAACAGAAGAAGGTAAATCTTTGATGTAAAGGCCACAGGTCATTTTTCACAGAACTTATCTGTATAATTCATCTAAGCGAAAGCCTTTCATCTCTCCTCCAGCTCTGATGGGGGAAAAAAAAGGGACAGAAAGAAACAATGGTACCTCATACCTGCAAGTAAACCCTTTGAAGCAAAGGAAAAGGAAAAAAAACCTTGTAGAAAGCAACAGGGATGCACTGACCTTCTGCACGGTGGTTGTCAGGTCCAGGCAAAGCTGAATGATTTTGTTCTTCGTTACTGAGAAGTCGGTGATCCCTGTAAACGGCGTCCTAGAAAGCAACGAAAATCCTCATTAAAAAAAAGGGGGAGAAGAAGAACCCACTGGGGTCCCACACTGTGTGTCAACAAGCACGGCTACACAATAGGCTGGTTTAAATTGCTCCGCAACATCTTCCTCCCAAAAAGCACACAAGATGGGAATCTACAGAGAAAAGAGACAGATGCTCTAGATAAAAAAAAACAAAAACAAAAAAACCCACACCTCAAAAAATGAGCCAAGAGAATTAACATCTCTTCAAAAGCCAACTAACAGCCTTTATACAACCAAATAATCAGTAATGTTTAACCTCGGAAAAACTCAACTCCTCTCTAAGCTGAGGCCACTTTGTTCCTGCTATTCACTTGCTCAGTCACTTCCAGAGGGACCCTAAAATCAACCACTGATGCAGAACTCCCAGGCTGCCAAGGCCGGACAGGGACAATGGTGCCTTTTCCTCAGGCAAAATCCAGACGTGCATGCATCTCAGACCCGCCTTCAACAGGACAGCAAAGCACCCCCAGGACTCACCGGTCCAGCCAAGCTAACAAGGCCTTGGCAGCGCCTATGAGCTCCACCACGGAAGTCAGAAACTCATTGGGGGGCTTGTGGGAGGTGTTTCCGTCATAAGCTGGACTTTTCCGCCGGCCACTTATGTAATTCTGTAAATTGTGGGAAGATGCTCGAAGTTTCAAAACCAAGTTCTTCATGTTATCAGTTTCAAGGCCATAATTCTGTGGACAACAAAATCGAAGGGGAAAAAATTCAAAACAATCAACAATGTATACATTCTCCTAATAATTCAAAAGCCCATGGCGTCAGCTTTTGAATTATTCTCTTCCTGAAATGCCCCTCCCACAAATTTTGGCAGGGACAGCTCTTTCTTATCACTTTCATCCTCATTAGCCCAAATGTTTCTTCTTCTTCACGGCTTCTAGGACAGTCTGGAGCAGTTTCTCACCCTTTAAATGCCTTACTGACATTTAAAGCCCCATGATTCTTTGTTTGGGTTAGGAGGTGGGAATTCCAGCAGACTGAGGGGTGTCTACCTGGCCTCTACTCATTAGATGCCAATAATGTACCTTCCCCCGTTGTGACAAATCAAAAACGTCTCCAGGGCGTTCCCGTTGTGGCTCTGCAGGTTAAGAACCTGACTAGAATCCATGAGGACGTGGGTTCAATCCCTGGCCTTTCTCAGAGGGTTAGGGATCGGGTGTTGCCATGAGATGTGGCATAGGTCACAGACATGGCTCAGATCTGGCACTGCTGAGGCTGTGGTGTAGGCTGGCAACTGCAGCTCGGGTTCGACCCATAGCCTGGGAGCGTCCATGTGCCACACCTACGGCTCTAAAAAGACAGAAAAAAAAAAAGTCTCCAGACATTGCCAAGTCCCTCTTGAGGCCACTCTCCAGCCCATCGCCTCTGTCATCTCTGAACCACCTCGTTCACTGCTGTCCTCCACACTTGGACGTGGGTCTGCGAGAGCTGGGCCCCGTGTCTATTGCTCACTGCTGCACCTCCGGGAGAGCAGACGTAAGGCAGCCATGGAATGGATGGATTTCGAGACTCACACGGAAACAGAGCAGCACTGACTGAACATCGATTCACCTGAAAGGTAATTTCTGTCTCATGTGCGTCTAACCTCTGCTCTTTCTCAACAATGTTCGACGTACTTGGGGGCTTTTCAAAAATCCATTTTATGGGACAATATCACCCTAGATGACTCCCTTTTAGATAAAGAACAAATCCCAAGAAACAGCACGTAATCTGAGACGACTTTGGGGGAAGGAATGACTTTCAGTATTCAACTGCTTGTACATGTCCTAGGTTGGTTTTGTTTTCTTTTTGTTTTTGTTTTTGTCACACCCTCAGCACACAGAGGTTCCTCGGAGGCCAGGGATCCCATCCAAGATGCAGCTGCAGCCTGTACCACAGGATCCTTAACCCACTGCGCTGGGCCAGGGACTGAACCCACAGCTAGGCAGCAACCCCAGCTGAAGTCGGGTCCTTACCCCACTGCGCCACAGCGGCAACACCGTGTTTCCATCATTTTTTAGCAAAAAGTGAAGCTATTTCTGCGGTATATGAAACTGTGTCAATAGCATCCCACAGCAAGAATGTGGTACCATTGAAAAAACTGGTGATACTACAAGGCCAACATCACTGAACACTTTAGGCCAGAAACTGGGCTCAGTGCTTGGCAAGTATCATTTCAGGGACAGTCTCTGAAGGTGGAAATGATATTAACTCTGTTTTGCAGGTGAGGAAACTGAGGCACAGAGACACAGCCGGGCAGGATTCCGACCAAGGCACTCTGCACGGAGGGCACAGCTTTGGATCACCACGCTGTCCAACACAAGGCCAAGTGATGAGACAGAAAACAGGCTGGGCACTGGACAAGGCAAAGGCAAAGTGGCCAGTTCTCCTGCATCCAGCACAAACTAAGGAGTTGCTTAACTCCCCTCACTCTATCCTGTCTGCTCCATCCCCTCTGCTGTGTTAGAAGCTTTGTTCCCTTCAGCCGGCCTCAGCCATCTCTGACCGCACCTTCTGAGAGGCCAGCGGGCTTTCTTTGGATCTGATCACCGCTCTTGTCCCTACTGAATCTAGCCTGTCCCTCTGCTCCTCCTCTGTCAGAGCCCCCCATCTCTACTGCCTCAGGGAGAGGCGAGCCATGTCTCAAAATCAAGACACATGGAGCAGAAATATACCAGGGGGTCTTCTGCCAAGAAGAGCAGCGCTAAGTAGTGATGCCAAAAATAAAAGAGTCCTTCAGGAAAATATTTCTGACTTTAATTCGATTTTATGGGACCTTTACATGTATGATGCATGTTGCTGCTTAGTAAAATAAAAAATAAGTTTTTAAACATTTTAGAGAGTGGAGTTTCCGCTGTGGCACAATGGGATCAGCAGAGTCTCTATAGCTCCAGGACGCAGGTTTGATCCCCAGCCCAGCACAGGAGGTTAATGGATCCAGCATTTTGCGCAGCTGCAGCGTAGGACCCAACTTCAACTCAGGTCTGATCCCTGGCCCAGAAACTGTACATGCTTCAGGACAGCCAAAAAAAAGGAAAAAATAAATTAATAAAAATTCAGACAGAAATTTTGAAAAGTGAAGAAAAGAACTTCCGAGATGCATGAACTAAAAAACTGCCTTCACAAGCTTTTTTTTTTTTTAAAAAAAAAAAAAAAGTAAATTTCATAACAAAAACGAGTCTTTGGTATTAACAGTGGTGTTCCATCTAAACTTGATATTCATTCATTTTTTTTTCACTGTCATTTTCTGTAGACCAAAATAAAGTCTTGTCTTTCAATAGAAAAGACAAAAATAAAAAGATGGATTTTCATCATGGCATTTTTAAATTCAGAGAATCAAAGACTCACAACTGAATGGATAAAGAGCCACATGACACAGCCTGTTTTGAAGGACTTGCGACTATGATTAAAGGGAACTGTCCCCTTATTGAGTTTATGACTCAGCCTGCCAACTTACATGAAGAGTTCTAACTAAAAGCAGGAAATTCCGCTTTCTGTCACCAAGGTCACCAGGAGTTACTTGGAACTTTTATTACCATACACATGCCTTAAACTCAAAGAGGATTAGACGCATTTGAGTGTTACAAGAAATTTTAAACCTCAACCTTCTACAAACTCATCACTGTTAATATTCAAATAAAGGAGTGTAGCGTATTAATTGGTTCTTTGCATTTCCCCTCGGTTTCTATGATTCTTTCTTAACTCCCTCAAACAAATCACGGGACTAGAAAGCTGGAGAGATGTAGCTCTAACACATTATAATTTAAAAAAGAAGTAAAGAAGGAACAAAGTAAGGAGGGAAATTCCTCCCCTTCTATCCCATTCCGACAGCAAGAAGAGAACAAGAAACTGATTATATCGGCTCCAAAGAACCTCCACTGCAGAAACATAATCAGGAAAGGATTATTGACTTAAGTGCCTCACAATGAAAGACAGTAAATGAATCATTTCTCAGACCAGATTTGATTATTTTCACTAATCTTCTCCCTAGAAATCTGTCTCCTTCAGAAACTGATTGATTTGAGAGAAGGTATCAAGAAGATACAAACTAAGAAATGAATTTCCAAAGATCTAGACATATACTAACAAGCACCTTCCCCGAGCCCTCCCTTCATTAGAAGTTAGCGATCAGGGGCCAGTTCCCCGCCTGGCAGACACAGGAGACAGGAAAAAAGGAAACAGCCAGAGTCACAAAGTGTCCTCTGGTGTCACAAAGTGGAGACATTTTGGCTATGGACAAATCCGACACAACCCCTCTGCTACTTTCTTTTCCTGCTCCTGCCAGCTGTCTGTGATCTAAGGGGCATGGGGGTTACAGAGTGGCACAGACACACCATCAAATCCATTTTACTAACTCAGGTTAATGAAGTTTTAGTCTAAGAAATACACTTCACAGTTTAATAACCTCAGAAGCAAGATCAAGTTAGGTACAAAAGGCAAAGGTTCCTCTTCCGCCAGGATTTCTCCCCATAACAAAAAGGGTAACATTTTTTTACTTGTTGCCTCGGCTGGGTCATGACGATCATCTCAGGGGTTACGTGAGTGCAGAGAAGCACCCTGGGCAGGTTGTTACATGACGGGTATTTCGCTGAAGCCCCCATGTAGGTGGCACCACTTCATATGTGTATGGATTCCACCTTTGTTCCTGCTCTCAGCCCGCTTAGGTCCCGGCCATGGTCTTCAGGAAACTAGGGTCTGGTTGCTCGGGCAAAGAAAATGGATTTTACAATTATACTTTATTTTTTGTTTTTGTTTTTGTTTGTTTGTTTGTCTTTTTGCTATTTCTTTGGGCCGCTCCTGCGGCATATGGAGGTTCCCAGGCTAGGGGTCTATTCGGAGCTGTAGCCACTGGCCTACGCCAGAGCCACAGCAACTCGGGATCCGAGCCGCGTCTGCAACCTACACCACAGCTCACGGCAACGCCGGATCGTTAACCCACTGAGCAAGGGCAGGGACCGAACCCGCAACCTCATGGTTCCTAGTCGGATTCGTTAACCACTGCGCCACGACGGGAACTCCTACAATTATACTTTATTACTCTCTATACCACCCTAGAGACCAAGGCTGTCCAACAAAACTTTCTGCAATGATGAAAAATGTTCTCCATCTGCACTGTCCAAATACGGCAGCCACCAGCCATAACGTAACTCTGTGACTAAGGAATTGAATACAATCTCATTTTAAATACCTTTTTTTTTTTTTTTTTGTCTTTTTGGGGCTGCACCCACGGCATAGGGAGGTTCCCAGGCTAGAGGTCTAATCGGAGCTGTAGCTACCAGCCTACACCAGAGCCACAGCAACACGAGATCCAAGCTGCGTCTGCAACCTACACCACAGCTCACGGCAACACCAGATCCTTAACCCACTGAGCAAGGCCAGGGATTGAACCCGCAACCTCATGGTTCCTAGTCAGATTCATTTCCGCTGCACCACAACAGGAACTCCAATTATTTTAATTTAAATAGTCAACATGTGCCTAACAGCTACTGGAAAAAGCAGCTCTAGAGCCTATCCCAGTTACCCTCTGCCACCCAAGAGGAGAAAAACTGGGCTCTGCTTTGGAACTCAATCTGGGAAGTGGTCCTGGTTCTTCCTCAGCATACAAGTCACTCTCCAAAGCCACACCAGCCAGCCAAGGTCACCGTTCACAAAAGGTAGTGTCCTCCTGGCTCTCTATGCAGGACCGGCTCTTTGGGGTCCCCCTGCTCACCGGTTTGGGAATCTTCATCAATAGCTGGTCCCTGTTTTCGCTTCCTCTAGATTCTATCTACCCCTTTCTTTCCAAAACTCTCCAGTGGTTTTGCTCTTCCCCCACCCCCTCTTACTTCTAATTCTATTCATTTCCCGTCCATCCTAAAGGCAACATCCACTGAACTGTTTACATGAACATGTCTTTTATAATTCGGGAGACAACCGCACACACATAGAAACAGTGCAAGGCCTGGACTGTTCAAAGGCAAAAGATGATCACCAATTCAAATATACAAACATCTACATGGCATGCATGGATTAAACAGATAGTATAACTGACCCATGAGCTACAATACGAATATCTTAGAACAACTCTACATGTAGTAAAAGGCATTGAGTGATTAAAAAAAAAAAAAAAGACGAGCTTCAAGGGAGATTACAGCAAGGCCAAAGATATTTTAGTCAAATGCTCTAAGACCCTCCCCAACTCAGAAAAGGCACCTTCATTTGAGAATCCTCCCACAACCCCCTGTCGAATGCATTCGCTGGCACTCTGCTCTGCACAAAACATGTCCAGAATGAGTCTGAGGTCAAAACGTTGTCTCCAAAGGAAATAAGGAGGAAATTGTAGGAGATAAAATGCAGCTTTAGGTTCTGGCATGTGTCCAGCTTTGTTCACTTTAGTCTCATATTTTAAGAGGTAGAGAAGGGGGAAAGCAGAGAGGCAGCTGTTTTGTTAATTATCCCACTGGAGGTACACAACCTGCCCCGGCCCACCCTGCCTCCTCCCCTCCCTCGTGGTGGATTTCAAAGTCATTTACCTGCCTTCAAGGTCTGACCACAGAGTGAAACGGATGATCAGAAATAGCAGAAAAGGCCAAAAAGGTATGTTCCCAGAAAGTGTACTGGGAATAAACACAAACATTGTCTTTCTGTACGAACAGTATACAGTTTTCATTATAAACGGGATTCAGACAACTTCTGGGCAGCACACAACACAGCCACATCCAGGGCAGCGTCACCGTGCAGATGGGGAAAACAGACACCACCGTTTCCCTGGAGGTCACGGCGCCGAAGTGTGCAGCAGAGTCAGGATTAAAATGCAAAAGGCTGCCTCCCGGGCCAGCGCTCACCCCACGTGGCCACAGTGTCTCCCTGGTGGCAGTTCATTTGTCACCCACAAATAATTTCCCCATGACTTTCCTAAACAAGAGGAGCACATGTGGGAGCCGAAGACGGGCCCTGTCCATTTTAAGAAGAACATGCACCAGGCCGCAGGAGTTATATAATCAAGGGAGCGCAGACCAGCCACGGCGAAATCCTCGGGAGAGCATTCTTTCCCACCCTTCTCAGTGATGTAATTGTATATTCCCCTGGCTCAGGTTCACAGCATAATGAAACCAGCCTGAATGCTGCCGAGTGGGTCTGAATCCTGCCAGTGAAGGAAGCAGCATTCTTCACATGGCACAGCAGACGGACGTGGATCCCACTCTGTGCCAACCAGTTTATAAACACAATGCCCTTACAGGTGTTTTTAGCCCACACCTAAAAGGGCTCCCCACACGGCCACTGGTGTAATAAAGAGTCAGAACCTGGCAGGGTTGAACTCACTCATGTTCAAGCCAAAACTCAGTCATCTGCAAGAATAAGTTCACACTTTTCCCTGGTCTAGCCACCATCTCACTGGTGGATTATTTCAAGCACCGGGCTTTGTTTTTGAAATAGCACAAATATCTGTGCTAAAAACCTGAAATGCTTTTTATAGTAACAAAAACAGACATGGAAATCTGAATCCATTTGTCATTTCAATGTAGAACACACATTCATTCAGAACCATCGTCATCTTTTTGTTCTTTATAAAGGATAAGAAAATAAAACCAGGAGCTCCCATGGTGGCTCAGTGGAAACGAACCCAACTAGTATCCATGAGGATGCAGGTTCAATCCCTGGCCTCACTCAGTGGGTTAAGGATCTGGCGTTGCCGTGAGCTGTGATGTAAGTCACAGACACAGCTCAGATCCCATGTTGCTGTGGCTGCGGCGCAGGTTGGCAACTGAAACTCCAACTTGACCTCTAGCCTGAGAATTTTCATATGCCACAGGTATGGCCCTAAAAAGCAAAAAAGAAGGGGAAAAAAAGGAAAGCATGAAAAGAAAAGAAAAGAAAAGAGAAGAAAAAAGAAGAAAAGAAGAGTTCTCGTCTTGGCAGAGTGGAAATGAATCCGACTAGGAATTATGAGGTCGAGGGTTTGATCCCTGGCCTTGCTCAGTGGGTTAAGGATCCAGTGTTGCCATAAGCTGTGGTGTAGGTTGCAGACACGGCTTGGATCTGGCATTGCTGTAGATGTGGTGTGGGCCAGCAGCTGTAGCTCCTATTAGACCCCTAGCCTAGGAACCTCCATAAGCTGCAGGTGCAGCCCTATAAAGACAAAATAAATAAATAAATAAAATGAATCAGAACTCTTTCCATAAAAGGTAAACTTTTTCTAAAGGACAAAAGAGCAAATATTTTAGGCTTTGAGCAGACAGAGGGTCCCTGTTACAACTACCTGACTCTGCCACGGTAGCACAAAAGCAGCCACAGATAACATTTCAATGAATGGCCATGACTGTGTTCCAATAAAACTTTATTTATAAACATAGACAGTGGGCCAGATTTAACTTGCAGGCCATAGGCCGCCAACTCTACTAGCAAATGATTTCTTCCCTTCTGATATTATTCTCAGCTTATGCTGTACTTCAACGGAGGGTTAAGAAAACGTTGATCAACTCAAGTGCAAAACCACGGAGACTGAAAAAGATGAGCTTCTTAATGACATCATCACAGTACAGATCACCTTCCCCTGAACTAACCAGTGCACAGAGAAGGTCGACAGCCTCCAATACAAGTTCCTGGTGTCCAATTCGTGTGACACCCAGCTCCTCAAGATCCTGATGGGAAATCTGTAGCAGCTGCTCTCCATTTATCTTCTCCCGTTCAAACTTGTGGACGTACTGCTGCAGGCAATCATCTAACCCTACCAAAAAAGCAAAAAAAGTACATTATTGGCATTTTGTTCCTTTACCTAAAGAATCACCCACATTTAAGTCAACCTCAGGAACTGCCAATTACGCTCCACTGTCAGACTGTCTACACTGCATGCATTCCCAACCTGGAGGACACCTTTTATTTTCTTAAACAGATTTTAACTGCGCAACTTAAAATGTTCAAATGGATCCAGCACAATTTTGACATTTCCTTTTCTGCTAAAAGAGTACACACTAACCCCTGCTGATTCGAAATGCCAGTTATTGACACTCGCCATAGGTTTGTCTGTTTGCCAAGCAGTCTTCCTCTAGGATACCATCCTTCTCTAGCCCGTGTGATCCCAGTGGACCTGCCAATCAAGATGCTTTGCCACAGTGATTGGCCACCATATTCTATTTCTCAGCCAATTGTAGGTTCAGAGATGACCATGGGACCAATCAAAATCTTCCCTGATATTTGATATATAAACATAGGAAGACAAAGGCTCTTTTTTCCCTTTCCAATTGGAAATCATAAATATACAACCTTGCAGATGCTGGCAGTCATTTTTCTGATCAGTTTCTTAAAAATAAATCCATTTGAGAGAAACAAAATGCCCTATTAAAAATCCCACATCCCTGGATCTAATCTTGCTTAAAGGTACTTTTACACCCCAGAATTTTTTACTTAAAATAAATTCCCTTCTCAGCTTAAGCTTCTCTGGTTTGAGTTTCTGTCCCTTGCAACTGAAAAAGTTCTGATGAATACAGAAACCAAAGGAGAAGTACCAGCAGTGGTACCAGAGAAAGGCAATGTTAAATGAGTTAGCTTATGGGAATTTTCCCAGGTCAAATACCCCTGCCAATAGTGTTGTATTTCAATGCTCTCCTACAGTGATTAAAAAAGGTGAGCCTAAAATAACTTGGAATTCTTCATTCCTATATAGCGAACTCTCTGATCAACATGTTTTAATGGTTTTACTGAAAAATTTTACACTGAACAATTGATGTATTTAAGCCTACTAATAAAAGCCACCTTAGTGTTTTAAAAGTCTAGATTTATATAAGTTCAATCCCCACACAAAAAAAATGAAAAGTCAATTTAACTAGAACAAAGTACGTGGAAAGCATGGTGTGCCCTCCCCACCCAAACACGCACACACACACACACACACACACACACTTCATTTACTTCTCACGAAAGCTCTCCATGTGGGCACTTACTTTTGGCAATATTACATTCCTGGATCTCAAAATCTGGGCACTAGGCTAAATAATATCTCTGCCCCACACACTTTCACCTTTTGCCTCCTGATAAGATATAGAAAGAGGAACACTGTCCTGATAACTGTTCGGGGCTATCAATTCCAGGAAAAGGAGGTAAGAATTAATTAATTCTATGAAAACTAGTTGAAACCAATCCATCCTCCCTGAAGAGACATCCGTCTAGCAGAGGGGTGCTGTCACACAGCAACAAGGTTGGGGACACGGATATAAACCCAGCTCCACTTTGATGGCCTTGAGCCACAAGTGGCCTCTGTGGTATGTGAGTCTAACAGGCAGAGGGGGCCACACGAGTCAGCACATGGGGCTGTCTGCACAGACTCCACCTGCAGTGGGCAACAGTGATGAAGACCAAGAGCTGAGGAGAGCGCCTCACTACTCTACTCCCATTTTACAGATGACTAAGTGAAGGCTTGTGGGGGCTGCAGAACTCATCCACAGTCACATAGTTGGTAAGATGCCAAGAGGGATTTTGTTGGCCATTTTCTTCAGCTCGATAGAGAAGAAAGGAGCTTGAGTTCCAATCACAGTTTTTTGACCCAAGCCCTATCCTTCTGCATTTTACCCAGCGAATCTGGGATTATAAAAACTCCTTTCTGAGCATCTTCCTAAATAAGCAATAAGGTCTAATTACAAAACAGTTATTAAAATCATGGAAAGCGAGAAGTGCTGAGAAGGGACTTCAGATTTCATTGAATCCAAATATTGGGAAAGTATGAACAAAAGATGAATTACTGTGAATTTTACCCTAAATCACTCAGCCAGTTTTTTTATCTTAGGAATATATTTTATTTATTTATTTATTTTTATTATAGTTGAGTTACAGTATTGTGCCAATTTCTGCTATACAGCATAGTGACCCCGTCATATCTATATATACAATATTTTTTTCATACCATGTTCCATCGTGTTCTACCCCAAGAGACTGGACATAGGTCCCTATGCTGTACAGTAGGACCCCACTGCTTATCCATTCTAAATGTAGTAGTTTTCATCTAGCAACCCCCAAACTCTTGGTGGGAATGTAAATTGGTACAACCACTATGGAAAACAGTATGGAGGTTCCTCAGAAAACTAAACATAACATATGTTAGTTTTCTTTAATCTTTTTTTTTTTTTTTTTTTTTTTTGTCTTTTTAGGGCCACACCCACGGCATATGGAGGATCCCAGGCTAGGGTCAAGTCAGAGCTGTAGCTGCCAGCCTACACCATAGCCACAGTAATGCCAGATCCAAGCTAAGTCTGCAACCTATACCACAGCTCACAGCAACATCGGATCCTTAACCCACCGAACGAGGCCAGGGATAGAATCTGCATCCTCACAGATACTAGTCAGATCTGTCAACCACGGAACCACAACGGGAACTCCTTTTAATCATTTTTCAAAGTTTTATTGTGGTTTAGTTGATTTTCGATGCTGTGATCATTTCTGCTGTACACAAAGTGATTCAGTCATACATGTACCCACATCCATTCTCTTCCAGATTCTTTTCCCACACAGATGATCACAGAATATTGGGTAGAGTTCCCTGTGCCATTCAGCAGGTCCCCAATGGTCAGTCACTGCCTACACCTCAGTGTGCACATGCCCACCCCAAGCCCCCAGTCCATCCCTCCCCCCTTCACTTAGCCAGTTTCAAACCAGATCAAACCAGTATCTTTACAATCTCCTCCCCCCCAGAATGTTCTCTTCCTTTGCCTATTTTTAAGCTTTAAGAAAGCTTTGAGTTTGATAGAAATTGCTTGCTGAAAGAATTTTTGCTTTAATTGGTTTTTAGTTTTTGCTTTTATTTGTCATAAAAGTTTAATATTATACATTTAATCTTTGTTATGGTTGAATGGATTGTCCTCCAAGATTCATACACTGATGTTCTTTTTTTTTTTTTTTTTTTTTTTTTGTCTTTTTGCCTTTTCTAGGGCCGCACCTGCGGCATATGGAGGTTCCCAGGCTAGGGGTCTAATCAGAGCTGTTGCTGCCAGCCTACGCCACAGTCACAGCAATGCCAGATCCGAGCCGCATCTGTGACCTACACCACAGCTCACGGCAACGTCAGATCCTTAACCCACTGAGCAAGGCCAGGGACCAAACCCGCGACCTCATGGTTCCTAGTCGGATTCGTTAACCACTGCACCACGACGGGAACTCCTGAAGTTCTAATCACCAATACCTCAGAGCATCACAGTATTTGGAGGAAGTGTCTTTAAAGAGGTGATTAATGGCAAAATTATTAAAGACATAAACAGCTGGCTATGAAGGGTGATTAAGTTCAAATGAGGTCCATACAGTTGAGCCCAAACTCAACACGACTGTTGTCCTTCTAAGAAGAGGAGACTTACATACACACAAAGGCACTGGGAGAAGAAGGTACCTACGAGCCAAGAAGAAAGGCCTCAGAAGAAACCATCCCTGTGGACACTATGATCTCAGATTCCTGGCCTCCAGAATTACGAGAAAATTATTTCCTGTTGTTTCAGCCACCCAGTCTGTGGTCCTCTTTATGACAGCCCTAACAAACCAACGCAAACCTAATAACATTTCATTCCGTATTCATCCACATGTGATAAACTCCTTCCTAAAATAAACCCAGTGACCAACAGAACTGCAATTCATGTTTATTGTGCCAAGCCAGTTCATTGCTCCAAATACGAGAATAAAACTGAGAGATTCATTATAATTTTCACATGCCAAATAAATTAGTCAGTTAAAGTGAGGGAACCATGTACAACGGCTGTTCATTAAACGTTATCCCTGAATAATAAATAGAAACAAGATGAGGCCAGATTTCTCTTTAACTGTGGAAAGTTTCACTGAAGAAACAGAAAAAAAAAAAAATCTGGCTTAAGAACATTAAAGAAAAATTTTGGACACAGAGAAGAAGGTTGAGATGAGAGATGTAATGAGGATTCTGGATAGGATGGGAAAGAACCCAAGAAAAACAGCAGAACATTTGCCTGTAAAAGGGCCAGAATCTCCTTGAGGATTCTGAGGAATATAAATGATCTGACTGCAACTAATCAAAGATCCCTGAGATGCAGGAGAATTACCAAGTAGAAACACCACAGTGTTACCCACCCAAATACAGAATCTATAGCGGCCTGAAGACTTTCCCCTGTGGAAGCAACCTAAACGCCCATCAAGAGATGACTGGATAAAGGGGATGTGGTATAGACATACAATGGAATATTACTCAGCCATAAAAAAGAATGAAAATGGCATTTGCAGCAACATGGATGGATCCAGAGATTATCATACTAAGTCAGTCAGCCAGAGAAAGACAAATATCATGTGAGATCATTAATATGTGAAATCTAAAAAAAACTGATACAAATAAACTTATTTACAAAACAGAAATAGATTCACAGACATAGAAAACAAACTTATGGTTACCAAAGGGGAATTTGGGAGGCAGACTGGGGAGGGAAAAAGTAAGAGTTTGGGATTAGCAGACATCCACTACTAGGTATAAAATAAACAAGCAGCTACTATATAGCAGAAGGAACCATATTTGATATTTTACAATAATCCATAATAGAAAAGAATCTGAAAAGAATAGAAATATATGTGTGTGCATGTACGTGTATGACTGAATCCCTGCGCTACACACCTGAAACTAACACGACACTGTAAATCAACTACACTTCAATAAAAAGGAAAAATAAAAAGGCTTTCCCCTCAAGGGACACGTATATCGAATACACTAAGTTTTAAATAGTATTGTCCCCAGTTTTATTATCCTAATACATGATGGCCTATTGTTCAGTTATCCTATTGTTTAGAATACAATTACACATTCATAAACAGCCAAATCAAACTATTATGCAGTTCCACAAAGGAGGGGAAAATCCCCGATTTCAAAAAAACTGGCTTTAGAATTTGCAATAAACCACACACTTTGTTAAATTTGCCGTTCTCTGCTTCAAGGAACATAGAGACCGTCTAGCAGGACCGAGAGAAACACATAATTAAACAAAATTAGATTAAACACATTCTATTTACACAAATCAAATTAAACACGTAATTCCATGTGAAAAGAATCGTGAAGGAAAAGACATTCCCACAGGCTGGAAGCCGCAGGGAGAAACAGCCCCCAAGCCTGGGAATAATCCTACCCTTTCAAAGAAACCCCAAAGCCAAAAAGGAAGAAATGAAACATTTTACGGTTGTAAAAAATACTATTTTATGATTTATATCAGAAAGCAACAGAGCAGTGGTTAAGGGCCTGAGTTCCAATCTCAGTCTTGCTTTTTCTTGCTATCTGGATACCTGGGGCAAGTTCCACAGTTGGCTTATTTATGAAACAGAGATAATATTATCTGCCACAGGGATCTGTAATGAAAAGTATTAATAGTTATGAAGAACTTAAACACGATGAAGCAAATAATACCCCATGCATTTTGTTAAATGAGGAAAGAGATTGATTCATTTCCTCGAAAGTGTTGAAAACAAAAGTTGCCTGAGAGACACACAAACTCCAAAATGCTTAGGTAACCCCTTCTGGAACACAGCAAATTGGATATAAAGCAAAATCTTAACAGCCTTTCTTACCACCTTCCCTGCAAAGTGTCCCCAGATTTGGAAACTTGCCATTATCATTGACCCCACCTAAAAATGTTGAGGATTTACGCCAAAAAATAAGCATCATGAAAGAGTCTTCTTTTTATCTATTGCTTATTCTCCAGCATCTAGAACATTGTTGGTACACAACATTTGTGAAAGAAATAAATGAATGTACGAGAAAAACAAAGAACTTCATGAATAAATATTCATGTCATACCAACACACAAGTCACCTGATGCTATTTTCCCACGCAAGTGAGCCACGAAAGGTAACAGCAGCACCAATTGTGCTATCAGTTAGGGTATTTGTGGCAAGTTTCTGCGTTTCTTCGAGATGAAAGGAGGGCATTTCCACATTGAGAAACAGAATAAACTAAATAGAACCCCCAAAGTCCGATCTTTGACAAGATAGATACTTGCCCTGTACTAAGAATTAGCTTTTATTGGAGTTCCCGTCGTGGCGCAGTGGTTAACGAATCCGACTAGGAACCATGAGGTTGCGGGTTCGATCCCTGCCCTTGCTCAGTGGGTTAACGATCCGGCGTTGCCGTGAGCTGTGGTGTAGGTTGCAGATGCGGCTCGGATCCCGCGTTGCTGTGGCTCTGGCGTAGGCCGGTGGCTACAGCTCCGATTCAACCCCTAGCCTGGGAACCTCCATATGCCTTGGGAGCGGCCCAAGAAATAGCAACAATAACAACAACAACAACAAAAAGACAAAAGACAAAAAAAAAAAAAGAATTAGCTTTTATTAATTAATTCATCTCTCCAGAACGGGGAAGCCTAGTGATGCATGAAGACTGAGAAGTGAGAGTCGATGCCTCAGTGCTAAACCTCCAGCGCTATTCTCTTCCTATTTTCTGTACGAGACTAAAATCAGATCGTTGACTGGGTTAGTCTGTTCTGGCAGGTATAACTTTGAAGAATTTCCCAAAGCTATGCTCTCCACCTGTAGGCTCAAGTCAGCAAAAGCTCTAATTCTGCAAAGACAGTGAGACCCGAGATGTTCTTACAGCCCTTCACCATCAAGCACTTTTGATCATTAAAGTATTTTTCACCAGAGGGGCTTTGTTTTGCATTTAAGGAAATGTTTTGATTCAGAAATCAATCTAGACATTCCTGCTGTGGCACAGCAGGTTAAGAATCCGGCGTTGTCTCTGAGGCAGCTCAGGTCTGATCCTTGGGCCAGCTTAGCAGGTTAAGGATCCAGTGCATCAGAGCTGTGGCTCAAATTCCATTCCTGGCCTGGCAACTTCCATATGCTGAGGCTGCAGCCAACAAAGAAAAAGAAAGAAAGCAAGAAATCAGTCTAGCTAAAGCGTGTAGATTCCCATCTCATTGAGGACTTTGAAGGGCCACAAGCGACAGAGGCTGCAAACAGGGTTTGGGTGTGCCTCGCTCTGTGATGAGGAGAATCAAGCACAGGTCACACGATTCAATTTAATGGAGCCATGGCCACACACAAGCCACTGAACTAGGGACAAACCCCAACTGCAAAGGAGAGGAGGACAGAGTAGGAGGCCAGTGCTGATGTTGTGAACCAGAGGGATGGAAAGAAGACCTAGGCAGGACATGAACACCGAATTATATTGAATGTCAAACCTAATAGTCTCGGCATTCCCAGCACGTTTAAAAACAGTAAATGGCGGAACGCCTGCTGAGGCTCAGCAGTAATGAATCCGACTAGGATCCATGACGACGAGGGTTCGATCCCTGGCCTCGCCCACTGGGTGAAAGACCCGGCGTTGGGGTAAACTGTGGTGTAGGTTGAAGATATGGCTCCGATCTGGCATCGCTGTGGCTGTGGTGTAGGCCGGCATCTACAGCTCCAACTCTAGCCTGGGAACTTCCACAGGCGGTGGGTGTGGCCCTAAAAAGACAAAATAAATAAATGAATACAAATAAAAATAGCAAACGGCAAAGACCTGACCTCAAAGCCCTTCAGCCTTCTCAACTTACTGATACTCTTGATCTATATATTATCACATCCCCCCAAATTCAGAAGGGTGGTCTACCGTCCAGACCTCCCACTGTCATTTTATGAAGGGAGCCACCAACCCCATCCTGTGGGGACTGACTTTCTTTTGCCACCCTGTTTAGTTGAAGCCTGTGGGTTTTAATTTAAAAACTAGACCATAAAACTGGTTTAAGTATAGCAATCTGAATGCAGGCAATAACACCATTTGAAACATAGGGTGTACTGACTTTCAGCTGTGTCATTTTAAGGGGTGGAGGAATTCTCTTTGCCTGGTCAGGCCCCGGACTGACTGGCCTTTCCTGAAGAGTCAAAACCACAGTCAGTGTCTCTAGGAAGGAGGGAAAGGAGGAGTCCGAAGGGCAGCCTGAGACAAAAGGAACACCCCGCTGTTCCGCTGCCTTTGCACCTGCTGGGGCCCTGATGGAGGCACAGTTCCTCCCTCTGGATGTGGAAGGACCTCACTTCCTCCCAAGCCTCCTCTTTCTCTGCTGTCAGAATATCCTGTATCCGCTCTGAGGGGAGAAACTGCAGCCATGACCTTCCTTCTTTGGCTCAGGTTCCTCTGGCCTCCCCGCCCATCTCAAGAGGTCAAAAGGCAGCAGGAAAAGCAGCACAAACTGCACACTGAAGATAATACAAGCCCAACCTAATGATCAAAGTGGTGAATTGATGTTTCCGATCAAATGAGGACCAGATCTAAGAGAACTGCTAAAAACATGGTCTCACATCTCCCAACGTTAATGAAAATCACACATTAAATATATATTTGCCTTGTGATTTTTTTTTAATCTGCACCTGTCACATTCAGGCCAGGGAATGAACCTAGACAAAGCAGTGACAACGCTAGATTCTTAACCACTAGGCCACCAGGGAATTCCTGCCTTGTGAATTTTTTTTTTTTTTTTTTTTTTTTTTTTTTTTAGGGCCGCACCTGTAGCATAAGGAAGTTCCCAGACTAGGGGGCTGAATAGGAGCTGCAGCTGCCCGCCACAGCCACAGCCACAACAACACCAGCTCCAAGCCACATCTGGGACCTATACTGCACTTCATGGCAATGCCAGATCCTTCCTTAACCCACTGAGCAGGACCAGGGATCAAACTCACATCCTCATAGATACTAGTCGAGTTCATTGCCACTGAGCAACAATGGGAACTTCTAAAAATATTTCTTACCCTTTGGAAATGCCTATTTCTTCTTCTTCTTCTTCTTTTTTTTTTTTAATGGCTGCACCCGTGGCATATGGAGGTTCCTGGGCTAGGGACTGAATCTGGCCAGGGCTGTGTCCTATGCCGCAGTTATGGCAACACCAGATTCTTTAACCCACTGTGCCAGGCTGGGGATCAATCCTGCACCTCTACAGTGACCAGAGCAGCTGCAGTCAGGTTCTTAACCACTGTGCCACAATAGGAACTCAGAAATGCCAACTTCTTCTATTAGGTTTTATAAAACACATGCTAGTCCAGTAGCATGTGTATATTACTGATCAATATCTATTATTGTGCCCACAGATCATTTACTTATGGGAAAGCATGATCAAACACCTCAAGACTACAGAGCTATACAGTGGCACCTTCCAAATTCTGCTCTCAAATCCACAACTCGACACAGTTCAAACCAGGATTCCTCATCTCTCATCAAGGCAGCCTCGCCCCCACTGTCCTTATTTTGGTCGAGGACTCCAAGGTGTACAGAGTTGTCCAAACAGAGAGTGGGAGCCATGCCCTCCGCTTCCAGATTCTTCATCCCCAGGACTTCAAATCTTCAGGCCTCGGTTCTCTCCAATTTAATGAGGAGTAGCCCTCTCCTAGGTGCCCTCGCTGTCACAGCTGCCCAGGTTTCCACCGTCATCTAGAAACCTGTTGCCATGCTCAGTCCCTTCTTCCTCTTGATTCGTCTGCCACAATCTGACCTGAGCAAAACCGTCTCCTCAACAGACCCCAATCCGGGAGCTTATCAGCAGGGCATTCCAAGGCCTCTAGGGCCTGTCCTCTTCCAAACCCCCCACAGTCCTGCTTTTCTATAACATTCATCCTTCTGATGAGGACGTAGAAGACACCCCTTAGCTGCAATTCTCCCAAAGGAACAAAGGTGGAATTCACAGGTCCGCAAATACAGCTCATGGACCAAATCCAGTCCACTGCCCAGTTGTGCAGGCAAAGGTGTGCAGGAACACAGCCCTGCTCTCCTGTTTCCATACTGCCTCCCGCTGCTTTCGAGACACGATAACAGACCTGAGTCGTAGAGACAGACCAAATGCCCGCAGGGCCCAAAACATTGATTCTCTGACCCTCTGCAGGAAAGGCGTGTCAGCCTTTGGCACGACTCACAGCAGCGAGGAGCACAGAAGTGACAATCCACCTGCCAACTGGAAAAGCAGACTAGACTGAGAACGAGGTAAATCTGTTTTTTTCTTTCCTTTTTGTATTTTTGAAAGAATCGTTTCATATAATTTAAAAGCTGAGAAAATGTTCTCTCCCTCCCTTCCCCAAAAGTCCTGAACATGTTTTAGGAGACCTCTCACAACTTTTTATATCTACTTTACACGCGGTAAAATTCCCTGATTTTCAGTGTACAAGTCGATGAGTTTTGACAAGTGCCTATAATCACGTAACCACATGGCAATCATGATATAAATTTATTTTTTCTTTTTATGGCTGCACCTGGCACACGTGGACATTGCTGTGCCAGGGGTCCAATCAGAGCTACGGCTGCAACCTACGCCACCGCCACAGCCACATCGGATCCTTAACCCACTGAGCGAGGCCCCGGGATAGAACCTGCATTCTCACAGATACAATGTCAGGTCCTTAACCCGATCAGCCACAACGGAAACACCCTAGGTCAACATTAACCATCACCCCAGACTGTCTCCATGTGCCCCTTGGCTGTGTCAGTTCTTTCCCCACAGGCCCTTGCAGCCAACAACCTGCTTTCTAAGGAAGGGAACCTGATTCCTTTTCCTGCCGTTGTCCACGTCCCACCATGCACAGCACTGGCTGAAGCTCTTACTTCCAGTCCTTGTTGGTGTGAACGAACAGGCTTCAATTAAAACTACACACACACACACACACACACACACACACACACGCACACACACACACAGTCCTACTCACAGCTCTGAGTTTCTCAGTCATCCCGCCAGGCTTCCAGTTAACTATAATCTGAAGAAAGGTACCACAACTAAACGCAGTCTGAAAAGTGGGTTAGAAGAACTCTAACTTCCTCTCCAATCTAAAAGTCTACACTTCTCAGTAGATGCAAACTAGTGGACACAGGATGGTTAAACAACAAGGTCCTACCGTACAGCACAGGGAACTCCGGTCTGCATCCCGGGATAAACTGTTAATGGAAAAGAATAATAAAAGAACGAATAGTTCCCATTGTGGCTCCGCAGTTTAAGAACCCAACATAGTTCTGTGAGGATGTGGGTTCGATCTCTGGCCTCAGTCAGTGAGTTAAGGATCCGGCACTGCTGCAAGCTGTGGTCTAGGTCATAGATGCAGCTCAGATCCTGCACTGCTGTGACGGTGGCATAGGCTGGCAACTGCAGCTCGACTCCTAGCCTGGGAACTTCCATGTGCCGTAGGCGTGGCGGTACAAAAAAAAAAAAAAAAAAAGAATGTATATGTGTATAACTGAGTCATTCTGCTACACAGCAGAAATTAACAGAGCATTATAAATCAACTATACTTCCACTGAAAAACATTTCTTTAAGTCTCCACTTCTCTACTCAGTGTATTACCTGTGACTTGCAGAGTACAGAGAAGGAAATAAACTGCCCAGAAACTTAAATGCCAAACCTCCTCTGAGCCAAAAAACAATTAGCAAATGAATGAACTTGGACTTCAGAAAAACTGCCAGGTTTTCTGCCCTGATGAGAGCTGTGAGTCCATGAAGCCATTGCTGAGGCTGTGAGTCCATGAAGCCAACGCATACAAAAGAATGCAGCAACAAATCCAGCCCTCTGTGATTTCTTACAAAAAGCAACAATAACAACAACAACAAACAGTGTTTTGTTTCTAAAGCAAACTCAACACTCTCGCTAGTAACCCACGCCTTCTAAGACATAACGTGCCGTTTCGAAGACATCAGAAGCTGTAATCAAGAAAACAGCCCCTCTTGGGGTTTCACTACAGCAGGAGAGAGTTTATGACTGAAACAGAACTTGGCAAGGGCAAACGTACCTGTGCCAGGATAATTTAAGGAAGTGAAAAGAGGAGTTCAGGGATTCGAGTTACCCAGAAAACAACAGTCAGGTGGACTGCCCTCCTCTGAGGTTTCTGAACCGGTAAGGAATGCAACCCAGCTGGAGATTTTAACCAGAAAACTCGGCCTTCCCAGGGGTAGGTCTGGCAGTCTCCCTACCCCCTCCTCTGCAGACTGCACAGCTTCTGACGCTGGGAAAGACACCCAGCCCGCCATCCCCCAGCATCCGGCGCCCTGCCAGTGCAGAAGTGCCCAGAGTGGGGACAGCGGCGGAAAGGACAGAAGTTAGTTGTCTGCAATCAACTCTGGGGGGAGATATTTATGCCAATGGAAATCACTGAAAAAGAGCTGCCATGCACATCAGGATCAACCAAAGAACTGACCGTCTAGAGAGATGATTGAATTTACAATATAATGAATGATAGCCCTGAATGTTCAGCATCCAGCTCCTTCCCCTGCCCCCCAAAGTATGATGAACTTGGAAGATAACAAGGAAGAGAGGGAAGAAATTCAGCAATCGTGGGTGTCTGAGGATGTGTGTTTGTGTGTGTGGACGCGCCCACAGATGCCCATATAGGTACACATCATAGTTGTTATTAAGCACAAACTGCAAACCAAGTTTTCAGATTCTAAAAACAACAACATAATGCTGCAGATGAGCGCAAAGCATGCCACAAGCCTCTGGCCCAAGAAATGTGTACTCTCCAAGGCTGGCTGTTGTAATTCAGGAACCAAATCACTGTATCCAATTCTGGAAGACTGGGACCAAAGGGGGAGGAGGCACAACATGTGAAAGAGGAGAAGAGACCGTCCTTCACCCAGGAAATCCTCCTTTCCACAGCTTGTTTTTCCAAAACTATCAATTAGACTTGGTCTAAAAACCAAACGCTGGCTACAACAACTATTGTCTACAACAACTATTGTCGCTAGAGCAGGCTTACTCTGAACCCAGGGGGAAATTAACGAGTTCCCTGTACCCACAGCAAGTTTAAGTTCATAGAACTACAGACCGTCAACTCAGTCAAGCAACTATAACCACAACCAATATTACATTTTCAACATCCTACCCTCCCACCCCAAAACCAGGTGTCCATAAAGCCGTCATTCCCCATTTCACCCACCCCACACCCACCATCAGCCAGCACTGATCTATTTTGCCCCTCTGGGTATGCCTGGCTATTTCACACAATGGATTTCCTGTAAATACGATATGTGGTCTTTGGTGATTAACTTTTGTCATGTAGATTAAGGTTCTCAAAGCTCACTAAACCCTCAACACACAGTCTAAATGTTGCTCCCTTGGAGTTCTCATTGTGGCTCAGCAGTTAAGAACTCAACATCGTGCCCATGAGAATGTGGGTTCCATCCCTGGGGTAAGGATCTGGCCGTGCCACAAGGAATGCCGCAAGGTCACAGATGTGGCTCAGAACCACTTTTGCTGTAGCTGTAGTATAGGCTTCAGCGGCAGCTCCAATGTGACCCCTAACCTGGGAACTTCCATATGCTGCAGGTAGAACCATTAAAAAAAAAAAAAGAAAAAAGAAATTATTTTATAAAGGTTACTCTCTTGCTCCAAGCTCTGCTGGCTCCCACTGCACATGCAACAAAATCCACAGCCAGCAAAGTCCGGGCTGGTCTGCCTGGCTCCCGTCCGCCTCTCTCTCCATCTGCATCTCCTGCCGAGTTCTCCCCAGACCACCAAGCTGGACCCTGATGAAATCTAGCCCTTCGGACCTCCAGCTCCTCTCCACCTCAAGTCCTGTCTCCAGTTCCTTCGACCTGGAACGTGTGGGCCTCCTCACCCCTCAGGCTCAGCTCAAATATCTCATCACAGGGAGCCCCTGATGAGCCGAGCAGGCAAAGCAGCCCCATGATCTCTGGTCTGCCCTGTGTCCTATCTATGTCCTTCATAGGACTTTGCAAACCTGTGAGCACCTATGTGTTCATTACCCTGCATTTGCCTCTCTATCTCTCAAACACGGGGCCACTCCCTGGACCACTCCTCACGAGGCAGGGCCAGTGTGCCTGCTCTGTCTCCCTCCCACAGAGGGGCCAGACGATGTCTACAGAGCTTTCTGAGTTACTCAAAAGAAAAAAAAAAAAAAAAAAAAAAACTACACAGAAATATTCACACCAACATACAGCACAAATTGTAGATTTCAAGGGCACATTAAAGAAAGTCAAGGGCCAGAATGAAAGTCACGGGCCTAAGCTCCCAGCATCTTCTCAAACGTGGCATCACGGGATGGGAGGAAAGGCAGGTGAAAACCCTCAAACAAGTCTGCATTTGATGAATACACAGAAGAGTTTTGGCCTTAAGACCTGCAAAATTGATGGCTTCCAACAAATTCTAAAGTCTTGCATGTAACATAAAATGGGATTGGTTTATTGCACCAAATCCTATGGCCAAAAAAGATACCAAGTTTTCTGTGATATAAAATTACAAGAAGAGTAAAGTATAATTGGAGAAAATAAATACATAAATTCCACAAAAGGTAATAGCAAACCGTTAAATGTCATTTACTACATGGCAGGCACCTTTTCAAAATTTAATATGTATGAACGCTTTAATCCTCCCAATGTCCCCCCAAAGTGTAGCATTAATGTCCCACTTCGAGGATGAAGAGCTAAGGTCCAGGGAGGGGAGGTGACCCGTCTAAGGCGACCCGGAGCTCATACCCAGAAGGCTGGCGCCGGGACCTCTCTTCCTCTCCACCACGCACTGCCTCTCCATCCGCCAAAGCAGAAGGGTCACGGATGTCCCTTTAAGGGATCTAAGGCTATGTAACAAGAAATGAGTCAGGGCATCTAAGCCGACTCAGTTTACTGTCTCTGACTGTCATCAGAGATTTTAATGGCAACGCTCGCCCACCTGCACGGGTCGGATGAGAAAATTAAGAAACTTGGGACACCAATTCCTACTGCCTGGTTGATGACTTCTTTTTCTTTTTCTTTTTTTTTTTTTTTTTTTCTTTTTTGTCTTTTTAGGGCTGCACCTGCAGCAGATGGCAGTTCCCGGGCTAGGGGTCAAACTGGAGCTGCAGCTGCCAGCCTACACCACAACCAAAGCAACGCGGGATCTGAGCCCCATCTTCGACCTATACCATAGCTCACAGCCAACATCCTTAACCCACTGAGCGAGGGCAGGGACGGAAAGCACATCCTCACAGAAGCAGCATGGGGTACTTAACCCACTGAACCACAACGGGAACTCCTGATGATGGCATCTTTAGCTGAGGTCCCAAGTTTCTTCACAACACTCTAAAATAAAGGTGAGATGGACTCTGTTTTTTCTAGGAAATCTAAAGTGAATTCTTTTTGAGCTCTTTCACTTTTGAATGTGCTCTAGACACTGGCCTTTTAGGTCAGTGGTCACCACGCAAGGGTAGCGACACACCAATAAAATCTATCGCCTTTAAAGGATTAAATATCTGCAGAATTCACAAAACTCTCTACCTACCTGTATTTCCCAAAGTCATGTTTCAAAAAGTTGAATTTAGAACAAGGCAAGCTACCTCTTGCTGGGAATCAAATAAAAATAAGCAAAATAAAGAGGTATATTTGAAGTTTTCTGCATGCTGTTAGCATTCCAGAAAAAGACAAAGGCAGAAAAAGAGAAAATACTACCAAAAAAAAAAAAAAAGAGAGAGAAAGGGAAGTAGCTAGCAGTGTAGGTCAACACCTACCTGTATAACCTGAGGGCTACAGAAAAACAAAACAAAACAAAAAAGACAGGCACCTAAATGTTCACAGCTGCACTGTTTACAGTAGCCAAGACATGGAAGCAACCTAAGTGTCCATCAACAAATGGATGGATAAAGATGGGATATATATATATATAAAATAAGTAATATATCATGGGTATTATTTAGCCATTAAAAAAGAACGCAATAATGCCACTTGCCACAACATGGATGGACCTAGAGATTAGCATACTAAGCGAAGGTGGTTAGATTGAGAAAGATAAATATTATATGATATCACTTACATGTAGAAGCCAAAAAATCATTACAAATGAACTTATTTACAAAGCAGACATAGACTCACAGACATAGAAAACAAAGGCAAAAGCAGGGGGACAGACAAATGAGGAGTTTGAAATTAACATATACACACTACTATACATAAAAGAGGTAACGAACAAGGACCTACTGTATAGCACAGGGGCCCATACTCAATACCTTGTCATAACCTACAATGAAAAAGAATGCAAAAAAGAATAGAGCTACATATGTATATGTATAACTGAGTCACTTTGCTGTATACCTGAAACTAATACAACCTGGTAAATCAACTCTACTTCAATTTTTAAAAAATCAGCAAGTAAACCATACAAAGAGAGAGAGAGAGAAACCTGTGTGTGGTTTGGTCTCTCATCAGGGAACAGCCCAGTTCACTGGGCTCATGCACTGACTTGCATCTACCAGGCAAACAAAAACAAAAGAAGCACTCGCCCCCCGAGCAGCTCGTGCAAGCACGAACAAGGGTGCTGCCCAAACTGGGAAACACCGTCAAACTGGAGCGTTCTTCCACCATCTGGGACCCAGGCTCTGCCCTGGGGAAAGACTGGAGCACTCCCTGTAGGAAACCTTTGTGGGGAAGTGGGGAGAATGAGGTCGGAGCTGTTCTCCTCCACCTGTATCTTTTTCCAAGGGGAAGGAAATGTGGGAGTGCCACTCTATGGAGAAAGTGAACCGCAGAGAGGAAGAGAGAACAAATAGGATGGGGATGCAGGAGGCAGGTACTTGAAAGGGAGGAGGGAGGTAAAGCTTGGAGGAAGTGCAAATTGGATGGCCACTCTGTTTCCACGGAGAGCCCCAGCGCTCCTTGCTCCTAGCCAATCATTGCCAAGACCAGTCCTTAGGGGAAACAACAGCTGCTGAAATCTTCCAGGAACCACCTACCTCACCCTCCCCAAAGGCCACTGAAGCCTCCACCATCACCCCCAACCACCCACTAACCACCGCCCCTCCCCAAAACACACAGTATTTGACTCAAATCCCCTCTATTTTTTCATCCGCCTGTTTCTTATTTTAAAGAGGCAGAGCACTACCCACCAAACAAAAGCTTTCTCCTAAAAGAAAGACATTTTCCCTAGAACAAAGAGTTCATTCCATTTGATCCAACTTAGATCTATTTGTTTAGCAGCCACTAGACACTTCCCTACAATGCTCATGTGCGGAGGGTTTGTAAATGCCTTTGGGGGGTGGGGAGGGGTCTCATGACATATATGGTCAACAGGTGGTCCTGAGGAGGGCCAGCAACTGGAGATGCCATCCTCTTCTCACGGTCATCACAACAACTGTTGCGTCTCCCAGGCAAAAGCCACAGGTCATATTCCTGAGAGGGAACCACTCAAAGTGATGCTGCAAACAGCTTATGCCTGATAGGAAAATCACACATCTAGAATGGTATTTTTCTACGGACAGAGAGGTACTTAATTTGAAATTTATTTTTATAATTGTTTATCATTTACCTATGTATACCATATATAATACACCATGTGTATGTACAGATACAGATAGATGTGCTGTATTATGTATGCACACATACACACTGTCAACAAGTTGAAAATGACAGCTGTATATACAGAAGATGACCAAGAGTTCCCGGGAGGCCTAGCAGGTTAAGGATCCATCGTTGTCACTGGTGTGGCGCAGTTTCAATCCTTGGCCCAGGAACTTCTGTATGTTGTGGGCGCAGCCAAAAAAAAAAAAACAGAAAACCAGAACCGTGGTTTATATTTAGGTCTCAGAATTTGATTCTTAGAAGGAAGATAGGAAATGCTGAGGGTAAGCACTCCACTAGACGTTCCTCTTTCTAGAAAAGTCTTCTTCCAGATCTTTGCCTGGCTGACTTTCTCAGCTCCTTCTGGTCTCCACTCAAATGTCACCTTTCAGAGAGGTGCTTCCTACCCAACCAGTCTAAAAAGTCCATCTACATGTCCAGTCACTTCTATCATACCACTTTTTAATTTCTTCTTAAGCCACCACTGTGAAATTACTTTATTAGCCTAATATCCCTCTGTCTGGCTCCTCCCTCTAAACCATGAGCACCATGAGAGTCAGGTCCTTGTCTATCTAACCACCTGCTCCAAGAACAGATTCTTGCTCGTAGGAGGCGCTCAGTAACTAACTGCCAAATGAATGAAGAATGAATGCATGCACACAAAACAACGGGAGGGCGTGAGCAAAGAACGAACACACTGCAGATCCGGACTCAGACAACCTGGCTGAAAATTCAGCTTGAATTCTGATACTGCTATGTGTCCAGCATAACTTTTAGACCTGAGTTTCCTTAGCGTTACACTAAGATAACACAAAGTATTGTGTTTGAGAGGGACTTGTAAATTACCAAGTATTCCATTATCGTTATTTAAGACATCTTGAGGCAATATGTATACTGGCATCGATCAAAAGGTTCATGAGAGGAGATCCTTAAATAAGTGAGTTGCTCTGACAAGGGCAAACGTTCTCATCTTCAACCATATGAAGGGTTGCAACGCTAACCTTGGCCTGCTACCTCTCAAGAGTGTGACAACTTGTTTACAAATTATAGCAGAAAGTATTGCACAAATACCTGGGTTCAAGACTCTACTACCCAACGTCTTTAGTCTCATCTCCCCCTATTGCATATATATTATAAATACATAAATATATATATATATATATATAAAACGCACGGATCTCAGAGTGCTACTGTGAAGATGGAAATGTAATGTTACGCTTTGCACAGCAGGTCAGAACGTTCCCATGGCGGTCTGTTGGTCTATAGTGGGATCCTGGCTCCAAAGGCCTCCCAGGCACCACTGGGAAAAGCACAATTGTAACATCGTACTAACAGCGAGACAATGACAGCAGTGCCATTCCACCGCTAGCAGCAGACAACGCCTCCACGTAAAGCCTTCGTATGACTAGCCACACATTTCTATGCTGCCCCATTTTTTTATTAAGATAAAATTCATATACCATACATTTTATAAATTATGGTATGTGAATTATATCTTAATTTAAAAAGCGTACAATTCAGGAAGTTCCCTTGTAACACAATGGTTTAAGGATCCAGCATTGCCACAGCTATGGCACAGGTTCAATCCTTGGCTCAGGAACTTCCACATGCCACGAGTGTGGCCAAAAATTTTGAAAAATTAAAAAATAAAAAATGCATGATTCAGTAATTTTTAGTACATTTAGAAGGTTGTCCCTTGGCCTTGCAGGATACAAAGAAAAGTCTGCAACTCAGAAGAGGAAGGAGCCTCACCCAACCATGCTGGCATCTTGACCTTGGATTCAGAGCCTTCAGAAATGTGAGAAATAAATAAATTTTATTTATTTATTTATTTATTTATTTAGTCTTTTTGCCTTTTCTTGAGCTGCTCCCATGGCATACAGAGGTTCTCAGGCTAGGGGTCTAATCGGAGCTGTAGCCACTGGCCTATGCCAGAGACACAGCAATGCAGGAACTGAGCCACATCTGCAACCCACACCACAGCTCACAGCAACACCGGATCCTTAACCCACTGAGCAAGGCCAGGGATCAAACCCTCAACCTCATGGTTCCTAGTCGGATTTGTTAACCACTGTGCCATGATGGGAACTCCAGAAATAAATAAATTTTAGCTGCTTTAAAAAAAAAAAAAAAAAAAAAAAAAAGCGGGAGTTCCTGTTGTGGCTCAGTGGTAATGAACTTGACTAGTATCCATGAGGACGCAGGTTCAATCCCTGGCCTTACATGGTGGGTTAAGGACCCGGCATTGCCGTGAGCTGTGGTGTAGGTCACAGACTCATCTGGATCTTGCTGTGGCTGTGGTGTAGGCCAGCAGCTGCAGCCCCAATTTGACCCCTAGCCTGGGAACTTCCACATGCCGTGCGTGTGACCTTAGAAAAACAAAAAACAAACAAACAAAAAAGCAGCTGTGTGACCCGCATCTAATCTGAGGACTTTTCCATCACCCCTATACGCATGGACAGTCTGAACCCTGCAGTCACTAGTGCACGTTCTATCTCTATGGATACATGCCTACTTTGGACATTGCCTATAAATGGGAACCCCACAGTATTGTAACCTTTCGTGCCTGATTTGTTTCACTGTTTTCAAAGTTTATCCATGGGGCATGATCCAAGTTGTATCAATACATCATTCCTTTTTATGGCTAAATAGCATTCCATTGTATGGATACACCATATATTTTAATCCCTTCATCAGCTGATGGACATATGGGTTGTTTCTAATTTTGGCCACTATGAATAATGCTGCTGTGAACATTTGTGTACAGGTGTTTACATGAACATATGTTTTCAGTTCTCTTGAGTATATACCTAAGAGTAGAATTGTTGAGTCACATGACGACTCTCATTTTGAACTTTTTGAGGAACTACCAAATTGTTTCCCAAAGGAATTGCACCATTTTTCATTCCTACTCACAATTCATGAGGGTTCCATTTTCTCTGTATCTTCACCAACGCTTACTATTATCTATCTATTTTTTTTTATTAGAGCCATACTAGTAGGTGTGACACAATATTTTGTCGCATTACCAGATTTTAACATCCAAATTTTTAGCAGGTCCTCAGAAATAGAATACAAATGCCAGGTAGCTCGAAAAAAAAGTCCAGATTACACCACGGCACTGTTCCCAGACTTCAGGCATTCAAGAACCACCTTAATGATTTTGTCAAATCAGAATGCCATTTCTACTGTCAGGTACTTAATTTTTTAAATAATCGATTCATTTTTCACATCAATTTTGAAAAAGTCTTTAAATCACTGCTATAAATTTCTATTACTTGCCATAAACAGAAAGTATCATAAACATAAATATAATAAAAAGGAAGCAAAGTTAGATATTAATCTCCTAGGGCCCGATTCTTCATGTTAAAAGAGCAATTGCAAGGGACAGGATTGGAAGGAAAGCTAGCTACAAACAGGTCTCCTTTGACCCAATCAGACAGTCTAAAATCATGTCTAATACTATCACAGTCTCCTTCCTTTGGAAAACTCTGCTGTTAACATTTCAAGAAATGCCTTTCCCAGAGTTCCCATTGTGGCTCAAGCAGCTTAAGGACCCCACATAGTCTCCATGAGGACATGGGTTCGATACCTGGCCTCACTCGATAGGTTAAGGATCTGGCATTGCCGCAAGCTGCAGCACAGGTCACAGATGTGGCTCATATCCGGTGTTGCTATGGCTGTGGTGTAAGCCTCAGCTGCAGCTCCAATTTGACCCCTGGCCCAGAAGCTTCTACATGCTGCAGGTATAGCGCTAAAAAGGAAAGAAAAGGAAAAAAAAAAAAAAAAAAAAAAAGGAAGGAAAGAAAAGAAATGCCTTTTCTGAAAGAAGAGGTCCAAAAACAGGTTCCATTGTGATGATTCTATTCCCTAAAGGCTGTCACATTTTGGTAGCCCATCATATTTGGCTGAGGGGTGTCCCGGCCTTCATGCTAACAAACTCCCCTCAAATTTCCAATAAGTTGGCCCATCCTCTAGCTGCAAGCACCTGGCTGTCCAAGTTTCAACCAAAACAGCTTTCAGAGCAAATATACGTAATACAAATTAAAATAAAGCGCACCTGCCCTTGGACAGGCATGCCCAGACAATGCGACCTGTAACGTGACAAAGCGCCTGGATGAACTTGACTGACAGCACTGGCCCCGGGTGTAACACACACAACACCTGATTGTGCTCAAGTACATTCAGCCTCCCCCTCCCAGCCCGACACAGGCGCTATTTATCCACAAGTTAGATAAAAAGTCGGTGACAGCCTGGTTAGTTAGGTACCTCCAGGTTTGAAAACTAATTCTCATCTGTCCTCAGCCAAGCTTAACAGGACACTAGACAGCATCTCCCCACTAAGAGGAGAAGAGTAAGGATTAAAGTTGAAGGTGTCTCCCTGCCTCCTCACTCAAGCACCCCTACTCAGCCCCGGGGTCTCAGCTCAATCTCCCCTGCCAACGGGATTATGTCCCTAACTCCCCCCTGAAGGTATCTCAGCACCTTTGCTGTCCCTTCACACACATCTCACTTTATAATTTCATATTTGCACGGCTGGTGTCTGTCTCGCCACGGGACAGGGTTGGTGAAGACAAGAACCAGGTTGGTTTTGTCCAGCATCACACCCTCAATAGCTAGAACAGTTCTGGGCACAGGGGAGGCATTCAAGAATTATTTGACAAATAAATGAGTTCAAAGGATGTTAAATTTTTGTTAGATGGTATAAGGCTTGGCCACAGTTACGACTACGAAAAGTACATTTCAAAAAGACAAAAGCATATCCAGTATCTTATAATACACCATAATGGGAAAGAATATGAAAAAGAATATATATATATATAATGGAATCACTTTGCTGGATATCAGAAATTAACACAAGATTGTAAATCGGAGTTCCCATCGTGGCTCAGCAGTAATGAACCTGACAAGTATCCATGAGGACTGGGGTTCGATCCCTGGCCTCATTCAGTGGAGGAAGGATCCAGTGTTGTGGTGAGCTGCGGTGCAGGTTGCAGACTCGGCCCAAACCCCACGTTGCTGTGGCTGTGGTGTAGGCTAGCAGCTAAAGCTCCGATTCAATCCCTAGCCTGGGAACTTCCAAATGCTGTGGGCATGGCCCTAAAAAGAAAAAGAAAAAGAAAAAAAAAAGACTGTAAATCAACTATACCTCAATAAAAGACAAACAAAAAGACCAAATAGCACAGGCAAAGGTTCTTCAACTTCCTAGAGTTTCCTACTCCCCGGCTGCAAACCCGTCCTTTGCATACAATAGAAGCCTCTCTTTCTTCCATGTAACTTCCAAACAACTAAGTTAGGACTTGAGTCTCTCAACAAGCCATTATGAGGACCTGCTGGTCAGGGGAGGAGGAATCAGTGACCAGAGAGGGAAAAAGATAAGAAAACTACAATTGACTGAGTGCTTACCATGTATCACATACTCCTCCTTTAATCCACAAAAAAAAAAAAAAAAAAAAAAAAAACCTTTTTAGCACCAGAATACAACTGAGACTTTAAAAAAAAAATCACACAGCTAATAAATTGTCAAACAGCAGCAAGTGTCTCTGGTCCTCTGCGAGGTGAAAAAGTTACACAAGCACCAGAGAGAAGAGACGAAGAAATGACGAGATCAGGGAGTTCCCGCTGTGGTGTGGTGGGTTAAGGACCTGGCATTACCACAGTTGTGGCATAGATGGCAGCTGGGGCTTGGATTCAATCCCTGGCTTGGGACCTTCTATATGTCGCAAGTGCAGCCAAAAAAAAGAAAAGAAAAGAAAAAGAAAGAAAGAAAGAAAAGAAATGGACAGGATCAGATGATAGACTAGAAATGTCACATGGAAAGCAAACAAATAATCAAAGACAACACTAAGGGTTCGAGCTGGGTTACCTGTAAGGTTTCAAACTCTGGCCAGAGATAAAACAGAGACGGGAGAGATCTGGAAAGGGAGAGGAGACGCGTAGGAAGAGGATGCGGTAATGCATTTGCACCTGCACCTGCACCTGCTGAGCTGACAGTACCTGTCAGTGAGTCAGTAAGTGGACACAGCCTGTGGGCATCGGCAGGTCCAACCCAGGAGCCCGAGGAAGGGCTGGCCCAAGGAAATCACCAATGACTGGGCACACACCATGTTTCTAAAGGTCATGGTCAAACATGAGTCTCAAGCATTCTTCTGAAGAGTCCCCAGATCCCTCGCCCTTCCTTTAAGGAATAGGTCCGATGTCAAAAGGACTAAGAAAACTGCTGATGATGACACAACTAGAAAGTGGTAGAACTGGTCTTGAGACCAGTTCATCCAACTCCAGAACCCATTGTCTTCCCGCTGCTGGGAGTCTCAGAGAGAGAGGGTTTCTTCTCCGGAAGAGGGCGGAGCGAGTTGTAAGCACACCTGGCCCTTCGGCACACACGGTCCATTCCCCACCCCCGCACCGGGCACTCTTCTCTCCTTAACTCAGCAATTGTACTCACGAATCAAGATCCAACAGTAACCCTCCCACCAGTGTTCATGAACCATCCTCCTCCCGACGTGGACGTGATCACCGCCCCCCTCCCCAACTTCCACAGCCCTTGATGTCCACCCCATCCTCCTGGCATGCTTTACCCCAGGTGGGCTCATCTGGCCACCACATGCCACCCCACTGATGGACAGAGCGGATTCTGCTGATTCCACCCTCCCTGGGGCGGCTTCCTCCCCGTCAGCTGCATCTGAGTGGTCCTGGAAGCCGCATTCGCAGTTAAAGATCAGCCTTCTGGAGCAAAGAGCCCTGTGCAGCCCTGGGCATATGGAGGGATGGGTTCTGATGACGCATCTTCTGACAAAGTCGAAGTACGGTAGTTTGTCTTCCTCTCCTTCCTCTTCCAAACTCGGATTTAAATTTCTAGGAAGAAGACACCTCTTGTGTCATTCATAGCACTTTGCACACAGGGTAGATGCCTGGGGAACAGTCATCAAAGATGATGACACACAACCCTGAGTGGAGGGACACCTCCAGGGACCTCACCTCACACACCTTAGACCCAAAGCGAAGCCAGGAAGCCTCTGAACAAACACAATAAGAGGCTAGGGATTTTTTTTTGTTTTTCAAACCCAGTATTATGGAGAACAGAAGTGCTATGATGAACTTTTTTTTTTTTCAGATACAGATTGTCTAATGTCAGGAAGCCTTGAAAAATACACAATGATAAAAATCATTATTGAATAAATAAATAAATAAAATTCACCTACCAAATGAAAAAAAAAGAGAGAAAACTATAAAATGCATCCTCTTTCTTTAAAATGTTACAGATATGAGAAAGCTTGTGCAATAAAATGCATTGACTTAGAGATCCCAGTGTGGCTCAGTGGGTCGAGGGCCTGATGTTGTCTCCATGACGATGCAGATTCTTGCTCAGTGGGCTAAGGATCTGGTGTTGCTGCAAGCTGTAGCCTAAGTCACAGATGCGGCTAGGATCCTGTGTTGCCGTGGATGGGGCATAGGCCTCAGCTGCCGCTCCTATGTGACCCCGAGCCCAGGAACTTCCATGTACCACCGATGCGGCCATTAAAAAAAAAAAGAAAAAATACCTTGATTTGACTTACAGAAGTCTTCTCAAAGCCTATTTGCTATCATTTTACAAAGCAAGTAAGCTATTTTGCTACCCAGCCTGCAAAGAGACAAGTTGAGTAAATGCAAGAAAGGCCTATATGGGTATGCTGCTAGAAGCACCTGTTACCTAAAACCCAAGAGCAGTAACTTTATATTTTTGTTTGTTTGTTTTGTCTTTTCTTGGGCTGCACCCGCGGCATATGGAGGTTCCCAGGCTAGGGGTCTAATCGGAGCTGTAGCCGCCCGCCTACACCACAGCCACAGCAACATGGGATCCCAGAAGGGTCTGCGACTTACACCACAGCTCATGGCAACGTCGGATCCTTAACCCACTGAGTGAGGCCAGGGATCGAACCTGCAACCTCATAGTTCCTAGTCGGGTTCGTTAACCACTGCGCCACAACGGAACTCCAAGGGGTAGTAACCTTCAAAGCACGGCATCCTGCAGTCACTTGGCAAGACAATCATCAGTGTCGGTACATTATCATCACCATACGCACGTGCTTCCATCAATGTGCAGAACTCTTTCTTTCCCAAGAAAGGAATGCTGAACCCACTCTGTTTATGAGCTCAAGAAAGCAAATATCTTGAGAGCAACTTTCCATCCAAAAGTGAGGAGAAAACATTTTTGTTTAAATCCAAGTCTTAAAGAAGTTCAGTTACCAAGAAAAGTTACATATGGGACACGGTTCATTCTCTCCTCAAGCCCAGTCACCAGGATGATAAATCATATCCATTCTTGCAGAGGAACTGCTGAATGTCCAATTTCTTATCTTTTTTTTTTTTTTTATAAACTTTTCAGACAACCTAACTGCAAGACACAAATAGCTAGGAGATCAGCTGCCTTGAAACTATGAAAACCTATTTTTACATAAAGAATCCATTTTAGGAGTTCCTGTCGTGGCTCAGTGGTTAAGGAATCTGACGAGGAACCATGAGGTCATGGGTTTGATCCCTGGCCTTGCTCAGTGGGTTAGGGATCTGGCGTTACCGTGAGCTGTGGTGTAGGTTGCAGACGCGGCTCGGATCCCAAGTTGCTGTGGCTGTGGTGTAGGTGTAGGCTGGCGGCTACAGCTCCGATTAGACTCTTAGCCTGGGAACCTCCGTATGCCACAGAAGCAGCCCTAGAAATGCCAAAAAAAAAAAAAAAGAATCCATTTTAGATCAAAGCATCCAGTGCATTTCAAAGAAAGAGAATTCATTAAGATTCTGCAAATCTTTCTATCACTGAACTATCCCAATAATGAAGAAAATAATTAGCACCTTCAATGGTTTTCCAACACTCGGAGGACGACGCCCAAACTCTGTAACATCACTTGGTTACACTGCATCACACGCGGGACACAGCGACCCACACAGAAGCAAGTCCTGCTCTTATGGGGCTTCCATTCTAACAAGGCGGCCCAGGCGACTAACACACCAGCCTGTAACAGGTCAAGGGCAAGTGCCGGGAAGAAGGCTAAAGTAGAGAAAGGAAGGAAGAACGATGGGCAGAGATGGCCTCTCACGTGAGAGGAGCAACGTCCTGAAGGCAAGAGCATGACTGGGTCACGCCAAGGCCTGAGGCAGTCGGCCCTGGGCTTCCGGACAAGCTGCTCCCCTGCCCTCTCCCTCCTGTATCTGCTACCCCAGCCTCCCTGAGCTGAGACGCCTCCTCCTAACACAGCCTGCTGCTTCACACAGTCAAGCCTGTGCATTTGCTCTTCTGCCTGCAAAGGGTCCCCCACTCCTATCGGGGCTGGCAAATTTCCCCTCCAAGATTCGCCTGAAGCTGTGTTTCCTTTATGAGGCCCTCTCTGGACACCAGCCACACACCCTCCCACCCCAGCCAGATTCGCACCCACCCACCCCCACCCCGACCCCGACCCCCGCCATCTGGACCAGCCATTCTGCCTCGTGTCTCTGACTCCTGAGTCAGGGGAGAGACTCAAAGGCCAGAGGGAGACCCTCCTTCCTGTGTCCCGAGCACCTGGTCCTTCAGCTGTGCCTTTGGGACACAGTTCATCAGTTCATGAACAAACCAAACATATGACCTTTTTCTTTTTTTAGGGCTGCACCTATGGCTTATGGAAGTTCCTGGCCAGGAACTGACTCTGTGACACAGATGCTACCTGTGCTGCAGCTGCGGCAACGTCGGATCCTTTAACCCACTGAGCTGGGCCAGGGATTGATCCTGTACCTCCACAGCAACCTGAGCTGCTGCAGTCGGATTCTTAACCTACTGTGCCACATCGGGAACTCCTACACAACCTCTTCTTCCAGTGCCATCTTTGAAAAGATCTGCCCATAAAGAAAGCACAAACCCATGAATGCCTTTTTTATTTAAAACCGACTTTTTTTTCCCCTGAAAGCTGCATGTTTTAAAAGTCTTTTGGGGTTTTTCCCTCCATAAAATTATCTTGACATCTAGCCATGTGTCATGGCACACGAAGCAGCTATAACTCTGCAGTTGGAAAAACATTACACTGTGAAGGAAGAGCCCAAGATCTGCCAAGACACTTTACAAGGATTGCTAACGATGCACTGAGAATGTGGTGTTGGACCCAACGAAGGCAGTTGATCCTCTCTTTTACAGCCTGGGATTCTTCTCCCAAAACTTTCTTTTGTAGGAGGCTAAATTGCTTAAAAAGGGGGAGGAACACACACTCTTGTTTTTGTTTGTTTGTTTAGTTTGTACAGCTAAACTCTGGACTGGAACAACTCAGCCTACACTTTCCCCATCCTCACGGTACCCAAGCAGTTGAAGGATAAGGGGGACGAAAAGGCAGAAAACAGGACACAAGATATAAGGGTTTTGATAGAAAAACAAATTCAGGGTAAAAATTCTTCCTTCGGTGCAAATTCCTCTACCGCTCTCTTAGTTTCCGTTTTGTTTTCAAATGTTGGGCAAATCTGAGTTGAACCAAGGAGAGTGTACAACTGCTCAGTGTACGGATGCTGGATACAGAGTCAGGTTTTAGCTGCAGAAACGCGAGCCAGGTCTCAGGGGGACCAGCCTCCAACCCAGACTGGAGTTCAGCAACGGAAGACCCGTTCAAAACAACAAAGGAAAACAACTCAGCAGCTCCATCTCAACTCAAGCACAAAAGAAAGGGGCGGGGGGGGGGGGGGGGGAATCGTTTCCATATTTCACATAAACACAGATCTTCCTGCGGCGGTGGGGAATGCGTGAGTCAAACCAGGGCTGACAGTGATCACCCCCCAAATGGAGCCCCTGCTAAAGATCATGCGACCACGTGCAGCCCCAACCCACAAGGACGGCCGGCCCTACGGTGAGATGTTTGCCTTTACGAATTTCAAAATGGCTTTTTAAAAATAAAGTGTCCTCTTCTGCAGAATTCTCACTTTTCTGCTCTAGAGGAAGCACCAGGGAGAGACTTCCAAAGGCAAAATCTGTGCCAAAGTAATTCAAGCTTTTGTATTTGCACCTTACTGCCACTGTGTAACAGTGGTGCCCCCAGACTCCTGGTTCAAATGAGCTCCGCCCTTGAAGGGACCTGGGGTGCCCCGCACTGCAGGGGTCAGGGTGGGGGAAGGGGAAAGGCAAACAGATCGCAGAATGGCTGCAACCCCAGAAGGGCAATTTTCGGGAGAAGTAAACTGTCTCCTCGTAGACGGCCAGAAACAGAGTGTTATTCCTGATGAAGACCGTGGCACCCAAACCCAGAGTATCTGGGCCTGGGCCAGGGGACTACGAAAGGAAAAGCACAAAATCACAGGTACCACAACCTGGGCTCTTCTGTATTCCATACCACAACCTGGGCACTTCTGCCCAGCGGTCTGATTAATCCTCGGAAAAACCACACAGTGTATTATTATCCCCACGTTGCAGATGAGGAAACAAGCTCTGAAGGGCTAAATGCACGAGGTGATGCCACCAGGAAGCCCTGGAGTGAGAACCCCATGCAGGATTTTCTCCTCTGCCCCAAGCTGCCTCTGCCTTCTCCCCACAGCAGGTGACCACATAGGAAGCTCCCTTCCTGCAGTGTGACCTCCCCATGCACAGGATGCTGTCGAGGGTGGGAGGGTCTCGAGAGCAGGATGGATACAAGGAAACTGAGCTGTTTCCCTGATCCATCCTCTATGCGATCAAACTGGCTGATCCTTAATTAAGTGCAGGAAGGCAGTGGATGGGACAAAAAAATGACCCATTGTGCAGTGTGAGATGGCACCACTGCGCTGTAAAGAGCAATTTCACATCCAACAGAATAAATACCGTGTTCCTACCCTCCTTCTTGCCCACAAAACCCAACTTCCTTGAGATCCAGATTAAAATAATTAACCGTGCACGTGCCATTATACTTAGAGATTACAACTTCCTTTTAAAGCCATGACACGGCCCCACAGGGTCAAGCATTCTGAAGGTCATTGTCATGTTTGTTTGATAACAGTTTGTTCCCAAGATCTAAGTAAACTTCCCATGAAAGGTTCCCTCCTTAAGGCAGCCACTGGCCATGAAATGAAAGAGACTTGATGCCTTCGAGAGAAGAGTTGAGGAAAATAAGCACACATTGCCCTGTGTCCTTTGCAATTATGTCATCTTTTTGGATTTTGTGATTTTACGCATGCCTGCGTTGTTATTTTTAAAAGAGGCCTGATGACCAGGTTCTGGTCACTTTCAAGCACTGGAGAAGAAGAATGACAGCAGGTGGCTGGCAAACTGTCAAGGCAAGAAGGCGTCTACACTGAGGTCATAATGACAGCATTCCAACAGTGCCTGGGACAATTGCTACTGCACTTGAGGGAGCAGCCACGGATGCCCATGGTCTGTTTGGGTTTGGCAAAGTTCAACACGTACAATTTTAGGAGTTCCCACTATGGCGCAGCAGGTTAAAGATCCGGCGTTGGTGCAGCCGTGGCATAGGTCACAGCTGCAGCTTGCATTCAATCCCTGGCCCAAGAATTTCCATATGCCACAGGTGTGACCAAAAATAAAAAGGACAATTTTAGCAAGATGTCACCGAATGCTCCGCATGACGTCAGCCGTCCGTGAATGTATCAAAACAATGACCTATCCCATTTCTCCTTCTAAAGGGGTCCCCTCGTCAGTTCTGGGTCCCACTTCTCTGGGTTAAAAGTCCACTTGTCCTTTGGATCAACTTCTCTTAAACAGGCTTTGCAAAATTATGAAGCCTGCTTTGGAGAAAGATACAAGTCCTGATGTCTCAGCGATCTCAAAGATTATGTATCAAGCCACCTCTCACTCTAATACGATTCTGGCAAGAAAAGACCAAATGTGTGCTTGAAGCAGAACTGGTATTTTAGTAATAAACTCTCATAGCAAGAGATCAGTTCTCCCTTGCCAGGCTGACCCAAGATATTCTGCCCAGTGCCAGCCAGTCTGCATAAAACATCCTGAATCCCTATTCGGCACCGTGGTGGGTGAGCCATCACCCCTCCTGTTCCTGAACGGCACCCAGATTTCCATACAGCCATTCCTAAATTACGAGCAAAGTAATTAAGTTTGATTGCATAAAAAATTACTTTGAAAATGATTGAGGATTATCTAAATAGAGTGATGAAGAAAGACCTTTAAGGGTCTATGAAATGTGAGAAGAAAAAAAAAAAAAAAACCACCTATGGATTAGATTCACACTGCATGGGAATTCATTTTTATAAATGAAAATGATTATACACGAATCTGCACAAACATGTACGCAAACGTTTAGGAAGGATTCTGGAAGGTGCTCGCACCCAGCTCTGAAAAAAAGGAGACACGTTTAAGAGCAGGCAGGGGAAATTTAGATACGCTTTTTTAATTGTCTCGCGTTACATTGTGTTAAGTTCTTTTAAAGAAAGTATTTCTGCATTATTGGACAAATAATAAAATCTGCAGGCAACAGAAAGACAATGGGGGGAGGGGGAAATACATGAAAACAAACCACATTCCACAGCTCCCAGTGTTTAATCAGAGAGGACTTTCCATTAATATTCTTGTGATTACGGCATTGCTCCATGAGGCTGCACTGCTGGCTGCCACGTTAGGAGCAGCTGTTTCCTATCATTAGTTATCTGCTTCCTCCAAGGCCGTGCAAACCGAAAGGCAGTTCTGTCTAGTTCCCGAAGCTGAACACGTGAGACGGAATCCACACCTTCACCGCGACGGCATCTTGGAGGAAGGGCAGGGAGGCTCTGGACAGGACCTGCGGCTGTGCCACTTCCGAGACCAGAGCAAAGCACTATTCCTGAACCTTCTTCCCGGATCACACCCCAGCCGTAGAGCATCTGACCATGTCACCACCCTCGTCATCACATCAGGGGGCCTATTCCAAGACACTGCATGTTCTTCAGCCAAAAGAAAACAGAGGATCTCTGATGAAACAGGTTGGAGGAGGTGAACAAGGTGAGTACGACCTGTCTGCAGGTGGCCATGACCCCACCGCCAGGGACCCCCTCCAGCACTGCCAATGGACAGGTTTGTAGTTTCCTAAATCTCTTCATCTAGAAGGCTCCATCTTCAACGGCCATCTGACTGGCGAACTCCCCTTTATTCTTTAAAACCATCTGCAGGAGTTCCCGTCATGGCACAGTGGTAAACGAATACGACGAGGAACCATGAGGTTGAGGGTTCGATCCCTGGCATCGCTCAGTGGGTTAAGGATCTGGCGTTGCTGTGAGCTGTGGTGTAGGTCACAGACGCGGCTCTGATCCCACGTTGCTGTGGCTGCATCTGCGATTAGACCCCTAGCCTGGGAATCTCCATATACCTTGGGAGCAGTCTTAGAAAATGCAAACAAAAAGACCAAAAAAAAAATTTTTTTTTAATTAAAAAAATAAAATAAAACCATCTGCAAACAACCATCCCTAAACTACACACACACACACACACACACACACACACACACACACAGCCTTTGTGCTCTTCTGAACAGCTCCTGGACCTGCCTATAAACATGTCCATTACTGAACTGCCACACCATACTGTTTAATAATCAGTGTTGTCACCTCCCTGCTGGACGGAAGGTTCCTCACTGGACCCTATAAGCCAACGGAGTCTGCATCACCGGTGATGAACCAAGGCTCAGGCCCTGGACTGTGGCACAGATGGGAAGGAGGCTTCACACCCACCCATAATGCTGGTGGGTGGGACCCACAAGGCCATAAACTTTATAGGATCTGGGGGCAGAGGGCAATTAAGGTAAGGCTGGGAAAATACTATAATCAGAAACATACAGAGCTGGGAGTCTGGAGAATTCCATTCCAACCTAGGTCCTGCTAGTTCATCTTAGCCACGTGACTCTCTGGGTCACAGCTTCTTTAGCTTTAAAATGAAACAGGAGTTCCCACTGTGGTGCAGCAGAAATGAATACAATGACTAACGATGAAGTTGTGGCCTCGCTCAGTGAGTTAAGGATCCGACGTTGCTGTGTGCTGTGGTGTAGGTCACAGACACGGCTCGGATCCCACGTTGCTGTGGCTGTGGTGTAGGCTGGTGGCTACAGCTCTGATCTGACCCCTAGCCTGGGAACCTGCATATGCCTCGGGTGCAGCCCTAAAAAGACAATAAAATAAGATAAAATAAAATAAAATAAAATAAAATAAAATAAAATAAAAAAGAAACAATTTATTCATTCAAAAGAGCATGTATTTGGACTGCATGACCTATGATTATCACCAACCCTCAAGATTTATATAGTCAGTGATGAGGGGAAAAAAACATAGAAAGCAGAGTGCTGGAATATCAAGGGAAAATGCCATTTCCTTTATATTCCCAGTAAAAGTCAAGAAACACCCCAATTTTCTGAATACACAGGCTGACTTCCAGGTCACAAACCTAAACAGGATGAACACTGCCAAACACATAATATTCCTTCACTAGAAGAATCTTCTTGGTCTCCCTTATCTCAAACCTACTATGATTTTCCCCAACACCTTCCTCCAAAGAAGATGAAGAAAAAAATTGGAAATAAAAATAAATTGCTAAGATCTTAAATGAGGCAAAGTCCCCCCTCAATTTTAAGCCGCAAAGGACAATGACTGCAATTTCTCAAACTTGTAAATAGCGGGTGACATAACCATTCAGGCCTGGTGACTGCTCCTGGCCTGAGTGCCTCAGGGCTCTGGGTGGGGGATTTTCAGCTTGAGTCATCACCCTTGCTTTTCCTAGAGAGCAAAACGGCAGTTCCCCTGAAAACGGGGCTGCCGAGTCACATGGATTCTTAACTCTATGGGATCTTCCGCAGATTGTTTTCAACGTTCAAAATCAGAGTGCAAGTTTGAAAAATCTATAGCATGCAAAATATGCTGTGCATTCTGAGGTATAGAGAATGACTGGCCAACCTGTCGCATAGCACAGAGAACTTATTAATATAACCCAGTATTCTGTGCTAATCTATGTGGGAAAAGAATCTGAGAGAGGATAGCTGTGTGTATGTATACAATGGGGTCACTTTGTTGCACAGCAAAAATTATCACAACTTTATCAATTAACTGGACGTCAATAAAAGTTCAAAAAATGTTTAAAATTTTTAAAAATAAATAAATAAAATAGGCTATGCATTAATTCATCACTGATGGGTTGCATCTCCCTACACAGAGTCTTGAGGCTTTAATGGGGAGTGGAGGGGGAGAGGAAGGTGACCTGCTGCACATCCTCCAGGCGCCCACCTGCAAAGGGGCCTCTCTGAAACCCATGGGGACCATTCTTTCTCTCTTTGCACCTGTGACCCTGAAGGACCTCTGATCAGTTCACAACCCTCTGTGATTCCAAAACTGAGGGAATCCACGCTGGTGGCCGAAGAACAGACGTAATCAGCATTCTGACAGCTATTCCCACAGCGCTTACAGAAGCACAGCTTGCGAAATAACTTCTTGGCTCCTCCCAAGAAATCGGGCCGGTGTCCTTAATTGGGCTTGGCCAGACGGAGCATCTTGGACATGCGGCTAATGGGCCCGATGCTGACAGGAGACTCTTACTCAGTGGAACACGCATTACACCAGGGCCACACCCAAGGATTACTGTCACACCCACCAGTATCAAAGGCCACAGCGAAGCAGATGTGTAATACGTCGTGGACATTAATTGTAATAAAACAGGAAATTCGAACTCGACATGCCTCACTGGGGCGACAGCCTTCCCGCTGACTTTTTTCGTGACTGTTCTACTGACAGATATCGCAGCATTAGTGGAATAACCAGGGAGAGATTTCTTTTCTTTTCGGGTCATGCCCACAGCATATGTAAATACCCAGGCTAGGGGTTAAGTCAGAGCTGCATCTGCCAACCTACACCACAGCTCACAGCAACGCCAGATCCTTAACTCACTGAGCGAGGCCAGGGATCGAACCCGCATCCTCATGAATACTAGTCTGGTTCATTTAAACTGAGCTCCAATCATCCATATCTTGAAGTTTAAGGGGTATAACTGGCATCTCCTCTTTCTTTTTTCTTTTTGTCTTTTTAGGGCCCCACCCGTGGCATATGGAGGTTCCCAGGCTAGGGGTCCAACTGGAGCTAGGGCTGCCGGTCTACACCAGAGCCACAGCAACGGGGGATCCAAGCCACATCTGCGACCTAAACCACAGCTCACGGCAACGCCGGGTCCTTAACCCACTGAGCAAGGCCAGGGGTCGAACCCACAACCGCATGGTTCCTAGTCGGATTCGTTAGCCACTGAGCCACGACGGGAACTCCAGCATCTCCTCTTTCCAGTGCCATTTGATGTCAACGCACTCCCCAAAGGGTTCGTGATCCAGTTTTTCTCCTTACCCTTCTCCTCACTGAGTTGTAATTTACCATTTGTAAAAGGCAGAATATGTGTTTACTTTGAAACTATTCTGTTGGAAATGTGAAAATTTCCCCCGGTATATCTCTGCAGTGTATGCCACAAAACAACAGCTAGAGTTTTATTAAGTCTTTACTATAGGCATACAGTTTATTTTACCATTTATATATAGTGGTCAGTGCTTCACCTGTATTATCTCACTGAATCCCCTGCAAGTTCAGTAACAGCATGACCCCAAACTGAAACGTAAGCTAGTTGACTAAACAATGCATAGAAACTGGCCAGCATCACACATCTAGTAAGTCATCAGTCAAGGATCCAAACTTAAGCAGCCAGTCCTGGTCTTAACCACCAGGCACTATTGTAGCAGCCACAAATGCTTTCAGAATGGGAAACTGCCCAAACACAGAGACACAAATTTATGTGACTGTAACAGACAGAAGAGAGAGAAAGACTATGAATGGGTGCCTGAGTATATTTTCTCTCCAGGCAAAATCCTTAAGAGTAAAACAGTAATTCCTCTATCGCAGGCAGTTAAGTACAGGCATGTGCTCCCACTTTCATCCAAAGTACATACATTCCACCGAGAGGTCGGATTTTTCAGAGCTGACTCCAGCTTTGTTCAGGAAACTTTCAGGTTTCACCTTCTTCCCCCATCAAGTGTTTACTGAAGGCGTTTACTATACAGGCTATAATTTAAGTAGATAAACAGACACCATCCCTGACCATTTCAAATGCGAATGTTAAGCTCGTCATGGGGCTTTGGAATGAATGTTTTATTAAAGAGAATAAGACTGTTCACTGCATGGAAAAAACAAAACAACTATTCCACACATGTCAACAATGTGTCACTTTCCTAACACCTCGAGACTCATAAAAAGCAAACAAAACCAACAATTATAGTATCTACAGCATGAAGTTTGCTTTTATAAGAAAAATAGCCTTATAATGTTTGTAATATTATAGTCATGATAGTTATCACCAAAGATGATAATTACCCGCCTTAACCCCACAAAACTGTCTTCAGATCTTCTGATGACAACTGAGTCATTATAAAAATTGATTTCACTACATTTATCACTTCCAGGAAGTGGACCACAAGTGCATTTAATAAAACAGTTTTTTCTTAGAGCCTTAGATTTCTCCCTAAATTCCTAGGGTTGCTTCTAGGCATTGAGAGTTTGCCTTTGGTATTAGTTAGTCTCAGAAAATCGTCCTCTTCCCCTGGATTCATTAGAACATGACTTTAGGAGATGGAATATCTAGAGCAGAGCTGGAACATTACACATTATCTCAGGTAAAGTTAATTTTAAAATCAGAAAATAGGAGGAGTTCCCATAGTGGCTCAGTGGTTAAAGAATCTGACTAGGTACCATGAGGTAGCAGGTTCAATCCCTGGCGTTGCTCGGTGGGTTAAGGATCTGGTGTTGTCGTGAGCTGTGGTGTAGGTCACAGACGCTCGAATCCCACGTTGCTATGGCTGTGGCGTAGGCTGGCGGCTACAGCTCTGATTAGACCCCTCGCCGGGGAACCTCCATATGCCATGGGTGCGGCCCTAGAAAAGACAAAAAAAAAAAAAAAATCAGAAAATAGGAAAAGGGTTCCAATAGGCATGTCATCTTGATAAAATACATTTGCAAGATCCATTCTAGGGCTTTAAAAAAAGAAGATGAAGGAGAAACAAATACACCTTCAATGATGCAGAAAGAAATTGCAGAGCACAATTCTGAGTGGCTAAACAAATATACAGAGAAAGATGTTAAACTGACTGGTCATAGCTACACATGTCCTCTAAGAGGATCACAGCCTCAGAAATCATGGGGAAGGTGAGGGCAGATAGAAGCTGAAAAACTGGCTGCTGTTGGGTTTTTTTTTTTCCTATTAAAAACTAAAATTTTACCTTGTTAAATTATTTTGAAAACCACATTCCCTTGAATTATTGCAGACTGTTGAAGATGGAAGCTTTCCCAGAACTGAGTATATGTTTAACCCGGGAATGATGTGGCCTGTCCACCACCCACAACAGGCTGGGAAACAATGCAGAGCAAGAGAAAGGGCAGCCACACCCTGCAGAGGTGGGGCCCCATTTGTTTTTTTTTTCATCCTACCATAATCAAGCCCCATTAGCTGTAAGTATAATCTGTGTGTTCTTCCAAGGTTCAGGACCTCGGAAATGAACACCCAGGCAGCTGCTTCTGGGTCTGGTAGAGCCGGTGTGATTCATGGGGACCTGGATCTGACATGTTCACAGTATGTATTTTTAAGATTTAGGTGTATACTGCATTCTTTTTTTTTAAGATTTAGGTATAAATGGCACCATGCTACAGGTGGAAATGGGAGCGGGGGCAGCAGTGTTTCGTCCATGCTCTGCCATCCTTCTGGAGGTGCCGGGGTGGAGGGACTTCCAAACCCTTGGGTGGTATTTCGGCTCACTTCTACAGCACAAATTCCTAAGGCTCTGTTATGGCTTTGGCTCACCCACCGGAGTGAAGATTCTGAACACACAAAGGTTTTATTATGTGCTGAGCTAGAAACGCTCATTAATCATTAATCAGCCCTGGGCAGCAGAGCCCAGGTGATAAGGCGCTGAACACCCCCGATCAAGGTGTGACCTCCAGGCCACGCCCCTCAGCACTCACGACCCTGCACTCGGCCACCTCCTCTGCAGGCTCCTTTCTCAGTCCTCACCAGCTTCTCTCCTCTCCCACTGCCTAGCAGCCCAAAACCTTTTTTTACTCAAGTTAACAAGTTAGTAGTTTCTTCACTTTCTCTTTTTTTTTTTCCAGTTCCTTTTTCTTTTTTATTCTTTTTTTTTTTTTTTTTTGGTCTTTTTAGGGCCAAACCCATGGCATATAGAGGTTCCCAGGTTAGGGGTCAAATCAGAGCTACAGCTGCCTGCCTACACCACCGCCACACAGGATCCAAGCCGCATCTGTGACCTCTGCGAGCAGCTCACAGCAGTGCTGGATCCTTACCCCACTGAGCAAGGCCAGGGATCAAGCAGTCATCCTCAAAGATACTAGTCACAAGGGGAACTCCCAGTTCCTTCTTTTTTTAATGCAGAGTTTTTATATTTCCTTATGCTATTTAAAAAAAAAAAAAAAAAAGCCTGGTCAATTTCACATTTCACAGATCAAAGGAAATAAATACCCAGGAAGTGGGGGTAATTTTTGCACCCAGTTTTTAACTGGTATTTCTCCTTGAGATTCAAGGGCTTCCCCTAGAGCAGAGTGTGACCAGTTCACTCCAGGTCCAAAGCCCAGGATAATGCCACGTTCTATAACAGAGCGACAAGTGCCTCCCTAATAGAATCCTGAATCAAATAACGTTTAGGAGCCAGAAAAAATACATACACATATATGTGTAGTTACAGGTCCATGTGTGAGTGCAGACAGAGATGAAGAGATACAGATATTTATACATGTATTATGTATGTACATACACACACTCAAGGAACATGAGGTCCTCCATTGGTTTCCACCTGCTCAGAGGCATCAACAAGGCTCTGGGAAGCTCCCCCTCCTCACACACCACCCCAGCTCACAAGTGCCCGGCACAATCAAGTTCCTTCAGTGGAGGAAAAACGCCACGTCTCCCTTGCCACCCAGTTTTCCCCCAAATCTCTTCTTTCCCCTTCTCTGGGCCTGGCTGAGCCCCTGCTCATCCTACAGGTCTAGATTTAGATATGGCTTCTTCCAAGAAGTCCTCCAGTTGCGCCCATTCCAATCCAAGTGAAGGACTCCTCTGCACGCCTAGGGCGCCCTGTAGCTTAAGAGCCTGCAGGCCTGGCCGTGTCTCCACTCCAGGGAAGGTGCCGAAGACACAGGGACCCTGTCCAGTTCACTGCACCTAGCAGAGACACTACACATGACAGTGCTCAATAAATCTTTGATGACATATTTTTTTTTCTTTTTTCTTTTTTTTTGGCCACCCTGCAGCACATGGAGTTCCCTGGGACAGGCATCAAATCCAAGCTGCCGTTGCGACCTAAGCTATGATCCTTAAGACACTGTGCCGAGTCGGGCGGGGGATCGAACCTTCCCAGTGCTCCCAAGATACGGCCAATCCCACTGTGTCACAGAAGGAATTCCAGACTTATATTCAAAGTTGACTGGTTTATCTCTCTTTGTACCAATTCTCCTGCTAACAGACCGCTTCTACCTGTGGGCTGAAACAGACACTGTGTACACGTGATTTCACAGCATTTGGACTATTTCAGCTAAATCTTACAATACATGAAGGTAAATCATCAGCAACAAGGGATTCTTCCAAGTTTCTGGATCAGTCCATAACAAATCTTTTCTGCCGAAACGGGCAAGCTATGGAATAGCAAAGAACTCAGGTAGAGAGCAATTTCCTCTCATTTCTAAATTTTCATTTCAAAAAAGAAAAACGGGGGGGGGGGGAATGGCATAAAGAGAGAATTTCTGTGGACTCTTCTCTCTAGAAGCCACTGGCACACAGTCATTCAGTGAATGAATAGCTTTGTTACTCTTAAAGCAAGAGGCTGCATAATCTACGGTGTACGGTTACCCAGTTCACGGAGGGCGTAACATGTCCCAACTCATCAACTATCTAGTTACCAAACAGTCGTCTATTCCAAAAGATGGTCACAGTTTCTAAAGGAGGAAAATAAAATAAATGTAGAGCTTAAGTAGCCCAAGAATAAAATGGTGCTGCATTCTCTTTGGAAGATGTCTTAACACTGGGTGCCCTTTGGGGCTCCCATGCCGGTTCTCCATCTGGTCTTGAATTTACCCAGACTTTTGCACCCATCCACACACCAGAACTAGCTTTCCAACTCAGCGGTGTCCTCCACACACCAAACGTTCTCAGTGTCCCCTTATTGGCCCGTCACAGTATCGGGCCCAGGTGACACTCCTTCCTCACGGGCCCCCAGACACCACCCTCCCCCAGGTCTCCCTCTACTACCAGCAGCAACTTGTTGGTTGCTCCTCCCTCAGCCTTGTAAAGGTGGGAACACCCCAGCTCTCTCCTTGTCTCTTGTCTCCCTGTGCCAACCCCTTGGGTGGTACCATTCAGCCTTGGAGATTTCATATCCCAGTGGCCACCAAATTTCTATCTAGTCTCAACCTCGGCCATTCATCCAGACACACACGTCCAACCACCTCCTTCACTCGGGGAGCTAACAAGCACTGGATGTTGAAAACCCAAATATCCCCTTAACCATCTCCTCCAGCACCCTTAGGTGGCGAGGCTATCCTTCCAAGTCCCCCGACCAGTGATGTCATGGGTATCCTCTCACACCTCCACCCAATCTCTTGGCAAATCCCACTGGCTTGCAGAACACCCAGAACATGGCCACCTCTCACGGTGGCCACAGCTGCCACCTGGTCCAAGTGTCATCTTTCCAATGATTACTGCCACACAGTGTCTTAACGGGTTCCCTGATTCTGCCCTTGCTCACTGTGGTCTACTCAACACAGCAATCACTGTCATCCTAAAATGTAAATGTGACATCACTCCTTGGCTCAAAAATCCTCCAATGGCTTCCAAAATGCCAAATTAAAGCCCCAACACATATAAGATCCCTAAGGCTCTGAACCATCTGCCCCCCCTTTCCTCTGATCTCATTTCCCGCTGCTCTTCCCTTGGCTCACTCTGTTTCAGCTGCTTTTCCCTTAGCTCACTCTGCTGCAGCTGGCCTCCCGCTCCTTCCATGTGGTAGGCAGTGGCCTGTCTTAGGGCATTTGCTCTGCAAGAACTGTTTCTTGTTTCTTTTTGTTTTTTTGTTTTTTTTTTTTTTTGCTGTGCCTGTGGCATGTAGAAGTTCCTGAGCCACAGCAGTGATATCACAAGGTTCTTAACCCACTGAACCACCAGGGAACTCCCTGCCAAGAACATTCTTCCCCCTGTTAGTCACATGCTCAGACAGTGTTCCCCAGCCTCCCTTGTTAACACTGCACCCCCACAACCTTCCTACACCCACCTGTGGCCCTTGCTCACAGCATACACCACATCCATGTGCTATGAGTTTGACTTATTGTCTGCTCCCCCTCCTTGAAAATCAGCTCCAGGAAGATAGGAATTACCATCTCTTCTATCCACTGCTGTGTCTTCAGCCTTTGGCAGAGGTAGGTACTCGATAAATACCTTTGAATGAATGCCTAGTGCCTAGCAACCCTCACCAGACTTGGTGGAAGTGCCCGTTCACAGGGCACCCTAGTTAACAGACCAAAAGTTAAATGCAAAGGGTTAGAGTTATATTTCTCCTAACTGGCCTAGGGACACTACTTCACCCAAGACCTCACCTCTAGAATTAACATGAAAGACAAGCGGTATCACTTCAGAAGTAGCAGGTAGCGGAGTTAGGACCAATTTAAACATCATGGATAAGGAATGAGTAAACGTTCATAGAAATATCAGCCATGCAGAACATTGGGGAAATTGTTCTAAGAAAAATCACCTGCCACTTTACAGCTGATGCTGTGCAATAAAGAATCTCTTCATGTTAGCTGAGGAAATTCACAGAAGAAATCACATCTACTTCAAATGGTTGGTTGGGTCAATGGCGATGAGAAAATGGACCATGTCACATCTGCGGAGGGCTGGCCTGCCATCCCTGCCTTGAGTGCCAGGCCCTGGAAGGCCCCATGCCCTTGGCCCTCTGCTGGCTGGTGCACCCCAAAGGAGGCACTAATCTCAGGGCACAGGCCCCCTGACCTACACGGCAGGTGCAGCCAGCGTGGCTGAGCTCACCAAGCACTGGCAGGACCTCAGGGACTACTCTAAGATGCCTTCTCCATTTATCAGCATCGATCTTAATATCTCCGCTGACACACTGTCCTGTAGGACCCGCATCTTCTCCACTTTATGCTCTACATCTTGAACCGCAGCGCCGCACAGAAATAATTCCGGGTGTCATTTTCATGTATATTGCATCATTTCACACTCAAGTTGGAGGGCCTCAATGCCAGCTAACACCCTCCTATTTTAACACATTTCATGTGCCAAGCTGCATGATATTTACACCTCATTAAAACATGAGACAATGTCAGGGCACTGCAGCAAGCCAGCGAGCGTGGGCACTGTGTTTTCTTCAGCATGTGAATCATGCAAGAAGCCGGTACCACGTGAGATGTCTCCTCTACAAACTAGAACCGCATTGGGGGTTGGTAGCCGTAAGCTGTGCTCACTCTCAAACCCGAAAAGCAGCTCCTCCCAGAATTCAACACACTTCCACGGTGTAACCATGCCAAGGTACTGAGGCACAAATGGCCCCTTCTCTCCACTCTCCCATGCATCCCCTGCCAAGGCTTCCAGACTGCTCCGCACAGTGCCTCTCCAGCAGCCCTTCCCTCTCTTCCTCAAGGCCCCTGCTCTCACTCAAGCCTCTTCAACATTCCCCTAGACACCACCCCACATGCCCCCCAGAGCTGGTCTCTCATATTCCAATCACTCCTCCCCATGCCAGCCACGGGCCTCCTTTCAAACCCTGTATAATTCACTAATGGCCTAAGTCAGGGACTCTCAAACTGTGGTTCTTGGGCTGAAAAACACTCATGAGCTGCCTGCGAAACACCCAGCTCCCAGCCCCCACCCCCCCATACCTACACAGGTGGCCGCCGTCTCTCTTGGGAATTGGGGCCGGGAACTGTATGGTCCTGATTATTGACTCTCATGGCCACTAAAATCTGAGTGCCAACACCCCAAGTCTTGCATTCAAACAACATGGCTGGATACACCTGGCTGTGCTGGATCAGCACGTATCAAACCAACCCATAAGACAAGAGGAGAAATTTAAAAGATGAACCAGCAGTTGGAAGGTAAGAGAGAGCCACTAAGGCTGCCAGGACTTAAAGGGTTGAGATCCTGGACAGAAAGACAGAAAAGTGAGTGCCACATTGTCTCCCATGTTGCCCTTGGCAGCTTTTCTGGGTCCCCAGCGCCCTGAGAACAAGGTCAAATAGAAAGGAGCTGTGGCTCTGAATACAGGAAAAAAAATCATCTGATTACCCTAGTACACACAAACAAGAACAAAACCACCTCTAGTTTCATCATCTGTAGAAAACCAATGCAGGCACTGGAATATGCTTCCTTCTAGCCTTTGTAAATATATGCTCACAGAAAGAATCTCAGAAATGTAACTTATGACATTATTAGAACTTAAAAACACCGACTACCCAAAAGTATATAATCCCTATTGAATGTATTTTACAATCCATCTTTTTCTGTTTACAGTAGCCCAATCCAATATTTAAAAAGAAAAAAGAGGAGTTCCCGTCGTGGCTCAGTAGTTATCGAATCTGACTAGGATTGCAGGTTGCAGGTTCAATCCCTGGCCTCGCTCAGTAGGTTAAGGATCCGGCATTGCCACGAGCTGCAGTGTAGGTCGCAGACGCGGCTTGGATCCTGCATTGCTGCGGCTGCGGTGTAGGCTGGCAGCTACAGCTCCGATTAGACCTCTAGCCTGGGAACCTCCATGTGCCGCAGGTGTGGCCCTATAAAGGCAAAAAGACCAAAAAATTTTTTTAAAAAATTAAAAAATAAATAAATAAAAATAAAAAAGAAATAGATACTGTATTCTCTACAATTATTTTTATCAAGTGGTGAAATTACAGATTACATTTAAGTAGATCGATTCAAATCACACTGTTCATAACATGTCTTCCTCTTGTCCTCAAAACTTCTTACCAGGACAAACTTAGGTCCTGAGAGCAGATAGGTGAGAGGTCAGGTTCTGGGATCAAATGTATCTTTTATTATTATTATTATTATTATTATTACAGCTGATTTATAATGCTGTCAATTTCTGCCATACAGCAAAGTGACCAGACATACATATATATATACATTCTTTTTCTTACATTATCCTCCATCATGTTCCATTACTAGTGACCAGATATAGTTCCCTGTGCTACACAGCAGGATCTCATTGCTTATCCATTCCAAAGGCAAGAGTTTGCATCTATTAACCCCATATTCCCAGTCCATCCCACTCCCTGCCCCCTCCCCCTTGGCAACCACAAGTCTCCAAGTCCATGATTTTCTTTTCTGTGGAAAGGTTCATCTGTGCTGTATATTAGACTCCAGATACAAGTGATATCATATGGTATTTGTCTTTCTCTTTCTGACTTACTTCACTTAGTATGAGTCTCTAGTTCCATCCCTGTTGCTGCAAATGGCATTATTTTGTTCTTTTTTATGGCTGAGTAGTAAGGCAAAACATTCTCTGACATCAACCATACAAATGTGTTCTTAGGTGAAGGATCAGGTATTGTCACTGCAGCAGCTTGGGTTACAGGTTCAATCACTGGCCCAGGAACTTCCACATGCCGCAGGTGTGGCCAAAAAAAGGGGAAAAGTAACATCATCTATTTTTGTAGGCTGCACAGGAGTGGTACAGACCAGTGGTTCTCAGAATCACTGAGGGACCCGTGAAAATGCAGCACCTTGCATCCCATCCCCAGAGCGTCTGCTTCTGTGTGTCTGGGATGCGGCCTGGAAATTTACATGTCCAAGTTCCCAGGTGATGCTGGTGTTGAAAAAGGAAGTTCAAAAACAATGGTGACAAGATGTTGAGAGGCACCACATGCACGTGGCTGGGAAAGGGTTTCTTGAAAAAAAAAAAAATCTCAGCTTTAAAATGTCAGGAGTCTGGGACAATGGTCATATATTTGTAAGTGCTCTTTAAGTATCCCGATTAGATGGTGCCAAGTAAGTATGGAGAGTTTCTCTACCTCCAAAAGAGTCTTTTTTGGGAGTTCCTGTCGTGGCGCAGCGGAAACAAATCCGACTAGGAACCGTGAGGTTGCCGGTTCGATCCCTGGCCTCGCTCAGTGGGTTAAGGATCCGACGCTGCCGTGAGCTGTGGTGTAGGACACAGACACGGGGCTCGGATCCTGTGTGGCTGTGGCTGTGGTATAGGCCAGCGGCTACAGCTCTGATTAGACCCCTGGTCTGGGAACCTCCATATGCCTCGGGTGTGGCCCTAAAAAAGACAGAAGAGTCTTTCTTTACAGATCAGCTCTAGATGAGAGTCTTCAACTTGGCCTAGGCGCGCTTATAACCAAACCCCTTCATACCCTCCATCTCTAGACATCTTACTGTCAAGGTCCTATTTGTGTTTTTTATTTCATACTTATTACCGACAACTTTAGGCTTTAGTGTAGACAGCCGTCTCCATAAACCCTGCTCACAGTTGTGCCATCTGCCCGTGGTTAGTTTAAGGTTCCGCGGGATCCATGGGAAGGCGGCACTGACAACACGGACAGGTGCTACGTGAACTGGGGTCCACTCTACACACGAAGCGAGTTTTCTTATTTCAAAGGTCATATACTCCAGATAAGTTTTTGACTTGATTCTCTCTCTCACTGGATAAGTTAAAAGTATTCTGAGAACAGGAAAATCTGTTCAATTAACACAGGTTAGAGACACATAAACACACGTCCACACACACATCCACTCCTAAACCCAAAAGCACTGAATTTCCCCTCTGCTGCAAATTTCTGAAAATAGGAAATAGAATGTTTCCTTTCGCTAAAAGGCTTTCCTCAGGAAAGCATGATTCAGATGATGATAATCACTGCCTTTTCTGATAGATGACACGTAGGGGTTTTCCTCTAATAGATCTGAGAGCACCCTCCTTTTTTTTTTTTTTTAAGGGCCGCTCCTGCGGCATATGGAGGTTCCCAGGCTAGGGGTCGCATTAGAGCTGCAGCCGCTGGCATACACCACAGCCACAGCAACACCAGATCCGAGCCAAGTCTGAGACCTACACCGCAGCTCACAGCATCAACAGATTCCTAAGCCACTGAGTGAGGCCAGGGATTGAACCTGCAACCTCATGGTTCCTGGTCGGATTCACTTCCGTTGTGCCACAAGGGGAACTCCTAAGAATACTCTTCTGAAAAGAGGGGGGGGGGGGTGACATTAGGTGTGTGTGGTAAGCCTCTAGATTATTCTACTTTTTTTCTAGATTATTCTAATATAAACCTACCGACTTTCAAGTCTCTCCCACTTACTCTGACCCTGTTGAAAATTTCTTAAAATACCATCTATTCAACCAAAACTATGCTGACTCTGTTTTCTAAAGGGAAATTAGGACAGTGTATCCATGGAAAAAATATTTTAAATTAGATCCATGAGCCAGTTCCTTTGACTCCACTAGTTTCCCAGTTTTCACATCAAAAGCTTTCTAATTTTTACAACCTACTGATCCACGTTCGAAGGAACTGTTTCACTCTAATAAACACAACTGCATCTGCCCTTCTGATCCCAGGTTAAAAAGTGGTCAATCAGCCATTTGATGTCAAAGAAAACAAACGAGGCTAAGTCCACTTTCACAAAAACCCTATTCATAGATGAATACACAGCTTCAGAAACTGTAGCTCCCAGCAAAATGCGCCAGAAGAGAACAATGACGTGAACAAAGCATGTGAATGCAGAAAGACAGATTGCGCCCTCTCTTTTCAAAGACGAGAGTAATCAGGATGAGGGGAGGGCAGGGCGAGCCCTTAACCCGGGTAGAGCAAGGAAAAAATAAATCCACATCCCACCTTCAGATAAAATTGTGAACGTGTCGGATGCGCAGCTATCAGTAAACCAACTCTACCACCAACTTGGCTTCGCAAATGCGGGAGCCACCAAGACCTTCACCCAAGGTAGCATCACCTCCAGGACACAGCACTGCCTTCCTGCTGGCCTCCCTGAACTCCTTTCTGCCCCAAGAATCCAAATCAGATCATGTCACTCCCCCCCCGCCCCGCCCCGCTTTCTCAATCAACCAGAAAATACTGCAAATGCCTGTCTGAGACTCTGAAGACCTTACATGGTCTGGCTACTGGTCTCTCACCCCACTGCCACCCACCACAGCCCCACGGCTCTTGGTCTGCAGGACACCACTGCACTTCCTTTTCTCACACACTCCAAGCTCGTTTGCACCTCAGGGCCTTTGCACTAGCTGTTCCCCTGCCTTTCCCAACTGCTGGTTCCTTCCTGTCACTCGGACCCCAGTGTCCGCTTTTCAGAGAGGCTTCCCCAAAGACACCATCCAAAGAAGTCCCCTGCCCACTGGCCTTCCTGTCTCTGTTTTACTTCCTTCTTGGTGCTTATCATGCGTGGATATTTTCTTGTTCCCCTGTTCTGAGGTGGGGTCATGGTGGTGGATACTATTCCTTGTCATCCCCCCATCGAGCATATGAAAGCAGGGACCCAGCTGGACCCTGGCACCTAGAATAATACCTGGAACTTAGCAGGTCCTCTGTAACCATTTGTTAGTCATTTGGTGAATGAATGAAACTCTGTTTACTACAGGCTGGAATCTGTCATCAAGGCAAGTGTTTCTCCCAAGTTCTCGCCAAGAGAGCTGCTACTAAATGCTTCCATGGCACCACCGTCCGCCCGGACATACAAAGTTCCCAAAGGAAGTGATGGGAAAGAGCCAAGGAAACAAGGAAAAGACAGCGTTCATTTAACTCACCACCTGTCCCCCAAGACCGAGGAGGATGGAACTGTCCTAAATCATTAGGAAATACATGAAAGGTGACTATCAGCCACAGCAGCATTAAATAGCTAAGCAACGATAATCCAATTACAGGACATATCAGCTTGGAGGTATTAAATTGATAATAAGTTTGGGAACACGTCAATCCTAGGCATTGAGAAAAATGCTCTGCCTTCTTTACCTCTTTTAATTTCAACGAAAAACACTGTGAGTTAATTATCAGTCCCATTGCAGAGATGAGAAAACTGAGGCAGGCTTGGGGAGGTGAAGATACTTACCCAAGTTTTCAAATCAGTTAGTGTCAAATACAGAAGCCGAATGCAGCTCTGTTTTATTCCAAAGCCTGTGTATTATTCACCACTCCCGAACGCTCCCACAGCAGTTAAAAATAAAAATGGTGTGAAGAATCAAAGGCAAGCAGGAAATGAAGCCACAGAGATCACAGGGGCTGTTTAAGAAAGTTAAATTTATGTCATATGTATGCATGTGTGTGTGGGTGAGTCTCCCAATAGAAATGTTAACTGTATCAGACATGAAATCTGCCATATGACACACAAAATAAAAATGAGATTAAGACAGTCAAAAAGAGGAGTTCCTGGTTAAAAGAGGAGGCAATTGGCTAAGAGTCTGGAGTTGTCGCTTCCCTGGAGTGGGTTTGGTCCTGGGCCCAGAAACTTCTGCATGCCGTGGGCATGGCCAAAAAAAAAAGAAAAAAAGAAAGTTAAAAAGAGAAATAATTTATTCCATTATTGAGGTACATTCTTTTTTCTGTATTTTTTTTTTTTTTACAGCCATAGCTGCAACCTACGCCACATCTTTTGGCAATGCCAGATCCCTAACCCACTGATTGAGGCCAGAAATTGAACCCACCTCCTCAAGGAGACAACACTAGGTCCTTAACCTACTGAGTCATGTTGGGAACTCCCTGAAGTGCATTCTCTCTCTCTCTTTTTTTTTTTTTTAACAAGTGGCCGCACCTGCAGCATATGGAAGTTCCCAGGCTAGGGGTCGAGCCACAGCCACTGGAGAAGCAACACCGAGTAGTTACGTGGTGAGCCACACGGGAAGTCCCTGAGTGCATTCTTAAACAATACAGCACAGTCAACACACCACAATAAAAATAAGTAACTGGCAAGAAATGTCTCAAATGCTAAAAGGTCAGGTCCAAAATATGTAGGGTATTGATTAAGCTGTGTAACTTCTTTAAAAAAGAAAAGACAGACAAGGAATGCAGCCTAGGAGTGTACATCCTGAAAGACAAACTAATCAGGAAACACAAAAGTCAGAAGTTCTTTGAAGAGGCCTCTCCCCACACTTGTCCATTAAGAGAGAACAAAAAACACAACCTGACTAGGGAGGGAACCAGGGGCTGCACAGAACAAGAACAAGAGAACAGAAGGCCTGGTGGGTCCCGTCCCAACCCCGGGCCTTCTGACCTTGGACAGCTCATCCCACCTCCAAAAGCCCTGATTTCCTCCTCTGCTTCCTCCTCTGCGGGGCAGAAGCGCCTGCACCACGCACCTCTCCACCTCGTGAAAATGCCAAAGGAGAACCAAGAAGGAACTCACTTTAAAGCCCAGCTCAGGGCTAAGCCCAGGGTGAAAACTCCAGAAATCTCGCGAAATGAGAGTCAAGAGGAAACGGAGGTGAGAACACAGATGTCCCAGAACTAGAACACACCAGGCTGGGATGGTCAAATGGTAAGCTGGTGACACGGAAGCAGCAAGACAAAAAAGAGAGACTCCGAGGCTGGGCGCAAAAAAGGGAGGCGTGCAGGTGAGGCGTGAGCAAGGAGAGATGGGGGCCTCCTGGATCTCCACCGACACACAACTCAGGCACCTGGCCTCGGCTCAGCACACAGGTCCAAATTCTAAGAAATTGCCCTGAAATGATAGTCAGTATCGTTTTGCTGCGACAATGAATCTCCCCCTAAAATCAGCCAAGTGTGGTGAACCCAGTGCAGTCACAGACTAGGGGACCGTGTGACCGGCCAAAAGCCCATCTCAACCTCCGAAGTCCACCTGAGAATCCTGGGAACACACTTCAACCACACAGCCCACTGACCACCCCATGACTCCCTTCTCCTTCAAAAAAAAAAAAAAAGGCTTTTCTTTTTTTACTTGTCTTTAAAAAAAAGGGGTTGTGATGAGAACGCCAAAGTCCCAAGAAATATGGAAGCGAGCTCAGGGGAAATGTCTCATTTAGTTTGCTGAGAATTACCTGAGGCTGTTGCTAGGCGGCGCTTATAAACAAAAGCACACACCCGAAGATTGCTTTTCTGCTTTAATTAGAGGCCAAGCCAAGCATCCTCAAGTGTTGTCATCGGGAAACTTTAATAAAATAGATGGAGCCCATGTCAGATCAGACAGCAGGCCCTCCCAGCGAAGTGTGAAAAGGAGTTTGCAGCTTCACGCTAGAGCAGAGCTTCTCAAGCTCAAAGAGCACATGGGTCACCCAGGGGATCTTGTTAAAATGCAGATTCTGAACTGGCAGGCTTGTGCTTCTGCATCTCTAACAAGCTCCGGGGTGATGCAGGTGCCACTCGTCCTGGATCAGGTGCCAGACAGGGGTCAACAGTCCAAAGCAAGAGACAGTTTTAATACCATGGTCCCTGGAAGTCCAGTTACTACAGAAAAAAGTTAAGAAAATATGGTATTAATTGATTGACCCAAAGAAGGCTTGTGATATTGAGTCATCTTTCACTCAGCTGACCAAGAACCTTCCCCTGATAAAAGATGTTGAGCATCTTTTCATATACTCGGTGGGCATCTGTATGTCTCTTGCCACTTTATTATTACTGCTTGGTGGCATTTTTTTTTTTTCTCCTTTTTAGGGCCGAACCTCCAGCATATGGAAGTTCCTGGACTCAGGTTCAAACTGTAGCTATAGCTGCCAGTCTGCATCATAGCCACAGCAACCTGGGATCCTAGCAGCATCTGTGACCTATGCTGGATCCTTAACCCACTGAGTGAGGCTAGGGATCGAACCCGCATTCTCAGGGATACCAGTAGGGTTCCTAATCTGCTGAGCTGCCGTGGGAACTCTGCTTCTTTAGCATTTTTTAAGGAAATTTGCCTAAGATGAATCAATAGAGCCCTTCAGATACTTTTTCTAATATTTTAAAGTTTGCTCTTCAGAATTAACCTTTAGATACACCTAGCATTTACTCTGCACATAGGATGCAAGAGTATTGTTGTGAGTATGAAACGTGAAGAATTTAAGTGTCAACACAGAAAAAACAAAAAAACAAGAAGAACCTTCCTAACTGCAAATCCCACCGCGTGTCCTCTGAGTGGTTGGCAAATGGCAGGGAAAGCTCCAGGGCCCTGACGGATGTCCCCAAATGGTAGGAATCAACCTTACGACAGACCAGGCTGCTCAGAGAGAATAATTTATGTCCTGGAGCCACAGGATGAAAGAGGAGAGGAAGCAATAAAAATAAAGAGCAGTAGTTTATAGAGAGGCTTACATAAGATCACACAGGCAGAGGCTATACTGGGACAGAAACCCAGGATCTGTTTCTAGAGCCCACACTCCAGGCTCTAAGTTCCAACGCCAGGACCGGCCCATGGAAGTGATGAAGTGACGGAGGAGAGGAGAGGGTTTGGAGCCCCACCCCTTATCAGCAGGACTCCCGGAGCAAACTCTCCTTCTCTCTGCTTTGCCTTCTTCATCTGTAGTCCAGGCTAACCCTGGTTGTACACTTCACTGAGTTTTCTGAGGATGAAACAAGGGAGCCCAAGTAAAGCACTTAGCACAGCGTCGGATCCATAATCAATATTCAATGAATGTTTTTCTATTATTCTGACTAAGAAAACTCTGTGGCTGGCATCCAGGGGATAGAAAAGAACCAGCCAGACAGCGAAATAAAGAGAACAGTTCTCAACTTATACAGGCAAATGATGGATCAACAGCTGCCAAGAGAAAAAGGGTGTCCCTTTTTCGGCGACCGTAGAGACTAAAGGAAGAAGTTTATCCTAAATGCAATCAGGATTACAAAAAGAACTGGCCTCTGTACGGATGGAGGCGGGAGGGGCCTATGGGAACCAGGCAGAGCCCTGGGGTTGCCAGGCCAAGAACCAGCTCTCTGCGTTAACTCCAGCCCCCTCCGTGACCAGACTGCGAGGCCCTTTAGAAGTGCTGGCCTCCCACAGGTGACAGACATCACAAGAGAAGAGCCGCAGCCACGGCCAGATGACAGAGAACGTGCAGGTGCCCAGACTCTCACGTGCTCCATCTGAAACAGGAAAACCTCCTTTGCTCTTGGTTGGTGACAGGGAAACATCACCCACCCTGGCAGCACCAGAAGCCAGCCAGAGAGACTTGTCTTCTGGGCCCAAAGCTGGTTTTATAGACGGGGTCGCTCAACAACACATGTACTGCGAGCCCGCCCATTCCAGATGGATCCCTGACCGAGGGCCAGCCGGACAGGGCTGCTGGGACAAAGCGGTCAGGACACTGCTCGTCCTTGGTGAAGACACTCCCCCGATGGCCTGAAAGCAGACCCACACCTTGGGAAGCTGTATTTTACAATGCAACTTCCAATACTTAAATCAAGCTGAGAGACACAGACCTCAGAAAAGCTAAGGTTTTGACTTGAGAAAACCGGAATGAAAATACAACACAATGTGCAAAACAGGGCAGACCCATGGGCTTGAGGGACACGGGAAATTGTGACTTGCCTCCAACTTTGAGAACTGATCTGAGGATCAGGACTTGTGAATTACCGTGTGTCAGACACCACCGGCTGCGTATCAATGGTTATTCTCCCCTGCCTCCGTGTAAATAAACTCCAATTTTTTTTCAAGGCTGTGACGTACGCAATTTTTTTTTTTTTTTTTTTCCGGCTTGAAATGGGACCTAAGTTTCCCGACCAGGGACTGAACCTGGGCCCCAGTGGTAAAAGCACTGAATCCTAACCATGACACCACGGGGGAACCCCAGTGTGTGTGTGTGTGTGTGTGTGTGTGTGTGTGTGTGTGTCTGTGTCTGTGTGTGTGTATGCATACCCAACTTTAAAAAAAAAAAGCACTACAGTGACCAGCCTCCCTTGTAGCATGAGGTGGTCACATGACAGTTGTAGCAACTGAGACGGGAGCCAAGTCACTTGATGGAGCCTCCAGGAGAGCCCTTTGAAGGATAAGACTTGGCTCCCGCAGCCTTTTATCTTCTCCGGGTCTCCTTTCTCCAGCCTGGAACAGGAACGTTCTCCAGCCTCTTTGCACGGAGGTATTTGGTAAAAAGATGAATGTCACCCACTAAGGATGACTGAACAGGACGACAGAACGAGCCTGTCAGAAGGGGTCGGTCCTGACAGCACCACGGCGCCCCCAACAAAGTCCTAAATTCCATATCTCCAGATGGTCTTCACAAGGAAAACCTCCAACCTCTCATCTGGTTAATCCATCAATAACGGTTTTTTGTTGCAGGCAGCTTTGGCCCCCTTCTTGCCTGATACATGCTGTAAAAGATCATTTGCTTTGCAAAAGCTTTTACCAAATCATCAGAAAGGCAAGGTGCCATGAACTATGAATGAATTTGGCTTACAAATAACTTTGCTGACATAAACAGAACAGGCAGAATAAGACCCAGATACCCAGTTATAGCCACTAACAGAGGATCTAAAACTCACATTCCAGGAATTCATCAATGAGGGGAAGATGCTAAGAGTCCGCTAGGGGCGCTTCTGGAAAGAAGCTCCTACGAAGATGGAATGAAAGGAAGCCACACTGTCTGGGGTCAAACACTGCTCTGTCACTTCCCAGCTGTGTGACTCTGGTCAAGGTCCTGAGCCTTTCTTGCCTCAGTTTCCTCAACTGCAGAACGGAAAGAAGAGCTCCTATCTCAGTGGATGGTTACACCTTTAAATGAGCTACTTCTTGTACAATGCTTAGACCTATGCATGGGTCCACGAGGGATCCATTAATATTATGATAAGACGGGTGACGGCACAGCTAAAGATTAATACAAAAAAACTATAATAAAAGCCAGATGAATTACCTCATTCTGTGGACATCAACCTTTTTCCTAATGTATGCATCTGCTTAATAATATCAACATGAGAGCAAGCTATAGCTTGTGGCTGAATTGAGATGGTTTGGAATCGAAGCCTTTCTCCAGGGCTCCTAATCCCTGTGACCCATACTCATGCAGTACCAGTGGCAACGTCTACTCAGAGAGCTGCTTATCAGTAGGATGTATTTATAAAATGGGGCTGGGTAGAGAGGTTAGCAAAGAGCTAAAAATAGTCCTATAAGCAAACAAGTTTTCATAAGCCAATAGTTCATTAAAAAGTCAATACTTTCATATCACGACTATGAGAAATATTCAAGTAATGTGGCACGCAAGTTGGGAGACTGCAGCCTCACGTCTACAAGTTAGCCTCACACTTATTCCCTGTATCTTTTCTAGGTTCTAACACAGAAAGCAGCCAAGTCATTCTTTGAAGCTGTCCTTAAGGATCCAGAGGGCACAAACATTTTATATAAAGTCGCCGTGTACCAGCCACAGGTATGTAGCGTAATCAACCAGCAGCCAATACTCTGGACCCGGGGGATCCTGAACCATCCACGATTTCTGTTTCAGGTCAGACTTTCAGGTCAGCAATCTCCTCAACTAGGCATAACTAAGTCAGGGCAACTGGATACAAAAAGCATTTTCATCTGCTCTGCCTTTTAAATGCTTAACAAACATAACAGGATGTGAATTTACACTTCTCCTCTCCCAACCCCAAGAGGGACCAAAAAAAAAAGAAAAGAAAAGAAAAAAAATTCCACAAATCTTGAGGGTGTGAAGATCTCACTTCACAATCTTCCTGTGTGCCTGTTACTGTTTTTTTTTTTCTTCTAGTTGTACATTATCAAGTAGGCTGGCAGGGGCTCAGGAAAGCGGAAGAATGATAAGTTGTAACCCTTTCTTTTACTCAAGAGCCCTACTGTCCAGGAGAAATCTAATGAAAGCAGCAAAAATGAGCTGCCTGCATCATTTTAAATTTTTGAAGGAGCCACCTTAGAAGGTGAAATTAAACAGGTGAAGGTCATTTTAGTAATACACTTTCTTGAGCCCAATCTGTCAAAATACTACCGTTTCAATATGTAATAATTTTAAGAAACGAGTTAATGACATAGTTTCATTGCTGTTTTTCACACCAAGACCTCACACTGGTGTGTATTTTACAGCGCACCCAACTCTGACCATTGGCCCAAGAGCCACTGGCTACCATATTGGACTGAGCCGCTCTCGAGGTGAAAAATGCTGAAGCCATCGGTTTCTTAGGTGGCCTCTGTGATGGGCACACAGAAAAATGGATCATCCACCTCAGCCAGGATTAGTCCCTAGAAGGGGGTTCTAGCAGTTTCTTGAATGGGGGAAACACACCCCATTTCAAAATACAACCTGGGTCTTTATAGCTTTTAAGTGAATGTTTTGTATTAAGCACTGACACTGCTGTTTAGCCTTTATTCAGTGTACAAATATTTGGTGTTTTCATCGTCTTTTTTAGTAAGAGCCCAGGAAATCCTGGTCCCTGGAAAAACCTCTTCTCCAGAAAGAGTATATCCTGTCCCTTCTCCCAGAGGGGCAGGAAATGGTCAGTCACACCCCACTGGCACATCCCATATACCTGGGCAGTTCCATTCCACGTGGTCTTTATGTACAGGCATGAGAGATGAGATGTAGAGATGAGCAGTGTGTGTTATGCCACAGTCATGGGTGAGACGATTAGAAAGATGACCTGATCTTACCAGTATTACCTACCTCTCAGGCTTACTGATGATCAAGGGCAATAACAGAGAGAGAGCTCTTAGCAAACGGTAAAGCGTTAGAGAATTCTAGTTATTATTATTGAGAAAGGACAGCATTCCTCACCTGGAAGAGCAGATAGAAGAAAGAAAAAACAAAAAAACAAAAACAGTAACTTGAAAAGAGAGAGATGCTGAGCTGGGAGGGGGCAGGGGGAGGAGTCTGCGAAAATACTGCTTTGGGTGGACCTGTTCTCTTAAAAAGGTACAAAGAGTCTTGCGGAATCTCCATCACCTGTCCCTCGAAATCTTGGGAGGTACTCAAAAGGCAAGCGTGACAGCGCGGGGCACAAGCTTCCACCTCTGCTGCACCACCCGCTGCCCCTCCAACCCACGGCTTTTCCTCATCCCAGATGACAGCGTAACTCGGGATAATGGGTCCCGACCGTTAAAGACTTCTTCCCAGGGTTTAAACGTGGCCTAAACATGCAGCGCCAGCGGGGGGGTACTGGCGCCTTCCCGGAGCAAAAGTCGCCGAGGGCCGGGGAGTCTGGCTCAAGGCTCCTCGCCGGCGCGAGTGCCGGAGAGTTGGCTCCCGCGCAGCCCTCTCTCCTCCAACAAAAACACAGCGGCTCGCCGCGCCGCCGGAGTCTCCCTTTACCTGTCCCACCGCCTCGTCACGCCGGAGAATTGCTCTGGGCTGGCGGCATTTACGAGGTCCGAGGGGAGTCACCCACACAAAGGCGCCTTGTGCCTCTGCGCTCCAGGACGGGCAGCCGGGGCGCCGGGGACGGTACCCAAGCAGCGCAGGGACGGCCACCCGCGTCCGACAGCCGCACTCCAACCCTCAGCGCCCCCTTCAGCGGCCACCACCACCCACCGGTTTAAAGATCGGGCTTCCCTCGGCTTGTCACAACCCGCACCCCCGAGAAGAGCTAAGGGCGAACAGGCCACTCCGGAGAAGTTTACATTGTCACCGCGCGGCGCTCTCAAAGCTTCTCGCCCGCGGGAGGGACGGAGCGCCCCCGACCCCGCCGGCCCGATCCGCGGGGCTGCAGACGCCGGGCTCCCCCCAGGCCCGCTCACCTCTCGTCCAGTCCACCACTTGCTTGGGGCTCCACTTGGTCACGGGTTCCATGGTGGATGGCTGGGCACCCAGCGGGGCTGGAGTCGGCAGTAAAGTCCTGTTGTCCGCACCCGCTGCCCCTTCCCGGGAGGGCGCGCCCCGCGGCCGGTCCCCACGTCCGAGCGCCCGGTCAAGGCTGCATGGCCGCGGTCAGCGGGGCATCTCAGCGCGGCGCAGCCCCGGCAGAGCGGCCGGCCCTCTCCCCGGCGCACGGGACAGCCGCGCGGCTCCTCCTCCAGCTGCCACCGTCCAGCTGCAGCTCCTCCTCCTCCCCTCGCCGCCGCCGCCGCCGGGACCCCGGGCACAGCTGCTGCTCCTGGGCGATGGCAGCTGCGGGGACGAGGGGCTTCGAGCCCAGACACCCGGGCCTCGGCTCCACACGGGACCCTCCCGGCCCGGCCGCTCCCCGCCGCTCCTCTGCGCCTCCGGCCCCGACCGCTGCCTCCGGTTCTGGGGCCGCGCACTCCGCTCCCGCTCCAGCTCCTCCTCTGGGCGGCGAACTCTCCCGGGTCCCTGCTCCGCGTGCGCTGGCGTCCCCAGCCTTCCCGCCCGCAGGTCCCACCTCCTGCGCCTCCCTCGCTGGCCGCACCGGGGCGGGGAGGAGCGCTGGGCCAGCGCGCTCCGGTTACAAAGTTTCAGCTCCCGGCGGCGCGCTCGGAATAAAAGAGGGGGCGGGGCCGGACACCCCGCGAAACTCGGGGGAGGGGGAGGGGGACGGGCCGCCCGAAAGGCCAGCTCCTGTTACTTTCCCTCTCTAAGCCCTTCTCAGCACACCCCGAGTGGCCCGGGCCCTGCTTTCCTGTTCAAGGGGCGGGGTGTAGACCGTGAGCGCATCCTGGAGAGCCGGTTGGCTTGGGTGAGGCCCGGGTCCTATTGGTAACAGAACGGTCTGTCTCGCCGTGAGCAACAATACACGAAAGAAAAATGAGAAAGTAAAAAATAAAGATCTGCATGTTCTGTCCGTTCTAAGTGCTTTGTATCAATACCGCTCTGCGATCAAGTCCTCCTCCTTTTAGGTTTCTTACGGGAAGACGATTTTATTTTATTTATATTTTGGATGACATCGAGAAAATTTAACTCACTTCTCTTTTAATGCTCTGGCAGTATGTCAACTTCGGGACTGAAATGAATCATTTGGTAGCTTTTAGCGTTCTATATTGCCGTATTGCAATATGCATATTTGCAAAGTGAGCTAATGCTCATTTGAATTAGTCATCAATCTCGAAGGGAAAGTGGTTAACCAGCTCCCTACCCCCACCCAAAACATAGCTTGTGCACAGTTTCAGCGACTGGCAGGAGAAGGGCCCTTTTACTTGCAGGGACTCAAGCTGGGGCCTGAACTGGGGGAAAATCCTAAATCCTAATATCTACCCCTCCTCCGTCAAGCCCCACTGCATCCCCCCTCCAGCCCCAGGGAGCTCTGCTCACCGAGATTCTTTTGGCACTTAGCGATACCTACTTTCAGTTGTGGTTATTTATTTGCATCTTTCCCTTGGAGACGGTTACCCCCTTGCGGGCAGAATTCACCCGATCTTATATAGAGCTTTTTCTCCTTTCCCTCTTGCTACCGCCTAGCTGGTAGCACCTAGCACAGAGCCAAAGGTGTGGTTGGCATTTATTCATTCAATACATATTAGTGGAATGCCTCCTGTGTGTCAGCCCCGCATTCATGAAAAAGCCGTCGAATTAGTGTGTTAGGTACTGGTTATACAGGTCTATTTGGATGCATGTGTTGACGGACGGCTAGCAGAAGGCCTGAGTAGCTGCTGTAGAGTGTGATGAGCTGGAGCACCCAAGAAGAAGACATACATTTTAAAAAGAGAAACTTCAGACCCGCCTTCCATGCAACTTATCCACAGGAGAGAGGAGCCACAGCAACCCAGAAATAATGCAGTTAGCAAATACAACGATTTTTTTTTTTTTTTGAGCAAGGGTCGTCTGTAGACCAGGAAATTTGGTATAGGCAATGACAAAATTAAAAATGGAGTAGTTGTCCTTTAAAAAATAAAATAAAAAGATGGACTGACTTTTAAACTTAATATCAGTTGTGAACCATCTTTTCTCTATGGTACTAAGTAGGGAGGATCTTGTTTTTTTGTTTTTGTCTTTTTAGGGCCACACTCATGGCATATGGAAGTTCCCAGGCTAGGGGTCTAATCAGAGCTGTAGCTGCTGGCCTATGCCACAGGCACAGCCACAGCAACGTTCCCAGGCTAGGGGTCTAATCAGAGCTGTAGCCGCTGCACAGGCACAGCCACAGCAACGTGGGATCCGAGCCACATCTGCAACCTATACCACAGCTCACAGCAATGCTGGATCATTAACCCACTGAACAAGGCCAGGGATCAAACCTGCAACCTCATGGTTCCTAGTCAGATTTGTTAACCACTGCGCCAAGACGGGACCTCCCAGTAGAGAGGATCTTAACAGCTGTCATTGGAGTCACTGGAACATGTAACCAATCTCAGCCCCACCTTTCGTTACAGCAACTACTGTATTTTGTGTCATCTTTGATTATGATGAGGGTGACCACATAATGTGCCTCCAAACCAAGATATTCCTGAATCTGAAAGGGGATCTATCACGACTTACATTGGCATAACATGAATAAATTAGGCCTTATGCTCCCATAGGAAGAAAAAGTCAAGTGTTAAAATGATTGGGCCGTGGCATGTGAATGTGATGTTTTCACAATGTCCTCAAATTCATTTATCAGAGAGCTAAACGTTAAGATTCTGGGGTCAAAAAAGATTGCAAGATTTTACCCACTGAGTCAACACCCCGTCCTCCCTGAGTACACAAATACCTCCTCGCTAAAGAGGAAGGGCGGCATCCTCAGATCTCGAACCCGGAAGACTAATTAGCTGTCTAAATGAATTCGCATTCTGTTTACACTTCAAGTCCTGAAGGCTAATTACTATTTAAATAAGGCCTTCTACCTTAATTACAGCTGTTAGCATGTGAAAGTTTGAAGGAGGCCCACCTTTCCATCTAAAAGGCAAACTTGAAGACAGCCAAAGTCACTAATGGCAGCTTACAAAGGCAGGACCTTAGATAAGCAGCTTGGCAAATTAAAATAGATACAAAATGATCGTTCATAAACATGCTGATTTTTCTTCTCTGCCAGCTCTCATCTTAGCCATCCTATTACATTTTTTTACGCACACCCATTACCACACAGCAGCCAGCCCATCTTGTTGGGAAACTGAAGTCCTCGTTGGCAGCTTGCTGTTCACCACGATCCCTGACACAGAACAAGGAGCCGAATAAATCCTTTTTTCAATTAAACTGAATTTGCAGAACCAATGCCAGAGCCCAGGTTCTCTAGATTTCTCTTTTCAGCCCCTCTGTTTTTCTGGCTTTGGGTCTTCTTGCACATTTAGGCCATTTATTCAGCCAATGAAATACGTATTCACAGCTTGTAAGACACTAAACTAGACGCAAGGTGGGTTCAGAAACAAATGCCAAGTAGCCTTTGTAGATCAAAGATATCAAGCGATTTTCAGATGGGGTGAGGGTGGATTTTCTTCTGTAGTCTTTTTTTTTTTCTTTTTTTTCTTTTTAGGGCCGCACTCAAGGCATATGGAGTTTCCCGGGCTAGGAGTCAAATCAGAGCTACAGCTGCCGGCCTACACGAAGCAGGACGCTTCTGCAACCTGCACCACAGCTCACGGCAACGCCGGATCCTTAACCCACTGAGCAAGGCCAGGTATCGAACCTGCAACTTCATGGTTCCTAGTCGGATTCGTTTCCGCTGCGCCATGACAACGGGAACTCCTCTTCTGTAGTCTTTGTTAGTCCTTGACAAAGGGTTTTAAGGATCAATGTGATCTTAACATGCTGAGTCTTTTATTAATTTTTTTAAGAACTAGGGATGGAACATTTTGGGTTGGTAGTTTTACTATCATTTATTTGACAAGAGGAGCAAAATAAGCAAAATTCTAAACAAATTAATCAGTAAAGCCCCAGGCTCCTTCTCCAGTCCAAAGCAATATTTTTCAGAAAGAAAGAAAAAAAAAATGAGTAATTCAAGCTGCTCCAAATAGTCTATTTTATCTCATGAGCTAAGAGAGATTCTTAGATTAGCAGTTCCTTGGATTATCACTTTTCCCCATCACATTCCTTTTGCAAACATTCAAAATTACTTAATATTATCTGCATACATAATTGTTTCATGTATGCCTCTTAATTATCTTTTGTATCTTGAGAGATGCCAAACAATTCATCCAAATGCTGCCTGAGAAACACCCTACTCTCTTTGCATTAAGCATTCTTATCTCTGACAGTACCTCGCTGCAAAGTCATCGCTTAAGTATATTATCCAGGCGGCTGATGATCCTGTCTCTCAATCCCATTTGGTAGGAATTCTTCACACCATAGTCATATAGTTATCTTCCTAACTATGCCAGGTTCCCTATCAGGTAATTCAAGCAGGAGAGTCCTCAAACTTTTTGTTTGTTTGCTTTTTTAAGTCTCACAAGTGCTGCCCTACTTATTCGAATTCTTTTGATCATTCAGTTACTTTAATTAAGTCATCCTACAGCAGGAAGGCTGGCATTTGGTTTTCTTTTACTGAGCCCCAGCTGTAACTCAGGGATCAGTGTCAATTGGATAAATGTTCAAAAACCTCACCTGCTTTAAATCTGACTTGGAAAAGTTGATGACACTTTTCCAACACAAGAGAGAAGCACGGACACCGTGAAATCCTACTTTCCAAGATTTAGAGTTGTATTTTTGGAGAGTTGTTATACGAGGCTATCCTCAGAAAAAAGTTGAGCAACTGTTAAAGTAGTTAACAGGGGAGCATGCGCTAGACCCAGAAAAAGCAAGCAATCTGCACATTCCCCCATGGATGTACGCTACTTTTCCTTGCAGCTATCAAGTTGCAGAGTGTCTGAAAAGAACCAAATGCCATTTGCACCAGTTGCTCTTACAGTTTCAATTCACCTTTGTGGGACTCATCATTTCTGATACAAATACAATGCCAAGAGCCTCAGACCCAACAATTTCTGTTTCCAACCTAAGTTCCATGTTGATAATGATAGAAAAAAGCTCAGGGTGGGGGGAAAAAAAGGATTAACAGTACAAATGAATCTTTCTACAGAAAAGACACTCATGGACTTGGGGAACAGATTTGTAGTTGCCAAGGGGGAGGGGGAGCGAGTAGGATGGACTGGGAATCTGGGGTTAATAGATGCAGACTATTGCATTTGGAGTGGAGAAGCAATGAGATCCTGCTCTACAGCACTGGGGACTATATCTAGTCACTTGTGATGGAGCATGACGGAGGATAATGTGAGAAAAAGAATGTGTGTGTGTGTGTGTGTGAGACTGGGTCACTTTGCTCTGCAGTAGAAAATTGACAGAACACTGTAAACCAACTATAATGAAAAAATAGAAATTATAAAAAGATTAATGCATATCATGCTAAACCGAAAAATAAAATCATAATTAAATTAGACCAAGTAAACTTTTTTACATTTTTTAATTAAAGTATAGTTGATTTACAATATTCCAGGTGTACAGCAACGTGTTCACTTAACATACAGACGCATCTCTACTCTTTTTCAGATTCTTTTCCATTATAGGTTATTACCAGATATTGAATCTAGTTCCTTGTGCTAGACAGTAGGTCCCTGTTGATTATTATATACATAATAGTGTGTATCTCTTAACCCCAAATTCCCATTTATGCTCCCTTACTTTCCCCTTGGGTAACTGTACGTTTGTTTTCCATGTCTGTGAGTCTATGTCTGTTTTGTAAATAACTTCATTTGTATCATTTCTAAAGTTTTTACATATAAATGATATCAGATGATGTTTTTCTGTCTGACTTACTTCACTTAGTATGCTAATCTCTAGGTCCATCCATGTTGCTGCAAATGGCATTATTTCAGTCTTTTTTATGGCTGAGTAATACTTCATGATATATACATATATGCCGTGACTTCTTTATCCATTCATCTGTCCACGGACATTTGGGCTGCTTCCATGTCTTGGCTCTTGTAAATAGTGCTCTAAGAACAATGAGATACATAAGTTTTTGCCTTTTCTCAGAATGGAATGTAGGACTATATGGGAATTCTGTTTTTAGATTTTTGTTTGGTTGGTTGGTTTGATTCGGTTTTTTGGCCGCACTCGCAGCATGTGGAGTTCTCAGACCAGGGAGACAAACCTGAGACACAGCTGCAGCAATGCCAGCTCGATAACCCACTGTGCCACACAGGAACTTCCATATTTTTAGCTTTTTAAGGACCCTCCATACTGTTCTCCTCAGTAGGCCGACTAAACTTTTAGCATTAGAAATAAAACACAGATTCGTGGGTCATAAACACATTATAGCCACAATTTCACAAAATTCTCAAAAGTGTTAACAAGAAGAACATAAAAATAATGCTTTATTTACTGTTTTGTTCTTCTCCTAATTTGACTTTGGCATAAAAGAGATATTCTAGCATCATGCCACTTCAGATGAAACAAAAATATATATCCAGAATATCATGAAGCAGATTTAATGAACTTAAATAGTTCCCCCTTTGGGGGGGGGGGAGGTTTGCTTGTTTGTTTGTCTTTTTTTTTTTTTTTTTTTTTGCCATTTCTAGGGCCACTCTCGCAGTATATGGAGGTTCCCAGGCTAGGGGTCTAATCGGAGCTGTAGCCACCGGCCTACGCCAGAGCCACAGCAATTCAGGATCCAAGCCGTGTCTGCAACCTACACCACAGCTCATGGCAATGCCAGATCATTAACCCACTGAGCAAGGCCAGGAATCGAACCCGCAACCTCATGGTTCCTCGTTGGATTCGTTAACCACTGAGCCACGACGAGAACTCCAAGAGTTCCATTTAAAAGATGTTTGCTCTTGCATTACGTAGTTACAACTGCACACAGAAGAGGAAAACTTGCTTTCGATGTACCCACTAAGAGTGTTTAAACGCTGCAGCCCCTGCTCTTCGACGTACCCAAATGTTCACTAAAAGCAGGTTTATGCCTCCCATTTGGGGTCCTTAGACAGCGAGTCTGTCACAGGACCCTTTTCCTTAGTTTTCCACAACTTTCCCCTTGTATTTGGAAATACTATAATCATTTGGGATGGGGAAAAGGTGGAAAGAAAAAGAACATATTAGAAAAGCAGGAAGTGTTTCGGTCTACTTCAGCAGCAAAAGGGAAAGGACAAAAATGAATAGCAATCAGTGTTTTCCTGGAAGGAGTCAGATGATTCCAGAGGATTTTAAGAGCCCTCCCAAAGGTCTAATTCAACAGGAAAACTCACACTTGCTGCCAAAAAGTCAGCAAAATGGTTGTTAAAACCCACAACTAGCTCACAAATGCTCACGACAGTAATTGTTTTACAGTAATTGGTTTACAGTATGCATTCCACTCTGGAAAAAAACCTCCCAGATCGAATCTCTTTTTCCATGAGTTCCATATAGGTTTTGTTTCGAGTTACAGAGGAATAGGGCTGTATCCGTTTCTCTTACACGTTTTTCTCCTTCTCCTGGGCTTAGTCCCAGGGAGACGGCTGGGGGGTGGGGGTGGGGGTGGGGGAGACTCCAAGAGCCAGAGGAACCTCACTTTCAGGGGCCAACAGAAAGCCTTACAGTGGGTGAGTTCCTGATCCCTGGGTCTGAGGAAATCCTTGAGGAATAAAATAAAGGGATACCCGCCTGGCACCAAGGATTCAAGCCAGAAGACCTTGCCTCTGTCCTGCTCCAAATAATGCCCCTGTGGGTGCCACATGGTCACCAGCCAGGTGGGACAGGAAATAGGAACAGGAGAAATATGATGCTGGCCTTACCTGCAAGGAGCCAGCCACCTGGTCAAGGAAGCCAGGTGTGCTTGTGTCACTTCCTCTTCCAGGGCCACCTCCTCCCCCTTTGTGTCCATACCCTGTAGTCAGACCCCTTCGTCTCTACTAAGGTGCTGGCTTCAGATGTCCTCTTCTCAGAGAATTCATGTTTGGTTTGTTTGTCTTGGGGAGGGGGGGAGTTTTGTCCATGCCCAAGGCTGACAGAACTTCCCATGCTGGGGACAGAACGCATGCCACAGCAGGGACCCAAGCCACAGCAATGACAGCACCAGGTCCTTAACCGAATGAACCACCAGGGAACTCCAGGAATTCATGTTTTGAAGGGAAACACTTTGCGGTCCCCACTGACTTTATTATCCCAGTCCTTAAATAGTCTATAACCAGCCCTGTAACCTTGAGCAAATTAGCCTCTTTGGACCTATATGGTGAGGATTTAGGTCTCAAGGAACTTTCAGGATCCTCCCAGCTTCAAAATCCTCTGCAGTATCAGTTGTTGAGGGCAGACAAGGGGAAGGTCGTTTTGCAGGAAGGACCTGACCCCTTCTTTCCTGGCTGCTATAAATCTGCAGGGATCACCATAGCTGTTTGAACTGACTTGCTGACATTGACTTTGAAAAGAGGACAAGTGATAAGAGGAGAAAAAGTTATAAGTGATAAGAGGAGAAAAAGGAGGAGCTCCAGGATTCCGCATATTGTTTACAGATTTTAACACAGAATAGGGACTTTGTTTGAACGAAGTTCTGCCATTTGCCAGAAGCTATCGATAACACTCGCAAATCCTGCTTTGATTGTCAAACCGAGGGTTTCACGTCTGTCAATATCACGATAAAATAAATAAAAATATTAAGTGCACAGAGAAGTGCTTATTACTATTGCTAGTCATCAGATGCCAACTCTGGCTCCTCCTGGAGAGTCTGGTTCCAAGAAAGGGGTGTCACCTGATGTAAAGGGAGGTGCCCCAATTTCACTTAGGATACAACCTGCTGTGTCACTTCCAGCCCCTTCACTCTGCCTTCCTCTCAGCCCAGGAAGTCTCACAGGCAGATTGTTTGAATTATAATTTCAACAGATTTTTTTTTTTTTTGGTCTTTTTGCGTTTTCTAGGGCCATAGTCAACACACATGGAGGTTCCCAGGTTAGGGGTCTAATTGGAGCTGTAGCTGCCAGCCTATGCCAGAGCCACGGCAACACCGGATCCTGAACTCATTGAGCAAGGCCAGGGATGGAACCCGCAACCTCATGGTTCCTAGTTGGATTCGTTAACCACCGCGCCACGAAGGGAACTCCTCAATGGATTTTTTTAACAATATTTTCTTTAATACTATGGCTCTTTTTGTTGTTGTTCCTTTTTTTTCCCTTCCCCTTCAGATGAAAACATATCCACAAAATAACCTCCAATTGAATAACTATTTTACAAAGAGAAAAAAATCCAAAATCAGTGGATTGGTTTTTCCAGAGGGAAAAAAATATATACTGGAAGGTTCTAGAACTAGCTCTAACCACATCCCTTCACCAAGTGATGATTCACCGAATCATTTCGTCTCTCTGTGGTCAGAACCAAATGATCTACAAGAGTCTCTCTCCCTCCCTGCTCTGTATCATCATAAATTTAACCATTGCAACACCACTTAACATTGCTGAAAAATCAACATAAATCTATCTGAGGATTGCCTCCTTCTACCCAAAAGAATTGCTGGACCCAAGAATGGCTTTTAACCCAATAAGTGTAAAATGAAGAATTAAAAAAAAAAAAAAAAAAACAGCACTTGATTGTTTTTAATCTTCATTTGCACTCATTGGGTAAAAGAGTGTGTCTTCCTGAGACAACAAACTTCCGTCCTTCAGTGTACAGCAAGAAACGTCTCAGACTCACGAACCCCACCAATGCCGGGGGAAACTCCCACCAGCAAAGGAGGAAGAAAAGTGCCTCTCCGGCTCCCCCTTTCCTCTTGAACATCTGACTCCATCAACTGCTTCTTCTATTCAGGGTAGGACCTAGGAGTAGGGATGAAACCTCTGCATAAATGACATGGCCTGAAATGTCACCACCTTTATATGTATTTTTCTTCTTTCTCCCTCCGATGGCACTTGCTTCTGCTGTTATTTGTTGTCAAAGTGGGAACAATTCTAAGAATGGTGCTACCTTCAGTTACTAATTAATCCATTAAGAAACTTAAAAGCATTCTTCCCTTCTGAGGAAAGGGAGCCTTATGCAGTTGACAAGAGTCCTTTTATCCTTAAAGATCCAGATGCTAAATCATCGTCAGTCTCCAGTAGAGCTGCCATACTGTCAGGACTCACTAAAAGGCTCCCATGGAAGGCCACTCAGAGGGGACGTCCAGTTACGGAGACAAATTAGGCCTGATGAATCCCAAATTCACCATTTCAGTCATTAAGAGAGAAGCCCTGGAACTGTCATCCCACATGGGGGAGCCTCTCACCTGGTCCAGTCAAATGGACAAGGGTTATAGCCAAGGAGCGCAGGCAGTGCTCCTTCACCCACATTTCTCTATATGTTATTTATATCCTCTGAACCACCATACACAGTCTTTCGCCAGGAGAGACTCTGAGCTAGAGTGTAGCGGACCACAGTTTCAATAGTCTTCCCTTCCTGCAGCATTTATACACAGACAGGTTTAAGTGGGCTCCACACAGGAGCTATGTTTCCATAGACCACCGATACCTCACCCAAAGTCACTAATTCGAAGACCAGAAAGGATTGTATTGTATCCCCGGGCTACATAATTCCAGTCTCCCCGTTATTGAGACTCATGGTTTTCAATACAAACATGAAGGAATATAAACAATCTAAAACAGAGGGAGTTCCCTCATGGCCCAGTGGGTTAAGGATCTGGCACTGTCTCTGTGGCTCTGGTCACTGCTGTGGTGTGGGTACAACCCCTGGCCCGGGAAGTTCTGCAAGCCAAGGGCATGAACAAAAAAATAAAAATAAAATCAACTTTATCAACTAATCACAGAAGAAAAAAAATTTTTCAAATATTTTCTTCTACAAATCCTACACTGCATGGACAGCGTAGCAGCAAAGCAGTAAGAAAAGAGTAAGGCTCAGGAAACCTAAACTTTTCAAGAATTCTTTGTCCAAAAATAATACTAAAAAAGTTTTTTTTAAAGCAGCTGCAAAATAAAGCATTACAAGGCATTATATATTAACAAACAGGAGTTCTTATTGTGGCTCAGCAGGTTACAAACCTGGCCAGTATCCGTGAGGATGAGTGTTCCGTCCTGGCCTCGTTCAGTGGGTTAAGGATCTGGCATTGCCATGAGCTGTGGTGTAGGTCAAAGACGTGTCTCGACATGACATGGAAACAACCCAAATTTCCATCAACAGATGATTGGATTAGGAAGATGTGGTATATATACACAATGGAATACTACTCAGCCATAAAAAAGAATGACATAATGCCATTTGCAGCAACATGGATGGAACTAGAGACTCTCATACTGAGTGAAATGAATCAGAAAGACAAAGACAAATACTATAGGATATCACTTATAACTGGAATCTAATATCCAGCACAAATGAACATCTCCACAGAAAAGAAAATCATGGGTTTGGAGAATAGACTTGTGGCTGCGCAATGGGAGAGGGTGGGAGTGGGAGGGATTGGGAGCTTGGGGACATATCCTGCAGCATATAGAGGTTCCAAGGACAGGGATGTCATTACAATGGACCCTACTCTGATATGGCTGGTTCCCTTATTAAGAAGAAAAAAAAAAGGAAAATTCAAGTACAAAAGCAAATACAGGTTAAGGGGGCAAAGATGATCTGAAGATTCCCAGTGAGGATATGGCCATGTGCAAGCCAAGAGCCTTCAGAAGGAACAATTCTCATATTTCCCATTGTGGCTCAGTGAGTTACAAACCCCAACTGGTATTCGTGAGGATGCAGGTCTGATTCCTGGCCTCGCTCAGTGGACAAAGGATCTGGCATTACCATGAACTGTGATGTAGGTCACAGCCGTGGCTAGGATCCCTCGTTGCTGTGACTGTGACATAGGCTGGCAGCTGCAGCTCCTTTTTGACCCCTAACCTGGGAACTTCCTTATGACGCAGGTGCAGCCCTTAAAAGCAAAAAAAAAAAAAAAAAAAAAAACCCAAACAAACAAACAAAAAGAAAACCAAGAAAGAGCTATTCTGCCGACATCATGCTCCCGCTTCCAGAACAGTGAGGCAACAAATGTGTGTTGTTTAAGCCACCCAGTTGATACTTTCTTTCATTTGGGAAAATAATACCACCCAAAGAGACCCACGTCTCCAGTCTATTTAGGCAGTGCCTGAGCAATCCTCACCTGCAAGTCCATCTTTCCAAGCGTGGACAGGCTGCCAATGCTCCCTCTCTAGTTCTGACGTGTAGCCACGTGTGTGTGGTGGTGGGGGAGTCGAAACTTGGGTATCCACACGCTTGCAGCATTATTGGGTAGATGATGGCTAAACGAAGGCAACCCTCAGAGATTCCTCTGGCACTGTTAGATGTCTTCCCAAGGGGCCTAGCCACTAAAGTGGATTCAAGTAATAATTGCATTATCAATATTAATTATAATCTGTAATTTAAGAGCAATGGACAAAGGCAGAGACCGCAGTAGCAACATTCAGACTAAATGGGATCTGTCATGGGTGGAAATGTGTCCCCTCAAACAGATATGTTGAAGTCCTAAGCCCTGGTACCTTGAATGTGACCTTATCTGGGAATAGGGTCCTTGCAGATGTCATCAAGTGAAGGCGAGGTCATTAGGGTGGGTTCTCATTCAGTATAAGGGCTTGTGTCCTTATAAGAAGAGACTCAGAGACAGAGACGCACATGGGGAAGAAGAACAGGTAACCACGGAGGTGGAGACTGGACTAACGCATCTAGAAGCTGGGAACTCCAAGGCCTGCTGGCCAACAGCAGAAGCTAGCAGAGGCAAAGAAGGATTCTTCCTTAGAGATTCCAGAGAGAGCCTGGCCCTGCGGGCACTTTGACTTCAGACTTCCAGCCTAAGAGCCACGTAAGACCACAAATTTCTGTTTTAAGCCACCCAGGACTTGGTGCCTTGTTAGGCAGCCCTAGCAAACGAACAAAGATCTTTCGTAGGTCCTGTTTCACCCACCAGGAAATGGAGAGCCGATGAAATGAAAAGATTTGCCAAAGCTCCAACCATGCAACTATGATTGGTGCTCAGACCTTCTGACTCTTTTTCTAGTCCTGCTGGAACAAACTACCTCAATTCAAGCAAAAGAATTCATTCCCTCACTCACCTTACAAATGGTTATTAGGCATATATCAATTGACAGCCGCCATTCATTTAGACAAGGACATATATTGGTCCAGAAAAAGGTTTTTTCCTCAGGGTGCTTTGAAGCCCTGGGGAAAACAGGTAATGATGAATAATAGTAGTGATAATAATAAGGAAACAGTTTCACAATATATAATGTAATAATTTAATATTCTGGTAAGGGAAACAGAAAAAAATCAACGAATGAAAACAGAAAGCTACAACAATAAAACATTTTCACAAAATGAAAAAATTAAAGAAGGATATTGTCAAATATTCTTGTACCACTTTGCTAAAAAAATCCAAAGTTGGACTACGCTCTTATAAATTTACAAAGACTAGACCAGCAGCTCTCAATAGGAGGAGATTTTGACCCGAAGAAGACATTCAGCAAAGTCTGGAGATATTTCTGATTGTTGTGGCTAAGGGATTGCTACTGGCATCTAGCAGGTTGGGTCAGAGAAGCTGCTGCTAAACATCTGATAAGGCAAGGACCGTCTGTGACAACATAGAATTATCCATTCAAAATGTCAGTGGTATCCTAGAGTTCCCACCATGGCTCAGCAGTTAACAAATCTGACTATTATCCATGAGGACTCGGGTTCAGTCCCTGGCCTCGATCAGTGGGTTAAGGAGCCGGCATTGCCATGAGCTGTGGTGTAGGCTGCAGATGCAGCTCGGATTCCACAAGGCCACAGCCTGGGAACTTCCATATGCCGTGGGTGCAGCCCTAAAAAAAATGTCAGTAGTGTCCAGGCTGAAACGCTGAACTGGAATAAAACAGAGGCTATTTCTTAGCTATACTCTTTAAGTCTACCACCAATTCCTTACCACAAAGACCTAAAGACAGATATCTGAACCGACTATAAATCCAGACAAATTTATTTGATAGGTCTATAGAAAAAAATATGTATTTCTCATTTCATACTCAATAAATCTTTCTGTCTTCCTAAGAATTTCAGAGGTATTATTTTATACAGCTATCTGGACTGGGTGAACCCATGGCAATTACCAGCAAGATTCCAGCAAAATCTAATAAAAGCACCCTTCATAGAACACAACCAGCCACTCTCAGCCAGCATCTCTGCTGAGTACATCATGTACTTCCTGTGTATCAGAGGATGACATTTCTATGTCCCACTGCTCATCAAGCCAAGAAATCTGCTTCTCATCCAAACCTGTACTTTATTGAGAGAGGAGTGTTTAGATTTGTTAGGCACCAAGAATTAGCAGGTAAAGCTCAGACACTGGTGAAAAGACCATCAAGGATGAAACCCAAAAGATGGGATGGAAGCCCTGCAATAAATAATCATATGGATATTAAGTTAAGTAGGAGCTGAGTAATGCGCTCAGGACAGGAACCTACACAGAATCAAAACCAGAGGAGCCGGATCTTACAAATTTATCCTAGCTGAGCAGAATCATCAAGAAAGAAGTTTGCTAAAAATAGATGATTCCAGATCCAATAGAGGAGTGACAGGGCAGAATGAAGCCCATTTCAACATAAAAAGGGCAAAAGGCCAATAGCCTGGCTGGCTTAGGGCTACGGATTCTGCCACCGAGTCAAGGAGCCAAGGGAATGTAGATCAAGGGCAGGTGTGAGGCATAGACGTGTGATGATGCACAAATCATACGAAGCAAGAAAGACAAAAAGATGCATCCAAACTGATAATCTAGACTTTTAACCACCTCTCAACAAGCGGATCGTGATGGCCATGGCATCACCATGTTCGTCTAATGAAACTTCAGAATCGCCCAATAAAGGGAAAACGACAACAAGGACCTACTCTACCGCTTAGAGAAGTCTGCTCAGTACTCTGGGATAGCCTACGGGGGAAGGAATCTGAAAAGGAACGGATATGATGTGTAGGTATGGCTGATTCGCTTTGCTGTAAACCTGAAACTAACGCAAGAGTCTCAGTCATCTACATGCCAATAAAATTTATTTTAAAACAGGAAAATTAAAGAATGATTAGTGACTTTCAAAATAAGCTTTTGTGGAGTTCCTGTTGTGGCTCAGTGGTTAATGAATCCAACGAGGAACCATGAGGTTGTGGGTTCGATCCCTGGCCTTGCTCAGTGGGTTAAGGATCTGGCGTTGCCATGAGATGTGGTGTAGGTTGCAGACACGGCTTGGATCCCGAGTTGCTGTGGCTCTGGCATAGGCCGGTGGCTACAGCTCCAATTAGACCACTAGCCTAGGGACCTCCATATGCCACAGGAACAGCTCAAGAAATGGCAAAACCTGAAAAAAAAAAATTAAAAAAAAAATATGTTACTTCAGTTAACATTATGATTCCTATTTTATTTTATTTTTTTATTTTTTTTTTTTGTTTTTTGTCTTTTGTCTTTTAAGGCCACACCTGCAGCATATGGATATTCCTAATCTGGGGGTCTAATTGGAGCTACAGTTGCTGGCCTACGCCAGAGCCACAGCAACGCCAGATCCGAGCCACATCTTCGACCTACACCACAGCTCAGGGCAACGCTGGATCCTTAACCCACTGAGCAAGGCCAGGAATCGAACCTGCAACCTCATGGTTCCTAGTTGGATTCATTAACCACTGCGTCACTACGGGAACTCCCATGGTTGCTATTTTCAATGAATCGTAAATAAATATTTCCCAATTTTCTCAGTTTTGATTTCTATTATGGGTAAACACTGGTAGATATATCCCCACAGAAACCCACAAAAGAGCTCTCTGGAGTGCTTTGATAATGTTTAAGAGTATAGAAAGATCCTAAGTCTAAAAGGTTTGAGACGTACTGATTTGGTCACTTAGACACCTGCTAGTACCGTAACAGAAACCTGGTTCTACATCTAGGGAAAAAAAAATATATATATATATATATATCTGAACATGGAATTCTTAAGGCTAGAGTAAAAAGCAAGAGAAAAATCCATAAGAGCAACTAGTTTCCGGCTGCAAAGAATAGGCCAAGAATATTTTGTCATCAAAACACAACAGATTTTTAATCCCATTTAAAATTTATTTTATTATTATTATTATTATTTTAGGGCTGCATGTGCAGCATATGGAAGTTCCTGGGCTAAGGGTCAAATGGGAGCTGCAGCTGCCAGCCTACACCACAGCCACAGCAATGCAGGCTCTGAACCGTGTCTGCAACCTACCCCTCAGCTCACGGCAACACTAGATACTTAACCCACTGAGTGAGGCCAGGATTGAACCCACATCCTCACAGATATGGATACTAGTTGGGTTCATTACCACTGAGACACCACCAGGAACTCCCCACTGAAAATTTAAACGAAGGTTTTTCTTATTTTAAAATTATAAAAGAGTTGGAGTTCCCGTCGTGGCTCAGTGATTAACGAACCTGACTAGGAACCATGAGGTTGCGGGTTTGATCCCTGACCTCCGTCAGTGGGCTAAGGATCTGGCAGTGCCAAAAGCTGGAGCATAGGTTGCAGATGTGGCTTGGATCTGCTGTTGCACGGCTGTGGTGCAGGCCTGCAGCTGTAGCTCAGATTCCATGCCTAGTCCAGGCACTTCCATAATGCAATGGGTGCAGCCCTAAAAAAGGAAAAAAAGCAAGGAAAAATGAGTATAATTGAAATTTGCTGAGAGTAGAGCTCAAATGTTCTCACCAAGGGGGGAAGAAAGATAAATATGTGAGGGGATGGATATGCTAATTAACTAGGCGGAATCCTTTCATCATGTAAAATTTTTTTTTTTTTTTTTTTTTTTTTTGTCTTTTTGCTATTTCTTTGGGCCGCTCCCACGGCATATGGAGGTTCCCAGGCTAGGGGTCGAATCAGAGCTGTAGCCACTGGCCTACGCCAGAGCCACAGCAACGCTGGATCCGAGCCGTGTCTGCAACCTACACCACAGCTCACGGCAACACCGGATCGTTAACCCACTGAGCAAGGGCAGGGACCGAACCCGCAACCTCATGGTTCCTAGTCGGATTCGTTAACCACTGCGCCACGACGGGAACTCCTCATCATGTAAAATGTATCAAATGACCTTGAGGCACCCAGGTCATGTACCTTGCCATTGTGTGTGTCAATTGTACACCAAAGATGCTGAAGTTTAAATAATCATTTTTAGGAGTTTCTCTTGTGGCTCAGTAGTAATGAACCTGACTAGTATCCATGAGGATGAGGGTTCGATCCCTGGCCTCAATCCGTGGGTTAAGGATCTGGCATTGCCATGAGCTGTCATGTAGGTCACAGACACGGCTCAGATCCCGCTTTGCTGTGGCCATGGTGTAGCTATAGCTACAGCTCCAATTCGACCCCTAGCCTGGGAACCTCTATATGCCGGGGGTGCAGCCCTAAAAAGACAAAAAAATATATATATATTTTTAAACACTGATGATAAATGCCCTACCACATCATGTTCATAGAATTAACTGAGCACACGTTTAAAATAATATAACTCCAAGCACAATGGGCATTTTAATATCAGTAACCTCCTAAAATTCACATCCATGTAGAATATTCACACTAGGCATGGCCCATAGAAGGAGGAAGGTGTCAGAGGGGCCTCTGATACCCTGTGTCCTGAAGGGGCGGCAGGTTAGAAGCCTGTGGCTTTCGGTCAGGGGATGGAAATGCTGAGCCAGAGAGTTCATACCGCACTTGCAACAGGCCCCCCTTCTTCCTTCCTAACGCCTCTCCTTCAGCACAGCTGTTCACAGTTCAGGGATGCTGGGGAGCCAGCCCTCGGTCTCAGTGGATCTTCTTCTTCCTGAATGACTGTCCCTGAACTTTGCCCTTCCTTCTCTGTACATCGGACTCTTTCCTTCTTTTCACCCACTGTGGAGTCCACGGCCCTCTGACCTTGGGCTCCCTCCCCTGGCTCCGGGGGCAGGGAGCATGGTGGAAGGGCCCCATCGGAATGAGTAGCGTGAGATGCTGGAGGAGACTGGGTGAGGGTCCGAGTACGCAGGCAGGATAGTGGCTTGGGGATGCAGGAGGGACGTGTGAAAGGCAAGGGACCCCAGGTTCTCAGCGAGTAAACACGGTGGGATGGGGTGATGATGAGGACAGAAAGGCATGGCCGGGTCTACAGGGGATAATCGGGACTGAGGCCACCAAAGCAGGAGGTACTTTTTGTAAAAATATAATAACGATGATGGCAATTTATAAAAAGGCTAAATATTTATCCTTAAGGACCATGCACCTCTGTGACAATTATGTTTATTACTAGATACGTGTCACTCCATGGGTATTGCTGTGTTAGCAGCATCTGGGTGATGACACTTTACCATCGTGTGGTGTGGTCCTGAGTGAGACAATGGAGGCCGTAAAACACCAGATGAGCCTGCAGTGCGGTCTCGGAGGCAGCTCTTCGTGTGTGTGTTCCTCCCTCCCTGTGTCTTCCATCTCTCCCTTTTATTGACTTGCTTTAGTTTAACGAAGAGAAAAGCTTGGTGCGTCTTGAAGACTTGCCCACAATACGTGCATCTGGAGTCGTGATTTAAGACTTATGGTAATGGCAGCGGCAAACTAAAACATTCAAACAAAAGATCCTTATGTGGTTTTTTGTTTTTTTTTGTTTTTTTTTTTTTTTTTGCTCTCAAAGAATCTGGAGAGAGACTTTACATCCCTTATTTCTTCCCCCAACCCTTCATGCTATTGAAATTAATGACTAATGGACACAAATTAAACTTTATTTCTTTTTGAAGGGTATAGATGCTCTTATTACTTTTTATAAGTCATCTTTCAGGAGAAAAAAAAAGCAGTGATGAGAAGGATTTTTCCTCTAATAATTTATTTGAGAAGTTAAGAAGCAGGGGGGAAATGCAAAAATAAATAAAATCCAGCCCTGATTTCAGAGCTATTGCAACACAGTACAAGGGTCAGACTGCTGTGGACACTGTGACTGTGATATAAGGAGAGATATAATGGCCTTTGCCCATTTAACGATGTACTGGGAAGCTGCAGAACAAAAAACTTTATATTTTTATTAAAGGTTTAGGTTAAGAAAGTGGGCAAAAAATGTTTATAATATGTTAGCAAAATCTGCTGAACAGATTTAGCAATAATCAATACGAATTTGTAAGCACCAAATCCTACATTAAGAAACTAATTGGAGTTCCCGTTGTGGTGCAGCGGTTAACAAATCCGACTAGGAGCCATGAATTTTCGAGTACGATCCCTGGCCTCGCTCGGTGGGTTAAGGAGCTGGCGTTGCCGTGAGCTGTGGTGTAGGTCGCAGGCGTGGCTCTGATCTGGCATTGCTGTGGCTGTGGCGTAGGCCGGTAGCTACAGCTCCAATTCAACCCCTAGCCTGGGAACCTCCATATGCCACAGGTGCAGCCTTAAAAAGGACAAAAGACAAAAAAGAAAAAAGAAAGAAAGAAAGAAAGAAACTAATCCGTGAAATGCAAGATATTTTTGTCTTGTTGTGTGCGTCTATTTGTCAATTTGCTTTTAGTTTTGAAATACTAAATCCCTTCCCCAACCACAAGTTCCCTGATGCCATTTTCAGGAACAGTGGATTCTTTTTTTTTTTTTTCCCTGTCTTTTTAGGGCCACACATGCGGCATAAGGAAGTTCCCAGGCTAGGGATGGAATCAGAGTTGTAGCTGCCAGCCTACACCACGGCCACAGCAACACAGGATCTGAGCCTTGACTGTGACCTACACCACAGCTTACGGCAACACCAGATCCTTAACCCACTGAGTGAGGCCAGGGATCAAACCCACGTCTTCATGGATCCTAGTCAGGTTTGCTACCACTGAGCCAAGACAGGAACTCCAAAATGAATTTATTTAAGATCTTAGAGGAGTTCCCGTCGTGGCTCAGTGGTTAACGAATCCAACTAGGAACCATGAGGTTGCAGGTTCCATGCCTGGCCTTGCTCAGTGGGTTAAGGATCTGGCGTTGCCGTGAGCTGTGGTGTAGGTTGCAGACTCGGCTCGGACCCCCGTTGCTGTGGCTGTGGTATAGGCCTGTGGCTATGGCTCCGATCCGACCCCCAGCCTGGGAACCTCCATATGCTGCAGGAGCGGCCCAAGAAATAGCAAAAAGACAAAAAAAAAAAAAAAAAAGATCTTAGAAAAAGAGGGGAGAGAGAAAGCTTCCAGCTATAGTATATGACAAAGAATGGTTCTTTACTCGTTATTATTAGATCAACATGTATAAGATGCCACTGAAAACATTTTAATTTATTGTATTTTATTGAATGTAAAAATACACACAAGGGGAGTTTCCTGGTGGCTCAAAGGGTTAAGGATCTGGAATTGTCACCACTGTGACTCAGTCACTGGTGTGGCGCAGGTTTGATCCCTGGCCCAGGAACTTCTATATGCCTCAGGTGCAGCCAAAAAAATAAATACATAAATTTTTGTTGTTGTTATTGTTGCTTTTTTTTAGGGCCACACTCATGGCATATGGAGGTTCCCAGGCTAGGGGTCAAATCAGAGCTGTAGCCACTGGCCTATGCCTCAGCTACAGTAATGACAGATCTGAGCTGCATCTGTGACCTACACCATAGCTCACAGCAATGCGGATCCTTAACCCACTGAGTGAGGCCAGGGATCAAACCTGTGTCCTCATGGATGCTAGTCAGATTCATTTTCACTGAGCCATGACTGGAACTCCAATACATAAATTTTTTAAAATTTAAAAACTAGCCATAATGAACCTCATTATTTCCTCCTAAAACAAAGCCACAGATAATGTCACAAATCACCCAGATTAAGAAAAAGAGAAAGTCTTAAATTTTGGAGCCCTAAATAAACCCCACACCTGCAGCAGAGCTTCTGCGAGCTGTGTGGGAGGGTGGCGGCCAGGACGCCCACCAGCAAGTTTCCCAGATGGTCTTAAAATGATGAATCAGGCTACTTTTCATCAAGAGACCCTTTCTTAAACAGCCTCCTCCCTGCTGTGGCAGTGAAAAGCCAGGTAAAACACTAACTCTGTTATACAGCCAACAGAAAGCCAACTGAGTGGTACAGGCTCATTTTCTTTCTTTCCCATAATTTGCATTTTACCAGGGTCCTATCTCACTAAGACTAAAGCAGATCACCAGGGCATCAGAACTCTGCCAGAAAAAGAAAGTCACCTCTTTGTACGTAAGTGGCTAACATCAGACTTGGGGTCTTTCTCTTTTATTTTTGAAAATTTTATTGAAGTATCGTTGATTTACAATGTTGTGATAAAGGGGTCATTTTTAAATTAAAATATATCCATTATTTTATACTGAGGGTATGTTTTCAGATCTAAACTGCAATTTTTGCCTCATAAAAGATATGTCCCAACTCTTAGGAATATTTTAAAACATCCTGAAAGGAACAGCGAACAGTACAAACAGTGCGTCCATTTAGCAATTATGTTACATATTGTACAAAATGTAACCGTAATAACCCCAAACCCCAGCATAGCAACCTTAGGCAACATATATTCCTGCAAAAAGATGCTGCAGAAAACTGTGGGTCTGTAATAGGAACAAGGAACTAACTATACGTTTGGACTTGCCCATTTCTCTTTGTTATGATGGAAGAACTGCCAAACTCAATAAAACAACCAAGCAGATTGGAACCAAAAGCTAAGAAAGGAGTGAAGTGGGATTAAAACCACAGCTTCTTGCTCTTTCAACTATGAAAAACCATCACTAAAATGTAACCGAAAATTCTTACCTAAAGCATTCTTTAGATAACAGTTATATAAAATTCTTGTTCCATGGTTTTTCACTTAAGTGCTTTGATCTTAGGACTGTTTTTTCTAGTTGGGAACTCCCACAGACTCCAATTTAAATAAATACGTTTTGTTTTGAGATCAGCTTCCATAGGAAGTCACTCCTTGGGAAGTCTTTGCTGCACGCGGGGTATATAGCCCAGTCTTTCCACAGTTTTTCTTTTTCTTTTTTCTTTTTTCTTTTTTTGCCAGTTACATAGAATACCTTGCATTCCTTTTTCAGCAACATTTGTGATTTTTTCAGCAGAATACCGTATTAAAATCATATTTAAAATAACTTGCGTCTTTCATATGACGATCTCACAGAATGTGGATTCATGCATAAAACATCTCCAGGGAACCATATCCAATCACTTGTGATAGAACATGATGGAAGATAATGTGAGAAAAAGAGTGTTTCTATATGACTGGATCACTTTACTGTACAGCAGAAAATGACAGACATTGTGAATCAACTATAATTTAAATTTTTTTTTTTTTTTGTCTTTTTGCCATTTCTTGGGCCGCTCCTGGCATATGGAGGTTCCCAGGCTAGGGGTCGAATCGGAGCTGTGGCTGCCGGCCTACACCAGAGCCACAGCAACTCGGGATCCGAGCCGCGTCTGCAACCTACACCACAGCTCACGGCAACGCCGGATCGTTAACCCACTGAGCAAGGCCAGGGATCGAACCCGCAACCTCATGGTTCCTAGTCGGATTCGTTAACCACTGCGCCACGATGGGAACTCCTAAAAAATTTTTTTAATACAAAAATGTATCTCTCTGTCTCATGCCTTCCAACTGCCATGAATGTGTAGACTGGTTTTTTAGATGCACACTGTTATATTTGGAATGGATGGGCAATGGGACCCTACTGTACCGCACAGGGAACGCGTGTGATTGGGTCACTTCATTGTGCAACAGAACTTGATGAAACATTGTAAATCAATTATACTTTAATAATAATTAAAAAAAGAAAATTCAGAATTTTTCATGCAGGACTTATAATGGAAAAGAATCTGTAAAAGAATGTGTGTGTGTATATAACTAATCACTTTGCCATATACTTCAAATTAACACAACATTGTAAATTAAGTACACTATATAAAAAATGGCTTAAGAAAAAAAAAAAAAGGCCTACAGGGACCTGCTGTGTAGCACAGGGAACTCTACCTAAAATTCTGTGATAATCTATATGGGAAAAGGATTTGAAAAAGAATGGATATGTGTACACATATAACTGAATCGCTTTGTTGTACAGCAGAAATTATCACAACACTGTAAATCAATATATTTCAATAAAAGTGTAGAGATTTTAAAGAAAGAAAGAAAGAAAGAAAGAAAGAAAGAAAGAAAGAAAGAAAGAAAGAAAGAAAGAAAGAAAGAAAGAAAGCTTGGCTGACTTCAGCAGGACATTAGGGAGATTTTTGCCTTGATGAAAAGTCTCACATCTTGCTGGCGGTGCTAGTTACACGCATGAATACCTTTGTCACAGTTCACTGTCCTCTTAAGACCCATGCATTTCATCGCATTTAAATTACACCTAAATAAACTTGATTTTTTAAAAAGAAGCCATGCTCATGCAGGAGAGACCCTCAAAATGATCTCTAAGCCGCTAGTTCTCAAAATGTGGTCCTCAGACAACCTGCAAACTTCTTAGAAATGCCAATTCTCAGGCCCCACCAGGACCTCACTGAACCCGAAACTTGGGGGGTGGGCCTAGACAACTAGTTTTGTTTGTTTGTTGTTTTTTATTCTTTATTTTTTACTTATTTTTTTATTTTGTTTGTTCGTTTGTATGTTTAGGGCCAAACCTGTGGCATATGGAAGTTCCCAGGCTGGGGGTCCAAGAGGAGCTACAGCCGTCAGCCTACGCCACAGCAATGCCAGATCTGAGCCACATCTGCAAACTACACCACAGCTCACGGTAACACCGGATCCTTAACCCGCTGAGTGAGGTCAGGAATTGAACTTACGTCCTCATGGATACTAGTTGGGTTCTTACCCTGCTGAGCCACAACAGGAACTCCTAGACAACCAGCTTTTTAACAAGCCTTCCAGGTGATTCTGCTGCATGACAAAGTTTGAGAACCACTGATTTAAGCCAACTTTTTTTTTTTTTTAACAATTGAGGCATCTAAACCTAAAATCATATTGGAATTTGATTCCAAATTTCTTGCAGGTTTTACAGTCTGGGACACGTCAAGGCAAATTCCACCTGCTTTTCCCATAACACTCCTTGGTTAGCTCCACCTGGTTCAGAGATGTGGGTTCCAAAAAGGCTGGACTCAAAAAAGAAAATTCAGTGATAATTCTTTCCAAAATCCTTCCCCCCTGGAGTTCCCGCTGTGGCTCAGTAGTAACAAACCCAACTAGCATACATGAGGATTCAGGTTCCATCTCTGGTCTCTCTCAGTTGGTTAAGGATCTGACATTGCAGTGAGCTGTGGTATAGGTCACAGACATGACTCAGATCCCGAATTGCTGTGGCTGTGTCTTAGGCCGGAAGCTACAGCTCCGATTCGATTCGACCCCTAGCCTGGGAACTTCCATGTGTCATGGGTGTGACTCTAAAAAGATAAAAATTAAATTAAATTAAATTAAAAATTATTTTTAAAAAATCTTGCCCAGACCTTCCCTTTCTCCCACCTCCACTTATAGACTTGTTGGATCATAAGCAGGGCATTTGGTTGAATGCTAGAACTGAGTCCCATCCCCACTGCTGAAAGCTAAATACCCTCAGACAAATCACCTCCTTTCTCTCCTGCCTACCTCTTTATAAAATAAGAGAGTTGTAATAGATTATATTAGAATTAAAGATTCTCCATACCTCAGAAATTTCGTGATTCTCTGACTCTGACTTCTAAAGAAATTTTCTCATTGTCGCCATGCCAGATGGAAAAAAATCAATTCTCCAGTGGCCATAAAATCTCAATTCCCTTTGCTTTTATTTCACACTTTCCCTCCATCCTAAGCCTATGTTCCTTAAAAGAGCTAAGGGCTGGGATTGTTTCAATGTCAAACTATATGTTGTTGTGATCATTAAAGCAGAATTTAAACCAAGAGAAAAAGATTGACCAAAAACACTGGATATTTTGCCTTTCACAAGAGTGGAAATTTAACATGCATAGACGTACAATGTGAATTAATATTTGCATAATTTCCTTTGTAGATTTGTTCTTAGTCCAAAAACAGCAAGAAAAACTTTAAAAATACTTAAAAGCAAATAGTGTGATAGGTTAAAACATTGGCAATTGGCAAAGTCAACTACTTTTCAGTTTGCTGCTGTAGCAATGTCTTTAGACATTGTATTCAATACATAGATGCTACTTACAGCTATGCAAGACAACTTACAAGTTCACTTACACTGAAGAGAAATAGTCTAGAAAGTGGAACCACCTAGAGTGCCAAAAAGAGTCACAGCCTCAGTGAGAGGGGGCTAGATGGTCCAAGGCTTGCAATTACACTGATCTCTGATCATCTTTTATTTTTGGGGTTTTTTTTTGTTTGTTTGTTTGTTTGTTTGTTTGTTTGTTTGTATTTTTAGGGCCACACTTGAGGCATATGGAAGTTCCCAGGCTAAGGATAGAATTGGAGCTACAGCTGCCAGCCTACACCACAGTCACAGAAACACAGGATCCAAGTAGCATCTTTGACCTACATCACAGCCCATGGCAATGCTGGATCTTTGACCCACTGAGCGGGGCCAGGGATTGAACCCCAAATCCTTGTGGATACTAGTCGGATTGTTTCTGCTGCGCCACAATAGGAACTCCTGACTGTTTTTTTCAAGCAAGCATCTGTATAGGACATCATGTTGGTGTCACCCTTCGCCTTCATATCAGAGAGCTAGTAGCATCATCAGTAAACCCCATGCAGGGTCTTTCCACCTCTTCTCTTGATTCTCCTAATAAATACCATTTAATAGGAAAATGCCACTTTCCAAGAAAGGCCAAAAAGAGCTCTGCGTGGGTGAAGATTTTCCTCCTCCCCAACCATCAGCAATAGATATGGCTTCCTTCTAAAGCCATAAATTCATTCTGAATTTTAATTCCTGTGTCAGAAAGCTTTTTCAGGCTAAGAACCTTAACAGTTAGATACCAAAATAAAGATGTTGCAAGCATTTAAATTAAATGTGAAAGTATGTGGGAACAAGAAAGAGAAGGAAAAATAACAGTACTTCAGGAAATTTCACAAGTTGTTTCATTAAAACAAGCAACAGCAATTTATAGAAAAGAAACATCATGAAATCAGGACTGCGAAGGATTAAATTAACTACTTTTATTAATAGCTACAAGAAAATTCTTGTACATTTTTGGTTTTTATGTAAGGAAATGAAGAAGTACCAAAGAAGTGTAATTGACTCAGTGATTTCAAAGATACTGGGCATTATAAAAACAACAAAAGCACAATACCGCAATGGACATATTGTTTGTATTTGTTGAGCAAGGCAAACTAGCAACAGAAAAACAGCACAAATGTCAAGCTTTTTAATTTAAAATGTTTAGGATGGGAATATTATATGCATATTATAAGCTTTCAAAACTATATTTTTAAATAAAAAAAAGCATGAGGTGGGCATCTAAATCTATCAAAATATACCCTAATTGGATCATGTGTCATATAAATTGTATATCAAAACATTGTTGGAGTTCCCGTCGTGGCTCAGCGGAAACAACCCTGACTAGTATCCATGAGGAGGTAGGTTCAATCCCTGGCCTCGCTCAGTGGGTTAAGGATCTGGCTTTCCACAAGCTGTGGTGTAGCTTGAAGACATGGCTCAGAACTGGCATTGCTGTGGCTGTGGTGTAGGTCAGAGGCTACAGCTCCAATTTGACCCTTAGCCTGGGAACCTCCATGTGCTGCAGGTGCGGCCCTAAAAAGACAAAAAAAAAAAAGTCTTTCATGCCTTTTCGTCACATTTTCTTACTGAATGTAACCAAATCCCAGTGTTCTCAGTAAAGGGACCCCACATTTGAACTGGACCTAGAAATAAACTGGTGTAGCCAGCATCACCACCACTAATGCTACCCCTTTCCAAGACAAGGACCCTTCTCAAGATAAGATCCTTCAGGCTGGACCAGACTGGGGTCAGTTTTGGGGGGTGGGTAGCGAGCCCCCTCCCAGGCATATCCTGGGCCAGCTGTCTTGGGTATGGTTCTCCTGTCAGCTCTCACAACTTTAATGATCTCTGTTGTTCTTGGGCTCAGAACAGAGACTTCAGTTTTGGATAAAACTGTTGGCTTAAAAAAAACTTTGGGGGAAAAGATAGAAGTGAATCACACTTCTACCTTCAAAGAGTTATTCCTTTGGGTGAAGGCACTGTCATCTTTGAAAGTCCCACGAGGCAGAAAGAGAATGGAAAGTGCCCTGATTGCGGAGTTGGGCAGATCTGGGTCCCAGTGCAAACGCTGCTACTTACCAGCTGTGCAGCTGTGGAGAGTGAATTAACCCACATGAGCATCCGATTGGCCTTATGGAAAACCCAACGATCTTATAGAGCTCCTAGAAAGCAGCATCCACTTAGGCAACATAAGGAGATTACTAAACATATGCTCCATATATCATGTAGTTTCCAATAAATTACTTACGTCACTATGATGATTAAATACAAGCATTTCCAGAACCAAAGTCACTAATACCGTGCCATAAAATGCACGCTACGCTCACTTTTTAATGGTACTTAGCTAGCTCAAAACAAAGTACAGAATGAAGTGGGAGCCAGATGAACTAGCAACACTTCACAGCCCAGGAGCTATAGGAAAGAGTTCAAAAAAGAAGAGGAGGGAGAGCAAGAACCTTAGAAGTCTGGTAGCTCCGGACCCCCCTCAGCCTCCTCCCCACAGCTTTCTAAATGTCCCCACTCTCCTCCTGAACACCTGACCTTGATCTGCTCCGATTCCAGGCCCCCCCAGCTCTCAGGGAGCTCCTTCTGTTCATCCACCAAGACAATATTGCTCCTAGAATAAGAATCCCTTCAGCTCCCTCTGCCCCTATTTCTAAATCTCCCTCTCAAATTTGATTGCGATGATTGCTGTACACCTATAAAAGTAATAAAATTCATTGAGCAATTTAAAAAAAAAAAAATCTTCCTCTCTCCCCAGATGTGCAATCTCCTGGCTCCCTACCAGCTCGAGTGCAAGGCTGGTTGCCAGGCCCTCAGCCCCTAGGAGCCGATTCACTCCCAAGGAAAATTCTCTGCTCTACAAAAACAATGTTCAGAGAGGTTCAGGAATTCACGAGTTTCTGCATTTCTCTATTCCTTCTCTATGTCAGAAAAGAAGCATCCCATAGTTGATAATGCTGTGCTGCATAACTGAAATTCACTGAGAGTGGACCAGAAGGGTTCTTACCAGGAAAAAAAAAAAAAAAAGTAAGTACACGAGGTGATGGATTTATTAACTCCATGGGGGGATCGTTCACAGCCTAATCATACTGCAAGTCATCACACTGTAGCTTTATAAGTATCTTAAGTTCTCTTTGTCAATTATCCCTCAATAAGGCTAGGGGAAAAAATTAAAAATCAATGAAAACAAGGCATCCTTAGCAAATCTTACACACACACACACACACCTGTTAGACACACACCGCTGCCTTCCATCCCTTCCGGAGGCTTCTTTCATTAACTACTCCATCCTCCTCGGACATTCCCCCCCCTTTTTTTTTTTTTTTAAATCCAGTCTTTCCTTTAACCCCTGTGAAGACTGTTTTTATGTGCTACCGTGACTGGGCTGAGGGACCCCCAGAGAGCTGGGGCAACGTTATTCTGAGTGTGTCCGTGAGGGCCGTTCTGGCTCAGCATCTGAATCTGAGTAAAGAGATCCAGACCCCAGTGAGGGCGGCGCCGTCCATCTGCCCGCCCGTCTGGACCAGAAAGGCGAGGAAGGCCCCTCCTCACTTTGCCCCCCGGGCGGGACGTCCATCCTCTGCGGCCCTCTGGTCTCCGGCTTTCCGCCGCCAGACCGCCGATTCTCAGGCCTGCGGGGGGGGGGGCACCACACCACCACTTTCCTGGGTCTCCTGATGGCGCTCCATCCCCCAAATGTCCTAAATGCCACCACGTGGCATCATCCTCAGGGCCAAGCCCCTAGGCCTGGTCCAGGCCCGGCGCTCCTGTCTCAGGATGGGTCTCTGGGCCGAGTCTCTTGTCCCAACAGACTCTCCGTTCATAGCCAATTGCTTCAAATAAAAACAAACAAACAAACAAAACGGCAGTCGTTTCCCACTGCAGTTGTTTTAAAAAGCCAAACGCTTTGCCTTGACCAGCAAAGCCCTGCAAGAAGTGATGTGGCCTAGATCCCAAGCCTCCCCTGCAGCCCTGCTCCCCCCATCCTTCCCTCTCACCCACCGTTCACTCCTCCTCCCTGCCCCCGCCCCTCTGCCCCCTCAGGCCTGAGCATCAGCGTCCAGCACGGAGGGGGCACCACTCGGGACCAAGCGCCCCTCCCCCCAGCACCTGCTGTGTGCGTGGTTTACAGCATTTGCCACCGTATGGAAATGTTTATTTATGTTCAGAGTGTGTTGTCTCCGCCACCAGAATGGGATCCCCGGAGTACAGGGTTTTGCTCACTGCTCCACACCCCCAGTAATGGTGTCTGCCACCAAAGAGCCCTTCAAGAAATATTCGCTGGAAGAACAGATTTAATCCATTGACTTATTCCTCTCGGTTTACACACCTGCTCTGGTCTCTCTCCCTAAGACGCTCTTCTTCCTGATACGCATTCCACTGAGCCCCGGCTCCTTTCCCGCATTTCACCCCCGGTTTATTAGCGTCCCTCCCTTCTGGTCCCCCTCTGCGACAGCAGCTTTCCCTCTGATCCCATCACTTCATGGGAACATGTCCTGTGCTCCCCGGGGGGCAAAATCCAGGGGCCTTTTCCCAATTCACACTCTAACAAGGGCTTGGTGGCTTGTGGCTTTTTATTTTTGTATCCTCAGAACCTCATTCCATACCCCACGGGGGGGGGGGGGGGTAATAGTTGTTGAATGAACTAATAATTAAGGAACTAATTTGACCCAGATTATCACAGACATTCTCCTGAAACTCTTCTTTGCCTTCCACAATGTTGTCTTACTTTTTCCCCCAATTGGCCACCTGATGAACAACATTCTTCTTCCTCAGTCTTCTTTATTGGCCCTTTCGGCCACCATCCATATTCTACAATGTAATCCAGCAATCTCCCTCCTGGGCATATATCCAGACAAAACTATAATTCAAAAAGATGCATGTGCCCCTATATTCACTATTCACAATAGCCAAGACATGGAAACAAATCCAGATGAATGGATTAAGATGTGGTCCATATACACAATGGAATATTACACAATCATAAAAAAGAATGACATAATGCCATTTGCAGCAACATGGATGCAACTAGAGATTCTCATACTAAGAGAAGTCAAAAAGAGAAAGACTAATACTATATGGTATCGCTATTATGTAGAATCTAAAATATAGCATAAATGGAACCTATCTACAAAACAGAAACAGACTCACAGACATAGAGAATGGATTCGTGGTTGCCAAGGGGGAGAGGGGAGAAAGTGGGATGGGCAAGGAGTTCAAGGTTGGCAAATGCAAACTATTTCATTTAGAATCAATAAACAATGAGGCCCTACCATACAGCACAGGGAACTATATCCAATCACTTGTGGTAGAACATGATGGAAGATAATGTAAGAAAATGAATGTGTGTGTGTATATATATATGTGTGTATGTATGACTGGGTCACTTTGCTGTACAGCAGAAATTAGCACAATATTGTAAATCAACTATACTTTAATAAATATATATTTATACACATATATGTTCTTACTGCTCACCAAGGGAAGCCTTATCCAACCCAGTAGCTTCACTTAGCACTCAGCTGTTGAACATTCCCTGCCTGTACCTTCTGTCCCAACCTCTTGTTTAATCTCTAAGTAGATCCCCCCAACTTCCAAAATATAATCTTGGTGTCAATAATGCCTACCTACATCAAGCTAAACGTGTCCCAAATGTAGGTATAATCATGCTCCCAGTCCCAGTCCACCCCAGCTGACTCCACCCAACGTGGGCTCCCCTGGGGCCCCTTCCCCGCCCCTGGGTGCCACAGGTCACCTTGCTGGGCCTCACAGGCCCCAGGCTGACTCAGCTTTGTTCTCTCGCAGAAGCTGAGGCTGCACCTCAGGAGGTGTCCCCACTCTGAGGTATTTTTCTGAGACCCCATCCGAGGGTGGCGGTGGCAATAGCTCCCTCCTTGTCCTCAGTGTTGCCCACCTATTTAATGGGTCCCCACCCTCCCAGAGACTCTGGACTGACATTCATCTCTCCTCTCTCTCCTTCCCCTTTGCATGAACACTCTCTCTCTCCCTCTCCTCCCACTTTCTGAGGACCAGAAAATGGGGGCACTTCTGTTTTTCTTTTTTTTAAACCACACCTGGCATGTGGAAGTTCCCAGGGCCAGGAGTTGAACCCGCACCATAGCAGCCACCCAAACCACTGCAGTGACAAAGCCATGATCCTTAACCCACTGCGCCATAAGGGAACTCCCGGGTGGAGCTTTCTTTGGCTTCGCGCCCATGCTGTCCTCTTTCTGGCTCCATCTACTTCAGGGGGCAGGAGTCTCCCCTGCACTGTGGGAGAATTCTATAAGCTCACTTCTCCGCGCTCAGTGGTTGGTAGGCTAAAGAAGGAATTAAAAGAATTTGGAAAATATTTTCCCAAGATAGCCTGGCAAGTCTGATATAAATTAAAGCTGATGAAGTGAACTTAATCTGGCAGGCTCAAGGAATTTTGATTGATCCTAAAGGCCATATGAGGAGCCACTGACTGTTAGAAGCATTACTTTATTTTTTTCCTTTCAAAGGTCACTTTGACTGCAGGGCAGAGTGTGGATGAGACACTAGTGCTTTCCAGATTTTGTTCCCGTGGAAAATGGCAATATTTTAAGACACACTGAGGGAGCAGAAAGAGGTGGCCCCAAGCCCTGCTCAGCTGCCACGAGGGCTGAGAGGATGAACACATCTAGAGTCCATTCATGGTTACACATCGATAAAGTGGCAAGGACCAGCCTGGAAGGCAGGAAGCTGGTTGGAAGGCAATTGCCATACAATCCAGTAATCCTGTTCCTGGGCACATATCTGGGGAAAAAAAAAAAAAACAACAACCTCTAATTTTAAAAGATGCATGCACCCCAGTACTCACTGCAGCATAATTTACGATAGCCAAGACATAGAAGCCACCTAAATGTCCATCCAGAGAAGACTGGATAAAGAAGATGTGGTACATAAATACAATGGAGTACTACTCAGCCATAAAAAAGAATGAAATAATGCCATTTGCAGCAACATGGATGGATCTAGAGACTCTCATACTAAGTAAAGTAAATCAGAAAGAGAAAGACAAATACCATGTGATATCACTTATATATGGAATCCAAAAAAATGATACATGGAGTTCCCTTTGTGGCTCAGCGGTTAACAAATCCAACTGGGATCCATGAGGATGCAAGTTTGATCCCTGGCCTTGTCAGTGGGTGAAGGATCTGGCATTGCCATGAGCTATGGTGTAGGTTGCAGACGAGGCTCGGATCCCGAGTTGCTGTGGCTGTGGTGTAGGCCGGTGGCTACAGCTCCGATTCACCCCCTAGCCTGGGAACCTCCATATGCCACAGGCGTGGCCCTAAAAAGCAATAAAATAAAATAAAATAAAATAAAATAAAATAAAATAAAACAAAACAAAACAAAACAAATGAGCTTACTCACAAAACAGAAGCAGACTCAAAGAGGGAGAAAACAAACTTATGGCTACCAAGGGGAAAAGAGGGGAGGGCTAAATTAGGAGTTTGGGATTAGCAAGTACACACTGCTATACATCAAAGAGATAAACAATAAGGCCCTACTGTACAGCACAAGGAACTTGACTTAATATCTTGTAGAAAACTGTAATGGAAAGAATCTGAAGAAGGATATACATATATCTGAATCACTCTGCTATACAACTGAAACTAACACAACACTGTAAATCAACTCTCCTCTAATTAAAAAAAAAAAAGCAATTGCAACAATTCATGCAAGAAGTAATTGTCTATGTTTTAGGACAGTTCTCAGAATAAAGCAAACAGGAAATGAATACCCTCATAAGTGGATGAAGGAATCATAAGAGAAACTGAGATTCCTGAATGCGATTTCACAGCTCCTACACCAAAATGACTTCTAATGGCATATGATGCTAGGATATTAAGTGACAGGGTTAGTGACGATGGTGAGGAGAGTGAGAGGGAGGGTCAGCTAAACAGTAGTCCTTTGTGGCAGTGGACGTGGGGAGAAATGCGTGGGTCTGAGAGATACTAATTAGATGGAAAAAGGACGTTGTGTTTCAACAGCTGCGTGAAAGGTGGCAGCAGTGCATGGAGACGGGAAGGAGTTTCCAGAAGATGTTGTTGATGTTCTTTCAGAGTCTGATGGAAGGAAGACATTCCTTTGGGGCGAAGGAGCCGCTCATGACATCCCTGAGAATGTTCTCTAAGTTATGCCGGACCCTAGAGATCATGCTGCCCAAACTGCCCACCTTACAGATAAGAAGGATTCTTACTGTTTACTGAGGACCTCCTATTTTTTAAGCAGTGACCTGTTTGCACAGCACATCTCACCGCATGAATTCACAGGTAACTCTATGAGGAGGCTGTTCTTGTTTAAGAGGAAGGAATGGAATCCCTGCGAGATTCCAAGAGTAACGTGTCTGGACAATTCAGAAATTCAGTCCCAGAGCCAAGATTCAGGTCCTGACCTCCTTGCTACCCAAACTTGTTACTGTCCCACTATATCCTGAACAATTTATTTTTAAATATTTTGTATGTATGTATGTATGTATGTATTTTGCTTGATAGGGCCTCACTTGTGGCATTTGGAAGTTCCCAGGCTAGGGGTTGAATCAGAGCAGCAGCTGTCGGCCTACACCACAGCCGCAGCACCTCGGGATCCAAGCTGCATCTGAGACCTACATACACCACAGTTCACTGTAACACTGGATCCCTGACACAGTGAGAGAGGTTAGGAATCGAACTTGCATCCTCAAGGATACTGGTAAAATTCATTTCCTCTGTGCCACAATGGAAACTGCCTGCACAATTTATTTTTTAAAGTTACAAATTAAAAAAAAAAAAAGAATCTGGAGTTCCCATCATGACTCAGTGGTTAACGAAACTGACTAGGAACCACGAGGTTGCGGGTTCAATCCCAGGCCTTGCTCAGTGGGTTAAGGATCCGGCATTGCCATGAGCTGTGGCGTAGGTTGCAGACGTGGCTCGGATCCCGAGTTGCTGTGGCTCTGGCGTAGGCCGGTGGCTACAGCTCCAAGTCGACCCCTAGCCTGGGAACCTCCATATGCCACGGGAGCGGCCCACGAAATGGCAAAAAGACAAAAATAAATAAATTAATTTAATTAAAGTAAATTAAAAATAAAAGAATCTGATTGCAGCAGCCACTGCTCTGGTTCCAATTCAACCCCTAGCCTGGGATTGAATATATATGCTTTGCTATACACCTGAAACTAACACAACATAGTAAATCAACTATACTCCACTTAAAACATTTTTAGAGGAGTTGCTGTTGTGGCGCAGCAGAACGAATCCAACTAGGAACCATGAGGTTGTGGGTTTGATCCCTGGCCTCCTCAGTGGGTTAAGGATCCAGCGTTGCCATGAGCCGTGGTGTAGGTCACAGATGCAGCTCAGATCTGGCGTTGCTACAGGCTCCAATTCAATCCCTAGCCTGGGAACCTCCAAATGCCATGGGTGTGACCCTAAAAAGCAAAAAAAAAAATAATGATAATTTTAGAAAGCAGGCCAGGATAAGACCCAGGGTTCCACCTGCCCTTCAAATTTCAGTCCATGCCCCATAAATTTTCCTTCCTGAGCAAAATGCACATTTGTTTGTGACCCACAAAGTCTCAAAATCTAACTGAAAGCCATGCATATACTTCTAGATCGTCTCCAGTGGCATGGCATTAATTACCATGCTGACTCTCTCTGCAGAGACATCGGGGTTCTAGGCTTCAGCATCGCTCTTGGCCACAGAACCCCCCATTTAGTGGTATCTTGGAAAAGTGGACAACTTCAGATTTTGCCTAAACCAGTTCACATGCAGACGATGGCTCCTTTGAGTCCAGTTCTAGGAAGCACGGTTTTAAGACGTCGAAAATGATTTGCATTTAATTTAACCCTCATGTTTGTCTTCTCATAATGAAAGACACGCAATAACACGCCCCTTTACTAAGAATGCGGCATACATAACCCATGTGGCCAAATGCCCACACAAAGTCAGGCTGATGTCATTGCTGCATTCAGCGTAACCCTGCCCTAGCCCAAGGGAACGACTCCGTTTCCTCACTATAAAAAGTCACAGCTGTGCACCCGGGTGAAGCTCTCCTTGGTGATACGATTTCACTTTCGAACCAAGACATGTCTAACGCCTTAAATTTATGCCAACTTAAGCTGCTCAGTGATGTATGTTGTTGGTTTAAACAAATGCCAAGCTTCGCACCGGCACTGTCGAATTCCTTAGATACCTCAGCACAATTAAGAGAACTAAGTTTCAAGGTAATTGCATAGCCTGGGTTAATGTGTAACCCTGGAGAGCCCTAATACCCATGGCAGGCAAAGCATCGACCCTGTTTTGTTACGTGGGTGGCGCTGGGGGCGTGGTGGTGAGAAGTCAGATGGGTCAGAGGTGGCCTTTCTGTACAGGCTGCGATGAGGAGGTAATGTTTTGGTTACAGGCCTTCTAACCCTCCTGAATTCTTCAGCTACAGCTGGAATGCCCTGGAAAACCCATTCCACCCTAGGCCTGGCACAACACCAAATAGGTTTTTCTGACAAAAGGAGAGAGGAGACAAGTATCTTTAATGAAATTTCCTCTAGGTCTTAAACTTGGCAATGGTTCCTACAATTATCATTACTTCCTTTCTGGGGAAAAGGAAGTTTTTTCTCTATTTCTCTTTCTCTCGGATGGGCAAAAATGCCCTACAGATAGTCCAACCACATATAGGGTAGCACATTAGAGTGAAAACTTGGATACACTGCTCTGATTGAAATGTTTCCTGTTTTACTACTGTGTAAGGATTCTATAGAGGACTGGTAAAATTTAGAACATTCCCCACATTTAAAAGCAGAGCTGGAGTTCCTGTTGTGGCTCCAGCAAATTAAGAACCCAACATACTGACCATGAGGATTCGGGTTTGATCCCTGGCCTCTCTCTCAGTGAGTTCAGGATCCAGCGTTGCTGTGAGCTGTGGTGTAGGTCACAGATGCGATTCAAATCCTGTGTTGCCGCAGCCGTGGCATAGGCTGGCAGCTGCAGCCCCAATTCAACCTCTACCCCAGGAACCTCCATATGCTGCAAGTGTGACTTTAAAAAAAAAAAAAAAAAAAAAAGGCATGGTTAAAGTGAGGGAGAAAACAATTACCATTATAGAAAGCAGATTATCAACTACCCAGAATAATTGTCTGAAAATTTAATCTTTGTGGCCCATTAGAACTTTTAGGAGCCTGTGAAAGAAAGTGGCCACAGACCAGTAGATGACCCATGGCCAGGACCACGGTGGCCAGCCGTAAGTGTGTTCCAGAGATGGACCAGGCTTCACAAGCTCGCACCTGTCACTCTAATGCTCCTCTGAGGACAGCACCCTGCCACGCCTGGCCTGGCCAATGGGGTGTCCTGGAAAGTGCCACCATGAGAACTCTGCGGTGGGAGTCAGGGAGGGCGGGGCTCTCTAATTCACCCGAGCTCCCCGCATGTCCCCGATCCAGGTCTAGCTCTGAGCCAGCAAGCAGATCACAGAAATGATCTGAGAACTCAAACCATCAAACGGAGAGAAAAAGGCTTTTTGGGACTTCCCGTTGTGAAGAAGCGGAAACGAATCCAACTAGGAACCATGAGGTTGCGGGTTTGATCCCTGGCCTCACTCAGTGGGTTAAGGACCCAGCATTGCTATGAGCTGTGGTGTAGGTCGCAGATGCGGCTCAGATCTGGCATTGCTGTGGCTGTGGTGTAGCCAACATCTCCTATTAGACCCCTAGCCTGGGAACCTCCATATGGCTGCCAAGGGTGCAGCCCTAAAAAGACAAAAGACAAAAAAAGAAAAAGAAAAAGGCTTTTTGGGGGGGGGGCGTGAGATTAGCATTTATTTATTTATTTTTAATTTAAGTAAATTTTTAATTTTTTAAAATTAAGGTACAGTTGATTTACAGTGTTGCACCAATTTTTGCTGTATAGCATAGTGACCTGGACATATATATATATTCTTTTTCTGAAATATTGGGGCAGGAACTCCCTGGTGGCCTAAGAGTTTAGCAGCTAAGAATCCAGCATTGTCACTGATGCAGCTCACGTCATTAGTAGGGCGCTAGTTCAATCCCTACCCCTGGAAATTCCACAGGCTGCAGTTGCGACCAAAAAAAAGAAAGAAATATTGGAACAAGTTTAAAGCCAAAAGTCATATCCAGTTCACATATTCAGCACAACAAACAAGTACCAGGGAAACATTTAAGGAGAGTGGTTTTATCCTTTTCTGATTTCCTTATTTTATTCCCAGCTTCACTGCATTAATATTTGTATTTATTCCTTCATGACCTAGCTCCTGCTTCCCTCCCCAAGTTCACCTCCTGCTCTAGGCACGCTGAACTGCTTGCCAATTACCAAAGGCCCCCCTCCCCTCCCCTTTGGCTCCCCCTGGGCATCCTTACTTGTTCGGTAAGACTCAACCCTGATATAGTGTCCTCCTCGGAGCCATCCCTGCCACCAAGCCAAGCTGGCCGTCCCTGGTGCTCTGTGCTTCACGGATCAACCACACGAAATTGCCTGGCTTTCTGCCTTTTGACAGAAAGCTCCTTAAATAACAGGGACTGACTCTCATTCACTGTCTCCATGGTGCCCACTGTATGCACGGCACCTGCGGTGTGATAAGTGCTAAAGAACATTTGCTCAGGAGTGACGGGAGGAAATTCCTTCTTGTGAAATTCAATTTTCAGACGATACCCATATGGTGCCCATATGTGTGTGCTTGATTGGGTGTGATGGTGGCTAGAATGGGCGATGAGCACCTGCCGCCTGAGGGTCAAGACCACGCATGTTTCTCGCATCAACGGTGATGGACACAGAGCCTGCACACAATACTGCATATAAAATAGATAGTTAACTAGAACCTGCTGCAGAGCACAGGACATTCTACTCAACAGTTTGTGATGAACTGTATCAGAAAAAAGAATGACTCTATTTACATCCATGTCTGATTCACTTCGCTGTATACCTGAAACTAACACGACATGGTCTGTCAACTCTACTCCAATAAAATTAAATTAAAAAAAGTTTTTTAAAGTGTTGGAAACCAAACTCTCAAAACCTTGTCGGGAAAATAATTTCTTGTTTCTTTTTGTCCTCAAGGAGGAAGACAGAGGGTGATCTAATCTCATACAAGAGGTTCCAATGTAGGATCCTCTATCTCTATCTATCCATCAATCTCTCTCTCTCTTATCTCTGCCCTGGATAAAAAGGTGATTTTCTCCAAATGTTGAGAGAAACAGAAACCACCATCAGAAACAGGGAGCTCACGTCCTGGCAGCTTCGTAGGGAAAGCCCTCTCCTTATCTTGGTCCTCATTTGTATCCTGGACAGACGTGCTCTTCTGACTTGAGATTGGGTCACGTGTTTCCCGGCATTTCCTGCTGAACCCTTGACAGGCCTCTTAGTTTTCTAAATAATTCACACCCCTCCCACCATCCCCACCCCATCCCTTACTTTCTCTGTCCTCTCACTCTGGTACAACTGCTGTTGTTGGTTGATCCTCTAATTTACTCTTTTTTTTTTTTTTCCCCTCTTTTCTACCCCAGTGTCCTTTTTCCTCCACTTTTGGGAAGATTTTTCTCAACTTCAACGTCACTTTTTTTTGTTTGGTTGGTTGGTTTTTTGGTCGCCCCCCCCGCCCGACATACAGAGGTCCCGGGCCAGGGATCAGATCCAAGCCGCCTACCTATGCCAAAGCTGCAAGGCCGGATCCTCAACCCATCTGTGCTGAGACAGGGATTGAACCTGCATCTCAGCACTCCGGAGACACCGGTGATCCACAGCAGGAACTCCCCAACTTCATTTTTTCATAATGTCTCCTTAATTTTTTAGTTATGTCCTCTTCATTTCAATATCCAAGAGCTCTTTCTTGTTCTCTGAATGTTAACTTTTTTTTTTAAGCTTTCTCATTCTTATAAGAAATTTGTCTCTCAGCCTCTCTGCGTATATTAACCAATAGTGATGGTTCTGTGGTTTGTTTTTGATGTTTTCTTCTGTTTTTTGTAAGTTGCTTTTATTTGGAATCTCTCCTGCATCTTAGAAGCTGTCCTTAGATGCCTGGTGATCCCAGATATCTGTTTTATATTTGGGCATAAGTGCTGCCGGACTTCAAGATAGGGTAACTGTGATGGTTAATTTTATGCGTCAACTTGGCCAGGCCATGGGATGGCCCTTTATTCATACGAATGTTATTTGGGGTGTTTATTGAGGATGCTTTGGATGTGATTAACATTTAATGGGCAGACTGAGCAAAGCAGATTGCCATTCCCGGATCTGGGTGAGCATCACCCAATCAGTTGAAGGTCTGCATAGAACAAAAAAAGCTAACCTTCTCCCAAAAAGAGGGAATTTCTGCTGCCTGATTTCAAGGGAGGAACACTGTGGCTCAGTGGTTAATGAATCCGACTAGGAACCATGAGGTTGCAGGTTTGATCCCTGGCCTTGCTCAGTGGGTTAAGGATCCAGCATTGCCATGAGCTGTGATGTAGCTCGCAGATGCAGCTCAGATCCCGAGTTGCTGTGGCTGTGGTGTAGGCTGGTGCTACAGCTCCGATTATACCCCTAGCCAGGGAACCTCCATGTGCTGCAGGTGCGGCCCTAGAAAAACAAAAGACAAAAAGACAAAAAAAAAAAAAAAAAAAAAAAAAGTGTTTCAACCAACTTCTCAACAATCACAGTCTGCCTGCAGTTCCATTCAACACCTCTCCTTTTAGGTTATAGATGCCTCAAATTTCTGAGCCTTTCGAGAGTCTTGTAGTGAGAATTATCTTGTTGCTGAATAGCTGCCATATGACACCTACCACCTCTGGCAGGTCCTTAGCTTTCACTCTTCTCTAGTCTGAGTTAGTTATAACTTGTCCTTTCAAGTTCAGTTTCCAAAATCACTTAAAATCACTTGCTGTTATCTCCTCTCTTCTTTCTGTTTTTGGTTCCATGCTTTAAAAAAAAATGGTTTTTTTACTGTTATTTTGATAGGGCCTTGAAGAAAAGCAGAGATAAACGCATGTATTAATCTGCTGAGCTTAAGCAAAATTTACAGGGTTATAATTATACACAAAAGACTGTCCAGGCACTCCTAGTGAGTGTGGGAGTTCTTTTGGGGGCGATGAAATATCCTAAAATTGGTTGTGGTTATGGTTGCACAACTCTGTAAACATACTGAAAAACCATTGAATTTTATACTTTACACAACTGAATTAAATTATATATCCATAAAGCCATTATATTTTTAAAAAGTAAAAGACTTCCTCGGAGTTCTCTTGAGGCTCAGCTGATTAACAATCCAGCATTGCCACTGCAGCAGCTTGGCTCACTACTGCGTCAGGGGTTCGATCCCTGGCCCAAGAACTGCCACATGTCGCAGGTGTGGCCAAAAAGGAAAAGAAAGGAAAAGCTTCCCTGCTGCTGAAGTCCTTAACAATACCAAGAGGCAAAGCTGGATATAGCAAGTTCAAACATAGACCATGATGAGCGGGTAGATTAATGAATTTGCATAAAAAGATATTAAAATTCAAAATCTTTCCTAAAATCCATCATAACTGTACTTTTCTTAGGAGTTATGATGGACAAATAAGCCTTTCTATCGACCGTTGTGACTGTCATACAAGACAAATACTTAGGTCTGAAAATATGAACTCAAACAGTCAATGAAACCAAGGGAGCCTATTCAATCCATCCATTTAAAGATAAAATTGAGGAGTTCCCGTCGTGGCTCAGTGGTTAACAAATCCGATGAGGAACCATGAGGTTGCGGTTCAATCCCTGTCCTTGCTCAGTGGGTCAAGGATCCGGCGTTGCCGTGGACTGTGGTGTAGGTTGCAGACGTGGCTCGGATCCCGCGTTGCTGTGGCTCTGGCGTAGGCCGGCGGCTACAGCTCTGATTCGACCCCTAGCCTGGGAACCTCCATATGCCGTGGGAGCAGCCCTAGAAAAGGCAAAAAGACAAAAAGATAAAAAAATAAAAAATAAAGATAAAATTGAGGGTTCTTGAGTGGGTTCATGTTAACTACCTGTGTCTTAAACAGCTGGCAACACAGCATTTAGGGGCGGACACGTGTTCCAATAAACTTTATTGACTGATATCTTCAGATCTTTCCACATATGCCAGCTGTTAGGTGTCGGGGAAAGCATCGCGTAACCTGAGGACGTGTCAAAACCCGAAGACATGTTCAGTTCATATTTCTGCATCTATTAAATTGCTGCCAGGAAATAGAAGGGCAAAATTTCCATCAGGTACCAGAAACCAACAGGGGTAGCTTTGTGTTTCAGTAACCTCTTTGCGGTTACAATGCAGGGAAATGACCCACCAGAAGAATCACATCTGGAGCAGTCCGAGTGCCTTACCCCAGACCTGGTCAGTTGAAATGTCCCGAGGTGGATGATGCCATCATTTTAAAATACATGTCGGTTGACGTGCCACGTGAGGTGGGACCCAGTATTACTCTGTGGGGCATGGAATATTTACTCTCTCAACATCCTGGAAAGTGATATTTATTTTTTGGTTTGTGTTTTTATGACTGCGGATAGCATGCTCTTACTTTGTGGGCCAAAACCTCATCCCCCAAGAAACAAAACAAAACCCTCCAAACCCAGCACGAAGCAGACCAGCTGGGTGGAAATGCACTAGGGAAAGGCACGTGACCTGGCTTCCGGCCAGTGGCACATTTGTCACACACTTGCCACACTTGTGAGCTTTACGTGGTCACGAGATCTCTGACCTTGAGTTTCCTCCCTTGTCAAATGGGTATAATCCGGCCGGCCCAGCTCTCAGGATGAGGTCAAGGAGCCGTAAAGTGACACACATGGATGTGATCGATCAACGCCTAAGTGTTAGAAAGGCAAATCACCAGTTTAAGTGGCCAGGGATGTGTAGGAGCAGAAAAAAGTGAAGAAATAAGTGGGAACGGCCTTAAAAAAAAAACCTTCTCACCTTTAAATCTAACAATTTTATGGTAAAGGGGATACTTGAATGGTATTTCCTAGGAAAAGTCTTGGCACCTGCTTTCTTCTAAATGTCTGTTCAAGCTGATTCTCAGACCAGGTGAGATACACACACTAAAACGGTCCCCAGAGGCAGGTGGCCTCATAGGCCACACACACCAATAAAGACACTAATCCTTAGAGATATTTGACCACAGACGCAGCCAGCAAGTCAACTTACAGAACATGCTGTAGAATGTCATTTTCATTACCTAGTTCTGAATGGCCTGGCTCTAAGGAATTGAGGAGATTCCCATTTGCTGAGAGTTTGAGGAGCTTCAGCCACGTGAGGAAAGGTGGCTTGAGTCAACAGCAGGTGTGGTGGGCAGGAGGCCAGGGAGAGGCCACCCATGCCAAGGAGACATGGCTACTCACTTTCACATTAGGCACCAGACCACTGATCTTAAATTTTGCTGAGACACAGCGAAGATTTGCTCTCTCAATTTCAATCACAGTCAAGCATGATTTATATTTAATTCTTTTTTTTTTTTTTTTTTTTTTGGCCACGCCAGCCAGGGATCCAACTCATGGCAGAGGTGCAATCAGAGCTGCAGCAGTGACAATGCCAGATCCTTAACACTCTGAGCCACCGAGGAATTCTTATATTGAATTTTAATTTGCCATTTTATTTTTCTTTTTTGGGGGGCTGCACTTGCAGCATATGGAGGTTCCCAGGCTAGGGGTTGAATTGGAGCTACAGCTGTCGGCCTACACCACGGCCACAGCAACACGGGATCTGAGCCTCATCTGCACCCTAAACCACAGCTCATGGCCATGCCAGATCCTTAACCCACTGAGCAAGGCCAGGGATCGAACATCCTCATGGATACTAGTTAGGTTCTTAACCCGCTGAGCCACAGCAGGAACTCCTCGTTTGTCTTTTAATAACTAAAACCTAATACCTTCAACAGTAAGGGAATTATTTAATTGGTCAAAGTGGCCCCTTGATAACATCCATTATGAAGAAGAGTTTAATGGCATCATTGTATCAAACTACACAGGGTTAGTGGGATACAGGCAATCAGGAGGACCCCTCAGAGGCCCCTTGGTTTAAGGTATACTTGCCCTCCTGGGAGAACCCAGCAGCCCAAGTTCAACTTGGGGGGGGATGGGCTGGGAAGAAGATCAGAAGAAGGTGACAAAAATCAATATCATAAAATATTTATAACAAAGCGAGTTGTCTCAGAGTTCCCGCTGTGGCTCAGCAGTTAACGAATCTGACTAGCATCCATGAGGGGGAAGGTTCAAGCCCTGCCCTCACTCAGTGGGTTGAGGATGCGGTGTTGCCATGAGCTGTGGTGTAGGTCGCAGAAGTGGCTCGGATCCAGTGTTGCTGGGGCTCTGGTATAGGCTGGCGGCTACAGCTCCGAATCATCCCCTAGCCTGGGAACCTCCATATGCCGTGGGTGCGGCTCTAAAAAGACAAAAGCAAAAACAAAAACAAATAGAGTTGTCTGAACACTAACCCTAACCCTTCCACTGTCACAACTCAGTCTTCCATGGCCTTCTCCCTGCCACTTTCCCCACTGTTTCTCCATTTCAGTTGAACAAGGAACAAGATAAAAATGTCAGAAACAGGGATAGACTTTCCGTTGTGGCTCAGCAGATTAAGAACCCAACGTAGTGTCTGTGAGGATGTGGGTTCAATCCCTGGCCTGGCTCAGTGGGTTAAGGGTCTAGTGTTGCTGTGAGCTTCGTGTAGTTTACAGATGCAGGTCGGATGCTGCGTTGCTGTGGCTGTGGTGTAGCTCTGCAGCCGCAACTCTAATTCAACCCCTGGCCTGGGAGTTTCCATATGGCACAGGTTCAGCCCTAGGAAGGAAGGAAGGAAGGAAGGAAAGAAGGAAGGAAAGAGAGAAGGAAAGAGAGAAAGAAAGAAAGAAAGAAAGAAAGAAAGAAAGAAAGAAAGAAAGAAAGAAAGAAAAGAAAGAAAGAAAGAAAGAAAGAAAGAAAGAAAGAAAGAAAGAAAGAAAGAAAGAAAGAAAGAGAAAGAAAGGAAGGAAAGAGAGAGAAAGAGGCAAAGAAAGACGGACAAAGGATTTCCCACATGGTGTTATTTAGGAGGTTCTAGCATCCATGAGGGCGAAGGTTCGAGCCCTCTCTTCAGAACACTTTGCAGAGTGGCTAGAAAAAGACTGCGTGGATTCAAACCCCACTTTCCTCATTTCCACTTTTATTCAGATGATCTTGAGCGAGACACCAAACTCTTCCAAGCTTCAATTTCCCTCATCTGCAAACAGGAATCTACCCAGAATAACATTCATCTTAGTGATGCGTGAACATTAAATGGGACACTAACCCATAAGGCAAAGTACTCGGTACATGTCAAGAGTTATTTTTCTCACATTTACTAGTGGGCTTCGTATAGTGGATTCTTTTTTCAGAAAAAAAATCAGAGCATTGAGAGAGAGTTATGGTTTTCAAACTTGAAGGAAAGTATCCTATTAAAATAAGGAGGGGGGAAATCAAGGTTAACTTTGTCAAGAGAGCTCTGTATCGCAAACAATTAGCGTCTTGTTCACTGTCAAGTTCAACAAAAGTACACAAAGTCCTAGAGACCTGATAATAATTACGAATATTCAAAAGCTTATTCCTAAAGCTCCTTTACATCACTGACTCAGTATTTGGGTGGTCATTCAATTGGCTGTTCTTGTTGTTTTATGGCATCTCTTGCTCTCAATCTGGAATAAATGGGGAAAATTTCTAAGTTAGAACATTTGATCTACCAGTTGTCCTTCTTTCCTACTCTGGTTTTAATAATGAGACGCTATTATTCTAGAAAAACCTCTCATAAACTGAATATTGTTTCAAAATCTGCTTGCTGACATTTCTCATGGAACGCTCCGCAGCATGTTGTGTTCAGTAGGAAACATCTGTCTCTGGCATTTTCGTCACGGAGGCAGTTTACTACAGGGCATGGCGTGCCTGGGGGCACACAGATAACTCCCCTGTAGGGACTGGCCCATGCACACGTGACCAGGGACACACACCCCCAGCAGCAACCTCAGGGGAACACTTGTGCTCATGGGCAGAGAACACACCGCGGTATGGTCCAAGGGGAAATGCCCCCAGAGGCTCCCAAAAAAGTGTTTGTTGGTGATAACAGGCTAGCCTGTTGCTGGGATAGAGTTCTCAGTACTTCAGCAACGTTGTAATACCAGGAGGGTTTCTTTTTCTTTTTTCTTTCCTGTTTAGGGCCACAGCCATGACATATGGAAGTTCCCAGGCTAGGGGTCCAGTTGGAGCTGCATTTGCGACCTACCCTGCAGCTTGCAAGGCAACGCCAGGTCCTTAACCCAATGAGCGAGGCCAGGGATCAAACCTGCATCCTCACGGACACTAAGTCAGGTTCTTAACCCACTGAGCCACAACCAGCACACCAATGTGCATTTCTTAAAGTGAGCTCGGGTGCTTTGAGATGTGCTCGTAGGAAAATTCTAACTAATTGGAGTATTAACTTTCCATTGAGGTCTCTCGTCTCCATGGAACTCCTGTCTGGGTTTTGTTTACCTAGACCTGGCCTTCATGTATTAGACTAAGACTAAGACCTAGACTGTTTTACAGAGCACAGAGATTTTAGACAAAAGGAAAACTCCAAAGACTATTTACTGTTCCTTTAGCCAGAAGGCAAACCATCTAGAAACCAATACTCATTAGATATTTTTGTATCTATATATGTTGTTAGCTTTTAAATGAATTAACTGATTAAAATCTTCAAGTGCCAAGCACCTCTTGACAAGAAAATAAAATGAAGAGTTCCCGTTGTGGCTCAGCAGATTACAACCCTGACTCGTGTCCATAAGGATGCGGGTTCGATCCCTAGCCTCACTTAGTGGGTTAAGGATCTGGCTTTGTTGTGAGCAGCAGTGTACGTCACAGATGCGGCTTGGACCCTGTGTTGCTGTGGCTGTGGTGTAAGCCAGCAACTCCTATTTGACCCCTAGCCTGGGAACTTCCATACGCCACAGGTACAGCTCTAAAAAGAAAAATAATCAATCAATCAATCAATGAAATGAGACTCTCCACTTCTTTTTTCTTTAAGATCTGTTATCACTTGCATTTAATTTTTTCATTTTATTGTATTAAAGTATAGTTGATTTACAATGTTGTGTTCGTTTCAGGGGTACAGCAAAGCAAGCCAGTTATACAAATACGTATATAATATATATTAAAAAGAATATATACATATTTTCCAAAGAGCACATCTCTCAAAGCACCTGAACTCACTTTAAGAAATATATATATATTCTTTTTCAGATTCTTTCCTCTATAGGTTATTACAAAATATTGAGTGTAGTTCCTTGTGCTCTGTACTAGGTCCTTGTTGGTTACCTAGTTTACATACACTAGTGTGTATATGTTAATCCTAGCCTCCTAAATAATCCCTCCCCCCTTTTCCCCTTTGGTACCCCAAGTTTGTTTTTCATGTCTGGGGGGGTCTATTTCTGTTTTGTAAATTGCTCTTTTGTACCATTTTTTTCAATTCCAAATTTGAGTGATATCACGTAGTCTTTGTCTTTCTCTGTCTGACTTAATTCACTTAGTATGATAATTTCTAGGTGCTGCAAATGGCATTATTTCATTCTTTTTTATGGCTGAGTCACATTCCATGGTGTACATACACCACGTCTCCATCCACATCTCTGCCGAGGGACATTTAGGCAAGTCTGCCACTTATTTATTTTATTTATTTTTTAGTGTTTCAATTCAATAAATTTTATTATCATTGTACAACGATCATCACAACCCAATTTTACAGCATTTCCAACCCAAACCTCCAGCCCATCCCTCGCCCTCCAGCCTCTCGACTTCTAAAATGCTCTTGCTGGCAGTGACGTGCTGGAGCTGCCTCCACCACCAACTCTTACCAGCTCTGCACTCAGTGCATCATATCGGAGGCTTGAAAGCAATCATGGTGGGAGCATTTACACCATGGAAATAGGCACACGCTGCAGATCAGGCCTCGCTCTTCCTCTAGGCAGCTAGCTGTTGAACATTTACAGACACATCGCTGGTGCTAGGCCCCCTCTGGAAGGCTGATGCCCTGGGAAGCATGCTGACCACAGTGATGCTGTCAAGACAGTTGCAACAGGGATGTGTGTGGAGTCGGGGTCCCCTTAGGACATGGGAACCCCACCTCAGAGTTGGAATATCAAAGCTGCCTACTGAAAACAAACCCACCAGAGTGAGAGTTGGGTTATTTCTTTCTGTTCTGTAGATATGTGTATGGGGGGTGTTTTTAAGCCTAAGCTTTGTCTTTTATAGTTTTCCTTCTTCAAATTCATGTCTTGAATTTAACTTATTTTTCAAGATCCTTCAATATTTTTATCTGGATCATGACTCTGTTAGGCAACTTATTAATCAACCTAAGTAAAAGCATTTGGCAACTAGGGGAGTTTCCATCATGGCTCAGCAGAAACGAATCTGACTAGCATCCATGAGGCTGCAGGTTCAATCCCTGGCCTCACTCAGTGGGTTGACTCCAGCGTTGCCGTGAGCTGTTGTGTGGGTCGCAGACACAGCTCAGATCTGACCACTAGCCTGGGAACCTCCATGTGGCAAGGGTGTGGCCCTACAAAAACAAAAACAAAAAGCATTGGTAAGTATAAACCCAATGGAAAAATAAAATATTACTCGTATATTCATGCAAACGTGACAAGTATTCACACTCGAATCACTGATAATAATGTTATAAAGGACAGTGTCTTGGTTTGGGTTTTCCTGAGGCAGAGACTTGGAGACAGATAGTCTAAGAGGTGACCCAAGGAAGCCCAAGCGAGGGGGCAGTCATTCGGGGCAGGGAGAGGCCATGAAGTTGCTCGGCTACTTGTCACTGTGGACACGGTCCTGCTGGAGACTCGGAGCAGCGCTGTCAAAGGGATGAGACTGTCCCTCTGAAGGATAGCACCCTGGGCACTGACCCCTGACTCCCTTCCTCTCCAGCTGGAGGGCTACCCTGGGGGCTGGAACGCCCCACCACTTCCAGGCTGTAAGGCAACTTCCCAGGCAACTTCTTCTTTTTTTTTTTTTTTATTGTCTTTTTACCTTTTCTAGGGCTGCTCCCGCAGTATACGGAGGTTCCCAGGCTAGGGATCCAATCAGAGCTGTAGCCACTGGTCTACACCAGAGCCACCGCAATGAGGGATCCGAGCCGAGTCTGCGACCTACACCATAGCTCATGGCAACGCCGGATCCTCAACCCACTGAGCAAGGCCAGGGATCGAACCCGCAACCTCATGGTTCCTGGTCAGATTCATTAACCACTGAGCCACGACAGGAACTCCTTCTCAGGCAACTTCTGAGAAATCCTGGTGTGGAGAGATGGGGAACTCAGCCTGTGGGAGGTGAACCAGTGTCGACACGCCCAGAAATTGTCCCCACCCCCACCTCCCGGGCACAGCTGTGGGCAGAGCTGGGCCGAGGGGACGTGGCACAGGGCACCAGGGATGTCTGCTGCAGACAGGATTGAGGGACATCTTTTATGAATTGTTCATGAATTCAATTTTTTTTTTTTTTTTTTTTGCTTTTTAGGGCCACACCTGCAGCATAGGGAAATTCCCAGGCTAGGGGTCAAATCGGAGTGATAGCTGCTGGCCTACACCACAGCTCATAGCAATGCCAGATCCTTAACCCACTGAGTGAGGCCAGGGATAGAACTCGCATCCTCATGGATACTACTTGTGTTTGTTACTGCTGAGCCACAATGAAAACTCCAAAACATTTTTAATTCAAAAAAAAAGCAAAATATCAGAGATATTGGACCTTGGGTGGGGGCAGAGAGAGTCATTTTTAGAAATGGCAGGCAGGGAAGGCTCTTGGATCAGGGACCATTGGAGCAGAATCTTGCACAAAAGCAAGGGGCTTGCAGGGATCAGGGTGGGGGCTGTTTCCCAGGCAGAGGAACAGTGGGCACAAATGGCTGGAATCAGGAACAACCCCAGCTTGTTAAAGGACCAAGGGCAGGTGCTGCATTAAGCGTGGGACTCAGGGCCAAATGAAAGAGAGAGGCTCCCCAATTTCTCTGGCCCGTGTGGAGCTTAGAGGCTGCCGGGGACACTGCCATTAACGTCAAGAACAATCACACAAATGAAAGTCAGTTTATACATTGCAGTAAAGGCATAACCAGATCTGTGTTTTCAAACGATTACTCTGGCTCCTGAAAGAAGATTTGAACCGAGTCCAAACTTAGGAGCCATTCACCATTTGACCCTGTTCATGATGCTAAGTGATCCTTCTCACTATCCACAATCTGGACATAGCTCTGGATGCTTAGCGCAATGCATGGCGATCTACCTCATAGTGGGCTTTCTAAAAACATGCTGGTTGGTAAAATTTGCAAACACTTGCATGACCCATCCTCCAGCTCTGCACAGAAAAACGAAAGGGAACCTAAGCTTAAAATCAAAGATTATATTGATTTCTAATGCCATGCCAAAGAATACCTAAAAGAGTCAAAATCCAGTATGGTAGAGTGAAAAGAACATAGACTTGGATTTAAACCTACCTAGATTCCAATTCCAGCTGTAATTACTACTAACTATATTGCTTTAAGCAAATTATTATACCCCCTAAGCCTCATACGTAAAAGGGAGATTATGCCTATTCTGGAACTTTATGGGAGTTAAATAAGATCATATGTCTAAAACATCTGATTCATAATAGAGTCTGGAAAATGGATTATTCTCACCATCATCATCATCGTGCTGATCACAGGACGGAACCCCTGTGATCTGAATGCTTTTTGTCGAAACGAAAAAAAGTATTCAAAGAAAACACGGCATTAAAGCTAAGTATACAAATAAACTAAAAGGAGCTTGTAAAGAGATCGGACAAACCAATGTGGTCCAATGAGCCCGAGACACGTGTTTAGTATCGGTGAGAAACTGCTGGGGGTGGAAAGGGATAGAGCAGAAAGTAAGAGTCCACAGCATGGGGGTGATTTTCTGGAAAAGTATTTCTCTCCAGATCTCTTGTCTGACGACGAAACACAGATGCTGAAGCCTCAGACCCAGGAGGAAGATTCTACAAGGTCCAGTCCCCGAAAGGGAAATGTATTTTGATGACTCAGCAAGAAATACTTGTTAGCACAAGAACACATGCCTGCCATCTGTCAAGGGAGGCTGTCATCCCATCACCGACTCCCACACATTGAGCAGAGCCATAATCATCTTTTACTGGGCCGCCGAGATCACAGGAGCAAGCATGCCCTCTTAGCCCCAGGACCAGCACCACGCTGCCAGGTAAGGGATTCCCAGGTGTGTCGGGATCTCCTGCAGGTCAGCCAGTTCAAGGCACGTCCTCGGGGACCTTCTCCAACCCAGGGAAGGAGGTCAGCCCAGGACAGAAGCTCCCACACTAATAAAGGGAAGCTGGGTACCGCAGGCTCTGACTTCACTGTCTCTTGGGCACCCAGCTTAATCTCATTTAGACTAGCTTGCCAGCCATGATTACAAATCCAAAAGGGAAATGAAAATTGGAAATAGTCTTGAAAGCAAAAGCTTATTATTATGCAATCGGGAAAAGCGGCAAAACATTCATTACATTCAGATGCACAGGCCAGGGGTCTTTCCAGGCCTTGGAATCTTTCAAAGGACCGTCTACCAGATGCATTATCACTTACAGCAGCAGCGATGCATACCTGCAGGGTGTGTGTAGGCATGTGGTGCTGGGTGGTTTATACCTGACATAAATGATTTCATTATAATCCTTATAGCAACCTATGTACAGAGTTATTCTCGTCCTTGTTTTAGAGTTAGGGTCATTGAGCCTCAGAAAAAAATTCCTTGATTCAGCCCAGGACCCATATAAAACAGATCTTGGGTCAGGGACTTGAACCTAGGACTCCTGACCCCAAGTTTTATTTTTGTGGCTACGCATTCCATAGGGTGGCAGACCCCAAGTTTCCCAATGCAGCCCCGGCTGTATTGCAGCTGTCTGGAGGGAGCAGGATAATGTGCATTTTACTGGAGGCCACATCAGAGGGTGAGCCAGAGCATAAGTCCACACAAGCCCAGAGGTCATCCGTCCAGAACTCAAGTTGCCAGATCTAAGAAAGTCTGTTCTGAAAGTGGGATCCCAGCCAAACCAATACTTCTCCAAAAGCCGAGGTGATCCAGGGCAGCTGAGTTCAGTGAAAGAACAGCCCTCTTGCCCTGTTCCAGGAAATCATAAACTGTGGTTGAACAGTATTATTTGAAGATCCCTTCGAATCCATGAACAGAACTGAAGCAAATCCTCCAAACTTTGATTGACGTTCTGGTCTTCAACTTGGATTCTGCACATCTTCAGTTTTTTAGGATGGAATCTTCACCCAAAGATTTAGACAGGAGCTTTTACTTCCATTTTGTAAGCTCTGCCATTCTCGTAACCTGTTTTACTAGTTAACGGAAGTGGGTGATGTGGAAACTCTTGTCTTTAATTTGGAGGGATGCGTGGATATTTCCCGTGGTGGCCATAGTTTCTTAGCCATGAACCCTCATAAACATGTAAGCTCCATGAGGACAGAGATTTCTTGACTGATTGTTTTGGGGTTTTTGTTTGTTTGTTTTTTTTTTTTTTTTGGCCTCGCCTGTGGCATATGAAAGTTTCTGGGCCAGGGATCGAACCCGTGACACATCAGTGACTCAAGCCACTGCGGCGACAATGCTGGATGCTCGATCAGCTGAGCCACCAGGGAACTCTGATTCTTGTCTGTTTGGATCACTCTTATATCCTCAGTAAATACTGATGAATGAATGAATGATGATGATGTGGGGTCATTTTACATGGACTTTTGGCAGAAAGAGGGGCTTGTTTGGAAGGTGAACTAAAAAGAATTTCCCTCATTAGGAAGTACCATGATCATCTTGGTAAAACAGCATAAAGTATCTCTTCCTTTCCCTGATATTTACTGCTCTTTCAATAGGATGTAGGCTTCAAAATGACTATGTGGTTATGCATTCAACAGATAAAATACATGAAGGATGAAAGATGCTAATTATGTAGGCAATGGTTTCACCAAGGACCATGACACAGCAATTGTGTTTCAGTCCAACACAAGGGATTGTGGTTCAGATCCTATGTGACTTTTCTGTAAGGGGAAAACCCGTTTATATTACCTGAGCCCAGAACTCTACAGAATTCTCTAGGAATGCAGATGTCATGTAACTCGAGACTCCAATTTCTTCTACTTGTGAAAATGACACATGGAAGTATGGCTCTACACATTTGTATTTTATAAGCAGAAAACTCACAGTGAAAAGGGATTCTTGGGAGTTCCTGTCATGGCTCAGTGGGTTACAATACAACTAGCACCCATGAGGATATGGGTTCCATTCCCGGCCTCAATCAGTGGGTTAAGGATCTGGCATTATGGCAAGCTGCGGAGTAGGTCACAGATGGGGCTCAGATCCCTAGTGGCTGTGGCTGTGGCTCTGGCAGGCAGCCGTAGCTCCAATTCAACCCCTAGCCTTGGAACCTCCATATGCCACAGGTGTGGTCCTAAGAAGCAAAAAAAAAAAAAAAAGGAAGGAGGAAGAGAGGGAAAGAGAAAGGAAGGAAAGGAAAAAGGAAGGAGAGAAAGAAGGAAGGAAAGAAGGAGAAAGAAAAGAGATTCTTAATACTACACATGAGATCTAAACAAAATAAACTATAGGGGCAGGATTACTACCATAGACATGGAAACCATAATTTTATTAACGCAGCTGATTATTGTAGCTAATTTTTCTAGAAGCCCCATCATACATTTCATATCTCATTTATGGTTCATATGCTTCACATATGTAAAACAAGAGAAGCAACTTGGGCTTTTTTTTTTTTAACCCAAATGAAAACGTGCATTTACTTATTCTTGTTAGATTTTTTAAAATCTAAAACTGTCTTGACCTTAATTTTTTTCTTGTAGTAAAATATACATAACATAAAATTTACTATTTAAGCATATTTAAATGTATATTTTGGTGGTATAAAATACAGCCACACTGTTGTGCAACTATGGGCACTGCCAATCCCTGAAACTCTTTCACCTTGTAAAACTGAAACTCTGTCCCTATTAAATACTAACTCCCCATTCTCCCCTCTGCCCAGCCCTTGCAACCATATTACACTTTCTTTATGAACTGGACTCATCTAGGTACTTTGTCTAAGTGGAATCATCCAGAATCTGTGTCTTTTCAACTGCTTATTTCCCTTAGTTCATCCATGCTGCAGCATGTGTCAGAATTTCCTTCCTTCTTTTCTTTGAGCCTTTCTCTCATGGACTTGAGAATCATAGTTCTGGTCTACTGTGATAATTCTGAATATAAATGCTGATGAATTTCATAGAGGTGCCTCCTATCTCCTATATTTGTGTCAGGGGCAAATTTGATTAGCATGACTTTAGGCAGGAGGTGAAATGTCTGACATATTCACATTCATGCCTTTTCATCAGTCAGTAATTGTTTTGCAGAAAAGCTCCAATGCATTTAGCACCATGGATTCCCACATCCCGGAAGCTGCACATGAGAAGTCTCTTGGTGCTTGTGGTCTGTCCGCTCCACACTCATCTTGCTGACCCACTAAGACTGGAGGTCAGCTCTCTGACTGCTGAGGTTGGTCAGGAAGGAGCACTAGCCAGAGGCAGAGAGAAGCCTTTGGTTCCGAGGTAGCTGGTGGCAGCTTTGGGCAGGTGGTAAGGTGGCAGTACAGCAGGGAGCTGCATCATCAGCCCAGGAAGTGACAATGTCTTTACGAGGACCTGCCTCTTCAGTAGGTCCATAAGCAACCATGAAACAGCAGGCAGAAGCTTGGGATCCTGGGCTTCATTCAGCCAAAGGCCATTTTCAGCTTCACCCTTATTCCTTGTCACTTTTTCTTTCTTTCTTTTCTTTTTTTTGTCCTTTTTTTTTTTTTTTTGGTCTTTTTAGGGCTGCACCCACGGCATATGGAGATTCCCAGGCTAGGGGCCAAATCGCAGCTGTAGTTTCCGGCCTACACCGCAGCAACAAGGGATCCGAGCTGTGTCTGTGACCTACGCCACAGCTCCCTGCAACGCCAGATCCTTAACCCACTGACCCAGGCCAGAGATGGAACCCATGTCCTCATGGATACTAGTCAGGGTCAATAACCACTGAGCCATGACGGGAAGGCCTTCCTTGTCACTCTTTAGGCACCTTCTTCATTCTGTTGCTGTTCTCATGCATTTAAAACCGACCCCCTGTATTAAATTTGCTTTATCTGAAATACTCAGAGTGGTCTCTGTTTTTCCATTTGGACTCTGATATAGTGACTGTTGGACAACATTCTCAAAGCCACCAGTTTTTCATTTTAAAAAATGATCAGCATTCATTGAGCAATTGCAATGTGCCAGGCACTTTATTAGGCGTTGGAAATACAAAGTCAAATGAGTGGGATATGATCCTCATCCTAAAAGAGATTTCAGTGTGGCCAGGGAGAAGGGGATGTAAATCCATGGTTCCAGGCGATTGGCATGGGCTAAATTAGACACCAGGGTAGGATTTAGGGTATGGAAAAGAAACATCTAAGTAAACAGGACCCACTCTGAAAGTGAACCTGAGGTCGGCCAAGCTTGTGTGACATTTTGAAGTTTAAATAATACATATTGGGAAGGGCATTCCACGAAGCTGCAACAGATGTGGGGGGTGAACTACTAGGATACTTTTGGGAGTGTTACCTTACCAAAGGCAAGAGTTCACAGATGGACAAAGAGTTAACAAAACAAGAACAACAAAAAAGAAGCTATTGAAGATCCCTAGACTTTCATGGACTGTTGAAACACTGTTTCAACTCCAAGGTTTTCCACATTTGTTCTGATGGGAACTCATGTAAAGTTTTCCTGAAGAAGTTCTTTAGAAAGCAGACTAAGATATATTCATTTGTACTCATGCACACACCACTGGAAGACATTTTTCTCTCTAAAGATTTCCATTAACTCCACCAAAATACCCCAGATTTGAACAGTAAGGTCAGTGTTTCTAGCCTACCTCTGTTCCAGGGGCTGCACAAACAAATGACAACACTTCTAATAATCATAGCCTGCAGTCTTTCATCTGATATTCCTCTGAATGGGAGGACTTTAGTGTAAGCACATTTGAAGATGAAGAATTGGGAGTTTCCGTTGTGGTTCAGTGGGGTATGAACTGAGGATATGGGTTCGATCCCTGGCCTCGATCAATGGGTTAAGGATCCAGCGTTGCTGTGGCTGTGTCGTAGTTCCTCCACAAGGAATATGCATAGTATCTTCGAGGTCTCTTGCAGGATCTAAGGCTCGCTCCCAGGTGGAGGATGGTAGCTTGAGGCTGAGCACAGGGTTCCTAGAGTCCCGCCCTGTCACCTCGCCACCAACCAATCAGAAGAAACTCACACACCCTGCAGCCCTCACCCTAAATTCTATCAATTAAAAACTCTCCCCTTGGAGTTTCCTGATGGTGCAGCAAGTTAAGGATCCAGTGCTGTCACTGCTGTGGCTCAGGATCCCTGGCCTGGGAACTTCCCTATGCCAAACACAAACAAAACATCTCCCCAAAAACCATAGAGGAGTTTGGGTTTTATTTTGAGCACAGCCACCCTCTCTCTTCCCATGGCCCTGCAATAAAGTCTTTCTCTGTCCCACCATTTCAGTTTACTTGGCCCCACGGTGCATCGGGCACACAAACTTTGTTCAGCAACAATTCTTGTTGGGTTTCAGAGAAAATTTATTAGATTTGTGGATTCTAAAAATAGTTGGACATGTTCCCTGTAAACTGTAAAAGCAATTTTACATTTTTTATTGTGTGATATAATTAGAGACTTACTTTAAAATTATTGCCATGTGCTGAAACTTGCTCTATGCTGTAAAGTTTTAGCAAAATTTAAATTATGCAAGCACATGAGCTAGAATTGCAATTATATGTAATTGCCTTTGCCAAGGTAATTGAAGTGCATACAGAGCCTTACTATATAATTTACAAATCTGTACACAATTAGTTTTGTGTGATGTTTTTGATCTCTTTTTACAATGCTATACTTCTTGAAGTCACGTGAAATCCAAAAGCCTATTACTAAGGGCATTTGTAGATTAGTACACATCTCTGACAGCCTTAATAAACCCATCTCCTTGCCATTCTGGCTTTTGGTTTGACTGATGAGGCAATATCACCAGTCAAGAGAGCCAATTTGGTTCTTTACTTAAAAGAGAGAAATTACTTTTTCACGATTATCTGCACTGTCACTGTAATCCTCAAGCACCGCCACCACTAGCACACAAAGCTCTGTTTATTTCTCTGTATGTTTATAAAGAAAGTCTTCACACATACATAATACGGCACTCCAGAAAATAATGCCTTGATTAAATATACATTCATTATCTGCCTGAACTTGCCAATACTAGCAGATTCATTAATGCCTCTAATTTTTATACTCAGATACTTGGACTTTTAAATAGCAGCTCCAGGAACTCTACCCAATATTCTGTGATAATCTCTATGGGCAAAGAATCCAAAAAAGAATGGACATGTGTACATGTATAACTGACTGAATCTTGACTGTACAACAGAAATTATCACAACTCTGTAAATCAACTCTACTTTAATAAATCTCTAAGAAATACATAAATAGGAGTTCCTGTCATGGCTCAGTGGGTGAAGAACCTAACTAGCATCTAGGAGGTTTTGGGTTGGGTCCCTGTCCTCGCTCAGTGAGTGAAGGATCCAGCGTTGCCCTGAACTGCAGTGGAAGTTGCAGACTGGGCTCAGATCCCTGCATGGCTGTGGCTGTGGTGTAGGCTGGCAGCTGCAGCTCAGATTCGATCCCTAGCCGGGAAACTTCCATATGCCACAGGTGTGGCCCTAAAAAGAATAAATAAAGTAATAAATTAATTAATTAATAGCAGTTCCAGGAAACCACAAGCTTTTGGACCATATGCATGGCTTGGGGAAGAGTCTCTTTATCTTCTGGCCAAAAGGTGACTTCCTAGCAATGTCAGAGGATTAACCAATTACTAGAATTTCTATTTCTTTTCTTGGACGCACTCTCTTCAGTGATTTCAATTGGCTGTAACATGGTCATTGTTGCCTGGGGCCATCAAGGTTTGGCTTAGGGAGAAGTCTCTGCCATGTGTTTGGAGCTTTAAAGGAGCTGGCCCTTTGTAGCTCATGCCTTTTTTCTCTACTTCTTCTGTTGAGTCTCTTTTTATCAACTCTCTCTCTCCATTGGCTGTGGGTCTTTATGCAGCTATCTTCTGTCCTTTGGGTGTGCTTGTTAGGCCCTTGATTACCAGGAAAGGAGATTCTCTGACTCCACCTTAAGAAAAGTGGGCACAGGGAGTTCCCATAGTGGCTCAGTGGTTAAGGAATCTGACTAGGAACTATGAGGTTGCAGGTTCGATCCCTGGCCTCACTCATTAGGTTAAGGATCCGGCTTTGCTGTGAGCTGTGGTGTAGGTTGCAGACCCAGCTGGGGTCTGATGTTGCTGTGGCTGTGGTGTAGGCCGGCAGCTACAGCTCCGATTCGACCCCTAGCCTGGGAACCTCTGTATGCCGCAGATGTGTCCCTAAAAAAAGAAAAAAAAGAAAAAAAAAGTGGGCATATATAAAGGTATATGAGTTTAAAACCTGTGAGGTTGCAACAGAAGAAAGGGTGGGGGAAAAACTGTAATTGTAATGTATACATGTAAGGATAACCTGACCCCCTTGCTGTACAGTGGGAAAAGAAAATTAAAAAAATAAAAATAAAATAAAATAAAATAAAACCTATGAGACTATTAGGCAGGTCTTAAGATGACGCTCTGCTCTACCTGGATCATAGCCTGTGAAATCTCTCTTTCAATGTGCCACAGCTTTGATCTAAATGGCTCCATCTTTCTGTGAATCTACTCTGTACTCCCCAAAAACAATTTGAAGGAAACTAGTCTGGTTGGTTTAGCTAGTTACTATCCTCCCATAGAACACCCCTGCAAACCTGTCATCAGGTATTGCATCAATAAGCAAGACACTGTGGCCAGGAGGAGAAGGGAGAATAGTCTACTATTTAAAAAACAACAACAAAAATAAGCAAAAAGCAAAACAAAAGAAAACAAAACACCCTCATGGCAGTGAGCACTGTGATTAACCTGCCCAGTGCATGTAAAATCAGAAGGCACACTGCCTCAGCCTTGGTTAGTTAAGAAAGTATCTCACAGAAGCCCGATCCATTCTCCTGCCGTGCACTGAACACCAGTTAGGTGTTCCTAAGCTTTGGGTTTCTACAGAGAAACGTTTTGACAAAAACTCAGCCAAAGCCACTTTTCTTTGTTCAGTGACCCATTTGTGTTTTGAATAACTGGGAATTTGGGCCTGAATATTCTTGTCATCTCAAATTCCATTGGTTTATATGTATAGTTAAAAATAATTATACTGGAGTTCCCGTTGTGGTGCAGTGGTTAACGAATCCGACTAGGAACCATGAGGTTGCGGGTTCGGTCCCTGCCCTTGCTCAGTGGGTTAACGATCCGGCGTTGCCGTGAGCTGTGGTGTAGGTTGCAGACGCGGCTCGGATCCCGCGTTGCTGAGGCTCTGGCGTAGGCCGGTGGCTACAGCTCCGATTCAACCCCTAGCCTGGGAACCTCCATATGCCATGGGAGCGGCCCAAGAAATAGCAAAAAAGACAAAAAAAAAAAAAAAAAATTATACTTAGAGTTCCCCTCGTGGCTCAGTGGTAAGGAACCGACTAGCATCCATGAGGACTTGGGTTCTATCCCTGGCCTTGATCCGTGGGTTAAGGATCCAGCAGTGCTGTGAGCTGTGGTGGAAGTGGAAGATGAGGCTCGGATCCTGTGTTGCTGTGGCTGTGGAGTAGGCCAGCAGCTGCTGTGGCTCCGTTTCAACCCCTAGCCTGGGAACTTCCATGTGCCGCAGGTGTGGCCCTAAAAGACAATAATAATAATAATTATACTCATGTGCACTTAATAAATAGATCAGACTCCTTGATTTTCTCTTCTGCATTCGGAAATCAGAGGTTAGATTAGCCCGCTTTGTGTTAACTGTCTAGTGACATTAATTTGGGGAACAGATTATGTGTACAAACTCCAAGTCCTGATTTCCAGCTTCTGGAAGAATATTTTTTTTTTCTTTTTAGGGCCACACCCACAGCATATGGAAGTTCCCAGGTTAGGGTTGGAATCAGAGCTACACCTGCCAGCCCACGCCACAGTCACAGCAACATAGGATCCGAGTGGTGTCTGCAATCCACGGCTCACTGCAACACCAGATCCTTAACCCACTGAGTGAGGCCAAGGACTGAACCCACATCCTCATGGATCCTAGTTGGACTTGTTTCCACTGGGCCACAATGGGAACTCCAGGAAAAATAATTTCTTTAAGTTAACCATTCGAATACATAATCACTAAGATTTCAGAAAGTTGGAAAACTCAATATATTTGAAATTTTCTAATCATTTTCTTCCCGAAATTGGGGTGGCAACCTCCTTCAAAAATAAAGATGCTGTCCAAGAATAGTCAGTGTTTGCTCAGGCAAAGGAACATTGCAAAAAGAGACCCTGCACGCTCATTAAGAGTAGTTGGAAAGTTACACTTTCTACTTGTTATATTACCACTGTTTTCCTTTACCATGTGCAGTTAAATATGCGGTATTTCTCAGTTCCAAGATAAAACTGAAGCTGCTATGACATAAAGGGGTAGCTAAAAATGGATCCAGTATTGTGGGGTCAACAAAGCCTGTATTATTCTGATCTGATGATAACCACCGCTGCACTTAAATTCTACACATCTGCTTCTATCTAATACATTCACATGTTTACTCTGAGGATATGAGAAAGCAAAGCTGGCTCAAGAGCAGGAAAGTAAACACCATTGCACCTACTCTCAGCAGGAATCGTTTGCACACCTGTCTTTCCTGGAAATGTTTCAGCTGGTTGTTTTCTCAGGTTCATGTCCAATTTCATTAGGCTCTGGAAACACCTACTCTGGGTCAACTGAGCTGGCCATTGGAGAGAGAGAAAGAGAGAGAGAAAAAACATTCTATGCCAAATTTGGTTTCCTAGATGCTGGTCCAATGTATGTCAAACACAAATATATAAACTTACGACGGTTACCGAGACCAAGCTGATCCTGCCCCCCTTCCCCCCACCCCGCGCATGACAGGACAGTAAATTGAGGGCAAGTTGTTGGGACAAGGAATAGCAACTTTATTTAGAAAGCCAGCAGATGGAGAAGACGGTGCTGTACCGTTCCAAAGAATCATCTTGCCCATGTTAGAATTCAGATTTCTTTTATAGTCAAAGAGGAGGGGGTGCGGTTGGTTGCCGCCAAGCTCTTGGGGCCAGAAATCCTTTGTTCTTGCAGCATTCTGTGTCAGTCACCGAGTTCCTATAAACCTCCAACAAGACAAAGGTTATTTTCTGTCCTGCATCTTTTTATCTCTGTATGAATGGGAACATGTTATATCTGGAAAAGTCAAAACCTTGAGAACAGGCTCTCTTGAAATATTTCAGGCTATAGGCAACATTCTTAACTTGTAGCAAAAGCAATAGAATACAAAGTTTAAAAGTAAAAGCAACAGATCCAGGAGTTCCGTCGTGGCGCATTGGTTAACAAATCCGACTAGGAACCATGAGGTTTCGGGTTTGGTCCCTGCCCTTGCTCAGTGGGTTAACGATCTGGCGTTGCCGTGAGCTGTGGTGTAGGTCGCAGACGCGGCTCGGATCCTGAGTTGCTGTGGCTCTGGCGTAGGCTGGTGGCTACAGCTCCGATTGGACCCCTAGCCTGGGAACCTCCATATGCCGCGGGAGGGGCCCAAGAAATGGCAAAAAGACAAAAAAATAAATTAATTAATTAAAAAAAAAAAAGTAAAAGCAACAGATCCAATATGGAGTCAGATTTGTTCTTCCCTATTACATAACTATAGGATAACATAGACTTGGTAATAGAGAGATGCATACATATTAAGGAGGTGAAGGAAAGGAATCCTAGAGCTGCGGAAGGCTGGGGGAGGAGGGGGAGGGCTAGGGGGGTGGGGAAGACGTAAGAAAAGGAGTTAAGGAGGGCGTCCTGGAAGCTGTGACCCCTGAATGTTTAAAGAACAGGAATGAGGTAGAAGGAAAGACATTCTCCACAAAGGACAGAGCCATGAAAAGGACTGAGAGTGAAAGAGCTGTTCATAAAAAGCTACTGTGTGGGGGCACAGAGGGAGCTACAAGAAGTTGAATATTGCTAGAATTTAAAGTGTGAGTCAAGCAAGGATTGAGAGATGAGGCTAGTAAGATAAGCAAGAATAAAATCATACAGAACCTTGCACAGCACCGTGTTTGGAAAGGCTGCATGTTAGGAAAAGCTGTTCAACACAATGTAATAAACACCAATTATTGTCAACTCATGAGAGCTTATCCAAGGCACATCCTGTCACTTTAATACCCAGGCAGGATATTAAAGACATTTTCATATTGAAAACCTTTTGTAATTCTCATCTCTGTGAGGTTGCCACCTACTCTTTCCTTTTCAAATTCTAGCTAAATAGGCCTCATGGCAATTCTTTAAGAGTACAAGAAAGGAAATACAAATTATAAAAAACAATTGTAATTTAAAAACACAAACAAACCTAACCAAAAGAGTCTGCTTACGTTTTGCTTCCTAACTGCAAAGATCAGGCTAGATTTAGGAAGCTGATTTGAAGAAAAGTCATATTTGCCTTAATCAACGTTTTCTTCAAATGTGAGAGACTGAGTATCTTGCCATCATGTAGAGATTTGTTTAAATACGGCTCAGATGTTTCTCGGGTCAAAGAAATAGAAAAAGTGTCACCCAAAGGCCTCCTAAGGAGCAATCCGTCCTTGTCACAAGTGGCCAGCTTGGGTGCTTGAAATCCCTATGAGTAATCCCTGCCTTCCTTCCCCCACCCCCAACCCAGCTCTCTCTCCAGCTCCAAGTAAAGCAAGCCCACTGGATGGACTCAGAATTGCTCCCCTTCGCGTGAACATTGCTTTGCTCCTGGCACACGGAGTGGGTAACCTGGGCTCATCAATTTCTACTTCTACAAAGTCAAAGAATCGTCTCACTAGGGTGACCAGATGTCCCAATTTACCAGGCACAGTCCTAGTTCATGTCTGGGCTGTCAATATAAATACCAGTAGTGGCTTTTTTCACTCTCAAAAGTGTCTCTGTTTAGATTACAAATTATACGGTCAGCCCGCTTCTAACCAATTTCAGTAGGAGCTCAGCCTCTGCTTCTAAATCTCTCTCCCATTTATTTCACACAGCAGCTGCTAGGATGAAATTCCAGTAAATTCCTGTGAAACATAGTAATTTGAGCAGTGCCCTAGTACTTATGGCTAAAGGTTTGATTTATAACACATTCCAGGCATCTTCAGATCAATTATAGAACGACATTCCATAAACATAAATCCTTGCTGCACTCCTCTGAAAAATAAATAGATAATACTTTAAAACACAAGGAAGGCCCATCTCCGACATTAAGCAGAGATGATCAAGGAATTTAGAAAACCTATGCAAAGAGTTTAGAGAAAGCAGATCTGTGAGGAGGCCATTGGAGATGCTGTTCATTAAGAAATGGCCTTTCGGAGTTCCCGTCACGGCGCAGTGGAAACGAATCCAACTAGGAACCATGAGGTTTCGGGTTCGATCCCTGGCTGCACTCAGTGGGTTAAGGATCCGGCATTGCCATGAGCTGTGGTGTAGGTTGCAGACGCAGCTTGGATCTGGCATTGCTCTGGCTCTGGCGTAGGCCGGCAACTGCAGCTCCAATTAGACCCCTAGCCTGGGAAACTCCATGTGCTGCGGATGCGGCCCTAAAAAGACAAAAGACCAAATAAAAGAAAAAGAAATGGCCTTTGATCATGATGTCGGTCTTCGGATCTAACATCCACCTGTGAGCCAAGTGGGAAGCGTTATTTATTTATTTTACCTTTTTTTATATTGTAGTTGATTTACAGTGTTGTGCCAATTTCTGCTGTACAGCGAAGTGGCTCAGTCATACATATATATTTTTTTCTTTTTTTCTTTCTGTTTTTGGGTACCCACCAGTGGCATATGGAAGTTTCCAGGCTAGGGGTCACATCAGAGCTGCAGCTGTGGCCTATGCCAGACAGAGCCAGGGCAACACCGGATCCAAGCTGCATCTGTGACCTATACCACAGGTTGCTGCAATGCTGGCTCCTTAATCACCTGAATTCAAACCTGAATCCTCACGGCATCCTCACAGACAGTATGTCAAGTTCTTAACCTGCTGAGCCACAATGGGGACTCCTATACATTCTTTTTTTAATATCTTTTCCATCTTGGTCTATTCCAGGAGATTAGATATAGTTCCCTGTAGTATACAGTGGGGCCTTATTGTTTATCCATTCTAGATGCAATAGTTTGCATCTCTTAACCCCAAACTCCCAGGCCATCACTCCACCTCCCCCCTCCCCCTTGGCAACCACAAATCTGTTCTCTATATCTGTGAGTCTGTTTCTATTTTGTAGATAGGTTCCTTTGTGCCATATTTTAGATTCCACATATAAGTGATAACATGATATTTGTCTTTCTTTTTCTGACTTGCTGGACTTAGTATAGAAATCTCTGGTTGTACCCATACTGCTGTGAATGGCATTATTTCATTCTTTTTTTATGGCTGAGTAGTATTCTATTGTATATATCTACCACATCTTCTTAATCCATCCATCAATAGACATTTAGTTTGTTTCCATGTCTTGGCTATTGTGAATAGTGTGGGCAGCTTTTCTTTTCTTTTCTTTTTTCCTTCCATTTTCAGCCACTGGTGGTATATGGAAGTTTCTGGGCCAGTCATTGGATCCGAGCTGGAGCTGTGACCTTTTCCAAAGCAGCAGTAATGATGTATCTTAACCCACTGCACCTGGCTGGGCATCAAACCCGCACCTTCACAGAGAGAAGCTGGATCATTAACCCACTCTACCACAGTGGGAACTCCCAAATTTTAAAAATAATAATGCTTTTCACATCCTCTCCAGCCATTTGGAAGAGCACGGTCAGCAAATTTCTGATCCTTTGGCTCTCTCTTCTTCCCTAACTTTTTACAAAGTCTTTTACATGGGAGTTTGAACTGTTGTTTTCTTTGTTTCATTTTTTATAAACAACCTAGTTGACCTATGGTTGACATAGAACAGCTTGCACATATTTAAAGTATACAATTTAATTATTTTGGAGGTATGTTTGGTCCTATCAAGATAATTAACCTCCCCATCACCCCCCAAAGTTTCCCCCCACCCCTTGGTAATTCCTCCCATCAGCCCCTCCCATTCCCCCACTCCCACCCCCAGGCATCTTTCATTTGGCTTAAAAGCAACACAAAAGAAACAAACAAACAAAAAACTTTTTAAAAGTGATTTTTTGCAAATACTTTTAATTGCTTAATTTAAACCTTCTGAGCCTCTGAGGCTTCTTGCTAACCCATATGGAATTTACACGGCAGTCTACTTCATTGTCTGGCACATTTTTCACGCTAAAAAATAATAAATAAGATACAAGAAAACTCCAAGAGTGCAGAGAACGCATTTGGCTTGCTTAACAAGCATCAGGAACAGAAGTATTTGCTTTAGCTTAAAGCCATTAAAAGCATTCTTTCCTATGGAAAATCGAATGCCAGAAACAACTAGACACTGAACTTCTCCAAGTTTTTATTAAAAAGTGAGAGATGGCATTGCTGAAGGAAATACCCACGCAGAAAGAAACCAGATTTCACCCGAGTGGAATGCCTTATGGAGGGGTCAGTTCCTGAGCAACTTCTTCATCAATACTTCATGAAAAAAACTGGAAAATTTAACTTTAAAAAAAAAAATGCTCAACGCTTGTTCTCTGTTTGGATTGCATTTGCTCTGGGAGAGAAAACCTGAGCAGCAACAACAACAACTTTCCTTTTTTTCCCCCTTTTTTGGCCACCCCACAGCACATGGAGTTCCCAGGCCAGGGCCAGGGATCGAACCTGCATTTCCAAGACACTGCTAATCCCATTGCACCACAGGGGGGTCTCCAATAACCTTTCCTTTTTGATGGTGGGAAACTTTGGGAGAAGCACGATGCCGAATGTCTAGAGATGCTTCTGTTAACTCTGTGAACGCATGAGCCCTTTCGCTTTGGCTTCTTAGTGGCATAATGAGAGAATTGAGCTAGAAGAATCGTCAAAGTTCCTTCAAGCTCTAAATTGCATAGTGTATGACCTTTCCAGGAATATCTTTGTCCAACAAAGGACTCAGCTGGCTCAGATTCCCCCCAAAGTAGAAAAGAGAGAAGTATTTGCTCTCATAACCAGCTACCCTCTCCCATAGCCTTTCTCTGTTGTAGCTATTGCAACAGCTATTATTGCGTAGCTACTAGGGAATGCTGACTGGTTTAAACAGAATGTGAATCTACTAACATATTTAAAATATTAACTGAAGGAAGGGAGAACTGTGTCACACAAGTGGCCCCCAGAGAGAGCGCTTAGTCCAGGGCAGCCGGTGATGGCACTTTGTGGCAACCACCATTGCGCCACAGACACCACCTCTCGTCTCTGTAACTGTGTCACCAGCTCCCAGATCACTTTCCTAATCCAGCGCCTCCCAGACTCCCAGCAGTATATAGAAAATTGTATTTTCACAATGCACTGGGGTATGTGAGGTTGCTGTGGTCACAGGTGAACAGTCCAGGAGTTTTGATCACCTCAGACCCTACCAGGCATTTCCGAGGACTAAAGAATCCCCTGTCTTAATATTCCAATGACTATGCACGGTCTGCCACTTTGCCCCAGCACACTGGCTGAGAAGCTTTGCCCTCCGTAGGTGTGTCTGCTTGGTTGAGCCTAGGCCATATCCCTAGCTGCAAAGGAGGCTGGGAAAAGCAAGTATCAAGTTATATATTTTACTTCTGGGAGTTCCTGCTGTGGCACAATGGGATCAGGGGCATCTTGGGAGTGCTTGGAGGCAGGTTCAATCCCCAGCCCAGCACAGCCGGTTAAAGATCTGGCGTTGCCACAGCTGCAGCTTAGGTAGAGACTTCAACTCAGAGCCTTGGCCTGGGAGCACCATACGCTGAGGAGCAGCCAAAAAAAATAAAATAAAATAAAATATGGAGTTCCCATTGTGGCGCAGTGGAAATGAATCTGACTAGTGTCTGTGGGGATTCAGGTTCCATCGCTGGCCTCGATCAGTGGGCTGGAGATCTGGTGCTGCCATGAGCTGTGGTGTAGATCACAGATGCAGCTCGGATCCTGCAGGGCTGTGGCTGTGGTGTAGGCTGTAAGTCCCCTAGCCTGGGAACTTTCATATTCCACGGGTATGGCCATAAAAAGCAATGGAATGAAATAGTAATAGAGTAGAGTAGAGTAGAGTAGAATAGAATAGAATAGAATAGAATAGAATAGAATAGAATAGAATAGAATAGAATAGAATAGAATAGAACAGAATAGAATAGAAGTAGAAAATTTTACTTCTGGCATAAGGGGCAGTTTCCCCTAAACTGAGGAATTCCTCAAAAAGATGCAGGTGGCGTGGGGGGGGGGGGGTGGCACTGGGAAGTGTTACCAAAAACCTATTTGTGTACACGTATCTATTTTAACAGACCTTGTCAGGACCCACGATGCCATAAGACAGGTGACACACCACTTGGGCTTAGAAGTCAAGAGGGCCTCATAGCTCAGGATCATGAGATGCACCTTCGGCCTTGGAGCTCTTCAAAACAGCAACACTGGATTCAGTGAGCCCATTCTTTCAAGGTTCTCATTCCATGCTACGAACTGTAAACAGAACGGCCCCTAGATCCAGGTTCTGGAGCCCCTGCTTTACAGAGTCCTGTCCTGGCCCTTTTCTGGCCACACTCCTCCTGTTCAGATGAAGTGACCCAGGGACTCTGAGTCTCACCTGATGTCACCACTCTAGGTACACACCCCTCACCCCTTCCAGACTATGCTCTGGGCATCCGAGACCCCAAATTCCCTGCCCATGTGCCCCTGAGCCCACTTCCTGTGGGGCCAACGCAGGCCTTTTCCCAGGGGAGTGCACATCGCCCTGTCAGGATGCTCGCATGGCCCTGTCGGGATGCTCGCCCTCGGGACTGAAGAATGGCCAGCGGGGGACTGGGTGTGGGGACAGCAAACATAACTGGGACATGTGGGCTGGAGGGGCCCGAGTGGGCTGCATGCGGTGAAGGATGGAGCCAGGGTGGCAGCGGAAAGGACTGGGCTGCAGGTGGAGGGCCTCCGTCCGTGTTCTTGTCCCAGACTGGACATCTTCTACATGTACCCAAAACTCCGCCAAGACATCGCCTGCCTCCAAAGCCAGTTATGGACATCGCGTGGCCTTTCAGCACTTCCTTTCTACAGAAGGTGGCGTTCACCTGCCCTGCTCAGAACCGAAAATCCACATGGAGACTGAGCCACCCCGTGCCTCAGCTAATGGGGACAGGGTCCAAGTCTTCTGGTGTCGCTGATGCCAGTTCAGGCCATTCACGCTGCGCTGGGTGGGCTGTCCCCAGTGCTGGAGTGAACCTCACAGGGAAAAGAAATAGGCACAGCACAGCCAGGAGCAAGGACAGATGGGATACCGTGAGGGGCCACAGGGCTGCTCCAGCGTTGGATGCTACAACCAAAGGCTTCAGCCCGTCCCTTGTCCCACGGTCACCACACGGTACTGGTCTGAATCCAACCTGCCATGCTGGCACCAGCCTCTGTCAGTCTGCCTAAGGGGGATGGTCAAACCACAGCCTAAGCTGCCACAGCAGAGCCGATGGAGAGATTCATGACGACGCAGATCCATCATTTATTCCGGCCTCTGAAAAGGCAGAGGACTGCAATGGGCCTGCACACCTGATGCCAGGCCACCCATGCACCATCTTCCCAGCATCCAAGCAACGTCTCCCTTGGAAAAATGCGAATAGATAGTCCTGGCCAGTGATGGTCTGATGTTGGGGCTGGGAGCCAAGCTGGCCCACATGCCAGTTGAAAAAGCAGAGAAAGTCCACCCAGGGGGACACTGGGGCTGATGCACAGAGAGAAAGAGAGGCAAGAAACCACATTTCCCGTGAGAAAGCAGGGGAAGTTTCAGGTTCCAGCTGGTTTTTCAGTCTTCAGTCTGGATGAAATTACTGCAGTTTCATTGAAATTAAAATTTCCTTCCAAAGAATTCCCACTGTGGCTTAGCAGGTTAAAAAACCCAATGTAGGACATACGGAGTTCCCGTTGTGGCTCAACGGAAATGAATCTGACTAGTATTCATGAGGACACAGGTTCGATCCCTGGCCTCGCTCAGTCGGTTAAGGATCCAGCATTACCGTGAGCTGTGGTGTAGGTCACAGACTCGGCTCAGGTTGCTGTGGCTGTGGTGTAGGACGGAAGCTACATCTCCAATTCGACCCCTAGCCTGGGAACCTCCAGATGCCATGGGTGTGACCCTAAAAAGACAAACAAACAAACAAACCCCAACATAGGAATTCTCATTTAGCTCAGTGGTAATGAAACTGACTAGTATCCATGAGGATTCCAGTTCGATCCCTGGCCTCCTTCAGCGGGGGGGGATCCAGCACTGCTGTGAGCTGTGGTGTAGGTGGACGATGCGGCTCGGCTCCCATGTTGCTGTTGCTGTGGCTGTGGCGTAGGCTGGCAGCTGCAGCTCCCATTCAACCCCTAGCTTGGAAATGTCCATATGCCACGGGTGCATCTATAAAAAGAAAAAAATGTCCTTCCTTTGCTTGGAGTCAGAGGGATTTCTACAGCATCACACACTCGCACACACACACATACCTGAAAGCAAATGACACCTGATTTCACCTGAGCACACAGGAGTGTGTTCTGCCTGGAGCCTAAAGAAACTTAACAAGAAGTCTCTGCAGTTCACCATGGCTTTTCATTCTCACAAAGCAGTGTGCCCAAGAGCTTTCATTCAGATTCCTACAACCACGTGGACTGTGTGAAGCACGTCCACTCTGAGGATGTGTGACCCCGTGACCTTTGCTCATAGGATGGCTGGGTCACTCACCCTCCAACCCTGACTTTCCCTGCAACGCCACCTTTTCCTCCACACCAAGGTCCTGGCACAGAGCTCCCCCTCTCACCCATTCGAGACCCCCTGGGTAAGAATGGGGTCCAGGCTTAGCCTGGTTCCTCCAGGACCAGCTCCATCACACACCAGCCACAGAGACATCAGCTCCTTCTCGAAGACCTGCCTAGAGAGACCCAGCCTCCCATTGTGCTCTGTCCTGCTTTCCACCCTCAAACGTCGAACCTTTCAAACATGTCCTATTTCTGCCCTTACATGTAACACCGAATATTATCCTTCTGGAAACATCCTTGGCATCTCCATGTCTACAACGGAAGCTCATGCCAGCTGTTCTCCTCTAAACACCCTTTCTTTCTTTTTGTCTTTTTTAGGGCCACACCCACGGCATATGCAAGTCCCCAGGCTTGGGGTAGAATCAGAGCTGTAGCTGCCAGCCTCTGCCACAGCCACAGCAACACGGGATCCTTAACCCACTGAGCAAGGCCAGGGATGGAACCCTCATCCTCATGGATATTAGTTGGGTTCGTTACTGCTGAGCCGTGACAGAACTGCCCTGAACACTCTTTCCAGAAGCCCCCCGCCAACAGCCCTCCTCTCCATCCCTCCCCAGTAGAAGAGCCTCTCTCCCATTTGACCCAGACTGGCAGGCAGGTTCCAACCACCAGACATCACTCTTCCCTGGATAGAAAACTAGAAATCATTTGGCTAACACAGGAAATTCATCCCTGCAAAATTGTGGAGACTCAAAATCCACTGAGTCACAGCGGTACTGAACCCTTTTCACACCAAACCACAAAATCCCATCAGACACATGACTGACACAACTTCACCGTTTAAAGATAAGCTGTCACAACGGAGTTCACAGAAACGAGAGTCCAGGAAAACCGTCCTTATCTGCAGTTGACGGTCTTAATCTGACTGGGCAGTGAGTGAAATTATCCACAAACAGTAATTCTCCAGAGAAGGCCTCTAAGGACCTGAGCGAAGCAACCAAAGAGATATTGTTCCCCAGGCAGAGAAGCTAAACAGAAAAAGTTCAGCCACGGAGTTCCCTTTGTGGCTCAGCAGTAACGAATCCAACTCGTATCCAGGAGGACTCGGGTTGGATCCCTGGCCTCGATCCGTGGGTTAAGGACCTGGCGTTGCTGTGAGCTGTGGTGTACATCACAGATGCAGCTTGGATCCTGCGTTGCTGTGGCTGTGGTGTAGGCCGGCAGCTGCAGCTCTGATTCGACCCCTAGCCTGGGCACTTCCATATGCCGCAGGTGTGGCCCTAAAACAAAATAGAAAGAAAGAAGAAGTCCAGTCACTAATGAGGGCATGGCTCTCCTTAGCAGTATGAAAAGGATTCAAGCTTTCTAGGGTTAAATAAACTGCTTCCCAGGCCCATTCTTTCTCTTTCTGTTTTTCAACTGAAGTCTTCAGAGAGCAGCGGGTCACTCTTATCTGGGAACTCAGATGTGACTGTCACACAATGACCACCTGAAAGCAATGGAGGCTCCTGCCAGATCAATAAAACTGAAGCTCTTTGATGGTATCCAGAGGCCGGTACCTCCTCACCCCTCCGTCTTTGTTCACGCCACCAACTCGGCCTGCGGCTTTGCCCGCCTCTCTTCCTATTGAATTCCCACCTCTTCTTCAAGGCCCAGCTCAGATTCCACCCCATTCGGCGGCGATCTTTCTCACAGCTCTGAATTCCGATAGGGCTTTCGACCCAGGCCCTGGATTTGATATCTGCCATGGATTGAGTTATGCGGCTTTCAATGAAGTCCGGTTTCTCTGGCTGTTTAATTTCTCTGCAATCCTGCTGTCTCTTAGCATTCAACCCTCTTAGGTCAGTGAGGTAAATATAAATAGTGCTTGATAAATCCATCTTTACTGATTGGATTAGAATAGTAACGAAGGCGTTCCTGTTACGGCTCAGCAGATTAAGGATCCGACGTCGGGGCTGTGAGGATGCGGTTCAATTCCTGGCCGCACTTGGTGGGTTAAGGATCTGGCGTTGCCACAAGAGGCAGTGGAGGTGACGGATGCAGTTCGGGTCCTGTGTTGGCACGGCTGTGGCGTGGGCCGGCAGCCGCAGCTCCGATTTTCTTGGCCTGGGAAATTTCATATGCTGCAGGTGCGACCATAAAAAAAAAAAAGAAAAAAAATAGTAATGAAGTGTAGGCTGGTTTCTACAAAATATAACAAACGCTTTATATAGGTTTATTGCACTGTTGAAGGACAAAGGTTTAAGCTGATGAACCACAAAGAACCTTAAGTATTAAAGAAAGATTCAATCCAACATACTATATATACATAAGGGAGAAATGGATGCAGATATTTGAGAAAGATTTTGCGAAACAAGAGTTGAAATAAATTGGGTTTGTTCAAATTCTAGTCTTGGATTTGGGATAGCCTTACCAAATGTCTGTACGCTGGCACTTCCCCAATCCTGGGCCTTGCTGAACTGAGACAGGAGTTAAGCTACAGCACTTGCAGCAAGTGTAGATGGAGGGAGAGCTCTGAGTGTGGTACAGAAGGACCAGGGTCCAAACGCCAAGTTCAAGATTCAAGGTTAATCTAGAAAATGGAAACCCAAAGGGAGGGAAGCATGTCACGTATGGAATAGTTCAAGGCAACTATTTCAAGATTGATTTTCTTTGTCTTTTTTTTTTTTTTTTTTTTTTGCTTTTTAGGACCTTACCCACAGCGTATGGAGGTTCCCAGGTCGAATCAGAGCTACAGCTGCCGGCCTAGGCCACAGCCACAGCAACTCGGGATCCAAGCCATATCTGCGACCTACACCACAGCTCACAGCAACGCCAGATCCTTAACCCACTGAGCCAGGCCACCGATCTAACCCACATCCTCATGGATACCCATAGAATTTGTTTCTGCTGCACCACGATGGGAACTCTTTTTTTTTTTTTTAAGGTCACACCTATGGCACATGGAAGTTCCCAGGCTAGGGATCAAGTCGGAGCTACAGCAGCTACTGGCCTACACCCCAGCCACAGCAATGGGGTATCTGAGCCACATCTGTGACCTACACCACAGCTCATGGCAACACCAGATCCTTAACCCACAGAGTGAAGCCAGGGAGCAAACCCTTGTCCTCAGGGATACAAAGCAGGTGCTTAACCTGATTAGCCACAACAGGAACTCCTCGAAATTAAACTTTTAAACAGCAGGAAAATTCTGCCCAAACTCTTTTTTTTTTTTTGTCTTTTTGCTATTTCTTGGGCCGCCCTGCAGCACATGGAGGTTCCCAGGCTAGGGGTCCAATTGGAGCTGCAGCCATTGGCCTACGCCAGAGCCACAGCAACTCGGGATCCGAGCCGCATCTGCGACCTACACCACAGCTCACGGCAACGTCGGAGCCTCAACCCACTGAGCAAGGCCAGGGATCAAACCCACAACCTCATGGTTCCTAGTCGGATTCATTAACTACTGCGCCACGACGGGAACTCCCCCAAACTCTTTATTGTGGTGCCTGGGACATGATTTAGGGATAAAAGCAGAGATGTCAAATAACCATACAAGGCTGGGCAGTGATTCTCAAGTGTTAAGACTCAAGGAACCAGAAAGTGAGCCCCTGTCTTGGTCGGTATTCACATTCTCCCAACCTGTGGCTGTGCTCCACAGCTCCTGTATTCCCTGTGCAGGCAGAGCATTCTCATGCCCCCCACCCCATACTTCAGAGAAGAGGCATTACGGATTCGTGCCATAATTTTTATTCACAAACATATCCAGTATGTTGGGTTCAAGAATCTGATCCTTTTTTTTTTTTTTTTTTTTTGAGAGAGAGAGAGACTACACCTCTTATAATGCTTCTCTTCATAGCTGTCTCATGGATCATTTTCTTTAAGCAGTTGGTGTCTTACTAGAAAGAAAGGTGCAGCAAATCCGCATCCAAAGTACAAAGTCATCAGGGGTTCCCTTCATGGCTCAGTGGTTAACACATCCGACTAGGAACCATGAGGTTGCAGGTTCGATCCCTGGCCTTGCTCAGTGGGTTAAGGATCTGGCATTGCTGTGAGCTGTGGTGTAGATGGCAGACCCAGCTCAGATCCCTCGTTGCCGTGGCTGTGGGGTAGGCCGGCAGCAGTAGCTCTGATTCGACCCCTAGCCTGGGAACTTCTATAGGCTGCGGGTGTGACCCTGGAAAAAGACCAAAAAAAAAGGACAAAGTCATCATGGCTGGTAACCGCCACTTGTTTTCCACTGAAAAGGGCAAATTCTTCCCGGGAGCCCCCTCGTCGTGGCTCCTCCAGACCACGTATGTTGTGAACCTCTGGACTCTGCCCCAACACGGCGCTGCTGGAAAATCTTCGAAAGGCGCAGAGGCTGAAGGTGGGAGAAGTGGTGATGGCACAACAAACCCTCCTTTCCTCACCACCTTCTTCCCTGAGCGCCAGAACGCTCTCGTTTTTTCTTGGTGTATCTCCAGGGTGCAGCATCGTGCCTGGAAGCTGCGAGGGGCTCCTTAGTGATGTATTTACCTCTAAACTTAGTTGCATTGTTCACAGTAATATGTGTAGTACCTAAAACAGTGCCTGACACAGAAGAGACCCAATAAATATTCGCCAAACGAACAGGAATGAATGAATTGGTGAACGGATGCTTGTCTGCGTGCCGCACCCTCTCCTGGTGTTGGGAGACATAAGCGTTCCCTCTGACATTTAAAGGCATTCAATTATTGTCATCTATTTTATTCGCGCTCTCGGGCAGTGTCTGGGAGGGATGAGGACATCACTAAACAGAGGTGCATGTGGTATAATCACTGAGTCATCTAAGACCACACGCCCCCAGATGATCTAGGTCTAGTGCTACAAACAATTAAGTAAAAGACTATCCAGGGAGTTCCCATTGTGGCTCAGCAGTAACAAACCTGACTGGTATCCATAAGGACCCAAGTTCAATCCCTGGCCTCAATCAGTGGGTTAAGGATCAGCATTGCCGAGAGCTGTGGGGTAGTTTGCTGATGTGGCTCAGATCCCGAGTTGCCATGGCTGTGGTGTAGGCTGGCAGCTGCAGCTCTGATTCAACCCCTAGCCTGGGAACTTCCATATGACGAAGGTGCAGCCCTAAAAAGCAAAAAAAAAAAAAGACTACCCAGTCATCAACCCATGGCAGACATTAACAGTCAAAGGCATTCCTACTTAACATACAGGGCAATCAAATTTTAGTCATAGGAAGGCTGGGCTCATCATCAGAGCTCACTCCCTCAATACCTGTAAGAACAAACCAGACATCCCTCCATAACAAATACATGCCATAAGGATCAGATTGATAACCGCCACCCCCAAGCACCCCCAGCCCCACCATAAAAACACACACCTCTCCTTACATCCATATCGCTGGGGAAACTAACTTCCTAACCCATGTACATCTTACCTAGACAATAGCCTTTGACCTCATCTGCCAAAGGTTCAATCTACAGCACACATGCAGGTGTGTGTGCCTTCATGTTCACATAAATACATATGTGCATGCAGGCACACACACACACACACACACACACACACACACCCCATTGTGGCTCCTCAAGGCAATCATTTACTACTTCTCCGAAAAAAACGCAACAGCTCAAAAACTACTGAGTTAGGGGATATCAGTTAATTACTCATTTGTTAATTTATGCGCTTATTCTTGCCTCATTCGTTGAACAATTACTGAGTTCCTTCTCCTGCCAAGTATGTTTCTAGAGAGTGCAGAAGATTCTAAGGTAAAATTAAGACCCATTCCTTATCTTCAAAGAGACTGCCATCAATTGGGAGAAAGAGATAATCAGAAAATCACCCTAGGAGTTCCCGTAGTGGCTCAGCGGGTTAAAACCTGACATGGTGTCCGAGAGGATTCACGTTTGATCCCTGGCCTGGATCAGTGGGTTAAGGATCCAATGTGGCTGTGGCTGTGGTGTAGGCCAGCAGCTACGGCTCTGGTTTGACCTCTAGCCGGGGAACCTCCATGTGCCACAGGTGTGGCAAGAAAAAGAAAAAGAAAAGAAAATCAGTATGGAGCAGTTCCTCAGTAGCTCAAGGGTTGAATTATTATGGATTTATGGATTTATTTATTTATTTTGTCTTTTTAGGGCTGCACCTGTGGCAAATCGAGGTTCCCAGGGAGAGGGTTGAAGCAGAGCTACAGCTGCCGGCCTACGTCACAGCCACAGCATCGTGGGATCCAAGCCACGCCTGCGACCTACATCACGGCTCATGGCAATGCCGGATCCTTAACCCACTGAGGAAGGCCAGGGATCAAACCTGCGTCCTCATGGTTCCTAGTCTGGTTGGTTAACCCCTGAGCCCCAATGGGAACTGCTCCGTAGCTCAGAGGGTTGAGGATCGGCATTGTCACTGCTGCGGCTCAGGTCCCTGCTGTGGCTCAGGTTCAAATCCTGGCCCAGGGAACTTGGCCCAGGGAACTTCCACAGGCAGCCAAAAAAAAAAAAAAAGATCACTGTGGAGCAGGACCTCTGCTAAAATAGGGATACCAAGAAACTGCTGTGGTCACACGGAGGACAGGAACTCACTTTTATCAAGTGCCAGCCCTGGATGAGGTATTTTCCAAGGGAACCTCATTCAGTCTTATAACAGTCTGATGAAATAGGTATTATTATATTCTTCTTCCAAGTTTCAAAAGGGAAGCTTTGAGGAGTATTTGTTCCAGGTCACACAGCCAGCGAGTAGCAGCACCAGGATTTTAACTTAGTTGTCCCGGGGTCTCACATGGGCCCCCTGGAGCGTTAGGAGATGAAGCTTTGATGACATATGGAAAGATGGAGCATCATTTGCCAGGAAGGATTTACGACTGGGTGACAGGACACCCGGGTGAAAGGGCTGCATGTTAGGAGGTTCCTTCCAAGAAGGACTAGTTAAGGGTCAGCAGGTGGACCAGCAAATAGACCAGTGAGGCTGAACAAAGGAGAAGGTAAGAGCCTGCATTGCCTCTGGCTCACCTCCCTGTGTCCTCATTTCTCATGGAAGTTTCTGTTCTGGACCAAAGACACTGTCTCCTCCATGACCAATCTGAGTTTGCAAACTCCTGTCCATGGGCAGCCAAAGGAATTCGGTCACCCTCCCGTCGCTGTCAGCTCAGATAGGTTTATTTGTCATCACCGCCTCCTCCTCATTAACCTCACTGTGAGGAATCAGGCTCATCAGAAAAGCATTACCAATATTTGCGTCAGTTGTCAAGCTCAAGTTCTCAGCGTGGAGGAGGAAATAATGCAATTGTGGGCTGTTTGTACTTCACCAGCACAGAATTTCTGTCATTGCTTCTCATCTGGGCTGTGCTTAAAGACACCGCCCTGTTTTTCCAAACAATAAACATTTCCTCGGGCCTCCTGGACTTCCTGAATAAGAAGATAAATAATGACCCCAACAAATTTCATTAGAGTGGCCTATGTTTTTAAGTGTCCTGTAAACACATACAAGGGCTCATCCCAAGGGAAAGGCGATGTGATTAAGCGAATGATGATTTGCCTGATGCTGCAATTCCACCCCATCCCCACCCCAGAGGCTGGTCTTTCTCCAGGTATTTTCCAGGAGTACAGATGGGATTTAGATGGAGCCTGTGATAGTTCGAGTGGTCCCTGCATCTTTACTTAGTTATCTCTGCTCAGGGAGCCTTGAGGGCAGGCGTCAGAGCTTTGTCTCAGCCAGCATCTGCCATAATGCCTGGTACAGAGTAGGACTCTGGAATTTTTTGTTAATAACTCAACAATTTATCCCCAAAGGCTCTTCTACCATCTGCTGTTTGCCAAAAAATATGTTAAGAACACATTGAAGGAACCCAAGATAGTAATTAATTTAGGTCAGCCTCCAAGAGGAAAAAGGCCAATTTTTGTTTGTTTGCTTTTTAGGTCCAAACCCACAGCAAATGGAAGTTTCCAGGCTGGATCAAATCAGAGCTACAGCTGCCAGCCTACACCCCAGCCACAGCAATGCGGGATCCAAGCTGCATCTGTGACCTGTACCACAGCTCACAGCAACGCCAGATCTTTAACCTGCTGAGTAAAGCCAGGGATCAAACCTGTAACCTTATGAGTACTAGTTGGGTTTGTTACCACTGAGCCAAAACGGGAACTCTGAGACATCATTCTTGTTAATCTTAAAAAGTCAAATCATGGAATGTCTAGTGAACATGAGGCGGATAGAAGAAGCTCCCCCAGTGGCCTCCCCTTTCAGGAAAGAGAGGATGACTGAAGCAGTCCCCCAGGTTAAGCGTAATCTCATGCACACTAAATTAACTAGTTGTTGTGTAAATCAACAACACACCTCGCCTCCTGGCAGCCTCACCCACTCGCCAGAGAGGATGGGTGCCCTTTCTCGGAGGCGAAGTCCCTATCTTCTCTCTTCCTCCTGCTACTGCCTGGTTTGAAGCCCGGAGGCTGGAGGACAGGAAAACGAAGCTGAAAAAGGCCTAGGCTTTGGGGGTCCCCTTGCTGGGTCCCCACAACCGTTGCCCAATGGAAAACCATCCACCCTCCACTATCTCCCCCTCCTCCACTCTTGTCCCTCCCACTTTCAGCCAGAGCTGAGCAGCCTGGGCTTCAGGGAAGGGGCCAGAACCCCCTCCTCCTGGGCCTATCCTCCTGCTAAAGCCCTTATCTAGGCCACTCTGGGTTTTTTTGCTTATTTGGGTTGTTTTTTTTTTTTTTTTTTTTTGGCTGGCCCACAGCATACGGAGTTCCCAGGGCAGGCATCAGATCAGCGTGGCCGTCGGGACATCAATATGATCCACAATCCTGGACCCTTTAACCCACCTGGCCAGGCTGGGGATTGAACCTGTGTCCTGACACAGCAGAGACACTGCCAATCCCATTGTGCCGCAGAGGGAACTCCTGGGCCACTTGGAATTACAGTTGTTTTCACGTGTCTGTCTCCCTTACAAAGTTGTGAGTTCCTAAGGATCCTGTTTGACTGATCTCTCGAGAGTGCTTTGTGCAGCATTTCGCTTGTCCCAGGCTCTCTACGAAAACTTGACACTGTCTGCCTCAGCGCAGTCCTGGCCTTCACCGCTGCCCCGGGAAATACAGGCTTGGAGGAGACCATTGGAGTCCTTTGGGAAAAGGCAGGTAAATTGTTCCCTGTGTTCCATCAGAAGAACCTGCAGCCTGGGGAGGGTAGCTGAACGCCCTCGAAGCTGGGCCTCGGGGAGGGAGCAAGGAGCAAGGCCTGGCCAGGAGGTCCTCTGTCCTTTGAATCGCATTAAGCTGCCATTTGCCTTGACAACTACCGAGTTTACAGGAAATCCCTGGAAAGAACCTCCTTCCCAGAAAACCCTGGAAAGAAATCGATAATAGCATTGGCAAGAAGTGCATGACAAGACATTCAGTGGAGAAAAGAGAGGCTCCAGTGACCCAGTGGCCCAGAAAAGCCTGGTGAAGTTTGCAAGGGCAGGAGTAAGAAAAAGTTACTGTGCCTTTTCCCTAAAACGAAGCCAAAAGCCAGCTGGCGGCCCACACGGAGACCTCCCAGAGGCCCGACTTTCTGTTCAGCCAAAGGCACGCCTGGTACGAAGCAAGTCGTGAATGTTCACATTTGTTTTTTCTCCCAGATCTAACCAATGCTTTTAATCCTCCAGTTTTGTTGCCAAAACTCGGCCTCTGTTTGCAGTTGCCGAATAGAAGCTTGAAGTCAGAGTTTTGGTTGAAGGAGGAAAAAATAGCTCTATCCCTTTGCCAGGCAAGTTCCTTAAAGACTGTGCCCCCTTTGGGAGAGATTAGCAGGTGGTTTTATAGTTTTGGGGAGCGGACAAGTGGGGCTGCAGAGAAGTGATACCAGAATCTGGGTTCTTGCTCACGAGGTTGAAGAATGAACGCCACGAACACACAGGCAGAAAGCAAGCAAAGTCTTTATTAAAGGAAAGCAGATAGCTCCCAGGGCTGCTGGGAGGGGGGAGAAGAGCCCCCTTTCTCCATTGTCCTAGAGGGGTTTTTAGCCCTAAAGACGGGGGGGGGGGGGGAGTACCAACGTGGGGTCCAGAAAGATGTGGTTTTCTCCCATTGGCCTTGTTCAATTACCTCTATCAGTCCTTGTCCAATAGGCTCTTAGGGGTGGAAATGTCCTGTACATCTCAGAGTTTCTTTGCCCTTTTCTTCCTGTAAACTGAGTCACAGGGGATGAGGGATTAGTGCCCATCTGGGCGGAGGTACACTCCCTGTAGTCAACAAGGCCTGTGGGGATGTTACTCCCTGGAGCCCTTAAGCCACAAATGTTAATCCATGGCCATATCAAAGAAGGCATCAAAGCCCATGCTCCTACACGGACCACCTGAGTTATTATTCTGCCTCATAAAGATCAGGGGAGAGGCAAGCTTGCATGTTCTCCCAGAGCTGGTGTTTAGTGGCCCCAAGACTGGTTCTGGTGGGCGTCCTACTTCCTGGAACAAAGAATGCTTCATCAAATGGTTCTTCCATTTGTTAGAGGTTTTAGCTCTGCAGAAAGGCTCCCGGATGTTGTTCTGTAAATTCCTCAGGACCCTGCCCCAAGGCTGCACTATTGTTTCCTGACTGTTCCACCCTGGTCTCTGCATCCCTTCCCTTCCCTGAAGAGCGGCTGCCCCTTTGGAACTCAGGGAAGGTCATGGAGGCAGAGGCTTATGCCCTAAAAACAAGAAATGGAGGACGCAGAAAGGCTTGTTGCCCGGGAGCCCCGCAGGGCACTAGCTTGGTTCCAGTTTCATCAGCATTTCTCACCTTTTCTTATTTCTTTTTCCTGACAGAGTAAATAGAGGAAGAGTCCACCTGAATCTTCCCTTGACTGTCTGCCCCGCCTCTGTCTAGTATTAGAATAGATTCCAAGGAGTTCCTGTGAAGGCTCAGCAGAAATGAACCTGACTAGCATCCATGAGAACGCAGGTTCAATCCCTGGCCTCACTCAGTGGGTTAAGAATCTGGCATCACCCTGAACTGTGGTGTAGGTCACAGATGAGTCTTGGAACTGGAGTTGTTGCTGTGGCTCTGGGGTAGGCTGACAGCTCTAGCTCCAGTTTAACCCCTAGGCTGGGAACCTTCATATGCTGCAGGTGAGGCCCTGAAAAAAAAGGAATAGATTTATAGATTTCCAGTTTCTTTGCTTTCTTCTTATTCCATTCTACTGCTTCCATAGGTAGTCGTTTCCATGCAATCCAGAAATCAGTCACCTGCAGAAGGTCTGGCATCTTTTTCTTTGTCATAAAGTACATATACTGACAAAATGAATATCATCCACTTACTGTTTTCATCAGGTGTGCACATTTTAGCTCTGAGTCATAAGAAAATAACATAGCCAAAAAAAGACATCTCCCTGCAGCAGATGACAAAGAAGATTTTCAATACAGATTTCATTGGGTTGGGGCTGGCCCACTACAGATATTGGTGATTCCCTTTTGGAAGTTCCTGTTGTGGCCCAGTGGAAATAAATCTCATTAGTATCCATGAGGATGCAGATTTGATTCCTGGCCTCACTCAGTGGGTCCAGCCTCAGGCCTTGTCGGTGTAGGTTGCAGACATGGCTTTGATCCCTAGCTGCTGTGGCTGTGGTGTAGGCCGACAGCTGCAGCTCCAATTCAACCCTTAGCCTAGAACTTCCATGTGCCATGAGTGCAGCCCTAAAAAATAAAAGCAAACAAACAAGCAAAAATCACTTTTGTAGACAATTTGAACCCTAGCTCTATGAAGATATTATAAAATCCTGCAATTTTGAACCTAGAAAAAAAATGTTAGAATTAATCCTCTTCTACCATCTAATTTTCCAAAAGAGAACACTGTGGCTCGGATGTGAAATTACCTGCCTGAAGCTTCCTGGCAAGGTAGAGTCAGAGGCAGGGGAGGAAGGCAGATTTCTCTATTTTCAAGCAAGTTGTTTCAAGAAAACAAAGTGGAGTTCCCATCATGGCTCAGTGCTAATGAACCCGACTAGTGCCCATGAGGACTCGGGTTTGATCCCTGGCCTCGCTCAGCGGGTTAAGGATCCTGTGTTGCTATGGCTGTGGTGTACACTGGCAGCTACCACTCTGATTCCATCCCTAGCCTGGGAAATTCCATATACCTCAAGCGTGACCCTAAAAAGACCAAAAAAACAAAAACAAAACAAAACAAAACAAAACAAAAAACGCTGAAGTGTTTCTCAGTATATCTGTGTTATGAATGCCTTGCATGTAATAGGCCTTCAAAAAACAGCAGTTTACTGAGTACATGATTCATGATTATTGTAAAAAATCATTGGTGATAAATAAATAAATGGAGAAGAGGAAAATTCTTGTGCAGAAATCTCCAAGTAATTTATATAGACATCTTTTTCCCCCAAAGGAAGAGGAGCCCAACTCCCTACCCTTTATGGGTGGGCTGCTCAGAGTGACTTGGGAACATACTTATGCCATGAGTGTGGCCCAAAAAAGACAATAAAAAAAAATACATTAGGTAAAAAAAACTAGAGCTGAATAAAGTGAGATCTTTAGTAAATAACAACAGCATTGCTATTGGTTCATTAACTGCAAAAAATGCACCACCTAATAACGTCGTGAGGTGTTAATGAAAAGGAAAATGAGTTAGGGCGTTTCTTCTCAATTGTCCTCAATTGTCCTTCAACAGTCATTTCAAACTGTTCCAAAAAATAAGGACTCTTTTTTTTTTTTTTTTTACTTTTTAGGGCCACACCTGCAGCATGTGGAAATTCCCAGGCGAGGGGTCAAATCAGAGCTGCAGCTGCTGGCCTAGGCCACAGCCACAGTAACATGGGATCCAAGCTGCATCTGCCACCTACAGCTTATGGAAACACGGATCCTTAACCTACTGAGTGAGGCTAGGGATCGAACCCACGTCCTCATGGACACCAGTCGAGTTCATTTCCACTGTGCCACAATGGGATCTCCAGGACTATTTATTTTTATTTTTATTTTTTAAAGCCTCTTTTGTTTTATATATATATATATGTATGTATGTATGTATGTATTTTGGCCACAACCACAACATGCAGAAATTCTCAGGCCTGGGATCAAACCCACAGCAGTGGCAATGCTGAATCCTTAACCACTAGGCCACCAGGGAACTGCCAGCTTTTTTTTTTTTTTTTTTTTTAATCACTGATGGAGTCAGGAGCAAAAGCAAGTGTTTTCTGTTGTCACCCATTGACCTGCTGTCTTGTCACAGTCTTCTTTGGTCACAAAGCATCTGAACACATACCTCTCAGGAAGGCGTTTCCTTAAGGGAAAAGGGAAAAAGCATTTCTGTGCTTTAGCTTCCCCAGAGTCTCGTTCTCTCCCAAATATTTGTGTAGCTTGTTCACACAGACCCTAAAAATGGGCCTGTACATTAAGGAAACTAAGCAATTAAAATAGCATATATCCTTCATTTCCATGTAGTAATAAATGACTCTCTTAAGAGAACAAAGAAAGAAAGAGAGGGAGGGAGGAAGGAAGGAAGGAAGAGGGAGGGAGAGAAAAAAGGAAGGAAGAAAAAATGAAAGAAAGAAAGAAAAAAAACCCGCTAGAATATGTGGTGTATGAGGACAGGGATCTTCCCTTTGTTCGCCGATGTTTCCCAGGTTCATAGAAGGGTGTCTGATACACAGTAAGGGCTTAACAATTATTTGTAAAATAAATGAAAACCTCAGAGTTAGAAATTATCCTTTTAAAAAACATCTCATGAAATAAGATCTAAAATGCTGCAGCTGGAGTTCCGGTTGTGGAGCATCAGAAACGAATCCGACTAGGAACCACGAGGTTGCGGGTTCAATCCCTGGCCTCGCTCAGTGGGTTGAGGATCCGGTGTTGCCGTGAGCTATGGTGTAGGTTGCAGACAAGGCTCAGATCCCATGTTGCTGTGACTGTGGTGTAGACCAGCAGCAACAGCTCCAATTGGACCCTAGCCTGGGATCTTCCATAGGCCATGGGTGCGGCCCTAAAAAAAAGGACAAAAGACAAAAATAAAAATAAAAAATAAAATGTTGCAGCTGATTTTTCAAAATAAACTAAAACTTTTTTTTTTCAAGCAGCAAAGTCTTTATTAAAGGAAAGCAAATAGCTCCCAGGGCTGCTGGGAGCGGGGGAATAGAAGAGCCCCTTTCTCTATTGTCCTAGAGGGGTTTTTAGCCCTAAAGATGGCAGGCAGGGGAGGGGGGGGCGTACCAACGTGGGGTCCAGAAAAATGTAGTTTTCTCCCATTGGCCTTGTGCAATTACCTCTATCAGTCCTTGTCCAATAGGCTCTTAGGGGTGGAAATGTCCCGTACATCGCAGAGTTTCCTTGCCCTTTTCTTCCTATAAACTGAGCCACAGGGGATGAGGGATTAATGCCCATCTGGGCAGAGGTACTCTCCCTGTAGTCAACAAGGCCTGTGGGGATGTTACTCCCTGGAGCCCTTAAGCCACAAATGTTAATCCATGGCCATATCAAAGAAAGCATCAAAGCCCATGCTCCTACACGGACCACCTGCGTTATTATTCTGCCTCAATCCCCCCACCTAGAGTTGGAGACTCTAACTGGGGGGGTGGGGGGATAAGGGGCGACGACCACTCTGCTTCCTGCTGACAAGGGGCGTCATTAGGGGAAAGCAGGTCTCCCCTCCTGGGACGGTCGAGTGGGCTTCGATGCATGACACTGGGTACTGCTTCCATCACCATTTGAAGGTTGATAGCTGCTAGTAGGGATGTAATGAAATGAGAAATACAATTAATTATAAACCTTGATTAGGCGCCCTTGGCATGCGAATTGAGGCTTTAACCTGTGACAGAATATCTCTTCCTAAAAGAGGAGTTGGGCTCTGGAACAATCAGAAAAGCATGAGAGAAGAAAATGGATTCCCAGTCACAACGCAAAGGCTGTGTCATTAGGAATTATTTTGTCCTCCATTGATTCTGGGTCCAGTGGTGTATGCTTTCTCCGTGCCTCGCGGAGTCTTTCTAAGAAACCCGATGGTCTCTCTCATTCCCCTTGACAAACCTCTGATAGTTTGGAGTAGTTCACGGCCTTACCCGGGAGGTTTTTAGTCCTTCAATTGCACAAGTAATGAAATGACTTCTATGCCAATTGTCTCTATCCCCCTCATCAGCAGACCAGCTAGAATCTCTCCTAGGAACTGCCTGACACCCTGTGGGGAATCTTGTTCATTCCTCTTCTGATCTGCCTCTGGCATTTGCAGCACACCCCTCATCTCCCCAGCTTTGAGCATTTTCTAAGACTTTATTTTTTTCACTTATAGTCAATGTCTGCTTTAGTAATAACATGACATCCTTCCAGGCTAACTCAAAGCATTGCTGGAGACCCTAGAAGACCTCAATATATCTATCTGGGTCATCAGCAAATTTCCCCAAATCTGTTTTTATCTGCCTTAAGTCCTGAAGCGAGAAAGGCACGTATGGACTCGTATTGGTCCCCACTTCCGTTTGCTACTTCTTATAAAGGGAGTAGAGAGGGATGTAACTGGCACTGGAGGGGAAGGAGGAGGAGCCTTGGGCGCTATTGGAGAAGCCTGATGACCTTCTGCAGGGTCTGACCCAGTTGGGCCAGGATGTGGTGGGCACCTGGGTCCCGAGGGAGCTGGCATAACGCACTGGGGAGGTTCCCAAGCCTTCCTCAGTGCGGTGTCTTCCCTCCATTGTAAAGAAGATCTGAACATAAGGCACCTCTGACCATTTCCCTTCTCATCCACAAAATAGGTCTCACTGGAGAATAGTATTATGATCCAGAGAGCCTTCAGATGGCCATCGCTCTCCACTGGACAGGTTATACAGTGGCCGGGCTTTCGTGCAAAAGAAAATTAAACATTCCTTTTTTAGAGTCTCAGGGTCAAACTTTTTCCAGTTCTTCAAGGCACATGTCAGGGGAGTTGCTATGGAGCCGTGCACCAGGCCCAAAGATGTGGCTCCCATCTTGTGAGCGCAGATGTATTGGGTCGGATCCCGGACGTGACCCCAAAAGATGATACCGGAAAGATGATACCAGAATCCAGGTTCTTGTTGACAGCAGTCAAAGAATGACCTCTGCAAACACACAGGCAACAAGCAAGCAGAGTCTTTATTAAAGAAAAGCAAATAGCTCTCAGGACAGCTGGGAGGGGGGAGAAGAGCCCCCTAAGCTAAAATTTAAATACTCAAATGATTGCGGTCCCGCCAAAGTGGTACCCTTACCAGGCACACACCTAATTCAGCTCTGCTGTTACTTCTCCCAATAACTTTAGAATTCTTCACGTGGCATCGTTCAGCATTTACAGCATCAAGTCCCAACGGGAAAAATGAGACCTTGGTGACTGAGGCCCTGCCAGGTGACCCACTGCTCTTTGCTCCCCTCTAACATTTTCCCCTAAACCCCTTCCCTCCAAAGAAACGTCCTCCTGCCTGAAACCTCCTCCCATCACCCATCATTGAAGAAGTTCCAATTCCTCCCTAAAATCCTAGCTTCAGGGACACGTTCTTTTAAAAAACTCTTTCTTATCATCCCGTCACCACCACCTCAACAGAATCAATCATTTTTGGGTCCTACCTCTGTGCCCTATTATTGCCTTGATCATGATGAGCTGTATTCACGGGGTTTTTTAAAATTTAATTTTATTGGCGACTAGTTGACTTACAATTTGTATTTGTTTCCGGTGTACAGCAAAGCAAAGCAGTCATATGTATACATATATCCTTTTTTTTTTCCCATATAGGTTATTACAGACTATTGAATAGCCTTTCCTGTGCTCTACAGTAGGTTCTCATTAATCATCTATTTTATACAGTCATGTGTGTATGTTATTCTCACCCTCCCAACTCTTCCTTCCCCACAACGGTTTCACCTATGCAACCATCGTGTTGATGTGTTTATCTTTGTTTTCCGTGTTAGTCCGAAAGCTGCTCTTGAAGGCAGGAGCTTTGCATCACAATCTTGTCTCCACAGCCTCCTGTAGAGCCACTAACTCCAGAGGTGCCTGGTGAATGGAATGGAACAGAACCCAACTGGAATTAAGCCCAGAGTCAGATTCTTTTTCCCAACCCCAGTGGTGACAACTACTGTTGAAAAGAGTATGGAGGTTCCTCAGCAAACTCAATATAGAACCACCATAGGATCCAGCAGTCCTACTCCGGGCCATATATCTGGACAAAACTACAATTAAAAAAAAAAAAACGCATGCAGAGCTCCCATTGTGGCTCAGCAGTTAACGAACCAGACTAGCATCCATGAGGACGCCAGTTCGATCCCTGGCCTCACTCAGTGGGTTAAGGATCCAGTGTTGCGGTGAGCTGTGGTGTAGGTCACAGACACGGCTCAGATCTGATATTACTGTGGCTGTGGCGTAGGCCAGCACCCTAGCCTGAGAACCTCCACAGGCTGTGGGTGCAGCCCTAAAAAACAAGAAATAAAATAAAAATAAAATTAATAAAAGTTGTATATGCTTACATAACATTTCAAAAGTGTCCCTTAATTTTTTTTTTCAATCTTCCTATTGAGATTCTATTTTTTTTTTTTTTGTCTTTTCGCCATTTCTTGGGCCACTCCCACGGCATATGGAGGTTCCCAGGCTAGGGGTCTAATCAGAGCTGTAGCCGCCAGCCTATACCACAGCCACAGCAACATGGGACCCAAGCCACGTCTGCGACCTACACCACAGCTCACAGCAACGCCGGATCCTTAACCCACTGAGCAAGACCAGGGATCAAGCCCGCAACCTCATGGTTCCTAGTCGGATTCTTTAACCACTGCACCACGATGGGAACTCCCCCTATTGAAATGCTTAAGCAAACTCCTGACACTCTACCTCTGGAGACTCTGAATCTCTTCCTCCTACTGACATAAAACCCAGTATAGCAAAGACTAGCAATTGTAACGCTTGAGGAATGAATGGGCCCGGACTAAACTAACTGAGCCTATTAAGTAATTTTCTGAGCCCTCCCATGAAAAACGTAAGAGTGCAAACGTCTGATCTTAAACAATGAATCACCTTTAAAAATACGTATTGAAAATACTTTCATAAGGGGACAGCCTTCAGTGCTACCAGTCCAAGAACAATAGTAATAAACCAACCATACTCTAAGAAACACCCATCACTTAACTATGCTTTTCTTTAAGTAAGGCATGTTCATTTAATTAGCTGTAGTTCAAAGTCAATTAACAAAGTTTCAAAATAAAACAAGATAAAAGCCAACCTTTTATTTCCTAAACTCCTGAATCATTCTCTGATGATTTTGACTGAACGTGAACTCATTTTTTAAAATACAATTTTTTAAAATTGAAGTACATAAAATCGAAGTACAGTTGATTAACAATGGTCTTAATTTCAAGTATTCAGCAAAGTGATTCGGTTTTATATATCTATATATTCTTTTTTTTTTCTATTTTTTCCATTAAAGTTTATTAGAAGATATTAAGTAGTTCCCTGTTGTGTACAGTAAATTTAAAATACAATTTTATTTCAGAGTCTTTATAAAGCCCGTATTCAATTTCTCTTCCCCTGCTCTGTTCATACCCCATTTTTGTTGTTGTTGTTGTTTTTTGGCTGCCCCATGGCATATGGAGTTTCTGGGCTGGGGATCAGATCCAAACCATAGTTGCAACCTAAGCCTCAGCTGGAACCTAAGCCTCAGCTGTAGCAACACAGGATCTTTAACCCACTGTAGGGATCAAACCTGCATGCCAGTGCTCCCCAGATGCTGCCAATCCCGTTGCACCATAGTGGGAGTGCTGTATCCCTCTAATTTTTAACCTGTTAACCTCAATAAGTATATTTGGTTTGCCATTTGATTTCAATCACTTTTATTCCATTTTTTCTGTCCTGAGACTGTAATATTGCAACAAACCCAAATATACTCCCAGAATCCCATACTGTTTTATGATGTGGTTTAGTAATTAACATGTTTTTAAAATTCAGAAATTTTTTGCTTAGAGCATGCAGAGCCACGATGAGACTTTGGGTCACGTTCAGCTATGTCCTTCTCCAACTCTCCAGGACGGCCCCTGCCACGTCCCAGGGGTCTTGTCTTCTCTGGTCAGCTCATGCACTGCATGCTTTTGTGCCTTTCCTCATGCTTTTATGCCTTTCCTCATACTGTTCCCTTCATCTGGTTTGCTTTTCTCTCCCTCTTCTTTCCTTCCTTCAAAGTACAGTTCAATTGTCCCTTCCTACAGGAAGCCTTTTCCAGTTCCTCTGGCCTGATTTAATTGCTCATTTCCTTTAACTCCATGGCTCCTATCTAGTTACTTCATCCTTTACGCTTGACTCAGACTGCTGTGGGCTGGTTTTATGCATAATGTTGTGTGTATAATCAGCTCTTCATAATTGTTGTTTGGATAGCATCAAACACCCAGCAAGCATAAGAGGAGATAAATGCAAACCTTATTACTCAGCACATGTGGGTAGTTTCCCCAAATCTCTAGTCCACATTTGATTTTTCTAGCAGGTAGTCCCAGATAGCTCATTATAGATTAGCAATTCTTAAATTTCCAATTCACCGTCTCAGAGTGAATAGGAAGGAACTTTTTTTTTTTTTTTGCCGCACCCGCAGCATATGGAGGTTCCCAGGCTGGGGGTCTAATTGGAGCTACAGCTGCAGGCCTGCGCCAGAGTCACAGCAACACCAGATCCGAGCCGCTTCTGCAAACTACACCATAGCTCACCGCAATGCCAGATCCTTAACCCACCTTGTTCTTCTCTCAGCTGCTATATCTGGTAGAATTTTTTTTTTTTTTTCATATAGGGTAAAGATTTGCAGTTCCCACCTGGTAAAATCCTGGCACAGGTTGGAGGGAGTCAGAGTGACACAGTGGAGAACACACAGCCTTTGGTGGTAAACCTAGACTCAGATGGAGGCTCTATCACACTCTAACTGGGTGACCGTGGACAGTGATCTTGGGCAAGTGATGTAACTCTTGAAGCCTCAATTTCCTCCTCAGTAGAACAGGACTAAACTTGAGTGGGGCCAATGCAGGGTCAGGAGATTGCACCAGCTGTCAGAAGATCAACCTCTACCCTACCTTGCTGTGTAGATGAGGCTAAATCCCTTATGCTGGGTGTCGTAGAGGATGTGAGAAAAAAACTACATGGCCCCCTTTCTGCCCCAAACGCTTCTTTGACGCTAGGATCCAGGGTAATGTATTAGAACATAAAATATCAGCTTTGTTTTCAAGAGGGGAAATGTTTACGCTGCCTCTGCACAGAGTCATAAGGAAAAACAACAGATAATCTTCTAAAGATATAGTCAGAACATAAAAATAAAATCTTTAGCTCTCTGCCAAAGTGACTCCAAACTAACTCTGAAGCCTGACCACTGGTCAAGGGCATCAACCTCCCGATGCAGCAGCTCTTTCGGTTCTTTCCCTGACCAAGGCCCCACATCCTTCTTGACCAGATACGATATCCTGTAACCCTTACCTCCGGGTCCCTAGGCGTGGAATTCAACTTTTTATCACTTCAAAGTAGAGCCAAGCATGAAGGGTGCTCACTGAATCCTGAGCCTCAGTATGTCCTACGCCTACTTTTTTAAAACAGGTAATCCCTTTTATTAAAAAATAGAAAAGGAAGCTTTAAGTGCTTCATGTCTTATGTGTTTGGGCTGGTTCAGAAAGAGAAAGAGACAAAATGACTGTCTCTCTCTTTAAATACCGCGCATACTCTGCATTGTATCAATGCGCCTGTAGTTGTTCTGGCATTTTACAAAATAAATAAAATAATTGTTGTCGTTGGTTTTTTGTTTGGTTTTTTTTTGTGTTTTTTTTTTTTTTTTTTTTTTTTTTTTTTTTTGCCATTTCTTGGGCCACTCCCATGGCATATGGAGGTTCCCAGGCTAGGGGTCTAATCAGAGCTGTAGCCGACGGCCTACACCGCGGCCACAGCAACACGGGATCCAAGCCGAGTCTGCGACCTACACCACAGCTTACACCGGATCCTTAACCTACTGAGCAAGACCAGGGATCAAACCCGCAACCTCATGGTTCCTAGTTGGATTCATTAACCACTGAGCCACGACGGGAACTCCAAAAACAATTGTTTTTTAAAAAGCATTTCTTTCAGTTTTTAATAAAATGAGTGTCGATTGTTATTTTTATCCCAACTAGCCCTCACTTCCCTAAAGAGCTACCAATGGCAGTTTAGGAGACGGGAAAAATTTTGATCTCAGGTTTATTATATTAGAAATAAATTTCAAGTCCTCTTTTAAAAAAAACTATTGAATTGAATACTTTATTTTTTATATATTTATTTTTTTACCATGCCCTTGGCATGCAGAAGTTCCTGGGCCAGGGATCAAACCCCATGCCATAGTAGTGACCTGAGCCACAGCAGTGACAATGTCAGATCCTTAACCACTAAGCCACCAGGAAACTCCTTCAAATTCTCAAAGGTCTCATGAAAAGACAATTCAGTTTTCTTCTTTTCTTTTGATTTATAGACATAACTCTGTGCAGATTCACTTTACCTGATTAAAAGTCACTTCATAAATTATTAAGTTGGAAAATAATTCCAGGAGTTCCCATTGTGGTTCAGGGGTAACGAACCCAACTAATATCCATGAGGATGTGGGTTCGATCCCTGGCCTCACTCAGTGAGTGGGGAATCTGGTGTTGCTGTGAGCTGTGGTGTAGGTCGCCGATGTGGCTCAGATCTTGAGTTGCTGTGGCTGTGGGGTAGGCCGGCAGCTGCAGCTCCCTAGCCTGGGAACTTCTATATGCCACAAGAGCAGCCCTACAGAACAAAAAAAAAAAAAAGAAAAAGAGAGAAAGAAAGACAATAATTCTTGAGTTCCCATCATGGCTCAGCAGTTAATGAATCTGACTAGCATCCACAAGGATGCAGGTTCCATCCCTGACTTTGCTCAGTAGGTTAAGGATCCAGTGTTGCGTGAGTTATGGTGTAGCTTGCAGATGTGGCTTGGAATCTGCGTTGCTGTGGCTCTGGCGTAGGCCGGCAGCTATAGCTCTGATTGGTCCCCTAGCCTGGGAACCTCCATGTGCCGAGGGTGCAGCCCTAAAAAGCAGCAAACAAACAAACAAGATAATAATTTCAACTCTCGAAGGACAGCCAAATCAAAGTTTCTCATTTGTTTGAGATTACTGCTGATTGCTCCCCAACCAGCTTCCCTGGGTGTGGGGAAGACACTATTGGTGCCTTGGACACTACTGTCCCTTCTCCAGGTGGGTGGCCCATCCTCCCACCCCCACCCAGCTTCAGAGAGTGTTGGCTGCTGGTGGTTCACAGCTGCACTTTCCAGGAGAACTGTTCTCACCAAGAACTGCCCGGAAGGTTATGGGCCTCCCGCCCTTCCGCGCTGGGGGAGAGCCTGCCACTAGCTGAGCTAAAAAGCACCTTCCCCTTGCTCCAGAGCTACCTCTGGGTTTCCTCTAAAGCCCTGTCTTTGCTTATTTTCTTGCCATTTCCTCACTTCCCTATAGATTTCTCAAGAAATCACTTGCGCTAGGAAAGTCAATCGCTCTCCTTTGAGATCCAAGACTGTGCCCTTGGAGACCCAAGGAGGGACATTTATGGAACTGTACGTGCATTTGTAGTGGACATATAAATTCATGTATATAGTTATATGACTTCATATAAATTTCAGATAATTTACAGTTGACTGAAACCTAAATGTTTCATAAATTTACAAATTACTACAAAGAAACTGTCAATTCACTAACCCACATATAGAGGTATGATAAAATCCAAAGTGTCATTTAGATTAACAGCAAGAGCCAAAGCAGAGAAATCAGGACAGAATGTAATTATGATGGCTGGCATACACGGTGGGTATTTAATATACATTTAACAACTGGAGGGGTTTTTTTTTTTTGCCCAAATTTACGTGATTAGAAATTGCGCCTTATTCAAGAATGAAAGTGACCCATAACTGAGTGTTTATAAAAAAGTTTTTGAGATTATTTTGTGTAATTGTTTTTCCTTCGATCCCAGAACACCCACTGAACATGTAGGGGTAACTCTACCCACTTGGGAGATAGAAAGAAAGGGCTTTGGGCCACACCTCAGCGTTCAACTAGCCACTGCAAATTTCTTTGTGGTCCCAACTCCATCATCCTGCCCAGAGGAAAGAATAGACCCGCCAGGGTCCCCAAAGAATCCTTTGTATCTCTGAATGCACCTTGAGAACAGGGCTAGAACTTCATAAGATAATTTTTAAAATATGCAAAAATGTATTAACATTTTAACTGAGTTCTTTGAAATCTGAGTTGATAGATTAATGAAGTGAAACAAGAAATAAAGAGAAAATGCCAGCATGTTGGCTGCATTCAAATAGAAACTTTTTTTTTTTTTTTTCGTTTTTAGAGCCGCAGGTGTAGCATATGGAAGTTCCTAGGCTAGGGGCCTAATTGGAGCTGCAGCTGCCGGCTTACACCAGAGCCGCAGCCATGTGAGATCCGATCCACGCCTGTGACCTACACCACAGCTCATGGCAACTTTGGAACCTTAACCCACTGAGCGAGGCCAGGGATCAAACTCACATCCTCGTGGATACTGGTCAGGTTTGTAACCTACTGAGCCACACTGGGAACTCTCTAGAAACTGTTTCTTATTTATTCCTGTTCACAATCTTGATCCAGAATGATTACATATAAATAGGACCTTAGGATGGAAAAATATCCTTACCAATTGTGGATTAAGAGTCATGACACTAGGATGGCCTGTCATGGCTCAGCGGTAACGAAACTGACTCGTATGCTTGAAAACATGGGTTCAACCCCTGGCCTCAGTGGGTTAAGGATGCTGCATTGCCGTGAGCTGTGGTGTAGGTCACAGAAGAGGCTCAGATCCCTCATTGCTGTGGCTGTGGTGTAGGCCAGCAGCTAAGGCTCTGATTCAACTCCTAGCCTGGGACCTTCTATATGCTGTGGGTGCGGGCCTAAAAAAGAAAAAGAAAAAAAAGAGTCATAATGCTAAAAACCAAAGGAAAATATATTACATCATTTTCCATGAAGAATGCAAGCAAATGATAGAAATGTAGTTTAAATATCTCTGCAATATATAGAGATTTGCTCTATTTTAAGTGTCCTATGAGCCCTAATCATAAAACCAATTTTTTTTTTTTTTTTTGGACATGCCCACAGCATAATGAAATTCCTAGGCCAGGGACAGAACCTGTGCCACAGCAATGACCTGAGCCACAGCAGTGATAATGCCAGATCCTTAACTGCTAGGCTACCAGGGAACTCCCAAAACAAATCATATTTTTAAAATAAATATCTAGAACTTAAACATCTACAGAGCAGGTGTACATTTAAAGGAGTCAGTCTAGGAGAATATATCCTTTTTCCAACAAAGTTGCTGTTATTTAAACAACTTAGTCCAACTTCTTTCAGAGTTACCTTCATAGACCACAGCATATTCTTCTGAAGATTCTCAGTGGTGAAAAATCTTTGCTCTTTGAGGCTGAATTTGACCTTCAAAAAAAAAACGAAAAAACAAAAAACACAGGCAACACCTTTCAGACAAGCCAGTGGAAAACTGAAGAATAGAGTTGGAGAGTTAAGGCCATGACAGATGCATGGTAATTTACAAGAACACATAAGCCCAGGAAAAGTTAACACAAAGGCAGTCACTGTATTCTGGGCGTCCATATCTTGGCCCCGTTGTCTCTCTCTGTGGGTCTCCATGGTGTTCTTTCCAGCCAGATATTGCGATCTTTGAGTTTTCCATGTAGCCCTGAAGTTCAGATCTTAGGACATAAATGGAATCATGTGATATGCTAATAACATACTCATCAGAAGTCTTTCCACGATATTATTAGCTTGACGTTTGACTCCTTGCAGCCAATGTGCTCATCAATACATCACCATAAATCTTTATGTGGCAGGGATGCGTGTGAGAAAAGCACGGCCCCTGGGTTGAAATCCCTGTCCCAATACTTAAGGTTAAGGCCAGGGACTTACCCTCTCTGGGCTCCGACTTCATCCTCTATTAAATGGAGTTAATGACTCTACTTTCCTTATGTGGTTCTCACACAGATTAAGTGACTTCATATAGTTCCAGCACTTAGAACGGCGCCTGCTGCCAAGTCAGCAATAAATATTGGCAATCATTATTTTGTGTGATAGTCTTAATAGGCAATGAATGAGAAGCTAGCTTTCAAAAATAAGAACAGAATTCCCTGGTGGCTCAGCAGATTAAGGATCTGGCATTATTGCTGCTGTGGCCTGGGTTGCAGCTGTTGCAAGGGTTCCATCCTTGGCCTGAGAAATTTCACATGCCACAGACACGGACAAAAATAAAGTAAAACCCCAACCCTTTATTGATTCAAGCACTGTACACTCCTAATCCAAGCTGAAGGACCTTAAGAGGATCAAAAGCCATATAGCAAATCACAGGGCCCTGACCATATAGGACACAGAGAGCTGTTAAGAAGGAGACATAACTATGGACCCCAGTATAATTTTAGGAACCTCCAAAGATATGCCCTTATGGCTGTTATCAGAAAGCATTGGTTGTTTCAATGGCATTTTTAAAAAATAATTCAATGAATTTTATTATATTCGTAGTTGTACAACCATCATCACAACCTAATTTTAGAACAGTTCCAACCCAAATCCAGTCTATCCCCTGCCTCCCCCCATCTGTCTCCTTTGATAACCATCAGTTTTTCAAAGTCTGTGAGTCTGTTTCTGTTCTGCAAATAAGTTCATTTGTATCTTTTTTTGAGTCCACATATGAATGCTAGCATATGATGTTTGTCTCTCACTGTCTATCTTCCTTCACGTAACATGATAATTTCTAGGTCCATCCATGTTGCTGCAAATAGCATTATTTCCTCCTTTTATGACTGACTAATATTCCATTGTGTTTATGTACCACATCTCATTCATTCATTCCTCTGTTGATGGACATTTAGGCTGCTTCCATGTCCTGGCTATTGTATGCAGCGCTGCGTTACACTGTATTTTATTGACTATAAAAGTCCTCAGATTGAAACAAACATCTCTGTTTCACAAAGACTAATATGAACATCTGTGTGCCTCAGTCCATGAAGTAATAACAGAGGGGTAGAGGAGGATGCCTAGTTATCTCGCCTCGGCAGATTCGTCTACATTCTATGTGGATCTCTAACCCCAGGAAGGGAAACCTTCCTAAGATGCAGTTGCAAAGGCAACAACTGAGCTTTGAACTCAGCAGCGAGAAGGGGAAAGCCCCCCAGGGAAGACTATGGTTTATATGAGCTGAAGAAAATGCAGAAGAATGTGAGAGACTTTGAGTGAGCATAAATGGTTCCTTACGTGGATGTTAAAAATACTCACGTGAATTCTGAGATTCAAAATGATTTTTCCACCTGTGGAAAGAGTACATTGCTCCAAGCAAAAGTGAAACAGCCACTCAAGAGGGAAGAACTCTCAAACTTCTCTTTTCATGTTGCCCCTTGGTTTCTGGTAGCTCCAAGTTTGGACTGCAACCATAATTACTGTCACTTTGGCTAGCTGGTCCTCATCAAATGCCACCAGAGCCAAGAGACCCTGCAAAGAGCATCAGTGAATGCAAATGGGTCAGGAGGCCCCAGAGACCCAGATCTTATTTGGAACCCATTCTTTCTGTATTCCAGTTCGACAAATAGTAATCAAAGCATCTGGTCCATATACAGGGTATTGTTTTAACAATGAAGCCAGGTGTAGAACGTTTTGTGCTAAGGGGAGAGAAAGTGACTTAAATTTGGCGTCCACCTGGAACTTCCTTTTGGGAGGGGAATGAAGGGAATATGAATGGGGACAGGGGGAGGGAGAGGGAGGTTTACATCTGAGACATGAAGACATTGCCTAGTGTCTCAGACCGCCCTAAAGAGAACTTGACACAGAAATGTAGGGCAGCCCCCCTCCTGGTAACTCTGACATCCATCAATCACAAATGTGTAAGATGCTGAAAAAGTGGCCCCAAATTTCTTTGCTTCTCACACTTTCCCTACTCTCACCAGCCTATGACTGTCTTATTGGTAAATGCATACGGCATTCCCTTCATAAGAATGTGACTTTTGGGAATTCCCGCTGTGGCGCAGCAGAAACGAATTCCACTAGTATCCATGAGGTTGCGGGTTCAATCCTGGCCTCGATCAGTGGGTCAGGGATATGGTGTTGCCATGAGCTGTGGTGTAGGTCTAAGAGGTGGCTTAGATCTGGCGTTGCTGGGACTATGGTGTAGGCCAGTGGCTTACAGCTCTGATTCAACCTCTAGCCTGGGAACTGCCATGTGCCACAGGTGCGACCCTAAATAGAAAGGAAAAAAAAAAAAATGTGACTTTTGGATCCACCTTCCCAGCTGATTTGGAGGCCTTTTTTTGCATGAAGTTTAATCTTTTGAGCAGTGAGTGAACTTACTACTGCCTTTATTATTATTATTTTTTTTTTTTGTGCCACACCTGTGGCATGTGGAAGTTCCAGGGATCAAATTCATGCCACAGCAGTAACAAGGTCGGATCTTTACCCACTCACCCCCCCACCCCCCACCCCCCACCAGGGAACTCCTGAACCTACTGCTTTTTTGTAGAGAGAGTATCATTCAATATTGATTCATGTTTTAGCATAAAACCTGGAAGATGATCAGCAGCACAATTTTTCATCATTTAAAAAATTAGAGTTAGGAAAAAATATATCTTATTTTTAGCCATTGAGAAATAGCTTCTTTGTAGAACAATTAACAGTTATGTTTCAGTACTTTCAAAGTTATTTAATAAACAATATTGCTCTTATCTAATTACAAGTAATTCTAAATTGTTTAATGTCTTACATTTATGATTTTGATTTCATGCTACTTGAATTAGATCACTGGACATCTGAGACTTGGAAATCCTATATTTACATAAGGTTTTTAGAAAATAAGATAGGTGTTTATCATGGCAGGAAATAGCTGGAGTCTATTAGGAGACTGTCTCACAGTTCAGGGGGTGGGGGGGATGCACTGGGGTTGTGGGATGGAAATCTATAAAATTGGATTGTGATGATCATTGTACAACTATAAATGTAATAAATTCATTGAGTAATAAAAAAATAAAATTTAATTTTAAAAGGAGACTGTCTCAGATCATCATTTACCTAACTTATTTTTTTATCTTTTTTTTTTTAGGGTTTTTTTTTTTATGTTTTTCATCTTATAGTTTGCTTTTTAGGGCTGTACCCACGGCATATGTAAGTTCCCAGGATAGGGGTCAAATCAGAGCTACAATGGCTGCCTGCCTACACTACAGCCACAGCAATGCAAGATCTGCCCCATCTGCTACCTACACCACAGCTCAAGGCAACGCCGGGATCCTTAACCCACTGAGCAAGCCCAGGGATCGAACCCTCGTCCTCATGCATACTAGTCAGATTCATTCCCTCTGCACCACAACAGGGACGCCTCATCTTATTTAAAAAGCAGCTGTGTAAAGTATAGAAATGAATATCTCTGGTTTTGTTTGGTTAAATTATCTCTATGGTCTTTTTTATAAATAACCCATCAAGGAGTTCCCTGGTGGCCTTGCAGTTAAGGATATAGCATTGTCACTACTGTGGCTCAAGTTCAATCCCTGGCCCAGGAACTTCTGCATGTGGTAAGTGCAGCCATTAATAAAATAAATATAAATAAATAAATAATCCTTCCAGGTCATCGTCAATGTTTTTGTACCAATGTTTTGTACCAATGTTTCTCATTGGCAAACCTAGTCAGGAACATAGTCACGCCCATCAGCTCTAATTTATTGATTCTCTTTCAAGCTTAATGACCTCTGGGCAAGGAATTTGAATTCTTCTCAACCCCTCTCCCACTTTTTCTTTTCTTTTTTTTTTTTTTGGTCTTTGGTCTTTTTAGGGCCACACCCACGGCCTATAGAGGTTCCCAGGCCCATTCTCCCACTTTTTCTGGTATTTTTCTGAAATGCCTGAGCTCCAGGTTCTATGCCCTTATATCTGGGTATTCAAAAGATGGAAATGATAAGGCACATGACATCAGGCTAACTTTTTTTTTTTTTTGCGTTTTCCTTAAATATAAATCCTGGCTCGGGCTGCCAAGAGTTCTGACAAAGGTCAGCCTGGTTTTACTCGCAATGAGGGAGACCAGAATTCCTTGGCCTGATAAATTCCTGTGGTCTCCACGGACACCTCCTCTTTTCCAACATCAAGTTCATATGCCGTGTTTACTCCACTGCGTTTGGCCCACTAACACCTCCTCTGATGAGAATGCAGCGCTTGGCCAGAAGTCCCATTTGGATCATTTTCTTTTCCTTTGTTGATCGTATCAAGCAAACCATTACAAATAATAATACTCTAATAACATGGTTCTTGCCAGGAAATGTCATCTTGCTGATGGCATCTAAGACTGGATATTATTAAAATCAGACTGGTTTCATCATCCCAACTGCACTGCAACCCAGCACCCCTTGAAGAGAGACAACGTGCAGAGATTTTCTGGCTTGTGATCAGCATTTTGGGTTGGTGATCAGATGAAAGCTCTGTTAGAATTCTTTCCAAGGGTTTGTTGTGTACACTCAGATTCCTTGTTCTATGGTGACTCAAACTGTTTTGTAAAATACCTCTGTAAAAACAGTTCATTGAGAAAAAATAATATTAAAAAAACCAGTTCATTGAGGCACTTTAGAACTAAACATAAAATTTTTTTCATTTGTTCCTTTACATTTTGGGAATGTATATAAGCCAAATACCTGGACCGATCCCTTAGTGAAAAATTAATGCAAAATGCCAAACTTCATGCAAAACGGTACAGAAAGTTCCATTCTGAAATAGAAGTATTTGCCTCTATCTTGTATTTCATCTCATCTAATTCCATCTGCTCCGATGTTCTACCAGCCCCAGAGAAAGAGATCCTCCTGAATTAAAGAGTGAAACTGTGCTGGGTTTGATGAACCATACAAAATCTGTCCAAAGTAATATTTGTTTCCATGAGAACATTGGAACATTGTAGAGCACACTTGTAAATCACTTCTCCGGAAAAAAAAAAAAAAAAAAAAAAAAAACGGCAAGAAGTACTTCTTTGGCAGGATGTGTATAACAAGAAAAAAATGGTTAGCGTCTAGGGGGAAAAAAGTATTTAATCTTGGAGTTCCCGTTATGGCTCAGAGAAAACAAATCTGACTCGTATCCATGAGGATGCGGGTTCGACCCCTGGCCTTGCTCAGTGGGTTAAGGATCTGACGTCACCAGCTGTGGTGTAGGTCACAGAGGCGGTGCAGATGTGCCGTTACTGTGGCTGTGGTGTAGGTGGCAGCTGCTGCTCCAATTCTACCCCTAACCTGGGAAACTCCATAAGCCGCGGGTGTGGCCCCCCCAAAAAACCCATTAATCTTAAATGTTAGGATCTATTTGGCTACAATTCCAGAACCCCAATCAAAAATCACAAACAATATAAGTATTTCTACTTCGTGTAACCAGAAGCCTGTTAGAGAGTTGATGACACAGCTCAGCCATGTTCAAGCTCTGTGTTGACAACTTCTATTGAATTCATTCATTCTTTCATCCAACATGCCCTTATATATTCCCTTGGCTTCCTCTCTGCCAGTTCATATGCCAGGAGGTGGTACCTGCTGGTCCTGGGCCCAGTACCTTGCAGGGCTTTGGGCTGATACAAACAAGAAGTAAGGTAGGGTCTTTGTAGTTCAGAAGTTAACTTCCTCTTTATCAGGAAAAGGCTCATATAAATGAAACCAAAGTAAAACCGTCCGACACAATAGTCAGACACTCATTTGAGTGTCATAGACAATATCCATCTGGGCAGGGCTTCTGGCAAGCAAAGCAGAATGTCTGGAGGGTAATTGAGTGGCTCACAGAATTGACTGGAAGGCTGGTGGACTATGGAAAACCAGACCAGACCAAACCAAAGAATCTCAGGTCATCTAAAAGGAACTGCTTGGTTGCTAGGCCATCACCAGATGCCAGTATAAGATATGGCCATTGGCCACCTCCAAATGAATTCTACATTGACTTTGGTTGCGTGGCTGGCCCCTTAACAATAAGAATTCACATCTACTTTGGAGTTCTCGTTGTGGCTCAGTGGTTAACAAATCCGACCAGGAAGCATGAGGTTGTGGGTTCGATCCCTAGCCTTGCTCAGTGATTAAGGATCCGCGGCGTTGCCGTGAGCTGTGGTGTAGGTTGCAGATGAAGCTCGGATACCGAGTTGCTGTGGCTTTGGTGTAGGCGGCAGCTACAGCTCTGATTCGAACCCTAGCTTTGGAACCTTCATATGCCACCGGAGCGGCTCAAGAAATGGCAAAAAGACCAAAAAAAAAAAAAAGAATTCACATCCATTTTGAGTTTATACTGTGTGAAGTCTGTTCTAAGCGCGTTAACGTTATCTCATTTAATTTTTCTGATAACACCTGGAAGAAGCTAGTTGTCCCATTTTATAGGTGATGATACTGAAACTCACAGAAACCAAGCCCCTTGCCTAAGGTCCTCAAACCCAGGCAGGCCAGCTCTGCCACTTCGTCCTCCTCTCAGAGTCTAAGTAGCAGTCTCTGAGAGTTCCCGTCGTGGCACAGTGGAAACGAATCCGACTAGGAACCATGAGGTTGCGGGTTTGATCCCTGGCCTCACTCAGTGGGTTAAGGATCCGGTGTTTGCCATGAGCTGTGGTGTAGGTCACAGACATGATTCAGATCTGGTGTTACTGTGGCTCTGGCGTAGGCCAGCAGCTGTAGCTCTGCTTAGACCCCTAGCCTGGGAACCTCCACATGCTGCGGGTGCGGCCCTAAAAAAAAAAAAAAAAAAAAAAAAGGAGCAGCCTCTGAATTCCTCAGCCAGTGGCCTGGTTTTTAATTGCCAGGAGTGGAAAAGCACATATGTGACCTTTTTGGCTTCCAAAACTTACAGATGGCTGATTCTCTAACATGGGAAGGGAGATCAAATGCTGGCAAAGAAAAATTTACAAATATCACTCCAAGACCACGGAGAGAGGCATATTAAGAAGTAAAATAAAGGACAGATCCAAACCTGGGAAGAAATATCCTAAGTATTTGCAGAGTGCAATTTTCTATAGCAAGCGACATGCTGAATGTTGGTTTCCACCCAGGAACACCTCAATATTTGGTTACAGTCTCTGGGACGACAAATTAAAGTCATGCGTTACATTTTCCCATTTCGCTCTCTCTCTTTTTTTCCCTTTTCGCTCTCTTTAAATTATGCCAAGACACTTCTGATAAAAGGTAGCTGTCTAGTTTGAGGGCTCAAGTCAGTGGAGATGAAAATGTCCTTATTCCGAACCTTCCTGCACTGTTGGTGGGAATGTAAACTGGTACAGCCACTATGGAGAACAGCTTAGAGGTACCTTAGAAATCTATACATAGAACGTCTATATGACCCCGCAATTCCACTCTTGGGCATATATCTGGATAAAACTCTACTTAAAAGAGACACATGCACCCGCATGTTCATTGCAGCCCTATTCACAATAGCCAGGATATGGAAACAACCCAAATGTCCATCAACAGATGATTGGATTAGGAAGATGTGGTATATATACACAATGGAATACTACTCAGCCATAAAAAAGAATGACATCATGCCATTTGCAGCAACATGGATAGAACTAGAGACTCTCATACTGAGTGAAATGAATCAGAAAGACAAAGACAAATACTGTAGGATATCACTTATAACTGGAATCTAATATCCAGCACAAATGAACATCTCCACAGAAAAGAAAATCATGGGTTTGTTTGGCGAATAGACTTGTGCCTGCCCGATGGGAGAGGGAGGGAGTGGGAGGGATCGGGAGCTTGGGCTTAACAGACACAACTTAGAATAGATTTACAAGGAGATCCTACTGAGTAGCATTGAGAACTATGTCTAGATACTCATATTGCAACAGAACAAAGGGTGGGGGAAAAAATGTAAACATGCAAGAGTAACTTGATCCCCATGTTGTACAGCAGAGGTGGGGGGGAGAAACTTCACTTGTTTTATAAATAGTAGAAAATTTTTTAAAAAGTCCTTATTCCATTCTATTTCTCAAATATCCAAATGATTTTCAAGAAATCGTATACTCAGTCACAAACTCAGAAACGGCTTTATTGAATACAAAAGAAGGAAAACCAAATCAAACCAAAGCAAAGAGCCTTATTTTTTTATTCTTCCCTATATTTTTGGCTATGGAGTGGAAGGAAGGACAATTTTATGGATGCAAAGTTAATCAGTCAACGGGAGGCCATCCTTTCTTTCTTTCTTTTTTGTCTTTTGTCTTTTTAGGGCCGCACCCATGGCATATGGAGGTTCCCAAGCTAGGGGTCGAATCAGAGCCGTAGCCGCCAGCCTATACCACAGCCACAGCAACACCAGATCTGAACCGCGTCTGTGAGCTACACCACAGCTCATGGCAACGCCGGATCCTTAACCCACTGAGTACAGCCAGGGATCGAACCTGCAACCTCATGGTTCCTAGTCGGATTCATTTCCACTGCACAACAACGGGAACTCTCATCTTTTCTTTCTCAGGGATATTGATAAATAATTGTGACCAGACTTGCCTTTGTCTTTCCTCCTTAGCGTTTTGCCCTGAATCCATGGACCATTTCGGTTTCTATTCCAATAGCAGCACAGAAAAGACCCCATTGCCAGTGTTCACATAGATCAACCCTACTTATTCCCAAGTAGAAGGAAAAAGAAATTTTGTTCTTCCCAAGTTACCTCTTGGATTTATGTATCCGATATACCTTACAATGGATATGATTTGATGTATTTTGATAACAGAGATAGGGCATGCAAGAGCAATCAAGGGATATTTTAAACTCCTTAGAAATGGAGCCCTATTCCAAATCATAAGAACAAATCAGGGAGCTCCCACTGTGGCACAACAGGATCAGCAGCGTCTTGGGAGCACTGGGACTCGGATTCGATCCCCTGCCTGGCAGAGGGGCTTAAAAATCCAGCATTGCCATAGCTGCAGCTTAAGTTGCAGCTGTGGCTTGGATGTGATCCCTGCCCGGGAGCTCCATGTGCCTCAGGATGGCCAAAAATGCAAAAAAAAAAAAAAAAGAACAAATCATAAAGACAAAATTTTGAAGAAAACGCTGATGTCTTCTTTGATAAAAGTATATAGGTAAATATCTAAAGTATATAAGTACTCAGTATTTTTCTTATGAAAGAAAGTCTGGCTTAGTAAAATCAAAATGTGGAGCTCCTGCCCGTGGAACAGTGGAAACGAATCCGACTAGGAACCATGAAGTTGCAGGTTCAATCCCTGGCCTCGCTCAGTGGGTTAAGGATTCAGCGATGCCCTGAGCTGTGGTGTAGGTCACAGATGCGGCTCGGATCCTGCGTTGCTGTGGCTGTGGTGTAGGCTGGCAGCTGTAGCTCTGATTGGACTCCTAGCCTGGGAACCTCCATATGCCACAGGTGCAGCCCTAAGAAAAGCAGAAGAAAGAGAAAGTAAAATCAAAATGTGAACTTAACAGGATATATGCCACAGGAGCTGGATTAGCTAAATTAGGAGCCAGAGAAAAAAACTAGGAATTCATCTCGGAGAAGATTTCTGCTCTCACATTTCCTTTTTTATATTTTGGAGACAACTGTCCTCCATGCCCTGAAATCCGGTCACTGCAAAAACAGCCGCTAAGAAAGCCAGTGACACCACCGTCTTCAGCTGATTTGTTTAAACCCTGTAATTAGCTCCAAAGGTCACTTTGATTTTAAGCCTAGAGCCAGTGGCTTTCTGAGAAGTTTCCTGTTTTCTTTTTAGAAGAAAAACAACCAGCCTGAATGATAAGAATTTGCGGCCAATTCTAAACGCAAAGCCTGGTGCATTTAAATATTTCCACAGATTTCTGTTCTCACCACAGGACTCTGACTTTCAAAACTGCATTTCTTTCATAATTCCGCAAATATGAATTTCCCTGAATTTGCCTCTTGACAGCTTTCCAATGGCCAAACTGGGCGATTAACGTTATTGTTTTTCTAATAACATGGGCCGTTAGGGAAAAGGAATTGCATTCATTTCTGACTGTTGCTAATTTTTGGTTTCGATTTGTAAGGATCAATATTCTGAAAGGATGTTTCTGGTGACTGGGAGAAACATAACGTCATTTCCATTTAAACGGATTTTCACTAAGAAGACTTCCTACTGAGTTAAATCAGCCTCTTATCTTATTCCTGATACAGATATATTCTGAAAAGCCACGGTTGCCTTCTATGCGATTAAACGCACGAGGCCAAAAATGTACTCAGAAAGGAGTTCCCCGATGGCACAGAGGGTTAAGGACCTGCATTTTCACTGCTGTGGCTTGGGTCACTGCTGTGTGCAGGTTCTGAGAACTTCCACATGCTGTGGGTGTGGTCAAAAAAAGAAAAAAAAGAAAAAAACTCAGAGAAACTCTAGTTGTTATTAATAATAATAATCTTCATGCATAAACTTAATCTCTGAGCAGTTTAACCAGAAGCCCTTTCTGAGGAAATGTGTTCCATGGACTTAGTCTTCACACGGAAAAATTATTCTTAGAGTTCCCGTCATGGCTCAGCAGAAACCAATCTGACTAGCATCCATGAGGATGCAGGTTTGATCCCTGGCCTCACTCAGTGGATTAAGGATCCCGCATTGCCAAGAGCTGTGGTGTAGATTGCAGATGAGGCTCAGACCTGGCATGGCTGTGGCTGTGGGAATCTGAGCCGCAGCTGCTGTGGCAACACCAGATCCTTTAACCCACTATGCCACAGCGGGAACTCACAGTCTTTGAGTTTTCAGTCAGCAAAATGAGAGGATGGAATAGAGATGAACTCTAAAGTAACTTTCTGTGGTTAAGCCGAACTTTCAGTGAAAGTTTAACGCAGTCTTCCTTCAGTCCTACACCAGTGTCGACTTGTAAAAAAGCACACAACCTAAGACCTGTATGGTGCGTTTATTCAGTGTCTTCCTGAGAATTTGACCCCAAGAGACCGTCTTTTTGAGAGCTCTGAAACCAGAGAGGTAAGGGGGCACTCAGGATATACATGATTTTGGCCAAGGGTACCAGCAACTAAGCACACCTCTTGGTAGAAGGTTGCTGCTGGTCACAAGGAACAGGCATCTTTGTTTATGGTTTTAGTGCTTTTCTAAGTATGGGAAGATGCAAGAATCCAGGTTCCTACCATATTTCTTCTGAAAACATCTGACTATCTGAAGGCCTGTTCTGCCCCCAGAACACAGAGCGCCTCCTTCCTGATCCCTGCCTTGAATTCCTTCCAGGGCGCCTCGAAGGGCAGCACCTGCAGTAGCTAATGACTTGATTCTTGCAGAACTGGGTGACCGAGAGTGGCCGCTACGCTTTAACAAAACTGGTCAATGCCAAGGTCACTCTTAAGTAGACGCAAAGCCCAAATATTTCACTCGGTGGAATTATCAGTTTTTACTGCCAATGTCTTAATTGCAGTCAGGAAAAGTTAACAAAACGATAGAGAAAGTTAACAATTTTTCTTCTGCCTGTGGCCCTGAAATTGGTATCTTGAACTTTCCTATCTTTCCACTGAGATGTCCTTTCAATGCCCCCCTGCCGGTGAAGTTAAAAGTTATAAAAAGTTTCTGTATGGTCCGGACTTACAAAATGACCTCTTTCACATGGAAAAACAGCCTAAAATACATCCATAAGAATTACTTTACCCAACATGTTAAACACCGAGTCGTTTGCAAGAAGTGTTTATTTTTGAAAGATGCAATTAAGTTCAGCCTCAAGTTATGCAAAATAAAGTTTTCAAGCAGTAGTACTAAGATATCCCTTAATGATATAATGGAGAGCTTGTACTGTACAAAACAGCATTTATTAGTTAACAATCTACTAAGTAGTGCTTTAAGTGTTTCATAACCTTTATGGGCACACTGACTTAGTACTTTTCTTTCTTTTTTTCTTTCTTTTCTTTTTAGGGCCCCACCAGCTGCATATGGAGGTTCCCAGGTCAGGCGTCAAATGGGAGCTGCGGCTGCCTGCCTACACCACAGCCACAGCAGTGCCAGATCTGAGCCACATCTGCGACCTACACCACAGCTCACAGCAACACTAGATCCTTAACCCACTGAGTGAGGCCAGGGATCAAACCCGCGTCCTCATGAATACTACTCAGATTCATTCCCTCTGCACCACAAGAAGAACTCCCAAGATATCAGAGAATTACTAAGCAAAATAACAACAAACCAGTAGAGAAAATGGGTAGAAGATATTACCAGACAGACCATAGAAAGGGAAATACAGATAACTTTCTTTTTTTCTTTTTAGGGCTGCACCTGCAGCATATGGAAGTTTCTGGGCCAGGATTCAAATCAGAGCTGCAGCTGCCAGCCTACGCCACAGACACCGAAACACCAGATCCGAGCCACAACTGTGACCTGTGCTGCAGCTTGCGGCAACTCCAGATCCTTAACCCACTGAGCAAGGCCAGGGATTGAACCTGCGTCCTCATGGATCCTAGTCAGATTCATTTCCACTGCGCCACAGCAGGAATTCCCACAAATAGCTTTTTAACACATGAAAAGATATTCTACCTCACTTAAAATAAAAGAAATGCTAATTCAAATTTTACTGAGTTTTTTTTTTCTTTACAGTGGTCAGATTTGTAAAAATGAAAAATCTAATGATGCAGTATGTTAATGCACTCTTAGACGTCAATAGTTGGGTTGTAACTGATGCTTCCATGGAAGGAATTTGGTAATAACTACTAACATTTAAGGTATGCATATCTTCCAGCCTAGCCAATTACACATACTCACCCTACATATGTACTCACACCTCTGTAAGATGATAGGTTTTAAGGCTATTTATTAATTATAGTAGAATATTAAGTAACTAAATAGCAGGAATACCTAAAAGTCAATCAAGAGTTGGGTGATTTTAAAAATTATGACGTTCTATATGTTAGCATGGAATGCCAGAGAGCTATTTATTTATTTACTTTGTCTTTTTAGGGCCGAACCCACGGCACATGGAAGTTCTAGGCTAGGGGTCAAATTGGAGCTACAGCTACCATCCTACATCACAGCCACAGCAATGTGGGATCCAAGCCACGTTTGTGACCCACATGACAGCTCACGCCAATGCTGGATCCTTAACCCACTGAGCGAGGCCAGGGGTCAAACCCAAGTCTTCATGGATACTAGTTGGGTTCATTAGCCACTGAGCCATGATGGGAACTTCCAGAGGGAGATTTAAAGAAAGGATAAGGAAGCTCCCTACATTCTGATGTGCAGCAAAAATCAAGACATATTTTCAGATGAAAAAAAGCAAAATGCAGAACATCGTTTGGGTAAGAGTAGGGGTGGGGAACCATACATGTAATTAGTTGACTGTGCATAGATGACCACTGGAAAGACGTTCGAGAAGCTGGTAATGTTTGCCGCTAAAGAGAGGAACTGGGCGAACAAGCACCAGCGCAAAATGCAACTTTTCAAAAGCTGTGGATCAACTGAGCCCGTCTTACTTATTTAGTACCGTCAGGCACTGTGACACACAGGGATGCTTTGTGCCCTTATGAAGACAGAGTATTAGAAAGAGAAAGCCAGCAGATATGATATATTAGGAAACCATCATGGGCTAAATTACTTGGCCTTAATTGTAAATGAAACTGACATGCAGGGGAGCTAGAAACAGAAAAACTTGGGGAACACAGATGAGCTGTGATGGAAAAGTCAACACTCCAAGCCGAGGCAATAGCACAAAAGTGTGGGGCCAGTCTGTCTGTGCCAGGAACTTGGTAATAACTACTAACTCTGAAAATAGTGAGAGTTAATGATGTCTTTTTTCCTTCCATCCTTCCTCCTTCCTTCTGTCTTTTTTTGCTCCTGCTGCTTTCTCCTCCTCCTCTTCTTCTTTCTCCTCCATCTCCGTTCTCTTCTTTTCCTTCCCACGGTTGGGGTTCTTACCGTTCATATTTTATGACAGTGGGTTTTCAAGCACTTTTGTGATAGACAAGGAAAATCCAACCACCAGTGACCTGACCAGTGCTTTCCTGGGTGTAGGATGAGGTCATTATTTTTCCTGTTTGGGGATAAGTACATATTAATCCAATGATCATGAGGTCCTTCTCATGCACCTAAAGCATTGGATATGGCCCAACTTTTGTGTGTGTGTGTGTGTGTGTGTGTGTGTGTATCAAACAAGTTGATTAAGAAGCAATATTAGGAAGTGTTCATATTTAATATCAAAATTGCATCCACAGCAATAGAAACACAATAGAAGCTTCTCTCCCACATTTGCTCTCTCTCTCTCTCCCTCTGATAAGATATTGTGAATAAGACATTTAATTAAAATGCATGTATTTTGTATGTGCAACAGTGAAAGCAACAAAGTTAAAGACCTTCAGTGTCACTGGCCCTGATTCAGCAGGTTAGAGGACAAAACTTCTGGGTTTTAGTTGCTTTTTTCTGTTATAAGATTTCTTCCATCTTCCCACATCAGTTCTGAACTGAAAATTCCTAATAACTGTCCAAGTCTGCAGCCGAGACACACACACACACACACACACACACAGCTTGCTTCCTACTCTGGAAGTCTTCCTTGTGCCCTTGGCTGGAAAAAAATGCAGGAATCAAAGCATTTCCTTAAACCGTGGAAGCCAAGATAAATCTACTTATTCTGAGAAACAATAGAAATGAAATTTCCACTGGGATCAAACTCCATCGAGCTGATTAGCATTTCTTTCAAGCTAAGTATTTGGCTTAGATGTCAGGCTAGGGGTCAGTAGAGGTGAGTCCATTAGCCATTATATTAAACATGCACATGCATCAATGAGTAATTAATTTGTGTCTTACTTCTTCAAATGCCCTTTCTCACTCTTCATGATCAGTATCAAATATCCTATCTCCGGCAATAATTTTTGTTTGATTCCCCCCTTTTTCCAGTTTGACAGTAAGAGGCTTATTCTAGAACAGTTAATAAGCCAGACCACCCACCAACTGCCCACTGGTAATATTTTGTCGTATTTTATGTTGTGTTTTTAATCCACCTTCACTAGAATTTATACTCTGTTCACGGAAAGACTCAAGTTTCTTGTTGTTGTTTCTAGTCAACATGTAACCTAAGTGGACAGGAATAGGAATCAAAGAAAATACCAGAAGGTGTAATATGGTCTTGGGGAGAGGGGAGAGAAGCCGAACGTTGTTCACGCATCCTGCACCAGGCAATTAAACCTTTATCTTCTTTCCAATAAAGCTGACGCTTAACACGGAATCCAGTGTAATTTATCTTGGCTTACTGTCATGAGAAGCAGACATAACCACAGGTTCTGGTGAGTTCCAGAGTTCTATCGCATTCCCCACACATATGTTTTTTCATCTTGAGTGTCTGTTCTCTGCTCTTCCCCTGGCCATTTAGTGTTCAAGGGTTAACTCTTTTGTTATTCTTGTTTATGTCTCTATGTCTCTTGCTTTCCTTTTTAAATTTCTCCTTAAAACTTCATAAAGTTTTCTTTTTTTCTGACAGTCTACTCTGTTAAGCAGGGTGGTATGGGCATGCTTCCTGAGACTTCTAGGAAGAGCAGCATCCTCCTGGACACTGTGTGGTGCTATAGACTGAATGCTTGTGTTTTCCAAAACCCATACGTTAACTCCTAATGCTCAATGTGATGGTATCTGGAGGTGGAATCTGCGGAAGTGATTCCATGAGGGCAGAGCTCTGGTGAATGGGATTCGTGCCTTAGAAAAGAGATCCCCACAAAGTTACCTCACCCTTCCCACTATGTGAAGACCGTCCTTACCAGGCACCAACCCTCCTGGACACTTGACCTTGGACATGCCAGCCTCCAAAACTGTGAAAAATAAAGTTCTGTTGTGTCTCAGCCACCCTGCTACGTCTTAGGATAGCAGCAGCCTGCACAGACTAAGAAATGCGGCCTTCTGAAATCAAAGTGGAATGAGCCCCATCAAGAAAGAGACAGAGTCAGAGTTTCCATTGTGGCTCAGCGGTAATCAACCCGACTAGCATCTATGAGGACGCAGGTTCCAGCCCTGGCCTCGATCAGTGGGTTAAGGGTCCAGCGTTGCCATGAGCTGTGGTTTAGATCTCAGACTCGGCTCGGATCCTGCGTTTCTGTGGCTATAGTGTAGGCTGGCAGCTGCTGCTCTGATTTGACCTCTAGCCTGGGAACCTCCATACGCCACGGGTGCAGGCCTAAGAAGACAGGAAAAGAAGAGAGAGAGAAAAGAGAGAAAATTACAAGACTTATCCTTGATGAAGAAGGCACATTGAAGAGGACAGCTTCGACCTGCAGTCACAATCAACCTCCTGGAACCTACGGCCCTGAGTCCCACTAACACACCCACCAGCCTGTCCACTGCAGAAACAGCACCCGCCCCAGGACGTGCTCCCCAGGATGAGAGGGAAAGCCAGCAGCTTCAGGACACACCATTCTGAGAGAGACAGGGGATCAAGCCACGGGGGTTCTCTCGACTCTCATCAGGCAGGTACGTTTCACCAAGTGGGGGGAGATGACGGAAGAGCAGGGGTTCCCCTCCTCTTGCTCCCACTGAGGAACTAGAGCGGACGTTCTCTTTTACGGAAGATGAAGATTCAGAAATACAGTCCCTTCAACTCTGTGTGCCTGGTTGACCGAATGATCCTTAAAGGCTCCGTAAATCAAGATAACGTTAATTCGAAAGAAAGAAATTTGGTCTTCCTTTTCTTTTTCTGTCTTTTGCTACAGGATTTTCTCTTTTTTTCTTTTCTTTTTTTTTTTTTGGCCGCCCCCACCCCCACCCCCGCCACAGGGTGTGTAAATAATTTCCTGGGGCAGGGATCAAACCTGAGCCCCTGCCATGAGAATGCCAGCGCCTTAACCCACTGCACCACAAGGGAAATCCTCACTACAGGCTGTCTTATAGCAAGTTTATACGTAAGTAAACAAGCAAACAAATAATTTCAGTGAGATAAAAAAGAATCTTTAAAGAATGGTATGGAATCTGATATGTCGGGGACATCTTTGATCACACCCAGGGTTGAAAGCCACTGAGATGATCTGCATTATTGCAAAGCCAAAGCAAAGAGTACCTGACGTACTAGTAACAGATCCCCTTTGTGCCTGAAGTTCCAGGCTCATCTTAATCTCATTGTCACAACCTGATATGATGAGTCACTTGGAGTTTCTATGTCAAGTGCAGTTGGCAGCAGATTAAATGCTGAAGCTGAGATTCCCACCAAGCCTGTTTTTGTAACCTGTGAAACACATTCAAACAATTTGGGACCCATTTCCGGAAAGGATATTTTCAACTTTCCAGCTCTGCTGCTAATTTAAAACTTGGACCCAGCCTTCAACTAGAGAGCGTGAGGATCCTGAAAAGGAAACAAATTTTCTCTTCAAGTAAGGAACTTGAGGATGGGCTGGGAAGGGACACGTTCCCAAGATGATGACTTGCTTCCCCTTCTGAGAGTTCTCAAAAGGATTCCACGCGCATTTATCGACTTCCTTTGTAAGTGAACTTCATTTCTCCGAAGGATCGCACACAGGGAGGAAAGTCTAGAGAGTAGGAGAGCTTGATGGATTTTTTGGGGGGGGGAATGAACACACCCATGGAAGCAGCCCCAAATCCAAATACAGAGCATCACCAGCACTGCCAGAATTTCCCATTGCCCACTCCTCTTCATTCCCACCACCCAAGCGACTGCTATTCTGGTTTCTAACGCCGTGCACTAGTTTTGCCTAATTTTGAGCTTTGTATAAATGCAATCCGACAGTAAGTGCCCTGTGTGTCTGGAGGTTTTGCTCGTGTTCCATCTGGGAGATTAATCCCTGTGGTAACAGTAGTAGTTCCCTCATTCTCACTGCTGTCTAGTATTCCATTGCATGAATACACCATTTTCTATTCATTCTGCTGTGCTCAGCATTTGGATCTTTTCCAGTCTGGAACCAAATGATAGTGCTACTGTGTAATTTCTAGACTATGTCCCTTGATGAGTATCGCTACACATTTATGTTGGGTTTATTCCAAGGAGTCAGTCAGCGATGGCTAATCTTGTGCTAACTTGTTAGGGCAGCGATAGGAAGTTCACATAACTTTTTCCATGTTTACTGGCCCCATGGACACCCTTTTTTTGTGTGAAGTGACTGCCTGGTTAAGACTTTTGTCCACTTTTAAGGTTACATTGTGTCTGTTTGTTTTGACTTGTGGGAATTCCTTCTATATTCTGCATTCTAGGCCTTTGTAGATCATGATATTTCTCATGCTTTCTCCACTCCGTGACTTCTTTCTTTTACTCAGTGTTGTCTTTTGGGACAACAAAGTTCCCAATTTTGATCCCGTCTCATGTACCTCTCTTTTCCTCTACAGTTACTGCTTTGGGAGAACTCTTAAGAACACCTTGCCTACAAGGTCATAATGTCATTTTCCGACTTATTTTCTGCAAGCTCTATTATTTTGACCCATCTGAAATTGATATTTGATATCATATAGAGTCAGTATCGAGATCTACTTTTTTCATTTAGATAACCAATGATCCAGCTTTTTTTTTTTTTTTTTTTTTTTTGTCTTTTTGCCTTTTCTAGGGCCGCTCCCGTGGCACATGAAGGTTCCCAGGCTAGGGGTCTAATCGGAGCTGTAACTGCCGGCCTACGCCACAACCACAGAAATGCGGGATCTGAGCCACGTCTGCGACCTACACCACAGGTCACAGCAACACCGGATCCTTACCCCACGGAGCGAGGCCAGGGACCGAACCCACAACCTCATGGTTCCTAGTCGGATTCGTTAACCACTGTGCCACGACGGGAACTCCAAGCTTTATTAAAAATTCCAGGAGTTCCCGTCGTTGCCCGGCGTTGCCGTGAGCTGTGGTGTAGGTCGCAGACGCGGCTCGGATCCCGCGTTGTTGTGGCTCTGGTGTAGGCCGGCGGCTGCAGCTCCAATTCGACCCCTATCCTGGGAAACTCCATGTGCCGCGGGAACGGCCCAAAGAAATAGCAAAAAGACAAAAAAAGAAAAAATTCCATCTTTTCCTCATCATATGGTAATGACATCTTCGTTATCTATGTGTGGATCTATTTCTGGACTTTTTTTCCCTGTTCTAGTGTTCCATTTATTCATCTTTGCACCTGTTCAGAAAAGAGTTAACAAAGCAAACCAGAGAAGCCTCTCCTTCGAAAGGCCTGCGTATAAAGTTGGTCCTCAGCTGGAGTGTGGGAGCTCAGATTTGGGGAGCGTTCCAATCCCTCCCGGAACTAATAAAAGTGTCTCACCATAGAAAACAGACTTGTGGTTGCCAAGGGGGACAGGGAGGGAGTGGGACGGACTGGGAGTTTGGGGCTGGTAGATGAAAACTGCTGCATTTAGAAAGGATAGACAACAGTACAGGGAACTGTATCCAGTCTTCTGGGATAGACCACAATGGAAAAGAACACTTACAAAAAAGAACTTGGAGGAGTTCCCATCATGGCTCAGTAGTTAATGAACCCAACTAGTATCTGTGAGGACGCAGGTCCGATCCCTGGCCTTGCTCAGTGGGTTAAGGATCCAGCATTACTGTGAGCTGTGGAGTAGGTGGCAGACACAGCTCAGATCTGGTGTTGCTGTGGCTCTGGATCTGGCGTAGGCCGGCGGCTACAGCTCCGATTCGACCCCTAGCCTGGAAACCTCCATATGCCATGGGAGCAGCCCTAGAAAAGCTAAAAGAACTAACTAACTAAATTAAGTAATTAATTTAAAAAATTCATATGCTGAAGTCCTAACTGACTGTATTTGGAGATAGGGTCTTTAAGGAGATAATTAAGTTAAAATGAGGTCCTTGGGGTGGACCCTAACTCAGTATGACTGCTTATAAGAAGAGCTTAGAACACAAAAATGGGGGAAGATCATGCGATGACAGGGAGAAGAGGGCTGTCTCCAAGCCAAGAAGGGAAACCAACCCTGCCAACACCTTGATCTTAGACTCCTAACCTCCATAAAAGTCACCCATGTAAGCAAATGTGACTTACACTGAATTGTAATACAACGCTTCTAAATGAATTTCTTGAGTTGGTGAAACCATCATCACAGTCTAATTTTAGAGCATTTTCATCACCCCAACAAGTTGCCCAGTGCCTATTTGCAGTCAGTCTCCACTCCCACACTCAGCCTCTGGTAACCACTAATCACCAAATCTATAGACTTCCTCCCCCAAACAGTTCATGTAAATGAAATCATACACTATGTGGTATTCTTCAGTTTGGTGTAAGTGCACATATGCTTACAATGGGTGACTTTTATGGGATCCAAAATTATACTTTACTAAAACTGAAAAAAAAAAAAAAAAAAAAAAAACCCATGGGATCATGGAGTTCCCATCATGGCTCAGTGATTAGTGAACCTCACATCCATGAGGACGTGGGTTCGATCCCTGGCCTTGCTCAATGGGTTAAGGATCTGGCACTGCTGTGAGCTATGGTATAGGTTACAGATGCGGCTCGGATCCTGCATTGCTGAGGCTGGTGGCTACAGCTCCGATTGGACCCTTAGCCTGGGAACATCCATATGCCATGGATGCGGCCCTAAAAAGACCAAAAAAAAAAAAAAAAAAGTGGGATCAGAGGTAGGAAACACATAGATAAAACAAGTTTGGCAATATATTAGTAATTTTTGAAGCTAGATGACGGGTAATGGGGTTTCATTATGGTATTCCTTCTACTTCTATGTATGTTAGCAATTTTTCTCAGTAAAAACTTTTAAAAAGATAATGAGAGATTAAATTAAACGTTACTTAAAAGTGCTTTATAAAGATATGCTCTACTAAGTATTCAACTCAATTGTTATACCTACATTTACTTTTCAAGCCTTTCCACAAAAGAGGCAATGCTGAACAGAAAATTGGCTAAAGGAGATGCAAATGATTGACATGTTAGCTAGGTCTGTATTTACATGTTGCATCCAACAACTTTAGTTGGCTTAATACAACTCAAAAACCATGCTGTCAAGAAATCATAAAGCTGAAAGGGCCTTAGAGAGGTCACGAGATGACCTATGCTTCTGAAAGTGTCTCACACAAGAAAGCTATCTTTCTCTTTTCAAATATTTAGAAATGCACATAGACAAGTTACTCAAAATCCCTTTGGCATTTTAGGTCAACACAATCCCACTGCATTAATGAATACCTTTCTTTAACCTACTGAGAGCCAAGTCAAACAAAAAATATTAGGAAGCCAGAAGTAAGTTATGCATCTATTCTATGTCTGTCTTTCCATAAAGAGAAGAGGCTAATGAAGGAAAATTCCTGAGGAATTAAACACACGTCTTATTGGAGAATTTTTAAGAGACTTCGTTCTCACCATCCTACACTGTTGGTGGGAATGTAAATTGGTATGACTACTATGGAAAACAGTATGGAGGTCCCTAAATATAGAACTACCAACGACACAGCAATCCCACTCTTGGGCATATATCTGGACAAAACTTTCTTTGAAAAAGATACACACAACCCTATGTTCATTACAGCACTATTCACAATAGCCAAGACATGGAAACAACCTCAATATCCATTGACAGATGATGGGATTAAGAAGATGTGGTATATATACACAATGGAATATTACTTGACCACAAAAAAGAACAAAATAATGCCATTTGCAGCCATAGATGGAACTAGAGACTTTCATACTAAGGACGTAAGTCAAAAAGAGAAAGACTAAATAAATAAATAAATAAATAAATAAAATAAAAAAGAGAAAGACAAATACCATATGATATCACTTAAATCTGGAATCTAATAGCTGGCAAAACGAACCTATCTGCAGAAAAGAAACAAACTCATGGACTTGTGATTTTCAAGGGGGAGGGAGTGCGATGGACAGGGGGTCTGGGGTTAATAGATGCAAACTTTGCATTTGGAGTGGATAAGCAATGAGATCTTGCAGTATAGCACTAAGAACTATATCTGGTCACTATGACGGCACATGAGGAAGGATAACACGAGAGAAAGAATATATATATACGTGTGACTGGGTCACTTTGCTGTGCAGTAGAAACTGACAGGACACTGTAAACCAACTATAATGGAAAAAATTAAAATCATTAAAAAATAAAAAAGAGACTTCATTCTTAAGATATGAATATCTTAAGATATCTTAAGATATCCTCGACTGAGGACATTTGGCTCATGGGACAAATGAACCTGAACCAGTGGTTGATAAATGGAGAGAGGGATTTATTTATCTAGAGGGTTTGCCCTGCAATAGTTGGCAGTAAGATAGCACCATCTGTTGGAAAGAAGAAATGTCAATCACCAGTGAAGCATTTTTGATGTGTCAAATAAATGTTTGTTTTTCCAAAGTGCTTGATAAAAAAAAAAAAAAAAAAATTATTAGGATCAGAAACCACACACTCAGTGGAACAAATACCAAGCTGTGTTGAGATGATCACATCGCCCATGGAAACAGTTTATTTGTACAGGCTGAGCTGTTGAAACACACACAAAAATCTAAATTATTTTATTACAGATATAATATATAACATATGCGGTTTATATATAACATATAAAAATCTTTATTAATGTTTGTAGCCTTGTGGAAACCTTTGAAATGTCACCACCTTTCTTTCCACTTCTTTAAATTCTGAGACAGCTACATTTGTCATGCAGAATCTGTTCTTCTGAATTCCTGGAAGTTTCTGATCTTGATAATTACATTTATACCCGACAAACCACTGCCAAATTTGAAAGGACTATCAATACATTTTGTACAATATATTAAAACCCTCTGTCCAAAACAAATACAGTAAAACATAAATAAATAGACATTTCCACTACAATATCAATCTTGGGGAAAAGGACATGTTTATTTTGTATATTGAACAAAATTCCTGGCTTATTAGAATGAATAAACGTCTAAACACCAGAGTACCTGGTGATCCCACTTGGGTTCAGCAAGTATAAGTAGGGGAGAAAATGCATTATCACTATTCAAAATGACCTGGAAGTCAATCTTTTAGATCCAGATTCTATCTTCAATCTTTCCAGGTTCCTAAAAACTCAATGCTTCTAAAACCATTTTCTGTGCAAAACATAGACAAAACATGGACAGTTGGCACCATAAACACAAAGCTCTCCAGTCCTTTCCTGGAAAATAGCAGCTATTATGCAAAAAATATTTTTTAATCTGTCTAGCACATAATAATTCCTATCCTTCAAATTTATGAGCCCTAAATGTATCGTTAATTTTGATATAAAATGTTATGGAAGAGTCAAAGTACATTTAGTACAAGAAAATTCAAGGAGAAATTCCGTGGCACAACAGGTTAAGGATTCTGGCATTGTCGCTGCTTGGGTTGCTATGGCGGCTCAGGTTCCATCCCTGGCCTCCCTGTAACTTCCACATGCTGGGAGCACAGGCTAAAAAAAAAAAAAAAAAAAAAAGGTCCAGCCTCCTTTGTATTATAGAAACATACCATATGAAGTCTTGTAGATGCTACACAGAGTTTCTGGATCCAAGTGGCTCACCATCATCTAATTGTTTGCAATTGTGAACTTTCAGATGCTTGTTGATCCCTCTGTGTAATTATCCATTTGATTCAGCTTAGAAAGGACCCACTTGAAAGGGTCAGGGAAGAGTTCAAGGGGTGTAACTTACCACAATCTAAAAATGGTGTCCCAGAGTTCCCTCCCCAGGGGCTCAGTGGTTAACAAGCCCAACTAGGAACCATGAGGACGCTGGTTTGATCCCTGGCCTTGCTCAGTGGGCTAAGGATCCGGTGTTGCCGTGAGCTGAGGTGTAGGTCGCAGACGTGGCTCAGATCCCGAGTTGCTGTGGCTGTGGTGTAGGCCATCGGCTACAGCTTCAATTGGACCCCTAGCCTGGGAACCTCCATGTGCCACGGGTGCGGCCCTAAAAAGACAAAAGACAAAAAAATTTTTAAAAAAATGACCCTGCCGAGAAGGCAGGAGAATAAACCCACAAAACCTTAGTCTCAACCACTTTATATTGTTTTCTCCAATTAAAGGCTAAAATTGCATCCTAAAATAATGGGTGTTGGGAATAAAAACATTTATGTGGAATGGCATGTAGCCTAATTTGCAGAATGTAATAAATAAGACTAAGAAATAAAATTGCGTTGTGGCGCAATGAAAACGAATCCAACTAGGAACCATGAGGTTGCGGGTACGATCCCTGGCCTCGCTCAGTGGGTTAAGGATCTGGTGTTGCCATGAGCTGTGGTGTAAGTCGCAGACGCGGCTCAGATCCCATGTTGCTGTGGCTGTGGTGCAGGCTGGTGGCTACAGCTCCGATTCGACCCCTAGCCTGGGAACCTCCATATGCTGCAGGTGCAGCCCTAAAAAGACCAAAAAAGAAAAGAAAAAAAAGAAATAAAATTGTAGCTTTCTGGACTCATGTAATGTAAGAGAAGTAAACGCATTAAAATTAAAATATCATTTCATGGAAAAATATATATATTTAACAATGGAGTCCTGGGCTAGGAGGTCTTGTGACAATAGGAAAGAAGCAGCAGTGAGGTAGAGTGTCTGATCCTTGTAAGACAATCCTAACTCGGATGAGAGAGGCCTGCCATCTGGACCACTGAGCATCCTTCTCCCGTGGCTTGACAAACACGGTTACTAAGTAGGAACTGAGCCTTAATCTGGCCTGAAAATCCACTTCAATGAGTGCTAAAAAAACACAGTCTCCCGGAGTTCCCATCGTGGCGCAGTGGTTAACGAATCCGACTAGGAACCATGAGGTTGCGGGTTCGGTCCCTGCCCTTGCTCAGTGGGTTAACGATCCGGCGTTGCCGTGAGCTGTGGTGTAGGTTGCAGACGTGGCTCGGATCCCGCGTTGCTGTGGCTCTGGCGTAGGCCGGTGGCTACAGCTCCGATTCAACCCCTGGCCTGGGAACCTCCATATGCCTCAGGAGCGGCCCAAGAAATAGCAACAACAACAAAAAGACAAAAGACAAAAAAAAAAAACAAAACAAAACAAAAAAACACAGTCTCCAAAGAGGACAGATAAGACAGTTCTTTGCAGGGCAGGAAAAAAGTATCAGACTGCCTATTTCTGGTTTAAACTTCTATTTTTGTCAATATTTTTTCAGTATATGCAATACAGAGTAGTAATTTATAATTAAATAAGTATTTCTATGAGAGGAGGTGAAAGTGAATGTTGCCTATTTGACCAATTGAAGTGAGAAATCCAAAACGTTTGAAGTCTGCTATTTTAAGGTGCCATAACTGATAATTTGAATTTTAATAGAAGATAATATCTAATTACCAGGAGTTCCCGTCGTGGCACATCAAAAATGAATCTGACTAGGAACCATGAGTTGCGCTTCGATCCCTGGCCTCACTCAGTGGCTTGAGGATCTGGTGTTGCTGTGAGCTCTGGTATAGGTTGCAGACTTGGCTTGGATCTGGCGTGGCTGTGGCTGTGGCTGTGGCGTAGGCTGGCAGCTGAAGCCTCTCAGCATATGGAGGTTCCCTAGCCTGGGAACCTCCATATGCTGAGGGTGTGGCCCTAAAAAGACAAAAGACAAAAAAAAAAATCTAATTGCCATCACAACTCCAGAAATCTCTCTCTCTCTCCCTCTTTTTTTTTTTTTGTCTTTTTTTTTTTTTTTTGTCTTTTTTTGTCTTTTCTAGGGCCGCACCCACAGCATATGGAAGTTCCCAGGCTAGGGGTCGAATCAGAGCTGTAACCACCAGCCTATGCCAGAGCCACAGCAACTCGGGATCTGAGCCGAGTCTGCAACCTACACTACAGCTCAGGGCAACACCGGCTCCTCAACCCACTGAGTGAGGCCAGGGATCGAAGCCACAACCTCATGGCTCCTAGTCAGATATGTTAACCACTGAGCCACGACAGGAACTCCTAGAAATCTCTTTAATACTACGACATCTTCCACTCAAAAAAACAAACAAAAAACCTGACTTGTTACTTTACTTCCTGATCAAAAAGCAAATCTTCCTTCCCCCTGTACTTATGATCATTGTATAATAATGACTACTTTAAAATCCTGTTTTTAGAGTTCCCTGCTGCTTCAGCAGGTTAAGGATCTGATGTTGTCACTGCTATGGCTCTTGTTACTTCTATGGTGTGGGTTCAGTTCCTAACCCAGGACCTTCCACATGCAGCAGGCATAGCGCCCCCCCCCCCAAAAAAAAAAAGAAAAAAAAAAATCCTGGGAGTTCCTGTTGTGGCTCCGACATTGTCTCTGTGAGGATATGGGTTCAGTCCCTGGCCTCCTTCAGTGGGTTAAGGATCCGGCATTGCTGCAAACTGCAGTGGAAATCACAGATGCAGCTTAGACCCAGTGTTGCCATGGAGGTGGCGAAAGCTTCAGTTGCAGCTCTGATACTACCCCTAGACTGGGAGCTTCCATATGCCACAGGTGCACCTCTAAAAAGGAAAAATAAATAAATTCTGTTTTTCTCTCAACTTTGACCTCATTTTCCGACTATAGCTATGAACCAGCATCTTGGCATAGTCCATTTTCTAGATAATCATATCATCCACATCACTAGGAAAAAAGAATCGATTTACAGGGTCTCATGTATTTACTTATGGAGTGTGAGGGCCAGTGGTGCCATTAACCAGTATTTCCAGTTCTCTGCCTTCTGGCACAGGCAGCGCTCGATTCTCAGTTCCCGTTAGGGGTGGAGCCATATGACTGATCTGGCCGGTGAACTGTGAGCAATGTCACTTCTGTTCTAGGGCATTTGATGGTCCGTGTGAGACCTTCCTGGCTCTCTCGTTTCTCTCTCTCTCGTGGGGACCTTCTCCATCAGCCTGAATAGTTAAATGACCCCAATAAGCAAAGCACCTCTGCAAATCCGCTAAAATATGCAGCGTGAGCGAGAACGAAACCTTTGTTGTTTCCAGCCCCAGACATGTGGGGTCTGACTGTGACCAGGACATGATCTGGTCTGTCCCCAGGACAACTTGAAAGATAGCTAAAATTCCACCCAAAGCCCAATAAGTCCTAACTCAAAGTTTAGGTAAGCAAGAGCAGGGACCGAACCGTCAACCTCATGGTTCCTAGTCGGATTCGTTAACCACTGCGCCACGAAGGGAACTCCTTCCTGTAGTTTTGAGGGGGAATCTCTCCCTTTGAAATGTCAAAGGGCAGTCTTTGGTATCAGGTGCCAGGTTGGTTTGCTCAGAGAGCAAAAATGCAGGAAACTCTTCTGCTTGATCCCGACATGCAATTTTCAAGCTCGAGACCTCACCTCTCAAGATGAGAGCAGGTGGGATTTGCAAAACCGGCTATTCTTCCCATTTTCCCTTAATCTCACTTTAAGTGAGAAGAGAGTTAATCTGATGTAATCAGTATCTCCCCCGCTACCAAAAAAGAAAAGAAAAATTCGTCTCTATTTCAAGGGGATTTGTGTCCAAATATATTCCCATACTGTTTTATTTTCCTCCTAAGTCACTATAGTTTTTTCACCTTAGTGGAATATGAAAGAAGAGAGCTGAGCTAGGCTGTTCCCCGAGGCTCACTCGGGCTCAGTGGGTGATAACTGAATGCAGGACCCCTGTGTTCAGGTCACAGCTCTGTCACTGACCAGCTGCGTGACCATGTAAGTCACTTAACCCCTGTCAGTCCACTTCTTCCCCTGGAAAGGCCGCTTCATAAGAGTGTCCTTGCCTCACTTTGAGGTGTGTCAGGTTTTCTGCTTTTTTTTTTTTTTTTTCTTTTTAGGGTTGCACCTGTGGCATATGGAGGTTCCCAGGTTTGGGGTCCAATCAGAGCTGTAGCTGCCGGCCTACACCACAGCCACAGCAATGCAGGATCCCAGCCGGGTCTTTGAATTACACCACAGCTCTCGGCAATGCTGGATCCTTAACCCACTGGGAGAGGTCAGGTATCGAACCTGCATCCTCATGGATGCTAGTCAGACTGGTTAACTGCTGAGCCACGAAGGGAACTCCCAAGGCTTTTCAGTTTTTAAAGAGGCATTATATCTGAGAACAATTAGGTAGTTGAGTTCCATTATTGGAAGGAACATCCGTGGTTATTTACAATGTATCAACACAGATTTCCTGTCTTCTCATGACCTTTTTAGGTTAAATTGTTTCTGACACTGCTCTATGATTTCTAAATTTTGTATTCCTCTTTTCATCTCCATTTACAGAACCTGGTGTTCCCTGGTGGCCTAGAGAGTGTTTTAGGATCCAGCATTGTAACTGCTATGGCGTGGGTTCAATCCTTGGCTTGGGAACTTCTGCATCAGTAAGTAAGTAAATAGTGAACCAGATATAGGAGTTTATTACCCAAACAGGAGAGGCCAGGTCGAAGCAAAACAGTAAGCTTGTCTTCTCAACCCCAGCCCTCTCCCACTTCTTCTGGGTACCTTCCTTTTTGATTCAATTTCAAGTGTGCGAAGTCACCTGAAGTTTGCTGGTTCTTCTGCTACTGCCTGGAGTCTGTACACCTCAGGACGTGGCTTCTGGATTCACCCTCCTGCCGGTCAGCTGATGGAAGCATGTGTGCTAATGAGGGCCTCTCCTGCCTCTGGGGTGGCCTTCTGCCTGCACCTGCCTCACTAACCAGAAAAGAAATTATGTGGTTCAGGTTTGGGAACAGCTAGAACGGGGGAAGAGTATTTTGAGAAAGGGGAGCTGGAATCACATTCTGCAAACCGCTGTGTTCACAGCCCATAAATAGGGGACATTAGCCACTGTGAGACATGAGATGGAGACGGGCGTGTGGGCCAGAACCAGGAAACAGGCAGAGCTAAAGCTCCCCACTCAGCACCAATGGAAACGTGTAGAATAACCCCAGCAACTCTGAGCAAAGCAAAGGAAAATAGTGTTTCTTGGGTTTTTTCTGTAAGAGATGGAATATATATGTTTGGTGTCTGCCTGCCAAAGGAAACTTTTGGAATTTCTCTTGTTAGCCTGAGCTTCAGAATGTCAATGGCGTGTTTCCTTGTGGCTCAGTGGGCTAAGGATCCAGCATTGTCGTTGCTGTGGCTCCAGTCACCGCTGCAGGTTCAATCCCTGATTCCAAACTTCTGCATGCCATGGATGCGGCCAAAAAAATGTGGAAGGAAATGAAAGGAACACCGGGAGGGGTGCGTGCGTGTGTGGCTGGCTTCTAAATGATCACTGTTGCTGGTTAAGAGTTTCTGGTTTTATGATGTGTTGTCCTGTTGTCATTTGTTTTGTTTTGAACTACATGGAAAATGTGACATTTTCAGGGAGGAGAGCCTGGATAGCAGGGAGATTCAGGGAAAAGGAATCAAAACAAGACTGGAAATTCCCCTTATGTTGAAGCATCTCAAAACTCATGACCTGGGAGGCAGCCGCAGTGGCGGAATCAAGGCAGGCTTTCCCGTGAATCATGCATTGCTTTGTGATCGCAACAGCGCTTCCTGCTCCAGTCAACAGGGCATCCAGGGTGGAGTTCATGAGAAAAAACCTGTCTTAGTGATGAAGCACCAATTTTTCAACTTGAGCCAAGCAACATGCAGTAAGAATATCGTGCCCACGATTCGCCAAAAGAGTCTTGAACAAGTTTTGAATCTGATGGCGGGTACAAAAAGGGCACAAAAGTAATTCAAGGCACATCCTCTGCCATGAAGGGGTTTTTGGAGGATCTTCTGGGAAGTGTGGATTCGGAGAACGGCGATGGCAGGATGGGGCAGAGAACCAGAATGAAAGGTGCAGGACCTGACCTGTTTTTTGTTTAGGGAAGAGGGTTTGGGCCACGCCCACCACACACAGAAGTTCCTGGCCAGGGATCAAACCCAGATCACAGCAGCAACCCAAGCCACTGTGGTGACAACATTGGATCCTTACCTGCTGAGCCACAGGGAACTCCTGGACCTGTCTTTCCATGGCCCCTATGGAATGATCAGGCTTCTCAAAGCCAGACGCTCTGGGCACACCCCTTCTGCCTGCAGGTCCTCTGGTTTGCTTTCTTAGCAGAGAAGGGCAGGACAGTTCAGCTCTCATGATGAAGAGTCAGTCTTACATGCATGCGCCTGCCTGGATGACACAACAGAACCCGGGAGGGCTCCCTGTCCAAAGTATTGGCCTCTCGCCTGTTCTCTAATTAGAGTTCTTTCTGCACACGCAGTGCGATAAAGTAGAAAGAGCTTGGACTTCAACTTCAGGCAGACTGAGCTCAGATCTCAGCTCTTCTGCACACTACAGATATTTAGCAAGTCACTTCTTTTGTGAACCCTTATTTCCACATCTGGTACCTGGGATAGTGTAGGTAAAAATGCTGAGACAATAGGAGCTGGGCACATACTATTTTCCTTCCTTTCTTTTCTGAGTCTAATTGGGTAAATACTCTGGAGCTGAGTAACATTCTAAGCTTTTATATTCTGGCGAATGGATGTCTCTCTAGGGAAATTAATTATCAGCTTCAACTGTTATCCAGAATATTGGTGCTCTAACCACTCAAGGACATAATACTTTTAACAAAGATCTCTCTCTCTCTCTCTTTTTTTTTTTTTTTTTTTTTTTTGTCTTTTTGGGCCACACCAGCAGCACATGGAAGTTCTCAGGCTAGAGGCTGAATTGGAGCTGCAGCTGCCAGCCACAGCCAAAGCCATAGCAAGGCTAGCTCAGAGCCACGTCTGTGACCTACACCACAGCTCATCGCAACACTGGATCCTTAACCCACTGATCGGGGCCAGGGATTGAACCCTCATCCTCACAGACACCATACTGAGCCCCCATACCACTGAGCCACAAACGAAACTCCCTGTGTGGGCATGTTTTAAACAGCTATCTCGTGAACATGCTCTACGTGCAGGAACTGGAACTCTGACTCCCCTCACTGACCATAACTTCGCAACTCGAGGGATGGGAGGCAGGGCTGAATAGACTCTGGAATCAAATAAACCCCCAAATCTGGGGACTTATAAGGAGCTCATGGCACAGGCTGACGCCAATCACGTGGCTCTCTTCCAAGTGGTGAGTCAAAAACCTATATGTTCTATATGAACAAATGGTTTCAAGACACCTCCCCCTGATGCTTCTACAAACAAGTCTGCATTTTCTAGGAAGTCAAGGAGGCAATAGGGAGGAAGAAGAGGATGGAAGTCAGATGTTTCTGGGTAATTTTTATAAATGAAGCCTTTATAAAAGGTCTGTGCAGGGAGTTCCCTCTGTGGCTCAGCGGGTAATGAACTCAACTAAGATCCATGAGGATGCGGGTTCGATCCCTGGCCTTGCTGGGTGGGTTGGGGATCCAGCATTGCCGTGAGCTGCGGTGTAGTTTGCAGATGCGGCTCGGATCCCACGTTGCTGTGACTATGATGTAGGCCAGTGGCTGTAGCTCCAATTCTTCAACCCCTAGCCTGGGACCTTCCATATGCCTAAAAAGCAAAAAAAAAAAAAAAAAAAAAAAAGTAAAAAATTCCTGTAAAAATGGCTTTTGTCTCAGGGATAGAGTTAGATTTGGTAACTAGGGAGAAGTCAGATGAACAATAGGTGAGTGACTATATTCGTGACTCACCGTGTCAAGTCTTTTCTTTTGAACCTTGTCTATTGATGACACCTGATGGTTTGGACCCAGCAACACAGAGAATGTGAAATTCAGCTCCCACCTTCTGTACTCAAGCTTGAGTGAGTCTCTCATCCTGAGACCTCACAGAAGCCCACGCTCCACTGTGTAGTTCAGTGACCGTTAGCAATAAAGGCCGTTGTGTTGTGTTTTGTTTTGTTTTGTTTAGGGCCCCATCCACAGCCTATGGAAGTTCCCAAGCTAGGGGTCAAATCAGAGCTGCAGCTGCTGGCCTACTCCACAGCCACAGCAACACCAGATCCATGCTGCATCTGCAACCTACACCACTGCTTAGGGCAATGCCAGATCCTTAACCCACTGAGCGAGGCCAGGGATCAAACCCGTGTCCTCATGGATACTAGTCGGGTTTGTGACCACTGAGCCACAATGGGAACGCCAAGGCTTTTATTTATAAAAAGAAACCGCTGAAACATGGAAGGAAATGATAGGATGACAGGATTTCCTGTCAAGTGCAGGAACAGCGCAATAGTACACAAGGTGCCTTTACAAACAGCTTTAATAAGTTTTACGTAAATGCCTGACATGACCTTTTGTGCTTTTGAGCTACTCAGTTAGAGTGACATCAGGGATGGTGGCCACAGCTTTTACTATAAATAAGAATGCTTTCCTAGTCATGTGAATCAATGTATGAAAATCAATGCATATTTCACGTTCAGATACACTCAGAATGCCATGCACAGGCACACACACAGGGAGAAAGAGGATCTATGTCCTTATCTTATTTTTTTTTAAATATGACATTAAGGAAGCACAAGCAAATACATACAGCCTACGGAAGGAAACAGCAATTATGAAATGCCAGTCACCAAATTAGCTTTCATAAATCGTAAATCACACAGGAATGACCTCACCAAGGTTTGTCTCTAGTAATTACCACGTCAGACACTTTTTCCTTAAGAGTCAAGAACTTTGCAATGTTAAAGAATCATTTCATGACTTAAATTTTTACAATTCCTGGACTTCTTATGTGTATGTGTTTGAAACTTTTTCAGTTGAAATTATTTAACTTTTAGAAACAGGGGGAAATAATACTCTTCTCCCCTGCATTCTCTGAGCTTTTTCCCTCATATTACTTGAGTCAAGGGATTGCTATCAAAGAAAGCAATTTCCTGTAACATTTTAATCTAGTGCAAAATGATTTTCCTGTCCTTTATCTGGAATATATATCGTGATAGGGCCTCAGCACCAACAGGGGGCTGACTGGTGGGTAAGACATTTACAAGAGAGCCCAGATGAGAGTAATGGGAAGAGTAAGCCTTTGCCGATTCGGGTCTCACTGAGGAAGGCACATCATAGTAACATGAAGAGCCTTTTAAAATCCAAGTCTGGGGCCCACCCTCTGAGGTGCCAGTTCCCTACAAAGCCTGTTAGAGGGTACACGTTTCTCTGCCACAGGGGTTATCAGAACACTGGCCAGGGTCTGAGGTTCACCTCCAACAAGTCGTGCAGCAGACACCATCGCAGGAGCAATGTCTGAAGGTGTAGCTCCTGGCCCCACCCTCTTTGCTCCCCGAGTTTTCTTTCTCTTTATCTTTTTTTTCTTTTTTTGGTCTTTTTGCCATTTCTTGGGCAGCTCCCGCGGCATATGGAGGTTCCCAGGCTAGGGGTCGAATCGGAGCTGTAGCCACCGGCCTACGCCAGAGCCACAGCAACGCGGGATCCGAGCCGCGTCTGCGACCTAAACCACAGCTCACAGCAACGCCAGATCGTTAACCCACTGAGCAAGGGCAGGGATCGAACCCGCAACCTCATGGTTCCTAGTCGGATTCGTTAACCACTGCGACACGACAGGAACTCCTCCCATGGATAATTTTAAGTAAGTGAACAAATAATCAGGAGGCAGGGCAAGATTTCCATATGTAGATTTTATTTTATTTATTTATTTATTTTTGTCTTTTGTCCTTTTAGGGATGCACCAGAGGCATATGGAGGTTCCCAGGCTAGGGGTCTAATTGGAGCTGTTGCTACCGGCCAGAGCCACAGCAACACCAGATCCGAACTGCATCTGTGACCTACACCACAGCTCATGGCAACGCCAGATCCTTAACTCACTGAGCGAGGCCAGGGATCAAACCTGAAACCTCATCGTTACTGTCGATTCATTTCTGCTGTGCCACGATGGGAACTCCATCAATACATAGATTTTATTTTATTTTTTGGCTGCTCCCACAGCATATGGAAGTTCCCTGGCCAGGGATGGAACCGAGCCACAGCTGTAACTAGAGCCACAGTAGTGACAACGCTGGATTCTTAACCTGATGAGCCACCAGGGAGCTCCCAGACTTCATATTTCCTATTACAGTTTTGTCCTTTCCATGACTTTTTCCCTCACTTCGGAAGTCTGGGGCTGTGGTATTTGCTGCTTATACCATCAACCTTATTCTGGAGAAAGCATCTCACTCTCACCATCTGCATGCAGGATAAACTGAAATCAACGTACTACCACTCCCGCGTATCTGTTTTTTCTCTAGCTGCAAAGGAAGATTTAGTATCTCAAATGGATTTTAGATATCAAGGAGATGGGAGAAGGTGGAGGTAGTAACCAGGGACAGAAAGGTGTCATCTCAATACCGCAAAAATGACACCACCCAGCCAAATAACCTCGATCACTCCACCACCCCTCAGTCAGCCCGAAACATAAGTGAAAAGAACACAAAACTTCAAGTAATAACTGTTCTTGTGGATTTCTGGACTTCTGAAATATTTAGTAGGAAATAGGTAGTAATTTTGTTCTAACTAGTAAAAAAAAAAAATTGGTCTAAAAAATCTTGTAGAAAGGCTCTTTGCACAGCATTTAACAGTGACATTGGTGTGATAATGCCTTTCAGCTCCCCAGTGAGCCCACATCTTCTTTGTTGGGGGCTCAAATACTGGGGGCAGTCCTCTCCCCGCCCCCCCACTTTTTTTGGCCATCATGCAGCATATGGAGTTCCCAGGCCAAGGATCAGATCTGAGCCGCAGTTGTGACCTACGCCACAGTTTCAGCAACACTGGGTCCTTAACCCACTGTGCCAGGCTGGGCATGGAACCTGCATGCATCCTGGTGCTACAGAAATGCAGCCACAGCAGTGTCTCCAGGGCAATCCTCTTTTGAGTTCCTTTTTACTGTATTGAGCATGTGAGATCAGGTGTTCAATGGCCATGCTCAGAAACACCTTGACTCACCACCCAGACGTCCAGACACTGCCCTGGGACCCTATCCGTGTCTATTACACAACAACACAACTCCTGCTTCTGAGCGTCTGTCCTGATAACAGTCTTCAAACTCTCATCTTAGAACTTCCTTCCATGGGTCATTGAAGGAGCAGCCTGGGTATGAACTGTTGGCGAAAATCCCAAGGAACTCTGTCCTGGACGCTGCATGAATGAGACCCTGGAGACCTGGTGCCCGGTATTCCTCAGGGTGCTGGGGTTCAGAAAAATTTCACTATAAAGGACACTTTCGGAGTTCCCATCGTGGCGCAGTGGTAACAAAGCTGACTAGTATCAGTGAGGATACAGATTCGATCCCTGGCCTCATTCAGTGAGTTAGGGGTCCAGCATTGCCATGAGCTGTGGTGTGGGTTGCAGATGTGGCTTGGATCCCGAGTTGCTGTGGCTGTGGCGTAGGCCAGCAGGTACAATCCCAATTCGACCCCCAGCCTGGGAACCTCTATATGCTGTGGGTGTGGCCCTACGAAGACAAAAAAAGAAAGGACACTTTCCTCTCACACCCTCACACGCCCATCTCCATCTGATTGTGTAGAGAGTGAGCCAGGTTAAAGTAAAAATTAGGAGCAGTCTTTTTTTTTTTTTTGGCTGCATCCACAGCATATGGAAGTTCCAGCGCCAGGGATTGAACCTGCACCACAGCAGCAACCAGAGCTGCAGCAGTGACAACCCCACATCCTAACCCGCTTCACCACCAGGGAACTCCTAGGAGCAGTCTTGAAGCCAATAGCGAACACTTCGACCTCACCTCTTTAGTTTCAGCTAAATGGGGGGGAAATGGGAGATGCACGTGGCCTTAGCTTTCTTGTGTTTCTTTCTGTTCGTAGACCAGCTGGCTTCATTACACATCCCCACAGCTCCTTCTGTACACCCCCAAACTTCCATCTTTTTATAAACCACCCATTATTGAGAAATTTCTGTCCATTACTATCTAATGCATTATTTCATTTAATCTTTTCGGTGGATCGTGAGGCAGTTACTAGTGTTACCGCCACATGTCAGATAAAAAGCTTAACTAGCTTGCTCTGTTCCGTCCTGCCAAGAGACAGAGACGGTCTATCTGACTCCTCAGCCCATTCTCTCCCCCTAAGCTATGCCGCTGCCCCCTGACCACTCCACTTGACTGTAATTACAGTCTCTCAACTGTCCCACGACACACAGTGGTGGAGAGAAGTTATATGAAATCCATTGACTGAGAATCTTGAAGAGATTGAATGGAATTCAATGAAGATTTTGAATGGAAAAAGGATTCCAGACTCAGAAACTAAAACTAAAACCGGAAAACTAAAAAGATGGAGCTTGGAGGGGGTATACTTTAGGAAAGAAGGAGGAAAGAACAGAAAAACAGAACTACCCCTCACATCTGTACACATTGAACTGCTCGGTTGCGGGAGGGGACCATTCCCATTATATTTCATGTGAAAGATGTCTTCCAGGGTTGTTCAGTGCACAACCTGGGCAGCAGGATGAGGTATCCCTGTGAATGATACTGTATGTGCTCCAGAATTGGTAGTACTTAGGAAAAAAGGACCCAGGGTTCTTGTTTAAAAGAAAAGGATGACTTTCACGAGATAGTATAATATATGAACGGTTTCATTTGTGTCACTCAGGCTTCTGACCTATGACTAATGTTAATAATTGTATAGACATTATGTATGTATACATAAAACATATATAAATTGGATACTTGAATACAATGAAATTGTTGTATTATGATTTAAACTTTTCTCTTTTTTTTTTTCTTTTTTTTGGTCTTTTGTCCTTTTTAGGGCTGCACCCATGACATATGGAGGTTCCCAGGCTAGGGGTCTAATTGGAGATGTAGCCACCGGCCTGTGCCAGAGCCACAGCAGCACCAGATCCAAGCTGCATCTGCGACCTACACCACAGCTCACGGCAATACCGGATCCTTAACCCACTGAGCGAGGCCAGGGATTGAACCGGCAACCTCATGGTTCCTAGTTGGATTCATTTCCGCTGTGCCATGATGGGAATTCCTCTTTTTTTTTCCCTGATTCTTTTTTTTTTTAATAGGGCCTCAGGTGCATCATATGGAAGTTCCCACGAGAGGGATCAATTTGAAGCTGCCAGCCTACACCACAGCCACAGCAACACAGGATCCTAATCAAGTCTGTGACCTATACCACAGTTCGTCACAACACCAGATCCTTAACCCACTGAGTGAGGTCAGGGATGGAACCCACATCTTCATGGATACTAGTCAGGTTTGTTTCTGCTGAGACACAGCGGGAACTCCTAAACTTTTCTGAAAATTAGTTTTTCTCCTTTGCAGATACTTTTTTTCTCAGTTGATTCAAATTACACTTAACTGAACTTTTAGGAATTCTGCTGTGGTGCAATGGGATCAGCAGTGTCTCTGCAGTGCCAGAATAAGGGTTCGATCCCCAGCCCAGAACAGCATCCAGCATTGCCTCAGCTGTGGCTCAGATCTGATCCGTGGCCCAGAAAATCTATATGCCTCAGGGCAGACATAAACAAAAACAAAAACAAACAAACAAAGAACCTTTGTAAGTGAAAGTAGAGATTTGGCAAATGTTGATAGAAAAAATGAGAGTGAGAACTTGAAATAAACTTGCCAAAAAAGAAAATGAAAGTTTGGAAATATGCTACAGGTGGTATAAATCCAAGGTTTTTTTTAAATAGGGGCATCGTTCTCAGGAATTATACTTCAAAAGGACTGACAACTTGAAGAAACAGTGTGCCTTTCATTTTAGCTGTTAAAAAAATCCAAAGTAAGAGACATACCAAACCTAAATTCCTAAAGCCACATAGTCGTGACCCAAACTTCCTCCCCAACGCCTACACCTTCAGTTATTTCCTGCGTGGAGGGTGGGAGATGGAGCGTCAAGGCGGCATCAGTCACCCAGCTACTTACCCAAAGGTTGGTATCAAGTGATTCTTGTTCTCCAAAGTTTGGGATTAAAACAAAATTCTCACCCAGGAAAGGAAGGCGTAAAATAAGAGTGGGTGGAGTGGGAAAACAGCGAATGAGAAGTCCTGGGGTCTTGATGGCCCTCTGGTCCTCTCAGAAAATAAAGGCATGATGCCTTGTGTCTTTTTTGAAGTTTTAATCAGGACTCAGCATAAAGAATTCAACTCAGGAGTTCCCGTCGTGGCACAGTGATTAACGAATCCGACTAGGAACCATGAGGTTGCGGGTTCGGTCCCTGCCCTTGCTCAGTGAGTTAACGATCCGGCGTTGCCGTGAGCTGTGGTGTAGGTTGCAGACGCGGCTCGGATCCCGTGTTGCTGTGGCTCTGGAGTAGGCCGGTGGCTACAGCTCCGATTGGACCCCTAGCCTGGGAACCTCCATATGCCACAGGAGCGGCCCAAAGAAATAGCTAAAAGACAAAAAAAAAAAAAAAAAAAAAAGAATTCTACTCTGCACCAAAGAGGTCCAACCCCTAATTCAGTTATGTATAGTAACTTAGCAGTAACAGTATAGGTTCTTGGAGGAGTATGGACTTAGAAGTTAGATTAATCTGGGTTCATATCGTATTTCATTTACTCAATAATTTTTCACCAAGCACCTGCCCTATGCCAAATATTAAAAATAAAAAATAGGCATTCTTGTTGTGGTTCAGTGGGTTAAGGACCCGACGTAGGCTTCATGAGAATGGGGGTTCAATGCCTGGCCTTGCTCAGCGAGTTAAGGATCCAGCATGGCCACAAGCTATGGAGTATTTCACACTTGCAGCTCAGATCTGGCATTGCTGCGGCTGTAACGCAGGAGAGCAGATGCAGCTCCACTTTGACCCCTAGCCCAGGAACTTCCGTATGTCGAGGGTGCAGCCATTAAAAAAAAAAGAAAAAAATTTAAAAATAGTAAATAAATATAGGAGTTCCCATTGTGGTGCAACGGAAACGAATCCAACTAGGAAACATGAGGTTTAAGGTTCAATCCATGGACGCGCTCAGTGGGTTAAGGATACAGATTAAGGATTGCACAGAGCTGCGGTGTAGGTCACAGACGCAGCTTGGAGCCTGCGTTGCTGTGGCTGTGGTGTCGGCCGGCAGCTGTAGCTCTGATTTGACCCCTAGCCTGGGAACCTCCATATGCTGCAGGTGTGGCCCTTAAAAAAGCTGATAAATAAATAATTTTTTGGAGAGTTTTCTTTTATATTTTATTTATTTATTTATTTCTTAATAGTTATTTCCCTAATACAGTTTTTTTTTTCTACTGTACAGCATGGTGACCCAGTTACACATACATGTGTACATTCTTTTTTCTCCCGTTATCATGCTCTGTCGTACGTGACTAGGCATAGTTCCCAGTGCTACCCAGCAGGATCTCATGGCTAATCCATTCATAAATCAATAAATATTAAAAATAAAAAGGAACTGGCCTTTCCTCTTCGGAGCTTAATTTCATCCCATTGCCCTGGGCGAATTCCAAACTTCTGGCCTCATCCCCGAAACAGGAGTATTAATAATCTCCTCCCAAAGGGGGCGTTTCTGGAGAGGTGGGTTTGTGGCCCTTAAATGTTACCCCTCCAGCTTCCTCCCCACCCAGAGGGGTGGTTGAGGAAAGTTTCCTGACCCCACCACTTTCTCCGTGACCGATGCTCCCTCGTGGGTGCAGATTCAGCAGATTCGGATCATTGGAGATGAACAAACCTAGATGGTGGAGCTATGTTGCAAACATGGACATTAAAATCATTTAAACATTTTCCACTCCAAATTATTATCCAGTCCTTTACTCTACTATCCCTTCTTTTTTTTTATCGTGGTAAAACACACATTATACACTTTACCATTTTAACTCCTTTGTGTGCAGGTCAGTAGCATCAGGTACACGGCTGTTGTGGTGCAGCCCCTACCTCATCCTCCTCCAGAAAGTTTTCGTCTCCCCAACTGAACTCCATACCCATTAACCACCACCTCCCCAGCCCTCCTCCTAGAGCCGCTGGCAACCACCCTTCAGCTTTCTGTCTGTGAATTGGGCTACTCTCACGCGAGTGGAATCACACAGTATTTGTTCTTTGGTGACTGGCTTATTTCACATAAAAATGTCCTCAAGGCTCATCTATGTTGTAGCGTGTGTCAGAGTCCCTTCCTTTCTGAGGGTGAATCATTTTGATCACAAGCGTGTACCACGCGCTCTGTTTACACGTTCAACCATCAGGGCGTGTGGATTGCTCCACCGTTTGGCTGCTGTGAACCTGGTTGGATTTGTTTACTTTTTAGCCACTTTTTTTGCCTTCCGGGAACCTATAGGTTTATGATGAATTAGAACAACATAGGCCTGGAGTTCCCGTCGTGGCACAGCGGAAACGAATCTGACTAGGAACCATGAGGTTGCCGGGTTCAATCCCTGGCCTCGCTCAGTGGATTAAGGATCCAGCGTTGCCGTGAGCTGTGGTGTAGGTTGCAGACGCGGCTCGGATCCTGCGTTGCTGTGGCTGTGGTGCAAGCCGGCGGCAACAGCTCTGATTAGACCCCTAGCCTGGGAACCTCCATATGCATGGGTGCGGCCCTAAAAAGAAAAAAGAAAAAAAAAAAAAAAAGAACAACAGAGTCCTGAGATTATAGAGTCTGAAAGAGTGATTGGAGATGATGGAGTCAGACCATCACGTGTACCAACAAAGAAACAAAGTCACAAAGAGATTACGTGATACTTTCAGAACTTGAAGGACTTCCCATCAGAAGAACCTATCAATGAAACTCATCACATCAGTGAAACCCACTGCAGTGGTAACGTTGTACGTATGTGTGGATCTAATCAGCAAATCATCCAACACATGTAAAATATTTATCAGAAAAAGGAAAGGAGTTCCCATCACAGGCTGCCAGCCTAGGCCACAACCACAGCAGTGGGGGATCCGAGCCACTTCTGTGACCTACACCATAACTCATGTCAATGCCAGATCTTTAACCCACTGAGCGGGGCCTCAGATCGAACCCCAAGTCCTCATGGATACTAGTTGGGTTCATTATCAATGAGCCACAGTGGGAACTCCTCAAGATTTTATCATGTTTAAAGCACACTTACGTATGGCCTTTTTGTATTAGAAAGGAATTAAGTTCAAAAGCAAGGAGCTGAACAACCATCTCAAGAAGGTGGAAAAGAATAGGAAATAAACACAAAGTAAATAATAAAGACAAAAAGCCAAATAAATCATATACCATAGGGAGAATCAAGAGAGCCAAAAGGTGGTTTTTTTGAAAAACTTAAGGAAATTGATTTAAAAAAAAGAAAAAGCCACTTGGTGAAACTAAGGAAAAAAGAAAGAAGGCATAAATGACCAAGGCAAAGAATGAAAGAAAATTATAACTACAGGTTCTACCAACATCAAAGACATAATAAGAGGACATTTGGAACAACTTTATGCCAATAGCGTTGAAAGTTTAGATAAAATGGACAAGAGTCCAGAAAAATACACTTTACCAAAATTTGTTTATGAAGATTGGAAAATCCGAATAATCCATTTAAAGGCTGTGTCTGATAATTCTGACATTCGAGTCACTTGCAGGTCTAGTCTCTCTCTAAATACTGGTTCTGGAAATAAGCAGTGATTTTTAGGGAAAGCGGGACATTGCATGTGAAGAATTCCAGAGCGTCTGGGTGACTTCATCCTCCAGCAGTGAGGGTTTACCTTGTTCTCTGGCAGCCACAGACCGTAAATCACCTCAGTACACTCTGCGCATTTGGATTCGAGTCGCCTTTGTACATTTTTAATGTCTGGCCTTCCTCAAAGTTGTGCCCTCTCCCCGGGTTCTAGCCCTCCAAACAAAGCTGAGGTGTTAAGCAGAGCCCCTCCTCCATGGCTCCAATGTGGGTTTTCTTTGGGGGGGGGGTGTTGTTTGTGTGTCTTTTTTAGGGCCACACCGGGGGCATATGGAGATTCCCAGGCTAGGGGTTGAAGTCGGAGCTGTAGTCGCTGGCCTACACCATAGCCACAGCAACGGGGGATCTGAGCCGTGTCTGCAACCTACACCACAGCTCATGACAATGCTTAACCCACTAAGCAAGGTCAGGGATTGAACCTGTGTCCTCGTGGATGCTAGTCAGGTTTCTTACCACTGAGCCATGATGGGAACTCCTTAGTAGGGTTTTAAATGACTCCGGAGTGGAGTTCCTGCTGTGGTGTAACAGGATTGATGGATCAATCAGTGCAGTGGCAGGAATGTGGGTTTGACCCCCTGGTCCAGCGCAGTGGGTTAAGGGATCAAAGCTGTGGCGTAGCTCAAACTCCAGCTTGGATTTGATCCCTGGTCCAGGAACTCCATATGCTGCAGGGTGGCCAAAAAAGAAAAGAAAAAAAAAGGTTCCAGAGCCTTCAACACTCTCCTAGGGGATTCTCAACTGGTCCACTGGAAAGATCTGTGCCCTGTGGACTGGACACTGGACAGAAGCACAGATATTCCCCAGTCACAAGAGCAGTCCCCTCCTGTTCCATCATCTCAGCTGCTCTCGGTCCAACAGTCTAAACTCTTGGTCTTCCCTACTTCCTACAACGGGAATTAGACCCAAGGCCACTCCGTATCCCAGATCCTACGGGGTCATCATAGCCACCCCACTTGGCCCAGGTAAACATGCCCCATCCTCGATGTGAGGTGATGAGACAGGTAATCTCTGTTCCGACCCCTTGGTGGGAAAGGTGGGCTGCGTTCACAGCAGAACCTTCCCCAGGGACATCCTCCTCCCCACATGCTTGCTCTTCCCTCCACGGCGACAGTTTATATTCGGAGTAATATGGGTAATTCGGGTAGAGAGGAGCTCGTGTCAATACACTGGTTCTTGACCATTTGCTTTGTAATTCTGCGTATGGGACTTTGACTTACATCTATTATGGCATGCGCCCTGTTAGCACGTCCATCAAAAGGAAGACGAGAAGGATTGTATTTTCACATTCTGTGCCTCGCATATTGCTTAAAGTCATCACGACAGCAAAGGAGCAATCTGTGACCACAAACGCAAGGGCTTACAGGGGCAGACAGCTAAAGCAAACGAGGCAACCAGCCGGAGGCGAGAAAGGTTGCCGGAGCTGCTTGGTCAGTTTTTAATTATCCCACCTGCATATGGTGAAACACTGTTTTGTTTTGTTTTTGTCTTTTTGCCATTTCTTTTTTTCTTTCTTTCTTTTTTTTTTTTTTTTTTTTTTGTCTTTTTGCCATTTCTTGGGCAGCTCCAGTGGCATATGGAGGTTCCCAGGTTAGGGGTTGAATCGGAGCTGTAGCCGCCAGCCTATGCCAGAGCCACAGCAACGTAAGATCCGAGCCGCGTCTGCAACCTACACCACAGCTCACGGCAACGCCAGATCATTAACCCACTGAGCAAGGGCAGGGATCGAACCCACAACCTCACAGTTCCTAGTCGGATTCGTTAACCACTGTGCCAAGACGGGAACTCCATTGTTTTGTTCTAAGGAAAAAAGAGACAGATGAGGATAAATGAAAAATTGCCTTCAGCCTCAGTACTGAAGGGCAATAAGGAGTGGTGGGGTCTGAGGAAAACTGGAAACTGAATGACTGCCGGTCACGACTCAGCTTAAGCCAGTTGTTTCCATAAAGACAGAAAACGCAGTTTTGAATATGTGATAATTGTTCAAGAAAAGCAGGAAAATGTCTTTATGTTTGTACTTGATCTTTTACACTTTGGCTCCAGTTTCTTTTTTCTTTTTTTCAGACACCGTGCAGTTACTTGGCACAGTGCCCATCTAAACCTCCTACAAGAGAGTTCCTAAAATGGTGAGCAAAACCTCGGTTATCAGAGCAGAAAGCCAGGAAATATTTTCTTAGTTGGTACGTTTACAAATCGTGATTTTTGTACATCATTTAGACCTGGGAAGTTAACTAAGGGAATAAAAGAGGTAAAAGTGGTTGTCTTTAAGGACAGCATTAGAAGGACTATAGCTGGTATTAATTTACACTATTTTAATTATTTATTTATTTTTTATTTTTATTTATTTATTTATTTATTTTTGCTGTGTCCATGGCATGCAGAAGTTCCCAAGCCAGGGATTGAACCACAGCAGGGACAACGCTGAATTCTTAACCATTAGGCCACCAGAGAACTCTGGTCTATACTATTTCCATCCTTTTTTTTTTTTTTTCCAGGGCCACACCCGCAGCATATGGAAGTTCCCAGGCTAGGGGTAGAATCGGAGCTACAGCTGCTAGCCTACACCACAGCCACAGCAACGCCAGATCTGAGTCGTGTCTGTGACCTACGCCACAGCTTACGTCAATAACACCAGATCCTTAACCCACTGCTCAGGGCCAGGGATTGAACCTGCATCCTCATGGATACTAGTTGAATTCGTTTCTCCTGTGCCACAACGGGAACTCCCATTTTCATTTTTTAAAGTTTTCTGGTATGACTTTGATAACAAATTAAAAATAAAAAGTAACCTCCAAATCCCTCCACAAAAATCCCAACTCTGATCTGACGTCCCTGGCTGGAGCATATATTTCCACCAGAGAAGAGAAGCGACTGACTCCCGGCTACACCGTGGCCACCAGCTTTGCAGAAAAGCCAGCAGGCGAGGGTTCATGGAGCTGTGTCCAGCTTCTGTGACTGTGTGTCTGTGCTCTCTGCTCCCACACCGGTTTGCCACAATCTTGTTCTTTGCATATCTTTGTATATACCCCATGCGTAATTCTGGCTGGCTGCTCAGGAAGGACAATGACAATGTCTGAGGACCTGCAGAACAGGCGTCCAATCCTGAGACCAAGGAGACCAGCTCTATCTAAGCCCAATGACCTCGTGGCATTTTATCACCAAGCTTCCAACCTCCCCCATCACCGTACGCCATTCATCCCATGCCAGCCTTACGACGGCATTGCCATCTGCTCGCAAATGGCAATATGGACTTCTGGTGACAGCCACAACCACCCGCATTCATACCACTGCAATATCGTTGTCTCTGTGGCTTCTCCACGGAGCTAATATGAGGCCATGAGGACGAATTCGTAGCCGCTCTTTTGTGGACTCTCCCCCGTCCTTTGGACGAGTCATTTGTCTTCAGCTTACTCCCAACAAAGAGGTAACTGAGAGGCTAATTTTAGCACAGAATGATAGAAACGACAGGGATTTTATGTATTGTCTTGTAATAAAAATAGCTCAGTGATTGAGTGGTGTCAGGCAAGGGTCTCGTCTCCATGATGTAGGTACAACTGGCCCCATTTTAAGCCAAGGAAACTGAGGCACAGGAAAGTTAAGTAACCTGCTCAGGGCAAAAATATAAGAAGTGAAAACGCCTGTATTTTAACCCCAGAGCCTTTGTTTCAAACAACTAAATTATAGAGCCTTTCAGTATAAAACATCACATGAACGCAAAACGATAAATCCGTAAAACAGGCTATAATCCTCAAATTTTAATTCTGGTACAACTAAGAGATCACTCTTCACAGGACAAAGAATTGAACAGCATTAATGAGTTTGAATACGCTCAATACGTAAACTCTTACCTTTCTTCCCCCTAATTGTATGTTATCTAAATGGGCTTTCTGAGCCTTCATAAATTCAATTTAAAAAACAATTTCCAAGGTTTGCCGCTAGAGGTCGGTCTCCTGACTGTGTGGTCTGGTTGTTGCCACAGGGAACAGGCGGCATTAGCCCACAAATGACGGTTACCATTTGATGTGTCCAGCAGGTGTCACTAGAATCCCACAGATTCGGAGGTTGCGCTCTTTTCCGCGGTGAACTCTGCTTCACCAATACAAGCATTTCACTTCTGTCAAGGCAAGTTATGCTAAGTTTATTCTTTTAGTAAAGTTCAAAACATAACATGGTTTGGTTATCATGACAGTTTACCCCAAACTCATCTTCTGGGAAAGTGAAACAACATGAGACATCTTACTTGAAATCACCAGGTAACCAAAGGAAAAGGAGGGGGTTCATTGATAGGAATGACAGCTCAGACTGGGTTCAAGGTTATTACCCAATGCCTTTCACCCAAAACCGTACTACACCCAAGATCAACGATACAAACTGGTGCTTCCATCAAGGTACTCCCAAGTGTCAGCCTGGGGGCCACAACCAAACAGTACAGGCTGGGGGGCTTAAAGAACAGGAATCTATTTCAAACAGTCCTGGAATCTGGGAAGTCCAAGATCAAGGTGCTGGCCAATTCAGTTCCCTGGCGAGGACTCTTCCCGGCTTGCAGACAGCCGCCTTCTTCATGTGTCCCAAACACATGGGGCGAGAGAATGCAAGCTCCCTAGTACCTCATCCAAACCTAATTATCTCCCAAAGGCCCCATCTCCAAACACCTCCACGTGCAGGGTTAGGGCTTCAACAAATTAATACAGAAGGGACACAGTTTGGTCCACAGCACCAAGGTTGGTGGCCAACAGAGGTAGGTGGTCAGTGGAGCCCAGGTTGAGTGAGGACTAGTCTATGTCAGAGGACCCCAGAACACAGGTCCATGGTCCTTTATGCCATGTGTAAAGGAGCCCCTGTCAGCCTGGATGGATCCACACTATGACCTTATAAGGAATGATTGCCGCACCAATCGCTTGCTTCAGAGTGCTAGCTCCTACACCCTACCCACACCTTACCTCTGGGACTTTGATTTATCCAGAAAGCTATCTCAACATATCACTTCATGGCCAAATGCAACCTAAATGAGATATTCCTGGAGCTCTCTTGTCAAGACCCTCAGGGTCTGGAGCATCTCACCCTATTCTTCTTCTTCTTCTTCTTTTTTTTTTTTTTTTTTGCTTTTTGGGGCTGCACCTGTGGCATATGGGGGTTTCCAGCCTGGGAGTCCAATCAGAGCTACAGCCACCTGCCTACGCTAGAGCCACAGCAACGCGGGATCCGAGCCGCGTCTGCAACCTACACCACAGCTCACGGCAACGCCGGATCCTTAACCCACTGAGCAAGGCCAGGGATCGAACCCACAACCTCATGGTTCCTAGTCGGATTCGTTTCTGCTGCACCACGATGGGAACTCCTCACCCTATTCCTATTTACTGCCCATTTCATAAATATGACATCCCAAGAGCAAGAAGCTAACCAGTAGGGGCGGGTATGGAGATAATCATTAACATCTTTTTTTTTTTTTTATGACTTAGCAGAAATCATTAAAATGTATAGTTCCAGTTAAGAAGACTCTTTTGCTTAAAACCTACCCCACTTTATCAGCATGGTGGCTTAGAAGAACCCAGTGCCGAGAAAGGCAAGACCAAGAACCAACAAGGGCTTCTCTTGTACTTTTATTCATTTTAGTTTTAAAAATGTTTTTGCTAAGAATATTTTTTTATAACTTGACATATAAAATGAGAGCATTGACAGCACTGAGGAAAGGTGTACTTTTTAGGCAGTCTGGGATACTGACAATAGATACTTCTCGGGTAAAGGGTTTAAAGGGATTGGAGACCTCACCCAAAAAACAGAACATATTTCTGGAATATTCCACGCCTATCTTTTGAGTATTTTTTCAGAGGTTTATATCTCTTCTGTTTGAACTGTCCTCTCTAACTATAAATCCTATTCATCATGTAAGGGTTAAGTTCAAATAGTTCCTCCTCCGTAAAGTGTTCTCCAGCCGCCTTAATCATGGTCAGAACGACAGCTCTGACGTTTCCCCCCTCAGTGTGTTTTACAAACTACCATCATTAAAGAGTTTATCCAGGAGTTCCCACTGTGATGCAGTGGGTTAAGAACTCCACTGCAGCAGCTTGGGTCACTGTGGAGGTGTGGGTTAGATCCCCAGGCTAGCACAGTGGGTTGAAGGATCTGGAGGTGCCAAAGCTGTGGTGTAGGTTGCAGCTGGGAACTTCCATATGCTGCAGACATGGCTCCCTGTGTGCGCTGCCTGCTCCAGAACTGGGGATCAGTGCATTTGAATGTTCCCATTGACAACAGGAACTATTCATTTTGCAACCTCCTCATTTGATTTCACGTTGCACATATGGGAGAATTCAATGTTTGTTGGACTGAAATGCTGTGAGACGATCCAGAAGGATCTCCAATCAAAGATATCCTCAAACATATCCCTAAGACCCAGAGATGGTTTTAGGTGTAACTATTTCCCAAGATTATACCCACGTACCTAGGAGATGAAGGCTCCCCAGAGTCCATTAAAGATAGTCAGGGGATGAGAAGTGGAGGAAAAACACTGGTTGGCTGCAAGGTTTTCCACGGAGACTCAGAATTCGTACTGATAGAACATCGACAATTGTAAAGGTAAGTGGAACCTACCTTTGGAGGCTGCAGCATACTGGAGAGTGCTGTCCAGTCTCCAAAACTATTTACTAGTCATTTCCTGATTCTTCCAGCAGGATTGGCCATGCTCTGAACAAGCAGAACGTCCTACACCGAGACACACGATGGCTAAGAAAACTAACCAGTCGGACAGGAAAATGCTGAACCACCAAAGGTTACTGAAAGATAAAGGACATGGATTTTAGGAGTTGAAAACAAAATAGCCAGAAATTTTCCCTCAAGAATTTGGAGGCTGTTAGACCTCTGAGGGAATCTTAGGGGAATTTTTTATTACTCAATGAATTGTATTACATATACAGTTGTACAACAATCATCACAACCAAGTTTTATAGCATTTCCGTCCCAAACCTCGGTGCATCCCTCCACCCCCCCCCACAACCTGTCTCATTTGGAAACCATAAAGTTTTTCAAAGTCTGTGAGTCAGTATCTGTTCTGCTAAGAATTCGTTGTGTCCCTTTTTAGATTCTACATGTAAGCGATAGCATTTGATGTTGGTGTCCCACTGTCTGACTGACTTCACTTAGCATGATAATTTCTAGGTTCATCCATGTTGCTGCAAATGCCGTTACTTCTTTCCTTTTAATGATTGGGTAATGTTTCATTGTGTATCTGTACCACATCTTCTTGATCCACTCCTCTGTCGATGGACATTTAAGTTGTTTCCATGCCTTGGCTATTGTGTATAGTGCTACAAGGAACATTGGAGTACATGTGTCTTTTCAAGTCATGGTTTTCTCTGGATAGATGCCCAGGAGTGGGACTGCTGGATCAATGAGTAATTCTATTTTTAGTTTTCTGCGGAATCTCTGTATTGTTTTCCACAGTGGTTGCACCAATTTACAATCCCACCAACAGTGTACTAGGGTTTCTTTTTCTCCACACCCTCTCCAGCACTTACTGTTTGTGGACTTTTTGATGATGGCTATTCTGGCTGGTGTAAGGTGGTACCTCAGAGTGGTTTTGATGTGCATCTCTCTAATAATGAGTGATGTTGAACATCTTTTCATGTGTTTTTTGGCCATCTGTATGTCTTCTTTGGAGAACTGTCTGTTTAGATCTTCTGCCCATTTTTTTGATGGGCTTGTTTGTTTTTTTGGTATTGAGCTGCAGAAGGTGTTTATAAATTTTGGAGATTAATCCTTTGTCAGTTGATTCATTTGCAAATATTTTCTCCCATTCTGTGGGTTGTCTTTTTGTTTTGTTCAGGGTTTCCTTTGATGTACAGAAACTTTTAAGTTTAATTAAGTCACTTTTTTTTGGCTTTTCTTGGGCCGCTCCTGCGGCATATGGAGGTTCCCAGGCTAGGGGTCGAATCGCAGCTATAGCCGCTGGCCTACGCCAGAGCCACAGCAACGCGGGATCCAAGCCGCTGGCCTACGCCAGAGCCACAGCAACGCCGCGTCTGCGACCTACACCATAGCGCATGGCAACGCCGGATCCTTAACCCACTGAGCAAGGGCAGGGATCGAACCTCATGGTTCCCAGTCAGATTCGTTAACCACTGCGCCACCACGGGAACTCCTGTTTATTTTTGTTTTTATCATCATTACTCTAAGTGGTTGTCAGAGAGTGTTTGGCCTATGTTTTCCTCTAAGAGTTTTATAGTATCTGGCTGGGGAATTTTTATACTACTTCAAAAAGGCTAGGAGCTGGGAATTGTGCAAAGCAAAAAGATAAAGGCTTGGATTGATGAAATTCAAAGCTATTATTAGATCCTCTTCCTTTTGTGCGTCTGCTTTGCAGTGATTATTGTAACCACAAAGGAGACAACATTTCAAAGCACTTTGCTATTTTTTGAGTGTTCTTTCACCTGACTATCCCCAATTCAATATAGCGCAGTTTCAGTGAGGGTTAGAGAATGTTGCTAAAGACTTTCTTGTAATCAATCAAAAAGCAGTTATTAAGTACCCTATACTCAAGAGCACTGTACTAGATACTGCAGCGATTGGATCACATCCATGATGCAAACTCTCAAGTGGTTTCTAATTCCAATAATTCAACTACAAAATGGTTCAACTAGTAACTCAGAGCCTGAACAGACAAGATCATATGTTTAGCGCTTTGTACTTACACTGCAATGTCTTTGGCTTAACACTGAAGGTATTTCAGAACGTCTCAAATCAAATACCATTTATTATAAGCCTAGAAACACACTTCAGTAGGAACACCAAAGGCCAAAAAGTTTTTTTTTCCTTCACCTGGAAGCTCTATTAATAGCTGGCCATGCATATGCCGATCAAGTGAGCTTTGAGAATAAATTAGATAACTGTATATGAACTGAGTACAAGATTATTCCTAATAAACTGATGTGGAGCGGTCACATGATTAAGGCTATTGTCTGCAAAGAAATAAAGGTCCGAGCTCTTTCTCTTTTAACCCTGAGCCCTGTACCACCTCCGTGCCTCCTCTGGCAGTGCCTTCTTGCAAACTTTTTCATTGTCCCCACATGATCACTAGCTAGAGGCGGAAACCACGACTTTCCTTTTTGAAAGTGAAAAGTGTCAAGTGAAACTCTTGATACTCTCACTCTTCAGTGTCTGTTTGCTCTCCTCCTAAGTGTAAGCTCCCGGAATCTGGGAATCTCTGACAGGCACGGTTTCTCTCTATTATGGGGAAGAATTTCAGAGTAAGGCGTAGAGAGTGCACGATACAGTTACTCAGCAGTGAATCATTTTATTCAAACCTAAACCATCCGCATTCGCCGTGGTCGTCCTCACTTCCCTGGGTAACTTACAACTTGGGGATGCCCTCATCTGGTCTCTTCCAGTGACCTGTGGGTTCTTGCCTCAGTCTCAGGTTTAAATCGTAACTTAAGTTACTGCCACCCGCCTGGCCAATGAGATCTGGGGGCATTCAAACGTGTGCATCCTTCCCGAGGCCGTGACCTAGGCTTTAATGTAGACCAGACCGTCGTCTCCTTTTTATTATGTGAGAGCATATCTAGGGGTCTCTGACCCGTGTCCTCGTTGCTGGAACCCTGTGTGTGTGTGTGTGTGTGTGTGTGTGTGTGTGTGTGTGTGTGTGTGTGTGTGTCTTTCTGTCTTCTCCCATTTCTAACTTCCTTAACCCTACCTGCCTCTCCCTTTTCCTCTGATTTTCTTTCTTTCCCCCTTCCTCCCTCCATTTCTTTCTTTCTTTCTTTTGTCTTTTTAGGGCCACACCCACAGCATATGGAAGTTCCCAGGCTAGGGGTCAAATCAGAGCTGCAGCTGCTGGCCTACATGACAGCCACAGCAATGCCAGATCCTTAACCCACTGAGCAGGGCCGGGATTGAACCCGCATCTTCATGGATGCTAGTTGGGTCCATTACTGCTGAGCCACAATGGGAACTCCCCTCTGACTTTCTAATGAGATATGACTCCATTGTCATCTACGAATAAAACTTTAAATACATTCGCATCTCCTTGTGGCTACTTACAATAATTAAGTCACAGAACAGCTCACCAGAAAACACGTTCACTTACAATAGAAGCCCTAACACACACACAGACGCAGCAGTGGGGAAAGCACAGTCTTTTCAATAAATGCTGCCAGGTCAGTTAGGCAACTATATGGAAGAGTAAAAGCTTTTCCATACCTCATGCCATTCACAGAAATTAATTCCAGGTGGATTATAGACCTAACTATAAAAATATAAAGCAATAAAATTACTAGAAGGTAGCAAAGAGAAAGATTCTCACCTTGGAATTAGGGAAATCTTTTTTAAACAGGATACAGAAAGCACTTTCAATTTTTAAAAAGTGATAGAAAAATTGTACTGTCTTAACTCTCTGCTTTTCAACAAAACACTATTAAAGTCATGAAAAGGCAAACCAGAGTAGAAGATTTTTCTTTTTTTTTTTTTTTTTGCAATTGACTTAATTGACTAAAGACTTGTTATCCATAATAGACAAACTCTTACAAATTAGTAAAAATGTACGACCTAATAGAAAAGTGGATGAGAGTCTTGAACAGAAAACTTAACAGGAGAGGACAACTTAATAACCAATAAACATTTGGAAAAGGACCCAAATTCACCAGGGCAATGCAAACTACAATGGCAATGAGAGAGTATAACCTGCCCAAAAGATAAAATGAAAATGACAGATTTTGATGAGACGAAGAACACATAAGAAATCTTTTATACTGGAGTTCCCATCATGGCTCAGAAGAAAGGAATCTGACTAGTATCCATGAAATTGGAGTTTCAATCCCTGGCCTTGATCAGTGGTTAAGGATCCAGCATTGCTGTGAGCTGTGGTGTACGTTGCAGATGCGGCTCTGACCTGGCGTTGCTGTGGCTGTGGTGTAGGCCAGCGGCTACAGCTCCAATTTGACCCCTAGCCTGGGAACATCTATATGCTGCGGGTGCAGCCCTAAAAAGATAGGGAAGGAAGGAAAGAGAGAGAGAGAGAGAAAGAAATCTTTTATACCATAAGTGAATGTAAACTGATGCACTTATGCTGGAAAACCTTGACATGATCTACTAAAGTTGAATACCCATCAGAAATGAATGCTTACATACCCCCCAAAGAAATAGACAAGAATATCCATCCAGAACAATGTTACTCATAAGCACCAAAACTGGGGCTAGATTCGGTACATAAATTACCATCTATTTGTGGAACGGAACTCTATACACCAATGAGGAAGAATGAACCACTTCTATACCTAAAAACTTGGTTGGATATCACGAACACAACATGGGGTGTGAGCAGCCAGCCACAAGAGACGATCCACCATACAGCTTTCTGTACATCGAGTTAAAAACAGGCACTTGAAGAAGACTAGTGTAGGCGTTCCCGTCAAGGCACATTGGAGACGAATCCAACTAGTATCCATGAGGATGCAGATTCAATCGCTGGCCTCACTCAGTGGGTTGAGGATCTGGCCTTGCCGTCAGCTGGGGTGTAGGTTGCAGCCATGGCTTGGATCCTGTGTGGCTGTGGTTGTGGTGTAGGCCAGTAGCTGCAGCTGTGATTAGACCCCTAGTCTGGGAATCTCTGGATGAAAAAGCAAAAAATGAAAAGAATTAGAGGGAGGAGGAGGAGTTCCCGTCGTGGCTCAGTGGTTAACGAATCCGACTAGGAACCATGAGGTTGTGGGTTCGATCCCTGGCCTTGCTCAGTGGGTTAAGAATCCGGCATTGCCATGAGCTGGGGTGTAGGTTGCAGACGCGGCTCGGATCCCGAGTTGCTGTGGCTCTGGTGTAGGCCGGCAGCCACAGCTCCGATTCGACCCCTAGCCTGGGAACCTCCATATGCCAGGAGCGGCCCAAGAAATGGCAAAAAAAAAAAAAAAAAAAGGAAGGAGGAGGAGAAGGAGAAGAAAAAGAAAAAGAAGCAGACAAGGACCAGACTACTTGGGTAAACTTTGGGCTGAAGGGAGCGAGTGGTGATGGGTGTGGGACACAGACCGGGCTTCTGGGGTTGTGTCAGTGGTCTGTTTCTTACCCGGGTGTTGGCAGTGAGTGTGTATGCATGTTGAGACGAATGATAGAGCATTTATGATGTGTGCACTTCCCTTCAGGCATGTCATGCTGTGTGTGTTATAGGAAAAAAAAAATGTTTCAGAGAAGAGACAATTTCTAAACACTGGAAGTGAAGCTAAAGTTAAAGCATCAGTCAGGATCACTAGCATCAGTGAGGAAAGTTCTAAATTATAGACAGCTTGCTCCATAGGCTCTACTCTATCCTGCTTAAAAACAGGGCTGGTCCTCAAAAATAAGATATAAGTTTGTGGAAGAAGTTCAGTCATTGTATCTCTGGCTACTTGGGGCCATAGAAGCCAAGGTATTTTTTTACACTGACTAGAAATTACCCTAAAACCTCCTGTTGGATCAGTAGCTTGATACGGCAGATGGGATTTTAAGAGCAACCTTGCAAAATAAAAGTTGGCCAAAGGTATTCCTGGAGTGTGGCTCAGTGAAAATAACTCAAATTGCTACAATTTAATGTTTTGCATTAAAGTGAGGCAGAATTCTATTTTGCTTAGTCCTTTTACAGAAGAATAACGACATGTAATATCGAGCCCTTAAAAAATGCAAGTTGTATGTTTACAACTATCTCTGCATTTCTAGGTGTCATCTGAAATAGCTTTATTTTCTTCTCATAGCAGGAGCTAAAGCTTTACTTAACCAAGATATTTTATGTTCCAAAAAAGGAAATCTAACTTGTTTATGTGATGTTATTGTTTAATTAGATTTTAATCAAGAATTATCTTTGAACATAATCACAATTTAATAGCCTAATAATAAGACAACATTTTGAGTAACCATTTCTTAAGCAATCATGGTATTTTTTTCACAGCTTATTAATGATAGTGAAGTTGTCATAGAAGCTGAAAGTTTCATGAAATCTCTGATTTATCAAGTTGGAAGTTTCCATTTCAGGGCCGTATGTGCCTGCCCGTTGGACCGATTATGCATAGTCTCAGAAGAACCTAAACTCGTAAAAAGAGAAGATGCTGGTACAAGCTGAGTGATTAAGGGAAAACAAAAAATTAGGAGAAGCTGTAGATCAGTTTGCTAAAAGTCAGCTAGAGAAGTTCCCATCGTGGCTCAGTGCAAACCAATCTGACTAGCATGCATAAGGACAAGGTTCAATCCCTGGCCTCGCTCAGTGGGTTAAGGATCCTGCGTTGCTGTGGCTGTGGCGTGGGCCAGCAGCTACAGCTCTGATTCGATCCCTAGCCTGGGAACCTCCATATGCCGCAGGTGTGGCCCTAAAAAAAAAATGAAAAAAAAAGAGGTCACCTAGAAAGTGATAGACTATGAAAAGCTGAGTCTGAGCAGACAGAACACTTGTTGTCTAGACCAGGCTCTCCACTAACTAGTTCTGTGACCTTAACTAGCTCTGTGACTTCAGCCAGACCTCACTTTGTGCGTCAATAAAACGGTGACTTCATCCCCGATGGCCTTTATAGAATTTAATTGCCAGTGGTGGAATGTTTACAGTGTTTAAGGGGAGGACCAGTTAAAGTCAGTGCCAAGATTACAAACTGGCCAAACTCCATCCGCAGAGATGTTTAATTTGGCTCAGAGGCATTGGTTCTACCATGTTTTGTACTTGAATTTGCTGGTCACATTTAGAATTTGGAAAATACCACATAAAAATCCCCATTTCCAGCATCCCCTAAACTAGATGTAGCAACAGTGGGCTGGGATACTCGCGTTGCCACAGTTGTCTGAGGTGGGAAGTGACAGGCACAGCCCCATTCCACATGGTCTTCATGGATCCTATTGTTACTTTGACACTGAAATCAATGGATGTAAGTTCTCCCAACTGAGTTCCATTGATGCCACTGCCACACCATGGGGAATACTTTGTTAGTTGGGTTTTTTTGTTTTTGTTTTGTTTTTTTTTTGTTTCTGGCTGTGCCCATGGCATGCAAAAGTTCCTGGGCCAGAGATCAGACCCGTGCCACAGCAGCGACCCAAGCCACAGCAGAGACACAGGATCCTTAATCCACTGAGCCACCAGGGAACTCCTGCCATGGAGAATATTAACAGCCATATAAATGGGAATGGAAAGAGCAGTACCCACAAGTAGCTATAACAGGGGAAGGCCAAACCTATCCTTTATTTTTTTTTTTCTTTTTTCTTTTTATGGCATATAGAAGTTCCTGGGCTTGGGGTCAAATTAAAGCTGCTGTTGAGGCCTAAGTCGCAGCCACAGCAATACCAAATCTGAGCCGAATCTTAGACCTATGCTGCAGCTTGTGGCAATGCCAGATCCTCAACCCACTGAGCAAGACCAGGGATTGAACCTTCATCCTCATGGGCACTATGCTGGGTTCTTAACTTACTGAGCCACAGTGGGAACTCCCAAACCTACTCTTGTGAAGTGGAGTGCCTTCAGGAGGGGAACCCACAAAGACCCTGGGAAATTGTTCAGAAAATCAGGGTTGGAAAGAAGACAAACAAATTGTCAAACAACTTTCCTTAGATTTGGCCTTACTGGTTTTCAATTCTATAATGACACCATGCCTAGGAAAAATTAGCTTTACATGATTTTGGAAGTTTATTCCTATTTTTTTTTTTTATGGCCACATGTTTGGCATATATGGTTGTTCTCCATCCAGAGATTGAATCTGCAGCAACACTAGATCCTTTAACCCACTGTGCCAGGCCAGGGACTGAGCCTGAACCTTCACAGCGACAGGAGCCACTCACTGCAGCTGGATTCTTTTTCTTTTCTTTCCTTTTTTTCTCTTTCTTTTCTTTTTTTGCCTTTTTAGGGCTGCACCCACAGCATATGGAAGTTCCCAGGCTAGGTGGTCAAATCGGAGCTCCAGCTGGAGGCCACAGCCACAGCAACGGATCCTCAACCCACTGAGTAAGGCCAGAGATCAAACCCACATCCTCACGGACACTAGTCAGATTGTTTCCCCTAAACCACAACGGGAACTCCAGCAGTTGGATTCTTAACCCACTGTGCTCTGGTGGAATCTCCTGGAAGTTTCTTTGTTTCATATGGAAAATATCGTAGAGACTCTCCATTACTAGGGGATTTATTGATTTCTGTCAATTGCCTAATTTCTGTTCCTTCAACAAAAAGCCCTCACAGTCTGGACCTGGAATTGTTTACAGTCTTATGGAGAAATGGAGAAATAGACATTTTTACCTCATGAGGTGTCGTGGAAGAGGAAGCTCTTAGGTTTGAGACAAGGAAATAATTGTACAAGCTATGATGTTTCAGCCTAGAGTTAGAGGAGCAGGAATCTGCCATGTCAGCTGGGAAGGACCTTCCAAAACTGCATGGGAGAAACACCAAGTGTTCAGCAAGCAAGGAACATGTGGAGACTCATAAGTGGTTTGATATTTCTGGAGCATGAAGTGTAACAAGAGAAGAATTCTAAGCTGGCACCACATACAGCAAATGCAAATTAGCGTGACATGGACCACTATGTCACAGAAGTACTTATAAAGAAGGTTGTTATCAAATTGTAAAAACACTTTGAACGCAGTGCAGAAACTCTGGTATTTCCTTCTAGGCCAAATGCATATCTCAGCTTCTCTAAGATACCATTAGGAAGTTCCCATTGCAGCTCTGTGAGTTAAGAACCCAACTGGTATCCATGAGGACACAGGTTCAATCCCTGGCCTACGCTCAGTGGGTTAAGGATCTGGCATTGCCATGACCTGTAGTGAGGTTGCTGACTCGGCTCAGATCTGGTGTTGTGGCTGTGGTGTAAGCTGGCAGCTATAGCTCTGATTGGACCCCTAGCCTGGGAAATTCCATATGCCGTGGGTGCAGCCCTAAAAAGCAAAAAATTAAAAAGTTAAAAATTAAAAAAATCTTGTGGGATCATCTCTTAGCTTTTTCTAACAAATTGCTTTGATCAGATTTTCTTCCTCTAGAAACGGAGTTTTCTCCTTCCCTTAGGAAATAGGTTAAAGCTAAACTAAGTTCTCATACACCCATCCTTTATCAGACACTCCTGAATATGTTCCCATAAAACTCTACAAACAGCCATTCACTTTATCATTTCAATCAGATCAGTGGACTTTAGAGTAGTTGAACAGGACACTTCATTTATGCTATTTCAAGTTGGAAAAAAGGAGTTATTCACACCTTTCACACCTTGAGAAACCAGAGGTAGCTTCAATTTTCTCATCTTATACAAGGAACATATGGATTCTGAAGATTAGCAATTCTTGAAAAGATACCCAGTAGTGAAGACTTTCAGAATAAAATGAATTACTAGTACAACTCAAATGGAAGAAGACAATTTAGTATTAAACCCATGTCCCAGCTACTACATTTTTTAAAAAATCCAAAACTAATAATGGAATTTAAGACATTTGGCTCTAGTTTCAAAGGCCTCACTTTTTCATTTCACATTTCTGGCTTAATTAAATATTCAGGGAGGCTTTTTTAATTCTTGAATTTGTTCCAAATATAGAATCTCTGTTGAGTAGGAATTTCACCAGAGTTTACTCCAAAACGATCGTATATGCCTGTTTACATTTTTATGCTATTTATTTATTTTTTTAAAGGCATTTGGAGCTTCCAAAGCGGGATCCAAACTGAGCCTGCAACCTACACCACAGCTCATGGCAACGCCGGAGACTTAACCCACTCATTAAGGCCACATCCTCATGGATACTAGTCGGGTTGCTGCTGAGCCACGATGGGAACGCCCCTTTTTCATTTTTAAACTTGAAGTTGTGTATTTTTCTATTCCTTCCCTACTGAAACAAAAAACGTTTTAAACTGAAAAGCATTTTTCTTCACAAATACTTCTATAATGGACCTATGCTGCAAATCACATTTTTACAAAAGGTTTGCCTATGCAAAATTTGTACTGGGCAATCCGTTCTTGTGGCAGGAAATTGTAAAGCATCTACCATCAGCAGCGTGTTCGTCGTAGAGTAGCAAACGGAATAAATACAAATCTAGTCCCTATGCTAAATTAAAAAAAAAAAAAAAAAAGGAGTTCCATGGTGGCTCAGTGGCTTAAGGATCCAGCAGTTGTCCTACTGTGGTGTGGGTTCAATCCCTGGCCCGGGAACTTCCACATGCCTTGGGTGTGGCCAAAAATAAATAGATAAATAAATAATTTTTTTTAAAAAATCTAGTCCCTGCGCATCACAAGAACATTATTGTGATTCTGAACATTACTGAGGAGAAGTCAGGAAACCGACAGGTAACAATAAAAGGGTATCAATAATTCCACGGCAAAAGAAATTGTGATGTGTCAGTTTCCTATACTTTCCTATCAAAATATCTCCCAGAGGAAGTTTCCAGACTCCTCTAGAGCGCTTAATGATTAGTTCAGGGAAAGAGACAAGGAATCGGAATTTACAAGATCTAGATATTGAAAATTATTAAGATCAGAGCCGTTGCTGTGGCTGTGGAGTACGCCCGGTGGTTACAGCTCCGATCGGACCCCGTGCTTGGGAATTTCCATATGTGGCAGGTGCAGCCCTAAAATGACAAAAACAAACAAACAAACACAAAAAGCAAAAGCTAAGTAAGCTGATGCACCCAAGGAGTATTTTGTTAAGTAAATAAGCAACAACTGAAGCTAACAGGGTGGAAAGGATTTAATTAGGTTTAAGAGGTGGAACAAGATTGTGTGTGTGTGTGTATTTTAAGAACGGTGCTCAATGAAGTGGTTGGCTGAGGCAAGAGGACTCATTTTAAAAGCGGCAAGAATTAGAAGTAAAACAGGATTTTATGCGGGCCAAGCGCGTTTTTACTCGGTAGATACTGCAAGAGTATTTGTGCTGAGGAATGATGTAATGAATCAGCTTTTTAGAAATATTAATGCAGGAGAGACGTTTAGGATAAGCGCATGGTGAAAGCCAGGAGACCTCAGCTACCCAGGTATTCATTCATTTAGCAAGTGTGTATTGAACAACCAACCAGCATGAAACACCCTGAGCTAAGCAGGAAGAATGCACAGCTGTAAACTCCAGTGTCCAGAACTACAACACCGATTCTGTGAGTTCTCAACTTTTAATCTTTTTTGGTTCAGTGAAATTGCTCCTTGTAGCTTGACTTAATTTAGGACCATCCTAACAGCTTTCGGTTCTGTATTTATGCTAATTTGCCTAGCTATTTGGAGTGGCTGCATTTGCAATTAAAATGCTGTCTGTGGTTGTTAGAAAACTCCTCTGTAAGTGAGATGAAAAACAATTTTGCTCCATCCAAAATATGCTGAAAAGACTCCGAGAAAGAAAACAAAAAAAGGTTAAAGCTATGTTGATGGGCAGCCAGATCTTGAAATCCAGGAGCAGTTAAGGAAACTGGATTAATGTTAACACACTTACCAGAGCAGAAAGGACTCAGTTAATTTAAGCAATAGTGATTACTGAAAAGGATTTAAGTTTAGAAGTATGTGAAGCGCATTCCTACTGGAGGCCTGGTCTTTGGGATGAGGCTGGGTAAGTGTCATATACGTCACTGCAGAACTTTCGAATCCTTAGTAAGGAGAGGCATAGGCAGCTACCAAAGTATTTGCATTATGAGTTACCATACCCCATATTCCAACCTGTAAGTAAGATAGCGTATTTCTCCATTTTCTTAAAAGCAGCTAAAATCTCTTCCTGATGTGGAAAGTCACCTAATGTCTTTTCTATCAAAGGAAATCTTGGTGGCTCCATTTTGCTCCGGTTTCGCCTTCCTGCGACCCCCCCACTTCCCTCTTCTCCAATATCAATTTGTTTCAAATTAGCCAACCGGGAAGAGTGTGCGCCCTGACCTGACCTATGGGAAGGGGACAGGTACGTCGCCTGCGTTAGGGATAACTAGGGGAGGGTCCTTTGTTCCGCTCGCACTTTTTGGAGTGCCCAAGCCCTTCTGCAGAAGTAAAGAGGCTTGTTGAGATCTCCCCGTGTTCATGTGCCTTTTTTTTTTTTTTTTTTGTCTTTTGTCTTTTGTTGTTGTTGCTATTTCTTGGGCCGCTTCCGAGGCATGTGGACGTTCCCATGCTAGGGGTCGAATCGGAGCTGTAGCCACCAGCTACGCCAGAGCCACAGCAACTCGGGATCCGAGCCGTGTCTGCAACCTACACCACAGCTCACGGCAACGCCGGATCGTTAACCCACTGAGCAAGGGCAGGGACCGAACCCGCAACCTCATGGTTCCTAGTCAGATTCGTCAACCACTGCGCCACGACGGGAACTCCAATGTGTCTCATTTTTTGACACGGATGATCTGAGCCATGTCCCCAACAATGAGAACCCCATTGCACCAAATAATGGGAAATTTAATCTGAATGATCTTCCTTGCTTGTTATCAGAAAGAATCAAAACCACGTATATAACAAAGGTCGCCAACTGGTGCCCGCACTGGCCTTGTATTGGCCTACAAAGAATACATGTAGAAATAAATAAAATTAGGAACTACTAAAAAGTTTTCTAAGTTGTGCCAGAATTAATTTGTTTTAATTTGTAAATTTGACTTCTATTTTAAAATCTGAAGATATGGCAATATTTGGCATCAATTCTTGGCTACAACTGACTGGAGCTGGATAGCTCCTACCCCTCTTATGGGGGGGTATTTTCTACTACAAACCCAGCCTTTTTATGAGCTGGTACACAATAGCTTCAGCCATTTTGCTTTACCTGCTGATTTGGAATGCATTGGTTTTTGCCAGTCTGGCCCTGTGGATTCTGGGGGGAAGTGTGACCTGCACTCGTCAACCCAATAAGCCAATTACGTATGTGTTTAAGGTGTTCTGAAAACAAGACCCCAATACATGAGAATTGTTTTTGAAATCCTTATGTTGTTAAAATCCTGAAGTCAGCATGAGAAATGGCAGAATTGCGTCGTTTTCCAATACCTACTTTTCAGCTTAGAAATTATTTTTATTTGTAATTAACTGGAGAGGAGGCACATCAATGGTTCTTCAGCACTAGGACAATAAAACTCATTCCATGGACCTTAAGTTGGGACTCAAGAACTCTCCTCCCCCCAGGATTTCAGCTATGTTGAATCCGAAATTATAGCCTCTTCAGTTGAAATCACTTGGAGTCCTTTGCCAGAGATCACAAATAAAATTAGCACTGTCGTCAGTGAACTCTCATCTTCTATGGTAAGGGTATAAAAATACCCAAGGGTTGGGGAGGGGAAGCTCCTAATTTTGCTTTTTGTTAATCGGGTCAAAGCAGAATTCATTGAAACACACAAAGCTATGCAAAATCCCTTTGATTTTACTCTGTAGTCACTACCGTCCTTCGTATCTCAGTAAGATTTACAATTGCTTTTGGGAGTTCCAGTTGTGGCACAGAAGAAACAAATCTGACTAGGAACCATGAGGTTGTAGGTTTGATCCCTGGCCTCGCTCAGTGAGTTAAGGATCCAGCATTGCCGTGAGCTGTGGTGTAAGTTGCAGACTTGGCTCAGGTCCCATGTTGCTGTGGCTGTGGCATAGGTCAGCAGTTGCAGCTCCAATTCCAGCCCTAGCCCGGGGACTTCCATAAGCTGCATGTGCAGCACCCCCCCACCCCCCCAAAAAAGGTCTGGTACATGTATATAATGGAATACTAGGCAGTCATAAAAAAAGAATGAGACAATGCCATTTGCAGCAACATGAATGGACTTAGAGATAATTATACTATATGAAGTAAGTCAGAAAAGAAAATCAAATACCATTTGCTATCACTTATATATGGAATCTAAAATATGATGTAAATGAACCTATCTACAAAACAGAAACAGACTCACAGACATAGAGAATCGAGTTGTGGTTACCGAGGGGGAGGGAAGTGAGGGGGGGAGGGATGGACTGAGAGTCTGAGGTTAGCAGATGCAGTCTTACATATAGAACGGATAAAGAATGATGTCCTACTGTATAGCACTAGGAACTATATTCAACATCCTGTGATAAGCCATATGGAAAAGAATATTACAAAGAATGTGTATATGTGTGTGTGTATATGTATACATACATACATACATATATATACACACACACATATACACATATACATACCTGAATAACTTTTTTTTTTTTTTGGGTCTTTTTAGCTTTTCTAGGGCCAATTCCGCGGCATATGGAGGTTCCCAGGCTAGGGGTCAAATCAGAGCTGTAGCTGCTGGCCTACACCACAGCCACAGCAATTAGGGATCTGAGCCACGTCTGCAACCTACACCACAGCTCACGGCAACACCAGATCCTTAACCCACTGAGCAAGGGCAGGGATCGAACCTGCAACCTCATGGTTCCTAGTCGGATTCATTAGCCACTGAGCCACAATGGGAACTCCCTGAATAACTTCCTGTACAGCAGAAATTAACACAACATTGTAAATTAATTATACTTTAATTTTTAAAAAAGATACAATTTCTAATATCTTAAGAGATATGTAGCAACAACTAGTGGAATTACAGAGAGAGAGAGATAAACGGACAAATGTAGCTGGAGATTTTAACAGACCCTCTCAGAAACTTAAGGATAAAGCATGTGTAAAAATAAGTGAATATTTCAATTCTTTAAGTAACATAATTGGTAAATTCACATTCCTAGCTTCATAGACAACCAACCAACAAAAATTCTTTTGGAGCATCCAGGAAACATGGACCAAAATTCCCTAGAAACAAGTCTGGCAACTTTTGCCTAAATCTCCCTGAACAGACAGGGGTCTGATGGCCCCTCCTATCTGCACAAAGCTTGTAAACAGGCACGGGGATTTACCAGCCTCTATCAGAGAGGCAGACAAGGGAGGGAGAAGGAGGTTGGGAATGGAAGCGGATCAGCCAAATTTCCGATTCTGCCACATCTCGGTTATGTCACTATTCTACCCTAACTTGAATGATCAAGCGTGACTGGATCTAAAAATGTATGTCCCAAGTTTTCACACTCAGGATTTTGAAGGCATTTCCTGCTAGCATGCAACGTATCTAAGAGAGGTTTTGTATCTCTCTTCCACATTCCTTTCTAGTCCTAATTTTTACTCTGTTTTTAGGATCTTTACATTTATTTACATTATCGTGTTCTGAAATTGCATGTGAATGGGTCTAGAAGGGGTCTTTTTCAAATTCATTCTACTCAGCCCTCCAGGGGCTCTTTTCATCTGAAGACCTGAATTCCTTCCCAATTCTAGTAATTTTCTTCTAATGTTTCTTTGATATATTTTATCCACTTCCTCTCCTTGAGACTCCAGTTAGTTTGCATAGTCTAGAGTCTATTGGTTTGAATAGTCTAGATTGTTTTTCCCTCCTCTTTTATAATTTCAGACTCTCTCTTTTTTTTTTTTTTTTGTCTTTTTGCTTGGGCAGCTCCCGCGGCAAATGGAGGTTCCCAGGCTAGGGGTCCAATCGGAGCTATAGCCACCGGCCTACACCAGAGCCACAGCAACATGGGATCAGAGCCACGTCTACAACCTGCACCACAGCTCAGGGCAATACCGGATCGTTAACCCACTGAGCAAGGGCAGGGATCGAACCCACAACCTCATGGTTCCTAGTCAGATTCGTTAACCACTGCGCCACGACGGGAACTCAGACTCTCTTTTTTGACTTCTGCTCCTACAGCCTTTCTGCTCAAAGTGTGTTGGTGGCCCCACAGCACCAGCCTCATCTGGGAGCTTGTTAGAAATGCAGACTTCAGGCCTCACCTCCAACCACCAAGTTAGACCCTTTACTAACAAGGTCCCCAGGTGATCCTTATGCACATTAACCCTGAGAAATATTGAAATATTTTTATTGCGACATTCATAGTGTTCGTTTATAGTAGCCCTTTCTTATACTATTTCTTTTTCAAAGGGTTTTAGTTTATGTATACAATATTTTCTTGAGACCAATTATTTTATTTCAAGCCCTCTTTTGTTTCTTGAATTATCTGTTTCCCCTGGGATTGTGTGTGTGAGTGTGTGTGTGTGTGTGTGTGTGTGTGTGTGTGTGTATCTATCTTGGTATAGTTCTTTCATGTTGCTCTTTTCCCTGATAGATCTATTGATCCTGGTTAATTCCTTTATATTTAAGAATAAAAGCGGAGCCCACTGGTGGCTCAGGGGGTTAAGGTCACTGCTATGATGTGGGTTTCATCCTTGGCCCAGGAACTTCCACGTGATGTAGGTACAGCCACAAAATAATAATAAAATAATAAAAGATGGATTATTCATGTCGTTGGTATGGGTTTCCCCTTCTGTGCCTCCCGATAAGGGCCTCTTTTCCTAAATGGGGAGTCATTAGATGTTGGAGGGACATTTAGTACAGATGCTGTGCTTCACCCTTGGGGAGTCAAACACAGTATTCCCCTTGGAAAGCATAGGCCTTCAAACTGCTGACTTTCCTCTTCAGTGATAGAGCCTCTGGTGGGTGAGGCAGGAAAGCTGGGAGGAGACCTGTGCAGCTCTTCCATATTTCCAGCCCCACTCTGCATTCCTACTCTCTGATTCGCAGATGCTGGCTGGTCTCCTAACTACACGGCTACCCGCCCCCCCCCCCCCCCCCCCCCGTCATCGAACTGCAGTTTGAACTCCATCTCATCCATGACCACAGCTCTGCCTTACTTTGTCTTCCTTATTTTTTGAAATTTCTTTTCTTTTCTTTTCTTTCTTTCTTCCTTCCTTCCCTTCTTTCTCTTTTTTTTCTTTCTTTCTTTCTTTCTTTCTTTCTTTCTTGCCACACCCTCAGCATATGGAAGTTCCCAGGCCAGAGACTGAATCCAAGCCACAACTGCCACATCCTTTCACCCACTGTGCCAGGCTGGGGGTCAAACCTGCCCCTCCTCAGCGATCCAAGCCACTGCAGTCAGATTCTTAACTCACTGGGCCACAGTGGAAACTCCATGAAATTTCTTATCTGCTGATAAGAAAGCCTTATTGCCTTCTCTCTTGCAGTGTTTCTTTAACTTTCTGTATTTCCATAGCATAATATCAGCGGAGTCTTATAAAGACAGGAGGCAAATGTTTGTCCTTAGTCTCTTGTTTTGAGCCAGAAGCCTCTAAAGCGTTTTTGTGATGCTGTATTTCAAAATCATAAAAAGTGTGGTTTTAAGTGTAGTCTTAAATCTATGATACCCCCCATGGAGTTGTATTTAAAGACGACTTTGAAATGAATACTACAGCATTTAGAAGGCAAGTCAAACACTGCATGATGCTTTTGTAAAGAAGATGATGTAATGTGGGTAGATTTGTATTTAATGAAGTAATCGGAAAAGACTCAACAGTGCTGTTTGATGTCAAGCTGGGAAAAACTTTAGAGCTGAAGAATAGACTCCTTAGTAATCAGACTTTTGTTTTGTTCTGTTTTAGAGCTACACTTGTGGGGTATGGAAATTCCCAGGCTAGGGGTTGAATCTGAGCTGCAGCTGCCAGTCTACACTGCAGCCACAGCAACTCCAGATCCGAGTGGAGACTGCCACCTACCCCATAGCTCACAGCATCACCGGATCCTTAATCTACTGAGTAGGGCCAGGGATTGAACCCACAACTTCATGGATACTAGTCGGGTTCGTTACCTCTGAGCCACAATGGGAACTCCCAGGAATCAGACTTTTGTAATAGTTATTGATATAATGACATTGAAAATGTGCTGATCAAATTTTTAGATGAGATAAAACTAGAAGGCTAGTAGATTTGACAGAATGACAATTAAAAAGGCAGTAGGTTGGCACGATGGGCTTAATCTAGGAGAACAAAGTTTAATATAGACAAATGCAATGGCTGGAACTTGGCCCAAGAGACTGCACAGGAGTACAGCTTGAGAGCAACAAAGGCAATGTGAGGAGTTCCCGTCGTGGCGCAGTGGAAACAAATCCGACTAGGAATCATGAGGTTTCGGGTTCGATTCCCTCAGTGGGTTAAGGATCTGGCATTGCTGTGAGCTGTGGTGTAGATCGCAGGCTGGGCTCAGATCACGTGTTGCTGTGGCTGTGGCTGTGGCTGTGGCCGGCGGCTGTAGCTCCGATTAGACCCCTAGCCTGGGAATCTCCATATGCCGGGGGAGGAGGGGGGTGAGGCCCTAAAAAGACAAAAAAAAAAAAAAAAAAAAAAAAAAATCCAACTGCAGTGCTTGGGTCATTGTAGAGATGAGAGTTTGATCCGCAGCCCAGGGCAGTGGGTTAAAGGATCCAGCATTGCTGCAAGTGTGGTGTAGGTTGCAGCTGTGGCTCAGATTCAATCCCTGGCCTGGGGAACTTCCACATGCTGTGGATACAGCCAAAAAAATGTTCAGCTTTGTAAGAGTACTAATAACGAATTCATTAAAATAATTAAGTCGTGTCTTCATTAGTTGATAGTTTGAAGGATTATCTCTAAAAAGCTAGCTTTACAATATATTTTACAAAATAATTCTGATGTGCTAGTGTGAACTACCCAGGGATACATTTAACAAGAAAGGTCACGGTCCCTTGCCCCCACCCCCCGCCCCCACTTCTCTCCTTATCTCAAGGCATTTCCACGGTCACTGCTATTATTTCCAAACACATCACGCTCGGTTTCCTTGCCATTCTCTTGCTTTGTAATTCCTGCTTGATTAAATCACAGCCCTGAGTGTGTCCAGCTCTTGCCTCCTCTGAGCCTCTACCCACGCAGCTGAATGTGGCCAGAGAACCATGCCTGGCAGGTTGACAGCTCCCACACTCTTCTTGAATAGGCCCATGATGCTACCTGCTGTCAATACTCAGCCCCTGTCTCCTTTTAACACTGCTTTCCAGACCCACTCTGCCCAGCTTCCTACTTCACTAAAGAAACAGGAGGCAGTCCACCCCTGCTACTACCACACCTGCCCATCACATTTCATCTCGAGAGGACACTGCTCAGTCTCCTGTTACTCTGGTCAGTTGTTTGTGCTCCTAGCCAAGGACACTCTTTGAGGTTCTCTCTCTCTCTCTCTTTTTTTTTTTTTTTTTTTTTGTCTTTTTAGGGCTGCCCGAGGCATATGGAAGTTCCCAGGCTAGGGGTCCAATCGGAGCTGTAGCTGCTGGCCTACACCACAGCCACAGCCACTTGGGATCTGAGCAACACCTGCAACCTGCACAACAGCTCATGGCAATGCTGGATCCTTAACCCACTGAGCAAGGCCAGGGGTTGAACCTGTGTCCTCAAGGATATTGGTCAGATTCGTTACCGCTGACCCACAACAGCAACTCCTGAGGGTCTTTGATCTTGTCACTCGGTCGGTCTAGAATATGAACTCCCTCCCTCACCTCCTTAGAGTCTGTACTAAAATATACTAAAATATCAGCAAGTGTCCTATTTAAAATAGCAACCTCCACCCCCCACCTTCTGGTCTTCCCTGCTTTATCTAGCACTTATCATAAAAAAGATCATATATTTAGCTTGTTTATTTTGATTATTGTCTATTCTCCACAGAAGGCTCAATTTCAAAAATATGTCTGGCCTTTCTAATTTATTTGTGAATTTAGTAAAATCCAAATAAAAATAGCTATGAATATGTGTGAGAGTAGGCAAATGGATTCTAATTTATATAGAAAAAGAATCAAGAAACAAGACAGAAGAAACAGAAGAGCAACAAGGTAGAACCAAGCATACCATAAATTTATATTATAAAAACCTGAAATATTAGATTAGTATAGAGAAATATTAATAGGGAAACTGATAGCGTAGAATAAGATGTGAGAATTTAACATATGAGAGTATACTTCAAACCATGGAGAAAAATATAAACTTTTCAATAAACGATTTAGAAAAAATTCGGTAGTCATTTGGGGAAAAAAACTGAATCAAATGTAAGGCAATATGTAAATTTAAGGAGAAGCCCCATAGATCATTTTGTTGGGTTTTGCACTAGGTACTATGGTTCTAAATTCCAAGTCAGAAATTGAGTGAATTATAATTATCAGGAAATTTGGGGAAATAAGACTATTGATTAGGAAAACTGATATTATCAGATGCTAAAACAATATAAGTCAATGGTAATCAAGAACTATGGACTTGGCATATTTATCTATCTCCATCCTCATCCCTTCCTAAAACACAGTGGATCCTCTATACGTGTTTTTTGACAATAGAACATAATCTTCGATTCAATAAAGTATTATTTTTATCTTCTGCCTTCTTAATTATTCATTACTTTATTGATGACATTTGTGTTCACGAATATAAATAAGGTACCAATGAGCAAATTAAAAAATAACACTTTATTGAGTTGAAGACTATATTTTGTCTTCAACAAAAGTATATATATTATACACATAGAACATATGCATACATATAATAAAGTTTAAACACATACCAAGACATGGAGGCATTAACATGGATGCATTATATTATAAGCATTATATTAATGAAAAAGTGAAAAATACATTATTCTACCTAAACGAGTTTCAAACATGGCAAAACCAAAAGTAAGTTGTATAGGTGTACAACTTATACATGGAAAAAAAGCAAGGGTATAGTAAATATTCATTAATATGGTGGTTACTTGGTGGAGGGAGGGAAAGTGTTTGGGATGGAGGGTTTCAGGGTTTGGGATGGGCATAAATAGGAAGTAGGTGCCAGGATAAATAGTAGGCCTGAGATGCTATCCTTGGAAAGACGTGCTTATAAGTTTAGACATTGGCTGGTGCCTGGGAGCTTGGATTTCATCTTGGAAGGGTTCCCACCATTGCCTGATGAGAATGGCTCACTGTGCCTAAACCATTTGTACAACGTGGTTTATGCCAAACACCTGCTTTCCATCCGGAAGTCTCGAAATTTGGTACATGCCAGGCAGAGGGAGTCTGCATGTCCAGTTCCAAGAGAAAACCCTTGGCATTGAGTCTCTAATCAGCTTTCTTGACGGGCAGCATTTCACATGTGCTGTCACAACTCATTGCTGGAAGAGTTAAACCCATCTTATAAGGCTCCCCAGGGAGAGGACTATTAGAAGCTTGCACCTGTCTTCCCTGTACCTTTTCCCTTTTCTGATTTCATTTTGTATTTTTTCACTGTAATAAATCATACTGTGACTATGATCCGATTCTGAGTCTATGAGTCCTCCTAGCTTAATATCAGCCTAGGGCTTGGTCTTAGGGGGAGTTATACAGGTGTTCTTTTAAAAATTTTTATATCTTTCATATCTTATAAAAATTATATGATGAACCAGTTAATCAAAAGGAAAATAAAAGGAAAAAGGAATAGGAGTTACCCATATAAAGATGAGATGTAACTGGGTCGAAAGCATTCTAGTAAAATGAAATAAATAGCACGGCAATGTCTAGAATCAAATCGTAGAATGTCTTATTCAAGGAACTGAAATTATGGACTGAAGAATCAAAGGGAATGGTAGAACTGGAGAAGGAATCACAAGTAGCCATGGCTGTGATCTCCACGAAAAGGTCTTTGCAATGCCCCAGGTACTGCTCCCTCTCCTCCTAATTTTCATCTATGACGTGAGGTGAGCATTGAGGCACATTTTTCTCCATATGGATCCCCTTGTTTTCCACTGCCATGTATTGGAAAGAATATGCATTTCTTTGGTACCTTTGTTGAAAATGAACAAACTAGGAGTTCCCGTCATGTCTCAGTGGAAATAAATCTGACTAGTATCCATGAGGATGAAGGTTCGATTCCCTGGCCTTGCTCAGTGGGTTAAGGATCTGGCATTGCCATGAGCTGTGGTGTAGGTTGCAGACTTGGCTCAGATCTGGTGTTGCTGTGGCTGTGGCATAGGCCAGCGGCTGCAGCTCCAATTTGAGCCCTAGCCTGGGAACTTTCATATGCTGCAGGTGCGGGCCTAAAAAAACAAAAAAGGAAAAAAGAAAATCAACAAACTATGTGTGGGGCTATACATATTATAGGTAAAATATATATAATATATATGTATATTTCTGGATTTTCTAGTCTCCTCTCTTGATATGTAGGTTTTTTCATACTCCACTACCACACTGTCTTGAAGCTGTAGCTTTATAATAATTTTTTAGATCATATAATAGGGGTCTTTCTAATTTTCTTTAAAATTGTTTTAGACATTCTAAATCCTTTTAAGCCTCGAATAAAATTTGGAATCAGCCTCTCTAAGGAAAAAACCCTGCTTTTTTTTTTTTTTTTTTTAAACTAACTTGACTGTTTAAAACATTTTGAGAACTGACGTCTTAACAATACTGCCTTCAATACCACGAATGTGGTTATCACTCTTGCTTGGATTATAATTCAATAATTTTATTTTGTTTAAATTGTTTCTGCTCTGGCCACTGGAGGCTCTTTCAGTTAGTTCCTGGGTTGCTTTGACACGCACCATCAGTGTGTGTGTGTGCGTGTGTGTGTGTCTGTCTCTGTGGTTTTTCCCAGGTATTCAGTTTGGTCTCTCTAATCTGGTTGATAAGAATTCAAAACCTCCTAGTTCTGGGAATTGCTCAGCTTCGAGTTCCCAAGTGGGTTCTGCTGCCTGACCTTGTGGTGTTTTTCTCTGGGCAGGTGCGCCTTCGTCTTTGGCCAGAACTCCAGCTGACCTCCGGGATGACTTCCGGGCCCTTTCTCCACCTAGCTCTCTCCTCTCGTATCCTATTCTCCAAATTTCAGCCATCTTTCCAAACTCTGACCTCTGTCTTCTCAACTCAGTAAGACTCTCATGCTCTGTTTGGGTGCCTCTGCCCTATGCTGTGGTCCAGAAAGAGCCATCAGGCAGAAAATAGAGGTATTGTTAGGAAAACATTGCTATTAACCTTCTCCATCTATTGCCCACTGGAAATAGTTGTTGCTTATATTTTCATTCTCTAGTTGTTATAAAAAGTCAAGTGTGGAGCCAGTGTTCCATTATAGCAGGAAGCACAACACCTATTTTGTCTCCACTATTTTGGCTGCTATTTTATTTTATTAAATTTTTTTTTTTTCTTTTTCTAGGGCCACACCCTGGCCTATGGAGGTTCCAGGCGAGGGGTCCAATTGGAGCTGTAGCCACCGGCCTACACCACAGCCACAGTAACGTGGGATCCAGGCCACATCTGCCACCTACACCACAGCTCACAGCAACGCCGGATCCTTAACCCACTGAGCAAGGCCAGGGATCGAATTCTGCAACCTCATGGTTCCTAGTCGGATTCGTTAACCACTGAGCCACGACGAGAACTCCTTGGCTGCTATTTTACATGGGACATATTTCTGTAATTGATTACAGTTGCTCATATAATCTCCTAATATGGGCACAGGGAAAAGCAATTGTCTTGAACTATTAACTATTATTTGTTGTTTTTTTTTTGTTTTGTTTTGTTTTTTTGCTGTTTTTGCTATTGTTTTTTTGGTAGGATTTCAGTTCCTAGACTAGTGATTGGACTCAGGCCACAACAGTGAAAGCACCAATTCCTAACCAGTAGACCACCGGAGAACTCCCCCGTCTCAAACTGTTATTAATTCTATAACTTACCTGTAGCTGTTTTTAAAGTTTTCTATATAGTTATGTGGAACTTTTTCTTTGCAATTCTTAGAATTTTTATTTTTTGTCTTGCCGCCTTGGGTTGGGCTTCTAAGGTGATGCGAATGCTGAATCGAAGTGGTAATAATGGGCATCCATTCTTATTCCCAGTTTTGAAAGGAATGTTTTTTTAAAGATCCTGATTAAAATGCAAGTTGAGGAAATTTAATAATTCCTTTGTGGATTGTTTCTCAGTATGCTGAAAAGTTTCCCTTTCCACTCTAGTTACATTTACTTCTTAGTCACTGGATCCTGTGCATATCACCTTTACAGCAAAAGAGGGAAAATTAGGTTATATGGCAAAATAAGGGATTAAGATAAAGATCTTGAAAAGACTTTTATCTCGAATTATCAGGGTTGACCCTAAAGGCAGTCACCTGTGTCCTTAGAAGAGAGAGGCAGAGGGAGACCCACTTCAGCTCTAGGGACACACTGCAAATGAGAGGATGGAAGAAAATATTCCATGCAAATGGAAATCAAAATAAAGCTGGGGCAGCAACACTCATATCCGAAAGGCAGAGGGAGATTTTATGCCGAGGAGGGTCCATGTGAAGACAGAGCCGAGACTGGAGTGATGTCACCACTGGTCAGAAAACACTAGCAGAAGCTGCAAGAGGCAAGGAAGAGACTCTCCCTAGCACCTCTGAGGGGGCCCTGGCCCTGCCAACACTTAGACTTTTCATTTCTAGCCTTCAGGACTATAAGTAAATTATGAAGTCACTACTTTCATTGTAATTGGTTATTGGCAGCCATTGGATTCTAATATTCATTTATTTAGTTGTGATATTGAATCATATCAATGCATTTTTTGTATCCACTGAAATAATGATATAGTTTTTCCTCTCTCTCTCTCTTTCTTTCTTTTTTGGCCACATCTGTGGCACGTGGAAGTTCTGAGGCCAGGGATTGAACCCGTGCCACAGCAGTGACCTGGGTCGCTGCAGTGACAATGCCAGATCCTTAACCCACTGGGCCACAAGGGAACTTCTAGTTTTTCTCTTTCAATCTCATTAAAATGTGAATTACATTAATGCATTTTTCTGATGTTAAACCAGCCCTATATTCCTATGATAAACCCAACTCAAGATGGGTTCATGATGTATATGTGTGTGTATCTATGTTTCATCTGTCTTTTCTGCTGATTCTCATTCATGGTATATAGTCTCCAAAGGTTGCCCCCCAAGCCTCCAGCCAGAAGACATGCATCCCTGCCGACACCTTGCTTTTTAACACGGCGAGACCCGTTGTGGACTCCTGATCTCCAGAACTGGAAGACAATAAATGCATGTTGTTTTAAGCCACCAAGTTTGTAGTAACTTGTCACAACAGCAATGGGAAGCAAATACGTCCATTTTCCTTAAGAATTTATTTGTAGGATTTCTTTAAGGCTTTAGAGGAAGGTCCAATCTTTCGAAAAGAGCTTATGTTTCCTTCTAGGGGCACTGCTACCCTGGGAATCCTTTAAACTACATTAAAGACTTAAGGTAACACAATTTTGAGCTACAAATCCGTGCAAAGCCTAGACTGTGTTAAAGCTTCTAGCATACCCCTCTCTTCTTGTTTTATTAGACAAGGAAAATTTTCTCAGAATCCCCTGGGTAGAGAGAAAAAGATGTGAGTTTACTTCTGTTTTGCTCTAATCCTGGGTTGTAACCCTTTGCGAGTCCAGCCCAGTGTGGAGAGTCCCTCTGGCTAGACGTCTCAAACTGGGGGCCCCTAGGGTGTGATATCTGCCCCTTTTATTCTAGAAGTTTCACAGAACCCAAAATTCAAGTTTGTCTGGAATAGAAAATGCACCCAAGGCAAAAATGATTTCAGGGCTCTCCCTGGTTCTCGCTTCAACTTTTGCCCTGTTTTCGGTGCTTTCCAAGCTTTTCATATTTTTCTTTCTTTTAGCCAGCATTTGTTGCAATTTTCGGTAATGGGACTGGTCTGAATAACCTCGTCCAACATATTCTTGAACACCTATTAAAAATGTTATCTTTTGGGAGTTCCCATTGTGACTCAGTGAGTTAAGAACCTGATGCAGTCTCCGTGATGATATGGGTTTGATCCCTGGCCTCAATCAGCGGGTGAAGGATCCAGTGTTGCCGCAAGCTGTGGCATAGGTTGTACATGTGGCTCTGATTCGACCCCAGCCCGGGAATTTCCATATGCCATGGGTGTGGCTGTAAAAAGAAAAATAAATTTTTTTTTTAAGTAAAAATTTGTCTTCTGAATCTGTCAATTCCATCATCCAAACTTTTGGCTCCTCTGATTCTGCTGTCTTGTGTTTTCATTGGCTCTCACTCACATGCATTGTTTTCCTGATCATTTATTTGTTTGTTTAATTATAATCTCATTTTCGATAGACCTTCATTTGTCAAACTTCTTTGAAAGATAGGTTGAAGTTGCTTTCCTCCAGAAAAAAAAAAACGCAGTTGTGCGTTACATTGTTGGGAGGCATGCCAACCCAGTACCAAATTAAAATAATTTCTTTGCTTGAGGTTTTTCACATCACCCAGGTATTATGACTTGGACCACAAACATGCATGAGGTCTGACTTGTGGTTATATATTCCCCAGGGAAAATTTTCCCTCTCTTTAGTTCTGATACTGATACAGGAATTTCTACACTGCTCCCTCCTCTTTCATCCCCCAACCACCTTCTGGTTTTGTGTTTGTTTTAGTCTTCCTTTTACACTTCAACCACTTTACTAATGGAGGCCCTTTGAGATTTAGCTTTGTGCAAAGTTGTCTTATAAGACTAAGAGAGTAGATCTTAAAAGTTCTCGTCCCAAGAAAAACAAAACTGTGCAACTAGGTGTGGTGATAGGTGTTAACCAGATTTATTATGGTGATCTTGTTGTGATATCTACAAAAGTCAAATCATTGTTTTATGTACCTGAAACTAATATAATGCTATTTATTTAATTATTTAAATTTAAAAGACACCCTTATTTGGCCATCTCATGTCCTATGCATATATCATGTATAACTATCAACATCGAAGCTTAGTTACACAAGGGATTGGCAGTGTTCTGCCATTCTAGTGCTTTCTTATTTCTCTAGATCCTACTTCTACTTGTTTTGGCTTCTAAGGACGGCTTTTTTACTTTATGTCAACTCAGCAATGCATTTAAAAAGAAAACTTAAGTATTTTAACAAGGACTGGCAGTTGCTATGCAATAGAGGTGTTTAGGCATCTGATCTGTCATTCTGCTAGAAATTTTAAAGGGCCAACTCTCTGGGAATTTAAGGGGCTAAAGACCGAAGGCTGCAGTTCATAAACAAGGCACCATGGTGTCCTGACCTCCAGGAAGGCCTCTTGACCAAGAGGAAATATTAGATTTCATTTTGCCACCATTTCATGCCTCAAATGTTAATTCCTTTGGCCCCCCAGACTCAATTCTCTTTTGTAACTCTTCTTGATTACTAACTCATTCTTCTCTACAAATCTTTATGTGAAATAAGTCAAGATAACATATATTTTAAACAATTTTTGAACTTTGCATTGCTCTCTTGCCTCTCTTGTTAAAAGCAGAACAAAACAATAAAACAAGATCTTAACCCAGTGTTCTCAGACAAAGATGGGTATTATATAATGATAAACGGGTTAATCCAACAAGAGGATATAATATTTGTAAATATTTATGCATCTAACATAGAAGTGCCTAAATATATAAAGACAAAAATCAGCATATCTAGGAGTTTCCACTGTGGCACAACAGGGTTGGCAGTATCTCTACAGTGCCAGGATACAGGTTTGATTCCCAGCCCAAAAAGAACTCCATATGCCACAGGGCAGCCAAAAAAGAAAAAACAAAAACAAAAAGGAAAAAAAAAAACAGCCAAAAAACTAACATAACATAACAAACTTAAAAGTAGAAATAGACAGCAGTATAATAATAGTGTGTGTGGGGGGGAGTTCCCTTCGTGGTTCAGTGGAAATGAATCTGATTAGCATCCATGAAGATGCAGGTTCAATTCCTGGCCTCACTCAGTGGGTTAAGGACCTGGCATTGCTGTGAGCTGTAGTTTAGGTCACAGATGATGCTCAGATTTGGCGTTGCTCTGGAGGTGGTGTAGACCAGCAGCTACAGCTCTGATTCGACCCCTAGCCTGGGAACTCCCATGTGCCACAGGAGTGGCCCTAAAAGAAAAAAAAAAAAAAAAAAAAAAGACAAATAATAGTAGGGGATTTTTTTTTAAATGTTTAATTTTAATTTTTATTTTTGCTTTTTAGGGCCATACCCATGGCATATGGAAGTTCCCAGGCTAGGGCTGTAATCAGAGCAACAGCTGCCAGCCTACAGCACAGCCACAGTAATAATACAAGATCCAAGCCACATCTGTGATCTACACCACAGCTCATGACAATGCCAGATCTCTGACCCACTGAGTGAGGCCAGGGATCAAACCCAAATCCTCATGGATACTAGTCAGATTCATTTCCAGCGCTCCATGACAGGAACTCCAGTAGGGGATTTTAATACTCCATTTCCATTAATGAATAGATCACCTAGACAGAAAATCAAATAAAGAAATATCAACTTTAGGAGTTCTCAGCATGGCACAGTGAAAACGAATCCAACTAGGAACCATGAGATTGCAGGTTCGATCCCTGGCCTCGCTCAGTGGGTTGAGGATCTAGCATTGCTGTGAGTGTAGGTTGCAGACATGGCTTGGAATCTGCGTTGGTGTGGCTGTGGTTTAGGCTGGCAGCTGTAGCTCCAATTCAACCCCTAGCCTGAGAACCTCCATAGGCCATGAGGGTGGCCCTGAAAAGCAAAAAAAAAAAAAAAAATCGACCTTCAATGACATATCATCATGTCATACCAGATGGACTTAGCAAATATATACAGACTATCCCATCCAAAAGCAACAGGATACACATTCTTCTCAAGTGCACATGGAACATTTTCCTGGATAGATTGTATGTCAGGCCATAAAACAAGTCCTAATAAATTTAAGAGGATTGAAATCATCTCAAGCATCGTTTCCAACCACACTGGTGTGAACTAGAAATTCATTACACAATGACAACTGGAAAATGTGCAAGTACGTGGAAATTAAAAACATGCTACTGAACAACCAATGGGTCGCTACATTGTATGCCTGAAACTTATATAATATTGTACAGCTGCTATACCTCAATTTTAAAAAAATTGAAAAGAATGCTAAAAAGTAAAGAAAAAGAAGGCAATCTTGCCATTCACAACAAAATGGATGAACTTGGAGGATATTACGCTGTGAGATAAGCCAGATATAGAGAGACAAATATTGCATAATCTTATCTGTGGAATTTTTTCTTAAGGTTAAACACATAGTAGCAGAGAGTGGAATGATTGTTACCAGAGGTTAGAAGGTGGGGGAAGTGGGGAGATAGTGATCAAAGGGGACAAACTTTTAGTTATAAGATGAAGAAGTTCTAGAGACAGCAGGACGACGACTGCTAATACAAATGTAATGCATACTTGAAATCTGCTAAAAGAGTAGATTTCAAGTGTTTTTATTACCCCCAAAAATGTGTTCACTATGGGAGGTGACAGATAGGTGAATCGGCTGGGTTGTGTTATGCATATCACAATACATATCTAAACCTCGCCTTGTACACCTTACGTGTATACAGTTTTATTTGTCAATTATATCTCAATAAAGCTGGGGTGCAGAGAAGACCCTGCCTCCAAATACAGTCACGTTATGAAGTTCTGAGGATTAGGACTCCAGCATATGAATTTTGGGAGACACAATCCAGACTACAATACCACCTCCAACTGATTTTTAAAAAGCGCTTCAATATATTCAGATTTATATTAAAATCTGTATAAATTAATATGTGATCAATAAAATCAAGTCTCTGGAAGATCATGGTTTTACTAGTCTTATTGTAGACCTTAAATTTACTTATTTATTTACTTATTTTTTGGTCTTTTCTAGGGCTGCACCCGCGGCATATGGAGGTTCGCAGGCTAGGGGTCTAATCGGAGCTTTAGCCGCTGGCCTACGCCACAGCCACAGCAACAGCAACGTGGGATCCAAGCTGCATCTGCGACTTGCACCACAGCTCACAGCAACACTGGATCCTTAACCCACTGAGTGAGGCCAGGGATCAAACCCACAACCTCATGGTTCCTAGTTGGATTTGTTAACCACTGCGCCACAACAGGAACGCCTCTTTTTGCAATTTAATAAGTCAAAGCAACTTTCAGTTTATTAGCGTTCCAGCTACCTTGATGTAAAAGACTTTGCCTTGAATAGTAGACAGAATTCCAATCACTTGAATGAGATCTATCACACAGCAAATTAACACACTTGCATTCTGGACGGCATATGTCTGTGTCCTGTGTTTACCTATCATCGGTCTTGAATTAAGTTATTAATCTACCAACATATGAGAAAGATGGTGACCACAAGGTATTGTTATTTTGTGAGGCCTTATTTGGACAGCATTTTGATGCCAGCTATCATTACAACCTCAGTTGATGACAGACGTTTGAATCCGAGAGTTAGACTGAGTCTACGGATAGAAAGAAATGCCTGTGGGGTGATATAACTTCTCTCGTCACACCCTCAGTCTTCTCATTCTATAGAAACAAAATAATGTGTCCTCTTTCTTCATGATCTGAAATGAATGAAAATTTGGATAGTCAGCACCATCCCTTTCATTTCACAATAGCTGCATCAAACTTTAAGGTAGGCAAAAAAACATCTTCTCACAGAGTTCCCGTCGAGACTCAGTGGTTAACGAATCTGACTAGGAACCATGAAGTTGTGGGTTTGATCCCTGGCCTTGCTCAGTGGGTTAAGGATCCAGCATTGCCCTGAGCTGTGGTGTTGGTGGCAGACTCGGCTCGCTCGGATCCTGCATTGCTGTGGCTCTGGTGTAGGCCGGTGGCTGCAGTTCCGATTCAACCCCCACCTGGGAACCTCCATATGCTGTGGGAGCGGCCCAAGAAAGGGCAAAAAGACAAAAAAAAAAAAAAAAACACACACACACACAATCAAACAAACAAACAAACAAAAAACCCCCCACCTTCTCACAAGCAATTTGTAATAGTGTCCATTTGGAAAGTCTGAGGAATAATTGAAGGTTGTGTCTGCGGGTTGGGCAAGTAATTTGGGTCAGGAGCATGTCAGAAGTCACGAAAGATTCCTTGTGAAGGAGAAAGACAGAAATCTGTTGGTTTACTTGGTGAGGGGCAAGTGTTGAGATTAATATTCCAACTACGAAGTCAGGAAACCTGAGTTGTTTTTTTTTTTAATTATCAACCACTACTACTAATAATGTATGATGTTTTACCTATAGCCATTTGAAGAACCATCTCTTGAAGAGACAACGAGATGCACCTGCCAAACTCAAAATTCCTAGAGAAGCCAAGCCGGTAGAAGTAAAGTGCTTACTTTGTATCTTTAATATCTTACGGTTCTCTCAGGAAATATACTTGGTTTCAGTATTAAGTTTGGTGAGTTATATTGCACCCATTTAAAATATTAAGATAGGAATTCCTGTCGTGGCTCAGTGGTTAACGAATCCGACTAGGAACCATGAAGTCGCGGGTTTGATCCCTGGTCTCACTCAGTGGGTTAAGGATCTGGCATTGCAGTGACCTGTGGTGTAGGTCGCAGATGCAGCTCCGATCCAGAGTTGCTGTGGCTCTGGTGTAGCCTGGCGGCTACAGCTCCAATTCGACCCCTAGCCTGGGAACCTCCATATGCCACGGGTGTGGCCCTAGAAAAGGCAAAAAGACAATAATAATAATAATAATAATAATAATAATAATAATAATATAAAATTACCGAATTACTAAAAGGGGGCAAAAATATTCTCTAAAAAAACCCCTCACAATCTCAGCACCCTTAATATAATCATCTTCATTTTTAAATATGTTTAAGTACATTGTTCTATGACAGTGAGTACCTTCACATTGCTGTGCAACCATCACTACCATTCATTTCCAGAACCACCCCATCTTCCCCAAATGAACTCCATGCCCATTAAACACTAACTCTCCATCCCCCTCCTTTCCTCCCTTGGCAGCCGTCATTTCACTTTCTGGCTTTATAAATCTGACTCTTCTAGGTAGTTCACATAATTGAAATCATACAACATTTGTCTTTTTATGCCTAGTTTATTTCACTTAGTATAATGTCTTCAAGGTTCATCCATGTTGCAGCCTGTGTCAGAACGTCCATTCTAAGGTTAAACGATGCTCTATTGTATGTATATACCCTATTCTGTTTGTTTTGTCCATTCACCTGTCCACGGACACTTGGGTTGATGCCACCCTTGTTATCGTGAAAGTGCTGCTGAGAACAAGAGGACAGAGAGCTGTTCAAGTCCATGCTGTCAGTCCTTTGGGGGGAACACCAGAAGCAGAATTGCTGGATCATAGGATACTTGACTTTTGAGGAACCATCCTATCGTTTCTCACAGTCTAATCATTTTCACTGGCTATATATATTTCATTTTGTTTCGATGCCCTGATTTACTAAACCATTCCAGAAGTGTTTCCTGAAAATTTCAAATTTTAATTTTTTTCCATTAGTTTTGGTTTAGGCAACGCTCCAGGTTTTTTTTTTTTTAAATAATTCACATAAACCCAGTTTTTAAATAACTCATAACATATATCATTACTTACGATAGTTGATAATTGGATTTTGCTTGCTGCTACCTCACTCCCTCAAGGACATGCCCTATTCATTGGAGTAAGTCCTCTCTAGCTGGGACCTCTGCTTTCCAGTGTGGTGCTCACTAGCATATAGTTAACTTTGAGCCAGTTAGAGTGAAATAAAATGAAACATTCATTCGTTTCCTCAGGTGCACTAGCCGTATTTCAAGGGCATGTTAATCAGACAGAGCTATCCTACTGAATTGGGCACCGTGAACACAAAACATTTCCTCCATCCCAGAAAGTTCAATGGTAAGAGCAACTCCAGAATGGTCTTGACTCTGACCATTTGGTTACAGCTGAAGTACAGCCTACGAGTTACTCCCAGAAACGAGGAGGTCCTGAGGGAAAGGCCAAGGATGACCTCGTTCGGAAGACAATGCCATCAACTCTGGCATGTGACTTCCATAATTCACGATGGGCATCTCTCTTCCATTGGCCGAATCTTCCTGCCCACTCTTTCCCATATCCGCCATCGCCAGAATATGAAGTATTGTTAAGTTTCTTGGTGATGGTCACCTAATCTGAGCTGGGCCACTCGGATTCCTTACTTTTCCCTTAAGACAGTTGGAACTGGGAGGGAGAGGTCTCCAGTCAGGTCCTCCAGGTGATTAGAACTATAAAGCCAGGAGCCAGAGTCCAGTCCTGCTGTGTACAACAGAGTTGGATAAAGGAACAGACAGAAAACTCGAGTAGACAGAGATTAGGTGCTTTAGACGTGCTGTCTTCTGGTTCAGGTCCATCCGTTCCTCAGGCTCATCTGCATTCCTGATTTGGGTTACAGGAGAAAAATCAGCATGCATGAAGTCTTTAATGCTCAAGCTAGCTCAAATTAGGTTGTTATGGTGGAATCAGAATCCTAATATACCTAAATACATAAACTACAGCTATGGGCATCGCCTTTTTCAAAGGTAGGGGTATGTGTGGTTGTGCATAAGCTTTGCGCTTAGTCCCTGCACTGGTCCTCCCCACTCCCCGCAGCCCCTCTAACCCTCCTCAATTTTCCCTCTTGCTTTATCTCCTTCTCACTAAAAGAACGTGCTTCATTTGTTCTCTGCTTTTTTCCTGTTCCTTGATCAAAGTATGCCTCCTGCAATCTTTCTGAATGTAGAAGCTTTGTGAAATGAAGTCCTATAACATATTAAGCACTGATTTAATTCTTTAGCTGGTACTGCATCTTAATCTCTCAGGCCTAAGTAATTCCATCAACATTCATTAACGAATGACTGAATAAAGGATCCCTCTTAGGCCAGAGCAGTGACTGTTCTGCATTAGAATCTGGCGTGATTACAACTGAGTGGGTATTTCTGCAAGTCAGTGCATGCTACTGTAGATGAACTGATGGGGAGAGACCTCTTGCAAGAGGAAAGGACGAGGACCAAGCCATGGAAGAATGAGAACCACAGCACCCCACTAAGGGCAGAGGCACCCAAGTGTCCCAGGAAAGAAAGTGCTTCGTGTTGTCGGGGAATAAAGGGGACCAGTGTAGCCAGAGCAGAGAGCAAGGGGGAAAGTATTATGAGCTGAGGTAGGTAGGGCCTTCGGGTTCTGGGAAGAGCTTAAAGTAAGATCTGAAGTGCAAGGGGAAAGTTTTAAACAGATTTAAGCAAGGGAGTGAGTTGATCTGATTTTTGTCTTTCCAAAAAAAAAAAAAAAATCCCTCTAGCTACAATCTGGAGAATGAAAATTAGGAAGATAAGCAGGGACATTAGGAAGCTACTGCAATTGTTGGCAAGAGATGGTAACGGCTTGGTCTATGAGGATGGGAGGCAAAGGGAGATGGAGAGCTTTGTGACATCATCTGAAATTTTGAAGGTGGAAATATAAGCTCTTAATGGATGACGTTATCCCTCTTTGATTCTAAGTAGCCAGCCCCAATATTAAAGACGTTAACGAAGCAGACTCTAAACAGCAGACCCGAAGAAGTCGAGAAGGGCTGGCTTCCTCAGTTTCACACAGCTCGGGGCTCAGCTCTCACAGAAAGTACCTTGCTTCCAACGATCCTCGAATAAAACTCTGCTCATCTTCCTCCCTTTCCTTTGCGTGAACTTGAGAGAAGTGGTTGCTTGAAAACGATTCTAAGGCGGTGTCTGGGGCTCACGGATACACCTCCGACTTTTAAATATTTGCTTTTAGTGTGGTATCGGTTATTTTACATTGCACGAGGTGAGAAAGAAGGCATTTTGCTAGCAGCACCTCCTGTTTCATCCAGGAAATCTGTATGCACCCGTCTCTAAACAACCTAGGGCAAGATTCCTTTAGAATAATTCATCTTCTGTAAAAGATGAGTTCCCTTTCACCTATGCAAATCTCGTGCGCTCTGGGAAACCGCTTCCCGCCCTACAGACAAATGCACTCATTGTCTGTACCACGCCAGTCCCCCCGGATTTTATGCAGCGTGCATTTCCTGCACTGAACTGCTTGCTGGTTGCAGGCGTGCTTCCCTCGTCCCCCTGCCCCCAACCGGATCCAAAGCGTTTGTTTTTAACGTTTTCTCTAGACGCCAGGAAAATGCTTGGGCACGTCGTTACTACATAAGTGTCTGGCTAGGAACTTTTCCGGCTGTTAACCTTTAGGTCACTGTCCAGTGAAGTTCTGAAAAGCATCGAAACCTCATGTAAAGGGGCCAATCCACATGGAAACATTATTGCCTAAACTTGCGGCTTTGTAGGGGGGCATCTGGGTTTTTCTTTGAGCGACGCTTTGCAGTGGCCCAGAGGGCAGCGGCACTCGCTCCCTCTGCGGCCCCGCGTGGGTAGGGGGTGAAGCGCGGGGGCGGGGGCGGGGGCGGGGATGGGAGGGTGGTCCTGGGCCGAGCTGAGCCTGGCCTCCGGACGGCGACGCTCTGGCCCGCGCGCGCTCGATGGTTCCGCGCGGCAGCCCGGGCCCGCGCGGTGCAGTCGCCAGGGGGCGCGCTGGCCGGTGCCGCGGATCTCCAAGCTGCGCGGCCCGACTCGTGTCCGCCATATTGGATGCCGCAGCCACTGCTGCCAGCGCTTCCTCCTCCGTCTTCGCGGTGCGCTGCTGGTTCCTGCGGCCCGAGCGGCGGGGAGGTGAAACAGGAGCCTGTCGGAGGCAGAGGAAAAAGGGGGTGGAGAGAGTAGGGGACCCCGGCTAGAGGGTGGAGGCCCGAGACCGAGCGGGGCGGAGAAGAGCAGGCGCCGCGGCCCAGCCCCTCCCCCGCCCGCTGCCGACCCGCCCCGGCAGCGCCTCTGTTCCCGGGACCGGCGCTCCGCCCGCCCTAGCGGCCATGCCGGGGCCTCGCTGCCCCTGAGGGAGCCCTTCCCCGCCAGTGCTTGCCCTTCCCCTGCTGCCCGGGGTCGCAGCGGTCCGGCCTCCTGCCGGCGCCCCCTCCTCGCGGCCGCGCAGCCGCCCCCGTCTCGCTCTCCCCACCCAGTGCAGTGGCCGCCGCCTCTTCCGCCGCCGGGCTCCGGGCCTCTGCACCGACAACATGGAGGCTGTGAAAACCTTCAATAGCGAGGTTGGTATTGCAGTCTAGCCTCCCCCCCGCCCCCCGCCCGGGACGGGGCCGCCGCTGGGAGGGTGGGCACGGGCCCGCAGGGCTTTTCTGGGTGGGGCGAGTGGCGGCCTAGCTGTGTCCGTGGGGGAGGGGTGCTTCTCTGCCCCGGCGCCCCTCCCCCAATTCCGGGGAGGGGAGGGCTGGGGGAGGGCCGCCCCGGGGAGGAGGGAGGTTCCGGTGTCTCCAGCATCCTACTGTATGGCTGCGAGGCTGGAGGGAAGGCTCGCTTGGGCCCTCCCCCGGAGATTCCCGGCTGGTCTCTCCGGGTCAGTTCCGCCGAGGCCTGGCCCGCCCACCTCTTTCCTGGGCCTGCGGGATTTTAACTGGAGGCCGGGCTTCGCGGCCCAGACCTTCCCTGGGTCATTAATAAGGCAGGCACCGATTGGGGGTAGTGCTGGAAGAGCCCCTACAGGGGTGATGATTTGTGGTCACTTTGCACATAGTGTTTGTTTATAACTGAGATACCGTTGGCTAGGTAACCTGCCAACTAGGGACCTAGGCTAAGCGGATGGGTGATCGAGAGGCGAGGGTATTTTGCATTTTGGTTATCCTGCAATTCTCCTATTCTTACTCCTCCTCATCGTCACGACAGAAAGGCACACATGGCAGGGAGAGCTGTGCAAGCAGGCAGAGAAGGAAGATGCTGGGGAAGCATTTCCCACGGGCTCATTCACAAGTCAGATAAAAGACTAGATGTTTAACATGCAGGTGTCCAGTTTTCACTGTTCAGTTGAATTTACTCGTCTGAAAGGAGACAAGTTTCGATAAACTATCACAATTTTTTAAAACTCTGACTTGAATACACCGTAATGTAAACATTAAGCATAGCAAGCACATATCTACAAAACCCAGAGTTATCCTTACCGGTGTGCCTAAGATGAAAGTATTTTAATGTGATGTTAACTAAGGTCGCATACATTTTAAGGACTTTTGATAGGGAAGTGCTAATAATATTCTGTTCAGTAGTGTAATTAACAGTCTTAAATGTTCACTTCTTAAAGTACCAGACTTACTACTGTGATAATCTGAACAAGACAATACTTTAAAAAGCTCTTACAGTTTTGTTTTTTTTCCTCCGTCTCCCCCCCTTTCTTCCTCCCTCCCTCCTTCCCTCTAGAATTGGCATTTGGGAAGCTTAGCAAAGAGGCTAAAAGTTCGATAAAAATCACGTGAATTAGACTCTCCGTATTAGAGTAGATAGCAGTGATACAGGTCCATGAGAGCAAGCAGTCTTTTGAATACTGGATTTTCTTTTCTTTTTGATTGCTTCCTTTTACAAATCAGAGCAAAGGACATGGGAATCTTTTCCTTTCACTTTATGAATATATAGCTGATAATTTGTGTCAAATTGCAAAATTTGGTTCGAATCCACAGTACTCTAAAGTACCAGACTTAATTACTGTGATAATCTGAACAAGGCAATACTTTGAAAAGCTCTTAGTTTTATTTGTTGTTGTTTTTTTTTTCTCCGTCCTTTAAAGTCTGGAATAAAAATTGAGGATACTGTGTTCCAATTTATTGCTAATAGTTTCAGAGCTCTTCAGGGGGAAAAAAACCCCACAGCTCTATGTAGCCTTTTTATTTGCTACATATAGTGCTACAGCACTAATAGAATGTTAAAGTGGTTTGTTTTGTTTTTTAAGTGTGAAGAAAATCCTGTTTCCTTACAGTTATTTTTTTACCCTACCTGTTTTTGATTGGTGTCTCTCTCGTGGGTGGGGGGCGGAGGGTCCCAGTGTGTATCCTCCATTCCCAGTCTTCCCCACCATGTGGGAGATATAATCAAGTGGTTTGCACTCTGTGGTTGGTCACAGTTGGGCACAGTGGAGTAGACATGTTACTGTTTTTCATTTCAGTATTGACTTTAAGGATGGGGGCCTGACATATCTGGCTAGCTTCATGTTTCACCTCTTTTCTCATCTAATTTTTACAGTAACTTGAGAGTTGTAGTAGCATTCCCATTTTAGTGTATGTAGCACTCTCCTCATTTCCACACATGGATTTTGAAGAACTTGAAACATCTTTTAACTCCTTTATTTACTAATATGCTCAGACTTCACCATGTTTGAAAATGGGGTTGATTTAAAAATAGTAGCAGTACAGAATCAGAATTAAGGAAGGGAAATCTATTTTGAAGAAGATTCGGAAGAATATACCGTTTTTGTTTTAAAAACAAAGTACATAATCCTGATAGTTTTTTATAATGTTTGCTGATGTAGTAAAAACTTGTTGTCTCAAGTAAGTACATAGTAGGAAATAGTTCAGAATATTTTTCCATTAAATCATGTGTTGCAAAGTGCAAAAATAAAAAAGGAATCTGAGTTACAGGATTAGGAGAAAAGGATGTTTTGGAATGTTTACCTACAGTGAATTTGGCTTTTAAAGGCATCTGTCCTTGGGCTGAGCCCAACAAAATTTTCTCTGCCAAATTTAAAGGTATATTTGAAGTATTGTCAGGAAATTCCATTTACTTTATAAGGCACCACAATTTAGCTCTAAGCATAATGTTTAAAATATGAAATACTTAGCTTTTATGCCCTGCTAGTTCTCAGATTTTTCAAGACTAAAAAACAAACAAGCCAGCATTAGCTTGAAAACAGGAACGTGCCAGAAATTTTAATTAAGAGTATAGGTTTTTATTGCAAACTGGATAAGTTTCAATCTGAAAATTCATAGCCTTATGCAGGATATGAGTCATGAATAGCCTGTACTGCCTCCCCCCTCTCCCCACACCATTTCTCAAAGGGTTTTTGTGGCCTCACCACCCCATGTTCAAATTCACTGTCAGGGATCCTTTATGTGGTAAATTCCCCTTAATTATCATGAGTGTTGAGGCTCAAAAATTGATATTTAATTGATATTTAAGTACCCCCTATGCTAGTTTTGTGGGAAAACTAGAATTTCCAGTTAAGCATCATCATTATGATGAAAGTTAATCCCACGACCACGAATGTCAGTTCTGAAATGATGAAAGCAAATTTGTCCAGATGGGAGAATAAGACTCCCTAAGGGTCAGTGCTTGGTCTGAGGAGTTAATTCTAGAATTATTGTCCTTGTAAGATACTGGGTTTGTTGCTGCGTAGAGCTGGTGGCATTTACTTGTTACGATGGTTTAGAGTTCTCACCTCAGTGGAAAGGATATGATGTGATGTGTTGGTGTCTGTGCGTGACTTGAGGACCCTAGTCGCTTGCTGGAATGCGGCAGTTTTATGTGATCTGCATAGCTGTACCCTGTCCTTAAGAATGCCACCGTATGGAGGTCTTTATGGTGGGGTTTTGTCTTTGAAAAGAGGGGAAAGAGAAGAGCAATACGTGGTCCTCTCCTTTTAAAATTGTAACTCGTTTGGAGAGGGCCCTTAGTAATACAGGAACTTTTCAAATGATACATAGAAAATTCAAGAATCTGTTATGCATCTGTTATGCTCCATGCGTCAGGAAAATTACTGCAGTTTAATTTTTGGATTACCTTGGTTCATAAACTCTTTACTCATCTTTGGCCATCTAAATTCTTAGTGTTTTTTGTCCTTGGGATCCTTTGGCTATAAACCTTTTCAGGATGCAGATTTCCAGAGTCACTTTAACATCCAATACCTTTTCCTCTTTTGTGCCTTGTCTTTCACATCAAAAGTAAGATCCCATTTGTTTTATTCCAGGTTTATATTGAGAGTGTTCATTTGCCTAACTACAGGACTTTTTATAATCTTTCTAGCTGTGTCTTGTAGGTATTGGTTGGCAGAGACTAGTGGGAAAGGTACTGCAAATAATAAAAGTGTGTGAATGTTTTTACGCTTTCTTTCGTTGTTTAGGAAAGGGAATATATGTAAAGCAGCTGTAAAGCATAACATTTTTCTTTCACTTTTTTGTGTCAGGGAAATCTGTCTCCTTTTTCTCTCCTGTTTCAGCTTTCCAGTGGGAGTTTTGATTAATTGTAACAATTAGGCTATGGTTTGTTTCTGCTTTGTGAAAATCCCTTAAAGATACAGCAATCCTAGTGTTCTAAAGGAAGGAAGCCTTGTCTAGCCCATCCTTGCCCTTCATGGTTTAGATCAGGGTTTCTCATCCTAGACATTATTGATATTTTGGGATGGATAATTATTTGCCGTGAAGGACTGTCCTGTGTGTTGCAGGATGTTTAGCAGCACCCCTGGCCTCTACCCATTAGAGATGCCGCTATTGACAAACAGAAATGTCTCCAGATACTACCAAATGCCCTTGGGGGGCAAAAATCACCCTGGTTGAGAATCTCTGAGTTAGATCCCCTGATAAACTGTCTTAAAACACTCTGTGCTTTTCCTTCTAGTGATTCCTACAATTTTAAATAATGAGTATTAGCCTTTCCCACCAGATTGTAAGTTCCATGAAGACAGTGACCACGTCTTCATTGCTTCATATCCTTGATATATAACTAGTGCCTTAGTACATAGTATATGCTCAATAAAGATGGATGATATAATAGGTAGCTAAATGATCTGGGGCAAAGCAGTTAACATTTCTGGACCTAAGATTTTCTTCTTTGCGAAATAAGTGACTAATTTGAGATTGTTTTTAGATTCTGTATTAGCTGGAGGATTCTTTGACTAAATATAAAATTAATATTGTGAAGACTTACTAATTAAAGTATAAGCATTACTTTGAAGGTCATTTTGTGACACTGTAGGCGTATAGGAATTTAGATGGGAAATTTTAAATCAAAACTCTGTTTATGGTTTTTCACTTCTTACTAAAAGGGGAGAGTGGGGAGGGGGCTGTTCCATTGAAAGTTTCAGTTAGATTAAATTCATCATAAGTTTTATGTTATGCTATTTTCAAATCATATTTGCTTTATTGTTTTTCATTTTAAGACAACATATGGTAAAAGTTTTTTTAACCAGTATTCAAAAAATTTAGGAGTTCCCGTCGTGGCTCAGTGGTTAACGAATCTGACTAGGAACCATGAGGTTTCGGGTTCGGTCCCTGGCCTTGCTCAGTGGGTTAAGGATCTGGCGTTGCCATGAGCTGTGGTGTAGGTTGCAGACGTGGCTCGGATCCCATGTTGCTGAGATATGCCATGGGAGCGGCCCAAGAAATGGCAAAAAGACAAAAAAAAAAAAATTTAGAATACAGGGATAATTGAGATGGATAATAATGATTTTGGGGACTCCGCATGATTTGAAAGTGTTTTAGTCTTAATCTTTCAAGATTAAATATAAAATTTTTTGGCAACATTGAAATTGATGAGATATATATAGTTCAATCATTTTATTCTAGTCTAGCATTGAGTTTGTTACAGTAATTTCTGTTGACATTTGGGGGACATCTGTATTCCCTAGTCTTCTAAATAGTCATATTTTATGATCATTTGTGCCTTTTTTTAGACGTGTAGTTGGCTTAGAATTAGTGCTGATACTGCTACTTGTACGTGGAATGTGTCTTTCTAGGGCCAGTTTTGCTGTTACTGGACAACTTCTAACTCATAATGGTATGAGAGAATGTAATCAACCTTGACCTTGAACACTGGCTGAGCTCCTGAACTCTTACATGAGCTCATTTTATCTGGTTTTGTTTTCTCAACATCTTTCTCTGCTCCTCTCTCTCAGGATTGTGCCTCTACTCCTGCTTGTTACAGACTGCTTTTCCAGCAGCATGGACACAAGAAGCATAGTAAGATAATTACAACCCACATAAGGCAGGCGCTTTGGAAAATAATTAGGTTTAAATTGGTAGTGAAATGATGTCTTAACTGCATGGGAAGTACTTGGGAAGTAAAATACAGTTTGTCACTGAAAATACATTAGTAATTTTAAGGAGAGCATGTAGGGAATAAGTTGAATTTCTTCACAAAAAATAGGTTAAGTGAAAAAAAAGTTGGGCTTAGTAGTGAGCATAAATCATATCTAAACCCTTGTCGCATTTACTTGCATTCTGCTCCATGTAACTTTTTGTAAAATAAATTACCAGTCTCTGAATTTGATGGTTGAAAATAAAATACGTCTTATATTTTGAGGAAGTTCTTCAAACTATAAGATGACAATAGACCATTGACAGATATGCTACAGTAATGGAGATATATAAAAGTAAATCAAAGTTTTGATTTTCTAATTATAGAGGAGCAGATTTTGGTAGAAATAAATGCTGGCGAGAAATGTTTCTATAGCCTCAGATTTCTTGACTGAGTTGGTTCTATCTCAAGTTTGGTGGTAAACATGATGCATTTTGTCTTTCTGCTTTTGGTTTTATGCATTTATTTCATCTTTCTAATTCTGCTTGCCAGTTTCTGATACACTATATTTTAAACTCAAGGAACAATATGTAAATATGTTATATCTACTGTAGGTCGGAAAATAGGTTAGGAATGTTGACATTACTGCATTTAGTCAGAATGGACAGTATAGATCATTTGTTCATGTTTTTAGAAGGTAGTTTATGGCCATTAAGTTAATTATGGCAATTTTTTCTTTTTTTTTTTTTCTTTTTTTGGCATATGGAAGTTCCCAGCTTAGAGGTCTAATTGGAGCTGTAGCTGCTGGCCTACACCACAGCCACAGCAACACCAGATCTGAGCCACGTCTGCAACCTATACCACTACACCACAGCTCACTGCAATGCAGGATCCTTAACCCACTGAGTGTGGTCAGGAATCGAACTCACAACCTCATGGCTTCTAGTCGGATTCCTTTCCGCTGCGCCAAGACGGGAACTCCCCAAATTTGTTTTTAAAATGATTCTACAACTTAGTATAATTTATTGGTTAACTTGAAAAATCCAGGATTCCATTCATTCATTCATTCATTTTTTTCATTCACTTAACCAGTACTTAAGGAATGTTTACCATGTACCAGACATTTTTCTATCTGCTGGATGCAGTGGTACCAAGACAAGCAGAAAGCATACCCTTTTGGAGCTTATGTTCTTGTAAAGCTCATCAGCTTTCTGTGCAGTCACTTGGCTGCAGAGTAGAGCAGGTATTCCTGACTCCGAGGGACCTTACGTTTTCAACAGTGGGAATAAGATGAGCTACATTGTTTTATTTTGCACCACATTGCATGTCATAGTATTAAATTTCTTTTGGCATTTTGGAATCATAACTATTTTTATCGAATGTAGTTTTGGGAATGTTTCCGTTTTTCAGTTAGATATTGGTCTCCACATGCAAATGATTACAAAATACTTTTAAGTGCTGACCAAAGCTTTATGAATGTGGTGTGATAAATTAACAAGTATTTTTATTTTTAAAACAAACTTTTCCCTAAATACTTGAAAAAATTTGGTATCTGTGTTTCTTTTCTATAAACACTTATTTTCTGAATTTGATTTAATTCTTTGGGGCTCGTTTGAGTAGCTTATGAGCGAGGGATGAAAAGTTTGGATCATGTATTTTATGATCTTAGAAACCTGGGAAATGATACAATGGTGTTTTTATTTTGGGTCACAATATCTAAAAGGTTGACTAGTGCTCCTGGAACCAATATGATGTTGTATGTCATCTATATCTTAAAAAAAAAAAAAAAAAGGTTGCCAAAGCCCTAGTTAATGGTTTTCTTTACTTTAGTAACATCTTTGATACTATAAAGTTTTATGATAAAAAAGATGTAGGTACTTGAATTTATTGAAATGAAAAAGAATATTGAACAAGTTAAAAAATTTTCCAAACCAAAACACATAGCAAATGTCTAGTTTCCAAAAAACAGCTGCTTGCTATAGTGAAAAAAAAGGTCTGGCTTGTGTCATTTTGAAGTACTTTTTATTTACTGAACATTGTTAAAAAGTGAGGCACTTTATAGTACATAATATTTCATACTCTGCCCTTCTTTTCCCCAACCATTATCAAGTTTCAGTGGCTCTTTAGGATAAACTTGAGAGAAAAGCAGGATACTATCCTTATTTTATAGACAAGGAAACTGAGGCCTACCATTGTGATTTTCCTGAGAAAACGCAGCTTTGTAAGTATGAGAGCTAAGGCTGGAAGGACCTGCATCTCAGTTCTTGGTTTAGATGGTGTTTCTTACACTCTGTGTTGAGGAGAACCATCACACAGTTTTTCACAATTCTTTTTGCTAGCGTGATGTCCACATATAAATTAAATATTTTTCCCACTTTTTAAACTTTATTTTTACAATATCAGATTTATAGAAAAGTTGTAAGAATGATAAAGAACTTTTCTGTACACTTCATCCTGATTGCTCTAATTATTTAATCATATTTGCTTTCTTATTCTCTTCCTCTCTTTACATATACATGACCACATGTAAACTTTTTGTTCTGAATATTTGGAGAGCCAATTTCAATAAAGGATGGCTTTTACTTCTTAATATAACTATTTTCTAAAAACAAGGATATTCTCTCATATAGCCATAGTACAGTTATCAAAATCAGGAAATTAATATTGATATAATGCAATTGTCTGCAGACCTTGTTCAGATTTCAGTAATTATACAAGTAATGTCCTGAATAGAAAGAGTGGAGCCTGCATCACACTTATGTTCATGTGTCTTGTCTCTCTAGTGGCCTTTAATCTGGAGAAGTTGGTTATTACTTTGTCTTTTATGACCTTTGATGATTGATGAGAATAGGCCAGTTATTTATAGAATTCCCTCAGTATGGATTTGTCTGCTCTTGCTGTTGCTTCATGGTTAGTTTTCACGTTATGCGTTTTTGGCAGGAATAGTCCAGAAGTGATATTGTGTCCTCAGGAAGCACGTGATGTCTATCTGTCCCATTCCTAGGGATGTTGACTTTTTTCCTGCAGAATTTTTTCTGTTGTGAAATTACTGTTTTTCACTTTGTAACAAGCATTTTATGGGGAGATATTTTTGAAATTATGCACATAGCTTGTTACTCATTAGACTTTCACTGTTTTTTTTCCCCCCCAGCATATAGTTAGTTCTTGCCCGAATCAGTCCTAAGACGGTTGTCAGATGGTGATTTTCTTTGTTTCTTTATTATTGGCATTCTGCAAGAGCTTTTTCTTCTCCCCATTTATGTATTTATGCCTATCAGTATGAACTCAAGTGTTCTTTTTAATTCATTGGGGTCTTTTGATGTCAGAACTCCTTCATGCCTACCCGTACTCCTCCTCCTTTGAGTACTGTACTCACTTTCTTGTACAATAAGGTATTCCCACCCCAACCCTGCAATCAGCCATTTCTCCAAGGAACTGTAGTTTCTTCTGGTGGTTATCTGTTAACAGATTGAGCTAGAAGTTGTATATATATGTATGCACATGCCCAGATGTATGTATACACAATTTTTTTTTTTATTTTAATCCGTCTGCCTATCTAAGAAACCAGGAATTCATCCTGATGTCTCAATGACAGTCTAACACTGCAGGGTTCATTTTCGCCATTCCCCTTTCCAAATCTGCAGTCCCTTTCTCAGACAGTGAGAAAACTAGATCCTGCTGTCCAGTGTATTTCCTCATGTTTTTGAGCAATCCTGCAATACACAGAAAGTAGTTGCAGAACTGCTAAACCGTATGTCTGTGAAAATAAACCTATTAGCTAGAATTTAATATTTGTTTGTAGTTCATTTTTTGTTTCGCCTGTGGGTATATCATCAAAGTGTTGTGTTCAAACATTGATTGGTTATTTTTTTCCCCCCTTAATGTAGCTTTGCTATTCCTTTGACTATAATTTGGCTTTTTTTCCTGTTTGTATTATTTTGTTTTTTCCTCCATCCACTTTTGTGATTTTTTAAATATGTAAAACATTAAACATAAATTATCTTTAATCCTCCTTTGCATTAGCTTCAGTATTATAACCACTTATGCTTTGGTGAAAAAAAAAAAAACCCAAAACCATTTCCTTAACATTTTTCAAATCACATAAGCCATAATTTAGAGGTTTAGATATGGAAAAGGTCTTAGGTGAAAGATATGTTGGTTAGTGCAGATTGAATTCATAGGTGAAAGTACATATTCAAAAAACTTTTAAGTGAAATCTTTTGAATGAAATCTTCATTCACAAGGGTTAGTAGACTTTCAGTAGAGGGCCAGATGGTAAATATTAGGTTTTGTGGGCCACTTAAGGTCTCTTTTGCATAATTACGTTGGTTTTTCACAATTCTTTTAAAATGTAAAACCATTCTTGTCTTGAGGGCCTGCAAAAATAGGCTGTGGGCCCTACTCATAATGGTGCTGCTGCACTCTGAAACCTGAGAACTTGTTTAATTGCCTGCTACTTGCAAAACAATTATAATTGCCAGGAAGATATATTCTTTATAGGAGTATAAGCCTTATTTTAGCATTAGAAACAGAAACAAAGTAACTTTAAAAGCTGCCTTGGTGAGAATATTTATTCAAGATGTTTTTTGAACACTACCACTAAACGCAGATGTGCAGACACTATTCTAGACCCTTAGGGATTTAACAGTGTACGAAACAGACTGGGAAAAAAAAAAAAAAAAAAAACCCAAGAAACTCTGCCCTCCTGGAACTTACATTCAGTTTTAGTGTGTGTGGGTGTGTGCTGGAAATGTATGTTTCTTGTTTTTCCGATTTAGTGACATTTAACCAACTAAAAGTTTCTTTCGTATTAATTGCGGAGTGAGCATTCTTGCTTGAAAACTTGATAAAAGATGCACCAAAGGGGGCAAACTTTTAAAAGCTTGGCTCATTTCTTCCCACCTCCCGTTCATGATACTTTCTTGTGTAGCTGCACTATCTCACTAAAGGGAGAGGAGGAAAAAACCGTCATTAATTGGACACAGAACCCAGACCTCATTTAGTGATAAGTACACGTGTATTATAGAATCTTAAAAAAAATACTATTCAGGAATATATGTAACAGTAACTCAGTTTTTCTTTCTTTAATGCTTTCGTGAATAAATGAGAATGATTCTTAAAGTATTGTCCAAAGTTGAAAACCATTGTGAGAGTAGTTGCTTGTGGAGTTTTCTTGAAATAGGGAAAAAGTCTTCTGATAATGCTAATATTCATTTACCTAATAAAAGCTCAGAATCTCTATGCAGGTTATCTATTTTGTGCCTGGTTAAATATCAACACCTTTGAATAAGTCTTCAAAATGAGTTTTTACCATGTTGTATATTTCTTGCTGAAATGACTTCTTTTAGTAGTTTTTCTATAAGCATTTAATAAACCAGTAAGTGCCTCTTTTTTTTAATGCTTTATTGAGATATGAGTGACTGCTTTTGCAAGGATTAGTAACACATTTGGCTTTTTTTTTTTTAACACTAAGAAAAGTGATTTTTATTTTTACAGTAATTCCTGTTATTGGGCAAAATTTTCCAAATTCTTATTCCCAGTCTGTCAGAGAACTCAGAACCTGTTGTAGAGGCCTGTCTCTGCTTTGGTACCAATTACCGGAACAAGGGTTGTGACCACTTTAACTGAAAAGGATTAATGTCCTAAAGGAGTTAGCAAGAGCCGGGCACATCCTTTCTAGCACAGAATTTCCCAGTTAGTACTTTGATTCATTTGGGAACCAAAGGAATGAAATATGGCAGGCCTCCTAGAGCTGTAACAATGAATGATTCCAAACAACTCTATGGGCGCTTCCTTTATTTTTTGTTTTGTTTGTTTATTTTTGGCCATGCATGGCATGCAGAAGTTCCCTGGCCAGGAATCGAACTTGAGCCACAGCAGTGACAACACTGAATCCTTAACCACTAGACCACTGGGGAACTCTGAGTGCTTCCTATGTTTTACTAGTCCTTTAAGCTTGTCAGACAAGTTTTTTCATTCTACATACATACAGTACAGTACAGTTCTCCAATTGCTAGAATTCAGTAAGTAATAGCCCCTGAAAATTCTAATGTGATAGCAGATAGTAGTCAGAAAGAATGCTAGAAAGTAATAACTGGTCCTTTGAGCTCTGTTCTTTCTATCTGTTGGCTATCTCTCAGGCAGTGTGTTCTGCAGAGTGTTTAATTAGACATCTCCATCCTTTTCCTCAGCTCATGTTAATATGAGTGGGGTTGGGAATGGATTACCACAAAGAATGGGAAAGAAAGTAATGTGATATGACCACTAGGATACAAAGAGTAGTGATGTGGGAGTGTATAATATGTATATATTCTGTGTATGTCATGTTGTTCAGAGTATGAGGAGGAGACATTGTGTAAAGTAAAGGATAAAAACCCTTTTCAAGGAAATGGCAACTTTGGATAGGGGATGGGCTTAGAAGGAGTTCTGAAAGAAGGATTAGGCAAGGATCTTCTGATGAAAAATCTTTCATACTATGCACACGACCTCGTTTTTAATCAGAAGGAAATGGAGGTTCTGATGAGTTTTAAATAAAAGCACAAGCTTTAAATATGTGTTTTAGATCAATATCATCATGGGACAGGGCAGGGCAATGGAGGGAGGAGAGTGGGGGAAGCAAGATTAAATTAGTGTAGAGAAGGTATTACTCAACTACAGTAGTGATGGAAGACGGCTAGATGAATACAAAATGAATTTAATGATAATAAGGACCTGAATATAAGGAGGAGAGTGGCTAAGTGACAGGTAGATAAAATGTTACCGTACCAGTCACTGGGAGGAACAACAAACTTGAGAAATATAACAGGTTGGTTTGAATGAGAGCACGGTCTACGGCCATAGCACCCTGAACGCTCCCTATCTTGTCTGAATGGGGGCTCATTTTTTTTGCCTAGAATGAAAGCGTATGGAAGGAGGATTGAAATCACCCATATCTCAACCACCCAAAGACACTGTTACCAGTTTGTTGAATCCAGTAGAAGGAGCTCTGTATATCTTGAAGATTTAGTGTCTGGAGATAACCAGCTAGATATAGGTCAGGTACTTGGAAAGAACAGGCTAGAGACCGAGTTTTGGGAGCGGGTATAGTTGTGTAGGGAAATTATGTAGAGAGAGAGGAGAAAAAGGCTTATGGTCACATCTTGTAGAATCTTTTATCTTGCTCACTTCTTTCTCTCTCTCTCTTTTTTTTTTTTTTTTTTTAAGATAAGGCTTGACCCTTTGTCTCATTGTATGTGTGAATATAAAGATATTTTAAAGCATCTCTGTTTGGAATTTGCTTGATTTTAGAATTCTGCTTATACAACCAGATGTTCTTAAATGCAGTTAAAATTTAGTAAATTGATGTAAACCAACTATAATGGAAAAAATAAAAATCATTAAATAAAAAAATAAAATTTAGTAAATTGAATGGTCAGTGAATAAAATTAAGGGCTTAAGTTTTATTGAATGAAATGTTATTAGAATTCCTTAACATTGAGTCTACTCATATCATTGAATGTTTCATTAGCTTCTCTTAGTTACATAATTCTTTAACTCTGTGTATAATAACCAATTTATTGTGGACATGGAATTGTGAATTTAAGGACTATATTATTAGAAATAGAACTCGTATCTATTTGAGAAATTCTAGCTAATAGGGTACAAATGAATTATTCTTTCTCATTTTGGTCATTTCACTTACTAGATTAATTATTCTAAATTTAGGAGGTAAAATTCATTTTTTTTTAGATTTTAATATTACAAAAGACATAGGAAAGAACTGAAATTAAATGCAGGTGGGTTGTTGGGATCCCAGGGAAAATTTAAACTGAAGTGTTGTTTTTATATATGTATGTGTTTATATTTACACATTTTGTTTTCTCCCATGGAGAATAATTTCTGTTCTCTTTGGTTTTAGAATGGGGTTATAAAACCATTATAGTTGTGTTATACATTTGTAGCTTTAGGTTCTATGATTGGGTTCCTTGTTTACTTCCTGGTTAATGCTTAAAGTGGATTTTCACAAATAAATTTTAGACCTGAAAGATTTATGATAATATATCATTTAACAGACACATTTTGCAGATAAAGTATCAAGAGCCAAAGATAATGAAAGTTGTTAAGAATCACACTTTATCAGAGGCACACAGTTAGCCGCCAAATTAGAAGAAATTTTTGCTTTCTGTGTCTTCACTCATTTTTACTTTTTCAGTGTGATTGAGTTTTTGGTAGTGTTTATTTATGTGCATTGTAGGTGGAAGAGGAGTGGGAATTTGTGATTCTTAGTAAATTATTATCACTTTATGCTACCTCTAGACCAGGATGAGGAGTAGACTATTGTACTGCTGCTTTCCTGCTCATAAAATAGGGTGATTTAGGAAGACATGCATTTCTTGGCAGGGAAGTGTTGTGTGCAGTAACACCCACTTAGCCAGCAGTTTTCTAGCAACTCAGCCCTCTGCAGAAAAGTCACAACAGCCTTCGAGTATCATATCTTGTACCGTCTTTGTAGGAGGAGTACAACTGCTCTATAAAGCTGTATCCTTGGTGTATTGTTTTCATTTTAATAGTAGTAGCTACTTTGTAACTGCTTTCTTTAGATTTTTCACAGGCTACTGTTTAGAAAGCTCCTGGCACAGATATTTTAAAGCAAGACAAGGCTATGAAATTAATATGGTTGCTTTCAAAGTAAGATGTGCTAAATTATAATTGGAAAGAAAGGAGGTAGTTGTTTTACCATTTATAAAATGTGATTAGACAAGATCTTTTAGGATCGCTTAAATATTAGCCCCAATGAGTAAATTTTCAAATTAAGTTTTCTTAGCTTCAGTTTACTCATTTTAAAAATAGGGGTAATGAGGAATTTCCACGGTGGCTCAGCAGTAATGAACCCGACTAGTATCCATGAGGATGTGGGTTTGATGCCTGGCCGTGCTGAGTAAAATAAGGATCCAGCATTGCTGTGAGCTGTGGTGTAGGTCATAGACATGGTTTGGATCTGGCCTTGCTGTGACTGTGGCTGTGGCTATGGTGTAGGCTGGCACCTGCAGCTCCAATTTGACCAATTTGACCTCTAACCTGGGAACTTCCATATGCCTCAAGTGCAGCCCTAAAAGGCAAAAATAAAATAAAAAATAGGGATGATAATGCCTTCTCTGATTACCTCTCAGAATTGGTTTAAATATTTAAACTACTGGCTGGTTTTCGAAACATTAAAAATTGGCTTAGGAGTTCCTCTTGTGGCTCAGTGGTTAACGAATCCAACTAGGAACCATGAGGTTGCGGGTTTGATCCCTGGCCTTGCTCAGTGGGTTAAGCCGTGAGCTGTGGTGTAGGTCGAGGACGAGGCTCGGATCCCGCTTTGCTGTGGCTCTGGCATGGGCCAGTGGCTCCAGCTCTGATCAGACCCTTAGCTGGGAACCTCCATATGCCGCGGGCGTGACCCTAGAAGAGAACCAAAAAAAAAAAAAAAAAAGAAGTTGTCTTAAATAAAATTTTAAATACTCAAAAAAGTTGGTTTGAATATATAAAATTATAAAATAATAATAAATTGTAAGGCACTTGGAAAGCTAAAGAATGCTAGTTCTAATATTCTTAGTTTTTTAGAGAAAAAGTATACGAAGGAAAGTAATTTTTTGAAGTAGCCACTGTAGCTCAGTAGGTTAAGAATCTGACTGCCGCAGCTCGGGTTGCTGGGGAGGCTCGGGTTTGATCTCTGGCCTGGTTCAGTGGGTTAAAAGGATCCAGTGTTGCTGCAGCTTGGATTCAGTCCCTGGCCCAGGAACTTTCTTATGCCGTGGTTGTGGCCATAAAAAGAAAAAAAAAAGTTTTGGAGAATATGAGCTATAAAGAAAGTGCTAGATTGGAGTTCCTGTCATGGCTCAGCACAAACGGATCTGACTAGTATCTGTGAGGATGCAGGTTTGATCCCTGGCTTCACTCAGTGGGTTAAGGATCTGGCGTTGCCATGAGCTGTGTTGTAGGTCACAGACACAGCTTGCTTGCATCCTGCATTGCTGTGGCTGTGATGTAGACGGGAGGCTACAGCTCTGATTCGACCGGTAGCCTGAGGACCTCCATATGCCACAAGTGCGTCCCTAAAAAGACAAAAAGAAAAAAAGCAAGTGCTAGATTATATTTAACGTATTTTCCAGATTGGAGAAATAGTTGAACAAAACTTAAAAAAATTTTTTTTTTGTGTTAAGGTATATAGTTGATTGACAGTGTTGTGGCAGTTCTGCTGTAGAACAAAACAGTTGACAGCAGACAGTAATAAAATATAAACTATGATGCATTTTGGACCAGTATCATTGGTTGTAATTTATAAGAATTTCAGTGTTTTATTAAATCCAGCAAGGCCTTTAAAAGAATTTTAAATAGTTATTATGAGTATAATTTTGCTCCAGATTGTATTTAAAGTCTGTGTGCCATGTATGTACATGTACACATTTATATCACACACACACACACCCCCACAACCACACAATTCTGAAAAGTAACCTACCAGCCTTTTAGCAGTGGTCATTTCTTAAAAGACTAGTAGGTAATAGGGAGCAGTAAATGAGAGTTTTCAATGTTTGGAATTTTTCACAGTCAGCATCTATTACCATATTAGTTTTGTAATATTCCCCTCAAACCCAAAACACTTTGTGTGTTAACTTTCGGGAGAAAGATGGAGCTGGTCTGTTTTAATGGTATTTGAACTACGTCCTTTAGAGAAAGTGAGCTTCCTTGTTAAGTGTTGGAAGACTCTTGGAGTTCCTGTCATGGCGCAGTGGTTAATGAATCCAACTAGGAACCATGAGGTTGCAGGTTCGATTCCCTGGCCTTGCTCAGTGGGTTAAGGATCCTGCGTTGCTGTGAGCTGTGGTGTAGGTCGCAGACGCGGCTCAGATCCTGCTTTGCTGTGGCTCTGGTGAAGGCCGGCGGCTACATCTCTGATTAGATCCCTAGCCTAGATCCATATGCTGCGGGAGTGGCCCTAGAAAAGGCAGAAAGACAAACAAACAAACAAAAAAAGGGTTGGAAGACTCCTAAAACTTATTCTTTTAATTTTATGTTTATATGAAACTTATTTAGCCATTACTTGATTAGTAGACATGTAAGCATCATAATCTATTGTCTTTACATCTTCTTGGTTATTAGTTAGGTTCATGCTATTACGTGGTATTTTTGCATAATTATCTACCACCTTACTCAGTGACTCAGTTGTGTATATTTAGTTGGATGCTATCTGGTAGACTTTGTTTTTGTAAACTGAGTGTTAGGTAGCCAGAAGAACTGGGTTTGAGACATAGTTATGTAGCTTAATAACAGTCTGAATTTACTTAGGTCACTTACCCTCAGTTTATAGATCTGTAAAATTCAAATAGTAAACACTAATCTTATTGAGCCATTCTGAAGGTAAAAGCAATACAGCATGTATGATAGTGCTCAATAGTTAACAATGTCATAGAGATGAAAAGTAATACTATCTTTCTTTGCTGTACTGCTCTTTTTTTAGGCTTTATTTTTGAAATGATTTTATCCATAGACCTGATAGGCTTTTGGTCCACTTATTCTCTCTCTGTTATTTAGTCCTCGGAATTTATTCTTCATCTCTTCAACTCTTTATCTCTTCAGGGAAGACTGTTTTTGCTTTTCCCTTCTGGGATTCAGTCCCAGATCATCTGGGTATCATGTACATGTGCTCATGAGATGGTATGGTTAATCGCTCCAATCTAAACTTGTCTACTACAATCTTGCTCTTAGACGTCCCCTTTATGTCAGTAGAAAAATTATGTTCCCAAACACGCAGACCTGAAAACTGGAATTTTTCTTAGGTGTCTCTCTTTTTTTGTATCTTTTCAGTCATGAAATCCAGTGAATTATTTTTAAAAATAAATTTTGCATCCTCCCGTTTCTTTTTATTCTTACACAGATGCTTTAGTCCATGTCCTCATTACTTCCTCCTAGGTTTGCTAGTTTTTAACTGGCTCTTAGTGTATTATTCTCTGTTCTCTAGTTGATACAATAGGACTACATTTTTTTTCATTTGTCCTTTTTTTTTTTTTGGCTATGTCTATGGCATGCAGAAATTCCCAGGTCAGGCATTGAACCTGTGCCACCAGGGACTTCCATAACTACATTTCGTTTTGGATTACTGGATTAATTTTTGCTTGATTAGTGTCTTTAAACAACTGTTTCATTTGAATTGCTTTGTACTTTGGGAGTTCCTGTCATGATACAGCAGAAACAATCCGACTAGAAATCATGAGGTTGTCGGTTTGATCCCTGGCCTCGATCAATGGGTTAAGGATCCGGCATTGTCATGAGCTGTGGTGTAGGTTGCAGATGCGGCTCGGATATGGCTTTGCTGTGGCTGTGGTGTAGGCTGGCAGCTATAGCTCTGATTAGACCCCTAGCCTGGGAACCTCCTTATGCCTCGAGTGCAGCCCTAAAAAGCAAAAAAATAAAAATAAAAATGAATTGCTTTGTACTTTGGAAAATCTCTCAGATTACCTTTTCCTTCAACTGTGCAGATTTCCTAACTGCGGATTTAAGGCTTTTTATAGGACTATTTTGTTAATCAGTTATTTATAAATATATAAATAAAAATATATAAATATGCTTATATACACAATATGCTGTGAAGGTTAGCATTTTCACAAATGTTGTCAAGATTACTATATACAAAGCTATGCACTGTATATTCCCATCTTGATGTCTTTTTGGTACTCAGTGATTCTCTAGTAGGAAGGCACAGGAGCCTATTGAGATTTTAATGCATTGCCATTAAGAAATAGCTACTTTCCAATCCTTTTTGATAATTACTGTTTGTCAAGAGAGATTTATTGATGAGCCTGCTACATGTGTAAATAGTATAGAAGCAAAATCACAGCTGTGACATGAATGCTCTCTTTCTAATCAGTCCATTTCACTTCTATTTGTTGTTTCTAATTACATGTCATTTGTCTGAATGCTTCCCTCAGTAACATTTTTTATTTTGGCGCTAAATCATGCCCTGTGTTCTTATTGCCTTGAGGTCGTGTTAAGGTCTTCATGGATCCACGGTTTATATACTTTTTCTTTCCTCTTTTTATGGCCACACGCACAGTATATGGGGTTCCCAGGCTAGGGGTTGAATTGGAGCTGCAGTTCCGGCCTGCACCACAGCCACGGCAACGAGATATCCTAGCTGCATCTGTGACCTACACCGCAGCTTGCAGCAATGTTGAATCCTTAACCCACTGAGTGAGGCCAGGGATCAAACCCACATCCTTTATGGGGACTATGTTGGGTCCTTAACCTGCTGAGCCACAGTGGGAATTCCCAGGGTCTCCCACTTTTTAAATACCACTTTGGTATGTTATTCCCTGTTAAACGCACATGGGAACATGAGGGGAGAAAAGTAAAAGATGTTCAGTCACTAATGGTTAAGTAAATTGTTTCCCCATACACCAGTTTTTAAATATACACATTTCAAATTAGTGTCTCCGTGAAATTACCTGTGGTTACACTTTAGAGACCTTGGGATCATTAGCGAATTGTCAGAGTGACGGTGGTGAGTCTCAGAATGCTGAGACTCTACTACGCTATAATATCGGTGTGTCTTTGGCTCCCCTTCACGTCTGTCAGTTGTTAGTCAGTTGAGGTGAAGGTCTTCATGTTATCTTTTGTCTGCTGAAGAGCTTGGTATATCGTGTATATGCAGTAGCTAACGGTGAATGTAGATTTAAGTCACCACTTAGCTTTAACCTGTGAATCAGTTGAATTTGGCTTCATATTTCCCAGTTCTTTGTTTTTAGTTGGTTTTACCTTGATGATGAAACTGTATTGATCTGAGGAAGATTATTGTGAGTGCTTATGATTAACTCTTAAGTAAATTTGAGAATAAATTTACAGGGTGACTATTGTACATTAATTGTAAATTACATTGGGAATTATTTCAGAGTGAGATGTCCTGCTGCTTTGAGGTAGTTCTTTATTTCCATGAATATTGGCATTGGATTATAGCTACTGGGTTGCAAAGGTTATTAAAAGTAAGTTTGGGGGAAGGGGAAAAAAATGTGTGTCATCACTCTGGCTTTGGCCTTCCCCTCCTTTGAGCAGAATAGACCCCTTGCACTCAAGGGAATTTAGATATGAAGAAACTGGATAAATTTGTTTTTCTACCTTGTATTTGGTTATCTGATTACCTTTGGAGCCTAGTAAGCTAATTTATCAAAGCGAATTCAGCTTATTTTTATACAACTTTTATGTGCAAGAACTGTTTTATGCATTGCAGAAGATATGAAAAAGACTGATAATTGATAACTACTGAGGGTTTATAATATGTTGTGTCAGTGTTTTCTAAAGTGGATGCGTGAATGGAGAGATAAATAGACTAAACAGAAAGCAATTATGAGAAAAACAGTTTTACCTTGTGATTAGATTGCTCTGAAGGTAATAAGCAGGGTGTATAACAGTCACAGGAGGAGCCAGATCTGTATCTTATCTGCACACGTATACACATACAGACAGACGGACTCCTCTGGTGGCAGGGTATGATTTAGATAAGAAAATCACTCCCTCTCCTGTTCTTCTAACTAGGAAAAAAATCTGAGTTTTATATCTCTTTTATATTTCTTTTTCGTCTCTGTGGGTATTTCCTAATCTTTTTAAAAGGAAACAAAAAGAATACAGTTTAGTCTCAGCCTTTGGCAAGCAGAAAATATCCAGAGGGAACTTAGTCATGTTTTATTTTCCTTTGATTATATTTCAAATTACCTTCTACTTATGACTGCAGACTAGAGCAAGTTCTCTCAAGTTTTTTTTTCTTTTTTTTTTCACTATAACCCACAATAAAAAATACAATTTGTGTCATGAACCAATAGTAAATATGTAAATACAGCAGGAACAAAAATTTCAGCCAGGATTGGTTAGTGTACTTCATTATTTTTTACTTTGTTCTGTTTTACTTTAATTGGGCTAGAATTACCTTGAGAAGTTTTTCATCTAGTAGATAAGTTATGATTTGAAGAAAAGGACCATTCATTCCTAGGTGGAAGGCATGACATGAAATAGAAAAAGAAATATGTGCTAGGACATTTTTCTTTTTAGTTTTAAGAATATTGTCAGTGCCTAATAAATTATATTCAGTTGTTACAGGCATTCTTCTGAATTTTTTAATTATTACAAACATTTTATATTTGTCTTGTAACACATTAGACCTTTCCTACCTTCTGCATTAATAGTGTATCAGGTTAGCTTTGTATCTCATGTCTTACTAGATCTCTCTTCCTGGACATTTCTTTAAACTGCCATATAAAATGTTGATAAAAGTAATCATGATTGTGGCCTTTTGCTTCTTAAAATATGTAAAGACTCAGTAAAATTTTACAGCTCTTATATATAGCTATAAAGAAACTGTATATTTCAGTTCTAAAATTTTCCTTTGGTTCTACTTTGTAGTTTCTCATCATCCCCTAAAAACTTTTATCTTTGCATTTATTTCAAGAATTGTCTTCTTTACCTCATTTAGAATGATTGAGTACTTACCTGATAATTCCAACATCAGCGTCATCTTGGGGTTGGCATCTTTTGATTATTTTTTCCCTCCATCAGTGTGGACAGATTTTGGGGGGGGGGGTGGAGGCACAGTGAGAGAGAGAGAGAAAGGGGTGTGTGTGTGTGTGTGTGTGTGTGTGTGTGTGTGTGTGTTGGGATGTCAAGTAAATTTGGCTTGTATACTGGACATTTTCAATATCGTACTGTAGAACTTCATGAAAATGCTTTGAAGAATGTTGATTTTGGTTTAGCAGGCATTCAACTTGGTTTGGTTCAGATGTAAGTTTTATTTTCCCTTTTTTGTGTGGTTTCAATGTCGGTTCAATTTGGGTTGTTATTTATGTATTTTTTTGGTGTCTTTGTCTTTTAGAGCCACACCTGTGGCATGTGGAGGTTCCCAGGCTAGGGGTCCAAATCAGAACTGTAGCCACTGGCCTACACCACAGGCACAGCAATGTGGGATCCGAGCCTCATCTGAGATCTACACCACAGCTCATGGCAATGCCAGATCCCCAACCCTCTGAGCAAGGCCAGGGATTGAACCTGTGTCCTCATGGATGCTAATGTTCAGTAACCACTGAGCCATGATGGGAACTCCAATGTTGGTTCAGTTTTCAAAGAATTTCTTTTGTTGTTTAAGTGTGCCCAGCACATGTGCCACTTAGTTGTTGCTTAGGTATTAAGTAGCGGTTTACATAGATACTAGTTCCCAAAGCCTTTGTGGGACTTCTTTGGGTCTATTTCACAAGGCACAATTTTAGGATGAGCCCAGGACTTAAAGTTAGTTGGTGCACAGAATTAGGGCTCCTCAGAGCTCTAGCTCTCTCTGGGGTTCCTGTACTCTCTCCAGATCCCAGAGCATCCTTTTCCCTGTTCTCTGGCCACAAAGTCAGGTCTCTGGCTTTTTTCTTGGTGTTTTTGGTACTGGGCTGTTAACAGTGGCTTTCTTTTAACTCCTGGCAGGGTTAGGGAAGAAAAGGGTGGCTGGTTTGTTTTTTCTCCCAGCGCCACCTCCCCAGTAGCATGGAAAAGTCCTTTTACCTAGTCTTCTGCTGGACAAAGAGGGTTTCCCTTTATTTTTGCTTCTGGTATTGGCTGTACCATTTGATAACACTAGCTTTGGAATCAAAGCCAGGAGATAACAGAAAGAGAAGACCCTGCAAAGTTCACTGTAAGACCCACACAGGGCTCCCTCTTGATGTAAGTGCATTGTTCAGGTGTGACTCCAGTAGGCTTGGTGTTCTCTTTCAGAATCCTCTGGTAGTTACTTTTTATATTTAGTCTGTAGTGTTTACTTGAATCAGTGGGAAAGAGAGGGTACAGTCGCTTACTCCATCTTGGCTGGTTGTAACTCTCATATGTACTTTTTTCTTTTTTTAATTTTTAGAATTTTTTATTTGAACTCAATGAATTTTATTGTGTTTGTAGTTGTACAACTATCATCACAACCCAGTTTTACAACATTTCCATCCCAAACCCCCAGCCCATCCCTCCCCCCACCCCAACCTGTCTCCTGTGGTAACCATGAGTTTTTCAAAGTCTGTGAGTCAGTTTCTGTTCTGCCAAAAAGTTCATTGTATCCTTTTGCTAGATTCCACATATAAGTGATAGCATATGATATTTGTGTTTCATTGTCTAACTTCACTTAGCATGATAATTTTTAGGTCCATCCATGTTGCTGCAGATGCCATTATTTCATTCCTTCTTATGGCTGAGTAATATTCCATTGTGTATATATGTACCACATTTTCTTTGTCCAGTCCTCTGTCCATGGACATTTAGGTTGCTTCCATGCCTTGGCTATTGTATATAGTGCTGCAGTGAACATTGGGGTACTTGTATCTTTTCATGTCATGGTTTTCTCTGGATAGAAGCCCAGGAGTGGGATTGCTGGATCAAATGGTAATTCCATTTTTAGTTTTTTGAGGAATCTCCATACTGCTTTCCATAGTGGTTGCACCAGTCTGTATTCCCACCAGCAGTGCAAGAGGGTTCCCTTTTCTCCCCTCCCTCGCCAGCATTTATTGTTTGTAGACTTTTTGATGATGGCCCTTCTTGCTAGTGTAAGGTGGTACCTTATAGTAGTTTTAGTTTGCATTTCTCTAATAATTAGTGATGTTGAACATCTTTTCATGTGTTTTTTGGCCATCTATAAGTCATCTTAAGAGAATTATGTGTTTAGATCTTCTGGCCCATTTTTTGATGGCGTTTGTTTTTTTGGTATTGAGCTGCAGAAGGTGTTTATAAATTTTGGAGATTAATCCCTTGTCAGTGGCTTCATTTGCAAATATTTTCTCCCATTCTGTGGGTTGACTTTTCATTTTGTTTAGGGTTTCCTTTGCTGTGCAGAAACTTTTTTTTTGTCTTTTGTCTTTTCAGGGCCGCACTCGCAGCATATGAAGGTTCCCAGGCTAGGGGTCCAATCAGAGCTACAGCTGCTGGCCTATGCCACAGCCACAGCCACAGCCACGCCAGATCCGAGCTGCATCTGAGACCTATACCACAGGTCATGGCAACACCAGATCCTTAACCCAGTGAGCGAGGCCAGGGATCAAACCCACAACCTCATGGTTCCTAGTCACATTTGTTTCTGCTGCACCATGATGGGAACTCCTAAGTTTAATTAGGTCCCATTTGTTTATTTTTGTTTTTATTATCATTGCTTTAGAAGGTGGATCTCAGAAGATACTGCTTGGTTTAAGTCAGAGAGTGTTTGGTCTGTGTTCTCCTTTAGAGTTGTATAGTATCTGGTCTTATATTTAGGTCTTTAATCCATTTTGAGTTTATTTTTGTGTGTGTTGTTAGGGAATTTTCTAATTTCATTCTTTTACATGTAGCTGTCCAGTTTTCCCAGAATCACTTATTGAAGGGACTGTCTTTTCTCCATTGTATATTCCTGCTTCCTTTATCATAGATTAGTTGACCATAGGTTTGTGGGTTTAATTCTGGGCTTTCTAGTCTGTTCTGCTGATCTATATTTCTATTTTTGTGCCAGTATCATACTGTTTTGATGACTGTAGCTTTGTAGTATAGCCTGAAGTCTGGGAGCTTGATTGTTCCAGCTCCATTTTTCTTTGTTAGGATGGCTTTGGCTATTCTGGGTCTTTTGTGCTTCCAAACAAATTTTAAAATATTTTGTTCTAGTTCTTTCAAAAATGCCATTAGTAACTTGATAGGGACTGTGTTGAATCTTTAGATTGCTCTTTAAAAAAAAAAAAAAAAAACGAAAAAAACACCAGTGGCATATGGAAGTTCCTGGGACAGGGATCGAATCTGAGCTGCAGCCTACACCATAGCTGTGGCTGTGCCAGATCCTTTAACCTATTGCAGCTGGCTGGGGAATTAAACCCACACGGTTGCAGTTTGTACAGAGTGAGCTGCTGCAGTTAGATTTTTAACCCACTGTGCCACAGCAAGAACTTCTGTATGTACTTTTTAATTTATTTTATTTCCCCTTTTTTTCTTTCTTTTCTTCTTTTGGTCTTTATAGGCCCACACCCGCAGCTCATCGAAGTTCCCAGGCTAGAGGTTGAAATGGAGCTATAGCTGCCAGCCTATATATCATAGCTCACGGCAACTCAGGATCCTTAGACCACTGAGCGAGGCCAGGGATCAGACCCGTGGCATCATGGATACTAGTCGGGGTAGTTTCTGCTGAGCCACAGTGGGAACTTCTATACTTTTTCAAAGAGTATTTTTTAGGCCCCCTCCCCCCGGCCCCCATTCCAGGGACTTGGAAAGGTTATGTACATTTGGATGTTGAATTAAAGGGCCATGCAAATAAGTGGCCTAAATTTAGTTCTTTAAATGATAGTTTTTAGAGAGGAGAATTGATAACAGGTTTTCTTTGTTACTAATACAGTTGCTTTAACTTAGATTCTAAAATAAGCTTCCTTTTTGACGGTATTCAAAACTGGAATATTAATCTCTCAAGCATCTACCATGCTTGAGAAATGGGATATTCTGCTTAATAATAGTAAAGCATTTATGTGAAAATGCTTATAGCCCATAGGAAAAGGTAATCATTTATAAAGGATATAGACATTTGTATTTGTCATAATAATCTTGTTAGCACCTTTATATATCAAATTTTGGCTTTATATAGATTTGATCTTATCAGAGAGATATTTGCATAATTCACACTTATAATTTTAGACAGTAAATATTTCCTTTTATTTTTGTATTTTTTTTTAAAAAGGGATTCTGGGTTTAAGAGTCTGAGAAAGATAAGGAGTTTTGTTTACTCTTCATCACATCACGTTTTCATCTTCATTGGGTCCTTACTTACACTCTGTAAAGTGTGTCTGTTAGAGTATTGTCCATCTCCAAAAGTAGCCTATCAGTTCCATGAGGACAGAGACGTCTGCCTGTTCTTTTGGACCCGTAGTGCCTGGTACTGATTGATTATATTTGGAATGAGTGATGAATTGTTGGATTACGGATGATTTGCATTTTTTGCCATCCTTATACTTTTTTGCACTTTCCAGTTTTTCCATACTAAAAATACTTTTTTTTGTTGTCTTTTTGCCTTATTTTAGGGCCGCACACGCAGCATATGGATGTTCCCAGGCTAGGGGTCTAATCGGAGCTGTTGCTGCTAGCCTACACCACAGCCGCAGCAACATAGGATCCAAGCTGCGTCTGCGATCTGCACCACAGCTCGCGGCAATGCCAGATCCTGAACCCACTGAGCGAGGCCAGGGATCGAACCCGCAAGCTCATGGTTACCAGTTGGATTCGTTTCCACTGCACCATGATGGGAACTCCTGATTTTTTTTTTTTTTTAATTATTATTTTAACGAAATTTGTTTGTTTGGCTGTGCCCGCAGCATGTAGACGTTCTCAGGCCTTGTAGTGAACCTGAGCCACAGCAATGACAACACTGGATCCTTAACCAGGGAACTTCCTCTCACTGGTTTTTAGGTATTATATAACATTTCAGATTTTGTGGCTTTGGTGTTTGCAATTACTCATGACCTTTTTTACCTACCTACCTATCCCCCCATCCCTAAAAATGTATTTGAAATCTTGTTCTGAAGTTTTCATACTGGCCCAATACTGAGTATAAAATTGGAAGTTGTGCCTTTGTTAAAAGCCTGATCTGTTGATCCTCGCAGAGTGTCTGTGACGTATTCTTTGGCCTTTGCTCTTTAAAACATTCTGATTGCACAAGAATATTGCTACTTCACTGGAAGTTAACCCAGACTTATGTATTGAGGGCTTTTTTCAAACACTTTTTACAAAGAAATTTACTTTTAAAATCTTAGGAATAAGTCAGTATTGGTCCCATTATTCTTTTAGAATGTGTATTTCTTTCTTTTTTCTTTTCTTTTGTCAAGCTGCACCTACAGCATGTGGAAGTTGCTGGGCCAGGGGTAGAATGTGCGTTTCTTAATGTTGAATCTACTGTTGTTAGTCTAATGTTGATTGGGATATAGAGTATACCTCATTTTGACTTACTGAAATAAAATTTGTAATAAATTGTATTGGTTCTCAGGTATTAAAGTTGGTTAATAATATGCCTTTAAAATGACTTTATCACTTTCTATATACAAAATGCTGAATTCCTTTTTTTAAAGTTGTTTAGGAAAAGGCAGAGAAATGTTTTATTTTGAAATTTTAATTTCTACCTTCAATTATAAAAATGACTTGCAAAAATATTTATGAAAAGTAAAAAAAAAAATCTGTATAGTCAAGTTAGAAAATGAAGGTAAGTCATTCACAGCTTTCTTTTATTTTTTAATGTATCTTTTTTTTTTTTTTTTTTTTTTTTTTTTGCTTTTGAGGGTTACACCAGCAGCATATGGAGGTTCTCAGGCTGGGAGTCCAGTTAGAGCTACAGCTGCCAGCCTACACCACAGCTCATAGCAACGCCAGATCCTTAACCCACTGAGCGAGGCCAGGGATCAAACCTGCAACCTCATGGGTACTAGTCGCATTCGTTTCTGCTGTGCCACAATGGGAACTCCCTTTCTTTACTTTATTCATTTTCTGTTGCAGTGTTAACACATTGCTGCAAACCTGGCTTGACCCTTGGTCAGGATCAGGCATTGGTTAGGTGGGTCCTCTACTGGTAGTCTCACCAGCCTGAAATCAAGGCATCAGCCAAGCTGTGCTCTCATTTGAGATATGAGGTCCTCTTCCTGGCGCATTCAGGGTGTTGGCTGAATACAGTTTCTTGCTGTTGTAGGACTGAGATCTCCATTTTATTTGGTGGCTGTGGCCAGAGATGTCTCTCTGAATTCCTAGCAGCCACCTTCAGGTCCTAATAGCCTTGTAGTCCTCTCATATGTGTCTTCGCATTTTTTTCTCAGCTTTCATTTGAGTTTCTTTTCATAAAAAGGTACAGGTCCGAAATGTCTGCAGGAAGATGTCTCTATTAGCCAAGCTAGTCAGGGATATGTATTACCGTGTCAGCTGGGTGTGGGGGGGCGTCAGGCGGGGAGAGGGAGGCGCTTCGCGGACATGGCGCCTGCCTGCCCTCTCCCTGTTCTCTGGTGCCTCTTTCTTAGAAGGACAGCAGTCCTGTTGGATGAGGACGTCACGCTTCGGACCTTTTTTACCCTAAGTACTTCGTACAGGCGCTGTTTCCAAATACATTTGACCCTTGAACAACAGTTTGAACTCTGAGGGTTCACTTATATGCAGAATTTTTTCAGTAGTAAATACTGTGGTGCTACATGGACCGGGGTTAGTGGAATCTGTAGATGTAGAACTTTAGGTTTGGAGGGCCGACTGTATGTTATATATGGATTTTTGACTGTGGGAAGGTTGTCACCCCTAGCATTTTTGTTTTTTGAGTGGTTGGTGTACAGTCGTATTATGGGGTGGGACTTCAACATATGAATTTGGGGGGAGAGATGTACTGTGGGAGGCCGAAGTTGGCAAGTGTAGTTGGCAAGATTGCATTAAAATAGAATTATAAAATTTTTCAAAATAACATGAGTATGTGATTTTTTTGGTTTTATCCATTCCTTTTTCTTTTCTTTTTAATTTCTTTTATTTTTTTAAATTATTTCCCCAGTACAATTTTTTTTTTCTACTGTGCGGCATGGTGACCCAGTTACACATACATGTACACATTCTATTTTCTCACATTATCCTGCTCCATCATAAGTGACTAGACAGAGTGCCCAGTGCTACACAGCAGGATCTCATTGCTAATCCATTCCAAGGACAGTAGTTTGCATCCATTAACCCCAAGCTCCCAATCTACCCCATTCCCTCCCCAAGCATGTAATTTTTTTTAGTACAAAAAAGATTTTATTGGAAGCCCTCCCTTCTTACCCTCTGGGGTCTTCAAAGAGAGCAGTGTTTTAATTCATAACACTTCAGTCCTTCTGATGATAGCCTTCATATCACTAAGCAATAATTTTATACATATTTCTTTATTTTTATTTTTTATTTTTTTGTCTTTTGTCTTTATAGTGCCACACCCATGGCATATAGAGGTTCCCAGGCTACGGGTCTAATCGGAGCTGTTGCTGCCGGCCTACACCACAGCCAAGCAACACCAGATCTGAGCCGCGTCTGCGACCCACACCTCAGCTCATGGCAACGCCGGATCCTTAACCCACTGATCGAGCCCAGGGATTGAACCTGCAACCTCATGATTCCTAGTCGGATTTGTTTCCACTGAGCCACAATGGGAACTCCTATACATGTTTCTTCAATGGTCAATTTCAGACATTAGAGATCGACATTTTTCAGCCATCACTTCTGCTGCTCTCGCCCTCTGAATACCTTGTTGTTTAGTGGTGGGACTCTGGATTTCTGCAGAGCAAATTGTTTCCTTCCTTGGCTGTCTCTTGTGTATGTATTGTGACTCGTGGGTTCCTCTTTGTTTCATCAGTTAACCAGTCCTCTTATCACATTTCCATTTTCTGGAAATTAATGTCATCTTGTCTGCTTATTTTTCTCCTTTTCCCATTCTGCTTTTTTACTGTGAGTTTTAAATACCTTTTAAAAATTACTCTCGTTCTCCTACTGTTTCCACCGCATCTGCATTCACTTCCTCCACTAAGTCTTGAATCCCTCAAGGTCATCCATAAGGGTTGGAATCAGCTTTTTCCAAACTCCTGTTAACATCATTATTTTGACCTCTTCCCATGAATCATGACCCTTTTTTTTGGCTGCGCCTGAGGTGTATGGAAGTTCTGGGGCCTGGGATCAAACGTGGCCACAGCAGTGACCCAAGTCCCTGCAGTAAAAACACTGGATCCTTAACCCTCTTAGCCACAAGCTGCACATGCAGCATATGGAAGTTCCTGGGCCTAGGGGTTGAATTGGAGCTGCAGTTGCTGGCCTGCACCTCAGCCACAGCAACACTGGATCCAAGCCACATCTGTGACCTACACTGCAGCTTGCGGCAATGTCAGATCCTTAACCCCACTGAGCAAGGCCAGGGATTGAACCCGCATCCTCATGGACATTATGTTAGGTTCTTAACCCACTGAGCCATAATGGGAACTTCTCCAGTGAATGTTCTTAATGGCAGCGAGAAGGTTGAATCCTTCCTAGATTTTCAGTTTACTTTGCCTAGATCCATCAGAGGAATCAATATGGCAACTATAGCCTTAGGAAATGTATTTTTCTTTTCTTTTCTTTCTTTTTTTTTTTTGCTTTTTAGGGCCACACCTGTGGCTTATGGAATTTCCTGGGCTAGAGGTCAAATCAAAGTGGCAACCTTCAGCCTACGCCACAGCCGTAGCAACACATGATCCGAGCTGCTTCTGCAACCTATGCCACAGCTCACAGCAATGCCAGATCCTTAACCCACTGAGTGAGGCTAGGGATTGAACCCATATCCTCACGGATACTAGTTGGGTTTGTAACCAGCTGAGCCACGACAGGAATCCTGAAATATATTTCTTAATTAGACTTGAAAGTTGAAATGGCTTCTTGTTGTATGGGCTGCAGAGTGAATGTTGTGTTAGCAGGCTTAGGAAAACATTAATCTTGTACATCTCCTTCAGAGCTTTTGGGTGACCAGGTGCATTGTGTATAAGCAGTAATATTTTGAAAGGAATTTTTTTTTTTCTGAGCAGTGAGTCCAAACAGTGGGCTTAAATATTTAGTAAACCATGTTGTAAATAGATATGCTGTCACTCAGGCTTTGGGCCATTTAGAGAGCACAGGCGTAATAGATTTAAGCATAATTCTTAAAGATTGTAAGATTTTCACAATGGTAGGTGAGCATTGGCTTCAACTAGTCACTAGCTGCATTAGCCCCTAACAAGCCCCTTTCTTCTCTCTAGCTATGAAAGTCCTATGTGGCATCTTCTTCCAACGTAAGGCTGTTTTGTCTACATTGAAAATCTGTTGTTTAGTGTAGCCATCTTCATTAATTTTTGTAATTCATTAATTCTCTTCTGGATAACTTGCTGCAGTTTCTACATCAGTACTAGCTTCTTCTCCTTGCACTTCTGTGTGTTGGAGATGGCTTCTTTCCTTAAACCTCCTTAACCATCTCTGCTAGCTTCAAACTTTCCTTCTGCAGCTTCCTCACCTCTTTCAGCCTTCATAGAATTGGAGAGAGTTAGAGCCTTTCTCTGGATTCAGCTTTGACTTAAGGGAAAGTTGTGGCTAACTTAATCTTCTATCCAGACCACTGAAACTTTCTCCATATCAGCAGTAAGGCTGTTTTCCTTTTTTACTTATGATTCTCATCATGAACTTTTCCTTTGAATTCATAACTTGGCTGGTTGGCCAGAGAGGCCTAGCTTTCAGCCCATCTCAACTTTTAACATGTATTTGTCACTAAACCTTTTCATTTTTAGCTTTTGACTTAATGTGAGAGACATGCAACTTTTCCTCACTTGAACACTTAGAGGCCATGGGAGTGTTAATTATCCTAATTTCAGTATTGTTGTTTCTCAAGGAATAGGCCTAAAGGGAAAGAGACAGGGTATGGCTAGTTGGTGGAGCCATCAAAACACAATGTATTAAGTTCCTTATCTTATATGGGTGTGGTTCCTGATACCTCAAAGCAATTTCAATAGTAACACCAATAGTCACTGATCACAGATCACTTTAACAAATGGTAGTGAAAAAGTTTGAAATATTGTGAGAATTATCAAAATGTGACACGGAGACACAAAGGAAGCAAATGCTGTTGGAAAATAGCGCCCATAGACTTGCCTGATGCAGGGTTGCCGCAGACCTTCCATATGTAAACACCACAGCATCTGGAAAGCACAATACAATGAAATATGCCTGTTGTGTGGTGGTGACAGTGTAGCTTCCAAAGACTAAGATATTTACATGATGACCCCTGGCCTAATTAATAATGGGCAACTTTTATTAGAAATATTTTTTTTTGGTGGAATAACCAGCAGCAACTAATATATCTCAGTTTGGGCAAAAGATTCCTCATACCTTGATTAAAGTCATTAGAAACTGATTTGATTTGAGAAAGTCATTTGCGGATCCAAAAATATGCATTGGATTTGGTGCCTACAAGTGACGGAATAGAAATTTAAATGTTAACTAGTCCGAAGAGCACTCTTTAGTGTACCTGAGGGGAATTGAAAAACGAAAGAATAAGTGAGTTAGACTGAAAACCTAGGCTATAGTTTTGTATCTTTCGTTTGAATAGCCAAAGAAAGGGCAGGTCAAGACTGAGCCTTCATTAAATTTTAGTAAAGGCATTCCATGAAATGATCTATGCCTGTTTTCTTTTCTTTTCTTTCTTTCTTTTTTTTTTTTTGTCTTTTTGCCTTTTCTAGGGCCAATCCCACAGCATATGGAGGTTCCCAGGCTAGGGGTCTAATTGGAGCCGTAGCCACCAGCCTACACCAGAGCCACAGCAACACTGGATCCAAGCCGCATCTGCGACCTCCACCACAGCTCACAGCAACGCCAGATCCTTAACCCACTGAGCAAGGCCAGGGATCGAACCTGCAACCTCAGGGTTCCTAGTCAGATTTGTTAACCACTGCGCCACGATGGGAACTCCTATGCCTGTTTTCTGATGATCACTTTTAATAAAGAAATGAGATTCTAGAGAATCTAGATAAATGGTTAGTTGGAAGCCTGTGTATTGAATCTTTGAAAAGAAATTAGGTATTTATCTAAGTAGTACTTTAAGTTTCTGCAGTAGGTGCATTTTTAAAAGGAGACTCTGATTAAGAGCTGACTTTTCACACTGTTGAGTTTTCACACACATTTTGCAAAGCTAAATTTTATTTCCCCTACTTCATTCTCCCCCCGCCCTCAAAAAAAAAAAGGAAGAAAGCAAGCAAGCAAAGCCTTTGATCTGCTAGAATATAGGCTAGTGCTTGGTTGAAACTTTAGGGCTTTACCATGCCAAATGAAAGAAGTAATGTATCACCAGCCATAGAAAGAACCTGATGTATCTTCATGGCCTTAGTAATATGAATTACTGTGGAAGGTACCCTCAGGTACATGAATGAATAACTGTTTAATGGATACTTAAGTGTTATTCATTTAAATGGAGAATACCTACCAAAGAAAAGGATTTTAATTTTGGCTAAGTGTGGAGTGACTTCAGTGTGTTCTAAAAGCTTTATATGCAGTGTTTCTGTGAAATGAGTGTTGTTTCTATTTTGTAAATGAGAAAACTAAGGATCAGAGGTTTAACAACTTGTAATAAGATGACATAGTTGGAATTCAAATCCAGGTCTTTCTGTGAACAGCTTGTACAAAGCTGTCTCTTATATGTATTTGTTCATTTTAATTATTCTTAATGAGTTCCTATGCTCTTTCAGACACTTAGGATACAGTTTGGACAATAGGGGGAAAAAAAAACCTAAACAAAAATGGTAGGGTTTCTGTCCTTAGAGCTTATTCTCTACTAAGCGAAAGTAGGACTGGATCTCAGATGGGCTCCAGTTGGGGCCCACTAAGAAATTCTGGGAAGTTGACCTTTGCTTTATACCGCTTGCTGTAAACACTATAGAATGTCTTGTTGCTATTTTGCACCTGGTGAGTAGACTGGCATACCATTAGATTTTCTAAAACAGAAAGATAGGAATTGAGGCCATGAGTATATTAAAGTTCCTATGACTTTGACAGAGGTGACCTCTTAAAGATTCTGGTGAGGTCCTTTCCCTGATTGGGCGGTACCATCAACAAGCGGACAGGTACTTCTTTGGGAACTTAAAGGGGAAAGACTTAGACTTCTCCTTGGATTGATTTTAGCTTGGACAGGTCTTGGTGTACAGTTAACCTCTTTTTACTTACACTGCATTAAAGGTGCTTAAATCCTTCGTTTCATGGATATCATTGTCATTCTTTGGGACAGTCCTTTTAAAAATCAAATATTAGTTAAATAAGCATACAAATAAGTATCAGATTACTGTGTTGAATGCTTCAAAAGTGAATGACAGTACAATGAGGGCATAAAAGGAGGTATAGCTTTGGTTGGGGAGACGTAGGGAAGGCTTTTCTCATTAGGTAACTAGTGGGGAGGCCCTGGTTGTATTCCAAATAGAGGGAACAAACCCATTTTTAAGAGTCTGTGGTAGAGAACTGAAAGAAGACCGTCATACTTAGGGCAGAGAGCTGGGAAGGGGAGATGAGACTGGAAAGGTAGACAGGAATCGGACCAGGCAGGGGCATTGTATGTGTAGATTTTTGTGTTTCCCCAAAGACTGGGAAGTCATTGAGCTTACTAATTTTTAAGGTGGTAAGAAGTGGATATCGGTCACTTGATCACACGAGGTTTTGAAAAGATAGACGTACCATCTCCATGTGAGAGTGAAGGTAATTTGGTCCTGGCGGTGGCTGGAGGAAGAAGAGACAAAAAAGGGGGAAACTGGGTAGTAAATCTATAGGATATAGAAATCAGTAAATAAGGGGTGTTGGATTTAAGACTATAGAGGACTCTAGTTGATTAACCATCGAATGCTGTTTGAATTGCTTTTAAAGCCTGTTCAGGTTGTTTTTGCAGTGTTCTAGTGGCCAGAGCTTAGTTTCCAGACTTGTATTTAATATCTTAGAGCATTGGTAAGATCCTAGCATCACTTTTCATCAGTATCATTTAAGCTTAGTTAGTTGTCTTTTGCCTAGTTTCCCCACCTTACGTTAACTGTTTTCTCTAATCAGTACTACTATCCTTTGCTTACATGAGAAATTTTAAAACAGAAGATTTTAGGGAGGAGGATCATTGCTAAACATTAAAGCTCTTGATTTCTAAAAACAGTTATATTGCACTTACCATGTCAGTAACCAATTGAAAGTATATAATTCAGTGATTTTTAGTATGGTTGTACAGTCATCACCACCGTCAATTTTAGAATATTTTTATCACCCTAAAAAGAAGTGCTGTACTCATTATTATCGTGCCTCGTTGCTCCTAACACCCATAGCTGAGTTAATCACCAGTAGATTTACCTTTTCTAGACATTTCATAATAAATGCAGTTCTGTAACATACGGTCTTTTAAATACGGCCTTTTGAACTTAACGTATTTTCAGGGTTCATCCATTTGTAGCATGTGTCAGTACTTCATTCTGTTTTCATGACTAATATTTGATTGAATAGATTGAACCCATTTTGTTTATCCATTCCTCACTGGATGGACATTTGCGTGGTTTCCACTTTTTAAGTGAATTTTTTTATGAATAATGCTCCAGTGGCCATTTGTGTACAAGTTTTTATGAAAATGTATTTGCAACTGTTGGGTATGTACCTGAGAGTGGAATTGCTGGGTCATATTACGTATTTTTATATTTCACTTTTTGAAGAACTGCCAAACTGTTTTCCAAAGCTGCTGCACTGTTTTACGTTTCCATCAGCAGTGTGGAAGAGTCCCAGTTCCTTTACGTCCTTGCTAGCACTTATCTTTCTGATGGTAAGCAAGCAAGTGTAAACGGATCTTCTCATTGCGGTTTTGATCTGTATTTGCTTGATGGCTAATAATGTTGAACTTGATTTTTAAAAGAAAAGCAATGCTTTTATTTCATTGAGTGTATAAAAATAGAAATGTTTGATAATTTTATGTAATTGCTTCAAGACAATTAGTGTTGTTGTATTTAAGCTTTGTTCTTCTTTTTCATCAGTTGTATTCCCTGAATGACTATAAGCCACCCATTTCTAAAGCAAAAATGACCCAAATTACTAAAGCAGCCATCAAAGCTATTAAGGTGAGTAACAAATTTTGCTCTTGTGTTTTCAAAAGAAAATACTACACCATTATTTTGAAAGAGAGAGAGTTTTTACAGATTATATATTTTCTTCCTTTTTACAGAGTTAGTACAGTACAAGGGGAAAAACACAAAACAAAGTATATCACGTGCAGACTCTCTCACCTAGAGATAAACACTTAATATTTTGATAAATATTCTTTCATAAGCTTTAAGGCAATCATTTTCCCTTGCTTTGTCTCAGGTTAGATTTTAGATAGAGCCCCCCTGTGAGCAAAGTGTTTATTAACACTGTTATTTGTCACATTGACTTTCCAAGATCTTGAAACATGAGTTAAGAAAAGGTTTCCAAATAAAATTAATGTATTAATTTTTTCTTATTGATTAGGGGCCATTATGAAAAATAATTGGACTTCATTGTATGAAGGACATTTTTTTTTTTCTTTATAGGGCCTACCCATGGTGTGTGGAAGTTCCCAGGCTAGCGGTCAAATCAGAGCTGAGGCTGCTGTCCTACACCACAGCCACCGCAATGCCAGATCTGAGCCGTGTCTGTGATCTACACCACAGCCCACAGGAACACTGGATCCTTAACCCACTGAACAAGGCCAGGGGTTGAACTCATGTACTCATGGATACTAGTTGGATTCATTACCACTGAGCCACGACGGGAACCCCATGAAGGGCATTTAAACTGTGGGAAGAGTCCACAGGTATTTAGCCATTGCTCTTAAACAGTAGTTTTGAACCGATTTTGACTTATGGATACTTCTGAAAATCTCAGGAAAAGGTTGGACTCTCTCTAGGGAAGTACACGTATATGCAAAATTTTGCATAAAATTTGACTTCAAGGTTTTTTTTTTTGGTTTGGTTTTTTTTTTTTTGCTTTTTTAGGGCTGCACCTGCACATGTGGAAGTTTCTAGGCTAGGGGTCCAATCGGAGCTACACCTACGCCCCAGCCATAGCAATGCTGGATCTGAGCCACATCTGCAACCTACACCACAGCTCATGGCAATGCCAGATCCTTAACTCACTGAGTGAGGCCATGGGTCGAACCCGCAACCTCATGGTTCCTAGTCAGATTTTTTCCCCTTGCACCACGATGAGAACTCTGACTTTAAGAAACTTTTGAAGGTTAACCTTAGATAACCTCTTCAAAAGGTTCTTCTCCCCAAAGCTGAGACTCGCTGCTGCAGTAGAGTTGTTAAAATTGAGAATAATTACTTGTTTTTAATTAAGTAGGTATTAACCTATAGATATTATATTGGTAATATATTTTCCTACTCTAAGAACATCAACCATAGAAGCACCATTATTTAAATAAATTGTCTTTGAGTAACAGCATTATCTATTAGATTTAACAGATTCTTTACAGAGAATCACCACTTCGAGAAAATTTAGATTTATAGTTGATTTTGCAGTGTTCTTACAGCCAAAACTTAGTTTTCAAATTTGTGATTAATATCTACCAGAAACAGTTCAAATCCCTGTATTTAAATGCAGAAAATCAAAGAGGGAATAAGGACAGTGACCAGCGAACACATTTAAGCTACAGGATTCTTCTAAGAAGAGATTTTTCAGTGTATTTCATAAGTTCTGTATAGAATGTTGGGCTCTTGTGCTTTACTATACTGTTGTACATAGTGATCTGAATTTTATGATCATGATCCTGAGAGTGTGCAAACATACCACTTTTGTTCAGTGAAAATAATTGATGCATTTAGTGTAACTTTTTGTTGAACACAATGCATTTTAATTAGAAGACTTTTTAAGAAGTACTTAACATTATTTCCGTTTTTCAGATGTTGGAAGGGTCTAAGAGCTAATTTACAGTAGTAGAAACAGCCAGATTTGAACCCAAGTTTCTCTCAGAGTCTGAACATGATATACTATTTTGATTTATGGGTACTCTTAATTATTTTTAAGAAAATTCAAACGTGTTGCAAAATACTACAGTAAGCAACACACAGCCCCTTAGATTCACCATGTGTTAACAAACATCTTATTACATTTGATTTATTTGTACACACACACGCGCTCTCTCTCTCTCTCTCTCTCTCACATTCTCACTCTCACATATGCACTGTTTTGGGGTTTTGTGGCTAAATCATTTGAGAGTTTGTTTCAGAGTTCATTCAGAATGGCAATCCCTAAATTCTTGAATTTGTCCTAAAACAATGATAATGATAATATACATCACACGCAAGAAATTTCACTCTGATATTATATTAATATACAATGTATTATATGACAATCACGTTATCATATTAATACATAATATATTAGTGTACTAATATATAATCTACACTTTCATTTACCAGGTGTCTCAATATTAACTTCAGTAGCTATCCCCTGCACCCGTGCATTTTCAGGATCTCGTCAAGATCCTGTCATTTATTTGTCCTGTTCTTGTTGCTTTGTTTTGTTTTTCATGACATTGACATTTTTGAAGAGTTGGGACTAATTGTTTAATAGTACTGTACTATTTTAAACTGCATTTGATACATACCTAAATTGATACTTGAATCAGATTTAGGTGACACTGTGTTTCATATTCAAGTAAGTCCTTGACTTTTTATCAGTGTTTGGAGGCATGATTATTTTGATGGGAGCTTGTTAACATTGCACACTGTCTTTTTTCTTTCTTTTTTCTTTTTTTTGGGGTCGCACCCGTGGCATATGGAGATTCCCAGGCTTAGGGGTCGAATCGGAGATACAGCTGCCAGCCTACACCACAGTCACAGCAACGGCAGATCCGAGCCATGTTTGTGGCCTACACCACAGCTTACGGCAAGACTGGATCCTTAGCCCACTGAGCAAGGCCAGGGATTGAACCCACAATCTCATGGTTCCTCATTGGATTCGTTTTCCACTGCGCTACAACAGGAACTCCAATAGTGCACACTGTCAGCAGTACCTCTGGTAGCCTGAAGTGGAAGAAGCCCTATGTGAAACTTTGAATTAGTGTTTAGTAAGCTGTTTTACTCTGAATTACCTGTAATATATAAAGTAACTAGAAACAAGAAGCACTGTCAAGGCATTTTCCAGAAAAATCACTACTTAATAAAAACCAGTCACTGTGTAATTAGTATTTTGTATATTGATTTTAAATGTTTAGTTACCTATAAAATACCTAATAACTTTTAAGTAGTTTTAACTTTTTTTACGCAAGTAATTTAAATCGTTGAGTATACTGTTACTTTATAGTAAGGAAATTTTATTGTGAATTTTGATTTGGAGAATCTGAATAATGAGGTTTTCTTTTGTTTTTGACTTTACCAATATTGGAGTTCATGCTGCAGTTCAGTGGAATACTCTAGTGTGTCTTCAGTCTTGGGGGATGTCTCTTAAAAGTATAATTCATGGAATAAGAAATAGAAGCATGGTTCAGGCTAGTTTTTAAACGAAAATATGCTAATTATGCAGTTGCCATTGCGATATTAAAACTTATAATGTACAAATTCTAGATACTTTTTGTTTAGCTATAGTCTTCATTTCATTCCTTTTCAGGGTCATTCATAGTATTGTTTATAAAACTTAAATCTAAGTTTTCTCACAATTGAGAGTAGCCCATTTAAAATTTTTAATATGTGTGCTCACTTATTTTCTATTGATTTATTTTGGCTGACCCATTAGAACATTATATACCTCTATTTTGTTATATATACTTGTAGTTACATTTTCCAGGAGAAACTGAAGAAGATAATAAAGTTGAAAACCACTCTCTCGCACACATTTATTAATGCTATTTGTTGACGGTTATTTAATTTTTCGTCAATAAAATTTTACTATAGCAAATCTATACTTTTCATTCTAGGAAGGAAGAATGTACATCTACCAGTGTCTTAACACCAGGATTTTTCAGCCTGTTTGTGAAAGTTGCTTGCTTAAAGACTATAATAGAATTCTTTTGTGTCTGTGTTAATGTAACACACTTTGGGTACACTGACAGTACACTTAACTCAAGAATCACTTTACTAGTCACAGCTAGTTATGTTATATGAAAATTTATGATTAAAGTTAATTGCATTAATAGACCTTTGAAGATTTGTTAAGCCACATGTTTAGCAGGAAAAATCATAGTAGATTTAAAACCACATTTCTTTTTTTCTTTTTTTTTTTAGTTCTATAAACATGTGGTACAGAGTGTTGAGAAATTCATTCAGAAAGTAAGTATATGATTTTCCATGTATATGCTGAATATACTGTAATTAAAGATATAATGTCCTGTGCTTTTTTCTCTTTCTTTTTTGTCTTTTTAGGACCGTACCCACAGCTTATGGAAGTTCCCAGGCCAGATGTCTAATCGGAGCTGCACACAGGATTTGAGCTGTGTCAGCAACCTACATCACAGCTCACGGCAACACTGGATCCTTAGCCCACTGAGCAAGGCCAGGGATTTGGAGGTTCCCAGGCTAGGGGTCTAATCGGAGCTACAGCTGCCGGCCTACATCACAGCTACAGCAACACAGGGTCTGAGTCACATCTGTGACCTGTACCACAGCTCACGACAACACCAGATCCCCGACCCACTAAGGGAGGCCAGGGATCAAACCCACATCCTCACAGATACTAGTTGGGTTCGTTAACCGCTGAGCCACGATGGGAACTCCACCTAAGATATTGAGTGTAGTTTCCCTTGTGCTACACTAGGTCCTTGTTGGTTATAATTTTATATATACTGTGTGTATATTTTAGTCCCAAACTCTAATTTATCCCTCCCCTCTTCCCTTTTGGTAACTGTAAGTTTGTTTTTTATGTCTGTATGTCTGTTGCTGTTTTGTAAATAAGTTCATTTGTATTATTATATATTGCACATGTAAGTGATATGTATGATATTTTTCTTTCTCTGACTTCACTTAATATGATAATCTCTAGGTCTGTCACATTGCAAATGACATTACTTCATTCTTTTTCATGGCTGAGTAATATTCCATTATGTATACATACCATGTCTTCTTTATTCATTCATCTGTCAGTGGACACTTAGGTTGCTTCCATGTCTTGGCTATAAATAATTATCCTTAGTCATAAAGACAAGAAATTTTCTGCAGAGTCAGAGACCTCATGATTTGATGACTTTTCTATCATCCGTGGCTAATCATTCTGTTTTTATTTGATGGTCTGAAATTCAAAGGCTAAATCTTCAGCTACATTCTAAAAAAATATGTAGAGTTTTGTCTACTTTTGTCCATATGAAATATTTTACCCTTTTGCATGAGTTACTGCCAACAAATCTGTCCACTACATGTGGAATAGGATTGAATATCTCAAAACTATTTAGTTGGATACAGTCTGCATACTTTTTTTAGTCAGATGCATTGTATGACACTGTGGCTACTCTTAGGTATCAGAAGGTCAGCAAAAATTTTATCTTCTGGGCTCTGATAATGATCTATCGATGAACTAGTACTGCCTTAGTTTATAAGCTTTTGACTATTGTTACCTTCCTGAAACTTCCTACTGTGTTATATCAGGAATGGCAGGGAATGTAGCTTATTTATAGTTATTTTCATGTAACAAAAATTTTACTCAGTGAATAAAATGTGAAAAAATTGTGCCAAGTGATCTAGAGGATATAGTAGTGAAAGTTTTTGGTTTTCCAGAAACGATCTAGTAGTTTTGTGCGCACAGTGGTTGGCTGTTCTTTTTACAGTGGAGATAAATGTGTGTGTGTTTTCCTTTTCTTTTTGAGAAACCGAAATACATGATCACCTTCATTAAGGTCGGTACATTAATGCTTTTGCCCTTGTGCGTTTTCCCAGGGGAAGGATGAGAGCCATGTGGAAAGACAGTTGTTATGTTTACTTCCGCTGTCTTGCTCACACACATACCCCTTCATGCAGGTTGTGACATCCTGTACTTGGGGACCTTCTCGTGGGTGTACCTTACCCTTCGGTGTGGAGAACACAGAGATTTGTGGGCTTTGGCACAGATAGTTTAGAAGGAGTAAATTTCCAGATTCTTACCTTTCCTAATGAACTTTTTACTAAAATTCCTCTGCCCTGGAATATTTTGTTTTAATTAATTAATTTGTGTTTTTGCCTTTTCTAAGGCCGCTCCCATGGCATATGGAGGTTCCCAGGCTAGGGGTCTAATCCGAGCTGAAGCTGCCGGCCTCCACCAGAGCCACAGCAACTCAGGATCCGAGCCGTGTCTGCGACCTACACCACAGCTCACGGCAATGCCGGATCCTTAACCCACTGAGCAAGGGCAGGGACCGAACCCGCAACCTCATGGTTCCTAGTTGGATTCGTTAACCACTGCGCCATGACGGGAACTCCTGCCCAGGAATATTTTAGATCAGTTCTTTGTTCCGTACTCTTAAATTTGCTTCTCAAATGTGTCTTAGGCTTAGTTGTTGTTAATCATTAAGGCAAGCTTTTGTCTTTTGTGTTTTATTAGAGAAATTTAGGGTGTTTAATTTTTTTTGTCGTGACATATATGTACACATATACATCACAGAAAAGTACAGAAAACATAGTATGTATAGCTAAATTTTTTTTTTTTTTTTTGTCTTTTATGGCCGCACCTTTGACATATGGAGGTTCCCAGGCTAGGGGTCCAATCAGAGCTGAAGCTGCCAGCCTACACCACAGGATCCGAGCTGTGTCTGCGACCTACACCACGGCTCATGGCAATGTCGGATCCTTAACCACTGAGCAGGGCCAGGGATGGAACTCTCATCCTCATGGATACAAATTGGGTTTTGTTAACCACTGAACCATGACAGGAACTCCCCTGTATAGTAAATTTTTATAAAGGGAAGAATTATGCAACTCATTCACTTTCAGAAATAGAACTTTGAGGAGTTCCCATTGTGGCTCAATGGTAAGGAACCCAGCTAGTATCCATAAGGACACAGGTTCGATCCCTGGCCTTGCTCAGTGGGTTAAAAGATCCTGTGCTGCCATGAGCTGTGGTGTAGGTCACAGATGTGGCTCGGATCTGGCATTGCTGTGGCTGTGGTGTAGGACTGTAGCTCCAGCTCCAATTCAACCCCTAGCCTGGGAACATCCATATACCATGGGTGTGGCACTAAAAAGACCAAAAAAGAAAAAAAAAATTAGAACTTTTACTAAACGTCCTTAGCCCCCCAAATGCCTCTTCCTGATCACATCCATTTCCAAGTAAACAAACTGGCTTTTATGTTAGTTACAAACTTGCCTGGTATTGTACTTTTAAATATGGAATCTTGAGCAAGCACTTTAACCTGCTTTTTATTTGTTTGTTTATTATATTTTTTAGGGCCGCACCTGCAGCATATGGAAGTTTTCAGGCTAGGGCTGTAGTCCCACATCACAGCCACAGCAACTCGGGATCCGAGCCAGGTCTGTGGCCTACACCACAGCTCATGGCAGTGCTGGGTCCTTTAGCCCACTGAGCGAGGCCAGGGATGGGACCCACATCCTCATGGATACTAGTCGGGTCGGGTTCGTTGTCTCTGAGCCATGGCAGGAACACCATACATTTTAATTTTGTTGAGACAGAATCCTGTAGTGTGTATTCTTTTGTGTACTTTTTATTTTTTTTATTTTTATTTTTTATTTATTTATTTATTTTTTTTGTCTTTTGCCATTTCTAGGGCCGCTCCCGCGGCATATGGAGGCTCCCAGGCTAGGGGTCCAATCAGAGCTGTAGCCGCCGGCCTACGCCAGAGCCACAGCAACACGGGATCCGAGCCGCGTCTGCAACCTACACCACAGCTCACGGCAACGCCGGATCCTTAACCCACTGAGCAAGGGCAGGGATTGAACCCGCAACCTCATGGTTCCTAGTCGGATTCGTTAACCACTGCGCCACGACGGGAACTCCTGTGTACTTTTTAAAATCATGTGTTTAGAATTCATCCCAGTCAGCATAGCAGTATTTGTTTCTTTTATTGCTTATATATTCCATTATTCCAACTGCAGCATTTTCATTCTGTTAACAGATATTGAATGTGTTTATGGTTTTCTAGTTTTTGGAATTGTGAACAGTACTGCTGGGAACATCCTTACATGCGTATCCTGGTGCAGCTGGTATTTCTGTGGGAGTGGAATTGCTGGGTTGTAGGCTGTGCATTTCAGCTTGGCTAAATAATACCAAAATCATGTTGTAAGGATTCTACTCATTCACATTCCCGCTACCAGATGTGGCCCCCATCTTAACCAGCGCTTGATACTGTTAGATTTAAAATTTTCTGACCTAATGAGCCTTACTTAAAGGTTATTTTTGAGAGATTTTAGTAAATCATCTTCATTCAAGAAGTTAAATTCCAGCCAACATTGAAACTTGTTTCTTGATGTCTTTTAGACTTTTAAGGACTATCAAATAGAATCAATTTCTCTAGTTCCTCAAACAAAATGTATCCTATTACCAACTAAGAAATACTGTGTTGCTTTATAGTTACTGTTACTTTTCTTCAGATTCTGTATTATCACATCAAATTCAACCTGAGATATTTTACTAAGCTATTAAATTTGGATTTGTCTAGCTTTGTTTTGTCAGGAACTGGTATAATATTTTTTCCTTGCTTATCATTTCCCTTCTCCTGTACTTGTGCACTGACACTCCATGTCGGTGAAGAACAAAGTCCCCTCTTCTCTGCTTTCTGTTACCAAGGCCCTCCCTCGGAGTGTGAAGAGTTAGTGATTCCCCATTAGCCTCTCTGGCTTAGACGTTGTGGAAATACAACTATTGTGGAATTTCTGAGGTTCCTCACTTAGAGAAGTTGAATTATCGGAAGTCTTGAAAATGACGGAAAAGTGTGTTTGCTATCTAGAAGAAAATGCCACTTGATCTTTTCACTTACTTTGTAGTAGTATCTCTGCCTTCTGTAGTTAAATGTTACTTCTTTAAGAAATACTGTGTAGAATGGTTCAAAGTTAGCAGTGAAGATCTTGTAGGCTCTGCTAAGAGTATTATATATGTTCAGTTCATGTTGCACCTTCCTTCCCAATTGATGTACCTTTCATTTCCTTTTCTTGTCTTATATCAGCTGGGACTTCTAATATGATGAAAGGCAGTGGTGAGAGAGGGCCTGCACACCTCTTCCTGATATTAGTGAGAAAAGTAGTTTGTCACCATTAAGTATGATATTAATTGGGTTTTTTTAGTTGTTTTTTAGTAGAGTCTGTACCTATAGGCCCTGAACTTCACATGTGTTTTTCAGGGTTTTTTAAACCCCCCTTCAGAGGATCTGGATGGGTAGAGTGGGTATTTCTGGAGTTGGGTATTTCTCTTCCCCCAGGTCAGTTAAGCTCTGATAAAATCCCAGCAAATTAGTCTCTGGTTGAAAAGTTTCTCCTGAGGGAAGACCTTATGAAGAACTAAATGCCTTGGCTACCTCAGAATGGTTCTTTTCCCGTCCTCCTCCTGGAAGCATCCCCTGTTCACTGTGGCAGTTGATTTGGTGTCAGGTATAACCGGGTCCTGAGACAGCCCTCTTTTCTTAAATGCTGCTGTTAGCAACCTTTAGTGCTTTATAACTACAAGTCACAGTTGTTATTCAAAGTATAAAAAATACCGCATGACATTAGAGTCTTAGGAATTCCTGTGTTTTCAGTACTGATAGGACTTGAAGAAGAGATTGAAAAACATTTCAGATTTGTTGTCTTAATTCTCTCAAGTTTCTAGTTGGAGACTTAGCCAAGTTTACCAAATGTTATTTTAAAGCATTCACAATATTTAAATAATACTTAACTTTGTTTTTTGCCATTTTATGTGGCAGACACATAAAAATACCTACTCAGCGAAGGAAATTCTGTCTCACAACATCTTAATATAGGGTTTGTAAGGTATTGTGTAAGGAAAGTTGTTTTTTCCTTAGTCTTTATAGCTTAATACTAAAACTGCTAACATAGTTTTAAAGCTTTGGGATCTTTGCAATAAGCCAGAAAGGCTCATTTCTTGTCTTGTGTACTTACGGTGCTTATGTATTGTGAGTTTATAATCAGAGTTTTTATTCTAAATCAAAGAAAAAAAGTGTTATTTATTTTTTAAAAAACTCACTGCTTTGATTCTTCTATTACTTACCATTCAGTTAAATTTTAAAAACTCTTATCCACAACTTATAAATTCTGTTCAGCTTTACTCTCAGAATAATCATTTCTATAAAGTAGTACTTTGTATATCAGATTATTTTATCTATGTTTTTGGCATTGGGAATAGGTAATTTTTAACAAAGATGTCAGGCTTTTCATTAAATTTTAAAAGTTTTCATTACTGAATATATTATTCGCTTGGCTAGATAGATATTTCTTTGAATGTATGGTAGTCAGAGGAAAATAGCCTTGGCTACTATGTGAACTGAAGGACAAATATGCTAGATTTGGGGGAATATGAGTGAAAACTGCTTCAGACTTTTAAAACAATAACTTTCAACAGAGCATACATTTTTGAACCTTTAGGTAGATTAAACCTAAACCTCTAAACCTTTAATGTTCAAACATCAGCGTTAACGTCTTTTATCATGAATCCCTAAGTACTGAAGGCCAGAGCACTGCAGTAGATATTTGTGAATGGGTGCTGAAGATCTCTTCATTTTCTTAATAGTAACCTTAAGAAGATTCTTTAAAAGGATTTGAAGGGACCTGTGTCTTTTTGCAGAGTGAAATCACTCATTGTCTTGGCTGAATTCTGTTTGGAAACATGTATGTTTGTGTTGTAAGTGGGCTGAGGAACCTTTTCTCACTGTTCCTCTGATAGCCAAGAAGTTTTTCAAGAATGCAGTTTTGACTTAGTGCCATATATGATTTTCCTGAAACTACTTTGGGTGAAATATTGACCTCATTACACCCAAAATTGGAACCTACTTTTTAGATAGGTAGGAATTATCTAACCATAATTCCATTTTAATCAGTATATGTTTGGGAGGCAGGTTTTTGTATGCTTTTGGATATGGCAAAAAATTGAAGCAGTGAGCTTGATAGTAAAAGGATTCTTTATTGTCCTCTGGAAAGTAGGAGACTTTCGTATTCTTCCCATTGGGTCAGGGATAAGAAGATTGAGAAACTGATCAGTGGAGTAGCTAAAAATGTTCTCATGGGATATATTCCTAGAATCATAATGGTAGTGTCTTATCTTTCATATAGGTGTGGCATTTGAGCAAAGTTATGAAACTTTGGGTTCGGTATGTTAAGAATGTTATAATTTGCCATATCGTTTTTTCCCTTCTTAATACAGAAATCCTTTGGTTATTTATTTCAGATGAAGTCTAAGGCATGTTTGCAATACTTTTACCAGAGCTTTTCTTTCCTGAATTTGCTCCTTCCTTCCATGTGGCTTTTCACAGTCATTAAACACATTTTTTGGTTATTAAAATAGTACTTTACCTTTGTTTTTTATCATTCAAGCCAGTTATGCAGTGCTGTTTTGGAACTTAGGTGATGGGCCAGTCTGAGTGTGTGGAGTAGCCAGAGTAGATTCTTTCAAATGCCATTCCAGAGATAGACTCTGTGAAATAGTCAGCGTCTGAATGTTCACTACCGCAGCGTGAGCAGGGTTTTTGTGTTTGTGTAGGATTTATGGTGACATTTGTCTGTCAAGAATTTAACCTCATTCATTTGCTTCCCTTCCCACTCTTCTCTTTTTTCATCAGTGTAAACCAGAATACAAGGTACCTGGGCTTTACGTTATTGACTCCATTGTACGACAGTCTCGACATCAGTTTGGTCAAGAAAAGGATGTGTTTGCACCCAGATTTAGTAATAACATCATTAGCACTTTCCAGAATTTATATCGTTGCCCTGGAGATGACAAGGTATGCTGTCACCCCCCCCCCCTTTTAATCACTACAGTAATTATCCTTTTGGTGTTAATGAGAGTCTTCAGATTATCTTAATTTAATTTATCATTTTATGTTATCATTTACTCCTAGTTATTGCATTATCCGTGTTCCTTTTTTTCATTAGACTCTTCTTAAACAATGTAAAAATGTAGTTGATTTTGCTACGTTTTAATTTATTAAGCCAATTGGTGTTACAGAAACTGGCTCTCATAAGCTTCTGGAATTATATGAAAAGCTTATTTATACACATAGCCAGTTCAGAATTTTGATTATTTGAGATGAGCTGATATTTACTTACTTAGTGTCTACGAAAAATGGATTTACCAAGCAATTAGTAGAAAATAACTAACCGCATACCAAAATTCTTTTGTTATGGTAGAGATTTCTTAGTGCCAGAAACCACAGTGTTAGGTCTGCCAGATCTAAGTGGACAAATAGTCTGTACTACATAGAATGAAGCTTTGGATCCTGAGGGAGAACAAAAAGGTGTTGTGATCTTCATAGGTGCTCAGTGATATTAGAAAGTTGTGTGTGTTGGATACTGACTTGGAAATTTAGTGTCCTTTTTCTGTCAGCGTCAACTGCTACATTGATTTTGTAGGAAAAGGTAAGAATAGCGGAAGAACTGTTCACCCTAAGGAAGAGCCGCAAAACTTCAAAAGCTCACCACGGTCTTCTTCCTCCTCTCGCATACCACAAGATTAGGCGGTTTTTATTTTTAAGGACTATTATATAATCTTGAATGAGGAAAAAAGTCTTATTATAATAGATGGATATGGAGCTAAAGATATTGCATGATTCTTTAAGTATTTTTGGATATGCTTCATGACAGATTTTTTTCATTTAATTAACTTTGGTATTTGATAATTCTAAACAGGCAGAAAGAATGCTTCTAATTTTTAAGTGATTTATCATCGAGTCCCAGATAGATACCTTAGAATCTCATCTAAAGTAACTTACTTGAAATTTTATATATAAACTTTTTTTAAGTAACTTAAATACTTTGATTTAGAAGTTTCTCTAGTTTGGGCTTGGATTTCTATCAGTTAAAATGAACAAATCATCTTTGAATTTGTATATTTCTCATCGATTAATTAATTTATGTCTTTCTGTCTTTTTTTTGGTCATTTTAGGGCTGCACTCGCAGCATATGGAGGTTCCCAGGCTAGGGGTCTAATTGTAGTTGTAGCTGCTGGCCTAAGCAACAGCCACAGCATTGCAGGATCCAAGCCCGCCCGTCTGCGACGTACACCACAGCTCACAGCAACGCCAGATCCTTAACCCACTGAGCAAGGCCAGGGACCGAACACGAAACCTCAGGGTTCCTAGTCAGATCCGTTTCCTCTGTGCCATGATGGGAACTCCTGAAAGCCTTTTTTGTATAAAGCGAAAAATAGAAGGCACTTTCTAAGTGCCCACATATTAAGAGAAATCAGAAGTTAGAAGGTAGGACGCATTCTTGTGTGTAACTTCCTTATGCTTCGTTAGAAATACAAAAATTTGCATGTTAATTTAGCTCAGACCTAGTTGGAAAATATGTTGGTGTAACATGAGAGATTTAAAGATGAACCAGATACTCTTAAAATGTCGTTTTTCTTTTTTCCTCTAGAGTAAGATAGTGAGAGTATTAAACTTATGGCAGAAAAATAATGTATTTAAGAGCGAGATTATTCAACCTCTTTTGGACATGGCAGCGGGCATTCCCCCCCCAGTTGTCACACCTGTGCTGGCCAGTACTACTGCTGCCATGAGCAACACCCCAGGTAGGTTGCTTGATAGGGATTGTTTTCTGCGTATTCTTCTTACACTTTTCAGGTTATTATTCATATGTGAAATAATAATTTGACAGTGCAGGAGAATTTGTCTAGCATTAGGTAAGTGAAAGGAAATGTAATTTGAAGGAAAAGTAAAATCAGAAATTATATTTCTATGTAATTCCTTTCTTTTTTCATTTTTTGCTTTTTAGGGCCGCACTTGCGGCATATGGAAGTTCCCAGGCTAGGGGTCAAATCAGAGCTGCAGCTGCTGGCCCATGCCTCAGCAACATGGGATCCAAGATGTGTCTGTGACCTACACCACAGCTCATGGCAACGCTAGATCCTTCACTCACTAAGCAAGCCCAGGAATCAAACCCGCATCCTCATGGGTACTAGTCAGTTTGTTTCCACTGTGCCACAGTGGGAACTTCATGGAATTCTTTTCTAAAAATTAAAAAGCTAAGTTTTTTAAATCCCTAGAAACAGAACCAGCTTGAGAAATTGGTACGTCAGTTGGGTTTTTCCTTATTCAAACTGTCGGTAATCTTTTAAACTTGCATAAATCAACTTGATATTTACAGTAAACTGAGGGTACTTAATATTTATAGAGAACCCTGAAAAAATTTATTTAATGGAGCTAAGAATTTTTAGTAATAAGCTCAAAAACATGAATTTTTATTTTTATTTTTTAATTTTTATTTATTTATTTTGTCTTTTTAGGGCCACACCCAAGGCATATGGAAGTTCCCAGGCTAGGTGTCAAATTGGAGCTACAGCTGCCAGCCTGCGACACAACCACAGCGACATGGGATTCGAGCTGTGTCTGTGACCTACACCACAGCTTACAGCAATGCTGATCCTTAACCCACTGAGCGATGCCAGGGATTGAACCTGTGTCCTGATGGATACTAGTCAGTTTCATTAACTGCTGAGCCATGACGGGAACTCCAATTTTTTTTAAAGATATTTCAGTGACATTTGAAATTTTTTTTATCGTAGTCCAAGAATTATATTTGTTGACATTTTTCATCAAAGATTGCATTTTGAGTATTTCCTTATATCATCAAATTTTCTTTTTTAGTAAGATTATTAATGACTTCAAGTGTTGTAAGCTCCTTTAAAGTTGCAGCTCAGTTGAGAACAAGTGTGGAAGTACAGTTAGCTCGTTTTGGTGGGTTTGGGTTGTTTGTTTGTTTGTTTGTTTTTAAGTGTACCTAATTCTGTAATAGTTTCTCGGAATGAAGACAATAAAATTAATGTGTATAAATTTGTAGATATTTTATAAAAGTGACAGAACAGCTCTCTCTGCCTTTTCAAGTCTTATTTATTTACTTACATATTTATTGGGGTGGGTTCGATGTCTTTTCTAAAAGGAACTCCTGTGACACCTGTTACTCCAGCCAATGTGGTCCAAGGTTTACCTGATCCGTGGGTATCTCAGATAACAAATACAGATACACTTGCAGCTGTAGCTCAGATCTTACAGAGTCCTCAAGGCCAACAGGTGAGCAACTTTCGTTATGCCTGCAATGATTTAGAACTCATTATTTTCCTAATGTGTTGTTTCATTATGTACCACCCAAAGAGTATGTGTTTATTGTGTAAAAATGATCCCTCTGCATATAGGACTTTGTGACTTGCTTTTTTTTCACCTAGTAATGCATCATAGACACTTTTATGTCATTAAAGATTATTTTACAAGTAATTCATTCTACACCAAAATATTGATTTAGTGCATAGTTTATGCCAAACATTATTAGGTGCTATTGTTATTCCAGTTATTCCAGGGAGGTCTTCTACCTTAGAAAAAGTATCCTTCTGTCTTAGGGGAGACAGACAATGAAGAAGTATAAAACATTATTTAGATGGTGATAGGACTTAAAGGAGGGTAAATCTTTAGAGTGACTAGGCTTGGGGAAAGGGGTCAGAATTAGAGTAGCCAAGAGAAGGCATCTTTGAAAAAGTGGCAGTTGAATTGAGCCTTGAAAGGGAGCTTGTCAAGGCAAAATATGAGGATAGTCTTTCCTTAGCATTTTTTTTTTTTTTTTTTTTTTGGTCTTTTTGCCATTTCTTGGGCCACTCCCGTGGCATATGGAGTTTCCCAGGCTAGGGGTCAAATTGGAGCTGTAGCCACCGGTCTACACCAGAGCCACAGCAACGCAGGATCCGAGCCACATCTGCAACCTGAACCACAGCTCACGGCAACGCCAGGCCAGGGACCAAACCCGCAACCTCATGGTTCTCAGTCAGATTCGTTAACCACTGCGCCACAACAGGAACTCCTCCTCAGCATTTTTTTTAACCTATCCTTTAAAAGCCAGATTAATTGTGATCTGTGCAATAAAACTCCCTCAACTGTCTTCCCCCATATAGTCACACGTTTCGACCTGTTGTAAGTCTTTTCTAAAATGTTACCTCAATAAGGGCTTCAAACAGCTATTTGAAGCTGCAGACTACCTTTCATCCCCTCTACTCCCTTTCTCTGTCACCCCTCTTCCTTCCTTGGCACGTCATACCTTATGTAACTTACTCGTTTCGTTTTGTTCCTTCTCTGTCTCTTCCCACTGGAATGTATGCTATACAAGGGCAAGGATTTTTGTTTCGCTCACTGGTGTATATCCAGTGTCTAGCTTATGGCAGCTATTCAGTATATTTTTGTGGAATGAATCATGTCTAGAGGCATAATAACAGCGTTGGATATAGAAAAGATATTTTATAATTGAGTTGTCTGGCGGGTAAGTTGACCTGTGCATGTCAGTTACTAGTGACAAAGTTCAAATGGTAGACCTAATTGTGGGACTTGGGTTCCTAAAGACATAAATGGCTGGCCAAGAAATAAGGGACTCATGTCCTAAGCAGTGGGGAATTGCCAGAGAGTTTTATGTTGAAGTCACATGATCTGAATAGTACTTGAAGGATGAGAGAGGAAAGAAATCTAGAAATAAGGAGGATTTTTGTTTTAATAACAATAATTACAAGAAGTAATGAATATATGAAAAATAGTAAGGTTGTGGACTTTCTAAAAGGACAATCCCCTCCATCCCAAAAAAGGAACCATTCTAATAATGTAAAAATGTAAAAACCATTTCAATTCAATTATAGTCTTAGATTGCATCCATTTTCTACATTTTTGGGGCAGTTGGGGAAACTGAATTGGATATTAGGTTAAGTTATAGAATTACTAATTTTTGAGATAATGATATTTTGAAATTAATTCATAAAGCCAATGTCATTTTAAAAGACATCTGTTAAAAAAAAAAACTTTTGGTGGGAGAATGGATTTTCCCAAAAGAATACTATAAAGAATCAAGAAGATACCATGGGAATTCCCCGGTGGCTCAGCAGCTTAAGGATCTGATATCATTGCTGAGGCAAGGGTTTGATCCCTGACCTGGGAATTTCTATGTGCCATGGACACAGGCCCCCCCCGCCCCCCAAAAAAAGCCCCCAAGAAACCAGTAATTTATGAGCTATGAAGTCAGAGTAGAGAAAGAAGCAAGCTGCAAGTGGCTTGAACCTGGGTGGCTGAAAGAATAACAGCGCTGGGGGTCGGGGGGACAGGGATGTCAGAAAGAGCAGTGAAAGTGTATAAAGGAGAAGTGAGACATTTCTTTGCTTTCTTCTCCCTCTTCCCTCCTTCATTCATTCATCCTTGTCTGTTCTGGATCTTCTTCAGTGCAGTAACTCAGCTGTTATATATTTTTGTATTTTCTTTGCTGTCACATAGGAGTTTGAAGTAAATATTTACTAGGTAAAGACCAGTTTGTTTCTTAATGTTGCTGTTTTAGACAGGCATGAAATTGTTTCACTTACTGTCATCTTCCATTTTGTTTGTACCTTCTCTCACTGTACCTTGAACTTTATTAAGACTACAAATGTCTTGTTTGTTTATCAGTAGCTTTCCTGTTTTTATTTTTCTATTCAAACTGATAATTTTCAGGTTTGACCTAGGTTTAGATCTTAAATAGAAAAGTATTAATTACTAGAATGTTTGTAGGGTTTCTTAACTGAAATATCTTCAGGATCTTCTTATGGTTTCTATTTGTTAAGAAGGAGGGTGAGTAGGGGAACCAGGATTGTTTTATGTCTTTGTCAGAGTATCATCATTTTATTTTGTTTAAAGTTCCCTGACTTTCCAGAAGCAAGACAGAATTGTTAAGAACTGTTAGATACGGCACACAAAAAAGACTTTTTTAAAAAACATTGTTTTGAGTTAGTGTATCTATTTTCTTGGTCTCTAGTCTGTAGAACAATAGATTTTATTGACTTAAAAGTTTTAGATTGGCATTCTTATGGATAAAACCCAGTACATGTTTGTAATAATTTTGTTTTTCTCCCCCTCACAGCTTCAGCAGTTAATACAGACTTTACAGATCCAACAGCAGAAGCCTCAGCCTTCCATCCTGCAAGCCCTGGATGCTGGTCTTGTGGTCCAGCTGCAGGCTCTTACAGCACAGCTTACGGCAGCAGCTGCAGCAGCCAACACTCTTAATCCCTTAGAACAGGGCGTGTCTTTTAACAAGGTAGATGTTAAGATAACAGTTGTATGTGAAGAATTATATATTAATTGTGGTGTCTGTCCTGTAATTATATATGTATAAATACATTATATATGTATTTTTTAATGGCCATAGCTGCAACAGTGCTGTTTCCTTTAACCCATCGCACCAGGTCAGGGATTGAACCCGCATCTCTGCAGTGACTGAGGTTGCTGTAGTCAGATTCTTAACCCACAGCATCACAGTGGGAAGTCCCTGCATTATAATTTTAACCTGCTAAAATTAAAATTGTAAAGTATGTGTAAGTTCAAAGAAAAGCTTCTCTACAAGTTGTTACAGTATTGTACAGTATAATAAATGATGTCTAACCATGAAGAATGATGTTTTTAAAGTTGAAATTTTATTTTATTTTATTTTTTTGGTCTTTTCTAGGGCCGCTCCTGTGTCATATGGTCATATGGAGGTTCCCAGGCTAGGGGTCCAGTCAGAGCTGGAGCCCTCCCCCTACGCCAGAGCCACAACAACATGGGATCTGAGCCTTGTCTCTGACCTACACCACAGCTCACGGCAACGCCGGATCCTTAAGCCACTGAGTGAGGCCAGAGATCAAACCCTCAACCTCATGGTTCTTAGTCGGATTCCTTAACCACTGAAAATCTTTTTGGTTTAACTTATTGTGTGATATCCTCAGTATTACTGCTAATTATGGGACTATTATAGTACCTTGGAAATGTTATCCATATTATTTTTATTTCTGCTCCTGTTATTTTTAATAGAAATATATTGATTTATTAAATTATTACTTAGACTTTTTTAGTCCTCAGCTTCCAAAAAAGTCTTTAAATTGATCAATTAGAAATCATTGGAGCATTCTAAGAGAACTGTGCTAGTAATAAATCTATTGATTATATATAGTTCTGGATGTTTATTATCAGTCTTTGTTACCATGGACAAAATACTTAATTATTTTAATCCTAATCTTCTCTTTCAAATTAGATGTTGGTATTTATGCTTTGTATAATGGTGTTTTGCTTCATAAGGCAGTGTCTGTCAAAATGCTTTAAAGGAAAAAGTAAAGATACACTCAAATAAAATGCTTTATTATCATGTAACATAAAATGATATGAAATATGTGTTAAATGATAGAGATAAATTAATAGGATGTCATTGACCTCCAAAATAGCATTTGTAACTTCAGCTTTTGTGAAGCACTTTTAAATTTGTTTCTTTTTTTTTTTCACTTAGAAGTTGATGGATAGGTTTGATTTTGGGGAAGATTCTGAGCATAGTGAAGAACCCAAAAAGGAAATTCCAACTTCTCAACTGTAAGAGTCGTTATATTTTCTTTATAAACCATAACTTTTTTCTGTTACCTTTATAAATCTTGACTGGAACATTGCCATCTGAGCTACTAAGTGGGACTTCCAATAAGTTGAGTTACTATTTAGGCTCCTGAGCTCCCAACATTGCAGAAAGATGGTAGAATTGCTGCTTGTTGCCTCCCTATGTTATTTTTGCTCTTTCTAAGAATTTTTCAAATAGTTGGGATGTGTCAAAATTCTTTATTGGAAAACTGATGTGTTGAGAGTCTAATTGTGATATTTTCTATATTAGGCTTTTATTTATCTTAGTTGTAGGAGTATTTGTAGTAATAGGAAAGAAACTTGCTTCTGGTGCCTGTGGCCACTTCTGGGAAGTATAATAAATTCTAGGAGTATATTAGACTAACTAGAAGTAAGGAGTAGAGTTGTAGAAACTGTGTTTTTTAAAGAAATGGAGTGTATGTTTTTATTTAAATGAGTGGTCCCCTTGCCCCCAAACAGTTCTGCAGGGCCCTAGGTTCTGTGAGGGTTGATGAGAGGACTGGAAGGAGGATTTTGGGGAGTTAGGGGTATCAGGTGGGAGAATAGGAAGGGGCTAATGAATGGGAAAAGCCCCTGGGAATCTTGTTTCAGAAGTTATTTTCTATATTGTGATAATTTATAAAATACATAAAATGCAAATATATGCTGTGATAAATTCAGGTTATTTTCTATATCGTGATAATTTATTAAAATTATTTATATAATATGCAGATACTTTTTTATTTATTTATTTATTTATTTTTGTCTTTTTGCTATTTCTTGGGCTGCTCCTGCGGCATATGGAGGTTCCCAGGCTAGGGGTCCAATCGGAGCTGTAGCCGCCGTCCTACGCCAGAGCCACAGCAATGCGAGATTCGAGCCGCGTCTGCAACCTACACCACAGCTCACGGCAACGCCGCATCCTTAACCCACCGAGCAAGGGCAGGGACCGAACCCGCAACCTCATGGTTCCTAGTGGGATTCGTTAACCACTGCGCCACGACGGGAACTCGAGATACATGTTTTGATTAAAAATTCTTGAAAAAACTAACGTTTTAGATTATGAATTGTAGTTGAGATCATATAGATCTGTGTCTGGATCAATGTAAGAATCTGCTTTAACAGTCCTGATGGGATATTTATCCATTGTTTTAATAACCTTCTATGATAAGAAGTTAAGTAATTGTTAATACTGTGTCATCTTTTGTTACTGAATTCTGTTTGATTTGCTTTCTTCACACTGATCCATTTTGCTTTCTGAAGCAAGGAAACAAATTTATTCCATTATCTTTTGAGACATAGCCATTCAGTATTTGAAGATAGGTATCATTCTTCCCCTTAGGTTTATTTGCTCCAGATGAAGTACACTTTTTTTCAACTGTTTCAAGACTTCTCACCATCCTGATTGTCCCTTTTGGGATGCCCTCTTTTTTGTTCATGTCTTACCTTGTGGCACCCAGAATTCCAGGTGTATTCCAGGTGTGAATTTCCCAGAGTATAGTTCAATTATTATTTACTCTTACCTAAACAGTTTCTGTTAACATACCTAATAATGTGAATGTTTTTCTAAAGAGAACAGATTAGTTTTGTAAAGTGTGTGATCAGTTACGATTGTAGATTTCACGTATACTGATTGATAGACCATTTTCCCCACTGTCTCATAGTTAAAGGTGTTAGAGTGACAGTGTTTAAGTACATTTAACTGTTTTTATAAGTATTTTATTGAGATTTTCTTAAAGTGCTCTAATGTAATAAGTACTAATTTATATATATAGTATTTGATAGCATGAGACAGTAATATCAAGTCTTTATCAGAGTATCTCTAACATGGTATCCATCTCTTGAAACACTGTTGAGTATATTTCGATTTCAACATATTAATGTTCTGAGGTAGTCTGTTTTCTGTGTTAATATTTCAGAAGTAAACATTGTAGTAGAGTGTTTCATTTAATTGGCATTTTGGGGTGTTCTTTTTGAATATTCAGTTATTTCATGTTATGTTTGTTGGATTTTAAAATACACTTCTGCTTGTTTTTCCTTTTAGTTCTCATGTTTCAGAATCTGTGAACAATTCCATTTTTCATCAGATAGCAGAACAGCTACAGCAGCAAAACCTTGAACATCTAAGACAGCAACTTCTGGAACAACAACAGCCTCAAAAGGTTTATAGCCCCATCTTGTGGTTTTCAGAGTTATTGCTGTTGGGATCATTTGTTTTTGCTAAACTATGGCGATTTTTCTTTATTTATACTAAGAAGATCAGTCTTTTTAGGACTTTTATAGTTTTGGGGTTTTTTTTGTCTATAATCAAAATGTGTTCTGGCAACTTATATATCCATTGAGAACGTTATAGAAATTAATTTTAGTGTACCAGAATTACAGAATAGAAGACAGGTGATGTTTCAATATTATAATTTTCTTTCCTCTAAATTTTCTTTCCTCTAAATTTCCTGTCAAGCAAGGTAATGATAATTTTGCTATGTTAATGATGATAATGACAAAATAGATTACTGCCTTTAATTAGGCTCCTAGTATGCTTCAAGAACTTTTATTCAGCATGGTTACATTTAATGCTTATGAGGTAGGCATTTTGAATCTCATTTTACACTGTAGGAAATTGAAGCTTATTGAAATGAAAATCTAATATTAAAGTATGCCACTGATGTATATCAGTCTTAAGATACTCTATTATTTTATGTGTAGCTGAAACTTTTATTTTAAACACTTGTTTATATGAAATAACATCCCAAAGTATGAGCAGTGCATTGTTAGACATACAGAGATGAACAGAGAAGCATCTGGCCTCAGGTAACCTCTTTTCCAATAGAGTGTACACATCTGTATGAACACGAGGCAGAATCCTAGTTTCTGTAATCGAGGTGTAAGAGAGGGTCTATGGCAAGGTGGAAGAGGGAAGGGTTAATTTAGAAGGAATAGCAAACCTTAGACGCTGCTAGGGTCTGAACTTGTCCTTTTTGTGCAAATAGTAAATATAAAATGGATATTAATAGTATTTGAATGTTGGAACTTATACCTGGAATTAATGACAATGGAATTATGTACCTTGTCTTTTTTTTTTGTCCTTTTTAGGCCATACTTATGGCATATGGAGGTTCCTAGGCTAGGGGTCGAATCAGAGCTGTAGCTGCTGGGCCTATGCCACAATCACAGCAATGCCAGATCCGAGCTGCATCTGTGACCTACACCTCAGCTCAGGGCAACGCTGGGTCCTTAACCCACTGAGCGAGGCCAGGGATTGAACCTGTGTCCTCATGAATACTAGTCACATTCATTTCCGCTGAGCCACCATGGGAACTCGTCAGTAAGGTTTTTGACAAAGCCTTTCCTGCTACTTAACAGAGAAAAAAAATGAGGAAAGTAGATTTATAACTGATCAAAATGTCACATTGAACGTTAATCCAACCTTTGAAGAAGTCTTTGTCAGCTGCTGTTATCCTTCTGTTTTTTCCCAATGTTTTCATTGATGCTTTGCATGAAGACATTATTGCAGAAACTAGAGATGTGTATATACCAGGATGTATACTAGTATATCAGGAAAAAAAAAAGTCAGTTGCCACTTGGTTCCTGTGGATTCTTTTTGTTACTGTTTTTTTAAAAAAATATTTTACGCATCTTACAAATAATTTAAAAGCGAGACTGTAGGGATGGGGAAAAGCCAATTAGGAATTTTAATATAGTTGAAATAGAGCAAACCTTTTCGTGTCAGTAAAATTCGTGTCACATGTTCTTTTAATAAAACATAACAATGCAGGCTCTTGTTTCCAAAACACTGTAAGATGAAGTCCTTCCTGTTGAATGACTAATTGGATGAAAATACTGTTAGAGATTTTTTTTTTTTTTTTTTTTTTTTTTTTGTCTTTTTGCCATTTCTCGGGCCATTCCCCCGGCATATGGAGGTTCCCAGGTCCAGTCGGAGCCATAGCCACCAGCCTACAGCAATTCGGGATCCGAGCCGCGTCTGTAACCTATACCACAGCTCACGGCAACGCCAGATCCTTAACCCACTGCGCAAGGGCAGGGACCGAACCCGCGACCTCATGGTTCCTAGTCGGATTTGTTAACCACTGCGCCACGACGGGAACTCCTTAGTTGAATTTTGAAAATAAATTTTCTCTTTCTTTTTTGTAAGACCTCTAAGAAAGAATAAAAGTCAGGAATTGCAACCTTTTCAAAATAGGTAAAACTCCTCAAAAAAGAGACTCAGAAGTGAAAATTGGTTGCAGTGTGGTTGCAGTGGATTCTGTTGGTTATACCAAGGGTTGACCGACCATTAAATAGAAGTCAGAGATGAAAAACAAATGGGGTGGATGGTAGGTAGGGTGCTTAGGTGAGTGGGGAGCTAAGAAGTAAGGGATGGGAAGGGCGTGTGAGTCTTGAAGTAGAGCCAGACAGTAAGGCTCAGGATGCAAGTGAAAAGTAGTTTGCTGTGTTGTTAAGAATTTTATTTTTATTGTATCATTTTTTTCCTTTTTCATGGGGAGGTCTGCACCCCGGGGCATATGGTGTTCCTGGGCCAGGGATCAGATCCAAGCTGCAGTTGAGACCTATGCCACAGATAGAACAACGCCAGAGCCTTCACCTTCACCTGGCCCAGGGAATCAAACCTACATGTCAGCATTGCCGAGACCCGGCCAATCCCGTTACACCACAGCAGGAACTCCTTTATTGTACAATTTTAAAGGCATAGGCCAGAAACGTGCTTAAAACTAAGACATTTTGATTTGTTGTCAATGACTATACTCATTTACCAACTTTTTGGTCAATTCTGTGGAATAGAGCAAGGATTTAACTAATTGAGGTCTTCTAATTCTTTTAATTCTAAACCTTGAAAATGTTATTTGTCCTTGGGAAACCTATCATAAATTAAGACACTTGGAACAATTATTTAATGCTCTTTTTAACTCTTAATTTTTATTAATTTAATTGACATATAACATGATATAGATTTAAGGTGTACAACATATTGATCTGATACAATTATATATTGCAGTATGACTGCCTCTGTAGTGTTAGCTAACACCTTAATATGTCAAATAATTATCTTTTTTTGGTGGTGGGGACAATTAAGATTTAACCCCTTAGCAACTTTGAAGTTAATAATACAATATTGTTGTCCGTAATCAACAATATTGGTTATATTTCTTTTATAGATAGACCCATTCGGAATTAGGTTCACAATCACAGAGTTTGTAGCAGTTTTGAATTGCTCTTCTTTGATAATTAGTCCAGTCGTTCCCAACTTGTGTACTCCCAGGAATTCTGCACTACCAGGAATTCTTTTTATTAATCTTCAACACCTGTGAGCATGTCTTAGTCATGTTTAACTAGGGAGTCATTTTTTCATGATAATCAGCTTCTCAGTTTTAGTTAACGCCATAATATATGTCACTGCTGATCAGGTTCATACTGATGAGAATCATGTAAGCAGTGTCAGTATATCAACTTGTAATTCTAATCCCAGGGGTAAAAAAAAATTCAAATTTTAGTTTCTATAATTAGGCCCCATGTTTATTAGACTTTCTAAAATGTTTTACATGTCCGAGTACTTCCTAATATTGTTTTGTGATTTCCTAGAAATGCAGGTGGGGAAAGGCCCAAGTTGAGAACTGTTTTTTTAGATTAGTGTTTTTGATATTGGAATTTGAGCTTTGTTTTCCTTCTGCACATGCAGTGTGTAACTTGGTTGTGTATTCATCATTTGTGATACATTCCCTTTATTCTTGATAGTGTATATTTGCCGCAATAAAAATTGTTTTGAGACCTACTTGATATTACCATTTTATTCTAGTATTACAGTCTCTGTCTGCCTTTTGTGAGGTGTTTTAAGTAAACTTGAATTTATACAAAAGTGTCATTTTAGATTGATCATAAAAGATGTAATACAGGATTTCTTTAGGTGTTTGGCTTCTTTTCAGAAATTTAATTGCGATGTTTGCATGTTTAAATTTTCATTTGTAATATTATTTCCTAATGTTTGTGTGTTCATCTACGTTCTCAATAGGCAACTCCTCAGGATAGTCAAGAAGGAACATTTGGGTCGGAGCATTCTGCGTCACCATCACAAGGAAGCAGTCAGCAGCATTTCCTTGAACCTGAAGCAAATTTAGATGATTCCATAGATATTCAGCAACAGGTAAAAAATAAATATTTTTCTGGGTCATAAATTTTTTAAATTGATTACAGAGAAAATATAAATAGAGTAATTTTTATTTTGTGTAGCATTTTTTTTATGTGTAAAATAATGTCAAGTTGAATGGTTTCCCCCCCACATTAAGCTTCACACTCTAACCTTTTAGTGTTACTGTGGTGATTTTTTTCTTTTTCTTTTTTTTTTTTTAGGGCTGCACCTGCAGCGTGTGGAAATTCTCAGGCTAGGGGTCGAGCTTGCTGCGGGCCTACACCACAGCAGTGAGGGATCTGAGCCACATCTGTAACCTACATCACTGCTCACAGCAGTGCCAGATCCTTTAACCCAAGGAGCGAGGCTAGGATTGAACCCGTGTCCTCATGGATACTACTTGGTTTCGTTACTGCTGAGCTGCAGCGGGAACTCTGGAAAATATTTTTAAGGCAGAATTACCAGTATATATGGAATCTCAACCAGGCATTTTGTTTGCTCTTCTTTTGACTTTCAAGGATATGGATATAGATGAAGGGCAAGATGGAGTGGAAGAGGAGAGCTTCGAACAAGAAGCAAAGAAGGTGGCTGTTCGTTCAAGATCAAGAACACATTCACGATCTCGTTCAAGGTTCTACAGTGTTACTTAAATAGCTATGTGTGAACTTTTAAAATGTTGGCTTTCTTTTTTTTTTTTTTGCTGTCCTTTATTTCTTTGCATCAGGATTAAAGGAAATGTTTTTCTGAGAGTGCATCATATTCTGTCAGAAGGACCATAATTCAGAACTTCGAAAGCAAAATATTTGTTAATGTTTTTAATTGCATATAGTTGTGGCCATTTATTTGAATAATTTATGTGAGTCACAGCAGTATTTTAAGACTTAGATTTTCAGTTATACCTGATTTCTGTTAATAATAAAATGATAATACCCAGGCTAGACTATTATTGCCTCTGAACACTTAAATCAAGCTAGAGGAATAGTGTTAGAAATTTCATTGTATTTCTTACATTCCATTCCCTCATTAATACCAAAAATGTTTTTATAAACATTAACCATATTAAACTATTATACAACGTCCTAGAAATGGTTTTCTTTGTGGGCTTTTCACCCTGGCTCATAAGGTACATCAGTGTACATGCTTATTCAATTTTGAGTTGAAGGTGCCTTTTTCTTAACCTGATAAATTTCTTTGGTGCACATATATATTGTTTTGTCATAAACTGTCTTAAAATGTAGTCATTAACCTTTAACACTTCTGTGCCCTATTTTCTACAAATGAATACCCCTGAAAATCTGAACAATAAATGCTGAAAGAGGGGCAGTATCTTCAATGACATTTTTAGTCATTCCTTTTGTGGTTCAAAAACTAAACTTGTATTTACCTCTTGCAAATGAGAGCATGTCACTTCATCTTTTTCCAAACTGCCCTCACTTCATTGAATTTTACAGTGTTAGTGCCAAAAACATCATTGTCGTAGCAGCACCTCCTTACTAAGTATTGCAAAACAAGTTCAATGGCATATGCTTGACAGGAAAAAAGAAACAGTGTTTCAGTATCATCTTATATTGTAATAAGTCAAGAACAATGAGATTTTAGAAATTGAGAACTTGTAAACAGTATTATATAGTGAACTAATGTTCTGGTAAAAACATTCTGTGGTTTTTAATTTAAAACCTGTTAACATCTTTATCACCTAAAAGATCTTTTTTGTTTGTTTATTTTCTTTGGTCTTTATCATTCCTGTTCTTGGCCCTTGTTTGAAAAATGAATTGGAAGATGCTAAGCAAAAGTGAGACCCTTACTGGAATCTCATCTTTTTTTTCCTCGTGGTTGCGAATAGTCACCCAGATTCAGTAAGAATCATTGCAGACAAACATCTGTGACTAGGGTGGACCTAAGCAGTATATAGATTTCAGAAAATGCATGTTTGATATTTGATTGTATTTAAACATTTCTTAAGAATTAACCCCCCCCACCTAAAAGTTTGAGAAATTTGATAGAAAAATAACATTGCCATTGGAAGTAAAATAAGATTATTTTTATAGATCACCAAGAAAACGAAGGTCTAGGTCGCGATCTGGTTCTCGAAAGCGGAAACACAGAAAGCGATCGCGCTCCCGTTCTAGAGAAAGAAAGAGGAAATCGTCACGTTCATACTCCAGTGAAAGAAGAGCTAGAGAAAGGGAGAAGGAACGGCAGAAAAAGGGGTTACCGCCAATTCGGTCCAAAACATTAAGTGGTGAGTGACGTACTTTTACCAAACTTTGGTTTCAGTAAATATTAAGAAAGTAGTTATCTGCTGCAAAGTCTCTTCGTTCTCAGACTAAAGAGTTGAAAACAGTTTTGGTAAGTGAGTAATTTTATTTTCGGTCTCTGTAATGTGATAGGGGAGAAAAGAAAAAGGAATAGCAGTTTCTACTCAGATACTAAAGTCATTGAGAGTTGCCTTTTTTTTTTTTTTTTAATACCATTTAGAAAATACAGCTTAAATATTGATTTATAAAGTAGACTAGGTTGTGTCTGTTAATGGGCACATGACTTCTGTGCACAGTGTCGTAATGAATTAATGAACACCAGGTCTGTAAGAATAATTACTATGTTTAAGGCTAATTACGAACTGTATCAGTATTGAAGGAGAGATTCCTATTTCCCTCCCTTATGTTTCTCAATCTATAATGCATGGTTAGAACAAATTTGTAGTAATGGGAATTTGTTTTGAGGAAGACCTAGGGGAGAGTTGACTTGGTAGGCATGTGAGGTACAGGAAAATAAGTTATAATTAGTGCCAAATTCTTCCTAAATGATTCTTAGTAATAGGTTTGTGGTGTTTCATTACAGCAGAAAAAGAAAACTAATACAATTGCCCTTTGAGACTTTGGTTGAATATTAAGTTATGTATGCATAGGGTGAGACTACATAAGACAGAGAACAAATAGCAGGAAAAAAACGATTTCTAGGGATCTGTTAATGATTCCTAAAAGCTCACGCAGGTCTAGAAGGCATTCAGGTTCTGAGCAGCCAAAGCAGAGAGACCTAATTGAAACCCACATTTGGTAGAGATCTTGGAATGGTCACATCGTAGTGTGGGCTGAATTAGCTCTAGAATAAAGCCTGCTCTAGCCTCTGTTGTAGATAAAATATAATGCAAAAGCTGGAAAATAATTTTTTTATGACGTTAACATAAATCTATTTATCTTACAACTCTGCAAATGTCAGCTGTACATATTTTTAAAGTGTCTTCAGGAAAAGGAGATGTTTATGGAGGCACGAATAGTGCAACCAGAAGTCGGCGAGATGTCTTAGGTGTAGCGTTCATTTATTAAAGGGAAGTGGCTTCTGACCCTGAAGTATCCCCAAGTGTTACATGATAGCAAATTAAGGAGTTCGGCTCCAGCCTTTTCTTTTGTGTATCTCCATGCAAATTATTCTTAAGGATATGATGCTGTTTTTATATTTTACTGTTGATTAGGGAGAAACATCACTTAATCATTCTAGCACAGAGAGATAATTTAAGATGCACAAATAGGATTTCAGTTAAAAGTGGCTTTGAAACTTTATTGCACATTAGAATTACCTACAGAATTTTAAAATTCCCAGTTCCCAAAATGGCCATACTCTACCTTGCATCATGTTTTAGAGTGAGACTCAGATATACACAGGTGATTCATGTATGCTGCCACACTTGAGAATATGTGATAATGCGAGAAGTTGACTTGGCATAGGTGTGAATTGGGTACTTGGTATTTTAGTTGATTTTAAACATAACAAATAAAAATGTCAAGTATTTTAGGCGTTCTCGCTGTGGCAAAGTGAGTTAAGGAACCAGCATTGTCTCTGGCAGCTCAGGTTTAATCCCTGGCCAGCACAGTGGGTAAGGATCCAGCGTTGCCACAGCTGTGGCTCAGATTTGATTTCTGGCCTGGGAACTTCCATATGCCGAGTGTGCAGCCAAAAAGAAAAAAAAATTTTTTTAAAATACACGATCTTAATTTTAATTTATTATTGTTACTAGTGCCTTTTCCCCAGCTGCTTGAAAGAAGTAACTGTCCATGTGATTTAGGCCTTTTGTCTCTTCTGTCTTGACAGTGTGCAGTACTACTCTGTGGGTTGGTCAGGTAGACAAGAAGGCAACACAGCAGGACTTAACTAACCTGTTTGAAGAGTTTGGACAGATCGAATCCATTAATGTAAGTATCAATTCTTAAATAATAGTTTATGGTTAAAAAAAATATGGAGTTTTCAACATTACCTTGGTTCCTCATTAGCCCAGGAATAGCTACCTTTAATCACATCTTTATAAGGATTATTTAATTCTAATCATTTTTGTGTTTATTCCATTGCTCTTGATCTCCTTACTTAATTACTTTTGCTCTTTTTAATGGAATTCTAACAAAATATTCTTAGGGGTTTTATAGCAGCATAGTGGCATTTGATTCCTAAAAGCATTGAAATGTTTGGAGTTCCTGTCGTGGCTCAGCAGAAACAAACCTGACTATGAAGTGGCAGGTTCAATTCCTGGCCCCGCTCAGTGGGTTAAGGATCTGGCATTGCATTGAGCTGTGGTGTGGGTCGCAGACATGGCTTGAATCCCCACGGCTGTGGTGCAGGCCAGCAGCTGCAGCTCCAGTTTGACCCCTAGCCTGGGAACCCTCATATGCTGTGGGTGTAGCCCTAAAAAGCAAAAAAAAAAAAAAAATTGAATGTTTGAGTTAGCAAGAGTCTTATGTGTGATCTGGTTTAATTACTTTTTATTTTTTTGGTAATGAACATGAAGAAGCTGAGTTAGAATTGTAATCACCTGCACATGAGCACATAGGCAGTGGTAGAGACACAACTGGACTTGAGGTCCAGTTTGTCAGCCTCTTCCCTCCCTTTCTCTGTCTGTCCTTCTCAGAGCAAACCTGAGGCAAGAAAACCCATGTGGCCAGGGCATCTCCAGTGACTTGAACGTAACTCACTCCTGGGCTTTATTCTTTCAGTGGATTCTAATCCTCTGAGCATTTTCTTCCTGAAGGGCTGTTGTTTTTCCTTTTGGGCTAAAACTAAGTAATGAAATGTTTCATCATTATTTATTTGTTTGAGGAGATTTATAATTCATTAACTCTCTGGTTCTACTCACCATTAATGTACTTTTATGTCTGTTGGATCTTTTTATCATTATTTACTTGGAAATTGGCTGGTTCTCCTTTCTAGTCTTAGATTCCTTATATTCCCAACATTTCTTACGTGACCAAACTTGACTTATTGATACTAATAACAGCACTCTTTATTTAAATTGAATTTGGTTATTTTGTATTTTGTTTTCAACTATGTAGGCTCTTCTTGGAGCCCCACAAGAAGCTGTTTATGTAGTTAAGATGTTGTTTTACCAGTGAGGAACCCACATGATTTGACTGAGTTACATGGATGATAAATAGTGGATTGGCTAATAAATAATAGGCGATAGGTTGAGTGTTTCAACTTCAGTATTTCAAATTCGTGTTTTTACACCATGAAAGTATTAGAGGCTTCTCTTTTTGTCTTTTTAAATTTCACCTGTCAGAACATAAGTAATCTTTCAGAGTCTGTGACCACATAACCTCTAAAATTTTTTCTGATTTTCTCTACTTTTAAACTAGTGGTTCTCAGCTCTAGCTGCATGTCATTTAGTTTGAGAAAATTTGGATATCGGTGGTCATTATCTTTAGATTAAAGATTGTTATCAAAGTACCGTAATTACATAGGCGATTTTGATGCAAAGCTAGGAATAACTGCTCTGGACACATCCTGAATCCAAGTAGCATTTTGGATTTTCACATTCCTTATGACATTTGTAGTCTTTCTTTTGCTGCAGTCATTTGGACATTAGTTTGCATTGTCTCCCCCTTCTTGTGTGTTAGCTTTTAAGAGCGTAGTAGTTGCAAGTAATAGGCACTAAGTTACGTTGTGAACTGAAGTGTACTGAATGGCTAAAGATAAAAATCAAGGATTTGAAAAATTGATGGGAGATGTATAAACCTTTCACTTGGTTTTGGGGGAGCTTGAAGACAAAGAAAAGTCCATTAGATCTAGCATTTAGTAGGTCATTAGCTTGAAGAAAATATTTTCAGTGGGTTGCAAAGGGGTTGGATCTGCATTATGAGAGATGTAAGGGTTTAGATAGACTGCTCTTTTGAAAAATTTGCTATTAAAGTGACAGCTTGAAATATTAGACTAAGGGAAGGGTTGTTTTGACAACTAGAGCTTATTATGTATTGAGTACTAATAAAGTGATAGAATACCTTTTGAGTTCTTCAAAAATAAGCTGAAATGCTCTGTATTTTTCTGAATTAATACATTAAAGATAATTTTATATCTGTAGACTGTAGAATAGTTAAATACTTTGTAAATAAAACTCTTGAGATTACAGTGAAGCTGTCTTCCTATTTATTATTTATGTTAAAACCTTTGTCCAGAGATACTTGGACAAAATTAAGTTTTATAAAATAGAAAAATGTTAATTTTACCATTTGTTGTTGTAGATTTTAGGTTTTCTATTAAGGATAAGAAACTTACTCAAAACAAAAATCCTTCTCACATTACTCAGCATGACACTTCCAACTTAAATGCTACTGTGAATAAATTGTACACCTTCAAATGTGCTGGCCATAAAGTGTTATTTTCCTTTTACCTGGTGGTATTATATGCATGTAATTACACATAGTTTTATCTGTTCTTCATTGTGTATTAAAGTTTTAAGATGTGTAGATAGTCAAGATTTCACATGTATAACATGGTTTATAAGAAGAGACCCAACTTGTTTTTGAGTTTCTTTTAAACGAAGTGATTGTGCGCGAATTACGCCAGTAAACGGATAGCTGGAGGACGAAAAGGGGAAACAGTTCAGTGTTAGGAGCCAGTGTTCTATGCCAAAACCATAAAATGCCAGAAGTGAATTGGCCTCCTTATACCCTTTCTAAAGAAAAAAATTTTTTTAATAGATGATTCCTCCCAGGGGCTGTGCTTATGTCTGCATGGTTCATCGACAAGATGCATTTCGGGCTCTTCAGAAACTCAGTTCCGGATCGTATAAAATTGGCTCCAAGGTCATTAAGGTGAGATTAAGGGCACCTCCTTGTGTTTTATTGGATTCTTAGAATGTTTCATCTAATTCATCTTCTTTTTTAATGTTATGGGCAAACCCTCAGAGAAATTTATTGTTTCGCTGAGTTCCCATTGTGGCTCAGTGGTAATGAACCCTAGCATCCATGAGGATGTGGGTTCGATCCCTGGCCTCGCTGAGTGGGTTAAGGATCTGGCGTTGCCATGAGCTGTGTTGTAGGTCACAGATGTGGCTTGCATCTGGCTTTGATTGCTGTGGTTGTGGCATAGTCTGGCAGCTGCAGCTCTGATTTGACCCCTAGCCTGGGAACTTCCATATGCCGCACATCCAGCCCTTAAAAAAAAATTTTAAAAATGGCAAGAAGGAAATTTAATTATTTTAGTATTGTTGAATTGTAAAATTAGCTGCAGGTAAAACCAAAACCTTACTCAAACAGTTCTTTGAAACCACACATGCACAGTTCTCATAGTCAACCAGTCACCATTTTATGTGAACTATTTTGTTTTTACAAGTTCATATTCCATTCACTCCTTCCCAGTGCTTCCTAAGCCTACCCCTTAATTCTGTTATTAATGTCTCCTTTTTAACGTCTCATACAGCTGAAGGGTTTATGTAAAAGTATATTTTTATTTTCCTACTAGTCTTTACACTGAGTATATTTTTGGTGTGTTTTTCCATTTTTACTTTTTGTAACTAATTTACATTTTGTTTCTGCTATTTGAAGATAATTTATTCCACCAGTTTTTGCAACTGAATTAAATATATTAACTACTTTCAAGGGAGTTAATATATCTGTGCTTTGTCATTTTATGGTGGAGAGTTTCTCTGCTAAACTAAAGCGTCACTGGTTTCCCCTTTTCTGGAGTAGCAAGATTTTATTTAAATTAACTATTCTAATTATTACTAATATAGATTGACACCTTTTGTGGTGAAAAGTAGATTTGGATTATTTCTGGAACTGTATTGTTTTAAAGTCTTAATAAGAAATGGAAATAAACTCCATGTTATAAATAACATCACTGTCTAATGGAGGTTTTATTTTACAAACAAAATCGGAAGATGTACGGAAAAAATTTCCTTGCCTAGTGTTATTCGGGCAGTGATGCTTTGCCTGTTCAATTGATTTTTAAGACTAATTTTATTTGCATTTACATTGTTGGTATATAATTTTGTATGTTTTGCCTTGTTTTTACATGAACTTTCTTTTTTCTTCACCTTATTTTTGGTAGATCGCTTGGGCTTTAAACAAAGGTGTAAAAACAGAATACAAACAATTCTGGGATGTGGATCTTGGAGTTACGTATATACCATGGGAAAAAGTTAAAGTGGATGACTTGGAAGGTTTTGCAGAAGGAGGCATGATTGATCAGGAAACTGTAAATACTGGTAAGAACACCAGCGATGGTTTTGTTGTTTAAAAATACGTGTATGCCTGAAAAGATGTAATTGATAAGAGTTTTATATGATAGGATGAATTGTGTTTACTTCCTTGACTCTCTCCACCCCACCTCATGCAAAAGAGGGGGAAAAAATGAAACATTATCCTGTCCAGTGGATGTGCTTAACGGACTTTATAAGTTTCAGGGTATCGATAATGTTCTGGAACTCTGGCAGTGTAGCATTTTTTCATATTTGTCTTTCAAAAACTCTCAGTCTTTGAGAGATTTGTATATATGGAGGCTTTTTTAAGCTAATTATTTCTAATGAGACTGGGGATTTAGGAAGTTTCTTCAAAAAACTTCGTAGATTATTTTGATTAGTATCTATGTTGAGAATGGCAGGAATAGACTTTTAGAGAGCTGCAGTTCAGATTCATGCAGTTCTAGAAAGCTTATAACCAAATGATAATCCAGGCTGTTCTTTTTAAAAGTTTGTCTTTGTTTTTTAAAATTTTGTTTTAAATTAACAGAATGATTAGCAGTTACAACCAATAAGAAATCTTAAAATGGATACTTAGAAAAGGATTGAAATATGATGTCTACCTTATTTCTTTACATCTTAGCTCTTCTACCAAAAGTAGCTAATTTTCAGAATAGTATTTTTGTTCTCAAGCTGATGCATGTATTTTCAAACACTTTTTCAGTTTTTTTTCTTGTCATTCTCTCTGTCTCTCTCCCACTCTCTTTTTGATGGATGCTCCTCCAGAACATTTATTCATTCAGAAAAATACTTGTTTTTACTGTGTGCCAAGTATAATTTTAGTGACTGGGATTATGCCAGCGAGGCAAACAGACCAAAATCCGTAAGGAGTGTACATTGTAGAACAGGGGTTGACAGCCTTTAACAGCCCATTAGCCAGGCCTTACTGGCAGCTCGTTCTGTAATAGAGTTTTATTGAAACATAGCCGTGCTCAGTTGTGTTTATCTATTGCATATGACTTTTTAAAATTCAGTCAGTAGAGTCACTGTAACAGGTCACATGGCCCCCAAAGTCTAAAATACTTAAAATAGGAAAAGTTTGCCAATCCATGTTCTCGTGGAGAAAAACGAATGATAAAATAAACTTGATAATTTCGAAGAGTTTTGAGGAAACATGGAACGGGGGTGGGCAGTATGGGTTCGGAGCTGTTGCAGTATTAAGTGGTTGAAGAAGGTCTAATAGGAGAAGGTGATGCTCCGAGAGGTGAGATATACGACTCTCTGGGGAAAGAGCCTTTCATACAGAGAGAACAGCAAGGGCACCATCTCTTACAAATCATGAGAAACAGACAACACCATGAGACTGGTATGGCTTGAGTTTGGTGGGGCGTGCGTAGTGGGAGCTGACGTCAGAGAGGTACAGAGGGGCAGAGTCCTGTAAAGTCTTACTGGTCATTCTAATGACTTTGAGAGAGGTGAAGAACCTTTGGAGGAACCTTTAGAGCTTCTTTGTTCTATTTTTGCATAGCCTTATTTTCAGAAAGATTTTCTGTATTGGGTCAGTACTTCCTTGTTGGTCTCCTCTTGAACCTTGTGACAAAATAAAGAACAAGGATGGTCTTTGAGATATATACCTATTATGTCCCTTTAAAGTGTTTTCTCTAGAATAAATATTTTAGTGTCTCTGATTTGTACCTTGTGTCATGCTGGTTTGAACTCTTTAGTATCCTAATCAGATTTATCTTGGTAAAACCAAATAGGTTGGCACCTATAGTTGTGGACATGTCTTTAAACATGCGCCAGGGTAGTCGAGGGGCTATGCAGACATCAAATAAATATATACATAAAAACAAAATGAAAAGTTGCACCTATTCCGAGGAAATCAGTTTCACATATTTTGTTTAGAGTGGGAAACTGTGAAAAGCTCAGAACCGGTTAAAGAGACGGTCCAGACGACTCAGAGCCCCCCTCCAGTTGAAAAGGAAACAGTGGTCACGACCCAGGCAGAGGTTTTCCCTCCGCCTGTTGCTATGTTACAGGTTAGTGCCGTTTTTGTTATTGCTTAATGTGTTTTCTTACATTTCTGTTTTTGTTCGTGTGTTTACTTTATAAAACATGTAGGGAGTTCCCTGGTGGCCTAGTGATGAGGGATCTGGTGTTATCACTGCTATGGCTCAGGTTCAGTCCCTAGCCTGGGAACTTCCACATGCTGCAGGCGTGGCTAAAATAAATAAATAAGTAAAATAAGACTTGGAGGAAATTGTCCAAAAGGGATTAATATTAAATACAAGCATTTTTGAAAACTTCATTTTAGAAAAGAGTTCATATTTAAATGTTCATTTATTGAACAAATATTTGTTGATTGCCTGGTCTGCATGCAGCAGGCGCTGTCCTAGGCACCTGGGATATGGATACATCGGTGAAAAAAGAAACAAACACAAATCCCTGCCCTCATGGAGCTTTTGTTTTCAATAGGGGAGACAGAAGATAGAAGTTGATTAAATGATGTGGGAGGGAAAAGGTAGTGAAAGGACCATCAGGAGTGTCTGGGTAGCCACTTCAATAAAATGGTCAAGATGGACTTAATTAAGAACATGGCGTTTGAGCCACAAGTTAAAGGTGCTGAGGCAGTTAACTGTGTGGCTGTCTGAAGAAGAACAGTGGAGGCCAAGGGAATAAGCAGTGCACAGGCCCTGGCCGGGAGTGAGCGGCAGCTTAGTGCAAGTGAGACCTCTAGAGGGACTTTGGTTTTCACCCAGCCAAGATGGGAAGAAAGGAGCGACTTGATCTGGCTTAGAGTTTTGAAGGCTTACACTGGCAGCTGCTCTGAGAATGGTGTAGTGCACATTGGTAAAAGCAGGGAGGCCAGTTAAAAGACAGTTGCAACAATCCAGATGAGAGGAGCTGGTGGCTCAGACGGGACTGATAGCATGGAGGCAGCAGAACGTTGTCAGATACTAAGTGTATTTCTGATAGTTTGACAAAGAACAGGGGCAAAATTTTGGGTCTGAGAAATTAGAAAGACGAAGTTAACCATTATCTGAGAATGGGAAATTCTGTGGGAAGTGTGGTTTGAGGAAGGACAGTTGGGAATTCAGTTTTTGTGTGTGAAGTTTGAACTTTCTAGACAACAAAGTTGAGGTGTTGAAAAGACCATTGATATAATTTGAGCTTTAGGGGAGAAGAATAGCCACAGTGCAGACAAACATTTGGGGATTATTGTACTTAGGATGAATAAAAGAATTTATGCTTCTGAGTAGAAAACAAATTAATGAGAAATTTGAGCCATTTTAAAGCTTTCAGTGACATACTGCCTGATGGTGATTAGATCACATAACACGGCTAGATATAATAAACTTAGTGGGACATGGCAGTTTAAAATTGAGCATGACAGGAGTTCCCTGGTGGCCTGGTGGTTAAGAATTCAGTGTTGTCACTGCTATGGCTCAGGTTCGATTCCAGGCCCAGGAACTTCTGCATGCCACAGGAGCAGCCTACATAATTAATTAGTTATTAATTGAGCATGATATTTGCTATTCATGAAGGTGCCCATTATTTTATGTCATTTGAATATGAGATTTCACGATCTCCATATATACTCTCTGTTGAAAAATACTGCCTTGGGTTCTTACCTTAGGTTCACTTACAAGAATCCAGAAAGGAAAAAAAAAAAGAAACAAATAATTCATCTTTGGTTGTTCTAAGATATAATCACTGCAAGTGGATAAAACGATACATTTTATTTTCTACCCACAAGATTCCAGTAGCTCCAGCAGTGCCTGCAGTTAGTTTAGTCCCACCAGCATTTCCTGTGTCAATGCCAGTTCCTCCTCCTGGATTCAGTCCAATTCCTCCACCTCCTTTTCTCCGAGCAAGTTTTAACCCTTCACAACCACCTCCTGGTAAGAAACTTTCATCTTATTATTTTAACCCTATTTAGAATGCTATTTAAATTGTTCATCTTCCAGGCTTAAATGCTGTATATGGCGCAGTGATTCTCAAACCTCAGATTACATCCAAATTACCGGGAGGGCCTTAGAGCACAGATTGCTGGGCCCAGCCTCTTTCTGAGTCAGCGGGACTGAGGTGGGGCAGGATAGTTGCACGCCTAACAAGTTCCTGACTGACAACTGCCCGACTGATGCCCGTTGTTGGAGGACCGCACTTCACAAAGCACTGACAGAGAAGAGAAATGGAATCCTTTAAAAATCATTGAAATGCTCTTAAAATAATTTGTGTTGAAGTTTCCATATCAGAGTGCTCTGTAGTTATTCATCAGAAAGAATGTGTTAAGTTGTATAAATTGGTCCTCTTAAAAATCATTAGATTTCAGTTTTGACATTAGAGATGATATCTTAAAGTGCTAATTGAATTCACAATACTTATTTTGACCTAGTAAATTATTGATAAAAGTTCTTTGAATCAGTGTTTAAAGGTAAAAACTAGATTAACACATATCAATTAAGTATAAATAATTACTTGCATAACTTAGAACTTTTAGTATTAGATCATAGGTTTAGAAGAATAGGGAGAGACAATACAAGAGATCAAATGATATATATTGTTTTTCAGAACTGTTTTGAACTTTATATGTTATTTGCATATTATAGAAAAGAATTACAGAATCGATTTCTGTAATTTAAGTTTTTAGCCACTGATAGAGTTCAGCAGGGACAAAAAGTAAATTCACCATCTGAGAATGGTTGTAATTTGTCATGTTATGTAAAATTTTAAATTACAGTTTGATACATAATTTGTAGTTGATATAGATTTTTGTAAGAACTTTATCTTTTTATATTTCAGATATTGGCAAATTGTTCTTGTCTGACACCATCTGTGTTTATGATTTAAAATTAAGATTTTTTTCAGAAGATATTTTTAAATTAAAAACCATACCATATGGATTTTTTAGCATTCATTTCTTGAAAATCACGTATCTGTATTTTTCATTATTTTTAGCCACTATTTTCTAAAAGGACTTTAGCAGTAGCTCTGTTTTTGTCTTTTAGGGCTGCACCTGCAGCATATGGAGGTTCCCAGGCTAGGGGTCAAATTGAAGCTGTAGCCCCCGGCCTACGCCACAGCTACAGCACTGCAGGATCTGAGCCGCGTCTGCAACCTACACCACAGCTCATGGCAACACGGGATCCTTAACCCACTGAGCAAGGCCGGGGATCGAACCTGTGTCTTCATGGATGCTAGTCGGGTTCATTAACCACTGAGCCATGGTGGGAACTTCCAGGTCTGTATTTAAAAAATGCAAGGAAGCAGGTTTATAGTTTGATTATCTGATGTTTAAAACCATAAAACAGACAATATTAAATTTTTTTTTAGTTTTTATTAAGATTTCAATACTCAGAACAAAATATAGTGATACTCAAGGTTAATGAAAATCGTCTGATCTAGTGAGTAAACAGCATATATATATATCAAACAAATACAATATAGCACATTTTACAGAAGTCATTATTGCAGCTTGAAATAAATGTTTACCTACTCATGCAGTCACCACACTAACATAAACAGGTTGTCTGGCTTGAATTAATCTTTGATACTTACAGCTTCATAGACCACAGGATTTAAACAAATGAGTGAAATAGATAAGCTCATGTTAAGAATCATAAAAGTAATTTTTTATATGGAAAATATATTCAAATGTGAGGTTTAGTAGTGACTGTTTTAAGACTGTAGAATTTCATTTAATAACTGTTGAAATCTTTGATTTAAAGGAAAGTAACTTTTTTTGTTATTTTATTTTTGGTCTCTTTTTCCCATGTAGGTTTCATGCCACCTCCAGTTCCACCACCTGTTGTACCACCACCTACTATCCCACCAGTAGTACCAACATGTGAGTTTTCTACCTGAAGAATTTTCTTGGAGTTCCCTTTGTGGCGCAGTGAGTTAAGGATCTGGTGTTGCCTCAGCTGTGATGCAGGTCACAGCTGTGGCTGGAATTCAGTCCCTGGCCCAGGAACTTCCATATGCTGCCAGTGTGGCCAAAAAAGAAAAGGATGTTTTCTTTACCTATGGTAGTGTTAATAATACATGTCGGTTCTCATTCTTGTGACGTACTGTTAATCTTTTTATTCTCAGAGTATTCAGACAAATGCATTTTTTTGTTAAATGCTTTCTAACAAAGTTGTCCATATTCAGATTTGCCGTATTATGATTGTTTTATTTTAATCAAAAGCCAGAGAAGGGTTCTTACATGGTATTTGTGTGGGGATTTTTTGTTTGTTTTGTGTATTAATTGTCTTAATATAGAGTAGCCCCACCCAAACCTCCCTTTTTAAAATTCTTCGTGTCTTTGACTTGTCGACACAGTTCACTTCTGTATGCAGCATCCCAAATAATGGATTTGGGTTTTTTGCTTCTTTGCGGTATTGAATTTGTTGCTCTGTCTCCTCGAATCTCGACGTTTTTAGCACCATAGGCTTGTTTAGAATAAGCTTCAACTGTTTTGATCAGGATGCTTACAGGTGGGGTGCTGGATGGACTTGATATTCCATCACATCAGGAGCCATGCAGTACCTTGTCCCACTTTCAGCGATGTTAGAATGGATCAGAGCATCAGGTATTAGGACCTAGCCATCAAAAAAGAGTTGCCCTTCAGATTTTCCTCTGATGGTTTCATCCTATGATTGGTATTGCCTGAATCTACTTTTCATTAGTTGCAAAGTAGTGATCTTCCAAATTTTATAATTCCTTCCACTTTTCTTTTTTTCCTTTGTTTGTTTGTTTGTTTGTTTGTTTGTTTGTTTTGGCCACACCCTCAACGTGTGGAAGTTCCCAGGCCAGGGATCAAACCTGTGTACAGCAGCGACCTGAGCTGCTGCGCTGACAATGCTGGATTCTTAACCCGCTGTGCCACAGGAGAACGCCCTCCTTCCACGTCTTAGATTTTTTTCTGTAAAGAAAAACTTTCTCTTAGCTCATAGTATTTAGTTACCTTGAAGTGTAGATGTACAGGATCCTAAGTGTGGATGCCCAGTTCTTTCCTATAAGTGCCTTTTTCCAAGTAATGAGTTCTGTGGGGATTACCTTGATACGCAGTGACTGAAGAGGGAGTGGATTTTTCTTATTTCTCCTTCTCCTCTACTTTTTTCTTTCTTCATTTTTTGTAGTGTTTAAGGACTAATGGATTTTTACTTCCAAACGGTTGCATTCACTTTTCTTTTTGAAGTTCTCTTATATTTTTAAACTCTTCGAACCTTCATTGTTTAGACAGCATTAGGATCCTTTTTCTGTTACCGTTGGTTAATTAGGAAGAATTGTTTATTCTTTCTGAAAATTAGAAGAGTGCTCAGAAGCCATTTCCGAATTCACCATTCATAGAGACTCGTCTTACTTAGAGTTTACCTCCCAGTTATTTCTCCTTACTTTCACTCATTTTAGAAAGTCTGGGGTCCATTAAAGGAGAAAGAGAAATAACTGTGTATTAAGGTCCTCACCTGATTGTTCACACTGTCTCATTCAGCTTTCATAATTTCCATACATGATCCTGGGTGGTCTTATCCCTGTCTTACATCTCTGTTGTGTGCCAGCAGTTTGTCTAGGTAGTCTGGAGTTAAATGTGAGCATAAAACAGTTTCTAAAATCCCAGAGTACATGGTTTAATAGTGTAGTGGCATGAATTGGTCTAGAAATTCTGATTATTTGATTGTGATTTTATGTTTCTCTGGTTTTGATTTTTAACATATAAATGACATACACAAGGGTTTTCTATCCATTTTTAAAAATGAAACGTTTATACTTTTTTCTTTGGGGTTCTCATCTAACCTCGTTTGTCAAAAAGTAAATTGTGAGGAGCCTAGTCCTTATAATTTCAAGGGGATTGGGCAGATTTTCATTCTTGTATTTGTTGGTCTGCACCAATCATTTCTGTATATTTAGATATTCATATACTGTCATCCTTGAAAAATTACGATTTTTGTTTTTGGAGGGGGCTGGGATTTTCTTAAATATGAGTCCTATTTTTCTTGAAAATATTTCCAAAATTTTTTTTCCTATTTTTAAAAAATAAAGCTTTCTAAATACAGTTTAGCCTCTTCATGATGGCTCATTTGTCATTTTGAACATTATCATAAAATGTGGTGGGTAATACAGATATGCCATTACATTATACACTCAACCTGCCAAAGTTAGTTTTCATTATAAATGAAATAAAGGGACCAAAAGAGAACTCAGATGTGTCTTGTTAACCAAGCGGTCTTACCAGATACCTGGGGAAAGAGGAAAGGAAGTCATTTAAAACTTTGGCAAGACCCATGTTGGCTATACCTAACTTAGCACATGAATTGATTAGCTAATTCAATCTGAAATATATATTCTCCTTCTTTAAACAGCTTTAGTGCAGCCACCATTATCTATGACTCCAGAAACTGTGAAAGATGTTGGATTTGGTAGCCTTGTTTTACCAGGTGGTTCTGTTGCCAGCAGTCTTGCTACTTCCACTCTGCCAGCCGGAAGTGTTTTTAATCCTCCAACTAAACAAGCAGAGCCTGAAGAAAAAGTACCTCATCTTTTAGACCACCAGATTTCTTCTGGTGAAAACACCAGATCAGGTAAAAACAAAACAAAACACCAAAAACCCAAATCAAAAGAAATCCCCAGAAATACATAGTTAAATCATAAGTACTACAGTACTGCTTCTTTATGTTGGTGTCAATTCTTTTTTTTTTTTTTTTTTTTTTCGCTTTTTAAGGCTGCTCCTGTAGCATGTGGAAGTTCCCAGGTTAGGAATCCAATTGGAGCTGCAGCTGCCGGCCTATAACCACAGCCACAGCATCTCAGGAACCAAGCCACATCAGCGACTCCAGATCCTTAACCCACTCACCCATTGAGTCCAGGACTCAAACCCGGAATCCTCACGGGTACTAGTTGGGTTCGTTACCAGTGAGCCAAGATGGGAACTGCTGTTGGTGTTAATTCTGAGGCGACATGCATGTATAACTGGTTCAGTGCACAAATAATGCAGTTTAAAAAAAAATAAGAATCACTATCTCCTAAAATTTCCATTAAAAACCAGTTTGGCATTCTGTTCAGGATAGTATAGATTTTGACACCTTTCCATTAAGACTCCACCTTTGTTTTTGGCCTAGTGGGACTTTTTTTTTTTTTTTTTTTTTTTCTCTTCTCCCTATTGGGACTGTTTTAATGTGTTGTTATCAAAATAAAATTGCACAAAATATGTGTACTTATGAAAGATTAAAATGAGCAAGAGTCAAGTATAAGACTACCAGGTATTCAGCTAGGTCTAGAAGATAAATATGGTATTTGAAAGCAAGAAGTTTTTTTTTGTTTTTTTTGTTTTTTTAGTGTATTGAGAATTGTTTGTACTTTAGAAAGACCTTTGCTAAAGGCGGACAGTCAGTGTAAAACTTGACCTTTTTTGTTTATCTTGAAAAGATTTAATATGAAGATTTTAGGTAATAGCCCCACTTATGTTTTAATACTTAAATATCGCTATGCATGGTATTAATTTTTATTATCTAGTATACCTTGGCCTTTGGGGGTACAGTAGCTGATGAAGCTAACTACTGGAAATTATTGCATTAATAATTAGAAATATAGGTTCCTTTTCACACCAGAATGACAGCTTGTATAATTTTTCTTCTTTCCACTTTAGTGATTCCAAATGATATTTCAAGCAACTCTGCAATTTTAGGAGGACAGCCGCCAAATGTGACAAGCAATTCTGGGATTCTGGGAGTCCAAAGACCAAATGTATCAAGTAATAATGAAATCCTTGGAGTCCGGCCGTCTAATGTTTCCAGTGGTTCTGGGATTATTGGACCCCAGCCACCAACTATTCTAAATAACTCTGGAATTTTGGGAATACAGCCACCAAGTGTGTCGAGTAGTTCTGGACTTTTGGGGGTGCTTCCCCCAAATATACCTAACAGTTCTGGACTCATAGGAGTACAGCCACCCGGGGTTCCAAATCCTGGACTGTTGGGAACACAGCCACCAGCTGGGCCTCAAAATTTGCCCCCTTTGAATCTTTCTAATCAAAGGATGCCTGCAATGCCAATCTTAGACATTCGTCCAGGACTCATACCACAGACTCCTGGGCCACGATTCCCTTTAATACAGCCTGGAATTCCACCCCAGCGGGGACTCCCTCCCCCATCAGTACTTGATGCAGCTCTTCATCCACCACCCCGTGGTCCTTTTCCTCCAGGGGATATTTTTAGTCCACCTGAAAGACCTTTTCTGGTTCCCGGAAGACAAAGTGTAGACAATGTCAGTAATCCAGAAAAAAGGATACCGCTTGGAAATGATAATATTCAACAGGAAGGAGATAGAGATTACCGGTTTCCTCCCATGGAAACCAGGGAAACCATCAGTAGGCCGCCCCCGGTGGATGTTAGGGATGTGGTTGGACGGCCTGTAGATCCGAGAGAAGGTCCTGGAAGGCCTCCGTTAGATGGTAGAGAGCATTTTGGAAGACCTCCTGTAGATATTAGAGAGAATCTTGTGAGGCCAGGCATAGATCATCTTGGTCGGAGAGACCACTTTGGCTTTACTCCAGAGAAGCCGTGGGGGCATAGAGATTTCGACGAGAGAGAGCATCGGGTTCTGCCTGTCTATGCGGGGCCGAAAGGCTTACATGAAGAAAGAGGGAGATTTCGGTCTGGAAACTATCGGTTTGATCCTAGAAGTGGTCCTTGGAACAGAGGATTTGGACAAGAGGTTCACAGAGATTTTGATGACCGCAGAAGACCCTGGGAGAGGCAAAGGGACAGGGACGACAGAGATTTTGATTTCTGCAGAGAAATGAACGGAAATCGGCTTGGACGAGATAGAATTCAGAACACCTGGGTCCCCCCACCTCATGCTCGGGTTTTTGATTTTTTTGAAGGGGCCACTTCGCAACGAAAAGGTGATAATGTGCCTCAGGTTAATGGTGAAAATACCGAGAGACATGCTCAGCCACCACCTTTACCAGCACAGAGCGATCCTGAACTTTATGAAAAACTGACATCTTCAAGTGAAATAAGCAAGGAGAAGAGTGACACAGTTGCTGATATAGAAAGTGAACCAGTGGTAGAAAGCACAGAAACTGAGGGGACATAATCATCACTCAGTAGGTAAAAGATACATTTTGTAAAGTTGTCATCTCTCTGTAATAGATTAATGGCTGACTGGACCATAGTTGTTCACTTTTGTCTGCCAGAATTAAGTTAATCTGATGTTCATGTTCACCTTTCTCTTAAAATAATTGTACAACTGACTTGTATAGACATTGTTCTTAATATGAACATGGTAGGTAAACATTTTTTTATTTTTCTGATAAAATATAAATGTTGCCCCCAGATTCTTTTAACTTCAAGGAAATGAATAACAGCTTGTCAGAGACTTCCTATGGAAGAAGGAATTTTTTAGATACTACCATTAGGTTGGATATGGTAATAGATATATTTCAAATAGCAAGTGGTGGTATATCTTATCCATATCTTTAGGCTGCTGCAGAATTTTAAGGTAATAGACAAAGCTGTGATATTTTATGCAAAGACTGGCTCTAGATATTTGAGGAGCACAATACAGAGATTTTAAAAAGTGATTTTGTAAAATCTACACTATGGTCTCTGTTTCTCCAAAGTAAGTGTTTGTGATTTGTTCCTCATACTCAGTGAGTGAAAAAGAAAAAAGAAAACAAGAAAACAACATAAATATTAAAGTACGTTTCAATGTTGGGTGAATTTTGTTTTTAGATGCCAATAAAACTTATTTGTTTGATAACAGTGTTCTAGGAATTGTATTTTTTTAACCTACAAATTCTTATAACCATGGATCATTAGCAGCATGTGCTTAGTTGTTGCAGAAGTTCTCTATTACCCTTAATAACAACAAAGAACTATGTGGTGGAAAAGCATGTACTTTGATATAAAAATCATGCCGTCTCATTAGTATGTATGTAATATATTTGTATATTTACTGTGTTAAGTCATGGAGTGTTTCTGTTTCTCTGTATGTCTGTTTCATGCACATACAGAGAAAAATAGAAAGCTGACAGTTTAGATAATAAAATACTCTTTAGAACTGGATAGAAAATCAGAGACATTTGGCTATTGGCTAATTGACATTGCTCATAGTTATAGCCCTTAGCCTTTATGATGATGATAAAATAAGAAATATCGTAAAGAAATATGTGGCAGTTTGGCAGTTCTTTTTTAATGTAGTAAGCATGAAGCCAGATTTAGCAAGGAGCCGAATTTCACGTAAATGCTTGCATTGCTTTATTTCACACTATATTTGCTATTCTGCATAGGTAGTGCTTGTACTAAAAGTACTTACTGGTCACTTGCCTGAGGTGAATTTCTGAATTGCCCAAAATGTAGAGTGGAGTTGGTGGGTTTGAAAACATCAGTTCCTGTGCCAGGAACAACGTGTCCATCATGTGCTTTATCGGCTCTGTGTAACACCATCCAGATCAGCCTCCAAGATAAACCGAGTAGCAGAAAAATTGGGCATTGGTTTCCCAGTGCCCGCCCCACCGCCCACCCCTGCCCCTGCCCCTGCTCTTGCTTTTCATTCATTTGCTATCTGTTTCTCCTTTGGGTTTTACATATATATATATATACACACATATATATATATATAAAACCATTGGTATTTTTTTGTTTCTAATGGAGGCTTTCATTTGGTCCTATGAGTGGTCGTTTTGTTTCCTATTCCAATAAATCATCATTTGCTCTAGCTAAATTTTTGTTAGCTTTGTCAAGGGCCCCCACCCCTACCCCCAGATGCTGGAGTACACCAGCCATTTAAAACTGGGTTGTTTTTGCTTACCTCTGTGAAATAGCATTAAGGTTCATAGCCAAAAATGAAGTCTTTTCTTCTTACAGGTTCTGAAATAGAAATAGTACATTATTTATTTTGTTTTTTGGAAAAGTGAATAAGAGTGGAAATTCAGAGTTTATTTCTAAAGTAATTAATTCCGTTCAATAATTCAGTTTGGTTTCAGATTATTTTCTTGGGGTAGTGGGAAAAACCGTGACAGTAGTACAAGGATTTAATGTTCTAGAAAGATTAGCCTATCTAGAATTTCTCTGAAACTACTTAAGTTATATTTATCATTATTAAAATTAAGTGACATTCACTTGGATTAAGTAGCAATAATAAAAAAAAATGTGGGACTTGTCAGTCTTTTGATCTCAAGCTTTTTATCACTCTTGGACTTTCATGTGCAAACTTGATAACAAAATGTCTACAAGTATTGCACTGGTTTGAAGATTCTGATAGTGAAAGTTACCTAATCAGTTTTCAGCACTGTATGTAGAAACCCCTCTGGGAGATGTGTGACACGCTTAAAAACAGCTGAAAAAAAATGTATAGTTATACTCACTTTATCCTTGTTCTGTAATGTTTGAGTGAAAGAGTATTATTCATCCTCATATGGAATTTCCAATATTGGTATTTATTTTGGTATTTTTTTTTAACAATGGAGGGAGAATTATCTTTGATAAGTTTGACTTAAGACCTATCACAGTTTTGATGCTTTTGATCACAGTACTGCTGTCACTAGAATGCAAGTAGAAGTATGCAAGGAGGAACCTAAATACTTACATAAAATAGTTTGAAGTGTTGCAGGCAGTAATTTACATTAGATGTGAGATCACATAGTGTTTTGATTTGTGATATGATAGAGGAGAGGATGATAGGACTTCCTGTGGTATTAGTAGGTTGCAGCATTAATAGACATTGGTAATTTTTTTTTACATCTTTAAACATTAAACTGGCTTCTCTTCTTAGAATGAGTACATATATTGTACTTTGATTTTTTACATTGTAGATAGAAACTTATTTTAAAGCAAGGTAGTCTATAGCATATCATAGGTGGAAAGTTACTTTATTTCAATTTATAGGGTGGGCAGATACTTAGAACACATTGGAAGATGGAATAATATAAAGTTATTTTTTTAAAACTCTGGAAATGTCTTTACATAATATTTAATTGATACAATTTTTTATTTAAGCTATTATATTCTTACCAGAGCAGTTTCTTTTGTCCTTATAATTTAGTTGCCTTACCAAATTTATTGGCCATTTTTTAGTCATAGAAAATATTACAGTTTTATGGAGTGATACTTAAAAAGTTACCTCTTTTGAAAAAAAAATTTTTTTTTTAAAATAAACACTGGTTTGTCAGGTCTAAAGTGCTCTTGACTGTAAGAAGCACCATTAAATTTTAAAATGCTTCCAATATGACATGCCAGTGATTATATAAGATTTCTAATTCAGAAATGTCAAATGTAAAACATGTTTTAGAATCAAAGAAATGTGATATTCACTCATTACTGGACTATGCGTATAATATATGGCCCCTTACTAGGTGGTTTAGAAACATCTTGAGGTTTGGTCGTTGTTTATGTTTTACACGGGCACGGCATTTAATGAAAAAGGAAATTTTAACATTTGATTAAACACAATTTGGTTAACACCTTATGTGCCTTCATCATTATTATTTGGTGCTATATTAATAAAATGTTTCAAGGGCTTATAATACTCTTTCAAAGAAGAAAATTAACGTTTTTCTCTTTAAGTATTTTACGTAAAGTAGAGGAGGGGAGCAAGTGTATATTCATTTTTAAGATAGGCAAAATAAAATTATTGTAAGTATTCATAAATACTGCCGTGTGGCAGAGAATTGTATCTCCTTAAATGATGATGCTGTGGTTTTTATAGAAAACATTTTTAAACTGTATTTTAAGTTGTAGGCTCTAAAAGTTTTATTTTCCACTTCTGAAGAAGAAGTCAGGTTACTGCACGAGATTTAAAAACAAGATACCTTGCTCCAGCAAAACTTTTTAGAACTAAAATTTAAAATTAGTGGCTCAGGTTGTTTTCTTTTTGGGGGACATGCTGTAAATGGGGGCATGTCTATTGAAAGCTATTTGAAATACGCTTTCTCTGTGGTTCTCAGTCAGGAAATGTGGAACAGTCATCTGTGGAGCTCTTTGAAAACGCGGGGGCATAGTCACCACAGACTTGCTAATACAGAATCTCCTGGGGAGATACATGTTTATATACATACACAAGTACATACTCACGTTCCTTCTACGCACCACCACTTTAGATATATTAAAATATTTAATGTTCCATACCCTTGAGATTTTTTTAAAGTTTTTTTAAAGTAAAATATGTTAGTAATACAAAATGATTGTTAGTGTTTCCATAAAGTATGTAGTTAATTGTGGTAATTGGTATTGGAGGAGGAATAAAAAGAAGTCCATTATCACAGATGTTTCCAATTTAAATACCAATGTAAAAATGAATGATTAGGAGTTCTCATGGCACAGCAGGAGCAAATCTGACTAGGAACCATGAGGTTGCCAGTTCGATCCCTGGCCTCGCTCCGTGGGTTAAGGATCTGGCATTGCCGAGAGCTGTGGTGTAGGTCGCACGTGAGGCTCGCATCTGGCGTTGCTGTGGCTGTGGTGTAGGCTGGCAGCTGTAGCTCCATTTCAACCCATGCCTCAGATGTGGCCCTAGAAAGATAAATAAATGAGAATGATTGTAGCACGAGGGGGATGGAAGGAAGCATTTGAAAGTGTTTTGCAGGAAGTGTTTTCGACTCAAGTGAAACTTTTTATGGAACTTAAAGAAAAATTTACTCGATGATATGTAATTAAATGCTTTAAATATAGAAAGAACCTATTTGGGACAAAATTGCAAGCATGACGTTTATCAGCAACTAGGAGTAGTGTTCCTAGTAGGACTGCTGAGATGTGGGTTGCACATCCAAAACTAATGCAGATCAGTGGTTTATTGTGGCACGAGCTTTGCTGAGACATTTTTCTTCCCCTCTACTTTCCAGGGAGCTCTCCATCTATACATACACCTAGAATTACTGTGCCTTGTTCTGGTCAAGATAGAGAACAAATATCCCTCGTAATTGGGAAAATACCTAGTAGATCCAAGGGGTGGAGTGGGTGCAAATGGGCTGACTTTATATTGCTTAGGAAATGTTAATGCTCAAGGTAATACAATGACCTGTAGGGAAGGAAGCTGAGCGTGTGCTCGTGCACAGAGCCCCGTGGATGGTGGAGGAGGATGCACTTGGGACTTGAGACGTTTCAGCCCTGTTGAGTTTAGTGAGAATTAGAGGAGATTCATGAGCCATGGCATATATGCAGCACTGGGCTGACCTGTGTTATGCGTCCTTCCATCTCCCACCACTGTCACCCCTCACCCCCCAGGCAGCGGTCACTCTTGTATCGCCTTTTTCTGCCTTTCTCAGCGTTCTCATCCTTCTCTTCGTAGCATTCCCACTCCCCTTTTTGACCTGTCATTCCAGGCAGGAACTATCGGTTGAACTTAACTGTTGTCGAAAGCAGTTTGCCACTTCTTTGGTTAGTGATTTCAAAGGTCATTTCCAGCATTTAAATACCTTGAGTCAATGAAAGAAATTTTCTCTTCTGTAAAAGACCAGTTGAGGAAGCAAGAGGAGCAGAGAAGGCTAACAGTATTAGAACAGTTTTTTAAAGAGAGCATGGATTTTTATTGCCTTTGGGTTTTCAAAACTAGCTTTAACATTTCTAGATGTGTGTCTTTGGACAAGTTACTGTACCTCAAATCACCACTTCTTAAAAGCTGACTTTCAGGGCTACTTTTTAAAAAATTATTGATAATATTAGCTAATATTTAGTAGACATGTACTCTGTGGCAAGAACTGGGCTGATTTCATTACCTGCATAGTATAATCCTCACTGACAATCCTGTGAGGTAGTTGTTATTTTAATATCTATGTTACTCAAGAGAAACCTAAGTCACAGATTTAATATCCTGAGGTCTCTCAACTTATAAATATTTGAGGAAAGATTGAAACCTGGGTCTATCAGATCAAAAAATTATCATGTCCCACCTTATAAAGGGCCAGGCGTACATGGCAGTGGCTCACCAACAAGTAGTTCCTCTTCTCTTTCGAAAAAAATTTGTGTAGAAAAATGTAAACTTGAACAGCCAAGGAGGCATGTCCTTACAGGGTAAGGCTGCCGTGAAACACCAAACCTGTGTTTTCATTGTGATAAGTATGCATGGGCCAGTCGTCTTTTCCAATGGCTGAACATTCACTTCAGCTTCATTTTCTTAGATTCTGTTTTCAGGATTTTTTTTCTTCAAGTGATACCATAGCAGAATATTAACTTTCTAAATAACTTGCTGCTTTGGAGGCAGGTTTGTGTTGCATTGGTATTAAATAGGATTTCTTTGTGAAAACACCTTTTCCCACAAGTTCCATAAAATTTCAAAAAACTTTCTTAATCCTTTTAAAGGTTTAATACACTTAAAGCAGAGCCAGTGGTGGCTTTTGCAAATTTATACTTTGGGTTGTAGCCTCGACCACTCCTTTCTAAAATGTGACGTTTAAACATTGTATGCGTGGCCACAACTTCGTTCTCAGTTTTCTTGTGTGTGAAATTCCTATATTAGGAATATTCCGTGTATTGAAATTAATGAAATATGTAAAATTGTCTTTACACATAGTGAGCATTCAGTGTTAGTCTTTATTCACCTCTTGAATGCAAGTAGTCTAAGAGGTTAGCTGTTGTCTTTGGTGGTAGTGGATAATTTGCAGTTGTTTTACTTTTTTTAGAATATATAACCTGAATCTTGACTTTCTTCAGGTTGCTAAACTTAGACTCACATAAGGTTTAATCCACAGCATGTCATGGTGTTGGCCTTTGATCACCTTTCCCAGAGTCTTTGGACAGATGACTCTAAACATTGTGGCCGTATCACTGCCTAATCCATTTATCAGGGGACCGTGCTTATCATGTTTGTGAGTTATACTTCTATTACTACTAATCTTGCCAGAGTTTATTATTTTGCTTATGTTACGGTTATTACATGAAATAAAAAATTCTTGCATTTGAACAATTGCTTTTTAGTGACGTGAGTCTCGTGTTATTACTGAACTCAAATCAGTTTACACATTAGTAAGAATATTAGTAAAATCAGAAGACTTGTATTAAATAAATAATCTTTGAAAGTGTAAAAGATAAATTGTGTAAGAATCGATCTTTCGGAGTTTCCATTGTGGCACAGCAGAAACAATCCTACTAGTATCCATGAGGATGCGGGTTCAATCCCTGGCCTCGATCAATGGGTTGGGGATCCAGCATTGCCATGAGCTGTGGTGTAGGTCGCAGATGCAGCTCAGATCCCACATTCCTCTGGCTGTGGTGTAGGCTTGCAGCTGTGGCTCCGATTCAACCCTGGGAACTTCCATATACTGCAGGTGCAGCTCTAAAAAGCCAAAAAAAAAAAAAAAAAAAATCTTTCCTTTTCAGTAGAGTAGCACTTATATTCTTAGAAGTTCCAAAAAACATATGGTGTCTGACAGCCCTGTGGTCATACTCACAGTAAAGATTTAGAGATTTCTAAGCAGTAAAGGCATCAGGACTTCATTTAGCACAGTGTTTTTTATAAAATTTATTTAATAATATTTGAATTACAGTCCTCTGTTTTTGTCATATTTCTGAATTGTTGGTGAAATAGTCTATGACTGTATGTTAAAATGCATTCTCATTACAGGGAGACAGAGGGGTTTGGGAGTGAGAGAAAAATTTTAACCTCTGAGTCATGGGCATTCTATATAATTATCTTCAGAAATAAACTGGTAGGATTTATTTTCCCTTCTTTACAAGTAGACAAACTCAAGTCCATGATCACACAGCTTTTGATTTGCATAGGTATTTGAACCCAGGTTTTGCTGACTTCACAGCTATGCTTTACTTTAAAAGATGTTCTTTTGGACTGGTAGATTTTAATTTTAATGTATGGTCTGTATAATTAATTTCATAGAGCTGTGCTAACAATATACAAGAAAATGGGTGGCTTAGAACAACAGAAACTCAATCTCTCATGGTTCCAGAGGCTAGAAATCTGATCAGGGTTTGACAGGACCGTGCTCTCTCCGAAAGCTCTAGAAGAGAATCCTTCCTTGCCGCTTGCAAACCCAAACCCCTGGAAGTTCTCAGCAGTCCTTGGTGTTCTTGGCTTGGAGTCCAGTCTCTGCGTCTGTTGCGTGGCCGTCTTCCATATTGTGTCTTCACGTCACCTTCCTTCTAGGCATGTCTGTGCCTGAATTTTCTTCTTAAAAGGACACCAGTTACATTGTGTTAGGGGCCCACCCTATCCTAGCATGACCTCATCCTAACTATATTTACATTGACCCTGTTTCTAAATAAAGTCACATTCTGGGGTACTAGAAGTTGGGACTTCAGCATACATTTTTAGAGGACACCTTTCATAACAGCCTGTGGCTGAATCCTGTAACTATTTAAGATCTAAATAAATAGACCTTGAACAGTTTAAAACACACATACTGTTGCAAAGCTAGTCACATTTTATAGTGATGAAACATGTCTTTATAGAATCTCATTTATAAATCACTTTGGGTGTTAAATTTAAAACCCTCACACAAGAATTCCCATTGTGGCTCAGTGGGTTAAGAACCCAACTAGTATCCATGAGAATGCAGGTTTAATCCCTGGCCTCACCCCTCTGGCACTGTGGTGTAGGACTGCAATTGCAGCTCTGGTTCTGCCCCTTGCCTGGGGACTTGATACATAGCAGGTGCAGCCCTTAAAAAAATAAAAAAAATTTTTAAAAAAGAAAAGGAAACCCTGAGTGTCTGTTGTGGCTCGGTGGTTAACGAACCTGACTAGCATCCATGAGGATGCGAGTTTGATCCCTGACCTCCTCAGTGGGTTAAGGATCCGGCATTGCCTCGAGCTGTGGTGTAGGTCACAGACATGGCTTGGATCCCGTGTTACCTTGGCTGTGGTGTAGGCCAGCAGCTGCAGCTCCGATTTGACCCCTAGCCTGGGAACCTCCATATGCCGTGGGCATGGCCCTAAAAAGACAAAAGAGAAAACAAAAACAAAAAACCCTTCACACAAGTATTGCAAATCGTTAAGCACAGTAGCCACTGCCTAACTTTTTAGATGAATTTGTAATACCCATACTTTTATGTTTCCTTAGTAATACTTGAACTAAAGAAATTAGCAAAGAAAATTCACTAATACTACCATTATATAGCAAAGACTATTTGCTGCACATTATTATGGTATTTTTTAAAATGCTGACTTAAATGGTTTAGTAAAGAAGTAAAGTTTCTTAGATTTCATTAAATATAGCTACACTGAAAATATGCAGTGTCTTTCCACTTTGTTTCTTTTTTATAATAGCATTTTTTGTCTGCTCATAAAAATTCCATATTAATGAGCAAGTGATAGGACTATCATTTTTCTAATTCAGTCATTTATTAGAAATAGATTTTTCATTTACCTAATGAATGATTTGTTCACCGTTTTTATCTGGAAGTATAATCTTGTGTGTGTGTGTGTGTGTGTGTCTTTTTGCCTTTTCTAGGGCTGCTCCTGCAGCATATGGAGGTTCCCAGGCTAGGGGTCCAATCAGAGCCATAGCCACTAGCCTACACCAGAGCCACAGTAACGTAGGATCTGAGCCGAGTCTGCAACCTACACCACAGCTCACGGCAACGCTGGATCCTGAACCCACTGAGCAAGGCCAGGGATCGAACCTGCAACCTCATGATTCCTAGTCAGATTCGTTAACCACTGTGCCACAACAGGAACTCCTGGAAGTATAATCTTAACATATTTCTATTTTTTCAAACAAAATCTTTGAGTAAGAAATGGCTTTATAGGAGTTTCCGTTGTGGCTCAGTGGTTAAGGAATCCGACTAGGAACCATGAGGTTGCGGGTTTGATCCCAGGCTACACTTAGTGGGTTAAGGATTTGGTGTTGCCGTGAGCTGTGGTGTAGGTCGAAGATGTGGCTCCAGTCCCGTTTGCTGTGGCTCTGGCATAGGGTGGCGGCTACACCTCCGATTGGACCCCTAGCCTGGGAACCTCCATATGTTGCGGGTGCAGCCCTAGAAAATATGAAAAAAGACCAAAAAAAAAAAAAATTAATGGCTTTGTAGCTGACTGAGCCTAAGTTATAGGAATATGTAGGTCTTTACTAAATAGGTATGTTTGACGAGGTCCCCTTATAACTTATAGAAATGGAGAGTTCTCCTGATTTCCATTTCCATTAGGCACTTAGAACACTGCCTGGCATGGCGAGTACATGGTTGTTCACTGTTGTTCTAACTGTCTGTCATGGCTTATAGAGGGGCGTTGCAAATCAGTGTTGTATATTAATTGCAAATAATTAAGGGATAATTTTTGCAGATTCGAATATTGCAACCCCACATCAGAGCATAGGTAACTCTTTTACCTCCAAAACCTGCTCAGTTCTAGCTATATTTGTGTTTCTGGTCCTCAGTAGCAGTCTTTAAACACAGCTGATTGATTAAGGCTTGTGGCAAGCATCCTGCTGGCCCAACTGGCTTGTCTGTCACGGAGAGATGGCTGTGATCTCATTTTAGGAAGAACAATGAGAAAGCTTCCTTCCCTTTCGGTTAATTGTCTAAATATGTCCAGATAGTAACAATTTAGTGACTAAAAATAGAATTCCTGATTTTGTGATTCAGTGAAGTAGGGACCTCAAGTTTTTAGAGTAGGTGTTTTTCCATGGGATATGAAAAAACACTGATTCAATTGAAATGACAGATTCACACTTTTCTCATGAATATATTCATACTAAAAAAAATAACTGAAACGAATTCCTTTATAAAATTGTGTCTGACTTAATCCATTGTATGGAAAACCACATTTAGAAAAGTGATTTAAAAAATTTTTATTAGCCTTCCCTGTCTGATACTGATAATTTGCAAAGCATGTTTAGAGCTATTTTATCCCAAATTGAGTCTGTCAAATAAAATTTGAAATCACAAAAGAGATCTATTTGAGAGGGAGAAGTGAAATTATTCAGTAACTGTCCCGTCCGGAATCTATAGTCATTCATAGTGAGTTCAGGAAGGCATAGGAGGGAGCACGGTTCCACTGGAATTTATAAAATGCCACAATAACTATAGTTTTATCTGTACTTTCAGATGTAGAAGAGTAATTGGATTTCTCATCTGAGCCTTTAAAAAAAGTAATAGCTGGACTCGTAGGGGATAATGTAACAGTTGTTACCTTGATAGAGGAAGTTCAATTTGGAATGGGGCGGTCCCTTCAGCTGTGTTTCAGCTGTGGACCTCTTTGCCACATGGAATAGATGTTGAACTTTAAATGGAGAGCTCTAAGTACAAAATGTACCTGTCCCCACATTCACAGTTCAGAGCCTTTGCTTTAATTTGAACTATGTGCTTCAAGTTTTTTCATAACATGACTTTTATACTCTGGGCAAATAAAACCAGCAGTGTACCTTTTAATCCATGGCAGAAGCATGATTTCTAAATTAACATCCGTTTTCAAAGGGCTCCCCTCCCATTAGCAGCATTTTCATTTAATAGCGAAAGTGGGGAATGTGGGAATGTTTATGAATGAAAGAAAAATTCTGATGGACAATTCACCGGAGAAAACTATGGGAATAAAGCCACTAACTTTTGGATCTCGTGGGCTTCTGGCTAGTGATTGTCCTGGCTATCCAAGGGTGTGGCCTTGATGCTTTTCTCAAGCACTGAACATCAAATGGAAACGATTTTAAGAGGATACATAGGAATAATATAACCAGGTCTTGAAAACCGCCACGGTACCAAGTCCAGAGAATTGAATGGGGCTGACATTTCGTGATTAGTTATTGAGTCCTTTCAAGGTGTGATTTTTCTCAGTTTTTCCAAAGAAAGACTTTGCTACTTTTCCCTTTGTTCTTGGCAGTTCAGACAGCTCTCCACCCTTTTCTGTAGTTCCAAGTGGCTGGTGGTCTTGCGAAAGAAGAACGTGACTATCAACTATTGCCTTTTTTTGGATGTGTCATCAAATATCTATTCAGGCATCTTAAAGCTCCTGTTCTGTCTGGAAGAGGTTGAGCCAGGATGATTTTTTAATGGTGAATATTTTTTCTGTTGCTCAGTGAGTAGTCAGACTTTGCTTTTGTTTCTCTCTTGACTGCTTCCATTTTTAATACTTTAAAATGGTTTCTAATCTAATACAGCTTATAATTGAAATGTGTGTCTATACGCATTTCTATACATACATGCCCACGTGGATATCAGCCCCTTAAAGAACCTTCAGCAAGCCTTGTAGATTTTTTTTTAAATCTTTTTATGATGGTACTTGAATATTTTCTCAGGAATTAGACAACTTCAGGCCAATATCTTTTTTTTCTCTGCCTTGAGTCTCACAAGTGTGTTTCAAACTTGGAGTTCTTAGGAATTGGATCTTTAAAGTCTGACTTATTCTTATTGATAGGATCACCTCCATCCTCATTAAAAAAAAACGACTCCTTTAAATCCCCCAGAAAGTCCCCCGGAAATTAATGCTAATGTATACTCGGTACTAAATGTATTCTCAGAGAAAGTGAGCATGAGAGCTGCCTTTAATTTTTAAAGTAACGATATTTCTGAGAACTGGCTGAGAAAAACGGTAGTAGCTTTAAGTGATGGTCGGAGTCATGACTCTCCTTCTGATTTACTGTAGCCTGATAGTACTCTCTACGGTCACTATCCAGTGCTCTCAACAGCGTCTGTACCATGATTCACTTTGTGGATTTTCTTGCTTCAGACCAGCTAGTTGCAAAGATGCCAGAACGTATTGAGGCTGAATTAGACTTCAGAGAGAAGACGAGATGTGAGATGAGTGTGAGGGATACAGCAGCAGGCAGGCATGTGCCCCTTTTTGGCCTTGGGCTGTTTTATACTCAGTGTTCAATCAAAAAGAAACCTTTTATTTTTCGCTTTTGTGATTTCTTTTTAAAAGACTGTTTTATGGGCGTACTGTTGGATGTTCTGATTTGTGAACCACTATTCTAAACTCCTTTTCATCAAACTGCCACATTCAAAGTAAACTTCATTCGTTATTTCGTTGAGCTGTTGTGCATAGGATTGACTTGATAAGAATAAAGATATGTTTAGCTCATCTGGTATTTAGCGTGCATATTTGAAATGCCAAGCAGTAGACCTCTTGAGATGACAAACAAAAAACCCAGATGTTCCTATGGTTTTGGAATTGAGCCCAGGAAGGAAAACCTCATGGGTGCTCCTGCTCTGACAGCCTGATGTACACCCTTGGGCCCTCTCACAACGTAATCCTGGTAAATGAGAATTAATAGCGTTCTCAGAGCATTTGTGCCCCCGTGATTGTTGCAGTGATTTTCTGCTCCCCAAGCATTACGTAGTCTGGAATTCACTTCTGTAACAGGACTGCTGAGGCCCTAACACCCATCTTGCTTCTGGCTCTCTCATAGTCTTCTGGTTGTACGGCATTCGTCTGTCACTTCAAATCTTTGAAGCCTTTGGCGAAGGAGGCGGGGGTGGACACTCACACATTTTAGGGTGCCTTTTTTCCTCTAACTTGCACGATAGAAAGAACCCTGGTCTGGGGCGAGTTAGCACTGTAATAGCCATCAGTAACAAAATTTGTCATCTTGTCTCAGCACTCTAATTTGTATCTAGAGCAAGGTTAAAAAGTATGAAGGGTGAGCCAGCATTTTCCTCCCTCCCACAAAAGATGCATATACTTTAATCCTACAGCTAGGACGCCTACCATTTATCTATCCAGGGACTGCTAAGCTACGCATTTTCTACATTTCTTTAGGCGACCACTAGTAGTCACAGTTACTAGCATTAGAACTGAAACTTGTGGAGTTCCTGTCATGGCACCGCGGAAACGAAACCGACTAAGAACCATGAGGTTTCGGGTTCGATCCCTGGCCTTGCTCAGTGGGTTCAGGATCCAGCGTTGCCCTGAGCTGTGGTGTAGGTCGCAGACGCTGCTCGGATCTGGCGTTGCTGTGGCTGTGGTGTAGGCCCACAGCTGTAGCTCCAATTCGACCCCTAGCCTGGGAACTTCATATGCCACAGGTGCGGCCCTAAAATGGCAAAAAAAAAAAAAAAAAAAAAAAACCAACCAAACTTCATTCTGACCCTGAAGCATTTTACCATTAAAAATTGCATGCCTTTCTTAAATAGTTGGCCCATCGTTCTTCTCTCAGTTTGCAGCATAGAGTTTTCTAGTTGTTAAGGTGACGTTCCATGATGTTACTTTCTGTTGATTAACGCCGTTCAGATATTATTCTGTCTGTGCCCTACTTGCCTTGAGGTGCAGTCACGTCTTGCATAATTCAGTCAATTAAGAGGTCTGTTCCTGAATTATTTTAAGTATTCTAATACAAAAATAGTAACGTAGGAGTTCCCATTGTGGTTTAGCAGGTTAAGAACCCACTAGTCTCTGTGAGGATGTGGATTCAATTCCTGGCCTAGCTCAGTGGGCTAAGGATCCAGCATTTTTGTGACTGTGGCATGGCATAAGCCAGCAGCTGCAGTTCCAATTCAGCCCCTAGTCCAGGAACTTTCATATGCCGCGGGTATGGCCATTAAAAAAAAAAAATAGTAATATAGTAAGATTATTTATTGACTTAATTTTATAGATGTTATAATGCACTAAATTATGTTAAGACCTGGATTTCCCATCATGGCTCAGTGGTTAACGAATCCAATTAGGATCCATGAGGATGCAGGTTCGATCCCTGGCCTTGCTCAGTGGGTCAGGGATCTGGCATTGCTGTGGCTGTGGCATAGGCTGGCAGCTGTAGCTCCTATTTGACCCCTAGCCTGGGAACTTCCATATACTGCAGGTGTGGCCCTAAAAAAAACATATGCATATATGTTATGACCTTACTTTCAGCTCTTTAGGGAAAGGAATCCTTAATGAAGATGTTAAAATTGGATAAGGAGTTCCCGTCATGGCGCAGTGGTTAATGAATCTGACTAGGAACCATGAGGTTGCAAGTTCGATCCCTGGCCTTGCTCAGTGGGTTAAGGATCTGGCGTTGCCGTGAGCTGTGGTATGGGTTACAGACACGGCTTGGATCTGGTGTTGCTGTGGCTGTGGCGTAGGCCGGCGGCTACAGTTCCGATTAGAACCCCTAGCCTGGGAACCTCCTTGTGCCTCAGGAGCAGCCCCAGAAAAGGCAAAAAGACAAAAATAAATAAATGAATTAATTAAATAAAATTGAATAATTATGGCTTCAGTCATTTGTTTTAAGTTTTCTTTAACCTTGTCAATAAAATTGTTTTAAGTAATTATTACAAACATGCTAGGGTATGACCTTTGAATCCAGTTAATTTTTGTTTCAAATATTAAAACTTTTTTTTTTTTAATTTTAAGGGGACACTTTTTAAAAAAATTAAAGTACAATGATGGAGGAAATTTTATAAAGAAATAATTGAAAAGAACTCAGAAGAAGAGAATGGAATTAAGACTAGAATACTTGCATTATTTCCCAAAAGAAATAAAGCCAGTGAGAGGCCAATACAGATTGAGGGAAAAAAAACAAGCATTGGTTAGCACCTTAAATATACCCAGATTTCTTTTTGAAATTAAAAAACATAAGTTTTATATCAACCTTTCATGTTTATGTTATCCCAAGTATATTAAAATAAAATATTTTAGGATTTTGAGTCATGGAAATCAATGCTTATGGCTTTGCAGACTTTTTAGTATTGAGCACCCTCAAAGATTGGGTCTGTTTTGTTTATATTAAGTAAAATTAAAAGTCTCAGAAGTTTTGTCCACTTTTGGAACTTGGCTGAACTCACTGAATTGCCTAGTGAGATTTTATTTGCTTAATGTTGGCTTCAAAGCAATTTGATTTAGTAACTTGTAGCAATATAGACAACAGAGTTGTTTTTCTGTCAGTAACTTCAAAAGTGAGCCACTTATTGAAATCCTTAGATTTGTTAACTACAATTGAGTTACTTACATCTAGGTTGTTCTTTAACTGTATACTTACATTCCTTTTCTCAATTCTTATACCTCCTAGTATGTTTCCACATCACGTGCACTTGTGGAGAGGAATAGAGACACCTAACAGCTTTAGGGATAACCTGATGGTGGTACCAACATGTTTGCCTTCAGAACATTTTAGATATAAACCTGCATCCCATTTTGTAGTCAGGTTTGGGGCAAAATGCATGGGCTTTTCTTAATGATAATGCCCATTACCAGAGCTCATCATATTAGAGGCCTCAAGTGTATGGATCCTGTTGCAATTAGAAATACACTTGAGGGAGTTCCCACTGTGGCTCGTCGAGTTAAGGGCCTGATGTAGTCTCCATGAGGATGCGGGTTTGATCCCTGGCCTTGCTTGGTGGGTTAAGGATCTGGCATTGCCGCAAGATGCTGCAGCGGTCACAGATGAGACTCAGATCCAGTGTGGCTGTGGCTGTGGCATGGGCTGGCAGCTGCAGCTCTGATTCATCCCCTAGCCTGGAAATTTCCATATGCTGTGGGTGCAGCTGTAAAAAGAGAAAGACAAACAGAAATTTGGTTGAATGATGTTCCCACTTTAGAATATGGAATTTCAGCTTCATTTTTTTTTTTTTTTTTTTTTGTCTTTTGGTCTGTACATGTAGCAGATCTGAAACTGAATCCAAGTTGAATTTTCTTTCTTTGAAAGAGAAGTAACACATCCCAAGTGCTTATCACTCAGTATTCAGACTAACTTCAGAGAGCTGTGGAACCGAAGCGAGTCCCGTGTAGGTCGTGAGTCTAATTAACCACAGGGAAATTATAGCTGGCAAGCCGTCATTATAGCCTCTCTCCGGCAGAAAAGTCAGACTTAGGAACATGTGCTTATGCTGAGGTTTACTTTAGCAAGGATGAGCATCTTTGCCTATCATGTCTGGAATTAATTGTTTGAACATATTTTACTGTGTTAGGTCTTTGTGTTGAGATGCATTCCATCTCTCGAGGAAGATCTGCTAAACGCACATCCACTTCTGTTAGCTGCCCATGGAAGTGCCTCCGTAAGTTTATGGATCCCAGAAAAGGGAAAGAGAAACTTTTCTAGGGCAAAGTTCCTTATTTCTCAAGTCCATATTTTGGGGAGATTTTTAAAGTGAGATAAATGTCTTTGTAAATCACTTTCCTTGGAAATGAAGTTGACAAACGCCAGAGGTATTACATCTGGCCGCTCTTCACTGGTATAAGGGCAACTGCTGTTGTGAACAAGTATATTTTCAACATTTTTCGAAATGATAAGGTTAAAACATAAACCAGATTTTCAAGTTGGGACGACTGTACGTAGAAGAGAAGTTTAAATGAGAGAGCTAGTTAGAACAGATTCTGACCCGTCACTGTGTAAGTGCACAGTAATAAAGCTTTGGGACCCAGATATTAAATGTTTTTCTCTACATAGTTGAACACAAATATGAATATGGACTAATAGCCACATATGCAGCATATGAAAGTTAATGACAGCTTTTCAAAGATCATGCATAATTTAAAATACTAGATCGTTTTGCTCGTGTGTCTTAAGGTAAAAAAGTATTGGTTGTAATGGAGAGGATTGGGAAAATGAAACATAGACGACTTCCTGTGGAAGACTACAAAATTTTGATAAAATTGTATATTCTGAAAAAAAGATCAATTCAGTTTTTACCCCTAAATCTCTGCTCTGGTAAACACCAAGAGGTCTCTTCTCAGAGCCAGGACACTTCTCAGAATGAATCACTTCCCTAAATTTTTAAGAATATTTTGATAGGAGTTCCCGTCGTGGCGCAGTGGTTAACGAATCCGACTAGGAACCATGAGGTTGCGGGTTCGATCCCTGCCCTTGCTCAGTGGGTTAACGATCCGGCGTTGCCGTGAGCTGTGGTGTAGGTTGCAGACGTGGCTCGGATCCCGCGTTGCTGTGGCTCTGGCGTAGGCCGGTGGCTACAGCTCCGATTGCACCCCTAGCCTGGGAACCTCCATATGCCGCGGGAGCGGCCCTAGAAATAGCAAAAAGACCAAAAAAAAAAAAAAGAATATTTTGATAAAGATCCTTTGGTGCCTTCTTCAAGGTCAGGTCCTTTTGTGTACTATTTTTTGGAGCATCCATAAAGGGAAATAGACTTACTTCTTAGGCCCAGGAGAGGAAAAACTATTTCTGATACCCAGACGATTTTGTTTCCCTACTTCTGTGCCTCTCCCATTCTCTACAAAATGATTTCAAAATGTTTTCACCCATCACAAACATATGTTGTTCTCCCCTCTGAGCGGAGCACCTTCCGCTCTTCTCACGGTACAGCTGGTGGATGGGAACCACTTCGTTTCAGTAACGAGCTTTCTTAAAATTATTTGGTCTGTGCCTCTAGACCAGTGGTTCTGAACCAGGGAGGGTTTGTTCCCTCCTTCCCCTGGGGACATTCAGCAATGTCTGGAGACATTTTTTGTTATGATAGCAGGGATAGAGTTGGTCGTCCTACTGCTATTCAGTATTAGGGGCAGGGAGGCTGCTAGAAATTCTGCCGTGCAGAGGGCAGCCCCCTCCATTGATAACAGAGAATTCTCCTTCCAAACTCAGAAATGCTGGATCTGAGAAACCTGCTCTCTAGTCTTAGGAGGAAGTGTCACTCTGTGGGTCCAAAGCTAATTTCTTGGTATTCTCTTCATCCTGTTTTCCTTAGGACACTGCTTCATCAAATAGCATCTTTTCCCTGTATTTTTAAACTTTCTCTCTTCATTGAGCCCAGGTCTTCCTGTTACTGTGCTCAAGTCTTTCACACTTGCAAAAACTAGCCCTTGACTTTCTGTCCTTTTCCAGTTACCAGTTTCTTTAATTCCTTTATAGCAAGATCTTTGGGAAGAATGTTTTTATCTGTCTCTATTTCTTCTTTTATTCCTCAGCCCAGTGTAGTCTGCTTTTGACCTCACCGATCCACGAAAATTGCTTTTTCTAAAGTCACCAGTGCCCTGCTGGACTCTATGATCTAACTCTGTCTGCCTTTCCCCAGTCCCTTATCTGATCGCTACCTAAACACCATGTGTTACAGCAATTTGATGGCATCTGCATTTACTGCTTGTCTTGCTGTTTGTTCTGCCTGAGATGGGAATCCTCACTTTCTCTGCTCTGCAGATTCAGTGCAGGGGCCACGTCTTTAGCCTTTTCTGCTCCCTCTGGGAAGGTGGCCATTCTCTTCTTTGAGGGCTGTGGTCCAATCTTTTTTTAAATTTTTTTTAATCATTGTTGATTTACAATGACCTGTCAATTTCTGCTATACAACAAAGTGACCCAATTATATATATATATATTCTTTTTCTCACATTATTCTCCATCACATTCCATCACAAATGATTAGATATAGTTCTCTGTGCTATTCAGCAGAATCTCATTGCTTATCCACTCCAAATGCAATATTTTGCATCTATTAACTCCAGACTCCCAGTCCATCCCACTCCCTCCATCTCCCCCTTGGCAACCACAAGTCATTCTCCAAGTCCATGAGTTTGTTTCTTTTCTGTAGATAGGTTCATTTGTGCCATATTTTAGATTCTAGATATAAGTAACATTGTATGGTGTTTGTCTTTCTCTTTCTGACTTACTTTGCTTCGTATGAGAGTCTCTAGCTCTATCATGTTGCTGCAAATGACATTATTTTGTTCTTTTTTATGGCTGAGTAGGATTCCATTATGTATATTACCACATCTTATTTATGCTCCTAGTGAAGTACCTGCCTCATAGTACACATTTAGTAAAAATTTGTTGAACAAGTGAACATTAAAAAGAAAGTATGGAGTTCCTTTTGCGGCTCAGTGGGTTAAGAACTTGACATAGTGTCTGTGAGGATGTGTGGTTTAATCCCTGGCATCACTCAGTGGGTTAAGGAGCTGGCGTTGCTGCAAACTGCAGTGTAGGTTGCAGATGTAGCTTGGATCTGGTATTGCTATGGCCATGGTGTAGGCCTCAGCTGCAGCTCTGATTTGGCCCCTAGCCCAGAATTTCCATATGCTGCAGATACAGCCATAAAAAAGAAAAAGAAAAAGAAATTTGAAGCAGCCAAAAAAAAAAAAAAAAAAAAAAACACTAAGATCTGGAGAAATTAGTTCTTGACTACACAAAGCCTTAAATCAGCATCACACTTGGAAATGTGATAGAAACTCAGAATCCCAGGCTCCATCCTAGACCCACTGAATCAGTATCTGCACTATAAAAAGATCCTCAGATGATTTGTAGTAGGAATGATGAAATTTGAGAAATAGGTTTCTAGTTCATTTTCTTCCCCAACAAGTGTGGGTTTTCATATGTTCGAATGGAACACACACACACTTATATACATATTCACACTTTTTATCTTTGTAAAGACTAGAATAACTACTTTTATAAATAGGCTTAATGGTAAGAAAAAAGTAAAATGGAAATTTAAGGCAAGGGTAAATTTGATAATGTGTTACATGTTCTTTAAAATTGTATTTTGGGGAAAAAATTTTTTAAAATAATATTTCCCAGAGTTCCCTCATAGCCTAGTGGTTAAAGAGTCGGCATTGTCACTGCTGTGGCTCAAGTTCCATCCCAGGTCTGGGAACTTACCCATGCTGCAGGCATGGCCAAAAAATTGTATTTCTCTTGGTGTTCCTGCTGTGGCACGAGGGTTAATGATCCTGTGTTGTCTCTGTGGTGGCGTAGGTTCAAACCCCGGCCTGGGAACTTCCATATACTGTAGTACAGCTGAAAAAGAAAAAAAGCCTATATTTCTCATATAGTTCTCACAGTTAGCAGAGGCCCTGTGTAATACTTGTTTCTGAAAAGGAAGGGGAGATCATATTTTAACTGGAAGCGCTTCTCGGTGTGTTTAAGAATTTTATAGGATACCATCTCTGATAATGTTTGTAAACAAGGGCCTTGAGTGTGTTTCTCATGTGAATATTCCTATTTTGTCTATAGATGGAATTTCATTACATCTGGAGATCAGAGGTGGGACTGTGGATTTGGATGGAGGGCATAAATTCCTAGATTTCCTTCGGCCCTTTCTGACTGGGGAGGAGAGATCCCAGAGTTTATGCTGGCCTCACTTTACCCAGTGGATACTGGCAGTGTGCCCATTGGAGTGAATCTGGTTTAGTAAAGTATGAAAAGGTAAAAAAAGTAGTCATAGATCAATGAGTTGGAAGGATTGGGAACTATCAAGACTTTAAATTACTGTAAGCCGTAAGCCTCAGCTCTGCTTTAAGATGAACATATAAGAGTGAATGGTGTTTTATGACACAACTTGTGTGTGATAGATGTACGGTGTCAGTTGCAGTTTTAAAGTTGTTGTAACTTAATTTCCAAAAACATGGGAATTCTGATTTTTTTGTTTTGTTTTGATGAATGAGTCTGAAAAAAAAAATGCAATAGCTCAAAGTTAGTTGTTTTGATCAGCCATGTAAAGTTCCAAGTTTCTTGCCAGAGTCTTTGAAACTATTGACAAGACTTTAAATGGTAAGATTTAAATGTGATTCTAAAACTCACATAAAAGATGTTTGAGATATAGGCATTGGAGAAAGCATGGTAGCATGTGGATTTGTCATTGGAACAGAAAAACAAAATCATAGTAAATTCAGCACATACTTATTGAAGAATATATACATACATATATATATATATATTTCAAGTACTTTGATAAAGTTGATGGTAGCAGGTAGTTGAGTAAAATAGTAAAGAGCTGACGGAGCACAGTCTCTGCCTCCAGAGAGTCTACCTTTTAAGTGGGAAACAGCCAGTGAACTGTATTTCCGTGTGATGTGTGCATTGCAGCAACGGAAGGATAGATATAAAGGCTGCAGCTGAAACATAGAGGAAGGGCATTCACTTGTTGCCAGATTTCAGATAGAAGATGCATTTTTATTTCAGCAAATTAACCCCCTGAGCCTCAATAAAATGACGATAATATATCTATCTGGAAGACTTGTTCTGAGGATTAAATGAAAGTACCCGAACAGTGCTTCGTGCAGTGCCTCAAATGGCCTGGCTGCTCAGGAAGCCATAGCTACTACCCCGAGGCTGCACCTATAGAGAGTCTTTCTTTCTGGTTTTGTGGGCTCTGCTTCCCTTCTTCCTTCCTTTTTATTTTATTTTTTTAAGTATTCATAGCCCTGTAGTTCCTATTGTGGCTCACTGGTTAAGACCCCAACTAGTATCCATGAGGACGCGGTTCAATCCCTGGCCTTGCTCCATGGGTTAAGGATCCAACATTGCCATGAGCTGTGGTGTAGGTCACAGACGCATCTCTGATTCGATCCCTAACCTGGGAACCTCCGTATTCTGCGCGAGCGGCCCTAAAAAGACCAAGGACAAAAATGTTTAAAGTTAAATAAATAAATAAGAAAGAAAGAAATAAAATATTCAGAGCCCTCATGGATTTGAAGAAGGCCCTTTAAAGTCTTAGAAGTCAAACTTTGCAAAACATGTTGCCTCTCATCATCATTCAAAAATCTGCACTGTCCAATAAGGAACTACTTAGTCACATGTGGCTGTTTAAATTATTTAAAATTCAAAATTCTCTTTTGTCAGTCACAATCACCCACACTTCAAAATGCTCAGTAGCCACGTGTGGTTGTAGCTACCAAACTGGACAACACAGATGTAGAAGCCTTCTGAAAAGTTCGATTTTGTAGCACTGTTCTGGAACAGCGACTGCTACGAGTTCCCTGGCGGCCTAGTGGTTAAGGATTCAGTGTTATCCGTGCTGTGACTCTGGTTCGATCCCTGGCCCTGGAACTTCTACACCCTACAAGTGCAGCCTCAGAAGACAAACAAACGAACAAAAAAACAGCCACTGCTGATCATATAGGACCCGGAAAGTGGACTGTTTATCTAATCAGTTTTATAATTCAAAATTCTCTCTCTCCTACTATATTAAAAATTAAAAAAAATCCATCACCTTTGATTATTTTCCTTTAAAGAGTTATAATGCTTTAGCAGTTTTCAAGTTTTTAAATGACATTTAGACTTCTTTAAAATGCTGTTTCTGATGAAAGATTACATTTGATTAGGTTAAATACATTCAGTAGACTACTTTAATCTCTTTCTTCGTCAGTGTTTTATGTCTCATACTTGCCATTTGTTTTTTTCTAAGCAACTCAGCATGTGTCTTCCAAATACAGACAGTATTCATTTAGGATTTTCTTACTGCAATTGCCATGTACGTCTGCATTGTTACTGATAGTGGCAGACACACTAACAAACATACTGACAAATAATCGTGACTAAATCAGCAAAAATAACAAAAAGATCTAAAAGGTTTTCTATGTGACTGCTCCTAGCAAATTTACAGTGAGTAGAAGTGTTAGGTTACACACAGGTTCTGGACTGGTTTCTCAGGAACCTACCTGTAATTCATCCCAGATCTCCCCCTGTGTGCCTGTCCGATCTTCCCAGAGCAACCTTTTAAAAAAAAATTCCGGAGTTCCCATCGTGGCGCAGTGGTAAATGAATCCGACTGGGAACCATGAGGTCGTGGCTTCGATCCCTGGCCTTGCACAGTGGGTTGAGGATCCCGTGCTGCTCTGAGCTGTGGTGTAGGTTGCAGACGCGGCTCGGATCCCAAGTTGCTGTGGCTGTGGTGTAGGCCGGCGGCTGCAGCTCCGATTCGACCCCTAGCCAGGGAACCTCCATATGCCGCAGGAGCAGCCCTAGAAAAGGCAAAAAGACAAAATAAATAAGTAAATAAATAAATAATTTTAAAAAATTCTATAGCCCAAAAGGTGATGTTCCTTATTGCCTGATTTGTTGCAATAAAAACAAATTGGATTTACAGATATGTAAGTAAATACTGAGTTTATTTCAAAATATGGACTATTGTTGCCTTGTTCAGTTTACTGTGTACTTCATAACACAAAGCCATATTCTCTACAATACAGAGCGATATCTACTCTAGCTAGTAAATGTAACGTAGGAATTATTCCGAAAGGTTGGAAATCAGATAAGAGCTGAAGAGAAAGCAAATAACCCCGTAATGTTTTGGGAAACAACTTGGATTTAGAGTTTGAGAGCACCATGAAGATCACGGGCTGTATCTTTAAACAACAAAATTTAGAGCGATTATGACTTTTACTCATGGTAACAGATGGAAGTGGCAGTTTTAAAAAAATTGTGTGTGTGTGTTTTGACTCTTGAACAGCTAGGAGGTTCCATACAGTCAAAAATCTACCTATAACAGAGTTCCCCTTGTAGCACAGTGGAATTGAATCCGGCTAGGAACCATGAGGTTGTGGGTTCAAGCCCTAGCCTTGCTCAGTGGGTTAAGGATCTGGCGTTTCCATGAGCTGTGGTGTAGGTCACAGACGCGGCTCGGATCTGGCATTGCTGTGGCTCTGGTGTAGGCCAGCAGCTGTAGCTCTGATTGGACCCCTAGCCTGGGAACCTCCATATGCCATGGGTGCAGCCCTAAAAAGCAAAAGCAAAAAAAAAAAAAAAAAGTTCCTGTAACTTATAGTTGGCCCTCCTTATCCAGAGTTCTACATGGATCCCTGGCTCAGGAACTTCTGTTTTCCTCGGGCAGGGCCAAAAAAATAAAAAATAATAATAAGATTATCTTCTGTTGTTATTAGAAACCATTTGTGAATTTTAAGAAAATTCAGGAAATCTAGGAAGTATAATTATTTAGTATTTTACTACCTGAAATATTTAGAGGTGACTTAACCATTAATAGCGTATTTGAATTTTTTTTTTTTTGTCAGCAGTAGCGGTATTTATAATGTGAAAAAGGTACTTGCTAGCACTAGTTTGCAAATTCAGATGTTACCTATAGCAGTTTTCTTTTTGTAGGAAAGAATCCCACATTTTAATCAGTATTACAGTATTATTTCAACTATTTTTTTAATATAAAAATAAATGTCATTAAAATGGTAAAATTTTATGTTGTATGTATTTTACCACAGTTTAAAGATGATAAATAAATATCAAGTCTGGAGTTCCCTCATGGCTCAGCAGGTTAAGGATCCAGCATTGTCACTGCTGTGGCTCTAGTTACAGCTATGCCCAGGTTCAATCCCTGGCCCGGGAACTTCTGCATGCTGTGGGTTGGGCAAGAAAAAAATACCAACTCTAATGAGAGTCGTTCCTCCTTCAGTAGTCTCTACTAGCCATGTTTATAGACTGATCCTTTTTATTAATTCAGGAAAAGATAATCAGAGAGAGGAATCTTTAATGATGACAGGTGGTATGTATCTTCAGTTTGGAGCTTTTAGAGTCAACGTTATTAACAGCTAGCATCTCATGATCATGTGTACCAGGTACTGAATAGGGCACACAGGAAATGAATTCCATACCTTAAATTCATCACAAGAGGAGTATCCGTTGTGGCACAGCAGAAACCAATCCGATTAGGAACCACAAGGTTTCTGGTTCGATCCCTGGCCTCGCTCAGTGGGTTAAGGATCTGGCATACCGTGAGCTGTGGTGTAGGCTGGCAGCTGTAGCTCCGATTGGACCCCTAGCCTGGGAACCTCCATGTATTGTGGGTGTGGCCTAAAAAGCAAAAAAAAAAAAAAAAAATCACAAGAGGATAGTATGATAAAATAAAAGATTCAGTGCTTTTGTTCTTGAGGGGAAATGATGCATTAGCTTCTCATCTTTGTTATAATATCAGTGTCAGTAGCTTGTACAAGTAGAAACTCAGAGTCTGTAATAAAGACGTATTGTAGGGCTTTGTGTATTGCTGGTAGCAGGGGAAAATAATTTTTGTTTTAAGCACTTAAATAAGAGAGGAATTCCCTTGTAGCACAGTAGATTTAGGGTCCAGGGTTGTCACTGCACTGGCTCTGGTCACTACTGTGGGGCAAGTTCAATCCCTGACCTGGGGACTTCCACATGCCGCAGGTGCAGCCAAAAAAAAAAAAGACTCATGAGAGAGAATTGAAGACAAAGACTGAAGCCCCAGTGCCTGGGAATAGTGCTTAATGTATGATGGCTATTCGAATATTTAATAAAATTAATTTGCAAGTTTTCATTCAGATATAATTTGGTAATAAATACATACATTGTGGGAGCTATTATCAAGCTAATTCTTTATAACTAGGATTTTGAGTGGGAGCTGAGTGGGGTTGGGATGGAGATAGCAAGAAATTCTTGCTGTGTTACTGCCTTCAAGGACTTGAAAAGTTATTAGAGGAAGGTTGGGCGTTGAATACTGCCGAACAGTGTATCAAACACAAGACTAAATATAATATCGTGCTTCCTGATTTGGTGAAGGTGTGAAATGCCGCAGCTAATCAGAAAAGAGATGCAGTGGAGGCTGCAGTTATGGGAGTCAACCCTTTAGAGGCTGATGTAAGACCCCTCTGACCAGAGCCAGCAAGGTCACTTTAGGAGCAAGGTGACGTATGGTTTGGTTGGTTAAGTGAGACCAGTTTTCACAGAATCTTAAGCCTCAGCAGCTGAGACGTTCATATTTCATCATAGGGGTGGTGGGGAACGACTCAGTGTAGATTCTCAAACTGAAAAATGGTCGGATGCCTTGGTATCTTCGGAGAGGTTACTTTGGTGGTTTTCTGTAGCTCAGGGGGATGGTGGTGGACAGTGGAGAGACAGGTGGGTTTGCTCCCCGGTGACCTTGTGGGGATAGTGTACGCTTTTATGTGACACATAAGTCTGGTCCGAGGCAGAGTTTTAAGTATATTGTTACCTTCCTTTTTTTTTTTTTTTTTTCTTCACTTTTTTTTCTCATGGCCGTTAGCTGTTACTCATTATGTTTGTGATTAAAAACAACAACAACAACAAATTCACTTTAATAGGAATTTTGTAAACAGATTTCCTTAGCAAATTTTCGTTGGAGGTTCATGATAAAATGGCAGGGAATTTCGGATGGGTCACACCGCCCAGTGGAGATACAAGGATATCTCACTTTTTAAGATCAGTGTTTCTCAGGGTGGCCCTAGGGTAACCCGAATTAGAAGACACATGGGGTTTGTTTAAAATGCAGACCGAGCCCCTCCTAAAACCTAGCTAAAAGCTTTGGGAGTAGCTGGGGGAACCTGCCTCTTTTACCAGTAATCCAAGTGTCCTGAAGGCATATACTGAATTTTGAGAACCACTGATGAAGGCATTGCAACTTTCTATGGATTTATACTAGCAGGTAGTCGTCTTCGATTTCACTTCCTTCATATTAGTTTATTTCTTTGTGGAACATTTTCCAGTACACCAGGTTATACATGGAAGCCTATGCTCAGGTGGAACCTAAAGGAACGTTAATCTCCTGGCCCAGGATGGCAGTTTTTCCTAGAGTGCAAGCAGTTTCTTGGAAGGGTTGAATACTTTTTCATGTGAGCAGCCTGTCCCGTGTTTGTATTTAGTTTGTCAAATATCGTTACATCTGAGTTCCCGTCGTGGCACAGTGGTTAAGGAATCCAACTAGGAACCATGAGGTTGCAGGTTCGATCCCTGGCCTTGCTCAGTGGGTTAATAAGGATCCGGGTGTTGCCGTGAGCTGTGGTGTAGGTCGCAGATGAGGCTCGCATCCTGAGTTGCTGTGGCTCTGATGTAGGCCAGCGGTTACAGATCTGATTAGACCCCTAGCCTGGAAACCTCCATATGCTGCAGGAGTGGCCCAAGAAATAGCAAAAAGACAAAAAAATATATATATATATATATTGTTACATCAAGTTGCTTTTGTATAACAGTGTCTTTTACCAATATCTGGAGTTGAATGATTCCTCTTCTACTTGCTGGACTGTTCATTTCAAATCCCCTGTAATTATTAGTCTCCAACTGAGAGTGTGTCATATTAACCACTGAACATGAGTTTTTAAATTCTAGTATCTAGTAACTTATGTTGCCAGAGTTTTGTTTTGTTTTGTTTTAAAGTTAAAACAGGAATTCCAAACGCTGTCCCCGAAGTTAGGAGTAACTTAGCCTGTCTGGGGTGGAGGGAGACAAAGGGAGTTTGCTGGGTAAAAATTCAGTTGACCTTATTATAGCTGCCTTTTTTTGCACTTGGCTCCCCTTTAGTTTTATCAACCTTTAGAAAGTATAAATATGAATAAATTTAAACTACAGACATTTTATTACTTACTTGACTGAGAAATAAGTACTAAAGAAATAGCATTAAGATGAATGGATTTCTTTTATTCATTTTAGGTGGGTTGAGGAACAGAACCAGAAATGCTTCTTCCCCAGGACTGTGACATAGAGCAGGCTACTATATTCTGGTGTCCCGATAGCATTGAAACTGAAAATATTTCTTTCTCCTGTGTCCATGCTGACAGTCATCCTGGACTAGGATCTTATTTGTAATGTGAGAAGGGCAACGGCAGGAAGGAAGCAGTTTATCTTTCGTGTTCTAATTAACCTGTAAAACCCTAGCACAATATCGAGGAAGATACATACAAGCAGCAATAACGCACTTTGCATTTGCAGCAAATTAGTTATCATCTAAGAGGCAAGTGTGCATTCTTTTTTCCTAAGGAAAACCTTTCAACAAGGCCCATTTGTCCCTGAACCTCTGCCCCCCTTTTCTTCTGTATATCTCCTGTGTTAATTTTTAATTTGGATTGTTTTCCATTAGCCTAAAAATGTGTGTGTTAAGATAGGAAAAAGGATCTCGTAGTTAACAGTGTTTCAAGAGTCCATCATAATCCATGCAGATTCACTGTACATCAAACTGTATAGGATAGTTAGTTTAATGCCGACAGTACAGCAGTTATTTTGCAGCTTGGTTGTATATTTAAATGAGGAATAAGCAGCTAAGTAGATCCCATCAAGTTGCGTGTTAGAGCCTCTCCATTAAAGGCCTAATAAGTCAGTTTCCAGTCAGAAAGTAGGATTCTGAAATCCAATCAGTTATCAAAAAATTAAGTGCTTATGACACAGCACTGTACAGTTGGAAAAAAAAAAAAGTTGGAGTTCCCTTTGCGGCTCAGAAGTAATGAACCCAGCTAGTATCCATGAGGATGTGGGTTCAATCCTTGGCCTAGCTCAGTGGGTTAAGGATCCATGAGCTGTGGCGTAGGTCGCAGACACAGCAGGATCCTGTGTTGCTGTGGCTGTGGTATAGGATGGCAGCTACAGCTCCGATTGAACTCCTAGCCTGAGAACTAAAGGGAAAAAAAAAAAGAAACGAAAAATAGTCAATCGTTACCGCAAAAATTAATTTTCAGATTTTCTAAAGCTCTTTTGATCTTTAAATCTGCTGTAAAGTTACATTTGCTGTTGGTTGTTAAGTAGAGGATCCTGGAGTCTCTGCTATGAAACTCAGGAATGGTAATGTCTTCATTTCAGTTTGGTCCTGGAAGCATGGAAACTTTTAGCTGAATATAAAATATTTTAAACTCTTTTGAAGGATAAGTCCTCATGTCTCAGGATTGTCAGTTCACTTTATTATTTCCTGTTTGTGGTGCTGGTGTACCCCCTGCAGAATACTCTATAGTTTTTTAATTTAAAGGGTTTTTTTTTAAATTTTAAAGGACTTAATTTGGAGAGTTATTAACATTCCTGTCATTTCGTAAGTGCCAAGAGAATTTTGCCATTGCCAGATGATTTAACTGGCTGTAGGATTTTGACTCTGATAAATACCCAGGAGGGGCAAATTTGTTAATCATTTGATGATCAGCTTTTCCAGAAGATGAAAGTTACAGTTTTAGTTCCCCAAGGTAATAAATCTGAAAGTGGATAAGTGAATTGACTCTGAAAATTACAGCCACAAAAATATCTTCATTGTAAAATTATTCTCATTGCTGATAAAATTATTTTTTAAGGTCAATCAGGACTCAGTGAAAGATTTGCTTTCTTCTTCTTCTTCTTCTTCTTCTTCTTTTTTCCTCCTCCTTTTTTTTTTTTAAAGAGCTGCACTTATAGCATATGGAAGTTCCCAGGCTAGGGGTCGAGTTGGAGCTGCAGCTGCCAGCCTATACCACAGCCACAGCAACACAGGATCAGAGCAGAGTCTGCCACCTATGCCACAGCTTGCAGCAACACCTGATCCTTAACCCACTGAGTGGGGCCAGGGATCAAACCCGCATCCTCATGGATAGCAGTCCTCAGGGATAGTAGTCCCGCTGAACCACCACGGGAACTATTTCTGCATAACTTGTGAGGTGCGAGCCTGTAAATCCCACACACACAGATACATTGGGAATTTAATCTGTAAGATACATTGTTGGACTCAGGTGATACTGTGAAGTACGTGGAGTTTACCTTTTCCTAGCTTTCTTTTTTGCTTTCCTCAATCAATTTTTAAATTAATTCAATCCGGAACCCTTCAAGAATTAAAACAAAGTTATTCTTCCTACCCCACCCCCAGTAAACTGTCCCTGTCATGCATACATTTTTATAGAGAGCAAAATCTCCCCTTATCAGAACTGAGGGAGCCATCAGCGTTCACACATCTGAGGGGCATCCTTGATGTTCCATCAGAGCCTCCTTCCTTCTATCCTCCCGGCTCAGAGAGGCCACTTAGAGTAGAACTTCATACGACGTAGCACAGTCACTTTTGTTGTCACTGCTGTGATGCAGGTTAAATCCCTGGCCTGGGAACTTCTGCGTGCTCCAGGTGCAACCAAATAAATAAATAAAGTACACTTTTTAAAAAAGGCATGCCATTCTTTTTAATACATCCATAATATTCCACTGTGCAGTTACCCATAATTTAGTGAACCCGTCTTCTGTGGAACAATGCCGTCGTCTCCTCCTGTTTTTCTCTTGTACTTGGTCTCAGCAGTTTTAAAGGACGTTTCAGTCCTCTGCTAAGGAATATTTAAGGTGTTTCCTGTTTTTCTCTCTCATACCCAGTAAGCATTTTCAATGACGTCACTGCTTTTGGGGACATGCTCTTTTAGAGAACTGTCTAGACGTCAGTATTCACATAGGCTTGCGTAGAATTTGGTGGCGTGATGTTTATAGTTTTAAAGCTGTCGATTCTTTCAGGGCATTAAAGTCCACTTTTAGGAAATCGCTTTCGTGGTGTCGTATGTTATCCTGATGTGAGTCAGGCATTATCCTGTGGGCTGAGAGGAGAGGCTCTGATGGACTCACGATGGGTCTTCACGTCTCAATCCTTCTCCACTAAAAACTGCATGTCCACTTAATCCACTTAATTCTAGGACATGTTTTTGCGGATAGGACTGATTGAACAGAGGAGAGTTATGTGGTGGTAATTGCTTGAGCAGCTGTATATATGGGAAGACCTCGGACCAGAAAAATAGCTTCCTTCATCTCAACCCCTGAAAAAGAGGCGAGAGAGAAGAGATTTGCTGGTCTGAGAAGCAGGCTCTTCAAGTGGCTCTAGATTCTGCTGTATGTGGTGGGGCTGTGCAATTGTACAAAACCTTAGATAGCTTTTTAGAGAAAACTTCATATTTTAAGGGTTATTTAAAATATATCCTCGGGAGTTCCTGTCGTGGCGTGGCGCAGCAAGGAATCCGACTAGGAACCAAGAGGTTGCGGGTTCGATCCCTGGCCTCGCTCAGTGGGTTACAGATCCAGCATTGCCGTGAGCTGTGCAGACACAGCTCGGATCTGGTGCTGCCGTGGCTCTGGCGTAGGCCGGTGGCTACAGCTCCAGGGCCTGGGAACCTCTATATGCTGCGGGTGCGGGCCTAAGAAGACCAAAAAAATAAATAAATAAATAAATAAATAAAATAAAATAAAATAAAATAAATAAATAAAATAAATATATCCTTATAGTTACTTGTATAGCAATACTATTTTCCCTACTCGCTGCTGGTTCCTCAAGAGATATTCTTGATAATGCCTTACATGGAGGACAACAAATACTTGATAAATTAATAAGTTGAAATAATGAAAAGGAAATGTTTATAGAAATATTTAAATACTTGTTATCAAAGTTAAATAGGAATAGCTTCATTTTTCCTGACTCATTACTCTTATTTAAGCACTAAGTAACATTTTTTTTAAACCATTTAAAAAAATTGAATTAGGGGGAGGGGAAAAAATAAAAATAAAAATAAAAAAATTGAATGATAGTTAATTCACAATGTTATGTTAGCTTCAGGTGTACAGCAAAGTGATTCAGTTTTATCATAAACTTAGTATGATAATCTCTAGGTCCATCTGTGTTGCTGCAAATGGTATTATTTCATTCTTTTTTATGCCTGAGTAATATTCCATTGTGTATACGTACCACATCTTCTGTATCCATTCCTCTGTCAGTGGACATTCCGGTTGCTTCCATGTCTTGGCTATTGTAAATAGTGCTGCAAGGAACATTGGGGTGCATGCATCTTTTTGGATTGTAGTTTTTCCTGGATATATGCCCAGGAGTTCCAGATTGCAGGATCAGATGATAACTCTGTTTTTAGTTTTATAAGGAATCTCTGTATTGTTCTTTTTAGTGGCCGTACCAACTTACATTCCCACCAACAGTGTAGGAGGGTTCCCTTTTCTGCACACCCTCTCCAGCATTTGTTATTTGTAGAATTGTGATGATGGCCATTCTGACCTGTGTGAGATGATACCTCATTGTAATTTATAAATAACATTTCCTGAAAAATAAATCTACCTATAATCTGTATATGTATTTTGTGCAAAAGCCAACTAACTCACCAGTCCTCAACTCTTTATTATGCTTGGTTAAAAAGAAAGAATATATATGTATATATATTTTAAAGGGAGTTCCCATCATAGCTCAGTGGTAACCAACTCAACTAGTATCCACATGAGGATGCAGGTTCGATCCCTGGCCCTGCCCATTGGGTTAAGGATCTGGTGTTGCCGTGAGCTGTAGTGTTGGTTGCAGATGTGGCTCGGATTTCTTGTTGCTGTGGCTGTGGTGTAGGCCAGCAGCTACAGCTCCTGTTAGACAGACCCTTAGGCTGGGAACTTCCATATGCTGCAGGTGTGGCCCTAAAAAGATTTAAAAAAAAAAGAAGAAGAAGAAGAAGAAAGAGCAAAGCAGAGAAGCTGTATTTCCCTATTGTTGGAATAAAATTTGGTTTATTTATCACTGAAAAGTAGCATTTTGAATTCTTTCCTACTTCATTTACTGTGATGGAAATTTATGGAAATGAAGTTTCAAGGAAATTATTTCAGCCTACAAGAATTAAAAATATTCCTATTGATTTTTAAAAATTCATACTTTGAAGTTGTATAGTGTTTCAATCATAATTGCGTGTATGTGACTGTTATGCAATGAAGCATATTAAGGCATCTCTGAGGTCAAGTAAATTGACCCCCAAACAAGTGGAGGTTAGGTGTGCAAACCCTCCCTACATATAACTTACAGTCGTTTATAGTTGGCCGCCACGGTTCCATATCCAGGGACTCAGCCAACCTCAAATCTTGTAGTCCTGTAGTATTTACTATTGAAAAAAAAGCCATGAAAACTCCATGTATAAGTGGACCTGTGCAGTTCAAACTGTCTTGTTCAAGAGTCAACTGCATTTTTTGGCATTTTTTCACTTGTAGTAAAATTTGCCCCTGGAAGATTTTATAAATAATAAACCTGTCTACAACTAATTTTATTTCTGATAACCTTAGATATTTAAAAGATAAAATCCAAAGCTTTAAGTATTATTTTGGAAACAAGAAAGCGTAATATTCTTGAGAATGTCGGCCACATAATATTTGACAACCAAAAGTCTGAGTGCATTGTGAGAACTTTAACTATATAATTCTTGTTGTATAATTGGTGACTTTGGCGACTTTTGGGTGTATTAGAGGTATTTTCCAAAAGGTTATTTTTAAAGAATAGCCTTAATGCCATGGCACGTAACTGTATTTTTGCTGTCACCAGCAGGATTGATTTTTTAAAATTAAAATACTATTTAGTTATTTCCAGTCTGTGATATGTTATATGTGGTCTGTTGTAATTGGACTGTTTAATGTTAGTAGAGGAGGAAATCTGTATTTTAATTAGGAATTTTCAAAGGTCCAAAAGAATAAATATTCTTAATCTTACCTCTGAAAATTCCCTTATGGAGAAAGTGGCATTTTGAGATTCTCTATTGGCACCAGTAGAGGTCACTGTGCACCTGTGAAAGGCGACCCAGTGCTGCCCGGTGAGCTGGTTATCCTAGGACTATAGTCATCCTTAGTCTTTCTGGGAACTTAACCACATTCCTCCTCTCCCCTTAACAAAGTCACTTGCCTGTCGTCTAAGTGACAGTCGCTTGTTTTTCCACCTAAAGGGAGCATATCCTGATGCTGTTTGGTGGAGTCGTGACACCCCTTCCCATCAGCTGCTCGGGGGCATGTATGTGACTGGTATCTAACAAAGCATATTAAGGCATTTTTGAAGTCAAGTAAATTGATCCTTGAACAAGGGGGTCAAAAAAGCACCCAAAGTTATGATTTCACAAAACCATAGACTCTCAGGGTTTGAAAGAACTTTAATAGTCATCAGACTCAACATCTGTTTTAGCATTTAATTTGCTAACGGAACATAGTCTCAAAGCGGTTCTTTTCCGGACAGTCATCTGCTCCTTAGCAGTATGGAATTTTACTTGGTAGTACTGCGCATTCCTTTGCACCATCATGGTGTTCGTATTACAGAGTGTTTCATTCTCTGAGTAGGTAAACAAAGCATTTCGAAGGAGAGTATTATTTTTAAAGGGCTCTCCACCGATGCATCTGCTGATGGTAACAGAGATGTATCCAAGAACTAGGCAGATGCTGGTTACCAGATAACAAACTCTGTAGCCTGTGTCGTGCTCCGAGTACTTTTCAGGTGATTGTAAAGGTGATAAGGAACATTGTGAGAGGAGCAAGCCACTGGGAACCAAGGACCACTTCTCCAGACCAGTGTCATTGAGCCTCAGTTTACAGGACCTGAGGAGAGTGTTCTAGATGCTTTTATAGGTTCCTTTAGTGCTACCATTCTGGTTGTCCACAGTCAGTGTATAATGCAGTGGTTAACAGCGTGGATCCTGGAGGGCGGTTACCTTACCTGGGTTCGAATCCACCACTTACTGGTTCTCAGGTTATCTTGTAGTTACCCCCTCTGCACCTCAGTTTCCCCGTCTGGATAGTGGGGGTGGCAAGAGCACCTGCAGTATGCAGTAATTAAGTTAGTAGGTGTGACGTACTTAGAATAGCATGTACCTAGAACACAGTAAACGCGCAAGCTGCTCTTATTACACGCCCTCATTTTCTTCTTAGTAGAACCCGTGCTGTGATATGATAGCTAAATTCTTGGACCTTTTTCTGTTCTTGACGGCTCCCTGAGGATCAAAATGGAGTTATTCTGTTTTCTCTAATTAATCCTCCATTAGGGACCTCTATATCAAGGAACCAGAGGTGTATATCATTTCTAATGATGTAAGCTTTCTCCTTTTTTTCCTTTAAAGTTGTTCTCATATTTATTCAGTGGGTTTTTTCTTTGATCCAATATTTTCGCCATGGAATTTTTCTTATGGAGCATATAATCACATTTCAGCTGCTGTTTTTGTGACCTATGCCACAGCTATGGCAATGCCAGATCCTTAACCTGCTGTGCCATTGCAGGAACTCCTTAGCTAAAGAATTTTAAATCAGGGTATCAGGACAATGTCATCTGTACCAGAGGATTTATAATGGCACTTAAGGAGTTCCCGTCGTGGCGCAGTGGTTAACGCATCCGACTAGGAACCATGAGGTTGCGGGTTCGGTCCCTGCCCTTGCTCAGTGGGTTAGCGATCCGGCGTTGCCGTGAGCTGTGGTGTAGGTTGCAGACGCGGCTCGGATCCCGTGTTGCTGTGGCTCTGGCGTAGGCCGGTGGCTACAGCTCCGATTGGACCCCTAGCCTGGGAACCTCCATATGCCGCAGGAGCGGCCCAAGAAATAGCTAAAAAGAAAAAAAAAAATAATAATAATGGCACTTAATAGTTGCACATGGCATTTAGAATAGGACTGGCACATCGTGAGCACTTAATTCATGGTAGCTATTATTATTTTCATTATTATCTAGGTTCTAGAGAAAAAAATTTTAAGACTACAGACGTTAGAAGTACCAGGCCCTCCTTGTCAATACTCATCCTTAAGAGAAAGTGTCCTATAACATGCCTGGAAATGAAGCGGGGGAGTGTCTTTAGATTTAAAATCTCCCTCTCTTTTTTAGCAGCGCTTGGCTTTCAGCAAAGCATACATTTTACAAGATGTGTGATACTGTGCTGGACATGGGATAAAGCCAGTAAAAGCTACAGCCTCTGCCGTCTCGTCCTATTAATTCAAAAATAGCATTATTGTTCATAAGCATGCAGGAAGGTAGAAAGAAAAAAGGCAGCCATTCAAGAAATCAGATAAAAAACCCAGCAAGAAAAACTGCACGCACACCGCAGTAAGAATATTCCTTGAGGAGTTCCCCTCATGGCTCGGTGGTTAATGAACCCGACTGGCATCCATGAGGACGCAGGTTCGATCCCTGGCCTCACTCAGTGGGTTAAGGATCTGGCCTTTCCATGAGCTGTGGTATAGGTCGCAGACTCAGCTCAGATCCCGCATTGCTGTGGCTGTGGCGTAGGCCAGTGGCTACAGCTTCGATTCGACCCCTAGCCTGGGAAGCTCCATATGCCTCTGGTGTGGCCCTAAAAGCCAAAAAGACAGAAAAGAAAAAAAAAAAAAAAAGAATATTCCTTGAGTCTGAAAAAGCAGAGATGGAGGCAAGCTTCTACAGAGAAAAGGGAGGTCGCTGTGAGCAGAGGGAAGCCAAGTGGGCTTCGAAGAACTGGTTCCAGTGACATAGGTGACTGGGAAGGACACGGTGAGTCAGCTCTCCACCAGCCCCTCACACGTCACCTGGAGTCTGACTTTGATGGCAGTGAGATACTGCAGGTGACAAGCCATGTGGTTAGAGTGACAGGCTCTGACAAGTTCTAGGGCACCCCAGATGCCTTTAGTGTAATGGAGTTTGTCTTGCAGGATGAAGTCGAGGAATAGCAGGCTGCGAGGCTGCATCTGGAGATCCTAGTTCCATTTGAGATTCTTGAACTGCTGGGCCTTGGGACTTAGCAACTTTACAGGTCATAGATCAGAGAAAATTAGCACCGGAAGGCACTGGAGTAAGAATTTGGGTTTGTCACACTGGGCAGAATAGGAGGGAGTTTGAAAAGCATGTTTAACATGCTTTGTTTCATGTTGCAAAGTAAATTTTTTTTCAAATTCTCTTGGTGGAGGGAAGCTGCGTGGACTCTGATCACGTGCAGAGGATTATAATGGGCCTGGGTTAGCAGCAGCCGTAAGATGATGGTGGCTGTCCCTCTGCCATGGTTTCCTGCTCTGTAAAGCAGGAGTGCCCATACCAGTTATTTAGAATGAGCATCCGGTGACATCACCAGGTAAAAAATTCCTTGGAAGTTTGGGGAAACTTAGAAAAGCTTTTGTAAATGAATGATGCTGTGGCAACTATAGTCTCCTCTCTGGGAATTGAAGAGCAAGTCGAATTCCCTCAGGCTCGCATTAAGTGAATTAAGTGCAGAGAAAAGAGAGATGCTAAAAGAGGGATAGTTGCTGGGTTTTGCAAATAAAAATACAGGAAACCCAGTTGAATTTGAATTTCAGATAAGCAATGAATGATTTTTTTTTTAGTATGGGTACAGGATGACTGCAATTCAAACTTAACTGGGCATCCTGCATTTTATCTTGCATCCCTAATGAATTAGAACCTAGAATCACAGGTGAGCCAAGATGTTGGCTGAAGGCTTCAAGTCCTAGACTGTGTAGGAATTTCACCTTGTGTCCTTGGACTTTTCTAGACACCTAGAAAAGATGTCTCACTCCCTTTCCTCCTCCCTCCTTGTTCGCAGAACTGGGGAGTCTTGGAATAAGCACTTTGTGCGCTTTTTCGAGCCGTGCGTGGTTGTCAGCGTTAGTGTAGAATGATGGTCACGATTATTCTCTGCTGAGCACCTGCTCTACTGGACCTTTTACGTAAATCATTTATCCTGTGAGAATGTTATTTCTTTCACTTCACAGATCAAATAGCAATTTAGCCCGAGTTATATAGCTAATTTGGGCAAAAGGTGGGTTCTGACGCAGGGGCATCTGATGATAAATCCTGCATTCTTAACATCTGCTCTGCAGGATTGGGATCAGAATGTTTTGCAGTTAATGACAGAGAAGCACTGACAGCTTTTCTTCTCCTTCCCTATTATGTGAGTTTCTGGTCAGCCCTGTGTCCTGTGTGTTCACATTCTGTGCTCTGTCATGTTTCTTTTCAGAATTAGAGTTTGTTGACTTTATATGCCTCAACTAATATTTGATCTTGCTAATGAAAATAGCATACTTTGATCCCTTCGGAAGTATTTAGGTTCTCTCCTCACATTTGTACAGATTAGCTTGAGACAGATGAATTCATAGGCAGCATTACAAGTGACAACCTAGAGAAAAGTCTACAGACTCGTGGGTCTGTGCCCAGCCTTTATTTATTCACTCTGCACGGCTTTTCAATGAGGTACAGCCAGTTAAAGAGTGGAAATCCACTGTTGAAAAATATTTTATCAATCCAATTATGTTTAAAGTTATTTTCATTTTCTTTCAGCTCTCACACACAACTATCTTCTCCATCTGATTTCACTTCTGCCGTGTTCTTAACTGCAGAGATTTTAGAAAGATGACAGTTGGTTGACTGTGAAATGTAGAGTCTATTTTTATTCCAGATGAAGTTTGACAAACTAAAGGAACGTCATGTTCTAGTCACTGAGATGCTTAGTACCTGCCTGGTGAGTTCTAGTCTAGAGAATGGTCCATTTTTTCCTAGTGATTAAAGATTGAATTTGCTGTAAGGGAATTTGCAAGGAGATTTGAGTTATAGGGATTTAAAACTCACATGTACCCTGAGCAGCTTTCACCAGGTGGGCCCACTTTTCCCCAGATATTCTGTCTCTTTGGCCCAGTTAAAAGCTCCTGAGAGCTTATGTGTGCGCTGTGTCCTGTGAGTCCTCGCCTTTGTCATCTTTCTTATTTTTTAAGCTGTTTTTGACAGCTGCATGTGACATTTGGAAAATTGCTTCCATAATTACATTTGGGTTTTGGCAACCTATTTTAAATATATGAGAAAATCACATCTTTTAAAAATTTTAAGTCGAAGGCATTGGCATTCAGTGTCTTTTAAATAAGGAATGATTGAACATGATGAAAAGGGTGAATAGTGAACAATGATGAAAATTCTTGAATGAACAATGATGAAAAAGGTCCAGTTTTGTTAAGTATCTTTTGATAATATTTTTGGGCTAAGGGGAATTGGAAAACTCAAATGCAATTCAATACAAAAGTCCAATATAAACTCAAACTATCACCATTAAGGGCTGCAAATCTGAATTTGCTAAATGTTGAAGTCTAGTGAAGAAATGAAAGTCAAGGGAGTTCCCTGGTGGTCCAGTGGTTAGGATTCAGCACTTTCACCCCTGCAGCTTGGGTTCAATCCCTGGTCTGGGAACTGAGTTCCCAGTGGCTGTATGCCATGCCCCCCGCCCCCCCCCCAAAAAAAAAGAAAAAGAGAAAGAAATTATAGTCAAAATATATATTTTATATCATTTTTGCAGGACCCATTTATATGTGGGTTCTTAAGTAAGGAATCATTCTTGACAGAAATGATGGAGAGATTTTGCAAATTATTGAGCAGAGCAAGTGTAGAAATTCTACCATGTGAATGTGTCGATAACTTTTAGTCATAATATTTTTCATCGTCAGAGGTATTTGCTCATAATTCCTGGGTAATTTATATCCAGTGATTATTTGCTAGGTAATTTTCACTGATTATTGTGTTATTAGTCTGGGAAACCACGGAGCCAACTTTTTCCAGTTCGGTTATTGATATTCATGAGATTATTTTAGTTAACATAAGATATTACTGGTACACAACTTTTTATCTCTGGTGCTTAGCAAAATGCTAGACCATGCTTAGGTCTCAGTAAATATTTGTTGAAGTGAAATTAAATGGCCTGGCTGGGGTGTTCATATTTATTATTTTTCACACGGAAGTAAAAAGATCTTTTATTCACTTCCCTTTACATGTTCCCCTTATTAAGGAATATGGGAATAGAAAAGTTGAGGTTCTAAAATGTTTCCGTGGATAACCAAGATAGGTAACCTTTCTAGAAAAATTAGTAAAATTAGTTGTCAGTAAAGAGGTTGTTTTCTCAAAAAGCATATAAATTTATTCACCTCTTCTTACATAGAAACCTATAAAAGTGAGAAAATGACGCAAGGGGCATCGATAAGATAGATATGAAGATACCGTGTATATTTACACACTTTTTAAAATCAGCATCTTTTGCATTGTTTACCATTTTTTTCCAATTTTTTTCTGGTTTTCCAAAACAAGTATGATAGAAATCTCAAGGTAGTTTTATGTGGTATAATGATAACTATTCTTCCCTGAAGCCAAAACTTCCTATCAGTAAAAATTTGTATATCAGCTATATCTCACTTTTTAAAAAATTTGCTCTTAAAAGCATGAATCAAAGAACAGCATTGGCTTTGTATTCAAACTTTCCTTCAGGTGTTATTATTGAGTCAGAATCTCTATTCTGGGGCACATAAGTTGTATCCTTTGCCCAGGGACGTGACGGTAAAACTTTGTGACAATAACAATAAAACTTTGTTCGTCCAAATATTAGCTAAAATTCATCTTGCATGATTGTCCACTATATTCCACTTGTTTCACTCTATTTTTCCAGTAAGAGAAATACCACTTTAATAATTGAAATAAATGAGTTTAAAAAAAAAAAAGTAAAAATTTGAGGTGTAATGGGTTTGGGTAGAATTTATTCCCCTAAGTAGCAGTTATGCCTATAAAGCAAAGTAACTACTGAAAGACTAGGCCTACTGAGTATAAATAGAAAAGCACTTTGGAAAATGTGTTTCTACTCAAAAGTTTTCTATTAGTAACTAACACGGTTGAGTCCCATTCTCCTGACTTTTTATCTTCCTAATAATTTAACCTTGGTGGGGACTGCGTAGATAAATTTCTGGCTAAAAGGTTCTGGACCAGGAATCTCACCTGGTTACTGAGAAAAGTATAAAGTGAAAGGGCTGGGAATCTTGCCATTTAATTCCCTAAAAAAATATTTTATACTTCCAATCAATGCACGTTTTACTTTTAAGCAGTATTGTAGTAGTTCTTTTAGAATCGGGCAGTCTTCCCACCTTGTAGCATTTTTGCCTCTGAGAGTATAGCCTGAAATAGAAGAGGCCGCCACTGTGCCCTTGTCACATTTAACTTTTCCTCCGAACTGCTCCAGTCTTGTTTGTTTTAAGTCCAAGTTATAGAGGTGGAATCCATTTTGGCGAAGCTGAGACTCTTTGTCACCTGTCTTAAAATTAGCATGACCATATGTCCTGGTTTGCCCCAGAGAACCTCGGTTTATGCCAGTTGTTGTCCCAGTGTCATTACTCACAGTGCTTCTTTTCACTCTTGAAAGTGTTCTTCCATGGACAATAAATTATATGTGCATTACCCTTTTAGCTGTGATCTCATTACAATATAGGAGTTACAAGTTGCACAGCCACATGTGAAGTCTCAATGATTCAGAAAGGAGAATGAGACTTGTTAGGATGCGGCAGATTAATCTACAACTTGAAAGCAGAAGAAGTAACAACTTTCTGGAGTTCTTGTTGTGGCTCAGAGGGTTAAGAACCCAGTTAGTATCCATGAGGATGTGGGTTCAATCCCTGGCTTCACTCAATGGGTTAAGGATCCGGTGTTGCTTTGAGCTGCAGTGTAGGCTGCAGATGTGGCTTGGATCCAGCGTTTCTGTGGCTGAGGTGTAGGTGGGCAGCTACAGCTCCAAGTCAACCCCTAGCCTGAGAACTTCCATATGCCACAGGTGTGGCCCTAAAAAAAAAAAAAAAGAAAAGAAAAAAAGAAATAGCAACTTTCTGATATATTGGAGGGGATTGATGCCCCAGAGTGGCTTTTAATCTTGAGTTAGACATTTATCTCTGCAAACATTTGTTGAGTTCCCGCCTTGTGCCTGGTGCCTGGGCAGCCATGGGGGTACAGCAGAGACCTGGCCTTATCCCCAAGGAGATGCCAGGAACTACCCAGTTAGTATTTGTTCAGCCTACACACAAACACGTCTCCAAACTTCTCTTTCACTTCGTAAACCAAAGATGTAGGCTGTGTTTTTAGAGTCCGATGGCTGAGTGATATGCCAACTTTCCAACCTTAACATGCTCCTTTATTGGCTCTTAACCTCCGGTGTGACGGCCCCTGTAAGAACTTGGATTTTCTGGGCGTTCTTGTCATGGCTCAACAGAAAAGAATCTGACTAGCATCCGTGAGGATGCAGGTTCGATCCCTGGCCTTGATCAGTGGATTAAAGATCTGTATCGCTGGGGCTGTGGTGTAGGTTGCAGACACAACTCGGATCTGGCGTTGCTCTGACTGTGGTGTAGGCTGGCAGCTGTAGCTCCAATTCGAGCCCTAGCCTGGGAACCTCTATGTGGCCCGAAAATAAGACCAAAAAAAAAAAAAAAAAACTTGGGTTCTCTGAATCAGTCACGCTTCTCTAGGGCCTCATGCCTGTTGTCCTACTGTCATAGCAGTTCAGAGAGACTGTCAGACTGTCCACTGTGATAAACACCTGAGAACAAAATAAACTGCTTACTTTCTTCCTTTTTTGCATTCAAGTCAAGTACTTCTTTAAAAAATCCTGACTTATTTAAAGTCACGTATACAGGACCTTCCACTGTTCCTAAACACCTCTGCTAAAAACCAGGAGGCGAGGTTTTAACCCTGAGCAGCCCAGGCTTCGTGATGGGCTCTGTTTTGGAGGAGTAGGTGCAGCCGGAAGGGCTAGGCAAGCACACCGGCCTGGGCAGGGCAGGCGGCGGGGCCAGGCAGGGCAGGCAGTCAAGGTGGGTGTGGTCAAGCGAGTCTGGGGTCCCGACTTCTCCTGGTTCTGCTTGAATACAGACAGGTTTCTTACGAAGCCCATGTGGGGCATCGGAGAATGAATTCAGGTTCACATGCCATGCGTTGCTCCAAGAATCTTGATCGTCGGATTTTCTAGTCCACAGTAATTACAGACAGGAGGCTGGCAGATCAAGACATTCCACCGTAGTCCAGCAATGAGACTAACCTCTGGTGTAGAGCTGACAGCAGCAAGCACTAATGGCTGATAGCGTTACATTATGAGAGAAGACAGAAAACTCTTCATAAAGAGCAAAAACTAGCCAGAGGCCATGCACGGTGTCTAAATATGCCAGTGCAGACGGGGGTGAATTGACGTGCCGTGTGCAACTATAGTTCTGAGAACATATCTTATGTGGGCTATTTCTTAACATCGTAGATAATTTCGATTTAGTGTTTTTTGTAGATACGTCATCTGTTTTCTTTCCAAGTTAGTTCTGCTGTCTAAAAATAACCAGAGGGCGTCCCTGTTGTGGCGCAGTGGAAATGAATCCAACTGGTATCCATGAGGATGCGGGTTTGATCCCTGGCCTTGCTCAGTGGGCCGGGGATCCGGTGTTGCTGTGGCTGCAGTGTAGGTTGGTAGCTGTAGCTCCGATTCGACACCCAGCCTGGGAACTTCCATATGCCGTGGGTGCGGCCCTAAAAAATAATAGAAGAAAGCCAGAAATTCACATTTAACTCTGAAGTCTGGGTTTTTTTTTTTGTGTCTTAGCTTGTTGTTATTGTTTTGTTTTATGTGTTTATTTATCTTTGGTTGATTTTCAGTGGGCCAACTTTTGTTTTTTGATTTTAGGCCTATGAGGGATGTGGCTATAGCCTTGACTGTTTCTTGCATTTGTAGAACTCAGGGGACCATCCCTTTTCCTCTCAACAGCACGTGGCACATTTCCGAGTGTGCATCACTTGATTATCTGTTTCATTTGAAAACACTTTGAAGCGCTTCCAGTGTAAGAGAATTGAATTGTGTTGGTTCAAAACAGTCGCATGTCTGTTTTACTTGAAACTAAGGGCGAGGACTGTTCCCTGGAAAAACTCGCGGGATCATGTCAGGTTGAAAGCATCGGCGCTTGAGACTGATCTGATTCAAATCCGGTGTCGCCCATGGAACAGCCCTGAGATGGCAGGGAAGACACCTGATGTGTCCAAGCTCCAGCTCCGTGTGTGGAGCAGGCGTGCTCATGACGGCGTCTTCCTCAGAGAGCTTTTGGGGGATTGCAGGACAGTATACAGGCCAGCACGCAGCACCGTGCCCTGTGTGTAGCTGAGCACTCATGACTTATTATCTTATTTAGGTGTTTCTTTCAAAGGCTCCCATATGCTTATATAGACTTAAATATAGGCCCTTTAACTCGCAGACAGAGCACCTGCAGGAATCCACCACTGTTGCCAAGCCCTGAGCTGGCCCTGGCTTGAGGAGTCAGAAGGAAGGGACTCACAGTGATGCCCTTGGACGTGGGGGGTCTGGCCCCCGGGGAGAACTGGGAACATTGGGGAGAGATCCGTGGATGGTGGGGAAAGCGGACATTCGACCTTGCGCGGTAAAGTGAGAGACCCTGGTTTTTTCTGGAGGATGAAAAGCAAACTTCAGTTTTCCTTAAAAATCACTTTTGACCTTCAGTAACCCTGTCTGGAAGCAATCACCCCCACCCCACCCCTCCTTAGGTCCTACATAGCTCTAGGCTAACAATTATTTGGGTGGATATTTCATTTTTCATTCTCTGTCAGCCTTACAGTGTGTACACTATGTTGTGTGTATTCTATCCAAGGAGCAAACAGAAGGCTTCTTGTGTTTATTGGATTTGATGGTTCTTCAGGAATCTAAATGGGAAACAGGTGTGGGGTGTGTGCTGCCTTGTCTCCAAAGTCCCCATATCTCTGATCCTTAGGCGGGCGGCAGTGATGGCCTCTGCTCTCCTGTGCAGTGGAGCTGCGCGCCCTCCGCGGGGTAGACGCTTGGCAGAAAGCAGTTTATAAAAGACACATTTTTGGAAAGCCCTGAACATTCCTTATATTCCCCAAGGAAAGGCTATTTTCAAATGATCACTCTTCATTAGACTTAGCTGAAAATATTCATCACATATCATAATAAGTGCTTAGATAGGTTGAATATTTCTAAACATTAAAACGTAGCCTTGGGGGAGTTCCCGTTGTGGTTTAGCGGATTAAGAATCCGACTAGTGGAGTTCCTGTCATGGCTTGGTGGTAACGAACCCAAATAGCATCCATGAGGATGCAGGTTCCATCCCTGGCCTTGCTCAGTGGGTTAAGGATCCAGCATTGCTGTGAGCAGTGGTGTAGGTTACAGATGCGGCTCCAATCTGTGTTGCTGTAGCTGTGCTGTAGGCCAGCGGCTACAGCTCCGATTGGACCCCTAGCCTGGGAACTTCCATATGGCGCAAGTGCAGCCCTAAAAATAAAAATTAAAAAAAAAAACCCGACTTAGCCTTGACTGTGTTTAGGATGTGCAGGGAGCACTAAGTGAGCGTGCCCATCCCTTCCACTTGGCGTGGAGAAGCAACGTGGGTAGGACTGTGCGCGTTTGTGTTTGGGGTGAGACAGTCTCTCTTTCCCACGGTGTTGCACCTCCCTTGTGGAGTTAAGACACACAGCCCAGGGGCGCAGGGAGCAAGGTCCAGCTGGAGATAACTGGAGATGATGAGAGCAGTGGGACCAAGGGCAGGTAACACAGCGGACCCGGGAGAGTGTCCAGGGAGGCCGGCCGCTGGAAGACACCACAGCCGAGCAGCTCCCGGACCCCCTCTGGGAAAGGCGGGAACAGTGGTGTGAGGGCTCGAGTGGGCGGACGTGTCCATCGGGGGTCACTGGGAGCGCGCAGTACGATAGAGCCATGAGCGGATGGGCTTAAAGGCGGGCAGGCTGTGGATTGGTTACTGTCATGCAACAGGTTTGTATGTGGCAGTATCGTCTTTAGATTCTTCTAGAGGGAGAGGGCCCCTTGGTGGGAGGGAGGTGGTGAACACACTGGGCAAATTCTTTTTACTCTGCCTCCTTTTCAAATGATGGTGCTTTAGCCACAATCCCTCTCGGGAGCAAGGAGAGAGTGTATAATTTTAATTAATAGTTTCCTATTAATTAAAAAAGTGGGGAAGTGACTTTCACAGATAACTGGGATAGAGTGAAAAGTGTTGGAAGATTGGGGTTCGAATCTGGCCTCTGACACCTGCCTTCCTCCACCACTGCACCTGAGCCTCTTTCTCATACACCAGGCTGCCTTAACACCTGTCTTGTGAAAACGTGAGGCTAACAGGAGACCTTGTTCAGAGACCGTCCTCGCATATGCTCTGGGAATAGACAGCTCTGTCAGGGCTGTCACCTGTGATGAGACCGTCATCACCCAGGTTTTAGTTTGTTTTTATTTTGGCCACACCCATGGCCACCCAGGTCTTTTTGAATGTAGCCAGCACGTCAGCATGAAACCCATGCTTTGCACAATCACGGTTACAAGGACAGAGCATCTGTGGCCGTGGAATGCAGGAAGACTTCCATCCTGGCAATCTCAAGTAGCGCTAGGGTATCCTCGGTGTTAAGGACTTAGTAAGAAATCATTCATTTAGCAGATAGATACTGAGTAGCAGTGCAATTTCAGGCATTTCGTAGATACTGGTTCTCCTGTAATGGTAAAAATGCACATCCCAACTTGGAGTTTAAGAAAAGTGAATGTGACCTAATGCTCATTCTGTGCCACTGTGGATGGTGTTAGAAAACAACTTTAATAGCAGCAGAATTGGCAAGGATGATTACAGTTTCTAACTGCCTGTGTACATTTGGCTTCATGTAGTAGTGTTTCATGCTCTGGGAGCGCCAGGCATCTGACCATTGATTGTCCGGGTGACCAGATGACCAGTTACAGCATCTGCCCCAACCCTCTTCTCCCTGAAGCTGTGTGCTGTCCATGGTTGCCCGTGTGTGGGGCCTGGATTAGCATGTAAATCTCTTCACTCCCTCTTTTCTCTTTTCAAGAGGTTAATGCTTGTGCCATGCTTCTCACTTTTTCTGTACTCACTGCTTGTACTTGCGCTAATTCTGGTAATAATCTCTTGTGTATATAGATTCTCTTTATCTGCTTCTTCGTTCTCTCTGTCCCTTCCAAGGAAAGCAAAGGACATCCTGCCCAGCCTTTTAGGCATTGTCGCAAATAATCATTGGGACCCTGTGCATGACATTATAGATTGACTTTAGAGTTGATGCAAGGCTGAATAAGACATTAGTCCCATATTTGCAAATCTTAGAGTCTCATAGAGCTGATGATTTCTAAACCAAAAGCTGTTGGACAAGGTAGAAAGCAAGTGCCAGAGTGTGAGACTTTTTCTACCGTATTTTCTGTCTTCAAATTAAGAAAATGCGTTGATATAGCTGTTCAGGTGTTCTACATTATTGTTCGAAATAGGACAGAAAAAGGACATGTTTATGAACGATAACTGGGAATAGACAGCTCTGTCAGGACTGTCACCTGTGATGAGACCATCATCGCCCAGGTTTTTGTTTGTTTGTTTTTATTGTTGAAGGATAAAGAGTGAGTACACACATCTTGGTCATCAGTTTGGCTTTAGGCTTTGTTGACTTATTTGTTCACCAATGGAAACCTGAGTAGCCAGGCACTGCCCTCGAGTTAGAAGCTCCGAGTGTCGCAGGAACAGAAGGCAGGAGAGAACCGAAACCAAGATATGAGCCCAGGGTGTCTCGGGGGACCCCGTGGGGGCCATCCAGGTCTGGCGCCCAGGAGGGATCCATTTGAAAGATGGCATAAGGACGGTTGTCTCATGCGTTTGGAGGGTGGTTGGAGCTGTGATTATAAAGACTAGACGGCTGGGGGCCGAGGGAGCCAGCCTAGAAAGGTCAGATGAACCTGTTTGGGAGGCTGCGTGTTGTTACGTCTGATTCCAAGTTTGCTAAGGGCAAAATGCAAGGGGAATTGCCTAATTCTGAGAAAGGGAATGATGTAAATATAATGTGATGCGCTTTTCAGTGTTTTTATGACTTTATTCGGTAGGTTAGGAAAGATTCAAGGCAGGTCACCTATTAAAGAGTTTTTAGAAAAGCAAGCAAAACATTTTTCAAGGTTAATTTGGCTTATTAACCTTAGATGTGAAAGATTTATAAAAGGCAAAAATGACAACGCTGCTTCATATAACCAAATCCCAGAAAACCTTGGCTCTGGTTCTAAAAATCTTGAAATGAAATGTTTTCTGGAACATTAATTGGAAGACAGCTTGCTATCACCAAATTGTTAGTCTGTGGTAGAAACTCAAAACTAACAGATGCACCCACAGATTTTTAAAATATGGAATTATTTCAGCCAGCTGCCAAACCATTGATCTATATAACTTTTTAAAACTATGAAATATGCATATAAATCTATATAACTGTTCAACTGGGAAAAAGTGTTCCTCTTTGTACAACATGCTATAAACATCTAGATTTTCGAACTGAGTTTTGCCTTCACGCGACTTAAGCTATGCAAATTAGCGCAGGCATTTACCTAAAAATAACTTAGATTAAGTTCAGGTTTTTAAAAATAGAGTTTAGGTTATAGTCCTTGGCCGGCATTAATTAGTAACCTTGGTCAAGTGTCTGAGCATGCCTGAGAAATTTCCAGATTCCTTTAAGTCCATATTTCCAGTTTGGGCCCTTGAGATTAGTCCAATACATGTTATTGTCAATATATGTTGTCAGGATACATTCAAGTATGTGCCTTAGTTGGTGAATTTACTGGCGCGAGGGACTCAAGTCATACCCAAATGGTCATATTTGCTCCTATAGAGAAGGTGAACAGGGCCTGGGTAATAAAGAGGGGCCTTTGGGAATCCACTTCTGGACACATCTGCTGGTCAACCCAAGTGGGAGCGTTGAGGGGCGCTGTCACACCGACTCCCCGGACGACCGGGTGCAGTGGAGGGAAGCGGCCTCTAGTTTACACGGGCCTGCTACACCCCCGTCCCGATCCAGCTGGCTAAAGCCTCTTTCAAACCAAACAAATGGAGTTCCTGTCCTGGCTCAGCCCGACTAGCATCCATGAGGATGTGGGTTCCATCCCTGGCCTCACTCAGTGGGTTAAGGATCCAGCGTTGCTGTGAGCTGTGGTGTAGGTCGCACATTTGGCTTGGTACTGCGTTGCTGTGGCTGTAGTGTAGGCTGGCAGGTGTAGCTCCAATACAACCTCTAGCCTGGGAATTTCCATATGCTGCAGGTATGGCCCTAAAAAAATAGAAATGCTATCTTTCCTATTTTTATCGTAAAAGTTCAATCATGAAGCCTCTCAATTTTGCAAAACTTCCTTCTTGTAATTTTTAAAAGCTGCTCTGCTAAATGTTATTAAAGAAGGAAGAGAACCTGTTCCATTATACAGATAAAATTGGGTCTCAATATGCAGATTCTATATATAATATTATTATTTCTATTTTAAAATCATATAAGTAATTCATGTTGTAGAGGTAAGTATGAAACAAATAGAATCACATATAATCTTAAATCTGGGCACTTTTTAATTCCTAAAAATCTGGAAGAATTCTGTTTACCATATAGAATAAAATGCTGCAAAGACAAAAACAACTTTTTTTAACCTGACATATAATGTTATGTCCATCATACCCCAAAAAGACAGTTCCCTGGTGGCTTAGTGAGATAAGGATCCAGTGTTGTCACTTCTGTAATTTGGTGACTGCTGTGGCTCAGGTTTGATCCCTGGCCCAGGAACTTCCAAATGCCATGGGCACAGCCAAAGAAAAAAAAAAAAAAAAAAAATCACTGTACATCAAAAAAAAAAAAAAAATATATATATATATATGTATACAGGGACTTCTATTGTGGCTCAGTAGTAAAAAACCTGACCAATATCCATGAAGACGCGGGTTCGACCCCTGGCCTCACCCAGTGGGATCCAGCGTTGCCATGAGCTGTGGTGTAGGTCGCAGACACAGCTTGGATCTGGCGTTGCTGTGGCTGTGGTATAAGCCAGTGGTTACAGCTCCAATTGAACCCCTAGCCTGGGAACTTCCATATGCCATGGGTATGGCCCTAAAAAAGACCAAATATATATATATATAGTGCTAAATGCAGTTAGAAAAGAATGAAATAATATGTATAAACATTGAAAAAGAAGTAGTTAAACATCTTTATATAAAAAAGAAAGAAAGAAAGAAAAAAAGAGAAAAACTTTTTCAAAAGTGTAGTACAGGGTAGGGTAGAAGCAGCATCTGAATTCTGGAGTCACCCAGAGCTGTGCTCTTTCTGGTTTTGTCAGTGGGTTGCTTTGAGCCACAGGCGTAATCTCTCCGAGTCTCTGCAAAAATGGTGGTATGGGTGCTGTTTGCCTGGGTGCCGATGGAGGTCCGAGGTTGAGGCACAGGGAGCAGGAAGTGGGTAGCTGACCCGTGACTCAGTGTATGGACATTGACGTCAGCATCGACACAGATCACGGCCAACCTACTGCTTGTCCTGCAGCAGCAGCAGTGTGGGGGAGACCGATTGCAAATGGTCCAGCGATAAATTCAATCCATGGACAACGTTTTTAAAAGGGAAGCTGGCCCAAGAGGGGGAATAATCACAAACCCAGCAGTGATCCTGCCAGTCCATGTAAAGGGGTGCCTAATCCTGATGGCAAAGGAGCGAGGTCCCTGTGCAGAGCCCACGTCTCCGAGGGGCCTTATCACCTGCAGCGGGGAGGGCTCCCATTCTAGGAGGAGCCTGTGGAAAGGTAATCAGGAGGCCAAGACTGGTTGGAGATGGGCTTGCGTAAAATACAGACTGTAGTTGAACTACAAAAATGCCTCTGTAGTGTTGCTCAGAGCCAGGAAGGGCGAGGCCCATTGAGAGATGAAGCAAAAACTCCGTATAAGAGGGAACAAAAGCGAGGAAGGTGAGAGAACTGTGGTCGGGCTCTCGTTGTTCTCAGAGGTGGCCCAGTTTTGACACATCGCAGCCCTGGAACTAGAAGAATTTACAGATTGCAAAATCCAGGCATTGTGGAGGGTGGGTGTGGATTCTCATACTTAGAATCAGGCAGATGTTCTGATTTTTGAGCAAAGAAAAAGGCTGTTTCCTGAACTACAGGCCAGGGAGCTTGTCATCATTCCCACACATGATGCGGAAAAGAATTAACTAGACGATCTGTCAGCTGGTGGAGTTTCCTGGTGGTGCAGCGGGTTAAGGATTTGACATTGTCACTGTTGAAGCTCAGTCACTGCTGTGGCTCAGATTTGATCCCAAGCCTGAGAATTTCCACATGCCTCAGGCCCAACCACCAAAAAAAAAAAAAAAAAAAAAAAAATCAACTGTTAAAAAGGGATGCTTGGGAGTTCTTGTTGTGGCTTAGTGGTAATGAACCTGACTAGCATCCATGAGGATGCAGGTTTGATCCCCAGCCTTGCTCAGTGGGTTAAGGATCCAGCGTTGCCATGAGCTGTGGTATAGGTCGAAGATGAAGCTCGGATCTGGCACTGCTGTGGCTGTGGTGTAGGCCGGCAGCTACAGCTCCGATTTGATCCCTAGCCTGGGAACCTCCATATGACACAGGTGCGGCCCTAAAAGAAAAGAGGGATTCTTTGGTCCAGATTCACTAAGAACAATTCTGCCAGAAAGGTGATTGCAGCTTGTAAAGAGGGTTCTTTGGTGACTGACAACTGTTGTAGAGATGCTCTCTATCAGGATTCGGGTAAAGTATTTGAGAAAGTTGCTAAAATGCCTTTATAAGGAAGATGGAGGGCCTGGCTGGCAGTGTAGCCCAACTAGTTGTATACCTGCCCACAGTACTGGTTGGGTTGATGGACCGCTATCCGCCCAGGGTGTGGGACTGCTGGGGTGGACTCAGGACTCTGGTCTCCTGGGGGGGACACTGCAGACCCACCATTGCCTCAGTGCATGGAGCAGAGATCAGAAGCCACCACGTAGGTCAGAGGGAGGAAGACAAAGCCCAAGTGGATGAGAAAAGAGCCAGGATGGGGGATGCAGGGATGAGGAGGGCTGGGGTCAAGGGGCAGCAGACTGCCCATGGGAAGGGGTATCCCTTCTGCAGCCCGTTTCTGGGTCCTTCTCAGTGGCTCTTGCAATTTGCCACAGGCCCTTTTAAGGGCTGAAGTGGGAGAGAGATTTCTTTTTATTTTTTAATGTATTTTTTACTGGAGTTTAGTTGATTTACGATGTTGTGTTAATTTTTGCTGCCCAGCAAAGTGATTCCATTATACACACATATACTTTCTTTCTATATTCTTTTCCTTTATGGTTTATCCCAGAGTTTGAATGTAATTTGGGAGAGAGATTTCCGAGCTCAGATTTCCCCTCTTTAGCTTATTTATTGCCGATCTGCTGAGGGAATGGGTATCATGCAGGCCTAATTAAACCTGCAGGCGATCTGAAGCTGGACCAGAACTACAGCATTGCAGGGGTTCTGTGCCTAGGTCCAGAAAACGCCATCATTCCCAGTGTGGGAAGAGGCAGCTCCAGTCCATGGCACCCTGAGAGGAAGAGGCAGAGGCTGGGTGTCGGTCCACACTCGGGTGCCATCAGATACTGAAGGGAGCTGGGGCCCCTATCTCAGAAGAGCACGGTTCAGGAGTTCCTGTCGTAGCTCAGTGGTTAACGAACCCGACTGGTATCCAGGAGGATATGGGTTCCATCCCTGGCCTCGCTCACTGGGTTAAGGATCCCGCCTTGCTGTGGCCGTGGTGTAGGCCGGCAACTGTAGCTCCGATTCAGTCCCTAGTCTGGGAACTTCGATGTGCCACAGATGCAGCCTGGAAAACAAACAAACAAACAAACAAAAAAAACACCAAAAAGGAAGAAGAAGAGCACGGTTCAGGCCGAGATGAGTGATTATCCTGGGTGGCATCGTCCTGCCCCACACAAATCTGACCACACCTGGAGCTTCTGATCCCGCGCCAGTGTCCATTCACTGAGGGACTGCGTGTGTCAGATGAGGGTGAGTGTGCTTGGCTTGGAGGACACTTGAGCAGTTTTACGGCCACTTGCTTAAGTGAAGCGCTGTTCCGTCGAAGGATTGGCTTTCCTTTGTAACCCAGAGGGCACAGACCGGGCTTCCCAGTCCGTGGAGATTTCCCTACAGAAATGGAAACCTCGGGAGAGAGGCCTGGCCCCTGGAGAGGCTGCTGGACAAAGGCCCCTTTCAGGGAAGTGACATAGTTCAGGGATCCAAGTAGGCATCCGTCTGATGACATGTAAACCCCATAGACCCGCAATTCTGTGGCTCCACCGCTTTTATACGTTTCTGCCGCTGCGGGTTCCAGGGCATCACGTCCGAGGCTTAGTCGTTGCTGTAAAATACGCGTGATTTGAGATTGTTTGCTTCTTGTTCGTGTGACTCAAATCTGAAAAGTTTGGGCTCTCTTGGGTGAGAAGGGCATCCATTGCACCCCGGTTCCTTTCATCAGACCCGTTGTTGTCCTTCGGAGAGGAGCTCGATAGAAGGGAAGGGAGGGAGACGCAGTGAAACTGCAGGGCTGATCTGTGCGCCTGCGTGTCCCAGCACCGAAGGGCAGCGCAACTCTTACAGGTTAAAATGAGCTGTGGTTTCTTCCATAATTCTTAAACAAATAAAAAAATCAGATAGTCAAGTTGTTAAGGAGAGTCCTTATAATATACTTTGACTTTTTAAAACATTCATTTGCATATCGTAAATGTAAATGGACATCCTTCCTTAGAACTTTGGGTGAAAGCCAGAAGCGCAGTGTCGTTGGCTGTAACTGATAAACAATGGAAAGGTTCCTAGTTCTGGTTGGTGCTGCTGTGACCTAAGATCAGATAGGTGTCCTTGTCCTTTTGAACAGGGGAAGGGATTCAAAAGCCATGGGAACTTTATTTCCATTACGTTCCCAGGTGGAGACAACAATCCACCAGCTGCTCTGATGGGGGGTGTTGGTCCCCTTAGCGAACAAACCCTCTTCCTGGTGACACATCCCTCGGGACCCAAAAGGGGACATTCGGGAATGAGGGAGTTGGTTTCCTGGTCGAGGGTGACCTTCTTACCGTACTTTGTAAGCCACGGTAGCTCTCGCCTCCTCCCATGTACACTGCGGATGGTCGGGCTTCTTAAGTGGAGATGTTTTTTCTCCATCACTTGGGATGCTGGTTCCAGGTGCTGTGGTTTTAGCTGGAGGGTTCTTTCTTTTTTTTTTTTTTACACGGACCGGCTTCAGTGTGCTTTGCTCTGGGACTATCAGGTGCCCACTCCTCCGTCTCTGTTTCCCCTGCCCACTTTTCCTCACTCCTCATCCTCTCTCTCGCATCCGCAGTGTTCTCCCCGTCCTGACAGACACCTGCAGTTCTCGCCTGCCCAGCTTGCTCTGGACGGGAATGCGACCTGTTAGACAGCTCAGTGTCCCTTAGGCTGCCCATCCACTCCACTCCCTGGAGTAGGGGACATAAATATGTCCCCTGCAATATTGGGGATGTACGTATACTAAAAATTCCTCCTTGTGTATTTTCATTTGCTAATTTTGGTGACCCCATCCCCTCGTTCCGTGACATATAGTGATTTGCCATAGTTAGGATGTTGCAGTGTTCTTTACAGTTTTCCTAAAAGAATCAGCTCCAGGGAGCTCCTGTCGTGGCTCAGCAGAAACCAATCTGACTAGTATCCATGAGGATGCAGGTTCGATCCCTGGACTCACTCAGTGGGTGAAGGATCTGGTGTTGCTGTGAGCTGTGTTGTAAGTCGCAGATGCAGCTCGGATCCCATGCTGCTGTGGCTGTGGTATAGGCCAGCAGCTGTAGCTCCGATTAGACCCCCTAGCTGGGGAACTTCCATATACCTCGGGTGCGGCCCCAGAAAAGACAAAGACACACACACACACACACACACACACACACACACACACACACACACACACAAAAGGAACGAAACATATTGAATATAAATGATAAGGAGTGTTACGGGGATAACCTCGTATTCTTTCTGATTTATTATTCAAAGCAAATAATTTGCAGACTTGGACCTTCTTACTGTAATGAAAGCTAAGCAATGTCTTGAGACACTTCTCTTGGCTGCCTGCAGATTGACTTTGATGTTGAGGATGAGGGGGCTAGAATGTAATGTTTAAAAAGCGAGGATTGTGGGTTTTATTTTACTTCTTTGAAAGAGAAAAGAATATCTGGGCCTCAGAGAGGCCCTCTCTAAAGAGCTAGAGGCGGCTTAGTCCGAGCCCCTCTCAGGACCGGAGTGGATATTGTTGACAGTGAGTTGACACTTCCATTTTCACATGTAACAAAACAAAATAAGAAGCCATCTCACGCCACTGGCGGGAGTTGAAATAGTGGAATGAAAAGCTTTTTGAAAACACAGAGGACCGTACACGTGAGAAATGAGAATATGTCTTTTTTAGTTCACAGTCACCACTAAATCTTCACTTGTTTCTAAACTGTAAAAACTGTGTGGGCAGTTTAAGAAACATCAAGAGATTTGTCAGAGGACTGAAGCACAGTTGGAATAAACTGAAAATAAATAATAAACCATAGTATCCACTGTGATAATTTTTCAGTTATTACTTTGAAATGTAAGAGGGAATTGACAAAAACATTTTTTTGGCTGCACCCTCGGCACATGGTTTGAATCTGAGCCACAACTGTGCAACATGGGATCCTTAACCCACTGCGTGGGGCCGGCGATCAAACCCGCGCCTCCTCAGCGACCTGAGCCACTGCAGTCGGATCCTTAACCCACTGTGCTACTGTGGGAACTCCAATGTAATTTTTTTTTTTTTAAGGCAAACCCCAGAACACTACCACAAACTACCAAATGTAGCTTGAGAGTTTCCTTTCTTTTGCTTAGATCAGAAGTAAGTGAATAGACATATTTATTTGGGTCCTTTGGTTGAGTTCAAGTATCTGTCTATTGTCAGCACTTTCAAGTTCCCTGAAACATGGTTATTTGGGGTATAATGCAAACAAAAGAGTGGCATCCGATCACCCATCTTCCTGCCGCCTGGTACTCCCTAGTTTTATGTTACTTAAAACAACTAGCAGGGGGCGGCCTTCTCCCCGTGTCCTGACTCTGGGCTCTCCCTTCTGTTGATGTACATCCAGCTACTGCTGTGTAAACCCTGGACCACTTCTCTCTAGCGTGATATCCTATTGAGCATCCTGGGAGAGGTTCCAAAGAATGAGCTATAGAAGTTTTGTGGGTGTTTTTTTTTTTTTTTTTTTTAATGTGTCGTTTGTCATAATTCCAGAGAGAAGGAAAGCCAGAAATTTTGACAAAATTTTTGGCAACTAGATCTTCTCAAGATGATTTACGCGCATGTGCTTCGCTGGCTCCGCAAACCCAACCGTGGGTCATGGATGCCGAGAAGCACTTTGCTGGGCTGGGTCCGCCTTAGAGCCTTGCAGAAGTTTCCTTGCACTTGACCTGCCCCGAAAGCATCACCCGCCACACAGAAGGAGGCCCTTGTTGGGAGGAAATGCAGGCCTCTGTAGAGAAAACATCACAGGAAGCAGGATGGACTTTGGTTTCAAGTGTGGGCTCCACCTTGCCGGGTGAGCTAAGGGGGAACAGCCTCTGGCAGCCACTCGTTAGGGTCATGACAGCTGCTTGAAGGTCAGGGAGGAGGACAGGTCCAGCCCCTGCCTCGCACTTGGCACCTGACTCAGCTGACACCACCCCCGCCCCCACTGCAATGACAAGGGTTTACAAGCCCATTTTGGCTCCTTGCCAGGCTTACTAGGTCTTGCTAAGTTGTGGCAGTCCTGGGAGGAAAAGGATGGATAGTTAAGGTCAGGGGTGTGCCAAGAAGCAGGAGTATTTTCTCAGGAGTCGCCAGAAAGGACGCAGGCTTTTGGATATGTTTAGTGGCAGGTGGTTTGAAAAGTAAGTAGCAGTTTCTTTTGAAATGTAACAAGGCAGCTGAATTCCAAACTTATAAAATTGGCTGTGTCTCAAAATGGACATCATTTTCTTGTTGTGTAATGAATAGTTTATAGTCAGGGCTCTACTCACGTTAACCTGGGATGTGCTGGAATTTTGTTTTTAGTTCTCCTGTCTCCCAGCCAAGCCGTTTAGGCCAAGCACACCTCGCCCGTCCTGACTCTCGACCCAGCTCTGCCCTGCTTCATCCACTGTAGACAGTGCTGGCTTCCTTGGGACCACGGGGAGTTCATTACCTTAATAGTTTCCTTACCAAGTGTATACAAATGATACAGGTACTTCCAGTGTAGGTGTTTTCTGCAGCCTGTTTCTCAGTGTATATGTGATTGGGGAAAAGGAGGGAGAGACTTAAAGAGAAAGAGATTATTGAGGGCCAGCTGGTATTCCTGATACTTGTGCAGCACCTGACGCCGAATGGAAAAGGTTATTGAATTATTATTTGAAAGGGGCTTAAGCTTTCCTTCAATGACTGTCATAACTTCGGGGAAGGATTCATTTCCGATTGGGATTTCAGTTTCCCAAAATGTGATGCCTTTTGACATGGATCTGACTCCTCAAAGGCCTCCAGAAATCTTGAACGGCCTTAGATGCCAATCAGGAAGATGGCCGGTGAGCTGACAGCAAGGAGGTTTCATCCCGGGGCATCTGTGGGGGTCCCTGGGTGAGCCCGGGGCCAGGCTGTATTTGGCGTGCCCCTAATTGGATTTGATGCCTCGGTAGCACTTAAAATCGTTTCAGTACAACACTTTCCAGTGAAAAGTTGTAAATATTAGCTCTGTGGGTTTCAGACCCTGCCTCTGAGACTGTGGGGGCAGGAACCCGCAGGGGCCCGCAGAGGCGGGACAGACCTGGCCTCTACGTGGCGTTTCTGTCTCACACGAGGGACTCAGCTCAAACAGTAGGAGACGAGTTACAAGCTGATGCTGGAGGTCTTGGCATCCCCGGCGTCACACGTCTGCGCTTGGCTGTTCCAAGCTGCCTCGCAGCATGTGATTATCTGTAGTTTTGCCAAGGCACAGATGTGAGTAGGCTCGCTCACAAGGCAGGTGGGTGGCAGTGTCTCTCAGATGGTGAGTGGGCCCAGGGGACAGCAGTCACGTCTCTGCTCAGCCTTTTCCTGCGTATCACCTACCGCATCCCTGCTTTAAGCGGGACTACAGACTACAATGGGGTTTGTAATTTGGAGGTTTGCTGACGTCTGAGATGGGTCCTTCTGTGAAAGGCCTGGAGATTCTGGAGGGCAGGATGGGATGCGGGTGCCGTGGCCTGGGGACTGTGAGGCGTGTCCTGGGGTGGCCTGTCGCATCACCTCATGATCAGGAGTTCTCTGTGGGGTCCAGATGTGGTCCACGTCAGCTCCCAAACCTGCAGAGGCAGGGGTTTTCTTATCCTGCTTCCTAGACGTTCGAGGAATATGACCGTGGAAATCCACCCGTTTTTTAAAAGTCATCTCCCATTCCCATTCTCTTTTGTGCTTTCTGATCTGCCCAAGCCAAGGCCAACCTTCCGAGACTGTGCTGTGTTTGTAGAGAAAGAATATCTATTAGCGGTTCATTAACGTGGATCATATTTGGAAATCTCTGTGAACTTGTTAAAGTAAGATACTGTGCCTTCCTGAAAACTGATATTCTTTTATTAAAAAAAAAAAAAAAAAGGCATACAATTCAGTGTTGCTCCCTGACACGGGAGTTATTACTTGAAGCACTGAGGGACTTTGATTGAAGCACAGACTGATGTCTATTTGGTGCAGAATAGCTGCTCAGAGTCTTAGCGCGTCTCTCTCTGCGGGCTGTTAAGTGTGCCTGGGACCCTGGTTGTTGCATGTGCCGATCCTGCGCTAAGCCCCCTGCTCTGGATGCGGAGCCCCTTCCTGTCCTAGTCATTTCAAGAGCTCATGAGAGAAAGGCTGAAATGAAGACGGATGGGTGGAACTCAGCTTATCAGAACAGGTCTGAAAACGTGTTCCAGTTATACCTCTCCAAACGCACCTGATGAGTGATAGTCGTTTTTTTCTTCTTTCTTATTAATTCTGTTCACTTACCTTCCTGGTGATTCTCTGAAACAGCCAGTTCCCAATTTTAATCACTTGCAAGAAAAGTGGAGGAACGCCTGGGGCCCGTGGTCTTTCTGCCTTCTTGTCCCCTCCCGAGCTGGGACCTTGCTCCTCCCAGGACTTGCTGCCCCATGGGGCTGGGAGGAGGGGTCCCTGTCCTGAGATTTCCCGCGGCCACCTTTCCTGGGGTTGTAAGTTCCGGCAGCCAAGAAGGGCTCGTGGCTCGGCATCTCCTTGCCTAAGTCCTGTCAGTTCTCTGCCACCAATCCGTTTGCACATTAAAACAGGAGACGAGGAGCCTCGGCTCCACTGGGTGGCCATCTAGCGCTCCAGTTGTGAAGACAGCTGAGGACACCAGATTGAATTTGCTTTAAGCGACCTGGATATATGAGAATTGAAAATCTTAAAAATGGATGATTGTTCACTTTTCAGAAGTTCCTTTGCCCAACCGGAAAAAAAAAAAAAAAAAAAAAAAAAAAAAAAGGTGGAGAGGAGGCTGTCTTTAAACACCACCGTCTAGCGCTCCAAAACGAAGATGTGACTAATGTCCTGTGTTTCTAGAGCGTATTTTATGCATAGAGGTGGCCTGCCTGTAAAAAATTGTGAAAATTTTTAAAGTGAACTTTTAAAATGACTAAAACTTTTTATCTGATGGGTTCAGTTTTACTCAATACATACATGTTAATAGCTTTTTTGCTCGAGACGGGGGGAGGGAACGAAGCCATCCCATTCCTGATGGTTTAAACACAACAAATTTAAAAATGAGGGCAGGGAGTTCCGGGAGTTCCCGTTGTGGTGCAGTGGTTAACGAATCCAACTAGGAACCATGAGGTTGTGGGTTCGATCCCTGGCCTCACTTAGTGGGTTAAGGATCCGGCGTTGTCATGAGCTGTGGTGTGGGTCGCAGATGCGGCTCGGATCCTGTGTTGCTGTGGCTCTGGCGTAGGCCTGCAGCTATAGCTCCGATTAGACCCCTAACCTGGGAACCTCCATATGCCACGGGAGCGGCCCTAGAAAAAGGCAAAAAGACAAAAATAAATAAATAAATAAATAAAATAAAGATAAAAATGAGGGCAGGGAGTTCCTGTCCTGGCTCAGCGGAAACGAATCTAACTAGCATCCATGAGGTTGAGGGTTCGATCCCTTGCCTCGTTGAGTGGGTTAAGGATCCAGTGTTGCCTTGACCTGTGGTGTAGGTTGCAGATGCGGCTTGGATGCTGCGTTGCTGTGGCTCTGGGGTAGGCCGCAGGCTACAGCTCCGATTGGACCCCTAGCCTGGGGTCCTCCATATGCTAAGGTTTGGCCCTAAAAGACCAAAAAAAAAAAAAAAAAAAAAAAAAATGAGGGCAGTACATCATGTGGCCTGCCTCTTGTTAAGCTTTCAGTTTCTGTGCTTAGAAACCCAAAGGTCTTTGGGTTTAACCTTTAAGCCAGGAGGAGAGCTTCTGGAGGAATCTCTCCTGTAAACTTAATGAGCACTGAGCATCAGCCCCCAGCCCCGGGGCCTCCAAGCAGTCGAGGTGATTCCCCTGCCAACAGGATATATGTCGCAGGGCTGTTTGGTGCAAGTCATCCGAAACGATTCAGGCTTCAGCTAGGAGACCTTGCAAACTCCCAGGAAGACCGTGTGGGCGATTCCCCGCTCATTCACGCAGGGCTTCATTCGACGTTGCCGCGCCCTCTGAGAAGCCCCGTGCTCAGGACTGGGGCGCCTCACGGCCACAGAGACAGGCCGTGGCCTTGAGCAGCCCGTCTGCCCGGCCGCACGCGTGGCCGTGCGCCGGAAGGTCCTAGAGCGCCCCCTTCAGTAACCTCGTCCTTCCCGCCGCCTCCGTCGGCTGCTGTCTTCTTTCCCACTCCCGGAGTGCACGGTGTCAGGCTGTCAACATGCAGGCTTGTCAGGTCATAGGCAAGCTGTTAACAGAAATTGATTTTCTTGTACCTCAGCCAGAGCATAAGACTTAAAAAAAATGTATATATTTGTATGTATATAGAAGTACGATTCCTTGTTGCTGTGGTGATTCTCTCCTCTGAAAGGAGTTGCCCAGAGAGGAGTTCCCGTCGTGGCTCAGCAGGTTAAGAACCCGACTAGTATCCATGAGCATTCGGGTTCAATCCCTGCCCTCGATCAGTGGGGTAAGGATCTGGTGTTGCTGAGAGCTCTGGTGTAGACTGCAGATGCGGCTTGAATCTGGTGTTGCTGTGGCTATGGTGTAGACCCACAGCTATAGCTCCAATTCAACCCCAGCCTGAGAACTTCCATATGCCGTGGGTGTGCCCCCCCCAAAAAAAGGAGTGGCCCAGAGAGACCCTGTTGGGAGGTGGAGGAGGAAGGGGAGGCTCGTTTTGGGGCTGGGAGCAGAGTGGGGGAGGACGGATCCCAGCTCTGTAACGGCCAGAGTGGCATGGAGTGTCTGGTCTGTAGAATCACTGATGCCCCATGAGGAAGAGGCTGTGAGCCTCTTTTGTTCACTTTCAATCACGGAGGTTCTTCCAGTCCAGGAAAGGAGAGAGACAATCATGAGAAGACTCTCCCAGGGATTATGGACCAAGGGGGCTGGGGACCAGGCCTCTAGGTCTTGCAAGGGGGCAGCTGTCAAGAAGAGGGTTGTCGTGGCTGAGTGCTGTCAAGTAGAGAAGAGACGGAAGAGGGTTCCATGCAGAGGGGGTGGCCAGCGTCAGCCTTGCTCCTAGAGCCTAAGCATCCCTGAGCATCTGTGCTGCCCCCTTGTGTCACCAGGCCCCCCCCCCCCCCCCGAGAACGAGGCCTGGCAGATGGGAGGTTGCCTACCCCTCCCGCCTCCTCTCTGACGGATGATCCCACACAGCCCCCCTCTTAGGCCCCACGTTAGCCTTGGTGGTGGGCCATCATCTCCATTTTCCTGCTGAGGAAACTCACAAGAATAGCTAAGGAGTTTGCCCAAGGATTGCTTATCCAATAAAGAGCAAAATCAGGAGTTCCCTGGTGGTTCAGCAGTGAAGGATCTAGTGTGGTCACTGCTGTGGTGCAGGTTCAACCCCTGGCCTGGGAACTTCCATATGCCACAAATGTGGCCAAAAAAAGGAGCAAAATCAGAGATGCCAGGCTGATGTGTCACATTCCGAAGGGCACATTTTTAACTAGAATGCTGAACCGCCTCTCCATAAATGAGCTTGCTGGAAGGTTCTGCCCTGTGCCTCCCACCCCACAGCTCACATGAGATTGGACTTCCACACCTCTGGCAACGTGAGCTATGCAACCTGACCATTACGGTCCGGAGTCTCTGTTATCTTTGGATAATTCAAAAGTCTATGTTACGTTTGGGGAGTTCCCATGGTGGCTCAGTGGAAACAAATCCAACTAGTAACCATGAGGTTGTGGGTTCGATCCCTGGTCTCACTTAGTGGGTTAAGGATCCAGCGTTGCCATGAGCTGTGGTGTAGGTCGAAGATTCGGCTTGGATCCCGTGTTGCTGCGGCTGTGGTGTGGGCTGGTGACTGTAGCTCTGATTCAACCCCTAGCCTGGGAACCTCCACATGCTGCAGGTGCGGACCTAGAAAAAGACTATATATATATATATATATATATATATATATATATATATATATGTTACATTTGGATGGTTCACGCTAAGAGGGATAACTTTTCAGGATTGAGGATCTGAGACATTTGAATTAAATGACCAGGGGACACTGTGGGGTCTACAGTCTACAGTGAAACAAGAAATCCGAGCATTATCTAGATCCCTTGTCTTCGTGCCCCGTGTGCAAGGGTGGGAGCGCTGAGCTTCAGTTTTCTAATGCTCAAGATGAGACATTTGTGTCCTGTGGTTCCCAAGGTCTGATTCAGCACTAATACGTACACGATCCTTCTTGCTCTTAAGTGGGAATTAAGGTAGTTCCTTGGGGGGAATCCCTAAAATGGTATGCAGCCTGGCCGTGTGGACCCGACACAGGACCCAAAGCATGACCTGCGTTTATAGAGGGGCTCTGGGTACCCCCCACCATAGACATAAACTTCCCTAACAGGAAACAAGTCCCTTGCTTTTCTTTTAATTATTCTTACACTTGGTTCTTGGGAAGGCCTGACTTCATACTGTTCTAATCTAACGGGATGTCGCTCCTCACATTTTCAGTAGATTTTTAACTACAGAACAATAACACATTTAGCAAATTGTGTTAGAACATGTCTGCACACACTGCTGCTTTCAGATCTGTGCCAGCCATCCTGCTCCCATATGGGCTGACCCAGCATCCGCTGGACGAGGCAGATGGGGGCCTGGCCCCCGTGAGTCACCCTGGCACCCTCTCGGCGTGGCAGGGTGGGCTGGCTGAGGCTTGGCTCTGGAGGGCTTCTGAAAGGACCTGTTTTCTCGAATTGTTCTGTCACCTCCTCATTAGCCCACTGGTGCTCAGTGTCAGCGCCGGAACACATCACACCCCGGGTAGGTATTCAGTCCCCATCACGTCACAAATCACCTGCCACCTTCTTTTGTGGAGCACAGGAGGGCGGGCGGTGAATTTTCGTCTGTCAGCTCGGCCGATCACCGTCCCCTCTGATGAGAGTTTTCCTGGGAGAAGAAATCCAGGCGATTAATGACAAAGGGGTCAGAGCCTCTCTGAAGGTTTTGCCTCTTTCTCAGCTGTAGTTTAGAAGTGATTCTTCAGGCTGTAGGTGGCTTTCAGCCAGCCAGTAGGTCATTTGGGAATCAGGTCACATCTGCCTTGAGGAGGAAGGGGACGCGGGCACAGAGGTCTTTACCCTGGGTTGATGTTGACCTGATTTCCGTTTCTCTGTGCCCTTGGCCCATCGGTGGTCCTCGGTCATTGCGGCCTGTCCTTCCTCCTGCCTTCGGCAGCCCTGCATTCACAGAAGCCTGGCCACTAATTCTAGAGCCTGCTTTCCACCAGTAGGAAAGGGGATGGCTGCGTTAGAAGTAGTTGGGCCACCCCTGCAGGGCTGGTCCCTGCCGGACCCTCAGCAGCCATGTGACCCACAGGCCCCGGGAGGGGGCGGCTGTCACTGCCTGTAGCACAGGTGTCTGGGGAAAAGAGCGGGTGAAAGGTGTATGGTTTGGGGGTGAGACACCCTTAACCAGAAAGCCAGTCTCAGCCACTTTCTAGCTGTGTCGTCTTGGTGAGGTTATTTAATCTCTTTGAACTTCATTTTCTCACGCACATCGTGGGATTAATGAATCTGTCTAGTTTGCAGGGCTGTTGGTGTAGATTAAGTGAGACGTGTGTGTATGTCAGTTACCTGGAACCAGTACCACCCAGTGAGTTACACCTGTGTGAGGGGCCCCTCCAAGTCCATTTGCCTTCGTTGTGCCCATTTTATCAAAGAATAATTGTGTTTCAAAACTCAGGACAGTTTTGAAATACATCCTCCCTGGCAACATGAGCTGCAGAAAACTGGTTCTAGAACTTTTGTGATTACCTTCCTGGTATTACTTCCACTTCCAGGTACTGCTACCTCCCAGTTTACTTAAAAAAAAAAAAAGAAATCTGGAGTTCCCGTCGTGGCTCAGTGGTTAATGAATCCGACTAGGAACTGTGAGATTTCGGGTTAGATCCCTGGCCTTGCTCAGTGGGTTAAGGATCTGTCATTGCTGTGAGCTGTGGTGTAGGTTGCAGACGCGGCTTGGATCCTGCGTTGCTGTGGCCCTGGCGTAGGCGGGTGGCTATAGCTCCGATTCAACCCCTAGCCTGGGAATCTCCATATGCCGTGTGTGCGGCCCTAGAAAAAGCAAAAAGACAAACAACAAAAAACTTCGCATCGTGTTCTCATTGAAAACTGGGGTGTTTGCAGTTCCCACTGTGGCACAGTGGAAACAAATCCGACTAGGAACCATGAGGTTGAGGGTTCACTCCCTGGCCTTGCTCAGTGGGTTAGGGATCCGGCGTTGCCATGAGTTATGGTGTAGGTCGTGATGTGGCTCGGATCTGGTGTTGCTGTGGCTGCGGCCGTGGCCGGCAGCAGTAGCTCCAATTCTCCCCTAGCCTGGGAATCTCCATATGCCACGGGTGCGGCCCTAAAAGACAAAAAAAAAAAAAAAAAAAAAAAAAAGAAAGAAAAAGAAAGGAAAGAAAACAGGGGTGTTTGGCCTCCCGCTCTTCATTTAATATCAGATTTTAGCCGGTGTTTTGGGGGATTGTGCAGCCTCCTGGTAACTGCTAAGAGTGAGCCCTGAATGAGGAGAATGCCCTTCTCCACAAAAACTCATTTTAAGGAGTTTGGAATAAGCCTGCCTGCCTGCAGGGTCACTCAGCAGCAGGTCCCTGGAGCAGCCGGTGTCGGTCTTTGCTTTGTGACGAGGCTTTAGATGCAGAAACGTGTGTTGGGTCTGACACGTGTGGATGCTTCTGCCTGGCGGCGGCGGTGGCTTTGAGCTCTGGCTCTGCTGGTGGCTGTGTCTTGTCACACTGGCAAGATGCTTCTCTGAACCCGCCTTCTTTGTGGAGACGGTTAGACCCATTTTGCAGAGTATTCTTTCTGAGACACTTAGTAGGTGAGGGGTCATACCAGGACCTATATGACGCAGAAGAGAGAAATAAGAATAAGGAGCGGATTCATGGATATCCAGCATTCCCATTCAGAGATGGCACATGGAGAAGAAAGTGCTGACCCAGGATCAGAAGGCCTGGTCCTTACTCTGCCTGGTGACTTGGTGACCCGCTTACCCGTGTAACGCCGGATGGGGCGCCTAACCCTCAAACCTCAGCTGACTCTCGTGGAAACAGAGTCTCCCATTATAAGGACCAGAGACGTCTTACTACCCACCTCTCCCAGTGATGGATCGGTTTCCATGCTCTCGGGAGATTCCATCAGGCACTTAGGATACATGCTAACACATCCCAGAAATCCACGGCCATAAAAATACTTGCCAGAATTTCATAATAAAGTTTACTTACTGTTTGTTTATTTCAAATTCATTTATCAAGACAGAAATATTGATTTCTCTTACTTGGCCACAAAGAAACACAGAAATTTAGTCTATGTTGATACACCTGCACGTGCTAATAGAAGATTCTTGGAGTTCCTGTTGTGGCACAGTGAAAACGAACCCGACTAGTATCCATGTGCCATAAAGGGGTGCAGCCCTAAAAAGCACAATTGGAGTACGTTTGGGTCTTTTCCCTTTTGTTGCCTATTGTGGTCTCTGTGCCTTTTATCACATAAATGCTGAAACACCCTATCGTCACAACCTGGCAAATCTTACCCCAGATTTAAGAAAACGCCTCTGTCCCTTTAGTGTGGTAGCTTGTTTTCATTGTTGCTTTCTTTCTGAAGTAGCTTTTAAGTTTGAAAGAAATGCATTAGCAAGACACTTAGAATCATCCAAGTAATAGATGAGATCTTGGTACCAATTTTGTTTTGTGTGAATTCTTCACACGTTTCCCAAAGTAGTGTCTCCCCTTATGTTAAAGCCACAGTAGAAAGTAAAACAAAAAATTACTCAGCTATTTTTCTTGTCAGGCAAGACAGCTATGAGGCCTTAAAATATATAATGTAATAATGATATCATAGCTTGCTATGAAAGAAATAATAAATGGTTGTTTGGGCATCATCTAAGTTTCATCAGCTACAGAGGCATAAAGATCCCTTCAAAATTGCTAAATACAGTTTTTCAGTTACTGACGCTTCGTTTGTTACTCATGGGAACTAATTGCCCTAAGTTTCCAAATATTGAACCTAATTCCTGGTGCCACCTATGACAGCTGTGAAAGTCACATTGAACTTTCCAGCCCCCGTTCACTATGAAGTCTTTTAGCATAGTGGTTAAAAACATCAGTTTTAGGATCAGACTTCTTGTGTCTAGGTCCCATCTTTGCTTACTGATGTGTGTATCTTTATAAAGTTATTGAAGTAATTACTTAATCTAGTCCAACTAGTTGGATTTGGGGGCTAGGTAGTACCCTCTTGTGGACTATAACCATGTTGTTACACTTATTAGTGGATTTTTAAGCTTAGCGTAACTATTTCTTAATTTAAGAAAACCAGGGATTTCCCGTTGTGGCTCAGCCGGTTAAGAACCAAACTAGTATCCATGAGGATGCAGGTCCAATCCCTGGTCCCCCCTCAGTGGGTTAAGGATCCAGTGTTTCCACAAGCTGTGGGCATAGGTCACAGATGCAGCTCAGATGCCAAGTTGCTGTGGCTGTGGCATAGGCCAGCTGCTGCAGCTCTGATTCGATCCCTAGCCTGGGAATTTCCATATGCCACAAGTGTGGCCCTAAAAAGTAAAAAAACAAACAAACAAACCAGCAGATACCCCCCAAAAGACATGTCTTATATATTAAGACAGCACAAGATGCGAACATGTGTATTTTCAGAAATTTACCCTCATCTAGCTTCCTCACAGCATCATTTAAGAAGCCTTTAATTGACTCCAGATGCTAATAGACATGTTGAGATGACTCTGGTAGTTCGGCTGGTTCTCAGTGCCCGTCTGAACTAGGATGGTAGGCTTCCCGGGCACAGGTGTTTTGTAGGCCCAGCCATTGCAGAAATGGAAATGGTTCTACCTGCCCGTGCTCTCTGAGGAGCGCTGAAGGCGGGACCACATGGCCCTATTAAAACCTAATTGGTGGCTTCCTTTTTAGACCACACCCATTGATGTCCTCTTAGTCTGTATGCGAAGGACGCCAGGCCCCGCAAGTTTAGGCGGTGTCGTTATTTACCACCGGTGGAGCCACGTCTGCAGCCCGGGCCTGCTGACCTCCAAGACAAGGGTCTTTCCTGAACCACCCCCAGAGGGAGAGAGATGGACCCTCTGGTTCTTCCTGCTCTGCTGGAGGAAGAGATGGCATTTTAGAGCAAGAAATTCATCAAACATTGAAACATTTGCTGTTGTAGTTGCACCGTCTCTTTAAGAATTACTTTGGGAAAAAAAAAAAAAAAAAAAACTGGGAAAAGTTATTCCTTTGACCAGTGATGACCAGTTATTGTTCCTTTTGTCAACAGGCAAGATGATGAATGAAGTTCGGGCAGCTTCCTGTGTCCCAGGCCTTGTAGAAATAAATGAGACGTGCTTCACATTTCCAATGTGCATCACCTCGGATCTTTTTTAAGGAAGCGTTAAAAGGAACCCAGCGTTACCTATTGAAGGCTCTGTGCTCTCAGGCATTGTTTCTGATTGAATCCAGAGGTTGCAAGCATGCCTCCCTGTATTACCTGTTGGAGCAGGTTTAATTTTATAAATTTTAAACACAAACTCTATGAGTTTCTAGTTCATAATTGTTCTGTTTGAGGATCCACTCAGATGAACAGTATTGCATCTATAAGAGATATGCGCTTCCACGGGACCAGAATTTTGGGGAATGTAAAAGGCAAGAAACTCCAGCTGTAGCGTCCTCGTGTACCGAGGGATGAAAAGGAGAGATTTGCAAGAAAACCCTTCAGGGGGAGATGTCATGTTGTGTTGGAACCACAGATTGCTAGAACCACAGCTCTAGTAACCCAAGGCTCTTTGCTGTGAACACAGTATGCAGACTGTAGTTCTTGACTGGTGGCTTTCATCCATGATTGTTAGTCATGTCCTCGGACACTCTCAAGTGTTGAAAGTCTTCAACTTGCAGTAGAAAGAAGAGAGAAAGAAAGGAAGGAAGGAAGGAAGGAAGGAAGGAAGGAAGCAAGCTTTGAGAAAATCCAGGTTCAGTGCCGTCTTTTGAGACTCTCACTCCAGCCTTTGTGTCCTGTTCTTAGAAACAGCAGGTACCTGGTGGCGGGTGAGAAGCCTAGTGGGAGAGAAGGGAAGGGACCAAAAAATGGGCATATCACATTGTATTGTAGACATACTTTATAAGTACGTTTCTTATTTGCTTCTTATTCAGGCAGAGATTATAAAAGTTTCATGCAAGAATCCAGACCAAGATTTGTGTTTTGGCCATGATCAGAATACCTGCAGGGAAAGGACACAAACCACAAAAACAAAAAACAAACAAACAAAAAGCCAACCTCGACTATGAGCACTCTTTACACCTAAACCAATATTTTTATCATTCTTTTATTTGTTTTGGCTCTGTCACAAATTAAAGTGCTTGGAATGCTGTAGTCTGTGGTCTCTTGAAATTTAATCAATGAGAACCTAACACTTTCACAGTATGCTGTCACTTTGGACTTTCATAATAAAAGTTGAAATGAATTTTGGTTGGTAGTCATTTATTTTGATTTGTGACTTAGTGCCTCTTTCGCGATTCATCTTCGCCTATCCGCCGAGCGATTTGTGTCCCGAGACATAGAGACGCAGAGTCCAGGCCTTTCACAGTCTCTCAGCAGATCACTGTCTTTTTTTCTACGTTTTAACGAGTGCTTCTTATTTGTTGAAAGGCTGAGATATTTTTGAATGCCCATGGCTTTTTGATTATGCGTGCTGGGAGTTCCCTTCGTGGCTCAGTGGTGAAGAACCCAACTAGGATCCATGAGGATGTGAGTTTGATCCCTGGCCTTGCTCATTGGATTAAGGATCTGGCGTTGCCATGAGCTGTGGTGTAGGTCCCAGATGCGGCTTGGATCCTGCGTTGCTGTGGCTGTGGTGTAGGCCGTCGGCTGTAGCTCTCATTTCCCCCTCTAGCCTGGGAACTTCCAAATGCCTTGGGTGTGGCCCTAAAATAGCAAAAATTTTTAAAAAGATGATTATGTATTCTACAACACAGATTAGAGATTGTTCTTGAGGGTTCTGCCTTAGCTTTCTTCAGTTTCGGATTATACCATATTGCCTATCAAATGGTTTATAATATATTTTGGTATTTTCTATTAGGTAAGTAGAACATGGTAGAAGGCTGTGGGGAATCTGGCTACGGCCGTGGGCTTTTCAATCACATCTTTCTTTGATTCTGCTCTGTGTGTTGGGTATTGGAGTAGCTTTTTCTGTATTGTACAGTACTGTAGGAAGGAAAAAAACTCCAAAGAAACCCAGACAGCTGAGCATGGGTAGGGAACTGGAAATAGGAGAAGATCCAGAGTTTCCATTGTGGCTCAGTGGTAATGAACCCAACCAGTATCCATGAAGTCGAAGATTTGATCCCTGGCCTCGCTTAGTGGGTTAAAGGATCCGGCATTGCTGTGGCTGTGGTGTAGGCCAGCAGCTGTAGCTCCGATTCAACCCCTAGCCTGGGAACATCCATATGCAGCGGTGAGGCCCTAAAAAGACAAAAAAGAAAAAAAGAAAAAGAAAAGAAAGACCCCCTTCTGGCTATTCTTTGATACCTGAACCTGCAACTGGCAGATACACCACTCATCCAGCTCTCGCTCCCCACCGCACAACACCAACCCCCCACCCAAAGGATCAGCATGGATTAACATGGACGTTCTAGGGCGTGTGTGAGCAAGTAACTTTGGAGCTCTTAGATTACGGGAAAGAAGACCTAATAGGAAGTTCTGGGTTCTTTTCAGTGGGTGGGTGGCAGCAGAAGGAGTAGAAGAGTGAACCTAACAATAGAATCCTTCCAGAGTTCCCGCCAAGGTGCAGTGGGTTCAGAATCCAACTGCAGCAGCTCAGGCCACTGAAAGGCTCAGGGTCGCTCCCAGGCGCAGGGGGCTAAAAGGGTCCCTCAATGCCACAGCTGTGGGAAGGTTCCAGCTGTGGCTCGGATCCAGTCCCTGGCTTGGGAGCTTCCACATGCCACAGATGCGACCCTTTAAAAAAAAGTGGGATCATTCCTTCAGACTGAATTGTGTGACTCTGAGCACCTAGCTGGAGGTGCATTTCTACTTCCGGGGCCCATCCGTTGGAAGCGTGTCTTTTCAAAATCCCAGGGCACCATAATAGGGGCAGGCGTGGATGCTTTGGTTCCCTGGGTGAATTCCCTTGTCTGGAGCCTCCGCTACCTTCTCTCTGCCCTGGACGAGCTCTCTTTGTGAATCAGCAGGAGTACTGAGCAGACCACACTCCATCCCTGCCCTCAGTCTGTGGCAAGGAAAAGCTCCCAAAAGTCACCGTTCTCTAGGGACTTGAAACATGAGCCTGTTTTAAAAACAGGTGTTGGATGCCTTTGGTGAACTGAAGCTATTCAGTATTTACACAACTGGAAAGAATCCTTGCTGAGGGTGCTTTGGTTTTGTAAGGAAACGCCTGCTTCTCACTTGAATTCTCATACTGAGATCTTACTCCAATGAGACGGGTGGTCTTAGGCCGTTTCCTTGCGGTGAATACATTCTTCAGAGAGCAAAAGAAACCCCCAAACCTCTGCTTCAGAATGCTCCCCCCACCCCCCCGTAGGAACTGCCCCTGGGTGATTACTTTTATTCAAAGCAATGTGTGTTTTATGTGATTTAAGAACATAAGTAGTTAAGGAAGTGGTTGAGTCTGATGCTTTAGGAGAAAGCTTCTTTCCATTCATTTTAAGTAATTTTCTTAAATCTGCTATTTCTGCATCCATTTGTTACAATTGGGGACTATTCCATGCTACTGCGAATGGCATCGAATTACACCATTTTCATGGCTGGGATTTCTCTGGCGAGGGGACACAGCTTCTAGGAGAAGAGCCTGGTGCGGTGTTGAGACTGGGTTGCATTTATTGTTTTCTGGATACCTACTGCACCGGTTAGGATCTGCGAGACACATTAGGTTTACTGCTCGTATTTATCTGAGCTATATCTCTCTTCCAAAGCATTTTAGAGGAGTTCCTTTTGTGGCTCAGCGGTAATGAATCTGACTAGGATCCATGAGGACACAGTTTTGATCCCTGGCCTCACTCAGTGGGCCTGGGATCCGGTGTTGCCATGAGCTGTGGTGTAGGCCACAGACATGGCTCAGATCCCTCACTGCTGTGACTGTGGCATTGGCTGGTAGCTGCAGCTCTGACTCAACCCCTAGCCTGGGAACTTCCATATGCCGTGGGTGTGGCCCTAAAAAGCAAGAAAAAAAAAATTCAGAAAATATAGAAAGGACTCTATCCATGAGCTAAATAAAGGATGCTCATTTTCACAGTCTTCTGTTATTGCAACAATAAGTTATTTTTTAATCCAAAATATACAAACAGGTCAAATGGCTATTTATTATAGACTGTTTAGGAGAGAAAATTGTAAACTAGGAAAAAATATCTGTATTTATACATTTTATTATCTAAATTTGTATATACAAGCCTAAGTACCATATTGAATTGTATTTTCTAAAAAGATAACATTCATAATATTAGTACAAATTTTTAAAGCCACAAAAGGATGCATAGCCTAGAAACAAATGTGGCTTTCAGCTGGCTGAGACAAACAGCTTGCACGGCCGGGAAGGAACCTGAATACACATTTTATAATTTTGCCTGGGCGAGAGTTCCTGTCGTAGCTCATTGGTTAACGAATCTGACTAGGAACCATGAGGTTGCGGGTTCAATCCCTGGCCTTGCTCAGTGGGTTAAGGATCTGGCTTTGCCGTGAGCTGTGGTGTAGGTTGCAGATGTGGCTTGGATCCTGCGTTGCTGTGGTTCTGGTGTAGGCTGGCAGCCACAACTCCGACTGGACCCCTAGCCTGGGAACCTCCATATGCCAAGGGAGCAGCCCCAGAAAAGGCAAAAAGACAAAAAAAAAAAAAAATTTAAAAAATAATTTTGCCTGGGCGATCATGGGTGATAAGACTGTTTCTGGGTAGAAGCAATTGCTGTTCCAAAGAGTTTTTTCAAAATTGTGTAAATATTGAGCCAAATTCTCATTTTATATCACCTTAAAGATCCTTCATGAAGTGCTGTATTATTTAAGAGATCCCCCAGGAGTTCCCATTGTGGCTCAGTGGTTAAATAATCCGACTAGGAACCAAGAGGTTGCGGGTTCAATCCCTGGCCTTGCTCAGTGGGTTAATGATCCGGCATTGCCGTGAGCTGTGGTGTAGGTTGCAGACACGGCTCGGATCCCTCGTTGCTGTGACTCTGGTGTAGGCCAGCAGCTACAGCTCCAATGGGACCCCTAGCCTGGAAACCTCCATATGCCAAGGGAGTGGCTGTAAAAAAAGGACAAAAAGACAAAAAATAAATAAATAATTAATTAAAAAAATAAAAGTTCCCCCAATCAGGAGTTTCCTAGTGGCTCAATAGGTTAAGGACCTGGCTTGTCACTGCTGCAGCTCTGGTTACAGCTGTGCCATGGGTTTGATCCCTGGCCCCAGGAACTTCCACATGCTGTAGGTGTAGCTCCCACAAAGTTCCTCTACACAGTGCCAAGCAAACTGAGAGGCCACGGCCCAGGCCTTCGGTGGGCACCTCCCTCTTTCTTCACTGCATCATTCCTGTCCTTTGATAACTGACAAGAAAAAGACAAAAGCTAATGGCGAAAGGAAGTAATTTTTGCCAGAAAGGTCCATCCTAGGTTTTCTCTTGCCTGTGTAGACCCCACACTTTGGGGACCTGGAGGCTGAGGCAGAGGCACCCAGATCCGCTTAGGTCACCAAGAAGTAAAGCTCCCTAAAATGAGGCCTGGCTAGGGACTGACCGTCAGGAGGCCATGGGGAAGGAGAGGACAGGCTGGGGTCCCAATCAAGAGCTAATGGGGAGATACTTTCCTAGAAAACAATCACCAAGTACAGAGACAGAGGCCCTCCCCTCTGTGCAGGAGGCCTGACTGCAGCTGGAACCCCCTCTCCTTCATGTTATCTGGTTTTTTTTTTTTTGGCCACCTGTAGCATGTGGGGTTCCCGGGCCAGGGATCAGATCCGAGACTCATTTGAGACCTAAGCCGTTCCGGAGCCTTTAACCACTGTGCCGGCTGGGGGATTGAACCTGCATCCTGGTGATGCAGAGATGCCGCCAATTGCGTTGTGCCACAGTGGGAACTCCTTCTTCATGCTATCTGACTTTCTAATTAGAATGCTATATGTTTGTCTCCAAATCTCAATATTCTTTTGGGGATCCAACTTGTATTTATTTAGTGCTTACTAAATGCCCGGGACTGTTTTTTGAGACCAGAGATGAAGAAATGAGTGAAGATGATGCTTGTACACATCAGGAAGGAAGACAGGTGTGAATTCTGTGTTAAACAGAAGCAGAACAGGCAGGTATCAACCAGGAGTTCACCTAAAAATGACTAGTTTTTTGTTTTTGTATTTTGGCCGAACCCACAGCATGTGGAAGTTCCTGGGCCGGGGATTGAACCCACAGCACAGCAGTGACAACATCAGATCCTTAACCCACTGAGTCCCAAGGGAACCCCCCCAAAATAACTCATTTTTTTATGAGCTCAACTTGCCACTATGAAAACAGAAAACAGTTCTTACAGTTTATCTTTTTGCTGTTTCCTAGCCCATAGTCAGTTTACTGTTTATTTGGTTTTTAGAATCTGGGGATTGTATTTACTGATAACTGTGAACCATGCCTATTCAAAAGTGCAATAGTAAAAAAAAAATTTTTTTTTAAATAAATAAAAACAATAAACCATGAGCTGTGGTGTAGGTAAAAGATGCAGCTCAGACCTTTGCTATGGCTGTGGTGTAGTCCGGCAGCTGCAGCTCCGATTCCAACCCTAGTCTGGGAATGTCCATATGCCACAGGGGTGGCCCTAAAAAGAAAAAAAAGTGGCATAGTTCGAAGACCTTGTCTGACCTCTGTGACCTGGCAGCAAATTTCCCTGGGTTGAGATTTCACAAATATGTTCTTTAATTAGACATTCCTCGCAACACATCCTAAGCGGGATCCCTCTTTTTCGAAATCCTTAAACTTTCGCACAGAAACAAGTACCACTTTCCATGAATGCTGTCCTTAAATTCCACATGAGAAGTGACAAAGTTTCAGCTGTAGGTGGATGAATGAAAAAATTCAGACTACTCTGCAGGCACAGTGACTTTGACTTTAGAAAGTGACAAAATTGGCTTTACAAATGACCTTGGAAAATGATAAATAGAACCCTGAAAGCTCTTTCTACTATCAAGCCATTTGAATTCAACGTTTCTTGAGAGAGCTCTCTTATTTCCAAAAATATGTATATATTTCATGAACCAAGGGCAGACTGTAATGAGAGAGTGGATGGAATACACAGAAAGTTACTCTTGGCCCACATTTTTCCTGAAGGGAGTTTGGTTTTCCTGGGGCCATCTTAGCAGCATGCAAGTGAGCTGGTTTCCCCAGATGCTCATCACAGTAAACAGATGCATAGAAGTTGGTTGACTCCAAGTTTTTGGTCCGGTTATAATGTGCCTAGAAAGACACCACTATTAAATACAAAGGGGGTGGGGTAGTTCCCGTGGTAGCTCAGCGGTTAATGAACCCGACTAGCATCCATGAGGACGCAGGTTCGATCCCTGGCCTTGCTTGGCAGGTTAAGGATCCGGTGTTGCCTTGAGCTGTATTGTAGGTCGAAGACGTGGCTCAGATCCTGAGTTGCTGTGGCTGGGGTGTAGGCCAGAGTCTACAGCTCCAAATCCACCCCTAGCCTGGGAATCTCCATATGCCACTGGTGCAGCCCAAAAAAGACAAAAAAAAAAAGATTTGTGATATGTAGGTTTGCTTAGGAAATTCAAGGATTTCATTTAGGGATGAACACTATAAACCCACACAGGCAATACGTGTTACTTAAAAAAGACAGGAACTGCAGTAAGTCTAAGCACGACCGCTACCAAATCGTTTGCTAACCACCCTTTTTTGGACCACAGCCAAGGCATAAGCCCTAAGTTCCATTCAACTCAGTCCAACTAAAAGCAGTAATTCCTCGGTATGCTTACCTGGACCATGAAATGTTTCAAACTAAGGTTTTGCAAGATGACATCACAATAAACTCTTATTTTCTAGCATAGAGGGGATTGGGGCTTTTCCAATGAACCTCCTGTTTTTAAGGAATTTAATATATGCCTTTTTTTTTTTTTACATTTTTTAAGTGTAGTTGATTTACAATGCTGTCAACTTCTGCTGTACAGCATGTGACCCAGTCATACATATATGTATATATACATTCTTTTTCTCATACTCTCCTCCATCATGCTCTATCACAGGAGACTGAGTACAGTTTCCTGTGCTGTACAGTAGAACCGAATTGCTTATTGGGTATACTTCCTTTTTTTTTTTTTTTTTTTGTCTTTTTTTTGTCTTTTCTAGGGCCGCAGCTGCAGCATATGGAGATTCCCAGGCTAGGAGTCTAATTGGAGCTGTAGTCACTGGCCTATGCCAGAGCCACAGCAATGCAGGATCTGAGCTGCATCTGCGACCTACACCACAGCTCACGGCAATGCCGGATCCTTAACCCACTGAGCAAGGCCAGGGATGGAACCCAAAACCTCATGGTTCCTAGTCGGATTCATTAACCACTGTGCCATGATGGGAACTCCTTATTGGGTATATTTCTTAAATGTGCCAACACAAATGCCCTGCTGGCTGTCACCTACCAGTGTCTGCTGTTGCAAAAGGCCATCAGACGCTCACCTTGCTCATCTGGAGGCCACAGAGTCTGGTACAAAGAACTAGCCTCTAATACAAATAGACATGAACTGAACAGTCACTCTCCTCCAAGAGCAGAGGGAAAAGAAACCCCACTGAATAGATTTACTTAGTGTATTTTTGTTCAGCCCTTGGACATGGAATCAGTAAAAAAAAAAACCATCATCCCATTAGAGTTATCTGTGCTTGCACCAAGGAAATTTCCTCTCTTATCAAATTTCTTCCATTGCCTGCAGAGAAAACAGATACCCTTATTCAGGTGTGTCTCCTCGGCTACTCGTAGCTCAGGCTTTAGCTTGCTTTGTTTTATTCCTTGGTCTTGGTTTGCACTTGGCTTTTTGGGCGAATCCTTGCAGCTGAAGATGCTTCTGGGCACTAACGCAGAGGTTCCCAAAGTTGTCTGCACATTAAATCCCCTGGGAAGCCTCAAAAACTACCAATGTCTCTGTCCCTTCCTAAGATTGTGATTTCTAGGGTGTGTCCTGGGTGTTGGCGTTTTAACAGATCCCCAGGGTTTCCTAATATGCAGACAAGTTTGGGAACTGCAGGGCCAGAGGGAAGGGAGGAAAGGTTTGGTAAGCCTGAGCCGGCATCCTGGTCCCGCCTCCTGTTTGTTGTGTGATTTGGGGCAAATGACTTAACCTCGCCCCGCCCTGATTTCCTCGTCTGTAGAGTGGAGATAACCATGCTGGCAGTTCTCTCATCTGTATCGTGAAAATATCGTGTATATTACATGATTCGTGACAGCACACGAGGAGTGGTTGGCACAGGAAGTGGTGGCTGCCATTATTTTATCCCTAGGGTAAAATAAAGTTTAACCCAGTCCAAAGACAAGGAAATGCCTTGCGGGTGATTAAGTGATGTTAGCGCAATGAAAGTGAAAACAGGTAGGGTGACAGCCAGGCTCTCAGCCACATGGGAGGCCTTTTTCTTCCCCCGAACAATTGAATCGTTCATCTATCGCTAGCCTGTTGGAAAGAATGATACAACTTACACTCAGTGATAAGGCTATTGTGTTCATCTGTTTTCCCAGGATAGGGCGAGTCTGCCTGGGGCTTTGTGAACAGGACCCGCTTGGCAGGTCAACGCAGGAAAAACTAGGAAGTGGATGCTTTTGAAAAGACCAGTTTGACTCTGTGGGTTTGGTGGGCATGTTCACTGATCATAGTTTGCCACAGCCCTGGGCACATCCCTGGGGACAGAAGTGAATAAAGTAAGGGGGTGGGGCTGTCATTGTCTCCCCACACCATGTCTGTCACCAGCTGGGTCAGACTAGGATCTGACAACTGATTGGGTTTTTTTTTTTTTTCCTTTTTTTTCTTACTTTGGCCGCAGCTTGATGTGAGATCTGAGTTCCCAGACCAGGGATTGAATCTGGGCCACAGTGGGGAAAGCACCAAATCATAACCACTAGACCACCAGGGATCTCCCCTGATTGTATCTTTGAATCTAAAAAGTCTCTCTTCCAGGCTTCCAATTTTTAATCATTTCCTGTTTTGCATTCATCTCAAATAAATCCAAATTAACTTTGTTGAGAAAGGAAGAACTACAGACACAGGTCCTATTGGGATGAACGTGGTTCCTGCCTGCGGTCTAGGCGGGGATGGGGACAGAAGGTCTCGTTTTGCCACGTTGCCCTGGGGAGGGCATCTTTTGTGGAAGGAAGAGGGGAGGTGATAGAATCAGAGGAGGCTGAGCAATCACCGGGACCCTTGGGGTTCTTCACTGAACACTCTGAAAGTCTCTGTAGCATCTCAGGCAGATCGAAATGTTTCTTGGATGGGCGCCCTGCCTTTTAAGCTGATTTGCAAAGAGCTTGGCAACCCTCCAATACGAACCAATTTTACTCATAAGGAAACCAACCCACACAAAGGAAACCGTTGAGAGCAACATTGGCAGGTGGGAACCAGTGGGGACAGAACTCAGGGCGCCTATGGGGGTCTATTCTCTCCTACCTTCACTCCCCAGCTTTCAGAGCAAGTTCTAAGTGCCCATGATGGGTCCGGGCTGCTTAAGCCACAGGTTCTGTGAATTCCCCATCAGATGGTGCCAACAGAATCCAGAACGAGGCTTCCACTTTCCTTTAACCAGGGACGTTGTGTCCCAAAGGCACTGGGAAGAAGGCAGGGCCGTTGTAGGCTGGAAATCCTTATTTTAACCTGCAGTGGGGACTCAGTCCTAGCACGAATCTGGGCCAAAAGGAGTCTAGGCCACAAATTGGGAAAACAGGCCGTCTTAGCGCCTCCCAGCTGCTGTAACAATACCGTCGACTAGGGGCTCATAAACAACAGACACGTGTTTCTCACAGTGCAGGGGGCCAGGAGACCACAGTCAAGGTGCTGGCAGATCTGGTGTCTGGTAAGGGCCACCTCCTCGCTGAGTCCTCGCAAGGGGGAGGGGGAAGGGGAGGGGGAGGCCACCTCTGGGGTCTCGTATAATCTCATTCCTAAGGGCTCCCCGTATAACCTAATCACCTCCCAAAGGCCTCCAGATACCCACATGCTGGGGTTTAGGGGTTCAGCTTATCAATACTGAGGGTCGGGGGAGACACAACACGCTGTCAATAGCAGCTGGCAGTGGCCTATAAGAAAAGGGGTGCTTTGTATTTCCCTTTTCTTGAATGTACTTCTCATTGTCATGAAGGCTCATTGGCCAAGGAGAGGTTTGGCAGGATGAAAGGATTTGAGATCTGTGGACCCCCTGTTAGACCCTGACACCAACAGGATTCCACCTAATTATTCTAAAACTATAATTAGATGGAGGTCCTGTTGTGGCTCAGCCTCATCCATGAGGATGCGGATTCGATCCCTGGCCTTGCTCAGTGGGTTAAGGATCCGGCGTTGCTGTGGCTGTGGTGTAGGCCTCGGCTACGGCTCCGAATAGACCCCTGGCCTGGGAACCTCCATGTGCTGCGAGCATGGCCCTAAAAAAACAAAATAAATTTTTTTAATTAGCAAACGTTAGCACACAGGGCTGCCTTGTTGTGGTCTGAGCTGTTGATGGAAGATTTCGTGGGATCCACAGAGAGGCCAGTGGGAAGGTTTCTGGGCCCCTTCTACCCCCAGCCCCACTGTCCCCAGGAGATTGCGGTCTAGTGGTTACGGTTCAGGCTCCAGAGACAAGTTTGCCCAGACTGAAAATCCCAGCCCCGCCACTTGCTGGTGTTTGACCTCATCTTCTTGGGGCCTTGGCTTCCCGTCTGTCAAATGGGGACAACTTAGCGGGATTGCTTTGAGGACGAACCAGGAAAGTGATTGGAAGTGGATTCCGGGTCTGACGGGTCCCATCTGTTTATTGTATTGAATGTATTCTGCATGGCGAGGTCATGTTTTCACTGTCATATTATTTTAAAAACGAGTGTTTCACCTGCCGTAGGAAGGCATCAGGCCTGATCATTCAAGTTCTAAGGTGATGATGAAAATAAGAGAACCTCGAATGATCACTTCCTGTTGACCTTTGATGTCAGCAGCTATGTCGTATGACTGGCCTCACACTTTTCTTCACTCATTTTTTAATCTCCTAAGTCAAGAATGAGTACATTCTTGTTAAAATTGATTCTAACAAGCACAGACTTTTATAGAGTCAAAGATGACTCGTCCTTATTTTTCTGAAATAGCTGCTCTACTAAACTTTCTAGGTAAACTGGTCTGGCCAAGACTCTTGCATGGAAAAGCCAGAAAATGTCTTTGATGTGTGGTTTTCTCACATGCCTGCTGACCTAGCCTCTGATCGTGGTTGTCTTGTGACAAATGGTTGTGGAGTTTTGCACTCTGGGAAACAGTGTTTTGGCAGGAGTGTTTCCTGCTGTATAAAGTGTCACAGCCTCTCTGGCAGTGTCGAGCACAGAAGGTGGACTTTGGCAGGAAAGGAAGACCCATGTCCCACATGGGGACGTGGAAGGAAGGGGAGGAGAGCTGCAAACTGCTTTGGGGGACAGAGTTCTCCCAAAGGCAGAGAAGCTAGCGCTCCATTGCTGGAGACCAGTAGGAGCCCATTGGGGGTGTGGTGCTGGGGACCACGGCCAGGCTGAACCCAGAGAGGGCGGGGCTGCTGCTAGCAAGGCCTTGTGTAGATTATAGGTGGGAATGCACAGCAGGGTGGGAGGAGCAGGGTTGGGTTTCAGCCCTTGCTCTCCCCCCCTCCCAGATGCTCTTGTGCAGTATGCAACATGTGCACCTGTGCTCAGCAGCCCCAGGCCAGATGCAGGAGTTTGTTCATCATGGACTAGGATCCATGAGAATGCGATCCCTGGCCTCGCTCAGTGGGTTAAGGATCCAGCATTGCCTTGAGCTGCAGTGTAGATTGCAGATGTGGTTTAGATCTGGCATTGCTGTGGCTGTGGGTAGGCTGGCAGCTGTAGCTCTGATTCGACCCCTAGCCTGGGAAATTCCAAATGCCGTGGGTGCGGCCCTTAAAAAAAAAAAAAAGAATAAAACCTGGATCCTTCTGCGTGACCTGGCCCTGCCCTTCCCACCTCCCAGCCTCCCCATCCCCCTCCCTCTGCCAACCCCCACCCCCACCCTTGAGCTTGGGCGGCACCGGTGTCCTCCAGCTGTGTCAAGCCTTGGAGGCCCATATTTTTATTTTGAAGGCTCCCAGCTCATATATCAAACATGAATGTCCACCCACATGATGTATTAAATATTTTTAGTAGAAAAAGTATTTTAAAGTTTTTCATATCTCAAATAATTTTGAAATTGACCCTGCGTGACTGCTTTAATTTGAATGCCTGTGATTTCTCAGCCATCTTCCACGTGCTTGAGGAGTCTCATCAAATGAAAGCATCTAAACCTACGCATTTTTTCCCAAAGTGAAAGATCTATGAGTGCTTGGCTCTAAGACAGTTAGCAATGTGTTTTATTTTATTTGCATTTATGAAACATCGACTTTGCAGTTTTGCTTTCATATTTGGGGAATAACATATTATTTTCAGGCCTCGCCCCTTTCTCTAACGCCCGCCACCTCTCCCCACGGTGGCCTGGCCAACTTCTCCATCTCCTGATCTCATCTCAAATGTAACTCCCCCAGAGGGCCTTCCTGACCCAGAGCTGGGTCAGCTCCCTTGTCGCATCATCTTCCGGCCCTAAGTCCCTTTCCTCCAGAGGACATCTCAGACTTTAACTTCAGGGGTATCTGTGTGACCCGCTCGTTAGAGTTTCTCTGTAGTGCTGGACAGACCGGAAATGGCACAGGTCAAAGGCCATGGCCGGCTGGTCCCCATCCCGCCCAGGAGTGGCGAATGGTGGGGACTCAAAAAACTGTTAGCCTTCTTCTTCTCCTTGTGTGCCTAAGCCATCTGGCAACAATCTGGAGTTGCCATTGTGGCTCAGTGGGTCAAGGACCCGATGTCTCTGTGAGGATGCGGGTTTGATCCCTGGCCTCGTTCCGTGGGTTAAGGGTCCTGTGTTGCTGAAAGCTGCATGGCTCCTCTCTCGTGCTGCTGTGGCTGTGGCTTAACCCAGGAACGTCCATATGCCAGTTCCAGGTGCAGCTGTAAAACAAAACAAAAACAACCTAAGCATCTCTCTTGCCCTTTGGTGCTATTAGGACAGAATCTAGCATCATTCATTAGTGTCTCTAGTGACTTCAAATGATCCTAGAACACACAATTTGAAAGCATAAATCAAGGAAATGTGTGGTCTAGAGATCCATTCGGTCTCAACTGCCGGGAGCCTTTCTCTGTGACAGCGCGTGTCCCTGGTCACAGCCGATCCATCACCACCATCTTCCTCGTCAGCATCTCGCCCACTGACGGGCGGCGCTGTCTCTCTTGCAGGGCTCTCGGCGGTCTGCCCGCATTAGTCATCTCCTCTGCCACGTGAGCAGTCCTGCGAGGCAGGGGATGGGAGGAAGCTGTCCTCCACACGGTGACTGTGGGGCACGGCCATGTGCCGTTTGCGGAGGACTCGGCTCTGGATCCGGACGCGGCTTGCGTTTAGTCCTCTGCAGGTGTCCTTGCTGTCGGGCAGTTAGTACCGAGATGGTGCAAATATTGGTTTAGTCAGAGCGTGCTATTGAGGCCCAAATGTACTCCCATCCCTTGGTACCTCGGGCTCCATGTGGCCCCAATAAATGCCAGGATGCCAATTGAGCTGCCAGTTTGTAAGCCAGACTCTAACCTCGTGAGACACTGTTCAGTCACGGACCAACGTGACTGCTCATGTTGACGGGAGGGGAAGAAAGTCAAGATTTGAAAGCTGATGCCCGTGGCCCCAGGCACACCTTAAACACAGGTCATTTAGGGCTCAGCTTTGGAAGGAGGGAGAGAGTCACGAGTCCCGCGCTTTTCTGGGGAGGCTCTTGCTGTCCCGAGGGTCTGTGACGACGTGACTCTAGCTCTGGAGTCATCCAGACGCGGCGTCAGCTCCGTCTCTCCCCCCGACCAGCTCTGTGACCTCGGACACGTGATTTACCCGCCTTGCGCCTGTTCTTCTGAAACAGAGATAAATCCAATCCATTCATCCGAAGCACTCAGCTCTGACCAAATCCGTTCCCGGCGGATGTTGGTCAGTCATGGCAGCGGTGAGAGTCCAGCGAGGGTGGTGCTCGAATCATGGGTTGTCCTGGTCGAGTTTGTGTCCAGAAGTTCCTTTTCCTTTTCTTTCTTTTTTTTTTTTTTTTTCCTTTTTTTTTTTGCTTTTTAGGGCCTTCCATTTGCAGCATATGAAGTTCCCAGGTGAGGGGTTGAATCAGAGCAACAGCTGTAGGCCTACACCACAGCCACAGCAATGCCAGACCTGAGCCACATCTGTGACCTACACCACAGCTCAGGGCAACACCGGATCCTTAACCCACTGAGCAAGGCCAGGGATCAAACCTGCCTCCTCTTGGATATTAGCTGGGCCCTTTACCCACTGAACCGCAACGGGAGCTCCCCAGAAGTTACTTGGTTCCCCACAATCGATCTACGGCCTCTTCCCTTGAGCAGACTGGGGTCCTCACAAGGACGAAAGATGAGTCTGGTCTTTGTATTCCACATAGTGCTCTTGACACACGATAAGAGCCGAAGAATTATTTAATGGAGTATGGAATTATTGACTATAATTCAGTCGAGAAAAGGCCACGCTGCAGAAAGTTATCCAGTAGAGGAAAATGTCTTAAAGTCTCAGGAGATGAATTTCTTTTTTATCAGATCCCTAAACTTTTCCATCATTGCTTTCAAGTTTCATTTCTACAGTAATTAGAGCCGCATTAAAAAGAAATAAGAATTGGAATTCTTGCTGCAGCACAGTGGGTTAAGAATCTGACTGCAGGAGTTCCCATCATGGCTCAGTGGTAACGAACCTGACTGGGATTCACGAGCACGTGAGTTCAATCCCTGGTCTCTCTGAGTGGGTTAAGGATCCGGCATTGCCCTGAGCTGCGGTGTAGGTCGCAGATGCTGTTCGGATCTCCCGTGTTGCTGTGGCTGTGGTGTAGACCGGCTGCAGCTCTGATTTGACCCCTAGCCTGGGAATTTCATATGCTGTGGGTATGGCCCTAAAAAGACAAAAAAAAAAAAAAAAAAAAGAATCTGACTGCAGCAGCCCAGGTAGTTGCAGAGACGGATTCAATCCCCAGCCTGGTGCAGTGGGTTAAAGGATACGGCATTGCCACAGCTGTGGCTCAGATTCAGTCCCCAAACCAAGAATTTCTGAAAGAAAGGAAAGAAAGAAAGAGAGAAAGGAAAGAAGGAAGAAAGAAGGAAGAATCAGTGGGAATTCCCTCTGTGGTGCAATGGGATCAGTGGTGTCTTTGGAGCACTGAGTCGAGGGTTCGATTCCCTGCCTGGCACAGTGGATTAAGGTCTAGTGTTGCCTCGGTGGCAGTGTAGGTCGCAACTGTGACTAGGATCTGATCCCTAGCCTGGGAACTCCATGTGCCACAGGGCAGCCAAAAAAGAAAGAGAGAAACAAGAATCAGTCGAGTTCCCTTGTGGCAGGTTAAGGATCCAGCGTTGTCACTGCAGCGGCCCAGGTCACTGCTGTGGCATGGGTTCTATCCCTGGCATGGGAACTTCCACATGCCGTGGGCATGGCCAAAAAAAGGTAGCTCTGGCACTGAGGGGGAGTCTTTGAGGCTGACCCACCAATATCAACCTCCCCTTTGGGGGCTTTAAAATTTCCACATAAAAAATAAATAAAAATAAAAATAAAATTCCACATACAAAGCACTTTGAGATGCTTAGATGAGGGTGTCACAGGAGCTCCCCATACCTTATTATCATGAGTTTAAAAGCCCCCAGACCCCACTCAGGGCACTGGACCTCAGGGGACAGATACTGCCTAGTGTTACAAGGACCTCAGGTTTGAAGCAGGGTGGGGGTTGGGACCTGGTTGCACAGACATGCCAGGGCCCGTGAGCTTCCCCTGTGGACAGTGGAGCGAGTCAGAGTGACGGTTTAACGCCGTTGTCTGAATATCTTAGGGTCAGACCAGCCAAGACTCATCATGATCTTTCCATTCCGGCCAGGTCGATGCAGTCGCTGTTACCAGGACTATGACAAGACTCTGACTTTCGGGGGGAGGAGTGCAGCTGGTTTGTAAACCAGCTATCAGAGGCTTGTATGAAATGCTGAGTGAAAGCAGCTCTTTTGCTTTTTCGTGCATGCCTGCAGCGTGATTCCATTTCTCAGCACAAACGTTAGGAAGCGAATGTGCGTCAGTGCGTATCTGAGGGGCCAGCAGCTCCTCTTCCCTGGAAAAGCCATGGTCATTCCTCTCCTTTCACTGAACAAAGCCTGTTAGTAAGTCAGAGACAGAGGAAGAACTCAGGTGTTTATGCTCCGCAGAGGAGGCTGAAAACCTTGCTTTTAGTCAACATGGAAAAAAAAAAAGTTTGGAGTTCCCATTGTGGCACAGCAGAAACAAATCCGACTAGGAACCATGAGGTTAAGGGTTCAATCCCTGGCCTCGCCCAGTGGGTTGAGGATCTGGGGTTGCCATGAGCTGTGGTGTAGGTCGCTAGATGCAGCTCGGATCCTGCATTGCTGTGGCTGTATAGGCTGCCGGCTACAGCTCCAATTGGACCCCTAGTCTGGGAACCTTCATATGCCATGTGTGTGACCTTAAAAAGAAAAAAGAAAAAAATTTACGGATTTAGATTTCACTTTTCGAAGTTCCTGCCATGGTGCAGCAGCTTAAGGATCTATCATTGTCACTGCAACATGCGGGTTCGATCCCCGGCTCCGCACCGTGGGTTAAGGATCTGGTTTTGCTGCAGCTGTGGTGTAGGTCGCAGCTATGGCATGGATTTGATCCCTGGCCCAAGGACTCTCATTCGCTGTGGGTGCAGCCAAAAAATTAGAGCTTTCACTTTTCGTCTCTTCATCCCTGTCTGTGGAGAAGTGTTTGGGAGGCGGAGGTGAGAGGAGCTGGGGGATGGATGTAAATGGCCCGAGGTCTTAGTCTTGGGCTCAGCCGTGTCAGCAGCAGCCAGGCTGTGTGGCGTTTTCTTTCACATTAGCTCCTAACCCCTTTGATGTAAGAAGTTCCCTCATCTGTAAAGACCCAGCATGCTGGCATGGGGGAGAATGGCACGGTTTCCAGGACAGAACATGCATAAAGAAGCATGCCGATTTAGCGTCCGCATTTTTGCAGAGCCAAAGCAGTCGAGAGGTCACGCAAGCAAAACCTGGGCCCCGTCCTCTTCCATATCTTTCCTGATGGCCTGGGGATGGCAAGGGAGACGTAACTGTCAAAGTCACAGGGACGCAGACTCAGCGAGAGCCTTCAGAAGACCTCCATAAAAATCCAAATGACCTCAGTTCGTTTATACATGTTCCCCCAAGACTGGAATGAAATTCCCTTTGGACAGATGTTAGGTGGTTGGTCCAGCTGAAACAAGTCCCCTTTCCCTCATCCCAGGAAGGAAGAGGATGGGTGCGTGGCCAGCTGGAAGGTGTGGAGGGACCCTTTGGGGTCGCTGACCTTGATAGAGACCAGCCCCCGGCACACGTGCTCTCAGGGCTGGAGATGACCAGCGTCAGCGCCCTCCCGGGACGGGATCGCCCAGCTATGCTCTGCCCCCCGCACACCCGGCCAGGGACACACACCCAAGGAAAAGCTCTTGTCCGTGGAGTGCCTTCTATGTGCCGGGCTCCGCACCAAGCCCTTTAGCTACACTTTCTCGCTTTATTCTCACAGCACATCTACCACGCATTCTCTCCGTGTGTGTGATGGAGTTGAGAAAGGTAGGGTAACTTACCTGGTGTCACAGCTAGTGTAAGTGGAGTTCCCGCTGTGGCTCCGTGGGTTAAGAACCTCAATGGGGAGTTCCCGTCGTGGCTCAGTGGTTAATGAATCTGATTAGGAACCATGAGGTTGCGGGCTTGATCCCTGGCCTCGCTCAGTGGGTTAAGGATCCAGCATTGTGGTGAGCTGTGGTGTAGGTGGCAGACGCTGCTCGGATCTGCCATCGCCGTGGCTGTGGTGTAGACTGGTGGCTAGGCTACAGCTCTGATTCAACCCCTAGCCTGGAACCTCCATATGCTGTGGGTGCAGTCCTAAAAAAAAAAAAAGAAGAACCTGAATATTATACATGGGGATGTGGGTTTGATCCCTGGCCTCACTCAGTGGGTTAAGGATCCGGTGTTGCCACAAGCTGCTGTATCATTCACAGATGTGGCTTGACTCCTGTGTAGCTCTGGCTGTGGCATAGACCAGCAGCTGCAGCTCCAATTCGATTCCTAGCCCAGGAACTTCCATATACAGCAGGTATGGCTGTAAAAAGACCAAAAGGAAACGGGGGGAGGGGGGGAGCTGGAGCAGAGCCCTGTGTCTGCCTACCTGGCTACCTACCTACCCCCAAGCAGGACCAGCCCGACAGAGACTGGGAGAAGTGGGGTTCACCACATGGAGGTGTTCGGACCCTGCTCAGAGCCAGAATAGGCCGGGAGCCTGGCGAAGGGGAGCAGGGCTTCCATGCCCTGGGGCACGTTCCCAGCCAGGGCTAACCTCCTTCCTCTCTGAGATACGGCGGCCGTATGGTCCAGCCGTCTGGTAAAGAAAAATGAAGAATGTGTGGTCAGGGGAAAAAATGCTCCAACCCATCGAATCACGGGACGTTCTCTCTCATCCTGGGGCCTCCTGTTTTAGGATTGTTGGTAACTCGCCCTGCCTCTTGTGGCTGCCTTGGCTGGGGGAAAGCGAGCCGGGAATTCCAGCCCCAGCTTCGGATGCTGCGTTCTTGAGAGAGGGGCTGGGGGAGGTGGGAACCCGGAACCCAAGGTCTCCAGGGGGACGTCTGATCCTCCTCGGACGGGAAGGCTGTTGGAGGGAGGGGTGCACTAAAACCAAGAGAGCAGCAACGCCAAGAGTTGAGTGAAGTGGATGGGGTGGGGGGCACAGCGCTGGGATACAGTCTGAACAGACAGGCCCCTGTGTCCTGCCTGGCCTGACATCAGCCGTTGATGCTGACGCAAAAGCTGTGCACGGCCCGCCTGTTCTAAGACAGAAAGCCACAAAGAAATGGCTAAAATAATTTCAGTTGTAATAAGTGCGGTGATGAAAGCCAGAGTCTGAGGGCAGGAATGGGGGAGGGGGTGGGGGTGGAGTGAAAGGTACTGCCAGGGAGTTCCCGCTGTAGCTCGACGGGTTAAGAACCTGACTTGTATCCATGAGGATGCAGGTTTGATCCCTGGCCTCGCTCAGGGGGTTAAGGATCCCGCATTGCTGTGGCTGTGGTGTAGACTGGCAGCTGCAATTCCCAATTTGACCCCTAGCCTGGGAACTTCCATGCGCTGCAGGTGTGGCCCTAAAAAGCAAAAAAAGAAAAGTACTGGTGAGGAAAAACTCTCAAGAGGTGACATTCCAGCTGGGACTGAAGTAGGGGTGCCGGGCAGCCCCCGGGGAGTGCTAAGTGGGAGAATGTTGTCATCCTGGTGGCATCCCTTCTGCTACCAGGAGGACTAGACGGAAGGGGGCCCAGTGTTGGGGCAGGGAGACCAGCCCTGGGGTGGGGGTTGGAGGACGGGGGAGCTACAGGAGGATGAGCCAATAAGAGATGAGAGAAGGAGAGTATTTTTGGAGAGCGCCTCAGTGGGACTTTCTGGAGAGCCTGGACAGATGTGGGGAAGGGAGGGCTCATAACACAGATTTCTGTCTGCATAGACGGGGTGCCATTGTTCTCAAGAGAACAATTAATTGTCTAGGCAAAGGGACCCTGTGGTGGCCGTTTGGGGTCTTGGAAAGTCGGGGATGAGAGGGACAGGAGCCCCGTGGGCCCCGGGTCAGGGTGATGGAGGGAGTTCCTGTGAGTCAAATGCAGTTTGATAAAGCCGTTAGGGCAGCGCTGGGAGCATCGTGATGACTCAGTAAATGGGAGCTGGTATTTCATTAGGAAATAGCAGCCAGATGCCTTGGAGGAGCAGAGTGGATAGAACAGGAAAGAATAGGAATGAAGCCTGCAGGGCAAGGCTAGGGAGACGCCACCAATGCTGTGTGTTCTTTTAAGGTCGGGAAAGGAACCCAGACAGCAGCGTGAGGAGGGAGTGTTTCCAGCCCTGACAACCTGGGAGGGTCCTGTGTCCTCCAGGCTGAAGGCGTGGGCGAGGCTTCTGCTCTCCGAGCCCTGACTGCAGCAGCATTGTGCCCCGGATGCCCTTGGGCATGTGCCCCTGGGCATTAGCACCTCCCTCCCTTGTGCTTATTCTCCTTCCTCCAGCCCCCGTGGCTTCTGCTGGCTCCTTTCCATCTGATTTCCCTCCCCTCTCCTCAGGGTCCGATCTGGCCCATCCACTCAGTCACGCCTGATGAAAACACATTGACAAAGGAGAACTGGGGGCCAAAGCTTTTCCTGCGATCCCAATTCTTTCCATACCAAGACATACACTCAGTTTTGGAGTTCCCTTGTGCCATAGAGGGTTAAGGACCCAGCATTGTCATTGCAATGGCTCAGGTTGCTGCTGTGGCTTAGGTTCAATGCCTGGCCAAGGAACTTCCACAAAAAAGGAAAAAGAAAACAAAAATATACTCAAATTTAAAAACATTCCTCCTTTTTTTTTTTTCTTTCTGCCTTTTCTAGGGCCACTCCCAAAGCATATGGAGTTTCCCAGACTAGGGGTCTAATCAGAGCTGTAGCCGCCAGCCTATGCCAGAGCCACAGCAACACCAGATCCAAGCTGCATCTGCGACCTACACCAGAGCTCACAGCAATGCCGGATCCTTAACCCACTTAGCAAGGGCAGGGACTGAACCCTCAACCCCATGGTTCCTAGCTGGATTCGTTAACCACTGAGCCATGACGGGAACTCCAAAAAAACATTCCTCCTTTTAAAACTTATAACTAGAGGAGTTCCCATCTTGCCGTGGCAGAAATGAATCCCACTAGGAACCATGAGGTTACGGGTTCGATCCCTGGCATTGCTCAGTGGGTTAAGGATCTGGCATTCCTGTGGCTGTGGGTAGGCCAGCAGCTACAGCTCCAATTTGACCCCTGGGAACCTCCATATGCCAGGAGTGTGGCCCTAAAAAGACAAAAAACCTCATAACTGGGAAGGGGAACTTGATCTGAAGTCTTTAGTCTTCAAACTAAATTTCCAGTGACTTGAAACAGGTGTCTGACCTGAATCAGCTCTGCAGAGTCAGACTTCTTCAGAAAGAACACACGTTAGGAATCAGCACCCATCTTCTTATCAGAAAGTGGGGTAATTATATTTGCCTGGTTCACAGGATGTGAGCTGTAATTATGGAAAGCTAATGCTTTTAAGAAAAGGAACTTGAGATCTCCCAGTAAGTGCTTGTAAACTCAGGCTGCTTTAACACAGACGTGTGTCTGCACACACTCCCTCATCCCTCCCCCCGCCCAGCTCTGCAAGTCTCACTGGCCACCCCAGTGAGAACGGCTCCCAGTGGCTGTGACCTCACAGGAACAAAGGCCAGAGCCACAAGCACTAAGCCATGCGTTCCTGATTCTGAAAGCTGCTTGGGTATCACCTTCCCTTCTAAGTTTTCCATTAAGGAGAAGTTAAGATTTGAAAAGATGGCATGGGGGGCTGCTGGGAAATGTGATGAGTGGCTTCTGTTTCCACTTTGGGGACCTTCCCAGGCTTTCCCGGGTCCTAAGAGGCATGTGGGAAAGTCCACCGCCTGCCCCCGGTCACAGGCATCCTTCGCAGGACAGGCGGCCAAGCCTGCCCCAAGTCCCTGCTCCCCTGACACTCCTGGAGTTCTCTGACTTTAAAGCCTGGGGAGGAGTTCCCCTTGGGGCTCAGCGGGTTAAGAACCTGACTAGTATCCATGAGGATGCGGGTTCAACCCCTGGCCTGGCTCAGTGGGTTAAGGATCCAGTGTTGCCGTGAGCTGTGGCATAGGTCGGCAGCTACAGCTTTGATTTGACCCTAGCCTGGGAACTTCCATATGCTGCAGGTGTAGGCCTAAAAAAGAAAAAAAAAAAAAAAAAAAGACAAATAAATAAATAAATAAAGCCTGGGGAGCCAGGTGGGCAGGAGGGTGATGCCTGCTCTGTAGGCAGGGACATCAGGGGAGTCGGAGTTCCCCACGTGGGCAACATCTGGTGCCCCTGGGAGGCTCTAAGCACACCCACTCCCCAAGTAAAGGCCTCCATGTTGGAGGCAATTTTTTGGATTTCTTTTGTTTGTTTTTTGTTTGGCTGAGGCGTGCAGTGGCTTGATGTGGGCTCTCAGTTCCCAGACCAGGGATGGACTCAGACTGCAATGGTACAAGCGCCAAATCCTAACCATTAGACCACCAGGGAACTCCCTGGAGGCACTTTGAAAGGCCAGCAGCATGAACCTGAAATGAGGTGTCACAAAACCCTCTCTGGGATGGAGGCATTTTCCTGTGTCTTTAGGGCAGCATATCAAACTTTCCCCCATCCACTTAACGGCAAAGGGGAAAGAGTAAATCCCCTTCCTTCTTCTGGTGGCCAGGCTTCTAGGCGTAGTGGCCACATGCATCGAAACAGCTTGTTTCATCACACAGCTTCTGTGTGATCATGAATCCTGTGCAAACATTACACTTTATTCAGACACGTTGGTTCGAGATTTAATACACGAGTCATGGGTTGTACTGTGTCAAACTACCCAGCTCTGCAATCACACTCCCCCCAACTTTAAATAAAATTGAAGTTGTGGCATAGCAGGTTAAGGATGTGACCTTGCCACAGCTGTGATGCAGGCTGCAACCATGGCATCGGTTCGATCCCTGGTCCAGGAACCTCCACATGCTGTGGGTGCAGGAAAAAAAAAAAAAAATTTGAAGTTCTGGTTGAGTGTTGAGTGACTTGAGGCTCCGCGTGCTGTAACAACCCCGTTTGCACTTGTTGGGCTGTGGCCCCGAGCAAGTGCCAGGCTGCCTGCAGAATTATTCCTGCTCTGTCTCCGTGGGCCCCCCAGACTCCCTGATCTTGTCTTTAATCCCTCAGTCAGTGTCTATCCCGTCTTCTCATTATCTCCGCTGCCCTGCGTGGAGGATTTCCCAGCACACACCCGTTAATGCTTCGGAAATAGATCGTTATCTTCCTGCCTCGCTTTCCTTCTTCTTTTCCCAAGATGGTTCAAATCTTGCTATTTGCTTATTTGCTATCTGAATACATGGACAGAGGTGGAGACCAAAACCAGACAAATAAACAAAAATAAGGAGGAGACTGGAGTTTCCGTCGTGGCGCAGTGGTTAACGAATCCAACTAGGAACCATGAGGTTGCGGGTTCAATCCCTGGCCTTGCTCAGTGGGTTAAGGATCCAGTGTTGCCGTGAGCTGTGGTGTAGGTTGCAGACGCAGCTCGGATCCCGAGTTGCTGTGTCTCTGGTGTAGGCCGGTGGCTGCAGCTCCAATGGGACCCCTAGCCTGGGAACCTCCATATGCCGCGGGAGTGGCCCTAGAAAAGGCAAAAAGACAAAAAAAAAAAAAAAGACAAACAAAATAAAATAAATGAGGAGACTGATGAAGAAGTTCCCAACAATATCCTGTGGATGGTGACATTTGCAAAAGAGAGTAGGCAGCTCTTCTCTTCTGAGGCCAGGCTGGGATTTGGAGGGAGTCAGGGGAACAGCATCAGAAATTCCAAGGAGAGTCTGTCTTCTCCATCTCCAGCAGCCTGTCAGAAAGCTCATCATAGCTTCAGGAGGAGATCCTTGCCGCTAAGTTTGGCTGAAACATGACAACCAGGCAAGTGACTTAACTGACTCATACACACATGCACACATACATATTATGATTTTTATTTTTTCTAGTATAGTTGATTTACAGTGTTCTGACAGTTTCTACTCTACAGCAAAGTGACTGTCATACATACATATATATATATTCTTTTTCTCACATTATTCTCCATCGTGTTCCATCATAAATGACTAGATATAGTTCCCTGTGCTACACAGCAGGATCTCATTGCTTATCTACTCCAAATGCAACGGTTTGCATCTATTAACCCCAAGCTCCCGGTCCATCCCACTCCCTCCTCCTCCCCCTTGGCAACCACAAGTCTGTTCTAGTCCATGATTTTCTTTTCTGTGGAAAGTTTCATCTGTGCCATATATTAGATGCCAGATATAAGTGATATCATATGGTATTTGTCTTTCTCTTTCTGACTTACTTCACATTGTATGAGAGTCTCTAGTTCCATTCATGTTACTGCAGATGGCATTATTTTGTTCTTTTTTATGGCTGAGTAGTATTCTACTGTGTCTATGCACCACATCTTCTTAATCCATTCATCTGTTGATGGACATTTAGGTTGTTTCCGTGTCTTGGCTGTTGTGAATAGTGCTGCAGTGAACATACGGGTGCATGTATCTTTTTCAAGGAAAGTTTTGTCTGGATATATGCCCAAGAGTGGGATTGCTGTGTCATATGGTAGTTCTATATTGAGTTTTCTGAGGAACCTCCATACTGTTTTCCATAGAGGTTGTGCCAATTTATATCCCCACCAGCAGTGGAGGAAGATAGCCTTGTCTCCATATTTTATATTTAAGGCATGCATTTAGTGAGGCACTGAATTAATTTTTCTCCTAGAGGTTATATGGTCTTTTAGGAGTTCCAAATACTTGGAATAAGGAGACATTTACTTCCAGAATTTAGCCAGCATGTCTTCTGCATTAATTTTATTAGCTCCTGAAGCTGGAACTGTAACAATCAATTCATACAAATGTAAAGTTTTCAATGAATTGTATCAATTCATACAAGTGCAAAATCTTTATAAAAAGGCTTTACCTCAAGAGGGAGCTCCTTGCAAGCCTTCGATTTATTCAGTTCATCCAGGACTGACGCTTGATTTTAAAGTATATTTTTGGGAACTGGATTGCAATCCTGAGTGAGTATAGAGAAAATTCACAGAAGAGGCTCGAGGAAACAAAACAGAAGTCCAGGAATTTGAATTCTTTTTTTTTTTTTTGTCTTTTTGCCTTTTTGCCTTTTCTAGGGCCTCTCCCATGGCATATGGAGGTTCCCAGGCTAGGGGTCTAATCAAAGCTGTAGCCACTGGCCTACACCACAGCCACAGCAACACCAGATCCTGAACCCACTGAGCAAGGCCACGGATCAAACCCACAACCTCATGGTTCCTAGTCAGATTCGTTAACCACTGCACCACGATGGGAACTCCCAGGAATTTGAGTTCTTAGAATGGAGGCCATGAGGATCCAAGGCTTTAAATTTTATAAAAATTACTATCAAGAGAATTTAAAGAAATAGAGTTCCCTGTCGGCTCAGCAGGTTAAGGATTCAGTATTGTCACTGCAGCTCAGGTTCACTCCCTGACCCAGGAAATTCTGCATGCAGTGGGTGCAGCCAATACATGAATAAATAAATAAAATTACATTCTATCATAACTTTTTAAAGAAAGAGAACTTAAAGAGAACCTCTCTAATCTTTTAGTCTGTAGAATTATGGCACCAGAAGGGCTCTTGAGAAGACAGGGAGAACTGGCTTTCCGTGTTGATGAGTGTTTTGGGGTGGAGGTTGGGAAAGTGGGGACAGGATTCTCAGGTCTCCTCAGGAACTCAGTACCTGGTTTCCCATGCTGATACCGTAGCCTGAGGCAGAGGGAACCAGGATGTTTGTTTTTGTTCTCTTTAAAGTTGCATTAGCTCTTCTGAAGCAAATACAGTGTGGCACAGTTAAGAGGCAGCAGGTAAGTGAGAATGGAGTTCTGGAAATATTCATTATTCCAGGAAAAAAGAAAAAGTAAGAAAAGAGGAGCAGAAGGACTTTTAAAAACCCAGATGAGGCCAACGGAATCAGCGTCTAGGGGACTTTTATCCGGTCACATCAGTAACTAACATTAACTGTAAACGGGCTCAACACTCTAAAGGCAGAGATTATTATGAAACTGGGGAAGAAGGAAGACCCAATGATGTGCTGCCTTTGAGTATAAATAAGGTAGATGGAAAGCAAAAGATATAGCAAGTATGTCTTACAAACAGTATGCTTTAGAAAGCTGGAGTGGCCATATTAAAATAAGATAAAATAGGAGTTCCCGTGGTGGCGCAGTGGTTAACGAATCCGACCAGGAACCATGAGGTTGCGGTTTCAGTCCCTGGCCTTGCTCAGTGGGTTCAGGATCCGGCGTTGCCGTGAGCTGTGGTGTAGGTAGCAGACGCGGCTCGGATCCCGCGTTGCTGTGGCTCTGGTGTCGGCCGGTGGCTACAGCTCCAATTCGACCCCTAGCCTGGGAACCTCCACCTGCCGCAGAAGCGGCCCTAGAAAAGGCAAAAAGACAAAAAAAATAAAAAATAAAATGAGATAAAATAGACTTTAGGGTGATAAATATGACCTGAGATAAAGGGGGCAGTTCTCCAGGAACACATAGCAACCATCTATCTGTAAATGTCTAGTAACAGAGCTTAAAATATGTGAAGCAATTATTAGCAGAATTTAAGGGAGTCATAGACAAATCTATAATCACAGTTAGGGACTGTAACATCCCTGTGTCAGTAGTTGATAGAACAGCCAGACAAAAAAGCATTTCCATTCATCTAGATTGGCCATCCACCGGGGACTGGGCTGGTGTCAGCCAATGGGTGCTCTGTTCATGATCGGTTTTTATTTAATTTCCTTGGCTAATGAAGAAGCAGCTGTCTCTGCAACCTCTGTTACCCAAAGGACATCTTGAGATTGATTATAATTACTGTGGGAGGGAGCCTGATGTCTTTACCTTGGCAAGTAAGCTACAGAGAATTTTCTCATCACTGGTACACTGGAGATCAACCCGTAGTCTAGACAGGGAGTTTCTAGTGAACGGAGTAAATTGCTTCTGCCCAAATAAGGCGAGGCCTTTTCTCCAAGGAGACTTTTAACTGCTGGAATACCAGGCTTTGGGGGAACCAGGCTCCTTCAAGGACCCTCAGGTTCAATGTTTGATTATGCTGATAAGCCCTTGAGTTTGGGATTGCACAGCTAAGTGACACTTGAAGACTCCTTCATTATCTTAAACCCAGATTGCGATGTGCTGGGAGCAGCTTAATAGGATTATTGCTGGGCTCGGAGTAGCCTTACTCTCAGGACTCCAGGGAGATCCTCCCACCCCATCACTTTTCAATTCTCAGTCTAACCATCTCCTAAGAAGAGAATTTTTCAATTTCCTGCAATGATCAGACTAGCAGTTTTCCCAGCCTGCAGAAATAATGAATTAGAAAATTGTGAAAATGCAATCGGAATAGTACAGAGTGACTGAGGTTAAAGCCTCTTATGCTTCGGGACCACTTAAGATCTGTGTGGTTGTGGAGACTGGACCCCCCTGGACTGGTCTGAAAGTAACTCTTATTTCAAAGTTAATGTTTTCTTAGTTCAATATAAGCCTTATTCCCTTATTTTCTAAATTAAGGGGAGTTAGAAAACAGAAGATCTGCTATTATCAACACTACAGTGGCAATAAGTGCATCCAAACGTTGCTGAACCAAGAAGCCAAATGAAAGAAATCGCACATGCTTGGTGGTGGGGAGAAAGTGTCCCAGATGCAATGCTGGGTTCTGCTGGGCAAGGGAAATACTTCTAACGTGGTATTTGATAAATAGGGAGCTGGTTTCCTGTGGGTTTTCATCTCTAGACCCGCATTACAGAAAACCCCACCCAGAGCAGGAGAAAGTCAGAAAAACATTCTGGGACTAATCCACGCAAAAGAGATAAGACTGAGTTTTCAGGCTAGTGTATGATTCACTCAATCCCCTCTGCCCTGAGACACCCAAATTGCCAAGTCAGTTCTTTTATTTTTAGCATCAAGCTTGTGAATAATGGCTTATTTTTGTCTTTTGTACAGTACATTTTGCATCTATTGTTCTTTCTATCTGGTGTCCCCAGATAGGTCAGTCGCTCTACCTAATGCCAAAGAAAGCCTTTCCCAGTGGTGGGTCCCCCAGTGGAATATGGCATTTTCCCACTTTGTCTTTGGTAAAAGAAACAGAATATGAACGAAGGACTTTTTCTCTCCAGCCTCCAAAATTCCCTACCATTTTCTCCTAATTTTTATTACTGTTTAGATAATAAAATGGGGGAAGGGGTATGGTATTATTTCAGAAATAATCCAATAAATCATCTCAATTAGTTACTTCTAACGATTTAACTACATCTTCTAAAGGGGAGAAAGACATTGGAGCCATTTTGTATTATTTTATTTTATTTTATTTTATTTTGGCCTCACCCACATCATGCGGAAATTCTGGGGCCAAGGATTGAACCTGAGCCACAGCAGTGACAACACCAGATCCTTAACCAGCTGAGCCACTAAGGAACTCCCTGTTTATTTTTATATAATAGATGTAGGAATGGGGGAAAGGACAGACTTTTTCTACTTTCTCCTTTGAGTCAAGAATCATGGCCATTGTTTTTTTTTTTTTTTTTTTTTTTTTGCTTTTTGAGCCACACCCACAGCATGTGCACGTTCCCAGGCTGGAGGTGGAATCAGAGCGACAGCTGTCAGCCTGCCCCACAGCCACAGCCACACAGGATCCACACGGTGTCTGCGAGCTTCACCACAGTTCACGACAACGCTGGATCCCAGGCCCACTGAGCGAGGCCAGGGATCGAACCTGCACTCTCATGGGTCCTACTCGGAGTCGTTTCCCCTGCGCCACAGCAGGAACTCCAATCATGGCACTTTAGTGGAGAAAGAACAGAGGGTTCCAGTCCAGGAGGTGGGCCAGGTGTTACTGTTCCACCCTCGGGCATCCAGGTCTGTTCTGAGCTCGTCCCGTCCTCCGTAGACGGGGGTTTTGTCCTTTCCTGACTGCCTCAGGCAGTTGTGCGAGGAGAACACGCAGCAGGGGAGAGGCTAAGACGACAGGGGAGAGGCCCCGTGGGTGGACAGAACATCCTCGTTTACCTGGAACCTTGACATAACCTGGAACTTTTCTCCCCAGTTGGTGACCCCTTCTCATGACCTGTTTTTCATTTCCCTCGATCCAGTGTGGCGTCTTCCCATTTTCTGTTTTTCTGGTTGCTCATTCACGAGTATATTGGCTGCTGTGTTTTTCATTATTTACCATGTTACCAAGGTTTATTTTTTATTATCTTTTTTTATTGACATATTTGCAACGTTACGTACGTTTCAGGTGTACAATATGGTGATTCGCAATTTGCAAAGGTTATGGTTTATAGTTATCATAAAACATCGGTTCTATTCCCTTGCTGCACAATATATCCCCGTCGCGTCTTTATTTTATACATAGTAGTTTGTGCTATTAACCCCCTACCTGTACCTTCACCAACCCCCCTTCCCTCTCCCCATCATAACCACTAGCTAGTTCTCTGTGAGTCTGTTTCTTTTGTGTTACAGGCACTAGCTTGTTTTATTTCCTAGATTCCCCATATAAGTGATGTCATATAGTGCATATAGTATTCGTTTTTCTCTGTCTCGCTTATTTCACTTAACGCAATGCCCTCCAAGTCCATCCATGTTGCTGCATATGGTAGCATTCTTTTTTATGGCTGAATATATATATATATATATCTCACCTCCTCTTTGTCCATTGCTCTGGTGATGAATACCTAGGTTGCTTCCATGTTTTGGCCATTGTAAATACGCTGCTGTGAACACTGGGAGGCATGTATGCTTCCGAATCAGTGTTTTAGTGTAACCAAGCTTTAAATACGAAATTCTGTCACCAAAATGATCTTTAAACATTTCATGATAACCTTATAACCTTCCCATTTTAAGGGATTAATTCTTCACATTTATTCTGCCTTTCTTGCTTGCTTGCTTGCTTGCTTCACCTGGGGATTGAATCCGAGCAACCCTGGATCCTTGACTCACTGCACTGGGCCAGGGATTGAACCTGTGCCTCCACTGACGAGAGCCCCTGCAGTCAGATTCTTAACCCACTGCACCATAGCAGGAACTCCATATTCGGCAGCTTTGGAGCTGATCTTAGCATTCTGTAGCTTTGCATTTGGTACTGAGAACCCAGGATTTGCTTTCTGGCTTGGGAAGTTAATTGACTTGAGGATGTTTCTCCATTCCCCGCCCCCCACTCTCCCTTTCCTGGGGGCGTCAGGTCCCTCTGCCTTCACTCTGTTCTCAGAGCAGATTAGCAGGACTTTGGCCTCCAGCAACAAACTAATACCCACTAGACTCCAGAGCTCTCTTTCTGTCCTTCTTTTGCTCCAGATGAAAGTCCCGTTTCAAAGACTGTTAACACCTGATTTGTTGTAAGGCATTCTGGAAAGTACTGTTTCCTACACCACTCTTATACTCCAGTATCAGAGGTGTGGTGGCCTGTTTCTTCTTTTGAGGACGTGTCTCATTTTTCGTTTGTTTGTTTTTCAGGGCTGCACTTGTGGCATATGGAAGTTCCCAGGCTAGGGGTCTAATCGAAGCTACAGCTGCCTGTCTACACCGCAGCCACAGCAACTCAGGATCCAAGCCCCATCTTCGACCTACACCACAGCTCAGGGCAACGACGGATCCTTAACCCACCGAGTGAGGCCAGGGATCAAACCCACGTCCTCATGGATCCTAGTCGGGTTTGTTAACCACTGAGCCACGAAGGGAACTCCAAGGATAGGTCTCATGGATGTAATTCTAAAATTACATTTTAAATCCACAGATGAAGAATATGTGTTTCTTCATGTCACACATCAAGAGAGACTTTTTTTTTTCGTCTTTTTGTCTTTTAGGGTCTCACCTGTGGCATATGCAGGTTCCCAGGCTAGGGGCTGAACTGGAGCTATAGCCGCCAGCCCACGCCACAGCCACAGCGAAGCAATGCCAGATCTGAGCCACATCTGCCACCTACACCACAGCTCAGAGCAAGGCCAGATCCTTCACCCAGTGAGCGAGGCCAGGAATCAAACCCGCATCCTCATGGATGCTAGTCAGGCTAACTGCTGAGCCACGACGGGAACTCCAAGAGAGACGTTTTAATTCATTCTGAAATCTATATCGAAGAATGCCTTAAAGCAAAATTGCAACTTTACAGCTATATTAATTACAAAGTAGATCAAGTCTGAGTACAGTGACCCAGAGTCAGACCAGAGGCCCATCTGAACTCAGATTCTTTCTCCTCAAGCTTTTTACTGTGGTGCAGGCCAGTGGGTGGAGTGGGGTATGTGATAAGGTGGAAAGATATGTTTTCCTTCCCCGGTCTCCAGAATGTCTGGAATGTTCTTCAAAGGTGGATCTGTCAGCATGACCTTTGCTAAACTCCTTGAATCCCTTTATATTTTATCTGCTATCTCTTGGGACATACGTTTCATATTTTTATTATCAACAGTAGCGCAGCGCTTCCTCTTTTTGTCCTAAAATTACCTCTTTCAAGCTTCGGGGAGTGCCTTCTGCCTTTAGGATTGGGAAGCGATGACTCCATCAGTTCCACTCCATCCCGGAGGCTCCGATGGCATCTGCGTAGCCTTTGTTTGCCGAGACTGGGAAAGCTCACTTGGGTTCAGAAAATGGAAACTTTTCCAAGAAGCCTTCCTTCAGGCGCCAGATCATTTTCAAGCGTGGGTGCAATGGCCCTACTGACATATAGGTGCTGGACGTCGACAAAGGGTTAAGCGTCACAGGCAGTCTTGGTCGACGTTCAAACACAGGATGGTTCCAAAACACATAACATACACTCCAAAATAAGCCAGGCTCGCCCCTCTTCATGGGATCACTGCAGACATGCCAAATTCTACAGCCCGTCAATTGTATACATATGGTAAAACTTTTCATACCAGTCAACGTTTGCCTCCATATGATTTTAATTAGGGACAGATTGGGTAGCTGGAAGAAAGCACTGGAATGAAAGAGAATAAAGTTAAACACAAGCCCTTTTATAAAGGACCCTGGTTTAGGTTAAACCATATGCAAAGGACCGCTGCGGACAGTGAGAGGAATGCGTGGTTTGGGGGCAACTGGGGATGGGACGTGACTCCTCGTCCACCTGGGGACCCAGTGCTGATCTGGTCGGAGAGTTTAGGGACACGGTGCTTATATTTCTTTTGAAGTTGGGACTTAGGCTGATGCTCACGCCTTGTTACTGACAATCGTCAGGCCCCAGGACAGAGCTGTCTTCTGCAGGACTAAATTGCTCTCCGGGCAAAGAGCGCCTATACTTCGAAAGGTTCAGGAGTTGGATACAGCAGATTTGTAGTTTTGAAACCCTCCCCTGGATACATACTGTATTTTCTTAGGCTGTATTCCTTGTTTCTCTGAAGTTAATTGGACGTCATGAATTCAAAAGTGCTGCTGTTTACCTCATTCGAGAAAAGAAACGGGAGGAGTTTCCCCTGTGGCTCAGCGGTAATGAACCGGACTCGTATTCATGAGGATGTAGGTTCGATCCTTGGCTCTGCTCAGTGGGTTAACGATGTGGTGTTGCCGTGAGCTGTGGTGTAGGTCACAGATGTGGCTCGGATCTGGCGTTGCTGTGGCTGTGGGGTAGGCCAGCAGTTCTAGCTCCCATTCAACCCCTAGTTTGGGAACCTCCATATGCTGCAGGTGCGGCCCTAAAAAAAAAAAAAAAAAAAAAAATAGAAAAGAAAAAAAGAGAAAGAAAGAAATGGGAGAGAAATTCTGCTCCAGCTGGGCCTTGGCCAGGCAGAGGGGAAAACCGCCGCTCTGGAATGTGCTTTTCTCAAACTTTAAGAGCATAGCTTTGGTTTTCCTCATAACTTACCAGAATGGCTTTGACTTACTGAATATCTTTTGGGCAAGCCTCTCTGAATTCCAGCTTCTCTTTTGTGAAGCTACGCAAAAGAGGGAAGATACACCCATCAACAGCATCTTACTGAGGTTTGCCTGAGGCCTCAGGACCCCAAACCTGGCCCGTCACAGGCCCCGTACGCAGGGCTGCTGTGACCTCCGGAGGAGGGAAAGTGCAGTGGACACAAGGAGGAGTAGAAATGATACCCAGTTTCCAGTGAGGGGTCACTCACATCAGACTATTTCAAGGAAGGGGCCAGCTCATATCCTGCGCCTTTACTGCCGAGATGGCAACAGGAATTGGCCTGCTAAAGGAGCGAGTGAGGGCTGGATCAGGCCTAGAAGGTTCTTCTCCCCCAGTATGCGTGGAGAAGGAGGCTGAGTGAAGGGAACCCCCAGGTTACGGGGGAAGGAGCTGCAGGATCTCAGCTGTTGGGAGGAAACCACACGCCCATCACTGCCTTCGGCCGGGCAAGCAGCAGTGACTTCCAGCTGCCCCCAGCCCCTCGGCCGAGCCGGACAGTGGCCACAGCAGCAGGAAATGCCCCTGTCATGTCCAGCCCCCTCTCTGTATTTATGAATATTCATTGACAGACATGAATCTGCCGACAGACACACACACTCTAGTTTTCTATTAGTAACTTGGTAACTTTCTTGAGAAAGTCACCAGTTTTAGCCTAGAGAAAGTTACGGGATAATGAATTAAAATTCCTCTGTAATAACTATCTATGGATTGAAGTGTCTCACTCTGCAGGGCTGTCAATGAACTAAATGTGTCCTCCAGACCATGGGTTCCTGCCTGCCTGCCTGCCTTTCTCTCTCTCTCTCTCTCTCTGTCTCTTTTTGGCTGCCCTGCAGCATATGGAAGTTCCCAGGCCAGGGACCAGATTCTTAGTTATCCAAATCAAAACAAGTAAGAGACACTGGGCATAGCTGCAGGGGAACTGGTGCAGAGCAGGGCAGCCCAAAGAAACAACTTTGTTCATAGAGTGAGGCAGAGTCCATTCCCCATTGCAGCCCCACTCTGTCCCCTGTTGAGCCTGCAGCCCTGTGTGACCTGGCATGAGCTCGCCACAAAGATACCATCCTCGCCAGTCCTAGAAAGGGGATGGCTCGCAGGGGCGAGGCAGAGGCTTGGGCAGCATGCAAGAGGGTGACAGTTTTTGGCTCAGGCCCTTTGCTCTGGGGGGCCGGTTTTCCCTGGCTGACCTTTAGCACCTGCATTTAGTTTCTAATCCACTTGTGTGCCAGCCGGTAGGGGAGGGGCTGGAAAAGCCACAGCTCCTTAAAATATAGAGGCTGCCCTCAGTGTAGGAGGAAGCACAGACATTTTAACGACCATTGCAGCACAATGCAAGAATTTGCTAGAGTAGAGGCAGCTCTAGAAAAGAAGCAAATAGGTATGCTTAGGAATATCAGGGAAGGCCTTATAAGGATGGAGAAACTAGGCAGTGTCTTTTTTTTTTCCGGTCACCCCAAGGCACATGGGGAGTTCCAGGTCCAGGAATCAGATCTGAGCTTCAGTTGCAAACTACCCTGCAGCTGTGGCAATGCCAGATTCTTTAACCCACTGTGCCAGGCCGAGGATCGGACTTGCATCCTGGCGCTGCAGAAAGCCGCCAATCCCATGGTGCCACCGTGGGAACTCCCGAGTAGGGTCTTGAAGGATGAAGAGGGTTTCACTGGGCAGAGAGGGTGTCCTAAGCACTGGAGAGGAAGTAAAGCTAAGCAGGTATCACGGAACCTGGTGCATTTGTAAACAGTAAAGAACCCAGTATCGAAGGAAAATGGGTGAGTGGGAATTCACCGGGTATGAGACTGGTGCACCAGACTGGGGCCACATTGCTGTCGTGATGGTCAAATGTAATTACTTACTTACACGTCTGTATCTCCTGCCAAAGTGCTGCAGCCTGAGGTCAGGGAATGAGTTTTACTGACTTTCTTCATTCTTCCTGAATCCCAGTGTGTTTTTGCAGATCTTTCTTTCTTTTTCTTTCTTTCTTTCTTTCTCTTTCCTTCTTTCCTTCCTTCCTTCCTTCTTTCCTTCTTTCTTTCTTTCTTTCTTTTTCTTTCTTTCTTTCTTTCTTTCTCTTTCCTTCTTTCTTTCCTTCCTTCCTTCTCTCCTTCCCTTCCTTCCCTTCCTTCCTTCCTTCCTTCTTTCTTTCTTTCTTTCTCTTTCCTTCTTTCTTTCCTTCCTTCCTTCCTTCCTTCCTTCTTTCTCTCTCTCTCTCTCTTTCTTTCTTTCTTTCAGGGCCACACCCATGGCATACGGAAGTTCCCAGGCTAGGGGTCGAATTGGGGCTATAGCTGCCAGCCTGCAACATAGCCACAGCAGCCTGGGATCCAAGCTGCGTCTTATCGTGTGGGATCCACAACACAGCTCACAGCAACACCACATCCTTAACCCATTGAGTGAGGCCAGGGATCAAACCTACATCTTCAGGGATAGTCGGGTTTTGTTACTTCTGAGCCACGACAGGAACTCCCAATCCCAGTGTGTTTTGAAAAGGGCCCAGTGAACTTTCATGGAATGGGTGTTGAGTGGTATTGGGAGTTATTTTAGCCAGACTGAGACGATTGGACTACAATCTAGTTGTATATCACAGCAATTCATTTGGACTTTATCTCTTGGAGAACGGAGACATTAAACAGGAATGATCTAACCTGTCTATGTGTGAGAAAGTAATTCTGGCTATAATGTGATGGAGTCATTGAAAGAAACTGGAAGTTAGAAACCCAGTTAGAAAACTACTGTGATGATCCAGAGGAAATAGTAAAAGGTCTGAGAAGGTGAAGACTTGAGAGGTATTTATAAAGTAGCATTAACAACTGGACCTAATTTTTGGTGGCCTATGGAATAGGAGGAAAGAAAAATTAAAGATCATAGTTGATTCAAGTGGAACTAAGTCTGACTTTCAAGTGGATTTATACTCAAAGATTAAAAGGAAAATAATTCCTGGAGTTCCCTGGTGGCTCAGCAGGGTAAGGATCAGGCATTGTCATTGCTGTGGTGCGGGATTGATCCCCAGCCAGGGAACTTCCACATGCCACGGGAAAAAAAAAAAGGGAAAAGAGTCCCCAATGTTTGGGTATCAGACATAATTAACTTATGGATGTTGGTTTAGACTAAATGAACTAAGAGTAAGTTTTCCATGGATATATGGTAGAAGGAACTGATTTATATAGACTATGTAATATACGTATTGCTTGTACATGATATGCAAATACACAAGAGTATATTCTGATGTTATAAGTATAAACAGGGCTGTCACACATGGTCTCACAGGTTGTGCACTGCACAAATCTTGGAGGCAGCTCTAATGTTAGCACGAGCTCACCCCATAAAGCTACTATATGTCCCTCTTGGCCTTCAGCTTAACACATTCATTGACTGTTGCTTTTGGCTATAATGGAAGGTGTTTAAGATGGGAATTGGATAGACTTGCAAGGTTTTGTGGGGCTTTTGTTTGTTTGTTTGTTTGTTGTCTTTTTAGGGCTGCACCTGCAGCATATGGAGATTCCATAGGCTAGGGGTTGAATTGGAGCTGTAGCCACCAGCCTACACTACAGCCACAGCAACACCAGATCTGAGCCTTGTCTGTGACCTACACCAGAGCTCATGACAATGCTGGATCTTTAACCCACTGAGCAGGGCCAGGGATCGAACCTGTGTCCTCATGGTTACTAGTCAGGTTCATTAACCACTGAGCCACAACAGGAACTCCGGTGTTTGTTTTTTTGTTTTTGTTTTTTTTTTTTGGCTTTGCCCTGGTCATGTTCTAGTTCCTAGGCCAGGGATCAAAGCTGCGCCACGGCAGTGACCAGAGCATCTGCGGTGACAAGCCAGATCCTTAACCTACTGAGCCACAAGAGAACTCCTTGCAGGGATTAATCATCTGACAGGAGCCCTTCAGTGGCCAAGTCATGTGTTCGTTAGATGTGTGTTGGGTTGGGGGGGCCTTTTCCTGTTGAAAATGAAAGATGTTTTTCTCCTTTTAAAGGACTTGAGAGGTTATGCTCTTATCCTGCCTTCTGAGAACACAGGAAGACCCAGCTTTTGCTGGTGGTGATGTTGTAGGGCCTCTCGGGTGTAGTGTGTCCACGTGGTGGTGTCCGGTGTGGCTGTGTCTTGTTCGGAGTCGGAGGTTGGTGTGTGGATTCAGCCTTGGAAGGGATGGACTAGGGGAAACAAGTGAAGGAGACACAGTCCCTTCTATTCTTTCACAACAATCATATGTTGCTTTAAAGTTGCTGTGATTTTTTGCTTATGTGCTTCAGGGGAAATAGCTTTAAAAGGCAACGTTCCAGAATGAGGGTCTGACTTGGAGTTCCCGCCTCGGCTCCGTGGTAAGAAACTTACTAGTATCTGTGAGGATGCAGTTTCGGTCCCTGGCCTCACTCAGTGGATCGGGATTCAGCGTTGTTGTGAGCTGTGGTGTAGGTCACAGACGAGGCTTGGATATTGTATTGATGTGGCTGTGGTGTAGGCTTGCAGCTGTAGCTCTGAATGGACACCTAGCCTGGGAACCTTTTTCAGGTGCAGCTCTAAAAAAGAAGAAGCAGAAGCAGAAAGTAGGTCTGACTTGCCTTCCATGGCTGCCGAGGCTGGGGTTTCTGAAGCATCACAGAATCTCTCAGTGGCCTGAGACTCAGCCCAGGGGATGCAGGGGGCAATGCGAGATGTGTCAGAAAAGAGCATCTTGCATGTCAGGCTGCCGAGGGCTCAGGGAAGGGAAAGCAGCCCATACAGCTGCGTGGTAGGCAGATTCCCGCGGCCTGTGGTCTGGAGCGGGGCTGGGGCACAGCGCAGGTAGTGTGCAAAGATCTGTGCTGGCCCACAGTTACTCGCCTAGTGAAAACAGGCTGGCTGCCTCCTCCGGGGCTGTGCGTTTATTTTAAAGAATGTTAGAAAGGAAATCGGTCCCTTACCATCTTCCTCCCACTTTGGGCGTGTTTATTGTGATTGGAATTCATTCTCGGCCACGTGGTCGTGGCTCTCTCCCCACTCTTTGTGCTCCTAGGTTAAACAGCCCTCCGTGCAAATAAACAGAAAAGAGCCAAGTATTTTATTCAGCTACGGAAAGAGGAACAAAGTGCGACCCCAGAGACCTGGGATGGAGTAAGCCCGGCCCGTGTCCTCCGAAGCGTGCTTTCTTCTCGCCCAGAGGGAGGCCAGGAGGCACAGTGGAGGCCCTGCCAGGGCTGGCTGGGAGCCCAGACCCAGGTGTTCGGCAGTATATGGGGCTGCCGGCCCTGGTTTGTTGTTTGCTGGAACTTACCTGGGGCTTATCTTGACTATTCCTGTGGATGGAGGAGATTTTGAGCTGCTCTGAACTTGGTTGAAACCCGAAAGCAAGAAATCAAGGTGATGAGTTCCTGTGGTGGCTCAGGGGGGTGAAGAGCCTGACATAGTGCCTATGAGGATGCGGGTTCAATCCCTGGCCTCATTCAGTGGGTTAAGGATCTGGTGTTGCTGCAAGCTACATCACAGATGCAGTTCGGATCCTGGGTCGTTGTGGCTGTGGTGTAGGCCTGCAGCTGCATCTCTGATTCGGCCACTAGCCTGGAACTTCCATATGCCATGGGTGCAGCTATAAAAAGAAGATAAAGAAATCAAGTTGAAGAACTTGTGTGTTTTGGATACTATGTATTTTAAAATTTAGGTCCAGGAGTTCCCGTTGTGGCACAGTGGAAACAAATGCGACTAGGAACCATGAGGTTGCAGGTTCGATCCCTGGCCTTGCTCAATGGGTTAAGGATCCAGCGTTGCTGTGAGTTGTGGTGTAGGTTGAAGACTTGGCTCAGATCTGGTGTTGCTGTGGCTGTGGTATAGGCCTGCAGCTGCAGCTCTGATTCACCCCTAGCCTGGGAATTTCCATATGCTGCAGGTACGGCTCTAAAAAGACATGCACACACAAAAAAGTCACAAGCAAGCTTAGAAGTTAAAGGGCAAGGGCTCTGGTGTGATGGAGTCTGACTTTCTATTCTGGTTCTGGCACCATGTGATACTGGGCAAGACATCAGCTTCTCTACTCCTGCTTCTCCATCTGCACATGAAGCTCATAGGACCCGTTTATTAATCAAAGTCCATCCACCTTTCTGTTAGGAAGAACAATTACTTATTAAACTCTCTGCCTTATTAATCTTGATTCTGGAAAATGTTAATCAAGTCTGAGTCCTTGGTTTAAAAATAAAAAGCAGTGAAAAGCAGCATACTCAGGATCCATCAAATACAGTTTCATTTACTTATGGGTACCAATATTTTAGATTTTTTTTTTACCTGATAATATTTTATTAGCACTGATAACAATAACTAAAATGGTGAATAGTTTCAGTACATCTTTCAGTTCATGAAACGCCTTCACATGAACTATTTGGGTCTAAGTAGAATAAAAATCCTGCCCAAATTATTTCTCCTGCCTTCAACCTGTGCTAATGTTCCCCTCTGTGCTGTAACCTGTAGTGAAAGGGAACTTATTAAAAACTGGTTTTTGCTCAGTTATGACACATATGATGGGTGAAGGAACATAAAACATAAACAGCTCATCATTTTGTACATTTCTGGGGCTATTTATTTTGTGGAGTACCCAATTCTTGTCATCATCACATAAGTCTGTACCACAAAAAATATGGGTTAAATAACAGATAAGGTATCTAATCTTGACATCATCTCACATCATTGCTTGTTAAAAAAATAAACATGCAATAACCAATTCACCAAAATGGCACTGTGAATTTGAGTGCTGCCCTGAGCTGTGTCTTACTGCATAGTCACTAAAGCCCATATCAGAGAAGCTTACAACAGGAGTGACTCAGGTTACTTTATAGGGAGATCTTTTTTCTCTTGTCTTGAATCCATACTTCACATGACGGTCCAGTGGATTGTCACAAATCCTCAACCTATAAGCATGGTATCTAGAATATGTCTGCAGGAAGTTGCATTAAAAGAATAGAAAATTGAGTAACTGTTTTATCCTGGTAAGGAAGGTCACACTAACCTGTCGTCCCAAAGGAGGCACTGCTTTCCAGTTGCAGATAGTTTAAAGGACCCACATCTGGCTCCCTGGCTCCTGCCTTCCAGGCTCCCCTACACTCTCCTGGGATGGATGGTGGAGCATCCTTGGACCTTTCTGCAGCTCCCAGGTCCTAACAATTAGGGCTAGATTTGGGTTCCACATTCTCGAGATTTAATGCCTCCTTCTGGAATCTAGCTCCATCCCACAAATGACTGACGTCATTGTGCCTTTTCTGGCTTCATGGGTGCCACCCTCTTTCCCAGACGATGAGAGAAGGGCTCCCGTTCTGTTTTCCTCTCTAGTCCTGGAAACGTCACACCAGCCTTTCTCAAGCTTTTCTCGCTCTGGGCGTTAGATGTGGGCATCGCATCCTTAAGAGCCTTGCATTTGGTGAGGAACCAAATGAGCCCCCACCTTACTCTGGAGCTAAGTGCTAATTAATCTGCAGGCAGATACCACCCCCCCCACGCTCACCATTTTGTACAACTTTCTCATAGAGCACGTGTCATTTTGTTCTATGACTTGAGAACCTTCGCACTTTCTTTTTGCCGTCACCTACAACAGAAAATTTATTCTCCATTACAAACTAGTACACACAGATGTATGTATAGATGGTTAATGCAGAGCTATAGATATAGATCCGTGTGAGTGTTCTTATCTTTCCCGCATGTACTCTGGGAGTTTCCATTCTAGGCTATTCTCTTCTACTTTATTTGCTCTTTTTGTTGTTGTGTTTGTTGCTTATTTTGAACGCTGACGAGGACCCGCTAAATTGGTTTCATGGTCTTCTATCTCACTGGCTCACAAGCTGCTGTTGGAACAACGCGGTTCTGATTAACGTGCCTGACTCCCCCTGCCCCATCCCTGCTCGATTGTGACCTGACCGTGGGCAGGAGGCAAGCTTGTCCATTTCTCCTGTGTTTACTGAGCACCCACTTTGGTGCCTGGCAGGTAGCAGATGCTCAGATAAATGGTTGTCAAACCAAAGAACTCAGTCTCCTTTGTAAAATTTGTAAAATGCAGAGATGCCCATGCATAGCTGTGGGGCATTTGTGAGAACAGAAGGATATCGTGTTTAGTTTAAAGCAGAGAGCACAGGACTCAGCACTGACAGATGTTCAGCTAACACAGGTTTCTTTCTGGTTTTCTAGGATCCGTTCTCCCTTTAATTGACCATCTGAACTGCATTCAGTTTCTTTAAAGTGTAATGAGACTTTTGAACTCCATTAGCCTCTGGCCTCCAGCTGCTCTGGCGCTCAGCAATTTTCCAAGACACCATGGAGCTGGGGGCCATGGCCCTTCAGGGAGAACAATTTCTTTCTTTTTCTTTCTTTCTTTCTCTCTTTCTCTCTCTCTCTCTCTCTCTCTCTCTCTCTCTCTCTCTCTCTCTCTTTCTTTCTTTCTTTCTTTCTTTCACCACACCCATGGCATATGGAGAGTCTCAGGCTAGGGGTCAAATTGGAGCTACAGCTGCCGGCCTACACCACACCCACAGCAATGCCAGATCCTTAACCCACTGAGTGAGGCCAGGGATCAAACCTTCAACCTTATGGTTCCTCGTCGGATTGGTTTCTGCTGTGCCACGACGGGAACTCCAGGGAGAAAATTTTCTTCTGGAATTCTGGGGTTTAAATAGTGGAAGGTCATGGGGGCAGGTCCGCTTGGCCATAGACTTAGTGGGACTCATTTCTCCATGAAAAGTGGAGATGAGCTCACTCTTAGAAGTTCTTTGCAAAAATGCAAATCATTTCCATGTTTTAAAAGACTAAACTAGGGAGTTCCCCTTGGGGCTCAGCAGTAACAAACCCAACTAATATCCATGAAGACGAGGGTTCGATCCCTGGCCTCTCTCAGTGGATTAAGGATCCGGCATTGCCACGAGCTGTGGTATAGTTCAGAGATGTGGCTCAGATCTGGTGTTGCTGTGGTAGTGGTGCAGGCTGTCGGCTGGCAGCTGCAGCTCCATTCGACCCCTAGCCTGGGAACTTCTTTTTACTCTGTGGCAATAAAAAGAAAAAGAAAGACTATAAAATAAGGTTGAAATCAACATGCAACGGGGACTGTTTTGTGACTCAGAGGTCTTCATAAGAAGTGTTCTTTCAGAACAGCAGTACCTAAATAAAGTCTGATGGAGCCGGAAGAGCACTGATCAAAGAACTTTGGATCCATTAGGAACTGGCTGCTATATTGTGGGTGGAAAAGCCTCTCCGGATCTTACTTCTTCATCTGAAAGGAGAGTCCTCCATGCCCAGGCTTCCGTGATCACACATACGAACTTTAAAGTACTTCCTTTTACATCCGCTGGATTGTATTAACCACCAAAGAGATAGCATTTCCCTGAAAACCCACCTCACCTGCAGCGTCTGAATCAAATTCCGCGCCTACAGCCTTCTCCGTCTGTACCTGTTTCTTGCTCCTCTCGCAGAGCAATGCGCAGCGATGCTTGAGCCAACCTGATCACCTAAAGGAAGAGTCAGCCTCTCTATTATCTGCATAAATTACACTTCAGAAATCACGCTTTTGCACGCAGCAGCAGTTTGCCCTGAATCCTACTTCATCTTGTCTGTGAAATGTGAGCTTTTTGTTTAACTGATCGTTCACTCATTTAATGAGCCCGTTTGTTTTCTTCTAGGGCAGTGATTCAGAAGATAATGGAGCTTCAAAGTCTGGCAGAATATGAAGTCTTTCCTCTTCTGGTTTAAATTTAAGGTCAGTGCTGAATTCCATTTGCTACCAGCTGATACCTGCTCATCTTCCCCAGTTTTTTTTTTTTTTTTTTTAATTGGAGTACAGTTGACTTACAATGTTGTATTAGTTTCAGGTGTACAGCAAAGTGAATCAGTCGTACATATAAATACAGCCTTTCTTTTTTCCCATATGGGTTATTATAAACTATTGAGTAGATTTTCCTGTGCTATCTGGTAGGTTCTTGGTTATCGTGGGGGTTTTTTTGTTTGTTTCTTTTTTTGTTTACTGCCACCTCATTGCATATAGAAGTTCACAGGCCAGGGATTGGATCTAAGCTGCAGCTCTGCCCTACGCCATAGCTGCGGCAACACTGGATCCTTAAGCTACTGGGCTGTGGCGGGAACTCCTTCCACAGTTCTTAATGAGCAGCCTGTCCCGAAGTTAGCAGGACGGATAGGAATGCCTTGCCTGCATCGGTATTAACGTCGGGATTTGTTCAGATGTCCAGAGACAGTGAGATGCTTGGTGTGGAGAGATTATCAGTGAGGTTGTGAGGCACCAACTCCCTGATACAGAAGCGTCTCATTTGCTTCTTGCCGGCACTGCCCCCATCCCCGCCAGATTCTGATGGAAAAGAAAGTTGGATAATAAGTCGTTCAACTTGAAAGGTTAAGCTCCCCGACAAAAAAAATGTCAAAAAGGACTCCCTTGCTGTGGCAGTTTTCAAAACGAACATACTGTGCCGAGGGTGGTGTCACATCTTTTTGTTGAGAGAGGAAAAGAAGTTGGTGTCAGAAACAGTCTTTTTCTAACTCATTCATTCTCTGTTGTTTGGCCCGTTGCGTGAACCACCTGCTCAGCCTCCACGCCCTTCTCTAGTTTTACCACCTTCCGCTGGAAGTTAGAGGCATATCCACCTTGTCACTCCCCTGGAAAGGCCCCTGAGCGGCCCCTTATCTCCCTCAGGATTGTCAGCAGCAGCAGCAGCATTATCATTTTGGCCCCAGCGTGCAGCAGCTCGATGTAGGATCTCAGCTCTCAGACCAGGGATTGTACCCGGGTTGCAGTGGTGAACACACCAATTCCTAGCCACTTGACCACCAGGGAACTCCCCTCCTCAAGGTCAAATCTAGTTTGGCTTCCAAGGGTTTTGTGTCTGGATCCCCACCCGCATCCTCAGCCTCATCTCGTGATGCCCCTTCCTCACTCCTGGCCCCATCACCTGTTGGGCCCCTCTCTTGGCCCTTGCTCTTCCCTCTCCTGCATGACCTCCAGCCCCCTCTTCCCCAGCCTGTGTTGCAAGACTCACTCCCAAGGCAGCCCCTCTGGGCAGTCTTATCCGGGACCCACTGCACTGGGCAGCCACCAGCCTCCCCCATGGGCTTGTGATTCCTGCACATACACCTGCGGTCCTAGAGTCACCCACCCACCATGCCTATATTACATTGCAACATCTCTCTCCCCGCTGCTGGACTGAGTGGCTTTCTAGGTCATGGACTTGCTCATTCTCAAGGCAGTACAGCAGTGGCCAAGGTCACAGACCTGGAGCCTTACTACATGGGTTCAGATCCTGGTTCTCTCCCTAACTGATTGTGTTGCCTTGGATTCTAGCTCATACCTTTACTTTCCTCCTCTGGAAGATGGGGTAATTAAACTACCCACCTTGCAGGGTTTGTGTGTGTTAGGTGAGTTGATGTGTGTGAAGCTCCAGGGACAGAACCAGGCACGTGGTCAGAGTGATCTAAACGCTGTCTCTCACTGAAGATGAGTTCAGAGAAACTGGGCATTTTCCCCCTGTAGATCAGAGCTGGGCCTATAGCAACAATGGTTTGTAACTAATAGATGTTTTCTGGATATTTTAGAATGTTGTGCGGAAGGAAATTGAGTATTCTATGCAATGTTAGGAATGTCTAAAAATGATCTTCATGAAATAGCAGAATACTGGAGTTCCCTGGTGGCCTAATGGTTAAGGATCTGGCATTGTCACTGCCGTGGAAAAAAAAAGTAGAATCCTAGTCCAGGAAGCCATCACCACTGATTTTTTTCTTTTCTTTTCTTTCTTTCTTTTTGGCCATACCTGCGGCATGTGGAAATTCCCAGGCCAGGAATCAACCCATGTCACAGCTCTAATCCAAGCCACAGCAGTGACAATGCCAAATCTTTAACCCACTGAGCCTCAAGGGAACTCCCATCACTACTGCTTTGATTCCAGATGCTTCTTTTTTTTTTTTTTTTTTTTTTTTGGTCTTTTGTCCCAGGCTAGGGGTCTAATCAGAGCTTTTGCTGCCAGCCTACACCATAGCCACAGCAACACCAGATCCGAGCTGCGTCTGCCACCTTCACCATAGCTCACGGCAACGCCAGACCCTTAACCCAGAAAGCAAGGCCAGGGATCGAACCCACAACCTCATGGTTCCTAGTCGGATTCATTTCCACTGCGCCACGACGGGAACTCCTGATTCCAGATGCTTCTAAGCTTGCAGGCCTTTCAGAGGCTTCTAAAGCTCTGGCTGGGTCATAGCTTCCTTTAGGGCCTTCCTTAGTTCTGTTTGTAACAAATGCGTTTTTCTCGGGGCTCTAGAAACTGAGGAGTTCACGATGCTCTGGCAGATGTGAGGTCTGGCGAGAGCCAGCCTCCTTGTAGATGATGCCTTCTTACTGAGTGTTCACAGGGTGGGAGGGGCGGGGTCTTCTCAGGCCCTGGTCCCAATCTCTAGGGGCCCCCCCCCCGACCTCATCACCTTTCAGCTCCTTGATTCAGTCGCCAGAAGCAGGAGGTTAGGATTCCAGGGCCTGCATGAAGGGAGGACATGAACCTTGAGACCATAGCACCTGCTCCTCCACAGTATCTCTGCCCCGTGAGGATGTGGGGAGGGGGTCCCCCCACTTCCTCGAACATGAGAGGTGTGCCCTGGAAGGAGCCTTTGAGCCTGAATGTCTTCTAACACAGGGGGCGTCAGAGTCTGTGTCCATGGCCAACTCACCATATTTTTATTTTTTTATTTTTTGCTTTTTAGGGCTTCACCCTGGCATATGGAAGTTCCCAGGCTAGGGGTTGAATTGGAGCTTCAGCTGCCCACTTATGCCACAACCACGGCAATGCCAGATCTGAGTCACATCTGCAACCTACAGCACAGCTCACAGCCACCCTGGATCCCTGACCCACTTAGCAAGGCCAGGGATTGAACCTGCATCCTCATGGTTCCTAGTCAGATTCCTTTCCACCACACCACAACGGGAGCTCCCCCACCTCACCAGTCTTATCAACAAGGAGCTCAGATTCCAACTGGACATGTTGTGACAAGGCGATGTTGTGGCCCCTCAGGGGAAGAGCAAGAGGCTCCCAATCCTGCTGCCCCGTCCTCTGGTGTGGCCTTTGTGCACTGGCCCTGGGGGCCTGCAGGCCCTCTGCTCTCGCACACAATCCCTACGGGCAGCACAGGCGCCGTCCCCGGCCGGGGCCTGCCTGCAGAGACACAGCACCAGCTCCGACAGCCCCAGGAAGCTCTCCTTGCTCAGACCTGGGGCCCTGCTGCCTTTGCACGTGCTTACGAGACTACCTGCTCTGCCTCTGGACTCAGAGGGGCTTGGGACACAGCGGAAGCCCGCATCCAGAAATCTGGGCCACTGAAACCTGTAGCATGTGGACCTGTCTCCCAGGGGCCTATCTCGCATCAGCAGCTTTGACAAACATGCTCAGGATTAGAATCACTGGAACCTTGAACCCCGCACCTTTCTGTAGCTTTTTTTTTTCCCCTCACTGCACTTGCGGCATGCAGAAGTTCCCAGGCCAGGGACTGAACCCATGCCACTGCAGTAACCCAAGCCTCAGCAGTGACAATGCTGGATCCTTAACCTGCTGAGTCCCCTCGAGTGTGGTCCGCAGTCTCTGCTGCCTGTTCCTTCATGTTTTCTTTCTGCTTAATCTGAGCTCTGCAGGCTGCCTCTGTCCTGCTGAAGTGTTTACCGGCAGTGAAGGACCTCCTTGCAAAAAAGTGCTGCATCTTTCCTCAGGCCACTTTCTTTCTTCCTGGGCTGTTGTGACCCCCCACCTCCTGCTCAGCAGCCAGGCCTTTCCTGGTTCCTTGGCTCCTGGGCAGGTCCCGCCAGGTGCCCTTGTCTGGACCATGTGCCCTCTGGTTGGGATCCCCAACAAGTGGATTTAGGGGTGTGCCTAGGAGCTCCTCCCTGTTCTTCAAAGGATAGATTTGATCTTTTCAGGGGAGTTGCTGCAAAGTTTAGTCTTGAATCTCCAGCCCTGACTCCCCTTCTGAGTCAAAATTGCTGTCTGGCTATTTCAGCCTGGGCATCTCTTCACCGTCGATGTTTCCAACGGGAACCTTATTCCCCCCACGTCCTCATCCCAGCGTCTGTTACGAGGGCATCTCTGTCCATCTTCTGAGCTTGGAAATTGCAGCCAACTTGGACGCTTTCACGTCCTCGCCCCCTTGGAAGTGTGGCCAAATTCTGCTCTTTCAAACAGTTTAGATTTGTCTCCGGTCTCTGTGCTTGTCGCCTCTGGCCACAGCTTCAGCCTGGGCCCCACTTGGGCGTCCTACTGCTGGACTAAAGCATAATTTTTGCACAGCACCCTCTGTTCAGATACCCTAAGCGACTCCTTCAGGCTGATAATGGGTCAAGTCCAGTTTCTTCTGCCTCGATTCCAAAGCCCTGTGTCACCTGACCCCAGCCTACCACATCTAACCACACTCCCCACACCCTCTCCTGAGCCCGACAGCTATGGGATGAGGGGAATCTAAGGAGGAAGACGGTGGAGCCCCTTCTCCAAGACCCTCCCAGGGAGGTAGAGGCTGTCGCCAGGTACACAGCTGTAATTAGAGTGTAGGTGCTCTGTCCCAGGCAGGGGATAGACCCGTCACTGTGGTCACTTCCTGTCAACTCAGGACATGACAGTGTTTCTTTTTTCTTTTTTTTTGGCTTTTTGCCTTTTCTGGGGCTGTTCCCACGGCATATGGAGGTTCTAATCGCAGGCTAGGGGTCTAATCGGAGCTGTAACTGCCGGTCTACACCACAGCCACAGCAATGCAGGATCCAAGCCGCATCTGTGACCCACACCACCACTCACGGCAATGCTGGATCCTTAACCCACTGAGCAAGGCCAGGGATCGAACCCGCAACCTCATGGTTCCTATACAGATTTGTTAACCACTGCACCATGATGGGAATTCTGCCATGATGGCGTTTCTTGAGGCATTTCGTTAGATCCAAACAGTTTTGTGAAACCGCATTAGATTATTTAAAATACATTTTTTGGTGTTCCAGTTGTGGTTCAGCGAGTTAAGAACCCACGTAGTACCCAGGAGGATGCAGGTTCGATCCCTGGCCTCGTTCAGTGAGTTAAGCATCCGGCATTGCCATGAGCGGCAGTGTAGGTTACAGATGTGGCTTGGATCTGGCGTTGCTGTGGCTGTGGTGTAGGCCAGCGGCTATAGCTCCTTCCTATTCAACCCCTAGCCTGGGAATTCCATATGCTGCAGGTACGGCCCTAAAAAGATAGGTAAATACATAAATTAATTAAATTTAATTTAAAAATAAATAACTTTTTTTGAGGAGGAAAAAAATATAACTCTTCTCTCCCAAACAGGGTGAGTTTTTGAGGTAGCTTGAGAAGCCTGTGCCTCCTTTTCACCCATTTTTTTTGGGGGGGGGTAATGTTTTACCTGAATTTGTATTTTTGAAAGAACTCTTTTAAAAGTTCTTGTTATTGGTGAATATCCCACTGAATGTTCATGTGGAAATTAAAGATAAATACCTGGCAAGCATGAAAATGGTCTTCCTGGAGGGTTAGCTCTTTTTGTCAAATACACACAAAAAAGCGCGGAGTTCAGCGGAGCTGAGGTTCCTGGTGGGTTCTGCCCTCTTTCTGTGAAGGGCTCAAATTTCAAGAGCTCCCCTCAGCCGCTCCCTATTGGACCCTCCACAGATAAATTTGGGGTGACAACCTCTGGGAACCCAGGGTCCCAGGTGCAGGTGTCTGTGGAGAGAATTCCATCTCTGTGGCATTTCACAGCCTGCGCTCATGGCCTGGCATGCGTGAGATGCTCTTGCATTTGGATACGAAGAAATTCCCTGTGACCTTGAAGCTTGCTTTTGGGTGGTTCTTCCTCTGTGCCTGCCTCATGGTATGAAGGGCTGCTCATGGGTCCAGGACCAACCATTTATTTCCCCGTGCCTGCTGAGAGCCGGCGCTCCAGCGTTTGATGTTTCACTGCTGCATGCTTGGGTGCTCCCTCTTGGTTTGCACTGTCAGATTCTAGAGGGCAAACATTTGGGTATATATCTGCAGGTGTGTCAGGCACACACATCCCTTTGTTACCCCCTTGAACTCTGAATGAGATTTCAGGAGCGTGCATCTAAGGGGCGGATCCCCCCACGCCAGCCTCACCTGTACTTTCCCCACCCGCACCTCTGAGCCAAGCGGGAATAAGGCAGCAGGTGCCACGCCCAGCCTGCTTCCCCTTACACACACACACACACACACACACACACACACGTGCACACACACAATCACGCTTGCTTGTACACTCACATCACTCACATGCGCCTGCAACCTCCTCGCCCCCAGGCCTAATACACACACTTTAAGGTTTGCAAAAGGTTCTCCTTAAACACACAGTGGGGAGTTCCCACTGTGGCTCAGCGGGTTACCGACTAATATTCATGAGGATGCGGGTGTGATCTCTGGCCTTGATCAGTGGGTTAAGGATCTGGTGTTGCTGTGAGCTGTGGTGCAGGTCACAGATGCAGCTCGGACCTGGCATTGCTGTGGCTGTGGTATAGGCTGGCAGCCGCAGCTCTGATTAGACCCCCTAGCCTGGGAACCTCCATATGCCACAGGTGCAGCCCTAAAAAGCAAAAATAAACAAACAAATACATAAATAAACACACAGTGGGAGTTCCTGGTGTGGCTTAGTGGGTTAAGAACCAGACGGAGTGTCCGTGAGGATTCTGGTTTCATCCCTGGCCTTGATCAGAGGGTTAAGGATCCAGTATTGCCTCAAGCTGTGGCAGAGGTTGCAGATGTGGCTTGGATCCCATGTGGCTGCGGCTGTGGTGTAGGCCAATTAGACCCCTAGCGTTGGAACTTCCATATGCCGGTGTGGCCCTAAAAAGAAAAAAATAAATAAAAAGAAAAAAAAAATACTCAGTGGATGTCCACATGGAGTCCACCTGGGGGAAGAGACCGCCAAAGGCACAGCTCGAGTCATTTCTGAGTGTCCCTGTTCTTTTTCTCTGGGCATCACCCTTCCTCCCCTCCCTTAGCCAAGGTGTATTTCCCGAGGCCTTATTTCTCCTCTCTTTCTTTCTGTCATTGTCTTTTCTCCACGGCAGAGCTCCAGCCTGAGGTCTGCCTATGGTCTGTTTTCCCCGAGGCCTGTGCAGTGATTATCCTGAGCCAGCCACTCCCCTTCTCATGATGGATGCTGCTGGCAGGAGAGCTAGGTCTGGACAGGCAGTCAGCCCCAAGCCCCATCATTACCTGATTCAAACCAGTTGTGTTCACTGCTACAAAGAGTTCATTACAGGCCCGAGCCAGGGACCGGTACCGTCACATCAGGGACACATCACTTGACCTCAAGAAGACCTCTTCAGCCCAACTCGAAGTGACCAGTTGAACCACTCTCTGAGGATAGGCAGGCATCACGGGACTCCACAGTCATGTCAGGTTTTATTTTTCAAGTTTAAGCAAGTCCCAGTGCATAAAAGACCATTGGGCGCATGTGTGCCACTTGCACAACATTTTAAGTCATTATGGCAGAAAATCTGGGGCCTCACCAGGGGGATCAGATTTTCAAAGATGTACAAAAATGTAGAAAGAGAATGGGTGTTCCTGCCGTGAATGGTAGGTTGATGATCCGCTTGTCTTTTTGAAGGCACCGGTTTGATCCCTGGCCCGACGCGGTGGGTTAAGGATCCAGCATTGCTACAGTTGTGGCATAGGTTGCAGGTCTAGCTTGGATTCAGTCCCTGGCCCAGAACTTCCGTATGCCATGGGGGGAGGCCGAAAAGGAGTGTGTGTGTGTGTGTGTGTATTTATAGAAAGGGAAGAGTGGTAAATGACCGGGGTGAGTTATTGGGACAGCAGAAGCTTTAAATGGGCTTTTTTGGCCTGCAAAGATGCAAACTATGGTAAAAGAGACTTTTACAACTCTCTTTAGACAGAAGAAAGTGAGGATGGGAGCTAAAAAGGGCCCTGCTTGGAGGTCCTGCTGTGGAGCAATAGGTTAGAGATCCGGTGTTGTCTCTGCAGTGAGGTGGGACATGGGTTCAATTCCTGGCCCACGGCAGGGGGTTGAGGATCCTGAGTTGCCACAGCCACAGTGTGGGTTGCCACTGTGGCTTGGATTCAGTCCCTGGCCCCAGAATTTCCATATGCTTCAGGTACAGCCAAAACAAACAAACAAACAAACAAAATACATGGGCCCTGCTGGAGGAATCCAGCATGGGTTGGGCAGACGTTGGTGTAGGAATCACAGAGGGCATTTAATAAGCAAAGGGGCGACTGAATTAGGTCACCCCTCCAGCCCTGAAGGTCAATAATTCTATGAAACAGAGGTTGAAATTTCACATTAGGTCCTAGGATGTGAACTGGTAAGAGAATTCTAGAACTGGAAAGATTGGCTCCTGAAGAGTTATCAGTAATTATTGCTTTTTACCTAAAATGTCTAATGCCACTTCCAAAGTTACTGAATTGGTTCCCAGGACTTCATTTATTGTCTGGGAGAATCTGACTGATTAAGTGGGTGCCTTTGTGAGCAGATAACGCTCTGAGCTGAAACAGCCCCTTCCATTCGTGGCTCTCCAAGGATTTTAAATGCATTCATTAGTTCTCACATGTGACTTCAGTATTTGCACACTTGTGAAGTCGATAGTAAACAATTACACCCAGGCGAAGCCAAAACCCTGAGATGGTATCGCTGGGTGTCTGACTAGAAGATTCTGATTCTGGTGCTGGGATGAACCCCAACCCCTTCCCCCCATTTATTCCCACCACTTATGTCAGGTCTTCTTCGAACATTCAGCTGTCAAATAAGGTGGGACATGTAGGAGAAGTTTCCAGACTTCCAGTCAGTGTATGAGTGTGAGAATTGGGCTTTATCTTAGATTCTTTCTCCCCCCGCCCACCACCACCACCACACACACACAGGAAGGTGGAGCTGTCTGCAAAGTTCTGGGACAGCACTGAACACCGTTCTGCTCCCTTGCTGGCCCCAGCCCATGTCCCACCTCTCCAGCGCCAGGGACCACTTCACGCTGTTTAACGAGTTATAGGGAATCCCTGGGGCGGGAGATGAAGGGAAATGCTTGCCCACTCTTCTGACTTGGACACATTTTAATAGTTACAATCTAAACAACCTGCTGCCTTCATTTCCTCTCCATCCATCCTTCCTAAACCCCTCCAGCCCAGCTCGTATCCTCTCTCCTCTACCCAAGTCACTTTTTTTCTTGTTAGAGCACGTGTGGCATATGGAGGTTCCTAGGCTAGGGGTTGAATTAGAGCTGCAGCCAACTGCCTACACCACAGCCACAGCAATGCAGGATCCGAGGCACATCTGTGACCTACGCTGCAGCTCGAGGCAATACTAGATCCTTAACCCACGGAGCGAGGCCAGGGATGGAACTGCCATCCTTATGGGTACCAGTCAGGTTCTCAACCCACTGAGCCACAGTGGGAACTCCCCAAGTCACTTTTTAAAAGTGGAACTCCACCAGGTGTTTCTTGAGGTCATTCCACTTGGCCTCCCTGACACTGTTGCCCACCCTGTCTTCCTCCAAAGTCCCTTTTCCCTTGACCTCTGTGGCCCTGGAGCCCCCATTTTCTTTTCCCTTCTCGAGCCGTTGCTCTTTCTCTTTCCGAGGATATCCACTCATCCTGTGGTCCTTGAGCTTCCCTGCCCCTCCTGTGGGACCAGCTCTTGCCGTCCTTACCCCCCGCGGGGATGGAGGTAGCTCTCCCCTCTCCCAGAACGACAAACCCAGAGATGGCGTCCCTACTTCTCTTCCTCTCATTTTCCACACCTGGTGGCTCACGAAGTCCCTCTTTTTCCTCTGAAGCAGCCCTTAGCCCTCAGGCCGTTCAGTGAGGCCCCTGGTGCCTGGAGCACTGCCCCCTGAGCATGGTCCCCCAAGCACTATCCCCTGAGCATGGTCCCCTGAGCAATGTCCCCTGAGCACTGTCCCCCAAACTCTTGATCATAGGCATGAACAAAATATGTATGTAAAGTTCACGCTTCCAGTTCGTGACAGTTTATGTGTTATGTACTCTTTAGTCTGCTAGGGCGGCCATGGACTGGGTGGCTTAAGGACAGAATTTTATTGTCTCCCAATTCTGGAGGCCAGAAGTCCAAGATCAAGGTGCCATCAGGGTTGGTTCCTGATGACACCTCTTCCTGGCTTGTAGACGGCCACCTCCCTGTGTCCTCACATGGCCTCTTCTGTGTGTGTGTGTGTGTGTGTGTGTGTGTGAGCCCGCGCGTGCACAGAGAGAGAGAAGGAAAGAGAAAGAGAGAGAGACAGGGAGGAAGAGAGACAGGGAGAAGGAAAGCTGGTGTCTCTTCTTTTCAAATGGGTCCTATCAAAATGAGGACGTATTAGGAGCTCCCACTGTGGCTCAGTGGAATAAGAAATGACATAGTGCCATGAGGATGTGTATTTTTAAAAATTTGTTTGTTTTTTAATTCAATGAACTTCATTACATTTATAGATGTACAATGATCATCACAACCCAATTTTATAGCATTTCCAGCCCAAACCCCCAGCCCATCCCCCACCCCCCACCCCTCAAACTGTCTCCTTTGGAAACCATAAGTTTTTCAAAGTCTGTGAGTTAGTATCTGTTCTTCAAGAGTTCACTGTGTCCTTCTTTTATATTCCATGTAATAGATTACACTTATTCACATGTAAGTGATAGCATATGATGTTGGTGTCTCACTCTCTGTCTTCACTTAGCGTGATAATTTCTAGGTCCATCCATGTTGCTAAAAATGCAAGTATGTCTTTCCGTTTAATGGCTGAGTAATATTCCATGGTGTATCTGTACCACATCTTCTTGATCCAGTCCTCTGTCGATGGACATTTAGGTTGTTTCCATGCCTTGGCTATTGCAAATGGTGCTGCAGTGAACATCGGAGTACGTATGTCTTTGTGAGTCGTGGTTTTCTCTGGATAGATGCCCAGAAGTGGGATTGCTGGATTAAATGGTAGTTCTATTTTTAGTTTTCTGAGGAATCTCCATACTGTTTTCCACAGTGGTTGCACCAATTTACATCCCCACCAACAGGGTAAGAGGGTTCCCTTTTCTCCACACGCTCTCCTGCATCTACTGTTTGTAGACTTTTGGATGATGGCCATTCTGGCTGGTATAAGGTGGTACTTCATAGTAGTTTTGATTTGCATTTCTCTAATAATTAGCGATGTTGAACATCTTTTCATGTGTTTTTTGGCCATCTGTGTGTCTTCTTTGGAGCATTGGCTGTTTAGATGTTCTGCCCATTTTTTGATGGGGTTTGTTTGTTTGTTTGTTTTTTGGTATGGAGCTGCAGAAGGTGTTTATAAATTTTGGAGCTTAATCCCTTGTCAGTCGCTTCCTTTGCAAAAATTTCAGGGCGCTCCATGTCCCAACATGACCTCTGCTTCAAGCTGTAGTTCCTCCTGAAGCCTCCCTCGGACCCTGCCCTTCTGCAGGTCTGGGGCCTCTAGCTCATCTCCTTCCCAGTTCACTCCCATGCACTCATCTCTCCCACCCTGAAGCTCAGTCCCATCCTTTGGTTCAGGCTCACCTGCCACCCAGCAGTGTGACACCTGCACGGGCGCCATCTTCCCTCCTCACCTGGATTACGATCCAAGAGCTCATGGTCCAGCTTTTTTCTTCATCTGACGGCCTTCTCTGAGCTGGTCCTCTGTCACTGCCGTGCTCTTCTGTCTTCCATCTAGGATGGCCCAGCAACAGCCTGCTCAGTGTTGGGCAGAGACCACCGTGGAGGCCTCGGAAGGCGCAACGCCATCTGACTTGCTGACCACGTGTGCACACACGGACTGGGTGGGTTTGGGGCAGGCAGCTTAACACGGCTGAGTTCCTAAGCCTCTTGCAGCTCAGCTTCTTGCCAATGGTATTGCCAAGAATTTGGTGATACAGTCTCCTAAAAATTTAATAGAAGAAAAGTTGGCTGCTTCCTGAAGTGTGCTTTTGACTGACAACTCTGATTAGCTTAAAGTGGTGTGGACGAATGCAAGATTTATTAGCAAAGCGTCCATCTCTAACGCTCGATGGGGCTCAGGACATGCGTGTAAACCATTCAGATAACAATTTCCTGGGCTGAACACTTGGCATTCACCACCACGAGTCACCTGTCACAAGCCTACCGAGTCACAGATGGCAGAGCTGGGACGCCGAGGTTGGCCGAGGAGGTGAACACTCAGGAAAAGAATGCCTTTGCTTCAAAGGTGGCCATCCTGGAGCTGTTTCCAAAAACTGAATTCCCCCTTTAAACCTCACCCGCTGATGCTGACTTGGGCATTTCAAAACAGTGGGCTGAAAGAGGATAACTCACTTCCTGAACTTTGATCTTTATGGCCCTGGGGCTGGGATACAGCCACCCAACTCCCAGATGCGCCCACAGGTCCTTAACTGGGATGAATGGTCTTGGAGACCTGTTAGCTGAAACCCACCCCTCTCTGTGAAATGAATGTATGCAGGCTGCAAATTAGTTTCCTTGTCCACCCTAGGAGGGGATGGCCCCCCAAATTGGTATTTGTTTAATGCCTAAACTATGTATTTTTTCCTTATCTCCATGGTAAGCTTGGCAGACTTAGTAAATGTCTGATTGTGTTCAGAGTCCAAAAATCACCTCGTAGCACGTTTCAAGTGTAATGTGGTTCAGGGTCCAGACAAGATTATCTCGCCAACCTCTTTGAGTGTTAGGCAGTGGCCAAGGACACTGAGTGGCCCTGTGGGGTGACACCCACCTAATCTTCGGGGACCATGCAGAGACGGTCAGGCCATGTTTGTCAGATTAAAGTGTAATTGCAGCTCTCCTCTCACAGTTTGTTACTGAAACGTTCTCTCTGCTTCTTCATACTTTTGCATAATAGCTACGTGTGTCTCTTCCATGCGAAGCCAAGAACTGAACTGGAGAAAGGGAGGCATGTGGGCAAGACCAGTGCTGGCTCACAGAACTGTCTGCTGGGTACACGTTTCTTTGAGATTTTTTGATCCATCCATTTTCACAAAAGGGCCACAGAGAAAGAGAGAGAGGGAGAGTGGAGAGAAAGAAAGAAGGAAGGAAGGAAGGAAGAAAGGAAAGAAGGAAGGAAGGAAAAGAAAAGGGGAGGGGGAGGAAGTGGAGTGGTTGGGGAGCTTGGGATTAATAGATGCAGGCTCCTGTCTTTGGAATGGATCCTGCTGGGCAGCCCTGGGAACTATGTCTGGTCCCTTATGATGGAGCATGATAATGGGAGAAAAAAGAATGTATACATGTATGTGTAACTGGGTCACCATGCTGTACAGCAGGAAAAAAAATTGTATTGGGGAAATAACAATTAAAAAAAAAAAGAAAGAAACAAAGAAAAAAGATAGGAAGAGAGAGGAGTTCCCGTCATGGCTCAGTGGTTGATGAACCCTCGCTCAGTGGGTTAAGGATCCAGCATTGCCATGAGCTGTGGTGTAGGTCACAGACACGGCTCGGATCCCGGATCCCGAGTTGCGGTGGCTGTGGTGTAGGCCGTCGGCTGCAGCTCTGATTAGACCCCTAGCCTGGGAACCTCCATGTGCTGCAGGTGCAGCCCTAGAAAGCAAAAAAAAAAAAAAAAACTAAGAAAGAGAGAGAGGGGGGAGTTCCTGTCGTGGCGCAGTGGTTAACAAATCCGACTGGGAACCATGAGGTTGCGGGTTCGGTCCCTGCCCTTGCTCAGTGGGTTAACGATCTGGCGTTGCCGTGAGCTGTGGTGTAGGTTGCAGACATGGCTTGGATCCCGTGTTGCTGTGACTGTGGCTCAGGCCGGCAGCTACACCTCTGGATTCAACCCCTAGCCTGGGAACCTCCGTATGCCTGGGGAGCGGCCCGAGAAATGGCAAAAAGATTAAAAAAAAGAAAAGAAAAAAAAGAAAGAAAGAGAGAAAGGGAGGGAAGGAAAGGAAGAGAGGGAAGAAGGAGGGTGGGGAGAGGGAAGAGAGCTGGGTGGGGGGATGAGATCAAGAAAAGAAAAAGAATGAAAGGAAAGGAAGGAAGAAGAGAAAGAGAGTCTTCCAGTCAGGCCCACGTGGTTCTGAGGCTGCCCTGCCCAGCAGAGTTTAACTCAGGACACAGCCCCCCCCCACCTCCCCACAGCCTCCCTCCACTGTGGCTGCTGGCAGGGGCCTCGGGGACATTACAGATGGCACCAGGAGAGGGATGAAGGGCCGGCCTGCTTACCCCTCCGGGCCCTCTGCTGAGGCCGGTGTGGGGAATACCCACGTGGGGTGCCAAGTGCAGCATTTTCATAGCCTGAGTCACGCAGACAGAGCCTGACTCTGTGAACGCAAACCAGGCACATGAAGAAGAAGATGCCAACGAGATGCAGGCGAGGACATGGGCTTTGGGGGCCGTTCCATGTCCTCAGGATAATTCGAAGTGCCATCAGCCTGAGGCTCTGCTCCCCGAGAGGGGGATGCAAAGCTCTAAGGCCTTGGCAAGCAGCAGCCTCCTCAGTGTTTTCCTTAAACCCTGCTCTGAAGCGTAATGGTGCAAACCAGGACGGAGCTTGGAAAGTCTGTGTTCACTGTTGGGGTTTAATTAAAATCCACTGAGCCTTGCAGAAGCTTGTGGTTCAGGGTAATGGAAAATCGAGGGAATCAGAAACAGAGACGGAGCCGAGGAAGAAAGGTCTGATTTTCTCCCAAGCCTTGGATTTTTTGCCGTTCATTTCCTCCCAGACTTGCAGTGACGCCCTCTTGAACACATGAATTATTTTTCTAATAAAGGGATCATCCATCTTATAATCACAAGTGTTTCGTGTTTACTTCTTCAGAGGCATTATCCAAATGTTCATACGATTTCATGTTTCCTTCTCTTGGATTAATTTAAAAACATATATTTCTCGTACAGTTACTATGTGCAAAGCAAGCCAGGGGCTTGAGGGGTACAACTGTGAACAAAACCAGACCAGCCCGGCCCCTGCCGCATGGAGCCTTAAATCTTTCCCTGCCACTTTGTCTTTGTATCGAGTTAAGAGCACAGCATGTAGCTTGGTCTTTTTTTTTTTTCTTTTTTTTTTTTTTAAATTGAAGTGTAGTTGATTTACGATGTTGTGTTAGTTTCAGGTGTACAGCAAAGTGATTCCGTTATACACACACACAAAATTGTATGTGTATATATATACATTCTTTTTCAGATTCTTTTCCTTTATAGGTTTTTGTGTTTTTTACAAAATATTGAGTATAGTTCCCTGTGCTATACAGTAGATCCTTGTTGGTGATTTATTTTATATATAGGACTGTGTATATGTTAATCCCAAACTCCTAATTTATCCACTGCCCCCCCTTCTCTCCCTCCTGTCTTGAGAAGTAAACTTGACTTTCACAAAATGCCAAAAAGTTAAGAAAAATAAATGATTTTGAATACAGCCCTTGTCACCAACATGCAATTGTATATAATTGAATGCACATCTCTAAGAGTGATGATGTAGCAATAGTCTTCAAAGCACAGTTTACGCATGTTTCTCCCACACGTCAAGCTTCATTTCAACAGCTCAGTAAATCCAGTGGAGCTTTCCACGCGTGTTCCCGGGAGGCGGGTCTTGGCTGAGCTCAGGCTCTTGAGAACAGTCATTCTTAGTGTACAGTTTCTGCATCCACAAGTCACCTGGATGTGTGTGTAACTTCAGACTCTTTAGCCTTACTCCAGATCCACAGACTTAGAATCTTAGGAGTTGGGATCCGAAACAGGCATCTCTAACAGGCACTCTCCTGGTCATTTTTGTGTAAAGCAAAAGAACATTCTTTTCCAAGCATGCTTGTCAAAGTCGATGTAAATGCCATCAATCAACTGGTCAAACAGAACAAACTTGATCCAGTGTTTGGGGTGGGTGCCGCTACCCGGCAGATCTAGGAGTTTTATTTGGCATCTTATAGTCTCTCCTCCCCAAAGCAATAAATAATGATATTATATTCTTTATGTGCGGCTGGCCGTACCAAGGACCTTAGGCAACTGATTTCTTGCTTTCTTCATCTGCAGAGTGAGAGGTTTTGCTTAACTCTCTTTAAGCATCTTTTTTTTACTAGAATCAACACACCAAGCAGGTAGCTGCAGTGGTGACCCAGTACCTTTTCCCCTTCCTGTCCTTACCACCTTCCCGCAATGACACAAATGTTGGCCACCAGGAGATTAAAGGCAGAGAGGGGTTCCCTGGTGGCACAGTGAATTAAGGATCTGGTGTTGTCCCTGCTGTGGCTCAGGTCAGTGCTGTGGCACAGGTTCAATGCCTGGCCTGGGAACTTTTGCATGCCGTGGGCAAGTCCAAAAAAGTAAATAAATAAAGGCAGAGAAAGAAGACATATGATTAGCACAGCAGAAGCACGTCTTAAGTAAACTGTGCCTTCAGACTGTAATTATTTCCCCCGTCTTCCTTCTTCTAATGCATAATGTTCTTCTTTCTTCTGTTACGAAGTGATTGAGTTCATCATCTTTAAGTTGTTCATTTGATGTTTGAACACTTGGGAGTGTCCATTGCATTCCAGGCCAGGCTGTGTGTTGAGGATGCGGACATATGCAAACAGTTTAACCTCATGTGGTTTTTCCTCTAATAAAATCAGTACCCAAATCTTTTACCCAAAAGAGTTCATTGACACCCTTTTCAATTCTAGGCTCCTTCTCCTGAAAGGTTAATGTAGAGGGTATTTTACAAACATAATGACCAGGAGTTCCCATTGTGGCTCAGTGGTTAACGAATCCTACTGGGACTCATGAGGTTGCAGGTTCGATCCCTGGCCTCGCTCAGTGGGTTAAGGATCTGGCGTTGCCGTGAGCTGTGGTGTAGGTCACAGACGCAGCTCGGATATGACATTGCTGTGGCTGTAGCGATGGCCACCAGCTGTAGCTCCAATTCAACCCCTAGCCTGGGAACCTCTGTATGCTGCAGATGTGGCCCTAAAAAGCAAAAATACATACATACATAAAATTTCAAACCTAAGCTTTTGAAAGACAAATACTACACAGTCATATATCACACTAGTCCACATAAGTAAACAAACAAAACTTGGGTGTCATATGTGCCTTTTTCCTCGTCCACAGTACTGTCCCCTGAGAACAAGGTAAGACAGGTGGAATTTTTAAAGGTTTTCAATCTCTAGCCACAGAGATGCTTAGGCTCTTTTTATAACACCTTCTATATACTAGGTAATACATGTGTACTGATTCATTTCCTATTTTGTACATGACTTTCAGAGAATGGCAGTAAATCTTCAGAGGATGATAGATGAAGAACCTTCCATTAAAAAGAATATTTCAAACTCATTTCCCCCTAATTATATTGGAATGACATGGGCAAAATTCATGAAAGGGTCGTTGGATTTCAAAAACTCTCCTTGCTCCATTGATAGGACTTAAATGTTTTAAAAGAAGCGGTTACCTGGATGTATGAACTTCCCCCTTGGAATTAGGGCAGGAAAAGGATATTGGGGTTTATCTTCATGATTGATTTTATATTCAGGAGAGAGCTCTGTCAAGAGGTTGCCTCTTTTTTTATTTTTCTTTTTAGGGCCGCGCTTGCAGCATATGGAAGTTCCCAGGAAGTTCCCAGGTGGAATCAGAGCTGCGGCAGCTGGTCTACACCACAGCCACAATACCACCAGATCCAAGCCCTGTCTGTGACCTACACCACAGCTCATGGCAATGCCGGATCCTTAACTCACTGAACAAGGCCAGGGATTGAACCCACATCCTCATGGATGCTGGTTGGGTTCATTACCGCTGAGCTACGATGGGAACTCCCATGAACAGATTTTTTAATTAAGGTGTACAGGTGAATCGCCATAACAATTATGCAAATCTTTCTGCTCCCTCGAGAAAGCTGCCCTTGTTTCCCAGTTCTCTGTGAAGAGGTCACCAGTGAGGGTCATTCCTCCTCCTCAGCTTAAAAGGAGCACAAGGAACTTTACCCAGTATTCCGTGATTATTAATATGGGAAAAGAATCTAAAAAAGAATGGATATGTGTATAACCACATCACTTTATGGGTAGCAGAAGTTATCACAGCACTGTTGATCAACTATACTTCAATAAAACTTAAAAAAAATCCGTCTGGGAGTGTCCTGGTAGCTCAGTGGGTTAAGGACCTGGCATTTTCACTGCTGTGGTGTGACTGACTGCTGGCCCAGGATCTTCTGCGTGCTATGGGCACAGCCTAGGTAAATAAATAAATAAATAGGAGTTCCCGTTATGGCTCAGTGGTAATGAATCTGACTAGTATCCATGAGGATGCAGGTTCGATCCCTGGCCTCGCTCAGTGGGTTAAGAATCTGGTGTTGCTGTGGCTGTGGTATAAGCTGGCAGCTACAGCTCCAATTCAGCCCCTAGCCTGGGAACTTCCATATGCTGCAGGTGCAGACCTGATCCAAAAAAAAAAAAAAAAAGACAAAAATAAAATAAAATAAATAAACAGCCTTCTGGACTTCTCCATCACGAAGAAACTCATCTGTCATGACTCTAAGTTAAAACCACTCGAAGAGTTGGGTTTTGTGCATCATTTGCCTGAAGTACCACGCGAAGAACTTGCAGTGGGAGTTGAACGGTGACTGCGAGAGGGCAGTGAGAAGCATTTTCCCCAGAGGGTCAGCAGGGAACTGATCATTATTTCAGCAGATAAACTGTTGTGTCTGCGAGGAAGGAAAAGATGCAGGGCTGGCCTCTCACGGCTCCTCGGGGCTCGGTGTTACACAAACAGGAACGTTTCTGATTTCAGCCCTTTGAGAAAATTCCCTGTGAGATGGAAAGCCTGACTGGCCTTTTCTGGTCCATTCTTCCTCCATGGGTAGAGAGCTAATTTCACATAATTGAGGAAGCCTGCTCCAAAGAGACTAAAATTGGACTGCTGGAGAGAGTACAAAAACACAGGGGTGGGAGAGAGAGGCTGGCGTTTAAGGCACAGTTGCACTGATGGCTCTGTAAGTTTCACACTTCCACCGAGAAACTCAGGAACCCTGGCTCACAGCACTGTGCAGGGCAGTTTTCAAAAGCTGGTGCCGACCGGTTTATTTCTACATTGAAAAATCACCTCCTTCAAAACCCTTGTGAATTCTCTAAATTTCATATCTATATGTGAATTACATAAAACACCAGTTCTCACTTTGGAAAATTTGCTCTTTATTTACGTATGTGTATATTTACTTATTTACTTATTTTGAGGCCATGGCCACAGCATGAGCTAGTCCCTGGGCCAGGGATGGGACCCCCACCACAGCTGTAAACAGACCCACAGCAATGACAATGCCAGACCCTTAACCCACTGAGGCACAAGGGAACTCTGGAAAACTTGCCATTTAAACACTAATGATGAGAGTTTCCTGGTGGCCTAGTGGTTAAGGACTCAGCATTGTCACTGCTGTGGCTCTGGTTACTGCTGTGGCTCAGGTTTGATCCCTGCCCCTAAATCCAAGATCTTTCCTCTCCTGGAAGGAATTCTGAAAGTGTCTGCTCTCAGCCCAGCTCTGCCATGTCATTATGGAAGAAAATTCAGTCTGATTTTTATATTGTTGTAACATGGACATGAAATTACTCAGATCACCTTAACTACTGGTGGATTCAGAATTCCTGTCATGGCCCAGTGGAAACAAATCTGACTAGGAACCATGAGGTTGTGGGTTCAATCCCTGGCCTCACTCATTGGGTTAAGGATCTGGCATTACTGTGAGCTGTGGTATAAGTTGCAGACGAGGCTTGGATCTGGCATTGCTGTGGCTCTGGTGTAGGCTGGTAGCTGTAGCTCCAATTAGACCCCTAGCCTGGAAACCTCCATATGCCATGGGTACAGCCTTAAAAAGACAAACAAACAAACAAACAAACAAAAAACTACTGGTGGAGTCTCCTGCAGCGAGAAATTATCACTGTCACTTGGCTGGTTCTCTTCCCCTGGCACTTGCCACAGTGTCTGGTTAGATAGATATTTACTGGTTCTGAATGTACCTGTTCCTTAGCCCCTGCTTTGGAGGTCAGGAGATTGTACTTGAAAATCTTTTTTTTTTTTTTTTTTTTTTTTTGTATTGAAGTATATAGTTGAGTTACAGGTTATGCCAATTTCTGAGGTCCTACCATATAGCACAGGGAGTTTTGTCCAATCTCTTGGGATAGAACATGATGGGGGATGATATGAAAAAAGAATGTATCTCTAATTCGACCCCTAGCCTTGGAACTTCCATATGCTGCAGGTGTGGCCCTAAAAGTAAAAAAATATTCTTTTCCAGTATAGTTTATTACAAGATTCTGAATATTATTCCCTGTGCTATATGCAGTAAATCCTGTTGTTATTTTATATTTAGTAGTGTGTATCTGTTAATCCCCTACTCCCAGTTTATCCCTCCCCTCCCCCTTTGGTAACCATAAGTTTGTTTTCAAAGTCTGTGCGTCTGTTTCTGTTTTGCAAATAAGTTCATTTGTGCTATTTTTTAGATTCCATGTATGATATCATAGGCTGTTTGTTTTTCTCTGACTGGCTTACTTCATTTAGTATAATCTTTTGGTCCATCTATGTTGCTGCAAATCACATTATTTGTTCTTTTTTATGCCTGAGTAGTATTCCATTGTGTATATATACCACATCTTTATCTATTGATCTGTCAGTGGACATTTAGGTGGCTTCCATGTCTTGGCTATTGTAAACAGTGCTGCTATGAACATTGGGGTGCATGTATCCTTTTGAATTACGGTTTTTTTCTGGATATATGCCTAGGAGTGGCATTACTGGATCATATGGTAGTTCTATTTTTAGTTTTTCGAGGAATTTCCATACTGTTCTCCATAGCGGCTGCACCAATTTACATTCCCACCAACAGTGTAGGAGGGTTCCCTTTTCTCCACACCCTCTTCAGCATTTATTATTTGTGGAGTTTTTGATGATGGCCACTTGATGGTGGCTGGTGTGAAGTGATACCTCATTGTAGTTTTTTGTTGTTGTTTGTTTTTTGTTTTTTTAGGGCTGCACCCACAACATATGGAGGTTCCCAGGCTAGGGGTCTAATAGCAGCTACAGCTGCCGGCCTACACCACAGCCATAGCAACTCAGGATCCGAGCCACGTCTGTGACCTACATCACGACTCATGGCAACACTGGATCCTTAGCCCACTGAGCGAGGCCAGGGATCGAACTCGCAATCTCATGGTTCCTAGTTGGATTCATTTCCGCTGCACCACGATGGGAACTCCTACCTCATTGTAGTTTAGAACTGCATTTCACTAATGATTAGTGATGTTGAGCATTTTTCTAGATGCCCCTTGTCTTCTTTGGAGAAATGTCTTTTTAAATCTTCTGCCCATTTTTTGATTGGGTTATTTGGTTTTTTTTTTTTTTTATTGAGTTGGATGAGCCATTTGGATATTTTGGAAATTAATCCCTTATTGATAGCATCATTTGCAAATATTTTTATCCCATTCTGTGGGTTGTATTTTCATTTTGTTTATGGTTTCCTTTGCTGTGCAAAAGCTTTTCAGTTTAATTAGGTCCCATTTATTTGTTTTTAGTTTTACTCTAGGAAGTGGACATTAGAAGATATTGCTGTGATTTATGTCAAAGATCAAAGAGTGTTTTGTCTATGTTTTCCTCTAGAAGATTTATAGTATTTGGTCTTACATTTAGATCTTTAATCCATTTGGAGTTCATTTCTGGGTATGGTGTTAGAGAGTGTTCTAATTTCATTCTTTTGCATGTAGCTGTCCAGTTTTCCCAGCACCACTTTTTTAAGAGATTGTCTTTTCTCCATTCTTGCCTCCTGTGTCATAGATTAATTGCCCGTAGGTGCATGGGTTTATTTCTGGGCTCTCTTTCCTCTTCCATTGATCTGTGTTTCTTTCTCAAGATTGCTTTGGCCATTTGGGATCTTTTTGTGTTTCCATATAAATTTTAAAAATTTCTAATTCTGTGAAAAATGCCATTGATATTTTGATAGGGATTGCATTGAAGCTATAGATTGTCTTGGGTAGGATAGTCATTTTAACAATATTGATTCTTCCAATCCAAGAACACAATGCATCTTTCCATCTGTGTGTCATCTTCAATTTCTTTCATCAGTATCTTACAGTTTTTGGTGTACAAGTCTTTTGCTTCCCTAGGTAGGTTTATTCAACACCACATCTTTATCCATTCATCTGTTGATGGACATCTGTTGCTTCCATGGAATGTGGCAGATTCTTATATTAAAAAGCTTAAACCTAAGGCTGTTCCTATCCTTCCATCCTCCCCCTCCAGAGATCAAAAAGGAAAAGTGTGTTGTTATTCACCTGACTGCAAATATTTCTGGGCAATGACTTTGCACAAGAAGTCATGCTAAGGCCAGGGGCATTTAAAAGGAGTGTGGGAGGAGTTCCTGTCATGGCTCAGTGGAAACAAATCTGACTAGCCTCCATGAGGACGCAGGTTCGATCCCTGGCCTCACTCAGTGGGTTAAGGATCTGGTGTTGCTGTGAGCTGTGGTGTAGGTCACAGACACAGCTCGGATCCCATGTGGCTGTGGGATAGGCCAATGGCTACAGATCAGATTCGACTCCTAGCCTGGGAACCTCCATATGCTCTGGGGGCAGCCCTAAAAAGAAAAAAAAGAAAGAAAAAGGAGTGTGGGATTTCCTGTTGTGGCTCAGTGGGTTAAGAACCCAATATAGTCTCTCTGGGGATACAGGTTTGATCGCTGCTCTTGCTCACTGGATTAAGAATCTAGTGTTGCCTTAAGATGCAGTATAGGTCTGCGGTTCTGATTCACCCCAGCCCAGGAATTTCAAAATGCTGTAGGTTCTGCCATAAAAAGGAAAGGGGGAAAAAAAATGAAGGGTTGGTCTAGTGTAAGCTGTTCCTTTATCTCCAAAAGCATAACATCAAGAATGAGACTGTTGAAGTTCCCGTTGTGGCTCGCAGGTGAAGAACCTGATCAGTATCCATGAGGACTTGAGTTTGATCCCTGGCCTCACTCAGTGCATTAAGGATCCGGAACTGCTATGAGCTGTGGTATAGATCTCAGACTTGGCTTGGATCTGGCACTGCCATAGCATCTGTAGCTCCAATGGGACCTGTAGCCTGTGAACTCCATATGCCCCGGGTATGGCCCTAAAAAGGAAAAAAAAAGAAAAGGAATGTGACTGTTGGTTTGGGGCCTTTTAAAGGAAAACTAGAATGGAGAAGCCTGAGTGCTATCCTAAGGGCCAAGCCCACACACAGAGCAGAGAAACACTTTTCCTGGCCTGGGACTGAGGAGGGCGGAGCTGGGATGAAGGGAGGTTGAGAAATACCAAGTGGGCTTCTGCCCCCCTGACCCTTGGGCCTTGTCCCTGGGGGTAGGGACAAAATAAACCAAAGAAAACTTGCAGATCCCAAAGCCTGTCTTGTCCCTTGGGTTTAGCCCACAGAAGCTTTGGGAGGCCCCCATCCAGGGGAGCAGTGCACTGAAAAAAAAAAAAAAAAGCCAGTGCTGGACAGAGCCAGAGGTCAGCTCTGAAGTCCTCTGTGCCCAAGGGCCAGGGACTGCCCAAACCCGTCTGTTCCTCAAAGCGAAGCACAGAGCTAGACTGAAAATGGCCCAGGGGGCCAGAAGAGGCCTTGAGAGAAGGGGGCCACAGCCTGAGGATCCCTACTGATGGGCATTCATGGTGGGACTGGTGATGGCAGAGTTTGCTACAAAGACCAAGGTCAGGGCCCAGGTCAAGGCAAGATGGACTAGAGGAGGCCTGGAGAGAGTGTGCCAAGCCCACGTTCCTCACTGAGGCTGGCGCTGCCCTATTCTTAAGAACACTTTGCCCAGGAGCTCCCGCTGTGGCGCAACGGGATCAACAGCATCTTGGGACGTGGGTTCGATCCCTGGCCTGGCACAGTGGGTTGAGGATCTGGCATTGCCTCAGTGTTGGCTTAGTTCACAGTGGAGGCTCAGATCTGATCCCTGACCCAAGAGTTCCATATGCTGTGGGGCGACCAAAAAAGAACCACTTGCCCAACTCACACCCAGCCTCCTCCTGGAACTTACTTTACATCCAGAGAGGAGAAAAGGGGCAGGGAATTGGGGAAAATCCTGAATTGACAAACTACATATCAGAAAGGGATCAGATTTTATTTATCTTTTTTGGCTGACATGGCATATGGGCTTCCTGGGCCAGGGATCAGATCTGAGCTGCAGTTGTGAACTACACCACCACAGCTGCAGCAACGCCTGTTCCTTTTAACCCACTGTCCCCAGCCAGGGATCGAACCTGTGTCTAGCACTTCAGAGACACCACCAATCCTGTTGCGCCTATGGCTGCACCTATGGCATGCAGAAATTCCTGGGCTAGGGATCCATCCCTCTTCACAGCAGTAACAATACCAGACCCTTAACCCATTGAGCCACCAGGAAACTCCAAGACCAGAATTTTAAACCAGAAGAGACTGAATTTATTGAGGGGTGAGATTTCTTTTCCCATCACATTTACAGATTGAATCATGTCTCCTCAAAAATTGCATTGAAGGCTTGGCACCTGTGAATGTGACCTTATGTGGAAAGGGTCTTTGCAGAGGAATTCAAGGGGTCATTGGGGGGGCCCTAATTCAGGATGAACAGGGTCCCTTTAAGCAGAAGAGAAGGGACAGGGACCCAGAGGGAGACGCCAGGTAATGACAGAGGGAGCCGGGAGCAATGCATTCCCAAGCCCAGGACCCCAAGGATGACAGGCAGCTGCCAGATGCTACCAGAGAGCCATGTAACACCCTCTCTGCTGGTGCCTTCAGCAGAGACCGAGGCCACTGCTGACCCTGATTTCAGACTTCCGGCCTGATTCCAGAACTATGAGACTGTAAGTTTCTGTTGTTAAAAGCCTCACGTTTGTAGGCTTTTACAGACACCCTAACAAACAAGGACAATTCCAGACTGGAAATGGGGGCTGGTGAACTAAGTGGAGTCCCAGTATGGAAAAGGAAGGACAATTAGGCTTCTGCACCTGTCCCCGCATTTTATATTAAACTCAGGCATTGAGTCTGTTTTGCATTCTTAGGAAGCCAAGCTTTCATGTCACCTTTTGTTCTGGGCAGCCGGGATATGCTTCTTTCCACATTGGCATTCCCTGAGTTTGTATTTTATGAGTTGCCTTCTGTACATCAAGACCTATGGCAACTGCCAGGAGGCCTTTGCTTTCCTGGTTCTTGTTTTAATAAGCCTGCCTGGAGTTCCTTTGTGGCTCAGCGGGTTAAGAACCCGACTAATCTCCATGAGGATGCCAGTTTGATCCCTGGCCTTGCTCAGTGGGTTAAAGATCTGGCGTTGGGCGTGCGAGGGCATCGCGCGGAGGGACTAGGCAGAGGCTGGGACTCGCCGCCAGGTCCGCTCTCATTCCACGCTGCCTGTCACCCGCCCGCTGGTCTGCCGCCAGGGCCACCACCATGGGAGTGCAGGTGGAGACCGTCGTCCCCCGCCTCCCCGCACCCATCCCCGCCCCAAGACCGGCGCACCTTTCCGAAGCGGCCAGCCCTGCGGGGTGCACTGCCCCGGGATGCTTGAGGGTGGAAAGAATTTATTCCTCCCAGGACAGAAACAAGCGCTTTAAGTTTGCGCTAAGCAAGCGGGAGGTGATCCGAGGCTGGGAGGCAGGGGTCGCCCAGATGCGTGTGGGTCAGAGAGCCAAGCTATCTCCCCAGACTATGCCTATGGTGCCACTGGGCACCCAGGCATCATCCCGCCAAATGCCACTCTCGTCTTTGATGTGGAGCTTCTAAAACTGGACCGCCAGGAATGGCTTCCTCCCTGCCTCCCCATTCCTGGATGTGCCGGGGAGGGATCTGGCACCTCCGGCCTCACAGGAGTGCGAACCGAGTTTTCCTGACCTTCCGCTGACCTTGTGTAAACATCATCCCTATGTGTGTTCCATCACTGGCTTTGTTCTTTGTATGTGTGTTTCTCCTTGTATGTGTGTTGACCTGAACCTCAACAGAACCCTCATAACAGAAACCTCAAGTCACATAAACCTCAAGGTAACTCTGTTTAGTTTGTTTTCGTTTTGGGGTGAAGATTTAGTTTCAGTCTTTTGAATGGAGATTTCCAGTTAAGTATTAGTCAAGTATTAACAGTACAAGCCATGGGTTAACTTTAGAATAGGAATTGGTGCATGCATGGGGGAGGGGTATGAGAATCTTTATTTTTCTTGGAAGAAATTTTTTATCTATTGCGTATTAAATATCCTCGCTGCTGTGCTGCGAAGCCGTAGAAGCTTTTGAAGGCTGAATTCTCCAAGTTGAGAGATGTCTTTAGGTTGAATTAAAAGCCCTATCCGGGAGTTCCTGTCATTGCTCAGTGGTTAGTGAACCTGACTAATATCCATGAGGACTCAGGTTCAATCCTTGGCCTCGATCAGTGGGTTAAGGATTCAGCGTTGCTGTGAGCTGTGATGTAGGTCGCAGGTGTGGCTCAGATCCCCTGTGGCCGTGGCCGTGGCATAGGCCGGCAGAACTCTGATCAGACCCCCCAGCCTGGGAACCTCCGCATGCCTTGGGTGCAACCCTAGGAGACAAAAGACCAAAAAAAAAAAAAAAAAAAAAAAGAAAGAAAGAAAAGAAAAGAAAAGAAAAGCCCTACCCAAAATTAAAGTGGGAAGAGGAAGAACCTTTGCCTCCACTGCCCCACCCTCACTCTCCCCTTAAATGCTCTGATGAGAGTTGAATACTGCAGGTGTCTGTCCCAGGGCCAGCAGGGACCTCTGAAGCCTTCCTCGGGGCCTGGCCTTTTTTTTTTTTTTTTAATCCTGTGGTTTTTCTAATGGATATTCAGGACTTTTGTAATCTAGGACTTTGGTAATCTCATAGCTATCCAAGCTCCACTTCCTAAATTTTAAGTACTTTAATCGAAAGCTTAAATCGAAGGTTCTGTTTGTAGACACTTAACACCCATGAAAGCCCAGCCATCACAACCAGTCCTTGAGTCTTAAGAAGATGATGCTGGTCACCACGGCTTGGGCAGCTCCTGTTTTCTGTTTTCTGATGCTCGGCTCCCCCTGCTGATCTGAGAGTTTCCTGGCTTCTCTCCCCCCACCCCTTGCTGTCCTGTGCAGTGACTTGGTGAGAGAAATTGCTGCCTACTCACTCCTCACCCGCCCCACCCCGCATTTGGGTTTCAGGTTTTATTATTGCAATGCTGGCTTTTCTCAAAAAAAAAAAAAAAAAAAGGGATATGGCCTTGCCCCAAGCTGCAACATAGGTCAAAGATGCAGCTTGGATCCTGCATTGCTGCGGCTGTGGTGTAAGCCAGCAGCTGCAGCTCTGATTCAACTCCTAGCCCTGGAACTTCCACACGCTATGGGTGTGGCCATAAAAAGCCTGCCTGAGCTAACTTGAGTCAGAATTTACACCAGCTGGGGAAACAGCTACAGTTTACAGCCAAGTGTACTTTCCAGTAAAAAATAATCCAGGTCAAGGTCTCACCAGGAAGGGAATTAGTGAAATGATGCAGTGCAATTCCAGTGTTTTCTCCTGTGAATGTGTACTATCAAGGTCCATCTGTTGGGGCGATTGAAGGGCTCCGGGGAAGCCTCCTCCGTTAAATTGCCTCGTTGCTTCTCCAAGTGTCTGAGATCCATCACGTATCATCATTCCTTTGGTTCTCAAAGGCATCATCTGTTTTACAATTAAAGCACAAATATCTCCCGAGAAAGTTCACAGCTGAAGCTCTTAGCAACAGCCAAGAGTTGTTTATTGTGTGATTTCTATCCTGGGACTAGTGGGGAGATGAGGATGGAACAAGGAAGGCCACGGCCAGCTTCCCAGTTTGGCTGAGAGCAAGGTCCTCAAACATCAGTGGCCAATATTCTGTGAAGATCCGTACCATAACAGGGACAATTAACTTGGGAAGCTTGAGCTGTATTTTTGAAATAGAAAGGAGTCCATTAATAAAACAGTGTGTTCTGTCCTCTCCCTATGATGGGTGGTTAGGCCCATTCACTCTGGGTCAGCTGCCACTAGCTCTGTGACCACGGCAGGTCACTTATACTTTTGAAACCCCGGTTATTCCTCATCTGTGAATTGCAATGATAAACGTTACCTGCCTCATCAGGTGGTTACAAGGTGTGGATGAAATAAATTTTCATTTTCAGCCCTCAGTCAGTTCGTGTCGTGGACTAGTATCCATGAAGATTCGGGTTCGATCCCTGGCCTTGTGCAGTGGGTTAAGGATCTGGCATTGCCGTGGCTGTGGTGGAGCTACAGCTCCTATTCGACCCCTAGCCTGGGAACCTCGATATCCCACAGGTGTGGCCCTAAAAATACAAAAGACAAAAAAAAAAAAAAAGCCCCAAAGCACTGAGCCCCAAGTGTTGCCTGGTAGCATGATGGGTTAAAAATTCAGTGCTGCCATGGCTATGGCTCAGGTCACTGCTGTGGCTGGGGTTCAATCCCTGGCCCCAGAATTTCTGTATACCATGGGTGCAGCCAAAAAACATACAAGCGGGAGTTCCTGTGGTGGCGCAGGGGTTAACCAATCCGACTAGGAACCATGAGGTTGCAGGTTTGGTCCCTGCCCTTGCTCAGTGGGTTAAAGATCTGGCATTGCCGTGAGCTGTGGTGTAGGGTGCAGACACAGCTCGGATCCTGCATTGCTGTGGCTCTGGCGTAGGCTGGTGGCTACAGCTCCGATTTGACCCCTAACCTGGGAACCTCCATATGCCGCAGCAGCAGCCCAAGAAATAGCAAAAAAAGACAAAAAAAAAACAAACAAACAAACAAACAAAAAATCCAAGCAAGCAAACAAACACTGAGCCCACTGCTTGACTCAAAGTAAACACTCAAGAAATATTAGTATATTATCTACCTGTGCCTTTTCTCTCCCCACGTTAAGGCATAGTTGTTTCTTCATACTTGGCTTTAGATGATTTGTGCTAAAATAATCTGTGCTGTTCCAGAGTCCAGGGCTGTATTAATACGAATTCAGACATCAGTCCATCAAAGAGCAGTAAAGACTCCTCCCACATTGGGCAGCGCCCACACTGTGCCACTCATGTATGTTTTTATCTTTGAAAATATGCTGAAGCAGGAGTTCCTGTTGTGGCTCAGCAGTTAACGAGCCCGACTAGTATCCATAAGGACATGGGTTCGATTCCTGGCCTCCATCGGTGGGTTAAGGATTCAGCGTTGCCGTGAGCTGTGGTGGAGGTTGCAGATGCAGCTTGGATCTGGCCCTGGTTATGGCTGTGGTGTACGCCAGCGGCTGCAGCTCTGATTTGACCCCTAGCCTGGAAACCTCCATATACCATGGGTTCAGCCCTCAAAAGACAAAAAAAAAAAAAAAAATGCTGAAGTAAAAGACAGCATTAGGAGAAAAGAAATCCCACAATTGTTTACAGCTTATAAAACATTTCAATACTGCTTACTCTGTGCTTTACAAATACAAAATTATTGAATCTCCATATGATTCCACTGGGTAAACTCTATTATTATCCCCATTTTATACTGGAGGCAACTGAGGAGTAAGTCATTTTCTGAGGTCGCGTGGCCAGTGGCAGAAGGGCCAGGAGTTGAACCAGACACTCTGACTCCAGTAGGGCTGTTAACTATGACGCTATGTTGTGAACATCTCACACACGCACACGCACACACACACACACACACACACACACGCACAGGTCTGTTTCCACTCTCCTTGAAAATGTGTGCTGGAAGTTCTTGCTGTGACATAACAGATCAGCCGTGTCTCTGAAGAGGTGGGATGCAGGTTAGATCCCCAGCCCAGCACAGTGGGTTAAGGATCTGGCGTTGTCACAGCTGTGGCATAGTTTGCAACTGTGGCTTGGATCTGATCCCTGTCCTAGGAACTCCATATGCTACAGGATGGCCCAAAAGGAAAAAAGAAACGTGTGCTGGTCAGAACTTTATTGGCATTTCTCTTTTTTTTTTCTTTTTTTGTTGACTTTTGTCTTTTTAGGGCCACACCCTTAGCATATGGAGGTTCCCAGGCTAGGGGCCTAATCAGAGCTGTAGCTGCCAGCCTACACCACAGCCACAGCAACACGGGATCCAAGCTGCATCTGCAACCTATACCACGGCTCATGGCAATGCCGGATCCTTAACCCACTGAGTGAGGCCGGGGATTGAACCCATGTCCCCATGCATGCTAGTCAGGTTTGCTAACCACTGAGCCATGACGGGAGCTCCCACTGACATTTCTTAATGTGACCACATCTTCGGATGATAGAGGGTGATATGGCCAAAAAAGGAAGAGGCTTGGTTGTTTTCTTTTCCTTTTCACAGCCATACCCATAGGGGTTGAATTGAAGCTGCAGCTGCTGGCCTACACCAGTCATGGCAACACTGGATCCTAGCTGAATCCATACCTACTCTGCAGCTTGTGACAACACTGGATCCTTAACCCACTAAACCAGACCAGGAATCAAACTTGCATCCTTAACCCGCTAAGCCACAAGGGGAACTCCTTGTTTTGGTCTCACCCATGGCATGTGGAAGCTCCTTGGCCAGGAATCGAACCCAAGCCCTGGCAGTGACCTGAGCCACAGTAGTGGCAACATTGGATCCTTAATGTCTAGGCTCCCAAGGAACTTCAGGGCTTGGACTTTTAAGAAAGAGGGCCCATTGCAAACCATATACCGTCTTCTGGGAGGCAGAGGGTGAGGGCAAGAGATGGCATCTCTGAGGTGCTCCAACAGTCTCCTTATCTCCAGTGTCTGAGGAAGAAGCTGAGCAGCCGAGACAGCGAGGAGGAGTTATCAGTCGCCAGCCTGCAGATGAAAGAGGAGCGGAGGAGAAAGGGGATTTTCAGACCGCAGTTATGTTAAACCCGGTCATAGAGGAGCCTAACTTGACTGAAGGAGAAAAGAGAGGCGCTTCCTGCCCCTGAAGGCAAAGCCTTCCGTGGCCACATCACCGAACGGGGCTTTGCCACGTGTGTGTGCAGAGCAAGAGCTGAACACAGCTCCGCAGAGCAGAGAATCCACGTGTGGAGCATGAAATGCCTGGGATGTCCCAGGTCCCCAGCCAGTTACCAGGACACCCCCCCATCCGTCCCCCCGCAAGGTCCACCGTCTGGTCAGGGAGGGATGATAGGGAGGGAGCGATGCGCAGAGCTGGTTCCACCCAGGCAGCCCCTGGAAGATGCTCAGACAGATACCGTTTTTGCTGGGTCCTGAATTGGGAGAGCGACCTCAGGCATTTGCTGCCATCGTTTGGGCAGAACTGATGGCTGTGGCCGTGGAGAGGGCGAGAGGTTTGGAAACTCTAGGGGGTAACCAGGCAAAAGGCTGGAGACCAAATGGTGATGGAGTGAAGGTCAGGAGAGGTCAGAGGCAGCTCCCCAACGGCTTGGGGGGTGGGGTGGTACTGATGGAGGGAGGCAGCGGGATGGGGGGAGAAAGTCTGGGAGACATCACTTGGCAAGGTGGGTGTGGCTAACGGTCACCCCTCCAGGCCGGTGGGAGTCAGGGTAGCACAGAGTCCTTCTCTCTTGGATATTTCTTTTGGTCTTCCTGCAGTCATAAGTATTTTTGTATTGATGAAATTGTGTTGGATTAGAAATGACATAGGAAGGAGTTCCTGTGGTGGCACAGCGGTAATGAACCTGATTAGTATCCATGAGGTTGCGGGTTCGATCCCTGGCCTCGCTTGGTGGGTTAAGGATCTGGCGTTGCTGTGACTGTGGTGTAGGCCAACAGCTCCGATTAGATCCCTAGCCTGGGAACTTTCATATGCCCTGGGTGTGGCCCTAAACACACACACATACACACACACACACACACACACACACACACACACAAGAAATAGGAACAAAATGTAACGCTCTGTGGGGGTAGCAGGCAGGGAAGAGGCTGAGCAATGGTGGGTCCGGGAAGCTGCCAACCACTTAGATGTACTGCTTGCTCATTGGCTTATTTTCACAGGAGCTGAAGGATGGATGAGCAGACGGCAGGTTTCATCCCATCAATTCACCTTGCCCTTGGGACAATGCCGAGGAGACACAAATGTACCTTGAAGCTTTCCAGGGGAAGGCTTGTTTCCCATGACCTCATCGCAGCAAAAAGAAGACGACTTTCTCAACCACTTCCTTCTGCAGGAGGTAAATGTACGATGCCCTCAGGTTTCTGTGTGAGCAGGTAGCGACAGGTGCTGGTTAGCAAGAATCATGGGGGCAGAGTTCCCGTCGTGGCTCGGTGGTAACCAACCCGACTAGTATCCGTGAGGATGCGGGTTTGATCCCTGGCCTCGCTCCGTGGGTTAAGGATCCGGCGTTGCCATGAGCTGTGGTGTGGGTCACAGACAAATCTCGGATCTGTCATTGTTGTGGCTGTGGTGTAGGCCAGCAGCTGCAGCTCCGATTTGACCCCCAGCCTGGGAACTTCCAAAAGCTGAAGGTGGGGTCCTAAAAAGGAAAAAAAAAAAAAAAAAAAAAGAAAAAGAACCATGGGGGTGCAGTGCCTTTCTCCTAAATTCCAGGTGCAGGTAGGACTCTACGAAAATTAACATCCTTCTGTTGCAGAGAATTAGACTTGAACAAAGAAATTTTCGAAAACACACGACAAATTGTGTTCATCTATTTCAAAGCATCCAAAATTGCTTCATAAATTCTCTTATGGTCCCGTGGGCTAGGAATATACATTTGCAGCTGATAATGACAGTCTGTGAGGCCAGAGGAAAAAAGCAAAGCAGCTCCCTGCACAGACTTCTGCTTCGTCGCCTGTTGTCAGGGCTGCTTGCTTTAGACAAGCCGTCTGTTTTTATTAGGGAATTCCATCAGAGAAAGTGTGTTTGCTGAGACTCTCATTCCAATGACATGGAATAATACTCAACTATGCGAACAGGCTTCCCTTCCCTTCTTGGGAGTGGGTGATGGAAGGCAGGGCTGAGGAAGGAAGTGGATTATTCTAGAGGTGTAAAGAGTAGACAACAACTATTGTCTTTTTTTCCTTTAGAAAATAGTAAAATAAAAAATAGTAAAATAGAAATATTTTTAAAACTCTTGACACAGAAGCAGGAAAAACTGTGGGCAGAAAGATTTCATTCATCCTTTCACTTTGGGGAGCCACTGTAGATGTGGATGGTAGTTTTAAAATCTAGAAGACAGGAGTTCCTTTTTGGCACAGTGGGTTAAGGATCTGGCATTGTCACTGCTGGGGCTCTGGTGACAGCGGTGGCACGAGTTCCATCCCTGGCCTGGAAATTTTCATACGCTGCACCAACAGCCAAATAAATAAATAAATACAGAGTTTCCATCACGGCTCAGCAGTCATCAAACCCAACTAGCATCCATGAGGACACGGTTTGGATCCCTGGCCTCACTCAGTGGGTTAAGGATCCGGTGATGCTGTGAGCTGTGGTGTAGGTGGCAGACGTGGCTCGGATCTGGTGTTGCTGTGGCTGTGGTGTAGGCCGTGGCTACAGCTCCAAATGGACCCCTAGCCTGGGAGCCTCCATATGCCGCAGGTGTGGTCCTAAAAAGACAAAAAATATATAAAATAAAATTTTAAAAAATAAATAAAATCTAAAAAATTTCAATGCCAAAATGATTTTTAAAAAAATCTTTATGCAGATCTGCTCTTTACAGTGTAAAGATACAAACCTAATTTCTTATAGAAAGGTTATGTATAGTTCTATTGAAAACTATATCTGGAGTTCCCCGTTGTGGCACAGTGGAAACAAATCCGCCTAGTAAACATGAGGTTGTGGGTTCCATCCCTGGCCTCGCTCAGTGGGTTAAGAATCCAGCATTGCCATGAGCTGTGGCATAGGTCGAAGACTGCTCGGATCTGACATTGCTGTGGCTGTGGTGTAGGGCAGTGGCTACAGCTCCAGTTTGACCCCTAGCTTGGGAATCTCCATATGCCATGTGTGTGGCCCTAAAAAAAAAAAAAAAGAAAAAAAGAGTATTATATCTAATTTAAAAGCCTGGAGTGTGGATTTTAAAACTTGTGACTTATTTAAACCTTCTCATGAGAAAGTTTTGGTGAAAAAACAAACATTAGCCATGAGGTCAAGTATTATTGCTCTAACTTAAGACAAAAGGTTGATGAATTTATGTATCTGTTAATTCAATAAGTATTTATATTATGTGCTAGACACAAAGTTTAAAAAGAGATTTTTTTTTTTCTGTATGACACCATTTCCCCATTCTATCATTAAAGTTTGTAGATTTCTTTTTTTTTTTTTGTCTTTTTCTAGGGCCACACCTGCAGCATATGGAGGTTCCTAGGCTAGGGGTCTAATTGGAGCTGTAGCTACTAGTCTACACCACAGCCACAGCAACACCAGATTCAAGCCACGTCTGCAACCTACACCACAGCTCATAGCAACACCGGATCCTTAACCCACTGAGCAAGGCCAGGGATCGAATCCGAAACCTCATGGTTCCTAGTTGGATTGGTTAACCACTGAGCCATGACGAGAACTCCTATAGATTTCTTTTTAAAAATGCTATAGAATGAGGCTAAAGGAATTGAAGGTTAGGAGTTCCCATTGTGGCTCAGCAGGTTAAGAGCCTGAACCTGACTAGTATCCATAAGGATATGGATCCCTGGCCTCACTCAGTGGGTTAAGGATCCAGCTTTGCCCTGAGCTGTGGGGTAGGTTGCAGATGTGGCTCCGATCTGGCGTTGCTGTGGTGTAGGTAGGCAGCTGTGGTTGTGATTTGACCCCTAGCCTGGCAACTTCCATATGCTGCAGGTGTGGTCCTAAAGAGAAGAAAAGAATCACAAAAGAGTCAAGTAAGTCTATATGTATTGACATGCAAATATGTTTATTCCATATATACGTAAGTGTATGATACATAGGGTGCATTTGATGAATATTTACTGTAATTGTTATAGGATACCACAAGACTTTCTTTTTTTTCTTTCCCTTTCTTTCTTTCTCTCTCTCTTCTTTCTTTTTCTTATTTTTGGCTGCACCTGTGGCAAACAGAAATTCCTGGGCCAGGGATCAAATCCGAGTTACAGCTGCAACCTATTCTATAGCAGTGACAATGCCATGTTCTTAACCCACTGTGCCACAGTGGGAACTCCTCTCCTTTCTTTTGAGATATATTGGACCAAGAAGAAACTGGCCAGCATGTAAGTCTGAGCTCAAGGTCAAGTTTTAGCTCACTTAATACCCCAGCTTTGAAACTGAAACCCACAAATTATATATCACCAATTTATAACTTTTAGAGGAGGTACATAACAGTTGGTGTGACTTATTCACAGTACACACCAGGATACCTAAACAGATTTCAGAGCTCTACTGACGAGGAGAAAACTGCTAGTTCAACTCTCCTGGCGGAAGTCCATTCTTCAGGTTGTTTAATTTCAAAACTTACTTCCTTAGTAAATTAAAATGAAAATGAAACAAACTTAAAATGAAACAAAATGAAAACAAACTTAAATGAAACAAACTTAAAATAACATTGGTTTTTTTCAACTTAGAACAATCAAAGTCATGGGCATTTTTTTTTTTTCAATGGATATGTCTTTTGAGGGTGAAGTCCAAGGTTCAAGTCCAAGGGTGACGATCTTGTCCATACACCAGGTGGCTCCACGCCAACAGCCCCCAGCTTCAGTTGTGGCTTAGATTATCTTTGTCCACAAGCAGGGGTTGATCTGGTTTTCTTCCCTTCAGACCCACTTAGAACTATGACATCCAAACCCCAGGACTTTCAATAATAACAATGAGCAGCAGCATTTATGTAACAGAAAGTTAGCAAGACTCTGCTGTTGAGGGGTGAGTGGCAGTGACTGAGCATAGTAAACAGGGCTAGGAGGAAGCACAAGGAATTCAGGAAGAATCCAACCAGAGAATCTGTGACCAAGTCCAAGAACAAGTTTAATGGGTGAGGGAATTGAAAAAGTAGAACTCGGGGCCATAAAGGGAGACTTGAGAGAAAAGGCGTGCTCATATAAGTTCAGCATTTCACAGAAAGGTTATGGGTTCAGCAAACACATTTCCCAGGCTGAGGGCTTCAGGGAAAGTAAATGCTGGCTATGTAACTGGCCGGTGAGCAAGAATTGACTGGACATTTTTAAGGCATCTAAGCATTATAGTTAGTACTTTATTTTGATTCAGAAAACATTAACTTTTACATTTTCAGATATGTTTCAGACTAACTTTCTAAGTGATGAAAAATGAAACAAACTTAAAATAACATTGGTTTTTATCAACTTAGAACAATCAATGTCATGGGCATTTTTTTTTTTTTTTTAATGGATATGTCTTCTGAGGGTGAAGTCCAAGGTTCAGATCTTTCACTGGGTCTCAGGAGGTGTCTGCATATGGGTTACACAGAAGCCGGACGAGTGCATTGGTAACTGGGGCTGACTTGCTCAGAGCTTAATCCTCTTTGGAGATGCTTTCCAGCCTAGGGGTGGAGTGGAGACAGTATCAGCCCTGGCCGAGAGAGATCCCCGTGGCATTAAATGATGTTTTGTTTTGTTTGCTTTTTAGGGCCGCACCCGAGGCATATGGAAGTTCCCAGGCTAGGGGTGGAATCAGGCTGCAGCTGCTGGCCTACACCACAGCCACAACCACAGCCACACAGGATACATGCCGCATCTGTGAGCTACACCACAGCTCATGGCAGTGCCGGATCCTTAACCCACTGAGCGAGGCCAGGGGTCGAACCCACATCCTCATGGGGTTCGTTAACTGCTGAGCCACAAAGGGAACTCCTAAATGATATTTTTAGATCTGGAATCTTGACCCATCTTCTAAACAGAGACCTTTTATTATGGGGTAGTAATTCTACCAGGCAACCTTTTGTTTTCTATTTTTCTTTCAAGGATCTATCAGACTGTGGTAAAGGCAGCCCCAGCATCCTCACCATCCACTCACTTCACAGCCACCAAAACTCTTCAGCTACAATATCCTATTATTTCCTAAAAAGTTGAAGAGAATATTGGCTGTAACCCCACTCCCTAGAAATAATCATTTTGTTTTATCTCCTTGCAGACTCTTTATACATAAATGACCCACGTGAGCAGGTATTTAACTCCCCCCCCCCCACCCCGGCTACACACATGCAAGTGGTTTGAAGGCAACACAGGGTGGAGCCACCACATTGGGTTAAACGCAGCTTTTTTTTTTTTTTTTTTTTTTTTTGTCTTTTTGCTATTTCTTGGGCTGCTCCCGTGGCATATGGAGGTTCCCAGGCTAGGGGTCGAATCGGAGCTGTAGCCACTGGCCTACACCAGAGCCACAGCAACGCAGGATCCGAGCCGTATCTGCAACCTACACCACAGCTCACGGCAATGCCAGATCGTTAACTCACTGAGCAAGGGCAGGGACCGAACCCGCAACCTCATGGTTCCTAGTTGGATTCGTTAACCACTGCGCCACGACGGGAACTCCACGCAGCTTTTTAGATTGTAATCAGGCCCGCTGCCTTCTTTCTTTCAGGAGTTTGAAAAGTGCCTTGAAGTGGCTCCTGGGAGAGGCAGGCAGCCTTCCTTGAAAAGGCTACCCCCTGGAAATCTTGACTTCCCCCAAATTAGCCTGAACCCCCTGGCCAGCCGCCTGCCCACGCTGGAGAGACGCTGGGCTTGAGTCAGTGTGGTCCTAGCCTGTTTACTGGATCCTGAGGGCTGGGAGGGAGGCTGCGCGGAGCCTGTTACCATTCGGGGCAAGAAGTAATAGAACAGCGCTTAGTGGAAGTGACCATGACTGAAAGCCTCGTTCTCGCCCACAAACAGGCTATAAGCTGAACTTGAGCTCCGTGGAGATAGGTATTGAACACAACCAATTTTTTTTTTAAGTTTTATTGTTATTATTATTGGGGTATTTTTTTTGTTTGTTTGTTTTTGGTCTTTTCTAGGGCTGCACCCTGTGGCATATGGAGGTTCCCAGGCTAGGGGTCTAATTGGAGCTGCAGCTGCCAGTCTACACCAGAGCCACGGCAACACCAGATCTGAGCCACATCTGCAAACTACACCACAGCTCAGGGCCACGCTGGATCCTTAACCCACTGAGCAAGACCAGGGATCGAACCTGCAACCTCATGGTTCCTAGTCAGATTCATTTCCACTGTGCCATGATGGGAACTCCAAACACAACTGTTCTTGACTGGTATTGCCACTGTGTGTGTGTGTGTGTGTGTGTGTGTGTGTGTGTGTGTGTGTGTGTGTGTGTGTGTGTAATGTCACTTCTGTAACCAGGGGGGCCCAGACTGAGGCAGGGGGTTTACTTGCAAGAGATTCTCTTCCCGTAGGTTCTAGGAAAGAGAGTTTCAGACAAAAACAAAAACATGTGCTGTGGGTGTGGCTCTAAAAAGCAAAAACAAACAAACAACAAAAAAAAAACTACAACTTTCAGAAAAACCAAAAAAGACTTCCAAAAACTAGAAAGGTGCTTTAGAGAACTCTTTTTGACAGAGAACTCAGAGGAGGGAGGACTTCGTTGACGCCAGTGATTCAATATCTTGCTACCAAAAAGTCCAACAATACTACCCAGTCCTGGAAAGATTTGCAAAACAAATTTCAATTCTGCTAACATTGCTCGACACCCTGTAGGTGCCAGAAAATGTACTAAGTTACTGGGGAATAAAAAGATGGATTCGCTTGATCCCTTACTTCAAGGGATTTAGATTTGAATCACTTCTGTATAAAGAGTCTGCAAGAGGATATAACAAAATGATTATTTCTAGGGAGTGGGGTTACAGCCAATATTCTCTTCAACTTTTTAGAAAATAATAGGATATTGTAGATGAAGAGTTTTGGTGGCTGTGAAATGAGTGGATGGTGAGGATGCTGGGGCTGCCTTTTAAAAACCAGGCTTTTCTTGTCTTCGCCAAGGGTGAAAATTTGAATTATCCTGGGAGTAGATTTGATTGTGTGTGTTTGTGTGTGTGTGTGTGTGTGTGTGGTGGTCACACCCGAGGCATGTGCAAGTCCCCCAAGCCAGGGATTGAACTCACACCACAGCAGTGACCTGAGCCACTGCAATGGCAATACCAGATCCTTAACTGCCAGGCTACCAGGGAACTCAAAATTTGCTTTGACTGGGGTTTTGGTTATGTTATGAGGAAGCCCATCCTGCTTTCAGCTGCTGGTCTCCGCCACAGCCACAGCAATGCCAGATCTGTGCCGCATTGATGACTATGCCACAATTTTTGGTAACACCCGATTCTTAACCCACTGAGCAGGGCCAGGGATCGAACCTGAATTTTCATGGATATGGTCGGGTTCTTAACATGCTGAGCCACAATGGGAGCTCCTGATCCCGCTTTCGAAGGAAGATGACCCAGCATAATTTCCTGATCATTCCTGAGCTCTTCCCTCTCCACCTTCTTTGCTGATCCAACCCCATCCTTCGAGAGTTCTGTCTTTTCCAGGCTTGCCCTCAGGCATCTCAGCCAGGCCCAGGTTAGACGCTAGTTCTCTGCACCTGTTACTGCTCAGCCTATGTCCCCAGGTCCAAACTCTGTTCTGAACGTATGTTTTCCGTGTACCCTTCCTGAATATACCCTCCAGTCAGTCTTTTCTCCTTCCACCCTCCGCCCCCAACTAGGCGGGCACTTAATATCTGGCAGAGGGTTCTCATTGTTCTAAGGATAAAATCCCAAATTCTTAACATGCCTGCGAGAGCACGCGTGACTGGTTCTTCTCCGCTTCTTTGGCCTCATTTCCTGTTGCTCTGTCCTTCCTCCTTTTCCCTTCGGATGGGCCCAGCTCTGCCTCACCTCGGAGCTTCAAATTCACCTTTCTCTGGATGATCCGCCTCAGTCACTCCTTCAGAGCTTCACTAAAATGCCGCCTCCTCCAGGCCGTCCTCTCTCCTCCTTCAGACCTACATTAACTCTCCTTAGTATGAGCTGTGCATCTTTAGCAGAGACATAAAAGGGACTGTTCATAAAATGATTTACTCTTTCCCTAAGGTTTTTCTTGTTGTTGTTTTAGGGCTGCACCTGTGGTATATGTAAGCTCCCAGGCTAGGGGTCGAATGGGAGGTGCAGCTGCCTCCTACGCCAGAGCCACAGCAACTCGGGATCAGAGCTGCATCTGGGACCTACACCACAGCTCATGGCAATGCCGGATCCTTAACCCACTGAGGGAGGCCAGGGATTGAACCAGCATCTTCATGGACACTAGTCGGGTTCATTTACTGTTGAGCCTCAGTAGGACCTTGTCTCTCAGATTGTAATGGTTACACAGATTTTATCCTTGTTGCCTAGCGCAATGCCAGGTGCTGAGAAAAGTCTCCATAAGTGCCCTAATAAGTGAGTTTTGGTATCAAGGGGCTAAATTTTTCTTCCTAACCATGTCCATCTTTGCTATAGACAGAGCTTCATCTCTGCATCTTATGTGTTATTTAATGGGGTGGGACTAAGATTGAGGACTTGGAGAAATTCTCTCTCCCTCTTTCTCTCTCGCTAGGGCCTGGTGACCTTGCAGCCTGGGCTCTGGTGGGGGGCGGGGGGGGGGGGCAGGGGTGGTACATGCTGGTGGCCTGTAGGAGGCTTGAGCTAATGCGAGATGCCCTGGCATGGTTTTGCATCTTTGGGACTGTTATTTGGTTTTAACTTTTTCTTTCCCCTTCTATAATTCCCTTGTGTGTTTCCCTGAGCCTTCTGTTAAATTTGGTTGACCCTCACAGCGTGGTCACAGCTGTGGTGTGAGAGACTAGGCCAGGAGGAGGCCATGGCTCCCCCTCTGGGCAAAGCTGTAGGGGAAAAAGCTGAGACCGCTTGCAGGAGAGGGAGTGAGCAAAATGGCCAGCAGAGGGAGGCAGGGCCAGCAGGCGAGCTTTGGAGAAACGATAATAATGATATAGAATGTGTAGGCATATGTTGGGAGGGGACCGGGGGACAATGCCTGGACTTTCTGAGGTTACAAAGTGTGCCAGTCCCTGGGAGGTGCCGTGAGGCTGTCCCTGCCTGAGGCTGTGGTTCAGATCTGGTGTGGCTATGGTGGAGGCCAACCGCTGCAGCTCCCATCCAATTCCACCCCTAGCCCAGGAACTTCCATTTGCCTCAGGTGCGGCCCAAAAAAAGGTGTGCCAGTCACTGATTGCCAGTCAGCTCCAAATTTGTCCTTTCTGTCTTCTCAGTCAAAAGGGATCTGGGCCTTTTCTGGAATTTCTTTTGCCAGCCGGCTGGTTGCTAAGCCTTGTCAGTAGAGGGCATGCGGGAGGCGTGGCAAAGGGCTGGAGCTCAGCCGGCGGGTTGCCCTGTTCGTGCTCCTTGACCTCCTGCATTTTGAGCAGTTTCTCCAGCGCCAGGATCCCACAGTTCAGGGCAGCACCCAGGAGGCACCTTGCTGGGCACTCCGGTGGCCTTGCAGCAAAGTGCCCCCATGAGGCACCTCCCTCTGAACAGCTTTCCCCACACCCTAGAGGGCAGACTATCAGCAAGTTTCAGAGGGTGGATTTCCAGCAAGTTCCACTGGCAATCTTGCGGTCACCATGGTGACTTTCCTGCCACTTAGTCACAGCCATGCCCTCTCCAACAGGGTCTGAATCTTAGCCTGGGATAGCCTTAGCCCCAGGGCCAGTGGCTGATTTCAAAATCTTTTCTTCTTTTTCAGCCACACCCTCGGCCATACAGAAGGTGCAGCTGCAGCAACACTGGATTCTTAACCTATGTGCTGGGCTCGAACCCACATCTCCACAAAGACAATGGGGACCATTAACCCACTGCACCACAGAGGGAACTCCTAAAATCTATTTGCTCTTCCTATTTTCTTTGAGTTCTCTTCTAACTAGTCAATCCCTCGTTGCTCCGAATCCTGTCATAGGTAATAATTCTTTACAGTAAACTTTTACTGCTTAATTGCCGTGTGGTTCCTTTCTCCTGATGGGTTCCAGACTGATTCCCACGGGATGGGGTCAAGCCTCTGACTACTTGTCTATCAAGGGAAGGTGTCCCTAGACAATTGGAGGAGGTGTAGACCTTCGGGTTATGTGTATTTTCCCAGATTTGTGCAATGAATATGTTATTTGTTTAATCAGAAAAAAATATTTTTTTGAGACAGTGTGAAAAAAACACTGTCCAAGAAGCAAGGGTGACAAACATAAAGAAGATTCTAGGGTGGTAGGTCTGTGCTGAGGGGGAAAAGCCTCTGAGAGGAGGCGATGACGATGCCTGAGTGGAGTGGGAGGAGCTTCCCACCGGAGCCCCGGGGCCCTGCAGCGACAGGAGGAGGAAGCGCCCATGCAGCGGAGCAGGTCACTGAACAGAGCCTGTGGCAGTTGAAAGTGGAGAGCCAGGTCACCGCAACGCCTTGGGGCTTCATTTAAAAAACCGTAGGCCTGTGGGTGAAAGGTGATTCCCTTCGTCTTTTAGACTGTGGTCAGCTGTGAAAATCCTTCTCGAATATCTCCAACCATCTCCAGGTTTCACTGATGAAGGGCCCTGGCGGTTGGGCTCTGAAACGCCTCTCTGGGTTTGTGCCCAAGGCCACGCTTTTCCTGCGGCGGCGTCTCCCAGCCCAGGATTGGGAGAGACACGGATGCTGAGGCAGGTGGGTTCGAAGGCGAAATGAGTCCCCTGCGCCGGGTAACTCTGGATGGCAGACTCACTCTGGATCTTCCTGAGGCCGCTGGGAGGTGAGGGTCCGTCTCTCCTTCACGGCGCTCAGGCTGGCGTGAAGCTGGGACTCTGGGATCCCCTCGCATTTAATCGCACCGCCTTCCCCTCTGAGAAAACCCTTCCTAGTCCGGCCGTGGCGCCTGCTTCTTGGAAGCCCCACGCTTGCACGGGAACTACCTCTTTCTCCTTCCCTCTCCTCTCCACCCAAGAGCCTCTGTGCAGGCAGGGACCGCGACTGTGGGAACCCAGCCTTCATTCCTGCTTCTCCTGAGCGTCCTCCCCGCCGCCCCATCATCCGGGCCCCCTGCATCACTCAGGTTTCTCTCATAACCCCCGCAGCATCCATCTGGAGAGTCCGAATTCCCCGGGACTCCGCTCGAGGGTCACTTCCATAGAGGCTTGGGAGACGAGCCGTCTCTCCTGCCTGCACGAGGCTGCCGATCCCTCCCGCCCTGTCCTGAGCGGTACCCGCGCAAACGTCTGCTCCACGCTCAGCTCTTTGGGGGAAGGAACTGGAGCTTACGCGTCGCATCCACGATGGCAGGCGGAGCGCCTAGTTCCCGGTAGGCGCCGACTCGAAGCTCGCGGAGTTCTCGGTTGTTCTTTCGTTGGGACGTCGTAAAAAGAAAGCGCCGGCCGGGCTGGGCAGGCGGGAGAGCAGGGCCGCCCCGGTGGGCGCAGCGGGGGATCAGCGCGGGTTCGGGGGGCTTCGGGGGGGGCGGGGGGGGCGGGCCGGGCCGGGCGGCGGGGGCGGGGAGGAGGCGGGCCGAGCAGCCCGGGAGGAAGGTGCGGCCGCTCTCGCCGCCAAAGGCGCGGCGCGCGGGGCGAGGGGCAGCTGCGGCCGCCGGAGGCTTAGCGCCCGCGGGGCACGAAGTGGCTCCGGCAACTTCTCCAACTCGACCGGCGCCGCCCCGCGTGCCCCCGGGACTCCCGCGGGAACGGCCGTGTCGCGGGCGGGGAGCCCGGGCGGGTGCCGGGCGCTCCACCCAGGTAAGGGGGGCGGCGGGGGGCGAGGGCCGGACCCCGGCTCCGGGCGGGCGGGCCGGCCCACTCCTCCGCTTTGTTCACCGCGCTCTCTTCCACCGGCGGTGAGCCGAGGGTCGCGGTCGGGATCGCGCGGTGGCAGCGCCCCGGTACGTCCCGGACCCCCGCGCAGCCTGGCGGGCCGGAGAAAACGCTTCCAGGGCGCTGGCCCTCGCGGTGCTCTGGTGCCCGCCCGGCCTCCGCCTTAGCGCGTCCGAGCCCCGAGCCTGGCCTCGTGAGTGCGGCGGCCGAGCGCCCGGGAAGGTGCGGGGAGGGCGCACCCCACGCCCGCGGCTCAGCTCCCCGGGTTCAGGGGCCCCGAGGCCGGGGCCGCCGGGCGGGAGGCGGGTAGGAGTCCCGCCGCCGCCGCCCCGTCGCCTCCCCGCCCGGCTCGGCTCCGAGGGGCCCAGGTGCCAAGTTTCTGGGAAAGCCGACACGTCGTGTCGCAAACGGATCATATTTACCAAAAACAGTTAAGGAAGAAAAAAGGCCATTCTTCCAACAATTGACGACCGCAGCCGCCTGGAAAGTACGCGAGTCCGATGATGCCACGGGGTCCTTTCTCTTTAAGAAACAGTGAAACTTAATCTGGTGTGCGTCCTTGCCGCTTTTGACTTTTTAAAATAGCAAAATAAGGGAACTTAAATGGGGGGAGGGGAGGCTGCTTGGTCCTGAAGGTAGCTCCCTTCGCCTTCACGCTGCGGCGCTGCTTTGATGACAGTTGTAGTTTAGGCAGCCTTGGGTCGTGATAAGACCTTTATTCATCATGTGGCCAAGGTCTTGGTTTCTCATGCTGGTTCATCCCATTCTACCGCCTGCTTCTCAAATGCCACTGACATAATCCTTTCCACGACAGCACCTGGTTACCTCCCTGTCTGATAGGGGTATGCCCCAGGGCCTCTAATAAGTTTTAAAAATTAGTCTCCCGTGTTTCTCACAGGTGCATGCCATATGCTATAAATATCTCAGGTCCAGGTTCTGAATGAAAAGTGTCCATTTCTGGGAATTCCCATCGTGGCTCCGTGGAAACGAATCTGACTAGCATCCATGAGGATGCAGGTTGGATCCTGGCCTTGCTCAGTGAGTTAAAGATCTGGTGTGGCTGTGGCTGTGGTGTAGGCCAGTGGCTACAGCTCCAATTTGACCCCTAGTCTGGGAACCTCCATATGCCAGAGGTGTGGCCCTAAAAAGACCCCCCCCCCAAAAAAAAAGTCCATTTCTGGTCGTCTCACTTGAGCATAACCAGTAGCACTTGTGTGCATAGACACTTAAAGACATTTGCTGGTAAATCTTTAAACTTTGTATGTTCTAAAACGTCTCAAGATGGGTGCATTTCTAAAAGCAAACTTCTTTTCCATTGGCATTTATCTGCTCAGCTTATGGGGTGAGACTTACTGCTTTAGGGAATCAGAGTCCCTAATTACCTTGTGATTGGTAAATGTAAAAAAAAAAAAAAATAGGGCAAGGTGTAATTGAAGAAGAGCTTAATATTTACAGCTGCCAAACAAGGCCCGAATGACCTGAGAATCAGGTTTCAACACTTTAATTTGCCATATAAAATGCTTCATAATTTGGCCCCTGCCTGCCTTGCCAGCTTTGGCTCCCAGGTCTCCCTTCCCCCTCTCCGCTTACACACGCAGACGCACAGGGACACACAGCCAGACTCTTCAAACTCCTTCCAAGCTGTCATTTCCAGACCACTCTCTGGAATGAATGAACATTCTGTTTATACCGTTCTTCCTCAGCTCGCCCATCTGTTGATGACACACCCGTCCTTCATGTGTCAGTCAGACACCTTCTCTAGCAGCCGCTCCTTCCTCATTATCTGCAGGCAGTTAAGCTCTTTCTCCAGCAGTCAGTGCCTCTACTAGAACACGGGTGTGTGTTTCACTCCTCTGGCCGTGCTGCCTTGTAGGACTGTGAGTTGGTCACTGCACAAGGTCATGCTGTCCAGTGGGCACGTGGCGGCTGAAACCCAATGTACAGTCCACTTGCCAAGCCCCTGGTGCCCTCCTGCCCTCGGGAGGGGGCCACCTTATCTAAGGGACCCAAAGGCGCCGTGTGGGCTGGTGGTGACCCTGCTTCAGCCTCTCTGTACTGTGGTGCTTGGCACCCATCACAGAGCCTGTTGGAGCAGGAGCTCAGTGAGGATTCCTTGAATGAGAAAAAGAAAGCGTCATCCCTCAGATGTCTAGAAAGAAGCAGGAGTTTGGGGACACATTTCTCAGGATGAAGGGGGCGTCAGGTTGTTCTGGCCATTCAGGTGATTCTTAGGCATCGTCTCCTTGATTACAAGGAAGAATCTGGGCGTGGGAACTCACAGGTGGGTCAGAGGTGGGTGCCGACACGTGGTGAGCCTCCTCAGCTGGCTACTTTTCAAGGCGCCGAGGTCCAAGGAGGATTTGCTGGCGGAAATAAGGGTACATGACTCTTAAAAGTAAGGCTGGGAAGAGCTTTGCTCCCATGAACATGTGTTCATAAATTAGATGACGTGCCCTTTTGTGTACAAGAACTGAAGTCACCCTGAAGTGATATATCACAGAATTAAAAAAGAAAGAAAAGAAGGCTTTGAATTGGATCTGTTTAGGCTCTCCAATGAGAACAGCATGTGAGATTACAATTTACACATGAAAAAATGGAGCTTTGGGGGGCAATTTGCAAGCTCAGTTGGCTGCAAGATTCTTAAAAATGGTCCAAATTTGTATGTACTTAAAACCTTCTCATAATTTGTGGGGGCATTCTGGAGATTTACAAAAAAAATTTACTGGCATATAGTTGACTGAATAATGTATTATTGGGGTTTTTTTTGTTTGTTCGTTTTGTCTTTTTAGGGCCGCACCTGCTTCATATGGAAGTCCCCAGGCTAGGGTAGAATCAGAGCTATAGCTGCTGGCCTACACCACAGCCACAGCAATGCGGGTTCCAAGCTACCTCTGTGACCTACACCACAGCTCATGGCAATGCCGGAGCTTTTAACCCACTGAGCGGGGCCAGGGGTCGAACCCGAGTCCTCACAGATACTAGTTGGGTTCGTTACCACTGAGCCATGACGGGAACTCCAGTTGGGAAATCTTGACGGTAGAGACTGATTTTACCATCTCAGGGAAAAGGAAGATTCCCAGTACAATGCCTTGCGCAGGTGATAAATGTTTGCTGAATGAAGGAATGAGCCAATGGAAAGCTTACTTTATCCAGTACAGCACAATGCAGAGTCTTCTGGAGTCCATTTGAGTGGAATTTGGCCATATTTGAGTCCTTAAATGCCATCAAAGTGTTGGATAAACTTGATGGAGGAGATGGGTGTAGGAACTGTTTTCTGTAAAAGAAGCCAGGGAGCTCCTGGCAGAGAGTCATCCACAGAAAAACTCAGGATCTGGAATCAGGGGGTCTGTCCACAAACCAGCCCCAGTTCCGCACGCCTTGACCGTCGCCAGCCTCGGTTTCTTCCTGGAGCCTCCCAAGTCTCATAGTTGTTCGCCGGATCGTGTGAAAGCACTTTGCAAACTTTAGAAGACTGAAAAGTCGCAAGGGGCAGAATCTAGGACAGGCTGTGCCCACAGGCCCTGCGCTGGGCTCGGCTCTCTGTACCCATCAACCTGCTTATTCCTCAGGGCAGGGCAGCAGGGCTCTCGTTGATAAGGATTTAGCCTCAACAGCTGTCCTTCCAGTGGAACAGGTCCTTTGGTGAGCCCCCAGGGTATTGCTATCTTTAGTCTCTGAAATTCAGTAAGAGAACCTTACCTAGAGAAGAAAGGCAGGTGACATAAAAGCACATCACTTGGCTTTAGGCAGAGGAGTGATTTGCATTTCAGACCCTCTTGAAGCAAGGTGAGTGGTTTTGAGAAACCAAGACTGGCAGAAAGCAGATGAGTTGCAATTGTGGAGATGGTCAGAGGCAGTGGGAACACAGCAGGGCAGAGAGCCCTGGCATCCGAAGGAGCGGGGGTGGCCTGGGGGAGTGGATCCAGCGAAGGATATTCACTGACCTCAGCGACACAGAGCGAGAAGGCTGGGGGTCTGGGGAGGCCCCTCACCCAAGTTCACCTCCTTAGGAAGTGGCACTGCTGAGATCTGACCCAGGTCTGATGGCACGTTCCTTCCTTTCTCCCATCTGGTCTCAACTGCTAATGGGTCTGCAGTTGTAAAGGCGTTGAGGATTTTAGGAAAAACAATGGAGAATTTGAACCCTTTTATGAGTTCTTTCAGAATTTTAAGAAAGAACAAAAAGTGCCTGATCCGAAGCCCTCCCACAGACTAGGGCCAGTAGACATAGCCTGGTGCCTGAACCGGTTTCCTGCCAGGAGCGTGTAGTGTATTTCCTATCTTGGATTCTGCCTGGCCTGGGATCCAGCCCACTCCTCTCCAGGCATTCTGTCCAGCTGGAAATTGGTCTGCTTTGTTTCCATGTAGGAGGTTTGTAGATTGAGTAACAGAATCTGGACGGCAGCTTTCTTTGTGTTTTTGTGGTGTTGGATCACGAGGTTTCTTTCAGATTCACGGCTAGATTTCTGAATGTGTCTCTTGGACATGGTTCTTCAAGAGTTCCCATTTATGGCCTTCGCTTGTGGCTCAGTGGGTCAAGGATCTGGCATTGTCACTGCTGTGGCTCTAGCTCCTGCTGTGGCGTGGGTTCGAGCCCTGGCCTGGGAACTCTCACGTGCCATGGGTGTGGCAAAAAAAAAAAAAAAGAGTTCCCATTTCTAAGTGGCTCCTTTGCACTGGAAATAAGATGTAAGGCTAGAATTTTGAAGATTCTCATGTCATCAGTAGTTTGGGAAATAGCATAGTAAACAGGCCTGGAAACCTCCAACTGGTAAAAGTTAGGATTCCCAGTGACTTTAACATATAGTGATGAATTTTACTCAATATTTTGTTATCGCTATTTTATTTATTGGTCTTTTTAGGGCTACACCCAAGGCATATGGAAGTTCCCAGGCTAGGGGTTGAATCAGAGCTGCAGCTGCCAGCCTACACCACAGCCAGAAATTCGGGATCTGAGCCACATCTGTGACCTATGCTGCAGCTTGTGGCAGTGTTGTATCATTAACCCACTGGGCAGGGCAAGGCCAGGGATGGAACCCACATCCTCATGGATACTAGTCGGGTTCTTAACCCATTGAGCCACAATGGGAACTTTTTTTTTTTTTTTTTTTTTGTCTTTTGTCTTTTTTAGGGCTGCACCCGTGGCACATGGAGGTTCCCAGGCTAGGGGTCTAATTGGAGTTGTTGCTGCCTGCCTACACCAGAGCCACAGCAACGTGGGGTCCGAGCCGCGTCTGCGACCTACACCACAGCTCACGGCAATGCCGGATCCTTAACCCACTGAGCGAAGCCTGGGATGGAACCCAAAACCTCATTGTTCCTTGTCGGATTCATTTTTTCTACGCCACGGCAGGAACTCCCTATTTTGTCATTTTTAAAGTCAAAGTAGTTTTTTGTCTGATAAGAGTGTTCTATGTCTCAGGATTTTCATCTCTAAAAGGAGGGTGACAGCAGTGGTTTCCTCCTAGAAGATAATTTGGAGAGTTGAGGACTTAGTTAATTAGCGTAAGGTGCTTAGAACTCTGCCTGCCAGGACAGGAGAGTTCGGGAAGAGTGTTGGTTCTTCCCTCCGTGGAGATGGGCTCGGGCTGGGTCATGTCGTGTCAGATAAGGATGGGCTGCGGGTTAGGCTGCAGCATAGAGACCCGACGGCATCCCCTTCCAAGTGAATTGCAGTCTTCTCTCTCTCCTTCCCTTTCATGGCTCTGCCCTGTTAGGCCAACTCCTTGTCGTCATCCATTGAGCCTCAGCGAAGCCTTTCCTCTGAGTGTGTTGCTCTCTTTCTTGTGCTTCCAGGCACTGACTTTGTGGTCTGCATTGGTCGTGGCCTTCGTTGTGGGGTATTTGCTTGTGGGCGAGTTCCCCACCACACGGGGAGTGCTTTGCTTCTTTTCTTTCTGTGCCTCTTCCAGGGCCTGCATGGTTCCTTAGTGGCCATTCTCGAATAGTGGCCGAGAGCATGCACAGAGTGTTCCCTGAAATCGCTGAAATGCTCGTTTGCAGTTGTTTCGTGATTATGAAGTGGAGTGACCATTGGCCGGATATTTGACTCTTTAAGTGGACTTGATCAATAATAAAGTGCTAAAAAATGAAGTTCTCTCCATCTTTCCTAAGCGTGAAGTAGCAGCCGTGTCGTTGTCCTGGGTATTAATAAATCTGGAATACACCTCTTGGCAACTCAGCTAAACATTCGAGGGCCTTAAGTTCTCCAGGGAGAAAATAAGCATTGTTTTCTGATGATTCCCAGTGTCTGCTGGCAGCTGAGGCATCCCGTTCTCATTACCTTTCCTCCTTAGGCCTCATGCTAGGGTGGTGGTTCAGAGAGCAGTAGTCTTAGTTACCCTTCGGATTACCATGAAGCTGGTTTGAAATGGATTCAAAAAAATCTTTTATCATAGTTGATTTACAATGTTCTGTCAATTTCTGCTGTACAGCAAAGTGACCCAGTTACACACACGCACACACACATATACATTCTTTTTCTCACATTATCCTCCATCGTGTTCCATCACCACAAGTGGTTATAGTTCCCTGTGCTGTACAGCAGGATCTCATTGCTCATCCACTCCAGATGCAATAGTTTGCATCTATTAACCCCAAATTCCAAGTCCATCCTATCCCTTCCCCCTTGGCAACCACAAGTCTCTTCTCCATGCTCATGAGTTTGTTTCATTTCTGTGGAAAAGTTTATTTGTGCCACATTTTAGATTCCAGATATAAATGATATCATATGGTATTTGTCTTTCTCTCTCTGACTTACTTCACTTAGTATGAGAGTCTCTAGTTCCATCCATGTTGCTGCAAATGGCATTATGTCATTCTTTTTTATGGCTGAGTAGTATTCCATTGTGTATATGTACCACATCTTCTTAATCCATTCATCTGTTGATGGATGTTTAGGTTGTTTCAGTGTTATTGGAGTTCCCACTGTGGTGCAGTGGGTTAAGATCTGGCTTGTCTCTGTGGAAGCTTGAGTTCATTTCCTGGCCTGGCATAGTAGGTTAAAAATCTAGCATTGCTGCAGCTGTGGTGCAGGTCAAAGCTACAACTCAGATTTGATCCCTGGCCTAGGAACTTCCATATGCTGTGGGGGCAGCTGGAAAAAAAAAATAAAGATGTTATTAAACTTTCCAAAGAGAGCATTTATCTGAAACTAACACAGCATTGTAAATCAAATGTATTCCAATATAAAATAAAAATTAGATGGAGTTCCCATCATGGTGCAGCTGAAACGAATCTGACTAGAAACCATGAGGTTGTGGGTTTGATTCCTGCCCTCACTCAGTGGGTTAAGGATCTGGCCATTGCTGTGAGCTGTGGTGTAGGTCGAAGACATGGCTCAGATCTGGCGTTGCTGTGGCTGTGGTGTAGGCTGGCAGCTGTAGCTCTGATTGGAGCCTTAGCCTGGAACCTCCATGTGCCATGAATATGGCCCTAAAAAGCAAACAAAACAAAACAAATTAAGTTGGGGAAAAAAAGAGCTTTTATTCATATGAATAGAAACTAAAGAAGAACACAGCTGGAATACATTGCCATAAATTACGTGCGCTGGTGGCATTTGAAACTTCTGGGCTCAGTACCTACTGTATGAAGACATGAAGCCTTGATAAATGTTAGCCAGATCAGCAGCCAAAATGCTTATCCGTTGAATGGGTCCTTCTTGAAGTTTGCCTCTGGAAACCCAATCATTCTGTGCAAGCACAGCCACCTGCAATAACTGTTTTCACAACTGCCTGTTGAACTTCTCCTTGGGAAGTACACGGCGTCGCATGTGGGCAAATAAAATTCATTTTACATAAGATGTAAAAAGAAAATGAGAAAATACCTCAGAGTGGTCACTCATTATAAATACATCCAACCACTGCTAGGGGGTCACTTTAAAAAAATGTCTTCTCCATCAGAATCTTGTTGTAACTGGAGTGCACCGGCTTTTCTCAGCCATCTAGACTCATCGAAGACGTTATCCTTCTGAAGGTCCCCTCATCTTTTCCTAACCCCTCATTTTTGGGGGGCAGTGTAACACTCAGTCCTCCCCACTCTTGGGGCTCGTCCTCTGAATGGCTGCATTGTCCACACGGTGGATGATCAGTGTCTGCGTCACTGCCCACCTCTCAGTTGGATTCCTTATTAACCCGTAGGAACGTGATCCTTCCATAACGTTTGCAATTTGTGATGTTTTGGGACCCATATGACTTTTATCAGCGCCTTCACTTTTCTCCATTCTGACAGAAAACAAAGAATTAACTATTTGAAAGATACTTGTATACGTTTGAATTGTTCTTGATATTTGTCTAGCCAGAGGTAATAATCCAGATAGTTAGAACACCGTATTAAAGAAAGACTGGAGTTCTGGGTTTCAGATAGATTTAGGAACTCTGCATTTTGGGTAGTTTTACCAAAAATAGCTGGGTGATCTTGAACAAAACATGGCAGTCTCTCTGGGTTTCCATTTTTTTCTTTTTTTCCCTCTCCTTTTTCTTTTTATGGCTGCATCTGTGGCATATGGACGTTCCTGGGCTACAGGTCAAATCACAGCCTACACCGAAGGCACAGCAGCTCAGGTTCCGAGCCACGTCTGCCACCCACGCTGCAGTTTGCAACAATGCCAGATCCTTAGCCCACTGAGCGAGGCCAGGGCTCGAACCCACATCCTTATGGATACTAGTCAGGCACTTAACCTGCTGAGCCACAGTGGAAACCTCTGGGTTTCCATTTCTTAATTTGTAACTTTGGTGGCCAGGGGAGTCACATTGGACTGAAAATGACTTTTAGGGTCCTTCTAGCCATAAAACTCGGTGATTCTGTGCAGCAATAGGGGATCAGAAAACAGAAGAAACAGTTTATAAACATTTTAAAGTAGTGTATTTATAATAGGATACTTATGCCCCCTGGCATTGGGCCTTGCCGGTAACCATCACCCAACACTAGCAAGGAGGGCAGGGCTGGTGGACGTGTTGGGTCTTGGCAAATCCAGAATGTGTAATTAGACATTGCTAGGAGGTAATTGTGATCTTGGAGGCTGTGGATAATAGGGATTTCAAGGCCTCTGGAACTGGGTGGAGGGAAATTCGGTGTTGAACTGAGTGGCTGGGGGAGCTTGTACAGGGTTGTGAGGTCCTGCGAGTTGATTTGCCAGGCATGGGCAAGAGATGTGGGGGTTATCCACAGAGAAATGCTGTGCAGTTTTCCTTACTTCAGACTGGTCCATGATTCGAGGTTTGACAGGCGCTATTTTTAAAAAGAAACATCGGGGCTGGGGGTGGGTTCCCATTGTGGCTCAGCAATAATGAACCTGACTAGTAACCAATGAGGACGTGGGTTCGATCCCTGGCTCCCCTCAGTGGGTTAAGGATCCAGCGTTGCTGTGAGCTGTGTTGTAGGTCACAGATGCAGCTGATCCCAAGTTTCTGTGGCTGTGGCGTCGGCCAGCAGCTGCAGCTCTGATTCAACTCCTAGCCTGGGAACTTCCATGTGCTGTGGGTGCAGCCCTAAAGAGGCAGAAAAGAAGAAAGAAAAAGGAACATCGGGTCTCTAAAGGAAAAAATTTGTTAAATATATTAATAATAAGCATATTAATAATGAAAAGTAGTAGGGAGAATTTCAACCTACATAGAACCATCTATTTTGTAATCACTATGAAAAAAGAAGCATTTCTCTGTCTTCGGCAAAGGCCATTTCCTAAGAAATGCTAACAGGCAGTGTTTTACTTAGTTCTCTTTCAGTTTTCCATGAAACTGGAATTTTTTTTAATGACCTGCCTTTAGAAATTTCAAGATATCATGAATCCAACTGTAATAAGTTCCGCCTTGGCTATTAGTCTAGATGTGTAAGGAAATTGAATCCAGAAAGGTGGTCGATGTTGCTGGAATCGTGGTGTGTACTAAGAAGAGAATGTGGTTGCTGTATGGCATTTTCTGAAAAACTGTCACAGAAGCTACATTTTGATGGCTTGATAAATCTCACTAGTTAGAAAATCCGCTAAAGCTTGAGTGGCTTGAGTGGCATGTACAGAGTTGGCAGCCAACATTTGGAATTTTCAGCAGATCAATCAATGCGTCATCTGAAAATGGATGGGCGCATCCATGTCTTATTGTCAATATTAAGTAACATCTCATATAATTTTCCTGTTTGAAGGAGAACCTTTAAGCATGCGTAGAGTGCATTAAAAATTCTTGAATAATTTTGGAGTGTAAAATCACATTGATATTTCTGTGCACAGTAGAAGAGACTTTAAAAATATGTAAATAAGTGATACAGACATGAGGAGTCATAAGCATATTCACAAACTGTGCTGTCGTCTTTTAAGAGTTGTCATGTACCCATCAGCATTTTGGAACAGAATCACCTTTAGAAGTCTTCTAATTCAACCTGTTTTTCAGAAGACAAGCTGGCTGTTTTGGGAAAGTTAATTCCCCATTGAAAGAAGTTAATGGGAGTTGCTGTTGTGGCTCAGTGGGTTAAGAACCCGGCATAGGGTCTGTGAGGATGCGTGTTAGATCCCTGGCCTTGCTCAGTGGGTAAGGATCTGGCATTGCTGCAAGCTATAGTGTAGGTCGCAGATGTGGCCAGCATCCAGCATTGCTGTGGCTGTGGTGTAGGCCGGCAGCTGTAGCTCCAATTTGACCCCTAGCCTGGGAACTTTCGTATGTTGCAGGTACGGCCCTAAAAAGAGAAAGAGGGAGAGACAGAAAAAAAGAAGTTAATGGTCAGGCAGAGTGAGGTCTCCATCCCAGATTCTTTACCCTTTTTTTTTTTTTTTCTCTCTCTGTGCTTAAAAATTAGAATGACTATTATGAGGACTGCATCAAAAAGCCAGGAAATATTTTAGATTTTCAAAGGAGAAAGGAAACTAACCCTTTGTGTTTTTGGAACTAGCAAAGGCAATAACAGCTTCTTAGCTTGTGTACTTTAGAACCTGCCCAAAGGAATGTTCAACTTTACGTGGAGAGAAGGGCCTACAGCTGGAGCTGGTTATGTGGGTTACAGCGGACTGGGTCATTGGCACCAAGATAAATAGGCCTTTTCCTAATTAGGTGAGAGTGGGAGTGTTGAGGGGAACATACACATTATTTGAGCTGAAAGGAATCTCAGAAGCAATCTAGTTCACCCCCTTTATTTTGTGTAAGAGGAAATAGAGCTTTGCCCTGCCTTTATGTTATAAATAACTAGAGTGTTTTTGTTAATAATTGTTTTAAAATGAAACAACTGACATCTTTAAAGCCCATCAGGGCTTGTATTAACAAATAATAATAATAATAATAATAATTGTAAAGCAGACATCCCTGAAATTCAGAATACATTTTGGGGGAGTTCCCGATGTGGCTCAGGGAAATGAATCTGACTAGTATCCGTGAGGATGCAGGTTCGATCCCTGGCCCCATTCAGTGGGTTGGGAATCCAGTGTTGCCATGAGCTCTGGTGTAGGTCACAGATGCGGCTCGGATCCTGTGTTGCTGTGGCTGTGGTGTAGGCCAACAACTGTGGCTCTGATTTGACCCCTAGCCTGGGAACTTCCACATGCCTCGGGTGTAGCCCTAAAAAGCAAAAACAAACGAAACCATTTGATTTTGATTACATCCAAGGTAATGGAAGAGGTGAGTCATGTGTCTATAAAGATGGTAGTTTGGGGCCTACAACTACCTTTCTGTTGGAAGACAGTGGACCATGCTCCCAAGTGCACTGTGGGTTGTGAGGGCAGGCACCCCCTAGCCTTGCAATGACAGTGGAGTGTCCAAGAGAAGAAAGCTGACTGTCCAGCCAAATAGAAATCACCTGTATAAATTGTGGTCTGCAGTCTGGTTTTCAAGTCTTATGTCTTTGTCAAATTATTCTATAGGCTTTTGCAGGTACATGCAAACTGCTAGGAGCCTGATTGGATGCGGGTAGGAAGACGTTGCTAAGAGATAAAGAAGGCTCTACCTATCAGAGCATCACTATTGCCAGGTATCCTCTCATCCCAAGGAAATGAGCAGGGGCGGTGGCAGTGGTTATGTTCTTTGCTAGTCAATCAAGCTGTTCGAATTATTCAGTTCAGGAAATTCGCTAAAAAGCTGCTTCTCCCTCATACACAGCCCCCCTCCCCCCCGCCCCCAGCCATCCCACAAGGCTTTCCAGTTTAGTGTATCTTTACTTTTCAAGATGAAGGTTCATCTCCCTTGATAGTTTCAAAGGTTTTAATTCGTAGAGGAAAAACACGTTGCAGGTTTGAATAGGCTGATGCTCACATTGATATGTCAGTGTTTTAGATGTTGAAGCATCAAAAACTGTCTCGTTCGGCCTTCCTGAAATCGTTAAAGTAGCAGGAGATGGAGACGTGGCTCATAACTGACAGCCAGTCTGCGTGGCGTCTCTTCCACGTGGTTCCGTAGAAGGTTGGCAGGTTCCCCCGCGCCGATAGCGGACATGTGCACGGAACCGCACAGAATCTCGGGTCCGGCAGATCAGCACTCGGAGGCTGGGGGTGAGCAATGGTCATGTTCCTGCTTGTTCTAAAGCGAACCAGGTTTTCCAAGAAAGAGCTGTCCCAGAGTTTAATAATCTTCCCGTGTTTGGTCACTTGGTCTCTTTGGTCCTCTTTTTGGTGAGTTTTGGTCGCTGGCAGTCCAGGGTATGGCTTGATGTGGGATCGCAGCTCCCAGGCCAGGGATTGAACCCGGGCCTCTGTGGTGAAAGCACCGCGTCCTAACCCTTAGACCACCAGGGGACTCTGCTCAGCCCTCTGGAGGCTTAATCTCTGAAACGCTAGTAGAACCTGGCCTCTTGGATTATTTCTTGGAAGATATCGAAGCGTGTCCTGGACCCTCCTGGCTGTGCGTGTTGTCCTGGTGAGGAGCGAGAGCAGTGTGCCCGCTGCACGGCAGCAGTGCTTGAACACCTTCTCGTGGTATCTTGACTTTTTCAGCAGGTGAACCTCCAGCTAGTTTCCGTATTTCTGGGGCGGGCGCTGAATGTGGGGTGCAGGGGGACTAGGCAGAGGAAGGGAATCATGGAAGAGCGTTGGGATTGCTCCAGAGGAGAGGTTCATCAGAATTGCCTGGAGGGCTCATTACAACACAAATTGCTGGGCCCCCCCGTCACAGTTTCTGATTCAGTCCATCTCGGGTATGAGAATTTTCTTCCTTTTTTCCCCATTTTTAAAAGTTTAGCTGAAGTCGAGTTGATTTGCAAGGTTATGATCACGTCTGCTGCACAACAAAGTGATTCAGCCGCACATGTACCCACATCCATTCTCTCTCAGGGTCTTTTCCTGTATCGGTAATCGGAGAATACCAGGTAGAGTTCCCTATGCCAATCCCAAACCCCTAGTCCATCCCTCCCTGCAGCCTGTTCCCTTTAGTCACCAAAATTTTGTTTTCAAAGTCTGCGAGTCTGTATCTGTTCTGCAAATACATTCATTAGTATCCTTTTTAAATTTTACTTACTTAGTATTTTTTTCAACTCAGTGAATTTTATTACATTTATAGTTATACAATAATCATCCCAACCCAATTATTTTTTGTTTTTATTTTTTGGTTTAGGGCCACACCCGAGGTATATGGAAGTTTCCAGGCAAGGGGGCCAATCAGAGCCACAGCTGCTGACCTACACCACAGCAACACCGGATCTGCCCGCTGTGTCTGTGGCCTACACCGCAGCTCATGGCAACGCCAGATCCTTAACCCACTGATCCAGGCCTGGGATTGAATCCACATCCTCCTGGATACTAGTTGGATTTGTTTCTGCTGTGCCATAATGGAAACTCTGCATCCTTTTTTTAAGAGTCCACATATAAGTGATGTCAAAGACGTTTCCAGGGGATGATGCTTCTGTGGGTCCTGGACCACATTTGGAGAGCTGCTGCCCCGGGGGTGCAGGGGATGAGGATGTAGGTCTGTGGGTACCAGCCTGCTTCTCAGGGGCTCTGTTTCCTATTTGTGAAACAGTTACCTTATTAGTGGTTTTCAAATGTTTGAAATCAGACGACTCTTTTGTTTCACACAAGTACATAATTGTGTGAAACTCCAAAATACAGAAGAGAAACCGGCACTGTGTTCATGATGGCAGGGGTAGAGGATAAAAGGATTTGTCTGCTTGTGTATCTTTTTGTTTTTCTTATTCCCTGGAGTGGAACCCCAAACAGCAGTGCATCCAGTGGGAGAGAAGTTTTCTAAGGCCCCTGGCATTTGTCATTTTCTCTTTGATTCTACGTACCCTCGATACTGTAGACTCTTACTTAAAGAGTTGAACAGATCTGACCAAGAGACTAAACATTAAGGTTGCACTTTTTAATGCTTGAAACGGTGTGTGGGCTATGTAATTAGGTAGAAGTGAGTCTGAGACTTGCATGCTAATAGAAAGGATTTACAACCCGTTGCAGGTTAAGACCTGGGGCAATTTTAATAAGGGGGACAACCCGGGGAACAGGGATGTGCTTCTTGCCTTTGGATTCAGCGGGTGCGTTGTGACTGAACTGAAAGTGTGTTCTTGGAAGCCTGATGGTCAAGCCTAGAATTGGGTGTCTGAATCTTTCCCGGAATTTTTACCAGACAAGAGATAAGAAGGAGGACAGCAGTACCAATGTTTCAATAAAAGGAATGTTTCAGTAAAAGGTCTCATACGTCAGAAATGTTCAGAGAAGATGTCTGTCCATTGCTCCTGATTCCTTTTGTCAGTCCCTTTATGGAAGCCCTGTAAACAGCCTTAAGGGAAATTGTGCATTAGCTCAGCCTGACTTTGGTACCCAGGGAGTTTCTGTTCTGGGTTTCTTGAAACTCTTATTTTCCCTCTTCTTCCTTGGTACACTCTCCTTGTAAGAGAAGAACTAAATAGAAATAAATACCCACGCGTATGGAAAAATCTCTGTGGTTTATTCAGTGAGAAATCCGGATGCAGACACGGTAGAAGTACTCAGCCTTTTGAATAAAACAGTGTTTTTCAAACTGTGAGTCACAGGTAATGACATCAGTTTAGTGGTTGGTTTTGTTTTTAATTCTAGCGATAGACTTAAAAAAAAAATTTCCAGTAACTTTCTGACATGTTTTGGACTAAGACACACGGGATGGAATGACATAGCACAAGGTGGAATAGAAGGTGTCTAAATATATTGCATGTAGTAAGGATATAGTTTCCTGAAACTTTTGTTTTAGTTTAATGTATATCTCAATATCCCTGTAAGGTTTGGTTGGTGGGTAGATATGGATGGTTGGATAGCTGGCCATGCCAGTTCACACACACAGATACATATATGGGAATATATATATGTATGGAGATACATGTACATAGGGAGCTATTTATATGGTGATACAGATAGGGAGATACTTATATGTATGGTATTAGCCAAGGCTCTTCAGAAAAACAAAGTCAATAGAATGTGTATATACACAGAAAGAGTTTGGTTAAGAAGGATTTGACTCCTGTGATTCTGGAGACGGGCAAATCCAGACTCTCAGTGTGGCCAGACAGCCTGGAGACTTGGGAGAGTGGCGGGTCCAGACGAAGCCTGAGGCACTGCTGGAGGACTCCCCTTGTGTTTTTGTTCTACCCAGGCCTTCAGCTGATGGCACGAGGCACCCCCCCCCCCCCATTATGGAGAGCAATTTGTTATACTCACAGTTCAGGTTGAAATGTTAGTGTCATTCCCAAACACCTTCCCAGGTGCCATGGAAAATTAATCATCGCATATAGGTCTACTAAGTCGCAGGGCGAGATATATCTTACCTGTCACAAAGACACATACCCCCCATCTATATACATGGGAATATATATCTATATATGTAGGGATAAATATCTCCATGTATAGAGGGAAACTCCCCCATATATATATTTATATATATATGATGAACTGGATTGAGATGATGTGACTTTACAGATTTTTCTTATATTAAAATGATTGGGTGTGAAATACTTATTTTGAAAAACATGGCCAGACGCTTCCGACGCTGCTAGCAGTGGACTGAAATGGCCTGTCCTGAGTGCCTACTTCCTAGGGGCCTTGATCCTTCTTTCTCCTCCGAGGTGTCTGATAGTAGTTTGCTTTGTGGCCAGGATATAATTTAAACAGGTACTCAGCATAATTTTAGTTCCTTTGGGATCACTCTCAGTTTTTCTACCTTATCTGGCTCTCAGAAATTGTTTTTTTTGGGGGGGGGCTTTTTGTTTTTTTTAGGGCCACACACGCTGTATGTGGAGGTTCCCAGGCTAGGGGTCTAATCGGAGCTGTAGCCCCTGGCCTACGCCACAGCCACGCCAAATCCAAGCCATGTCTGTGACCTACACCACAGCTCTTGGCAACGCTTAATCCACTGTGGATCTTGAAACCACTGAGCGAGGCCAGGGATCGAACCCACAACCTCATGGATACTAGTCGGGTTTACTAACCACTAAGCCACGACAGGAACTCCCGAAGATCTGTTTAATTACAGCTGTGTTGATGTTTGGCCAACTCACGAAAACCAGTGCATTCTCTCTGGGGAGACAGTAAATTTCTGATGGGCATACCAGTAAAAATGGAATTCTTCTGCAAACAGACACTTTTTTTCAGGATTATTCTTGTAAATGCCTGGAGAACTTGGCAGCCTTGTGATACTTTTGGCGGGGTTCTCGTGGGTACCAAATGGTGCAGAGCTACTGTGTGCTTGGAACATGCTGACAAGAGGCTCAGCTTTTCTGTAAGTGTGTTTTGGCTTTTTGAGATAGCTCCTTCCATGGCAGAAGAACCGTCTTTTAAAACCAAACGTAGACTCTGGGCTTTCTCCAAGGGGAGTATTGTAAATATATCAAAGCTGATCCTATGCTGACTTTCTTTATAGAAAGAAAAAAGGAGTGGTTAATAAATCATGTATAGTGTCTGAGTAGAGTCTGTGCATTCAGAGAGGTCATCTTTTCTTTGGGCCGCGTTTGTTACAAACATTTTATGTTTCTCCCTGCCCCCTTCCCCCCACCACATCACCCTGTTGCAGTTTACACTGTACAGGTCTCCACCTTAAGGAACACTTTTCATCCTGAGCATCCACTGAGGAAGAGGAAATGCACAGAACATTCTGGAAGAGAAAGATAATCCTTATACAGCTTGATTTTTTTAACTCTTCCCCTTTTGAGCTTTAGATTGAATATAAGCTTTTTTTTTTTTTTTTTAAGTATTTTTCTACCTCTTTGTTGGGTGGGTAGGGGAATGTTAAAAGCAAACTTGCCAACCAAACCCCTCTAAGTCATCATTCTTTAAGATACGTAATGATATTTCACAGAAATAACCACAGGACAATTTGTGATGCTATCATAGAAATAGTACACACACACCCCACTCTATGTTTTCTGGGTTTTTTTCTTTCTTTTTTTTTTTTTTCCCCCATATTCCACTTTAAAGTCTCACACTGTAGCATTGGAGTCATTGATCTATTTGATCTTAAAAGGCCAGGTGATACCATATGGTATTGGTCTTTCTCTTTCTGACTGACTTAGTATGAGAATGCATAGTTGTGTCCAGTCGTTGTGTCCACATTGCTAAAATGGCATTATTTCATTCTTTTTCATGGCCGAGTAGTATTGCATTGTACATGTGAACATCTTCTTAATCCAGTCATCTGTCAATGGACATTATGTCATTTCCATGTCTTGGCTATTGTTTGTTTATGGCCACACAGGTGGCATATGGAAGTTCCTGGGCCAAGGGTTGAATCTGAGCCACCCACTGTACCAGAGGGGTGGAAAACCCACACCTGCACAGCAACCTGAGCTGCTGCGATCAGATTCTTAACCTATGTCTTGGCCATTGTGAATAGTGCTGCTATGAACATATGAGTGCGTGCATCTTTTTGAATTGTAATTTTATCCGGATATAAGTGGAATCTAAAATATGGCACAAAGAAACCTATCTACAAAACAGAAGTGGACTCACAGACATAAAGAACTGACTTGAGGTTGCTAAGGGAGAGGGGGGAGGAAGTGGGATGGATGGGGAGTTTGGGGTTAATAGATGCAAACTATTACATTTAGAATGGATAAGCAGTGAGGTCCTGCTGTACAGCACAGGGAACTCTATCCAGTCTCTTGAGATAACCATGATGGAAGATAATAAGAGAAAAAGTGTGTGTGTGTGTGTGTGTGTATTATATATATATAATATATATATATATAAAACTGGGTCACTTGCCTTACAGCAGAAATTGGCACAACACTGTAAATCAACTATACTTTAATAAAAAACAAACCACCCCCCCAAACAAACAAAAGATCCATTGACAGATGAATGGATTGAGAGGAGACCTTCCAGTGAGTCCTGACTCACTTAAGAGGCCAGAGGTGAGAAAAGTAAGCCATTTGCCCAGCTCTTCCTGTCTGGTGAGTGTGGACCTCAGGCTGGGGCTTGTCCTCTCATTTCTTCCCTTGTTCCTCATCCCCTATTGCTGTTCCCACCTAGGGCTGGAGATCCAGGCTTTCTCTGTGCATAAGATGCCCTGGGGGCATCCCGGGTTTGGGGCTTGGCCCCCTAGTTTGGATGGTTTGAGCTACTGATGGTGTGTGTGCTTTGGGCATCCCACTAAGCAGGTCCTATAACACCTCTCTCCACATATTCAGAGTTTGACATAGAGTTTTACTTCTTTTGCTTTAAAATGTTTGCCTTTGGCAGCGGCAGTGCAGTGAAAGATTAAGGAACTAAGGGAAGAGAAGGGAGACCGGCCTGCGAGCCTTCACTGCCTCGCTGATGTGTCAGGCACCGGGCTGGGGACCTTCACGGGGCTGTTAAAATCCATGCTCCTCGCGAAACGTGGAAGGGATCCTGGAAATCCACACTGGGGATGGGGAGGTGGAGAAGGGCTGGGGCTGGGTCCCCGTTTGTCTGACTCCATAGCCTTTCTCCTGCTGCTTTCTCGAGGGGGGCGGGGTGGCGAGAGAGCACATGTGCATCTTACAAGCCATATGGAATCGGGAAGCGCTGCTCGGCTCTGACAGTTGCTTAAATGATCTGTGACGCCGCCTCCCGACATTAGCCTGTATGAGTGATGGCTGACAGTTCCCGTCGGAAGAGGCTGGAGTCCTGGTCCCTGGAGCCGTGCTCACGGAGTCTTTCCAAAGTGCAAAGGATGATGGGAACGGATTCTAACAGTTCCTGCTGGGCTGACAACATTCAAGATACTGTTAGGCTTTTTTTTTTCTTTTCTTATTTAACAGCTTAGGTGGAGGAGATCATTATTCTGTTCACTTTGACACAAAGAATGTGGGGACCTTTTTCACGTGCCAGAGTTGAGAAAAATCTGTTTTAACCTTAATCTCATGATACTCACGTTCCACTTGTATTGACTTTCTGCCTTCGAAAATGTCTTTCTTCATCCCTTTTGTCATTTCCTAGGTGTGTATTTCCTCTCTCTAGTTAGTATTTGTCCTCGCTGAGGTCATTGAGCTTACCTTTTTAAAAAATTTTTTCCTCGATTACTCAGGACAAAGTTTAACTCACGGGCATCAACTGAATGATTATTAAGTATTCATCTTCCTTCCTCCCGGCTTCCCTCCCTTCCTCTTTTCCTCCCACCTTCTCTCCCTTCCTCTTTATCCACCGCACCCTCCCCGTGTGGACGTTCCCAGGGCAGGGATCGAACCTGTGCCATCACAGAGACAACACCAGATCCTTAACCTGCTGTGCCATAGCAGGAGCTCCATTTTTATGCTATCTTTTTCATATGACTAGTTTAAAGATGAATTATTGGAGCTCCCTTTGTGGCTCAGCAGCAAATGAACCCGACTAGCATCCATGAGGACAGAGATCTGGTCCCTGGCCTCGCTCAGTGGGGTAAGGATCTGGTGGTGCCGTGAGCTGTGGTGCAGGTTGAAAACAAGGCTCAGATCTGGCGTGGCTGTGGCTGTGGGCGTAGGCTGGCAGCTGTAGCTCTGATTTGAACCCTAGCCTGAGAACTTCCATATATATGCCCTGAAACAAAAAACAAAAAAGCTGAATTATTATTCCAAGTAGTTTTGAATTTGTCTCTTCAAGTTTCACTTAGTTTTGTTTAGCTCACCCTAGTGATGTTTCTCCCATCATGGTGTAATAGAATGGAACTCCACTCTCTGGCTGCGTTTTATTGCCAGGGTTTATGAATATCCGATTCATGAAACTCTACCATGTGACTGATGTGCGGATAAAGCCTTTCTCTGGTATTTGTGTAAATGCAGGATGCTCTTGACGCCGGGGGATGACTTACCCATTCTTCTGTCTTTCGTTTTCAGTGCTTCTGGAATGTACGCATATACCCCTTTGTAGTTTCTGTCAGTTTACGTTTCATGATTCCTTTACTTACCCAATTTCATTTTTTTTTTTGTCTTTTTTTGTCTTTTTTTTGCTATTTCTTTGGGCCGCTCCCGCGGCATATGGAGGTTCCCAGGCTAGGGGTCCAATCGGAGCTGTAGCCACCGGCCTACGCCAGAGCCACAGCAACGCGGGATCCGAGCCGCGTCTGCAACCTACACCACAGCTCACGGCAATGCCGGATCGTTAACCCACTGAGCAAGGGCAGGGACCGAACCCGCACCCTCATGGTTCCTAGTTGGATTCGTTAACCACTGCGCCACGACGGGAACTCCTACTTACCCAATTTCTTTTACCTAATATTTCCCCCCTTCAAAGCTAACAGAAAGGTATTTCTTGGTGGGGCCAGAGCCGCAGAGGGCATCCGGTGAGCATCTGTTTACTTTTTCTGCTCCTTCTCCACAAATTCTTCTCCTATCAGAAAACAATCTCCCCGGAGGCTACCAGACGTGGTCCCTGCTGAGTGTGGAGTAAAAGGGAGCTGTCCTTGGAGAGGCTGGAAAGTGCAGTGAAACCGAGCTTGGGGGGTCCTGAAAGTGTGGTTGGGACATTTGGGCTCAACTTGCTGAGCAACTGGGGAGCTGCGGGAGGGTTGGACCGGCAGGGCTGAGGTGTGTGCTGGAGCTGGGGGGTCCAAGCCGGGCTGCTGCAGGCATCCTGGTGATCTGTGAGCAGAGTCTGCACCCCATGGATAAGAGAGTGGCGTGGAGGAGTTCCCACTGTGGTGCTGTGGGTTAATGATCTGGCTTGTCTCTTCCGAGGTGTAGGTTTGATTCCCTGCCCAGCACGCAGTGGGTTAAGATCTGGTGTTGCTGCAGCTGTGTGTGGTGTAGGTTGCAGCTCCAGCTCAGATTTGATCCCTCCCACCTGGGAACTTCCATATGTCCTGGGGGGACAGGGTGGCCAAAAAAAAAAAAAAAAAAAACATTAAAAAGAGAAAGCGGAGAGTTCCGTTGTGGCGCAGTGGTTAACGAATCCAACTAGGAACCATGAGGGTGCGGGTTCGGTCCCTGCCCTTGCTCAGTGGGTTAACGATCTGGCGTTGCCGTGAGCTGTGGTGTAGGTTGCAGACGCGGCTCGGATCCCGCGTTGCTGTGGCTCTGGCGTAGGCTGGTGGCTACAGCTCCGATTCAACCCCTAGCCTGGGAACCTCCATATGCCACGGGAGCAGCCCAAGAAATAGCAACAACAACAACAACAACAAAAAAGACACACACAAAAAAAAAAAAAAAAAAAAGAGAAAGCGGAGAATTGCCCAGACTGGGCACGTGGCCAGATATGGGGGCACAGTGTTGGGAGGAGTAAAACGCGATGCTTAGGTCTGGGTTCCTGGGATGGAGATGGCGCTGTGAAGAGAACAGAGTAGGTCTGGGAAGAATAGGTTTGGAGCAAGTCATGGAGGGTTTGGCAGTGGTCCTCCTGATTCTTGAGATGTCACTAGGCATGGTGGCGTCCTGTTGAACAATTAGATGTGTCCCACAAAGAGTTAGGACCCTGGAGCTTGAGAAACACTTGACATCCGGCTCGGCTGGATGTGGAGACTTGGGACCAGCTCGTAGAAGTGATGATGAAAGCCTGTGTAAGAAGGACGTTGTCATGGCAAAGCAGAGGAGAGCACAGGGCTGTGGCCTTGTTTGGGGGTTAATTTCCGGAGGTAAACTAAGACTCGGAGACAGGGGAGGGAGCTCCGAAAGGGGTGTCAGAGGAGGGCACTGCTTCCCAACTGCTAGGGCGCGGGCTGGGAGGTGAGGGAGTTTTCCAGACCCGCAGACGGGCAAAGTTTTCTTTGTTTTTTCTTCATTTTTTTCACTTTGCATATGGAGTCCCCAGGCCAGGGATCAGATCAAGCCATAATTGTGGCCTAAGTGGCAATGCCGTATCCTTAACCCACTGTGCGAGGCCGGGGATTGAACCTTTGACCCAGGCTTTCCAAGATGCCGCTGAGCCCGTTGCCCCACAGCGGGAACTCCTGGCAAACATTTTTATACTGACAATATCTCCTGCTGGCAGGAATGCTGGGGCAAGGCCGGCTTCCAGGGTTGCTGGTGGGAATAGCCACTGTGGAAAGAGTTCTGGCAGAGTCTATTAACATTCAAAACGCACGGGGCCTTTGACCCAGCTATGCCTCCCCCGGGAACTCTACCCCAGAGAAAGCAAAGCCGCTGTGTGTCATCTGTTTGTTCAGGAATATTTATGACAGCGTTGTTTGTAGTGGCAAAGAACTGGAAACTAAGTGGATGCTTTCAGCAGGGAAATAGTTGGATAAAACGTGGCCCATCCACGCCTTGGAGCTCTCTACCCCTTGTCTTGGAAGCATTCCCACGAGAAAAGACGAGGCAGAGACCCATGTCTGATTGTGCAGAATATAAAATGATAAAACCCTTGTGCGTGTTGTCTCTGAGAGCGCTGTTTGCTATGAGAAGTCGATACTGTGAGAAGAGACGCAGGGGAGTGAGTAAGAAACACGGGTACTGACACGCTGTCCAAGATGAAACATCATGAAAAATCACTCGTGTGTTGATGTGTAGGCAGATGTTGCAGAAGGATGGTCGCCAGGACGTGACAGGTGAGCAGCTCAGGGTGTGGGGTGTTCTTACTTTCTGATAACTTTGCCATGTTGTTGCAAATCCATTGACTTTCGAGTTTAAAAATCCCTGGAAACCTTTCTGAGAGCAGTTGGGAATGGAAGCCCCATTTCTTGCTGTCAGGAATAGTGACAAGGTGGAGACAGGGACGGCGTGCTTTTTTTTTGGTCTTTTTTTTTTAGGGCCACACCCATGGCATATGGAGGTTCCAGGCGAGGGGTTGAATTGGACCTGCAGCTGCCAGCCTACACCATAGCCGCAGCACAGGGGATCCAAGCTGCGTCTGCACCTACACCACAGCTCAGGGGGCTATGCCAGATCCTTAACCCACCGAGCCAGCCCAGGAATCAAACCCGCATCCTCCTGGATCCTAGTCAGGTGTGTTACCTCTGAGCCACCATGGGAACTCTGAGGGTGTGGCTTTGGGGCCGGCTGGCAGGCAGGCCAGGTGAGAAGGCAGAGGTCTGGAGGAAGGAATTTGAGGAAAAATGTTTTAAAGATAATGTAGGAGGCAGGGTTATATTATTTAAAATGATGTAGTAGGCTTGCACTTGAGGGGTCTTTAGGGTAGCTTCGGATATTTTGGTAGATACACATGTTTGGAACAGCCTCTGTAGGAGATGCTAGAAAATTCATAACATGTCAGCAGAAAGAGTGAGACGCTGCAGAGAGGGCTGCAGTCACACAGGCAGTGGGGACTAATAAGGCTTATCCCAGGAAACCGAGGGGCAGGGGGCTTCCAGTGGGTGATGACTGGGAGTGGGTAGTGTCTAGCTGAGAGTGGGAGATGAGGTAGGTCAGCAGGGACCCCATCTGAGGGGAATCCAGGGAGGTTCCTGAGGGGTGGGGGTGTAAGGTGTAGTTTCACTGTTAGGTTAAGACTTCCATGTCATCTGTTCTAGAACAGTACCCACTTCCTCTTAACCCTGCACAAAGTCCAAACTCAGCCTGACTTTTTAAGCCTTCCCTTTAGGATTTTTCTCTCTTTTTTTTTTTTGTCGGTCCCACAGTATGTGGAGTTCCCAGGCCAGGGATCAGACTGAGCCATAGTCTTGACCCAAGCTGCAGCTGTGGCAATGCTTCCTCCTTAACCCACTGTGCTGGGCTGGGATCGAGCCTAGGTCCTGGCACTCCCAAGATGCTGCCAGTCCAGTTGCGCCACAGTGGGAACTCCTCTCTCTCTCTTTTTTAAATTTTTTTTTTTCTTTTATGGCTGCTTTCATGGCATATGGAAGTTCCTGGGCCAGGGATCGAACCTGCACCTCCATGATGACAGGAGCTGCTGCAGTCAGATTCTTAACCCACTGCGCCACTGCAGAAACTCCTAGGATTTCTCCCGAAGTCCTTGATTTGTGGTCTAATTGGAAATCCACTTCTGGCTGATTTGCCTCTAGACAGGCATGCCTTCATCAGCAGCCACTGTCCACATGTGACTGTTGCATGCCTGATGTGTGGCCCATACAACTAAGGTGTGCTCTTACGTGCGAAGTCCACACTGGGGCTTGAAAAATATATAAGCGACCTCATTAATCATTTATGTTGTATCCATGTTAATGTGATGATTTTGGATATGTTGGATTAAAACATATTATTTAAATTAACCTCACGTGTGTCTTTTTACTTTTTTCAAAATAGTGGCTAGACAATTTAGTGACTGCAGAGCTCCCGTTTTCTTTCTATTAGGGACCCGGCACTCGACCTTGATGGGCACAGTTTGCCTCTGGCTTTTTTGTCTTCCTGGTTTTTACCCTCTTCTTTCTCTCTCTCTCTGTTTTTTTTTTTTTTTTGCTTTTAGGGCTGAACCTGCGGCATATGGAGGTTCCCAGGCTAGGGGTCCAACTGGAGCTGCAGCTGCCGGCCTATGCCACAGCCACAGCGACGAGGGATCCGAGTCATGTCTGTGACCTATGCCACAGCAAGCTGGATCCTCAACCCACTGAGCGAGGCCAGGGATCGAACTCGAGTCCTCATGGATACTAGTCGGGCTTGTTTTACCTCTGAGCCACGACAGGAACTCCATCTACCCACTTTGTTCAAGGGCAACATCAGTCTCTCTTCTCAGGTCTGTGACACTTAAGGTCTTACTTCTTATCCCTTTCCCTAGCTTCTGTTGGGAATATCACAGTTTTCCTGCCTGTATCTCTACCTGAAATCTGCTTGCAAGCATTTCTTATCTCCCCTCCTAGAAGATAAAGTTGCCTTTGCCTTTACTAGATGGTAATCCCCTTGAAACCAGGACTGATAAAAGATGCATAGTTTTTCCCTGGCTTCTGGCATTGTCTGTATCCTTGTCTGTATCCATTGTCTGTATCCTTGGGTTCTGCCCCAGAGGGGAGCTCAGAGGTTTATTGATGGCGTAAACAGGTGATACGTTTGCAGTTCCTTTAGTCGTTAGGAAATGTCCTTTTTAAATCCAAATGAGGCACCAGTATGTTTCCTAGTTCCTAGCTTCAGGGTTTGAAATTGGACAGACCCGAGATTGAATCTAGGATGATCATTTTTGCTCTGTGACCTCGCCAAGTTATTTAATTCTTTGCACCTTCACATCCTTGATTGGTAATGGAGGTACTGATACTGATCTCCCAGAGTTGCTTTGAGAAAAGCCCACATGCTCTGGATGCTCCATAGTGCCAGGGTCCCTGTTCCTGGGAAAGTTCGTATGGAATGTTGAGATCGTGAGTGAAAACTGCCAGGGAATCTACATGGGCTGTTTCTTAACTGCTGCAAGAGGATGGCGCCATGCATTTTGGCTCTTGGCTATGCTCTGATGAAATTTTTGTTTGACTTCTTGGTGATAATTCCAAATGGTGGCAAGGTTGAGGATCCCTCTGTCTCTGCTGGAGAAGTCCTTGTGGAAACACAAGTTAATAGCATCTAAATTAGTAGGTGACTAAATATCTGCAGATTGAATAAGGAAGACTGGGTCTCCAAATGATATTTTTTTAAAGAAAAAATGGTTATTTTTTTTCCCTGAAGTTCTTTATTTTTTGTTTTTATTTTTGTATATATTTTTTGTCTTTTTTTTTTTTTTAGGGCCGCACCCGTGGCGTATGGAGATTGCCAGGCTAGGGGTCAAATTGGAGCTACAGCTGCCAGCCTACACCACAGTCACAGCAACGTGGGATCTGAGCCACATCTGCGACCTACACCACAGCTCACGGCAACACCAGATCCTTAACCCACTGATCAAGTCCAGGGATCGAACCTGCAACCTCATGGACACAAGTCAGGTTCATTAACTACTGAGCCATGACGGGAACTCCTGAAATTCTTCTTTTAAATGTTATATTTTTATTAGAGTATAGTTGATTAAGAAAAACGAAGTTCTTATAAATGATTTGTTGAATGAGAAAATGAGAAAGGAAATGACTTAAGTGAAATTAAAAATTAAGTGAACAGGAGTTCCTGTCATGGCACAGTGGAAACGAATCCAGCTAGGAACCATGAGGTTGCGGGTTTGATCCCTGGCCTTGCTCAGTGGGTTAAGGCTCCGGTGTTGCTGTGAGCTGTGGTGTAGGTTGCAGACGTGGCTTGAACCTGGTGTTATTGTGGCTATTGTATAGACTGGTAGCTACAGCTCCGATTGGATCCCTAACCTGGAAACCTCCATCTGCTGCTGGTGTGGCCCTAAAAGGAGAAATAAATAAGTAAATAAAATTAAGTGGAAAATGATTCAATGAGAGTCCTTCTTGGGGAGAAGGTCAAAAATAGTGGGGGCCAAGTGCCTTGATAATGGCCCTGGGACCCCAGAGGTGCTTTTCTCTCCAAGTTGGTTTTCTCTGGTATGTTGCAAAGAGTGCTGGCATGATAACTGGATGACATGACTTCTTGCCTCTGGCCCGCTGAGGCATCTTGGGGAGGTGACTTAACCTTTCTGAGCCTCTGCTTCCTCATTTGCAGAGCAAAGGTGGGCAGATTAGAAAAGCCAGCCGCGTGGGCGGAGGTGGCAGCTGGGAGTCAGCCTGGGCCGGTGCACTGCCTGTGCCACTTGCTCGCTGGTCAACCTGGTCCCAGCTCCCCGACTTCTTCGACCCTTTCCGGAGCGTGGGAGTGGGAGGGTTGTTTCCTGTTCCTGCCAGAGGAGCCTCTAAAGAAGTCCATGGAAAGCAGCTGCAGATCAGTGGGGGACTAGTCAATATTTGTTAACTTGACGAATGAAAGGATAAGTGCCAGGGGAACTTTTAAAAATATGCTTACTTAAAAATCAGTCCTCTTGAGTATAATTTATGTGCCATGAACATGTTTTTATTTTAATGATTTTTTCCATTATAATTGATTTACAGTCTTCTGTCAATTTTCTACTGTACAGCAAAGTGACAGTCACACACACATATATACATTCTTTTTTATTTTGATGATTTTTATTTTTTCCATTAGACTTGATTTACAGTGTTTTTTTTTTTTTTTTTTTTTTTTAATTTAAAAAATTTAGGAGTTCCCGTTATGGCTCAGTGGTTAACGAATCCGACTAGGAACCATGAGGTTGTGGGTTTGATCCCTGGCCTTGCTCAGTGGGTTAACGATCCGGCGTTGCTGTGAGCTGTGGTGTGGGCCACAGATGTGGCTCGGATCCCGCATTGCTGTGGCTCTGGCATAGACCAGCGGCTGCAGCTCCAATTTGACCCCTAGCCTGGGAACCTCCATATGCCGTGGGAGCAGCCCAAGAAATAGCAAAAAGACAAAAAAAAAAAAAAAAACCCTTAAAAAATTTAATCTTGGTAAAATACACATAACGTAAAATTTCCCGTGTTCCCCATTATTCAGCGTACAGCTTCCTGGCATTGAGCACATTCACATGGCTGTGCAGCCGTCACCACCAACCATCTCCAGGACTCATTTCATTTTGTAAAATTAAAATTCTGCATCTCTTAGACAGTAGCCCCCCCATTCCTCCTCCCCTCCAGGTTTTGACAACGACCATTCTGTTTTCTGTCTCTCTGAATTTGACTCTTCTGGATACCTCTTGCCAGTGGAATCCCACAGTACTTATCCTGCAGCAGGTGGACCTGCCTGGGCTAAGGGTTCAATTGGAATTGCAGCTGCCGGCCTCCAGCACAGCCACGGCAGTGCAGGATCTGAGCCACATCTGCGACCTATGCCGCAGCTCATGGCAACGCTGGATCCCTAACCCACTGGGTGGAGCCAGGGATCGAACCTGCATCCTCACGGAGACTACGTCGGGTTCTTAACCTGCTGAACCACACGGGAACTCAGGATTCAGCCTTTTGTGAGTTGGCTCATTTCACTCAGCGTAATGTCCTCAGGGTTCCTCCACACTGTAGCACATGTCAGAATTTCCTTCCTTTTAGAGGCCGGGTGATATTTCACATACAATGAAATATTTTTTTGCGTCTTTTGCCTGTTATGAATAATGTTGCTGTGAACACGGGTCTTCATATCTTTCTAAGATCCTGTCTTCAGTTATTTTTTTTTTTTCCAGATGTGGAATTGCTGGACTATATGGTAATTCTGTTTTTAATTTTTTAAAGAGTCACCCTTTTGTTTTCCACAGTGGCTGTACCATTCTGCGTTCCCACCAACAGTGCGCAAGGGGTCCAGTTTCTTTGCAACCTTGTCGGCACTTATTGTTTTCTGGGTTTTTTTTTTTTTTTTTTAAATATTAGCTATCCTAATAGATGTAAGGTGGTTCTATAACTAGACTTTAAATAATAACAACTTACAGGGTCTGAGAACTAGAAGGATCTTTTGATATCATCCGTCCAATTGCCTCATTCAAATAGTTAAGGAAATAGTTTCAGGTAGGTTAAATGACTTGACCACATACCTTGTCCCGTAACTTTTCATGTCAAAGTTAAGACTGCAGTTCAAGCCTCCCCACTCTCATTGCTGCAGGTACAGTGCAGTCTGGTCACTTATTTATCCCCTGGTTCAACCCACAGCACCCATATCAGTCCTGTGTGAGGTGCAGGGGTGGACAAGGATGGTTCAGATAAAGACCAGCCCCTGACCTGCTGTCCCTGCTGACCCGGGCTGCTCAGCATCCTTCCCCCACCTCGCTGTCCGTTTAAGGACCAACTCATGGACGGACCTGCAGAATCATGCTTGGTAACTTACTTTTGCTTCCCACGCTGCTGTATTACAGGTCCAGAGGAGCTTATGCAAAGGACCTAATTTCCCTCAAAATTGAGCAGAAACTGTAGGCGGGATAAAGAAAAGGGAAAGAGACAAGGTGGTGAGCTATCTACCAACAGGTGTAGAAGGCTGACTGTGTTTAAAGATGGCTCAATAGCATGGGGCATGCCGTGTAGACACGCGTGCCTGTCCAGTTCTTGAAGAATTCATTGACCTCATCTGCGATAATATTTAATGCGAAGGAGAGAAATAAACATCCATGATGCTGGAGCCTTGTTAGTGCAGCTCTCACTTTGCAGGGAAAACCGCCTGGGGTCATCTTGCAGAAACAATGCACTGTCTTGTTTTGTCAAATCCATTGAGTCCAGGCTTAGTCTGACGGTAGAGTAGGGTTACTGCTTCCACGGAAGCTCCCCTTCGTGGCGGTTGGAATGGATGATCGGTTTAAGGAAGCCGGTCCTGGCTGACTTGCGTCATGTTAAGTGTTTGGCTTTGGCTCTGCCGCTGTGGATCTGTAGAAAGTGAATTCATTTTTATCTCTGTCTCAGGTTTCCTCCTTTCTGGCTTCCATGCTGAAGAAGTGGTTTTTCAAACGAGGGCACTGAGAAAGAAGGAGGCACCCAGTTTTTGCTCTTTTTTTTTTCCTGGCATGTGGATTTATTTTCAGATCGGCATTCCTTTCCACTTTGTTCAAGATGTCTGGATTTGACTTGGATTTTCTTGCAGCCACTTCAGGAAATGGACTTTAGAGGAAAATCTGAGCCTGGGGGTGAGGTGGGGGGGTTGGGACTCCGCTTGAGATGCTGCCTGTACCTGGCACCTGGCTCTCTTTAAGCCAAGTCTCAGCCTGGAGCCGGATCGGAGGTGCCACGCTCTGCTAAGATGCAGAGGGTTGACGGGTCCATGTGAGGGGCCTTTATGGTTAGAAGCAAAAAGGATTCTATGAAAATTTGCAGCTGAGCAGCCAAGGGTGTGTCTTACCATAGTGAACTCTTGTCTTTTTCACCGACTTCCGTCCAAGTCTGCCCCGTCGGTGCGTGGGGTCAAGTGCAGGTGGGGGTCGTACCTGTGTGTTCTCTGCTGCTTTGGCAGCTGTGATGTGTTAGGTGGCCTCTTGGCCCCAAACCACCTGGAAGTGAATGGTCTTAAGGGGCCAAGCAAAGATGAAGAAAGATTTGAGGTTGGATAAGGCAGATGTTACCCATCAGGCTTCGGAGACCTTTGCTGTGGGGAGAATTCTTATTTCTGGACGCGCTGGGCAATAACGAGACTTGGCCAGCCTGCCTTGCCGGAGGAGCCCCTCGGAAACGTGAATGTTTTCGTGCTGTTGTTCATCACTGGACATCCGAACCGAAGCCTTAGATTGCCCTGCTCCGTAGACCGCTTACTGAGATGCGGATCAGTGGTGTGTGTGGTAACTTCTCTGGCCTCACTCTCCTTCATCTGAGAGATGATGGGATTGGAGAGTTTCCGAGACTCTCCATCATCAGCACCACCATGATCGAGTTGATGTTGTAGCAGTTGCGACGCCATCATCTCATTTAACTCTGCAGTTCCCCAGTGTGTCCCCTCTTGACGGCGAGTGGGGAGGTGGGGGCACAGGGCGTGGGCTCAGCCAGGGCGAGGGATTAAGCATCAGAGCTGAGTTTTGACCCCAGCCTGATTCCAGAGCACTTGCTCTTTGGTCTGTGCCATGCCCTTGTTACCTACAGCTTCCCAGTTCTGGGGAAAGGACTTAGCCCTTTTCTCTGGTAAGAGATAAGTAATTGAAGAACAAAAGTAGACTGTACATTTCTTTTCTGAGAATTGAGAGCCATCTAAAATAATGACTCTTTTATTTTCTATGAGATTTTTTTTAAATCTCAAACTCCTAATTTATCCCTCCCCCCTTTGGTAACGATAAGTTTATTCTCTTTGTCTGTTAGTCTTTTTCTGTTTGAGAAATGAGTTCATTTGCATATATATATTATATATGTAGGAGTCCACATATAAACAATATCATATGTCTTTCTCTGATTTAACCTCACTTATTATGATAATCTCTAGGTCTATCCATGTGGCTACAAATGGCATTATTTCATTTTTTTTATGGCTGAGCAGTATTCCATGGTATGTATAGCCACCACATCTTCTTGATCCATTCCTCTGTTGATGGATATTTACTTATTTATTTATTTGTTTGTTCTTGTTTTTAGGGCCACGCCCATGGCATATGGAAGTTTCCAGGCTAGAGGTCCCGTTGGAGCTGTAGCTGCCGGCATATGCTACAGCCACGGCAACACCAGATCTGAGCTGCATCTGTAACCTCTACCACAGCTCATGGCAATGCTGGATCCTTAACCCACTGAGCAAGGACAGGGATGGAACCTGTGTCCTCATGGATACTAGTTGAATCTGCCACCACTGAGCCGTGACAGGAACTCCCAGTGGACATTTAGTTAGGTGGCTTCCATGTCTTGGCAGTTGTAAATAATGCTGCAGTGAACATTGGGGTGCATGTATTTTTTGCATTGTGGTTTTCTCTGGAAAAATGCCTAGAAGTGGAATTGCTGGATCATATGGTAGCTCTATTTTTAGTTTTTTAAGGAACTGCTTTTCTAACTGTAAGATTTAAGTACTGATTATCTGAACCAGAGACTCTAAGAGCTCATAGACATGAAGCAACATGATATAATTTTTTTAAATCTCATAGAATTTTCAGGCCACAAATGTCCTGGAAGACACTGTGCTTTTTTTTTTTTTTTAAAGTGTTATAAGACCTGGGTTTAGAAATTGTCCCTAGGTGGCACATGGACAAGTTATAAGTTATGTTTGATCACTTTAATATTTTTGCTTTATAGGAAAAGACAATCCTATCCCTAAATTGCTGTTACATTGATGTCTTCAGGGGTGGGATCTCATGAATTTGCTATTATAGTAGACCAAAACCTATATATAGGGACACTCAAATTAAATGTGGTGTAAATCCATGTCCTTAAAAAAAGAAAGCAATTACTACTTTTGAAAGCCAAGCTATAAAAAGTAAGTGAAATCCGAGGAGCACCAAGACAGGATTTCGTTTTACTAAGCAAACGGGCCCTGCCCTTCTTTTCCCTTTCGAACCCTGCAGGGGCAGAGCGGAGAATACAAATGCTGCGAAAGTAGGATCTTAGACATTCATAGGTGGCTGACCGTTGGAGCTCTTCCTTGTTGGCACTGGCCCTGCTGATTAAGAGATGATCTGAAAGGGCGACAGGCTCACACTCTGAGCTCGTACTTTGTTAAAAGTCATTTGAATTATCGAGCACCCCACAGAGCTTCTTTGAAAGAAGGCGTTTATTTTGTTGGTGATTCTTTTACTAAGTATCATTGATTTACAGTAGGGTTTTTTTTTATTAGAGTTGATTTATGATGTTGTGCCCATTTCTGCTGTACAGCAAAGTGACCCAGTCACATACAATCCCTTTCTCATATCATCTTCCATCAGGTTCCATCCCGAGAGACTGGACAGAGTTCCCGTGCTGTACAGCAGGACCTCATTGCTTGTCCATTTTAAATGTAATAAAGTATAGTTGATTTACAGTGTTGTGCCAATTTCTGCTATAGAGCAAAGTGATTCAGTTATACATCCATACACATTCTTTTTAAAAAATTCTCGTCCCTCATGCTTTATTGTAGGAGATTGAGTCTAGTTCCCTGTGCTGTATAGCACGACCTTGTCTCTCCTCTCCATGTGCAATGCTTTTCCATCTGCTAACCCCACCCTCTCACTCCATCCCTCTCTCAACCCCCTCCCCCGGACAACCACAAGTCTGTTCAAGGAGGTTATTTTTTATTTAATCGGCGCTCATGCACGTTGTAATTTTCTTTTTTACCAAAGTTAAAATTAATTTCCTCAAGGAGTTCCCATCGTGGCTCAGTGGTTAACGAATCCGACTAGGAACCATGAGGTTGCGGGTTTGATCCCTGGCCCTGCTCAGTGCGTTAAGGATCCAGCGTTGCAGTGAGCTGTGGTGTAGGTCGCAGATGTGGCTCGGATCCCACATTGCTGTGGCTGTGGCTGTAGTGTAGACCCGCGGCTACAGCTCCGATTCGACCCCTAGCCTGGGAACCTCCATATGCCGTGGGAGCAGCCCAAGAAATGGCAAAAAGACAAAAATAAATAAATAAATAAAAATAAATAAATTTCCTCGAAAGTATATGTATCTTTGACCCCTGAAGCTAGAGGAGGACCTGCCAGGTTTAAAAATCTATTTTCAGTGCACACATGCAAATGCAATTGACCCCCTTCCCTCCCCTCTTCCCACCCACACCCCCAAAGGAAAACAAAATGAAGAAAAAGCCTTGGGAGTGTTCTGAAAAGTCCTTGGACCTTTTGCTCTTGAGGGGCTGGAAGGACGTTGGAAGGAAGCCTCTTTGGCAGTTGTGAGAACTAAGAACATTGAACATTAGCTGCTCTGTGCATTCTCAGAAATAGAATCAGCCTCTTTTAAAATAGAACTTTCCTGCTCAGAGGTGCCTTGCAGCCCTGCTGGAGCTCTGATGACCGTAGTGTGGATTTCTGTGTGAAAACATAAAATAGCTTATATCCAGACATTTTTGCTCTGCCCTCTGAAAGTGCTACGTGGCTTTGGCTCCGTACTAGAGGAAAAAGAGCAGAGCATCTAAGGAGAGGACTGTTTCAGACCTGGGTGAGCTGTCACGTCATGAAACGCTAACCAGTGAGCCTTCCCTCGGGGGTGTGTTCAGAATTTCGGGTGACAAAAGCCTTGATTGATTCCCCAGCAAGTGCAGATGATCTTGCCATCATTTCCGACCTGCCTTCCCCAAGGTCTTCCCAACGTTTCCATTAGGGAAGAACCATCCTTTGCAATGGGAATTGAGTGTTTCTCGCTCTTCTTTATTTTTCTTAGCTCAGGAGTAAAATGTTTGAATGCTAAGTTCCTTTTTTTTTTTTTTTTTTTTTTTTTTTGTAAAATTCATTGCGGTTAACTGTCACATTCAAAGGGAACAATCCTGAGGGAGGATTGGAAGTGTTTTTGTAACAAAGAGGCTGCACGCTGGTGGCAGATGCGTCCAAACAGGGGCTGGCAGGCTTCGAGGGACTGACTCATCCATGACTCAGAGGGCAGCCTGTGTGGCCCTTGGCCTGGGTACCAGTCTCTGAAATGGGGAGGTGGTGCCTTGGCCCTCCCAAGAGAACTTAAAGGTTAAAATATATGGCTCTGGAGTTCCTGTCGTGGCGCAGTGGTTAACGAGTCTGACTAGGAACCATGAGGTTGCAGGTTCGATCCCTGGGTTAAGGATCCGGCATTGCTCTGCGCTGTGGTGTAGGCTGCAGATGCAACTCAGATCCACGTTGCTGTGGCTCTGGCGTAGGCGGGCGGCTACAGTTCTGATGAGACCCCTAGCCTGGGAACCTCCATATGCCTCAGGAGCGGCCCTAGAAAAGGCAAAAAAAAAAAAAAAAAAAGTATGACTCTGATTCTGCATGGTTTTAAGTGTGGACTCACCCCTGGTTAGGGACTTGGTGTGAAGCTTCACGTTTACCCTTTGGGCTTCAGTACCAGTGTGTGACTTGGAAAAGACCAACGTGCTGCTGGTTTTACATGCGGGAGAAACTGCCCAACAGAACAATGGGCTGGAAAGAAAAAAAGCTGTAGATGTTCTAACATCACTTGTTTTAGGGCCCATCTTTTCTTTGTTTTTCTTGAAAGGCCACCTCTCTCATTTTCTACATCTCCATATAACTTGTGTCTATTCTTGGACTTTGAATATTTCTGTTTGGTAGCAAGCTGTTCAAATTATTATGAATTTATAGAATATTTTACTATCTGATAGGGTAGATGCTTTCAGGTTATTCTTTTTTTTCTCTCTCTCTCTAAAAATACTTTTCTTAGCTATTCTCTACAAAGTTATTTGGCCAGATGAACTTATTTTTTTTTCTTTTTTCTTTTTAGGGCCGCATCTGTGGCATAGGGAAGTTCCAGGGATAGGGGTTGAATCGGAGCTGCAGCTGCCAGCCTCCACCTTAGTCACAGCAGTGCCAAACCCGAGCCGAATCTTTGACCTACACTGCACCTTGTGGCAACATCAGATCCTTAACCCACTGCACAAAGCCAGGGATCAAACCCACATCCTCATGGATATTAGCTGGGTTCTTAACCCTCTGAGCCACAACAGGAACTCTTCCAGCAAATTTTCAGTTGACTGCCTTTGACTTTCTAGATTGACATCATATTATCCATTAAAGTAGGAGTAATAGTGTTTCCTCATTTCTTGATTTTGCATTAGGGTTCATGAAATGAATTGATAAGCTTTCCCTCTTTTTCTGTACTCGGGACCTCTGGGTGACATAAGGATTTGCTGCTCTTTGCAAGTCTTGTGATGATTAGCCGTAGAATCAAGTGGATTGGAAGTGATTTTTATATTACTTGATAACTTTCTGCAGTTACGGAGTTTAAGAAAGGGGGCAGGGATGGGATGGCAGCTGGAGAGCGATGAAAGATTGGGGGTGGGGTGCAAAGCGGGTCCTGATCTAGAGGGAGAAGTTGGACAATTTGGAAAGAGACTTGCTGGTAAAATAATCTTGCTAAGGAGCCTTTGGAAGGGTGGCTGTAATACACCCTTAGAGAATGTCATTATTTCACGGGGAGGAGAAAATCCACAAGGGTTGCGTTATTCTCAGCTCTTTACAACCAACTTGTGATGACTCTTAGGGTCTTTTCCCTAGAAAACAAGGAAGCAGATTAGGGTTTTAAAGTGAAAACCCAACCTCCCTCTGTTGGTAAGAACTTGGCTTTCAGAAGTCTTGTGATGACTGCTCACGTTTGGATACTGTGGTCCCCTGAGGAGATGAAAGGTGGAGAAGGGCTTCTAACCCAGGCTCTGGCTGGGGCCAGCGGTCAGCAGGATTTAGGTGATGACCTCTGCTCTTATTCTGCTTCCAAGTCCCAGCTCTCCTGAGGCTGTTCACCCCTGCTCAGGGGCTGTCTGCACAGGTCCTGGGTTCTCCTGGGAGCACGTGCTGTGATTTCATCAGATTCCTCTTGTGCTGGTGCAAGAATGTTTTTAGCTAATGTGCACTCACTTCTGGGGCATAATCCTTACTGGTAAGTCTTGGAAGAAAGCTATTTTTCCATAAGGATGGACATTAGATTTTGGATTCTGCTGTTTATCATCAATGTTTTTGCTCATTTGCCCTCATTTCTGGGACATAATGCTCATTGGCAGGTCTTGGAAGGAAGCTATTTTTCTATAAGAATGGACGTTAGATTTTGGATTCTGCCGTTCACCATAAATATTTTTGCTAAGTGTGGCCCTTAGCTTATAGCTCAACCATGGAGATTGATGCTATGGCTCCAAATAATGAAATCAGTCCTTTCAGTTTACTGAGTTTCCTTTGTTTAGATTGAGTTTCCTGTGTTTAGATTTAGATCTGTCTCTTGTTAGAAGTCCTGAGAAATAATAAGTAAAGACCTCTCTGGCATGTTCATGCTGTCTCATAGACTGCCATAAGATTTAAAATTTGAGAATGCATTCGTGGTTTTGGTAAAATGAGTTTCCATGAGGGTCTTTGTCTTTCCTGACTGATGCTATTTCTCTTGATCATGTATGGCTAAGAGTTTTCATGACGTGCCAAACATTTGGTATCCATAGGATAGATACCTTCTGCCAATATTTAACCCCTTGGCCGTGGGCTAAAAATTCTGATGTGAAAAAAAATGCACATTCCTAAATACTTCCCTTTGTTAATTAAGTTAGCTGATTAAAGGTGCTACTTAATTGTTCTGTCAACTTCTTTGTTGTTAAAAGGTGAAATACATATGTATGTCTGTAGGTGTCAGGTATAAATTAGAATTAGTCAAGTCAAATCTAACTGTGTCTTTGTAAATGATTCTGTCACTGTTGCTGATATTTATTTTTTGTTTTTCTTTTTTCTTTTTTGCTTTTCTAATATTTTAAATAATTTACTTCCTGTATTATAGTTTATCTCTCTTCTCTTTCTGTCTTTTTTAGGCCCACACCCAAGACATGGAAGTTCCCAGGCTAAGGGTCTAATCAGAGCTGTAGCTGTGGGCCTACAGCACAGCCACAGCAACACCAGATCCAAGCTGCATCTGTGACTTATGCAGCAGCTTGCAGTAACAGTGGATCCTTAACCCACTGAGTGGGGCCAGGGATCGAACCCTGGCCTCGTGGAACTCGCATCCTGATGGATGCTGTGTTGGGTTCTTAACCCACTGAGCCACAGCAGGAACTCCTATCTCAATTTTTAAAAATTAGTTGTCTTGGAGTTCCCGTCGTGGCGCAGTGGTTAACGAATCTGACTAGGAACCATGAGGTTGCGGGTTCGGTCCCTGCCCTTGCTCAGTGGGTTAACGATCCGGCGTTGCCGTGAGCTGTGGTGTGGGTTGCAGACGCGGCTCGGATCCTGCGTTGCTGTGGCTCTGGCGTAGGCTGGTGGCTACAGCTCCAATTTGACCCCTAGCCTGGGAACCTCCATATGCCACGGGAGTGGCCCAAAGAAATAGCAAAAAGACAAAAAAAAAAAAAAAAAAAAATTAGTTGTCTTAAGAGTTCCTGCTTTGGCACAGTGGGATCAGTGGCATCTTGGGAGTACTGGGACATGGGTTCTATCCTGAGTCTGAACACTGGGTTAAGGATCTGGAGTCGAGACTGCAGCTTGGATCTGATCCCTGGCCGGGGAGCTCCATATGCCTTGGGGTGGCCAAAAATGAAAAACAAAAATTGTCTCAAATTACAAAAGAGTTTTTTTCTTTTTCGACTGCAACCAAAGCATATGGAGGTTCCCAGACCAGGGATGGAATCCAAGCCAGAGCTGCAACCTATGCCACAGCTGCGGCAGCGCTGCATCCTTAACCCACTGTGCTGGGCCGGCGACCGAACCCACGTCCCCACCACTGCAGAGACCATTGATTCTGCCGTGCCACAGTGGGAACTTCTTGTTTGTTTTTTTCAAATGAAGAGGTGATTCATCTGGATGTGATTGTGACTTTCTGGCTTTTGAAACTAAACAAACTGTGGAGAGTTTATTTCAGTAAAACGAGATGTATCGGATTTCTGTGTCATAGACCTAAAAATTTAAAACAGTGTTTATTTATTTGAATTACATACTTTTCTTACTTTTGGAAAGAACTGAGAGAAGGAAAATTCCTAGGAACAAATATCGTGTCGTATATTTAATTTGAGGGATCTATGAAAAGTTATTTCAGTTTGTATTTTGAAGGCGTGTTGAGGGAGACCAGAGTCTATATTAATTGAAGTAGAAAGTTCTCTGCTCCTGTGAATAGTGGGGAAAGCAGAAGAGCCTCTCAAATATAGAATGTGCTTTATGGACTATAGAATATACTTGATAGCACACAGAAGATCCGGGAGGGAAAACAGGTTTGGTTCAGCGAGGTTCTGCTAATGTGAGAAAGGCAATTACGTGTGGTAGAACCATCTAAGCCATTTTGCCAAAATGTTTTCCTCCCTGTTCCTGGGTCTTCTCCTTGTACACCTGTGTCCTTAGCCAGGGGGCACCTGCTTTTCTGTGAACAGGGATCAAAGCTCGGAAAGATCACAGGTGGTCCTGTCTCCTCAGTGGGTTTCCCTTTGAAAAATGCAGATGTTGATAGTAATTTATGTTCTGTGTGGCATTAATGGTTACATCTCTGTTTACACACAAATAAGATGAAATGGAGAGTCGAGGCATCTGCCAGAAGAATTGAGGGGGAGTCTTTCGAGAATGACTAGAATTTTCCTTCTTCATCTCTGCACTCTGTGCCTCTTCGGCATGCGGGAGGTTTTTGGTTTTTTTGTTTTTAATTTGTGTCATTTGTAGACTTAAGGAATTTTTGGCCCATAAAAGAATCATTTTGGAGTTCCAGCATGGCTCAGCGTTTAACGAACCCAGCTAGCATCCATGAGGACGCAGGTTCGATCCCTGGCCTTGCTCAGTGGGTTAAGGATCCGGTGTTGCCGTGAGCTGTGGTGTAGGTGGCAGATGCAGCTTGGATCTGGTGTGGCTGTGGCTCTGGTGTTGGCCGGCAGCTGCAGCCCCGATTTGATCCCTAGCCTAGGAACTTCCATATGCCGAAAGTTCGGCCCTAAAAAGACAGAAAAGGGGGTGGTGGGACTTACTGATGTTGAAATATTCTACCCTCGTTTGTTTGTTTGTTTGTTTTAAAAAAGTGAGTTGATCTTAAGGCCCCTGCTAGCCCTAAAATTCTTGCGTTCGGAAATCTAAAATTTTTAGGTGTTAGGTTCAGGCCTTTGTTCTGAGAGATTTGCCTTCGTCCGTAACCAAGACTCTTTCCATTCCTCTTGACCTAATTGTCTTCTGCAGTTTTCCTGTCCTGTTTTTCGGGAACCGTCTTCCACGCTGCCCTGGCTGTTCAGTGTAGTGTACCGGGAGAGGCATCATCTTTGAAATTAGATGGGATTCAGATCTTTTCTCCACGGACTATTTGTTGTGAATATACCCTCGGTAAATTTGCTGAGCCCCAATTTTCTCATCTGGGAGGACCTGGTCTGGCCTGGCCTGCCCTCCCTCTCTTGACCCTGAGATGGGAAGTTCGAGGTTAAAGATTTAGGCTTTTTGTTCTTAATTCTGCCTACATTTGAGTAGATGGCAAAAAGGAAGAGACAGAAGGTCACGAAATTCATTCTTCAAATTTCTTCACGAGCCCTCAGTGGTGGGAAGAGCTTGGCCATACCTATATGGCCAAGAATAAACTGGGTCCTAAGCAAATTGCATGTCACTGTCTTTCCTTTCCCCTCAGCCAAATAACTCTGCAGGTATCTTATTTCTTTTTTGGCCATGCCTGCAGCCTGTGGAAATTCCCTGGCCAGGGATCAACCCCGTGCCACAGCTGTAGCCAGAGCCACAACAGTGACAATACTGGGTCTTTAACCTGCTGTGCCACCAGGGAACTCCTCCAATTATTTTTTTCAATGATTACAACTTTAAAGTTTCTCTTGGAGTTCCTGTTGTGGCTCAGTGAGTTAAGAACCCAACATAGGTGTTCCTGTTGTGGCTCAGCTGTTAATGAACTGGACTAGCATCCATGAGGACATGGGTTCAATCCCTGGCCTTGCTCAAAGGGTTAAGGAACCGGTGTTGCTGTGAGCTGGGGTGTAGGTCCCAGATGTGGCTCAGATCCCATGTTGCCGTGGCTGTGGCATAGGCTGGCAGCTACAGCTTCGATTAGACCTCTGTCTAGCCTGGGAACCTCCATATGCCTTGGGTGCAGCCCTAAAAAAAAAAAAAAAAAAAAAAAAAACAAACCAACATAGCTTGTCCTTGAGCTTGCAGATTTGATCCCTGGCCTCGCTCAGTGGGTTAAGGATTTGGCATTGCCCAAAGCTGCAGCATAGGTAGCAGACATGGCTCAGATTTAGTGTTGCCATGGCTGTGGTGTAGGCCTCAGCTGCAGCTTCAATTGGACAGCTAGCATGGGAACTTCCATATGCTGTAGATGTGGCCATTAAAAGAGAAAAAGAGGAAAAAAGAAAAAAAAAATCTCTCTGGGCCTTTATTGTCCTGAAAAAAAGAAAAAAATTCCCAGCCTACTTCTGTTACTCACAACTAAATATTCTTTCCCCTAATTTGTAGGTCAGCATGAATAGTTTTCTTTATGTTCTTTGGGGTTTGTTTCTAAGTCCTTGCTTTTTCTGTATCCTCTGTTATTCTGCATCTTTATCCGCAGCTGTGCCTGGCTGGGTCTTTGTTCTCTATTCTTGTCTTAGGATGCCTCGCCGACCCTAAGGAATCCCTCATTTCTCCATTTGTACTTTTAGGAACAAGAGAGGCGGTCTTTTTTCTCCAGTCATAGGAGATAAGAGAGCTCGATTTGGAGAGTTTTCTCCTTTGCTGAATTGCCAAGCAAAGGAGCCCTAAAAACCCTGTTCTTGAAATATAAAGGGCACAAGTTAGAGTGGGGAGCTTGGTAAATTTTCCCAAAGTGAACATACCCCTGTAATAAGAATCTAGTAAATTTCAGGGATGTCTCTAACTGCTCCAGGCTGTATTAAGCCCTCCTGCCTGTGTCATCCAGCCGGTAACCCACCTGTTGTGAGAAGCCTTTCGGCTCCCTGGTGCCCTCTGACCCACCACCTGCCAGCTGGTTCTGTGTGGAACTGTTTGGCCTGCCCTGCCTCCCCCGTCTTGTCCCTGAGATGAGAAGTTTTGGGTTAAAGACAGGCTCTTTGTGTCTTTTTTTTTTTTTTTTCTTGTTGGCTTCCCTGCAGCATATGGAGTTCCTGGGCCAGGGATCAGATCTGAGCAGTTTCAACCTAAGCTGCAGCTGCTGGACTCTTTAAAACCCACTGTGCTGGGCCAGGGATTGAACCTGCTTCCTGGTGCTGCAGAAACACCACCAATCTCATTACACTCAGTGGGAACTCCAGGCTCTTTGTTTTTTTCTTGGTTTTTCTTTTTTTGGCCTTTTTTTTTAGGGCTGCACCCGTGGCCTGTGGAGGTTCCCAGGCTAAGAGTCAAATCGGAGCTGAAGCTGCCAGCCTACACTACAGCCACGGCAACTCGGGATCTAAGCCACGTCTGCGAGCTACACCACAGCTCATGGCAACGCCAGATCCTTAACCCACTGAGTGAGGCCAGGGTTCGAACCCGCGTCCTCCTGGATACTAGTCAGGTTTGTTTCTGCTGAGCCAGGTTCTTTGTTCTTCATGCTGCTTGCATTTGCACAGATGGCCAAAAAGAAGAGACAGAGGCCATATTCCCACTTTCCCTCAAACGGGCTTTCCTTGTGGCCAGTTGGATGCAGAAGGCAGAGAAAATGCTGAGTGAGTCCCTGGCTGCCTGCCTGCTTCCTTTGGCTTTTTTTCTCCTCTCTATTCATCGGGGGATTGAAGATAATGAGTAATAGTGCCAATGTGAGAAGCTAGTGAGAAGACAAAACAAACCACAGTGTTTATTATGAAGATGAAAAAACTAAACTTAGACTTTTAAAAATGAAGAGTGAACAGGAGTGTTCTGATTGATGGGAAGAGGCTTACATGGTCTGCAGAGCAGACGTCAGAAGCAAATGGACTCAATCAGGGCAGAGGGATTGAGGTTCCATTACGAAGAGCTTCCTGTTGGAGGGGCTCTGGTGTGATGTATTGGAATGCACGAGTTGCTGAGATTTGTGGAGCTGTTTCCCGGATAGATGGAGGAGTGTGTCTACAGCAGCCACTGTCAAAGGTTGGCATTGACCTTCCTCTAATTCTCATTGTTATGTGGTTTCCTAAGTGTGATGAAAGATTCCAGAACAAGGAGTTCCCGTCATGGGGCAGTGGTTAACAAATCCAACTGGGAACCATGAGGTTGCAGGTTCGATCCCTGGCCTCCCTCAGTGGGTTAAGGATCAGGCATTGCTGTGAGCTGTGGTGTAGTGTGCAGACATGGCTTGGATCCTGTGTTGCTGTGGCTCTGGCATTTTCCGGTGGCTACAGATCCGATGAGACTCCTAGCCTGGGAATCTCCATATGCCTCCGGTGTGGCTCTAGAAAAGGCAAAAAGACAAAAAAAAAAAAAAAAAAGATACCAGAACTTTTTTACTGCCATTCATTTAATGAGAAGACATGGATTATTCAGGCATGCTGGTATGAATTAGAGGTCTTTCTAGAAGTAAAATGCTAAGGGTTTTCAGACTTCAGGCATGAATTTACATGCCAGCTTCATTCCTTTGGCGCTGCGGGAGCTCAGACATGGGATGGTGGAGAAGACTTCAGAGACAGTGTATACACGTTCTTTGTAAGTTGCGTGGTGTTTTATACCGCGGTGAGCTGTGATACTTGTGCTGGAATTCTCCGCCTCCATGCTGATCTCATGTGGTCTTCGCTCTCTGCGGCGTGCGGACCTGCTGTCTCAGTGTCGCTGGGAGCACTGGAGTGGAGTGGGCTTTTACTGGTTTTCTGCTGTTGGTTCTGGTGTTCAGTGCTGTCCTCCTGGGTGGTAACGCTGGTGGAGATGAAGGCGGAAATCTGAGGGCTGGGGAGGTTTTCATTGTTGGAGGGTAAGGCAGCTTTGTGAGAGATGAGATTTAGAAGGGGAGGCTAGAGGTACAGCAAAACTGGGGAGTTCCTTTTGTACCTCAGCAGGGTAGGAACCCCACATAGTATCCCATGAGGACTCGGGTTTGATCCCTGGCCTTGCTCAGTGGGTTAAGGATCTGGTGTTGCTGTGAGCGGTGGTATAGGTCACAGAGTGTGGCTCGGATCCTGCATGGCTGTGGCTGTGGCTGTGACATAGGCTGGTGGCTTCAGCTCCAATTCAACCCCTAGCCTGGAAACTTCCATGTGCCGCAGGTATGGCCCTAAAGAGAAAAAAGGAAAAACAACAACAACAAAAAAACCCCAGAGAAACATAAACAGTCTGCGGGGATCACGTGGGTGCGGGGTGCATCCATTAAATCCTTTTCAGACGTAATGTCTATGCGTCCGTGAGGCAGGATTCTCTGCCGACGTGAAAAATGAACAAATGGTTCATCCACAGCTGAGTGTGAGCCGTGTTCGTCACAGCAGCAGAGCTCAGGGAAGTGCAGCTGCAAGTACCTTCCTAGAAGGTGTTGAAGATAAAATTTCTTCTAGTCAGTTTTTCTCTTCATGTTAAGCTCCTGTTTGTGGAGTTTCCGTCGTGGCTCAGCGGTTCGCGAACCCTACTAGTATCCATGAGGATGTGGGTTCGATCCCTGGCCTTGCTCAGTGGGTTGAGGACCCAGTGTTGCCATGAGTTGTGGTGTAGGTCACAGAACGTGGCTCGGATCCCGCGTTGCTCTGGCTGTGGTGTAGGCCGTCGACTTCAGCACTGATTGGACCCCTAGCCTGGCAACCTCCATGTACTGCAGGTGCAGCCCTAAAAAGGGGAAAAAAAAAATTGTGGATTCTGATGCAAGGTAGTGGGTCAGGCTGAGTGCTGTGCCACTTCTGCACCAAACCACACCCTGACCCGTTTAGGAAAGGCCAGAAGGGCCACCAGCCTCCCGGAGTCTGTCCAGCCAGGAGTCTGCCTGAGAACTGGCCATGAGCACGCTTGTCTCTGCTCGGAGGGGACTGGCTCTGTCCTTCTGAACGGGAAGGCCAGCTCCAGCTTCCTGCCCTGAACCAGAGCTGGGGTGCGGCTCTCCTGTCCCACCTCGGCCCTATCTCGAGGTGGTCTGACCCTGGAGCTGTTAGGCTTCCTTCAGCACTTTGTCCCCAGGACACATAGAGTGTGATCTTGGGGCCAAAACAAGTTGCTTCTGCCTTGGCTAGATTATCAGGTTTGTTTTCAGTGATCTTTCCTCATGTTGCGTCTTAAAGTGTGGCCTGTAAGAACTACACGTTGTTTCGGTTGTTGGTGTCAAAAACATAAATTTATTTTCACTCCTGGAGGCTGGAAGTCCAAGGTCAAGGTGCTGGCAGGGCTGGTTTCGGCTGGGGCCTCTCTCCCTGGCTTGCGGACAGCCATGCTCTTGCTGCCTCATTGTGTGGCCATCCCTCTGCACAGGGGCAGCCCTGACGTCTCTCTGTGTGGCCTTAACTCTTCTTTCTTTTGTTTTCTTTGAATCAAATCTTATTAACTCCCACTCATTGTCTACAACATGCATACAACCTAAATTAACTCTTCAGTTCTGCATAATAGAGTATTTCAAAGTCTGAAGTGGAAATTTACCAGCTGAAAGAAATACAAACACTGCATCTTTTTTTTTTTATTACTCAATGAATTTATTTATAGTCGTACAACCATCATCACAATCCAATTTTATAGGATTTCCATCCCACAACCCCAGTGCATCCCCCCACCCCCAAACTGTTTCCTTTGGAAACCATAAGTTTTTTCAAAGTCTGTGAGTCAGTATCTGTTCTGCAAAGAAGTTCATTCTTTTTTTCAGATTCCACATGTCAGTGAAAGCATTTGATGTTGGTGTCTCATTGTCTGACCGACTTCACTTAGCAGGATAATTTCTAGGTCCATCCATGTTGCTAAAAATGCCGGTATTTCATTCCTTTTAATGGCTGAGTAATATTCCATTGAAGCACTGTATCTTTATTGTTGAGATAATTCTTAAAAGGATAACTGTATGAGTTATCTATTGCTGTGTGACAAATTGCTCCAACACTTAAAAACTTAAAACAACATTACTCTCTCCCAGTTTCTGTGGGTCTGGAGTTGCTGGGAGCCTCTGGCTCAAGTCTGTTGGCCAGAGATGCTGTCCTCTCACAGCTCAACTAGGGGAGGGACCATTTCCAAGTTCACTCACATGGTAGCTGGCAGTTAGACTCATATTTTAAATGATACAGGAAATCTAACCCTAACCTTAACCTGTCCCTATTTCGAGATCCTGATGGAGAGTGGCTCCTAGTTTGTAATTGTATATAAATCTGCAGTTTGACATTGGGGTTTGCTCAAAGATAGCTGTACTTAAAACTTTATGGAGGTATTTGGGTATACTTTTTTTTTTAAAAAAGGATACAATTTCCATTCTGATCTTCTTGAGGCCAATGAGAAGGAAAACCTATGTTCCCAACTACTTAACTCTGAGGTAATTACAGCCTTCCTTGTACCATCGCATTTTTGAACTGAATGCTTTGTCTTCATCCCTAAGAATTTTATATTTGTCATTTTATTTATTTATTTATTTTTGTCTTTTATTTTTTGTCTTTTTGTTGTTGTTGTTGTTGTTGTTGTTGCTATTTCTTGGGCCGCTCCCGCGGCATATGGAGGTTCCCAGGCTAGGGGTTGAATCGGAGCTGTAGCCACCGGCCTACGCCAGAGCCACAGCAACGCGGGATCCGAGCCGCGTCTGCAACCTACACCACAGCTCACGGCAACGCCGGATCGTTAACCCACTGAGCAAGGGCAGGGACCGAACCCGCAACCTCATGGTTCCTAGTCGGATTCGTTAACCACTGCGCCACGACGGGAACTCCCTGTCATTTTAAATATTTGAAAAATTTGACAATTTTGAGAGAGAGAATTTGGAGCATGGATTCTCCAGCTGTGCTTCTCTGGAAAGATGGCGCTGAATTTGGGAGCCCAGGCCGTTTCTTCCCGCCGTTTCTCATGCACACACTATACAAGCCCCAGTTCCATATACTGTCATATTGCACATTTATGAGTTTCATTTACAAAGGTATGTGTAAAATCTATACATATAATCTTGATTATGTATAGACTATATAATCCCCTATTGTATATTACATATATAATTTTCAATTATACATAATACATAATCTTCTATTGTATAACAATGTATCATATTTTCTATTTCTCATATAATCTATTATAAGATCTATTTTACATTATGTATGATGTTTATAATCTTCTATTATATATAATATATGTGTAATCTTTCAATCTGAACTATAAGTGCAGGAGAAGCAGATGTCATACCTTCATACCCTGTAGTATGAAGAACAGCAGGTTAAGTTTCACTGTTTGTTCTCAGCAAAACACTTGGAGATTTGATTGCAGTTGATTTTTTTGGATGAACACAATTTTGCTGCTGTAGGTAAGCAGGGAAATTGGATGCAGGCTCTCCTGAACTTAGTGATGCCCGGGGCAGCGAGGCCACCATATACCCCAGGTCACTGCATCTAGGGAGCCAGGGTTTCCAGGGGCACTGCTCAGCCTTTGCTTCTCCTGGACCCCCCTTGCCCCCAGGCCAGAAGGATTAAAGTGCATAATAAGGTGGGGATGCTACATCAGGTGACAGGAGCATTCTTTTCTGTTTTGTCACCTCTGGCTGCAGTTCCCTCTGGGGGCTGGTTCTGGAGGCGCAGACCTCCTGCCAGGGTCAGTACTGTGTCCTTCACGTCACCAGAGGTGCCTCTTTCCGTGGACTGTAATGAGATTGGAACGAGCCCCGTTATTGGTAATTCTGTAGTTTTGCTCCCTTTCCGAAAAAGCCTTGATGTTGGTGACTGAGCCGTCTTGCTTTATTATTTTGAAGTTTCCCTTCTGTTTTCTAGAGAACCCTCATGATGCTGCTGCTTAATGGGTCTAATGGTGATCCTTGAGTTCTTCCAGTGGTCTGGGAACCCAGATGGAGGTTGTCCAGGCCGGGCGTGGAGCTCAGGACACTACAGCTCATTAGAGAAACTTTTGAAAAGAAAGCAGTGAAAGAGCTCTAGGGAGCCTTGGTAGATGATCACGTCTTAGTAACCAATGTACCATAACTGGGTGCCTTAAACAATGTTTATTTCACATAACTCTGGAGGCTGGGAAGTCTGAGATCAAAGCAGCATCAGATTCTGTGTCTGGAGAGCCTCTTTCCTGGTTCGTAGCTAGCCATTTTCCTCACTGTGTCCTCATATGAGGGGGAGACTTCCCTGGAGCCTTTTTTTTTTTTTTTTTTTTTTGCTGCATCTATAACATGCAGAAGTTCTGAGCCAAGGATCAAACCCTCTCCACAGCAGTGACACTGGATCCTTAACCCACTGAGCCACTCGGAAACTCTATCCTCTTTCCTTTCTGAGTATCACCACCGTCACCCTAGCGGTCAGTCCTTGGCAGTGAAGGCCTTTTCTAGCATGCACCTGCAAACTCTTCCGACCTCTGCCCATGGTATAACAAGTTCCAAAGCCATTTTTGGGTATTTGTTAGAGCAGCATCTCCACTTCTCAGTACCAGTTTCTCTCTTACTCTGCTTAGGCTGCTGTAACAAAAATACCATAGATTGGGTGGCATAAAGAACAAATGTTCATTTCTCAGTTTTGGAAGCCAGGAAGTCAAGTCAAGCAGATTTATGTTTGGTGACAGCCCACGATGTGGTTCCTAGATGCCAGTCTTCTTCTCACCATGTGCTCACATGGCAGAAGGATGAGAGCTGTCTGGGTTTCTGTTATAAGAGCACTAAACCCATTCCGGAGGGCTCCCACCCCCATGATACATTCACGTGCCAGAGGGTTCACCTCCTAATACCATCATATTGGGGGTTAGGGGTTCAACATATGGGTTTGGGCAGCAGGGCGTGGGGAAGGAAGGGGACATAAATGTCCAGTCTATGGCAGATTGTCATAAAAGGCCTTCAGTGTACGCTTTTACCCTAGGGCCTTGCTGTTTGCTTTAGCACATCACATTCATGAGCCCTGTGTTCGTGTGTAGGATTTGCAAAGACAGCAGAAGCTACTGGATTAAAACTGGGGCTCCCTAAATTCTGCAGTGCTGGTTTGAATTCTGGCTCATCTATTCCCTCTCTCTGATTCAGGGTAAACTACTTTGGCTCTTTTACTTTATATTTTACTTTTTTTTTTTTTTTTTTAATGGGTGCACCCTGAGCAAATGGAAGTTTCCAGGCCAGAGACTGAATCTGAGCTGCAGCTGAGACCTACACTGCAGGTGTGGCAATGCCGGATCCTTCAACCCACTGCGCCAGGCTGGGGATCGAACCCATGCCTCTGCAGTGACCTGAGCTGCTGCAATTGGAGTCTTACCTTACTGCGCCATTGCAGGAAATCCTGCTTTAGCTATTTTAAACCTGTTTTCCTCATCCTTAAAAAGAGGCTAATAATTGTGTGCATAGCATTATTATGAGAATTAAATGAGACAGTATTATTGAATCCAACACTCGAAACAAATTAAAATCCCAGTACATGTTGGCGCTTGTCACAATTAGAGACCCAAAGACCACTTCTTTATGAGTGAAACTGAACACAGCCATTGTTTCATTGTTTATAGGCAAGGCCAGTTCCTCCTCCTTCACGCTTGGATATTTTTTCACAATTTGTGGCATATTTATCATAAATGGATTCAGCAAGGAGTTCCCGTTGTGGCGCAGTGGTTAACGAATCTGACTAGGAACCATGAGGTTGCAGGTTTGATCCGTGGCCTTGCTCAGTGGGTTAAGGATCCGGTGTTGCTGTGAGCTCTGGTGGAGGTTGCAGACACGGCTCGGATCCTAAGTTGCTGTGGCTCTGGCGTAGGCTGGCGGCTACAGCTCCGATTCGACCCTTAGCCTGGGAACCTCCATATGCTGTGGGAGCAGCCCTAGAAATAGCAAAAAGGGACAAAAAAAAAAAAAAAAAAGGAATTCAGCAAGCTGAAACAGGCAAGCAATCGTGGGGGGGATGGGGTGGGGTCCAAAATATAAAGCAAGAAACTATGTCCCCCTGGGCTGGACTTGAAGATGTATATATGGCCGATAAACACATACACAGATGCTCAGCAGTGCTTGTTAGGGAAATGCAAATCAAAATCGCTGTGAGATACCACTTCACACCCATCAGGATGGCTGTTTCCAAAAAAAACCCACCAAACCAAAACCAGAAAACAGCAAGTATTGACAAAGATGAGAAATTGGAGCCTCATACACTTGGTGGGAATGTAAAATGGTGCAGTTGCTATGGAATGGCCTTACTCTGGAGTAGAATTACTGTGTAACCCAGCACTCCCACTTCTGGGAATATACCCCAAAAGAATTGAAAGCCGGGATTCACACCGGTGTCTGTATGCCTGTATTTATAGCAGTGTTAATTCACAGCAGCCTAAAGACAGAAGTAACCCAGCTGTCCATGGACAGATAAATGCATACATGAAATGTATATACAGACAATGGAATATTAAAGCCGCAAGAAGGAAGGAAATTCTGGCATACGCCATAACATGGGTGAACCTTGAAGACATTATGCTCAGTGAAATAAGTCACAAGACAAATACTGTATGATTTCTCTTACCTGAGGTACCTGAGGGAGTCACGTTCATTGAGACAGAACGTACAAGGGTGGTTGGCTGGGTGGGAAGGAATGGAAGTTACTGTCGAATGGGCATAGAGTTCTTTGTTATTGTTGTTTGCTTGTTTGGGGGGCCACCCACAGTATAAGGAAGTTCCTGGGCTGGGGATTGAACCTGTACTACAGCAGTGACCCAAGCTGCTGCAGGGACTACATGGGATCCTTAATCCACTGCACCACAGGGGACTTGTGAGATGAAAGGAGCTCTGGAGATGGATGGTGGTGCTGACTGTAGAATGGGGGCATGGGCGTGTGCCACTGAACTGTGTGCTTAGTGGTTGAAATGGCAAATTTTAAAATTTGCCACAATTTAAAAAAAGCTGTGACACCCCCTGTGCATTATTTACCATGGGAGTTAAATTGATATATACTGAGTTTTCAGTTTAAGTCCCCTGAGAAAGTTGCCATCACCAGAATTGTTTTCATCCTCTTTGGCAATAATCAAGCACACTCCACTCCCACCCTCCGCCTTTTCTCTCTGCACTCCCTCCCCCTTTCTGGATCGCGTCTGGAAGGCAAAGTCCTGGTGGCCATGGTGGCATTCTGAGAAGTGTGCTGTTTTCTTTATCTTTCCTGACATTTGCAGAAGCTCTTGGAGTAACTATGAGGTGAAGACTGTGAGGAATGGAGTGTAGGTTCAGGTGGATCCAGGTTTTGTTGGCCCTCAAGCTCATACTATTTGAGGGACTCTTTAAGAACAAGAGTAGAAAAAGATCTTTCTTCTGTAACTTCTTTATTTATTAAATTTTTCATTATAGTTGATTTACAATGTTCTGTCAATTTCTGCTGTACAGCAAAGCGACCCAGTTATACATTTATATACGTTCTTTTTTTCATATTATACTCCATCATGTTCCATCACAAGTGACTGGATAGAGTTCCCTGTGCTGTACGGCAGGATCTCTTGGCTTATGCACTCCAAATGCAACAGTTTGCATCTACTAACCCAAACTCCCAGTCCATCCCACTCCCTCCCCCTTGGCAACCCCAAGTCTGTTCTCCATGTCCATGGGTTTGTTTCTTTTGTGTAGATAGGTTCATGTGTGCCATATATTAGATTCCAGATATGTGATACCATATGGTATTTGTCTTTGTCTTTCTGACTGACTTCACTGATTATGAGAGTCTAGTTCCATCCATGTTGTTGCAAATAGCATTATTTTATTTTATTTTATTTTGCCATTTCTAGGGCCGTTCCCGTGGCATATGGAGGTTCTCAGGCTAGGGGTCTAATCAGAGCTGTAGCCACCGGCCTACACCAGAGCCATAGCAACTCGGGATCCAAGCCACATCTGCAACCTACACCCCAGTTCACAGCAAGGCCGGATCCTTAACCCACTGAGCAAGGCCAGGGACCGAACCTGCAACCTCATGGTTCCTAGTTGGATTCGTTAACCACTGAGCCACGACGGGAGCTCCTATTTTGTTCTTTTTTAATGGCTAGTAGTATTCCATTGTGTATATGTACCACATCTTAATCCATTCATCTGTTATTGGACATTTAAGTTGTTTCCATGTCTTGGCTATTGTGAATAGTGCTGCAGTGAACATAGGGGTGCGTGTATCTTTTGAATGAGAGTTTTGTCTGCATATATGCCCAGGTGTGGGATTGCTGGATCATAGGGTAGTTCTATATTTAGTCTTCTGAGCTACGACCATACTCTTGTCATAGTGGTTGTGCCTCTTCTGTAACTTGTACAAGAACACTTGTGAACATGTTTTGGGGGCTCTTCTCAGGGTTTTAGGAGGAGCCTGAGGCTTAGGCTTCATTAGTTTAATGTAACTTGCCTCTTTTCCAAAATGAGAGGCAGAGTATAGAGTTGGGAGCTCCTGGAGTAAAGTGTTTTGCCTCCTCTGAGCTTTAGACTCAGAAGCAAAAAGCTTTTGGCAAGATGGGTTACATCCAGAAGACTGACAAGTAGCTAGGAAGCCCTTCAGGATGGAAACTGATTTATGCAGTTTAGCCCCCTCCAATCCATGTTTAATTGAACCATTTCCCCAAACTTCAATTTGGTGGCCATTTGTACTGTAATTTAATATTAAAAAGTGACCTTTGACCCAACCCAATTAACTCTGAATTTCTCGCCTAGACTGTTGCTTTATAAAACTTTAGAGGCACTTTCTGAGGCATTGTGTAGCATTTCCATAATAATTATGACCTTGAGTCATTCTGGTGTCAAAGAAGATGAATTAATCTTCGCTCCTTTGGCTGAATTACTTTCTCATCTCCCCCCTCCCTCACCCCCTGTACCCTGATGGGTCTTCATATCTGTTTCCACACTTAGATAAATACTTCATCAATCAGAGATTAGCATAATCTCATTGCCTATGGGAATTCCTCCGTGCCACTCAGGTCTTTAATGGAGCTGTTAGGGAGCCTTTGTCATTGAAAGCATCGCTTAGTGACCAGATGGACTCATTGGAAACAACTGACAGAATGTCAGGCGAGAAGACATTTAATGAGGCATAACCTGTGCCGTGGCAGCGAGCCTGGGGTCCTGGTTTTCTTCTTGTTGTTTTGTACTGCTTTCAGCAATGGCATAATTTCTTCTTATTTTAATAGGAGGCATGGAACTTTGCAGAAGTAAAACAGTATGTGTTTGTTTCCTATCATGAAAACCAAAGTGAAGGCAAAAAGCAAAACATGGACCACAGCCTTTTTTTTTTTTGGTGGCAAAATCCCTTATCCTGAGGGAGCGGGGAACTTGCACTGTCTCCTAGGATAAGGGCAGCCGCCATTCAGACCCTCAGTTTGGCCAAATCCCTCATTTTCAGATGGAGATTTCAGTGTCCAGATTGCCCATTGTTCAGAGGCCAATTGGGCACTGGGATATGTACCTGCCAAATTCATTTTCACTTCGTGGACAAAGCTGGATTTTAATCCTAAATTAAAGGCAAAGACCAAGGTCTCTAAACCAATTAAACCCCATTATCATTCAAGTAGGGCTCTTCTAGTGTTTCTGGCCACTTGAATAATAGAAAATGATTGAAAAAAATTCAGGTTTTTTTTTTTTTTTTTTTTTTCCTGCCTCCGGAGACGTGGGGGAACTTTATAAAACTTGTTCACGTGTGTGGTGAATTGAAGGCTCCTTGGCTTATTTTTTGTCTCTGGAAAGATGAAGTTAAAAGGAGCTCAAAAATCTGTTAAGAGTGGCAGTCTTTTCCGTGGTTTGAATTTAGGTCTTCTTTTCATTTTATGGACGCACCTGCAACATATGGGTGTTCCCAGGCTAGGGGTCAAATCTGAGCTGCAGCTGCCAGCTTACACCACAGCCACAGCAATGCCAGATCCAATCCACATCTGAGACCTCTGCCACAGCTTGCGGCAACGCTGGATGGTTAACCCATGAGCGAGGCCAGGAATCGAACCTACATCTTCACTGGACACTGTGTCAGGTTCTTAATCTGCTGAGCCACAATGCGAACTCCTGAGTTTAGGGTTTTTGTTTTTATTACTCAAATGAATTTATCACATCCGTAGTTGTATAATGATCATTACAACCCAATTTCACAGGATTTCCATCCCACAACCCAAGCTCAAACCCCCACCCCCCCCAAACTGTCTCCTCCGGAGACCATAAGTTTTTCAGTGTCTGTGAGTCACCCGTCTGTTCTGTAAAGAAGTTCAGTCTGTCCTTTTTTCAGATTCCACATGTCAGTGAAAGCATTGGATGTTGGTGTCTCATTGTATGGCTGACTTCACTTAGCATGATAATTTCTAGGTCCATCCATGTTGCTAAAAATGATGGTATTTCGTTCCTTTTGATGGCTGAGTAATATTCCATTGTGTATATGTACCACATCTTCTTGATCCACTCCTCTGTCAAAGGCCACACCTGTGGCATATGGCTGTTCCCTGGCTAGGAGGTGAATCAGAGCTGCAGCTGCCAGCCATGACCACAGCCACAGCAACAGGGAATCTGAGCTGCACTACAGCTCACCCCAATGCAGATCCCTAACCCACTGAGCAAGGCCAGGGATCCAACCTGGATCCTCATGGATACTGGCCCGATTTGTTTCTGTTTTGCCACAACAGGAATTATCCTGAATTTAGATTTTTGGTTTGATCCCATATTCCAAAGAAAAGAGTGTGGTTGAAAAAATGATAATGAGAATTTGTGAAACTGGTAGGAATTTTGTATTGTTCTGAGTTTTAGTGAGATTGGTGGAAGAAGGAAGAATTTTAAAAAGGAATAATGCCAGCTAAAAAAGTTTGCCTGTTCATGGCACAGCTTTGATTTGGTCAGGACTGTTTTCATATGAGTGTCTGAAATGTATCAACTTCATTACCAGCCAATACTTGGTATATCAGCATTCTCTCCTCTAATTTCTTAAAACACTTCCGGAAAAGATGAATAAGGCTTATTTTGAAATTAACTGCTTCCAGTGTTTCCCTCCTGCCTCTGAGCTATCCATGTTGCCAGTGTGATGATTGTAGGAATTAAGGCAGTTTGGAAGCTTTTATTTTTAGCATGAGAGGAAAATGGTAAACTGGCACCAACCTGCTTTCAGATAATTTAACAAAAAGTTTCATTTGAAACAGTTTTGTATGGGGAGTGGTTTTCTCACTGGGGCAGATTGGCTAGAAGCCAGTGTTGCAGCTTTATTTTGTTTCTTTCCTAGACCTTTAATCTACAGTGTTTGTTCATTTAGGGAGAGGAAAGCCTTTTCCTGCAGCTTCCTGGTGGGCGGGGCCCCCTCTGAGTCCTGTTGCAGCCTCGCCCCCACTGCCTGCCTGTCCAGGTTCCATATGCTTGGCACATGGGACTCAGCCCTTAGCATCTGCCTCCTCAGCAGGTTTGAATGGCAAGCCGGGTCCCACTGGTCAACCTACATTAACGGGGAACCTCAGGATGCCACTGACTTTTTAGCTCACTCATCCTGTGGTTACTTTAATTAGACTATTGTAATAATTACATTTTGCGATCCCTACTAAGTGCCAGTGGCTGTATCCAGGTTCTTTACCTGTGTAATTTTATTTCTGCCTCCTAAATGTGATGGGGTTTTGTTTCGTTTTGTTTTTTTTAGGGCTGCACCTTGGCATATGGAAAGTTCCCAGGCTAGGGGTCAAATGGGAGCTGCAGCTGCTGGCCTACACCACAGCCACAGCAATTCGGGACCCAAGCCACATCTGTAACCTACATCACAGCTTGGGGTAATGCTGGATCCTTAACCACTGAGCAGGGCCAGAGATGTAACCCGTGTCCTCGTGGATACTAGTCGGGTTCCTTACCGCTGAGCCACAATGGGAACTCCATGGGGGAAGCCATGTTATCTATATCATTCAAGTGAGGAAGGCGGACACTGGCAGGAGGGAGACCTACTTGGAGTCACGTGGACGGGAAGGGGCGGAAATGGATGCAAAACCAGGTTCTGCTCACTGCTCTCCCCACACCCTCTGCTGCCTTCCTTAGAGCGAGAAGGACTTTTAGAGACCTTCTCATCCAGTGTCTCAGCACTGGGCACGCATCAGTCATCTGGGAAGTTGAATACACGTGGTTGAGAGGCTTTGGCACTGTGCACTTCAAGGGCAGGGCTTAGTTTTGAAGGATTACAGAAAATCAGATGGTCCTAAAATGGCCTTGTGAATATCAGCTGAAATGCCACTATGTAACCATATATGAAATGTCTTAAATTGTATCTCTTAGTTCTAGGGCTATAACAGAATGCCATAGACAGGTGGTTTAACAGCAAACATTTTTTTTCATACAGCTCTGAAGGCTGAAAGTCCAAGTTCAAGGTGGTGGCAGATCTGCTGTCTGGAGAGAGCCCACCTTGTGGTTCACAGACGGCTGCCTTCTTGCAGTGCCCTCATGGGTGGAGAGAGGGAGAACAGGAACAAGCTCCCTGGTTTCCTCTTATAAGGGCATTTACCCATCACAGGGGCCCCACCCTCATGACCTCATCTAAGCCTAGTCACCTCCCAAAGCCCCCACCTCCTCATACTGGCGCATTGGAGAAAGGTGGAGTTTCAGCGTGAATTTATTCAGAGGAAGGGAGTACAGACATTCAGTTCATAACAATCCTGATCTATGTGCACAAGTGCGATGTTACCAGGAACGGTTTAGGTTTATTTTGACTCTTCCTGTTTGCTGGATTGCTTGCATTTATTTATTTGTCTATTTATTTATTTATGGCCGTGCTCACGGCACATGGAGGGTCCTGGGCCAAGGATCAAACCTGCACCACAGCAGTGACAACTCCGCATACTTAACCTTCTGTGCCACCAGGGAACTCCAATTGCTTGCATTTACATTAGCATCCACATAGCCAGGGACAGTTGCGAGAAGCTGGGTCTGTGCCTGTCTCCGTTGTCCAGGGGAGATGTAGAAGAATCACATACAAGGGTACCCAATCACACAAGTTGTTCCCACTGCAAGTTCTCATTCATGGTTTGGTTCTCTTGCAACTAAACCACACGATCATCAATTTCTGAAGTGAGTGATATGCCATAATGCAGGGCCCCCATGGGTGTGATGAGGCGCATGGGTGATGCTTCATTCGTATAACGGCTGTTTTTCACTCCTCCACCTGGAATGCTCTGTGACCCTTTCAGCACGCTGGCTCAGTTCTTTGGTCAGCTGGGAGAGACTTCACGCTCCCATTCCCTGCTCTGCCTTCTTGCCTTGGTCAGCTGCTTCTGAAACTCATCTTGAATAGACTTCTGGCTATATTATATCTCCTAACTTTTTGTTTTGCTCTGTGATGTTTTTCAGTATTCCAGCGCACAGCCTTAGCATTTAGCATAGTTCATTTTCTTTCTCAAATCCATCGAAGTTTCTTTGCAGACATCATTTAGAATTTCTTTTTATTTCTTTCTCTTGTTGAGAATTCTTTTTCTCAGATTGCTGCTTCTTCATAGCAGCCTGGTCTTGCTTTGTGGGCACATTATTTCAGGCCTTTCTTATCATACTAATTAGAATTTTTAAAACAGTTTTCTGTCTCATTAATTGTATTTCTCTGGGGCTAGTTCCATGTCTTTTATATCCTGGGTTTCCCTCAAATGACTTGTGATCCTTGCTTGCTGGTTTGATTTAATGAGCTAAGAACTCCATTGATAAGCCAGGAGGGTTGGTTTTGATCTTCTCTGTAGTTGTAGAGACAACTTTCAAAATGGCCCTTTGGGAGTTCCCTGGTGGCTCAGTGGTTAAGGACCTGACATTGGCACTGCTGAGCTGTGGGTTCGATCCCTGGCCCAGGAACTTCTGCCGGCTATAGACACAGCCAAAATACAAAACATAAAAAGAAAAAAGAAAAGAAAGGCCTCTTTTAAATAGCAGGCCAACCCCCTCCTTCCCAACATAATTGTCAAAGAAGGGAGGCTGGTGCCTTTAAATGCCTCTTACCTCTTTGAGGAGCTGAGCTGTCTGGTGTGTAGGTTCTCTAACATGCACCCTGGGATTCCTCCCAGGCTTAGTGCCTGATTTCTTGGTTTTAGCCACTGGGTCCAGCCCTGTATGGTGGCTCCCAGCCTTAAAGTTTCAGTTTTTGTGTGAGAGAGGTGGGGAAGGGCCTGGAAGGCTCAGCGCTTCTGCACTGAGTTCTTTATTCATACGCCCCCACCCCCACCCTGTGACCACCCTGCCCCCTGCTGCCCTTCATCTGCGGCCTCTCTCTGTCCAAGACTCCGTGGAAGGGAAGCTCTTGCCTTCTTTTCTCATTTCCAGTATTGCTGTTTGTTTCTTTCTTTTTTCTTTTTAGCATTGCTGTTTCTAATGGTTGCAAGATTTTTCACCCTGTTCCTGCAGCACTAGCCTGGGAGGGCGGAGCTCTGTCCCGACTGCAGTCCAGAGCAGCAGGGTGGACAGACCTGGCGAATTTGAATGCAGGGAATCAGTTCACATACTGTTCGCCAGTGTTTTTCTGCTTTTCCGGGCGCTTCCCCTGGATGCCCCCTATGCCTCTCTGCAGGGTGGGGGATGCGTAACTCTGTGCAGGACAGTCCCCTCCTTTGTGTGGCTGTCACCCCATTCCCCCAGCAGGCCCCTGCTTGATTGTCACTGCCACTGGGATTTGGATTTGTTCCTGTGGCTTGTTCTTGTTGAAACAACGCAGCAGGAGACAGTTGGTGGCCATTGGAATTGAAGGGGCCTGTGAAATGCATCTAGAAAGAGCCTTTAGTCAGCTCTGTGACTGTGTGTGTGGGGGATGAGGAAGGGAGAAGGAAGGAGTGGAGGTGGCTCTGAGTTTCCGATTTGGTCCGGGCTTGGGAGAATGATGTCTCCCCCAGCCTTTTTTTTTTTTTTCTCCTGGCCATGCCTGTGGCACATGAAAGTTCCCAGACCAGGGATTGAACCCTAGCCGCAGCAGTGACAATACCGGCTCTTTAACCAGCTGAGCCACCAGGGAACTCCCATATCATCTCTTTTTATAAAATCCATCTGCCTTTTCCCCTGTTGTTTGCCCCTCTCAGTGATTCCTTGTCCCAGATTCACCCAGGAGACAGCAGGCTCTGGTTGCCCAGCCCCCAGCAATCTTTCTGCTCCCCAACTTGAGCTTAGAGAGGAAGAGAAATGCTAATGCCACCCCACTTCCTGCTCTTCCATATTTTCTTCTGTCTTTTCATCCTGCCTCTGAGAAGGCCCAGAGGATCAGAAACACAGAGTGGAGGGTGGTTAGTTAAGGAAAGCTCTTTCCTTTCCAAAGCAGAGCAGCAGGGGGGATGGGGAAGGACCCCAGCTCTCCCCGTGCCTTCTCTCCAATCTATCAGTGAGGAAAACAAAGGCAACCAGCAGGTGAACGTTGCAGATACGAGCTCAGGGCTAACAGCTGAGTCCCATCAAGCTGGTACACAGAGAGGAAAAGGGCCAGTGCATGACCCAGGCTGCGAGGAGAGAAGTGTGGCAGGGAAAGGAAGAGGAAGAAGTGAGGGAAGGGAGGGTGTGAGGCAGGTGTGTGTTCGGGTAAAGGAGTCAGCAAACAGCCCGCCGGGCAGCTGGACCTGGCACAGGAAGGCGGGGAAGGTAGCTTATGGACTGTGGGAGAGTTTGGGCTGCATTGCCCCAGAATATTTTTATAGCGTGGTAAACGGCCCCACAAACAAATAAACTCAGGGCATGCTCGAACAGAAAGCACTCTCGAAATCCTCTATCAACTTGTTGAAAGAGCCCATGGCGTCGAGTTTGAGCACAAAACCAGAGGCTGCGTAATTATGCTGACGTGGGGCCAAATGCACCTGTGAACCTGGGACGAGTCCTTCATCACCTTGACCTTAGAGACTCTGGCCCTGGGGGTTTGGTGAGTAGGTTTCATCTGGCATCGTCCTGGGAAAGGGAACCCAATGATGGCTTTCCTGAGAGGAAGAGTGTTTTCCCCAAAGCCTGCGTCTATAGGTCCTTCATCTCATACCTAGACTTTGTTGAGATTTTTTTTTTTAAGTTGGATAATAGAATATGACTTTGTTTAGTCTCCGTATTTTCCTCATTTATGCCTAATAGTTGCCAAGTTTGCTCATTAGTGATGGGTCATTAGTGCTGTAATTATTGTTCAGTTTGGCTGTGGCCAGAAAGTTTGTCTGACTTGACTTGCAGCTAAGTCTTGGCATGTCTGTTGCATTAGCAGCAGCTAACCTTGTTCTGAGTAGAAGTTTTAACAGCCTGTTCTCACCTCCAGTTTTATTGGTTTGTTTTTGTTTTTGGCCATGCCCATGGCATGTGGAAGTTCCCACACCAGGGATCGTATGCGTGCCACAGCAGTGACCCAAGCCACAGCAGTGACGATGTCAGGCCCTTAACCCACTAAGCCACAGAGAAACTCCTAACCTCTAGTTTTACAATGGTTCATTTACTCACTTATCAGAGTAGTTCTAACTTGAAGTAATGACATACCCTCATCATGGTGGGTTTTTCCCGCCCCAGTCCTAGAATCAGCTGTTTCTCCAAGGAGCCCTGTTTTCTTAGTATTAGAAACCAAAATCTGGGTGCTAGGTGTGCCTATTGCCACTGGGTTTGTTTCTTTTTTGTTGTTTTTGGCTTTTTAGGGCTGTACCTTTGGCATATGGAGGTTCACAGGCTAGGGGTCCAATCGGACATGTAGCTGCCGGCCTATGCCACAGCAACACAGGATCTGCACTGCATCTGTGACCATAGCTCATGGCAACGTTGGATCCTCAACCCACTGAGCAAGGCCAGGGATTGAACCTGCATCTTCATGGATGCTAGTCGGGTTCATTAACTGCTGAGCTATGATCAGAACTCTGTCTGCTACTGGGATGTTTTTACTTTTTTTTTTTTTTTTTTTTTTTTTTTTTTTGTCACTTTAGGGCTGTATCCATGGCATATGGAAGTTCCCAGGCTAGGGGTTGAATTGGAGCTGCAGCTGCCAGCCTACACCACAGCCACAGCAATATGGCATGTGCGCCATGTCTTTGACCAACACCGCAGCTTGTGGCAATGCTGGCTCCTTAACCCACTGAGTGAGGCCAGAGATTGAACCCACATTCTCATGGATACTAGCCAGGTTCTTAACCCACTGAGCCTCAACAGGCGCTCCTCTCAGGTGATTTTAATGAGCAGCCAGAGAAGCAGTTCTAGCCTTGAAGGTAAAGGCTGCTAATTTATGAAGTAGATATTGGGTAAATGTTTGTTGGTGTTAATGTTAATAATTAACTAATTTAGAAAAAATTGAGTTCATATCGCCTGCCGGGCACTATATCACTCAGTGGGATAAAAGACTTTGTCCTTAACATTGATAAAAACGATTGGTAACAGTTGCTACAGTTACTAAAGACATACTGTATTCAAGCACTAAGCTAATCACCTCATGTACCTTATTTCATTAGGTCCTCAAACAGTTCTTTGTCTTTTGCACATCCTACCCGTGTGCGAAATCCAGGCTCTGAAAGGTTTCAGTGACTTCTCTAAGATCGCATGGAAAGTTGTGGAGCTGGAGTTTTGAACTGAGATCTGGCTGGCTTCCTCGTCTCCTTAAAACCACCCACTATTCTATCGTCCTCATGGGTTCCAACTTTGAGCAGGGGAAGCAGATAGATAATTATATGAGCATGGGATACATTTTATTCTATAAGCCCCTGTAGGGTGTTAATTAGGAGAAAACAGTACACGACTGAGTGGTACCTGTTATGGTAGAAGCACAGAGGAAAGGTAGCTAACAAACCAGAGCCGGAGAGTGTGTGGTCTTGGAAGACTTTCTAGGACAGAAGGCATGTGACGTGTGTTTTGTAAAATTCTTAGGAGCTGGCTCTGCAGCACGGAGAGGAAGAAGATACTTCAGGCGTCCCAACGAGGAAATCAACACCCATACAATGCTGTTAACTAAACTGCAGACTTTATTTGGCCTTCCCCAGTTTTTCCACTGAGGGGTGGTCTCTGTTCCAAGATCCCGTTCATGAGTGTACGTTCCTCTCTGTCAGTAGTCGTGTCTGTCGTCAGTAGTCCCTAGTCTGTGGCCATGCCTTGGTTTGTCCTTGTTTTTTATGACCTTGACATTTTTGGTGAGGAATGGTCACGAATCTCCTAGCATGTCCCTCTATTTGTGTTTGCCGGATGTTTTTTTCATGGTAGACTGAAGGTATGGATTTGGGCAGAATATCCTAAAGGTGATGTGCCCTTTTCTTTTGCATCGTATTAGGGACACTTGCAGTTTGGTCACTTGGCTAAAGTAGTGTCAGCCAGCTTTCTTCATAGTGTGATTACTGTTTGTTTGTTTTTTTAATTATTGTTTTATTTTTTTACTTTCTATGGTCACCAAGTCCAGTCCCTGTCATGGGGAGGGGATTTAGCTCCACCTTCTGGAGAGAGGAGTATTAAATAATTGTGATCATATCTGAAAACTAGCCCAGCGTTTAATACATTTGAGGTATTGTACTTTGAGGCAATGTAAAAATCCTGTTTCTCCATAACTTCAGCCACTGCTTTTAGTATTTATTCAGCCTGAGCAATAAGACAGACTGTGCTGTTGTAATAGTGATTTTCTACACCCGTTGTTCTTTCTACATTTAATAATTGCCGTTCCTTTGTTAAGAAGATTTGTTCCTTTTTCTCCTATTTGTTTTTTTTCAGTTTTTATTTATATCAGTATGGACTCATGGTCATTATTTTATTCTTTGGATTATCACCCAGTACTGTCATTATTATGTTGCTCAAATGGTTCCAGATTTGGTGATTGAAAACTTTCAGGTTGGCTCCTGTTTCTTTTTGACATTCTGGCACTATAGGTTGTGCCACCTTTCATCTTCAGGTTTTCCCTGTTCCAGCTCTAGAATTAGCTGTTTCTCCAAAGGTGTCCTGCTTCCTTTCTGTTGAGAATGATATTTAGACACCAAGACCTGGCACTGGGCGTGCTCATTGCTACTGGAGTGTTGCTGCTTCTGTTACGCACTCTCAATGCCCAAAGCTAGGGAGTATTTATCTATTTACTAATCCATGTATATACATATCTGTGTTTCTCTGTCTTAAACATGAGGTCACATTGATATCTCTGGCTTTACATTTATTTCTGTATCTATCGCTATATTAGAATAAACATGAGTTCATACTGGTAGCACAGAACCTACATACATATCTATATTTATTTTTAGATCCATTTACCTGTATATCTACATAATCCAGAAACACAGTGTGCATTCTTTCCTCTCCCTTTCTTTTCTTCACCGCTTCATTTTCTGACAGTGAAAATCTTGGCTTCTCTTATCTACTACTTTTTGCAAATTTGTTCAGTCCTGGTTTAGATGTAAGGTAGTTTCAGAATGGCCAACTGTTACTCCTCTGAGTAACGGATTTACCCATCACAGTACAGTGCTTATGTTTTTCTTCTTCTTTGTCTTGTCAGCGTAGAGTATCAGCTAGAATACTGGGCTCCTTTTCCCTGCCCATTATAGTGAAGTTATGTCATCCATTTGTTATATATGTATTTTTTCTTCTGGTCTGCTGCATTCCATCCCAAGATCCCCTGACACCGGTTGATTTTTTTTTTTTTTAATATTGCATAAGAATTTAGTTCACTCTTTGTGGCGTACAGGTCTGTGGGTTTTGACAAATACGTACAGTCAAGCATCCACCATCCCAGGGTCATTATGAACAGTTACATCACCCTAAAATTCTGTGTGGTCCCCTATCCCTGGGCAACCACCGATTCTCTCCCTGACTTTTGCTTTTTCCTGAAGGTAAAATAATATAAAATATGCAGCCCTGGTAGTTCCTTAGTGGTCTGGTGGTTAGGACTTGGTACTTTGATCAGTACGGCCTGGGGTCTGGGAACTGGGATCCCACATCAAGCTGCTGCATGCTATGTGCACCCTCCTCCACCCACTGCAAAAAAAAAAAAAAAAAAAAAAAAAAAGATTTAAAAATATGCATCCCTTTTTGTCAAGGGAGGAGTTTGGCTTCTTTAACTTAGGAAAATGCAGGGGAGATGCATCAGTTTATTGGGTGAATCAATAAATTGTTCTTTTTTATTGCTGAGTAGTATTCCATTGTATGAATGTACCACTGTTAATCATTTGACTGTTGAAGGACATTTGGGTTGTTTCCAGCTTTTGGAGATTGTGAATAAACATTTTTGTATACAGATTTTTGTGTAGCATGAATTTTCAATTCTGTAGGTAAATACCTGCGAGTGGGATTGCTGGGTCGTGTGGTAGATGTGTGTTCAGCTCTGTATGAAACTGTGAAGCTGTTTTCCAAGGTGGCCATCATTTTGCATCTCTCTCCCTCCTGTGGCACCATATCCTCACCAGCTTTTGGTGAGATCAGTTTGTTTTACTTTGTAAAAAACATAGCCACTCTAATAGTGGGTAATGAGAGCTCCCTGTGGTTTTACTTTGCGTTTTCTGAATAACTTATAATGTTGAGCCTCTTTTCATGGGCTTACCTGCCACCCATATCTCTGGTGAAGTATCTGCTGAGGTCTTTTGCTCATTTAAAAAACTGGGTTGGGGAGTTCCCGTCATGGCACAGTGGTTAACGAATCCGACTAGGAGCCATGAGGTTGCAGGTTTGATCCCTGGCCTTGCTCAGTGGGTTAACGATCCGGCGTTGCCGTGAGCTGTGGTGTAGTTCAAAGATGTGGCTCAGATCTGCGTTGCTGTGGCTCTGGCGTAGGCCTGTAGCTACAGCTCCGATGAGACCCCTAACCTGGGAACCTCCATATGCCATGGGAACGGCCCTAGAGAAGGCAAAAAGACAAAAAAATAAATAAATAAAAATAAAAAAACTGGGTTGGGAGTTCCCATCGTGGCTCAGCAGAAATGAATCCAACTAGGAACCATGAGGTTGCAGGTTTGATCCCTGGCCTTGCTCAGTGCATTAAGGATCCGGTGTTGCCATGAGCTGTGGTGTAGGTTGCAGACACGGCTTGGATCTGGCATTGCTATGGCTCTGGCATAGGCCAGCAGCTGTAGCTCCGATTAGATCCCTGGCCTGGGAACCTCTATATGCTGCAAGTGCAACCCTAAAACAAAAACAAAAACAAAAAAACCCCCCACATAACTGGGTTGTTTTCTTATTGTTGGGTTTTGACAATTTTTAATGCATATTTTGGATATGTGATTTGCAAATATTCTCTTCCATTTGATGACTTGTAACTTTTTTTAAGAACAGAAAATAACTGGTTCAGATTTAGCGGCAAGGCAACATAATTTAATAAAGGGGGTAATGATGCAAGACATAGAAATGCAGTAACAAGATCTCTGCCTCAAATCGTAAATGATCCTTTATTTTCCCACAATCAACGAAAAAGCATTGTTTTAGCAGTGGATCATATTGGGGTGGACCTCTTTCCTGTGTGTGTGTGTGTGTGTGTGTGTGTGTATGAGCACAAATCATTGTGTGTACACTTTCTGCAGTATATCTCGAACTGGGTGATAGTTACATGAGTATATAAATATGAAGAGTCACTGAAAGGTGCAGTTAAAGTGTGTGCATTTGATTGCATATATGTTACTACTTGATAAAAAGATGTATATGTGGATATAAGGCGGTGGAGCTTTGGACAGAAGTAATCACAGCAAGTAGAGATTATGTAGAAATGCTGGAGTATATATAGCAGAACTGTCCATAATCACTGTGCCACGTGATTGTCCCACAGAAGCTACAGAGAAGCTTCGAAGGAAAGTAATGACCAGTATATGGCTCATGCATAAAGGCTAGCTCTCCTGTAGCTTGAGAAATGGATGGTTGTGCTTGGTAACTGTGAATAAGTAGCCTCATGTCTTTCTTGGTTGTAGGGTTTTATTAACAAGCTAAAATTTACCTGTACATTTTTTTAAGCTTCTTCCATGCTGTGCTGATTAGGTAATTACCTAAAGACTTCCTTTGCCAGGGTGGGGATATCGATGTTGTTAGAATAAAGTCATGTGAGATACGGGGTCTTCCTTTTAGGAACTAAACCCAAAACTTGTCATCCAGTTTTTATAGCCTTGGGATAAGAAAATTGCATAACTCATAGAAAAGCATCCCATACACGTTGCTAAAACATAAAGCCCTGAGAAGCTCGTGCAGCTGGCTGGCCTATGCTTTAATTGTGGATTGTGACTATATTTTGAGCTGAGATTTGAAGAGCTCACCTCCTGAGAACTGTTGGTTTGGCCCAGAACCAAATGTAGTACAAGAGCTGGCAGGCCCGGTGGGGAAGCTCTGGGCCTGGAATTTTATTCCTGTGTCAGAGACTTCGTCTCTCTGTTTCTCAATGGAGGCAAGATGCTTTTGAGTAATTCCAGGTGGAGGCTTGACAGGGTTCAGACATGAAAACTGGGTTACATAATTACCCTTCAGGGCCAGTGTCATTAATAACTTGTGCGCGAACATATCGAAAGGACACAAGGCCTCCTCCTTTCAGGTTGTGTATTTACCCCCAGGTCTCGTTGCTGCTCTGCTGAAGATAGACCTCCCATCCCATCTTCCCTCCCTTCCCCGTACCCCATCTTCCTCCCCGCCCCCCATCCCTTTACCCCTTTCTCCCACCTTCTCCCCCTCGTCCCCTCTCCTCTCTAGGGTAGAGACATGGGCACAATTAATTTTGGTCATATGTACACACTCTTAAACCATTTCTTTCTAGTTTTCCTTATAAGCAAGCAATACACATTCTACTGCACCTAAGCCTGTGCCAATAACTGCGCATCTCCTTTCTCTTGCCCGTATGTGACCTTATTTTTAAATGAAAATACTCTTGTTTTTTTGGTCATACAAAAGCATAATTTCCATTTCATGCTTCCAAGTGCAATTCTGTATTTGAATTCAAAGAGCGATGTAGGTGCAAAGGCGAAACAGCTTCTTTGTTGGCCTGGTGACTCTGGCTTGGAATCCAGGCAGGAGCAGGCGCTAAGCGGATTTGGCAGCCAGTCATGCTGCTAATTTGTGTTCCTAACCCCTCCTCCGAGGCCAACCCAGGATCAGTCATTTGGAGACACAGGTATTGGAAATGCCTCTGAACATCTTGCTGCTTTGGACGGGGTAGCATTGAACTTCGGCGACCCCAGCTGCTCTCTGAAGCGGTTCCAAGGGAATGGGCTCTCTGCAGCCAGCCGGAGCCCTTCCCAGCCCGCTCTGCCCCGTGCGGGTCCCCATCCCTCTCTTCCCATCCCCCACCCTCACTGCCCCCTGTGGCCTCACCGTGAAGACGCCTCACAGTTTCTCCTTTGGAGTCGGACTCTGGTTTACATCCTGTCTCGCTGATGTCTGTTGTTAGTTGCTCCCAGTGCATCACACGTGAGACGGTGAGGGCCTGGGCCGTGGATGCAAATCCCGTCTGCGAGGTTCTGCTGGGGCCCGGGCCTGGCCTGGGAGCCTCCTCCCGGGCGAAGAGGCTGTGCGCGCTCGTGCAGACCTTCAGAGGGGACCCGCCAGGGCTGCTTTGAGTGGATGGCTTCGATATTTTATGAGACTTCTGCCTCCTATTTCTGGGGTGTCTTTTCAGTTCGGGCCTGGTTTTCCTGTAGTTTTTATCCTTTGTAATAAACTTTGATTTCAGAAATGGGAAGCAAGCCCAGATTTTAACCATAAGCTTCTACAAATATTTGGCGGAATTCTTCTCTGCATACCTTCCTGAGGTCTAACGGTTACATTGAAGTGAAAATCTTCAGATTAGGTGTTTTTTTTTTTTTTTTGCTTTTTAGGACAACACTCCTGGCATTTGGAAGTTCCCAGGCTAGGGTCAAACAGGAGCTGCAGCTACTGGCCTACATCACAGCCACAGCAACTCAATATCCGAGCTGCACCTGCGACCTACACCACAGCTCACGGCAACACCGAATCCCCAACCCTCTGAACAAGGCCAAGGGTCGAACCCGCATCCTCATGGATACCAGTCAGATTTGTTTCCACTGCACCACAACGGGAACTCCTGATTAGTTCTTTGCCAGTATTTCCGTTTACAATCTTCCTAAGTTGCTGGAGCTGCAGAGTTCTCAGTAAAGCCCCCCACCCCCCACTGTATCTTGGGGTGCAGCCTTGGCATTGCAGGGCCCCAGTTAGCAGGGCCAGTGGGCTGAGAGAACTCACTCTAGGCTCGGCACACAGGGTGCTGGTTTCTACGTTGTTCACAGGCAGCAGTGTAACATCTTTTTGTTGTTGTTGTTCTTTTTGCCTTTTCTTGGGCTGCTCCCTCGGCATATGGAGGTTCCCAGGCTAGGGGTCGAATTGGAGCTGTAGCTGCTGGCCTACACCACAGCCACAGCGATGCCAGATCGAGCTGCATCTGCAACCTACACCATAGCTCACGGCAACGCCGGATCGTTAACCCACTGAGCGAGGCCAGGGGTGGAACCCGCAACCTCGTGGTTCCTAGTCGGATTCGCTAACCACTGCGCCACGACGGCAACTCCAGCAGTGGAGCATCTTAATGTGGAGGTCCCTCCTCAACTCCTAGAGACCTCTGGCCATCCCACCGCGGGATTTCACAGCCGCTGGTGCCTGAAGCCAGGCTCTTGGCATTTTGCTTGGCTTCTCTCTTCCTTCAGAGTTGGCATGGACCTCCTGGCTTTCTCCACTTCGGGAGCCCCTCTCCATTAAGTGCTGAAGACGAAGGACGATCAAACCTGAATTAAACAAGGACTTACTGTAGATCACAGGGAAACTACAGTCAATATCTTTAATAACATACAACGGAAAGGAATCCAAAAAAAGGATATGTGCACAGACATATGTGCACACACAGCTGAGTCACTTTGCTGGACACCTGAAATTAACACAATTTAGTGAATCAACTATGCTAAAATTAAAACAAAGAAGACAAAGGACTCTATTCACCTTAATATGCATGGGCGACCTGGGAGAATATTTGAAATTTCTGCCTTTTCTTTCTCCTTCCTTCATCAATCCTCTTGATGGAAAAGAGAATTTAAAGACTGAGCTCTCCACAGGTAGGAATGATGCTACTTCTTTAGGAAACGAATGGTGGCAGTTAGTGTCGGTCTTAAATAACATGTTGCTTTTCACTGTGCTATTTTCTTTCCTTGCTTGCTTGCTTTTCTTGCTTTCTTTTTGCTTTTTAGGACCACACCCGCAGCATATGGCAGTTCCCAGGTGAGAGGTCACATCGGAGCTGCAGCTGCCAGCTTACATCACAGCCACAGCAATGTGGGATCCGAGCTGTGTCTGCGACCTACACCACAGCTCATGGCAACACTGGATCCTTAACCCACTGAGCGAGGCCAGGGTTCAAACCCGCATCCTTATGGACACTGGTCAGGCTTGTTACTGCTGAGCTACAATGGGAAAGTTCCTCTCCTTTCTTCTCCACACGTTAGTGAGGTCTGTGTGTATGTGTGTGTGTGTGTGTGTGTGTGTAATAAACACTCCCTTAATCTTAGTTCAATCCATGAATCTTAAGCAGGTGAAGTCCTTAAGTTTAAGGGATTTGACTGAACTGAGCTGTGTGTGTCAAAGCTTCATTTTGCAACACTTGGCCAGTTGTTGATAGTTATCCATAAAGATCTTAAGGAATTGACAGAAGTTTTAGGATTAGGAAGAAGATAACACTACTCTCATCTCGTCAATGTCTTGAGGCTTTTTTTAACCTCAGAGTCTCCAGTTACGTTAAACACACTCATAATTTGCTTTCTAGTGTCCAAACATAACTTCTTTTAAAAAACTGACGTGTAGTTGATTTATAATGTTGTGTTTGTTTACCTTACCTTCCTTTGAGTTTAGCAGAGATCTACCCTGATTGATCCCTTGGGTAAAAGATAGAGTCTTTAAAGGGGGGAGCACTTGTTTGATTGAGAGGTGGACCTGGACCTAGCTTTGAGGACCGGGAAATGTAATAATTAGGCCGGGAGTGGGGTTGGGAATAGAAAAGCTCCTCCCACCTTTTTTTAAAAGCTGAGTCAGGGATCTCACCTGCATCACAGCAACGACTCGAGCCCCTGCAGTGACAACCCAAAAGGTCTTACCACGCGAAGCAAAGGAGCGGCGTGTGCAAAGCCCCGCTTGCAGGAAGGACTGTGGCTGGAGTGGAAGGATGGAGGAAGGTGAGGCTGGGGAGGCAGGAAAGGGTTGACTTTGCAAGACGTTGTAGATCCTATTAGGGACCTTGGTCCTTCATCCGAGAGCATGGAGAGGACTCCAAAGGGGTTTCAAAGGTAGATTTGGGGAAAGCAGATGGGAGGCAATTGCATTTGCCCAGAGAACGGTTGGTGTCTCGGACAGGGTGGCAGCAGAGGAGATGGAGGGAGATGGGTGTGCTGGGAAGATACTGAGAAGGGCCCAGCAGCGGGCCATGGAGGAGAGATGGAGGTGATGGAGTGTTGAGTTTTCATTGCCCTCAAGGCAGCCTGGAGCTTGGAGGAGAGATCTGTGCTGGGGGGCTGGGCACTTAAGCCACACTGACTCTCTACCCACTGAAGCTCTGGAAGGTAGGGCGTCTCGGGCCTCACTAACCACATGGTGGAGGCAGGATGTAAATCCAGGACTGGCCTTCCTGCAGAGGGCACTTTTCCTTTCTACTGACCTCTAAACTGCAACAACCTACTCTAGTTAGGTTCTGTTCCCCCCTCCCCCCTTTTTTTTTCTTTTTTAGGACGGCACCCACGGCATATGGAAGTTCCCAGTCTAGGAGTCAGGTCACATTGGGGCTGTAGCTGCCAGCCTATGCTACAGCCACAGCAATGCGGACTATGAGACAAGTTTGCGACCTACACTGCAGCTCATGGCATCCTTGACCCACTGCGTGAGGCTGGGGATTGAACCTGCATCCTCATGGATACTAGGCAAGTTTGTTTCCATGGAGCCACAGCTCCTTAGGTTCTGTTTCCCTCTTTAGGAAATTCTATGAGTGAGAAGCTGCCTAGTGTCTTACCAGCCTTTATAGCCACTCTTAGCTGTTAGTAAACATTTTAGCCTGATTTTCCATTGTTTGATTCAAGTTGAATCAGAGAGCTAGAGCTTCCATTCATTGGAAGGAAATAATGGTGCACCTTTGGGGAAATGCTTATCAACGATTTTATAAAGAAGCATGTATTTGCATATATTTTTGGTAACCGTCTGTGCCTGTTCGAAGTTAGACACCAAAAGAAAATTAGGAACAGACATACACAGAGAATCATTACTTTGTAAAAGCGTAGAAAAGCGTTGATGGCCTCTGTAATTTTAGTATAGAAGAGACAGCCTACTTGATATTAATATTATAGCAGCTAAAATATATTAGAAAAATAAAATAAAAGGAAAAAGAAAAAAATTAAAATGTATTAGAAAAATTGAAAAGTGCAGGTGATTAGCTTTGTCATCAGTTTTGGGTCCCAGTGTAGCTTCCTACTATTATTTAAGGAAAATGGAAACAGGAGGGATGTTGAAGAAGTAAATTGTCTTGCTGTTTGTACCACGAGTTTTGTAGCGGTCTGTAGTGTGCTATCTGGACAGTTATTTATTTTTTAGGTTGAGATTTGGCTTCCTTTGGCTCTTAAAAGAAACCCTATACCGTGTATTCAGTATTCACTAAGTCATGTTTCTGGTAAGCATATCCTCCCTGGCCAAGAGGCAGTTCCTCAGGAGTTTCTTTATGATGAGTTAAACAGGGAAATGATAAATAACTAAGGGTGAAAGGCCTTCCAAACATTGGGGCAAGTTGATTGTCTGGGTCTTTGAAAGGGAAATTTATGTTGAGGCGATGACACCTTCTGTTCCCAAGAAAGCGCCTTATGTCTTTACTCCGGAGCCTTGTGGTTCAGCCAGGACTTCGAAGGTCTAAGAAATATTTCTGAGCATGTGTTTACACATTAGAGAAATGAATAGGTGTGCCCTGGCTTTCCAGACAACTCTGGGGCATGTCTCCATGGAGTCTTCATCAAGAGAGGGAGACTTGAGCCGGAAACAACTGGATTTGTGGATGGTAGGAAGACACTGGAAGCAGCCTTTCAGAATGGATTTATTACCCCAGGACACTCGTCCTCTGGACCTTGTCTTTGTTAATTGGGTTGTGCATTCAGCAGACACTCTGTGCTCATGGAGCCTTTGCAAGCACTGTGTCAGGCAATCCTGAAATAAGAGCAGCTCATACGACAGCATCTGTGCCCTAGTGAAACATGGGCACAGGAGCAAAGAATTTGTGTAGAGCAGTAAGTGTTCCAGCAGAGGTTTGTACAAGGTACAGTGATGTATCTGGAAGTAAAGATTTATTAGCTCTTTTCCTGATGTTCAGGAGAACATGTAAGTAAGTTGGTTTTGAGAGTGAAGAGAGGTTTGCTGGGCAGTCAAAACAGAGGGGAGCCTTGAAGCTTCACGAAAGGCTCATAGGCATTGAAGTATGGAGGGTGCCGTGGGCTGGAAGGAGTCTGAGGTTGTGGCTGGCAGGACAGGAGCCCAGCAGGGTCAGTCGAGTTTTATGTATCCTGAAAAGAAGTTTGGGACTTTTGACTGTAGGGGATGGAGTGTAACAAGACCCAATTTGTGCTTTAGAATTTTCTTCTGGCTGCTGGAGAAGAGGTTTGTGAATGGAGGGAGGCCTGGGAGCCTTTCAGTAGGAAATGAGAGGGCTTCTCCCGAGGTTTGAGTGAACACAGAGCAGCAGAGGTGAGGGAGGCGCAGGTGGAAGATACTGAAGGGGTAGCAGCAGGAGGATTTACTGACACCTGGATGTGCAAAAGGAGAAGAGAGAGAGGCGAGCCTTGGGGAATTGATGGGTTTTTATCTTGAGAGAGTGGCCTGCTGGAGGGGCCATTATCCTGGCGTGGGTACCCAGAGTCAGTTATCTGGGTGCAGGATGGAGTTGGAGTAATAGATGACTTTGGTTTCAGTCATCCTGATTTTTGACCACATGCAGAAGGTCCATAACTGGGTCTGGAGTGGACAAGAGCCATTTCCTCCATTTCAGGAGGAGCCTCGGTGCCAATAACAAGAGTGAAAGCATCGAAGGGACCAGAAGGAGAACATCCAAGTGATGAGACGAGGACCAAGCCTGGGGCCGAGGAGCATCCAAGGAGGTGGAGGAGCTCAAGAAGGAGACAGGGAATTGAGAGGGGTTGGGAGTCAAGGAATCCAATGGAAGATAGAGGTTCAAGAAGTTGAGTGTGTTGGAGTTCCCACTGTAGTCAGTGGGTTAAGGGTTTGACATGATATCCTTGAGGATATGGGTTCAATCCCTGGCCTTGCTTAGTGAGTTAAGTGTCCAGCATTGCTGCAAGCTGAGGCATAGGTCACAGGTGTGGCTTGGATCCTGTGTGGCTGTGGCCGTGGCCGGAAGCTGCAGCTCCTATTCAACCCCTAGCTCGGGAACTGCCATATGCGACAGGTGCAGCCCTAAAAAAAAAAAAAAAAAAGTTGAGTGTAAAGTAATTCTTTAGATTTAGTGATAAATGAAAATGTTTTCCGAGGGGAAACTAGTCTATAGTTCGCAGATTTAAAATCTGTTATTTCCTATCAGGATCCATATCTTTTAGGAGTTCTCGTCGTGGCTCAGTGGTTAACGAATCCGACTAGGAACCATGAGGTTGCGGGTTCGATCCCTGGCCTTAATCAGTGGGTTAAGGTTCCGGCATTGCCGTGAGCTGTGGTGTAGGTCACAGACATGGCTCGGATCCCATGTTGCTGTGGCTCTGGTGTAGGCTGGTGGCTACAGCTCTGATTTGACCCCTAGCCTGGGATCCTCCATATGCCATGCGTGCGGCCCAAGAAATGGCAAAAAGACAAAAAAAAAAATCTATATCTTTTAGATATCATTCATAATTGATATGCCTAAAATCTGTTGTTACAATTTAGACACGAAAGGACTTTAGAAAGACCCTGTATTAGATTGTATTATTATCCATTTTTTTATTGTACGTGGTACTTTTCCTGTTTCAGATTGACTACGTATTTTTATAGAAGGGCTTGAGACTGTAGCCAAGTCCCACTTTATGTAACTGGTTTTATCCAAATCCCCCTTCGGTTTGATTTCCTCTGATTATAAGCCCTGCCTCTGTGGGGACTCCGTGCACTTCCCCTGAATTCGAGGAGCAAGAGGGCGAGGCTCAAGGTCACACCCACTGTAGCAGCTGCGCAAGAATTAGAATTGAGGGGTCCCTGGTCCCTGCTCAGCCGTGAACTACCCCACCTCCCCATGATTAAAAGTCTGTCATAATTTCCACCTCAAATGTAATATTTTCCTCCCTGCAGTAACACTCTTAGGAGGATTCGGAATTTTCCCAGCCAGCACTCATTAGCATCTTTCACCCCCAGACATGAAAGATTGGCAGACATCAGAAATCCCCGACAAAAAGAAAAAAAAAAAAAAAAAAAGGAAAAAGAAAGAAATCCTTGCAAAGCCCCTTTGAGGCTGGAAGGTGGAGAAGGCAGAGTGAAGCTGGATGGAGCAGCTTGTTCGCCAGAGCAGCTTGTTAGTGGGACTACCCTGGAACCAACGTACTGATTTTACCACTGGAAAGCAGACGCCCTGCAGGGCGACCTGTGTTGACAATATCATGATTCCAGATCCTACATAAATCCTATTTATTCACACCTGATCCACAGCGGATACTATTGATCTAATAAGTTGACTGTATGAAGTTTAACATGTTCTTCAAATGACACAATATCCCTTGTAAAAAATATAAATTTTTATTGAAATAATAGTGGATTTACAATGTTGCATTAGTTTCAGGTGTACAGCAAACTGATTAAGTTATGCATACATATATTCTTCTTTATTATTTATTTATTTGTTTGTTTGTCTTTTTAGGGCCGCACCTGCCGCATGTGGAGGTTCCCAGGCTAGGGGTTGAATCAGAGCTACACCTGCCAGCCTACTCCATAGCCACAGCAACCTGGGATCTGAGCTGAGTCTGCGACCTTCATCACAGCTCACGGCAACACTGGATCCATAACCCGCTGAGCAAGGCCAGGGATCGAACCTGCATCCTCATGGATGCTAGTCAGATTTGTTTCCACTGAGCCAGGACAGGAACCCCCATATATTCTTTTTTAGATTTTTTTGGCTGTGGCCACAGCATGTAGGAGTTCCCGGGCCAGGGTTCAAACCCATGCCACAGCAGTGACTGGAGTTACAGCAGTGATAACACCAGATCCTTAACCCATTGAGCCATGAAGAAACTCCCCTTTTCTAGATTCTTATCCATTATAGGTTACTAGAGGATATTGAGTATAGTTCCCTACGCTATATGGTAGGTTCTTGTAGGTATCAATGTACTTTTTCTTGTACATTTATTAAGTTTTTCCTAAGGGACTAGGAGACTATTAGTTCTTACATTGTGATTGGTGTCATTTCTGCCTTGAGAACTGCTATTTGAAATGCTGTTGGAGGAGTGTTTGCTGTGGCACAATGGGTTAAGGATCCAGTGTTGTCTCTGGGGCAGCAGGGGTTCAATTCCTTACCTGACAACAGTGGGTTAAGGAGCTGGCATTGCTGCAGCTGTGGCGTCGGTTGCAGCTGCCACTTGGGTTTGATTCCTGGCCTGGGAACTTCTGTGTGTTGTGGGTGCAGGCAAACAAGGGGGGGAAATAAAAATGTCGTCAGACTCTCAGAATTGTCAGTTTGAGCTGCAGTTGGCCCATCAAGGTTCATCTCATGAGCAGGGCCTTGAGGAGTTGGAGGGTGTGGGTGGCTGGTTAAATGGTGGAGGTGCACTGGGTCTCAGGGCAGCTCCAGACAAGGATGGTAGGGCAGGTGCAGTTCTGGGCAGTGGGCTGTGGGATGGGGGAAGTACGGAGCCAGGACGCGCCACATTGGAGGTGTGATTGCAGCTCCTTCAGATTGCTCTGTGCTCCCACTGTGGGAAGGGAATGCATGTGAGGTAGGAAGGGGAGACTGGGTTGGATTAAATGTTCAAGTTGGATAAAGTTTAAAAAGCCTCTGGCTAATTCATACAGAAGATTTTCAAGAACATACTTAATGCCATAGAATTTTTTTTTTTTTTTTCTTGTTACGGCCACACCTGTGGCATATGGAAGTTCCTGGGTTAGGGGTTGAACGGAGCTGTAGCCGCCAGCCTATGTCACAGCCACAGCAACACTAGATCCAAGCTGCATCTGCGACCTACACCACCGCTCGTGGCAACTCTGGATCCTTAACCCACTGAGAGAGGCCAGAGATCAAACCCGTATCTTCATGGAGACTATGCTGGGTTCTTAACCCACTGAGCCACAATGGGAACTCCTAGAAACATTTTTTAATGAAGTTCTGTTATAGCCAAAAGAGTAAAGCTAAGCTAAATAGAATATTGACTTCTTTGTGTCACTACACGGGGACCAAAAAATAAATAAATCTATCTAGTGGACAACTCTTGGAGAAAAACCTTAACCTTTGTTTTTTTATTTTAGTTTCTTTGAGGGTCATGGATATAATGTGTCTACCTCTTCTTTCCTTGCCTAAGGTCACTTGGGAGTCCCTAGGGTTTTGCATGAAGTGAGAACAAGCCGTAACAAAGGAATTAGTGTAATAAAATGATGGCAAGAAGACAGGTAATAGAGTTAGCGGGCAGGCACCTTAGGCAGGATGGTGACAGTGGACAGGGCTTTAGGTTGGAGCCTGAAGGAGTTACTAATAGAATTGGGCTGGGGTCTGAGGCATGGGGGTAGGGGTGAGGGTGGAGTGCCTTTGGGTGGTTTAAGAGGTAGAAAGGGAATGGAACTTTCATTAGGGGCCGTGGAGTTTGGGCTCAAATTCTATTCCTAGACCGTGTGCCTGTAAATGCACTTCACATTGTGAAAGTCCAGAATTGTGTCAGTCTTCTCTGCCCAACCCCCTAGTTACAGCCAGTTTCCAGTTGAAGCTTTAGTTATCCATCCTCAGGAAAGAACAGGTAATAAAATACCTATGGGAAATAGGTTTTAGCTGATTTTTGTCCTGAAGTAAATTACAAGTAAATGTCTTAAACCCTCAGTCTAAGGAAGTTCTGTGATCACCGTTGTTTAGGGATGTACACATAGTTTAGATCCAGGAACTGTAATTGGATGCTAATCAGAGCTAATTAGATGCTCTGATTTGGTCCCAAGAGAGAAGATGGAGCTCCATTGTGAACGGTTGGCCATAGAAGATCAAAACTGGGAAAACAGCCTAGCAATGCACTCAGCCACATCCACCTACCGAGAATTTGAAATTCCTAACCTTTCCTCCAAATCCTTTTTATTTTGCATCCGCAGAGTTCACATTTAATAAATTTGCCATCATTTATGCTTAATTCTCCACAATTTCCATAGTTTCCATTGGGCCCAAAGGCCTGGAAGCTGTTTATTTCACAAAATCCTAACATGTGCTGAGCCCCTTTCATAGCGGTGGGTAATTTTTTCTGAAGAAGAGCATCCTACAGGCCCAGCCTTGCGCTTGAAAACAGACCTGCAATTACCTGCCGGTTCAGAAGGCTCCCTTCTGCTCAGGACTTAAGGGGAGGGAACTCAGTGCCTGGGTTCATTTACTTACTTTTGATTTTAGAATATTACGGAAACAGTTTCAGAAGACAACTATCAAAATGGAAACCCAGTAATTTCCAAGTCGAATCCGTGCTGGCTTCTCAGTTGACGTTTTCCTTTTTAACTTTTAATTTACCAACCTACTCCGGTCCTAGAGAAATATTTTTTAAAAATCATTTTACAGTATTTGTTAGTAACGGACATTGAGGCCTGGCCTTGGTATTACTGAGTCATCTTGCTAGCCTTGCAAGCTTGTTAACAGTAGTTCAAAGGTTAGCTTTTAAATCTTTTTTCCTAATTTTTTTTTATTACTCAAATGAATTTATCACATCTGTAGTTGTACAATGATCATCACAACCCAATTACACAGGATTTCCATCCCACAACCCAAGCACAACCCCCCACCCCCCAAACTGTCTCCTCCGGAGACCATAAGTTTTTCACTGTCTGTGAGTCAGCATCTGTTCTGCAAAGAAGTTCTGTCTGTCCTTTTTTCAGATTCCACATGTCAGTGAAAGCATTTGATGTTGGTGTCTCATTGTATGGCTGACTTCACTTAGCATGATAATTTCTAGGTCCATCCATGTTGCTAAAAATGATGGTATTTCATTCCTTTTGATGGCTGAGTAATATTCCATTGTGTATATGTACCACATCTTGATCCAGTCCTCTGTCGATGGACATTTAGGTTGTTTCCATGTCTTGGCTATTACAAATGGTGCTGCAGTAAACATTGGAGTACATGCATCTCTGCAAGTTGTGGTTTTTTTTCTGGATGGATGCCCAGAAGTGGGAATGCTGGATCAAATGGTAGTTCTATTTTTAGTTTTCTGAGGAATCTCCATACTGTTTTCCACAGTGGTTGCACCAATTTACAATCCCACCAGCAGTGTGCTAGTGTTCCTTTTTCTCCACACCCTCTCCAGCATTTATTGTTTATAGACTTTTTGATGATGGCCATTCTGGCTGGTGTAAGGGGGCACCTCATAGTGGTTTTGATTTGTGTTTCTCTAATAATGAGTGATGTTGAACATCTTTTCATGTGTTTTTTTGCCATCCATATGTCTTCTTTGGAGAACTGTCTGTTTAGATCTTCTGCGTAATTTTTTTCTTTTTTTTTTAATGGCCGCATTCGCAGCATATGGAAGTTCCTAGGCTGGGGATTGAACCCGCATCTCTGCAGCGAACCCAGGTGCTGCAGTCATATCCTTAACCCATTGTGCTACAGCAGGAACTGCTAATTCAAAGTTTTTATTTGTGCTGCTCCCTTGGGAAGAAAGCTTGTATTTCTTTCTGCATCACAGAACCTGGGACAAGAAGAGAGAACTAGTATCTATTATTTAACATTTATTAACTCGGATGAAGCCCCGTGCTAGGTAATTTAAGGAGATTTTCGCTTTTGCTTTCTTTGTGGTCCCGGGAGTCAGGTTTAGAGAGGTGGATAAAAGACCCAAAGCTGGGCATCATTGAGGGGTTTGCGCCTAACCCTGCACCTGGTGCCCCAGCCTTCTTAGCAAAGAGCTCTCTTCTGTTGTGCAAACACACGTTAGGATCTCCCAGTTAATTGGCATCAGTCAATAGTTGGTCTGTATTGATGGATGGTGCCAAGCTGGTGCCAGCGGGAGGGCTCACAGACTGCTGGCTTGGGACTTCTGCTCTTATGACCGGCTTCCAATGACTACTCCTCACGTGGCCTCCTGGACCCGGGGGGCCTCCATCCTGACCTGCTTCTCTCTGGGGTTCACTCCACGCTGTGCTTCGTTGCACTTGATGCTTTTTTCTGGGTCTTGCTCGAGTCTCGGACCTCCTGGTCTCTCTGTCCTTCACCTGTGCCGTCCTCCTTATGAGAAGGCAGGGCCTGCCTGGTTCCTCGCTCAAGTTGGACAGGCCAGGTCTGCAAGCAAGGCTGCCCTGCTCTGCTCAGCCCCACGTCATGTCCTCTTGCCTGAGCCGCTCTCCAGCAGTAGCCGCTGATGCTCTGGTGGGTGTCTGCCCGGGGCTGTCTTCTTGATCCCAGCCTGCTCTCAGCTGTGGATGTAAGGTCTGCCTTTATCTCTTTGGAAATAGATGCTCTGTAGCCGCCAAAAAAAATTTTTTTTATAAGTTCTATGATCTGTTTTGCCATAGAGGTGGTTTTTTTCTTTTCTTTTTTTTTTTCTGCTGTGGTTTGGATGTATTTTGTTTTTTTCTCCTTTTAGGCTGGATTCAAACTATACTTTCCTCTAGTTTGGCTTGATGATTTTAGTGGTATTGCTGCTGAGAATGCCTGTTCTGGAAAGATTAAATGGACTTTGTTTTGCTTTTTGGTAGTTGCTCTTTTTCTTTTCTCTTTTGGGCTGTGCCTGCGGCATACGGAAACTCCCAGGTCAGGGTTCAAACCCACCGCACAGCAGTGACAACACAGGATCCTTAACCACTGAGCCACCAGGGAACTCCATTGTTTCTTTTCTTTTTTCAAAACCAAGGGAAGTTTCTGGCATTCTTCACAGCATCGTCTTGCTCCCATCCCAGATGGCAAGTTTATCTTGCCTCTTCATGTGATGAATAATGTCTTTACTGTCTTGTCTCCCCTGCTCACTCGAGGCCCTTTGATAAGTGGTGCCGGGTCTGATTCACCCGTGATTCACTCTCGGTGCCCAGCTTTGCACTTGGTTGTTAGCTGGGACTTAAATGTGACTACGTGTGACGTGAGCTGTTTGTCAGCTGTAGTCAGCACAGCCTGAGTCTCAGAGGTACACAGTGTGAAACCATAGGGATCCTGGTGTTTGCTTTGTTCAGAGAGTTCCTGATGTTGCTTTACTTCTTGGGTCATTTTGATTTTCCCTTACAGTAATGGAACGAAACCACAGCTGTTTCACCCCCAGGCACTCTCCCATGTGCTCCTTTCTGCAAAATTCAATGATGAATCACCAACGAAAGCAGCCTCCTGTCAGGTGTTTCTCTCATCCTTGGAAAGGCTTCCTCATCTCTAGTGCGGCTCTTGGGTTGGTATTTGTTAGCGTCTTTCAGAACCTCATCTGCAGTTTCCCTGCAAGTGACACAGAATCACAGGGGCCTTCTCTGTGAGCTGGTGCCTCTTTATTTCAAGTTTACTGTTTGTCGGGGGGGGGGCATTAAAACGTTTATGAAAAGTGTTTAAAAAAGAATTTGCTATAAAACCTACACATTCTTTATTTTCAAAAGTAAAATACACATTTTTGCTGGGAAGATATGTATAGCCGTAGGTTTTCTTTTTCCCAAACAGGTGACTTTAAACAGATGTTTATGTAAAAGTAACATTTCATCTTCAAGTGTCAAGTTTGACCTTTTTTTGGGAGGGGGGTAGGGGCAACACCTGTGGCATATGGAAGTTCTCAGGCTAGGGGTCCAACTGGAGATGCAGCTGCCGGCGTACACCACCGCCACAGCAATGATGTGGGATCCAAGCCTTGTCTGTGACCTAAACCATAGCTCACGGCAACACTGGATCCTCAACCCACCAAGTGAGTCCAGGGATTGAACCTACATCCTCATGGATACTAGTTGGGTTTGTGACCTCTTGAGCCACAGTGGGAACTCTGAGTTTGGCATCTTTTAGATGAGAGGGACATTACTGTGTTACGTCGAGTGATGCTGTAACATAGCATCTGAGATAATGTTTCATGCCCTCACCTACATCCTCAGCCTTGGGATGAAGCTGTGAGATGCCTCCTGAGCCGTCCTGAGATGAGCCTCACTCGGGATGCGCTGTCTCAGTGAAGCTTGTGACTCTGGGATCATTATTTCCTGCAGGTCCCCAGGCAGGAAGCCAGTCAGAAAAGATTCCCTAATCCATGGAAGCATTAGCTTGTGCTCTCTTTCCAGGAAGGAGATGTGTGGCAGGTTTGAACCATTCAGGAGACTGATCTATTTGGGTCATCATTTTGTGGCAGTCTGTGATACTGGAGCATGCAAGGACAGATCTTCCTATAGTCTACTTAAATTCAGGGGTTCACACCGGCCACTGTGTGCCATTTTCAGATGCTTGTCCTTGTGATGCACAAATGTTTCCTATTTTACGGTCAGTGGATCCTTTTTTTCCCCCCATTTTTTAAAGTTTTATTGACTTACAGTTGATTTACAATGCTGTGATAATTTCTGCTGAATCGCAAAGTGATTCATACACATACCCATTCTCTTTCAGTTTCTTTCCCCATATAGATTATCACAGAATATTGGGTAAAGTTCTCTGTGCTATACAGTAGGTCCCCCGTTGGCCAGTCATTCCATATACTAGAATGTGCACCTGCCAATCCCATACCACCAGTTCTCCCCTCCCCAAACCTGTCCCCTTTGGTAACTATAAGTTTGTTTTCAAAGTCTATGAGTCCGTTTGTTTTGTAAATAAGTTTACTTGGATCCATTTTTTAAAAAGATTGCACATACAAGTGATATCATATGATGTTTATCTTTCACTAACTTTACTTAGTATGATAATCTCTAGATGCATCCATGTTGCTGCAAATGGCATTATTTCATTCTTAACAGCTATGTAGTATTCCTTTGTATATAGGTACCACATCTTCTTTGTTCATTCCTCTGTTGATGGATATTTAGGTTACCTCCATGTCTTGACTATTGTAAATAGCGCTGCTGTGAACATTGGGGTGCATGGTGCTGCTATGAACATTGGGGTACTTGGATCTTTTCCAATTATGGTTTCCTTTGGATAGATGCCCAGGAGAGGGATTGCTGGATCATATGATAGTTCTATTTTTAGCTTTCTGAGGAACCTTCGTATGGTTTTCCATAGTGCTTGCACCAATTTACATTCCCACCAACAGCATAAGAGGGTTCCCTTTTCTCCACACCCTCTCCAGCGTTTTATTGTTGGTGGAGTTTTTGATGATGGCCATTCTGGCTGGTGTGAATGGTACCTTATTTTAGTTTTGATTTGCATTTCTCTAATAATGAGTGATGCTGAACATCTTTTTTTTTGCCATCTGTCTGTCTTTGGAGAAATGTCTATGTAGACCTTAGGTCATTGGATCCTTTCATTTTTTTCCTTCCCTTTCATTCAAGGAGCATTTAAATCCATATTATAGGGTAATGACTATATGAGTTTTGTTTTGTTGCTCATGCCACTTGCTAAAAAATAAAGGTAACACACCATTCAGTTAGTTATTACAAAATATTGGCTATATTCCTCGTGTTGTACGGTACATCCTTGTAGCCTGTCTCACACCCAGTAGTTTGTACCTCCCATCCCCCACCCTGCAGGTGGGCGCTCCAGGTATAATGTGCCAACTTTCGGGTCCTTGGATTTTGTCCCTGGATGCATGAACTTTGTGGGAACCCTCCTCCTTAGAAACACTTGCTTTAAACGGAGGCCAGATGGGTGGACGGGATCGCCAGCCCAGGAAACACAGTGGCGCAAATGGATATACCCTGTCCTTTTTCCAGCTGTTTTTGGGGGTGGGGCGGGGGTGTGTTTCACGTGAGCTGTTTCATAAATGACAAGGGACTCGCTGTGACTTGGATCATTGTAAGCGGTAAGTGCTGCCCTCCGTGGGCATTTTCATTGTAATTAGTCAGCCTTTGTCCGCAGGGCAGATTCTGCACCGTCTCCTGAGGGGCTGGGCCGTCTTTTGTCAAGGGTGGCATCGTGTTCCATGAGCTCTTTGTGAGGGAACAGTGCGTTAGTATCCACGCAAGAACCTGGTGAAGGTGGGCACCAGATGAAGGCATCCAGCCCATCATTAGTGCCACCTTAGGTCCAGCCTTGGAGCAGGGGCACGGAGGGGCTTGTTCCTCACGTCTCTGAAATCTCTGTGGGCCTGAGCAGGCAATAAAGCAGCCACCTGGGAAGAGGGATGCTGGCAGACTCGTCAGGTGCTGCAGACCTGGCTCCCACGAGGGGTTCGTGGAGATGGGAGTTCTCTTTCCACTCCCAGCTCCCTCTGGCTCCTGGAGAACCTCCCCCTAGCTGCACTGTCTGTTGACAGACTCTGGGTTGAGTCTCTGAATTGATAAGCTGCCTAGCTGATAGATAGCAAGGCTAGAGGAAACCCAGAAACTTTTAAGACCTGATTTTGGTCAGGGAGAGGCTGCTTACAAAGGGAATCTAATCTGAAGAAGGCACGAATTTTAGGGAGAATGTTCTCAGCAGGAAATGCGTTCTTTCTACCGAGTTGGGTCTCGGGGAGTGTGTTTTCAGGGCATGGGTAAGTAGTCAGATCTCTTTCTCTGCCTCAGCACTTTCTCTGTGACCGGGTTGGCCTGGCAGTGAAAAGTTTTATAAACGCTGGGCCCTGTGAACTTAGGCCAGGCCTTGACCATAGGCTTCTAGATTGATGAATGTTGCAGTCTTTCTGTAGGTGTGGCTTTTTTTTTTTTTTTTTTTTTGAACTGAGCTGTAGCTGAAGATTCAATTACATGCAGCCTGCGGCTTTTCTTCGCAAAACTCAGGGGAGAAAAACGTAAGATCGATTCATGTTAGATTAGAATGATGTCATGGGGACAAGCAGGCAGTTCAGGGGCTCTGGAAAGGCAGGTTTCCATGCGGGAAGGAGCATGAGTGACCCCTGTTGACAGATGACTCTGTCCACACAGGCTGCCTACGTGCGGAGGGGGAGGTAGGCACACTCTGTGTAGAACGAATATGTAGAATCACAAACGTTTTGTGGCAGATGCGGTTCAGCCAGCACTGCCTCGGGCTGCGAAGACGGTACCCTCGGGGCCCTCTTAGACCTGTCTGCAGTCACAGGAGCTCACAGGGCCCGTCCCGCGCCAGACTCACCTTAAAACAGGGCCCTCGTGGGCGGCTAAATCCAGTCAGCACAGTGCAGAGGATGTCCCACTGCTGGGGACGGGTTTCAGTCTGTCCGACTAGATGACACTGCGTTGGCCACGTGGCCCTGGGCACGTGTACACGGGGTGGAAGAGCACTTTGGAACGGCTAATTGGTCACGGTGGCAAAACCACGGTCACCTGTGCTGGGACCAGAGTGGAAGACGAGACGCTTTAGCTGGATCTTGACGGGTAATTAGGAGTCCTCCAGGGAGGCATTCCCGGCAGGAGACCGTGTATGCGAAGGTATGAAAAATAAAAGACAGCCACACTCAGGAAATGGCAAGGTCTTCAGAACGAACGTGTGGAAGCTTCTGTCACATAGTAAGTGCTTGGAAAAGTTAAAGTGTGGCAAATGTTATATTGTATAGTTTCTTGGTTAGGAAATAACCATTTATCAGGCTGTCAGTAAGACAGGATCATTCTTGGCTTTTTTTTTTTTTTTGTCTTTTCGTCTTTTCTAGGGCCGCTCCCGAGGCATATGGAGGTTCCCAGGGTAGGGGTCTAATCAGAGCTGTAGCCGCGGGCCTACACCATAGCCACAGCAACGTGGGATCTGAGCCACATCTATGACCTACACCACAGCTCACAGCATAACGGAATCCTTAACCCACTGCGCAAGGCCAGGGATTGAACCTGTAACCTCATGGTTCCTAGTCAGATTCGTTAACCACTGCACCACTACAGGAACTCCCTTGGCTTTTAAACAGTGTAGTGTGTTTGGGAGTTCCCATCATGGCTCAGTGGTTAATGAATCCGACTAGCATCCATGAGGACCTGGGTTTGATCCCTGGCCTCGCTCAGTGGGTTAAGGATCTGGCGTTGCCGTGAGCTGTGGTCTAGGTCACAGATGCGGCTTGGATCTGGTGTTGCTGTGGCTGTGGCATAGGCCGGTGGCTACAGTTCCGATTAGACTGGGAACCTCCATATGCTGTGGGTGCGGCCCTAAAAACAAAAAGACAAAAAAGAAAAAAAAACCCAACCAACCAAACAAACAAAAACCCAGTGTATTGTGTTTAGATAGAGTACACTGAAGCTTGTTTAATTTTCCATTCTGTTTAAAAATATTTTCTTATCCATACTGGTTTAATTACAAAGAAAATTTTAAAAATATGTCTATTTACGATTTATAAGGCAAGCATTCTAGACCAAAAATGCCTATTATTTAGGTTTCCAAAACCTTTGAACCACTTATGTCACCTTGGGCAAATCAGTTTACGTCTTATAGCTTTAAATTCTCACTTTTAGAGAGAGGGAGTTGGGCTGGTTTTTAAATGTCCAGCCATAGATTATTCTATGATCTGTCAATGAAAATTGTCATCTCCACTGTGCCTGATTGTATAGGTGTGTTTCTGTAGCATGAATCATCGTGAGAATCACGCCTTGCCCAATAATAGCGACTGTTTACAGTGAAAGTACTTTATCACCACTTTGAGAATTTCACATTTCACCCACTTTATTAGCTCTTTTATGTGCACCATCCTATAATATTTAGAATAACCCTGCAAAGTAGATATCATTTCCATTTTGTAGTTGAAGAAGCCAGAGGCTCAGGCAATTTAAATAAATAGGTGGTAATAGAGAAACTGGGGGCTGAACTCTCATCCTTTGGCTCCAAAGTCTTCATCCATTTTTTTTTTTTTCCTGGTCTTTTTAGACTGCACCTGCATATGGAAGTTCCCAGGCTAGGGGTCGAATTGGAGCTGTAGCCTCTGGTCTACACTACAGCCAAGCCATGCCAGATCAGAGCTGTGTCTTTGACCTACACCGCAGCTCACGGCAATGCTGGATCCCTAACCCACTGAGCGAGGCCAGGGATTGAACCCACATCCTCATGGATACCAGTCAGAATCTTAACCTACTGAGCCACAATGGGAACTGGCAAAGTCTGCATTGTTTATCAAGGGTTGTGAACTTGGAGCCATAGTACACAGTTGTTATCAGAACATAGTATCTTGTGTATGTAGCAGAGGTGAAATAAATTTTTGTATAAAGACAAGTCTCTACTTGAAAATAACACGATATTGTATGTCAGCTGTAGCTCAATAACAATAATAGTGATGACAATGGATCATTGTGATAATAATTATGATAATAATAGGCAAGTCTCATTCTCTGAAAGCAATCTGTTTAACATTTTAAACAGTGAAAGAAAAGGGCGATAACTTTCTGCTCTGTTGACCAGCAGGGCCATGAGTTTTAATGTATCGCTGGGCGGTGTATCAAGCGTAGGAAGAAAGTATTATTCTCCATAACATGGGAGGACCCAGAAGCCACCTGCTTAATGAGTAATGCAGCTCAGATCCTTTGACTCCACTCGCCTGCATTTCGATTCTGCCCCACAATCCATGATAACTGCTCTTGATAACGCTGGTTCATTTAGGTTCTTGGCTGGTCCCTCTGTGCAGGAAATCATTTTTCTAACTTCCAAATAGCATTCATGGAGTTCTTAGTGTAGCCCTGTGGGTTCAGAAACCAATTGCAGCAGCTCGAACTGCTGTGAAGGTGTGGGTTTGATTCCTGGCCTGGCACAGTGGGTTGAAGGATCTGGCACTGCCACAGTTGCAGCTCAGATTCAATCCCTGGCTTGGGAACTTCCATGCCTCGGGTGTGGCCATTAAAAAAACATAGCATTCAGATCTCAGCCTAGTTGCTGTCTCTGAGAGCCATTTTCTAATCTTCCAATTTAAATAGGACACTTGTTACTCCTTAGTTCATCACCCTATATGATGTCATGTCTCTATTGCAGGTTTCGTTCTAGGATGTTTTCCTTAGTTTATGTACCTATTTGTTTGACTGCTTCCTCCCATTTGAATAAAGCTCAGGGGGAGCAGAGACTTGTATTTACTACTCTACCCTCAGCATCTAGAGGGGTGGCTTGATAGCAGTCGGCTTGGGCTTGTTCTGTCTGTTGAACTGTCGGTCCCTCTGTGTCCCTATCCCCCTCCCCCGTTTCTCTCTCCTCCCTCCCTCTCCTCCTCCTCTCCTCCCTCCACCTACCTGTCCGTAAAATGGCTTGGCCATGTAACACTCTAGGATGAAACAGTAAATCTGCTGCTCCAATGAGGATGTGGGAAGACCCTGGTATTTCCTTTGTAGTTAATCGTTTAACCTTTGCGTTGTCTTTTAGATGCTCCCTTTGGGTGTCAAGCCCAAGAAAATGGCAGCATGCCAAGAAACTGAGCTTTAATCTCACAATTCTGATTTTGAGGATTTGATTTTCACCGTCTCTGTGTTTTGGTTTTCTTTTGCCAGGGCTTTGCGCTTGAATGAGCGATCTCGTCTTGTGGATGAATGAATGGTTACGCTAAGAGTGGTCCATACCTCCTCGGGGTAAGTTCTGATTGCTTGCACATCTCAAAGGCAATACTGTCTGTCATTTTATATTTCTTGGGTGTCTCTTCCTCATGTAGCTCTGTTAACTGCTCTTTGTATGTGGGCTTAAGGGGGAAAAGTCAGTATGGATTCCTCAGGTGCTGGTGGCTGAGGTTCCTGCTGTCTGAGTGGCTTACTACAGTTGCACTTGAATTTGATGTGCTGGCCCATCTTCTCCACGTGGAAGAGCATATGCCCCTCTTCTCTGGGAACTTAGGTGAGACACTGAAGCTTGGGAAGTGTTCATTTCCTTTTCTTTAGACGTCACATACTGAGAGGGCATATGTTTGAGCTCCACCTAGGACTTCCTGCTGAGGAACAAGCTAGAGTATGTTATTTCTTGTTGCACTTGTTAAGATCAGGTCAGCGCAGGAGACCTGGACACTAGGAAGCCACTGAGGAAAGGTCAGTTTCCACCTCCGATGTTAAGGCTGGTTCCGACTGGGGCATCTTAGTGTGTTTGTTGTTACAGGGTAAGTGCTATAGCAGGGAAGCTGAGCAGGTCCCAAAGCAGTGTTTGGAATGGTTGCAAGTAATTTCCTGGAAACGTTGCTCCCTCTGCAGTTCATGCCTGTTTTGCTGGAGCACAGACATAGGCAGAGTCTCTCCAGGCTGCAGTCCGTCTCAGCTTTCCTGGGCCGCTCTGCACCCTTTGGATCTCAACTGCAAAGACCATCTCCGACCACTCAATCTGAGGTGGTCACCTAACCACCTGCTGCACTAGCCCTCTCTTTTAGTTTATTTAAAAACATTTTTAAAAATCGAAATATAGTGGATTTACAACATTGTGTTAGTTGCAAGTGTATAGCAAAGTGATTTGATTATATATATATATATACATATATGTATTTTTCCAGTTTCTTTTCCATTGTAGGTTATTATAAGGTATTGAATGTATTTCCCTGTGCTATGCAGTAGGTCTTTGTTGGTTATCTGTTTTATATATATTAAGGTGTAGGTTTTAATCCCAAATTCCTAATTTACCCCTCCTCACTTTCCTCTTTGGTAACCATGAGATTGTTTTCTGTGTCTGCGAGTCTGTTTCTGTTTTGTAAGTTCATTTGCATCATTTTTTTTAGATTCCACAAATAAGTGCTATCACATGGTTGCTATCTTTGGTTTTCTTTACTTAGTGTGATAATCCTTAGGTCCATCCATGTTTCCGCAAATAGCATTGTCTCATTCTTTTTTATGGCTAATAGGCTATTGGATGAATAGAACCACATCTTCTTTATCCATTCCTCTGTCAGTGGACACTTAGGTTGCTTCCACATCTTGGCTATTGTAAAGAGTTGCTGCTTTGAACACGGAGGTGCATGTATCTTTTCGAATTAGAGTCTCCATCTTTCCTTTTTTAAGTTTTTTTATGACAGTTGATTTACAATGTTATGTCAGTTTCTGCCGCACAGCAAAGGGACTCAGTTATACACATACATTATTTTTCTCACATTATCCTCCATCATGCTCCATCACAAGTGACGAGATACGGTTCCCTGTGCCATACAGCAGGATCTCACCCCAAATACAATAGTTTGCATCTACTAACCCTGGATCGAGGCCCAGGGAGTGGGATTGCAGGATCATATGGCATCTCTGTTTTTAGTTTTTAAGGGAACCTCCCTATTGTCCTCCACAGCGGCTGCACCAATTTACATTCCCACGAACTGACATCACCCTATTTTAATTCTCTGCAAAGTGCTTGTCTCTACCTGATAGTTTTCTCCTTTGTGTATTTATTCATTGGCTTCTTGTCTCGCCTCAGTCACTGGAGCAGAATTTCCATGCGCTCAGGACATGTGTCTGTCTGGTGCACCACAGATATTGTTTGGTTAAATATGTAGTCAACAGTTATTGTTTGGTTAAATATGTAGTCAACAGTTAAATGAAACTCACTGTAGAAGTTGTTGGTGTCATGTGGTGAGAAATTTGTTCCCTCTGGAAGAGATTTTGAAGATTCAGTTCGTCTGTTAGTAAGTTCCAAACAGGGAGTTTTCTAGCATTTCTGGGTTTATCTGTAAATGTGGCACACTCCACGACTAGCCATTTTGATGGTCATTAGTCACCTTTATGTTGACTGACCTTTATATCATCGACCTTAGAATATTCAGAAGGGATCCTATTAGCCTTGCAGCCGTGTTTCATTCTCGCTTCCGCAAAGTCCAGAAATCATGACTGAAAGACACCTGTTTCAAACACCTAAAGTTGAGGTTTTGGGAGGAGTTGCACCACCCGAGTTCTTTGAATCGTCTCTGCCATTTCCTGGCTCAGTTTCTTCTTCTGTAAAACAGGAGTAAGAAAAGCATTTTTCGGCCTTCCAGGTGCGGCTCAGTGGGTTAAGAACCCAACATAGTCTCTCTGAGGCTGCGGGTTTGATCCCCGGCCTCAACTCAGTGGGTTACAGATCCTGTGGTGTAGGTCACAGACGCGTCTTGGATCTGGCATTGCCATGGCTGTGATGTAGGCTGGCAGCTGCTGCTCTGGCTCAGCCCCTAGCCTGCTCTGGGGCTGCAGATGTGGCCCTAAAGAGAAAAAAGAAAGAAAAGCATTTTTCTCATAGAATGATTGTGATTAAGTATGTTAATGTATATGTCACATGAATTTCTGTTTTATTTAGCATATGCTTGGGTTTTTATATATGAAATACATTAACTAGGTTTAAAAATAATGTATTTGGGAGTTCCTGTCGTGGCACAGTGGTTAACAAATCCGACTAGGAACCATGAGGTTGCGGGTTCAATCCCTGGCCCTTGCTCAGTGGGTTAGGGATCCGGCGTTGCCATGAGCTGTGGTGTAGGGTTGCAGACGTGGCTCGGATCCTGCGTTGCTGTGACTCTGGCGTAGGCTTGACAGCTACAGCTCCGATTTGACCCCTAGCCTGGGAACCTCCATATGCCGCGGGAGTGGCCCAAGAAATGGCAAAAAGACAAAATAATAATAATGTGTTTGGATCCTGTTTATAAAGTGGTGACACAACTTTGAGATCTGTTTTTGCAGTATGTGAATGAAAACAGCTACCCTCCCGAGCTTGCCAGAAAGAATAGACTTGCTCATAATTGTTTAAAATTTTATTAAGGTATAATAATGAGAAAACATTATAGATATGCCATTTCCTATAAATATAGCAATGCTGTTGTATCTTTGGTATCAGACAGATTTGTTTTGAGTTTTTCAGTGGTACTAGTTTTGTGGCCTTTAGCAAATCACTTGACTCTGCTTAGGTTTTTTTTTTTTTTTTCTTCACCTGCCAAGTAGTGATAATAATACAAATCAAAGAGGAGCGTCATGAGAATTAAATATAAAATATTAAAAATGTAGAGAATGCTGCTGGTACAGCACCGCCTAATCTTTAGTTTTCTTTCTTGCCTTCAGACCTTAGGTTTAAGAAAGATATTGATATCCTGCCTTTCCCATTATGGCTCAATGGGTTAAGGACTCACTGTTGACTCTGTGAGGATGCGGGTTCAATCCCTGGCTTCGCTCCATGGGTTAAGGATCCGGCCTTGCCGTGAGCTGTGGTGTAGGTCTCAGACACGGCTCTAATCTGGTGTTGCTGTGGCTGTGGCGTAGGTCAGCAGCTGCACCTCCAGTTGGACCCCTCACCTGGGAACTTCCATATGCCGCAGGTGTGGCCCTAAAAAAAAAGAAAAGAAAAAAAGAAGGATACGGATCTCCAGAGGAGAGTGAGCCTGGTGAGGAATGTTTGGAAATAGTGTCCTATTGATTATGATGAAAGGAACAGAATATCTAGCGTGCAGAGTAGTAAGCTTAGTAGGGAGCGTTACACCGGCCCCTCCTGTGTGAGGGGAACAGGGGAGATGAGGCCCACTTATTCAGTTTTTGAGGAAAGAGCCAGGACCAGTGAGTAGAAGTGGAGGGAAACCCCTCTGGGTTTCATGTAGGGAAGGGCTTTCTTAGGAGCTGTGGGAAAACGGGGGGTGACCCTGCATTTCCAGGGTAGATGTGGCCTCCGAAGGCAGGCTGGCTGCAGGTGGAGAGTTGGCTTCACTCACCAGGAAGGTGGCTGCCAGGGCCTGTGTGGTCCTTCATGGTGCCTCTTCTGTGTACATGGATCCCTCTCCAAAATCATGGTGCCCCTCGTGGCCAGGTCGCTTGTGCAGAGGCAGATGTCCCTTTAGATCCAGACTTAGCCTTCTGAAGCCAGGGGGTGGGGACTGCTGATGGTTTCCTTTCAAAATATTTTTCAGGATTTGAAACTTTCCCCTTTGGGGTCTTATCATTTGCATCAGAACTTGCAACCTGGTAGGCTTCTGGCAGGTTCTGGGCTGTGGATAAGCTTTGTTGGGCTTGTAACGCTGAGTCCCTGACAAGTGTCTGCAGAATACTTACATGAGTTGCCTGCCTTTCAAAACTGAAAAATTGACATAAAAGCAGCATTTTGCAGGGTTTCTTAAAAATGTGGTTCATCTGGCAGCATTCCTAGGCTTCTGCATTCCCAGGTGGCGTGGGGTTCTGGAGCGGGGCAGCTGCTGGCCCTCTGGGATGGGTTGTCACGGGCCCGTATGCCACAGTCCCCACCCCTGCATGCCGTCTCCCCGACACCGAGCATCACCTGCCATTTTCCATTGAGTGAAGTTGTTTTTCTTCTAGTAGCATTAGGAGAAAAGTGGACAAGTGTGCTCTCCTTCCATATCGATAGGGGGAAAATGGAAGTTATTTCCATAGAGTTTCATATTTGAAGAAAAAGGGAGCATTGGGGTGTCCATGCTGAAGAATGCTTTCCATTTGCAAGCAAATAGTCTGTATTTCTTAAAAGCACGGCACTCAGGCTTTGCTTCGTCGATATACTTTAAACAGCCCTAAAGGTAGGAGACTGTGATTCCTCATCTGGACAGTAACATTTTCCTTCTGTGGTCACTCTTGCTTTTATTTTAGGCCACTTCCTCTCTCTCAGCAGCAAACTCCCCACCTTCCTTAAGAGCAGTTGCTGGGTCTCCTGGCTCGGGCGGAATGAGAGCCGTGTGTAATTTGCACGCACCCGGGGACTCTGGAACTGGGTTCCATCTGCCTTCTCCAGGGGAGCCCCAGTGAGCTCTAGACTTTGTGGCACCGAAGAAATGAGAGCCCCGTAGCCGGGTTTACTGAGCGGGGTGACCGAGAGAGTGCTCTGGGCTCCCTCAGGCTCAGGCTGCAGCCTTGGGGCTCGCTTCCATGTGCATTTGCTTTCGAGTGAAGAACCTCACCTGCTGTTGTCGGTCTGTTGTGTTTTACAAAGTGGTTCTGGCTCCTCGGGAAGATAAACTAAGTCGAGGGGGCAGGGGGAGGTGGGGGAGGAAAGAGCCATTGACTTCGGCTCCCTGGGGGGGTGACTGGGTGGAGGAGGGAGGAGGATGCGTGTGGATAATGCTGGAAAGACTAAACTTAATTAGTGGAATTTTTAGGATGACCGATTGAAAGTCGGGGGAAGGCGTTCTCATCTATCAATTGGTTACTTGCCAATGGAATGTGGTCCCTCACGGGGCCGTGGACGTCCCATCACTCTGGGTATTTAGGGAGAAGAGAGGGGCCCATCTGGCCGGATCCCGGAGGTGGTTCTTAAATTAAAAGCGAGACCAGGCTAGACGGATGACCTGTACGGTCTCTTGGCAAACTCAGATTCAATTATTCTCAGAATTAAACTGATTAGGAACCTTTCAGCCAAAACAGTGTCACTTCAGTTCCTAAAAAGAAAACATTGTGAGTGGAGTGAGAGGCAGAAAATAGCACTTCTTAATTACATTTGGTTCTGGTCAGATTACTTGTGCTTTCTTAAATATTCCAATATAACCCTTCAGAAATGTTGTAAACAGATGTGTCTGGTGCTTAGGATTTATAAGCCAGGGTTTTACAAGCATAGTTCCTAAATCATTTTTTTCTATTAACGTTTTTCACCTTACCTTCACTGAAACTCATTTTGTAGTTTTATTTTGGGTGGCATGATTTTTTAAATACAGATTTTTGTCATTTATATAAACGTATTAGCTGTTACTTATAAAGTATTTAATTTCATACAAATTTAGGATTCTGCATATTGTCAGTAATTGTTCATTGTCCAAGTGTATTTAATTTGGCTTATAAGGACTTAAAGAAAAAGTCCCTTTAAAGGAACACTTTTTTTTAAGAATTTGTTTGAAATCTTTGTGGGGTTTTTGTTTGTTTGTTTTGTTTTGTTTTGTTTTTTGTCTTTTTGCCTTTTCCTGAGCCGCTCCTGCAGCATATGGAGATTCCCAGACTAGGGGTCCAACTGGAGCTGTAGCCACCAACCTACACCAGAGCCACGGCCACGTGGGATTTGAGCCACGTCTGTGACCCACACCACAGCTCACAGCAACGCCGGATCCTTAACCCACTGAGCAAGGCCAGGGATCGAACCCGCAACCTCATGGTTCCTAGTCGGAGTCATTAACCACTGAGCCATGACGGAACTCCAGAATTTGTTTGAAATCTTTTTTTTTTTTTTTTTGTCTTTTGTTGTTGTTGTTGTTGCTATTTCTTGGGCCGCTCCCGCGGCATATGGAGGTTCCCAGGCCAGGGGTTGAATCGGAGCTGTAGCCACCGGCCTACGCCAGAGCCACAGCAACGCGGGATCCGAGCCGCGTCTGCAACCTACACCACAGCTTACGGCATCGCCGGATCGTTAACCCACTGAGCAAGGGCAGGGACCGAACCCGCAACTTCATGGTTCCTAGTCGGATTCGTTAACCACTGCGCCACGATGGGAACTCCCCGTTTGAAATCTTAATTTTTATGTCACTTAAAATTTATTTGCTTATTCTTATAAAAGTAACTAAGTGGTGATTTGGTGAAATTAAGGCTTGCTTGTTATGTAAGATACCACTTGGACATTATAAATATCTGTACCGTAAAATCTCTCATTTTCATGATAATTGTCTCCATTAATTTTTTTTTCACATTTGATGCCTTTGGAACACTTAGAAAAAGCTTATATTATGAAACTTAGACTTGCCGTGGCTTTAAGGCAATACAGACTATACTAGTATTGCCTTTTGCATGATCTTAAGATTGACTGTCGATTTTGTGGGCACATCCAGTTCACTTTTAAACAAGTTAAACATTTATTTTGCTCTTTATTCTCAATACATACCACGTTTTTCACTGATTCTACAGGGCACTCCATTTTCTTCTTAATCAGCATTTGTGAAGCTATGACTTTAAAGGAATATGTACCAGGCTAGACTTGCGTTTTGAATTATCTTAAAATTGACTGTTGGCTTTAAAGATTCATGGCTGTGGGCCTTTCCAGCATCTCCTTGAGGCTGAAGCAGCCTGGAATGTGACACACTGCAGTACAGAACAGCTGGGGCACTTCAAGCAGACACTCTGAAAGTCTTGCTCAGTGGGCATTGATAACATGTAGGTGGCTTATTTTAAATAAAGGGGTTTTAGAGGCTTCTGACACAAAGATAGAGACGGTGCCAGATGCTCTTTTCTTGGCATGTTCACCACTGCCATCATCACTGTCATCTCTTGTTCATTCATTCTTTCATTGGCTTCATGGGTACCTGTTGAGTATTTGCCATGTGCCAGGCACTTTTTAAATACTAGACTTAACAGTGAAAACCCATTTAACACTACCTCTGCTTTATGGAGTTTGCATTCTCAGGCAGGTCTTGTGGTAAACAGTCTCCATGTATTATTTTAATCCTGTAAAGTAAGTAATACCATCCCCGCTTTGTAGATCAAGACACAGAGAGGTTAAGTGACTTATCTAATGTCACACAGCAGGGTCTGAGGTCAGGGCAGAGGGACCCTAAAGCCTGGGCCCTGAGCTGTTTTGCTGAACCCCCGGGGAACAATGATTGGGTAGCAAATGAATTGCACAGGTCAGGTGTACACATGTGTGGGTTTCAGCATCACACATGGGAGGTAAAACCTTCAGACCACGGCTGGGTGAGGCATGAAGGCCAACCAGGCAGGCTTTCACTCTTCTCCGGGCTAATTCGGAAACACTTGGATTCAGAAACAGACTTGCTAGGTTTGTGACTTTGGACGAAATTACCTCTCCAAGTAATATTTCTTTGGATTTTCGGGTTTTCACGTGAATATTTTGCATGTTTCGTTTTCTTCTGGTATTGCCTCCATCCAGGACGTTGTGTTTCATTTCTTCTTTGATGGCTTTACTCAAGCTGCATACGTTTTCGGCCCACATGATCCGAAGTACTGCTTTTCCATCAGAAGCAGCCCACTAAAAGCTCTTTAGGGACATGAAGCTGCTGTGGAATATTTTGCTCTTTTATGTGACTTCCTCAAAGGTGAACGTCTATATTTGTAAGTGATTATTTGCTCTTTTGGAACCCTGTTTGGATAAAGGTAATTTATGTTTTTAGCGTTTATTTATTATTACTATTATATATAAATATATTTAACCAGATGAAGCCCTTAGAATTGACTATGGAGTATCAATAAAGAATGGTGCTTGATGGGATATTCATTCTGCATCATTGTGTGTTTGACTTCAAACGTGAAGAGTGTGGGACTTCCTGCTGTGGCACAGTGGGTTAAGGATCTGGCATTGCCACAGCTATGGTGGCAATGGGAACTTCTATATGCTGTGGGTGAGGCTGTAAAAGAAAGAAAAGTGAAGAATATGGAGGGGGTTGAGTTACTTTATTTTTAAAAGAGAGAGAGAGGTTATTTCTGAGAGTTCATATTACTTTTTTTTTTTTTTTTTTTTTTTTGTCTTTTTGCTATTCCTTGGGCCGCTCCCGCGGCATATGGAGGTTCCCAGGCTAGGGGTCTAATCGGAGCTATAGCTGCCAGCCTATGCCAGAGCCACAGCAACGCGGGATCCGAGCCGCGTCTGCAACCTGCACCACAGCTCACGGCAACGCCGGATCGTTAACCCACTGAGCAAGGCCAGGGATCGAACCCGCAACCTCATGGTTCCTAGTCGGATTCATTAACCACTGCGCCACGACGGGAACTCCATATTACTTTTTTTTTTTTTGGCTGCCCCCGCAGTCTGAAAATTCCTGGGCCAGGGATCAAACCCATGCCACAGCAGCAACCTGAGCTACTGCAGTGACAATGCTGGATCCTTAACCCTCTTGGCCACAAGAGAACTCCCATATTACTTTTAATATTGCATTTTTATTTTTTACTTTTGTTTTTTAGGGCCACACTGCGGAAGTGTATGGACGTTCCCAGGCTAGGGTCTAATCAGAGCTACAGCTCCGGCCTACAACACAGCCACAGCAACTTGGGATCTGAACCACTTCTGTGACCTACACCACAGCTCATGGTAACGCCAGATCCTTAACCCACTGAGCAAGGCCAGGGATTGAACCCACCTCCTAATGGGTACTAGCCAGATTCATTTCCACTGATCCACAATGGGAACTCCTAAAATTGCATTTTTAATGTCAGTTTGTTAAATAACTATTTATAGACTAATAATCCTTATTTTTATCAAGATAGACCTTATTCTTATTCACCTTATTTTATGATGAAGGTACAAAAGGCTTCTAAATTACTAAGAGATGAATTGCTAACCCACATCTACTGTGAAGCCTGAGATATCACTACTACATTCTGTGGCCTGCTTTTTTATTAATTATGATTTGTCCTGTGAAAGTGGAGTGTAAGATATTCATGTCAATGATTACAATTAGGCTATAGCAACAATGTGTGCTTAGTCTTCACTAGGCAAATAGTAAAACATGGTTTTTTAAAATTTTTTATTTTTTTTAATTTCAGCTTGGAGTTCCCATTGCGGCTGATTGGGTTAAGAACCCAACATAGTGTCTATGAGGATGCGGGTTTGATCCCTGGCCTTTCTCAGTGGGTAAAGGGTATGGCGTGGCTGCAAGCCGTGGCATGGGTCGCAGAGGCAGCTCAGATCTAGTGTGGCTGTAACTGTGGTGTAAGTTGCATATGTAGCTCCAATTCGACCCCTAGCCTGAGAACTTCTATATGCTGCAGGTGCAGCCATTAAAAAAAAAAGTCAGCTTTATTAGAGGTATAATCGACATATAAAATGATATGTTTGATATATTAATACATAGTGAAAGGATCACCCCTTCTAGTGAATTAGCACTTTCCTCACTTCACTGCTTTTTATTGTTGTTGTTGTTGTTTTTCTGGGTGAGAACATTGAAGTTCTACTATCTTTTTTTTTCCTTTTGAGGGCTATACCTGAGGTATATGGAGGTTCCCAGGCTAGGGGTCTAATTGGAGCCACAGCTGCCTGCCTACACCACAGCCACAGCAACTCGGGATCGGAGCCGCGTCTGCGACCCACACCACGGCTCACAGCAACGCTGGATTCTTAACCCACTGAGCGAGGCCAGGGATCGAACCTGCGACCTCATGGTTTCTACTCAGATTCGTTTCCGCTGAACCTCGACGAGAACTCCTAAAGTTCTACTCTTAGCACATTTTAATTGTACAGTATGGTGTCATCAGCTGTAGCCACATGTTACCCATGGATCCTCAGATCTTATTCATCTTGTAGCTAAAAGTTTGTTCCCTTTTACCACCTCTCCCTATTTCCCCATCCCAACCTGGCAACCACTTTTCTGCTGTGTCTGTGTGTGGGTGTGGGTGTGTCTGTGGGAGTGTGTGTGTGTGTGTGTGTGCATGTGAGAGAAGGAGAGAGACAGAGAGCAAGACAGTGATTTCCGCTCAACTCCTTATTGGGAAAATTTACAGAAACGCAGAAAAGTCCAAAGTGAACAATGAACCCATCACTTCAATTCTATAACATTTTTCTGTGTTTACTTTTTAATGTGTCATTTTGCATTGTGTGTTTGGGGGTAGAATTCAGTAGTAATTTATGTAATGTTCAGAGATCTTTGCCAAAGAATTCAATTAAATTTTTTTTTTTTTTTTTTTTTTGCATTTTAGGGCCGCATCCTCGGCATATGGAAGTTTCCAGGCTAGGGGTCCTTTTGGAGCTATAGCTGTTGGCCTACACCACAGCCATAGCAACTCATGATCTGAGCCATGTCTGCAACTGACACCGCAGCTCATGGCAATGCCGATCCTTAACCCAGTGAGTGAGGCCAGGGATCAAATCCATGACCTCATGATTACTGGTCGGATTCATTTCCATTGCACCACAATGGGAAATCCCAGGAATTCAATTTTAGATGCCTGTTAACACATGTGTCAGAATGAAGCATTAGAAAGATACATTTTAGCTTTCATGATGTGGCAATATGCTGGCTTTTGTAATTTTAGGATGGAGTACCAAATTGAGAGTGTTTTGCTAGAGTTGGACAAAGTCTAAAGAATTTGAAAGATCTGACATAGTTTGAAACCCCAAGGGACTCTATAAATTCATAGAACTAAAGTTATTGGAGTGACCTCAGTGATAAAAAATGGAACCGGACAATGCAAACCCGTTGAAAGTGTCTGCGGAATGTTGCAGATAATTCAGTCTTTCAGGCACTTCTGGCTGGGAGACATCTATGCATAAAGTGTATCAAAAAGCCAGGATTGTCTTAAGAACAATAGAGGCGCCAAACATCTCTGTGCTGCTAATTGTTCTTTGAATACTTTCTACCCTCAGAATCGGCTCTTTAACTCTCCTCCTTCCTGACGTAATCCCCGCCTCTCCTTCATATCAAGGAGCAGTTCTTCTGTCTCAAACGTGTGTGGAAGAAAATTGCTTGTGTTCTGCTGGCTGATACGTCATTGTTAGGGGAGCAGGAATGAAGGAGCTGGATCCCAGGGCATCTCAGAGACTTCGTGTCCTTTCTTCTTCTTCTGTGTCTACCCAGGGTGTTTTACCCCGGGCACACGTCGAATGAACGTGTTGGGAATTCCCGTGTTTTCTGTTATGTGACTTGGTTTCCATAGCAACCTTCTGACTTCAGTCCCAGGGGTTGTGGTTACTTGGGTGGCAGGTCTTGGCTGCTGACCAGCTATGTGACCCTGAACAAGTCCCTTAAGGCCTCATTTTTGATCTGTTAAGTGAGGGGCTTGGAGTAGGGAATTTTTCAGCTTTTTTTCACCATCACTAAAAATTCTTTTGTTTGTTTGTTTTGTCTTCTTAAGGACACACCCATGGCATGTGGAGGTTCCCAGGCTAGGGGTCCAATCGGAGCCTACGCCAGAGTCACAGCAACGCTGGATCTGAGCCTCACCTGCAACCTACACCACAGTTCACTGCAGTGCTGGATCCCTAACCCACTGAGTGAGGCCAGGGATCAAACCTGTGTCCTCATGGATGCTAGTCAGGTTCCCCTCGCTGAGCCACGATGGGAAGCCCTAAAAATTCTTCAAAAAAATTTTTTTTTGAACTTAATTTTAATTTTTTTTTGGCTGCACTCACAGCATGTGAAAGTTCCCAGGCCAGGGATTGAACCTTCGCCATAGCAGGGACAATACTAGATCCTTAACCTGCTGCGCCACAAGAGAACTCCCACCAAGACTAAAAATTCTTTGGTTCTGTGTTCACTAATTTAAATTTTTGTGGAGGTTAGACTAGCTGTTATAATTCTTGGGCTGATGATCTTATGTAATGGCTCTTATTATTTGTCAATTAAGATTAGAAAGTGTATCTACAATCATGTACTAACTACATGGAAACTATGTGGAAACAAAATTCTGTTTGTAAGTGTGTGTATTCCTATATGCGTAGATGTATATATCGGTACATAAATATTTTTCATGCAGGATAAGGAAATTAAAGTTTATATGCCTAGGAGTTCCCGTCATGGCGCAGCAGAGACAAATCCGACTAGGAACCATGAGGTTGTGGGTTCAGTCCCTGGCCTGTGGCGTAGGTCGAAAATGCGGCTCAGATCCTGCATTGCTATGGCTGTGGCGTAGGCTGGCAGCTGTGGCTCCGATTTGACCCCTAGCTTGGGAACCTCCTTATGCCAAGGGTGTGGCCCTAAAAAGCAAAATAAATAGGTAAATAAATAAACAAAATATAAATAAAAATAGCAATTAAACATAAAGCTTATGTGCCTAAAGTAGATAGAATCTTTAATGTTATGTCAGAATCTTGTCTGTTGCATGTGTAGGTCCATTCACATTTTTAACATAATGGAAAACATCCTAAAAATTGTTGTCCACGATAACTTGGAAACTTAAACTGATTTCTTCTGTAGACTGTAATTTCAAAAGTTTAAGCACTACACAAATGTAATCCTGTTTTCGTATTCAGCACCCTCTCCTTAGTGACGAATATAAAAAGATCTGAAAATGTTGCTTTATCTTTTGGGGATAATTTGGGGGGGGCCATACCCGTGGCATTTGGAAGTTCCCAGGCCAGGGATTGAACGTGTGCCACAGCAGCAACCTAAGCCTCTGCAGTGACAATGACAGATCCTTAACCTGCTGAGCCACAAGGGAACTTTCTGGGCATTTTTCAATTGAAGGTCTTTCATCAAAAGATACCGGAAGACTTAAGAACCCTGCTGGTCCATCTTTTTTTTTTTTTCTTTTTTTAAGGCAATTCAATGCGTATTTTTGACTAAATAGTGATAACAAAGACTTTCGATATGGGACACTGTAGTTGAGCTCACTTAAAAGCAAAGTAATTCTAGCAAGGAACATAGAGTAAGTATACACCCGCTATTTTGCAAATCACAAAATTATTTTGAAGCGCTGCTCCGGAGGCAGGATTTTTATGGCCGTCACATTCCAGCTGTGGTTTTGGAGACAAAATGTTTACTACAGCTCTAAACACAAGGATGGTAGGTGTGTATTCTTCCTGCTAAAAGCCTTAAAAAAGCAGCCGAGGCTCCCTTCCAGTAAGTGAACCTTTATTCGGCGAATGCTGGAGCCGTGTTCCTATGGAACTTCGGTGGTAATTCTGGAATGCAGGGCCAACAGCAACGCAGTCATGGGCCAGCCCCGCGGCTCTGGGGCCGGGTGGCAGGCCGTCCTGGCTAATCGCTGCCGGCAGCCCGTGGAAAACCACTTTCTGGTTAAGTCTGCATCATACTCTTCCACCAATGGAAAAAATTGAACATGATGAGGGTGTGTAGCTAGCAGACAAAAATATACCCGGCGTTGCACAGGATCTGTTTTTAGCTCCTCACGGCCGAGCATGAAGTGTTAGATGCCGTTTCCTGCCTTCCCATGGGCAGAAAGGAGGAGGTGGCCGTGGACGTGGGTATGGACCCTGACTCCCGGGAACCCCATCCCCTGAGAAAAAGTGGCTACATCCAACATTTTGGCGACGGTAAGATTTGCAGCTGTGGCGTTTCGCCCTCCTGCAGCTGACTTCATTTTATTTGTGAGATATCAGTGCTTCCTGAAATGTGCCTCTTGGCCGATTTCATCCTGCGCCGACGTTGCTCTGCTTTGCGTTATTTTATCCCCGGGCTGCCCACGTTGTGGTGCCGGAGGGAATATTTCCTTTAAGGTTGAGGGTCGATATTCTTCCACATGCCCGTGGGTGGTTTAGGGCAGCTGTCCATCCTTTTACTAATTAACTCTCCCCAAGCTGCTGATATATGTGGTCTGGATTTATGTTTTCCTGCCCTCTCCAGAAAGTACCATTTCTCAGTCTGATCAGGTTGAAGCGTTAGTGACCATGACGTTATCCTTACCAGCTAATTCTTTCGGGGCACGTAGGGGAGTGAAAATGCCCTGGGAGCTTATATTTTAGAGTTTCCCGGTTATTCATGTAACTTCATCAAGCCTTGCTTTTGAGCTGAGGGAGCGCCAAAGAGTTTGCCTTTCCTTTCGAACTCGTGGTTTGATGTTCACCCTTGATGAAGGTTTATCCTTAACTTTCATCTCAGACGTTCGGAAAAGGAAGTGGAACCCCTTGTCATGTGTACGTGGGGGGTACTGGGTTTAAGTGGAATGATGGATTCGTGTCATCAGGCGTTTGAACAGCGAGTTCCTTGGTGGGGATGGAGCGACCTGGCTGGGCAGAGTCTTCCCCTCAGCTTGATGTTAATTTGGCCAAGCATGTAATTCGCAGAAAATTGGTAGGTGGAGAGACAGAAATAGGAAGCTTTATTGAAGTCATGGTAACTTGGACGATTATTTATAGAATTTCTGGAAAGTAAGGGGCCGGCAGAACAGCTGCTGGAGTTTCCCCTAACACGTTTCAGCATTTCGCTGCGGCCCCGTGTCACTCTCAGGGATTCTAAAGTTTGAGACGCACTTTTGGTAGAATGAGGTTATGGGTTATTTTAGGGCGGGCAATAGGCCCTTTAGATGGGTGTGCCCCTTCCGCGTGCGTCTGCTCTGTGGGTCCCTTGTCTGCTTTGTGGGTCCCTTGTCTGCTCCTTCCCTCCGTTTACAGAAATGTCTTTAAGGGATGGAGGAATGGGGGTGCCGTCCAGGTAGTGTAGAATTAATAGAAACGTTGGCGACATTTTATTTATTACTCTTCCTTTGAACTTAGAGAGTGCTGCTCTGACAGAGCAACTAAGCATGTCTGGCAGGGACCACGTGAGCACCGCCCGCCCGCCTGCTCGTGTCGTCAGATTAACACTTGTCAACCACTTTGATGTTCACCAGAGCCTGTGGACAGAAAGTGAAGTCTGTTCAAGGGCCTTCTGACTCCAGTCCCTACGACACGGTGTTTTGAATGCAAATAGATAACACCTTTCTTTCAATACTTGAGTGCTGGGGGGTGGGTGGGGAGCGACTGGCAAAAGCCTTCTCCTTGCACCAGGCCTGATCTAGGATGCCTGGCCGTACAAGATAAGGGCCCGGCTCCTTGCCCAGTGATCATCCTTCCCAAGTGGTCCTTCACTGAGCCACTGGGTAAAACAGATGATTCTGTCTTGGTGGTCCAAGATTGGGTGTTCCCTTCTCCGGAGACTTCAAGGTGGTACAGTCTCCCCCCACCTGTTCCTGCAACTGCCATCCAGTGGATGTGGGAACAACACCGAGTGAAGCCTGAAGGGGCAAAGCTCTCGCTCCTTAAATACCTGATGGGACACTTCTCTGTCCATCCGTGCCTCCGGGTTTAGCCATGGGTAGATTCATTGACGTAGCAATCATAAACCACGCTCGTGAGATGCCTTCGCTTAACGGAGATTTTTTTTTTTAAGGTTATCTCCTTTTTACAGAACATTTCAGAATGAGGTCTTTTGGGACATATTTTTTTAGTTTTAAGGGATAATTTGCATTTTCATTTGAAGCTAAGTGTACCTTACGTAAGGGTCAAGGTAAAACATGACTTTATTGGAAAGACTAAAAAAAGGTAAAGGTATGGAATTAAAAGAAATAGCAAGGATATTAGGGACAGGGACGAGAGCTGATCCTAGATAAACCTGAATTTCTGACTGTTGACACACAAAGGTACTAAACATGGTATTTATAATCACTTGAATTTCAGTAATGGTGGGTTGGGTGTCTGTTGAGGACTCAGTTCTATCTCAGACGGTCTCACAAATGTTCGGAGGCATTAAGCTCAGTGTCCGAGGAAGATGCCGTAACACCCTCTGGTCAGCTCTGTAGAGTCTGTAGCATCGCAGAGCCGAAAAGGGACCTTAGGCAAGTTTTTAAACGGAAAACCTGCAGAACTGAAGTGGCTCATCCAAAGGTCCTGCGATGGTGAGTGGCTGAGCTGGGACGTGATACAGGTATTTTGTTAGCCTTTCCTTACCCCACCTGTTTCTGTACTTGGGAAATACCTCTGCACCGCCCGAGATACCTTTATAAACAGATAGAGACACGTGCATGTACACACGTGTACCCACCACACACCCATTTTCCTCCCTCCTTTCTTTTCTTTCATCAGGTTACACACCTGCTTATTTATCTACTTAGCAAACCAAACAGGCGTAAGGGTCTAGGCAGAGACAGGACGGAGACCTTGGTTTTCCCCTGATCCTATTGAAGGTCAGAGCTCTACCCTCGGTCAGTGGTCGTCAGTCCGGCTGACTGTTGCCGGAGGGGATTTTAGCTGCCCGTGTGTTACTGACCTGTGTGAGATGACAGCTTTGACCAGACTTCATCCGTCCGTCTCTCCCTCTCTCAGCCTTACATGGAGAGGTTTTGCTTTGCCCGCGATCCCGTTCCACCTGAGGACTGTAGTTTTCGTTAATTCTGTGCCTGACAAGGGAGGCTCTGGGAGGGAACAGAAGACGGCAGATGGACTTGAGCTTTGGCGCCAAGGGAATGGAAGGCCCTTTTGGAAAAATAAACTTGACGCGTAGAGCGATAGACTTGAGTTCTCACTGCGTCCTAGGAAGGGTTGTGCTCAGTGCTGCCGACCATGTCAGGAAGAAGTGGGTCCAGGGCGTTCCTAAAACGTAAGGTTTCAACATCCTGAGTCTCTTGAGGACAACCCTGGAAAGTGATAACTTCCACATCCTGTGTTTTTCCCGGACCGTGAAAAACACTTTTCTCTAGCTGCAGGGTTATTAGAGCAGGATTTCTGAAGGGGAGGGAGGCAGGGCTGAAGCCAGGCGGAGTGTAGGGGCCGGGAAGACAAAAGCTCAAAACCCGTACCATCAGAGCCAGTGAAAAGAGCCTGTGGGTGGAGAGGATGAAGGCAGGCTTGTCTTCAGGTCCTCCGCAGCCACCGTGGAAGGCGGAGGGACGGGGAAGGAATCTGTGCTCACAGGCGGCCGCGAGCCAGGGAGGCCCGAGCTGTCAGAGGGCAGTAAGCGTGACGAGCTTGTGAAGAGCGTGCGGACACTCAGGGGACACACCCGCTGTCGCATACGTGCAGGTGCATGTATGTTCCATTGGAGAATGGGTAGGGTGCTCGCAAAGGACCCAAAGGCGAAATGCAAAACAGCAGTCCCCAAACCCAGAGGTAAGCAGAGCCAAGCGAAAATATTCACTTGCCACCCTGCCCCCTGTCCCCCGCCATGACCTGGACGGGGGAAGTTATAAGGAATTTTAAGAAGACACAGAGATCAGTAACTTGCCAAATATTTCCTTGCCAGAGTGGATATCATTTTGTCCTGGCTCCTTATCGCCCGTGGCTGTTATCGGTTGTTCCCAGGTTTCTCTCACAGTGGAGGGTCGTGGCTGCTTGGCTGGGTCCCTCTCTGGTGACGAGCAGGCTTGGGAGGAAGCCTCCTTTTGCTTTGGCCAGTGAAGGGCAGCAGTCTTGGTGTGTTACCCCCACCACTCCCCCAACCCCCCATCTGATTCTTTCCAGGCCTTCCCAGTGCATGCTGGGATTTCTCCTGAAGACACACACACACACACACACACACACACACACACACACATCCATCCCTTTTTTGGATTCCTAGCTACCGTCTGATTCTCTGTTCTTTTTTTGTTGTTTTTGGGCCACTCCCAAGGCATGTGAAAGTTCCCAGGCCCAGGATGGAACCTGCGCCACAGCAGCCCTCTGAGCCACAGCAGTGACAATGCCAGATCCTTAACCTGCTGCGCCACAAGGGAACTCCGAGAACAACGTCTTTTCTAGGTTTCCACTTAATTTGATTTACCGATGGCTCCTTCTGTTTTTCCTTATTTCTTGGCCTCCTCACTTTGGAGGACCCTGGGGCGTCAATGGACCTCTGTTCTTCTCTTTGTTTATTTAACCCCGTGGGGAGCTCATCCAGTGTATGTTTAAAATGCATTTCACAGGGGCGATGGCAAGCGTGTGCCCCAGGCCCGTCTCTCCTGGGAACTCTGGGCTCCCAAGTCCAAAGGTCAACTCAGCACGCCCACCGTAATGTCTAACAGGCGTCTCACACCCAACACAGGCGGAACCACCTCCTCCCAAGCCCTCCCAAGCTCCTCCAAGCTCCTTCCAAGCCCGCTCCGCTCTGCCTTCCCTGTTTTTGCAGAGGCTTAGGCTAAAGATCGGGCGCGTCTCTGACCTGTCATTGCTCCCACCCTTCGACCTGGGGCTCCAGTTGCTCTCCCCTGTGTCCAGATTCAGACCACTCCCTACCCCTCCCACTTGAGTCTGACCCACTTCCCCTCCCACCTGAATTACCCTCCCTGCCCAACGGGCCCCCACTTCCACCTTGCTGCCCACTGCCCAGACCACAGGCAGCCACGGGGGTTTTTTTGAAAGAGGCCCCATGATGAGCCTTCTCTATTCACAGCCCTCTATTCATGACTTTCTGTCTCAGTGTGAAAGCCAGGGTCCTTCAGATGTCCTTCTGGCTGCACCCTCGTGTACTTCGTCCCCTCTCTGACCGCCGTGGTGTCCTGCCTATCCACCTCTCTGGGCGTTTGCAGTTTCTGTCCTCCGTGTCAAATGCTCTTTCCCCAGGGTCCACACGGTCTCCCCTCCCGCAGGTCCTTGGTTAAGTGACACCATTCAGTGAGGTCTTCTTTATTCCTCTTTCTAAACCTGTAGCCCCTCCCCCACAGTGCCTATTTCCCCCTTGGCCTCCCCGCCTTTTTTTTTTTTTTTTTTTTTTTTTTTTTTGCTAAAGTATTTATCACCTTCTATGACACAAAAGAACTTATCCACAAAACAGAAATAGATGCACAGTCATGGAGAACCACTTGTGGTTGCCAAGGGGGAGGGAGTGGGATGGACGGGGAGTTTGGGGTTAGTAGATGCAAACTATTACATTTAGAATGGATAAGCAGTGAGGTCCTGCTGGACAGCACAGGGAACTGTGTCCAATCACTTGAGATAGAACATGATGGAAGATAGTTTGAGAAAAAGAATGTGTGTGTGTGTGCCTGGGTCACTTTGCTATACAGCAGAAATTGGTACAACATTGTAAATTCACTATACTTTAATAAAAATAAATAAAATTAAAAAATAAAGTACTTATCACCTTCGAAGATATAACCTTTCCTTTATTTTTCAGTCTCCCCATGATAAGTTCCATGGAAGGGATTTTTTTTGGGGGGGGGGGTGGTCGGGGTGGGAAGGGTTCTGATGCTATATCCCTGGGTCTAGAACAGTTCTAGCACAGACCGATTGCTCAGTAAACATTCATTACATTATTCAGTGAAAGTATATCCTATTTAGGTTACATGGTGATATAGCTAAAGCAACCTAATGAAAATGCTATCCTTGAGCTCCATGTCATCTCAAAGTGTAAATTGTATATTTTATTTCATGATGTATGTTTCTTTATTATGGAAGCAATGTTTAAATTCCCTAGCATTAGATGAAATGGAAACTTCAGGAAGACTCTCCCTTGATTTTTCTGTGGTCTTGAGTTACCCCCCGACCCGCCCCACAAGCTGGGTCTTGGTCACCAGGTCCCACCCCCGCAGCTTTTGGAAAATATATTATAAATTATAACTGACATTTAGAATAATGACCATGTAGCTTAAACTATCAAGAAAACATAATTCTTGGAGTTCCTGTTGTGGTGCAGTGGAAGCAAATCCAACTAGTATCCATGAGGTTGCAGGTTTGATCCCTGGCCTTGCTCAGTGGGTTAAGGATCCGGCTTTGCTGTGAGCTGTGGTATAGGTCGCAGACACGGCTCAGATCTGGCATTGCCGTGGCTGTGGTGTAGGCCAGCAGCTGTAGCTCTGATTCAACCCCTAGCCTGGGAACCTCCATATGTCACAGGTGCCTCCCTAAAAAGATTAAAAAAAAAAAAAAAACAACAAATTCTCTTTTGTGCTATGTTCTTGGTAAAGCAGTAGAATAGAAAAAGTACCTTTTAACCTTCAGGCTCCTTAGTTAACTCAAAATTTCAGTTTTTCGTTGCATTCTCACCTCCCTATCCCCAGCTGTAGGGGCCTTTTCTGCCTGGAAAAAGGCCATTTCTAGGGAAAAGTAAGTATGAAAGGGGCATAGGTCACAACTATTCTTCTTAAAGAGGAGCCTAGAGCTCCCGTTGTGGCTTGGCAGGTTCAGAACCCAACTAGTATCCGTGAGGATGCAGGTTTGATCCCTGGCCTCGCTCAGTGGGTTATGGATCTGGGGTAGCCATGAGTTGTGATGTAGGTCACAGTTGTGGCTTGGATCTGGCGTGGCTGTGCTGTGGTATAGGGCGGCAGCTGCAGCTCCGATTTGACTCTTATCCTGGGAACCTCTGTATGCTATGGGTATGGCCCTAAAATGAAAAAAGAAAAAAGAGGAGCCTGAAAGTTAAATTATATTTAAAAAGAAAAAAAAAGAGTATTTTCAGATTTAAAAAATAGAGAAACAATTTATATTGATGCAATACATATGTTCAAAAAAAAAAAAAACAAAAGATGAGAGAAATTCGGGTTGGATTCCTCCTTTTGCCCCTTGGTGATCTTGGTCCGCTTTCCTCATCCCTGGAGGCTAACGTTCCCTCTCCTACGAAACAGGGGTGCGTGTGCAAGCTGTCGGGGTTCTTGTCCCCATCCTGGCACACGCAGCTCTGCATGCATTAAGTCCTTCCCCTCTGTCTTCATGCCCATCTACTTGAGGTATCAAAGATGTTAAATTCCTGTAAATTACGAAATTCAAACTATACATACTAACACTATCCATTTCCCCCCCCCAAAAGTTTCTGTAAAGTTACCTGCTAAAATCTTAGCAGGTTTGTTTTGAAGAATTAATGATTTAGGGAGTTCTCTTGTGGTGCAGAGGGCTAGAGATCTGGTGTTGTCACTGTTATGGCATGGGTTCTATCACTGGCCCAGGAATGTCCACATGCTGTGGATGCGGCCAAAAAAGAAAAGAAAAAAAAATATATATATATACACACATATATGTGCAATTTATGGAAAAGTTCAGCAATGATTGCTCTAGTTTTACCTGCAGGCCTCAGAACGACTTCTGTTGTGGCTTTAAGACCTAGAATTAGAGAAATGGATACTTAAATCGGGCTACGAGCAGAAGCTGCAGCAGCCGCGTTACACATGCGTGAGAGGGGAAAAACCCGTTTACACCCGAGGCAGGAATGTGCGGTTTAATTAAGCCTGTTGATTTTTAATGTAAATGGAACAGTGTGTAATGAAGAGCTGCTTGGCCAAGAACAACCTGGTCCAATGGCCACGGCACATCTTGTCACAGAACACGACCCGCGTTGCGGAGGGTGACGCCTGCCGTGTGATTTACTGCAGCACGAGCCTCGTGTGCGTATGCGGGTCTCCGGGTTGCTGGGAGGCCTTGCGGTGACAGCCTGGGCTTCCAAGGCATGGGCTTCGATTTCCATTTCAGTGTGAAGCTTGGGAGGTGCCTGCCCGTATCTGAGGTCCCTTGTTGCGGAATGGCTCCTGTGCCTAAAACTTAAAAAGGGGGGTTATTTAAAAGTCATGCAAACTGTTTTGAGTGTCATGTTCAAGTGAGAGAGAGGGTGATTTAAAAGTGATGCTAGGAGTTCCCATTGTGCCTCGGCAGGTTAAGGACCTGGCGTTGTCTCTGTGAGGATGCAGGTTCGATCCCTGGCCCTGCTCAGTGGGTTCAGGCTGCGGCGTTGCTGCCAGCTGTGGTGTAGCTCACAGACGCGGCTCGGCTCCCGCGTTACCCTGGCTGTGGCCTCGGCCTCCGCTGCAGCTGCAGTTGGACCCGTAGTCCAGGAACTTCCCTTTGTCATGCTGGAGTTCCCACCTCAGCGGAATTGAATCTGACTGGTATCCATGAGGATGCAGGTTCGATCCCTGGCCTCACTCGGTGGGGCAGAGATCCGGTGTTGCCGTGAGCTGTGGTGTAGGTGGCAGATGCGGCTCAGATCTGGCATTGGCTGTGGCTGTGGTATAGGCCAGAGGCTCCAGCTCCGATTCGACCCTTAGCCTGAGAACCTCCGACAGGAGAGAAAAAAAGAAAAAAAGGTCATGCTAACCATTTCCAATCTTGTGAATCTTTGTTTCCAGCAGTCACCAAAGCAGTACAGGCTCTACAGAGACCAAGGCGTCGGCCAGTATTTGTGGATGAGTCTTGAAGGACCCTTGGGAGAAAATGTAGACAGGGACTCAACATTCGGTATTTAAAAAAAAAAAAAAATTCCTGCTTGAAAGACCGTGAATGAATATGCATGGGATTTGTTTTGATCATTTCTGAAAGAAAAATAAGAAAGTTTCTCTTTCCATAGATCAGTTTAGACTCTATGAATGCTGTCACTTTTATGGAAGTGGTGATTTAAAAAAAAAAAACAAAAAAACCCTGAAATATTTTCAGTTTCCGTGATGGCGCAGATGTAGCTGGGCCTCTCAACTCACCGACATTCCAAAGGCATAGCAGTAATATTTGTGGGATTGTGGGTCTCACCACCACTCTCCTACACTCCACGCTGCGGGAGACGTTGTAAACTCGCTTATTGATTCTACAGACGGTTCACGTTGGGAATTGCTCCCCTTTCCTCCAAGAGCCGAGAAGCCCCTTTGGGGAGGGGTCAGAGATGACGGGGCTTTTGTTTCTCTCCTGGGAAAAAAATGCACGTCGAGTTGGGCATGGAAACGCTCATTTCACTTCTGCTCCCCAAGTTGCCGCCAACACCAAGGGCGTTTTCTTCTTCTGCCAGTGCTGCTGCCCACACTGATGTCGGAGCTGTTGGTTCCTGTGGACTCCTTCCTGGGGGGTGTCCCAGCGTGTCCCCAGGAGATGGTGCCACGGCGGGGCTCCTGGGCCAGTGAGGGAGGACACGAGGGTGATGGGCGGTGATGGTCAGGTCCCCCCCAGCCCCCGCTCCCTCCTTCCACCTTCCCCTCTCACTGTTTCCTGCTCACCTCTCTGAACGTTGTCCCTGACACTTGTGCTCAGCCCCTGCTGCGCTTGTCACCGTTCCTGAGCAAGCTGGGGGCTTTCTTCATTGAGTCTGCTGTCTGCTGGTTGATTCAGTCACTTATGGATTCGGAGAGTGGTTCTGGAGAGCCTGTGTCTTCAGACACACTGTTTTCTATTCCTTGAAATGTCCTGCTTTCCTTTCTTCATCCAGCAGAATCCTACACAGTCTCAAGACCCAGTTCTTCAGCTGACTTCTTTTGGGGGGGGGATTTTTAATTTTCATAGAAAGCATTTGAGTGTCCAGTGGAAGCTTCTTTTAATTCGTAGACTGCAGAAGGGCGAGTACATGGACCTCACATGTGGTGCCCAGACCTGCACTTTTTTTTTTTTTTGGCTGTACCCATGGCACATGGGAATTCCTGGGCCAGGGACTGAAGTGACCTGAGCCACGGCAGTGACAGTGCCGGACACCCATAACCCGCTGAATCACAAGAGAACTCCAGAATTGCACATTAATGATGATGAGTCTTTTTCCTTCTGGCTCTTCTTATCCAGCTGAATTATTTGCTTTGAGCAATGATTTTTCAAATGTTTCATGACCCTCTAGACTTGGGTTGTCCTTGGGTCTTGTTGGAATGGATGTGCCATTCTGATGAAACTACTACTTGCGGTTTTATAAATCACTGTTTTCAGGAGTCCCCTTGTGGTGTAGTGGATTAAGGACCTGGTGTTGCCACTGCAGAGGCTCAGGTTGCTGCTGTGACGTGGGTTTGATCCATAGTCTGGGAACTTCCACATGCCGGGCATGGCCAAACAATTTTTTTTTAAAAGCAGTTTTTTCAAACTCTTTTTTTTATTGATCATTACTCAAGGAGATATAATTTTACTTCACAACCCAGAATATAGGCAAACATTCAAGCACACAAAAAATTTAGTGTCCTTTTTCAGATAAAATCTTCTCTGTTCCTTTTACTATATTCTCTGTTCCTTTTCTTTCCTTTTCTCTTTTCTTCTTTTCTTCATTATATTCTAGTCATCTAAAAATTTTTTTTTTTTTTGTCTTTTGTCTTTTTTTTGTCGTTGTTGTTGCTATTTCTTGGGCCGCTCCCGCGGCATATGGAGGTTCCCAGGCTAAGGGTCGAATCGGAGCTGTAGCCACCGGCCTACGCCAGAGCCACAGCAACTCGGGATCCGAGCCGCGTCTGCAACCTACACCACAGCTCACGGCAAAGCCGGATCCTTAACCCACTGAGCAAGCGCAGGGACCGAACCCGCAACCTCATGGTTCCTAGTCGGATTCGTTAACCACTGTGCCATGATGGGAACTCCTAAAAATATTGATACTAGGAGTTCCCTGGTGGCTCAGCGGGTTAAGGATCTGGTGTTATCACTGCTATGGTTCGGGTTTGGTCCCTGGCCCTGGAATTTCTGCATACCACAGGCGCAGCCAAAAAAATTATTGGTCTCAAATCATTAAATGATGCATCAGTGGGTCATGAACCTTAGGACAAACACTTATGTAAGCAATGCTGCAGATGTTAACATTTTGTATAAAAGCAGGTGTGAATGCTGAGGGATCCTGCTTATGATAAATTGGCTTAGAAAGGTGATGAACTGTGCAAAAGCTGGGCTTTTGTCTCTATGGAATTTATTGCTTTTCCCCTGTTGAATACCAGCCATGCTTGTCCACTGAGATCCTGTTCTGGGCATTCCTTGCTGCAGATGGGTTTGTCCATTCATCTGTTAATGCGCCTTTGGAAGGAGTCCTGCTGAATTGAAATAGAACCAGGGCGGCTCCACGATGGCTGCTTGGCTTTTGAGGCCTGAAGCAGCAGCCTGCTTTCTGCCCATTTATAAGGATTCCTCCCACTGAGCACTATTCCTATGGAGACCAGATGTTCCTTTTGCCCGCCCGTCAGCCAAACTGGGTCCAGGTTTATGATTCGAAATGAGCTCTGTCCCGTCTGTGTTTTCCTGCATCCAAGGGCAGTTCATTGACACAAGACGAGGGAAGCAGGTTCGGGCAGTATTTGCAGAATTTGTTAGGCAGTTTGGCTCCTTTGACAGAGTGCCGATGCTCTTGCTTTAGACTTTTAGGAGTATTTTTTCTTGTATTTTAGTGGGTTTAATGAGATAGGCAAAAAAATTTCAAGGCAGAGTTTCTCAGCCTCTGCACTAATGACATATGGAACCAGATAATCATTGCCTGTGGGGGCCATCCTGTGCATTATAAGAGGTTTTAACAGCATCTCTGAACTCTTCCCATTAGATGTCAGTACCATGACCTCAGTCGTGACCGCCAAAAATATTTCTAGGTATTGTGGGGTCCAGAATCATCATGGTTGAGTGCACCTGGCTTAAGGTAATGTCAGCTGTCCAGTGTGAGCTGATCTTACCTTTTCTATCAGACAGGTGCTTTCACAAGCCAAGCCACGGAGCCTGGCTTCCTTCTTACATTTCCTAACATGTAATAATACCAGCACACAGCTTGTGCCACTGTTTTTGTTAACATTTGACACATCTGACAAATTAGATAGTTTTAGGTGCTGTAATTATAGGGGAATTGATCAAAATTGGACAATTGCTGACAGTGGGACTTGGGCAATTCCAAACGTATATACATAAACGTGTAATTGCTAATGTACTAATAGTTACTAAAATATCTGAAGCAGCCAACCATTATGCTAAGATATCCTGCAACACCAAATTAAATTTGTAACTAAAAATTATTAATGGTACTGGATATTTGTGTTGCATTTCACAGTTTTGTTTTTTTAAGGTGGTTTCGCATAGATTTCCACATTCAGTCTGTGAAGGAGATAGGACAGATACTTTTATCCTCAAGATGCAAATCAGGAAAATGAGATTCAGAAAGCATAGAGTAATTTGCCCTAAAACTCGCATGCTGTGCGAGAGGCGGAAGCAGGCCTTAAACCCAAGTTCTGTGACACAAACCAGACAAGGAGTCTGAGATTTCTCTCCTTAATGATTGAAGCTTCCCCCACCTCCCAGCTTCCCACCCTTAAAGCAAGTAGATATTGTTACGGGTAGGGGTGAGTCCTTTTCTTATCTTTTTTTCCCCTCCTCGCTCTTAGCACTATCTGAAATGTTTGCCTTGTCCAATGATGAGGCTTCTATTTCAGCGTAAAAATCTGTCTGAGATGATGTGAGGGTCTTGTCAATATCTCCTGGTTGGTAGGACTGGAGCCACCCTTAACTGCCTTGCTCAGCCATAAATCTGGCTGTGGGGCAGTGGCCCCACGCCTCGCCATCAGCAGTCAGCCCCAGCCCTCCTCACGGCTGGGTCTGGCCCACTGGGGTTGCCTCTGACCTTCGCTGTAGGCGCTCCATCTGGGCAGCCAGCTCAGGCGGACACACAGCAGAGGTGAGCTGGAGGATTTTTCGTTTCCTTTGTGATAAATTCCGTACTATGTAGAAGTGAAGACATCAGCCATCTGACACGTCAGTTCAAGCCCAAGCTCGAGGCAAAGGAAGAGAAAGGTAAATCTTGATGAATTTCCTCCTAGAAGATGTTTCGCTGGGGGATGCACAGTGGCTGCTGGGGTTGAGAGGACGTATTTGTGAAGTACCTCCACGTGGCTGGATGTTTCTGGGGTGATGATTGTAATTTAAAGAGAAAGAGAACTTCCTTTCTTGTTTGTGATCTTAGCTCAGAAAGCTACTAATAAGCACGTTCATGAGTTTGGGGATTGGGAGGGAACGTAGAAAAGGAAAGGCAAGGATTGCTTTTAGGTTTAGGAGATTGTGATCGATTTTTAAAAATTCTCATAATTATCCAGTGAATACAAAAAATTGTAAAAAAAAGTATATACACATCACTGACTATTTTCTTTGTGACCTGCACCCAGTCTTAGGACCATTTCACTTATTCCCGAGTAACCTCACTAACGTTTTCCCTTGGTCAGCTTCGGGCCTCGTTGTACGTTAGTGTATCTGACACATGCTTCTGCAGGTGGATATACCCAATGTGCATATTTTTTCCCATCTTAACATGGGCGGGGTTAAACTATTTCTTTTCTAAAAAGTTCACAGGAAGTGTGTCATTTCAATATTTTCAGCCTGCTTTCTAGCAACCACAATTTTTTAGAAATTGAATACCAGGAATTCCCTTCGTTAAAGCAGTTCAGGGGGTCAGGGTTGCGGAAAATCTGACCTATTTATTCTCTTGCTTTCAGACAAAAGTCACAGCTGAAGCATGGCAGATAAATATCTATTCAATTTGCCAAACTCCTCAGGGACCGTTTAAGGTTTCCCTCGGAGAGTCTCCTTCCTTGTCAATGAATTTCTCATAAATATTAGATAAATTCTTCTTGCTGCAGTTTAAGGCTGCTTTTCTTCTGCGGGAGTTAGTGGCGACGCTGAACAGCTGGTCAGCATCCCCCCGCCCCCGCCGCAGCAGTGCACATTGGCCCCGCCTTTCGGCTTTTCTCTGGACGGTCCTGTGTTCATTCCTGAGGCATTTCCTTGGGGATTCATACATCAGTCTTTCGGGCAGACCCTGGTGGGACTAGTTTGTGCCCAAACCACCCTTCTGTCATGTCACGTTGCTTTCCTTCACTTCAACCGGTGTTTATTAAATGCTGCTGCAAGCTCCAAAGTTGCGGGTCTTACTGGACAGCGCTTCAAAAAAGACAGAGTCCAGGGCTGTGTGTATGAAATAGAATGTGAAATTTGCAGTTAACTTGTTTAACTTCAAAAGGAGTAAGACGAGTTGAGGTTACGATCTGCTGATGGAGGGGGGTTGCATAGGCTTCCAAGCCCAAGCCATTCTGCACCTTCAAACCCCTGTCTTCGTGTGTCCTGGGGCGGCTGACACAGGGAGCCCCTCTCTTGGTAGCAGCTTTGTGCACTGGGCTGAGGGGCCTGAATTGGTGCTGTGTGTGCTGTCTTTGGGCACATGGCCCTTGAATCCGAAAGGCCTGGGGAGTTCCCTGGTGGCCTACAGGTTAAGGATCTGGTGTTGTCACTGCTCTGGCATGGGTCTGATTCCTGGCCTGAGAGCTTCCATGGGTACAGCCAAAAGAAAAGCGAACCCCACAAACACCTCTGAAGTTCTCTAGTGGCTCAGCGGGTTAAGAGTCCAGCTTTGTCACCACTGTGGCTTGGGTCGCTGCTGTGGCATGGGTTCGATCCCTGGCCCCAGAACTTCCACATGCCACAATATGGCCAAAAATAAATTTTAAAAAAAGGGGAGGGTCCTGACAAAGGCTACCCAGGGGCCTTTCACCTGCTGGGTCATCATTAGACCTTGTTTGTTTGTTTGTTTTTCGGCCACACCGGAAGCATGCAGAAGTTCCAGGATCAGGAATTGAACCCACACCACAACAGCAGACTGAGCTGCTGCAGTGACCACACCAGATCCTCAACCCGCTACACCACGAGGGAACTCCTCGGACCTTGTTCTCGACAAAAGTAAAGAAGCACAAAGGCTGGCTCCCCTCTGCCCATCCTGTGAGGTCTCTGAAGATAACTGCTGGGGGCTTCTCTGGCCACTTGTAGTTCCTACAGTTAAAAAGCAGGACTGACCACTCGGGTTTGGAGCATTCAAAGGGCGGGGTTCTTGTGTTCTAGCTCCTGTGTTAGAGGTGCCACGGGGGCTACTTTTTAGTGGCAGTTCAACTAGTGGCTGTTGTGCCTTTTAGATGTTTGGGTGAGCTGCCCACAGAAAGGTGGTCAGTAACGGGGTCGGTACCGTTTCAGACCTCATTACTTAAACCCTGGCCTCAGTCGTCATAGACTCCCATGCGCTGTTAGATCTCCTGATGCCCAAGTGTGAAATCTTCTTGACATCTTTTTTTTTTTTTTTCACTTTAAAATGTATGTGTGTGGATCACCCCAGAGAGATTGTATCTTTGGTTTTATTAGTGACACTGGGCCAGTGCTTCATTAACCTTAAAAGTCACCCTCAACCCCTCCCAAAGAAGCTACGCAGATGGCTAAAAAGCCATGAAAAGATGCTCAACGTCACTAACCGTCAGGAAATGCAAGTCAAAACCACTGTAAGATGTCATCTCATACCGTAGGATGGCCACCATATTAAAGAAAGAAACAGGAGTTCCCGTTGGGGCGCAGTGGTTAACGAATCCGACTAGGAACCATGAGGTTGCGGGTTCAATCCCTGGCCTTGCTCAGTGGGTTAAGGATCTGGCAGTGCCCTGAGCTGTGGTATAGGTCTTAGACGTAGCTCGGATCTGGAATTACCGTGGGTCTGGCGCAGGCCGGCAGCAACAGCTCCGATTCGACTCCAACCTCCTGGGAACCTCCATATGCCATGGGTGCAGCTCTTAAAAAAAAAAAAAAAAAAAGACAAAAGACAATAAATAAATAAATAAGTGATTTAAAAAATAAATAAAAAATAAAAAAGAAACGAATAGAATGTCCCGAGTGTTGGTGAAGATAGGGAGAAGTTGAAACCCTGTGTGCTGCTGACGGGAATATGTAAAATGATGCAGCTGCTCTGGGAGCCAGTATGGTAGCTCCTCAAAAAATTAAAAATAGAATAACCATATGATCCAGCAGTTGCACTCCTGGGCATACACCCCCAAAGACTTGAAAGCAGGGTCTCAGAGATCTGCGTATACCTGTGTTCGTAGCAGCGTTGTTCACGACAGTTAAGAGGTGGAAAGCAGTCTCTGCCTATTGACAGATGAATGCATAAATAAGGTGTATATACGTACAATGGAAGATTATTCAGCCTTAAAAAGGAAGAAATTCTGACACGTGCTGCTACACAAAAGAGCCTTGAAGACATGATGCTGAGTGATAGAAGCCAGTCACAAATGACAAAGATGTATGATTCCACTTACAGGATGTACCTCTAGCGGGGTCAGAATCTCGCAGACAGAAAAGAGAATGACTGCCACCAGGGGCGGGGAAGAGGGGAAGGTGGGGAGTGGTTTCATGGCCGTAGAGATTTCGTTTTGCAAGATGAAAAGAGTTCTAGAGACAGACTGACAATGCAAACGTCCTTCAAATTACTGTCTGTACACTTGAAAATGGTTCAGGTGATAGATTTTATGCGTATTGTACCACAAGTACAAATACTTTTTTTTTTTTTTTTTTTTTTTTTTTTTTTTTCGGTTGTGCCCCTGGCATGTGAAAGTTCCCAGATCAGGGATGGAACCCAAGCCACAGTAGGGACAACACTGGATCCTTTAACTGCAAAACCACCAGGAAACTCCACAAATACTTTTTTTTTTTAAAAGAGGGAAAAGGTCACTATTGAACTCTTGCTGCTCTGCTCTCTCTGTCTTCTGAGAAAAGAAAGGCTTTGTGTCCAGGCTGAGAGCACAGCCAGATGGCAGCCCCCACCCCCAATCCCCAGCAGGTCCTCTTCCCCCCACTTTTCATGTAGCGGCGGCGAGACCCATAGATGTGCTGGAGAAAACCGTTTTCATCTCATCTATGGGGTCAGCCTCTCTGACATAAGTTGCTTTAGCCAAGGACTGTTTCCCTGGGGCTCTACACGTTGGGTTTTGTTTTTGCTGCTTCGTCAAATGGGGAACAGTGACCTGTTGTTGCCGCCGTTAGGACCGTGCTCCTGTGACCTTGCCAGCGCGGCGGGTCTGGGAGTTGTTTTGCTGGCGGTGGTGACAGATGAGCCGTGACTCATGGCAGCACTTTCACCTGCTCTCCCCGGAACAAAGGCATGCATTGGGCTGCAGACTGCATGGAGTTAAAGGTCTGCTCAGGGTTGGGTGGGCGGTCCGGGCTTCCCCTTACCTGCTCCAGACACCCCCAGGGCATCACGCAGCTCAAGGACATTTGGTTTATTATTTGGACAGGGATTCCGGACACCTGTTGTTTCTTCAGGTAATTTCCCTTCAACCTTCCTTTGTACTTTTCAGGGGGCTGAATGGAACATGCTTGATGGAGTTCTCTCATATTTCTGTTTTTCAGGATCATTTCATGGACTCCCTGCCCGTGCTCGTTAACCATGCTGCCTTGCTTCCAGGACCCTGGCAAGTCAACTGACCATTAATCTCCCTCCGCGCACAACCTAGACCGCAGGTAAATCCAGCTCGTGGAGTTTTGGTTCATGTCAAGTTGCATGACTGTGACTTAGGGGAGTAATAAAGGTTTAATGCTGTGTTCCCATTATCTGGGTTTTAAACTGTGTTTGAGAAATGCCACCAAAGAAATGTCAGCCCTCTTGACTTTTGTGGCTGTACGTTCTTAGGTATAAAAATTATAATGAAAAACCTACTAAACATTACTTGGAAACATAGCTGGAAGCATCGCCTTCAACTTGCCTCCAGCCGTGCGATACTGGTTAGAAAGAAAAACCGGCTCAGAAGTTCCTGTTGTGGTATAGCGGAAAGGAATCCGACTAGGAACCATGAGGTTGTGGGTTTGATCCCTGGCCTTGCTCAGTGGGTTAAGGATCCGTCATTGGCATGAGCTGTGGTGTAGATCACAGACGAGGCTCAGATCTGGTGTTGCTGTGGCTATGGTGCAGGCCAGCAGCTACAGCTCCGATTGGACCCCTAGCCTGGGAACCTCCATATGCCATGGGTGCAGCCCTAAAAAAAGGACAAAAGACAAAAAAAGAAGAAAAAAGAAAGGGAAAAAAAAACCTGACTCAGTGGTAAAGAATCTGACTAGTATCTGTGAGGACACAGGTTCCATTCCTGGCCTCGCCCAGTGGTTTAAGGATCTGGCATTGCTGTGAGCTGTGGTGTAGCTCGTAGATGCAGCTCAGATCCTACGTAGCTGTGGCTGTGGTGTAGGTTGGCAGCTGTAGCTCCTATTGGACCCCTAGCCTGGGAACTTCCACATGCCGTGGGTGTGGCCCTTATCAAAAATAAAAACAACTGAGGGGGGGAGTTTGGGGTCAAGTTTCACCTTGGATTTGGCTTAATTAATAGACTCCTTAAGCAAATTTGGGTTTTAAAGGGAATAAAAAAAAACTAACGTTTTTTGGAGGGTGGGGGGTATCCGCATTCTAACAAATCAGCTTCAAGCTTTGTCTCTCATTATGTTCCCAAGCGAGGACCCTTAAAGCCTTTAGAAAAACTCTAGATGTTAGTTTCCTTACAATGCTTTTCTGTCCCAGAGGAGAGGTTTTTATCTCCCCACTTTTCATCTCAGCCTAGGTTTGTTTTGTTTTGTTTTTCCTGCTGTGCAGGCAGTTCCTGCGCCAGGGGTTAAACCTGCATCATAGCAGCGACTTGAGCCACAGCTGCGCACTGGATCCTTAACCCACTGAGCCTCCAGGGAACTTCTCAGCATTATTTTTGAGAATTTCTAGGCCTTATCTTTTGAGGTATTCTTACTCGGTATTCTTTGAAAAGTCTAACACAGCATGGTACCTGTCATGTTACTATACATGTGGTTATTTTTCAGCAATAATCACTTATATTGAGCTGCGATATTAGCTCTTCCAATAATGTATACACAAAGAAAAGATATCTCTCGAGTCATTGAAAAATCAGTGTACTGGGATGACAGAGTCAGGAGACTTTCCCTTCATTTTTCTCTTCAAGAATCATTGGTTCAAAGCTTCAGTCTTAAGCTGAGTCCTGTGCCTCTTCGATTTCTGATTAACATCAGCCAAGAAATTATGTGCTTAAAATCACTAGCACAGGAACATGCACTACTGTCTGTCTGTCTGATGACCTGCATTGCAGGAAGAGAACCAGAGAACCAATTCAGTGAGTCACAAGGGTTTTTGGTTTGTCTGTTTTAAATTCTATGGCTGCACCCAGGACATATGGAACTTCCTGGGCTAGAAGCTGCATCTGAGCCATAACTGCCACCTATGGTGGCAGCTGTGGCAATGGCGGATCCTTTAACCCATTGTGCTGGCCAGGGATCACACTGCACTTCCGCAGCAACCTGAGCTGCTGCAGTCGGGTTCTTAACCCCCTGCCCCCCAAGTGAACTCCTCAGTGAATTCCTCTTGTCCCTATTTCTGGCAGTTGTGTCGGAATCAGAAAGAAGTTTCGGGGGTTCCACTGTTCTTTTTCTTTCTTTCTTTTTTTTTTCTTTTTCTTTTTGCCGTGTCTTGGGCTGCTCCTACGGCATATGGAGGTTCCCAGGCTAGGGGTCGAATCGGAGGTGTAGCCACCGGCCTATGCCAGAGCCACAGCAACGCGGGATCCTAGCTGTGTCTGCGACCTACACCACAGCTCATGGCAACGAATCGAACCCGCAACCTCATGGTTCCTAGTCGGATTTGTTAACCACTGTGCCACGATGGGAACTCCCCACTGTTCCTTTTTCATGTGAAGAACATATTTTATAGCAAGTTTTGTCATAATGGAAGGTAATTGAGATCACGACTCTTATTGATGCTACTCTTCTTAATTTAGGTTAAAATGGGGAACTCTGAGAGTCAGTACACCCTTCAAGGATCTAAAAATCATAGCAATACTATTACTGGTGCTAAGCAAAAGCCCTGCTCCCTGAAAATCCGTGGCCTTCATGCAAAGGATGACAAGTCACTGCATGGATGGGGTCATGGAAGCAGCGGAGCTGGGTACAAATCCAGGTCCCTGGCCCGAAGCTGCCTTTCTCACTTTAAGACCAATCAGCCTTATGCATCCCGACCGGGGGGCTCCACGTGCAAAGTCTCCAAAGGCAGTGCCTACTCCAAGCACAGGACAAGTGCCTCAGGATCTGATTTCCAGGGCAAGGATGCTGCTTTCTCCCCCGACAACGGCTTCCACTATGTCGGGCACCCACCAGCAGAGAACCACGCGGCCTCCAGGGACTGCAACGGGCATCTTCTCAACTGCTACGGCAGGCAGGAGAGCGTGGCGTCCACCCCGCCCGGCGAGGACCGCAAGAGCCCCAGGGTGCTTATCAAGACGCTGGGCAAGCTGGATGGGTGCCTGCGGGTCGAGTTCCACAGCGGTGGCCCGCAGGCTGCGGCGGCCCCGGGGGCCTCGGGCGGCCCCGTGCAGCTGTTGCGCTACTCGGCCGGCTCGCCGCCCAGCCCGCGCGCCTCCCCGGCCGCCGCGCGCCCGCGCTCCAGCAAGGGCAGCTCGCTGAGCTCCGAATCCTCCTGGTACGACTCGCCCTGGGGCCCGGCCGGCGAGGTCAGCGAGGCCGAGGGCTCCTTCGCGGCGCCCGGGACGCCCGATGGCGAGCCGGAGCCGGAGCCCGAGCCCGAGCCCGAGCGTGGCCTCCACGCCGGCTTCCCGCCCAGGGATGCTCCAAAGCCTTTCAGCCAAAGCGCCTCCCTCTCGTCCCTGCGCGAACCCTACCGGGACCCCATCCTGGGGAGCCTGGCCCCCGCGGCCCTGCGCCTCTCCGATGACTACATGGGCCCGCGCGCCAGCCTCAGCGCCCGCGTCTCCTTCGCCTCCGACATGGACGTGCCGGCCCGCGTGGAGCGCGGGGAGCCCGGGCAGTTCGCGTCCTTCACGCTGCCCTGCCGCAAGTCCCGGGCCCTGAGCGAGGAGCCCTCCAAGAAGGACACCCTGAAAGCCAGGATGCGCCGCATCAGCGACTGGACGGGAAGCCTCTCCAGAAAGAAAAGGAGACTCCAGGTGAGTAAAGCCGGGAGCGCGGGGAGGCCTTGGTTTTCCTGTCTGTGAAATGGGAAAGTTAGCAGAAGCTACTGCACAGCGAGCGTGGTCTAGAGGCTTAAATGAGCTCCTGGGAGTGAAGAGCTTAGCCTAAGGCCTGACCCATCCTGATGGCAGGGGTGTGTGCATTTTCACTCCTAACCCTCCACTTCAGTCTCTCCAACTCTGTACGGTCGCCTACTGGCGCTGATAGAAATTCCACGGGCCTCACTCATCCTAAGACCTGGTCAAATGGCGCTTAGAAAGGGACAGTGTTGGAGAGACTTCCCCAGTGAATTAGTTATCTGGGGATTTTCTAGAGCTCATTCTTAAAGCCCAAACAAAAAGGAAGAGAGATTGTTGTTGTTTTTGGATGAGTGGTCTTCCTGAGCTTGATATGACTTTGGGGAAATTTAAATTCCTATTGTTCAGTTGGTATATCAGGAAAAAAAAATGTTGGTGATTTATCTGTAGGTATAATCTTACCACCTGCTCATGGGGATGGCTAATGGTTTTGAAAACGTCTTGAATTAAGTTCATGTAATAGTGAAAACATGTTGATAACATAAGAATCACGATGATGGCAATAATACTTGTAAGGGGCCAAGTATAACGTTTGAGGGGGAAACAAAATGACCCTGACGCCAGGAAGGAAGTCATTCACCTTCTTAGGTAACTAGCAGCAATTCCTAAGTTTTTGGTTGCTTGCTCTTTTGTTTGTTTTTATTTTTAATTATTTATTAAAAAAAAGAGAAAGTGTTTTTTTTTAATTCATATACATGATATCATTGAAGGAAGTTTGAATGGCCCATTTGTTTCTAGAATTGCACTTTATCATCCTAGATAGATATATAATTACAAAACTTTAATAGTGCTTTAGGGGTAGAAAATAGTATAACTTTCCAGCTCCCATTTCTCAAACAACTGGCGGCAGTCAAGCATAGTGGGAGAAATAAAATAGTTCTACTTTCTGGGGAATCGTGGTCCCACGCAGGCAGCTTTCCCATCTTTTTTGATGCAGGTGTTGTGTTGCGGGTTTATGTTTGGCTCTCATCTGCTGCAGCCCCTCGTTGAGCCTGGCCCTGAGCCTGTTCTCCACGCCCCTTATTTGCACCAGGCGTGTTTCTCATCTGCGCGGGTGGCCTGGCTTACACCCGGCTCTGCTGTGTCTCATTCAGTTTCCACGCAGATCCAAAGCAGACCCATTGCCACTGTGAACTGACCACGTTCTATCCCATGCAGCCCCCACTGTCCAGCCAGCCCTGGGGAATGACCCTTCTTCAAGTCTGTATCATCCAGACGTGTAAGCTTGTGGAGTTAGGAGCAGACTGTGTTTGGGGTTGGCAGATACCCTCTATGACATTGAGAATGGATAAGCAGTGAGGTCCTGCTGTACCCCACAGGGAACTATATCCAATCTCTTGGGTTAGACCATGATGGAAGAGAGTATAAAAGAATGTATATGTATGTGTGACTGGATCCCTTTGCTGTGCAGCAGAAATTGGCACAACATTGTAAATCAACTACAGTTTTAAAAAAGTTGGAGTTCCCACTATCCGTAAGGATGTGGGTTCAATCCCTGGCCTCACTCAGTGGCTTAAATGATCTGGTGGTATTGCCAAGAGCTGTGGTGTCCATCAAAGACATGACTCAGATCTGGCACTGCTGTGACTGTGGGGTAGGCTGGCAGCTACAGCTGTGATTCAACCCTTAGCCTGGGAACTTCCGTATGCTGTGATACAGCCCTAAAAAGATAAAAATATATTAATTAAAAAATTTTTAAAGTTAAAAAAAGAGCAGACTGGTTATAATCAAACAGTCTGAATTTGAAAGCTAGAGAGGACTCCATCTCTTTTTAAAAATCAAGAAACTAAGACTCAAGGAGTTTGAAGACACATAGCTCATTGGTGGAGAAGCGGGGGCCAAAGTCATTTTTGCCAAAGCTCAAACGAATGCCTTTTCCAGCTAGCCCACCTGGTCAAGGTACTGTTGAGAGCTACCAGTAATTACGTTGGGGCTATGGAATATTCAGATAATAAACTATCTTGGATTTTTAGAAAGCGGCCTATGGAAGCATCTTTTTAGTTTTGTTCATGTCCCCACAATTGATAAATCTATACAGCTGAATAAAATGTGTGCTTTTGCTGTGCACTCCTGCAGAGTTTCTTACAGAGGAGAGTCAGGACACTGAGACCCTGGCACTTTTTGTTTTTGTTTTGTCTTTTTAGGCCGCACCCTCAGCATATGGACATTTCCAGGCTAGGGATCAAATCCAAGGTGTAGCCGACGGCCTACCCCACAGCCACAGCAACCGGGCATCCGAGCCACATCTGTGACCTACACCACAGCTCATGGCAACGCCGGATCCTTAACCCACTAGTGGGGGCAGGGATCGAACCCGTGTCCTTGTGGGTAATAGGTTCATTACCGCTGAGCCGCAGAGGGAACTCCTGACTCTCTTAATTGTAGGCTCTCACTGCCCTTTGACGGCCGCGTGGTCACAGGGACTTTGAGCAGAGGACTAGTGGCCCTTACTGTGAAGTGAAGGACAATGGCATGCGAATTTGGTACTTTCTCCTAGAAAGTGAGAAAAGGGGATGAGATGTTTTCTTTGGCTCCCAAGCAATTTAGTGACATCGCTAGGGTTCCTCTCCCGTCTTGGCTACAGTGCGTTTTCCATCATTCACGGCCGCTTGATGGGGGTGGAGATGGAAATCAGACCTCTTTACCTACCTGTCTAACGTAGCACCTTCGTTTCGGGCCCATAACACAGGGGTCAGGAAATCCAGCTGAGACTACTGAGGGTCTCCCTCCCTCCCTTTCCATTAGCCTGAAAATGAGTCAGTGGCTATTGGGATTCTAGATAGAAAGCTTTACAAATTTTTTAGAGACTGAGAAGATTCCTATCTGTATAAGAACCAGATATAAATGCAAAAATGCCATCTTTCTCCATTTCTCAAGGAGGAAAATCTGGCTTGCTTTGCTGGGGTCGATCATTTGAAAGTTTGTGATTCAACTTAAGTCTCCTTCTTATGAGCGACAATGTGAAGAGTGCTAATGGGTTACATTTAAGTTTGACACCTGATGCCTTTCTCTGGCAGGGTTCTGTGTTCTGAAACACCCCGGTACAGCTCTTGCTGGGTGCTGGAAACAATCCCAGCATTCGGAGGCTGTGAGCGAGTCCTATTCATCGCTGAAATAATGTCAATACTAGCTAAATGAGAAGTATTCCTTCACCCCCTAGGAGCTTTTGAAGAACAGCAGAGTGACAATTAAATTTTAAAAACTTCAAACTATTTTGAAAGTTTCCTAAGTGACTCACTGTAGCTGGCTTATTCGTTCTGTTCTTGCATAAGCATCAGTGTATAAATAAATCTGACTATGGGCCATAGTGGTAAACATAGCGGAAAATAATATTTTCATTAGTAATAGCATGTTTGGGGCTCAGTTGTGTATGGCCCCTGGGTACCTGGAAGCACTCTTCTGTTCATTTTGCTACAAAAGATAGCAAGTAATTGCTACTTGACTTCCGGATGCAGTTTCTGAAAAGAAAACTACTCCCCACACAGGGGAATATTCAAAATAAGGTCTTTCGCAATGGTCTTTGACCTAGTTTTCCCTCCTTTTTATTTTAATGGATAGGGGACTGAAATTGAAGACCCACTCACCACGGAATAGATGAGTGTGTGTTAGCATCTCCCTGCAGAGTTACCTTAACCTAAGCTGTAAATGTGCAATGTCAGTGTCTGTTAAGTCACAACTGAAGCTCACTTTCTGATGAAAAATTTGCCTGCTGCTATGGACCAGTGAATGGCCTCAATGCAAGTTATTCTTGAATGACTCTGATCTAGACATTAGAGGAACCTTACGTGTTCTCAGCTCTATGCATGGCCATGTTCTCAGCTCAATGCATGGTCAGTTCAGTGTTGAGTGTGTGTTGTCCTAAATGGGCAGTGGTTGTTTGATCAATCTTAATTTTACGTAGAACTGTATGTGTCTGATTTTATGTTGGAATAAATATTGAATACATGCTTTGGTATTCTTGGTGCTTAGAATAAAATAAGTGTTTAAATAAAAGAAGGTGAATGGATAAATAGTATATTCCTTTCATGGAAGAATTCCCAAATTAAGTATAAAATATGAGTTATGAAACAAAAGCCGCAGTTACTAGCGACTATCCTTTGTGGATAAGGAATCCCAGATGCGTGGTTTTTATTATCTAAAGAGGGAAAATGAGATGCTAGCGATCTCAGCGTCTAGACCTGGGTTGAGAAGGTGTGGTGGTTGAGAAGCTTAGACTCTTCACTGTGTGGAGAGGAAGAAGAGTTTGTATATAATACCACCCCCCGTGCTCCTGGAACTAGAGATTGTCTAATTTAGCTTTTAAAAGCTCCGGAAGGAAATCAGCCTCCAGGAACACGAATTCTTTCCTGGAAGACAGTGATTCATAACTAGCAAAGATATCTGAGTCCAGAAATCTTCACTAGTGTGTTTTGAATATACTGGTTTATTTTTCTTTTTTTCTTTTTTTTTTTTTTGGCCACGCTCACAGCATGGGGAAGTTTCCAGGCCAAGGATTGAAGCCACTCAGCAGCAGCAACCTGAGCCACTGCAGTGGCTCTGGATCCTTAACCCACTGCACCACAAGAGAACTCCTACTAGCTCATTTTTTGATGCCGAGTGTAGATTCGATTTAGGATAGTCGGGGGTATTTGGTTTACATTTTTAAGGATTGACTCCACTGGCTATAAATTGGGTTGAGTAATACTGTTTCTACAGTTCTTTCTGGTGTGGAGACCTGATAATTAAAGATGCGTTTTGTTAAAAAGAATCTCACTCTGCAGCCACAGTGTTAGCGAGCCACACTGTTCACGATGAGGCCGTTGTGGGGAAGCGGCTCTTTGGCTGTGCCTAACCTCTGACGGATGGTCATTTGCGTTGCTCACAGGAGCCGAGGTCCAAGGAGGGCAGTGACTACTTTGACAGCCGCTCAGATGGGCTGAACGTGGACATGCAGGGACCTTCCCAGGCATTGGCGTCCCTGTGGTCAGGGGGCTCGGCGCACATCCTGTCGCACAGAAGCGAATCCGCCCTTGCGATGGGCAGCGATCCCCTCCAACAGAACATTTATGAGAACTTCATGCGAGAGCTGGAGATGAGCAGGACCAGCACGGAGAACGTGGAGACCTCCACAGAGACCGCCGAGTCCAGCAGCGAGTCGCTCAGCTCTTTGGAGCAGCTGGACCTGCTCTTTGAGAAGGAGCAGGGAGTGGTCCGCAAAGCCGGGTGGCTCTTCTTCAAACCCTTGGTCACGCTGCAGAAGGAGAGGAAGCTGGAGCTGGTGGCGCGGAGGAAGTGGAAACAGTACTGGGTGACGCTGAAAGGTAAGCGTCCCCGCCACTCGGAGGGCCCCTGGAGTCATTTCCTCCACTGTCCTCTTTCCTAGGAGAGGCCGGCGAGTCCAGCGTTGATTTGGATGCATGTGACGGCATCTGATCCAAACTCTACCAGCCCGCCTTCCTCCAGATACTTTCTCAAACCTGGGCAATAGGGCTAATTAGCCCTCGTATACAGTATTCATTCTAATAAGTAATGGTTGAATCGAATAACTATTGCTTGTGATTTCAGAGGTATTTCTGTACCACTCGAATACTTTTCCTGCATCTGGGGGTGCATGCAGGGGGAGGGGGAGGGAAGCCCCAAACAGGTAACCAACTGTCCTTTAGATGCTTGGAATATAGGTCATGAATTCTGCACACGTTCAGAACTCCAACAGGTACCCTTCCCAGCTTGTACAACTGAGAATCTCACCTGCATTGCTTGATTTGTGTCACGTCACTTTGGTGAAGGGAGTCTGTCATCACACACAAATGCTTTTTTTTTTTTTTCCTTTTTGATGCAAAGGAAATAGGGGTAAGCATTGCTTTGTTAAGGTGATGAAAGTTTCCCATGGGCATTGCCGTTTAAAAATTACTCTCGGAATTCCTGTTGTGGCGCAGCAGAAATGAAGCTGACTAGTATCCATGAGGATGTGGGTTCAATCCCTGGCCTCACTCAATGGCCCGGGGATCTGGTGTTGCTGTGGCTGTGGTGTAGGCTGGCAGCTACAGCTCTGATTGACTCCTAGCCTGGGAACTTCCATGTGCCGTGGGTGCAGCCCTAAGAGAGAGAGAGAGAGAGAGAAAAGCTCTCACCCAGCTCACTGTGGATGGAAAGATTATTTAAATCGACCTGTGTCCTGAGGAAGCGTGAGGCTCTGAGTCAGCCTCGTGTTGATTTCTGCAGATGTGAAGAGCACAGCAGCCGCACAGCCTCCGGCATTTCTGCACAGCTGTCCTGTGACTCTGTCAGAGGAGGCGAGCGTGGTGTGTGCAAAGTTAGACCTCGTTAGCTGCTGCCACTGTTCCGGACCCTGGACTGATTAGCCCACAGCACATGTGGAAGGCCTGGACCCCTGCGCAGTGCTCCCCATTTTTAGAAATTGTGAGCTTGGGGAGCTGGCATCACTTCCTAATTACCCAGAAGCCCTTCTGGGAAAGGTGCACCCGCGAAGGAGTCTCATCCCTAAGTGATGCCTTTCCCTAGCAACCTGGAGGATTTATAAAACCCCAGACCCAGCCTCCCACACAGGTGCCTCTTTTCCAAGGATCTGGGTCCTCGTGGTACCTTGTGGCACCTTGTGGCTGAGGAAGATGGCGAGCTTCCCCGATGTGTGCAGACTGGGGAGGCAGGGTCCTCTAGTGTAAGAAGAGATTTGGAAAGTTGAAATAATGGGTCGAAGCCCACAAGATGGTGTTTTGAAGGGATCAGTGATGCTTTAAGGTTTATTAATCAAATAGCTGTGCAAGTGCAGGGTGGGGGGGGTGTGGCTGCAAAGTGTTACAGGTGAAAGAGTGTGGGAGTTTGATCTGCAGGCCATTCAGAATGAGTTTTGAAAGCCCCCAGTGTGCACCATGGCGGTGGTGGGGGCTGGGCCTGGGTATGTGTGTCCATAATCCTGCTCTGAGAGGTGGGGGCTGTCAGTGACACCAAAGGGATTCAGAGCCATGCCAGATGGAGGATGGCACCAGGACCTGGAGGAATGAGAACTGGGGTGAGAGTGAGCCCAACAGTCTTACAGAAGAGACACTGAATTTAGTGTGGTTCATCAGAGGGTGGGACAGGGTAAATCGATGGAAGACAAACTGATTGGGAATTAATGTAACAAATACAACAGAAAAAAGCCCGCTGCCTTCCTGAACCAGATCGTTAGTGGTTTCTTGCAGGAGGTGCAGGCAGTTATCACCTAAGGTTGAAAGAGGGCAGTTCCAGGATCCTGCCTTCCATCCCAGAAGCTGCCCTGACAACCTCTGGCCGCGGGTCAGGGGCGGGGTGGTCCTGACGTGTCTTTGACAGTTTCAAGATCCGCAGTCCTGCCTGAGCTCTCGCTTGTCAAACACGGGCAGACCTGTGGATGGGGTGCTGTGTCGGCGCAAGTGTTGCTAAGCACACATCTCTGTTTCCTTTGCAGCCGAGGAAAGGCATGCGATAAAGATGTGTGCCCTCCACCCCACCCCCCGCAGCGTAACCTTTTCTATGTGGTTTTCTACACCCCTTTCTTCTGGGAATTCAACGTTGAATTCAACTTTCTTGGCTTAGAATCTAAGTTGAAAGATTTGGACTTACTATTGATTTCATCATCGTTAAGGAGATATGTGTGTGTGTGTGTGTGTGTTTATATGCACATGTACATTTAAGCAGAATTTTAAAAGCACCCTTGAAGTATCTGTGTAAATAAAGGGCCCGCAGCTGTCGGCAAACATCTGGTTGTCTACCTACGTTGAATGTATAGGTGTGCTAATGGCACAGGTGTTTTTTTAGGGTTTGGAGGATGTAATAAATTTTTAACAAGGGTAATTCTGCTTTCCATCTGTATTTTCCAGTGAGTACGTTTTCATGCAGTTCACGGGGGACTTCCTGGGTAGAATAGTTGGCAGGGGCCTCCCAGGCATCCCACAGCATGCACAGCAGCTGACCGATGTCAGGAGCAGGGTTCTTAACGGACCTCGGGATGTTGGTCATTCGGCCTGAGACAGGGAAGGAGGGATGAGCGTGGGTTCAGAGGGTGACAGTGAAAAGGAGGCTTTGAGGGGAGACCGAGACTGTTTCTCCTTTTCTTTCTGTCCCTGGTGCTATTTCTACTAGTAGCACCTCCTCTCATCTCGTATTCCCACCGCTGTTCTGATCTGTTTTCTCTTTCTGCTTTAGCTGTCCACCCTCCAGGGAGACACCAGCTCCTGGCTGGGGGCAGGGCAGGGCCAAGAGCCGCAACCCTGTGGGTCGGGGGGCACAGGAGACTCCACTGACAGTCCCTTTCCATCGGCCTCAGTGCCCGCTCATCACAGTCACAGATGAAGTTAAAACCGATCTAATAGGCTTACGGTTGATGTCCTGTTCTTTGAGTTTGCTGACAACAAAATTCTGCATGTTGTTTCACATCCTGGCCTGGTTCTAAAATGAAAAATGCCCGGTTGTGGTTTCAGGCTTCCTCAGGGGAGCTGCCTTCTGCCGTAGAGGGGGTATTAGGGTTGGTGACATCCTGGCGTCTGCCTGAGATTGCGTTCCTTTCCTCCAGATGGAATGAGTCAAACCCTGGCTGCTGGGAGCTCAGTGGCAGGGGTGCTGGAAGTCGAACTTAACCTACTGGAAAGCATTTGGATTTGGGTGGAGCTGGTGTTCCTCAGTCACTTTTGCCCTGGTCCTCAGGTGCCCAGGTCGTGGCATGTCACACATGCAGCAGTAGCGTTGGGCAGGCTTTTCCAGAGGGAAGGATGAATGCTGTTCAGGGCATTAGGGGCTGGAAGAAGAGACTGGCTCAGACCTGCAGCAGCATAAACCCCTTGCTCCGTTCCCTGTTCTAAGGGGCTTTTACAGCCTTTGGGGTTGGATGGGTTTTGTTTGTAGGAAGAGCGATTGCTCAGTGCTTCTCAAGATCACGAAGTGCCATGGTGGAAGTGCCACGGTGAGAGAGAGTGTCCTGGAGATGCTGTTTCTGGGGGCATTGCCAGGGTCCTGCATTTTTTTCCTCCTGTCTTCTCTGCTAGGCTGGGTTCCATTATATAAACTTGTTTGTCTGTATTAAGAGGTGTTTTTAAAGGAAGAGATAAAGCTGATAGTGCAGTAGTTTTCAAAGCATTTCAACCTTGATGAATGAAGACTCCTAACATGGTAGGATGAAGCAGGCATGAAATGGACCCCATTTGCCTGCAATGCAGGGGAAGGCAGGCTGGCACTTCATTAATTCAGTGTAAAAGGTATTTGCAGAGGCAGGAGCTGGTCACCGCGTTGTGATGTGTGTCATCCATCAGCACATGCGAAGGGCTCAAAAATGTTTATTGGTTGAAGGTTTCGAGGGATATTCAACAAGTCAAAATACCTGTGGGCATTTTAGAATGTGCTTAAAAATTAGGTTTCATTAGAAAACAATCCCATCAAATGAGCAAAGCAGACCCTTAGTGAATTGTACCCACAAAACTTAATTAGCTTATAAGGGAAAGCCATGTACTTGCAAGCATTTGTAGCAGCACTTTAGGGATTTTATATTTTAAAATACAAGGTATATACTTTCATTTTCCTCTCTTGATCTTAATGAGTAAGATTATGGTAATATTTCCTATCGCTATGATATAAAAGAACGTAGTAAAATTAAGTTATCTTACATGGCATTTGGAGGATAAACTACGTACTTTCTCTCACAGATGGCACAATTCTCCATGTCAACTTATTTTCTGTTATCACACATTATAAGTGTAGAAACTCACTTAGTCAGTGAATATAGGATTTTCTTCTGTCTCTCGCACAGATTTCCTAGGTGTGGTGCTGTGGTTAAGAGCGAGGGCTCTGCAGCCAGGGTGCCTGTGTTCACACCCTGCTCTACTGCAATCCAGTTCTGGGAGCTGCATAGCAGTGTAAACTCTCAGGCTTTCCATCTGTAAAATGGGATTAGTAACTCTGCCTGCCTTCTAAGGCTGATCTGGGGACTAAATGATCCAGTGCATGCTAGATACTTAGAAGACTTCCCGACGGGGGTTAAGCAACAATAAATGCTTGGTATTGTTATTATCGATATTACATTTATAAAACATGTCATTTTCTTTCTTTCTTTTTTATTTTCTTTTTTTTGTCTTTTGTCTTTTTAGGGCCGCACCTGCGGCATATGGAGGTTCCCAGGCTAGGGGTCGAATCGGAGCTATAGCTGCCGACCTACGCCACAGCCGTAGCAACACAGGATCCAAGCCACGTCTGGGACCTACACCACAGCTCACGGCAACACCAGATCCTGAACCCACTGAGCAAGGCCTGGGATCGAACCCGCACCCTCATGGTTACTAGTCAGGTCCATTAACCACTGAGCTACGATGGGAACTCCCTTTTTTCTTTTTTTTTTTTTCTTTTTTTGGCCATACCCATGACATGCAGAAGTTCCCAGGCCAGGGATTGAACTCAGGCCACAGCAGTTGCAGTGCTGGATACTTAACCACTAGGCTACCAAGGAACTCCAGATATTTCATCTGAATTGATGCTAATCTAACATCACTGGGTGTGTTTTGGATACTAGAATTCCTTTTTGTATTAAATAGTCTCATTTAGCGTCATTCCTTCTCCTTCTTCCCCTCCTTCCTTCCTTCTTTCTTTCTTTCTCTTTTTCTCCTTCTCTCTTTCTCTCTTCCTTTCCCCTCTCCCTCCCTCGCTCCCTTACTGCCCATTCCTTTCCTACACAGATTCCCCAGGACATGTGACCAGGACCTGTCTTCTCTCTTTCTCAGGATGCACACTACTGTTTTACGAGACCTACGGGAAGAATTCCACGGATCAGAGTGGTGCCCCTCGGTGTGCCCTGTTTGCTGAAGACAGCATAGTGCAGTCCGTCCCCGAGCATCCTAAGAAGGAAAACGTCTTCTGCCTCAGCAACTCCTTTGGAGACGTCTACCTTTTCCAGGTACTGCCCAGCTTTCGAAACACAGGGTGGAAGCGATGGCTTGTGCCCAATTAGGATGAGAAGGACCAGAATCAAGAGGGTCAGCTTAGCGCTGAAATAGACTACAAGCCCTTCGGCTTTAGATTACTGTTTAAGCAAGAGCATTGGCGCCTGCCCACTGCCAGGTACCATAGGACATGCGAGTGCCATCATGCACCCAGCAAGCATTTCTTGTGTGCTTGCCCATGCAGTGCCAGGCTGTAGCCCAGGTGCCACTTTTCAAGATACAAGAAAGAAAAGTTAGGATTCCTGTTCTGGGGCACTTTGTGATCTAGCGTTTGCAGGATCCAAATGCCCAGAGTGGAGGAGGGTCTCATGTGAAAACCCAGAGAAAATGGACAGTAGAGGCTTAAGTTCTTCTCAAGAATCCCCAGTGGAAGTGAAAGAAGAAGCTTTTCAGGAAAACCCTCCCTGACAAATGCTCTAAGGTCTCATTTCCCTGCAGAAGTGGTCTTAGGACCTTAAGATTCAGGTTATCTACTGTTGTGATTCTTAGAATCTTTCTAGCAAATGAGAGGGCAGACTGGGGTGTGGGTCCTGGCGCTGTGGCTGAGTCCGAGCATCATCTTGGAGCACTTTCTGAACTTCTCCGAATAGGACCCTTCAACCAGTAGGATGACCATAGCTTCTAGGATTGCCTTAAGGGTAGCTGAGGTCATCTGCATGTGTTAAGTACTGACGGAATGCTAACAATCGTTACCGCTATTATTAATAGTTAACCCCAAACAAGTGGGGGGAGAGGTGATAGCCCGGAGGTGAAGTGTGCTCCCGAAATTCCTCCCAATCCAAACACCGTTGTGCATGTGGACACCACATGGCCTGTGGACTCTATCTGGTCGGAAGCTGCACGGAAAGCCTCCTCGGTCTTGGATTCTTATCTCTGATAAAGGTGGCCCCCTGGACCCCTGCAGACCAACATAGCTGTTCCTTGGCTGACTTTGAAATCTAGCAATCTCTGAAGTGTTTGCGATAGTAGGATTTCCGAGCCCCGATCCCGTAAACACACTGGGCCTCTGCCCTCCCTGCTTCTTCTCCCAACCTCACCTGACTGGTGAGAGTCAGGCTGGAGATTTGAACGTTCCTTCTTTTATTTTAATTTTTGGCCACCCCATGGCATGTGGAGTTCCTGGACCGGGGATCTGAGACCTATGCCACAGCTTCGGCAATACCAGATCCTTAACCCACAGTACCAGGCCAGGGATTGAACCTGCATCCCAGTGCTTCTGAGACTGCAGATCCTGCCGCACCACAGCAGGAACTCCGAACTTTCCTTCTTTTAACAGAAAGCTTGCTTAAACTTTCTGTGACGCTTTAAAGCAAAGTAACAACCTGGGGTTCATCTGAATTGTAGGGAAGGTGAATACACTGGTTAAATCTGTATGGACTTAGGGGCAGGTATGAAGTGAATATTCTATTTTGTGATTCATGCAAAATATCCGTAGTTTTAAAGAACTTTTCCCATTAGATGCCGTCGTATGATTCCAGAGGTCACCGGAGGATTGACTGCAAGGCACGAATGTGTGTGGTGGTTTCTGTGCCTCAAGGAAAAATGAACGTGTGTTTCGACCTGCTCAGAATCCTACGTCTTTGCCCATTCGGCTTTGTTCAAACTTTCTTTAGTGTTTTTAAAATAAAATATTCTTTTATGAAAATAGTATAGGGTCATTGTGTCTGAAGGTACTATAGGATAGAAAAAGAAAGCCACTGTTCATATTCCTACTATTCATAGATCAAATTATTTTAATTTTATTATGTCCTCCTTCCAATGTTGTTCTTCTTCTTTTATTTTGGCAGCTCCCTTGGCGTGCAGAAGTTCCTGGGCCAAGGATCGAACCCATGCTGCAGCCACGACCCAAGCCGCAGCAGTGACAATACGGGATCCTTAACCTTCTGTGCCATCAGGGAGCGCTTCCAAAGTGCTTTTATTGTTATTTTTCATAGTGGAGTCCATATCCTAGATGAATTTCATATCCAGGCTTCCAAATGTAACATTTGAGTCCTGATAATTTTTTCATTCTATTAAAATTATGAAGATGGGCTGCTTTTTATTTTTTTGCTTTTTAGGGCCTCATTTGCAGCCTATGGGGGTTCCCAGACTAGGGTTCAAATTGGAGCGGCAGCTGCCAGCCTGCACCATGGCCACAGCAAGGCAGAATTTTGGATCCTTAACCCAGTGAGCGAGGCCAGGGATCAAACTCACATCCTCATGGATACTCGTTGGGTTCTTTACCGCTGAGCCACAAGGGGAACTCCAAGATGAGCTGCTTTTTAGAGAGTGACATGACGCGCCCTGGTTTTCTGATTACTCCCCTGCGGCTAGGGTACAGCTTGATTCTCTGATGCCTCTCTCTTTGGGGCCATGTGACCCCCTCAGTGGCCTCACCCACCTTCTGGAGTCAAGGAAGCCTGCAGACCTGAGTTGAGTAGTGGTGTGTGTTTTTAAAATGAACCAGTTTTTATGAATTGAAGGTACTTGGGGGTTTTACACCTCAGAGCCCAGCCTGCCACGGGGGAGAACAGTTTCGTGGTGAAACAGGTCCAAACGGGGTTTCCCCCCTGTGTTCAGGCCACCAGCCAGACGGATCTGGAGAACTGGGTCACGGCCATCCACTCTGCCTGCGCCTCGCTCTGCGCCAAGAAACACGGCAAGGAGGACACGGTGCGGCTGCTCAAGAGCCAGACCAGAAGCCTCGTGCAGAAGATCGACATGGACAGCAAGATGAAGAAGATGGCCGAGTTGCAGCTGGCGGTGGTGAGCGACCCAAAGAACAGGAAGGCCATAGAAAACCAGGTACAGGTTCTTTGCGCGGGTTTCCTGCCCCGGCCCATGTCGCTCACCGCACACGCAGATGGGGGCGCTGTTTCTGTGCCTCTTGATTCAGGAACTCAAGGGCTGCATTTTTGCCGTATGGGTTAAGTTGTACGCTCTGCAAAATGTTGGTGGCTGTATATATATATATATATATATATATATAATGGAACATTTTGTGACCGAATTGCGTTTCCTGATGCAATGTCTAAGTGTCTCTCCATCTCACCTAGCTGATTCTCTCATACACTGTCACTTTTGGAAAAGAAATTATGTAATAAAACTGCTGAGAGGTCCCTTAAGTGGCTCAGTGGGCTAAGAACCTGGCTAGGATCCATGAGGATGTGGGTTCGATCCCTGACCTCACTCAGTGGGTTGAGGATCCAGCATTGCTGCAAGCTGCAGCGTAGCCCTCAAATACCGCTTGGATCTGGCATGGCTGTGGCTGTGGCGTAGGCCTGCAGCTGCAGCTCCGATTCAACCCCTCGCCTGGGAAATTCCATGTGCTGCTGATGCAGCATTAAGAAAAGAAAAGTAACTGCTGGAAGATTAGTCAGGTAAGATTCTAATACAGAGGATGGCTTTGGAAAGAGCAGTTTGGTATAACTCAGTTATTCCTGTGTCTGGATTAAAAAAAAAAAAAAAGAAAATCACCTTTTTAATTTTTTTGTGGGTAGTTTTTTTTCTCTTTATTACAGATAAGGTGCCAAGGAAAATGTTTTCTTTGGCCTATTTCCACATTCGTTTAATAATTAAACAGTTTCTGTTTCTGCTAGGGGGTCAGAACCCCTAACCCTGAACACTTAGACAAGTGTCAGAGAAATTTCTGGCACCCCTCCTTTCATTCAGGTTCCCTGGGAAACAGACCGAGATGGAGATTTGCAGGTGCGGTGTTTTACTGGGGATGCTCTTGGGGGTGAAGGGACAGGCTTGAGGAGGGCCGTGTTGAATTGTGCTGAGCTGGTCCCATAGAGGGCCCAGCAGCTGGGGTGGCCCTTCAGAGTTGCTGGCATCAAGGCACACCACATCCACTGGGCAAGGCAGCTGCCATCAGAGGAGGTAGCTTCCTGGAGAGGGAGCAGTTAGTGACCCATAAGCAGCTAAGGGAAAGAATGCCTTCATTTCAGAAGGGGGAATCAGGTGACACACAACAGTATCCACTACAGTTCCTTCAAAATCAGGGTCAAATGAGATTTGGGAACTTAAAGAGAAATAGGGTAAATATAGGTTGGCATGTTCCTGATTTTTTCATCCTTTTCTCTCTATAAATTGTTACAGAGACGCCAAGTTCCTTAAAAAAAAATTCCACAGCAATACAGTGATTTGGACACCCCATCAGAAAGGAATTTTCCCTGTAGCACTTGACTTAAATCACAAATTAAACAGCAGGAGTTCCTGTCATGGAGCAGTGTTTAATGAATCCGACTAGGAACCATGAGGTTGCGGGTTCAATCCCCGGCCTTGCTCAGTGGGTTAAGGATCTGGCATTGCCGTGAGCTCTGGTGTAGGTTGCAGACACAGCTCAGATCCCACATTGGTGTGGCTGTGGTGTAGGCCAGTGGCTACAGCTCTGATTAGACCCCTAGGCTGGGAACCTCCATATGCCGTGGGTGCAGCCCTAGAAAAAGGCAAAAAAAAAAAACAACAAAAAACCAAACTAACAAAAAAAACCCCAAATTAAACAACACATTATCAATCTTCTGTTTGTGTTTGAATATTTAACCTTGCTGAATATTTTTTTCTCCATCTGCATATAGATGAAGAACTTAGAATATGTAGAAAGAAATGTCTGGTTGCAAATAAGAAACTGATGAAAGGCATTCAGTCAAATGATGTGTTCGTGAAACACTAAGAATTTGTTATCTATCAACTGGCAGTAGTAGAAAAACCAAGTAGTTCCCATCTCTTGCTCCCTCATCAAGTGTTTCTAAATGATGGCACAGTCGAGCTAGATCTGTGGATAATATCTGGATCCATCTTTGCTTCCCCTTTTCTGATAGCCTGTTGTGTCTTTCTCCCCTTCCCAATTCTTCCTTCTCGCTTATTTGTGGATCTTTAGATACTGACATACCTAAAAGATGTCTATAGCTTCAAAAATAAAAACAATTAGAAAATATGGACCCTGTTTCTAGGAAATGTATCATTTAGTTAGAGGTGAGGCTTTGTACACACTAAAGAATATTCTAGAATGGTGTAGGACCAACTGGCACAGTCATCAAATGCTGTGAGAGATCAGGGGTTGAGCTTGTGCCACGGTGTTGAGAGGAAGGAGAATTCCTGGAACAATATGGCCTGAACAAATTGGTAAGAGGTGTGTAGGTGAAATAGCTTGTCCAGGCTGCCAGGCAGGTGTGAGCATGGAAGGACAATGTGGAGGTAGCATTGACCCCTGAGTGACATAAGGGTCAGGGGCTCTGACCCTCTGGCAATTGAAAGTCCATGTAAAAGAGTTCCCCTATGGCTCAGTGGGTTAAGGACCTGGCATTGTCCCGGCTGTGGCTCTGGTTACTGCTGTGGCACAGGTTTAATCCCTGGCCTGTGAATTTATGCATGCCGTAGGCGTGGCCAAAAAAAAAGAGAAAGTTCATGTATAACTTGTTGGCCCTTCAGATTCAGCCAACCATGATTGTGTAGTACTGTAGTGTTTACTGCTAAAGAAAAAAATCTGCGTATAAGTGGACCCATGCAGTTCAAACCCTCCAGGTTCTAGGGTCACCTGTAGAAGTAACAGTGCTGGTGGCAGTCCTGAGCACATGGGCATAGAGGGTGTGAGCTAGGAAGTGGTGAATGACTGGTGCTTTGGTGGGACCGGTGCTGGTGCAACTTTTTAGGGTCTTAACTGTAAGGCTGGGATGTCAGCTTTATTTCAGCCTCTAGATCTCAGGGAGGCATATAGGTTTTTAAGTTGGGGTGAAAAGCAAAATGATTGTATTATCTTTGGAAGATGAATCAGGCAGTGGCTTAGGGGGCAGAGGGAAGTGGGGAAAGGCATAGGGCAGTAGGATGGCCCTGCTCTGGGTGTGTGGTTACCAAGGCCTGGGGGGTCGGAGTTATATGACAGAAGTTTAACAATTTATATGGAAAATGTTTTTCAGAGTGCATGATTTTCTATAATTTTGTAGATATTAAAGATAGCTTCCTCTGCTCTTGAACTGGAAAGTTCCTTCCTCCAACAGAACATGCTGTTGATTTAAAGAGGACCAGCTGGTGAGCTGTGGTGTAGGTCACCGATGCGGCTCGGATCCTGTGTTGCTTTGGCTGTGGTGTAGGCTGGCAGCTGTAGCTTTGATTTGACCCCTAGACTGGGAGCTTCCATATGCTGCAGGTGCGGCCCTAAAAAGCAATAATTAAATAAGTACCAGCTAACAAACTACAAGCTAGTTTTACCGAAGAGCTGAAAAGGAAGGAAGTGTGACTGCGAAGGAGAATAAAGGAGGATGGAAGGGTTTGGGGGGGGGGGTCTGACAAGGTCGCAGCTGCTGGAGGAGGTGCAGCCATGAGGCGCTCAGCCCATGTCATCCATGCCCTCTGCCTCCTTCCGCCCCAGAAGCCTCACTGGCTCGTATCTGGGAAGAGTTCAGGTCCCGAGGCAGGTCGTGAGCTCTCAGCTTTCTGTCTGGGTCGTGTAGGGAGATGATGCTGTGCCGGATTACACGACAGATCCCAAAGCTTGAGGAGAAGTGGCTTTCCCTGTACCATGTCTCCCCTCTGGTCCAGAATTCCCAGAATCCAAAAGCCACAATCATTTGTCTCTCACCAGCTATGCAATTCGTGGGTTCAGGTGTCTCAATTAAAAATCTCATACTGGGAGTTCCCGTTGTGGCACAGTGGAAACGAATCCCACTAGTATCCATGAGGATGTGGGTTCAATCCCTGCCCTTGCTTAGTGGGTTGGGGATCCAGTGTTGTCGTGAGCTGTGGTCTAGGTGGTAGACGCAGTTTGGATCCTGCATTGCTGTGACTGTGGTGTAGGCTGGCAGTTGTAGCCCTGATTTGACCCCTAGCCTGGGAACTTCCATATGCTGCTAGTTCAGCCCAAAAAGAAAAAATAAAACAGAACAAAACAAAAAGTCATACTGATTGTGGTGGGAAAGGGTATGGTTTTAACTTTTACAGGCTCTCTAAAATTTAACTTAAAAGCCACTTAGTCCTCTGGAAGGGATGCTCAGCTTGGAGTTTTCAGGTCCTTGTGTCAAATGTTTAGGTCCAGGCAGAGAAGAGGGAAATTGGGCAACATTGAGAATCGCCCGGCCTTTTTTTTTTTTTTTTTTTTTGCTATTTCTTGGGCCGCTCCCGCTGCATATGGAGGTTCCCAGGCTAGGGGTTGAATCGGAGCTGTAGCCACCGGCCTACGCCAGAGCCACAGCAACGCGGGATCCGAGCCACGTCTGCAACCTACACCACAGCTCACGGCAACGCTGGATCATTAACCCACTGAGCAAGGGCAGGGACCGAACCCGCAACCTCATGGTTCCTAGTTGGATTCGTTAACCACTGCGCCACGACGGGAACTTCCCTTTTTTTTTTTTTTTTCTTCCCGTTTTAGATCCTCCTTCTTTCTCTCTTTATGGCCGTAAGAAGTTCAAACAGTTTTTAAAAATTTAGGCGTTCCCATTGCGGCTCAGTAAGTTAAGGTTCCGACTAGTATCCATGAGGGTACGGGTTCAATCCCTGGCCTCTCTCAGTGGGTTAAGGATCCAGTGTTGCCGTGAGCTGTAATGTAGGTCGCAGATGTGGCTCAGATCCCACATTGCTGTGGCTGTGGTGTTGGTCGGCAGCTGTAACTCCAATTCGACCCGTAACCCAGGAACATCCATATGCTGTGGTGAGGCCCTAATAAGACAAAAAAAAAAAATGAAATACAAAAAATATTTTTAAAAGATTTAAATTTTCATTAAATGGAACTTTATTTCTTTTTCATAGTTGGTAAATGCTTACTTTATGCTATCAAAATTGGTGCTCTTCTCCTTGGGAGGGCAGGAATTGCCTTCACATAAACCCCTACACAAATCCAAGAGACTAGACGGGTCAGTTGGCCTGAAGTGAAACTCTTTTAAACGTCTTTACTACCTGTAGCCTGTTCAGCATTCTTTGACGGGACCACTGCATCAGTTATTTGAAGCACACCGTCCACTCCTGCTCCTTTCTCATTTCAGTCCTCCCTGCCCCCCGCCCTCATCCCTTCCCCCACCCCCTTCCCCACACAATCACCTTCTCCTGTTACACTTGTGAATTTCTCATAAGAAACAGTTTGGGTTGATCTTTAGACATTCCACCCCCAAATATTCTCCATACGACATCGGCAGAACAGGTTGAGATTTATTCATGCTTTCCCAGAGGGCTTTGCAGTGGGTGACAGCAGTGACATTTGCTGTGCCCTTGTCCTTAACTCATTTGCCCGATGGTTGTCAAGCGCTCTGCTCTTTCCTTGCAGACACAAAGAGTGTGAAACGTTAAGGGCAGACCTAAGCACATGCTTAGAATTACTTTCATGAGATAACTTTTGACCGGAGCGCGTTCTATGAAGCCGCAAAGGTATTTGCAAATCAAGATCAATAGGAAGGTAATTTCCCAAATATCCCAGAAGTACATAGTTGTCTCCAAAGTACCTGTTAAAAACTTTCAGAGAGCGGCGCGTTATCCAGTTAGCATTTATTTATTTATTTATTTATTTATTTATTTTTTAATTGTGTGTGTGTGTGTGTGTTTTTTTTATTTTCCCACTGTACAGCAAGGGGGTCAGGTTATCCTTACATGTATACATTACAATTACATTTTTCCCCCACCTTTTCTTCTGTTGCAACATGAGTATCTAGACATAGTTCTCAATGCTACTCAGCAGGATCTCCTTGTAAATCTATTCTAAGTTGTGTCTGATAAGCCCAAGCTCCCGATCCCTCCCACTCCCTCCCCCTCCCATCAGGCAGCCACAAGTCTCTTCTCCAAGTCCATGATTTTCTTTTCTGAGGAGATGTTCATTTGTGCTGGATATTAGATTCCAGTTATAAGTGATATCATATGGTATTTGTCTTTGTCTTTCTGGCTCATTTCACTCAGGATGAGATTCCCTAGTTCCATCCATGTTGCTGCAAATGGCATGATGTCATTCTTTTTTAATGGCTGAGTAGTATTCCATTGTGTATATATACCACATCTTCCGAATCCAATCATCTGTCGATGGACATTTGGGTTGTTTCCATGTCCTGGCTATTGTGAATAGTGCTGCAATGAACATGCGGGTGCACGTGCCTCTTTTAAGTAGAGTTTCCAGTTAGCATTAAATGCTAACTGTATCTCAGCTTCACTGTATTTTATTTTACATGGAGGAAAGTATTTATTTATGTAGCACCTTCCCCCCTGAGACCCCAAGAACCTCAGATAGAGTCATTGATAGCCTAAGAATAGTGAACTTGACAGTGCATGTTCCATCACGCAAGATGCAGTCTCTGGAACAGGTTTTCTTTGAAAGAGATCATTGTCAATGCGTTTTCCAAATCAAAAGACACGATCTCAATACTAACGGCCGAGTCTCAGCTGTTGTGTGGGGCAGTCTCTGCTTAAGAGAGGCCATCCTACGGTCTCCTCCCTGGGCTTTGTGGGGGCCTTGGGGGGACGCAGCTCTCTTTGGGCAGCCGGTGTGGGGCGCCGGATAGGCTGTCCGCATGTTGGACTCCTTTTGAAGTTCTGAGGGAGGGAGAGCTGTAAATTAAGTCCAGTCAGTACTTTATTTTCCTTTCCGATTATTATTTTAAACAAGTAAACAAGGACAAAACCTGGCTACCCTGAGGCGGCCTGACTCCCTCCCTGATGGCTCCTCCTCCCCATCCAGGCTCTTTCTGGGCCTTTCTCACTTCCTGGGGTTAATGAGGCCCCTGGAGGGAGCAGGTCCCGCTGGGGAGGTGCTAGAGTGGGAGGTCACAGTGTCAGTCAGTGGGCACGGGACTGCATGAGCCTTGTAGCCTTTATTTCAGGTTCTCTTTTTCTTTTTTTCCTTTTTTTTTTTGCCACACCTGCCGCATGTGGAAGTTCCCAGGCCAAGGTTCAAACCCAAGCTACAGCAGTGACAATGCCGAATCCTTAACTGCTAGGCCACCAGGGAACTTCTTTTGTTTTCAATAGTAATGTTTTAAAATCCTGAAGCTAGACAATTGGAAACGGCAGTGATGGGAACAAGACGAACAAAGCCTTGAGGAAAAAATGCTCTGGGGGTGTGGGGGGAGGCAAATTGGGGAATAAAGCATTGGAGGGTCTTTGTGAAGGGAGTTTGAGGGAGACAGGCCAGATTAAGGAGGGGCTGAGCCAGGACGAGGCTTCCTTCAGCAGGCCGTTGGGAGGTGGAAATGCTGGGGCAGGATGTTAACATTCAGTTTTATTTTATTTTTTTGTAATGATTTTTATTTTTTTCTTTATAGTTAGTTTATAGTGTTCTGTCAATTTTCTAATGTACAGCAAAGTGACCCAGTCTCTCACACATACACATACACATTCTTTTTCTCACATTATCCTCCGTCATGCTCCATCACAAATGACTAGATATAGTTCCCTGTGCTACACAGCAGGATCTCATTGCTTATCTACTCCAAAGCAATAGTCTGCATCTATTAACCCCAGACTACCAGTCCATCCCACTCCCTCCCCTTCCTCCTTGGCAACCACAAGTCTGTTCTCCAAGTCCATGAGTTTCTTTTCTGTGGAAAGGTTCATTTGTGCCATATATTAGATTCCAGATATAAGTGATATCATATGGTATTTGTCTTTCTCTTTCTGACTTACTTCCCTTATTGTGACCATGTTGCTGCAAATGGAATTATTTTGTTCTTTTTTATGGCCGAATAGTATTCCATTGTGTATATATACCACACCTTCTTAATCCATTCTTCCGCCAATAACATTCAGTTTAGTTTAGTGAACATTTAATAAGTACAAATTCTGGGCCAGGTGACTGTGCAGACTTTGAATTTGAAGAAGCTGCTCTCTCTTCCCTCAGGGTACTCTCAGTTTAATGGGGTGACAGACAACTGAACATATAATTTCAACATAACAGAATGAATTCAGAGCAGTCGATATTCCAGAGTGTTGTAGAAGACACATGGAAAATTTAGCCTCCTGGGTAGTCCTGGTGGACTTCCTGGAGGAGGGATGCTGAATTGCTTCTTGAAGAATGAGGAGTTAATCAAAAGAGAAATGGACTTCCTTCACTTAGTAGATGCAAACTGTTATATCTAGAATGGATAAGCAATGAGGTCCTACTATACAGCACAGGGAACTATATCCAGTCTCTTGGGATAGACCACGATGGAAAAGAATACAAAAAAGGGAATGTATATACATGTATATCTGGGTCACTTTGCTATACAGCAGAAAATGGCAGGACATTGTAAATCAACTATACTTCAATAAAACTTTAAAAATGAAACAAAATTTTAAAAAATAATAAACTTTTTTTTTTTTTTTTTTGTCTTTTTGCCTTTTTTTCTAGGGCCGCTCCCGTGTCATATGGAGGTTCCCAGGCTAGGGATCCAATCAGAGCTGTAGCCCCAGCCTACTCCACAGCCATAGCAACTCGGGATCCGAGCCGAGTCTGTGACCTACAACACAGCTCACAGCAACGCCAGATCCTTAACCCACCGAGCAAGGCCAGGGATCGAACTTTCAACCTCATGGTTCCTAGTTGGATTCGTTAACCACTGAGCCACGAGGAACTCCAATAATAAAACTTTTTAAATCATAATTTTTTTTTTTTTTTTAAAGAAGAGAAGCAGTGATGGGAATTCCAGGCTAGGAGTCAGCATGAGCCAAGGCAGAGCACTCTAAAATCATGTGGTTGTCCTGGCAGTTTGACTTTTTTCAGGCACACGATGTGCTGATGCTCCTGGTGATCGGCGGTGGAGGGCTGAGTGACACCATCCTTTCTCCTCCCCCTAAGGCTGCAGGAGCTGCCCATTTTGCGGTCCCTTAGCTGCCTCTTCCACACAAGGCCAGAATGGTTTGTATCGAAAAAGCATGTCTGACCATGGGATCCCCAGGTTTAAAGATCCTGCAGCGACTCCCCATTGCCCTCTCCCACCTCCACCTTTGTCTTCAACCCCAGACTTCCCACAGGTTCCTCTTCTTTTTGGGGGTTTTCTCCCTGGCAGAGAGAACCGGCATAGACCACACACCCACGTGCAGACGGGCTCCTGCCACTCCCCGTCATCAGGCTCACCCTGCTCATCTGTGATGAAGGGCTTGGCTCCTCCAAGGAGCTGCCCTGGACCCCCCCACCCCCACCCCCTGATCAGGGACCCTTCTCTGGTCCCGTCATGTTCACACACTATTTTGTAATTATGCCTTTGGGTATAGGGTTGCTCCTGGTATGAAATCAGAGCCTCTAAAGGATGGACAACTTTCCCCCGTCTGTCTCCCCAGTACTTGGCTCCAGGTATTGAGCATCCTGTCTTCTGCCTCAGTCTCAGTCCTCATGGCGTCTGAGTCTCCTTCTCAGGGCTCCTGTCTCAGGTCGTGACTGCATGATTCCACGGTTAACTCCATGCAGTCCAGTTGCTGGTATCATCCTGCGGATGGATGAGAGGGTCGGTGCTGGGAGGGGGGCGGGGAAGGAAGGTTCCAAAGTCGAGCGGCGGAGCTGGGACTGGAACACACATCTGTGCTCCGCCTGGATCCAAGCCTCTTCCTTCATAAGACTTTTGTGAGTCAGACTTTGCTTCGCTTCTTAAGGAACCACGTGATGAGTGGTTTTGTACAAAGTAGAAATTAACCAACTCAGACTTTTCGGCTTTATTTGATGGGAAATGTATTTATGAGTACACTTGGTGAGTGATTTTTATGGCATGTGAGTTGTATCTCGAAGGAAAAAACAGAACAAAACTGATTTTCTAAACCGTAGCTGGTTGTTGTAACTACCAGACAATGTGTCTTCTGTCACTGGCCGACTTTGGAGGTGGGTTTTAGTGCTTGGAAAACACTGCACAGGAGTTTTTCAACGTACTCTGCCAAAAAGGAAAATCTAATTATCTTTTAAGACCAACCTAAGACTGGACAAACGACCAAATACCGTGGTCAAATGACTAAATGGTAGAAAATATTTTTCTAGGAGTGTTGGGTGTGGCAGGAATGTACTTGTCATTTTTTTTTTAAATATCACTTATTCATCTGTTATTTTTAGCATTAGCCTTCCTCTCTTCCCCCTCCCACTTTCTAGAGCAGACCATAGCCTCTCTGAGCTCATTAAATAAATATAGCTATAGTAGCAATAAAGAGGAAACCTGTGTGTGTGTCAGTGTTTAAAAATGGAGCTCTCCTCCTTAATTTGTTGTTAATAATTTTTTACAATGAAAGATAATGAAAACCTACTTTGAGCTTTCTTCATTCATGGCATTTTTTAATTTTATTTATTTATTTATATATTCTGGCTGCACTTGCAGCCTGTGGAAGTTTCCAGGCCAGGGATTGAACCCCCATCATAGCGGCGACCCATTGTAGTGACAGTGCCGGATCCTTAATACGCTGCGCCGCAAGAGAACTCCGTCATGTCATTTTTATGTGTGGGGCACAAACATTGAAAGAAATGAAAGCTCAGTCTACACAGAAGCTGAATGTCCTTCTCATGTCCTGACAGTTGTCTTAAAAATTAAATGTCTAGGGACAATTATCAGTATTTAAGGAATTCAGAAAAAAAGTCTTGGTTTAAGGGAATTGATTTAGGGCATTTTCAGTTTTGATAATGTTAGAAAAAAATCTCCAGAAATTCTACGAAAAATGTGACGTCAGATAACATGACTGGTTTAGTGATAATGATGATTACAGTTTCCTTATGGTAGCGTATATATTTACTTAGATTAGCTTATACATTGGCTCCTTTCATTTTATTAATTTTTTTTTGTCTTTTTAGGGCCGCACCTGCAGCATTTGGAGGTTCCCAGGCTAGGGGTCCAATCGGAGCTGTAGCCACCTACCTACACCCCAGCTCACAGCAACGCCGGATCCTTAACCCACTGAGCAAGTCCAGGGATCAAACCCACGTTCTCATGGTACTAGTCAGGTTTGCTAACTGCTGAGCCACGATGGGAACTCCCTAGCTCCTTTCATTTTAAAAAATATATCTTTATCTCAGCTTTTGAGAGAGAAAGGAATAAAAATAAACTTTTTTTTTTTTCCTTTTAGTTTACTTTAAAATCGGGCTGAACTTAAACATAAGGGCAATATGGTGGGAAATTGAGAGGCAAGATGCTCCCCCACAGGAGAGCACAGATGGTCTGATGTCTTCTTGGTGGAGCACCTGGGACTGGAGGGGAGAAATACGGTCAACAGTTAGAGGAACATGTAAATGAGAGTTGCTCAGTCACTCCTGGACGCAGACCCCTGCCCCGTGAGCAGGTGGACCTGGGGCTCCGGGGCTTCGTTCTAAGTGCTGGATGGAACTTTGCTCCTGCGTAGAGTTCCCATTGGGTCAGCTTCGCGCTTTGGCCAGCCTGGCAGGGCCGGCCTGTTATGTGAACCTGGTCCGGTCACACCCCTCCTGGGCCTCTGTCTCTTGTACAGAGAGATGAAGGTGGGGGGACGCGAATTTCCCCCCAAGCTCACGGCACATGTGCACAGCCTCCCCGTATTACAAGCTCTGTATTGAGCTCGTGGGTCCAGCCTTCCCTCCATGTGACCGAAGCATCTTTTACCTGCATATTCTCCCACATCCTTTTTCACAACTGTGGTGAGTCTGTGGAAAGGAAAAAATCAAATATTTTCATTGTTTCTTGTCCAAACACAGGCCCTCATTTACCCTCTCTGACTGAATCTCTCCATAAAAAACCATGACCTTCAAAACAAGATAAATATTGTCCTTAAGGAGGGACTCGAGGTCTGACTAACGATGGCTTACTCTGGCGCGGACCTCTCTCGGGATGATGTGGCTGGGTTAGTCAGGGTTTCTCCGGGGAAATGGAACCAACAGGCTGTGCGAAAAACATACTTCTGAAGAGATTTATTATAAGGAATTTGGCTCCTGTGATTATGGAGATGGGCAGGTCCCAAGACCTGCAGTGAGTCAGCCAGCTAGAGACCCAGCAGGAGAGCTGATGGTGTGGTTCCCATCTGAAGACTGGCAGGCTTGAGACCCAGGATAAGCCAATGCTTCGGTTCAAGTCAAAAGGCAGGAAAAAAGCCAATATCCAAGTTTGAAGGCCATTGGGCAGGAGGAATTCTCTCTTTCTTGGAGTGGGGTGGAGGGGTGGGTAGGGCGTCAGACTTTTTGTTCAAGCCAGGCCTTCAACTGATTAGATGAGGCCCACCCACACAAGCATGGGAGTGCAGTCTGCTTTATTCATTCAGTCTACCATCTACATGTTAATCTTATCCCAAAACACTGTCATAGAAACACCCAGAATAAAATGTTTGACCACAGATCTGGATACCCCATGACGCAGTCAAGTTGACACCAAGCATTAACCATCACAAAGACTCAGTTAAGATAAGGACATCCTTGAGATGGAAAAATCATAAGATTCCTTCTCATGTGCATTTTCTACTAAGTTCAGTTAAGAAATTTCCTCTCCATTGTGCAGTATTGATTGAGATACTAGTTCTCTGGGAACGCAGTCACAGATGCTAACAAACTCCTTGATCATCGTAAGGCCTGCTTTGGGCCACTGGGGGTCTTCCAGCCCCTTCTTCCCTTCAACAGACTTAAGCATCTGAGTCCATTTTCTCTCTATGAATTCACCTGCATGTTATCCCAAGTTTTGGGTGGAGAGGTCTAGGTGGGCTAAAACTTATCAAAGTATTTCTGGCAAAATTTGAAGATCACCTGTGTATTGTTTAGAAGGGAACTGTCTTTTCCTTCCAGTGGTGCTTTGATGTGTAGTCATTTAAATACTTTAAATGATGTCTTTAAACACCTTTGTAAACTGCAGAAGTCAGTGAAAATATAAGAGATTGCCACCTTCTCTGATCTGTAGTGGTTGGCCTAGAGCTTTTTTTAAAAAATGTTTAATCTTTTTAATCCACTGGATGGCATGGGCTTTTTCACCGCTAGGTACCCAGGGACCCATTGATTTCTTTCCTTTCATACCTCTTTCCCTCGCCCTCCCCCAAGCCCCTGGGAAGCATCTCAAAAGCTATTATTTCACGTGGAGTTAATACGTGAGGGAGAAGATTTATTTTTCAATTTATATTTTTATTATTTTTTTACAGCTGCCACCCATGGCATATGGAAGTTCCCAGGCTAGGGGTCAAATGGTGACCTATGCCGCATCTCGTGGCAATGCCGGATCCTTAACCCACAGAGTGAGGCCAGGGTTGGAACCTGCATCTTCACAAACACTGTGTCAGATTCTTAACCTGCTGAGCCACAATGGGGACTTCCAGGGATAAGCTTTAATACACTACCAAACCTAGACATACCTGTATAGGTTAGAAAGCAAAAAGAATGTGTCTGTAATTGTGGATTTTCAGAAATCAGCTAGTGAAGATATTTGCGAGACAAATCTGGGAGTATAGTTTTACTGGGACTATAATTCCAGGTAAGTATAGTTTATGGTTACATAATATCCATCCATTACTCCTGGAATCTAGAATTCCCTAACATGGCAAGACCAAGAAGAGATTTGCAGTTTAACATGAGCTATTGTGTTAGTCTGGAGCAGTGGTCCTCACTAAGGTTGGGCATCAGAATTGCTGGCAGTGCTTTTGATTTTTTTTTTTTTGTCTTTTTGGGGCCGCACCCACAGCATATGGAGGTTCCTAGGCTGGAGGGTCAAATTGGAGCTGTAGCTACCAGCCTACGCCACAGCCACAGCCATGTGGGATCCAAGCTGCGTCTGCAACCTAATCACAGCTCACAGCAATGCCAGATCCTTAATCCACTGAGCGAGGCCAGGGATCACACCTGCATCCTCGTGGATGCTAGTCAGATTCACTTCCACTGACGCACAATGGGAACTCCTGGAGGTGCTTTTGAAATGTCAGCTTTCTTGGGCCTCGCGCCTCATGAGCAGACTCATCGTGGAGAGGACCTAGGCATCTGCATCTTTAAAAGTCGGGTCATTCTGGAATTGATTCAAGGCTGACGCCAGTGGGCTATTGCACTGCTAATAAGGGCATACGGAGTCTTAAATGAGGTTAAGATCACTGTGGAGATTGGGCTTTTTTAACGCACTCTGGGACTTTGCTGTTTTGCTGACAGTGATGAATTGACAGCTGGTTTGCTTAGGCTTTGTAGCCATCCTGTTCCTTTCATGTAGAGAAGTCGTACAGTAGAGTTCCTGAGAAAGATACGGAGAACTTGGAGGGGGTCTTGGGAGCACCCAGAATGTTACTGCTTTTCTCTGGAGAGAGACTGAGGGGAACATTGTGTTCAGTGTTAGATGCCCTTCAAAACATCATTTTTTCAGGGTCGAGGATTGACCTGGAACGTGCACTGTAAACAGTTAGCATCTGTCTGGGTGCTTAAACTTGGCAAACCGGAGATGCGGTTATTGCAAATGAAATGGCACCATTCCTGTGCTGACTCATTATAAACCTTCATGATAGACCTTCTCTTGAGTTTCGAGATTGCTCTGAACACCATTCGAAACCCAGCTTTCCGTTCTGTTCTGAATCCATGTGTTGGCAACTTACTAGAGCCTTTCTTCACCTCTTCACGTGTGTTTAAATGAAGGTAATACATACCCATAACATGCTCTGACATCTTTGGAAGAAGAGGGAGCGGCCCCTAGCCTTTGTATTTCTTTACCAACTCACAACTTCAGTTTTGAAGACTATGCAGAAAACCACATCATGTAAATAATTATATATGTCTTAATAAAGATGTATAGATGCCGCTTATTCTTTCATGTACTTCAAATAGGAGCTAAAGCTCTGTTTGATGCCCGAAGTTCATCTGCTTCTTATTATTTTGAGTCATTCCCAGAATCTAGAGAAATGTACAGTCTCTGTCTCCATTCACCCAGCATCTGTGGATAATTCAGTTAGTGTGGTTTAAGATGAGAGGCTGTGAATGTATGTGAAACACAGTGAAATCACTGACTCACACTCGTGCACCCCTCCTTAAGCCAGCCTGGTTTTTAGGGCTGGGGTTCTCCAGAGGTTTACAGCATGGCTGTGCGTTGGGACCACTGGTTTCGTTTTGGTTTGGTCGTCCTGGTGAAGTTCAGCGCTGCCTGACCTCCCGTATTTTGGCGGGAGGGCTTCAGATGGGGATCCGGGAAGGCTCATGTCAACCATGCAACACCAGCCGACCGATCAGGGCAGGTTTGTAAAGGGATCACGTTTTTAATTTGATCCAGGATCTTTCTTTAAGTCAGTTCAATTCTTGCTTAAACAGATCCAGCAGTGGGAACAGAACCTGGAGAAATTTCACATGGATCTGTTCAGGATGCACTGCTACCTGGCCAGCCTGCAGGGCGGAGAGCTGCCGAACCCCAAGAGCCTCCTTGCAGCCGCCAGCCGCCCCTCCAAGCTGGCCCTGGGCCGGCTGGGTGTCTTGTCAGTTTCCTCCTTCCACGCTCTGGTGAGTTGCTGAGGAAGCCTGTTCAGCAGATGTTCACCTTTCTCCAGCTTGTCAAAGTAGACACGTGGCTCTGTGGGACTTAACCTAGTAACTGACCAGAGCCACCCAGGGGCTGGGTGCTGAGGGATGGAGGGCTGGTGCCCTGCTGGGGAGTCCCGGCTTCTCTGGCTGCTTGTTCTCAGAATCCATCCACTGGCACCCCGTGATTAAATATTCACATCTGCCTCTGCCTCTGGTCCATTCCACCTCGTACAGTCAAGACGGTGGAGTCCCTGCGGAGTTGCCTCAATGGTGGGAAGAGTGGAAGGGCTGATTGGAGGTTGTGTGATCTGTTCTGCCGAGAGCCCCATTTCCTGAAATCGCTCCGGTGTGGGTCGCTTCTGGGGATGGTACTGGCTTAGCCTCCTGGGTCTGCAGGTTGCTCTGCCCGCCATGGAGAGATGTGAATGTTGTAACTAGCCTCGTGTCACCCCGATGAGAGATTCCTCTATGGTGGCCACCTTTCTGGTATGTCAGAGATGCAGCAGCATTGGGGGCCGGCCAGAAGGCATGCAGAACAAGCAGGGCTTCTGTTAGGGCAACAGTTCATTCTCCTTATCACCCAAATAATCCATTGTAAGATTTTTTTGAAATCATGTTTTAAATTAGGTATGTTCCAGAGATGACTCTGCTTTCCGGAAAAGAACCCTCTCACTGACCCAGCGAGGAAGACACAAGAAGGGCTTGTTTTCTTCATTAAAAGGGCTGGATACACTTGCAAGAAAAGGGAAGGAGAAAAGACCGTCCATAACACAGGCAAGTCGCCCAGCATGGGAGGGATGGCAGACCTAGCGGGAAATCCTTGATAAGGAACAGACTGTAACTGTTCCTTATCCTTCGGCGTGAGATAAAAGTTGCTTCAAAAGGATACAGTCTTAGCATGGACTTCTTTACCAAATGAAAACACACAAGTTGTTCCATCTCTTCTTGAGTCCTCCAAGGAGATACTCACATCTTGCACATCTGCAGTGCTTAGGAACACAAAAATCAGAATCATATCAGAAAAGAAAGCATGGAGTTCCAGTTGTAGGTCAGCAGGTTAAGAACCCAACTAGTATCCATGAGGATGCAGGTTCGATCCCAGGCCTCGCTTAGTGGGTTCAGGATCTGGTGTTGCTGAAATCTGTGGTATAGGTTGCAGATGTGGCTCAGATCCAGTGTGGCTGTGGCTGTGTCCTCAGCTATAACTCTCATTTGACCCCCTAGCCCAGGAACTTCCATGTGCTGCAGGTGTGGCCATAAGAAAAAAAAAAGAAAGAAAGAAAAGAATCCATGGTTGTCACTGCCTTTAGAACTAATTGCCCTAGATTTTATATTAAAACCAATATGTAAAATTAATAGTAACAGCAGCACCTAAATTCTATTGGTAGTGTCAGATGCTTTGCTGACTTAATTTTTGTGACCCAAAGTAGGCGTTTTGTCATTCTTTTTTTTTTTTTTTTTTTTTTTTTTTTTGGCTGTACCTGTGGCATATGGAAGTTGTCAGGCCAGGGACTGAATCTGAGCTGAGCAACAGCTGTGACTTCTGCTGTAGCTGCAGCAATACCCTTTAATCTACTGTAATGGGCCAGGGAGTGAACCCTCACCTCCGCACTGACCTGAGCCACTGCAGTCAGATTCTTTACCCAGTGCGCCATAGTGGAAACTCCCTTGTCACCGTAAGAGGAGGAGCCTGAGGCTGGAGAGGTTAAGTCACATCCTTTCCCTGCTCACCCAGTGCCCAAGGGTCAGGGCTGGGACGTGGTCTACTTGGAATCTGTACAATGGGCCATTGCTGCTGCTTATTTTTCTGAGGAAGGGCGGCTGTTTCAACATTTTATCAAGTAAAAACAGCCTGAGCACTTATTGTTGAAATGTGGCCCATGTACAGGGAATCATTATTTTCAGAGCATTTTAAATAGTCATATCTGAAGTATTTCCTAATGCCATTAAAATAGTATATGATAATGATTTTGATGTTGCTGAGTGCACTCATGGTATACGGAAGTTCCCAGGCTAGGGGTCAAATTGGAGCTACAGCTGGTCAAATCGGCCTACGCCACAACCATAGCCACGTGGTATCTGAGCGGTGTCTGTGACCTATACCACAGCTCACGGCAGGGCAGGATCCTTAACCCACTGATGCCAGGGATTGAACCTGCATCCTCATGAATCCTAGTTGGGTTTGTGAACTGCTGAGCCACGAAGGGAACGCCAAGAATCACATTTTAATGGAACATAATTTTATATGGATATTTATTTTTTGTGTGTAACAGTTTTGTGAATGAGGGATAGAATTAACGTCTTTGACCTGTCTGTAACCCTAAAACAAGGAAGGGGGAGGTGGTGGTGAGTGGATTGGTTGACTGAAAGACAGCAAATACACATAGAACTCGTTTCACTTGGCCACTGGTTTTGTATACTCTCATATGATTGGAAAGAATACCACATTTAAAAATTGTGGTTCGTGGCTCAGTGGTTAACAAACCTGACTAGGATCCATGAGGATGCGGGTTCAATCCCTGGCTTCGCTCAGTGGGTTAAGGATCTGGAATTGCTGTGAGCTGTGGTGCAGGTTGCAGACACAGCTCAGATCTGGCATTGCTGTGGCTGTGGTACGTAGTCAGACAGCTGCAGCTCCGATTGGACCCCTAGCCTGGGAATCTCCATGTGCCCTGTGTGCGGCCCTAAAAAGCAAAAGCAAAAGCAAAAAAAAATATATGTGGTTCTCCTTGTACTTGTGAAAGTAATCATTTGTTGGTTATAAATGGAAACATTTCTTCACTGTAGGTCATAGTTTACATCATTGACTAATGCCGGGCTTATGGTTTTGAATTGAACTTCTGGGAAATTTAAATATCTGAGGTAAATGCTACATAATCAAGGTATATAGATTCAAGGTAGCCAATTCTGTATAATTAAATGATAATATCTTGATAAGTTACTTATAAGATGTTGACATGCAGCTGATCAGATAGGATATCCTAATATGGTCTTCACCTCATTGTATGTGCTAAGTGTCCGTAATTGAAGATTTCTTGAGAAACAGAAGCATTTGGCTGAACATTTTTGCTTTAAAAAGATACGAACCTAATTGTAGAGTTGATATTTATATAACTGAATGAAGTTTATGTAGTAGGTATCTATAAACGGCCTATTCTTTAATGTTTAGCAATCTACTATAAAATCAAGAAGATGAAAATTGGAAAAAGTAAAGGAAATTATTCCTAGTCGCTCTACCCAAACACAACCACTTTTAATATTTACTTTTATTTCTTCCCAATATTTAGTCTATGCACTTTTAAAAAATAGTTTCAAGCTTGTTTTTGGTGGCATTACCAAATTTGATTTCTACATCTTCAGAAAGATGTACCTCTTGGTAAAAGCAACATCAAGAAGATACGGGATGACTTAAATAATGTATAGCACAGAAAAGTAAAATATATAGCCGTAAGGGGGAAAAGCAACTTTTAAGTTAAATCTTTAAATGTAGTAGACTATTAAATAGTACAAATTGTGATATGAAGATCTTATAAAATGTTGTAGAACTTAATTTTTTTTTTTGTCTTTTTTTTTTGTCTTTTCTAGGGCTGCTCCCGTGGCATATGGTGGTTCCCAGGCTAGGGGGCTAATCAGAGCTGCAGCTGCCAGCCTACACCACAGCCACAGCAACGCAAGATCCAAGCCACATCTACGACCTACACCCCAGCTCATGGCAACGCTGGGTCCTTAACCCACTGAGCAAGGCCAGGGATCGAACCCGAAACTTCATGGTTCCTAGTTGGATTTGTTTCCACTGAGCCATGACGGGAACTCCAGAACTTAATTTTTTAATACTCAGGACAGGTAGCTGCCAAATGAAATTACAGAGCCATTTCATTAGTCTTTTTTCCCCCCTTCATCAGATATTTGATTCAAGTGGCAGCCATGGATTTTCTGGAACTCAGCTACCTCAAAACTCCAACAACTTCAGTGAGGTAAATGTTGCCGTAGACGGCAGCCGTCTTATTTTATTTGATGACACACATGCTAAGTCATTATTATTATTATTATTATTATTATTATTATTATTATTATTTTGCCTTTTTAGGGCCGCACCCACGGCATATGGAGGTTCCCACGCTAGGGGTCGAATGAGAGCTGTAGTCACCGGCCTATACCACAGCCACAGCAACTCAGGATCTGAGCCGCATCTGCAACCTACACCACAGCTCATAGCAACACTGGATCCTTAACCCACTGAGCAAGGCCAAGGATCGAACCCGTGTCTTCCTGGATGCTAGTCGGATTTATTAACCACTGAGCCATGACGGGAACTCCAACACACATGCTAAGTTAAGTGGAGAATGCCAGTTGAGAATCTTTACATGAATCTGCTGAAAACAAGTTTAGAGGTCAAATGGTCTTGAGTAATTAAAAGGTGTTTTCAGCATGCTGAGTATTTTTGAAGGTGGCTAAAGTCGTGGTCACTCCATCTCAAAAGCGGCACAGCTAAAGTCACGATAGTAGCTTTCATTTATTTGTCCCCACTTCTCAGCAGCACGTCCCTTCATTTGAGAGATCAGTGAGTCCAAGCTTGCATTTTCCTCCCGGGGCCCGGGGGTCCTCACACCCACAGCACATCCCGAGTGAGCAGCCTTTGGCTCACTGAGTGCCCGCAGTCGAGCTGTGTACAGGGGCCCCCTCGCCCCACACGGCTTCTGACCTAACACAGCCTCAGAACCATTTCTGAGTGGGATTCTGGAGAAGGGTGATGGTCTGGGTGAGCTTATGCCTCCTCTTTGTGCCTTTTCCAATCCGCACCTTCCCTCTAAGGCTGTGCTTCATGTTACCATCTGTTTCTCTTAACTGCTCCTTCACCAAATCCTCTTACCTTGGGTTTTATGTCCCATAAACCCCTAGCCTGTTTGTTGAGGCCGAAACCCGACTTTAAGGACTTGGACAACTGAATGTGCTTCTGTAGAAGGAGACAGCATTATTTAACAAATTAATTGGGATAATTCAGTGAACTGCCAGTTTAGTTTGAAAAATCTAAGGAATGGTGGAGGGTTAGATCCTGTGACAGGTCCTAGGGAGGCGAGTGATCCTAAAACATGCAACAGAGACACCCACCGATTCTGCCTCCACAGAGGTTGGCCCAACTGTGGGTGCCAAGTGTGGACCCCAAGCTGCTCGGTTCTGGGGGACAGCTCTAGCTGAGGTGTCCTGAAATGGGGAGAGGACCTTTCCTCAAAATCTTCCCCTCCCCTCCCACTCTCAGAGGTCAGGGGCTGCCAAAGGGCAGGGCATGAGACCAGGTGGCTGTGCCAGGAGGCTATGTCTTAGGCATTGCTCCTGGCTGGTCTCTGTGCCCTTATTTTGCCAGATTTGACCAAACCAAATGAGACCCCAAGGAAGCCAAATCCAGGCCCTCCTTTGATACCTTCAAAAAGGTAGGCCTCTGGAGTTCCCACTGGGGCACAGCGGAAATGAATCTGACTAGTATTCATAAGGATGAGAGTTTGATCCCTGGCCTGGCTCAGTGGGTTGGGGATCCAGCGTTGCCGTGAGCTGTGGTATAGGTCGAAGACATGGCTTGGATCCTGTGTTACTGTGGCTGTGGTGTAGACTGGCAGCTGCAGCTGCAGCTCTGATTCGACCCCTAGCCTGGGAATGTCCATGTGTGGCCCTATAAAAAGCAAAAAAAAAAAAAAAAAAAAAAAAAAAAAAGTTGACTTCTCATAATAAATAATTTCCATTCCCTGCCCCTTTATTTCTGTACACACACCAAACTTATTTCAAAATCCAGATCAAATGATGCCGTCCACCAGGGATTTGACCTGCTTAAAAAAAAATTGTATTGCCTTTCACTGCTTGGTTCTTACTACCTTCTGCAGTTGGTCATCCCACCAAGTTTGTATGGCATGGTTCCCAGGCAAGCTGGTAACTAGGACCCTTGATTTTATATATATATATCTTTTTTTTTGGTCCACACCAAAAGTTCCCAGGCCAGGGATGAAACCTGAGCCACCACAGTGACAACATGGGATCCTTTACCTGCTAGGCCACCAGGAAACTCCATGATTATATATTCACATCCGTGGCTCACTGCTAAGGATTATAGTGTTGCTTAATAAATTTGCCTATTAATCGTCCAAATTAGAGGTAGCCCTTCAATGGTTGAGAAGAGCTGTTTGGCAAAGAAAAAGAACCCATAATTTATCAGAGCACTTTCTATTGACAGAACTTAACAGTGGACTTTGAAAATAAGTTTTGCTAAAATAGCCTTTAATGGTCTGAATTAAGCTGAGTGCTTATTTAAATTGAGCTCAAATTACCAAATGATCTTCTTGTGATTTAATCAACAGGTCCCATTGACACTGTGGTGGGTGAGAAGAAAGTATTATGGCATCTGTTGTTGTTTTTTTTTTAAGTATATGTATTTAAACATTTATCCTTGTTTGTTTTAACTAAACATTGCTTCTGGTATAGCAGTGTTGAAGATATTTCTCAGACATATAGGGTTATTTTAATGGTATGTTTATCATTTCTGCATTATACACTCAGCTAGGTTTCATTGAGGTACAGATAGAATGAAGGGTACTTGGTTTTTTATATCTCTGGGACTTAAGATTCCCCCAGTAGCTGGTTGAATAATTAATATTTCATTCCACTAGTTTTCCTCTGCTAAGCCTTCTTGGAGAGTATTTATAACTTGCACAAACCATCTATTTGTAAACAGTCAGTATATTCTGTCCATTAGCCTAACACAGAAAGGCAGTCATTCCCGAGTGTGTGGGCAGGCATTTAAAAATATTCCATTCTAATTGGTGCATCATGTAACAGGCCAACAGTGAGTCACCCTAATTCGAAATCTGTTAAGGTTGGAAGAAAGCCAGTCTCCTTTGAGCCTTTTTGAAAGGACACTTTGGCGAGCCAGCAATGAAAGCTTTTCAAGCTTTTCGGAGGGAACGTCTTGATGAGCAATAATGAGTCTCAGTCCGCTTTTGCGGGGACGTGTTTGTTATGGAGATGGTTGTCACAGATCCCCTGCTGAGGCTCTGGAAGGGAGCAGCCCCAGAAGCTTTGTGGCAGAAATCATGGAGCCCTGGGCCTTGGCGCTCTTGCCTGGAAAATTGGATGGGGGTATCCCAACATTCTGGGGCAGCGAGTGAATGAAGTATTGTCACATGAGTCATGAGCTCCAAACTGGGAAAGAATATGCTAATTTTTTTTTTTTTTTTTTAAATGGAAACTGTGAATGAAGCCGCTTCCTCTTGACGGTAGCGCGGCAGTCTGTTTAAATAGTGCCTTTGGTAGGGAAGCCTGCGACATCCACACAGGCCCGCGCGGAGAGTACATGCATAGGTCTTTGTTTTCCTTTCATATCAACTGATGTTTGGGCATCAGCCCCAGAAGGAAATAAGCTCCTCCTCCTCGGTGACATTTTGCTGTTGCTGAGACAGCCAAGGGCACGCAACTCCTTTTGTGCCTTCTCCTCATCTCACTTGCTAATAGACCTTCCTTTTATCAGCAACTGTGGTGTGGGCCCCTTCGTGACAGCCAGATTGTGATTTTTGCTACTCCCTTCCCTTCAGTGATCCAAGTAGCAATTACAAGCCATTTGATCCCAAAGCATCTGCTGTGAGAACCCGCGGAGGTTCAATTTTCTCTCCTTGAGGCACCCTGAGCAGACGTAATTTGACATGTGCTTTCCAGACCATTAGTGGAGGTGGAAGAAGCGATGCGTCTACCGAAGTTGCCCTACCCACTCGGGAGGCTGAAGGGATTTGTGAGTCTTAACTGGAGCGTCCGCGGTGGCCGAGGCGTGCCTCCGGGATGTGGTCATTTCGTGGATGGTGCCGCATGCTGGGCCATGTGGTCTTGAGCACCAGGAGCCACCTGGCTCCCCGCGGCTGACTCTCATGCAGTTCTTTTCCGTGGCCGTCACTGAATGGCACTGGTCAAGGCTGCTGCAGTGCAGTTTCCCAATCCACTCTGAACTGCAAGAAAGTTCTTGTATCTCGCTGTGGCCTTTTTCAGTTTTACGTACCTTTAAGGGCCATTCCTCACACCAGTCTCCTGACCACCGCCCCCCGCCCCAACCCCGTGAGGCTGACATGTTTTAGCTCCTTGTAAAGGTAGAGAAATCGAAGCCGGGACACATCCGAGAACCAGTCCTGACCCAGACGGTCTGGTCTGTTAGTTACATCTTTGCTGTCTGCTCCAGGAGCTGGAAACCTTCAGCAGGCTGATCCGATACTAATTTTTAGAAGATTTCAGGGGAGGGAGGGAGGGAGCAGTTGGAAAGGGTACAAAGGCTGGGAGTCTGATTCTGTTTCGTAAATAAGTTCATTTGTACCATTTTTTTTTTTTTTAGATTCTACGCATAAGTGATATCATATGATATTCACTTCGTAAAAGTAGGGGGAAGGACAGATGAGGAGTTTGGGGTTAATACACACTATATACAAATGAGATAATCAACCAGGACCTGCCGTGTAGCACAGGGAACTCTACTGGATGCTCTATAATAACCTAAATGGGAAAAGAGTCTGAAAAAGAAGGGATATATGTATGTGTGTAACTGAATCATTTTGCTGTACACCTGAAACTAACACAACATTGTAAATCAACTGTATGCCAAAAACAAAAAAAAAAAAGAATGAGGTATTTACCAAAAAATAAAAAAAATAAAAAATAACATAGCACCTTTAAGGGTACGCTGAGAAAAGAGTTTTCCGGATACCTCAACTTGTTGTGCTTATTTTCACAATTCTCTGTTCCTTTTATGAAAAAGAATGTAGGATAGTATTTTATCCGGCTTATTGAAAATAAAGCATGCGATTTCAGTGTGGATAGCATCAACCCTTGAGGGGATCAATCCGGTTTTTTCTCCAAGTGGGCTAAGTTGCCAATACCTTAGGAACCCTGTAAGTACCCAGAGGCCATTTCTTTTTCTAGGTCTAATGAATGGATTAATCAGTTCCACATTCTTGATGCTTTCTTTGAATATTCAGATTTTACTTTAATTGCATACCTTTCTAAAGGGATGTGTGTGTGTCTTATGCACAGAAAAAACAGTGACGTGTGCATTTTCACTGTAGGATCTCTCAAGGGGATCTGAACCTTCCACAGCCTTGGCTTTGGTAGGCATCTTCTCATCCATCGTGGACTTGATCTTAGGCCAATAGTATAGACTCAGGAAATGATTCCTCGGAGCATTTGTAGGCACAAAGCCTTGGTGAATCAAATAGAACTGGGATATTTCATCTGTCCTTCCTTTGTCTCTCCATTTACCCTCATACTTTTCTTTAGCCTGGAACTTCTTCCCTTTCAATAATCCTTTTAACTCCTCTTCTTGAAACTTGAGCGAGGAGTAAGAGCTTGACACAGTGTAAATAGATTCTCCAATAACATACTGAAAATGGACAGTTTGTATCTGCTCAGCCTACATGTGTCTGTGAATTTCTCCTTGAATCCAGTTCAGCAGCCATGGGTGGAGGTGGGTTCTGGGCGTCTGACCCACGCACTGTGTTAAGGCCTGAAAGGGACTGAGAAAGAGAGAGTGAGCCTCTGTTGTCATCGAGCTTTGAACACGGTGTGTGGGGCCCGTGAGAGCAGCCTGAAAATGACTGTCCGGTGGGCTGGGTTTAGCCCAGCGCAGAGCCAGGGTCATGGAGAGTGGCTGAGTCCATTGGGTGGAATTGGGGTTGGAAGCTTGGGGAGCAGGAGATGCTTGACCAGAAGGGTCATTTGAAATAAGGTTGAAAGATAAACACGGTTTCAGCACAGAAACTGTGAGGAGGGTGAAGCAGGGGGAGGAAGTGGATGTGACCAGGGGTCCAGAAGCGGGAGGGGGCTGCTCCTTTGTGGGCAGTGTCAGCTGAGCGTGTGCCCTGGAGTAACAGGAAGGAGCCGAGACGGTTGGCTTGTGCCCATTTCCTGGGAGGTAGCTGCCAGGCTGATCGTTCTGTGGTGCCGTGGGGAGTGTGGGCTCAAGCTGGTTCCCAAGATTCCAGTCCCCACGGTATGAGAGTCACAGCTCAGTGTGGAGCTTGGGCAAGTTTCTAGAATTTTCTCAGCCTCATTATTCTTACCTGTTAAATAGAGGGTTGGGACAGTGCCTCCCTCAGAGGGATGTGACTAGGGACCGGACAGTCTCTGTGATGGACAGTGCGGAGGGGAGCAGGCAGGCAGGGCAGGGCGGTTGTGAATTTGTATCTTTGCCCACCCTTCCCTCAGCTTTCCATCCTCAGTCACGTCTTTCCTGTGCCGCTCTGAGGGTGCAGAACTGCAGTGCTTCGCAGCATCCTTCTGGACCCTTTGACTTCCTCTCTGCCTGGCGCTGGGCTTTCTTACTCCACAGTGACCTCTGCTGGGGTTTTAGTGTGCCTCGGAGCCAGAGTAGTTTGAGGGCCGGTACCTCCACCTTTATGGCTGTACCTGCTTAGTGCTGATGCACCTGCTTGAAATCACTGCTCCAGGGAACAGAAGGTTTAACCAGGGAAGGAAACCCCTGTGAAATGGGGCCCTTCAGGGGAAAGCGGTGCCTGTACTGGTTCCCCAGAGCCATCCTGAGCTCTGGGCATCTGTTCCTCTTCTCTCTTTTGCTTTTGCTTTGGCACATGAGGTTCGTAGTCATTCTGGGCTGTGACAGACAGTGACAGATCCATGGCAGATCCAGAAATGTTACTTCACAAATGAGCATCCCAGGGAGTTCCCATCGTGGCACAGTGGAAGCGAATCTGACTAGGAACCATGAGGTTCAGGTTCCATCCCTGACCTTGCTCAGTGGGTTAAGGATCCAGCGTTGCCATGAGCTGTGGCGTAGGTCGCAGATGCAGCTTGGATCCTGCGTTGCTGTGGCTGTGGTGCAGGCCGGCAGCTATAGCTCCCATTCAACCCTTAGCCTGGGATCCTCCATATGCCATGGGTGTGGCCCTAAAAAGCAAAAAAAAAAAAAAAAAAAAAAAGAAAAGAAAAGAAAAAAAAAGCATCCCATTTAAAAAAGACAACCCAGGAAGATTGATTGTTCCCTTTCCTTGCCTAAACTGGTTCTTAAGTGTATTTATTCTAATATTTTAATCCTATTTAAAAGGAAGATCTTTTGCTTTGTGGATTTTTAAAAAATGCATGGAATTCAAAGTAAAATCACTCATCAGTGACATGAATCTTTTGATTTATGTCAAGTCTTGTCTTTATCATTAGACTAATGTAAGAACCTAAGAAGAAGGAAAAATTTGAGCTGCTTAATAAATGTTAACTATTTTTGTTTATAAATCATAGAAGTGGGGTTTCTGTCATGGCTCAGCAGTTAATAAACCTGACTGCCATCCATGAGGATGCAGATTCGATCCCTGGCCTCCCTTAGTGGGTTAAGGATCTGGTGTTGCCATGAGCTGTGGTGTAGGTCACAGACACAGCTTGGATCTGGCATTTCTGTGGCTGTGGTGTAGGCTATTAGCTATAGCTTTGATTTAACCTCTAGCTTGGGAACCTCCATGTGCTGCGAGTGTGGCCCTAAAATACAAAACAAAACAAAACAAAAATATTTGGCAGAATTACATATTACCATGAGGTCATTGGATTACTGTGATGGTGAGGTTTAGGAAACGAAACTTCCTTGGGAAGAGCTTCTGGAAGCTTCTGTTTGGGGATGATTGCTAGAAGCGTGTCTAGATGTGAAAAGGCTGAAGGATGGAATCCCCAAACCAGGATGATAGGTCCATTTAAAAAAAAAAAAACAAGTAGAAATAAGACAGAAGATAAATGTGCTTTGGATTATGTTAAACGAAGCTCCTGGTTAGGATGTAGACGGGCGTCCGGGGCCCTGGGCGAGAGCGTGTCTGAAATTCACCGGCATCGTGGCTTAGATGCAGACTTCCAGGGGCCCCTGCCAGCCGACAATTCTAGAGCAGTAGGAGTAGACACTTAGCAGCCCTCTTGTCCCCTGCCGTGTTCTCACTTGGGCTCAGAGGCAAATGGCATAGTGGCTAGAACACTGGACAAGGAGTTGATTGACGTCGCTCCACCTCCCAGGGCTTCAGTTTCATGAGAGTTAGTGTAACGAATGAGGAAACTCAGGCATGCCTGCCCCTGGGGTGGGGGGTAGGGGTCATGGAATCCAGAGACGTGAGGAGCGTGAAAGAGCTTCCTGTAAATGAAGGGGGGCATTCCTCTAGTAGTTTCCATCATTGGTTTATTAAGTCTGTCTGCCTTTTCCTGTGGGATCTAAAAACAGGTGGATGACCTGCTGCACATATACGGGTCCGCCGTAGATGGGGGTCCCCGAGACAGCACGTGGGAGAGCCAGACCGACATCCACTTTCACGACCATCAAGCCGTGACCCTGACAATCAAGCCGGAGCACAGAGTGGAAGACGTTCTGACCTTGGCCTGCAAGGTAGTGGATTTTGCGGTAGAAATATACTTCTGAATGGCCCTCCTGCGCCCTCTGAAGTTTCAGGGTGTTTAAGACCTCGCCTTGTATGCAAAGGAACAAATGGAATATTTGTTAATTTACGTGTTATTAGCATTCTCCTCCTCCGTGTCTTAGGAGAATGTATTAAGTCATGACCCCTGGCCTTCCTGAAGAGCCCGAGCCATCTCACTGAAGTTCTTTGTATGCCTTTCTCTCCAGAATAATTATGAAGCCTTGTTGTTACTTAAGTTACTTAGAGAGAGTGCTCTGTGAGAGACTTTGAAGCAGCTGGAGTGAATCCTCAATGCTTGTGTCAAGTTCCTCTAGATTAAACAAGTCACTTGGCACCGCTCATAGGTGCTGCATGGAAATTGCTATGCGATGGTATTATAGTCATTATTCGCACTGAGTTTTATTTCTGAAGAGGAAGCTTATGATAGGTGTTCAAGAGAGCCCTCTGAGAGGGCTGAAGACGACTCCGCAGCTGCAGATCAGGTGCTCTCAGACCACCAGATGGCATAGTAGAGCTGAAATATTCTTAAGTGTTCAGAGAAAATGCAAATATATGAAGAGGTAAAAGAGTCATGTAGTGTGTGGTAACTCTTCTTAAGATAATTTTTTTGGCCACACGTGTGGCATGTGGAAGTTCCCAGGCTGGGGATCGAACCCATGCCACAGGAGTGAGAATGTCAACGCCTTAACCGCTAGGCCATACCACCAGTGCTTACTAGATATGGATAACCTTTCATTTTAGCCCTCCTTTGTCACTTTGACTTAAGCCCTAGGAAACCAGATATTTCTATATGCAGCTTATTTTCTTAAGAATGCAGTTTTCTTTTACTCCGTTATGTACGGTGTTTATTCAGACAGCCAACAGCATTGTTCTATAGCAGTGCTGTCAGTTACTAAGTTTGTGAATATTCTGGAGTTACCATTGTGGCTCAGTGGGTTAACGCAATGTAGTGTCCATGAGGTTGCAGGTTTGATCCCTGGCCTTGCTCAGTGGGTTAAGGATCCGGTGTTGCTGCAAGCTGCAGAGTACGTCACAGATGAGGCTCAGGTCTGGTGTTGCTGTGGCTGTGGCGTAGACAGGCAGCTGCAGCTGCGATGCAACTCCTGGCCCAGGAACTTTCATATGCTGCAGATGCAGCTGGAAAAAAGAAAAAGAAAAAAAAAAGTTGGTAAATATTCTGACAGAGAATGTCAGATGTAGTGGGTGAATTCGACGCTGTTGGAGCATAGGCTTGAGATGATTTCTCCTTGTTGAAAATGTGTATGGGAAAGACTGTGTGTATATACATCTCTTTCCTTGTGAAAAGTTGATGGCGTAGGAGATTCCTAATTCTGAAATCTGTAGACTATGAGATCATTCACAGTTCACAAATCTCTGTACTTTAGTAATGGGAAACGACTTAAAATTAGGTACAACCAATCTACCAGAGGAGAACATGTGCTGACAGTAAGATATGTATGACCATAACTTCTTCAAACTACAGCTCTTGCTTTTAGTGATAAGCAATATCATTTATAGAAAACCTTCTTAAAAATAATTTGTATAAGTTCTTGCAGTGGCACAGTGGGTTAAGAATCTGACCACACATGGTCCAGCAGAAACCAATCTGACTAGGAACCTTGAGGTTGCGGGTTTGATCCCTGGCCTCACTCAGTGGGTTAAGGATCCGGTGTTGCCGTGAGCTGTGATGTAGGTCGCAGACGTGGCTTGGATCTGGCGTGGCTGTGGCTGTGGCATAGGCTGGCGGCTGTAGCTCTGATTAGACCCCTAGCCTGGGAACCTCCATATGCCACAGGTGCGGCCCTAAAAAGAAAAATAAATAATAATAATTTGACTGCAGGATCTCAGATCAATGCGGGGGTATGAGTTCAGTCCCCACCTAGGTACAGTGGGTTAAAGGATTCGGCATTGCTGCAGCTACAGCATAGGCAGCAGTTGTGGCTCTAATTCAGTCCCTGGCCTGGGAACTTGCATGTGCCTTGGGTGTGGTCATGAAAGAAAAAGAATTACTTTTCCCTTTTCTTTCTGCATACTTAACTTTGAGCTGTTAGGTAGTTTGAAGCAAATTATATAAGGTATTTCTTCTAGAAATTTCCAGTTTGATTTTTAATGAACACCGATGCATTTAGAAAGAACATTTAACATCTGAATAACTGTCTTTTTCCTCATAGATGAGGCAGTTGGAACCCAGCCACTATGGCCTTCAGCTTCGAAAATTAGTGGACGAAAACATTGAATACTGTATTCCTGCACCGTCTGAGTATATGCAAGAGCAGGTGAGTGTATATTGGCTTTGGAAAGGGACTTTGCAGCCCCTTCTGTGGGCCCTTAACTTTATTTATTTATTTTTATTTTTTAACTCAATGAATTTTATTACATTTACAGTTGTACAGTGATAATCACAACCCAATTTTATGGCATTTCCATCCCAAATCCTCAGCCCATCCCCTCATGCCCCAACCTGTCTCCTTCAGAAACCATAAGTTTTTCAAAGTCTGTGAGTCAGTATCTGTTCTGCAAAGAAGTTTATTGTGTCCTTTTTTTAGATTCCACATGTAAGCGATAGCATATGATGTTGGTGTCCCACTGTCTGACTGACTTCCCTTAGCATGATAATTTCTATGTTCATCCATGTTGCTGCAAATGCCATTACTTCTTTCCTTTTTTTTTTTTTTTTTTTTTTTTTTTCCCCGCTCTTTTTGCCTTTTCTAGGGCCGCTCCTGAGGCATATGGAGGTTCCCAGGCTATGGGTCTAATCAGAGCTGTAGCCACCGGCCTACACCACAGCCATAGCAATGTGGGATCTGAGCCGCATCTTCGACCTACAGCACAGCTCACGGCAACACTGGATCCTTAAGCTACTGAGCGAGGCCAGGGATTGAACCTGCAACCTCATGGTTCCTAGTCGGATTCGTTAACCACTGCGCCACGACAGGAACTCCTACTTCTTTCCTTTTGATGGCAGAGTAATATTCCACTGTGTATAGGTACCACATCTTCTTTATCCACTCCTCTGTCCGTGGACATTTAGGTTGCTTCCATGTCTTAGCTATTGTGCATGGTGCCGCAGTGGACCCTGGAGTACATGTGTCTTTGCAAGTCATGGTTTTCTCTGGGTAGATGCCCAGGAGTGGGATTGCTGGATCAAATGGTAATTCTATTTTTAGTTTTCTGAGCAATCTCCATACTGTTTTCCACAGGTTACACCAATGTGGGCTCTTAATTTAAAAAATATATAATTGGTTGGGGGGTGTTCTGTTTTAATTTGGCTTCTAGTTTAGAAGCAGTCAAATGCATTTCTAATATTACGACATTAAATCCTTGGATTGTGTGCTTTTTACCTTTTGTAGGTTTATGATGAAATAGAAGTCTTTCCGCTAAATGTTTACGATGTGCAGCTCACGAAGACGGGCGGTGTGTCTGACTTCGGTAAGGACAGCGAACACCCTTGGCAACCGTCTGGTCTGGTCCAGTCTTGTCCAGTTTGCCCTCATCTGACCTAGTATTTTTTTCTTTACGTTTTCAGAAATGATGACAATAGTTTCTAAGCTTTGGTTTCTCTTCCTTCATTTCTGTTTATGTATCTTAGCCAGCTAAAATGATAGGTATTAATATTAGGGGGAAATGCCAGAATAATGAAAAGGAAGGAGTGGAAAAATGGAAAAGAAATTCCAAATGCTGGTGATAGTAACAACACGGTGGATTTATTGTGGGCCGGCTGTGGTTCTACGTGGATGAATTGATGATTCACGTAGCAGTTCTTTAGCTTCTCACCCACCTCACTGCTTCCCTTCACTCCCTCCCCCACTCCCTCCTCTCAGATTGTATAAATCTGACCTGTCCTTCCAGAAGTAACTTTCTTCCAGAAGCCTTATCTGATTGCTTTGCCTTCAGTTTAATAATTAAGGGTCGGTATTATTTAATTCCTGCACTTCTGTTTGTCTGTGTTTAGCTTGGCTTTCAGCTCTTTACAGCCTGTGTTCACGTCTTAAGTTCCTCCCTGTCTTTTGTTCTATTTTTTATCATAGAAACTTGATAATTAGATACTGATCAATAAATATCTCCATAGAAAGAGTATTTCTTATTAAATATGATGTAATTATTTTCCTTAAAACGACTCAAGCTGATCAAAATCTCATCATCGTTTGTCATGTGTTACACTTTCCTTTGTTATGCTTTGTTCTTTGTTTCTTTTTCTTTTTTTAATGATAAAATTGACACGTTCTTGGAGTCTTAATTTTACGCCATCTGTTTGGACCCAAATGGTATGTTGGTTTTCCTTCTGAAGCTCCCTGAGGATTTTGTCCATGCTTTCATTGGCCTCTGCTCTCCACGGTCCTCTCCTCTCCACGGTGAATCTTCTTTGCAGATGAATGAAGGAAGGATGGAAGATACTTGCAAAGATACTTTTTGGTGACCACAATCTCCCTGGCCCTGCCTCAGGCACAGAGGAAACAGGGGAACATACCTCTCTTCCGGTATCAGAGGACCAAGACCTGGAAATGTGTGTTCCAACCACAGAGACAGCGAGCTAGTCTCTGAGTGGGAAGATGTGTTCCCTCGTGGTCCTCTTTAGGGCAAGCGCTGTATCCATTTGAGCGGTGTTCCGCCTGTTGAAAGTGCCTAGCCCCATCTAGAGTTGTTTCTTAACAAGTATTTTGTATTGAAGCAAACTTTATTTCAATAAGATTGTCTTTTTTGGTTTCAACTTTTTAAAAAAATTTTTAAAAATTAAAATTGTAGTATAGAACATATTCCATAATGTTTACCTTCAAAACCAATGTTAAGTGTGATGGATATGACAGTTCAGTGTCATTAAATATATTCATTTTGTTGTGAAACCGTGAACACCGTCCATTCCAGAACTGCTTTTATTTTACAAAACTGGAACTCTGTTAAACAATAACGTCCCTTTTTTTTTTTTTCCTTCCCCTAGCACCTGGCAACCACACTTCTATTTTCTGTCTTTATAAATTTGACTGCTCTAAGTATCTCATATAAGTGGAATCATACAGTATTTGTTCTTTTGTGGCTGGCTTATGTCACATAGCATGATGTCCTCAAGGTGTTAATGTGTTGTAGCATGTGTCAGAGTGCTCTTCCTTTTTATGAGTGAATAATATTCCATGGTATGTATGTATATACCACATTCTGCCTATCCATTCATCTGTCAGTGTAGTTGGGTTGCTTCCTCCTTTTCGGTGTTGGTACTAAGGCTGCTCCAAACATGGATATGTTGTCTCAAATTTGAAGAAGACTGTGCACTCATTTTTCTTAAGCCTTGCGATCCAACACGTTCCACTTTTTATGCCCCTGTTAGATATCAGTGCTTTCAAAATAGCTGTTAGTGAGACTTTCTAAACATCGCATGCTTGGGAGACTAGATTTTCAAGGAAATACTGCCCGTTGAGTTGGGGAAACTAATTAGTGTGATGAATGCAGACGTGCTTTCTCCCTTTATTTTCATTCCTAGGGTTTGCAGTGACTGCACAGGTGGATGAGCATCAGCATCTCAGCCGCATATTCATAAGCGATGTTCTCCCTGACGGCCTGGCGTACGGGGAAGGTGCGTGTGACACACGGCGTCTCTCTTCTCTCTGAGTTGAAAACTGCAACGCAGTCTGTCTAGGGAAATTTTCTTATGGTTTTGCCAGGAAAGAGTTTCTCCTAAAATTTTAAAGAAAGTAAACTTCATGGTTTAATTGAAAATGCTTATGCGTGTACATACATGTATATGTATGTATATATGTGTGTATATATAAACACAGAGAGAGAGAATTTGTGTGTTTGAAGGAGAGAGAATGTACACACATGAAGAGAATATACGTGCTTATGTACAGACGGATGAGAAAGAGACGGTGAGAGCCAGCGAGGCACACAGACGTAGATAATTGTTATTCTCCAGGGCATCGACCATCAGACACATAGAGGAATTTTTCATTCCAGTGACCCTCAGACTCTTTCTTCCAGTACTGCTGTTGAGAGAACTGAAATTTGCTCTGTCATCACTGGAATCTGAATACTGTCCGTTTCGGCGCTTTCTTTGAAGGAAGCCACAGAAAGGTCCCTGAGCATAGCAGGTGGTTTGAGTTGGCAGCTGTCTTCCACCCTAAAATTTCTTTCTTTCAGTAATCTCTCTCTCTTTCTTCTTCCTCCGTGTCCCCTTCTTCCTTCTCAGGGCTGAGAAAGGGCAATGAAATCATGACCTTAAATGGGGAAGCCGTGTCTGATCTTGACCTCAAGCAGATGGAGGCTCTGTTTTCTGAAAAGAGCGTTGGGCTCACTCTGATTGCCCGGCCACCGGACACAAAAGGGACTCTGTGCTCTTCCTGGTCAGACAGTGACTTGTTCTCAAGGGACCAGAAGGGTCTGCTGCCCCCTCCTAACCAGTCCCAGCTTCTGGAAGAATTCCTGGATAATTTTAAAAAGAATACAGCAAATGGTAAGGTTTTGTTCTTTCTTCCTTCTTCACTGTTGGTATCACCAGCTAATATTTTTAGGCTGTAATTTTGCTTTGCAAACTTAGATTATTTAAGCTGTTCAGAGAATGTTTTCTCATTTCTGAGGAGAAGAACACAGATGCCAACCAAGTAGATTTGATTAAAAATTCCAGGCACTTTGGTAATTATAACACTTTGGTGAAAATAGAAAATAATTGTTTTTGCACAAAATAACATTCTCTAAAATTGCAGTCTTAAAAAATTTCCCCTGTGATATTTAGTATTGTAATTACTTCGTGCTTGAAGGTGGAAAAAAGCCAACATAAATGCCAAAGTTGATTTTTCCGTTGAGTGTAAGGTTAAAAAACATTTTGCAGAAACTTACTGAGTTTTAAGAACAGTTGATGCAATTCAATTCCTACCTCTTTTGTTGCATACTACTTTCTCAATAAACTGCAAACTTTTAATGTAGGTCATGAATATTAAAAGTTTGTGGAGGCCTACAAATGAAAAGTTGTATGCCAGTTTATTTTCCTGAGGGTAAGATTTCCACATGAGACAATCATTTGAAGTTTTGAATTTCTGAGCTTATTTTTCGTGTGTATTTCATGTTTTGCAGTCAAGTAAATTAGAGGCTTCGGCTCATACTGAAAACCTGTGGTTTCCCTCTGTGCGGCTAGAGGAAGCTGCTCGGGCCCCACAGGAGACCAAGCATGGGGTCTTATATTAGAAGCACAAGAAGTAATTTTTATGTGTAGTTACAGTGATAAAAAGATTTCCAATGGAAATCTCTGAATGTAAAAAGGAATGAAAAACACAAAAAGGGAAATTATTAGGATCGATTTAATTATAAAGCAAGTTTTTAGGTCATTTTTTGGAATTAATCAGATTATAAGATTTGTGATTCAGAAGTTCCCTTGTGGTGTGGCAGGCTAAGGATCCAGTGCTGTCACTGCAGTGGCACATGTTTGGTCCCCGGCCCGGGAACTTCCACATGCCTCGAGTGGCCAAAAACGAAAACGAAGATTTGTGATTTAGTGAGGGAGATGCTGCCTCTTCCTCCTCCCTTGAGGCTTACCTCCAATTTAAAACACCATGACATTGACCACTGGCGTGTAAAAGCCAGGGTCGTGAAACAAAAATTATGATGAGCTAATTACTTGGTGATGTTCGGGCCGTCACTCAGCCACTCTGGGCTGCTCTCAGAGTATTCCGTATAAGACATCGCGTGTCCGTTGCTGGCTTCATTATTCCTGAGGGATACATTCATTGCCTGTTACATCACTACATAAAGAAATCACTGCAAAGTGAGGCAAAATACTTTGGGTACTTGCGGGAGTGAATTTCTATAGAAAGCAGCAAAAACGGCAAATTTATCTTTTTTAAAAAAAAAACTTAAGGATCAAGCAGGTCAGTGAAGCTCGTTTTTCCTTTTTTTTTTTTTTTCTTTGTTTTTTTTTTGGTACAAGGAAACGGCCTAAGAGGAGCACTGGATGTGTTAGTTGGCTGTTCGAGTACGTGTCCTTGGGGCCATTTTAATGGGCTGCGGCTTTGTCATATACCCAAGGGATGCCCCGTCCGTGTGTGCAGGTGGCTTAGCACAGGCAGATGGTGGTGGTGCTTTTCCACACTGGTCTTGCCACAGGTACCCCCACGGCTACGGTGACTGTTTCTGCGCATCCTCTTTCCCCAGGCGGTTTACTCCCAGCGGGGAAAGAGCCACTGTCCCCTCCCTGGTTTCCTGTGCTCTTTGGGGATGGAGCAGCTTCTCCCCAGGGCTTTACTGACTGTCCCCACTCTGGTCCAGAGTAACGCACTTGTGTTGGAAACAAAACAACCACAATGCATTGCTTCCCCAGCTGCTTGGCAAATACAGAATTCACTTATTTATTTTCCTTTTTCTTTTTTGGCCACACCCATGGCATATGGAAGTTCCCAGGCCAGGGATCGAATCCAAGCCTCAGCTGCAACCTACGCCACAGCTGTGGCAATGCTGGATCTTTCACCCACCGTGCCCACGGGAACTCCAGAATTTCTTTTCTTGTTGAAATAGTTGTACAGCTTGTGAAGGAAGTTGAATGCCTGGGAGTGGCCATCTCAGAAGGAAGCCTGTCTGCTTCTAAGGTTGACAGAGAAGAGGAGGAGGGGGAGAAATGGAGAGATAAAAGAGAGAAAAAAGAGGGAGCCTCTTAGCCGAGGCTAACATCTCAGTGATGGGAGAAGCCCGTGTTTGTGGAGGCAGGGAGGTGGGTGGTGTGGTGACGGCACACAGGCTTCGAGTCGCACCTGATTCAGGTCAGGGCCTGCCCTTTACAGGTTGTGCGACCTTGGGGCTGCAATCAGCTAGGGAGGAGTGGGCATGAGTGGATGATACCCCAGCTTCTGTGCCCCCTGCCGAGACAGTTCTGGGTTGGGAATGATTGAGTTGCTCTTCAGGCTCTGTGCTTTTCTAAAACTGAAGCATCCTACCAGCATTTGAGATCCACAGACATGCACAGTGTTTAGGGAAATAGTTTGCAGACTTCGTAGCGCTTAAGACTCACCTGAAGTTTGCTAATTACAAAGTCCTGGGGTTGGAGAGCCCCCTTCAGGTGGTCTGGGGTAGTGCCAGCGCTCTCACGGACCAGGGTTCCCTCACACGGCCAGTGGCCTACGGGAGGTGGTCTGACCCTCAGCAGTCGGACCTACCCTTTCCTGAAGGCTTCTCTGCCCAGGTTTTGAGGATTAAATGAGATAATAGATATAAAGTCCCCTGCAAATGATAGCGGGTGTGCCTGTGTGTGTTGTGCTCTCAATCAGGGGTTACAGACCCCCGGCCTGCACCGCAGTCCTCAGTGAGCACAGGAGGCAGCGGGCTGACTTCTTAGTTCCCTGCATTCATTCCTCAGCCCACCCTTGGGAGACGGTCCCATTGAGCAGATTGATAGACCGAGAAGCAGAGGACTTCCAGCAGTCCCCGGCTTGCTGTGACATCCCAGTGACACTGGGAGGAGTGGCTCAGGCAGGGACGCCCTGGGAGCTGATGGGTGCTCAATATTGGGCTCCTTCGTTATCCTTAAATGACCATTGATTCTGGCCTTTAAGGGTTGGAATTTCTGTTCGAGTTATCCAGCATTGTCTGGAGGCTGTCTTTGACTTGAGCGGAAATGTCATCTGTAAAGACTTTTTATAGCGAGAATTCATTCCACCACTGGAATTCCCTCGGGAAGCCAATGTTATTTTTGAGCCAACAAGGCCACCATTGAAGGGATGAGATGTGCCAGCCCTGTTGAGACTGGGCTCCTGTTAAAGCTGCTTTTTGATTTATATTGAACACCCCTTTTTGAGTGTATGCCCTCTTTTGAAAAACTCCAACAGCTTTTAGGCGAGTCTCATTGGGCATAGAGTTTCTGTACAAAATCTTTAGGTAAACATTGAACTTGATGTGGCATTAATGTATTCTCTACCTATAAACAGCTGTTCATACGGCCCCCGTAGGGTTGGGGGTGTTTAACAGCAGGCGAAATAGGAAAGACCTATGTTCCTGCTTCCATTTAGATAATGTCAGCCCCGCAGATGCTTCTTACCGGATGATGAAGGTAATTGCAGCCCAGGGTTCTTTTTTTAATTCCCTGCCCGACTTTGAATCACTCTCTTTTTAAATTGACGTATGAGTAGTACAGAGTCTGAAACTACCAGGAGCCACTTAGATGCGCATTTGCTCTTTGGAATGAATGGCTCCTGGGAATGTCTGTGTCCCTGATGGAGATTTTCAGCAGTGGCAGAGTCAGCCGGCTCTGATGTGGCAAACCCACTCAGTTCCTGTTTATGAGAGTGAGGGCATTTCGGCTTCCATTGCCTGGTATAGGATGACTAACGGCATTGAGCTCAGAAAATGCCCTGTTTGTGTGTGAAACTGCTAGTATGGAATCTGTCTGGCTGCCACCCCAGATTTCCAGATGTCAAAACATATTCAAGTTCCTAAAGACGGTTGGTCCATAAAAAAAATTACAAAAAAAAAAAAAAATGTGGGTGGAGGTGTTCCTGCTGTGGCACAGTGGGTTAAGAATCTAACTGCAGTGGCTTGGGGGACTGAGGAGGTGCAGGTTCAATCCCCAGGCCAGGAGCTTCCACTGGCCGTGGATGCGGCCATTAAAAACGAAGATCTGAGTGGGAAATACTGATTTGACCAGGACACAGAGCCCTTTGGGCTTCGAATTCTGAGTTTCCTACGATGGTGCTGAAGGCAGTTTTCAGTTTCTTCAGCGTTAGTGGGCACATGGCTTCCTATTAGCCATGAAGGGGACTGTGGTCTTTGGATGCGAAGTCTCTTAAGAGAACTTAGTGTTGTTAGGAAACTTCTTTTCCTTTTTTATTTATTCACTCATTTATTCACCTGTTTCTTTACTTTTATTCACCTGTTTCTTTACTTTTTGCTAAATGTCGCAGGTATATGAAATGAGTTAGATATTATTATTTTCTATCCTTAAGGAGCTTCTTGGTTGAGCAGGAAAAAGTAAAACACTTGTAAATAAGAACTTGCCTTTGGAAAAAAAAAAAATACTTTTCCATAAAGAGAACTGGAGGTGGAATTCCCACTGGTTTTTCTGCGTATTTGGAGCAAAGGGGTCCAAAAGAGAGGTCTAGGAATTGGAGAAGGGTTAGCGTTTAATCTGCGCATGGTGGGTCCACAGGTGGATGGGGGGGTGGGGGGGGGGAGCATTTCACATACAGTGTGCAGCCTGGCTCTCTGTGAACAGAAAACAGCATTGGGAGGTGTGTTGGGACCCGATTGTATTAAAACCCTGAATTCCTGGAATTTATAGCAAACGTACCGTGACATGTAGCTGAAGAAGCTGGCGACTATTCCATTACTTTCCCCTGCCTTATAGAAAATACAGAGAATTCAGTCACTTAAGGAGCACTAACGTGTGGTGTGAAATCCGTCCAGGGTAAATACCCTACCCTCTGCACATTGGCTTTCTTATTCCACTATTATAGCTTCATTCCTTTGGCTCTTAAAATATTGTTGTTTTTAAATGACCAGTAATCCCTTAAGTAAGTACTCAAATCCAAGTTTTTTTGGGGAAAGAAAGAATAAATTAATTACCGTCGGTGCCCTTTGCAGAGTGCTCCTCTGCATTGTGAAGCCGTGTCCACTAATGGTGTGGTCTTTGGGGACGTGGCTGGCCTGGCGTAGGGACGGCTGGTGGTGAGGAGGTGCCTGTAGCATAGAGAATGAGGCAGTGTTGCAGCTGAGGGAGAAGCTAGTGAATAAAGTTTGCCAGCATTTTGAGTAAAGCCAGTCCTGTATTCTCTCTCCTAACATAAAATGCACATTCACCTTTCAGGTAAAAATCTCCAGAATTTCTCTGAAGCAGGCAGTATGCAATTTCTGTTGGCTGTGTCACTTTTAATAGCCGTTTGAGAGTTTGGGATGTTTGGATTGAATCGAGACTCCCGTGCGTGCAGCGTGAGCCAGATTGCTGTAAGGTGGTAGTTGTGTGAAACGGTGGTGGCTGCTGCTGGAAAGAGGGAACATTGCAGAGCGTGTTACATAGAAGGAGGAAAGCAAGGAGACCTGACTGTGCCTGTGGCCGTGGCGAGTACTGACTTTGCCAAATGATGCTTGCGTGCGGCGTTTCCACTTCAGTTCCCCTTCTTTTGGAAGGGCCTCAGAATGACTTATGCTCCTGACTTTATTCCTCCCTCTGAAGGAATCGAGACGCAGGAAGGATTCGGGATGGATGTCTCCTTTTTAGCTCTTGCTTCTTGAGACAGCTGTATTGTGGCTGTATCTTTAATTTTTTTGGATTGGAATACATAGGCATGGTACAAAATTCTAGCCGTGATAAAAAGTTAAACCATGATAGATAAGTTCCCTAAACTATAGAGTTGAGAGGCGAAGAGCAGGGACACTAGTCAGACAACCTGGGTGTAAGTCTTGGCTCCAGACTCGCCCACGTACTAGGTATGTGGCCTTGGGTGGGCAAGTCACTTAAGCCCTCTCTGCTGTGTTTCTTTTCTTTTCTTTTTCTTTCTTTCTTTCTTTTTTTTTTTTTTTTTTTTACTGTCTTTTTAGGGCTGCACCAGCAGCGTATGGATGTTCCCAGGCTAGGGGTCGAATCAGAGCTACAGCTGCCAGCCTACACCACAGCCACAGCAACACAGATTCGAGCCACATTTGCGACCTACACCACAGCTCATGGCAATGCCGGATCCTTAACCCACTGAGCGAGGCCAGGGATCGAACCTGCATCCTCATGGATACTAATCTGGTTTGTTACCACTGAGCCACGACAGGAACGCCTCTGGTGTGTTTTTGTAGCTGTCAAATAGTCTAGGATTTTTATGGGATCAAGGAACTAATATTTGGAAAGAGCTAGACAGTGCCTGGCACAGAGTAAAGGCCACATACGTGTTAGTTAAACAAATAAAATAGGCATATTTCTCCCACCCCATTCTTGGCCACCCAGTTTCTCTGCCAAATGTAATCCTTGTTCCTAGTTTCCTTCTCATCCTGTTGGAGACTCTTCGGTGTTGGGGGAAAGGGTGCAGTAATTTTCTGCTTGGTTTTTACTGCGCTGTCTTCATCACAGCTGTGGTGAGCAGAATAACGGCCCCGCAAGAATGTCCACAGGCCCGGAACCTGTGAATATGGCAGAAGGGACTTCAAAGATGTGATTCGATTAAGGGTCTTGAGATAGGAGATTATGCTGGCTCATCTGGATGGGCCTCCTGTAAGGACCAGGTCTTTCTAAGAGTCAGAATCAGGGAAGGTGTGATGAGGTGATGAGGGCCTGTGAGCCAGAGGATGCAGGTGGCTTCTGGAAGCCCATGAGGCCTGGAAACACTCTTTCCTTGAACCTCCAGATGGAATACATCCCTGCTGACCAATTTTAGTCTTCCGACCTCTAGAACTCTAAGATAATGTGTGTTTACATGTCAAGCATTGTGTTTGGTGGCAGAGATACAGAAAGAAAGAACCACAATTCCCACTTTCAGGGTAGGCAGGCTGTGGGAGATAGACATGGGACAGATAACGATTAATCCGCTGTCATAATTGCTCTGGTTCCGTGATTGCTAAACTTGTTATAGATCCTTTACTGTAAAAAGTTATCAGGGACCCTAAAGAGCTTAGTTGTATTAGTATCTAGCAATATTTACTATATTAAAATTTAAATCAAGACATTTAAAATTTATTAAAATTTATTTTAATGTAACAACAGTGAATCTACTTCATATACACAATAAGCATACTTTTTTTCCCTTGGTTTTCTTTTTTTTTTTTTTTTTTTTTTTTTGGTGGCACGTGGAAGTTCCCGGGCCAATGATCAAACCTCTGCCACAGCAGTGACAGACCAAATCCTTAACCTGTTGAACCACTAGGGAACTCCACAATAAGCATATATATTTTTTTCTATTTATGGCCACACCTGCAGCATATGGAAGTTTCCAGGCTAGGGATTGAATCTGAGCTGCAGCCCTGGCAACACTGGATCTGAACCACATCTGTGATCTTGCCGCACCTTGTTTTTGCGACCTATGCTGCACTTTCTAGCAACGCTGAGTCCTTAACCCACTGAGCAATACTGGGGATTGAACCTGAATCCTCACAGACACCACATTGGGTTTTTAACCCGTTGAGCCACAGCGGGAACTCCAACAAGCGTATTTTTAATGAACTAATTCTCCAACCCTAAAGCATGTATATATCAGTGAGAAGAATAGCACTGTTTTTTTTGCATTTTTGTAAATTTTTTTTAATGTGTATCTTAACAGAAGCTGGATTTTTATATCCATGTCTGCGTTCAGTCTATTGCAGTGTATTGTTTTGGTGGAAGCGATTTGAAGAAAACCCAACCTTGCATAGACTTGCAGTTGGAAAAGGAGGAGTATTTTAAGGATTCTGTCAGATAATTGTGACTATTCTCCTTTAATATTACATCAGAACTCAACAAGCGGTCGTTCCTTCAAGGTTAATTGCAACGTCGAATCTGAAACATTGTTGGAGGACTTCCTTTACTTGGTCACATTAGGATCCTTTGGCCTGTCTTGCACTTTGAATGGATCTTTTCCTCAACATACGATGTTGTTGCCGCAAATGGCATTATTTCATTCTTTCTTATTCCATTGTATACCTGCGCCGCATCTTCTTTATCCACTCCTCTGCTGATGGACATTTAGGTTGTTTCCGTCGCTTGGCTATTGTGACGCGTGCCGCAGTGAACACTACGATCTTTTCAAGTCATGGTTTTCTTCAGTCCGGGAGTGGGAGGGATAGATCTTATGGTAGTTCCAGTTTCAGTTTTTCGAGGAACCTCCGTGCTAGTTTCCACAGTGTTTGTACCAATTTACATTCCGACCAACAGCGTTAAGAGGGTCCCTTTTCTCCACATCCCTCTGTAGCATTTATTTTTTGTAGACTTCTTGATGATGGCCTTTCTGGCTGGTGTAAGGGGGTACTTCCTCGTAGTTTTGATTTGCATTTCTATAATTAATCATTAGCCATGCTAAACACTTTTTCAGATGCCTGTTGGCCATCTGTATCCCTTCTTGGGAGAAATGTCTGTTTAGATTTTCTGCCCATTTTTTGACTGAGTGGGTTCATGTATGATTTTGTAACATGCAGTGGTTTTTGGAAAATAGTACATCACTGGGTTATGCAGATCTTTCAAATGCGAGCATTTCATTGTACAGCGTTAAAAATCACATTCCTTAGTATTACCTTCAACCTCACTGGAAGTGTTTCCAAGTATCGGGAAACTATTAAGCTCATGGTGGTGAATACGCGTGTTCCAAGATTCAAATTTTGGCTGGAAAGTTTGAATGTTATCTATAAATACTGTCTTTTTTTTTTTTTTTTCTTGGAAAACAACACATTTTCTTTCATTAAAAAATATTTTCTGTCCATTGTTTCCTCGAGTAAAAATTGCATTTTGTGAAAAAGCAGCTAGTTCAGTTTGCGACACTATAGACGTGCTTTTTGTTTTTTTGGAAACAAGCATTGTGGAAGAGCTGTGTGGGTGCTTCCCAGACTTGTTCCCAAGGTCTCATGTTGACTCTGAGCAACATGTGGGGCCTTCCCAGGCATCTGAGCAGAGACGGGACGTGGTCCGGCCAGTGTTTTAGGAGGCTCACTGACTGTTGAGGATGGGCTGTAGGAGGCCAGGGTGGGACAGAGGCTCTTGCAGTGGCCAGGTGAGTGTGAAGGCGGCTTTGTTCTCAGTGGTCGCGATGGAGGTGGAACCAAGAGAACGGTCTCAGCGATGGCTGTGGGAGTGAGGGAAGGAGAGGCGGCCAAGAAGGACTCTCGGGTTTTCCCTCGCACCAGGAAGGATGGAGTTGCCACCAGCTAAGACAGGGAAGCTGTCGGGAGCAGTTTTGGCCAAAGACCAGGAGTTCCTTTTAGAATACCATGGCTGAGCCTCTGTGTTTATAGTGAATATCCCACCTGTTTACTTTTTTTTTTTTGTCTTTTTAAGGCTGCTCCCACGGCATATGGAAATTCCCAGGCTAGGGGTCGAATCAGAGCCATAGCTGCCAGCCTACACCATGGCCACAGCAACTCAGGATCTGAGCCGTGTCTGCAACCTACACTTCAGGTTGCGGCAATGCCAGATCCTAAACCCACTGAGCGAGGCCAGGGATCAAACCTGCCTCCTCATGGATACTGGTCAGGTTCACTTCCGCTGAGCCACAGTGGGAACTCCCCAAATGGTTTTAATGGCTTAAATGAAAGCCATCTGTAAAATGCCATCAATAAAGTCAGAGTTAGGAACCTAAAGGGAAAGGGAGGCGACTCGAATGACAACTTGCCTGATTTAAGGAGTTTCACTCACAGCGTAAGGCAAACACATACTTGTTTATAGACGAAAACAATCAAATTTGAAATATAAGTGCCATAAATCACTTCCTTTCATTTCAAATAGCAGTTATGGTTTGTTGCATTTTATAATTATATTTCTGATGCTGCAGTACTCAGCCCTGATTATCTGTTTATAAATTGTCCATTCTCCTGTAAGCCCCTTTATCTTTTAATCCTTTTTCGAATTTTGGTCATTAATCACTTTGACGTGTTATGGGAAATGTGACAAAGTTCAAATGGTCTGGTTTTGTTCCTTGTTAGTAGCTCTGGGAAAATTTACTTGCACGGAGACGTATGGAACTGTTAGCAAAATTATTGTGTGTCTTCTGGGAGGAGCCCTGACCAGCTGCCCCCGGTTGGGGGGCAAATGCTCTGCCACATGAAACCGTTTATAGAATGTTCTTTCCTGCCCCCCAAAGTTTCCCAGCAGGCTTGTGAGAGACTCCAGCATTTCCAGTGAAACATGCGGGAGCCGCTAAACAGAAAGACGTGCTCATCTCAACTTTTTTGCCTTTACCTCCCCACACGAATTCTTTACTCCTAAATTGCTATTTGTGACTCTGATTCTGACTTCTATGGTTCAGTTAATTAAGGACCACATCACTCATCTGTGAGGTTTAGGCATCTTTGCATTGTAGTGTGAGCAAAATTATTTGCATGTTTATTGAATTTTTTTCGTTATTATAAAAAAGTGGAAAGGGGAGCTGAAAAATGTTGAGAAGAAGCCTAGATTTCAGAGTTCCCATTGTGGCTCAGTGGGTTAAAAACCTGACTAGTACCCATGAGGACGCAGGTTCAATCCCTGGCCTCACTCAGGGGGTTAAGGATCTGGCTTTGCTGTGAGCTTTGGCATAGGTTGCAGATGAGTTTTGGCATTGGCTCCGATCCAGTGTTGCTAGGCTGTCAGCTGCAGCTCTGATTCGACCCCTAGCATGGGAACTTCCGTATGTCACAGGTGTGGGCCTAAAGAAAAGAAGAGGAAGAAGAAGAAGTAACCTAGGTTTCATAATTTAATACCTATGACCCCAAAATGCCAGTGGTCAGGTGCGCCTTGGCTGGCGAGCCTATAGCCCTATGAGGATGCTCTTTGATCTTCAGCAGGTCGTATGCCTTCACTGGGGAAGGAGGAGAAGATTAAGATACGTACCAGGTGTGTTTAAAAGCTAGGTCTAAATAGAAATTTTATAATTTTTTAGATCCCTGGGAATAGACGTGCTCACAGAACCTGTGAACTCAATTTCGGTCCTTTTAGGATTGTGTTGTAAGAAGGGGGCTGCCTGCATGTCACCTGGGAGAGATTGTGGCCTCTTCCTCTTTTGAACTCTGAGAGCGTTTTGTTTGCACACCTGATGTGGAAGTTAGAATTTGTTGCCTTGCAGTGTCACTCTGTGTGCTTGTCGTAATTCACCTGTTATTCAAGAGCTTGACGATCCCTTGAAAAATAGGTATTTTAAGGAACACAGAGATGTTTCAGACACAGCAGCTGGCACAATTCTTGGTGCATAGCAGGTATTTCACTCAACTATCTATTAAGTGAAAGATATTTTCTTTCTTCTATCAACCAGTTGATAGAAGCCTATCAAGGAAAGGCAGCATCTCTGAGAGTGCATTCCGGGGGATAAAAAGCATCCTTGGCGCACACCCTGAAGTTTCCCGGGTTTCTTTTTCTTCTTCTTCTTCTTCTTCTTTGGCTGCACCTGAAGCATGAAGAAGTTCCAGGGCCATACAGTAACCCTCGCTACAATGACAATGCCAGATCCTTAACTCACTGAGCCATCAGGGAATGCCCCAGATTGCTTTTAATCTGATTGCAAGTGAATTATGCTGAGACTTTCTCAAAGAGGAAGCTCTGCTCACTTGCACACATGCCAAGGGGACTCTGGGATGGCCCTTGACTCTGCTCGCCAAGAACCATACATCCCTGACCCCATCAGGCGGTGGATCCTGGGAGAATTCAGAGCCCAGCCCATATACCATATCTGCTCTGCGTGCAACTTTAATGGGCTGATTGGTGCCCATGACATGCGGCTATTTTGATTTTTTTTTTTTTTTTGTCTTTTTGCCATTTCTAGGGCCACTTCCATGGCATATGGAGGTTCCCAGGTTAGGAGTCTAATCGGAGCTGTAGCCACTGGCCTACACCAGAGCCACAGCAACGAGGGATCCAAGCCGTGTCTGCAACCTACACCACAGCTCACGGCAACGCCGGATCCTTAACCCACTGAGCAATGCCAGGGATCGAACCCACCACCTCATTGGTCCTAGTCGGATTCGTTAACCACTGAGCTGGGAGGGGAACTCTGACATGGGGCTATTCTGGTGGATCAGCCCAAACCACAATTGAAAAGAATGGTAACATCCGTATCACTGGTAAAGTCAATGCTGATAGTGAGGTGTATTTTAGGTTTAATTTGGGGGTACTAACATTTATAAAAGACTATGGATCTGGAGAAAGGAGACCTGGATTCTAGCTACGGGCCAGTGCCTCACCTCGGCCAGGTTATTCTACCTCCTGTTTCGTCAGCTCTTAAAATGAGGGGTAACACCGTTTACCATTTTTTCTTTTTTTAAAATTTAGTTATTTAATACCGTTAAAGCACCAAGCTACACAACTATAACAATGTGGACTTACTATGAAAGTTTATGAAGTGAAAAAAGCGGTAGCGGATCAAGCATTCCGTTTGATTTTGCAACGAATCTCATTACCTCTTTAAATAGAATCAGGTCTTGACTGCTGGCAAGAAGGTGTTTGTTAAGGCTTTGTAATAATAGCAGGCTGTCTCAAATATAAAGATCACCAAGAACCTTAAAAGCTCTAATTATCCCTGACATCACCCCATGGAGCAGAGATGTGTTATTATCATTTTACTTTCACAGCTGGGTAAATCAAGGCACAGAGACACATTAAGCTGCTAGTTACTTGGACAAGGTCATGGTCGATGGAAGACAGAGAACTATAACTTGTTTTTCTCTGTGTAGGGGAAGCTGGATTTTAACCACATTTTTGCCTTTTAAATATACCTCTATTAACATAAAGAGAGTAAAACTCAGTAGTCATGTGTCCTGCAGTAAAACAAATTTAGATATAACTGGATGGCTAGCAGCCCTGGTCTTATCTGGGTTGTTATCTGGGGGCTGGGGGTGGCACTTAGGAACTGACAGCCTTGTGATCATTTGGAGCTTGCTCGGTTCAGGGAAAGGTCCTGACAGCCACGCGTCTCCTTGCTGTTTGTGTGGATTTGCCACTTCCGCTCTTTCTTGGAAATGGAATGATACAATACGCAGCCTGTTGTGTCTGCCTTCTTTTGTTTAGCTTGATGTTTTCTAGATTTATCCAGAGTGTCACATGAATCACTACTTCATTCATTCATCCTCGTTATGGCTGAATAATATTCCTTTTGCCCCTGTTTTAATCCCACAGAACAAGAGCGCCCCCCGAAGGGAAGTGGTCCTCAGCACATCCCCCGGGAGAATCTTGTAAAAAAAAATTTTTTTTTTTTTTTTTTTTTTTTTTTAGGGCTCTTCCCAAGGTCTTTGAGTCGAGTTCCAACTAGGTATTTTGTAAGGGTTTTGAACTTAAATTCTTCCTTATCAAAGTTCTTTAGGTGTCAGAAATACTGGTGTCTATCATATGCCCCTGAATATAACTAAGTGACATCTGGGTGGTCCTTCCCGCTCTGCAGACGTCCGTTTCTGGTGGGATTAAAGCCTCGGCTGAAGATCCTTTTGCCACTGACTTTGTACGTTGCATTAGGGACCCAGATAAGGTACCATGGGAGGCCTGTTGGCACAGCCATAGGCTCCTGGAGAAGGAGGATGTGGGTGCATCTCCCCTCTCCTCCCCACCCACCTCCAAGGCCTATTCCTCCCCACATGGTCGTGAGCATGTAGGTGGCCTTGCTGCAACAGTCCTTTCCTGAAAACACCTGCCATGTGGCTGTTCCTCTAAATGTACTTTCAGACACGAAGGGTATTTATCACGGGATAATTGAATCAAATCATGGCAGCCTGCTATTAAGAAACGTTTCCTCCCAGTATTTGCTTCTCTCTGTTTATTGCCAGAGACCTTGCACTGTCAGGAACATCACCAACTGGAATGTGACCTCGGGGGACGTGCGCTTGGAGGTTTTATGAAATTACATTTTTCTGGCGTGGTATTTATGTGGTGATAGAAGTTACTTCTCTGCAAGCTTAACAGTGACATTCAAACTGCTGCCTTGAATTTCCTTGACACGAGAATAGGAACAGTAAAGAAATGTAGGGTCCCAGATATCTTCCCAAAATAGCTTCATTTTTATCTCTATCAGAGGAACATAAAGGAAGGATGGGCTCTTTGTTCACAGTGCGGGTTAGGACCTGACTAGCCTTTGAATGGGGTCAATTCAAAGTTATCTTCGTCTCTCACTGAATAGCCCATCAATGGTTTCATTTCAATGGTTTGATTTTCATTCTCTTTCACTGACTGATGATGATTAATGTTTGCTTGGGCGGCAGAGCACAGCAAACGTCATTAATGAAAGATGTCATAAACCACTGCATTTTTAAGTAAAAGCATGGGTAAAATTTATGGAAATTGGAGTTGATTAGAAAAATAATCAATGCTATACAAAGTTTGCAGATTTAAAAATTGAGAAATGTTAAGGCTTTCTATGTAAATAAACTCAGTGCTCCACGGCTCTTGGCACCAAGATGTACTGTGTATCTGAAATGTTGATACAGAATTTCATACAGTGGGAAAAGTTTGGGGAACTGAAAAAAATTTGTAATTTTGTATTTATGAAATGCTGTATCATTCTACCGGCAACCTCAACTTACCAAAACCTTTACCTCTTCTTAAAATTGCACTTAACTCTCTTTTGATAACAAAAGATACATAAGATGAATGAATTAAATTGGATTGATTCAATTCTGAGATTCTTTTCAGATATAAAATTTCCTGATTCTCTATAAACTGTTTATTTATGGAATTACATAGTGGAAATTCTGAGAAATTGAATAGAGAAATTGATTAAATTGCGTAGATTAAGAACCTAATTCACACAAACTCAGTTATCTAAATGTAAGTACAATTGATACTCTGTGTCCACGCATTTGCAGATTCTGGATTTGCAGATTCAATCAGTGTGGATGGGAAATACTATTTTGTGATGCAAAGGACTTGAGCATCCTTGGATTTGGTTCCCCTGAAACTGGTCCCTGTGGACACCAAGGGGTGACAGTAGGTCGAAGACTGTCAGATGTCAAGGGTGGACAACTTTAATGCCACAGAGGATTATGTGGTTGAAAACCTAATTAAGCCCTTTATTATTTGCTCGTAACTTCTTTGATATGATTTTTTAGATTTGTTTCCCCCAGTCATCTCCAGAGAAGATTATTGGTCTGTAGTTTTCCTCTCAGGAGTCTAGGGGGGCTAATGATTAACCCACTAGAACATTTTTGATCCTGAGACGAGGGGTCCCAGTTAAATATGCTGCATCATTTAATGCTGTCTTTCTGTCATTGCTTTAGTGAGTGTATTTCCTCTTTCTTCAGGAAGTGAGGGAGCTCATAGTCCCTTTGCACCTGCTCTGGGCTCTGTGCTTTTGGTGCACTTGGCATCTTCTGATGTCAGTGACCTTCCCAGAAGCGAAGCTGAAGTCCTGGCCACAGAGAGAGGCAGAGACAGTTCTCAGCAGCCGAGACACAGTCCACCAGTACATTTTGGAAGCTTATGGGTCTGTTTTTGGTTTTGACCGTGAATTGGGGGAAGGTGGCATTTAGTGCTTGGGGACATGGTGCTGGATGTCCTACTTGTTCACGTTAATCCCTCACACTGCAGAACGTGTCCTCTTGAACATTCATGGCAGGTGAAAACCAGGTGCATGATTACCTGAGCCCACAACCAGCTCCATTTTACAGATGAATACAAATTATGTTTTCCCCCTCAGCTATAGGGTACTTTGAATTTTCTAGGAGTGCAACAACCCAATAAATCAAGGAAAGTTTGACTTTTGTTTTGTTCAGAACTTTGTCAAGAGTTTTAGCCCATATGCATTTGAACCTCCACCACGGCTCACTGGCAGTGGTCAGGGATAAAGCTGCCATGCCCCGTGATTCTCTGGGGCGAACGTTGGACAGCTTCTTTGGGGCTTTTAGCATTTACATGTTGGAAATACGTATTTTTTTAATGACAATTTTCCATTTATTTTTATTCTTGTGTTACTATTAGGAAATTTTCATGTGTGTGAAATTATATGTGGAGGTGGATCATGTTAAAGAATTTAACTTCAGGATGGTAAAAGTGTATCTTATGTAAAAGGGGGCTTTGATTTATAGCATTGAATCAGTGTACAATGAGATTTGCAGCACAAAAAGCATAATTTCAAAATAACTCCCATTCTTGTTGCCTGTCTTTCTGTCTCTTTCAAATGACTCTGCAACCCACAAACTGAGGCAGAGCTTTTCATGATTCTATGACTACCATCATTAATTTCTCAATTTTTTTTTTCTTTTTTTCTTTTTTTCGGCTGTGCCCACAACATGAGGAAGTTCCTGGGCCAGGGATCGTACTCATGCCACAGCCGTGACAACACCTGCTCCTTAACCTGCTAGGCCACCAGGGAACTCCTCAAAACTTACTGTATCGAATAGGAGAAAACAAATGTCCTCCTCTCAGGTTAGTTTCTTGGTTTTGGCCTCGGCATTGATGTCATCTTGAGATTTTTCAACTCAATTCCGATTGCAGTTGCTGTTCTGAGAACGCGGGAGGCAGGCTCAGACTTTCTGGAGCTCTCTCTCTGGGAACCAGCTGTCTGGCTGCAGCCCGGGCAGAACACCTCACCTGCCTTCCTGCCCCCAGGAGCTGCCTGGTGTCTCTGGGTGCTGCTGGTGGCCACCTGAGTGGATGTCGGGGACTGGGGAGAACTTGTCGCTCTGCCCTTGCTGCCTGGCTGGGTAAGAAGGCGGCCACCAAGACTGGGGTCGTGGACGGCATCTGCCAGCTGAACCCAGCGGCGCAGTTGCCTGCTCAGCTGAGTGACAGTTCCTGAGGAGTAAGCAGGTGGGAGACGCTCAGGGACAGTGCCATGTCCCCAGGCCCCCTCTCCTGCCTCAGTGCCACCCGTTTCCCGCAGCCTCCCTTGTGCATTATCAGAGTTCGCATTTTAGGGGCCTGGGGGAGACACGCGGCAAAGCCCACATTCCTGCTTGTTAACTGTGCTGAACTGGATTTGGACGTGATGTAAATGCAGACTTTGAATTCACATGATGAGCTGCGTGGGCGAAGCAACCTTAACTTGAGCATTTCCTAACGTTTCTGGTTTTAAGTTGATACCAACTTAAAATATTTGCCCTTTAGTTGTAAAGGTTTGGGGTTGGCCGGCTATGACACCTTTGGGTCTGTACCGCTGTGCAAAACAGGTGGGCACTGAGTTCCTAGGGGTCTCATAGCCAGAGCCCCTGCTTCACTCGTGGATGGGGAGCTGTAGGGCTTGGAGGAGGGCAGGGGGCAGCCACCTGCTGCTGGGGTAGCTTACCTAGGGTGTCTTCACTCTCCTTCAATTTTTTTTTTTTTTTTTTAGGGACTCATCTGCATATGAAAGTTCCCCGGTTAGGGGTCAAATTGGAGCTGCAGCTGCCAGCTTACGCCACAGCCACAGCAACGCCAGATCTGAGCTGCATCTGTGACCTATGCCACAGCTCACAGCAGCACCAGATCCTTAACCCACTGAGTGAGGCCAGGGATCGAACCCACGTCCTCATGGATACTAGTCAGATTCTTAACCCACTGAGCCACAGCAGGAACTCCAAAAATGTTTGTTTTCAAATGACAGAGAGGGTGATCTGAGGCGGGTCTGACACAGGACCTGGTACCCCGTAGGGCTGCGGTGCGCAGGGCCCATTTGACCAGGGAATAAATAAATGGAATGAGTTGGTCCCCATGGAGGGGTGGGGACTGTAACTTGGGACATCGCGGCTGTGCTCACTCAGCCTGAGTGGAAGCTCATGTCCGCCGGGCGAGGTGCTGGATGTTTCAGATGCCGGACAGCACCCCAGAGTCTTCATTTCCGGGAGGAATAAGATGAGAAAGACAAAAGGGTGTGTTCACCAGACATCCCTGGGTGTCTTGAATCTGTAATTTTGTTATTTTTCATTGCTTACAATTGCACTGGCTAAAGACTCTTCCAGAGCGAGTCTGAACACCTGTCCTGCAGCAACTGAGCCCGGGGTGGGCAGGAAGCACAGGCTTGGGGATCAAGAGCCCCAACACATGTTGGGTGAACAGGGCCGCATGGGGGCTCTCCCAAGTGGGAAGGCAGTTTTTGGCTGGGAGGGAGGAGGATATATTTACTGGCTTTGGCAGCTGGTGCTCAGGGTGTGGGCCGCGTGTGAGTGGGGCTCTGCACAGGCACTTGGCTCCCAGGGCAGGATGTCAGTATGGGGCCTGTTTAAAACAGCTTTGTAAATAAGTATGAATTTTACCGGCCTACACTTTTTTTTTTTTTTTTTTGGCCGTCTGCTCTTCTTCTAGAACCTACTTTGCTCTCATTTCTCCTCTAGAAAGAAACTAAGGGCCCACTGCTTTTTGCAGATGGGGTTCAGGTCCTGTTGAAATCTGAGGCTCCCGGAGCCGAATCTGCAGCCACTGTCAAGCTTCCTTTGACCTTGTCATCTCCGGGACAGCGCTGGTGTATGGCTGGTAGGGTTGGAAAGGGAGGCAGTCACCACAGAGACCACTGATACCCAGATACCAGTCAACCTCGTGACATTTGGGGGGTGGAACCGCACAGACACCTCCTGCCTGAGCAGGGCTGTGTCCTCTTCTCGGATCCCCAGGGCCAGCCTCAGTGGGAACCGGAACCCGTGTTCCTTCCCATCCAGGTCTGGCTCCAGGAAGGACCCTCTTGCACCCAGAGGCTCCCGAAGTTAAGGGGCCCTGAAAGTGGCCACAGAACCTCACTGATTCCTAGTAAAGCCTTTGGTCCTGGGGTGGGCAGGGTTTTGAGAGGAAGGGCATCAAATGTTCTGTTAGCAGGTAAACATGTTGACTTCATAAGAGGTAAAAAGGTGGTTCTGGGAGCTTTCAGCATTTGAGTTCCACAGTAGGGTGAGTATATTGAGTAGATGACTCAGAATTCACTTGGCACCCGATTTTGACATCAGCTGTGTTATTTTCTCCAGCATCCATCTGGCGCCTCCGGGTTCTGGGGCTCCTTGTCCCCGTGCCGTCCCTGAGATCTTCAGGGGACCTGAGGTCACCTTCGTCTTTGTATCCCCAGAACTTAGTACGTACCTGACATAGAGTAGGTGGTATAGATTTCTTCATCGCAAATGAGTGCATCGATCCTGTGTCATATTTCTTGTACTTGCTACAGTTCTTTGGAGACACTGGAGCCTTTCATTTATAAGGTAAAGACAGCAATAATGCAAATTTGATTGTTACCTAGGTAATGTACTTTTATATCGCATGGCATCGGTGACATTGCTCTGTCTTGATTTCCTTGTGCTCTCCTTGTGCTTTTCTGTTACTTCTCTCTATAAAGAGAGAGGTACCTCCTCCCCTGTGCCTTGGCAAGTCCAGGGTTCTTTTCTTGGTCCTATTCACATCCCACTCTGCACATTCTCTTGGGAGGCACCATCCACCCCCATGGCTTCACTGCCAGGTGCATAATGATGGCTCCAAGTCCACATCCCTGTGTAGACCTTTCCTGCACTACCTGACTCTCCGGTCCCTCATGGTCCACGTGCATCCTAAACTCAGCTTTGCCAAAGCTAAGCTTGCGACTCCCACTCCCACCCCATCCTGTTCCCTTCTATCCAGTCACCTAAGATATAGAAACCAAGGCTCGGCCATCTTACCTCCCTGTCTGTATCTCCTTACCTGAAATAGGTGGCAGAGAGTGCTGTGGAGTCGACCTGCACAGACTCTGCATCTACTCGACTTCACTGCATTCACACTACTCTGTATTCGTTTGGATCCCTCCACCTCATTCCCTCAGTGTTGCTGTGACTTTCTGGCCTGTTTTTCTGCTGAGGTCCTTCCCTTTATCAGTTCCTCCATCCTAGGCTGCTCCCCCCGCCCCACTCACTGTGCTGCAACCACCCTCAACACGTTCTCAGATTGTGCTGGGCTCTTTTTACGATCTGCTGCAGTTACTCAGCTGCCTCCTGTTTATGGAATCTGCTTTCCCCACTGCCCACATTACCTGGTCATCTTCAGCTTTAAAGACAAATATCCCTCAGGCTTAAAGACTTTGCTCAAGTGTCTCCTTTGCTCTGAAGGCTTTTGGGGCCCCAGGGAGAATTTAACTTCCTTCCTGAGTGTCCCTTGCACCCTTGGGTGGCCTCTTCTCATGTCAGTCATTGTACTTGTGTTTCTCCTCCTTCCTCACTAGTCACCTGCGCCCCGACTAGAAGTACATCCTGAGAGTAGGGAGTGTGCCTCATGTACTTTGTATCCCGAGCACCTAGCACAGTGCCTGCCTGGAAAATAGCCAGTTCTCCAAAAGTGTGCATTGAATGGATGGATGGAGAGATGTGTTTATGCGGAAAACAATAAAGATATGGATTGTTTTCTTTTGTGAATTCTGTCGGTTGGTCTTCCTTAAACAAAGGTGCACACAGCAGCCTCAGGAGACAGTGGCGGGTCACTTTTGAGTTAGGGTGTAATCTTGCTGCCCATGTGGTCCACATGCTGGTGAGTGGACGGCCTCTGTGGTGTGGTGTTAGAGGCCTGGAGAGGTGAGTTTGATGTCCCCATCTGTCATTGCTTCCTGAGATTTTCCCAGGGATGGCTTATGCCTTTGTGATCAGTGCTGCCTTATTGGGGCTAAGTTGTAGAATAACTTTAGTAACACTTCATTGTCGTTGGTTATTGTGGTTGGTTATTATATAACCATCAACAGTGAAGTGTGACTTAGGTAGTTGTGGATCTTTTCTGGACGGGGTTAAGGTATTGGAAGAAGCAAAACGAAGAAGATATTTAAACTCCAGAATTCTGTAGACTGTTAAGACCATTTTCTTCAGGTCTCCTCTTGTTTTTTTTTAGGGCCATATCTGCAGCATATGGAAGTTCCCAGGCTAGGGGTCAATTGGAGCTGCAGCTGCTGGCCTGTGCCACAGCCACAGCAGTGCTGGATCCTTAACCCCCTGAGCAAGGCCAAGGATTGAACCCTCATCCTCATTCATACTAGTCAGGTTCTTAACCCACTGAGCCACAATGGGGACTCCCAGGTCTCCCTCCTCTTGTCTTAAAAGCAAGTGCTGTGTAGCCATTGGTGATATCAGCCAGGAACATGGACCAGCGTTTCTATCCACGAGTTCCATCAACCTTCTCAGGCTCCCACAGCTTCTAAAGGTCTCCTACAGACCACTCTTCTTGCTCCCATCATGCTGAGTGGTTTGTCTATTTGTCTAATGGTTTGTCAATATCTACCCAGGCCTTTTCTTCCTCCATCAACTCAGAAGGGTTTGAGATTGATGCATTCTTGCTGGAGTGGACTTGGATCAGAAACCATGTGCTTTCACCAAGTTGAGGGGATGGTCTATGAAATATAAAAATTAGAATGAAAACCTGTGTAATATTTTGATAGAGAGTGACTTTTCCATACTTCTTGAATTTGTTGATTTGAGAACCACTGGATAGAACTTTTGAGGATGGCATGTGTGTTTAAATGTAGGTTGAAAAACTACATGCTCTACCTTTTATTCCTTCTTCTTATGTCTTCATCTTCTGGAAGTTAACAAAGGTTTGCTGTTCCTCTTGGGACTTTCAATTTAGGGATACAATTATGGTTGATGCCAGAAAATAAATTATACTTGCACATGAGCAAGTTGTGGGTTATAATAAGAATCTATGGTATTACATCATTGGTTTTCCTGGATAGCTCTGGTGATTTGGCCCTCACTTAGCCAAAAATAAAGGGAGGGAGGTACGATCACTGTATCAAAAGTGTATTTAGTGAACTTTGTACAGCAGTGACAAGAGGGGCCAGGCATTTAAGTCACTGTTTTGATTGGTCATTGGCCTCCTTTGACCAAAACGGGCAGATGTGGCTTCTTCAATGAGCCGGAGTCCAGATCTGCTTTGGAAGTCTGGCTCTGCACACGGTGACTTCAGTATCACTGGGGACCACGCTGTCCTGCTTTCCGGATTGTTAATGTTTTCCTTTCCTCTCTTTCTCGATCTGAGCCTTTCAGCCAGCCAGTACTATTCTCTGCGGATGGCCAAACTCACCGATGTTTTTGTCACTTTTCCTGCAGATTTCAGCAATGTTCCTGACATTCCAACTGGCCTGAAAAGGAGTCAGACTGATGGCACGCTGGATCAGGTTTCCCACAGGGAAAAAAAGGAGCAGACGTTCAGGGTAAGATGCTATCCAGTCTCAGCCCAGGGCCTGGCAGGCAAGCCCTTGTTCCCACCTTCACCTGGCGCAAAAAAGATGGCATTATCCTAACCCTGCTGGGTTGTCCCGCAGTTGATACAAACTGTTTTTATCCCCTTAAATAAAATAGTTTCCTTCTTTATTTGAAGTGACGTACCAGTAGGAACCCTCGATCGACTCGAGCCAGACCTCCACCGTGCCTTCTGGGGCCCCAGAGGGCGGTGTGAGTGCGGCCACTCGGTTTGACAGGGAACATCTAGGCCAGGTGTGCTGCAGGTCCCATAAAATGTCTCTTCTGTTCCTTTACTCCCTTCTTTTTCAGGGTGGGGGGTGCTAGAGATAAATTATTTTGGAACATTGTCATTTTGTTGTGGTAAAATATATGAAACATAAATCCTGCCATTTTAATCCATTTTCAAGCGTACACTCTGTGGCATTAAGTACATTGCTAATATTTTGCAAACCGCTGTCCATTTCCAGAACTTTTTTATCCTGCCAAACGGACACTCTGTACCCATCAGACAGCAACTCTCCATTTATCCCACTCCCTGGTCCCCTGGTCCCCCCTTCTCTACTTTCGGTCTCATTTGCCTTTTCCAGTTACCTCCTGTAAGGGTGATCGCATAGCATTTGGCCTTGTGTTTCTGCATCGTGTTTTCAGGGCTCCTCCACGTGGTGGCGTGGATCAGAACGCCACCGTTTTATGGCTCAGTGACATTTCATTGTGTGGATGGACCACCTTTTGCTTCTCCATTCAGCTACTGACAGACGCTTGGGTTGTTTCCACCATTCGGCTGTTGGGAATGACGTTGCAGTGACGCGGACATACAGCTGTCTGTCCAAAACCTTGTTTGCACTTCTCTTGCGTATTCGACTTGGAGTGGAATTGCCGGGTCATGTGGTGATTCCGTGTTTGGCTTTCGGACGCACAGCCCCGCTGTTGTGCACAGCTAGCGCCGCGCTGTGCTGCGTTCACCACCAGCAGTGCACAGGGCTCCGCGTGCTGGGGGCTCCACATCCTCACCCACGCTTGGCATGTTCTCTTCTCTTCCTACATTTTGAACTGTTCTTAGTCAGCTCTCCTTTCCCAAATGGTGTGTCTGACGTGATCTGTTGAGATGGAGAGTCCAGTTGTAATGGACTTTGAAATTCGAACTCTGTTTTCTATGTCTTGCTTTTGTCTTAATACAAAATAAGAATGGAGGAAATACATGCTGTGATAGACATTGAAATAAAAGAGCAGGACCACACATCAGTTGGGTCTGGACGAATAGTGCCAGGAGCTGGTCCCCGGGCGAGTGGCCATGTTGGTGGCCTGGGGGGACTGTGGTGGTTACTGAGGGATGGGGGGGGGCGGGTTGGAGCCTTACCGGCTTCCGAGCAGATTCTAGTGGCCACTGGCACCTGGCCCCTCCTCTCCTCTGTCTTCCCCTTTCTTACCTCCAAACTCCTCCCCCACCCCCTAGTCACCTCCTCCGAAGAAATCTCTCTTCTTTTTCTTTCCCATTCCTCATACAAAGCAAATACTCAACTGCCTTTGGTCTGGCTGTGCCCCTAGGATGCAATTTCTTTTACTAAACTGAAATCCTCAGCATTTTCACTCTTTCTGCTCTGTTCTACCTCTGGTGGGTTATTTACTTTGGGGAACTCAATGCTATAGCTCACATGCATCACTGTTTTCGGAAGCAGCGGATCCCGGAGCATCAAATAGATGTGTTTTGATTGCTTTGCCTTAATTATTTTCAAAAAAGGCCAGTGCTAATGAAACACTCTGGAAGCTAGGCTCTCTGTTGAAGGTAAGTGTGCCTGGGGGGCCCTGGCAAAGGGTGTATGTGTGTGGGGGGATCATTAACCCATTAGGGCTAATGGATTCCTCTCTGTTATAATCCGAGTTCCCATTAAAGTTCTTAAGAAAATCAAATTATCTTCCAAGTTTCATTTGCTGTTAAGATTCAGTCAAACCAATAGGCAGAAAGTTCCCGTGTCGAGGCTATTTCCGACTCTGTTGCTTAACAGTGCTCATCACAACTACACAGAAATGTATAAAATGAACACTGGAGCACCAGACAGAAATTGAGACCAGGAGGGAAAGCTGCCCTTCAGCTGGAACTTGGAGCTTTCTGAGCTCGAATTTCCATTTCTAAAATGATTAAAGAAGAAAGAAATAAATACCAAACACCACAGAAGAAGAAAAATGTGACAAGGCCGTTAGCACGTCCAGCGTTTGCTGGCCATCTCCTCTGGGAGTGGCTGTTGTCTCCTCTGATTTGAAGATATCTGTCTATAAGAATAGATTGCAGTCCATTTAGAAAACCCTGGCAAGTGCTCAGCAGATAACGCAGTTTACACATTCTTTGTTCTTTGGCAAAGAAGAATCTGTGATCATCAGAAGTCATTGCGATGGCGATAATTAGTGAAAAGGAGGTTTTGAGCTGAAGAATTAAAAAATAAGTATTTCTCTTCTAGTAGTAGTATTTTTAGCCTCCTAGAAGCATTGAGTTATATCTAAAAGCAAAGCCTTTCTGTTTTCTGAATGGTAATGTGGGAGTTTTAGGACGCGTGCCCAGTGTGTGCTGGTCTCGGGTCTCCCGGGGTGGCCCCAGCACTGTCCCCATTGTGCCCACAGGAAGGCACCTGCTTGTTTCCCGGGCTCCCTGCTCTGAGCCTTCTCAGGGGTCATTAAGTTCTTTGCAGAGAAGACCCTGGGTGAACCTGGACTGTTTGGGATCTTTTACTAACATTCTAGACTTGGGAAGAAGGAGTCATTTCCCTTGAAAATCAAATGCAGCCTGGCTTGATGAAGCACAGCTGTAAGGAGGGCTTTTTGACAGCCCCGCAATTGCGGCAAATGGTTCAGAATTGATTGCCTTCTTTTTTGTCGAGGGTGCCTATTACTGTCTGTCACAGCTCTTTGTGTGCCCCCGTCAACCTCTCCTGTGTGTGTGTGTGGGGGACGTTCCCCCCCCCCCCCAGTATTGTTAGCAATTAGCTTGCACTATTGTCGTCGTAGTTTCGAGGTTGAAAGGAATAAACAGTTGCTTTGGGGGTGAGGGGGTTGAAAGAGTTTCTGGTTTGTTCTGGGAACTTGAGGTGTGTAAAGCCGTCCCCGCAGAAACGCTGCTTGCGGTGCTTTCCGCCTTCTGAGCTGGCTCTAAAGATGCGGCAGTTCCTGGTTCTGTCCTCAGCCTGTGTGCCCTGAGCGGGCACCTTCCCAGAGCAGGGAGGCTCAGGGCAGGGGGTGGGAATCCAGAGCAAGGGGCTGAGTCCTCCCCAACCGCCCCCCCCCCCCGCCCCCCGCTGGGGCTGCCTTGGAGGAAGAGCTTGGTGGCGCTAGGGCGTCCTTGTGAATGTGACTGGGGAGAACAGTTTGGGATTCTTTTTCTTCCCCCCACTGCCTGGGGATGAGAGGGAGAGAGAACGTGCGTCTTACTCCTTTCCCCACAGCCGACTGTAGATGGAATCGCTGCCTGCCGAGGGCACAGGTGTCTTGAACTTTTCCTTTTTATGTACAGCATGTAAGTAAACAAGGGCTTCGGTTCTCAGGGAGGTGGGTCTGAGCCAAAGGAGGAGGGCATGCTTGGGTGGTTTTCTTGCTCTGTCTCGAAAGGTGAATTTTCTCTAAAATGCATAAAGACTGTTATGCAGAAAAGATAAGGCTTTATTTCCGGAAGGGATCCTGGCATAATCTTTAAGCACTCTTTGTAGCTCAGCATTCGAGAATTTCTCCTGGGTCTTAGTTGTCCAGGGGCATTGTCAACTTTTCTCATTCTAAGAAGGTATAGGTCTCTAACGAGATCTCTGAAATAGTTTTGTTCTTTTGAAATATAAAGATCTGGCAAAGTCCTAAGAAATTTCGAATGCTCCATAAAATATGTCGGAAAGGGGAGAAGAGGACTTGGAAGACGGTAAATAATGTCAGGCTTTGTCAAATTTTCCTGGAGTGTTGTGCATACTTGTGCCGGGCTTATGCTGTCAAAGAAAATTCGCACGAGTGAAACCCGTTTTCTACAAGGTAAGCAGCATTTCTCCTTAGTGATTCCTGATTAAATGGTTTTTTTTTTTCCAGCTTTTTAGAAGAATTTTATGTAATCACTTAGTGTAGCTCCAGCAGTGATTATTTTTGCAGTTTGTAGGCGTTGTGTTGATAGAACAGAGAGCATTGGGAATCTGGAGATACACAGCCTTGACAACTGTGTGTTGTGCTCTTTGCAATTTCATCATGTTTAGGATCTATTTTGTCCTCTTTATTTTCTCCAGGCAGAACAAAGGGACATAGACTGACGGTTAAGCTTTGGGACCCAGCATGACCATAACGTGCATTTAATAGTGAACGCCTGTTCACCCACTTAGCTGCACCTTTTGGGTTTTTCACATGAATTGCTTTAAAGAGCTTGCATCTCTTAAGAAGCTAAAGGAAAAGATTACTGGAGCACATGGTTTTCCAGCACTTTAAATTATAGATCTTTCTCACCTTTCTTTGAATGTCTTGGATTATTTCATGCCAAATGTGGGCATGCTTGCATTATTTCAGGATACGTATCTTCATATAGCTTTTGGTTGTAAGATGTTTTTGTTAAACAGTCGAGTGAAAATAGAATTTGTTTATAAGTAGTAGTCCTTCTACATGGCTGCTATTCGATATTCGATAGATTAATATAATCATGATTCTTTCCTAAGAACTATAGACCTATTTCTAAACGCTGCTTATCTGACATAATTCCTACAGGAATGAATGGAGAGGTACCATCCTCAAAGTCACCTCATGGTCCCAGAAAAGTGACTTGGGGTCTGATGTTCCCCAGCAGTGCGACAATAATATTTCACCGTGATTTAATTCCAGGCAGCCGTTTCTCATAGGCAGGTCTGATGGAAAGAACGCTTGACATCATGGTTGGAAACCTGGGATCTGTATCTTGGGCCACCAGACTTTGCCACTGAGGCCCTGGGGCAAGGCACCCAGGCTTTCTAAGCCTCCTGTCCTCCTCTGGGGAATTAACAAATCGCCGAGCCCGTGTTGAGGAGGGGGCCGTGGATGGATAGGAGGGCAGGTGTGAGGCAGTATTAGGCGAACACTTGCCCTTCTCGATGTGTCTCATACACTTGCAGGTGTTGAATGCTCTGCCATTCTGCTCACCTGACGTGTAACTTCGCCATAGGTCTCTCAGTCGTCTTGAAATTAGTGTTGGTCAAATCCTGCTCGGCTGTGCTGCGAGATGAAAGGGAGAGTGGGAAACCAGGGCCATGGAATCCTCTTGGCTCTCTGTCATCCGCACAGAGACAGAGCCCGCCCCCTTCTTAGCTTATTTTTCTTAGGCAGCGTCTGAAGAAATGATGGTCTTTTCTAAAGGGCTGTTCAGGTGACTGAATGAAACAGTGGTTTGCCTTTATCCTTAGTGGGAGTGGGCTGTGGGTGTGAGATGCTTAGGGGGTCTTGCAGGCTTTTCGCCTTTTAGAGAGGCACCACTTCAGTGCAGAGAAAGGCGCCGAGGACACAGGCTGGAAAGGACCAAAGTTGAGCTGAGTTTCCCACCAGCTCTCAGACGCGTGGCTCTGCGTCTCTAATGCCACACTTCTTTTTTGGCAGGGACCTGGTGGCAAGTTGGTGGACTGGTTTGAAATGATGGTGATTAGTTTTCATTAGAGTCCGAAAAGCCATTTGATCTCTTTGCAGTTGTTGGACTCCCCCCCACCACCACTTTCCTGGCTTCAGAGAATCAGCCCCTGCTCTTCTTGGTCTTGATGGTTGGGGCTGAGGTGCCGAGGAGATGCCAGCTTTTTGCTGGGAGTGGCAGGAAGGGACGTGACTGCGGCGTCAAGCACACGAGAACCCTGTTTCCTTTGTTGCCAGGGGTCATTTAAACACTCTGTCCCGAAGGGTTAGAGGTGCCACCCACAGTGTCAAATGGGAGCGGGAAAGAAAGAACGAAAGAGAGGAACCCACGTCTCGGTACCAGGTGTGGGGAGGGCCATTGGCGAGTTGAGCTGTGGGGTGGCATCAAGCCCTCCAGAGTGAAGACACCAGGCGGGTGGCTGCGTGGCAGCCGTGGGATGGGAGTGGGTGTCCAGCAGAGCAGGGGACACAGTGGAGCTGACAAGGGGGCACAGGGAAGAAATCTTTCTGGTGGTGACCTCTCTCTGCACCTGTCAGCCCGGCTGTGGGCTGGGGTCCTAAAGGGGTTCGTGTTAGGGCAGGTGTGTCCTTGGACAGAGCATGACACTGTCACCGCTGGCTGAGCTGTGGTCCAACTGGGGCCAGAGACCCAGAAAGCGCCCCTGGCTGGGTGATGCCCGATGAGTGCCCCTCTGCCCATGCCTCTTCCGGGAGGCTCTTAAAGCCCCATGGCTGGGCTGGGCTGGCTTGTCCAGGGAGCGTGGGCTGGGGCGCAGGGCCCACAGGATGCTGTGTGCTGGCACAGGGGTGGCATGAGGCTCCTTGGGTCGCTGTGCTCCTCGTGGTACCATCTACACTTGTGGGATGTGGACCCCATGATCGGAGCCACGGCGGAGCCAGAAGGACAGAGCTCACTCAGCCCCTTCTCCCGGCACCCTGGGTGAGGGTGGCTGCATGGTTTCCCTCTGGCCTCTTCCTCCGCTCCCTCCTTCTCTGTCCCCGGCCTCCTCCTGCCTCTGTCCCCTGCTTTCTCACGCTCCTCCAGGCTTTCCCTTTGCATCCCGAGTTGCTGGAAAAGAGAAGGAGTTGGCATCGCGAGGCCTCTGCAGAGTCACACAGTGAAAATGGAAGAGGAGGAAGCATAAGCAGCCCGAGGGCTGCGGTGTGAGTCACTGCGGGCGGGCTGTGCCATCAGGGCCTGTCAGGTGGTCACGGCTCTGGACCCGCTTGCCAGGGAAGTGGGATAATCACCCCCTTCCTCTCTCTGTGGGGCCATGAGTCACAGGAGAGCCACCTGGAGCCCCCTCAGAGCTGAGGCCACACAGAGGTGACCCTGACGACAGAGATGCCCCTGAAACCGAGCAGGACCCTGTGGGGCTCCTGGGCACACAGCCTTTCTGGGTCCCCCACTTAGTGTTTTTAGGGAGTAGGCTTGAGCCTCCAGGACCCTCCTGGAGCATCGAAGGGCAGGTTGGGACAGTTGCTAATCAGGGAAGAAAGGGGACGCAGAGACCGGGGAGGAGCGGCCATCAGGAGACAGCAGCGCAGCCTTGGGGCAGGTCCTCCCTTTTCCTCAAGGAATACGCACCACATCTGTGAGCTCTTGGGGTAAACGAAAGCCCCCCAGTGCATGGAAACCAGAGAGGAGGACCCCCAGAACCAGTCCTGGGGCCACTCAGCACCGGCTTTGAAGAAGAGCGAAAGTGGGCATCAACGCTGATCCTTTACTTGCAGCCTTATTTCCCAAACGGTAAAGCCACCTCCCAGGCTCTCCCAGGAGAGGGCACAGTTTTTAGGGCATGGGCCTGCTGTGGCCGCCTTTGCCTGGAGAAGCAGTAAAGCTTTTTTTTTTTTTTTTTTTTTTTCCTCTTTTGCCCCATGCTCTTTCTGTGTCTTTCTGTGTTTCCGTTCGGCCTCAGCAGCCAGGCCCGGTCTCGGCAGCACTCCAGGGTGGGCCTGGTCCCACCGTGATGACAGCCTTGCCACCCTTAGTTCTGCTTCCTTGTCCTCCCCTGTGGAGCCACTGGGGCTGTGACTTCGTACCCATCCTCTCTGGGATGAGACCACAAGAGGGACTGTTGGTCCTTTCCAAGGCGGGCCAAGAGTAGCCAGCCGGCCCCTGCATGCACCTCGAGGGTGGAGAGGGGCCTCCAGCCGGCTCCGTGGCGCCCTCATTTGGTCTGGACAAGTCAGGCTGGGCGGATGGCAGGCGCCCTGTGTTCCCTGCTGGCCGAGGGCTGGGCTGCGGGCTCTTGGATTCCATCGTGGGGAGAGAGAGGTCATGGCAGCCTCGCATCTCCAACCCTGTGATGCTCGTCCCTCTGTTTCTCCATCTTTACTTTCTTTCTAGGCCTCCCGGATTGGACATCGAGATTTACAGAGACTCGAATATTCCTTTGCTTTTAGGAGGAGAAGAAAGCTGGGCGTCTGAGTTTCTCAGGCCAAAGCCTCCCCTCAGTAAAACACCATTTGCATTTTCTCAGGGGAGCCTCCTGGGCGTGGTCTCAGAGGGAGAACACGTGGGATTTTGCCCGGGCCTCACACTTTGTCCTGGGACAGGTCATCGCCCTTCCGCGCCTGTGCGCGCGAGGCCCGGGTCTGGCCGTCTGGGCGGCCCGTCCTGGCTCTGAGCATCCGTGCTCCCCACACTCCTCCTGGTCCGTCCTTCTGCCCATGGCCGTGACCTAAAGCAGCCTTTGGCTGGACCTGCACTTTCTTCCTCGTGAAGACAAGAGCCGCTTAAAAGAAAGATAAATCGTAGCAGAACCCCAGTTAGCGTTAACCTTGGATAATAAGGTAACGGTTAGTGAGGACGGAGGTGGTTACAGGTGCTTTATTCCCGTATCTGCTCTAGGTTTTCACTCCTGAACCTTCTTTAGGAAATTATGTGGAGCAGCCCTTTTGAAAATCTGGTGAAAGCCGTGCACACTTAGAAAACTGCACGGATACCTGAGTAAAAAGTCACCAGCGATTCCAAGGCGCTCACTTATCTTAGGCCCTTTATGCGGGGATCCCCCCCAGGAATCTGCGATCTCCAAGTTCATATTCTCAAACACCTGACTCTGCCTTGACCTAACACCTTGACATTATGTAGAATCAATGATCAAGTACTTCCAATAAGAAAAGCGCTGTGTTTGTGTAGTCCAGTGGCATTTGTTTATTTATTTATTTTTGCCTTACAGGGCCACACTCACAGCATATGGAGGTTTCCAGGCAAAGGGGTCTAATCAGAGCCATAGCTGGCAGCCTACGCCAGAGCCATAGCAACTCGGGATCCGAGCCGCATCTGCGACCTACACCACCGCTCACAGCAACGCCGGATCCTTAACCCCTTGAGCAAGGCCAGGGATTGAACCCGCAACCTCATGGTTCCTAGTCGGATTCATTAACCACTGAGCCACGACAGGAACTCCCAGTGGCATGTGAACTTTGTTTTTATCATCAGGTCTAATTGGTCGGGCAGGGTTGGCTGGCATTGCCTTAGTCTTTCCATGTGCTAAGAGGCTGAGGAACAGCAGGTAAATCACCCCTCCCTTGATGACAGGGCACCACCGCCAGGTTGTGACGAGGAGGCAGTACTTGTGGGGGGTGGACATCCTTCGGTGGCAGAATGTCAACTACAACACCATGTGCTGGTGTCAGCATTTCAGAAAGTTTTATTTCCTGTAGTTAGGGAAAAAAGTGATGGGACAAGACGAATTTTGATCCCAAACCAAAACTGAACAGAACTAGAGTTCCTTTTGTGGCTCAGTGGGTTAAGAACCTGACTAGTATCCACAAGGATGAGGCTTCGATCCCTGGCCTCGCTCAGTGGGTTAAGGATCCGGCGTTGCTGTGAGCTGCGGTGTAGGTTGCAGTCCCAGCTCAGATCCCTTGTTGCTGTGGCTGTGGTGTAGGCCGGCAGCTGCAGCTTCTGGGAACTTCCATGTGCTGCAGGTGCTTCCCTAAAAATGAAGTTAAAAGCAATTGAAGAGGACTCACTTTCATAAAATAAACAGCTGTGTGATGGGCCAGGAGAGGCTGGTTTACACGCGCTGTTCGGGGTGATGGGGTAGCTCCTGCATTTCTCTTCCGTGATTGTCACAAAGGCTGCTTCCGTGTCAGCAGGTGGGCTGGCTACTGCCCACTCTTTCCCTTTCTTTTGAAGAAGTAGCAGCCACAGTTGTAATAATTTAGGTTGGACATTATTTGGGCACCAGGAATCTCTATCTGTCTTATCTGTAATACCTTCCAAGAATGGAGCTTGAGGTAGCCTCACCCTAAAATCGTCTTCGCAGAGGCTCTCAGCTGTTAGTCGTTGACAGCTCTGCGTGGTCCTTCTTTATGATTATATTGCTGGGAGTGTGGGACTTTGTTTTTTAAGGTATAGTCGATTTACAGTGTTGTGCCAATTTCTGCTGTACAGCCATGTGACCTAGTCATACATATGTATACATGCTTTTTCTCGTGTTATCTTCCGTCATGTTCTGTCCCAAGCGATTGGATGGTTCCCTGCACCGCACAGCAGGACTTTGCAGTCTGTCCATTCTAAATGTAAGTTTCATCTGCTAACTCCCCGTCCATCCCACTCCCTGCCCTCTCCCCCTTGGCAACCACAAGTCTCCAAGTCCATGCGTTTCTTTTCTGGGGAAAGGTGCATCTGTGCTGTGTATTAGATTCCAGATATAAGTGATATCATATGGTATTTGTCTTTCTCTTTCTGGAGATGGACCTTCTTTAAATGCTCTGCGTGTGTAGAGATGGTAGGTGAAATGAACACTCTGATTGTGTGGGATCAACGATGCTGTATTGAGTCTTGGGGCACTTTTGTGCCTTCCATTACGCACAGCCAGTTCTTACCTTTTTATAATGTCCCAGCCCCACAGTGGATCCGCTTTCACATTTTGAAAAAAGAACTTTGAGAAATTGTTCTGAGTCGTTTTGCAATTTCCCTGTGTCCTCCTGGCTGAGCAGACATCTGGGTTCCTGCCTGGGGCCCGGCGGCTGAGGGAGGGAGCCCGACACACAGTCAGGTGCGTGTTAGTGTTCACTGTCTCCAGCACCGGCTTCTAACTGGAGAGTGAAATTGGGTGACTGGTTTTGCACATCAGCCTCCTGCAGTTCTTAATGCCCTGATCATGAATTACAGGGCAACAAAAAATGTATTTGTCGCAACTGTGGGAGACAGAAGAAAATTGGAGGTTTTTACAGGCGCCTCCAATTCTTTCCATCTTTTCACTCTCTTGCTCCTTGCTGCCTCTTTCACCCTTACTTTGTTTGTTCAGCTGCCAGTGCCTCCCCCCACTTCACCTTCCCTCGCACTCTCAAATTCTTTGCTGCCCCCCAAGTTCTCTTGTGTTTAAACGTTTGTCAGAGGAGGAAGCTTCTCGATGTGCAATTGCTTAGAAAGCTCTGGCTGGGCCTTTGCACAGCTGGGGGGTTTCTTCCTAACTGCGTAGAAGCCACAAGTGTCATGTCACTGGAGGAGTTCTGCCATCTTCCTACCTCTCATGCTGCTTTGAGCCAGCCTTGGAATTTTCTAGAATCCATTACCATCTGGGTTTATTCGGGCACAAGATAAAGGCAAGTCAGAAGAGAAGCCTGGCCTGGGGACTCCAAGGCATCGGAATGGGGCCAGCAGTGCCCTGGTCTCTTCTCAGTAGCCTTGTTTCTTGATGGTCGTGGTTTTGCAGATGGTTTTCTGAGATGGAAAGACTGATTATCACACCAGTAATCTCAGGTGAGATTTAAAAACAACTTCCTATGTCTGAGGCTCTTAAAAAAGGGGGGGGGGTGGCGGTTCTGTTTGTTATGAAAGTATTGTTGATTTACAATGTGCTAGTTTCAGGTGTACAGCAGCGCAATGCAGTTTCACAAAAACGTTTTAACTTTACACCGTGTCCCAGTCCCATTGTCTCTGGTGTCTCTGGCTTTTGCTGCAGTGTCTGCCTCTCCGGTTGCCCCTTTCCTAGGTCATCATCTGTTCTCACCACTCCGGGGAAGCCTGGCTTTGGTTACTTTGTATTTTCTAGAGGTTGGATTAGAATTGAGAAGCCATTTCTTAAATAAACAAGGATGTTGTCCTGGTTTCAGTGTTATTACCTCGTTTCTGTTATGTAGTCAGGGTTAGATTTTTATCCTTATTTTTGCATTTTTTAAAATTAATACGTCATTTTATTTTTTTCATTTTTTAAAGTTTTATTGCAGTAGAGTTGATTTACAAGGTTGGGGTCATGTCTGCAGTACAACAAAGTGATTCGATCATGCGTGTGCACACACCCGTTCTCTTTCAGTCTTTTCCCACGTAGATGATCACAGAATATCGGGTAGAGTTCTCTCTGCTGGACAGCAGGGCCCCGGTGGCCAATCATTCCATAGACCTCGGTGTGCATATGCCAATCCCAAAGCCCCAGTCCACCCCCCCACCTGTCCCTTAGGCTTAGATTTCAGAGATTGGTTGGTGTAAAGTCTCAGATAAACTTGCCTAAGGCAGGTATTGTTCTATATGAGATGATTATTTTGAGACCTGTCCATAAGAGGCCACCCAGAGTAGTGTAACTATCACATTACTGAAAACTAACAAAAAATTTCACTGGAAGTACAGGCAAAGGGGCACATACATTGTGCCCGTGCTTGCTCAAGGCGCACAGTGCTTGGCAATCCTTACGCCCAATTAAGATTGTCAGGATTTTAACAAATCACTTGATTTTTTAAATATCTTTGGAGCTCCCGCTGCGGTGCAATGGGATCAGCAGCATCTTGGGAGCGTTGGGACGCAGGTTCAATCCCAAGCCCAGCACAGTGGGTTAAGGATCTGGTGTTGCCGCAGATGCGGCTTAGTCTGTGGCTGCAGATCGGATCTGATCCCTGGTCCAGTAGCTCCATATGTTGTGGGGAGGCTAAAAACAATTTTTTTTTCAGTGATTTTTTTTTTTTTTCTCCACAAAGCTGCAGTGTTTTGGACATCAAATTCCAAGTGTTGTTTTTAGCTGAATATTAGAACTGAAAATCCAGGCCTCTTTATGCACGAAGGGGATGTGCTGGGGTTCAGACACATCAGCGCACCTGGTCCCTCTCTCCCCAACCCCGTGAGAGTCTTCCGAGGTGACTGGGGTGTCCTGGTCTGTGCAGCCTCGGTCATGGGGAGTCCCTGTGATGGTTAAGCTGTCACACAGGTGCCAGCCTCCGGGGGCGGGGGGCTGCCCTCTTCCTGAGGCTGCAGCGGGGGCTGCCCTCTTCCTGAGGGCACCTGCGATGGCTCTGCCTCTAAGGGGCAGCGAGAGACACAGAGGGTAAAATGCAGGGCACAGAGAAGTGCTTTAAGGATTCCTAATTCACACCACCGTCAGAGCCCATCTGCCGGCTCCGGGAAGGGCAGCCGTGGCCTGGTTTCTTCCAGAGAAGGTTACAGGGCGGAGGCCAGAGGCAAGCATGCTGCTGGTTTGGTGCCTCCGCCCTGGGTGGCTGAGTGATGCTGCCACCTTGGTTGGATGCTCATTGTCCCCACAGCCGAGGCTGTACCAGACCGCACCTTCGCAGCTCACATTAGGAAGGGGAGACAATATAAGGACAATAAAGATTATAACTGCAGCGACCTCGTCCCTGGCTGTACTAATTTGGAAAGGAGAGGAGACATTATCTCTTAACCTCCTCTTGCTGGGCCTGGCAGGAGGGGGCCCTGAGTGCCGAGCCCCCTCACTCTCACAGGTCAGTAGGCTTTAGAGACATTGCCTCACCCCGAGTCCTTATATTCTTATTCATTAAAAAAAAAAAAAAAAGGGATTATATTTCCATGACAGTTTTGTGGCGGCGAAAGGGCTTTGCTCACTGCCCTCAGCATGCGCTGCTTACCCTTAGCGTGCCCTGAATTTTACCGACACATTTCATTTAAACCGCTGTTCTCCGCAGCAGCCCTGTTGACACTTATCACCGGCCCCTTTTGTTTTTTTAAATTTTTTTTTTTTTTTTTTTTTTTTTTGTCTTTTTAGGGCCATACTTGCAGCATATGGGTCCCAGGCTAGGGGTGGAATCGGAGCTGCAGCTGCCCACCTATCACAGCCACAGCAATTCGGGATCTGAGCTGGGTCTGCAGCCTACACCACAGCTCATGGCAACACCAGATCCTTTAACCCACGGAGCAAGGCCAGGGATGGAACCTGAGCCCTCATGGGTACTAGTCGGGTTGGTTAACCACAGAGCCATGACTGGACCTGCACTAGCCCCTTGTGGTGGCAGAGAAGTGAGATGGGAGATGTTAACTGATGACCCGGTCAGTGGTGGGCAGTGTTCACACCCGGCCCCGTCAGATTCCAAAGCCTGTTCTTTCCACTACAGCCATCTGACCAGTTAGAAGAATGTGGTGCCAGTTACAGAGGAGAGGGAAAAAGCAGACAAACAGCCGTGCATTTAAATACCAGGGACCGGGACTTGACTTAAAGGCAGAGCAAGCAGTGTAAACGTGTTTTGTTTGTGTTGGCCTTTAAAGAACCTATTTCTCAGAGCTGTGATGAAATTTTCGTAGTTGTGATTGTCAACAAGTTTGAAATCTGTTGCAGAAAAGTTCTCAAGTCCTGGAATGCTGAGTACTAATATCTGATATTTGCATCTGACTAGTAATTAGTTTGATAATTGGGAGTGTAGATTTGTACTAGGTGCAGGCCATATGTGAATATTTTTACCTCCAAGTTGTTTTCTAATAGATAAAATTCATGGTTTAAAATCGGCCACTATGTAATAATCTTAACATTAAAATGCTGCATTACAAAAAGTAGATATTGGTCTTTCAGAAAAACATTTAAAACTGTGTTTCGGGGGGTACATGTAACTAGAGGGTACTGGAGAATACCTTTTAAATCTCCACAGAAATGCTTTTCTCCTCCAGGGCTAGTTGGGTGGCTTCTTCAAGGATAACATTCCTGATCAGAATGTCCCTTTTAATGTTGGGTTTTCGGCTGGAGCTCCCTCCTTATATGAATTTATGTCGACTGCACTCTCCCAATCCCATCCCCACAGGGTTAAAAATGTCTTTGTAAAAAAACTTTTGTACATGTGCTGGCTTCTGCCTTACTTCCTTCTTTTCTGCTGTCTCTTTGGTGTGGGGAGAAACACTGCAGGAAAAAATGCCCCTTCTAGCAACAGTCAAGGCGGTGTTAGGAAACAGCCCTGGTGGTAGGTGTCCTGATAGCGTCTATCTGGTGGATTGTCACAGAAATATTTCCCAAGATAAGATTGCGAAGCGGCAGCAATATAGCAGCGACAGTGATGTTTAATAAAGAGCTACCTGGGACAGTGGGAGAGTGACGTGAATGAAGGGCAGTAAAGGGCAGATAACAAGATGACGGTATTAGCCCGTGTTGCCGAGAACTGCTCCCCACCGCCCCGCCTTGCCCACTCCCCAACTTCCGTACCGATAAGCAGAGTCTGTGAGAATGTGGAGGTTCTGGGCTTCTGTTCCCCACGAAGGTAGACCCAGCCTACTAGTTAGAACCAGCAGAGACGGGGAGTTCCCACTGTGGCTCAGTGGTAATGAACCAGACTTGTATCCATGAAGACTCAGGTTCAGTCCCTGGCCTCGCTCAGTGGGTTAAAGGGCCCAGCATTGCTATGGCTGTGGTGTAGGCTGGCAGCTACAGCTCCCATTTGATGGCTAGCCTAGGAACCTCCGTATGTCATGGGTGTGATCCTAAAAAAAGATAAGGACAAAGGAAAAAAAAAAAAAAAAAAAGGAGCCAGCAGAGATGTAACCCTGTGACAGTCTGGAAGCTGAGCTAAGAGGCCCAAGGAGTGTCACCAGGGAGCTCAAATAGGGGCACCAGTTGCCATTTTCTGAGCATCTTAGAGCCCCTCCCAGGGCGCAGCGCTTGGGCTGCAGCGGGGAAGCAGGTGTTGCCCTACTTTCTGTTTTCCTAGGTGTAACCCACAAGGATTACAACCCACAGCAAAGGGAGAGGACCTGGTTGGGGCACAGCCTGGGCTTCGGGAGCTGGGCCGAGCCGGGCACAGCGTGAGCCTCAGTGTGCGGGGCCTGCTTCTAGGATCCACTGTATCATCCTCCCTCTTCTGTTCACAGTGCAGACTTCACCTGCCCAGAAAAGTCGGAGGCGCACAAAGATCAGTGGAAACTAGTCTTTCCAGAATTGGATAACTAACTATTGGTGGGGGTTAGTGACACATTTTCTCTTCAAACACAGTGTGACGAAGATGGGGAAAAAAAAATCTCAGCTCAGTAAATTCTCAGACAGAGTAGCATTTCAAGACCTTGGCTGCGAAAACCGCTCCATAATCTCTTACCAATCACCAAGAATCAAGTCAGAGACGTAAGTCCTGCATCACACTGTATTTGGAAAAACAGGAGTAGACAAAACCAACTGGAATGACAGGGTCCAGTGGAATCGTTAACCACTAAAGGGAGAGTTCCTGTAAATGCACAAGGTTGATTGTGGGTGATTATCAGAACCGAAGTAGGCTGTGAGAGGAAACAGAAGGAAGAGAACGAAGAGGAAGCTAGGTGGATGGGACAGCGGGTGGGGTGGCATCCGTAGATCGCAGAAGTCCTAGGCGAGGGTGTTTTCCGAAAGACCGAGTTGAAAGGTACCGGTTTAGGGATTCGTTGCGATCGATAAACCTACTTAGAATGAATATTCACTGGTGTGAAGCAAGTCACAGAAGGAGATAGAAATATAGGCCTTAAGGCCCCAAGCCACAGGAAGAGCCAACTACATGGTCCATCCATCAAAAGGCAAAACTGAACACAGCAAAAACTGCTGAAGAGAGTTTGAGCCGTTCCTCCGAGCCCTGGATCTGAGCCAGGTGAGCACGCAGGTGCTGTTTGGTTTGGGTTTTGACACACTTGAACGCATAGTCCAGCAAATGGTTTAGAGCTCATGGAAATGAAGATGTCATTTGGCATCTTTAGAAAATGAATATACAGGAGCTATACAGCCGTTAAGGATCGGGTGTTGTCTCTCTGGCGGTGCGGGTTCAATCCCCAGCCCAGCGCAGTGGGTTAAGGATCCAGTGCTGTTGCCGCTTGGATTGGATCCCTGGCCTGGGAACTTCCATATGCCGTGGGTACAGCTGAAAAAGAAAGGAAAAAAACCCTGTTTTATAAAAGTCATTTTAAAAACAGACACTTTAATTTACTCACTGAACAAGTTAAAGTGTTATAGATTTTGAGTTTTAATTCAGACTTAAATTTCAAAAGAAGCATCTTTTTCGATTGGGCTCATCTCTCTTTCAGGAATTGGCTTGTTTTTCCTGTAAAGGGCCAGGTAGTAAATATTTGAGGCTCTGGCGTTTCAGTGCAGAAACAGCTATAGACCGCAGGCAGATGGCTGAGTTCAAATAAAATTTTATCCACAGCAAAAGCTGGCATCTTGGGTTGGGGCTGATACCATTCACTGACCCCTGCTCTGATGATGTCCTTATTAGCCCACCTGGTTGTTTCAGAGTGAGGTCATTAAAGTCTGTGTTATACCCTTTTTTTTCTTTTTTCTCTCTTGTCTTTTTAGAGCTGCACCCTCAGCATATGGAGGTTCCAAGGCTAGGGGTCGAATTGGAGCTGCAGCTGCCAACCTACACCACAGCCACAGCAATGCTGGATGTGAGCCATGTATGGAACTTACACCACACCTCATGGCAACGCTGCATCCCGAACCCACTGAGCGAGCCTAGGGATCGAACTTGCATCCTCATGGTTCCTAGTCGGGTTCGTTACCACCGAGCCACGACAGGAACTCCTCTGTTACACCATTTTTGCACTCAGACATCAGAGAACAATTCTGGTCCACCTGCATCTTCCTTGCTAAGCAGGTTTCACTGTCCATCAGAAGTGAGCCATGTCTTTCTTTCTGGGTGAGAAATGGGAGAGCGAGAATGCAGTGCCTGGCAAAGGATCTGTTAGAATCTGTGCCGTTTTTCTGGTAAATTACATAAGAGTGATATTGAAACACCCGGTGTTTTATGAGAAAGAAGTGCCCCGTTGTCTAGAAATGCTGCCCTAGGCCTTGAGACATCCTTGGCAGAGAAAGCATATCTTATTCACTCCTGAATTCAGATCCAACACCAGTTAAATAAGGAAACTGAGCAGAAGGCAGGCAGCCGGCCTGTTTCTCACCAATCCTGGCTGGGCGGCTCCCACCGCGAGGGGTGGGAGTGCCTCTGGCCTGGGAGCCACCTACCCACACACATGGCACTTCCCCACCTCCAGGCACACAACACAGATCGGACCTGCCCTCCCAGGGGCGTGCCACCTAAGGACAAGGGAGCTCACTGCTTGGAGGCCCTCTGCCTTCTGAAAGGCTGTGCTCCCTCCGATGGCCGCTCCCTCCCGCAGGCCCTTGAAGGTGAAGGTCATCTCCTCCCCTGCCCCCTGTTAACAACTACAGTCCGTCCAGCGGGCCCTCCGTACGCCCCCTCCAGCTTGTGTTTCCCCAGGGCGCTGTGCCTCTGGACACTGTGGGCTGCACATTTTGTTGTCTGTGTCCTTGTTGCCTCGCTCTGTCCTTCCTCCACCACCTGTGATGAAGCGTGAAGGTCAGGCTTTTCCTTTTTTGTGTTTAAGCGTCATCTCCAACACTTAGAACAGAGCCTGGCGTGGAGGAGGGGCTCAGTAAAAATTTATCTAAAGAATGGAATTTGATTTGTCTGGCCTTTCCTTTAGGAACTCAGAGGAAATTTATCCTTCTACGCTCAGGAAAATAATACAACTTGGAAAATTAAACTCCCTGTGCATATGATAACTTCTTTTTTTCTTTTTTTTTTTTTTTTTTTATGGTCTCACCTGCAGTCCATGGAAGTTCCTGGGCCAGGGACACACAGCTGTGGCAGCGCTGGATCCTTTAACTCACTGTGCCAGGCTGGGGATCGCAGCCAGTGACCCAAGCCACTGCAGTCGAATTCTTAACCCGCTGCAACACAGTGGGCATTCCCATGATATAACTTTTAAAAGAGTCCCAGCTTTTACTAATCTCTCCCATCATTGGTAATTGCTGCATAGATTTTTTTTTTTTTTTGCATTTTTGTACCATAACTTATCTCGATTACTCTTTACCTTTCAGTATAAAGTATAGACTCTCATTGGACATAAGTTTACATTTAATTTTAGTTTATATTTCTATTCTGCCTTTGGCAATAGCACTGTCTCATCTAGAAAATTAAGATTATGAGCATTTCCTTATCCTTGTTGTACATTTTGATAAATATAAAAATCTTATGGCGTTTCTCAAGAATCCACTTGGATCTGTTTTTAACTCCCACTTCACCTGCCCAGGTGCTGATTACGACCCGCTTCCTCCCCCTCCTTCCGCCCCCTTTGCTGAGACCCCCTGGGATAGTCTGGCCCAGACTTCTGCCCTCTCCACCCTGGCACCACCTCTGAGCGTGGACCAGAGCACAGCCCTGGGACTCTGGCCTGGCAGAGATGGGTGCGTGGGGTATCAGTGGCTGGACCTATACATTGGGCATCCAGCTCACCTGGAATCAGTGCCCTTGTCTCTGCCCATCAGCCTGCCCGGGAAAGCCACCAACCCTCACTGCTCCTTCTGAGTGCCCTCTGCTGGGCACATTTGGGGTTGACATCCCCTCTTTCTGTAAGTTAGAGTCTATCATGGATTGCAGAGGGAACTGCAAAAAAGTCCTTTGTACAATTTTTAGATATTCTTTTTTTTTTTTTTTTTTTTTTAACCCAAAGGGGTATTTCTGACTTAATTTGCTAGGATGTGACCGCTGGCTCTGCAGCCCACTCTGAGGTGATTTACTGAGGCGAGTCCTCAGGGCTCCAGACAGTGAAGCGGGGTGGGGTGGGGTCCCGTATGAGCCCTCACGATGCAGGCCACCCCTTCCCCGGCTGGGCTCGCCTGGGGTGTCTGTTCTATGGTCTCTTAGAAATGGTGAGGCCCATGATGACCCAAGGTTCTTAGCACTGGAGTTCCCGTAGTGGCGCAGTGGTTAACGAATCCGACTAGGAACCATGAGGTTGCGGGTTCAGTCCCTGCCCTTGCTCAGTGGGTTAACGATCCGGCATTGCCGTGAGCTGTGGTGTAGGTTGCAGACGCGCCTCAGATGCTGCGTTGCTGTGGCTCTGGCGTAGGCCAGCGGCTGCAACTCCGACTAGACCCCTAGCTTGGGAACCTCCATATGCCGTGGGAGCGGCCCAAAGAAATAGGAAAAAGACAAAAAAAAAAAAAAGGGTTCTTAGCACTGATCACTGTGAACCGGGAAACACCAGTCTGAGTTTCAGGTTTCAGGATTGTTGGTTCTGCACAACACCAGCAGCCCCTGTCAGGCTAGGGAATCTTCATGCGTGCCCAGCCCTAACTTGTGGACACCTTCTTGCTTTTGGGGGGCGGGGGGGGGGGGCGCAAGGTACTCAGCAACTTAATGTGAGCTCTCAGTTCCCAAACCAAAGACTGAACCTGGGCTGCAGTGGTGAGAGCCCTGAGTCCTGACCACTAGACCACCAAGGAACTCCCTGTCTTGCTTTAAGAGCAGCTATTCCAGGAATGGAAGGGAGCAGGAATCAGCCTAAAGGAAGTCACAGCTGCATGCAGATGTGCCTTCCCCCCCGCCCCCCCAGCAGAGATGCCTCCAGAGGTTGGTGGCTGCATCCTGGGCCCACCTGGGGTGTGTTTGGATTCTCTAGGGCCATGAGAGCCCCGACTGCATGGTGGGCAGAGGCAGCCAGAGGGGCAAGTCTGTTCTGCCCATGCTTTGCTGGCTGCTCCAGGAGTGGTCAACCCTGTGCCATCAGGGTGCTGCCTCCCCCCCAACCTGAGGTCTCAGTGAGTCACAAAGTAAGGACCGAATGGCCTCTAGTTCTGTGAGAACACCTTCCACCATCTCTGCCTCGGATATAGCAAGTACTCAACTGATGCTATTTCTCATTTCTCCTTGACTCCAAAGGCAACTCGAGGCGTTACCTGATGCAATAGGTAATGCATCTTCTTCGATCAATGAGGTGATTGAAGATGCAGAACTGAGTCTTGCCCAGCACGTATGGAGGGCTGGAGGCAGAGCCAGGGCTAGAACTCAGGTCCTCTCAGCCTAGTTTGTGCTCCATTTTTCACCTCCATCGCCACGCACACGTGTGAAAATATCCCAACCACACGGGTCACTATTCCTAGAAATTGCTTATCATATCAGATACACCCGGAATTCTACACTTAACAGTTCACTGTTTATAACCATCACTTAACAGTTCACTGTTTATAACCATCACTTAACAGTTCACTGTTTATAACCATCACTGAGAATGGAGAAACTGAAATACGGTCAACTGAGTGACTCTTTGAGATACAACCTAAAAACACAGTTACTGTTACTCTTCTCCTTTTAGGGGCCCCGCCTCCTTTTGATTGCAGACAATCCTTGCAGACTTCCCTAGACAACAGCCAAACTGCTAAGTGTGAGAAGGGTAACACTTTGTAGCCTCTGAGCACTTCATTGTGGTACCTTCAAAGGTACATTTGCTATGAAAAGTCTAAGCGAACATTCACTTTTCCAAGTTAATCTTACCAGAAGTGTTCTTAAAATGAATTCTGATTTTCTAAAATGGCAAGATACTTTATTTTTAAAATCTGCATCGTTAGGTGTGATTTTTGACATCCCAGCAAAGGCGAAGCTGCAGTCTCACCAGCTGCCATTTCACTTATGGTGTATTTTGTCAGATCTTATTTTATACAGTATATGTTTGAGCTATTAATACGGCTTCTACAGCCCTGGAAACTGTTACTTTTCAGGGTTGTAAAATTGTATTGTCTGAGCTTTTGGTGCAAATACCAGTATAGAGATTTCAGATGAGTGAGTTTGGGAGTCTCAATATTATTATCTTGGGCTGTTGAGCTGCTATGAGAGCCAGACCTGGAACACCAGTCACAGTGTGATTCTGTCTGCTTTCTCTTGTCTTAGGAGCGTGGTCTATACACGCTTGATGTATCCATCCTTCATTGCAGACCCTGAGGGCGGCGTGATCCTTCTGGAAAACGCAAGCAGATGCTTGCTTTATTGATGGGTAGACCAGTTGTTCTCACATGAGTCACACATCAGCATCACTTAAGAAACTTTTAAAAGAATACTCAGATTCTGATTTGGTTGGTCCAGCCATGGGTGTTAGTTTTTCTTTCTTTCTTTCTTTCTTTTTTTTTTTTTTTTTTAATAGCTGCTACCCCCAAAATAAGTGTGTGGCCAGGATTGAAGTCCCCTAGAAAGTAGGAGGAGGAGGAGAGAATTTGGGGCTGGTTTGCTTATATTCCCTCGTGCTCCTTTCTAAGGCTCACCTCCTGGAAGAGAAGGAAAGCTGCCTTTGGGTTGCACTGTTCCCTTTGACTTTTGCTGTGTGTCGTTAGGTTTCTAGAGCATGACTGGACAGTTTGGAGTTTCTTCCATAATGAGTCATAAGATTTGGTTGCTTCAAACGTGCTGTGTGACATTTCGATAGATCAAGCTGCATTCCGATTGATGCAAGGTCCACGTCTCTTTTCTTGTTCTTCGGAAGTTTACCCTGAATGGACGTCGTCTGCCAGGCCTTACCAGCACCACGCTTGGTGTCCTCGTGAAGGACAGAAGCAAGGGGATTCTGTGTACGTCCCAGGAGGATCGTAGTGCTTTCACTGTTTCCGTAGCAAGTTACTTAAGATGTGTCTGTGTGTCTGGTTGATAGAGCTTTTGCACCAAGATTAATGTCAAAACACAAGAGAAGCAATTACACGAAAGGGCCGGCAGGCTGGGAGTTCTCCTCTTCCCTGTCTGCGGGCCCCTGGCTCCCCCCGCCCCCTCCCCGCTGCCGTGAGTTGGGCTCTTGTCAGTACCAGGCTCCTTTTCCCCTGCGCCTTTGGCATGTTCTGTGCTTCTCCCTTGGAGTACTCGCCTTCCAGGACCACTTACAATCCACTCTTCCCTGAAGCCGTCCAGACAGCCTGTTCCAGCGTGATGTTCCCACTTGTTTAATGTGTGTCACGTTTTACGTCTGCGACACACATGTGTGTGGTTGTTGCCAGTCTGCCGTAGGCTGTGCTTTGGTGTTTCCTACCTTGGCAGGGGCTGGTTTCTGTTTCTTTGGAGACAGAGCAAGTTCTCATTGGGTCCCCACCAAACTGAACTGAAAGTCTAGCCAGGAGATCACTGCTGAGTGTCGGTGTCAAGCGTATATTTCCATCACATGAACACACTGTGTTGGGCAGGAGCGGGTAGAAGAGGGAAGGAGAGAAGGAGAGAGGATGGGTGTCCTGAGTGGATTTTGAGGCCCCTCAGTGTACCAAGCATGCTTTGGGCCACTGAGTGGACCAGCATGCTTGTGGGAGTGGCTAGTGTTCTGAAATACCCCAGCAAAGAAAATGAATTACGTGAGAATGAAGAGGTGCTTCTGGCAGGTTCAGTTTTTATCCCAGACAGAGTGTTGGAGATCAGGTATGGAGACACCACGCCAAAGAGAGGAGAGGTTTAGTCGAGGTGCCAAAGATGGATCAGTCATTTGTATTGGGACTAAGCTGCTTTGTGATTCAAAATAATGTCAGTACAATAGAGGTAGACTGAACCCTGAGCTGGGCACTGGGGGCCATGACAAGGAAAGGTATGGCCCTTGCTCTTTGACTGGCTGACGGACTGGTAGGTGGTGAGATGGGCTGGAACTTGTGGGTGGGAGGAATAGGAAAAAAGATAAGGCAAAAGATACTTTGTCTTTTTTTTTTTAAGGACTGCACCTGTGGCATATGGAGGTTCCCAGGCTAGGGATCCAATCAGAGCCATAGCTGCCGGCCTACACCACAGCCACAGCCACACCAGATCTGAGCCCCATCTGCGACCTACACCACAGCTCACGGCAACGCTGGATCCTTAACCTACCGAGCGAGACCAGGGATAGAACCTTCGTCCTCATGGATACTAGTCAGATTTGTTTCCGCTGAGCCATGAGGGGAACTCCGAGGGAAAAGATACTATGAATGAATCCGATGATTCTCATGCAGGTGGAGGCATATAGGAGGACACACATTTGAGGCTTCAAACCACCAGCCTCAAGCAGGAACGTGCAAATGGGTTCTCCTTGAGAAGACTTGTCCGTGCTGTGCTTAAATCTAAGCGGGAACTTGTACAGAAGGCTGTCTGTCCCCAGAGACACTCCTGCTCCTTCTTGTCTCTAATCTGTGTGATTCTTTTCTTTCTACCTGGAATGACCCCTCTGTCCCATGCCCTGGGTCTGACACATGGCGACCTAGTGCTCAGGACCTGCTCCAGGCTCCCTCCTCCGTGAAGGTTCCCCCAGAGCATCTCTGGGCTTTGCTGTGTCACCTGCTCCCTGTCTTTCACTCCGCTGGGCTCTGCACCCCTTCAGGGTGGGGACCTTCTCTTTGCTACACATCTCAACCTCTACCTGCACTCCTGGCAGGTGCAGAAGCTCACACATCCCCACTCCTACCTCTGCTACTTGGCCTGAGACTGCAGAGCTCCAGGGCTGGATTTGGGGGTAGAACTCCAAGCCCCACGGTGGCCACGCCATCATGAAACTGCTGACCTGCTGCACTGTTCCCAAGTCTCCCAGGGCTGTTTGGTGGGGGGGTGGGGGGTGGTGACAGAGCTCTCTTAGGCCAACCATTGAGGGGACAGAGTGGACCCACTGAGTCTGTCTCTCATTGTGCTGTCACCGAGCCATCACCTTGATTTTAGAGCAACCTCAACTCCATAGCAGCTGGTTATCACTGTGCCCTATTCTCTAGTCTCAGGACGCAGGACGCAGCTCTCAAAGAGCTACTGAGGGCGAAATAGCATCATGGGTAAGGACTGAGCCAAGTGTACGGTCATGTCTTCACTCCATAATTTTTTTTTTTTTTTTTTTTTGGTCTTTTAGGGCCACACCCATGGCATATGGAGGTTCCCGCACTAGGGGTCAAATTGGAGCTGTAGCTGCTGGCCTACACCACAGCCACAGCAACACCAGATCCTTCACCCCTGAGCTAGGCCAGGGATCGAACCCACAACCTCAGGGATACTAGTCGGGTTCATTACCGCTGAGCCATGACGGGAACTCCCTCTCCCGGAATCTTGAGTGGTAGGCAGCAGGGTTTGAGATGGAGACGGCCGTGTGCCCTGGATGAACGCCCCGTGAGACTTGGCAAGAGCCTGGGGCAGAGAGGCGGTCCCTGCATCCTTGGCAGGTGGCCGATAACGATGGAGAACGTGCTGTGCCTCTTGTTCCCTCGCAGAGTGCTGAGCAGATCGCCGCGCTGTGCAGGAGTTTCCACGACACCCAGCCCAACGGCATGGAAGGACCAAGCGAGGGTCAGGACCCACCCCCGAGGCCGCTGGCTCGCCACCTCTCGGATGCAGATCGCCTCCGAAAAGTCATCCAGGAGCTCATGGACACGGAGAAGTCCTATGTGAAGGTAACAGGAGATGCCCCCACAGTTCCCGCTGCCCTCCTGTAGCGGCCAGTCGGGTGTTGACAGGGCCCCCGGCTCCTGTCTGCCTGGGGACCCTGCCACTCATCCTGAGGGAGACGCCTGCTCCGCCAGGTGGTGAATTGCTGCCGGGAAGGGTGAGAGGGCGGGAGGTGAGAGGCTTGGGAAAATTAGGTTCCCGCTTTGTTTTGTTACCAAGGTAGCTTTCACTATGGAAACAGATGTTCTAGCTTGTCATTTGCCGTCTGTGCGAAGGGAGCCTGGGCTGGTGTAGTGAAGGGGGATGGAGGTCACTGTCGGGGAGGAACAGCAAGTTCACAAGCGGCTGCTGGTTCGGGCCCCGGAGCTCAGGCCATTATCATTCAGGATGGAGCCCCACGACCAGGGCGCTGGCCGTCACATGGGCCGTCCCCAGCCACCACACGCAGTGGCAGCTGAGCCTTTCGGTACCTGGGGAGTGCATTTCTTTATCTCAGAAGCCTTAGTCAGTAGTTTGAGAGACATTTTTTTTTTTTTTTTTTTTGGTCTTTTTGCTATTTCTTTGGGCCGCTCCCGCGGCATATGGAGGTTCCCAGGCTAGGGGTCGAATCGGAGCTTAGCCACCGGCCTACGCCAGAGCCACAGCAACGTGAGATCCGAGCTGCGTCTGCAACCTACACCACAGCTCACGGCAATGCCGGATCGTTAACCCACTGAGCAAGGGCAGGGATCGAACCCGCGACCTCATGGTTCCTAGTCGGATTTGTTAACCACTGCGCCATGGCGGGAACTCCTGAGAGACATTTTCTAAACAATGCACCGGGCACTTGGGAAGACAGAGTTCTTTGGCTTTAAGTACGTGCTGACGCTTTGGAACTATTTTACACTGACTTCGTTGGCCAGTTGCTGGAAGCAGCGTGGCATAGTGTGGTAGGCTGAGGATCCAGGGCTGGCTTGGCCTCCACCTGCTGGTGTGGCCTTGGGTGGTCCCTTTTGAGTCCTTTATCCGGGGTCTGAGACAGATGTGTTCTTACGCCAGCTCTAACATGCCAGGTCAGTGAGTGAAGCCTTGGTACACGTGCACACACACACACCCCTCTCCTTTCCCCACAAGACACATCTGAGTTTCCCCTTTTACTAACATCCCTGTGGTTTCATCTGGACTTTGCCAAAACCCTCGTTCACAGGTGGCTCGGGAGAACACCAAAGCCCCTTCTCTTGGTCCCCTAGGGGAGGAAGGAAGGCTGTGGCGGTGACAGCTTCCTTTCCTTTCCTACTCTGTCTTGCCCTGCACCAAATGTGCAGAGATAAGGAAATATCCAGGCGGTTGAGACCAGATTTCCAAACCATCCTGGGGCCACTGTGCCCTCTCCCAGCAGCGCTGTGCGCTGCGGTGTTTGAGGCTTCACCTCCTGACAGCCCGATGGTGATCGTGGAGTTTTCACCCGCAGCGTCATGGGCGTAGTTGAGAGCAGAATCCAAGTCCCTTTTTGTTGTTGTTGTTTATACGGTACCAGCAGATCATGCTGTCTGGAGGGTCGCTGCGCTGGGACCCTGGTCGGGACTGGTGTGGATGCTGTGGGCCAGGGAGGTGAAAAGTGGGGCCCTCCCGTCTCTGCGAGCAACCTGTGCTTCGTCTCCTTTGCCGGTGTTGCAGCTCTGGCCCTGAGGCTCTGAGCGGCCAGTCTTGGTGTCACTGGTCCTGGGCGCCAGTGGCCGGCACCTTGTGCCCCTGCCTCGCACAGAATAACCAGCCCTAATGCCTAGTGTGGTTCACACACACACGTCACTTCTACTTTTTTTTCTCTTTGTTGCTGACTTTTTTTTTTTTTTTTTTTTTTTTTTAATTTTAGGGCTGCACCTGCAGCATATGGGAGTTCCCTGGTTATGTGCTGAATTGGAGGTGCAGACGCCACAGGTCACAGCAATGCTAGATCCATAGCCCACTGAGCGAGGCCAGGGATTGAACCCGCGGAGCCACGATGGAGCTCTGGGATGTTGCTGATATTTAACGTGGACTTTTACATGTCCTTTAACTTGGGTCTCCAGATGCGACGTGGAGTTTTCAACATGTGGGATACAATTCAGTAACTTCTCACCCCTCCTCTGCAGCAGCCGCTGTGGAGCAGAGAGGGAGGGGAGGCCAGGGCGGATTTCTTGTCAAACACTCGGCGTCACGGGCCTATCCGCTTGCTTTCAGAACCTGCACCACGAGGTTCTGGAGGCTTCTGGCTCTTCAAAGCTCTCCAGGGCTGGGTTTCTCTGTTACAACATGAGGGTGAAGTAATCAGATACTTCTGCTATTTTGGGACTCAGAATTCTTCAGAATAAATGAAATAAGGAAAAGAAATCATTTCTGTCATCAAATTATATCCTGATCTTGGCTTCAGGATCAAAACAAAAACAAAAAACTTCAAGGAATTTTATAAACACAGTCAAGCCCCCCCACTCAGTACTGTTGGAGCCCCGTTGGCTAGAGACTCAGATGTGGCCTAAATCGTAAACATTATGACTGCTCATCTTTGGGCATTTTTTTTTCTGGCATTTGAGTATGGGAGTTTGCAGTCCTGCTCATGCGTCAGCCCCAAAGCTGAAGTGGCTCAGCTGTCCTTGCTGGAGCTGTCACCATGCTCCTTGAGGCAGAGGAGGAAGCCAACTCGGCCAGCAGATGGGGCCACAGCTGGCGAGGACCTGGCCAGGGCTCACTTCTCTGCAGGGGAACGAGTGCTCCTGCCACAGGGGCCCAAAGAAAGATCCCGGTTCTGCCAGTCAGACATTTAAATATGCAGAGCAGGTGATGGAGCTGTAAAGGAAAATGCGGGCCCAGCTACTGAACAGATTGTGCTGTGCACCCCTTTGAAATAGGTGAGCAAGAAGCACCACTTTAAGGGTCAAGAATTCAACAAGGCATCAACTTCATCATTCCAAGTGGGAGTCTGGAGCTGCTGGAAATGCTCGGGTATGTTGGAGACTTAAGGGTTAAAGACGCTCCCCTTTTGTCTTGCAGGATCTGAGCTGCCTCTTTGATTTATACTTGGAGCCACTTCAAAGTGAGACCTTCCTTACCCAAGACGAGGTAAACAGCCATCCTCCTCACCTGCTGACCCATAGCCTGGTCTCTGTTTGCCCTTCGGAGAACAGACCTAGATTTCATCTCCTGCTTCCAAAAGGACATTCAAGACTTAAGGATCTTCAGAGAGACTCCGTTGTCTCTCTGGCCTTGGAGACCTTTGGCCTCCTCCAAAGCCGTTGATGTGCCAAGATATATATATATATATATATATATATATATATATATATATACACACTGTCTTTTTAGGGCCACACCTGCAGTATATGGAAGTTCCCAGGCCAGGGGTCCAATCAGAGCTGCAGCTGCCAGCCTACACCACAGCCACAGCAATGGCAGGTCCAAGCTGCATCTGCGACCTACACTACAGCTCACAGCTACCCCAGATCCTTAACCCACTGAGCAAGGCCAGGGATCGAACCTGCATCCTCATGGATACTAGTCAGATTCATTTCTGCGGAGCCACGATAGGAACTCTGGCGAGAGTTGCAAACACAGGGGAGGGTCGTGTTCTTTCTCTATTAGAAGATACGCCCCAAATTACTTTTCAGTGCATGAGTTTTTAATGCAAAATCACAGGAATGAGTTCTTTTCTGCTGACTTCCATCTCCCCCCAACCCCTACTCTGAGTTCTGAACACTTGACCCCTAATAAAAAATTATCATAGAATTACAGGGCCTGGAGCTGTGAGACTCTCTGTGTGGCAGCTGCATCCCAGAAGGAACATGCCGTCGTCTTTGCAGGATTTACCTCTGTCTCCTTCTTGGTGAATGACTCGTGATTTATCTGTGCATCTGAGAGGGAGAGAGAGGCATCCACGTCTCCGTCACTAACAGCCTCTTTTCAAATCCTCGTCTTCACCTAGATGGAGTCGCTTTTTGGAAGTTTGCCAGAGATGCTTGAATTTCAAAAGGTGTTTCTGGAGACTCTAGAGGACGGAATTTCCGCGTCATCTGACTTCAACATACTTGAAACCCCCTCGCAGTTTCGGGTGAGTCTCGCAGACATGGGTTTAAAGCAAGATCGGGTGGGTCCAGTGCAGAGTTCTCTTCGAAGGAATGTGATCCCTTGACTGTTTAAAAGATGACTTCAGTGCTTCCACTGCCTGATTTTCTCTGGCGGACTCTAAAAGGAGGCTCTGTGTCCTTGAGTACATGCTCTGGGGATCAGACGTCTGGGCGGCACAGCTTTTAGGGAGTCTGCCTGCTGCGGACCGTGTCCACGCTCCAAACTCAGCTCCACCAGAGGATCTGTAGGGCGACTGCATCTACCGCGTCTGATGTGGTGTCGCCACGGTCACATGACCCTGAGATGAAAGCCTAGGCGTTCACCTGTTCTGGGAGAGCTTCTAAATGTAGCAGTTTGCATCTACCAACCCCAGACTCCCCGTCTATCCCACTCCCCCCACCCTGGCAACCACAAGCCTGCTCTCCAGGTCTGTGCTGTTTCTGGTTGGTAGATAGGGCTCTTTTGCGGAGCTCTGTCTCCAGTGTGGAAACAGGTGACTGGCTGGAGGTCCCTCCGGGGAAGGAAAGGCAGAAGGGAGTAAAAAGGGGCTAAGGGAATGCGCAGCGAGTAATCATTCATAACTTATTAATTAATTATTCATTCTTTATTAAATGCTTATTAATTAGCCTCTCAGATTATTTGTATCCCACTGTGTCAGATACATTTTTTTAAATAAAATTTTCTTTCTTGTTCTTGATTGCACACTCTGTCATTAGTCTCTGCTGCCAGAATTTTTTTCTTTTTTCTTTTTTGGCCACCCTGCAGCATATGGAGTTCCCAGCCAGGGAGCAGATCCAAGCTGCAGTTGTGACCTAAGCCAAAGCTGTGGCAACACGGGATCCTTAACCCACTGTGCTGGGCTGGGGATCGAACCTGCGTTCCAGCACTCCCAAGACACCACCAATTCTGTTGTGCCACAGTGGAAACTTTAAAAAAATTTTTTTAATTATAATATAGCTAATTTACAGTGTTGTATCAATTTCTCCTGTACAGCATAGTGATCCTGTCAGACACACACACATTCTTTTTTCATACTGTCTTCCATCATGTTCTACCCCAAGAGATCGGATATGGTTCCCTGTGCTGTAAGGTAGAGCCTCATTGCTTATCCATTCTAAATGTAATAGTTTGCAGGTACCAACCCCAAACTCCCCATCTAGCCCACTTCTTCCCTCTCCCCCTCTGGCAACCACAGGTCTGCTCTCCATGTCCGTGATGTTTCTGTTTTTCATTTGTGCCCTATTTTATTTTATTTGTCTTTTTGCCATTTCTGGGGCCACTCCCGCGGCATATGGAGGTTCCCAGGCTAGGGGTTGAATCGAGCTGTAGCCACTGGCCTACGCCAGAGCCACGTCTGCGACCTACACCACAGTTCACGGCAACACCAGATCCTTAACCCACTGAGCTAGGCCAGGGATCAAACCCGCAACCTCCTGGTTCCTAGTTGGATTCGTTAACCACTGAGCCACAACAGGAACTCCTGTGCCCTATTTTAGATTCCACATATAAGGGATATCATATGGTACTTATCTTTCTCTTTCCAACATACTTCACTCAGTATGAGAATCTCTAGTTGCGTCCATGTTGCCACAAATGGCATTATTTTGTCCTTTTTTATGGCTGAGTAGTTTTCCATGGCTGTATGTACCATATCTTCTTAACCCACTCACCTGCTGATGGACATTGAGGTGGTTTCCATGTCTTTTCTGCTGCCAGAAACTTTTCAGTCAACCTGAAGATCTGCTAGCAGGACGCAGGGCTCTTCTGCATTTCTTGGGCAAATGAGGCTGCCCTGGGCTTTCTGTGGGTGGCTTCCTTGAGGCACTAGTGCTCTGGAATCTCAGAGACAAAGGCCACGGAGGCACCAAAGCAGCCAGATGTTATGCCTGAGCCAGCAGACGTTGATGAAACCACGTCCGATGTAACTTTTCCCCTTTTCCTTCTAGAAACTACTGTTTTCCCTTGGAGGCTCTTTCCTTTATTATGCGGACCACTTTAAGCTGTACAGCGGCTTCTGCGCTAATCATATTAAAGTGCAGAAGGTTCTAGAGCGGGGTAAGTTGCTCAGACCTTTTATAGCTATGCTTGTGCCATTCTAATTGTTAACGAAGAGTACATTTGTATTCAGTATGTACGGATACGTGTAATTTAAAACAACGGACTACGCTCCGTTGTTGGCCTTGAAATTGACAGACAGTAAAGGGGAAGTTTGTTTTTATCAGTTTTCTGATAACAGTGAATGTGTGTGTCTGAGGGCAGAAAAGTTGCTTTGCCACGTGTCAACGTTGCTGTTAAATCACATCTGGGTCCTTTTTTCACTGAATTCCCTGCTCTAAAACTTTTAACCAACCATATAAGCCCCTGGAGGGAGCAGAAGGCAGTGAAGGCCATTTTCTTTCTTTCTTTCTTGTTTTCTTTCTTTCTTCTTAAACCCGAGGACCCATTGCAAAAAACAAAAAACCACCACCAAACTCACAAAAAGTGTGTTAAGTAAAATGAAAAGCCTCTTTGGTGAGACTGGTGTTTCTCACAGCCCGCATCCTGGCCTGGAACTATCTTCTGTCCTCCACATTTTTATCGGCTTTAACTGAAGACTTTAACTTCTTTGACGTCCGAGGTAACTGGGTGACCACCCTGCGTCGCTCCTCCCCCACCTCGTGTCAACAGCCCCTGTTACCCTGGGCAGCTAGAGAGGTGCCCGGGCCTTCACTGCTGGCTTGCAGTGGGTCAGCCTGGGGGCAGCCGGCCAGGACATTGACCCCCTTGGGCTTTCAGTGACGGGCCAGCGGGTCAGCCCAGGCTGGGAAGTATAGTCAGAGATTTGCCAGTGGCAATGACCCTTTTCAGGAGTAGAAGTATCGGGGGGAGTTTCTGTGCCACTGTCATCATCACTGTGTCATCAACCCGATGTTCAAGTTATTCTTGTTGTACCTATTGATGAAAATAATCATTAAGCAGTCTCTAATAGAAGAGTTTTATTTGAGCCAAACTGAGAACTGTCGCCCGGAAGACAGCCTGTCCAGCAGCTCTGAGGAACTGCTCTGGAGAAGCACGGTTTTCAGCACAGTTTTAAGTCTTGTCAGAACAAAGGACGCAAACAAGTCAGGGATACGATCCGCAGGGTTTCAAAGAACCAGATTAGCACGTACACAGCCAGTCGGTATGGCTTTGGCACCTGGGAAGGGAGTCTTATCATCAAAGGAAGACACGCATTGGCACCCCAGGAAGGCAGGCATTTAACCTTCGTTTTTAATACAGACATTCTTTTCTTTTTTCTGGCGTGCTGCAGCATGTGGAAATGCCCAGGCCAGGGGTCAAATTGGAGCTACAGGAGTTCCTGTTGTGGCTTAGCAGGTTATGAACCTGACTAGTATCCATGAGGATGCGGGTTCGATGCCTGGCCTCGCTCAGTGGGTTAAGCACCCAGTGTTGCTGTGAGCTGTGGGGTACATTGCACATGTGGCTTGGATCCTGTGTGGCTGTGGCTGTGGCGTGTAGGCTGGCAGCTGCAGCTCTGATTTGATCCCTAGCCTGGAAACTCCTAATGCTGCAGATTCAGCCCCAAAAAGCCAAAAAAAAAAAAAGTGCTGCAGCTGGGGCCTGTGGCACAGCCACACTGGATCCTAGCCACATCTGTGATCTATACTTGCAGCAATGCCAGATCCTTAACCCACTGAGCGAGGCCAGGGATTGAACCTATATCCTCACAGGGACAATGCCAGGTCCTTTAGTGCGCTGAGCCACCACAGGAACTCCGAATGCTGACATTCTTTGCTTCTGGTTAGTGGGCCCTTTTCTTTCATAATTAAAGCCGATGCACAATGCGCGTTTGCTTGGCCATAGCAGGATATTTTCGTAAGCATGAAATTCAGGTCAACCCATGTGTAGGTCAGAATGACGTCCTCATACCTCAGCATGTGAACATTTCTTTCATCACACCCTGAACCAGGAAGGCTTAACTGGGGTTGCTGTCACCACGGGCTTCTTTCAGTCGCCACACACCTTTTAGCATGAGATTAGAATTCTCAATTTTGCCCCTCAGAGGATGTTTTTCTCTCCCATTCTTTGCAATTGCTATTTCTGGTGGCAGAGATGAGAGGAGGTCTTTAGGCTCAAGGGCGTGAGCAGCAGTCACTCGTCGGCCCAGAGAACATCAAACACACACGGGTCCCCAGGAGTCACTCCGTGCGAGTCCTACAGTGGAAGGCGTCTTATAAAAATACGTGTTGTCCTTTTTAGTTCATCTTGCTGTCTCTGGGAAAGGTTCCCAGGCTACCTGCATTCTCTGGTGTCCTTGGAAATTGGATCTGAGCCCCCTGAAGCTTGAACTGTTACAATATCAAGCGTTTCCAGGATAAAAAGATAACTTCCGGGCGACTTGAATGCCGCCTCTGGAGTTCAGGCTGGCCTCGTGCAGTTGGCTCCCACTGTGATGTGCTGCCTCCCTGGAGCCCAGTGACTCAGGGCTCTCTTCCTCAACAGCGCAAGTGTTTGAGGCAGCTCCTGTATTGGAACTTTATTTATTTTTGTCTTTTTAGGGCCGCACCTGCGGCATATGGAGGTTCCCAGGCTAGGGGTCGAATCGGAGCTGTAGCCACCAGCCTACACCATAGCCACAGCAACAAGGGATCTGAGTCCCTTCTGTGACCTACACCGCAGCTCACGGCAACGCCAGATCTGTGACCCACTGATCAAGGCCAGGGATCAAACCCATGGCCTCATGGATACTAGTTGGGTTCGTTAACCACTGAGCCATGACAGGAACTCCTATATTGGAACTTTAAAAAAAAAAGAATGGATATATATATGTGTGTGTGTGTGTGTGTGTGTGTGACTGGGTCACTTTGCTGTATGGTAGAAAACTGACAAAACACTGTAAATCAGCTGTAATGGAAAAAATAAAAATCATTTAAAAATATTTTATTGATGTATAGTTGATTTACAATGTTGTGTTAATTTCTGTTGCACAGCAAAGTGAGTCAGTCATACTCACATATACATTCTTTTTGAGCATTTTCCATTGCGGTTTATCCCAGGGTATTAAATACAGTTCCCTGTACTAGACAGTAGGACCCTGTTGTTTATCTCTTCTTTATGTGAGAGTTTGCACCTGCTGACGCCAAACCCCCCGTCCATCCCTCCCTCCCCCCGTATTGGAACTGCTTTAGTTGGTTGAAAGTACAGTAATGAAAAGCATACAAATGGCTTGCTCACCTCCTCTTCGCCACCAAAGAGGAAGAAGGGTCATCCACCATCCAGTTTGTCTGGTGGTCACACAAAATGGTACTGCATCTCATACGAGTTGTCTCTTGCCCTTGTACAAAACCCCCAGTAAAGGCCGTCATCCAGACTGGCTGAATTCCTATAGCTGGTCAACCAGTGTCAGCAGGTGCAGTCGACAACCAACAGCTGGTGTATCCACTGGCTCTCTCGAAACTAAAGGCACTTGGGGGGCGTTCCCGTCGCAGCTCAGCGGGCTACGAACCCAACGAGTATCCATGAGGATGCAGGTTCAATTCCTGGCCTCACTCAGTGGGTTAAGGATCCCACGTGGCTGTGGCTGTGGTGTAGGCCGGCAGCTGCAGCTCCAATCTGATCCCTAGCCTGAGAACTTCCATTATGTCACAAATGCGGCCCTAAAAAGCAAAAAAAAAAAAAAAAAAAGAAAAGAAAATGCACTTAGGTTCACATGTGTACCTTTGTGATACCCAATGGAGAAATGGTTTTCGCTGTCACGAGGGGTCTGAATCTGGTACTGCTCAGAACTGTGGAGATGGAGGCTACAGTGCTTATTATCTTTAAAGGAAAAAAAGAGAAAGATCTTGTTCTACAGAAGTCTTTAATTGTGTAGAATAAGTAATGACCTGTGCTAGGTCAGTGGAAGAAAATACTGGTTCATTTTGCTCTATGAATCTTTTGGGGAGGGGTTTGGGGTAGGGTCTGGATAACACCGTTTTGTGGCTTTATGAACGGTCTGAGACTCACTTTTCCGGCACCTATAACAACCTCTCTCATGGGTCTGCATGTGCATGTGCCTTGCAAGTCAGCCTCCTGGCATTCCTGCCGTGGTGCGATGACATTGGCAGTGCTGTGGGAGCACTGAGTTGCAAGTTCAGTCCCCAGCCTGGCACAGTGGGTTAAGTGTCTGATGTTGCTGCAGCTGCAGCATAGGTCACAGCTGTGGCTTGGATCTTATCCCTGGCCTGGGAACTCCCTATGCCTCGGGGCAGCCAGAAAAGGAAAAGGCTCCTGCCCTTTGCACCATGTTCCTGTTGGGCATGTGGATGGAGCTCTCCCGGCAGTTCCACAAGCCCCCATTCGCTCTGGTTCATCCCAGAGCTGTGATGCTGCGGCACTTGATCCACAGGCATGCTGGGCTTTTCTCAAAGGATGACTCAAGGGGGCCTGTAGACGTGGATTGTCTGTAACTCCATTAATGCCTAAGTGAAGTAGAATCTAACTCATCCTGCCATGTTCTTCTAAGGGTCTTTTAATCCCTCTGCTTGTAGCGAAAACAGATAAAGCCTTCAAAGCCTTTCTGGATGCCCGGAATCCCACCAAGCAGCACTCGTCCACGCTGGAGTCCTACCTCATCAAGCCAGTTCAGAGGGTGCTCAAGTACCCCCTACTGCTCCGGGAACTGGTGTCCCTGACAGACCACGAGAGCGAGGAGCACTATCACCTGACAGGTACAAAGGGGGCTCGGGTCCTGGTGTGACCGCGCCAGCCCCAGCCTGCGGATCCCCTCCCCCTGTGGAGTGCCGCATTCTGCCACATTGCTCAGTGCTGGGATGGTTAATCTGAGATCTAATTTTAGTATGCGAAGAGAGCTAGATATTGTGGCCATCCCTTTAAACGGGCAAAATAATTTGGCAAAAATTCTCTCGTTGAAGAGCCGCTGGAGGGATGATTCCATTCTTATTTCTAAGAGAAGGCAGTTTAAGCTCCATGAGTTGAAATAAACTTCGTTGGGTCGCACCTGTTTAACAAACAGAGCTGCCAGGGTCAGGCCTGTTTTCTCACAATTTAGTGCAGCCTTGTGAGCACTGCTGATGGAATACGTTGGGTGGGGCGCCACCTTGTGGACATCTCGGAGCAGAGCCTGGCCCTGAAACCAAACTCCCAATGACAGGTTAAGCCCCACTGAGCTGTCTTCTTTTGCAACCTCAGAAGTTATTGGCCTCAGATACACATTGGCCAAATACACACAGCCCCTAAGTTTCACAGTAAATAGAGTATCTCTTAAAGAGATGCTGTTTGGATTGGAGAGAAAGAGGGATTTGTTCTCCAAGTGTCAAAACTAGGAGGTCTAGGTACACTACATATAATAAAGCATGTGGAGAGAGAAACACACTTTTTGATAAATATTCATATCACTGAATAGCAAACACCAAGAAGAGTGAAAATTAAACTTGCTCCTTTTCTGTGACAAGCAAACTTGTGTATAAGTAATAAGGACAATTTTTTTTTTTTTTTTTTTTTTTGTCTTTTTAGGGCCACACCCATGGCTTATGGAGGTTCCCAGGCTAGGGGTGGAATTGAAGCTGCAGCTGCTGGTCTACACCACAGCCACAGCAACTCGGGATCCAAGCCATGTCTGCAACCTACAGCACAGCTCACAGCAACACCGGATCCTTAATCCACTAAGCAAGGCCAGGGATCGAGCCTGCGTCCTCATGTGGATACTAGTCAGTTTTGTTACCGCTGAGCCACAATGGGAACTCCAGGACAAATTTTTTTGTATAACAGTTAAAGTCTGTAAAGAAATGATCCAAATTATAATTTTCATCCAAATAAATACTGTGTGAATAGTTCACTTTGCATTAATATGATCTTTAAAAGGGGTCTGTTAAAAAAAATTCTCCAGACTGAATTAAAATACTAAATCAGAAGAACAAAGTATGAAAACTAGCAAATTTGGAGGTGACTTGAAAAAAATCACTTGCTTTTTGACTTTGACAAAATCACTTTGTTCCTCACATGCCTGTTAAAAATTACAAATAAAGACCATGCATGAATGCAAGCAATTGCTCTGGCTGTCAGGCATTTGCAGAGGTATTTGTAAGTTCTTATTTAAAAAACTGTTGCTGCTCACCATTCCAGTAAGTGGTCCAGGAGGAGAGGCAATACTTAAGAGCAGGTATCTGTGACCAGTTGGCCTTGGGTCTGAATTCTGGGTCCACCCCTTATGTCTGTCTTCAGAAGCCTGGTAGAACACACAGGCCCTCTGCATCTGAGTTTTCTCATTGTCAACTGGGATTGATAACAGGCCCATTAAATGAGATGTTTCACATAAACCACCTAATAGAACACACAGATAGTGCTCAGTAAGTGTGACCTGTTATTAGTAGTGATACTTTTTACTTGTCTCATTTCAAAGAGCATTCAAGGTGGAAGATAATTCTTCTGCTCTTCATTATAATAACTAAGTTACCGTGGGCTCTTTGATCCTTGCCTGAATGATGTTGCTGTTAGTAAGAACGGGTCTCGAATTCTGGCCTGAATCTTGAGCTTTTTCATTATTGCTGTGGGGTAGGATTTCAAATAAAAATTATAAAATAAATATGATTGCATATTTTGCAGAAGCACTAAAGGCAATGGAAAAAGTTGCAAGCCACATCAATGAGATGCAGAAGATATACGAGGATTACGGGACGGTGTTTGACCAGCTAGTAGCAGAGCAGAGCGGAACGGAGAAGGAGGTCAGTAGGACTTCTGGATCCCGAGAGGCCTAATGCCTGTGGTCACTGGGTCTGTGAACTGCCACATCAGGCCCCCTGTTAGGGCTTTCTGCAGAAGTTCCCTGAAACTTTCTTTTCTTTTCTTTTAATGATTTTAATTTTTTTTCATTATACCTGGTTTACAGTGTTCTGTCAGTTTCTGCTGTACAGCAAAGTAACCCGGTCTCTCATTATCCTCTGTCATGTTCCATCACAAATGACTAGATAGAGTTCCCTGTGCTATACAGCAGGATCTCACTGCTTATCCACTCCAAATGCAATAGTTTGCAACTATTAGCCCCAGAATCCCAGTCCATCCCACTGATTTTGTTTGTTTTTTTTTTTTTTTTTTTTTGCCATGCCTGTGGCATGTCGAAGTTCCTGGGCCAGAGACCGAACCCTTGCCACAGCAGTGATGCAAACCACAGCAGTGACAATACCGGATCCTTAACCCACTGAGCCACCAGGGAACTCCTCTTTTGGATCTTAGTGCTTATAATAAGCCACACAATTTAAGTGTAAGTGTAACATAAAATTGATTACATGGGTTTAAAAACATGACCTTATGTCCAGTTAACGTTGTACAAAAAAAGAAACATCACTGAGCTCGTATCCCTCCCGCTTCCATCTTTCCTGTGAGGCGTGAGGTTAAGGCAGATCTGGAAGCTAGACCATGTATGGAGAGCGTGGGCTGCCGGATTGAATGGATAAGGCAGTGGGAGCCAGCATGTTGGAAGAATTCAGGGCTTTCCTTTTTTATTTGGGTCTTTTCTAACCTTAAATATTGGTGGCTATCTCCTTACTTATAAAAGTAGTTTAAGTGGAATTTGACAGTTTCTCTCTTTATCTTTTCTGGCTGGATTACTAAATTTGGAATCTTAAGCTTTAACAAGTCTATGTATAAGAAGCATTATCATTTAAGTAGTAGAAGGCAGAACAGAAAAGAGCTGGAGTTTTTTTTTTTTTAATTCAGTTTCAATGTTGAGACTTCTATTAGCAGGCCTCGTGTGGTTTAGAGATTTGAGGTGCTAAATGTCCTAATTCCTGGGGGAAGTGCGAACAAAGGCATCGGGGCGGGGGGTGCCCCTTGACACTGAGGTGGAATGACCACCATGCCACAGGTCATGAGGCAGGTCTCACCCACATACAGGGTGTGCACTGGAGCAAAATGCCTTTTTATTTTTACAGCTGAACCTGTGGCATATGGAAGTTCCCAGGCTAGGGGTCGAAGTGGAGCTGCAGCTGCCAGCCTACACCATAGCCATGGCAACCCAGATCTGAGCCACATCTGTGACCTATACCGCACGCCGGATCCTTAATCCACTTAGCGAGGCCAGGGATCGAACCTGCATCCTCAGGGACACTATGTTGGGTCCTTAATCCGCTGAGCCACAAGAGGAACTCCATTTTATGCTTTTCAAACAGTTTAATGCTTAACTCATATTTTCAAAACTGCCATTAAGGGCCACGTTTACAGAGACTGTAGAGTTTTTTTGTCTTTTTGCCATTTCTTGGGCCGCTCCCGTGGCATATGGAGGTTCCCAGGCTAGGGGTGGAATCGGAGCTGTAGCCGTCGGCCTACACCACAGCCACAGCAATGCCGGATCCTTAACCCACTGAGCGAGGCCAAGGATTGAACCCGCAACCTCATGGTTCCTAGTCGGATTCGTTAACCACTGAGCCACGACGGGAACTCCAGGGACTGTAAAAATTGAACAGACACTGCCTGCATTTGAGCAGTGACCATGTACAGGTGATCATCCCTCATATGCAACAGCACCCCCTCTCCTGCCGCCCCCCACCCCGCCTACACCTAACATGTACACCAATATCCATGTTTCCGTGTCTCCTTGATCCGTTCTTACCATTTAGGTCACAGAACTTTCAATGGGGGAACTTCTGATGCACTCGACCGTCTCCTGGTTGAATCCATTTCTGTCTCTAGGAAAAGCCAGAAAGGACCTTGAGCTCACAGTATTTGGTTAGTATTCCACTCAGAAGAACTTCCTACCTACTCATCACAAGGAAGAGTTATTTTTTCTGAGATATTGTATCTGTGTGATATGACGGATGCTCGTTAAACCCGGTGTGGTCATCATTTCCTGGTGTGTGTAAATCAAGTCCTAATGATACACACCTTGAACTTGACATGTGGCAACTGTATAAATTCTATCACAGTCATACTGGAAGAAAAAAAAAAATCCAGAATGTAAACTTAAAAGAGCCTGGCAAGAATGAAGACCCTACTAACCCCACCGGCCCAGTTAATGCCTGATTTCCAGAAAGACTTAGAATCGTGGCTCCAGTGGCTTTGACTTAACACAGCCAACCTCAACTCTTTAGTGCTCTCACAGGGACACTCTTTATCTTTTCCCTCTGCTGCTTGGCTTAGTGGATCCCGCCAAGTGTTACAGGCACAGATCTCCTGAGGCTATTTTGAAACCTGCTATCTTAGTAGCTTGCTGCATTTTGAAATGTCTTAATTCTCACCAAGAGCGAGGCTAGACTGTATTCTGGGTGAGATGAACACCATGGCCTCAGCTTTCAATAAAACAGGAATTCAGAAAACAAAATGCCAGGATCTCCTTCAGATGATAGCTTTAAACAGGCAGGTACTTGTGCTGTGTAATTCAAATAGGAATGGAAGGAAGTACCAATTACTCCCTCACGTGTTAGCCGCGTGGGACCTTGGAGCTTAAGTTGGAGGAGCTTGTTGTCTTCAAGCAGTCAGTTGTAGTTCAGCCTTGGGCGAATTGGTACGAAATAATGACTTTTCTTTCTTTTCTTTAGTTTTTAAGAGAGCTGTCATCTTGGTTTATAAAGAAAACTGCAAGCTGAAAAAGAAATTGGTAAGACATGAATTACTTGTAATGAAAGCTATCCTTTCATGACTGTATCTTCCTGTTGTTGAACTGGGGAGCCTGCTGAGTGCCAAGGCCTTCCTGACTGATGCTGCTTATTCCTGGGTCACCAACCCAATCAGACACTCAAGGTATTTCTTATTCTCCCCACCAAAGATGTCTGCTTTAAAAGAAGATGTCCATAAATACCCATGCTGGGGCCCACACAGAAAACCAGCTTTTCTATCCCTAAAAATGGCCCATGTTTGTTCCATACGTGTAAGAGTCTGTGTAACTTGGGTTTCTTTTTTGAGGTAACATGAAGTCATGGAAGGGCTGCTTGTCCATCTTGCTTAAAAATCTAGAGCTTTCTGCACCCAAACTGCACCTCCACCCTGTCCCCAGCCAGGCTGTGAGGATCCCTGACAGCGGGAGCACACCTGACCTGAGTCCCTTCTGCACCCCGAGCCCCACACAGCAGCGGGTTCCTGTGTGCACTGCGCGCCCCCCCACCCCCACCCCGGCCCCAGGAGCGAGCTGTCCTAATGCTGTTCTTGACGGCTTTCACCTTCCAGCCCTCCAATTCCCGGCCTGCACACAGCTCCGCTGACCTGGACCCGTTTAAATTTCGTTGGTTGATCCCCATATCTGCGCTTCAAGTCAGACTGGGGAACACAGCAGGTAATTTTTGTATGTTGTACAAATGCCAGAAAGAAACATTTAAAGAGACTTTTTAAAACGGTGGAATGAAAAAGTAGGCAAGAACCCAAGAACAGTTCTCAGAATTTTATTTTATAGGCAAGGAAAGTGAGGACAAGCAAGATTACTGTGTTAGCTCCTCACAGATTTGGAGAAAAGATATGCCAGTGAATGGCTTTTCTTTGCCAAATACCTCTTTTCATTGTTTCCTTATTTTCACTGTCAAGTTTTCAACCGTCTTCTTTCCAATATCCTAGATACCGTAACACACGTCCAAAAATTAAAATTTTTACCAATTTTGATATATCAGAAAACTCCTTAAGATTCAAGAGGATTGTAGGTGACATAAAAAAACAGAAAACTCTTCCACTGTGGAACATGTTCAAAAAGGCTTGCAGAATAACCACGTTCTGGTGACAGAGCTTCTGGCGATGGAAAGGACGACAGGCCAAGGCACGCGGTGCCGTTCTGGCTGTCTGGTCAGTTTCTGTCCGAGGTGCTTATGTTTCTGAGGCCATGAATGAATTTGGGGCCGGTCTCTTTTACCTCCAGCGCCTGAGTACATCCTACGGTTCCTTCCAAGGAATGGGCTGTAAAAGGAGACCATTCCTCCTCTTTCCCAGAGAGGTGGCATCCAGGGGTAGGGCGAAAGCACTGGGATGGTTGCAGACCTTCAGGAAACAGCCAAAGTGATGGGAATGTCTAGCTTTCTGTAACTATCTGCAAAAGCCATACAAAGATTGAGCCACACAAGCAAACGAGGAGACTTGGGATGGGCAATATTTGATTTCTTAAAAAGGTAGTAGAGTTCCTGTTGTGGCTTAGTGGGTTAAGAATCTGACTAGTATCCATGAGGTCACGGGTTCGACCCCTGGCCTCACTCAGTGCATTAAGGATCTGGCAATGCTGAAAGCGAGTGCAGCATAGGTCACAGATGCAGCTCAGATTGGAGTGGCTGTGACCTGCGGCTGCAGCTCTGATTCAACCCCTAGCCTGGGAACTTTCATATGTTGCAGGTGCAGCCAAGAAAAAGAAAGAGAAAAAAAAAAAAAAAAAAAAAGGGCAGTAGATTGTGAGTTTTAAACTTCGCAAGTGTTCTTGCCCTCTTGACCACAGCATCTTTGGCCAAGGTGCAGGCCCTTGTTTCTTTCTACACAGGGACGGAAAATAATTCCTTGTGGGAGCTGATCCACACGAAGTCGGAAGTAGAAGGACGGCCAGAAACCATCTTTCAGTTGTGCTGCAGGTATTACTGGCTTCCAAAAACTAAAGCCCAGAGGAATGTGACAGGATTACTTCTTTTAAAAGAAGGGTTTATTTTTAGTGCCCTCCTATAATTTGACGATGTCACGAGCACACCCACCCTCCCCAGGCTGCCAAAGGCAGCTCTGGTAGAACACACTGATTGGAAATCCAGCTGTCGGTGCGTGAAGACGTTCAAGAGCGATCTTCTAAGCGAGGGGAGAGAGGCACCCAGAGGCTGGGTGACTTGCTGCCAGTCGTCCTGAGCGCAGCAGTGCGCCCAGGACGCGAGGAACGGCAGCAGGGTGAGATAGTGGACGTGACCCTTGTTTTCCCTCTCCCCACCAGTGACAACGAAAGCAAAACCAACATTGTCAAAGTGATTCGATCTATTCTGCGGGAAAACTTCAGGCGTCACATAAAGTGTGAATTGCCTCTGGAGAAAGCATGTAAGGACCGCCTCGTACCCCTGAAGAACCGCGTTCCTGTCTCAGCCAAATTAGGTGAGAACTCTGCTGGCCTTGGGTTTATTCAGGAACATGTGCCACACCTCCCTGCAAGGGTACATGCTCTCCTAACAGAGCAGCAAGCCATCACTTTGTGAACTCTGTAAGCTCTACACCACACACCCAACACACAGGGTGGTGGTGATTTAATTTCCTTTTAAGAAACCTAAAAATGTGCTTCTTGCTCCCAGGCCTTTTATAAAATAGAACCACCCCCAACCCCCATTCCTTCATTTCCCACCGTCTGACAGCCGGCACTACCGCCTTCTCTCTCTCACTGAGATGCCCAGGAGTCAAGGGACCTGGTTCTGCTCACTGCTGTGTCCTCGGCTCAGTGCAGGGCTTCTGGACGGTCCATACTTAGTGGATTAAGGTCAAGAAACCTAATATACTCATTCTTAATAAGTCCACAGGCGAACACTCCAATCATGCTGTTCTTCCTGTTTTAAAAATCTCAGCTTAAGTGTTTAGAACCTTCTTTCTGTGTTAAGCTGTTCTATGAATCTCTTTCATCTCAGTTTTACTCTTACAAAAATGTATCTCTTTCGGTCACAGTTTGACCTCTTCAAATTTACTATGTATTTTCCATTTTTTTCTCTACTTGCAAAGTAACCTACAGCCATCAAAAATACGCAATTGTTGTCTGCAGAAACACATCTGAGCTCCCCCATCCCTTCAACCCAAGAGAAAGGAATTAAACACACAATTGAATATTCATATTAAATCTCAAAGTTGGCTAGAAATTCCAGCAGAGACAGCTCTCATGAGAGAAAGAGCATCTTTCTACTTTTAATTGGGCAGCAAGGGAAATAAACAGGTGAGAAGGTAGGCAGAGAAATATGGTGTAATCTTAGTTCTCAAACTACAAAGTACTTTAATGGAAAAAAAAAAAAAACCCTAACTTTTAAATTTACCCACTAGCAAAAAAAAAAAAAAAAAAAAAAAAAAAATCCTAGCCCTTGTTGTATAGTTCACTGTTCTAAATAATTAACTCTGGTCATCTAAAAATGCCAAATTCAGCCTTCCTGTCGTGGCTCAGCAGTCAGAGAACCCAACTAGCATCCATGAGGACACAGGTTGGATCCCTGGCCTCACTCAGTGGGTTAAGGATCTGGTGTTGCCGTGAGCTGTGGTGTAGGTTGCAGACGCGGCGTGGATCCCACATTGCTATGGCTCTGGCGTAGGCCAGCAGCTACAGCTCAGATTGGACCCCTAGCCTGGGAATCTCCATATGTTGCGGGTGCAGCCCCAAAAAGACAGAAAAATTTAAAAATTAAAAAAAAAATCCAATTCCCCAACTTAAAATTTCAAATAAACATAAGTAAAAAATGTCCCTATTTTCGGTATCTCCCTTTTCTTCCCCCAGTCCTAGGATAGTTGGTAATTGAAGGGAGGTGGTAAAATTTTAAGATGTTAAATCTGGGAATTCACGTTGTGGCTCAGAAGGTTACAAACCCGACTAGTATCCATGAGGATGCAGGTTCGATCCCTGGCCTCGCTCAGTGGGTTAAGGATCTGCCATTGCCGTGAGCTGTGGTGTAGGCCGGCAGCTGCAGCTCTGATCTGACCCCTAGCCTTGGAACTCCCATATGCCCTGGGTGCAGCCACCACTGCCCCCGCCCCCAAAAAGATGTTAAATCTGATAACCTCCAATGAGAAAATGACACACGATGGAATCGGTTCCTCTATCCTAAGGAGAAACATGCTTTTCTCATTGCAGCTTCATCCAGGTCCTTAAGAGTGCTCAAGAATTCTTCCAGCAGCGAGTGGCCCGGAGAGCCGGGCAAGAGCAGCTCGCTGGACTCGGATGAGGGCAGCCTGAGCAGCGGCACCCAGAGCAGTGGTTGCCCCCCGACCGGGAGCCCACACGATGCCCAGAGACAGCCCCACGCCGGCCTGGCGGACCTCTCTGACAGCCTCATCAAGGAGAGCGACATCCTGAGCGACGACGAGGACGACTACCATCAGGCTCGGAGGCAGGGCAGCCCCACCAAAGACATCGAGCTTCAGTTCCAGAGACTGAGGATCTCCGAGGACCCCGACGCCCATCCGGCCGAGCAGCAGCCCAGCAAGGACAGCCCGCAGCCCAAGCTGGTCCGGGGGCACTTCTGCGCCATCAAGCGGAAAGCCAACAGCACCAAGAGGGACAGGGGAACTCTGCTGAAGGCGCAGACTCGTCACCAGTCCCTGGACAGTCAACCTGAAAGTGCCAACCTTGACTTCAGCTCTGTCCTCGAGCGAGAATTCAGCGTCCAGAGCTTAACATCGGTGGTCAACGAGGAGTGTTTTTACGAGACAGAGAGCCACGGCAAGTCCTAGTACAGTTCCAATCCAGAGATGGCGCCACTTTTAAACTGGTGGTGAAATGGAAATTGCAGAAAAACTGTTCATGATTGGGTTCTGTGCAGTATACATTTTCCCCCAAGTAGCTGTAAAGATTTAAGTTATTTTAATTTATTGTGGATCAGAAAACTAGATTAAACTGATCAGAATTTGTAAATGACTTACTTTACTTTATATCCCTTTTGAGCAGGTATCAAAATGACTTCGAATCCTAAACATCAAACTGAATTCTAATTAATTTATGTGGAAAAAGGTAGGAGGTTGTGATCAATAGCTTTTAAAAGCTCTCTCTTTTTTTTTCCAATTCTCTGGGCATTTTCTTTGAGCTGTTAGATTTCGCTTTATTTAAAGCGTATTTAAATTATTCTAATGTGGGTTAGGGGTTACCCTGTGCAGATATTTCATTTTTGTAAGGTTGTAACAGATGCTGTTTATACTAAACATGTCATATCTATGCAGTATGTATATTAAAAGAAAGCTTGTACTGTATCTCATTTGATGACGTTTATTCTCTTCACCAAGCCGTACAAGGGAAAGAGGTCGCAGCGCAGCGGGTGAGCACCCAGAGCAGCTCACCACTGCACGTGGGCCCCGGCAGGCTGCTGGGGCCTCGGGCAGCAGCTGCAGTCTAACTCTCCCCATCATCTCTCTCTCTCTTTTCTGACGTGTGCCTGAGTTCTTCTCTGAAGTTGTAAGCAAAGAGGTGTGGGTCTTCATCACACATTTTCCGGTACACGTCACAGAGGCTCTGGAAATGAGAGACCGAGAGCTGGGTGGGTCGAAGAGTAGGGTCCACGTCTGCCGACTCTAACAGTTTCCCAGTGCGTTCCATGCGCTGAGCTTCAGGGAATAACATTCTGAAAGGAAGAGAAAACAAAACAAAACAATTTCACTTAAATTCTGAAACAGACGAAGCTTCCCTCTACCTCCTTTGAAAACAACCCGGTTCTGACAAATGACCCCTTTAGGAGTGGAAGCGGCACCTCTGCAGGGTCCTGCGGGCTGCACGCCAATGGGGGAGGACTTTGGCTACACCGCCAGGCAGTGGGCATGAGCAAACCTCGGAAGGCAGAGCTGGTCTGACCTGCAGAAAATCAGTACGTGTATCTCTAAGGTAAATTTATCACATGCTCAGTTTCATTCTTAAGTTTGATGTGCCTCACATTTTAAAATAGTTTTTTTTTTTAGGACCATAACCAAGACACATGGAAGTTCCCAGACTAGTGGTCGAATTGGAGCTGCAGTTGCCCGGCCTACACTACAGCCACAGCCACGCCAGATCTGAGGTGTCTGCGACATACACCACAGCTCACAGCAACACCAGATGCTTAACCCACTGAGCAAGGCCAGGGATGGAACCTGTGTCCTCATGGATACTACTCAGGTTTGTTACCAATGAGCCACAATGGGAACTCTCAAAAGTTGCTATTTCCATGTGACTTATCAGTTTTGATTCTCTGATCTGAACTTAACCAGCCTTTGGAACTCTTCATCCCAAAAGAATGACCTTTTTTTTTTTTTGTAAAATCAGAAAATAGTTCACATGAAAATAGTTATTTGCCTCTTTAAGATATTGAAGCATCTTTAAAATTGATTCAAAATATAAATTCTGGATTTAACTAAATCAGATCACTGATTTAAAATGAGTAGTGATGAAATATTGCAAAGCTACACCTGGATTTTATTTTCTCTCCAGCCTCTGAGAGCTTGGAAGCTGTCATGGCAAGTGGAGACTGAGTTTTCCTTAGAGGCTGAGGGTCCTTCTCAGCAAGGAACTGCACATCCCATCTTTTTCGGGTGAGTTGTCTATGACCTGAGCTCAGTTTCATGGCCAGCAGAGGTCTGATCACAGTTTCTAACTAGGATCTGGGACTGATTTGTGGTGTGACTGAAGAATGCCAAAAGGTCCAAGCAGGTCACAATATTTAGTCCATATGTGCACAGGAGACTGCGTCTGTGACATGGGGCCTATCACTTAGTTGGGGGGCTGTCTTGGGAACACCAAGGGCCAACCCTAAGCTCAGGCCAATTCCAGGATTTCCACAAGTCAGATGTCCTTTCTATGATTCCCTCCCACTGCCCAGGACTCAGGGCTGTCCTGTACAACCGTATGGGGCACCCCTGGGTGAAATCTAGCTTGTGTTCTACTAGGCAAGGAGTGCATCCAGGTGGGGGTGCCACAGCACACCTGAGCCGTGCCTCCAGGTAACTAGGACCGAGATGGCTGGTGACATCCCTGTCACCAACTAGAGAGGGAGTAACTCTCTGGTGAAGTGTGAACACTCGTCTAACCAGAGCCAGCATTTGGCAAGTTGAGGCTTCCTCTGGTCATTCCAAATCCTCAGGAACACGCATTATGGATTCTGGTGGTTTCCAGGTCACGGCTGTCTAGCTGTGCCTAAAGGAATTTCATGGGCTAAAGGGGACCCTTCTCAAAACGAGATTGAGAGGTAAAATGGAGCTCTTTTAAGAAAATGAGAAATGTATGCCTCTAAAGCTGAACCCATTTAAACAGCTAAAACTGACTGTATTAATAAGAACACTTTCCTGCCTTCTTGAACAGCCTATAGTTGGGCCTGGTCACACATTTTCTTGGCTGTCACTGGATATAAAATGTCTCTGTAGTGATTCCAGGGCCTATCAGGCACGCAGACCCTAAATGGTCCTGTCTGGGTTTCTCACTGGGCAGGTGCGCAGAACTCAGGAGCCCTCCATCAAGTAAAGCACAAGTGCTCAGTGGACACTTGGCAACGTCGTCTTGGCCACTCCGAAGTTATATTTCCTTCCCAGTTCTCAGTGTGTCCTCCAAATCAAGAGAGCAAGCAATGTGATGGAAAGAAAGCATTTTAAAAACCCATGCAGTGTGAAGGAAGGAAATGTACATCTGGTCTTCGTCCCAGGTTGCTGACACAGAGCTTTTAAGATCTTTGGAATTTCTTGAATGAGAGGGTAATGGGAACATCTTTTTTTTTTTTTCCCTCTAATTGAAGTACAGTTGATTTACAATGTGTTAATTTTTGCTGTACAGCAGGGGGATTCAGATATATCTACACACACACAAACTCTTTTTTAAAATGCTCTTTTCTGGAGTTCCCATCATGGCGCAGTGGTTAACAAATCTGACTAGGAACCATGAGGTTTCGGGTTCGTTTCCTGGCCTTGCTCAGTGGGTTAAGGATCCGGCGTTGCCATGAGCTGTGGTGTAGGTTGCAGACGTGCCTCGGATCCCACATGGCTGTGGCTGTGGCTGTGGCGTAGGCCGGCGGCTACAGCTCTGATTAGATACCTAGCCTGGGAACCTCCATATGCTGTGGGTGTGGCCCAAAAAAGACAAAAAAAAAAAAAAAAATTCTTTTCCATTATGGTTTTACCACAGGACCCTGAACCTAGTCCTCTGTGCTGTACAGGAGGATCCTGTTGTTCAGCCCTCCATGTATCGTAGCTTTTACATCTGCTAACCTCAGCCTCCGCTCCTTGGCCACCACGGGTCTGTTCTCTGTGAGTCTGTTTTGTAGCTAGGTTCATTTGTATCATATTTTAGATTCCACATAAATGGTATGTGGTATTTGTCTTTCTCCTTCTGACTTCACTTAGTAAGATAATCTTTAGTTGCATCTATTTTGCTGCAAATGGCATTATTTTCTTTTTAATAGCTGAGTAGTATTCCACTGTATACACAGACTGCATCATCTTAATCCATTCATCTGTCAGTGGACATTTAGGTTGTTTCTGTGTCTTGGCTACTGTGAATAGTGATGCTTATGAACGCAGGGGTACATACACCTTCTTTAATTGTTTTGTCTGGATATAGGCCCAGGAGTGGGACTGCTGAATCATATGCCAACTCTATCCTTAGTTTTTGAACCTTCGTACTGTTTTACATAGTAGAAATGTAAGTTGGCACAACCACGAACAGTGTAGGAGGGTTCCCTTTTCTCCACATCCTCTGCAGCGTTTATTTGCAGATTTTTGAATGATGGCCATTCTGACTGGTATGAGGTGGTGTATATATACCTTGTTGCAGTTGTGATTTTTATTTCTCTAGTTAGCAATATTGAGCATTTTTTCATGTGCCTACTGACCATTTGTATTTATTCTTTAGAGAAATGTCTATTTAGGTCTTCTGCCCATTTTTTCAATTGGGCTTTTTGTTGTTGAGTTTTATGAGCTGTTTATACATTTTGGAAGGTGAGCCTTTTTCATGTTGTTTGCAAATATTTTCTCCCATGCCATAGACTGTCTTTTCATTTTCTTTTAATGCTTTTTAGGGCCGAACCCGTGGTATATGGTAGTTCCCAGGTTAGGGGCTGAATTGGAACTACAGCTGCCGGCCTACACCACAGCCACAGCAACACAGTATCCCAGCTGTGTCTGTGACCTACACCACAGCTCATGGCAACACTAGATCCCCGACCAACTGAGCAAGGCCAGGGATCAAATCCGCATCTTCATGGATTCGTTTCTGCTGTGCCACAACAGGAACTCCTGTCTCTCCATTTTGTATATGGTTTCCTCTGCTGTAAAAGCTTGGTAAGTTTTAGTAGGTCTCATTTATTTTTACTTTTGTTGCCTTAGGAGACTGACCTAAGAAAACATTGGTATGACTTTTGCGGAGAATGTTTTGCCTATGACCTCATCTAGGAGTTTTATGGAATCATGTCTTTAAGCCATCTTGAAATTTTTGTTTATGGTGAGAGGGTGTATTCTAACTTCATTGATTTACATGCAGCTGTGCAGTTTTCCCAGTACCACTTGCTGAAGACTTTTTCATTATGTTCTTGACTCTTCTGTCAAAAATAAATTAACTGTAGTGCATGTTTTAGCTCTAGGCTCTCTATCCTGTTCCACTGATCCATGTGTCTGTTTCTATGCCCATACCACACTGTCTTGCTCACTATAGCTTTGTAGTGTTGTCTAAAGTCTGAGAATCACCTCCTTTGTTCGTTTTCTTCAGGACTGCTTTGGCAATTCTGGGTCTTTTATGGTTCCATAGTAATTTTAGGATCATTCTAGTTCTGTGAAAAACGTCATGGGTAATTTGACAGGGGTTACATTAAATTTGTAGATTGTTTTGGGTAGTGTAGCCATTTTAACAATATTAATTCTTTCAATCCAAAGGCATGAGGGATCTTTCCATTTATTTAAGTCATCTTTAACTTTTTTTTGTCTTTTTGTCTTTTCTAGGGCGCACCTGCAGCACATGGAGGTTCCCAGGTCAGGGGTCCAATCAGAGCTGTAGCCGCTGGTCTACACCACACACAGCAACGTGGGATCCGAGTCGCATCTGCAACCCACACCACAGCTCACAGCAACACCGGATCCTTAACCCACTGAGCAAAGGCCAGGGATCAAACCCGCAACCTCATGGTTCCTCGTTGGATTTGTTAACCACTGCGCCACGATGGGAACTCCATCTTTAACTTTACTAATGTTTTAAAGTTTTTCACCTCCTTGGTCAGGTTTGCTGTATTTTATTTTCTTGGGGGGTGCGATTTTAAGAGGTATTTGTGGTTTTTTTTACATTCCCTTTTGGTATTTCATTGTTAGTATAAAGAAATGCAATCGACTTCTGCATGTTAATCTTGTATCCTGCTACTTTGCTGCATTTAACAGTTCTAGTAGTTTTCATGTGGAGTCTTTAGGGTTTTCTACATATAGTATGTCATCTGCATACAATGACAATTTTACCTCTTTCCACCCAATTTGGATACTTCTTATTTCTTCTTGTCTGATTGCTGACAGCTAGGACTTCCAACCATAGAAGAGGTGAGTGGCATCCTTGCCTTGTTCTGGATTTTAGTGGGAAGGCTTTCACCTTTTCTCTGTTGAGTATTATACTGTCTATAGGTTTGTCATAAATGGCTTTTATTATGTTATGTTCCCTCTATATGCACTTTAGTAAGAGGTTTTTATCATGAATTGATATACAATTTTGTCACGTGCTTTTTTTTCCATCTATTGAAATGATCATACGGTTTTTTGATTTTTGTTCATGTGGTATATCACACTGATTGACTTGTATATGTTGAACCATCCTTGTGACCTTGGGATGCAATGAATCCCACTTGGTCACAGTATGTGATCTTTTTATGTGTTGTTGGATTTGGTTTGCTAATATTTTGTTGAGACTTTTTTACATCTATAGTCATCAAAGACATCAGCCTGTAATTTTCTTTTTTGGTAGTGTCTTGTCTGGTTTTGGTATCAGGATGATGGTGGGTTCGTAGAATGTCACTGGGAGTGTCCCCTCCTCTTCAACTTTTTGGAAGAATTTGAGAAGGACTGGTATAAGTTGTTCTTTGTACGTCTGGTAGAACTCACCTGTGAAGCCACCTTGGCCTGGACTTTTGTTTGTAGGGAGTTTTTAAATTACAGATGCTATTTCACTTCTAGTGATTGGTTTGTTTGATTTATCTATTTTTTTCTTGATTCAATCTTTGGAGGGCTTTATGTTTCTAGAAACTTGTCCATGTCTTCTAGGTTGCCAAATTTGTTGGCATATAATTGTTCATAGTATTCCCTATGGTTTTTTGTTTTTCTGCAGTGTTGGTTGTTATGTCTCCTTTCCATTTCTTATTTTATTTGAGTTCTCTCTCTATTCTTGATGAGCCTGGTCAGAAGTTTGTCAATCTTTTTTATCCTTTCAAAGAAATTTTTCTTTTAAAAATATTTTATTTCCTCTCTGATTTTTATTTCCTTCTGCTGAATTTAGGTTTTGTCCTTCTTTTTCTAATTGTTTTAAGTGGTGGGGTAGGTTGAGTTTTTTGGTTTTTTTGTTTTTTGTTTTTTTTTTTTGAGGAAGGCTTGTATTGCTATGAATGGCCCTCTGAGAAGTGCTTTTTCTGTATCCCACAGATTTTGTAGGGTTGTGTTTTTATTGTCATTTTTCCCTTCTGGTTTCACCATTGATCTATTGGTTTTTTTAGTAGTGTGTTGTTTAGTCTCCACATAACCTTTTTTTTTTCTTTCTTTTCCTGTGGTTGCCTTCTAGTTTCATGCCTTTGCAGTCAGAAAAGATCCTTGAGATAATTTCTATACACATAGATTTGCTGATGGTTGTTTTGTGCCCTAATATGTGGTCAAGTCTAGAGAATGTTCTGTGTGCATTTGAAAAGAACATGTATTCTAGGAGTTCCTGTCGTGGCACAGTGGTTAATGAATCTGGCATGGCTGTGAGCTGTGGTGTAGGCTGCAGACGCGGCTTGGATCCCACGTTACTATGGCTCTGGCATAGGCCAGTGGCTACAGCTCTGATTCGACCCCTAGCCTGGGAACCTCCATGTGCCACAGGAACAGCCCAAGAAATGGCAAAAAGACAAAGAAAAAAAAAAAAAAAAAGAACATGTATTCTAGTTCCTTTTTAGAGTACTCTGCATTTATGTTAACAGCCTTTCTTAGTTCCTTCAGTATTTTTATTACCTCCTTTTTGAAATCTATTACACTAAAGAGGTCTGTTTAATTGTTCTTTCAGGGAAATTCTCCTGCTCTTTTAACTAGGAATGTTTCCTCTGCTTCTTCATTCCCTCTGTGGTCAAACCAGACTTCAGTCTCTTAAGGCTGTTTCTGCACAGCCAACCCCAGTTATCTCCCTAGGTCTTATCTCCAAAGCCTGAGCTTCAGGACCCAGCCTCTGCCTGCACCAATGGACTCATGTCTCAGGCTGGGGAGTGTAGGGCAGTGGCAATGACCATCTGTGTAGGTCTGTCCCTGTTCTGGCTGCTGCACTTTCCTCTGAGGCTCTGAAGCTCCCCTTCTTTCCTGGCTGATCTCCCTGCTGGTGAGGGGACTTCCCAGAGTACAGGAACCTTTCTTCTTTAAAAGCTCCATCCCAGGGGTACAGATCCTGTCCCAAATCCTTTTTCCTTTTGTCCTATCCAGTTACGAGGAGATCTTCTTGCTCTTTCATAAGCCTGAGGTCTTCTGCCAGTGTTCAATAGATTTCTGTGAGAACTGTTCCACATGTAGATGTATTTTTGATGTATTTGTGGGAGGAAGTGAGCTTGACATCCTACTACTCTGTCATCTTGTCTCAGGAGCATCTTTCGTTATTCATAACAAGTCCCTTTCAACCATACCTGAGTTTGTGCTAATGAGATGACCTTGGTGGCCAATAGAAAGCTTCAGGATAGAGAACACTTGCCAGGGGAACCAATTGTGTGACTGAAGGGTGTACCTTTCAGCCCCACACCTGGAGGGAAGAAGGGCTGGAAACAGCTCAACCACCAATGGCCAATGATGGAATCAATCATGCTTAGGTAAGGGAACCTCCATAAAACCCACCAAATGATGGGGTTTGGAAAGCTTCTGGTTTGGTGAACACACTGAGATGCTGGGAGGTGAGAAAACTATACAGGACATGGAAACTGTGCACTCGCTGCCCCCCATTCTTTGCATCATTTCCACTTGGCAGTTCCTGAGTTACACCCTTGACATTGATATACAAAAGTTTTTCTGTAAACCATTCTAGCAATTATTGAACAAGATCATGAAAACTGCCAACGTGCATAACCAGTTAGTCACAATTACAAGTGGCAACCTGGGACTTGCGACTCAAGCAGGGGCAGTTTTGAGGCACTGAACCCTTAAGCTGAGGGGGCTGTACTAACTCCAGGTAGTTAGTATCAGACTTGAATTAAATTGTTGGACACCCAGGTGGTGTCCAGAGAATGTGCTGGTGTTGGAGAAAACACATTTTGTGACCAAAGTGTTGAGAGTAAACAGTTCATATGGTCTGAGTCCAGGGTGAAAAGTCATGACCACCCCTGTACAGGGTCACTATAAACTGTGTGAGGTCAGTTGTAGTTTGTACCCATGATCAAACCAAACAAAACCTCTCAGAAGCACCTGAAGTTAAATTAAGGGTTTTGCTTTGACGGCCACTGAGGAAAAATTGTCATGGATCTGTTCTAAGAGGAGTATTTACAGGCAGCGTGAAGAATCATAAAAATAATGTTCTTAATCTTTGATGGCGATTGAGAATTGTATAGAGTGCTACAGAAAAGAAGAGAAAGCATTCTTACCCAAGCCCTCGATAGCAGTATTTCCTTCGGAACTGAAATGCATTCTGAACCACTTTCTCCACCAGCTTGAACGGCTGCTCTATCTTGGGCTGAGTCAGGGGGGTAAAGTGCACCACCCCCACATCCACCTTCATTGTCAGAAAACAGACACCATTTTACTGCCCGGTGTAGCGGATTAAACATCGTAAGACACAGGACAGGTCATCAACAGCATGGTTTTCACAAATTTTTATGTAGACTTCAGTTTCCCCTTCTCTAGGCCTGTAAGATGCTACACTTGATCTGAGCTGATGCAAATCACAGCTGGTTGCATCTGTTCTATGACGGCATCCAGCAGACCTGTGCTTGATGATCCCTTAATTTTAGAATGCAGTGTTACAATGGCCTTTTAAAATCTATCCAAATATTACCATTAAAGTCAGTAGGCAGATAAGAGAGGGCTTTAAAATATCTTACTTAGCTTCCGAATGAATAAAAAATAAGCTGCTGCAACAGTTGTGACTGTAAGGCTAGACTTCAAAACAGAGAGACATGGCAGAGGGGCCCCCAGGGACCAGCTGGTGCTGAACTCCCCAGAAAGGGAATCAATTAGGACACCACTTGTTTGGACACAGACCCTGATGAATCAGCTGGACTGAATTCCTGACTGTCATCTGCACAGCCACATGACTTGCTGGTAGCAGCTTTAAACACCCCAAGAGTCACAGGAAGGATCCAAACCGAATGGAAACCCCCCATAAAAATTACTGTTGGAGTGTTAAGCTACTACCAGCTGTTGAGATTCTTTATCAAAAAATAGAACTTTTCAGGCTTTTCTGATAAGAGATTTATACTCTTCCCTGTTCTAAATAGGGACTCACAGCAATTCACGAGGATTTTTCAAAATAACAATGGGAAAGTATTGACAGTAAAGACTAAGGGAGAAATGGGGTCAAAGCAGTTAAACACACACACAAATGCCTGACAGAGATGAGGGTCTAGGAAATGAGAATTCTATTCGTAATTCACAAAAGCTTCAGTCTCTAAGAGATTATTGTTAAATCTGCCACTCAGAACATCATACAGACTCTACAAAGGCTAAGAAAGTACAGCAATTTTATGAAGTGCGGGTTGTACCACTGCTTTTCAAAAGGAATTCTGTATTTTAAAATTCCACAGAGGTTAGTTATCACATTCCATGCCTCTAAAGATCCTTGTGGCTACAAAACTCCTCCAAATTGGCCTGTATGTAATAATATGAGGATGGGGAAGTTTTTGTTTTATTTTTCTTTTTAGGTTGGAGGAAAAATACTTGCCTATGACATAAGACTACGTGGACAAGAAAAAGTCAGACCAGAGCCATGCCCCACCTCAGGCAACCTGGATGGGCTTCGAGAGGCGCTGGCACTCTGTCCTGAGGGCCTGAGCTGCCTTGCTGTGGGGCTGCCCCATCAGACCTCCTCCCCCTCCTCAGTCATCAGGTCCCCAGGTTTCAGATTAGCTACAGCTGCACCTACTGGATGTCACTAGAAGTAGAAGAGTTCGCGCTGGGGATGTAGAGTACGGCTGGCAAACGCTGAGGTTGTTTTAAACAGCAGACTGAAAACTGCCAATGGAGAGGCTTTTCCACCTGAAAATGCTCCCTTAAATATCCATCAACCTCCAGACTATTTTAGTGACGATTATACGCCTTTGGTTGTCACTCCACTGCACAGAGTGACGATCTCAATGTTCTTATTAAAATTTGGTAATTTTCAAGCTGTGTTGTACGTGTCTCTCCAAGTTTACTAACAAGTTCTTCCCATAGGAAACGAAATGCTTTGGTTAAAAGGCTAGGGCTTTTCTCAGACCTTCACACAAATACCATGGAACGAGTCTGGGGTCAACACAAAGAGTCACTGAAGAGCTTGAGGGCCTGGGGAGGTGACTCAGGGACTGAGTGGACGGGAGGAAGAAAGATGCTTCACCTGAGAGCCTTGCTACAGAAGGAAAAAGAGGAGGAGGTCTGTGGGTGGGGAGAGAAACGAAGCCAGCCCACATTCACGACAATGAACTGCAGTCAATGGCCATCCCCACCTGCCTCCTGATGATCTGGGAAGGTTCTAGGCCATTCTCTAGACTTCACCCCACTCCTTCCCAGCATCTCCGCTCACGGGCATTCCTGTTCCAACCTCTCATGCTGCCAACCCTCCATGACTCGGCTCCTTCAACCCTGCCAACCCAATCCCTCCAAGTTAGTTCCGATAGGATTCTGCCAGTCTCCAGAGAAAATAACCTTTTAGCAAATTATGAGGTAAAATTAAACCCCCCTGAACCTAAACTCATAAAATATTATCCAAACTCTTAATATTCAAACACAATTAAGACCAACAGCACAAAACCAGAGTCAGACACATTCTCCTTCCAGAAACTGCCACTTCCAGAATCCTCGGATTTGCAAAACTTGGCCTCATCTTTATTTGCCTGATATTCCTTTGCGATTCGGCTAGTGTTTGCAAATACAGGAAATGTCTAATATTTGTAAACGCTAGGTTTTAAAACTCTGTATAAACATAGCAGCACTTCATGCTGGAGTTCCTGTCATGGCACAGTGGTTAACGAATCCGACTAGGAACCATAAGGTTGCGGGTTCGATCCCTGGCCTTGCTCAGTGGGTTATGGATCTGGCGTTGCTGTGAGCTGTGGTGTGGTTTGCAGACACGGCTCGGATCCTGCGTTGCTGTGGCTCTGGTGTAGGCTGGCAGCTATAGCTCCGATTCGACCCCTAGCCTGGGAACCTCCATATGCCGCGGGAGCAGCTCAGGAAAAGGCAAAAAGACAAAATAAATAAATAAATAAAATAAAAATAAATAAACACATCAGCACCTCATATAAACTGAAGCAGCTGACTTGCAAAATTTGAATATAATTTTGATACCCAGTTAAGTTGGCTAATAGTATATTTTGGCTAAAATGAAATTTCCACTCACAATCAAATACTATTTAATGGAGGACTCATAAAACTCAGTGTCAGAAAGGCTCTTCCAGTCACATGTCTGGCTTTTCCAGGAAACCCGTACCACCCTTGTCTCTACTCCTGCCTCCAAAAGCAGGTCTCAGAATTATTCCTAATGATGGAGCCTGTTTTCTCTAGAACCACAGGAAAGCTGCTTGGTAACTATATAACAGATACAAAAATGCTTTTTACTTATAAATGAATGCTTATTTAAAATTTACAACCATTATTTTTCCTTCCTTGAGTTTTAAGTCTTCTAGAGGGTTTGATTACAAAAAACAAATCAGTACATAGGTACCAGATGCACTTAAAAATTCTAGTTTAAACGTTGCTAGTCTTGGAGTTCCTGTTGTGGCTCTGTGGTAACAAACCCAACTAGAATCCATGAGGACGTGAGTTCGACTCCTGGCCTTGCTCAGTGGGTTAAGGATCTGGTGTTACCATGAGCTTTGGTGTAGGTCACAGATGTGACTCGGATCCCATGTTGCCGTGGCTGTGGCGTAGGCCGGCAGCTGTTAACTGTGATTCAACCCTTGGTCTGGGAACTTCCATATGCTGGGGGTGAGGCTATAAAAAAAAAAGACCAAAAAAAAAAAAAATGTTGCCAGTCTCTTTCCAAACTCAAGTCCATCAGTATACCAAAATGACCTACTAAGATTTTAAATTAGAGGATTTTATAGTGACTTGAACTTGAAAGTCAATGCTGCACAAAACTGAAGTTATGTTTCTTAGTATCAGCAGCCTTACCAGAGACTAGAGGCAGCTGTCCCATTTTCCAGGCTAGGGTGCCTAGGACAGGATGGGTTATGAGCTCAGAAAAACACTTAGGACTCATAAGACAACCAGGGTAAGAAGTTATTAAATCTTAGCTATTGCCACCTCCGATCTTGACTCAACATGGTGTGGGGAACGCAGAAGATCGCACAGTTTCTGACTTTGAGATAATCGTAATATGCCAAACAGTAAATAACTACCACATGAAAAGGTACAAAACAGTACTGGCCATTATCTGAGAAGGGGTCTTCAACACCGCCCACAGCGTTCACAACTATTAAAGGACAAGCCAGTGGAGAGGAAAACAATTAGGAAGTTACAGTTTACTTAGCCCAAATATAACCAAAACCGAGAAAGAGAAGGAATGATGGGGAAAAAAAGAATGACTACAGGGAATATTCGAGACGACTTCAAGGACAATACAAGAAGGATTCAGAGTTCAAGGTGGTAACCTCAGACCTGTGCTGGAGGGAATGGGAAGGGTCCAGCAGTTCCACGGTGGTCAGCACCACTTGATGGAACATGGGGCCACAGTCTGGGAGAGTCACCTTCAGTGCCCGATGAAGTGACAGAGTAGGGTGAGCACGCTGGGGGATGCGTGGTTCTTCTACCTACTGGTTCCTACTGACTCCTCAAGTGCCTATGCTGAGCTAACGTCCATCTCACAGGCCCTCAGGTTACAACATCCTCTGATCAGGGCAGCAGTCCAAGTCATCACTGCCTAGGATATTATAATTACACATTTAGTAGAAAAACCAATCACTTACAAATACATAGACCAAATTCCTAGAACTGTTAATAAAACATAATTTATGTCCATAATTCCTGTCCCAAGCCCAACTGAAGGACAGAATTTCCACTGTAAAATCTTTTAACTCGGAGTTCCTGTTGTGGCTTAGCAGGTTAAGAATCCCACCAGTATCCATGAGGACTCAGGTTTGACCCCTGGCCTTGCTCAGTGGGTTAAGGATCCGGCATTGTGTGAGCTGCAGCATAGGTCGCAGATGTGGCTCGGATCCTGAGTTGCTGTGACACAGGTCGGTGGCTGCAGCTTTAATCTGACCCCTAGGCCTGGGAACCTCCATATGCCGTGGGTGCAGCCCTAAAAAAGACAAAAGAGAAAAAAGAAAAACCAACCCCATGACTCAAATACTCTAATATCATCCCAGGTATTCGAAACCAAGGTATTCAACGAGGACTGACACTCTCTTAGGACCTATAGCTCGCTCTTTAAAGTTTACAGTCTGTGTTTGTTATTGAAACAATACATATTTCTGCAGATATCCTACCACACCTTTGTCCCCTATGGCTGTCCGAGTGGCTCGTCTTTCTTCTCCTCCCTGGAATCACCAACAGAACAGATTTCACATAGTCACAGCATCCCCTCTCAGAGCACGACCTGTGTGCAAGCGCCTGTAAGAAGCAAGCCCCGGAGGTGTGGGGGGGCTGGGGGGAGAGTGCTTTTTACCGTGTATGTTATACATGTTAGTGTGTGTGCGTATGTTAAGTCGTGCCTACTGTGAACGTTATTATACACGTTAGTGTGCGTACCTAAGTCGTGCCTACTGTGTGTTAGTGTGTGTACACATGTAAGTTATCCCTGCTAGTAGCTGCAACCTCTTGGTCCCAGTAAAGGAAACAATTTCAGGGAGGTGAACACTTCATTCCAGACGAAGTACAAGGGGGACAAGCACTAACAAACACTGGACTAGGATTTTCTGTTATACTTACCCTGGTGGTGTCCAACGACCACAGGGAGCACTCCTTTCTAAAACCATGACCTTTCCCACAGCCACGACTTTGGTGCTGTGGACGGGAAGCACTTGGAGGTGCCCGCGTCGCTGAAGTTCCCTGCCAGGGCCTGACCTCCAGTTTTGTTTCATGGGTTCAGGGAAATTCCGGCACCTCAGAATCAATCAGCTCCTTAGGGATGGTTTCAATCTAAGCAAACTCACAAGATACTCAATAACCGCTGCTATGATGATGATGACGAAAGACTTAAACGCATCTGGATGCAAATGTGACATTAATTCCTACTGAGTCATAACTGCCAAAGATACACTCAAGCTGACTAGTCAGGACATTCCCTTCCTATAAATGTTGCTTGACGCGCAAAGCTCCACCGTGGTGAGAAGCTAGCGCAGGGGTACGGGGCGGGGCGGTACACAGACTGAAGGCACCGAGCCTGAGCCTCACCACCCATCAGCACAGGGTTCTCCTAGTCCTGTGCTCTCGGCACCCAGCCCAGCTCTCCTTTGGCGGGGGTTTAAGTGCGTTCGTGTCTTCCTGCTCATCCTGTTTCTGACTCGAAAGACTTTCTGTTCTTTGAAAGGTGAATTCCATAGCTACTGGATCTCTTCTCATGCCGATTTTTACTAGTTTAACTCCTGGAGATTTGGGGGAACCTCCTATGTATGTAACCAGAGATATAAAAATAAATGAGAAATGATTACAACTGCTGCAAGCTAACTTGGCAACATTACGAAGTCCAAAGGAACCCACCCAGGACCAGAGAGTGTGGACTGGGACTGAGATGGAGAAGGCCCAGCTGGGCAGAGAGGCAGAGTCCCAGCGAAGGAGGACAATGTCCAGGAAGAAGGGAAGAGGGGGAGGTAAGGGCCAGGGCTTAGTCCACAACCCAAGACACTACCAATAAATGATGCTACTTTTTTTTTCTTTAAAAAAAAACCTCACTCCTGTTCTTCAAAATAATGTGCCAAGAGAATGCAATGGTAAGGCCACAACAAACACATATTTATATAATTTGAGGCTGAAAAAACTACATTGATTTACAAGTGTCACCACAAAATCAAAGACTGTCTTAATACTCTAAAATAATGTTATGAAGACAACATACACAAATCCTCAAGATTCTCTGACATGAAGACTTAAGAAGGAGTAACATAATGTTGCAAAAATAAAGTGATAAATATTAGAGCAAACAGCAGGGTAACTTATACGCACAAACACATTCTTGACTTGCAGAGTCCTCAGAGCCAGGAGGGCCCCCCAGACACCCAGGAACACACACCAACCAGAGAAGAGTTACCTTCATTTTCAACACAGTCCTCACTCCGATCTGCAAACTACCAATTCTAAAAGAGAAAGTCTTCAGGGCTGCCGAAAGCATTACTATAAAGCTAAAATGACCACAAAGATGGAGCAAGATAATGTACTGATTGTGCTCAGAGCTGATACTGTTCATTTCAGAGTCAGAAGAAACCCACTATTTTAGGATTAAGTCGATCACTTCAAATGTGTGAGACTGGAGCAGGTAACCACCTTACTCTTACTCTGAACTTTCATTATTTTCAAGGTTGAAGAGAAAGCAAATGAGAGACACTGTTGTGTTTTCAAATCAGAACCCCACCTTTACACTGGAATTAAGCGGGTGGCATTTTAAACATAAAGACTGGGCATCATAATGAGAGTAGGAGTGCTGGGCCGCAGGCTTGGGGCCTGACTAAAGCCAGATGATGCTCCCAAGAGCAGAGAGCCATGAGCTACAAGTTTGGAGAACTTCTCCATCAAAGGTGTGGTATCACTGCTATTATTTCTCAAATATTCAAGTTAGCAATTGTTTGAGAGAAAAGAGATGCTTCTCTGAATATTCAGATTATCATCACCAAGAAAAACACACTACAGGAATCACATATAATTTCTTCTGAAAAACGGATAAATGAAAAAATCTGAAAGAAAACAGATGGACTGCTACGTAGCTGGCCAGCTACTGCAGTCAGAGTCACTCATGGACTTGGCCTGAGTGAGAAGCAAATGTTTACATGTAAAACTACAGAGATGTCGGAGCTCACTTGCTTCTGCAGCTTAATCCAGACTACCAGAGAGAAACGGCTCATTATGATGATACTTGAAAATATATTCTGTTCCAAATGGAGGTAGGGCAGTGCTACGACTGTATAAAGGGCTTAAACAATCACAATATTCTGTAGATAAGCAATGAGACCCTGCTGTCTAGCACAGGGAACTACATCTAGTCACTTGGGTGATGGAACAGGATGGAGGATAATGTGAGAAAAAGAATGTGTGTATATATATGTATGACTGGGTCACTTTGCTGCACAGCAGAAATTGACAGAACACTGTAAATCAACTATAATAAAAATAATAAAAATCTTTTAAAAATTATAATATTCTGAGCCTAAATCCTACCTTCCTGCTACTCCATTTTATGCACCTTAGTGAAATTACTTCTCTGGAGCTTAGTTTTTTTCCCCTGTAAAATAAGGATTTCTATTATCTCAGAGGCTTATTTTAAGAATTAAATATCACAGTGCCTCAAAGAGTACTTAGCATATAAGAAGTTTATAAATGGTAGATATAATTATTACATCAAGATTATAAAACCAAAGAGTTGCAAAATTCCTTGAAGTGATGGTCTCATTTAAAAAGGACCAAATTATAATTACAGTATCACATTACTGTTACTTTGTATACTCAAAATCAGTCTCTGAATTTGTTCAACAAACATGCATTGTACCTCTACTATAAGCCAGGCCCCATTCCCGGTGCAGGAGAATCAGCAATGATCAAGACAGAGGGAAAGCCTTGCCCTTGTGAAGTTTACATTCCAGAGGTCTTAAACCAGAGTAAGCAGTAGGGTGCTCACAGGGGGCAAAATTCTTGATTTTGATGTTGAGAAACAAAGGATTTGTTGATTGAATGGAGGTTGGATATGGAATCGAGAATGCTTTTAAGATCCAGGGTCTACCAGATGGAAGGGCGAGTCTGCCATTAATGGACACTGGAAACTGGGGAGAACTGGAGTGGGGAAGGTGGAAGAGCAGGTCTATCCCTGACAGGGCTGAGACGGCCAGCAATGACGTCAGGCTGGCAGCAGGAGATACAACCTGGATCTTCAGTGGGAAGGGCGGGGGACAACACAGACTAAGGTAAAGATGCACTAAGATGAGACTTCTCTGGGAAAGCCTATGGACTTAAAAGATTTAATTCTCTTCAATATCCATACTGGACGTAGATGAGAATGTCAATGAATTATATTTTACTATATACCTCTATTTTCTAGTACCTTTTTTTATATAAGAAGCTCTGCCTTGGGAGTTCCTGTCATGGCGCAGTGGTTAACGAATCTGACTAGGAACCACGAGGTTGCGGGTTCGATCCCTGGCGTTGCTCAGTGGATTAACAATCCGGCGTTGCCGTGAGCTGTGGTGTAGGTCGCAGACGCGGCTCGGATCCTCCGTTGCTGTGGTTCTGGCATAGGCTGGTGGCTACAGCTCCGATTCGACCCCTAGCCTGGGAACCCCCATATGCCGCAGGAGCGGCCCAAGAAATGGCAAAAAGGCAAAAAGCCAAAAAAAAAGCCAAAAAAAAAAAAAAAAGAAGCTCTGCCTTGGGTGAAAGGTCTATAGTTAATGAAAGTTATTTGCATTTCAGAAGTTTGCCTTTTTAAAACAGGCAGTTAATATAATATAGGATAAGTGTTCTCAGCAGGCTAAAAAATATTTTGAGGAGTTTCTATCGTGGCTCAGCAGAAACGAATCTGACTAGTATCATGGAGGACGCATGTTCAATCCGTGGCCTCAGTGGATTAAGGATCCAGCATTGCCATGAGCTGTGGTGTAGGTTGCAGAAGTGGCTCGGATCCTGCATTGCTAGGGTTTTGATGTAGGCCAGGATATAGCTCCAATTCGACCCTAGCCTGGGAACCTCCATATGCCTTGGATGTGGCCCTAAAAAGACAAAAACAAAAAAAAAAAACAATGTTTTGAAAATAGTGGTGGGATAAATGGGATTAAGATGGTGGAATAGAAGGACTGGAGCTCACTTTCTCTCATAAAACCAACAAAATTACAACCAACCCCTGAATAACCTTCAATTGAACAGACTGCAATCTATCAAAAAAGATATCCTACTCCAGAAGACAAAGAGGCCACATCAAGAGATAGGAGGGGTGATTACGTGATGTAAGCAACCCCATACCTGCTGGGTGGGCATCCCACAGACTGGAAAGTAACTACATCACAGAGACTCAGCTACAGGAGTGAGAGTTCTGAGCCCCACACGAGGTCCCCACACCAGGGGTCTGGCATTGGGAAAAAGAGCCCTGGAGCATTTGGCATTGAAGGCCAGTGGCACTTGTGCACAGGAGCTTCCTGGGATTGGGGGAAATGGAGACCCCATTCTTGAAAGGTGCACACAGGCGTTCATGTGCACTGGGTCCCAGAGCAAAGCAGAGACTCCATAACAATCTGGGTCAGACCTAACTACACTTCTTGGAGGATCTCCTGGGAAAAGAGGGGGTGACTGTGGCTCACTATGGGGTAAGGACACTGGAGGCAAAACTCTCTGGGATAATCATCAGAGTGTGTTCCTCTAGAGGTGGCCCTTTTGGGAAAATCTAGCCCCGCCCACCAGCACTGAGCAGTCCCAGGACAAACAATAATCCAGGTGGGATAACAGACCCACCCATCAGCAAACAGGCTGCCAAAAGACTGCCCCCCCCAGCACACAACCACCTCGAATCTCCCCCAGACCACCAGAGGGAAAAGAATCAGTTCTACCTACCAGTGGCAGGCACCAGTCCCTCCCACCAGGAAGTCTACAGCAAGCCCCCCATACCAACTTCAGCCGCAAGGGCAGCAGACATCAGAAGCAAGAGAGGCTGCAACTCTATTGTCTGCAAAAAGGAGACCACACCAAAAATCTATACAAAATGAAAAGGCAGAGAAATATGTCTCAGATAATGGAGCAAGAAAAACCCCAGAAAAACAGCTAACTAATCTGGAGATTATCAGCCTCCATGAAAAAGACCTTAGGCTGATAAAAGTAAAGATGATTCAAGGAGTTGGAAATAAACAGGAGGCAAAGGTTGATAAATTACAAGAACTACTGAGCAAAGAAATATCAAGAAATACTGATAGAAAGAAATTCAAGGGTTAAGGATTAAGTGAGCAAAGATGCAAAATACAATAACTGCAATAAAAAGCTCATTAGAAGCAACCAACAGGAGAATAAAGGAGGCAGAAGAACGAATAAATGAGGTGGAGGACAGACTAGTAGAAATCATTGATGTGAAACCGAAAGCAGAAAAAAGATTGAATACTTGAAGAGATAATGGCCGAAAACGTCCCTCACATGGGAAAGGAACCACTCGCTCAAATCCACGAAGCACAACAAGTACCACATAAAATAAACCCAAGGAGGAACAACCCGAGACACGTATTAATCAAACTGACCAAAATTAAAGACAAGGAGAAAATATTGAAAGCAGCTAGGGAAAAGAAATAACATACAAGGGAACCCCAATAAGGTTATCAGCAGATTTTTCAGCAGAAACTCTGCAGAAGAGAAAGAAGTGGCATGATATACTTAATGTGATGATTACTCTACCCAGCAAGGCTCTCATTGACACTTGAAGGGAAAATCAAAAGATTTACAGACAAGCAAAAGCTAAGAGAATTCAGCACCACTAAACCAGCTTTACAACAAACACTAAAGGAACTTTTCTAGGTGGAAAAGAAAAGGCCACAACTAGAAACAAAAATATTACAAATGACGAGGCTCACCAGTAAATGCATACATATAGCAAAGGTAAGAAATCATCAACACACAAATATGCTACCAAAACTGGAAATCATGAGAAGAGGAGAGTACAAATGCAGGACACTGGAGATGAACTTGCAATTAAGAGAGCAACAGCTTATAACAATCTCGTATCCTCAACAAAACACTAGCCAACCGAACCCAACAATACATTAAAAAGATTGTACATCATGATCAAGTGGGATTTAACCCAGGCATGCAAGGATTCTTCAATATCTGCAAATCGATCAGTGTGATACACCACTTTAACAAACTGAAGAATTAAAACCATATGATTCTCTCAATAGATGCAGACTCCTATATCAAAACCTCAGGGAAACTGCAAACCAAATACCTACAATAGATACACACACAAATAAGAAAAAGCAACTCAAATATAACACTGAAGATAGTCATCAAATCACAAGGGAGCGAACAAGAGAAGAAGGGAAGAAAAAAGACCAACAAAAACAAATCCAGGAGTTCCCATCATGGCACAGCAGAAACAAACCCAACTAGGAACCATGAGATGGTGGTTGGAACCATGGCCTTGCTCAGTGGGTTAAGGATCCCGTGTTGCCTTGAGCTGTGGTGCAGGTTGCAGAAGCGGCTCGGATCTGCTGTTGCTGTGGCTCTGGTGTTGGCAGGCAGCTATAGCCCCGATGAGACCCCTAGCCTGGGAACCTCCATATGCCGTGGATGCTGCCCTAAAAAGACCAAAAAAAAAAAAAAAAAAAAAAAAAAAAAAAAAAATCCAAAACAGTGACTAAAATGGCAATGAGAACATATATATCAATAATTACCTTAAATGTAAATGCACTAAATGCCCCAACCAAAAGACACAGACTGGCTGAATGGAAACAAAAACAAGACCCACATATATGCTGTCTTCAAGAGACCCACTTCACTTCTAGGGACACATACAAATTGAAAGGAAGAGGATGGAAGAAAATATACCATGCAAACAGGAATCAAAAGAAAGCTGGGGTAGCAATACTCATTACTCATATCAGAAAAAAAAGACCTTAAAGAATATTATAAGAGACAAAGAAGGGTATTACATAATGATCAAAGGATCAATCCAAGAAGAAGATTTAACAATTGTAAATATATATGCACCCAACACAGGATCATCTCAATATACAAGGCAACTGCTAATAACCTTAAAGGGAGAAATTGACAATGACACAATTAATAGCAGGGGACTTTAACACCCCACTTACAGCTATGGACAGATCACCCAGACAGAAGATCAGCAAGGAAACACAGGTCCTAAATGATGCATTAGACAAGATGACTTAATAGGCATTTATAAAACCTTCCATCCAAAAGCTGCAGAATACACATTCTTCTCAAGTGCAGACGGAACATTCTCTAGGAGAGATCGTGTTCTGGGCCACAAATCAAGCCTTGGTGACTAAGAAAACTGAAATCATATCAAGCATCTTTTCTGACCACAATGCTTTATGTCTGGAAATCAACAAGAAAAAAACCTGCAAAAAAAACAAACGTGGAGACTAAACAACATGCTACTAAACAACCAACGGATCACTGAAGAAATCAAAGAGGAAATTAAATACCTAGATGCAAACAACAACAAAGACACAACAATCCAAAAGCTATGAGATGCAGCACAAGCAGTTCTAAGAGGGAAGTTTATAGCAATACACGATTACCTCAGGAAGTAAGAAAAGCTCAAATAAACAATCTAACTTTACATCTAAAGCAGCTAGAGAGAGGAACAGACAAGTCCTAAAGTTAGCAGAAGGAAAGAAATCATAAAGGTCAGAGCAGAAATCAATGAAATAGAAACAAAGAAAACCACAGAAAAGATCAATGAAACTAAATGCTGGTTCTTGGAAAGGATCAACAAAATTGACAAACCCTTAGCCAGACTCATCAAGAAAAAAAAGAGGACTCAAATCAATAAAATAAGAAATGAAAAAGGAGAAGTTACAACAGACACCATGGAAATACAAAGGTTCATAAGACACTACAAGCAACTATATGCCAATAAAATGTTCAACCTAGAAGAAATAGACATATTCTTAGAAAAGTACAATTTCCCAAGACTAAACAAAGACGAAATAGAAAAGATGAATGGACCAATCACAAGTAATTAAGTTGAAACTGTGATTAAAAACTTCCAAGAAACAAAAGTCCAGGACCAGATGGCTTCATAGGCAAATTCTATCAAACACTTAGAGAAGAGATAATAAGACCTATCCTTCTAAAACTATTCCAAAAAATTGAAGAGAAAGGGACATTCCCAAACTCATTCTATGAGGCCACTATCACCTCGATACCAAAACCAAAGATACCACAAAAAAAGAAAATTACAGGCCAATTTCACTAATGAATTATAGATGCAAAAATCCTCAACAAAACACTAGCCAACCGAACCCAACAATACATTAAAAAGATTGTACATCATGATCAAGTGGGATTTAACCCAGGCATGCAAGGATTCTTCAATATCTGCAAATCGATCAGTGTGATACACCACATTAACAAACTGAAGAATTAAAACCATATAATCCTCTCAATAGATGCAGAAAAAACCTTCTACAAAATCCAACACCCATTTCTGATAAAAACCCTCCAGAAAGTGGGAGCAGAGAGAACCTACCTACATAATAAAGGCATGTATCACAAACCCAGAGCTAACATCATTTGCAGTGGTGAAAACCTGAAAGAATACCCACTGAGATCAGGAACAAGACAAGGATGTTCACTCTCGCCACCACTATTCAACACAGTTTTGGAAGTCCTAGCCACAGCAATCAGGGAAGAAAAAGAAATACAAGGAATCCAAATTGGATAGGAAGAAGTAAAACTATCACTATTTGCAGATGACATGATATACCTAGAAAACCCTAAAGATGCTACCAGAAAACTTTTAGAGCTCATCAATGAATCTGGCAAAGTCGCAGGATACAAAATTAACACACAGATATCGACTGCATTTTTATATACTAACGAGGAAAGAAAAGAAAGAGAAATTAGGGAAACAATCCCATTTACCATCACATCAAAAAGAATAAAATACTTAGGAATAAACCTACCTAAGATGACAAAAGACCTGTACTCTGAAAACTAAAAGATGCTCATGAAAGAAATCAAAGATGACACAAACAGATGGAAAGACATACCATGCTCTCGGACTGGAAGAATCAAGATTATCAAAATGACTATACCCAGGGCAATCTACAGATTCAGTACAATCCCTGTTAAAGTACCAAGGACATTTTCCACAGAACTAGAACAAAATATTTTGAAGTTTGTTTGAAAGCACAAAAGACCTAGAACAGCCAAAGCCATTCTAAGAAATAAAAATGGAGCTGGAGGAATCAGGCTCCCTTACCTCAGACTATACTACAAAGCTACAGTCATCAAAACCGTATGGTATTGGCACAAAGACAGAAATATAGATAGATCAGTGGAACAGGATAGAGAGCCCAGAATTAAACCCACGCACCTACAGCCAACTAATCTATGACAAAGGAGGCAAGAATACACAAAGGAGAAAAGACATTCCCTTCAATAAATGGTGCTGGGAAAACTGGACAGCCACATGTAAAAGAACGAAATTAGAACACTTCCTAATGTCATACACAAAAATAAACTCGAAATGGATTAAAGACCTAGATAAAAGACCAGACACTATAAAACTCTTAGAGGAAAAGATAGGCCGAACACTCTTTGACAGAAACCACAGCAGTATCTTCTCAGACCCACCACCTAGAGTAATGACAACAAAAACAAACAATGGGACCTAATTAAACTTAGAAGTTTCTGCACAGCAAAGGAAACCCTAAACAAAACACAAAGACAGCCCACAGAATGGGAGAAAATATTTGCAAATGAAGTGACTGACAAGGGATTAATCTCCAAAATTTATAAATACCTCCTATAGCTCAATACCAAAAAAAAAAAAAAAAAAAAAAACCACAAACAACCCCATCAAAAAATGGGCAGAAGATCTAAACAGACAATTCTCCAAAGGCATACAGATGGCCAAAAAACACAAGAAAAGATGTCCAACATCACTCATTATTAGAGGAATACAAATCAAAACCACTATGAGGTACCACCTTACACCAGCCAGAATGGCCAGCATCAAAAAGAATACAAATGCTGGAGAGGGTGTGGAGAAAAGGGAACCCTATTACACTGTTGGTGGGAATGAAAACTGGTGCAACCACTGTGGAAAACAGTATGGAGATTCCTAAAAAAACTAAAAATAGAATTACCATTTGATCCAGCAGTCCTACTCCTGGGCATCTATCCAGAACAAACCATGACTTGAAATGATATATGCACTCCTTGGAGTTCCCTTCGTGGCTCAGTGGTTAACAAATCCGACTAGGAACCATGAGGTTGTGGGTTTGAGCCCTGGCTTTGCTCAGTGGGTTAAGGATCTGGTGTTGCCATGAGCTATGCTGTAGGTTACAGATGAGGCTCGGATCTGGTGTTGCTATGGCTCTGATTCAGCCCCTAGCCTGGGAACCTCCATATGCCATGGGAGCGGCCCAAGAAATGGCAAAAAGACAAAAAATAAAAGAAAAGAAAAAAAGAAAAGATACATGCACTCCAGTGTTCATTGCAGCACTCTATACAATAGCCAAGGCATGGAAACAACCTAGATGTCCACCGACAGAGGAGTGGATAAAGACAACGTGGTACATATACACAATGGAATATTACTCAGCCATTAAAAGGAAATAATAGCATTTGCAGCAACATGGATGGACTTATAAATTATTATGCTAAGTGAAGTTAGACAGTCAGATACCAATGTCATATTCTGTCACTTACATGTGGAATCTAAAAAAAAAAAATGACACAATGAACTTCTTTGCAGAATAGATACGGTCTCACAGATCTTGAAAAACTTATGGACTCCAAAGGAGACAAGGGGATGTGCTGCGGGTTTTGGATGGAAATGCTATAAAACTAGGAAAATTAGGTTGTGACGACTATTGCACAACTATACATGTAATAAAATTCATTGAGTTAAAAAAAAGAAAACAGCAATGTACCTTAAAGCATGCTTAACCCATTTATCTTCAGTGAGATGCACTGTGTTGGAGGTCAGATTGGGAGGAGACTGGTCCCTCCACCTGCCACCAGTAGCCTCAGCAGAGATAAGTCTGCACCGCAAACATGGCAGGGGCAACACAAGCCAAGACACTAAAGGGATCTGGCACATTTCCTGATACACTGGTAATAACAAAAAATGCTATTAATGTTAGGGCCTGAAATTCAACCCTACTTCATCCAGTATTTTTTTTTTTTTTTTGCTTTTTAGGGCTGTACCTACATATGGAGGTTTCCAGGTTAGGGGTCAATCTGAGCTACAGCTGCTGGCCTACATCACAGCCACAAAAACCCCAGATCTGAGCCACATATGACCTTCACGGCAATGCTGGATCCTTATCCCACCGAGCGAGGCCAGGGATCGAACCTGCATCCTCATGGTTACTAGTCAGATTTGCTTCTGCTGAGCCATGATGGAATTCCTCCTCCAGTATTTACACAAAGAATTGTCTATCTCCATGAAATAAAATAATTACATATTAAAATTACAACACTATGGCTAAAAAACAAATCCAAATACATTACATTTCTAAGAGAAGAAAACAATATATATCTCACTAAATGCCAGACTTAGAAAATATTAAAACAAAACAAAACGAAAAATCCAGATACTTGTAACATGCGTTTTTAGTATACACAGCTTTTAAAGAAATGGCTAACATCTAACATGGCTATTTGCATATTAGTTGTAAAACTTTATAAACATCCAATTAAAAAATTACCTTCCTTTCTCTATAGTGGCTATTAATATATAAGGTTGTAGAATTGAAAATACCAAGGATAAAAAAAAATGAGAACCTGAAGTAGATGAAGATGAAATACGTTTGTACGCTATTGCTGGTACTCACATACAGCTAATGATGTGGTTATTTCTGGTTATTACAGACTTTATATATATTACTCATGGTCTAGGACCTCAATGTTTGACTTCAGTTTCATCCAATATGTTTCATACATTATTTTGGTGTAATTTCTTTACTTTTCTAAAAGCTTTAATTTATTAAATTATACTCCAGAAATCTTTCTCAGTGGAAAGGCTAGAAAAAAATTCAATGCCCCTCACATACTTGAAAGGTTTACCGATCAGATTCTAGTCAACAGTTGTTTCTGGGTTTTCTTTTTACTTTTATTAAAATATATATAAAACACTGTCTTATGAATGTTTATTTTCAAAGTTACCAGTTTTGTGAATCTTGATTTCAGACAAGTCAGAAGCACCAGTATAAAAAAAGAGTCTCACTTAATTATCATTTGCAAAGCACGATCCGGTTAAAAATATTTCAGACCACATTCTTTAACTGGAGACATAATAAATTCTATCTTCCAACATAGATAAAAATTCAAAAATAAATTATAACTATGGACTAAAACATAGTATTAAAAGAAAAGAAAGCCTTTTTATGAGCACCCAAATAATTCCTCCTCTGTGTACAGCAACACAAAAGCATTTTCAGCTTTCAGGTTTCGACAAATCCTGTTGTAACAACAACTCCCTCCCTTCCCCGCCTCTTGGTTCTTAATTCTCCCACAGCTCAAAAAATGAGATGGAGAACCTAGTATTTATCTTCTAGCACCATCAGCAGTTTTCACCCCTCAGAGTTCTATGTTGCTCTTTATTTGCTATCTGCAAGTTAACTTGCTGGAGCTTTATCACTAAGACTCAGACGCTGTGAACCAGGCCTCATGGATGTGGTTTCACTTCACCGTATCTCACTGGGGTTCATTTGAAGAAGCTGACAGAAGAGTTAGGACATGGAAGGCAACTGACAAAAGGTACGGAAAACGAGAAGCTTCTATAATGCTTTGAGACCTACATATGGATCTGCAAGTATAACTTAGAGTAGTAAGTTGTAAATCTGTTTTTACCTATTAGTTTCGATATAAATAAATCTTGTCTGGAAGACTGACTTCACATTTTAATGAAATCCAATTCAGACTTTCATTGGGTAATAGCTGGTAAATTTAACATTACAGACTTTACTCTATATGCAACAGATTTTAGAACTATGAGAAAGGTGCTCTTCAGAACAAAGTTTTTAAATGTGACCCCTTTGCTTCTGCTTACTTTCGCAGTATTTTTACCACCATAACCACTGAAACAAAGTATGTCTTTATTCTCTATGAGATAGAAATTTGAGAGAACAGGCCACAAACTGTACCAAGCTTTCGGCTAGAGAGGAAGAAAGGAAAAACAAAAAAGACCTCAGTACAATCTAGCTGAGATGCCAGGATATTTTTACAAAAGCAAGAGAAGAGTGACCTTCATTTTGGAGAACAAATTCATTCTGCGTAAGTTCTCTATGCAGAGGAATATTCAGTAGTAAGGCAGCCCTGTGCTAAGAGAATGCAGGGTCACACTGTTTACGCTGATTGTGGCCGTCTGTAATTGATCATTGCCAGCACTTGTTAATTAAGATGAACAAGCTGTCTGCAAGCCTGAATTACACTGGAATTCATAAAAATGTATTGGTTAATGGGAAGAAAAGAGTTATAATTGGGAAGCTGAGCATAGACGGATCAACACATAAAAATTACTCAACCAAAGGGAGAAAAGAAATGAGATGCTCTTAGGGAATGCTAACAGCAGCCTCGCTCTTGAAGAATCCCCTAAGCCGAAAATGGTCTGTGAAGGCAGTAATTGAGGGAGCTGGCTGGAGCCTGAAATGCTAAACCCAAACCTGAAAACAGCTATTATGAAATTCTAAACAGGTGCTTCATTTTTCCCCCCCCCAGAAACTTTAACTTTTGTTCTATATTGGTCTCAGATATGAAAATAAATTTGGATAACAGAGGAAAAAAAGAATGAACTGTATGATGGCAGGCAAAGCCTAAGCACTCTGATGCTTAGATTAAAACTGACCCTGAGAATCCAAAATCTCAAGGAAATAAAAATCTCCCAAAACTGTGGAACATTTTAAGATGACAAACAAAAACAGAATAACGGGATTCAGACAGCCCAGGACTTAACCTCTCGGGGAATCAATGTTATAACTATTTTAAACTATGTAACTCTATTAAAGGTAACACAGGCATGGATTCGTGTTCCTTCAGATACTTCACAAACGCCAGGCATCAACCTCCTTGGCGAGTCTCGGAAGCTAAGCTATTTGCTAATCTGCCCTATTAATAGCCTCTGGAGTCTTTTTTTTTTTTTTTTTACTAAAAAAGGCAGTGAGTGAAGTTTGATAGTTAACATGCTGTTTGCCCCCAGATGTAGCGTTTTCCCCTGCTTCCCATGGGAAGCCTCCAGGACGATTTTGCCAGGAATTACTATGGACGAGGGGGAAGGCGTGCGCGGTGGAGGGAGGTGGGAAGACAAGGGGAGGATCTGGGCACTGCCCACCAGCTGCTGAGACCTGTGTGGTGTAGACTGATTTACTGCCTCACTGTCTTAATCTGAAACAATGATGATGGCCAAGATTGCCTCTATGGTCTCTTTCAACTCTAGGATCCTATGAAAATAAATAAAATCAGCCTAAGGAAGGAAGGAAGAGGGGAAAAAACCCAAATGTCATTAAATATCAATTGCCATGTGACATAAATTTTAAAAATACTAGTAATAATGTCAATTATAACTTACTAAGTACTTTCTATGGGTTAGATACTGTTTGAAACCTTGAAAATACATGAACGCATTTAACTCCATGATGCAGATACTATAATCCTCCCCATTTTCTAGAAAAGGATATTGAGGCACAGAGAGTTCTGGAAAGCCATGATTTGACCTAAATGCCTTAGATTCAGAGCTGATATTGCCTTTGGTGAAATACTAATGAATCATGATAGAGCCACTCTAATTTATCATTCAAAAATTAATTCAGAAACACAAAAATGCCAGTATTGCTGTATTTCGGAATCATTCTATTTCCCTGAAAGAAGGCAGCAAGTACTGCCAGATTAAAACACAACAGGCCACAAGGCTAAGTGGTATGCTGCCCTGGAAGGACGGAAAGGAGGGAGGGATGGAGGAAAAAAGTGTACGCTATTGCTGGTACTCACATACAGCTAATGAGGTGGTTATTTCTGGAATGTACTTTAAGATATTCTATGTCACTTCTTCTGAATTGTTTAGAATAACCGGTTTTGCAGCAGACTACCTAATTTGGGTCAGGAAATTATTCTGGTCCCAACTAGAAAGCATCTCATGTTCTCATAAGCCAAGATGACAGTGGCTTAATTGTTTCAGTTTTGAGTAACTTCTACCTGAAAGGAACAACTGCTCACTGAGGTGAGGATTTTACAAACTGGAAATTAGAGATAATCATGGCAGTGGCTTCGATTTCTCTGCTCCTTCAACAGCTCGCCTGGGGCCTGTGATTGCCACATGATGGGTCCTTAATATATATCTTTTTTTTTTTCTTCTTCTTCCTTAGGACTGCACCCGTGGCGCAGCATATCGAAGTTCCCAGGCTAGGGGTCAGATCAGAGCTGCAGATGCCAGCCTACAGCACAGGCACAGCCATGTGGGATCTGAGCTGCGTCTGCGACCTACACCACAGCTCACAGCAACGCTGGATCCTCAACCCACTGAGAAAGGCCAGGGATTGAACCTGCGTTCTCATGGATGCAAGTCAGATTCGTTTCTGCTGAGCCAGACGGGAACTCCATTAATACATATTTTTTTAAATAAAATCATTTTTTGAATAACTTAAAGCTTTTCTAATATATATTTATAAGTCATTTTTAACAGGTAGGTTTAGACTATTCTCCCATAAGACCTATAGGGTATTTTAATTAGAAACAAAATGTTTTAAAAACCTGTGCTACTGTTAAAACTCTTTTATCAGATATCCTACAGCTGCAATTTGGTAAGACTTCAGTCTCCGAACAAGGAACATGCTCTCCTACAGACGACTTGAGCACAGCTGAAGTTTTAAACAAGGAACAAGGTGGAGAGCCCTTTCCTTTGTGCCATGCCAAGCACCACCATCATCAGGAGAATGGTAGCCTCAGGGGGCCCAGCGTGAGCTTCTCCCCTGGGAAGCAGTGTCCTCGCCCACTACCAGGGCCTATTCAGCTGTGTTCTCAGCCCCCACTGTGTATAGGAGTCCTTTTGTTTCTTTCTTGCATTCTTTCCAGCCCGACTTTGTCTTCTCTCCACAGCCTTTTGTTACTTGGTTCTCTACTGTGCAGAAACAGCTACAGTCTGGGCCACCAGGATTTTCTAGGAGGACAAAGGTAACGGTGATGTCATGGCTTCGGCGGGTCTCCAGCTCCTCGCTTTCGCCCTGGCCTTATCTGGGGTCTCTGGGGTCCTCACGGCCACTCTGCTGCCCAACTGGAAGGTGAACGTGGACGCGGGCTCCAACATCATCACGGCCATCGTGCAGCTGCAAGGGCTGTGGATGGACTGCACGTGGTACAGCACTGGGATGTTCAGCTGCTCCCTGAAGGACTCCGTCCTGGGCCTCCCCACCCACGTGCAGGCCGCGCGGGCCGCCATGGTGCTGGCCTGCGTTCTGTCTGCTCTGGGGATCTGCACTTGCACAGTGGGGATGAAGTGCACTCGCTTAGGCGGGGACAGGGAAAGCAAGAGTCACACCTGTTTTGCTGGAGGCGTCTGCCTCGTGTCTGCGGGCATCTCCAGTCTCACACCCACAGTGTGGTACACCAAGGAGATCATCGCCAACTTTCTGGATCTGACGGTTCCAGAAAGCAACAAACATGAACCCGGAGGAGCGGTCTACATTGGATTCATTTCCGCCATGCTGCTGTTTATCTCTGGCCTGATTTTCTGCACATCTTGTGTGAAAAAGAGCGCAGAAGCTTTGCTCTACCCATCCAAGCAGCAACATATCCCCATCTCGCAGCCAGAGGACAATTCAGCATACAGCCTGAAGGATTACGTGTAAATAGCTGTGTGATGCACATGGAGTTTTTAGGTGCCTGCTGTGACTTCTGCCTTTCTTTTCAATACCGGGATTGTGCTTCACTTTCTCCATAAAGAATGCAGAATATTTAAACATGATGTTCAAGAATGCCAACAAAGTCTGTGGACAATTACATCTGTTTTAGATTATTTTTGATTATTGTCATGTTTTATCTAAAGGTTTATAGTGGAAAGAGGTTCTGATTATATTAATAAGCAACTGATAGTTCCAGTCCTTTTAAGATAAACTGTAAAAACATCTTCCTAACTGGCACTTAATGGGATTTTATAAAAGAACTGAATTGCCAAGTATAAAATGCACTTTGTGCAGGGGTTAATGCAGGATGTCACCTGCTTTTGCTGTCTCTGCCTGGCACCAGCACAGTATCTGCTTCTGTTTTCAAGCCCCCCTGAATGCCAGCGCCTTAGGGATGGAAGAGCAGTCTACTTCTTTCAGAGACTGCCCAAACCAGCCACCTCTCGGCCCCGCCTACTGAAACATCTTGGTTCTTTGTACATTTTAGGAAAAACATCTCCATACGTTTGCAGGAGCCTGACAATACAATAAAGATTAGGCAGAAATAAGAGAAAGTGGTAAATGCTACCCCAGTAAAGCAAACTCAACCAAATCCAAACTGAAGTTGCTAGGACTTTAAAGGATTGAGCACAAGCTCAGTGAAAATAAGAAGAGTTTATTTAATAATGCTTACGAACTGCCCTCTTTTGCTCCCAACAAGAGGATTCTCCAGATTAAATTCACTTACCCATCATTTTTGATTTACCACTATCATTTGCTATCTCATTGATTAGTATTTGGATGATCAAGGTTTGTCTTTTTTTCTCAAGTTTGATTCATGTGGACGAAAATGTTTTTATAAATGAGCTGCTTCAATTAGGTAATGGATGTGAAAATATTTTTGCTTTTTGGGGCCACACTTGCAGCACATGGAGGTTCCCAGGTTAGGGGTCAAATTGGAGCTATAGGTGCTGGCCTACGCCACAGCCACAGCCACTGCCACTCACGATCCAAGCCATGTCTGCAACCTACACCACAACTCACAGCAATGCAAGATCCCCAACCCACTGAGCAAGGCCAGGGATCAAACCCCCAACCTCATGGTTATTAGTCAGATTTGTTTCCACTGTGCCACAACAGGAACTCCAAAAATAATTTTTAAAGAATAAAAGATGCTTCTATTCACAATAGCCAAGACATGGAAAGAACCTTAATGTCCCCGACAGATGATTGGATTAGGAAGATGTGGTAGATATACACAATGGAATACTACTCAGCCATAAAAAAGAACAAAATAATGCTATTTACAGCAACATGGATGGAACTAGGGACTCTCATCCTGAGTGAAGTAAGTTAGAAAGACAAATACCGTATGATATCACTTATATCTGGAATCTAATATATATGCAGAAATGAACCTTTCCACAGAAAAGAAAATCATGGACTTGGAGAATAGACTTGTGGTTGCCAGGGGGGGAGGGAAAAGGGGTGGGAGGGTTTGGGAGCTTGAGGTTAATGAATGCAAACTATTGCTCTTGGAATGGATTAACAATGAGATCCTGCTGTGTAGCACTGAGAACTGTGTCTAGATACTTACAACACAGTATGACAATGGGAAAAAAAATTATGTATACATGTATGTGTAACTGGGGCCCCATGCTGCAGAGTGGGGAAAAAAAAAGGTGTTGGGGAAAATAACAATAAAAAATAAATTAAAAAAAACCAGGAGTTCCCGTCGTGGCGCAGTGGTTAACGAATCCGACTAGGAACCATGAGGTTGCGGGTTCGGTCCCTGCCCTTGCTCAGTGGGTTAACGATCCGGCGTTGCCGTGAGCTGTGGTGTAGGTTGCAGACGCGGCTCGGATCCTGCGTTGCTGTGGCTCTGGCGTAGGCTGGTGGCTGCAGCTCCGATTCAACCCCTAGCCTGGGAACCTCCATATGCCGTGGGAGCGGCCCAAGAAATAGCAACAACAACAACAAAAAGACAAAAAAAAAAACAAAAAACAAAAAAAAACCCCAAAGTTATTGGTAATAAACAATTACAAAATTTTGGCTATAAATCTTCAAATCAAAATACTCAGTATTAATGAAAAAAGATGCTTTAAAAATGAATTATGTAATTCAAATATTTTAATAAAAATTAGATTTTCTAATGTATGAAAGAAACTCTGCAGTTATTTCTAATAATTTGTTAATTTAAGCTTACACTGTACACTAATAACTCAGGAAGTGGGAAGTTATCTTTTATGTGAGTAAATAATTTTGAATTGTGCACATGGAAGTATGGATCGAAATATTTTATACCTATTTAGATCATTCTCTTCTGCATGATCATTAGATATTAACAGAACTGCTAAAATAAAAGTATGATTTCATAAGTGAATGAAAAAGTATCTGAAGTATATACTCCTTTTCAATGGTCAAAATATTTTTTAAACAAACATCACCTTAAAAAAGAACTGATAGGAGTTCCCATCGTGGCACAGTGGTTAACAAATCCAACTAGGAACCATGAGGTTGCGGGTTCGATCCCTGGCCTTGCTCAGTAGGTTAAGGACCCAGCATTGCCGTGAGCTGTGGGATGGGTTGCAGACGCAGCTCGGATCTGGCGTTGCTGTGGCTGTGGTGTAGGCTGGTGGCTACAGCTCCAATTCGACCCCTAGCCTGGGAACCTCCATATGCTGTGGGAGCGGCTCAAGAAAAGGCAGAAAAAGTAAAAAAAAAATAATAAAAATAACTGATAAAAATATTTTAATGCAAATGAATGTGATAGGATTGCTTTGACACCTATAATGGTTCTCATTTTGCTTAGTATGACTGGCTTTATATGCAATCTATGTATCCTACAGTCTGTTATTAAAAATTCACTTCATATATTCTACTTAGTTCTGTATTACTTCAAAACATGCTTTATTTAGCTGTGGAATATTGCCTTCCGAAATATATACAGGAATTTTTTTTTATTACTCAATGAATTTATCACATCTGTAGTTGTACAATGATCATCACAACCCAATTACACAGGATTTCCATCCCACAACCCAAGCACATCCCCCCACCCCCCAAACTGTCTCCTCCAGAGACCATAAGTTTTTCCAATGTCTGTGAGTCAGCATCTGTTCTGCAAAGAAGTTCAGTCTGTCCTTTTTTCAGATTCCACATGTCAGTGAAAGTATTTAATGTTGGTGTCTCATTGTATGGCTGACTTCACTTAGCATGATAATTGCTAGGTCCATCCATGTTGCTAAAAATGCCAGTATTTTGTTCCTTTTAATGGCTGAGTAATATTCCATTGTGTATATGTACCACATCTTCTTGATCCACTCCTCTGTTGATGGGCATTTAGGTTGTTTCCATGTCTTGGCTGTTGTGAAAAGTGCTACAAGGAACATTGGAGTACATGTGTCTTTTCAAGTCATGGTTTTCTCTGGATAGATGCCCAGGAGTGGGACTGCTGGATCAAACAGTAATTCTATGTTTAGTTTTCTGTGGAATCTCTGTACTATTTTCCACAGTGGTTGCACCAATTTACAATCCCACCAACAGTGTACTAGGGTTCCTTTTTCTCCACACCCTCTCCAGCACTTATTGTTTGTAGACTTTTTGATGATGGCCATTCTGGCTGTAAGGTGGTACCTCATAGTGGTTTTGATTTGCATTTCTCTAATAATGAATGATGCTGAACATCTTTTCATGGGTTTTTTGGTCATCTGTATGTCTTCTTTGGAGAAGATATAGGAATGTTTTGAACTCTCCAAAAAGCAGCCATTTCGTACAGAATAACGGCCCAATTCTACCTGGATTGGATATGGCGATGATGAAATGGGGTGAAGTTCCTCCATCTGTCTGTGATTCACCCATACTGCACTCTTCCACCCAGAATCCTCCACACCTGTCCCCTGGCCTTCCCAGGCCACCACTCATCCTTTAGGGCTCACCCAGAACCTCCTTTGTGAACTCAATCTGATGCCCTTAAGAAGTGCACAGCTGCCACTTAAGGCTTCCTGTGAAAGGCCAGTCCTGATTGAAATCCTTTGCACACTGACCGGTTTAAACCTCATAAGGATTCTAGCAGGCAGGTACAATTCTTGGCAGCTTACAGGAAATTGAGGCGGAGAAGAGTTAAGTCAGTCATCTAGCTTGCCCAAGGTCACACAGCTAGTAAGCAAGACATAGGCTTCAACTTGAGGGAACCTGGCTCTAGAGTTAAACCACATGGGTGCAAGGTTATACAGGGCACCCTCCTTAATTGAGGTACTGGTGAACTCATGTGAAAGTGAGAATAAGAATGGCATCTGTTGAGAGAGCTGCTGTGAGGATTAATGGGACGATGTGCACAAATCAGCTGGGGGGTGTGTGTTGGGGGGCAGGGGCGTGATGGTAGTCACACACTGCTCCAAAGCTCTACATCTAATCCAGTGGTTTTCAAGTGGGGTCAGTTCACCCTGGCAAAAGCATTCTGGCTGTCACAGCTGGGCTCCTGGTACTGGAATCAGGTGGGCAGAGAGGCCAGGGATGCTCTTAAATATCCTACAGCGCACAGGACAACCAGGCAACAGTTATCTGGCTTGAAATGCCAAGGGTGAGGAGGTTGAGAAACCTCGGTCCAAGCTATTTAAATATACTTAAACATTTATTTTTCTTTGATTAAAAAGTTAAAGCAAAATGCAGAAGAACAAAACACACAAACCACACCCCACCCTGCATATGCTTATTTTTACCTATGGAGCAGACAGATATTTCAGTATATATAACCAAAAAAGTCACCTGGTTATTCTGACAAAAATGCTGAAGACAAATTAAATCAGGAGAACTGGGTACAGGAACGAAGAGCTTTAGGAAAACTGTAGGTGATGTCAGAAGCTGGTAAACCAGTGACTCGTGGCAAGGGGGAAGGTAAAGGGGGGCTGGAAGATGGCCTCCAGGTTGAGGCCCGCCTGCCTGGAGAGACGGAGGCGCCACTGGTCAGCACACCGACCACAGGGGAAGGAGCAGGCCCTCGGGGGGGCAGACAAAGTTCAGTTTTGGACACAATGTTTTCTCATATTTCTTAGTCACTATCTTTTTAACAGCTAATGACTTGAAAATACACTTATTGACTTTTGAGGATTTATATCATAGCCTGTAATTTTACAGAACCCTGCTGCACATCTCTTATTACCTATAATAATTTTGTTCAATTCATTGTGCTTTATACACATAAAAATGTCATATGCAAAAATATAATTTTGTTCCTTCCTTCCTTGGATTTTTAATACTTATTGCTTATTTTATTCTTGAGCACATATGAAAGCATAACTAATGTTCAGTTAGATTATAACGGTAAGTACTTTTATTTCTATTCAATATTTCATATGATGTTTGAGGATGACTAATATTTAATTATAAAACTGGTTTTTAGTTTACACGTTTCTCTTTTAGAATCATCCACTTTCAAAAAGCATTTGAGGCAACTTACAATAAAATTGTTGGGCTAGTAAATACAAAAACCAAAAGATACAAGACTAAACTGTACAAAGAAAAGGGAGAGAGAAGAATGCAGAATTCTATGAAATAATCCCAGTTGAAGGTTGCTAAAGTGGTTAAATGTGAAATTTAGTTTAGAGCTTCCCTGAGGCTGCAAGTGGCTCCCAGATCTGGAGCTGCCTCTCCTGAAAAGTCAGGGCACCACTGCTCCTAGGAGGTGGCCAGCAACGACTGACTGACAAGGGTGCAACAGGCTCCCCCCTTGCCTCAAGGGAGGATCAGCTCTGTGGGGTGATTTGTGCCGCTGGGGCTCCCCTTCAAACCCATGGCACCAGGCTGAAGCCAGTCCCCAGGTGAATCAGCATCCTTGCTAGCTTTTCCCCCTGCCTTGGCCTGCTTCCCTCAGCCCCCTTCTCTTCAGAGCTGTCCTCAAACATCCCTTTCACAAAAATCCTGATCCCAGTATCTGATCCTAGGAAGCCAGACCAAATACAAAAGAACATGAGTTAAGCAGAAAAATATTAATCTTTCGATCTTATGTTCAAAGGATTTTCATATACAGTACCCTGAAACTACACAGAAGTAACAGCCTCAATGTCAAATTAAAGGCATGAAAAATGGCTGTTTCTTATTGGACCCATCCATTTACTAAGCTTAAGACTATTTCACACAGAGGTTGAGGCCTCAATAGCTGGGGGTAAGTGTGGCCGAAGGCTCTCAAATGCTGTTCTGAAAGGTCAGGTGCGATGCCCCAAAGTGCTGACCTTTTCTTTGTAACATATCATGGCTATAGCACCATTGATTCCTCTAAGATTGTTCTGACACAATTTAACTTTAAATCTATACCATGTTTGGAAGTAACTTGCTCCACATGCCATATTTCTCAACAGGCAAAATTAGATAAAAATTATATGTATGTCTTAAAAATTACAACCACACTGCATCAGAACATTCCAACTTAGTCCCTATTTGTTTATGATCATAACAGTAAGAGCTACCTTTCCCTGACTGTGTACCCGTGCCAGATGCTCACGTTAGGCAGTGCACACTCATTATCGCTATTCCTCACCAACAATCCTTCAAGGGTGGCATTACAGCCCCAATGCCACGTATTAAAACTCAGCCTATTTAACATGACCAAGTTCTCATCACTAGGAGCGCTGGAATTCCAAGAGGCCTAGCTTCCTTCAAAGTACCTCCAATTCTTCCACTAGTGGGTGCCGCCTCTGTCATGTGAATCACAAGAAGCTGTTAAAATCCTACTATATCTAAGTGACCTTTCTGGTCGGTCAAAGTACAGGACAGTGGTGTGGGAAGGATGTTAGGTCACCGCACCCATGGCCACAATCTATCAAAGAAAAAAGAGGACATGCAATTTTGACGGAATAGCTAACAGCTCAGGATTCCTCACACATGAGCACAGTTGTCCCTCAGTATTTATGTGCAGATTGGTTCTAGGACCCCCACGGATGCCAATATCAGAGGACACCCAAGTCTCTCATATAAAGTGGCACAGTATTTGCGCAGAACCTAAACACCTTCTCCTGCACACTTTCAATCATCTCTAAATTACCTACAGTACACAGTACAATGTAAACGTTACGTAAATAGTTAACAACATGGCAAATTCAAGCTTTGCTTTTTGGAACGTTCTGGACTTTTTTTTTCCCTTGACTACTTTTTATTTTTTACCTGGCTGTTGGTTGACTTGACCAATGTGGAACCCGTGGTTACGGAGGGCTGACTGTAACGTGCAGATTAGTTGGAAAAAAATTTACTGTGGAACCTCAGAAATATGTGGATTCTCAAGGGTCTACAGATACCAGCTTGAGAAGCTTAAATAAGTTTTATGTTCTCACAGAAGCACTTTTCAGTTGTGAACTTGCACTGCAAGAGATATTTTGCCTTCTAATTGATAAAATAGTTTTATTTACAGTGAAATAAAAACGCAAATTTTAAAAAATTCTAACTTACAATCCATATACTACAGACTCAAGTAGTTTAAGAAACAGTAGATTAATTAGCCTAATTTTAAGAACCTAAGAAGTTGTGTTTGTAGCTAGAAAAGATTTTGGGGTTCAAATTTTGGTAACTGCACTAGAGAATAAGAGTCTGCCAAGAATTTAGCTCAACTAGTCAGAGCAGGGTGTAGCTATAACAGCTCCACGGCAGTGAAAGTTCTGCCATTAAAGCTTGATTAAGTTAGATTAAAGGCCGATAATTAGAAAAGTTTACAGATGGCTATAAATTAGCCCTTCTTGTCATATCACAAAGGAAATTCTCCATATCTAATTCTTAGACTTTTGGCTAAGTAGTGAATCTTGGTAAATTTTTCGGAGCAACTAGAGAGAATTAACCTTCCTCTTTCAGGAATCTGCCTGTAGCTCCATTTTTAACACTGAGCACATTTTACCTATGTGTAGTTACCTGTGTTTAATAAAACATCCTCTTCTTCTTGCATTTAGAAGGGTTTAGCCACAGGGACAGCCTTGTACTGTTATATTTATCACCTCTCTAAGACTTTTCCCTTCTTACTTAAGAAAATCAATTTTTAAAAATTTGGTCAATGTAACTATCAGTCAAATATTTTCTAGTTTCCCTCAAAGTATTCCCAATCTGCCCTACTATGGTAAAACTCTCCAGAGCAATGGAGAATTGTTTGACAACTAAAATTTAATCATTGACTGTTTTCTGTTATCATAATACATTCTCTCTCCTCCTTGATAACTGCTTTCCTAGATTAGGTAATTACAAATAAATTACCTGCATTTAATGTTTTTTTTTCAGGGCCACACCCACAGCACATGGAAGTTCCCAGGCTAGGGGTCAAATTGGAGCTGTAGCTGCCGGCCTACGCCACAGCCACTTAGGAGCCAAGCCGTGTCTGTGACCTACACCACAGCCCACAGCAACGCCAGATCCTTAACCCACTGGGCAAGGCCAGGGATCGAACCTGCATTCTCAGGGATACTAGCCAGATTCATTTCTGCTGAGCCATGATGGCAACTCCTGGATGTGGTATTTAATGATGATGAAAAGTATGTAAAGAAAACTGCTATGAGTATGTTTAATTTGCCAAAAAGCAAACATCCTCAATGAAAAGACAAAGACATACACAGCTAACTTCTTTTCAAGTAACAGTTTCATAAGGACTTAATCCCAGAGGAAGGTACTTTTAACTAGTGGATCTTACCCTAAATCAAAGATAAAAGTCAGTAATAATCTCTAAACACCATCAACTACTCTCAACTAGGTAACTAAAACAAAGAGTCAGAAACTTCCCACTAAGAAGAGTCACCCTTGGTAAAGTTAGACAGCCTCAACAGGAGGCGGGATCAGGACGGCAGATGTGGCGCTCACCTTCTTCCACACACACATCAAAGCAAGCCCCATCTACATGCAGAATGATCTGCACAGAACATCTACTGGATGCTCGAAGAAGACCTCAGACTCCAAAAAAGGGCAAGAAACCTTCCACATAACTGAGTTGACCAAAAGAGAGAGAGAGAGAAAAAAAAAAAAAAAAAAAAAGGAATCAGGATGGGACCAACACTACTGGCAGGGAGCTGTGAAAGAGGAAAGGAATCTGCCCCCTGGGAGGCCACCTAACTGACGGAAGATCAGCCGGGACTGAGGGGAACCTCAAAGCCTCAGAGAAACACGCAACAGCAGGACTGAGGAGGGCAAAGCAGAGTGAGAGCTGCACAGATCATCTGCACCGCCACCGAGGACACCACAGCTGGAGACACTTGGGTGAGGGCCCTGCACTGAGACTCAGGCTTTGGAGGTCAGGTCCAGGAGAGGACTAGGGTGGGCTGTGTGGAAAGAGTCTGAGGGGCTGGGGAGCAGAGCACCACAGGTGAGGGAGCACAGGGAGGAGGCCTGGGCCTGCAGGAGAAGCAAGGCACCATTGCTGGGGAGGGCGAGAGGAAGAAGGGTGGATTGCTACAGGAACATCTTTCTCTGCTCGCGAACACGCAGACTCTCAGACAGTGGGCCACCTCTTGTATGGCTTACAGGGCAGATGCAAACTGCCAAAGCCATCTCGGACTCCTGAGTATAGGTATGGCCGGCCACCACTAAGGATTCTGTGAACAAACAACACCTGTGACCCCAGTCACCTCAGGGGTTGTTGCTACAGGGGTCCTGCAACCTGTTCCACTTCCACCTGAGGATCCCTTCTCCTGCCCAGGGCCCTGCGACCAGGAGAAGCCTGCTGGCCCCGCCTCCCCATGGGTCCTTGCCATTGCCAAAGGCCTGGCAACCAGTACCACCTGCAGGCGCTGTCCATTACCCCCACCTCCCTGGAAGCACCCATAGGCTGTACACCTGCACACCTGCACACCCCCATCCAGGGAATAACAGGCTGCACACACTGAGGAAGCATCCAAAACAAAAGCAATCCTCACACACAAAGAAAAATAAAAGAAAGGAAGCCCTTGCAAGCTACTCAGGGATGCTTTTGCATACAAATAGCCCTCCAAGACTACAGTAGATAACTGTCTTCCCTAAACTCACAGAATAAGAAAAATATAAGGAAAATGAAGCACAGAAACCATTCCCAGTTAAAAGAATAGGAGCATTCACCTGAACGAGTAAACAATGAAACAGACCTCTGCAGTCTAACAGACACAGAATTCAAAAAGCAATGAAAATAACTGAAGGAATTAAGAATGGATATAAACAGTAACACAGAATACTTTAAAAAGGAACTATAAACTATAAGGAAGAGCCAAGAAAAATTAGAAAATTCATTTGCACAGACAAAAGCTGAGTTAAAGGCATTGAACAGTAGAATGAATAATATAGAGAAATGAGTAAATGACTTGGAAGACAGAATAATGGAAATCACCCAATCAGGACAGGAGACAGAAAACCAAATAAAAAAAAATGAAAGCAATACAAGAGATCTATGAGATAATATAAGGTGTGCCATAATTGGGATTCCAGAAGGAGAAGAAAACACATGGACTGAAAATATATTTGAAAACATTATGGCCAAAAACTTTCCAAATCTAAAGAAGGCAATAGAGAATCTGGATACAGGAAGCACAGATGAACCCAAACAAGTTGAACCCAAACAGACTTCCACCAAGAGAAACTAATAAAAATGGCAAAAGTTAAAGATAAGGAGCGGATTCTAAAGGCAGCAACAGAAAAACAAAGAGTTAAAGGAGACTTTAATACCCTATTCTTATCAATGGGTAAATCACCTAGACCGGAAATCAACAACACAACAGATATCCTGAATGACACCATAGAAATTGATATTTTGATGACATTACATCCAAAAAAATGAGAATATGCATTCTTTTCAAGTGCACATTAACATTACCTAGGATTGACTACATACTGGGCCACAAAATTAACCTCAACAAATTTAAGGGTACAGAAACTATTCCAAGCATCTTCTCTGACTACAATGGCATGAAACTAGACATCAACCACAAGAAAAGAAATGACAGGAGTTCCCGTCGTGGCTCAGTGGAAACAAATTTGACTAGTATCCATGAGGACACAAGTTCGCTCTCTGGCTTCACTCAGTGGGTTAAGAATCCGATGTTGCCATGAGCCATGGTGTAGGTTGCAGATGCGGCTTGGATCTGGCATTGCTCTGATTGTGGTACAGGCCAGTGGCTAAAGCTCTGATTTGACCCCAGCCTGGGAACCTCCATATGCTGTGGGTGTCGCCCTAAGAAAAAGGAAAGAAAGAAAGAGACGAAATGAGAAAAAACTGACTACATGCAGACTAAATAACATGGTATTAAAAAACCAATGGGTCAATGAGGAAATCAAACAGGAATTTAAAAAATACCTTGAGATGAACGACAATGAAAACACAACCACACAAAATCTACAGGATGCTGCAAAAGCAGTTCTTAGAGGAAGGTTGACAGCAATACAAGCTTTCCCCAAAAGATCAAGAAAAATGTCAAATTGACCAATACCTTAACTCATCATCTAAAAGAATTAGAAAAAGAAGAACAAACAAAACCTAAAGTCATAAGGAAGGAAATCAATAAAATAGATTCAAAAACAACAGAAAAAAAAAATCAATAAAACCAAGAGCTGGTTCTTTGAAAGGGTAAACAAAATTGATAAACCTGTGGCTAGACCCATCAAGAAAAGGAGAGAAAAGAACTCAAAATAAGAAATGAAAAAGGAAAAAAAAAAATCTCAATGGATACTGCAGAAATATAAAAAACCATTAAGAGAATACTATGAACAATTACATGCCAACAAATCTGACAACCTAGAAGAAATGGACAACTTTCTAGACACAGCCAACCAAAACTGAATCAAGAAGAAACAGATCAATTGAACAGACCAATCACTAGAACTGAAATTAATATGTAATAAAAACGCTCCCTACAAACAAAAGTCCAGGACCAGATGACTTCAAAGGCGAATTCTACCAAACATACAAAGAGGAACTTACACCCATCCTTCTTAAACTTTTACAAAAGACTGAAGAAGGAACACTCTCAAAGACATTCTATGAAGCCGTCATCACCCAAACTCCAAAACCAGACAAAGATACTACCAAAAAAGAAATGAATACAGACACAAAAATTCTCAAAACAAAATTTTAGCCAACCGAATCCAACAACACATAAAAAAGATCATATACCATGACCAAGTAAGATTCATTCCAGGTTCACAAGGGTGGTTCAACATACACAAACCAATCAACATCATACACCACATTAACAAAAGAAAAGTCAAAAACCACATGATCATCTCAATAGATGCAGAAAAAGCATTTGACAAAGTCCAACATCCATTCATGATAAAAACTTACCAAAGTGGGTATAGAGGGAACGTATCTTAACATAATCAAAGCCATAAATGACAAACCCATAGCCAACACAACACTCAATGGAGAAAAGCTGAAAGCCTTCCTGCTAAAGTCTGGAAAAAGGATGCCCACTCTCACCACTTTTATTCAACACAGTATTGGAAGTCCTAGCCACAGCTATCAAACAAAAGAAATTAAAAGTATCCAAATTGGAAAAGAAGAGGTAAAATTGTCACTCTATGCAAATGAAATGATACTATATATTGAAAACCCTAAGGACTCCACACAAAAACTATTCAAAATGATCAATGAATTCAGCAAAGTAGCAGGATACAAGATTAATAACATTCAGAAATCGGTTGTATTTCTGTATACTAACAATGAAATACTAGAAAAGGAATACAAAAATACCTTTTAAAATCACACCCCAAAAAATTAAATACCTGGGAATAAACCTGACCAAGGAGGTGAAAGACTTATATGCTGAGAACTATAAAACATTAATCAAGGAAATTAAAGAGGATTCAAAGAAATGGAAAGATAGTCCATGCTCCTGGACTGTAAGAATATTGTTATAATGGCCATAGTACCCAAAGCAATCTACAGATTCAATGCAATCCTTATCAAATTACCCATGACAGTTTTCACAGTACTAGAACAAACAATCCAAAAATTTATACAGAACCATAAAAGACCCAGTATTGCCAAATCAATCCTGAAGAACAAAAATCAAGCAGGAGGCATAACTCTCCCAGACCTCAGACAGTATTACAAAGCTACAATAATCAAGACAGTGTGGTACTGTAAAAAAACAGACATACAGACCAATGGAATAGAATTGAGAACCCAGAAATAAACTCAGACACTTATGGTCAATTAATCTTCGACAAAGGAGGGAAGAATATAAAATGGGAAAAAGTCTCTTCAGTAAGTGGCGCTGGGAAAACTGGACAGCTGCATGTAAATCAATGAAACTAGAACACACCCTCAAACCATGCACAAAAATAAACTCAAAATGGCTTAAAGACTTAAACTAGTAAGACAAGACTCCATCAAACTCCTAGAAGCAATCATAGGCAAAACATTCTCTGATATCAACCATACAAATGTTTTCTTAGGTCAGTCTCCCAAGGCAACAGAAATAAAAACAAAAATAAACCAGTGAGACCTAATCAAACTTGCAAGCTTTTGCACAGCAAAGGAAGCCATTAAAAAAAAAAAAAAAGGACAACCTACGGAATGGGAGGAAAGTTTCAACCGATGCAACTGACAACGGCTTATTCTCTAAAATATACCAAACTTAAACAACTCAGCAGAAAAAAGAACCCAACAACCCAACTGAAAAATGGGCAGAATACCTGAATAGACATTTATTTAAAGAAGATATACACATGGCCAATAGGCACATGAAAAAATGCTCAACATCACTAATAGAGAAATGCAAATCAAAAGTACAATGAGGTACCACCTCACAATGGTCAGAATGTCCATCATTAACAAGTCAACAAATAACACATGTTGGAGACAGTGTGAGAAAAAGGTAACCTCCTTCAAGTTGGTGGGAATGTAAACTGGTACAATCACTATGGAAAACAGTATGGAGGTACCTCAGAAAACTAAATGTAGAACTACCATATGATTCAGTCATCTCACTCCTGGGCATATATCCAAACAAAAATACAGCTCAGAAAGGTGTATGCACCCAGATGTTCAGAGCAGCACTATTCACAGTGGTCAAGACATGGAAACAACCTAGATGTCCACAGACTCATGAATGGATTAAGATGTGATATATATGTATGTGATATAGATGTGCATATATGTAAAATGAAATACTACTCAGCCATAAAGAATGAAATAATGCCATTTGTAGCATCATGAATGGAACTAGAGATTCTCATGCCAAGTGAAGTCAGAAAGAGAAAGACAAATACCATACACTATCACTTATAGGTGGAATCTAAAATATGGCACAAATGAACCTATTTGCAAAACAGAAACAGACTCCAGACAGAGAGAACAGACTTGTGGTTGCCAAGGGGGAGGGGAGAGAGAAAGGGATGGACTGGGAGTCTGGGGTTAGTAGATGCAAATTATTACATTTAGAGTGGATAAACAATGAGGTCCTGCTGTCTAACACAAGGAACTATATCCAGTTTCTTGGGATAGACCATGATAGAAGCTAACATAAGAAAGGAAATGTATACATATATATGACTGGGTCATTTTGCTATATAGTAGAAATGGGAACAATTATACTTTAACAAAAAAATTCAACTTAAAAAATAGCCTAAAGATTCTGGATTATGATAACAACTGTAACTATAAAAGCCTGAAAGTAGAGATCTTGGTTTCTGATATAAATGGGTCTGATATTATTCAAAATGTTATATACAAAATATTTATGCAGTGCAAGAAGAAAAACAGCTATATGGGGACTCAAGTTTTCTTCATTTCAATGGCCACCTGTTTTTTTTTTTAGGATAAAAAAAAAAAAAATCCCCCAAAGCACCAATGTTGTTAAATCTGATGATGATGTATAAGAAGATACCTATAGTCATCAAATTCTTTTTTTTTTTTTTTTTTTTTTTTTTTTTGCTTTTTAGGGCCGCACCTGCAGCATGTGGAGTTCCTGGGCTAGGGGTCAAATCAAAGCTGTAGCTGCTGGCCTGCACCACAGCAACATAGGATCCAAGCCGCCACTGTGATCACAGCTCACGGCAACCCTGGATCCTTAACCCACTGAGTGAGGCCAGGGATCAAACCTGCATCCTCATGGATACTAGTCTGATTTGTTTCTGCTAAGCCACAAGGGGAACTTCAAATTCTTTTTTAACTCAATGAACTTCATGACGTTTATAGTTGTACAATGATCATCACACCCAATTTTACAGCACTTCCATCCCAAACCCCCAGCTCCCCCAACCCCCAGTCATCAAATTTTGTCTAGGATCTAACAGGGCCTATTATTTTGGAAGAAATCATTTACAATGTCTGAAGAAAGCTCAAGATGCTAAAGGGAGGTAATACTAAGCTTGATTTAGAAAAAGTAGACAATTAAGTCTGTTATGTAAATGCAGGATGAACCGAATTCCTAATATCACCTGAAAGCTTGGCCAACACTGGGAGACAACACAGCAGAGGAAGTGGAAGGTGGCAGCAAAGACCACGGAGATGCCTCAGATCATGGTTCAATGTGTACAAGTAGGTCAAACGCTACTGGTCAGGGGCTCCATTCTCGACCTGTAACTTATGTCTCTATCTCAATCTAAAAGTCACATAACACAATTTGTTCATGATATTTACTTATATTAGTGAACAATGTGAAGGAAGCTATGCAGGACTTCATACTTGGGAGTTTCAGCAAGCAAGAAGAAATCTGTTCCTCACTTGCTGTGAACTTCCCTGAAGGCAGATGTCTGACTGGGCTCCTATTCCTGTCACTGCTCCGTCTCTAACTAGCTTAGGGCTTTCCATGTAGTTTGGGCTCAATATACCATCAATGAAGATATAAGTGCAATTTTAGAACACATATTCTGTAGTAACTGATCCAGCAGTGGTTTTGCTAAACTAGACACTGGCTTATTGATTTATATTGTTGGCAGAGAAGCTTTGTTTCTGTCATTAGCATTTATTCTTCTGTGATTTGCATACAGTAGTCAAGAGCCTAGTTTAATATCCAAGTATTTCTCCATAGATGGTTGATGACAAACAATATTGTCAAAACAAGGTCTCAAAAGAGTGGGGAAAAAAAACATGATAAATAATGTTTGGATTTTGAAAGTGATGTCAGCACCTTGGCAGCATGAGTCATTTCTTTTTTCTCTCTTTTATTTACAACTCATTGGTCATTCATGGAACAAGAGAGCCTCTGCACATGACACAAGGGATTGCTACCTACCTGTGCTTCGGAAAGTAGGCAGACAGGACCCTGGAGGGGCTGCAGATCCAAGGAAGACAGTGAGCCCCCAAGGCCTTGGTGAGTGAGGGTGGAGGGAGCAAAACTGGAGACTGAAAAAGAGGGTGGACACGCAGGAAGACAGAAAACTTGTGGAGGTCCAGCCAGACTGGCACAGCAGAGACAAGCTTGGAGGCACAAAGGAAGAACTTGGGGAGTTAGTTCCCCTCCCTCCCTAGAGCAACCTGCCAGGCTTTCACAGCAACAGTGGTGACCTCCCTCCTCACAGAAGAGATGGAGAGAGAAAGGGCTCAGCTGCACAGAGCTCAACTGGAGGGACCCGCTTCTCTCCTGCAGCATCTGGCTTTGTGGGGAGGGAGAGGCACAGACAAGAAAGATGAAGGGTATGGAAGGTACTGTTCCTGCCATCTACCCTGGGACTTCAGCAGGAGGTCCGCCCACGGACCTCGAGAGGACCTCCATTCAAGGACTGTCCTTACTGGGCTGTGAGCACTCAAAGCCCCAGATGCTCAGCCCAAACCTTCCTCTACTCTGCCACAGCTCTTTCCCGGCCCTCCCTCCCTCTTTCTTGGCTGTGCCCTGTGGCATGCAGAAGTTCCCAGGCCAGAGACTGAACCTACACCATAGTGACCTGAGCCACAACAGTGACAAAGCTGAATCCTTAACTGCTAAGCCACCAGATTTTTCCATGGCACTTAAAAAACAAACAAAAAAAACCCCACAACTGAAAAACAAAAAAACCTCCAGAGCACAGCCCTAAAACCAGGTCAGGTAAAAAGAAACCAAAAACTTGAGCTACTCTACCCCTTCTGGAAAACAAGAGTTTCTATTCACTGGTCTGTTGAACTTAAAACAACCACTAGTTCAAATGCAATGGCAGAGGCACATTTCATCAAACACTATGAAAAATCAGGGTAATATGGTATCAGAAAATGCTAATTCTCCAGTAACAAAACTCAAAGGCACAGAATATTATAATCTAATTTATAAAGAATTCAAAATAGCTGTTATGATGAAATTCAATGACCTAAAAATAAACTCCAAAAGGTAATTTGATAATGAACAGAAGGAATTCTTTACCAAAGAGACTGAAATAAAAAGAACCAAATTCTGGAGATGAGGAGTTCAATGAATGAGAAGAAAAATGCATAACAGCTTAGAAAATAAGAGGAGATGAGATTAAAGAAAGAATTAGCAACTTGGAAGACAAAAACTTAAAAATGACTCAGGAATGAGAACTAAGTTTTTTTAAGTCTTCACTTTTAAAACCCTACAAGAGCTATCAGATACGAGGGCTATAACAAGAGAAGGCGGCAGAGGGTATTTAGAGAAATTGTTGCTGAGAACTTCTTAAACCTGGGGAAGGAATTGGGCATACATGTTGAAGAAACTAACAGACACCCTATTATCTCAATGTGAAAAGACTTTATCCAAGATACATTAAAATGAAAAACTGCAAGAATCAACAAAACTAAAAGCTTGTTCAAAAGACAAACAGATTTGTTCTTTGATAAACAAAATTGACGAAACTTTAGCCAGACTAAGATGAAAAGAGAGAAGCTTCAAATAAATAAAATTAGAAATGAAAAAGGAGACATTACAACTGAGACTACAGAAACACACAGAGCCATACAGAAATACACAGGACCATATAAGACTATTACGAAAAAGTATATGCCAACAAATTAGATAATCTGGAGAAAATAGATGTTATTAGAAACACACAAACTATTAAGACTGAATCAGGAAAAAAAAAAACAAAAATCTGAACAGACCAATAGCGAGCATAGAGATTGAATCAGTAACTAAAAACCTTCCAACACAGAAAATCCCAGGACTAGATGGATTCACTAGAAAATTCTACCATTGAAAGAATTAACACCAATCCTTATCAAACTCTTCCAAAAAAATGAGGGAATACTTCCAAACTCATTCTATGAGGCCAGCATTACCCTGAAACCAAACCTAGATAAGGATGCCACAAGGAAACCATAGACCAATATCCCTAATGAATGCAGATGCAAAAGTTCAACAAAATATTAGCAAATTAAATTCAAGAACACATAAAGAGGAGTAAACATCATAATCATGGGGGATTTATCCCTAGAATATAAGGATGGTGCAACATATGCGAATCAATAAATATAATACATCACACTGATGAAATGAAAGATAAAAATCACTTGATCATCTCACTACATGCAGAAGTAGTATTTGAGAAAACACAATGTCCTTTCATGATAAAAACAGTCAGCTGACTGGATATGTAAGGAACATAGTTGACACAGTTCCATATAATTAAGGCCACATATGACAAACACAGAGCTAACATACTCAATGGAGAAAAACTGAAAGTTTTTCCTCTAACATCAGGAATAAGACAAGGATGTCCCACTCTATCGCCACTCTCATTTAATAAAGTATCGGAAGTCTTTAGCCAGAGTGATAAGACAAAGATATAAGAGCATCTAAATTGGGAAAGGAGTAAAACTGTCATTAGTTGCAGATGATGTTTCTGTACATAGAAAATCCTAAAGACTCAACCAAAAAACTGTTGGAAGTAATCAACAATTCCAGTAAAATTGAAGAACATAAAAACCAACATAGAGAAAGTAACTGCATTGCTTTCTATAAAGATGAAATATCTGAAAAAAGAAATAAAACTATCCATTCACAATAGTATCAAAAACAATAAACTATTTCAGAATAAATTTATCCAAGGAAATGAAAAATCTGTACAGTGAAAACTACAAGACTTTCCTGAAAGAAACTGAGGAAGATGCAAACAAATGGAAAGGTATTTTACACTCATGGATTTGAAGAATTCATATTATAATGTCCAAAACTACCCAAAGCCATCTATAGATTTCAATGCAATTCCCATTAAAATACCAATGGCCTTCTTCAAAGAAATGGAAAAAAAAGAATTTTAAAATGTGTATGGAACCACAGAGATTCCTGAATAGCCAGAGCCATACTGAAGAAAAAGAACGAAGTTGGAAAGAGCATACTGCCTGATTCCAAACTATACTTCATTGCTACTGTAATAAAAACAGTATGTTACTGGAACAAAAAATAGACACACAGACCAATGCAACAGGATAGAGCCCAGAATTAAATCCTTGCTTATACGGTCAATTAATATTTGACAAGGGAGCCAAGAGCACCCAAGGGAAAAAGGATAGTTTCTTCAATGAATGATGTTAGTAAAACCAGATAAACACATGCAGAGCAGTGAAACTGGATCCTCTTTTTCTACCACCCAGACAAATTAATTAGAAATGGATCAAACACTTAAAACGTTAAGACTTGATCTTATACAACTCCTAGGGAAAAAAGTAGGGAATAAACTCCTCAACATTGGTCCTGGCAATGATTTTTTGGGATATAAAAACAAAAGCACAAATCAACAAATGGGACTATAAACTTAAAAAGCTTTCTCGGAGTTCCCGTCGTGGCACAGTGGTTAACGAATCCGACTAGGAACCATGAGGTTGCGGGTTCGGTCCCTGCCCTTGCTCAGTGGGTTGACGATCCGGCGTTGCCGTGAGCTGTGGTGTAGGTTGCAGACGCGGCTCGGATCCCGCGTTGCTGTGGCTCTGGCGTAGGCCGGTGGCTACAGCTCCAATTCAACCCCTAGCCTGGGAACCCCCATGTGCCGCGGGAGCGGCCCAAGAAATAGCAACAACAACAACAACAACAACAAAAAGACAAAAGACAAAAAAAAAAAAAAAAAAAGCTTTCTCACAGCAAGAGTAATAATTCTCAATGTGAAAAGGCAACAAACAGAATGAGAGAAAATTTTTACAAATTATATATTGGATAAGGAATTAATACTCAAAACATATAAAGAACTCACACTACTCAATAACAACAACAAATCTGGTTAAATCTGGCAAAAAAACCAAATAGACGTGTTTCCACAGAAGACATCCCAGAGGCCAAAAGGTATATGAAAAAATGCTCAACATCACTAATCATCAGGGAAATGCTGATGAAAACCACAATGAGATATCCCCCACACTTGTTAGAAAGACTTATCAGGAAGATAACAAATGCTGGTGAGGATGTGGAGAAAAGGGATCCCTTGTGCACTGTTGGTGGGAATGTAAATTGGTACAGCCACTATGGAAATAGTATGGTGTTTCCTCAAAAAATTAAAAATAGATCTGCTATATGATCCACGAATTTGACTTCCAGGTATTTATTTGAAAAAAGAAAACTCTTACTCAAAAAGACATAAGCACCTCCATATTCATGCGGCATTATTTACAACAGCCAGATAAGGAAACAACCTAAATGTCCACTGATAGATGAATGGATAAAGACAATGTACACACACACACACTGGAATATTATTTACCCATGACAAAGGATGGCATCCTGCCATTTGTGACATTGATGGACCTTGAGTACATTATGGTGTGAGATAAGTCACATAGAAAGATAAGTACACACATTATCACTTATATGTGGAATTTTAAAAAGCCAAGCTTATAAAATGGTGGTTGCCAGGAGAGAGGGGGGTAGGAAAAAGCTGTTAAAGTTTTGAACTTACAAGGAGTAGGAAATAAACCCCAGAGATATAATGCACAGTACAGTGAATACAGACAATAATATCATACTATAATCAAACTTGCTAAGAGATTAGGACTTAACTATTTCAGCTACTAAAAAGGAGAATTATATGATTTGAGAGAGGGGCTAATCATTGCTACAATGGCATTATATTGCAATATATAAACGCATCAAATTAACATGCTGTACACCTTAAATTTACACAATGTTATATGTCAATATATTTCAGTAAAAATAAATAAATAATGTCTGATTTAACTTTGTTTAGAAGTCTCCATCAGAAACCACAAAACAACATTGATTTCTTTTCTTTTTTCTTGCCTTTTAGGGCTGCACCTATGCCAGATCCTTAATCCAGTGAATGAGGCCAGGGATCAAACCTACAACCTCATGGTTCCTAGTTGGATTCGTTTCCGCTGCGCCACAATGGGAACTCCAAAAATATTTTTTTGAGGATTGAGTGATCATATAACTTATCTTTTATGCTGGAATACTTTCAGGGTGAAAGGGAATAATAGTAACACCACCACCAGGGCAACATGGATGAACCCTGACATCTGGTCATCCTGTCTAAGGGGAAGAAAAACTAGAATAAGAACTATTCAGGAGTTCCTCTCATGGCACAGTGGAAACGAATCCAACTAAAAACTATGAGGTTGCGGGTTCAATCCCTTGCCTTGCTCAGTGGGTTAAGGATCCAGCGTTGCCGTAAGCTGTGGTGTAGGCCGGCAGCAACAGCTCTGGGAACCTCCATATGCCGTGGTGTGGCCCTACGAAAAAAACAAAAAAAACAAAACTATTCATATTGTGATTTTTATGGTTCTTATTTAGGAGAGATAAAGAAAACTTATGGTATAGTTTTAATTTTTTTTTTCCTTTCAGGGCCACACATGGGGCATATGGAAATTCCTGGGCCAGGGGTTGAACTGAAGCTGCAGCTGCCAGCCTACGCCACAGCCACGGCAATACCAGACCCAAGCCGTGTCTGTGACCAACACTGCAGCTTGTGGCAATGCTAGATCCTTAACCCACTGAGTGATGGCAGGGTTCGAACCAGCATCCTCATGGATACTAGTTGGATTCTTAACTCACTAAGCCACAACAGAACTCCCTATAGTCTGAATTTAAGACCAGACTCTAGAGATAATTTCCTGTGACACATTCTCAAAGAAGCAAAGATTATAGTTAAAATCCTAATTCTGGCATACTGCAACAAAGAGAAACTCACCTCTGGTTTGGGGACAAAAGCCCGACCTGGAATTGTCAAGACGTGCTGAACGTCGCAGAGGTACTGGGCCATGATGGAAAGACGACTACGCTGCTTGCTTCCTTTACTGGCTATAAGTCTCTGCAGAAGGAAGAAAAGAAATTTCAGCAAATAATTCATTACTGATGAACATTACATATATTTTCCTTTTTAGGGCTGCATCTGTGGCATATGGAAATCAAATCAGAGCTCCAGGGGTCAGGGGTCAAATAGGAGCTGCGACTGCCAGCCTATGCCACAGCAATGCCAGACCCGAGCTGCATCTACGACCTACACCACAGCTCATGGCAACGCAGGATCCTTAACGCACTGAGTGAGGCCAGGGATCAAACCTGCGTCCTCACAGAGACAACGCTGGGTCCTTAACCTGCTGAGCCACAAGAGGAAGGCCTAGGTGGATTTTTTGAGGCAAGTTCTAAAGGCGAAGCACACAGCCACGAGGAACATTTCCCTCCAACACCAACTGAGCTACATCTAAGACGTGGGAATCATATCAGACAAAATGCACTCAAAAAAAAAAAAAAAATCAGGTAATAAAATTCCCCTACCACTAGCTTCTGGGATTTTATGTTATGTTATGTAGGAGATACTATATGAAACAAGTAATCAATAAATATTTGATAAATGAAGAAATTAGCAAGAACAATGAAGATCTAAAGATGTTTTATTTTATGAACTACCCCAATATCTGAATCAACATTTTCAATAGTGTGCTTTTCTTTATTTAAAAGTAATAAAACCCTGAATGTTCTGAACTCTTGAAGAATTGGCTGTTTTTGACCAACAAATTTTTACAAAAAACTTGTAATTTATTCTTTTAAGCACCCAAACTTTAATTTTAAAATGAAGTCTATTCAAATTAACTCATAAGCACAATTTCAACCAATATTACAAAAAGATTTTTAAAAAGACCTTGAAATCCCATGTAAATTTTATATGAAAAAGCAAAGGGTCAAGACTAGCCAGGACACCCCCTGAAGAACATCAACAGGGTGGGGGGACAGGGGAAGAGCGCTGTGAGGAGATGAGCTGGGGTGACTCACCTCCCCAGCTATCAAAATTAAGGCAGTATGGTATGGCTAAAGGCACAGACAAATAGACCAATGGAACAAACCACTGGAAGAGACGTGGGCATATGTGGACATCTGAAATGTGACACATGTGATGTGGTACCTGCTGGTGGGAAAAGAATGGATCACTCAGTGATATTAGTATCTACAGGAAGGAAAATGTAGGTTCATTATCTCATACCATAACCCAAAATAAATTCCAAGTGAATTAACAGTAAGTGAAAAAGAACACGTTAAAACAAAAATTTATAAGTAGGAGTTCCCACTGTGGCACAACAGAAACAAATCTGACTAGGATCCATGAAGATGTGGGTTAAGATCCGTCACTGCAATGAACTGTGGTGTAGGTCACAGATGTGGCTTGGATCCCGTGTTGCTGTGGCTGTGGTGTAGGCTGGCAGCTACAGTCTGATTCCACTCCTAGCCTGGGAACCTCCATATGCCTCGGGTGTGGCCCTAAAAAGCAAAAAAAAAAAAAAGTAAATCTCTATGACCCCAAAGGTAGGGAAGAATTTCTTAACAGTGCAAAAGCAAAAGCCATAAAAGACTAATACATTTGTTTAAGAACTCTATTTAAGAACTTCTATATAATAAAAACATTATAAAGATAAGCCACAGACTGTGAGAAGGCATTTGAAACTTATGATCTGAAAATGGTTAGTGTTCAGAATATAGAAAAACTCCTTCCCGTAGATCAACAATCAAAAGATAAACAATATAAAATATTATGAGAAATATGGTAAGAGCAACCCAAGTGAACCTTAACAATAAATTACACCTAACTAATTACAAATGAGGGTCATGCAAATTAAAACTGTATGAGATTCAATTTCATATTCACGAAATGAACAAAATTTAAAGAACCCGTGACCAAACCTGGTATTTACGAGTGTACGAGTATACAGAGCAACAGGAATTCTCCCACGCTGCTGCAGAGGGGAAGGGGGCACAAGCACTTTGGACTGTAATCTGGCAATATACACAGGAGCGCTAAAGCTGAGTAAACCCTTATGATCCTGCAGGTCTACCTTTACGAATATATCCTACAGAACAACTTATACACTCTGCAAGGAGGTACGTATAAGAATATTCACTGCAACACTGCATGTAGTATACTAGAAAAGTGGAAAAACATAAGGATCCATCAACAGGTGAATGAATAATAAAACTGTTAATTTTGACAACGGAATATGAAATAACAGTTACAATGAGTAACAAGGTTTACTGACATAAATCCCAAAATAGAGTCAACAATAATTAAGTGGGAGTTCCCATCGCGGCTCAGTGGTTAACGAACCTGACTAGTACCCACAAGGATGCAGGTTCAATCTCTGGCCCTCTAAGAGTGGGTTAAGGATCCAGTGTTGCCATGAGCTGTGGTATAGGTCGAAGATGCGGCTTGGATCCCACGTGGCTATGGCTGTGGCGTAGGCCGGTGGCTGTAGCTCCAATTAGACCCCTAGCCTGGGATCCTCCATATGCCGTGGGTGTGGCCCTAAAAAGACAAAAAGAAAAAAAAATTAAGTGGCAGTAATGTGTACAATATGACTCCATTCATACAAAAACTTCAAAGGATTATTTCTTATTGTTTGCGTGTATATATCTATGCATCGAAATGTGAGAGCAAGCAAAACACATTCATGAATAATGAATATCAATTTTAAGACAGCTCAATAAAGAACAGGGAAAGAAAGGATAAAGAGGGCTCCATGTATCTATAATATTTTATTTCTTGAAAATATGAAAAATATGGCAATATATCAAGATTGAACAGAGCTGAGAGGTGGATAAAAAAATTAGGCATACTTATTTTTCTAAAATGTATCCTGCTGCTCTGTGTTGTAAGTGCTCACGGGACGTTCTAAACCTCTTATGAATGATACAGAATCAACATTACAAATACCAATGATTACTGAAATAAGCCTCGGCCAGGTGTAGCAGTGGTGTGCCCTACCACCAACCAAAGACAGGCTGCTTTCTGAGTTACACTTACAGTGCTGGGTGTTCTCTTTACTGCTTCACTATCATGTGTCAGCCTCGAATAGCCCCTTTTACTTGGCTGCTTCTAACCAGCTGTGGGCATGAAAAACTACATAATTCGGCTTGTAAGAGCTTTGCTTTAAGTAAGATTTAAAAAGAGGCTTTAATCTGAGATGCTGAGAAAATTTCCTGTGGGCAAAGTTAACTGTAGATTGTGTAGCATCTATTCTGTTACTCAGAAGCCATCTCTCATCTCACCAATTTTCATTTTAATTTACCTGGCTCTTGTCTACATTTGGACAGTAAAATTATTGGGAAGTCGAGTTCAAGACAAGTGATGTGTTGTTACTATATACAATAAAATAAATTCTTCCTTACTAAAATGCAAAACTAAGAACTGTACATACTCTCAAGCAAGGATCAAAAAGAAAGACAAATAATGTAAGAGTAGATTTAAGTTAAAGAATAAGCTTATGGAGCAAATGGTAAAAAACATCTCTGATTCTTCATAAAGGAAAAAAAGGAACTTAATTTTTCCAGTGGCATAAAATTCAAATTTTTTAAGATGCACTGTGCAAACTGGCACACTTCTAAGCAGCTTTGTTTAAAAACTTAAAATCTAGCATGAACATAATCACAGAATTTGAAAATAAACCAAAAGAAATGCCCAGATTTTAAAAATTATTATTTCATCCTGGATTTTCTTACAGTATTTTACATCTGAAATGAGGGTACTCACTGATGAAAGGAAGAGAAAATTAAAAATCACTTTAACCAGGAGTTGCTGTCGTGGCTCAGTGGGTTAAGAACCCGACTAGCATCTATGAGGATGTGGGTTTGATCTCTGACCACGCTCAATGGGTTAAGGATCTGGCACTGCAGAGAGCTGTGGCGTAGGCTGCAGATACAGCTTGGATCCAGCGTTGCAGTGGCTGTGACCTTAAGCTGGTGGCTGCAGCTCTGATTCGACTCCTAGCCTGAGAACTTCCGTATGCAGTGGGTATGGCCATAAAAAGAAAAAAGAAAATTACTTTAACCAAAAAGCAAACCAGGGAGGCAAGGAAGGTAAGCTAATTTGATATAAAGACATTTAACTGTATTTCACTTAGAGGCGTATATACCCAGTTCTGCCAGGGGAAGGGGTGTCCCTATCCATTAATGTAACCCATCTAATCTTTGCAGCAAGATACACATAGCCTGTGGAGATGACAACATGTCATAGCAGAAAGCAGCACACATACCTGCCTCTAACCTAATTAGGGAAAAATTCAAGTCACAGACCAGAAAACTCCACAGAAGACTTCATTAAAAGCTAGCAAAAAACTTAAATGGTGGATCAACCACTCAAAGAGGAGTTGATATTTCTTTGATAGAGGAAAGTAAAGCTATGAAAATCAAACTCCATTACAAGATGGATGATCTGAAAAAGAAAAACCAAGAAACAAAACCAGGTAATTTTTCAGTATAAGGAAATCTCTAACCCTTGGGATTTTAAAAACATTCTGATTAAGTACAAGAAAAACAAGGGATCAGAGAATTTGCAAGGGCAGTGTTTTTTTCCCCCTTAATCATCTAAAATAATTTTTAGTACAACTGGAAAAATTGGGCTTATTCTTGAAAAGCCACATGGTCAAACATCAGGGACAATGAAATCTACATAATTAATGGAGAGGTGATTCTCTCTCCTCCAGGGATGGGGCCATTAAACAGCCAGGGTCCCCTGGAGAAAGCAGGAGATGAAGAGGCTGATGATGGACCCAGGAAGAAAAGACCACAGGTCCAGTCACACAAAGAACCTGAACATCATGACTTCAGCAGAAAACATATGACCTATGTTCAAGTTCAGTTTTCCCTGTAACTAACTCCAGGACCTTTGGAAGACATTAAATTACTTTGAGCCTCGGTTTCATCATCTATAAAATGAGGTTGATGAGATTTGTTAAGGTCTCATTTATGGCTAACAGTCTGATTCTATTTTATGAGCTGTAACTTTAAACTACCTACGAGCCCCTTAATGTGTATGAGCTGAATTCTTACATTTACACTTTGTACATGTAAGAGAAAGGAATATGACAACCATGCCCATTTCTGTTCTATAACTTGCAAAGCAAGTGTTTAAAAAGTGTTTTCTGTGTTGGCACAACATTGTAAATCAACTACCCTTTCATAAAAAAAAGTTTTAAAATTAAAATTGTTTTCTGTGGTTAAAACACAAAATTACAAATATGACAGTGTCAAGGAAAAGGTGTATAAGAAAATGCTGCTACATAGTCTTACACTGAAATTTTCACTTGTAAAAATGTGAAAATTCAGAGGACCAGTTGTAACCCATACTTCTAAAGCATTCTGCAAATTACAGACTCAATATAAACTCTTCTCAATATTCATAATAAAGTTTCACTAAAATCAACTTGTTGTTAAAGAAAAATGGGTGCAGTGGAAGCAACGCTATTATTAATAACCACGACTGACAGTGAGTCATTGAAAATGTTATTCCACCTCTTCAGCCTCTGTTCCTTTGCTCTTTCCCACCAAGAATCAGAATACACAGTATTTTGCATTTCTATTGTGTTACTGAAGAACAGAAATACCATAATAATCATGTCATCGGAGCAAAAAACTCAAGGACAAAACCAAAAAACTCAAGGACAAAACCAACAAAAAGGACTATTAGCATGGCCTCAATTCAAACCAACAGAAGAGAATTCATAGATTCACGAGGACTAGGACCTTAAGAAAGAGAGGAAGTCGTCTTAGAGTTTCTAACCGATATAAAAGGGTTCTGTATTTCTATGGTGGATTTTATGGCCAAATGCTCTAAAAGTTTCCTGATGGGGGCGTTACAGACATTTGTGCCGGTTAATGCTGAGTGATTTGCTGCGGAGGACTGTCCTGCACACTGAAGGATGTTTACCAGCATCCCTGACCTCTCTTCACTAGTCGCACAAGCACCTCCAAGTTGCAACAACCAAAAAATATCCCTGACGGGCAGGTGTGGTAGAATCACTCCCCGTTGAAAACCACTAGAAGGGTTTTCAGTGGAGATAAAGAGACAGAAGGGAATGGAGGTAAAAAGAGGGATGGACTGAAGAAAAGAAATTCTAATGATACATTCGCAAATTATTTCTAAGGAAGTCATCTAAAGAGATGGACTAATGCAGTTACACAGTCTAGTCTCAAAGGAATCCTGCTATTAAAAGGTTTTTTGTTTTTTTAACAGAAACTATGAAGCAGAACAATTTTCATAAACCAGACAACAGGCAGTGCGAGAGTGTGATCACGGACACACGGAGAGAAGGCGAGCCTCAGGACCACCCGCCTTACAGCCTGGAGACCATTCCCGGGCCGCGCACAGGGAGGAGGAACACACACAACCCAGGAGTCTCCTGCACTGGAGGAGACAGAGGCTGCCATTCCAGGAGGCCAGGGGGTAGGCAGACTCTGTGGGACTGACTACTGGATCTAGAGGAACACGGGGGGAGAGGCAGTGGTGTAGGCAAGGCAGAGAGAGAAAGGAGTGAGCCAGGACTCCTGAGATCCGCTCCTTCAGGCCCTGGCACTTAGCCTCTCTAAGTGCACGAGGTTAACTCCTCAAGGCTTGGGAGGCCGGAGAAGGTTCCATTGGAAAGCTGTAGGACAAGAGTGAGCTCACGTGTGGCTACAAATAATCTGCATCCCCAAGAACTTAAGCAGAGAGCCCCTGAAATACACGGGCACCAGGTGGATTCCTCAAAAAGGTCATGAATTAATAGCAGGACTCAGCCCCAGATCACAGGCTACTTTGGACCCATTTTAACAAAGCTTAAAGGCAAAGCTCAAAGCAAACTGCAAGTAACTTATTCATGTGCCAGAACAAAACCCACCACTCAACCCAATACAACAAAACTCGGCGCTCAACAACATTAAAAAAATAAATAAATAAAAATAAAAACTTCGCATATTCACGATCTTGTCAAAAATTATCAAGTTTGCAAAGAAACAGAAAAAACGGGACCCAAAGTGTGTGCATGATGTGGCGGGGGGGTGAGGGGAGGTGGGAATCAACTGGCAAAAACAGTGCAGAAATGACAGAGGTAATGAACTTAGTAGGTAAAGATCTTAAAGTAACTATTACAAATATTATACATATGCATAAGGATGCCAAGGAAAGTATGACCCCAATGAGAAAGCGAAGATACAGTAAGACTCAATGGAACTTCTAGAGATAAAAATACCTCAAATGAAAAATAAATTGAGTAAAATTGACAGATTCTATAAAAAAAAAAAAAAAAAAAAAAAAAAAGAGTAGTAAATTTGAAGACACAGTAATAGGAACTGTATTTTATGTATGGTGAATTACTAAGTTTTTTTGTAAGAATTAACCAAATAGCTATGCATTTGCTTCATAAGTCTTTCTCTGATTTATGATTTGATTATTATCATGTATGTACTAAGTTCTGACCTGATTCTGGATCTTCTAATCTAGCCACTGATAGGTTTTGTGTCATCTCATAGGGCTTTGATTATGAGAGCTTCACTACACATTTTAACATCTGATTTGCAAGTCTTCGCTCATCTTTTCTTTCAAAATTTCTTAATCCATTCTTGCAGGTCCATTCCTCAGGATGATCCCTGGAATTTCACTACATTTTAAAATGTTACTGAAAAATACAATTTGGAAAAAAGAGCACCTTTACTATCATTTTTCCTTCCAAAGCTAAAATATTTCTCCTGATTTATCTCAGTGATATTCTGAGATTCAGCAAAGTTTTGTTGTTTTTTAATACTAAAGTCTCTTCCCCCCGCTCAGGCTTCCAAAATAAATAATTATACACCCCCAAATAATATTCAATAAAATTTCTTTCCAGTAAGGATGTTGTATGTGCTTTAATCCCTCCTGTATGAAATTTTCTATTTATTCTTCCCAACCTGTATAACTGTTTGATATACACAAATACGTAAGTATTCTTCCAAATTATTCACCTGCTCTGATGCAATGTGAATGCTCTTCCTGAAGATTCCCTCCTCTGTCTTCTGAACCAGGCCTTCTGCTTCCTAGCTCTCACATCTTTCTTCTTGGTGTGGCTAATGAGACCAACGTTTCGATAGGCTCTTGCCATTATGTCAGAGGTGCTGATAGAGGTCAATGAAGGGCAGACTTTCCCATAAATGGTGCCAGGCTGATTGGGATCACATGCTAAAAATAGGAAAACTGACTTCTATTTCAACCGTATGCAAAAATCAGCCCCAAGTGGATTATAGATATTAGTAAAAGATAAAACAATAAAGCTCCCAGAAGATAACAGAAAAAATACCTTCATGATCTCAAAATATAAAAGTATTCAACAAGACATAAAAAGTACTAGCCATAAATTTAAAATTAAGAACATCTGCTCTTCAAAGACACTGTAAATAGACAACATAACATGTTAGTGGAAGAAGAAAGCTCAATACATTTAGCTAATAAACAACTAGTATGAAGAACATATAAGAACTGCTCCAAATCAACGAGAAAAAGAAAAGCAAACAGAAAAGTGGACAAAGGAGAGCACTTGACCAAAAAAAAGGTTATCCAGAAGGTCAATAAACACGTAAAATAGCATTCAGTTTCATTACAAATCAGCAAAAGACAAAACAGAAGCACAAGAGCACACTATTCTCCCAAGATTAACAAAAAACGTACGAATCTGGAAACAGCAAGTCCTGGAAAAGCTCTGGAGAAAAGTGAACTCACACACACTTTTCGGGGAAGATAAACAGGCATCCTGACCATAGAGCACCGTGCTGCATTCTCTACCAAGGCCGAAGATCTGCAGAGCTATGATCCAGGATGGCCACTTTCAGGTATATACCCTCGGGAGATCTTGCCTACATGTACCAGTTGACATAAATATGTTCATGACAGCTTTGTTTTATAATAATGAAACACTGAAACTAATGCAGGGTCCCCAAACAGGAAAATGGACAGATAAATCTGACAGATAGAGTTCATTGTAAACAGCTGTAAAATAAACTACAGATTTGAACAACATGAGCAGACCAGGATAAAAAGCATACATACTATATGAACCCATTTGTATAGTTTAAAATGGACAAAACTAAAGCATATTAATTATACAGATAAAAATCTACATGATAAACTGTGCAGGGAGTAATAAACCCATGGTATAGATTATCTTGGTTGCAGGAGCAGATGGCAGATGCAATCAGAATGAGGCATACACGAGGGTGTCAAAGGCATTGGTGATTTCATTAGTAGCTTGACTTGGGTGGTGGGGATTGCAGTGTTTTTTGTATTAAGCCATATGTATACAAAGCCAGGCATAGCCACTATATTCTCTTTTGCATTTACAAGTCATAATAAAATTAACAAGAAAAATACACTAATAGCTCACAGATTCCCTCTGCAGTTCAAAAACTGCTCTTACCTGCCCTGCGGGTTTATTTTCTAGAGACCAACCTGGAACACTCCAGCCATGGGAATGCCTAGCAGGCATAGTGGGAGTCAAAAATCTACTTACTAAGTAATGAGACACCCAACCCCCTTCCCTTTCTCAACTCCAAATTGATTATCACGTTCTTTTTGTTTTGTTTGGCAATCTGATCATGTGAAAAAATAGCCAGAAAAACTTAAAACTTACCTCTGCCACTTCCTTCTGAAAAGTCAGTGTCATCTGGGTTCTGCCATAAGCAAAAGGTCCATTTCTATGAGAAACGTTTTCAAGCCACTTAATAATCAGTGGAGTTGATACACTAAAAGGCAGATTTCCAATAATATGTACATTTGGAGGATCTGGTTGGCATAAGAAAAAACAACTTGGAATGATTTCATCAATATATTCTGAAAACAATTTTAGTTCAGAGTAAAATCAAACAATATTAACAGCATCAAACAAAAATACATGAAAAGATATGGCCGAGTATTTTCAATCCATTTATTCCTTAGAAGCAGTGTTTTCTCACAAACAGCTTTGAATTACTGGAAAAAAAATCCTACCTAATTAGTATTTAGTCAGCCAAAGTTTCGGTTAGTAAAAATACAAAAAATTGGTTTGAGGAAAAAGATCATTTGCTTGGGACACAATGAGGTCAAAGTTCCTATAGAGCCCCGGATGAAACTGCCAAATGCCCAGGGAGAGGATACAGGCCAGACATGAAGATATACGTGTGTGCAACACACACGTGGTAAGAAAAGCCACAGGAGCAGAGAGTCAGGCAAATCTGCTGCCTGAGAAGATGCCCTCCCCACCCTGCAACCTCAGAAATGAGATGCAAGATGTGGGTGGAAAAATAATCACCAGCACAGGATAGTCCGAGAAGGCTCACAACAACGTGAAAGGAAAAATAGGACAGCCTGGAATCAGGGAAGACAGGAGCAGAGACATCTTCTAGAAGAGAGTAACAGACAATGCTGGGGAACTTTGAGAAGGTCTGAAACAGGCAGTTAGAAGGTGGGTCACTGTGTCTGTGACTGGCGGGGCAGAGCAGAAACCTAAAGGCAGTGTGGTGACAAGAGAACAGTGCGCTGGCGGGCGGAGAGGGGAAGCGCCGGGGTCTCTGAAGCAGCCAGGCGTGGAGAGGCCAGAGATGGGGAATGCAGAAATGGGGATGCACCGCCACGGCCCCTCCACTTGTTCTAAGGGGTTTTATGGGCAAAAAACACACCCCCAGATCTATGTATTCCAAGGAGCTGGCACACAGCAGGTACCCAATAAACACTGAATGAAGAATGTTTTGGTTAGTCACTGCCTGTGAAAGACAATGGAAATAAAGTTAAAACAGAGGCTTGGCTATGGCTTGGTTTACTCAAACACTTCTTTTTTCCCCAACTGGAAAAAAATAACACTCATAGTTCACTCCATCCTTGCATGGTATCATAAAAATGTCAAGTTTATTTGAATAGAATCCCAAATACTTGAAAAATATGAGACAAACTAAAATTAAGAAAAAGTAATTTGATTTTGTATTTTGGAAGAAAGTGGAAAAGCAGAAAAAACCTGTAATGCACATTATTTAATTCTGTTCCTCTAATTTTAAATGTAAATATACACTAACATTGGTAATATATAATAATTAAATATTTGTAATCTAAATAATTATAAAAGAAAATAAGAAAACCAACCCAAAATCACTTACCATCCTCCCACTGTCTTTTGAGACTTTCTGGAAAAGCCCTTTCTATCTTAAATGTCAACACATCTCCATGGACAATTCTCAGTTTTCCAGGTGCTGCATCAGAAAGCATCTAGTTTACAAAAAAGTCAATAAAATGAGCTTATACACTTTGAAAGAAAGCAGAATTTTTTTCTTCAAATCTGTGCATCATTAATCTGAAAAGCCAGAGACTAAGAGTGATCATTAATGAACTAATAGTTTACTGTGTCCATTGCAGCAGACAATTGTGGTGTTTGACTTTTAACACGTATGAATGACTGAGAGGTCACAGATAATAGTTTAACAACAGCTTATAACTTCATAAATAATAATATTAACGTAATTTGACCCTCAGAATGACCTGGACTTCTATATAAATCTAGCAAAACCTCAACTCCTATCTATGTTTTTAAATTAGAGACTAAGGACATTACAATGAGAATATACTGAAAATTGACTAGGAGCAAATCACATGAAAGATGAACGTAATTCAATTAAATCCTCATAGTCTAAGATTTTACAGAGGAGTCTACTTATAACCAAGATCTTTACCTTAAGCCTCGAGTAGAGTCAACAAAGTAGAAAGTCATCTGTCACTGCCAAGCTGTATGTGGAACTGAGACACTCCCTTGACCAGAGTAGCCTTAAAGTATTTCTTGATCCACAGGTACTTTCGGCCTGATGAATTATCCTGCATGTCTTAACAAAAGCTACCTCCCAACCTATTTTTGCTTCCCTCTCTCTTAAGCGCTTCTAAGTAAACAAGAAAGAAAGAGAGCTTTCCCTTATCTTTTTTCCCTCCATTTCATCTACCTGAGCACCATACCTTAAGACATGCTCTCGCAGTACTGAAGTATTGGCGCCTAACCAAAAAGAGCCTTACAGCTAAGCCACCTATAAATCTGCATCGTGTTAAGTGCCCGGGACCCAACACGAGACTTGATTCTTGACGTCCTCAGTAAAATACAAACAAAAAACCCCTCCAGATACAATCCCTGAGCTTGTAAGGTTTAAGATGCAGAAGTGAATATAATCAATGGAAAAACATGTCTAAATTACAAAGGAAGAGGTTACCGTCTTCCTACACTAAATCTCAGCTCAGGGAGCCCAGAGAACCTTGGCTCCAATTCAATGAACTTTTGCCCTAAGCATCCCTTGGACCTGTTTCTCCAGCTTAATCAAAGCTGATTTTTCTCTCCTAACTTTCCCCATGACCAGCTCAGACAAGAGGAAGGATTAAAGCAACACCACCGAAGCCAGTGAGGAGACACAGACCAAGGCCCCCAGCTGCAGATCACAGCCCCCTTGAGTCTGCAGGGTTCTTACTCCTGTACCAACACAGGCTCCTTAAGGGCAGTACCTGTTTCTTCACGTCCCCTGCAGCTGCAACTGTACACAGTAAGTGCTTCATATATATTTCATAAGTAGATGAGTAAGTTAATGACCAAATGGCATTTAGTTTTCTGTGAATGCTGGAAAATTCCTCTCCTAGCCTGTGAGATTTGGGGCTCCTCAAATTTGTAAAGTAGAGAAACTTACAAAGATTTTTTTTCATTGATAAATTAGTTAAAATTATACAAGTAATATTTCAGAAATACACAGCTGAAATGTGTATACTGGTTAGAGGCTAAACATTTTAAGTCTGGAAATCATCTAGTTTGATGTTTGGCCATGGTAGCAAAAATAATTGTATACCTCTGATATCAATGTACTTATGGATTATTTTAAGTTGTCATGATTTGCTAAAACTTAATCTGATGAGTTCCAGACAACTCTTAGAAAATATAATAACCTCAATATATTACAAAAATAAAAAAGGAGATAGCTCTCTATGGGAAAGGCTCTTACTGTATAAAAACTGTATTTAATGATAGCATTTACCATCAATGAAGAACATTAAATTTTTTTCTATAATTATGCTTCACATAATTAAAACAAAACAAATTAGCATTCTAAAAACAAAAAGGCAGAACTAAAAGCTTATGTTTCGCAATGTCAGAAATTAATTAGTAATTAAGACTAAAACAAAACAATGTAAATTTGGCTCTTTGGCATTCATTTTCATGTTCTGATAACTCAATCACGTTTGAAATGTTAATTTTTCCACACTGACACACACAGCTGCATACCAGAAAATGGATATGATCCACATTTACCTTCCTTTCCTAGGTTTAAAGCTGCATTTCCATTTATGTATTTGTTTCTTTAGATTCTCCTTCAGGCTTAAGTGTCAGTCCATGATACACCAAGTCCTCCTGTTCTTTAAAGGGCCTACCTTTTCCAGGACTACTGTGTAGCCTCATCTTCCCTACCCACTCCCCACTGCAGAAGGAATGAATGCTGATGTTCACAGCTTTATGTGAAAGACCTGAAGCAATTACAGAGGGAAAAAAGGTGATGCAAGGTGAAATGACCCTACGGGGATGATACAGACAGCAGCCATCTCAACCCCGCGTAATGTTCAGCAATGGCACAGAAAGACCTTCTAACCAACCAGTAATAGAAGAAGCTGTTCTCATTATCATAATGATACTTGGGGAATGCTGAAGGGGTGGGAAAGGTCACCACTATAGCCCCCCTCCAACCTAACTCTGTTGCATCACACCTCAAGACTCCGCAGGTATTGCCTCAGCATGTGTGCAGAGGCACAGCTGACTTGAACACAGGCACCAGATTACAGCCAAATGAGTATTTCTATTGACACTCAAATTGTTTTATGTTTTTATTTTAGTGTCCAATCCTGTACTTTTTCAAATTAGGACATAAGCTTTGAGTAAAAGGCATTTATTGAATAAGGTTGTAAAAAAACAGAAAACCAAACCGGGAGAGGAGAAACATCTATGTAAGTCACGAAAGCTTTATATCCTAACAAGCTTTATATCCTAGAGATGAAGACGTTAGACCTCCCAACTGACATGCTGAATTGTACCGTTCTCACTCGGCACTGGAAGTTATTACAGAGGAAGCATTTTTCTGGTATCGAGTTTTGTAAAGGGTACAAGAACCAACAAATAGAGAAGGCCTTTCATAAAAAGGGAAAACAAATGCAGAAATACTCTTCACAGTCACCTAAAAGTCTCTCTTCCCTCACAAGTCAAGGTCATAGTGACACTTTCGGGGGGGGGGGGACAAGTAACTGTGGTCTACCTACGTAGTTTGTTCATGATGTAATTTAAAGAGGAAAGACTGTATGAAATTCTTGGAACTTATGACCTTGAGAACAAAAATAAATAAATAAATTCCTTGAGGACAAAAAACTTCATCAAACAGCTCTTTTGTATGTTTTATGCCACTTTCTCATGGCAGCCAACCCTGTACAGGGGGTAAGCATGAATTACACAGCCTGTGATAGTACCTGCCTTCTAACTTGCCACAAAGTAGGAACCCAAACACGGTGGAAGTAAGAACTGGGGAAAAAAATCTTAGGTGAACTATAAAGAATGAATCTAGGAGTTCCTGGGTTCAGTCCCTGCCCTTGCTCAGTGGGTTAATGATCCGGCGTTGCCGTGAGCTGTGGTGTAGGTTGCAGACGCGGCTCGGATCCCGCGTTGCTATGTCTCTGGCGTAGGCTGGTAGCTACAGCTCCGATGAGACCCCTAGTCTGGGAACCTCCATGTGCCGCGGGAGCAGCCCAAGAAATGGCAAAAAGACCAAAAAAAAAAAAAAAAAAGAATGAATCTATAATTGGAATATGATAAAAAAAAAGAAAATTTTTTGCCTATATAGAAGGTAAGATCGATGACATTATTCAAAAAAGATAATGAATGTCACAATAGACTTTCCTTAGGGTAAAGATTACAGCATGATTTCAAAAAGTCGCCACTTTCCTTTTGGTTTTTTTTCCCTTTTCAGCTGCACAAAGGCATATGGAAGTTCCTGGACCAGGGATCAAACACGACCTGCAGCTGTGACCAACACTGCAGCTTCAGCAATGCTAGATCCTTAACCCACTGCATGCCCAAACCCAGGCCTCAGCAGGGACCCAGGCCACCACAATGACAAAGCCAGATCCTTAACCCCTGCTCCACAGTAAGAACTCCTTGCTTTGCTTTTTAAACAAGACCAGAAAAGCATAGAAGCAGCTCATTTACTCGGACTCATAAAGAAATTAAATGTTTAATTTTCTATTCAACCAACATTACTGCTTTAAATGTTAACATTTCTTTTTTTTTTTTTTTTTTTTTTTTGCCTTTTCTAGGGCCACTCCCTCGGCATATGGAGGTTCCCAGACTAGGGGTCTAATCGGAGCTGTAGCTGCCGGCCTACACCAGAGCCATAGCATCGCAGGCTCCAAGCCGCGCGTCTGCAACCTACACCACAGCTCATGGCTATGCCAGATCCTTAACCCACTGAGCAAGGCCAGGGATTGAACCCACCACCTCATGGTTCCTAGTCAGATTCGCTAACCACTGCGCCATGGCAGGAACTCCTAAATGTTAACATTTCTTAAAAAGAAACTTACAGATATAAGTCTTTTAAAACTATTTTTCACAATTCTCTTCACCAACCAAGGACAATGAACCCAATTTCACTCTCTTCTTGAAGACTTGGGTCATTACTGCCTGTAGAGCAATGGCCTCAATGGTTATGATACCTTTCAGTTTTTATATTAGTTTTTTTATAGCTTTTCTGCTACAGTAATAACTGTTACTTCTTGCTTACTGCCAGTGGGTCTGCTGCTGGCAGTGACCTCTTTACCTCTAATTCGCAGGGGACTAGGAAATCCATTTGGCTGCAAGCCATCTTTTGCATATTGGTTGAGTGTTGTCTATGTTATGATCAACTCTGGTTACATCTCTATCAAGCACGTTACATGTGTAAAGTACATAATCATGTCACAACACAAAGTCTTCTGTGTTTAAAATTTGCTAGCAAGGAAAGAATTTCAAATTTGTATGATCTCTGGTTAAAAACAGCTCCGTTTGTCAGGATGACTAAATTACTTTCTATATCCCTTTATAAGATGACAGGAAAGTAGAATAATTTTAATAGCAACCATTTATTGACTATTGGCAATAGGCCAGGCTCTTTACATAAATTTATATCTATCCTTGAAGTAACCACACAACTATTACTCCCATGCTGCAGATGAGAAAGCTGAAGCTGTAAGCTAAAAAATATTCAAAGGCAAGTTCAAGGTTCCAAATCTAGTAAGTGCCACATATGATATTCCAACACCAGCTTATTTGATTTTCAATCCCATGAGCACTCCACTTTGTCTATCAAGTAGAAACAATCTGTTTACCTATTATAAAACCCCAGAGGCAATACTAACAATAACCAATGCTTTACAACCTCCAAAATTCCATGAAATGAGCACATAACTTCATGGTTAAGAAGAATTCTAATGCTTCTTACTCTGTTCAAGACACAACATAGAAGATCAAATATAAGATATACTCTTTTGCTTTAAATAAGAAATGGACAAAAGACTTGAGGCAATAATATTCAAGACACTGGACAAGGAAATGCAAGAAAACCTGCAGATCCAAGCTTTCATTGGCCCATGAGCAAGAAACACAAAGAAAATGACACCACGGCACACCATGATGAAACTGCTCAAAAACAATGATAAGGAAAAAATTCTTAAAAATGGCCAAAGATGACAGAAGCAAAGATAAGAATCACAGCAGGTTTCCTCTCAGAAATGAAACTTCATATGAAGACAGCAGAACAGCATCCTGAGCACTGGAAAGAAAAAACAAAAACTGCCAGCATGTTTTTCAAACACAAAGGCAAAACAAAACATTTTTTCAGATGTACAAATGCTGAAAGACTATCAAGAGATCTATACTGCAAGAAATGCCAAAGAAAAGTCTTTCAGGTAGAAAGACAACACCAAATAGAAATATGAAGAACACTCAAAATAGTAACCACATGGGTCAGTACGTAAGAACTTTTGCTTATTTTTTAAGTATCTTTAATATAGAATTGACTTTTAAAATAAAAATAGCATTGTGCTGTGAATTTTATAACATATGGAGAACCACGACAATGGCACAAAGACCTGGCAGGGTGCGACGCAAGTGTACTACTGTAAGATTTGTGGAACATGTTAAAGACATACATTATACACTTTGAATAAATTACTAAAATAACAAAAGGGAGAGTTACAGGTAAGAAATAACTACCATCAGTAGGCTGAATACTAGCCCCACAAAGATGTCCACACCCTAATCCTTGGAACCTGTGACTGTCATATTACCTGGTAAGAGTGACTTGGCCAATGTGATCAAAGCGGTGTTTTCTTTTTAAACGGCCACACCCACAGCACGTGGAAGTTCCCAGGGCCCGGATGGAATCCAAGCCATAGCTGTGGCAACACTGGATCTTTTAACCCACTTCGGCAGACTGGGGATTGAACCTGCACCTTCACAAGCAACCTGAGCTACTGCAGTCAGGTTCTTAACCCACTGTGCCACAGTGGGAACGCCTAAAGATTTTGAGGTGGGGCGATTATCCTAGATTATCCAGGTGGGCTCAACGTAATCACAAAGGGTCCTTGTAAGAGAGAAAGGAAGGGGGATCAGAGTCAACAGTAGACATGCAGAAGAGGTCCTTGAGCTAGTGAAGGCAGGTGGCCTCTAGAAGCTGAAAAAGGCAAGGGAACAGATTCTCCTCTGAAGCTTCCAGAAGAACGCAGCCTTGCCGACCCTGCTTTTAGGCTTCTGACCCCTAGAACTATAAGAGAATAAATGCGTCATTTTAAGCTACTGATTTTGTGGTAATTTGTTACAGCAGCAATAGGAAACTAATACATTAGGCAGAGATGGTCAGACTGGTAGGAAAATGCAAGATCCACTACATGCTGCCTATAAGACCCCCACTTTAAAAATAAAGACACAAGTAGGCAAAAAAGGATGGAAAAAGATATACTATTCCCACATTTATCAAAAGTAAGCTGGGGAGTTCCCGTCATGGCACAGTGGTTAACGAATCCGACTAGGAACCATGAGATTGCGGGTTCGGTCCCTGCCCTTGCTCAGTGGGTTAAGGATCTGGCGTTGCCGTGAGCTGTGGTGTAGGTTGCAGACGCGGCTCGGATCCCGCATTGCTGTGGCTCTGGCGTAGGCCGCTGGCTACAGCTCCAATTCAACCCCTAGCCTGGGAACCTCCATATGCCGTGGGAGCGGCCCAAGAAATAGCAACAACAACAACAAAAAAGACAAAAGACAAAAAAAAAAAGTAAGCTGGAATGGGAGTTCCCTAGTGGTCTAATGGTTAGGATTCATGCTTTCATTGTTGTGGCCCAGGTTCAATCCATGGTCTGGGAACTGAGATCCCAAATCAAGCTGCTACATGTGCAGCAGCCAAAAAAAAAAAAAAAAAGGCTATCAGAGAAAGTAGATTTCAGAGGAAAACATATGACCAGTGATCATGAAGATCATTTCATAATGATCAGAGAGCCAATCCCTCACAGAGATACAACACTTCTGAATGTTTATACATCAATGAAAGTGCTTCAAAAAAGGTGAAACGGAAACTGATAAGACTACATAAGGAGAGAGGACAAATCTGCGATTAAAATTCAACATTTCAGTAAGTTTCTCTTAGTAAATGACTGAACAAGTAGACAGAAAATCACTATGGAGAGAGGAGACTTGACTAATGCCAACCAACCTAACTGAAATTTATGCTTCATCCAACAACAGCAGAACGCATATTCTTTTGAAGAAATACTTACCGAGACCTATCCTACTCCATGTGCCACAAACAAATACAAATTAATTAAAAGTGATTCAAGTCACACAAAGTATGCACTCTGATCACAATGGAATTAAATTAGAAATTAATAACAGAAACAGATCTTAAAAGCCCTCAAATTTGCAAACTAAGTGATATACTACTACTTCTTTTTGTTTTCTTTTGGCTTTTTGCTTTTCTAGGGCTGCTCCTTCGGGACACAGAGGTTCCCAGGCTAGGGGTCTAATTGGAGCTGTTGCCACTGGCCTACGCCAGAGCCACAGCAACTCGGGATCCAAGTCGCATCTGCAACCCACACCACAGCTCACGGCAATGCCAGATCCTCAACCCACTGAGCAAGGCCAGGGATCGAACCTGCAACCTTATGGTTCCTAGTCAGATTTGTTAACCTGCGCCACAACAGGAACTCCGTGATAGACTTCTAAATAATCTATAAGTCAAATAAAAAACTACAAGGTAAATTGGAGCTACAGGTTATGTGGGAAACACAAAGGATTTGAATAGCAAAAACGATTTTGAAAAAAAAACAAATGGTTGGAAGACTTACATTACCTGCTCTTAAGTCTTAAAACTACAGAAATCAATATAGATTGGTACTGGTGAAAAGACAGAACTACCGATCAATAAAACAGAACTGGAAGTCCAGAAATGGACCAATACATATAAAACTGATTTTTGACAAGGCAACTCAATGAGGAAAATATTCTTAACAAATGGTTTAAAAAAAAAAAAAAAAAACCCAAAAAACTTCTACCCTTACTTCACACTATATACAAAAGTTAAAATGTGTCAGGAGTACAAGTAAAAGTTAAACTATAAAACTTCTAGAAGAAAACAAAGGAGAAATTCTTAGTTTGGGTTTTGGACTGTTTCAAAAAATTTTTTCTCAGAGTACTGTAACTCTGAAACATGCATAAAAATTAAAACTTTATACACTGGATGGGGTAAAGTGGAAGAAAATTATAGACTCTGTTTTTGAGAATTTAGAATTAGAATGAACTAAGATTAGTGTCTAAACAAGTTTTCTTACTTCCTTTTTTTTTTAGACCTTCCTAACTTTTCTGCTCCTTGCAAGGAACTACTATGATCTAGTGATTCATAAGGGTTTATTGTAATATTTAATTTCAAACTGTAGATTTGTATCAAGGTTCATGTTCCTCTCTCTGTGCAAAAAGATCTGGGTTTTTTGCTGTTGTTGTGATGGAATGTTTAGCACAAGAGCACAGCAAGTTCTGGCAGTTTATAATTTGGTTCACCTGAAGCAGACAAAAGAGGCAGAACTCTAAACAAATGAAGGCCTCTACTTAACTGATCCTTGGAAAACTGGAAGGGATTTTTTTCTCTCCTTCCCTCTACAGTCATCTTTTCGTATCAGCAGAGGATTGCTTCCAGAATCTGCTCTAGATAACCAAATTCACAGACGCCCCAGTCCCATAATCTCTCCCTATCTGTTCAATTTTGGATTCAAGTAATTAATCATGAGGTAATATATGTAGTTATTTTTAAAAATTGGCATGTAAGTGGACTCATGCAGTTCAAATCTGGGTTTAGGGTCAACTGTCTTTTGAAAACCACAGGACCTTATGTTGTTAAGCATTCTCTTCTAAGAGTCTGTACATTGTTCAGGAAATAAGCTTTCAACTCAATTAGCATTTAACTTTTTTAAAAAATGGAGATATCATTAACATAACACTTTGTTAGTTTCAGGTGTCCGACATAATGATTAGATATTTGTATACACTGCAAAATCACCACCACAGTAAGTCTAGTTAACATCCATCACCACACAACTGAAACCGAGTAGTATCCTATGGGGCAGGCCCCTCCCCCATATCCTCTGCTCTTAACTCCTACTCCTCTCTCAAGTACCTAAATGATAGCATCTGCTGCACACGTCCAAGGTGTTTTTTTTTTTTTTTTTTAACAGATGCTAAAACCATCACCAAATGGAAGGAATTATCTGATGATCATGAGCACACAGCCCCTAGACCTACTGGCACCTAAGTATTCATAATGTTAGCCCCCGAGACGCCACCCTGTTACCTCTCCATCAGCCAATCAGAGAACTGAGCACAAGCTGACCATTGACTCTGCAACCTTCCTCCTTCCTCATCTGGCTTTTAAAATACTTTACAATTATGGGTTTGGAGAGTTTGGGCTGTTTTGGAGCACAAGCCACCCATCATCTTGCATGGCTTGCAATAAACATTTTTCTGCTCCAGACTCTGATGTTTTGGTTTGTTTGGCCTCACTGTGTGTTGGGCACATGAACTTATGCTAACACAGCTACAACTGTTCTTATGATGCGAACTTTTAAGATTCATTCTCTTGGCAACTTTCAAATCTACAATACTGCATTATTAACTATGGTCACCATGCTGCCATTACATCCCCAAGGCTTATTTTACATGCAAGTTTGTACCTTTTGACTAACCTCACCCGATTCACCCTCGGCCAACCCCCAGACTCTGCCAGTCACCAATCTGTTCTCTGTATCTCTGAGTACACACTTGTAGTTTATTTATTTATTTAGCTTTTTAGGGCCACACCCACGGCATGTGGAAGTTCCCACTGTAGCACAGTGGGTTCGATCCCTGGCACAGTGGATCAAGAATCCAGTGTTGCCGCAGCTGTGGCTCAGATTAGATACCCGGCCTGAGAACTTCCACATGGCGTGCAGGTACTACCAAAAAAAAGAAAAAAAAAAAAAAAAAGTCACATCTGAGGAGAAAGCGCTGCACAACATGTATCTGGCAAAGCACTTGTGTCTACAATATAAAGAAATCTTAAGATTCAATAGAAAGACAAAATATTTAAAACTGCTCAAAACATCTGCAGAAGCACATGAAAATATGTCCAGAAGCATCACTTGTTAGGGAAATCCAAGTAAGAAGCACAATGAGAAGTTCCTGTCATGGCTCAGCAGAAATGAATCCGACTAGCATCTGTGAGGACACAGGTTCGATCCCTGGCCTCACTCAGTGGGTTAAGGATCCAGTGTTGCCGTGAGCTGTGGTGTAGGCTGCAGACGTGGCTCAGATTCCGTATGGCTGTGGTGCAGGCCAATGGCCGCAGCTCCGATTCAACCCCTAACTGGGAACCTCCACATGCCAACTCACTGAGGCCCTAAAAAGCCGAAAAAAAAAAAAAAAGCACAGTGAAATACCACTACATACACGCTTTGCTGCTAAAATTAAGGGGACTGACTATACACACGTGAGCAAGCACATTCAGCAACTGGAATGCCTGCACAGCAGGTGGGGATATTAAACAGCAAAGCCAACTTGTGAAACTTGGGGTAGTTTTACATAAAGTTTAACATACAACTACCACAGGACCCAGACCCTCCACATCTAGCTCTTTACTCAAGAGACATAAATGTTGTATCTCCTTCATGACAGTGTGTGACAGCCTGAAGATGGAAACAACCTAGCGTCCATCAATTGATGAATGAATTTACAACTTTGGTGGTTCATGCCATGATATACCAGGCAAGCGATAAAAAAAAAAGAGCAAACTTTTTTTTTTTTTTTTTGCTTTTTAGGGCCACACCTGTAGCATATGTAAATTCCCAGGCTAGGGGCTGAATTGAAGCTACAGCTGCCGGCTTACACCACAGCCATGGCAATTCGGGATCGAAGCCGAATCTGAGACCTACACCACAGCTCACAGCAACACCGGATCCTTAACCCACTGAGTGAGGCCAGGGATAGAACCCGCATCCTCATGGACACTAGTCAGGTTCATTAACAGCTGAATCACAAAGGGAACTCCAAAAGAGCAAACTATTGATAAAACACCTGAATGTGGTTGAATCTCAAAACAGTTATGCTCAGGAGTTCCGGTCGTGGTGCAGTGGTTAAAGAATCCGACTAGGAACCATGAGGTGGTGGGTTTGACCCCTGGCCTTGCTCAGTGGGTTAAGGATCCGGCGTTGCTGTGAGCTGTGGTGTGGGTTGCAGACGAGGCTCGGATCCCATGTTGCTGTGGCTCTGGCGTAGGCCAGCAACTACAGCTCCAATTAGACCCCCAGCCTGGGAACCTCCATATGCCGTGGGTGCAGCCCTAGAAAAGGCAAAAAAAAAAAAAAAAGTTATGCTCAGTAAAAGACATCAGACAAAAAAGTTCATACTGGATGACCCCACTTATCCAAATTCTAAAAAAAAAAGAAAACAAAAAAAGAATCTATAGTGACAGGAAGCAGATCAGTGGTTGCGTGAGGAGAGGGAAGGAGGAGGGATGATTACAAAGGAACATAAGGCATCTGGAAGGTCACAGATGGTCATCATCCGGACTGTGGTGATGCTTTCTTGTAACTACACATTCACCTAAAGTAATTTGTACACTTTCAGTATGTGCAGTTTACTGAACAATTATGCCTCAGTAAAACTGTAAAACAAAGGACTAAGCACAGTAAACCCTCAATAAGTATTAGTTATTATGATTGTTAATACACAAGATCTTTAAAATTAAAAAAAAAAGAGAGAGAGATTCCAGACTACTTATCTGAAAGTGAACAAATTACTTATGAGGATGTTATCTCAGATTGAGAAACTGGGGGAAGAATTTATTAGGACTTCAAGCTCCCAAAAGTGTCAGAAAATCTCACTCCCCCGCAAGACGTAGAGAATCTACCCAGCCATAAAGATGTACCGACAGGGAGTTCCCACTGTGGCTCAGTGGTTAACGAAACCGACTAGGAACCATGAGGTTGCGGGTTCGATCCACGGCCTTGCTCAGGGGGTTAAGGATCCGGCATGGACGTGAGCCGTGGTGTAGGTTGCAGACGCGGCTTGGATCCCATGTTGCTGTGGTTCTGGCGTAGGCCGGTGGCTACAGCTCCGATTCGACCACTAGCCTGGGAACCTCCATATGCCATGGGAGCGGCTCTAGAAAAAGGCAAAAAAGACAAAAAAAAAACAAAAAAAAAAACGATGTACCGACCAACAGCCTAAAAGGGAACACACAAAACTCCTAGGAATGTACACTCACAAGAAAATGAACAACATTAAGAAATCCCAGATGTCCAATGCTGGTTTGATGAGCTGGACAAAGTCTCAATGTTTCCACGGCACTGAGGATTTTCCAGTGCTCCTCAGAAACAACAGTACTTTTCTCCTGCACCTCTTTCTGGATGAGCAGTCTTCTCAACAACCCTTAATCACCAGAGGTGCCCAAGGCATGGGAATGACAATTTAACTGATTACTTCCATCAGAAGTTGCACTGAGTACCCACTAAAACAAGGCATTCAATCCTATGAGCAAACTGAGGCAGAGAGAGAGTTACCCACCCAAGGGCATACAACAGTAAATGGGAGAGCCAGAAGTCAAACACTGGCAGTGTCATGCCAGTCTGTTCCCCATTCTAAAATGAGCCTTAGACATGCGTTCGTAGCCTTCCGACACGCTGACAGTGAAACCTACGTGTTATCACTATGTTCTTTCCCCTAAGCCGCCTCGGCGATAATATTTTAAGAATTGAATTAAGCTACAAATGACATACTTTCAACTAGCAGACATTTTATAAATTATTACAATTTCTTTAAAAAGTAATTCTATTAGCTTAGATATCTCTAAAATGGAATCCTTAAAATAGATCACTCTCCTTCTGCCTTTACTCAGTTTTATGATTAATTTAGTACCTCTAAAAGAAAGTGGTTTTACATATTGAAACATTTTTTACAGGAAAAAGAAGTCTATTTGATATTTTAGTGTTCAACATTTCTTTTTAAGGCAAATTCCTTTCCTGCATATGACACTAAAAATTAATTTTGCTTCTTGTACAGAAAGAGATAAAAAGTCAAATATATATTTCCTGCACAGTAATTTACTTTGAAATTAACCTTCATACTGAGAAAAAAGAACACAAAACTTTTTTGATAATCAATGCTATGCAATTATTCACTTTCACCATAAGTGACACATTGAATCAGCTAATTAGATACCTACATAGCCAAACTTTTTATGTCCCATGTGGGTCCTTACTGAACACCCGCCATGTGCCAGGCACTCATATGTTGCAGCCATAAAACAAACCAGACAAAAATCTTGGCCCTCATGGCACTTACATTCCAGAGGGCTGGGCCTGACAACAAATAAGACTAGCCAGTGTCTCAGATGATAACAAATTTCATGAGACAAACAGAACAAGCAGAGTGGAGAAGTGCAGGGGTGGCGGGTGCAGTGGAGAAGAACAGAGGGCAGTCTAGCTGCAGAGATCGTCCACTGAGAGCAGAGAGAATACGTAAATTAAGGTGGCGACAGAAATCTGATTCACCTCCTTGCCTAATGAGAATTACACATAACAGAGGGAGAGACTCAGGGTTAAGATGTCCCACTAAGGGCAAAACAGTCAGATGAGTCTTCTCTAGGCACACTAAAGGGCTGGGTGAATAAACCTACAGGGAATTAGTGTTAGTTTATTTTACCATCTCCAGATCTCACCAAAAGTAACAGTATTATCACTCCCACCTCCAATTGATACACTGTTTTTAAAAGAAGTGGTTCAGACCAAAAAGCACTATTTGGGGTTCCCACTGTGGCACAGTGGATCAAGAACCTGACTGCAGGGGTTCACATCACAGCTGCAGCTCGGATTCAATCCCTGGCACAGGAATGTCCATATGTCGAAGGTGGGGCCATTAAAAAAAAAAACCAAAAAACCCATTCCACATTTGACCACCATGTAATATGGTGGTCATATTATATGCACCATATAGTAACCCCCAAATTAAGACTATGAAACCAATTCTGTTAATAAAGGCTGGCAAAATTCAATGGAACTATATAATTTTTTTAATCATAAAAACTGGATATAGCAATACAGAAAAAATCACTAGGTTTCTTAACAAAAACAGAAGCATGAACACAAAGCTCTAGATTTTTAAACAAATTTTCTCAAATTATTCTGGCAGAAGTCAAACATTTCTCCATTAATACATATACAAATATTAGAATGTATTAATTTTAAACCATTTTGTCCTCTTGTATGAAAGTAACAATGCAGATAATTATTCCATTGGACTCAATAAATTGCTACTCACATGAACCAAAGACTAAGGGCTCTTTGAAAGTTTCAGAATCATGGAGGAATCAAAGGCCCTTAAGCCATTAAGTGCCCCCATGAAGAATTCCCTTTACAAGATCCCTGGTAAAATCTATTCTACTGTTTGCCACCATCTTAAAAATATAAGTACCTCCTCATTTTAAATCCATATCTGCCTCCCTCAATTTTTACCTATTTTAGTTATTTTCCAGAGAAGACCAAAACAAGCTGATCCTCTCCACTGCAACCTTTCATAGGCAGCTTGAATCCCCTCACTCAAGGCTTCTCTCCTGTTGAAACATGCCCCGTTCCTTCAAATATTTCTCATATGACATCACCTACTGTTTTAAAGATGCATGTTATCATTTCATTCAAATGTCATCTTCAACCTCTATGTACAGGAGTTCCCGTTGTGGCACAGCAGAAAAGAATCCAACCAGGAACCTGAGGTTGTGGGTTTGATCCCTGGCCTCACTCAGCAGGTTAAGGATCCGATATTGCCTTGAGTTGTGGTGTAGGTCGAAGATGTGGCTCGGATCTGGTGTTGCTGCAGCTGCAGCGCTGATTGGACTCCTAGCCTGGGAACCTCCATATGCTGCCAGTGTGGCCCTAAAAACAAACAAATAAACAAAAACTATATGTACAACCTAATTTCTTTATTTAAATTAAATTATTATACAAATGCCTAAGCTTAACAATTAGTCTCTCTCAAGAAGCACCTGCCTTCTCCATCTTTTGCTTGGAGGGATGCCTTTCTGAATCTAAATGAAGTTCTCAGAAGTCATACCAATAGGTGAGTCATTATTGGCATTAGTTTTACTTATTTTTGAAGGAATGAGCTATGACATGCAGATACCTGTAGATTAAAAAAGAAATAAAGGGCCACACAAAACAGTCTGGTTAGCACCAATGTATAAAGCAGGTTTGTTCAAGTTGTGGCCTGTTCATGTGGGGATACTGGTTAGAAATGCAGATTCCTAGACCTCTCCAGGCTATGGAATCCATCTCTGGAATGAGGCCTGGAGATACACAGTTTGAGGAGCAAATTACAGAATCCTTGAATACCCTGGGGTTTAAGAATCATGGCCTAAAGATTTAAACTGGGTTTCTGTCTCTTAAAAAAGATACTTTATCTCACCTGTAATCCAGGAATAAACCGACTATCCTTTTCAACCACCAGAAGTTCAGCAATACCAGCATTGAGAATGGATCTTGTGATTCCACCAGGCCCAGGGCCCACTTCATAAACATAAGCATTTGTCAGACTGCCAGCTTTCCTTACAATTTTATCTGGAGAAAAAAAAGTTTTAGTCGATTATCGTGGCAAATTTCAACATATGATATTTTAAAAGAAAAATAATCTGGACAAATTTTTATCAGCCATTTACTCAATCAACTAATCTTACATATATTTATTTATCTGATTTAACGCTCAACCTAAATCAACACGTAGTGGCCATTTGGTTCGTCCACCTAACTGCTGAACTGTACCAGTCCCTCAACAAAAACAGGATTGCCATGACAAATTGTTTTAACTTAAATTTAGCTAATGTGGTATTTTCTACCTGTTCCTCTACCAAACCAATTGATTCCTAAGGACTAGATATGCACTACTTCTCTACACTTGAACACTGAATATTTCAATAAGCAAGACGACTTTCACATTCAGAATTTCCAATGCTGCTAGTTAAAAATCCAGAATCACAAAGTGCTGGCGGTCTCTTTTTTACCTACAGACATCTAGTTGGTGGTCAAAACAGCCATGGCAGCCAGTTTCCAGCTCACGGAACTTGCAGAAATTTAGATTTTGGTTATTTTCAGGAAAAAGTTATATTTAGCAGTGGAGGTTTTTTAAACTTTGCAGCCATGCACGTTGATAAGGACAAAACTAATTTTTTAATTAGTAAATGTCTTTAAGTTAGCAAACCCTAAGAAATCATGGAAAAGCAGATTGCTGAGGCCTCATTACAAGCAATCATCACGTCTGGAAAAACATACAATAGCCCGTCTGGTCTTATTGAGTGAGATGTTAAAATCCAAGCAATGAGGCCTCCTGGGAAAGTAGAAATGAACACACTGAAAACATTCCAGCACTTTGCAATGTTCACTGATATGGGGCAGTCTTATTTTTGCTTCTGTTACTGATAACCTACCTTTGTAGGCTTAAAGGCAAATCAGTCCCTCAACAAAACAAAAATAGTATTCTTTTAAGGGGTACCATGAGAAAATTCGAATCCACTGAGCATCTATTTGTCACAGGTGATTTACATGCTTTCTCCCAGTGAATCCTTATGACACATTAACTAAGAACTATTATCCCAGTTAAACCTCTCTGAACTTCCCAGTGTCCTCCTCTATTGTTTTATTTATGTGAGGTTACTTAGCAAGCCAAGAGAAGGGACTCCAGCTCAGGTGTAAATGCTTAAAGCCAATCCTTCCTCCACTCAAGACTGATGCCTCTCAAAGGAAACAGATGCTACATTAAGCAGAGGTATCATGGAATTGATTTAATACTCTTTTTTTTTTTTTTAATAGAAAGCTATGACAGTAGGTAGGACAGCTGTTCCACCTTAAACTTTTCAGGCACATTCAAATACAAATGAATATCAAAGAGGCACTGTCAATTCACTAAACTTTCAGTTTCCAACGTGCTCTGCTCACCTCACACAAGTACCTTAATTTCCCTTCACCATGGTTCCTGTAGAAGAGGGGATGACCATATCTAGATTCTGGAACTTATTTGGGAAGATGAGTAGAGACTCACATGAAAAAATGTAAAGGAATTTTTTCTTTAACATAAAGACCTGAAGTCCTAAGAATGTTTTTTTATACCTAGAATGTGGCTAATGACTAGCACAAAGGCTGGTTCTGCTTACTTCTAGGACCAAATAACTTTAGAGGCAAGAAAGATTTTAAAGCTGCTGTAGTGGAGCCCTCCTCCAGTTAAAATATGAGAAAACTGAAACTGAGTTAAGCTATTTTGCCCAGTTACTTTGGTATTGGCAAGTCCACAAATGCCACTCTACGCCCACGAAATACAACATTTTATCCCAGCTTTGTAGATTGTACTTCATTTAATAGAAAATGAACTTTGGGGGTGTTAACTTACTGATCCTTACAATTTTTAAAGAGGGGCCAAACAGGATGAAATATCAAGACCTCAAAAACGTTAAGTACTCCAACCAGGAACTAGTAGACATATTTGTAAAACATACACATTCTAGCATCTTTTAAAAGAGACCGTTACTAAGAAACGGGAGGTTGAACGAATAGATACATTTGTCAAACCTTATCAAACTGCGTTTCCAACTGAACTTTATTGTCCACAAAACGTGACAAAATAGGAAGTGGGAGAGTAAATTCCTTGAGGACATACTGTGGCTTGATTACTCCCATATGCCACTTTCAGCTCCAGCACACAGTGGCTGGCTGCGTATGTAGTCACGTAGCGAATGTGTGCACCCTCGAGGAGTTCCTAGACTCAAGTAAACGTTTAAATGACGAATCCTATGACACTGACACTTTCAACGGGCTGCTGACAAAACCCCTGCACTAACTTAACTGCACAAAAAGCCAACCTAGTCAACACGTGCAGTACCATTTCAAGTTAACACACCGAGATTCAAATAAACCTCCTCTCACGAGACGCGAACCCTTCTTCCCATGTCTGCTCGGCGTCGGCACAACCTGGCCTCAAAAGTCCACGGCAAACGCCCTCAAGAAAACAATGCTTCCGACAAAGTCTCAAGGGCGGTGGGACTCCGGAGTTCTTTCAGTCAAAACAGCAGAGGAGCCTGACCTAAGGCCCACAGAACTCCTGTGCCGGACCCCCTGGCACAGGCCCACAGGGTCCACGCGAGGTACCACCACCCCTCGCCCCTCCCCACCCCCACCAAGGACGCGGGGGAGACACCCGGGGAGCTCTGATAAGCCACCTGTTAGCCTCAAGTCCAAGAGAAAATTCTGGGATAGCTGCTTCACTGCTTGCAGTTTAAACAACCTAATGATTTCTCGAATTGTGGGCAACGGCGGGAGACGGAAAGTGCCGAGCGGCCCGGAGACAGCCATGGGCCGCAGCCGGCCGAGCGCTACAAACCTCACGCGAGCTTTTCCCCGCCGTTCTCAAAATAAAGCGGGGGAGGTGCCTGGGAGCACTATAGCCCGCCTCTGCGCCTAGCTCATTGGTCAGATGTCCTCCGCCGGAAGCGAAGGACGCGAACAGGAAATCCGGGCGCACACGAGGCGCATGCGCCCCATCCTGCAACGTGAGGGGCGTTCCGGAAACGCGCTGGTTTCCGCGAGTGAGGGCGGTGCAGGAGCCCTGCAGGACTGGAGTTTCGTGGGTGGGAGGTAGCCCGAGGGGCGAGGCGAGGCAAGGAGGGGCGGGTCCTAGAATTAATTGGTGGATGAAGTTCTCGGGGCAGATGGGCGTATCTAAAGCCCCTCTGTAAGTGGTCGCGGGAAAGTGGGCGAAACTATTGATTGCTAATTATTCTCTTTTGATTAGATGTTTTTAGACCGTCAGCGCTGCAGGTGTGGAATGGCAGGTTTCTAACTTCTCCTAGCCTTTTAAGTTTTGTTTTTTTTTCCTTTTTTAAAAAATTTATTTATATATATAGATTGTTCTACTGTAGGGCATGGTGACCCAGTTACACATACATGTATACATTCTTTTTTCTCACATTAAGTGTTCCATCCTAAGTGACTAGACAGAGTTCCCAGCGCTACACAGCAGGAGCCTATTGTTAATCCGTCAGGAAGGCTACATTCTGCATCTATTTACCCCAAGCTCCCAGTCCCTCCCAGCCCTTCCCCTTCCCCTTTGGCAACCACAAGTCTATTATGAGTGAAGTAAGTCAGAAAGAGAAAGACAAATACCATATGATATCACTTATATCTGGAATCTAATACACAGCACAAAGGAACCTTTCCAAAGAAGAGAAAATCATGGACTTGGAGAATAGACTTTTTTTTTTTTAAATATATGTTGAATAGATATCATGTCTACTTTAAGATGGTGACATTTGGTGAGAAGGGTCTCCTGGTGCGCAAATTCAGAACATAGTGCAATGCAGTCAGGTGGGAAGCCAGCAAAGGTGGCCGTTACAGTTATCTAGCAGATGAATGCAACTCAGAGGGTTAACGACATCAGCAAAGCTTGTTAGTGAGAGAGCCAGATCCAACTCTTCTGCCCCTTCTAAGTGGAATTAATGGGAAAAACCTCTTTGTTTAGTACTTTAGATTTTAGGAAATGTTTTCGTGTATATATTTTTTACCCTTTCATTAACAGTGTTGTAAATTAAATAGGATAAATATTACTAGGCTCCGTTTAGAGCGGAGGAAAGAAAAACTGTAGAGAGGCGATAAACCTTAATGATATTCACAAAGCTAGGAAATTGCGGAACCCGGATCCAATCTAAGTTTCCTGACTGTGGTGGTTGCTGGTTTTACTATTCTGCCTGTGCACTGAGTATTGGTTGTCACTCCTTGCTTAGCTTCCCAAAGTTTTGTTATTGCCTCTTCATCCTCCAAGCACTGTAGCCTAACCTTGTAGCAACTGGAAGCTAAGGATGAAAGGGAAAGAAAATAAACATGATGATATTGATAACAGCTAATATGCATTGAGCTTTTCCAAAGTACCAGGCTTCACAGCTGAGTGCTTTACAATCATCTTGTTAATTGGATTTAAGTTCACAAGTCTGTGTCCAGAGCCTGCCTTTTAAGAAGTGCCCTGGAGAGGTCATATGACTTGCCTAGGATGGAAAACAACAAAGCAAAGAAAGATGTTAAAAATGTCTCTGCTGGATGGGAGAGTTTAGCTTGTATAACCCTGTTTTTTGTTTTGTTTTGTTTTTGCAAATTGCTTCATTGCTCACAGGTGAATCAAAATCTTGTACAGCTTAGAATAGTAAGTTTAAAATAAAGCTAATGGAAAACAAAATAACTGTGATTGTAATTTGGAAATGAGGAGTCCATTGAAATCCCAGTGGAAAACCCAACCACCTTCTGGTATAATCATATTAGAAGGAAGTGTAAGATAATCTGATCTACCTCCTAGCTTAGAAAATTGGGAAATGACTCCCATCAAAGTAATGAGTTGCCCAAGGTAGCATAGAAATGTAGGTTGAAAGTCTAGACTCTTGATTCAGAGCCCTTATTTTCCACAATAAGGGCTGGAAAGGTATTCATTCAGTTACATGCATAGTTTCATTTACTCCTCACAACAGTCCTACGTGGATGAGATTATTATCCTTATTTTACCTTGAAGAAATAGAGGGAGATTAGGTCATCTGACTTGCCCAGGGTCACACAGAAATGTACAGAGAGAAGACTTAACCCCAGGTACTTTCTTTTCTGAGTTCTGATCTTGGCCACATCCCTCAAGTATAAACTTAAATTTTTTAAAAGTTAATCATACTGACTCACAGTCTTTGAAAAACTTATGGTTTCCAAATGAGACAGGTTGGGGGGTGGGGGATGCACGGAGTGTTTGGGGTAGAAATGCTGTAATATTTGGTTGTGATGATTGTTTATGCCTATAAATGTAATAAAATTCATCAAGTAATTTTTAAAAAGCAAATCATTTAATTAATGTATGCTAGTTTTAATTTTTGTGTTATTTATATATATAGAATCTGAATATAAAGCTAAGCTTATAGTTTTCATGTTGCTATTATCTAAAACACCATTACAATAAATACATATTGAAAGCTACACAGCAATACAAATGATGCATGATGTTAAATCACTGCTCTTAAAGCAGACTGGCAGGATTCTTTTTTTAAAGTGCAGCTTACCAAATGCTACAATGTGACATGTAATCATTGAATTTTCTCATCAGTTTTCTGGATCCAAACCACCACCAAATCTTTGTTCAGAATGTTTGCCATTGTTGCTTGCCTTTCTCTTGAAGGAACATGAAAGCAACATGTTAAGTCAGCTTGCGTCTGTTTTCACTTAGCTTGGAAGCAAATGAAGTTGAACTACTTGGCACTAATGCCGCCATGAATACACATTTTGCATGGCAGTTAGAAGGAGGATATCCAAATGATCCGGAATGTGCTCACACGAACTTTTTAAAAGATTAACACCAACATGAAAACAAGACAGATTTAAAGGGCAAAAACACATTACATTGTGAATTGGTGGATTCCTGAGAATCTGTCTGCACACCTAGAGATGAGGGAGTTTCCTCTGTGGTACAGTGGGTTAAGGACCTGGTGTTGCTGCAGCAGCAGTGTGGGTGGAAAATGCAGCTCAGATTCAATCCCTGGCCCAGGAACTTCCATATGCCGTGGATGCAGAAAAAAGAGAGAGAGAGAATTACTGTCTTATACCATGCTGTCTTCAATAATCAACATTTGAGAGGTGGTGACCTATTATTCCCAAAGGAGCTACTCTGATTAATTCTGATTTCAATTCTGTGGTGGAAGTTTACAAAGATATTCAGTGGCACTGTTACAGTGCTAGCAAGATTATAGCCGACCCTCAGACTGCAATGTTCTGACTCTACTAGGCTCTTTTACCTCTGGTATGTGTTAAATAGTCGTTGAACTGAATTTTAAAATTCCATCTGAGGAGAAACTTCCAAGTTTGTAATAGTTCTTGAGATCTAATTTTTATCATCATAAATATCTGATCCTCAGTCTTTTAATTTTTAGAAAATTATGCATAACTCATTGCAAAGCCTATGAAATCAGCAGGGGGTGTTTTAGTAGTGTATCTCACATATTAATGCAAACAGTTTTATCTCTTAAAAGAGAAGTATGCAGTTTCATCAGTTTTGAAGCTTTGAAGTATCTGCTTCATCTAGATATGGATTTTAATATGCTAAAATATTGTAATTAATACAGAAATTCCTAGCCCCACCTATCAGTGAGGATGAAGAACTACAAATGATTTGTACTAAGCTGTACAAAATTTATCCTCATAAATACATGGTTACAAAGGGAAGTTAGTCATTTACTTTAGTATTTATTTTAATGCAAATGCATAGGTGACTCTATTTGGCATAAGTAATTTAGTGTCTATTTATAGAAAATGTGCTAATTCTAAAAGGTTGTCATTTTACAGTTCCCCTAAAGAGACTTGAAAGCCACAAAGAGCTTTACAAATATCTTTCTGCCATGCGGGAATTTTCAGAAAAAATTATTTGTGACTTGGAATTACCAAATTGAACTTTATAAAATGGCTATAAAGGTATGTAAAGTGCCCTTTTCTGATGATATTTTATAATTCCATGTAATATGACTCAATGTTCTAGAGAAATATTGATATACATTTTGCACATATTTAGTTTTTTTTTTTTTTTAATGACTGCTTGATGCCTACTGTTCACAAAGGAATCTAGTGACCTACCTAGAGGAAAGAAGGAAATACAGGATAATTCTGAGCAGACAGACCAAATGCTTATTCTTTGGGGATGGGAACAGGGCAACTAATGGCAAGTAACAAAGGGTAATTTCCTGAGGGAACCATGTAACAGTTACACTATTTTTCTTAAATATAGTGTTTATCACTGTTCCAGACAATATTCAAAAGCCTGCTGATTATCCCCAAAGGTCTGTGAATTATTGTCAAGTATCCTAATGAGGTGGTGAGAACAGACAACACTTTCCACTCAGAGCTGAGGATATGGATTTTTCCGACACAACAAAGGAAATCTTTTTGTGAATGAAGAAAAGGTCACATGCTAAAGGGATTGTAAAAATAATAAACCTTTATTTTATCAATAGTTTATTAGTTTAAGCTTCAGCATTTAATTTTTTTAAAAAAATGTTAAGAATAAACAAAACTGGAGCTCCTGCTGTGATGCAATGGGATGGGCAGAGTCTCACAGGTTTGATCCCAGGCCCAGGCACAGTGGGTTAAGGATCCAGGCTTAGCTGGAGGCTGTAGCTCAGATCTGATCCCTGACTCAGAAGTTCCTTATGCCTCCAGGTGGCCGAAAATGAAAGAAAGGAAAGGAAAAAAAAAAAAAAAAACCAACAACTGTAAATATAAATATATACTTGTGTTTAAGGCTTTCCAACACATCTAAAAATGTATGTGAGAAGAAACTGTTCTGGGACTGGAGAGGCTCTGGGTTCAACAGGGAAATGGGCATCTTGGTGACAACTCCTTGTTCCCCCCCAAGCAAAGGGACCATGGTGCGGACTGGACCACTCAGTGAGGCCACATCTATTCCTTCTTTCTCTGTTCTAGGTCCCCTATCCTTGCCTGTCTCTAGCTCAAGCCGCAAAGACTGAAGAGTGTAGGCCAAGGTCATAGGAGGATGCTACTGCCCCTGGGCACACACCTGGCCCGGGATCCACATTCTTATAGTACAGGTTCATGAGCTGTCATTTATTCATCACAGCTAGCTGCCTACTCCTCCAATCAAGAAAGTGAAGACAGAAGGAAGGATGGGGGGCTTGGTCAGAGGAGGAGGGCCAGAGCAGGCTTGTTGGCACCCTCTCATTCCCCTGGGGGCCCAACTGTGCCTAGTGCCTTCAGCTGCTGTTGGATTTACCGTATTCCTCTACCAGACTACACCTGCCCTCACCTGAATCATCCACTCCTGGGTTATCTGGGTGAGTCCAGTGTAACCCCAAGGGCCTTTAATAGTGGGAGAGGGAAGTGGAAGAAAACTGAGAGAAAGCAGCATGAAAAGGATGTGGTCAAGTATCATTGACTTTGAAGAAGAAGGAAGAAGGTCAAGAGCCGAGAGGGTAAAACCTTCAGGGTTTGGGGAGCCTCTAGAAAATGACAAAGCAAGGAAAGGGGTCCTCCCCTGGAGCCTTCAGAAAGGAACGCAGCCCTGATGACATCTCGACTTTAGGCCAGTGAAACCCATTTCACACTCTGAAGACAGATTTATGTTTTGAGCCAACAAATTTGAGGTAAATTGTTATAGCAGCCACAGAAAACTAATCCAGTTTCTTTATAGCATGAATATAGTAATAGATAACTTACAGCATTACAAACATTTTGTGATATCAAAGTATTATATTATGATTCATTATACCTCAGAAGATAATACATATATAATGGACCAAATATAGTGACCAACACATTGGGGATACTTCATAAATTTTAATTCTCTTCCCCTTCTCTCTTCCTGTCTGAACACACTTATCTAGCAGATATATATATCAAGTTATAGACAATCAACATACTAGTTGATTAATACTCTTAGGATACTAAAGTCAAATAACCATTAGAATGTAGTTCTCTTAGTGTTATTGTAACATATGACAAAGTAAGCTCAGAGGAATACCTGTCCATTTATTATTCTGTGGCTCTCGTGAAAGATGACTCCCCATAGGCGTTTATTGAGCTTGGTTGTTGCATATTGACTTTTTATTCTTTCACTTCATTATTTAGAGAGGTTGACAATTTTAACATCAGAGGATTATCTCGAAGCTGGAATTAAAACAAATGTGTCCTTTGATCTTCCTCTTACCCAGTTAAAAAATGGTGTTCATTTTAGCCTGTTCAATACCCCTGTTGTTCTTTTGGGGGAGGTGAGTGCAAGGAGGGAGACTGGTTCTAATTAGGCAGAAAGGTTTTGGTAACATGTTAAACCAAATCAAGTGGCAGTGCAAAACAAAGTATCACATCATCATTACAAACTGTTAAATTGTGTTTTGAAGTGTATACACATAATGCTGTGACTGAAATCCTGTAATTTTAGATTGTCTTCAAAACAGTATGCTCAGGAGTCTTACGAATGGGAGAGACAGTGGGGAGGGTAACGGGAGTGCTGGCTTAGGGCCATAATAACCACAGTCATTAATTTATGTTGTATTGGGTTCATTATATTACACTGTATCATTGTATTAATCATATCCTATTTTATCACATTGTACCAAAGCATATCCTATATCATACTATAATTGTTATATATTTGAGTTAATAAGCTTCTGTGGTTTCAATCCAATCACAACTTAAAGTATTTCTATTTTAAAAATGCCTCCCAAATTCCAGTGAATTTACAAATAATCTGCCACACATTGCCATACTGAACTCCGGTCACTCTGGAGTTCGGCTGGGCAGTTTGTGGCAGGTTATTCTCTTATGCTTAGAGCTGCAGCCGCTCCATATTCCTAATATGTATTTTTCAAACTTTTTAGACTGTGATCCACAGTAAAAAGTGTCTTGTACATTATAGCTCTGTACATACATGCCCTCACACACAGATGTTGCATGCAACACAACCTAACTCTGCGTGATGCAATCTATTTTCTAAACTAGTCTATTTTTTTTAATCATTCCTTTTTTTTTTTTCTAAAAAATGAGTGTCACAATATATAAGTTCTTACTGCTCAATAATGGATTCGGACTTGTGGCTTATAACACGGTCTTATTTTCTTATTGGCCTCGGAGCATAAGCAGTGGAACATGGTCTACACTCCAAGGTCTCTGCCAGTTTTCCTTCATTCCCCTGTGATGACTATCAATGTATCTCTGTAACTCATGTAATGGTTTTTTTTTTTCTTTCTAAGTTTTGAAAGTGCCAGCAGGGAAGGTCACTATCAAATGTAGTAGGTGGGTAATTTTTTTCCTGAATCCATGTGTATACTCCCAACTTAATTTATGGTAAAATATAATACTTCATGCCATATCAGAAAGATCATATACTGTTTTCTTACTCATATGCACTGATTTGGGGGAATCTCATGGTACAGGTCCATTCTTGGGATATTAAGCAGAAGATAGAGCATTGTGCTTCTTTTTTGTTGTGGGATTAAGGCCTGATATATTATTTCCGGTGTTTGAGGAAGCCTTGGGATGGTATGGAAGCTTATAGGATTTGGGAGGCTCCCTTTAAGAACAAGGCTACAAAATTAAGAATACAAAACTAGATATGAGAGTCATTATTTATTTGAAACAAGGAAAGAAGTGACAAGGCGTGACAAATATTTGATGATAAATAGCACAAACATCACAACACCCAGAAAAGTAGCATAACATTTTAATTAACTACTTTCAAACTCCGTGGATAATTTTTCCCCTACATTTTTGGAAGTGAACACTGGTTTTTTTTTTTTTCAATATGAGAATGTTTTAAGAATACTTTCCATAGAGAGAATAGAAAAAGGTAATTTAGTGTTTCCTCCACAATGATTGATTAAAATTTTGCTTTTATTTTTGATAGTTTAGAAACATTTCTTGTGGATTCAAACTCATGATTGGCAATGTCATATAAATTGCTAGAACTATCAAATTTGGAAAGTTTCTTTTAGGCTTTTTGCACATATGATCTGTATGTTTTTAGGGCATTTCAAGTTTTTTTTGTGCAGTGTCTAATTTTAAATACGTTGAATTGACGACATTTATTAGCCGATTTGTCATAGGTGTCTTCAGTGTAGTGATGTATTATGAGTTTATATTAGAGTCATTGATGTCAGGATTTGGTATCAAATAATGAAGATATTCACCATACTGTACAGCAGAAAAATAGTTGTATTGGGGAAATAACAATAAAAAAATTTTAAAAAGATATTTAATTTTTTACAATATATTCATGTAATTCACTTCTCTATTAATTGGGTTATCAAACAGTCCATGAGCCTATTCATTACTTCTACTCAATTTATTTATTTCTCTTAATAAATTACTGCATTTAATATGATGAATTTTTTTGGCTGCAATTCACTTCCTGATATAAGAATCATTTCTATTGACTTTATTGCTTTATTTATCACTCTGTTGCTTTTGTTTCTTACCCATTTTTAATCTAAATTTTCTCTCAGTTCTTTAAATACATAAATTTAAAGACAGCAGAAAGCATACTCTATATTCACACCAATCAGGAGTCTATCATTTTGCATTTGTTTTACTGAAATGTTCTAAAACATCTTTCTAAATTTTACTTAAAAGGTGTATTCCTAACTCAATTTCTACCTTCATCAGATTCCTCAAGTGGTCTCTGTCACCAGAATATCTCTTGGATGGAGGGAACAGTCTTAACTGTGGTTAAAATGCCTTATTTTTGCAAATGTTACAAAAACATACAACCATGTGAGTGTATTTCCCGGGGCCCCTCCCAAGGCCTTGCGAGAGGCTTGTTCAAGTGAAGGCCACTTGACATCCTGAGCTTCACAGTTCATCTGCCCATGGACAGGAGCAAGGGCCAGGCTGAAGAGTCCCTGGGGGACACCATTAGAGGACCCGTCCTGCCACTAAGGCAGAACAGGGCTTCTTTACAATACGAGCACCGTAGGTTGTATCACCTCAAAATCAGATCCTAGGCAAGGATGTGGATGCAAATAGTTTATATGAGAGGAGGAAATGGGAAACGTGCGACAGGATAGTGAGGAAAGGTAATTAACTATGGTTAAAGAGTAGGGTTTTTTTAATTGTTTTTTCCCCAATACAATTTTTTTTTTCCTACTGTACAGCATGGTGACCCAGTTATACATACATGTATACATTCTTTTTTCTCCCATTATCCTGCTCCATCATAAGTGACCAGACATAGTTGCCAGTGCTACACAGCAGGATCTCATTGCCAACCCATTCCAAAAGCAATAGTTTGCATCTATCAACCCCACGCTCCCCATCCACCCCACTGCCTCCCCCTCCCCCTTGGCAAGCTAGGGCCCTAGGACCACAAAGCCTAGATCCCACTGAGGACCCTTTGAGAAATCCAGCTCAGAATTTTCCCACCAGAAGCTGGGCAGGGGGCTCCCCAAAGCTCTCAGAATGGAGGACAGCAGCCGAGGGGCGATGCTCTCAGTCTGCCCAGAGCCATGGCTGCAGGTCAGCTCAGGAAGACAGGGGGATACAGGGTGGGGCTCCCGCTGTGCTGTGTGAATTCTGTTTCCCCTGAGAACTTGGGAATTTCTTCAGTGATGTGGACCTTTCTTGTTTCATTACAATGACTTTTTTTTTTTGGTCTTTTTTGCCTTTTTAGGGCTGTACCTGTGGCATAAGGAGGTTCCCAGGCTAGGGGTCAAATCTGGAGCTGCAGCCGCCAGTCTACACCACAACCACAGCAACACTGGATCCGAGCTGTGTCTGCGACCTACACCACAGCTCACGGCAATGCTGGATCCTTAACCCACTGAGTGAGGCCAGGGATCGAGCCTGCATCCTCATGGGTACTAGTCAGCTTCATTTCCGCTGAGTCATGATGGGAACTCCTCATTACAATGACTTTGAAGTTAGAGGACAGGGGCTTGAAAGACAATAAGGAGTCATCCCAACTTGCCAGAGAAAGTTTTCTAATCCACCCAATTGCACCCTAGAATCAAGACATTTTGAGGAGTTCCCATAGTGGCTCAGCATGTCTCATAGTGTCTGTGAGAAGGCGGATTTGATCCTTGGCATACCTCAGTGGGTTATGGATCTGGTGTTGCTGTAAGCTGCAGTGCAGGTTGCAGATGCGGCTTGGATCCTGCATTGCTGTGGCTGTGGCTGCAGTTCCAATGTGATCCCTGGCCCAGGAACTTCTATATGCTGTGGGTGCAGCCATAAAAATAATAAAATAATAAATAAATCACTTCCTAAAGGAGTGAAATATTCTTATATCTGTCAACAGGAATAATTTGTCCATGAGAATGAATTTTGCCTTTCAAAGGGCTCTTCTGGTGTGGTCTTACTCATTTTGAAGAAGAGAAAACTTGACCACTTTATCCTCAGATACTGTGGTCACCTACTAGAGTTATGATCATTCAAAAGGGAGCAAAAGAAAACATTTTAAATGGGGTTGTTCTAGTAGGAGAATGAAAACCAGGCTAAGTGTTAAGAAAGCTGGGTTCTTGTCCAAATGTGATCAGCTCTGTAAACCTTGAGGAGCCATTTGCCTTCTCTGTGCCTCAGTTTCCCCATCTGTATGACAGAGGGTTGGACTGGTTGACCCTGAAGTTCAAACCCAGCTCTGAGGCTCTGCTGTTGGAAAAATAAAGAGTATGCCATGTCGTGAGGTATGGTGGGTTTGATCCAAGAAATTCACCTTTTTGACCTTCGGTTTTCTCATCTGAAGAATGAAGGGGCTGGGTTAGCTATCTTTAGGGACATTTCTGCTATATATAATCCAAGGAAATAAAAACGGGAGGGGAAAAATCTGGAAGGATGCACGGAAAGAAGCCCAGGCTGGCCACTGGGTGGTGATCTTGTTCCATATTAAGAAAGATTTTATAGCTTTTTCCAATAGTGTCAAAGTTTGAGTTAACTAAAGCATAGTGAAAATAGATTTTCCAAAAGATACTGAAATAAAATCAGGTCAGCTAAAACCCAGAATTATGGAGGAATGACAATAAACAGCAATGCCAAATAAGAGACATAAACTCTCTATAGTTGAGGCAGTAAAACATACAGGGGTATGTGAGATCTGTGTTTTGGGTTTTATTTAAAGGAATATAGGGAGAGGAGTACATTGTAAATGTATACAGTTTTTGAAAAACATGGTTTAAAAGTTAACTCTAACATTTAAAGATTTAACTTGTAAAATAACCAAATATCTTAAAAATGTGCTGGAGCAAAGAAGTCTAAACCTACAAAATCTAAACCAAATCAATGACCATGTTATTTCTTTTGTCTAAGGGAAATTGTAATCCTGTTCCAATACTTAAATATTACATAAAGAAACCAATTTCACACTTTATAGGAGGATGTGTGTCTATCAGGCTACCCACTTACCTTTAAAACCTCAGGATGATTGCTTCTGGAGTTAATAATCTGCATTGGCATCTGCAGGGCTTTGAGTTGAGGTCAGATTCTGTGGAGATGAAAGAGCATCAGTAGGAACACAGGGGAAGACAAAGGCTTTCTGATCACTGCACTGTCCACCTCTCTCTCTAGAAAAGGTTACATTCTCAAGGTAAACAATCTCCCCAGTAAAGCGCCTGTGAACATGGAGAGGCTTACAAAAGAGGGCAACGATGGAGAAGTGTGACCCTTCCATGAATCCTTCAGCTTCCCAATACTGCACACGGTGTCTTGTACACTGAGCTGCGGAGTGATGGTAGAGGCAGCACTGGCCCAGCCTGCCGTTTTCTACCCCGACTCCTCTGTCTTCTTGCCTTCCCCTCTGTTTTCTCCCAGTTCCAGTTCCTCTTCATCTTCCCTGTGAGGATGGACACAAGTTTCTCCTGAAGGCCAAAGAGTGGGCCTTCTGGCTCTGGTTGCCATGGCTGCTTCTTTTCTCCCCTTTCCTTTGATACATTAGCTATTAGCTTACATAATCCTCTCACAGGAGGATGTCCCTATTCAAAAGAAAAAAAAAAGTTATATTGCTAAGTAACCTTTAACAATGAATAGCATTCATTATGCATTTGCTTAATGATACAAAGGCATTGTTTGCTCTATTTCAGGTGATAACAGCAGATCAAAGGCACTGAGACCAGAATGTACTTTAGAGGAGTCAGCAGAGACTGGATGGAAATAATGCTTAGCATTTATGTCGCACTTTATACTCTCAAAGGATTCTGCAATTATTAATTATCTCAGAGAATAGCTCTATGAGGAAGGTCAGTGTCATTAGCTCTATTTTACAGATGAAAAATCAGAGAGCCGTTGTGATCCCCCCTCCCCCCACCGCAACATTTAAAGCTCTCATGTCAAAGCAGACCAGGGGTGGGGGCTGCAGGTAAATTATGAAGTGGTTGAAGCCTAAACAGACCAGAGGTGCCCCTTGTGGAGATTTCACTTCCTTTGATCTATCTTTTGAAAATCCTCTGAACAGAAGTATGTTCTGGACTTGGGTACTGCCTTCACACGTGGCCTGGCTCCTCTTGTGTACTGGTCTTTTCTATACATGTGTTGTTCTGTATGTAATTCCATCCTCCTTTCATTCCTTCATTCATGAACCTTAATCAGGTACTTAATGTAGTTGATATGGGCAGGAATAACGGAAATGAACAACAACTTGAGGTAGAGGGTGGGGAGGGAAGCACCAAGATGAGTTTTGGTCCTTGTCCTCTTTGAGACAAGAGACTGAAATTGCAGGACAGGTAAAGCATTTATTAGAAGCAAAGTTTGTGTGGGAAAGCAAGCTCTTGGAATGGCTGTACCCAATAGGAGTGGCTTAGATTGTCTACAGAAGGGGAGTTTTCTGGCTTGTCTCTGGCTAATCATCTTACTTTGCCCACATTTGGTCTGAATCAGGGTCCTTTCTGGTTTGCGGGCATCTCTCAGCCAAGATATATGCTAGCAGGAAGGTTTTTGGGAGATTGGCAGGACATATTAGGGCTGGTGTTTGTTCCCCCTTTGGACCCTCCCCTAGACTGACACCCTCCTCTGTACACACGTGGACTTGGAAATCCCCTTGACTACAAGGATGAGAAAAATTTGGTTGCTTTGTCTTTTATCCAATAAGAGCTCTGCCTGTGCTGATATCTTACCTCGAACTGGCAACAGGAGACTGGTTGCAGCTACTCAGCCTGGGGCCCACCTATCTCCTACCTCAAACTGATTCTTCAGAGGGATCTCACCTTTGCATACACACAGTTAGCAGATGTTTGGCTTTGTCCAAAATGGCTTGGGCTTGTCCTGACTCAAACCTTAAACCAAAACCTTCTGACATGGACCAAATATGCTCAAGGATGTTTCGGATAGGAAAGAATTTCAAGGAACTTTTGGACCAAAATGTCTTATGGACCAGGTGTTTTATGGACGTTTTGCACAGGACCAAATATCCTGCAAGGACACACCACACACACACACACACACACACACACAATCCCCCTCTTGGAGAATCCTGGAGGAGAGCATAGAGTTTCCCTTGTACACTGAGGAGGTGATTGGATGCCTGCCATTCAAGACGTAGGGCTCCTGAGGGACCCCCAGGGGAGAGAAGATCTAAATAAGGTGTCTTGATGGTTATTTCACATTTATTTTTTGCTGTGGGCTAGGCCTTCCATTGGCTAATCTGATAAACTCATATTCTGCAGTGTTTTAATTATTTGTGTGAATGTCTTCCATTTTTATAGGATTACAAGCAGATTGAAAATAGAGACTAATTCTTGTAGCTCGCAGCCATTATAGGAAATAATGGCATGAATTGCTACCATGCACTGAGTGCTTCATGCTTTACACGCTGCTCTTAGTTAAGCCTCGCAGTGACCTTTGAGGCACTACTGCTATTATCTTCTTTTTAAGAAACAGTTGAGGTTAAAGAGACTGAGAAAATTTAAGTAATTTGCTCAAAGCCATATGGTTCTTTCAGCCATTTAAAAGGAATTTAGTGACCTATTCTTTGTGCATAAAGGTAAGTTTTGAAAGATAAATAGGTGTTAAGTAAGCCAAAGTGAACAGCACGTGCAAAGGCCCTAATGTGGGAGGGAGATGGGAGGATCTGAGAGTCTGAACCGACTGCGCTGTGCAGAAAAGGGGGAAGGTGATTGGGGGAGGAGGTGGGCCCAGATCTGGTAGGACTTTGAAGGCTAGGGAAGAATTCGACGGTTAGGAACAATCGGTATTCCTGAGTTTTAAGTAAATGTGTGGCCTTGATGAGATGATGTCAGGGAGAAGAAGTTGAAGAGGAGCCAGAGAATAAAAAGGGAAACTGAGTAGGTGGGGGGTTTTAAGTAATGCTAGTGTGAGATGATGGTGAGACCAGGGTGGCAATGGTAGAGATGGGAGTAAACATGCTGGTTGTGGGATAACTGGAAGGTCAAGTGCACAGTTCCTGTGATGGGTGGGAAGAGGCAGGGTGATGAAGAAAAGACAGCTGTCAAGGCTGATTCCCAGGTTCCTGGCTTAAACAAGTGAATGACTGGAGACGTATACTGGAGGGGACCAAGGGTTTTGGGGAAATTCTTGAGGAACTGGAATCTAAATCTGTTTCTCGTCTTTTCATTTCTTTGTATCTTCTTTGAACTCCTTGATTAATATTTTATAGTTCTCAGCATATGAGTCTTTCACCTCCTTGGTCAGGTTTCACCTCCTTGGTCGTATTTGATTTTTTGGCGGTACAATTTTAAAAGGTATCATGTTTTTGTATTGCTTTCCTAATATTTCTTTGTTAATATACAGAAATGCGATTGATTTCTGCTTTTTTTTAGGGCTGCACCTGCGCCATATGGAGGTTCCCAGGCTAGGGTCCAATCAGAGCTACAGCTGCCAGCTTACACCACACCCACAGCAACACCACTGAGCAAAGCCAGGGATTGAACCCACAACCTCCTGGTTCCTAGTCAGATGCATTTCCACTGCACCATGATGGGAACTCCGCGATTGATTTCTGAATGTTAATCTTATATCCTACTACTTTGCTGAATTTGTTGATCAGTTCAAGTAGTTTTTGGGTTGAATCCTTAGGGTTTTCTATATGTAGTATCATGTCATCTACATACAGTGACAGTTTTACCTCTTCTTTTCCTATTTGGATGCCTTTTATTTCTTTTGTTTGTCTGATTGCTGTAGCTAGGACTTCCAATACTATGTTGAATAACAGTGGTGAGAGTGGGCATCCTTGTCTTGTTTCAGATTTTACTGGGAAGGCTTTCAGCTTTTCTCCATTGAGTATTGTATTTGCTGTGGGTTTGTCATAAAGGGCTTTTACTATGTTAAGGTGTGTTCCCTCTATACTCACCTTGATAAGAGTTTTGATGTGAGTGGAGGTACCACCTCACACCAGTGAGAATGGCCATCATCAATAAGTCCATAAATAACAAATGCTGGAGGGGGTGTGGAGAAAAGGGAACCCTCCTGCACTGTTGGTAGGGATGTAAGCTAGTATAACACTATGGAAAACAGTACCTTAGAAAACTATACATAGAACTACCATATGACCCAGCAGTCCCACTCTTGGGCATATATCCAGACAAAACTTTCCTTGAAAAAGACACATGCACACGCATGTTCATCACAGCAATATTCACAATAGGCAAGACATGGAAACAACCTAAATGTCCATCAACAGATGATTGGATTAGGAAGATGGGGTATATATACACAATAGAATACCACTCAGCCATAAAAAAGAATGAAATAATGTCATTTGCAGCAAGATGGATGGAACTAGAGACTCTCATACTGAGTGAAGTAAGTCAGAAAGAGAAAGACAAATACCATATGATGTCATTTATATCTGGAATCTAATATACTACACAAATGAACCTTTCCACAGAAAAGAAAATCATGGACTTGGAGAATAGACTTGTGGTTGGTGGTGGGGGGAGGGGGAGGGAGTGGGATGGACTGGGAGTCTGGGGTTAATAGATGTAGACTGTTGCCTTTGGAATGGATGGGCAATGACATCCTGCTGTATAGCACTGGGAACTACGTCTAATCACTTCTGATGAATCTATACAGGTATGTGTAACCACGTCAACACACTGTACAGTAGAAAATTGACAGAACATTGTAAACCAGCTATAATGAAATAAAGAAATTAATTAATTTTAAAAAATCAGCTTCAGCAGCCCACCTTAAAAAAAAAATCTGTTTCTCATCAAATTATGCTCTGTCCCCACAGAAATCCAGTGTTGAACTGCACTTCCGGCTTGCTGATGGTAATCAGCTTCCATTGCCATCACTGTCATCTTCTAGAAGAATGCACCTTGCCTTTGTTGTCCAGTCCGTGACATCGGCAGAGGAAATGGCCATCCAGGTGGGAATGCAAGGGAAGCCCTTTCTGGGAAAGGGAGACCTTTAATTCCCCAGCCCTGTTGCTGCTCAGCAATTAGGCAGAAGAGCTCTGCCTCAGAGTGTTAGAGTTTGACTCTTGCCCTCATAACTTGCCATCCCGTTGACATTGAGCAAGTTATTTAACATTTCTAAGCCTCTCTTTCCTCAAGTGTAAAGAGGGGGAAATAACAGTATCTTCTCCATCACAGGGCTGGTGGAGGAATCCGGGCGGCTGTTAGCTCACCAGACACCTTTGCATGAGTTAGTTAGAGGAAGGGTCCCATTCTCAAGTAAAAAATCTTTTTGAAGTTAGTATATTATATATTTCTCCCTAATTACAGTTGTGCAAACATAAAATAATTCTGAATAAATAATATAAATCAAATTATTAAACCTAACATAATATACGATTTGCATTTTTAATCACAATAATTAGAAAATCAAATTTAAAAATAATAGATACGTAACAAGCCAAAAATTTTAATAGCAGTTAATTATGAAATTTCCATAGCAACAAATAAACAAGTGCTCTAATGTAATTAGCAGATCATTACGTAGTAATCTCTAATTTATGTCAATTTAATACTTACTTTGTATATTACTAACGTTAAATTAATAATAGTTATTACCTAGTTATTTGTATCATAATGAAAGTGCCTGTACATTTAAAATAGGAACACTACCATCCCACCTGGTACGGAAAACACGTGGCAGAGTATGTGAACTGCAGTAGACTGATGCTGATAGAGTTGTTTTTTTAATGTTAAGATATTAATCAGCACTTTGGGGAGAAAAGCCACTTCTTATTTATAAACTTATTTATTACTTATTTATAAAATAGGTTATTTTGAATGTTGTTAGATCATCAAGAAGTTTTAATAATCAAACATTCTTTCTTTGTGTCTAATCAGAAAATGACAATATACCAATGCTAGCGAAAAAAACATATGAGTCATCCACCACAAAACTGCCTTAACAGGTACAGCTCATTCATCTCTGAAGTTAACAAAGTTATGATAAAAATACACAATAATTACAGAATAATTAGATGGCTATGATGTTTCCTTTGATGTACTACTTTTGTGCAGGGTACAACCTAAACCACAAACACAGTGGTTTGGGGGCAGGAATACAAAAGATAATTTCATAAAATACTTAGCATTCATAGGAACCATCTTAAACCAAATGGCCAATGTTAGTATTTTATATTTAGTTATTTAACTTATACTGAAATGCTCTTGCCCAAGTCTTAGTTCTCTTTTAGATTAGTACTGAATATACATTGTCAGTATGGATAATGAAGCTTAAAGAATAATGCCCAAATACACTGCACAAAAACTTTTGCAGTCAACTGCCTCTCTTCCCTTCGCCAGCACCACATTATAGCAGGTCTAACTATACTTACAGAATGCACGGTGGTTTGTTATCAGTTGAAGTTGATTGCTTGTTCTCAGACTCACCACAGAGAAAGATTCACATTGTGGTTTGTTTCAATGTTCTGCTTTGGTTCTCCTGATGGCAGCAGGCTGGGAAAGGAACCCCAATGCCGACTGCTAAAATATAAATACCTTGTAGCCCCTGTGGGTATTCTATACAGGGATAGGCAAAGGAAAGAAGTGGGCGTTCTTAAATGCTCAGAAGTAAGGATATTTAAAGAAAAGGTAAAAATAGAATTTTTCAGAGTGATTTAAAATGGTTTAGGAGAAAAAGAAAGAGTGAAAAGTATGGGAGAGATTTTCAGATAGAGGAGATTTAGCTAAAACTAAATCCATTATGAGCAGGAGACTATGAAAACGTGAAGGAAAGGAAGCAACAGAAAGTGATGTGGGAAGGGTCAAGGGCACAAGTGACGCGGTCAAAGGTCAAGGGGTTCGGTAGACAAAGGAGAGAACTGAAAACTGAAATTTAAGGCTGAAGGCGTGAGAAGGAGGTCAGAGCAGAGAAACAGCTAAGCAGTCAGAGCCAAACACCATGTTTCCACACTGGGCCGGGTGGGCATCAATTTGGGATCTTCTGCAGGAAGTTGAAAAGAAAGAGGGGAGACAAAGTCCCTCCATTTGGGTTTTGTTTGCTTTATTTCAAAAAAAGTTACTTTGTTGAAAGGCCAGGTTACGCTATTTTCAAAGGATTTTTTTTTTAAGAGAAAATACCACATCAATTTGAAGCATCATTAAAAATGGGTTAATCACAGATAGACATTTCTAACAAAGATGGACATTAAAAGAGAGAGAAAGAGAGCAGAGTAGACACAAAGGGAAGCAACAGGAAGAATCTTTCAAGGAAGGTGAGAGGTGATGGCCGCAATGAGTAAGAAAACGGCTCGAAAGATGCAGAGAGAGAGTGAGAAAATGAGACACCTCAACTCCGAGGAGTGAAATCACCAGTAATAGGAGCATTTTTTTATACTATATATATGGATTTCCATACTTGTCTATCTGTCTGTCTATATTTACAAAAATCAAGATCAAGTCAGGTAAGGGCAAATATTCTCTTGCAAAGTAGTAAATATTCTGTCACATTTAAATATTTTAGGCTCAGTGAGCCATACAGTGTCTGTTGTAACTACTCGACGCCACCACTGTGGATTGAAAGCAGCCATGGACAATATGTCATTGGCTGAGGGTGTCTGTGTTCCAATAAAACTATTGACAAAAAGCAGACGTCAGGTTGGATTTGGCCTGTGGATTACAATGTATGGACCCCTGATCTAAGATTCTAATCCCCTCACTTTTGGATGAAAATAGGAGACCCAGAGCATTTCAGGAAGCTTCCCCAAACAGCACAACTCAGCAGAGGGAGTTCAAAATGGAGAATAAGAAGTAATTAGGTAGATGCTATTTTGGAGAGATCCTAATCTTTTAAAGCAATACAACACTCGGTTGCACTGAAATTTGTTCTCTCAGAAGCTTATGAATGTTTCATTCTGGGTACTTGAGGCTTCTGAGCAGCCCAGGGTGCTTATTCTTTTTTATTTGTTTGTTTGTTTGTTTTGGTTTGCTTTTTAGGGCCGCACCTGCGGCATATGGAGATTCCCAGGCTAGGGCGTTAGACCCCTAGATCCAGACATGCCAGATCAGAGCCGTGTCTGCGATCTACACCACAGCTCATGACAATGCAGGATCCTTAACCCACTGAATGAGGCCAGGGATCAAACCTACAACCTCGTGGTTCCTCGTCTGGTTGGTTTCCGCTGCACCGTGATAGGAACTCCCCGGGGTGCTTATTCTTAAACCAAAAAGTCTTTCTATGCTAATTATTTTGGACAGAGCATCTTTTAAGATTGATTACATGTGGCCACACCTGTCTAAACTGCATACAATTTAACCTTTGTGGAAAAGAAGATTCAGATTCACCATTTAAAAGCAAATTTAGAGCTAAGAAGCCCATTTGATACTACCTAATACTACCTAACCAAGGGCTCTCTGGAACTACTGAGACTCGGAATCCTGTTTAACTCATGCAGGTCCCTGCTCACTCATTCAAAGGCGTCTTCCTCTTCCCAGCTGTCAGTTGGTCGGCAGGCCTCCGACTGGGGGAGTGCTTGGGTCCAGCAGCATTACGTTGCCCACCTGCCATAAATAACCAAGATGATCAGATGATGGAATGTAAGAACAGGGGTTCCTATGAGATTCTGTCCTTCCCATCCTCTTTCTGAAGATCTTCCCCTAGCTGCCAGCCTAGCAGAAAGGAGAAGTCTCAGTCTTGAGTATCAGTGGGCTAAATCTGACACTGGCCCTCAGGTTCCATGAATGCCCAGGAGCTGCTACTTCCCTGCAAACTCCTACCACACGTACTGGGTCTCTATCCTCAATTGTCTGTTGGGAATGGAGACTGCTTTGAATTCTACTTCTCTTGCCTCAGACTTACCTTCTTGACATTTGCTGTCTTTTTCTCCTTCCTCCTGATCAATCGCTATAGCCCAAACAAAGAGTAGTTATTCCCCGGAAATACTGGGGAACAAAGGCCAAACACAGGACTCTTCCATTGCCTGACTCAGAGTCAGCATCAAATTTGCCCTTAGGACTGATTTGACATTTGAATCAGACAGGAGCCACAAGTTCATTAAGTGCCCTGGTGACTGTGATTCAGGCTATTGCCCTAATTCATTTATATTAGACTCCCAGGTCCAACCCTACTCTTCTAGGTTGACTCTGCACCCCTCACCCCCTGTAGTACCTGACAGGGGAGGCATGTCAGGTACTACAAGGAACAAATGAACTCTGAGAGAAGGAATGAGGAGTTTGCCTACATAGAGACATGGCCGTAAGCCATCATATTACTAGGGTGATAACATGTTCCACTTTGCCTGGGATCATCCCAGTTTATTTACTGTCCTGGCATCATCATTAATAGTGCCTCAATCACTGTCCTAATTTGGATGAAATCTGATATAGTAACCCAGCATTTCTCATCTGAAAGATGGGAATATTGCCAACCCCTCTCATGGTGTTGTGAAGAATAACCAAATGAGATTATATTTATGAAGGTGTTTTAAAATGATTTAAGGGAACCCCACTCTGGCAGCACGAGGTGGTGGCATTATTTTTGTTATCATTTATTTTGGCCCTCATGGAGTTATTAGTTCAATTCCATTTCCTTGGCAATGTTTTAGATTGTTCAGGTCATGAAACAAGTTATCTCTAGATTAGAGAGGTGTTATTACATACACGGTTCCATTAGCAGTAAAAAAAAAAAAAAAAAGCCTCATTTTTTCAAGTTAACACTCATTTAAAAATACAATTGATTTTTACAAAAATAGAAACTCCACCGCTATAATTTTTTCCCACTATTCATGTTGGACTTCTAACTGATAAAGTAAAGAAAAAGATATACAAATGGAATTTTAAGCAAAGGATAAGCAATAAAGAAAACATTATAGCAATAGTACAAGGAAGGGAAAAAACCCACAGAATGCCTAATCCTGTGTATATGCTGTGTGTGTGTGCGTGCGTCTCTGTATTTCGGTTTTTAAACTTGATAAGTGTGAATTTTCCTGCACCTATTAGTATTGAAATGGACAAGTATTCTAGGCAAGACAGGGCAAAATTTGGGGTTGAATTACCAATAAGATGATGAATCAGAACCTAAACACCTGAGAGTTGACTGTCTTTTTTAAGCATGACATTACCTCTTTTAGGCAAAACAGACAATCCCATCTGTAATTAAACTCTGGTCTGATTGTGCTGCTCTATCTGACTGTTACCTCTGGTGGAACAATGTGCTTTCTCAAATGGGATTGCTTTTCTATCGCTCTCTATTCCTGAATGACCTGATCTTTCCTGAATAGGGAGAAAATGTGCTTATCTAAATAAAATAATTCTTTCTTTCAGGGTCTGACAGTATCATTTGGTAAGTTATCTATTTTCAGGCTTCTGATGGTGCCTCCAGGCAATGAAGGGGTTTAGTTTTCCTCACATAGACACTGTGGGTTCCTTAAAAGGGAGGAAAGCATTTATAGATTTCACAGGTGGATTCTTGGTTGCTCCATTAGTCACTGGTCCTGGCTGTTTACTATAATCTATATTTTAATGCAGAGAAATGTAATCTGCATGAGAATGCCTCTGAAGTTGAAAGCTGTAGAGGCCTATAGGTTCTGTTGTATCTGCAGCATTAAAATTTTTCTTAAAATATGAAAATTCATATAGAAATACAGAATTCTGGCTTCTCAAAAAATGGAATATTTCATGTCATTGAGTTGACTGGAAGCTGAGGAGTGAGAGGTTGTCCTTCTAAAGCTGCTAGTGGAGGCCTAGGGCTTTTGCTAACCCCCTCTCATCTGAGACCTTCTGTTAGAGTTTGCAAGTCTTTTTTTTTTTTTGTCTTTTTGCCTTTTCTGGGGTCAATCCCTTGGCATATGGAGGTTCCCAGGCTAGGGATCTAATTGGAGCTGTACCCGCCAGCCTACGCCAGAGCCACAGCAACGCAGGATCTGAGCCACATCTGCGACCTACACCACAGCTCACGGCAATGAGGGATCCTTAACCCACTGAGCAAGGTCAGGGATTGAACCCGCAACTTCATGGTTCCTAGTCGGATTCGTTAACCACTGAGCCACGACGGGAACTCCAAGAGTTTGCAAGTCTTAATCTACATCTTCATTTGCTGAACAAATTATAAAGACCTGTTTTATGCAAAATTCTGTTCACGGAGCTGAGTCAATATGTATACAGCTCTTCACCCAAAGGCTCGTAGGGACTGTCAGTCCCCTGAGATGCTCAGTGGAGGGCTTTCCATGGATACGTGTTAGGATGTGAATCTATTTGATGATGCACATTAGCACATTGGAGGCTGTGAAAAGGAGTTCCCATTGTGGCTCAGGGGTAACGAACCCATCTAGTATCCATGAGAACGTGGGTTCAATCCTTGGCCTTGCTCAGTGGGTTAAGGATCCGGCATTGCTGTGAGCTGTGGTGTAGGTCGCAGACGTGGCTCGGATCCCGTGTAGTGTGGCTGTGGTGTAGGCTGGCAGCTACAGCTCTGATTTGACCCCTAGCCTAGGAACCTCCATACACTCTGGGTGCAGCCCTAAAAGGACAAAAAAAGAAAGAAGGAGAAAAATGGCTCTGAAAAGACCTTCAGTAAAGAAACTCATTAAATATTGCATAACCATTGTTTCTTTACCAAAAATATATATATTTTAAAAATAATATCTATTACCTCTACAAAGGCTAATTCTAGGGAGCACACTAAGAAATAGTGATTTGTAGCTTGGCTCTAAGTTGAAGGTTATGAACATTTATATATTAATAAATAGAGGGAATAAATTAGAAACTTAGGAAAGTCTCTTGCAAAAACATTCTAAGGAGGATTTCCTGAATTGACTCAGCGGTTAAGGAACCCAACTAATATCCATGAGAACTCGGGTTCAATCCCTGGCATTGCTCAGTGAGTTCATGACCCAGTGTTGTCCTGAGCTGTGGTATAGGTTGCAGATGTGACACAGATCCTGCGTTGCTGTGGCTGTGGTGTAGTCCGGCAGCTACAGCTCCAATTTGACCCCTAGCCTGGGAATTTCCATATGCCATGGGTGTGGCCCCAAAAAGACCAAAAAAAAAAAAAAAAGATTCAAAAGGGAAAATAACTGAATTAAAGACTGTTTGTCTATAACCTGAAATAAGGCCCATGAGCTATAAGAATGCTTATGCTTTTTTTGGTAAAACCTAGTATTGGGTGTACTTCATACTTTTTTAAAATTACTATTTGTACAGAGAATTTTTCTAAAATTCAGTCAGTATAAGTGGGAAGAATAAATAAATGTGAATTATTTTTGAGGACTGATTCACAAATACATTCATGTGTTCATTTGACTAAGCCAAGTCCTGTGAGTTTTACCTTCTAAATGTATCCAAAATGCATACACTCCTCTCTAACTTACTGGTGTCCTTTTAGCAGGCACTACTGTTGCCTGTTTTCAGTCAAATGAATGGCCTCCTTACCCTGATACACTGTACGCAGGATGAGCTATTAAAAATGGGAATCTGGAAACCCCTGAATGGCTTCTAGTTGCTTTTGAAGGTCCAATTCCATAGGACGTTTGCAAAAACTCACATACTTTGGGTCCAGGGCCCTCCAGTCTCATCTAATTCAATCCTCTCCCTCCTTTTCTGTATTACATTCTCTTAAGCCTTCATTTCTTCCATGAGCACTCTCCTCCCTCTTGCCCCAGGGCCTTTGCACCAGTTGTTTTTTCCTGCCTGCCTCTGTCTCCTCCCCCTCGTATTCCTCCCTCCCAAATTCTACTGGGTTAATGTCTGTTTATTCAGATCTCAACTCAAATATTGCTTTTTTCTTGAGCCAGTCTTACAATTATACCAGGCTCTCCTGTTTAATCCTTTCATGCAGCACCTTCTACAGTCATCATGCTCCGTGATTCGTACTTTTTATGATGATTTCATCAACATTTATCTCCTTCTTTTGTTTACTACTTTCCTAGCACCTGGCACAGTCAGGAACACTCAGTAAATACAAACGAAGGATAAATGTGATAGAAGATAGAATTTTTATGCATATTGGCAAAAGAAGTGATAGAATTCTACCTTTTTGGAGATTTAAAAGTAAGCCAAGATTGTTTATAAACTGGGACATGGATCCATATATTTTGATATAAACTTTGCCGATGGAGGGAGGGAGGCGAGTGGGAGATGGGAGGGAACTAATCCAGCAGCAAAGAAAAAACAAAAATTTTTTTTCTGGTGAAATAAGTAATGGTTTTCTGGTTGGATAATTCTACACACAGAAAATGATTGATTAAAACTTCCTGCAAGCTTAGGCTATGCAAATATAGCAGGTGTCTATGTATATGCCAGGCTTGAACGCAGTCTTCAATTATTTTTTGGAAAAACTGCCCTGGTTGGGTTTTGAATCATGCTTCCACATCTGTCGGTATGTTCCAATCATTACCCAAACAGCAATCAGACATGGCTAACTAGGCCAAAAATAATAAAATAATATAAATAAATATAGTTTGGCTTCCCAGTACGGAATGAATATTCCAACTTACTTATTTCTGTTTCAATGAAAAAAAAAAAAAAGGGATAGGATGATCATGAAGGCATAAGCATGGCCTAACAAATCCATCGCAGCCTTGCTCTTGAAAGAATGAATGGATCGATTTCAGCAGGGAGGGAGCTCCGTGGCACTTTTCACTTGAGCCTATGGTGATTATCTAATATAACCAAGATCTCTTCTGAGAATTAACCCTTCACCGACAACCTTTTAGTATACCAGGGTGCCTTTGGCAAATACTTGTATGTGGCATTGAAGAGTGCCCTCTGGAGCTCTTAAGAAGTTGGTGAGGAAAGGTCCACTTTTTTTCCAGGGAATGCTTTGCCTTTCAGGTAGGTCAGCGGATCAGTGTTTCTGGTCCATTTCAGTCTAACTGCATTCCATTCGCAATATCATTTTTATGATCATCTTCTGATCTTTTTTCACTAAGAGGCTCCTCAAAGAGACCATGGCCGCTAAAATGTGATTTCTGGCAATGAATTTAACAGCAAAAATTCATTCTGACTCGTGGTATGTTATTGAGCTATTCCTCTTTGTCTTAAACTGCAAAAAAATTGCTAACCAGTTAAAGAGGAATTGCTGAAAATTGTCAGTGATTAGGATGGATCCACATATCACTGGCATGGCTTTTCAAAATCCAGCTTTTTCATTATTGGTAAAAATTTCCAATTGATGTATTTATTAAGCACCTCCGATGATTGCCAAGGTTCCTTCCAATTCCAAGACCTTTCTCTTAGTCTCTTCTTGTATAAACCATCTTAACTCCTGATTCTATGACCTTGAGTTATAGAATTTAAATTCCACTCAATTGATGAGAAGAATTCATTTCTAGTAGTACAAGCTAAGAAAATGAGTCATTCCACATAAATTAAATAATTGTATTCACTTGAGAAACTGATATTAATATTTTGATTTTTTTAAAATTAGGGGTAGTAATAATACAGCACCAGCTCTCTCAAAACCTAGATTACTTCAGATCTGGAGAAAGCAGAACTGAAAGAAAATCCACTTAATCTCAGAGAAGAAACTTGATAGTGTACGTTACAAACTTCAATAGTTCCATTGATATGAGCAACTCTTTAAAATCCTATTTAAAATATTCCCCAGTTTAGTAGAGTATCTTTAAGAAGGACAAATCTATGCTATTTATCTAATGGATTTCTTGACAATTTAAAACGAACACGGCTTACTATGCCATCATTTTAACACATTTATTTAAATGTGCCATACTTAATATGCAACTTGAAAATCTTTGGGCTGACATAAAAACATATTTGTCTAGCTCAGATTTGCCCTTCTGAAGCCAGGCCCTATTTCTTAGTCTTGCTTTTCTGGCTCTCAAAGAAACGACAAAAAATTCCCCAGCTCCTAGGATTATTTCCTGCAACACAAACTAGCCTTTGTGGTTGTATAATTTCAAGCTTGAGATTGATGTACATTTAATCATTTAAAATTACTGCCTAACATCTCCCTAGGTTTATCACAGCATTTGCCTTATAAAAGATATCCCTTAAAGGAAAAAATGCTTTAAGTTTAGTAATAGGCTTTGGTAGATAGGAAACAGATTCTATTATGAAAATATTCAAAGTGGAGAGAGTGCCTGGGTCCTCATTCAAGGCCATTTAAATGGCACTAGAATTATCAACATTGATTTTTACTTTTTTAAAGTGTAGGATTACTGAGTGTGTGCGTCTGTGTGTGTGTGTGTTTTCCATAACTAGTTTCATATCCTCAAGTCTTGTTTTTTCAAATTTTAAAATCCACCTAACATCTCACTTCTTCAAAGACATCCCAAATGAAGCTAAGTTGTCTCCATCCAAAGCACTTCTGAAATCTCTCTTATTCAGGTGTAGGGGGACCTTACAATTTAGCCTTTATCCCATGACCTGTATTGTTCTCTTTTTATGGGGGAGGTCATTAAAATAACCACTAGACTTCTCAAAGGTGATATTAGTGAAAGATAATTATGTTGCCTCACTCAACTTGCCAGGGATAAAATGAGCTATTTTATAAATGCTTTGGAAAGTTAAACACTTTGACCATTTCCCTTCTCCTCTGCTAATGGGGAATGGGGTTGGGATGATTTCTGAGTGCACAGGCCATAGGATCACAGGGATTTTGTCATTTTTGGTGACAGAACTAAGGAGGAAGAGGCGTTTCCACACTGGGGTGGGAATAACATTGGGAAACAGAGAATGTCTGTATGTCATCATGAGCTATAGATACACAAGAAGCTCCTGGCACTCCATTTGTTTGTCCGTCCATCCATCAATCCACCTATCCATCCATCCATCCATCCATCCATCCATCCATCCATCCATCCAACCAACTAACCATTCATTCATTTACTCATGCCACAGGTATTTTTAGCATGCCTTCTCTCTGTGTGTAACGTGATTGGATAAAAGACTGATTTGTGAGCCCTGGAGCTTTCACTTCAGGTTAACTACTTTTGTTTTTTGCTTTGTCTTGGTTCCTCTTTAAAGAGCCTCTGTGTCCTCTCTACCTGTGTTTGCCAGGTTCAAAGTGAGTTCAATACATGCCTTTTATTGATGACAATGTTTACAAAGGGCTTTAAACCTAATTTAGCCACTGAAAATTTCTTATGTAAGAGTTTCTTCTTTGCCAAAATCATTTGTCTTTCTTCCTTGTTCTTTTCTTTAATATCATTTCATTTCTTATATGACTGCCTGCCATTCCTCTTCTTATCTCCCCTATCCTCTTGCATTCATATTTTTCCTTGGCTAACTAAATAAAAATGCTTGGAGGATTTTTTTACTCCCACTTTAAAAAAAATCGCTTTTATCTCTACATGACATTTCCTCTTTTCTGATAGCTCTTTCATTTGAGTGCTTTTTTCTTTTGCCTTTTATTTGGCATTGCTTTTTATTCCTATGCTCAGTGAAGTCAGGTTTTTTTTTTATACATTCTTCCATTTCTTTTCAAGTTGGCCTGTATCTGCTCTCAGTCTCTCTTTTTACTTCTTCTCAATAAATCTTTCTTACTCTCTGATCTTTTCTTCTCTCCCCTTCTAATTTTCATTCCTTGAAAATTTTTCAAGAAAAATTTTCCAATTTTCCAATATACCCTCATCTTTTTATTTTCCTTTGTGATTTTCTTATTCCTTTTTTTCAGTTCTTTAATTCTTACTTAGTACTTAAAAGGGAAGGACAATTTGGAAACTTTTCTTTTTTTCTTTTTTTAAGCTATTGCCAGGACAGGGTACACCTTTTGGGCCTGCATCCCTAAGAACAGCAGCAACACAGGTGGTGATGGGTTTGAGAACCTGCCCTCCCCAGTCCTGTCATCAGAGCATCATGGGGCTGAAGAGGAAGCCAGGACCTCACACCTCAGCCTTTATGCAACAGTGCCTTTTCATCCCACATAGACAGAGCTCTTTATTCCTTTCTTAAAAACCATAGTTTAATCACTCTTTCAACTTTCAAAGTACCTATATCTAACTTCATCCCAGTCGAAGGAGGCTGGAGAGTCCTCTCCATAGGACTGAGGCAGAGTGAGGAAGAGCATGTTTCCTTGCATCTCCCAGTCCTGCAGCAGCCACGTCACATCTGGGGACCACCGAGAGCGTGTTGTGGTCCTAGGCCTTTCCCTCCAGATTCCAGGTGGCCATTTTCAGTACTTCCTCCTGCCTCTCACAGCAAAGCAAGCGTGCTTGTGGCTCTGCTTCTCTGCTACACTCCTCTTCCCCTCGGCCATTCTTCCTCTGAGAACATGGCTTATCATCAAAGTAGTTTTTCACCTGTATATTCAATTGGGAGGCATTGCTCTCGGGTCTCACTCATTGTACAAATCCTGGGCTGGCATCACATCAGAAACACCATGGAATGGATTCCTGACCCTTTGGCCTCTGAGCGACAACCGTGCATTTTTCTTTTTTCTTTTTGGCTGTGGCATGCAGCTTGATGTGAGATCTCAGACCATCTCAGGCTAGGGGTTGAACTCTGGGCCACAGCTCTGAAAGCATTGAATCCTAACCAGTGGGCAACCAGAGAACTTCCAACTATGTGTTTTTCAAGTCCCTTCTAGAGGACTGTGATTCATCGATGTCTCTTTGGTAATTCTGTGTTGTGCGTGGAAATGCTTGCTGAGATTTAAAACAAAAACAAAAACAAATGTACATCTCTCTTCTATTAAAATAGATAATTCCTTTCATATTTTCTTTCCTGGTTTTCACTTTTCCTGCATTTCATGAATAATTATTCAATGTTCCATATGTTTGGATGTAGACTGCTAATAAGTCCTAGTCTTTTCTTTTCTAGGTTCTAACCCCCAATAATACAGATTTCAAGGTTAGAACGAGAAGGCCCCATAGATAGGATCGAGCCTGCTTTCACCTCGGAGACTCTGAGTACAGTAATGCAAGGGTAGCAACAGTCTGTTTTCAGCTTTAAAAAAGGGAACGCGAACCAATGACAAAGTGCAAGACTATAAAAATGTTATTTTTCAGTTCTCGGCAATAATCCATTCAACTTAGTGTATTAGCATGGGTTATCTCAAGAAGGGACACAAGAAATGATTGCCTAATGAAGGGGAGTTGGCAACCCCAAATTTTCGTGGTATGAGTCCAAAATGATCAGTGTGGTCCTTTGTGTTCAAAAGGTGAGGGACTCCTCACAAGAACTTATTCCCGATCCAAATACAGAGAGGTTGGAGGAGGGGCGGTGTAGAACTCAGGGGTTTTGACTCCTCCGCAAAAGCCTCTCACCAAAAAAAGAGGGTGTTAATTTGTCCTTCCATTCAACAAACAGTGACTGAGTGCTTATTAGAGGTCCAATGAGTAGAAAATGGGAGACACAGGGACTCACAGCTGAGCAGGAAGACAGCCACATCGCTCAACAGAAAGTGACTCAGGTGAGCAACCCCACAGGTGCTGGTGCTCTTCCAGAGGGGGAAGAGGGTTTGGGGGGGAACCTCATAAACCTTACAGTTCTTGCTTTTATGGACTATTTATTTAATGCCTATGTGTTATACTTACAAAATGTGCTTACTTTATGTTTATTTGTGTCTTTCAACTTAGGGTATTAAATTTCTCTACAATCAGCCCTTTCACTACTTTCAAACCTCTTACACCACAGCATCATTTCCCCTAGCTTGACGGTACTCAAGAAATATTTCTTTGATAATAATGACAGGTGGTTTGTACTTTTTCCACTTAGATGACAATCTCATCATAAATCCCTATTGGATTTCATTTCGTTGAGGTCTGTTTTTCCAACTTGCGATCCTTATTAACTTTAGCCAAGATTTTATGGTTGTGGAACATCCCCTACAAATTTCATTAGCATGTTCTCAGTTCACTTATCTCAGGACTAATAAAAGCATAAAACAGAACCCCACCCAAGGCCAGCAGCTGTGCTCTGCCACAGTCCCTACTCACCAGCCGGCTTTGTAAGGAGGTTTAACGCATCCAAACTCTCCCCAGAAAGTTTCTAAAGTCAAGGACAGCAAGCAAAGTTCTTATTAATTAAATATTTAACATTCACTATAGATATATTAATTTGTAGTCAAATTTAAGACAAGGCAGAGTTGTATTTTTATGTGAGCAATGTACTTAATAGCAGGTTAGGGCTGTTTCATAATCATGGTGCATGCTCTGTTTCCGCTCATTTTATAAGACCCGGAGCCTAATTTTACTATGTCAAATGACTATAACGTCTTACTATTGTGTCTTTTCCTTCATGACATATTGTTGGTCAGAGCTACGATTTATTGGATTTGAGTACTTGATCAGGAACACAGCCCCTGATTACAAACTGGTTTCTACAGAACAATACAATCTGCTTTACCGTGATATGTTTTATGATGAAGTTCTTTAGGAATTCATCGTGGTGACACTTGTGGACTTCTTATACTTCAAACTGCTTCAAGTTCAAATTCCTATCAAGGGCTCCTGACATAAAAAAAAAAGAAAAAGTTCATTACATCAAATAAACCAACCTAACTTCATTTTTTTTTCAAGAGAGGTTTTTATTTTTATTATATACTTCAAGAACAGAGTCTAAACCTTATTTGTTTTGCATAAAAGATACTGAAATGTTCTGATTTAATGCAGTGACCATTTAAAGGGAAAGAGAGAAGAATGATTTAAAAGGGTGAGAGAAGGAGAGAAGTCCAGAGGAAAGAAGAGGGTTTGCAGAAAGGAAAAATATGGAAAGAAGAAAAACCTGGGAGTTCCCGTTGTGGCGCAGTGGTTAACGAATCCGACTAGGAACCATGAGGTTGCGGGTTCGGTCCCTGGCCTTGCTCAGTGGGTTAACGATCTGGCGTTGCCGTGAGCTGTGGTGTAGGTTGCAGACGCGGCTCGGATCCCGCGTTGCTGTGCCTCTGGCGTAGGCCGGTGGCTACAGCTCCAATTCGACCCCTAGCCTGGGAACCTCCATATGCCGCGGAAGCGGCCCAAAGAATGGCAAAAAGACAAAAAAAAAAAGAAAAAAGAAAAAAGAAAAACCTGGAGCAGGGAAAGAAAGATTAGGAAAAAAAAAAAAAAAAAAGAGAGAGAGATGGGCTGAGTCATCAGAATGAAGTCAACTAACTACACTTAGGATTAGTCGCTGTTCCTATTTTTCTTGCCTACAGCCCTTCAAAATAGTTATGACCAAGGATCTGCGCACACACCTTCAGGGACACGTGAGGGTTTGGACTGGGACGACTCCAGCCGTCCTTTTCTGCGAGGAAGCCCCACAGCATCGCCCAGCAATGGCTACGGTCAGGCTGAGGTGGAAGTTGGTGTCTGAAAGCAAGGTTCTCCTCCCTTTTTCTCCAGATAGGAAGCCACCTGGAGGTACATTTGCTATAGGACCAAGCCCCTAACACTGTAACTTCTGGAAGGCCAGTAAGACCCAGAGTCAGACAGAGACAGCCTCTACAGAGTGGATCACCTCTGTCCAGCCTCTTGCGGTCAAACTGCTTCCTTCCACCCACTCTATTGCCCCAAACGCTGGGCAGAACTCTTCCCAAATCACCCCACAACTGCCTGAGTGAGCCTGCTCATCCCCAGGTGAACCAAGCTCAATCTCAGTCATATAGAGATAAATACACACCACTGGTCTGAGAGAATTACTAATAATTGGCATTGGTATAGCCCCCAAATTTCACAAACCTTTTTTTAGCTACACTACCTCATGAATCCCTATAATAACTTTGTAAGGGATACATTATAATTACTATTCCCACTTTCCTGATGAATAAAACATGATCAGAGAGGTTAAATAACTTGCTTCATGCCACACAGCTAGGAAGTAGCATGGTGACCACGTAACCCTCTGGTTCTAATTCTAGCAATTTTCCTACTAAACCCTCAGAGCTCTCTGCTTACATTCAGAATAAGTATTTGATGAAACGTCAGGGCAGAGAGTGCAAATACTTCTTAGCAGGGGCAAGTACAGGGATCTCATTCTTCCTAAGGGTAACACTTCTCCACTGGTGACGCCTACAACTCTGTTCTTCTTTTGTCTCAAACATCCACGTTCTCTTACTCTCCTCTCACGAATGGACTTCCATACCACCGTCTTCTGCCCTTAGACGGAAACATCTGACTTTGCTCTCTGAGTGTGCAGACGGAAGAACCATTCTGCCGAGGCTGTTCTGTTCTCCAGCTGCCCTGAGCTTTCACTCATTTCAGTCTGAGCCTGACCTCAGTTCATGAACAGTCACAGCCATGGAGGGCGGACCGGAGAGCTACAAGGAGTAAGGTTCTACCACTAACAGCTCTCCAAGAAAGCCACAGTTGTGTCAAATTTATTTCCTTAGGTGCCCCTTTCTTTAATACCACACACTTTTTCTTCCTATATCTGGTCTTATCACTGCCTATTTGAATCATAAGTGAATATCATTAGAAAGGCTGGTTTACCAAATGTTAGCAACAACTACATTTATAATATAATTTTTAACTTATTGAAAAAATGTTTTGGATTTGAATGACATCAAGTTTTACCATCACTAAGACATCTACATTCCAGGATACCATGCTGGAAGATACTGGAGTTTTTATATATTATTATACATATTATAGATATTATTTATATATTATGGACTATTTATATAATAATAATATATTAGTATATATGTTACATATATGTGTGTTGTACCAAAAAAGATATCCACTTTATATTCAGAGACACTCATTATTTTAACATGAATTACATTTATCTTTTTCACTAAATATGGTATGTTTGATGCTGAGATTAGGAGGGGAAAGACAGAAAATAAAAATGTGTTTCTTGGAGTTCCTGTTGTGGCGCAGTGGAAACAAATCCAAATAGGAACCATGAGGTTGCCTGGCCTCGCTCAGTGGGTTAAGGATCTGGCATTGCTGTGAGCTGTGGTGTAGATCGCAGCTGTAGCTCTGATTTGACCCCTAGCCTGGGAACGTTCATATACTGTGGGTGCGGCCCTAAAAAGCCAAAAAAAAAAAAAAAAAAAGTGTTTCTTTTCTGATGGTAGTTTAATACATTGTTCTGCAATTTATTACCTGGGTGGCAGTAAATACCATCCAGTGGAAACCCCGTATCTACCTGCCTCTGAGGAGTAACAAAGGGGAAGAGATCATGGGGATTGGGCAGGAAAGAGATCATAACAAACTCATAACTAACCTGCCGAGTTTCTGGAGACAGTGGGCGGTGGGCACAGCATAAAAGATGACTCCCGGAAGCCCAGAAACTTGGAATGGACTCGGGGTGGGGGAGGATTGGGAAAATGAACAGGAAACGCTGTTGGATGAGACACACTGTGTCTTCCTTCGTAGTTCAGAAAACCCCAGGGGTCGGGGATCAACATGTGTTCAGAAGAGGAACTTCAGCTAAGTGGGTCCATGCAATAAAAAGAGAAAGAAAGCTAGAGAAATGCAAGTCTGCCAACTGGGCCAGATGTCCACCGACCAGAAGCTCATCTGCTCATCTCCCATCGTCCTCTCCAGCAGGCCTTCCCTTGGAGAACCCTTGGATGGGACTGGAGGCGGAGAAGAGCAAAAAGTAAAGCTATGTAATGACAGCAACAGGTGCTCCGTAAAGAGTAACCGGGTTAACTCCAGACTCAGCCCTCCGCTGCGTCCTCCCTCCCTGTCCTCAGCTGCTCCTCGACTGAAATACTAACAACCTCGGGGTCTGTCTCCTGCCTTGGGTGCAGCTCCACCATACTCACCAGACATCATGAACACCACGTGACAGGGCTGAGCTCACTCTCCTCAGTCCTGGCCTCACTTCCTCTCCTAGAGACATTGTTCCTGTTTCTGTTCACAGTGATATCTCACTCTCAGCCATGAAAGCTCAGTCATCTTGTTCAATTTCCAGGTTCTGCCAAATTTTCTTTGAAAAGTTTTTTTTCTTCCTTTTCTGTCCCATTTCTATGTGGACCTCCCAGTTGCTATGACCTCACCCCTCCATTCTGTCTGACATACTAATGCTGGAATGTTATTCTTTAAACACTCAAAAAGATCATGCTGAAAGACTTCCAGAGACTTTATTTTGCCAATGGAATAAGGACTGCATAAGGCCACACAGTTCATTAGGGACAGAGTTATGGCTCGAGCCCAGGATTTTTTAACTTCAGTTCCAATACATTTTTCACTAAAGTATGTACACTGTATCTTAAGAATTCCACACAGGAATGCATTATTTGTCCTATTTTCTCCCCACATACTTTAGGGTTTTTTTGTACTTTGTTTCAATCTATAAGCTGTCTCAGTTCTTTCTGGAAGTAGGAGGGATCTTAAAATTTAAGTAAATTAAAACAAATATTAGTCACAACAAAAATCCTATATAAGTAGACAGATAAAATTACATCAAACAGATAGAATCTATTTTTTTTTTCCAGAGACAAATCATACTGAAAGAATTTGATTTCACATGCCATTAGCTATCTAGTGCAGATGATTTCTGATTCAGGATTCTCTCTGCACTGACCCCTGCTTCCAGGAAGAATATCTATCCTGACAACACAAGCTGGAGTTAGTTCCCAGTACGGAGCACTGACCTTTAACCTACTGGGTTTCAAGAGTATCTGGATAGCTCAAAATCTCAATATTGTAGAAGAATGGAATACCATCCATCCAGGGAATGTTGGCTAAAACTCCATTTTAGCAAAATCTAAGTTTGGGTTGGAAGCTTCTAACGAAGCTATTTCTAAAGTCTTCACTGGTCCTTAAGAGGCCTCCTACAAGGGACTTGTAGCTGACTTCAGGGCTGAGAGTCCAGGGAACTGGCAAACAAAAGCAGAGCACTGCAGGGATGTGAGCTCCATAGCTGTATCCTTGCAGATGCGCTTAGAAAAAGATGCTTTACTGAAAATCCTAAAGCAGGGCTATGCTGGGCTCAGTCTTTTGAGGACCAAAACCTTCTATAGCCAATCTTGGGCAGAGTAGTTGTCTCAACTATCAGTGGATTTGCTTCTTATGCCCATCCAGTTACAACAAATGACAAACTGGTTCCATATACAAAGCCTTTATTTGGCAATTTTCATCTTCAATGCACTTTCCAAATGTTAACTAATTAATCTGTTTGACAGTGTTCCATTTCACAGCGGTACACTGTTTATGGTCATAAATCTTTGATATTTTATTTCTGGGTTTTTTTCCCCCTGTCTTCTTCCAAAGCCAAATGAGAGAGGTTCTTTGCTTATGTGATGCTGGTTTTCCTCCACAATCTGGATGCCCTCATAGTGATAGGTGATCAAGTGAGAAAAGAAGATGAGGATGTGGGAAGGAGAGAAGGAGGGAAATAGCTTCCCCCTTGTGAGTACCAGCAGTGCCACCCAGACAAAGAGTCTGCATTCAGGCAAGCACAGCCTCTGATGGTGCCACCAAGATCTCTCCAGCTCTTGAGTGAGCAGCAAGTATTTACTGAGCACCTACTATGGGCCAGGCCCCTGTTCTGAGCACTAGGCATAGAGCAGCAAAGAAAAGAGACCTCAGTCTTTGCCCTCATGGAGCACTAATATCAGAAGCTTTGAGATCCACCTCAAACATCTCCCTACAACAGTCTTATTAACTATGTGTCTTCTTTTTCTTCCGCATTTCTCAGGGAAATGAGTTTCACACATTTATTGTTAATGGGGTAGATACAACCTAATTTATTCTAAAGCTTTCTCCTGCAAGCCTCGAGATAAACTCTCAGGAATTAGTGGCCAAATCCACACCTTACCATCTAGACTACTAGTTCTTGATATTTTTGACGTCATAAACATTGTTAAGAATCTTATAACTATGCATCCAATCAACAGAGAAATACATATGTGTCATAGATATATATAATTTATAAATATGCATTTCGTGCCAAGCTAAAGTCCATGCGCTGCAGGTTAGGCAGCATCACTAATCCATAAATATCACTATTTTTTTTTCTTTTTTTTTGCCATGCTCACAGCATGCAGAAGTTCCTGGGTCAGGGATTGAACCTGTGCCACAGTAGTGAGCTAAGCCACGACAGTGACAAAGCCAGATCTTTAACTGCTAGGCCACCAGGGAACTCTGAAATATCATTATTTTACAGACTTCATTTCCTTTAGATTTCAGCTATCACAATTAGATTTTGCAGACTGGAGAATGCCCATTATTATCACTGATTCTCATACCTGAGTGTCTTCACTTCTTGAACCTTTTGGAGCATTGAAAAAAATTGAGCTATGGTTGATTTACAGTACTATATTAGTTCCCAGTGTACAACACAGTGATTCAAAATTTTTATAGATTATACTTCTTTATAATTATTATCAGTGGCTATACTTGCATGCTGTACAATATATCCTTGTAGCTTATCTATTTTATCCATAGTAGTTTATACCTCTTAATTCCCTACTCCCTATCTTGCTTTCATCATTTCTTTGAATTATTCTGGCCCTTTCAAAGGCAGGATGAAAAAATGCACAGAGCACTCTAGCTGTGGATAGAGTCTTTTTAGAGAGTATAATATTGGTTTCTGCATCATTTTTAATCTTTTAATTGAACCAGTACATTGTCTTTAAGGTACAGTCTATAATGATGATATGCTCCATGTTCTAGATGGTACCTGAAACTCTGGAATCCATCATTTTTTCTAGATAATTGGTCTTACAGTCCCCTGAATGGCTTTTCTTACACTTGCCTATAAGGAATTTCATCTGTCAATCTTCTGCTCCCATATGCAGTCTTGTGGAAATTTCCATTTCCTCTGCATACATGGCATAATATTTCAGTATTAAAAAGAACTTATTGTCATGTGCAAACCTGAGGATTTTAGTATAAACAGTCCCTTGTTAACATCTTAGCCTCCATTTGTGAGTTGGCGCAACTTGAAAAATATTTATCCTTGCCCTTCTCTCCTTTTTGGGGAGCCAGTGTCAGTTTTCTTCTCAGATAAAATAGTTAATTAAATTCTGTGTGTGGTCCCAAATAATATATGGCAAAATATTCACAGTGGACATCTCTGGCTAGCTGGATTAGAGATGATTTTAATTGAATCCATTTTGCTTCTCTGCATTTTCCACATTTTCTACAAAGAATATCTATTGCTTCTGTAATGAGAAATATTACTAAATATGCATAGTTTTTTCATGGAATCTTATCCCACCCAGGCCTAATGAGTATTTAAATTGAGGACATCTACTGCTTGCTTCCTTCAAAATATCAGAGGGTGACTCTCCCTTTCAGAAGCTCTCTTGCATTACACTGTAGATGATCTTATTCTTAAATGCATGGGGCCTCATATCCATTGGTCCTCACTCATGAATGCCTGTCACATTAGCAGCTGTGCCAGTCCTTCACTAAATTAATGTGTCTACACAAGTTTCAGTGGATCCCAAATGTCACCCTTGAATGTCTTCTAAACTCTTGGGTAGGGCCCATTTATTTCCAGTGATTACTCAAGTTTGGGAAAGAAAATTGTGACAAAATGCCTTATTGATTCAGTCAAGACATCTAGTTTATTTATTGCTATTTGGTTTTGTACCTGTGACTGATCTGCTTCAAAAGTTAATTTAGGAGTGAGACTGTCACGAACGCTTTGCTTTATAAGCTGATTCATTCTGCTATCTCCTTTTCAGACCTGCATGGACTTTTTATATTGTGATCATCAATCAATGGGTCTCATTGATTCTCTTGCTATCTTTTTGGCTCCCATGTTTCTAACACATTTAAATGTTGGGGTTGATCCCTTACACAGGTCCCTCGATTCCTTTTTAGCTTGAAAAATTTAAAATTTGCATCTCTTCCGCTATGTGTGACATTGCTTATATTTTTCTACCTAGGCAAATTTATTTTTAATATCATGCCTTTTAAAACAATATGTCCTTTTTAAACTTCACTTAGATTGCAAATTATACAGAAATACGCTGTGGGCTGGACTTGATCTATAGGCTGTAATCTGACAAACTCTGATCTAGGTAGAATTTTCTGTATAGCATTTTCAATCCCCAGTGATTCTATTCTATTTCCTTTGCCCACAAAGTTCTGCAACTTATTTTTGCTTAAGAGGCCCTAAAATGCAAAGCCCTCCCTCGCCCCCTCGGAGTGTCCACACCATATTTTTCTTATACAGAGATTTTGTTTGGCAGCACGAGGTTATCTGGTTCTTCACATGCTAATTATACCACAGCCCTCATTTGTTGCCAAGTATTTCCATCTGGCCCTTTGGTCTGATAAGTCTTTAATGTTTATTTGGAGCAGTTACACACATTGGATTGGTCTTGTACCACTTCTCCCATCCACTAGTTCTTAGATAACAGCATCTTTCTTTCATTATCCTTATTTATTTATTTATTTTTCAGAAATGTTCCCCACTTCCCTCTTGATTGCTTTATTTGAATCTTGGGTAACTCAAATACTATGTTTTCAGCTGTTTTCCTCCTCGTTTTTTAATTTTAAACTTTCTGAAATTTGATAAGTATCCTTAACAGTCTGGTGCTATTTTTCCTCAGATGGTAGCCTACTTTTTTCTGTATAGGCTCTAATTTTCCAAAAAGATATCCTGCTTCTTGATGAATCGATGAATCTCTTCCTTATACTATTATCTACACTATATATTCAGACTCTGGAAATCTGCTCTCTTTAAAATTCATCATAGAATCTGCTTTTCTTCTGGAAGTTGGACTGAAGCTGTTTGCCTCATAACTTAAACTTGACCCAGGCACGATTCAAATTGAGTCTCTATAATTGTTACTGGTTTATTGTCCCCAGCAATGGCAGCTTCTTTTAGGAAGGTCACTATAGGTGTTACCACAGGCATTTTAGTACATGGATCATGGCCAACACAATCTATTTTGGAGCAAGTCATCTAATCTACAAATGAAACTAGCTTCTATCTTTTCAGTTAGTATCTCTCGTCTTGGAGAAGTTTGGTCAGGGCAAGATGACTCTAAAAATCTCTTAGGAGCTGGATTCTAACTAAAGATCAATTTCTCTTCTCACTATTCAGAAATTTTTATTGACGTGATTAAAATTGCATTGAAATAAGATTCAAGAGATCTGAATTTTTATTCTAGTTACAGGAACTTAACTAAGTGAGTTAAACCAGTCTGGATCTAAGTTTCCTCAACTGAAAAATGACGAATTTGTTGTAGCTGGCATCCAAAACTATCTACGACATTTTGAGGCTCTGTAACGACTGTATGTTAGGAACAAGGATGTGCCCAAGTGGTCCAAGAATTGGCACAGAGAGATGGGATTTCCAGGACCATGACAATCTCATATGAAGTAAACTCATAAGTTTTAATTGCTTAATTCTTTAAAGTAAGCTTTTTCAGTGATTATGAACATGACTAGTCTGTCAGGACTTCCAACTTTGAACTCAGAAATTTGAACTTTGAAAATCACTGCCTTGACTATGCATGTGAAGAATCTGAGGCACAGAAAGGCAGATTCTTCCCAAAATGAGAAATAATGAATTCTTCTAGGACCCAGAGTTAATTACAAAGTTTTATATACAGTAGTATCAATTTAAGAAGGGCATTATTATTGGTTCCTGAACACTACCTCTAATTATGGTTTCATGATATCAGTGTAGTGCAATTTCAGGTCCACAGTTGAAACTCGCTTTGACTTCCCAAAGTCCCTTTTGGTAAGAGGAACAACTACCCAGGGCAAAAGATCTTGCTTTCCTCTGGATCAGGTTTTTATTTTTTAATATAAACCAAAACATATTATCACAGTGGGTGAAGTAAGTCAGACACACAGGTGTTATATGAGATCAGTAATATGTGGAATCTAATAGAAATGATACATTAGAACTTACAAAACAGAAACAGTCTCAAAGATTTCAAAAACAAATTTACGTTAACCAAAGGGGAAACGTGGGTTGGGGGGGGATAAATTAGGAGGTTGGGATTGATGTATACACACTACTATATATAAAAGAGATAAGTCACAAGGACTTACTGTGTAACAGGGAAATTCACTCAATACTGTATAATAACCTAAATGGAGAAAGAATCTGAAAAGGAATGGATATATGTGTAACTGATTAATTTTGCTGTATGCCTGCAATGAACACAACTCTGTAAGTCAACTATATTCCAATACAGTTTTTAAAGAATGACAAAATAAAGCAAGGTGTTTATGTAGAAGGAATAACACTTGCATGAAGTGAGAGTCCACTAAGGCTTTGGATTTGGTATCTCTGTTGGTAGAGATGAGATGATTAAGAAATATGATTTCTATAGTTTATCTTAATATTAAACAACAGAAGTAGAGAATGCAGAATATTTTCCTAATATGTCTCATGCACTGGACACCCTTTGCTGGGAGAGGGCAGCCTCTGCCACGGGTGGCAAGTTGCTGTACTCCAGGGGTGCTACTGAAAATACACAGAAGCGTTTACTTCAGCTTAGACGTTGGCTGTGATGTTGCCTTACTTCAGCTTGGACTTGTCTGTGATGTTTTCTGTGTCTGTGATGTTCATCTTTTGTTGATGGCTTTGCCTCCAGACTCCTGACTGCCTGTTTTTGCTCTGAATCTGGCTTTGGCCCCTCTTTTCGGGGTCTGCTGCCCATGGCCCAGGCTGATGCCCATGTGGGAGGCTTTCAGAGATTGGTGCAGATGAACTGGAGAGAGTTCTGACCTTACAAATTTAACTTTGAACAAAGAAAACAGGCTATGGCAGAGAAGTTCAACATGGTAACTGCTAGATGCAAAAGCCAAGTAGGAGGATGTGGTCTTCGGAATGTAAAACAGCCTGATTTACGTATTGGTACAATTGCTGGGTGGGTTAATGGGCAAAGAGCCATGGCAAGGCATAGAGAAGTGATGGGCACAGGATATGAAAGAAGTCACTGAAAAGTCATTGTCTTCAGTAACAAAAAGACAAACACCTACATGAAATTTCTAGAACAGTCAAGTTCATAAAGACAGAAAGTAGAGTGGTGGTTACAGGGGGCTGCGGGAGGGGAGGAATGAGACATTGTTTAGTGGGTACAGAGTTTCCGTTTTGCAGATGCTAGAGTTCTGCAGGTGGATGGTTGCACAATCACATGAATGTATTTAATGGCCCCAAACTATATTCTCAGAAACAGCTGAGATGATACATCTTAGATAGATTTTGCCACAATTAAAATGTATTAAAAATAATTTCCTCTGGCTTATTTGCCTTATGTGTTGGAGTTTTCTGCCCTTTTCAAAACCCATTGAATCAGTTGTTTTACCTTATGAATTTGGTGAAGTATCCTCCTAGGAAGAAAGATCTCCCAAAAGGTGAAATTACAGGCAAGGAAGAGGTCAAGATGGTTGCTGGAAGGGCATCCAGTATGCTAGGGACATTTCAACTTCCAGATTTACTTTAGCATTTTCCCAAACCACAGAAAAAATTAATTACTAAAGGACTTACTAATTCCATACTTGGAACATGTGGAACTTTGTTCTCTTCCTCTTTTTAATTTGAAATATTAGAATATCTAGTAGAATAATAGCAATTTCATAGTTCACTCAGCTTCACTCAGTGTTCTCCAACTTGAAAATTTCTTAGAACATATAAAACCTATTTGTCCAGTTCTTTAAGTTTGATATCTAATAATAACTAGTATATTGAGCTTATTTAAAATACATAGAATGGGAGTTCCCATTGTGGTTCAGCAGAAACAAATCTGACTAGTATCCGTGAGGATGTGGGTTTGATCCCTGGCCTTGCTCAGTGGGTTAAGGATCCAGGGTTGCCATGGGCTGTGGTGTAGGTCACAGACATGGATTGGATCCTATGTTGCTGTGGCTGTGGTGTAGGCTGGCAGCTATAGCCATGACTGGACTCCTAACCTGGGAACCTCCATATGCTGAGGGTGCAGTCCTAAAAAGCAAAAGAAAATAAATAAATGAATAAAATAAAATACATAGAAGAGAAATCCCAAATCAACTGTGTTTTCTTAAAATTCAGGTAATTCTGGGCATATCTTCATAGCTCATAGTGTAGATGTGTATCTAGTTAGATCAAGGATCTGGGAAACAACTTAGTAGGAAAATGAGAAGCTCAAGTGTTTAGCTCAGGATGTTGAGGTTTGAGGAAGTAGAAACAGGACACTCCTTTTCTCTTCCATCTGAGTTTGAAACCAAACACTAAATGGAATAAGAAGCTAGAGGAGAAAATAGCAGTTTGTGTGTGTTTTGCTGTTGTTTGTTTGTTTTGTCTTTTTAGGGTCGCACCCAAGGCATAGGGAGGTTCCAAGGCTAGGCGTCCAATCAGAGCTACAGCTGCTGGCCTATGCCACAGCCACAGCCATGCAGGACCTGATTTGCAATCTGCGTCTGCGACCTACACCACAGCTCACAGCAACACTAGATCCTTAACCCACCGAGAGAGGCCAGGGATCAAACCTCCGCGTCCTTATGGATACTTTGTTAACCACTGAGTCATGATGAGAATGCCTGTTGTTGTTTGTTTGTTTACAATACTGGAGAACATGGCTTAGAGGCAACGTGAGTCTCAGAATTAGATAAACATTCACTCGATAGATCACAGGTCCACTGCTGGCTCCCCTGTAAGCACAGAGCCTTTGCCAGGAGGCTTTGGCTTGTGGAGCATTCCACATAACGTGCCCTGCGTAGGCAGAGGCTTTCTCCGTCTATGCTTAGTGCTTGCTTCCAAATTTACCAACAAGAGAACACAATCCTCCTTCTTAGAGAAAAGTGAGCAAGAAAGTGGAATGTATCCAAACTCATCGTTGCCCCTTCCTGGGGAAGATGATGCCAGGTCAGCACCCTTTCCTCTGCCAACCCTCACTCCCTACAGCACAGCTGGCTCGGCAATATCTTCAGAGCAGTTTGTGAGTCGAGCACAGCACCTGACACACAGGCTCTTCTTTGGTCTGGGTCCCAGGCTGCATTAAGAGTGCCCCAGACTGAAAAAAAAAAAAAAGTGGGTTGTTGAGAGCACAGGCTTCAGCAACACTGGTATTTGTGCTTAGGCAGGGACTGGAGACAGCAGTCCACACTGATACCAATGCTCTCCCCTTTGGGGACAGCAGCCTTCACAGTAATGTTGGCAATGGCAGCTGGAAGTAACAGAAACAATAATCAGAGTAGAAGCCAACACCAATAAGCATTTATTGTGCGCCAGGAATTCCACTGAATAATTCACATGCACTATATCATCCTTTCAAATTTTCTTTTTTATGAAAATTTACATGCTAAAAAAGTAAATAGTCTGAATAACAATTACCCATAATCTACATTTAATACTCATACTTTTCTGGAGTTCCCCAGTGGCCTAGTCATTAAGAATCTGGCATTGTCACTGTTGTGGCTTGGGTTTGATCCCTGGCCTGGGAACTTCTGCACGCTGCAGGCATGGTCAAAAAAAGTTATCCATATTTTTCTGTATTTATGTCTTTTTTATTTTGGTGGAAGAGTTTTAAGTTACGGATATGACATCAATAGTCCCAGACATTTTGGTATGCACCTCTAAAATATAAGGAAATTTTATACATGACCTTGATCATGTTAATAATTCTCCAATATCTAAAACTTGGTCTATATCCAATTTTCCCTGAATCTTCACCACAAATGTATGTATAGCTCATTCGTTTAAACCAGAATTAAATTTTCATGTTTATTATGTCTGTAAAATATCCCTTTCTTGATCTAGAAAAATCCTCCCTTTCATTTTTTTTTTTCAGTACAACTTTGATTTTTTTTTTTTAATCACGACTTTGGCTTATTGAAGAGACCGGTTCTGTTATCCTTTATACGTCCTCCCTTCTGTATTTATCTAATTGTTGGCTGTGGTGTCATTTAACCTATTCTTCTATCCACTGTGTTGAAAGGCCCAATTAGATTTAGGTTAAATATTTTGGCAAAAATACTTCAAAGGCCTGGTTGTGTATTTCATTTTGGATTGCATTGGAAAGTACTTCATTTCTGATTGTGGCATGACGCTAAAATATATCACTGGGTTAAAGTGGTAACAGCCTGATCTCACTGGGGCGTTATATTACCTGAGCCTCACAACTGTGGTCATTTTACACTTTTTTTTTTTTTTTTTTTGTCTTTTTGCTATTTCTTTGGGCTGCTCCCTCGGCATATGGAGGTTCCCAGGCTAGGGGTCGAATCGGAGCTGTAGCCACCAGCCTATGCCAGAGCCACAGCAACACGGGATCCGGGTCGCGTCTGCAACCTACACCACAGCTCACGGCAACGCCGGATCGTTAACCCACTGAGCGAGGGCAGGGACCGAACCCGCAACCTCATGGTTCCTAGTCGGATTCGTTAACCACTGCGCCACGACGGGAACTCCCATTTTACACTTTTGACTGGCATCTGAGCAGGAGCATCTGACCCAGATTCTATGAGCTTAAGACCCTCTCCTTCTGCCACCTATCAGCAGTGTCTTTAACTCATGTTGGAGGCATGGCTGACCTTTTAGAAGTAACCCATGCCACCACAGTGAGCTGGTGCAAGAAAACAGGAAAATGACAAAGAACTATTTTGGGGATTGTAGACCCATCTGATAGAAATTTATAGGAGCAAATTGGAAAAAAAATGTTTGTGTAAATTGGTATCATATGCTTAACATTTTTGTTTGCATTCTTATTCTTAGGTTATTTTGGCCTGGGAAAACATGGGTATTAGTAATTAACTTCCTATCCCCTCATGATACAGATGTGGGAGTAGGCAGGTTTGTAGCTGCTGCCAGAGAAAGGGTGCTGGGGCTCGATAAGTGTGAGGAGGGCTCAGCATTCCATTCTCAACCATATCCTACCTCTGCTCTTGTCCTTTACATGCTAAGGGTTGTTTATTTGATGATAAGCCCTTTGAGGGGAGGCTTGGGTCTTTTGTCTTTTAGCAGCAATGTTTATGTAGAAAGAAGCTGGTCTTTGGAGTCAGAACTAATTAGTCTTGAATATGGGTAACTGTATCCATGTGTTTTGTGACCACCTGCAGATGGTTCAATCTTTGAATCTGTTTCATCATAACTAAGAGAGGGTAATGATACATGCTTCACAGATTTTGCAAGAAAGATTCATTCACTCATTTATTCAACAGACATTTACTGAACAGTGTTCTATCTGTCAAGCCCAGCTCCAGGCAGAGGGGATACGATGTTGATTGTAGGACAGGGTCCCTGGGAGTTCCCACTGTGGCTCAGTGGAAACGAATTTGACTAGCATCCATAAAGATGCAGGTTGATCCCTGGCCTTGTTCAATGGGCTCCCAGGATCCGGTGTTGCCTTGAGCTGTGGTGTAGGTGGCAGACACAGCTTGGATCCCCCATTACTGTGGCTGAGGTACAGGCCAGCAGCTGTAGCTCCAATTCGGCTCCTAGCCTGGGAACCTCCATATGCTGCGGGCAAGGCCCTAAAAGACAAAGAAAAAAAAAAAAAACAAAAGAAAAAGAAAAAGAAAAAGAAAAAGACTGGGTCCCTGCTATTGAAATTCCACAAATCAGATGTGGTAACAGGTGAAACACTTTAGCATTCATGGTTCCATGGTTCCAGCACTGAGTGAAACTCAGAGCTGATCATTTTCTTTGCCCTCCTCTGAATCATCCTCAGTGTCCAGCACCATGACTAGTCCACCCTGTGCAGGGAGAGTCAATGAGAACCAGAATGGACAGGGAAACAGCCATAGGCTCATCTGCGCTGCTGGGAGTCAGTGGAAGATAAACACTTCCACTCCCTCTTAGCCCCGTGGTCCAGAGCGCAGCACTGACATGGAGAAAGTCTTAGAAATCAGGAAACGGAGACTTCCTAATTGTGTTTAAGGATAAAAGGTGAAAACATTTACCATTCATTTAAATAAAATGTTAATATAGAAACATATACATATACACACAGACATTCTGGAGAGAGAGTGGCTTAATTCCTAGAACACAGTTCCCTTAGAATCGGCATCATTTCAGCAATTCATTTGAAATCCTCCTCCACCACTACCTTCCCCCATCCCCTCAATTCTAATGATCCATCCGTATTTTTTTTTTTTTTTTTTTTTTTTTTGTCTTTTTGCCTTTTCTAGGGCCACTCCTGCGGCATATGGAGGTTCCCAGGCTAGGGGTCTAATCAGAGCTGCGGCTTACACCACAGCTCATGGCAATGCCAGAACTTAACCCACTTGACCAAGGCCAGGGACGGAACCTGCAACCTTATGGTTCCTAGTCTGATTCATTCACCACTGCGCCACGACGGGAACTCCTCTATCTTACTTGTTTTGCCTGCCTGACTGGACTGTAAGCTCTCTGCAGACAGCACTGCTGTCTTACACATCACTTGGCCCAACACAGCGGCAGTGGGCATAATTTGGGCTCAAGGAGCACTTACCCCTGAATCACAGAACAGGATTAAGTGTCCCGAGGATGCCAGGGTCTGGCTAGCATTTCATTGTTTCCGATGCATATGTGACTTGAACATTAGCCTGCAGAGTTCTTTGCTACTCTGTATTTTGGTCTCTGTTAGCATTCCACACCTCCCAGCATTTTCCACTAAAGAAGCTGACTGAGCAAAGCCATGGAGATATTTTTCATTTCTTTTGATGGAGCATAATGCTTTCCTATATAAACACAATAACACAGTCATCACATAGGCACTTCCATTATTGCAGCGGCTGTGTACTCAGCAACACTCCCGGCCAGGCAAGAAGCCCAGTTGTTCTATTTTCCATTCTGATCTAAATTATGTTCATAATAAAAGAGTTTTCAATCAAGGTAAATACAGTTTCATCCCAGCATAATATCTACATTCCTGCTCTTTCCTTGTCTCTCTTTTTCCTCTCCTTTTCCCCTGTTTATTCTAGGTCACTAACCCTGCTATGCCTGAGATTCTCCTCTGGTGGGGATAACAGCCCGGCTCCTCCATGAACTATAACAACGGCTCTAAATGCATCTCCTGTAACACACCTCTGTGATTTGCAAAAGTGGGAATAAATCAAAGCAGGGAAGAGATGCCAGGAGAAGCCAGAAGCTAAATGTTACATCATGTAGCGAGAGGCTGGGGAAGAGAGAACCTACTTTTTCCTGGCAGTACAATATCTTTGTGCTTGTTACCTCCGCCACAGCCCCATTAAAACAATCATTCTGAATCTGTGGGAAATTGTCACCTCTTTCCTTCCTGCCACGGCAGCTGGTATTGGAGGCTGCAGACATTGCTCATTCCCTTCAAGGTTCTTAACACACATGCGAAGAGCAAAATGAAGCTTAATTTGTTAAGAAAGGAAAAAAAAAAAAAAAAAGTGTCAGCTTCCCCTCAGGCTCAGCACAGGCACCAGGGGAAAAAAGCAAAGATAAATGCCTCGAGGTGAACTGGCACCAACTCGAATTCTCCACTCACTCTGCTGCTCTCCTGTATGTATCACATTAATCATGCCGGATGGAGAGACATTTCCAAAACTTAAGCAATTTTCAAACCGAGACGCACCCTTTAAAAATACAATAACAAGGCTTTATTTTGTAATGCTTCCTTTGTACCAGCAGCAAATCTCAAAAATGTGCTGCAGATGTTAGTACAAATAATTAATACCCGGGTGGGAACAGGAGGGAGAGGTGGGAGGAAACAGACAAGTCTAAGCAGAAGGAGAACAGCAGTTGCCTCCTCTCTCTTCCTGTGACCTTCCCCAGGTCACAGGAGCTGGGCTGTGTCCCCCCATTCACAGCAAGCCTGAGCTGTGTCCTGGTGCCTCTATCCATTCAGGGAACAGAATGGGTAGAATTTAAACCGTTTCATTGCTTCATCCCATGGAATGGAACATTCCAGCTTCCCAAAGCCCAGAGCCCTGTCACATCCCTGGGACATCCATTGTGCTCCACTGCTGAGGACCAAGCTCTGTTTGGGTTCTCGCTACCTTGCTATCCTCAAGCCAGGCCAGGCTTCTCTGCCTCTGATACCCAGTCTGACAGCCAGTACCCTGATTCCTGGGTGTGAAGCTTCCTATTGGTGACATCTGCCATTCTCAATCCGCTGTGCCCCTACCTGGGATTTCCACTACCCTGGGCTTCCTTTCTTCCCGGTACGTGCCTATCTCTTCTTGGAAGTCTTAAGGTCCACTGCTGCCTGATCCATGGCCATCCTTCTGGCATTGCACTTGGTCTTGCACCCAGCTGCTCTTGCTTGACTCTTGCCCCCCCATCTGCTGTGGTTTGGAAGGCTTGTGCCAGATCTCTTCTCATATTTTCTTTCCATATTGAGTTTTTACCATATTCTGACCCTTACTCCAAAGTTTGAAGAGAGTAAATGAATAGAAGAAGAGCGGAGGATCCTAGAGCTCCATGCTGTGGGATGGTGGCCAAAGACACTCACTAGAAAAGGATGTCTTCGTGGACTGGAGGATCCTGGTGTGTCATCCCAAAGGTCCAAATCCCACAGTGACTGAGCAAGTGACCCTGCATGTTGGGAGATGACAGTGGTGGGAGACGTTAAGAGAGCCTGGGTCTCTTTCACCACAGACTTTGGGAAATTCCTAGACATCTATTGTTGAGAGACAAGCCAGGCTTCCTTGACACAGTGACAAATTGAAACATTTTCCTGGGTTCTAGAAAACCAAGTGTTTTTAAACCCTTGCCTTTAATATACAGGATAGGTGAAGAAAACACCAACAAGGACAAACGTGAGAGCCTCCATCCACTGAGGAAAATCCACACGTCCCTTGATAACTTAAGATGTCATCCCTTCCTTAGCAGAGCAAAAATCTACCAAGAATGTTTTAATATTATGAAACATGTCAGGTGCATATAAATTTCAGCTTAAGCAATACATATGAAAATAATCCAACTTAAGAAATAAATATTGGAGTTTCCTGGTGGCTCAGCAGGTTATGAACCTGGTATTGTCACTGCTGTGGCTTGAGTCACTGCCGTGGCATGGGTTTCATTCTTGGCCTGGGAACTTCCATGTGCTGTGGGTACAGCCAACAAACAAACAAACAAACAAAAAACAAATAAAAAGAAAGAAAAGTTGAAGTCCTTTGTCTTTCTCCTCTTATCAGACATAAACAGTGTTCTGAATTGGGGCACATGATTTAATTTCTGTGCATTTCTATACTCTGATGTGCATGTGATTGTGCGTATGAGTACATAATATTGTTTTGCATGTCTTATAATCTTATTTTAGTGTTTCCACCTTATATGTATTCTTCTACAATTTTTTTTTTCTCAATATGATTGTGAAGCTTATTCATGTTGTTCTAATTCTGGCACTGGCAAACCATGGCCCATGGGCTGAATCTAGCTGGTGGTTTGTTTTTATACAATACTCTTTGAGCTAAGAATAGTCTTTAACATCTGTAAAGGATTGACTAATAAACAAATCAAAGCAGTAGATATGACAGAGCCCATATGTGACGGACAAAGCCTAAAATACGTATTTTCTGATCCTTTACAGAAAAAAGTCTGATGATTCTTGTTCTTTAATTTGGTCTGGGTTATTCCTACTCCTATGTTCTTCAATATAAATTTTTAAAAATAAATCTGTCAAATTTCATAAAAATTTTTAGGATTCAGATTGAAATTACTTTGCCGATTGTTTTGAGGAAAACTGATACATTGATGATACTGCACTTTTCCATCTGTATTCATTATCTACGGCTGCTATATTAAGTTACCCAAGATTTAGCAGCTTGAAACAGAACATAAATGCATTGTCTTATACGTATTTTCTTAATTACTATTTTCATATCGAAGTATAGTTGACAACATTATGTTCACTTCTGGTGTAAATACAGTGATTCAATATTTTTATAGTTATACTACATTTAAAGTTATTAAAATAATGCCTGTATTTCCTTGTTCTGTACAATATGTCCTTGCTGCTTACCTATGTTATACGCAGTGGTTTGTATCTCTCAATCCTGTAACTCTGTCTTGCTATCTTATATTTTTTTAGGTCAAAGTCCAACATGAATCTCACTATACTAAAATCAATGTGTTGTTGGCAGGGCTGTGTTCCCTTCTGAAGGATCTAGGGGAGAATTTGTATCCTCACCTCTCCCAGCTTCTAGAGGATGCCCACATCCCTTGGCTTGAGGCCACTTTCACCTTCAAGGCCCTCGATCATATAACTCCAACTTCCTCTGTGAGTCTTACTGACTCTTCTGTCTCCCTCTCCCACTTCTAAAGTCCTTTATGATAACACTGGCCTGCTCAGATAATCTAGAAGGATCTTCCCATCTCAAAGCAATCATCATTTCACCTGGACCTCCAACTTCCTTTGACAAAGAACCTCACAAGTTCCAGGGATTAGGATGTGGCCATTTTGGGGGCCTTATTCTATGTAGCACGAGCCATCTAGTGAGGTTTTTTCTTCCAGTTACTATGTTTTCAAGTTCTACAACCTGCATTGAGTTCTTTTTGTATCTTTTCTTTGCTAAGATGATATATTTTTCCATATATTTTTCCGGAGTGATCATGATTGCCTGTTGGAACGTTTTATGGTAGCTGCTTTAAAATTCTTGTTAGAAAATTCCAACATTTGTGTCTCATCTTGGTGTTGGCATCTGTTGATTTTCTTTTCTCATTCTAGTTGAGATTTTCCTAGTTCTTCATATGACAAAAATTTTGGATTGTATCCTGTACATTTTGAGTATAATGTTATGACACTCTGGTTCTTATTTAGATCTTCTATTTCAGCTGGCAGTGAACAGGTTTAGGTTCGGAACACACATCCTGGCCCACTTTTGTGGTTTGTGGTTCCAACATCAATTTAGTTTTTCAAGGCTTTGGAATGCTATTCTGGTACGCTTCACTTGTGTGCAACCCGGAGGCCAGTCTGAAACCTGGGTAGTATTCCTTATCAGAATTCAATTCTGAAAGCATTTGCTGTTGATTCTGGTTGGTTTTATACACTGGTCTCTTGGGAATTTGCCTGGGACTTAATACACAGATTTAAGAATCCTTTTCTTTATCTTCCTTCTTCAATACCTCCCTTCCCACCCTCTCCCTAGGCCCTTCCTCTTAACCTTTTCTAGATATTTGTTTAGGTCAAGAACAGTTGACAGGTCCCCTCCCTAGAGTCTCTAGTTGGGGGTGCGGCAGCAAAGGAGTAACACTTCTGCCTCTGTTAGTGTGAGGAGGATATGGTTGATGGAGTTTTTATAATTTTCTTTGTGAAGTTTTCATATATATTGCTGGCATTCTATATTGGTACCATATATTGTTTGATGCTGTTCCCACACTTCCAAGGATTAAAAATGAAATAAATTTGAATTTTGAGGAAACTGGCTGGAGATTTGGGGGATGTGGCATAAGAGTGTCACATAAAAAACTGGAACAGTGATGGTCTTTCCTTGTTTAGTGGGTTACTTAATTAAATCCGTAAATTGAAACTGGATCATTATTGAGCTGTTTTCTTGAAGGTCAATCAGGAAGATTTGTAATAATTTGAAGTTGTTTGGACTAGATAAAGAATTCTTAAAGCAGCTTTTCTTCTGTTCAGTCTGAGGGAGAGAACTGAGAAAAAGCATCTGAGATGCAGAATTCTTAAGAAAATCCACAGGGAAGACAATTTAAGGATTGAAGAAAAGAAAAAAAAAAAAAAAAAAAAGAAGAGAAGCAAATCCAGCATGACAATGCCTGATAGATGTCTGAAAAATACTTTAGATTATCTGGTGACAAAGTGACCTATGTAGATAAAATGCACAACTAGGTTGGCATCCACCTCTCAGTGAAGGGAATATATAGTTAAGCCAATGAAAGGCCTTTGTTTGTGCCTACTGTGGGCCAGTTTTGCCTTTAAGTAGGGGCAGATGGCTACATCTGAGACATATGGAAGTTTCTGGGCTAGGGGTTGAGTCAGAACTGCAGCTGCAGGCCTATGCCACAGCCATACCAGATCTGAGCCGCATCTGTGACCTATACTGCAGCTTGCAGCAATGCTGGATCTTTAAACCACTGAGTGAGGCCAGGGATTGAACCTACATCTTCAAGGACACTATATTGGGTTCTTAACCCACTGAACCACAACCAGAATTCCTACATATGCTTTCTTGAAATGTTTTTGGAAAAAGGTGGAGGAAGTAAGCTGATGAAACAGTGGTTTGGGAGAGCGATTCAAGAGCATAATGAGAAAAAGAGAAGGCTTAAAGATGACTCAGATGTATTTAGTGTTTTTAGCATAGGCATTTTGGTAGATGATGGTGACACTAACTGAAATGTAAATGGAGGAAGGACAGAACTGTGAGGAGAAAAATAAAGAGTCTGGTTTTGGACATGTAAAATTCAATATGCTTATTATACTCCCAATGGTGGAAAAGGCAGTTGGATATATTAGACTGGAATCCAGAGAAGTCTACTATGGTGTTTTAAGTAGGGAGCTCGTCAGCGAGCAGATGGTGCGTGAAGCCATGGAAGCCTATACTGTCAGTCAAGGGGATGGGTATACAGAAAGAGACAAGAACTGTGATCAAGTTCTGGGACACTCCAACATTTTAAATTTGCGCATAAGAGAATGAAAAGAAAACTAAGGGACTGAAATGTCACAAGAGTCAGAAGAAGGGAAAAGTAGTCAATGGTTTCAGTTGCTGCCAATACCAAAAGGAGCTGAATGTCACATCCTGGAGGCATGTACCTTACAAACAGTTGCAGGTGTGGAGATAACAACCCAGGTAAAGTGCCTCAGAAGAGACCGTTGGGGATGTCCAACCATGGAGAGTAGACTGATACTGCAATGGTCACACCCACATCCACCAACAGACAAAATAAAGGACAGTAAATAAATTGTAACCTAATAAATTTAATCTAATCTAATAAATTGAAAAAAAAAAACTTGTGCACAAGCAAAGACACAGAGGATTCTGGATCAGAAAGGAGACTAACAGGCTGACTTGGCTTCTACCTCACGCTACTCTTCGAGAAGTTCCATTCCTGAGTCGCTAATACTCCCACTTCTGGAAAGAAGTGAAGAGAGAGGGTATTCTTATCTTTTTCCTCTTCTGCCAGGAATTTATGAATGGCAGATGCTGACCTTCCTGGTTGGAAGAGACAGATCCAAGCTTCACACTTAACTGGGAGAAAGGGTCTGAAGCCTGGGAGAATCTCCTAACGGAAGTGCATTATACTCCCCTCACCTGGATGGTTGGAGTGACCCAAGACAGAGGTCAGTATAATCTCAGAAGACAAAATGGAGCCCAGGAAATCTAAATTGGTCTGCACACCCTCCAAGCTGAGCTTCCCTCCTCTTACATTCTGCTCCATCCCTGATGCTGTTCTCTCAAATGACAGAACAGTGGACAAAATATGAAACTCTCAGGCTAAACCAACCTTTGGGGGAGAAAACAGGATTCACATAAAAACTTGTACATCAATGTACAGTGTACATTCTGAACGGTCACTGCTAATTGGTATGGCTTTTCTTTTTGTAATGGTAAGACTGCTCTAAAATTGATTGTAGCAATGTTTGCCCAACTCTGCAAATATAAAAAACAATTTAATAGTACACTTTAAACGGGTTAACTTCATGCTTATGAATTATACCTCAATAAAAGTGTTATAATAGGGGGGGAGAAAAAACCATGGTTTGAGAGATGGCATGAAACAGAAAACCCAAGAAATTCACAATATGGAAGAACCAATAAAATACTTGGACAGAGTCAACTAATATGAACAAGGTTAAAAAAAAAAATACAAGGAACATAGCAACTCTGCAGAAGTACTACAGCGAAAAAGAGAAAACAACCATAAGAATGAATTAACCCAATCTAGCAGAAATGATAACTCAGGTAGTTCCTCAGTATTGCTTTGTGTAATGGAGAACTTAATGAGTATATTAATTTAATAAGACAGGAAAAAAGACAAAATTATAAGACAACAAAATGAGATCAACAGGAATACTGCAGGTCTAAGGAAACAAATCAGGGCTCCAAACAGCATCTTTATGGCACTAATTTAAAAATGTAAACTGTAAAGTTTACTACTGAAAGCTGTATTTTCCAAGCCCATACTCCCTGAAAGAAAGCTGAAATTTCAAAAATTTAAGAAATGAAGAATTTTATAGGGTTTTTCTTGGTAACCTACCTGACAGCAAAATCTGTCCTTATACAACAATGAAACTATTTATACTTTATTTATCCCACTTAATTTGAATATTCATATTTATATTTTTCATTGAAAAAACATTAAAGCTTTGAGAACTGGGTGCTGCCCCTAACTCTACTGGGGGTTTGTGCAGTATAAGAGATACACGTTTATTTTCTACAATATGAAATAATTTTGAATTCCAAAACATACATGGCTCTAGGAGTTTAAGAATGAGATTGTAGACCAGTACTAAAATAGGAGAAGACACAAGTAAATTAAAGAGACAATGAGATTAATTAGAAAAATTCATATATAAGAAAAAAATCCAGTATAAGGATAATTGATATCTTTGAAATAAGAATAAAAAGGAAAGAGAAGTATATTCAAAGACCAATTCAAGAAAGTTTTCCTGAAATGAAGAAAACAATATTTTAAAAAACCACACTATAGCATGAGAAAAATCAACATGAAATATTCAATACCCGTTATGAACTTCAAAGATAAAAATTATTTTTAATTTTTAAATTTTTATTTTTTAATTACTCAATGAATTTTATTATATTTGTAGTTGTACAGTGATCATCACAACCCAATTTTATAGCATTTCCATCCCAAACACCAGGTACAACCCTTCACCCTCCAACCTGTCTCATTTGGAAACCATAAGTTTTTCAAGATCTGTCAGTATCTGTTCCACAAAGAAGTTCATTGTGTCCTTTTTTTAGATTCCACATGTAAGTGACGGCATATGACATTGGTACCTCACTGGCTGGCTAACTTCACTTAGCATGATAATTTCTAGGTCCATCCATGTTGCTGCAAGTGTTGTTAAGTTTCATATTATTTTAATGGCTGAGTAATATTCCATTGTGTACACGTACCATGTCGTCTTTATCCACTCCCCTGTTGATGGAGATTTAGGTTGTTTCCATGTCTTGGCTATTGTATAGAGTGCTGCAATGAACACTGGAGTGCATGTATCTTTTAGAGTCATGGTTTTCTCTGGATAGATGCCCAGGAGTGGGATTGTTCGATCAAATGGTAATTCTATTTTTATTTCCTGAGGAATCTCCATACTGTTTTCCACAGTGGTTGCACCAATTTTCATTCCCACCAACAGTGGAGTAGGGTTCCATTTCCTCCACACCCTCTCCAGCATTTGTTGTTTGTAGACATTTGAGGATGGCCATTGTGGCCAGTGTAAGGTGGTACCTCATAGTGGTTTTGATTTGCATTTCTCTAATAATGAGTGATGTTGAACATCTTTTCATGGGTTTTTTTTTTTTGGCCATCTGAAAGTCTTCTTTGGAGAATTGCCTGTTTAGATCTTCTGCTCATTTTTTGATGAGGTTGTTTGTTTTTGGTATTGAGCTGCAGAAGGTGTTCATAAATTTTGGAGATTTGTCAGTCAATTCATTTGCAAAGATTTTCTCCTATTCTGTGGGTTGTCTTTTTTTTTTTTTTTAAGGTTTCCTTTGCTGTACAGAAACTTTTAAGTTTAATTAAGTCCCATTTGTTTATTTTTGTTTTTATCATCATTACCCTAGGAGGTGGATCTGAGAAGATACTGCTGTGGTTTATGTCAGAGAGTGGCCTATGTTTCCCTCTAAGAGTTTTATAGTATCTGGTCTTATATTTAGGTCTTAAATCCATTTTGAGTTTATTTTTGTGTATGGTGTTAGGAAGTGTTCTGATTTCATTCTTTTACATGTGGCTGTCCAGTTTTCCCATCACCACTTATTGAAGGGAATGTCTTTTCTCCCTAGTATATTCTTGCCTGCTTTATCGTAGATGAGCTGACTGTAGGTGCGTGGGTTTAACTCTGGGCTTTCTTTCTTGTTCCACTGATCTATGTTTCTGTCTTCGTGCCAATACCATACATTTGTAGCTTTGTAGTATAGGCTGAAGTCAGGGAGCCTGATTCCTCCAGCTCCATTTTTATTTCATAGGATGACTTTGGCTATTCTGGGTCTTTTGTGTTTCCAAACTTTGAAGTATTTTGTTTGAGTTCTGTGAAAACCCTCCTTGGTAATTTGATAGGGATTGCACTGAATCTGTAGATTGCCATGGGTAGTATAGTCATTTTGATAATCTTGATTCTTCCAATCCAAGAGCAGGGTATGTCTTTCCATCTGTGTCATTTTTCATTTCTTTCATCAGCATCTTTTAGTTTTCAGAGTACAGGTCTTTTGTCTCTTTAGGTAGGTTTATTCCTAGGTATGTTATTCTATTTGATGTGATGGTAATTGGGATGGTTTCCCTAATTTCTCTTGCTGATCTTTCGTTGTTAGTATATAGAAATGCAGTCAATTTCTGTGTGTTAATTTTGTATCCTGCGACTTTGCCAAATTCATGGATGAGCTCTAACAGTTTTCTGGTAGCGTCTTTAGGATTTTCTAGGTATAGTATCATGTCATCTGCAAACAGTGCTAGTTTTACTTCTTCCTGTTCAATTTGGATTCCTTTTATTTCTTTTTCTTTTCTGATTGCTATGGATAGGACTTCCAAATCTATGTTGAATAGTAGTGGTGAGTGTGGACATCCTCGTCTTGTTCCTGATCTCAGTGGGAATTCTTTCAGGTTTTCACCATTGAAAATGATGTTAGCTCTGGGTTTGTGATATATGGCTTTATTATGTTGAGGTAGGATCCCTCTACGTCCATTTTCTGAAGGTTTTTTTTTTTTTTAAATCAGAAATGGGTATTGGACTTTGTCAAGGCTTTTTCTGAATCTATTAAGAGGATCATATGGTTTTTACTCTTTAGTTTGTTAATGCGATATATCACACTGATTGATTTGTGGATATTGAAGAATCCTTGTATCTCTGGGATAAATCCCACTTAATCATGATGTATAAACTTTTAATGTATTGTTGGATTTGGTTTGATAATTTTTTTTAGGATTTTGCATCTGTGTTCATCAGTGAAATTGGCCTGTAATTTTTTTTTTTTTTTTGTGGTATCTTTGGTTTTGCTATCAGGGTGACAGTGGTCTCATAGAATTAGTTTGTGAGTGTTCCTTCCTCTGCAATTTTTTGGAATAGTTTGAGAAGGACAGGTGTTAGCTCTTCTCTAAATGTTTGATATAATTTCACCTGTGAAGCCATCTGGTCCTGGACTTTTGCTTTTTAATCACAGCTTCGATTTCAGTACTTGTGATTGGTCTGTTCATCTTTTCTATTTCATCTTGGTTTAGTCTTGGATGATTGTACTTTTCTAAGAATTTGTCCATTTCTTCTAGGTTGTCCATTTTATTGGCATATTGTTGCATGTATTAGTGTCTATGATCCTTTGTATTTCTGTTACGACTGTTGTAACTTCTTTTTCATTTCTTATTTTATTGATTTGAGTCCTCTCTCTTTTTCTTGATGAGTCTGGCTAAGGATGTATCAATTTTGTTGATCCTTTCCAAGAACCAGCATTTAGTTTCATTGATCTTTTCTGCGGTTTTGTTTCTATTTCATTTACTTCTGCTCTCATCTTTGTGATTTCTTTCCTTCTGTTAACTTCAATCTTGTCTGTTCTTCTCTCTCTAGCTGCTTTAGGTTGTTTATTTGAGCTTTTTTCTTGTTTCCTGAGGTAAGCTTGTATTGCTATAAACTTCCCTCTTAGAACTGCTTTTGCTGCATCCCATAGCTTTTGGATTGTTGTGACTTTGTTGTTGTTTGCTTCTAGGTATTTTTTAATTTCCTCTTTAATTTCTTCAGTGATCCATTGGTTGTTTAGTAGCATGTTGTTTTGTCTCCATGTGTTTGTGTTTTTTGCAGGTTTTTTTTTCTTGTTGTTGATTTTCAGTCGTATAGTGTTGTGGTCAAAAAGGTGCTTGATATGATTTCAAACTTCTTGAAGTTACTTAAGCTTGATTTGTGGCCCAGAATGTGATCATTCCTAAAGAATGTTCCATGTGCACTTGAGAAGAATGTATATTCTGCTGCTTTTGGGTGGAATGTTTTATAAATGTCTATTAAGTCATCTGGTCTAATGCATCATTTAGGGCCTGTGTTTCCTTGCTGATTTTCTGTCTGATCTGTCCATAGCTGTAAGTGGGGTGTTAAAGTCCCCTGCTATTAATTGTGTCGTCAATTTCTCCCTTTAAGGTTATTAGCAGTTGCCTTGTGTATGTTGGGTGCATATATATTTACAATTGTTAAATCTTCTTCTTGGATTGATCCTTTGATCATAATGTAATATCCTTCTTTGTCTCTTATAACATTCTTTAAGGTCTTTTTTGTCTGATATGAGTAATGAGTATTGCTACCCCAGCTTTCTTTTGATTCCTGTTTGCATGGTATATTTTCCTCCATCCTCTTCCTTTCAATTTGTATGTGTCCCTAGAAGTGAAGTGTATCAATTTTAGATTTTTGGTTTGCAGTTACCCTGAGGTTTTGATATAGAAGATTGTTTTAAGTTGCCAATGTCTTATTTGCAAATGCATCTCCAGTGTCCTGCATTTGTACCCTCCTCTTCTCACAATTTCTGATTTTGGTAGCATATTTGTGCCTGGATGATTTCCTACCTTTACTGTATATATGCCTTTACTGGTGAGCCTTGTCATTTGCGGTGTTTTTGTTTCTAGTTGTGGTCTTTTCTTTTCTGCCTAGAGAAGTTCGTTTCATATTTGTTGTAAAGCTGGCTTAGTGGTGCTAAATTCTCTTAGCTTTTGCTTATCTGTAAAGCTTTTGATTTCTCCTTCAAATCTGAATGAGAGCCTTGCTGGGTAAAGTAATCTTGGTTGGAGGTTTTTTCCCTCTCATCACGTTAAGTATATGGTGCCACTTTCTTCTGGCTTGCAGATTTTCTACTGAAAAATCTGCCAATAACATTATCGGGGTTCCCTTGTACGTTATTTGTTTCTTTTCCCTAGCTGCTTTAATATTTTCTCTGTCTTTAATTTTGGTCAGTTTGATTAATATGTGTCTTGGGGTGTTCCTCCTTGGGTTTATTTTATATGGTACTCGTGCTTCCTGGATTTGAGTGAATGGTTTCTTTCTTGTTTTAGGGAAGTTTTTGGATATCTCTTTGAATACTTCATCTGTCCCTTTCTCTCTCTCTTCCCCTTCTAAACCCTTGTGTTTAATGTTGTCCCAGATTTCTCTGAGACCATCTTCATCTCTTTTCAATCTTTTTTCTCTTTTCTGTTCCACACCAGTGATTTCCACTACTCTGTCCTCCACCTTGCTTATTCGTTCTTCTGCTTTCTGTATTCTGCTGTTGGTTGCTTCTAATGAATTTTTTTATTTGTTATTGTATTTGGCATCTCTGCTTGCTTAAGTTTTAAATCTTGTATTTCTTTGCTTAATGTTTGCTGTAAATTATCAGTCTTTGCCTCCAGTTTATTTCCAATGTCTTGCATCATTTTCAGCATCATCAGTCTAAAGTTTTTTTTCATGGAGGCTGACAATCTCCAGATCACTTAGCTATTTTTCTGGAGTTTTTTTCTTGTTGCTTTATCTGTTATAGTTCTCTGCATTTTCATTTTTGTAGGTTTTTGGTGTGGTCTCCTTTTTGCAGACAATGGAGTGGCAGCCTTACTTCTGATGTCTGCCCCCCTTGAGGCCAAAGTTGATATGGGGGCTTGCTAGACTTCCTGATGGGAGGGACTGGTGCCTGACCACTAGTAGGTGGGGCTGATTCCTATCCCTCTGGTGGGTGGGGCTTTGTCTCTGGGTGAGATTAGAGGCAGCTGTATGCCTGGGAGTTCTTTAGGCAGCCTGTTTATACTGATGGGTGGGGCTGTGAGCCCATCTGGATTATTATTTGGCCTGGGGCTCCTCAGCGCTGATGGGTGGGGCCAGATTTTCCCCAAATGGCCACTTCCAGAGGAACAGAGGCTGATGATTATTTCAGAGAACTTTGCCTCCAATGTCCTTCCCCCACATTGAGCCACAGTCACTGCCTGTTTTCCCAGGAGATCCTCCAAGAATTGCAGTCAGGTCCAACCCAGATTCCTATAGAGCCTCTGCTTTGCCCTGGGACCCAGTGCACATGAAAGCCTGTGTGCACCTTTCAAGAATAGAGTCTCCATTTCCCCCGGTCCTGTGGTGCTCCTGTGCACAAGCCCCACTGGCCTTCAATGCCAGATGTTCCAGGGGTCTTTTTCCCAATGCCAGATCCCCAGACATGGAGCTCAGAACTCTCACTCCTGTAGGTGAGTCTCTCTGATACAGCTACTTTCCAGTCTGTGAATGCTGGCCTGGCAGGTTTGGGGGTGCTTATACTGCATAATATCCCCTCCTACCATCCTGATGTGGCCTCCTCTTTGTCTTCTGGAGTAGGATATCATTTTGAAAGATTCCAGTCCATTTGGTTGAAGGTTATTCAGCATTTGGTTGTAATTTTGTTGTTTTTTAAAGATAAAGAATTATTAATGCATCTAGGAAAACAAGGTAATTTATTTTCCAAGGGAAAGATGAAATTGGCCTCATACTTTACCAGAGCAATATCAGATGACATAAAACACTGGAGTAATACCTACAAAGATCTGAGGGGAAAATAATATGGTCTAAGAACATTAGATATAGCCAACTATTTGTTGAGTGAAAAAGCAACAGACTAACATTCGTCACTATGTACTAAGTCATGGTACATACCACTCATGAGTCCTTCCTGAAACATACTGCTTGACAATTAATTCAACAAATTAGTAGTTTAGGCTGAAAAAAGCTCAAGAATAGAGAAATTATGTTACATGGAATGGTGGTGAGCAGCGAATCCATGTAAGGTTATCTCATTTAGAGCTACTTACAGAACTTAATGAAAAGTTACATTTAATCATTATTTATCTTCCAGAAGAATACTATATGGACTTTAGACTCCCCTCATTTTAGCGTCATCCTCCCATTTTCCGTATTATCATTGTACAGTATTTGAGTTTTGCTTTTTAAAAAACATTCCTTCTGAAAAAAATCATTGATTTTTTTTTTCTTTTTTTGCCTTTTTAGGCCTGCACCCACAGCATACAGAAGTTCCCAGGCTAGGGGTCTAATCAGAGCTGTGGCTGCTGCCCTACACCACAGCCACAGCAACTTGGGATCTGAGCTGCCTCTGCAACATACACCACAGCTCATGGTAATGCCAGATCCTTAACCCACCGAATGAGGCCAGGGATTGAACCTACATCCTCATGAATACTAGTCAGGTTTGCCACCACTGAGCCACAGCAGGAATTCTTCATTGATTTCTTTTACAGCCAGTGCTTAGAGGCTTTGACAAAATCTTTCTCAAAGTCTTTGCTCATCATTGTTCTTGTATCCTATTTAATGAATTTCCTCTTTCTTTAAACCTATCCTTTTGTAGTTGTTTCCGTGAGGGAGACAAATTTCAAGGTTTTCTTTCCTTTGAAAGTACCTGTAGTTTGCCTTCACTTTTGACCAAAATTTCACTGAGCACAAAATTCTGGATTGATAACTATGTTTCTTTAGCACTTTTATATCATTATCACCTGGCCTCCACTGATGTTTATGAGAAGGCAGTGGTCAAATTCATTGTTGTTTAAGTAATTTAAATAACATTTTCTATCTGGTTACTTTAGGGTCTTGTGTTTTACCATGACATTCCTGGATGTTGGATTTTGTTTTCCTTTTTCTTCCTTTCCATTCTGTTCTCTTCTTTCTCTCCTCTGCTCTTTTCTTTCCTTACCTTTGTTTCCTCTTTCTTTTTTCTTCAATTTTTTTTCCCGCATCTCTCTTGCTCATATATTCTCCTAGATAAACTTTAGCATATCTACCATTTCAAATAGTTTTAGAGAGATTTTGGAACAAATCAACATTTTTAGTATGTTTAATATTCCTATTTAGAAATATGCTATTTCTACCCATTTTAAAACATCTCACTAAATGTTTGTTCATTATCAAATCATCTTGCATAATTCTTATTAAATACATTTATAGATTTGCTACATTTGTTTTTCTGAATAGACTATTTTCCTTTGTTTAAAAAAACACATTTCTATTTGATTATTGCTTCATTAAAGAAATTTACAGAGTTTTCTTCCACAGTTTTTTCTATCTAGATAGCTCAAATTCCTAAAGTTCAAAACTAAAGGTATGTGAACAGCACAGATTTTTAAAAATGCAACAAAATCTTTTTTTTTAAACTTTATTTTTTGGAACAGCTTTAGTTATATAACAAAATTAAAAGAAATGTACAGAGATCAAATTCTATTTTTAATGACAAGTATACTCCAACTTATTAGAAAAAATTAATTAACTAGAGAGTACATTTTATTTACAAATAGAAAAAAAGAAAAGTAGTAATTGAATACAATCGAGAAAATCTGTTAATATATACATATTAATTCTCCTGCTAAAGATTAAATATATACATTTGACTGCAGAAAGTTCTAGTTGTAAAGACTGAATCAAATTTAAATGGGGAAATAATACACAGAAATATTAGGTGTATTAAAATTAATAGAGTTTAAATGATGTTCACCAAGGAATACTGAAAGATACTGAGAAATTCCAATATAGAATTAGTAGAAATAGGAAGTTCTCATTGTGGCTCAATGGTAATGAATCCGACCAGTATCCATGTGGATTCAGGTTCAATCCCTGGCCTTGCTCAGTGGGTTAAGGATCCAGTGTTGCTTTGAGCTGCAGTGTAGGTCACAGATGCAGCTCAGATCCTGCATTGCTGTGGCTGTAGCAGTGGCATAGGCTGGCAGCTGTAGCTCCAATTTGACCCCTAGTCTGGGAACTTCCATATGCCACAGGTGTGGCCCTAAAAAACAAAAACAAACAAACAAACAAAAAAGAATTAGTAGAAATAATTTGAGACATCAGGGAATATACCCAACATTTTCCCTAGAGTATAGTTAAGTGTATACCCTAGGAATTATAGAATCAACATTAACATCTGAGGACAAAGTAAAAGAAATGATCAATTTATAATTTAGAAATACCTGAAACAGCTTAAGTGGATGCCTGACTTCGTAAAAACTAATCATGTCAGACTAATTTAATTCTGTTCTATGGCAGAATGTCAGTCTATAAAGATAAGAAGCATTTGCAAAACACAGTCTAGTTTAATTTCAATAAATGCTTTGTTTTTACAGTATATGACATGTCATTTTTAAACTAAGAAAGTATGGGGTGATGTGCCATCTTCAATGGCTAGTTATCATTAATGTATTCCCAACTGGGTGCTCATATTAATAGACAATTACAAGAATTGATGAGGGAGTGTTTGGAGTCTATGACTTGAATCTAAAGATTTGAGTATCACGAATTATATCTCTAGGTACTACAGAGCTAAATACTTGTATTAGTCTCTGGTGCTAGACTTCAAAACAATCTTGAAATATTCAAAGAAAAAATTCTAAAACAAAACAAAAAAATACAAGTAGAGAAAACTGTAAGATATGAGGAATATACTGTGAAAACTTTAGGGGTAAAACAGCAGCATGGCATGGAAAGACTGGCTCAATGGGAGTATATATATAAAAAAATAATCCTAGTATGTTTGTGGGGGCATAAGTTGAGCTGGGGTATTAGTATCAAGATGATCATAGATGAAAATGCAATAGCAATAAAGAGTATTTAGTAAAAGAAATTGAGAAAGAAATACAGAAGGAAAGAGACAAACATAGAATTTAACTGTGTTGAAAGCATATGGCACACAAGCTCCAAAAAAAAAAAAAAAAAAAAAATGCACTCTCCTACCCACTACCAGCCATGCTTTGATTAGAATGTTATGTTTCATTTTAGTCAATACATTTTAAAAGAATATGAAGAAATGAAAATAGATTTGAAGAAAAGCAACAACAAAGATTGAAGTGCTAGAGTATATACCCTAGGCTGAAGAGTTAGAGAATTCAGGACTGTTTGGACTGGAAAAGGGATAGGTAAAGGATGATTTTATTATCATTTTCAAGTATATAAAGGATTTTTGTGAAAGATAACCCCCATTGGTGATTTCTCAGATCTATAGAGGATGAAAAAAAAAAACCACAAAGGAGCTTAAGTTTAAAGCAGAAAAGATCAGGTTTGGATATAAGGCAGATGTCTCTGCCATCAGGAAGATGAAATTTGAAATGACTTCTAAAGGCGGCTACGAGCCAAGCAGCCTCGCCGGTCTCCATGCTGGATGTACCGTTAAAGCATGAAAACAAGCTTGGGGATGATAATCTGGATCAGGGGTCAGCAAACTACCTCCTACGGGCCAGATCTGGCCCACCACCGGTTTTGCGGAGCTAAGAATGACTTTTACATGTTTAAATTGCTGAAAACAAGTCAAAAGAACATTTCATGACATAAGAAGATGATAGGAAATTTGATTTCAGAGTCCATAAATAAAGTTTTGCTGGAAGCTGGAACACAGCCACAGCCATTTGCTGAGGTACTGTGGCTACTTTGGTGCTTTTTTTTTTTTTTTTTTTTTGGTCTTTTTGTCTTTGTTGTTGTTGTTATTTCTTGGGCCGCTCCCGCGGCATATGGAGGTTCCCAGGCTAGGGGTTGAATCGGAGCTGTAGCCACCGGCCTACGCCAGAGCCACAGCAACGCGGGATCCGAGCCGCGTCTGCAACCTACACCACAGCTCACGGCCACGCTGGATCGTTAACCCACTGAGCAAGGGCAGGGACCGAACCCGCAACCTCATGGTTCCTAGTCGGATTCGTTAACCACTGCGCCACAACAGGAACTCCTACTTTGGTGCTTAATGGCAGAGGTGAGTAGTTGCGACTCAGACCATATGGTCCAGAGAATCTAAAATAATTACTGTTTGGTGCTTTATGGGAAAAGTTTCCTGACTCCTGACCCTACATGATTATAGCCACTTACACAACACATAGATTTTTTTTTTTCCCTCCAGTCTAGAAGCTCTCTTTGCTGTAATAAAAATGAACCCCCCTGGGGTCAGCTGATGAGTATAAGCGGCACATTCTCTGAATTATCTTGGAGAGAGCTTTGGGTCCACAGAAGAACACTCCAATGTTGCTGCTGCAGTGGAGGCAAGAAAAGGAGAGGACGTGTTACACAGGGGCAAGGCCAGCCAGAAGCCAAGAGAGGGCAAGCCACTTAGTGAGTGGCTGTGGCTGTGACTTCATGTATGCTTTCCCCCACCCACTTCCTCTGTTGCTTAACATTCTCCCCTACTTTCATCACCATGTTCTCCCACAGGTTCCAGAGGTTCCAGAGTCCTAATATGCCCTGCATCACATGGGGAGATGGTGCCAAGAAGACAGACGCTGCCAGGGGCCATAATGGAGGGCATTTTGATACGGAGGTGACATTGCCTGGAGTTTTGATCAGGGTACCTTGGTTACTTAGCATCCTCTTGGGTGGGTGATTAGAACAAAAGCTCCCTGGGAGCAGGAACCTGGTCCGTTTCCTACCTTTCGGCATACAGCAGACAATCAATACATGTCTGTTGAAGGAATGCATACAGGGCTCTGCCTGTTACTATCTACGTGGTCTTGAGTAAGACTCTGAACCTCAGTCTCTGCTTGAGTCAAACCAAGATAGCAAATGGCAACATGGTATGTTTTATCCAAAGCAAAATGAGATAATGCATTCAAAAACTTTTAAAAAGTGTTACTCATTACTATTCTTCAACCCTGCCTTTTAGCAGATAATAACATTTATACAAAACTCCTAGCAACGTAGCTTATTTCTCCTGTTGGAATTACTTTAGTTTTCAAGGAAGGCCAAGAAGAAGAGTTGAAAAGGAAACTCACGTTGCTGAAAATAAAGTCACCCCAAAGCTGTCATCTCTAATTATGACATTTCAGAAAAGTGTGTTCAAGAGGTATTTTTGCGTATAGTGTCTGTCCCAGGGCTGCTCAAATCCCTTGTAAACACAGCTGCCAGCTCTGCTTATACATAAACAATGAGTCAACACAAGGATTCAGGTTGTCTCTGGCAATCAGGAGGGGCCAGTCTCTACAAGGACTTACAGACACTAAGTTTCCCCTTATCTTGCATTGTAGGATTCCTTGCAGCATTTTTCCAATCTCCAGCACAAGCTTAATGAGTTATCTGGTCTGGATCAAAAGTTCTCATACTTTATTGTGCATAAAATTATCTAGGCAGATTATTAAAACATGGAGTCCCAGGCTCAATTCCAAGGAATGCATTTTTAGCAAGGCTCATGGCCCTGCATGAGCCACACTTTGAGAAACACTGCCTTAGAGAAATTGCTCGGACTCCAGGATCAGCCCGCTACACTGCCTTGACTTCCTCATACCGTTTTTCTTAGCCTCTGTCGCTTCACTCCTCTTAACTTGTATGTTAACAAAGTTCTCTGCCATGTATTGTATCCACATTTAATTATGTGTCCCAGGACCATGATATCCATGGTAGATATTAATGGTTCAATTACCTTCCAAAGTCTAGCTTCGAATGAACTTATCAAGTGCATTCGTTTATAAATGAAAATATGTTTAAAACGCATAAGTACTATGTTTAAAGACATCGTTCCCATGGCTAAACTTGAGAAGATATTTTTTGCAGAAACTACTTCTCACTGAAAAATATACAAGTTTATGACTTAAAGAAGCAACTTTACAGTGTTTATGGAACTATCAGCCAATGGTTAAGAGTGCTATCGGTTCCGCCACGTTGTTGCTGGGAAACTTAGGGCATGTTAATTATTTCCTCAAAGCCCCTCTTTCTTTATCTAGCCATGGGGACAGTTCTAGTGCCAAACTCCTACCACCTGTGTGAGGGTTAGGCCAGCCTTCCACCCCATACTTGGCAAATGATGAGCTCTCGGGAACAGTTAGTTTCCGTTACGACCCGCACGATGTCTGGCTGCTCCATGAAGTGACCAGAAGATGTGATGTGGGCTGCTGACCCAGCAGTGATTACAGGCTTCCTGGATCAGTGCTCCTGCACTAGGTTTTTTGAGTTCTGGACTGAAACATTTTGAATGATAGATGGGTCAGGCAAGACCCTTCCCAGTGAGGAGTCTGATACCCAGAGGCATCCTTGCATCTACGTTCAAAGACACTGTTATGGGTGGTGATATTTTTCCATTAATGTAGGTGTCACCAAAGAGACTGCCCACTGGCCTATTCCCAACAGGCTAAGACTGCCCTTTCGTTTGCAGCCACAGTGGCTGCCGATCAGGACGATGCCCTTTGATGCTTTGCCTTTAAGAGTCCCCTTCAAAGGATTCTGATTGCTGGCTGTCAGGTGTACCACGGATGTCCCCAGCAGTTCACAGCTACCCCGACTCTTTTAAAGTTGTGGCTGTTACACTGCACAGCTGAGCACACACTTCTCTGTATTTATGTAACTGTCATGGTTATGCAATCACCAAAAAGTCTCACAAAGGCCATTCATCATCTTCCATTCTCGAAGGCAAAAAGGCCAGTCCTTCACTAGCTCTGTGTGCGTTACTGTCCCCACACGCGGAATTCTTTTGCTTGCCTTGCTTCTCCTCCTCGGCATTTGTGATTTCTAGTTTGGAGCTTTCTCATCATGAATGCTTACTGTGAAGCGTGGAGCTGAGAAGCCCCACGAAGTGGTTAAGGTACAGATGTGGCGGCATTTTTTTTTTTTTTTTTTTTTTATGAGGCCATGGACAAGTGCAACAGAACCCTAATGGGATCGGTAAAGAAAAAATTCTTCGATAAAGTTTAATTACCCATGATTGCTCAGAATGAAAAAAAAAAAAAAGATTCTCTGTAAAAGAGGTATAAAAGCACCAGGCATTATTCTTCCGTTTACAGCCTGCAGGCTGCAGAGTTTGCACACACGGGAGGAGCTGGATCAGGGACAACATTGGCGGCATTGATCAGTCTGGGCTGCCGACTTTGATGTGAAAGGACAAATTTTACACAAGCTGCAAAGATGGTTAACATTACCAGCATTATTTTTAGCTCTGATAAACAATAAAGAAAATCCTCCCGTCCCCCTCTTATTTGCTAAATAACCGTGCTCTTTTCTGTGGGGTTGATGCATTTTTCAAAACAGTTCGGCAATGCCATGCATGAAAGGCATCCAAAATGTCACCTCCCAGGAGATTTCTGTCCAGCAGATAGATGGGGGAGTGGGTGTGCCTGGGAGTAATCCCACCATCTTGCTGGATTCCCAGGTTCTGCTGCCTTGAGCCCTGCTCTCTTTAAATTGTATGTTTGTTTTTATGTGTTGGCTTTTATGCTTGGTAAGTTATAACCCTGTAGGGGCAGACCCTAAACCCCATTTTAAAAAAATCAAATTACTTTATGCCCTGAGTGCCTTCTGCAAATAAAATCGATAAACAGAAGCTTCCCGTGGATTTATGGAGGCTTTGAAAGAAGACAATGAGAGCCAGAAAATCGGTATCAGACCACAGACACAACTTCTGGTTAATCTTTCCTAGAGAATGTTTTTCATTAGAAATGCCTCCAAATGATTCATCGCATAATTATATTTTGTACAACACCTTCTTTTTCATAACCACAGATGATAATTGTGTTGGCCATTTTTTTAAACCATCTCCCAGTTGATTTGAGCAGCCTGCTCTGTTACTTTTCTGTGTCCTAATTACTCAGTTGCTGATTAGAAGCTACGGACCTCGCTGATAGCGCTTGCTCACAGCTGAGACACTTCTTCCCACCAACTCCATCTTCTCTGGCCAGACTCAGCATTCTTGTCCCAGCTTCCTCATCCCTTTCATTGTCCCTTCATTTGCTGGAGCTTGTTCCTGTGTCTTGCTCTGAGGAGCACAGATACAGTTGCGGCCCTTGAGGATGTCATGGTTAAACAAGGGAGAGAAATGAAAGCCGTTGACTTAGAGCCTTGGGTCCCTGGGAATGGGAGAGCCAATTTTCTCCCAGTCTTGTCCTCTCCCCCTTCTGATAAAACACTATAATACATACACCTTCACAGTGAAATACTGCACACAGAAAAATCCTAATGCTTTTGCCATATCTAATGCTCTGACAGATAATACCACCAAAGAATAGTGATAAATCCACCTTGTGGTCAATACTTCCCTAATCCTACCTACTGCAAATGGGATAACACCAGTAATTTTCATTGTGTCTTCACTTGATTTGAACTGGAGAGCTGAATGTCCTCTGGTGCAAAGGTACCAGGAGAGTATCCTAACAATATCCCAGTCATAAACTTACAGTGGTCTTCTTTTTTTTGGGAAGCTATAATTTGTCATGTGTGGGATTTCCATGTCAGTCTATTTCTTTGAGTATCCTGAACCATTTAGTCATATAATGAATGTTTAGGATATCCTGTCAGATAGGCACACTTGCGTGCCATAATCAGAATGTTAATTTCTTAAAAATATCATTTGAAAATATTCTGCACATATGCACATAGAAATGAGAATTGGAGGGTGTGCACACAAGCAAATGTGGTTCCAGATGGACACGTTTACCCAATTTAGTATAAAGGTATTTTTACATTTCTGAAAACAATGGGTGGTCTAAAATACACTCATGCGGCACGGATGAGAAGCCCCAATCATATGGTGAGTCGGCGCTTGCCGTCATTGCTGGGTTGGGTTGTACTGTTCTAACAAATGGTAGTACTCTGCTATTCTTTATTTTCCCCTCAAGATAAAAGAAACACTTCTACTGAAGTTATGAAAAAAATGGCCAAATCTTCAAAGTTTTTATGGTAATTAATTACATAAATTTTTATGCCTACAAGGCATGATGAAGTTATTAGTAGATAAGTCAAAAGTGGAAAACTATAAATATTATGTGAAACGAAAGATCAAAGATTGAAGTCTTATGGAATATCATCTTATTCAATTAATTAAAAACAACTCATCTACAAATCCAGAAGGTTGAGTACATGCACAATGTGTGTTTATCAATAAGGAGCTAGATGCGACAAAGATATATTTATTTTCATCCTGTCTACTTCTTGGCAACAATTTCCTGATTTTCTGAATATCTGCCTAAAGCTTGGGAACATACTGAGAACATTTACAAAAAATAAAGTACAGCTTCCGTTTTCGTATAAGACCTGTATTTCAAAAGATTAGTAAGACACAGATATCAATGCACATATTTAACTAGCCTATTTTATTTTAATTGGGAGAATAATTTCCATTGTTTTTGTGTTTAGAGTAATTTTCTGTGCTTGTTTAACAAGCAATGTACAACAATTGTCACATGCATGTGAGTTTGGCCGTATGGATGAAAGGCTTACTTGTTACATACCCACTTACTATTTATTGTGCCTCATTTAAAACTTGTGTTTTTGTAATATAGCTGACACAATTATGAACATTAATTGCAAATAAAAACAACAGAATACACTTTCCTGTTTTCTACTCTCAGTCTTTGATCTCTTTTTAATTTTTTCCCCTTTCCTTATTTGTATTCAATTTGATGCCCATCAATTTGTTTCTCTATTACTGTTATTTTTGCAATTTTCTGGTTCCTTTATAGCTTGCACTATTCTCTTTGATCTGCTTCCCTTCAAGCTTTATTTTTAGTTCTGTTAAAAAAATGTTTTTGCCCCTCTTCCCTTTATCCTTTTGATTTAACTCCTTCTTAGAACAAGAACAAACTCCAGCTTTAAGTGAACAGGTAAATGTTTTTAAAAGAGTAAGCCCTAAGAATCCTTGGCTTCGTGCTGATGAATAGAAATGGTTGAGAGCCTACTTCAAAGACATCAAGAACAAAGAACCTCTTTTTTTTTTTTTAAAGAAACTTTTCTGAGGCCGTAACAAATCCACCAATTCCTTCTATCCTATCTTTGCCAAAAGATATGAGCTAATGACAGGACAGACCTGTCCTGTAAGTATAGCCAAGGAGGCTTGGGAACAAATACATCCTTGACATAATCAGGGGAAAACATACTGTTTATCTCTTTAATAACCATCTTGAGGAAAATTAATGAGACTTTGTCCTTTGTGCAGAACAATAACTGAATTGTGTGTTTTATTTATATCTGGACAAAGGCCAGGATATTGAAATACTTCTCAATATTAGATTTTCTTGTTTAAAAATTAGATTCTATTGGCATTCTCTTCCCGAGATTTCTTCATTAAAAGCTTCATTAAGTATAAATCTTCTTTTACACAGCAGAAAACAAAATTATTTTAAGGAGGTCATTTAAAAAGTCTTTTGGAGAATGGTGCTAAGCTCTTTACCTTCTCTTGGAGACCTGGCATTCCATGGATAAAATGATAATTGATCTTTGCCTACATGTGTCTAATATTAATTACATGATAGTTGATGTTATGTAATAAGTTGAACTGCTCTAGAGTCTAAGGCTATTACAAATACACTATTGTTAGAATTGGGAGCTTAGGAAGTGTGATGAAGAGGCTTGATTCAGTGATACCCAAACCTTGGGGGGCGGCCTGCTTCTACTCCGGAAGAGATGAAGTTATCCATCAGGAGGAGAGAGTTTTCATAGCTATCGTGCTGAACAATTCAACTGGGCTTTAAGTTCATGTATGCACTACACTTTTGATTATGGCTTTTGAAAAGGAATAAACACACCCCTCACAAGGGCAACGAGGAAAGTGACAGCTACATAGTTTTCCCACCTTCCAACAGTTCTCTACACTTCACTCTCTGCAAAATCAGACAGACTTGCTTCTCAGCAGGGAGCAATATCATTCTGGAGGCAGAGTTTGTGCAAACTCAGTTCTGCTCTCCGGCTCCTGATGCTGTGTTTCTGGCTCACACCTTTCCCAGGGCACGGAGGAGATAATTAAATGGTTTGGTTTGAAAGACTTTCCCACTGCGCTGCAAACCTCATATGTAACACAAATACACAAATACAACATGAGGCATCAATAAGGGACAGCCACAGAAAAGAGCAGTCTCACCTATAAAAACTTAAAAACCAAGATATATGTGTCCATGTCAAAAGCTTGCAAAGTGGGAACATTTAAGCCACGGTAATTGAGAACTGAGCATAAAACATTTATCAGATGAATAGATATTTTTTTTTTTTTTTTACAAAAGGAGAAAACAGCAACATGATTGTAACGTAGAAGCTTGTAACATTTTGTTGGTTTTCTACCTAGATAAGAAAAAGTGTAAAACAGAGCAACCAAACTAACCAAAAGATGAATAATATTCACCAGGAGAGTATTCTGCAGAGCAGAAAAAGTACCAGGGAACTAAAGCTTAATGAAGCAGTACCCCCTGTGAAGGAAGACCACAAAGCTGAAATGCCAGAACTGGGGGGAAAGTGCTAAGACAATGGAGAAATCACAGCAAATGAGAAGTTAGTCAGAGATGCCTTAGTAGATTTTTTTTTTTTTACTTTTAATGGTTTAATACTGATAAAGTGGATTGAAAATGGGTCCTTATAGAAGATCTAAATGACATGATGTATAAAATAGCAATGAATAATATATATTGAACTCCACAACCTGCAAATAGAGAATATATTTTCCTACCCTTCAAGTATCATGGCTCTTGGAACTCTTGTTGATCTATATTTGCTTCTTTACTCATCTCATCTGGTTTCGTGGCTCCAAGCACAATTTATATGCCCACACCTCCCAAGCATGTACCTCCAGTCTGAACTGCTCCCCTGAAGTTTCAACTCATATTCATCAGCCTAATTGATATCTCCACCTGGATGTATAACAGGCATCTTAGAGCTAAACCTGTCAAGAAACTGAACTCCTGACATCCTACACCTGCCAACCACTCCTCTTACAATGGTTCTCATCTTGGTTCTCGTCTAACTTCAGTCTAGCTTGTGCCATGTCTCCTATCCAAGCCAGCAGCGAGTCATGTTGGGTCTACTTTCAAAAATTATCCAGAATCCAACTGTTTCTCAGCACCTTCACCCAAGCCACCCCTTCTCCTCCTTGCTGGCCTTTTCATTTCCGACCAATGTCCCTTACAAGCCACAACAGCCGGGGGATCCAATTAAACGTAAGACGGGCAGATCCTGTCACTCTTCTGCTCAAACCTCCAAGTGGCTTTGCTGCTCAGAGTGAAATCCAAATAAAATGACCTGTAATTGTACCCCGCTTATCTCTCCTGAACACCTTCTCCGGCAACGCTCCCTTTCAATCCTTGTGTTCCAACCTCACTGGCCTCCTGGATGCCGGGAACAGTATCTTCTGCCTCAGGGCCTTAGCATGCACTGCCTTTTTGCTCTTTCCCAGTTGTCCACAGGGCAAACTCCCTTGCTTACTTTAGGTCTTTCCTCATATGTGTAAACTATTTCTTAAACAAAGACAATATTAGGACACGCTCCTTTCAAGAACTGTAGACAATGAGATTTTCAAAACAAAGATGGATCGAGCAGATATCTAATAATAATAACTTTTCATTGGTGCTTTGCACTTTATGAAGCTCTTCAATATACTATGCACTTTTTAAATGATGAAAACAACACTGTGAATGTACAGAATCTCCCATGGGGCCCAAAGTCTCAGATAAACCCCTTGTCTAAGGTCGCATAGCCAGTATCTTCTAGAATCAGAACGCACAGCCACCACTCCAATCTTATGGTCTCAGAGCAAATACTCTTCCCTCCTCTACCTTTGAGTTTATCATATACTGATAATAGTACCAGTGATAAATAAAATAATAGTAATAATGGTGATAGCCACTAACTTTACTCAACTCGAAGCGCTCTTTTAGGTAATTTACAACTTCTCACACATTTAGTCCTCACAGAAACCTAGGAGGTACACAGATTTTTTATTTGCAGTTTGCAGAGAAGCAGACTAGGTCAGTGCCGGGTCTGCTCAAGGTAACAGTTCAAGGTAAACTGGTGGCAATGGCAGAGTCAGGATTTACAGCCAGGCACTCAGACTCCAGATTCTGGGTCCTAACCACTGCCCAATCCCTTCTTGGGTTTAGAGTATTTTTTGTCGGCTTTGCTGGAAATGCTAGGTACAGTTTACAATTTGGCACAAGTGAATTCCCGTTGAGTAATTAGAGATCAGCTGTGTTCACCAAAGAGTTCTTGAAGGCACAGGGAGTTTAAGAAATACCATCTTCAGCTGAGCTTAAGTGTGAAAATTTCAATGGTGTTGACAATTGTCAGATGCTGTAAGCTGATCAAACAGAGGTGTGTGGTTCCTGGAATATCTCATGACTACTTTTTCTAAGGTCGAAGTTTTATCTCTAAACAAAGTGCCCACCGCTGCAGATTAACCAGCTTGTGCCCAAGGGCTTTGCATTCCAGCAGCAATGGAGCCCATCTCTCTGAGGAGGCTCCCAGCAGGCAGAAGAGAGCCAGCTGCCTTACCTGGGGTGACTGTAGGCTACCCGCCGGAACTCGTTATTCCAGTTCGGTCTTCCATAGAAGGTTTTCTGCTTTAATCCCGTAATCACATCAGTATTTTCATCCCAGTGTAAAGCTATGTGAAAGGCCTAAAGTAAAAATTGTAGTATCAGATGACATTTAGGGGGAAAAAAAGGAACCTACTTCTAAATAAAGGAGGAAGTAACTATGCTCATTCATAGATTTAATACACAGATTTTTTTAAACGGGAAATTCTTTGTATTCCGCCTTGGGCACTATTGAAACAAAGTACCTTCGATGTGACTGGTGGGCAAAAACGTGAGCCTGGAAAAGAGATTTTTCCTGAAAGGATGTAAGTCATACAGTAAGTTGGGCTAAGGGAAAGCAAGAACTAAGCTCCTTCCTTTTTTTCTGCCAAATTTCTCAAAAGTCATCTCCAGCTCTGTCCCCATTCACTTTGCAGGAAATTTTAGGGATCTGAGAAGGGCACTGACAGATCTGAGAAGTGACAGAAAATCGACAGAGTGGGGCTGGATTTTACCATCAGATCTGGCTACTGGGGTGAAATGGTTTGTGTCTGGGTTCAAGTGCTGGGAGGCTGTTGAGTCTGGCAGGCAGGTCAAGTGGCCAGAGCTTAGCAAGGGGCATGGTTGCAACTCTGTGGCCAACGGCTTACCTTCAAATTACAAGAAATCACCCAGGCATCAGGTGGTCGATAAATAAGAGCCTGGAGCAGTGAAATGCTTAGAAATAATTTTTTAAGTTGCTGTCATTTGTGGCAGCTCTTGTGGAACTCTGGTAGGTAAGAAGGAGTCTTGCTTTTTACCTCCTGGGATGTGTCTGCTGTGCTCATCCCTCAGGCCCCTCCACAGCTCTTGGGCTCATGGGTTTTACCCCTTAGTGCTGTTTGTTCATACCCTCAGACCAGTTTGGGTAACAACTGTGCCTGGGTCCGGCTCTTATTCCACCATTCTGCTGCAAGCCCACTTCCCCGACTTAGCATCAGTCTAGGAACACAGGCAGGGATAGGAAGGTTGGGCAGAAAATAATGCATGTGCCTAACAGGCTAGAAGATAATGGCAGACTATAGTGGAATGGCAGAGATCTAGGCTGCGGAAAGCTGCCATCAGGCAAGAATGACCCCCAGGTAGCAAGGCTACCATGGGGATTCAGTTTGGGAACAGGAATCCAGGCAAGGGAGGGGGAGATGACAAGAGGAGGGGAGGACCCTCTCTTTAGGAGGGTTTATCAAGACAGAGAAAAAAAAGCACAAACTATGAGACAAGAGTTCAGGGATAAGGAGTGAAGTAGTTGAGGACTGCGCCTTAGAAACTGGCACTCAAGGTCAGAGTTGTACTGGCCTCCAGATTGGAGAGGCCATGTCATACCCCCACGTTGCTTAACAGTAGAATAACTGGTGCCCTAGAGGAAGCTGGCTTGAGGAGTGGGCAGAAGAAGGCAAGAAGTGCCAAATCTAATGACCAACTCAGGCCTAATTCTCCTGGGCTTCTCCATCATGTGGCTGAACGTTGCTTCTTCTTGATTCTATTTGTATTACAAAATCCTAATTCTTCCACTTCTCTTTGGTTCTTCTTCAAGAAAGAAACACTGGATTTTATTTTCTTATCATATTCTGTCTCGGTATGGAGCTGCCTTTCCAGTCTCTAGCTCAGCTCTCTGCATCTCTTGCCGAGCACCATTTCCCAGAGAGCTTCCGTTCTAACAACCCAATCGGCATCATCTACAAAGATGAATTCAAACTTTCTCTCCTAAGTCTCTGTCTTCCTGCTTGAGTAGAGTTCTGGATCTCAAAACTTCCCAAGTGCATATTTTGGTTTTTGGTTTTTGTCTTTTCAGGGCCACACCCAGGGCATATGGAAGTTTCCAGGCTCGGGGTCAGAATCAGAGCTATGGCTGCTGGCCTATGCCACAGCTACAGCAGCTCAGGAGCTGAGCCACGTCTGCAACCTACACCACAGCTCACAGCAATGCCGGATCCTTAACATACTGAGAGAGGCCAGGGATTGAACCCACATCCTCATGGATACTACTTGGATTTGTTTCCATTGTGCCACAATGGGAACACGCCAAACATATATATATATATTTTTTTTTCTTTTTTTTTAATGTAGAATTCCTTCTGTTCCTTCGAATTGATCATCAGGTTTAAAAATGAATCACCCACTTTTCAGAGAACTTGTGACTTTGTTAGTTCCACCATGTAGGGGTTAAGTGATTTCCATAGGTAGACAGTGTGCTATGAAAGGAGTGATACAAAGGAGAGAGAGCACATCTCTGAGAGGGACTGGTCAGGGAAGGGAGGGACAGTCCATGTGCACCACTATCGTGACCCGAGTCAGGTCACCACCCTTCTTTACTCGAGACAGAAGCAGAGTGCCCTGGAGAGGTAAGTAAGTTAGTCTGGCGAAGCCCTGAGTGACCCTGACTGAGAGAAGTGGGGAAGGCCTTGGAGGGGGCTTAAAGGGGCTCTAAAGGATGATTCTGTGCAGCAGGCAGTGGGTGTGTGAGAGGGCATTAAGTGACATATCAGGGAAAGGAAACCATGAGACGAGATGGAAGCAAGAAAGTCCTTGGCACAACTAGAGAACATGCTTTGTCTGGTGGCTTTGGTGCCAGAGGACAATGACAGGAATTCGACAGAACAAGTTGGTTGCTGTCAGGTCGGAAGGGGCCTGGAAGTGTTTGCTAAGAAGAAGTCTGGGAACCATTCAATAGAAAAAAAGAGCTTTCCCTACTTCCATCAGTGGTACCGTCCAGCTACCAATCACTGATGTTCAAACATTTGGAATTATGTTTGCTCCATATTTCTCAGCCCAATGTTCAATTAATCTCCAAACCCTGTTGATCTGCCCTTCACAATACCTTTCCCATCTGTCCCTTCTGTTCTTGTCATTCTGCCACTTTGAGGTTGTTGAATTGAATTTAACAATTGGCCATTTCTAAAACAGCCTCTTGATTCCTTGCTGACAGCATGTACCAATTATTTTGTCCTGAAATCTAAGCATCTCAGAAATTTCCAACATGTCATGGCAAAAATCTAAGAACATCTCTATTTTAATTCACTCGTATTCAGAAGAAAAGTATATCTCATAGCATACATTTGGAAGTGGCAGAGATGGGATGGGGCAGAGCTGTGTTGTCACAAAATCAAACAGTGCCTAGGTCGTACATCTTCCTAATGACTGGGATGGCCTAGGCGGACATTCAGGATCCAGGTACCACAGAAGCAGAAGAGCAAGCAAAGGACCAGAAAGCAGAAGACAAAGGCTGTGTTTACACTTCACCAAACGGATCATTTGTCCAAATTCCCATGTGAATAAGAAAAAAAAAATGTTTGTTTGGAAAATATAATTAACACTATTTAATTCATTAAGATGATTCAAGTCCAGTTTCCAAGAAATCTCTATTTCGAATCATCCCAGAGGAATAAACATTTAAGGCTGACTACAAATAAGACCCCCCAGTATCATTTTGCTCCTAAATTTCAAGCCAAATCTTATTCATTTGCAGAAATGATGTTCTATAGGGCCAATCTGTGAGTGTGTGTGAGGGTGTGTGTGTGTGTGTGTGTGTGTGTGTGTGTGTGTGTGTGTGTGCGAGAGAGAGAGAGAGAGGGAATGAGAGAGAAACAAGCTAGCTAGCTAGTTCAGCTCATAGAAGGGCATTCATTTGTAAATTTAGTGACTAATACAAACCTCTTTAGCTCAAACACACTTTCCTTAAAGTAAATATCTGTAGTAGCTGTCAGAGAAGTGCATAAATTTCATAGAACATAAATTTCATAACCTAGTAATCACTTCATTGTTAGTTTCCATATTTAAGGAGTTAAAAAAGATTTAAAATTTAATAGTTATTATTCAATATTATCAACACAGAAATACTCCCACAGTGCAGTATTTTGATATAAATTCTCTTGGTAAACTCAATGTTAATATGTCATTAATACAGGACACTGCAGAACCCCTGACACAACAGAAGATCATTTTGCTCTTGGGTGAATAAACGTATGTGCACACAATCTCTAAGAATGCCTTAGGAAAAATAAATCTCTAGATAAATCATGTACTCATAGTAATTATTTTCTGTAGGAGCTCACATACTTTATAATACAAAATATTGGATGTCAACACCTGGGAATTTTTTCTGTTTAACTCTGAACAGCATAGAATCAGAACCGGTTAGGAGCTCAAGACACTACAGCCAATCCATGATATCAGCTTGATGTTACTGGAATGACAAATGCTACTTTTAGCGACATGATTTTTTTCTTGGGTTTTCAAATTTGGGATTGTCTTCCATTAACCAAACTCTTTCTCAATCTTCTTTTCTATTCCTCGGCAAGTGAACTGTAGGTCCTTTTATTCTACAATTTGAATAGCTCTCTCTAATCTGGTTTTATTTTATTCTCTTTTCTTTGAAAGAACATAAAAATAATACTTTCAAGCTACCAGATAGCTATATAGTTTATTATTGAAACTGTTTCTCTTCTCTTTGCTCTTTCATTAAAGAATACTGCTTATTCTCAGTCTAATCAATACCTGATTTTCATCCCAGCCAGTAAGAAATATATGATAACTCAGAAAGTGAGTTTTCCCTTGCTCACTCATCCGTGTTTCTAGTGAGAGTAAGAGATCAGCAAACCATGCGAAGGCTCCTGGATCCCGGCAAATCCAGTAGAAATACACCTGTCGAGAGAGAAGGCAAGAAAACAGATCTGTCCCTATTTTCATAGTGTGCTGATAATCGCAGACTACTTTATCTCCATTAAATTACTTGAGCCCAAATGGGCACTTCTACAAAATAGCAGGCTTCTCTCTGCCAGTGAGCAAACAGTCACACTGTGATTTCTTTAGAAAAAATTCACATGGTGTTTGGAAAGGCCCAGAGTGAATTCAGAGTCAGGAGCCTGTGGGTTGTTGCCAGTTTCTCTGGATGAGAATCAATTCACCGCGTTCGGGGCTGTGCCCCTTCTGAACAAGGTTAATAATCATAACTAGCTGTGCCTTTCACTGCTCCCAAAGGGGGATGAACCATTAGACCAACCCCTTCATCTTTTCTTATGGCCTAAGCTTTGGATTTGAACCCTCTTCTCCAGAGACCCAAAGGCTTGTTCACGAATCCATCTCACCAGCCTTGACCTCCCGAGGGTGGAGATTATGGTAATTGCAGAATCAAGCCACACGTGCCAGATGTTTCCCCCCAGCCAGAGGTATCAGTGTCCAAGAAAGCTGGTGGTGGGGGCGGCGGTTGTGCGTCAATTACTACAATGAGATTCTGTTGAGGAACACTTCTTTTCTTCTCTTTTATTGCTTCCTCCCTCTCCTGGTCCCCTCCCCTCTTCCTCTGTCTGTCTCTCTTCCTTTCTCTTAGCTTCTTTCTTTCTTCCTTTCTCTTTCTCTTTCCTTCCTTCCTTTCTTCCTTCCTTCTTTCCTCAACTCTCTGTGTTTGGCAAATGGCATGTGACAATTAGTAGTTTCGGTTTGCTAAAATAGAGTTTTAGTTTTTCGTGTTTTGAGTTTCATATAGTCATATCTAGAGGAAACCACAGGAGACAGGCCTATTAATTCTCCTCTTTTTCGCATACTCCTACCCACCACTGCCCACTGCTGTTTCCTGCACTTCCTCCCCAAGGAGACACCTCTGGACAAGGGGGCTGGCCTTGATCTCCAACCAGGAAATATTGCCTTCAGTGGCCGGCCTTCTCTTCCCCCATCTCCAGCCAGCCTGCAAGCTCACCACCAGATAATGAAACTTACAGAGGAGATTTAATTAACAGATCAAATTTATGCAGGGAAAAAACAGAGACTGTGTTTCAAGGCTAAACATCTTGTTTATTCTCTCCAGGTTTGTGCAGGAATTTATCGAATGAACAGTCAGGAAGATCACCAGCTTAGAGTCTATGTATTTCCTGGCCAGTTGCTGGTTGGAAGGGCACTGGGACTATTAATCCCAGGACAAATAATAATCCCTAAGTGTCACTCCCCCCGCCCCTGCCACACACACACCCAAAGGAGCTGCTTTTCAGCTTCCTCTCAATCTATGGTTCCCTCTGATGATCACGTTCCTTGCTGATTCAAAGAACTGAACAGAACACATTGAATTTATTGAATGCTTACTTTACATGAAGACTGTTCTTGGCTCTGGAACTAAAGAGCAAACAAAAGACACACAGATTCCCTGTCCTCATGGAGTCTGCATTTCAGAGTGAGAAGAGAGACGATGAATTAATCAGTAACGTATAGACTGTGTCAGAGGATGATCGCTACTTTGCAGAAACGTAAGGCAGGCTGGAAAGTCCTGCAAGGAGAAAGGACCTCTGAGCCAAGACATGGAGAGAACTGAATGGCTGGAGGAGGAACTCTACAGATGGAAGTGACGAGCAGAGGAGGGCCTGGGCATGGGAGCTCCCAGGAGGAGCAGGGGGGCTGTGTGGCCAGAGAGAAGTGAGGAGGGGGAAGCAGCGGGAGGTGTGGCCCAAGGGATGGCCAGGAGGTGCAGACGGGGCTGTGGGGCCAGCCTGGCTCTTCTGAGTCAGGAAGACCCTGCAGGGTGTCCAGCAGGGGAGGGACATCAGCGGAGGAAGGATCCCAAGGAAGGGTCACTCTGGCAGCATCCTGAGAGTGGACCGGGGGGTGAGTCAGGGAGGGAGAGGAGCAGGGAGGCAGAATGGAGGCCAAGAGGCTGGTTTTGTGTCCTATGAGGTGATGAATACTGCTATCCTCTCTCTTTCCACTTTGTGTAGTGCCTAATTTAAATTACTCTTTCAAACCCTCAGCCCTCCCTTTAACTCACTTTGCTCCCTATGGAAATAAAAACCAACTGGCTGCATTTAATGCCCTTCTCACTGGGGCTCACCTGTCCTGTCCTTCCTCTGCCCAGTAGGTAGATTGTTTTATCTGGGAATGTTAATGGTGGCATTTGGGGTAAAACAAACAACATTGACTTATTTTCTGTTATTTTAACTTTTTAAGAAACATGCTACAAATATTCACCTAAGAATATGAAACCAAAGCACTCATTTAAAAAAAAAAAAACCACCAAAAAACTGTCAATTTCAAATCCAGTCCCAATCATCCTTACTTGAAAAATAGTCACATCTGAGCTTCCTCCACTTACTGACCCTTATTCTTTCAAACAGAATTCATCTCTGTCCTTACTTTCTTGTGGCTTAGCTGTGTGTCAGTGTTCTGAGGGTTCACCCAGCCTTTTATACTTTTTGGTTCCTTGTAGTGGCTTTGTGTGTTTTTCCTTCTGTAATTGACTTACAGGTGATGCTGGGCAGCTTTGGTGCGAGGGGCAATGGAGGGGCACTGAATGGGCTCCGGAGAAGTGCTTCAGGCAGAAAAAGAAGAAAACGGGGCTTTGAACAGAGGAAAAGCGTATTTACTTTGACTCCCTTTCATCTTTCTAATGGTGAGGGACACTCACTGTGAAGGGACAGAAGCTTCCCACCTCTGCATTTCGTCCAGGAGGAAGGGTCTGGTCAACGCTAGAACAAATGTCCCAAACAATAGGCTATGTGTCTGTGATCTGTGCTTCCCAACCCTCACCCCTCCTCTGTTGCCAAAAATAAAACCGCTCTGAAGTCAGTTACCTGTACAAAGCAAGGCTTTCAGAATTCTGTAGCTGCTAACAGAGGCCAAAAATATTTCAGGTACCTTTAAATGGCTTTGTTAAACAGAAAATCATCCTCAGTAAAATGATGAAAGTTCTGAACTTTTGTAGTAATGGAGGCATTTCTTTTACAGGACTCAGCCCACACATTTTTGAGATCTGACAGATCCAAGTGTTTTAGGGGACCACTCCGGAACGACGTGATGGGGTTAGGGAGTTCTGTGTGCTTGGGACCTGTTACATCATTCCTGGCATGAGCCACCAGACAAACTCAGCCATGTCCAGTCTCGAGGGCCTGGGCCGCAGCTCCAGCCCGTCCCCACGTTCCCCACAGCCTGGGCTTCTCTTTAAGAGCTTGTGCACCAGGTCAAGGCGTTAAGGGATCAGTAGGAAGGGGATCTGTGCTGTTTTTAGAAAAATGAAACAGAAAATGAAAATGGATCCCAGAAAATGAAATAAGAAAAGCTACTTATCTATTTTATTCTCAGAGTTCCAGACTCTTCCATCAGAAGTTCCCGTGCCACAACCTGGATAGGCACCCCAAGCACAAGTGGAAGACATACCTCAAATACAACCTGCATTTCTTTAGACTCCAAATCCATTTCTTGTGGATGGAATATGAACAAAAATGACCCATCTATCTATCTATCTATCTATCTATCTATCTATCTATCTATCTATCTATCTATCCATTTATCTACCTATCTATCTATCCAACTATCCACCTAGGGCCCAGAGTCTCTCTGCAAGGGGTTTTTTCCTTTCCAAAGAGGGAGGTTGTTCATGAGGGTGCAGGCTGAGCATACAGCATTGCATAATAATTACACGCTGTGCGTCCTTGAGTTCTGCAACCTGGATGAATATGTTAGCCAACACATTCTGAAGCAACTAGTTCTTCTTATTGAGAAGCTTCCCGAATGGGGTTTCCACATCCAGTTCTAAAGAGATAAAATCATAAATTGTTTTTCCTATTACCCATTGTAAGACTAAGACAGTCTTTGTCAACCTTTTTTTTTTTTTTTTTGGCTGCACCCACAGCAAATGGAAGTTACTGGGCCAAGGATCAAATCCGAGCTGCAGCTGTCACCTATACCACAGCTGAGGCAACACGAGATTCTTAACCCACTGTGCCTGGCCAGGGATGGCACCTGAGCCTCAACAGCAACCTGAGCTGCTGTAGAGACAATGCCAGATCCTTAACCCACTGTATCACAGTTCGAACTCCATTAAGACTTCTTAAAGCGGTTATGCTTAATGTTAACGGTTTCGTGGCTATGCTACTGCTTTGCCCTCTGTCTGGGGACTGAATTTATTGCGTCTCGGTTCCTTCTAATTATAGTTAAAAAATACTTGTTGGGCAGCCGAAATGATCATTAACGCTAGAATGATTAAATCAACTGTGAGATAGCCATACTACAGAATACGCTGAAGGTGCTAAATAAAATAAGGTCAGTACGTAGACACTGACACTTGAAGGAGCTGCAAGCCACATTATGACGGAAAACAAAAACACACCACGCATATCTTTCTCTCCCCCCCCACTCTGTTCATGCGGAAATAAAATAACACCCTGCCTATGTGTGTAGGTGAGTATGCGCACATACGTGGGCAGAAAAAGAATGGAATAAGAGGCACTCAACTGTTTCAAGTGAGAACCCTGGAGAGCAAGATGGTGGTAGAGGTTAGTTTGGGAAGGAAAGTGAATGAAAGGAGATTTTAGATGATTTTATTTGAATCTTTCACAAGCACCCTGCAGTCATATATGGCCTGTGTGGTTCATAAACCAAGATATTAAAAATATTAATACTGGTCACCTCCCCACAGGGCAATGGGGAGGCCCCATGGGGGACCGGAGTCTTTAGAGGCCACCTAGTGAAAGATGAAAAGCACCTGTGTCTCCCGGAGATGCAAGCTGGCCTCGTGCTCCCGCTTCCATTTATCACAGCGCTCGGCAGTCACCAGAGATGATCAATTCCAGGAGTAGCCAGAGTGCCAGGGTGAGGGAAAGCGAAAGTAAATAATTTCTCAAACTAAACAGATTAAATGAAATGCATTTTTCATTCATTAGAAAAGAGAGCAGGCCCGCCTTTGTTTTATTAATATATTTAAGTGGAGTATGGATTTTTGCCTTTCTGGGCCTCTTTGCCTTGCTTGTTCCCACTGGCCCATGCTGTCTTTTTATTTGAATTATCTGTTTATTATATTAGGTTAAGAACCCAAAGGCCATTTTGCATGGGACACACTATAAATACCCATTAGCACGGTTATGTATTATTGAGCTGATAAAGGAAGACAATTTATGAAGAAATTACATTATCTCAGTTTTTCTATAATCTATTTTATTATTGTCTGAAGATTACACATGCAGTTAAGAAAATGAACCAAAGCATCCAGCTGGCCGTTCTCGGTTCTGACTCCACGGCCCAGGGTTTTAGGAAGAACTGAAATGTGGAGGCCAATACGTTTATGTCAGCAATCTGCCCCTCCCTCCCTGTTGGTACACACCTATTTCATTCATCATTTTGACAGTTTGCACAAGCAAACTGTCCCAATTTTTTTCAAGGGCTCTTTTCACAAATTGAGTGTGATGCAGAATTAATCACCCCCGTTCGGCAGGAGTTGGGGAACGCTCCTCGCCGAGGGGCCTTTTCACCCTCGGCTTGGTCCACATCGAGTCACAGAGGCAGCCCCACCACCCACACCCCCTTCTCTCACCCCAAAGGAGCAGTGTGCTCTCCTCTGCCTCCAACTCAGTGAAGTCTGGCTCTCACTCTTGTGTTGAAAATACCCTTTAATACATTACAACTTTTTCTTCACAGCAGGTCATCATTAGATTTGTTGTTATTTTGCCTTCTTGGGAAGTTTTGTCCTAACTGATTCTCTCTCTTCCTCTGCCCCACTATCTTTGAAAATAAAAGACAGCTAGAAAGAAACCTGAAAAATGCCAGCTTCAAACAGAAAGTGATACACATGATCCTATTCGCTCTTGGCTGGTATTTTACTTAGCAGTGTTCTAGAACAAAGTGGCAGGGGAGAAGAGTAAAGAGATGTAGCTTACAACGGTCACAACTAAGAAAAGTAGGGTTTCTTAGCAAATTTTTGTTAATTTGTGTTTCTACAGCAGTTTTTTTTCTTTTTTTTCTTTTCATCTTTTTAAGTCTGCACTGGTGGTACATGGAGGTTCCCAGCCTAGGGGTCTAATCGGAGCTGTAGCCATAGGCCTACGCCACAGCTACAACAACACTGGATCCTTAACCCACTGAGCGAGGCCAGGGATCAAACCCACATCCCCATGGATATTAGTCGGGCTCATTAACCGCTGAGCCACGACGGGAACTTTGAGCAAATTTTTTTCTCCTGTAGACCTGCAACATATGGCTGGTCTGTAAAAGTGCCTGCCTTTATGGCAACTGGTATTTTTTACACTGGAGGGAGAAAATCCCAACCAACTGCACTTAAAATTCCAGCTCTGAGCCCCTATGCTGTTTTTTCCCCTTTTCTTGTTGCAGAAAGGAACACTCTGAAAACTGCAGCCTGGATCTAGAATTATGAAGACATTGTTAGGTAAGAATGCACTGCTTTGCTCTGTAGCACTTAAAAAAAATTACAGAGATGCTGACAGGTGAGTGGAAGCAGTAGTATTTATATCAAAAGCATGTGGGCGGCCCTGACAAATATTAGTTACATAAGCCTAATGATGGCTGTACTCAAACAAACACAGAATTGCCTTAGGACAGAGAAAGTTCCTAAACTTTTTCTCAGGCATGCAGAAGTGGGTCTTAAGTGTGATTTTCAGCCTAAATTTTCAATAGCATAAAACCTCACTTCTTTCATAAAAGAGCTCTGAAATCAGAAAAGCAGGCTCCTGCCCTGAGTCTGAGGCTAGCCCGGTAGGGACTCTGGACACATCACTGTCCACTCTAACTACTGTCAGGTGCAAAGGTGGGCAGATAAACACTTTCGATTCTGTGATCCTATCCTTTCAGCTTCTTCTTTCCCGTATACTATTATTCCTATCTTTATTTTCAGTGGAGGATTGTCTCAATATTACTCCCAATGTTTAAAAGTCATGAAAACATTGTTTTTTATTTCCAATCCTATGGTTCCTCTTTCCTGGAATAGAGATCAAAGTCTCTGTTTTATAGTTCTGTGGTAACTGCTTAGCCCTCCAACTGAAATGGCCTTGAGAAAACCCATAAATAGAGCCCAGTAATAACAATGGACTCGAGAGAGAGGAGGCAATACCAAGATTTTGTGGGTTCCTACATGGACCTTAAGATTCTGGGGGGGTCCTATAAGATTTTTTCCTATTTGCAATAAAATAATTGGAATGTATTATTTTAATTATAAAGTTACTGAACTTATAGTCTTTTTGTTTAAATAAAAACGTTAACCTTAGTAAGCCAGACGTTCATAGAAAATTGTGCAGAAGCCATTCGTTCATTCTTTTGAGGATGTAGACATTTATCCATGGATTTATTCAAAATTTATAGTATGTATGTGTATAAATATATATGTCTCTTATTATGAAGATATCCAGAGAAGCCATGCTCAAGAAGCTCAGAGTCTGTTAAGGGAAATAAGGTACTTTATGAACCTTAGCACAAAAAAGAAAGATAAATGATATAAAAGGAGAACAGCATAGGGTAACGGATCTTGAGAGAAGGGTCAGGTATTATACGTCTGGTGTGAGGAGAGTGACAGGCTTTTCATGTCAGGATGAGAGGGTGTGGCACATGGTAGGTGTGGAAGAGACTGTCCTTGAGCGAGTGAGTGAATGAATGTCAGATGCACGATCCCAGCACCGTCTCCGTGTGAAGCATAATGCGACCTTTAGTGTAACAAGAACTATGAAGCTTTGAGCCGCTACAGTGGGTTTTCCTTGGCAGACAGCAAGAGTTTACCGAGACCTAGGAATCATCACAAACCATAACGAAGCTTTTCTGCGGGGTCCAAACATAGAAAACAGGGTCTGTTTTGCTTCTTTTGTGCCAGACTGAACTGTGGCCCCATTCCCCACCCCCTGAAATTCATGTGTTGAAACCTACCCCCAAAATGTGGACTTGGGAACTTTGGGAGGTGATTAGGTCACAAGGGGGGAGCCCTCTGGGATGGGATCAGCGCCCATTACAAAGCTCTCTTGTCCCCTTCTGCAGTGGGAAGTCAGAGCTATTAGATGAGCTATTAGATGACATCTGTGCATCAGGAAGGGGCTCTGAGCAGACACCACGTCTGCGGTGCCTTGATCGTGGACTTCCCAACCTCCAGAACTGTGAGGAATGCATTTCTGTTGTTTATAAGCCACCTCGTCTATGGCTTTTTTTTTTTTTTTTTTAAATAGCAGCCCAAACAGCTTAAAACCCTTGGTTAAATGTATTGGAGCACAAAGGAAAGAACATGGGATTTAGCTTAAGAAGGACCTGGTTTCAAATTCTCATTCTGATATTTGCTAGCTTTCAGTTTCCTCACTGGTAATGTGGGGACACTACTTACCTGAAAGATGCATTATGACAATGTCATAACATAACTCTTTCTTATTAGCTTTGTGATCCAGCCTCAATTTCCTCCTCTGTAAAATGTGAATAAAAGTGGTAAGTGCCTCAGAAAGGTGATGTGAAGTAGTGTGTGTGAAAGGCCTAACTCCCTGCCTTCGAGATGGTCAATGCTTGAGTAATCCAGGCTCTTAGCATCCATGGTAGTACTAGCAATCTATTTACAGCTTTGGCAGATATAACACACATTTAATATAATTTTACACACATTTACAAGGCAATGTTTCCACATTATCTATTTGTCTTATTTGGTATTAAAACTCCCTGTTGGATATGGATGCTTATTTCTCCATCGTGAGGATCAGGAAAGCCAGCTCAGAGAGGGGAGCGGGTGCACTCTGCGGGATGCTGCCAGAGAGGGTGGAATCGGGCTGGGGTGGACTCTGACCACAGTCTGCCTACAGTACAGCAGGTGGGAGTCATCCCCACCACATGTGGGTTGTATGAAACCCAAGAGCCAGATGGACCTGGGTTTGAATCCCGTTGTGTCTTTCATTAACAGGGTATTCTCAGAAAATGACTTTGGTCTCTCTAAAGCTTCAGAGTCCTCATTTGGAAAACAGAACCTGTGCTATCTATTTTGTAAGGTTGTTGGGAAGATTATAAAAATAAAGCGAGAAAATGTTATGTCAAGCACCTGTCACTTGGAAACTCACGAAAAGATACTCTAATTTCTTAGCTGAGAAAGCCCCACCCGTAGAGATGGTTCCATCTGGCCTGGCCCCGAGGCCTCTCAGAGCGCTGTTTCTGAGAGAATGGTAGGTGAAGAAAGTGTGGTGGGTAGATACGCTTGAGAAGAGCGGGTGAATCAAAACGGGAGGAGGTTCTTTTCTGCAGAAATCAGGGGATAGGTTCATAGAAGGCGGCGATCTCCTACAGGGGATCTGTCATAGCTTTTCTGGTGAGTTGACTAAGAATTCTTTTTAGCGGACCCTACCCTCTGACTACCGTTCTGTAGAACACACATGGAGACATGCTGATGCAATCACGTGTCTCCCTCTGACAGATGAGGGAACCGCAGCTAGCGTGTCAATCAGAGAAGTGGCAGAACCATGCCTAGAACTAGGTTTGCCTGACATCCTGGGGCCTCCTGAGCTGACCCCATTCCGTGTTAGTGTGGTTCCTTTTCTCCTGTCACTCCAGTGTCTGCTGCTGATCCTAAGATGGCTCAGCTATGGGATGGACTGAGGCACGAAGGGAACCATGGAGGTGGCTAGTCAGAGAACGTACAAGGAATGACAAAAGGGGGGCCTAGGGCTGGATGGCCACACCAAGCAAGGAGACAAAGGAACCACAACTGTGGCCTTTTTGCTTCTCAATTAAGACCATGAGCTGAAAATATCAAATTGTACACTTGCAACCATGGCATCGAGCTAAGGAATCTAACGCTGCCTGTTAATACCACTCACCACAGCCCAGTCACATAGCCATTTGCAGCCTGTCCATATTTCACTGACATGAGCAACTACATGTCCTGTAATGGCAATGAAGCAATAAAATTTATGTCTTGTCATCTTTAACAAGATTAGACATAACCCTTCTCATAAATGTAACACTGAATGGAGATTTTTAAGAACGTAAGTATAGTTAAGGATCCTTGAGTTTATCCCTCCTAGTTAATTAAAACCCTCCCCAGGAATCGGCAGATGATAGATAGAAGGACACTGAACTTTTTACTTCATGGAAGGGTGAACTGATGATTTTTTTCCATACCTTGCTCAGCTTCAGCTGGGTTTGTGACTCACAACATCTGTACCAGACAGATTTCAGCAGAGCGGCAAAGGGCGTGACCCCTATGCCCGCAGCAATGCACATGGTCACTGGATAGTGAAACACATCCGTCAGGGCAGCCCCGAACGGCCCGTCCACCGCCAGCCTGCAATCACAAAAGGCGCTTTTTGGCATTCAGAAAACACCCCGCTCTTAAAAACAAAACCATCCCAAACCAGTGTTCTGTGTAGGATGTGCTGGTGAATGCGTGCGGGGAGGTTGACGCCGTGCTCAAGAGCGCCCTATTTGGACATGTGGCAGCGGGCTATGTCGCCCTGCCTGGTGGCACAGCTCTTTTTACAGTTCTTAGGAGCTTGTTTCACCCTCAAGCATCAGGAAGACTGGCAGGGGGTGCTTTCTCTTTTCCTTTTGTTCTTTTTTCCCAGTTGCCATCAGAGGAAAACAGCAGAGGCACCAAGGTCATTGAGAAGGGTTATCTGCCTGTCCTTTTGTTAATATAACTCTCTCATTTTTATTTATTCCGTCCCACCTCTTAGTATGTTTATATAATTTTAGCCTAATGGACGCCATTCATTTGGAATAAACATAATTTTGGAATAATTTATTGCTTATGTGGATTTCCTAAAACTCATTATTTCAGATTATGCGAACTCAAAATCTGTAATAATTAGGCCAGGGGCGGCACGGATGTTTTCTCTCTGCTTAGAAAATGTTTATGAGGAAAAGGCATATGCACGGGATAAGTGCCGTCGTCTTTAACATGGTCCTCAATGGACCGACCCCTGGATTCTGCTCCATCTCGAGTGATCACCTCCACACTGGCTTTTCTTTCATTTCTTAAAGGGCACAGAACCCCCTTCAGCCACGGGCCCTTACACGTAATAATCCAATTAATCACTGGGAATACTCTGCCCACGTTCTCTTCTCTCCCCTTATTTGGTTCATAGTTACCCTCCATGACGTCTTATCTCAGTCCCCATTTCCTTGGGGACATCTTCATGGATTTCTTAGACGAGAGATGAGATTAAATCCCCCCTTAGATCATTTATAACCCCACGTACCTCTGTAGCTCTCATCACAGTTGTAGTTTCACAGTTGTTTGAGGGGTGTGCGTGTATAAGTATGTGTGCATAATCTGACTGGTGTCTCTCTTGGCCACTAGACTCTAAGTTCTGTGGAGGGAGGGGCCATGCCTGTCTTTGCCCTAACCACCCCCCTCCACCAGCCCAGCACCTGACATGGCATGGAGTTGTTCAGTAACAATTTGTTGAATAAATTGTAAAGGGAATGTTTAAAATATTTCAGTCAGCAGAATGTATTAAATAACCTCAACTCTTCCAAAAGCACACATTTACATATGAACAAAGATATGCTAATTAAAAAGCTTCTAAGTTATTCATAACCATTCCCCAAGGGGTATCTGTTGAAGGCACTGGGGTTGGCCCATGTGGGCTTACTATGTGTTCATGAAAGTTCAATTGGGTTTACTTTAAAATATTCCATACGCCAGACCTCCTAATAATTCAAATGAACTCTCCTTAAGTTAATCTTAATTAATAAGGCTTTATTACATATTGATATATGGAAATAGAAGAATAAAAATAAAAGGTCATTAATCAGAAAGGGTTAGTATCTCAGCCTAGAGTAGATTCTTTTATAAATAATTAGATAAGGGGAACTGGGAGCCAAAAAAAAAAAAAAAAAAAAAAAGGAACCGTCCACGATTAAAATGTCTTACTGTTAATTGTTTTTTATAATTAGTTGTATTTGGGATTTATTTGACACTGATTTTAAAAGATAACAATTAAACCCAAAGAAGAATTGTGCCACAGGATCCACAGAACTGCATAACAAACAACTTTCTGCGTAATTAGAATTGAGACTCTATTGAAAGGGCAGAGGGAATACTGAGTCTAGCCTCCAGGCTGATAGAGGGATCTTTCCTTTCCCTGATCACCTCCCCATGTGAACTCGCAGGGCCCCTGTTCCACTGAGGGGCAGGTCTAAGGACTGGACAGTTTATTCTCCTGTCTCGCCGAAGTCTGTCTTCGGACCTCTTGGGCCTTTTGTCCTCCTGAGAAATACAAACCAGATCTTTTCTCTTATTTGGCCTCTCACACCTTTAAAGAATTGATCTGGGTATCATGATACCTATTGTTCTCTTTTTGGACCCAAATATCTCCATTTTTCACAATACTGAATTGGCTTCCTTTGCACAAATTCCTGTTTATCAAGTTCGCTTGGCCTGTCTGATTCAGATACAGTTTCTAACAATGCAGCTTAGAAACAAGACCCCTTTCCAGCACCCACATCACCCTTCCTTGCTGCTTCTAGCCAGTGGCACCACCCACCCTCCTCATCAACCTCCAGTCTTGACTCTCTGGACCCACAACCTCTACGCACCCACGCTGTCTTCCCTGTCTAATCGTCACTTGCACTGTCCTCTCCGTGGTAGGTGACCTTTCTTATCTTGCTAATAACAGCAGTAGATAACCTTTTATTTATACTATGCATGGTGCTAAACAAACTGCATATGAACTGTCATATGTAATCCTAAACAAAACCTCACAGGCTATTATTATCATCTTTATCTTAGAGATGAGCAAACTGAGGCAGATGTCACATACATCCTCCAAGACCTCACACAAAATTGGGCTTTGAACCCAGGTTGTTGGATGTTGGCGCCCTGGCTCTGGGGGGTAGATTAAATCACTGAAAACTCTAGTACTGACTCTGAGAAATTCCTCCACTTTACTTCAAAAGGCTGTCTTTATTTATTTATGTATTTATGTATTTATTTATTTATATTGAAGTAGAGTTGATTTACATTGTACATAGGTATATAGCAAAGTGATTCAGTTTATACATACATACATACATACATATATTCTTTTTCAGATTCTTTTCTATTATAGGTTATTACAAGATACTGACTACAGTTCCCTGTGCTGTACAGTAGGTCCTTGTTTATCTATTTCACATACAGTAATGCATGTCTGTTAATGTGAGGACTTTTAAAAGACCTCACATTCTCCCTTTTTCCTGCACTCAGAGGAAGAATTTCCCTGATCTTGGGAGCTTTGCTTCTGCTCCTGGGCTCCTCAGTCACCTTCCCTTGTGGATTCCTGGGGCTGGATGAAATCCTTTCTGGGTCCAAAGCAGTGAAAAATTATGATGTTCTCCCTACCATGTCTGACTTAATCCAAAATTAAAACATCCCTGAGAGGTAAAATCATCGAAGGAAATTCAATAAAGTTCGGATTCTTCATATGTTGAAGATTTAAACAAATTCTAGGTTTCTGGGTGGTTTAGTGCTAACACACCTACTTACACATACCTAGAGGCAGAGGTCAAATGATTTAACAAATGAATGGAAGCTGCACTGCATACAGTGACTCCTTTTTATTCATTCAGTAAATATTTATTGACTGCCAGCTAAGAGGGCCTGTACTGGGCCCTGGGGTCAACAGAATGAATCAAAGATATAAAGTTTCTTTTCTCAGGAAACTTCCATTCTTCTGTGGGGAGATGAACGGTAAACAAATGAACTGGCAGATATGTAGTGTGTCAGGTGGAGAGGAAGAAAGAAAGGCTTGGGGCACAGCGACCACGCGTGATGGGAAGGGAAGGCCTCACTAGAAGATATGAGAGCAGAGACCTGGGAAGAGTGTGCAGGGAGAGGGAACAGCAGTGGCAAAGGCACTGAGGACAGTGTACTCGGGGAGGGAGAGAAGCAAGAGCTGGAAGAACGGCTGAGTGCAAGGAGGAAGTGGGAGGTGGAGCAGAGGAGCCAAATCATGAAACGCATTCTGGAGACAGAAAGCAGGGTGCTATGGAGAAACACCTCCTGAGCTCTTGCTGGGGGACTGGCTTAAACGCTGGCTGGTTGTGCAGGGGAGGCTTGGTTGATGTCTGTCACACTCAGAGCAGAAACCAGGCTTGCCAATAGTATGAAGGTACCCATACTGGCAATGCTGAGGGAGGGCTGGGACCGGTGTGTCTGTGTGTGTGTGAAAGAGCAGGTGATGTCCGTACTTCGTTTATTATCACTACTCTTTAGTACCAATGTTTGAAATGAAGGCTGTGCCTCTTCTCATCCACTCACACGTCCTACTGCCGTGACCACTGTCTGGCAGCTCCTGACACCCTCCAAGGATGGCAGAAGAGGGTAGCTCTTGATGCTTCTTTTCAAATATCCAGTTCTTTCACTACGTTTTTCTCAGTTTTTTTTTGTGTGTGTCCCTGTTTTTCTGGGGCCTTCTACATGGGCTTTGAGTGCTTACTGGGTTATCCTGGAGTAAGAATGGGGATCGTCTTTAAGTCACTGTTTACTGAAAGGAGCCAAGGTGTGGTGATTTACACTGGGGCTTCTGTCCTGCGCCCAGGCTTTTCTGCAGAGGATGCTGTTAGGGACTGAATTGTGCCCCCTAGTTGATATGCTGAAATCTGAGCCCTGGGTACCTTAGGATATGACCTTATTTGGAAATAGGATTGCTGCTGCAGAAGTAATTAGTCAAGTTAAAATGAGGTGATTCAAGAGGAAAGTGGACCCTTAACCAGTAGGATCGGAGTCTTTAGAAGAAGGAGCTGGAGTTCCCGTCATGGCTCAGTGGTTAACGAATCTGACCAGGAACCATGAGGTTGCGGTTCGATCCTTGGCCTTGCTCAATGGGTTAAGGATCTGGCATTGGGGTGAGCTGCAGTGTAGGCCAACGGCTACAGCTCCAATTAGACGCCTAGCCTGGGAACCTCCATATGCCACGGGTGCAGCCCTAGAAAAGGCAAAAAGACCAAAAAAAAAAAGAAGAAGAAGAAGGGACCACAGCAACAGAGAGAGACACACACACACAAGTGGGAAGAACACCGTGCTGACAGAGGCAGAGATTCAAATGCTGTATCTGCAGGTAAGGAATGCCAAGTATGGCTGGCAAACCAGGAGGAGCTAGGAGGAGCCAGGAAAGGAGGATCAGAGCCCTGCTGGTACCTAGATTTCAGACCCGCAGTCTCCACAAGTATGAGAACACACAATTCTGCTGTTTGGTCTCATTCTGCTGCAGCACCCAGTTCATGGCACTTTGTTACGACAACCACAGGCAACCACAGATGACGCCAGTGCTCCTCCAACCTTCTCAGATCTACCCTTTGCACGTCTTCCTTGTAGCAAACTTAACTCATCTGCCTGCAGGCCAGTGCTGAGCCATCAGACCTCCTGAAGGCCTGGAGAACACAGGCAAGGTTTTGACATCTCTGTTTTTGACACACAGTGGAAGCTGATCAATACCTTTTGCATACACATGTGGTATTGGCTGAATGCTGACTTTCTTGATTCTTAGGTAATTTTGTCATTTTCTGAGCTTCAGTCTAATTGCTGAGCTCTTTCTCCAATGTGCGGGGCCTGCCAGGTTAATTTGGACTGTAAAGCATCCTTCTTCTGAAGACTAAACTTTATAAACTTTAAAATATAATGGAGAAACTTCAGACTAGGGTAGCAAACAGTTTACAGGGCTTCCTTTCTCATCACAAGCTGCTTATAATCCGCCGAGGGATGTTGTGGAGCTGGGAAAGCCAGATCTTCCCTCTCCCCAGATCATCACCTGCGTTTGTTGGACACTTGTCATTTGTTTTGTAAAGAAATGTTCTTGCTTCTACTGGAAATCTACAGAAATATATATATATTTCTAAAAGTCGCGCTTTTTCTTTCTTTTTTTTTAATAGCTGCACCTGTGGCATATGGAAGTTCCAGGCTAGAGGCTGAATCAGAGATGCAGCTGCCAGCCTACACCACAGCCATGGCGACACTGGATCCAAGCCCCACACTGCAGGTGGCAGCAATGCCAGATACCTGACCCACTGAGTGAGGCCAGCGATCCTCACAGAGACAAGTTGGGTCCTTAACTCACTGAGCCACAGTGGGAACTCCAGAATTATACTGTTTAAATAGAGATTCTCAAATTTTCGAAGTGGATTCAAATTTATTTACCATCTAGAATAACGATATTGCTGAAGGTGTTCGCATGTTGATGCACCAGAAGACCTTACTTTTTATAACATTCTAACCTATACATAAAAAAGAGATGGGCTCCCACCTTGGCAGGCTCCAGGGCTCCCTCAGGGCCTGTCCCTCTGCCCCAAAGGCTTTATATAAAGCTTCTGTCCAGTCTCCTGCTACCTGGATGTGCACACTGAAGAAGTCCTCCTGGGGAGCAGAGGTGAGGGTGAAGGGGTGCCACTCCAGCCAGGATACGGATGGGCACTGGATCAGGACATACTGGCCTGGTGCCATTTTAAAGTTGCGCTTCTTCATCTGAAGTTCTAGGACTCTAGACGGATGGCTTACCACCTGAATGACAGCAACAGAGTTGTTGGTTTTTTTCACTCAGGTTAAATAAGAAGGAAATGGGCTTCATTCCATCAAAGGTTTTCAGATTTTTACATCCGCTTTTTTGAGGTGTAATGACAGGGACCATTCACGATGACTTTCCAAGGATCTCTGCCATCACTTTTATGGCTGGGTTGGCAACTCCAGCAAAATGACCTTGATGTCCTTCAGAGTGATAGGTCTGAAATTTGGGTGGCTGTATCCAGGGGCAAAGTGGTGTCTGGCATGTGATTTTCTGTCTCAAGTGGCCATGCTTTCTGCAGCAGAGTTAATTTCAGGCCCAAGAGAAAATAAGCTGGTATATCACATCTAGCCCTTAATTACACTTCAAGTTATTAAAATAGTCACAGAATTAACTTCATGTTTTAAAATGTAGAGGTCCATTTGTTACCATTTTCAACGATATGCATCTTTTCTTAATCCCTTAGGATGTGCCCCCCACTATTTCTTCTAAGTATGAAACAATCTTCAAACTCACTCTGAAATGTTTTGCTTGTTTGGTTTGGCTTTAGTCTAGTCTCATCTAATCTGCTACCTAGGCTCTGAGTGTTAGATTTAAGAAAGCATCATGCAAAGGCTATTGCTTTTTAAGGAGCTCTATAACTTGCTGCTAATCAGAGGCAAAGTGCTGATTTCCCTTCTGAGACGTCCCTCTTGTCTCCTGGCCCCATGTCTTCTTTCGTGGCAGGAGGCACAATGGAACGAAACCTAGTGTCTCACTCCTACGACAGGATTTTCCCATTCAGAAGAGAATTTCACAGCATCTTCACCATTAGTTCTGTTTTTCCTCTCCCTACTGATACTCGTTCTGATTCTGCTGTTAAATGGTCTCCCTAGTAACAGCTCTAGATTTCCAGAAGTTTTACTGTCTGGCTCTTGATATAGCTTGATATCCTTTGGTGCTTAACTTAAAAACAGCAACACAGAAACAGCTTAAAGTAGAAATATGAAGCAATTCCTAGGCATCCACTTTCATGAAGGCAGTGAAAGAGATAGAGGGTCCTGTTAATGTTGTATTAGCAAAGCTGTACGGGTTTGGTTAACAGAGAATTTCTTCAAAGACATTTACAAAACGGGAGTGTGGGAGCAGGAAGAGTGGCTAACTTTTCAATCTCCTGGGCATGTATTCATGATCAGTTTGCTCATGTCATCCTCCAGCGCCAGGTCGACACTGGAGAGCTGGGGGAGGGAGGCGAGCCCTGGAAAACACGCCCGCCAGGTGGGCCCGGGGCAGAGGCCCCTGGACATCCTAGCACACCCTCTTCACTAGGGCGGACACCTTTCTTCCTCTGAACCCGAGGGCGCCTGCTCCCCCCTCTTCTGCTTAGTGGTTTCAAGCGTGAGTGTGTGTACTCGGAAACCCACGTACATGACGTGTGTGTGTGTGTGCGTGTGTGTGTGTGTGTGTGTGTGTGTGAGAGAGAGAGAGAGAGAGAGAGAGACAGACAGAGAGAGAGAGAGAGAGAGAGAGAGAGAGACACCTGTGTCTCCCTGTGGTGGAGGAGGTGGTAACCATACTCCGAGTTGCTATGATCAGTGTGAAGCCTTCTCGGCCTGCCTGCCTCTTTCTCCCTGGAGAGAAACTGAAATAAAGGGAAAATACAGATGACTCCAGTGCTGTACCATAACCTTTAGCGGAAATCTGTGTACCAGGATGGAGCCCTGACTCTGTCTTTGGTAAAATTAGTCTCACTAAAAGATGCACAGGATACAAGCAATTATTAGAACAGAAGATGAGCCACTAAATTACAGACAGTTCTGCAATAAAAATGGCAAATTAAAAACTTGGGCTAATAAAAAATTTTCATCTCCACTCAGGTTTTTATTCAGACATAAACCTATACGCGTACCTTGGTAATGACAACTTCTTGTTGAAATCGCCAGAACCTAATTATTCTTTCACATGCATACAAGACCACAGGGCCTAAAACCCATTTCCAAGCCTGCAGAGAACAGCAGAGGGAGAAGAAAAGGAAATGAAAATTGAATCCAAATATTTTCAATTTGAACCAATCAATATATAACACGATCGGGCTTAGACATTCTCCTTTAACTCTGGGCCAGTTATATCAACAACAAAGATGTCTCCTTGTATTAAATACCATAACATTCAATTATTCCTTGACGTCTGCAAGCTTATTTAAGAGATTAAACTCTTCTGTATTGGTTTTTGTGCTTACTTGATCAATGATGCCTTTATGTAATTAGAAATAATTGAATTTACAAAGAAATAAGAAAGCAGATTGATGTTTATGTTACATATGATAGGGTCATAAATGCTCCCAAACTCGGCCAAAGTCAAAGACTTACCTACAAACTACGTTACTGAGTCAACATAGGACACGAGCAATTCAATAAAGACATTCTAAATGGTAATCTGGGGGGCCAATGACACATCAGAACTTGGTGGGGGGTCTGCCTAAAGCAACTCACACACCCACATCCACATCCACACAGAAACACACACCCGCACATGTGGGTATAGCCAATGTCGTCTGGAGTAAAACATAAAGTTAATTTCTCAGCACTTTAAATGTAGGTTTACAGGTTCTGAACAAAAGCCTAGACGCTTGTCTGGAGAATTGCGACAGGGAATGTTTCCATTCCGTGCTAAGCCTTTATGAGTGTACTCTGCAGTAGCAAGGATCAGTTTACCAGCAGACTACTCTTGTCCCAAGGTTGGGTTACAACATAAAGTGCCTGCTTCCTCTAAAAGGGAAGGAATGAGAACCTAAAATTTTTGAAGTTTTATGCGAGGTTTGCTATCAAACAATCTCCTGCGGCCTATCGCATTCTCTTTAGTTTATAGAAAAGGAAACTAAGGCTCAGCAAGATGGAACAGATGGTCCAATCACTAAGGCAGTAAGTAAGGTGCACAGTGAAGATGTGAACCCAGACAGCCTGGCCACCCAGCCTGTGCTCTCCCCAGGTGCTCACACTTCTGTCTGCCCAGTGCTGATGTTGGAACTGACACTTGTTTTACAAAACATTAGCGACTCATTAATTCATTGAATTTTAGGATGATAAGGGTTCTTGGAAATCCAGTCTAGTTTTTTTTTAAAGATGGAAAAGTGTAACGTTCTGGGAGTAGGTGAGTTGCTTAGGGAGCCAGCATCCGAGACTAGAGCCCGTGCCTTCTCCTAATTTCCTGAAATTCCCCCCTTGGAGTTCTAAATTTCCAGCACCTGCTCTTAGAACACTGTCTCCCAGCAGGGAGGGCATCGCCTTCTCTTGCACTCAGGCGTTCACTAAGCCCTCACCAACACCGAATGACTCACCATCTCCCCACTCATCACTCCCCTACCCACTGTCCTACTCCATCTTTTCTGTTGACAGGTTACAAGCCCTTCAGCATTGTTTTATTTTTTTGCCTTTGTTATCTTTCTCGTTTCTCCTAAATCTCTGTTGTTTATTCTGGGTCTGTTTGTATGGCACCTTTTCCCACCGACATCAACCTTCTGTGCTTTTTCCCAGGAGCCTCTTGCTAGCCTGATAAAGGTTCGGTTTATGTAGGCACCACAAAGCAATTTGACCCACTTATTCCTTTCTGCCTCAGTGGGGTTCAGCAACGTGTTCAGAATAGCGGAGAGAATAAAACCTTTTGTCCACCTGCGCTGTGGGTGAGGTGGGGGTGATCATCAGAATAAGGGAAAGGACAGGAAGGGGTACACATGAAGGATGGGGCTGGACCAAAGGGGTGACTCCTTAGGTCTCTTATGCTCAAAGGAACCAGAAAGTATTTTGAGAAGTGGTTTGGATATTTACAGAAATGACAGCAAGAACGCAATTCTTTCCATACAAGCCTAGAGAGAGATTTGCAAAAACACATGTAGTCTCTATGTATTTTTACGAATAATCTTCCATGCCCATAGAAAGTTTGAGACATCACACACTTCATTTTGGTGGTGTCAAATCAGTCATGGTCTCTGCTTTTTCACGTTGGCAAAGTGGAATGGATTATTCTTCTCTGCATAGCTAGTTAGGAAGGAGCATGTGAGCTGTTCATCCTCGGTTCGGTCTCACTCCAGTCTCTAATGGCCCCAGGAGGGGAAGGCCCAGTTTAGGTTACACCGTGGTGCTCCTGGAGCTCCTGGAAGTTGGGGAGAGGGAGAGGATGGCCGGAGAGGATATTCAAGGATATATACCCTAGAAGTGATGACCAGGATAGGCAAGAGTGAGTAAAAACAAGAAGGAAACACAGCCCAGAGCAGGAGGGGCGCATGGTCAGGCAGAACCTTGGTGGGTCTCAGAAGACGTGGGTTCTAGTCCTAGGGTTATCTCCTTCACCTTATGCCTTCAGGAAAATCTTTTTTTTTTTTTTCTTTTTTTAATGCTTAAATGTTCTGTTTTGTAAAATGGGAGAGCTGAAGGCAGTTATTATTTGGGATCTCTCCAAGCTCTTAAAGGTTTCAGCTTTACTTGCAGAGAGAAATATTATGTCCGGAGTGTATACGTGCAGAGAGCAGCAGAGAGCTGACAAAATGTGGAGGGGAGGAGGCCAGAGATTCAGAACAAATGTTGAAGAGTACAGGGGTGAAAGTTCATGGCCACAGAGTTAGGAGCTCTGGCCCCTTGATGTAATTTTGCTGGGAATGCCTTTTGTAACCATAGGAAAGAAATGAAACCTCCTTGGGCCTCAATACCTCCATCTATTAAATAAAGAGGAAGAGCTATTTAGTATCTAAATTTTGTTAATGCTAAATACTTGGTGGAATCTTAGCATTATTTTTCCTTCTCCAAAAATACTCAAAAAAGTCATGGTATAGTGAGTATTTTAGGGCAGAAATAAAACCATGTTGATTTAAAAGCTGCAGTAATAAAACTTGTTTCCTCTACTTTCACTCCTGGCTTTTCATTCCTACCAGAAAATAAGAACATGCTGACTTTGATTTTATTTTATGTGTGTGTTTATGAAAGGCCTCTTTTTCTAGACAATAAGATTTCCAGGGGCAGGAACCACATCTCTGAATCCTGCCTCTAGTGAGACACCAAGTACATAACGGCCACTTGGCAAAAAAGTGTGCTGAATTTACCTCAGTTAAAGCTTCTTCCTATAGGTTGACATCATTCCCTAGTAACTAAAAAAGTGTCAGTCTTATCATCATTTGTTCATATTATAGTGAAATGCAAAAAGGAGCTTCTTTGGCTAAGGAAGACCAGGCATCTTTTGTGATGGACTGTGTGGGGAATTCTAGAGTCTGGAGTCTTGCATGCATCTGTGAGTTCTGGTAGAAAGGGGGAGGGGGACAAGGTGGGCAGCAGGGGACTGCAGAGTCTAATCAGGCCTTTGATCAGTTGGGTTTATATGAAGTGATGTAACAAAGCATCCTCAGCCCTAACATGGGAGCGGGGCACCACTGAGGGTGAAGCGATAAATATTCCATTGGGAAAATATTCCACCATGAAAATGCACCGAGTCCAGAGAAAGGCAAAGAGGAAGAGATCGAGTCTAGGGTAGGGGTGGTTCAGTGAAGCATGGGAACAAGGCTTCCTTGTCCTTGGGATGCCTTTTGGAGTTCATGTCTCTGAGACATCAGAGAGCATCTTGTACAGCTCAGCCAAGCGGTAAGTGCACAGCCCACACATGCTTTGCATCAGGGTCCATTAAAAATAATGGGAAAGAGTGACAACATGAGAGTGGGTGTGCAAGGAGGTGTAGCAGGGGAGAGTGAACAGAGAGGTGGGTACGGTGCCCCTTTCTAATGATAATTAATGTCAGCCCAGGCTGCGGGGAGCGGGCTCTAGTCTGTAGGCATGAGGTGTGGGAGCGCATTGATTTTTTTATGGAGACACTGTAGCTGAGAATTTTTGCGAGGCATTCATGCTCCTCATTAATATGCAGGCTGGGTAGTGCCCACCGATAGTTGAGTTTAAGACAGAGACAATCTATACTGGCTATTAAAAGAACCACAGTCTAATGGGCACATCTATTCCAGTGCTCTCGGTTTTAAACATTCCTTCTCGCAGTTTCCACCCTTAAAATCCGGTCCTTCATCTAATATAGTTGAGGATTTTCAAAAAAGTTCCTCACTATGCTCTTCATATATGGATGACTTAATATCCTGACCCCTCACCATCTAATTTATACTATTTTCCCATGTTCTTGTGATTCCTATTTTTTGGCACTTGCTTCCTCCTTGTTTTGATCTGCTGGCTTCATTTGCTTTCTTTCATGCATTACCCAGCTGTCCCCAGGTTTGCATTGCTCTAAAACACACGAGGAGACCAAACAGGATTATTATTTCTGTTAATCTACGCTACCAACTGTAGTGCTTACAGCATACCGGGGAAATCTTACTTTTGAGATCTTGTGGACATTATCATCTACTCTAATTAAGTCTATTTTTGGCTCATATTGTCATGATTTCAGTTATAGAAGCTTAATTAGAGAAGGAAGGAAATGCATGTAAACTCAGATTTTTTTTTCCATCCGAAGAGTCATGGAAAGAAGGAAGCTTGTGAAGAGGGTACAATTCTTATCAGGTCGTGGATAAGGGATGATGTTGTCCATTCTCAGAATGGAGAGGGCAGACGCACAGGGAGGGGCAGCAGGCAGCTGAGGCTGCAGAGGTGGAGGGTGGGGGAGCTAACCGGCTTTCTGACTCCTCCAGAGACATGACTGTGCTTGTGGGGCTCTGAATTCCCACGCTCACAGACATCCACATTTAAACGTAAGGAGCAGAACACATTTCAAAACGAATAGAGTGCTTTTGGCAGGAAACTTCTCTTAAAATTATCCATAACTCCATTTCTCCATTAGCACACTTAATAAAGAGTTGGCTTTGTCTGGCAGTGACACGGGCTGTTCTTTTTTCAAGCACATAAAAGCTCCAGCTGTTTTAACAGTGGCGACAGCTATTTTTAAAAGCTCCTGGGCTCATTCTTACCGAAGGTTCCTTGCCAGAAAATTGAGGCACGGGACACCGGGCAGCTGTCTGCCACTCAGCAAAGTGGTCTCTGCAGAAGGTGACGTTGTGGAGCAGAAGACTTTCAGGGGTCTGGCCGCGAACGATCCGACTGATCATTAAAAAAAAAGAGCAGAACACAAGTCCAAAATTTGGAAGTGGTTTTGTGCAGTCTTGTGATACCAGAGATACATACTCTACAGTGCAATAACACGGCCACTGTCTTAACATCCAGGCTGTGGTGTATTTCCCTAAACAACTTTAAAAATAGGAGTTTAAGAAGCTTCGAGTAACTTTGAAGATCCCAGAAAAGAAGTGCCCCTCTGAGGTACCCTGTGTTAAATTGAACGTGTCTATATTAGAGAATTCATAATGAAGGAAAATTGTTTGAACACATCCTTTTGTAGACTGTTGAATTTAATTAGGTTACATCTTGCCCTGATTGCTGATTTGGGCTAATTGGCTAACTTTGTACTATTTGGGTCTTTTGCAAATGTATTGAACTTCTACCCTTCCTGGTTTATTTCTGAGCCCCCAGAAGATGTCAAGTGAGGAAGACAACAGAAGTGCCCTGAATAATGGCATTTCCCCCCCGCAGTGACCTATAGCAGGCTTAGCATTTGATAGGGTCAAAATAGGTCCGTGTGAAATGTGCCTTCAAGACGACATTGTTGAATTTGAGAGCCAAAAAGGGAAATGGCCTTCGTGAATAGAGCACTGGATCGGGTCCTGTGATCCTGCTGCATTATAGTCTCCACAAATGCAGTAACGACTGTCCTTTGACAGGTTGCTTAGGTACAAATTCCTCCCCTTACCCCTGGTACACAGGCTGTGAAGCATGCGGTGCCGAGGTCATGTAATCTAGGAGATGCTCAATTCCTAGGTGTTTGGGAATAAAATGCATTGATTTGTTTTTGAGGAGCATGGTCCTGCAGACCGAGAAAGTTTAGCATCACACAGCTCAGGTGCTGGGTGGCCTGTGGAGTAACATGTCTCCTTTTGCATTGCATCGTAGGGCCTGGGAGAAGGGTGCAATGATGCCCTTGGAAACAGCCTGGAGAGCTGCCACCCTGGCCTTTGTCCCAGTCTGTTAGTCTGTTTAATGGAAGCCATCCAAACTCGCTAACATCCCTCTGCGTCAGAGGAGCAAAACTATCTGTGAATCTCCCCCAAGCAAATGATACCCAGACAGAGGAAGAGGGAATAAAAACATGAGAGCCAGAGGAAAGAAATCTGTAAATTTTAACACCTTCACTTTCAGGCCTGAGGCAACATTTCTTATAAGGTCTAAAGAAACTTCAGAACATTTCTCAATTGCAGTAAGTATCTTTTTAAAATGTTTAAACTTTTCATGTCTTCATCTATGCCATCCCATAATAGGAAGATTAGTGGGCTTTAACACATTCCAATAATCCTACTTTACTTGGCATTTTGTATAGAATTTGCAAATTACTTTTCGCTGTAAACAGTAGCTGTGGAATACTTCAAGCTGAGAAGATTAAATGAGGCCCTTATCCCAAAATAAGCCTTTCGACTAAGTTAAAATGACGGAAAAATTTCATCTTATGAAATGTTATTTGGATATTAAAAAATATCTCCAATGAAACACTGCCCAGTGAAATCCTCCTGTGCTTCTACAATGCACCAGGGTGTGACTGCCCCGGGGAAGGGTCACGGCGATGCATATGCATAATTTCTGTGAAGAGGACGTGCAGACACATGTGGATTATGAAGAGCCTCTCAAATGAACCACGGGGGTTAACAGCCTGGCATGGGCAGAAGAACCCGTAAAGGCTGGCCTGCTGGTTTTGATCTTCGGGGTGGAACACTTGGGGACTACAAACCATCCATCCCTCCCCTTACACATGAAAAGTCAGGGTGAGGGATGATGCATTCAGAAGAGTCAGTTGCAAGTATTTTAATGTTAAAAGAGGCTGGAAAGCTTTCGCCAGGCAGCATCGATGTGATCACTGACTGACAAGGTTTCTAAAAATTAGCAGAGGGATGGCCAGCTTTTTAGGGTAAAATACGCCTCCTGGGACAAGTCTCCCTTCTCCCATGTCTGTGAGTCAGACAAGCTGATGGTAGGGGCTCTTAACCAGGCAGAGGCAGTGGTGGCAGCAGCACTGGACCCTCTTCAAGAAGTGGGGGGCTGGGATGGGGGGAGCTCCTGAGTGGGACAGGGGGACACTGGAAGAGGCAGCTGCCTTGCTGAGGTGCAAATCCAGAAGAGCTGCCACAGGGCCCGCCCACTCATGATCACAATCACTGTGCGGCATGTGATTTGATCAGCCATATGGTTGCTTGGACCATGCGTTTGCTCTTTGAGATCTGGACAGAAACAGAGCCCACCTCTGAGACCAGGCCCCTCTGCTCCCAGCCGCTGCTGTGGTGGGAGACCACAGTGCAGGACAGGTTACCATGTAGGCGTAGGAGGCAGAGGAGCTGCTGGCAAGCCATGCAGGGCTTTGCAACATGACTGGCCACATTCTTGTGTCAAAAAATGTCTTAGTCACCAAGTCAGTGATCCGCTCCAGTAAAGGTGTGGTGGTCTGAAGACTGACGTCTTGGGTCTGACTGCCATCTTCCTGTCCTGGGATCCTGAGTGAATCACTTCACCCTCTGAACATCTGTTTCCTCCTTAAGAAAAGGGGACAACAGCAGCATCTCACCAGACAGGGCTATTGTCTGGGTCAAACTGATCATGCATATGAACGTGCTTTGAAAATTTAGCCTGGGAATAAAAGGCATCAATTTATGAAATAATTGATGTGGGACAAACTAGCTTACACACATCAATTGGTTAATTGGCCTAGGGCCAGTCTGGTAATATTTAAAGAATTAAAAACATTATATTTGAAAGGTGCTATACTCCAGATACTGCTTTAGCTTCCTGATGAAGAAATTAAGAGTATCAGGCACGTGTTGAATGGCAAAAAAATATTTTATGAGATGTCTGAACAAAAAGGAATCCTAGAGATCAGATAGAAAAACTGAGGTCCAGAGAATCAAAAAGGCTTGCACATGGTCACTCTGATGACTAGTGACAGAGCCAAGGTCAGACTGTCATCTCAAACACTGTCCCCTCCCACACTGGGTTTCCTAATGGATAATTCTGGTCAAGCAGAAGTAAAATTTGGGTGTCAAAAAATATATCCGGATTGAGTTCCAGGCAGTGGAAGGTGGATGGGATCCTTCTAGCCTGCCCCGTGGAAGTTCCCTTGCATCTCTTCTCCATCCAGTGGCTGATGGACCTAACGGAGGGAGGAGCCACAGGTGAAAGCAGCCTGAGCTCTGAGTGACTGTGTGCAGAAGAGTTTGCTGGCCAACAGCCATGCAGCTGCTGAGATTTGGGGGTTGTTTGTTACAGCAGCTAATGCTGCCCATTCTGACCAATCAGAGGAGATGGGGAAGGTGAGAAGTAGGGCTCTTCTTTTACACAAAAGAATCCAGAGGGAGATCTCATTCATCAGTGTCTAGATGCCAAGTGCTGGGACAGCACGGGGGCATGAATTAACTCTCCCTGTTTGACACCAGTGTGGCAGACAAGCCCAGGACAGGTAACAGGTACCAGAACAATGGCATATGAAGTCCAACCACTTGTCCTGGGGCCCATATTTTAAGAACAAAAAACAAGAGGAAAAAACTGGGAGAAAAATAAATAAATAAATAAATAAAGGGAAAAAGGTGATCAGAACCTTATCTTGAAAAATACATTGAAAATGTTAAAAATTAAAAATAAGCTAAGTTCACATTAATTTACCAAAGTGTAGTAACTCTAATGTCTAGAGCAGAAAAATGACAAAGAATAAATTTTCTTTTCCATATATTTTCCTAAAAAATTCATCTAAAAGCATTATTGACATCCTTCCCTTCTCATTTGTCCATTTTGCAGTTCTTATGGTTTAGAGATTTTATATATACATACATACATGTATATATACCTGTCTATCTATCTACCGACCTATCTACCTACCTCTATATCCTGATTAATCCTCTATAAATTAGATCTGTGGAAATAGGTTCTGAATGAAACATAACATCTATTGCTATCCAGCACTCACTGACATTCCTCGATCTAACATACATGTCAAGACTCCCTAACAGAAGTAGCTAGGACAAATAAACATAGCACTTGACCACCCATGTTGCTTATTTTCAGTGTTGTTAACAACATGTTCACCACAGTGGCAGTGCTTTTTCATACGTTCTATGTGTCCATTAGTCCTATGTGTCACTTTCTTCCATCCAGAAGATTTTCCAGGACTACCCTGAGGTTCGCAGAGATAGAATCTTACACACTGAGCGCTGTAAGGACTCACCCTGCCCCGTGGATAGTCAGACCGATAAAGAAGATGATGAAAACATGGTGTGTGTACCAGAACAGCTCATAGGATGCCTGCCGGATGGACTCGGTGGAAGAGGTCATCATCAAGATCAAAACCAGTGAGATCAACAGGCCAGTAGCACCTGAGATTGTCATTAGCAACTCAGTGACTGTGTTCTAAAAGAAACAAACACCAGGACATTAACGTCTCAGTCCTATTTTTCCATTTTTGAATCAATATTTGACAGTCCAAGCAGGGAGCAATTCAAAATGTTCTAATCAGAGGCATATTAGGCTCAGAAAGCATCCCCTTACACCTTACCCTTTCCTCACTCCACCCAAGGGTGGAAATTCACTACGCTCAAATTTTGCCCAATGCCATTTCATTAATTACATTTTTTCTCCATCTGTATAAATCAACTGTCGTGTCAAAGTTATGCTGAACTGAAATTAGGACAATATATGAAAATACAATTTAATATGCAATACTGCAAAACAAAGCAGAGTTTCAAGTTTTTAAACTTTTAAAGTAAAAATGAGAATTGTCATGCTTAATTGCATCTTAACATTAATAAACACTTTTTTTTGAGAGGTCCCTCAGGGGCATTCCTAATAAAGCTGCTGCACACTCTGTTCCCCTGGCAGTTATTCCTTGCTCTTGCTTTTTAATTGGAAGGACCATGACTTGCATTGCTTTCATGCTACCTCAGGAGGCTTGGAACAAGGCTTTGTAAATCCTGGGTGATCAATAAAGAGACAGCTATTCTTATCAGATAGATTCTGCCAAAGGGCCAGAATTCTGATCTGTGAGTGCAGAGGATGGTTAAATAGCCATGTAGAATATGAATCACAAAGTACTGTGTTTTATTGTGAGTTTCCCATATTCTCGCTAAGCATTAGTATTCACTCATTGTGTTACTATCGTGGAGATAACCATGGGCTCAATAAACTCACACTGTATCTTTTGCCAGTAACACCTCATTAATTTGGGCTGCTTTGAGATCTCCAGGTAATTTGGACAGGAACTTCTCTGTTGTTTATTTTTTCTTTATAGAGCAAACAGTGGAAATAAAATTGAAATTGGGTATGTCTAAAACATTTAAAAGACTTTTTTTCAAGTGTACTCAGGTATTTTAGAAATCTATTTACATCAGATGATATGCTCGTTTCAAATCATTCTCTTCTGCTTATTAAAGCAAATCCCCACTTCCCTTGTCTTGCAACATATTTATAGACCGGTTTGAGTTGCAATGGATCCTCTAAAATAATTCCACTATGCCTCTTTAGAAATACTCTATAATGCACACTTTGTGTTACTGATACCCATTTCTCTAAATACCCAAATTAGAGGGTTTCCTGAACTTAATTAGTACTTACATAGTATACTGCTTCTAAATTTTTGAAATGACTGTACTGGGAATAGCTTAATCATCTTGTTAAATTGCTTTTAAAGTATTGATAAGAAACACTATTTGTTATATAGTTTCTTCAAAGTGTGGAGATTTATTCTTGGGTGTGTCTATCAGTGAACTTTCTAGAGCCTTAGTGAGAAGAGTTAACCCTAGCAGGCATCCAGGTACCTCAAATGAGTACACCAAGGGCATTCTACTCCCTCAGGCTTAGGGCATCTGTAGTTTTGACTTATGACTGTGAAACTTGTACTTTTAATTGTTATCAGTTGAGAAGACGTAGCTCTAACCCGATCAATGGCCTGATGTTTAAAGTCATCTAACCTGATCAATGGCCTGATGTTTAAAGGATAATTAGGGGACATGATATAGAAACATTTCCACAAAAAGAAACTTTGAATTTTGTTTTTCAAATAAGGCTGCATGGGCGAAATGGTAACTTAAAGAGATGGCCCAGACAGTGATGCAGGTATTTCCATTTCTGGAGTGTACTGTCTCAGAATTCTTCTTGGGCAATACAGATTTTTGAGCTTGGTATTGATGCTGAATACATATTCCAATAGGGTAGGTAGCACATGGCAAAAATTTACATAAATCAGGAAGAAAGAGGTAGAGGGTGTATTAGAGGAGAGAAATGTCAATCATTACAGATGGATTTCTGTGGCTACACTTCAGGTTTTCTTTCTGTTTCCCACATGTGTACACAAGTAATTGGCATTATGACGTCACTGGCCATGCAGGTCTCATTATGGAATTAGCTGCTATCCCCAGCATCGGATTTGGCAAACTAGCTAGTCACACGTATGTCAAAACATGACACAGGAGAAGGGATCCAGAAAACAATTTGCAAATTGAAATGAAGACATCCAATTCATCATCCTTGAATTCAAATGGCACTTCACATTCTTTATTAGTCTAACATTGGCAAAAAAATCTAATCATGAGTTGCTTTAAAAAATTTACATGTTAGGGTTTTAACAGGTTATTGCATTCCTCATTTAGGCATATTTATTATTTTTTGCTATAAACTAATTAGCACAAGTTTTTCTTCTTGCTCATAACCTCTTGGCAACATTGATGGCAGAAAAAACTATTTTTTTTTAAAGGTGAAATTGATGTTAGCACTTGGCAGAAACTGCTCTCCAGCTTTTTAAAATTAAGAGCTTTTGAAATATAGTATTCCTGATAAAGGGATCAGAAAAGGAAGAATTTAAGGGATGAAAAACCAAGGAGTGTGCAAGAACTCACTGTGTGGAAGGTCCGAATGGGGTTGAGGTAGGTCTCATTTGGGGTGTCACCAAGTTTGGAAAGTGCAGCCACAAGACCGTCTGCTTCCCGCGACTGGCTCCCATGGTAGCGCTCCAGGTTACACAAATGTGCCCCGATGTGGATGGCTACGGGTTGGGAGAGGACATGTGACATGTGCCATGTGGATTTCTTCCTTTGGAGTTACTCAAAACCACAATGCCTGTCTGGTCACCCTTCTCTGCTCTGTCTTCTCTCCAACGAAGAATAACCGCACATCTCCCCCAGTGTCTGGATGGAGTGAAGTGAATACTTCCGAAGGTATCATGTAATTTACTACAATCATTTTAATTAAGACAAAGAAAATTTCCAATTCACCCTAATTATAAACAAATAATCATTCTGGATGTGGAATTGATATTATGATATACAAAAACTACATACACGATCCATCATATACATATTTACAGAAGACACACACATACACATATTCTTTCCCAAGAAATCAGAAAGCATCTTACTAGAATACTGTACATTAGGAGTTCCTGTCATGGCTCAGCAGTAACAAACCCAACTAGTATCCATAAGGATTCAGGTTCAATCCCTGTCTTGGCTCAGTGGGTTGGGGATTTGGCGTTGCTGTGAGCTGTAGTATATAGGTTGCAGACAAGGCTCAGATCCCGCATTGCTGTGGCTGTGGTGTAGGCCGGCAGCTACAGCTCTGATTCAGCCCCTAGTCTGGAAACTTCCATATGCTTCAGGTTTGGCCTTAAAAAAAAAAAAATACTAATATACAAGTATATGACTTATGTTATAGACACCAGGGAAGATAATGGTTTTGTTCTCTCTCAGACCTTACATTCTTACTTTATACATTTTAGTGTACATGTATAAATACACACACCCGCACATAACACACACACACACACACACACATACTTGCATGTGTTATTCCTAGAGGACTGAAATAAGCCAGTATTTATGGAGCCAAACATCTCTGTACATTCTTAAGAAAATTCAGCTTTCTCATTTTAGGAATTGATGATGTCTAAATTTCAAATGAAGAGAAGCTCAAGAACACAACGTCTTCTAGCATAAGGAGTCTGTGCCAGGTGCCACTTTCCCTGCCTTGTGAAATCTGTAGGGAAGCCAGCAGTCACAACATCCAGACAAGGACATCCTGAGGCTTTCGTTGTCATGGAAGCCCTGCCGGGTGGCCAGTTGATACTTGCCACTGGGATCAGATTCAAGTGTGAAATGAGCCTTCATTACCCAGCATATAGATCATTTCCCAGCTGATATCTTCTTTTTCTCTGTACCCACAGTGAAAAGCAGCAGAGGCTACTATTATTATGCAGTCTCTACAGTTGTGGGAGAATTCTGGGATCCTCCATGGCTATACATTTTGGGTTGAAATGTGGGGAAAAAGGGAAAAAGGAAAAACAAAGTTCTGGGAATACTGGTGGTGTTTTGTGTCCTATGGTCCTAGGATCAGATTTATTTAGAAATGCCATCTCCTATTAGCCTCTTCTCTCTGTCACATGAGTTCCTTTTAAAAGAGCCATTCCCGTTTCTGCCCTGCAAAGCAGTGCTCATGCTTGAAGACCCAACTCAAAAGTTGTTTTCTCAAGCCTTCTTCAATTCCACAGGCGCCAATGATACCTTGATGACATTTCGCAACATTATTGTTCTGAGTGTTTATTTAGGGCCACGCCCATGGCATATGGAGATTCCCAGGCTAGGGGTCGAATCAGAGCTACAGCTGCTGGCCTACATCACAGTTCACAGCAACGCTGGATCCTTAACCCACTTAGCAAGGCCAGGGATGCCACTGGCAACCTTGTGGTTCCTAGTCAGATTCATTTCCGCTGCGCCACAACAGGAACTCCTATCCTTGTTTCTTGATGGACTTTGACCCCTCAAGATATGTTCACCTTGAAATCTCAACACCTGGCACATTGCCTGGCCCCAGCATGTCCTTGGTAATGCTTTGTTCCATCACCACTGGGCTTACAGAAGCGGGGCGAGGGTCAGGAAGTCAATGTGTGGCAACATTGCTGGAGCAGTGCTTCCCCAACATGTCTTTGTGCACGTTTTCCACAGCCTTTAAGTTAGACGTCAATTTAAATACACTTCTGCTTGAAGCTCACTTAGGAAGGCAAAGCACATGACAGTGTTCCTGAGTCTATGATGTGGACTGTCTCCTGAGCTGAGTGAGGTTAGCACCCAGGACACAGCGTCTTTCTTCTTATGCTCCATTTATCACCATACGCGGCCATATCTCTGAAGGGGCGGCCTCGTTTAGTCTCAGCATCTACAAAGCTAGAAAAGATTGCCTGCAGCAGTCTCTTGCAATATGCTGTGGATAAACTGGAAACTATTTACTAAATGGAACTCAAACATTGTCCAGTATTTTAAATGCTGTTTTCTGACAATCATCTTCAAGTTAAAAAAAAAAAAAAAAAAACAGGTAATTTTCTCATAGCTGACACATATTGAATGCTTACTGTACTCCAAACGCTGCTATTAATTCTTCAGGCATATTATCTCATGCAATCCTCTGGTATTAGTTGTATTCCCATTTTACAGAGCAGTAAATAAAAAGTTAAGGAACTTGCGGTCCATTAATGGTAAAGGCGGGATAAAACCCTGTTTGCCTGATTTTGACCGTTAAGTTATGTTGCTTCTTTTCACTAATCAATAATTGTTATACCTTACTGTGTACTGAAAATGAATTTCTCCTAAGGGCTTATCTAAAACTCTTTGAATGGTTCACTTGGTGTCTTTAACGCAGAGTCAAATGGCACCTAAGCGCTACGACTGATCATGACCTTTGAAGCCCTCCATGCAGGTGGGTGTAAATACTCCCTCTGCATTTTATCCCCTCACCCTCACTCCTCTGCTCCTCGGTTTCTTCAATTCCCTCTCTCTCTGGGGACTAAAACACACCTCAGAGGGGAGCTGTTCCCATTTTATAGAAATAGATACTGAGCTTCAAGCAAAATCAAGTGATGTATTTACCATGCCATAATCCACAAATGATGACCACAAAGAGAACATGGGATAAATTCTAGCTCTTTTACATTCTACATTCTGTAACTTGTCTCTCCTATGTAATGAGTTGTTGATCACAATCTATTTTCTGTTAGGTTGATTTCCACATGAGATTTGACACTAGTTCACTAAATGTAAGTACATTTACTGAATGACTGAAGATATTAAACACGTTATCTATTCTTATTGCCAGGTTTCCTATACAACAGAGCTGAAGAAACTAATGAAGTAGTATAAGAAAACCCAAGATGGTTTTCAAGAGGTAGGAATATATTGAAAACTATTCTTTCAAGTTTTTTTTCATGTACTTTAAAATGCATGCTCCAGCTGTGTCCATTTTTTCTTTTTACAGGTAGAAAAATAAAAAAGTAAAATATCTTATCTTACTTATCACTGGATTTCTCAGAGAGAATACTGCTTGTGCCCACTTTGTTTGTCTAAATGTTTTATTTCCTATTAGATCTGACCCTAATTTTATTGTGACCTTGGCTTGGAACTCAAGGTATCCAAATCCAGGGCTGTTGGGACCTGACAGAAATCAGGGGGGACAGTGACTTTGTTCCTTTTCAGACATTGTTTTCTATGCTTCCCTTTGTACCTTTCAATTATTTTCAATATGAATGGCCATGCTATGTTTACAGTGACAGCTGCTTCAAATGTGTGATAAAAGTGATATGATTTTATTTCTCTCTTTCTTAGTCTTCAAAAACCATATGCCGTTATAGGATATGAGTCTGTAGGAGAAAGAATCCTGAAGAGATCTTTCAGTTACTTAACTTCTTTTGGTCCCTGTTTTCTCCTCTGTAAAATGGGTGGATTGAACTAAACTGTGCTATCTGGGCTCCTTTCCAGCTGTCTGCCTCCCGTGTGTCCATCTGAAGTTAATCCGGAACATCTGTCACCTAAAGGGAGCTTTAATCTAATATGCAAGTAATGCAGATGTGAAATTCAGGTTTTAACATGTTTTCAAAATCAGCATTATTTCACAGGGGCTTCTTAAGTCTTGTGCCGAAGCCAATGTCACCAACCACTCCAGTACTCTCCTCCTGGTGCCTCTGGGACTCCTGCCAAGCTCTTGGAAAAGCCCAAGGTACACATTTCCAGAATCCACCCAAATGCCAGGCTAAAAGATATTATAACTGGGTCTTTCCAAAATTTCATTTTCTTACCAAAGTATTTCCACAGTTAAAAGAGAGCTGAGGTCTTGGACACAAATGTACATTTAATTGGTGTGGGAACTTCTGAGTTCAAATAAGGAGCTTTCATTGAAGAGTGAACAAAAAAAATCATAAAAGCTACAATTAGAGCCAGTGGCCCTGAGAAAGTTCCTTTTCCTTCTTTCTTTCCTTCTTTTTCTTTTTTTCAGGAGATCAAAGGAAGCGTAATTGAGGGAGAAGCTTGGAAGTGTGGTCAGTTCTTGCTATCTTTCTGCCTGCCTGTCAGTGATAACTGTCATTTTGGAGTTAGTCACCCCCTAATTAAGCAGCCTTTAGAAATAAGGATCTTGGGACAAATCCTGGCTGTGTTTCTTCTACACACATTCTCCGGCACCATGTGCATGCCACTCAGCTATAAATCACATTAAATCGTGTGAGAGAGGAGAGGCCTCCCTGGAGCTCCCTGTGCCTCAAGCAGAACCAGATCAGGAGCAATTCCTTCGGGATTGAGTCTCAAAGAGTTGGGTCTCTGGGACTGTCCTCTGTGATGGGGCCTCCAAATCATTTTTTTTTCTCAGCACCCTTATTCTGAGGTCGCTTCTCTCAACGTGTCCCTGATGTTTCTGGAGGTTTACAAGCCAATTTGAACAACTCCTCAGGAGACGCATGAGGGTTGTCATCCACACCTGGAATCTAGCAGATGCAAGATGCAGAATCTGCTAGAGAGCAAGCTGCCTGGGTCACTGGGCACAGCCTTTCAGGGGAAGCTTGGGCTCAAAGCACTGCTATTTAATCAGAAAGGGTTTCAAGGTCTATGTGCACCAGAGTCCAGAAAGATCTGCATTAATAAGAATGGAGAGGATGCAAAACCATGCTTTTTATACCAGTGAGGTTGTAGGACCCTGAAAAGTATTTATTAGTGGTTGAAGGAGGCTCCAGCAGCTCTTATCACAGGCAGGCAAGCAGGAAGGCAGGAAGCCAAAGGAAGAGTTCCTGTCACTGCCTTTTCGGTGATGCCCTTGATTATAGATACCATTGTTTGCTTCTTCCCTCCTCCTCCTCAGCCTACTTTCACCAGGCTCTAATTACATCCTTTAATGATTTGACCAATTAAAGCTACAGTTCAACTTATAGGGGAATGGATGAGAAATTAGAGGCTGGCACGCAAACTTCGATGCGGATGCACTTCTTCCAAGGTTACACACCTCTATTAAGCCAGTCGGCTATTTGAAAAGCATGATAATGGGCGATGCTAATAAAATAAGCATGGGGACATTTTCAACTGCTCCCAAGTGAATACACCAGAAGGACAAAATGTGAAATGCAAAGGTATATCTATGAAACTGGGCTTAGCATATATATTTTTTTTTCTAAAAGCGCAGTTGCCAGTCTCATTTCTTAGTGAATGTGAAATGTAATAATTGCTTTGTCAGGGTTTGGGAGAAGCAGAGAGCTTTCTCTCCACCCTCCTGCCTTCGCCTGGAAAGGAAACAACTGCAGCGCTGCTGGTTGCCATGGTGGTGGGAGACGGGGAGTGCTCCAAAGCAGTCACGCCCTGCTGGCAGAGCCCCAGGAGATGTTTAGGAGCTGCAAGCAGTGGAGGTTCAAGCAGAAGAGGGCCAGGGAGAAGACCTGATTCTCTCCAGGGATTTGTGAGGGAAAGAGAGAGAGCATCCTGCTTTTTCTTGTTATAGCAGAATGGGAATTTATCATCTTGGATGACAGGCATCATTTTGAATCTCTTCACTGCCCACACTCTGTCTTTCGTCCACCCCAAACGGCTCCCAGTTTGCTGGCAACTCCTGCATTCTCACATCTTGCACCTTTCCTCAATAATTCTCTTGATCTCTTTTGCCTGCTGGCCAACGTCTACTCATCCTCAGGTTTGAGCAAATCTGTTGAGGACTTATTACGTGCCGGGGCCAGGAACGCCAAGAGGCATAAGGCACAGCCTCAGTCCTCAAGGTGATCAGGGTCTGCGAAACTGTACTCTGGTAGGAAGTGAGACCGGGACCACAGGGGAGGTGTGCCAACAGCTCAGACCTGGAGGTCAAGGGGAAGCTGGCCAGGGAGGGAGTCCTGGATATGGTGACAGCCTACCCAATGAAGAAGAAGACAAGCATTTCAGACAAAGGGAACAGCAAAAGCAAAGGCATAGTCTGCTCAGGGTCTACTAGGAGCTGGGTACCACCAAGGGAAAAAGCAAGGGGGTGAGGTAGAGCGCCAGTGGGTGGGGCTTGGTGAGCAGAGCCTACCAGGCACGCTACACTTGGACTTCTCTTTGCAGTAGCAGCAGTGAATGACCTTGAGGTCTGTAGGTTTCTAAGAGGTCCACATCTCATCAGGATGGACAGACTGAATTATTCTAATTCCACAGATGAGGACATGAGGAATTTATCTGAGCTCATGCAACCCATCAGTAGCAGAAATATAAAATGACTTGGTCATCTGATTTTAGTCACCTGCTGCCCCTATAAATTATACTCCATCCTGCAAACCTTAGTGACCACCAGTTTCAGGTTACAGCTCCTGTCATGGTATCTCACATATGAGAGGGAGAGACAGGATTCACATCACTGATGCCTGGGTGTAGTGACATGTGATTACACAGAAAGAAATACACATATCCAAAGGTTTAAGGAGAAAATGATTGCATGGCACATACTTTATTCTTTGACTCCTTTTCTTCTGTGTTTTGATGCTGTGGGGTTTTTTTGTTCCTTCTCTCTATAATATCTTTATTACTTCCTGGCAGAGTCCAATTTTGCCTTAAAGCTATTGCATGGTGATTATATTCTTCTTGTCATTTTACTGTGTTTTATCTCTTAATATAGGAATTAAAGCCTAAAGATTTTATTTATTCTTAATTAAAAAAAATTTTTAATTGTTATTTCCCCAATACATTTTTTTTTTCCTACTGTACAGCATGGTGACCCAGTTACACATACTTTTAAAGGAAGCCTAGAAATTCCTTGAATTCTTTCTCTGAAGCACTTTCCAAGGAACAGTCTGGATTCCACTTGCTGTGTCTCCAGATAGTCAACCGAGCACTCCCAAGGGACCCTGTGCTAGTTTTAGATAATTTTCAAGGTCTGGCAAAGACTTCCATTTCCTAGCTGAAATCTGCTTCCTTGAGTCTACATTCCTTCCTGTATCCACTCATTCGTCAAAGATTATTGGAACCTACACACCCTCTGGGCTACTGTAGGCCTTAGAACACGAGAATGAGTCAGCCCTGTTCTTTGTCCTCCATCCCTCGCTGCTTTTCTCTAGGACATAATGTATTTTTACCCTTAATTCTTAACAAACTCCAAAGACCTTTTGCAAACGTTTCCTGGATTGGTTTAATCTGGCATTGGAGACAGTCGGTGGGGAAGTCTCCCCGCACGGCTCAGCGCACACCCAAGTTGTGTTAATTGGCACTGGGACACCGTCTGTCATGTCTTGTTGCTTAATTAAATCCACATTTGTTTTGAGTGTTCTTTTTACTCTGCTATTTTTTATGCATGACAGGATAAAAACAAATGAGAGAAATATTTTACAGTTAAATCAGTTTGAGGGGAACAGTCCTGAATCATAACTCTTTATCGTTCAGATAGCCTTTTATTTCAACGGCTCTGTTGTCCAACAAAACCACAAGCCAGTTGGTTACTGTCCCTCTTCTCTTCTTCTTCACCAGAGTTTAACTTTGACCTTGGATGCTAATTTCTAGTGCCTTTATCTTGAATTCTCTTGTTTTCTAACTCAAGAAATAATGATAACGTTTTATATGCCTATAAAGCTTCATATCTTTTCAAGATCCTTTTATATCCACTAGCTTGATGCTATTTAGAACCTTGTTCACATATCTTGCCTTCTTTTTTTCTTTTTATTGCCCATGATACCATTTGATGGTCATTTTCCTATGACTGAATGGAATTTTGAGTATAGGTCAATTTTATTTCCAACTGGGTTCCTTTTTCTAGTGGGTATTATCAACGAGCTTAGCTATTCGCAAATGAAAATGAAATCTCATTAGTTTTCCTTGAGAAATTGAAGGCCTTCTAAGGAAGACTGCATTAGTATAAATTAGAAATTAAAAAAAAATCCATTTATATAAGTTTCATGTGATCAAATGGAAGGCAAAGATTCTTTTATCAAAGGTGAGTCTTTGGCCGGGAGGAAATAAACAAAACTACAAAGTGATATTATAAAATTCACCAGGAAATTACTAATAAGCACTTACCTGCATTAATGGCTATCCCATAGGCAACCAGTTTGTGGAATTTGAGATTTTTGTCTAATTGCCTCCTCCATGGTCCTCTGAAGCACTAGAGCAACAAAAATTAAAAGTCTTATTCAGGAAAAATCATAGAAATAATAGTGTCAATGAGAGCAGGACTCAGGCTCTGCCTCTACATGACTGAGGGTGGGGGCAACGTGACACAAAAATTAGTGGCCATTAATTAGTCAAATAGGCAAAATCAAATGGCTATTACTGGCTTTGCTGAAATTTCAACTCAATAAAAGGGAGTGAGTTAGTTCACTGGCCGTAAGTCAAGCTCTAGACTAAAGCTGCTAATAACCACGCCTCAGCTAATTTAGAAAATGGGGATGATCACATCCTCAGGGATGTGGTTTAAGTAGTCTATAAATTACTCTCTATTACACAAAGAAAGGCACTACATTCCTCTACATCTAAATATTCATAAAATTATGAAGACGATTACATAATAAATTACTTAGACTCTAAGTGTTACTGAAGGCCTCATTTTTCTGTTCAGTGCACTACTCTGTTTGGCAGGGAACGCAGGTAAGTACGCACCACAGTGAAATCTACGTGGTTAGGAAAAGCCCCATTATGTCTGGTAGGGGTTAAAATCTACATCCTGAAATCTGTGTACAGTGATTGTGCTTTCCTGGGCTGAAGACTCACAGGGACATTTCTTTAGTGGCCTCTGGCTCATCTACTTATTTACCCCCTTTTAATCAGAACTGGTAACAGTTCACGCTGTTATCATACTTCCATCTTCACGAGTCAGGTCAATTGTATTAGCCTTTCTTTTCTCAGATGAAGCAAAGGCACCAGGGAAAGACTGAGCCCTGAGTCCAACGGCACGTCAATGGCAAAAGCAAGAGACAGATCAGTAATAATTTCTGACTTTCGGTTTTAACTAATGTTCTCTTTACAAGAAACAAACAGTCTAAACAGGATGATTGGGAATGTCATAGGAAAGTATCTTTGTTTTCAATGGCACGTCTATTAGGAGGTTATTCCAAATAATTTAGTACTTACAGTACTTGTCCCTCTCATGAATGAAATAAAGTTTCGACTGATTGGTAACAGAATTAGCATGCAGTTAAAATTCAGGCATACTGCAGATGCTCGAGCCCAAGCCAGTGCTGACTGTCCAAATGTAAAGACACAAGAAAGAGAGACAGTGAAGATAAGTAAGATGGGAGAAAAAGAACTCATTTTGTTTACTGAAACAATCATTAATGTGTAGGCCTCGACTCTACTTACACCCAGAATAACTCGGGTATAAAGGAAAGACTCTTCATCTTCATACCAGCAGAATGTGTCGATAAACAGATATAAATTCACTCCCAGCCATGCGAGCTAGTGTAAATGAAAAAAGAACCAATCAATACTATCTTCAAGCTTTTCTTCTATTCAAAAGCACTTGGGATTCTTCTTTTAAAGTGAAATGAAGAGCTTCTCAATATTAATCGGAATCACTCCACACACTTAGCGCTCATAGACTACTTCTGAACAGTGATCACAATGGTAAGAAACTGTCAACTTTGTAAAAAAGATTTTAAAATGCATTATGGGTATATTTGAAGGAATTTAATGAAAAATACAAACCATCCTAATCAACATTGCTATACTGTTTTAAGCCAGTGATGTCAAGAAGGAGGAAATCTTTAAAAACAACTCAGCAAGTACTCTAGAAAAATTTCAATTTCATAGTCTAATTCAAAGACTTCATTTGATTTAGAGGAACGTTCATACATGATGCATGAACAAACTACTTGACTTAAAAATAATTTAAAATGAACTCAGTTGGAAAACAACTTTACATGATGCTATAAGGGTAAATTAAATAAATCTACTGAATGTTTTCTAACAAGTTCTAGTCTTTTAACCAGAGCAATACTTCAAGTTATTTAGTATTCTGATACAAGTTATCCTAAGAATCAAGATACAATGCACATATTTAAAGGTGAACAAAAAATGATACTTACTACGAATATGATGGAGAGACTCTCATTCAAAATCCAGGACCCCATCATGTCAGTTTTGCTCTTTTGCCCTCAGCAAATTATTTCTTTTATTCACCTGAGCCTGGATGTTGTTTCCTTAGTAAGGGCTTCCTTGCTGAGTTACTTTGTCTTTTTGTCTTAGGAAGCACCTACTGGGAGAAGCTCTTGAGGAATTTCTAATTAAGGACTTCTTGCCAAAGGCACATCTCCAAGTTGACATGCCTCATGACCTAGGTGAAAACAAGGCAAGTCTCTGTCTAACGATCCCTTTCTTCAAAGATTTTAGAAGAAAGGAAAGCTCATTTTATTAAATTATCCTCATGTACTTTATACCCCATTCATTTTCTACATGATTGCAGTCAAGATGATAATAACTTCTTATGTAAATTTGAAAAATAACCTAACTGCTGAAGGCTGAATACGGCCGAACATTTTAATAGTGTTTTCTCTACTTTGTTTATTTTAGCTTCTTTACTTCCTTTCTCCCACTTTGAAAAAAGCTTTTTATAGAAGACATAGAATGGTGGGTAAAGAAATATAAAGTAAGTAATCTTTCAGAAGATGATGAAAAATGAACAGGATCTTAAAAAAAACCCACACAGATCACAGCTCGGATCCCACGTTGCTGTGGCCCCGGCATAGGCCGGTGGCTTCAGCTCTGATTAGACCCTTAGCCTGGGAACCTCCATATGCCGCAGGCGGCCCTTGAAAAGGCAAAGACAAAAAAGAACCCCCACCCAAAAAAAAACCCACAGATGAAGAACTTGCATGAATTTAAAACATGGTCGTGAAGAATGAAGGAGACGTTTCTGTGGACTTGATAGAATAAATCTTATTTTTGCCTTTAATCCCACTTGGTGCATCCATGAGGTCAGTGAGAATATTCTTTCATAACTTAGTGATTCTAGGAGTGGATGTGCGTGGGCCTGGCCCATTCTCTGATTTTGTTTAAGTTACAGTTATTAAATACAGTGACTGTGACTGCTCTGGTAGGCAAAGTTGGCCCAATTAAAGCAATTTTTTTTTTTTTGGCTAGTTTTGACTCAAATATTTCATTTAAAGTTTTCAGATAATTAAGATGAAAACAGGAGGAGATGTGAATCATTTGAGTAATTGCCTAAGCTTTCCGTGTTTTCATATGATGCATCTATTTAGTTGTCCTAAAAAAACTAAAACTTAAAAAAAAACCTTGGAGTTCCCGTCGTGGCGCAGTGGTTAACGAATCCGACTAGGAACCATGAGGTTGCGGGTTCGGTTCCTGCCCTTGCTCAGTGGGTTAACGATCCGGCGTTGCCGAGAGCTGTGGTGTAGGTTGCAGACGCGGCTCGGATCCCTCGTTGCTGTGGCTCTGGCGTAGGCCGGTGGCTACAGCTCCGATTCAACCCCTAGCCTGGGAACCTCCATATGCTGCGGAAGCGGCCCAAGAGATAGCAACAACAACAACAACAAAAAGACAAAAAAAAAAAAAAAAACCTGGCAAGACTAATAACTATGAGTAACACTGACCTAAATAATAAGAATAATCCTTAATCCTAAATAAACAATCCAGGCACCAGGTTATGGATTTTTCCAGTATTGTCCAATTAAATCATACATTGACTCTAGAAGGCAAGTACTATAAGACCCATAACACAAAAGTGGAAACAGGTCTAATGAAGAAACTTACAGTAGGAATAGCTGGGACCTCAATCCACCTCCCCTGACTTTAGCATTTTTTTCCCTTTTTTTTTTCCCTTTTCTGCCGCCCTGAGCCACCCTGCATTTGTGGCAGTTCCCCAGCCAGGGATTGAACCAGAGCCTCCACAGAGACAACAAGCTGGATCATTAACCCACTGCCCCACAGTGGGAACACCCAGCATCTTCGTTTTTATCCATTACCTTAAACATCTCCTTTTTAAAAAAAAATTCATAAATACATAATTTTATTTGCTATTTTTAGGGGAAACTTAGGCATTAAATTGTAAGCTGATAAAATACAACTACCTACGAAAGCACAAAAGCATAAATATCACCTTAGAATAAATTTTAGTGAATTAAGTCTTAATTCCTTTAAATTCAAAAACCCCACAAGTCTATTATGACAAGGCCACAAATGAGAAGACGTTCAGTGACCCGCCATGCTCCACAGGTACCGCCCGAGGACCGGAAGCGCTCCGCAGGGAGGACGGTGACCAGGGCTAAGTGTGCCCTACGGAGAGGTTGCTGTAAGCGGGGGAGGCCAAACATTTAACAACACGCAACAGACCTTGAAAAAAGGAAGAAATAAGCGGTGCCAGAGAACGTGGGTCACCGCGTAATAACCGGTAGCTGAGACCACGGCCCATGGAGGACGCCTCCGGAAAAGCCTTCGGCGCCAGATGCGCCTGCGCCGGGCGGCCGGGGCGCACATGCGCACAGCTCGCCTGGAAGCTGGCGGTTCCGGAAGCAGAGCTGCCCCTGAGCCCGGCTCTCCAGACGGACAGGCGTCGCTACCCGACGACAAAAGGCCTTTTCTCAAAGCATGCGAATGGCGCTTTCCAAAGGAATCCTCGGGCCGGTGCAGGCTGCGTCCCCAACACCCCAAAAATGTTAGCTAAGTGCATAGTTATACAAGAACGAAAGAGCCGGTGGCAAAGAGATGTTTGGGATGCGCCGTAAACATCCCGTTTCCAGCATTAGCCTGAGTTTCAGCAGAGGCCGGGTGCACAGGCCTCCCGCCCCGAGGAGGAGGAGGAGGAGGAGGAGGCGCCAGCTCCCCTGGAACCCTCGCTTAGGTCTGGCTTGGCCAAACTTGTACCTGCCTTTGAATGACTTCACTTTGAGACATTTCTAAGTGAAAGCACTGGGTGCTCTGGCTGCTGCACAGGGAGAGAAAGGATGCACAGGTCTCTGGTTTGGAAATTACAAATGGAGAAGCCTCGACTGTTCCAGGCTGGGTCAGGCCAGGGAGCCCAGCTCCGGAGGAGGCCGGGGATGTAGGGACCACACGGATGCTGGGAGAAACCATCACCCCATCACGTCTGGGAGGCAGAGCAGAGCTCCCTAACCCCCGGAGGACCAGGGCCTGGTGCGTGCCAGGGTGAAGGTCACCCGGAGCCCGGGGCGCTGGCGTTGCGGCCACTTCCTATCGGTGAGGCCCAGGCTCCGTTACAGACTGTATAGCACCAAGAACGATATTTCTTAACTGATGCGTAGTGATTAAAGACATCCGTCGGCAGTGTCCTGCCTCAGGCCTGAAGGCCACTTGGAAAAACCAAGCCGAGGTCCCCACGGGCAGCAGGCTGCCTCTGAGTGGGGATGTCCAGCCTCGGACAGCTGGTCCCATCTCTCACCACCCACCTCAGAGGCTAAAAAGGATTCACATCCAGACCTCTGTAGAGATATTGTCAAAATCACGTTTCTTCTCACGGCCAGCCTTCCTCGCGACGAGGCGGATCACTGGATCCTGGGAAAAGGTAAAAAATGTTCCTTCAAAAATGCGTTCCTCACATCCTGGAGCCTTGTTCTTGCAAAATCTTGGCCTTTTTGCTGGGCTCCCTGGCTGTGCCCTCCGGGGTGCTGTGCAGCTCCTTGGAGTCCAGTCGAGGAACTCGGCATGGTCTTCACTCCTGTTGCAGGAAGAACCGAAGCTGAGCAGCTGCTCAGACTTCAGCCCTCAGTCCCAGGGTGGCATCTGCCCGAGCTCCTCCTCTGGACACCGCAGCTCAGGATACAGGGGCTCTTCACCTGCACTGGGATGTTTTGCTGTCTCTCTCCCTAATTTTATCCTTTACAGGGTTTATTAGGGAGGTCATATTGTAAAATTCCACTTCCTCCAACATCCTTTCCTCTGCAAGGCCTCTGTTCATGACCAGCTTTCTGTGTCTCAGGTAGTTCAGCACAGGCCCAAACTGGGTGGGCTCTCTGTTGATTAAATAGGTATCTGTTTCATCCTTGTCTGAGTCCAGGTCAGGGTTGTCCAGCACAAACGGTACAGGAAGGATTTCGAATCTGCGCACAGCACCTGCCGAGTGGTGAGGAGGTAGGTGCCACAGGTAGATGTTGAGCCAACCCACTTGGATACGTTGCTGGGAAGCTGGGCCAAAGTGACCCCCAGTCCCAGCAGAGGTCATCCCCAGACCTGCCCCGCCAGGAGGCCACTCTGGGTCAGTGGAGGCAGCAGCTCACTGTGGTTCTCTGCCATGATCCCAGCAAACCCCTCCACAGCTCCCTAAACATCTCTTTTTAAGAAGTACTAATAACTTTAGAAGATATCATTTTTAAAGGAACTTTGTCCTCCAGAAATAGATAAAAGTAGAAGTATTTTGGTAGCATTAACGGGAGGTAAGAGTGCAGTTAGTGAAATATCCTCAGTAGCTTCTTTAACAGTAAGAAATATAAAGATGTAAATTCTTCATATTCATTTCTTTAAGCCAGTAATCTTCCATGATGAAATGATTTGTTATTTCTGAAGTGTTTGGGATTTACATATCTTAGAGGCCTTATTCTGTTGCTTTAAAAAATGGATTCAGAGAGACTACCTCTAGAATTTTGTACGATCTTGTCTATTTTAGATTCATTCAGTGTGAGGAAGAGTTGGAACTTTTTAGCCTTCTGTAGTCTTCACACAGTATTAGAAGAGAGGGGCATATATTGCTGAATCATAATGTGTGGTCACATTTTTGATGTCATTAATGGCTTAGAGTATTTCTAGTGCTACAATAAAAACAAAATTTAAAGCTTTTGTTTTGAAAACACATTTTTGCATGCTTCCTTTCTTATTTCTAAAACGTGATGTGTTTGTTCCTCGTTTTGAATATGTAAAGATATTTTGTGCTAAAGTGTAGATGTTATTCATTTACAGTGTATAAAAATGCTTCATATTTGTATTATGAAAGTATAATTAATGACTTCAGCATTTTTCTTCACAGATTTTATTCTTGTAGAACTTGCCATGATAATTAATTTATTCATATTCAAAAGGCAGGAGTTCCCATTGTGGCTCAACGAGTTAAGAAATGGACTAGCATCCATGAGGATGCGGGTTCCATCCCTGGCCTCTCTCAGTGGGTTAAGGATCCAGCATTGTCGCAAGCTGCAATCCCAGATGCAGCTGGGATCTGGCGTTGCTGTGCCTGTGGTGTAGGCCCGCAGCTGTGGCTCAGATTAGATCCCTAGCTGCAGGAACTTCCATATGCTGCAGGTGTGGCTATAAAAAGAAAATAAATATATTTTCAAATTCAGAGCTCAACACTTTTGTGCAAGCAATGGACATATCTTTTCATCTCAACACTTCTGTTTTCACAATTGAGATAATCTGTTGACACCATTGTTTGGTTTACAATATTGCCATCAGAACTCATAAGACTCAAAATAGCATACCTTACATCACACACCTGAAATCACTCAGTTTAGCCTCTGGGCTCCTTGGAAGCTCTCAGTTTTGATAAATAAGACATTGTGGTTCCTCTATTTATTTATTTATTCATTTATTTATTTGACTGCACCTGGAATAAGTGGCAGTTCCTGGGTTAGGGACTAAACCCATGCCACAGTAGCCACCCAAGCCGCTGCAGTGACAATGCCAAATCCTTAATCTGCTGTGCCACAAGAAAACTCCTGTTTTTAATTTACCTGGTGAAATTCGAGGGTGCCTATCATTCCTCAAATGTCTGCCTCAGTTTTTACTTCAGTGAAGAAATCATTACAGATCAGAATTTAAATCAAGATTATTGGAATCATTTTTCAAGAATTGGGGCCAAGTGAATGGAATTGGGTCTAAGGAGAGAGGGAATTGTGTGAAATCTACTAAAATGATATTAATACTCAGAATTTGATGTAGACTAACAATTTTTTCATTGCTAGTAAGTAGTGCCCATTTCATTGCTTGGAATTTTCTCAGAACAAAAGAAGTAAAATTTGCCTTGGGTGTGTCCCAGGCAGATACAGTCAGCTCACCAGAAAAGATGTGAGTTTTTTCCCTTGTAAAGATCACTAAGGAGTTCCCTTGTGGCTCAGTGGTAATGAACTGAACTAGTATCCAGGAGGATGTGGGTTTGATTCCTGGCTTCTCTCAGTGGGTTAAGGATCTGGCGTTGCCATGAGCTGTGGTATAGGTCGCAGATGTGGCTCAGATCTGGCGTTGCTGTGGCTGTGGTGTAGGTCAGCAGCTGCAGCTCCAATGGGATCCCTAGCACAGGAACCTCCACATGCTGCAGGTGCTACCCTAAAAAAGAAAAAAAAAATCACCAATAACAAACTTTCTATAATGGAAAAAGTAGGAAGGAAACCAACAAATATGTTTACAAAGGCAGGTTAATTGCTTATATATATGAATGCAAACTCTAAACTTCCCACATTCCATTTCTGGACTGGATTTGTGCTATTATAGTTTTGGTTCTTTTTAGTTTCTTAGTTGAACAGTTGACCCAACAAAGAAACACTTTGATCCTCAAGGGCAAGATTGATCATCTAGTAGCTTTTTCTGCTGCACATTAAAATCCAAGTTTCCTGTAGGTATATAGCAAAGTTCATAGAGTATAAAAAGAGCATTGCCAAATTTCCTCTTCTAAGCATTAAGTATGTTTTTGTCTTTTCCTAAAAGCATTTATAAGCATCTAAGTATTAAATTGAAAAGGTATGAAAAAAATTTTAAAGTTACAAGCACATGTAATCTCAAATCCATACATGGTTATTCTGAGGAGCATTTGTTGTGATAATTATGGAATTATAGTCAATAAATCATATATTGAGTAAATTCAAATTTTTAAAGAAAAACCAGAATACAAGAAAAAAGTTCAAGTCCATACATTAAAATAAATCTGATTTTAAAATAAAATGTAATTAAGTATATCCCCTATCCCCTACCTTTTGCTGAATTAAGTATATTGTATTTTTTGTAGGAAACATTGTACTCTCTTAATATTATTTTAAAATGGCTTGTTTCACAAACTTAGTTAACATATCCAGGTGAAGCCTTTTCCCCCCATCTAGGCATAATTCTTTCATTTATCAAAATTTCATAATTTCAAGTGAATACTTACTGCGATCACTGCATGCATCACATGATGCTAGGCACATTGTGTATTAGAGGTCTGAATCCTGTTATTTAGAAGGTTACATTATAGCACGGAAGTGCCAGATGCATGTGCAGTAACTAAAGCTTCATTTAAAGGTGAGTGCATGTTGGATGGTAGAGATTATCTACCTATGGGTCACGGAGCACAGAGAGATCTAGCTGAAGGATTTCCTGCAGGGAGAATTCTCTCTAGATGTGGATCAAGCTAGGTTTTGTCAAAACTTATATACTGTGAAGAATAGAAAGAGGGCGATAAGTTTGAATTTCTGTGTCTCTCAAAGGGTCAATTTGATAAGCTCTCCAAATATCAAACAGCAAGCAAAAATGACTTCTGCTTCCAACCTCTTCCTATAGTCCCCTCTGATCCGGTCTGCTAAGCCCAGAGGACTTCCTGCTTGGTTTGCATTGCTCACATATGTTTGCAGCATATTCCTCTTTCCATTTATTGAGTCTCCTAAAATCTTTCTGAGTCATTTTGAGAGCTACTTCTTACAGGACATTGATGCTGAGTAGCCTCAAGACGATAGTTCAAAAGAGAGCAGAATGACTAACTCCTCATTTCTTACCCCAAACTAAGTGGCACAGTTCAAAGTCTCCTGTTTGCCAGTTTGAACTTTTTGGTTTAAGGGTCTAGTGAAAGTCAGAATTCTCATGCTCTTTGCATTTTTTATTTCCTGCCCAGCGTACACCGAAACTTAGTAAATTTGTCAATAAACACAGAATCACATTCATTGCTCTGCTTCTTAAAACATAAGGCAATTCTATACAAATCCCTACACAGATACAGTCACAGGATTTTTGAGCACAATTTTTTGTTTAAGTTTAAAAGTGAGAGGAAAGTTTTCCTGTCTAGGTAGTGAATTATTTAACTTCTGAGTTCAGGAAATTTTAAAGTTTAAGAAGTCTAGTCTAGAAATTCCTTCTTTGCATACCCAAGCTGTTCATCTCTCAGAAGTCAAAGTGGATGCCAGAATTCCATAGATTTCATTTTTCAAGATGAACATTCATATTTGAACATATTTCAAGCCAGATGGTTTACAGTTCATGTATTTGTTGCTGTTTTCCTGCCACAACAACTAAATATTGAAGACACATATTTGTGATGAGGAGAGCACTTCCAAACCATCTTTCCCACTGCATGTTCCCTAATCCCCTGCATGCTGTGTGGAAAGTTTCTGAAGAATCAAGCAGTGAATCACATCCATTTGATTTAATAGAGGAGGGGTGAAGTAACATAAAACATGCTTCCTATAAGTATTTTTTGTAACAGCCATAAATTATCTGGTTGCAAATAAGAAAGCGAATGAACATGTATTGAAATATGCTGTTTTCATGATCCATTCAGACAAGCTGGAAAGCTTACTTTTAAGACCTCTAGTACCTTGAAGGTAGTTTGCCAAACTATGGGACTGTCTGATCAGAGTTCAGAAAAGAACAGGAAGATCAAACAAAGGTTTAGTATTTTTAAATATGAAACCATCAGATAGGAAAGTATCGGCTGGTGAAAGCACTGTCCATTTGTACTGAGGATGCCAATATCACTCAACAGATTCAGTGGTATCTTTCTTCTAGGCTAAAATAATTTGCTCCTCATTTGTCATCTCATGTGCAATTTGTTATTATTCTGTTCAAGTATCAATATTTGCATTATTACAACTTTGAAGATTCATTTTGTTGACAAGGGGTTCAGTTAGGAAACTGAACCAAAATAATACACACTTTTAAAAACTGGAAAATAGAAGAAAGGATTGTAAGCACAGAAAAGAGGTATGTTTCCTTGATATCTGAACAAGATTTCTATGAATATTCAGTAAGCACTAAACAAGCACCTGGCAAAAGGGATGAACCTGTCCATATTCATTATCCTAACCATCATCCAGCAATACAGGACATGCACACACAAAATGACAGCAATACTTCTTAAGAGACAGTCTGCAGATCTTAATACCTAGAATCAAAATTGCCTACACTCATCTAGGGACTAGCCCCAATACCAATGCCCCACAACGGTGGTCCAGTCCTGCTCACCAGCATGCCACAGCAGCCATGGCCAGGCCCTGAAGCTGTTCTAGGGGTCAGTCTTGCTAATGTGTCATCAAAAAGTGTAAAATGTGAGGGGTGGGAAGTAAAAAGATAAAACTTTGGAATGTGTTCAAATTTAACTTGCTGTAAGCCTTAAACAGGCTCCTACTTACCTAGAAGGTTATAGATGTGAAACTCATGGTAAACACAAGGCAGAAAACCTACATTAAATACAAACAAAATTAATGAGAAAGGGATTTAAACATAACGCTAAAGAAAACTACCAAAACACAAGAAAGGAAGAAAAGAACAGAGAGAAACTACAAAAACAGCCAGAAAACAATTAACAAAATGGCAATAAATATGTACATATCATAATTACTTTAACTGAAAATGAGCTAAATTTACCAATCAAAAAAACAGAGTGGTTTAATAGATTAAAAAAAATTCATCCATAAACTACCTACAGGAGAGCTGACCTAAGGAGAAAGGACACACAGAGACTGAGGGACTGTGAAAGTGAGGATCTGGAAAGAGATATTTTGTGCAAGTGGAAACAAAAAGAAAGCTGAAGTAGCTATACTCAGATCAGGCAAAATTGACTTTGAACAAAGACTGTAACAAGAGACAAAAAGGCATTACATAATGATAAATGAGTCAATCCAGCAAGAAGATGTAACATTTACAAGTATATATGTCCCTAACAGATGAATTCTGAGATATATAAAGCAAATGCTAATGGACCTAAAGGGGAAAATGAAAGCAATACAGTAATAGTAGGGGACTTTAACACCTCACTTACATCAATGGATAGATCATCCAGGCAGAAAATAAAAAAGAAAACATTATATTTAAACATCATATTAGACCAAATGTGTCTAATAGATAGCTATAGAACACTCCATCCAAAAGCAGCAAAATATACATTCTTCTCAATTCACAAGGCACATTCTCCTGGAGAGGTCACAAAACAAGTCTCAATAAATTCAAGAAGGCTGAAATCATATCAAGCACCTTTTCTGACCACAGTGGCATGAAACTAGAAATCAGTCACAAGAAAAAAATTGGAAAAGCCCCATAAATATGGAGATTAAACAAGATGCTTTCAAAAAACCAGTGGGTCATCAAAGAAATCAAAGGAGAATTAACAAATACCTAGAGACAAATGAAAACAAATATAAAAACTATGGAATGCAGTGAAAATGGTTCTAAGAAGGCAGTTCATAGCAATATTAGCTTACCTCAAGAAACAAGAAAAATTTCAAATAAGCAATTTAGCTTTATACCAAAAGGAAGTAGACAAAGAAGAACAAATGAAGCCCCAAATTAGTAGAAGGAAGAAAATAATAAAGATCAGAGCAGAAGTAAATGATATAGAGACTGAAAAAAAAAAACAGTGGAAGAGATTAATGAAACCAAAAGCTTGTTCTTTGAAAAGATAAAGAAATAGACAAATTTTAGTTAGACTAATCAAGAAAAAAGGGAGAACTCAAATAAGATCAGAAATAAAGGAAAAGGAGTTATGAATGATACCACAGAAATACAAAGGATCATAGGAGACTGTAAGAACAATTATATACCAACAAATTGGACAAAAAATAAAAGAAGTAGATAAATTCCTGGAGACATACAATCTTCTAAGACTATATCATCAAGAAATCAAAAATTTGAATAGACCAATTTCTAGTAAGGAAATTGAAACATCAATCAAAAATCTCCCAAGGAAGAAAATCCAGGACCAGACAGATTCACTGTCAATTTCTAAAAAATGTTCAAAGAAGATTTGATACCTATCCTTATCAAACTTTCCCAAAACTTTGAATAGGAGAGAAACTTTCCAAACACATTCTACAAAACCAGCATTACCCTGATACCAAAACCAGACAAGGATACTGCCAAAGAAAGAAGATATTATAGGCCAATATCCTTAACAAACATAGATGTGAAAATCTTCAGTAAAATATTAGCAAATCAAATCTAACAATACAGTAAAAGGATCATACACCATGATCAAGTGGGATTTGTTTCAGAGTTATAAGGATAGTTCAACATCTGCAAATCAATCAATGTAATACATCACATTACAAAATGAAAGATAAAAATTATATGAACATTTCAATGATGCAGACAAAGCATTGGACAAAATTCAACACCCATTTTGATAGAAACTTTCAAAAAGAGGACTCAAATAAATAAACACATCTCAACATGACAAAGGTCATATATGACAAACCAACAGCTCACATCATACTCAAAGGTGAAAATCTGAGAGCTTTTCCTCTAAGATCAGAAATAAGAAAAAGATCTCCACTCTCACAACTTTTATTCAACATAGTATTGGAAATCCTAGCCATAACAATTAGGCAAAAAAAAAAAAAAAGTGAAAATGATACTAACCAGATAGGAAGAAGTAAAACTGTCACTATTTGCAGATGACATGATACTATATGTAGAAAATGCTAAAAAGAGTCCGTCAAAAACTGTTAGAGCAAATAAGCAAATTCTGTCAAGTTGAAGAATACAAAATCAATACACAGAAATCTGTGGCATTTCTGTGCACTAAAAATAAACTATCAAAAAGAGAAATTAAGAAAATGAATCTATTTACAATTACATCAAAAAGATTAAAATACCTAGGAATAAATTTAACCAAGGATGTGAATGACCTGTATACAGAAACTATGACATTGATGAAAGAAACTGTAGAAGACACAAATAAATGGAAAGAAGTTCCATGTTCATGAATAGGAGAATTAATATTAAAATGTTGATACTATCCAAAGCAACCTAGAGTCAATGCAATTGTTATCAAAATGCCAATGGCATATTTTACAGAATTAGAGGAAATAATTCTAAAATTTGTATAGAACTACAAAAGATTTGAAATAGAAGAATCTTCAGAGATTGAAAAGAACAAGGTTGGAAATATCACACTCCATGATTTCAAACTATGCTATAAAGCTATAGTAATCAAAAAGTATGGTATTGGCGTAAAGACATACATCTACACACACCTGCACCCACACAGCTTGATGTAACAGAGCTGAGAGCCCAGAAAGAAATCCACCTATATATGAACAATTAATTCACAACCAAGGAGCAAAGAACATACAAAGGAAGCAAGATAGTCTCTTGTTGAGAAAACTGGATAGCAACATGCAAAATAATGAAACTAGACCACTATCTTACACCATACACAAAAATCAACTCAAGATGGATTAAAAACCTGAATGTAAGACCTGAAACCATTAAATTCCTAGGAGAAAACATAGTAACTTCATAGACATCTGTCTTTGAGATATTTTTATGGACCTGGCTCCAAAGGCAAGGGAAACAAAAGCAAAAATAAATAAATGGAATGACAGTAAACTGAAAGCTTTTTGCATCATCATCAAAATGAAAAGGCAACCTATGGAATGGGAGAAGGTATTTACAAATTATATATCCAATAAAGGATTAATATACAAATATATATGTAAAGAACTCATACAAGTGCAAAACTATAAAACAATCAAATTAAAAAATGAACAAAGGTCCCGAATAGACATTTTTCCAAAGAAGACATATTTAGGGAGTGCAAATCAAAACCACAATGAGATACCACCCATGCCTATTAAAATAACTTTCATTGAAAAGATGAGAAATAACAAATATTGGAAAGGATTTGGAGAAAAGGAAATCCTTGTACTGTTCATGGAAACTGTAAATTGGTGTAACTATCATGGAAAACAGTGTGGAAATTCCTTGAAAAATTAAGAATAGAGCTACCATATGATCCAGTTAGTCCATTTCTGGGTATTTATCTGAAGAACAGGAAAATACTGATGAGAAAAGATATATGCTGTAGTTCCCATTGTAGCTCAGTGGTAAGGAACCTGACTAGTATCCATGAGGATGTAAGTTCAATCCCTGGTCTTTCTCAGTGGGTTAAGGATCCATGGTGAGCTGTAGTGTAGGTTGCAGACGTGGCTCGGATCCCACGTTGTCATGGCTGTGGCTGTGGCTGGCAACTGCAGCTCTGATTTGACCCCAGCCTAGGAACTTCCATATGCCATAGGTGTGGCTCTAAAAAATAAAAAGAAAGAAAGGAAATATGTACTCCTATGTTCATTGCAGCATTATTTGCAATAGACACAATATGGAAACAGCCAAGTATTCATTGCTAGATGAATGGATAAAGAAGATGTGATATATCTATATATCTATTATCTCCGGCTAGCTAGCTGATGGAATATTACTCAGCCATAGAAAGAATTAAATCCTGCCATTTGTGATCACACGGATAGACCTTAAAATATTTGGCTAAATCAAATAAGTAACACAGAGAAAGACAAATACTGTGATTTCATTCATACATGGAGTCTAAAAAAAAAAATTGAGCAAACAAAATAAAACAAAAATAAACTTCTAGATACAGAGGAAAGATCAGTGTGGTGATGAATGGTAATTAGACTTGTGATAGTGATCACTTTGTGTCACTTAGTGTGTCCAGATGTCAAATTATAACGCTGTACACCTGAAAGTTATATAATAAAAAAATTCCCTAGAATCGTAATACTCAGAACTGTGGGAAACCCGAGGATTCATGAAGAGCAACGTTCTCATTGGACAAAGGAGAAAATAGAGACAGGGAGCTTAAGGGATTAGTTTAAAGTAATATTGCAGGTTAGTGGAAAAACTGGACTAGCGCCCAGATGTTCACGTCCACTGGCTGTTCCCTAACGTCACTCACTACGCCTCTGTTTTCATATCTTTGCAGTTTACAGTGTGGAGAGATGAAAGATTTAGTCAAAAGCACCTCGTAGAAGCTCATTCCAGAAGCGTGGGTCCTAGACAATATGGTCTGAAAGTGCACTTGAGACAGAGGGTGCACACTCTCTAGAAGCCTGGAGAGTGAACACGTCCAGCGAGCCCCCCAGGTGCCAGGCACTTCACACATTATGGTACTTAATCCTATGAGGGTGGCATTAGACATGTTTTGTAGATGAGGAAGATGTAGCAAGGCTCAGAAACCATCCTAAGGCCTCCTTGTTAGTAAATATGGCTGAGCAGTGGGCCCATTGTGCTTGACCCCCAGTCCTGTGTCTGCCTGTCTGATGATGTTACCTTAAAGTCGGATGCGCACATGCATTTTCCAAACTACCAGTGACAGTTTCCTTTATATGCACGAATGCCTCTGTTTGATTGGTGTTCAGAGCTAGATGCATTTTATGATGGTCTGGCTAATTAACTTGAACCAATGAATTAAAAATATTATTCAGAATGACTAGAGCCATTAAGCTGTGTTTCTGTCACAGGTAAAGACAGGGTCAGTCACCTCGTGCTCCTCTGACCGACAACCCTGACACCATAGGTCTTGAGAGTGTGGATTTTATGTGAAAGTTTAAAAGTTTATACTTAAAATTTTTCCCAGGAAGAATACGACATAATAGGTCAGTTGTCCTGAAGAAATGCTTTGTTACTTGCAGATCATTTAAAAGTAAAGTTTATTTTTCCCATTGCCATTATTTTCAGCAATTCTTGTGGCCAGGAGGAGAAAAGAAAATAATTGCTCGGGATCTGCAATCAAATGCATCAGAGCGTTTTTAGAAGACTGATCCTCAGCAAGAACAGTGAACTCCTGTAAGTATGTTGAAAATCAGGATGTTGGTCTACTGTTGCTCCTGATGTCTGCCTCTCTTCTCTACGTGGCCTCAATCCTTCCAGCAGATTTAAGTGTCAGCTGAAGCTGCAGGTGCCAAAATGCTATAGTCTCCTACTGTCACTTCCATTTTTCAGTTTAAAGTTCCTTCCCGAAGGTGAGGCCAGTGGATCCCAAATCCTGCCTGCACATCATTTGATTCACTGATGCTGGTTGTGAATAAACCCATCTGTCCTTTGCACTTTATCCTTTTTATAACATAACTTCAGTTTTCCCTCCTTGCCTCATCCTTTGCGAGTGGTACAAACGCCTCTCAGATACCTTTCCACTTATTTCCCTAGGGGGAGCCGTCTTTGCCGTATATATTCCGCCTATAATTAAGATTTACTTCATTTGTAAGCACTTTTCTTGGTATGATGTTATTGTCCTAAGAAAGAGGGTTTGTTGTCAAGGTGACCAGGGTGGTGCGGTTAGCAGTTTGGGTTTTCTCAGAGCGGCATGGTCACACGGTGACTCTGTTCAGATGATCTTGTCAGATGACTGCTAAACATCCAGAGGTATCTCGACACCTGCCTCGTTGTCTGCCTCTCCGCGTTGTCCAGGTAGACCTTGCCTACCTACGCGTTGTGCCCTGAGTTTGATGGCAGAGTGTATTTTCTAACCAACCTTGATTCCACTTCCGCTGAACTGGATCTCCTCCCCGATCACTATACTCATCAGTCACAGCTCATACACTCATGGCTCCAAGTGATACAAGGGAAAACTGGAGGAAGGAAAAAGGCAAGAGATGAGCAGCGAGGCGCAAGGGGGAAGAAGTTTTGTGTGAAGCTAAATCCACACTGTTCCTGATTATTTCTAGACTATAGAGTTCTTGAGGATGGGCCACAAGAAGTAGAGTTAAGAAAGGTGCTGCAAGGGAAGAGAATGGACATTCTGATGTGGAAGCATCAGGGCTTTCTTCATTCTCCTGTATATTCTCCCATTTATCCCATCTTTAACAAGTTACTGAGTGCAGTGTACCAGGAGTGCTAGGCCCTGGGCTGCCAAGGGGAATAAGACATAAGCTTACTTCAAGAAGTTACTGTGCAGCAAGGCAGCCAGCAATTAGTGTCCTTGGTTCTGCCTCTGATTCTTAATCTGTCTCCTTCCTTTCATTCCAGGTGCCTCATTACCTGCCTTTATTACATTTTACTGGAATTTTTGCAACAGCCCTTAATTGATAGGTCTGTCTGTAGTTCTTTTGCTTCCATCCCAGTGCCACAACCAAAGTAGCTACCTTTCTAAAGCACAGAACAAATCATGTCCTAACTCTGCTTATATGTCTAAAATGATCCTCGTGAGAGACTGGCCTCCACTCCCCCATCCAGCTTTGTCTCTTTCCATGTTTCGGAATATCTCATGAGCCAGCCACTCCTGACTCCACCAACAGGTCTGTAATTTTTTTTCTTTTCTTTTCAGGGTTGAACCTGCGGCATATGGCAGTTCCCAGGCTAGGGGTTGAATCAGAGCTGTAGATGCTGGCCTACACCACAGCCACAGAAACACAGGATCCAAGCCACATCTGCAACTTATACCACAGCTCATGGCAATTCGGGACCTTTAACCCACTGAGTGAGGCCAGGATTGAACCCACATCTTCATGGATACTAGTCAGGTTCGTTACTGCTGAGCCACAATGGGAATCTCTCATCTGTATTTTTTTGTTTGTTCCTGCTTTCTGGAATGTTCTTCCTTCTCTATTCTGTCTTGTACTAATCAAGTTTCTCCAGAGAAGCAGAACTAATAGAACATGAGCATGCATGCCTGCGTGCATACACACGCATTTGTTTTTCTTAAGGAGTTGTCTTATACAATTATGGGGGCGGGCAAGTTTGAAATTTGTCATGTAGGCTGGAAAGTCAGGCAAGAGTTGGTGTTACAGTCTTGAGTCTCAATTACAGCAGGAAAGCCAGGCAGAGTTTCCTGCATTGCCATCTGGAGGAGAATTTTTTCTACTTCAGAGAACCTCAGTCTTTGCTCTTAATGCATTAAGCTGATTGGATGAAGCTCACCCACACTGTGGAGGGTAATCTGCTTTACTCAAAGTCTACTGCTTTAAATGTTAAGCACATCTAGAGAAATACCTTCACGGCAGTGTGTAGACCAAACAACTTCATCAAAGCCAAGTCATAGCTTCGTCAAGCTGACACATAAAATTAACCATCACATTCCTCATAACCTTAACCCTCTTCAAAGATTAGTTCAAATATGACCTCCTCTGGAAGCTTTCTTACCTCGGCAGAGTTTCAGACTAGTGTGGCAAGTGCTAAAAGGAGGTGGTGTAGGTCAAGGAACAGTGTCGCCACTAGGGGGCAGCAGTCTGCTCATTTTGCAGGTGTGAGCCAAAAACAGTGAATGGAAATTCAACCAGGAAGATGCAAATACAGAGTCACAAAACCACGTGGCTGTGAGGGAACAGCAGACATGTACAGAGAGGTAAAGGTGAGGACAGGACTGCAAGGGCAGAGACTGGAGAGGTAGATGGGGGCCAGATCGCAGAGGGACTTTGTAGTTTCTAGGGCTGCTTCAACACCTTATCCTGAGTTGGAAGCTTAAATCCACAGAAAGTTGTCTCACACATGTGGTGGCTGCCCACAGCCTTGACTTTCCTTGGCTGGGGGCTGCGTTACTCCAATCTGTGCCTCCATCTTCATTTGGCCTCTTCTCTCCCGGTGTCTCCGTATCTTCTCTTTTCCTGTCTTCTATGAGGCCAGACTGTTATCCTATTTAAGGCCTGTTCTAATCCAGAATGACTTCCTCATAGATGCCTACCTTTATATCTGCAAAGACCCTTATTTCAAATAAAGTCACATTCTGATATTCCAGGTGGACCTATCATAATCCACTACAACCTGGGAGGAAAAATAACAGATTTGGATCTGAGCCAATATTCTGGGACCATAGATTGAGACGCCAGGTAGTTAATGTCAGTGGGTTGGGGCCAGAAGTGCCTGCTGTGAGCCACCTCATCCAAGAGAAGCAGGCCCAGCTCCTGAAGGAATGTGGGCTAACACTGTTATATCTTTTTAATTTTTGAAGAAGAGTCACATGTCTAGAATTTTACATAAAATCCCCTTACTTTAAATTTTGGACACAAATTTAGGAGTTCTCCTTGTGGCTCAGCAGTAACAAACTGGCTAGTATCCATGAGGATGCAGTTTTGATCCCTGTCCTTGCTCAGCAGGTTAAGGATCCAGCATTGCCGCAATCCTTATAGGTCACAGCTGTGGCAATGCTGGATTCCACGTTGCTGTGGCTGTGGTGTAGGCTGGCAGCTGCAGCTCCAATTTGACCCCTAGCCTGGGAACATCCGTGTGTTGCAGGTGCAGCCCTTAAAATTAAAATAAAATAAAATTTGGACACAAATTTAAATGAAAACAAAAACAAGGCTTACACCACAGTATGAGCATGAGAAAAGGATTGATTGGCTGGGAATGGCTCATGGACCTTTTGTTTAGAACTGCTGCTGGAGGGGGTTTCAGCCCTGCCCTGTGAAAGTGTGAAATACAAGGTACAGGCCCCAGATTGCTGCATCCAAAGATGCCCTTGTTGTCGGGGTAGAGGATGGGTTGGAGGGAGTGAGCCTGGAAACTAGAAGGCCAAGTAGGAGGTCATTGCAGTAGGCCAGGAGAAATGATATGAAAGTTAACTCGAGAAGTGGCAGCCTTAACGAATCACGGAGCCCCTGTGAACACTGAATGAATGCAAGAATTAACGAGCATTAAAAAAAAACGCAGGGAGTTCCCATCATGGCTCGGCGGTTAACGAACCTGACTGGCATCCATGAGGCCGCAGGTTCAATCCCTGGCCTTGCTTGGTGGGTTAAGGATCTGGCGTTGCCGTAAAACTGTGGTGTAGGTTGCAGACACAGCTCAGATCCCACATTGGTGTGGCCCTGGTATAGGCTGGTGGCTACAGATCTGATTGGACAGCTAGCCTGGGAACCTCCATATGCCGCAGATGCAGCCCTAAAAAAGAGAGAAAGACAAAAAAAAAAAAAAAAAAAGCAACTAGGACATATGAAATAATAAAACCTAAGGAGACAAAAGTTTTTTCCTATGGAATTAAAACATCAAAGAATTCTTTTTTCTCTTTTTAAAGAACTAGATCTATCAATGACAATTCTACTTTCATTTTCAAATGAAAAATATAACTATACACACAGCTAATTAAATTAATATAGCTTATTATGACAAAAATAATTTTCTTTCAACTTTGTGGACAGCACCACATTTTATATTAAGCTGCTAATACTCATAACCATATGATTTCAAAATCAGCCAAGCTTGAAAAATGATTGTCTCTGACATTCCCCGTGATCAAAGCAACCCCAATTATAATATTATATTAACCAAGCTAAAAAATAGTATAACAGTTTCTAACCTTTCCCAACAGTAATTAGTCATCTATGTATCCACATTTATTTGATATATTTGCATAGTTAATTAATTATGATTTATTTAAAAGTATTCCATTTGTAAAACTTTGCTCTCTTTCACCTACAAATCAAATTGCCAAGGGATAAATTTAATTTTAAAATCTTTTAAAAATTGTTAAGCTGTTTTGAAGATATAGAAGAAAGAACTGAAAATATCTTGTTCTTTCTCTTTTGAAAAATTAAACTTTTAAGAAGAGATGGGGGCTAAGTTTGAGGAGCCTAATAACTTAAGTGCAAATGAGACCCTTGTGGAGAAGCCCTGAAGTCTCCTTCAGAACAATTGATCAAAAAAAGGCCCCGGAAGAGATTGTGTCCCGAACCAGTGCTGGGTGCACATCCAGAGGAAAAAACTCTCAAACTTGTGGGATCTATTAAGCAGTAGTGCATTAGCAGTTGAAGTCACATGATCTAGAAGGCACTGAAACACCCCATGGATCACCAGGAGCATGACTATCGTGCTCAAGGTCAAACTACTGCAGGACACAGATGAAAAAGTTAACAACCTTTTAACACGAGTACCAGAAATTAAATTGGATGTGTGTCTACATGAACGCAAGTGTCCAGGTGAAAAATTCAATTATTCAGATGTTTATAGATATCAAAATATCTGGATGAAGAAAGCTTTCAGATTTCGCCTGGATTTTCTGGCCTGTGTGAACATTTCAGTAGGTTAATTTCTGAGACTTCTGATTAAGGCTGTGGGCTTAATAGATGCAAGGAATTCCACTACTACTTAAAATACGCAGAAATGCCACCTAAACTATTTTTAAATACTAAAAAAAAAAACAGAAAAAACACAACTAACCAACTTCCTGACAAATAAAGAGAAAATTCCAGGTAGCCAAATGAAGAGGGCACAGTATGCAAAGGAGTAGTGGTGAGAGGTAGATTAAGGGTGGAAACTCACCCTAGGACCTACAGGTTAGAAAAGATGCTATATGCATGCCCAGCAGATGATACAGGCTCCCTGCCCAGTGGAAGAGGTGGTGACATCACAGTCCTATCTATCAATAAGAACTGAAAAGCCTTTGCTTGTAATCCTGGAAGACAAGTGTTCATACCTTACTCTGGGAGGAAACAGTTGCCTTGAGAGTTGGAACCTTGAATTTGTGGTGAAAGATGATGAAACATAGAGCCACAAATTGATGTATTGATGTAAAAATAGTTCCTAACCAGTAACTTTTAGGGTCTTGGCAGAGACACTGGAAAAATTCCATGGAAGGTAGGACGCAAAGACTGGGTTTCCTTTTTTTAAAAAAAAAAATTTTATTAAAGCCTAATCAATTTACAATATTCCTTTAATTTCCACTGTACAGTGAAGCTACCCAGCCATATTTGTGTATATATATGTGTGTGTGTGTATATACATATGATTTTTTTCATAGTGTCTTCCATCATGTTCTAACCAAAGAGACTCTGCACAGTTCCCTGTGCTAGCAGTAGAGTAGAACCCCATTACCCATCTGTTCTAAATGTAATGGTTTGCATCTAACAACCCCAAATTCTGTCCATCCCTTTCTCCCTGCCTCCCATCTGACAAACACAAGCCTGCTCTCCATGTCCATGATCCATTTCTATTTTGTAGATAGAATCATTTGTGCCATATTTTAGATTCTACATATAAATGATATCATACGGTATTTGTCTTTCTCTTCCTGACTGACTTTACCTAGTATGAGAATCTCTAGTTCTATCCATGTTGCTGCAAATGGAATTATTTTGTCATTTTTATGGCTGAGTAGTATTCCATTGTATATATGTACCACATCTTTTTTTTATCTCTTCATCTGTCAATGGACATTTGGGTTGTTTCCACGTCTTGGCTATTGTGAATAGTGCTGCCACAAACATAAAGGTGCAAGTATCTTTTTGAATGAAAGTTTGGTCCAGATATATGCCCAGGAGTGGGATTGCTGTATCAAATGGTAGTTCTATATTGAGTTTTCTGAGGAACCTCCATACTGTTTTCCACAGCAGTTGTACATTTCCACCAACAGTGAAGGAGGGTTCCCTTTTCTCCACACCCTCTCCATTATTTATTTGTTAATAATGGCCATTATGACCAGTGTGCGGTGGTACCGCATTGTAGTTTTGATATGCATTTTTCTAATAATCTGTGATGTTGAGCATTTTTTCATGTGCTGGCTGACTATCTGTTTGTCTTCTTTGGAGAAATGTCTGTTTAGGTCTTCTGCCCATTTTTCAATTGGGTTGTTTATTTTTTGTTGTTGAATTATATGAGTTGTTTGTGTATTTGGGAGATTAAGCCCTTGTCGGTTGCATCATTTGCAAGGATATTCTCCCATTCTGTGGGTTGTCTTTTCATCTATTTAATGGTTTCCTTTGCTGTGCAAAAGCTTTTGAATTTAATTAGGTTACATGGGTCTATTTTTGTCTTTATTGTCATTATTCTAGGAGGTAGATCAAACAAGATGTTTTTGTGATTTATGTCAAAGAATATTCTGCCTGTGTTTTCCTCTAGGAGTTTTATAGTATCTGGCCTTACATTTATGTCTTTAATCCATTTTGAGTTTATTTTTGTGTATGGTGTTAGAGAATGTTCTAATTTCATTCTTTTACATGTAGCTGTCCAGTTTCCCCAGCACCACTTATTGAAGAGACTATCCTTCTTCCACTATTATGTTCTTGCTTCCTTTGTCATAGATTAGTTGACCAAACCATACGATCATTTTAATAGATGCAGAAAAAGCTTTTGATAAAATCCAACACCCAAATCTGATTAAAAACTCTCCAGAAAGTGGGCATAGCAGGAACCTACCTCAACCTAATAAAAGCTGTATTTGAGAAACCCACAGCTAACATCATTCTCAATTATGAAAAACTGAGAGCATTTCCACTAAGATCAGGAACAAGACAAGGATATTTACTTTCACCACCCTTTATTCAACATAGTTTTGGAAGTCCTAGCCATGACAATCAGAGAAGAACAATAAATAAAAGGATCCAAATTGGAAGAGAAGAAGTAAAACTATCAGTTTGCAGATGATGTGATTCTATACCTAGAAAATCTTAAAGACACTAAGAGAAAACTGTTAGAGCTCGCCAATGAATTTGGTAAAGTTGCAAGATACAAAATTAATACGTGCAAACCAGTTGCATTTCTATATACTAACGATGAAAGATCAGAATAAGAAATTAGGGAAACCATCCCATTTACCATCACATCAAAAAGAATAAAATATCTAGGAATAACCTACCTAAAGACACAAAAGACCTGTATTCTGAAAACTATAAGACACTGATGAAAGAAATCAAAGATGACACAAACAGATGGAAAGTTATATCATGCTCTTAGATTGGAAGAATCAATATTGTCAAAAGGGGGTTTCCTTTAAGATTGAGAGATAACCTCACATAGGGAATGTTAATACATTCAAGGTTCAGTAAAGTAAGACAATCCACAGACAGTAAAATTGGATAATTGCCATCTAATTTATTGGGAATAAATGAGCATTAATTACATAAAAAGGAATTAGCTCAGGTTATTTTTAAAAGTAATTGGCTACATTTGAAGTATATGCTATAAGGACAGAAAGAACCAAAATATTCCTTTTGGTGTTTTTTGTTTTTTTTTTTTTCTTTTTAGGGCCACAACCCCGGCACGTGGAAGTTCCCAGGCCAGGAGTCGAATCAGAGCTGTAGCTGCTGGCCTGCACCACAGCCACAGGAACGTGGGATCCGAGCTGCATATTTGACCTACACCACAGCTCACAGCGACCCCAGATCCTTAACCCACTAAGCGAGGCCAGGGATTGAAACTGCATCCTCGTGGATGCTAGTCAGATTCATTTCTGTTGCACCATGACAGGAACTCCCTAAAATATTCTTTTAATGGTAATATTATTCTGAGACTGTTGTGTGTATTGAAGGATAAAGAAAATGAATGTTGCACAATATACTATAATTTAAAAAAAGAAAATGAATATTTGTATTTGTGTCATTGAGACCCATGGTTTTCAATGCAGGGGGAAAATGATACAGGTATGAGGTCAATGAGGCTAAGTAGAACTCTGTAATTAATGGATTTGAACTAGAAATATCGGTATAAAGTCATGATATATTTATCTAAAACATTATTTTCTAGTTATGCTAAAAAAAAAAAAGTCATGTGTGTGGGGGGTACTGAACGACAATGGGCAATGAACCTCTTTGCTCAGGTTGTGGTTTCTAAATACCATTTACCAATAAAAGAAACCACGAATTCATGAGTAAGTGTCTGGGTCCAGGTCTGGAGCAGGAAATTTATAAGAACCTGCACTCTCTTGTTACACCAGAAAGCAAGGGAGATAGCAAAGACTGCGAGTCAGGGAGACTGAAGAGTCAAATTGAGAAAGATACCAGAGGCCAGAGGCAGGACAATCTGAGGGCCAATAAAGATGGCAACATGCCAAATATATTTAAGTACATGAGTTCTTAAAGCAGCACATCCTCGGTCACCTTTCAAAGCTGTTGAGGCACTAACTTATTCTTTGAAAACTGTTAAATACAAGGAAGGCATCAAACATTTTTACATTTTCATCCTGTTTTTCTGTTTGAACTGTACCTAGGGTAACCAAATAATTGATGAAGAAAAGTTCTTTTTCTAAGAGGACTGATTTCAAGCTGACGATTGCAGAAGGAGTAATACAATTTTAAAATGGTCCCTTGGCAACCCTTAACACTAATTCTAATGCTAACCCCAACTTGAGTGGACGTAGGCAACTTTTATCACTGGTTGGTAACATCAAAAAAAGAAATTCAACCTGGTATTATGAATCTCTCATGGGACATAACATTATAAAGTATTTTTGCCGAACAAAATATCAAAAATGTATTTGATCAGGTTTCTAGATATAACCACCAATTTTCAGGAAACTCTGGATACAGAAGAGTATTTAAAATAATACGTGATACATTTATCACATTCCGGACTAAGAGGTGTTCTGTAGGACAACCTGTTCAGTTTCTCCAAACAACACAGAAGTTAGAAGAAATCTGTATATCCAAATAGACTTAAGAACATTAACCATTTGCAGTGTATGGTCCCAAATAAAAATCTAAAAGTAAAACTATAAAAAATTTTGATATAGTAAGGGAAATTGAACACTGAGCTGATCTGGTGATATTAAATATATATATATATATATATATATATGTTTATCTTTAGGTATGACAATGTTATTGTGATTACATTTTTAAAAGAATCTTTATCTTCTAGAGATATATATTGAAATATGTGTGGATGCAATGATATAATATCTGAGATTTGTTTTAAAATGGGATGGATTGGGAATTTGGGGTTGGTGGATGCAAACTACTACATTTAGAATAGATAAGCAATGAGGTCCTACTATACAGCATAGGAAACTATATCCAGTCTCTTGGGATAGAACATGATGGAAGATAGACTGAGGAAAAGAATGTATGAATATGTATGACTGGGCCACTATGCTGTACAACAGAAATTGACACAACACTGTCAACTAACTATACTTTAATAAAAATAAAATAAAATAAAACAATTGAGGGGTAGGAGAAAGTGGATGGGGGTAACAAGTGCATGAAGATTGGCTAAGAATTTACTGTTTTTGAATCTAGGATAGATGTGGGGTTCACAATATTATCCTCTCGAATATTTAACAAAATAGTGAGTTCTAGAAAATAAATAATATAGAAATGTGAAAGAGACTTAAAAACAGATGTTCAAAATACAGTTAAGTGAAGATTATCATTAAATAGCATGAAAATAATGAAATATAAGAAAAGATAAAGATAAAACTGAGGCAATGAACCCAACACAGGTTTTTTTAAAAAGCACCAGAGTATACTATTAATAACTATAAAATTTTGAAAAACACAGGATTTTCAAGAAATATATAAATTAATGTAATGTACTCCAGGAGAAATAGAAGATCTGGGTAGAAAAATAATTATTAAAGAAATGAATTAATAGTCAAAATCCTGCTCTGTCCTTTTCCAAAGCAGTGATAAGACAAAGGGCCCAGGAAGTTTTAGAAGAAAGTTTTATGGGATCTTTACTAGATAACTCACTCATAAAAACAATTCCATGCTAGTATAATCTTGGTAATCAAACTAGATAAAGAAATCATAGGAAAAGAAAATCATAGACAGATTTTGTTTTGAAACTTGATGTGAAATTCCCAAGTAAAATATTAGCAAATTCACTATAAGGGTACAGAGAAAAAATTGTTAGGACCAACTACTGTTTAAACAAGGAATTCAGGAGTGTTTTTTTTTTTTTTTTTTAAAGATTAGACATCTCTAAGTATTATTCACTGTGTTAACAAATTCAGATCAAAAGCGATATATTTGTCTCAATGAAGAAAAATTATTCTGTAAAAGTCAATATTCATTTATGATAAAAGCTGTTATTAAACTAGGAATATAAGATAGTCTTAAGCTGGGAGTTCCCGTTGTGGCACAGTGGAAATGAATCCGACTAGTATCCATGAGGATGTGGGTTCGATCCCTGGCCTTGTTCAGTAGGTTGAGGGTTGGGCATTGCCGTTAGCTGTGGTGTAGGTCGCAAATGCAGCTTGGATCCAGTGTTGCTGTGGCTGTGGTGTAGGCTGGCAGCTGCCCACCAATTCAACCCCTAGCCTGGGAATTTCCATATGCCACAGGTGGGGCCCTAAAATGCAAAAAAAAAAAAAAAAAAAAAAAAAAAAAGTTGTAAGCCAATGAAGGGCATCTAACAAAAAGTTATAATAAACTTCATACTGAATTATGAAACTTGCAAGCATTTTCATTAATGGACTTTCTTAAAACAAGGATGTTCATTATAATCATCCAACCTTGTTCTCGTGGATATTAACCAACCAGATAATACAAGAAATAGGACTGAAATATAAAGAAAAAGGTGGACAAATATGATCCAAGATAACTGACAGAATATTATAGCTACTAGGAGATTTTAGGATAGTTGGTATATAAAAGATTAACATACACAATTAATATATTTTCTATGTCTAAAATACAATAAATTAGAAAATCCTACTCACAAGGCACTAAAATTTATGAGGTGACCAGGAACAAATTTACCAAAATATATATTAGATGCTTATGAGGAAAAACACAAAACTTTGTTGAAGAACATTGAAATAGTCTTAAAATCACAACAAAATGTATCATTCCCATGAATGAGAAGACTAGCAGTAATGAAGATGCCATTTCCACCAATCTATTTTTAAATTCAGTGCAGGAGTTCCCATCATGGCTCAGCGGAAATGAATCTGACTACGGTCCATGAGGACGCAGGTTCCATCCCTGGCCTCGCTCAGTGGGTTAAGGATCCAGCATTGCTGTGAGCTGTGGTGTAGGTTGCAGATGCAGCTCAGATCTGGAGTTGCTGTGGCTGTGGCATAGGCCAGCGGTTACAGTTCGATCCGACCTCTAGCCTGGGAACCTCCATATGCCACAGGTGTGGCCCTAAAAATAAATCAATAAATCAATAAATCAATAAATAAGTAAATAAATTCAGTGCAATTAAAATCCCCTCACTAAGTTCTTGGAATTTGAGAAAGAGGTTCAAAAAGTAAAATGGAAAATAAAAAATCAAAAATATCTAAGACAATTCTAAAAGCAAAACTAAACAAAGCTAATAGGCACAAACAAAAAACCCACAATTATTCTATCCAATACTAGGATAATAGAGAGCTTAATTAAAAATATTTAAATATAAACAATATAAAATAACATGGTTTTGGAATTCCCGTCATGGCCTAGTAGTTAACGAACCCAACTAATATCCATGAGGACTTGGGTTCGATCCCTGGCCTCTCTCAGTGGTTTGAGGATCCGGCGTTGCCGTGATCTGTGGTGTAGGTCACAGGTACGGCTCCCGAGTTGCTGTGGCTGTGGTGTAGGCCGGAAGCTACAGCTGGGATTTGACCTCTATCCTGGGAACCTCCATGTGCTGCAGGAAAAACAAAACACAAAAATAAATGATGTGGTTTTGAAATAACAACAAATTACCAAATGGTATAGATCATAAGGTCTAGAAACAGGTTCATCTTTCGTGGGAACTTATGTGAGAGATGCCACTGTAACTCAGTGGGCAGAATATGGTCTGTTTAATATGTTATAAGGAAATAAATGACTTTCAATATGGAAAAAATAATTGGTTCCCTTTCTCACCATATGATATACAAATGAATTCTCTGTAGATTAAATACTTAAAAGTTAAAAATAAAATTTTGAAACTATTAGAAGATAGACTGATCACCTGGGAATAAAAAAGGATGTCTTAAGAAAGGTACAAAAAGGAGATTTATAAATCTGACCACATTGAAATTAAAGGTCTAATTTATGCAGTAATAATATGTAGTTAAATAAATGTGAAAACTGAGAAAAAATTTAACATCTATATAATTAATATCTTTAAGGAAGAGAGAAGGAAATTCTTTTTTTTTTTTTTTTTTTTTTTTGTCTTTTTGCCATTTCTTTGGGCCGCTCCCGCGGCATATGGAGGTTCCCAGGCTAGGGGTTGAATCGGAGCTGTAGCCACCGGCCTACGCCAGAGCCACAGCAACACGGGATCCAAGTCGCGTCTGCAACCTACACCACAGCTCACGGCAACACCGGATCGTTAACCCACTGAGCAAGGGCAGGGATCGAACCCGTAACCTCATGGTTCCTAGTCGGATTCGTTAACCACTGCGCCACAACGGGAACTCCGAGAGAAGGAAATTCTAAAAATCCATAAGAAAGAGACAGAAGACTCTCTAGAAAACGAAATCCATGAAACTGGACAGAAATGAGAAGAGGAAATCAAATGGGTCAACACACCTATAAAAGAAAATTTAACTTGATTAATAATGGGAGAAATACAAACTGAAGAAACGAAGTGCCCTTTTTTGCTCATTCGATTGGCAAAAATTAAAATGCCAGACTATTGAGTCAGCAAGGATAGGGAAAAGCAGCGCTTCCCACCTGTTAATGGCTGTAACCACTTTGGAAAGCCCTTGAGTGGCATGTAGCTGTCTGGAGGAGTTGTGCACTTACCACCTAGCAATTCTGCTGGGTACCTGCTTAAAGAAACTCTCACATGTGTATCCAAGGAGACATGTACAAGAAGTTTTCTGCAGCTTTTTTTTTTTTTTAAGTAATAAATTTTAAACCACCTCATGCCTCCCGCTAGGAGAATGTATGAAAAGCACTTGAATCTGAACTATGTTTGCTATTTAATTTTGAGTATTACTTTTATGATTCTTAATCAAATTCATCTCTTGCCCGGTGTTTTGCCATTGATTTGGGTTAGCAAAATATTGTGGCCTCGTCCATCCTCAGCGGTTTTTCTGTGATTGCATTTCTGTAGGTCCTTATGGAGTCTTGAGTAGGAAAAAAATTCTTGACCAGGAATCAAAAATAACAAAGTCTTGGTTTTGGAGGATGGCCGTAAATAGCAAACAAAGACTCAAGAGAAAAAAGAAATGTGTGAGGTGGATGGAGGAGGCTGTGACTGGTGGAGCATTTCGGATGGAGAATGATGGAGCTCCCTGGCATCTGGGGAAATGAAAGGGGCTGTGAACTGACCTGAAAACCAGAGGCAGGGCCTTCCAGTACTAAGTTCTAGGTCAAGTTTTAAATTTTTCTGTTTGAAATTTAGAAAAATGATTGAGCAAATATTTTATTAAAAACCCATATTATCTTCATTAAGGATATTTTTAAAAAGCACATACAACCTTTTAAATATAGTCCTGTTGTTGACTTTTGGGTCACGGATGCTGTGAGACTGTTTTCTTCTTTTATGATTATGTGTTAATTAAATATTCTGATTACATTACATAGTGATTACATATTCCCTTGCCTTAGTCTTTCCAAAGGCAGCGTTTTAGACGATCTTGAAGTAGTCTTTCATAAATTATCACTTAATAAAAGAAAAGAAGCGTAGCCAATTATAATTAAGTGTTCAAGAGCTAACAGTTTTTTTTTTTTCTTTGCAAAAATAAGTTCTGGGAAATCTGTGCAGCCTTGTGTTCTGAGAGGCTGAAAAACCCTATAGCAACTGAAAAAACGACATTGTTAAATAAATGAGGTGCAAAATTTGATTTACCTTAATATTGTTACAGTCTGGTGGGGAAAATCCACAGTATTCTTCATCCTGTCACTTGCAAATTAAAAAAGTATCCATTGTTTACTTAGCCCCTAAAGTGTTGTGACTGTCAGCCCAACTGAAGATGCTGTGATTGACCTAAGCTCTTTCATGTTAACAAACATGGGCACACATACACACACCAGCTCACATGTCTACGTCTACTCTTTGAGGACAGGCGTGATTTGTGTGTGTGTTTGTGTGTGTGTGTGTGTGAGTGTGAGAGAGAACCATGAAATGAGTTTTAGTTACAGTGAGTTATAGTTTGGGGCCATTGGTGATGCTCTTCTGCCCACCTGTCTTGAATAATTTTCAAACCTTCACTTAGGCACAAATTTAGGACTCTCTATCATGCAGATAATTTAGGAGAAAAATTTAAACTTTTGGTAATTGTTTTACCAAATTATTATTCAGGTTTATGTCATTGCATCCCCTTGGTTTGGGGTCACTTAGGAAGGTAGAATTCAGGTTCATGGTCAGTTTAAGCAAAATTAATGTCTAAGTGGTTTATCTGGATTGTGTTGTATCTACTAATTAAATTTTATATAGTAGCCAAGTAAATGATGTAGGGATAACTTTGGAAACTGGCCACGTGCTACTCTCGAATATTCTAGAAGAATGTACAATAGAGTTAGTTTGTGTTGCTGGTCTTAAATTTTGACTTCAGTTTTTTTGCTTTTGTCTGCATAGTCACAGGAGTGAAGTATTTGGTTATTCTGTATTACCAACCACAATACATGTTTTATGCATTTGTGGTGGAATTGAGCAGAATTAGGCATATGGGAAACTGGAGTCAGTATCTGGGTTCCTGTGAACCTCGGCTCTGCTCTAACCAGCTGGCTAACCTTGGCTGAAGTACTAACCTTGAGCCCCAGTTTCCACACCCATGTAATGGAGATGATTGTTATAATTGTAGGTTGGTTTTAAGGCTACATTAAGATGGTATACATCAATTCCTGGGCACAGTGCAGCACAAATGCATAAAACATTATTATTACTACTAAAATTCCATGCAACAGGATTCTATCCATTTCTTTTTTAAGGTAGCCAGAAGCTTGGTTTCTTCCTTGATGCCTTGACAATGGTCCTTAAACCTGGCTGCAACTTTGAATCATTTTTGAAGCTTTAAAACAATATCAATATCAGATCTATTTCAAAATTAACTGGATAAAAATGTTGGCACTTGGCCCGGGTGTCATTATTTCTTAAACTGTCTTGAAGTAATTCTAATTAGCAGCCAGGGTTGAGAGCCACTGGCAAATGAAGTCTTTCTTTAAAGAAAGTTCAGCTCTTGGCTCTGTGGAGCTGCAGGGATGGAAGTGGAGGAATGTATATCTCTTTCACTTCGTCAAGAAGCACCTAAGAATATAGCCCATAATTCTGCTTTCATTTTCTCACCTGCCATTCTCTTTTCTAGCTGTTGGCAGTCAGGTTTCCACCTTTGCCATGGTACCTATTACCAATGGCTTCCTCACTGCAGGCTCTGCTTACCCATGAGGCTGACCACTCCCTTCATCCTTGCTTCCTCCGTCTTGACTTTAGTGGCAGCCTCGTCCATTGCCATTCTGTTTCTCCTAATTGTTCCTTCTAATTTCCTTCTAATGCAGTCTCCTTCCTTTGTCTATCCTTATCAACCTACGCTAAATGCTGGTGATCACAAAGCTTTTATTCTTTTGTTGTTGATATCTTTCTTTCCTTTTCTCTCTCCACTTTCTTGCTTGCTTGCTTGCTCGCTTTTTTTAAGGGCTGTACCTGTGGCATATGGAAGTTCCTTGGTGCTAGGGGTCAAATCAGAGCTGCAGGTGCGAGCCTACACCACGGCTCATAGCGATGCTGGATCCGTAACCTACTGAGTGAGGCCAGGGACAAAACCTGCATCCTCGTGGATACTAGTCAGGTTTGTAACCTGCTGAGCCACCTATACAAATGGCATTATTTTGTTCTTTTTAATGGCTGAGTAGTATTCCATTGTGTATAGGTACTATGTCTTCTCAGTCCATTCGTTTGGACATTTAGATTGTTTCCATGTCTTGGCTATTGTGAATAGTGTTGCAGTGAACACATAGTGCATGTGTCTTTGTTCAGATATAGGCCCAGGAGTGGGATTGCTGGATCATATTATAGTCTATATTTAGTTTTTTGAGAAACCTCCATACTACTTTGCATAGTGGCTGTACCAATTTATATTCCCATCAACAGTATAGGAGGTTTCCCTTTTTCTCTCCACACCCTCTCCAGCATTTATTATTTGTAGACCTATTAAGCGATAACCATTGTGACCCGTGTGAGGTGGTACCTCCTTATACTTTTGATTTGCATTTCTGTCAAAGGTTTTATACTTGACTGTTTCTTCTCAGCCTCCATGTTCTCCCTCACAAATCTCAACCCAGGTCCATGGTTTCACCGCAAACCATTTTTAGACTAGAACTTCATCTTCAACCCTGGACTTGAATTACCAAGTTTGTTGTTGTTTTGGTTGCACATTTAGAAAGTTCCTGGCACAAAGGAGGGGCTTACTTATATTTAAAATCGAATTAACCTACCAGTGAATGAATGGCTTACAAGGTTTGTATCAGACGAAGCAGTTTGGATTTCATCCTGGATGCAATGAGAAATCTTTGGAAAATTTTAAAGCAGTAGACTGAAATGATCAGGTGTGCCTTTTTGGAAGGATTAGCTCTAGTCATATTTTAGGAGATAGATAACAAAGGAGACAGATTATAAAAAGGTGCAATAAGAAGATGGCAAAACTAATATTTATCGAGTTCATACTATGTGCCAGGTGAATAGTACTGACCTATGTACTTTACATGTATGGTCTTATTTAGCATACATACTAGCCTCGAAATGGGTGTTATTATCCTATTCCACTTCTTTAGTAGGAAAACTGAGCATTAGAGGGAGATTTAATAATTTACATGGCAGCACAAAGTAAGTTATGTTGGAGCAGGAATATGACGAAGAAATTGTATAGCTGGGAACTCAGGTTTTTGTGATGGAGGCGGAAAGGAGAAAACAGATTTAAAAGCTGAGGGTACAGAACTTGGTGTCATTAAGTAAGGCTGATGGGGGAGGGGAGCATGATAGTTCATCAGCTCTAGGATGCCATCTTGAGCATAGCCCTTGCTCTTGGTAGACTTAACCGGTCAAAGGCTTCCATCCCATTAAATGATTTGCTTCTTAACAGATCTTATCCTTTTGCATAAATTCGCATTGATGTTTTTGTATTAATTCTCCCCTGCCTTCACTTTGATATTGCTAATTCTTTTTTCTGTTTATTCCAATAATATAAATCTTGCCCATACTTTAAAACCTGTCTCGCAAGTTTTGTCTCTTCCATGAAACTTAAAAAAAATAATTTTAGCCAAAACAGAATCACTATTCCTTAGACTATATTATTTACCTCCCCAAATTTAGGCAGGTGCTGAGAGGTGGTAGACTTTAATGTGAAAGTGCATGAATTGGGAAGCCAGAAAGACCATTGGTTCCAATTAATTGCTGATGACTTTGACAAAGTATTTAACTGCTTTGAGCTGAGTTTTCTCAGCTATAAAATGGATATTTCTATGACATGAGTATAAAGTACAATAAACATTAAATGAAATAATGCATATATGGTGCTTGTCACCTTGACTGACACATATTAAGTACTTACTAAATATAGCTAATACTACCTTTATTATTAAATGCTTGTATTTATCTCAGCGTTCTATTTTACACTTGCAGGCATTGGCTTCCCAGGAACAATGTAATTATCTCAAGGGCAAGGAAAGTGTTCAACACATCTGGCAAATTACTAAATACTCAATAAATGCTGAATGAATGGATGATTGCAGACTTCTTTTGCTTTTATTTCAGTGGCTAGCATAACATTGGACCTGTGCTAGGCACTTAATAAACACTACTTAAGTATTTTAAAATTATTATTAAAAAACAATGACCGATATGATCTCATGCTTGATTAACCTAATTATATAGAATTCCAAGTATCTTGTAAGCAGAGGAATTTTCTCTAAGTTTTGTGGCAACAGAAACATTGTGCTGATGTCTTTTCCTGGTGTCAGTTGGATCAGCATGAATATCTTCATCTAGAAATTCACATTTCCTTCATTCCTATGTCATTGCTAGGACTATAAGGGTGGAGTTGTCAGTTTATGAAGATGCACCAAAGTTTCTTTCTCTCTCCGTCCCTCTTTCCTTCCTTCCTGCCTCCCTCCCTCCCATCGCATCTTCCCTCTCACCCGCTTTTCCTTCTTTTCTCCATTCGGCACATGGGTATCATATACCTCCCACGTTCAAGGCACTGTGCCAGTGCTGAAAATCCAAAGAGGAGCATGGCGATTCAGTAAGGAGGGAGACACAGTCACCATCTCAAGGAGCTTATAAATTAGGGGAGGAGATAGACCAGCAAACAGATAATTACAAAGCAACAAGACAGAAGAAAAAGTGTAGTGTTATGGGGCAGACATCACAAATTGTAGGTTCATCATGCCATTTTCTGTCGCCTTGGAGGTATCCAAGGTGAAATTTCCGAGCGTACTAAATGAATGTGAACTCACATCACTGTGACCTTCGGTCTAGGAGACGGCGTGTACAATTCGGCTGGAGCATCTTTTTCTCCTCTGACATTATTTATCTGATTTCATTGAGATATAGGACACCATCATTTGAAACAAGTGCCCATAAAAGTCCATAAAACCAAGTGACCTTTCAAAATATAACAAAGATAAAAGGTTACTATCATCACTCTCTATGAATCACCTCATTATCAATATTTTAGACTTCGAAATAAAATAATAACAAAGTTTACTTAGAGCAATGACATCAGATAATTAAGCCATTCTTTGGTATTTAATATCAGTCTTTCTGAAATAGGACTCCACAGCATTTCCACAGAAGCTTATGTGTGCAGGTTGGTTTTAGGTTTACCATTCTTCCCTTCCTAACTATATTGATAAAAATAGTTCTTTTCACAGGAGGAGTGATTGTGGTGATATCTGTCACTCTGACATTAACTAAAAGCATTGCACAGATGAATAAATATAGAGGTAGCAAGGCAGACATTGCAAAATGTGTAACAACACTTAATTTGTATGCTGCAGTTCATTGTCCACCATATTTACTTATTTAATGTTTTAATGTCTGCCATTAAGTAAATGTTCCTGCACATTCATAAATATATTTGATAATGTCATTACTAGGGAATACCCACAATGTATCTGAGTTGTTAAAAATGAACAGCTATATACGACTTGTGCTGTCATCCATGTGACAAGCTACAAAGTTGGTATCACTATGGTAGTCGTTTATGGGAAATAGAATAATTACACCACTGCTGTAAATTACAGGATTTCTCATTGGAACCATAGACTGTTAATAAGGGTTGCATTCATTACAGATTTATCAGGTTTGCGTTTCTGCTGTGAGTTGGCATTTCATATCTGTAAATTCATTTGCATAAGAAATTGAAAGCAATTGATGGGGCTATTGCAAAAAGAGCTTTCAAATCTCATGAAGTTCTGATCTGCATAGTTGGAGATTGACTGGTCCTAAATCTGCTCCAAGTGAAGTTCTTAATGAGTTTCCGTTGGACCCCTTTGCTGAAAAGGCTCTGGAACCAGATTGCCAGAATCTGAACCTTGACCTATTTTTGGCTAGCAATACCAACTTGAGCAAGTTCTCTTTGAACTTAACTTTTTTCAGCTGCACACTGGAACAACAATGCTATCCACCTAGTAGTTTTGTGCTGAGAATTAAATGGAAAAAAATATATAGGGCCCTTCAGAAGGGTCTGGCACACAGTAGGTGTTCAATAAACTGTAACTACTGCTACACATATGTATTTTAATTTTTAAAAATTGAGTTGTAATTGATATATAACATTGGATTAGTTTTAGGTGTACAACCTGGTGATTTCATATATTTTGAAATGTTCACCACAGTGGTTTCAGTTAATGTTCATCATCAGATGTAGTTACATTTTTTCTTGTGATAAGAATTTGAAGATCTACTTTCTTAGCAACTTTCAAATATGTAATATAATATTGTTACCATGCTATCTATACCCTACATCCTTAGGACTGATATACCTGTAAGTCTGTATCTTTGACCACCCATTTTGCCCACCCCTAACCTGCTGTCTCTGGCAACCACTAATCTGTTCTCCCCCTGAGTTCAGTTTTTTAAAGATTCCACATGTAAGTGAGAACACACAAGGATTTATCTTTCTCTGTCTGACTTATTTCACATAGCGTAATGCTTCAAGGTCCACGCATGTTGTCACAAATGGCAGGATTTCCTTCTTTTTATGGCAGAGTAATATTACATTGTGATTGTGTTGAAGATGGGCACTTGCCATCTACTGCTGCAAGGATTAAATCATGAGTGTTGCACCTGCTAACCTTCAATACTCCTTTAGGGTGGAGATGAGAAGTGAGGCACTTGGTGCTCTGGGGAAACTGGCAAAATAGGAATTTAGGTAGTTAGATATTTTTAGGAGAAGATTTTATGAGCCCAATTCTTGGCATCTCCTCAAATCTAGAAAAGCGCTAAAATCCTTCATAGTGACTTCTCCTCACGACTCAGAGTAACATTGATAAGACTAGCAGTGACCTTCTACGAAATGTGTGCTTGATTGCATGCATTTCCCGCCTTCACCAAAATCACACATATACTGATTTCCCCCCCCACCTCTTTGGAGCGATTTCTCAGAGCCCTCTGAAATGCTGTCTCCCAGGCTCTAGTCCTTATTTTGCTCCAAATAAAACTTAACTCACAGCTCTCACATTGTGCATTTTTTTCTGTTGACAGAAAATATCAATAATGTGTATCATTTCTTTTTTGTCCATTTATCTGTCAGTGAGTACTTAGGTTATTTTCACATCTTGGCTGTTATAAATAAAGCTGCAATTGACATGGGAATGCTGATACCTCTTTGAGATAATGATTTTGTTTCCTTCAGATAAATACCCAGAGGTAGAACTTCTGGATCATATGGTCGTCTGTTTTTAATTTTTGGAGAAAACGCCATGCTGTTTTTCATAGTTGCTGCACCAGTTTTCGCTTCCACTAGCAGTGTAACATTTCAATCTTTAATGTTGATATGGGCACAGCAATTAGGTTTGCCCTTATGATGCTCACTCTGGTTGTCTCAGCCACGTTCTTAGACTCAGTATGAAAATGTGCATGTCTAATAGAGTAATTTGATGGTATAGATGTGATAGCTTCATCCAAATGACTCAGATATTCCTTTTCCTATTTTCATAAAGTATTTACAATGACTGCATCCTAAGTGAAAACAACAACGGTCAGAAACAACACTTTCTACGAGACAGCTTCAAGAGTAAAGAAATAGTAAAACTAAGTTTCATGAACTGTCGGTAAAAATTTAAAAAAATAGAAAAAATGTGGTTGGTATTGTAGATAACACAAAAAAATCACTTTTAACTTAATTTTATTTTTACATATATTAACATCAGATTCCTTTATAGTGCTCATAGAGTCCTTCAAATTGTCACTCAATGATGGCAGCTAATTTCACAAACACATGGCTGCTTCGGTTTTCTATGGTCATGTGGACACAATATGGTCTGATGGAAAGAATATTGTTGTAAAAGGAAGTCCTGATTTCTTATGTAACCTCTTCCTTCAAACAGCTATGTAATAATCCACTTACCCACTCAGATATGTCCCCTGCAAAATAAGAGTGCTAGCCTAGATTATCTTTCAAGCTCCTTTGGTCTCTGATGTCCTGCAGCTAAGAAATTTGTTAGAAGGTCCATGTAGATTTGCAGTTACAGAAAAACCTGTATCTGCAGAAGCTCTCTTTTCTGCAGTGTAATGGCGTGTTTGCACAAGCTGGGTTTTGTTCACACATTTTGCAGCATTGCTTATCTCAGAGGGGTTGAGAAAATCTGTCATACTAGAAATATTCAAAATTACAGCCTATTTAAAACAATTAAATAATAGTTCTGTGTTTTGCCATTGTGTTTGCATTTAGGATAAAATAGCTACTTAATCTGTATAACAATTTGAAACTAATGATGGTTAAATCACCTAATACTCCTTGATATCAATGCAAATTAATCTGAAATTTAACTCCATTTGTTGGAGCCCCAGCGTCTCTAGGCACTTGTATTAGATCTCCTCGAGGAAATGATTTAAAAAATTCTGACATCAAATCCTTTTTGATTTTGGGGACTGCATTTCAAAATACAAGAATTTCTCATATTAGATCATAAATCTGCTCCATAGGAATTTGGTCTTCTTAGATTCCAGCTTTTGGTTTATGCTTCTCAAAACAAAACAATTATACTAATAAAAAATGTCTCAGCAAGGGGATGAATAGAAATGGCAAGTACATTAGAAGTCAAAACAGGATTTTTTTTTTTAAACGAAGAGGCAGACACCTCTTTGGCATTCACCATTATAAAACACAAGATGAATGCAGTTCTCAATAAGAAGGCTAAGTGCATAAAATAAAAGAGCACAGCCATTATCCATCTCAATGGATATGCCTCCAACTTATGAATCCCAACAATACATAAAAAATACATGATGTTATTAGGTGGTAGAAGCTGGCAATATATTGTCCATAACTTATTTATATAAGGCTGTCCCGAGAAGCAGTGTTTAACTCTGCTGGCTGGGCAGATAGCAGTTGGGATCTGATCCATTTTCCTGAGTCAGAGAGGAAGACAGATGAAACCTGGGGCATCTTAACACTTCCGTCATCATCTTCTTGACAAGTTCTCAGTTTTCCTCTAAGCTTCTGCTCCTCTCACAAAACAAAGATCATCTCCTTGTTTTTCTTAAACATTGTACTTGGTTGTTTACCTCATGAGTGGATTTATTAAGTGGCTAAATGCCACTAAAATTAGGAACTGATGGTTGTAGTCAATCATGGAGTAATTTCAAGGGACTACCACCATCCTGGCTAAAGTCCCGGAGTCTGGTTTGGGTTTCCAGGGGACCAGGGCTGCTTGGATGTCAGGGGTCTCTGAAAGGGAGCCTCTCAGCAGTGGCTTGTACCTCATGTAAGAATGTCCAGTGGTCTCCAAATGAAATATAATAGGAACAAGGTCCAGCCACAGGAAAGGAACTCTTGAGTGTTTATGTTCAGTGATCCTAGGCGCCTGAGAAAGCATGTGGTGAGGCCACGGGCACTTGTGACAGGTGTACTCATTTGATTGTTGTGACAATTCAGGGTGACAGCTACTGTTTTCTTACATACATTCTGAAAATTGGGTCTCCATAACTATCCCTGAAGTTTGTCTAAAGACAGACTACTTTGGGGTTTGTTTCCAAAACAGAAAATTTATGGCTTTAAAATAAAGATTTTAATCAATGAGTGACTTTAAGTTTTATTTAAGTCATCAAAATAAGGATGGGTAAAGCCAAAATAGTGCTCGTAAAGATGCTAAATGTTTCTCCAGAGAGCTGAACTCAGAGCTGGTTCTCAGTGTTCATCTCCTTCTTGTGGAGACTGAAAGTCTCCCATCAGGACCTAAGAGGCTGTCATTGAACTTGAGCCATGACAGTGCTCTCCCCATGGATCTGGTAGGGATGGCACATGTTTTTTATGGTCATCAATTTACAGTGAAGTTAGATCATCTTTTTGCCTGGGATACTACACAATTGATTTCTCAAAGGTCACCAATGAACTCCTTCAAGTGAATTGAATTGAAAATTTAGTTTAGCCTTAAAGGGCATTGCAGTTCAATGGTCTAAATCAGGGAGTAACAATTAAGATTCTGAACCCTGCTTTTCTGGCATATTGGTGACAGGAAGATTTCATGGATATCTGAGGCTAGCAATGGGCTAAAAGCTCTTGCTCCCCGCTCATGTATACTTTCTTTGCACAAGATGTAGGATATATTTATATATATGTAAATAGGGCTTGAGGATTTTAACACTATTGAATTTCATAACTTAATGTAACTTATTCTAATCAGTTAATTAGAATGCTGTTTCCCTGCTGAGTTCGGTTGCACTAGGGCAGCCAGTCTTAACCAGGCGTGCTCTGATGATTCATCTGTTTATGAATCCATGGGTGTAAACCCCATCCAGAGATATCCTAATTTAGCATTAGGACACTGGAAAGTGTATATATAATTTATTGACGTGTAGTTGATTTACAATGCTCTGTTAATTTCTACTATATAGTAAAGTGGTTTAGTTTCATATATATATATTATTTTTTATATTATTTTTCATTGTGGTTTATCACAGGATATTGAATATAGGTCCCTGTGCTATACAATAGGACCTTGTTGTTTATCCATTCTATATTTAACAGTTTGCATCTGCTAGTCCCAAATTTCCAATCCATCCTCCCCACGCCCCTTGACAACCACAAGTCTTTCCTCTAGGTCTGAGTCTGTTACTGTTTTGTAGATATGTTCATTTGTATCATGCTTTAGATTTCATATATAAGTGATATCGTATTGTATTTGTCTTTCTTTTTCTGACTTCCTTCACTTAGGATGACAATCTCCAGGTCCATCTATGTTGCTGCAAATGGCATTGTTTCATTCTTTTTTATGGCTGAGTAGTATGGAAAGCATATTTTTGACTAAGTTCCCTAGTGATTAAAAGAAAACAAACAATAGTAACACACACATGTAAGTGGTATATATGTATATGTATATATACCACACACACATGCATATTTTTCACTTAATGATATACTGTAGAAATCATACAGTATCAATACACATTGTAAGCTCATTCCTTTTTTTTTTTTTTTTTTTCCTGTTTTTTAGGGCTGCACCTGCGGCATTTGGAAGTTCCCAGGGTAGGGGTAGAATCGGAGCTACAGCTGCCGGCCTACACCACAGCCACAGCCACCTGAATTGCATCTGCAACCTACACCACAGCTCATGGCAACACCAGATCCTTAACCCACCGAGGGAGGCCAGGGGTTGAACCCACAACCTCATGGTTCCTAGTCAGATTCGTTTCCGCTGCACTATTATGGGAACTCCTGAAGAACATTTTAAGAGCAAGTTTCCTTACTTCTTTGTGCCTCAATTTTTTTCATCTATAAAGTGGAGATAATAGCACCTGCCCCATAGTGTTTTGAGGATTAAATTTGTTAATATATGTAAAGTGCTTAGAGGTATATCTGGAAGCTAAGAGGCATGATAAAAGAGTTGGAAATTATTAGCCTAATCATTATTATTTTTAACCACAATCTGACAGTATTCTCAAGAGAGATTAAAATGTTTACGCAGAGTTTGCTGTATTTTCCCATAGTGACAGTTGTATGAGAATCGGATAATTTTCCCCCAATTTTTGTATGAGACACCATTTCTGAGGGGGAGGGGCAGCTGCACTTGCGGCATGTAGAAGGCCCTGGGCCAGGAGCTGAATCTCAGCCTCAGCTTGGACCGAAGCCACTCCAGATCCTCATCCCGTTGCACTAGGCCGGGGGTCGCCCGGGGCCTCCACAGGGGCAACGTCGAATCCTTGACTACCCTGCACTACAGTGGGAACTCCTGAGGTGCCCTTTGGAATTCAATTTTAAATGGACTAGAGGATGAATTGGTGGAGAGTGGGAGGATCGCAAGGTCAGGAGGAGGCGGGAGAACTCGGTTCTCACTTCCTGCTGCTGCCGGACGTAGGTGACCTTGGAGACAGGAATCCTGGAACTGAAGTTCTTCCTGCGGAACAGGAAGGTGTCGGAGGAAGTGGTCCCTAAGGCTTCAGCAGCTTTGTCTCTGACTTAGCATTGTGGCAACCAAGAGAGGGTGGGTACGTGTAAGGCAGACTTTTCCCGGAGCATGCTCTGTGAAGGGAGGCACCCCAGTGCCTCATCCAGAGTGAAAATGATCATGTCTGAAGGGTGACTTTTTGCTCAGAGTAGGCACTTAATAAGTTTCTGTTGAAAAACTGTTTAATAAACGATTACAAAATGCAAAGTGAATACCAGACACACAATCGGTCTTCAAACCTATTTTTTTCTTCTTTTTTTTTTTTTGAGTTCTTTTCTAACTATATATACGTGGTATGTATAGTTAGAATTACCTTGCCGTACACCTGAAACATTGTAAATTAACTAAACTTCAATTTAAATAAAGAATTTATACCTATGTCTTTTTAAACTGATTATCTGAGTTCTCTGTAGAATCCTCTCTAGAAACTTGACCAAAATATTTATCCTTCAACATCAGAAAAAAACTTTAAATAGATTGCATTTTATTTAGCACATCCATGCATATCTATTTCCATTTCCACATTAATAGTCTAATTGAACTATGACAATTGCAAAATACTCCGTCTAGAATATTTTGTTAAACGGAAGGAATGGAGGATGCATGGAAAAATTTCATGTGCACTTAGCATGAACACAAACAACTCCATTTGAAAAGTGGAACTCCTCTTAAGGAAAGGATTTAAATGCAGTAATGCTGTTGAAAGGACCCATGGACAGTTAATTAGAGTGATCCTTCTCCTGGTGGTGAATGAAGATGAATTTTTATAAAGCGGCATGATTAGATGCAGTTACATTAGGCTTTCGTAACATTAACATTTGTCGTGTGATTGGAGAAGAGCCCAAAGATGTTAAAGGGTAAAAGGATGGTCCCTGGAATCCGTTAGTCTGACTTTAAACTTGATGATTTGCAGTCACTACATCCAGAGGTTCTGAGGCGTGTGTGTATCTTTGTGCTTAGAAGCCTCTGAAATAGAATTAATTTGTTCACATCAGAGTATGGATTTTTAAAATGCCAAGTTTCATTTAATTAAACAATGAAACTAAACCACACTTCTTCTTAATCAGAAATGTTGTCAGGAAAAGAGTTTGGGAAGCCAATAAATTATAATAAATAATGGTGAGTTTTAATATAAAGCTCACTGAAACATGCAACAGGTCAACCAATCTATGAACCTCTGGAGGGTAACAAGACAGTAACCTTGACATTGCACAGTATTTGACATACTGTGGTATTTGACATACAGTGAATCATTATTTACATTTTGTCCAAAAACATTTACCTGAGAAAAGGTCATGACGTTAAATTTGGAGACATTTACAGCAATTGCCAAATGTTTACTATCTACATGAATGTCATGCTTCTCAGTCAAAAGCAGGTTGATGTGCTAAATGTCAATTATTTCAGCTTGTTTGATGATAGCACAGATTGCCAAGCAACATAAAAAGAGGTTTAATAAATATTATATACACTGCTAACCATTAATCTTGGCTAGCAGAGGCTGGAGTTTTACATATAGAGGATTTATGACAAGCAACAGCTCAGGACATTAAAACTCAATTATTGCAGTCCTGGATGGCGGCACTATCATTAGCTTCTGGAAGCTGCACCTTGCTTCTTCTGCTTCTGCTGTCACTTTTGAGAAGCCATCGAAGAAAATGGAATTATTTCAGGAAGTGGCACTTTGATGTTTCCTTTGGGTTGTTTGGTCCTTTCCAGAGTTACTGGCAGTGGAGGATAACCCATAGTTATGTTGGTGGGAAATTGAAGTGTTCCATTTTTGTCATTGATTACAAGACATAACGATGCTCTGCAGCAACGCCAAGGACTTAAAGAGGACAACACAGAAACGTTGGGAGCAAGGCAAGAGCAACAGAGAAGTACAAGGTTGCGAGGGAGCCAGCAATGAGTGAAACGAAAACGGGTTTCCAGGGTGGTTTATCAGGACTAAAACTTGGTAAGAGCAAGTGGTGGGCTTTTGTTCACTTTCTTCTAATGGCAAAACATATAAATAACAACAGACTCATTTTGTGATCAAAAGATGACAAAAATTCCTTGGATCAAATGCCCATGGTCAGTATTCTAACAGCTTGTCCTGAGCCCAAAATGAACATGTTTATGTACCATTTATGTATCTATTCTTTCTTAATTTTCTTCTCATTGGAACTTGACTTTATGAGTTAACTCGTTTATGAATTTATGAGTAAACTCATTACTGGCTTAAGCTTGATGCCGTGTGATAAGCACTTATTGAGCACAAACTGGATTCCAACACTGTACTGGGTTCTGGTGTAAGACATTATTACAGTCAGATAGGAAGATGATAGAACAGTGCAAGTTAGGTTATGTAAATACCACACAATAGTAATAAAGCCAATTCCTTGAGAGTTTGGAAGGAAGTGTTATGAGCAAAGAACCTGTGATGGCAGCATTCGTGTTAGACTCTGAAGGGCCAGAGAACATATCCCTTCGGAAACAAGTAGCAGAGGGCATTCCAGGCAAAAAGGACCTCAAAAGCTGGTCTGTGCATTTGGGAGAGAGGCATGCTGGTTAGCTCTGCTGGTGTCAGAGGATTTATGAATGGAATGTGGCGGGTGAGCCCAGAAAGGCAGGAGTAAGTGGACTCATGAAAAATCTGGAATGCCTGCTTAGAGTTTGGCTTTTATTCTGGAAGCCACTGGAAGCTCTGGAGTTCTTTGAGGTCAGAGCTGGCCTGGCAGAGGTGAATCTGGCAGGGCCAGATGAGTGAAAAAAAAAAAATGCCTTTGTGGGAGGGATAGAAAAAACAAAACAAAGCGGGGCAACTCAGAGGGTTTGGAGTCGGGGGAAGGGGTAGGCAGACAGGCTTACTTAAGCGCCTCACTGGCAAAGGTCAGCGTGGCACCTCCTTCCTGGGGGAGTTTTAACCTTTTATCAGTCAGAGAAGGTGTCGGAGTTCTGTCTTGATAGAGAGACAGCTGAGCCAACGGGCCTCTCTGTCCACAGAATGAAGGGATTTCTAGAAATGAGGGTAAAGGTTTAGTCAAGGCTTTTCTTCCCTTGCATATATGAGTAATCACAGGAGAATGCTTATGCTAAGCTTCTTACTTCTCAGATGCAAACACAATTCAGCTGAGCTGATTTGCAGCTTATGCCAGAAGTGTTGAGTCATCTCCCAAAACAAATAACAAGTAATTCTTTCCACATTGAACTGGAGGTTTATTCTAGAATCTGAAACACATGACTCTTATTCTCCAGTACCGAGCCCTAGGCTAGACAAACAAAGTTTACTTTTAAAAGGATCAAAATTACTTCCCAGAGCTCAAGGCCTCACTCCTTTCAAACTACTAGGTCGTCTGATGTTTGCAATATCTTGTACTTACGCGTGTCAAATATTGATGATCTCTCTTAAAATAAAATGATGTTATCAGAAAAGGCTAAGTCATTCTGTCATATTCACTTATTAGTCCAAATCCACCTTTTTTTGTTGTTGTTTCTTGTTTTTTTTTGGATGTGCGCATGACATGCAGAAGTAGTTCCCAGGCCAGCGATTAAACCTGCATCACAGCTGCAACCTGAGCAACAACAGTAACAAAGCCAAATCCTTAACCTGCTAAGCCATGAGAGAACTCCCACATGTTGGATTTTTTTTTAACTAATCGCCTTAAGGAAAGGGACTTAAGGAAAACTTAGGTAAATGAGGGGGGAAGATGTAAAGTAAGGGATCTCCTGGGAGGAGAAGACACTGACCAAGAGAAGTCATAGAGATGGTGGAAATTCAGGAAATAAATAGCACCTGGATGCTTTCTTTGTGTTTTCAAGTCAAGTTGATGAGTATGTTGGTAAACAAATTGCTTACTCCATAATTAAACCCTTGTATGCCCTCATTACCAGAATTTAGCTAGACTCTTGGGGATATTCAGTGAGCTTGAAAGCTGTTTTCAATATTTGACTGGCTGCATATGTAAAGAGTAGATTTCTGTTTGGTACTCAGAGCATGGAGCAATAGTTGGAAACCATAGAGTTTTCTCCCACTAGAACAAAAACGCACACAAAAATACATCTCTCGCCACTGTTCAAAGAAAGGGTTGCTTCACAAGGTATTGGGTTACCTGCAGGCTGAGTAGTTGTTTGGGGTTCTCTATATTGGTCTGCTGGATGAATGGGATTTAGATGTCAATTAGGTGGCTGGACCAAGGTGATCTTCGAAATCCCTCTCAACTTTGAGCGCTTTTGCTAGAAGAGTGCCAGGGACGATAAAGAGATCACATTAAGGACTTAAGCCTGAAAAAGGTGGCTAAAATAACTCACTATGCTTTATACATCTTCGCTAAGTGATGAATTGGAGAGACGCAATAACTCTTGACTGCCATCCGAAGGGTAAGAGGAAGGGTAGGATTATATATAGTGCCAAGAGGAAGTATAACGAGAAATAAAACCATGAAATTTACTAAAGAAAAACTGGAGGATGGGAATTAGAAACATTTTTTCAAATTAGAGCTTCAAAATCTAATGTGTTTTGGCACTGCCTCCCAAGGGCAGCCACAGAAACCCCTTTGAAGAGCTCTGCACAGCCTCGGCTGGAACGATTTAAGCATCATGCCCTTTAGAAAATAAAGAGCTTTTTCTGGAGGACAGGGAGGGAAGGATTGTACAATTTCTCTTCAACACAAAGTATTCTGATGTGAGGATTTCTCTTTAGGTCTATCCCCCACAGACCATGTCTTCTGTCAACAGGCTGCAGGCAGCCCCAGGCTTGCTTGCGTCCACATGCGGAGGCTGTGTATTAAGAGACATCAGCAGGGAATATCAGAAACAACCCTCCAGACTTGGTCCCCTGTGCTCTTGGGAGCAGCTGCCTCTTGGGACAGCCTCCTGCCACCTTTGTGGAAAGTGGTTTGGGGAAGCCCAGTCGGCTCCCCAGATCTCCTCCCCTACCTTCCCCTCGTCAGGCTTTTGTCTGGTGACCCTCAGCCTCGTGGAGGTGGGGGAGGGGAAGCATGCCCTCCTCCCAGTTGGGGGTCGTGTTGCCTAATGGTGCAGCCCACTTACCTTGCATATTTTCTTCCCTGTCTCCTGGGGAACCAGCCTGTCCATCAGCCCTTGGGCAAATCCACTCTCCAACCTCACCTTCTTTTTCTCCATCAGAAATGCCACACTTCCACTTTCATTTAAAATAGGTAGGTAGGAGCTTTGAATATCCAAGCCATATCGGGAACGAATGACCCCAAGTCTTTGTCAGAGCCATGGATTTTTCTGGTTGTATAACCTAGTTGTAGCATCTTAGGCAAAAGCACTGAAGTTTTCTAAAGCACAGCCTCCTCATTTGTAAATTGGGGATGTCCTGTCTTCCTTGCAGGCTACGAAGGGGATCAAAAGCGGTGATTTGTGTATATTTATGTTTTGGTGGCAAAGTTCCATGTTAATGCGAATTACTGCTTTTAACAGGAAAGGAGACAACTCTTTCTTTGGTCCGTTGTGAATACAGTGACCTCTTCTAGGATGACTGTGGCTCTCCTAACAAGGTTTAAGCTCTAACAGAGGGAAAGGACATTTATTACACACTACTTTAAACCTGTGAAAAATCTTTAGATGGCTATGAGCATGCTTTATGGGCTGGAGAAATGAGGAAGAAGCTGGGAGATTCTCTGTTCTTGGTGGACTGGGTTGGGGAGAAATCCCAGATCCTACACAGCTGGTGGCGGCCATGCAAAGGGAATTGGGGAGTGCAGGCCCAGAGACAGGTGAAGCAAAGGAAAAGGAAAGTATGGGGGCTGGTTTTACAGGTAAGTGTTTCTGGGTTTTCTCTGAGAGAAGTATTCAGATTCACATGTTGAGGTCCTACCTCTGAGTACTTCCGAATGGGACTGTATTTGGAGAGAGGGTCTTGACATGATTAAATTGAAATGGGGTCATTAGGGAGGGCTCTGAGCTAATACGACTGGTGCTTTTATAAGAAGAGGAAATTTGGACGCAGACACACCGGGAAAATCATATGAAGACACAGGGAGAAGGTGATCACGTGCAAGTCAAGGGGCGAGGTCTCAGAAGAAACCACCCTATCAGGACCTTGATCTTGGTCACCTGGTCTGCAGAAGTGTGAAAACATACATTTCTGTGGCTGACTACCCACCCCACTGCCCCCTCTTCCCGAGTCTGTGGCACTTTGTTACCACAGATGATATCACTTCTATGTGGAATTTTTTTTCCTTTTTGTCTTTTTTTTTCATTTTTAAAAGTTTTATTGAAGATTTGCCATGATGTGATCATTTCTGCTGTACAACAAAGTGATTCAGTTATACATAGACACACATCCATTCTCTTTCAGACTCTTTCCCCACGTAGACGATCACAGGATATTGGGTAGAGTTCTCTGTGCTGGACAGCAGGTCCCCTTGGCCCATCACTCGTCCCTCCATAGACCTCAGTGTGCATATGTCCCAACCCCCAGTCCCTCCCTCCCCTCCCTCCCCTGTCCCCTTTGGTAACCACCATTGGTTTCAAAGTCTGTGAGGCTGTTTCTGTTCTACAAACAAGTTTATTTGTATCCTTTTTTAGAATCTAGTTTTTTAAATGATACAAATGAACTTACTTACAAAACAGAAACAGACTCACCATTTCAAAATCACCTTTATAGTTAGCAAAGAAAAAAAGGTGTGTGGAGGAGAGGTAAATTAGTTTGGGATTAACATATACACACTACTGCATATAAAATAGATAACCAACAGGGACCTCTGCTCAGTAGTCTGTAACAACCTACCTGGGAAAATAGGTCACCCCCCAAGGTATAGGATTGGCAGTCTGTCTTCCTCTGGGTCAGTTGAGTGCCTGATGCAGATGGACTTCTGACGCTTCCGGTTGTAATAGGGAAAAAGATTTCTTTGAACTATCACCCTCTGCCCATGCGGTTTAGTTCTTCAGGTCCGTAAGGACAGCATTGTGTTCTAGGCGCTAGAACCAGGAGTTGACTGACAACAACCTGCTGCCCAAATCTTGTCTGCTGTCCAGTTTTATACACAAAGTTTTATTGGAACACACACAGGCATGATCACGTGTATGTACTGTCTGGGACTGCTTTTGTGCTGCCATGGTGGAATCGAGTAGTTGTAAGAAAGGACAGAGGACCCACGAAGTCTGACTATTTGCTCTCTGATCCTTTATAGCAAAAAAAATATTGGCCATTGCGGGGGAGTGAAGAGGTTTCTTGTGCCTAAGCCCTTGCCCATTATGGATATCTGGGTATCTGGAGGTGGAAAAAGACATTTACAAGCCATATGATTTGCTATACAAAGATCATTTGCAATACTTTGCATATTTTGTCTTCAACCACCACTCCTGGAGTGACTCTCTCCAATATTTTGGGGCATATTGTCTTCATTTCTCTGCTCATGATCATTCAGTTCCCACAATATATAGTAAATTAACTTTCAGAAAAAATTATTTATTCAACACTTACAAATTAACTCCCTGTAGAGTATTTTCTGCTTTAACTGGGTACTGTGGGAGATTCAAAGTCAACAGAAAGGAGAAGTCAGAGCTTTAAAGAGCTTTTATACATAACAATTCACACTGCCTGGTCAGTGGGCCTAGTTAGAGTAAATTCATGGGACCCCAAAACAAGTTACCAAAAGAAGTGTAAAACACATGCACTGCAAACCACAAAACAAGTCTGAATATTGTGAAAATGGCAATACTTCCCAAACTAACCTACCGATTCAACACAATCTCTATCAAAACCCTAGCTGCCTTTTTTTTTTTTTTTTTTTTTTTAAACAGAAATTGAGAAGATAATGCTAAAAGCCATGTAGAATTTCAGGACCTTTTCTGGGGGATGCCAGCAACTTTTTCTATTCTAGTTTTGTTGTTGTTCATGTCGGAAGACTGAAAATAGAATCTCCTGCTTCTGAGATTTCTATTTGAAAGGAGATAGTTGGTTATTTGTTATTAGCCAGTGTATCTTAAAGTTAAATGAGAGGTTGAGGAGAAGCCATGTGAAGAGGTAAGACCTCGGTAACCATCCTGAAACGTATTCCCTCCCCTAGAGTATTGACTCAAAAAGAGTTACCAAATATATAAGCGTGATCTTTCCAAGTCACTCACTGTAACCTAGAGAGACCTCTCTTTGCAATTCTTTTGTACTGTTCTTGTGTTTGTTAATAACGATAATCTTGCTTGAGTTAACTAATGGTCACTTATCTTACCATCACCCCTAAGCACAGGTTACAGCATTCCAGTCCTGTTGTTTACATAGTCAAAGAATTTTATTCTCAGAGAAGAGTTAGCTTCCTTAGTTCAAAGGAACAAGATCCTTTTAGAAGGATTAGGTCATTTGATGGATAAGACGCAAATACAAACCTATGTGCTTCATCAACCCAAAGTGACCACACGTTCAATGCCTAAAAGGAAATTCAAAGGAAATTTTCAGATCTCCACTGTCAGTGTGGTAGCCTTGACATTGTGGTCACAGTGTAAGAGTTAAATAAATTCAGGAGAGAAATGTTTACTTAAACTCTCTGGGAATGATACTGTTATTCTCTTTTGTTATTGAATAATTGAAAAGGTATCAAATAGCAAAGTTTCAATTATTCATCAGGTTATTTCATTTGCTAGACAAATGTCTGTAGGCAAATAAATGACACTGGAATTAAAAACTGGCAACACCTCCGTAAGTTTGCTTATCGGGTCATCACTGCTTGAATCTTCAAATATAAAAGCTTCAGACAAATTGTCCATCAGTGGTTATAGAAGGAGTTAGTATTGTATTAGTTTCTATTTCTGCCATAACAAATGACCACAAATCTAGCACTTAAAATAACACCCATTTATTATCTCACAGTTCTATAGCTCAGAAGTTCTGAGTATAGCTTAGCTTAGCTGGGTCTTTTGCTTAAAGAATCATAACGCAGAAATCAACATGGTGGCAGAGCTGTATTCCTTCCTGAAGGCTCTGGGATGAAGCCACTTGTAAACCCATTCTGGTCCTTGGCTGAATTCAGTTCCATGTGGTTGTAGGACTGATGTCTCCATTTCCTTGCTGATGATCAGAGAGGTCTTTGCCCCTACCTGGTCTTTGCTCCTAGAGGCTCCCCACATTCCTTCTCCCGCATTCCATGTGGTGCCCCTCCAGCAACAACTAGTGGAGACCCTCTCATGCTTCAATTTCCCTGACTTCCCCACTATTGAATCTTTCTTGCTTCTAGCTGGGAAAAGTTATGTGCTTTTAGGGGTTTGTGTAATTAGATTGGCGCCCCCAGATAACCCAGAATAATCTCCTCGTTTTCAGGTCTGTTACCTTGACTGTATCTGAAAGGTCTCTTTTGCCATGTATTGCAATTTATTTAAAGATTCGGAGGATTAAGGCGTGTGGATATTTATGGAGTTGTTATTCTGCCTACCACAGTATTGAATAATAAGACCCAGATTTTCATAATTCAGAACTTTGGGATTTTGGTTTTTTGGTCCCAAAAGGATAAAATGGTGTAATAAGAAAACCTCGTTAGGTGCTAACTATGACTGCAGAGAGTACAATCTTATTTATCTAATTCTAGAGCATTTATTTTTCTGGAAGATTGTGCTGTGCAGTTTGTCCTTATTCCAAGGTATCTTTCACATTCTTACTTCCATTCTAGAATTGCAAGCATGAAGTATGTATTCTGATCATGACAGGGCAACCAAAATAAGACATACTAGAGTTTATACACAGAACTATTTTCACTTTCTAGTTTTTTTGTTTGTTTGTTTTGCTTTGTTTTTTGCAGACCTATAGAATATACTTGTCCTGACTCTCCCAGATTCTAGCTTCCTGTTACCCTCTTCTGTTTGGAAGCCGCATAAACTGTGGAGGGGGTATAGCTGGACTGTGAAAACAAAAGCACTGTGTTCTGAAACTCCGCCTCTATCATAGTCTTTCTGACTTTGTCATTGTCTTGCATGGGTGGTCCCTGGGAACCAATGCTTTGTGTTTTGTTCTTGCGATAAGACCAAACCTCCTCATTCTTTCCCTGTCTCCTTCTGTTCAACCTTCCACTACATCTTCAAACTCTTCTTGCTGTTATAGGGAAGATATTCATCAGAAAGTGTCCCCTCAGTGTAAATGTTACAGCTGAAAGAACTACGAAAAGTCTGAGCTTTTATCCTATTTGCAGGCTAATAAGTTAACCTTGTCAGTTTCACGATGCTTGTGGAAGACACGAGACTCCTGGGTCAGAGAATAAGGCTATTATGACTCATGGCACAGCAGGACACATGAACTTCAGGTTCAGCATGTTCCTCTTGCCCGCCGAGGCCCATGGTGGTAATGTGGAGCCATCCCAGTGGACACTCCACGCGCAGTGGCTTCATCTCCTGGCTGAGAAGCCCTGATCCTTTAAAGGGAGCTCAGGGACCAAACTTTAAAGGAATTACTCTTTTGAAGGGACTGCCCCAGAGGAAGATTCTGTGTTTTCCAAGGCTGTTTGCTCTACAAATGTCCTTCAAAAGATAATACTGAAGAAACGATCAACACTTCTGTTCATAAGACATGCAGAAACATGAGACCCATGGAGACTTGTCTTCTAACAACTGCTTCTTGTTTAAAAAGTGTCCCATTGCAGATAAGTGGGTATGCCTGTCTAATACAAAACAGACTAGCTTTGCCTACATTTAGAAGACATTAGAGCCATCCATAGCTAGCTAAATTACATGCATACATTTTATGATTATTTAATTATTGAAAACAAATTGTATGAATATACACATGTATACAAATAAACACGTTCCAAGAGAGTATTAGGAAGCAAGCCACAAAGTAATTATGTATTTCTGACGTTTACTGAAAAGAACAAGTAAAACAACATACCTATTAAAAGATTAAGTGAAATGTGGTTTGGAGAGCTGAGCTCATATATTTAAGAGTTTCTCTGAGAAAATAAACACTGCTTTAGGCCAGCTTTCCTAAAGTTTTTTTTTTTTTTTTTCCCAAATACAAATTCTAGTAGCTGATCCTAGATTTCATGGTTAAATAACTTGGGGTCCATGTAACTAACTTTCTCTAGTAAGAATCACAATGCAGATTAGCATATTAAAGGTTCTGAGAAGTCCTGATATGAGAAAATTTGTTTTATTTTGTTTAATTCAATATTATCATGATTGATTTGCTAATGAACTCATGGTGTGTGTGTGTCCAACACAAACCTTCTGCAGAGCACAAAGTGTTGCCCATTTAAAGTGATCAAGATTTACCAGATTACTCTTTTTCTTCATAGGCTCTTTAAAATCTGGGAACGTACCTTTGAATTTGATTTATTCTGCACATTGCACATTCAAACACTACACTTTTATTGGGCTTGATTATCTGGAAATGTCATTAACTTATTCTCAGTGTCCTTCTGCTTTTTCTGATCTATTTATAAGGTCAGTCCCTGAAGTTTAATTTTCATATTGATGAGGAAATGTGCTTAATGTTACAGGATTGATTACAATGAATTTGAAAGCCAAGTAGGGGAAATCTATTCCCATCAATAAATTTGTTTTTCAAATTTCTACAAAATAGTCTGGAAGCGAAACTGCAAAAGGGTAAACATGATGTTATCCCAGTGCTATTTTCATTATAATTGTATGTAAAAACTAATGGCTTATTGATTCTAAAAATTAGAATGTTCTAAATAAAACCATAATTCAGGAAGTACTAACAATAGTAAATGTTATTTGTGTAGATCCATCAGACTACCTAATAAATCACCCTGGAGATAGGCATGAAGATATGTATACTCTTTACACTTCTGAAATACATCTTAAAAACCATCAATTAGCTATTACAAAGTGCTCTTATTTTAATATAAGTGTATTTATACCACTTGAAGGTCTTTCCACATAGTCTCAGTTTTAAATAGCTTGATTTTCCCCATACTTAATAAAAGATAAAATACACATCTGGACACACAATAATAGGGAGAAGAGGGCAATATTTTTTAATGTAGAATTTTTAATAAATGCTAATCGTTTCTTTTTATTGTATATCCTCCTAAAATTTTAAATAAGCTTTTTTGATGTGTGATTAAGCAGTAAAATGAATCAATTTTAATGTTTAATTTTGACAAATGTATACTGCTACGTAAGCATCACCACCATCAAAATATAAAGCATTTTTATCATCCCTAAAATCCTATGACCCTTTGCATTCAGCCTCTCCTTCGCTCTGGACCCTAGGAACCCCTGATCTTTCCATGACATTAGTTTCGTCTTTGTCATTTAGCATGTAGTTCTCTGTGTCTGGCTTCTTTACTAGCATTATTCACTTGAGAATCATCTGTGCTTCACGTCTATTAGAATTTCTTTTTATGACTGAGTAGTATTCCCTTGTATAGTTACACCATTTGTTTATTCATTCATCCTTTGAGGCACATTTGGTTTGTTTCCAGTTTGGGCTATTATGAATAAAACTGCTGTGAACCTTCAGATATATATTTTCATTTTTCTGAAGTAAATATGTAGGAGTGGGATTTCTGAGTAGTATGGTAAATGTACTCTTAGCATATATAAGAAGCTGCCAAACTATTTTGCATGGCGGCTATAGCAATTTTCATTTTATTTACACGCTTGAAATAATGTATGAAAGTTCAGTTAATTCATATCCTTAACATTTGGTAGAGTTAAGTAGTTTTTGTTTTTGTTTTTGTTTTTTTCTTTTTAGACCGCACCTGCAGCATATGGACGTTCCCAGGCCAGGGATCCACAGCTGTGGTAACGCCAGATATTTAACCCACTGATCTGGGATGGGGTCGAACCAGCATCACCAGAGACAATTACAGATCATTAACCCGCTGTTCTAGTTAGTCTTTAATTTTAGCCAATTTAGCGGACATCAGTAGCGTATTTCTTTAATGACCAATGATATTGAGCACCTGTTTATGTACGTTCTTGCCATTTGTGTATCTTCTTGTAAGAAGTGTTCACATATTGTTCCCAATTTTTATGAGTTATTTTGATATTCTGGGAATAAGTCCTTTATCAGATATATGTTTTGAAAATATTTCCTCCAAGTGTGGCTTACTTGTTTACAGTGTATTTTTTTTAGATTTTTTTTATGTATTTTTTTTTTTTTGTCCTTTATCAAGTGGAGAAAGTTTTCTTCTTTTCATAGTTCATTGACAGTTTTTGTTATGAGTGTGTGTAATTATTTTCAAATGCTCTTTTGGTATTTATTGATTTTTGTAATAATGTATTTTTGAAAATATGCATATGGTGAATTACATTGATTTTTGAATGTTGCATTCCTGAAATAAACCCCACTTGGTTGTGGTGTATTGTCTTTTCACAGAATGGCTGCATTTCAATTTACTAACATTTTGTTAAGATGAATACTTTTCTGTTTTGTTAAAGATGTACCTTTATATTTTTGAAGATCTTCAACTGTAGTTTTCTTGTAACGTTTTTATCTTATTTTGGGATCAGGATAATGTTGGTCTTAGGGAAATATTCCTTTTTCTTTTGTTTTCTGGAAGCATTGGTGTTATTTGTACATGTTTGATTGAATTTACCAATAGGGTCACTTAGGCTTGAAATTTTCTTTGTGGGATGGTTTTTAAACTAGGAATTCAACTTCTTGAATAGGATATAGGCTTTTAATGCTATTTCTTCTTGAGTGAAGAAGAAAAAAAACTTCTTTGTCTTTCAATTTTTCTATTTTATCTAAGTTGTCAAAATTATTAGTATAAATATGCTTATAGTATTTTCTTATTATTCTTTTAATTTTTATAGAATCAGCAGTGATGTCACTTCCTTTAGCCTTGATGTTGGTAACATATCTTCTTTCTTTTTCTCAGATAACTAGCTTTTTGTTGTACTGATTTTTCACTATTGTTTATCCCATTTATATTTTATAATCCCTTTATTATTGTTTCCTTTCTTCTGCTAACTTTGAGTTTAATTTCTTAGATAATTATTTTAGACCATTTTACTTAATATAAGTATTCAAAGCTATGACTTTTCCTCTAAGCACTGCTTTTGCTACATTCCACAAATAGCAAATGTTATATTTTATCATTTGTTGAAAATATTTTCTCATTTTCTTTGTAATTTTTTTGACTCATGGATTATTTTGAAGTGTTATTTAATTTCCAAAGAGTTGGTGATTTTTCCAGATAGCTTTTAAAAAATTTGGTTTAATCCTACTCTGATCAAATAATACGCTTTGTATAGTTTCAGTCTATAGTTATTGAGATAAATACATTTATTGATTCATGGCTCAGAACATGGTCTACCTTGATAAATGTTTCAATAGAATATTTATTCTTCTGTACGGTTGAATAGAATATTTATTCTTCTATTGAATAGCATATTTATTCTTCTGTTTTAAGTGAAGTGTTTATAAATATCAGCTTGGTCAAATTGATAGTGCTGTTCCTCAAGTCTTCAATATTTTAATGATTTTTCTCTCTACTTGTCTTTTCAGTTACTGAAAAATATTGTTGACATATCTAATAATAATTGTGGATTTTTCTGTATTTCCCTTAAGTTCCATGAACATTTGCTTTGTATATTTGAATGTCTGTTATGAGATATGTACATTGTGATGGATTGACTCCTGTATTATGATGAAATGTCCCTCTTAATTACTGGTAATATTTATTGTCCTGAATTCTAGTTTGTCTGATATTAGCGTGCCACTCGGGTTTTCTTCAGATCATTTTTCCTGGTATAGTCTTTTTCCATTCCTTTACATTTATCTGAGTATTTATACTTAAAATTGGTTTTTGTTGATAACATAGAGTTGGTTTTGCTTTTTTATTAAATCTAACAATTTCTATCTCTTAATTAACTTTTAGACCTTTTATATTAAATGTAATTATTGCCATGTTTGGACAATAATTCTGCCATCTTGATAGTTGTTACCTATTTGTTCCATCTGGTGTTTTGGGTTTTGTTTGTCTTCTCATGCTTTTCCTGCCTTCTCCTAGATTAATTTTTTCTCATCCACTGTTTTCTGGTTCTTTCCATAGCATGCTAGAATTTTATTATAACATGCATGTGCAGATTAGTGTCAGGCTAACGATTTGAGTGGACACTTCTGCTGACTTCTGTAGAGTTGTCTCTGTGTAGCTCCCTCCACTCCACTATTCTGTCCTGGAATTTTAGATAATCAGACTCCAAACCTGATCTCTTCAATTCGGTGAGAACTTCAGCCTCTTTTTGTTTTCTGCCTCACTGTTTTTGATCCTAGAAACTGACCCAGAGCAATAAAAGAGTGTAATTGTAGGACTTATCTCATTCCCCCCTTCTTTCAGGGAACACTGACCTACCTTGCCTATTGTCCAATGTTGGAAAACATTTTTTTCATATTTATTATGTGATTTTCTGGTTGTATGTAGCAGGTGGCAATTTTAAGAGCAGTTAATAATTCATGGGTGAAATCTTTCATGATGCTTCCCTTACTCTGTAGCTATAGAAGTTGTCCACTTACATTTTCAGATCTCTTTTGTATGTGAGTAAATGATGTTAACCTTAGAAATGAATCCATACAGTGGAAGAGTGGCCCCCTTCTTCCATTTCTAAATTCCATTCTCCAAACCTTAATCATTTCTCATGAAAGAATTTTTAGACTATTGGGTTGAATTTATAATTTTCCTTAGCTAGAGCTGTTTAAGGGAACAGAAAAAGATTTTCTTAAATCTTATTAATCTATTCTTCATTAGGTTGAGTTTGGCATCTTAAAGGGATTTTAATTTTATCTTCCTGAAAAATTTAGAGCAGACTTTAAAACCATCTTTTCCATTTACGAAATATGGTTAAAAACATAAAAATGCTCATTTCGTCCTTCATGGGAACTGTAAAATACATACAATAAATTGGAAATGTGAAATGGGGCAACTTGACTAATTATCAAAATCACGTTTGGATATAAATAGCTTACTCTCCTCCTTGGCCTTGAAAATGAACCTGCGGCATGTTTTGTAAAGAAAGAGAAGGGGAAATCCAAATAAGAACAGGAAAATTACTGCTAGAGAAATCTAGAACCGACAGAAAGGGGTCTGTCCCCTACTGTGATAGGGCAAGTGACACTCTCCACAGCAAGTCAGAAGCCAACATCATGCCCGTAGGTGGGGTGGGAAGTTTCCAAGTCTTCTCATGCTGTTGCAGCTCAACCTTTGGTGGACTTTGTGCAGACTTCTAGGTATTTCTTCTCTGATGTGGCAGAAGAAAGTCTCAAGAGAACTCAATTCTTGGAGTTCCTGCTGTGGCGCAACCCGATCAGCAGTGTCACTAGCGCCCTGGGACGCAGGTTCTATCTCCACCTTGGCACAGGGGGTTAAGGATCTGGCATTGCTACAGCTGTGGCAGTGTAGGTCACCCCTGCAGCTCAGATCTGGTTTCTGGTCCAGGAACTCCATATGCCAAGAGGTGGCCAATAAAAGAGAGGAAAAAAAAGAGAATTCAATTCTCTCTTCTTTTCAATGGGCAGAAATGAGGTTTCCCATGTGACAGTGCAAGCCCAATATATTGGAAGAGCATCTTCTCTGGGAAAATAATCAACCAGTACTGACTCCTGCATGGAAAAGTATAAGTAGCCTTTTAAAAGCTGCTTCCACAACTGCTTGCATTTTCTAAATCAAAATTTGTACTTTTGCGTGAGAAAGAAGCTACCTTAAACAGGCTCATTTTGGAAAAGCTTTTCTGAAACTCTTCCTTTTCACACAATGGTTTCAAGGATGAAACCTAATGATTTTGGCATCAAGGATATTTATTCATTTTTTTTATACTGTACTATAAGGAAAGAGTAAACATGCTCATTTTCCCCCTTCTGTTTGTATTAGGTGATAAACTCTTCTCATTTCTGCATTTCACAGAGATGCACTTAGATTGACCTCATGCATTGCTATGTGGAGCTACACTAGCTTTCTTGCTCAAACCCTGTTTTGGCTTTCTCTTTTGTCACTGGAGAGGAGGTTGGTTGACCACACTTCCCAGGGTCTCTTGTGAAAGTATCAGTCATTAAACATAGAAAGCTGACATGGTCAAATCCCTGGTCACGCTTCAGTTTAACCAGTAAACATGTTACGTGAACTTCTACATGTCCTGTGGTACTGCTTGAGGCCTGGAACACAAAGATGAATATTACAAAGATCCTACTCTTGTAGAACTTATTGTCTATTCTCATGATGTTCAGATTAATATTAACACAGTGGGTTCTGTGCCAGGATACAGGGAGAGGGACCTGCAGGAGCAGAGGAGAGGTGTGGTTTCACAGAGCAAGGAGATGCCCCAGGTCGCTCCAGGATATTCATGCAAATCATGCTCATATGTTGTGACATCACCGCAAAGCTGTAAAATATCATCTACTTCTGCAATCCTCCAGGGTAGGAACTGTGGTGTTTACAAAAGGTTTGCAGTTATGAATTCTCTGGAGCACTGTAACTACAGAGTAAAAAGAAGTCAAAATTACTTTCACAGGAGAGTCTCTGTGAAACTCTGTTGGACCAGATCTTTGTCAACCAAGCCTTTAAAAAGAATTATAATCATATTATTCTTTTAAAGTTAATGAACTACCTCTCTTCATTTGATTATAATACAAATATATTTAAACACTTTCCCTTGATGTTTTTATCACATATAATCAATGATTTTACTTCTTAATTGCATTACAACCAAGTTATTTGTGAGAACAAACCACTTTCTTCTGATAAAAATGCCTGTAAATTTTTATACAGTAATAAATTAAGTTTGAGCAGTTACATTGACAAGTGACTCTCCTCAAGGCTTGGGATTTAAAGCAATTTGTCATTTTTCTAAAAAAGCAGCTGGAAACCTGTGTCCTAGGAATCCATCCATTCTTACTTCTGTAGGGCTGATATGCTAGCTAAGGAGAGTGAGTCTAGCTGATCATCCTAAGTCTGAATATTGCTTTGTTTTTCTCTGCTGGTTATAATATTCAAAGTAACTCTCTTTGGAGCAATTGAAGATGTCATTTAAGTTTGTTTTTTAGATATAACTCACCTTATTGTATAGAAGAACTTACAAGCTGTGTCGTTGGGTATTAATTTGGAGTACACAAAGCCCTTGGTATTTAGCCCTCCCTAAATGTCAAGAGTCACTGTATATTCAGGACAGTTTGGTTTCTTGGCATCAGGTAATGGTTTGAATTTCCAGTTGTCTCCTTTTCAAGTTTGGTTCACCCATATTTAATAAAAAATTGACATATAGTCATATATGATAACTAATATTGTGTTAGTTTCTGGTGTACAGCACAGTGATTCAGTTACACATTATCTAGCTAGCTAGCTAGCTATTCTTTTCCCTTATAGGTTATTACAAAATATTGAGTATAGTTCCCTATGCTATGCCATAGGTCCTTGTTATCTCTTTTATATATAACTGTGTATATCTGCTAATCCTAAACTCCTAATATTATCCCTCCCCTACCACTATCCACCTTGATAACCATAAGTTTTTTTTTTAATGTCTGTGAGCCTGTTTCAGTTTTTTAAATAAGTTCACTTGTGTCATATTTTAGATTCCACATACAAGAGATATAATATGGTATTTGTCTTTCTCTGTCTGACTTACTTCCCTTAATAGGATAATTTCTAGATTGATCCATGTTGCTGCAAATGGTGCCTCCCCCCAATTTTAAGTTCCCTTAGGAATGTCTGCATAACACTGTACAAGTGGGAAATGGTGCTTTGAGCATGAGCAGTACACTTAAATCTCATGCACCAAAGGTAGGCAATCATTTCAAGTGCTCATGAATGGATCCCTGACTGGAAGCTATTCAAGCAAGGTATCAAAATAGATGAGTCAATCCCTGAGAACCATCAACTGAAAAAGCTGGGTGATCTGGATAATCTTGTAGATTAGTCTAGAAATTCATGAGGTTGGTAAATATTGTCCCAAGTTTAACAAGGCCTGGCATTGTTATTAAAAATTATACTAATCATCCAATAAGCACTTAAGCAAAGTTTTCTACCAGGGAAGTTATGTTGCTAATGCAAGTATTTCCCATTCTTTCAATTCTTTGGTGTTCTTTCAGTTTCAGTAGGACATCTGTTAGGTTTCAGATGACTTTATCTGGGGGTCAGGACTTTATTATTTCTGAAATAATAACTATAACAACAAAAAGAATTGCTGATAGGGAAGAAGAGGTTTTTCTAGAGGGTGCTTTGTTGCTGTGCATATATAACAGTGTCTAAACATCCAAAATGGCACATATGTGTAGCATTCTTCCTCTTCAAAGTGTCTACAAGGTCAACTGGAAACAGCTTGCTCCTACATGTGGATTTTGACATTCCCACAGATGCTCAGCTGCCCTGTAGTGTTGCATTATGGAAATTGAATGTGCCAGCCACCAGTCTCTTGCATCTTCCCAGAGTTAATGCCTTTAGTAGGAGCTGTTTTGCTATTAGAGATGGCTCTAAGTGATAGGACCAGGCTCCACACACCAATGTCTAATCTATCTTGCAGTTAAGCTTATAGCAACAAGATGGTACTGCCTAGCCAGATATGCTAAATGCCTTACATAGGTGCTGTTACAGTTCTACCCTAAATAAAGCAATCAATCAATATTTCTTCTCTGCTTACATTCCAATCTTCAGAACTGCTTGTTACGCTAGCTAGATGGATTTACTTAGGGCAGTGAAAGACATTCAGCAAGTCCATCCAATTTCTTGATTTATTTGCTATTGATGCATAAAATAAGCTTGTCTGTGAAATAGCCAGGTTGAAATTGCTGTTCTCATGCATTTTCATTGTTATTATTTGGCTAGACTGACTCTTGAGGGTCAAATTAAAACTCATTCATCCAGAGCTACATGAGTGACAATAGATAGCTTTTTAAGTTAAAATCTGTACTAGTACTATATTTGAATAAAAGCTTTGAGGAATCATAGATAGTATGTGGGTTTACCAATTATTCTAAAAGCTAAGGAGAAAGAACATTCGTATGAGCTATTCATCTTAGAAACTTGCTTAGAATTTAACATCTAGATTTTATTGTCGCTAAAAATGTAGAGGAATAAGCCATAAACCTAAGAACTCAGCAGCATATGTGGAATTTTCTAGCACTAACAATAATAACAGTAGTATTTATATTTTGTATTACCTTTTAGTTGACAAAATATTTTCATAGGTATTGTTTTCTGATATCATATCTCCAGATATTAAAAAAGATTATTATCAACTTGTTTGAAGGCTGGATAATTGAAAAAAAATTAGAGATAGTTATTATTCAGAAACATTTAAAGTCCTTTGTGCCTTTCTAACCTTTAATCATGCAAAATCCTTTAAAAAAAATGACAGAGGTCTTTTTTATAGCAGTTCTTTTTGCAAAATATCAAGTTTAGAATTTTTTTTCAGGGAGTTCCCATCATGTCTCAGTGGTTAACAAATCTGACTGGGACCCATGAGGTTGTGGGTTCAATCCCTGGCCTTGCTCAGCGGGTTAAGGATCCGGCGTTGCCATGAGCTGTGGTGTAGGTCGCAGACGTGGCTCGGATCCTGCGTTGCTGTGGCTCTGGCGTAGGCTGGCGGCCATGACTCCCATTCGGCCCCTAGCTGGGGAACCTCCATATGCTGTGAGAGTGGCCCAAGAAATGGCAAAAAAAAAAAAGACAAAATAAAATAAAGTATTTTTTCAGAGGAACCAATATTTAGTCCATTAGGTGACTATAGGGCACTAAATAACAATACCAAATTACACATTGGTATTACTTCCAAAATATATACTTTAAAATTTTGATGTTAGTGCTTAAGAAATATATTTCCTGTTGAGTAGAGCTTAGAAATAATTCTGGTTTAAAGGCCTTCATTGTATGGATGAGAAAATTAAAGCATACAAAGTTAAGTGACTTGCTCAAGGTGACACATTTAGTTTCAGTTGACGTTAGGAACTTCATCTTGTTACCCTTTGTCCACTCTTTGTTTTCTAACACTAAATCTCCTTAAAAGGGTGCCATCTTTTCTAAACAGGATTTTACAGTGCACACCAAAACTTGAAAGGTATAGCATTCCGTGCCTGATATTCCATGTAAATCATTGTCTCCTTTCTCCAATGGTGCTTCTTGTGTCCTTCTTTTCCCCTCCTCTTCTCTTTATAGTCTTCTGCGTCACAGAACAACTTGTTATGCTGTTTATTTAGTTACAAATTCCTTGAAAAGAGGAAAAATATTTAGGGGAGTTGGCTGAATTTAAGCTTTGTAGAGTTAAAAAAAAACAAAACTGGTGCAGACCTTTAGACTTTCCTGATAACTCTGTTATTAAATGTGATTTTGTTATGGGCTACCTCCTAAAATCCTTCAGACCTGGTTTCCCCAGGTTTGCCTATGTCCTTCACATATGCCACCTAGGACCACAATGGCAACCCAGGTTGCTGCAGTGACAATGCCAGATCCTTAACTCACTGTGCCACAAGCGAACTCCGGTACTGGAATTTTAAAATGAGGGAAAGAACAGGGCTGTCATTCGTAGTAAATTGCAGCATTAGGCAATGAGTTTTGGTGTCTCTGGTTGGGAGCCAAAGGGAAGATTGTATTCTTGGCTTTAAGAAAACTGAGTAGATGCTGAACTTAAGCCTACTTGTGAATGGCAGTGAAAGGTATGGTCTGGTTTTTCTTGCTGTTAGGCATGCATGCGCCAAAAGTTGCTTGTCCAAGGTGAAAAAATGATTTGTCAGTTAAGTAACCATTTGATTATACAGAAAACCCCTCTCCATCTCAATGTGCTGACTATTGCACCTTAGTTATTATCCACAGGAATTGAATGAAGGTCACTTAATAGAGAGGTAGCTAGAATTCTAATGCAGCAACCATTACAGTAATTTCTTCCCTTAGAATGTGCCATTTCCAAGGCCACTAGACAGAAGAGAATGGTGACAAGGATAGCCAGTAGGGTCCATAAGACTGGCTCTTCTTGGGAGGGCTTCTTGTCATCTCTTCCATTTAATCTAAATATTCTTCCTGTATCTCCAAATACCATTTCTTTGCTAGGTCTGAATCACTCTTACAAGTGTATTTTCTTGTATTGTTGTATTTTTTCCTAGGGGAAAAAAATTCCTGTTTCCTTGTTATTTAAGGATTTTAGATACTATTATTTTAAAATCTAGAACAATTTTCTCTTTTTATTTAAGAGTTTTGATCAGGAACTTGAACCATTCTACATTTTGCATTTGCTTGGGCAATAAAATTAAGTCTCGAGTGAAAGAACCTACAGCGTATCTATTTGTCAATGTAACATCCCGAGTAGCACACTTTAAACTTTTAAGCATATACATTTTTAAAAGATTTCCCTATAAATAGCTAATGGGGAAAATCTTAATGTATGAAAGCTCTGAGTCATCTGTCTCACCCACCGCTACTGTCACAAGAGAGGGAACAGAATTTGTCATCAGGGTTCAGCTCAAGGGGCATTTTCTTCCTGAATTTGAACATGGCTGTAGGTGTATTGCAAATACAGTCTAGATGCTTTAAGTGGCTTGTATCTAAGGAACACGATTCTTTTGTTACAATTTAGAAATAATATTTAAGTAATCAAAATAATAAATCTCATCAATGGGGCTTATCACTGAAAAATTTTGAAAACTCTGGATTCATCATTTTTGGTCAAACCATGTAATGCTGTCTTTCTGCAAGTGGACACGAGTGGGATAGACCAAGATATAGGTCATGCTGCTGTCACCTAATGGTCAGCTAAAAACTCTCTGAGATGAAAATGAAATGAGGTTGAATAACAGCACATGACTGTAGAAGTCCAATGTCTTCATCAAGATTTTTGTGACTCTAGTGGGGGGGTGGGTTTCAAGGCCAGGGGCGGAAGGGACCCATATTTGTATGGGCATCTTTGGCTCTATTTGCCTTTGCTGAACTCTTGTTCTTCATCTTTATCCCATGGCTTTTCCTACATCTCAGCCCTCGTGTTGACACAGAGGGAACATGTGTCCTTTTCCATGGTTCTTCTTCAACTCTAGGGCAACGTCAGTGCAGATAGTCGCATAGCGGGAACTTTTACTAATGGTTGGTGCTTTTTCTTGGTGGGACCCTTCATCCCACTGCTATAGTAAATAACATACTATTGTTTATTGTATAGTCCTTGTCTTTTACTCACCCAAATTATTTTCTTCAGTTTAGTTTTACATAAACTTAAAATTAACCCATGCATCTGTTGAATTTTTTAGAGTGCATGGAAGGGTAGACAGTGAAAAATATTCTTATACTAGATTCACAATTGCCCTCATCAGGACTAACTGGTGTTAATGATTTTTGTAGTCGTCTATAACGTGTTCATACATATACATCTTATGTATGTATCTCAGTCCCTTTTCATAAACAAAATGGTGTGTCTTTTTTTCATCCTTTGTCAGCCTACTTATGCCACTGAATTTGAAGTAAATTTCTTGTAAACAGCATGTCATTGGATCATTAAAAAAAAAATCCAGTCTGCCAATTTCTACCTTGAAGTTGGCATATTTAAACCATGTACCCTTGATGTGATTCCTGATGTGTTAGAGCTGAAGTCTAACCACTTTTTATTTGTTTTCCGTTTATATCCTCTATTTCTTGTTCTGGGTTTTATTCCCCTTGCCTTCCTGTGGGTTACTTGAACCTGTTTTAAAGATTCCACCTTGATGTAATTTTAGTATTTTTGAATATTTTGCTTTATGTCTTTTTCTTAGTAGCTGCTCTGGGTATTACAATACACACATGTGCTTTGTCAATGATTGCTGGTATCCATATTTTGCCACTTCCAGTTAAATGTGGAAACGTCACTTCTCTTTACTCTTTACCTTCTCCACTTTAAATATCATTGTCTGAGGTACTAAGTAGTGTTATAATTTTAACTTCAATCATAGCACATATTTTAGAAAACACGTGAGGTGAAGGCCAGTCTATTGTACTGCTCTTCTCCTGTTTGTTTGTTTTTTTCTTTCTTCTTCATGGTATGGATACCTTCTTTTTCATTTCATTTCCGTTTGAAGAACTCCCTTTGCTCATTCTTTACAATAGGCCATGGGACTTCAACAGGTCCTTGCTGGTGCTCCTTGGGGAAGTGGAAAGACTGTCACGAGGCAGGTCACCTGTCGTGGGCCTCTAGGTGAGAAAATAAAGTCTCTGGCTCTGGGGACAGAGAGGGATTCCTGCTTGGGTGCGTGTGGCAGGATCCACTTTGTGGGTGTCCGGGACCTCACCAACTGGTGTCTCTGAGTGGAAGAGACCCCAGACCTGTCGGGGAAGGAGAACATTACCCCTGGTAACCTGTTCTCACTGGATCCATTCCCCACGGATTACCTGACACCTTCTATCATTAGTTTGGAGGGTTGGGAAATGCCGGCCTGGGTCACCTTCTGTTGGGCGAGAGGTTGTAAGATGCTGGACATAATGTTTCTCTGGTCCTGGGCTCCTTAAGCAGTTTGCCTTCCTCTTGCCACCTCTCAGAGTTCTCTGATTTGGTCCTGCATGATTTCCAGTGTTTATGATTATACCCAGTAGGGAGACGTTGGGAAAGATGAGTCTATACCACTTATCCTGTTTGGACAGACATCTCTCTTGGTAGTTTTTTTAAAGTTAGATTGCTAGGTTCATAGATACCCCACAGCCACCGCGGACCAAGGACTTTCTCTGTGGCCATGCTGCCTCATGTAACACCCGGATTCTGGCCTTCCCTATTCCATTCCCATTCTGCTCCCATCCTCACCTGGGTTTTCCAGCGAATCATAAATTCACACTTAATTATGCAGAGAACTCTCCTCTCTCCAGCCCCAAACCTCTAACTCTGCTGTTAAGTCCCTTTTTCTATCCCAAACCCATCAATGGGCTCAGTTGAACAAAAGAGCCTTCTGCTCTCTTGGGCAGCTCAAAAGAGAAGCAGAGACCCAGGGCAAGGGATCTTCCCCTTCACAGTAGCCTTTGTCCTTTGAAGACATTCACTATTTTAAATAGCATCTTCTATCACTCCATGTGTTAACACTTATGTAGATGGAGCATTTTTGCTCCACCTTTTGACCAAAGCCTGTGATCTCCTTAAAGGTTGAGATTATATCTGGAGCACCAAGCAGAGTGCCAGGCACAGAGAGGACCTGTAATAAATGTGCAGTAAGTGTAGGAATAAAAGGCAGGCTGTTAGAGTCTTTCTTCCACTGTGTGAATAGGTTCAGCATGACAATAATAGGTCTGGAGGGACTCTGAAATGTCAATTAGTTCGTCTTTCTGCTTCTGTCCAAGAACACGTACCAGATAACTAGGTAGCTGGTCTGATTTTAAGTACTTTAAAAGAAAAGAAAATTACAGTTTCCTTTAGTAATCCATTGCAGTGTTTAACAACTCTCATTGTCAGCAAGATTTTCTTTACCTCTAGCCTAGGTCTCCCACGCTGCATTCTGAACCTTTAGCAGGTAGAAATGTACAGCCAGGATTTGAGAGGTCTTTCTTCCTTTAATTACTCTGGAGCAAGTATGTACAAGCGAAATGCTTACTTTCCATGCATCATTTCTCAGGCTCTGCCTCATCAAAAGGTGTGTACACTTGCCTATCCTTGTCATTTAGCACTGAACTACCAATTCCTTAGGGTGGTCTATTGATTGTGTTAATGGTTCCAATCTGGACCATCTTCTTTGGTTGTGCCTTCCACACACTGGTTCTGGGCTTCACTGCATGACTTGATATGGTCAGTGGGATGATAGGAAACCATAGGTGGGCAAAGACTTGAAAAGTGTATAGCCTCTTTTCTTGTACTTCCTGGTGACAACACACCCAAGCTAACCCGCTGGAGAGAAAAGCCAACCCCTTGAAGAAGAGCTGAGTCTTCTGAGATGAGGCCATCCAAGACCAGCCACTCCCAGCCAACACCCCAGCTGATCACAGACATGTGAGGAAGCTCAAGCAGTCAGCTGAGCTTGGCTTACATCATCAGAAATTACTGTACAGCGGCCCACATACTCCTGGTATGTAAGAGTGGATATTGTTTTAAACCAAAACCCCTTTTATTATGGCCTTGCCTATGGCGTGCAGACGTTTCTGGGCCAGGGATCAAATTGGAGCCATAGCAATGACAACAAGCCACAGTGGTGACAATGCCAAATCCATAACTTCTAGGCCACCAGGAACTCCCTAAACCCTTAATTTTTTAGGTAGTTTGTTTGCAACAAAATCCGATACTCTCCCTTGGGAGGAACCTCCTGGCTGTGGTGGAACTTGACTTCACAATGGGTTCCCCTTTTTTCCTGTGGAGCATGCATGCTTCTCTAACTCCTCCTGTTGTCTTTCTTTCCTGCTTGTGCATTTCCTCATTGCTTTGCTCTGAGTGATCAAACTGCACCGATCACCTTACACTGCCAGCTTCTGATCATCAGCTCCTTCTTGACCAGAATTCTGGTTGGTTTGTTTGTTTGTTTCTGATAGCATTTCCTTTCTTTTTTTTTAATTTTAATTTTTTTTCCCGCTGTACAGCATGGGGACCAAGTTACTCTTACATGTATACATTTTTTTTCCCACCCTTTGTTCTGTTGCAATATAAGTATCTAGACATAGTTCTCAATGCTACTCAGCAGGATCTCCATGTAAATCCATTCCAAATTATATCCAATAACCCCAAGTTCCCGATCCCTCCAACTCCCTCCCTCTCCCATGAGGCAGCCACAAGTCTCTTTTCCAAGTCCATGATTTTCTTTTCTGTGGAAATGTTCATTTGTGCTGTATATTAGATTCCAGTTATAAGTGATATCATATGGTGTTTGTTTTTGTCTTTCTGGCTCATTTCACTCAGTATGAGATTCTCTAGTTCCATCCATGTTGCTGCAAATGGCATTATGTCATCCTTTTTTATGGCTGAGTAGTATTCCATTGTGTATGTATACCACCTCTTCCGAATCCAATCATCTGTCGATGGACATTTGGGTTGTTTCCATGTCTTGGCTCTTGTGAATAGTGCTGCAGTGAACATGCGGGTGCATGTGTCTCTTTTAAGTAGAGTTTTGTCCGGATATATGCCCAAGAGTGGGATTGCGGGGTCATATGGAAGTTCTGTGTATAGATTTCTAAGGTATCTCCAAACTGTTCTCCATAGTGGCTGTACCAGTTTACATTCCCACCAACAGTGCAGGAGGGTTCCCTTTTCTCCGCATCCCCTCCAGAACTTGTTATTTGTGGACTTATGAATGATGGCCATGCTGACTGGTGTGAGGTGGTATCTCATGGTAGTTTTGATTTGCATTTCTCTTATAATCAGCGATATTGAGCATTTTTTCATGTGTTTGTTGGCCATCTGTATATCTTCTTTGGAGAAATGTCTATTCAGTTCTTTTGCCCATTTTTCCATTGGTTGATTGGTTTTTTTGCTGTTGGGTTGTATAAATTGTTTATATATTCTAGAGATTAAGCCCTTGTCAGTTGCATCATTTGAAACTATTTTCTCCCATTCTGTAAGTTGTCTTTTTGTTTTCTCTTTGGTTTCCTTTGCTGTGCAAAAGCTTTTCAGTTTGATGAGGGCCCATGGGTTATTTTTGCTCTAATTTCTATTGCTTTGGGAGACTGACCTGAGAAGATATTCATGATGTTGATGTCAGAGAGTGTCTTGCATATGTTTTCTTCTAGGAGTTTGATGGTGTCCTGTCGTATATTTAAGTCTTTCAGCCATTTGGAGTTTATTTTGGTGCATGGTGTGAGGGTGTGTTCTAGTTTCATTGCTTTGCATGCAGCTGTCCAGGTTTCCCAGCAATGCTTGCTGAATAGACTTTCTTTTTCCCATTTTACGTTCTTGCCTCCCTTGTCAAAGATTAATTGACCATAGGTGTCAGGGTTTATTTCCGGATTCTCTATTCTGTTCCATTGGTCTGTCTGTCTGTTTTGATACCAGTACCACACTGTTTTGATGACTGTGGCTTTGTAGTATTTCTTGAAGTCTGGGAGAGTTATGCCTCCTGCTTGGTTTTTGTTTCTCAGGATTGCTTTGGTGATTCTGGGTCTTTTGTGGTTCCATATAAATGTTTGGATTGTTTGTTCTAGTTCTGTGAAAAATGTCATGGGAAATTTGATAGGGATTGCATTGAATCTGTAGTTTGCTTTGGGTAGCATGGCCATTGTTACAATATTGATTTTTCCAATCCAGGAACATGGAATATCTTTCCATTTCTTTACATCTTCTTTGATTTCTTTGATTAACGTTTTATAGTTCTTGATGTATAAATCCTTTACCTCCTTGGTCAGGTGTATTCCGAGGTATTTCATTTTGTGAGGTACAATTTTAAAAGGTATCGTATTTTTGTATTCCTTTTCTAATGTTTCATTGCTGGTATACAGAAATGCAACTGACTTCTGAATGTGAATCTTATATCCTGCTACTTTGCTGAATTTATTAATCAGTTCAAGTAGTTTTGGGGTTGAGTCCTTAGGGTTTTCTATGTATGGTATCATGTCATCTGCTCTAATGTTATTTACATGGATTCTAATGAAGCTACCTATTCAAGATAAAATAATGGCCAGTAATTTGTGAAATTTGTCAGTGTTCATACTTCTTGAGCGTCTTTGTATATTTCATGCCACTTCATGCCATTGGGCACCTATATCCCTCTTTCAAGCCAATGTCTTGTCTTTGGCTTCTGTGCTAATACATTCAACTTTGACCACTCCTTTTATAGACCTTTCATGGCTCTTCTCTCTCCTCCCAACCCCAAGTATAAAATTTTTCTGAAGTGAAGTCCCTGACTCTGTCTTTCATTATACTTTCTTCCATAACAATTTGTTAAGCCCTCAATGTCTCCTCCCCATTTAACTGCAAGACCATAGGGTTCCATCTATTACAATGTCCTACCCACCCACAGGATGTGTGCTTCAATATTCAGGCAAGTCACACAGACCTTGACAAAAAAATAAGTCATTTTTTTCATCTCTGAGTATTCAACTTGATGTGTCATAGACAATCATTTTGTCTACAGCTATTACAATTTTAGACCCATAAATTATGTGTTTTTTTATTTAAACAAGGAAATCAGACCTTGAAACTGCCAAATTCAAAGGTCTATTTGTCTTCTCTTTACTGTGGGTGGATGACTTTGCTGTTTCCAGATATGTTTACATCTCTTCCAACTTCTATTTCTTATCAGTCAGTTAGGAAAATAACTCTGACTTTACTCTGTCTCTCAACACAGCACAGAATGTCAGAGAGTTCTTTAAGGAAGGCACAAATGTAAATGAATTTTATTCAAGTACTGAATTTGAGCAAGCTGAAGAACTTTTCTTGAGTGGTTGTATTTGGTATTTTCACTCAGGATTTTTCATGTAATTGTCTCCTTTCTTTTTGTTCCATATTGTTCAGTACATAGCCTCTGGTGCTGAATGTACACTGAAGAGGAGCAAGGAGGCTCACAGTGGTCCTGTGTGGTGCTTGGTGTTGGTACTCAGAGGAGGCAGGACGACCACAGTGCCCTAGGAGGCAAGTCAGCAGTGCTGACCAAGTGGTACAGAGCTTCTCTAAGTTTTTCTTCCCCACATGCCTCATCACACTTTAGAGACTTTTCCTAAAGTTCAAGGATAAGTGGACAAATCATGTCCACAGATGAACTTTTTTGTTTGTTTGTTTGTTTGTTTGCCTTTTCTAGGCCCGCTCCCGCAGTATATGGAGGTTCCCAGGTTAGGGGTCTAATCAGAGCTGTAGCCACCGGCCTACACCACAGCCACAGCAATGCGGGATCCAAGCCACGTGTGCAACCTACACCACAGCTCACGGCAACGCCGGATCTTCAACCCACTGAGCAAGGGCAGGGATGGAACCCGTAACCTCATGGTTCCCAGTTGGATTCATTAGCCACTGAGCCACAACGGGAACTCCCACAGATGAACTTTTAACAGATGTTCTTCCAGGAGGTCTCAACTACTCCCTGTAGTGTCTGTCATTCTGATTACAAAGCTTTATATGGTGCTGCTAATTCATTCCTTTTCCTATAAATGTGGAAAGTGCTCCAGGCAAGATTCATCCTGTAGCTCTTGAATTCAAGCCATAAAGACTCGCATCAACAGCTCCAGACTGATGTCAGTGGTTTCTGCTTGGGACAGGAAGAGAGCTTGAGCTGTACGAATAAGATGATCATCATAACACGGTCGTGGTCTCATCAGTGAACTAATAATGATTCAAGGGATTTCTGAGATCACTTTTGGCATTTGCCTTCCTTGTGTGGACGGCTTCTTTCTCGTGTTGGGGACCTAGGCGTTGGGTCGGCATGCTTGTAAACACTGTTACTCCAAGTGTGGTCTGGGGAGTGGCGCCATCAGCATCACGTGGGACTGTAAGAAATGCAGAGCCTCAGTCTCAATCTGGGTCCCTGGACAAAAAATTGCACTTTTTTTTTTTTTTTCTTTTTAAGGCTGCACCCTCAGCATATGGAAGTTTCTAGGCTAGAGATCGAATTGGAGCTGCAGCTGCTGGCCTGCACCACAGCCACAGCAACACAGGATCCAAGCCACATCTGCAAATTACACTGCAGCTCATGGCAATGTCAGATCCTTAGCAAGGCCAGGGATCAAACCGCATCCTCATGAATAGTGGTTGGGTTCTTCACCCACTGAGCCACAATAGGAACTCCTATAACTTGCATTTCTGAGAAAATCTCCAGGTGTTACCTATGCTCTTTCAATTTCAAAAACAATATATGAAGGCCTCAAGTTTCTAAATTTCACTTGATTCTTCAATCTAGTAACCTTTCTTCTTTCCTTATATCTTTTTTCTTTCTGTGTTTTTTTTGAGAGAATATCATTCAGCCATGTACATTTAGTTGAGTTTCTTGGTCACACTGAAGAGAGTTAATATCAGTCAGATCATGTTTAAATTATCTGAGTGCAAACCAATGAGAATCTATTTCTTTCTTTTTTAAAATAAATTTTATTGGCATATAGTTGACTTACAAAGTTGTGTTAATTTTAGGGCTGCACCTGCAGCATGTGGAAGTTCCCACACTGGAGGTTGAATTGTAGCAGTAGCGGCTGGCCTACACCACAGCCACAGCAGTGTGGGATCTGAGCCACATCTGTGACTATACTACAGCTCACAGCAACACCAGATCCTTTAACCCACTGAGTGAGGCCAAGGATCAAACCCTTATCCCCATGGATACTAGTCAGGTTCTTAACCTGCTGAGTCACAATGGGAACTCCTTAACTATTTTATATATAGTAGTTTGTACATGTAAATCCCAACCCTCTGATTTATCCCTCCTTCCCATCTCCCCTTTTGGTAACCATGTTTGGTTTCAAAATCTTTGAGTCTGTTTCTGTTTTGTAAGTTCTTTTGTATCATTTTTTATTAGATTCCACATATTAGTAATCTCATATGGTATTTGTCTTTCTCTTTCCAACTTACTTCACTTAGTATGGTAATTTCTAGGTCCATCAATATTGCTGCAAATGGTATTATTCATTCTTTTTTATGCCCGAGTAGTATTCCATTGTATATATGTACCACATCTTTTTCCAGTCCTCTGTCGATGGATGTGTAGGTTGCTTCCATGTCTTGGCTATTATAAATAGTACTTCAATGAACATGGGGATATATATATATATATATTTTTTTTTTTAGGGCTGCACCCACACCATATGGAGGTTCCCAGGCTAGAGGTTGAATTGGAGCTGCAGCTGCTGGCCACAGCCATAGCAATGCAGGATCCGAGCCACGTCTGTGACCTACACCACAGCTCACGGCAACACCAGATCCTTAACCCACTGAGCGAGGCCAGGGATCAAGCTCACATCCTCATGGATACTAGTTGGGTTCATTACCACTGAGCCATGATGGGAACTCTGTATGTATCTTTTTGAATTATGGTGTTCTCTGAATATAAGCCCAGGAGTGGGATTGCTGGATAATATGGTAGTTCTATATTTAGTTTTTTAAGGAACCTCCATACAATTCTCCATAGCAGTTGCACCAACTTGCATTCCCACCAACAGTGTAGGAGTGTTCCCTTTTCTCCACACCCTCTGCAACATTTATTGTTTGTAGAATTTTGATGATGGCCATTCTGACTGGTGTGAGGTGATATCTCATTGTAGTTTTGACTTGCATTTCTCCAATAATTAGTGATGGTGAGCATCTTTTCATGTGTTTTTTGGCCTTCTATATGTTTTCTCTGGAGAAGTATATGTTTAAGTCTTCTGACCATTTTTTACTTGGGTTGTTTATTTTTTTGGTATAAAACTGTATAGGATGTTTGTATATTTTGGAGATTAATCCTATGTTGGTTTCTTCATTTGCAAAGATTTTATCCTATTCTGTGGATTGTCTTTTCATTTTGGTTATGGTTTTCTTTGCTATGCAAAATGTTTTAAGTTTAACTAGGTCCCATTTGTTTATTTTTGTTTTTATTTTCAGGAGGTGGATAAAAAAAATTGCTGTGATTTATGTCAGAGTGTTCTGTCAACGTTTTCCTCTTAAAAGTTTTATAGTAGCTGGTCTTATATTTAGGTCTTTAATCCATTTTGAGTTTATTTTTGTGTATGGTGTTAGAGAATGTTCTAATTTCATTCTTTTCCATGTAGTTGTCTGGTTTTATTAGCACCACTTGCCTAAGAGACTATCTTTTCTCTGCTGTATATTCTTGACTCTTTGCTCATAGATTAATTGACCATAGGCACATGGGATTATTTCTTGGCTTTCTATGCTGTTCCCTGGGTCTGTATTTCTATTTTTGTGTCAGTACCATACTGTTTTGATGACAGTAACTTTGTAGTAAAGTCTTAAATTGGGAAGCCTGATTCCCCAGCTCCACTTTTATATCAGTGAGAATCTATTTTTAATTCCTGATTGACTAACCAGCAAGCCAGCTCTGAGTGTGTTTTCTCTTTCTCTTGTTCTCTCTCTGTCTCTGCTTCTCTCTCAATCGCACACACACACACAGCCCATAGGCATATGGAAATCCAGTTTTTTGGTCCCCCAGTAGAAAGCTGGTTAAACAATTGTCTGAGGTACCCTTTATTTGACACAGTAATTTTAGGAGCCTGAATGTCAATAGAAGTGGTTCTAATAAAATTCTGTTACTAGATTAACTGGTATAGGAAAATTGTTTCCCAATAAGCTGTTGTTCTTTCAATGATATCTTAGCTAGGAAGAGAAATATTTGATCAGACTCGTAACTACAACTCAATATAGTTAAGTGAAAAGCAAAGATAAGTCTTGGGATAGGCTTGTTTACATAGAAGGGGTAAAACTTTATTGATAATGACTACCTAGGATATCCTTGTTTGTCTGCATTTGTAAGAGGAACATCTTAGATGGAATTCAGAGTACTAATGGTGTCCTGGACATGCTTCGCACCCCTCAGTGTGGGGGTTTTCCATTGACTTGGAGGCTGAACTGGAGTGAGATCTCTTCTCTGTGGGAGGAGTGAAAAATAACTCACAGTGTTTAGGCCCAGCAGTCTTTTGGGAGAGATGTCTGTACTGACTGAAGATGCAAACATCAGAGAGGAGGTGACACTTCAGTCACTAAGGATTGACTGGTTTCTCGATGACATTTCAGAAACCTTGGTTAGAAGCCAAGGAAGATGTTGAAAATTAAGTAGAACATTTAATCAGAACCTGTGGATGCTATGTAGAAATTCTTTTGACTATTACATTTATTCCTTAATTACTTATTGATACATTTATTCAATAAATAATTATTAAGGGCCTCTAATCTGTTAGGTACTATTCTATGTAATAAATTTACAGCAGTGATCAAAACGGACTAAGATACTTGCCACCTATAGCTTAATAAAGAAAGCTGTTTGAGGTATGAAATGATTTAGCTTATAGTTTAAGAACATCCCTCTGGCTGAGCTGTTGAAAATAGATTTCATTTATTAAATATGATGGGCTGGTAAACTCCCTGTGACATCAGCATGAGTCCTTCTCCATGTTCATATAGGCTTATGAGTGTAGATTCTCAGACCCTTAAGAGTCCGGGACAACTCACTCATGAAGCTCTTTTGATTTAACATCTCCTATTAAAGAGAAAGAGAAAGAAATTCTTCTCCAGAGACCATTACTTAAATCTTATTTTGGGTGGTAGACTCCTTGTCATGTAGTGTGGCTTGGAGTTGAATGTCTGGTGTCAACTAAATGTCTCCTGAAACTTTCTATCAGACTTTTATTACACATTCAGTTCTTGATCTCTCAAGATTTTAACTTGTGTGAGAAATAGATTTGGGGATTAAGCTCAAAGTGGTGAAGTATTTTCCCATGTCCTACAATTTGGTAGTTGCAGGAGTAGGGTTGGGAAACCCAAGCTCTCTTCTTCTGACAGCACTGTACTACATCACCAAAGACTATCATGTCAACAAAGACCACTACTATATAGCGTGGCCACCACTATTTGACTATACCTCCTATTAAACCATTTCAAATTAATTAAATGCATAGAGTTAAGACGCTTACAACCCTAACAGTTCTGTAATTCAGAACGATCCAGACAGCCTCCATCTTGAATCACTTGCTATGCAATACTCTTATCAAAGGACTGGCTGGCACAGTTGATATTTGATAGGGCAGCATAGAATGTGGCTATTACAATGGACATCATCAAAAGAAAAAAGTCAAGTATTTCCAAGGATATGGAGAAATTGAAACTCTTATGCTCTGTTGTTAGGAATATAAAATGTTGCAGCCATTATGGAAAACAGTCTGGAAAAGCCTCAAAAAATTAAAAATAGAACTACCACATGATTCAGCAATCCCACTTCTGGGTATATATTCAGAAGAATTCAAAGCAGAATTTGAAAGTGATATTTGAATGCTCATGTTCATTGCAGTGTTATTCATAATAGCCAAGAGATAGAAGCAACTCAGATGTCCACTGATGGATAAATGGATTAAGAAAATGTGGTATATATATATAATGGAATATTATTGAGTCCTAAAAAAGGAGTTTCCATCGTGGCTCAGTGGCAACAAATCTGACTAGTATCCATGAGGACACAAGTTTGATCCCTGGCCTCCCTCAGTGGTTTAAGGATTGGGTGTTGCCATGAGCTGTGGTGTAGGTTGCAGAGGTGGCTCAGCTCCGGCATTGCTGTGGCTGTGGTGTAGGCCAGCGGCTACAGCTCCAGTTGGACCCCTAGCCTAGGAATATCTATATGCCACTGGTGAGCCTCTAAAAAGACAAAAAAAAAAAAAAAAGAAGAAGAAGAAGAAGGAAATCCTGTTAACATGCTACAACATGTATGAACCTTGAGGACATTATGCTAAATGAAACAAGCCAGTCACAAAAAGACAAATACTGTAATTATTCCACTCATATGAAGAATCTAAACTAGTCAAAAGCATGGAAACAGAAAGTTGAAAGGAGATTGCCAAAGGTTGGGAGCAGCAAAAAGAGAGAATTAGTATTTAATCTGTAGAGTGTTTGAGTTTTGCAAGTTTAAAGAATTCTAGAGATCAGTTGTACAACAATTTGAATATACGTAGCACTACTGAACTGTACACCGAAAATAGTGAAGACGCTAAATTTACCATTATGTGTGTGTTTTTAACCACAAAACAAAGGAAGGAAGTCATCTACTGATGAGAATATAATCACCATTACAATTTGAAACTCTAAGGCAAGAACTAACAATGTGTTCCCAATCTCAGTTTATAATAGGCTCTTAGATAAATAATATTTGTTGTTTCTTTTCAGAGATACAAAACATCTCTATTGATTCTTCTCTTGTATGGCCTGTGTTTTAAATAATTGATATTTAAGGATATGTCTGAATTCACTCTTTTTAGCATACTATGGATTTATTGTGAAATTGATGGTATTTTAATGTGCAAAATTTTTAAAAGGTACTAATTTAAAAAAAGAAATATTCATCGTAGTTGTTTTTCTCTCTCTATTCTCTTAGATCTACCCTTGTATCAAGTTAGGTCACTAAAATGTTACTTGCCTGGAACATATTAGTGTTCAACTTACTGTGGAAATGATTTGACAGATTTCTGATACAGCAACATGGTTTTTTTTAACCTTTATTCAGGGTCAACTAAGAAATGGCTTTTATGATAAGAACTTCTCCATGATTTATAAAACTGCCATTATATACAATGTTCATCTTAAAATCCTAATGTTCTTTATAAGAACACACTTGCATTTGACCCCCCTGATTTTTCTGAATTTGAATATGTCTGTCTACTTTTCTTTACAGCATTATTTTTCATTTCTTATAAAATGGGAATGCTATCACTTATTCTATTTTCTTTTTATTTATCTTCCAGTAAGCTCAGAGCATATATTTTTATACAATTTAGAAATTACTTAGCCCAGATTTCTGGTGTAATTAGCACCATCATCACTACTAAACACTTCACTTTTACTTTGTATTTTATTGTGAACTGTGACCTTGTTATATATTTAACCAAATGAAATTTCTGGACTTGTGAACCTTATTCAAGCCATGGTTGAATCTCTAAACTTATCATTGGAAGGCTTTCACTCATGTGTAGTTGCCCATTAAAGCATTTCTCAAATGTAAAAACTGTCCTTAAAGGCAGAAAGAATGAATGAGAACTGAAGGGATTTGGGAGTGTGTCTCAAATAGCCCGCAACAGGCGTAATATTCCTTTGTAGCTCCATGGTTTTTTTTTTTGTTTGTTTGGTTTTTTTTTTGTCTTTTTTGCCATTTCTAGGGCTGCTCCTGTGGCATATGGAGGTCCCCAGGCTAGGGGTCGGATCGGAGCTGCAGCCACCGGCCTACGCCAGAGCCACAGCAACACGGGATCTGAGCCGTGTCTGCGAACTACACCACAGCTCACGCAATGCCGGATCCTTAACCCACTGAGCGAGGCCAGGGATCGAACCTGAAACCCCATGGTTCCTAGTCGGATTCGTTAACCACTGAGCCATGATGGGAACTCCTGTAGCTCTATATTTTATCTCCTCCAGAGCACGTTTGCATTTTTACAGATAAAAGAATAATTTTTAAATCACTTGCTACTCAAAGTACTTTTCTTCCTCAAATCTTTGAATAAAATTAAGATGCAAGGTAGATGTACTGTCTTTTATCCTATGACTTTGAAACCTCTTTGAGTCCTAACACTAAATGTGATGCAAGAGATAAATTTAGAACTGAAAGTCCATATAACCTTTCCCAATCCTTCCTTTTCCACATAACAAAAGTTAGGTACAGAGAAGTTTAACCAAAATCACCCAGAATAGGGTTTGTTTCTGGTCTCCTCTATCAGGGGACTGTGTGTTACACTCTTTGGTCCTGTCTTCTGATGAATCCCACAAGGAGGCTGGGTAAGATGATCTTAGGTTGTTTTCAGCTCTGCTATTTTGTTTTTGTGTTTCTGAAACCATGGCCGTGTTGAGCTTCAATACTGTAAGCAGAATTAAAAAATAATGGAAGACAGTGGCTACTCTGATGATGTCCAGAAGTATTCAGTCTGAACACATGGTTCATGTGTGGCTGTTTTACAGGATGCAGCAATGTTCCTGGAGCACACAGTACACAAAGGTACATGAAAGTTTACATTTTCATTTCAACTTTCTATTTCCATTTCAGAATGTATGTGTCACAGCTAAAGGCACTCATGGGGGTACGACTTGTGTGTATGGGTACCTAGAAATACATCCAGGTCTTTGAGCCACTATCCTTCAGGCAATGCTGTCCAATAGAACTTTCTGTGGTGATGAGAATACTCTTTATGGCTCTGTGCAGCATGGCAGCCATCAGCCTCATGCGGCTTTTGAGGAACTGAATTTTGAGTCTTATTTACTTTAACTAATTAAAATTTAAACAGCACATGTGGCTACTGATGACTCAACTGATGGCGCAGTCTCAGAGTCTTATCGCAGAAGAGATAAAAGCCTGGGGAATGAGGAGATCAACTTTCCAAACACAGATGCAAAGAAGTAGGCAGGTGATTTTCTTTTATTCCAGTTTTTCCAGAAATATAAAGTTAATAACTGTTAATCATATTAAAAATATCCCAGAAGAGAAAGAATCTTTATCTTTTTCTTAAAAAAAAAAAAAAAAGACAATTATGTGACTGTTGTAAAATTAACTTCCCTAAAAAGAAAAAAAAAAAAAAGGGAACGCTAATGCCATCTTGTGGATTCTGGATGCTGGCACAGGTTGAGATTCTGAGAATGTGTGCACATTGAGGAGTTGAGTTAGGAAGGTAGGGCAGTGTTCACGATAGCCTTTTAATTTTGCGTTTTTGAAAGTGGTAGTAGAAGTTATAGTCTAGGGTCTCAAAGAATATCTACGTGACAAAAATCAATTTTAGGAAGACAATCCTTTAGCCTTAAATGATGGATAGAGTTTGGCTATATCTATTTGAATTTAGTAACAACGAGCTTTGGGAAAAAATAATAGTTGGCTCTTGTTTCGTTTCATTTTCACAGTACACCATTTAAAAAAATTTCAAATGTCCTCCTTTACCTCTTTAAATATCATGGAAAAGGAGATACAATACCATATTTAGACGCTTTCAGGATTCCTGAATCAAAATGAAATATACCTTTCCCTGTACATTGCTACTTCAAATTTCTAAAAATGTCTCTGATTGTCATCCGTGATCCATTTGATGACACACATAATCAGCCCTGAAGTAATTCATTTTCCTTTCTCTCATTCCATAGTCCTCTCATTAAAAAAATTATAAGACCCTTTATGGTAGGAATTCTACCCTTGGTAGCATGGTTCTGGTCAAATATTAATTATAATTTACATTTATTAATTGATTTGTCCTCTGGATCTTCTACTAAGGCTCTTCAGAGATTCTCCCTTGGTACAACTAAAGATATGGAAATTGCTTTTATTCTAGACAATGTTTATGTGAGAATAAAAAGATAATAAAGATGATTTTGCACATATAATGGGGATGAGGAGGAATAATCCTGCATATGTAATTACAATAGGGTGGGGGAAAGATGAGGTGATGGTACGCATTTTATTCTTTTTCATTTGGGACTGCAGTGGTGCCGATGATTGGTGTTGGAGACATCTTTCTAAGTAAAGTACTAAAAACTAGCTTAATTTTTTTTAATTTGGCAATATCAAACTCATTATTATGTTAAGGTATTCTATAAGCCTGAATTTGAAGGGAGGGGGAAAAAGAGGGAAAGGAAGAAATTGAAACTGATGGAAAACTTTGAATTCAGAATTCTGGAATTTTTTGTTTTGTTTTGTTTTTTTAGGGCTGCACCTGTGGCATATGGAAGTTCCCAGGGTAGGGGTCGAATTGGAGCTGTAGCCACCAGCCTACACCACAGCCACTGCAGTGCAGGATCCAAGCTGCGTCTGCAACCTACCCCACAGCTCATGGCAACACTGGATCCTTAACCCACTGAGGGAGGCCAGGGATTGAACCTGTCTCCTCATAAATACTAGTGTTCGTTACCACTGAGCCACAACAGGAACTCCAGAATTCTGGAAATCTAATTGGGAAAATAATAATCATGCACATTGGTCACAATCGAGGCAGAGACTGAAGAGAAGGGAGTAGGGAGCATGGGGACACACCAGGACCTCAAACATCAGAAGATTCTTTGTCTCCAAAAAAGAATTTTTTTGATGACATAAAAGTAGAATAGGGAGACAACATACTATTCTATAGAAAGAAAAAGAAGGATTTTGAACACGTGGTAATAAAAAGTACAATGTGTGTTGGAGTTCTCTTGTGGTTCAGTAGGTTAAGGATCCAGCATTGTCACTGCAGCGGCTCAGGTCACTGCTGTGGTATAGGTTTGATCCCATGGTCTGGGAATTTCCACAAGCCATGGGTGTGGCCAAAAAAGTACAACGTGTGCTGTAAAAGATAAAAATATTGAGTCTGAGGCAGCATGCCCAGTAGAGCTGGATTTGGAAGAGTAACTAAAGCTGTAATAAAGACCTGGTCATTTAGGTGAACCAGTGGAATCAGGAGAGGGAAGAACTTCCTGCATCATTGACTTAAAAAGAGAATAGAAGGCTTATCTTTCAGTGGAATAGATAAAAATAGGAGAACATATAGCTATGGAAGGAGCCGTTTGAGAAATAAGAGACAAATCAAGTATAATTTCCAAAGAATAGAGGATAGAGAACTATCAAAGATATTAAAGGTGATAGTAATAAAGATTAACATATGAAAACCAGGATCATTTCAAATGATAGAAGACAATGCTTCCCTTGCCTAATTTCCCTTTTCAGAAATAAATTTATTGGCCAGATGTCAGTCAATGAAGTAATAGTAGCAGCTTTTGAAGGTTTATACACTAGGAACTTTAGAGGAATCTAACTTATCCTGGGAGAATTTCATGAAAAAAGGCTTAAGTGTTAGGATGCATAAATTAATTTTTTCTTCTGTTGGAATTTAAGCAAAAATGTTAAAAGGCAATGAGGAAAATTTATGTTATGAAGGTTTAAAAGAAAAAAGCAGATTTGGTTTTTCTGGCACTTTGGGAGACTAGATAATCTGAAAACTTACCTGCAACTAACATTTTGAAATGCAGGATGAAATATAACAAAATTCTTTGAAATATAGAGATGAACTACAAAGAGAGCATAATATAGAAGCCAAAAAGAAAGAGGAAAGTGAAAGCTACTGTTGTGAGTGTATGAGCTGAAACTGTGAAACCTTGGAGTGTTTGACTGTCATAGAAATCCTCATAGAAAGAGAAGAGCAATTGGGGCTTAGCAAGGAAGAGAGGAGGAACTGATGGAGCTTACAGCTTCATAAAGCCAAGACTCTCAGAGGGCGACATATTCAGTGAGAAGGAATCTTTGAAAATTTCTGCATATCTCTCATATCAGTTGGGGAAGATGACAAAAATAATTGGGTGTCAAAGCCTGGGTTCTAGGAATTGATAAACACGGACATAGCCTCACCATAATTTGAGGACTAAATTTATATTATCTGAGTTGCCTGGAAATCCTTTAAATTAGAGGTGGTCCTAGGCTAGGGATAGCCCTGAGTTCCTAGCAGAGGGAAAATCACTAGGAATACTTTTTATAACCCAGATCACAATAGGTTTTATTAATAAAGGCTCAGTCTGGCAAATAATGAGCTTATATTACAAGATTTAAGACTCAAATTCAAACAGTCTACTATAGGTAAAAGCACATAAAATAAACAAGAATATTAAACATAAAAACTGAGATAACAGAGTCGTGATGTGACATAAATAAATGTTTAATGGGTATAGAGACTGGTTCTGTTAGAAAAGGGAACTAGCGGATTTTCATGAAATTAAAAATATGGTCTTCAAAATGAAAAGTATAGTAGGCAGGTTAAACAACTGAACATAGATATATTTGAAGGAATTGTGCAGTGTTCATTATGAAGAAATTAAGAGATGGAAAATATGAAGAGAAGAGACATGGAGAACAGAATGACAATTTTCAACCAAGTAAAAAGTAGATGCAGAAAGAGAAACTAGTGAGAATAGAGGAGAAGTGATACTCAAAATTATCAGGTAATAAATTTTCCAGAATATTTATTTATTTATTTATTTTGTCTTTTTGCCATTTCTTGGGCCGCTCCCGTGGCACATGGAGGTTCTCAGGCTAGGGGTCGAATCGGAGCTGTAGCCACTGGGCTACACCAGAGCCATAGCAACGTGGGATCCGAGCCGCATATGCAACCTACACCAAAGCTCATGGCAACGCCAGATCGATAACCCACTGAGCAACGCCAGGGATCTAACCCGCAACCTCATGGTTCTTAGTTGGATTCGTTAACCACTGCGCCATGACGGGAACTCCTTTCCAGAATTTTTAAAAGGCATGAATTTTTAGATTCACTGAGCAAAAATGAATTCATGATGGGATAAAGAAAATTTCAGATATAGAAATATTCAGTGAAACAAACAGAACGCAAAAAAATAACAACTACAAATTAGTAACAGTTGGATTGTCTGCACGCTTCCCAACTTTGACAAAAGCAAACATGAAACAAACAAATAAGTTTTGAAAGAGCTTTGAGAAATAACCTTTGACTAGATTTCTATACCCAGATCAACTATGATTTAAGCATAGGAGTAAAGACATTATCAGGCAAAAAATTATTGGGAGATTTTACCACTCATGGAATGATACTGAAAGAACTATTAAAGAATGAAGTATATGAAGAAGAATTGTGAACTTATCTTGTATGATATACAAGAAACAATGGATTAACCAGCAAAATGTAGATGTGTGGGGAAATTTATATATAATGATGATGAAGATGACGACAACTGATTTAGTGAGTATAAACACAAAGTTTAAAATGCAGAGCAACAACATGTAAGATGAAAGGGGTAGGACTAGTGTTAAAGCTTTCTGTAAGGTCTTATATTTGTGAAGAGTGTAGAAAAACTGATTAGACTTTATTACTTTTATTTAATACACGTATCATATATTAAATGTAAAGGATTAGCAATAGAGAAAAGATGTATAATGTATGTGTTTATGTTATATATTCATATATTTGCATAAATAAACATTTTTAACCTAAAAGATTGATATATATACTTCTATAATAGAGAAGATCGATATCATAGAAAAATAAAGACATGAGGGATATTCTCCATTTGTTTATACAATCATTATTTTACTGATTTATTTATTAATTTTTTTCTACTTCAGATTGCTTCTTAAAACTGGGAACATTTTCTTGTGTATCCAAAAAAGCATTATCACATAAGGTAATAATTTCTTAATAATCTCTTGATACTCGTTTTGCTTACTTGTAAAAAAAAAAATCTTTTAAGAGCTGATTTTTTTTTCCTAAATAGAGTCCACTATTGTTTATCCTTATGAAGATATAGTGCTCCTTTGATATCAAAGAGATGTTTAGCTCCCCACTAACCATTTACTTAATGTTAACAACATTAAAATCTTTTCTTGAATCAATTAAGGTTGCAAAGTGCTGATTTTATAATCCTATCATTTCTTCTAATTATATTACCTGGCATTTTCTATAAAATAGTACTTTTTAATCATTTTAATTTGCTTTATCATTTGACATTTTTGAAAATAAGGATTTACTTTACGAGTGGCCTCAATTTACCACAAATGATTTTTTTGGCTTTCTCTTTTTAAATATCATTATAGACACATGGGTTTTCATAAATGCCAAGTGGTTCAATCAGTTACAATCATTATTTTTTTTTTATGCTCTAATTGACATAATTCTGGCCATAGAAGAACTCCTTCAGTTTGGCTCTGGTGTCCTTTTGATGGACCTCATTAATCTTGACAAATATTATTGCTTTTTGGCGGAACAAGATATTCCAGGCTTACATTGTACCTTCTTTACTCAGACCTGTACTCAGCCATTTCCTAAAGGGCCCTTATTTCTTTTAGTCATGGATTATATTAAAGATGAGAATCTGAGTGATAATAAAACTCATAACCGCTGTAGAGACTGTCCTTCCTGGCCATTGGAGTAGAAAATATGAGGCAATCGGGAAACTTATTTTGCCTTTTCACCTTCTTTCCCCCTCCTCTCTTTTCTCCCCATTTGCTGTGATACTTCTACATTCTTAAATAAAAGTTATGTTCTTTAGCCAGCAATATCCTTTATTGTAGCAACAATCACGGTAAAGGTAAATAGACAAAACTTTCCAGTTAGAATACAGAGATTCTCTCAAAAAATAACAGATATGCTGTTTACAAGCAGCATAGCTAAAACATCACTGCAGAGAATGAGAGTAAAGGAGATTAGGAAGGAAAAATACCAACCAGAAGGAAGGCAGGGTGGTTGTGTTAACATCGTAACAACACAGGCAAAAACTTTAGTAGAAGTAATGTGGACCTTTACTTAATGGTAAGAGGAATAACTCTTGTACAAGATTCTAAGCTGTACTTATCTAGCTATATAGCCTCAACTTTCATAATGTAAAATTTTTAGAATTTCTAGGGGAGACTTACAAATCTGCAATCTTACTGGAATACATGTATCTGGCATGTTTTAATGTGTAAGGCAAAAATTTAATATAGCCATAGAAGATAAAACAAAAACAATGGACATGCTTCATCTAATCGACATATATGGAACTTTGTAGCCCACAGTTATAGAATGTGCTTCCAAACATACATAGAGCATGTGGGAAAACATCTCTCATGGGCTGCAAAACCAACGAGTCGGTATCATATGGACCACATTCTCTGACCAATAAAGTTGGAACTCAGACTCAAAAATGACAAGATAATAAAACATACCTTTCTAAATAGCTAAAAAAAATATTAATGGAAATGTTACATATCAAAACTTGTGGAAGGCAAATCAGTCATTTCTCAGGACAGTTGCAACCTCCAGATATGACTGTTGGAAATACTGAAAGTTAAAGAATCAAGTAGGCAACTCAAGAAGTTAGAAAAAGTAATAGCAGTGTACGTACAAAGAAAGCAGAAGAAAGAAAGTAATAAAGTCCAAAAATTAACTAATTAAATAGAAAACAAAGTTTAATGAATAGCATTGATGGAGGTAAAAACTGTTGTTTTTAAAAGACTAACAACATAGAAACAGTCCTGGTATTAAAGACTTAAACGTAAGATAGGATACTGTAAAACTCCTAGTGAAACTGTAGGCAGAACACTCTGACATAAATCACAGCAATATTTTTTTTATATCCATTTCCTAGAGTAATGGAAACAAAAGCAAAAATAAACAAATGGGACCTAATTAAACATAAAAGCTTCTGCAGAGCAAAGGAAATCATAAACAAAAAGAAACTATAGAAGTTCCTGTCGTGGCTCAGCAGAAATGAATCTTCCTAGTATCCATGAGGACGCAGGTTCGATCCCTGCCTCACTCAGTGGGTTAAGGATCTGGTGTTGCTGTGAGCTGTGGTGTAGGTCACAGACGCAGCTTGGATCTGGCGTTCCTATGGTTGTGGCATAGGCCAGGGGCTCCAATTTGACCCCTAGCCTGGGCAATTACATATGCCTGTGGTGTGGCCCTAAAAGATCCCCCCCTCCCCCACAAAAGAAAAGAAAATATAACCCACAGAGTATAAGAAAATCTTTGCAAATGATGCAACTGACAAGGGATTAATGGCCAAAATATACAAAAAGTTCATACAACCCAATATCAAAAAGCAAACAACCCAAATAAAAAAAGGGGCAGAAGATCGAAATAAACATTTCTCCAAAGAAGACATACAGATGGCCAATAGGCACATCACAAGATGCTAAACGTCACCAGGTTTTTAGAGAAATGCAAATCAAACCCCCAGTGAGATTCACCTCCCATAGGTCAGAACGGTCATCACCAAAAAGTCTACAAATAGTAATACTGGTGAGGGTGTGGAGAAAAGGAAACAGTACTACATTGTTGGTAGGAACATAAATTGGTGCAGCCATTATGGAGAACAGTAGGGAGGTTCTTTAAAAAACTAAAATTAGAGTTGCCATATGATTCAGTCATCCCACTCCTGGCTCCTGGGCATATATCTGGAGAAAACCATAGCAGCATTATTCACAATCACCAATATATGAAAACAACCTAAATGTCCATCCACAGATGGCCAGATAAAGAAGATGTGGTATATATATACACACAATGGAGTATTTCTCAGCCATAAAAAGAGTGAAAGAATGCTATTTGCAGCAACATGGATGGATTTGGAGATTATCATACTAAGTGAAAGTTAAGTCAGAAAAAGGCAAATATATCACTTGTCTGTGGAGTCTACAAAAATGATACAAATAAACTTATTTCCAAAACAAATCGAGTCAATGAAAGCGAATTTATGATTACCAGAGGGGAAAAGAAGGAGAGAGGGATAAATTAGAAGTTTGGGATTAACAGGTACCTGCCACTATATATAAAATAGATAAACAACAAGGACCTTCTGTATAGCGCAGGGGACTATATTCAATATCTTGTAATAATTTATAATAGAAATAATCAGAAAAAATCATCTGCTGAACCTGAAACGAATACAACATTGTCTATCAATGATACTTCAATTAAAAAGAAAACAAAAGAAACCCCCCTGGTAAGGATGATCAAGAGAAAATAAAGAAGCAGAAAAAAAAAAAAAAACCAACCAAAAAAATTCTAGGAATGACAAAGGGGATGTAACCACAGCTTCAGTAGAATTAAGCCCTGTGTATCTTCCTCCAGGCTGTGTTTTCCATGAGCAGCAAAATCCGTCCCGAGTGAGCACTGCAATGACATTTATTGAGCAACTACCCGGACCCGGCAGAAGTCCTTGACAGTTGTGGCATCCCCCCTCCCCCATGGACCTGTAGCACGTGGAAGTTCCCAGGCCAGGGCTCAGACCTGGTCCACAGCCGTGACGATGCCATATCCTTAACCACTGGGCCACCAGGGAACTCCCAGTTGTAACATCTTAATCGCTAGTTTATGGAAAAGTTAATTTATTAGTTTTTTTTTTTTTTTCCTGACAAGAGATAGCTGAGGGAGAGAGGAATTTTCCAAGGAATGAGGTGGTGGTGTTGAGGAGAGACTTGGGATCGGGCTGAAGGAAGATAGAGGCAAAGAAATAAAAAATCTAGTGTAATTCAACTTCTGCATACCTGCTTCATGTGAATTCACAGGCTTTTGGGGGGAACCCACCCTCAAATGGAATGCTAAGGAGTTTTCAGAGTTTTAATCATGCTTTAAGGCAGTAGGTCCACAGTTTAATTTTTAAAAATTAAATTCACAATGAAGAGGGACATTTTAAATGATTTAGTTCTTGTGAACACACAAATAGAAACCTCCACAGAAATAAGTGCTTGGTGCTCTGTGTCCAGCAAAGGTTTTAAGAAGGGAAAACCATGCCATTGAATACATGCACTTTCAAACAAAATCCTATTGAAAGATATTCCCTAGAGATACTTTTTTCTTTCCCTAATTATTTGAAGTGTTGCCAAGTTCTGGCAAAAAGAACATGAAAGGGAAACACTGAATAACACATACAGAATACATAGTTATAACACTTCCAAATATATATACTCATTTTGTAGTCTGACATATTAATACTCAATGTCTCCTTTTAAATTTTATTTCTGGGAACAAATGTGATATATATTTTTAACAACGTCTTTTTTATTGAAATATAGTTGATTTACACTGTTGTGTTAGCCTCTGGTATACACCAAAGAGATTCAGTTATAATATATGTACATATTCTTTTTCATCTTCTTTCCATTATGTTTTATTATAGGATATTGAATATAGTTCCCTGTGCTATACAGTTGAACCTTGTAGTTTATCTATTTTATATATAATACTTCATGTCTCTTAATCGCAAACTCCTAATTTATCCCTCTCGTGCCCCTCTTCCCCTTTGGGAACCATAAGTATGTTTTCTACATCTGCGAGTCTGTTTCTGTTTGGTAAGTTCATTTGTGTCGTATTTTAGCTTCTACCTATAAGCGATATCGTATGGTATTTGTCTTTCTCTGCCTGACATACTTTACTTAGTATGATAATCTCTAGGTCCATTCCCGTTGCTGCAAATTGTATCATTTCATTCTTTTTTGTGGACAAGTAGTATTCCATTGTGTATATGTACCACATCTTTTTGATCCCTTCATCTTTTGATGGACATTTAGGTTGCTTCCATGTGTTGGTTATTGTAAATAGTACTGATGTGAACATTGGGGTGCATATATCTTTTTGAATTGTAGTTTTCTCCAGACATATGCCTAGGAGTGGGACTGCTGGAACTTATGGCAACTCTATTTTTAACTTTCAAGGAACTTCCATACTGTTTTCTACACGAGCTGCACCAGTTATAAAATTTGATGTTAAACAAGTATTGACTTGAATATGATCTCACTGTTTGCTGCAAATTTTATATGAGGATCAAATCATATTTTGATTGTTCTCTGAGGAGACCAGTCCTCACCTAGGTTTGATTAAGACCAGTCTGGTTATATGATTTTGCCAGTAGTCCTATAGGACACAATATGGAAAATATTGCTTTATTTCTGAGGCTCAGGAAATAGTACAGGACAGGAAAAGGTATGCATGTCACAAACTAGTAAAGAAAAAAAAGATTCAGTCATTAAAAACACTTATTCTCTTGATATTCTGATATTAATTGTCAATGATTAGCTTGTAATGTTGTGGGCATAAGAATTGAGAAAAGCAGAGCTCCTGTCGTGGTTCAGCAATTAATGAACCTGACTAGGTTCATCCATGAGGATGCAGGTTCAATCCCTGGCCTTGCTGAGTAGGTTAAGGATTCGGTGTTGCCATGAGCAGTGGTGTAGGTCACAGATGGTGTAGGTGGATCCTGCATTGCTGTGGCTGTGGCGTAGGCCAGCAGCTACAGCTCTGATTTGACCCCTAGCCTGGGAACCTCCATATGCCGCAGGTGCAGCCCTAAAGACCCAAAAAAAAAAAAAAAATTTTGAGGAAAGCAAATCAAAGTTATTGTTGCTCTCAACTCTCTCATAAAATGCATTTGGATGTGGAATTCAGTGGTGGGAGGGCCTCAAGTGAAGGCCAACAATTAAAATTTCACAGACTTTCTTTCAGTTAAATAAAATTTGCATCTTACACAAATTAATTGGACTTTTATAACAGATGGAGCCAGATCTGGGGGTCAGCAGAAAGAAAGTTTTCAGTTGATTGATGAGACTTGATGAAAATTTCTTACCTCCTTTATATACTAAAAGAACGTTACAGAGATGATTCTCGTACACCAGTGTAGCTTGGGCCAGGCATTAAGGTAAAAATATATTAGGGCCATTTCAATGTCTGTTCTCAATTGGCACAGCTGACACTTTTCCTGTAGGAAGGCACTTTTTCTTTTTCTCTCAATTGTGTTGGCCGAGTGACAACACAGTGGAGGTGGATTTCTCTCGGTGTCTCACTAAGCAGAGCTGGTGCATTGTACCCTTTAAGGACAGTTATTTCAGCTTTGCGAAATAAGACTCTCAGAGTGGCATCTGTGAATAGACTTCATGATCTGTCTCAAAAAAAACATTACACCCAACCAGCCACCGCATTAGGCGAGGTAAAAATCTTGTCATTGTCTGTCAGTGGAATGAGTTAAATTTGTATAAAATGTTGTAAGAAATGTCTTAGGCAATCTAGTTCTTTTAAAGAGATGCAGAGTTTTAAAAATAAAGATATATGACTTGAAAAACAACTTTCCAAAATGCTTCCCAAAGGTTGAAAAGCTTGAAGGTAGAGGCAAATTGCAGACACCTATGGAGATCTTTCTCTGAACATTTCTCTGACATACCCACTCAGTTTGTTGTCCTTGTGACCTGCATTGTGGGCTGCTGCTCACAGCAGCGGTTGAATATACATTTGTCATTGAAGGGACTAAAAATCCCCAAAGTGTTACTGGCCTGGGTGTAATAAAACAGACAGCTGAACTCGAACTGATTGAAATGCAGTCTAGCCTACAGCTACAGGCAAAGTTAAAGATGCAGGCATGGCGATGCTTATAAATTGACTCTGCTATTACTACTGGCTCCGTGGAGTGTCTACCATCCTTGTACACAGCTTGCTGAACTTGAGGTTGTACTGAGAATCATTCACCACGAAGAGCTGAGCAACCAAAAAGATTTTCCCCAAGTCACCAGCGTAAACTATGTATTTACACAGGTTTTGAGTATGTGTTTGTGTGTGCGTGTGTACACGTGCATACACACAGACATACTAGCTATGGAAAATGGATGTTCAAGGGCAAAGAAGAAGAAGAAGACTGGTTCTTTTTACAGATTCACTTAACACAGAACCTTCAAGTTCCAGAGTGTGTGAGGCATATGTCATGCCAAGTAAGGGTTAAGTTTCTATATTCACATCCGTGAGTGAAAATTAGGCTTTGCCAGGAACCACACTGAACACCTTCAGTTTCTCATCTGCCAAAGGGCATGGGATGCGCTAGCAATCTCTTCAGCACCATCTTTTCTGACTCCCTTATGACAGGGCACTGCCCTGAGTAACAGGCAAGGTAGTTGCTGTTATTGACTGCCAAGGTTTGTCCACAGTGCACGGGGCTTGTGACCATGGCGCAATGCGATGAGATGCCGGTTTGACTCCAGAAAGAATCATCTCATCACAGACCTACCTCCCAGCAATGTGTGGATGAGGCTGCATCGTTCCAAGACCCTCAACACTGATATTCACCTAAAAGAAGCAGTAACGATTAAATAAGGAATGCACGGGGGTATGTGGGCCCCGCAGCGTCCTGTTCCCACTGGCCCAAAAAGAGACTAAGTTCCTGTTCAAAACAGAACAGGAAAGATACATTAATAAATAATGAACTTTAGTGCTCAGCTGGCTAATTGAAGACACTTTTTATGGTATCTTACTGGGTAGCGAGCAAGTTGTCCTTGTCCAAGAGAATCACCTAAGGACTGGAGAGCATGACTAATGTCCAAGCAGAGACACGGGACCAGAGCTCAGGCAAAGGGAGAGGGAAGACCTCAACCTCATAAGATAAAGTGAGTGAGCCTGTGGTCAGGCTTCTCTGAGGGCATATATTTCAAGTCAAAAAGAATATCTCTAGCACATTTCAGAAACCTGAATGACAATTGAGGCAGAGAATTAGAATTTGGATGAAAGTCATACATAATTCTATCTTGAAATAGGATTTCTAAAGATGTTTTCAAATAAGAAGTCTTTCCCCCCCCTTGTGCCACTGGCTCTTTTCTTCTTACCTCTTCCTTAAATCAGAAGAGGGGAGGGAGCAGGGAATTTTTACAACATTAAGCATTGTTTACTTCTATACTTGCCTCTCTAATTAGACATTTGCACAGTTTACATGCAAATAAAGCAACGATACAGGTTTATGTGTGAACTGCTTGTACTTGTCCCTGTAAGTGATTACAGCTAATTTTGGTAAATAATTTATATTGCACTTGGAGGCATAAAATGAATTTACAAATGAGAAAAAAATTAAAACAATTGTTTCACACCCTCTGACATTTCTTCACATCTTGAATCTGAAGGTTTTTATCTCCCTGGTTGGCCTTAATTATCCTTGTATTGTAGCAATTCTTTCAGAAGTAATTATCAGAAAATCATCTTAATTTTTTTCACTATATTGATGACACTGAAAATATTTTTTACTACTCTATAGGCTACATTATTAAAGTTGCTTTTGAAAATATCTTATTGTTGCACATGCCGCTTGGTAATTAAATTTAACTTTGGCAAGAATAATTTAGCCATTGGCTTTGACCGTGAAGACATAAATGACCAAATGCTGTGTTCCTCTGCATTTCCCATGTGAAACGCAGCTCCCTTGGAGTATGTAGGGTATCTCTTCTTGGGTTCTCTCTTTTTTTCTCTTTGACTGTCAAGGTTATCACTTTATGACATCACTCAGTGCAGTCACACATGTCAGCTTCTGAGCAACAGAGAACATGAAGATGATGGATGGCCCATGGCATGATCTGGGTATAAAAACATGGGTTTCAGACAGTGGGTGTGCCACCCCTTCCTGTGTTAGACACATCATTTTCCCCTCTTTTTTTCTTCAACTTTTATTGAGATAGAAGTGGCACACAGTACTCTGTGAGTTCAGGTGTGCAGCACAGTGATTTGATTTACATCATGAAATGATTACCACCAAAAGTTGAGTGACCATCCATCATCTCACGGAAATATAGAGTTAAAGAAAGAGGAAGAATATGCTTTTTCTTTGTGATGAGAACTCTTAGGATTTACTTTCTTAAGAACTTTCGTACATAATGTGCAGCAGTGTTAAAAGCAGAGTGGTATTAACTATATTCAGTGTATTGTCCATTACATCCCAAGTACTTATTTATCTTATAACTAGAAGTTTGTACCTTTTTACTCCTTTCATCCAATTCCCTCTCCACCTACTCCCCACCTCTGGTAACCACAAATCCAATTTCTTTTTCTATGAGATTTCTGTTTGTTTACTTTGGAAGTATAATTGACCCACAGTGCTATGTTAGTTCCAACAGTGATTTGATGTTTCTATACATTTCAACATGATCACCATGATACATTTGGTGCTTGGTTTCTTAGCATAGAGATCCAAACACAGGCTTTATTTATGAAAACTGATTGATTAATGATCCAACAAATATTTAGAGAATGCTATTATGTCCCAAGCCCAAGCACGTTCTTGGAGATATACATATGGCTAAGAGCCTTACTTTGAGGGACCTCAAATTCTAGAAGAAAAAGCACAGGTAAACGAATGCTGGATACGTGATTATATGCCAGTTCTAACAGAGTTAATCATAAGAAGCACTGGCAGTGTTGGGGAAAAGTAAGCACACAACTAAGAAGACCAGCCAGAAGCCAGTCTGCTGGGATCTGAATCTTAATTCCACCATTTGCCAGCTACATGACAGATCTCCTACCTGTAAATGAGGCATAAATGATAGCACATAACATATAAAGTTACTGTAAGGAAAAAGTGCGATAACAGTTGAAAAACACTTAGAACAGAAATCATAAAGCACTGATAATAGTATGTGCTCTTCAGATGTCTGTTGAATTCTGCTGGAGTGTCGGAGCTCGGGTAGGGAAATCTTCACAGAGGCGATGTGTTAATTGAATCCTGAAGGATGGGTGGGGATTTGTCATTGCAGATAAGGGGGCTGATCAGATGGGCAGCTTCTGAGGGTGCCACTCTATATGGGGTGCAAAAACATCACTTGACAATTAAAAGATGGTGAAATGGTATTTATTAGAACTTCTCCCAGGGAGAGCACTGATTGTCGTTGTAAGGAACGCTAGGAAAAGCCAGTTGGACTGGAGGAGTGGGACTCCCAAGGGCCATGCTCGTGTAACAGCAGATGGTCACTAAGTGGCTTCCTGGGAGACGGGTCTGCTTAATTGCTAGATGGTTATTGGATGAGCTCTTACCCCACAATGCTTTCAGTCTTCTCTCTAGATTACATTAATTTGACACAGTGCCATTGTGAGTTTGCCTTGAATCACCACTTTATGTTTATCCTGTGGCAGGGACGCACAAGCAAGTGGGGTAGAATAATTCAGTGTGGCACATGAAAGTTTCTGGAAGAGTAGCAGGAGGTGATGATGGGAAAACAGATGGGGCCATGGGGTGAAGGGCCTCAGACCCATGCTAAAGAGTCCAGACTTCATCCTTTAGGCAATGGATAGCCATTGATGGAGTATAAGCTGGGGATGATGTAAAAAGGGATTAAAAAAAAAATACTTTGGGAGGCTTTTGAAACCATCCAGGAACTGGAGGATAAGCATCTGAAGTAAGTCAGCTTGGTGACCAAATAGATGCAGGAGGTGGTGGTTGTATTATTGTTATTGCTATGTGCACACATATTGTCAAAAAGTAAAAACTCCTAAGAACACCATAAAGCCCGGGCAAATCAAATTCGAATATGTGAATTGGGAGCGGGAGCAGCTGTAGTCATGTCCATGTGGTCTGGACCCTGGGGTATTCAGAGAGATGCATATTTCCTGAAAGAATTCCAGACAATGATGGGCCATTGTCATTGAGAGTGTAATTATTTATAACTTCTCAAGCCCAAAGATAATTATTAATAAATGATGTCTGGGTGTGCTTTCAAAGGAGACATACTCCATGCAGCCTCCTTCAAACCAAAAGATAAATCAACGTACAAATGCAGAAGAATGTTATACAAAATCTTTGGGGTTTTTTGGCCTCCGTTAAGTTTCCTTCAGAATTTTATTTATGTCCGTCACTCTGTATGACTACTAGTAAGTTCTCTTGTCGCCTTCTCTGAAAGGAATTTGACAGAAGTCTACATATCCTTTGAACTCTGAAACCCTTGGCTTTTCCAGTAGCTTAATTAAGGATTCTTTAGCTTAACTAGGTTATATAAACATCTTTGTTCCGTCCTAATTGGGCTCTGAGCCAGATCTCTTAGCATTTCTTGACTAACATTTCTCACATATTTTGATTGCCTCTTCATCGTAACTCCTCCCAGCCTTCCTTTCTCCCCTAAAAGAAGCAAGGGGTCTGCCTTAAACAGATTTCATGCAGGAAAGACTGCAACTTCTTTATCATTTACATAGATTACATAATCCTATATGCAACTGATTTTTTTTTTTTTTATTAAGCTCAAAACACTTAAAGGAAACTTGTAGGAGGGTCTCTTGTGGATCAGCGATGACAAACCTGACTAATATCCCTGAAGACGCGGGTTCGATTCCTGGCCTCGTTTAGCGGGTTAAGGATTTGTGTTGTGGCATTGCCATGAGCTGTAGTGTACATTTCTGATGTGGCTCAGATCCCGCGTGGCCGTGGCCGTGGCAGTGGCATAGGCCGACAACTGCAGCTTCAATTCAACCCCTAGCCTAGGAACTTTCATATGCCACAGAGGCACCCTAAAACTAACAAACAAACAAAAAAGGAAACATGTAAATCCTGTGATTAGAGCACTGAAGTAGCGTCGGACCTAAAACCCTCTGTGTGAAGAGGACCTCCTTCTATAGCTTTTTATTTTATTTATTTATTATTTTGGCCGCACTCACAGCATATGGAAATTCCCAGCTGTGGCAATGCCAGATCCTTAACCCACTGAGCCGAACCCGTGCCTCCACAGTGACTGTTGTGCCACAGTGGGAACTCCTCCTATAGCTTTTTAGATGCTCAGAGAGCCAGCAGTGCAGCATTAGGTGGCTTGGGCTGTGTGTGAGGAGGCTGCTTGCTGCTTATAAAGAAGAATTCCCACAGGGCAAACCTGCGAAGGAGGAAACCCCACAACCTCTCTGTTTCTGTAGATCCCAGGAAGAGAAATATCCTCTCTCAGATCGAAAACAATAAATTTCGTTTTCCAAAAAGACAAAAGGGGGAGGCAAGTGATGTTTACTGAGTAGCACCTGCCGTGTGTGGTGTACATCACGTGTGTGGTCGTTGGTGATTCCTGTGGCCAGCCTGTGAGGGGATGTCGTTCTTCCCATTTTACAGGAGCTGATGCTTCCAGGAGTCAGTGCTCTTAAGATCACCAGCTGGTAAGCCGGGTTCAAACCTTTTAACACGATGCCTTCTTCTACTGGCCCATGCCCTCTTGTCAACTTTATTTTGCTTTGGTTTTTTAGAATTTAGTATATAAATTGAATTTTCAATACGTGGTTATGGAGAATATTCACATTTTAATGCCTTCCTCCCCTAGAAAGTTTATTTTTAAGTTGGTTATATGGAACTTGAAGCAGGTTTTGCAAAGCAAATGTGGTATAAAAATGGGTTTCAATTCCTAGACTAACCCCCTCCTAACCTCTAGGTTGGGGTCCCAGAATCAAGGAGCCTGTTGGGACAGGACAGTGTAGATGGGGAAAAGGAAGAGGTGAGTTCCCCTTTCATGTCCTGGGGTTGGGGTTTGCTCTCCCTGAACTGTTGGAATTGGCAAAGAATTTTTTTTTAAGTTTTATTGAAATACAGTTGATTTACAAGATTGTGATAATTTCTGCGGTACAGTAAAGTGATTCAGCCATACATGTACACACATCCATTCTTTCAGACTCTTTTCCCACATAGATTATCATGGAATACTGGGTAGAGTTCTCTGTGCTAGATAGCAGGTCCCTGGGTTGGCTAATCATTCCATAGACCTAGGTAATAATTGGCAAACTTTTTGTTGGCATCTTTTTATTTTCTTCTCTCACCATTGGCTACTCTTCTGGTATCTTGCCTTAATAAAAGCCCTTTGGATCAGCCTGGGTCCAGTCAGGACACAGAATCATACAGTAATTTAAAGACTGGAAATTTAATTTAAAATACTAATACGCTAATGACAGGAAAGTAATTATAAAGTTTTTTTTTTAGAACTCTAAAAAAAGTGCCCCAGGACTGAAGGAGAGAATCTAAGAAAAGGAAAACTTGGAAGAGGGTGTCCCCTACCCTGGACTGGGTTTCAGACCTTGTCAGGGAAGGTGTGATTCTAGCGCCTGGATGGTGGGGAATTCAGGATTGCTGGGGGCCAGAGCTGGTCCAGTCACTGGGTAGCCATGAAGCAACCTCGTGGGAGTGAGGCTATAGACGACTCAAGAACTCTGTAACTCTGGGGTGTGAGTGAGCCATGGGTTGTGGTGGATATACAGAGGGGGTCAGAGTGCTGTTGTAGGATCGGGCCAAGGGTGTGTGATGTTTGTACTGGGAGAACTGGAGGCAGGTGGCTGCTGGACCCAGGCCAGGGCTGTGAGCTCGGAGGCAGGGCAGCACCAGATGGGTCGCGCAGACCCCACACCACTGTAGGCACAACAACAAGATGACAGTAATGAATGGTACACAAAACCCAGATGGGGGCCCCTTCCTCCTTCAATATCCATTCAGTGCCTCTATTGACAAAGCCTCATGTGCTGCTTACTGTGGAGGAGAAGTGCTTGGAGTCCAGTCCATCATCGTAACACAGGAAGAGAAGAGGGAGTCTGGAGCTAAGAGGCAATACATTAGCAAGTAGCCCACTTCTAGTGGGGGGGATGCTTGTCCTCAAATCATCTGTTTTCCTCCATATCCATAGCTGCAGCAGTCATCTTCCTCAGTGAAACTGATTTCCTACAAATGACCAGTTTAAAAAAAAAACAGATTTAAATGAATTTTACTAACTGAGGATGGCTGATCACTCGGATCATCCTCAAATGTGTCTGGTTGTTAGGTTTGGTTTGGTTTTGCAGCTGTATTGCCAGTTATTAGCAAAACACCTGGCATTTGGTAGGTTTGAATCAATATTTGTTGAATGAATGAATCCTAGATATATCTGTATGTATAAAAAAGAGGAATTAATTAGCACTGATAATTAATCATGGCCATTTAGACAGTGAAAATGATGAAATGAGAAAGGACATATAGCAGGACATGGGGCATAGGTAAGAAATGTGAAACTGGACAAGTGAGTAAATGATGGTTTCCTCGATGGCAGGAGGGTGGGTGCTGGATCAGTTCCCTGTCTAGCTTTGGCTTCCATAGCTTCCTCCCTTCTTCTGTTTTGAAATTACTGATTCACTAGACCCTCTAAATAGTTTCATTAAGTGTTTCTAAATAGCGAGAGGAGATGGATGAATCCTCTGCTCTTGGGGTTATGAGCAGGAGCAGTAGGGATTATTTTCTTGATTAGGATTAATTTTAATTGGGGAATTGTCCTCATTAGCAGAAATGAACAAGTGCTTTGTTGAAGACGTGTGAAAAATCTGGTTCATATTGATATTTTTTGCCTTTTCTCTTTGTCGCCTAAATGTGATTTAAATTTTATTATTGCCAAGGGAATCAGCAAGCCTCAGATGTATAATCTATTTACATGCCTATTTATTAATTTATTTATGATACCTCACCTTTTTCAAAAAGTGATTTAAAACAAACATAATTAAACCACATAAAAGATTAATTAAAAGAGCAGGAAGAAGGATTAGGGAAACATAAAAGGAGGGGAGAAAAATCTATACTCAAGATTAGAATAATATGGTTACTGTGGAGAATAAAATCATAGGGTGCCATATGTTGGCTGCCTAACATATTTGTTTAGTTAGAAAAATAATTGATTTGAGATCTAAATATCCAGAATCAGACTCTCACTTTGCCATATGCTAGCTCTGTGGCCTTGGCCATCATTTTTCTAGAGTTTCAATTTTCTCATCTATAAAATAGAGGTAGTATTGATGTGGTACTAGGTGGTTAAAAGAGCTTTGGCATGTGTACATGTTTATTTATTTTCCTTTTATTTATTTTATTAAAGCATAGTTTACAATGTCGTGCCCATTTCTGCTGTAGAGCAAAGTGACTCAGTTATGCATATATACATTCTCTGTTTATATTCTTTCCCATCACCATCTAGTCCAGGAGATCAAATATTGTTCTCTGTGCTAATGGGTTAGCACATGTTGTTGGTCATATGTACATGTCTTGTAAAGACACACATCCGAGATGTTACTATGAGGGAAACAATATCTATATGTTTGTCACAGTAAATATATGGGTAGAGATTAACTCATATTTTTCTTCAACAATAATAATCCAGTTTCTCCCAGGTAGACTGTGAAGATGCCTATTCTCAGGGTTCAGATGTTCTCAAGGGGCAACTTCCTGGGGAAATACTGGGTGGAGAGTCTGAAGCTCAGTGCCACAGAACATAAAAGGGCCCAAGTGGCCTAGATGTTTTGAGGAGAAAATACTGCCAATCAGTTCCCTCAGCCACAAAGAACCCTCCGCAGAATGGTTAATTTTACGTAATACTGCCTCCCGGTCAATTAACTACAGAATCCAGTTTAAAGCATATTGCAAATTTATGCCCATCATGGAGTTCCCCTATTATTCAGAATGGTCTTTAAGAATATCTGTTCCAGGAATTCCTGTCATGGTGCAGTGGTTGGCAAATCCGACTAGGAACCATGAGGTTGCGGGTTCGGTCCCTGCCCTTGCTCAGTGGGTTAACGATCCAGCGTTGCTGTGAGCTGTGGTGTAGGTTGCAGACACGGCTCGGATCCCCCATTGCTGTGGCTCTGGCGTAGGCCGGTGGCTACAGCTCCGATTGGACCCCTAGTCTGGGAACCTCCATATGCCGTGGGAGCGGCCCAAAGAAACAGAAAAAAGACCAAAAAAAAAAAAAAAAAAAAAAGAATATCTGTTCCAAACAGAACTTTCGATTTGAGTTGACCATGTGATTAACCCATAGCTTCATAAAATGGTCTTGAGGGCAACACTTTATAAGTTTGTCTTCAGTTCAGGGGTTCTGAACCTGTTTCTTAGGGCCTGCTGTGGTGTCTGAAACAAAACTAAGTGCTGAATGAATGCACTAACTAATTCTGTCTTCATTCACTGAGAGCCCCAGAAAAAGTCATCTGAGGAAGCCAATGACTCCGTTGAGATACCCATTATGTGTCCTGTTGCTCTTCTTGTCTAGAACAGAGATGGCATCTTAAAGTACCAGTCCCTTGGGATTCTGTCTGGGTTCTCATCTCTTCTTTCTCTCTATGGTCCTCCTGTGTGGTTACTCCCCTCTTCAGTGTCAATCACAGTCTCTGTGCTCAAGATTCGGGCCTCTACCTGGAATTCCCATTCCATATAACCAACCGCGCACCATATATCCATCCAACACCATTCCCTTTGCATGTCTCACAGGCAACATTTCTCAAACTCATTATTTTACTCCCCAAACTTCCTATCCAACAAAACTGACCTCAGTAGTAAAATCTGGAATCCTGGGGCTTATTCTTGACAGTACCCTCTTCCTCACCTGTTCCCCATTTCCAGCCAGTCATCAAGTTTTATTCATTTTATCCTCTCCCTAAGCATCTCTCAATTCAGTCTCCCCTCTCCATTCTCACTCCTGCTTCCACAGTTCAAGTTACCATCACTCTTCACCTTGACTATGCTACAAATCCAGGCTTCCTCACATCTGCCCACAAATCAGCTTGGAGGGTTATTCTAAAACCTAGATCTGGTGACTTGTTGCAAAGGCTTGTCTGATTTCCTGTGGCTTGGATATGAAAAGTGTGAATTATTTATGGAGAGTGTGTTTTTTAAGCATTAAAATGTGGACTGTGCATAAGAAGAATGTGGTAAAGTCCTCTTTATATGTTAGTCCTGTTGAATAAACAAATGGAACTTAGTAAAAATGATTGAACATCTTACAAAACCAACACTCCAGAGTCACAGGTAATCATGCTGTTTTTCTAGCATTGCATTCTGATTCCATCTCTATTTCTTTACATCCATCTGCTTTCACCGTTTCTGCTGAGAACCATCGAATCATTTGCCAGCATCACTACAGCAGAGTCCCCTGACCACTGGTAAGTGGTTACTGGATTATTCTATCTTCCTCCTTGCTTGCTTTCAGAGTCCAGTGTTTTAAAGTTATTTTGCACTGTGTGATAAATTTCTGTTTCAGGTCTGAGGCCTTGATTATATCTCTCTGTTCTTTCCAACTCTGTCACGGAGTCCCACTGTCTTCTGAATCAAATGCAATCTTCTAATAATAGCCTTGAACGTTTTCCATCATGCAGGTTCCTTCTCCTGGCCGGCTCTCATAGGCCGTAAATCAGCTGTAGTGCTCTACCTCTCCGTTGTCCTTCTCTTCTCCCTAAGTCCTCAACTTACAAAAAACAGCCCGAGATCAGCAGTGCTAGTGTTAACTGTCAGAATCACTTGTGTACCTACCTACTCAAAGAAACTGCTTCCTATTAAATGTTTTTTCTTTTGCCACCAAGAGTCGTATTCCTCAACATCTCAATACCGTTCTTAACTCATTTTAAAATAGCATTATTTGAACACACTATTTGTGTTCGTCAGATATTTTCTTGCCGTGGAAGATCCTTTAGAATAGGAATAATGTCTCTATTTCTATATGCTCTGTAATCCAAAGTGTTTAGAAATGGTACCGTTTGCTCCATGGGGCTTCCATAAACATTTGCTGATTTTGTGATTAATCTCTGTGTTTGTAACTATACTGAGGATTCCATGTGGGAGAAATGAGGCACATAGATTTTTCCCCATGTGCTAATTGTTCTTTAGGACTGTAGTGCAAATATAATTGAATTTGTGTTACACAGATTTTGAATATATTGAAATCCTTGGAAATTACATCTCATAGCACCTAATGGAAAGGGAATTTAGAGATAAACTAGTATTTAAGGAATAACTGTGAGTTATGGCTGAATATGTCCATTTGAAATCTTTAAGGAATGTCTGGTATATTAGAAATATAAAGAAATGTTTGGAACTTTTTCATCATTTGGTTACACCAATTTTGGTTATAGTGAGAGACTTCAAATTATGATATTGGGCACATGATAGCCTTTGAAAATTGTAAACAATTTGGGGCCGATTCTGATAATGGTTCATGAAATAATCACCCTGAGTTTCTCACTTGTGATGCTTTGTAGAAATTTAATGGCTTTCATCACTCCAGTTTTCACAAAATTTCTGGTCACTCTCTAAAGAAATATGTGGTGGGTGGAATTCTGAAGATGTCCACTCAAGATTCCCTTCTCTGGCTATTCAAACACTGAGTAGATGCTACTGTGAAAGCACTTTCTGATGGAATTCAGGTTACTTATTAGCTGACCTTAAGAGAGGGGAGGCTTATTCTCTAGGTGGCCCCAGTGTAATCACATGAACCTTTCAAAATGCAAAAGGCAGGCAGGAGAGAGAGAGAGAGCCAGAGATAAGGCCAATGAAAGAAATAGATTCCAAACATGAGCAGGATTATCCCTGCTGTTTTTGCATCTGAGATGTAGGGGAACATGTGCCAAGGCTGGAGGAAGCCTCTAGGAACTCAGAGTAACTATCAGCCAACAGCCAGCAAGGAAGCAGGAGCTTCAGTCCTACAGCCCCAAGGAATGGATTCTGCCCCAAATGAAACATGTCATTTTTCTGGAGCATCCCCATAAGAGCCCAGCCAGCCAACCCCTTGATTTGGGCCTTGTAAGTCCTGGGGCAGAGAAACCAGTCATGCCAGTCTGGACGTCTGAGTACAGAACTGTGAGGTAATAAATGAGTATGATTCTAAACTGCCAAATTTGTGGTAACTTGCTGAAGTGATAGAATACTAACACATATATCAAAGACAAATGAGGGTTATTGTACTCTGCTTTCTTCAGGGGAATTTTAACTCATTTTGTGCTGGTGCCTTCCAGGCATCTTGAAATGTACAGTGCTCTATGGATGACTCATTCAAGCTTTGCTTTACTAGACTCTGTTATAGAGGAAAATATGGCTTACAATTCAAGTCAATTTTCAATGCCACTTAGAAAGATTTGTGTAAATTAAAACTGATAACCCCTTATTTTGATGAAGTTGCACCTGTTCGATGTTATTTGTAATGCACAATTTGCAGAGCAGCCTTTCAGGTACTGGTATTCAGAGACTACCTCAGCAGTAAGATGACTGTGGGTAAAAATATTTATGTGGTATGATCTGAGAAGAGCCAAATGGAATTTTCCTCTTCACAGGAAAACATTTCTTTCATTAGCCTGCTGGAAAATTTCACCTTTAGAGATGAGGTATTAAATGGAGTTGTTAAAATGTCCCCTTGAAGAAGAAGTAACACTTAATCATAATGTCTTTATAGAACTTGTCATAGTTTACAAAGCATTTTCACATACGTTACCTAATTCCCTTATCATGGTAATTCTGTGAGGTGGATGGAGTGAGTGGGGTGGATTTTTTTTCCCTTCACAGCACTTTTTAATCTCCATCTTGTTACAAGCACTTTTATTTCCTTATGGGGAAGTACCTTCTCCCCTGCTGGATACTGGGGTTAGGACCTTGAATCAGTTGCATGGCCTCCATTGGCCAAGTAGGCGTGGGACACCTCCATGTGCCCCGGTGGTGAAGCTCCTTCTCTGGAATGTGCTGACTGAAAGCAGTTGACAGATGTACTCATTCAGGCAAAGACCTGGGCCTCTGCAGGTGCCAAAGATGGAGCCACCCAGGGGTCCTCACCTCCAGTGTCCAGGGGTCCTCACCTCCAGCGCCCAGGGCCTTCCTTCACCCTTCTGGGTTGCGAGTTTGGGTCTTCAGACTTCTTGTCAATTTTGTGAGCTCTCAATATCCTTTTAATAATTCTCTTTTGCTCACCTTGCTCAGAGGTGGTCACACTTCCCTTTTCTGGTATGTCATGTTTTCTCCCTACATTTGGAGATGATTTTGAAGGCTATTCAGTGTTGTATAAAGAGCACTAGACTGGAAATTAGGAGATCTGGACTCTAGCCATGGTTGGTTGAGGATTAAGGTGGCGGAATAGAAGGACTGGAGCTCAACTTCTCTCCTAAAAACAACAAATGTTACAACCAAATGCTAAGCAATCTTCAACCAAATGGACTGGAAACTTTCAAAAAGATATCCCACTCCAGAAGACAAAGAGGAGGCTGCATCAAGAGGTATAAGGGGCAATTACATGATATAAGCAACCCCATACCTCCCGGGTAGGAAGCCCCACAGACTGGAAGGTAACTGGTTCTCACCTACAGGAGTGAGAGTTCTGAGCCTCACATCAAACCCCTATGCGTGGGGATCTGGCACTGGAGAAAGAGCCTCTGGAACATCTGGCATTGAAGTCTGGTGGGATTTGTGTTCGGGAGCTCCACAGGACTGGGGGAAGCAGAGACCCCATTCTTGGAAGGTGCACACAGACTTTCGCATGCACTGGGTCCCAGGGCAAAGCAGGGTCTCCGTGGGAATCTGGGTCAGACCTGGCTGTGGTTCTTGGAGGACCTCCTGGGAAAGCAGGGGTGAATATGGCTTCTTGTGGGGGAAGGACATTGGCAGCAAAGCTCTTGGGAATCTTCGACAGTGTGCATTTCTCTGGAGGTGCCCATTTTGGGAAAATCTGGCCCCACCCATCAGTGCTGAGAAGCCCCAGGCCAAACAACATTCCAGGTGGGATCACAGCCCTGCCCATCAATAAACAGGCTGCCTAAAGAGCCCCCAGGTACACAGCCGCCTCTAATTTCACCCAGAGACAAAGCCCCACCCATCAGAGGGATGGGAATCAGCTCCACCTACCAGTGGGCAGGCATCAGTCACTCCCATCTGGAAGCCTACAGCAAGCCCCTGTACCAACTTCAGCCACATGGGGGGCAGATGCCAGAGGTAAGAGAGGCTACAACTCTATTATCTGTAAAAAGGTCACCACACCAAAAACCTATAAAAATGAAAAGACAGAGAACTATAACTCAGATGAGGGAGAAAGGAAAAACCCCAGAAAGACAGCTAAGTGATCAGGAGATTTTCAGCCTCCAGGAAAAAGACTTTAGATTGTTGATGTTGAAGATAATGCAGGACATTGGAAATAAACTGGAGGCAAAGATGGATAATTTACAGGAAACACTGAGCAAAGAGATACAAGATATAAAACATAGGCAAGACGAGATGCAAAATATAATAACTGAAATAAAAAATTCATTAGAAGCAGCCAACAGCAGAATACAGGAGGCAGAAGAACAAATAAGCGAGGTGGAGGACAGATTAGTGGAAATCATGGATGCAGAACAGAAAAGAGAAAAAAGATTGAAAACAAATGGAGAGAGTCTCAGAGAACTCTGGAACAACATTAAACACACCAACATCTGTGCCAGAAGGAGAAGAGGGAGAGAGAAAGGGACAGAAAAAATATTCCAAGAGATAATAGCCAAAAACTTCCCTAACATGGGAAAGAACCACTCACTCAAATCCAGGAAACGCAACAAGTACCATTTAAAATAAACCCAAGAGGGAATACCCTGAGAAACATATTAGTCAAACTGACCAAAATTAAAGACTCTAGCCATGACTTACTGTTTAATTAGGTACAGATGAGGCTGTTGCTTGGTGGGTGGATGGGTGGGTACCCCACCCCCACCCCAACCCCACCAAAACGTTAAAAATTAAAATACCTTCTCAGTTTCTTACAGGCTGGGATAATCAGGGAAAAGAAACCCAGCAAACATTTATTTAAGACCAATTTTAAAAACATTTAGAAAGAGGAGATAGGAACATAGAAAGACTTTGGAACAAAACATGATATGTTGTTTGATAAGAGGTTCATCTCTGGAAACAAAAGCAGGACTTCTGGCTCTGAGGTTTGCTAAGTAGGTGCAGGAAGCTTCAGGATTAATGTAGCAAGTTTTCTCAGTGGTCCTTTGTATTACAACTTTTCTGGGAGAAAATTTCTAAATAGTGTAGGTAATTTTATGTTAAAATAAATATATTTGATAATACAAAATTTGAATGAATTTTAAGATAAAATGTGAGATCCAAAGATATTTTATTATGGTGGAAAAACTCAAAACGTTCCTGTCAGTCTTCTTGGCTGACTGGTTACTGGACATCTTGGTGGGAGAGTTTGAAAATTACTCTATATGGAGGACAAAGAAAGTTAATGATCAAGTGTCTATGGGCACAGCTTAGTCAACACTGGCTGTTTGCCTAGTTTAAGATGGAAGGAGGAGTTCCTGTCATGGCTCAGTGGAAACGAATCTGACTAGCATCCCTGGGAGGATGCAGGTTTGATCCCTGGCCTTGCTCAGTGGGTTAAGGATCCAGCATTGCCATGAGCTGTGGTGTAGGTTGCAGACATGGCTCGGATCTGGTGTTGCTGTGGCTGTGGTATAGGCTGGCAGCTACAGCTCTGATTAGACCCCTAGCCTGGGGACCTCCATATGCTGCGAGTGCAGCCCTAACGATAAAAAAAAAAAAAAAAAAAAAAAAAAAGAAGAAGAAGGAGAATGGGTAAGAGGAGATGAAAAGAAGAAATGGTTAAATACAGCTCTGATTTTTCAGAAAGGGCTAGAAGTACATTCCATAAAAATGAGCTGGTGATCTCAGCATCAGTGTAATCTAAGGTTTTTTCCTGATGCTTTGGACTTCTTAGTTTTCATTTTTGACATCACTGAATGCTTTGATTGTGAATTTAAAAATACAGGGTTTTTTTGTGTGTGTTAGTAAGTAATACATACTCAGGAAACAATTCAATCAATATGAATTGTTGAAGGTAGTAATTTCTCCCCTACTTTTCCGATTTTGCCTTCAGTAAGAAGATGATTGGTTATTGGGCTATGTGGATTTTCAGTTGTCTGTATTTATAAACTCTTCATTTTAATGGCTTGACAGTTGACTTTATAAGATTTGCATGTCAGGAGTTCTGTCATGGCTCAGTGGTTAACGAATCCGACTAGGAACCATGAGGTTGCGGGTTTGATCCCTGGCCTTGCTCAGTGGGTTAAGAATCTGGTGTTGCCATGAGATGTGGTTTAGGTTGCAGATGCAGCTTGGATCTGGCATTGCTGTGGCTGTGACGTAGGCCGGCGGCTACAGCTCCCATCAGACCCCTAGCCTGGGAGCCTCCATATGTTGAGAGTGCGGCCCTAGAAAAAGCCAGAAAAAAAAGATTTGCGTGTCATTGTCAAATCATGACATTTGTTCTTCCTTTTTGATGTTTGTGCCTTTTTTACTTTTTTACTTATAGAAACTTCAGTCTAACTGCTGAATAGTAGTAATGTCTGGCACCCCAGTCTTTCCTTTGATTTACTTGGAGTCCTAATATTTTATGATGTAGCATCTTTATCACAGCAAAGTTACTGATTTGGGAAGTTGTCCCTATTTTCCCTTGATTTGGAAAAGATTGTACAAACTGGGAAATTTCTGTTGCTTGAAAATTTGTTAGAATTTTCCCATAAAGCTATCCATGTCTGCTAGTTCCAGGGGTTATATCTTTATCTATGGCTTTAATTCCTTCAATAGAAGTGGGTCTACTCAAGATTTTATTCTTGAGACACTTTTGAGAAATTTATTAAATTATTTACAGATTTACACATATACATTCATCCTTATAGTTTAAAAAACCTTCCTCATATAGTTTGTTTTCTATGTAGTTTTGAAAAAAAAAAGTCTTTATTGTGCTTCATGGCTTTTTTTTTTAAAGGGAATTTTAAAATAACTTTTTATTGGGGAAAAATGTCAAAAATATACAAATGTGGAGAAAATTGCTGATGAATCCAACACATCCATTATCCACCTTCAGCAATTATCAACATGGACTAATTCCATTCATATCTATTACTCATGTCCCCAGATTATTATTATTATTATTAGTCATTTTAGGGCCACACATGTGGCACCTGGAGGTTCCCAGGCTAGGGGTCTAATCGGAGCTGTAGCTGCCAGCCTGCACCACAGCCGCAGCAACACGGGATCCAAGCTGTGTCTGCGACCTACACTACAGTTCACAGCAATGCCAGATCCTTAACCCACTGAATGAGGCCAGGGATCGAACCTGCATCTTCACGGATGCTAGTCAGATTCATTTCCACTGAGCCATGACAGGAACTCCCCCAGATTATTTTAAGCAACTTCTAGGTACCATATCATTTCAAATATAAATACTTAATGTAAATATTTCAGCTTATATCTCTAAACAATGGCGACATTAAAAATCCATTGCAACAATACTATCACATCTAAATATTAATAATAAGAATTTATTACTGTCAAATATTAACAGCATTCATGTTTTCATCATCTCTCATGCATGCGCGCGCGCGCACACACACACACACACACACACACACACACTATTTGAATTAGGATCCAAATAAATCTATCATTGCAATTCCTGACTGTGTCTTCAATCTTTAATCTACAAATTCTCTCCTCTTTCTCTGCAATTTGTTCATTAAACAACCTACATGATTTGTCCTATAGTATCTCAGATTTTGAATGTTGCTGATTACATGTCCCATAAAAGGACATATTTCTGTACCTTTATATTTTTTCAAATTTATTGGAGTAGAGTTGACTTACAGTGTTGTGCTAGTTTCAAGTGTATAGCAAAGTGAATCAGTTTTACATGTATATATATCCATTCTTTTTCAGATTCTTTTCCTATAGAGGTTATTACAGCATATTGAGTAGATTTCCTCTCTGTCCCTTTAAACCCTATAAATTGTAGTAAGAGCTCGATCAGACTGAGTTTCATTTATTTAGGTTTTTGGCAAGCCCACTTCAGAGTAGTGTGTTCTTCCATTCTGGCTCTTCTCTTTTGGTGATGTTATGAGCTGCTGATAGTGACTGGTGATCCCCTGCAATTGCCCTGAGGTTAGGTCCAATAGGAAAAGCATGATAAATATTTGATGGTTTCTCTTTATTTGCCAGTTTTCAAAATAATGAGTTAGTGGATGTGAACAATGAGTTTTTTAAAAAACGTCATTAAAAGTTATAGATTTAAACATATTTGTGGTTCAATTGATTATAGTTATTATCATTATTGATGTTCTAACTGTCCCACCTTTAGCCAGAGGGCACTAATCCAGGTTGGATTCTAAATCCTCTTGACATGACCCCTGTGGCCTTGGATAACCTTCTACTTTCTAGTATGACAAGGATTCTTCATCTTGTACATTTTCTGCCGCTGACCTGAAATCAGCACTTGGCCAAAGAACCCTGGTTCTTTTTAGTGGGAAATACATGGAGGGATCACAGTTTTGATGGTAGGGATGCTGTTTGCTCCTGAGATGGTGATTATTTCCTGGCCTTCTCAGTGCAAAAGAAAATATTTAAAAAAAAATAGATTGATAATGAATTTGTACTGATACTTGGAAGCTGAAATTTACTTACCTGGTTTCAAAATCAAAACTAAAAAAAAGACATTGAAAGATAAAAGCCAGTATATAACTATATTCCTTATAATCATTATTTAACCCTAATTTTTACAGATTAATAGATATGGTCAAAAGTCTGATGTCTTTTCGCAGAAGTGCATTGGCCTTTTTTGCCTGGATGCTCAGATGTTTTTTTTTCTTTCTATTTTTCTGTCTTTCTGATAGTTTTGCTAGAATGTTTTAAAGTTGGCCATTCTAAGCCAGTCTTCAAAGACATATGGTGGCTCTTTAATATATAGTTTCAAGTCATCTTTTATTTCAGAAAACATTTCTTGAATTAGTCTTAGTGTTAGTTTTAGTCTTTGGGGACTCATTGCATGTATGTTAGCCTTTTTGTACCCATAGCCCAGATCCATTCATCCCTTTCAAATCCTATTTCTTTCTCTCATAATATTTTCTAGATTTAAAGAATTTATTCCTTTTTACCAATTTCTCTTAAGGCATTATCTGTTATGTTCACTAGCTCTTATGTTCTTTTTAATTTATTCCTCAGTTTTGATATGATTTCAGGAAATTAAAAAAATTCTTTTGTGAATCATGTCACCTCTTTACAACACTATTTTCCTTAATATCCTCATTGCTGAGGTTTTTTTCTTTTTCTAATTTGGATTTATATTGTTCTTTCATAGCCTCTGGCATACCTTGTGCTAAAATATGAGATGACAGTTTTACCTGTAGGGCTTCTCTCTGACATGTTTGCATTACATACAACGTATTATCCTCTTCCCTTTCTTCCTTTTGCTTATAGCAAGTAACTTTCTGGGGCATTTGACTGATTCTTTTATGTTCCCCATTTATTATATAACATGTGTCTTCTTTTCCTTTTAGAAGAGAAATGGGAGTGTGAGCAAGAATAAAACTTTTTTTTTTTTTCGGTCTTTTTTTAGCTTCACAGCTCTGAAAATCTGTCTTCGACAAAAAATGGCCAGAAAAATTGCCTCATGTTTTCTGAGATCTACTTTCCCTGCTTTCTTTCCTGTTTTTCTGTTGTGGTGGTGGTGGTTTTTTTTTATAGACCTTCACTTTCTTTTGTTTTGAATATCATTGCCTGACTTAGTTTGAATTTTACTCCCAGCTATTTCTCTTCAGTGTAGGGCTTCATCTTGGAATGAAGCTTTGACTTGCTAGTTTTAAGGTCCAAATGGTCCCGACACCATACCATCAGATTGCTGGTGAGGTGATCTTTTGCATACACCTGCAAACTGGATCCCACATATCACTTGGTTTCTGCTGCTGTTCTCATATTGCCACATGGAACTTTATAGTGAGTGTTTCTTGGCTTTGGGGGCTTGGGAGAAGCCTGGTCTTGTTTCTACTGCTTCCTCCTACACAGATGCATGTGTAGTCTCTTAACTCTAAGGGTTTTTTGCCTATCATTTGAATTTGGGGGATTCATAGGATAACTTATCCCAGCTTTAATGCATCTTTGGTTTTGCCCTGTTTTCATAGTGGTTTGGGGAGGTCAAAAGGCAAACTTATTCCTAGTATCACATCTTCCATCCAGGTCTGGGCTCTATTGATCAATTTTAATTTTTTTCTCTATCATACATTTTTATCTGTAGTAATTCATTCTCAGATGATTAATAGCTTGTCTGATGTAGATTTCTGGGTTCTAAGTTATTCTTCCTAAGAGTTTGAAAATATTGTTCCCTTGTTTTTCTTACATTACTGGTGGAGACATTGTTAATCTGATTTTTTTAAATTGTCTTTCTTAAAACATTAAAGGTTTTCCATTCATTCATAATAACTTGAAATTCAATAATGATGTCTAGGGTGTGTGTGTGTGTGTGTGTGTGTGTGTGTGTGTGTGTGTGTGTGTGTGTGTTAAATTCTCCTCAAGAATGGAGGAACTACTTTAATCTGAGAATTTTTTCCTTTGGTACTGGGGAATTCTTCTCCATTATTTCTTAGCATTCTTATCCTCCATTCTTTTATGTTCTTCCCTTTCAGAAAACCTGTGAAATATGTATCAGAACTTCTGGACCTATTTTCCATGTCCCTTGCCTCATACTTTGTAGTTTTACTCTCTTAATCCTTGTCTTTGTCATGCTGATACCATTTGTTGGCCCTGTCTTCCAACTCAGTTGTTTTTCTTTTTAACCGATTCTTCAACTATTGCGCCTAATTGAATTTTCTTTTCATGATCAAATTTTCAAATTAACTCACTTGACTTTTAAAAATAAATTTTCTCACAGATATGAGACTCCTTAGTATATTTGTTTAAAGGTCTGTTCTGCTTGCCTTACAGAATGTTTTGGGTGTACTTTTTCTTTTTTTTGAAGTTGATGTCTTCTGTAATGGAGCTGGTTTTTATAAACTGGTGATTCTCGCTGCTTGCTCATCTTTTCGTTGAAGACTGCCTGTCAGACTTTATCTGTTTCACATACTGTAATCTAGCTGACGGAGGCTTGCTAAAACAGCTACAGAAAGAGGGAGGAAAAATCCCTTGCTAGGCGGACTTGATGGCTAGTCTCCTGGATGTGAGTGGTCTGTTTCTTCCAGGTGTCCCCACCATTGAGGACACTGATTAGTCCCTCCAACTTCTGCTCCTGGATCTGAGACAGAGCACAGCAAGTAGCACATGCTGACTGTGCTCAACAGTTCTCCTTTCTCCCCACATCCCACACGGAAGACCTGGAGTGACCTATGTGGATGCTGCACACAGCGGGTTTGCACCACAGTGGAGCAAACCTGAGCTCAAATTTTTAAGGTCCCATGCCCCTTCCTCTGGCATATGGAAGTACCCAGGGGCCAGGGATTGAATCCAAGCTGAAGCTATGACCTCTGCCTCTGAGGCAATGCTAGATCCTTCAACCCACTGCTCTGGGCTGGGATTGAACCCACAGCCCTGTAGCAACCTGAGCCACAGCAGTCTGATTTTTTTTTTTTTTTTTTTTTGTCTTTTTGCCTTTTCTAGGGCCACTCCCATGGCATATGGAGGTTCCCAGCCTAGGGGTCTAATTGGAGCTGTAGCCACCGGCCTACACCACAGCCACAGCAATGCGGGATCCGAGCCGCATCTGCAACCTACACCACAGGTCACGGCAACGCTGGATCGTTAACCCACTGAGCATGGTTCCTAGTCGGATTCGTTAACCACTGCACCACGATGGGATCTCCCACTGCAGTCTGATACTTAACCAATTGCACCACATCAGGAACTTCAGAGAACTCAAATTTTTGTAATAAGCAGCAAGCAAACCTGCCTGACCTTTGTTCTGGAAAGAGATGTTATTTTTATTTTGTTGGACAGTAATCACACCTGCCCTCTGCTCCAGTGAAATACCTTCTCCACCTTCCAAGGCTGTTTTCTATACACACGTTCTTGAGAAGATAGTCTGGAACAAAAGCTGTTAGAGCCTCTGTTTGCAAGACATGTAGAAACATGAGACCCACAAAGACCTGTCTCACACTGTATTAACCATATCATTAGTAGTAATAGATTTTGAGTCTTTTAGATTATCAAGATACAGTCCTAGCTGCAAATAGTGAATGTTTGTTTCTTCTAGATTTACTATATTTATAAGGGCTTATTTTTCCTCATTGTATTGAATTAGCTCTCACCCCTAAAACAATGTCAAACAATAATATTGGTTAATGGCAATCCCTATTCTAATTTCTTAGTTTACTGCAATGTACTTCTTTTAATGCACTGCTATTAGTTTTTGGAAAATATTCTATATTGTGTTTGGAAAGTATTCTTTGAGTTTTACTATTTTTTAATTAGGAATGGACTGTTTAATTTTATCTGACCTATTTTTGTCATGGGGTTATGGTCACATAAGTTTTTTTTTTAAGTTTTAAATACAATAAACAACATCAAGTGTTGATGTTGAATCATCTTGGAATAGATCTTTTTTAGTTACAGCGCATTTTACTATGTAATTCTGGATTTAATTTTTTAATACTTTATTTTAAATTTGTATGTATATTCATAATTGAAATTTTCTATAATTTTCTTTTGGAGATTTGCTATCAAGATGAATCGGAAACCTTACTGTATTTTTGTAACATATCAGACATGCTTCAAATAATATAGTTGAAATAGTTCAAATAATAAAATGCTTTGTTCCAGTTGAATTACAGATAACTTGCCCATAAGACCCATCTAGTAAAGCCCTCCTCACCCCCTTTCAAAAATTAATTTTAACCTTTTTATTTTTATTTTCTAATAAATAAGTATTATATTAGCATACTTTAAGAGTCAAATAATACTTAACGGCTAATAATCAGAGTTCCCTTTGTAGCTCAGTGGATTACAAAACCAACAAGTATCCATGAGGATGCAAGTGCAATCCCTGACCTTGTTCAATGGGTTAAAGATCTGGCCTTGCCACAAGCTGTAGTGTGGATTGCAGATGAGGCTCCGATCTGGCGTTGCTGTGGCTGTGGTGGAGGCCAGCAGCTGCAGCTGCAATTCGACCTCTAGCCTGGGAACTCCCATATGCCACAGGTGCGGCCCTAAAAAGAAAAAAAAGAAAGAAAAAAGAAATAATCAAACCAGCAATTTTTTCCCACAATTCTTTTAAGTATGTTCCCAAGGCAACTACTTTCAATTTTTCTGTTGTTTTTTTATGTTAATATTTCAAAGCAGTATGTTTAAACTGCCACTTTTATTCATTAATTTAATCACTACCAATTGATTGTCCATAATCAATAGATAGATGAGTATTTTAACTCTCACATTTACCCTCATTTTCTCATTGTTTACCTTACCAATGTAGTTATCTTTTTTTATTTAAGTCATTTTTTAATATTTATATCATGACTGTTTAATATGTTCTACTCCTGATCCAGGTTATATACAATGATATTTTTTTCCTTTTCTTTTCCACATTTTTTTTGTAAGGAGGAAAGAGGAATAGTATTGCCTCATTAAAACTTTTTTTTTGGCTTAGTTACCTATTGCCAATTATTTGCCAATGCTCCATGATCAATACATTAGAAAAATCTCTCTTCTAGTTTCTTTCTCTGGCTATTTCTGCTAGCCTCCCCTTCCAGTAAGACAATAGCATATCCTAGACATGTGACATAGCTATCATTCTGATACTTGTTTTTATATCATTTGGGGAAATCCCTTCACTTTTTCCTATGTTGATTCTATTTCTTGGAGTCTTTCTGTCTTTTGATTAGTTACTAAATTTTGCGAAGCACATCCTCCTGAATTCTCCTAGGTGAAGGGACCTAAGAAGAAATATCGAGGCTTTCCATGCTTTATATTGATATTTTTGATGGGTATAGAATTCTAAATTGAAAATTTCTTTCCCTCAGAATTTTGAATTCACTAGTCCATCTTCTAGTTTTCAGTGACATAGTCAAAGTTCAGTGCCCTTCCTATTTTTTGTTTATTTTTTTAAAAATAAGTTTATGGAGGTATGTACTGTATGAAGTACATTCATCTTAAATGTAGAACTTGATGTTGTTTACATATGGAAACAGCCATCTGATGAGATTAAGTTTACACAGAACATTTCCAGCCACCCCAGAAAGCTCCCTGTGTCCTTCACGGTAAATCATTCTTGACCCTGGAAGCTAACTGCTCTTCTGACTTCACCTGTTCTTGAACATCCCATGAATGGAATCATAGAGTACATAATCTTCTGTATTTGGCTTATTACGTACAATATTATTTTTCTGATATCCATCTATGTTCTGACATGTAGTAGTAGCTCCATCTTTTATTTGCTGGACTTAGTGCTGTTGTTGGTGGAATAATGGACATTTGGATTGTTTCCAGTCTTTTACTTTTTATGAATAAAGATATTATGAAGATTTTTGTACAGTTTTTTGAAAGATTTTTGTTCTTTACCTTTAGTGTGGGCTTCGTTTTTCTTTATATTGGGAAGTTATTTCAATTGTGCAGGAAAATTTCTTTTATTTTCTTTATCAGTTTCTTCTCCTACATTTTCCTCTATTTCTAGAATTTATACCCATCAAATTTTGGACTCTTTGGTCTGATCCTCTAATTTTCTGTTTTTCTATCATATTGTCCACATATCTCCTTTTGTTTTCCTTTATGGCAGATTTTCAAAACTTTTTATCCTATTGTTGAAAATTTATTTTCACTATACTTCCTATTTCCAAGTGTTCTTTCTTGTTGTCTTATTCTATTTCTTAGAGCAGTGAGGAGATGGGAATTAAGTTCTACTGTCTCATATTGAGAATTTCACTGAGTCCTTCTGTTTAGTTCTCCAGTCCTTAACACTGTTCCTTGCCATGCCTGATATGCAGGAGTCATTTTCCCTCTGATTTTATTTCTGCATTGAATTGAATTTTAATTTCCTCTTTCCTTTGCACATGTGGGGAAAGGGGACTGTGCCTGAATGTGCAGGATGATGGGATACTTAGGGGTCTAACTATACCGTATATACACTTTTAACTAATACTTCAGTTTTAACAGACAGGCATCATCTTTACTCTGTACAATTCCTGGTTCTTCCACACTCTGAGCTTTTTCAGGATCATGTGAGGGTATATTGACACACTTCTCATTGATATTCTATTCTGTAAGCTCTTAGGTTATAGATTCCCAGTTTTACTAAGTCATCTACTTTTTGTCTTCCAAATGATAGTTTTAATGTACTGTTGTGTCTTCCCTTGTTCTCTTGGTTCTTGTAGTTGTTATAGCTTTTTATGCCTTTAACTGTCATTTTATTGAATTTCTGTGAGGGAGAAGAGATGAATGTATGTGGTCCCAGACATATTTTAAGATACATGTGTATGTGTTTTTCTAGTCTCTGATCAATTGCTTTGATATTATCAGTTTTTTCTTTCTATTTTCAAATTTTTTTGTGTGAATTTATGCATTATATCTTGTGGTTTCTTGTAATCTTTTTGGTTGGTGGTTGTATATGGGCATGACTTGACATTCAAAGTAAAGGGGTTAATTGTGAGGATTTGGACAAGGAAATAATTATCTCTAATAACCAGTATACATTTACTAAATACAATTTCTATAAAACAAATTTTATTCATTTGTGACAGATTTATACCTATGTCAAAATTTTCTGTTTCTATTTAAATAGCACTGGTCCTTTTATTGAAAGTGTTGACCCTAAGAATTGGAAACTCCTTAATTTTAGCTTTGAGTTCTATGCCTATAGCATAAAATTATTTTGAATCAAATGAGAAGAATAGTTTTTGCTTTTGCAGAAAGAAGAGAAACATTTTTGACTATAGAATATTTTTACTTCATCAACACAAATAGTTCAGCACCCATCTATGTAGAAGCTACAGACTGTGCAATAAATATGTTCCTACAGAGTTGATTTTTGTCATAATCAATTTTATAATCAGAGAAAAATCTCAGTAGAAGACAATAGGGTTGGCATTCATTAAAACAGCTCACAATAATGTCTTCTTAAGAATTCATACAATGGCTGGAAAGTGTTTTTTCATTTTGTTTTGTTTTTCCCTCATAGGTATCCTCCCATTGTTTGAGAATTATTGTTGAGTCTCTAGAGATTTCAAAGAAAATGTTGAAAAACTATGCGGAATGAACAGTGGACCTAAAGGTTCACCTATGTGAACTTCTGCAGACCGCACCACTTTGACATCTCGAAATTTCCTAATTTGTAGAGGTGCTGGATAGTGTTTTAAAACTACAAGTATAACAAACTGACCTCTCCATTCTGTGTGTTTTTCTATTTTAACTGATATTAAATAAACTTTTTATTTATCTTTATCCAACATTTATTCCACCATCAAATCAATGTTAGTCAAATGTTTCAGACAGACTAATTTATGTGTGTCTTTTTAAAATTCTTTTTTTCCTAAGCTTAAAAATTTTATAAATCTTTTACAAAACAATTTGGGAGAAAACTCTACTTACACTGGGTTTATGAGGCTTTTAAAAATTAACTTATTAACTGTTTTAATAACTCATAACTTTTCACACAGATAGACCTGGATTAAATTTTTAGGACCTGGAACTAGTTACTCTAAATCTAAACCTTGGGTCTCATCTGAAAAATTGGAAAGCATGAGGTTGAAATGAAATAATGTATGCAGATTACTTAGCTTGGTATCTAGGACACAGTGATGCTATTATTTTTCTAATTATTATAACTTTACAAGACCTAATAAAACTTGGAAATATACATTGCTAATAGAATGTTAACAGCACTCTGCTCCTAATAAAGAAAATGAGAAGCAGTACTTAGAAGTATAGAATGATTAAATCAGAATACTTTGGGAATTCTGGGAAATCTTACAGACTACTCAATTTTAGGAGCAAAATGGGTTAAGACAAGTTTCATGTCATTATACAGATTTTATTAGCTACCAATATACAGAATATTATCAAGTTGCCTATGTAAAATGAATTTTATACCATTCATTATTTACTTTTCAGGAACATTAAAAAACATACATAAGTATCTTGCAGTTTTATCATCTAATGGATATTTAAATAGATTAACAAATTATGGCCTGATAACATGGGGGAATTGCTAGAAAAAAATTGTTTTATGAGTCATAAAATTTTCAGTCTAGAGTATATTAAGCAAGTTTATTTTTACTCGTACTTACACATTTCTTTCATCAGGTTACTAACAAGTCACTCTTTCCGTTATGCTGTCTTTGGCTTGCAAATAACTGGAAACCTATGTAAAAATGAAAAACAAAAAGAAATTCTTTTCTCACATAAGAAATCCTCTGGTGGGTGGTTCCAGGATCCGTGAATTTTTCCTTAGTTCTATCAACATCCCCTTGATGATTAGACAAGAAGGGGGTAGCCCTGTGTTAAGTGTTTCTTTATTAACCACTTGTTCAGAGGCCATGGTTCTGGCACAGGCTCGTGCCTTGTGTCTAAGCTAGGCAAGAGCAAAGGGATATAATTACAGTGATGGACTTAGACTCATCATTTCCTGCCTGAGTCTTGGGAGTAGCCCATGAAATGCAAGGCTACCAGACACGTGAACAAAATAGGACTCTGTTGAGAAGAGACCCCACCTTGGATTCTGCTATAGAATCATATCAATGCTTAGGAATGAGCCTTGGGTGTCTGGTTCTTAAGTTTTTTCCAGTTCCTAGACCAAAGTCTTCTCCTGGTCTCTTTATTTCTCAAGATGCCCAGTCTCTCTTCCCTCCGTGTTTGACTCCACTCTCCTCTGCCTCTTCTCTCCTCCTTCCTCACTGTTTTCTCCCCAAAGCAAAAATAATCTCCTGTTTCCATGTAAAGCAATTTACCCATAATGGCTTCTTGCTTTAGTATTTTCCAATAAGGTCGCACTTTCTCTCTAGAAACTCAAGATAGTTTCCCAAATAAAACCAGAATAATTCCTAAAAATATGCTCAGTGTGAACTGATATGATAATTCACTTTCCTCATTCTTTACACAGTGGGTTAACAGAAAAACAGAATGAAAGTTGCATTAGAAAAATTTACTAGAAGTCTTCACAACTGTATTAGTCATTGTTCTCCATAGAAACAGAACCATATACTGTATGTATAAAGCATTGGCTCGCACAGTGATGGAAGCTGGCAAGTTCCAAGATCTATAGAGCGAGTTGGCAAGTTAGGAACCCAGGAGAGCTGATGATGAGGTTCTGGTCCCAAGGCCAGCAGGCTTGAGACATAGCAACAGCTCATGTTTCAGTTCCAGTCTGAAGGCAAGAGACATCTGATATCCCAGTGTGGAGGCTGTCAGTCACAGTTTTTTTATTTGGAGGTGTCAACCTTTTTGTTCAAGTCAATTCTTTAATTAATTAAATGAGGCCAACCCACATTAGGGAGGGCAACATGCTTTACTCAGTCTACTGATTTAAATGTAAATCTCATCCAAAAACATGCTCACAGAAACACCCACGATAGTGTTTGACCAAGGATCCATGGCACAGTGAGGTTGACACATAACACTAACCATCAGAGTAACCTGTTGGTAGTAAGAATTCAGAGAACTGAAAGAAAAACTGAAGGAAGGTTCTAATCTTGTGACCTTAAGAGTTACTGTCAGTGGAGCGGTTCTTCCTTGAGATATGGTTAAGGTTTCTGGGGGGATGAGAAGCCAGCCTACCCAGACTCTAATTTCCTTCAACACCCACCTAGGGATCTACTTTTCCTTCAGTCATCTTCTCCCAGGAATGTCTTCCCTGGATTTCTGGATTAAGTCAACCTCCTAATTATTCTAAAAGCATCACATACATATCCTTTATCATATACCTCACAGGTATAGGATTTTATCTGTTTTTAAATTCCTTCCAGACTTTAGTCAAATAATCACAAAGAAATGATGAAAAGGCTTGCATCTGATATGTTTACCATGGTAACTTCAATGCTTGGAATATCTGGTACATGCTAAACACTGCATAGATACTTGCTAAATAAATCCATGAATAAGGCAAGGAGTTGTCTGAAGTAGTTGATCTTGAAAAGGTCATTTCTGCCTAGGAAAACATTAGTGAGCCTAAGCTGGCACCTACTGATTGGGGGAAAAGAAAGCATCCATGGGAATGACAAGTTTAAACAGAAGTATTGGCAAGGCAGAAGTTAAGTGAGGTATGGTTGCTTTCATATCAAATTTGAGGGTTGGTAGAATATTTTGATGGTGACGGGTGTGCAGCCAGTTGTTGGAAATGAAGAATTTGAATAACAAAGGCAGAGAGATAGGTTTGAGGAAGCTTGTGGTCATCTAGGGGAGACTGGAAGATATTTACAGAAGCTAGGGAGAAATGTTTATATTAAGAGAATGAGGAGATAATGATATATCAGTGGAAGAGGGTGAGCAAGTATAATCAGAGACCTATTGAGTGAACCTGGTTTCTGTAAAACCGGGAAAGGAAAAGGCAGGAAGGTATAAATAAAGTGGAGTAGAGCTACAGGAAAAAATGCTGCCAAAAAAGTCAAGGAGAGGGTATCCTTGGAGAGACAAGAGTCCACCTGAGAGCAGAGTGGTGGTCAAGATTTGATTGCAAAGGATTAAGAAGGAGGTGAGGTGCAAATGAAAACAGCAAGTGTGACCATTTCACTTGAAAATGATGGTAACAAGCAGAAAGTGAAAGACCGTGTGAAAACCAAGGGAATCTCTTTGAAGGGGGAAGATATTTTTAGACTAGAAAAGATGAACATGAGAGTGAGCAGACAGGAAAAAGGCATTATGTCAAGAGAAACTAAAGATAGTTCTTATCACTAAAAATCAGTTTCATGTGTTAAGAATTTTGCTTTTCCGGTCCTAACCTGTATTGTATGGAACGTGATGGAGAATATCTGAACACGTCTCACTTTTATTTCAGCTGCCTTAGTCGTAACAAATCAACCTATATCAGTTTAGTTTGTAAAATGGTTTCCCCTCTTGGGCAGAATTGATGACCTTGGGACAATTTCAGTTGATACTGTCTTTAACCCCATGTTTTTGTTTGCATGGGTAGACACAGGGTTATCATGTGTTCTTCATTCTCAAAGTAACTTTTTTTTCCCCATGAATGTCTCCCATAAGGATGGCAAAATGAGTCACTGGGCTCAGAAAGGGAGATTCCTCACAACTCTCGCCACTTCCTGTACTTCCTTCCTCGCATCCGTGTGGTCCACCCTCTTCCCTAATGCTGCTGATGTTCCTCCAGCACAGCATTCTTTCCAATCTTCCAGCTCAGTTCAGAGTGACCATCATGTCAACCAACCCAGTTCTTTGATCAGGAAAGACATTAATTAGTCGTCACCTAACTGTATTAATGGTTAACTTACTCTCAAGAAATTTACGGAACAAGAAGAGAGTTTTGGAACTTGTGCCTGTATGTCCTCAAGATCTACATTCAGCAAGTTCTAATCTGTGTGTTACTCTGGGGTCTCTGACTTCCTTTAGAAATAAGTAAGATGGTTGTTTTTTCCTTTTCTTTCTTCACCATGTTTCTCATTGTAAATAAAATTCTTTTTGCCTTTCTTTCTGAACCATCAATTCACTTCTTTCTCAACATTTTAATGTAAAACCATCCTTGGGGTATTCAGTGAATGGCCTTTGAAGTAGTTTGGTAATTCCAAGTTTTGTAAAAATAGATTTTATTCAAGTAAAAATGGCATGCCATTCTCTTTATTGTGCTTCTGAAAAAGTTATTCGACTTAAAATGCAATGGATCCATGCAATAGACTGCCTAAGGCCCAAATTTTCTTCACTGGGTCTTTTCTGAAGTGAATTACAGGGACTGCTTGTGTGTTAGCCTCTTCTTTGGGAGTGCTGTTAGATAAGATAGTTATATGAGCTCCTCTGACTTTTGTTATATGTTAAGATAAAGACAAAATAAAGCTTTTTAGGGAGTATTAAATGTTTCAAATATGCACATTTAAACAACAAAATACCATGTGATTGTGAATAGATTGCAAAAAAGGCATCTCCTGGAGAAAAAAGTTGGCTGTAAAATTATTGGGAGCAACAGAGACTAAGTGAAGAAACGCTTGTGCCTATGCTCCAGACACTTCCTTTTCCTCCTTACAGTGTGTGTGGGATGTGACACATGGCATGGATGCAAGAGTTTTCCAGTGCCACATAGAATTGTGACCTTCTTGATTTGGAGCAATTATGCTGGTCATCTCTTACCCATTCGAATATTTGTTCTTATTCTTATGACATAGAGTGATTTTATTAGAACAGTATTCCTTTGTTATTCTTTTTAACAGAAGCTGCTAGTTGTCTGACTTTTTCTGTAACAGATATAAAAGGCAATCCCAATTATTGTTTTAAAAATATTTCCTGAACTACCTCAGAGCCTTATTCACAAATTCTTTGAGATTGGAATGACCAGTAAATGCCAGGTCCATATCACACCACAAGCCTTAGAGGATTGTGTATATGTGGATAGTGAAGAGAAAACTAGGAGTACATATTATATTTTATGCAGAATAAAGGGTAGCTGAATAGTGACTTTGATAGGAAAGCACCTAATTTAAGATAATAGGATTTTCTCTATTTTAACAATAATCAGAGAAGAATACATTAGGTTTCACTTCTGGTATCTCACTTTCTGATGATTTGAAGAATGAGGTGCAAGTGAGAATGCAAAGTTAACTATTTGTATTAGTGCTGGGGTGGGGGAATTGTGTTCCCCAGAAAAGTAAGGTTGGAGGCCTAACCCCCAGTACTCTGAATGGGACCTTATCTGGAGACAGGGTCTTTACAGAGGTTATTGCATTAAAATGAGGTCATGAGGGTGGGCCTTCATCCAATATGGTTGGTGCCCTTCTACAAGGGGAAACTTTGGATCCAGACACACAATCTTCATACAGTGTTGTGAAGCCAGGAGGTCATGTGAAGACTGGAGTTTGAACTGGAGACTGGCACTCTCCATCTGCCTCTACATGGATTGCATCACGAGCCACTGCAGCTGCCAACCCTCAACACCCCCTGAAAGGAGCTCAGGGTGGAGATCAAGAGTTGAGGCACTCTGTGCTCTGGGGAAACTGGAAGAACAGGTCTTCAGATAGATATTTTCAGGAAAAGATTTTATGAGCCCAATTCTTGCATCTCCTCATATCTAGAAAAGCACTCAAATCCTTTATGGTGATCTTTGCTCCTCGTGACTAGCAGTAACCTTCATGAGACTAGCAGCGACCTTCTGCAAAATGTGTGCGTGGTTGCAAGGTACCTCCTCCTTCACCAAAATCACGTTATATACTGACTTTGGAGCAGGTTTTCAGAGCTGTCTGAAATGCTGCCTCCTGGGCTACAGTCCTCATTTTGCCCCCAATAAAACCTAACTGTCAACTGTTAGGTTGTGCATATTTTTTTAAGGTGGCAGAATTCTGCTGCCACAAGCCAAGGAACTTCCAGAAGCTGGGAGACACACCTGAAACAGACCCTTTCCTGGGTTCTTCAAAGTGAGCATGTTCCTGCCGGCACCTTGATCTTGGACTTCTAGCCTCCAGAACAGTAAGAGAATAGACTTGTTGTTCAGCCACTCAGTTCGTGGTACTTTAGCAAACTATACAGTTAGGGTGGGTAGTGTCAGGTGGTGTAATAAATAGGCCTCCAAATCTCAATGCATAGACAGTGAAAAGTTATTTCTTGGGAATGCAGATGCTGGCGGCTTTGAAGGACAATCTTCCACAGACATTCAGAGCCCTTGTTCTTCCTCTGCTCTGGCCTCACCAGTCCCAGGGCCCTGTGTTTTTGCTGGGTCCTCTTTATCTACACAGCTGAGGTGGGAATGGAGTGGTAGAGAAGGGAGGCAAGGTACAGCTCATCAAGGACATAAACATAGGATCCTATGAGTTTAACTTTTCCCTTGGAGCTCAGAAAAGTATTGGTAATTCAATATCATTTTCATAAATAATGTTGAGATATTTTAAAGCACTTTGTGCCAGGCCCTTCAAAGTGCTGTATGTGTTAGCAGCTTATTTGTCTTCTTTAGTTGTAAATAATGGTACTATTATTAACCTTATTTATAACAATGAAACCAAGGACCAGAGAGTTTAAGCAACTTGCCCAAGATCACACAGATGTGCATGGCAGGTCCATGGTCAAAGCCTGACTGCAGAATCTGTTTTGAACTCCTGCACCACATCACCTCCATAACAGATACAAACGTACTTACGAGTATTTATAAGAGCCCACAGCCATGGATCCCTCTGGGTATCATTCATACTACTTTGAATGAATGCAGTCTCATGAATAATAAACTGAATGCAGTCTCATAAGAAAAGCGATACTTAAAGCAGCTTCAGGAGAGAGGAAGGGGCCCAGAGAAGGACCGAGGTTCATAGTCACTCTTCGTCTTAACCTAACAGCCCAGAAACTTGTCTTTAGAAGTTTTAACTTTCCTTTTATACTCTTCCTTTTCTATCCTTGTCATTTCCAATTTTTACTAGAGTATCCCAAGCTTTTCTTCTCCTGTCCTCCACCACCCAAAGGAGTAAAAATACTGACTGTGCTTTTTTCTGAAACTCATTCCTACCAGTCATTCCATACAAGGAATTATGATTCTAGGTTTTTTGTTATTTAGAATTAGGTTTGGCTGCAAATAAGAGTGATCTCCCCAATAAGCTCCTATCTAATTTAAGTTTTCTTTGATTTCTCTTTTGCTGTGAAGGCTGCTGGAGGTCTGCCTCAGTGGCTCTGCTCTGTGAAAGCCTCAGGCACCAAGGTTCCCCTTCTCTCCTTTTCTGCTGTGTGTAGCCACTTCCAAGGGCACATGGTGTGTCCTGTGCAAAACCGCTGCTCTGTGTCCCACTAGCGCATAGCCGTGCCCGTCCACAGGAAAGAGGAAAGGAGGGGAGAAGGACACACTCCTCTCTTTTAAGACGACCTTCCTGTAGTAACACACCCCCTTCACATGTGTCCCCATTGGCCAGAAAGTTGTCAGATGGCCACACCTAAAGGGAGGCTCCTAGCTAAAAACCCGGGAACCTATGATGGCAGAAAAAAGAAGCAAATCAAATAGATGTTGGAGGATAAATAACTGTCTCTGCTGCATGCCTTAAAATTCTAACTGTGGAATAAAAAGTTATTGTTCTGCTAAAGAGATCCCAGGCGTCACTTTGGAAAAATCCACTTCCTGTACGTTGCCTTAGTCTTGGGTCTGAATCTTAAAGCTGGACTTGTAGGGTTCATCTTGCTTTAGGGTCAGGCTGTTTAGGGCTGGGGTGTAGGTTCAGTTCATAGGACCAGTTGTTTTTTCTTTCCTTCTCTTTACCTCCACAGGTTTTCAGGTTTGGAGGATGTAAGGGCCTTTCCTCTTTGTCCTCTCCACCTCTGTGTCACCTCTGTGTCACCTCCTCAGGCTTGCATCACCTCTCACTGCCCGGGATGCAACTGTTGCTTGGACTCCATTTCTTAGTGGAGTGTTTATTCGAGTTACAGAGTCAGATTAAAACATCTGAGCCCTACCTGGGAGGTCCATGGTGGCTTGTATTAGATGACAGTAGAGGTGAAAGCAGCTCACAGCCTCAGGCCCGCAATGACAGAGTCTCTGTCATGCTCACTGTCATAATATTTTTGTTACTTTATTCTCAATCTTTTAAGATTTTTTCTGTTCTCTTCATTAGCAAGATTTATATATCACGCTAGGTGTGAGTAATATGCTGTGAGGACTTAATTAGCATATCAATATAAGGTAATTTGTTTGTCTGACCAGTGGATACTGAATCTTAACTGATATGGAAATGAGAAAAATTTTTTTCTGCCTTTTCCAGAAGAATACAAATGAAAATAAATTTTAAGTTGCATGATCCTTGGCCATTGTTTTCTCAGGAGACCCATTATCTTATTAATACGAGTTATAATATTTGTATAAATGTATTTTGTTTATACAAACATTTCTGTGTATCTGTGAAGCAAAAGGAAATACTTTTAAATTCTTTTTAAAAACCCAGAGAGAACTGGAATTCACCATTGAAAATTTTATTTTATTACAGGTTTTTAATACATTTAATTGTCTGCTTGTGAGGATAAAATAGGTCATTTATTAGCCTAAATACTGCCCACAAAATGTGAAGAGGGAGGAGAATGTTTTCAGTTTAATAAAGTTAACATCTGGACACTAAATAGAAGTGCTGTTTTCGTCAGGGATTTTTTTTTTCCTTCAGGAAAATGATGCCAAGTTTTCTAGCTTTGCTACGCTTAACATTGAGGATTCTAATTGCAGAATGAGTCATGATTGCAGTGTTCCTGTTGGAATTATAAACTGAATGGACCTTCTGAGTAAATGCTGAGCCAAGATAGTAAACCACCAATGTGAACGTTTTAGCCGTGTGGCTTTATTTTCTTTGCATAGCTGAGCAAAATTAGATTATTTCCCTTTGCTGATTATTTGTTTTGGTTATTTTATCAGACTCTTTAATATATATGTTTGTTATCTTGTTTCTACTGGATTCCTTTTCCTTCAGGACAAGGTGGATTACAGGTGCTCTCCAACTCTGGTGAGGGTGATTGACGTGCAATAAACTACACATATTTTAACTGTCTGAGTTCCAGTTCCTATACTTACTTCACTCTGCGTTATCAGCCTTTTAGTTTTAGGTGATATCATATTTTGATTTGAATTTATATTTCCCTAATAACTAGTAATGCTAAATATCTTTTCGTGTGTTTCTTAGCACTTCCTATATAGGCCCCCGGAGACATGTGCTTTTCAAATCTTTTTCTCACTTTGAAAAACAGGGTTGTTTTAATTTATTATTGAATGTAAGTGTTCTTTACATTTATATAGTGTTCTAAATACAGGATCTTCGTTCTACATGTTTCTAAATAGTCTGTCCAAGACTGCGGCTTGTCTGTTTGCTTGATAGCATCATCTATTCAAAGATCAAAAGCTTTCAGGAGTTCCCGTCAGGGCACAACAGAAACGAATCCGACTAGGAACCATGAGGTTGTGGGTTGATCCCTGACCTTGTTCAGGGGGTTAAGGATCCTGTGCATTGCCATGAGCTGTGGTATAAGGTTGCAGACGTGGCTCGGATCCTGCATGGCTGTAGCTCCGATTCAACCCTAGCCTGGGAACCCCCATATGCTGTGAGTGTGGCCCTAAACTAAATAAATACTCTCTTAAAAAAAAAATTGTATTCATTGATGAGTTTAGTTATAAATAACATCTCAGTGATATTGAATTTTCTAATCCATGAACATGTTATATTTCTCCACTTAGGTCTAAAAGTGTTTTATAGATTCATTGGAATTTTTGCAAGTAGAAACAGTATTACTTCTCCTTTTCTGATTGTTATGCCTTGTACTTTGGTTTCTTGCCTTACTGTGTTGGCTAAGACTTCAGTTATGTTGAAAAGAAGTGGTGAATAAGATCATTCTTGCCTTAATAATTTTTAGGGGGAAATGTTCGGTATTTTTGCCATTGATTATGATATCAGCTATATATGGTTTTTAAAAGTCAGATTGATGAATATCTTCTATTCCTAGTTTGCTAAAATTTTAATTGTTGGGAGTTCCCTTCTTGGCGCAGCAGAAACGAATCTGACTAGAATCCATGAGGCTGCAGATTTGATCACTGGACTAGTTAGTGGGTCAGGGATCCGGTGTTGCCTTGAGCTGTAGTATAGGTTGCAGAGAAGGCTTGGATCGAGCTGTTGCTGTGGCTTAGGCCAGCAGCTGGATCTCCAATTTGACCCCTAGCCTGGGAACTTCCACATGCCATGAGTGTGGCCCCAAAAAAGCAAAAAAAAAAAAAAAATTTGTGTTGAATTCTGTTAGCTGCTTTTTCTGCATTTACTGGAATTATATGAAGTGTCCCCTTTGTTATTTTAATAGAGTAAATTACATAATTTCCTTTTCTTTTCTCTTGTTTTGTTTTTTTTTGTTTTTTTTTAGGGCAGCACCTGAGGCATTTGCAAGTTCCTGGGCTAGGGGTTGAATCCAAGCTGCAGCTGCTAGCCTACGCATAGCCACGGGAATGTAGGACCTATGCCACAGCTTGCAGAAACGCTGGATCCTGAGCGAGGCCAGGGATTGAACCAGCATCCTCATGGATACTAGTTGGGTTCTTAACCTGCTGAGCCACAACAGGAACTCTCTCTCTTTTTTTAAAGTGTTTAACCAGCCTTTAATTCCTGTGATTAAAGCCTACTTGGTAATAATGTATTATATTTTTAAATATATTGTTAGATTCTATTTGGTAATATTTTATAGAATATTTTTATGTCTGTGTTCTGTAAAATTTGGAGTTTATGCCCTAGAAATTGAGTTTGTCAGAATTTCTTCCTTTTGTTTTTTAAAATGTATAAAGTAGATATTATTTTTTTCCTCAATGTTTCACAGGTTCACCAATAAAACCATGTAGTTGTTATTGAGACAAGTTTTTTTTTTAATAACAATTTCAATTTCTTTAATTGGTATAGGGATATTCAACTTTTCTGTTTTGTTTTTCGTCATTTTTATAATCATATTTTTCAAGGTATCTGTCCATTTTACCTACATTGTCAAATTTATTGACATTAAAAAAATTCTCCTTTTAGTATTTGTAGGGTTTGAATTGATAACACCTTTTTTATTTCTATTTCTTTTTCTTTTCTTTTTTTTCTTTTGTCTTTTTGCCTTTTCTAGGGCCACTCCCATGGCATATGGAGGTTCCCAGGCTAGGGGTCGAATCAGAGGTGTAGCCGCCAGCCTACACCACAGCTGCAGCCACTCAGGATCCGAGCCGCATCTGCAACCTACACCACAGCTTACAGCAATGCTGGATCCTTAACCCACTGAGCAAGGCCAGGGATTGAACCCACAACCTCATGGTTCCTAGTCAGATTCGTTAACCACTGAGCCACAACAGGAACTCTCCAACACCTTTTTTATTTCTGATATTAGTAATTGAGTTCTCTTTTTCTGAATTGTGATTTCATATTTAAAATGCATCTTACAGGCAGCATTTTATGGTCATTTTGCGTTTAAATCCCCTGTGACAATCTCTGACTTGTAATCGGGTGTTTGTATCATTAACATTTAATATAATTATCTATATACTTGGATTATATCATTTATTTAATTTTTGTTTCCTTTGCTTGTATTGTTTTTATGTTCCTCCTTTACTAATTTATTTTAGATTATTAGAATATTTTTAATACTTTAATTAAGTAATTAATTTTTTCTTTTTAGGGCTGTACCTGCTGCATAAGGAAGTTCCCAGGCTAGGGGTCAAATTAGAGCCATAGCTGAGGCCTATGCCACAGCCATGGCAACACCAAATCCAAGCTGCATCTGTGTCCTATGCTGCAACTTATGGCAATGCCAGATCCTTAACCCAGGGGTTGAACCTGAATCCTCACAGAGACAATGTGGGGCCCTTAACCCACTAAGCCACAATGGAAACTCCTTTTTCAATTTGAAAAAACGTTTTTCTATTTTAATTTATGTATCATTATACCTCATTGTCATTCTATCTGTATCTTCCTGCAGTTTTTTAAATGGTTGTTTTAGAGACAACAATATATATCTTTAATCTTTCTCAGATTACTTAGAGTTAATATTCTATCATTTAATGTAAAATTAGGAAATTTGCAACCATGTAGATCTCTTTAATACTTATAAATTGGCAATATATATGTGGTAAAATGCTACAAATGTAAATATTGAAAACCTCACAGAACAATGTTTTAATTTTTATTTTAAATAGTCATAGGTATTTTATGGAAATAGAGAAATCAGATATTTAGCATTTCCAATGCTTTTCATTTTTTCCTGAAGATCCAAATTTCTCTCTAAAACACTTCCGTTTTTCATTTTTTGGGTTTTTTTGACACGCTCGTGGCATGTGGAAGTTCCTGGGTCAGGGATTGAACCCACACCACAGTAGTGGCAATGCTGGATCCTTAACCCACAGAGCCACAACGGAACTCACTGGAAACATTTCTTTTTACCCTAAAGAAATGTATTAAGCATTTCTTGTAGTGAAGTCTGCTGGTGACATAGTCTGTTGGCTTTATCTCAAATTTTCTTTGAAAGATCCTTTTGGGGGGATTTTCAGACCTTCTTGAATATGTAAATTTGAGACATTCATACAGTCTGGGAAATGTTTGGCCATTTTATTATTTTTATGGCCGCACTCGCAGCATATGGATGGTCCAAGGCCAGGGATTGAATCTGAGCCATAGTTGTGATCTAGGCAGAAGCTGTGCAAAGGTGGATACTTTAACCCACTACACCAGGCTTGGGATTGAACCCATGCCTCCTCAATGCCCTGAGCTGCTGCAGTCAGGTTCTTAACCCATTGTGCTACAGCAGGAACTCCTGTTTGGCCATTTTATTTTTTTGTTGTTGTTTTTTTGTTCTCTTTGCTTTTTTTTAGGGCCATACACGTGGCATATGGAAGTTCTCAGGCTAGGGGTCGAATTGCAGCTGCAAATGCCAGCCTATGCCACAACCACAACAATGCCAGATCTGAGCCACATCTGCAATCTACACTGCAGCTTGTGGCAAGGCCAGATCTTTAATCCACTGAGTGAGACCAGGGATCAAACCCACATCCTCACAGATACTAGTCAGGTTGGTAATCTGCTGAGCCAGAACAAGATCTCCTGTTTGGTTATTTTAAATGTAAACTTTTTTCCTTTCCTATTTTCTCTGTCTTCTTTTCTTCTGAAATGAAATTGATGTGCAGAGCTGCCCTCCCCTGATATTCATGGCAGGCGGAATAAGCCAATGAAGCAAATTTCTTTTGCCGCATAATTTAGCCTAGGATGGGTTTTGTCAGCAGGTATCACTTCATTCTGCATTGGTCAAATTTTTACAGTTTCCAAGTACAGGTTCCCAAATAATGGAAAATGTAGAAAACTTTAAGATAATCAGAATAAATCATTAACAACTGAAAAAGTAGAAAAAGCAGGTGCTGCTTATACATTAGAGGCAGTGGGCATATTTAGCCTGGGGTGGGGGGGGGATAGTCTCTAAAGAAAAGGGAGCAGGACTGGCTGACCCAGAGGATGGGCTCTAGGTGCGTCTGAAGCCACTCTGAAAATGGAAACTAAATGCTGTACTGGAAGGATTGTCTCATGCTATGTGTGTTCATCCCTGGACTAGATCATGAAGAGACCTTATAAACAAAACTTCCTTGCTAAGATTTGAAAAGTAAGATAGTTTTCCATGTATCTAGAATAGTTTATTATATATGGTCCCTACAGAGGATATAGGTGCTGACTCTTTTGATCTCTCAAGGTCCCTTTCTATAATTAATTAGTGAATGAGAGGATCATTTAATTAGTGGTACAATTAAATCTGCCTGAGGAATGCTTATATCCCTGGCATTTGTGAAGACACCATAGACGTGGTTTCCTTGAAAAGACCCTTTTGGGAAGTAGTTAGAAGTAGTCTTGCTGAGTTATCAAAGAATCCTCTGCCTTTTGGCATCATTGAAGGGCTGTTTTGTTTATCACAGGACAATGCTTGATAGAAAATTAGTAATCATATACAATAGCATAGCAAGAGATCAACTGCTTTGCTTTTGGCAAGAGCTAATGATTTTTTTTTTTTTGCAAGACCAGCATAATACATGATTTTGCCAGCCATTTTTCATAAAATAAAAAATTTGCATACATTTTTGCAAGAATGAGCCATAGTATTAAAGAAACACTAGGAATCATCTAAAACAATAGCTGAGCATAAATTAAAAAGAGCATAAATTAAAAATCATAGTAGACCTGCCTCATTGCACTGAATTTCTGTAGAGTATAAAAGTTTCATCAGAAAACAGAACAGTGGAAATAATAAATAGATACTATAAATTAAAACTGGGGCAATTACAGAGGGGTATTCCTCAAATAATTCTTCTACATATGGTGTGTTCTAATTGTATTAAAACATTTTTTTTTTGGTTTTGCAAACAAATTTAACTCTCCAAATTAAAAAAAAAAAACAAAAACGTTTGGATGTGCATGATTATAACAGGCTCTAAGTCTTTTGCAAAACAGAATCTGAATATTCCTAATATGACACAATCCAATACAGTAAAGGTGACTTTCTCTTACTATACAAAGCCCTCTACTTCTGCATTCAAGTGACTTCCCAGTGATGCACTTAAACTCAGACTCATCATAACGTTTATATTATTCCTATTAATGGTTAGGAATAATAGTTTGTAGTTAGAAAGTATAGTTGTACTTCATGAACGGAAAGGATGCAATAACCATTGTTAAAAAGCAGTCAGAGGGGTGTGAAATAGCTGTTTTAGCTCTCCAAAGGGAAAAAAAAAGTCAGTTCATTTAACCTAAATACATTTGGATGCCTCTTGGCCATTATTTTCATTTATTTTATTTGGCCACCAGAGATCAACCTGTGTCACAGTTGTAGCCTGTGCGACAACTGCAGCAACGCCGGATCCTTAACCCTCTGCGCCACGTGTGGGAAGTTCCACCTTGGCCATTACTTTTAACCCATGTTTACTTATTCTAATTGGCATGGACGACTAATTTGGCACATGTTCCTCCAATGATGAAAACTGACCTTTTCTGAAGTTTTCTGCTGAATTATTCACCCGGAGGGAAATTTGCTTAAGGAGTGTTAGAAACTCTTGGGAAACAGGACCAAACTTTACAATCACTTAAAAAAAAAAGTAAATAAGTATATTGACATTTCTTAATATCAGTGTCTGCTTCCCAGTGTAAATTTTCTGGTGGAATGTGAATACAAGAAGTAAATACAAGAAGTACCTCCCTTCTACTTACAAAGAAATGGTCTGGCATGCGTGGTTGGTAATTGAAGGATGACTTTAATCTTTCATGTGTAAGTTGGAGTGTGCCTCTCTATAGCATCTGTTTTGTTTGGGCCTGGATGTTATGTGACCCCTAAAACAGATGCTTCTGTGGTACTGGGCCAGCAGCCCTGTCACACACACTTTTTGTGGATCACTGTCTGCCAGTATGGCCAATTCCCTTTCAGTCACCCTTGATTGGCCTAATAACATTGCTAGAATTGTCGTTGGCTCAAGAAGAGAAACCAGAAAGGGAATGGAGAATAAATGAGAGAATAGTTCCAGTACGTATCTTTACTTTTGCTAAATATTCCTCTCAAAACTAGCCCTCCCTCGTGGACTTCTACATGATGGGCGTTTTCCTGGTACTAGTTTATGTTGGAAAGAACCAGTTAAAGTAATTCTGATTTTTGTTCTATAATTAGAATGATAAGAACTCAGTTACCTGGAAACCTAACATCAATTTCTGTGACTCATGGTGACTTTTTTTTTTTTTTTAAAGAGAAAAAAGGGTGAGAAAAGCAAGTAGATATATTTATAAAAACACTGTCTAAGGTGTGTATGGGGAAAGAAGGTATTTAGTCTGATTTTGTCTACTTAGCTTTTGCACACATTTGGTTATGATATAGCAGGTGACTTTCACTGCCTTGTCAGGTCCTGGCACACAGTCATGGTTGTAATGTGATCCCCAGCCTGGAAGCAGGTGACATACCTATACCTTCCCTGCCTGTAACTCCAGAGTCACCGTTAGAGGGGAACTCATAGACTGTGAGCTTTGGGAAAAATAAAATTAGCTCTTCTTTGGAAAATGTTGGGAACCTAGTCTTAAAATTTTCTACAAGGAGCTATAATACAATGACGACCTTGAGATACTAGAAGACCGCTATTACATTTTTGCATTTCACAAAGGAATGCCCTTTTTTCAAGTAGAGTACAAAGACTTTTAGAGGTTGTATTCGTTTGCCTTTCATCAAACGCAGCTCCTGAAAGAAAGCTTTTGGGAGTAAATAGTTTGGAAGGTAATGCAAAAAGACTTCTTTAGTGGAGAAATGGGCAGGGATGCCATGAAGGCCAATGAAATGTGACCTCAGGGGCACATCACGACTGGGCAGTGCGGTCTTCTGTACAGTGGGGCCCTCATCACCACTGTGGAACACACCTCAGAATTCTCCTGTGCTGGGATGAGGAAGCTGGAAAATCTTTCCATCAGTTCCCATCTCTCTTCATTTGGGGGTGACTTCTGCAGTGCTAACTTCTTCTCACCCAGGGGTGAGCCAAGCACACTTGTGTCGCCAGCAAAATCGGTCTGGTGAACATAGCATAGAACGGTGGAGTAGAAAAGAGCCGTGTCAGGTTAGTGCTGGCACGGGGTGAAGGGTTATGGGTAGGCACCACCAGGTATGTATTGCTGTCTGTTAAGGAGAGAGAACACCTATGAAGTCACACTCATATTTGTCCATTATACAGAGTAGCACTCAGTCAGGATGACAGAACCCTGTGCATCATAGGGAACAGGGCACTGTTGCGTGAGGACAAACTGGAACCTGTCCCGGCTTCCGACCTCTACCGCAAAGGTGCACCAGAGAACAGCACAGGAGCCTGGCCCCAGGCTAGGGAAGCCAAAGGAAGAGATGCTGCAGCATTTCAGGGAGCTGGAATGGCCCCAATGATGCAGCCAGAAGATCCTCGACCTTGTGACGTGGTGCAGCCTTGCAGGTCAGTATCCTGTATCAACCTTTGGAAGGTAGAGGCTGCTGCTCATCTCCTGACTTCCAGCTCCCACAGAAATCTCTCCTGTGGCCACTTCTTATCCCACAACAGCAAAGAGAAGAGGTTTCTTAGCAGGCCACTAAGTTCACAGGTTCTAAAGCCACCACGTCCATGTCCTTTAAGTTAAATTCTGTTTACTGGGAAGTTTAATTCTATTTATGAATGTATATGTACATTTACAAGGGAAATGCCTGCATACATGCATGAAATCTAGGGAACAAATAAACTCAATAGATCCTGATATTTTTTAAGCTCTAAAATTTAAAAGCTTTTAGACGTTTAGAGATACTTGAATAGAATAATTCTCTGATTAATCTTTATTTTTAACAAAAATTATTTAATCTCTCATGATGTTGGATAATCAGGGTTTTATTTGATTAGGTGTAGTGTGTGTGGAGGGCAAGGGGATGTCTATATGTGTGATTCATCAAGACATGAACTTCGTATTTCTGCATTCTTCCCTCCCCCACCCCCCCCAAAAAAATTCACAGGCTCTCGTTGTGGGAGCTTGAACCAGTCACCCCAGAAAGTAAGTGGAAAGGTTTTATGTACCATGTTGGTTCTCTAAGGGTACTTGTTTGTTTTGTAATCCATTATTACAACTGTGCTTTTAATAATTTTTATAGGTTTAACATGACTTTAAGTGATGCTTTAAAGGTGTTTCTTTTTTTGGAATTTGCCATCAGGACCCAGATCAAGTGCAATCGTTTTCTTTCAACCCAGGCTGGAAAAGCGCTGTGGAATTTGTGTGCCCATAAGAAACTCATAGGTGAGGCATAGGTATTCTGGATCCTTTCATATTAGACTTAAAGAGGACCTGGGGGAGTGATGAAGGCATCTGAAGGCGAGATGGAAATCACAGTGTAAAGGGGAGGCTACAGCGCGACAGAGGCCAGAAGGAAAGCTCAGGATAAAAACAGTGGTATATTGGAACAGGCTTGAACTTGCTTATATGAGCTGATTGTGGGCAACTTTCCCCAAATCTCAGCTTAGTGACATCACACTGGTAACTTGGAAACATCCGTGGTGAAAGTGTCTGTATTACAGAATTTGGAAGACACTGCACACCAGGGCTTCCTCCACCCTTCACCCCTACCAGCCTGAGCGCCGTGGTTAAACGTGCCCCACTAGGCAAGCCTGAAGTTAACTACTTGCTTTTCTTCTCTTGTCTCTTGGGCAGACCTTTCTCTTCCCAGGGCACTGAAGGAAGGGTGCTTGATGAATGCGTGCTTCCGTGTAGACTTTATTTAACTGTTGGTAACACTCATCCTGAGGTGTGGTCTCAGGCGGTCTGCAGACCTTTGTTTTGCACTATAATCCCTTCCACACTTACTGCACACCCACGGCCGGTGTGGGTGCCAGGGACCCCGGAGCAATTACGACCCACATGGCTCTTGTCTTCACAGAGTTTGGGTCTTGGGGGTTCTTAGCCTTGCTGCTGTTGACATTTTGGATTGGATGGTTCTCTGTGGTGGGAGGTTCAGCAGCTCTCCTGGCCTCTCTCCACTAGATGTCAGTAGCAACTCCCCCCAGCTGTGAAAATCAAAAATGTCTCCATGTTGCCAAATGCCCCATGGGGCACAAAACTGCCCAGGTTGCGAACCTCTGTGATCAAATGACTATGAGGTAGGGGAAACTAATTGTATGAGAGAAGCTAGCACTTGAATAGATACAGTTGTCATCTCCATTTCCCAGACAGAGAAACGGAAGCACTCAGAGGGAGAAATCACTCAGGTAATTAAGTGGTCAGAGTAGGATTAGAACTCATGTCTTCTTGACGTTACAGATAATTCCTAAATTGGGCAAACAGGAAAAAAAAACTGTCTAGGTAGCTAAAAAAGATACAGACTTGGAGAGAAAAAGTTGTTCATGGCCAAGAACAACCATGTTGGTCATAGATTTGGGGTAAAGGCATTTTAAATATTGATTAAAAATATGGGTATTCATGTTGTTACCAAAATATTGGCTGCCTCTGTACACTGATGCCTAAGAGGAAGGTGGAGACAGAGTTGGAGGAAAGAGAAAAAGTAGCTTTAATTACCAGGCAAAGAGGGAACACAGCAGCCTAGTGCCTCAAGGACTGTGTCCCCACCTTGGAGGGGCTAGTGAGAAGTCTTATAGTATTTGAAGAGCAGGGTGTGATCAGCTCATGGACAGTTTCCTGGTTGGCAGGTGGGTGGTGAGGTAATTGGGTGTCAGCATCATCAACTGTTTCCAACCAGTCTGGGGTCTCCGTGCTTATAAGCAGCCTATAGCTGACTTCTTCCACCTGGTGGAGGTTTAGGCACCTGTAAAACAGCTCCAAGCACATGGCCCAGAATATATTTTTTTGTCTTTTTTTTTTTTTTTTTTTTTTAAGGCTACACCCATGGCATATGGAAGTTCCCAGGCTAGGGGTCAAATTGGAGCTGCAGCCTCTGATCTACACCACAGCCAGAGCAATGCCAGATCCGAGCCATGTCTTCGACCTACATCACAGCTCATGGCAACATCAGATCCTTAACCCACTGAGTGAAGCCAGGGATTAAACCCCCATCCTTATGGATTCTAGTCAGGTTCATTACCACCGAGCCACAGCGGGAACTCCCAGAATATTATCCATAGTCTTTGAAGAACTAAAGTTCCTTGTGTTTGTTAAATGGCTGAATTATTATTCCTATTATCATTTTTTTTTCTGTATTTTCTCACTTCTCTGATTAAATTGGTTCTTTAACTAGAGTTTTTCTATAGATAAAAAGGTCATGGGTGGGGTCCACTTTGGGAAGGCCTCCCAGGGTCCTGCTTCGTTACAGTATCTTGGCCAGAGACCATATGTAAGTAATGAAAGCTCAGGTTTTCTAGAAATAACATTCTAAGAATATAATTACAAAGAATCCTACGGAAAAGGAAAGGGGAATTGTCTGAACTTCAGATGACTGTGTGACGCCGTGGGAGCTTCCTGAGGAGCTCGTGTTGGAAAAGGACACGCATAAGACGTGGTGGAAGTAGATTCTGAATCATGTTGAACGGTGCACATTTATAGAAGTGATTTCTGGAGGTGATGCCCGGGAATGAGCTGAGGCTTGCAAAAAATGCCAAAGACAACAAAAAGGCTCTTTAAAGCCACGTTTGGAGCAGGAAGGGAAACAGAGAGGCCCTCTGCCTGGAGCAGATGGTATAATGCTGACAGATGACAGAGGGAAAGCCCAGCTCCTCAGCTTCAATCCTGCTAAGCCTGTTCCACCAACGAAAATCATGTTCCAATGGGGGAGATATTTTAGAACAAATATTTTGAAAGAAATCAAAGCCTGAGAAATTACAGAAGTCAAAAAGCACCTGTTTTAAATGGATTAAAATTCAGTTTCATCTATTCGTTCATTCATTCATCAGATGTTAACGAACACGCTCATACACTGGGCTGAGCAAGGGAGGAACGGTCATTTTCAGTTCCTTGATTCACGGGCTTCCTGCTTTAGTGGAAAGAAGCAAATGAAATTCCCCAGCGTACTTTGTCCATCTGGTATTCCACGTGCCATGTTAGGTTCGGTGGGGGCTGGCTCTGATGCGAAGAAGGGAGGATGTTAGGTCACAGTTTTCTCAGAGTGCCTCCTAAATTGGAAGGAAGAGGGAAGGGTATGGATGGAGAGGATGCCGCTGAGAGAGCAATGCATGTTCATGGGCCAAAAGTTACATTACTGGCTCCTGGGAGAGTCTGCCTGACCGTACAACCACTGCCGGAAAGTTCTGAGGAAACACGGTGACTGGAAGTGGTTCTGGAAGACTGGAGATGATTAAAAACCTGAATTTCAAAAATAGGGTCGTATAGCAGTTCCCTGGTGGTTTAGTGGGTTAAGGACCCAGCATTGTCAATGCTGTGGTATAGGTTCAACCCCTGGCCTGGGAACTTCTGCATGCTGCTGGCTTGGCCAAAAAAAGCAAAAAAAGGTCACACGGAAGAAGAACTGTTCCCCCTGTTCCAGATCTTAACTGTATGACATACATTGAATGCTCTTTGTATCAAGTAAAAGAGAGACTGTTTCACAGGTGGGTTTGTTCCCAGTGATGCCTCTCCTCTCCTTCCCATGTTTGGTTCTAGGTGAGATAGTTCTAGAATCAGAAGTATTTTTTCTCTCTGGATAGAAGCACCTCCTGGAATTTATAGATCTGGGGATATGCATGGAGGATTGTGAGCTGGGTGATCAGGCCCACCGCCTATGGTTGGGCTGCACCCTGCCAGTCTGCAGGGCCTGTACTTGCCTGGATTCAAGACTAAGGAAAAAGCCTGGAGTCAGCAACAGAGACATCAATAGTTTAGCGGATGGGGGCACTTCGATGTCTGAAGCATGGTCCTGGAGCGACACCCCACAGTGTCTCCTCCACTCTCAGAGGGAAAGGGGAGGTTGCCAGTCATAGGGGGATTGATGTCAGGTTGGCTTATTGGTTGCCAGGGAAACCAGCAGAGAGGGAAGCCCCTCACCTCTCCTTCGATAAGAACAATCACTAGCTGGGGCCTGGGACAACTGTGCAGAAAATTTAGATGTGTGTAGGGTGTAGGTGGGAGCATGCCCTCGGTGGAGCAAGGGATGTACAAAGAGCAAGAGAGCAGCCATCTTTGAGTGGCATGGCCATATGTATGGCCATGCAGGGTGTCCACAGCCCCACTGGTTACCAGTCTCGGGGCACTGGGGCCCCATAGGTAGAACGATTAGGTAGCAATTTAAAATAATGTTTATCAACATCTTATCAGTTCTCTAGTAAAAGTCATGCAGGACTCCTTGGTTCTGTCTCAGCAGCATTATTTTAGCATTGAAATACAGTGACCAAAATTACAGATGAGAAATGATCTGGAGAGATAGATTGTTAGTTGAATGAGTCAAAATTAAAGAACTGCCAGCTTGCAACGAAAGACCAAAACGCCAAATGTGAAATTTATCACAGATTAAATATAAGGCTCTGAATTTTGTTTGAAAAATCAATTTTATGAGTACAGGTTAGGGGAGACAAAACGATTTATGTAAAAGAAGGCTTGTAAAGTTTAATTAATCATGAGCTCAATATAAACCAGTAATGCAGAGTAGCTGCTGAGAAAACAAAGGTGATCTTTCTTTTCTCTTGGAATTCTCCTTCCTTGATGCTTTGCCAGTTGGAACACTAAGAAACACTTGTTTTAAAAAGTGAAATCATAATACAACTTTAAAAGGAGGGGAAAATGAAATGCTAATCCTCTCCTTCTTTCTAGTTCTTGGCCCCTTACACAAAAGATTCTCCATCCAAAATGTCAACAGTGATGAGGTTAGGAAACCCCCAGCATCATATTAACATATTCAGCATATTTTTCTGCATATACCATGCGTCCTAGAAATTACCACCAAGTAAATTTTTCATGCCAGAGTTTCTCCTCCTGTAAAATTGGGATAGGAAGAGCACCACCTTGAGAGTCGTGGTGAAAATTAGATTAAATACCACATGAAAAGCCTTTAGACCAGTGTGGAAGAAAATCCAGGAGAGTGCTGTGAAGAGTGAGTCTTCATTCAAAATGCCACGTCAAAGTCAAAGGAGGTGCTGAAGGAACTTTCTGCCTTGGGGGAAAAGGGTGGAATTTTTATAGAGCTTTAGCAAAAAGAGGTCAGTGGAAGTTCAGCTAGTTTGGGGACTAGGTGCTGGAAAAGGGTCCTGGGTGGAGGGGGGGAAGTCGCTTTTTTGGACTAGCTGTGGGCTAGGCTTGGGTTTTATCTTGTGGAAGAGAGAGGAGGAGCTGGGGGCTAAGCTCACCCAAGGGCGGGATGGAAATTAGTCCTTTCAGGCCTCTGACATTGGAAGGCAGAATGCGCTCGAAAATGTCAACCTGTTACCCTGTTCTCCCTGCATCCTGGGCCGGCTCTGAAAAGTGTCTCACCTCTGGGAGCCATTAGGAAAGGAGGCTGAAGTTCTTTGGTTTGCATGTGCTCTTGGGTTCCACAACTTGACCTAGAGGTTCAACCGCACCCCTTCCAAGCAGCCAGTGCCCCTCCCCTGGGCCCTCTGGCTTCCTTTTGTGGAAATAAATAAAGACCGCCTAGATGAGAAAAGCGAAAGCTATTAATTCAGAGCTTGCTATGGCAAGGGAGTCAGCAACTGGTCACTTGAGTTGTGGCAGACTCAGTGACAGGCAGAGGGGTGCGGAGGCTGCGGGCGTGCCCTGATGGAGGCTGAGGGTGCGGGTGAGGCTATGGATGTTCCCTGATGGAGCCTATGGGTGCGAGGAAGCTAGAAGCAGGGGATCCATGTGCTCAGTTAGAGGCATGCATTTGGCTTTCTGTAGTTGGTCCTAAGTTGGGAGTGGAGGCAAAAATCAGGGAAGCTGTCAGTCATTAATCAAGTCCCAGCCATTTGGGGCCAACAGTTACAGAGGCTTTTGTTTGGCTTCTTGGCTTATTGCTAAAGATGGTTCCATGGCTTCCTGCAAGTCTGACTTAGAGCAGACTGGCTTCCTGGGTGATTTATTGTAGATAAGGAAGGAGTTGGTTCCCTGGGCAGGTGGCTGCAGGCTGTGGGTCAAAATTCTGTTTTTATATATGGTCCAAGCTTTGTCCATTTGCATCTTCAGATTCTGTCATTTTGCTTTGTTTCTCATTATCTCTTCCTTTCTAAGCTCTGGCCTGGGGATAGGAAAAAAAAAAAAAAAAAAAAAAAACCACAAAAAACCACTTGCCTTTAATTGATCATGTATTTATTAAAGTTCATTGTTTCTAGCGTAAATTTTGTGATATAAAGGACTAACGATTTTGATGCTCAGATTCTTGAGACTTGACCCTTAATGTCCAAAAGCTAAGAATGGTCCACTTTGGTTCTTCTTATTCTTAGCCCTCCCAGAGTCAATGCCAAGGGATCAGGAAAGAGCAATATGTGAAAGGGTATTAAAAACTAAACAGTTCCTAACAAACATATATGACATAAGATTTATTGTAGTCACATTATGTAATTAAGTTGCTCTTTCTAGAACTTCCAAGGAAATCTAGAATTGTTGAAAGGATTGTTGAAAAACAAGCTTTTTTTTTTTTTTTAATCCCTTTTTTTTAGGGCTGCATCCATGGCATATGGAAGTTCCCAGGCTAGGGGGTTAAATAGGATCTGCAGCTGCTGGCTTACACCACAGCCACAGCAGCCCCAGATCTGTGCCACATCTACAACTCACAGCAATGCTGGATCCATAACCCAATGAGTGAGGCCAAAGATTGAACCCACATCCTTATGGATCCTAGTCAGATTCTTAACCTACTGAGCCACAACAGGAACTCCAGAACAAGCTTTTAGAACCAAGGTATTGGGTCAGAGTCTAGAATGAGACTTGGCAATAAATGGGGTTGGAGAAGATGAGCTTTTTGTGTGTGTGTGCTAGACATTAATTGCTGAATTAGTTTGTTGAACTTAGTTTTATATCTTCCAGGCATACTTGTCAGTATGTACAGGTCAAATTTCTTATAGCTTGTGGTATTTGTTATAGATCTTTGAGTGCATGCATTAATTAAGGCTAGAGTTTGTATCCTAAAATTGAAAGGTAGTTCAAATGAGTTCCTTGAATGTTACACATGCACCCTCTGTAATTTCTCATCGGGGTGATTAGTCTAAAGTTAATTTCTACTTGCAGTTCTCACAGGGCACTGGCATTTCCATTTTAGTATCAGGTTTGCTTTTTTTTATAATACACGTGCCAGAGCATGGTGATAGCATATCTATTCAATCTTTCTGTTTTCAGATTATTACTAAAGAAAATACAGATTAGTAGATAAAATATAGTTCCAATAAATTGGCGCTTTAGTCGTGTTTATTCCATTTGATTTTGAATTCAGCAATATTTCCTAAAATATTTATGCACTAACTTTTGGCTGGTGCAAATGAAAACATTTGAAGGTAAGGATATTAATATTATAGAACTACATGATAAAAATAAACCACGGGGAGTAGCTTTTCAAATATCCCTATCATGCCAGCACTAATGAGATATTTTTGCAATAAATACATTTTGCATATGACATTTAAAGCAGTTGATTAAAGGAAAGGACAGATTGAAAGCGAGCAGGAGCAGAGATAAGATTTTTATCTCCTAACTTCTCTCTTTTCTTTCTGGTGGCATTAGTGAGCTACCCAAGGAGAGCAGTTCATGACACCCTGGTTGTAACCTGCTGGGACGCACAGGTAAAAAGATGGCTGAGTTCTGTTTCCTTGGTTCTAATGTCCTTCCTTGCAAAGCCTGCGGTATATGAGAGGTGTTTTTATTGGCTTGTAAGAGTGTAGTTGCTTTCAAAAGACTTATAATTTGTCTAAAGGGGTATCTGTGAAAAAGACATGGTCAGGTATATGCCCTGCTGCACTGAATACTAATATACCTTCAGTAGAGGCACATTATGCTTTTATTTCTGACTGTACATTGAATTATTTACACCTTCAAGGCAGCTGATTGAACTGTAGCATCAGTCAATTAGCAAATCAAAAATTTATATGATTCCAATTTAGCATGGAGTCCTTCTCTCTCTCCTTTTTTTCTTTTTAGATTTTCACCCTGACAGTGACAAATTACTCCTCTGCTGGCTGAGATTGGAAATTAAAAGCATTTAGAGTTGCTCATGCATTTATGCTAATGAGAACTTCTGATATGATTTGCATGCAAAAGAGGACAATCTGAAAGCTCATCAGTTTTTCATGCTTCCGCATTTTGATGTAGCAGAATTTTTTTCTTTTTTTTGACTGTTTTTCCGAGGAACAAAATTTTTACTCCAGGAAACAATACCGAATGTGAACAAAAAGAGTTCTTTTAAGTCAGAAAGTTCTTCTTCGTTTTTTTACCCTCCAGATTCTTGTCAAATCGTTGGCTTGCTCTTTCAGAGCTGCAGCCCACATTCATTAGCATTTTAGATGTTTATCAAAGGAAGGATCCAGTATCTGCCACACAAGATTATAGCTCAGCTTCATTTCCAATTCAGCAAGGGAAAAAAAAAATAAAAAAAAGACCCCAGGACAGGCAGGAAGGGGGACACGCATCCTGACCATTTTATCTTACATACACCTGAATTAATCCCATTTAGGGAAAATTTGATTAATCACCAAAGGTGACGGTTTCAACTTTCAGAGATGGCACTGACAAATTTTAGGCAGAGTCTTAGTATAAAAGTCTTCCACTGATATTTGTATAAAAGAGAGCAACATTAAAAAGAATACAGAAAACTTGAGGGAAAAAAAATGAGTAAGAAAGAAAGGCACTCTCCAAAATTCTGGAAAGGGATTTAATTACATCTATAAACAGGCATTTATTAAACCATTAAGATGACAAAGGGGGAATTGAAAGGATGGGTAATGCTTCTTTTTGATTTTTATTTTTCTTAGAAATGAGTCCCTCTCTTGGAATTCTTCTAATTTGTTGAAAGTTAAATGCCATCTTGTCAGAATGTAGTTGATGCTGTGGAAATTTTATTTTGCCAAAATAAACATGCTTTGTTATTCCTTTCGACTGTTGTCATTGGAGGGTTTTATTTACATTTAATGCAGTGTGGAACTGTTTTGTGCCAGCTATGTGAAGGGCGACGTGTGTGATGCCATAAATATACTGTCCACCCAAACGGAGAGGTGGGGAAGTTTCTTCTGCTTTAAATGCATATGATCTTCTTATTTACTGAAGGTGTTTTACGGATGGTTGGTGCTGCCTGCTTGCATCTGGTGCCCTTAAGCTGATCTCACATAGAAAAAGGTGTGCAGTTTTACCCAGTTTTACCCAACATTGCCTGGTCTTTGGAATCCTTTCAGATCACTTTCTATCTTATCTGTTAGCTTGCACCATTCCCTGCCCTATTCCCCCCACCCCTACCCCAGTGCCTCTTTGAGGAGCCTTGGAATTCCATTCTCCATTGTAATTTGCGTGACAATGTGTATTTCCCAGGGTCCCTGGATTTCTCCAATGGACACCCTAAGCCACACACTTTTCATTTGGGGTACCATCTAATATTGACTGGCTGGCACTTTTTAACATCAAGTGAGAGACTCCTAGCTCTGGATCCTCTGATTTTTCTTCCTGTGACTGACTGACTGACTGGGTCAGCTCATAGTTTTAGCTGGACTACATGAAAGGGGATGAAACCCAGTGGAGTAGTTTTCTATTTTGGGTTAGAGAGTGCTGTGGACAGAATTATGTCCTCCCAGATTCTTGTATGTTGAAGCTTTAACCATCAACGTGACTGTATTTGGAGACAGTAAGGAGGTAATTAAGATTAAATGAGGTCAAGGGTGCGACCCTGGTCCAGTAGGGTTAGGAGGCTTCTGAGGAGACCCTGGAAGGAGCACCTGCACTCACAAGCTCTTTCTCTTCTCTCTCTTTCTCTCTTTCCTCCCCCACCATCTCCCTCCATCCCACCTCCCTCTTCCTCAGTCCCACCTAAGGAGGACACAGCTGTCTACTAGCCAGAAAGAGGACTTTCAGTAGGAACCAAATTGGCTGGCACCTCCATCTTAGATTTCCCAGGCTCCAGAATTGTAAGAAAATAAGTTTCTGTTGTGGAAGTCACTTACTCTGTGACATTCTGTTATGGCAGCTCAAGTAGACTAATAAAATAGGGAAGGAGATAAGAAATACATTATTTCTAGACTTGGAACTTAATCATGTGTTGTGATTTATCTTATGCTTCCTGAGCATGCTCCAACGTGACTGATCTTCTGAAATAAACTTTGATCTCTTATCTTTCATGACCATTTAATTAATCTATCATCTTGGTATGGAATTATATAAATGAACATTCAATGAAAGAAAATTCTATTCACTGTGGATAGAAGTATGTATAATATAAATGTAATCATTGAGCAGAATTTTGGCAAGTAAGGTTATTTCTAGAATCTATCAGGTATCTGTAAACCCTCCCAATTATCAGGAACATATGGAGAGAAGACTTTTCTACGCAAATATAATAGACCTGTTTGTCATCTTGGAGGAGAGTTACATCGTCTTCAGCTCAGGAGATGTAGGTCTTCATTCAATGGCTAAAAGTTCAGAACAAGCCAGAATCAGCTATTATTGCATGAAAGCTGTCGTTGCTAAAGCTTGACTTTTGAGAAGCTGTATTAAAAAAGGCTGAGAATTCTCTGTAGTTAGAATGTCAGCCCCTCTATAAAAATGATATTGAAATTTTCTGGTAGTTTTCCTGATTCCTTTTTTTGGTAGGCTCAATATGCAACAGAAAGGATTGACATCTTTTTAGTTATGCAAAAGTGAATTGTTTTCTTTTCAAACTTTCTAAGAAAAAAGAACTGACATTTTGGTGCTAATACCCTCTTGGTCTTGGTGCTTCATACTTATCTTTTGATATCTAGAGAACTATGTATGGCACAACACTATGAAGCTGCCATATTGCTGGAATGGGAAGGGCAACAGCCAAAAGGGAAGGCGTGTTGGGGATGTTGGAGCAGCCCTGTGGCTGAGACATTGCTCCTGTCCCATCATAAGATACAGGAGTCCCGAATTATTTATCCCACTTGGCTTTGCCCGTGGCTGTCAGAAACGTCCTTTTTACTATGTTTTTGGTATACTTATTTCCTCTTCTGTCTTATAAGCCTTTGTAGTCTTTTGTTTTTGTTGCATATTTGTTTCTTACTACAAATGATCTCCAGTTCTTTCAAGGGGTGTCAATAAATCTAACAATCACTAACATTTCTTGAAAGCATACTCAGTGCTTTAGTGTTTTGTGCTAACTGTTGACATGTTGCATTTCTATGAGGAAGAGAATATTTCACAGTTGGGGGGCTGTGGACTCAGAAAGGACACATAGCTTGGCCAAGGCCCAGAGTTCCTGTAAGTGATAGGACTAACATCTGGGCTCCACCGTCACCAAAGTTGGCAGTGATGTTAGAGGCAGAGAATTGCTACCTGGAACTTCCTCAGATATTATCTGCTGAGGATTCGCTGAAAATACTTGACTGATAAAAGTGATAAATAAACTCTCTCTTTGGAAAGAGGTCGTCTTGCTGGATTCTGTCAACTGCATGAAAATGTGCAGAGCAGGGTTTGCTTCCACATGCTGAGTGGCTGTATGGCTGTTCTTTTTAGGTGATTAATACAAAGAAAAGGTTCACATTAATGATGCAGATCATGTTCCTTGGCTCTTTCTTTATCAGCGTAGATTTCCATCCCAAGCGTTAAGACAGTCCTCTAGCATCTGCACTGTTACTTCATGGAACATGCCTCTTGCATAGCAAAAGCCCCATCCATTTTCCATTCTGATGGATCCTCCTACGCTTTAACAGCATACGCTCATATTTACCCCAAACCATTATCTGTGTCCAGCTGATTGTTCATTTACTGAAGGCTTTTGAATGTGCTTACGCTAGCGAAGGCAGGCAGACAATACTCTCCGTCTCTTTAGAACACGTGCTTTTGTGGGCACAATTCTTCCTTTGACAAATTACAATGATGGTTTTGCCAGATGGAATATGGACTCCCCAAGGAATTGTGAGGACTGCCGAGGGCTCTGCAAAAGCAGCAAAATTTGTTCCACTTGGAACTGGAGGTGAGAGTCAGAAGTCAAATAGAGGTTGTACCAACAACCATTTACACTTATAAAGCCCCCCTTACAAAGGAGTCCCAAGACACAGTGCATTTAGACTTTTTAAAATGTCAGTGGTTAAGGACAACACAGAGCAGCAGCAAACATAACCTTTAGTGTAGCCCTGAACGCTGTCAGGGAGGAAGATGATGTGTGCTTTTTATAGGAAGCGCCTTATGCTCTGTGCATTGTCTTGTTCCAAACGTGAAACTTCCATCAGATGCCAGTGAGTTTTGTGCTGCTGCTGTGTGATGGCAGGATCTGATCATAACTTAGAACTTCCAAGCCTTTCACTACATGAAATAAAAATGCTACAAGGAAGGTCTGCTTTGTAGAGACTAAGAATTAAGGCTATCATTGTTCTTTTAAAAGGAGACACAACATGTATTTTACAGTCATGCTATAGCAATCTTTCTAATATTTCAGCATGCTTTTCTGTTTGAATCCTTTGACAAGCAGATCACTGTGCTTTTTTAATTCCAAGGAAATGTTACTGATAATTAACAATGCCCACGTAGATGTCAAGGGGCTTTTCTGTATTGTGGATGTATAAAACTTTGCCTTTTGTAGACACCCCGGTAAAGTACATCAGAGACCAGTGTTGGTACCATTCAGAAATTTCAGATAATCTACTTTATGGTTTCCTTAAGAAAAAGCTGCAATTTTCTAAACAATGAATCCATAGACTTTGGCAGTTTATTAAATAAAACTTTCAGATTATATTTTTATCCAACTGACTAGTTCTACTAAATCACTGCAGGACACAAAGGTTTTCTCTGTATACTTTTCTAATCTCCCAAAGGTTGAGATAAGGAAATAGTTGATAAATCAAGCAGGCAGTTCTAACTTATTCATTGCTTCATATTATCAAGTCCTTCACAAGTATTCTTTCCTCCCTTTTTTATGGTTGTTGATAGGTGAATGAAGAACTCAGATTCTTTTGGGGTGAATTCATCAGCTTTCATATTTTAGCTTAGCTTACAAGATTTCCTTTGATTTGTCATTTTGATTAATTTTTTAGTTTCCAGAATTATGAAAGTGGATGAATTTTATCTCTAAATATAAATCAGAACTAATTAACAATAGTTTCTAAATTACTCCAAATCCATCATGAATCTGCCTCTTCAAATATGAACACATTTTTTTCATGGATTATTTAAATTTTATCATAAAATACATAAAATTTAGAGATGGGAACAGTATGCTACATTCCATATTTCACATTGTCATATGCCACACATGTGAACTTTGTGAGTGAGGACCTAAAATATTAGGAATTCATAGTTTATCTTTTTCGCTAAGTTGGCTGGGGGACTCTGCTTTGGGCTTGCATGTCTGTAAGTTGGTTAGGGACGTGTCATGGTATGAGTCTGATTTGGATATCCTTTGCCTTGAAGCTCAGGTGGAAAGAATGTTGGCTCCCTGATGTACGTTCTCACAGAAATAGCAGAAGCCCAATAGAGAAAGCCCATAGGTTTAATCACATCTCCAGCTTTTCAGACCTGTCGTGTCACTGTTTGCCAAAGCAAATCAAATGGCTAAGCCCAAAGTCATGGGGTAGAAAAGTATGAGAGATGGTAGATGTGTGGATATATCCTGCTGGTACGAGGGAGTGTCCATTGTGACTAACTGATCCTTTTTTCTTTTTTTTTTTTTTTTTTTTTGTCTTTTCTAGGGCCACACTGGCAGCATATGGAGATTCCTAGGCTAGGGGTCTAATCAGAGCTGTAGCTACCAACTTACGCCACAGCCACAGCAACGAGGGATCCAAGCCCTGTCTGTGACCTACACCACAGCTCATGGCAACGCTGTGATCCTTTTTTCTTAAGCCACCTATAGTGGACTTTGTGATTTTAAAGTGGTCATATTACATGCCTTGATGAGATACGTAGTATTATTGTTATTATTTTAGCCTAAGCTCACTTGGCTAATAAATGGCAGAGCTAGAATTCAAACCATGTAGGCTGGCTCCAGAGTCCTGAATAACCTGAACGGGTATGGCATGATACAAAAGCAAGAGATTAGTAATAATAATACTAAACCTTCCGTAAGCTCCATCTTCATCAAAACTAGGAGATTGAATAGTGTATTATGTTATCTTTTACTGTATTATGCTACAATATAGTATATTAACACGCACCCTTGTTACCACAACTAATCAAAAGTAATACAGAAACCCCAGGGGTACTTCTGAAATGTTAGAAGAAGTAAAAATTGTGACGACCTAAAGATAGCAGACTTCAAGAAAAATCGGGGAAAATATATTTCCTCTACGTGGGAGGAGGCATCACTCTAGAGCAATAAGTCAATATCATTTTCATACAACAAAATCTGCACAACCTGGCGTGAATCTCAGGGAGATGGAGCAGAAGGTACGTGTGGTAGGAGGTTCAGAGTGTAATGAGGTGGTGTGAAAATACGAAGAAAGTACTAGGATAACGCTGGGTCTAGACTGATGAAAAGGAGACGTCATAGCATTGATTCACAGACGCAGCAGGGAAGTAGGTAAGAAAGGCTAGAAGGAGCCCCTGAGGAACATTCACCAGAAGAGGCTGCTGTGGCCAAACTGAAAACTGAGATTTTGCTGTTTAACAACAACGACACACCTTTAAAAAGAGGCTGAAAAATGAAAACATCACAAGGCAGAAACATAGTCACTCAAAGAAAAGGTGGCGAGAAAATAGCAAGAGTTGAAACACAACCTGGCAGAATTTAGGAAAAAGGCAACAGAATAAAAAATAGTGGTGAAATACAGATAGGAAATAGTGAGAAGCCCAAAAGAGATCATACAGGGTGGTATGAGGGACAGACAGAGACTTAAAGGCTAGACCAAGAGTAATGGTCAAAATAAAATGGAAAGTAATACACTGATTAGAGAGAGTATTCAAATACAGAATAAGGCAAAGGAGGTGTAACATATATGTAACTAGAGTCTGAAAAAGAAAAAGAACCGTGGAGTGGACAAATATTTAAAGATGTAATTTAAACAGACTTTAAAAAACAAAAGTACATTTATATTTAAAGACACACCACCTGCAAAAGGAAAGAACGCCAGAATAATCAATACTGAGAGGGAGCCTAACAGAGTTTTGATCTTAAAAGGAGAGTAAAGAAACCTCTGTACAGTAAAACTATAGGGCGAAGATGTTACCTTGGTTTCAGATTTTTCTACAGCAACATTTGATTCTAGACTTGAGAAATAGTAAGAAGTTTAAATTATTGTTCTCTTTCTTTCTTTCCTTTCTTTCTCTCCTTTTTGGCTGTGCCTGAGGCAAGTGGATGTTCCTAGGTCAGGGCAGGACAATGCTGAATCTTTAACCACTAGGTCACCAGGGAACTCTCATTTTCTATCACCTTGATTTGAATGCTTCTTGAATTTATTATCAGTCAATTTAATTTTAAGTCAGTTTAGTATGCATTAAGACTTTATTTTTTTTGAATGCTGCTTAGACAATATCCCATTGATTTTGATAGGTAACACTTGCATTTTCATTTATTTCTAAATAAAAAATCTTGTTTTGTTCTCTTTATAATGTAAATTTTTAACATTTTTGAAATATTTACATGTATAGAAAAATAGTGAAAATGGCATCATTATCTAACGTTCACAGTAAATATTAAGTACTAATAGATAATAGAATTGTGTCATATCTTCATTTCATTTTTCGTTTTTCAAGGAAATGAAACAATAAATAAAGCCAAAGCTCACCAGTCATTCTCATCTTTTTTTTTTTTTTGCTAAGAGAATACATGTGTAACATTCTATGTATTTTTTAATAATTTTATGTGTCAAGAATTAAGTACTGTTGTTTTATGTCTAAAGTATGCAAAGTTTCCTCATATAGTAAACATTATTATGCATAGTTTTTTCACTTAATATTTTAGGTTTATCGTATGTGTTGATATTCATATATCTAGTTTGAAACTTCCAAATAGTGCTTAATTGTGAGTAAGCCATTCAATGATTTACTGCAAAACATTGTTTCTGAATTTGTTTGTACACATCGTGTGATGACCATTCTTTTGCTTGTTTTCCTTTGCAGATATACATTCTCTAGAATGGTTATTTAGAAGTAAAATTGGTTGGTAATAGGATATTTCTAGATGAAACTATACTCAATATGCCTAAATTTTCTCAAAAAAGTTTTATCGGTTTACACGTCCACCAGCAACTCCCACTGTCTTACACTCTCACCAGCATTTGGTGTTGTCACTTTAAAGTTTGCTAATGTCCTTTTAATTTCCACCCAGATTTCTTGCTCTGTGGGTTGCTTGTTAATATCCTTTGTTAATCTTCCTGTAAGTCCTTTGCATTTTTCTTATTGATTTATAGATATTCTTTTATCCTCTGTATACAAATACTTTACTATCTTTTATCCTCTGTATACAAATGCTTTACTAGTTGTATTGGTTACAAATATCTTCTCTCATAAATGACATTCCATTGGTATTTTTATAAATTCGGGGAGTTCCCGTTGTGGCTCAGTGGTTAAGGAACCCAACTAGCATCCATGAGGACGTGGGTTGGATTCCTGGCCTCACTCAGTGTGTTAAGGATTTGGTGTTGCCCTGAGCTGTGGTGTAGGTTGCAGATGTGGCTCAGATCCAGCTGTTGCTGTGGTTCTGGTGTAGGCTGGCAGCTATAGATGCAATTCGACTCCTAGCCTGGGAACCTCCATATGCCTCTGGTGCAGCCCTAAAAGACAAAAAGACAAAATAAATAAATAAATAAATAAATAGATTCAGTAGTTTGATTTCAATGAAGTCCTATTTAATGAATTTTTCTTTATCAGATAGACTTTTGTGTCTGACTTAAGAAATGATTTCCTACTGTAATATCATTAAGCTATGCTGAATGTTTTTTTTTTTAATTTATTTATTTATTTTTTCACTGTACAGCATGGGGGTCAAGTTACACTTACATGTATACATTTTTTTCCCCACCCTTTGTTCTGTTGCAATATAAGTATCTAGACATAGTTCTCAATGCTGCTCAGCAGGATCTCATTGTAAATCCATTCCAAGTTGTATCAGATAACCCCAAGCTCCCAATCCCTCCCACTCCCTCCCTCTCCCATCAGGCAGCAACAAGTCTATTCTCCAAGTCCATGATTTTCTTTTCTTTTCTGTTCATTTGTGCCGTATATTAGATTCCAGTTATAAGTGATATCATATGGTATTTGTCTTTGTCTTTCTGACTTATTTCACTCATTATGAGATTCTCTAGTTCCATCCATGTTGCTGCAAATGGCATTATGTCATTCTTTTTTATGGCTGAGTAGTATTCCATTGTGTATATATACCACTTCTTCCGAATCCAATCATCTGTCGATGGACATTTAGGTTGTTTCCATGTCCTGGCTATTGTGAATAGTTCTGCAATGAACATGAGGGTGCATGTGTCTCTTTTAGTAGAGTTTTGTCCGGATAGATGCCCAAGAGTGGGATTGCGGGGTCATATGGAAGTTGTATGTATAGATTTCTAAGATATCTCCAAACCGTTCTCCATAGTGGCTGTACCAGTTTACATTCCCACCAACAGTGCAGGAGGGTTCCCTTTTCTCCACAGCCCCTCCAGCACTTGTTATTTGTGGACTTATGAATGATGGCCATGCTGACTGGTGTGAGGTGGTATCTCATGGTAGTTTTGATTTGCATTTCTCTTATAATCAGCGATATTGAGCATTTTTTCATGTGTTTGCTGGCCATCTGTATATCTTCCTTGGAGAACTGAATGTTTTATTTTTTTACTGTTTATTAAAAGTAGTTATTATTATAGCATGTACTTATTAAAAACATAATGTATCCTTAGGTCTTAGGTCTTAATCCTTCTGAGATAAATGTCAGTGTATGGTGTGAGGTAGAGATCACATTTTGTCCTTTTCTGTATGAACATTTAATTGCCTCACTGACATTTATTAAATGTGGCTTTTCCCCACTGATTTATGATGCCACCTCTACTACATATGAAAGATCTCATTTATATGTGGATTGGTTTCTATGTTGTGTGGGTTTCTTTCTCTTTCTTTCTTTCTTTCTTTCTTTCTTTCTTTCTTTCTTTCTTTCTTTCTTTCTTTCTTGACCACACCCATGGCGGATGGAAGTTCCCTGGCCAGGGATTGACTCTGAGCCACAGCTACAATCTACCCTACAGCTCTGGCAATACCACATCCTTAACCCACTGCACCACAGTAGAAACTCCCTCTATGTTGTGTTTTCTGTACCAACGGAATATTTGTCTGTTCTTGTATTAATTTCTCCCTGTTTTAATTACCATAGCTGTACAGTAGGTCTTGACATACAGTGAGAATATTTTTTTTCCTGTCTTTTTAGGGGTTCATCCAAGGCATATGGAAGTTCCCAGGCTAGGGGTCAAATCAGAGCTATAGCTGCCACCCTATGCCACAGCCACAGCAATGCCAGATCTGAGCTGCATCTGTGACCTACACCACAACTCACAGCAACACCGGATCCTTAACCCACTGAGCAAGGCCAGGGATTGAACCCACATCTTCAGGGGTACTAGTTGGGTTTGTTACTGCTGAGCCACCATGGGAACTCCAGGTCTTGACATATGGTATAGAATCCATTTTTTTTTGTTCTTGAAAATTGTCCTGGATATTCTTTGCCTTTTATTTTTCCATATAAATTTTAGGATCAGTTTATCAGTTTTTATAACAAATATTTTTAGAGTTTTGATTGGTATCCATTTAATTTATAGGTTAATCTTGGGAGAATTTTAGGAGCTTATTCTTCCCACATTTTCCTTTTTGTTTATATTTTCTATCGTGACTTTTTAGAAACTTTCATAACTTTTACCATGAAGGTCTTGTTTGTCTTTTGTTATATTTATTCCTAATATGTTATTGTTGCTGTACATGTTATCTGTTAGGAAATTACAGTGTTTAACTCAGCTGTGGGAAAGAGGAGAGCAAAGCAGGCCAATACAGGAGGAAATGCAATGACAGGAGAGGAAAGCTTTTCAAGTAAGGTGACTAGAGAGCTGCTGCTGTGTCTAAATCAGGGGGAGGATGATGAGATATACTTGCCAGCATATACTTGACTCCAGATGACCAGCATCTAGTTAGAGAGCTGGATACCTCACATGTATCCACAAGGGCTGTAGGTGTTGGTCATCTTATCTGAGGCTTGCTGGCCTGAATGTTTAAATCAATAGCAATAGCTAAAGTGAGGAACACCGTGGCCAACCCGTGACAGGGGAGTAACAATGACATTTTAAAAAATTTATGTGTGTATGTGTGTATGTATGTATGTATGTATGTATTTTAGGGCCATAACCATGGCATATGGAAGTTCCCAGGCTAAGGGTCGAATCATTGCTGTGGCTGGCCTATGCCACATTCACAGCAACGCAGAATCCGCAGAATCCAAGCCGCATCTGCAACCTACACCACACTCACAGCAACACCGGATCCTTAACCCACTGAGCGAGGCCGGGGAAGGAACCCTTGACCTCATGGATACTAGTCATGTTTGTTACCACTGAGCCACAAAAGGAATGCTCAACAGTGACATTTATAATTCGACAGCAACGGCTCTCATTTTCTAAGATGGCTAGAGATTGACTTCTGTGTGGACTATACGTATGGCCTTGGGCATCAATTCACAAATCCAAGCTGCATAGTAAAGTAACAGAAAGTGAGGGAGCTTAGGGGGAAGATGTGAGAAAGAGGGAAGAGAATTTTGACAGTCTCGACATTACATATTTCATTGCCTCTCAGAAGTACAGGCAGTACAAAGGAATTTCACAAATTTCCTTTCATGCTCCCTTCTTCCAATTTAAAGTAGTAAAAAAAAAAAAAAAAAAAAGTAAAATCCCTCTATGTTACACTGTTGAGTCAGGCTTTATTGATATTCTTTTTGATGCAGCATTACTCCACGGTAGCATACCTGCAAAATTACATAACTAAAAGTGTGTTCAAGAAACTGCAGCACAATTGACTATGAAATGAAAGAAATTCTGATACCCAATAATCTAAGCTCATTCACACACACACACACACACAAACACACACACTCATACTGCTTCTCCCATATACATTAATATCAGTTTTTCTTTTTAAAAATACTCATATAGAAGCTTTAATATTCCATTATAAAGTCCTTTAGAAAGCCATTTTATGAATATTTATGGAAAATATTTGCCAGTTTATCTAGTATTTCCTTTAGATTACCAATTCCTAGAGGACCAAAAATCCATCTTTTCTGTGGTATGGAAACCCACATCATACCTAATGTAGTGAAATGTATGAAATAGACTCTTAATGCTACTTACTGCTCCACAATCAGCAGAGAAAGTTCTACTCTATAAAAGCTTCAGAGAGCAATAGTTTTATGTTTCCTTCTTACCTATTTTCTCCATCAGGCGGCAAACAGACTGAAATACAAGACTGGAATGAACTCATTGCTCCACAATCAGCAGAGAAAGTTCTACTCTATAAAAGCTTCAGAGAGCAATAGTTTTATGTTTCCTTCTTACCTATTTTCTCCATCAGGCGACAAACAGACTGAAATACAAGACTGGAATGAACTCATTGCTGATCTTGTGAAATTTCAAACACGAATGTTAAAAAGCAAAATTCCAAAGACCTGCTGTTTCTTCCGTCATGGAAAGGTTTACATAATTGTAATCTCCCTACCTAAAACAGATGCCACTGTCTGTCGTATTTGTGATAAAGATTTTTTTTTTCCTCCAAACAAGTGTTTTGGGAACTCTATATTCCAAATAAGACCCAATGAGTGAGAAGGTGAATATCACAAACTAGTGCAGGCAATGGGATGAGGAGGACATTTTAAACAACAGTAACAAAAAATGCATCAGCAGTTACGGGGAGCAAAGAGGCAGGGAAGGAAAGGAGGAGAAAGCTAATAAAAGCTCACTAAACACATCGACAGAGAGAAGCTGGGCACTTTCAAGCAGTAGCAAACAGACTTCAGAAAATGCTTCGAAAAGGAACGATTGTTGTTATTCAAGTGTCAAACTGGTTCTCCCGATGTTCAAACTTATTTTTAAATTTAGGTACAGTAAAATTCACCCTTTGTGGTATCATGGCGCTCCTCAATTTCAGTGTATGTCAACAGCATCCACAGATCTCTAGAGTCATCTGTCTAAATAAAATCAGCAGTAAAGGAACACACACACACACACACACACACACACGGCAACCTTCACAAAATGTCATGAAATTTTTCTGGCCCCTACCCACGGAAGACCAGAACATTCATTGAAGAGAGAACAATAGCGATCTTGTTAACATTCTAGTGATCTCCAAGGGCATAGCAAGACCGTCCTGCCCCAGAGACCTCTCCTATTGTCCCAGTGACAGCAATTTATATGCCTGCAGTGCGGAAACTGCGCCCAGCTCCACTGGAATCATTGTTCAGATGACTCCACTTTAAGGTTTGTTGGGACAACTTGTCACTAAGATTTGTACTACTGAGATAAATATTAGTGAGCTAGAATTCTCTCCTTTCTTGATGAACTCTCTTATCACTCACTGAAGAAGATCCTGGGAAAAGGGTTATATCCGAAAGCCTTTGGAAGGGGTTTTAGCAACGATATTGGATTGAAAACTTGCATCGTGTCATTATTTTTTATGTAACCCTGCACAGTCATAAGCAAAAATATTGTGATGGTCTCATCAGAAATTCCACAGTGAAATGATTTCCAGATAAATAATGTAAAAGACAACAAACTCCCTTTTCATCCAGGAGAATATCTTCTTAGAGAGAGAATTAAAAGACTTTGCAAGGTAGAGGGGGAAATTCTGCCCATTTATTCTCAGAATAAGGCTCTTGAACATGATATAATGTACACATGAAAAAGGAAGATGTCCCATTGGTATTTATCCACTTTGTTCCAGATAAAATGAGAATTTTACGTGACTTGAAATGGTGCAAGATTGATATTTCTTCCTTTCTAATATCAAGGCACAGTAGAGTGGAGTGTGTGTGTGTGTATGTGTAGGGGGGTGGTTCTTACAGCAATTAATACAGAAATTGACTCTTTCGTTTGCTTTTAAAGGACCACACCCATGGCATATGGAAATTCCCAGGCTAGAGGTTGAATCGGAGCTGTAGCTGCTGGCCTATGCCACAGACACAGCAACTCGGGATCTGAGCCACATCTCGACCTACACCAGAGCTCACAGCAGTGCTGGATCCTTAACCCACGGAGCAAGGCCAGGGATGGAATCCACATCCTCATGGGTACCAGTCGGGTTCGCTAGCTGCTGAGCCACCACGGGGACTCCCCAGAAATTAACTTCTAAATGGAAGGTTGGAAAGGATGCTGCATTTTACCTATGTAGTACTAACAACACTCTGGCAGAGTCAATATATATTAGATAAATTAAACAGCATCACTATTTGACTTTGAGATGTGCTATTATTCTACCAAGTGCTCCCTGGACATTTTTGGGAAGAGATGCATTTTTTAATCTTCAAAATGTTTTGTTTTAATTTGGCTGATTAGTGTATAGAATGAGATTTCCTACACTTCCCTGCTGGCAACCACATCTTAAAATTCAGCCGGGATCACCTAAGTGGTTGAGGTCTGGCTCCCAGACGTTTATGTCTCACAGGGATAAGAAGAGTCACAACATCTCCAGGAAGGCTTTGTTTGTTTGGATCGTTTGTTTTTAATTTTTTCTCTTTTTTGAATTTTATTATATTTATAGTTGTACAGCCATCATCACAGCCTAATTTTAAAACATTTCCATCCCAAGGAGGGCTTCGGTTTTGAGTGAAACTTCAGTTTTCCTGGTGAGGTACCCTGTCTAAGCCCTCCTGGTTTTACTACCAGCAACTTGCATTTGCATGGCAAGAAGCTGATTTTCCCTGTATTGGGAAAAAGAGGTTCAAGCAGTCTGGTTTCACCAGCTGTTAAACATATAGACTGGAATTAGACCTGTGTGAAGATTCTTGTGCAAGCCAACATTTTTCATACAGCTCTAATGAGCCCTGATGGTACTGATAAGTCTTGATCTATGAAACTCTCAGGTTTGCTGTGGTGGAGGAGACATACGGGGAATTGTGACTTCAGGTGAACACTCTTGTACACTGTAGGAGCAGCCCCAGCTAAATCTGGGAAAGTGAAGGGAATTCTGTGGTGTACCGTCTCGTATCAGATGATACCTCAGAAATGGTTCTGGGGACGCACATAATCCGTCTTTAGTCCTCTCTTATGTGAATGGGGGTCTATGCCAAGATTTTGATTGCAAGCTGTCTTTGGTTGTTGTTTTGTTTTGTGTGAGTGTGTGTGTGTTTTGTTTGGTTGGTTTCTTGTTTTTGTTTTTCTGATCACACCCACGGCATGCAAAAGTTTCCGAGCCAGGGATCAAACCCGAGCCACAGCAGTGACAATGCCAGATCCTTAACCTGCTGAACCACCAGGGAACTCCAGCTGCAAAATCCCTTGAGGGGACACTACAGTCATGTTATATTTTAATGCATCAATACATGGTAAGTATTATACCAAAATAATCAAACATGTGATTAATAGCTCATAAATATCCGCTTAGCACAGGGTGGTAGTTTTCAAGAAAGTGTCTGCTCCTCACTGAGAATGGAGTTTAGGTCAGCCATCATCGAACACAGCCAGGAGACTATCATCTCACACTATTGGTGAATATGCGCGATGACAAACCTATTCTGAATTTCCTCTGCTCCTTTAGAAACGTTATCTTCATTCACATGAAAACATCGATTAGGGACTGACACGGTGGTCCACGTTTTCACTTCCATCCTTGCGTCTCTTAGACAGATGTCATCAACACCATCAGTTAGATTGTTCACTCCATGACGTAAGTTTTATCCAAAGCACAGAGACTGCCAGAGGCCTGATGAGTGAATGAATGAACAAATTAACAAGGCTCAAATAAACATCGTCAGATCTCAAACGAAATCTGCTTTTGCTTGTACGTGAACATTGGATGACAGTTTAGGGAAAAGCCAAAAAAAATTCCCCCCAAAGCCTTTGAAAATCAAGTGTCACTCCCAGGCCACAGGGGGCTTATTTGGGTTGCAGGTTGTTTTTGTTTCTGAAATGAACGTTTGGAATGCAGACATGGACGTGGCACATATGTGTGAGGTTACTATTTCTCTTTTCTGTGCCTTTACAAAGAAAGATACCACCAGTCAATTAAATTCTACCAAAGTCTGGCTTTGATTCCTGAGTCCTGCTCAAGGATCCGTACATCGGGACTCCACGGGGATGTGGCAACCTCGTAAGCATAGCAGTAAATATGCAGGAGGGTGAAGTTATGTTTGATTTGGTTTAATGTAGAGAGGTAGAAAGGACAACAGTCTAACTGAGGAGGCACAACGGTTGATATGTCAACAGAGGTTGGAGAAAATCCTAACCCTACTGGAACTCATTACAGAGTACTACTCTTTGAAACCTGAAGAAGACTTCCAAATTTTTTTCTTTTTTTTTCATTCAATCCTGTTAGCAGATCAGATAGCAAACTCCAGTGCCTGAGAATGCAGAAATTAATGGACCTTTCTAAAGATTCCACACTAAATGTAGACTTATTGAAGAGCATTACCAGTTACCTAGCGGTAGCTTTTTTTTTTTTTTTTCTTTCCCTGAAGCATCCTGGAAAACATCTAAGAAAAACTTAAAATGCCACCTACATTACTTTTAAAGGTAAGATGTGCGATTCAGTAAAAACACCCCAGCAGGAGATTTATGCCTAAGGCTGAGATTAGAAGATTTCATGTCCACATCAAAAGTCAAAGGCCAATGACAAATCAAAAGTCAAGACCCTGAACTGCAAGTTAACATTAAAACAACTGTAAATGTAGGGCTAAGAACCAGCAGTTTGAAGAACAACAAACACCATATGGCTGGAGGCAACTGATTAACAAGAAAATCATTATAAGAGTATCATCCTGAGAAACCAGAAATGTGAATTATATTCATGTTTGACTCAAGGAAGTCACTTGATCTGCTTGGAGAAAAAGTGTGCTCTTGCCCTAAATTCTAGGATTCAGTGAAGCTGCCAACAGAAAAAAAATAAGCCTGTTGAGACATCTTCAATGGAAAAGGTTGATGACCACCTTGGGAGATGGTGATTGGTAGTATATTAGTCAGGGCTCCCCAGAGAAACAAGAGTTAGTTTTTATATGTGTATCTATTTATCAATCGATCAGTAGGAGAAAGAGAGGTTTTAAGGGAAGTGGCTCATATGGTTATGGGGCTGGCAAGTATGAACTCTGTAGGGCAGCTGGCAGGCTGGAAATTCAAATAAGACTTGATGTTACCATCTAGAAGCCCAGTGCCTCCTTCTTCAGGAAACTGATCTTTGCTCTTAAAGCCTTCAGGGGATAGGATGAGGCCCACTCCTATTATTCAGGATAATCCTTTTTACTCAGTGTACTGATTTAAATGTTAATCTTAATCACATCTTAAAAAAGACCTTCCTAGCAACATCTGGATATGGTGTTTGACCACATATCTGGCCACTGTAGCTTAGCTATACTGACAGATACAATTAACCATCATAGTAGGCTTCTAGAGTTTTGCCAGGAGACTACTTCAAGAGACAATCTTGGTGAATTCAATCCCAGGCTACGGTCTCATTTTCACCCCAGGAGACTTAGAAACCTGATTTTGTTAACACCTTAAGAGGCATATCTGCCTTTCGAGATAAGACTTAGAGTAACAAAGCTCCTAAGCCGGATAGTTAAATGGGAATGCCAGGTTGTGAACTTGAAGTACATCTGTCACAGGAGGTAAATACTTGCACTGGAATGACCGGCACATTCCCTTTGTGCAGGTGCATCTATACAAATTGTAGGTCAGATTATAATCAAAAGTTAGCTTCATGAACAAGAAATCAGGATAAGGAATTAGACAATTCAAATGTTCAATAGCACAAAGTTAAGACAGGTTGACATCCTCATCTCCCAAATAGGCATATTATGGCCAGAGGGGCTGAAATTATGCTAGATATTTGTTTTGGCCAAGCACCCCCTTTCTAGACTCGTATTGCAGCTACCTCCCCTTTTGACACCTTTTTAATATATGTTAATGTATTTAATCATGTTAAATCAAGTTTTACAAGTCTGGTATTCATTCTGTTTCTTATTTTTTTCTGATGTATTTTTTCATCTTTAGGGGTGAATATTGTTCTCTATTACAATTTCAGTGCTGGCATTGTTTATCAATGATACTTAATATTTACCAAAGAATAGAGGAAGGGATAAATGAAGAACATTTCAACTCTCAACTTTAAGTCTAGAATCTAGAGGATAGATAATTAACCTGGGTGTTGGACAGGTCTAGGCTTGCAACTCTGTTACAAGTACCCTCATCTTTAAAGTGAAGGTAATACAAGGAATTAAAGGAATTGAGGATTAAAATGAGATAATGTAGGTAAAACAACTAATATTTACTAGCCTAGAAAAAGTGATTAATAACCAATAATTGTCAGAAGTTGTCTGACTTTTCTCATTCAAACAATTGTATTGTATGTTTTGGAAGGTGGAGTATGGGGGGAGATACTTATCTTTTATCTAGAGTCTGGATGCTAATACTTGGCAGAGCTGGAGCCCTAATGCTTGATAAGAAGACTTATGAAAACTTCCCCTCAGTTCTTGTAAAATCTAGACAAATGGGCAATGAGCAAATAAATGACAGTCTCAAGTCATGCTCTGAGATAAGGTGTCTCTGAGCAGGCGACGACAAATGCTGAGCTGAGCTAGGTCTGAAATAGAAGGTTGGTCTAATGAAGAATGTTGAGGCAGATGGTTGAAGATGAAGGATGTCATAAAATAAAGTACTAGCTGTTTTAACATAGTAGGGGACAAGGAGAAGGACTGCTTCCCACACTTTGCTGTAATCTTTGTCTTCCACATTTTGGGTTATGAACTATTAATAAAGCTGTTGGAAGATGAATATATATTTTAAAGTAATTTCTATAAATGGCACAATGTGACATGATCTAAGAAGCCCAGGTCAAGAGTTGATGATTTGGTTTATGGCATTTAAGCAAGTATTAGCTGTCCAACTTTTGGCACTTTGCTTAAATGCCTTAAACTTCAATTTACTCATGTTGATAACTCCCTTTAACGCTGTTTTGAGAATTAAATAATAAGAAAAGCCTTTTATAAGGTGCTATTCAGGTGTTCACCATTCAAGTATCAGTTATTATTATAATTAAATAACTAATGAAAAATCTTAGGTACAATATTCATTACATTTCTGTAATATTTGTCATTTGGGATCATAAGTTCCTCATGAACCTGAATAATGTATGTGTTATATATACAAATATATTTAAAAATTGATTTTAAAGTACACCTGTCACAGTATTTCATATTTAAGGGTCACCATATTTCATATTTAAGGGTATAAATATTTTTACATAAGCTTAATTGTTATGCATTTAAAGTGTTTAGATGATTTTAAATCCAAAATCACAGTGAGGTGTCATTGTAAACAAAGGGACAAAGAAAAGCTAGCGTGATAAACACAATTCCTTTTTTTTTTTTTTTTTTTTTTTTTTTTTTGGTCTTTTTGCTATTTCTTTGGGCCGCTCCCACGGCATATGGAGGTTCCCAGGCTAGGGGTCGAATCGGAGCTGTAGCCCCTGGCCTACACCACCGCCACAGCAACACTGGATCGTTAACCCACTGAGCAAGGGCAAGGACTGAACCCACAACCTCATGGTTCCTAGTTGGATTCGTTAACCACTGAGCCACAACGGGAACTCCACAATTTCTTAATTGATCTGAAAATTGGCCTCTATCCTCAGCATTTAGCCAGAAGGGAAATGTGGGTGGACCATAACCTAAAACATCATAATTATTATTATTTTTATCTTTTTAGGGCCACACCCACAGCATATGGAGGTTCCTAGGCCAGGGGTCAAATCTGAGCTGTAGCTGCTGGCCTACACCACAGCCACAGCAACTCTGGATTGGAGCTGCGTCTGCCACCTACACCACAGCTCACTGCAATGCCAGATCCTTAACCCACTGAGCAAGGCTAGGGATTGAACCTGCGTCCTCATGGATACTAGCTGAGTTCTCTAGCCACTGAGCCACGATGGGAACTCCTAAGGTATCATTATTGTATTCACCATAAAAAAGCACAAAGGAGCGGAGCAGAACAAAGATCATGTCACACACAGCAGGCTGGTAAACCAGCTAAGGTTGTTAAAAGAAAAGACAGTGCAATGGGTTTCCATATCTGGGTCTTTCTTTTGTTATGTTTATTTTTTTATTAAAGTATAGTTGATTTACAATGTGTCAATTTCTGCTATACAGCAAAGTGACCCAGTCATACATATAGATACATTCCCTTTCTTATATTACCTTCTATCATGGTCTATCCCAAGAGACTGGATATAGTTCCCTGTGCTGTAAAGTAAGACCTCATGGCTTATCCATTCTAAATATAATAGTTTGCATCTACTAACCCCAAACTCCCAGTCCATCCCACTCCTCCCCCTCCCCCGGCCCCTTGGCAACCACAAGTCTGTGAGTCTGTTTCTGCTTTGTAGATAGATTCATTTGTGGTCTTTCTGATCATGTTCTCTTCCCCTGGAATTCTTTCTTCTTTGTTCTCAAAATGTTACTCATCCTTTAAGAATCAAGGCAAATTCTTCCCTCACTGTCCCTCCTCTGGGTTTTCACAACATATACTGGGTGCCATTCCTGTTTTATCTTGTATCATAATTAAAATTACTTGTCTATAGGGAATTTTATAGTTTATAATGTACTTAGACATACATTAGCTTCATTGATGGTCAAAACTCACCTGGAAAGGAGGTATCCTTATGGTCGCTGTTGGGCAGAAGAGGAAAGATGTTTCAGGGAGTCACATAATTGGAACTGAGGCTCCAGAAGCAGAACCTTGGTCTTCTGCCGGAGTTGGGGTCGTCTCCATTCTTAGCTGCTGCCCTCTCGCCCTCAGCGCCGCCATGGACCGTAATCAGTCTGAGGATGAAGGTGCATCTGAATCTCTGTCTCCATCCTCTCCTCTGCCCTGTGCTTTCTGGAGTGGACCCTGCTGGACCTCCACTCAGATCCCTGGACTAGTCCCCATCTCTTCTAACAGTCCCCTGTGAATGCTTTTTCCTCCTTCGTCTTTAAATAGCTTGAGCTACTCCAGCAGCTTTGACCCAAAGAGTGAAGGCAAGAGGTGCCGGGGAGCTTAAGTCCCTGGGGGTAACTGCCAACACTCTTGTCTCAGATTGGGACGACTCCTTACATTCCAGAGGCCTCTGAGCAGTCAGGCTGCCTCCATCCCACTGCTCCATGACTACCTGAGATAGTGTGCTTGCTTGCTCGCTCCTTCTGAGTCCTGTTCCCCCCCACCCCCAACTTCTCACTGTTGTAGTTGTTTTTTGTTTTTGTTTTTGTTTTTTTTCTGGGAGCATTTTCTTAACAAATTATGTGTATATGAGTCCTCCTCCAAAAAACTGACCTTCCTCATCCCCAAACTCCTTCCCCACCCTAAGTCTAGTATAATGTATTCAACGCGGTAGATGGATAAATGTTTGTTGGATGAAAGTTGGCTGCAGACCAAACTTAGAGCAGATAACCAATGTACTGATGTATCTTATCACTTGTGTAATGAATTTACTATGGGCCTCTCTTCAATTTCTTTATCATTCCATCATATTCATAAAAATAAGCAGGACTCCTCTTTTATCTGTTACAGGAGGGGGTTCTATTTTTACTCTAAGGGTGTTTGTCGCCTCAGAGCTCTTTTTTTCCCATACAGTATAAATTGTGAAAATGTTTGTTTTCTCAGAGCCACCGAGACTGATTAGCACATTTAAGTATTATATGATATTTATAGTTAACATGCAAAAATATTGCATTTAATATTTTTAATTTTAAGTAGCAATCTGATTGCTGTCAAAGTAAAATGTTCATTTTGTCTATCAGTTTTTAAAAAGGCTGTTCTGATTGAAGGATTAATTTAAAGTCAAGTAATCTAGGAATTCTCTTGTGGTGCAGTGGGTTAAGGATCTGGCGTTGTCAGCGAAGTGTCTCGGGTTCCATCCTCGTGCACAAACACAACACAGAATGTCTTAAAGCATATGTACGTCCACCTGTCTGTGCTATATGCTTAAAAGTCTATGACGCAGAGTCTTCCTAACCCATCTTCAGCCATCCCAACAAGACGAGAACTTTCCTTTTTCTCAAGATTTCCACGCATACCTTTCTCGTTGCCTGTGGTGTCTTTATCACGGGACGGTGCATGTTGTCTACTAGTTTTATCCTTAAATCCAGCCTGTGGGTTTCTTGAGACAGTCTGACACATATTCGTAGCCATCACCACATTTTTAAACACCTTTGAATATTGGAGTCATTCATAAACCTTTAAAACTCACTGTATTAATTTTTTCCTGATTAAAAAAATAATACTTGCTCAGAGAAAAAAGGGGAATTATGGAATTTTGAGTGGATAATAATAAAATTATCTACAATCTAATCACCCAGAGGTAATTACTGTTAGTATCTCATGATAGATATTTCCTTTCGTCATGTATATGTAACATATATACAAACATATTTAACTATTGGAGGATTATGTTTTAAGTATATATTGTTGCAAAATAGTTTGGTATCTGACTTTTCTAATTTAAAATATCATTAGAATTTCCCACTGTTTTATTCTACAAATTTATGACTTTTATATGTTATTTATTATTCCATCATATTGCTATATCATGATTTATTTAATCCTTCCCTATTTTTTGTATTTTTACATTGTTTGTAATATTTTACTCTTATAAATGTTGTAAATAATGCTATAATAAACATTCTTGTACATATGAATACAATCTTAGGAGGAAATGAATACAACCATAGAAATATATTATTTTTTGAAAGTTTGTACCAGTTTATTTTCCCAGGGATAGTGAGAGAAGTTATTGCACAATCCCCTCAACAACCATAGTCAGTTGCATTAAAAAAAAAAAAGCCACTTTAATTTCATGGATGAAAAAATGCTACCTCATTATTTCTTTTAATTTGCATTTTAAAAGAGTAGTAAAAATTAATTATATTCACCTTTTTCTAAGGGCAATTTAGAGTTTTTCCTAATGATTTGTGTGGTTCAATATGGTGAAGATATTAAAAATTTGTTGTATACATTATAGGTATTTTTTATTATGTGTATTACACTTAAAACTGTGTATATATGCAGTGTGCATGTGTGTGAGTGTGTGTGTGTGTATACAGTTTAAAGAAATGTGATGAATACCCATGATTCCCAGACTCGGCCTTAAGGAATAGAGAGTCACCAGTACATTAGGGCCTGTTTATATTCCTTCCTCATCACTTTCCCCCCTCCCTCCCCCAGAGGTAACCATTAGCTTTAAATCTGTATAAATTGCCCTCTTGCCTTTTTATAACTTAAGAATATCTGCATACTAACCATCATATTGTTTAATTTTTCATCTGACTTTATGCCATGAGATTAGTACTATATGTACTCTATGGTGGCGTGTTAATTCATTTTTCACAACCTTTTTTAAAGATTCATCCATGAAGCTGTAGTTCATTTCATTTCCATTATTTTATATTATTTCATTGACACCTATCTGGAAAACTTACATTGTTATGTTCTTGTAAACAGGGTTGTCAACACATGCCATCCCAGTGTTTTTCATCTGGTATAGGTGCTCAGTGATTTTTCTAGGAATAGAACTAAAAGTGGAATTGCTGGGCCTTCCTTTTGTGCTCAGGTGCAGTTTTATTTGCTTACATCAAATTGCTTTTCAAACTCATTGTGCCAATTTATATTCCCTTCAGCACTGTATAAAAATTTCAGTTGATCCACATTCTTGCAATATGGTTATCATCCAGTGATTTAACTGTTGTACGTTATGTGTTTGGAATCATATTTTTGTGTGATTTCAACTTGTGTTATGTTGCTCATTCATGTTTCCTCTTTAGTATTCATGTCCTTTTAATAGTTTCCTATTGTGTACCTTTTCTTATTGATTTATGTAAGATCTTTATATATTCTGAATAATAATTGTTTCATAGATAGGGTTTTGCAAAAATCTTTTTCCAGATTAGGGCTAGGGTTTTTGTTTGTTTGTTTGCTTTGGTCTTTATGTGCCTTCTCTGACCAGAAAAATCTGCGTTTTCTATAGTTGGGACTTCTCATCTTTGCTCTTCTGGTTGTTATGGTTTGTGTATGTTGTGTTTGGCTTTAGGAGTCTTTCTTTCCTCCAAATATATCTTTCTGCATCATCGTAGAAAATATTACAGTTTTGAACTTCACAATTAAGTCTTTAATTCACCTGGAATTTATTTTTGTCTATAGTTGGAGGAAGGGATCTGTTTTAAAAATTTCCATGTAATGAACGTTTGCTCCAACACCAGTTATTAAGTAGCCTCTCCACTGTCTACGTTTCCACCTCTGCCCCATTTTGTCTCCATATGTTTACGTGTGCACTTCCAGGTGCTGTGTTCTGTTCCTGTTTATCTGTCTTTCCTCCAACACAACATGGTTTATTTATTTATTTTTATTTTTATTTTTATTTTTGTCTTTTTGCCATTTCCAGGGCTACTCCCACAGCATATGGAAGTTCCCAGGCTAGGGGTCTAATCGGAGCTGTAGCCTCCGGCCTACACCACAGCCACAGCAACGCAGGATCTGAGCCGCGTCTGCGACCTACACCATAGCTCACGGCAACGCCGGATCCTTAACCCACTGAGCAAGGCCAGGGATTGAACCCGCAACCTCATGGTTCCTAGTCGGATTCGTTAACCACTGAGCCACGATGGGAACTCCTGGTTTATTTTTTTTTAACCTTTACTCAGTTTCACTGTCTGTGGAACTTTTTGGAAACTGAATTTAATGATTGGTGCACTGGGAAAGATTTACATTTGCTCTGTCCAGTACCTGGAGACCACTTGAAAATAAATTTTTCATTTGGATTTTTCAGGCCACAAAAGTAGTGTGAACTCAAGCCCCAAACACCACTTATAGTTAGGGATTCTTGGAGACGTGCCTTTTTTTCTTTCGCTCTATCTGTGCTAAGGGTGAAATTGGCAAGCCGACTTCCAGCGTTGGTTTTTTGCTTGGTTCGTCCATTGAACGTATCACTTTGCAGAGGCGCTAGATTTCGTTTCTCACCCAGACTTCACACTCAGGACCAGGGTTTGTCTCTTGCCCTCTGTGCTAATGTGACCTTTTCATATCTAGGCTCTAGGGCCCCAGGGATTGGCAGATTTCTTTGGAGAAATTTTTCTTACTCATCATTTCTGGTTTCTGGTTGTCTATTTTACTGTATTACGGTTTAACCCTGCTTTTAGAGTCCTTTATAAAGTTTACTTTTGTATCTTGTTATTGGAACATGCATAAAAAAAGTATGCAAATTGTAAGGGTACAGCATGATGCAGCCTTACAATTTGAATATAGTCTTGTCAGTACAGACCATTCCCAGGTCTCCAGAGGCCCTCCGCCTTCCAGTCACCTCGAGATGTGACACAGCAATGAGCAGAGTGACAGCAATGGTCCCCAGCAACACAGATGATCTCACAGACATAGTTTTGTACAAAAGAGACCCCAGGTAGAAGACGCATACCTCATTATTCCATTTATGAAAAGCTCAAAGCCAGAGGGAGCCAAAAGGGTAACATCTCTGAAAGTAGACTCCTGATGTTATAGTGTGAGACATAGAAGTTTTAAATTTTTCATTAAAAAATCTATTAGGTTTTCTCCCTATGTTATTTGTTATTTATTCAATTTTCTTTTCTTTTCTTTTCTTTTTTTTTTTTTTTTTTTTTTTTTGCTTTTCAGGGCCACACCTGTGGCATATGGAAATTCCCAGGCTAGGGATCGAATTGGAGCTGTAGCCACAGCCACAGCGAAGTGGAATCTGAGTCACCACGTCTGTGACCTACACCACAGCTCATGGCAATGCTGGATCCTTAACCCACTGAGTGAGGCCAGGGATGGAACCTGCATCCTCATGGTTACTAGTCAGGTTCATAGCCCACTGAACCACAATGGGAACTCCTATCTCATTTTCTTTTGAGCTAAATGGGATAGCTATGTCTCTGTCTTCTAGGTTTTTCATTGTATATAAACTTTCTGAGGTTGATTTTGGTTTAGTTCATGTACTGTGATTTCCGGTTAATCAATTTTTCCAGAATAATTTATTGATATGGTATTTCTGGGTTTTATTATCATTTCCATTTTATTGTTTGTTCAAGCATCACTGTATTACGGTGTCTAGTCCTGTCCTGTTTTGCTTGTCATAGCTTTATATTATGTAGTGTTTAATGTATGTTATGGCACATTCTACCTTATTCCCTACTTCTCTTTCAAAAATTTCTTCAATTATCCTGGATATTCAGATTTTTTAGGTGAACATTAAAACTATCGCCCCTCCCTCAATATTCCATTAGGATCTTAATCAGATGAGAAAAAAAATCAATACACATATTTGAATAGCTTTAAAATATTCAGCTAAGCAATAAAATAATATGGATCATTTTTTCATTTAAGTATTCTCTTATATCCATCAGTAATGTTGACACAGCTCATTATGGTGTGTGCTTTCCATGTATTTATAGTTGCAAATGAGCTCTATTTTAACATTATATTTTCTAAGATGTTAACATGCTAGCGTATAGGACAATATTGATTTGTTACTGACAATTATTGAACAAAAATATATTTGTTTTGTTCTTGCTGCCTGACTGAATTATTTTATCTTGGTTCTAATGGTTTTCATTTGTTTCTTTTGTGTTTTCTAGATAAAAAAATATGTATAATGTATAAATAATGATTACTCTCTTTAGTCTTTTTCTGATGGTGTATTTCCTGTTTCTGTCTTATGTCTAATTGCATTGATGAAAGAAATGAAAGATAACTATAATGCTAGTGGATGTCTTTGTTTTTCTTCTCATTTTGATGAAAATATATCTATTTATATATATTTATATTTATACAATCTATTTATATATATTTATATTTTATGGACATTTTAAAAGATATGAGCTCTGTAAAGTATATGTATTTTTTTAACTTTTTAAGATTTTTATTTTTCCATTACAATTGATTTACAGTGTTCTGTCAATTTCTGTTGTTCAGTCATACATATATTATTTTTTCTCACATTACCTTCCATTATGTTCCATCACAAGTGACTAGATATAATTCCCTGTGCTATAGAGCAGGATCTCATTGCTTATCCACTCCAAATGCAATAGTTTGCATCAATTAACCTCAAACTCCCAGTTCATCCTGCTCCCTCCCCCTGTCCCTTGGCAACCACAAGTCTGTTCTTCAAATTCATGATTTCTTTTCTGTAGACAGGTTCATTTGTGCCGTATATTAGATTCCAGATATAAGTGATATCATATGGTAATTGTCTTTCTCTTTCTGACTGACTTCACTCAGTATGAGATCTCTAGTTCTGTCCATTATGCTGCAAATGCCATTATTTCGTCCTTTTTATGTCTCAGTAGTATTCCATTGTGTATATGTACCACATCTTCTTAATCCATTCATCTGTCAATGGACGTTTGGGTTGTTTCCACATCTTGACTATTGTGAATAGAGCTGCAACGAACATAAAGGTGCAAGTATCTTTTATGAGGAAAGTTTTGTCCAGATATATGCCCAAGAGTGGGATTGCTGGGTCATATGGTAATTCTAAACCGAGTTTTCTGAGGTACCGCCATACTGTTTTCCATAGTGGTTGTAGCAGCTTACATTCCCACCAACTGTGAAGGAGGAGTCCCTTTTCTCCACACCCTCTCCAGCATTTGTTATTTGTTGACTTGTTAATGATGTCCATTCTGACTGGTGTGAGGTGATACCTCTTTGTAGTTTTGATTTGCATTTCTCTAATAATTAGTGATGTTGAGCATTTTTTCATGTGCCTGTTGGCCATCTGTATGTCTTCTTTGGAGAAATGTCTATTCAGGTCTTCTGCCCATTTTTCAATTGGATTGTTGGTTTTTTTCCTGTTGAGTTGTATAAGTTGTTTGTATATTTTAGAGATTAAGCCCTTGTCAGTTTCATTTCTCCCATTCTGTAGGTTGTCTTTTTGGTTTTTTTGCGGGGGGAGGGGTTTGTTGTTGTTTTTAATGGTTTCCTTTGCTGCGCAAAAGCTTATCAGTTTGATTAGGTCCCATTGGTTTATTTTTGCTTTTATTTCTGTTGCCTTGGGAGACTGACCTAAGAAAACATTTGTATGGTTGATGTCAGAGAATGTTTTGCCTATGTTCCTTTCTAGGAGTTTGATGATGTCTTGTCTTACATGTAAGTCTTTAAGCCATTTTGAGTTTATTTTCATGCATGGTGTGAGGGTGTGTTCTAGTTTCATCGATTTACAAGCAGCTGTCCAGTTTTACCAGCACCATTTGCTGAACAGACTTTTTCCCATTTTATATTCTTGCCTGCTTTGTCAAATATTAATTGACTGTAGTTGTTAGGGTTTATTTCTGGGTTCTCTATTCTGTTCCATTGTTCTGTATGTCTGTTTCTATACAGTACCATACAGTCCTGATTACTATAGCTTTGTAATATTGCCTGAAGTCTGGTAGAGTTATACCTCCTGCTTGGTTTTTATTCCTCAGAATTGCTTTGGCAATTATGGGTCTTTTGTGATTCTGTATAAATTTCTGATTGCTTGTTCTAGTTCTGTGAAAAACGTCATGGGTAATTTGATAGAGGTTGCATTGAATCTGTAGATTGCTTTGGGTAGTATGGCCATTTTTTACAATATTAATTTTTCCAACTCAGGAGCATTGAATTTCTTTCCATTTCTTGGAATCCTCTTTAATTTTGTAAGTTACATCTTTTAATATCCATCTCAATCCAAGCTTATTAATAAAATTATTTAACATTTTTAGTCCTATTAAATTTATTTTTTGTTTTGCTTCTGTTAATTTCTCCTTATATTTCAAATAATTTTTGCTTCAAATAATGTAATGACATGATATTTGATGCAAAAGTTTCACCATCATGTCCTCATTGTATATTTTATATTTTATCAATATGATTTTATTATTCTTTACACACTTGTCATCTTTTAAACTTGAATTTCATCATCCTAAAATAATGTTGTCAGCAACTTATCCCATGTTTACATTTTGCTTATAAATAGTCATACAATCATACTATTAACCTGATTCACTCTCTAGCTTTTAGAATACAAAATATTGGAATATATTGGAAAATATGGAAAATATTGTTGAATTCTGGTTTATAGCCTAATGAATATGAATCTTTGCTGTTTAACAAGGAGCTCAAAGCATTTACCTTATCAAATCTTAAGTCATCTGTCATTTTGTTCCAGGGATTGAACCTGCACTGCAGCAGTGACCTAGGCCACTGTAGTGACAATGCTGGATCCTTAACCCACCGCGCCAAAAGTGAACTCCCTACTTTCTGATTTTGATTCTTTCTTAATGTTAGCTTTGTATTCTATGTTTTGATGTACAAACTTTTATTTTTAAGTTGTTATCTTTTTCATCTTTTAATTCTACTAAGAGTTACTGTCTTACTTTTCCTCATACTGTTTTTCTATATGACGCTCAAGAATAAATTGGAATCTTTAGAGTTGCTTCTCTGGGTTGGAATACTGGCTGTATCTGTAAAAGCTCCTATATGGACTCTCTCAAATTTTTACACTTTTTTACTTTATTTATTTATAACCCTAGTCTTACAAATGTATTCTTTTTTTTTTTTTTTTTGTCTTTTTGCCTTTTCTAGGGCCACTCCTGCAGCATATGGAGGTTCCCAGGCTAAGGGTCTAATCAGAGCTGTAGCCACCAGCCTACACCACAGCCACAGCAACACAGGATCCAAGCCGTGTCTGTGACCTACACCACGGCTCACAACAACGCCGGATCCTTAACCCACTGAGCAAGGCCAGGGATCGAACCCGCAACCTCGTGGTTCCTAGTCGGATTCATTAACCACTGAGCCATGACAGGAACTCCACAAATGTATTCTTTTACTAAATTATTTCTCCTTAAATATAATCCTTGTCATGTAAATTCAGTTTTATAACTAATTGGCTATAATTTTCTAGGCATGAATCTATATTTAACTGGTTAACAACATCTTCCTGATAATCTTCATATAAAACAACTTTCCCATTTTTCTATGTTGAATCTTGGTCAAATGGAAAACATTTTTAAGTATCTATTTTTCCTAGGGGGATAAATCAGTGATGTATTTTATGAATCATACGTATATGAAATGTATTCCTATTACCTTCACATATGAACACACACACAAAATCAAAACCTTGACTGGGCATGGCATTCTGGGTCTTCACATTTTTCTTTCAAAGTTCTATAATTATTCTTCCATTTTTTTTCTAAAATGTTGCATCGCAGGGATGACTGAAACATGCTTAATTTTAAATAATCTGTGCATAATGTATAACCTTTCTGAATTCTCTCTATTGGCTAAATAGGATATTCAGTAAGCTATTTTTCTACTTTTTTCTTCTAATTAAATTTTTTTCCACTTCATCTTTAGGATTGGGACTCACTGATTCTTGAGTACAGTGAATTTTTTTTCAGTCTATGTGCAAATATGTCTATTGGGCTAATGAAAAACTATTTTAATTATATCTTTGAATTTCTCTCCCATTCTGATTATTCTGTATTCCTCAGAAAAACCTCTAATTCTAAAATTCAATTTTGATCCTATCTAATTTTGTCTACTAATCTTTCTATTATCTTTTCTCTCAGTCTTGTTGCTGTGTCTTTTTCCTCTGTTTTAAATCTGGGAAAGTTTTGGAACTTACTCAACATCACTAATCCAGTTTTATATAGATTGATCTCTCTATTTAATGCCTCTAATGTGAATATAAACACTATAAATCCCACAACAATTTATTCCATAATAATGCTAATTCTCAGATAACAGTTGACGCCTCCTCTCTATAGCCAAGTTATCAAGCAAGAACAGTTCAAGTTCTTATCTTCTTGGGATGACAGGAAGGCAAGGCCAATAAATAAACAGTAGGCTTCTTGGGAAACATGGAAGAAGAGAATGGTACTCTGTTCAAAGGATTCTTTTGGTTCAATTTTGCTGAACCTGGCAGATAAAAAAGTACCGTCTATCTAAGAAACTCCTGGAATTGCTGCCACTGACTGGAAAATAGCCAGCTAGAGGACATAGAATTATTCCTGTTGATGTCTAAGTGGAGTGACAGCCACAGGACCCAGAATTGTCCCCATTGATGCCCAAGTGGAGCGAAAGATAGACAAACATGGTTGTAGATGGGTGGGAGGGAGGCCTCAAAAGTACAAAATCATATAAGGTCACAGCACAGTTATTATACAGCTACTCTTTTACAGATGCTTCTTGATTGCAAAGCATTCGGATAGGAATAATAATAGTTCCCAGAAGATAAGCATACAAACAGTCAGTATTTTAATTGCTGGTTGTAGCTTTGTCCACAGCACCTAAGTTGTCCCCAGTGCAGGACAGGGTATTTTTCTTATGGCAATCTGTTTTTCAAAAAGAACAACTGCTTTTGCAGTTTGAAGGACACTGAAATTTCCCTTTTTGTGTGGATTATCCTCTAGCTCAAATCCATGCCATTTCTCCATAACCTCTGGAATTTACCTGTTTTCCCTGTGCAGTCTAATTCTATTTTTTTTTTTCACCATATGGCTGTCATGACAAGTATGGCTACTCTTTGACCTGAGGTTTTTCAATGAGTCTGCATCATAAATACTTCTGAAGAGGAGCCAACAGGTCATGGTCAACCCTTGCCAAGAACCAGCTCTAGCGGTTACTGGCCAAGCACTCATTATTCTATTTAATTCTTCCACCTACGTGATGAGAAAGGCATGACTCTTAGCCTCATTTGACACATTAGAGGATTAAGGAAGATGGTTCTCTTTTCCAAGATTCCACATCTAATAATTGTCGTGAGTAAGACGCAAACCCAACTCTGCCTGACATTTGAGCCCATCATCAAGCCCATCTTCTCCCAAGACCATCTCCATCCTTGCTCGACCCTTAAGAGTGGGACTAATTTGTGGGAGAAAATGTCTAGGCACCATGTCAGAATAAATTTCTTAAAATTATGTGGTTGGAATGGCATTACTGATCCTCGGTTGTAATTGTATTGGTTGAGGACAGAGTCAAATACATACTGATGAACTTATGTGGTCAAAGATAAATTTATGAGCATGTTGCAGCTGTCTTTTTAATAAAGCATCATATTTTCTACAGGCAAATATCTTACCACGTCTCACTTCTCTAGACTCTGTGAAACTCATTTTTCTTTAATTGGGCAGGTTATAGGAGAGAGGAACATAAAGAATTTCATAGAGTGTTACTGACGTGTCACAGTGAGGTGACACATCCTTGCTAAATGGTAGCTCAACCCTATGACCACCTCTCACATTTTCCGTGGTTTGGAGTTATAGAGGCATCTACTCTAACTGTATCTACCCATCCTTTCTGACTAATGCCAAATAATTAATGCTAAATAATATATTTGTTGGACTTTGATATCAGGAAGAAGAGAATAAGATGGTTAAGGTGTAGAGCTTTGTGTGATATTCTTTTTAAATGAGAAAATATATCTATCTCCTAAAATTAGCTTAAATATGTTTTTTGTACTCTTATGAACATGCATTATTATTCATTTATTTTTTAAAAAATTTTACTAGAATACAGTTGTTTTATACTGTTGTGTCAATTTCTGTTGTACAGCATAGTGACCCAGTCACACATATACATGCATACATTTTTCTCATACTATCTTTCATCATGTTCTACCCCAAGAGATTGGACATAATTCCCTGTGCTGTACAGAAGGACCTCATTGCTTATCCATTCTAAATGCAATAGTTTGCATCTACCAACCCCAAACTACTAGTCCATCCTACTTCCTCCCTCTCCCCCCTGGCAACCAGTGTTCTGCTCCTGATGTCTGTGATCTGTCTCTGTTTTGTAGGTCGGTTCATTTGTGCCGTATTTTAGAGTCCACATATAAGTGATACCATATGGTATTTGTCTTTATCTTTCTGACTTACTTCACTTATGAACATATATTATTATTCATTTAAATGATACTAATTTATTTGATTTTAAAAGTAATCATCAAATATGTAATATATTAAATTTAAATAATTCAACCTAATGAGATTTAGGAGGAATTGTGAAGAGACTGTGGGAAGTTAGGAGAGAATTCCATAAGCTTTCTCAGACATCAAAAGTGCACAGCTGAGATGTAAAGGGCTGGAAATAAAAGTAGGTTTAAGTGTTCTTCTCTGTGTCTTCTATCTTGAACTTCACCCAGGGTGTCACTGATGTTTTAGGAAGCTCTTTGACATGGTAGAGGCATGAGAGAAAGGAGGAGACCCTATGAAGGAGTTTAACAGGAGGAGAAAGAACTCAAAGAAGGTCTGCTCAGGAAAACAGTTTTAAACCCTATGTGTCTATTAAAAGCCCTGCATCATGATATCTCGTTTCCTTGAAATCCTGGTGACACATATCAAGCCTGTTCTTTCTCAGACCTGAGTTGTAGAATGGGGTAGGGCATGGGGAGACGTGAGACGATGTGGAGCTCCTCCTAGAGGACGACATGTGTACTACAAAAACAGCGCCCTGGTCACCAGGGAGTGGCAAAATTGACTTTGTCTTTCCTCCGTGAGCTGCTTCGTTTCAAGTGGTGAAAACTAAGTCGCTGACCCATTTTCTTAATCCAGTCTTTCTGTCATTGGAAATTCCTCCAGGTTCCGGCAACAGGTTTTTCTTTGGGCTTGATGTTCCATGAGTTCACAAACTTTCAGCATAGATGTTAGAGAAAGCTCCTAAGCAGATGACTTTTTATTTCAAAGAGTTAACACTATGATGAATAAATAAATGAATGAGAAATTCTTAAACACTCTATCTTCTTTACCTAAAGCTCATCTCTAACAGGATATATTGAATTCATTTGTGTCCTGTAAGAATAGCAACTGACTGATTTTAAGTCACATTATATTATCTGTGTTTCTTAAGATGAACACACTTTATAAGATACCTTATGTAGAAACAGGAATGTCAAGTTGTGAGTGTGTGTGTGTGTGTCTGTGTGTCTGTGTGTCTTCTCTTGGAGCCTCATAACTCCAAGGCTCATAATAAGTGATTCTATTCTCCTTCCATAATTTGGTCAGTTCAGTCACTTTGGTTCCCCTCTACAATATTTTTGCTGATAATTTTTTTTCAGTTTCTTATTACTCTACAGATTTCAACTCCTGAAATTTTATACCTGAAGCTCCGCTATGAAATATTCAAAAGATGCTATATTTCATACTGCTGAATAAGCAAGTTGTTTATTCTCCCTTGGCAAATCTGCTGCATAACATTGTTTCTAGAAAAGGAGTTTATGTGGCATGATTAAAAATTCTGTTTTCATAACCTGTCTCTGATAGACTGCCCAGCCAGCCTCCAATATTGGTAGAAAACTATTAAATTGTAGATTATAACAAAACACTTTAGCAAGTGGTTTTCATTTCCATTTTACTCAGATGATGACTTTTAGGCATGAACTTCCCCATTGTCCTTCAAAATGACTTTTTAAAAAAATTTATCTACCCTTTTTTCGCTTTTCTATTTTTTTTTTTTCAGACAGAAAGAACAAGCATTTTTCCTTCCGAAGCCAGCCACTCTGTCTGTGACTCAGATCTCAGCATCCACTCTCTCTTCTGAGCTCTCACTCTCTTTATTATTCACTTTCCTCCCAATATTTTAATCTCTCCCCCCCCACTGCCTGTTTGTTCTCTTCCTTCAAATACACACTGGCCTCCACTTAATTTTTTTTTTTAATTTGATGCTTCTGTTTTACTTCAGCTGATAAATGATCTTAGCTTTTTTTTTTTTTTGGAACCATCAAATTCTGACCTTAATCCCATACAATTTAGTCTAACCTTTCTGATAATATTGACTATGCAGTCAAGTTTGCCAATAACCTCCTAATTGACAATTTTGGTATTTTTCTCATTCTTCTTTTTCTTCATTATTGGCAACTATCGATCATGCTTTCTTAAACTTTCTACCCTTGAATTTCATATTGCTTTACATTGATTTCCTTCTCAATTCCTAGTCTGCTTATTTTCTTTTCCATTTTCCTTTTCTAGTGGCAGAATGTGGCCCCTTATACCACTAATGTCTTAACTCTAATATCTCTGCCTTTTTCTTTTTTTTCTTTAAGTCCTTTCCTGAGAGATTTCACCCATTTCCAGTGCCTCATTTTTTGTTTGTTGGTTTTGTTTTCAACTTATCCACTCTTCTGGGTGTCAGTACAAACATGTATATACAGTATCTCCTCCTCTTCAATCCAAATTTCCTTCTTGTTGAACTGTTTTACCGGAAGGGCTGACTTTTGCCCCCAAAACAAATAGAAGACAAATACAGAAAACAAAATAAACAAGCAAATAAAAACCCAAGGCAGAACAAAATAAAAACAAAACTATCCCCCTGAAACTCTACAAAATATATTACCCTTGCTTTACCCATCTGGCTTGGGGCTAATATATTTTCGACTTTGCTGTCACTAATCCCTCAGGCTCTTTCTTTTACGGGTGGTAGTTGCTTGTGGCTCCTCCCACCCCGCCTCCCACTCTGGTCAAGCAACCCCTGGGGCTACAGAAGAAGGCAGATAAGTAGGGACTAGAAGTCAGGCTAAGGGGGGGGCGGTGTAGAGACCTACTAACAAGGCTTTGAGTGTGACAGCCACCACATGGTTGATCCGGAACAGCTATTCTATTTGCTTGCTGGGATCCAGTGTAAAATGAAGACTCGGGGCTCCTGGTTCAAAATTACTAAGAATTCTGAGGTGACCACAGCAGAGCATTAAAGCATCCAAGCATGGGGCTCTTTGCGGCTTCTCAAGTCACAAGCCTATGATGCCAGCCTTGCTATTTATCTTTCTGGGTGAAGACTCCCTATCAGCCTAAATGAAAAGGTTGACTTAGGTGATTTCTAAAGTGACATCCCATTTTGCTCTAAAATTCAATAATTCTAAGCCGCCTTTCTCTGCAACAGCTCCTGTATCACCGCCCTTCTTCCTCTCTCACTGTGCTGGTACAGTGATGCCCCAATACTTCGTGGTAATTTTTTTCTTACCTTTCTCCAGTCTGCTTAGATTGTTAGCTCCAAATACTATTCATAAAGTAAAGGCTCAAGTTCAAACTTGAGTTAGGCATCAATGTTGCTTTCCAACCTTATAAGCCCTCTGTGTTCGTTCCCTAGGTTTGCCATTACAGAGTACTCCAGGCTGGTGGATTTAACAAAGAAATATATTTTCTCACAACTCTAGGGGCTACACGTCCAAGGTGAGATCAGCGTGTCAGTAGGGTTGGTTTCTACTAAGGCTGCTCTCCTTGGTTTCCAGATGGCCTCTGTCTCTCTTGTCCTCACACAGCCTTGTCTCTGTGCTTGCCCTTCCCAGGTGTCTCTTCCTGGTCCTATAAGGACACCAGTCAAACGGGATTAGGGCTCCACCCTATGTCCTCATTTAGCTTGAATTATCTCTTTAAAGGCCCAGTGTCCAAATACAGTCCTACAGGGAGTTAAGCTTTCAGTATACGAGTTTGGGGGAGACACAATTTAGTCCATATCATTCACTCTTCCTTTACGTGATTGTAAGTGTATCAAGAGCCGTTCTGTGCAAGCCGGACACATTGAGGACATTACAGGCATCCCGAAATGTGAACGGGTGAGTGAATGCCCATGTCTGGCGATGTGCCCCTCCCTGGTCAGCTCTCACCTCCTCCCCTCTGTGTCTTTGCTTCCATGGTGCCCCGTGTGCAGAGCCAGCTTAATTTCCTCTTTTAGTATCCTCTCCTCTTTCCCTCTGTTTTTCTCCAGCTCCTTCCTTTCCCCTTTAAGTCTCACCTACACGGGCATTTGTCCTTGACTGCCCTCTCCCTTTCCTCCGAGTCTCAAGAGCGTTTAAGGGCTCCACCTCTCGCTGAAGATCCCGTGTCATGCTCTGACTTTAGCCTTGTACACTCTGCAGTCCCACCTGGTCTCTGAGCTCCTCTTAGCAGGATTCTGTGTCCTCCATCAGTGCTTCTCAAATGGAACGTGTATAAGATCTACCTGGGGATCTTGGTACGTCCAGACTCTGAGTCAGGAGCTCTGAATCCAGGGTGGGACCTGGGATTCTGCATTTCCTTCTTTTTGTCTTTTCTTTTTTTTTGGCTGCCCCGTGGCATATGGAGCTCCTGTACCAGGGATCAGATCTGAGCTCCAGTCTCAACCTGAGCTGGATACTTAATCCACTGTCCTGGGCCGGTTATCAAACCTGCGTCCCAGTGCTTGCCCCCAAGAGGCTGCTACTCCCATTGTGACACAGTGGGACCTCTGGATTGTGCATTCTGACAAACACCCGGCTGCTGTTCCATGGGTTTCATGTCAGCAGCGAGGTGTTAGACTTGATGGAAAACATCCCCTTCTCTCACTCACCTTTCCCTTATGCATAAGAAGCAGATATTTTCATAATGGATTATACTCTATTGATTAACTTCCTCTTAACCTTCATGTATTAATTCAACTTAGACCCCGGGTGGTGGGGCAGGGTGGAAAGCTGTGATCTCTGGAGTTAACGTCTTGGAAAGGTAACATTTACTTAGACATTCATGTGGCTGTGTAGTCTTTGTTAGGGGACCACAGAGTCAAGGCAGCGATAATAAGGCAGCAACGCCAATCAGTTCAAGTTCAGTTTTCCTCCACTACATAAAACTTTGTAGGACTCAATTTCCAAGAGGAGGCTAAGCATACAGGTTGTGCAAAGCAAGAAGAAACACGTTGTGTTTACTCTTTGAACAAGCAGGCTATTTCCCTTCATGTGAAATTATTTCTTAGGATTTGCTTTATTCTGAAAGAAAAATATAAATGTCTTTAGGGGATTTCGTTTTGTGAAGCCTGGTCTTTTACTCTTGTCCTTCTCACTTTAGACAGAAAATAACTTTTGATGCATTAAATTCTAATGAATAAGAACACATTTTAAAGGCCTTTCTTTGTATTTTATTCAGTAGCTGACTTTAGTTTCCTACAAAATGCTTTCTAAATTCGGTTTCTTATCATGGGTTCCATCCAGAGTAAAATATATACGGCCCCTGGAGCACACAGCTGTTTATGTACCAGGCCAGTATGTCTCAGGGAGAGGTCTGCACGATGTGTAGGCTATAATTTAAAAAATAAAAATAAAATCCCAACGCCGCATCAAGTATTTAGAGCTGCTCAGTGGGAAGAAAAGGCAGAAAAGGAGAAAAGAAGGCAGCTTATTAATGAACTCCTTTTGCTTTGAACAGGGCATTGCTATGCTGTTTTCAAGCCATCTATTTTCACATATAATACTTCAGAGCATATTCTGGCATGTTTTAAAGTCAAGTGGAAAAAAAAAGAGGGTCTGAGAGATGGCGTGATTTTCTTAAAAAAATTAAACTCTTTTATTTGGCGTTCCCGTTATGGCTCAGCAGGTTAAGAACCTGTCCAGTATCTATGAGGATGTGAGTTTGATCCCTGTCCTCCCTCAGTGGGTTAAGGATCCACCATTGCTGCGAGCTGCAGCATAGATCACAGATGCGACTTGGATCTAGCATTGCTGTGGCTACAGGGGGCATCTGCAGCTCAGATTCAATCCCTAGCCTGGGGACTTCCATATGCCAGGTAAACTTCCATATGCGGCCCTAAAAAAGAAAAGAAAAGAAAAAATTCTCTTATAGCATTTTTCAGTAACAGGTTCTTAGAGGTGAAGAAGAGCGTGTGTCTATGTTATCACCTTTTGGAAGTTCCCTGGTGCCTCAGTGGATTAAGGATCCAGCATTTTCATTGCTATTACTCAGGTAGCTGTTGTGGCTGGGGTCCCATCCCTGGTCAGGAACTTCCACATGCCCCAGGAGTGGCCAAAAAAACCCAAAAAAACAAACAAACAAAAAACTTACCAACTTTTCAAAGACTGAACAGAGGGTGGAGCCATGCAGAACAACTCAAAAGCCATTGTTGGGAGAGGGGGCCCCTTTCTAGTGGTGCTGCTATCAGGGAATTCTTGGAGGTAAAGTTTTCAGCCTGCTTTCTGCAAAGCTCTGATATTGGATAAGCACTGACTTCAGAGCAGCACTTAGCATTGCTCTCAGCCAAGGACATCCATTCCATCAAGTACCCAGCAAAAACCCGGTACCATATCTGCTACATGGTGCAAGTCCACGGGACAAAGGGCTCTGATCCTGCCTAGAGTCTAGCTTCTTGTCAATCAGCTTAAAAGACGCTGATGATGGAGCCAAGTATGAAAGCTCCACAAACCTATGTGTCAAGGCCACGATGAAGGCAAGACCTCATCACCAGACAGCAGCTCGTTTTTGAGCTTGGCCTTTTCAGCCTCACTCTCTCTGTTGGGCTCTTGAAAGCTACGGTGGATTTCAATATTCCAGTTCTCAACCTTGCTAGTTGCTGGAAGGTCAGCTCTGTTCATTATTGGCAGGAATGGTGTCTGGTGACACCTTTTTCATTCTCAGTGCCAACGAAGACAGCTCAGTATAAACTGTCCCTGGGGATGATGTCCACAGTAAGTCTTCTGCAAGTTTATTATTAGTCTCATGAACTATATTTTGACTAATTTCAAATGTCCTGAGGGCTCAGCTCTCAGCAGATGGAAGAGCCTGTTTGAAAGCCTAGTGATTGATGGATTGCTTGCTTCATTCACACATGGATCCATTCTTTCATCCATCCACCCCTCAAATGTTTATATTTTTATTTTAAAAAATTATTAAAGTATAATTTATTCACAATGTTCTGTAAATTTCTGCTGTATAGCAGAGTGACCCAGTCATACATGTAAATACATTTCCTTTCTTATGTTATCTTCAAGCGTATTCTATCAAGAGTGATTGGATATAGTTCCCTGTGCTATACAGCAGAACCTCATTGCTTACCCATTCTAAATGTAATAGTTTGCAGCTACTAACCCCAAACTCCCAGTCCATCCCCCTCCCCACCCCCAAATGTTTATGGAAGGCTTACTGTATGATAGAGCATGCATTGTACTTGTACTCAAGAGGCTTCCAGCTGAGGCGGGAAGAAAGACCAGTAAGATGAGGACTGCAATTCAGTCTAACGGACTGAGAGAGAAAATAGCCAGCAGTGAGCTGGAAACCCCTGAGAAGAGATCCTCCATCAGTGCAAGAACAGCATAGAGCCATGCTGCTCACCTCCAGGGGGCACTGTTCCAGTGAACAGTGAGCGAGTGACACTTCCTGAAGATGGTCACTGCACAGTCCACTCTGTCTGAAGAGAGATAAGGCAAATTGGGTTTGCAGGAGAAGTCGGTGTTTGCTGTGCCCTCAAAGGGGTCAGTTTGGAGCCGGGAAGATTGTATCTGTGAGCTGTACATGGGGGCTTTGGGTGGGGAGAGGAAAAAAAAAAAGATGAATAAGGTTAGTAGGAACAAGATTCCATGGGGTCTTTTCAGGCAGGCCAAAGGGGTTTAGACTTAATCACTGTGGAAAAATAACTGACAGAGGTTCAGCAGGGGAGAGCCCTGTTACTGGTGGGGCACAGAGGTGGAGTGCCAAGGCACTGCATCCTTAGTGTCCTTTGAAGGAGACTTCAAAGCAACCCCAAAGCTGTGCTGCCCATCCCCGGCCCCGTGGGAGCACAGGATACGGCTGGTGTGGACCTAGAGAGGGAAATCTGACCTCTGTTCTTACACTTCACAGTTTTACTTGTGGCAGGCCCCGGTGGTAGCCCGAGTGGCTTTTAGTGATATTCATAGCCTGTGAAGTTGGAAGTTTCTCAAAGGAGTCCAAGAGAGTTCTCTCACCAGCTATTATGCCTCTTGCTGTGTCCTTAAGCAGCGTCGCATAAAACTCTGACCTAACCAGCCTCACCATCAGAGCAGAGCTTTGTTGCATTTCTCTGGGAAGCTAACCTTGCTTAAATGACTGATGAAGTAAAATGATACTGAAGGACTTATGAATACAGGAATGAGGCCCGGATGACTTTCCTGTGCTTCTACTATATGTGGAAGGCAACAGAGTTATAGCCAGGGTCCCACAGCACTGTAAGAAAGAGCTTGCTAGGTAGCAATCCAGGAACCACTACAGCGCTGGTACCTCCATTCTGATGATCAGCTAGAGTGAATGAGAAATCCCACTTGGCATCAGCACTCACTTCACAGGTGATTTTCAAATCACAGTCAGAGCACCTGCATGAGGGTACCTTTCAAAATACGGATTCATGGTTATTGTCCTTAACCTGCTGGACCAGAATATCTGTTGGGAAGCCTAGAAATCTGTATTTTAACAAGCTCTGTTGCCTAGGTGATTTTTATGGTCATGAGAATTTGAAAACCACTGCATGGGCTATTCCTTCTGATGTTAAAATGTAGTCTTACTGTCAAAATCTCTTTCTTATGTAGATATTTTTGTAATGTTGAGATTTTTGTGAAATTCACCTGAAGGTTTTCCAGTAGAGTCATATTATTACATTTTTATGTTACGTCAAAAGATGCTCCATGTAAAAATGATTGCTTATCCTTTATTTTATTATTATTTGTTGGTATCCACTGTTGGATTTTGTTGACAACTCCACTGTCAAGGATGTGTGGTTATGTAATTGCTTGATTCAAACTGGATAACTGCTAAGCATTTAGAGAATAAGAAACTGAAGTTTCTTTAAACTGAAATATCAGGTAGGGTTCTGTGAAGCCCCACAGATGAAAGACCTGGTCTGGTGATGTGGCCACCATCCAAGGAGTGTCAGCAGCCACAAAAAGCTGAAAGAAGCAAGAATGGATTCTTCACTAGAGATGCCAGAGAGAGTGCAGTCCTGCCAAGAACTTGATTTTAACCCCGTGAAACCAAGTTGGGACTTGTGTCCCCTGAAAATGAGAACTCACAGACATAGAGAACAAACTTGTGGTTGCCAAGGGGGATGGAGAGATAATGGGATGGACTGGGAGTTTGGCATCAATAGATGCAAACTATTACAATGGGTAGAGTTTGGGTAAGAAACGAGGTGCTGCTATGAAGCACAAGAACTATATCCAACCTCTTGTGATAGAACATGATGAAAGATAGTATGAGAAAAAGAATGTATAAATATGTATGACTGGGTCACTTTGCTGTACTGCAGAAATTGACACAACATCATAAGTCAACTCTAATAAGGACATTTTAAAAAATGAGAACAATAAGAGGATACATTTCTGCTTATTTAAGCCACCAGATTTGTGGTAATTTGTTATAGCAGCCGCAGGAAAATAATACACTGGGGAAATAATAATCATTTTCTAACTAGTCGTGTTTCTAGGGAAGATATCTTCATCCAAATTGGAAAGATACACTCAAATACATTTGTAACAATGACTTACTACTGTTGTTTGACCATCTCAGAGATACACAGAAGAGGGTGGTCCCTTGCTCTTCTAATTGAGGGAAGGAATGAAGCAGTGTGTTAGTTAAGAGCTAGCTAACCCTTATCTGATTATCTCCATGTGGGAAAACATTTAAAGTGGGCCCTAAAGGAGTCGTCTCCAGTTGTAATGGCCCCTGAATTTGCTGCTTTGGACTTGACAATACTTTGCTCTACAGTCCTGTTTCTGAAGCAGGATTTACTGGTATTAAACTCTTCTCTAGGTAAGCTGAAACCATGCAATGAAAGACTCAAAGCACACAATGATAGACTTTATAGGAAGGCTCTATATCCAGGTGTTGGAGGGAAAACTATAAATATAAATTCAGAGACAAAGTTTCCCTCTCTGTTCCTTGGGAAACAATTCTCCAGGGTGCACATAATGAGAGCAGCTTGTCCTTAGGCACTAACTACTTTCGTTAGGGACTACCTTTTCAATGATGTTTGTAAAGCAAAGGGTCTCAGAAGATATAGCCCATGTTTCACCCCAGAGCAGGGTAGGTTTATTTATAACCTTGGAAGATAGAGGGTGTATTTCTCTTGGAATAAAATAAGACAAGCATGTTTATTGTTCATGAGAAAAGATTTGGGATCTTTTGTAAGGGGCTAAGCTCTAGGTTCTTCTGGAATGCAACCCACAGTGTGCAGGTGCAGGTCTCACCTGGACTTCATCACCTCACTTTGTGGGAATTGGGACCCTGGAAAGTGATGCAAAGGCTGACACTCTGGCTACTGATATCACTGTGAGGAATAAAGACCTTTGTCTGTGACCCAGGATTATTTTTGTCTTCTGTTGGCATCCTGAGATGGTGGCAGGATAACTTGTTAGCTTGAAAATCGGATAAAATCCTCAGACCCTTCAAAGTTCTTGATAGTGTGGCTGTAGGAAGAGAAATTGTGAAGATACACATCCCATTCATAATTGGTAGAGCCCTATCTCCTGACTTGGTAGGTAAGCAATATTCATCCTATTTACACAACAGATAACTTGATCTTGCTGGAACCAAGTGACCCCTCAGATAATAAACATCTATTTATCCACTTTTAAAAAATGATATATTTATGCTAGAAGTCTTAAATTTATTTTTTCTTTTTTCTTTCTTTGTTCTTTTTTTTTTTTTTTTTTTGCAGCATATGGAAGTTCCCAGGATAAGGGTTGAACCAGAGCGACAGCTGTCAGCCTATGTCACAGCCACAGTAACATGGGATCCCCAACCCACTGAGTGAGGCCAGGTATTAAACCCACACCCTTGTGGATACTAGTCGGACTTGTTTCCACTGAGCCACAATGGGAACTCCCAGAAACAAATTTTTAAAAATGAAGGCAATAATACTAAAAAGAATGACTGATTTTCAGCTATCATTTTCTGATGATGGAATCAGTACATGTAATACCATGTTTACCAAAAGGATAACCATCCATCTCCTGCCAAATACTACAGTTTATTTATTTTCATTTATTTTTTTTCTTTTTTTGGCCACCCTGTGGCATATGGAATTCCTAGGCCAGGAATCCAACCTGCACCCTGGTGCTGCACTGATCCATTGCACCAGAGGGGGAACTCCCAAACACTTCAGTTTATTGGTAGCTGTGTTTCTGATCAAGAATCCAGCCTCAAAGAAATTGTAGAAATCAGTTAAAAAACATAAAAGTCAACATGTAAAATTTAGGAACTTTAATTTGTTAGCAATTATTAGAAAAATTATTCTCTCAGCCCTACAGAATTAACATACAGATGCCATACATTCCGCAGAAACTTGGCTAAGTAGGAAATGTCAATATAGCATTTGTCATAACCTTAATCACATCGTTTCTTTTGCCATGAGAGATAACATAACCACAAGCTACAGGGACTAGGACATGGAAAATTTGGGGTTATTATTTTACCTACCAGGGTCCCCCACTCCACCCCAAAGATTCACATGCATCCCAAATGCAAAATGCATTCACCTTACCCCAAGCTGCTGGAAAGTCAACCCATTACAGCATCAAAAGTCCAAAAATCTCATTTAAACATCATCATCTGAAAAGTCCTTTGTCATCAAAATCACCTAAATTCAGCGTAGGTAAGGTTTTAGGTGCAATCCATTCTGGGGCACAATTTCTCTTTATCTGTGGACCTGTGAAACTAAAAAAGAGAAGTGATCAGCTCCCCAAATATGATGCTGGAATGGGCAAAGGATGATAGTAATAGATATTCTGGTTCAGTAAGGAGAAAATGGAAGGAAAATGGAAGTCACCAGCCCCAAGCAATTTAGAAAACCAACTGGGCAAAATTCATAAGCTTTCAAAGCTGGGAATAACCATCTGAGGTTCAAGGCTCTGTCCTCTGGAATCAGGGCTCTGCCCTCTGAGTTCTCAGCTCTCCCCTCAGAGAAATGTATGTTGGTTAATTTTCTCCTGTTTGTATATTTCCAAAATTTAATTTTGGTATTTTTTTTTTCTAATTTTATTCCAGTGTGGTTGGAAAACATACGGAAGGATATTTCTCTATTACTGCTTTCTTTGTGTTAATGAGATATTTTCTAATGTCCCATTTTAATGTCCTTTTGTGTCTTTTACTATATTGTCTTCGGTTATTTTCTAAGTTGTTATTCAGGAGATTACAATTCATCTCTCTCCCTCTTTTTTTGTCATCTTTTTTAGGGCCGCACCCATAGCATATGGAAGTTCCCAGGCTAGGGGTTGAATCGGAGCTGTAGCCGCAGGCCTATGCCAGAGCCACAGCAACGCGGGATCCAAGCCATGTCTGCAACCTATACCACAGCTCACAGCAATGCCCGATCCGTAACCCACTGAGCAAGGCCAAGGATCAAACCCACAACCTCATGGTTCTTAGTCGTATTCGTTCACCACTGAGCCATGACCAGAACTCCAATTCATCTCTTAATTTAAAACAATCTAATTTAGATTGGCACAAGCTTTGTTTCAATAGTACAGAAATTTTGGTGTTACATACATACCTCTGTTCCTTCCCACCCTACTTTGAATGCTTGGTCCTAGGGATTACATCCTTATGCACTGTGTACCCATTAATACAGTTTCTGGATTACTATTTTAAGATTCCAGTCGTCTTTTAAGTGGAAAGAGTTACACGCAAAAATACATTTTTACTATCTTTATATTCACTACATGGTTACTTTATTAGTAGCGTCTCTTTGGGAGTATTCTAGTTATTGTCCGATGTTTTCTTCCATTTCAGCTTGAAGGGCTGCATATCTTGAAGTGTAGGTCTGCTAATGATGAATGCTTTCAGTTTTTATTGAGTTGAAAATATTTTAATTTCTTCTTCATTTTTAAAATGTAATGTCATTTGGTAAGAGTCAGCATTTTGAGCATTTAATCTCCACTGCCTTCTGGCCACTACTATTTTGATGAGAGGTTTCTTGTATGTGATGGACCTTTTTTCCTCTTGCTGGTTTCAAGATTCTGCTTTGTTTTTTTTTGACAGGTTGAATATGAGAGATACAGTGTGGCTCTCTTTCAGTTTATCCTTCTTTATATATATTGAGAGTTTCAAGTGTCCAGATTAAAGTTTTCCATCAAATTTTGGAAGTTATTTGTCTTTATTTCTTCAAATATTTTTTCTGCCTTTTTTTCTCTCTCCTTATGGGGCTCTCATTATGCATATATTGGTAGGTTTGATATTGTCTCACAGGTCTCTGAGACTGTTGCTTTTTCTTCATTTTTTTCTTTACATTTTTCAGACAGTATAATCTTAATAGAAATATAGTCAAATTGGCTAATTCTTTCTTCTGACATTTTAAATCTGCTTTAGTGTTTTTTTTCAGCTTTTACAATTTTCAACTTCAGAATTTCTACTTGACTACTTCTATAATTTCTGTCTGTTTAATGATATCCTCTATTTGGTGAGACAGAATTCTCACACTTTCTGCTAATTTTTTTCACATAGATGCCTTTAATTCTTTAACCTTATTTTACTTAGCTGAAATTTTTTTTTTTTTTTTTTTTTTTTTTTTTTTTTTTTTTTTTAGTATATCCAACATTTGGACTTCCTCGGGACATCTTTTATTGACTGCTTTTTCTGTTTGTCGTATTTTCCTGTTTCCTTGCACATGTAATTTTCATTGAAAATCAAATATTTTATTTATTTAATTTTTCATTATTGTATAAGATTTTATTGTGTGAAGGTACCAATCTGGATCTGAATGGACATTTCATTTCACTTTACTATTAGATTAATTAGGGCATGATCACCCTTGAAAATTGAATATTTTAAATAATTTAATAAGTTTGGAAATCCAATCTCTATTCCCCATTCAGCAAGGTATTTTTCTTTGTTTATTGTTTGTTTCGTGGCTGTTTCTCTGTACTGTGACTTTCCTAGACTAACTCTGTATAATCTGTATCCTTGCCACTGATGTCTCTGCTTGATCAGCCTGGTGGTCAGCTAATGAACAGACCCAGTAAGTCTCTCAGGTTTTGCAGAGTGTTCTTTGTGCATGTTGTGGCATACCTTCAATGCTCTTCCAGGTAGCTGACAACTCTATCTTAGCTTTTACTCCCTGCTTGCGCAGAGCCTAATGGTCAGTCAGAGATGAGAGAACAGAACACCCCCAGATCTTCCACAGCTTATCACAGTTCCATATTATATGTACTCCTGGTCTTCTAGATTTCCAGAAATATGTTTTAAAAGCCCTTTGTAAGCATCTTACTACTCAGTTTGTCTTTTAAATGTTTTGGTCAGCTTCTTGTTAGCTCCAACTGGAATCACTGCCTTGGGCAGCTTTGATGTTAAACAATTGTTGCTGATTGTTTTCTACAAGTGCTTGCAGAGTGAGCTCTGAGCTACATACCCACTCTGCCCCACCCAGTGGCTGCTGGGCTGTCTTTCACAGCCGTGGTGGTTTTGAAGCTGTTGGTTTCCAAGGCTGCTCCAGAGGTGCAGAGATGGGGATAGGAATAGGGCAAATTCAAATGCTACACCTGTTGTTCTTACCAAAACTCAACTCCTTTTCTTTAATAATGCTTCTTAGATTGTTGAAAACCTTTAGTTAATTTATAGAGTTCTAAAAATGTAAGTTTTGACTATTTTTTGGAAGTGTTCCTGTTGCTTTAATGGAGGAGTAGATTTTCGGAGGTCATTACTCTACCATTCCAGAAGAGCTTCAATTTCTGCCTCACTAATCTTTCTCATAGTTTAGGACACAGGTTAGTTGTCAGTTCTATATGATTTGTGTCTTTCCTAGAGCTCCCACAATGCTTTGTACTTTTCACAGATATTTCTTAATTGTCTATTTCTCATCTGTCTCTTCTGTAAAATATGTGTGTGTGTGTGTGTGTGGTATGTATGTGTGTTGTGCGTGTGTGTTTTAGAGCAGCACCTGCAGCATATGGAAGTTCCCAGCCTAGGGGTTGAATCAAAGCTGCAGCTGGCAGACTACACCACAGCTCAAGGCAACAGTGGATTCTTTACCCACTGAGCGAGGCCAGGGATCCAACCCGCATCCTCATGGATACTAGTCAGATTCGTTTCCACTGTGCCACAACAGGAACTCCTCTTCTAGAAACTTCTAAATGCAAAGATTATGTCTTGCTCAGTTCTTTATCCCTACTACTTGGCACATTGGATTGCATGAAATATTATTGAATAAATGACTCTATCTGACTTTCTTAAAAAATGTACAAGTTTAAATAACCAATTAAACATCTAACAGATCTATTTTGTTTGTTTCAATGAAAGTTTTAAGTCTTTAGGATAATTTGTATTGGACATATTTAGTATTTTTACAGACTGAAAATGTCCTGGACAGCAGAGAGATGTTTACCTATATTTTCAGACTTGATAAAAAATGGACTTAACCCTAAAGATTTTCCATTTTCCTTCCTTCTGTCTTCTTCTCTGTGTCTATCCTGACACAAGAATTACCAAGATGAGACATACAAGGAGGAAAGTAACATAAGGATAGTCTTAATAGTGCATGTAGAAGAAAAAAGGATAATCATACTTTTTCCCTTGGTGATGAAGGGGTGGTGTTTATAGGCTGATTACATGAATATGAGTTTCATGATTTTTTTAAATTCTAGCACCAGCAGCAGGGTTCCTTCGGCAGAAATCCTTGATTGAGGAGCTAAAGGCAATGAGAAATAAGTGTGGCTGCTAATTAGACAATTTGAATGAGCAGAGTGGGAAAACGAGCCATGGAGAACAGCAGGGACTGCCTATACCCTTTGATAGCTGACAATCCAAATGTTAAGACTGTAAAGGCAATAGATACACTATTACTCTCTCTGGACAGTTTTGATTTGGGAGTCCTGTCAAGCCAATGACTGTATTGGATAAATCAAGTCAAAAATGAATCACCAAACCAATTCTCCCGTCTTTAATGCGCTTTCTAAAAAGTATTGACAAAATATCTGGTTGTTGAGTCTGGTGTGTCGAGTGTATTCTACTGTGTTGTGTGTAACAAATTCATAAAGACAATGATATTGACATCGTAATTAGCCGGTCTCTTTTTCTTTCATGCTTTTCTTTGTCACTGAAGTGGTAGCTGACTGTTAACAGCCTAAGACACAGAAACGTATTCTGGTATAGCATAAAACCATCACTTAGAATGCAAGGTGTGACTGATGCAGTGATCTTTGTTCTGCATTACGTTGTTGTTCTGTATTACTTTGCCACAACCTTGGCAAACCTGCGTTAGTATCTGATGCACTTAAACTTCTCTGGTTTGTAACATGGTCTCCGCACAAGAATGTTAGTAAGCAAGACAAACATTAAAAGGTAAAAAGTACATGTATATTCTCATCTGCAAGTCATTCATCTAGAAAATAACAGGTACAAGTTGAAGAGGAAGATGCAGTAAACCCAAAACAAAGGTTTCAAGTACCGGTTGTCAAACATTTCATAAGATTCGAAAGTACAATCTTCTTTTTTTTTTTTTTAGATTTTAAAATAAATCTGCCTGATGAACCCTCAGATAGCTTTTACCGTTTTCTTTTGTGTTTGTCTGTTTTTAGTGTATTGCTAAAAAAACTTAGGATGGTAGTTACAGTGGCAGAATCGTAAGAATTAGAAATCGATCTGTTTTTATTTGACATGAAAATTAAAAATATTAACAACTACAATTTCACTTTCTTTTATCATGTACCTCTGATTTATAGGATTTTACTTTTAGGCCAATTTATGCAGTCATGTTAGGGAACTTATTTTCTAAATCATCCGCTTTGTTTTTTCTTAATATTGATTGATGAGTTTGCTCTAAGTAAATTTATTTGCTTGTTTAGGGACACATCTATTCTTGGTTTAGTAACCCATCGTTTCGACTTGCTCTAGATTTTGTACTGGGTCCAGACATATTTCCAGAAAAAACTGAAAAATGCAAATTTATTTGTAAAGCTTCCAGCACCTTGGATATGAGGCACAAGAAATCATCATTTCAAATAAATTTCAGTTCAGTTTTCAATCTAGTGGAACAATGTTCCATTGTGTCCAAATGTTGGCTTGGCCTGCATACTAGATGAACAAAAACAACAGGAAAATTCTGCTCTTCTGTTCAGAAGGATAGATGAAGGCTTTCTTTCCATGTGTTCTAGCTCAGCTGTCAGGGTCAGAGCACATGCCTTGACTAACCACTTTCAAAAGAAAGGCTTAGCCAAAGCAACACAGTCTTCGAGGCTATGGAATTGTAGGAGGCTTCCGGTTTTCTATTATTTTTCCCTGTGTGAATGTTCCTATGCACCACAGTCCTGCAACACTGTTGCCTTCTTAAGAGTGGTGACTGCTGCACAGCACAGGATGTGGCATTGATGAATGGTGATCTGGAAGTCACGAAATGCTGACCCAAGCAGTAAACCGATAGCCACTGACATGACTTTCCTAGACCTGTTCTATGAAATCATGAAGCGGAACCATGAAGGGTAATTAAACTCTTGCAGTGCTCTTTGGTTGAGATATTGATCCCAATCAGAAGTTAGGTGCTTCTTATTAAAAGGTAATCCAGGAACTCAAGGAATCTCACAAGATAAGGAAGCTTAAAATGCCTTCCAAGTAGTGACACCACATTCATAAAGACAGCTCTTCAACTTGAGGACAGGGCAGAACATACCAAACCCAAGGTCATTCTTCTGAAACAGCCTCTTCCCTGTGCCATGTCATCTCCAAAAGTCAAAGACTTTCCAGAAAGAGATTTCTCACCCAGAATTTAATTCACTCTCCATAACACGGATTCCAATTTTCACAGCAAGTTATCTATGTAACAAAAACTGGGGCATGTGTAGTCTCTTCATTAAATTGTTTAAGAATTAAAATGAGATTTCAGTGTTTTATTTATTATTATCGTTAGAAGTCGCAAGCATTAATATTGCACAGTTTCTAATTTTGTCATGGACTTATGAAATAAAAGGCTCATGCAAGTAAATTACTCAGCTTTCATAACCCTCAATTACTTTCTGCCATCAAAGCTTCTGATCTTATCAACAAGCTGTGACTACTATAACTTTTAAGCAGTTGATCACAATTTCTCTTTTGAAAACATTGGAATTTAGAATAATAAGTTTCTTATTTTAAAATAGGGATGTGGAGTTCCCATTGTGGCTCAATCAGTTAAGAACCCGACATAGTGTCCATGAAGGTGAGAGTTCAATCCCTGGCATCGCTCAGTGGGTTAAGGGTCAGGTGTTGCCACAAGCTACAGTGGAGGTCGCAGATGCAGCTTGGATCTGGCATTGCTATGGCTGTGGGCCGGCAGCTGCAGCTCTGACAAAACCCCTAGCTTGAGAACTTCCGTATGCTGCAGGTGCAGCTGTAAAAATAAAAATAAATAAAATAAAATAAGGGTGTGAATTCTTAAAAGTCTAGAAGAGTTTCTTATTCTCCCTCAGCAGCTTAATACCAGGGCAGGACATGAACTCTAAGGGATAAAAACAATTCAGTGTGTAAACAGAGTTAAAAAAGAAGACCTATCCAAACCTCGGATAGTCCAAGACAACAAATATAAACAAGGAATGCTTCATCTAGAAATTTTGGAATCTTAAGCAGGGGAGAATTTTCAAGAAGGAAATTAACATGCAATTAAATAGTGTCGGAGGGGCCCTAGGAACTTTGGTGGATGGGGCATATCTGGGGAGAAACCCACTTTCTGTCCTATGCTCAGATTTCTTTATTCACTTTTCTCACCCTCATGTCCTTCTCTCTTTTCTCCCACCTGCCTTCTTTCTCTTTCTCTCAATTTCTCTGTCTGTCTGTCTGTCTGTCTCTCTCTGGTCCATTCCACATCCTGGCCTGGCTTTCTTGTGAGGAGACTGAAGGGCCAAATGTATAAGACATAATGTTGGCCGCTTGGTGTAATTAAAGGAAAACTGAACTTGATGTAAGAGGAATGGTATTTAATTCCTGCTCTGCAGCTTGCAAGCTGGGCCGTCTAGAAAGGTCACTCAGCCTCTCTAAGCTTTGGTTCTCCCTGATGCCAGATCAACCACGTGGGATTGTTGTGAAAGACAAATAAAATGATATAGGATGAGTGCTTCAGAAACCATAAATGAGCATTGTTCAAATGCAGCGGTGACTCTATTTTATGTCTCAGTTCTGCCTTCTATTATATTTTCTTGTATATTGTTCACACACCTCCTATCAGAAGGCTCACATTTCTTGGGGGCTAATCACTATTTCTTATTCATCACACATGCGCGCGCGCACACACACAACTTAACACTCTGGGTTTGTGCAGAGTAGAGTAATGCTTTTTTTAATTGCAATAACTCTATGTATATATGTATATATTTGAAATAACTATATTTTAAAATAGCAAAACAAATTCAGGTCATGTAGGGCTTTGCATAATCAAATTGTATCTTCAGAGAAGAAGCCAAAGCATTCCACGAGCAGCTCCCAGGAGCCCCAGCTACAGGAGTGGCTCACATTCCCGGCCTCACACCCACTAGGAATCCTGTCTACCCAGTCAGCTGATTTCAGCCTCTCCTTCCCTCGTAGAATACCCTGCATGGTCCCACTGTGCTGACACTCCTGGCACAGCCACATCTAGCCAATGACGCCTCACCAGAATTGTACAGGAATATGCACCCAGTAGGATTGATTTCTCTTCCTTTTTAAGTTCCAAATGTTATACTCCGCTTCTGCCATTTTTAAGGAAAAAAACAACAACACTATTTCTGATACTTCTGACTTCTTTAGAAATGGATTCACTTTTATTTCATTCCATGAAACAAAATATATACTTTCTATTTCTTGTGACTGATTTACTGGATGACTCTCTGCTTGCAGGCATTCTGATTTCCAAGATTGGAATTTCCATGAACAGTTTCAAAGACAAAACAGAGGGGAGCAAATCTGCTGCCTTTTTTGACCTGGGTTATCACAACGGAACGAATATATGCTACTGAAGCTTAAAACACGGCAGCTTTGAACACTCATAAAATTCCAATCTCACAGGGTACAGCAACTTATGTGTACCGAGCAGTCAAGGGGTTAAGCAAGCTTTCTATTTTATGGGCCCTTAAATCCTAAGTGATGTTCTGTGTTGCACATTACGAGGGCAGCCATGAAAGGATATATATAACTTTTTTTTTTTTTAATTCTTCACATCACCTGAGTAAGATTTTGAAAGCTTGGTAGCATCCCAGGAGCAAGAAAAGCATAAAAGCATTCACCAGACAGAGAAGGCAGAGTAGATGCATTAAGATTAGTCACCACTTTGGAAAATATATGTGCAGACACACACACACACGCACACACAAAGGAAAATAATTTCAGAAAGGTTTAGGGTTTGCTCTTACTTTAACAAAAATGAGGTCTAGAACATTTGAAAGAATTTTTTTTTTTAATGCCAAAGTTTTCTCTGTAACCTGGGAATATGATCAAATATGGAAACATCTATTTCAGTTGTATTTCTAAAAATGTGCTTTGGTCATTTTTTTCTTGGTTCATATTCCTTTCTGTGGATATGAAATGTCCTTATGGTTTAGCTTTAAAATAAAGTCTTAAATTACAAACACAGGTAAAATCCTCAAGATCTTACATTCTCTAAACGTTATGGGTATTAGGTTTATTTCTTATCCTTTTGTAATTCATGTTAAGATATCAGTTTTGAAGGAATAATCTATGCAAAATACTTTTATATTCTGCATTTGAAAGAATTCACTTTATGGACTGAAAAATAATAGGATAAAAGTGTAGGGAGATGAAATTTATCCTCGTATTTGTGCGTAATTCAAAACATCTCCTTTTTGTTCCTAAAAGGAAATAAATAACCAGCTATGCAGAAATGCTTAAAAGATAAGAGTGGTAAAAAACTGTCATCTTTTAAATGTAAGGCAGTATATACACAGGGAAAACATACGTGTTCAGCTTTTCTTCATAAGGAGAAGCAGTTTTTGTTTTTTCTTTTGGCCTTGCGGGCAGCATGGAGAATTTCCCAGGCCAGGGATCGAACCCGTGCCACAGCTGTAACCAGAGCCACGGCAAGGACAAAGCCAGATCCTTAACAGGCTGAGCCACCAGGGAAATCCGGAAATAGCTTTAAATTGGACCCATAGCTAATGAAAAGAATCTTTTTGTTTGTTTCTCTCTATTAGACATAACTGAAGCAAACTATTTTAACTAAGCGATGATTCTAATTGGGCAGAGAAGGTACAAGAACAGAATTGTTTCAAACTCAAGCTGGTGAAAATTGAGTACAAAAATAACAGGCCTGTAAAATACAGAAAGTGAATAGCTTTTAGGATCGTTATGAAGGATAAAAAAGAGTTGTAAATCACTTAGCACAAAACAAGCACTTGATAAAGTTGGATATTTTTATTATTACTATTATTGATTTACTTACTGACAAGATGAAGATAATATCTTTTATGGGTTTTAGTAGGATTAGTGAAATATGCTGTATTTTTCTGCATTTATGTAAATGTTTATATACTTTGTTACCTTTAATCTTTTTTTTTTTTTTTTTTTTTTGTGCAGCATATGGAAGTTCCTAGGCCAGGGGTCGAATCGGAGCTTCAGCTGCCTACTCTACAGCCACAGCAACACCAGATCCAAGCCGTGTCTGTGACTGCACCACAGCTCACAGCAATGCCAGATCTTTAACCCACTGAGCGAGGCCAGGGATCGAACCTGCAATCTCATTACTAGTCAGAATTGTTTCCACTGAGCCACAATGGGAACGCCTCACCTTTAATCTGTTAATGTGGTAGATTACTCTAATCAATATTTGCCAAAAGTAACTCAAACCTTCTTTCCTAATATAAGTTCAGTTTGAGTATGTTGAAGTATCTTTTTATATATTGGTAGATTTGCTTTGCTTATGTTTTGTTTAGAATCTTTACAGCTCTTCTTAAGAATGAATTTAGCTTTTAGTTTTTCTATCTTGTATGTTTGTTTTTCTATTTAATAACAAAATGTATTGGGGAGTTTCTATTTTTGTTTATTATATGGAAGAGTTTAATTAAAACTGGAATGACTTGCTTCTTGATTGCATAGTATTTGCATTTTAACTAATTATTTAACTTATTTGTTATACAATATTTCAGGATTTTTCATTTCTTTTTGAGACAGTGTTGTTAAACTATGTTTTTTTTCCCCCTAGGAATTTATTAATGTTGCCTCAGTTTTAAAAATTATTGGCATAAATCTACTTTTAAAAAATGGGTTGTAATAAAATACCACCTCAAGGAGTTGCCACAAGGATTAAATGGAATAATAAATATCCAAAGCACTTAGAGCAAAAGCCTAATACCTATCAGATAGTCAATAAATGTTAGCTAATTGTCATTAGTATAATATCTCTTATATATCTGCTCTATTTGCAGTTATAGCCACTCTTTATGTCTAACACTTACTTGTCACATCTCTCTTTTAGCTGTTCCTTGTTTCAACTTTCTAGAGCTTTGTTATTTTCAGCAGTCTTTTAAAAGAACCATCTTTTTTTTTTTTTCCCTCAACTTATGAATTCTCTCTGTTACATTTTCTTTATCTGGCTCATTGATTTTTAAAAAACCTCTTCCTTCCTTTTTCTTTTTTTTTTTTTTTTTTTTTTTGTCTTTTTAGGGCTGCATTTGGCATATGGAGGTTCCCAGGTTAGGGGTCTAACCATTAGACCCCCTAGGGCACCACAGCCATAGCAACTTGGGATCCAAGCCGCCACTGTGACCTACACCACAGCTCATGGCAACACTGGATCTCTGACCGGCTTAGCAAGGCCAGGGATTGAACCTGCATCCTCATGGATACTAGTCAGATTTGTTTCCGCTGCACCACAACAGGAACTCCCTCTTCCTTTCTATTTTGCCTTTTTCCCCCTGCTTTTTTCTATCCTTTCGTGTCCTATGCTTAGCTCACTAAATTTTAGCTTTTGTCTTTGCTAAATGTAATGTTTTGGAGGATACATACATTTCTCTAAGGTCTCCATATTGTTACATCCAACAAGCTTGCTTTTTTTTTTTTAAACTTTTTATTGAGGATAAAACCATGTGTAATAAAGTGAACAAAATGCACTGATCATAAGCATCCATTTGGAAGAATTTATATAAGTTTATACACCTGTGACTACACTAAGATCAAGGTGTGAAACACTGCAGGTACTCAGAAGTTCCCTCATATCTCAACCCAATAACGTCCCACTCTGAGATAATATTTATACTGACTTCTATCACCAGGGATGAGTTTTGCTCTTTTGTCCTGTCTTATGGAATGATACAATGCATTCTCTTTTGTGTCTGGCTTCTTTGACCCCAAGCCATGCTCCTGATATTTATCCTTGTATCAGAAATTCATCTTTTTTTTCACTAAGTATGAGGGTATCATACTTTATTTAATAGTCTAAGGTTAGTGGGCATTTATTTGGGTGTTTCCAGAATTTGTCTGTCATGAATAAAATTGTTAAATTCTTATACATGTCATTTGATGGACATATGCATATCACAAGTTTTGCCATGTATGCTATGTAGATTTTTGTTTAGATTATCACTGTCTTAAAATAGCCATTGGAATATATACATATATATTCAGGCATTCACTTTTTTTTAGTTATGTGTTTTGTTGTTCATCTCAAATCTAATTGTGTTGTGGACAGAAGATATAATTTGAAAAATATCAATTCTTTGAAATTTGTGGAAATATGCTCAATTTATAGAAAGGGCTGTTTGACATGCATGCTTTTACCAAATTTTTTTTTTCAGCCACCCTTGTGGCATATGAAGTTCCTGGGCCAGGGACTGAATCCAAGCCAGAGGTGCAGCCTACACCACAGCTGCTGCAATGTGGGATCCTTAACCCACTTTGCTGGGCTGAGATCGAACCAGCCTCTTCACAGACACAACCAGATCATTAACCCCCTGTGCCACAGCAGGAACTCCTCAAGTTTGTTTTTTATATCATTCACATCTTTTATATTTGTCTCAGTTTAGTGACAAAGAGATATGTATATTAAAATCTCACAGTGATGGAGATTTTTTTTCTCCTTATTTTGTTTATTTTTGCTTTCCATAATTCAAAACTCTTCTGTTAAGTTTCTATAAGTTCAGAGTTATTGTATATCCTTGATGAACTGAACTTTTACTGACATTTTCTGTGTCCCCGTTTCCTCATCTGTGAAATGGGGATAATAATGAACTTTGTCACATTCTAATGAGAGTTGAAGCAGTTAATGTTTGTAAAAGACTTAGAATTATATCTGAAAGTGTTTAGTAAATAAGTGATTTCCCTCTCTCCATCTCTAATACTATTTTCTGCTTTGAAGTATATTTTGTTCAATAACATTGTTGATAATTTCCTTTTGATAGTATTTGCCTGGTATAAGTTTTTCCATCTTATATTTTCACCTTTTCTGTGTCTTAATGTTTTGAGTGTGCACTTTGTAAATAGGATATGATAGAAAGCTATCTATGTATTTATATCAACATCTATTTCTATACCTTTTTGTGTCCAACAACCAAACTCCCATTACATTGATTATCAGGGCTGTATGTGCATTTATTTCTAGAATTGTTCTTTTGTGCTTTATAGTTGTCTTTTTTCTTTCTTTTTTCTCCTTCCTACCTCATTTGCAATTGGTCGAATTTCTTGTAATCCATCACACTATTATTCTTGCTTACATTTCTTTTTTATGATTACTCTTAAAACTTCATAGCCTGTACCTATGCTGACAACATCTAAAATTGATCAGAATACTTTACCTACCTCCAGACTAATACTTGAAGCTTAGAATGCCTTAAAACTCTCCCACCTCGTGAATACTATATTTAGTTTCCCATTCGATGGCTATGTATTGTTTTTATAACTCCACAAATTAGACATATTTAATGTAAGGAATACCTATTTGAGTGCCCATACGTGTTTACCACTTGATTTGCTCACCATTCTTTTGTATATTACACCTTCCTTCTGGAATATTTTTCCTACTACTTTTAGGAGTTTCTTTCTTTTTTTTTTTTTGGTCTTTTTTTGCTATTTCTTTGGGCTGCTCCCACGGCATATGGAGGTACCCAGGCTAGGGGTCGAATTGGAGCTGTAGCCACCGGCCTACGCCAGAGCCACAGCAACGTGGGATCCGAGCCGCGTCTGCAACCTACACCACAGCTCACGGCAACGCCGGATCCTTAACCCACTGAGCAAGGGCAGGGATCGAACCCGCAACCTCATGGTTCCCGGTCAGATTCGTTAACCACTGCACCACGACGGGAACTCCAGGAGTTTCTTTAGAGAATGCCTTTACCGTGTTGTCTGAACTTATTTTTATTTCAACCCTTTGCTCTTTAAGGGAAGCTTTGCAATCTCGGTTGACTATTTTTCTGTCACAGTTTGATGATATTATTCTATTGCCTTATGGCTTCCATTATTTCTGTTTAGAAGCAGGATCTTGGTCATGAATTTACATGCAATCTCTTCTTTCTTATTACTCTTCAGATCTCTTTATTTTTGTCTCCTATTTTATTTTAATGTAGCTAGATTTACTTTTTATTTTTCCTGTTTGACATTTATTGTATTTACTGAATAATACATTTTAGTCTTTTACCAATTACTGAAATTTCTGAGCTAATTTTCTTTGAATATTACCTTTCCTTTATCTCTCTTCTTTTCTTGTAACTCAGAGTAAATATATTTTAGACCCTCTCATTCTTTTTTTTTTTTTTTTTTTTTTTGTCTTTTTGCCTTTTCTAGGGCCGCTCCTGTGGCATATGGAGGTTCCCAGGCTAGGGGTCTAATTGGAGCTGTAGCTGCTAGCCTATGCCAGAGCCACAGCAACTCGGGATCCAAGCCGCTTCTGCAGCCTACACCACAGCTCACAGCAACACAGGATCCTTAACCCATTGAGCAAGGGCAGGGACTGAACTCACAACCTCATGGTTCCTAGTCGGATTCATTAACCACTGAGCCACAGTGGGAACTCCCTAGAGCCTCTCATTCTTTATCACTTATTCCTTCTTTCCTATTTTCCATCTTCCATATTCCATGCTGCACTATGTCGAATAATTTCTTTAGATCTAGTATCCAGCTCACTAATTATCTTTTCAACAGGATTTAAAATAGTTCAAAAATTAGAAGATGTTTTAATTTCAATGTTTATATCTATATTACATAAATTGTACTTTTTATTATGTTACTTTAATGCTGTGTTTTATTTATATTACAATATTTCCACTTTATTATGTTATTTTTACTTATATTTTATTTTTTATTTCTAAAAATGTTATTTGGTTATTTTTCAAATCTTATTAGTTAAGTTTATAGTTTCTTCCTTTGTCACATTGTCACATTTTAAATCATGTTTTATATTTCTTGAAACACATTATATATGTATTTTATGTTTTGTGTCTGATAATTCCAATGTCTGATGTCTCTTCAGGTTTTAATCTGCTGTTAAATTGTTTCTCCTTACTCTGGATTATGTGCCTTTGTCTTTCATGTTATAATTTTTTAAATGATACACTGTTTTCATTAGAACTTTATTCATGGGAATTATTTGAGACTTGGCTGGAGGGAGCATTCTTTCCAATAGGCTTTGATTTGTTTCTGCAAGGTGTCTGGGGCATCATCAATCATGGGCATCTTAAGCTACTTTTAAGCTCTGTGTTTTTTATCTCATTAGCCAGTTCAAGTTGGTTAATACTTTCTGGAACAGTGGACCAACTTGAAAATGAAGAGAATTGGGGGAGGGAACTCTTAGGGTTTTTATCAATGCCCAAGCTACGTCATATACAAATAGTTTGCAAAAACCATTGGGATTTCATATATTCTTTCTTTTAACTGCAATGGTTGTAATTCTATCCAGAAATTTCTCATCATTATCTTCTTTTATTTTTCTTTCTTTCCACTCCCAACATTAATCTGTACCCTTAGGTAATATCACAACGGGATATTAAAGAAAAACATCTAGCAAGATATTTAAGACTACTTTCCTTATATATACATGGGAAATCGCTTTCATCCCCCTAGACTGTGGGGTGCACTCTCATCTTCCAATGCCAGCGGTTCTTATTGCTTATACCACTGTAAGCTCTATAGGTTTTCTCTCTCTCTACCTATTATTTTGTATTCTTTCTTTACAATTAACAACTAACTCATAAGCCTCTACAGGAGTCAGGCACCATGCCTTTGTAGTTGTGTATCCTTCATCATCTTTACAGTATACTGGATAAAGAAAGCATTTAGGGAAAGTTTGCTGATTGGTTGGTGGTCCGTCTCTGCCAAACTTTGAATCATGCTGTGAGCTGTGAGTGTGCCTGACATTGTATGGTTCTTATGTGTGGCTTGCTAACTTGATCTTTTTTCCCATAGGCTGCCTCTGCTTCTCTCCTGTTCTGAATTCCTATTTTTCTAACCTTCGTCTACGTTTCCAATTTCATCCCTTTCAGAACAGCAAGGTCTTTAGGGCAGCAAGTAGCTGGGTCATAAATATCCATGAAATTTAAACTAAAAGCAGACAAATGTCTTTTATTCCAAATCTGGCTTTCATTAGTCTTGACTTTGTTCCTTGGGATTGGACAGGTGAACCAATACTTTCCTTCTAATACAAAATCATTAAAGGAAAAGACGAAGAACCCTCGTAAAATCAGGTCTCAATCTGGCATGCTAACAACTTGTTTTCTTTTCTATTCCTGCAGCCTCTGGGATCACTTCACTTCCAACTGCACGTTTCACACTTTGCCAAACCCAAGGATCAATCCTGAACTTCAATGTTAATATGTATGGAGCTCTCAGCAGTGTTCTGTGGCATAGCATCAAGAACAGCTTTCCATCTCTGCCTCTTCTACTGTCTTGCTTTGCATCTTAATTTGTGCAACTAAAGTATTGTTTTTCTTTTCTTCTCATGCCTCTATCTCTGACTCAGCACCTAGATGGGGGCTACCCTTCATTTTCTTAGGTTGGTTTCTGACCATGTGAAGTGCCGTTGTTGCTTCTCCCAGATGTTGTCTGTCTTCCTTGCCTTTTCTAGGAGTTTGGATCTCCCCCAATAGCTTGCTTCAGTCTCAATATTTGTCTATTGTCTGAGTGTACTTGTTTCTGTGATTTCAGGAGTCTTCATATGGGCAGCTGCTTATTGAAAACCACTTATCACCAATCTGGTTATGAAAACTTTTAGAATAATCAAGAAAAGGAAATAAAGATGCAGCAGTTACAGTAATCAGAGGCAGATAACTCTTATCTCTGCTTCTAAATCTTGAGTTGACACAGTTAATGTTTCAACGCTTTGGGCAACAGATATGAATGTGTCTGGTAATGGATGATATGACTGCATTAAAGGTATGGCTAAAATTGGAAACATCAATTTTCAGGGAATATATACTTTAGTGTCATTAAACAGAAAAATTAAATAAAGCCCAACATCTTGATAAGCCTAATGTATCTCTACTGTGTTAGCTCATTTTATTTGCCTAACTTGTTTGTAGGACACAACAAACTGTACAAGGTAAGAAAAGTTATAATAATGCCAGTAAAATTGATTTTCATGTGTTGTCATGATGAGCCAGTAGGTCATCAAAATCATATCGTAATCCTCAAATCTCTAAAGAAAGTCAAGCAACCTAGTCTTCACCTCTTCTCAGATGGGAGGAATTTCTGGAAACACTATCTCTGAATTCTTACTGCTTAATAGGATGGGGTCAGTGCAGAGGGAGCAAAAATTGATAGAAATATACTTTCTACAGATAGTATTTGGCAGGAGTGGAGCACAATCAATATGAAACCTCCAGTTTAATACTTACTGTTACATGGAAAAACACAGTACCAAACTTTTCAGCAGCAAAGAAACATATTAAAATCAATATTAAATGTAAGTATGTATTGGTCCAAAGAAAATGGCAGATGGGAAACCTGTGGAGACCAAAATAGGGACAAAAATTTCACCTATTTTCTTTGTGAGATTGCTGCTAAGTGAAGAAATTTGTATTAGTGACATTGATGATTTGCACCATGCTCTCGTGAAATAAGGTCCAGCTTTATGTGCCTGTTACCTGTGTCAAGTTTGCTTCAAACTCTCTTGACCATTTTTGTCATTTGCTCGTGTTGGAGATACTGGTACCACTGGTAGGTATGACTTGTGTTACTTTAAGCTTGGGTATAGGAACAGTAAAAAGCATGAGTTGGCGGTGGCGGCAGCCTTGAGCAAGGGAGTGGGCAGGTTGGCAGGCCTGGGTGTATGCACTTACTGATGACATTTCTATTTGTAAAAATTTATTTTATTCAAGTATAGTTGATGTGCAATGTACAGCAAAGTGATTGAGATATGTACATCTGAATCTTTTTCATATTCTTTTCCATTATGGTTTTTTATAGGATATTAAATATAGTTCCCTGTGCTATACAGTAGGACCTTGTTCTTTCTTTTTTTTCTTTTTTCTTTTTTTTTTCTCCTTATTTAGGGCCACGCCTGTGGCATATGGGGGTTCCCAGGCTAGGGGGTGAATTATAGCTGTAGCTGTTGGCCTACGCCATAGCCACAGCCACAGCAATGCCAGATCCGAGCCACGTCTGCGGCCTACACCACAGCTCAGCTCACGGCATCACTGGATCCTTAACCCGCTGAGTGAGGCCAAGGATCAAACCTGTGTCCTCATAGATACCAGTCAGATCCGTTTCCACTGAGCCATGATGGGAACTCCTCAAATTATAGTTTTGTTCAGATATATGCCCAGGATTGCCGGATCACATGAAAACTCTTTTTGTAGGTTTTGTGTTTTTTTTGTTTTTTTTTTTTTCCCTTAAGGAAACTCCATACTGTTTTCCATAGTGAATACATCAATTTACATCTTCTTGGTGATATTTCTGATGTGTCACTACGGGAAACAAAAGTTGAGAAACATAATTTTATTTATCCTACAGGATTTTGTCTCTCCCCTGAATAATAGAATGAGGGTCTTTTCCCTCAATATCTTTCAGAATTGTCACCTAGCCTCTCCATCACCTATCCAGAAGCAGCCTTATGTATTGGAACACAAACATTATTAAACAACAAATTCAGTTCCGGTATGTTTATTTTGGCTTGAGTCTCCATGAGAGAACAATTTTGCATTGAGATATGTTTGCAAATTGCAGCAAAGTTTTGTCTGTCACTACATAGAGCATTTTCAACACCTCTTTGCACAATGGTGATTAGGCCCCTGAAGTAGGTACTCCATCAGATCAGAGACCTCTCTTCCCTGCTTTGTTGCGCTGGTAAAATGTTAGTGTCAACAGTTACTGTCACGCTAATAACTCCTTTGTGTAATAACCCAGCTTTCCAGAGGTTTCAGAGAGGCATCCGTACCACTTATTAGTCACAAGATCAAAGCAGGTCATTTCAACCTCATTGACTCTGTTTCCTAATCTGTGAGATGTATAAAATATCTGAAGTGCATGCCTTTTACAGTCTATACCAATCAAATACAACGATAGGTATAAAAGTGCTTTTGAAAAATGGCAAAGCACTACACAAATGCGAGGTATCATTCAGCCTGGGACCTGCAATGTGAAAGCCCACATGTATAACTGTGTTGTTGGTAGAGGTGGCAACAAGGCAAATTTTGCATCAAGATACAGATCCTAGGAGCTCTTGTTGTGGCTCAGTGGGTTAAGAACCCAAGATAGTGTTCATGAGGATGCAGGTTCCATCCCTGGCCTTGCTCAGTGGGTTAAGGATGTGGCATTGCTGCAAGTCGTGTCATAGGTCTCAGATGTAGTTTGGATCCTGCATTGCTGTGTCATAGACCTCAGCTGCAGCTCCGATTCGACCCCTAGCCTGAGACCTTCTATATACTGCAGGTACAGCTGTAAAAAAGAAAAAAAAAAAAAATCCAGATCCATTCAGGGGCTACAAAGCAATCATGAGGTTTAAGCCCAAGTGTGGACAGCAGGCCCGGGTGTTTCATCAGTGTTAGATCTGCTTTGCTCTTTCGGTGTTATTTTTTGCATCCTTGACCTAATGTACCTGAAAACTGCCCTTGCTGGGGAGTGGTTAAAAAGATGCTGTGGCCCTCTGACCCTCAGCCATTGTTTGATGAATGAATCCAGAAGAACCACTTTAATCTATTAAGAGATAAGTGTGATATCATTTAAATATGCACGATTCGAAAAAATTGTTAAACACATTTTCAAATCATGTTGAAAGAGATTCATAATTTGACAAGGATGTGTGAATCTGGGTTCTGATGTTCAGAAGTATAAATAAAGCAATTTGCAGCCCACATTGTAGAAACTAGAGCTTTGCATCCCCCACTCGAAAACCGTCCTTTGTCTTTCCCCATCACCATAATTAACTAGTTCCTATTCATTAAACAATGAAACAGACAATTAAATAGTAATAATAGTCCTTTAATTATGAAGGTATTGTTATCTGCATAGAGTGTGGAAAAGGAGATCACTTTAGCTGCTTTTGAAACGTTTGCTTGTCTGCTTTTTAAATACTAAAGAAGAAAGTGTTCATATTTTCAGAGCCTCTAACAGGAAAAAGGATAGAATCCATATCCTTATAAGGCCATTTCTGATAAACAGGAGTCTCAATTATTAATGGAGTAAGCATTGATTAAGACATGTGAATTCTTAATAAGCATCCTTAGTATTTTTTCAAGAGGCATCTTTAGCAGTCCTAAGAATCATCCGCAAGTATTTTTAGATGCAAGCATACATGATTAAGATGAAAGTCTGTACACGATGACTTTCAAAGTTTGTTAAGCACCGCAAAACCGGGGTTAAATCCAATTTAAACTACTCTTTCACTTGCCCTCTCTTTTTTTCCTTTGGGTTGAGAGTGTTTTTAAGAGTACCATTATTTTATGTTTCTATACAACCGAGTAAATAAATAAATTACAACTGAATATATCTTCTGCTACACAAAAACAAATTGAATCTCCAAAATGTGTTTTGTCCTTAAAATTAGTAACAATTCCCTACTGTGGGGATTTTATCTCTAGGGAAAGCGCTTCAGATGTAAACAATTTCCTCACTTATTACTGTCCACTTTCTTCCTCTAAAATCTTAGGACATGGACAGCTTTGGTAATGAAAAGGAATACTTCTTTTTTCTATTTCATAATTAAGTATAAACATTGTTTAATACATGTTATGTATTCACTTACAAGCAAGGTGATATTGTATGGCCATTTCATCTAGATTTGAATTTACCCTTTGCCACTGAGAAGCTCTGTGACCTTGGGGTCTTCTGAGCCTCTGTTGAACCATCTGTAAAACAGAGCTACATTATAGGCTATGAGGATTCAGTGGTCATTGTATATAGTAAAACACAGCCGGGAACCAGGCATAATGAGTGCTTAGTAACCTCACTTTTTATTATTAGTGTACATTCCTTAGACTTTTGGCACATTTCTTGGGGCAATGAACCACTGATATCCTAGAAAATAGAAAGAATTAATTGTTCTTGTGTGTGAGTTTTTTTTTTTTTTCCCTAAATCAGGTGCACTTTGGCTTTTAAATCCTCCTGAAAAAGAGTGACTTTTTTTCCCACATAATCTACACCGTCTCCAAGAGACGTAACAGGTACTTCCTTGCAGTCTCAGGGTTGACCTTACATCCACCTGTCCTGACTCCTGGTCCAAAACACAGCATCCTTTCTTTTCTAAACGGAAAGACACTTCCTTTCCCCAGTCAGACATTCAAAGACCAATTAAAGCCCAAGTCTTGAATGTTGAAGCAATTTCAGATTCCCTCAAGAGGTCCTGTCTGTTTCAGACCTTCCAGTGGGTAATAATGGCATTCTCTTCAGGCTTCTAGTCTTTACTGATCAACAGTAAGTTAATGGCAGGATATTAGCTGGCAAATAGTTTAAAATGTGGACAATGGAATATTCAATGTAAACTCAATTCAGAAAATTCTAACTTGGATGTGTGAAATTTTAATTTACAAGGTCAACTAGGAGAAAGGTATCATCACACAACTGAATGTATATTCAGGACCCTGGATTATATTTTTTGCTCTTTGAATACTGAATGCATCAGTATTTAGACAACCCCTCAGGCTAATGCAGGATGTGAGGTTCTTATGTAGTCCTGAGTAAGTAAATAATTCTTTGTATTTTTAATTAAAAAAAAAAAAAACAATGCTTCTTGGAGCTCCTATTGTGGCTCAGTGGGTTATGAGCCCAACTAGTATCCATGAGAATGTGAGTTCGATCCCTGGCCTCGCTCAGTGGATTAACCATTCGGTGTTGCCGTTGCCGTGAGCTATGGTATAGTTCGCATCTGCAGCTCTGATTTGCCTTGGCCCTAAAAAGCAAGAAAAAAAATGCTTCTCAAGTCCGTGTTAAGTTTTCTAATCAGTTTCAGGCAAGGAGGAGAGTAAGCCCAAGAAAACATGCCAGCTGTGGCCCCAGTGCTCTATGAGGGAGCCTTTAGATGAGGACTGGAGTGCCTTGTGCCTGACGGCAGCCATCAGGATTCCTCATTGGATCCAAGGAACGTATGGGTCGTTTAAGTGCCACACGATCATTTGAACCTCAACAATCTACTTGCGTCCTACCAAGGAAGAACTGTTTTGATCAATTTAATAGTCAATGTTTTGCTAAGGTCATATTGTATTTCATTAATTTACTATCCAGTGTCTTCCTTTGTTAATTAAGGAGCTCATGAAATCAGAAAGAATTAACACCTTATCTTTATTCACACAGTATTCCTGAGTGATTTTCAATGTTCTGTATCCACAGCTATTCAATTTTATTTTCAACTTATACTTCAGAGTTCATATAAACACCGTTTTGTATTTGATTATAATCTCACTGGGATTTCAGTTCATTAGAACATATTTTTTGAGTTTTTTGACAGCCATTTTCAGGGAAGATTTCACCATGAATAAAACACAGACCTGCCCTCAGTTGCTTGAATCTCTAGTCAGGGAATTATACCATCATTTAAGAAAGATGGAATAAAAATAGAATTAAAGACATAAATCATAGCAGTAGCCACACAGCAGATTGTGTGCTGAGTGCCTTAGATTCATTACCTTATTTAATCCCCCCAATAGCTTAGGTAGTGGGCATGACTACCCCCATTTGACAGGTAGGAAACTGAGGTGAGAAATGCTAGTAACTTGTCTAGGGTCATACAGTTGGGGTGTAGTAGGAATGAGACTGAAGTCACTTTGACTTATAGTAACACATTGCCCTTGTCTATGCATAAAACACACAGACACGGGTTTATAATCCAAGAAGGAAGATGATAAACATCATAAGAGAGGACTGACTCAATTACGATGGGGCTTCAGAGGAGGGGAAGACTCCACATAAGCAGGGAAATGTCACTGAGGTGGTGGCCTTTGATCGGAATTCTAAAGGACTGCTAGCTTTACGCCCTCCTGGGATGACGATCATTCTAGGTGGATGGGATGGCTTCACTGAGGAAAAGGCAGGGGGGAGGAGGGAAGACATGGGCCAGAAAGGTGAAGAGTGAAGTTCGGCTTGAATGTGGTGTGTAGGAAGGAGAGGGATGGGTGAGTCCAAAAAAAGTGGGTTGAGTGTAATTGTTGGGCGCCTTCCATTCTGGCTAAAAAATTGGTATTTAATTTGAGACAATAACAGAGAGTTCTAGAGTGTTTTCAAGTAGGAAAATGCCCATGCGCATATTTGATACATGCCCGATATCAAGGACTCCGTATCGAAGGCTTTTTGTTATGGACCACCAAAGGCCTCCATGAACATTTTAGACAGCACCAGACGTCTGGCGAGCAGAGAAAGACATGATCATAGCTGTGCTTTCGCCAGGTGAGTCTGGGAACGGCATAAAAGACCAGCTGGGTCAGGGACATGTTGATGAATCCAGGGGATTCAAGCTGGAAAGGCGAGGGCAGCTGTGCAAGAGAGAAAGGAGACTACAGTGAAACGTGTCTTCAGGAGTCTTAAATCTGAATGGCACTAAGAGTTTGATGCTGGATAAGTGAAGACATCAGTAGGACGAGAACATGGGTTTTTATGTTTGTTCGGTTTTAGAGGGGGAGGATCCGTTTATTTGCTTTGGTGGAAGTTGAAGTTGAGACGCTCACAGGGCACTGTCTTAGTCCCCTTGGGCTTCCAAAACAGGATACCATAGACTGAGAGGCTTGAACAGGATACAAATTTATTTCCCACAGTTTGAGAGGCTAGAGTCCAAGATCCGGGTAACGGCTGACTTGGTATCTGGTAAGAATCCACTTTCTTGGTCTTCTTGCTGTGTCCCCGCACGGTGGAAAGGGCAAGAAAGCTCTTTGGGGTCTCTTTCATAAGGTCACTAATCCCATTCATGAAAGCTCCACCCTCATAACCTCATTACCTCCTAAAGGCCCCACCTCCAAATATCATCGCATTAGGGGTTAGGATTTAATATATGAATTTGGGGGATGCAAAAATTTGAGTCTATAGCAGATACCTAAGTGGAGATATCCTGAAAACAGTGGGAAAAATATGCCCAGAAATTAGAAAAGTGGAATGAAAATATAGATATGGGAGTCACTGGCTTTACTGAAGGGTTAGAAATGAGAGAAACAAGCAGAGACCTGAGGGAGCAATCCCAGGCAGAATGCCGTGGATGTTTAAAGAACGCTTTCGTTTTTCTTTTAAACTTTATGGCTGCACCCTCGGCATATGGAAGTTCCCCGGCCAGGAACTGAATCCAAGCCTCAGCTCTTGCAACGTGGGATCCTTTAACTCATGGTGCTGGGCCAGCGATCAAACCGACACCTCTGCAGCGACCGACCAGAGCCGCTGCAGTCGGATGCCTAACCCACTGCATCACAGCGGGAACTCCAAGGAATGCTTAATTGTGAGAGTAGGAAGAAGGAACTCTGGAAGAGGACAGGGCAATAGGAGAAAGTGGATAGGAAATACCTCTCCTGAGAACCTGCTGTGGACCAGAGCCAGAGCTGCATGCCTTGGGTTTAATAAACAGCAAAGCTAGGAAGCAGTTCTTATCGCGCTTAGTTTATAGATTAGGAAACTAAGGCTCAGAGAGGTTAATTTGATCAAGATTGGACAACAGCATAGGAGGTGAGAAAGCTGGACATGGAATCCGATGCTCTGGATTCTACAGCCTGTGCTGTTTTCCTAGGTCAAGGGTCACTGAACTTTCTGGAAAGGACCAGATAGTAAATATTTTAGACTTTGTGGGCCATATGGTCTCTGTCATACTATTTCATTCTGCTGCCGCCATGCAAAAGCAGCCTTAGCAATAGTAAATGGCCATGGCTGTGTTCCCATAACACTAAATTTATGGACACTGAAATTTGAATTTCATGTTATTTTCATGAGTTATAAAATATCATTCTTGTTTTGATTTTTTTCCCAATCATTTAAAAATATAAAAACTCTTCTTCTCGCACAAGGAGTGGCAGGCTGGATTTGACCCGTGACCTGAATCCTTTTGGAAGAGATGGGGGGGAAGAGACAGAAGGGCATCAAAGCACAGAAGTTTGCAGGACTATACCCTGACCATTGACTCGCATCTTTATCTGGTTATTCGTACAGACACAGATTTCGTTTGATGCCTTGTCCTCGCCCCCATAACAGCAAATTAGCTTGACCACAAACATGCTTAGCTGGATGGTTCTTCTGGAATTCGGGCGTTTCCTCAGGCCTAACTTGATCGGCTGTGTTTTCTGACTTCATCCAGCATATTTTCCTCTCCTTTGTGTCGTTCCGTGGTGCAGTCTGACCCCACACCTCCAGCCTTTTCTCCTGGGCACATGAACTCCGTTTTAACTGGTTCTTGTATCAGAATCAATCTGCTTGTGAAGGACGAGCCAATCTACCTCCCTCCATAGTAATGAACTTCCAACATGAGAAGCAAAACCAAGATCATCCCTTTCTTATTCTCTATTCAAAATCTCTGTCTCGGAGTTTGTTCTTCTTGTTCGAAAACCAAGTATAAGAATTTTTGTACATTTTGCCTCTCTCCTCCTATTCAGTTCTTTGTGAAATTAAGTTTTTGTTTGCTTGAATGCCAATTCTTGGGGTCTAAGTTCCTCTCTTACACCCACAAACTCAGGCTCAGAGAAACTCTCTATTTCTGAACATGTGTGCTTTCCTTGGCTTATGTTTTTGTCAAGGCTAACTTACCCTTTTCCTCCCTATTTATTTTTTTGTTTATGATTTGTGGAAGGCATTTTTATTCTTATAAAAAAGATGCCAGCTTTTACAATACCAGCTACTTAATAGGCTTTTCTTGTATTTTTTTTAATTTAAATTTTTATTGAGGTATAATTGACATAACAACATTATATTAGTTTCAGGTATGAAACGTAATGATTTTTATATTTGTACATATTGTGAAAACAACCATCAACTCACATAGTTATGGAATTTTTTCTTGTGATAAGACTTTTTAAGATATACGCTTAGCAACTTTTAAATGTATAATACAGTGTTATTAAGTATAGTTGCTATGCTGTACATAACATCCCCATGACTTATTTAACTTTATTTATTTATTTATTTTTTTTTGTCTTTTTGCCTTTTCTAGGGCTGCTCCCACGGCATATGGAGATTCCCAGGTTAGGGGTCTAATCGGAGCTATAGCCACTGGCCTACGCCAGAGCCACAGCAACTCGGAATCCAAGCTAAATCTGCAACCTACACCACAGCTCACGGCAACGCTGGATCCTTAACCCACTGAGAAAGACCAGGGGTAGAACCTGCAACCTCGTGGTTCCTAGTCGGATTTGTGAACCACTGAGCCACGACGGGAACTCCTTAATTTTTTAACTGAACGTTTGTAGCTTCCGACCCTCTCCATTCACTTGACAATACTCATCACTTCTGCCCCTCTGGCAACCACCAATTTAGTTTTTGTGTCTCTGAGCTCTTTTATGTTTTTTAAAAAAGATTTCACATAGATTGTATATTTAACAGTGCAATTCTTCTTAGCTTTACTAACTTGGGAGAGCTTATGTTTACTAGAAAAGACATGACTGAGAAAGAAATCAGATTCCTTTGTTAACTGGAAGAGGAATTAACCAGATTGCCTGGTTAATTTGGCAGGAAGAGAATTTACATTTTATTATCTCCTTATTTATCCAGTTCAGTATTCTTCAAAGTGGATCATGCATTTTGAAATGTTCAGAAAGAAATTTCAAGGGTGGGGCCAGCCATAACTCATGTGAGAAATTCGGCACGAGTGTGTTGGAAGCTCCAGTCTTTGTTTTCAGGCTATTCTCTCCACCTGAGTCATCTTCCAGGAGACATCTTTTCTTTGTCTTATTCCTTGCTGACCGCAGGGCATTGACCCTCCTAGCTATAGAGACAAACAAACAGTGACTAGATGGTAGATGTAAGTGGAATTGGCATATCTGTTGCTGGAAAATAATTAATGAAAGACAGAATGGCCATTAAGCTTGCATTTCCCCCAAACTGCCTCCTTCTCTTGCTTGGTTCAAAGCGGGGGAGTGCAGTTTTTTCTGTTTTTTGTTTTTGTTTGTTGGTTTGTTTGTTTTTGTGGCCACACTGGCAGCATATGGAAGTTCCCAGGCCAGGGATTGAATCCAAGCCACAGCTGCAACCTACACTACAATTGCAGCAATGCCAGATCCTTTAACCCACTGTGCCAGGCTGGGGATAGAACCCGTGCCTCCACAGCAACCTGAGCCACTGCAATTGGATTCTTAACCCACTGTCCCACAGTGGGAACTCCGAGGGGGTCATATTAATCTCATTCTTTGTTGATAAGTAGCATCAAGTGATGATCTGGGCCATTTGGAAATCAGAGAAATCCAAAGAGTAGTTTCTGATTAAATAGTCTGAAATCACTGCTGGGGAAAGAGAATATGAATATTAACACAATAGGAGTAGATACTCTCATGTAATGAGTGCTAGTTATGTACTAGTGATATACCAAGCCCACCCTGATCCTTCACAGACAAAGCTGCATTTAATCCCACCCTTCACCTGAATTACCGTTGTCATCTTATGTAGCTAAAGAAACTGAGACCCAGGAGAGGCTGTTTACCTGGCCAGGATTTGAAGCAGATCTAATGGCTCCCAAATACCACATTAGACTACAAGGGCCATTCATATTGACAACATTTACTTCATACTGAATTTTTTTTTTTTTTTTTTTTGAGTTCTGTGACATCTGTAAATGTTCAGGCAGTTACAACAGGGGGGAGAAAAATAGCTTTCTCCCATAGCAGATGAAAAAAAGTCAGCTCGATGCCAATTTTTTTTTTTTTTTTTTGGTCCTTTTTTTGAGGGCTGCACCCACAGCATATGGATATTCCCAGGCTAGGGGTCGAATCGGAGCTGTAGCCACCAGCATCCACCACAGTCACAGCAGATCCAAACCACATCTGTGACCTACACCACAGCTCACAGGCAACGCTGGATCCTTAACCCACTGAGCGAGGCCAGGGATTGAACCTGTGTCCTCATGGATGCTGGTTGGGTTCGTTAACCACTGAGCCACAATGGGAACCCCCTCTATGCCAGTTTGAATGGCTGCATTTGGGAGTGAAACCAGGTGGGCCCAGAGGTCTCTGTTCCCTTAACGTGTTATCACTTTATGAAAAAATGCAGTTGAGTGGGAGTGAGGACACGGCAGGGCACCCAGGTCTCCTAGGAAAAGGTGAACCCTGATTACCAGGGAGCACTTAGACAAGAGAGGAATTGACGCCAACCCTTAATGGGATGGAAGCTGACATGTTGTATAAAATTTTCAAAGTGGGATTCTTACATCCATAATTTATCTTTGTAATTAAAAAAAAACCTAATTTAAACAATAATACAGATGCAACACATAATGGTGTGATTTCTTGTCACAAAACAAATTATTATCTTGATAATGTAATACTGTAATTTACATGGCAGCCAAATACAGCAGTTTACCAAGTGCATGATAAATGTTATCTAATTATTTTCCTCCTGATCCTCTCCTTCCTCACTTGTTTTGCTCCTTAGATAAGTGTCCAGTTGTCCGTGGCTGAGACCTCTCCCTCCGCATCTGTGGGCTGAGGACAAAATTCAGAAAGGTCCTTCGGCTTTGTCCCATTGGATCAGCAAAGCAAATGACATCCTGTGCCTCCTTATGAATGGGTATGTCACAAAAAGTCTCCAGGGGGGCTGTGTTTTGTGTGTGCATGCGTTTCATTTCAAATTCGCTGCAAGGAGAGCTGGGGGGCCTACTGTTATGGGGGTACTTTAGCCATAAATGACCATTATATTTCTGAGCAGCCCCTTCAATTCCCCTCGCTTTCCTCCTGGTTACAGCACCATAATTCTCGGCCGGGAAGGGAGTGTAAATAGCTCTCCCACCGCTGATGCCACTTAGCGGGCTGCAAATTGATGTGGATGGCTCTTTAGCTTTGGAGACCGTGCGTTTCACCTTCACAGCGCGCTCGGGCTTTCATTGGCCTGGGGCTTCGGAGCCTGAGATAAATCCTTAACTAGCACTTGGCTCTCTGCATTGCAACACATCAGAACCAGAGGACAGAAATTTCAAACCTTTTGGAAATTTACACCTTGTCAGTCTCTGAGGGCAATGATTTTTAAGAAATTATGCCATCTCTCCTCACCTTTGCATACTAAGTCTGAAAACCCAGAGCCGTTTCTGACTCCAGCCGTTTCTGACTCCAGAAGGTCAGAGAGGTCAAGACAAACCCAAGCTTTGTGCATGTTTCCCATTATTATGCTAATCGTATGCATGGACTTGCTGCACTTACATAGTCAATTTCATGGCCCCCCCAAAATACATCAGTGTTTCAGATAAAGCTAATATTTAAAACAGTGACAAAATGACTGAACATTTCAAGTAAAGACTCACATTTTGCCCTTGGCTTTTGATGTTTGGGAGTAAAGATACAATTTAAAATGTGGTTTTTACATTTTATTAACTCTTTCTTGTTTGTCTTGTTGTATTCGTATCCTGGATTTGTTACCGTAAGATTCTGAACAAGCTGTTTTTCCACTGTGAGCATTCTCATGATTTTGGTGGATGGTTGAAAATACATTTTAGGATATTAACATATTAACGTGTTTTCTATGAAATTATCTTCTTGGACTTTTTTTTTCTCTTTTTACAGCCACACCTGCAGCATATGGAAGTTCCCAGGCTAGAGGTCGAATCAGCTGCAGCTGCTGGCCTACACCACTGCCACAGCCACACCGGATCGAAGCTGCATCTGTGACCTACAAGGCAGCTTGCGGCAACTCTGGATCCTTAACCCACTGAGTGAGAGTTCTCAACCTGCTGAGCCACAACAGCAGGTTAAGAATTCCTGTCTTGGGCTGCTGAGAGTGGCATTCTCCATGAAGAGTTTGCTGGGTCTGTGAGAGGTTCCAAACCGACTATGGTTTTTCCATCTGACATTCTGAAAACAGATGTTGGTAAAGTAACCTTCTCTTCTCTGGATGAAAACATTGCAACTCATGTAACCCCTTCTCTTCTTTTCGATTGTGTAACGCGTTAATGGTTTAAAATTTTCTTCGCTAAAGACTATAGATCAACCTTCACCAATTTTAATTAAGCCTGGTGCTATTCTAGGCGTTTGGAACTTGAAAAGTATGAGAAAAGGGAGAGTCATGTAGACAACAAAGGATAATAGCATGTCCTGGGTATATCTGTGCTTCTGAGATGCAAAATTGTACTGAAACACTGCTCTGGAGCTCAGCCACCTGGAGGGGGGTGACTGGAAACCTTTGTCGAAGGAGAGGTGCCAGGGAGTCAGTTCCTGGAGGATGAGTGAAATCCCCCTGCTGGAGAACAGAGGAGGGCTTTGTAAGAAGGAAGGACATGAACATAGTCATGGATGGTCCCTGTGGGAACTGGGGGGCGAGGAGAGGCCTGAGAACCTGATGCAGGTTTGCTCTGTAGGGTCTTTAAGACATGAGGTTAATCAGGGGATTTGGGAACCACTCGAGAAAGGGCTTTGAGTGATTCACTCTTTGTTTTAGACACAAATTGAGTGTCATCACTAAATTCTTTTTCTAAGTATCATTCAAGTGCGGTAGCCCTCATTATCCATATCCGTAATATTATCACTTAAACCATGATATCCAATTGGTGTGCCTGACATCTCCCAAAAAGAAGGGAATGTCCTATACTTTATATTTCTTTTCTATTCTCCTCTCAACCCTGGACTCTGAGGCGTATGTACTTTTCATTCAGCAGAGAGTAGTTTACAAGAATTGACTCCGAAGTGTCCGCTGTCTCCAGTGCACTGGATGCAGCCATAAGGCCTTTGCATGGTTCTCTGGACCATGCCTTTTGGTGGATATACTTAGTCCCCAACCGTCCTCAGGCTTGCCACATTAAGCACATGTCCCACTTCTAGAATCACATTTCTGGATTAAAGCATTGTTTAAAAAAAAAAAAAAAAAAAAAGGAAAATATTCTCCCTAGTAGAAGGAAGAGCAGGTAGCTGGCCCAAACATAGGCTACCTTAGGGTGGGACTTCTTGTCAGGGGATTGGCTATCTCTGAATGGGGACCACAGAGCTTGTTGGGTTGCAGCCCAGTGGTCCTGCAGGTGGAAGGCTGAGGCACTAAAAGGCAGTGAGGGAGCAGGGTCACCTTGAGACAACAGAAAGAAAGATGGTCTGAGCACCTCCGTGTAGGGAAAGAGGCATCCAGGAGCTGGCTTCACCTTTCCCTCCAGCCACCCATCCTTGCTGTCCTGCTTGTGGCACAGCTCCTCCGTGATGACAGCCCTGTCCTTGTGGTTCCCTGAGCAAACCATGACTCAACTCATCATGGCTTACCCACTCCGTTCTGCCCACCACTCCATCATCCCATATAGACACTGGACTAACCTTTACTCACTAACCTAATGGTCCCTAAACTTATCATTTTCTCTTGAATCCTGATGGACCAGGTGCTCCAAGCACCTGCAGCATCTCCAGGACCCCTCCATAAGACAAGTTTATTTTAATAACATCCCTTTACTTTCCGGTATTTGTCCTGCTTCCAGCTTCTATATGAGAGTCTCATGGGCTGGACCAGGCCTAGGGTGAGGCTAGTGAGGCAGTATCCTCAGGCACGATATTTAAGGGGCATCAAAACCCTTCATAATGAAAAGAAAGAATATTTGGGTGCAATTTTATAAAGAATCAAAATGAATGCCAAAAATTATGATGAGTGAAATATCAACATTTTAAAATAAATAAAGATTTGCATAATGAATTTTTCTCTGCCTCAGGCTCCAATATGGCTTGGTACAACCCTGTTACTGATTCTGTCTTTATTTAAAAAGTTGATGTTTTGTGCATCTTTGATTTTTGCCTTCATTTTAATTATTTTAAAATATTGCATTAAACTCTGATTTATCTTGATTAGAGAAGGGCTTGGGTAGCCCTTTAAATTGTGTATACAAGGTAGTCCCTCACTTGCCTCATCCAGAGCTGATGTGGTACAGGGACAAGGTCTTACTCTTCCTCAGTACTTAAAGTTTGGCACAAGACCTTCCTTGGGATAGGTGGTTTACCTCCAAAATACGGACATCTGAATTTTACTCTAAGCTTCAGACTTGTTAGCAACGATCCAAAGTCTATACACACACACAGTGGAATATTATTCAGCCATAAAAAAGAGTGAAATAGTGCCATTTGCAGCAATGGACCTAGAAATTATACGAAGTGAAGTCAGAGAAAGAAAGAAGATACCATACATTATCACTGTGTGTGAAATCTTAAAAAATGGTAGAAATAAGCTTATTTACAAAACAGAAATAAATTCACAGACATAGAAAACAAACATGGTTACCAGAGGGGATAGGGTGGTGGGAGGGAAGAGATAAATTAGGAGTTTGGGATTAACATATACATACTACTATATATAAAATAAATAAATAACAAGGACCTACTCTATAGCACTGGGAACTATGTTCAATATTTTTTAATAACCTACAATGGAAAAGAATTTGAAAAAGAATAGATAAAGATACGGATAGATGTAGATAGATATATCTATATGGATAGCTGAATCACTTTGCTGTATACCTGAAGCTAACACAACATTGTAAATTAACTATACTTCAATTTTTTTTTTTTTTTTGTCTTTTTGCTATTTCTTGGGCCTCTCCCGCGGCATATGGAGGTTCCCAGGCTAGGGGTCTAATCGGAGCTGTAGTCTCCAGCCTATGCCAGAGCTACAGCAATGCGGGATCCGAGCCATGTCTGCAACCTACACCACAGCTCACGGCAACGCCGGATCATTAACCCACTGAGCAAGGGCAGGGACTGAACCCGCAACCTCATGGTTCCTAGTTGGATTCGTTAACCACTGCGCCACGATGGGAACTCCCTCAAATTTTTTTAATGGTAAAAAAAAAAAAATACTCCCAATTCAGTGTCCTCCTCTGATATAATTTCAGGGGCTGAGAAGACTGTTTACTATCTAGAGTAAAACTGAACCCCTAGGTCTGCTCTCCAGGCTGATCCTGAGTAACTGGCACTTATTTAAGGATGCATCCAGATCCATCAATTTCCTTTCAGATGTGCATTAAGTACCTACTCTACGCCAGGGTCTTCCTTGGGCATCATCTCTAATCTCATGAAGCTTATTAAAATTGGAAAGGGAGTAGATGAACGAACTGATGATGCGTGGAATCCTAGAAATATATACAAGATAAAGAAGGAATCCAGATAAGCGACTGATCATAGCATAAATAAAACCTCTTTCCCCAGCTTGCTTTCTACTCCAGTGGCCAAAGATCATAAAACAAAGATAAGTTTTCGTTCCCATTTGCCCATTGAAAATTGTTGCTTACTTTGGGTGAGAGGATATTTGCAAGGCGGCTTTTATGATATACAGCTCCTTTCACCTCAAGTCAAAGCGTTTAGAGATCAATTTTCACAGCACCAGCGGAGGACAAGGGATATATATCTGTTAGTTGCCCTGAATTTCACTTCTGACAGTGATTGAAAGGGCTAAGACCACCTCTGCTCCCCAACCCCAACTCCCACTCAACATCAGTTACCTCTGAAAAACAACTGTAGATGATGGAAGCAAAAAGCAGCTTCCAGGAATGCCAATGGCTAGTCATTTTGGCATCTGCCTCCCTGGGATGAGGGTTGGACCATGTTTTGCTAGTATGTGCATGAGGCTGTCCTGAAGGAGAAAAGGAAAAGGAGTACTGAGAGTTAAGCACATCGTAATTGTTTCATCTTTCATGTGTATGCCTTGCTCTTTGCTTGAGTCTAGGGACTTTGCTTTCCATTTAGTTCAAGAAATGTTTATTAAGTACCTACTGTGACCCAGCACTGTTCCATAGGTGCTAGAGACTCAAAGATATATTAGACATGATCTCTGCCCTAAAGGAGTTTCTGGTAAAATGGAGGGAGAGCATGAGCAGGAGAGCCACAAAATCATAGAAACTCAGGGTGCAGGCATCTGCGTGTTTTGTGTAGCCTGGCCATTAACAGGGTGGGCTCTGGAGGCAAGCTGCTTATGCGGTCTCAGGTAAATTACTTAAAGTCTTTATTCCTTAGTTTCCTCCTCTCTAGAATGAGAAGAGTATTTCTTTCAATGGGTTAACATATGTAAAACATTTATAACAGTACCTAATAATAAGCCTTCAATAAATATTAGCGATGATGAAAGGATTGTGTGTAGATTTCTCTGGGAATACAAAGTTGTTACTTTTCCCAAACTGGATGGAGTGCCTGGAGAAAATGACAGCGTCTGAGCTGAGTCTTGGAGATGTCATCAGTTCATCCAGAGGAGGAGGAAGGGGAAGGGTGTCTAGAAGAAACAGCCTGGGCAAAGTGGACAGAGGAAGGGAGGAGGGGTCCACTAGGGTGCATTTTCCTTTCTAGCACAGAAGTGCAAAGAACCAAAGAGATGCAAACCTGCAACCACCAGAACCTCAAGTCTGAGGAAGGCAGAGACAGGCAGTAAGTCCAAAAACAGAGGCAGAGGCCAGACCATGGAGGACCTTATGGTCACAGAGAATTTAATTCTGCAGATAATCAGGAATCCTTGAAGGGTTTACCTGAGAAATTAGAATTTCTGTAGGATCACTTGGTTGGCTCTGTGAAAGGTGGAAGACCAAGGAAAAAGAGAAACTCAATATGATCCAAACAAGAGAAGACACACTGAGACATTTGCAGTAGAAACATAGAGCATGCATCTGTTTTAGTTCACTTGTCATTCATGTAAAAATATCACTTTGTGCCACACCCTCTGGATGCAGAGAGATTGAGATTAAGATTAATATTGAGATTAATATTAAGATTGAGATTGAGATTAATACCATGTTTGTTCTTGTGAATTTATAAATATAGTAGTGGTGGAAGGTATCATCCAAGTAATTTAAGAAGAAGGTACTCGTTTATGGCAGTAATATTCTAGGAGCAGAGAGAGTGCAGTGTGGTTAAGAGTACAGTTAATAATGGTATCAGTACAGCCTGGCGGGTACATGCAAGACTAAACAAGACTCTCTGAGCTTGAACCCTAGCTCTGCTGTTCAACTTCTGTGTAATGTTGGGCAACTTCCTTTACTTTTCTCCCTTCCTTCCTTCCTTCCTTCCTTTTTTCTTTCTTTCTTTCTTTCTTTCTTTCTTTCCTTCTTTCTTTCCTTCTTTCTTTCTTTCCTTCTTTCTTTCTTTCTTTTCTTTCTTTCTCTCTCTCTCTCTTTCTTTCTTTCTTTCCTTCTTTCTTTCTTTCCTTCTTTCTTTCTTTCCTTCTTTCTTTCTTTCTTTTCTTTCTTTCTCTCTCTCTTTCTTTCTTTCTTTCTTTCTTTCTTTCTTTCCTTCTTTCTTTCTTTCCTTCTTTCTTTCTTTCCTTCTTTCTTTCTTTCTTTTCTTTCTTTCTCTCTCTCTTTCTTTCTTTCTTTCTTTCCTTCTTTCTTTCCTTCTTTCTTTCTTTCCTTCTTTCTTTCTTTCCTTCTTTCTTTCTTTCTTTTCTTTCTTTCTCTCTCTCTTTCTTTCTTTCTTTCTTTCTTTCTTTCTTTCTTTCTTTCTCTCTTTCTCTCTCTCTCTCTCTTTCTTTCTTTCTTTCTTTCTTCCTCTCTCTCTTTTTTCTTTAGGGCCACACCCACAGCATATGGAGGTTCCCAGGCCTAGGGGTCAGATCAGAGCTGCAGCCACCGACCTGCCCCACAGCCATAGCAACGCAGGATCCGAGCTGCTGTGCTGTGGCACAGGTTAGTGGCCACAAGGAAGTATCAAGTAGGACAAGCCTATAAGGATAAATGTGAGTCAATCTGAGTAGATTGTTCCAGATAGGCAGAGGGCACGTGTGAAGATCCTGAGCCTGGAAATGGGTTGACGAGTTCAAGGAACCAAGAGGAGGACAGAATGGCTGCACTGTCATAAATGAGGAGAGTGTCCTGAGATGAGGGTATCCCGCTGGGTGGCTACACCACAGCCACAGCAACGCTGGATCCGAGCCATGTCTGCAACCTACACCACAGCTCATGGCAATGCCAGATCCTTAATCTACTGAGCAAGGCCAGGGTTCGAACCTGTGTCCTCATGGATATTAGTCGGGTTCGTTAACCACTGAGCCATGATGGGAACTCCAAGGAAGGTTTAGAATTCTTAGAAGCCATTGTTTCAAGTAAGAGAGAGGCGTGGTTGATTTATATTTTTAGAAGAGAACCTTAGGCTACAACATGGAGAATGGAGAGGGGTGCAGAATAATCATTAGGGACTAATTAGGAGTCTACTTTACTAATATAATAAGAGTCTTTATAAAGGTGACTTTGAAAGGGGTGGTGGCCATGGTGGAACTTAGCAGGTCATTGCATGTAAGGGGAATAAAAAGAGAGACTGAGGTCAAGGATGAGTTTGAGCTTTCTTGCTCCTACAACCTGGGTGGACATTGATGTCCTGGTCTATCCGAAGCATCACACTGGAGGAGAAGTCAGTGAGGGAATTCATGAATTAGAATTGGATTTGGCTGGAATTAACAGAAGAGCCCGACTAATAGTAGTGTAGCAAGAAGTAGGTTTGTTTCTTCCTCACATTAAAAAAAAAAAATTGCAAGCTGATATGGGCTGGTCTGGTCCTTCACAGTGTAAGGGATCCAAATTCTGTCTGGTCATAGCACATGCGTGGCTTTTGTTCAATGTCACCTCATGGACCAGCTGGCTGCGGGTGCTCCAGTATTACCTCTGTAGTCTATCGAGCATGAAGACAGAAGTGGAGAGGGAGAATAGAGCTTCCCCTCCCTTTCAACTTTTGCTTACATTCCTGTGATGGTTAATTTTATGTGTCAGCTTGGCTAGGGTCCCCATATTTGGCCAAACACTGATGATGTTGCTATGAAGGTATTTTTTAGATAAAAGTAATATTAGGCTTTGGAGTAAAGTGCATTGGATGAGGCCCTCTGTAATGTGAATGGGCCTCATCCAATCATTTGAATCTTCTAGAAAAAAGGCTGATGTCCCAAGGAAGAGGGAATTCTGCCTGTAGACTGCCTTTGACTGGGGCTGCAACATCAGCTCTGCCTTGGGTTTCCAGGCTGCCAGTCTGTCCTGAAGATTTTGGACTTGTCAGCTTCCACAATAGTGTGAACCAGTTTCTTAAAATCTCTCTCTAGGTATATGTGTGTGTGTGTGTGTGTGTGTATAATTTATATTTATACATTTATTTATATGTTTATATACACATATGGTAGACAGGAAGAAACTAAAGGAAAGGGGCCAAGATAATGTCGGTGAAGAGGAAGACCTCTACCTGGGGACATTGTTTCATACAAAAATTAGCTGAAGCATCAAAAGGTCACAGATGCCAGTGTGATGAAGGACCTTGAGACAGAGCCGAAGAAGAGGTTCTGTTTCTATGGGCAGCTCTGACTAATACAGTCCCATTGCACCCCAGCTATGCCCATGACTGCATGGTGGCAAGGATGGCTGGGAAATGCAAAGTTAATTCTGTAGCCAGCTACAGTTCAAGGGAGTTATTATTAAGGAAGAGTAGAAGAACAGGTGGACTAATAGAGGACAATGGCCATCTCAGCCACAGCTGTTTAAAAGTTTGCTTGCACACCTTTTTTTTTTAAAGTGGAAATGCTTATAAGTCTTACACATGTAAATACAGGTAGGTAGTTCAGAAATACAGATTTGAAGCACTGGAGAGAGGACTGGGATGAAGAAATAAATTTGGCAGTCTCCAAATTATATATAAAATTAAAGTCATGAATGGGAATAAGATTCCTATGGAAGAGAATATTCATGAGATAAAATATAACTCTGAGCTTGTGCAACTTCAACATCTACAGTTCGTATGGGGGAGGAGAGGGTGGCAAATGAGCCCATGCAGGTGGGAAAAAAGCCATAGAGGAAGGGGGAAACGATTGTTTGAGATATGCTTCAAGGTAGGGTAAGAGTCAGTTGAATTTAGGAATTAAACATGAGGTTGAAGGAATGGTGCCTTAAAGATGACATCATGGTTTTGACTGCTGGGGAGACGATGTATTAATGAATGGTCAATAGAAGAGGATGAGGAAGAAGAGGAAAGAAGATAATGGATTTGAACAGATTGGACCTGTGGACAGGCCCGTGCAGATGCCCGAATGGCAGTTGGATGGAGGTGCCTGAAGCTCTGGGGGAGGCATTGTGGCTATGGAGAGAGTAAGCATTGGTCAGTTTATGCATGTAAAAACTAAAGCCAAAAGATTAAGGTACATGAGACAGGAGAAGAGCAATGCATGAATGACAAGTTTCTGAAATGTGAAAACCTGAAAAGAAAATTTTAAAGGAAGCCAAGTGGTCAGAGGGTTGTCTCAGAAGCAAAAGGCTTAGCTAAGATGCATCACTGAAGTTCTGTAACAGAAGCCAAGTGGTCAGAGGGTTGTCTCAGAAGCAAAAGGCTTAGCTAAGATGCATCATTGAAGTTCTGTAACAGAAAGATTAAAAAAGGTTCTTTAGAGTTGCCAGTTGGAAGCACAGTAATGGAATCTGTCACTGTGGTCCAGTGGTGTAGTGAGGATGGAAGCCAAATTCTAGCTGAAGAATAAAGTGGTAAAGGAGAAGGAGAGTTAGAAAGCTTGTGGACGGGGATGGGAGGCTAGATGGGATGGGTTCGTTATTTGTTTCCATCTTCTGGGAGCTACTTCATCATGTTGATGGGCAGAGGCAAAGGAACCAAAGTGAGCAAGCAGCCTAAATGAGGGGTGTGGCTGGCTGGCAGCGGAGATCAGGTAAGCTGAGCCAGGTTGGTCAGACATCCCAGGATACGGCCTTGGGTCGTCCATGTGTCTACGGACTTCACCTGGAGGGCATTAAGGCTAAGATATATGGAAAAAGTAATCTCTGTACACTCATGGTATTTTAAACAGTGTCTTGCACTTAATAAATATTGTAGAATTTGATTTGACCATCCATTGATTATTGCTTCTGGGTTATTTACCTGGTCTGCTACTTTAATACAGAAGAAATGTTGGCTTCATTGACGTTTCAGTGCAATTGTTCATTTGGGACCAGTTCTCCCACGATTCTCCTACTTAATTCCTAATTAATTCCCATCCCACGACTCCACATCTTTGTTACTGAAATGATTACCTTGGAACACTGCCAGTTCATTTCTTCTAAGAAAAATCATTTCTAGAAATTCATTAGTAGGTTTAGTTCAAAAATAAAAATTAAGGTAAATCTCCTGTCCAAAGTAAAGATAAAGTAGGGGAAGTAAAGGACTGTTTGATGGGTGACACCAGTGCCTGGGCTTGTGGGCTGGATAACTGGATTCATTTCTTTTTCCAAATCATATATACCAGCAATATTTTCCTATTGCATTTGTCAAACACATTCAGGACACCTTTTCTATAAATTGTTACCTTAGGCTCAAATTAGGTAGTTTCAATCAGCTTTTTCTTTCTGTCCACAGTATCTAAGCAATACCAAATTTGGGGACAGCATTTTAATTATGCCATAATTATTAAGGCAGCAGGTGGCTTTTAATGAGATCTTCTTGAAACAGAACTGTTTCCTCTATGTCCAATCAAAAGCCATACTTCGCTGCACTGACAGAAAACACTGAACTGTTTTTCTCAGTTCTGAGGAGATGAATCAATGAAGATTCTGATTATTCTAAAAATTGAAGTTTCTGATTGAAACTGTTTGTGTGTGTGTGTGTGTGTGTTTTACATGGTGGTGAGATATTAGTTTTAGGAAATGAATAGAACTACACTGGCCCAAAATTTTTAAAAAATCATGCAGATTATTCCAAACCCAGTGTGAACAATTAATTCTGAACTACAACTAAGAAGCTCTATTTTTCAGTTCTCAAACAGTTATGTGGAGAGAAACCTGAAAATCTGTGAAAATGCATGCACTTATTCAGCATGAGAGAGAATTCTAGCAATCAGGACTTTCAACAGTTTAGCTAAGCAAAGAGCTGTTATTACCTTTTTAAACCCAAATAGATCTGTCAGATTTTTTTTGTTTGTTTTTGCATATAGCTCAGAAAGTTCAGCACAATTTCCAGAAGTTATATTCTCCTTCTGAAAAGCTTGTTGGTTTAGAAGTAAACAGAAACAAAGTCCACCACCAGAGCAGTAAATGTTCATAAGTTACCATTTTCTTAAAATTATCCATCATAACCTCCTCCTACAGGTTGGAGTGAACAGATGACCATTTAGCACAAATATAGAAATGCCTCTTCTGCTGCCAAAATATTAAGAGCTTTTTGTGGATTCCAGTTATTTTACTTCTTTTATTTCCTACATACCTGTTGGCTTGCATATATAGAATATTTGCAGAATGAGGTAATCTAGACTTCTGTGCTTCCAAGGTACTGCCTTGGAATTAAGAGACTTAAATTCTTTCACATCAGGAATCTTACTTGGCCACTCCTTTATCCCCACAACGTCCAGCACCTCTGTTCAACTGCAGATTGAATTTACAACATACAGAAAATGCTACAAGTCTTTGGCATGTTGACCCCACGAATCACTTAATGTTAATTGAGGTTCTGGGATTTAAGGCAACCAATAGCACCACATCGAACATCCAGCATTGGGGACTTTTTGATCCTCAAATCAATCCCAATGGTGTAGTCCCATATGAGTGATTGACTGAAGGGGGTCAACTGAGCTCACCTTGTGCTCGAATTCCTTGAATCCGAAGAGTTTGACTGATTGCTTTTTCTTTTCTTGTCTTGTCACAGCATCTCTTTGAACCAAATCCCATCCCATAAAAATCAACAAGGAAAGCAACTCAAGGAGCCAGTGTTAAGAATGAATGTTAGGGGAGTTCCCATTGTGGTACAGTGGAAACGTATCAGACTAGTATCCATGTGGATTCAGGTTCGATCCCTGGCCTGACGCAGTGGATCAGGGATCTGACATTTCTGTGAGCTGTTGTATAGGTCGCAAATGGGGCTCAGATCCCACTTTGCTCTGGCTGTGGTGTAGGCTGGCAGCTGTAACTCCAATTCGATCCCTAGCCTGGAAGCTTCCACATGCCACAGGTGTGGCTCTAAAAAGCAAGCAAAAAAAAAAAAAAAAAAGAATGTTGGGAGCTTTGCAAAGAAATTCAGTAGCGGGTCCTGAGTATGAATTAATTTTGAAGGTGGGGATGGTGGAGAAGAGGCATGCCTTAGACATGTAGGGAACTTGGATTTGATTCTAGGGACCCTGGAAACCCACAGAAGAAAGATACAAGTAAAATTGTATTTGAGAATAAATGTGACAGAACAAAACTGAGAACAAGGAAACACTGCAGCAGTGCAGGGAGAGATGCAAGGAACACCAACTAGGGAAGAATGATGGGAAAATGAAAGTTTTAAGAAGTTCAAAACTAAGTCAAGTTGGTAATGGAGTGGGGAAAAGAGTGAAATCCAAGACCACTTGAGCAACTGCCCAGACAATGATATCCAATCTCTTTATCTGAGAGCACAGTGACATTTTACAGCAAATTTTATCACTTTGAAAAAGAGGCCAAAAAACACCTCAGAAGGGTAAGTTCCTAAACTATAGGAACCATACCCAACTTATGCAGTGTCCCCTGTGGAGGGTGGTCAGTAAAATTCTGATATTCTCTCTGCATTCAGTTCATTCCCTTCCCATTGCGTATTGCCCATTTTCCTATCATGTGGACGTTCCCAGGCCAGGGGTCAAATCGGAGCTGCAGCTGTAGGCCTACACCACAGCCATGGCAACGCTGGACCCAAGCCTCATCGTCAAACTGTGCCACAGGTCGCAGCAATGCTGGATCATTAACCCACTGAGTGAGGCCAGGGATCAAACCCGCATCCTCACTGAGACTATGTTGGGTTTTTAACCCTCTGAGCCACAGTGGAAACTTCTCTCTTTTGTATCTTTTAACTTATATCTGCTTTCTGGAACAAGCCTTTAGCACACAGTGGAAATTCTATGAAAGTAAATTGGTGCATAAGCACCTCACATAATAAGATGCAAATTTTCTTTCTCATACTGTACATGCTAAATATTTAAATCACACCTCACTTGGGTAGAATTGAAGAATTGCCTGTTCCTTATGTGACGTAGGCACTGTTTTTTCTTCTATAACTCTTACATCCAAGCATAACAATCAGGATGAGAAAATGATTTAAGGCATTTCAGCAGTAAGGAAATATAAAGATTTTAAAAGACGTGCTTCTTCGTAAGTATAATTTTAATAATACCATTACCAATAAATGCCAGTTCTCATTTTACCATCATTATTAAAAAAAAGAAAGAAAGAATATTAGCTCACTTTATTTGAATGTGATGGAAAAACATAATTCCTAACGTTGTGAGCGATGGTATTAACATTTTAAAGAAAAGTTATAGTCTTTTAAATATATTATTATTATAAATCTGTTTCATTTTTAACATATCCAGGAATCATATTCTATTCTGTCCATTTCCTCCAATTTCATAATGTAAGTAAGTTAGAAGATAAGGTTGCTTGGCATAAAATTGCTTGACTGAATACCATTGGAATGCCTCAGCACCAACAGCAAGACATCACTGGATGCCTGCTGGGACTGTGATGGCTATTATCTGACTTACATTTGCAGGAAATAGAAGGCAATAAGGTTTTCCATGTCACCTTCATAACCATTCATTCTCTCACCTGCTCATTTATTCTTTCATTTAATCAGGAAATATTTATCGAGTGTCTAATACGTGTGGACCTTTCTGGCAACCCGGCAAACCTCCCCCGTGTAAGAGCCCATGGGTTTCTTCTGGGGACATTGACTTCCCTCCACTGTTTGAAACCTTGGTTGGGTGGCAAGTGAAAGGATCCCTGTTCCACTCCAGATGTCCAAGGACTCCACGGAGAATTTTTCTCCACAGGTTTCCTTTCGCTACCCCGGAGGTGCCAGTGTGCTGATGTAGTCTTTCAACACTGTCCTAGATGATAAACTTTGAGGAACGTTTCACCAAGAGAACTTTGATTAGAACAAGTTTGCTTCATTCCTGTGTTGGTGGCTGAGAAAAAAAGAGGGGGCAGTCTTTGAGAATTTCCTGTCACTGAAAACTTCTAGTGCTTCTGCCTATTAGCAGACCTGCTCTTTCTGCTTTTTTTTTTTTTTTTTAATCTTTCTGTGCATAACCTTCTTATTTTTCCACTGACTTCCCCCCTTTCCCTTAATTTAGCCAGAATTCATTTCTGATGTTTTCAGTCACAGCATCCAAGTTCATGAAGACACACACCCTAAATCTGAGGAGATTACAGTCCAGTAAGCACACACTAGATTTTTAGGTCAAAATCCTTGTGAATGGCAGGAGATACCACTTCACCTTCCACATTCTATTTTTCAAGCATTCCAGACTTGTCAGATACCATGAGAATGCACAGTCCCCATTTATTCTCTACACAGTAGAAGCCCTGCAGTATATCCTTGAGTTGCTCTGCTCCTTAAGGGGCGTGTACTTCTAACAGGTGAGCCAGGAAGCAAGGATGCTTTCATCCACGCAGTGATTGTCAGGGCTAGCGCTCAAACAACTTAGATTTGCTTGAGCCCTGAGAAATTAATGGCAGATGTAATCTGCTACCACAAAGACCAAATGTAACCACTCAACAAGTTAGTGTGCGGATAAATTTAATTTTCTTATTAAAAAAAAAAGCCCACTTTCCATTATTTTTGGCATTTGATTACATTAAAAGAAGATTTAATTCAAAGAAGCCAAAGCATTCAATCCGATTTCTTGAGATATAAATCTATTAGCATCTATCATTGCATTGCTTGGAGGAGGAAAAGAAGAGTAAGTTGAACTTTTTTCTAAATGGATGTTACGGGGCTACTTTCTTATGCAGCTTCTGCTCTCCCGTTGAAAGAGATTTTTGCACAAATGCCAATAAGGGTTTTAAATAATATAAATACTTGCTTGAAGATGGATACTAATGCCCTCTTTGGAACTATTGTGGTCTCTCGGGTCAATAATATTCATTTAAAGAAAACTCTCCAAAAGTGTTTTCATACAATAGCCCCTGAAGATAATGAAAGGGCCATTATGGTCTCCTGAGTCAATAATCTATGTTTTTAACACATACTCCAAAATTCATTTCCTTTTGCATGCCAGTGTCTGTTTAAACTCTTTCAATTAATTACTGCTAAGAAGGGTTGTTGGTTTGAACTGTTAGCTGTTGTTTATCATACTGCTCTCCTAACAGGTTACTTCTCCTCATATGTTAAGATAGATCGTTACCCATAGTTTAGAGCGATGGATGATGGTAAAAATCACGTGTTAGGGTAAAACGAGAGCAAACGTTTGTGGGACAAAAAATAAAACAACTCAGAAAAATTGGACAAAAGCAAGTTTGTGTGCCCAATTGACCATAATGTTGCAGATAATTTCAAGCTTTCTGGATTTTTTTTTTAAACTTATTTTTATAAAATGGTTCTATCAGAGATGTTAAATCTGGCCCAACAACACAAGCATGACCGATGGGCTCAAAATAGCCTGTTTTGAACTATAATTTCACATTGATTTGATTTGTGAGAGTAAGAAACACTTTAATGTTTAAAATATAGACATTTTAAATATAGTTTATATATTTAGTATCTGACAATTGAGGCTGAAATTGCTTATACTTTTATAGAAACTCTGCCAGGGTTTTAAGGACTAAATTGTTAAATTTATTCTGGAGGGAAGCACTGACGATCTGAAATAAGGTTACATTTATTTTTTAAACATCTTGTTTGTATGTATGTATGCATGATTTAAAGTGTTGGTATTCTGTAATTTAACTGTAAGATTTTATGCCGACTGCACTTTTGATGCTCAGGAAAATGAGATGCCTGTTCCCCTTGCTTCTCTGCTGAACAATATTTCAATAAATATTTTCTTCTCCCTCTCTATTGTGGTTTTATTTAAAAAGGCCTTTCAGCTTAATTTTTAACCTTGGTTTCTTTGCTGGGTTGAGAGGGGCTAGCATTTCTGCCTAAACCCTGTAATTTGAGTCTGACAGGGTTCACCATTTCAATTAAGCTGGATTTTCTAGTCTGTTGGTGGTCCTCTGTTGGCTGCTGTGGGATCTAAAGAAGAGGGCAGCCCTCAGGAGGTCTGACAGCTCACACGGCTGTGTCGTGAGAAAGGGTGGATGGATCCTGGATCCTGGATCCTAGAGTGACCTCAGTCTGTAGCGTGAGAGGAAATGAGGTGGCCGTGGACTCTAGGAGTCCTATGTTAGTAAGAAGACTCATGGGCTTTGAACTTGGCACAGAAGCCATAAAGCCATTAGTTGGGGCTAGTTCAGGACCTGTAGTGTACCAAGAGAAACCATGTCAGGAAAATACTGACCAGTGTAACTTTCAAGCCTAGGGCAAATTCAGACTTCATCACCCCCATGCCCTGGCTGGCACCACTCCACTTCTCTTACGAGGTCTGTGTCCGAGTTAGCAAGACAGATCACAGAAATTATAGCCTTCGATGCCATTTATTCATTTATTCAACAAAGACCTATTGAGGGCTGACTGTGTGCCAGGCCCTAAGAATCTGGGAAAAAATAGTGAGCAAAGTCTGGCCTTACTCCCTGCCTTAATGAAGCATCATGAGAGAGATGTTTATCAAAGTATCATAAGACCGAAATGTAGAATCACAACCAGGAGAAGGAGACCTAGTGGGTCAGAAACACTGATGTGGTCAGTGAAGGGTGCCCTAGAAAACGAAGAGTTTGGATGAGAGCTGCAGCATTATTAAAAGTTAGATATAAAGATAGTATCGTTGCTAATATTTGTAGTGGTAATAAGCGATCTTTTCTCAAGTTTAGTATATGTTTTGGGTATTGTTTAAATGTAATAATTCATTTAATCCTCATAGTATCTATGTAAGGTAGATATTGTAGTTAGTGTCATTTAACAGAGGGGGAAACTGAGGCACAGAGAGGTTAAGTAACTTCCCCAAGACCACAGAGCTTATAAGGGAAAAAAATGGCATTGAATCAACACAGCCCAGCTCTAGAACCAACAAAGCCTTGGTCTTCACTTTTTTCAAATTTTATTTTATTTTTATTAAAGTATAGTTGATTTACAGTGTTTTTTCAGTTTCTGCTGTATAGCATAGTAACCTAGTCATAGATTTATATACATTATTTTTCTCATTTTATCTTCCATCATGTTCTATTCCAAGAAATTGGATATAGCTCCCTATGCTATACACTAGACCTCATTGCTTACCCATTCTAAATGTAATAGCTTGCATCTACCAACCCAAAACTTCCTACCTGTCTCTATTTTTCCCTCCTCCCCCCTGGCAACCATAAGTTTGTTCTCTGTGTCCGTGAGTCTGTTTCTGTTTTGTAGATAGGTTCGTTTGTGCCATATTTTAGATTCCACATATAAGTGATATCACATGGTATTTGTCTTTCTCTTTCTGACTTACTTCACTTAGTATGAGTATCTCTAGTTCCATCCATGTTGCTGCAAATGGCATTTCATTCTTTTTTATGGCTGAGTAGTATTCCATTGCGTATATGTACCAAATCTTCTTAATCCATTCATCTTTTGATGGACATTGAGGTTGTTTTCATGTCTTGGCTCTTGAGAATATTGCTGAAATGAACATAGAAGTGCATGTATCTTTTTGAATGAAAATTTTATTTGGATATATGCCCAGGAGTGGGATTGATGGATCATATGCTCTTCAAAATTACCTGTGATGCTTCTAAGCAAAGAACCTGCAGCTGCAGGTCTTTTACTACTAGAAAATAATTATAGCAATGAATACTTGTAAAGTACTTTCTATTTGCCAGATACTGCTCAAAAGCTTCTGATTCTGTTAATTCATTTAATCCTTGAAACAATACTCCCAGACGAGGTTCTATACAATCTCTACTGTTCCAGCAAGGAAATTGCAAAATGTCTCCAGAATTCTTGCTCTGAATCCCACTTTGCTTTATAGCATTGTGCCCAGTAGGTAGTAGGCAGCAGTGCAGGACCCTTCTAGCCAGGCCACGGGAGGTGCCAGCTTTCTCCTTGTAGACAAAGGAGGTCTTGAAGTGCTGTTTCTAAGCAACTGGAGAGCTTCTAGAGGATGGACTGGGTGATACTGGCAATCTTTGCTACAGGATTGTAAACAGTTATATAATCTCATCATGAACAATAAGAATTTGTGATCTAAACATAGCCATGGATTAAAAATGTAACTATAGGAGCTCCCATCATGGCTCAGTGGAAATGCATCTGACCAGTATCCATGAGGACGCAGGTTCAATCCCTGGCCTTGGTCAGAGGGTTAAGGATCTGGCGTTGCCGTGAGGGGTGGTGTAGGTCACAGATGCGGCTCAGATCCAGCGTTGCTGTGGCTGTGGTGTAGGCCATCGGCTACAGCTCCAGTTAGATCCCTAGGCTGGGAACCTCTATATGCTGCAGGTGTGGCCCTAAAAAGACCAAAAAAAAAAAAATGTAAATCAATAAACCAGCTTCTTGAGTAGATGTGTTAGGAGTAAACATATACAAGTTAAACCAAAGGAGATCCACTGGCTGTAATAATCTAATATCTCTGAAAATGGAAAGAATTTTAAAATAATTCTCTGAAAAATTAAATGATTTTTAAAATATTTTATTTTTTTGCGTATCTCAAAGCATTTACAGCCAAATTTAGCTTACATGCATTGAAATACCTTATTCATCAACAGCATTAGTTACTGGCGTAATGGCCACTTGGCTTTTAAAAAATTAAATTTTCGGAGTTCCCTGATGGCTTAGCAGGTTGAGGCTGAGGCGTTATCACTACTGTGGCTCAGGTCACTGGTGTGGTGCAGGTTTCATCCCTGAGAACTTCTGCATGCCATGGGCATGGCCAAAAGCTAAAACAACAACGACAACAAGATTAAATCTGCAACCTTAGAACCTAAAACAGAAATACTTTATTAGTTAGTATTTATGTTTACAATGTCACATTGCAATATAAAATTTCAAAACCATATCCCAGAGACAATACACATAATACCAAATTTTCTTCTAATATTAGATTCATGAGCTTTTTTTTTTAAGTTTAATTTTAAAAAGAAAACACTACAGTCATGTCAAATTTTGGTTCTTTAGTTTTGAACTGATATTCGTGGAGAACACAGTGGCCCCAAAAAGTCATCAGCAAGGTCAGTCTACGTTGAAAAATTGGATATTACCCAGAGATTACAGAACCTCATTTGCCACAGTTAGTCTAGAATGGACTTCACAATGGACTTCTCATTCTTAATGAGAATTTCTAGTTCCAGTGATTTAAAATTCATTATTCATAGTCCACTAGGTTGAACCTTTCAGTAAGAGTTGCTTCTTACCTACTGTTGGGCCAAATGGAGCCATGAAGTAGGAAACTGTTTTCTGGGAGTTCAAACCTTGGGTTAGTATAAATCTATTGATAGGTGTCCTTATTGGATGGGAAGAAAATTCACATCTTCCTCCTGAACTGTGACCAGGGTTGGGCCTGGGAAGCACACAGAAACTGAGCCATAGGCTAGAATATTGGGATGATCTTACACCCCCAAGCATCCCTGAGGATGAAAGGGGTGAGTTTCTTCTAACTTCACAAAGAAATTCAGCTCCATCTATAGCAAATCAAATCTAGATTTTCAGTGGGGAAATTTCTTACAAATGTGATTATTCTGTTCTTAGACTTTTATGACTCAGTTTTTATAGGGTCCAGATTCCAAATCTAGATGTTAGGAAAATCTGATCATAGACACACAAGTGCATGTCTGGGGTCCCCTGAGACACATTATTACCTTCTCTTTAAATACTTAAATCTATCTGGATGTGGGCTCCTACACAGGTGATAGGCGTGTTCTTAAAAGACTTCTAATGACTCTAAGATCTTTGAGGGAATTTCAGCCCCTCTGTTATGAGAAATTCATCATCCCAGGCCCTAAATCCTGGGCTTGTTGTCTCTTGGTCCTGGCCCCTCACAGATCACAGGGGATTCTTGGTATACATTTGAGGAATGAATGCAACTGTATTTGAACTTGACGCCTGCTAGTCTTTCTATAGAGAAATGAAGATGCACAGAGATAGAAACAATTCATGGAGAAAGGTAATCTTTTTTTTTTTTTTTTTTTGTCTTTTTAGGGCCGCACCCATGGCATATGAAGGTTCCCAGGCTAAGGGTCAAATCAGAGCTGTAGCTGCTGGCTTACACCACAGCCACAGCAACGCCAGATTCGAGCCGCATCTGTGATGTACACCACAGCTCGTGGCAACTCTGTATCCTTAACCCACTGAGCAAGGCCAGGGATCAACCCTGCATCCTCATGGATGCTAGTCAGGTTCGTTTCCACTGAGCCAAGTCAGGAACTCCTGAAAAAGGTAATTTTTTAACTTGTGTATTAGTAGAAAGCCTCATCAATATTTTCTCTATGAATATCACATAAATTGATTTTCCCCATCATTACTAGATTATTTTTAGCTTTTTAGAAAGTCATTTAAAAATCACTGTAGGCGTTCCCATCGTGGTGCCGCAGAAATGAATCCGACTAGGAACCATGAGGTTGTAGGTTCAATCCCTGGCCTCGCATAGTGGGTTACAGATGTGGTGTTGCTGTGAGCTGTGGTGTAGGTCACAGCCACGGCTCGGATCCTGTGTTGCTCTGGCTGTGGCAGCAGCTGCAGCTCTGATTTGACTCCTAGCTTGGGAACCTCCATTTGCCACGGGTGTGGCCCTAAAAAAGCAAAATAAATAAATAAAAAAAATTAAAATCATTTTAAAACCAATCACAAAACGTTATAAAAACCTGCCTTCTTTTCATCTTATCGGTTAGAATTTATGAGGCCATCTCCTTCTTCCTCTAAGTGACTGATCTCAGAAATGCACAGACCTTCACTTAAACCATGTGACAGTAAAAACCAGGCACAATATTTCTATCACAAAGGTCATCTTTATTTCTATTTCTTTCACTATATTGGATCACGGACAATGAGATATAGAGATGTATAGAGATGTACGTTTGCCTTTCTGCAGCTAAAGTTCTCACTAATATATTGTCCATCATTCAACGTGACTATTTTGATTTTCTCCAGGTTGATTTTCTTCCTCTCATTTCTTTCGCCCTTGTCAACTCTGAAGGCTTCTTCCCAGACTACCATTTTTTTTCCCTTCTTCTTTTTAAAAATCAGTCCTGACAAAAGACTGTGGACTTTTAGAGAGCTGGCCTTTTTTTTGAGGGAGTATTTCTTCAAAACACTAAGAACTGCCCATTTATATTTCGGTTAGGAAGAGATCATTTTTCTCCAGTAGAATTGCCTCTTCCATCAAGGGAAGAAAAACATAGCTCCCTCCCTTCCTACTCAAAATTTAATACAGGAAAACTTTAACATAGGTCTATTGATAGACAGTTGAATCCACGGTAAGCTACACATTTGCCAAAAGAATCCATGGGATTTACTGAGTCAGTGATTCCAGTTTTACTCAGTATTCTGAAAAGTAAGGCCTAGAATCAGAGCCTTGAACTTCTTTTTATAATAATGATACTGGAGTTGTTTATGAGGGTCATGTTTGACTTATATATTCTTTTATGCTCATAAATCAGGAGGGAATAGTAGCTACTGTCGACTCATCAACTTTTTTTAATTCTGTGAAGCAAATCTCTCTGGAAAAAATGAATATTAATAATTAGACAATATCCAATTAGGGGCCATAGGCCAGAGCTAATCCCTCAACTCAAAAATCCACAAAGCACATGTGATAGTAGAAACTGAAGTTAACAAACCCTATTAACATAAAATTAATGATGATAGTATGGTGTGGGGGATTTCGGCCCCCTCCAATTAAAAGCCTATTGACATAATTTTTTTCAGGAATTTATTTTTAACAGAAGACTTTGAAACAAGCATATAATCTTCTTACATCAGTTTAACAGCCCGTATTTGGTCAATTCTTAAGTAAGAGCACTTCTTCTTCTCAAATTAAGAACACATTTCAGCCTGTATTTTCCTTTATTTGAACAGAGAAATTGCTTGTTTCCAACAATTAAATGAGGAATTGCTCCATTCCTGACTGATAATAGAGGTGCCAAACTGATGTCTCATAATAATTTAGGGTTTTATTCGTATGTCAATTTGCTAAAGACGTGTATGTCCATTACCTCAGCCTTCTCTAAATGGTAGTTATAAACTTAATTTTACCAAGAAGACAACGGGGGCTCTGATTAGTTAAGTGAGTCACACAAGGTCACCAGTGGGTATCAGTTGAATGAAATCTCGGTGGCAGAATGAGTCTTGAGCTGACGTGGTCTCTCCCGTGCTCATCGCCTCCATCACTTCATCTCCTGCCAATTACCCAGGCACCTGCTGGGACTTCCCATGATTTTTGCCCCTCATCCTGACCCTTGGTTTGGCCAAATGGAAGGAAACTATAATAAGAGGCAAGAGAAGTAATGGAAATAAAGACTGTTTCCTTCAATCCATGCCAATATTCCCTTTGGATCTAGTCTAGAGATTTTCCTCTCTCTTTGACAATAAAATAATATATATTCATCGCTCTCTTCTTCATCTTGCTGAACGTTATGCAGTATATCAGGGACAGATCTGAGGAACAGTTATGTGTCCTTTTTTTTACATACAAAACTGGAAACTAATCCTCCATGTTTCTGTTTTCGCATACAAATAAAATCAACCAAATGCTACTGGGGAGGTAAGTATTCATTCGGCTTCTGAACAATAAAAGAAAAGAGGCTCCAAATATATTAAGGCCTAAATTATACAGTACCCTCAAGTAGACACAGGCAAGAGTAATCTACAAACTGTTCCCTTTATGTATAATTCAGCACAGATGCTTTTTATCTCACTAAATCAGAATTCAATAAGAAGTGCTAAGGCTTCATTATTAACCAAATCCCCCCAGCTCCCCATTAAATGCTGAGGCTACTTTTCACTTCCACGATTTAGGAATTATTTTCATAGATGTGCTTTGAGTATGACTTTTTTCTTAAACGTTTCTTAAAATCAAATTTATATGGGATACAAGTGTCACACTTGAGGTCTAGGCCTTTCTTTTGAAAATGAGACTCTCTGCTCATTTAGTTGTCAAAGGTTCTCAGCTCTTCCAAACTAGAGACCAAAAGAGAAAAGAAAGTATTTTATCTTTTATCCTTTTCATCCACATTCCCATGAAGTTTTATAAAATGTTTATTTTAGCCAATACAAAAATTCAACCTCGATAGTTTTAAAAATGCAGATTTAAAACAACAAAGACACACCAGTTTGAGCCCATCAGATTGGCAAAGCTTATGAAGAATGATAATGCTCTATGTCGGCTAGGGTGTGGAGAAATGGGCATAATTACACACAGCTGGCATGATTTTAGAATTGGTACAGCATGTCTGTGGAGCAATTTAGCAACATCTGTCAAAATGTATTCCAGGGTACCTCGCTTGTGACCCAGAAACACCACTTCTAGGAATTCCTAAGGAGGGTATCAGAGATGTGTATAAAGATATTTGTTAAGGGGTTTTTCTTGTGCAGTTATTTACAGTAAGGAAACTTAAAATATCCAATAACAGTGGATTAGTTAAGCAAATTGCATACAGCTGTGTTACATTAAAATCATGTTGTATAAGAGCATGGGACACAAAAAGATGTTCATTGTATTTATATAGTTTTTTCATTAAAAGGCACCCATAGAACAGGACATAGTATGATGCTATACAACTCTGTTGAGATATATTTCTGGAAAAAAATACATCAAGATGTTTCAGTGGTTTTACCTGTGTAGTGGATTTCAGATGGGGTCTTTATTTTTAATTCTTTATTTCCCTTTTTTCTCTCTTCTTTCTATCTTTCCTTCCTTCCTTTATTTTTATTTATTTTTCATAATCTTCTGTATTGTAAGGAAATTTGAAATATACAAAATACCCAATTCCACTGGGTATCTCCAGTGGAAAATTATGCATTGTTTAGAGCATGCTTTTATACATTAACTAATTTTTAGCCTTTAATTGGCTTTGAGTTATTTTACAACTCTTGACTGTAGATAACGGAGAGCAACGAGATAAAAAATTTGTCTTCAGGCATAAAATTAATTCTGTCCAGTGGAAGTTCAATTGTCATACCCCCTTTCTATTGGTAAAAACAGTTTGGTATCCACTTGTAAATTCATCTCAACATTCCTTTAGATAAATTTGTGCTTCTTCAACTTCTCCACTAACCTGGTTGTAACATCTTTCCCAGTTCTCTCATTTATTTAATAGGTTAAATGAAATATCAAAACGGCTTCTATTTTATTGTGAAATATCATCTATTTCAACATTAACTATTTCAGTATCAACTATTTCGAAATCTAATTACTGAAAATGGCTTTGGCCGTTTTGGGCTTAATCTCTGCACTATAGAAATAATGGCATGCTGAGAAGCACAGAGGCTACATAGGCATAGTGTCTGTTGATTTACGGAATAAGCACCAACAGATTCCTCTAAATCTTACATATTCACAAATTTCCATTCGCCTTCAGAATCTGGCCGTTAACATGGAGTCTAAGGATTAGATATGGGGGCAATAAAAGGAATAAGGCATATGATCTGGGGCAAAGGAGGCGATTCAACTGATATTATGCATAAAATAAATTATGTACTGGGATGGAGAAAATTCTGGCACTGGTCATCCCAGAATTTGTTTCAATAAAAATTCATCTTTTGTGCATATGAAATAAATCTTTAAAAATTTTTCGTGGTCAAGGTCCATAACATAGAATGAGAAATGGGGGGAAATGCTTCTGATGGATGTTTAGGAGACCTGCTCTTCCCCTGTTGCCCTGAATTCTTCTTACCTCTTGCTTTTCTCTCCCTCTTTCCCTTGGAGACAAGGAATGGGGTGGGCATGGGTTGGCCAGGAGCCTTAAGATAGTAGCTTTACCTGCACAAGAAGAAAACATCAGAAAGAGGATAAAGGCCTCTTCTTTCTCAGGATGACCGGCTGGACTCCACAGCAACTCTGGGGAGGTTTGGAGTCTGAAAACTCTTTATGGCAAAAGCACTGCTTCTCTTCCCTTGGTCACGGCTGGTTGGGTGCCAGTTGTGCCGTCTGACTTCTGGGCACCATGCATCTTCTTAGGGCAGAAGCAAGAATCCAGCAAGGCCTCACCACATACTCAAGGTTAATAGAACTCTCCTGGCACCCTAGGGAGGGAGACAAATTAAGCAGAGGTGGGGTCGTAATATTTGCATATTATTAGGTTAGTTAGTATCAACAGCTTTACTCTTCCTAGAGCCCTTAAATTAACTATCTTTGATTCATTCTGTAAGATCCAGAAATAAACAGTTGCCACCCCAGTGTTCACCACACTGTGTTTGGTGTCCCAGATGCAATTCCTGATCCAGCTGGTTTGAAGCATAAACTCAGTGAAGACGCTACCCCTCTATTTGCATCCCCTTTGATTTTGGTAATGTATTATCATATTTAGATCTTACTGTTCTGTAACATCTGGTAGAAACAAATTTCCTTTAACCTCCCCAGCTTCAGCAGCAAGCATTTTATGTATTTATTTGTTTGGCTGTGCCCACGTCATGGGCGTGTAGACGTTCCTGGGCCAGGGATTGAACCCACGCCACAGCAGCGACCCTAGCCACAACAGTGACAACACTGAATCCTTAACCCATGCAGCAAGCATTTTAAACACAGAGGTCTCCAAGATAAATATAAAATTCACTTCACAGTAGGCAGAAATCCATCAAGATTTCCAGCAACTCCTCTCAATGCTCTTTGAATATCTTGAAGTCCTCTATTGCTGTGAGATGTGAAGGCATGTTAACCTTCAATTAAAATTTTAAATTCCACTTTGTTTTTCTCCTTTGTTGATCAATTGAACTCTCTACGTAGCATTTCTTAACAAATCTGAATTGTGGCATTTTAAGTACTTCTTTTCATTAATTCTCTGGGAGTGTATAAAAGTTTTTTTTTTTTTCTAGAGTTTTCAAATTAACGTCCTATTTCAGAACTAAAATTCAAATAATTTTTCAATGTTTGTAGTTTTTTCTATGAAAAAGTAGTATTTTTAAACTATAGAAAACTTGAAAATACTGAAGAGCATTGAGGGGGAAAGAAGGAAGAAACATCCATATTTCTTAGAAATAAGTGCCATTAACATTTTTGTGTATGTTCTTGTGAGCTTCCCTCTAAACTTACAATATTTAAAAAGATGTGTTCTCTAATAGGGCCGAGTGTATATTTATGTTACAAAAACAGAGTAAAAAAGGGTCAAATTTGCTGCTTCTTGACTGGTCCTCCAGCTCTCTGATTATTCTGCCCTCTTCTGCATGTATTCCATATCCATCCATCAAAGACCCATGAAAGAAAAGGGACAGTGAAAAAAAAATAGCAAATAACATTTAAAATTTATTCATGGATAGAGGTTTTTGTTATGTTTGCTTGTAATATTCCTATTTTCTGGTCAAAATGGAGGGTGTGGCTAGTTGTCTATTCCTTTAAATATGCCAAGATGAAATTAGAACTGAATAATATCTGGGATTCTAAGTGATCTGAATTTCTTTTTAAGGGTTTTGTTTTTTTAAAAAAACATGCACATTAGAAAAAATGAACACGAAGAAATATATATGTATATCTTAAAGCAAAAACTCTAAATAGGATATCATCTATCACCCATCTAATCAGAAACAATGTCACTCCAATATATTTACATGTTCAAGCCATAAATATTTATTAAAAAGTGTGCTTTATGCCAGAGTATCTTCTAGGCATGGCAGTAAATAGAAGGAAATTTCTCTGCTCACAAGGAACTTACCTACTGATGGAGAGAAACAGACCTGAAACAGAAAGCAAATTATGAACAAAATAATTTTACCTTGTAATTAGATTGCTATGACAATAATAAGTATGTTTTATATAACAGGAGGATATCTATCTATCTATATCTGGGAGCATTTTCGGATTCTTAACTACTTTAAAATTCTTGCTTTCCTGTTATGGAACTATATTCCCTTCCATGGGGAGAATTAGGGCCAGATTCAGAAATATCTGAAAGTGGTGGGAGATGTTAATCAAATCAGTTTTCTTTTTAGCTCCTTGTCTGTTCAGAAGTGACACAAGGTCCTTTCTCTTCCTCTCTGAGCCGTGGAAGGATTTGAGGGTTCTGTACAGCTCCTAAAATAGTGTGCAAACTTTTATATTTGTTGTGTCTAGCAGAGTGGTCTAGACATCTTTTGAATCCAGCATTCTATGCATCATTGCCACAGGCACATCCTGACAATATAAGGATGTATCAATATTTATCCTAACATCACATCTGGTACTTTTGGATGGGTTCAGGTTTGGAGGAGTATTTTAGAGTTTCAAGTAAATTTTGTTCCTAGTTCTCCTGAAAATAATCTCTTCTCTGTTTTAGGGTCCTCTAATCTCTGTAGATTTTTTATTTCTGCTCGTGCAGTGGCTTTCTTTCTTTCTTTCTTTCTTTTTTTTGTACAGTTGCTGTGTGTATGAATCAAGAATTGCATACGCACATAATCTAAGTTCTGATGAATTCCAAAAGCAGAACTAAAAATGGCTCCACAATCATATGCTGTGGTCTGGAATATAATAATTTTAATTACCGATCACAAACCAAATAAAGTATGTGTGTGTTGAAAGCCTTGAAAATGAGAAGCAGCTGCCTTAAATCCTTACGAGAACAGAGTCTGTATAAATAAACAAACAAACAACAAACAAACAATGATGAAAGTGGCCTTGTTTTCAGGGTATCTCAGCAGACCCTTTTTGATTCTCTTATGTACTCAATTTTTCATTCTGAAAAATAAATGAAATCATCTCCTTGTAACTCGTTCTTCCCAATGGAAGATGTAATCAATGGTAACTCTATTTATGTATGCAGAATTTTATACCTCATTGACATTCTTAGAACGAGATCCCCAACATCCAGAAGGAAAACTCTCCAATACACGTCAAGGAATGTAAAGTACCTTCCTGCTGACATGTATTATACACTGAAACCAGCGTGGTGTGTAAAAAAATGCTTGTGTTTCTTCACTGCCATGTCATGCATGCCCACTCATTCGTATTTCTCATAGTGAGTGTTGGCATCAAGTCCCCTTTCCTCACATTAAAAAGAAGAGAGTTCCAGATTTCAGTCTGAGAAGGAAACTCATTGATGGTGGAACAGTGACGAGGAAAAAGGCTTAAGATCTCAAGCTGGAAGCCTGCTGACTAATTATATGTTCTCTCCCATTTTCTTAGTAACTGTTATTCTGCACATAGACAGGCATGACTCACCCTGCAATCTATGTGCATATCAAATTTCTGTATGTTGATTTACATTTAAAACCCACTTTATTTTTTTTAATTAATCTATTTTTGGGGCTGCACTTATGACATGTCGAAGTTCCCAGGCCAGGGATTGAACCCACACTATAGGAGTGACCTGAACCACCGTAGTGACAGTACTGAATCTTTAACTGTTAGGCCACTAGGGAACTCCTTTAAATCCACTTTAAATGCTCACTTGCCCAAACTCAGTGAGGACAGGTATCTGGTCGACCCTGTTCACTGTTGCGTTCCAAGTATCAGCACAATGCCTGGCGTCTACAGAGACCTTAAGAGTATTTACTTAAATGAATGAATAAATAAATGAAATGATAAGTAAATTAGTTAAATAATAAAGATACTAGGAGATATTTCTGGTTAAGGCTTGCAATGACTTCTTTAATTTCTAAATGTATACTTTCATGATATCAAGTTCTCAGAATTCACTTATATACTCTAACGATAAGAGAATTCCCTCTTCTCACCTCAGTTTTGTCAATAGATGCGGTCAACTAGGGTTTTTATGCAATATCTCTATAAGAATTGATTTTTTCATCGTGATGTAAATGACTGGGAAATGTTAAAGCTTCTAGCTGATAAACAGACCTGACATCAAAAAATGATGTTAGTAAGAGGTGTCCAGTCTGTGTAATTATTCTGGAAGTTCTTAAATTATACTGCACTATGATTTAAGGGTGGCTGAGGAAGCCAGAATCAGGAAGGGACAAGGGCCTGGGGAAACTTACCTGGTTCTGGAGCTGAGTGGATTTTCCAAAGGCAGTTAGGGAGCTCAGGTGTGATTTCAACAGGAATGGAAACCAGTGGTGTAAACTAGTGGTTACAGTGGGAGTGTGTCTGTCAAAGATGCTCGGAAGTAAGCAGGTGGTGGTGATGTGATTTCAGGGCCAGAGTCAGGAAGGATGCTACAAGATGGAGGCTGATGTCATAACAAGACAGCCATCCTGGAGCTTTTTAGGGCCACATACATGGCATATGGATGTTCCCAGGCTAGGGGTCGAATTGGAGCTACAGCTGCTGGCCTACACCAGAGCCACAGCAAAGCAGGATCCAAGCCATGTCTGTGAGCTGCACTACAGCTCAAGGCAATGCCATATCCTTAACCCACTGAGCCATGCCAGGGATCAAACCAGCAACCTCTTGGTTATTAGTCGGATTCGTTTCTGCTGAGCCACAACAGGAACTCTTGGAGCCCATATTTTGATCTGGCTCAATATGACACCATCTAGGGGCAGGCCACCATTTAGAGGAGGAAACACGTGGACACCAAGAGGAAATGCAAGGTCAGCCCTACGTCCGCTCCGTGGTGTTGAGCCTAATTCCTGATGCACAGCTAATTTCATCCACCTGGAGGGGCTGTGGGTCTCAATCTGCCTGCCTCCTGCTCGGTTCTAGAATGGCTCATGGACCAGAAAGGGCTCACCTGCAGGGGAAGGGCCCTGGACACTACCGCTGGCATATGAGAAAGCAAGGACCAACAACCAGTCCATCAAGAAGTTAGCACCAAGTCTTGGTTCAGAGAATTCTCATCCACCTATAAAGAAGCTCTAAAGGAGTTCCCGTCCTGGTGCAGTGGTTAACTGAATCTGACTAGGAACCATGAGATTTCGGGTTCGATCCCTGCCCTTGCTCAGTGGGTTAAGGATCCGGCATTGCCGCGAGCTGTGGTGTAGGTCGCAGATGCAGCTTGGATCCCGTGTTGCTGTGGCTCTGGCATGGGCTGGCAGCTACAGCTCCGATTCAACCCCTAGCCTGGAACCTCCATGTGCCACGGGAGCGGCCCAAGAAATGGCAAAAAGACCAAAAAAAAAAAAAAAAAAAAAAAAAGCTCTAAATACGTTGATGTGTTAATTTGCAGTCCAATGTTCTCTCCTCCCTCCCCCCAAACCATATTTCTCCTCCTAGTTTATTATTCAGGTGGGAGCCTATTAAAGAAAAACATAAATCTGGATTTAGTGAGAAGAGCCTTTATTCAAAAGAGTTATTGCAAGAGGAGGAAAAGGACTATTGCAATAGGATAAATGCTGGGAATTTGTGTGACCTAATGTGACCTAATAAAAGGGTTGTTGTTGTTGCTGCTGTTTTATAGAAAAGAGTAGACAAAGCTAGAAAGAACTGAGTGTGAGTAAATAGGATGGATGAAAAGGTGGCATGGCCAGAGAGAAAATCAGAGAATGTTTTACCCTGAGGCCAGCCTGTTTTGACAATGGGTTGTCTGCTGGATCCAGCTGAGATTGGGCTAAAGTTCAGGTACCTGGGGAAAGGAGAGACATTTACCCAAAGTTTGGTCAATAAGTATTTTGTTTAGAATAATTAGCAGTTCAGCTAATCATTAAGTAAAGAAAGAATTTTGAGTGTCTGTGCCTGGCCTCTTCATAGGTAAACAGGCATCCATCAGTCTTCCCTAAGTTCCATGGAGAAGGGTGCTTCTGTGTAGTAAGCTGTTTTCTAGAATACAAAAGGATAGTGCGGGAGTTCCCATTGTGGTTCAGTGGGTTAAGGATCTGACATAGTGTCTGTGAGGATGCAGGTTCGATCCAGGGCCTCAATCAGTAGGTTAAGGTTCTGGCTTTGCTGTGAGCTGCAGTGTAGGTGACAGACAGAGCTCAGATCCCGCATTGTTGCTGTGGCTGTGGTGTAGGCTGGCAGCTGCAGCTCTGATTCTACCCCTCGCCTGGGAACTTCCATATGCTGCAGGTGCAGCCAATTAAAAAAAAAAATGATAAAGGGATTCCTTGAATCTTCTCTGATCCCAGGGCTCAGGTGAAATTCAACACTGCCAAGCTCATCTCGGGGGGCAGACTCTTCTTTGGTTGGGTTTCACTCCGGCATGGGAGCCACTGCCTATCCTAGCCTCTGCTGCTGCGGGGGTCCTTCTGTCTCAGGTCGTGCCATCCTGGTTTCCGAGTGGAAAGGGAGGAAAGGATGATTTCCTTGCAGTGATTGCTGAAAGGCTTCCTTATTAGCCTACCCTCTGGGTCCCAACATGACCAAATCCATAGTCGTCCAGACCATTGCAGGTAAACTGCTGAACTTACAGGAATTTATAAAATTCCCTCTCTACCACATAGACTTTCCATACGTGAAACCCACTTATTGGGCTAAACGTATTGAGGGAATTGAGAATTTTAATACCATGAGTACTGCATTTTTGGAGAACTGTCTGAATGTTCCTCTCTTCACATTAGTACAGGGGTTGACATAGCCAAGGTCATCAAAATTATCCTTAGAATATTCTAATGATGGATAAGAGAAAGGATGTGATATTTGTGTGCAAATGAAACCATCAAGAAGAGCAGTAGGATTTTTTTTTTCCTGAATACATTTAAAAAGTAAAGATCCATATGGTGCCAGGCCATTGGCCTGGGAGGCAAGAAAAGCTAGCTCAAATACAAATATACCGTTCTGATTAAGGAAACACTTTTTTATTCATATAAAGTATTTATTAGGTATTGGATTTTATAAACTGTTTGGTCCCGGAGTCTTTATTTTAAAAAGGTTATCTGAATGCATTACCAAGTATCCTGTGGAATATTTCACATAAAAGGAAGCAGAAATGTATAAATGTAAACAGGCTAATTGTATGCAGATATAAATTATGGATGCTGGTCTTATGAAAAAGCATTGCTGATTTGCAGGGGTCTTACTCAGCAGCTCTGCATCTTGTCTAAGGGGATATTTAGTATGGCTGTGATGTGCAGAATTTAAAACAAAACTTTAAATTCTGGAGAATAAAATATAGCTCAACTGCGCTAAGACCACACTGTTGGGAGAATGAGGTTTTTCATTTATCTTGTCGCCATTGACGTTGACACTCATTAGCTCTGTTGTCCCCCTCGTGCTCCTGTCTCCAGATGCTATGCAAAAGCCAAGGTGTGCTAAGGGTGGTTTATGGTTATGCGAGACTTCTTGGTACTCACTTCGGGTACCACTGTCTCCAAAATGCGGTGGTTTTCATTGCTCAGGTGGGTATGGTACCCACAAGTAAGGATAAGACAGGGAGACATCTGGAATCTCCGGTGACATAGGTTACTAGAGTTTCCTCTCTCCCATTCACCAAACAAGTACAAATATGAAACAAAGCACATGCCAAGTTGAATGGTTCAGATGGAAAGGACTATAATGTGATTACCTCTCCTCGTGGGTAGTTTGCTGGGCCACCACCAACTTTTATCTAAGGTACATACACCAATGAGGTTTTTTTGTTTGTTTTCATCTTTGTAGGGCTGCACCAGCAGCATAGGGAGGTTCTCAAGCTAGGTAGGAGTCCAACTGGAGCTACAGCTGCCGGTCTACACCACAGCCACAGCAATACCAGATCTGAGCTGTGTCTGCAACCTACACCACAGCTCACGCCAGTGCTGGATGCTTAATCCACTGAGAGAGGCCAGGGATGGAACCGGCATCCTCATGGATACTAGTCAGATTCGTTACCACTGAGCTATGACAGGAACTCCACACCAACAAGTTTAAACTTGAGTTAAAGACACTGCCCCACCCCATCCCAAAGCACTGAGAAAACATAGAAGATGAATAACTTCACATAGGTAAAAAAATTGGCCTAATATTTTATGACAAGTAATACAAAATATTAGATTTACGTGGACAGCGTAAAACTATAGCTGCCATGTGATGTGAATGCTTCATAGTAAATAATCAATGAGCACAAGCCTCCTCTCTAGGCATCATCTACTTGTTAATCCAGTGAAAAGGACTATGAGCAAAGACTTTTTTTTTCTTATTCTAAATCATGAATGGTAAACTTGGTATTTAAATCTAACCTAGGATCTACAAAAATAAAATAATTTTTAAATTATTATTATTATTATTTAAAAATAATTTTTAATATAGTCTAAAGAAGGCAGCCTAGGTGTGAACTCTCTGAAAAGGAGGAAATATTGTCTAGTAGGTTTTTCCCACATGATAGAACGAAACCCACAATAATTGTGTGAAAGATCTGCTCTTTCCCTAGGATTGTAATGTTCGTCACCAAGGCCTTATCAAGAGATTTTTCTTTTGCAGTCCATAATCTAGACCAGATTATTAGGGAGACATTTGGGTTCAGGCTTTCAAGTTTTAATGCTGGAGGGGGTGTGGAAAAAAGGGAGCCCTCCTGCACTGTTGGTGGGAATGTAAGCTGGTACAACCACTATGGAGAACAGTATGGAGGTTCCTCAGAAATCTATACATAGAAGTACCATATGACCCAGCAACCCCACTCTTGGGCATATATCCAGACAAAACTCTACTTAAAAAAGACACATGTACCTATTCATTGCAGCACTATTCACAATAGCCAGGGCATGAAACAACCCAAATTTCCATTGACAGATGGTTGGATTAGGAAGATGTGGATTATATATATACAATGGAATACTACTCAGCCACAAAAAACAACAAAATAATGCCATTTGCAGCAACATGGATGGAACTAGAGACTCTCTTACTGAGTGAAGTAAGTCAGAAAGAGAAAGACAAATACCATATGATATCATTTATATCTGGAATCTAATATATGGCACAAATGAACCTTTCCACAGGAAAGAAACATGGACTTGGAGAATAGACCTGTGGTGGCCAAGGGGGAGGGGCAGGGAGTGGGATGGACTGGGAGCTTGGGGTTAATAGATGCAGACTCCTGCCTTCGGAATGGATTAGCAATGAGATCCTGCTGAGTAGCACTGGCAGCTATGTTTGGTCACTTATGATGGAACATGATAATGTAAGAAAAAAGAATGTATACATGTATGTGTAACTGGGTCACCATGCTGTACAGTAGAAAAAAAATAAAAGGTAAAAAAAGAAAAAGAAAAAAGTTTTCTCTCCATATTGTATCTCTTTACCTACCCCAGTTGAAGGGCTCCTTACAGTGAATTTCTCTTCTCTGCAACTTCAAATTTTCTTAGCTGGACTATGATACCCAGGGCATGCCTAGTCAATTTAATGGGCTACATAATTTGAATAAACCAGTTTGTGTCAAAGAATTAACATACGGGCCTACCTAAACCAATATATTTAGGCTTCCATTAGGAGTTTCAAAAATGTCCTTTGAGCTAGCATGGTGAGCTCACTTATTTGGCAAATATTCAATGAGTTCTAACTGCTAGCCAAAATACTGTGAAAATATTCCTCTTAATAGCCCTGCAAGGTAGGCATTAGCCCACTTTTATGATGATTGAAATTAGGGTCAGAGATTAAAGATTTGCTGCTGCATTTTGCTGCCATTTATCATTCTTCTTGGAGGTTGACTTGACAAAGCCCTCTGTCAAGTAGAGCCTAGCCAATGATTTTGGCTAATTTAAGACATGTGGACCACCAAATGTCATTCCAGGCTGGGGTTCTGATCATCAGGCTTGATAATCTCTACTGCCAAAGTTGTCCAGATAATAACCAGAGACCTTTCCTTTAGTGCTGTATAGACTCATCTTCGTTTGAAGCTTTAGAAATTGGATGCAGCCATTCTTTTGACAGCCAATGGAATGATTCCTCCAAACGTTGTTATATCTTAGGTCCACGTATTTAAAATGGTATTTCATTGTATTTGTTCAGTACTCTGCAGTTTGTGTCTGAAGGAGGTTCCTGAAAGTGTTGGAGGATGCCATGGCTTTTTGTTTAGCTGTACAAGGTTTATGTCCCCTCCCCAGTTCTGTCCCCACAGACACAGTAAGACCCGCCCTGAGGTGAGCATTCACTTTGTGGGGTAATAAGCCTGATAGTAAATGACAATTACAGGACCCAGCTAAACACCTACTTGGTTAGATGAATTTCTCAGCTCAGAGAAGTGGGCTCACTTACTGAAATCCAAAGTTTAAAATATATTTTTATTACTACTAAGGTAAATATAACAAAAAACCCTGTTAATAAAGATTATTGTATCTGAAAATTATGACCACAATAACTAGAACTCTCAATAAAATTTCCAAGAAACTTGATAGCTTTTTCTCCCTTGATAGAAATTATACTTGTATATAAAAACTTTTTGATGTTGTAAAAATACTATAATAGGATTCTGGAAGTCACTTCCTGTGGGGCACATAAGAGCTAAATTATCAAAGAGAACCCCAGAAAAGTGAGGGGAATTCATATGAACTTGGAAAGACTTAACGAGCTCATCTCTGACCTTTCATCTACCTATAGTCTGCAAATCAGCTGAGAGCAAAAGTCATTTCAGGCTGAAACCTGGACTTTGGTAGGCAGCCATAAAAGAGTGTGTGACCTTTGATTCAGGAAAAGATGAAGAGCTATTTCTGGCTATTGGAGGTGCAAAAGTAATGTAGACATCCCCTAGGCAAGTCACGGCCATGAACTCAAGGTTACCTAGGCATGTGTGAGAGTAGACCTAGGTGTTAGTTCAGACTAATAAGTGGCAGAGGAAGTTTTATCAAAGGATCAACCACAGCAGTCATATTCCTCATGTGACCTACTTCTCAAATTGAGATTTATCATCAAATAAATTAAATATGGTAATTTGGGGATGAAGTCCATTCTTTTTTTTTTTTTTTTTCTAGACATACTGACTGCCCTTTTTGGTTCCATCCTGAAATCGGAAGACTTGATTGCCCACACTGAGATGTCAAAACCACCAGATTCCACCATCCTTATTTCTAGAGTAAGATTGACTTAAAATTTCAGATCCTAAAAATGAATTATGAGTACTAGACACAGCCACATTCACATACACCCACCTTCCACATGGATTTATATATATTACATATGTCATACAATGCGCTGTAGCACTTCCCATTCAAATGATGAATATATTTAACAATAAGCTAAATAAAAAAGGACATTCTGTTGAAAACTAAAAAGGTCAGTACTTCTGTGCTTGGTCAAGAGCCCAACAGAGATAGTTATAAAATGAAGATCAGAAGTCCACTAACTCAAAAATGCAAAATATGTTTGTGTACCAAAGTGATGTAAAAAGAAGGCTTTGCTTGTCTTGTGAAGACTCTCCGCTTATGCCTTATGGCCGAGAGAATCTGTTTGGGTTCAGTTATTTCACTGCATGGACAAGGAAGCTTAGAGTGTGTGTAAACTCATGGTTTCTGTTGATTTATATGCTTTGTGTTTAATTTATTCATCACCGAGTACTGAGTAGATACAGGAGAGACAAGATTTTTGAAACACGTGGGCATAATATATAAAATTTTTGATTACTCATCCTCATATTCATTACCTTAAAACTGAGACTATGTCATTCAGAATTCAGAAAGATCTCAACTCTTCTGTCACGTCACCATCCTGCACAGTGAGGAAATACAAAGGAGTACTTGCAAACTGGAGTATAGCTCAGACTCTTTTTTTTTTTTTTTTTTTTAAATGGCTGCACCTGTGGAATATGGATGTTTCTGGTCTGGGGGCTGAACTGGAGCTGCAGCTGCCAGCCCACACCACAGCCACAGCAATGCCAGTTCCAAGCCACATCTGCGCCCTATGCTCGCAGCTTGTAGCAATGCCAGATCCTCAACCCACTGAGCAAGGCCAGGGATCAAACCTACCCATCCTCAACCGAGACAATATCAAGTCCTTAACCTTCTGAACCACAACTGGAAATCCTACCCGCCCCTTTTTAAAATTGAGGTATAGCTGATTTACAATATTATGTTCATTTAAGGTGTATAGCAAAATGGTTATTTTCCATTATAGGTTATTACAAGATATTGAATATAGTTCCCTGTGCTATAGAGTAAATCCTTGTTGCGTATCTATTCTCTGCATAGTGGTTTGTATCTGTTAATCCCATTCTCCTCATTTATCCTTCCCACCCTCCCTTTCCCCTTCAGTAATTAAGTTTGTTTTCTGTGTCTGTGGGTCTGTTTCCATTTTGTATATAGATTCATTTGCATTATTTTTTAGATTTCACATATAAGTGATATCATAAAATATTTGTCTTCCTTTGTCAGACTTTATTTAGTGCAATAATCTCTAGGTCCATCCATGTTGCTGCAAATGGCAATATTTCATTCTTTTTTAATGGCTGTATCTCAGACTACTCTTACTAACTAAATATATTACTTCTTTTTTAAATTTTTTTTTTGTCTTTTTAGGGCTGTCCCCACAGCACATGGAAGCTCCCAAGCTAGGGGTCGAATCGGAGCTACAGGTGCCAGCCTACACCACAGCCACAGCAATGCCAGACCCCAGCCACATCTATGACCCACACCACAGCCCATGGCTACGCCGGATCCCCAACCTACTGAGCAAGGCCGGGGATTGAACCTGCGTCCTCGTGGACACTAGCCAGATTCATTTCCACTGAGACGTGAGGGGAACTCCCCCATATTCCTTCTTTTATTTTTTATTTTTTATTTTTTTTCTTTATGGCCACATCAGCAGCATTTGAAAGTTCCCAGGCTAGAGGTCCAATTGGAGCTACAGCTGCCAGCTTATGCCACAGCACAGCCACAACCACACAGGATCTGAACCACGTCTGCAACCTACACCACAGCGCATGGCAACACCAAATCCTTAACCCCTGAGCAAGGCCAGGGATCAAACCTGTATCCTCATGGATACTAGTTGGGTTCGTTACCGCTGAGCCACTGTAGGAACTCCCCATGTTCATTCTTAAACAGAGTCTCTTTGATATGTTTCCCCTACAGATTTATTGGCACAATCCTATTTGCTGTTTTTTTTTAGCTACAAAAATGTTCCCTCATCTTTGGAGGCTTGTCCTTAGATTTCTTCAGCCTCTACTTTCCCTAATAATGCAAGGCGAGATCAGGTGACATGACCTGGAACTGTGCCTGCCCTTTGGGCTTTCAAGTCAAGTTCTACCATTGACTTTTTTTTTTTTTTCATTTTTTAAAGCTTTATTGAAGCACAGTTGATATACATTGTTGCAATTATTTCTCCTGTATGACAAAGTGATTCAGTTATGCATGGACGCATGCACTCATTCCTCTTCAGATTCTTTGCCCGTGTAGATGATTACAGAATTACAATGACAGTTATAAGCCTAATGCTCTTACGCCTCATCCTCCCTCTCTACTACCCCTCGTTGAGAAGGGCAACACAGAGGTGTGATGAAAGATATAAACTCTTGTTAGATAGGATATCCTTCCTTTCACAATACAGCCAATTTTAGACAATGATAACCTCTAATTTTGTTATTAATAAGCACGGAAGAATTTACTTGCGATTGGGTCAAATACGTATTTACCTATTGGGGCTCACTGTTGTTGCACTTTTATTCTCAGCCCTTTATCTCTTTACTCAAATGCTGTTGTGTAAATTTCTGTTTAATTGAGTCAGCCCAAGGCAAAGCCAAAGAAAACTGAACTGCAATAATGAGTTCTACTTATATATTATTTTACAGTTTATAAAGCATTAGGAGGGTGTCTACACGTTTATCGTCACCATAACTTCGCAAAGTGGGTTAGATAAATGTTCTTAGGCCCATTTCACAGATCAGGAAAATCAGACAGGGGAGTGATTTGCTCAAAGTCACAGAGCAGTGGAGCAAGTAGGCATGTCGAAGGGCCCCCAAACGGTGGGAGGAGTGTGCACGGGGTACCCCGGAGTGCACACGGGGGACTAGAAGCCACGGCATAAACACATACATCTCCGTGAGCATTAAATTCACTCAATTATAATTTGTTTTCTCCCACTCCCTTCCCTCCTTCCTTTCCTCCTTTCCTCCATTCTTTCCATCCTTCCTTTCTTTAAAAAAGTATTGGTGAGGATTTGATACCCTAGACTCTCCTTCAATTATTGAAAATATAATGACTGAGAAAAAAAAATCAGCCTAGGCTATGGTCATACTGTCGAACCAAACTGAGCTCTCAATCACACAACAAAAGTTTATTCCTTGCTCTTAGAAGTCTGATGAGGTTGGAGGGCCTCCTTCGCCTTGTGGCCATGAACTCTAGAAAAGGTAGCATTCAGTCATGATGTTAGGGAGGATTGGGGCAGAGGAGGCGTTCTGGCTCTTAACTCTTTAGTCTAGAAATGTCACATCACTTTGCTCACAGTCCTCCGACCAGAATTAGTCATATATCTCCCACCTAATTGAAAGGGAGGCTGGGGGTACAACTCTGCAACAGTCCTGTCTTTTAGTCTGGGGGTGTGGGAATGCAGACCATTAACCAGTGGACACATAAATAATTGTGAACGGTGATAGGTACGAAGAAGAAAATAAGCCTTAACAGGTAATAACATAAAGTTTAATAAAAACTTGGAGGTCAAGAAGGTCTTCTCTGGGGAGTTCCCCCATGACACAGCTGGTTAAGGATCAGGAGTTGTCCCTGCTGCGGCTTGGGTCTCTGCTGTGGCGTGGGTTTGATCCCTGGCCTGGGAACTTCCACATGCTCAGCCAACCACCCCCACCCCCGCAAAAAAAAAAGAATGCCTGCTCTGGGAAGGCAGCCTGTGATGTGCCTGGACTTGTGACCCATAGAAACGGTGAGATCCCACATTTGCCTTGTTTTAAGCCACTCAGTTAGTAGTGATGGTTACACAGCAACGTAAAACTAATATAGTGTCACAGTGTTCTTATAATCTACTAACATTAGTTTTTTTTTATAGACTCTTTTGTTTGACTTCCTTTTTAATATTTGTGTTAAAGTCTGAGTACATAAAAAAATGTTTTAAATGAATGTAAAGTACAGAAAGTGAAACAATAATTCAGATGCCTTCCAGCTTAAGAGAAAGTCTTTACCAATCCCCATAGAGACCCTACATGCATCTCCACACACCCCCCCATCTGCCAGGAGTAAAGAATACCTGAGATTTTTTTGTCTGTCACTCCTTGGCTTGTCTTTGTGAATTTGCCATCCATGTGTGTATCCTTTAAACAAAGTGTCATTTTCTTTTGCATGACTTTGCACTTCAGACGGATGAATCTTGTAAAAAGTGCCCTGAAAATTGGTTTCTTTCTTCAAGATTATGTTTTGAACAACAGTATCATCGTGATGTGTGTCACCTTTGTTCATTATTTTTTCCATTGCTGGACACTGTTTTATTGTGTGTCAGTAGACATTTGGGTTATCTCTTTCCAGGTTTTGCTTTTCTTATGGTTATAAACATGGCTAGAATGTACCTTCTTGTCCACACCTGCACATAGAAGAGCTGGGTCAGGTTATACACATTTTTAACTTTCCTAGGGAATGTCAAATTATTTTCTAAAGGGTTGTATCATATGGCACTTCCGCCATTGGTTTAGGAGTGAGCCCATGATTCTGCACTCTTCTGCCAAAATTTATTACCATTAAGTGTTGAACTCTTGCCAATCTCGTGGCTGTGGAATGATAACCCTTTGGCCTTATTTGGCATTTTCATGATGAATAATGCTATTGAGCATCTTTATGGGGCTTTTGAGGTTCCTCTGATGCGAGGGTCCTCTTGACGTCATGGACTCAGTCAGCCAGGATTCCAGAAGGAAGCAGAGAGCACACCCACGGTAGGCAAGTAAAGGAAATTTTAATAAAAGGATGATTTATAAACATGTGGGTGGGACCCCAAGGCAGGCGAAAGTGTTGTCACTAGTTACATTCTTAGGCCTGAAGGTGGAAGCGTAGAATCAATCAGAGACAGGCGTGCGACCTTCCCTGGAGCATGCAGAGCTCTGGTGGCCTCATATGGGAAGAGTGAGGGTGGGGAGAGGGGGAGATAAACTCACTGGCTTGAGTCCCTTCCCTCTTACCTCCTGGCAGGACTTTCATTGTGAGCCATGGGGGAGGCAGGGAGCCTGTGGCTGTGGTCCTACCAGCCCAGGGCAGGGAGGAGATAGGGGGGACCTTGCCTGGAGGGTCTCCAGTCAATATGCCATTTCTCTACTGAGTTGGTGAGCTTATCTTAGTGATTTGTAGGTATTTTGCGTACACAGATGCTCCTTTAGCCCCTGCCTGGCTATTTCTGTGTCTGAATCTTACTGCTGTACAAATCCCCACTTCATATTTAGTGTGAAGCGTCTCTTTGCAGTGAGTCAAAATTTGCCTTCCTGTAAGCTCTCACGGCCTCTTTATTTCCTCAGTGCCTCTCCCCACCTTTTCTTAATCGCCCGAAGCAGACGGATGGTCCCACAGAATTCTAGCCCACGAACCGCTACCCTCCACCCCCATTTCATAGGAGTTGCTATCAAGCCAGGTGGCCTCCATCCCCTTCATACACAAAAGACTTTTAAACCTAAATCCTCCCTGGACAATTATACCTGCCATATTTTATCTTCTTTGATTCAGGTCTTAGACATGCCTTCCTGTTGGAAACTGTGCAAATGCAATTCTTTTCTAAAATGGAGTAGTTCCCTTTTCTGGCCTTGAGTCACTTACAATCTTTATTTATGTGGATTTTGATTCAAATAAACTCAAATTTGGCTTGTAATATGACTGGGTGCAAATTTCTTATCTTGTCCAAGATTCATGTTCTCATTTCTAGATAAACAATTGTATCTTGTAGGGCTCTTGTTCAGTATTTTCAATAAACCTTAAGCATAGAGAGAATCAATTAAGATAATACATGTGAAAACGACAATGGAAACTCTGTAGTGTAATGGAGACATTGTTTTAAAAATCAGATGTGCTTTGCTTTTTTGTCTTACCCAGTGTGGATCTTTGCCCTAGCTCCCTTCTGCCTCCATCCGCTGAAAGTGGTACTGGGATTTGTTACAGCTGAAAGGCAGAGAGCAAAGCCAGGCAAAATAAGATTATGCAGCGAGACGGTCATTTTCGCAGATATTTTGCCTTGAGAAAATGTTCTCCCACATCCCTTTTTCTCCTTGTTTAGCCACTTGGAAGCTTCAGTCCACAGCATTCTCCTATAGTGTAGGAGAGAGACCTTGTCGCCACTGGGCTTCCCTGGAATTAGAAGGAAAATATGATCTAAGTAAAACGGGAACAAACAGAAAGCCCGCCTGCTCTCCAGCCTTAGGGTTTATGGGAAGAAGTGAAACCAGTGCAACACTCAGATGGATACATGCTTTCTGGTTTTCCGCTTGGAGCTTTGGCCCAGAGAGAAGGAAATGGTTTAAATAAAATAAGAGGGGAACTCCTGTTGTGGGTCAGCAGGTTCCATGAGGATGCTGATCCATACCTGCCCCCCTTCAGTGGGCTAAGGATCTGACATTGCCGTGAGCTGTGGTGTAGGTTGCAGATGCAGCTCGGATCTGGCGTTGCTGTGGCTGTGGTGTAGATGCACTTTGACCCCTATCCTGGGAACCCACATATGCCGCAGGTGCAGCCCTAAAAAGCAAACAATCAATCCATCGGTAAAATAAGGGGATGCAAGTGGCTGAGGATCTTGCCCTTCTTCTCATTTGGGGGTGCTTGGAGGAGGCTAGCTTGCACGCTGCCCTGTATCATCGAGGAACAGAGTTATAGCAAAACAGATGTGTGTGTTCAGGCCCGGGAAGGCCCTTGCATTCAGCATTGCCACATTGTCCTTGTTCCTGGATGGGCCTGGACGTGACTCAGAAATCACACTGAAAGTCTTGCTGGGAGCTCATCCTTTGGGGTTTCCGGAGCTGAGGCATGCCTGGTGGCTGTCACTAGGGCTCCAGAATAGATTTCTCAAGCTGGGAATGAATGGGTGACCAGATGGCCCTGAGCCTGCAGGAGCACCAGGGGGCACAAAGCAGTCCAAGAAGGGCCAACTCAAAAGTCGTTTCAACTTTGTATTTGAACTCCCAGGGTGAGTCCAGAGAAAACAGAGATCATCTGCCCTGAGGAACTGACACCATGTTTGCTCCCATGAGGGTGAAAAGCCCTCCATACCCTCTGCACTCAGGGCTTCGGAGAGAAGGGTGAGGGACCGTTTCAAAACAGAAGACTTTCCTTAAAAAAGGATCTATTTGCATAAATAAAATGGACTAAGTTCAAATAGAATCGGACTCCTAGTTACATTTTTCCCTACTTACCAGTAGATGTAAGCTTGTAAGTGAACAGGTACTTTTTTATCTTTGGACAACCATGGTGTAGATTTTTTTTTTTAAATTCCCATTTAGTTAGTAAACATTAACTTCCCATATTTCTTTCTTCATGAGCAAATTTTTTAAAAATATTAAACAGACATGGCCTAAATGCAAAATGCTAGATTTTTATTAAGTGTAGATGACAAGCTCACCCTTAATAATTTCCACTTGTACTTCTTATTTTCAATTTACTTATCTTTTACTTTACTGCTTTATTTATGCTAGAAACACAACCCAAATTTGGCTTAAACAAACATAAACAAAAATGTAAGTTTTGGATTCTAAAGATTTATTTCAGATACAGTTGGGTGTAGATATATGGTGAGTAAATGCTTGGTATTTATTCATTCTGTATTTTAACTTTATTTTACCTCTATGAATCAAAAGCCTAGACTGGCTGTCTCTACATGGTGACCTCTAGCAGTTCCAGGTCAATCATATTGTACAGCTTGAAGGCCAACACAAAAAGAATGTTTTATTGCCCACATCTAGACAAATATCCCAGAATTGAATTTTGTTGCATGTCTGGCATTACTTGTCCACCCTTGACACAATATTGCTCTGGCCAGTGGGTTGGAAGCCCTTTGCTTGGCCTGGCTTCCATCTGGGGTCCCCCCCCTAGGGGCAAAACATCATGGCAGCAGCATCTGAACCCCATCAATGAAAGATGCGAAGAGACAGTTTCCTAAGAAAGATCAGGGTGCTGTTACCAGAAAAGGAGACTGGATGCTGACCAGGAAAACCTTACAAATGTTCACCCTTCCCTTTTACCACTGCTCTTTAGTCTATACTCACTCTCTGTGATTCTGAAAGTTTTCCCACATAAGTTTCCTTTAAAAAGTTTCCTAAGGTAGGCTCCACATGGAAGGGTCCCCTCAACTGTTTCCCCAGGAGAATTCCCAGAATTTCTCCCAGGTGTGCTTCAGAAGTTTCCCTCAGAAGGTTTGCCTTAGAAAGTTTCCCCCAGAAGATTCCCTCAGAATTTTTCCCAGGTTCCCTACAGAAGTTTCCTCCCAGATTCTCTCAGAATTTTTCCCAGGTTCCCTACAGAAGATTCCCACCAGAAGATTCCCTCAGAATTTTTCCCAGGTTTCCTACAGAAGATTCCTCCCAGATTCTCTCAGAATTTTTCCCAGGTTTCCTACAGAAGATTCCCCTCAGAACATTCCCTCAGAATTTTTCCCAGGTTTCCTGCAGAAGATTCCTCCCAGAAGATGCCTTCAGATTTTCTCCCAGGTTCCCTATAGAAGGTTCCCCTTGGAACGCTCCTCCAGCAAGGGTTTCCTCAGAAACTTCCCACAGAAGGACTCCCTCAGAAGTTTCCCCTCAGAGGCAGGATGATGGCAGCTGGTACTTCTTTCCATAGCATGCAGTGTGATTAACCAGGCCTGAAGCCCTGAACTTCCCATATTCTTGAGCGGAGCAATCTTCCGCTCTCTGTAAAAGGCCTCCTCCTTGACTGAACCTTCCATGGTAGGAGTGGTAAAATAGAACAGTGAGCTCCAAGGGAGCACCCCTCAGCCACCCAGTCCAGAATAATCACCCAGAGGTTGCCAACAGGTGGCAGAGGCTTCAGTCAGCTCCTCCTTTTCTCACACTCTTCCATAATGGCCTTACCAATATACGTTCCCACCAGCCAGCTACAAAGATTCCCTTTTCTTCACATCCTCCCCAACACTAGTTATCTCTTAAAAAATAATAGCCATCCGCACATATGCAAGGAGATATTTCATTATGAGTTTGATTTGCTTTTCCCCGTTTAACAGTGTTAAATATCTTTTCATATATTTGTGGCCCTTTGCTTATCTTCTTTTGAGAAACGTCTATTCTTTGGCCATTTTTAATCGGGTTATTTGTTTTCTTGTTATTGATTGAGTTCCTTATATATTTTTTAATTTGACTCTATCAGATGTAAATATTTTCTCCTATTCCATTGATCGTCTGTTGATAGTTTCCTTTTCTGTGCAGAAACTTTTAGTTCGATGCAATACCACTTGTCTATTTTTGCCTTTGCTACCTGTGCTTTTGGGGTCATATATAAAATATTATTCCCCAGACCAATATCAAGAAGCTAGGTTTTCTTCTAATGGTTTTATGGCTTCGGGTCTTCCATTAAGGTCATTGATTGACTGTGAGTTAATTTTTGTGTATGAAGTCAGGTAGGGTCCAATTTTATTCTTCTGCATGTAAAGAATTCGTTTTCCAACATCATTTATTGAAATGATGATCTTTTTCTTGTATGTTTTTGGCACCTTTGTTGAAGATCAATTGACTGTAAATGTGTGGATTTATTTCTGAGATTTTTATTCTCTTTCATTGGTCTATATATCTGTTGTTATGACAGGACTATGCTGTGTCGATTATGATAGCTTTGTAGTACATTTTGAAATCAGAAAGTGTGATGACTCCACCTTTGTTCTTCTGTCTCAAGACCCTTCTTTTTCTAGTCAGGGTATTTTGTGGTTTTAATTTTAGAGTTGTTTGTGCTATTTCTGTGCAAATGCCATTGGATTTTGAGAAGGATTACAGTAAATGTGTAGATCTCTGAATCATATGAACATTTTAATGTTATTTAGTCCTTCTAGTCAATGAATATAGGATATATTTATATTTGTGTCTTCTTCAATTACCTTCAACAATATTTTATAGTTTTTTTTTTTTTGTCTTTTGTCTTTGTTGTTGTTGTTGTTATTGTTGCTATTTCTTGGGCCGCTCCCGCGGCATATGGAGGTTCCCAGGCTAGGGGTTGAATCAGAGCTGTAGCCACCGGCCTACGCCAGAGCCACAGCAACGAGGGATCCGAGCCGCGTCTGCAACCTACACCACAGCTCACGGCAACGCCGGATCCTTAACCCACTGAGCAAGGGCAGGGATCGAACCCGCAACCTCATGGTTCCTAGTCGGATTCGTTAACCACTGCGCCACGACGGGAACTCCAATATTTTATAGTTTTTAGCAAACAGATATTTCACCTTTTTGGTTAAATTCATTCCTAATATTTTATTTTTTGATGCTCTTTGGAGTAAAATTATTTTCTTAATTTCTTTTTTTGATAGTCTATCATTAACATAGAAATATGGTTATTTTTGTATGTTTATTTTGTATCCTAATCTCATTGTTCTTATTGTTTAAACCACATTTTATAAAACAGATTCAACTTGTCCTAATTTTATTTCTTTCCTAGAGATTCAAGAATGTTTCTGGAGTTCTGCATTGTGGCTCAGTGGTTAACGAAGCTGACTAGTATCCATGAGGACATGGGTTCGATCTCTGGCGTTGCTCAGTGGGTTAAGGATCTAGCATTGCCATGAGCTGTGGTGTGGGTTGCAGATCCTGCTCAGATCCCGAGTTGCTATGGCTGTGGCAGCTACAGCTTTGAATCAACCCGTAGCTTGGGAACTTCCATATGCCTCTGATGTGGCCCTAAAAAACAAAAGACAAAAAAAAAAAAAAAAGTGTTTCTGATAACCTTAAAGCTGTATCAATTCCTCAGGGAGTGTTTCTATGAGGCAAAGTGTCTTTTACCTAACTCTTGTCTACCCCCAGGCTTTCCTGCCCACTGTTGTATCCAGTCCTTACCAAAGGTATGAATTCAGTTTTTGAACTGTCTTTGAGTGATAATGCAACATCCTATTTTACTTTTAACTTTCTGTTGTGTTATATAGCATATGTAGTTTTCAGCTCATAGTTTTTTCAATTAATTAATTAGTTAATTATATTTCTTTGCTTTTTAGGGTTGCACATATGGCATATGGACCTTCCCAGGCTAGGGGTCGAATCTGAGCTACAGCTGCTGGCCTATACCACAACCACAGCAATGCCAAATCCAAGCTACATCTTCTACCTACACCACAGCTCTTGGCAAGGCTGGATCCACCACCCACTGAGCAAAGCCAGGGATCAAACCCACATCCTCATGGATACTAGTCAGGTTCATTTCCACTGTACTGTCATGGGAACTCCTAATTTATTTTTTAAATTTAAATTTAAAAAATTATTATAGTAGATTTACAGCATTGTGCCAATTTCTGCTGTACAGCAAAGTGACCAAATCATATATTATTGTCCATCATGGTCTATCCCAAGAGACTGGATATAGTTCCCTGTGCTACACAGTAGGACCTTATTGTTTATCCATTCCAAATGTAATAGTTTGCACCTACTAACCTCAAACTCCAAGTCCATCCCATTCTCTACCCCCACCCCTTGGCAACCACAAGTCTGTTCTCTAACTCTGTGAGTCTGTTTCTGTTTTGTAGATAGGTTCATTTGTGCAATATTTTAGATTCCACATATACGTGATATCATATGGTACTTCTTTCTTTTTCTGACGTACTTCACTTAGTATAAGAATCTCCAGTTCCATCCATGTTGCTGCAATTCCTTCTTTTTTATGGCTGAGTAGTACTCCATTGTATACATGTACCACATCTTAATCCATTCATCTGTTGATGGACATTTAGGTTGCTTCCATGTCTTAGCTATTGTGCAGCACAGTTTTAATGCTTGTTCATTGCTGAGTTTCTGTTTCTATTTTCTGTTCATTCGTCTTTATTCTCCACTTACATTTTTCAGCATGATTAGGGCAAGATTAAGTTTTCTTTTTGTGTGTGTCCCCTTTGCTCAGCAGTGCAGTGAAAGACCCACAACCAATGAGCAAAGAACATGTGCACCTCCATGGTTAGTTCCTCTACATTCAGAAATTTCAGCATTAACAGTGTCTTCTGTGGTGTCATCATGTCCAGCTCTTTTGTCCCCATTTCCAGCTTCTGCTTCCACGTCCGTTGTTTTCCTACAACATCGTCTTTGTCAAGTCCCGCTTAGACTAATATTTCATGTTGACTGGTAAAGTCCAGCCTTTCAAAAATTTTTTTTCAGGTTTTCTTTCACACTGGCATTCTTCCAGCTTCACTTTTAACTTAACTAGTTAACTAAATGTGGTCAGTGTGGGGCATTGGTGATCAAGTTTTAGCCCACTTCTTTTATAAACATGTAATAACGTTTTATTTATGACATTATAAATTGTAACTCTTATGAAAGATCTTATTTAGTTATCTATTTTTACTTTGAGGAGTGGCCTGTTATATGGGTTCTCATTTTTACTGTCTGATGAATTCTTTGTGCTGCCCCACTATGGTGATTGGCTGGTCAGACAAAATATTTTTAGGTACAGATGTAATTTTTTTGGCTTCTCCATGCATTGCTGGGGTGATTCACTGCTGGATAATTGTGCTACATTGGCAGACTTTTGTTTTTATTTTACAGTGTGTCCTCCCTTTGCATTTGCTTCAGACGGCCTGCAACATATTCACAGGATGCGTGGAGCCCTGAATATTTGGCTACATTACTTCCTGCCTCACACATTGTCACCCAACATGACAGAATGACAGAGCTTCCCTGGGCTGGTAAAAGCAGAGAATCTATATTAGCATTAAGAAGTAGTAGTAGTATTTACTCAGCATCATCATTTGAAGATTCATGTGGTCGGCATAGTAATCTCCAAAGGACAGTGACAGAATCTGTAATGTTTATTAACAGACAAAGATAAATGATAATTTAGTGGTTGGAATGCTGGGGTGGAACACAATCAATTTGGATTAGATGCACATTACCAAACTGAATACCTTTTATTTCTGCATAATGTTGGATCATGAATCAGATTTTTATTTATAACACTAGACCATGGAAGCAATTGTAATTGAGTTCACTCTAAATTACTATTAATAGGAAAAGAACAACAGGTTTTCATATTTCACAGAGAACTAGGTTACTTAAAGGTAACTATCGAATCATAGTTTTAAGAAATTTGGACAGTCGATGAATCTGTTTTCATCTGGGGGTAATATTTTACAACATCAGAGGGAGAATTGCCCTATGTCATACTGGAACTATGACAGTTCACTTTTTGTGTATGGATAAAGGAAGCTGGAACGGGCTGTACACTGCCTAGCAAAAAGGAAAGCATATCAGAAAACACATGCTTGTAGAAGACAGTTGGTATTAACTAGGGCTAACTTGGAAAGAGAAGGTTTTGAAATATTCAGTGATAATGATATCTGGCATAAGCCAGAAAGCAATAAAACTTTCCTCAGGCCTCCCAGGAGGGAAGTTGCTGGTGGGGACTTGAGGATTTGAGACATATTCATAAATGTGTTTAGCTGGTGAGTGTCATATCAGATGTGAACTGTCAGTTCAGAAAGAAGACCAGCCCATGGAGTTGGTGTGTCTGATCCCCAGTGGAACTGAGGGCCTTGAATTAAGTGTGTTTTCTGAAAAAATAAAAAATTTAAAGTTTTTAATTGAAAGTATGACACATTTTTCTTGACGCTTTCCACTTGCTATATTCTATCATACTGATATCTGAGACTGTATATTAATACTGAAATACTATTTAAAGCAAATGTACATGGAGCATCAAACAATTACCACCACTATCTCCCCTCCATTATAATTATTGAAAGCATTTGCACATGATGAATTTCAAACTGCAGCTCAAAGGGAATGAAATGACTTCAAGGATTATGTTTTTTAATGGAACATCCACAGAGACTGAAATTACATGTATCCATTAAGGAACACCACCCTTACACAAATAGATTTATAGCATTGCAAAGGCATCTTTCTATTGTTTACTAAAGGATTGTTTTTTTCTTTAAAATCCTTTTCATTAAAAAGAAATATGTGAACTGTAAAATAGATTGGGGCATTATAAGGACATTTAAATTCATATTATAATTAATTTTTCTCATTATTTCTTGACTACTATTTTTATTTTAAAACATATCTATTTAGTTTTTGTAGTGTGAAATTTCAGTAAGGTAAAAGGTAGTTATAATAACCAATATTTCTCTTTTACATCTTCTATACTTACTATCAATTTTATTTTATTAAATAATTTCCTGATTAGTTTATACCTTTTTTTTCCTGTTTTCAAAATTCACTATTTTAATGTTTTAGCAATTCTTTAGTGTCCAGAAAATTGTTCCTATTCACTCAGTTTTAATAAGTAAGATCTTTAACGTAACAGCTTCCCTATGTTGTTGCAATTTCTTAAGGATTTTGTTATGAAGGAACCAGCATTTGGATTAGCCTACTGGTTATTTCATTTCTTTCACTAATCTTGGCTCATGATTGACCCTTTCTACTTTATTCCAATTCCCCACTCCTTTACTCAAAGAATTAATATTTTCTTTACCTGAACTTTCTCATGTTAAGTAATCTGCGATAACATTGATGCTCCTCGGATTCAATTATATTCTAGAAATATTCAGTGTCTGTTTCTTCCTATCTCTCAAACTTCATATATTATCATTTATTTGAGGCATTCACCCTCTCCCATCCATTTTATATTTAATCATACATCTCCATCATTAAGATCTTTTCAATTCTCTTTTACACATGTAATATCTTTTCTTTATAGGATCCTGTTCCTGAATGTCATGGGGAAAGATAGAACATAACATCCTTTGCCAAATATGAATAAAGAAGTGAACGGGGTGGTGGACACAGGGGAAAGAAAAGGATTTAGATTTTTGTTTTTTAATACCTACAATCACCCATTTTAGACACAAATGATTGTTCCCATATTAGAAATATTTTTGAAAGGCTCAGAAAGGTTGATAAAACATACAACTAATACTTGACAACCTAGAGCTATAAAGTGAAATTTTCCAAATTATGGTGCCCATGGTCTCCTTCTAGAGTGCATCACCTTTTTCTGTGGACAAATAGATTCTCTATCTCCCAGTTGCTGGTTCTTAAAAGCACATCGTAGCTGAATTACACTTAGTTCCAAAGGTCATATAATAGGCTGAAGCTTGATTGCCTTTGAGGTAAGGTCAGATAACTTTCAAAGGACAAGCTGTGTCTGGCAGGATATCAGACCATTATCATGTTTTGTCCAGCTCTACATGTAACCCTGAAATCTGAGATAATTCCAACAGAATCCTTATGTTCTACTAGGAGCTAAAGTTGGAACACACTCCTGATAGAAGCCCCTCCATATGTCTGATTTTCAGGGATAATGGCACAAAAAGTCCTAGGAGCTCATAATCTAAGATTACTGGCAGGGAATTTAGGGTGTTTTTGATTTTAAGAAACTATCAAAAAATACTTGGGGTGCCACTGAGTCTGGCTTAGCACAAATCACCATCAGAAATTCCATAATTATATTTTTATATATGAGTCAAAGTCCCAAGATATTAATAAGCTTTGCTTCATTAAAAGAAAAATACCTGTATGGTAAGAAAAATAATGTCAAAAGACAAATGACAAGCTAGGAAAAACACTGCATTTCATATAAAATATTAAATCTTTAATATACAAATAGCTCCCATAAAAATGGACATGAACACTTGGTTCATGAATGGCAAGAACATGAATAGATATTTTACAGCAAATAAATAAAAACAGATAGCCCTTACACCTATGGAAGGTGGTTCAACTTTAAGGATAAGAAAACAAAAAATAAAACTACATTGATTTTCTGGCTGGTGTGTTTCAAGAATTTCAAATATAAAAGAGTAATATATGTGCTAACACAAGTTCGTTGGATTTGGCAATTGGGTGCTCACTGCTGATTTCAGTTATTGCACTTTCTGAGCTATAAAAAAGCTAAGAAAAATGGATTGAAAAGCCAGACTATCAAAGGGTGGCTGAAAAATGATGATGTGGACAGAGCGTTGCAGCCTCTTCTTTGAGATATATGGCTGTGCAGAGAAGGTAAGCCATAGAGCACATTTAAAGAAGGTACAGAGACAAAGAAGTGATTTGCTTTAAAATTTTAAGATTAGCAAGATATGAACATGTTTTTAGATTATGATAGAAGAACTATGAGAGGGAATTTCAGTGTTGGGTAATAGAGGTCAAGTAATTTGGATCAATGACTCTATAGGGATTAGAAAAGCTGGACCCAAACTAATCTGCCTAAAGAGCTAATAAAACAAGGAAAAATCATGAGGCCAAGATCTGATAGACGATGGAAACCCAGAAAGGTGATTGAAGCTTTTCCACTAGGAATGTCCATTGATTCTGGGAGACTGAGAGGCTGAGAAGCTAAGAAGAATTTTGCTAGACTTTAACAATTAGGGCGACATAAAATAGAGTCCAAGTACCATTGAACTCCAGGGTGTCTGGTAACTCCTGAGGCTTAATTTAGGGAACTAGAATGACAGTATTCTAGGAGTAAGATATAGTCAGTTAAATTGATCTTTTCAGGGGTGAATCCATCCTTAGATGAAGTTATCCCACATTGCTAATACTCTAAACTACCTTCCAGACATAAACTTACATTTTCTCTGGAGGAAGGCAGCACCATCCTGGACCTTACATTATTTTTATTAGTTTTAAAATAAAATGTCAAGTATTCAGTAAAAAATAAGTAGACAATTAAGGAGACAACATGAACAAAATCAAAGAGAAACAGGAAAAGGAAAGAGATTAAATGTAAAGAAGATAATGGAGTAATCAGAAATAAACTTTTGGACAATTATTCTCAATATTTCCAAGGAGATAATTAATAAGGAGAACTGGGATTGAAAATTATGCCAATGAATAGGAAATTAGACATATAAATTTCTAAGCTGAAAAATTCAACAATCACCATTAAGATCTCAGTGAATGAGTTTAACAGCGCTTTAGATACAGCTGAAGAGAAAATGAGTGAATTAGAAGATAGATATAAGAAAACATCCAAAATGAAACATGGAGAAACAAAAGAATCAGAAATACAGAGAAGAGATAAAAATATCTAAGATGTAAATAAGAAAGCATAATATAAATACCACTGAATTCCCAGAAATAAAAGAGAAAATGGGTTAGAACAATTATCTGAGAATTTCCAAAATTAGCATAAGTTGTTAAGCCATAGAGTCAAGAATTCTTATAAATTTTGAGTGGAATAAATACAAAAAAATTTACCATATCTCCGCAAATTAGAGTAGAATTAAACACCAAAAAATTCTTAAAAACTGCTAGAGTGGGAAAAAAATCAAATTATCCTGAAAAAATCAATTACTCTACTGGCAGATGACTTCTCAACAGAATAAAACTAAAGCCAAAGACTATTTTCAATATCCTTGAAGAATAAAAGTTAAATAGAAACAATTTTGTTAAAAACAGAAGTATTAACCACCAGCATATTTATACTAATGTAATACCAAAAGATGTTTTTCAGGCAGAATGTAAATGATTACAGGTGGAAACTCAAGGATGAGGGAAGGAATGAAAAGGGTATATATTTGACTGAATAAAAAATCATAATTAATATACACAACTGCAGTGTATAAGGGAGGAAAATTAACACTTTGTCTGGAAAGCTAGTAAAAATACAAAGTAAAATTAGATTTTTATATGTCAATGATATTTTTATCTCCAGTTTAACTCCCTAAATAATAGCAAAAAATATATAATGAGTAAACAAATAGAGAGAGGAGAGATTAATAAAGAGAAATCCCCGCAAAAAATATAAGAGGAAAAAAGTACACAACTGATGATACAAATATAAAGCAAATAGTAAGATGAATGATTTAAATAAAAATAATCATTACATTAAATATAAATGGAGATTAAATGTTCCAATTAAAATACAAAGATTGACAGACTAAATTAAAAAAACAAATGTGTGCTGTTTACAAAAGAGAAAATATACTAGGACACAGAAATAATGAAAGTTAACAAGATAGAAAAAAAATACTTCATGCAAACACTGATTTAGCTGTGCAGATTTTAAGGAAAAGATCATTAGTAGAGATAAAGGGGGATAGTTAATAATAATAAAATATTTATTTCACCAGGAAATTATAAGAAGCCTAAATTCTGGATGTGCATACAATGCATGTATAAAGAAGCCACAGCACATATAAAGCAAAAATTAACAGAATTAATTAAAGGAGAAACAAACCAATTCCCAATCACAGGGGGAGATTTTTAACATGCCTTTTTGAGTAAATAATAGAATAGGCATATAAAAACATTATACTGACAAATGCATTCTTTTCAAAATCCAGAGAGAGGCTGAAACTACATGAGAGCAGGAAGAAAGCTCTTCATATGACAGCCCATGACTCAGCCACATGGAACTTCTTGAGTCTTCTTAAATATGCCAGTTTTTCACATTTCCACATTTTCACTTTTTGTTCTCTATTGCTGGAATGTTATATTCTTGTTTAGCTGGTGATTCTTACTTATTTTTAAATTTGAAGTCTCCCAGACCAATGGAACAGAATAGAGAATCCGGAAATAAACCCTGACACCTATGGTCAATTAATCTTTGACAAGGGAGGCAAGAACATAAAATGGGAAAAGGAAAGTCTATTCAGCAAGCATTGCTGGGAAACCTGGACAGCTGCATGCAAAGCAATGAAACTAGAACACACCCTCACACCATGCACCAAAATAAACTCCAAATGGCTGAAAGACTTAAATATACGACAGGACACCATCAAACTCCTAGAAGAAAACATAGGCAAAACACTCTCTGACATCAACATCATGAATATTTCCTCAGGTCAGTCTCCCAAAGCAATAGAAATTAGAGCAAAAATAAACCCATGGGACCTCATCAAACTGAAAAGCTTTTGCACAGCAAAGGAAACCCAAAAGAAAACAAAAAGACAACTTACAGAATGGGAGAAAATAGTTTCAAATGATGCAACTGACAAGGGCTTAATCTCTAGAATATACAAGCAACTTATACAACTCAACAGCAAAAAAACCAATCAACCAATGGAAAAATGGGCAAAAGACCTGAATAGACATTTCTCCAAGGAAGATATACAGATGGCCAACAAACACATGAAAAAATGCTCAACATCGCTGATTATAAGAGAAATGCAAATCAAAACTACCATTAGATACCACCTCACACCAGTCAGCATGGCCATCATTCATAAGTCCACAAATAACAAGTGCTGGAGGGGATGTGGAGAAAAGGGAACCCTCCTGCACTGCTGGTGGGAATGTAAACTGGTACAGCCACTATGGAGAACAGTCTGGAGATACCTTAGAAATCTATACATAGAACTTCCATATGACCCTGCAATCCCACTCTTGGGCATCTATCCGGACAAAGCTCTACTTAAAAGAGACACATGCACCCGCATGTTCATTGCAGCCCTATTCACAATAGCCAGGACATGGAAACAACCCAAATGTCCATCGACAGATGATTGGATTCGGAAGATTTGGTATATATACACAATGGAATACTACTCAGCCATAAAAAAGAATGACATAATGCCATTTGCAGCAACATGGATGGAACTAGAGACTCTCATACTGAGTGAAATGAGCCAGAAAGACAAAGACAAATACCATATGATATCACTTATAACTGGAATCTAATATCCAGCACAAATGAACATCTCCTCAGAAAAGAAAATCATGGACTTGGAGAAGAGACTTGTGGTTGCCTGATGGGAGGGGGAGGGAGTGGGAGGGATCGGGAGCTTGGGCTTATCAGACACAACTTAGAATAGATTTATAAGGAGATCCTGCTGAATAGCATTGAGAACTATGTCTAGATACTCATGTCGCAACAGAAGAAAGGGTGGGGGAAGAAACTGTAACTGCAATGTATACATCTAAGGATGACCTGACCCCCTTGCTGTACAGTGGGAAAAGAAAAAAAAGAAAAAAGAAAAAAAATAAAAATTAAAAAAAATAAATAGTGCTGCTGTGAAAAAAAAATAAAAATAAAAAAAAATAAATTTGAAGTCTCCATTTAAATTAAAATTTCCTTTCTCATTTCCCTCTTCTAGGCTCTTACGAAACCTGAATTACATTATGGCACAGGCTGCTTTGACATGTAGGATTTATTTAGATCTTGCCCATGCTCTCTTTGAAGGAAGACACTGTGGCTCACAGGTAGATACACATAGTACAGTTCTTGGTATTTAGCAGAGGCTTTCTGAGTGTTTATTGAATTATTTGTTAGATCACAAGCCTCACCTTTTCTCCCTTTTTACCTCTATCTTGAAAGTCAATGTCTCCTTCAAAAAATATTCCATACAGGGGTTCTTGTTGTGACACAGTGGGTTAAGGATCCAACTGCAGCAGCTCGGGTTGCTGCAGAGGTGTAGGTTCTATCCCCAGTCCAGTGCAGTGGGTTAAAGATCCAGCATTGATGTAGCTGTGGTTTAAGTTGCATCTGTGGCTGGGAATCTAGCCCTGGCCTGGGAAGGAACTTCCATATCCCGCAGATGTGCCCCCTCCCCCCAAAAAATCTGCACATTGCCTTGTTTAAATGTTTTAGACTGCTGAATGTGTACTAAGAGCTAAGTTTACAGAATTTTTAGAAGTATTTAGAAACCGGGAGGCACTGTGAGTCACTGGAGTGTGTAGGAAATCCCTGGCTGCATTATAAATTTCAAGGTCAAAGCCTGAAGACTAGTCAATATGGAAAATGAAGGGTGAATAATAAGGAAATTAGTGAACGGTACCATTCAAAAGTTTCAAGGGTTACTACTTAAGTAGACCTCCTGCTCATGGCAAAGAAACAATTAATTAGGATTGGTGATGCTTGAGGTCTGAAGGGTCTGAAAGGATGCTGTGAAATGTGCCATAGTTTGTCAGCTGCCACGTATGCAACTTGGTCCTTGCAATTTCGCCGCATGGAGAGAAGAGCATTCCTCTGTGGGTACCTCACTCAGGCCACTACTAGACTAGGCAGCGAATGAGCTATTTTGGTGGGAAAAGGATGATCATTCTATTTCCTTTGGGAACAGTCGAGGGTAACAAATCAAATCAAATATCACCTTCGTATTTTTAACAACGCTGTCTCACTTGCGGTTATTAAGAGTTTCTGTAGTTTAAAAAAATGTTTTCTCTGTACTGTATCGCCTCACTCTATCCCCAGATTAGTACATTCTTAGACTAGTTGTTTGTGCTCAATAAACATTTGACTGAATAAATGAGTAAATGAATTTCTCACTCTGAAATACCATTAAAGATCTCAATTTTAAGCCATAAAAATGAAAAGATATTTGACAAAAGACAAAAACACAAAAATTTACAAAAACTGTTATAATCTCTTTAAATGGAACAGGAACTTTTGTTCCCAATTTTATTTTTGAATTCTTCTCATTTTCTCTAGTCCAGATTTTGAACCTGACAAGTTTCAGAGCCAAATCTTATTTACTCACCCCCAAAGGGGCTGGCTTTTTTTGTCCAATAATTTGTTATAGCTTTTCTTCTGTCAGACATCTCTGATTTTTACATAACCTCTCCTTTCTCCAGAAGTTTCCTCAACTCAACTATTCCTCAATAGCCTGACCCTTCTATATCAATCATAATCATAAATATCCATTAAAATTTTATTTTGGGGGAGTTCCCATCGTGGTGCAGTGGTTAACGAATCCAACTAGGAGCCCTGAGGTTGCGGGTTTGATCCCTGGCCTCGCTCAGTGGGTTGAGGATCCGGTGTTGCCATGAGCTGTGGTGTAGGTCGCAGACGCGGCTCGGATCCCACATTGTTGTGGCTGTGGCGTAGGCCGGCGGCTACAGCTCCCATTTGACCCCTAGCCTGGGAACCTCCATATGCCATGGGAGCAGCCCTAAAAAATGCAAAAAGACAAAAAAAAATATTTTTTGTTGTGAAGAGCTTGTCTTTCCTTCCTTGTCTGTTATTAAAGTTTTACATATCCAAAGGAAGATTGGTTAATTTTTCAAAACTACAAAAATAATTCAAGAAGTAGAAAAAAATAGACTTCAATTTGGGTTTATTTTCCTAACACTTGTGACATTCGATCCCAATTACAGAATGAAAAGTTTTTTCACACTTTGTACTGTCCACACATAAAAGTATCATCTTTTAGTAAAATACATAGAGAATTAATTCTCTTGATTGGTGTGTAAACATTAGGCTACATTTCCTTTTGTGCTGCAGGACATATTCCAAGCTATTTGTCTTTTTAAGCTTTGCAAATGTAAGATGCATTAATGTAGGTTATCTTAGTCTATTACAAATTCACCTCACTGACTATTAGCATATCTCAACACTAATTCAATGGCACTTCTACCTGTATTATTCATTTTTCTTTATCCCATAATCCAGGGCTCTCTCCTGAGATGCTATAAAACACAACTATTAGGTCCAAACTCAGGGATATCCGTCATTTGGGACATGGATTAGATCATGGAGTTATTTCAGCAGGCTAAACCAACTGCCACTCAATTGTGGTGTAAGTTTCCACCAGTGCATGTTCTAGCTACAATCCATGATTAAAAATTTCTGTATTCTTTTCCGATTGCCTCTAGCATCAACTTGAATTAACTTGCCAAGGTACTATGCGTTTTCAGTTAGTCAATATACTGGCAGCCTGGGTCTTCTGTATATTTTCATCTAAATGAGGCTTTACAAAACTCTATTTCCCCTAAGAGGGCTTATACTGAGCTGAAGACAAAAACTTCACGTTTTATCAACCTCAGGTCAAAACATCTGTCAAAATCAATCATCTTTCTTCTAACCTTTCTCCTTATTAAGGATTCCAGCAAACTATACATGAGGTGAAACCGCAGAACAAACATGTAGCCTAGAAAGTTTTAGAGTTTTAAAAACATCTGTGTAGGGCAAAAAACAATGGACTACAGATTTGAGTTATTGGGGTTTATCAGAGTATTTTTAAAATGTCAAAAAGTTGGAAAAACCTGATAGTCCAGCAATAGAGGATGAGTTAAATAGGTCACAATGCATCAATTCACTGGACTGTACATGATCATTAAGACTGATGATAAAAGCCTATTTTTATTGACTTGAAAAGCAAATCAGAGAATATTTTGTTTGCTGTGTGCATATTAAACATTAAGGGAAATTATTAATGGTGACTTTGTCTAGGCTAGGCAATTTCAAGTAACTTTATTTTTAATTCTGTTTTTCTGCATATCGTTTATTTTTGATTAAAAATAAGCACCTAGACTTCTGCTTCCAGCCATGATGGAAATAGAGAAACAGGGGCCATCATTACCTTCCCACTTGAAAGAGTTGAAAAACTAGACAAAAATATATGAAACAGTTGTTTCAGATATTGGACAAAAGGCGACTGAGGACAGTAATCCTTGAAAGGGGGAAAATAATGAAGTGAGTTTGACAAAGTCTCAGCTGGCTGCCTGGAGTGGGTTTCTAGAAGGAAGGCAGCACAGGGAAAGGGAGCCAGAACTGAGCCTATGCCCTTGAGTTGAGGAGACAGAGTTGGGATTTTGTGGAGTGTGATGTGGCTAGAACTAGCAGGGAGCAGTATCAGAGACAAGAGAGTAGCACAAAGAGCAAGCTCTGGAGACCTGTAGGAGATGCCTCTGGAGTCCTGAGCTCAGCACAAGTAAGCACATATTGTGAGACAAGGACCCGAAGTCAGGAAGAGAATCACAGGAAAGGAGAAGAGTCACACCAAGATGGAAATTGTTCTAGTTCTCAATAACTATAGGGGAAAAACCTCATAACATAGAGGTTTTGGTTTTAATACTCAGAAGGATATCGTCTCAGTCATGGGGCCAAATTAATCCCAGATTAAAGACTGCTCTTGTCCTGCCTATCAAAACTTAAAAGCAAGATTCAGAAAGATCAATCTGTTTCTAGGTAACCACATGCCAAAACAAAGCTCAACAATATTTAAAAGAATTTGGTATCCATTCAGTATCCAGTAGAGTAAATCACAACGTCTAGCAACGCCTGAGATGACAAGGCTAGCAAAGAAGCAGAAATGATAACTTCAATAATGAGGATAAAACTCAATTATTAGAAAAGACACAGAAGTGTAAAATAGGATTAGTAGATAAAGATATTTTTTAAATTGTAAATATATTTGATAAGGTTCATAAAAGTAGAGGAAAGCATAGGCATGTTAGGGAGAAATGTAAGGTTAAAAAAAATTGAACTTCTGGAATAGAAAATAAAATTACATGAGAAATACATTGGATGGGGTTAAGAGCTAACAACAGTGGTAGAATGCAATCATTAAAAATAGTAGTTTTGGGAGTTCCCGTCGTGGCGCGCAGTGGTTAACGAATCCGACTAGGAACCATGAGGTTGCAGGTTCGGTCCCTGCCCTTGCTCAGTGGGTTAACGATCCGGCGTTGCCGTGAGCTGTGGTGTAGGTTGCAGACGCGGCTCGGATCCCGCGTTGCTGTGGCTCTGGCGTAGGCCGGTGGCTATAGCTCCAATTCAACCCCTAGCCTGGGAACCTCCATATGCCGTGGGAGCGGCCCAAGAAATAGCAACAACAACAACAACAGCAATAACAACAACAACAACAAAAGACAAAAAAAAAAAAAAAAAAAAGAAAAATAGTAGTTTTGAAGAAGGCAGAAGAAAAAGAGGGAACAAAGAACTGATAGAATAAATAGAAACTATATAGGATGGTGGATTAATACTCAATGTTCACATTCAAGGAATAAAATTTAAACAACTGAATTAAAAGGTAGAGATTATCAGCTTGGATTTTAAGAAGCATGCCTGTTAAGATACCTATTTTAATTATAAAGAAATAAATAGATTAAAAGGAAATTGATAGAAATTGATATGCCATAGTGACATTCACCAAAAAGAGAACAGCCAAAGTAGCTCTATTACTATCAGGTAAAGTAAATTTCAGAACAAAGAATATTGCCAGAGGTAAAGAAGATCACTTAATGGTGACAAAGGGGTTGACTCATTAAGAGGTGACGTGTTTATGTACCTGGAAACAGCATCCAAATGCCGAAATCTAAAACTGATAGGACTGAAAGGATAAATAGATGATTCTGCGATTATAGCCAAAGAGTTCAGCATCTTTTTTCTCAATAATTCATTGGCCAACTGGACAGAAACACCAAGGACATGGAAGACTGTAATAACAGTAGCAAACAAATTGATGTAATTGATAATTACAGAACGTTTCCACCACCAATAGTAGAAAACACTTAATTATCAAGTGGATACAGCATATTACCAAGATAGGCAATATTGACATTTTTAAAAGTATGTTTTCTGACCAAAATGGAATTAAATTAAAAGTTAGTAATGGGAAAATATTTGGAAATTCCTCCAAAATTTGGAAAATAAACAACACACCCCTAAATAACCCAGGAATCAAAGGAAATTAGAAAGTATTTAAATTAAATGAAGTTGAAATATTACCATAAAATTATGAGGGTTATTCAGTGCTTAAAGAATTTTATAACATTAAATACTTACGTTAGGAGTTCCCGTCGTGGCGCAGTGGTTAATGAATCCGACTAGGAACCATGAGGTTGCGAGTTTGATCCCCGGCCTCGCTTAGTGGGTTAGGGATCCGAAGTTGCTGTGAGCTGTGGTGTAGGTCGCAGACACGAGTTGGATCCTACGTTGCTGTGGCTCTGGCGTAGGACGGCGGCTACAGCTCCAATTAGACCCCTAGCCTGGGAACCTCCATATGCCACAGGGGTGGCCCTGGAAAAGGCAAAAAGACCAAAAAAAAAAAAAAAAAACTTATGTTAAAAATGAAGAACCATCTTAAATCAGTGACCTCTATATTCCCTGTGAACATAGAACACATACTCTCTTAAGATTTTAATGAATAAATTGCAACAATATATAGCAGCATAATATATCATTACCAAGTAAAGTTATCATGACCAAGTTATTCCAGGAATGCAAGGTTGATTTAACATGTAATTCATCACAATAACTGTTTAAAACTACATAACTCACCACATCAAGAGTTGAAGAAAATAAGTATATGATCATCACAATAGACATAGAAAAAGCATTTGATGAAATCCAACATTATTTTATTATTAAAAAAAATTCAGCAAACAGGAATGGGAATTTCCTCAATATAATAAAGGGCTTCTAGGAAAAATCTATGGCTACATTGTGTTTAATGATGAAAGCCTAGGTGCTTTCAACATAAGACTGGGAATCAGTTAATGATTTGTGTTCTTACCATTTCTATTCAGTAGTGCACTTCTGAGCCTAGCCAGTGTGATAAAGCAAGGGAAAAAAAAAATGAAAAACATCCATATTGGAAAGTAAGAAGTAAAGCTTTTTTCCCAGATTTTATGATTATTTATATAGAAAATCTTAAGATATCTACTAAAAGGCTCCTGGAACTAATAAGTAAACTTTAGCAAAGTTTCAGCTTATAGATTGAACACACAAATATCAACTGAATTGCCATATACTATCAACAAACAGAAAAAATGAAATTAAAGAAATAATAGCATAAAAATAGAAAATAGGGATAAACTGACAAAATATTTGCAAGACCTGTACATTCAAAATCTTAAAAATTCGTGGTGAGAAATGAAATGCCAAAATAAATAGAAAAATTAAGCATGTTTATTATTGGTCAGAAGGCTCAACAATCTTAGGATATCAAGTTTACTCAAATTGATCCATAGATTTAATACAATTTTCAAATAAGATCTAACCACGCTTTCTGCAGAAATTCACAAGCTTATTCTAAAATTTACATGTACATGCAAAGTCTGTAATAGCCAAAACAATTTTAAAAAACAAGAGCAAAGTAAAGAACTAATGCTACTTGATTTTTAAGACAACATAAAGCCACCTGTAACATAGACTCTGTTGTTATATTGTTATTCAGCATTAAGATATTCACGTAGGAGTTCCCATTGTGGCGGCTCAGTGGTTAACAAATCCAATTAGGAACCATGAGGTTGTGGGTTCAATCCCTGGCCTTGTTCAGTGGGTTAAGGATCTGGCGTTGCCAGGAGCTGTGGTATAGGTCATAGACGTGGCTCATCCCATGTTGCTGTAGCTCTGGTGTAGGCTGGTAGCAACAGCTCCGATTAGATCCCTAGCCTGGGAACCTCCATATGCCACAGGTGTGGCCCTAAAAAAAACCAAAAAAAAAAAAAAAAAGAAAAAGATATTCACATAGACCAGTGGAACAGAAAACAGTCCACATACAGACCCACACATACATGGACAATAGATGTTCAAAACAAGTGCCAAAACAATTTAAAGGGAAAGGAGTATCTTTTGAACAAATGGTATTAGAACAATTAGATATCCATATGCAAATATAAACCCTCATCCTTAACTTACACCACATAGAGAAATTAACTCAAAACGGATCTTAGACCTAAATTTATACCTAAAACTATAAAACTTGTGTAAGGAAAAGTAGGAGAAAATTAATCAACTTGATTTTAGCAAAGATAGCTTAAATATGGCACAAATACAAATTATAAAAGGAAAAAAAACAATACGGTATGCTTTATCAAAATTTAAAAGTTTTACTCTTTAAAGACATTGTTGAGAAAAGGAAAAAGAAAGTCAAAGATGGGGAGAAAGTGTTTGGAAACATATATTTAACAAAAACTTGCATCTTCAATATATAAATAACTTACAAAATCAATAAGAACACAACACCTTGAAAAATGAGTACAATTTTGAACATACACTTCACCAAAAGTGGTAATCAGATTGCAAGTGAATACACAGAAGAATATTTCATCTCCTTAGTCACTAAGGGGAATGCCAATTAAAATCACAGTGAAATACCACTACATTAAAACTAAAAATACCATAATAGGCAGAATTCTAAGATAACCCACAATGGCCCTTGCCCTAGTGTAACACTCTTGTTTAATCTTCTCCCCTTGAGTAGTGGAACCTGTGAATGTGGTGAAATATTACTGATGTCAAAAGGATGTAATTTGCAGATGTAATTAAGTTCCCAAATCAGTTGACCTCGTGATACAGAGATTATTTGGATGGGCCTGACCTAATCGCATGAGCCATTTAAATCTGGATCTAGAGGTCACTATGGAGGCATCAGAAGGACAAAAAGCAGATGAGAGATTCTATGCACTAGCCTTGGCTTTGAAGATGGAATTCAGCCACGTGTCAAGGAAAGCAGGCAGATGGTAAGAGTCCAGAGCAGCTTGCGGCTCACAGCCAGCAAGGGAATGGGGACTTCACCCCTACAGCATCAAGGAACTGAACTGTACCACCCTGGGTGAGCCTGGCACAGAAACCTAAGCTCCAGATGCTGCAGGCTGCATGACATCTTTATTTCAGCCTTGTAAGAATCTGAGAAGTGAATCCGGCCATACTGGCCTGGACTTCGGACCTACAGGACTGTGAACTAATACATGTGGTTGTTTTTCGTTGTTGTTGTTTGTTTTTGTCTTTTGAGGGCCGCACCCATGGCATATGGAGGTTCCCAGGCTAGGAGTTGAATCAGAGCTGTTGCCGCCAGCCTATGCCAGAGCCACAGCAATGCAGGATCTGAGCCGTGTCTACAGCCTACACCACAGCTCATGGCAATGCCAGACCCTTAACCCACTGAGCAAGGCCACGGATTGAACCCGAAACCTCATGGATCCTAGTCGGATTTGTTTCCACTGCACCATGAGGGGAACTCCTACTTGTGTGTTTTTTTAAGCCATTGAGTTTGTGGAAATTTGTTACACCACAAAGAAAAGATGCGGAAAATTGGAATTCTCATATTCTGCTGGTAGAAAAACAGAATGGCACAACTTTTGGCAATTTCTTAAAAAGCTAAACATCCACCTACTTGCAAGACACAGCTAATCCACCCCTCATATTTGCTCAAGTGATATGAAAACACATGTCCCATAAGGACTTGTACACAGATGTTCACAGTAGATTTATTTACAGTGGCCCCAAAGTGGAAACAACTGAAATGTCTATCAACACGGTAATGCGTGAACAAATTGTAGTATGGAATACTTACTACACAGGAATAAAATTGAAAATGCAACAACATGGGTGAATCTCAAAAAATTTTCTGAGTAAAAGATGCTAGACAAAAAAGATAGCATACCATATATGCATATACTCTGATTCCACTTATATAAAATCCTAGATGATGAAAAATAATCTTTAAGGGAAGAAGGTGGATGAATCGCTGACCATAGGCAGGTGAAGAAGATGGGAAGGATTACACAGGAGGAAGGAAAAAATTTTAGGAATAAAGGATATGTCATTCCCTTGATTGTGGTGACTCTTCAATGGAGTGTATCTGTGCTAAAGCTCACAAATTGTACACTTTAAATATTATGGTTTATTGTACGATGATCATACTTCAAAAAAGCTATAAAAAAAAAAGGGAGACAGATATTATGGTTTCCTGTTCCATTTCCAGCTGGTTCTAACTAGTTATGTGAGCTTAGGCAAGTGACATTATACATCTAGTCTTAGTGTGCTTTTCTGTGCAATGGATTGGTAGGATGACATGATATTTAAGGATTTTTCCTATGACTCTCTTTTACTGTATATTTATTAATTACCAAGCACGGTACTTCATTTACATCATTGGATGTGACTTAGAGAAATTCGTGCCTTTTCTCAGATCACAGTGTGAGTAAAAGAAGGATCCACAGGGTCAACAGTCCCGCCCGACTCCACAGGCTGGACTTTCAGTCCACCTTCTCTACATCTGTCAATGCAGTTGTTTGACTCGTGTTCACTTTCCAGTACCCTTCCTAGCGGTTTAGCCTTCATCTGTTCAATTACCTCTCATTTGACCTATCCAGTCCCCTCTGATTTCCTACCTTTCCCTGTGGTTTCACATCCAGTGCAGATAATTTGTCATGTGATTTGTGGAATTTGGCTGCGCAGCTCTTATTAATGTTAATGTGAGTCACAGAGCAGAACTGTATCCATTGCGCTGAGGATTTATTCCAGATACAATTTCATCACTAACATAACAGCTCACAAATGACAAGGGTTTAATATAATTCTAAAGCTTCCTCTTTATTTTCTATCATTGCCTTTTCAGTCAAGAAGAAAAATGGAAGAAGAAACCCCGCCATTGTATACAGGAGAATGCATAATTTTTCTCCTTTGGAATTTAACTTTCCTTAAAAGAGGAGGTGATAGAAGTCCCCGGAGAGACCTCTCGCAGGAGAGATCTGCCAGCAGCGTTCTCTGTCTTTGGCTTGCGTGGATTGTCTCAAGAGACCGCATATATGTCTTACAGATAATCAAACGAAAAAGACTATGCTAATTAATTAATTAATTACTTGAGCTCATGAAAGAGGAGAAAATAGGCTCATCAGAAAAGTTCACCACCGCAAATCAGCCCTGGACCCTCTTCCTGTCTTAAGTGGGCTGTATGGCTGCTGAATTTGTAAGAGCCTGGAGAGTGAGCTGATTAGCAATAATCTGTTTGGCTTTAGAGCACTGCTCATTCTTTATTCACATCGTGGCTTGCACCGGTTTTTTTTTTTTTTTTTTTTTGATGGGTCCAAATAAGGATTTCAGGAGGTCTATAGAAAAACTTATTGCCAAATTCTATAAAAACAACACAAGCTCTGGGACCAACCAGATCTGACAGTACCCTTTTCTTGCACCCACCCTCCACCATCCCCCTACCAACTCTGGTCTTTATTCAGTCTTGTATGATTCTCTTAGTTCTTCATTTCTTAGAAACTCAGAGGTTGTGGACCAGGCCTCATGTCTTTTACTTTGTTACTTTTGTCCTCAGTTGCTCTTGGAATGAAGAGTCCCAGGCACCTGTTGGCAAAAGTCTCTGGTCTATTGCCCTGAGCTGTCTTGTGTCAGGTACCCAAGGCAAGCGATGGCGGAAAGCCTTTGCAATTAGGAAATACATTTATTTTGATTTTACTGCTTGTTGATGTTGGAAGACCTATTTTTTTTAACTTTTAAAAATAGCTTTATCAAAGCATAGTTGGCATGCAATAAAGTATATACATTTAAAAGGTATAGTAAGTTTTCACGTCTGTATGGATGGTGAAACTATCACCACAATCAAGAGAATAAACATCTCCATCACCTACAAAACAAAACAGATTTGTGACTATTTTTTCCCTTTTATACCCCAAGCCACCTACTCAGCCTTGTCACCTGTGCAGTAGGATTCTTACCCTGGACAGCTGCCAGGCTAACTTAACCCACAAATGTGTTTTGTTTAACTATGCCGTCATTCAAGTTTCTGAATCTGTCTTCAGTATGAAAAACTGGTAGATTCCATATAAAAATCCAGATTTCTGTGTTTTTTGTTTTTTGGTTTTTTTTTTAATTCAAAATCTGGCAAGTCTGGGCTGGGTTGTCAGGCTCTCTAAACAAAGCTTATATTCTCCCTCTCCTTCAGCACCCACAAGGCTTGCTTTACATGTTGATGTTGTTTGTCTGGCCTTTGAATTTACCACTCCTGCCACTCAGTTACCCTCTGCCCTAACACAGGCACCCAAACTGGCTTATTTTTTTCAACCCAATCCTTTTTTTTAAAAAAAGTATTTTGTGGATGTTGACCATGTTCAAAAAGCTCTATAAGCACAGTGAAAAATAAAGAAATGAATTCTACCTAGTCCATCTCCTCGAGAATTTCCAATGCAATGGGAGCAACTGAAAGATACATTAATGTTCTGGGTAATTAAAACAGCTCAAACAGAAGCCCTGAGCTGGGACATCAGTCAGTGTATTAATAAAATATATGACCCTTGCCTGAAACGCAGTTGTATGTGAGAGTTGGGGAGGCGTGTGTGGAGCCAGGCACTGGGAAGTTAAATAAATCGTAGAAAGTTTAAATATCAGAACTTAGGATTTGGGGTTAGTATGCATAGAGATAATAGGGGTCCATTAAATACTGTGAGGATTCAAATTGGTAATGCACATTTGAACATCCTGTGTGTGTCAAGGTATCAGCTCAGTAGTTATACACACAATGTTAAGGTAAATTTTGGCTTCTCTGTCTCCTTTTCTTCTTCTTCTTCTTTTTTTTTTTTTTTTAGAGCAGATCTTTGTTAAATATCTGACAGTAGTTTTCAATTAATAACGGGATACTTACTGAAGACCCATGGAAAACGAGCCATCTCTGCAACCCCCAAAATTCAGTCCTCGAGGGGAATTTTGAAGCATGTTTGGGATTTATATGGCCGTGTAAGGCTTGAGCCCATTTCGTTATTTAAACAAATTTTGTTACATTTGTTTTGCTCCTGTATCAAAAGCAGCTCCAACCTGGTGACCTCTGGACCACTGGAGATGTAGAACATTCTACCGACTGCTCCAGTGAATCAGGTTGTATTTGACGGCCAGGCCTGTGAATCAGCAGGTAGCAAGAGAAGGCAGGGCTAAGACCCACAGGGTGACTGCCTTCAGACTCTTTTCCTGTCGTCTTCGCCACTCTGATGGATGACAATAATTTTCTTTCTCCCTGCTGATAATAAATTTATGCTTTCTTCTAGCAGTGTGCAAATGTTTCCAGAGTTTTTCTCAGCTCAGCCTTGATAAAATTATCCTTTGGAGGACATTGATGGAGCTCTCTGCCCTGGCCCCTCAGGAACGGACCCTCAGGGACTGGCTTCTGCCCCACGCACCATGTAAGGCAAAGAACAAGCCTGGAGACTCTCTTAGCAAAGTTAAGAATTCCCTACATAAAGCAAAGAGCCCAAGGTCATAATCAAGGACCAAGAAGGTAAGCAGAGGACAGCATTCCCTGCTGAGGAGGCTCTGGGGTGGCTCAGGACACCAGTGACACAGCAGCCCAATGGCCCATACAGCTGAGACACAGGACAGTCTGATTTGCCATTCTGCTTCCAGTGGGGTAGCAACGCTGAACAAGGACTCTGCCGAGGTGCAATCTCTCCAAGAGCAGCCAGGCCACCTCTCAAGTCTGTGATGTTTACACTGTCTAAATGGACCTGCACACTGTGTCAATGTGTTATGTAGTTGGGAGGGGATGTGTGAAGCTGGGGGTTGCAAAGGAATGGGAAGTCGAATATGACACTGTAGGAGATTTACATATCAGATCCCAGGAGTTTGGGTTTGTATTGCATATGGGCAATAGGGAGCCATTGAATATTGTAAAGTGAGAGTCCCCCCTCCCCCATGCTACTCCCAAAGCCTCCACCTCCCCCAGCTTACTGCCCTGTGGATGTTTCCTGGCACTAAACTCTTTCATTTTGAATCAAAGGGTATCTTTATGACATAGTCTTAGATGGATAAATATTAAACATGGGGTCACTTTTAAGGCCTTGGCTGGGTCATGTCAGGGTGTGATGATGCAGGGGTAGGGGACCAAGAGAAACAGCAGCAAAGAAAGAATCAAGACATTGTGGAAAGATTTAAAGAGAGCTCTGCTCTGGTTCCCACAGCTAACAAGTAGAATATCCCCGACAGATTGCAACTGAGTGATTCCCACCTGGGTACACTGGCCATCTCATTCTGCATGAAACAATTTTTTTGTTGTTGTTTTTTTGCCTTTTCCAGGGCCGCTTCCCACGGCATATGGAGGTTCCCAGGCTAGGGGTCAAATTGGAGCTGTAGTCTCCAGCCTACACCACAGCCACAACAACGCCAGATCCGAGCCGTGTCTGCAACCTACACCACAGCTCACGGCAACGCCGGATCCTTAACCCACTGAGCAAGGCCAGGGATCGAACCCACAACCTCATGGTTCCTAGTCGGATTCGTTAACCACTGCGCCATGACAGGAACTCGTGCGTGAAACAATTTTTGAAAAAATAACTATAAGTGAGAACTGCTAGCTGGAAAAGTTAAAATCCTTAAGAATATAATTTTATAACTGAGGAAACCATGAGCTGAACCTGCTCACAATGATAATTTGAGGTTTAATTAATTAATGACTAAGGTACTTTGGAAACACAAAGGACTATATAAATGCTAAATATTATTAAATGTTAATAGCCATGTTCTCGAATAACACTGATATTAATTTAAATTCCTAAACCTTATTATCAGAATGAAATGCATGCTAATGAGGCTTTCCTAATAAATATTTTGTTTATGATGTATTTGGAGTGGTATTACTTATCTTGCTAGAGCAAGTATAAATTACAGCACATGGCAAATGGGTTGCTGCCTTTTCTTCACGATAATTAAAATGGAAATGTAGAAAAATATAATGAATACATTAGGCAAAAAAAAACTGTGTTAGAACCACTGAGTTTTGCTTTGGGAACCAGCCAGAGATTTCAGTTCTCCTTAAATAGTGTTTTTTGTTTTTTTTTTCCTCTCATTTGTCCACTTTTACCTTCTTAGACTTTCCTAACAGAAATTAATGAAACATATTCAAATTTTAAAGAAATTGGTTAAAAGAATTGTCCAAAGATCTCAGGTCATCCTTTGAGATCACTGAAGATATCCTGGGTGATTTCAATCAAGCCTGGGGACTCCTTTTTTGTACTGCTTCTTGCCTGGGACAACTGACAAGCTTCTATCATTGCTCCAGAGATGGGAGGCGGGCTTGCCCTGTTTTGTGTTTTGTGCATTGATTAATAACACTAGAGCTTGCTTCTTGGGGTATTGACTTATTTGTGTTTCATTTGGTTAAGAAATGAATGAAATCCTCAGGTAGAATGTCTTCAGATATTGATCTCTCCATGTTTTTTCAAACTGCAATGGCTGCTTCTGTCTAGGACATAACCGGCCTAACCTGAACTCTCTCAAAGTTTAGAAGTCTGAAATTAGGGGTTCCCATTGTGGCTCAGCAGTAATGAACCCAATTAGTATCCGTGAGGATGCGGGTTCAATCCCTGGCCCCACTCAGTGGATTAAGGATCTGGCATTGCCATGAGCTGTGGTGTAGGTCGCAGATGCAGCTCTGATCTGGTGTGATTGTGGCTGTGGCTGTGGCTGTGACTGGCAGCTACAGCTCTGATTCAACGCCTAGCCTGGTAACTTCCATATGCTGCAGCCCTAAAAAAAAAAAAAAAAAAAAAAAAAAAAAGAATGAGTCTGAAATTAGACATACTCTGGAATTATAGGAAACAGAAAAGTTTTGTTTTAATTCTTTTCCTTGTAGTGCGCTGTACATATATGGTGTGTGCTTTATTTAATTCAATCCTCACGAAAACTCCATAAAGCAGGTAATAATTTTATCCCATTAAAAAAAAAACAAACAATGTATACATTCATTTAGCTTGATGGCTCTCTAAGGAGTTTTAACAGCCTGATTTTGAAAATTAATACATACTTACATTATTTAGCTTTGGTTAAGACCAATCCTCTTATAATTAAAATAATATAATTTCATTATTGTATAAAGACATTTTATAAGTTAGGGATAGTAAATCTTCTCTGTTTTGGGGGTAAATAATTTTATAATTTTTTGAAAATTTCAATGTATAAAAAATACATATTATGATTACTTATGTTTGGTGATACTTTTCTTAGGGCTGTCTTCCACTGTTTCTGAATTTAGAAAGTCTTTCCTCAACCAAAAATCAGGAAATTATTCACAAATAAGGTATTTTTTAGCTCTTTAATCATTTGAAATTGCTTAAAGATATTTTTTCTCTTGTTTTACATTTAACCCATTAATCTACCTATTTAATTTTATTATGGTATGTAGTATATGGCCAAGCTCCAGATAGACCTTTTTCCCTCAAAGGATTAACCATTAGTTCCAAAATTTTTATAAGCATGATTAGAGCTTGGAGAAGAAATCAGGCCTAGCTATGCACCAATAATTGTATGAAGTATCTCGCTGCTGTATTTGACCAACATATTTTTGCAGCACAGAAAATATCCAACTAAAACGAAAGAATGCTCTAAAAGGCTGCCCAGCTTGGGATGTTTTGGTTGAATTCCCGGAGGGGGGGGGGCACAACTATGTTCTCAAGTCATTAGCTTGAATGTTTGAATCCCTTGGGTGTGAACAGCAGAATGGCTGCCCTAAAGGACCAAGAACCTGGGCTTTGTTGATGCGCCTAACATTTTTTTCAAAAGGCAAGACTTAAAGTCACATACTGAGATGGAGTTGGGGGGAAGGGAGGGGAAGCCTCCAGACAATATGTCAGCAATGCATCAACCCAGGAGGGGCTGCAGGATAGATGATCTTTATGTCCGATGCTACTAAATGCAGTCAGAATATTGGCTACAATCTAGTCATATAGGAAATGGACTTGTGTTGCCTAATTGATTTTTTTTTCCAAACAGTGGCAATTTTCAGGTCTCTAGGTAATTGCTTTGCTGTTGAACTTAGGCAGAAAAAATGCTGATTTCTGGAATTACTACTCAAAGGAGATGAAAAATAAATTAATGTGCATCACATCCAGCATCCAGCAGGCTGATAACGGCTAACACGCTCTGAAGCTCACGACTGTGTGTGCACTGCACATTTTATATGTATTTTCCCCTTCAGCCTTCACAATAATCCTGTGAAGTAGTGGCTATTATCACCTGGAATAACTTCATTTTACGGACACCTCCCTGAAGTAGAGTACTGGGGATTTGAACTTGATTCTAGAGTACATGCTGTCACTATCCTATCAATTTGAATTATGTACAATAAGTACGTAAGATCTTGAATAAATAAGTTAATTTTGAGGAAGTGTGTAAAATAACAAATAACATTAGTTATGAATTTTTAAGAGCAACAAAATTATTGTAGTTACCACAGAGGAATCCATTCATTTAATACAATCAATAAAATCTATTTCAACAACTTTAAAAATACTGTAGTGTTTAGTAAAAATATATCTTTGGCTGATAGACTTATTGGATAAACACAAAGTAAATCTCCCAGAAAAGACCATATACAATCCTCATAGCTTAATAACATCAATTCTGAAGAAAATAATTTAATCTGCCCATTTATAGATTTTTTAATATAGATTATGAAAAACTCATAACAGTGAAGCAACTGAGACTCCCCTAATGAATGGCCAGTGAAATTTAGCTCTTTGAAGCAACTGATCATTTTTGTTAGGTTTTCCTTGATTTCATTTATATACACATTAAAGGAAATAAAGGAGGCTTAAGAGAGAAATACAAACCACAAAAAGTCTTCATGGAAATGGATGCCCTATCACCATTCAAATATAATGGGAAAACTAAGAAAAAAGTAGAAGACTGAAAATCTTAAAGAAATATGTATAGTTCTACATACTAGAAATGTTTTTAGTTTCTGTTTGAAAAATATGTAAACATAATTATGTAAACAATTAATAAATTCCACAGGTAACTACTGAAGGAAATTACTTCTATTCACATAATCTTAAAACAGTCATCAAAGACCATGGGTCACCATGTTGTACAGTAGAAAAAATTGTATTGGGGAAATAACAATTAAAAAAAAAGTTTAAAAAAAAAATCATCAGGAGTTCCCATTGTGGTGCAGTGGATACGAATCCGATTAGGAACCACGAGGTTGCGGGTTCAATCCCTGGCCTAGCTCAGTGGGATCAGGATCCGGCGTTGCCGTGAGTTGTGGTGTAGGTCGCAGATGAGACTCGGATCTGGAGTTGCTGTGGCTCTGGTGTAGGCCAGCAGCAACAGCTCCAATTAGACCCGTAGCCTGGGAACCTCCATATGCTGCGGGTGCAGCCCTAAAGAGACAAAAAAAGACCAAAAAAAAAAAAAATCATCAAAGAAAAGAATAGAAAATTTTTTTCCTCTTTTGGGAGCTGCACCTGAAGCATATGGAAATTCCAAGGCTAGGGGTCAAATGAGAGCTGCAGTGCCAGCCTATACCACAGCCCCAGCAACACCAGATTGGAGCCACCTCTGCAACTTACACTTCAGCTTAGGGTAACACTGGATCCTTCACCCACCGAGCGAGGCCAGGGATTGAACGGGTATCCTCATGGACACTATGTCAGGTTCTTAACCCGCTGAGATGCACAGGAACTCCAGAATATAAAATTATGACACATAAAACAATGTCATTATAAGCTTATAAATTCAAATATTTAGAAAGCATGTTGATTTCACATTAGAAATATTATTTAAACTAAAACAAAAGGAAGTGAGGAATCATTATTTTACTTTGTGTTGTTTGTTTTATCTTGGGAACAGATTTATGGATCAGGGGTAAGGAAATCAAAAACATAAATAAATCTGCTCAGGTGACATTAGGCATAGAGATATAGACACAGGAAAAATATTAAAGATTGAAAGCATCATGATGAATTTTGACAGATAATCCCAAAAGGAAGGTGCTCAGTTAGTGATGCCACCATCTGATTATCAAGAAAGTACATATCACAGCATCCTGACTGAAGTATTTAAGCAGGGCATCAGCAAAGTGCTTTTCCATATTAGCATAGTATTTTTCTCTAAATATACCTCATTGAAGAAGTCACAACACTTTAAAGAGGCTACATGAAAAGAAAGATGAATAATGTGTCTAAGGCAATTGTCAGGTTATTAAAATCTTGGACGGATTCTTCTTTGTGCTTTCCTGTATTTCCAAACATTTACATGGGGAACATGTGGTTTTGCTAATTATTTAAAAGCATAGTACGTCCTTTCATATAAATTACTAGCCTCTTACCTCATAAAGAAAATTGCATAGTTGAACTCTAAAAGTAAAGTTCAAAAAAAAAAAAAATCCCAACCCAAATATTTCTAATCAATTACATGTTTGTCTTTCATGCACTCGTTCATTCAGAAATTTCTGCTAAGGATATACAATGTGCCATATTCTTTTGCAGAAAATCTCTTAAGACAAAATTCTTGTTACCAGGAGTTTAGAATTTACTAGGGGAAAGAGACATAAAGTAATCAGAAAAGAGTAACTAAATATAATGAAAGATGCTGCGTGGGAACTAACTGTAGGGGAAAAAAAAAAATTGGGTGTGGCCAATTCCATCTGGGTGCTCTGAGGAAAGGGGGGCCCCGGGGAGCGGGAGGACACTGCTAAGCTGGATAGGAGTGAGGTGTTAGTCACTGATGGAACAGGGGTGAGAGATTCCTAACAACTAGAACATCAAACTGAGCCCGAGGGGGAGTCAGCGGGGTGTGGAGAAAGGAGGCTAGAAGGCACCCCTCCTGGCAGCAGAAAAAAGCACTTCCTGGAGAAGGTAGAGAAGTCCTGTTGGAGAGACCACCTGGTTAGGAATTTCTCACAGCTCCCCCTCTCACCCCTCCTCATCCACCCTAAAGAAAAATAATGAATTGAAATTGGATGCACAGAAATGTGACAGGGTCTCACTTCCTGATGCTGGCGTTCTTCCAGTTCTGGCTCTTAGGAGCCAGGTAAGGCAAGAATGGCTGTTGCCATCTGCTCTTGAGAGAAGCCTGTCATCTTTCTTCCACTAAGCTCCTCCATTCCTGTCTCCCCTTCCAGCATATGCTTCTTTACACGTAGCCAGAGTGCCAAGGATCTTGGGTCTGCTCATCCTTGGCTAGAGACCTGGCTTTCTGCATCTCCACTGGCTCCCTTCTCACAGTATTGGAAGTCTCGATGAACCCAGGGCTCATTTTCTTTTGTAAGAAATTGCACCTCTTGACAACCCATCCCTCTCTTTTCAGCATCCTTTCACCCTTGCGGAAATGCAAGCGGGAGACAGAGGAGACTTGGGAAAAGAGGGCAGCCGACTCAACCCAGGCAAAAGGCTCTTACTAGCTCCCTATGATCTACCCACAAGCTCCCGGATTTCATCACTAGTGTTGTGGCTAGAGTCCCTGCTAGTAGTACAACGTGCTTTTGCATTATGTCGGTGGTCTTTATTCACGCATTTCTCAGCGGTCGCTGGGATTTCAGAACTTGGATGCCCCATATCTCCTAACCTTGCAATGTCTGTCTGTTTCTTTCTCTTTGCATGTGCCTCAGCAAGGACAATGTCATAAGAGGGAATTATATGTCATTCTGGGGAGTTTAGGTAGGTGTCTCTTCAAAGACTTTAAGATACATGATTATATATATAAGCATTTCTGTAATTTCATTTGGGCAACTGTAATGAGACTAGATTGTAGGGAGTGGCAGGGTGGGGTAATGATACAAGAGGCAGAGGGTGAAATAAAGATGGTGAGGACACCAGCAAGGGGAGGGGGGAGGACAAAGGAAGACGTATATCAATCAGTGGGGCTTAATATTGATAGAGTGGGGAATCTGATTGGGATACTCGATGCTACACCTCAGTAGAGGAGTAGTTCAATATAGAGAAAGGGAATGTATTATGTTTTGATTATGGATAGTTGGGGATGCCTCTGTGAAAGAAATGTGCTGACCTCCAGTTAGCAGATTTGATATGGGGTTCTGGCCCTTGAGGGAGAAACAAAAGCACATGAACGGTCGCTGAAGCCAAGCGCTTAGGTGAGATCAACCAGGGAGAGTATTCAGAACGCTAAGGCCTCAGAGCTGAGGATGGAAACAGGTTTATAGGGTAAGTGGGGAAAAAGGAGAAGAGGGAGAATAAAGAAGACTGAAAAGACATAACATTCTTCTAGAATTTCGCCATGGCTTTAGACCAGGGATCAGAAGACTATGGACCATTGGACAAATCCAGCCTGTCAGTTGTTTCTGTAAAAAAAAAAAAAAAAGAAAGAAAGAAAAAAGGTTTTGTTGGAACACAGCCACTTCCATTCATTTACATATTGTCCATGGCTGCTTTCATGCTACAACATGAGTTGAGTAGTCATATACTTGCGATAGAGACCATGTGACCTACAAAGTCCAAAATGTTTACAGTCCTTTACAGAAAGCTTGCGGATTCCTACTTTAGACATGACATAGTCGCTATTTTTCTTAAATATCCGCTGTGGAAAGAATGGAGAGGGCTACTTTAAGATCTTATCTGTCTCAGTTGATCTTCGCAACCATTAGGAGAACAGAACTTTAATAGCGATAAAATAAGTTCATCCATTCCGTGGTAGACTAGAAACAAAAACTAGCAACAAAACACAAGGTATTTTATCAAGATGGATGGTGACCTCACTAATCAATGTTCCATTACAAGGAGAATTAAATAGAATCTAATCTTTGGTTGGGTGGCATTCATTCAATTTGGGGCAACTATGCTTAGAGATGTTAAAACATTGAGGGTGATGTCAGAAGACACTGAATGTCTCTGGAAACATCAGAATAAGAGACTAAGAAGATTTTTTTAAATGCCCATGTATAGAAACCCAGGAATTGAAAAAATCTAGCTGTGAAGTTAATACATGTACAAAGGCATGAAACAAGAAACTGATTAGAAAATTGAAGGCGGTTGCTGTGTATAGAGGTCTAAACCAGTCAGTAACTAAATGCTGCAGGAGCTCTCATGGTCATCTTCTCCACATGGTCCCAAGCTTCCTAGTGACGCATTTTGACAATTAGGTACCAATGCATTTTCTTTTATCGTGAATGTTCTTAGGAGAAACTGTGATTTTTGCACATCCTTGAAAAATACCTAAAATTTCCCATTTAAAGTGTCAATATCTAAAAGTATTAGGAGCAATATTTTTGAATTTAAGAGGAATAAAATAACCTACCTTCTGGGAAAAGTTCAAGAAAATTCAAGGGAACTCAGTGAGCTGACCTTGAACTTTTAGCCCCTCTTTTCCCACATCTGCTATGAATATCTACACTTAGAAGCGGGTCATATTGATTGGGAAGAAGGAATACTTATAAATTCATTCTATTGAAAGCCTTATATAATCACATCATTTATCACTCCATAAAGGGATGAGTAGATGGTTTCTTACTATTTCTTCTGGTGAAGGCTTGCTGCAGAATTTTTGAGACTCTGCGAAATGAAAATTTAGGGCCTCTTGTTGAAAAAAAAAAAAAACATTAGAGGTACTGAAATATGCTGCTTTTTCCTTTCTTCCTTGATCCGTCTCTCAATTTATCATGGTGTTTTCTTAATTTGTTATTTAATGTTTTTCTAAATTAAGAAAAATTAAAATTTTAAATAATTACTATGTACTATTTATCTTTACATTATATATTGCCAGTTTAAAATGTATAAGAGCATTTAATTAGTATGTAGAATCACTGAAATTATAAAACTAGTACATGCATATGTATTTTGTTCTTACCAGGACAGTGGAAATTCTGCACAGAACTAAAGCAACTGTTTTTATTTTCACTTTTTGATATGTGCACATTCTAATGACATTCTGCCTTCAGCTCAGTGATGAGTAAGGAAGGACTGAGAGGAAAGGGAATTATGGATTTCCCTATCTTTCCTTGTCCTCCTATGTCATCTTATGTGGATGGCTAACAGGGAGTTAATATGTGTAAAGTATACAATAGAGCTTCCACCACAGTCCTCTGTTCTAACAACTGACTATCTATCAATAAAATAGAACAAAAATAAAACAAAATAAAATGAAATGAAACAAATATACGTTAAAAAAGAAAGCATATGATAGAGTTCCTTTGTCACTGATGTTTCTTAAAGACCACCACCACCTTCTTTTTTGCATTTGAAGCAAGAACTGGTTCAAATGGGAAGAAGTGGACCTCAGAACGGTCAGCATTCCCACTCACTTAGTCATGGATGTGGACTGTCCTTGGACTGTACTCCCGTTGGATTTCACCCAGCTCCCACCCATCATGGCTCCCCTGGAATTCTGTGTTTGGGGACACTGTGAGTACTTTATGTCAGTTGCAGACATGCCTAGTGTACTGCGTGTCCTCTGTTCATGCACATGCTGTGTTGTCCCATCAGACCTCCCTTACCTGGAACAGTGACAGCAGAGCATTAAGCCACCACGTGGGATCCTTCTGAGCAACTGTACAGGTCACGTGTCCCTAGAAATCAGCTATGCTTCAGGCTTCAGTGAAAATCCTACTCATACCAGCCAGTGTCTAGACATCTCTAGAGCTGTCAGCCACAGCAGGAGCTGACAATGCCTGGACTTCAGATCAATTCTGTGTCTGCCTTCCCCACATCCTGCTGCAGCCAAGATACACACAGCCTCCCACAGACTCACAGCTGGCTCTCTGCTCAGTCCTAGAAGCTCTTTGAGAGACACCAAAGAGACCTTCCTAAATATGATTGGTTTCTTGCTCAAGTGGCCCTGATGAGGGTGCAGCTGGGCTTTATGAACACCCAGCTGTCAATCAATAGAGTTTGTTTTTTGTTTTTTTTGTCCCAAGGGATTCAGTTCCTCCAAAGAAAGGCGCAGCCCCACATCTGCCCCAGAAACCAAGCAGAGCAGGACCCCACTGGTACTTTTTCACTCCTGTCCCAGCTGGCTTTCATTCTACCAGGATGTCATGCTGCTGTTGTGAACTTACACATGCTCGGGCAAGGACAAGGATTCAGCCCTCCGATGACAGCCCCTGGGAAGGTGGCCAGTCCCCTACCTGTTTTGCGGTCCTGTGGCCCTGCAGTGAAATAACATGAATGCAAAGTCTCCCACAAACTGCCCTGTTTGGGTCATTTTGTATTAGGCACATCACAGGGCTCGAAGCGCCTCTGAACTTATAACATTTCACCTCCTGGGCTCTAAGTGTCTAGAATTTATCCACATTGTCCTTTCACTCTTTTAGGGGCCAGCATACACCATCTCGGAATATGCCATTTTGGTATAAGGACTGTTTTGAGCTGGACACAAGTGGTGATCAGTAGATGCAGAGAGGTGCCTTCCTGGAGCCTCCTCTATCTGACTAAAAGCAGAAACGTGTGGAAGATGGAGGCTGCCATAAACCTCCTCTCCTGGGGAAAATGTGCGGCCATGGAAAGAAAAAAAGGAAAGCTGGCCCCAAGATGGACCTGGGCAAACCCACCTTGCTCCCTTTGTTTCCTTCGTGGATTTGCCTTTCAACAGTTTGCCATCCTGGGAAGCCTGGAAACCTTTTCCTTTGTCTTGTCACTTCTCTACAAATGTATCGTTTAAAATGCTATATAAGCTCAAGTTCTAACCACCTCTGTGAGTTAATCATTATGAGGTTTCTCCCAGGTGATGTGTACTGCCCACATCTGTAAACTGTCTCTTATTAACCTGTCTTTTGTCAAATTTTACAGGGCTCCAGGAGAACCTAGAAGAGTAGAAGGGAAAATTACCCTTTTCTTCCCCTGCACTGGTTTCCAACTTACCTAGCCTCGTGCCTTTCAAGTCTCCCCTCTGCAAGTTTATTCTTGTACCAGGGCACAAAATGAACAAGCCAGGTCTCCACTCTGAAACGCTGGTGGAACGATCAAATGCTTGCCTTTATGACCATAAATCCTGCTCCTTCAAGTCTTATACCTCAGGTCTAATGTGGGATTCATCTACTCTGTAATTCACACGTTTTTCCCTGAAGATCCCCTTCTGGGGGGGAAGAGATCTGAGGGCAATGCTAGAAGCAGCTGCCTGGTGAAATGGCTTTGAAATCTCCAGTTTTAACCTTACACATTCATGTGAATTTTGCATTCTATCCATAAACAATCTGAATTTGTTTGAATGTAGATCTGCTTTAATTAGCCCTATTAAATCAATTAATATGCCTTTCAAACTTTTCAGGAAAGCTGATCCTCAAGGAAGGTAATTATTATGTGGCTTTACGTAACATGCCCCAAATTTGTGAACCATAGATGCATTTTATGCATTCAATTTTTGATTTTTTAAAAAAAAATATTAATTGACTATATATAAAGGTGACATGTTGGGCATTGTGGATATTAGGGTAAAGAAAAGAGACCCTCTTCCTAGACCCCCAAAGTGTACAGTCTAGCATCACCCAGGATGAAGACTAGGGTAAGGCTAGTATTACTTCACTGGAATCACAAACTACAGTGCCATTTTGTATTTTCAATAACTGAAGCTCATTAAAAGCAAGAACTCAAGTCTTCTGAAAGCACTTGTTCAGTGGTCTTTCCAAGTCGTAATACTGATGCCATCACTCTCGAAATAAAATATGTCCACATGGATGTGGTTGGGGTGGGAGGTGGGTAGTGAGATTGAAGAAAATGCAAAAGAGAATATTGTTGCTCTAACCAGAGTTTCAATGTGGATTCATTAGTACAAATGAACTCCCTCCCTGGTGAACCAAAGTGAGTTTAATCGCTAAGAAATAATTCACTGCTGACAGACAGGATGAGCCAAATGACCTTGTTCCTTGTATTCCATTTCTGGATTTTTATGAGACTTTTCCACCTCACTGGAAAGTCGTCTTAGTCAATCAATTTTACGTATTTGGTTTGGATCACTTTCCTTAGGTAGATTAAGATCCAAGTGTGCTTTTGTGTTTTTAACTGTATTAATTGCTTGATCAACTTCCATTTCAGAGAGGCCCGGCCAAGTGCTTCCTGCTTGCATCTCTGCTGCTCTGAAAGCTGCTTCTCTGTTTTTTTCCTTTTCATGTATTAACCCCACACTTGCCATGAAAATTTTACAAATTTTGCACTCTGGCAAGTATATTGCATTTATATTTGAATTCCATTAGAAGCTTTCATGCACGATTGAACTTGTTTATGTTCCTCCCTTCTGATCAAATGCCTTAGATCTAAAATCTGTCCCTGACTCAATGGCATGGCAAACAAATCTCATTCTTGCGAAATAATTTCTCAGTAATTCAAATTGAAAAAGAGGAGGGAAAAAGGTGTCCAAAATCAGACTCTTTTCATTGTAGGTGCAAATGAATTCCTAGAACTGATAAAGGTTCAACTAAGCATTTTGAAATAATTACAAAAACCCAATGAGAAAGTATATGTATACACACACGCACACACACACACATGCACACCATATACATATATATACATATAGCCATTTGTATATTTCTAATCCTTGTATAGAGGATAGCAATGTTAACACTTTAAAAATATATCTCTTTGTAAGGGTGAAACAAAACAATCACATAGTTCCAAATGGATTTGGATAGTCAAGAGGTCCATGTAATCAATAAGAATTGACCTCAATCTTACTGCAAACAATATACTGTTCCCTAGAATATATAGAGAGACTTTTTAAAGCAGATAACAAAGCATGATATTAAAGGCAAATGGATAAATTCTTTCTGAAGAATTATAAATAATTGTGTGAATAAATAATCCATCTTTCATTTTGGTATAATATGACTAGGTATGCTAAATATATTTTTAATATTCTAAAAAAGCACATAATTAAGAATTCATTGATTTACTAAAGCATTTAAAAATTTTATATTCTCTTACCAAAGAAATACAAATTACTTTGGAAATCTCTCTTTATAGTAATGACTGTTCACTTGAGAGGAAAAACAAAGAATATTAAAGACATAATTAGTGTCAAAAGATAATTTGAGATTCTCTAAACTCCAGGTATGTAAGGCCAAATTTTTATTAATTATTTCGCAAATCCTACTTCTAATTTCTCCAATTCTCAATAAATGAACTCAATACATTGTATATTAAAAACTACCCATTGTCTTTCCTTTTGTTCCATCCAGCTTTTCCAATCCACTATACTCTGACCGAACTGGTGGTCCCCAAACACCTCTACTTGTAACCTCATGCTTTGGCTCACGTATTTCCATCTGCCTAAAGTTAGATTCCCCAGTGTCTATGTCTGCTACCTTTCAACTACCCTTCATTGCTCAACACAAATACCAGCTTTTCTGTGAAGGTATCCCTGAGAGCTATCTCTCCTGTCTTTGAAACACTGTATTCGGAATATTCTGATGCATTCTAATGCAACATTAACAAAAGGTACAAAAAACACGATGTTGGAGTCAGACTTAGATTTATTTTCATTGAAGCTGAGCACTGGCTACAAACTATCTGACGTCTGAGACTCTACGTTTTCTCAGCTGTAAGATAGGAATAGCAATATGCCTTTACTAGGTGAAGATCAAGTGAGATAACTTCTATAAGACTTGTGGTCCAGTGTTGATCCAAAAGGACATGCTCAGGATTAGTAACTCTTATTGTATTATTATTACTCCTCCCAGTCCATCCATGACAAATTGTGTTGGGAGGAGGTAAGTCTATTTCCTTACACTGATAGTTATGATAACCAAATGTTTTGTGTTTCTTTGCTTTTATTCATCACATTGTCTAATACAATGTCATGGGACTTAATAAAAATTTCTTGAGTACCTTAAATGGCTATGCATAAAAAATAGAAAGAAAGAAAGAAAGAAAGAAAGAAAGAAAGAAAGAAAGAAAGAAAGAAAGAAAGAAAAAAGAAAGAAAGAAAGAAAGAAAGAAAGCAAGCAAGCAAGCAAGCAAGCAAGCACAACCATCCTCCTTTCTTACACAAAGGTGTGTGTGTGTGGCAGCTTCTGGAATGGAGGGTCAGCTAACTTTGTATTCCCAAAGCAAAAATAGCAGTGCTTCTAAAGATTGGTGGTTCTCACCGATAAACAAAATGCAATTAAAAGTGCCAATACTTTTAGAGTGTTACCAACTAGAAAACAGATCACAATAAATTTTCCTAATAATAAATTCTTAACGATTTAATCTAGTCAATGATATTTAGCTTGGTATCGAATTTTCATGCTTTTTTTAGCCATAGAAAATTATAATTTCTGAGTAACTAAAACTTGAGAAATAAAAGACATCTTGCTAGCATAATTTGTAAAGCATTCAGTGGTTAAAATAAGAAAAATTAGCCTTTGAGTGAAACTTAAAACACATTTGTCAAAAGCTAGCAGCCAAAACACAGGAAAGCAATTTATCCAAAATTAGATTGCTTTGAAATCCTAAGGTTAATGGAATCAAGAGAGGGAAAAGGTGGTGAGATAATTTGGCATCGTTAAAACCTTCAACATAGATGGGAGATAATCTAAGTTAACTACGTGAACATTAACTCTTGTCTTAAAATGCTCCAAACAATTGGGAGCTGTTAGGAAAAATAGTCCAAAAAAAAAAGAAGAGCATAGAGTGATTTTTGTATCCATCTTTTACAAGGATAATGTGAAGCCCATGGAAACCTTGTTCTAGTAAACCGGTTTTTAACTTACAAATAACTTGACTAAAAATCCAAGTCTACAAAGAGAAAAATGAGTTAATACTAATATGAGTACAAGTTCAATTTGTAGAATTAATTTTAAAAAAGTGAATTTTTTATCTGAGTCAATGAAATATATCTCTGGGGAATATTTGATGCTTTTGGAGTAACAGAGAGAAATAAGCAGAAACAGAATTATAGGGTTTGTCCATAAGAGTGCCTCATGGAACCTGCACCTGTTAATTATATTAACTTCATTCATCATGTTATATTCATTCATCCATTCATATTCAAATGTTTAAATGTGTCCTAAAAATATGACCATTGCAACTACCATAAAAACAAATGGAATCATGAATTCTGCTTTCCTGAAATGGAAATGAGTAATAACCTTGTTTATGGGTTTATGTTTCTGTTCCCTTGGGTTGTACCTAATATTTAATATTTTTAAGTCTTTCTCCCCTGGGACCCCTAAGAAGTCAGAAAATTGTAAATTAAATGTACCAGTATCCAAAGATATAGCATTTATATTTTTTGAAAAGAGGAATATTATTTGTTAGAGATCTTGTTCAGTCATTTATAAATAGTCACCTTTGTAAAGCAAGAAATAACCTTGTTTAAAAAAACCACTGACATTGTTGTTCTATTGTCACCTGCTGGTAATTGAAAATGTGTTTCTGTCAGTTCTACCTAAGATGGAATGTAATTCCTTCTAAGATCTTGATCTTAAATTGGTAGCAAGAAAGCCAAAGAGGAAAAGCAAGAAGTCTTTACTTGTTCTTTGCACGAGTAATTTTGTACTGCCCTTTCTGATAATGTGAGTTATTATTCTTACTGACTCTTGGAAGGCAGCAATAGGCTTCTATTTTTTTACAGCTCTCTGCTCTGTTTTATTCAATTGATATGGAAGTGGGTCTCTGCCTGGCTTTGGAACACACATTTGTAATGTTTATTTTTAAAATAAAATCCAGATTGCTTTGTTAGAACAAGCATCTACACACAGTAAATAGCTAAATCCTTGCCACAATCTCCTCAGATTCCTTTTTTTCCCTGCAAGACCATGGATTTGTTCTAGAACCTGTGTAACCTTATAGCCTAAAGTATAACAATGATTATAGGGAATTAGTCTTAGTCTCAAAATCATGGATCCCAGATTTTTACCAGCCTCAATTGGATAACTACCCAAATCTGATGTTTCAGAATGATCACACCCTGCAAAGCTTATCTATATTTCAAGGAATGCAGACAGAATTTTAATTGCACTTGTAACACTGCCTGAGGTAATCATTTCACAAAAAAATACTGAAGAGCTGTTCTGAATTTTTTTATTTTTCCTGTTTGAGGGAATACAGAAGACAGCTAGAAATGAGGAAAATTCTTTCTTAACCATCAGAGACTCTGAAAAATAAACAAGCTGATTTGGAAGAGATCATACCTTCTCATGGATTCAGGAGTCCCTTAACGTTGTAATTGGAATGAATTTATGAGGTCATATAAGCAAATCTTTGCACTGGAGCAATAAATCTATCGAAATTATTCTGGTTAGAGGTCATCCTGACTCTGTTTAAACACTTCTAGAAACCAGGAATTTCCTACTTAGCAAAGCAGTCCAGCCAACTCCTTTATAAAGAGTTCTAAATGTTCAAGAGTTCCCAGTATCCAGGCCAAAAATTCACCTCCCCTAGAACTTCTTTTTATTGTTCTTCGTGCTGTCCTGTGGAGTTAACAGAGTAAATCTAATTAACTCCTGTTTCACACGACAGTCTTTCAAATATTTGAAGATACCTACCATGACCAGTGTTTGTGGTACAGTGCTTCAATGCTGTTCATTTTATTTCTTTTGATTTCCTGCACACGGCAGGGTTCCACAGATGGGGTTAGCTCCCACCTCTTTTGTCTTTTCAACCAAAATAAGGGTGTCTTTTAAAAAGCCTACTCTTCTGTTACCTTTGTAGAAAGCCCACTTTACGCCTTCATTATATGTATAAATAAATTTATTTATTTTATATCTAAGCACACATGGACTTTGATGTTTAAAATGTGCAACCATAAAGCATATAAGCATTTGGACTTTTAAATAAAAGACCATTTTGATGATGCCTTGTATGAAATAAGTAAATTTATAGCATAGGTGAAAAACTAGAATCTTAAATGCCATAGTTTGTTGACATTTAAAAATTTGTTCCTGTGGCATATAGCTGTTGGAAATATAAATCTGAACTATCACATGTTCAACTACTTCAAGGTAATATGACAAATAAGAAGCAGCACTTATCTGCATTCCCATCTATCTAGCTGTTAGTGTAAAGGACATCAAGGAGATAATACATGTAGGTGGGTGTCAGACCTGCAGTGTGTCATTCTCAAAAATACAGATAAACATATAGTGCACGTTTGGGAAGCTTTCCTGGTAAATTTGTTTGCTGACGTGTTCTGATATCAACATGGCTACATGAATTATCTGAGCCTACAGATACTCTTCTGAAACCTAAAACCCCTTTATGCTAGGGATCTAAGAACCATGGGGGGCCAAGGCGGGGGCAGTGGTCCTATGAACTGGGAAAGGTCAAGGGGAAACATTCTGAATTCTAGATTGTGACAGGTGGGTGGGCATTTTTCAAACTAATTGATCAAGGCATTTTGCTGTCTATAAATCAGATTTCAACTGAAATATAAAGTAAAATATAGCAAGTGAATTTTAAAGGAAACCCTCTGAGACCACAGTAGCATATCTTGACATGGCTTTGTTTCTCTGCGAGTGAATCATTGCAATGTGGTTTTCCAAAAGTTAATATCTGAAGACTGAAATCCTAAAGACTGTACGAGCCAGGAGAGGAGGAAACTTTAATTTATTAGGGACCTTCCACACATTCAGAGGATGAAACTTGATTTTGTGGCTGCAGTGGTGCATAAATCCCATAAAGCTAGTCAGCCATTGGCTAATGTTCTAAAATCCCTAAAGCATCAGTTAGAGCCAGAGAAAGAAGTCCCATTTAACTGGGCATCTAAGATGCTTTACTGATAAAGCAGGACCAACAGCTCTGTCTGAGGCATTGCAGCATAGAATTCCCCGAAACTAATGGGATCACCATACTTTTATTAGCCTTTCTTACAAAGCGTCCATTTAATGAAGCTTTGGATAGGAATTAACTTTTTTTCCCCTTTGGTGCCCAAAGAACTTCTAGCTACTTAAGGTCACTCCACTTAAAAGCATTTTCCTTACTACGCTTCAAATGCATCAACAAAACAGAGATCTCAATTTCTTGCCTCAATAAAATGGTGCAAATCCCAAATGGCAGAGCTTGATAAACAATGCATGAAGAACACAGAAAATATGCAGAACCCAGAGTTTCCTGGACCAACTGTAAATACAGTCTCATAAAGATTAATGATTACAGAAAATGTTCGGTCAGATAAGACAGGAAGAACAAGGACAACAATTCTCTTCTACATAAAACTGTCACAAAAATCCTGGCTGGCACCTACATCTCTAACTTGCTCTTTCTTAAGGGTTATTTAAAATAAGGAGTCAAAAATATACAAGTATTTACTATTTTCAAAGGGCTAACTCATTCAGAATTTTAGAGACCAGAATGTTAATTTAGAATCATTCCAAGAATGGGGCTTGCTGTTAAACATTTCCCTCTTATATGGTGTCCACCTTCATTTTTGGAGCCAAAGTTTAGGATATTAAGACCTATCAATTATTAATCATCTAAGTATGGATTTAATGGTGCAAAACAGAAGAGGAATATATGACAAGATCCTTGCTTCAAAGATATTACCTGGCAAGGAGAATAAAATTAACACACATAAGCAACATTTAAATGATAATGAGAGAAATGTAACCGCTAAATAATTTGGTATAAAACATAAATGTAAGGAGACATCAGTTCTAAGAAAGGAGGTGTCAGTGCAGCCCACAGTTGTCATAGACAGTGTCACCGAGGTCTAAGGTTCTAAATCGCCTGGAAGGACTGTAACATTGGCACTGGCAAGGAGGAGGAAGAAGAGCATGTATTTGGGTAGCTTCGGCGTTGTACTAAAGGGGTAGGGTTTATCAATGCTAAAGAATGGGGGGGAGGTGAATGTTTTAAAGAAGAAACGGTATGTACATGTATAACTGAATCACTTTGGTAGAAAAAACTAACACAACATTGTAAATCAGCTATACGTCAATAAAACTTAAAAAAATAACAAAGTGAAAAACAACAACAAAAATATGGATTTCCAAGAGGAAAAAAAGAAGAACTCTTAGGAGGGCCTTCAATGCCATGGATCTGACTTGATGTGAGAACAGACACCTTGGGAAGATTTCCAAAGATGGAAGAAAAAGTATGGCGATCGGTGGAGGAGGCCACAGCAAGGTAGTGGGACTAGTCCTGGACCTACACCCCCTGTTCCGGGGTAGAACTCGATGTTCACATCTCAGCCTTGAGCAAGGCGAATGAAGGATGATGAAGATGATAAATTATTATAAACACATACGGGAGTGGTGTTTTAATGTCACCCTGGGAGTAGTTTTGGCAAGAATCTAGAGGGTCCAGAGGCAGCTGAGCATGCATGAGTGAGGGGAGGAGGTCCTGGTCAAGCTGATGAATGATTCAAAGTGGAACTGAGGACTTAAATAGAGGAACTGAAATTATTTAATTCTGTTTAAATAATTTAATACTCTAACTTCTGGTTTCTATGCAATGAGATAAATATGTTTCCAGCTTTATTAGTCTCAGTGCGCCCTTCAGGTCATAAACTTGTAACTCTGTACTAGCTGGTATTTTGTGTCAAAAGACCATTTGCCTCAATTTGCTCCATTATAGCTGAGCAAGACACCACACAACAGACACGCAACAAAAAGTTAATTGAGGACAGCTGTGATGGTGTCTAACAAAGATATATGTTCTAACAAAGTTCTTAAAATTAAAAGTAGCTCAAATACTCACCAAATAGCAATAAGTTGATAAAGCTCTAGTTTCATTATTTTCATTTGAGGGAGCAAAGTAAGAAAATTTCCAAATCTAGGTTGCTTATCAGATGTGACGTGGAAAGAGCTGAAGAACATTCTAAAGTTCTTCTACCTGAGCAGCCAAGAGAATGGAGATTATTATGATAAGACCTTATAAAATGAAAATCTACAATTTATCCCTAAAAGAAAACTGGCAAAGACTCCTTTAAACGCAAAGGCCACTAGGATGGGGAAATAAACAAAGTCTTGTTTCAAATCCACATAAACTGCAGTGAGGCTGATAGTTGGGCACGTAATTTAATGGCCTCTGTATATTTGCACTTATGCTGTTAGGGGCAAAAAAAAAAAAAAAATCAGGAGTGTATATTTTCTTTTTATTTCAGAGAACCCTATGAATTTGAATTTAAGGCTGGCCAAGTCTTATCACACAAGCTTGTGATAGCAATAAGAGATAAGAGCATGAGTAAAGGAAGGCCTCCCTGTAAAACGTGCCTTAGAAATTTCTCATCACACAAAACTGATAAAAACTCGACATGCACAGCACACCAAGAATGCCAGGGGCTGAAGTGAGATTGCTCCCCACATAGAATGCTATCCGGGAGAGTCGGCTTGTAACGAAAGATGAGGTACGGTGAGTGAGCAGGGTAACAGGGACGTGTACTTAGTGGAAAAACAGACACACAGAGGATGAATATCTCAGTGCTTTCAGCAAGGGGACCAGCACCTAGAGCAGTGCTGAGATGCAAACCAATTAGAAAGGCTCCTTGCTAAGGCCTCGCTTTTCTTTTCTAGGACTTCTCCAATTGTCTGTTCCACACTTTTTTGGGTGCTTATTCATATGCCAGCTGTGTGGGTTGAATTAATTCTAACTCCTGATAATGTGACTGTTGCCCTTATTTGAACATAAGCTCTGATGAGGTACTTAATATATAAGAAGAAAATAAGGTCATCTGGGAATAGGGAGAGGCCTTAATGCAACATGACTGCTGTCTTTGTAAGAGAAGAAACGAGATAGACATACGGGGAGACAGAGACGCAGGGAGAACGCCACATGAAGATGAAGACAAGATTGCTGTGATGAGCTGATGAACAAGGAATGGCAGGGACTGCTAGAAAATTCAGAAGCTAAGAGAAAGGCATGGAATAGATGCTTCCCAGAAGCCTCAGAGAGACCATGACCTTACAGACCCCTTGACTGTAGACTTCTGGCTTCCAGGAATTTAAGAGAACACTTTTCCATTGTTTTAAGTCACCCGGGTTTGTGGCTTCTTGTTACAGCAGTCCTAAGAAACTAGTATACCAACCACGGTCGATTACTAATTGTTTCATGTTAAGTGTCTCGTCTTCCTTAATGAGACGCCAGACTCCATGAAGGCAGAGTCCTTACGCTATACTCTGCTCATCTCTCCCCCAACCCCAAGCACCTAGCTTACTCGTACAATAGAAACCAAGCCCTTCGCTGGAACCACTAGTGCCAAGCAGAGTTCCTGAGTGCAAAGTCAAGCCTACTGAACAGGTGGCAAATGGGTGCTAAAACCTGCTGGATGCTAATTGCCAAATGGAGGAAGCCTCTGGAGTGTATTTGTCCTAAAGCAAATCACTGTATATTTTACTTCATAATTGTTTTCTAATGATTTCTATGTTGCCTGCTTCCATTACATATTTTACTTGAGTGACACAACTAACAAGCATAAAACGGGACAATTAAAACAAAATGAAAAATGTTGGAGAAAAAATAAGGATAAGAAAAGATCTATTTTCAGCAATGAGTTAATTATTACAATTGAGTGCTAAGTAGCCCTCCGAGCTTACCGGCAGCCAAGGAAAAAATGGTTTTATGGTAGATGCTGGAGAAAAGGGAAGACATTTATCTTCATCTGAAGAGAAAAATTTCTCTTAAAGTAAAAACCTGTTAGAATTTTGTGTGAATTCTTAATGGGACCTTTTTTGCAAACTTAATGTATATTTAAGAAACTAAATTATTATTTCCTTTGGTAACTATTTTGCAAAAGATGTTGACCCGTTTTGCAAATGGACACTTCCTATAACTCCTGAAAGGACATGGATGTATGTATTCATTCCTTCCACAAGAATTTTTTAACTTCCTGAAATATATTGGGTGCCGTCAAGGTGCTGAGATCCAAACCAATCCCTATGCTAAAGAATTTTCCAGTTAGTGAGAGGACAACTCACATAATAGATATTACAATAAAACGTGGCAGGTACGACAATAACAACTGCGAACTTAGAGGACATTGAGAAACATGTAACTTAGCCCAGGACATATAGAAAGATATGTTTGAGATAAAATTCAATGGGAGCAGAGTTCTGTTCCTATATGTCCTGGGCTAAGTTACATGTGGTGCAGCAGAAATGAATCTGATTAGTATCCCTGAGGATGTGGGTTCAATCCTGGCCTCACTCAGTGGGTAAAGGATCCTGTGTTGCCACGAGCTATGGTGTAGGTTGCAGACACAGCTCAGATCTTGTATTGCTATAGCTGCCGCATAGGCTGGAAGCTGCATCTCCAATTAGATGACTAGCCTGGGAACTTTCATATGCTGAGGATGTGGCCAGAAAAAAAAAAGCAAAAAAAAAAAAAAAAAAATTTTCAACGAGAGCTAAAATTCCACAGCTCAGTTGGTGCCCTTCCTGGCAAGCTGGCAGTGCTAGAGTAGATCTGGAGACAAGCAGGGGTTGAGCACTAATGATCTAGGGGCCATGTGTGACCAATACCCATGTTTTGTTTTGCTCACATGATTTAGCACTTTTTGACATTTATAAACATTTAAAAGTTATTTAAAAATTGGATCTTTTACTCCTTTGAAAATCAGAAGACCTGAATCACCCAGCAACAACTGACTGCTTGTGTTGACTGTCCAGGTTTGGAAAAATCACTGCATTGGACTATCTCCAGCAACAGTCAAGAATCAACTCACGGTGTTTGTGGAGCAGACTCATACAATGGGTAAATTCTCCAACAAGCTCCAAGTGTTAGCACTCTGACTTTGCAAAAGTAACCTATGTTTAGAGACACACACGCTGCACAGTTGTCATCCTGTTGTAAAAATTTAAGAGATACTTTTCCTATTACCTGAGTGGAATTTCAAGCTACTGTCAACCAAAATGAGCTTCAGGGCTACCTGCAAAATGTGCATATGTTGTTTTTCCCTCAAAGGAGAGGTTCGATCTGTCCCAACAACTGAATGAACAAGTGCTCCCAACTCCAGTTATATAGCACCTGGCATGGCAAGGCAAGTGGAGTTGACATCACTAAGGATAGTAATGACGAAAGCCACTGTTTTCTGAGCATTGAATAATGTATTGGGCTTTCTGTTTCAGGCTTTATCTGCCTTTTCTCACTTAATCTTTACAACAAACATATGTGGTAGAAGTTATTATCTTCATTCTACCAGTCAGGAGCCTGAGGCTCAGACAGAGATTTAGCAACATCCCCAAGGTCACCACGCTGGTGAGTGGCAAAGCTAGAATTCAAATCTAGGTCTATCTGACACCAAAACCTGAGCTCTCAGATCCTGGACTGTATACTACCTCCAAAATCAAAGATCACCACAAAAACTATGCTGTATAAAAACCGTGCATGTGTGTCCATACACAAATACACACACACACCCAATACTATGTGTGTCCATACACAAATACACACACACACACACACACACGCACACACCTCTAATACTATGTGTGCCCAGTATTTTAAGTTATGACAGATACATCCTGCCTGAAATCATTTTCAGAATTATGTGTTTGATGAGATATCGCAAAGTGAATGGATTTACAACATTCCATTTACAAAGAGCTTGGTGATTTAGAGAATCATAAATCAATGGGGAAAGGTCAAATGGCTTAGAAGACAGTATTGAGAAAACTGGTTCATTATATTGGAAATAATAAAGGTACCTAAGATTAAATACAGATTCAAATAATAAGGAGGCCATGCTTACCATCTATCACATTGACAAAGTTAGAAAGCTAGAAAAAGCCAAGCGTTGGTGAGGAAGTGGAAATAAAGCAGTGATTCTCAACCTTCTTTGCACTTTGGAATCACCTGGGATGCGTCAGTACTACTGCTGCCTCAGTTCCACCCCCAGAGTCTTCAGATTTAGTTTCTGTGGGTTGTGGCCTGAGTGGCCAAGTACCACTGGGATAGAAAACCTATCAGGGAGTGCTAGTGCCTATGGAGCCATTTAGCAGAACAATGGTCAGTACTTAAATTCTATTTACGCAAATCATGTGATCCAGCAGTCCTGCTTCTGGACTATATGCCCTTGAGAAGGTTTTACAACAGCTTAGAGGACACGTCCAACAATGGCGTCCATCCCCTGTGGCTACAGGATTGGAGACAACCTGTACCTCCATCTCAAGGGCGAATAAACATCCCAGCACACATGAAGTAGTGTCTGGCAGGCAGGGGAGATGCCTGGGTGTGCTGTAGAAAGTCGTCAAAATATAGATGGTATTTAAAGCCACTTAAGGGGGGTCACTTCAGGCTCGAATACATACTCATGAGAGAAGCCAAACCTCAGTTCTTTCTACATTTAGGGAGATGGTACTTAAGAAAGCGCCAACAGAAGAGAATAGAATGAGTGGCTGGTGGGAAGGAGGCCTGGGGGTTTGAGGTCAGGGGGGCCTGGAGAAGCAAGGAGTGGTCCTCCAGGTCACCTGCTGCTGACAAGTCCCACAGGCGTGCCTCTGGCGAGTCTCAGGTTGTCCTCTGCGACCTTGATAAGAGCTGTTTCCCTTTTGTGGGGGAGACAAAGGGCCTGCAAAAATGCCTTGAGAAGAGAACAGGAGTAAAGGAAGAGAGGACAGTGAGTGAGATGATGCTTTTGAGGAATTTTGCTAGCGAAGTTAAAGAAAAACAGGATGCGCTCTACCTAGAGGGAGAGGTGGAACACGGGGAATTGCTTCAAAAGATGGTTAACACTACGATGTGATTGACAGTCCTGGGGAAGGTTCTAGTAAAGACGACTTATTGGACTTCCCGGGAGAGGGAGGGAGCAGCGTTCTTGGAAGACACAAGGGAATGGATTGCAAAGCATATGTTCAGGGTAGGCTTTATGGAGGCTGGGGCACGAGGGTTGTGGAGAGGAGGGTGAGAAGTAATAATTTTTGTTTCTCTTTTCTCTGTGAATGTGAAACACAACCATCAGCCAAAAGTGAGAGGTGCAGGGGGTGTTGGAGGTTTGATAAGAGAGAATTTGTGGAATCACCTTATTTACAAGAGAAATATTGCTATTGGCTAGATCACCCCTGCTGTGGTAGGGGTCACGTTTACATGCTATTTTCCTTAGAAGTCTTTTCTTAGCTATTTAATGTTTATAGCCCTTACCACGTGATGCTGTCACTATGTTTATTTACCTCTGAGTTCCCTTACTACTTCCTCATTCATGGTCTAGGTTCAGAGTTAGAACCCAGTGCTCAGTATTCTCTCCAGGTTTTTTCTTGCCTTTTCTTTTTTCTTTTTTTTAAGATTTTTTCCTTATGGCCACACCTGCGGCATTTGGAAATTCCTGGGTTTGGGGTCACATCATAGCTGCAGCATCAGGTCTACGCCACAGCCATGACAACACCAGATCTGAGCAGCATCTGCAACCTGCAACACAGCTTGCATCAAGGCTGGACATTAACCCACTGAGCAAGGCCAGGGATCAAATGATCTGGAGACATGGAGACAACGTTGAGTTCTTAACCCACTGAGCCACAGTAAGAACTTCTCCCCAGATATTTCAAATGAGTTGTTATGTGTGTATGAAAAGGCCATCTATCAACAGAGCTAATATTTGCTTTACATAGATTTTTAAGGCACAAATGATTATTTTCAACCCAAGTCTTAAAGTGCCCTCTCAAGGATGGAAGTAAATAAAAGCTAATTATTAAATAATCAATAATACTGTCACCTTTATTAAAGATTTAAGTATAATTCCTCTTAGAACAGTCCCACAAGTTATTTCAAAATAATCATAGCAATAATTGCATATAAACAGATATTTGCCTTTAAAATTCAGAGTTAGTCATGGAGGATTCAGTCTTTCCAGTCCAGACTTTGCAGTGATAAAGTCTTAGCAAAACAAATGCCTCCCAACATTTAAGTCCACGAGATGATATTTAGAGTGAAATCAGCTCAGAAACATATTACCTGGTTCTAGACCTCTGTGAGTTCCATGTATTTCTGATAGACTGCAGTTTTTTTCCCCAAGAAGTTATATCCAGATTTAGAGGAATCAATTCTCATTATATGTTCCAACTAATCCTTTAATAACTGAAATCAGTGTGGGTAGCTGACACTTAGATGTTCTTAAAACTACTTTGCTTGAGTGTTGGCTGTGAAACTATAGCTATATGCATGAGATGTGCATGAAAAAAATTTTTAAAGCTGAATCTGTCATAACGATTCTCTTGAGGCCCCACTCTTTTCACACCAGGGAGAATTTTTTTAGCGATTGAAAAATATGTCCCAATTTCTTTCTAGATTAGGAAGAAAAAATAAATAAAACATTTGTTTTTCGAGGCTTAGAATTATATGATTATAGTTGAAGATAATGAATTGAGTTAAAGTATTTTTTTGAGTTAAATTTGAGTTTCTTTTCTCTCTCTCCCTCCCTTTCTTCTTTCCTTTCTTCCTTCCTATCTTTCTTCTCAACAAACACTTATCCATGCTGTCCATCCATATGTCTTCTTTGTATAAATATTTATTTAGGTCATCTGCCCATTTTTTGATTCGTTTGTTTTTTTATCATTGAGTTGGATGAATTGTTTGTATATTTTGGAGATTATGCCCTTGTCAGTTGCATTGTTTGCAAAGATTTCCTCCCATTTGGTGGGTCATCTTTTTGTTTTATTAACAGTTTTCTGTGCTATGCACAGCTTTTGAGTTTAATTAGTCCCATTGGTTTATTTTTCTTTTTATTGTCATTGTTCTGGAAGGTGGATCAAACAAGATGTTGCTGTGATTTCTGTCAAAGAGTGTTTCTACCTATGTTTTCTTCTAGAAGATTTATAGTATTTGGTCTTACATTTTGGTCTTTAATCCGTTTTGAGTTTATGTTTTGTGTATGAATGTTCTAATTTCATTCTTTTACATATAGTTGTCCAGTTTTCCCAGCAATCCCACTCCTGGGCATATATACAGGTCAAACTTTCATTCAAAAAAATACATGCATCACTATGTTCTTTGCAACATTATTCACAATATCCAAGACATGGAAACAACCTAAATGTCCATCGACAGATGAATGGATTAAAATGTGGTACATATACACAATGGAATGGAATACTACTCAGCTATAAAAAGAATGAAATAATGCCATATGCAGCAACATGGATGCAACTAGAGATTCTTATACTAAGTGAATAACTCAGAAAAAGACAAATACTATATACTATCACTTACATATGGAATCTAAAATATGGCACAAATGAACCTACCTATAAAACAGAAAAAAACTCAGGGACATAGAAGACAGACTTGTGGTTGCCAAGGGGGTGGAGAGTGGGATGGATGGGGAGTTTGGGGTTGCTAGATGCAAGCTCTTCCATTTAGAATGGATAAGAAATGAGGCCCTGCCTTACAGCACAGGAAACCATATCTACTCTTTTGGAAACTATATCTACTCTCTTCCATGACGGAAGATAGTATGAGAAAAAAAATGTATATATATATACACACATACATGACTGGGTCACTATGCTGTACAGCAGAAATTGACACAACACTGAAAATCATCTATACTTTTATTAAAAAAATTTTAAAAAGAAATTTCTATAGAAAAGGAGATTTTATAACCTTAGGTTTTTGTTTTTGTTTTTTACTTTGATCAAGTAAGATAATGGACATTTGTTTATATAGGGAGGTGCTTTTTTTTTTTTTTCTTTTTTGAGATGAATACCAAAAAAAGAATTTACAGGTAAAATGTCATGGTTCCTGTAACTCATTTTCAAGTGATTCTGAAAAACATAGAAAGATGAGATATCTACCAAAATAAATCATAAATGATAAAAGTAAACTGTTACTTAATCTAGGTTATGGGTATGTAAGTACTCACTATTATTCTCTCAACTTTACTACATGTTTGAAATTTTTCATAATGAAATATCAAGGGAAAAATGTCCTTTCAGCATTTGCCCACCCAGCTGCTCTCAGACTTCTGAGTAAGAACCAATTCCAACATACCTTTGCTGATCTGACTCCTACCAAGTTTCTATCATTTTTGTTTTTAGAATGAATGCAAGGCAATTTCCATGCCAGAATCTGCCTTTATCTGTTATACCTGGGAATTCTACCTTCATCCGGACATCAGACATCCAGGAGGAAAAAAAAAAATAATGTGACACCAGGAAAGAGACGCTTCCATTGTCTCTGTGGCCTTCTCTTATGGCAGATGATAAAGACCTGATCTTATCTTCCAGATACGGATATAAACATCCAGTCTTGCTGCCTGCTGCATCCTTGACCCAACAGTGCACAGCTCAAGCCTACGCTGACCCGGAACGTGACCGCTTTATTCCAGCTCAGCAGTTTGAAGAGAACTCCTGTTGAGGGTATTCTGTAAGGGATTCCATTTTTCCACTGCCCATGAAGGTCCTCTCCACCCCTTCCTCCCTGAAATAAAAGCCATTGAATAGTTCAATCAGCTTCATTAGGTGGCTGGTGTCAAGTGCTATTTTAATCTCTGCTGTGATTCGATGATATTCTATCACTTTGTTATTTTTCAGCTCCTAATTGCACCTTATCCTTTTGACATCTCTATTGGACTGATCTTGATGTCAAGTTGTCCTGATTTGTGTGCTCTATTGAAATCTGGTACTGAAAAATGAATCGGTTGAGGACTTTTTGAAGTGCTCTGCCTACAAGCCCTTTTTTTTTTTTTTTTGACTTTTGTAGCACCTAGAAGTAGTTTTATTTTTGAGAAAAGAATAAAAGCTTATGAGTTTGAAATTTTTCGTGATGTTAAAAGTACATCAACGAATGTTCCAATTATAAAAGGAAAAGGCATGAGAAGTACTACAGTAACACTTAATAGAGAGTTTTTGGACAAATTAAAATAACTCAAAAAATTTACATACACTCACATCCTAAAACTACAAAGAAGTTCGAAGAAAAAAATAAAAATTTACCATAAATAACCCCCCATTTTTATCTTATTGTTTTACAACTTGAGAGATTTTTTTGGCCTACAAATATCTACTTTTTCATTTTTTTTATAAAGAAAATGAATGGGATAATAGGCATTTATTTTATAATCTTCTTTATATACATGATAGATCATTGGCTTTTTTCATGCCACTAAGTATAGATGTTTGTGATTTTTGTGGTTTTCTAGTGTTCCATTCTTTAATAATTAATTTAAATAATTCCCTAATTTTGAACATTTACATTCTTTGAAAATTTTTCCTTATTGGTATCATGTGTCCAAAAACCCACTCTTCCCCACCTAAGCAATCACTTCAATTGTCATATCTCTAATTTTACTTTGTAAAGTTCCACCCTATTGTCTCCCAAGATGAAGTCTATGACAGACAAATTCTTTCTTTGCTGTGTCAATTTGAGAAATGTGAATAACAAAGGAAAGCAGGTTTTATTACACTTAGATTCTTGGAATCCTTACTATGGGACTAATTCTTGGGAAGCTATAGGAGAGAGCTGTAGTAAGCATTTTTTCCCAGTCTTGTTTCCTTACCAAACATTTCAAGAACCTCGTGTTCCACAGAGAGCACTCTAAGACACACTATTCTGATCCCATGCAGTCACCAACTTACATTCATTTCTGTTTGGGCATTCTGCTATCGACTTAAGGTCAGACGTTTTTCCCAAGAGATTTAGCATTGTTATAATTATTAATTAATGAAAACCTCAAATTCACTTCAGGGAAGGCAACCTTTCTGGGTATTTAATATGTGCCGGGTATTGTGTAAAGATAAAAATACCCATAAAAAAACAAGTCCATGAGCTCTTTTATTATTAGACCCAAAGAATAATTAACAATTTTACTGGATATTTAGTGTTTTGCTGTCCCTGTTCTGGTCTATCCAAAAGTCATAATGTCTTAGCCACAGCCTCTCAATTCAAGCCAATCAGGTGTAACCTGAGGCCCGTCTTGACTGCTAAGAAAGAAGCACCCACTCTTTCCTCTGGATTTGAACTTGGGAGAAGCGTGTTATAGGGCTGCTGGCAGTTGTTTTTGTCACAACTCAGGATCTGAGGATCAATCCAATGGATAAATCTGAACCTCAAATTCTAATGACCTGGAGCCAACTGTTCTTGATCCACCGTGGGGTTTAGTTACATGAGCCGATTTGGGTTTGGTTTTCTGTGACTTACATCCAAGAGTCCTCACTAGCATAACATTGTGTTTCTTCCCTTGTGTAAAATCCCTCAAAATATGTCAGGAAAATATGTTGGCTGAGGATAAATATAATTTGGTATAAAATGAATTCCCTTTTGATGATTTAGAAAAATGTAGAGTGAATTCTAAATGTTGTTTTCTAACTAAACCTTTGATCTCAGCCTGTTTTCTTATGACTGTCCTATTTTTCCTAAAAGTGGAACCACAATGAATTACCATTAATTGAGGGTTTCATTAGGGTTTAGTTTCAGTTGATAAAGGCCTTACTGTATATAACCATCCCAGCAAATGACCAAATAACCTAGATAAGTTTAAGCCATACTCACTGTTTCTCTGAAATTGAGGGAATTATTGTTACATGATTCTACATGGGCTACATGTCACTCAAGCCTGAAGAAGTCCAGTTGAGGAATGGGTTACACCAGAGAAATCTCTAATTCTGAGCTTCCTCTGTATTTTAGATTAAGCTGGAGTTCCCCAATAATCCTGTCTTAGTAGTATTTTTACTGATTACTTATGCTACTCCCCCCATCCTGAGGATCCTTTCTGAGTGAGAAATTTTCCACCCAGGTGGGCTATACCAAATTCAAATTCTGGTAATCCATCATATTTTCATGCTCATCTTCTAAGGCTGCACCTGCAACATATGGAAGTTCCTGGGCTAGAGGCTGAATTGGAGCTGCAGCTGCAGCTTGTGCCACAGCCACAGCCACACCGGATCCAAGCTGTATCTGTAAACTACACCACAGCGTGCAGCAACGCCGGATCCTTTACCCACTGACCTTTACCCACTGATGGAGGCCAAGAATCCAACCAGCATCCTCACAGAGACAATGCTGGTTCCTTAACCTGCTGAGCCACAATGGGAACTCCTACAGATCATTTTTTTAAGTCTCATCTAAATTTCCCTGCTTTCAACTTAGATCCTTGGGATTTTTCTTCCCAAAGTTCAAACAGTATTTCTAGCAACAATATAACCATTTTTCCCATTGAAACTTAAACTGGACTTTTACGGACTGATTGGTCTGAAAATTTTGTAATAATAAAAATGATCATTTGTGGTATTTGTCAGCTCAGATGAAATAGGCTTTCAAGTTTTAATGGTATTATTCAAACAGCTGTTATAAACATAGAGCTGTATTATATGAGTCTATAACACTAACAGGGTGGGTTGAATTATGGCATCTTTCTAGATATGACAAATGAGCTGGAATATGTCTCTCTCGTTTTTTTTAGGTTGTAGTATTATTTTTATTTTTTAAAATTTTATTTATTTTACTTTTTTTCTAAAATTAAAGTATAATTGATTTACAGTGTTGTACCAATTTCTGCTGCATGGCGAAGGGACCCAGTCATACGTACATATACATTCCCTTTCTTATATTATTTTCCATCATGTTCTGTCCCAAGAGACTGGATACGGTTCCCTGTGCTGTACAGCAGGGTCTTATTGCTTATTCATTCTATTTTTTTTAAATTTTTTAATTACTCAATGAATTTATTACATTTGTAGTTGCACAATGATCATCATAATCCAATTTCACAGGATTTCCATCCCACAACCCCAGCACATCCCTCAACCCCCTGAACTATCTCCTTTGGAGACCATAAGTTTTTCAAAGTCTTTGAGTCAGTATCTGTTCTGCAAAGAAGTTCATTCTGTCCTTTTTTCAGATTCTGCATGTCAGTGAAAGCATTTGATGTTGGTGTCTCATTGTATGGCTGACTTCACTTAGCATGATAGTTTCTAGGTCCATCCATGTTGCTAAAAATGCTGGTATTTCATTCCTTTTAATGACTGAGTAATATTCCATTGTGTATATGTACCACACCTTCTTGATCCACTCCTTTGTCAATGGACATTTAGGTGGTTTCCATGTCTTGGCTATTGCAAATAGTGCTGCAACGAACATTGGAGTTCATGTGTCTTTGTGAGTCATGGTTTTCTCTGGTTAGATGCCCAGGAGTGGGATTGCTGGATCAAATGGTAGTTCTATTTTTATTTCCTGAGGAATCTCCATACTGTTTTCCACAGTGGTTGCACCAATTTACAATCCCATCAACAGTGTACTAGAGTTCCTTTTTTCCCACACCCTCTCCAGAACTTATTGTTTGTAGACTTTTTGATGATGGCCATTCTGGCTGGTGTAAAGTGGTACCTCCTAGTGGTTTTGATTTGCATTTCTCTAATAATGAGTGACATTGAACATCTTTTCCTGTGTTTTTTGACCATCTGTGTGTCTTTGGAGAATTGTCTGTTTAGACCTTCTGCCCATTTTTCAATGGGGTTGTTTGTTTTTTTTTGGTATGGGGCTGCAGAAGGTGTATATAAATTTTGGAGATTAATCCCTTGTCAGTCGATTCACTTGCAAAGGTTTTCTCCCATTCTGTGGGTTGTCTTTTCATGTTGTTTAGGGTTTCCTTTGCTGTGCAGAAACTTTTAAGTTTAATTAGGTCCCATTTGTTTATTTTTCTTTTTACCATCATTACTCTAAGAGGTGGATCTGAGGCAATGTTGCTGTCATTTATGTCAGAGAGTGTTTGGCCTATGTTTGGGATATGCCTCTTGATGACAAAGAATCCTCTCCTAGAATGTGCCAGGAGAAGGCTCAGAATGCAAAGTATCTTTTTCATTATTTTTATGTAGGCTAGAACATTTGCCTTCAAGAGATACAGATTTTAAATAAAATAAATAAAGCCTCTCATATTCCATGTCCCCTTATCCTTTTCCTTTCCTGATTCATGAAGAAAACATGCTGAACTTCCATGCAAGGACAAACTATTTCTCAGCCTTTATGTTCAAAGCAATCTTGACTTGAATTTCCAGAGTAGAAAAGTATGCTGTAATCTTTTTGCCCCACTCACCAAGTTGCAGAAAAAACTGTGTACATTTCTGGTCTGAATATAATTGTCTTCACAACAATAAATATTTCATGTATTCAATGGCCACATGAGAACCACACATCAAAACTGTCAATGACGTGGCCAGTGGCCTCTTTGGAACAATATGGGACAAATTAGTTTCTTGATGGACTATACCTCTAAGACAGAATTTCCCAAAGTATACCCTATGGAATGTTAGCTTTTGGTTTGATCAAGAGGCACAGGGAACAACACCACCTATCAGGCAGAGGACAAACTGGTAACTTGCAATAAAAGCATGACAGCATAGCAAATGGAACACAGAAATACAAAAAGGAGATGCTTAGTTGTCACTTAGAAAATTTTAACATTCTATTATTTTTTTTTTCCTTTAGAAATTTGGCAGTGCACAATTGAGCCTGGTGAGAAACTGTGGCTTTATTTTTCCGTTAAAATTACACTTGAGGACAGAGTTGGATATGCTATGATTTCAAAAGGTTGAACTCAACATTGGGTCCTCATCAACACTGGGAGGTGAATTTTTTCAACAATATTGTTCCTATTTCCATTTTATTCACATAAAAAGCTGCACCTTCTACAAGCAGGCTGAAATTCTTTGGGGGGAAAAAGAGTGTAAATAAATTTGTAAATGTGTTCGTTTAAAGCACATCTTAAAGCAATATTACATATTTATATTGTTACCAGTTAACACTTTAATTTGCTCATTTGCAATGTTTAAAATACTATTCACTGAACTGACAAAGAGCCGAACTAATACAGGATGGGTCCAACCACTGGTAAATCTAAATTAATACTGATCAATTTAATCAATACATGGGAAGCTGAAATTAAATTAAATTGGATTAGTAAATGCCTGCTTGGATTGTTGTATATAAAGTGAGCGGATTGATTTGGCATTCATCAATATCCTGTTTTTCATGCAAAATCATCAGCTTCTTTTCAGTGTCTGTCCTTAGACCACTTAAGAGGTGGAAGCGCCAGGTGGGTGACAAAGCACACGTGGAGTACATACACGCATGGGCAAGCAATTAGAAGAAACTGTCTCCTCATTTCAGAAGGAAAACACTTCAAGTGCTCATCATGCTTCATGAGCCATTGCACCTAGAATGGTAGAAGATGCTGGTATCTGAGTTCTACTGGAATAATTTCTGGCACACGCTTGATTGGCTCTAATCCAACAAATCTTCTCAGTCATTTAGTTTGCTTGACCCTGGACAGATGACTTTGCACTGTATTGGGAAGGTGTGATGGCTGTGCTTTCAAAAGTAAATAATGTTGCATGGAAGCTTCTCTTGAAGTTTGGTTTTATACCACTTCCCTCCTATACATCTACAAGATCGCTCTTACCCTTGTGCTTAAAATCTCTTGCTTCCCAGTATAAATAAGCCCTTTCCTAGGGAGGCTACTAGCCTTTGCCTAGTTACTGAGACAATCAGAGTTGTAGTAGAAAATTCAGGGGATTTATCATTGTAAGAACTGAGCATACAAACATTTTTTTCTTTTTTTTTAAGTATTGAAGTACAGTTAAATTACAATATTGTGTTAGTTTCTGGTATATAGTAAAGTGATTTGATTATACGTGTGTGTGTGTGTGTGTGGGTGTGTGGGTGTGTGGGTGTGTGTGTTTATACACATATATGCACATATATATTATTTCCATGACAGTTTATTATAAGATGGTGAATACAGTTCCATGCACTATACAGTAGGATCTTGTTGTTTATCTATTTTATATATAGTAGCTGGAACATAAAACCTTTTCAACTTGGGTAAGTTACTTAACTTGAACTTCATGTTTCTTTCGGGTAATTTTAGGCTACTAGTAACATCCTTCCAGGTTTTGTATGAGTCAAATTAAGTCAAGCACTTGACATTTCTTTGCAAATTGGGAAGAAAGTCATGAATCATTGTTAAAGAGCTTTAATTTGCTTATCACTCATAGGTACTTACATATTGTGTGTTTCAAGATAAACTAAGCTGCTGAAAATCAACTACTGCAATACTAAAATTATATTTAAATTTAACCCTCAAGATCTCAAATATCTGAAGAATATGGTATAAGAGCAAGAAAAAGAATGAGCATATTGGTGAAGTGTGAGGTGCAGGGCAAAAATTCCTTTCCACATCTCAGTCACAAAAGAGTTGCAGAATCCTGGCTGTGAACACATTTTTGGAAAAGGCACAAAGTGCTTGGTATTTACAGCTTTATAAAAGTGTAATTACTTAAAACTTTGCCATAGTTGAAAAGCTGCCATATTTATAGGCTACTCCTCTGGCATTAAACTATTTCCTCATTCCTCCCCCTGCAAAAGAAGATATTTAGTGGTGTTTAAGAGGTTCCCCTGGTTGAAATCTTCTGTACAATACTTGCTTAATGAGCTGATTAACAACTGTTACTGAGAATTAATGAATCAAATCACAGTGGTAATCACCATATTGCAAATCACTGTGTTGTATTAGGTTATGATGGAGCCATACATTTTACAGTGATGGCTCTTTTGTATAATGAAGGTATCGGAACAGATTGTATCCCAGGTCTCATTGAAGGAACTCCAATAATGTTTTGGATATAGGAACGGCTTTCGGAAGTCCCTAAACAGTAAGCAACCAAAGTCTCTATTAGTAGAATATTATTCCATTAAACACAAAAAGCATTTTGATTTTAAATAATTATTCAGAGTGCTTTTGAAACCTATTTCAGTCTTTCCATACTTCTCGTAATCCAAACACACAGAAATCTTGCCATCTGATGAGGCATCTGTTTTAACAGGATTTGCAGGGGAAAGGCAACTAAAACATAAATGGCTACTGCAAAGGGATTTTAGTTTTGACAATTTGCTGCATCGCCAGATAATTTTCAGTTTGGTATGTTAAATAAAATCATTTTTTTTGCATTTAAGATAGTTCTCAAAAATCTCTTAATGTTGAGTTTTTAATTCCATTAGAGAATGCTTTAATCATGAATAGTCATCTCAATAAAGTTTTTATAAACCTAATGGAAAAATAACTATGACTGTTAATCTAAGCAGCAAATAATGTGCTGTCATGTGCTAATATTGAAATTAGAGGTATAATGAATTGATTTTGTGTAGATGGTTTTGAAATATTTAGTTAAAAACCAGAAATATACATTGGCCTTATGTAAGTCACAACATTTCCCCTTTTCAGTATAGCCTTATGGGTCAAGCATTTAAGGAAGTAATTCAAAAAGTTCCCTTAGTGGCTCAGTGGTGAACGAACCTGACTAGGATCCATGAGGATGAGGGTTTGATCCCTGGCCCTACTCAGTGGGTGAAGGATCCAGTGTTGCGGTGGCTGTGGTGTAGGCTGGCAGCTGTAGCTCCCATTGGACCCCTGGCCTGGGAACCTCCATATGCTGCGGGTGTGGCCCCAAAAAGCAAAAGAAAAAAGAAAGAGATCCAAAATGACTTATTGGGGCGAAATGGGATCAGTGGCATTACTGCAGTGACAGGATGCAGGTCTGATCCCTGCCAGCACAGTGGGTTAAAGATCCCACTTTAGGTCAAGTGTAGGTCACATTTGCAGCTTGGATTATGCCATGCCTCAGGGCAGCCAAAAAAGAAAAAAATAATGAAAACAAAATGACTTATTGCTATTATACTGGGGAGGAAATGGTTGATTGAATTAAAATATTTTCCTTAAATAATGTACACAAACTAGGTTTGCAGATTAAATAGACAGAATTATATAAAGGAAATTTATCACATTCAGAATATTTAAAACAAATTCAGGTTATATAATAAAAAGATTAGATAATACAAATTGCAAAGGAGACTGAATCCCAGCTTGGATTTCCTAGGGAAGACCCATAAATACAACAAATTTTTCAGTTGAATATAAATTTACTTCAGCTAGCTAAAAGTCTCATGTACACAGATTTTTAAACAACTCTACTTTTTAATTTTATACAGTCTTTACTTCTAATACGATTTCTATCCTCTATTACTCAATCTAATGTATTTTGAATACATGCTAATTTTTGTCCAACTTTACCACAACACAAACTACTCAACAGTCAAATTAACCTATTCACTGCCCTCTAAACACACTGCAGAAATCCCTTCAGAGTGTGAAAGACAAGCATAGACTCTGGCACCACATTACCTGGATTCAAATGCCAGCTCCCTCCTTTACTACCTGTGAGACCTACTTAATTTCTCTATGCCTCATTTCTTCATTTATAAAGAATTAGTATCCATCTCAATAAAGTTTATGTAGACGAAATCAGCCAATACAAAATTAGTGCTTATACACCAGTAGTAGGAAGTAAGCATTAGCTACAACAAAAGGAATGAAAAGTTAATATGTAGCTTATTACATTGTTTCTAATTCTCACAAGAAGCCTATAATCTAGGAAGTATTCCATTTTTCATATATGGACGCTGAGTTTCACTAAAAAAATAAAAATAAAATTGAGTATAATTGATATGCTTAGGAAGACATAGAATCCTCTAAAATGCTCAGTTGAAATTAGAGAAGGCAGAAAAAGAAAGAAAAAAGAAACAAGGAACAAAGGAAGAGAAAAGTTACAGGCATGATAGATCTTAATCCACCTATACCAACCATCGCTTTAAATGTGAATGGTTTAAAAACGCCAATTAAAAGAGAAAGGTTGTTAGAGAGTGGATAAAAAATAAAAGATCCAACTCTGTGTTTTCAACGAGAAACCAGCTTCTCAGTCATGCCTTTTCTTTGGGTCACCATGACAGTTTTGAGAAGTACTTGTGAGATATTTTGTAGAGTGCCTCTCAATTTAGATTTGTTTGATGTTTTTCTAGTCGTTAGACCTGGATTATGAGCTTTAGGGGGAAAGACCAAAGAAGTCAAGTGGCATTTTCATGACAGGTGTGGCTCTACGCTGATTAGTACTTATAACTATGAGATTGTGGTTCAGTAACTCTCAAAGGCAATCTGCATTTTGGCAAGTGGCTCAAATAATTCTCATGATCAGGAAAGTTTGGGAAACACTGTATAAAAACAGGCTTTAGTGAGAGAACGTCTCTTGCTACGAACACAATAGCTTGCTTGCTGTCTCAGGGTTCAGAGGGTGAGCTTCTTGGATCCCTAGTCCTTTATACACTCACCCTGCCGACCTTTCTGCTGCCATTATCACTGGCTACGGCATTTTCATGTGTTAGTAGGCGCATGATTGTCCTGAAGCCATCCATGCAGCTACCCTGTTCTCCTTTCCTGACGCATTCACACAGGAACCCTTGTGATGTTTCAGTTTCTTTGGATACGACCAAATACTGCATTTTCTCAACCTCACTAGAATTTCTCCCAGAGCCTCCGTGGGGCTTTGAGGTTTGAAATTTTGCCCCAGCCTCTTTTAGCCTGTTTCATCCAGCTATCGTTAAATGGGTCATATAGCCTGGGGCCCCGCCTTCATTATATGTAGCTTGAAATACTTTTGCATCAATATCAGGACTTTTTTTCATTGCGGATGCATACTATTTCAGTTCTACCTGGGCTGCTTCGAGGCTGAAGAGAGTACCTCACCAACCTGTTTTACCTTGTTTCCAGAGGAAAATTTTCACCACGTTCCAACAGCTTTACAAGTTAACTTTGAAACACAGCCCTGTTATAAACTAGGAGCTCTCTGCATTTACCAATCCCAAGCTTTATGGGAAGAAAGAGCGGGAAGCAAATAACATGGCCCAGCAATCAATAAAGCATAAAAGTGGCTGCCCCCGGGCCTCTGGAGTCCACCCGCAAGAGCACTGTGACTGGAGTGGAAGCAGAAGAGAGTCTCTCAAGGACACAGGGAGGCAGTCTGGGCACGTATGGCACAGTCATCATTAACTGGGAGGCAACAGAGCCAACAGGAGGTGTGGGCACCCAGCAGTCAGCCATAGGGTGGCTTGGTTTCCACGATAAACCTCACGCTGATCCTGCAGCAAGAATGAGGAGCCATGAGTGACTGGGAGTGGCGACAGCCCTTAACCAAAGGCTGATAATGCCTGAATCAGTGTGAGGGGCGTAGGGTCAACCAGCAATCATCTTTTCAGAAAACGTCCTTTAATATAGGAAGAAATAACATCAGTCACTCACTAGCTTCGCAGCATAAGAGATGACTTTATGCACTGTGATTTCAACAAAGAAAAAAAAAAGAATAATTTAGGATTCACTACCCCTTTTGCAGCTATGCAAGTTAAAAATTACAGTGTTCCCAAGTAGAGCCGTTTTGGTCCCCAGTGGGCTTGGTTCTTTGTGTGTATATTTATCCAATTGTCTGATTCACTTAGTTTGTAACTACAGGGTCTTCCTTTGGATTTTAGAAATGAAGAGCTCTAACAAGTCAAAGCAACAATCAATTCTTTAAAACTCCGATTTGCCCTGCTTGGGGTCATATAAGGGTAGTTCCATGATTATCCCAAACAGCAATGACCTAGAGACAGAAGATCTTGGTCACTCTTGATAGCCTCGGGAATTGTGATTTTGCTATTTGCTTTGTGTGGGTCTCAGCCAGCAAAGACCTACTCCAGATGACACTGAACTCCTAGGCCTTGTTCAAAGAGGAGATGGCTGGGCTTTATTTTGGATGCTAAGTCGATAAAGACTAGGAATTCACCTGGAGAATAAAAATAGCTCATCTGAACTTTTATTTATTCCCCCCTCAGTGAGAGGAAGTTAATGTGAAGGAATCATCTTTCCTGCTCGGGCATTATAAAGGCTTGTGAACCTCGAAATCTGCTTTTTATCGGATTTAATAATTTTTAAGCACTAGTAGAATCACGCTTATTTTTCTCTTCGTATCTGCCTCAGTCTGTTCTAAGAATCATTGCCACAAATTTCTAAGGGAAGACTAGACAAGTTTTGTCACTTAGATCCAGCTTGTTATTTACCATAAGCCCCCCTGCACCATTCAACTTCCTAAACATCTGCTTCATTTTTCCATTTTTTTGGAATTTGCAGCTACTAACATAAATTCAATCCAGCTTTTACAGACCACATCTACAAAATGCTTGCGAATCTGTCTGGACTGCAATAAAACAAGAATATTAAAAAGCAGTATGATTTTGATAGACCCCTGGCCTCTCAATATATCCAGCTAGCTGGGTTACTTGCTTGTTTGCTCGTGGCTTCACATGGTCACTGAGCACCTGCTTTGTGCCAGGAATTTACCAGAGTCTCAAAATTGTGTGAGAAAAAAAATAGACATGTTCCCTCCCCTTACACAGGTCATGCATTGGTGGCAAGAGGGAAGTGAGCTGACAATTGTGATGCCATCTGTCAGATTCTTTGACAAGGTGGGTTCAGGATGTTCTAGAAGCACAAAGAAAGGACACCACTATCTCTGGTCAGAGAAGGCCTTCCAAGTCAGTTTACATGAGTTCAGGTGCCCAAACCTCAACAGCAAGGATAATCTTTCCCTTAGCTGATGACTTTTACAAAATCCTATTTAAAAACAAATAAGGTGGAGTTCCCATCGTGGCGCAGCGGAAACAAATCCGACTAGGAATCATGAGGTTGCGGGTTCCATCCCTGGCCTCGCTCAGTGGGTTAAGGATCCAGTGTTGCCATGAGCTGTGGTGTAGGTCGCAGATGCAGCTCATATCTGGCTTTGCTGTGGCTGTGGAGTAGGCCAGCAGCTTAGACCCCTAGCCTGGGAACCTCCATATGCCGTGGGTGCCACCCTAAGAAAAGACAAAAAAACAAAAAATAAATGAATAAATAAATAATAAAAACAAATAAGGTGATGATTATAGGGAGGCTCTCTTTTAATTTTGCAATAAGAGTTCCCGTCGTGGCTCAGTGGTTAATTAATCCAACTAGGAACCATGAGGTTTCGGGTTCGATCCCTGGCCTTGCTCAGTGGCGTTGCTGTGGCTCTGGCGTAGGCCAGTGGCTACAGCTCTGATTAGACCCCTAGCCTGGGAACCTCCATATGCTGTGAAAGTGGCCCTAGAAATGGCAAAAAGACAAACAAACAAATAGTATGCACAAAAAAAGTAGGTTTTATATTTTGTTTTAATTTTTTTCATTTTTTTCAAGTTTTTTGAGGTATAGTTGATTTACAATGCTGCAATAATTTCTGCTATACAAAAAAAGTGATTCATTTTTATATATACACACATCCATTTTTCTTCAGTGCCTACTTTGAGATTTTAGATTCAAGAAGGAATCTTTTTTTTTTTTTTAATTGTTGCACCTGTGGCACATGGACGTTCCCAAGCTAGGGTTCAGACTGGAGCTGTAGCTGCTGGCCTTTGCCACAGCCACAGCAACACTGGATCTGAGCTGCATCTGCAACCTATGCTGCAGCTTGCAGCAATGCCAGATCCTCAGCCCCCTGAGTGAGGCCAGGGATCAAACGCACATTTTCACATACGCAATGTTGGGTTCTTAATCTGCTGAGCCACAATGGGAACTCCAAGAAGGAATCTTCTTGAAACTATCTGTTGTCCAGGTCTGACTTTGTGGATGTGTGACTGCCGTCGTCACACAGAGTCCTTGTCAGGAGGGCTCTGCATTAAAGGAAGAACTCAGAGAGGGGTGACACTAGGTCTCCAAAGGCACACATTTATTTATACCTAGGGCTGGCTCTTTCAACACAGACATATTTTTAAAATAGACTAGGACAAACGGTATATTATTCCTCTTAATGATGCCTATGGCTTGTTTCTGTAATAAGCATTTCACTTTAATAAGTGCATGAAATGTTATATGATAATTGGGTTGTTAATTAGTCAGTAGTAACTCTATTCTATTGCTCTAGTCATGGGCATAAAACTTCTTATGTGTTTTGTGTGTTGTGATATGCTTACCATAAACTTAGAAGTATCCTTTTAGAAGTGTAAGTGATTTTGTAGGAAGAGGGGGTGCAGGGCAGATATGGGATGATGGTGGGAAAGACAGGGGTGGGGAGGGAAGAGCAAGAGGAGAGTTAGGCAGGCAGATGAAGAAGGATATAAGGCCACTTCCCAGTGGAGGTGGCCTTTGAAGAGAGGCATCAAGTTGAGAAAGCAAGTTCTAGGGTCCCCGACTATAGAAAAGCAGAGAGGCTCATGTGGCGGAGCCTCATGGATGGTGGGAGGATGGTGGCAGATGAGGTCAGACAGATATCACAAGAGACCTGGTGGCCTGTGACCTTACTCTAATCTGAGTGTTGAGACATGGCATTGCAGGCATGTGCTTTTGAATGATCAGATTAGGAAGCTTAGAAATGACCCCCAAAGTTGTCAGGTCCTAACCCCTGGAACCTATAAATGTCACCCTCTAGAGAAAAGGGGTCTTCGTAGATATGATGAAGGATCATGGATGAAGGAGGGATTCTTTCAGATTGTCAAGGGAGACCCTAAGTGCCATCATAGTGTTCTTGCTGGAGAGGCAGAGGCAGAGTTCTCACTTGCAGAAGAGGAGGAGGCAGAGAGTGCAGTGATGTGGCCACTATCCAAGGAGTGCCAGCAGCCCCAGAACGTGAGTGAAGCCAGGAGTGGATTCTTCCTTGGAGACACCAGAGCGAGCATAGCCCTGCTGATACCTTGATTTCATTCCAGTGATCCTCATCCATGAATTTCTGGCTTCCATAACTGTGAGAGAATAAACTCCTATTGTTTCAAGCCACTAAATGTGTGGTCATTTGTTACAGCTGTCATGGGACATCTATACATCAGCACGTGGATGATATTTAAGGGTATCTGCTAGAGGAGATGACAAGGAGTGAGCAGAGATGGAGAAGAGATGTCAGAAGGCGAGCTCTGGGGCCTCCAACACTCTGAACCAGGAGAGGAAGAAGAGCTGAGATGAATGGGCAAGTGACTTCCATATGTGTGGAATGGGAAAATGGCCAAAACAGAACAAAATCCCCAAAGCAGAACTGATCATAAAGTCCTAATTTTTCTGGGAATTTTTCGAGGTCTTAAGAAATGGACAAACTTTTCACAAACTATAGAAGATAAAATTTAATCAAGCTCATGTATATCCTAAAGGGCAGGTCCTTCTAGCTAACATCTTTTTTTCCTTTTCTTTTTTTTTTTTTTTTTTTTTTTTAGGACTGCACCCACAGCACATGGAAGTTCCCAGGCTAGGGTTCCAATCGGAGCTACAGCTGCTGGCCTACACCACAGCACAGCCACACCAGATCCAAGCCGCACCTGTGACCTACACCACAGCTCACGGCAACGCTGGATCCTCAACCAACTGAGCGAGGCCAGGGATCAAACCTGCAACCTCGTGGTTCCTAGTTGGATTCGTTAACCACTGAGCCAGGATGGGAACTCCGTTTAGCTAACATCTGAGTGACACGTGTGGTGACTTTTTGATTTCTTTTTGTAACATGCGTGTGTGTATATGCGTTTAAATGTATTGACTATGAAATGTGTATATCAAGTTTGAAAAAAAAAAAGCATAAGGAAAGTGATCGTTATGCTTTGACTCTATTTCCAGAATGAATTAGAGTCTATAGAATATGTTTTGCAATACTGGGTTTAAGTCATAGCTTGAAATGGGAATTAGCATGGTGTTATGACATCCTTGTGTATGTCATCATCTGATTCATGATTGAACAGACAGTCATTTCTGACAAATTTAATCTTCACTACAAAAGCATGGGTCTTTTTGCTTGAGACTTCCTTAAACGTGGATGATGCATCATGTCATTTTCAGTCATTTGGGTTGATATTTTCTTTGAGCAAAGCAAAATTAAATGATGAAATATGCAGTCCTTATAGAAAAGAATGTGCTTAGGAACAAAATACCATGAATAAAAATTGAATGAATCAAAATCTCCCATATAAAATCCACTGATTTCCACTGAAATAAAAGGAATGGAGTTGTTGGGGGTATGGGGTGAGTCTATATGAGCAAAACTGAATGTATCATTGAAGTTGATCAGTAACAGACACAGGAAACCCATTCAGATTCATAGTACCAAAAAGTCTAATCAAAACAGAGACACCATGAGAAATGTCCTACTGGATCGGTGTAACAATTTCAAATTATTTTCTTTCCTTTTGCTTCCTTTCTTCCATCCCTACTCCTTCCTTCTGTTTCTTTCTCTAAAAAGATCCTGTTATCACAGACAAATGAGGCAAGTCAATAACATCCACCCAAACAGGCAGGATATATTGAGCCAATTCAAAGCTGGGTGAACAGCAGCTGTGGTCTTGCCTGTGAAATTAGTTCAGAGGTGGCTTTTGCGCAGTGAAGCATCAGAACTCTTTCATTTACACTTTCCAATAAACACTGAAAAATGTGGACTTATGTAAAATTCTATTTGTTGTGATTTTAACATCTAAGTCTGTGTATATATGTGTGAAAGAGAGGAGAAGGGAGAGAAAAGGAGCTAAAAGGTACTTTTCGGTCTATTCTAAAGATTTTTAAAGCAGGCAGCAGTGAAACAGATTGACCTTTTATTACTTCTGAATTGAGGACAGCTTCCTCCCTTTAAAGCTTCAATTATATTGCAGGGTTTTATGATTTTGGAAGATGCCATGGTAACTTAGGCAATGAACCCAAACCAAGCCGTTTGATGTGTTGGACTGTATACCATAAACCTCTGCAGTTTTACCAATCTGGCACTGGAAATTACCCAGTTACAGGGTTTTTAGCTTAGTTTTACAAGTGCAGTAAGAATACATGGCTTATAGAAAATACTAGACTGAATGAGAAGGGAAAAAAAAACAGGTATACATAAACTATAGATTAATTCACTTGAAATTTTTCCATTTAAATTCTGAAGAAAAACTTCAGGTACTAAACCATCTATAATTCTATTGGTAGTGTTTGCATTTCAGGAAGGATTTAGTAGTCTAAAATTATGCTGTGCTGTTGGTTGTGGAAAATTACTTTATGACATTAAAAAGTGTTCATAATAAAGTTGGAGTGAAAAAAAGTTATAAAAACAGTAGATATCATATAAACTCAATCTTATTTACGTATACTTCCATGCAAATATGTCCATACACATATACCAAAAGACAGAAATATAAAAGGGTTACAATAGTTATCTCTGCGTGTTGGAATTACCAATGATTTTCTTTTGTATGCTTTTCTGTTTGTTTTCCTAAATTTTACAATGTGGTGAGTTTATTTGACTATACGAAATCTAAAACACACACACACACGCCAGCTGACTTTAAAAGAAAGTAATTTTGGAGTTCCGGTCGTGGCACAGAGGTTGACTAGGGACCATGAGGTTGCGGGTTCGATCCCTGGCCTTGCTCAGTGGGTTAAGGATCTGGCGTTGCCGTGAGCTATGATGTAGGTCACAGACGCGGCTTGGATTCCGCGTTGCTGCGGCTCTGGTGTAGGCTGGCAGCTATAGCTCCAATTAGACCCCTATCCTGGGAACCTCCATATGCTGCGGTAGAGGCCCTAGAAAAGGCAAAAAGACAAAAAAAAAAGAAAAAAAATTCAAGTTCCAGCTATAGTTAAAAAATGGTCATGGGCCTTACCATTTTAAAAAAGCCATAAATTTGAACATATATGAAGCAATTGTTTTCTGGTTAATCAAGGTTGTGACCTTTGAAAAAATCGAAATGCATAAGGAATACTCAAAGTTAATTTTTGCTTTCTGTCCAGGAGTTCTCTGAAAACCCAGCACTGGCATTTGAAACCCGAAAAGACAGCCATGGTCTCTGCTGGTGGAGGAAATAGAAATTGGAACTCAGGCAGATGAGGAAGCTGCTGAGAAGCAAGTTCTCAGGAAGAAGGAAGTGGTATAGAGAAGAAACTCCAGCAAATTGCAAGAGATCCCTTGAATCTTTTGCCAAATACCAAGCTGAGCATGTGTGAAATGATGATATCTAGTAGAATAGCTACTTGGAGGCTATGAACTGAAAAAAATATATATATATGTATGTGTATATATATGTATATATATATGTATGTATGTATATGTATGTATGTATATGTATATATATGTATATATGTGTATGTATGTATATGTGTGTATATATGTATGTATATATATGTATGTATGTATATATATGTATGTATGTATATATATATATGTATATATATGTATGTATGTGTATATATATGTATATATATATATAAAACATTTGGACAGTGCTGTGAGATATAAGCTTTCAAGTAGCCAGAGTGGAGGTTGAGGTCTCAAAAAGGTGGTCCCTTATGAGTATAGAGCTATGATAGTCTTAGATAGAAGATACCAAAACCTCAAACCAACACTCAACAGGATAAATCATGTCAGAACAAAAGACAACATTCCTTAAAGAAAGACAGTGTAGGAGTTCCCACTGTGGAGCAGTGGATTAAAGATCCAGTATCATCACAGCTGTGGCATAGGTTACAGCAGTGTCTTGGATTCAGTCACTGGCCTGGGAACTTCCCTGTGCCATGAATGTGGCCAAAAAAGAAAAAAAAAAAAAAAAAGGAGAAAGATCATGTAATACAGAAGTTCAAAAGTGTAATGCAAACAATATTGAACATATAAATTACAATTTCTAGACTTTATGTAAAGAAAAAAAGATATTACACAATGAGTAAACAAATAGCACATCCTAACCAAGAAATAAAAACCACAGAAATTGAAATTTTATCATTTCAAAATATAATGAAATGCAAAAGTAATTGTAATGGTAGTGGATGGATTTAACAGCAAATTGAACTTCAGTGAACAAAGATCAATACATTTGAAAGCAGGTATATCAGTCTGGGTCTAGTAAAGAGAGAGAAATCAGGAGTTCCCATTGTGGCTCAGTGAGTTAAGAACCTGACTAGTATCCATGAGGATGTGGGCTCAATCCCTGGCCCTGCTCAGTGGGGTAAGGGCTCAGATCTGGAATTGCCGTGGCTGTGGTATAGGCCAGCAGCTGAAGCTCTGATTGGACCTCCTAAATGGGAACTTCCATATGCCACAGGTGCAGAAACCAAAAAAAAAAAAAAAAAAAAAAAGGAGAGAGAGACAGAAATTACACAGTGATTCAAACAGGGGAAGATATATATGAAGAATTAAGCTGTTATAGAAAATTATAAGATGTAAAATAATTCTCAAGGGTTAGAACAGGTAGGCAAAGAAAGATAAACTTGGAAGAATCCCTTCCTGAGGATGGAGGTTCAGACCTTGTTGGGAAAGGTACGGTTGCAGTCCACTGGATGGCAGAGGAATTTGCTGAATATTGCAGGCCAAACCTGGCCAACAGTCATCAAGCCATCAGGAAAAAACTGTGGTACAGGTGAGCCACAGATGGTGAGCGAGTGTTTAGAGCAAGCCAGGTCTGCACTGGAAAAGCAGTGAGAGTTAAACCTATACGGAATAAATGAGCTGCAGCCAGTGAACTGGTTCACAGAAAGAGTTGGGATCCTGCTAAAGGTGGTTGGGTGTGAATGTGTAGTGTCTGCAGCAAGACTCACAGAAGACACACCTCCAGGGTGATGGGGTAAAGGAGCAGGCACCCTGAAGGAGCCAGGTCGATGCTGTGTTTAGAAGTCTTAAAGCATATTGGAAGGGCTATGAGAAGGTGACCACCAGCCTGGGCTAGGATTGCAAGGTCACTAAGAGATTGCGCATTTGGTGCATATGATTAGGGCAAAGAACCATTAAATGGCCACATATCTGCATCGCTGACCAACTATACAGCAGTCAGACCAACCAGAGAAGCTCCCTTCCTTCCCAGTGTCTTTTCAGCACTAACTACTGAGAAGCTTAATATAATCCTCAGTGCAAAGGAGAAATGCTGTAAGAATGCCATCCACTATTATAAAGAGGATATTGAAGGGAAAATTTGGAGCTGGAAGCAATAAGTGGATAACTGTCACAATAGGGCAACAGAAATTATATAAACTAAAGTACAGAGAGAAAAAAAAAGATTTCAAATAATGAAGAGACTCAGGGGCCTGGAGAGTATTATAAAGTGGTCTAACTTGTGTGAAACTGAAATGCCAGAAAAAACAAGTGGAATATGTTTAAAAAAAAAAACTTTAGCAAATTGAAGAAAAATCAGAAAACTCTATGATCCAGGAAACTCAATAAACCCTAAACAGTAAATACACAAGGAAAGTCACACCCTGGCACATCAAAATCAAACTTTTGGAACCAAAAGTAAAGAGAAAAGATATAAAGCTGTCGGAGGCAAAAGATAATCTACACAGAGGAAAACAACAAGGTTTACTATTCACACACACAGACAAACTAACACAAGATCGAGACTTAAATATAGTACATAAAGCCATGAAACTCCTAGAAGAAAACAGAAGAGTAAAAGTCCTGGACTTGGGTCTTGATGATGATTTTTTGGATGTACACCTAAAGCACGGGCAACAAAATTAAAAAATAACAAGTGGGGCTACATTACACTCAAAAGTTTTTGCACAGCAAAAGGAACCATCGACAAAGTGAAAAGACAACCTATGGATTGGGAAAAGATCATTCGCAAACCATATATGTGAATAGGGGTTAATTTTTGAAGTGTACAAGTACTTACACAACTCAATAGCAAAAAATGAAATATAACCCAGATGAAAAAAGGGCAATCAATCTGAAGCGACATTTCTCAAAAGCAGATATAAGAAAGCTTCACAAGTACATGAAAAGATGCTCAACGTCAGTAGGAAAATGTAAATTAAAACCATAATGAAATATCACCTCATGCCTGTTAGAATGGCCACCTTCAAAAAGACAAGACAGAACAAATGCTGGCATGGATGTGGACAAAAAGGAATCCTGTGCAGTGTTGGTGGGGCTGTAAATTGGTGCAGCCACTATGGAAAACGTTATAGAGGATCCTCAAAAATTTAAAAATAGAACTACCATATGACCCAGCAATTACACTCCTGGGAATATACCCAGAGGAAACAGAAACTCTAAATTTGGAGTTCCCGTTATGCCACTGCAGAAATGAATCTGCCTAAAACCATGAGGTTGTGGGTTCAATCCCTGGCCTTGCTCAGTGGGTTAAGGATCTGTTGTTGCCATGAGCTGTGGTGTAGGTTGCAGACGCAGCTTGGATCTGGCGTTGCTGTGGCTCTGGCGTAGGCCGGCGGCTACAGCTCCGATTCAGCCCCTAGCCTGGAAACCTCCATATGCGATGGGTGCGGCCCCAGAAAAAAAGAAAGAAGGAAGGAAGGAAGGAAGGAAGGAAGGAAGGAGGGAGGGAGGAAAAGAAAGAAAGAAGGAAGGAAAGGAAGGAAGGACTAACTCGAAAAGATATCATTATGACAGTTCTCATGGTAGCTCAGTGGGTTAAGGACTCAGCATAGTATCCATGAGGATGTGGGTTTGATGCCTGGCTTCCTTCAGTGGGTTAAGGATCCAGCATTGCCACAAGCTGCAACATAAGTTGCAGACTTCAGATCTGGTATTGCCATGGCTGTGGCATACCTGCAGCTGCAACTCCAATTCCACCCTTATCCCAGGAAATTTCATAGGCAGCAAAAAGAAAAAAAAAAAAAAAACAGGAAAAGAAAATGTATCTCCATCCACATGTTCATAGCAGCATTACTTCATTACTTGCAAGAGCCAAGGCATGGAAACAAACTTAACTGACCATCAATAGATGAAAGAATAAAGAAGTTGTGGAATATATACATATATACATATATATCTGTGTGTGTATATATATATATATATATATATAGAGAGAGAGAGAGAGAGAGAGAGCAGTCAGCCATTAAAAATGAGGTAATGTTACCATTTACAACAACATGGATTGACCTTGAAGGCATTATGCTAAGTGAAATAAGTCAGACAGAGAAAGGTAAATACTACATGATCTCACTTATATGTGGAGTCCAAAACAAAAGCAAAATCAAAAACTTGTATAAAAAAGAGATCAGATGTTCGGCTAACAGCATCAAAGAGTGGGTGGAGGGGGAATTGGAGGAAGGTTGTTCAAAGGTGTAAACTTCTAGTTATAAGAAAATAAGTACTAGGGATGTAATATACAATGTGGTCACTATAGTTAACACTGTATATGGTATAGAAAAGTCATTAAGAAAGTAAATCTGAAAAAAATGGGTGGATGTTAGATGACCCACTGTGGCAATCATTTCACAATGTGTGTACATCAAACCATCTTGCCATATGGCTTAAGTCTATCCAGTGATACATATCAATTATTTTTTAATAAAACGAGGTAAAAAAGGGTAATTGCTTATTTCACATCAGAAATCAACAGAATCCAGGAGACAATGTTTAAAGAGCAGGAAAAAAATACTGTAAATGAGAAGTCCATATGCAGCAAAAATATTTTTCAAAAACTGAAAATGAAATAAGGATACTTTCAGATAGATAAAAGTTAAGCAAATTAATAACAAATAGACCTGTGCCATGAGAAAGGCTGAAGAAAAATTTTCATACCAAAAGGATACAATATTAAATGGAAGCCTAAAACTACAGAAATAAGAAAAAAACAGACACAAGGAAATGGTAAATATGGTAAATATAAACTAACTTAATTATTTTTGTTTGTCATATCTTTGATAGACTACCGATTGTCAAAATAGAATAATAACACTATATTATAGGGTTTACAACATATGCAGAGCAAAACATTAATATATGTGATAACAAGAGCACACCAGAGGGCAGTGGCGTTCAATAAAATTACACAGTTATAAGGTACTTACATAGGAATGATGGAAATATCTTACATAGTATATGAAGAAATCTATTAGTTGAAAATAGAGCATGTATTTTAAAGATGTATATTGTAATTTCTGGAGAAATTATTAAAATAATAAAAAATAGCTAAAAAGCCAAAAGAGGGGATTAAATTCAATAATAAAAACATATGAGTTATGCCAAAGAAGGTAAGAAGAGAGCAACAAAAAGAACTGATGGAATAAGTGGAAGACAAATAGCAGGATGGAGGACTTATACATGAACACATTAATAGTTACATTAAATGTAAATGTAATAAACACACCAACATAAAGGCACAGATAGTAACACTAGATAAAAAATGCAAAATCCAAAAGCATGCTGTTTATAAGAGAAACATTTTGATATGAAGAACTTGCATAGAAAAAGAACACCAATCATAAAAACTTTGGAGTAATACAGGAAGCGCCTATATTAATATAAGGTGAATTATATATGAATTGATATCATAGACAAATAGAAATGTCTCATAGATATCAGAGATAATACAAAAGAGAAATATTCTATAAACATTAACAATGGGGGGAATATTTGGTAATGATAAAAGGGTCAATTCATCATGAAGGCAGAACAATCTTAAAATGTGTGCATTTAAAACAGACCTTTAAAACACATGAAGAGGAGTTCCCGTCACAGCTCAGGCTCAGTGGTTAACGAATCCCAGAAGGAACCATGAGGCTGCGGATTTGATCCCTGGCCTCGCTCAATGGGTTAAGGATCCGGTGTTGCCATGAGCTGTGGTGTAGATTGCAGATGAAGCTCAGATCCCACATTGCTGTGGCTCTGGCATAGGCCAGCAGCTGTAGCTCCGATTAGTCCCCAGCCTGGGAACCTCCACATGCCACAGTTGTGGCCCTAGAAAAAGGCAAAAAGACTAAATAAATAAATAAAATAAAACACATGAAGAAAAGACAAGAAAAGCAGAAATAGATAAATCTATAATTACAGCTTGAGTTTAATACTCCTTTCTCAGTTACTGATAGACCAAATAGACAAAATTTGAAACAATATAAATGATTTGAATAGCATTACGAACTAATTAACATAATAGACATATTTTGTATAATACACTCAGCAACTATAGAATGCACATTCTTTAAGTACAAGTTAATAAAGTTAAATTGTAATCCATAATATGTCTCAATAAATTTCAAAGGATTGCAATGTTGCTAAGTGTATTTTCTAATCAGATAAGAATTAAATTAGAAATTACTAACAAAAAAACGGAAAAACCCTAAATATTTGGAAATCAAGAAACACATTTTTAAAATAACTGGTGAAATTAAGAATAAATCACGACAGAATTCAGAAAATTTCTTCAACTGAATTATAATGAAAACATAGCACATTAAAATATGTGGGATATAGGAGTTCCCGTGGTGGTGCAGCGGAAACAAATCCAACTAGGAACCGTGAGATTGTGGGTTCAATCCCTGGCTTCGCTCAGTGGGTTCAGGGTCTGGTGTTGCCATGAGCTGTAGTGAAGGTTGCAGATGCGGCTCGGCTCTGGCCTTGCAGTGAGTGGCTCTGGCGTACGCTGGCAGCTGCAGCTCCAATTGGATCCCTAGCCTGGGAACCTCCATATGCTGTGGGCGCAGCCCTAAAAAGGACAAAAGACAAAAAAAAAAAAAAAAGATATGTGGGATATAGCTATAGCTATAATTAGGCAGGTCTTGATAGCTTTAAAGGCCTATATCCATAATGTATAAAAGTTGAAAGTCAATGCTCTAAGTTGTAAACTCCATAAATTAGAGAAAGAACAAATTAAAATGAAACTAAGCACAGGAAGGATAGAATTAAAATAGGAGCAAACATTAGCAAAACAGAAAATAGACAAACAATAGAGAAAATCAACAAATACAAAAGTGGTTCTGAGAAGAGATTTTTTTTTTTTTAAATAATAAGCCCATAGCAAGAGAAAAAGGAGAGAAAGAAGGGAGGTGAAGGGTGGAGGGGCGGGGAGAGAGAGAACCATAAATGACTATGCCAGACATGAAAGAGGTTAGGTCTCTGCACATTGTGCAGATGATTGATTGATTGATTGATTGATTGATTGTCTTTTTCCCTTTTCTAGGGCCGCTCCCATGATATGGAGGTTCCCAGGCTAGGGGTCTAATCAGAGCTCTAGCCACCGGCCTACGCCAGAGCCACAGCAACTCGGGATCCGAGCCGCGTCTGCAACCTACACCACAGCTCACGGCAACGCCAGATCCTTAACCCACGGAGCAAGGCCAGGGACGGAACCCACAACCTCATGGTTCCTAGTCGGTTTCGTTAACCACTGCGCCACGACGGGAACTCCTGTACAGATGCTTTAAAAGGCTACTAAGGTTAATATGAACAACTTTATATCAAGAGATTTTTACAATTTGTTTAAATTGACAAAAACCGTGACAGTTCCAAGAAGAAAACATGAACATCTTACATATTTGTTAAAATGTTGAATTCATAATTTTAAACCTTCCCGCATAGAACACTCCATGTGGGCCACACATTTAAGGAAGAAAAATTACAGTCTTATACAAACTCTTCCATAAGAGAATGGAAAATAGAAAATGAAGGGTGAGACAAGTATTAATCTGACAGTGAGAACAGATACATTACAAGACAAGAGAAGATTTTCTATCATAAACACAGATATTAAAGTCCTGAAAAAATATGAGTATATCAAATCCAGTTACAAGAAAAGAACAATACGTCACTACCTATTGATACTTTTCCCGGGAAAGCAAGGTAGTGTAACTTTCAAAAATCAATTTCTATCATTCGCCACATTATTAGAGTAAAAAAGAGGTCATCATGTCATTTGAGATGACAAAGAAGCATTTGAAAATATTTAACATACATTTGTAATAACAAACAAGCAAAAACAACCTCTTAGCAAAGTGGGAAAGAAGGGAACGTCCTCAATCTAATTTTTTAAAAAATCTATGAGAAACTTACAGCTGACCTTATACATAATTCAAACACTGAATGCTTTCCCCAAGACTGGGAGCAGTGCAGGGATGTACATTCTCACCAATTCTATCCGACATTGAACTAGTGGTTCTAAACAGTGGAATGAAGCAGAAAATAAGTAAATAAATAAATAAATAAATAGCATCTATATTGGAAAAAAGAGAAATTATCTGTTCATAGACTATTTGTTTACATGAGGAGAAAAGTCCTAAGAAGTTGCAAAATAATTACTAGGAATAGTGAGTGAATTTAACAATGCTATGGTTTTCTGTAGAATAACTAAGAAACCGTTAGAAAAGGAAATGAATAAAACACTTAAAATTGAATGAAAAATACAAAATAAATATAAATGCATTTAATGGGATGTGTGCAATACAATACCTCTACAATAAAAATTTCAAAACTAATGCTGAAATTTTAAGGGTTGTGAATATGTGAAAAGCTATTCTATGTTTGTGGATATAAAAGTTCAATTTTTGTTATTATTTCTTTATTTTATTTTTATTTTTTTATTTTTATTTTTTTTTTTTGCTTTTTAGAGCTGCACCCACGGCATATGGAGGTTCCCAGGCTAGGTGTCCAATTGGAGCTACAACTCCAGCCTATGCCACAGCCATAGCAGATCCGAGCCGTGTCCGTGACCTGCACCACAGCTCACCACAATCCCAGATCCTTAACCCACTAAGCGAGGCCAGGGATCTAACCCGTAAAACCTAGTCAGATCCGTTTCCACCGCACCACGACTGGAACTCTGAAAGTTCAATTTTAATAAGAAGATGCTTTTCAGTTTGATTTATGGATTGAACAAAATCCCAACCATAATCTCACAAGATTTCTTTTTTTGGTAAGAATTGAAAATTTGATAGGTTTTTCATTGGAGGAGTACAAGTTTTTAAATATGAAAGTATAGAATGCATCCAGTGGTGTCAAACTGGAGTTGGAGATATCAGTATGAACTCATGATTTTAAAGAGACGAATATACACAGATGTTATGAGCAATTGCCTGTATGTGGATACATTTCCTAAACTGCACCCTTTTCCTACATCTTTCTGATGAGAAGAGCTGGACGCAATGAGCTACCCATGGCAATGAGCATACTTCATGCTGAGATCTTGGTTCCCAAACACCACCCTCTTCTTAAAAAGACCAGGGCCCCTTGAGCAAAGGTGATTCCAAAGATGGGGCAGGGAAAGTACATGAAACTTCTGGAACTTCTTTTGTGTCATGAAATTAAGAAGGGGCTCAAAGAACTGACGATCAGAAAAAAGTAAGAACCTAAGCAATGATAGTGATGGATTATACTCTACTGGATAAAAAAATTCCACAATCCATTCTGATACAAATAATAAATAAACAATCCAACAAACAGGCTGAAGGAAACCTCTTCCTTACAGCAGAATGCCAGTTGATAAATATCAAGGGAATGGTAGATCTAGGGAATCATCATTGCATGCTAAAACTGTTAAGTGAAAGTTTTATGAGGAAGGGGATATTTACATAGTATGAAGGTGTTTGCCCACAAATTATTTATTATTTACCAAAGGAAAATAATACCTTTCTAGGGTAGAAGGCTCTCAATTACCAAGAAATCTAAGTTACTGTCACCAATCCTGGGACAAATTGACATCTTATGTCTCCTCATATTATTCACTAAGAAGGGCACAGCACTTCAGTGGTACTCCTGACCAAAAAAAAAAAAAAAAAAAAAAAACCCAAAAAACAAAAAAAGAAGCATACTTATGATGTAATAGTGAGGAAATATCAGACAAACTCATTCTGAGATACATTCCACACAACATCTGCATGACTGTCTTCAAAACAGTGAAGACAAGACAGAGGAACTGTCCACACGGAGGAGGTTTTAGAGACACCTGCTCCTCATATGTAAATGTATGTATTATATGTAAATACAATACATACTCCTCAATAACAGCCTGGACTGAGAAGTGTGTACATATAATGTATAATGTATAAATGTGTGGATGTGGGTTTATATATATATGTATACAGGTGTGTGTATATTTGTATATTTATATATGCATATATGTTTGGCTGTGTACTTGTGTGTATATACACAGAGATAATATTAGAATGATTGACAAAATTAAATATCCATATGCCTTGTAGGTTAGAAAATGTGTCAGTATTAAAATATTAATATCAGATATAGTATTAAAATAGAAAATGTATCCGTATTACATCAGTATTAAATTTCCTGATTTTGATCATTATACTTTTGTTATATAAGACAATGTCCTTCTTCTTTTTTTTTTTTTTTGTCTTTTTCCCATTTCCTTGGGCTGCTCTTGTGGCATATGGAGGTTCCCAGGCTAGGGGTCTAATCAGAGCTGTAGCCACTGGTGTACACCAGAGCCACAGCAACGTGGGATTCAAGCCACGTCTGCAACCAACACCACAGCTCACGGCAACGCCGGATCCTTAACCCACTGAGCAAGGCCAGGGATCGAACCCACAACCTCATGGTTCCTAGTCGGATTCATTTACCACTGAGCCACAACTGGAACTCCGAGAATGTCCTTCTTTTTATGAAGTCAATATTAAAGTATTGGGGGGCAGGATAAAAATCCTGCTATTTCCAATTTCAAATGGAGAGAGAAAGGGAGCAGGGGCAAGAGAGTAGGAGGGAAAAGAGAGGGAGAAAGGGAGAGACAAATGGGGCAAATCATACAGGATTGTTGAATTTGGGTAAAGGTTATACGTGAGTTCCTTATAAAGTCTTGCAATTTCTTTTACAAGTTTGAAATTAGAGAAAATTTAAATGTTGAAGAAAAATGGGGACAATTGTTGGATAGACAGTTCATGAAAGAAGACATAGGATAGAGCAGGTTTCTTTCCTGGAGGACTGCTGGGGTGTCCGACGGGGTCTGTGGCAGCCAGGTGACAGTACCCCCTGGTCAGCTCTATGGTGGACTCCAGGGCTGTGGACCACCTGTGTTGTGCTCGGCATCTCCTTGAGAAGCCACACGAGGTTGTGGCTTCACGTTTTGGTATCTGTGCATTTTTTGGAGAAATGTTAGCATGGACAGCAATTACTGGAAATTATATCAATCTCTTTTTTGGAGGAGCAGAAAGTTTTACTCAGTTAAGACCAATTAAATTAAGGGAGTGGGAAAAAATGCTTGCCATAAAACTTAGGTGAATTGGAAGGAAAGTACCTTGTTTTTTTCAAGTTTAACCACGTCAAAGGGGATGTGGTGTTGCAGAAGCATCTTTAGAAGAGACCAGGTTTTTACAGAGTCAGCAGGAACAGCAAGGTCCCCCGTGAAAAGCACACCAGTTCCGACCGTGTTCCTCGCAAGAAATAGATTTTAGAGAAAAACACAAGAACGTAAAGGAAAACTCTAAATATCAGAACTAGACAAACTGATTTCTCATATTACCAGAAGGATAAAGAGAACAAAACTGAACATTCATCAGTTACCACTGGCCTTTCCAAATAGAGCACCGGGTAGAGGCAGCCCCTTAAGATGCTTATCCTAAGGACTGGCCTTTGTTTGAGAGGAGAACTTTCAGGCCTCTCCACTCAGATGCCTTCACTTTTTCCTCCAATTCAAGGTCCTTTGTTGCTGGTGGAGTCATGGAAACATGTCTTGAAATGAGGGCTTCCTTTTCCTCCTACTCTCACAGAAAACAGGTACAGGGTGCCTCCAGAGTACTTCCTACTGACAGATGGTTCTGGCCTAGCGCAGCATTCAATGGTAATTAAAAAATCCCTATATTCCAAGGTGTTCCTGACTCTCCCCTCCCTCATATACAGGCTTTCCCTTCCTAACTCAAAAAAAATGCAAATACTAGTGAGTAACCTACCACTACAGGGCTGATCCAGTTTCAACAACCTACTACTAAAGCTTGAAGTTTTTCTTTCTTTAAAAATAATTTTAGGGGAGTTCCCATCATGGAGCAGTGGAAATGAATCCAATTAGGAACCATGAGGTTGTGGGTTCGAACACTGGCCTCACTCAGTGTGTTAGGGATCCGGTGTTGCTATGACCTGTGATGTAGGTCACAGATGCCACTCGGGTCTGGCATTGCTGTGGCTGTGGTGTAGGCCGGCAGCTGTAGCTCTGATTAGACCCCTAGCCTGGAAACCTCCACATGCCATGGGTGTGGCCCTAAAAAAAAAAAAGCAAGAAAAAAATAACAATAATTTTAAATTCTCTCCTTTTCAGCTTAGGGAAATGCCAGTACTTGAAAGATTAACTTTTCCCAAATGAAAGCTTGACAAAATTTTAAATCTTGAGATAGTGTTTTATAGATTAAAAAATGTATTTTTAAAAGAAAATAACGATATCCTAAGGGAGAGTTAGTAAGGTCTCACGTGGTTTTTATAGGCATTTTAAAAGCCAACATGCACCCGCTATGCTGGCCAAGCCCAGCCTTTTGAGGTGGGTGGGGAAGAACTGACCACAGCTGTGTGGCTTATCCTGTACTGGGTCTTTGGTACATGCAGGAGGAGTCCCTCTTGCTGTACATAGTTGCTGCATGCAACGAGGGCTCCTGCTTGTTTTCTGTGTCGATTCCACATATATGCTGCATTTTTGATTTACCAACACATGTCAACAGAGATTTGAATCCTGTGGTGCTGGATCTGAGGACTCCAAAAGGACAAACTAGCATAGCTCAGTCACTCATGTGAAGAAGAATCTATTAACCTATTGATTTGTAAGACAGAAGAGAGTTGTCTTTCAAATTATGTCACCATAATAGCCATTTCTGTGTGTGTGTGTGTGTGTGTGTGTGTGTGTGTGTGTGTGTGAGAGAGAGAGAGAGAGAGAGAGAGAGTCACAACTTAATCATTTTATGGATCTTTGATTTCCCTTCATTATTTGTCATACGAAATATCAACCCATATGTAAACTTTAGGAGGAGGAGAAGATGAATTATATAAGTTGCTCATTTAATCCATTCATTCATTTAAATGAGTTAAATTAAGATATTTGAAGTGCAAGAAGAGCTCCCTGGTGACTCATTGGGTTAAGGATCTGGTATTGTCACCTGTTATGGCTCTGGTTGCTGCTATGGTGTGGGTTAGACCCCTGGCCTGGGAGGGGCCCGAAAAATAAAGCCAAAAATAAAGTACAAGAAAATCTAGCACTTAATAAGTGGCAAGTCTGTTGTTAATACAAAAAGGGGATGATTTAAATAACTTAGAGCATCTCCAGGAAAAAGATACTCCATGAATTCAATTGTCTTATTTGGGGGGATTGTTAGATTTTCCCCCTGATTCTGAGTTGGGGGTGGAAAGGGCAATAACTGAGAGTAAGAAAGAGCTTAGAAAAAAAAAAAAAAAGTTACAGCATTGGGAAGATAAAGAATCCTTAGAGGAGAGCCGCAGATGGTGGGGAAAACAATGGATAAGATAATTTTTGGCTCTAGCCTTCAGGTGGCGCTATAATCCCTTCAGAATCAGTTCCTGTCCAGCGGATAGTGGCCCTGAGCTGGAGGAGAGTGTGAGTTAAGAGAGGAAAAGGTGTGGTTTAGAGGAGGGGAAAGGCAGGAAGTATTCATCTCACAGGAGATATTAATACATTGTCTGAATCTTGGGGGAGTGTCTGTAAACAGAAAGAGGAAATATGTACCTCTCCGGAGAGAGAAGAGTTCTATAAATTCTAATACTAAAGTATCATTTTTTTTCTGATTAAAGCAAAATGGGTTGGGTTTTTTGGAAAGAAAATTCTGGTGCTGTTTTTCTGATGTTTCAAATGTGTGATCCAACGGGTAGAGCTCCGTGAGCAAAATAATGTACAAGTGAATTTTTACGCTGACACTTCTAAGTAACATTGGCTAGCCCATCTCTCTCTGGCTGCAACTATATGCAAGCCAATTATATTAAATTAATATATAACTGCATGAACTCTTTCTTATTTCTCTGTTGTTTTGGCGCCCATTTATTTGCCTGTCCTAAAAGGAGTGATGGATCAGCCATTTTTAAAATCCATTTCAAGAGAGATGATAACCTTTACCCATCCAGTCTGTCTGTTTCATTAAGTATAAATGAGTCTGTGATGAGAAGAGTCAAACCTTCATTTTATTAGTATTAATTTTAGTTTTTATTTTTGGATACCTAATTTGCTTTCGCATTTGATACCTTAGACAAAAAAAGCAAAGTCAACCGCTGATCTGTTGGTTTTCCTGCGGCGAGTGTAATTGGACCCTCTTAAGCAATGGTGCAACTGTGCGCAGATACCACAAAGCAAGGAAGGTGGCTGGATGAAAAAGAAATCTTTTAATATACTTGTGATTAACTGGCAACTATAATAAGAACTTGCAGGGGAAGAGAAATAAACAGAAAAATTAACATGGTAGGACACAGGAAGATTATTTGCACGGGAGGAAGAAAGGGAAAGCAATGCCCAGGCTCTCCATCTGACAGCCACCTGTTTGATAAATAAGTAATAGGGAAAAACAATTTCCGCCCCCGGATTTACACATCTTGTACTCTTTTAGCCCCAACCTTTGTGCACGGCCACAAATCTGACACCAAAGAGCAAGTCTATGAATTATGGAATACGAGAGGTGATTTGGAGGATTTGTGTTAGAAATAGGCAACTTTGCTCTCTTTATCGAGGACCCAGCATTCTTCCTTGGTGTCTTGTTTCTTCAGAGTTTTCAGGTGATATATTTGAATGTTCTTGGCCACATTGTTAACTCACTTGTCATCCAAAAGATTCCTCAAAAGATTGGTCCAAAAGACAGTCATTCTGCTCAAGGGATAGCCAAGCTAATTGTTAGAATAAAAGCTATTGTCATCGATGTGTGCCACGGCGAACATCATAAGCTGCCTTGTAGGTTTGTACCTTTGAGAGACTATGCTGCTAAAACAACACCATGCGGACCCATTTCCAAAGGTGTCTGTTAGGAAAGTGAGCACCTGGAGGGTGATATTCTTGACCAGGTGTTACTTAAAATCAGCAAAAGACGACCAATGGACCACGACTATGGAGTCTGGGTGACGGCCATGGTCACAATGTGATTCCTGGTAGCTAATTTCAATTATGTTAAGAAAAAAGGAAAGTAAGATGTAACCAATCTTGCTAAAGGGGGAATAAAAGACATGGAAACAAGAGAATTAGTCCAGACTAACAAAACAGATATTAATCCTGTGAAATATAAGGTCTCGAAGCAACCCCACAATTTGCCTAACAGAGTTTAATTACTCCTATTTTTGAGGAAGGTACATAAAGAAAGTTAGTCTTCTTAAGGTTAACCATCTGTTTCCTCAAACTGTAATATTTTACCATTCCCTTTTTTAGTATGTAATGGGTCAAATGTTAAATTTTATGCACATGATCTTTTTAAAAGTAGCGAATGACTTTTTCACCTTTATTGAGGTATAATTAGCAAATAAAATTGTAAGATATTTAAAGTGTGCAATGTGGTGATTTGATATAAGTATACATTGTAAGAAGTTTCCCCTCATCAGGTTAATAGACATACTCATCATCCCACGTATTTACAGAGTTCAACTTCTTATTTTAGATTCTACAAATCATTGATAAGAGATACTCTGCAATATTTATCTCCCTCTGCCTGGTTTATTTCATTTTAGCAACATGCGCTCTACTTTCATCCATGTTGTCATAAATGACAGGACTTTTTTCTTTTGAAGCTGAATAATGTATACATATGTATTATTTTTTCTTTAGCCGTTCACCTGTGGATGGGACACTTAGGTGGTTTCTGCAGCTTGGCTGTTTTAAATAATGCTGCATTAAACATGGGAGTGCAGACATCTTTTTGAGATGATGACTTTGTTTTCATTTCCTTTGGTTCTCTACACAGAAGTGAGATTGCTGGGTCATATTATAATTCTCTCTTTAATTTTTTGAGGGAACGCCACATTATTTCCCATAGGTATTATACCAGTCGAGAGGTTTACATTCCCACCGACAGTGTCCAAGGGTTTCCTTTCCTCCAAATTCTTGCCAGCAACTGTTGTCTCTTGTCTTTTCGAAGATAGATACTCTAACAGGTGTGGGGTGATACCTCATGGTGGTGTACGCAGGATCTTATGCGATGTTTCTGATAACCTTGTGAGGTGCTCACAGAGCTGAAGTTACTTTGTCAAAGTCAATTAGATCGTATTCATATGCTTGCCAAAATCAAAGCCCATAATCAATTTACCTCCCTGGCCTGAAAACCTTTTTTACAATACAGCTTAGTTTTACCATATCTGCTTTACCATGATGCAGTCAGCCAGGATGCCATTCAGGAAGACTAGATTTTCAAGGCCTGAGGCTGCTATGCTTTCCAGGATAATCCTTGCAAATGTTGTCTTTTGTCAGTGCGAGGTGCTTATTGTCTCTCGCTCTCTCTGGTTTCTTTACCTGAGACTGTTGTTACCAACATATTGACAAAAGACTAGCTGGTATTCAGATCCTCTCTGCCCCAGACTTTTATTATGGCTGCGATGCCTCATTGCCTTGGTGGGCAGAAAACATGGATTTATACTCATTAATCCCATGGCACTTTAAATGACCTGCCCATTTCTGTGGTCTTTGAAACATAGCTTCATTAGTTTTGTGTAGGGGCCAAGCTTTGATTATGTACCTTGAAAAAGTCAAAATCTATAATTAGACCAAAATAAAACCTGGGGAGTTTTGAAGTCTCTGTGGAGAAAACCACAAATCTATTCACTTGTTCCACTTAGTTTTGACTCAGCCAGTAATATTTATAGAGAGGTCATTATGCTCACAAAACTGTCTACCAGGAGCCTGAATCATGATGCCTAATAAAAATGGGTTTCCACACTCTAAGACCCATGAGAACAATCAGGGGATTTTAAAATATTAAGAACCGTTTATTAGAACAACAATAAACAATGTTTGGGGGATACTGAGAATTTCTTTTCTATATATTAACATCAAGGTCTTATAGTGTAGCCAAAATAATCAATATAAATTATATTATATTGAACTTTCTTGTTTGCTTATATAATTATGAATTACTTGGCAACACATAAATCAGAAGATACTCCCATCTGTACATGGGCTGTGAAACTGCAGAATGGACAGACTCAGCAAGGGTCCATAAGCTTTAGTTCCAAGGTTGTCATCAGGTGGTCTTTTGGTTTTATCCACATTTTGGTCTCAGTATTTCTACTTTAGTCCTGAATGAAGATTGTGTGTGGGGGGGGGGGACTTGTAAACAAAAGATTGAGAGATAAGATAATCATACAGGAAAATCAGTTTGGAGTTTTCCACTCACCTGTATCACTACATTATGTGTATTAAGCTATGACTCGATTTGGTCACTTCTCAGTTCTCTTCCTGGTGTCTTGCATCCTTTCCTTGGGTGATATGATCCAGTTGTTTATCTTCTTTCTTATGGTAAGGATTCCAAAATGAACAACATAACTCAGTAATGAACTTTAACTTCTAAACTGGGTTAATAACTATCGCTAAAACTGTTGATTTGTTATGTTATGACCGAACGAATGCTCAGAAGAATGAAGACTTGCTTGCAGGAACAAAGGTACTGCATACCTGCGTCAGGTGTTAAGCTTAGTTTGTATGTCTTAGAAGCACATGATGTTCCCGCCATGAAATCAAATGCTTCAGGATAGCCCCTGCTTTTATCAAAACATTGTTTCATAACATATGTATCCATTGCTGGGTTTGAGCTTTTAAAAAATAGCACTAAACAGTATGGAAGCTGAAACAACATGCTTTGTTGTACTTGATATTACATTTCTAAGAATCTCAGTTTGTTGAGTAGAGCTGTCTCTCTTGCTTAATATTCCACTGCATGCATAGTCCACAATTTCATCTTCTTTTATTCCTGCTGATGTCTTCCCCCAGTGTTGCTATGAACAATGCTTCTAGAACATTTTTATAAATTTCTATTTGGGTTTTGTGTGTAAGTGTTTTTTTTTTTTTTAGGTTATATACCTAGGAATGAAATTACCCTGTCAAAATTATGCATCTGTATACATTTTGAAAGATAATACCAAATTGCTTTCCAAAATGGGTACACTGATATATTCTCATACCAGCAGTTTATAAACATTCCAAATGTTCCACATCCTTGCCAATATGACATTTCTAACACCTCTTAATTTTTTTTTTTCTGTGAAATGCCTTCTCATATCATTATCCTATTTTTCTATTGGGTTGTCTTTTTTGTAGTGTTTATTTATTTATTTATTTTCCTTTTCTAGGGCCGCTCCTGCGGCATATGGAGGTTCCCAGGCTAGGGGTCTAATCGGAGCTGTAGACCTCCGCCTACGCCAGAGCCACAGCAACGCGGGATCCGAGCCGCGTCTGTGACCTACACCACAGCTCACGGCAACGCCGGATCCTTAACCACTGAGCAAGGCCAGGGATCAAACCATAACCTCATGGTTCCTAGTCGGATTTGTTAACCACTGCGCCACGACGGCAACTCCTGCAGTGTTTTTTAAAAGAATTCTTCATATATTGGAGCACAAATTCTTGACTACTTATACTGGAGAGTATCTTCTTCTGGTCTGTGGCTTGTTCTTATAGATGCATTTTGTGACGATGCCCTAGGTTCATTGCAACGTCTCCATCTTAATTCTTATCTCCCTCTTGGTTTTTATATCTCAAGGCCTTTTGTCATTAGCTACGTGGCCCGCAGAGACAAGTCTCAGTCTGCCTTCTAGTCTAGAATTCTACCACTGCCTTTATATCCACTCATGCAATAGGCTTCTCTCTGGGCACTTCTTTCCTTGGTCCTCTCAGCCCCATGACCTACACTAAGCATTATGGCCTCAGACAGTCCAGTCACTTTCCCTGACTTGCCCTGGATTTCGGGGCCCATTGAAAAAGTTGTCCCGACTATAAGGGAGGGTGGACAATTGCTTAAGGGCTTTTTGTGTGTAAGGAAAATAATTTCTATGATAATTATCCCCTGGAACACTATCCTCTAAGAGCAGACTATTTACATATATATAAAAATAATTTTTTTGCTGATGACTCAAAACAATATGCAACTGTCCTTCTAACATACAAGATGGTTGAACTCAATAAGCAAAAGCTGTGTCAGATCTAATACGCTGCCTTCCTCAGCAAAATGTGCTCTTCAGCACTTTTACATCATTTAGCTTCTTCCTGCCTCATTGCATGCGAGTTACATTTGTGCCTGAGATCATTTGCCTTGGCTTCTGTACATACTTATTCCACTGCTTGAATGTCCTTTGAGTGAGTGCATTTCAAAATTTTCTCTGAGTGTCTGGATCGCATCCGTGTGACTCACCTCGCACACAAGACCTGAGAAAGCGCCACAGACAGGGAAGCACTTAATAGATGCCTCTTCACAGTGATGAAAAGACACTGCGATATTATTAGCATTTGGTTTTCATAGGTTCCAAAAGTCCTTTATGTACTGTGAATAAAAGAAAACCAATAATTAATTAGGTCAAAAGAAATACTAGCCTTTTACAAGGCTGTGGTCAGACTCACAAACTGGTGTGCTCTCTGCCAATCTGCAGTTTGCTATCACCCAAAAGGACCTCCGGCTACAAACAAAGTCTATACAAACTGCAGCTTCCAGGCCTCCCAGCTGAGGCCTCTGAGCTTCTTTTTTCTCCCAGGAGGACCATTCTGACTACAGACTTCAGTTGACCCATAGCCATGATAGGTTGCTCTTCCTGTGTGTCACTGACAATCTGTCACCTGCCCTGGGTTGAACCCTTTGAGATGGCACCTCCATACATGAAAGGGCTGGGTGCTAAGGAGAGGAAGGAGGGTGGTGTGAGAAGAGACACAAGAAGGAAAGACTAATAAAGAAGCTCCCCTATATCTGGAGAAAGGAGCAGGTAGGTCTGCGATGGCCCAGGTCTGTCCCACTTTCCTGATGGTGGACTTGTTGGGATTTAGACGTGGACTTTGGAGGCAACATCAGCATTCTGGCAAGGATTAAGTCCTAAAAGGAGACCTGTTGTGATAACAGGGTAACTGGTTCTCAATTAAATGACCCCTTCCAAAGGAGGGGTGGGGAGGCAGGAGGGAGGGAGAGGGGAAGGAGGGGGAAGAGGGGGGTGGAATGAGGAAAGAAAGGAAAGAAGGAGAGAAGGGAGGGAGGGAGGAAAGAAAGGAAGGAGGAGACAAAAAAAGGATAAAGTCTCTCACCGTGAAGGTATGTGGATGCCTAGAATTCTCACTTGTTCTTACCCCTCTAGTCCAAGGTCCTGACTTGTTGAGGAATGAAAATGTCACAGGCTGGTTAGTTGAATAACTCTTCACGTTGTTGTCCTGTCGTTCATGCTTTAATGTGACAGAGGAATCAGAAAGATAATTTGGGTAGAGGATGGAGAAAGAATTGGGGGCACCAGGCAGCTGAAAGGTGAGCAGGGGAGGATCAGAGTGACCAGGGCAGGCTGACATCACACATAAGCCATGTGTGGCAACTTCAGTGTCACCCCCAGGCTGAACCCCTTCCTCCTTCTCTAGGGCTGCCCCACCACCACAGCAGCCACCACCTCCAGCCTTCAGAATGTGGCTGCCTTGCTTCTCCCAGTCCTTAACTCTCTCCTTCCCCTACACGTATCTCGCATCAATAGATGCTTTGCGAACATACTAGAGATGGGAATGATATAGCGGCAGCTTTTGGAGTCTGATGGATCTGGATTTGAATGAAAGCTCTGCCAAGACCTAGTTATTAAAACCTTGGATGCCTGGAGTTCCCACTGCAGCTCAGTGGCTAACGAATCCGACTAGGAACCATGAGGTTGCAGGTTCAATCCCTGGCCTTGCTCAGTGGGTTAAGGATCTGGCATTGCCGTGAGCTGTGGTGTAGGTTGCAGACGTGGCTCGGATCCCGCGTTGCTATGGCTCTGGCAAAGGCCAACAGCTACAGCTCTGATTAGACCCCTAGCCTGGGAACCTCCATATGCCATGGAAGCAGCCTTAGAAAAGGCAAAAAGACTAAATAAATAAATAAATAAATAAAACCTCAGATTACTGATGCACGTCAGGTGCTTAGCACAATGCTTGGCAAGTAGAAAGACCGCCATAAAGTTTAGCTAGTAAATTTTAGTACATTTGTACAATGCAGAAGCGAAGATCAAATAAAAACAGTTCATTAAAGAGGTCTTTGTTTTATTTATCTGGACTAGAATATGCCCTGGGATCTGCCATCTTTCTAGGTCACTAGTCTACTGTGAGCCTGGATGGGTCTTTTTCTCTCTGGGCGCTTCCTCTGGTTGCTCAGGGATAACATGAAGGGGTTTTACTCTAGAGGGCTAATCCACCTCTGTCTTCAATCACAATCTGACCTCGCTTGCCCTCCTCTCCTATATGCACGCATTCACTTCAAAATGACATACCGCGTCTGAAACACAGTAGCAGGATACGGCAGAAACGTCAGTATCCTTTCCCTGCTAAACATCTTGGACCACAGACGCACATTTGAATGCAAGCCCCACGAGGGCAGGGATTTTCCTTTATCTCATTCACGAATATAGTCCCACCTAGAACAGTTTATGAAACATAGCAGATGCTCAAAAACTCTTTGTCAAATGAAAAATATTAATACCCTATATAAAAATAAACTTCACGAAAGTGATAATTATTTTCAAAGAAATTTTACGTTTTAGTAATCAAATAAACCCAGTTAAGGTAATGACACTTGCCACCTATTAAACTGGAAGATGTTGAAAAAAGAAACACTAATACTCACATCACTGGTAAATGATAAAGAAATTATCACTGCTACCTTGCTATAGTACAGTCTTTCTGAAATTTATTGTACAATTTATCGAAAGGCTTAAAAATGTGTATGTGTTTGATCCAGCAATTCTACGTCCAGAAATGTAATTAAGGGTATGCAAAGATTTAGCTACAAGAATGTTGTTTATATCCGCAAAATTTGGAAATGACCAAAATATAAAACTATAGGCAATTTGTTAAATAAATGATAATATAGTCTTAATAAAATACTAATTAGACATTAAACATATTGCAAATGAATATTATCAAAAATACTCATTACAATGTAGTGAAAAGATAGTTTATGAGCTAGCATGTGTAATTCCATATAAAACCCGTATTGTTCTATAGAAGAGATTCCCTTGGCTTATATCTACAAAACTAAACTTGGTTATATCTGGTTTTTGTCATTTTCTCCTTTTTTTCTACAGTGGCCATAAATTGCATTTATAATGAAATAATAAATCATATTAATTAAAAATTTACCTTTTAACTTTAATAAATGTAGACTTTTATGGAGTCCTCTTTTTTTTTTTTTAATCTGAACTGTGTTCTTTGCCCACCCAGACTGTCTTATGCTATCATTAACATGGCTAAATTAATCAGATTTTAAGCTCCTTAAGGGCAGGGTTTATATCTTTTCTTTACTCTTTAAAGTATCTTGCACCCCTTCTGGCTGCTTAATAAAAACTCACTGCTCTGAATTGAGTCAAGTGTAATTTCAATCCCTATTCTCATTAAATGTCCTCTATAAATCAATTTAAACAGTTCTAGTAATAAGAGTATCCCCCAAGGTTTCTTTTTTATGTAAGCCACTTTTTCACAATCTCTGACACTGGGGGACCTAGCCTCGTACACTTGAGCACATGTAGAAACAGGGAGGTATTTTTTTTGCGTTGCTTCAGGGTGGCTGAACTAAGTAACAGGAAGGTGGATTCAGCTCATCTAAACAAAAACTTTCTAACAATTAAAGATGGGCATCAGTGGGAAATGCTGGGTAATGAGTTTATAAACTCCCTTTCTCTAAAGATACCAAGCTGAAGAGAGAAGCAGCCCTTGCACATGGGGCCAACCCTGAGCTAGAGTTTGGACTGGGTGACCTTTGAGTTTTTTCAAATTTAAACATGCCTTATGTCTCATCTGTTGTTAAGAAATCAAGGGCCAGGGTGAGGGGAAGGGTACAGATGACTTTTTTTTGGCTCAATGCTGCACGTGGTTTACCCTTGGATTCCAGATGCAGGAACTCTTTCCCAAGCACCATGCGGTCTCTCCATCCCTTTCATGGACACCTGTCCATCTCTCTGTGCACCTGTGAAGAGCATGTCTCTTCCTTCTTCCAGCATCTCAGATGAACACGAGCTACCACTTATCGAATTATTTTTGTTGACTACACCTGAAGCATATAGAAGTTCCTGGGCCAGGGATTGAACCCACGCCACAGCAGTGATGCCAGATCCCTAACCCGCTGTGCCACAGGAGAATGCCTATTGAATGATTTTTTTTTTTTCATTATTACTTTATGGGTGAGCATTATGATACAGGAAAATAAGCACTTGATGTGAATTACTTCAATTTATACTTCCCCAAATACCCAAGGAGGCAGGATTATACAGATCAGGAAACTGAGGCTATTAAGAGTTAAACAATGCACCGAAAATCACTCCACTAGCAGAAGCAAACACAGAATGTAAACCCCGTTTTGTCTGACTTTTAAAAAAATGCACATAATAGAATCCTACAGTGGCTACTGAAGTGCAGTCTGGGCATTCAGGAGCTGCTCTGCAAACCATCTCTACTGCTTTGCTCCATCTGAGTCCCTTCCCTTCTTTCTCTGTCCCAGCCCAGCACCGACTCAGAGCTGACACTCTTGCTCAAGGCCTCAGTGGACACCAAATACCTCTGTCCAATGTGTTTCTTCTAATCCCCAGCCACTGGAACAATGCACAATTTGAACACAATGTAGTTGTTCAAGTTGCAGCATCTTTCTGGGTGGAACTGGAAGCAGGGGCTCATGGGCCCTTCTCTCAGAGCAGCTCCACTATAGCAGATGCTTCAGCAAACCTCCAGGGAAAACTAACCTTCAGCTGCTCCTCCTTTCAAAGACCCTCTCTGGAGGATTGTGCCTTCATCCCATCCCAGGTCTGCCCCTCCATAAAGACACTTGGGGATTCGCTTCCTTTCGATGAGACAGGCAGCACTGAGTGGAACTCTGTTTGGGTCCACGTGATTAGTACTGTTGCATCTATTTCTCAGCTAAACACATTTTGGCCATTCCTTTCTTCCTCTTACCTTCCCACTGCATGTTGCACTGCTGTTTGGAAATCCATGCAGATTTCTCCCACGCAAGTGCTATGCATTCATCCGATCACGCTACCCACATTCCCCAGGGGGACTGGCCAGCTATATTCTGCCATGAACTTCTGCCCTTTATTTCAGTCTGTATGCAGGCTCAGGATCTTGGCCACAGCACAAAAAGATGTGCCTGGTTTATCTACCACAGCCAGAGGAGCCTGGGGATACTTTTTTCATAGCTAATGTTGGGTGGATAAACTTGTTTATAAATATTGATGGATACTGATGTCTTATTACTGGGTACTCTAAAGGAGATTGCATGACTTCCCTCTAGGTTTCTTTTCTAGCAATATCATGAAATTAATGCAAAAAAAAATTTCTTTTAATGCTACCTGTACCCATGCTGTAAACTATAAAGAAAAATGTCTAAAGAACATCTTTAAGAAGCATGAACCCAAAAGTAGTATAAGGAATTCTAATTCCATTTGGCTGCCATTTTATGGTATAGAACATGCAAACTTTCCTACTCTGTGTCTTCGGTTGATGTTTTTTTGTGACATTATTTCTCTGTGTTTTTAATGTCCACTCTTGTAATGGTCCCTGAGATCAGGAATGTCATATGCAATGATTTCTTGCATGGCCTCACTTTCAGGTTCTTAGGGAAGATTTATTTTTATAATCTCAATTGATTAGCAAACATCTTTTTGGTTCTGTGGCAAACCACATGGCGAATACATGTATCATTCCCCTAGTACCAGTGCCTGCTACTGTTACCAAAAATGAGATCTGGCTGCTCATTGCTCTAAAGTGAATAATGAGGCAAGTTTTGTGGAAAGGAAAGTTTGTTTTATTTCAGGGGCTGGTAACTAGGGGGACAGGTGGGAGGAGAGGGTAAACGCCTGTCCAAAGGCTGACTCTCCCCCTGGTAACTGGTGGGCAAGAGCTTTTAAAGGGGAGTTTCAGGAAGTATAGGCAGAGGAAGTGGGCTACGTGTAGAAATAGCACAGTCAGCTCTGACAGTCGTCTTGAAATTGGCCATGTGGTGGACTGATTGTTGTTATCTTGATTGTTTTAAGTACAGTTAATCTTTAGTTCCAGGGTCAGTCTGTTCACCATTCTTTGGTCTGTTCACCAGTTCTCTCATGTCATGACTACCCTCTGGTCATCATGTAGTTAACTTCTTCCACCTGGTAGGGGTTTCAGTATCTAGAAGACAGCTCATAGGATATGGCTCAGAATATTACCTCTAGCCTTTGAGAAGGAAATAAATAAAGGTCTTTGATTTTGCTTAATCGCTAAGCTATTATTATTTGGTCTTGTTTCACTGTTTTCCTTTGCTTCTGTATTTTCTCACTTCTCTGATTAAATTTATTCTTTGCCTAAAGTTTTTCTACAGACAAAAGGCAGGCAGGGGACAAAGAGATCTGTTCCACTTCAATATTGTGTCAGACATCTAGATGTTCATTTGTTTATCATTTTCTCTTCCAGACTCACACTGGAATGTAACTGCATGAAAGCAAGGACTTTGTTGCATTCCCCGCTATAAACTTATTGTCCAGGAAAGTATAATATCATAAAGTCATGCTTATCAAAACAGTATAAGGGTTGCTTCACCTAATAAATTAATGTTTTTTACCACATTGATGGCTAAAAGAGAAAAGCCACACGATGATCACTTTAGACGCAGAAAGAACATTAGGTAAAGTTTAAAGTTTATCACAATTAAAAAAAAAAAACCCTCTAGCAAACAAAGATTGAAAGAAAACTCCTTAACATGACATGGGTATCTGGAAGAAAAAGGAAACATAGCAAACATTATAAAATCTTAAAGACAATCAATGAGACATAAATAAACAGGGAGATAATCCTTGTTCAAACAGAGAGGGACTCAGTATCATTAAGATGTTAATTGCCCTCAAATGATATCTAGATTCCACGTAATTGCAGTAAAATCCTAACAAGGATTTTTTTATGCTTCAAAAGTAAAACTTAAAGTTTATGGAAAAGAGCAAAAAAACCAATAACAGCAAAAAATTCTTTAAGAAGAAAAAGAAGAGAATTGGCAGATACCAAAACTATATACAAAGTTATGGTAATTAAAACCATATATATAAGAAAATTTAATATAGGAGAGAAGTGTCATTGCAGATGAGTGGGAAAAGATAGTTCATTCCATAGGTTATTCATATGAAAACTAACAAAATTTGACCCTTCTTTACAGCATGCATGCAGTTACATTTCAGACTGTTTAAATACCCATATATGAAAAACAAAAAAAGTAAACATTTAATTTGTATTAAAAGGAATGTGTTTTTAAAAGTTTAAAATATATTATAGAAACATATCTATGTTCTTGAGGTTTCCTTAAATAAAATGCATTTTGTTTTGTGTATTCTTAAACAAAAAATATAAAAAGAACTACCCATAAAAGAAAAAATCAGTAAATTCAATTCTTTAAAATAAAGAACTTCTTTATACACATATAACTGTCAGGTTTAGCATACCAAATATACAAAGTACTTCAAAAAAGTATATGTAGAAATATATGGTACCTGTTTGAAATGAACAAAGGCCATAAAGAGGCATTTGGGAGGAAAGATAAGATGCTATGACTCATTAGCAATCAAATCAATACAATAATTTCTTTTAAAAATACCATGTACCATTAAAACACCCACTAGACTGGCAAGAGTTTAAAGCTATTGAAAGACCATGGGAGCAGGGAACCTGGAATCCTGGGCTGCTGGGAATTTATGCTGGGACAGCTGCTCTAGATGGCATTATCATTGTCTTACAAAGTTAAACTTGTGTGTATATGTCTTTTTTAATTTCATGTTTATTTTGGAGTATAGTTGCTTTATATATATATATATATATATATATATTCTTTTTCAGACTTAAATTTTTTTTTTTCATTTTTAGAGCCACACCCATGGCACATGGAAGTTCTCAGACTGGGGGTCGAATCAGAGCTGCAGCTGCCAGCCTACACCACAGCCGAAGCAACACCACATCTGAGCCATGTCTGCAACCTACGCCACAGCTTGCATTAATGCCTGATCCTTAACACACTGAGTGGGGTCAGGGATCGAACCCACATCCTCATGGATGCAAGCTGGATTTGTTAGCATGGAGCCACAACAGGAACTCCCCTTTTCAGATTCTTTTTCCTTTTAGGTTGTTACAAAATATTGAGGATAGTTCCCTGTTGTGTATACTGTAAGTCCTTGTTACGTATATATTTTATATACAGTAGTGTGCATATGTTAATCTCAAACTCCTAATTTATCCCTCCCCCCATCTTTCCCTTTTGGTAATCATAAATTTATTTGCAAAGTCTATGAGTCTGTTTCCATTTTGTAAATAAGTTCATTTGCATCTTTTTTTAGATTCCACATATGATATCATATGATATTTGACTTTGTCTTACTTTATTTAATAGGATAATCTCTAGATCCATTCATGTTGCTGCAAATGGCTTTATTTCACTCTTTTTTATGGCTTAGTAATATTCCATACTGTATTTGTGTGTGTACATCTTGTAATCAGTGCCCTCCCATCTCTGTAGTCAACCCTGAGCATGAACTGCAGTCAGATAAACAAGCAGGCTCTGTACATGCTGATGCCTTCGTAAGTGCCTGCTGGAAGCTTGCTCAGCCTGTGCTGGGATCAGGCTGGAAGAGCAACCCTAAGCAAGGAGGAATAGGAAGCAGTGGAAAAATACCCCAACTTTCTCATCCTTTGGAGGGACAATTCTTAGGTAGTTTAACAGTCACTTGACTGAAGTTGCCTGCAGCAATGACCACTCATTAAAACACATCTTCCTAGCATTCCTTCTTTCCCCCCATTTCTTCATTTCCCCACTCCCTCACTGTGCTTTCTGAAATATCCACTCAGATAAACTCACGCACTCAAATCCCTGTCTCAGGATCTGCAACTAAATTATCCTATGACCTAGCAGATCTACTCCTAGATAAATAGCCTAGAAAAACGCTGGCATGCCTGCACCAAGAGATAATTATAATAGTCTAGCAGTATGGTTTGTGATAAGAAAAACATCTAATAACAACTAAAGGCCCATCCATGGAAAACTAGATAAATAAAATGTGATATAGCCATTTAATGAAACATCATGTATGAGTAAAAATTAGTGGACGGTAGTCATACCAACTGAACTCAATAAATTTTAGGAACATAATGTTGAGTGGAAAATGATGCTGCTGGTACATACAATATTTTTATTAAATTCAAAATAAATGGAACAACACACTGGCAAAGGTGGTAGGTATATGAAGAGTAATTTTAAAGAAAAATCAGATGATAACAAACCAAAATTCAGGTCAGCAGTTACCGCTAAGAAGGAGGCAAGAGAATGGGCTGAGAAAAGAATCCCTGAAAGATACCAAGCATTGAGTAGGTCATATTTCTCAGCTTAGGTGGTAAGTTCATGGGTATTTATTTTAAAATCATCCTTCATGGCTCATATGTTTATTAACTGAAATAGAACTGACATATCCTAAATACAATGAAAACATTGATTAAATCTCATGTTTTATTTTGTGGAAAGTATGTGATATAATACACTAAAATACATCAATTAGTAGAGAGATAAGAATATTATACCCAAAGGCTTTATATATTTTAATGGGTTTTCCAGTTCATCTTTTATATTCTATAAAATCTGTAAGATTTATGAAGACTCTTTCATAGGGAAAATCTACCTTAAATATTTCCACTGGTTCCCTAGGTTTCTTTGAGTAGAATTTCAGTATAATTTGATTCTCCAAATTGATAGCTGACATATCCCATAGACATTCTAATAAGTGATAATTTGTTCAATTTAGTGACACTTTTTTATTTCTTATATTTCTTAGACCTACATGATTCCAATTTATCTTTGCTGTGTTTGGAATTTGTGTGACATTACACACTGTGAATGCTGCTAAAATCATGCAGAGCTAGATAACTTATACATAAAATGTATCTTTGTACTGATTGATTTTACTTAAAGTAATATGGTGTAAGAATAAACACATATACTTTATATAGACACAAATCTATTCATTTGTCATGGCTATAAATTACTGATCCATATTTAATGAAAAAATATCTGGTCTAACTTTCTAAACTTGAGCCAGTTTTTAAAATCTGCAATTCTGTAGTATGAGAATAAAGCCCAATCCCACATCCAAAGCAAGAGGCTAATGTTGCAAGAGGATTATGTGGAAAGGATAGATGTGAAATGATGAAAGACTACATGTGTTATCTTCTTCCAAAATACTATCACCATTTATAAAAGCATTCAGCAAGCCAATGAAATAAATTAAAATATCTGTTTTGAAAGTGTGTCTCTTACCATGATAAGATAAAAAATTTATAAAATAAAGAGTTATAGCTACTTAGAAAATCTACCAAAATACGACCTCGTTTCTCTAACTGGGTGAATCAGGACTGTGAATCCTGGATTTGTGATTTTAATAGTGACGGTAGAACCAAGTTACCTAGGCAGAATGGATACCCTACACTGACTCGGAGAAGGTATTTGCTGCAGACTTTCCTAATTCTTATAAGGATGGAAAATGAACACGTGACCAGCAGTGGCAAACACAGCAAAGCATGTCTACTCTGAGAAGTATACACGAGGGGCTAAAGATTCTACTGGCTAGATCAGAACACTTTTTGTCATTTGCTCTGTAGTTCAGATGCATACTCTCGAGTTTTGTCCAAAAAGAGAGAGGGAAACTTTATATTTGGTGTTTCTTTTCTACCATATTTATGATCCTTCAAAGGATATTTTTGATGTTCCATAAGAAAGACAAAACAAAGAAGGAAACATTTCTTTGATGCAGGAAAACCCTTTGTTTGACATGCCATTTCTGTGCTAATAAGTGCCAAAGAGTTTGGGAAATGGTGAGAAAAATGACTTTTGTTGTATACTTATATTATGCCAGGTATTGTAAGACAATAACTAAATTTATTTTCCCTTTCTAAAACTCTTTTGTAAAATTCTGAATCCTCAAGCAACATAATATTAATAAAAATGACTTGTATTCACATAAAGCTTTTATAATTTATTAAGCAGTCCTTCTTACCTGGGAGAAGGAAAGCAACATTTATTATATGCTGACTACATGTAGTTCAAGAGCATGGAGGTTTTACGCATTAAAAATTTACTCCTTGTGATATATTTAAGAGATGGATCTTACTTCTCTCATATTTCAGATGAGGAAACAGAAAATGTAAGTCGGTTATCCAAAGTCACATTCAGAAGGTGTTGAAACTGAGTTTTTGATTTATTCTACCAGATTGCCTCTATTCTGTGTGGCCTGAGTCAGGAGGTAGCTATGAAGATACTCAACACCTGTAACTTATAAAAGGCAACACTGCAGGGTTTTGTTGTCCAAGGCTGTGTGGCACCAAAAGCACCCAAGAACCTTGATTCACTCCATTCTATGTGTGTCTACAACAAAAGAGGTCACAAAAATTACAACTGTAAATTTTTTAAGAAGGAAATGCCCCTTATTTTCAATGATGTTGCAGGTAAGATTCCTGCCTCCTTGGGTAATGGCTTGGACCCAAATCCAACCAGTTAAAAGCCTACAACAGTGGAAACAATAAATAGACTTGGCCCAAAAGATAAAAACCCAAAATAAAGAGAAATAAATGATGAGAATCCATTACCAAAAATGTTGAAGAATTTGAGACAAAAAGAATTTATAAAGTTCCTTTTAAAATAACAAATGAAAACTCATGAAGCTAGAAAATTAAAGGACAAGCTTTGAGATGTCAGGAATTATGCTTCCATCTTGGTAGTGATTGTTTTACAAACTCACAGTGCAGCTCATAAACCCTCAACTGTTAATGACAGTGAGTTTTGAGAAGACTCTACCTAAGTGCTAACTAATCTCCACATTCTACGTCATCTGGCAAAACTGAAATTCCTGTCCAAACATAGAAAACAGGAAAACTACCCCTTTTCATAAACTTTCCCACCTACACAACACTGGGAAATCCTGCCACATTGTCTCTTTGTTCCTGGAATGCACTTAGCTTTCCTGGTTAGAAAGATTGATTCCTTTCTCTTTATCCACTTGGTTTTTCCTAATGTGGAAGTTTCTAGGAAGTAAACTACCGGGGATTCTAAAAATAGTGCCTTTCACATTTCCCTGAATTTCACCTCAGGGTACACAGACACAAGACTTCACTATAAAACTCAAGTTCACAGAAGTACTTAAATGATATCTGCTCTGCCAAGTATGTACCACATTTTGTAAGAAACAACTGGTACATTTTTCATTGCTCATATGTTTGATGAACCATATATCCACTGAAGAAGATGGAGTGGGTTGAAATGATGAAAGACAGGAACCACAGAGGCTGAAAAGTGACCTAGAAATCTTAATTTTAGCAATCATAGCTATGGCTGAATTCAAGTTTACAGCAGCAGGGGAGAAATTATAGTACAAATTACCATGCTAGGCTGGAGAAATTATTCTCTGCTGCATGCTTATTAAGTGATAGATAAATAAATAACACTGTAGGACTGATTGACAAAATATAAGTGACCTAAAAGCTAAAAGGGGCACCATGCAAATAGTACTGTGTAATCACCAGGCATTTTAAAACTGAAATGAGATTTGTCACAGCAGAGAAATCTTAAAGTGGTGTCTGCTCAAGCCATTGCTAAAGTCATTGAACAGGAGTCCTTAGTTCCAAGGAATTTGCAACTCAAATGGCCATGTATTGGGGTTTATTTTCATTTTCGAAGAAGACCACTGATGACTCATGGTGAGTAGAGAACCGTTTTGCAAATACTTTATTTCAGCAGTTTTTTTTTTTTTTTTTTTTTTTTATAGCTGCATCTGTGTGGAAATTCCCAGTCTAGGGGCTGAATTGCAGCTGAAGCTGCAGGCTTATGCCACAGCCATGGCATCACCAGATCCAAGCTACATCTGTGATCTACACCACAGCTTGTGGCAATGAGGGATCCTCAACCCACTAAGTGAGGCCAGGGATCAAACCTGCATCCTCACTGAGATAACATCGGGCTCTTAATCCATTAAGCCACAACAGGAACTCCTATTTCAGCAATTTTAAAGAGTCTCCTCATCCCCTTATGTTTTATCATCTCTGATATCTGTGATATATAATTATCATATCCACATGCTATACACTTAAATGTTCAATGTCTCATGATTTCTGAAACTTGATGAAATGGGGCAGCAATATTAATATACATGGGTTCTTCCATCTCGTCTTTTGCTGGTTAGAAGTGTTGGCAAACTAGAAGGTAAAATTTACTGCCACCGAAGACAATCTGTCCATGTATTGCACCTGACATTCAACCTCCATTAGTTGAAAGAGCTCCTTGGCCCCAGACAGCCTCAGAATGCAATGACATGACAAACTGTGCTTTGAAATGGAACCGATGTTCACTTTTTAAAATGCCACTCTGCTGGGTTGTGAGCATAACCACTTGAAAAAGCACCCTGTTGATTCTGTTGAACAATTTGTGTCCTTTTAAAATTGGCCAAGTCCCAATATGGTCCAATAATACTAAATCTTCTTCATAGAAGATGGGGCCTCTGAATTTACTCAATGTATCTCTGATTTAGTTTATTGATAAACCACGGTTTGGGTACTCAGAAGATATATCCTATTATCGCTGTTTTTCTGAAGCTAAAATTGAATAGGGATACAAGATAGACTCATAAGTATTCAAAATTGTAGAGTATTTACAAAAATACAGTTCAGAAGTAATGGATCAAAGATTAGTCCTCTGGGCTAGAGAATGGGTACATTTAATAAAGCAAACTTCTATAATGACTTTCTCAGGGAGCAAAAATGTTCACTTCTGATGGAATTGTGGAGGCTTATGGTTTATGGCTTTGTCCCCCCAGAATCAGCAGCAGTAGAAATAGTTCATTAATTTTGGCTCCAAAAGCTCACAATTACCAGTTGTACCAACCATAATAAAATATTAATTTTGGATTTAAAAAGCCCAAATATCTGCAGGACAAGGCATGGGGTAAAACAATGCTTGTTGAATCATCTTCATTAACTACAGGATACAGATTATCTTCCACAGCCAGGTCTTGCTTCCTTGTTTCTGCCCCCCAAATACAAGCACATTTTGCAGGTCTAGACTAAAGACATGGCCAAGGTCAGACAAGGGCAGCACCTTGGAGAGCAGGGTGAAGATGAAGGCAAAACTCCTGACTCCAGGTCCCCAGCTTTTGATTACATTGTCACAATTGGGATCTGGGAATGTGCATGCAAAAACACGGACTCTGAGCAACTTGTGTATTTGCCTTCTTTGTGCTGCTTCATATAGACTCAAGAAGAGATGTTCATAATTTGTAACTTCCAGCCTCACTTTAAATCCATTTTATCATTTACCAACAATGTCTTCTCAATGACATGTTCGCATACATGAGAAATTCTAGCTTATTATTAGAGTCGATTTCCTCCCCTCTACTGGATAGTGTTCCATTTGCTACTAGGAATGACAAATTTTGGTGCAAGTCCAGGGTGATGCTTCCGAGGACATCTCTGGAGCAGGATCTTTCCCATTGTGGTGCACAACTCTGTTATTTGACACACAAGCTTGGTTAGGAATATTCAGGGGTTTGGAACACAATACTCAACTTGCTTAGTGTGAAAATCTAGACTTCTTAAAAAGTTTATTTTGAGGGAGTTCGCATTGTGACTCAGTGGGTTAAAAACCCAACCAGTATCCATGAGGATACGTGTTTGATCCCTGCCCTCGCTCAGTGGGTTAAGGTTCTGATTTTGTTGCAAGCTGCATTGTAGGTCACAGGTTCGGCTTGGATCCAGTGTTGCTGTGGTTGTGGCATAGGCCAGCAGCTGCAGCTCCGATTCGACCCCAGCCCAGGAAATTACATGTGCAGCAGGAGTGGCCCTAAATAGAAAAACAAAACAAAACAATTTTGAATCAGTCATTGAGAGCAAGTCAAGAGAAATTAAAAGCTTGTTGAAGGTTGTCTTGGGTTCTATCTGTTTCTGCTTCTGTATTTGAGTTCTCTTCCTCTCTGCTTTTTAATCACCACATTCCTCTCAAATGCCAACACTTTCATTCTCTCTGAGATTAATCCAGTCTCCCCCATCTCAATGTTAAAAATCTTTTGTCTTACACTTTCTTAGCTCTGATTTCTTATTAGCTAATTGAACAAATTTATCAGTTATAATAGCATAACATCTACCAACCCATACATTTTATATTATACCTCAACAGAGTTTACCTGTCACATTTTATGTTTAAGCCCACAGAGCTGATACTTAGAGGACAATTGACTTGTGTTGAGTACAAGCCACTTCCCTGCAGAAAGACACTAGGACCAGGGATTTCACTTAAGACATAACTTTAATGTAAAATCCTCTTGGGGTATTTTTACATTTAAGCACAATGGCAGTAAGCCATGGAACATTTTGGAATCTTCCATCCCACCTCATAAGCAGCTGAATGACCAGGAGACTGGCAAATAAAATAAAGGAAGGGTGTGTTGACAGAAGAGCTACAAAAATTCTCATTGAACCAGACTCTGTTTAAAGGTTTCAGTAACTCTATTTTCTATACTTCTCAAACATTTTCCTTCCAAATCTTCACAATCTCTATAAGCATGTAAATGTCCCCAAAACAGAGCATTTCAAGTACCTGTCTACCAGTCTTAGATTGTCCCTTACATCTAGAGGTATGGTTTTTTTTTGTTTGTTTATTTACATGTGTATCAAAAAACCATATGCATATGGTTTAAAAAGGAAGACAGAAAGAACAAAAATAGCACTAAAATCTCGTAACATTTTACACTTCACCTTAGCCTTTTCCAATCTCAGATTCTACTTCCTAGAAGCATATTTCTAATATTTTTATAATTATTTTTTCATTTTTTAAAGTTTTATTGAAGTATAGTTGATTTACAGTGACCACCACTTTAATTTGTATTGTATATATTACTACTGGCTTCTTGTTTGAGAAGAAATGAGAAAAAAATCTTCTCTCTCCAATCACCTAACTTCTTCATCTAAAAAGTTATATCACAATTTTTGGTTGACACATTATTAAAGATTTAGTATATTTTTGACCTTGAAACATTGTTTCCTTAAGCTTGTTCTTTTCCTCCTCATCCTTTTGTTCCCCCACCCCTACCCCATGCTTCCTTCTTATCTCCCTTTTCTTCTTTTTCTACTTCTTCTCCTGGAGTTAGCAATTACTTTTTATTTTCTTAGATTTCTATATATCTATTGGCATGTTTCCTCAAAATACCTGTTAAATTACTGTTAACAATTGTCCCCCGAATGTTTATTTTATCAGCCTTTTTTTTTTCATTTACTGAATTAATAGTCTCCTTTTTTTACTCCAGTCTTAGTGAATTTGAGGTTTTCTTCTGCTTTCTGACTCTCTCTGTTTCTCTTTGTAGTGCTTGTTTATTTTAGTCTCTGTGTTTCATATAATCATATAATCTATGATTATAGTCATCATTATTCATATTAAAGAATAGGCTCTAAACATAACCTGAAGAGCCTACTTTCATGGACAGAGCTTGTTATCAGTCAGCTGTGCTTTCAAGTGATAAAAACAGAAGCTAGCATCTCCATGGAGGCATGTACCTGCCAATTTCTGTGCGTCTCCTCTGGGACAATTCAGTTTCTCCAAAGAAGAATCCTTGCTGGCCCTTTTGCTGGCCACCGAGTTGGATGTCCCCAAATCTAGGATCTCACTAGATCAGTTTTTTCCAGAGCATAAACATATGGCCTGTTGCACTGTTTAGGACAAGTTTCTTATTGACTGTGTGGAGGGGGAGGAGGCATCTTGGTATCTCCCCATTCCCGACACAGATGTCTAGTCAGTCCCTCTGGATCCAGCCTTGGGTCTTCCACCACTTTCTAGTTCATCTGGTTCTTCCCACACTGGAAACCTTCTATAACCCTATGAGAGCAATTACCCAGATTTTTTTTTCCTCTGCAGAAATATAGGATTTGGTTCAGATATGCCAATTATTCATGTTGAATATCTTTTCAAAATTTGATGATATCCCTTACTGGCTTGTCTCCTCACCCGTGCTCTTTGTCCTTGAGAGTTTATTCTTTTTTTAAAAAATTCTCCACTTACTATTTTAGTGGAGTTCCACAAAAGAGTACATGTAAAGACCCACACTGAACTGGCTATCTTTTACTGGCAGTCCCAGCATGTATTTTTAACTGCCAAGAGAGGATTGGGTGATACTATTGTTGCAATTATAGGAACTTGCATAGTAACTTGATCATGATAGTAATATGTGTGATGGGAAGCAACTGATGACTTACTATTTCATGATCATATCAAATTATGCATGATTGTAAACTGTGCTATATAAATTTGGAACGTTTTCTGTCTGACTTTTATATTTACGGTAAGGACTCAAGTGGCACTTAGAGATTTTTAATCATTCAATTTTGAAATAAAATTTATAAATTACTCATATTTTGGATTTTGCAATCATTTGAATTTAAGGATACTTAATTCACAAGGCAGTCCATTTAAAAGGAAAAAAAAGTTGCTAGCTATAAGTACTACTTCACATAAATGACAATTATTTCTAGTGCTGTGCAACTAAGAGGAATAACAGAAATAAAAAGAAATAGGAGGAGTTCCCTCGTGGTGCAGAAGGTTCAGGGTTTGGCATTGTCACTGCAGTAGCTCAGGTCACTTCTGTGCCATAGGGCTGAGGGCATGCCAAAAAAAAGGGGGAAATACAAAATAAATAAAAAGAATTCATAAATTAAGGAGGTAAAGGAGGATTTCATGGAAAATATATTATGCCTACTGACATTAATGACCAATTTCAAATTTTGAATTTGTCAAAGCATTTTCAATGTTCTCACAATGATTTAATAAAGAGAAAATGTGGAGTTCTCATCGTGGCACAGTGGAAACAAATCCGACTAGGAACCATGAGGGTGCAGGTTCGATCCCTGGCCTCGTTCAGTGGGTTAAGGATCCGGCGTTGCCATGAGCTGTGGTGTAGGTCGCAGACGCAGCTCAGATCCTGCATTGCTGTGGCTGTGGTGTAGGCTGGCAGCTGTAGCTCCAATTTGACCCCTAGCCTGGGAACCTCCATATGCTGTGGGTGTGGCCCTAAAAAGCAAAAAATAAGTAAAGAAAAAGAAAATATTATAAATTTAAACTGAAAAATAAAATATCATTTTTATCTGTTTCATATCTTGAGTTTCCATATGAACATTGTGGTAAAACAAACAAACAAACAAAACCAAAAAAAAAAAAAAGAACCCAAAACACTTTCTTGGCCAAAAAAGAGAGAGAAAAGGGGACAAAAACATTAGAGAATTACATGATGATCTCGAAATTCCATTGCAGACCTACAATTTTATCATTGTAAGTCTCTTAAATTACTCTGTTTCACCTCACCTATAAAAATGTAATAATAATACCTACTTTAACAGAATTATAAGTATCAAATTAGGTATTGTATGAGGAACTATAAATTCCTCTAGATTTGTAATTTATTATTACTAATCAAACCTGTGGAAATGATAAGTAAAGTAAAAAGTCCATGACATGATCAGACAACTTGCAATTTTCTCCTATCTCAACTAACATTTATATACCAAGTTTTCCTTCTCTGTCTTCTTATAGTTTTTAACCCTGACCCAAATAGTAGTGTAGATCCAGTCACATGGTTGAATCACATTTGCATTCAAATGCTGCCTCCATAGGAGAAGTTCATGAGATAGAATTATGCAGTTGTTAAATTTCTAATAGTAGTGCCATTGCTTTGCCAGAAAATTTCACAGAAAACTGAATCCAGAAGCTGGAAGGCTTCTGCTGTTTCAACTGAGTTCCTTCATATCGTATATGTAGGGGGAAGGCTAAGAATATACTCATGCAATTCTGTAAAAATGATTATGACATACAGTTCCCAATTTCACCCCAATCTAGTTTTCCAGCTAATACTTGTAACCTCAAAATTCCCCTTGTAAGAGTATGGGGATCAGACATAATCATTCAGTGGATTTTTTAACTGTCTCTGATGAATTTGTCAGAATTTCTGAGCATATATGAACTCCTTTAATCTCTTCTTTGTTAGTTTCTTATGCAAAAGAAAATGGTGATTGGTAACAGAACATCTCCTTTTGGTTCATTATAGTCTAAAGATGATTTGCAAGAGGAAGAAAAATCTGTAGGGACAATCTTACTTTCACTTCTTGAAGTCCATTAAAATCTCATACAAACACATGTGAGTTATTCTCTTTGCAATATAAACAGATCCACTATATATAACAACAACAAAAATAGCAATACCTGGTATCAGAAGGCTCCAACACCTGCTATCCAGTGTGAGAACACACATCTATATTATTGGTTGTTAATGTTCAAATTAAGGGGCAGTTCTGTCCTGGTAACATTTCACCTGGATCTGATTCTAGCCAAACATCATTTTGCTCCTCCCTCCTGTCCTGGGTTTTGAGGTGTGTTTACCCTGTGATGTCTAATTATAGGCAGACTGGATCTTGATTTCTGGGGACATGTCAGGTGCCAGAAATGAGTGACCTGTCTTCACTGAACAGCAACATGTAGGAGGCCACGAAACTATCTGTTTATAATGGAAGTAAACAAAATGACCTCAGTAACTAATGGCAATTTTTTAAAAAGACAATGAAATTCTGACTACTCTGAGCTGCCTTCTTTTCAGAAAACTAGGCAGGAGAAATTTCGGCACAAGTGACATATGTTACTGAAAAAGAATACTATTAACCATGCATAGTCCCTTAATGTCTGTCTTACGTGACAAGTACGCATTGATTTCAGAAGCCCAATATTTAATTTTAAAGACATTCCTTCAAAGCGTTTTATCATTGAGCCCAGAACAGAAAAAAAGAAGATTCTGAAAAGCAGTTTGATATTTAGAAAAAGCATCTGGTCTTCATACACAGAACCCGATCATCAACCGCTGTGACTAGCTTTTAACTCTGACGTGGAATCCTAGAAGCCCTATTCTATCTCACACAGTAGTTGAGAAAGGTCACTCAGGTTACTCTCAATCTTCCATATACCAAATTTTAATTAAATAGATTATTAAAAGATGCTTGAAACTACACTAAGTATTTTACTTGGGGGGGGGGTTGTGTTTTGGTTTTGTGATGTGAAAGTATACTGGGTTCTTTCAGGGCTTATTGCAGCCATCATTATCATATACAAAAGTGTGTGACGGTACCTATCACTAGAACTAGATAAACTTAATTCTAAAAGATTAAGTAACACTTCAGTATAGTATTTCCTACCATAGAAAATCATTAGAAAAAGGAGGAGAGCCTTTCTTTTTGAGAGGGAGTCTCAGCCTCAATTGATGAGCAGGTGGACACATAGTCTCAACCTAAGGTTTAAGTCTCCTATAAAACTCATCTGAAAATTGGCCACATGGCCTCTATTATAGTGATGGGTACCCCACTAACTGAGAATGCACCACTTTCCAGTCTGGGTATTCTCATCATTCAAAACATTCTTACCTTGAAGAAGCTTTCCTACAAAGCTTATGAATATATCCTTTCCCTTTCTTCTTTTCTTTCTAGTCTAAACTTCTTTATCCAAATGTAATTTGAAGTGCTCTTCTTTTTTAAAAAATAACTAATGGGAGTTAGATGACTAAATAAGGGTAAGAAGAAAACAGAAGGAGGGAAAATAAGATACAGCCTGTGGTCAAGTTAGTAAGAAAAGTGAGGGCATAAGTCTTATACACTTTGGACAAGGAAATTGCAGTTGGATTCTGAGCTTCTATGTTTCTGAAACTAACAGGAAAATTTGATCAAATATCTGATTCATATAATGCTTTGGATAAATAAAACATTTACTCAGAAAAGGTGTAATTATTTAGGTACTGAGGCCTGAGAAAATTCACCCGTAAACATCACTCTGAAGCATCTAATATAGCAAGCTTAAATTAAATGGGAGGGGGCAATACTGGTGGTTACAGCATCATGAATGTCATCGTGACCCTGAAGTTTAACAACTGCTTTTTCCCTTCCCCTTTTATCTGCAGTTCCAGTAGAATGGTCTGCACTCAATAAATGCCAGAGAGTGACTGGTCAGCCACCAGGTTCCAATTCTACACTGAGCGCCAACTCAAATATAATTAGTGATTAAGAGGGTCAGACAAACACACTGGGTTTGTATGCTTGCTAGAAAAGCTGTTGCTAAGCAGCTGACTCTTAGATTCCAAACATTAGTAGAACATCAAAATAGAAAATATTGGTGACTTTCAGACAAAAGAATTTGTGAGACTTATTGATAGATTTTAAGAAATAAAGTGATATCTTAGTTGTCCTCTATGGGTTATAGGGAGGGTAGATCAGGTGGCCATTTGTCTTTTGTTTTACAGTCATGAAAATTTCACATTTAGAATTTGGAGTTCTCTTGTTGGTGCAGTGAGTTAAGGATCTGGCATTGTCACTGCAGCAGCTTGGGCTACTGGCCCAGGAATTCCCACATGCTGTGGATGAAACCAAAAAAAAAAAAAAAAGACTTGTCAGCATATCATCAATGGAGGTGACAAATATAATCATTACATTTGCGTGTAGCTGTTAAAATCCTTAACTCACTAAATGTAGACATTTAAAACATACCACACTTTTTACAAATCTCTTGGCAAACTCTTATTATTTTGTAAGCTTTCAGGAAATAGGTTGGACTTTTCTCAACTGCAAAGGGACCTTAGATAAATGCAAAGGTTTACAACTCCTCTACATGATTTTCTCCAGCAGTATGAGTACCAAGATTATAGCTGTAAATAATAAGCTAGTCACAAATAAACTGACTTGACCTGGAATGGGAATGTTCATAGCAGTTTAGAGAATGTGGTTATTATGGACCTAGCAATGATATGGTAGTCAGCCTCAAAATGACCCCTCATGTTTTTTTGTAGTCCCCCTCAAACATTACTAGTGTTGATTTGTGTGACAATATATATATATATATATGAAGTAATGAGGAAATTGTTGGTTATTTCTGAAAATAGGTTGTAAAAAAATTGCAGTTTCTCTCTTTGTCTCTTTGTCTCTCTCTCTCTCATCACTCACCCTGGAGGAAGCAAGCTAAGATATTGTGAACAGCCCTATGGATAGTCCCACATAATAAGAAACTGAGGCCCTCTCCTTAATAGCTTATATGAACTGAGGTCTACCAACAACCACATAGAATGAGTCTAAAAGCAGATCTTTCTACCTCAGTTGAGTCATGGGGTGACTGCTGTCTTATGAGAGATCCTCAATCAGAATACCCAAGGTAAGCTGGCACGACCATTAAAATATCTATACAAAAAGATATGATTAAAAATACAATAGATCAATTAAAGTATTATCCTTCAAAATAAACACAAAGAAGGAAGGAAAGAGGAAAAACAGAAGCGGAAGCCATAATGAGCAAACATAAAACAAATAATAAAATGTTACAATTGAATCTAAACATAAAAATATACTAAGTGCAAATGGTCTAAAAACTAATTAAAAAATGTATTATCAAAATGGATAAGAACAATGACCCAACTATATGTTTTCCGTAAGAAACTAATTTGAAATATAAGAATATATGAAATAGAAGATAAAAAATTAAAGGATGGGCAAATGTAACTCATGCAAATACTATTCAAAAGGAAATTTGAGTATTCACATTAGTATTTAGCAAATTAGACTAAGACAGAATTAAAAAGAGAAATAGACAAATCCACAATTATGGTTAGATGTGTTAACATTTCTTTCACTGTAATATGTAGAAGTAAGAGAAAAAATAATCAAGCATACAGAAGAAAAGAACATCACCATTTGCCAATGGGATCTAATTGACATTTATGGACTATCCCACCAAATGATAGTAGGATACATTCTTCTCAAGTGCACTTGGAACATTCACCATGGTAAATCACATCCTAGAAGGGAAAATTATTTTAACATGTACAATAACTAAAATTATAAAACTAGGTTATCAGATCTTAAAGAAAGTAAGCAGAAATCAATAAAAAAGATAACAGAAAACTCTCTAAACCCTTACAAATTAAAAACACATATATAAAACTCCATGGGTTAAATACGAAGTCTTACTGGAAATCAGAAAATATCTTCAATTAAAAAAAAATACTGCGTATCAGAATTTCTGTGATGGGGCTAAGGCAGTGCTTAGAGGAAAATTCATAGCATTATTGCTTATATTCAAAAAGAAAAAATCTTAAGTCAATAATCTAAATTTCCATCTTAAGAAAATAGAAAAATAAAAGCAAATAAATCCAAGTAAGTGAGAGGGAAAGAGATAATAAAGATTAAAACAGAAATTAATGAAACAAACACAAAATTAATTGGGAAAATCAAAAAAATAAAGGTTATACTGAGTGAAATGAGCCAGAAAGACAAAGACAAATACCATATGATATCACTTATAACTGGAATCTAATATCCAGCACAAATGAACATCTCCTCAGAAAAGAAAATCATGGACTTGGAGAAAAGACTTGTAGCTGCCTGATGGAAGGGGGAGGGAGTGGGAGGGATCGGGAGCTTGGGCTTATCAGACACAACTTAGAATAGATTTACAAGGAGATCCTGCTGAATAGCATTGAGAACTTTGTCTAGATACTCATGTTGCAACAGAACAAAGGGTGGGAAAAAATGTAATTGTAATGTATACATGTAAGGATAACTTGATCCCCTTGCTATACAGTGGGAAAATAAAAAAATAAAAATAAATAAAAATAAATAAATAAAGGTTAGTTATTTGAATAGAGCAATGAAATTGATTAAATCTAGCAATACTGACAAAGCATAAAGGAGAGAATAAACAAATTACTAAAATCAGGAATGAAAGAAAGGATACCACTACACCACAGCCATTAAAATGGTAATAAGAAAATATCATGAACAAATCTGGGCACATAAATTCACAAATTTAGTGAAACAGATCAATTCCTTTAAAACCTCTAACTACCAAAACTCACCTAAGTTAAAAGAGGTAATCCAAATAGTGTTATAACTATTAAAGAAATTAAGTTCATAGTTGAAAAAACTCCCCCCAAAGGAATGTCCAGATCTAGATGGGTTTTTGGTTGATTCTATTGAAACTTAACAAACAAAAGCAATTCTGCATAATCTTTTCAAGAAACTAGAAGAGTAGTACACATTTAATAATTCATTTCATGAGGACAGAATTACCCTGATAACAAATTATGCAAAGACATTGCAAGAAAAAAAAATTACAGACCAATATACACAAACATTGTCAGACATAGACACAAACATTACTAACAAAATTTTATCTGAGTTCAGAATCATATAAGAAAATGATACATCATGACTAGTTGGGATTCATCACAAAGATGAGGATGTGGTTTAATATTTGAAAAATCAATGTTATTTCCCATTTTAGCAGCCTGAAAAAGCAAAACCTCCTAAGCATATCAATTGATGTGAAAAAACATTTGAAAAAATTCATCTCTACTCATGATTTTTAAAAAATTCAGCACACCAGGAATAGAAGGGAAATTCCTCAACCTGATAATGGGCATTTATCGAAATCCACAGCTAAACTTAAATTACTGGTGAAAGACTGAATATTTTCCTCTATAGTAAGAAGTAAGGTAAGGATGTACACACACAACTTTTAGTAAATATTGTAGTTAAAGTCTAAGCCAGTGCAATAAGATAGGAACAAGAAATAAAAGGCATCTAGACTAAAGAGCAATAAATAAAATGTCCCTATTCTCAGACAACATGATTATTTATATAGAAATTCCCAAAGGAATTTATGCACAGAAACCTCTAGAACTAAGAGGTTAGGACATGTAGTTAGGACACAGACCACATGGTCAACACACACGAAAATCAGTATCTCTATGTAGTAGCAATGAACACCTGGAAGCCAGTATTTTAAAATCATTTCCAAGAAATGAATGACTTTGGTATATGAATGTAAGAAAACATGTACAGGATCTGCATGCTGAAAACACAGTGTATATAAAATCAATCAGAAAAGACCTAAATAAATGAAGAGGTATAGATTTTCAATGGATTGGAAAACTCAATATAGTAAAGATGTTCCTTCTTCCCAAATTGATTTACAGATTTGATGTAATCCCTTGTGGAATATTTTTGGAGTGTAGGAATACTGATTCAAAAATTTATGTGTAAAGTGAAGAAACTAAAATAGCCAATTTTGGAAAAGGAGAATAACTTGGAAGAATAAAGTAACTCTTTTGAGACTTACTGTAAATCTACGTAAATAAAACAGTGGGATACTGGCAAGAGGATAGACACATAGATCAATGAAAAAAAATGTATAGTCTAGATATAGACCCATACAAATACGGCCAGTTGATTTCTGATCACAATGCAAACGTTATTCAATGCAGAAAAATACTCCTTTCAACAAATTATATTGGAAATCAAAATTAGTAGGCAAATTCATATGCAAGTTTAAACTCGCATTTCATGTAAAATTTAGCTTAACATAGGTAAGAGATGGATGTATAAAGCTTAATATTATAAAATGTTTAAAAGAAAACATAAGAGAAAATTCTTGTGATCTAGATGTAGGCAAAGAGTTTTTAGAAATGAAACAGAAACACAAACCATAATGTAACTAATACAGTGGACTTCATCAAAATTAAACATTTCTCTGTGTGGAAGTAACTATTGAGAAAATGAAAAAAACAATCTACGAATTGGGAGAAAATATTTGCAAATAATATAACTGACATATCACATATCATATTCTTCTGCCAGAATATCTAAATAATTCTCACAACTCAATAGGAAGCAGACAACCCAATTGAAAAGTGGCCAAGTGATTCAAACACATTACACTAAGAAGATAAGGAGATGAACATTAGTAAATGCTCACTATCAGGCTTATAAAATTATGATCAGCATCTCTGGTTACTAAGGTAGAGTGAAGTTAAATCATGATAAAATACCACTACACAGCTATGAGGATGGCTAAAATTATAATTAAAAAAGTAATGACAATGTCAAGTGCTGACAATGAAGCTGAGCAGCTGAACTCTCAGATATCGCAGGTGGGAATGCAAAATGGCACTCTGAAATGGGGAAAACAAGTCTGGAAGTTCCTCATAAATTTAAACATATTGCTATATGGCTCAGCAATCTCATTCCTGGACATTTACCCTAAAGTAATGAAAATAATGGTACTTCAAAAACCTGTACGTGAATGTTTATGGAAGCGCCATTCATAACTTCCCAAACTCAAAACAAAAAACAAATGCCCTTTAATAGAGGAATGGATAAACCAATTATGGCACATTAATGAAGTGGAATATTACAAAGCAATATAAAGGAACAAACTATGGATACCCAGAAAAATCTTGTATTAATACAAAAGGCATTGGCTGAGTGCAAGAAGCCAGACTCAAAATGCTACATCTTGTATGTTTCTATTATATGGCATACTTGAAAAGACAAAGCTGTAGGGTTGAAAAGAGATTGGTGGCTGGCAAAGTGTAGGGGCTGAGAAAGGATGTGATGATGATGAAGAAAGAGAAAAAGGAAATATTGAAAGTGGTGGAATTGTCCTGTATCATAATTTGTCGTGAGTCTTTGTCTACACTAAAAATACATAGAATTAATTCACTCAAAATTTTTACTGTAACTTAGTTTTTAAAATCAAATTAAAATAAAGAAAAGGCTATTATAATGAGTGAGATAACATATATCTTATAGAAGAAATAAGTATTAGCCATGAGTGTCAAATAGAGTATAGTGAGATTCAGAAACATTTAAAATAAATCCTTGTTGAAAACTGGAAAATTGGAGGCTTTAGAGTGAGTAAATGTTGTTCAATCCATCTCTATTTCAGATTTACCTGAAGCTGTGGACATTCCCAGCATGTTCTCTGCTGGAAGGAGGGCAGTGACAGGCTGGGTGGTAGAGCTGACAGAATGGAGTCAAGTCTTAAGTGAAGCCAGGCGTGTGCCTGCCTGTGAAGGAGACAGGCTGCCTGCTCTGGATGCCTGCCTCTGTGGGGCACCAAGGACCACCATGGAGATAGGATGCTCAGCTTTGCCTAGAGACAGATCTGATCAAAATCAACAGGCTGGTGGCTGGTCACTTTAAAATCAGAGAGCACCTGTGGAAAATGGAAAGACAGCCTAATGCTAATACTAGGACATATGCATTTTTATAAATAGCTGATGGAATGAGAGCAAGTCCAGGCTATGTTATTAGGTGGGAAAAAAAAGATTCCAAACAGCATGATCTCAATTAATAAAAAACAAAAGAAACATTTTTATATAAAATGTGTAACATGGAGGCACACCTTTGCATATAGAATATATACTATTTAGCCATTTCAACAAGTGAGACAGCCCTTTGGGTACGGGCATGATTTTGCCTAAGAGCTTTACATTGCTTGAAGAGTGTGTTGTTATAAATGAATATCTCTCTGTTAAAAAAAGTTGTGGAAATTTTTATATAGCATGAAATATAAAGGTAGACATGATATGGATATAGGTGTGTGTATTTAACCATAGGAAAAACAAGAATGACTAATGGGGCTATTTCGAAAGTAGGTATACATGTAGAGGACCAATAAAGGGGACAGGTGAAACTTTTTAAGTAATTTATGAAAATGTTTCCCATCCCAAATTTTAACATGCACACTTATCATTTTTGTTAACCTGAAAGAAAAAACTGTATATATCAAATGTTACCATTGGTCGGATAAGATGAGATATAAACTCTGCCGCCTCTGTGTGCTCTTCTGTGTTACCAGAATTTCCACAGTAAATAAGTATAACTTTGGAAAACTTTATTAAACTTACCTTTGAGTGGAAACATATTTAGGTGATAATACATTTGTTATAGAACACCTCCCTATTAGTAAGAATTGTTTATGTTGCAAGTTCCACCCTACACATATTTTAATCCCTATTTTTATTTTTATTAGGTAAAGCCAATCTCCTAAGATATCAAAAGGGCTTACAGAGTGTTAGAAAATTTTTTCAAACTAGAGCTTAAAAAACACACGTGGATTTCTTGCTTTTGCTACACAGATAAGCTACATGCCCATCAGTTTCTCCTTGGAACGTTGCTCGAACTCATCTCTACTCAGGGACCCAGGCTGGGGAAGTCTCCTTCTCTGTGCTTCCACATTGGCTGGGAAAAGGGAGTGTGATGAATCACATCATTGGATTTTGAATACTCTCTGCCTACATGACATGAGTCACTTCCTTTCACATTTCATAAGCCAAAGGAAGTCAGATGACCATACTGCACCACAAAGGAGTGGAAAAACAAAATCCTACCCCTTGCTCTGGAGGAGAAAGGCCAGGAAGTTGGTGAACTGCACGAATGTCAGCCATAGAACCCTAGGATAAACAACAGCTGACCTCAGTAAGAGTCTGATGGATTTAGCTCATTAAATTTATGTTTTCCACATAACAGATTTGTTTTAAATTGCCAGGCAAAAATTTATTTACACTTTTTCTAGTCCCCAAAACTGTTGTTCTTTAAAAAAGGAAATAGATAGTTTTCACTTTCTCAAAGAAAAAACTGTGTAAGCTGATTGGCCATTTTCACATATCAGCCACTACCAAGCACAGGTAGAAAAATATTAGAAAAAAGAAATCTTTACTAGGCTTAATCAGAGCACTGGCATGAGCAAGTTTTTTGGTTTTTTTTTTAAGAATGTTTTTTAATTTACTGATTTGTTTATCTAGCTAGAGTTATGCACTTTACCAGAATATTTTTGAATGCCTGCTAAGAGCTGTGGACTTGGCTGGGCACAGACTATATCAATCCTTCGAACTTGTGTAAGCAATGCTCACCAATATTTAAGCATCATCAGTAAGTACGGTGTATTCTAAATCTGTCTGGAAATGCACATAAGCTAGCTTCTGGGTTACTTTAGGGCAGATTCCATGCCTGGTGAATTTGGGATCCGACTAGGGCATTGCTCACTGAGGTTTTCATTGGCGCTTGCCTCAGAAACTTAAAATTCGAACCAATATTTATGAAAATGTCTGTGCTCACAGAAGTTAAGAAGCTATGGTTTTTGACCTTGAGAGTAAGTTCTATCTTTTTATAAAATATTGGTGGAAAGGCATTATGCATTCCTTCTTCCCTGTCCACCCCACTACTCAACACTACATTAGAATCCCCATTTCCATACCTGGTCCTCGTGGTCACACAGGACTGTCTCTGGAGAAAAGACCTCTGGTTTCAAATGTGAGGAAACTGTTTTCTCATCCCCAAGGAATTAGCCAAGATCAGAGCTCTTCACTTACTCCAAAAAACAGGTGTGCTGCATATTCACTAATATCAGAGCTCAAGGGGTTCAAGTTCTCAGTAGCTGACACTGTGGCTCTTCACAGCCAGTGTATTTTAGGTTTAATTGAACCACTTCTGAACGTGTCCCATAGTCCAGTTTTGAAATTGATCTTTAATACAATAGTTAAATCCTGGCATTTGGGGGATAATTTTTCTTTAAAAAAAGATCACCCCTGGAATTAAAAAAAAAAAAGATATAATGGGGAATAATGTGTATCTAATTATTAATGTACTATAGAAATTAGCTTTTATATTGCAATTTATATTGCAATTACCTTCTTTGTGTTATAAAGCAGAACAATACAGAAGAAGAACTTCTTTATTAATGCCTAATAGCATGGTAATTTAAAATATTCAAGTTTCTTTAATAAGGTAGTGTATGAAATGTTACTTAATTTGACAAGATTAATTATACAATTAATTTAAGACTGCTCTCAATTAAATTAGTAAAAATTTCTTAAGCTTGCTGCTTTTGAAAAGAGTGCGGGAACCTAGCATGAAGTGAGATACCTATTAAACAGGATATTAATTAGGCTGAGATGGAATAATGCCTGTTTTGTTAATAGAAAGGGCATTGTCAGAGAGTTGGTAAAGAGGCATCATTTCATTACTTTAATAATAATGACACCCAGCCCTCTAAACAGTTTAGAAGGGCCTCTATCATTACTGGAAAATACAGTGGCTTGAGACTGGAGCAATGCTCAGAGCACTTGAGACAACACAGCAAGCAAACCCCTGTCTTGACCATCCTGAGTGCGTGTATTTTGGGGTTCAGTTCAGATAGATGTGCTACCAAGGGAGCTAACAGACTGTCGAAATACCTCCGGGGTGTCATTATATTGGTAAATTCACCATGATCTAGGGTCTAATCCTCAGGTTTTCAGGTCCAAGACTTAAGCTTAACAGAGTCCCAGGATTATCAGATCCCTGTCGACTGAGACGCCAATTAAATTTATAATTTACTGATGTATAATTGCTGAATCTTCATTTATATATTTACAGTTGAGTAATCTACCTGTTAGGGGACCAGCAGGCCCAATTCCTATATTTATAGTGAGCACTTTCATGGTATCAGAGTACCTGGAAAATAATTTCAGTGATGTGAAATTTGTTTGTTGTACAAAGGTTTGAGTGTAAATCATCCAGGCTATAGTAGAGTCAAAAACGTCATTCCTGTTCCACCAATAAAACACCTCTCTAGTGACTAGCATAGTCCTGTTGTTTGGCTTTTCTACATCTCTCTCTCTCTCTGTATCCCCAAATCCCTTGCCCTCTCCATGGGGTTGGCTTCCGTCTGAAGGCCAAATGATGGAGGCTAAGGTACTGGTCATAGTGCTTGTTTGGCCATGATGTACAAGTTGAGTAGGAAAAGGGAGATAGAAACTAGGAGCAAACCCACTGATCTGGATACACTTAGGTCTTGTTCTGGGCTGAGAGTCACCCTGAATATTTCATGTACCTTGGTTGATGTTCTAATTCAATTCTCAGACTTCAAAGCTAGAATCGCCTAGCCTATGTAACTCATTGGTTCCCTGAATTGGGGTGGGGACTGGAGTTGGGGGAGAAACAGAGTCTCTTCTTAGCTCTTATGGAGGAAGGAGGAACTCTGTTGGATGATGCAGGACTGCATCAGGTGTATGGCTTGGAAGAAGAGGAGCGTTCGGAGGCAGCCTCTCTTTCTGCTGAACTTTAGTTGTCCTTTGGCCCTTAGCAGGGGAGCCATTGAACAGTGCACAAAAATGCACCTAGAGAGATGACGTTTCCTAAACTCATTATTCTCAGATGAGAAAGGAAAAGTGCCACGCAAGTCAAGCTCACACAATCAGTGGCAGAGTTAGAGCCCAAGCCAATTTTTTTTTTTTTGGACATTCAATCCAATGTATTTTACAGTATACCTTGTGATTAAGTCAGTCTTATAAAATTGTGTACAATATAAATAACCTTAAGTAGAAAATCTCCCAAATTGCAAAACTACTGACAAATGTTCTTTTAAGTCATATAATGCATACTCAATGAGTGGTTATTCTAAGGTGAGGGTCATTATGGAAACAATAGCTTGCATTTGTTGGGTGCTTACTATGTGCCTGGCATCATTCTAAGGAAAGGTTTTCTGTTGATTTCCACTATATATTGGGAGCTCCATTTCCTCTGAAACAAGATATGGCTCTAAGACACTTAAAATTAAAATTCTCAACATAGAGTAGAAAGAGCATCGTGTTAGTATTCATAGTTTACATGCATTTAACTCTTCTATCCAGCCACTTCACAGGTATTTAAAAGTGAACTGATTAAAATGCACCACCCATGTATTAAAATTTCCATCTTACAGGGAGTTCTTGCTGACTCCATCTGAGTGGAATGCTTAAGTAAAAAAACATTATAACCAGTCTTAATTAGAATTTAATAAAAATAATAAAACTCTTTAAATGGAAATTCTCTGTTGTCTGTCTATCCATCCAGAAATGTCTCTTGAACTTAATCAGTATTTTACATGCATACACACACACACATACACACACACACACACACACACACACACACACACACACTTCTACTCAAACCAGTCATGATCTTTTCAAGTCTCCAGTGGGCTGTCCTTTCTGAGAATAATGGGTTACCTACAGGGACATTAAGTATTTAGCAGCAACCTACCAAGCTACTGCTGCCAGGGGATATTTAATGGAGTTAAACAGGAAGTGCCATGGTGTTAGACAAGTGCAGATTTTTTTTTTCGGGAAAGAATCTACTTAAGAAGTTATTCTTTCTACCAAAAGCCACATAGAGACTTCACATTGCCATAAGGTAGAGAAGGACACTGCTTACCCAGGAGGATGCAGCCCCCAAGAGAAGGAGAAATAAGTGTCTAATATCAGACTCAGTGTATATCCTTCACAATTTAATATACTTATTTGTTGTGTGCATAAGAGGAGTCTGATATTTATAATAGATGCCTCTTTGCAAGCTTGGAAAATCTTCCAAATTTCAAACACCACGGAAAAACAATCTTTTAATTCCTGTAATACAACTAGGTGGCTGTTCCAAAGTGATGGCCATTTCGGAAATAATGGCATGTGTTTCCTTGCCAGGGTCCATCATTCATTCTAAGCACACTTGTATATCTCATTTAATTCCTACAAGGACCCTGTGTGGTGGGAACTATGATTATCCCGATTTTATTAGAAGAAGAAATTCTTACAGAAGTTAAGAAACTTGCCCAAGATCAAGTAACTAGAAAGCGATGGAGCCAGTTTTAAACCCAGATAGCCTAACTCAGATCCAACACGCTTGGTTATCACACAAAATGCTAGCAGAAAGCCATCCTTTGACCCATGCAGAGAACACCAATTCCTTTAATATAAGGAAAGGTTATGAGAATCTATTTGTCACAAATAGCTACAGAGAGGAAAACATCCAGAGGCATAGTCCTAGGTTCAGGAGCACGTTCCTTTCACCTTTAAGTTCCCACAAGGATCTCACAAAGGGGATGAATCCCATCTCATACTTTAATAAGTCTAGTCTACATAGTCTCTCCAGGATCTTCAAACCCTGCTGCCAACTGGTAACGCTTGGAGATTCTGACCAACAGCTTGTCTGTGCACTAGATATAATTAGCTGGTAAGAACCTCAGCATATTCCTGAGATTAAGCAAGGCTTGATTTCACAGATGAAGAACCTCCTCGAGTCCCAGGATTCTGGACACTTGAGGTCTGTTCCTGGATCCTACAAGCAAATAATGATATGCGTCTGCAAGACAGTTACCTAGACTAATTTATTTGCCCAGAAACTTACTTTCACACAGAAACCTAAACGTTTGCATTGTTCAAAATTGACCTGAATCAAAAGAACAAATAATCACACCCCATTTTTTCAAAATTGTCCAAAATTGCCCACAAAAATTTTTTCAAAGTTGTCCCCAAATAGTTAAAATCAGGAATGTTAAGTTTGGGGATGCTGATATTTAGATAATTGATCTAAGCATTTACTTCTTAGCCTATCATCAATCCTTCTAGCAATCTATCTGAAATTTGGGTAAACTGTCAAAAATACAAATAGATTTATGGATAAGTTTATTCATTGTGGTATTATTTGTAATAATTAAAGAAAGGAAACAACATATGTGTCCCTCAATAGGGGACCAATTCAATAAGCTCTGGTAAAACTATACAAGGGACATCCATGCTGATGGAAAACTGAATGATGAAAATCTCTGTTATGCCAATATGATGTCATCTCCAGGGATATTTGACTAAAGGAGGAAAGAAAAATGCATGGAAATACATGTATATGTTATATACATATATATATCTCGATGGTATTTAGGGAGTAATAAGCTTAAATACATACATGTACTTACTTAAATTTGTGCAAAGGAGCACTAGAATGTACATGACTGATTCACTTTGCTGTATACCTGAAACTAATGCAACATGGTAAATCAACTATACTCCAATGAAATTATTATTTTTTAAAGTAACACACAAACACACACAAAAATAGAGGAGCTTTCTTGTGGCTCAATGGGCTAAAGATCTGGCATTGTCAATGCACAGGTTCGATTCGCGACCTGGAAACTCCTGCCTACCATGGACACAGCCAAAAAAAAAAAAAAAAAAAAATAGGAGGCAGAGAACAGGGGACTAGGATGAAAAGACAGACTTTTCTGAAAATAACGTTTTATTTGGCAAAAACAGCTTCCTTTTGGTATCATTAATGCACAATAAACAGCAGCTATTTAATGGCACAATGTGATAAGTTTTGACTAAGGTGAACAACCATGAAACCACCACCATAAGCAAGATGGTAACACGTCTCTTAATCTGCAAAGTTGCTTCTGCATTCTCTAACATCTGCCTCCATTTCTTTCCCCTGCTCTGGCTTTTCCTCCTTCACCCACCACTCACCCACCACTGGTCTACTTTCTGTCACCACAGATCAGCTTTTATTTTCTAGAAGTGCAGGTAAATGAACTCTGACAACATGTGATCCTTTTTGTTGGGCTTCATTCACTCAGCATAATTGTCTTGAGACTCATTCATATCGTTGCATGTATTACTAGTTCATTCCTTTTTATCACAGGGTAGTATACAGAGACCACAATTTGTTTCTCTTTTCTCTGGCTGCTGGGCAATTGCTTTTTTCTCCCTAATTTTGGCTATTGCAAATGAAGCTGCTATGGACATTCATGTACAAGTTTCATGTGCTATATTTTTTCATTTCTCTTTGCTAAATCCTAAGGAATGAATCATTGGATCATATGATAGGTGTATACTGAACTTTCAAGAAATTACAAAATGTCTGCAAGGTGATTATATTATTTTACATCCACATTATTATATGAGAGTTGTAGTTCCTCTAAATCCTGCCAGTACTTGGATGGTCACTCTTCTTAATTTTAGATGTTTTAATAAATGTTTATCTCATGTGGCTCTAACTTGCATTTCCCAAATGACTAATGGTGTTGACAATATTTTCTTGTGTCTATTTGGGAAATGCTTCTTCTTTGGTAAAATATCTGTTCCAGTCTTTTGCCCATTATTTAATTGGATTGTTTGGGCTCCTATTATTGAATTTCAAGGGTTCTTTATATACTTTTGATATAAGTCCCTTCAAATATTTTCTCCCTGCCATTATGCTATTATAGCCATGCATTTAAGTTTTACATATATTATAAACTCTACATTACATATTACTTTTATTTGAGCAGCAAGTTATCTTTAAAGAAATTTATGAATTAAAAATAAATGTAAAAAAGATTCATTAACTTCAAAGGTACCATTTCCAGTGTTCTTTCATCCTTCTCTGTGGATACACACTTCTACCTGGTATCATTTTCCTTTCGTCCAAAAGACTTCTTTTAATGTTTCTTGTGGTGTGTTCCACTGGAGATAAATTCTGAAATTCATGTGATTGGAAAACAAACAAACAAACAAGCAAACAAACAAACCCTTCATTTCTCTTTGGTTTTAGAAAAATATTTTAGCTGAATATAAATACATGATTCTGGCTTAACAGTTTCTGCATCCACGTATTTTAAAGATGTTGCTCCCCTGTCTTGCTTGTTTTATAAGAAAGCTTCTCTCATCCATTTCTTTGTTCCTCTGTACAGAATGTACCTTTTTTCTGTGGCTGCTTTTAAGATCTTCTCTTTGTCATTTGTTTTGTGCCGTATGACTCTAATGCACCTTGTTATAATTTGTGTTTCTTGTTCTTGGGATTCATTGAGCTTCTAAGATCTATAGATATATAATTGTCACCAAATTTGAAAAATGTTTGTCTTTTATGTCTTCAACTACTCTTTCTGAATCCCTCTCCCTTCTCTCCTTGAGAGGATTCCAATTATATGTATACTTGTTTGCTTGAAATTGTTCCTCTGTTCACTTTTATTTGTTTAATTTTGTCTCTATATTTCCTTTGGTATAGTTTCTACTACTGTGTCTTCCCATTCCCTAATCTTTTCTTCTGTAAATTCTAAGTGGTCAGGAATCCCGTCCAATGTATTTTAAATATAAAACATTGATATTTTTATCCATAGAATCTTAATCTGGATCTTTTTTATATCTTCCCTTAACTTTTAAAAGCCTATACTGGAACACAGTTAAATATATTTTTAAAAGTCCTTGATGGCTAACTTTAACATTTTTGTCATCTTTGTGTCAGCTTCAATTGCATTTGCTCTTATAGATTGTATTTTTTTTTTTGCATGCTTGGTAACTCAATAGGACCCAGAGGTTGTGACATTTACCTTTTGGGTCAGTTTGATATCTTTGCACTCAAGCTTTGCTTTAGGATGCAGTTAAGTTACTTGGAAACAGTTTGATCCTTTGAGTCTTTTTTTTTTTTTTTTTTTTTTTGCTTTTTTAGGGCCACAATTGGAGCCGCAGCTCCTGGCCTATGCCACAGACACAGCAACACTGGATCCAAGCCACATCTGTGAACTACACTACAGTTCACAGCAACACTGGATCCTTAACTCACTGAGCAAGGCTGGAGATCGAACCCACATCCTCATGGATACTAGTCGGGTTTGTCCCCACTGAGCCACAACAGGAACTCTGGGTCTTGCTTTTTAAGATTATTAGGCAGAGTCAGATTAGTGTTTAGGGCTAATTATTTCTAATTACTGAAGTAAGATCCTTTAGGATGCTCTAACATCCTGTGAATTACAAGGTTCTGCAAGCTGGCTGGTGGCAGCAAGCCCTGTGTGTGCCTGAACACCGCTGACTCTAATCACCTAGATGTTTCTCTCCCAGGCTTGCAGGTGTTTCTCACATTCGTGCATTGACCGGTGCTCTTTGGATACTTAGAAGAGTATCCTTGTTCTCTATGGTTATCACTGCAAAGATTGCTCTTCTTACATATTATGTACAAAATCTCAAGCTATACAGGTCTTCCTGGGCTCACAGCTCTCTTTTATAAACTCAGGGAGTCTGTCCCACACTGCCTAGTCTCCCCCTCCTGTGGCAGTGAGTTTGGGTGATCACAGAGCGCATCTTGTTTGCTTCCTCCTTCTCAGGAATCAATGTTCATCAATTCCTGACCTTCAGTGTCTTGAAAGGATTGCGTTATCTATTTTTTCCAGTTTTTTAATTGTTTCAGGAAGAAGGTAAATCCAGTCTCTGTTTCTCTAACTTGGCCAGCAACAGAATTTCTATATTATGTAGTTTAACATATTTAAAAAAATCTAAAATAAAAAAGGCAAGAGCTGAAAATTCATGAAAAACTGAAATAAATGAGCATAATTATATATCGAGTTACTTATCACCGCCATATAGAAAATAATTATTCCAGGTCAGCTTACAGCACACAGTTTTGTCTGTATGTCCTTATTAAGATATATTTTAAGGACTCATACAAATGCAGGAAAATATAAGCTTTATTTACAAATATAATTTTAATGGTAATATTATTTTTATATCTACATATGCATAATAGGATAGTATAAATAAGAAATTAAGTTAATGTGGTTAGGAAACAAAATTTTCAGCACAAAAGAAAAGAGAGGAGTTCCCGTCGTGGCGCAGTGGTTAACGAATCCAACTAGGAACCAAGAGGTTGCAGGCTCGATCCCTGACCTCGCTCAGTGGGTTAAGGATCTGGCATTAACATGAGCTGGGTGAAGGTCGCAAACGCAGCTTGGATCCTGCATTGCTGTGGCTGTGGCGTAGGCCGGCAGCTACAGCTCCGATTAGACCCCTAGCCTGGGAACCTCCATACGCCGCAGGAGCGGCCCTAGAAAGGGCAAAAAAAAAAAAAAAAAAAAAAGAAAGAAAGAAAAAAGATATAATTATAAAAGCAATTTTTTTATAATATTTACTTAGACAAAAAAATACTAATATAAACTCATGATTTATTTTCTTTACAAAAATACTTAGTTCCTGGGAGTTCCCGTCGTGGTGCAGTGGTTAACAATCCGACTAGGAACCATGAGGTGGCAGGTTCGATCCCTGGCCTTGCTCAGTGGGTTAAGGATCTGGCATTGCCCTGAGCTGTGGTGCAGGTTGCAGACGTGGCTTGGATCCCGTGTTGCTGTGTCTCTGGCATAGGCCAGTGGCTACAGCTCCAATTGGACCCCTAGCCTGGGAATCTCCATATGCTGCAAGAGTGGCCCTATAAAAGGCAAAAAGACAAAAAAAAGAAAGAAAGAAAGAAAGAAAGAAAGAAAGAAAGAAAGAAAGAAAGAAAGAAAGAAAGAAAGAAAAAAATACTTAGTTCCTAACTCTGTGCATTGAGAAGCCTAGAAAAAGACAACCCAGTAGTAATTAATATACCAAAAGCCCAGATTTTGGACTCTAAACACTATTTCCCACCTACAGAACCAAGGCTCCTTGGAAAAATAGATAATCGCCCAGGTTTAGGCAGATGAAACATAAGATGAGGCTGGGCCCCAATGAGGCTTTCAATTAGTGATGGGCATGGAAAAAGGAAACTTGAGGCCTCTCATTGGTTAGGATGCAGCCCTTTGATTATCAATAAGAATAATGAATAAAACTGCCTGAAAAACAATAACCAAGTGAAAACCTCTGAGTTCATATAAACAAGAGTAAGAAAGAAAGCAAAAAAAATATTTTAAATATATACACAACTTAATTGTAATACAAATGAGAATACTTACTCTTTATTATGAAAACTAAATCTTAAAAGGAAAGAGCTGATCATTTTTCATCCTTTTTTCTATATAAGTTGCATTTCTTGATAACTTAAGGTAAAGTCCTTCACAGAAATCTTCCGACGAACTCTTAATCCTATTCTTGCTGAAATCAGATGGCGTATATGCAAACTAGGATTAAGCTACTCTTTATCAAAGGCATAAATGTAACTGTGGATTGAATAAAACCAAATGAGGTTTTCCCTTGATTGTTCTCATATAAATGCCACATCCTATTTGTCAAAAAGAAAATACGACTATGAAAACTAGGCAAGGCATTTTAAATCTGCAAATCTGATTTCTCTTTTTATGCTGTAGAAACAATTTATGGATAATTATGATAGCTATCTTTATTTTATAAGCACGTCAATGGGGAATAAAGATGGTGTGTTTTTTTTCAACACATTAAAACAAACAAACAAACAAAACACTTATTTGGAGGTCCTGAGCAGATCTATACTGTTTGCCATATGTTTAGAGCATTTGTGGCCCCAGCCAGGGGTGGAAACAAAAAAACGTGTGTGTATATTTGACATAAGTAGAATAAAAATGAGAGAATAAAGAGTAGAAATGTCTTTTGACTATATCTCAACCTCAGTTTGATAAATTGTAGTAGCAACGTTCTATACAAAGTAGAAGTCAGACATGAAAAAAATTAATAAGATAAAATTTTGAAAAGACTAGGAGAAAAATAGCAAACAAAACATTTTTCCAGAAACTTCCTTGAGACAAGGTTACATATTAGTGTTTCCAACACAGGAATTTGGGGAGGTCAAGTAGACTAGCTACATGATTAGTTTGGGCAAGTGAAGTAAATTTTATGGGCCTCAGTTCTTTCTTCTATAACGTAAGGTCATCAATTGTACCTATAGCATATAGTTATTGAGAGGATTAATTGAGTTAATATATATTAACTTTGAAAAATGTTAGCTGGGGAGTTCCCATCATGGCTCAGCAGAAACAAATCTGAGCAGAAACAAATCATGAGGATGCAGGTTCAATCCCTGGCTTTGCTCAGTGGGTTAAGGATCTTGCATTGCCATGAGGTGTGGTGTAGGTCACAGATGCGGCTTGGATCTGTCATTGCTGTGGCTGTGGTGTAGGCCAGCAGCTATAGCTCTGATTTGACCCCTAGCCTGGAAACCTCCATGTGCCATGGGTGGGGCTCTAAAAAGACAAAACAAAACAAAACAAAACAAAAAAACAAAAACAAAAAACAAACAAAAAAACCTGTTAGCTGGAATTATTCTTTTAAGGTGTTGCGTAAGTTTAACAATTTGCAGATATACCTGAGGGAAACTGTACATTACCCATCCACACCTCAAGGACTAGAGTATCAAATAAGCAAAGTGAGTCCCTCAGAGCCAGGGAAAGGGTCACTGGGGGGGAGAAAGATGGCAATTAAGGTAGAAATGGGAAAAAGGTAGAAATTGCAGGTGCTGCAGTAACCTGGGTGGTGCTTTCATGTTAAAGACGAAAACGACTTTCTGGTAAGTTTGTTGATCGCCAGCCTAAGTTTTGAGTTCTACGAGATGCCATCTTCAGGAGAGACATCGGTGATCAAAAGGAGGAGCAGATCTTAACTGCAGCCAGATCATTACTCAGACCATTTGAATAAAGAAGAATTCCTTCTGTCTTACTTGTTAGTGGGTCTTATGGTTCTCAGTGTTCCCAAATTATTCTCTTGCATACTTCTCTTTTTCTGAGTAAAATGTCAAGTCACCTTTAATGCCGCAGTTCCTGTTGGACTTACTGCTGGCTCTCCTGCTACCTTATTTGTACCCTAGAATACAACTGAATGCAAAATTTCATTCTTTGATATTTTTGTGTTAATTAGTAGGAATCATGGAATATCCTCAAGAACTGCTGCTGATGCATCGTAGGCATCATTGGTCTCAATGATTTTTTTAATTTTAATGAGTTTTTTTTTTTTTTTTTGGTCTTTTGTCTTTTTGTTGTTGTTGTTGCTATTTCTTGGGCCGCTCCTGCAGCATATGGAGGTTCCCAGGCTAGGGGTTGAATCGGAGCTGTAGCCACCGGCCTACGCCAGAGCCACAGCAACGTGGGATCCGAGCCATGTCTGCAGCCTACACCACAGCTCACGGCAACGCCGGATGGTTCACCCACTGAGCGAGGGCAGGGACCGAACCCGCAACCTCATGGTTCCTAGTCGGATTCGTTAACCACTGCGCCACGACGGGAACTCCATGAGTTTTATATTTATATCGTACAACCATCATCACCCTCTTAATGATGACCTTAGTGGAGAGCTTTGAGAGTTCTGAACAAAATACTATTGGACAGAAATAAGAGTTCATAGACTGAGGGGTAGGAAATTATGTTGGTCTAGATAAGAGTAGATGGGGGATTATATAGGTAAGCAAGACCTATGCTATCTACAGTCCTTGATGGTTGGCCATGAAGGAACGCTAAGCACTGGTCAAAGTCATCATAAGCCTAATAGCTGCCATTCTTAAGAATTCCTAGTGAGATATCTTAGGTAATACTATTTAATCCATATTGCTTCTTTTTTAAAAGCAAGAGAAATTGAACTCAAAGAATTACTGGTGGATAATTCCTAGACTGAAAGACTATATAATTAATCATCCAAAAATCCATTTAAAAACATCTACAGAGGAACAGGTCACTGGCATTGTTAAGAACAAGTCTAGACTGATCTAATCTCCTTCTATGACAGAGCCCCTGGATTGAGGAAAAATAATGGACATAATCTATCTTGACTTCAGCAAGGTGTAGCACTTGGCTCACATGACACCCTCATTAATAATCTCGGCATGATATTCTCCATCAGTGTTCTCCTCACTGTGCTTTGACACAGATTTCTGTCGGTCCCTCTTGCTTCTCTAGATGGTTTATTCCTACATTCCTGAGGCCTGGTAAGGTCCTAAGTCTTACATTTGACCAACCTCTGCCATCTGCAGGGATGTCCTGCTCTACCTCGTCTCCTCAATGACATTTTACCTCCAAGCTTCAATGCAAAAGTCAAGAAGTCTCCTTGTTCTGAATCATCTCTTCTTCCCCGTGAGCTCCTCCAGCTTTGTTTAGACTTCTCTACTCAATTACAGACCCACATGCACTTGACTATATCAACTGTTTAAAAATCATGCCATCTGTAGAAAGATAATTAATGTGTCAGTTTTGGTTACTGGCTCTGTATTGGTGGATGGATTCTGTGGATATATCTTAATGAGAAGATTCCAAAATATTTCAGATGGTGCGGAAGCAAATTAACAAGAGATGAAAACATATATAATGGCACATTGAATTATAGCAAGTAGAGGCAGCACAGATTCATAATGGTAAAGAATATAGACTCCGGGTTTCAATGTTTATGCTACCTGATTGCTGTGTTTCTTTGGATAAGACAATTAACCTCTCTGTGCCACGGTTTCCTTATCCACATCTTGTTTTCATTGAAGTACCTTTTTACTTTGTTTACTCCATAAGCCCCTTGGAGACCATGTCAGTTTCAGCCAATACATTTTGAATGAATGAATGGCAGGATGGGTAAGTGAACAGAAGAAAATTATAAATATCAGTCTCAGCTGGGCCATCCCATTACAAAAAGTTTCAGTTGGTTCAGTTTGAGAGTCATTCTCCATTATGACATAATCAAGTTTTATACATTAATGTTGGAAATTAATATTGTTATAAAATTATTTCTATAAATGTTTTCTTCTACTTTTGTTGAGATACAATCGACATATAGCACTGTGTAAGTTTAATGTGTACAGTATCAGGATTTGATTTACATACATCACAAAATGTTTGCCACGAGTTTAGTGGACATCTATTCTCTTATACAGATAAAAAATGAAAAAACATTTTTTTTCATGATGATGAGATGAACATTTTTTGGATGAACTTTTAGAACTCTTTTTTCCCTAAGTTTGAGTCTGCCATTGTAACGTACAGCCAATTCCCAATGAGGTTATAAGAACACAAAGAGCAGAGACACAACCCCCCAAGGGAAATCTGGCTTGGGTTTTTTTGTTTTTTTTTTCCATTGACAATTAATAAGTAACAATAATTTTCACTGAATAAGCTGTCCAGGCTATGACTATTTTTAAGCCTTTCTTTTTTTTTTTCTTCCTGGTAAGCAAGAGGTACTGCTTTAATTAATATGAACCAAGGTGCACTCCTATAGGATCAAAATTAAGAAGCCTCGAGGGGATGAAAGAATCTTTGTGCTTCTTGCGTCCTTGTGGGTTACAATATACGTAAGAGGTTTTGACTCTGGACACCTCTCTGCCTCGCCCTGACCAGAAGGAGCATCCCTGTGCAAGAGCAAGTTCCTCTTACACAGTAGGATATGGTTTTATCTGGGGAGCATTAGCACCTCTGCTCCCTGGAATGGGAACACCCCGATGCTAGGAGGATCCAAAGAGCAGGATCAGGGTGTCAGGCTCTGGTTTGGGTCCCCCTTGCTTGCTCCCTCACCTTGTTGTGGGTGTGCTTCTTTCCCACGGATTTTCATGGGGCTATAAATAGACATTAGCAAACACCTTTCAAGAAGACTAGCAATCCTAACCTTCCAGAATCATAGCTGCAGAGAGCACTAGAAATGTCATAGAAAAGTGAGTCTGCAGGATTCTCAAGTAACTGTTTAAAGAATCAGAACACAGGCTGATTGGAATTAGCATCTAGAAACATAGCTTTTTGTTTTTGTTTTTCTTTATGAAAGCTCTTTTTATTCAGGATTCTCTCAGGTATGGAGAAGAAGGATCAGGCCTCTCTTGGGAAAGTCACTCTGGTATGGGAATGGCATGCAGTTATGGATCAAGAAAACCAAAAGTTAAAGGAGCCGTGGTTGGGGGCTTATGCATTACCTAGACTTCACAGAGGGTCTGGTAAGGTCCTAGCCCAACGCAGAGGCAGCAGCAGGAACTAAAGCTGGCATGCAGCGGATGTGGGCACAGTTGCTAAGCCGGAGTCAGGGAGGTTAGAGACAGGGAGTGAGAGGATTCTGGGATGCACTTTCAAGGGCTGCAGGGGGGGAGGGGCAGCCTTCCAGCAAGACGCTGTGCCCAAAGGGGGTAAATATTTGTGTGCCCACCCCACCGACCTCTGTACTGAATACAGGACTTTCTGATGCTATCAAGCGTATTCCTTCTTAATTTCGAGAACGAATGCCTAAGATGGAGGAAAACTATTGTTTTCCAAATATTTTAGCAGGACGTGGAATATATGAAATGCTGATGAGTCTGGTCTTTCAACTATAACAATAATGAAAACACCAAGTGTACAAATGTGCCCTGTGGTATATGCTTTAATCCACTGACCAGAAGGACAGCTACCTTCTGCTAGTCGACCCTAAACCCGAGTAGATCTGCCACTGCTTAGCATGGGGGATGATGCACACAGGAGACTGGAGGTGTGGGAGCCTTTCAGATCCACCCCACTGTGTTTGTCTACCATCCTCAGCAGGCTTCCGGGAAGCCCAGGAGCGTCACCAGGAGACCAGGGGGCAATAATATAATAACGTTCAAAATGATAACTTTTAAAGCCATCACTTAAGAGGCAGAATGCAATGGTTACATGGGAAAGGCTCCACTAACTGACTTGTTGCGTGGCCTTGGGAAGATATTTAATCTCTCAACTCCTCAGGTACACACTAAATTACAATGGGGATAAGGTCGTACCCCCTTTGGAGCGTGGTTGTGGGAATTAAATGAGCTAAGTCTTGCCAAGTGTTTAGTATGATGCCCAGTATTAGTAAATTCTCAGTAAACGTTACTGTTATTCAGAGCTGAGGATCACTGGAGGGTTGAATATGGAATATATGTGCCTCTACACACAGACACATATAAGCAATTTAATATGTGAGTGTTAAACATATATAAGCAATTAAAAACATAATGTTTTCAAAATAGTATATAATAAAATAGAGGAAGAAGGAGGGGAAGAAATAAGTTTCTCTTGAGAACTTCTAACACTTATACCTTCAAATAGAGAGAAATTGGGAAAGTTCTCTGGCAGTAAGCAGGTTAAGGATTCAGCGTCGTCACCACTGTGGCACGGGTTTGATCCCTGGCCTGGGAACTGACACATGCCATGGCACTGCCAAAAAAGAGAGAGAGAAATCAAAGCCTGCGTCTTCTGGCCCTAATCAAAAAAAAAAAAAAAAAAAAATCCTGAGATCTATAGAAATGAAAATATACGTACAGGAGTCCCTGTCATAGCTAAGCGGAAACAAATCTGACTAGCATCCATGAGGACGCAGGTTCAATCCCTGGCCCTGCTCAGTGGATTAAGGATATGGCACTGCTGTGAGCTGTGGTATAGGTCACAGACACGGCTTGGATCTGATGTTGCTGTGGCTGTGGTGTAGGGCAGCAGCTACAGCTCTGATTTGACCTCTAGCCTGGGTACCTCCATATGCCATGGGTGTGGCCCTAAAAAGACAAAATATATATATATATATATATGTACATATTAAAATAAACAAACTAGCATTTCTCTAAGTTTCAAGAGATTTTTTGAGATGTGGAATTGGAGAGGAAAGCAGATTTTCTCAGTAACCCAGCTAGTCAAGTTTTCTTATTAGAGTTCTTCAAACTGTGAAAAAGAAATATGATATATCATTAAAACTTTCAATCTAGATTGAGAACTTTTTTTTTTTTTTCATGAAAAAAGAATAGGCAGGAGTTTCCACAGCAGCATTTCTGTAGCACCAGAATGCAGGTTTGATCCCTGGCTGGGCACAGTGGGTTAAAGATCTGGTGTTGCCACATCTACAGCTCAGATCTGGATCCCTGGCCTGGGAACCCCGTATGCCACAGGGTGGCCAAAAAAAAAAAGGAGAAGGAGAAGAAGAAAAAAAAAGATAAAAAATTAGGGAAACTATTTTTACATTAGTCAATTGAAAATGGAAAAAAATAGTTGAAAAATCCAACCTTTCTTTTTGAAGCATTTCATTTTTGCATCTTCTATCAGGAAGCTAAGAGGCATTTCCTCTTCCTGTGTCAGGGGTTCTCACTGCAGAAAGTTACTGCAAACCAGCTTTCGTCTTTTGAAAGTGCTTGCTTTTCTTCCACCGAGGCTTGTCGTTGAATGTACGCATGTTCCAAAAGTTTTTTCTTATGTATTTTTTAAACATTTTTATTTTGAAATAATCCTCGATTCACATGAAGTTGCAAAGAGAGTAGAGGAAGTTTCAGTTTCCTACTTCCTCAAAACAGTTCCATCTGATGTAACTACAATATAACAGCAAAACAATAGTTTTATTTGTAATGAAACTTTCCTAGAGAAATCTCAGAATGCCTCCCAAATACATACATATGGTCACACACACACACACACACACACACACACACACACAGCTATTTCATCTAAGAGCTTAGCCTGGAGGCAGCTTAATCAATAGCAGCCTACTCACTGGAAGGAAAGGAGGCTGGGAAGCCTCTAACAGTGACTGCAGTGCCATCTGAAATCAGGTCAAGCCCAGGAGGCTGGAGACAAATGGAAGAATAATCTAGAGTAAGAACCAAGACCCTGCATCAAAGCCTACACTATCAATGACCAGACAAAACAACCTGACAGATTGGAAGAACATTTATAGGATACATTGATTTTTATCCATTACCCCTTTTCATTCTTACAGGGAAAAGGCAGAAAAAAGCACACACACAGTACTTCCCACTCCGCTTGTTTTATGTCTGTGTTATCTTTATACAGGTACTCTGTGAGTAGGAAATATTTTTCAGGTCATGTCATGCTTTTAAAAGTGTAATGCATTGATAAAAGTGATTGAGGCTCCGATTGGCTGGAGGCAATAGGGTGGCACAGAGCTCAGTTCATAGGAACACTTCCTTTTACTTCTTCTGCCTTAGGCCCTGCCAGGCATCACTAATCAAGTATGGCATCGTTTCCCACTGAGTCAAAGTACCATTGTTTACACAGGGCTTCAGGCAGCCACGATAAGCTGGTTATACTTGGCATTAGAAATGGAACCTAACGTGGAGTGATTACTAAAACGTTTTCCTCAGGGAGTCAGGTTTGAAAGCAGTTGGATAGAACTGAAGGAAGGAGATTGGACAAAAGGGAAGAGTCAAACATTCCATGGGTAGGTTACAATTTTATTAGTAATCTTAGAAAGTGCAACAAGAGCTATAACCTAGGACCTAACAGTATGTGTCAGATAGTTGATCCTCAATGCATTTTTTTCTGAATCAATGAATGATTTGTTTTATTTTTCCTTTTTTAGCCATCAAAGAATAATAACCAAGAAAGAGGCTGGCTGGCTCACTGAAGCTGATTTTCATAAGAGGGTAGCCCCTTTAGGGGTCAAGTATAGTGTAAGTTTGGTTTGTAGCTGTGTATTTCCAGAAATAGAATTCTGTAGTTTGCTGTTTCCAATACCCTTGTCCTCCCAGTCACAAAACTTTGGAATCTTTTGGTTGATTTTCCTCTTCTGCATAATCTAGATCTTCCTTCACCTTGTATTTGATTTTCATCATTTCAAATGAATACTTCTGCCTGTACTGAAATTGTACCGTTGTAACATGTAATATCCTCATTACTACATTATCTTCATAAATTTTCAATAGGTTTGATCTTTCCCTTTGCTTAAAACTATTCTGGGTCCTATGAAAAAAATGAATACAATTTAAAAAGCTTTTTTATTATTACATAATAATTTTAGACATTGTAGAAATTTTTAAGTAGATAATTCTATAAAAGAAAGACAATAAAAATCATTCTTTAGAAACACTGAAATTGTGATGTTACTGTGCAATGGTGAGTAAACTGTGAAATAAATTCCTTAGAGTTATTTCAAAGAGATTAATTATTGCATAACTTGAAAGCATTTAAGTTCCCCCATCCCCAAAACACAGCCAGCTGCACCTGCCAGCATATGGAAGTTCCTGGGCCAGGAATCAAATCTAAGTCACAGCTAGCTGGATTTTTAACCCACTGTGCTGAGCCAGCTGTTGCCACCGTGGAAACAAACCAAATCATTAACCCACTGTGCCGCAGTAGAAACACCCAATAAGACTGATTCTATATATATATATATATATTCCACATTACCCAGCAGATAAGTCATATAAACTTAAACTCCCACTAGCAAAATGTAAACAATTGGCAATTTAGTAGATAAACAACAGATTAGATACAGCTGAAGAAAAAATTGGTAAGCTGGAAATGGCAATTACCCAGAATACAGAACACAAGGAAAAACATAGAAAATATTGAAGAGAGGGTTAAAGGATATAGAAGATAGAATTAAAAGCTCATAATATATCTAACAAGAGTTTATAAAGAGACTATAATGAAAATTTTGGAAGAGTAATATTCAAAGAAATAGTGTTGAAATTTTTCCAGTATCAATGAAAGATATGAATCATTGGATTAAAAACTCACATGTCTTGAATAAGATAAATAAAAATAAATCTCAAAACAGTGAAAGAAAAAATTATTAAAAATAACCAGAGATAAGGCAATTCACTTCCAAGAGAACAGAAACTAGAATAAGAGTATAATTGTCAACCAAAGAAGGTAAGTAAAAAAGTAATGGAATCATATATTTAAAGTTTTGAAGGAAACAATTCTATACTTAGCAAAAAAATTATGCAAATGCTAATTTTTTTCAGGCAAAAAGTGAGACATTTTACTGTCTAAATTTCTTCATGAAAAGTAATGACAAAAGAGCAATATTCCATACAAACTATTGCACTTAGAAAATTGATATGCATGTGGGTAAATATAAAAAATACTGAGTGACTAAAACAGTAATGACAATGATTATCTCTAGGCATTTAAAAGAAGGATGGAACTAAAATACCAGATAGTAATATTTTAAAGGGGAGAAGAGTATTTGCAATTAAAACTTTTTGAAGTCTTTTTATTTTTCAGAAGGATGGTAGACATATTGTTTAAATTAAACTTTGTTAATTCAAGTTGACAGATTAAAAATTTCAGCATAACTCCTGGATAAAAGAAATAGAAGGTACTTAGAAAGGAAAGGGGGAATAAATATAAATAAAACAAGATGAATCCTGTAAAGTTAAAATTTTGCATATTTTAGGACCAATCTAATTCTACTCTAGAAAATGGATGAAACATATATATATATACACACATACATATATTAACAAGATATAAAAGATTTTCATTATAAGAATAATGACAAAGCTGAAAATTAAGCAGATAAATAAATTTTCATTTATTAATGAAATGAAATACTATCCATCATTTAAAAAAATGAACCAAATCTGCATATGTCAACATATTTAGAGTAAAAAATAGTTTTTAGAGAAAATGTAGACTATGACAATATTTTTGTAAAATTTTCAGACAGAATAGTACTATATTCTCTATAAGGTACACAGAAAGTAAAATACAAAATATGAAAGAAAATGTAATTTCTAGCTTCAGAATACAAGTTCCCACTGAAAATGTAACAAAAGACTACAATGGAGCTTTAGCTACGTTGAACACTTCTTTTCTCTAAAAATTACCAATTTGAAGAAAACATGGTAATATTTGTTAAATCTGGTTTGTTAGATACACAAATATCTTATGTATTATTTTCTGTACTTTGCTGTGTATTTGAATCAATCCAGACTTAAAAATAATGTTTAAAAGACAGCATTTTCATATCCAAATTACATAAACCAGATAAATGTTTTTAAACAGTTTTCTTTAAACAGTTTGCTACTCAAAAACTACTCAGCCAAAACTTTACACATCAGAAGCAAATGACATCCTTTTTAAAGTAGTTTGGCTAAAGACTAAACACTTCTTCCAATGATACTCCCATTATTCAAAAACAATTTTAGAATCCATCTTTTGTAATTTCTTAAAGTGCTTTATTGTGATGAGCTACCATGAAAACAATATTATTTTATGTTCAGATCCTATATTACTTCATGAGCACTTACTCGTCCCACCACTATTTCTGAGGCAAAGGTTATGGTCAAGCAGGGTACACACGCATAGTCCTCAATGCTGAGCCCCACGTGGTCCCTGCCCTCAGGGCCTGTAGTCCAGGAATCTCCAAATAACTTTAGACGGTTCTGAACAATAAATTCTTTTTTTTTTCTTTTTCTTTTTAGGGCCACACGTGTGACATATGGAAATTCCTGGACTGGGGTCCAATTGGAGCTGCAGCTGCCGGTCTGTTCCACAGCCACAACAAACCGTTTCTGTGACCTACACCACAGCTCACAGCAATGCTGGATCCTTAACCCACTGAGTGAGGCCAGGGGTCAAACCCACATCCTCATGGACACTAGTTGGGTTCGTTACCACTGAGCCACAAGGGAAACTCTGAAATTCATTTTAAAAGCCATCAGGGGGATAGTGCAGTTTCGTGTAAGAGGAAAGAAAGGGAAAAAAAAAAAAAAGATGTAAAACATAAGGTAATTGGAAAGTCCAAAAATAATAGTCAAGATGTGGAAAGATAATGAGTAAAATGAAACAAAATAAAAATAAACAAAAACTATGATGTGGAGGGCTTGGGGAAAAGTAATCTGGAAAGAGAGCAAAGAGAAAGATGTGCAGAAGATTATAATACAGAAAGACTCCAAGAGGTATTAGTAACTAAGGCTCAGGGCAGAATAAGACAAAATATAAATGCTTTTAAAGGCCATCTCCAAGAAACGTAGCAGTAAGAATGAGCAAGTCCAAAAAGAAAGATGATCGACCGTGATAGCTTTCCAATTCCACCTCAATGAAATGACAGATCTATAACCCAGCAATTGTAAATGCCATTTTTTATGCTATATCCAGCCCTCTCATTCCAATTAAGCATGCTGAAATCTTTGACATCTGCAGAGCTCCAAAGGACAAATTTCCAACACTCTCTTAAGAGAATTCATCAGAACTTTATCTTTTGGATCTGCCTGCAAGAAACCTTGAGTGCCTGGTACATGATGGAGGGTCCTTCACAAGGGAGATGACCATTTTTAACTCGGCGTCTGGGAGTCTGCTCCAAAGCAAGATGGAAATCGCCTCCCAAGAGCCTCAGTTAAAACGGTGTCATGAATGTTACCGCGGGTCTCAAATATTGTCATCTGTCACATGTTTAGACCCTAAAGAGATCTGCAAGAAAATCCCGGGGTGTGGAGCACACAGGGCAGTGAATGAGAGCACTGAGCTCCCTACTCAGCAGCCTGGGGGACGTAAATCCTGCCTGGGCAGTTTAGTGCGCGCGGGGGCAGCCCTGAGCTGACTTTCCCCTCTAAGCCTCAGCAAACCTGTCTGAAACAGGGCAACACCTGTTATTTCGGAGAGGGGGGAATATTAGGTAGGTAAAACATGAGGCATTGTTCGGCTGAAGTCGGCACCCAATCCAGCCGGCAGGGGTCTCACTAACAACAGTCGCGGTGGCGTAGCAGTCACAGCCACCATCGCCACCACCCCGAACGCGGAACTTTGCTGGGACAGTCAGGCTCCACGCAGATCATTTTCACCGGGAAAGCTCCCCTGACGTCAGCATACTCTGGCCCCTCTGCGACAAGCACCCTTTAAGCCTAATTTTCTATTTGTACTTGGGTCAAGTAGCCTCCTCCCCATGGCTAAACTCCCTTGCACTTGGCGCCTAGAGCTGAGGCTGACAAAATTATCCAGCAAGGACAGCTTTCAGGAAGATACTGAATTATAGATTACTGAAAGATAAATGAGTGATAATTATTAACAATGATTAAACTTATAATTGGATCCAAAAACCTCATGCATCTGTTTCTGCAACAGGAACATGTCCAGCAGTGAAAACAAGGGCACTCTCTCCTTAGCATTTGAATTAAGTTATAGCTAAGTCATTCACTCTGCCCTGGGAGGCGAATATCTCTGATTTTATCCAGGACGCGTTTTATCTCCCAGAAAGCAGTCTTATTTCCCTAATAAAAACAGAATTGGTGGGAAAAAGAACTGGCTCTTGGAGCAAAGAGACAGTTTGAGAAAGATAGAAAGAGAATGGGAGCTTCTCATTCATTCATCCAGATGCCAGCCATCTGCACACCTACCGCTGAACCTTATACTTTATGTCACAATTGTATTCCTTAAAATAAGGTGGCAATTTACTGTTACTACAGCAACTGTGAGAAAGAACAGGGTGTAGGATATACTGTGAAGGCACAAATGTCTGATCGTGACCATAGATTACACAGGAAGTAAATAACAGCAGTGAATCATGTAAGCACAATAAGTATACGCCCTCGGCGCCACCTCACCCTCCACTTTCTAGTTTCCTGAATTTTATTTGGAATTTTCACTGGAGTGAAAATCTGAACACTAACTGCTGTACTATAATAAAGAAATCACACAATACTAGGTGAAAAGACAGAAAGCAGACGCTGCTTGGCCGGGGATCTCAACCCTGGTCACAATTCGTAGGACCCCAGAGTGCTCTTAAAAACATCCTCTATCTGAGACTCACCTCAAAAGTTTCTGACCCATGTGATTCCAGGGTCTCTGAGGGGCAGAGAACCATGGTCTTAAATCATCTCACAGTAAACCATAACTTCATATCAATGAACTTATTCATGAGGAAATATATACCTTTCTTAGTATATTAGAAAAACAAAATTTCCTGTTTTAGTATATTAGTGTAACAAGCAAAAAAAAAAAGGCCATGCGTTCTCCAATCGAGAGAAACAGGGAGGAGTTCCCACTGTGGCTCAGTGGGTTAAGAAGCCGATCTTGTGTCAGTGAGAATGCAGGTTCAATCCCTAGACTTGCTCGGTGAGTTAAGGATCTGGTATTACCGCAAGCTGTGGCGTAGGCTGCAGAGGTACCTTGGATCCAGCACTGCAGTAGCTGTAGTGTAGGCCTCAGCTGCAGGTCAGATACGACCATGGCCTGGGAACTTGCATATGCTGCAGATGTGGCTGTAAAAAGAAAAAAAAAAAGAGAGAAAACTTTAAAGGACAAGTTTCATCTCAAAAAAAATTATTGTTACTATTTTTTAGTTCCTGTATGGCTCAGCAGGTTAAGTATCTGGTGGTGTCACTGCAGTAGCTCAGGTTCAATCCCTGGCCCAGGAATTTCTGTATGCCTTGGGTGCAGCCAGAAAAATTGTTTTATATCTGTTCATTTGTTTTGTGTGTGTGTGAATAAAGGGATGTATAGGAGTGAGAGAATTGCCACAGTAGCACCACCTACAGAGATTTTTCAAAGTGCAAATTTGTAGCATTGTCCTCTCCCCCAAAAGACCAAATCTGAACTTCCTGGCAGACCTAGCACCTGTGAGATTCCAAACCCCACCCATCCCGCTAGCTCTAGTGCCACTTGTACTGCTGGCCCAAGCTGGGGTCCTTCCACAGGTCTTCCCTAGTCCAAGTGTAAGACGAGAGAAAGCAGGTGGTTGCTACCACCCAAAGGGACAGCCGGTGCCCCATCCCATTTACTCACAGACTCAAGTTACTTCTCATCTCAGTGGACCCTGGAGTGGCTGGAGCTGCACTGCTTGCAACCCCAGACTCTAGACTGGACATCCAGAGAGGGGGCTGAGGGTCCCTGAAATTTCAGAATTTAGGGGTCTAAGCAAACACTGTTAAATATAAGTTCATCTTTGATCAATATCCCCTGGGCTCTAGGGTGATATCTATATGCACCCAAAATATTTTGGTTAATTTGTTACATGGATTATGAGGCAATCTGATGATTCACAAATTGAACTTTGCCCCTGCCATTGACTAGAGCGCGAAAGAACCCTAAGTCTTTCTTGCAGTAGGTTTATTGTTGGGAAGAGATAAAACCTTGGCTTTCCATACCCACTTCAGGTCTCATTTCCTAAATTTTTATCAGCCTCTTCAATTTCTCTGTTGAAGGATGTGTGATGTCTTTCCTGTACTCAGACTAGCTGTCCACTGATTGGCCATTTTCCCTATGAAGATGAAACTCTCTCTTCATCGTTAATAACACTTTTTTTCTAATTCCTAGTTGAGGGTTCGCAGAGGTGAGGTGATTACATGCAAGCTTATCTTTAACAAAATGTCTCACAAACGCTCCATTGGCCGAGACCTCGCATAATCAACTAGGGAAACACCATGCCTTTGAGGTTTTTCACTTATCAACATGCTAGAGCTTTATTTGATGAAAGACTCTTCCATGCTGTGTTACCAATAAAATATGAATTATAGGCAATCATCTCATCAGAGTTAAGTTCTTTATATTTTAAAAACACGAATCCTACTTTAGGGAAACTTCTGTTTTCAAAGAGGAGTCTTTTCTGATTACTCTTGAAACTACGTTATTCTCAAATGCCTTAGAGAAAGCAAACAGCTGTTGGATCCTACACAGAACTCTAGGTTCAAAAATCGGTACTTAGACTTTCCATTTTAGCCCAGCAGGGCCACCTAAGTGACATTTCCGGGGAATAGAATCAACTTCCAGTAAATTAGCAAACTTACACCACAAATGGAAATATTCAATTGAATATTTATAAGAAATAAAAAATTGAAAGTGTATTGAAAAGAGAAGGGCTTTTTATTGTTGAAATGCTTAATGCTTCAAGCTAATAGTTTAAACTGAAAATCAGGGTGTTGTTGGGAGGGGAGAGGAATTAACATTTTATGAGTAACTGTGCACTAGTGTTTGTTGTCATTGGAGGATAAAAGAAGAGGAAACACTGCCCGATGCACCACGTTCAATTCAATTTCCAATGACAGAGACTGGCGTGGTATTTAATGGTGGGGTGGAAACCGCGCTGAACCAGGGGTCAGGAAATCTGAGTTTGGCCAGTGTCCTCTTGACCTTGATTTCCTTCTTGTAAAATGAGAAAGAGGTCAATTTCTGCTGGACAGCCTAGTGACCCAGTCATACATATATGTATTTTTTCTCTTTCTCATATTATCTTCCATCATGGTCTGTCCCAAGAGACTGGATATAGTTCCCTATACTCTAATACAAGAAAAAAAAAAAATGAGAAAGAGGGTCACGCTAGGGACTTCTCAAAGGTGTCTGGTCACAGGCCAACCCTCTTCCTCAAACATTCTGGTTTGTAGGCTGGGAGACCCGCTCTAAGCATCCTGGGATTATATTTCACAGATGCAGCGGTTCACGCAGGTGAAACTAACGAAGGACCAACCACCAGAGGCTAGCAGGGCCGAGTACCGGAAGGGAAAGGAGGGAGGGTTGCTGGAAATCATGAAAACTGAAATGCCATATTTAGAGAGGCAGTAAAGAGCACCCCCGAGCCGCGGTCACCTAGAGTACAGGTGTCTTCATTGCATGTTTCTGGAAGAGAGATACACTCACCATAGTCTGAAGGTCTCTGATGTGATTCAGGGATACCTACAAGCAATCTGGGCTCTACCTTCTTTTTCAACCTGAGCAGCTCTGCTCTGTCCATTTTAAATGTTCACGGTTGGCTGGCTAAACCATATTTGAAAACATATTTTAATTACATATCCCAATACTATGTCTTAGAACCTGGTGAATCTGTATTTGCTCCCAGTTTCTACCTCTGTTCATGCCACTGCCATTCTCCCTGTCACCTGGCTTCAAGAGCCCATGTCCAGTCATGACCTCATATTTATCTTGGTCGTTCATCTCCCATATCCACTTCCTGATCACAGTCATCTAAATTATTGCAGTGCCCTTTTCTCTGGTGTCCGAGCCTCCAGCTTCTTTCTTCTCCAATTCAAATTAACCTTTCGGGTTCACCATTCTCATCCTGTTATTCGCTTTCACAAAGTCATACTTTTGATTAATTACTTCTAGGTAATGATGTCAAAATGCCTTAGCCAGAGTTGGAAGGCTCTCAGCAGCATTACAAATTATCTTATTCTATTTGTCTATTCATATCCTGTGGTTGAGCCAAACTGGGATGGTTCCTGTATCATGTACATGAGCCCATGCTTCTTGTAAGGGACTTGGCTTACTCTCTCCCATATGCTATTGAATCTCTACCCCTTTTCACTTATTAAAAAATAAGTGAATAAGAAGAAATAAAGCTACATGATGCTCTTTTTCCTAACACAATTATTTCAACTTTTATATAGTCCTTTCTCTTTTACTTTTATATATGCATATGTGTTTTCATCACTATAATCAATTTTACATATATTTTTGCATTCTCATTATAATCTCTTTCCATTCGGCAATATAATCTTCATACTTTTCATTTTAATAGTTGCATAACTTTCCAACCAGCAGATGTGCCATAATTCAGTTAACCATTCTGCGATCTAAAGCTAGACATTTGGGGCTTTTTCTAAGTTTTAGCTCTTATAAATAATGTTGTGATTTTAGCCATTATAAATAATGGTGCGATTAATAGCTCCATGTATAACATTCTCTCTTGGGTTTATTGCCTTTGGATAACTTTGCAGGAGTGAATTAGGCCAAAGATATAAAATTTTTATGGTTTTTTGATGTACATTGACAAATTGTTTTCCAAAAAGGTTATACCAACTTATACCACCACCAATAATATATGAGTATACTATTTTTACTACGAACTTGCTGGCTCAAAGGAAAAACAATTCAACCTTATTAATATATTAATTTTCATATGTTTAGTACTAGAAAATATAAATTTTTCATATTTTGTTTATTGCATTTTGTTCTTATGTAAAATGTCTATTTGTGTTATTGTCTGTCTAAATTTGTGAATTTCAAAAGATCATAGGCCATGTCAGTCTTATTTTCCACTGTTCCTGACACATAAATAGCACTCAGAATATCTTTGTGCTGTAAATAAACATATTTATTTTTGAAGTCTTATTTTTTTTTTTACTAATTCATATGAGCTTTTTATACACTATGGGTATTAGCCTTCTGGCAACAGTTAAGAACACTTTTCCTTTTATTTTAGTTTTATATTGTTTTTTGTTTTTGTTTTTGTTTTTTTAAGGGCAGCACCTGTGGCATATGGAAGTTCCCAGGCTAGGGGTCGAATCAGAGCTGTAGATGCCATCCTGCACCACAGCTCACAGCAATGCCGGATCCCTAACCCACTGAGCAGGGCCAGGGATGGAACCCTCATCCTCCTCCTGGAATCTAGTCAGGTTGGTAACCACTGAACTACAATGGGAACTCCAGTTTTATATTGTTTTTAAAGACAAATATTGCTGTAGAAACAGTTGATATTTTCCTTCTGCCTCCTTTCATTACCTTAAAAGCTAAAAGCTGTACTTTATAGAGTTAAGAAAATGTAAGTTGAAATTTTTGTTTATTTTTCTAGTTTTTGTTAAAGTTTCCTTTTGGGGATAAACTCTTGCCATTCCTCAAGGCTTATCCTAAATGTACATTTTCCAAGGTTCTTCTTGTGTTTTAGGCAGTGATTGTTTGATCATAACCATAGCCACCAATGGCTTATCACAGAAGCCTTTGGTTTGGAGCCCATGGGGAGCTTCAGCTTTGCTGCTGTGTGTGGGGCCATTTTTACTTAGGTAGGAGCGATTTAAATTAATCCATCCAACACTTGAGATTCTGGATAAGGCAGCATTGCTACTATTTTAGCCATAAACCTTTATTTCTACTATAATAACAGTTTCTGCTTTGTTCCCTTGCTGGGGTACTTGACATTTAATATGATGGTTTTGATAGAAGGATATTTTGATATGGCCCAGAAAAACAAATCATTAAATGCCAGGTACATTTCAATGACCAAGGAAGAGTGTGCACCACCTACTCTCAGCCCATCCATAAGCCCCACTCAACCTGTCACCTCGCTGAGTCCTTCTGTTCTTCTTCCCTGGGTGTAAGAGCAAAATCAAAATAACGATTAGATCAAAAAATTCAGTTTTGTCATTGTTTATCCTAATCTTAGTAACTGAATTTCTGATTTGGGTTTCCATCTTTAACGTCTTTTCACTATCGTGATCCACTTTGGTCTAGAAAAGCTCTTCTGACTCTTGTCAGTGTCCTCTGTCAGGTTGACCTGGGGCTGACCAGCTGTCTACAGCTTCAGACAGCACCCACTCCCGAGTGTCTGTCCTAGGACCTGACCAATACAGAACTCGTTCACTGTGTCTTGGAAATTTCCACCTAACACTTCAGCCTCTCTGCTGGAACCTCCCTGATAGCCGTCCATTGTGTAAGTCCATTGTCATGTCTTGTTTTTTTTCTGATCCCCCAGGCTCATTATGTTTTCGCCAATCTCATCCTGAAATATGGTGGCCTCTTCCTTGAAATGTTCCTTCTATCTATACCAAAGTGGATTATGATACTGAATTATCCTGCCCTCTAGGAAGACCCAAATGATCATTTAATTTCCAGTCTTCTCAACCTTCATGGCAATGACCCAACTTATATTAAAGTTATTTTTATTACAGCTTAGCTCATTTCCAATAAATTGCAAAGTCCTAGAAAGCAAGAGGCACACTATTTTATATTTATATTTTTCTAAATCCATTGACTTATATCTGCTTTGATGCAGAAAAAAGTTTTTTAAAAGAAGACATTAATTTTGTCTCATCATCCTTTTCTAAGCTTTCTTCTTGTACCTCAAAACCCTTCTGTTTCAGTAAACCTAGCTATTAAGGACTACTGCATCTTGGTTTATAAATACTTTTCCAACAGGGAAAGAGATATGAAAACAACAACAAAAAACATTTTCTTTTTGTTTCTGTAAATCTTATCCTTCTTCCCAGGCATCTTACATCTCACATCTCCTTGAGGCATTCTCCCACCTGACTTATAGCTGCTTCCCAATTTGACATCTCTTCTTCTGCCCAAACTGTTAGGCTTCATGTATCAGTCAAGTCTTCCTTTTTTTTCCTTTGCTCACTGAACAGAGCAGGTGTTGAAAGATGCAAGAAAAAAAGGGGGGGGGGCTTCACAAAGGTAGTGCCAATGAGTTTTTTGAATGTTTGGTTTTGCTTTGCTTTTAGTGGTGGTGATAAATTTGCATTGATCTCTTCACACTGCCTCATACTGCTACCCTAGATAGTGAATTTGCAAAACAGCAAGATGATGGAAGTAGGGTTACATGTTTTGCTTATAGGATAGGGAAAGTCAACTGATCCACAGGGAAAAATAAATAAATAGTGACGATCCCAAAGTTGGCTTCATGATCCCCAAGTTGGCAAAACTATCGTCTCTACTAAGAAAAATTCTCATCCATTATCATAACATCTGTTTTATGTGTTTTGGAGAAGCCTCAATTACAAACAATGGACAACCCATTTAGTTTTATTTCTGTGCATGTACTTAGCAGGAATTCAGATATATAATAATCTTTTATTTGTTGTGCTCACATAATGTGCACATAAGCATTAGATAGTATTATTTATCCTTCATAAACATTAGTGCTGCTGATTTGGTTACTATTAGTGATATTACCAAGGCTATATAGATCAAAATAAACATTGCAATTTTTTTCTTCCTGCTCTGCACACAGCCCACACAGGCAAGGAGTTGGAGCAACCTTCCAAAATCTAGGCATACTGTTCTGGAAACTTTACCCTCCACGGACAAATGTTCATTAAAATCCTTTAAAAATGACAGAATTACACTCCTAGTGTTATCACAATGAGATAATGCCTTCACACTGAAACAACAATCCAGATAAATAGAAAAAACAGGGAGTTCCCTTGCGGCTCAGCAGTAATGAACCTGACTAGTATTCATGGAGATGCAGGTTCGATCCCTGGCCTCTTTCAGTGGGTTAAGTATCTGGCATTGCTGTGGCTGTGGTGTAGCTGCAGCTCCAATTCAACCCCTAGCCTGAGAATTCCCATATGCCACATGCGTGGCTTTAAAAAAAAGAAGAAGGAGAAACTGAGTTTCTGAGTTGAGATAGAGGTATATTTTGACCAAAATATTCACCCTTGGTCACAGGTGACAGGTTTCAAGGCAAACAGCAATTCTGTGCTGTCCTCCTACTCCTGAAGTGGCTGTGTGGTCTTGAACTGCTTATTGTGTCTTGCCCAGAAGGGAGATTTAAGGGCAATAAGATACTAGTGGTACCCCAAGGAAGGCGTGCCAATGGCCAAGACCAACTTTGAACAAAGGGCTTGGTGCCAAACCTTTATACCCATCAAATTTTTCCCTTAGAAATAAAATATTCATTGCTTTGATACTGTGTTTTTAAATTCTCTCAAGCTGTTTGCTACTTATCATGGCCAATGACATATTTGTTAAGCAGCTCATAGTTTATAATAAATATTTTAAGGTATTTTTTAATCTCACTTCATTTCCCAGTTATAGAATAAGCTGGTAGCATCATCAGCCTTATTTAAAGAGGGAGGAAACTGAGGATATGGGTATTGGAGCAACAAGGGCGGGAACAAATCAATGGACATTGGCAGAGCTGGAACACACATTCCCATCTCTGATGTGCCAGCTCCTGCTCTTTCTGGTTATACTGCGCTGCTTTGTGCTAGATAAATGCATACACAGTGTGACGCAGTCTGCCTTAAAATACTGAACTCAACATGGAGGTTTTTACCTATTCCCCGTCCTAGAGCAACAGTATCTCCTCTTGCTGAATGAGTTTCCTTAGGAATTAACCCTCCCTATAAGATACTCCAGAGTGCATATTATAGACAAGCAATAATATGCCTTTGCAGTTAATGGCACTCAGTCAAAACTACCAGGGCATGTCATTATTAGGTCATAATACCCACCCTGGAGTGCCTTACAGCCTAATTGTTCCCTCTTCCATTCCAGAAACCAGCCAAAGACATATTTTACTAATGTTTCTGCTTTGTTAATGAGTTCAGAATGGATGAACACATGTGTTCTGCCTGCTCTGTGTATCAAAAAAATGTATCCAGAAATAAATGCAGGTCGCCTAGTCCCCAATTCCAACTTGCATATTTTGCTACAAAATGTTTGGCTCTGATACTTCTGAAAGCGAAGATTTAGTATGCAACGTCTGTCTAAATATTCAGACTCTGAAAACTCATGAGACTTCCCCTTCTGCCAATGTCCTCAGCATTTATCTCTGGAGCATCATCTGTTTTTCTGCTGAAAGTTTCCATCAAGAGAGTTATATTTTAATCTGGACTAGAATCCACAATAGACTATCCCCAATCTTTTGAATATATAGCTAGTTGTGTCTTGATAAGTATTTAAGCTTAGGGGATTTTGTCATTTTGTTTTATTTTATTTTTAATCCACATTCACCAAAACTCTTCAATCAGAAGAGAAAACTCCTCATGAATCTTCAGGTTCTTATTTTTCAACTATAAAGTCATATTCTCCTTACAACACTTTTTATTTTTTATTTTTAAAGTTTTATTGAAGTATAGTTGATTTGCATGTTGGGATAATTTATGCTATACAACAAGGTGATTCAGTTACTATACACACACACACACACACACACACACATCCATTCTTTTTTTTTTTTTTCTTTTTCTTTAGGGTCGCATCTGTGGCATATGGAAATTCCCAAGCTAGGAGTTGAATCAGAGCTGCAGCTGCTAGCCGACACCACAGCCACAGCAACACAGGATACTAGCCGCATCTGCAAGCTACAGCACAGGTTAGGGCAACATGGAATCCTTAACCCACTGAAGCCAGGGATGGAACCCACATCCTCATGGATAATAGTCAGTTTCATCACCACTGAGCCCCAATGGGAGCTCCTCACATCCACTCTTTTTCAGATTCGTTTCCCATGTAGATTATCACAGAATATTGGGTAGAGTTCCCTGTGTTATACACTGGGCCCCCATTGACCATTTCAAGTAGCAACAAAAGGCTGAGAATTACAGGAATTGGTGGCTGACCCAGGTACCTGGGGTTCTAAAGTATGGGTGCTTACCAATAGAGGACGTTGGCTGTTCAAATAAGCATGACATCAGAAACTATTACAAGGCACCGCTCTTCAAGTGACCTCATGATTGTATGTAGTAGTCACCCATGGAGTTGAATTCCTCCTCCTGCTTAGGAAGTGCTAAGTGAATGTAGTGGAAATTTGAGGTCTCAGATAATGAAACAAATGTAGCTGGGAGACTATCTAGGGAAAGCATCTCTTGGAAGGTTTATGCTGGAGAGGAATTAATTTGGGATGGAGTTGTGTAATTTTGGTCCTTACCTTCATAATAACTAAGTAACATAACAGGTATGTAACTTAATAATATTAAAACTTCCCCCAGAGACCAGTTCCCAGATGGCTTCACTGGTGAATTCTATCAAACGTTTAAAGAAGAATTAAGGAGTTCCCGTTGTGGCACAGTGGTTAACGAATCCAACTAGGAACAATGAGGTTGCAGGTTCGGTCCCTGCCCTTGCTCAGTGGGTTAAGGATTCGGCGTTGCGGTGAGCTGTGGTGTAGGTTGCAGACGTGGCTCGGATCCCGCATTGCTGTGGCTCTGGCGTAGGCAGGTGGCTACAGCTCCGATTAGACCCCTAGCCTGGGAACCTCCATATGCCGCGGGAGAGGCCCAAGAAATAACAAAAAGACAAAAAAAAAATAAAAAAATAAAATAAAGAATTAATACCAATTCTTCACAGGCTCTTCCAAAATATAGAAGTGTGAGTTAATGCTTTTCACTCGTTCTATGAAGGATGTATTATCCTGATGTTTAACCAGACAAAGATATCATTAGGAAAGAAAGCAATAAACCAATATCCTCTATGAATATAGGCATAAAAATCCTCATTTAGTATACCAAACCAAATTTGGCAACATACAAAAAGGATTATACACCATTATCAATTGAGATTTATCCAAAATAATTTGCAAAGTTTACATCTGAAAAACTACTGTGTGATATATTACATTAACAAAATAAAGGACAAATTCACATGATCATCTTGATAGACCTATGAAAGTTAAGTGACGAAATTCAGTGCTTTCATGAGAAAACCACTCAAGAAACTAGGAATCAAAGGGCATTTACTGAATCTGATACAAAGCCATCTACAAAAAACTTACAAGCTAACAATGACAAAAAAACTGAATGATTTCCCCATAGAATCAAGATTAAGACAAGGACATCTGTTTTTACTATTTTTATTCAACACTTGACTAGGGGCTCTAACCGGGGCAGTGAGGCAAGAAAAAGAAATTTAAGGCATCTCGATTGAAAAGGAGGATGTTAAACTATCTCTGTGCACATGTGACATAATCATATATAGAATATCCTAAGGAATACTTCAAAAAGCTATTAGAAGTTACAAATAAGATTAGCAAGATTGCAGAATGAAAAATGTTCAAAAATTAATTGTACATCCAAATAAAATATTGTCAGTGCACAATCCAAAAATGAAATTAAGAAAACAAGTTCATTTACAATGGCACCAAAAAGAATGAAATGTTTCAGAATAAACTGAACATAAAAGCGCAATACTTGTAGTTTTGAAAACTATAAAACATTGTTGAAAAAATTGAAAAGGATCTAAATAAAAGGCATCTCATATTTATGGGTTGGAAGACTTAATATCAAATTAATCTACAGTTTTAACACAATTTATATCAAAATACCAGCTGGCTTTTTTATCTTGTGGAAATTGACAAGCTAATCCTAAACTGCATATGGAAATGCAAGGGAGCCAGAATACCCAAAACAATCTTGAAAAGAACAAAGTTGGAGGGCTCAAATTTTCCAATTCCAAAACTTACTAGAAAGCTGCAATAATTAAGACACTGTAGCACTGGAAAAAGAAAGGATAGACATATAAATCCATGAATGGAATTTGGAGTCCTGAATAAACATTTTTAACAAATGTGCTAATTCAATAGGGGGAGAATAATCTTTCCAAAAAATTACACTGGTAAAACTGGATATCCACATGCAAAAGAATGGAGTTGTACCCCTACCTCACACCATATACAGTATTAACCTCAAAATGGATTATATACCCAAATGTAAAAGCTAAAACTATAAAACTCCTAGAAGAAAGCAAACAAATCAATCTTTGTGATCTTGGGTTAGGCAACATCTTCTTAGGTATAACACCAAAAGCATAAGAGATAAAAGAAAAAATAAATGAATTGGACTTCATTAAAATTTGAAATTTTATGCTTTAAAGGACACTATGGAGAAAGGAAAACACAACCAAAGCATGCATGGCCAGGGGGGAAGAGGGGCAGGAGGAATGCTTCAAAAACCATATAGCTGATAAGATACTTCCATACTGAATATATGAAGAACTCTTATAACTCAGTATTTAAAAAACAACTTAAAATATGGGCAAAGAATATAAACAGACTTTTTTGAAAGAAAATAGACAAACGAGCAATAAGCACATGAAAAGATGATCATGTTTAATACGTTTAATAAGCATTAGAGAAATACAAATAAAGACCACAAGAGCTACTGCTTCACATCTACTGGGATGGCTATAATAAAAAAGACAAACGATAATCATTATTCAGGGGATGTGAAGAAATTGGAACCATACATTGAGATTTGGAAGGTAAAATGGTACAGGCACTTTGGAGAACAGTTTAGCAGTCCCTCAAAATGTTAAACATAGAGTTACCATTTGACTCAGCAATTCCAATCCTGGGAACATATCCCCCCAAAGTGAAAAGATATGTCCACACAAATGTTTGTATATGAATATTCAAAATGGCATTATTCATAATAGCCAAAGAGTGGGAAAAACCCAAACGTTTATTAGCTGATGAATAGCTAAACAGTAAGTAAATATCCATACAATGGTATATTATTCAACAATAAAAAAAGTGAAGTACTATTATTACATTGATGAACCTTGAAAACATCTGCCAAGTGAAAGATACCAGTCACAAAAGATCACGTATTAAATGATTCCACTTATATGAAATGTCCAAAATTGGCAAGCCTATAGAGACATAAAATAGGCTAGAGATTGACTAAGTCTAGAGAGGGTAGGCTGTGGGAGTGTCTGCTAATGGAAAAAGAACTTCTTTTGGGGGTGCTGAAATGATTCTAAATATTCTAGATTTGGGTGATGGTACAGTGATGGTATATATCTGTGAATACATTAAAAACTTTTTTTGGCCAGGCTTGCAGCATGTGGAAGTTCCCAGGTCGAGGATCAAATCCAAGCCACAGCAGTATCCTAGCCAGAGCAGTGACAACGTCAAGCCCTTTACCACTAGGCCACCAGAAATTCCTGAATTATTACACTTTAAATGGATAAATATTACGGCATATGAATTATATCTCAGTAAAATTATTTTTAGAAGAAGAAACAGTAAGGAGTTCCTGCTGCGGCTCAGCAGTAATGAGCCAAACTAGTATCCATGAAGACGCGGGTTCGATCCTTGACCTCACTTAGTGGGTTGAGGATCCAGCGTTGCCATGAGCTGTGGTGTCATTTGCAGATGGCAGCTCGGATCTGGCGTTGCTGTGTCTGTGGTGTAGGCTGGTAGCTACAGCTCTGATTCAAGCCCTAGCCTGGGAACTTCCATGTGCCATGGGTGTGGCCCTAAAAAAAAAAAGAAAAAGAAACAGTGTAACTGAGAGGTGCTCTGAAATGAAATCATAGACTATCAGCAGTACAGAGGTCTACAAATAATCAGGTTACATGAGAACAAGAAGTAGTAACTTACATATTAAGACAAATGGGAAGAACTGTTTCCAACAGAGTAAGATCTAAACTATCTTTGTGGATTGGCAAAAAAAGTGTATCTTTGTTTTGCAAACTGAGAAAAAAAATGGAAAATGATTAAAAACTCTAAGGAAACAAATATCTGTAGATAAAAGATAATGATCAATTATGTAGAAAATTAAGCTGTTATGTCAGTATTTTAATTAATTAACAAATATAAGCAAATATAATCCATTTAACCTTGAAGCTTGGAATATTTTTATTTAAAGGGCTAAGCCAAGTGACTTAGGATTTTAGTAGATTCTTATAAAGTGACCTAACATGGATCTACAATAAATTATATTTGCATAATTATGTTATTAAAACTTTATAAATTATATTGGTTTCCATTTCATAGAATTAATCCATAAACAAACTATAAAAGACTTACTTCCAGTACAGACTAAATGTGAAAGTTTCACATTTAACAGTCTAGTCAATACTTTGCTCTTTGTCCTACATGGTAGAAAATCAAGAGCCTCTGTATTATTTATAGATGAGGAATCATGAGAATAATTATATTATGCTAAAATTTAAAAATAAGCTAAAGAAGAACTGAAGCTGACATTTATTTATTTATTATTTATTTATTTATTTATTTTTATGGCTGCACCTGTGGCATATGGAAGTTCCCAGGCCAGGGGTTGAATTGGAGCTGCAGCTGCAGCCTATGCCACAGCCACAGCAACACTGAATCCAAGTCACATCTGCAACTGATGCTGCAGCTTGTGGCAACGCCAGACCCTTAACCCACTGAGCGAGGCCAGGGATGGAACCCATATCCTCACAGACACTATATCAGGATCTCAACCCACTGAACGACCACAGGAACTCCTGATTTTTTTTTGAATGTATAATATTTAAGAAAGGGGTTGAGGGGATATTTATGTGCCATCTAAAGCTAATAAAACAAGAACTATTGGTTAAAACACATTATTTGGGGTTATAAAGTTTAAAGAATATTAACACAAAACCTTTCAAAGGGTTGCTTCTGAAAAGCGTGACTGGTAAGTAATCACACTTTTCGTTTTGAGTTGAGATAATAATAGAAGAGTCAAGGTTCACGAACATGTGCTACTTTTAGGAAGGTAAAGTATGAGCAACAATGTTGAAGTTGCCCCCCAAAATCTCTAGAAAGCCATGAGGAATTATTTCAAAACCAACAAAAGCGGAAAAAGACCTCATTAGAAAACTATAGCTGATGAGGCTCTCAGTTGATCTTCCACACTGAGTCCTAAAGAGTTCAGTCTTGAGAAAGGTAGGAACTCCAGGGAAAAGATACAGCCTCAGGCGGCCAAGGGTCTCATTAGAGCATTTTCTCAGGACTGAGCAGCAGTGCGGTCCCAATGCCTGGGGGGTTTGGGGAATCCTGGCTGCAGGCTGAGTAACAAGCAATTGAAAAAGCTGGGCGAGGAGGGGCCCAGGTTCACTTGGTATTCAGTCCACAGAGAATTCCTCTTTCACTCCTTGAGACTCTCCTGTCATCGAGGTTACCTGTCCAGTGGTCAATAGCACCGAACCCTTTTATCAGCGCCACTTGGTAATTATAAAATATTTGCCATTATACAATATGCTAATTCTTAGACATCTACAAACAGCTTAATCAATTGAGTGCATTTTATTATTTCTCGTCTAAACATTACAGGCTCCCATGAAGTCTCTGAGATCAGTAAATTATTCTAGATTGCTAAACTGCCGACAAACCAATCAGAAGCTTTGCTTGAATTTATTTGGTTTTGCTACATTATTTAGCCAGCAAGAGGGAGAAAAACAACAGAAATGAAGAGCCATCCTGAAGTCACGCTGTGAAGCTTGATCGGCTCCAATGATTTACAGAGAAGGGAAGCCATCTAAGTTCACCAGGAACTGGATTTATCTAAAACCTTCCCAGTCGAGTTGAATTTAACATTAAGCCAGGTTCTTGGGGCATCTCGACTTCTCAGAAGCCTTATTTCCTTTGTCATAGTGTGTGTGTGTGTGTGTGTGTGTGTATCCATGTGGCAGTTGATCAGACATCCACATTGTATACATAGTATATTGAGAAAGAAATATTTTTCGTGCCCATCAGGTCCTCCAGGGGTATATCATATTTGAACATCTCAAAACAGAGCAAGAGATGAAGTGCTCTGCCAATATTTATATTTAAAAGCATTCAGCAAGAACAATTTATTCCCACATATAAGGTGAGGCTTTTGCTCATCCCTCAGTTACTCCTCCACTTATTCAAATTTTTATGAAGTCTTTTATACCACTGAGTTATACTCCCTGGTGACTTGATTTTTTTTTAACAACTGAGTAGTCTTTGGAGAAAATATATTCCCTTAAAACCTCCTCAGACAAGCCTAGTTTGGGATGCTTATGAAGATCACCTGACTATATAGGCTTCAAACATTTTTAAAAATATATATTTAATGCAGATTTAGCCATTATTCTTGAAGGCACAATCACCTGGTTTCTAGGGGTCTATGTTGTTTAATAAGTCAAGCTGATATATTCAGTGGTTCTGTTTTGTAAGTCATGAAAATATTCTTGTAGGACAAAGTGGAAAATTTCCCCCTATGTTCAAGTGAAGATATTTGTAACCTGAGATAATACTTCTGTCAACACATACCTAAATGAAGAGAATGCTCTATTAAAAAAAAAATGAAATGTGCTTAGAAGTAAAACCAATATGCCCTATAGCAATGCTTTCTCAAAATTTAGTGTTTATGTTTTTTGTCTGGGGATCTTTTTAAAAATGGTGATCCTGACTCAGGGCCTGGGATGTTTCTTTCAGACCAGTTCAGGGCCTGGGATAGGGTCTCTGGACCCCACTTGGGGAGCAAGACCGCAGAACACTTGGTTAGATGACTCAAAAACCAACTCTAATGAAGCTGAAGATAACCAATCACTGATGTCAGCCAGGCAGGTGAAGGCTAGGTAGATTAATTTCAGGTAACGTGGAAGTGGAAAGAATACACAGATGCGTGCACACACACGCAGTCCTAACATGTGAATTAATTATGTAAATATGATTAACTATAAATTAAACAATTTAAGAAGGCATTTGACTATTCAACCCACATTTTAAATGTTTGTGTATGTATAAATTGTCTGGAATATTTTTGTATGGGATACAGACTGCTCTCTACTCACGGTCACACATATGGCATTTCTCCCAAAAATTTCCTGCTCTGCTTAACAGCTCTGAGAGATATAGCCAAATTTGAATTTTTTCTGAAGATCAGTTATTTGAACTGGAATAAAATGGGAATGTTTAGATTTCTTCTGGTCAGTGATTAAATAGGATATCATGCTGAATTGATTCATTTCTGCCACATAATAAAAGTAGCACACATTTTTGAAATAAGATGCTTAGGTATTATATGGTAGGCCAGGCTTTGCAAACATTGTGCATGGTAGGAGAAGAGAAAGAAACGACTCCTACTGCTGAGGTGTACAAACCTTAGGACCAGAACTCAAACGGGAAACAGGTACATGCCTCAGAGGAGAAAACTGTCATATTGAAGGCATCTTTTAAAGGAAGTAAAAAAATATGAAAATATCAGACCAGTTAAAGTCAAATAAAAATTAGGCCTTTGCAGCATACTTTTGGGTAACTTCAGAAGTTTTTAGGGGAAAAATTCACCTCTACACTACTACAGCTACAGACACAGTGCTAGGGTGCCCTCAGAAACAGACTGACAGACTGAATAACTTAAGATTACCAAAGGGGCAGGTGGAGGGAAAGGGAGAACAGGGGTTGGAAAAATGTTCTAAAATTAGGTTGTGATGATGTTGTATGACTATAAATATAATAAAATTCATTGGATTATTTAAAAAATAAAATTAAAAAAAGTTTCTTGCTGTGCTGGGTCTCTATTTTGTTGGCGAGAGATGTTTCCAAAAGCAAATTCTTGCCTTATTTTCTAAAAATTTTCACATGATGGAATAGAATAGACCATTGCTATAGTAACTGCCTTAGAATTTAACTCTGTATTTACATGCAAAAAGTAAGAAAGATATGTGAATGCCATTAGTTGATATTATTTTTGCCTTAATCGTGAGCCAGGTTAATCAGCCTAGTTGTAGAAGTGAAAATATTAAAGCAGCATTACAATACTGCATTTTGTCTCACCAAGGAAATCATCCTTCTGCTGCTGAAAGGATCAAAAGTCCCATAATTTTGGTCTTGTATTTTTGTTAACACTCAAAAAAAAATGTTTCTATAAAAATGTTAAGTGTCTAGAATGCTTAAATTGGATAGAAGAAAAGGGTTGCCTAAAAAACTGTACTGCTTGAGAAAAAAAAGCAGAATAACGAAAAACCAATTAGATGTGGGGAAGAGGTGGAGAAATGAATGTTAATGTCATAAAAACTGTCCTTAAAAATTGTGATGTCACGGTTGGTTGGGACTGTAAGAGATAAACAAGAATTGGTTATGATATTGTGAGAGAGCTCTAGTTATAATCACTCCATCTTGTTCTTAATATAATCTTGGAAAAAACGTGTTGAATTTGGAGACACTGTCAGTTGACCTTAAATAACTGTGTTATGTAGCCCACAAATAAATGAGCCTCAAATGGTTAAACAACAAATCACTCGGCAGCTTTGTTCAGATCTTATGTGGGATCCTGCCACAGTCTATTACATTATTTGTGGTGAATTGTTTAGAGAATCCTATCAGTGTAGGATGAGATCTTGATCTTTCTATTGTCACTTATAAAATACTAAATTTAAATGCTTATTAATGCTCAGGGACCTAATTGACTCCAAGATATAATTACTAGTAACATCCTGGTGTCCAAAAGGATATAAACAGATTATTATTAGAAGAAAAACACAAAGAACTAATAAATCTGAAAACATTCATCTTCGCTGTTAATGAATAGCAATATTTAAAACAAAAAATGAAATCATTTGCAAATTAGACTCTTTTATACACAACTGGTTGGTGTGTATAAAACTGGCTTAACATTTTTAGAACCATTTGGCAGTATGTAGAAAGGTTCTTAAGGATAGAGGTACCCTCTGGTTTCGAAATGTTACTTCCAGAAATCTATTTTGATAAAATATCTAGATATGTAAATAAAATTAATGAACAAAGATATTTAATGCAGAATTATTTTCAGTAGTATAAAACTGGAAAAAACGTCCAACAATAAGTTACAGGTAAAATAAGTTATGATATATCAATCAAGTAAGCAGTTTCGTACATATTGCACTTTTGGAAAAAAACAATGACATAAGAAAGCGACCAAAGAAAAGTATACATTTCAACTAAATACTGCATTTATGAATATATGTATGAATAATTATGCTTATATAGAAAAGAAAGTATTATATGTAGAAAAAAAGGCTGAACGATTGCTCAACTTGTGTTTTTTTTTTTTCCTTATTCATTCCATTTTGTAATTTTCCAGTTCCCCCTCTCATACCACTTAAAGGATAGAATACTTTTAGAATCAGAAGAAAACCCAACAAGAAAATTTAAGTGTGCATTACAGTTTCCAGGGAAAGCAAAAGGATTAAAGCATACCCATTATAGGGTGGGCCCTAAATTATTCTAGTTTGTATGCACCCCACAGTAAGGAACTGCACCAACATTTTTCAGTAATAAGGCTTTTCACTGGGCCTTCTTTTTCAGTAAATTTCAGAAACTACTTCTCCACATTCTTTTAGCTGTTCAGTAGCAAATACTGAATTTATAGATGAACCATTAATATTTCATTACCGACAATATTAAAATCACTAGTCCATCCTGGGGGAGGGCCCTATAAGAAGAAATTCGGTTTGTGTAGTTCTCTTTATATTTTCGCATTCCAATCTTACAGAGCCCCTGAAATGCTGCCCAGGAGTCACCGTTACCTTCCGGGCTGAAGCTATGGCTGATTGCTTTCAAAAGTCCTGCAGCTAAGAAGGGGCCCTAGAGAAACAGTCTGGTCATGTCAGCACCATAACTTAAAACCACTTTTAAGGACTTGGCTTCAAACCTAGCTTCCTGGTCTGGCTTATTACAAGATGCTCGCAACGTAGTGCCATTGGTTTCATGAAAGATGGTGAAGAAACTATTAAGGACACTAATTAAGATGTGTGAATATCACTTAGATACTCTTCCTTGTTGCTCTCTAAGTCCAAGCCATGTTACCTAACACATTAATTGGTAATGATGCAAGTGCATATCTTTCAACTGCAAGGTCAGTTTTAAAGCAGGGCTTTTATTATTAATGTGTTTAAGTTCCTACACAATCCATGTAGAGATTCCCTTAACAAAACTTAACTGTGCTCCTCTTTAACCCCATTACAGCTCTATCCCTTCTCACCCACCCGAATATTATGGTATTGTGGGTTGGAGCATTTCAAACCTTTCTCTGGCCTTAAATATAATTTCCAAAGCACTTTATATATACACCCAGAACCTATTTGTTTAATTGTCTGCATTTTCAAGTAGGCTCATTCCCTGACCGTTTTGACCAGACATGTAAAATATAAAATAAAGATGTTATTTTTATGAACGTACAGTTCATTTACAATGTTGTGCCAATTTCTGCTGTATAAGTGACTCAGACACACATATAAACACACACACACTTATATGTATACATTTTTTCTTGTCTTTTGTTTTCCATATGGTCTATCCCAGGAGATTGGACACAGTTCCCTGTGCTGTAGAGTAGGACCTCACTGCTTATCCATTCTAAAGGTCATAGTTTGCATCTACTAACCCCAAACTCCCCGTCCATCCCGCTCCCAGACCCCTTGGCGACCACAAGTCTGTTCTCAATATCTGTGAGTCTGTTTTGTAGATAGAGTCATTTGTGTCACATTTTAGATTCCACATGTGAGTGGTATCACATGGTATTTGTCTTTCTCTTTCTGACTCACTTCACTTAGTCTGATAACCTTTAGGTCCAGTCATGTAGCTGCAAATGGCATGATTTCTTTCTTTTTTTTTTTTTTTTTTTTGTCTTTTTGCTATTTCTTGCACCGCTCCCGCGGCATATGGAGGTTCCCAGGCTAGGGGTCAAATCAGAGCTGTAGCCACCGGCCTACGCCAGAGCCACAGCAACGCGGGATCCGAGCCGCGTCTGCAACCTACACCACAGCTCACAGCAACGCCGGATCATTAACCCACTGAGCAAGGGCAGGGACCGAACCCGCAACCTCACGGTTCATAGTCGGATTCGTTAACCACTGCACCATGATGGGAACTCCTGATTTCATTTTTTTAATGGCTGAGTAGTATTCCCTTGTTTACGGATACGACATCTTCTTTATTCACTCCTCTGTCATTGGATGTTTACGTTTCTTCCACGTTTTGGCTATTGTAAATAGTGCTGCAATGAACAGCAATGAACAGTGCTGCAGTTTATTTTCAAATTGTGGTTTTCTCTGGATATGCCCAGGGGTGGAATTGTTGGATCCTATGATAATTCTATTTTTAGTTATTCGAGGAATCTCCATACTATTCTCCATAGTAGTTGCACCAATTTACATTCCCACCAAAGTGCAGGAAGGTTTCCTTTGCTCCGCCCCATCTCCAGTATTTGTTATTTGTAGACGTATTAGTAATGGCCCTGCGGACTGGTGTGAGGTGGTACCTCTTATGGTTTTGATTTGCAATTCTCAGTTAACTAGGGATGTTGACCATCTTTTCATGCGCCTATTCGCCATCCGTGTGTCTTTAGTGAAGTGTCTGTTCAGGTTTTCTGACCATTTTTCAATTGGGTTGTTTGTTTTTTGTTATTGAGTTGTATAAGTTGTTTGCATATTTTGGAGACTAGGCGCTTGTCAGTGGCATCTTTTGCAACTATTTTCTCCCATTCCATAGGTTGTCTTGTTGTTGTTGTTGTTTAATGGTTTCCTTTGTTGTGCAAAACCTTGTAATTTTGATTAGGTCCTATTTGTTTATTTTTGTTTTTATTCCTATTGCCTTGAGAGACTGACCCCACTACTCACCTATTCGATACATCCGCCTGGAGTAAGTGTTGTGTCTCCAAAATAAAACCTAGCATAGAAAGCAAAGGAATATTAAAATGTAGCATCTAAACCATGTCACATGCTCAGAGTGAGACAGCTGTAGTTGTAGCCAGTGTCCATTTCTCAGTTTCAACAAAGATTAAAGAGAGCCTGTCACGTAACAGATCCCTGATATTCCTGCTCTGAGTATTAGTAAACAACTATGATTTTCACTCAGGAAACAGGAACCTACCTTTATGAGGTACCTGGGAGCAGTTAAGTATTATCCCACTTATGACTTCATATAATTCTCACAATGGTTCTGTGAAGTATGTATTATTACATCTAATCTATAATTGCGTATCTTAGAAGTTCCTTTTGTTGTGATCACATATGAAAGACTACTTGCTTAAGTATACAAGTGTTGGGTATTTTTTTTTCTCCCCTCTCAAATCTCTAGAGTAATTCTTTCATTGTTCCCTGGCAGTTGGAAACAAAGATGAGAAATCTGAGGCCTGACTGACGCATTCCTTTACCTTTTTAGCGAAATATAGTTGATTCGCAATGTTGCTGGTTTCTGGTTTGTAACAAAGTGATTCCGTTATGCACATACATATTCTTTTCCATTATGGTTTCTTATAGGGTATTGAATATAATTCCTTGTGCTCTACACTAGGACTTTGATGTTTATGCATTCTATACATCATAGTTTGCACCTGCTAATCTAAAACTCCCAATCTTACCTTCTGCCCCTGCCTCCCACTTAGCAACCACCAGATCTGTGAGTCTGTTTTGTCTTGTCTTCAAGCATGTTAGTCTTACCTATATTGGCTCTTTTTTTTTCTCTATATTCCATATTGACCATCTTCTCTCACTATTTTGTCTCTGTTTATCTTTTTTCTTCTGCATTCTGGGAAAGCATCTCAAAACGATGGTCCAGATTCGTGTTTCCATTTTCCACAGCATCAGTCCTCCTCTTCACTGCTCCCAACACTCATTTCAATTTTATGATTATTACTGTTTCTTAACTCACCCATTTCCTTCTGCTATCAACATGGTCTCCTCTTTTCTTTGCAGTGCCTAATTCATGGAGCTCATAATTTTTCTGTCATATTGAAGATACAAAGAAATTTTCTACATTTCTAAAATTCTTGTGAAGTCCTTTCCAGAGATATTTTTCAGGGTGATTCACCAACTACTCCAGGTTGTATTCTTTCTCTTTCTTTTTCTAAAATGAGGTGATGTCTGCAGTACTTGTGTTTGTCACTGGACAGAGCATCTAATTTATCAATACTCATTCAGAAAAAAAAAAATTTCCAGGAAAAATTAATAGGAGGATAACAGTGTAAGCCCAAAGGGGTTAATAGAATTCTCCTTGTCTCAGACCTAAACCTAGACGACAGATTGATATTCAGCCCAGGTTGGTATTCAGCCCAGTTTTCAGTGTTTAGCTCTGTGTTTCTTATTTGCACAATAAGAATGGGGACTGAGTGCATATGGTGTTTGGGAGGGGATGCTTTAAAAGAGCGTATTTCATATGATGATTGGGTTTTTTTTACCTTTTTGTCTTTTTAGGGCCACTCCTGTGGCAGATGGAGGTTCCCAGGCTAGGGGTCCAATCAGGGTTGTAACTGCTGGCCTACACCAGAGCCACAGCAAAGCAGGATCCAAGCCATGTCTGTGACCTACACCACAGCTCATGGCAATGCCAGATCCTTAACCCACTGAGCAAGGCCAGGGATCAAACCCACGTCCTCATGGAGGCTAGTCAGGTTCGTTAACCACTGAGCCATGATGGGAACTCATGATTATTGTTTTTTATACTCAAGATTAAATTCTGTAACACTTGACAAAGTCATGGCTAGGAGGAGATACACAGATGTGAGTCAGGATACACTGAAGGTGGCATAGACTAACTCATATTGAAAAACACAGGGATAACCACTGTTGAACAAAAGACTAAGGGGAAATGGGATGACTTTTCAGATTTCTCTCCATCTGCTCTGCTTTAGTAATTGTAGCCAAGCTTCCCTGGATCCAGATGGGATCCACAGCCCATCTTCTTCCTCTCCAATTCCCTTCCTCCTGAAGTCTAGTGAATGACTTAAGGGAAATGTCCACTGGAGGGTGGGCCCAGGTAGAATTCAGGTCACCTCAACAAGTGTCATCTCAGAGAGAGAATTCTCAGGTTGGTCCATCAGATTCAGAACACAGATCCAAGACGCAGGCAGCCAGGGAGGAAGGAAGTGCCAAGCCTGTCTCATGGGGACAGGTTTGCTCCTCCAAGCCCAAAATCTGGGAGTGATTTTGATGATAATTTTCTACTCTTCTCCACAGGTTTTGTGGTTGCTGGAATTTTCTCCAAAATTCTAGTAGTTACTGGAATGTCAGTCTCTGTGTTCCATTTTCTTGGAGAATTTTCACCCTTGCTGGTCCTTCAGAAGTATTTTGGGAGGAGTGAGAAGAAGCTGCCTCAGGAACTGTGAGCCACATGCCATGTTGTTTCTAATTTTAGTCCCAAATCACTCAATTCAGTTGTGCAGATAAATGAATTGTCACAAATTATTTACAGAACCAAATTGAGAACAATCCGCTCTTATCCTTACCTTACTATTCTGAATCAAATGTGCTCGGGAACAAATCTGGTATTAGCTGTTTCTTCTTTAGTATGAAATCATGTCAATATGCTAACCTTCCACATATATTAATCTAAAGCTTACTTCTAATTAAGCAATAACTACAAATTAAAGGAATTCAAAGCCTCACTGCACAGACAGGATTTTCTTCTAAGCTGGAGACCCTCTGGGAATCATAAGCCAAACTATGCAACTTTCCTGAATAAAACTTACCCTGTCATTTTAATGGATTTGTTCGTTCAGTTTGCATATATGCATTTAAACTCTGACAGATAAGAAAATAAATATCAAGCAAATCCATAAACTACACTGGTAAAATTACATATGTTCTTTATTTCAGTGGGCACGTGGCCAGATCTTACAAGCTATTCCAGGGACTGTTAGCTGAATTTTTGCTGAGGACCTTACCCATAAGCAAGTTTGCAGTCAGCTGGTCCCAGGACACCAATAGAAACTAGAGGATCTCTGGGATGATGGCAGAGGAGGCACAGATTTCCTAATTGATGGATGTCATGCCATTGGAAGGAATGGGAAATATTGAATTATAGAGCCCCAATCTTCACGTCTTCACAAATAACATTCAAAGAGATGGATGTCAACCACTTGCACAATGGTAGAGCATCACATACTCAAGAACTTGGGGTTAACTGGTTGCTCTCACTCCATGTTGATACTGTTGAGGGATTGCATCATGAGTAGGACAATAGACTTGTACAGTGTCTAAGATAAAAATGGTAGACTTGCCCTACTCTTCACAGCTTTAATCTCAATAGGAACAAGGGGCTTCACCCTGAGCACTGTTCAGGAGAACAGTAAAGCTGAGAAGAGGGTCTGAAAAAAAATAGGTATGTGTATAACTGAATCATGTTGCTATACATCTGAAAATAATACAACATTGTAAATCAACTATATGCCAACATATAATAAAAATTAGTACGAGGAAAAAAAGAACAGTAAACCATTAGAATACATCCAGGTGAGGAGGGAGGGGAGGACACTGACTGCAGTGTATATATACACATACAATGGAATATTGCTCAACCGTAAAAAAGAATGAAATAATGCCATTTGCAGCAACATGGATGGACCTAGAGATTCTCATACTAAGTAATGTAAGTCAGACAGAGAAAGACAAACCTCATATGATATCTCTTATATGTGGAATCTAAAAGAAAATGATACAAATTAACTTAACTACAAATGAATTTATAGTCTTTGAAAACAAACCTATGGTTACCAAAGGGGAAAGGGGGTGGCAGGATGGACTGGGGGTTTGGGATTGGCATATGCAGACTACAGTATATGGAATGGATGGTCAACAGGGACCTACTGTGTAGCACAGAGAACTCCACCCAATATTCTGTGATAATCTATGTGGGAAAAGAATCTGAAAAAGAATGGCTACGTGTATATGGATAACTGAATCACTTTGTTGTACAGAAGAAATTATCCCAACATTGTAAATCAATTATATTTCAATAAAACTTTTTAAAAATGACAGAAAAAAAAGACATTAAGAACCTAGAAACAAGCCTGGTAAAGAACAGGTGAAAGTCCAGACATACTTGGGTAGCCATTTACAGAAGATGGGACTGAGCAGACTCATCTTTGTAGAGGGTTGAACTAAAGGACCTGTATGATTGCTTTAAACTCTAAAATTCGTAGACTTTAGAATTATCTCTTTGATTCAGTAGTTTTTCTTCCCTCTGCTTTCTACCAAGTAGGTTTTTCTGAAGAGAAAACATAGCAGTAAAAATGTCCAAACAGTATTTCTCCAAGTATAGTAATTCCCACAAAGTTGTCAAACTAGAGAGTAGGATAAGAAAAACATAACAAATGTTTCAGAATTTCCTGGTTACAGAATTGCTAACTGTGGAGAACCCTGTTTATTTGTTTGTTTGTTTTCTAGGAAGGAAGCTTTTATGTGTTCACGCCGTTTCACAAGTAGAAAGAACAATATATCACTCAACTTCCCTCCTCCTTTGCTCCTGTCAAAATAACAAAGAACTAACTCGAAATCCAAAGAGTGTTTTGTGGGAGATGAACATTTTCAACACCCCCAAATCCAAAGAGCTGGTGCTATCGACATTTTAAATGCAAAAAGCTGAGAACTGCCAAAAAGAAACTACCTCTCCATGGCATCTTTCTTTGAAATTGGAAAACACTTTGTATACTTACTCCACAAGGATTGCTTCTGATACTATGGTACCTGGAATTCTGATTGTGTCCATTTTTTGTCAAAATAGCAATAATCGTATAAAATTTCCAGGTCCATAATAATATCAAAATCATACCTATGCTGTCTTTTCCTTTAATCTCACACATCAGATCAGTAAGAATCTGTCACTACAGATGTTCAATCATGATCAACGCACTCAAATATTGGGAAAATTCTTATTAATGAATAAGCCAGAGCATCCAAGCTTCCTTTGACACCATTTCACTGTACCCAGGCAGCTGGCAGAAGAGTGCTCCCCTAAAGATGTCCACAGCCTAATCCCCAGAACCTGTGGCTATATTACCTTCCACAGCAAAAGAAACTTTGCAGATGTGATTAAGGGCACAGCCTTGAGATAAAGAAATTTTCCTTTGTTGTTCAGATGTGTCCCATCTAATCACATTAATCCTTAAATTAGAAACATATTCCTGGCTGTGATCAGAGAAAAAGACATGACAAGAGAAGCAGGGTTAGAGAGATGCTATGTTTCTGGCTTTGGATTTAGAAGAAGAGGCACAGAAGCCAAGAAATGTGAGCAGCATCTAGAAGCTGGATAAAGCTTTGTGAAGGAATGCAGCCTTTGCCATCTTGATTCTAACCTAGGGAGTCCCACATCAGACTTCAGACCTATGCAGCTCTAAGATAATAGATTAGCATTGGCTTAAACCACTGAGTATTTGGTAATTCATCATGGCAACAGTAGAATTCATTCATTAGAAAAAGCAGAAATAATACATTGAAAATAAGGAGCCTAAGTTATTTCCCCCAAATGGGAAGCATAACCTGGGGCTTAAGCAGGAGCATAACCCAAACTTTAACTCTCACTCCAGTAATGTTTCCACTTAGCAATTCTGCTCTCAACTTTTTAGTACTTGGAAGGAGAGAATAATCAGCCTCTACTTCTCCATATTTAATTATTCTAACTGAAATTGATCTTCAAGGCACAATTTTATACGGAATTTCCTTCTGTTAACAAAAATTGAATGTACGGTTTGCAGAAAAAAATATTACTCCAAGTTAGCCACGGCCTTCTTCACTCTGAACAAACAGAGCTCAGTTGTGGCTCAGGGGTAACAAATTCTAGGAACTCCCACCTGCTGATTTATTTTAAAAACATTTATTAAGTAGTTTGATAGGTCAGACTTTGGGAATAGAAACATATATTAGTGTTGGTGCTTCCTTCGAGAATTCACGGCAGAGTAGAGGTGAGAAGCCTAAGAACAGGTACTTAGATTACCACAGGTTTTTTATTCCTTTGTTTGTTTTTTTTACGGCCACACCCAGGGCATATGGAAGTTCCCAGGCTAGGCATCAAATCAGAGCTACAGCTGTTGGTCTGTGCCACAGCCACAGCAACACCAGATCCATACCAGCCACATCTGCAACCTACGCCACAGTTCACAGCAACACCAGATCTTTAACCACTGAGCAGGGCCAGGGATGGAACTCTAGTCCTCATGGATACTAGTCAGGTTCCTTATCGCTGAGCCATAATGGGAACTTCCTACATATGGAGGGGACCATCAGAGGAGCCATGGAAATGCTGCTCCCTAATATCGGGATACCTCTTCCAGGTACTTCAAACAGATGCTGGGAAACTTAGTGGGATGAAATATATCTCATTATTTTTCTAAATGGGGATTTATCTTTGCTCTGCATTTTTAACCATCTTACAATGAACTTACTTTGGGAGAGTAAGCGTGGTTCTCAACTAGAGGGGATTGGGCAGAGGCTTGGGCATTGGGGTGTGGGTGCATGTGTGTGTGTGTGTGTGTTTAGATTTTGCCCCCATGTGACATTTGGCAGCGTCTAGAGACATTTTTGACACTCACACCTCAGGGATTGCTACTGGCATCTAGTGGCTTTGAGTGGAGAGAGGCCAGAGATGTTGCCCAACTTTCTGCATCCACTGGGCAGCCCCACATACAAAAAATTACCCACTCCAGTCGTGGGTAGCACTGAGGCTAAGAAACCCTTTCCCAAGGTTTGCACACTATTTTGGAAACAGAAATTAGCATTTTTGTTTACATGCATATTTAATGAGATTTCTTTATAAAACTAACATTGCAATTTAAAGGAAATTGACTTTCAACTTAATCTATGGGTTTGTCAACTAACCACCAAGGTATTAGAATGGCACGTGTGTTACAGTATTCTAATATCACCTAGTGTGGAAGACTCTACTAGGACCTAAAGCCTCTGGAGGCCAAAGACCAAGCACAGGACAATTTAGCGAATGGTCTCTACAAAGCGGTCATAGATTCCCCATAGGCAAGAGGCTTATTGACTTTAAACCTTAACTCCTCTTCACAATATTCAACTCGTGACATTTTGCCAACTTCTGGAGCTTTGGGGAAAATATTCTGCTAAAGGAAAATGTGTACTGCTAGCTCTGAATTGAGGACTCAGCTAATGAGAGGGGAGGGCGAGGTACAAAGGGTCTCTCTTTTCTTTACGACACAGGCTTAGTAACAAGGGAGCTTCATTCCAGAATAAAATGTCAAACCCAACGTGAAATACTATCTATAATAAATGAGGCTCCTCATGATTATTATGTAGCACATTTTCTCAGGTAATAAAGTCATTGTGTTTTGCATGGCTTTATTCTTTTAGGCAGAGCGAAAGGGAGGGGGTGGTTGTTGGTATCTTGGGCTTGGTTTTTTTTTTTTTTTTTCCTTGATGGGTTTCATTCCATTCTTCTTGTGCCAATTGTAATGTTTTATGATTATTCATGACTTAGACAATGGTGCTTTAGGCAGTCAATAGCAATTATGCTTGTTGAGAAGAACATATAATTCAAATTAGACCGATATAGATTTTTCCCCTTTACTTTAATGTTTAGTTACCCAGGCAGATTTAAACTGAGTATACAACATTTAATAAATGATTTTCGCTAAAACCTAACTGACATTTAGACTAGTTTGTTTTTTTTTAATACAGAGGAATAAGACAAAATGCTACTTCATTTGAAAGGTATACTATATCATTTAAAATTAAACACTTCGAATTTATTCCCTACATAAATGTGTGCATACCTGTGGTCTGATTATGGCAACTTTGTGCACTAACCAGTAAGTATGCAAAACACAGCAAGTGGTAAGCATCTAAATAATCCATCTTAATGAACAATAAATTCATGCACGGTTTAGGCTTGTAGCTGGTAAATGTAACAATATTCAGAATGCAAGTCTGAATACATATTATCTAATGTTCAGGAATTAAATAGAATCGGCAATACCACAAATCAAATGAGAGACTGTGGTGGGTGCCAAGGACTGAAACTGCACCCCCCCAAAACTCACATTGGCCAGAGAAAGTGCAAGGATGAAATTATCATAAACTGAGATGGGGAGAGTAGATCTTAAGTATTCTCAAATTAAAAAAAAAAAAAAGGAAATTATTGGAGGTGACAGATACTTTAATTGTGGGAATCGTTTTACAAGAATATGCATATTAAATCATATGCATGTAGACCTTTAAAAAATCACAGTGTACAACATAAATACATACAATTTTGATTTGCCAATTATACCTCAATAAAACTGGAAAAAATAAAACTGAGAATGGAGAGGTTTGGGGAGGAATATGGGCTTCGGCTTTGGACATAGTGAATTAAAATGAGGTTGTCTAAAAATTACAAATGTTTTGGGGGGAGTCCGTGGGGACCTGCTGTACAGCATGAGAAACTCTACTCGATATTCTTCGATAACCTATATGGGAAAAGAATCTGGAAAAGAATAGATGTGTGTATTTGTATAAATGAGTCACTTTGCTGTACAGCAGAAATTATCACAACATTGTAAATAAGCTATACTTCAATATGATTTTTAAACATATAAAACAACAGCAACAAAGGATTTGTTTGGAACTGTCACAACTGGGTATGAACAGAAGGAGGAAGGACAGGCTGAGGACACAAGGAAGTTAAAGCCACTGGACTGCAAGTCACACTGAGGAACTTGGACATGCTCCTCTAGCACTGGGAAAGGAAACAGAGGCTTGTAATAAGGCCAAACAAGCTACTTAGGGGATTAATTTACACTAGAATTTTCTTTAAAATCAGACTATTAGCTTCTTGATGGCTTATATGATTTTCATTGTTTTGTAGTTGTCTCATTTTGTTTGATAAACCCTAGGGAAGAGCTTTGCCCACTGTACTGACTTCGCAATTCCTCCAAGATAATAGATTCACTGACGTCCCTTTTTTTTGTTCTGCAACTATACGACTTTTTACATTTTCTCCCTCAAAATATATCACAAATTATGTCAGAGGGATATGGCAAGCATTACCTTTCTCAATTTCCTAACTTCATCTAATATTGTGACTTCAATCTTAAATACTAAATGACAACAATTCCACTAAAATATCTGACCTAGTTATAGATCGGGATCACGTGAAACCACGAGAGAAATTGAGGAGTTATAGAGGTGGTCATGGGGTCAGAGTGAAAAGAATTAAATGGATCAGGACAGACCAAGGGGCCGAGGTCACTTCACTTAATCCCAAATTCCAGATACATTTGATGAGTTCTCACTCTACTTGAGATAATGGTAGGAACCCCGAAGAAATTCTGATCGTATTTTCTCACTCACTTGAAGAAACCTGAGTGTATTTTGAATAAATCAAATAATAATAGTATATCATTTCTACAAAGTCAGGCCCTTCCTGATCACATGCTTAGATCTTGGTCTAAAAGAACACCCAGAAATAAACCCATGCACATAAGGCCAATTAACCTATGACAGAAAAGGTGAGAGTATGTGTTGGAGAAAAGGCAGTCTTTTGGGGAAAACCAGATCGCTTCATGTAAAAGAAAGAAACCAGACTATTTCTCATACTGCATAAGAAATAAACTCAAAATGGATTAAAGACATAAGTGTAAGACCTTGCTGAGGTCTTCAGACAGAATTTCTTCTCTCTAGGAAACCTCCGTTTTGGCTTGTTTATGCCTTCAACTGATTGGGTGAGGCCCACCCACTCCAGGAAGGATAATCTCCCTAAATCAACTAACTGTAGATGTTAACCATATCTTCAAAGTACCTTCACAGCAAGACTTAGATGGCTGTTTAATTAAATCACTAGGTACAAGATAGCCTAGCCCAACTGACACTTAAAACTAACCATCACACCTCAACTTCAGACAATTTAGTTGTTTACCATTGATTCTAAAAGTAAATTCACTCTGTACAACATGGTATTCAAGGCCTTTCTCTATCTAGCCAGACATTTTCTTTCCGGTTTCACTTTCCTCTGCTTTCTTTCATATGCTGTTTGCTTATAATTTTAGCTGGCCATCTCTACCAAGTCCAGCTTGGACATCCTATTTGACCTTACAACTTGCTTTCACCAGTGGGATGTGAACAGAGTGACAAGGGCGAGAAGCTATAAGAGATACTGTGTGTTTCCTGGGTCAGCAACTGTTTTGGTTCCCCCCCCTTCCATGAGATTGATAAGTCCCAGAGAGAGGCTCCCCTGTCAGCTCTGGTCCTCTAGGGAAGAACAAGGCTTTGGCAAAGTGAAGAGAGAGAGAAAGAGGGAGGGCAGGGGGAGATGGAGAGAGACATTTACTGTGAGTAAGAAATACATCTTTTTTTTTTTTTTTTAAAGCCACTAAGATTTTTGGTGTTGTTCTTTACTTCAGAATGATCTAGTAAAAGCTGATGATACAAGCAGGCACTCACATATTTGATGAATGAAAACATAAATGAATGGATGAAGTTGAAGTTCACTTCCTCTGAAATGCCCTTTCTTGCCATTTCCTGCATATTGAAATTCCATTCATCCTTCAAGGAATATCTCAATAGCCCTCTCCTTCTATTTCCAAGTATAATTGATGTTTGGCTAAGTCTCTGTTCAAAAATCTTTGCTGCATTTAAAATTCTTTCTTTTCAATAGGTATTCAGGAGCAAAATTGCTGGTCAAGTAGAAGCATCACTGTTTGTGTCTCTAAATAATTGTTTAATTCACCTTTGATTTCTGGTGACTTGCTTGTTTCCAAGTGAGTTGTTCATGCCTCAGCTGCACCTTCTTCGTATCTCCCACACAACAATCACAAACACCGGAGTTACGCATGTAGTCGGTAAAGTCAGAATATTTTCGGGAAATAATATGACCTTCTATAGCATCCAGCTATTCCTTAGTGAACAACCCAAAAGTCTGGGTTAAATGCAAAGGAAACATGATACGACATCACAGTGAATTGCAGCGAAGCACAATGAATTGCCGAAAAATTCTGAAGTTTACACTAGAGTCAAAAACTGGGTAGACTATTCTTGATGAGAAAGGTTAAAAATGGCTATAAGTAATGTGTCTATAGAATACACATGGGATGCCAGGCACTGTGCGGACATTACTTCCTGCTGTGTTCCAACAACCCTATTTTTACATACGAAGAAACGAACACTTTAGAGAGGTTAAATTATTTTGCTGTGGTCACGCTTCCAGAAGGCAGTAGAGCTAGGCGTTAAACTCAAGCGTGTGCCTCATTCCAGAGCTCACACTTAAACTGTACTGCTTCCCTAAAGAGAAGATCTTCAGAGATCTCTTTGACTTCTAAGCTTTCCATGTAGTCATTTCTCTCAACAGAAAGCTTGCCTTAACCAAGGTAGTCACTAAAGTATCAAAAGGTGGGTCCCCCATTCTAGTCATTTTACTTGAGGGTAGGACACAGAAGATATGGTCCCCAGCATCGCGTCCAGAAAAATAACTCTACCAAGATTGCAGTTGGGTGTGGGAATGGAGAGTAACTGGAAGTAGGCACAAGGGATCTTTGGGGAGTAATGGAAATGTTATAAAACTGGATTGCAGTGATGGTGCAAAACTCCAGGAATTTACTAAAACCATTAAACTGTACACTTAAAAATAGTGACTTGGAGTTTCCACTGTGGCTCACCAGGTTAAAGCCCCGACACCGTCTTTGCGAGGATACAGGTTCAATTCCTGGCCTCAATCAGTGTGTTAAGCATCCAGCATTGCTGCAAGCTGCAGGGCAGGTCGCAGATGTGGCTCCAGTCTGGTGTAGCCATGGCTGTGTAGTCTGTAACAGCAGCTCTGATTTGACCCCTACACCCGGAAACTTCCATATGCCGCAGGTGTGGCCATAAAAAGAAAAAAAAAAAAGTGACTTTAATTATGTAATTCATATCACCATGAAACTAGTAGAAAAAAGAATACATGAGCACATACTGAGATTATATATATTATATATAATATAGCATATACATACAATACATAAATGTATTTTTGAATATATGACATTTGAATAAACGCATCCATAAGCAAAGATGACATGCTTTTTTCCAAATACCATCTGAGCAGCAGCCTTTTTGTTTTAATAATAAATATGATAACCACAAATTATTTGTATTCATTTCAAGTTGTACAACCACACGTCTCCCCGTCCTACTGTGTAGTTAATAAAGCCGACTTTTTCTGAATGTTTCCCTCAGACTTTTCATCCGGTCAAGCTGAGTTTCTCTAATTTAAGGCTATGAATACGATTTTTTCTACATTACAGAATCATGAGTGCTCTCTCAATTATCTATGCTTTGGGACGGTCCAGGCACACTTGTTTCATACCTACGCCTGATTTCCAACTCCTGTGTCAGATGGTAAGAGCGCCACCCCACGGAGAAAGTTCATATAGAGTCCATTCTACCCCTGCCTTGTTCCCAAATGTTTTCTACACAAAATACTGTTCAAATCTCATGACCAGGAAAAGGCTCTGCACGTCACTAGTTGACACTCCACATATGTTTTCCAGTGACAGCATTTTTTTAACATTTCGCCTAGCAATGCACTAAAAAAACATAAACTTCTAGCCAGGGCCATATGTGAGTCATAGGCAAGTAATTAATTGACTGTATCTTAAGTGATATTCTTAAAATTTTTTTTCAGGAGTTCCCGTCGTGGCACAGCAGAAATGAATCCAACTAGGAACCATGAGGTTCCGGGTTCGATCCCTGGCCTCGCTCAGTGGGTTAAGGATCCAGCCTTGCCGTGAGCTGTGGTGTAGGTCGCAGACGTAGCTCAGATCTGGTGTTGCTGTGGCTGTGGTGTAGGCCAGCAGCTACGCCTCTGATTCGACCCCTAGCCTGGGAAACTCCATATGCCATGGGTAAAGGACAAAAGACAAAAAACAAAAAAAAATATTTTTTTCAAACATTTATAATTGAAGTATAATAAATTTACAATGTTGTGTTAGTTTCAAGTATACAGCAATTTATTGATACATATGCAAATATATACATATATTCTTTTTCAGATTCTTTCCCATTATATGTTATTATAAGACTGAATATTGATACAATTTCCTGTGCTATACAGTAGGTCCTTGTTTATCTGTGTAATACAGTAGTGTGTATCTGTTAATCCCAAACTCCCAATTTATCTCTCCCTCCCACTCCTACTACCTACTTTGGTAACCATAAGTTTGCTTTCTGTCTGTGAGTCTATTTTGTAAATAAGTTTATTCATGTTACTCAGCAATAAAAAAGAATGAAAAATGCCAATCTGCAGCAACATGGATGGACCTAGAGATCATTGTACAATGAAGTCCGAGAGAAACATCACATAATATCATTTCTATGTGGAATCTAATAAAAAATGATACAAATGAACTTCTTTACAAAACAGAAACAGACTCATAGAAAGCAAACATACGGTAAACGAAGGGAAATGTGGAGGGGAGGAATAAATTAGGAGTTTGGCGTTAACATATACATACAACTATTATATAAAATAGATAACCAACAAGGACCTGTTATACAGCACAGGGAACTCTACTTGATATTCTGTAGTAACTTTAATGGGAAAAGAATCTGAAAAAGAATGGATATATGTATGTGTATAACTGAATCACTTTACTGTACACCTGAAACTAACACAACCTTGTAAATCAACTATCTCCAATAAAACTTTATTTAAAAAGCAGTTATTTAGAAGAAGGAGGGAGAGCTGTACAGGAAAAATAAAAAAAAAATACGGAACTTCTTCCGCTCAGCAGCATTTTCTTGGCTCTTGGGTCAGACCTGCCCCATTCACTATATATATATTTGCCTTTTAGGGCTGCACCTGCGGCATATGGAAGTTTCCAGGCTAGGGGTCGCATTGGAGCTGCAGCTGCCAGCCTACACCATAGCCACAGCAATGTGGGATCCAAGCTGCATCTGCAACCTATGCTCAGCTAGCGGCAAGGCCAGCTCCTTAACCCACTGAGCAAGGCCAGGGATCTAACACACATCCTCATGGTACTAGTCAGGTCCACAACTCGCTGAGCAACAATGGAAACTCCCTTTAATATTTCAAATATCTTTGCAACTAATCAAACCCGACCCTTGGTTCTTTAAATGCAGTCAGCTATTGGCATGGAGCCTGCCCATGGCAAAGTCACACCAGCCACCAGGGGCTCCGTGATGTCTTCTTTCCACTCCTCGTTCCTCGGAGGATTCCTGCTAAATACGTTGCCCTCATTTTGTGACGTTCCTGAGCACAGCACTCCTTGTAGATGGTACCCTGTTAGCTGTCCCACAAATCTTTATCTCAGCTTTAATTTTATTTAATTTTAAAATTTTTCCAGTTTTATTTTTAAAATGTATGTATTAAAGTATAGTTGATTTACCATGTTGTGCCAATTTCTGCTGTGTGGCAAAGTGACCTTTCTCTCTCTATATATATGCATTCTTTTTCTCATATTGTCTTCCTTCATGTTTCATTGCAAGAGATTGGATGTAAGTGCCTGTGCTACTATTGAGGTATTACTGACATATCAAATTACATTAGTTTCAGGTATCCAACAAAATGATTTGCTATTGGTAGCTATTGTGATTACCACAGTAAGGTTAGGTAACATTCATCATAGTTACAAATGTCTTTTTGTGGTGAGAACTTTTAAGATCTACTCTGTTAGTGATTTGCAAACATAGAATGCAACATTGTTAACTGTGGCCACCGGGATGGTCACGACATCCCTGCGACTTACCCATCCTCTAACTGGGAGTTTGTACCTTTTGACCTGTTGTTGCAAATGGTAGAATTTCCTTCTTTTCGTGGCTGAGTAATATTCCATTATGTGCATATATGTGTGTGTGTGTGTAAAATATATGTCATATGTATGTGTATACACACACACAATTTTCTTTGTCCATTCATCTCTCCATGGCCCTTAGGTTGTTTCCATGTCTTTCTTCTCTTTTGAAAATAATGCTGCAGTCACCATAAAGGTGCAAGTATCTCCTCCAGATACTGATTTTTGTTTTCCTTCGACATATGCCCAGAATTGGGATTGGTGCATCACATGGTAGTCCTATTTTTAATTTTTTGAGGAATTTTCAAGCTGTTTTCTGCAGTAGCTGCACCCATTTACATGCCCATCAATGATGTAAAAGGGTTTCCTATTCTCCAGCTCCCCCTGTAGACAGAGACCTCTGTCAGCTGTTGCACAGATCTGGCCTTTATCCCTGCCCCAGTTCTACTAGATGTCAGGTTCCTTACAAATAGCAGTCCATGGACATCAAGTCTAAAGAAAACAGAAAGTTATGGAGAAAGGTAATAACAACCCATTGCCAAATTCCAATAAATCTTGCCTCGATTTCTTATCTGCATGACTTTGCTGAGCAGTAAAGTTGCCAAAAGCCAACTATATACAAGGGAAAGAAAAGCAAAGGATCTTGGAAAGTATTGTCTTTCAGTGATTACATTTTCTTTGAATGGTAATGTAATGTCTTCTGCAAATATTTTGTTTTGTGCATCTATTGGTATTACATCATTTCCAGGAAAAAGCAGTCCGAAAGCATATGCTAAAGACAGGACTGCACACCTGACAATTACGAATGGAAATGACTTCTGAAGACAACTGCTGAAATAAGCTATTAGATTGTGTCATTTATTTTCTCTATACACAAATATGACATCAGCTAGTTTGTTTTAAATAGCATCCATTTGTGACAAAATCCAAAAGGTTTGCATTTTGTAGTATTTTTCTTTCCTTGCATTCCTTCAAGTGCCATGTGGAGTTTGATGTTTAATAATATGTTGTAACAGATGTCAATATGCTCCAGCACTGAAATGATACTTGGTTCCAAATCATTTCATCTGTTTCTTGTAGTTTCAGGTTGACCTAATCGAACAGATTCTGCAGATCAACTTGACTGACTCCTAGCCTCTGAAAAGCCGACCCACTTATTTCTGTAAAAGGGAGTTTCAAACATGAGAACATGAAATCCTCTGCCAAGTGAAATTAGAGAGTGCTGCGGGTTTTCTAGAAGAGCAATTGCATTTTAGGTCTTACTGGCTTAACATTTCAAGTTGTGATTCTGAGTTTTTATGCATCACTATTGAACTAGTTTCTGTCAGCTGTCCATCTGCCATTTAGCTACATGGAAAAGCTATATAAAGGATACACTTTGAGTCATTAAAGTTATTTTACCCCCCCACTTTTTTATTTTAAGAGAGAATGGGAGAGACAAACAAATCCTGGAAATAATTTATATTTGTTTTAGTTTGGGGGTCACATGTCCATCTATTTGAAAAAAAAAAAATGTTCTTTACTCTTTACCATAATGTTTCTGATTCTTTACTTCCAAAGACTATTAAAAAAATGAGAATCAATGTGCAACATCTTTTCTATGTGTCCATTAAAGTTTTAAAGAATATGATTTTATAATAAAATTCCCATTTTATCTATCTATAGTAGAAATATCATTTTTAAGAAACAAATCATTATTTAAAAAATTTAGTAATCCATATATTTAGGAAAAGGCCATTACTAGCAAAAAGGAGGAAACTTAGTGCCAGTGCCCTAAGAGCTGTCCGCTCAAACATTTCAGTAAATACATCTGTTCATATATTTCTCAACTTAGAAAACTCTGAACTTTTTAAGCATTATAATGGGAGAGAGGCAGAGAGCATATATGAGGATTCCTGGGTCTTTCAAACATGCAATTTAAAGCATTTCATTCTGGCAATCATTTTCTTTAATTGCCTGCTGAGCAATCTGGGGTAAGCCTCCCTTTGCTTAGATACTGTTTTTACGTCTTTAGATAACGAAGATCTCTTTTCTCGGCGTATTTTAGAGCGCCCTAAATAGGATTGTATAATTTTAACTACTTCTTCTGTATACGACTCAAAGAAAGTGATAGGATGCTTATTTTTTCAAAATGCAGGTCAATTCAGTACTTAAAAAGAAATATTTTCCAAAAGGAAAAAAAAGAAACCCCTGTAGCTTTGACAAATAATGTAGTGAGATTAGAGAATTCAGGTGAGTCAGCATAGTCTCCATTACATAGTGCTAATGCAAAATGATAAATAGACTTCCTTTTAAAAATTGAATATCATATTCTAATAATCTCCAAAGAGCTGATGGTACATCATAGACTCGAAAAGCAGCATAAGGAAAATAAAATTCATCAATGCTAAATTGAGCTCTCCTCTCACAAAAATAAATTTTTTTTTTTTTGTCTTTTCTAGGGCCGCACCCGGGGCAGATGGAACTTCCAAGGCTAGGGGTCTAATCCGAGCTGTAGCCACCAGCCTACGCCAGAGCCACAGCAATGGCCAGATCTGAGCCACATCTGCAACCTACACCACAGCTCACAACAACGCAAGATCCTTAACCCACTGAACGAGGACAGGAGTTGAACCCACAACCTCATGGTTCCTAGACAGATTTGTTAACCACTGAGCCATGAAGGGAACTCATAGTAAATTTTAAAAGAAATTCATATATGGAAATATTTACAAAATATACCATTCCTTACTAACCAAGTATTCCGTTCACTTTTGTTTCTGTTTCAAACTCTCTATAATTGAAAACATTTTTAAATGATAAAAGAATAAAATCAACAATAGGCAAATACTTCATACAAGCCAAGAAAAAACAACTATTTCAAGACAAAAATGGCAATAAGAGATATGAAAGGATAATTCTAGGGAATAAGAAATTTAAATAGTCATTAAACATGTAGAAATATTAAGCCTCACTGGTAATCAAAATAATACAAACTAAATATTTTTTTGATTGGCAAACAAGGAAAGTAAATTTTACATAATATTATTGTTATGTACACAGGAAAATACAAATTTGCATGCATTGCTAGAGGAATTCAAACTTTAAAATTTGTTCAGAGAAATTCTGCAGTATTTAGCAAACAGATTTGTGTTTATTTCTTCTATCCCAGCAAGTCGACTGCTAGGCATTTATTCTAAGTATAGCTGTTCAAGTGAGCAAATATATACGAAGTCTGTTCATCACAACTTTGTTAACTTAGAGATAAGACATGGCAATCTAAATGTCCTGCAACAAGTCACATAAAGCTATGATAAAAAGTTCATTTCTTGATTTGAAAGTCTATCATATATTAATAAGAGAGAATAACGGATTATAGCACTATATGTATTGTTATATTTCTCTTAAATACGTGTGTCAAAAACATAATGTACACACTTGTATATGTGTATATATGTGTCTGTGTGGAGAGAGAGAAGATATGCATAAATAATAAAATGGTAATAATGGATGGATATCTTTGTCCAGTTAGCTTGTGTTTTTTATATTTTCAAATAACCCTACAATAGTCCCTATTACATGTGTAACAAATAACAATAATGAATAAAATTGAAAGTTTCTTACATGGCAAATTTGATTATCTGTTCTAAGGATGCGGTGACATTCTCTAAGGACACTGTGACATGTTTAACATACTCCGAAAGTGTTTTGCAGTATGGCACACACGGGAAGACCTTCAAATTGCCACTTCAAAGGAAGGTAATATCAAAAGAGTAACACTTGTTTCTCCTGATTTCAGAATACATATATCCTTTTAGTTCTTTTTTTTCACCCAGTAGGGTTGATACCTATCTTTATGTCATCTGAACATTATTTCCAATTCTACTTGTGATGGGTCATGTGGTCAGTATTTAGACTAGATTTTCTCCATTTAATTTAGGTTACTAGCAATAAACAAATAGAGTTGGAAGTTTCATTTGTATGTATTGAACACAACGACACAAACTCACAGGAAATAATTGCCTTGAACCAGTGAGGATAAAAAAATTCACTAGCTCTTCTATTGAGAGGCCAATAGACATGAATGTTTGTGTCTCCTCCAAATTTATATGCTGAAGCCCTTGCCCTCAAAGTGATGGTATTTGGAGATGGGGCCTGTGGTTGACAATTCTGATGGGATTAGGGCCCTTTAAGAAGAAACACAGGAGAGCTTGTTCCCACCCACACCTGCCTGGTGCTCACACATAAAGAAGCAGTCACATGGGCACACAGCAAGGGGGCAGCAGCTTGCCAGCCAAGAGAGGAAACCTCAGAATAAAACCCACCCCGCCAGCACCTTGATCTTGGACTTCCCGTTGTACAAAACTGCGAGAAACAAAGTGCTGTTGTTGACGCCATCAGCCTACCTGCTTTGTTAGAGCAGCCGGAGCTGACCAAGCAGAGGAGCACCCACCTTCAGAAAGCGGGGGAGGGGAGCAGGACCCCTGAGAGCTGTAGGGGAGAGGAGTGGGGGAGAGCCAGGGGAAGGTCGCCCAACCTTGCTCTTTTTCTCCCACAGGAAACGAATGTACACGATGTAGTTATTTTTCTGACCTGAAAAAGCAACAGAAAAAAGAGTTTACTTATCATCTCACGCCTTGGCAGATCTGACCCAAAATCTGACTCCGTCCTAATTTGCACAGAAGTCAGCAATAGAGAAAATACTGGTCAAAGCAAGACATTAAGACTTAAAAGCCAATATATTTCAAATATTAAAATAGGCCACCTGATAGAAACTGTCACAAGCTGTCAGATATGGCACATTCTTCTAATCTGACTTGCAGAAATGGATCTGATAGGGATGGAGTAGGCACAGGTGGTGGTAGAAATCCCAATAGGGGATCATAGAAAAAGAGGGGAACCTGGGGGATGCTGGGAAACCACTGTAAGTTCCAAGAAAGCCACCAGACTAAGGCAGGCTTGCTTAACTAAGTGGAGGTGCCAGAATTGCCGCAGGTCATTGGGTGGGGGATGGGACGAGGCCTGCAATCAGATTCAGACCAAGGGCAAGAGTTTGAAGACCTTCAGCTGATTTGAATACACACCTTACCAGATACTAAGGAGGAGCTACTACTTCAGGAAAGGTAAGAGGTGGGCTTTTCCAACTCCCACGCCCCTTGGATGATAAAACTGTGGCCCACCAATCCTCGGTCAGAACTTCCTTGCCTGCCTGCTTGCATCTCTCACAAGCATCCTATCCTCATAAATCTGTTTCTTGCCCGTCACTTTGTTTCTCGCTGAATTTCTTCTGCGTGGAGGCATAAAGAACCTGAACCTCAGTGAGTCCAGACACAGGGTGAGAAATTCTAATGTAAAACTGTGGCTTTAAGTCCCATCTGGCTTTAGGTTGGGTTCGAGTCCCAGCACGTGAGTTCAAGTCCCAATCTGTCTTCTGGCTAGGTTTAGACCGTTACTGCTGTCCGTTTCAGATCTAATAACATTTTATTGTGGTTTGGAGAGCAAGACCATACTTACAAATATCGTAGATACTCATTCACAATGTTTCTTTGGGGTAACATCTGAAACAATGAACTACTTTGAAAATGTGAGTTTTAAAAATATGAACTAAAAACGTTAATAAAAAGACTAAGATTGTAAGGACTATAGTAGAAATATAAGGCCCAGGGTAAACACTCATGTTTGCAGGGAAGCTTTGAGATCTACAGCAAAGTGCTGATGCTATAGCCACAGTCTTGCTTGTTGCTTCAAAGAAAGTTTCTACCTGGGTCTGTGTCTTGGGAGCATGCTTTTGCTTGACCCAGCTTCAAAGCATTTCTCCAGCATCCTGTATCTGTTGACTGCTACAAATTATATGAGCTTAACTGCCCTCTTGATAACTCCCCATCAGCAGCCAATAAAAGACTAAAGAGGTGAAAAGACTCTAGAGTCTGGGGCAGATGCTGCTGCAGTATTTAAAATAGCCTGTTGAAAGGATACAGCAGAAAGATGAGCTAATATGCTTGTCCCTTGAAGCAGCCCTGTGCAAACTTTTCTCTCTGCTTCAATGTTTCTGTCTTATCAAGACTCCGCCTAAGAGGGCTCCATCCTTCACAGTCTGTTCTTTTTTTTCCATTTTTTTGCCTTTTCTAGGGCTGCTCCGGCGGCATACAGAGGTTCCCAGGCTAGGGGTCGAATCACAGCTGTAGCCGCTGGCCTACACCAGAGCCATAGCAAAGCAGGATCCGAGCCGCTTCTGCAACCTACACCACAGCTCATGGCAATGCCAGATCCTTAACCCACTGAGCAAGGCCAGGGATCAAACCCGCAACCTCATGGTTCCTAGTCTGATTCGTTAACCACTGAGCCGTGACGGGAACTCCATTCACAGTCTGTTCTATAGGAATGGAATTTGTTCATGTGTCTTTGTTTCCTTCCTCCCTTTCTAATCAAACTGCTGCAGGAACTCAAGTTCTCCCTCCATCTGCTACCCACTGTTGATCCACTTCTCAATGGAAGGACGGCAACCTGACTCCTAGCTGCATGAACCAGTTTTAATTCCTCATAGGGCGGTTACATTTTGCCATCCATAGAGGGGGTTAAATGCCAAAAACATGATCATTTGCTCCAATAATATTTAATCAAATGCCTTTAGATGTTGGCAAGACACTTCCACCAGAATTAAGCAATTTTTGAACACACTTTTTAAATAAAATAATGGTGACCCCCCCTTTTCACGGCATGAAATGCTTGACTAATGTTAGTTAAGACGGAATGAACCTGTCCTTCTTTAGAAATGGCAGTGGGAGGAGGTCAGGAAGAACTGATTTGCCCTGTAGGTCTGGTGTCTGGACAGTATGTCTGTTACAAATATGTTTTGCTTTTTAAAAATATGGAGTTCCCATGAGATACCACCTCATACCAGTCAGAATGGCCATCATTAATAAGTCCACAAATAATAAGTGTTAGAGGGGTTGTAGAGAAAAGGGAACCCTCCTGCACTGTTGGTGGGAATGTAAACTGGCACAGCCACCATGGAGAACAGTTTGGAGATACCTTAGAAATCTATACACAGAACTTCCATACAACCCCGCAATCCCACTCTTGGGCATCTATCCAGACAAAACTCTACTTAAAAGAGACACATGCACCCGCATGTTCATTGCAGCTCTATTCACAATAGCCAGGACATCGAGACAGATGATTGGATTTGGAACCCAAATGTCCATCGACAGATGATTGGATTTGGAAGATGTGGTATATATACACAATGGAATACTACTCAGCCATAAAAAAGGATGACATAATGCCATTTGCAGCAACATGGATGGAACTAGAGACTCTCATACTGAGTAAAATGAGCCAGAAAGACAAAGACAAATACCATATGATATCACTTATAACTGGAATCTAATATCTAGCACAAATGAACATCTCCACAGAAAAGAAAATCATGGACTTGGAAAATAGACTTGTGGCTGCCTGATGGGAGAGGGAGGGAGTGGGAGGGATCGGGAGCTTGGGCTTATCAGACACAACTTAGAATAGATTTACAAGGAGATCCTGCTGAATAGCATTGAGAACTATGTCTAGATACTCATGTTGCAACAGAACAAAGGGTGGGGGGAAAATGTATTCATGTAAGGATAACTTGATCCCTTTGCTGTACAGTGGGAAAATAAAATAAAAAAAATAAAATAAAATTACACTGAAAAATTTCAAAAAAAATAAAAATATGGAGTTCCCATCATGGCTCAGTGGAAACAATCCGACTAGGAACCATGAGGTTGCGGGTTCAATCCCTGGCCTCACTCAGTGGGTTAAGGATTTGGCATTGCCGTGAACTGTGGTGTAGGTTGCAGAAGTGGCTCAGATCCTGTGTGGCTGTGGTGTAGACTGGCAGCTACAACTCCGATTCGACCCCTAGCCTGGGAACCTCCGTATGCCGCAGGTGCAGCCCTAGAAAGACAAAAGACAAATAAATAAATAAAAATATTGTCGCAATGCTTAAAAGACATAGCCAATTTCATTTCATCTTGTTTCTTATATACTTACTGGAAATATACAGAAGAGCAGTTGATCAGGAATTAAATGATTTATAAACTGACCTGGATGTCAAGACAATACTTTTTAATACCATTTCTGTAATGAAGTTTCGAATATCAAATTTCCGCAAAGGCTTTTCGTTTGGACTCTAGCAATTCAAAGGATGACCATAAGACTTTAAGTCTTACATAATCTTTATACATACATATATATAATCTATATATATATTTGGTTTTCTCTAGCTCTTTCAGAATAGAAACCATGTGCTACAATTCTATATATCACCCACAACGTCTAACTCAGACCTACATATAGGAAAGTGTAAAATATATAAATGTCCAGTCACTGCAGTGTATCAATTACTTTTCTCCTCTATTTTTTGCACCTTTCCTCAAAATCAGCAGCGGATTAAAAGGGGGGGGGGCTTTCATTTTTAGCCAAGTTTCTGTACTAGCTTACAAAAATAGAGTGAAAAGTCTATATTCGTGATAGTGATAAAAGACGAAATAAGTAAACTCCTACTTCCTCGCCTATAGTAATAAGGTTTACTTTTTATGTTTCCATTTAAAGTCTTTCTTTTCCTGGATTTATCCAATTCAGGCTCTTGGTTCTTGATCTTTTTCACTGTCAGCTGAGTCCACAGCCCTGAGCTTTGTCCTCCTGAGCATTTCTCAAGGCTGGTCCACATGCCTTCCATCCATGAAAGGAGCCCTTTCCGCCAAGGGATGTACAGGTGACCACCTGGCACTTGGCTGAAGCAGAAAGAAAGTGAGCCCCATGTGTGGGCTCGGCCCACCCTTCTGCCAAAAAATTACCTCCTGTGGAAAAATGTGTGTAACACCTCTGATTTAGAAATGCCTCCAAGGACCCATAGGTGGGGAGATGGCAAGTTTTCTCAAAAGGAATTAGGGCAAAACGATGTAGTGATAATAATGACTTTCCCTGCCTTTTTGCACAAATAACCCTAAAGGGAGACATGAGGAAGTGGATGGAAGGGAATATGGCTTTACAGCTGAATGTCTGTGGTCTACACCTGAGTTGAATCTTAACGTCTGGGTTTTTCCCAGAGTAATTAGGTTAATTTCAACGACTTCCATGCTCACTAACCTATGCATTCCAAGGTATGAAAAATTTAAGAATATAAGTGTGTTCCTTTAAAAACATACATCTTTCTCCTTAAGAAAGGGAGAGGGGAGGAAGAAACACACACAATTATAAAAGTGGCTCTAAAGGAGACAGGGACTAAAAGTCGGGGACTGGCGAAGGTTGAGATTCTGTTTTTACCTGACTTGGAATGCTGCTTTTGGCAAATCCCCTGGATCCCCTGCCTCAGTTTTACCATTTGAAACATGAAGGTAATGATCTTTCCCACAAGATGATGGACAATGTGTGCAGTCTTCACTTATACTAGACAAGCACTTCACAGCAACATCATTATTATTTAACAGTAAAGTGTGCTCAGAGTTGCTGAAATCTATTGAAAATATTCTGTTGGAATCTAGCGGCATTCAGCCAAATACTATTTAAGGCCCATAGAGCGAGTGCACCACTTTTAGCTCTTAACCTCACTAGAGATGGCAAAAATAATTAAGACTAAACTTAACCCACACTGGAAACTTCAGATAAAATTAGGAGCCAGAGAGAGGGGCCGTTGATTTCCATAAATAAGTTTTGAGTGTAAAACTTAAATGACCTAAAAATAGTAGGAAAGAGGAGCATTTTGGTCCTCAGGCCATTTACTGATTTCATTTAGATATATTTTACTTTACTGCTCTCTCTCTCTCTCTTTTTTTTTTTTTAATATTTTTATGACCACACCTGCAGCATATGGAAGTCCCCAGGCTAGGAGTCAAATTGGAGCTGGAGTGGCAGCTGCTGGTCTACGCCACAGGCACAGCGACACCAGATCTGAGCCATGTCTGCAACCTACACCACAGCTCATGGCAACACCAGATTCTTAAGCCACTGAGCAAAGCTGAGGATCAAACCCGTGATCTCACGACACTATGTTGAGTTCTTAACTTGCTGAGCCACAGTGGGAGCTCCAACTCTTGAAAAAAGAGAAAGCAAAAAATAAAGGGAAGAGTCTATGAAACTGATATGACCACAGGTGTTTCCTTTTAAGTCTCAAGTTTACTTTTCCCAAAAAAATGACACTGTTGTGGTCTGAATGTTGTGTCCACTCCCAAAGTCATATGTTGAAATGTACATGCCCAGTGTGACGGTATTAGGTGATGGGCCTTTGGAAAGCACTTAGGCCATGAGGGTGGAGCCCTCATGAGTGGGGTTAGTGGCCTTTATAAAAGGACCCCACAGAGCTCCCTAGACATGCCTGACATGTAAGGACATAAAGAGAAGTTGGGAGTCTGTAATCCAGATGACGGCCCTCACCTGACCTGGCTGGTACCCTGGCCTGAGACTCCCAACTCCAGAATTGTGAGCCATAAATTTTGGTTGTGTATAAGCTACTCAGTCTGTGCTATTTTGTTATAGCAACTTGGATGGACTAAAACAGGTATTTATATGAAACAGGACAATCAAACAGGAACCAATCAACTGCTGATAATCTCTGCTGGTCTATAGCTTAGTGACTTTGACAGTATCTGTAACCACATCACTTGGCTAAATAAGAACCAGTGAACAAGATTTATTTTTAAATTTCTCTTTTGGGCTGGAATCCTTTCTTCAGAAGAGCCATTTTATGGTTTGGGACAGCTGTGGTGGCAGTTCCCATATATGATCATAAGAGTGCAGGTTTCTCATAGATATAACTCCTGGAGCAGGAAGCCGTTATCACACAGCTCAGAAATATACCAGCAACAAATACCGAAGTGTCTACCAGCCCATGCTGTGTCATTTTTTAAAAGTCTCAAACCATGAGAAATAATCATATTTAACAATTCCTTTGAGAGTCTGTTGAAGAGGTGGTGGATAACTAGAAAGTACATTTTGTGTGGGATTCCAAATATGCCTGCAGCTTCATAACTACAGGGTTGTTTTTTTTTTTTTATAGTCCTGTCTTGGGAATGTTTTCTTTTTTCTTTTCTTTTTTGCTTTTTAGGGCTGCACCCTTGGCATATGGAAGTTCCCAGGCTAGGGGCTGAATCAGAGCTATAGCTGCCAGCCTACACCACAGCCACAGCAATGCAGGATGCGAGCTGTGTCTGCAACCTACACCACAGCTCACGGCAACTCCGGATCCTTAACCCACTGAGCAAGGCCAGGGATGGATCCTAGTTGGGTTCATTAACCGCTGGGCCATGAAGGGAACTCCCTCTTTTTAGAATCTTAATGGAGAAAGTTAATTCTTGTACCAATTATAACTTTTAAAAAGCTCATAGCATTTTTAAATATTTTTCAAAAATTTTGCTGCTTTAGTAATTTATAAATTGAGTCAAACCCTCATTATTTTTCAGAGCTTTGATCCCCAAAGTAGGAGGTGTAACAGATTGGCATAGATGAAGAAAAATGAGAATTTCTGTTCATACTTGTCTTATACCATTCTTTTAAAACTCTGTCTTTGGTATTTTTATTGTCTAGAATGTAATAATGTATTCAAAGTTTTTAATGGATGGAACACACTGAGAATTACAGGTATATGAGTGAAATATAAACATGAAGATGCCATAGATTTTTTTAATGGGATTGTTTCTGCCTCAGTTCAGGCTGATATTTCAAAATATTTTTAAATTTAAAATTTAAAATAATTTAAATAGTTTTAATATTTAAAAAAGAAATAAAACAAAAATGCACAGGGCAAATAGTATCATATTCACAAATGCAGAATGCCAAGGCTTTAATAACCTTGCAATCCCGAGGTGCAAGGTTATTAAAAGGTTGAATGGAAGGCAAGAGGAAAAGCTTGGGGGCTGCTATGTTATTCTTTTCTCTCTACCTCCATGGAGAACCAGTAGGACTTGTTTTCTCTTACGTGAAACCAAAGGAGAGATTTCAAGGTGATCACTTTGCAGGCTGCATTTTTTTGGTGTTCTTGTTGTCTTTTTAGGGCCGTACTTGCAGCATATGGAGGTTCCCAGGCTAGGGGTCCAATCCGAGCAGTAGCCACTGGCCTACACCACAGCCACAGCAATGCCAGATCCAAACTGTGTCTTCGACCTATATCACAGTTCTCAGCAATGCCGGATCCTTAACCCACTGAGTGAGGCCAGGGATCGAACCCACATCTTCATGGATACTAGTCAGATTTGCTTCCCCTGAGCCACGATGGGAACTCCTGCAGGCTGCATTTTTATCCACTGTGATTTGAAAGACAGTGGATTGGTGTCTGAATCATGCTTGTAAAAAAATGTTTAAGACTTTGACATTTGACAAATATGATGAACTGAGTATTCTGAAACTCCATAGAAAATTCTCAGTAATATGTCATGAAAGAATGCATGCTGTACATGCACAATGATGTGATTTATCCTGAGGAACCTTCTGAGCTTCTCAGTTCTCAGGTGCCTCCACCCACCAGGCCACATAAGGTTTGCTTCGAGGAATCCTGTTAAGCTGTCCTGCTATGTTTTAACTTCCCTAGCCTCCCAGAAGGATAAGAGATGGATCTTTCATCCCAGTAGAGGAATTATCTGTCAGACTGAAGCAAGCAATTCTTCCTTGTGTCTACGCATGCATTTGCTAAAGTTCACAGACTTTCCCAGGGGACTCTAGAAGTCCTGCAGCCTTGTCTTTAAATTAGATTGTCCTTGTCTTCTGGCCTCTTTGTCCAAGTTTGGATGTTTAGAGGGACAGCCTTCTCTAAGCAACTCAACTAGGAATCACACAAAGGCCAGAGACACTGAGAGGCAGGCTAATGGGGTTGTGAGTTTCAGTTGGAACAAGTGCCCATTGTTTATACAGTTGTGCTGGTGCAAGAGGGAAAATGACTGGGTGAGTATTCCCAGTGTCAGTAACTAAAATAGATACTCAAAACTGTCAAAGACATTAAGAAACTATTAAAATTAAAAATGTATATCATTAAAATTGAAAATCCAAAGGAAAAGTTTAGTATCAGATTGCATAAAGCTGAAGAAAGAATTAGTGAATTATATCACATGTATGGAGAAATTATCCAAAAAGAAGCAGAGAGACAAAGAGATTGAAAGCATGAAAATTGAGACCTGAAAGATAAAATTATCCAGCAGTCACTTAATGGGCGTTTCAAAGAAAAAGAGGATTTGAAAGAATGGGAGGGAGAATAAATATTAAACTGTATAATAGCTGATCGTTTTTGAAAATTGTTTAAAGATAAATATTCAATTTTGGGACATTTAATGAATTTCAAATGGGATAAATATAAAGACATAGACCTCTCTATAGATACTAGAGCAAAAATGTAGATTACCAAAGACAAAGAGATGACACTAAATGCAGCTAGATTTTTTAAAAATTCACACACAGAAGTATAACAATTAAACTGAAAAACAGATGACTTCTCAACAGTAACACTAGAAGTTAATAGAATAAATCAATATCTTCAAAGTGCAGACAGACAATAATTATCGATCTAGAATTTTATATTAAGAAAAACTTTTAAGAGGAAGGATGAGATACATTTTCAGATCAACAAGAACAGAGGTCACCACCAAAATACCTTTACCAAAGAAACTTTTAAAGGACATACTTCAAGAGGCAACAATGAAAGCAGAGAGCGGCCCTGAGATATATGACGGCACTGTGAATGAAATAAATGTAAACATGCCTGTAATCTAAACACTGATACCATGGACCGAAAAATAGTAACTTAAATAGGTGGAGTTTAAAACTCAATACAATCCACCTGTCACACAAAACCCATGCAAATTATACAATTTGATGTGTATTTACAGATATGTACAAGCATCACCACTGTCAATTTTAGAATGTTTCTCTTAATTATCTCAAAAAGAAGTCTCCACAGATACAGAGAACAGATTGGTGGTTGCCAGAGGGGAGGGAGTGTGGGGAGGCGAAACCGGTGAAGTTGATCAAGAGATACAAGCTTCCAGTTATGCCTTGTTTATTTTAACAAGTCCTGGAGATATAATGTACAGCATGGTGACTATAACTGATAATACTGTACAGCTTATGTGAAATTGTATCTTAATTATATACATTTATATTAGTCTGTATATTTACATGTATAGAGAGAGAGCCTCATACTCTTTAGCTATCATCCCTTTTATCCTACCCAAGTCCCCACTAGATGAAGCAACCACTAATTTACTGTCTGTCTCTGTAGATTTGCCTATTCCATACTTTCATATGTATGGAACTTTATAAGAGGCTATGTTCATTTTTTTCACGTTTTCAAGATTTATCTATGTTGAAGCATTTATCACCATTTTATTCCTTTTAAGGGCCAAATAATATTTCTTTGCATGGATATACCACCTTTGTTTATCCATCCATCTGTTGATGGACATTTGTGTTGTTTTCACCTTTTTTGCTGTTGTGAATAATTCTACTATGAATATTCATGTACAAGTTTTTGTGTGGACATGTTTTAATATTTCTTAGGTATATGCCTTTGGGTGAAAGTTTTAGGTTTTATGATAACTATATGTTTAATCTGTTGAGGAACGGCCATACTATTTTCCAAAATGAGTGCATTCCCACCAGAAGTGTGTAAAGGTTTTAATTTCTTCACATCTTCACCAACATTTGCTATTATCTGATTTTTTTATTCTAGCCATCCTAATAGGTATCAAGTTATAGTTCATTTTGATTTTCATTTTCATTTTCCTAATTCTAATGATGTTGAGTGTCTATGTGCCTATTGGCCATCTTTATATCTTTGGAGAAATGTCTATTCAGAAATGCCTATTAATTGGCCAATTTTTTAATTGGGTAATTTGTCTTTTTATTACTGAGTTGTGTATATATTTTAGATACAAGGCCCTTATGAGATATATTATTATTATTATTATTATTTTCGAAATTTTATTTTTATTTTTTTGACAGAATAAAATACATATATTTAAACACAATTACATTCACACAGATTATTATACCATGGATCTTAAGAAAGAGATTAAGTGACTCCCTCTGGAGAAGTGGAATGGAAAATAGGCTGAGACAAATAGGAAATTTATTCTACACTTTATCCCATTTTGTATGGCTTTCATCTTTACTATTTAGTATTATCTATAACATTTCAATTTTTCTTTAAATATTAGCATTATATTAAACTTTTCTATATTATGCAACTAAAATTTATAAAGAAGAAAGCCTTATATACCATTAACTATTTTATATAGCATAATAAAAAGAATAACTTAACTGGTAAGAATAACAAAAATAATACACCCTCTGAAAATAAGTAAAATATAAAATGCATAAGTTGGTTAAAAAACAGTGTAACTATATAAATATGTTCTCACAATTTGTTACATCTTATTGATTCTTCAGTATAGGTATTACACCATTCTAGGTGTGTGATAAACAAGACATTATAGACCTTACATTGTACCATGGAGAGAAATGGTTATTAATAATATGATTGTAGAACTGTATTATTTAATTATACAGTTGCATTATTTAATTATAATTATCATGAATTCTTTGATGGAGAGGAAATCAGAATAAGATCTAAGAAGACTTCAGCATTCCAAGAATGATGTCAAATGACCCCCTTCATGGTGGATTATGCACTTATTTACTATGAGATATATTTCTTCTCCAGAGATTCCTTGTTTGTGTATCAATTGTAGATTTTTGGTTTGCAGTTATTCTGAAGTTTTGATATGAGTCTTTATATATGTGAGATTGTTTTAATTTATTTGCAAGTTCATCTCCAGTGTCCTGCATTTGTACCCACCTCTTCTCATGATTTCTGATTTTGTTGGTATAATTGTGCATGGATGATTTCATATCTTTACTGTATATATACCTTTACTAGTGAGCCTTGTCATTTGTGGAATTTTTGTTTCCTGTTGCTGTCTTTTCTTTTCTGCCCAGAGAAGTTCCTTTAGTATTTGTTGTAAGGCTGGTTTAGTCTTGCTGACTTCTCTCAGCTTTTGCTTCTCTGTGAAGGTTTTGATTTCTCCTACAAATCTGAATAAGAGCCTTGCTGGGTAGAGTAATCTTAGTTGGAGGTTTTTTCCTTTCATCACATTAAGTATATCATGCCACTCCCATCTGGCCTGCAGAGTTTCTGCTGAAAAATCTGCCAATAACCTTATTGGGGTTCCTTTGTATGTTATTTGTTTCTTTTCCCTAGCTGCTTTCAAGATTTTCTCTTTGTCTTTAATTTTGGTCAGTTTGATTAATATGTGTCTCAGTGTATTCCTCCTTGGGTTTATTTTATATGGTACTCGTTGTGCCTCCTGGATTTGAGTGAGTGGTTCCTTTCCCATGTTAGGGAAATTTTCGGCTATTATCTCTTGGAATATTTCTTCTGTCCCCTTCTCTCTTCTCCTTCTGGTACCCCTGTAATACGGATGTTGGAGCATTTCACGTTGTCCCAGAGTTCTCTGAGACTCTCTTCATTTGTTTTCAATCTTTTTTCTCTTTTCTATTCTGCATCCATAATTTCTTCTAATCTGTCCTCCACCTCACTTATTCGTTCTTCTGCCTCCTGTATTTGGCTGTTAGCTGCTTCTAGTGAATTTTCTATTTCTGTTATTGTATTTTGCATCTCTTCTTGTTTAAGTTTTATATCTTGTATCTCTTTGCTCAGTGTTTCCTGAAAGTTATCCATCTTTGCCTCCAGTTTATTTCTAATGCCTTGCATCATCTTTAGCATCAACAGTCTAAAGTCTTTTTCCTGGAGGCTGAGAATCTCCTCATCACTTAGCTTATTTTCTGAGGTTTTTCCTTTCTCCCTCGTCTGAGTTATAGTTCTCTGTCTTTCCATTTTTATAGGTTTTTGGTGTGGTGACCTTTTTACAGATAATAGAGTTGTAGCCTCTCTTACTTCTGGTGTCTGCCCCCTTGTAGCTGAAGTCAGTATGGGGGCTGGCTGTAGGCTTCCTGATGGGTGGGGCTGATGCCTGCCCACTGGTAGGTGGAGCTGATTCTAATCCCTCTGGTGGGTGGGGCTTAGTCTCTGGATGGGATTAGAGGCAGCTGTGTGCCCAAGGGGTATTTAGGGGTCTTTAGGTAGCTTGTTTACTGAGGGGAAGGGCTGTGATCCCACCTGGATTGTTGTTTGCCCTGGGGCTTCTCAGCGCTGACTGACGGGTAGGGCCAGATTTTCCCAAAACGGCCACTTCCAGAGAAAGGCAGCTGCTGAATATTCCTGAGAGCTTTGCTTTCAATGTCCGTCCCTCACAACAAGCCACATTCACCCCTGTTTTCCCAGGATGTCCTCCAAGAACTGCAGTCAGGTTTGGCCCAGATTCCTATGGAGACCTCGCTCTGCCCTGGGACCCAGTGCACGTGAAAGTCAGTGTGTGCCTTTTAAGAATGGGGTCTCTGTCTCCCCCAGTCCTGTGGAGCTCCTGTGCACAAGCCCCACTGGCCTTCAATGCCAGATGCTCCAGGGGCTCTTTCTCCCAGTGCCAGGTCCCTGCATGTGAGGGTTTGATGTGGAGCTCAGAACTCTCACTCCTGTAGGTGGGTCTCTGTGAACCAGTTAGTTTTCAGTCCGTGGAGCTTCCCACCCCAGAGGTATGGGGTTGTTTATATCACGAAATCGCCCGTCCTACCTTTTGATGTGGCCTCCTCTTTTTCTTCTGGAGTAAGGTATCTTTTTTAAGGTTTCTGATCCATTTGGGTGGAGATTTCTCAGCCTTTAGTTGTGAATTTTGTTGTTTTTAGGAGAGAAGTTGAGCTCCAGTCCTTCTATTCCACCATGGAGATATATTATTTACTAATATTTTTCCCATTCTTTAAGTTGTATTTTCTTTCTTGATTATGTCTTTTGTTTTTAGTTTTTGCTTTTTAGGGTTGCACCTGCAGCACATAGAAGTTCCCAGGCTAGGGTTTGGATCAGAGCTGCAGCTGCCAGCCTACACCACAGCCACAGCAATGCGGGATCCGAGCCACATCTGCTAACTACACCACAACTCATAACAATGCCTGATCTTTAACCCACTGAGCGAGGCCAGGGATCGAACCTGTGTTGTTATGGATACTAGTCAGGTTTGTTAACAGTTAAGTCCTGATGGGAACTCTCTTAATAATGTCCTTTGAAGCACAAAATTTTTAATTATGATCAAATGCAATTGATCAATTTTTTTGTTGTTGTTGCTCATGTTTTGGTGATATCTAAGAATCTTTCACCAAACTCAAGGTCTTGAATATTGCTTCTAGTTTAATAGTTTAGTTCTAAATTTAGGTCTTTGATTTATTTAGGGGTTAATTTTTGTATATGGTATGAGATATAGCTTCAACTTCATTCTTTCTCATGTGGTTATCCAATTGTCCTATTACCATTTGCTGATTAAAAAACAAAAACAACAACAACAAAAAAACACAAAACCTACTCTTTCCATAGAATTGTCTTGTCACAAGACAAGAGGCTAATCTTATGGGGGTTCTTTATTTTTTGTTTATCTGAGAGTGCACTAGAAACAGAATTTTAGGTTGGTGGGTTTTTTCTTTCAAGACTTTTAATATTTTACTTCATTTTCTTCTTGCTTGCATGATGTCTAAAAAAAAAGCCCAGTGTCATTTTATCTTTGCTCCTCCAGAAGCAATGTGTTCTTTTCTCCCCCTCAGGCTTATTTCAAACTTTTCTTTCTGTTTTTGGTGGCTTCAGTTTGAATATGATATGACATAAGTGTAGAATTTGGGGTATTTAACCTGTTTTGTATTACCTGAGGTTCCTGGATATGTGGTTTTGTGTCAGTCATTAATTTTGCAAAACTATCAGTCATTATTATTTTAAATATTTTTTATTCTATTTATTTCTCTCTTGTCTTTCATATGTGTGTTCCATTATACTCCCATTATAAGTATGTCACTCCTATTGTATGTATGTCACAGTTCCTGATATTTTGTCTCATATTTTTCTTTTCTTCTCTTTGCATTTCACTCTTGAAGTTTCTAATGACATTCTTAAAAAGTTCACTATTATTTTTATTACCTTCTGTTCAGTCTATTCCAAGCCATCAAAACCATTTCATATTTCTGTTACAGTGTTTTTGGTTTTGAAAATTTGTCCTTTGATTCTTTCTTAGAGTTTGCTTTTCTCTGCCTATATTACCCATCTTGAATGTTCTTTGCACTTTTTCCATTAGAGCTTTTAAGTATATTAATTATAGTTATTTTAAATTCTAGTTCTGATCATTCCCAAATTTCTGCCACATCTGAATGTGTTTCTGATGTTTGCTCTGTCTCTTCAAGCTGTGTTTTTGTCTTTTAGAATGGCTTGTAATTTTTTTTGTTGTTGATGTCGTTGAAATGTAGATATGAGGTAGGCTATTGACTCTATCTATCTATAGGCTAGGCTTCTGCTCCAGTAAGCTGTGATTCTCTGTATTTGCCTGTCTCTCCATTTTGAGGCAGTAGTTTTTTCTGTGATCACAATCTTCTGATAGATGAAGGAAGGAAGGAAGGAAGGAAGGAAAGGAAGGAAGGAAGGAAGGAAGGAAGGAAGGAAGGAAGGAAGGAAGAAAGAAAGAAAGAAAGAAAGAAAGAAAGAAAGAAAGAAAGAAAGAAAGGAAAAAAGGAAAAAAGAAAGAAAATAGAGATAAGTAAATGGAGCCAAAAGCTGGTTCCTTTAAAAAAATCAACAAAATCAACAAACTTTTAGCTAGTTTGAAGGAAAAAAAAAAGAATATTCAAATCACTGGGATCAGAAAAAAAATAGGAAGCATTGCTACCAACCTTACATAAATTTAAAAGGTTATAAACATATTATTAAAATAGTATCTTGAAGAAAATAAATATGAGTTCAGTATTACTTCTCCTTTTCAAGAATGTTTTGGCTATTTTAGATCCTTTGAGTTCCATATAAATGTTAGAACTAGCTTTGAAATTTCTTTGCAAAATTCTGATGAACTTTGATTGGGATTATGTCAAATCTGTAGATCAATGTGGAGAAGAGTTATCTTTAAAATATTGACTATTCCAGTCAGCGATGTGCTGATAAATGTTTAACAATGGGGTCTCTGAGAGAGAGTAGGCCACCAGTTCAGAATATTTGCTAATTTACATAGTGTAAATATTTCCACCATGATTGATAGTAACCTACCAACATGATGTCACTGAGTGTGTAGTAAGGAATAAGGAATGTGTCGTGAGCCATTCTAAACCTTCAGGAGGTCAACATTAATTTTAATCCACGAATGTGGTATTTTTCTTTATTTATTTAGGTCTATAATTTCTCTAAAAAGATACTTCGTAGTTTTCATTGTAGTTTTGCAAATCTTTCATCGGTTTTATTCTTCATTGATATTTTTATGCTACTAAAAATGGTATTATTATTATTATTAACAGTATTTATTTTATTTTCCACTTTTTGATGGTATACAGGAATATACTTAACTTTTGTAAATGTTGAGGATATTGAGCAAGTGGAACTTTGGTATATTGCTCATGGTTGTCTACAATGACATAACTGCTTTGGAAAACAATTGACAGTTTCTTATAAAGTTAAATCTACATTACTCTATAAAATAGCAATTCTACTTTAAATATTATCCAAGAAAAATTAAACCATATTTTCCATAAGAAATACTTCTACAAAAATACTTATAGATTTTGCCATAACAGCCAAACTGGATACAATTTAGATATCCATCAATAAGAAATGGATAAACAATCTATGGATTAATCATACAATGGAATCTTTCTAAACAATGAAAGCAATGAATTACTGATACATTAAACAATCTCAAAGACTAAAGACACAAAAGGTACTATATGAGTACCTTTACTTTCAACCCCAAAACAGGCAAAATTAATCTACCTTAGTATTAATCAGAAACGTGTACCTTTAAATAATGGGTTGGATTTGACTGGAAAAGGGCAAATAGGAACTTTCTTTATTGAAAATGGTCTATATCGTACTTTGTGTGAGGGTTGCACGAGTGTATAAATTTGTCAAAACTAATTAAATGGAGCTGTTTGTTTCTGTGCACTTTTTTGTATACATACTACACCTCAGCAGAGCAATACTAGATGACTTATTTAAAAAATATATAGCTTCTTAATGTAATGAAGAACTGTGAAGCAAATGATGGATATACAAACAAATTTCAAAAGCAACTGTGATGGTTGATTTTAAAAGTCAATTGTCAAGGCCAGGGTACCCAAATATTTGGTGCAAGATTATTCTAGAGGTTTTTGTGAAGGTGTTTTTTAGATGAGGTTAATGTTTAAATAAGGAGACCTTTAGTAAAGCAGATTACTCTCCATAATATGGGTGGCCTCATTCAATCAGTTGAAGACCTTACTGGGGGAAAAAAAAAAAAAAAAAAAAAGACTTCCCCGAAAGAAAGGACAATGATGCCAGCAGAAAGCCATTGGACTAGAAAAGCAACTCTTCTCTGGGTCTCCAGCCTTTGGTCTTACCCTGCAGATTTTCAATTTGACAAGCCTCCACAATCACATGAGCCAACTATTAAAGTAAAAGTCTCCCTCCCTATTTGTACACATCCCGCTGGTTCTGTTTCCCTGGAGAACCCTGACTAATATACCAAGTGTTAACTAGAACAAAGAAAAGTCGGTTAAACACTAAATCCAGGTTTTGCTTTAGAGTACTTGTTGAAGGAGCTATATTTATATGGTGCTTTTGGTTTATATGGCTCAAGAGAGAAGAAACCAAGTCCAGGACCTGCCTAAAGTGAAGACTCTAATAGAGTCTAATATATAGACCTTCAAAAGTCTATATATCCTCAGTGTTAACATACATTAGAAATAATAAATGGACCTTCAGACCATTGGAACTTTCAGGGAAATTGCCTCAAATATTGCATTTAGAATTGAGAGGGAAAATATCTGCCCTGAGAACCTGTAAACAGCTAGCCCTGAGAGAGTTTACAGCTTGAATTTGTAATACTCAGTATGATCTGAATGAAACCTTCAAACTAAGAATTCAGTATAAAGTGATTCCAAGCTAATAGGATTCCCAGGTTGTCTGGCAAAAGTACAAATCATTTTGGAGGAACTCCCTTCAACACAAACCTCAATGAAATTACATTATTCAAGTTCAAGAGATTTGGGAACAGTGTAAAAAATAAAAATAAGGAACAAAAGCTGAAGCAAACGTGCACAACAAAATAAGGCACCAAAAGAAAAAATCAGGAAACGCAAATATTAGAGTCAAATACAAATCTATTAAAATAATGGAATTCTCAGACATGGAACGTAATATGGACATGTTCAATATTCTTAGAGAAATAAGAAACTAAAAATGTGAGTAAAGCCCAAGAGAGTATAAAAAGATCATATTTAAGAATAAAATTCCAGAAATAAAAAATACAAAAATTTAAACTTAAACTATTAAAGAAAAAGGAGTACATTTGGAGAATGGATAGAAGTTGTGGACCCTGTTTGTGTCTCCCCCAGACTCGTATGTTGATACTCTAAATGTGATGGTTTTGGGAAGTAGGGCCTTTGGGAGGTGATTAGGATTAGACCAGGTCGTAAGGGGCGGGACTAGTGCCCTTATAAGAATCAGGAGAGAGTTTGCTTCCTCTGTGCTCTCTGCCATTTGAGGATTGAGGAAATAGCCACCTGCAAACCAGGAGAGGGCTCACATTAGAACCAACCATGCTGGCAGCCTGATTCCAGAGTATGACATCAAGAACTACGGGGAATAAATTTCTATTATTTAAATGCCAGTCTGTGGTATTTTGTAGTAGCATCCTGGACAGACTAAGACAATAGGAAAACAGTATGAACAGTCATCGGAGTTCCAGAAGAAGATAAACGAGGATGGGGGAGAAACATTATATAGAAACACTAATATTTATTTATTAGTGACATTTGATGCTGACGAGTCAAAATCGAATGCCTAATATTCATAATTATTTTGAAATTTTGCTTTAGAAAGGAAATTTTCGCTTATTTCTTCAAGTCACTAATAATTGAAAACATTAATTTGCATTGATTGAAGGGAAGTAATTATGGGCATATACAGATTTAGAACTCAAAATCTCACAGAACTTTTGAACAAATACTAGTGGTTTTTTGAGTTTTTGCTTACCACATATTTATTTTCTAAATTCATCAATGAAACATTTAAAATAAAATATTCTTAGGAGTGTAGAAAGCATTAAATAAATATTCTGAAATTTCAGTTTCCTGAATTTGTAAAACTTTAGGCTTCCTTGAAGAAATTTACATTCAAATAGGTTTATTTTCTTTCTGTTATGATAGGTAACTTTCTCATTAAAGTTATAAAGTCTCAGATTCACAGGACAAGCCTGCGAGATCTATCTATCTATCTATCTGGAGTCTTATATCCTATTAATCCTTTTTTTCTTCAGCCTAATATCTTATTTACATGGAAAAATCATTAAATGAAGCAATAATGACACTAAAATTTACTAAAAAACATTCCTCTTTCTCACACAAAAGGATTAGATTTTTAAATGTGTCTTCATAAGCCAAATCAGGAAAGGACTTTATTTATAAGGAACTGGTGCAAGAGAGTTGAATGAATAGCTAAAGATTACACAATGCCTCAAACAATTTTAGAGTCACTTCTTTTACCACCTTGTATTGAAGTTATCAATACATATTAGGTTTTGAACCAATGAAGCATAGGGGATGGAAAAGGTGTCATTACTGCACTTACTGTCAACATACTATATGACTTAGGACAACACTGATCCAGAAACTATAAAAACATGCCTTTCTTTCAGTTGAATGAATCTGCAGATGTTATTAAGAGTGTTCAGTTAATAGCACTCATTAGAAGTCCTCAAGAGAAATGCTTTATGGAACATTATTAGTTCTGCAAAGACATACCAAAACAAACTACTGAGTGTGAAATATTGAAAGTAATAAATGAATACTTTGAAACAAGGTATTAAACAAATACTCTGTATATTTTGTATTGCTGGTACAGTTTAAAAACAGGAAAACACGAAGGCTTAATACTTGAAGAAGCCTGAGAGCCAATGTTTTTTCACTGAATGTTTCTACCTGTGAAGATTAGTGGTATTAAAATGGTGAATCAGTAAATGAATACACTCTGGATACTTTAGCTCCATGTTTAAAAAAAAAAAATGAGTAGCAAGGTTCCTGGATGTCCTTTGAAAAATTCTTTGTGTTGTCTTGCAGGCACTTCCGGGTTGTCTGATTCTCTGACAGTCTATAAGTTCTCTGTCTTTGACCTATTTTGCAACTCTGTAGAGATAAAAGTTACCTTGTAGAGGGCTGCTGGCGGTGACGATGTTTCTGGTTCAAGGTAACGCAAATGGTCCTATTCATAGAAATGGAAATGAGCTTTGTTTCTTGGAGATCGTCACTGATTTCTTCCCACCTGGAAGAGACGATTCCAAACATTACATGTTATTGTCCTTTGGCTCTTGGATCAGTTTGCTTCTATTAGTAAATTCATTTCAGCATTCCTGATTGCCTATGTATGAGTCTTTTCTTTGGATTCTCATTTGAACTTAACGTTTTTCTGAATCCCTCATTAATTGATAAACTAAATAAAATCTTTGACGTGCATTCATTTCATTGTTTCATGGGAGTCACAATTTTACCTTTTACAAAAAAAAAATCACTTAACAATGTGAATATATTCCAGCTGCTCATTAAAGTTTTAAAAATTATTTCGCATATATTCTGTTCAATTAATTAGACAAGGAGGCCATTAGACTGGTTTGAATGCCCTAGCAGCCTATGCAAACAACCAAACCAAAGCCTGAAAACCTAAAGATAACGAATCACAAATGACCAGCCAGCCTTTCCCAAAAAACCCAAACATGCAAACTACAGCCAATCAAATAATTTCCTTGCTTTGCTTTCCCTTTGCTATAAAAGTCTTCCCTTGGCTCCTGTGGATGGAGAGCTCCTAGACACTTCCTGTTTGGCACTACCTGAGAGCAGTGAATTTTCCCCCAAATAAAACTCTTGATTTTTTTAAATGGGCCTAAATTTATCTTTTAGTTCAATACTTAATATTTAAAAGCTTCCAGGAGTTCCCGTTGTGGTTCAGTGGATTATGAACCCGACTAGTATCCACGAGAACAGGGGTTTGATCCCTGGCCTCACTCAGTGGGTTAGGGATCCAGCGTTACTGTGAGCTGTGGTGTAGGTTGCGGTTGTGACTGAGATCCCATGTTGCTGTGGCTGTGGTGTAGGCCAGCTGCTGCAGCTCTTATTTGATCCCTACCCTAGGAACTTCCATTTGCCTCAGGTGTGGCCGTAAAAAAGCAAAAATAAATAAATAAATACTTCCATAGTATTTGTATGTTAGGAAGTTCCCTTGTGGCACAGTTGGTTAAGGATCTGGTGTAACTGCAGCAGCTAGGGTCACTGCTGTGGTGTGCAGGTTCCTGGCCCAGGAACTTCCACATGCTGCAGGTATGGCCAAAAAATATGTGCATATAAATGTATAAATATATACATATATATCTTTATCATGTTTATAGACAAAATGAAAACATAATGAAGATTGTTTCACTAAGCCCCATAGACAAAGGGGGCTCATATAACTTTTGCTCAAATTAGAATATTTTGAAAGTGCAACAGGCACTGTGAATAATTGTACTGACACAATTGATTGAACTAGAAAAGGCTTGGAAAAAACAGTATTGTCCTGGACAAACCACAGTCATTCTAAATATAAATGACCCTAAGTGCCACCCTCCCCCCGCCCGGTCATACCAGCATGCCATACAAATGTTATTTTCTATGAGTGAAAAGTGTAGGAAACTATTGCTGCAAAACTTTACAGTATATGAACATAATATAGTTCTATAAAGTACTATAATTTACTAATTTTTCTGTTGGTATTTAGGTGGTTCTTAAATTTTTACATTACAAATAATCCTATTTGGAGCATTCTTATTGATGCCTCCTTGTAGGCACATGGGAGTTTCTCTAGGGTTTACATCCAGGAGAATTACCATGCTCAACTTTTTCAGAAGCCTGCTATTTGTTTTCCAAGGTTGTTTCATTTATTTACGCCTACACATCAGTGTTAGAAATGTTCCTTAAAGTTCCCACCGTGGCACAACAGGACTGGCACCATCTCTGGAGCACTGGGATGCAGGTTCAACCCCTGATCCAGCACAGTGGGTTACAAAACTGCAGTGCAGGTTGCAACTGCAACTTGGATCCAGTCCCTGGCCTGGACACTCCATGTGCCATGGGGTGGCCTAAAAAGAAAAAAGAAAAAAAAAGAAATATTCCTTTCTCCACCTCTTTGCCGACACCTATTAATAGTAGACGTATTAATTTTTATTAATTTGATGAGTCTGAAATTGAATCTCATGCATCTTTCCCTAACCATAGGGAGTTTAAATATTTTTCAAGTATCTTCCACCTATTCCCATTGCTTATGTGAAATACCTATTTATTTGTTTACCTTATTTTCTTCTAACTTATTTTGCTTATCTATTTCATATTGCTTTGTGGAATTTGTTCAAATACTCTCAGCAGCAAAATTTTTTCAGTCACATTTGCTGCAAATATCTTATCCCACTTTATAATCCTCCTCTCTTTATGGATTGTTAGATATAAAGAAGTTTTTAGAAATGTTGTCAAATTTACCAATTTCTTTCTTTATGGTTTGTGCTTTTGGTATCTTATTGAGAAATGCTCTCGCATCCTCAGTAATAAAAATATTGTGTTACATTTTCTTTCAAAACTTTCAGAATTTGCTTTTCACTAGCAAATCTTTAAGCAACCTAGAATTTATTCTTATTCAGAGGTAATACGTGGTACTGATTTTAGTAACTTTTTTTTTCAGTACATTAATAACCAGTTCTCCCAGTTCCATTTATTGCTCATCCCTTCCCCACTAATTTCAAAGGTCAACTCTGCCACAAATCAAGTTTCTATGCATGTGTATTTATATTTATATTTGTATCCTCTGTTTTGTTGGTTGGTGTATTTGTCACTCCATATGGCAATAACACATGGCCTTAAAATAGATTTTTAATGTATTTCGATATCTGGTAGGCAAGCCCCTCTACTGTTTCTTCTTTAACCTCTTGGGGGTATTCTCCAACCTCTGATTTTTCCATGTAACTTTAGGATAATTCTGTCAAATTCCCTGCAAAAGAGACTTTGCATGAAATTCCATCCAATTTATAGATAAACAAACATATTTCGGATATTAACACTTGCTGTTAATGAACATGACGTATTGCTCCATGTATTTTGGCATTTTTAAATGCTATCCTTTCCTCCAAAAAGGTTACATGTGCATTTTATGGGATTAATTCCCAGTTACCTTATATTCTTTATGCCATTGCACATTCTAACACTTTTGTAAAATTAAATTTTCTAATTCTCATAGCTATTGTTAGAATTACAATTGACCTTTGTATGGTGATCATATGTCTAGTTAATCTTGCTGAATTCTTGTTAATTAAGTCCATAGGCAAGAAAGATAGAATGTGTATTTTCTCCATTGTAATGAGGATCCTGGATGTGATGGGTACACATTAAACTCAAAATGTAGAATAAGGAGTTCCCATCATGGCTTAATAGTCAACTAACCTGACCAGTATCCATAAGGATGTGTGTTTGATCCCTGGCCTCGCTTAGAGGGTTAAGGATCCGGCATTGCTTTGAGCTGTGGGTGGGAGACCCGAACTGGATCCCAAGCTGCTATGGCTGTGGCATAGGCCAGCAGCTACAGCTTGGATTTCACCCCTAGCTTGGGAATTCCATATGCCATGGGTGCAGCCCCAAAAATACCAAAAAAAAAAAAAAAAAGGTATCAGTGCCATTTCAGCTGGTAAACAGTTATGAAGGCATTAGCTTTTCTGCAGTGACTACAAATGAGGCGCTAGATCTGAACCTGGCTTGAAAGGTTATAGAAAACTTTGTGCTGTAACAGCTTGATGCCGGAAAGATGGTACCAGAATCCGAGTTCTTGTTCACGCAGTTGAAGAATGAACTCCAGGAACACACAGGCAGCAAGCAAGCAACGTCTTTATTACAGGAAAGCAGAGAGCTCCAGGGCTGCTGGGAGGGGGAGAAGAGCCCCCGCTCTCTATTGCCCTATAGGGGTTTTCATCGCTAAAGGTGGGGGGTACCAACATGGGGTCCAGAAAGATGTGGTTTTTCCCATTGGCCTTGCCCAGTTACCTATATCTGCCCTTGTCCAAGAGAGGTCTTAGGGGTGGAAATGTCCTGTAAGTCTCAGAGTTTCTTTGCCCTTTTCTTCCTGGAAACTGAGTCACAGGGGATTGGGGATTAATGCCCAACTGGGCAGAGGTACACTCCCTATAGTAAACAAGGCCTGTGGGGATGTTACTCCCTGGAGCCCTTAAACCACAAATGTTAATCAATAGCCATATCAAAGAATGCATCGAAGCCCGTGCTCCTACACGGACCATCTGAGTTATTATTCTGCCTCAAATTCAGAGTAAAAGTAGTATGATGCTGCCACTCGCAAAAGTCCCTGCAAATTTTTGATTCAGCAAGTGACTTCCTGATCACTATAAAATATTACTCATCAAACATGTCTCAGGGAAAAAAATAGTATGCATCCCATGCTTTTTCTGCTGTTATAAAAAACAAACAAACAAACAAAACAGAATTGGCAGAGCCTTCAGATTATTGAGCCTTTCAAATTCACTTAACAGTGTGTATTTATGGCCCTTGAGGATTTCACTTAAAAAAACAACAAAGCTGACTTTAAGCTCCACTCAACACCAATTAAATGTCTTGGAGGGGGGCCCAGGTGTCCATATATTTTAAAACCTCACCAGGGTATTTTAATAAGCAGCCAGAGTTGATGGTAGACTGTAGACCTAGAGGTAAACAATGCAAGGAGAAACGGTGCTACTCTGGACATTATGCCGTGAACCCCAGGAACCAAATAGAAAGCTAAAAAGCTGGGGAGAGGGGGTTTAGCAACAAATAAAGGAACAAAGAAAGAAAGAAAGAAAAGCTTAGCATTGTGGAGGAAGCACGAAATAAATGACCACCACATCACACTGGGATTTCTAATGGTCCAGATGGAGAAAACAAGAGCCTCTTTCCAAATCAACTGTATTGGAACATGAAGGGGCAGGGAAGGGGGGTATTTATCAAAATCTTCCCAAATGACTCAAAAGTACAGCACAAAAATAACAAAAAAGCAACCCGGAAATCCTCCCGTCTGGGACTTTTTAGATGTGTTTCAGCCAATGGGGCCCTCTTCTTGGGTCTAGAGTCTTTGGAGGGCGGGGCTTTCCCTGGAGGGGAAGGAGTGTCCCTACATTCAATCCATGCTGGAATGAGTTTATCCCAGGAAAAGAAATGATGATTTCAGGACACCTCCTTGGCCTAAAGCAAGCATTTCCTCTTCTAGAGGAACAAGGGAGCCTCAACTCCCAGCATGAAGATGCCTGAGCTTCCGGACAGGGACGGAGACTGGGCAGGAGGACAATATTGCAGGAAACCCTGCAGTTAGATTTGGGCTGTGGGCTCTGAAAGGAGCATCCTGGGTAGCATGAAAGGTACTTATACCCTGTCCTTCCCATCTCTTATTCAAAGAAAGAGGTTTCAGTCAGGACCGCACCTGCTTTTCCAAGGAGACAGTCGTAAAAAAAATCCCAGCTTGCCTGACATCACTGTTTACCTTGTTGCCCCAACAAGAGTTGCCAACTTGTAAAGATGAGTGAACGTCAAAGAGTGAACATAACCTTTGCCCTGCAATACAGCTGACTCCTAAATTAATCTGCCTTCAAAACACTCCATTCTGACCTTAACTTTTCCACCTTCCTTTCTCCAAAACACAGTTTCCCTTTTCAGATTTTTTAATACTCAAATGGGCCAAAGAAATAACTGGCTTTGCAGTGAGATCAATGGGACAAACGTTGCTGATGGTATAAGGACTGGATATGAATTCATTCAAATGCAGTTTAAGTTTACTTTGGCTTTTGTGCCTCCTCAAAAATAAATAAATTTGATTCAATAAATGTGGACATATGAATTTTCCCCAGAACCCAGCAGGGCAGGCTGGGTCAAGTCTATTTGTAGGTCAATAATTGGGGCTAATTCTGGCTTGGCTCAGCACAAACACAGCCCTAGAGTGTTCAGAAATGCTCCATGTTTCTATTTAGGGGTCAGAGTTAAAAGAAAACATGTGTCCAGCTTGAACTCTGCATTTTAGAATCATAACATCCCAACAACCAGGCTAAGAACTATAAACCTCTATGGGAAAAGGGAAGCAGGGGTGGTGGCATTGGGGGCAGATGAGGGGGGCAGTTAAAAAACAGATTGGGAATCTAAGATTAGCTTTGCATTAAAAAGGAGTTGAGTTGCTGAAGATCAATATTCAAAATATGATAGTTTAGCATCTTTATTTTTAATGGACTAAATCGTTTTTAGCATGCCACTACAGTAAGCTGGTTGGTTTATTTGTTTGGTTTATTCACGGACTCTTTTTTTTTTTTTTTTTTTTTTTGGTCTTTTTGCTATTTCTTGAGCCGCTCCTGCGGCATATGGAGGTTCCCAGGCTAGGGGTCTAATCGGAGCCGTAGCCACCAGCCTACGCCAGAGCCACAGCAACGCGGGATCCGAGCCGCATCTGCAACCTACACCACAGCTCACGGCAACGCCAGATCGTTAACCCACGAGCAAGGGTAGGGACCGAACCCGCAACCTCATGGTTCCTAGTCGGATTCGTTAACCACTGTGCCATGACGGGAACTCCATATTCATGGACTCTTTCATTCTTGTTTATGGAGTACACAGCATACTAGGTAGCAGACACTGTGAGGGGCATTCCAAAAGCATCATCTTAGTGGCCAGCCATCCTCTATGCGAGCCTGCTAAGCTCATGACGGTCTTGTTAGACCCAGCTCCTTCCTCCCATGTTCTGACTCTCTTTGAGTGCTCACATCTCAGCCCAATCTAGATGCTGACTGCAGTGGTGGCCCAGTGCTTTCCTTCCTGGCCCTCTCACTCTCCCTAAGTAATTAAGTTCCCTAACGATAACGAAGCATCATTACAATAATATTGATACCTGCTGTAATCACTGGCATTCTGCCTTTTCAATTTCCAGTATTTGCCTTGGATCAAGTAGCTCTGTGCTAATGCGGCAGAAGGTCGCCGATGAAGGGGCTGATAGCGAACAGGACAGCCCTACTTAGCATGCATGGAGGATTACGCTTCTCTGGCTGGTAGAGCTAATCTTTCAAGTTGTCCTTTTTTGACTTTCTCAGTTTAATCAGTTTAATCTCATCTTCCCTCTTTTCTGATTATAAGGATTTTCTGTAGAAACCTTGCCTCCACAATAAAGACCATGTGGCAATTTATTCTCATATTGATTTCAACATTTCTGTTCCTCTACCAATGAGCCAATAATGGGGGGGGGGCAGGCACGGGGAGGAAGGGTGTGAGGAGGTTGGAGGAAGAAGAACCAGAAGAAGGAGGGTGAGAGGGGAATAGAAAGTGAAAGCCCTTCGATACTTTCATTAGTAGGAAAGCCGCACACTCCAGTTATCTGGGAAACCTAAGTGCATCTTAAATGCACTGGAAGCAGAAATGACAGCCAAATGGGAGAGGCTCACTAATGATTCAAGTTAGTTAAAGACAGCAATACCAAGGTGTTCTTTCCATTTCTAAAGAGAGAGACAGACAGAAAGACACACCGGGCAGGCACGCACATCAGACAGACATACACCAGATAGAAAGACACACAGACACACACACACACACCCCTTCTGCAATCAGAGACCTTGCACGTATCTAAGGTGAATCACACAAGTGACCACCTTCCTCACAGATTTAGTGGATTCTGCTTCTGTCCCTTCTCCCTGGTGGACTGTGTCTTCCTGCTAACAGACAAAGAGCCATTTGCCAAGAGAGGGGAAAGACAAAAAAACAGGGTTTGGAAGGTGGTGAGTCCACTTCTGAATGTATCTTTGAACTGTTCCTGGACAGCCTGGTGGAGATGTCCAGCTTTTTTTGGAGGGAGCAGGGAGCTCTGGGCGGCAGTAGAGCAGACTGAGGTGGCCATCTCTGGGACAGAGTTGAGTGAGTAGATGCATCTCAAAAGCAGTTGGGCTCTTTAGATAGAATTTAAACCCTGCATATTAAACAAATACAATAGGCTGTGTAATTTTTTAAGATTTTTTTTTTTTTGGAAATTGATCAACTTGAGGGTTTGGGCAACCATTTGTTCAACTCCATCATGCCCCCTGGAAAATGTAACAGAACAAAAATAGACTTTTTTTTCCTTAATAAAAAAGAACGGCATGACTTTTTAGGCATCAAATTTCTTTGTGGTTAGATAAAAACATTCAAAAAATGTAAAAAGAAAGAAAGGGAAGAAAAAAGAGAAATTGAGAAAGAAAAATAAAGAAAGAAAGAAGAAAAAGAAAGAAAGGACAGAAGGAAGGAAGGAAGGAAGAAAGAAGAGGGAGGGAAGGAAGGAAGGAAAGCAGGAAGGAAGAGAGGCTTTCCACAGGAACTCAGGCATAGAGGGGGAACGGGAATGAATTGCTTCTTTTTAAATGCTCAGCCTCTTTCCATTTGTTCTATATGAACTACAATCATTAAACGCTTAGTGAGTGCCAAAACCAGTTTTATTTTGCAACAATTACTTTTGATTCTAAAACTCATAAGCCTATAGATTTAAAATGGACCAAATTACTGCCCCATATATTTGTCTTCTGAAACAGGCAGTGGTGGGTGGGGTGGGGTGGGGTGGGGGAGGAAGCCAAGTATTTTGCACAGTTAATACACTGCATTTTCACCATCCCTGGTGAATCTTTGTACTTTCTCGTCAGGGTTCCTGGAGATAATGATATACTATGGCCAGCTGAAAAGAACATCTGTTTTAGGAACTGGGAACTTCCAGGAGCCATTAGTCTGTCTGATCCATTCCCTATTTCCTTTCCCACTTTGCACCTTTATATTTCTGCATTGATCAAATCCATGCAAAATAAAGGGACTGAGAAAAACACTAAATAGTCGTAATTTTTCCTCCCTTCTAAAGATTACCCGCTACCTTTCCTGTTAAATAATTCTGCTGGATATAAACACCCAACTTTTTTTTTAATGTAAGCATGTGTTTCCCTTTCCCTTTAAATGGAAGGCTTTGGTTCGCTAAGGCTTACTGCTTAATGACAGTGTGGTAGAGTTAGCCCAGGAGAACAATGCATCCATTAATCTGCCTCGTGCTTAATTGGTAACTACTGTATGGGCTGGCATTTCAAACACAGATTGCAAATGTACTTGAATTAGTTACTGTTTAATTGATACAACTGGCACTCAGCCTAGAACCAACATGCAGCTACTGTAAAAAGAGCGAGGCTTGAAAGGAGAGAGAAAAAAATACAAGGTAGGATTGTGATTCATCCTTTATATCAATTATTCGTGGAATATAATTACATAGTTTTTCATATTGCTTTAACAAGCAATAGACCAAAACAGGCTGCTAAAAAATGCCTGTAATGCTTGCTGACATAAAGAATAACAGCAGTGAGTCCCAACTCCCTCTCTTTCTTGACTCTACACTTACCCTGGCAAGAATAGTTATGTACATACTACTGAGTTTGGGAAATGTGATATTTAGAAAGGAATGAAATGCCTAAGAGGATAATTTTGACAATGTCTCCCGAATAGCAGGAGTTCGAGGAAATAGAATGCTATCATGGCAATAATTCAACTTTATTACCATTCATACCAGAGTTACTATGAACATAGTTTCAACAGAAAAAAATAATGTCTTGAGATTAATCCCCCAATAATTCCACTTAGGCACATCATGCAGGAGCCATTAGGTTCTCCAACTTGCCTTTGACTGGAGAGCATTTTAATTCCAGTAATGCTGGAAGGATGCTGATGGTTATCGTTTATTGAGCATTTACACCCAGTCAGAATCACACTAGGTGGTTCAATATAGAAGTTCTCATGTAACCCCCAAACCTCATGTTTTCCTCCCCAGACTGAAGCTTCATTGCATTGCTTAAATCTATGTAAAATAGAGAAACGCATTGAACTGTATTTTTTTACCCTTCTTTTAAAGTTAACCCACTTTTAGGCTTAAATGATTTTGCTTGATATAAACCACCCAACTACCATCTTGATTTTACAGGTATACACCAATCATATGAGAGTTTTTGCCTTTTTCATACTCAGAGTTCCTATAAAACACCCCCAAATGCTTTTTTGCCAACCTGTACTGAAAACCCCCTCATTGGTTCAGTAAGCAGTTCTTGAGGATTTACTGTATATCCAGTTTGGTTTTTACATTGTGTGAGATAAGACATAAAACTGATCTTGATAATATGATCAATGAGTTTCTAATGGTCAAAATCAAAAGAGGCAGTTTCTATTCTATTTTTAAAAATTACTTGTCATTGACCGTTTTTTGTACTACATGACTTTCCCTTGGTTGAATTTGTTGAACACAATTAACAATGCCGTTTTTGGTTCCTGTGACATAAAGTTCTCTTCCTGCCTCTCTGACTGCTTCTTCTCAATTGCGTTTGGAGGGTCTCTTTCTCCATCCATTATTTAAACAAGGGGGGGGGGGTTCGTATCTCTTTTATTTTACTCCATATGCTTTCTCTGTACAGCTTCATCTTATGCTACTGAATCTATCTATACATCACAGGGCCCTAAACTACATATCACAATTCCAAAGAAAAATTTTCCCCTGCAAAAAAATGCAAGTTTTTAAAAACAGAAAAAAAAAAAATCAGTGAGAGTAATCTCATAAAAATTCCCAATTCTCATCTTACCCTGCAGATTACTCTCTTGCAACCCAGTACCAGAGACACAAAGCTAACTGGCTGTCTCTACTAGGTTGTCTAACAACAGCTCCTGAATGTGCTCAACTGGCTGCTCTCCTTGCACACTCACCTTTTTTCTGCCACTTCTCTTTTGTGAAGTGATGTCCCTAATAGCCAGGAACCCAAGCTGCCAGCCTGTTAGTCACGATTTTTCCCTGTCCTTCGTTGCTCCCCCTCTCCATCAAGCTGATGGGATCCCAAGTCCTACAGAACCTAATGTCCACTTAGTATTTTTCAAAAACTTTTTTTCAGAGTTCCCATTGTAGCTCAGCAGTAACAAACCCAACTAGTATCCATGAGGATGTGTGTTCTATCCCTCACCTTGCTCAGTGGGTAAGCCTCCAGCATAGCCATAAGCTGTGGTGTAGGTCCCAGATGAGGCTCAGATCCTGTGTTGCTGTGGCTGTGGCTGTGGCTGGCAGCTATAGCTCTGATTTCCCCTTTGGCCTGGGAACTTCATTGCCGCAGGTGCGGCCATAATATATATATATATATATATATATATATATATATATATATATATATATATATAATTTTTTTCTTCTCTGTCCTCCATGCCACTGTGTTGTTCCAATCCTTCTAATTTCTCACTTGAACTTTCACAACCGCTTGCTCACCCATTTCCCTGCCTCTACCATCACCTCTTCTCCAGTCTGTTCTGTAGAGATGATGCCAAAGCAAGAACAGTATCCTTTCTTGCTGAAGATCCTTGAGAACTGCCATAGGCTTCAGGAGAAATGCTTGGTTGGTTTCTAACTCCTGCCTCTTTCTCCTGTTTTCTTTTTCCTATTTTCCAATTGTCTTGAGCCTTGCCCATCTGGTTAAGTCCCACTTTCTCTTCAAGGCTGAGTTCAATGATCATTCTTTGGGGAAGCTGTCTCTGGCCTTTCTTGGTTAAGCTGGGTGACCATTGTCTGTTTCCCTGAGCTCCCATGCACACTTGTTTCAGACTTGACCATATTGTACTGCAGTGATCACAACTACTCCTGCGGCTCCCTTGTTAGGCTCTAATCACATTCTGCTTTTGTTGGAAAAAAAATGAAAATCAAATTTTCATTTTTAAACGATTGATTTGCTCTCTATATTAAAAATAATGTTATTTCTTGGAATCCTAGAAGAGCTTGAAACACAATATTGGAGGAGGGAGAGAGAATTTAGAAGTTTGGAGTTATACACACTATATATAAAATAGATAAACAACAAGGACCTACTGTGTAGCACAGGGAACTATACTCAATATTTCATAATAACCTATAAGAGAAAATAATATGGAAAAGAATAGGCATATATATCTATACATGTGTGAATCACTTTGCTGTACACCGGAAACTAACACAACATTGTAATTCAACTACACTTCAATTAAAAAGCTAATACTGGGAATTCCCGTCGTGGCGCAGTGGTTAACGAATCCGACTAGGAACCATGAGGTTGCAGGTTCAGTCCCTGCCCTTGCTCAGTGGGTTAACAATCCAGCGTTGCCGTGAGCTGTGGTGTAGGTTGCAGACGCGGCTCGGATCCTGCGTTGCTGTGGCTCTGGCGTAGGCTGGTGGCTACAGCTCCGATTGGACCCCTAGCCTGGGAACCTCCATATGCCGCGGGAGCGGCCCAAGAAATAGCTAAAAAGACAAAAAAAAAAAAAAAAAAGCTAATACTGGACTCAGTTTTATGTCCTAAGTATATAAATAATACTTGTTCTCTGGTTTCTTTGCCGCTAACCAGCTGAGTAACACCAGGCAAACAATTTAGCCTGTGGAAGCATTAGCTTCATCATCTGTAAAATTATCTCTAAGAACTTTGTAACACTAATCTTCATTCTCATGTCTGTTTTTTTTTTTTCCATGTTATGTTGTGTAATTAGTCATTTAGCAAAGGTGTTAACTGGTTTACTATTGTTGAATTAAAAACTATCCCAAAGATTCTGGTTCAAGGTATTTTTAGACATTGATTTTTGTCCCTATGCTCCATGTAGAATTGCAGAAATTAGTTTACTTACAGATATCATAATTATACAAAGGATTTAAGGTGGTTTACAACAAGAATACCCCCCCAAAAAAAATGGTAAAGAAGAAGAAGAGGGAGAAAAAGGAGAAGAAGGAAGAGGGATTGCAGGAAGGAAAGGAGAATAATGATGATGGAGGATTGTGCCCAAGAGAAAAGTAAATAAAGGGAAGAGTCAAAACTAGAAGAAAATGAAGATAGATGCCTCCACCCTCACGTTTATCCATAATTTCAATAGATCATTTTCAAATTTGACTCTAAGCTTCCTGGCATCCAAAATGAAAGAAAAAAAAAGTTTAGGATACAAAAATTATATAGTAGAAGCAGAGATTTTCCAACACAAATTTCAAAGTAAGTTTTTCTGCAGTGAGATTCAGGTACCAGGCACCTAATAGCATACTAGACAATGCCTTAACAAAATTCCTAAATAAAATATAAAAAGAAACTGAACTTGCAACACCCTTCAAGAAAGGCAAAGCCACGATCTTGAATGTCTGTGAAGGCAATTCCATGAGTGGTCATGACATATTTAAATTGTGTAGCCTTCTGCTGATGAAGTTTGATTAAAACTAAAATCAAGAATAACTAAATGAGTAGCAACACATTACATCTTTTAAATAATCTTCCTCAATCTTTCCCAGATTCTGATGGTATATTTGGAATAAAATTCTACTCCAGGAAACAGTTTCTGATCCCTCCTTCAGATTTTACAAGCATTTTCTATCAACAGTGTACCCCTGGGTTGTCCTGGCTTCACCATTAAAAAACTCTGTGAACCTGAACAAGTGACTTGGACTCTATCATTTAATTTCTTCATCTGTAAAATGGGGATGATAACAACACGTAGCTGTTAACAGGATACAATGTAATAAAGTATGTAAAATGCTTATAATGAAGCCCAGGATATAGAAAGAGCTGTTACATTGCATTGCATTGCATTGCATTGCATTACATTGCTTCATACATTTATGTTACATGTGCTCTGTTGATTAGTACCAGCAGTTTTTCTTTCCAAGACCATAATGGATCACCTATTTGCAGATTATTTAAGCGATCAGTAAACCGTGTTTTGGTTACTTTGGAGATGCAATTCTTCATTTATTCAGACACAGAACTTTTTTTCAAGATTTATATACATCTAGGTTAATTCATGGCCAATCTTTATCATTTTTAAAATGAAGTTGCTCTCTTGCAAGACATAATCATCATAGTGCAAAAAGGCCCTGCCTGTGAGTCTAGAAACTTGGATTTAGTTTTGATTAGTGATATCCATGTTTCAGCCTCCTTGTCTATCATATGAGAGCATCAGCACAGTTGTAAAATGTTCATTCTAGTGTCAAACTTCTGCTTCTAAAATTTTCATTTAGTATCCTTTTAAATAAAACAAATGAATAAAAAATATGTATGTAAAATATGTCTTCTCTCTGATGTATAGTTCTTATTCCCCTAAATTTCTTAACTCTAAGGAGAATTGATGTTTTCCCAGTTAACTTTCAGTTTCCTTTGATGTTCCTGAAAATTTCAGGCTAATCAATCCCCAGATGGTTCTATTTCAAGTGTTACCCTTTTGCAGCAAAGAGCATCTCTCTGAGATTTAGACCTAATTTTGCTGAGTATTCTCATCTCGTTTAAGATGAGAGGAAAGCTCCCTCTTTATTGGCCTGCACCTCCTACACCATCTTTATCTCTCATCCAAATGGTGAGCCTTGACATCCAGTAGAAACTCAGCGTGCCTCTCTGCTTTTTTTCTCCATACCCCTCCTCACTACTCTTCAAGAATGAGTCAGGGTCTTACACCCTACTGCAGAGGAGAAAAGGTCGTGATCTGAATGGCTGAAACCCTAGGGCTTTGTCCTGGCACAGCTATCGAAGAGATAAGGGTAGCAGCACCTGATTGCAGATACTTCCTCTCTAGACTCTGTTTCTTCCATGGAAGATAGAATGGTAACGAGTACCAGAGCCATCTCCCCCCAGAGAAATCCCAACCATCTCTCTTGATCTTTAGATCTTTCTGTCTCCCACTTCAGACTCCCTCCTGTCTCTCAAGGGGCAGCCCTGGGTCAGAGGTGCAAGGACCCAGGTTTGATAAAACTTGGAGCAGAGACTCCATTCAGGCAGACACCTTCTCCCCCCTCCACGCTTCTCGTTACCTCCATTAACTTATATTTCCTCCCAGCTTGGAAGGTCTACGTTAGCTCCACCAACATGACTGGTACCATTAAAGACTCAGGATTGGGTTTAGGGAATTAGCCATGTGGCTCAGGGAGGAAGAGTGTTCCAAGAACTGCTGACTGGCTAGAGGTGGGTGTTAAGGATGAAGGCCAGAGTCCAAGCAGAAAAGATGGGCAGTTTTATCAATCTTGGATAGTCTTTTTCTTGTGACTGTGTTTCTCTTGAAAGCTCACCCCAAGATGTATCTATGGCAGAGAACTCAGCTATTTCTTTGCCAGATAACACCACATGACACCACTTTAATTGCAGTTCAGTTAACATAGCTATCATTTGGTATAGTGGATTTTAATTCATTCCACTATTTTCAATAGGAATTAGACAGATTGTAGCTAGTTCCTTTCTGTAGCAGCCCCTTTTTATGATCAGTGGGAGTGGAAGGGTTCCTCTTTTAAAATCCATGCTTCTTTCTCATCCACTGTGCAGATAGAGCAAAATCAATCAGGAAACATGGATTTGTTTTTTTAAAGATGTATGTCTCAGTAACTAACCCTTGCCGATTTAGCACTTTATGCAGATGCTTTCCAATCTCACTCTTTTAAAACTTTTGAATACTTTTCCTATAATTATTTCCCAATGAATTCATTTTTGAAACTTTTCTTGTACTTCTTCTTCTTTATATAATGTACTCTTTTCACTAAATAAAGATTGTAATTATTGTCTCTACCTCCTACTTGGCAAAGTATCTCCTGGGTGTGTAATAAATATTGATTAGAAAAACTAGTAAAAACCACAAAGATAATCACAGAACACAACAAATAAGTGTAAAAAACCATATTAATTCTTCTCAGTAATTGTAGATATGCACATTGGAACTGTCTATCAAATTGGTAACGATGTTAAGATATTTTAGTATTTGATTAATGTTATGAAAGAATCATAGATGGTTGCTGAAAAATAGTCTTTCTGGGAATCATTTTGGCAATGGGTATTAATAATCTTTAAAATTTATATTGTGAAAGAATAACATCATGGAATAACTCTTGCTATATGATGCTAGTTTTATTATTAGTTAAAAAAATATTAAAGACCCACCATGTGCCAGGCAATACTCTAAGTTAGCAAAACCCTTTCTTCAAGGAACTTGTATGGAACACAGTCAGCTAGTGATATGTGCTGTGAATAGTATGACCATATGCCTCTGCCTGGGACAGTCCCAGTTTAAGGTGCTTGTCCCTAGATAATTATTAGGAGGAGAGTACTATTGTAGGGTGATGGGGAGGATTTACTCTAGATAGGTAGTCAAGAGCATTTGCTCAGAGGTGACTTTTGGGCAGAGGCCCGAATGTCAGAAGGAGTGAACCATTGACTTTTGAGGACATTATTCAGACAGTGGACAGAGCATGCTTGAAGAGTGGCAAGAGGTAAGTGTGGGTGGAGTGGCCGTGAGCAAGGGGGAGACTGAGAGGATAAAGGCTTGGGTAAGACTGAATCACAGCCACGCACGTGCAAACCTTACTTAAACATTCATCACAATTTTCCAGAAATGTTGAAGCTCGTTTAAGATGGGCTCAATCTCTCCCCACCCCCGTGACAAAATTGTTAATAATATCCCTGATTTCAGAATTGGTTACCATAACTTAAACAGAGAATGCCATGATCAGATCACTTTCTGCTTCTGCTCAAAATGAGATGATATGTCCTTTTCTGCAAAGAATAAAGTCAGGTCTTCACAACTTTAGAAAGTTGGGGCTGTGAGCCACGAGGGAGCTGGAACTCCCTGGCCAATATCCAATGTCAAAGCCTTTCTCTTTGGCACAACCCTCACTTACTTTTGTTTTAGTTACTACACCTGAAAATATTTTAAAGTCAGTGTAAGCTTGCAATATAGAGACTAATTGGCCAAAGCTGTTATTTGCAGTCAAAGAATGAGGAAATTTATTATTTTTATTTTTAAATTAAACCCAGAGCAACATACGAACCATGCAGAAGGTGAAAACTGAGCCATCACTTTTGTTCTTGTCACCATGACCAGTGGACCAGACTTTTTTCTGGGAAGAAATTAGCCAAGAATTACACTCCATCTGCATGGGATTTTGAAAAGATAACATCAGTGGTTTACCTTTTCTATTAAGTATTGCTTTAGATTTAATCACTTTCAAACATTTATTGAGTACCATTGAAGGGCAAGGTACTCTGCCTTATAGGGCAAGTTCTTTTATTAATTATCTCTGTCCATGTCCTCCCAAAGAATTTCAAAAACCTAGGTATGACTTCATACATTTTTGGGGTTGATATCTAAATTTTTAATCACAAATTCAAATTGTTGAAAAGGGTGTAATTTTTGCTAATTGTAACTGCTGACATTTTTCAATAAAATGGTTATATCACTCTTGGTAGTGTATCAAGAAGAATATGACTACCAGAGCAATTTCTTATCCACCATCATCAACAGAAAAATATTAACAAGCTCTTCAAGAGTCAGTAATTTTACATTGTTCCTTCTTCTTCTTGAACTGATATTTTCATGGTACTTAATCATTCATCTCTGCCATGAAAATAGGTATGTAAATTAAAATGCATTTACTTATTTATTAGTTCACCTGGCCACCAGGATCTATATATTAAAATATTCTTCTGCATTGATTCATCATTAACAGTATCATATTATAAATCTTGATGAGTCATTATTAAAAAATAAAAGCTGTTTTATAAACGCTTTCCTTATTGCTAGAATTAGATAATCTTAGCATTAGATCCATTTTCAATGTCATTTTCATAGTTGTAGTGCTGAAAACATTTGTTGACATAAATAAACAGATGAGAATGAAGATTTTGCTATAGCACTGTCACTCAAATTCATGAACTCTAAATTCTATGCAGATACCATGAAGCAATCTAAGATCAAAGATTTTCATGATGAGCTGAAAACTTGCTTAGGCTCTCCTTCAATTTTGTGGAAAGCGAAATATTAGAAAACTTGCAAAAGGATTTATTTTAACCTTTACCCATGTACTAAATACATTCTTTTTCAGTTCCCAGGAAGGAAACTTAAAGGCTTACCAAGACTTATTGAATGACTACCAATTATATCAGTTACTCTTTCACTTGGAGGTATATTGTACTAAATATGCTAATACTTTATACACAATATACTAATAAAGATTTATTTATAACAATGTAGTGTTTCACTTCAAAAATCCTTTGCTAATACAATTAAATATTTTACCTCATCCCATGCTTTAAGCGCATTTTTGTCAACATGTGAATACAGCTCACTGAATTTATGGAATGTTCACCATATAGACGGAAGGGTAAACAATTCTTCTTTGTCAAAGCTAACAGTCCAGTTGAACCCCTTTCTGCCTGAAAATGTATTTCACTTTTCAGTTCAAAGGAATGCATTAATATGGATTCCTTGACAACCGTCTCCCTGTTGTATTCTAATTGTAAAACAGAGACAGATAAAATGATTGATAGGTAGCTAGATAGAGCAAAGAACCTAGCTAAGAGTTTGTCACTTGGATGAAAGAAGAAGCCACAGCTCTCAAGGAAGACTGTAAGCCAGGAGGATGGAAAAAAATGATGTTATTGTATGAAAAAACTTAAGCTGTTTTTTTCTTTGAGGTCCAGGAGACATTGCTATTTAGGGCAATGGTTATTTATTTAGTAAAGTCGGAGAGGATGAAAAAGAAAAGGAGATGGAACAGGAGCACCAGAATGGTACCTCAGTTCCGAAGCCTGCGTTCTCAGTCTGGGGAGTGAGTACACGTGGAAGGTGAGGACCTGGACTCTGACTGCTCCGTGTTTATGCCTGTAATCATGCTCAAGAGAACAGCGCCCCCTATGTGATGAATACTGAGGGAGAAAACTCAGTGTAGAGTAAGAACCCCTTGCCTTCAAAGAATGTATTATCCAGAGAGGGATGGATGCATGTGTCAATTTGCTCAGTGAGTATGCATTTGGGATTAGAGAGAAGACTATGGACTCTGCTGTCAAAGATCATGCAGGCTGGTCCTATGAAGAAAGGAGACAGAGATGCTGTGAAGGACCAGAGTTGGGAGAATATGGGAGTTGAGAGATGAGGAAGATCATTTGGAGGTTACATAGGATTCGGTCATGAGAAGATGGAACAAGAACATCTCATGAGGTAGATACAACATGAAGAAATTCAGGGGGTTCCAGTCATGGCTCAGTGGTAATAAACCCAACTAGCATTCATGAAGATGTGGGTTCAATCCCTGCCCTCGCTCAGTGGGTTAAGGATTTGGCAGTGTCATGAGCTGCTGTGTAGGTCGCAGACATGGCTGGGATCTGCCTTGGCTGTGGCTGTGGCGTAGGCCAGCCACTACAGCTCCAGTTCAACCCTTAGCCTTGGAACTTCCATATGCCTGGGGCACGGCCCTAAAAAGACCAAAAAAAAAAAGAAATTCAGGGGACCGATAAAACAACAAAAAATATATATAGTAAATGTCCAGTGGAAGAGACTCACATGAAATAGGGCTGGAATAGGACATTGAAGGGTCTGATGTTTATTCTAAAGAAACTGGCATTTTAAAAATTGTAGAGTTGGAAGTTCCCTTGTAGCACAATGGGTTAAGGATCCAGCATTGTTGCAGCTGTGGCGCAGGCCGTAACTGCAGTGTGGGTTTTGATCGCTGGCCCAGGAACTTCCACAACCAACAGGTACAGTCAAAAAAAAAAAAAAAAAAAAGTAGAGTATTGTAGAAATAACACATACCTACTGTAGAAAACATAAAAAAATTATTTTACCACATAGAAAACTTCACTGTTATTAATATCTTGTGGCTATTCTTCCAAACTTTCTATGCATACTCACATTCCCAGCATCTAGAAGAGTGCCTTGGTACAGAGCAGGTGCTCAAGAAACAGTTTCTGAGTAAATATTTCTGAAATTGAGATTTTTTTTTTTTTTTTTTTTTTGGCTACACCTTTGGCATGCAGAAGTTCCTGGGCCAGGGATCAAACATGCACCACAACAGTGACCCAAGCAGCGAAAATGCCAGACCCATAACCTGCTAGGTCACCGGGGAGCTCCAAAACGAAGAATATCTTATACGCCATTTTAAATTTTTTTTGCATAAATATACATTAAAATACTTCATGTTGATAAGTGTATCTGTACACCATTTTTTAGTGGCTACATGGTATTTCATTGTAGTGATATATGCTTCCATTGTCACAGAATTGTTAAGCAAATTTCAGCCATTATAAACAATGATGCAATAAGAAATTGCCACAGCTTACTATAATTTAATTGGTTAAAATTATGCATATGTGATTTAAGAAGATTTCTGAAAGACTGAACCCATTTACACTAAAACCACTGCTTCTAAAATGTGTTTACTTAGCCCTAAATTCAATTATAATTCAATTATAATTGGTACAACTTTATCAATAAGAAAGGTAAAACAAATTAACTATAAGATATTTTTTCTTGCTTTCTAGTAAGGTGGAATGTTTTTTCACATGTTGATTGGCCATTTTTTGTTTCTTTTTTGAGAATTCTTATTCTTTGTGAACAAAGGTTTTCTATGAAGGAGGGCAGGAACACGGTAAGAACTCCATCTGAAAACGAAGTGGTTAGCAGAGGGATTTAGGATGAATTAGAGAAAGAACAACCAAGCAAAGATTATGGCTTAGCTGCAGAGATAGCAACGAATTGCTTCCACGAAGGACCATGGGCTTGAGGTCCTGACATAAGCGTGGAAAGCGAGAAGGAGAGGAAACCGAGGCAGCGCTGCACGCTGCTTTTTCCAAAGGCTGATGGGAAATGGAAGGTGATGGGAGTTGTGTAAGGGTTGGGGACACCCAGGCGTGTTTGTAGGCTGATGAATGCGCTCCACTGAGAGGAAGTAAAGGGGGGGGTCCATGTGATTAATTTCTCAGAGGAGGTGAGAAAGAACAAGATTGAAGGCACACGTGGTGGGTTTTTAATTTCTCCAAACCAGGAGGCCAAAGGGTGAAAATCCAGAGAAGAATGGTAACAACACGTAAGTGACATGGATTTGGGTTGTCTGTGATAATATAAAACAAGGCAGAAGGGGGTAAGTCCAATAATTAGAATGCACAGTGCTGCGGGAGCCTGGGGGCAGAGGCACCTGCTGGCCAGGACCGTGGGTGATGGATTTAGGGAAGTTGCGGCATCGCAGTCTGGCCTTGATGGGTGAGTTTCTGAGGATGGGACATTCTTGTACCAGAACAAATGTCAATAAAGGCCCTGACATAGTAAAGCAGGGCAGGGAGGGTCCAAAGAATGGAAAAAAGGGGGTTCTGGAAAGTGGAGTGGGTGCCAGAGGCAGAAAGAGAGACACCCCAAGGTTTTCATAGCCGTACTTACCCACCAGCCCTGCCCTTAGCACTCTCAAATGCATTTTCACAGATGCTATGGTCTTTGAACCACTCTCTGACCCTGGGATTATTATTCTTAATTCACAGTCAAGGAAACCGAGGCCCTGAAGGCTGCACAGCTTGTCCAAGACCACTGCGGGTAAAAGGAGGTACGAGAACCAGAGCACAGGTCCTCTGATTTTCCGTTTCTTTTTTAGCTCACCCTTGCTTCTTTTCTTTTTTTTTTCTCTCATTTCTCTACCTCCCTCAAATCAACCAGAATCTGGCACATTCCCCATTCTCCAGCGCTCAGGCAACTCCAAAGGGCCCTTTGCCCCCCACTCCTCCCCTGGTCCTTGGCCCAGGGGCAGTACGTCCTCAGCCTCAGCCCCAGCCAGCCTGGCAGCTCTCCTGCAGCCCCCTGCCCTCCAACTCACACCCAACTCCTGTTCCTCCCTGCATTCCACACAAGCCTGGGCTGGTTCCACAAAACCAGCACGGGCCCCTCCGGCACCCTTCCCACCCTCTTGGTCATTTCATTTCCTCCTTCGAAACTGCTGCCCGTGGCTAAGTGCAGGGCTCCAAGGAGGCATCTGACTCTGCCTGGACCTCAGGAGTATGAAGCCTGAGTATTGAAAGTCAAGTGCAGGGCGTTGTGGGGTGTAGCCCCCAAGGATGGGGCAGGAGGGAGGACCGGGCTCAGTTCTCCTAGGGTCAGAAGTAGAAGGCAGCCTGAGGGATCCGTGAATCCCTGAGGAGCCCCACACCTTCAGGACAGGGCATGATTAGGGGTGGGCAGAGGGGGCAGAGGGTTGGTGGAGAGACGTCTGGGACAGGGACAAGGACAGGCCAGAAGTCAGGGTGACTCTAACTTCCTGCCTTGCCCTGCTGGTACAAGCCCAGCAGTGCCCCTAATCTTGCTGGTTCAAAATGCACCCCTAACACCCTCTGCAGTGGACTGAATTCACCCTAACTTCTTTTGTTTGACTCTGAGGCAGTGAGAATCCTCTGAAGATTTCAGGGTGGTGTGATCGGAGCTTGCAGATGAGGTTATAAAACCAAATACATTAGTCACTTTCAATCCTTTGAAAGTTCTCAAAGAATAGAGTAGAACTTTGCCATGACTGGCATATTTTTATCTAGTTCAAAGGTTCATCAAAGTCCGTTACAGATTAATGAGTTAACGTTTGCGTGCAACTGTGTAGGTAAACGGAGCAACCTAATTATGTCCTCGGCATATCAAATACTGCAGCTCACTTTGCCTAAATCTAATTTAGATATTTATACACTTTCTAAAAATAAAAAATTGAGAATTATCCATTATCCAGAACTAGTCATTCAATTAACAAGGAGATAAATACTAAAGTGCCTGATCCCCATCATCAGAAAATGAGGGCACCGTGAGATCAAGGACAAGAGAGCCATGTGGCATCGTCACAGCAACCCTTGTCAGCAAAGGACTCTGCTTTCCCGCTATAATCTCTGTGCTGGACCCATGACACACTTCATCTGTCCCCACTGCCCTTTTACACATAGATCACTGAGGCTATCGAATCCGATAGATTCGTAACTTGCACAAAGAGGTTAGGATGGAACTTGTCACAACTCCGTGTGCATATTCATTGCCCTTGAGTTCCCCATCCCAGTTCCTTTAAAAAAGAAAAAAGGTTCCATTTAGGGCAGCATAGCACTGGTTCATATTATTTGAAGCCATGTCAAAAGCCTAACCTATTTCTCGCCCTTCAGCTGTGTTGGCTAACACAATCAAAACTTGTTTCATTAATCACCAGAATGTACATATATAACACCCACAGAATTCAAAATAAGAAATAAACAACTTTGTTTGTTTCTTCTTTTTTTTTTTTTTTTTTTTTTTTTTTTTTGCAAATCACAAGAGAAGACGTAGTTATATTAAAAGACACAACTTTCATGTATTCTCTCCTCTTCTTCGGTGTTTTCTGTACTTGCCCCCTGATTGGGTGAAAGGCTGGAACTGACAGGTGAAAACATGTAAATGTAATCGCTCGCTATGTAAATGTGGTACTTACATTAAGTGCAAGCAAACACCCTCTGATTTCTCCCCGGGGCTCCCTGCACACTTGGAGCCTGAGGAGTTCCCACAGCAAGTGTTTCAATGCCAATAAATTGAGGGGTAAGAACTTTCAGTGAGGGCGTGATAAGTAAGGATCCTACTTACTTAGCCAGCTTTGTGGAACTGAAGACTTCCATAACGTCAACCCAACTCGGGGGGAATTTAGAAGCAATGTGACCCAGAGAACAGAAATGAAGGCAGATTTTAGAGCCAGACAAAACTGGATTCAAATGCCAGCTCTACGTTGCATGATTTGAGGTCCATTATTTAACTGGTCTGAGGCTCAGTCTTTTCATCAGCAGAATAGTAGTATAATATCTGCTTTACACAGAGGTGGTAGAATTTACATGGAGAAATATATAAAAGCACCTGAGTTCACTGCCTGACATTTAGTAAAGACATAATAAAGGTGGCTATCGCTTTGGATAAATCCATAATCAAGCCTTGGAAAAATCAAGTTAGAAAAGGGATTTCAGCAGATTTACAATAACGCTAAAAATAATCTTTTTCTTTCTTTCTTTCTTTCTTTTTTTTTTTTTTTTTGGTCTTTTTAGGGCCGAACTTGCGCATATGGATGTTTTTGGGCTAGGGGTTGAATCAGAGCTGTAGCTGCTGGCCTATGCCACAGCCACAGCAACACCAGATCTAAGCTGTGTCGGCAACCTACATCACAGCTCATGGCAATGCCAGATTCTTAACTCACTGAGTGAGGCCAGGGATCGAACCTGCATCTTCATGGGTATTGGTCAGGTACATACCCGCTGAGCCACTACAGGAACTCCTTTTTTCTTTTTTTGTGTGCAAATACTCCTACATCTCACAAGGGGGGAAAGGGGAGTGGGGTGCATATAAGGTGATGAGCAGATGATGTAACTCACGTTAATAACACATAATATAAAAACATATAGAGAAATATTTTTACTGTCAAATAAACTGTTAATTCCAGTGATAGATTATGTACATAACAGTAAAACAGGGACAGTGGTTTATTTGAAAACCTTACTATTTTGTATTCTAAATTGATTTGAAAGTACAGTATTTTATATTAGTTTAGATCCTTTAAAATGTAACTATTCCCAGCAGCGACCATTTCCTCACCTAACAAAATCTTCAGTTTCAGTAAACACTTCCCATTACATGCTAAATTTTACCTCCTACTGAAAAAGCAATGATGCTAGGTGACTTTCATTACCTGTAATATCAGAAGATCAAAAAACATTCTGGAAAGGCACAAAGACCTAAATTTCCACTTCCTATTTCCCAGGTTAAAGCCACACTGACAGCATCAATTGGAAATAGATCTAGAAATCAATTAATATACTAGAAAGATTAAACTTGAGCTTTAACTCTAAATTAAGGTCAATTACTAGATATAAAAAATTTTATAGAAGGCAATAACAGATTTCTCAAAATTACCTCTGTCGTGTTTTTAAATTTCTTGCTCTGAATTGGAACATCATTACCTACATTCTTACAGGAGAGAGTGAGTTATTGTTTTTCTTTTGATCTTAAATCTTTAATAAAGGGATAGTTTGTTCAGGAAATACACATTTCGGAGGTTTCTCTTTCTCATCCTTGAGAAGAGACTTAGATTAATTCTTAAGGACTCAGAAAGAAAAGAAGAGCGATCTCATCACTGTATATGCAGGACACTAAAGGCCTGATAAATCACAGGGGGATTAATCTGGGTGATTCAAACTATTTTAGTGACAGCTAAAGATATATTGGATAGTGTATCTACATCTATCTAGATATATAGATATACACACTATATTATAACACTATAAATATATATTCAAATTATATATGTATATATCCTACATACACAATGAAGGGAAGAAAATTGTGGTGACAGAAATAGCAATTTTTTAATTGCTTTTTTTTAAGCCTTTTAGCATCATACCAAACTTTGAGGTAAATGTGCTCTTGTGGGGCCCCCTCTATAAACTGAAAAATGATTCATTCCATTTATTCTTCTGATTTAACAACTTAAACAGAAAAAACAAAACATATTAATACAACAATGAATGTGCTGTTTTTCTGCAGTGAGTGAATTTGTGTGTGGATGTATTCAATGTAGTTCAAAAGTAACACTGGTGAGAAAATATAAATTCATTCTGTAGACACTAATTAAACATACTGACTCTTTTTTTTTTTTTTTTTTTAAGAGGAAGAAAGAGGCTTGGAACCTATAGTGAATAGATACAGTGTGTGAGTTCTTCAAATAGGAAACAACTCACAACCTTGACCTCAAACTGGAGCCCACTGACATTCTTGTTCTTTTATGCAAGTCAAGTGCTTTCCCTGGAAGCCTCCAGGTTTGGAGAAGATTCTCAGATATGGAATGGGATTTCTGCCACATTCTACCTGGATGGCCCTAGGAAAATAATTAAGTCATTCTGGGTCTCAATGTCTTCATATGTAAAAAATGAACACAATGATTCTTAACGACTAAAGGTCATTATGGAGATTCCAGGTAATGCATTAAGTAAATATACACTGTAAGCTGCAAAGCTGTCTAATAATTTATTTTTTAAGAATATTTACAGCTGAGCCCCTCTAGGCACCATCTTGTCAGTAACTCTTGGTGATGCTGAGTGAGAAGGAAGGATTAACAACTTGAGGCAAACATAAATCTCAAGTTTTATTCCCAGTTGAATAATTTTGAATACCATTGCATCTAACAGAGACACATAGGGCTTCAAAGTTATCAGGTCTGCCTGCCTCTACTTTCTCATCCAGTCTTTTTTTGTATTACTTTGTCAATTCAATAATCTCTTCTGGTGGGTTCTAAACCCATCACAGTAGTGATTCTTTTGGTTCTGCCTCCTTTTTTTTAAGAGTTTAATTTTTTTATGACATACAGATAGCAATGTAACAAATCTTAAAATATATAGATATAATGTAGAAATCAATCAGCCATTAGCTCTAATACTTCAGATTATATCCGAAAAATGATTCCTGAATTTATCATCCTACAAGGGAGTCACACAGAGTCTCTCTGATTCTTAGCATTCCATTTTTGTTCAACCTAAAAAAGATTAGAGAAGGAAAGGAGACTATACAGCCTATTAAATAGCCAGAGGTAAATGTGTAAAGAAAAAAAAAACTAGAAGGAAATGAACCAACCTGTTAAAGTCATAGGAGAGACTGTTTCTGAGCAACTGAATAGTTCTGTCAACTTGGTTTTTCCATACTTCCTGAGTTTTCTTCTGTAATGGACTTTCATGAAAACAACAACAAAAAAATCCTACAAACACTTAAAGTAATTGATGAGAGGCAGCCCAAGTGTGTGTTCTGTTCTGCAGGCTGCCCACTGCACAATTCTAGAAGGCTCCCTTTACATCAGAGTCCGTGTGAAGGGCTTGCGCCAGATGAAAGGGCTTACCTTCCTGCCCTGTCTCGGAGATAAATCACAGGGTAGCGCGGTGTCTGGCTGAGTATTTAGACAGTGTGAAGTTCTCCGCTTCAGGAAGTGATCTTCAGACATCTGAAGCCACTCTTCCTAGTTGCTAATTCCTACCCGGATGTGGATAAGGTACCTGCTGTTTATCAAGCATCTGCTATGGGGAGAAGGGTTGGTCCTGGGAAATTAATTTGGGCTATTTCATTTAACTGTCATGATAGCGCTGTGAGTAGATAGCCTCCTTTATCTTACACATGTGCATCTCAGGTAAAGAGGTTAGGCAACTGGCCTAGCGGGGAAGAGGTACGAGGGAGCCCCAGCGCCTCCCCAAAAGCCCCAGCACCTGCCCCAAAGCCCTTCATTTCTCTCCTGAGAACCCTTTCTTCTCTGCCTCCTCCAAGGAGTTGCACTTTTCTTTTTTTTTTCTTTTTTTTTTTTTTTTGAGTTGCACTTTTCCATTCATCTAGCCTCTAGATTTTTATTCCCTTGATCTACTGAGACCCTCTATATGTATAATTTTTCCCAAATTATCCTGCAAAAAAGGATCACTTTATATGAGGTGTTACAAAATCAGTCTTATCATAGGGTTCCCCATCTGTGACTTTGCCCTGAACAGAAAGGTAATTTAAACAACTGCCCTAATATAGCCCAAGTATCTATCTCTTCCTTCTTTTCTATGTATTATCCATCTTTCTTTAGGTTAAAAACTGGCCGTCAGACAAATAGTGTCTCTTTAATGGAGGCAGCTTGAGGCATGTGCCACAAATCCATTCAGAAAACAGTGCAGGTACACAAAACTTACCTGCAAGGGTTTCTGGACTGCACCTAGGTTCCTTAGGACTCAAAGTGTATGACTTTTTTGTGTCCAACCCCATGGAAACTACCTGTTTCTGGACTATATCTGCTCCTTAGAAATGCTGTTTGGATACTTAATTAGGTCTACCCTCCCCTTCCGGTTAACTTGACAGCCTGCTGCCAGAGTTAATAATTAACAAGGTGTCATAATACCTCTAACAGTCGCTCAATTCTTTGCTCACCTGCCTCCCTGTCTCTTCCTGCTGCTTCTGAATTGCTTAAACTCCCTTGGGATACAAGCTCCCTATAATAAATCATGGCACAAAGGCACAGACTTTTGTGGCTCTAGCTGAAATTCACAATGGGGCAAGCCCAGGAGGCAATCACCTGGCTATTGCTCTAACCCATGTGCATCCTTGGTGCCGCTTAAGCACAGGTGAACATGAAGTTTTAATGAGGCCTTAGCTGCAAATGCATTGTGCAATTACTGTTAAGATGGGTGAACATTTGGCCCAGAAAGAATTGCATTTTAAGCAATAGGGTTTCCCTATTAGCTGTTCCCAGCTATTAATTCAACCAGTTTGTTTATACATTTTGACAATTGTTCATGTGAAAGAGACCTGGGGATTTTATTTGACCACAATTTCATTATAAGCTAACAGTATGATATGGCTGCTAATAAAAGTTAATGCAAGTTTAGGGTACATTAAGTGAATAGTCCAAGTAAAGAAAGGCAATATCCCCACTATACTTTACTCTCATAGGTACATGGATCTTATTTTTCAAACCCCAAATTTGGCAAATGTGATTGTGCCTGCAGAGACCCTGGCATGGAATTTGAAAACATTACTATCCTTAAAAAATCTGTCGTTGATGTATTTGAAGAACAGTCATTTATACATTCGATCATTCACTTATTTTGTTGTTGTTGTTGGAGTAAATATCTATTCAATTGTATGCTATGCGAGGCTTTATTCTAGATTCAGGGGTAAGGAAGAAGCATTCTCTGATTCTAAGCATTTTTGTTCTTCTCTGAGGTGCAGACGGAGGCACTTAGGAGGAGATGAGAGAAGGGCTGGCTTTGGGGGTGAGTCACTATGAGTGAAGTTTGTAAATGGAGCATGTGCTAGTCTTGCAGATTCAGGAAAGACTGCTAAGGAAGTGAGGTCTACCTAACTGTTGGATAGAGGTATGGAAAATGAAAGTGTGGGTACATGGTGGTGGAAGGATGAGGATGGACAAGTGACCCAGGAAGAGTGAACGGGACTCAATATGGCTGGGCTGTCAAAGGAAAATGAAGGCCAGAGTGGTCAGCGGGCACCAGATCACTCAATCTCTATGTTCAGTTGAAGAGACAAATTCATAGACAAATATATAACCCAAACAAATGTAAATAAGCATGCCAAGGATAATAAAAAAGATACATGTACTAAGTGCTATAGCAACATAAAGGAGTGAGTGACTAACGGCCTGGAAAAGGTCACAAAGAAAGTGATATTTGAATGAAGTTTTGAATGGTGAGGAGCTGATCACATAGGAAAGAGGTGGATGGTACTTCATGCAGGGGACAAGGCCTGTGCAATGATAAAAAGAAATGGGAGATGAGACCACAATTTCAGGTTATATACAGATTCACAAGGCTGATATGAACATGCAAAGGAATCTTAACTTTACCTACAGGAAATCAGAAACTAACAAAGGATCCTAAGCTTACATGTAATGTTTCAGTTTTCTATTACTGCATAACAAAGCATCAAAATATGGTGGCTAAAATAATAGTGATTTATAATTTGTAATGATTCCACGGGTCAGCAGCAGGGCAGTTCTCCATGTAGATTCAGCTGGAGTCTCTCATGCAGCTGCATTCATCTGGGAACTCAGCTGGGGCTGGAAATCCAAGACACCTCACTCATGTCTGGGGCCCTTGTGCTTACCCTTAGCTGCAGCACCTTGCTTTTTGGACATGGCCTCTCTTCCTCCAACAGCCAGTTTTGGACCATCCTCCTCACTGCATGATGACTGGGTTCTAAGAGGGAAGAGTTCTAAAGGACAAGCGCTGATGTGTCAGCACTTAGCTCTGCAATTGCATCATATGTGCTGATATATGTTTGGTCCAAGCAAGTCGCGTGGCCAACCCCAAGTCAATGTAAGTCATGACTACTCAAGGACATGAGCACGGGGAGACATACCTGTTGGGGAGCCACCAGTGTGACAGTCTACTACAAACGGGAGGCAGATACCTTCCCACAGTAAAAAGGATGGTGTGAAAGGGTAGAAAAAGGACACAATTGAAAAGATATGATAAAGAGGAACTGTACTCAAGTAGAAAGAATAGAATTAAGACAAGAACAATACTAGAGTAGAATCAATAAGACCTGGTGACATATTTGATGTGAGGGGTTGGGAGGGGGGAGAAAGAGATTGAGAACAGTTTTGTTGGAGACACTGAGTAGAGAGTTATATCAGTCTGTGGGCATTTTTAAAAATATAGATAGTGTTTGGGGAACGAGAGAAAAGGCATAGGAAATAGAACATGAAAAAAAGAAGAAAAGATAAGTAACCATTAAAATAAATTAAGGTGAATGGTTAGAAACATGAAGACCGAAAAAGAATGGCGTCATTGGGAAACTCAGGATAAAATCGAGAGAGATTAGTACTATCAAATGTGAAGTCAAGTCAAATAAGAATGAAAATTTGTCATTGTGGTTGAAAGCCATTGACACCCTTTGGGGTTGGTGGTTGAGTACTTGGAGATGGTAAACTGGGCATAGGAATAACTGGCATATAAAGACGTGGAGACACCAATATGACTTTAACTTTTTCTAAGATTCTCTGACCCTGCAGTCTCTGTTGGCGAAGTTAGTCCTGCCCTTGTGGCTCCATGAACCCTGAGAAAGACCTACCGCCTGTCAGTCCTCCAGAAGTCAGGCTGCTTGCAATGTAGTACAAAGGTCATGTGCCCACAGGATCTCACAGCTGCAGGATTAAGCTCTCACAATGGTTATATCCTTGTCACAAGATACCACTGGGAAGAATCTAAGCAACCGTAGTTTAATGAGGAAAGTGAGAGACAGAAACAGAGAAGTTTCTCAAAAGAAAAAAGCAGGGATTATCTTGAAGATGGAAAAATTATGTAAGTTACTTGTGGGTTGATATGCCTGTCATTTGCAGCTAAAATCTCTATCTTCTTCCCTTAGTCTCAGGACTAGTCATATTTTCCTCCTCTATTTGAGATGCAAAATCAATCTGCATCTTCTCTGGTCTCACGCAGGGAGACTGCCTCTGTTTCCCCTTGTTCTCACTTCCCCAAGCAGGTTTTTTATCTGGGTAGTTTCCCAACAGAAAACTCTCCAAGAGGAAGTCTGATGCCAGCTACTATTGTATCCCCCCAACCCTGTTACACGATGAGTAGTGGCTGTTCAAGTTCTGGTGATCACCTGCTTGAGATTTTTCCAGTACAGTTTTAAATTGCATGTAGTATTATTATGTCCAATAAAGAATTCATTCTATGTATACAAACACATTGTTATACCCTTCCATAACATTCTATAATTATACACATACAGTACATAAATTCAAAGCCTTGAAAAAAATAATTTATCAGATCACGTGTTTAGTTACTATATGAAAAACATGGTGGTACCCGTACCTTGAAAAGGTGGGGAAAATCAATCACAAGCCTATTCTGTTACTCACACCCATGTCGATGTTTGCAGAAAGAAACTAGCAAGATCTGGATTTGGTGTTTCTACAGCTAGTGACCACAGCCTGCCTAGTGCCTAAGCACCCACCCATCCAAGGGCTATAAACGCCTACCGGCACTTCAATTGCTCAAATAAACCTTCTCACACAGTCTTCACAATTCTTTTTATTTTATTTTATTTTTTTGTCTTTTTGTCATTTCTAGGGCTGCTCCCGCGGCATATGGAGGTTCCCAGGCTAGGGGTCTAATTGGAGCTGTAGCCACCGGCCTATGCCAGAGCCACAGCAACGCGGGATCCAAGCCACGTCTGTGACCTACACCACAGCTCACAGCAACGCCGGATCCTTAACCCACTGAGCAAGGCCAGGGATCAAACCCACAACTTCATGGTTCCTAGTTGGATTCGTTAACCACTGAGCCACGATGGGAACTCCATCTTCACAATTTTTAAGTCAACGTTGTCATACTTGTTTCATACATGAAGGTACAGAATCTCAGAAAACATTTCAAAGGCTCTTCTCATTCTCAACAATTTCTAGAATGATGGGAGAGTGCGTGGGCTTGGAGGGGAAGGGTAAAGGCTTGAGTTTTGAAGCCAGTATTTATATTAGGTAGCTAAGTTTGGCCAAGTTAATTACCTTCCCTGAGCCCCAGGGTTGGTGTCTGGAGCACAATAATAGCATTTATCTCCTAGGCTCATTGCAAATTTTAAATGAGTTAATATATGTGAAGAATACCTGACATCATAAACATTTGCGAAAATCCAGCTATTTTACCTATTTTGAGATTAATCTGAAAGGGACATTTTGATGGGTAACATCTAGAATAATTTTGGCCTCTCATAATAGAAGTTTAGATAAGATTCTCTGTAGTAACGTATATGTGATTAATTTGTGTCATCCCTTTGGTATTTCATATATTATTTGCTGCCAGCAGCACAAGAGCTGCAGAATTCCCGTGTCGGTCTCCACGTGGCCCCTGAGGTCCCTGTCCGACCCACCCAGTCCTTTCCCAAGCTTCCTCACCCTGAGAAGGACAGATCACCTGCAGCTTCAGTACTACTGGGGTCTTGCTTGCAGGGGACGAGGGTCACATGATCATCCAAGGTTCAGTTGAGTTGGAGGGGTTTGCTGAAATGTCTGCTTGGAGACTCAGGATTTAAATCCATTTGACAAATATCATCTCAGAGCAATTGTCCAAGAGCTTTTTTTTCCCCATCCAACAAAATACCATATTCAGAATAAACCAGTCCTCTGTTGACTTTTACCACAGATAACTGATACAGTCCAAAAAATGAATTCCAGAATTCCCGTCGTGGCTCAGCAGAAATGAATCTGACTAGGAACCACAAGATTGCAGGTTCGATCCCTGGCCTCACTCAGTAGGTTAAGGATCTGGCATTGCTGTGAGCTATGGTGGAGGTCACAGACGCAGCTCGGATCTGGTGTTGCCGTGGCTCTGGCATAGGCTAGCAGCTACAGCTCCAATTAGACCCCTAGCCTGGGAACCTCCATATGCCACAAGTGCGGGCCTAAAAAGCAAAAAAATAAAAATAAAAAAATTTTAAAAATAAAAGAATTCCTCTCTCCTAAATGCTTATACTAGTGAATCATGTGGTTGAACTTATTTTTAATTTACTTTACACAGTACTTGGTATTTATTATAAAATATAATTTATCCTATTCAGCAAAACTTTTAAAAAGATAAAAATGACCAAAAACACTGGGAGAGAATCACAAAGTTTGGTATAAATGCCCAACTTAATTCTTGCACCATACACACTCGGAAGTGTGTATTTTCAGAAGCCTGTGATTATGTAAAAATATGATTTTGTAACTGGATTTCTTACTTACCATCTTTCCATGCTCAGAAGTGGGACTCTAGATTATTATTTTTTGTTACATATTCTGACTTATGAAACAAATCCCTAATTGCTACATTTAGATTTTTCTATGTAAGCTATAAAAGCTGCCAAATTATTTCTAAAAGTTTAGTTACCAAAATAAATATAATGGGAAAAAAAGGAGACACAAAGGAAGAGACTGAAAAGCTATAAGCATCCATGCTGTGTTTAGATTTGCCCCTAAAATTATATACGTGGGTGTGTCCATCGCTGTCAGTGTGAATTTACACTGGAGTCGGAAGTGGGTTCCTCACTAGTCACACATTGTATTTAAGCCCTCGGTGCTCACCAAGCCCTTAAGCTCTGTAAACTCTGTAGGTAGGCTGTTCCTTTTAAGAGTTTCATCATTTAGCATTTGGGAAGTTTCACTGAAGTCTATAGTTACTGTCTCCATGACTCCCTTACCAAAATGTTAAAGCATCTTCAGTAATAAATTTTGGCTCTAAATCAAAGTACCTGAAATGTGCCCAGCTCAGGTACCACCCTTAACATCCTCATTGCACTGGCCATGTCAGCATGGGAGACTGTTAATCAATAAAAAACCACTGTGACCCAATAGGTCCCCTGGGACACTTATGAAGAAAGAGTTTTGCATGTGTAAAAAGCTTATCTTTAGCTCTGCCAAAATCGTGTGTGTATATATATAATTTGCACGCACGCACACGCGTGCGCGCACACACACACACACATACACAAAATGAACTTCTGACAATCCTAAACTTCTAGCAATCTTCCCCATTCTTTCGATAATTGTTTGTTGGGAGCTTTAACTAAAATTTATAGGAATTTAAAGGAATATAGCCTAGAACAACAATTTCTTTTTTGGAGACTCAACTAATAATAGCTCATGCTTACTGCAGCAGCTTGCCCCAGAAGGATCCCCAAGCACCGAGCAGAATACATACATAGAATTAGCATCACTCACACAGCGGAGGGAGGCCTGCAAAATCCAATAGCCATTCTTCACCTGCCATGTTACAAAGCCCAGCGCAGTAGGATTTAAGAGCGTGATCAAAGAGTAACTTTTCTAACGGAATCTCCAGGGGAATATAGGGTGACAGTATAATTACCCCAGTTAGAATTTAGCCAGCCACAGAATTAATACTACCACTACTCTTGTAGGAAACAAAGAGACAGGAGAGGACCCGGAGCTCTTTAATGGCCAAAAGAGGTCAAGCCCTTCGTTTTATATCTCACCCCAGAGACACATGAGATATTTCCCCCTGACCAGGATGCCATCCGAGGCTGTCCCTTCTATTTTTTAACTGGACTGAAGAAAATCGTCATTATTTTAATAGTGCATTGCCCTTGCGTTGCCAAGGATACGTACAGATCCCAAGGCCTACAGCCTGGGCAGGTAATCATGGTGGAACAGACAGCTTGGTCTCTCTCGCCGCAGTCACGGACAGAGAAATGACTTTGCTGGAGCGCTTTTGTGTTTGAGGGAAGAAGACACAAAGGATAAAAGAGAGCCCTTTAGAGGCGAAGACTTTACTGATCTGTCTGCACTGACTTGAGTTTAAAACCTTGGCATGGGAGCCTTGGCTTATGACTAAGTGGAAGACGGGTCCTTGATATAAATTATCACCCCCCACAGCAGACGTAAGGGGAGGCCAGGAACGTCTCTCTCCTCCTTACACCTTTGTCTTTTACCTGCGTCTCCAACCCAGGGTCTCTCAAGGTCAGTGTGAGGGTCTGGAGGCCAGGGAAGCTGTGGAGGCAACCCCATGGTTCCCCTAGGATGGCAGCTCCATGCCCGCACAACAGGTTTTTCTAGAAATCTCTTGTAGGCAGTTTTCTGAAAGTTGATCAAAAGTTTTCAAGTATTCACATGCCTTAATTAGCAGCATCTTGGCTACTTCCACCAAGACGCAGGAGGCACCCGTGCCCTCAAGAAACGTGGGTAGATCTGGGCATTTTCTTCCTTTATACTAGGAAGGTTTGAAGGATAATTTTACAATTAGATAACATTAAGAATGATGAAAGCTAGAGAGCGGAAAGCAGCCAGAATTAATTACTTACTTGAGGGTCTGCTCAGGCCTCTTTGGCAGCGTTCATGCTGATTTTATTAGGGCGAATTAACCCTTGGTATTCAAGTCGAGCCTGCTCAGTACAACTGCAGACTTGAGGGCCCCCTGTTTCTCACCATCACTTCCTCCTCCTCTCCAGCTCTGGCTCCCCACCGAGCAGCTTTAGCTCCGCATCACTTTTTTCTCTTATTCATTTCATTTGCCTGATCACTAAGTGGACATGGTATTTCCAGAAAGAAAACTGCATTTGGAAAACATTAAGGTTGCATCTTCCGGCTTGCTCTTTGGCTCCCTGCAGGCAGCTCACATATGTCTACCCTAGAATGGATGGATAAGCAGCTGAATAAGTGAATGGCTGGTGTGCAAAAGTCAGCAGTTACTGCTACTCGTTTATCTGACGCTTATTTAACAAATATTTATTTAATACTTCATGCACAGGGAGTGCTTTTTGGGTTATAAGGAATACAAAGATGCTTGCAACATGATTCCTGACACGAAAACCTTATCTGTAAGGAGAGATACGAATACAAAAAGAAAAATTGTGTGTACTCTCTTCTACATTTTTTCAATAAAAATCCCACAGAAATTTTTTAAATTAAAAAAGAAATTTTAAATTATAGTTGGTTTACAATGTGCTGTCAATTTCTGCTGTATAGCAAAGTGACCCAATCACACATATATACATTCTTTTGCTCATATTATCTTCCATCATGTTCTTTCACAAGTGACTGGATATAGTTCCTATGCTATGCTATGTACTCTGTTTTAGAAAACAATGTCATACTTTTGTAACATAGCCTAAAACTATGTATCATATTGAGAAGTGCTGCTGTAAGTGTAAATAATTGTATATATTCAAGATAAACGGTAATTATTTAGAGAAACACAGGAAAATAATTACTTGAGTGCCCATGTGCTGTATAAAGGCCATCTTAGATTATATTAGTCCAAGAAGACCAAAAACAATGTCAGGGCATTAATGAAATTTCTATTATTCCCTTGTATTGGGTCAGAAGTAGCCTTATTCATATTCAAATATGAAGAAACTAAGATAATGCCATTTATTTCAGAAGAAATTTGGAGCTGCTTAATTAAAAGCCTGTACACAATAAAACCATAAACATTTAAAAGAAAAACAGAACATGTAGGAGGGTGATCAGATTCATCAAAAACCTGGAATAACATCATATCCATGATTAAGCATCAAATTCAGCACTGAAATTCTTCTATCCAAAGCAAAACTGGAAATATTATGAGAATACAATTCCTTGGCCATGATGAAAAAAGCCAACACTAGCTATGTGGAAGAGGTAAATTTTCCTTGTACAAGAAACCATGTTTGAAGAATGTAAGTCATAATTTCAACATCAATTTTATGAAATGTGCAGGAGTGTTTTTCATGTAGCTGTTCTTCCAGTAGGTCTTAATAAACATTGATTAAAAAGAAGACAAACAACTCAGTAAAAATGGGCAAAACAGATGAGCAGACATTTCAACAAGAATATAAACAAAGAGTCAATAAGTACATGAAGAGATGCTCAACATCATTAGTCATCGAGGAAATGAAAATTGAAACCACAATGAAATACTGCTACACATCTATTACAATGGTTCAAATGAGAAGGTCTTAAATTCCAAGGGTTGGAAAGGATATGGAGCAACTTGAACTCTTACATATTGCTAGTGGGTTTGCTAAATGGTAGCGAATCTCTGAAAAACAGTTTGGTGGTTTCTTATAAATTTAAATACTCAGTAAAAACAAAACAATTTTATTTTTAGGTATTTACGCAAGAGAAATATAAACATGTATCTACAGAAAGACCTATATACAAGTGTTCTTAGTAGTTTGTAACAGACCTTGAACTAGATCAACTCAGATATCTGTCAACTGTTGAATGGATAAATAGATGGTAATATAGGCAATGGACTATTACCCATAAATAGTGAACAAAAATGCGCCCCTACCATCATGGAGTTTATATTTTCAGGAGGGAGGCAAATTAGTAAGCAAGTAAATGTATATGAAAAGCAACCAGCAGTCAACAGTATTAGAAAGAAAAATGAAGATGACCATGAAATGGAAAGTAAAAGGATATAAGCTCATGAGAACTGTTATTCTCCAGCGCCTTAGGGCAGATGGTCAGGAAAGACAACCGGAGTGATGCTGTTTGAGCAAAAACATGAATATAGAGAAGATGTAAACTGAAAATATCTAGGTGTATCAGGCAGAGGAAACAAAGTTTAAAGAAACCAAAACCAGAAGCAATTTCAAAAACATCCCATGTATGGGGCCCAGGACAAGAAAGCAACACATTGAAAGATACAAAGTCATTTTTTATTTAGAATGTTACAAGTCTTGTCTTCCCAACCTTGGATCAATGGCACTAGAACTTATAATAAAGGCAACTGACACTTGCAACACTGTCCTATGTAAATGGCAAAGTGCTCTTTAGTCTTCCCTAAAGGGGCAAATTTCAAAAGCAGTTTTAGCACTCTACCTAAGACCACGCTCTGGTCTTTTATTAAACAGAAGCAATGGGTTAAGCAAAACTTGAAGGCAGCATATATTTTTGAATCCCCAAGAAAACTTTGAAACCAGCTACCACATCTGTAGCACGTTGGAGATTTTACATGAGATGTACCGTTGCTGTGGCAACATTAACACCACTCCCTCTGGCAACTGCAAGAGCAAGGTGTCGACATAACATGCTTTAGTGATTTTACCATCTTCAAATGTAGGGAGGAATCCAGGGAGATGTTATCTCAAGTAATTGTCACTTATTCTTGGGAAAACATCCTCAGAGGAATTGCAGGTCCTAAATCAGTCCTTCATTTTCTCTTAAGGAGCATTACGAGTATTTCTAATCCCTACCAGAGATCTGTGACCTCCCTTCTTTGACTTTTTCCTTTCTTCCAATGATTCATTTCATAATTATTTCCTGAACACCTACCAGGGGTTAGATAATATTTTAAATGCTAGAGATATCATGGTAGTTGAAGCAGACAAAAATCTTTGATCGGTGGAATTTACATTCTAATAGGGAAGACAGATAATAAATGTAAGTGAATAAAGATACAATATTATATAAATGTAAACAGTGATAAATGCTATGAAAAAACAATACTGTTTAACCAGAGAGGGTGTAGATTATTGTGATATTACAGAAAGGATAATCAAGGAAGTCTATCTAAGGACTGATATTTAAGTAGAGACCTGAAGGAATGGAGGGAGTAAAGATTTCAATATTTGGGAAGGGGGAAAAATGCAAGGAAGGTGATACTAGAATACACATAGATTTTTCATTAAATGTGAGGATGCCAAAGAAGGGGAGTGGGGTGAGGGCTGGGGCGGGTGGTAGATTGACATCGGTAAGACTCAGCTTACAGAGGGCTCCATTTCAAATATGAAAGGTTTGCTTTCCTGATATCATAGTCACTGCTTCTTCATCTTGGTTCCCTTCTTCCTGCCTTACTTAAAAAGGCATGTTGGTTTTATTTTAAGCATAATTATGGAAGTTACTGAGGGACTGGGTAATTGGCTGGAGACTCTCATGGTCTTGTACATATTTTTAAAGTATCACTCTGGCTGCAGAGTAGATAATATATAGTAGAAATGTTGCTGAGAAGAGTCGACACAGGAGAGATTAAGAGGTTACTCTCAATTCCATGTTAGAGATGACTGTGATTTAGACTATGGCATTTGCCTTCATAAATTATGTAGCATTTAGCCTTGAAGGATGGTGTGTCAAGATTGTATTCATCCTAATGTAGAAACCCCATTGCAATGATTTCACCACACGGGTAATTATTTTTCTACGAGATAAAAAGTCTGGAGATACGCAGTCTAGAAAAAAATGAATGCTCAAGGAAGTCAGCAAAACACAGTCTCCTTTCTAGAGACACGTGCACCCGCATGTTCATTGCAGCACTATTCACAATAGCCAGGGCATGGAAACAATCCAAATGTCCATTGACAGATGATTGGATTCGGAAGATGTGGTATATATACACAATGGAATACTACTCAGCCATAAAAAAGAATGACATCATGCCATTTGCAGCAACATGGATGGAACTAGAGAATCTCATACTGAGTGAAATGAGCCAGAAAGACAAAGACAAATACCATATGATATCACTTATAACTGGAATCTAATATCTAGCACAAATGAACATCTCCTCAGAAAAGAAAATCATGGACTTGGAAAATAGACTTGTGGCTGCCTGATGGGAGGGGGAGGGAGTGGGAGGGATCGGGAGCTTGGGCTTATCAGACACAACTTAGAATAGATTTACAAGGAGATCCTGCTGAATAGCATTGAGAACTTTGTCTAGATACTCATGTTGCAACAGAAGAAAGGGTGGGGGAAAAATGTAATTGTAATGTATACATGTCAGGACAACCTGACCCCCTTGCTGTATTGTGGGAAAATAAAAAAATATATATATAAAAATAAATAAATAAATAAATAAAATCCATGGGGAGGGTTGGGTGATTTCAAGGCAGATATTAAAAAAAAAAACAAAACAAACAAACAAAAAAAACCACAGTCTCCTTTCTGTTTCCTATTCCAACTATTCTTCTATCCTTAACATGTGCTTCTCATCCTCCTGGTTGCAAGATGGCTGCCTCCACTCCAGGCATGGCAGCCACATTCCAGGCAGGAAGAAGAAACAAGGATGAAGAAGCAGCGACTATTCTATCAGGAAAGCAAACCTTTCACACATGCCTCTCTGAAGCTTTTGTTCCTATTATATTGTCTGAACTGGATGACATGACCAACCCAGGAGGCATAGGACTGTATTGTGGCAGCTGCAAAGTCCTGGGTGTCAGCACATCTACCCAGCCAGACACGGAGGGCTCATTTCCCTGAAAGACTTGCCTATTTGTGTCATTTAATCTAAAGATGGAGAAACCACCTTCTGCAATAAATTTGAGGTGCTTAGGAAAACAATTCGCCTACCCGTTTTCTGAAGAATCCAGGAGTCTAACAAAATGGAATGCTGTGTTTTAAAGGTTCAGTGATTTCTCACCTACAGCAAAATTGAGAAATTAACCATTCTAGCCCCTCACCTTGTGACCCCCACCAAACTTGAAAGAGGACACGTGAATGGCTGCACAACTTTAAGGGGCTGGCAGGTCAGGTCCACTTCAATCAACTAAAACAGACCCATGTTAGGGAGTACAGATTTAAAATGTCATTTTAAGGTTTTATGGTCAGACCATAAAACAAAACAGATTTATGTTGTAAATAAAATACGGCTCCTTTTTTTAGAGCTTGGTCACAAAAGCCACCTTTTTTTTTTTTTTTAAATCTTGGATACTTTACTCTTTGGGACCATGCCTTATGTCTGAAAGGAAAGTGTGTCCACCTCCTACCCTATGGGAGGAGAGCAGTGGCCTGCCTGCTGGCTCCTCTTTTTTTCTACTAGGGTCACCCTAATTGGTCCCAAGCTGATTTGGAGAGAAAAAGGCTTGAACTGTTACCTGGAGAACTGACTTCCATTCTTTCTTTTTCTTTTCTTTTTTTTTTTTTTTTCTTTTTCTTTTTCTTTTTTTTTTCTTTTTTTTTTTTTTTTTTTTGGTCTTTTTAGGGCCACACCCTCAGCACATGTAAGTTCCCAGGCTCAGGGTCGAATTGGAACTGCAGCTGCAGGTCTACACCACAGCCACAGCAATGCAGGATCCAGGCTGTGTCTGCAACCTATACCACGGCTCAGGGCAATGACAGATTCTTAACCCACTGAGCGAGGCCAGGGATTGATCATGAATCCTCATGGTTTACTAGTTGGGTTCCTTACCACTGAGCCACAACAGGAACTCCCCCTGACTTCCATTCTGATTGAAGAGCTGGGAAGTGCTCTGGGAGATGCTGCCCACCCTGCGGGAAAGAGTTCTCCTTTCACACACTCACCCAGGGCAAGCAACACGTGCTGGAGTAGGACATTTCTCCTGCAAATCAAAGCAGAGAAGCTGCTACCAGCTGCCCCTTCACTTTGCTCCATCCGTTTTTTGGTTAACTAATTGAATCTCTCTCTCTCTTTTTTATTCTCCATCCTCGTTTCAGGCTGGCAGACAGCAGTGCCATTGGCGGCACAGTTCCATGTATGAATCGGCTGCCAGACCTGCCGTAGTCAACTCCTTCTTGAACTCTCTGTGTGCTAGTTCAGAGAGCACTGTTCCCCCATCATCCCACCATGGCACTTCCAAATAGCTGGATATAATTGGGTTCAGAGGAGTTCAAAGCCATGCTCCAGCATCCTTGTATCAAAGCTCATTGAACAACGGGGGGACCGTGCACTGAAATGCAGGCATGGGGTGAGGAGAGTTATTAGTGGAATACATTCAAATCTGTCACGCTAGATTCCTGGGTACACAACTGGGTTTTGGTTCAGCTTTTAAGAGTTCAGGTGTGGTCCCCAGGAGATGGCTCCTCTAATCGCTGTAAAAATATCTCATTTGTACTAATGCACTTTGCCTATTTCATAGCAGATCCTTGTGAGACTCATTTACATTTTTTTTAAATGTCAAGGCTTTCTCCAGAGATTGTTCATTCATTATATTTATTTTCTTGGACATGATTTTAACAAACCTTCCCCTGAAGAGCTGGTGGCTATTAACTTTACTGAACGGCTGCTCAAGAGAGAGTTAAAAGCAAATGGTTTCAGGGGAAGGACTGGGTCACAGCCCCTCCAGGGTATTCATCTGCCCCCAAACTCATTTCATTGATTCTTCATTCACAGGCCATGAGCAAGAGAAGCAAGTGGAAAAGCTTTCTATCGTTCAGCTGGATGGTGGATTCCAACCAGCACTAAACGCTCAATTCTGCCACACTGACTTTTGTGGGCCATCCTTCAGGACTCCAAGAACAGCACTCATGTCAAGAGACGGCACTGAGGGATTCAGGAAAGGGATTTATGAGGAGGAGCATGAATTACAAGGGTGTCCAATGGCTGCCCGATATCCCTCATTTAATTAGAGTATCATCTCAACTCTGCCACGGTAATGTCCCCAGCCACTGTCCTGGGAAACCTCCCACCTTCCAGGAAACGTATTTCCCATCTCCCCCATTTAGGATCTGGGACTTGTATAGTTAAAGTGATCCTACACATCTCCTGACCACTTCCTGTTCAGTGAGGAATGTTCTCCAGGACACTACGGACAAAGGTCCTCCATCCTCCACTGGAATACTTTCACTGTCTGGAATTCCATCTTTCCCGAAGGCAACTGTTGCACAATCAGAATTAGAATAAAATTGTCTCTTCAAGGAGCTGCATCCACTCCCGGGATTATCATTGCTTCAGTGTGTCTTTTAGAGCAACAATCATTTACTCCTCACAAAAAACCACTTCTTCCACTTAGAAAAATGCCTTTTCATTGCTATTCATTATTTATGCATTCCACAAATATTTACTGGGCACCTACAACAGGCCGGGTTTGGGCTGATGCCAGAGGCATGAGGGTGCCCCTAACTATAAGGAGAATTGCAATTATGCTAAGTGCCATCTTTCCCTAAATCTACTTTTCTCTACATAAAACATTTCACATTACTGGGAGTTCCCATTGTGGTGCAGCAGAAATGAACCCGACTAGTACCCATGAGGATTCAGGTTCAATCCCTGCCCTCGCTCAGTGAATTAAGGATCCGGCGTTGCTGTGAGCTGTGGTGTAGGTCACAGACGCTGCCTGGATCCCTCATTGCTGTGGCTGTGGTGTAGACTGGCAGCTGTAGCTCCAATTGGACCCCTAGCCTGGGAACCTCCATATGCTGTGGGTGAGGCCCTAAAAAAAAAAAATCACAATAATCATTCCTTTCTAAATAAAGACAGCATCCACCACTCACCCCCTGGATACCTCTTATCATGATGCCATTGACATTTGCCACCTAGAAATAAGCACAGATCTTCACATTTGTCCCACTGTTGTTTCTTCTGGTACATCGGCCTAATTCAGCATTCACAGGGCACACTAGTGTCTAAGATTTGGTTTACATTTAATGAAAACCCATCCTATCTTGTCCCAAAATACTAGGGGAGGAGGGGGTTGAAGTGAGGATGGCTAAACCGAACCATCAATCCTCTTTGTACAAGACTGGTGAAGGGAGTCTAAACTCAAGACTCCAAACAAATTTGGTGAGGGTCCTTTCAGAATACTGCCCCCAGCACACCTCAGATATGGCCCACTTTGATCTCCAGGCAATGCTGAGGATACGTGGATATCATGACAGTTGTGGTGGAGAATACACTTTTATTAATAGTTAATAGTTCTGTAAGCATTTACCTAGGCAATTTCTTCCCAGCCTTAGCAAGAAAGGAAATAATATAAGTCACAGGACTGTCTGACGCTCCCTCCTGGTCCTCCCAGGAGGCACCTGGACCACTTAGTTAAGGCGACATGGCCAGCTTCTCCGTCACTCCTGACATTGTTCAGGATTTGTTCATTGTCACTGCAGAGTGATCGTCCCTGAACACCTCATTTAAAATAGTGTGCACCATCAAAACCTAGCCCCTTAGTCTTGCTTTATTTGTTTCCAGCACTTACAACGAACTTAAATTACACTATTTTGTATTTATTTTGTATTTACTGTCTATGTCCCAATTCCTCCCACAGAGCACAAGCACCAGGAGGCCAAGGACTTGGTTCTGTTCACTGCTAAATCCTCAATATCTAAAGCAGTGTCTTGTATTGTATATCAGGAGCTAGAGATGTGTTTGTTGAATGACTGAATGAGTGAATGGAAGAACATGTTCACTAGAGGAAGAAATACCTGCATTGTTTCATCAGAACTCAGGCCTGATCGCCTCTAGTTGTCCTGCCGAGCTCTGTTTTATATGTAACTGGGATACTATTTCGTAACTGCAACACCTCCTAAAATCTGTAAAAATTGCAATAAAACTTTTAATTTGTAGAGAAAACAATGCCCATTTGAAGATTCCAGATTTTCAGGGCCACCTCTAGCTCGGAGCTCCTTCTTCTACTGAATCAGTGTAGTGCATAGAAAACCACAGGCCTGGAAATCAGTTTTCCTGAAACTTTCCAGAAATCTACACACATGCAGCACTGTGGGGAAGTTTGAGAAGAAAAAGGGACCAAAAAATCTCAAATATAATATGAAATACCATATGCGCGCATCTGTATTGCTTTTTTATGTTGCACATACAAGTGGTATCATATGATATTTGTCTTTCTCTGTCTGGCTTACTTCACTTAGTATGATAATCACTGGGTCCATTCAGGTTGCTACACATGGCATCATTTCATTCTTTTTATGGATGAGTAATATAAATGAACTCATTTACAAGACAGAAATAGATTCACAGACACAGAAAGCAAACTTAATGTTTACCAAAGGTGATAGTGGATATAGGGTGGGGAGAGAAGATAAATTAGGAGTTTGGGATTAACAGATATACACTACTATATATAAAATAGATAAACAATAAGGACCTACTGTGTAGCACAGGAAATTATATTCAATATCTTGTAATAACCTATAATGGAAAAGAATCAAAAAAATAGAAACATATATATGTGTGTGTGTATATGTATAAAACTGAATCACTTTTCTGTACACCTGAAACTAACTCAACATTGTAAATTAATTATTCTTCAATTAATATGGTGATAAAAATAATAAAGGCATGCACAACGCCTGGCAAAGAAAAAAAATCATAGGAAACACCCTGTTTCTTAAAGCTCTTTAGCTCCCCTGCCATGTACCTTGGCTCCTCTCTCTCCATCCAGGTCTCTTTTGTACAATTCTCCTCTGCCCTCCCAGGAGCAAATAAATGAATTCTGCTTTCTACTGCAGAACATTTAGACAATTTCTACCATCTGCCTCCAAACCGAACTTCAGCCCTCTCTGTATAAGCAAACACTACTCAAAAGGTTGAGTCATCAGTTGATATCAACTTCAAAATCGCCAGAGGAGGGGAAATTATAAAGATGCCTTCCCCAAGATTCCATCCTCTGTAGTTTTCCTATCTAGCATGGATCTAGGCACTGCTGGGAGGAGATGTTGAAGATAGTGGAGGACCTTCGTCAATGGACCATAAAATGCAGAGATAAACTGGGTAGGCCAAACAGGTGAGCCCTTTAAAAGCAGAAAGTTTTCCCTGGCTAGTAGCAGGAGAGGAATTCAGAGAGACTCAAAGCACAGGGAGATCGGACACAACTGTGCTAGCCTGAAAATGAAATCACCCACATGAGAAGGAATGTAAGTAGCCTTGACAGAGAGGCCTCCACCCGACAGCGGCAAGGCAGGAGAGGACCTCTGCCCTCCAACCACAGGGAACTAAACTTGATCAATATGCTCAACATGGCTAATTATTAGAGGAATGCAAATCAAAACTGCTATGAGGTATACCACCTTACACCAGCCAGAATGGCCGTCATCAAAAAGTCTATAAACAATAAATGCTGGAGAGGGTGTGGTGAAAAGGTAACTCTCTTACACTGTTGGTGGAAGTGTAAATTTGTGCAACTACTATGGAAAACAGTATGGAGGGTCCTCAAAAAACTCAAGATAGAATTACCGTATGACCCAGCAATCCCACTCCTAGGCATCTATCCAGAGAAAAACACATTTCGAAAAGATACATGTACTCCACTGTTCACTGCTGCATTATTTACAATATCCAAGACACAGAAGCAACCTAAAAGTCCACTGACAGAGGAATGGATAATGAAGATGTGGTACATATATATACAATGGAATATTACTCAGCCACAAAATAAGAATGAAATAATGCCATTTGCAGAAATAGGGATGGACCTAGAAATTATCATAATAAGTGAAGTTAACCTAATCAGACAGTGAAAGACAAATATCATATGATATCACTTATATGTGGAATCAAAAAAAAAGATACAAATGAACTTCTGTGCAGAACAGAAACATATTCACAGACTTTGAAAAACTTATGGTTACTGAAGGGGACAGGTTGGTGGAGGGAGGGACTGGGGGTTTGGGATGGGCATATGCACACTGAGGTCTATGGAATGATTGGCCAACAGGGACCTGCTGTCCAGCACAGAGAACTCTACCCATATTCTGTGACAATAATGTGGGAAAAGAATCTGAAAGAGACTGAATGTGTGCATATGTATGACGGAATCACTGTTGTACAGCAGAAATTATCACGAATCAACTATACTTCAACAAACCGTAAAAAAAAAATAAATTTGACCAACATCCTGAATGACCTTGAAAGCAGGCTCTTCCCTGGATAACCCACAAAAGAACTCAGCCCAGCCAGTACCTTGATTTTAGCCTGGTAAAACCTTAAGTAGAGAACCCATCTGAACCAGATTTATGACCAGCAGAATCATGAGTAATAAAAGAGTGTTGCTTTAAGCTGTTACCTTTGTGGTCAGTTGTTGCTCAGCAATAGAAAAGTAATAGCATTCCCATCATTTTCATCACCTCTTATGTCCCAGGCCCTTTGCTGAGCACTTTACATAATTATCTCACTTAATCCTGGCACCAACGACTGCTTGGATAATACAACTATCCTTACTTTACAGGCCACAAAGACCTTTGGAGTGGTGGAGTCTAGACGTATGTATAATAAATGGTAGAACTATAATTCAAACCCAGGCAGGCTGGGCTCTTAACCAATATGGGTTTCTGCCTCCTTAAATTACCACATGTCAGATTTCACGCAATGACTTCTATACAATGCTCTTCCTCCTTCCCAGATCCTAAATGGAGGGTATTCTTTCTTTCTTCCAATTATCTAATGGGATCACAACCTCTTTTCAGATCACCTCTTGCCTAGTTGATCAACCCCAATGAACTAGAAAAGAAGTAAAAACATCTTGGTGAGGGCAACATGTCTTGAGACGTGATGGTTATTTCTATTCATCACTCAAAGGTCAGCTTTCACCTTCGGCTGTCCTACAGGAGGACATTACCACAAGGATTTGGACATCCTAGCCCATCTCAGTGATATGCAGATCAAGGGCACTAGAAATCTGGCCTTTAAAGTACAGACGGGACCTCAAGATGACTTGTCCACATGATAACCTAGAATTCTTGCTCTTGAGAACATGTGTGCCTGTGTGTGCATGTGTGTGTGTGTGTGTGTGTGTGTGCACAGACATACATTTGTGTGTTTAATAGGCAGACACAATTGCTTCCTAAAAGCTTTCTGCATCTTGGGCTTCACAAATCACACATGCCCTTCATGCTGGTCTTTGACATCTCAATATGAAGCTAACCAGAAAGGCCAAGCCCAAAGGGGGATTCAAAAGATCCACATTGCACTGTCCCATGAGAACAGAAGTCACTCAGCTTGTAGAGCATGAGGGACCCAGAGAGGAAGTTATTCTATGGAAATATGTGCAGCTTTAAAACTAGAGTAATAGTTTTCAGTGAGACATGTTGAAAAGTAAAAATAAAATGCCCTTGTGACTTTATGTTCTTCACTCTTCTTTGGTTCAAGCAAAGTCAACAAACCACACTGCTTCTTAGAAGCAGGCAGACCCTCTGGGCAGAGACAGAGCAAATGCAGATAGATTTGGGTTGGGGTGATAATTTGGCAAATGGAAACTCAGCCCACCCCTGCCATCATGCTCTCTATCAGGGTAGATCTGGGGTCAGTTTCTTCCAGAAGTAGTGCTTATAAAAGGGAGAACAGTATTTTCCTTTGAACATTGGTAGACTTACAACAGAATCTTATTACTTCAGGAACATTCCATACTTCAGTGAACTGTCTCAACAGGCTCACTGCTCCAAATTTAGATCTGATCCTCAAGAATCTTATAAATTCTACAGCTGGAGAAAAAAAAATTGGAGAGGAAGGAAAGTACCATTTTAGTTACAATGACTCAAAAATACCCACTAAAGATGGGGACAATGATTGACAATGTCAAAGGAAGAGATTCGGGGAAGGGTGTTAGGTCTGGGCCACCGTGTGAAAGGTGTAGCAGGGAAAGTTTTGTGGCAGAAATCAAGGCACAGACGACATCACAGAAGACTATAGGTCTCTCTGGTCATAGTTCCAAACCCAGATAACAGTTAATTCTTCTATAAACTCAAAGGAATACTGCAAATAGCCTGAATAGTAGATAATTCTTATTCCTCTTAGAACTTAGTATCTAAGTCACATAGAGGGAAGAACAGCACAATGTTAAAAGCAGGGCTGTGATCTCAGAGCTGGATTCAAATGTTGGCTTCACCAGAGAACATAAATTAGAACACGTTATTTTAACCTTTATGCATGTGCTCTTCTGTTTTCTGCCTGGTCAGGGTGATAGTGATCTGAAACTGGAATGTGATCATGTAGGTAACATAATGCTTGGCACAGTGGTTGTCCTTGGAAGATACTGAATAAATATTGACTGTTATTAAGTGAAAACAGAATAGTTTCTGACAGTCAGAAAATATTTAGAGAATCAACATGCCTTGTATGGATCACACACATGGCACAATAAAAGCGAATAAAGACAAGGAAACGGTAACTAGTGTGTGATGAGATGAAGGTGCTATGATGGGAAAGATCAAAGGAATGAGAAGAAGAAGAGAAGAGCCCTCTTCAAGATCTTGAAAAAGACCTTCCACGATGTCCAGATTTTCCTTTCCTGATTTCAAGGCACAAAGAATAGAACTGCGGTTGGACGTCCTTGCGTCCATTTATAACCAACCACCCCTGGTCAGGAGCAGCCACGACGAACCCAGACTAGCATTAAGTGCTAGGCCACTGCAGCCCAGTCCCCTTTTCCAACCTGATTGCTGCTCCTAACCACCTCCTACTTTTTTTTCCAGGACTAGGAGCCAGGTAGGAGTCACTGGGAGAATACACCAGATCACCTTCCTGTGTTTCCGAGATGACGTTGAAATCGGAGACAGGCATCTAGAGCAATCTCCACTCCGGGCAATTCCAGTTAGAGAGAAATGTTGGGTTAAAACAAAAATGGGCAGTAAGAACCAGAAAGATGCAAATGGAAAGACTAGAAGCATAGAAAGATGAAAATTTTGGGTAGACACAGCTATGAAAAGGCAGCTCAAAATAAATCATCAGGGTAACTTTGACAATCAAGAATCAGAGATTAGGGAGTTTCCATAGTGGCTCAGTGAAATAAATCTGACTAGTACCCATGAGGATGCAGGCTCGATCCCTGACCTCACTCAGTGGGTTAAGGATCTGGCGCTGGCATAAGCTGGGGTGTAGGTCGCAGACACGGCTCAGATCCCATGTTGCTGTGGCTTTGGTGTAGGCCAGTGGCTACAGCTCTGATTTAACCCGTAGCCTGGTAAACCTCAATATGCTGTGAGTGCAGCCCTAAAAAGACCAAAAAAAAAAAATTAAATTAAAAAAAAAGAATCAGAGATTAACAAGAGCAAATGGTGCCAAGCAAGATCATCCAGAAACAGAGTTACCAGATTCAGCAAATAAAAATACAGGATGCCCAGTTAAATTTGAATTACTGATAAGCCCAAAGTAATAATTGTTTAAGTATAAATATGTCCTGTGCAATGCTTGGGACATGCTAATATTAAAAGACAAGTGTGTTTTATCCGGAATTAAAATCTAATTGGGCGTCCTGTGTTTAACCATCAGCCAAGGGCAGAGAACTTATGAATTCACTGGCTCTTAGGTAGCTTGTGGGGAAACCAGATTAATATCAACGAAATATTTGAAATGGCAGTGGACTGAGTGGAAATTGCAGAGACAAAGGGTCAGAGTAAGAGCAGTTATGGCCGGCGATGCCTAGAGCAGGGGAGAGCAGATACCAGTGTCAGAGCCATGAACTGAGTGAAAATCAAGTGCCAGTGAAGGAACAGAAAATGGTGAAACTGCTTATCAAAAAGAGAGAAGCTGTAGTTCAGCTCAAAGCCAGCCAGAAGGGTCTTGTTGTCATGGAATTTTAAAGTTCCAAAGCATCCTATCCTGATTCTTACTACTTCTCATTTTCCCTCCCCTTGTACCAGAAAATTGACACCTTAATTTCAGATAGAAAGCTCCTCCAACCAGTATGGTTTCAGATTTCCTACAGGGCAAGCAGTCTTTCTTGATATGGGTAGGCTAGGCCACCACTTCTGCCTTAATTCAATAAATATTATTAAATGTTTATAACACATCAGGCACTCTTCTGGATGCCATATGAGTTTATCAAGTGTATTTTACTGTCAGCCCACCTGCATCAAACTCACCAGGATTGCATCTTCAAATGCAGACTCCTGGGCCCCAAATGTGCTATAAGTACCTCTAAAGGGGAATCTGAACTTTCCCAAGTGCTTGCAAATATTCCTAAATTTTCAAATCACTGATCTATCAACTGTTTAATACAAATGGGTATGTCAGTGCCTTCAACTTATGAGAAATGATTAGGAGGAAAGCAAAATGCAGATAACAATATCTGGAAAATTAAACATGACTAGTTGGTATCAGGTGAACTGGAGGGACTCACCCAAGCCACACGGCTGGGAAATGCCTGAGATGGGCTCACACGGAAGTTTTCTATTTCAAAGGGCAGCTCTTGCTCCACCGTGACCTGCTAATTCCAGACCCTAGGTCTCAAAATAGGAGTTGATCTGTCACACTTTTAGACCAGAGTGATGATGCAGCAGGATAACGATGGGTTAAGACGGGAGAAAGGGGTGGATATTCATCCTTTTGGTTTATTAAGGTCAATTCGTACTTAATCTTTCTGCTCTGTTTTCTTTAAGTTTGCTTCAAGGCTGACACTTACCTTTATTTTTAAGGCTCATGAGACTTAGTTGCCAACAGAAGGTGCTCTTGATGCACACAGAGAAGCACTGCTCTGAAGAGTGAATTTCAGAGCCTCTCTTATACCTCACTGCAATTCACAGAGACAGACTGAGTTCCATTTACTAACATCTGCATCTGGGGACTCTCAAAGGTCTCAACAGGGAAGACTTGCTTATTCCCACCGTATCTCTTTGAAATAAAATGGGAAGAAGGTTTTATTTCCATTTTACAGGTTGAAAACTCGGAGTTGAGAGGCCAATGATAGATATCTTTGCTAGGTACTGGATGTAAAAACTAGACAAAAGCTGAGGACAAACCCCCACCTTATCGTTTACGCCAACAGAACACATAGACTTCTTCCCTCCTTTCCATCCATCCCCTTCCTACAAGGAATTCATTGTCCCTTCCTTCCTCTCTTTCCCATCACAGCTCCCAAGCCAAGGATGACAGAAGAAGAGAAGCCTACAACAAAAAGTTTCAGAATAAAGTTAGGGAAAAAAAATGTTCTACTAGGGCTCGGCAGCTTTCCATAACCAAGTGGAAATACAAACTGATTCAGCTAATCTCTGCAATTACCTTACAGAGGAAGCACAGCAGGTATCACTTGTCCCCTCTTATAAAAGAAGAAAGACACTCAGAAGGGAGTTCTGCTGTGGCTCAGTGGTTTGAACTCTACTCATATCCATGAGAATGCAAGTTCGATCCCTGGCCTTGCTCAGTAGTTAAGGATCCAGCGTTGCCATAAGCTGTGGTATAGGTGACAGGCAGGGCTCAGATCCCACATTGTTATGGCAATGGTGTAGGTAGGTTAGCAGCTGCAGCTCTGATTCGACCCCTAGCCTGGCAACTTCCATATACTGTATGTGCTGCCCTAAAAGGAAAAGAGAAGAGAAAAGAAGAAACTCAAGGGGTTAGAGATGGGCTTGACATCCAACAAGTAAGTGTCAGGGCTGAGAGGACCAAACTCCCTCCCCGATCCCAGGCCCAGAGCTCTTGCCACTTAAATGAACTATACAGATAGGTCTGCTGACTATTCTCATATGTGGTCTTTCTCCATTTCACTCTCTGTTATACGGATAAGCTGCTTCTTTTAGAAAAGAACAGTTGCCCCCAACACCCCCCAAAAGCTTTGCAGGACCCGATTTTTTTTTTTTTCTGTTTAAAATCCAAAATTCACCAAGTCTGACAGCTACAAAAAAGTAAATGTACAAGGGTCACAGCTGAAAGGGAAAATGAAAAATAGCATACCAGATAAGCTTAAGATTATTATAAACTTAGATTATTATAGCTTCCTCAGGTTTTTTATAAGCAGTCTTTTTTAACTCAGAAAAATATTCATATATATACATATATAGACACACCCTTATAATAAACATAGAAGCACACTGTTCCCAGAATCTTGGGCTTGGCTAAAATATGATGGTATTCTTAGTTCTTAGTATGGGGGAAAAAAGCCTCCGAACACTCCAGGCTTTTTATAGCTCTGGCTCTGGGGCAGCATTTGCTGCAGTAGCAGCCCTGGATAGCAAAGGAGCCAAATAATGCTAATGGGGCAAACAGAATGTAATTGCTTATGTGTGCTGGTTATATCCTGAAACAAATTGTTTCTTAATGCTGAGGTCAGACAGGGTTTAATTAGGAGAAATACAATTGGTGTAAAATTTTGCAGCAGGCTGCTTGTTTGGTGTCATGCCAAGTCAACATCCAGTCTCTCCAAATGGAAATTTTCATTAGAGGCCATTGGCAGCCCTCGTTAGGCTGTGTTTCAACTTTTCCAAGTCTCCTGGTACTGGAAACCTAAAACTCAGCATATCTCTTGCCTAATAAAGGGCTGTCCCCCTTGCATTTACAAACACCTGAACATGTGCACATTGTCTTTCTCTGCCTTTCACACATGCAGCTGCCCCAGTTTCCCCACCAGCAAAACGCACCTTTCCCACGAGAGCTGCATGAACTAAAGCAATCTTCCTCTTGTCTTGACCGTTTTTCCTCCTTCCACGCTCCCGCAGGAATAACACTTCATCTTCGATCAGCATATTACCACTTGAAAAATATTTTCCGATGCGTTGACTCATCTAATCTGACCAATAAACCCGAGAGGAGAGTGGGTTTTTACATTTATAGGAAGGAGACACAACGAAGGTCATCTCTCTGATTGGCTAAAAATAGATCTCAGGCCCCCTGACTGTGGGTCCACAGAATTGTGCACTCACACACAGAATAGAAGATGCACTAAAAACTCCAAGTGTGCTCATGTAAATGAGGCGTGTGCAAAATCACCCATTTGTTGTTTTCTTTGTGCAGCATTTTACATAATATCTATGAAAAAATAACAGTGAAAGGTGTTATCATTCAAAGCGGCACGAATTTCTCCAAAATTCTGAAAACACTATGGGATGTAAACCCCCTCCCCCCCTTTTTTGGCTGTCCCTGTGGCTTATAGAAGTTCCCCGACCGGGGATCGAACTCACACCAGAAAAGAACTCCCTGTCCTTCCTTTTAATACATATCCTTTCATACACGCAGCAATCTCCATTGGTGCCGGGGGCAGTAATACTGCTATTTACATTAATTTCAAAAGCCTAGATCTTCACACCTTTGAGGATAAGGTTGTATCAGTGTTTCTAATATAAATCCTGTGTCTCAAAACTGCTTAATTTATTTGGAAAATTCTGCTTCCAGGCTGCTATTGTTTCTCTCTCTTCCTTTCTTTTTTCCTTCTAGCTGAAGGCAGTTTTCATTACAGTGACAAAGACCCCACTGTGTTAAAGAAAATTGCGCAGAGAGACCCCCCCAAATCCATCTACCCAACAAAAATCTAAGTCATTTTCCCCTGCAGTATCATATCAGCAGTAACCGTCATGGGTTTAAAGACATATGGGACCAAGTTTTCATTTTTATACGTGGTTCTTATTGGCTGAGACTCAGGCTCCTTGTGAGCTGAGCTACATTTCATTGAGGTGCTGGGCCTCTGGGCCAGAGCTAATGTGCCCCGATAGGGTCAAGGTAAAGTTCGGCACAGGGCAAGCAATTACTAAGCAATCCTTACCCTCAGCCGGGCTGGGGCCAGAAGGCCATGGGAGATCCCACTGGGAGGGAGCTTTCTGAGCTGCCCAGGATTCCGTCCCAAAGCAGGTTACAGATTGGGAGTTACTGAAACCCGTCCACCATGTGAGGTCAGGAGCAGATTTCCAGATAATCTTCTTTCCATAAACTGAAGTCCCATTTGGCTCTGGACCACGAAGCCCCTCTTCTACATGAAGCTTATACCAGAGAGTAAAAGCACTCTTAAATTTCTTTTCTACATAAATACATTTTCCAGTATTTTAAAATTTTCCTATGTTAATATTAGTTCTTCCATAACAATTGTGTATTTGTTCCAGGGCAACTGATCCACAGATAGACTGGGGAAAATTTGAGTATAATTTGAATTTTGTATATTTGATGATGCACGATTTGTCCCCAAGAAACAGAAAACTGCATCAGGCTGAACTGAGCTGCTTGGGAATACACATGCCCACACCTCAAACTGTCACCGAACACAAGTCTGTGTAACCAATGCACAGTGAAGCCAAACAATACCCAAACCTCAGAGTTTGGAGCAGAGAAAGGTTTATTGCAGGGCCATCCAAGGAGACAGGTGGCTATACCCCAAAACACCAAACTCCCTGAAGGATTTCAGCAAAGAATTTTTGTTCCCCAATACATTATTTTTTTTTTCTACTATACAGCATGGTGACCTGGTTACACATATGTGTATACATTCTTTTTTCTCACATTATCCTGCTCCATCATAAGTGACTAGACATAGTTCCCAGTGCTACACAGAGGGATCTCATTGCTAATCCATTCCGAAGGGAGGAGTCTGCTTCTATTAACTGTAAGCTTCCAATCCATCCCAATCCCTCCCCCTCCCCCTTGGCAACCACAAGTGTATTCTCCAAGTCCATGATTTTCTTTTCTGCGGAAAGGTTCATTTGCGCCAGATTCCAGATATAAGTGATACGATATTTGTCTTTGTCTTTCTGATTTACCTCACTCAGTAAGAGGGTCTCTAGTTCCATCCATGTTGCTGCAAATGGCATTATTTTGTTCTTTTTTATGGCTGAGTAGTATTCCATTGAGTATATATACCACATATTCTTACTCCAATCATCTATTGATGGACATTTGGGTTGTTTCCATGTCTTGGCCCTTGTGAATAGTGCTGCAATGAACATGGGGGTGTATGTGTCTTTTTCAAGGAGAGCTTTGTCTGGATAAATGCCCAAGAGTGGGATTTCTGGGTCATATGGTAGTTCTATGTATAGTTTTCTAAGGTACCTCCATACTGTTCTCCATAGTTGTTGTACCAGCTTACATTCCCACCAACAGTGCAGGAGGGTTCCACACTCCCTCCAGCATTTGCTATTTGGGGACTTACTAATGATGGCCATTCTGATGTTTAAAGGCAAGGTGAGGGAGGGGCATGATTTGTTGTTGCAAATTTTTTGGTCTAGGGTGTAGGAATCCTTTGTTCTTGCAGCTGTCCACATGGGTCAGGTCACAATGCGCCTATAAACCTCAATAAGACAAAGGTTGTTCTCTGTTGTGCAACTTTTTATCTCTATATTAATGTAAAAGTGTTATACCCTTAAAGATCAGAGCCTTGAGACTGGCCTGTCCTGTATATTTCAGGCTATAAGTGACATTCTTAACTGGAAGAGAAAGCAATGGAGTACAAAGGTTAAAGTAAAAGAAACGGATCTAATACGGAGTCAGATTTGTTCTTCCCTATGACTAAACATCTACCAGCCACACTGGCTCACCCAGTGTGTTATTCCTCAAGACTACATTTTGCTATTCTTTTGTAATTTTGAGCTTTTCTATTAACATAAAACAAGAGACGAAAACAAAACACACACATATAGACACACACTAATGAAACATCCCAAACTTATCTATGTGTCTTGGTTCAAAGTGCCAAGCAGTGCATGCAGGACTTTATTTTTTATTTTTAAAGCACTATCTGTATTCAAAGACTTTCAGTGGAAATCACTCAGTTCTACAGAAGTGGCTCCCTTTGATGCTAGCAGTGGCTGGTTTAGTGATTTCAAACATTGCTAGAGTTTCAAATGCATAAAAGAGTTTCCAGGTTATACAGAAGTTAATTAAAGAAGAAGGATATATACAGCATCAAATTTTCAGTTTTGATGAAACAGGCATCTGCTATAAACGTCTGCCTTGAAGGACCTTCATGTCCAAGGAAGAAAAACATGCCCAGGATTTAAGGCTGGGAAAGATCACTTAACTATGATGTTTAATGCCAATGCTAAACCAAGAACAATAAGCCACACCCATCTCCAGTCTGGCACTTTGCGTGCCATTTCAGACACTCCACTTTTTACCACTTCACAATAACTCACATGCTACAACCCTTCTAAAGCCCACTTCCACAAGCTAACCCCTAGTTTTTTCAGGGCAAAGTGCCATTTTTATCTTAATGTTTATGTATTCCATAAGCATTTAACACATTTGAAACCATGCTGGTTTTGGGGTTTTTTTTTTTTTTTTTGGTGCATCTCTGAAAAGGTTTTTGAATCTTATGCCCACTTCTTATTTTTTCCCCATAAGCCCTGCAGTTTTTATTGTACAATTTTGCATGACATGATGATTTTTTAGGGATACATATGTTCATTATAGCAGAACTGACTATATTTGATTAATATCTGGGCATGACATGTCTTTTAATATTTGAAATATTCTGGGTTAGAGATTTCTAATATCATATTCCCCAAGCTAAGCTCCTGATTGTTTCTCCATTCCGATTCACCCACAGTTCCTCTCATCTGAATTAAAAGATGGCTCCATCCTTTCAGTGGCCCAGCTTAAAAACCCAAGAGCTATCCTTGAATCTTCTCTTCATCTTAACCCACATCTTGGTGGCTTTTTAATCTTCAGAATGTATCACTTGTCAACATCCTCACTGCTTCCAAGTCACTGGATGATTCTAATAGCCTCTAAATTTGTCTGACCCACAACCCTCACCCAGGTCTATTTTAAACCCAGGAGTCAGGAGCCAAAATGCTCCTTTCACAGATCATGTCTTTTCCAACCACCCTCCAGTGGCTTCCCATCTCACTCCAAGAAGGAGCCAGAGGAGCATAGAATCTGCACTGCCCACCTGCCCCACCTGCTGAGTCTCCTCTCCAGCATGTTGTCCACAGCTCTTCCTCCAGCTGATGCTGCCACAACTGCACTGCTAGAGCACTGGCCATTCTTCTACATGCTGGGTACAGTCTTTTCCTCACTGAGCACCCTGCCTGAAATAGGATCCACCCAGGTAGGTGAGTGGCTCACCCACTCACCCATTTCAGGTCTCTGCTCAAATGTTACTTCCCCAGCACATTATTTAAGCCTCGCCTCCCCTCCCCTAATGCTATCACCTTCCTCATCTTACTTTTCTCAATAGCATCATCAATCATATCCATCTTCCTACATTAGTTTCTTGCTTTGCTTCCCATCTCTTTCCCTGGAATATAAGTCCCCTGAGCACGGAGATCTGTGTCTTATTAACTGCTCTCTCCTTAGCTCCCAGAACAATGCCTGACGTATGTTGGATACTCAATAAATATTTGTTGAATAAATGAATTAAGGGATTTGTCTCTCCATGTGAGATAAACAAAGGAACAATAAGGACCAGTGGGTACAAGTTATAAGGAGGCTCAATCTAGGAAATTGTACTTCAACAATCCACTGTTTCTTGAGACCAAAGAGGAATCCTCTGCCAGCAGAAGTGTCTGTGAGGGTCTGAAGCTCCACAAATGGGCAATGGGGCAAGGGGACTGGTGATCATACTCTACCTGAGAATAAATAGTACCTAAGTTCCCTTCCTGTGATGAGCGCTTTTGATTCCTGTTATTTGTGCATTCATTCCTCCCAAAGGGCTGGTACATTCTCCATTTTCTCATTATTATTAGGAGGGGAAATAATGAAAACTATACCCCACCACATATATATTCCAAAAAACCCACTTAACACCTTGTCTGTCCCACTTGCCTCAAAGGACTATGACAATCATCACAATTTTTTTTAAGGTATTTATGGAGATGCCTTGGAAAAGTAACTCAGTAGACACAACAACAAAAAGGCTTCTATACAATGTGCTCAGAGTCTAACATCTTTTGAAATGTACAACTTCTGTACAGCAATACCACAGAATGAGGTCCCCGCCTCACAAGGTGTTAACGTATAATTACGAATGTTTTCCATACCAAAGCTAGGCTGGAGAAAAGAAACTCATTATCTGCTGAAAGAAAAAGCTTTTTGCGTTCCCTGGGATTAGGAATGTTTGCAATGATAATTTGTGGCTCTTAACAGGAACAATTTCTCAGTGGACATAACAGCCCTCAATATACAATCAGCACCGATATAATATTAATATCAGCCTTGTTCAACTGTATCAAGATTTACAAACTTAACCCCATCCCAAGGAAAGACATTCACATTTTCCCCATAGAAATAGACTTTGGGGAGGCACAACAGATAAAATTCTGAGAGGCATAGCAACCAAATGCAATCAAATCAGGAAGGCTCCACACCCTAAGAAAGCCAGGAATTGATGAAGCTCCTTTACCACAGCCTGCAGGGTAATTGAGGAGAAACCAGTTCACAACTTTCCATTGTCTTTGCTGAGTTTATGGTCTTTCCTGTCTACTGCCAACTCTCCCAGGTACTACAACTGACTCAGACGGAGGCACAGAAAAGCCTCAAGCCCTTGGATTTCTTCCAAGCGATTTCACAGGTGTGGCTTTCTATCAGGGAAGGAGTATGAAGAAAGAAACTAAATAAAATGGGTACTTGGGACTACTGGGAATTTTCAACCTCACTTTCCTAATTTCCTAAGATATAGACAACTCACCCTGTGCCCATCTGTGCTTTGCTCAATGGCTGTTGTGTTTGCCGGCCTGGGGGTGGTGGTGGGGTAGAGGCGTGGTGTTGGCAGCCACAGGTACTCTTTTATGGAAGAGGAGGAGCACTTCCTTCTTAGAGATGAACTAAGCTAATGAGCTAGGGTGTTGTCAGGGCATCATTTGTTATGGACAAGCCAGTTGCATTCTTGCATAGTTGAATGTGGAGAAAAGGAGAAAGTACATTTCCCCTACAAGAAAGCAGAAGGCAGGCGATGGCCCAGGAATCCCATGGGAGCAGGGCTCTGAGGACAACCTGGTGGTCATCAGCATGCCAGTGTCTGAAGGATGCAAGCCTTCCTTCCCCAAAATGATGGTTTTCAAGGGCTGTGAGGATACCCAGGAGCCTGGGGGAGCAGGGAACCTCTGAGAGCCCTGCTATTTGCATGCAGTTCAGGGAAGTGAGCTGTTTAAAGGCAAAGATTTTAGCTGCACTGGGAGCTTTGGCCTTTTCAGCGAAGAGACCCAAGAGACTGCCTGTCAAAACAGAAGTCTCTTGCTAAAACTACCTTAGCTGAGAAAGCAGGGGTAGTCAGGAGGGGCTGGGGGAGGGGAGCGTCAGGGAAGGGTCAACTCCCCACCCACCCACCCACCCACCAGAGTCTGGGAAGCAAAGTGCAGGAAGAAGGAAGGGGGATGCGGGCACACTGGGAAGGGATAAAGGAAGAGAGGGGTGGCTGTGTGTATCTCCAAACGTATATCCCCCTGGACAGAGCGTTGTGGCAACGGATGTTTCTAAAAATTCATTACCTCAGTTTTACAAATAAGAAAGCAGTTTTCTTTGCCTTTCCCCTGATTACATCTTCCCTGTTCCCTGTTCTACCTGATTCTCCCCATAGTGATTCCCACTGAGAGATTGACATGGAGGTGCAGACTCAGAAACTGTAGGGTATTCTGCTCTTTCTCTGCTCTCTTTCCTTTTTAAAAAATCGTGTCAAAGCCCCTTTCCCTCAGTAATCCTTGATATTCCCTCCGGAGCTGAGTTAAGATTTAATTGTGAAATTTGCATAGTAACTCGGCAAATAAATTCTGCGGTCTCTCGTAGACCTTTCACTGCAGAGGACCATTTTGGTTATAAATCACTTATTTCGAGATCTCAACAGCATCAGCATTTTGTACCCCTGAGGAAAGTGATAAGGGGGGAAAATCCAGTGGCAGGCAGAGGTGGTATTTGGCTTTTATGCCTCTGTGTAGAGCAGGGTAAAGAAAGGGAAGGGCTGGATTGGGAGTAGAAGTGCTTTTTTACCTGCTGCTTCTAGGAGGAAAACATCTGTGGTAACAGCCTGGTGCCCAGACCACTCCCAGGAAACCTTACATGTCTTTTCCCCCTTTCAGCACACATCATGCTAGGACATCCAAAGAAGGAAGCAGAAACTGAATGCAGGTGTGACGACTGACACAGAAATTCCCAATGTTAGATGCTCGTGGTAAAGAAGTGGGGAGGAATCCGGCAAACCATGGTCCAAGGAGAGTTGTATTCCTATGGGAATAGTAAGGACCCAAAAGAGGATGTGTCCCCAGCCTAGGCCACTTAGAGGCCTTGGGCTCCATCTGGGACTCAACTCAGGAAAGAAAAAAAAAAAAAAAAAAAAGGTTTGTTTTGTTTTCTTCCTTCTTTCCCCAGGCTGAAAACATTCTCAAATCTGGGTCATCATAAATATGGTTGTTTGGTTAAACTGAATAAAAACAATTTCACTAGAGCCAAGAAAACTAAGCTGTTTTCTATAATATCTTTACATGTTTTGTTTTAGCATCACAACAAGCTTCCCCTTTCTCAGCTGAGTCCAACGTGAGCACCATTCAGACCATAGCAGCAGTCAGAGTGTGCTCTGTGACCCTGATGATGGAAGAAAGAAAGAAGTATCAACACAGGAAACCAAGGAAGAATACAAGAAAGCCTAAAGAAAGGGAGGAAAAAGTGTAATTGATTATTCGCCCTAAGTATACAACATCTCTGCCTGGAAATACCAAAACATAAGTGATACCGAGCAGAGGCCATGTTTGACCCTCACAGCACCCCTGTCTCTTAAAATGTGGGGGTCTTCGAGAAGGAAACCCTAGTAACCTCTTGAGAAACAAACTATTTATCTGGATAATCAGAGGTTAAATGGCTAATAAACCAAAGTTTAAGAATTAGTTTTAAAGACTTTTGTCACTCTTTTAAGGAAAAATTTACAAAGAATAAACAAGGAATTTTATGCAGATAACTTGCATTCACCTAAAAAATTTGAAGATTGATGATCAAACGCAAGCCCTGTAGTCATATTTCTTTCAAACAACTGATTTCAGTTCCTTATTTATTCTGCAGCTGATCAAAACATGGTGCCCTAATTTTCAAGATCTGCTTGTCAGCCCCAGGAGATCAGTGAAAATTTGAATTCCACAGATGAATCAAAAGTCAGCGTATCTCTACCAGATGCATATCTCCTCATTGATATATGCCAAGTGGTCCTTCAGTACAAGAGCTTCCTTTTCTTCTCTTTTCCAAATTTGAGGTAATGTAAGTTTCTAGAATTCAATTTGAACTGCTTTTTTTCTCCTGACTCTATAACAAAATCAATAATAATTTTTTCCCAAGGAAATGTTATTACAAGAAATCATTATGAATATAATCTAGATATTTAGGTAGATAAACAATACCTATTTGAAACCAATATGAGGCTTATCAGTGAAACACTAGTAATAGTTATATTTAAATTAGGAATATGGAAATGTGTCTATTCTATCAGCCGTCATTGTTTTGGAAATTCTGGCTAATGTAATGAAAAAATATATATATCAAATATACTTAAGCTTGAATAGTGGGAGATACTGTTTGTAAGTTATATGATTGTATGCCTAGAAACTCAAAAGATTTCATCAAAGATCTATAAGTATTAATACCAAGATAATGATAAAGTAAGGTCTTTAAAAAAAATATTCCATTCACTATAGCAATAAAAATAGATTTCCAAGAAAATGAGAAGAAACAGAGGTAGGCTAGAGCAGCAGAGAGAGCATCCTTGCAGAAACCTGGAGAGTCTCAACACTGCAAATCCCAGGAACAGAAGCTGGGAACAGAACATGAAGGCTGAAGACAGGAAGATGCGTTGAGACTCAGAACTCATAACAAAGAACGTTCTACTCTCCACTCCTATTCCAGCAAATTGCATGTGGGAAGCCAGGCACTGAAAGCCACCACTCCTTTATAAAATTATGACTCTTCATTAAATAAAAGAAAAGAAATGCATGGGTGTTGAGTGCAAAGCAAATTCACTCTTTTTTGTGGTCTCAGAGGTTAATGGCCACCTCCCTACTGCATCTAAAGCTGCTAGTCCATGTATAGGGCAAGTCTTGCCATAAACATTGCAGCTGCTCAACACAGCACATGAACAGGTAACTTGAGGAAAGAATGGGATGTGTAAGAGAAAGACAAGTAACACGGAACATAACATAAAGGAACTTTAAAAGAATAATAGCCTCTCATTAGTATCCTCAAAGAAATTAGGAAGATATTACTTTAACAAACCAGAACAGGGAGCTCCCACCACAGTGCTGTGGGTTAAGAACCCGACCTCAGCGCCTTGGGTTGCTGTGGAGGTTCGGGTTCTGATCCTAGCCCAGTGCAGTGGGTAAAGCCTCCAGTGTTGCCACAGCTGTAGCTGGGATTCAGTCCCTGGCCCAGGAATTTCCATATGCCATGGGTGCAGCAATAAAAAACAAAAAGCAAAACAAAAAAACAAGAACAGGATGGCATTACAGAAAAAAAAATATGTATATAATAGGAAAACAATGATGTCTTCACAAGAAAAATAGTTTGATTGAAGAATTTCATAAAATGTCTAGAAGATAAAAAAATTCTCATACAAAAGAAAAATAAAAGAGGAATGAAAAATATATGAGGTAAAAGAGAAGTGACAGAGTTGATTACTTTAGGAGGTAAAGTATCTGACTAAGAGGCGTTTCGGGGAAAGAAGACAGAGCAGAAGGGAGAATATTAAAGAAATGATATAATAAAGATTTCTCAGAGCTCTGGGAAGACAGGCGTTGCCAGGATGAAAAGATCCACAGAGAATCCCCAACATTTTGAATGTCAATACCTTCACAAGTGGTTTCATCACAACATCAGGTATGAAGAGACCATTCCAAGAGCTTCTGGGGAAAACACGCAGGTCACAGACATGGGAATTAGATCAGCATCCATTGTCCCACCCAGAACACTGTATACAGAATGTAACGAGGATTAGCTGATAATGTGCTGAAAGGAATAACATTTACCACTGAATTCCATGCCCAGGTAGGCAGTCGCCCCTCTACCCCGGCAGAGGATGAAAGAGACACTTTTAGAAAAGGTCAAAGCAGAGTGTCCTCCAGACTTGGGGGCACTAGGCACCTCCTGGGTTAGGGCTGGGGACCATCTCACAAATGAGATTTGAGTGAGAACCTGCACATCAGCCTTGAGGTCCCAGCCCCTCCCCGATGGTTCCCAGGATACAGACAAAACAGCTTGTATTCTGTGGGCAGAAGACTGGATGATTCCTCTCTGAGGACCCAGAGGAGCCCAGAAAAAGAGACAGAAACTAGCCTATAAGGTACTCCTGACAGAAAGGCTTGGTCTCCACCCTGTCTCTGGTCAGTGAAGACCACTGGTTAGCAATCCCACATTTTCAGGGCCTTGTCTTTACAAAGGAATGGACACAAGGATCACCAGATATGCGAGGAAAGCTGTGCCAGGAAAGGCAAAAGAGATGAAAACGAACAAGCCGGAAGGGGATTTTGCACCGACAGACACAGTGAGTGCAGACAGGGGTTGGCAAAAGTACTTCCAAAAATATTCTTAGTGAGGTAAAAGTAGGCATGAATCCATAAAGTCAGAACAGTAAGATATAAAGACAATAATGAATAAAAAAGAGGTCTTAGAAATTAAAGTATCATAGTAAAAATTTAGAAAACATATTGATAGAAAGCATGAAAAACAAGCTTAGAAAAATCTTCCAGGAAGTAGAATTTAAAAAAATCAAAGAAATGGCCAACATAAAAAGATACAAAATTATAAGATCCATCTAGAATGCCCAGTAGTTAAGTATCAGGAATGTCAGAAAGGATACCAAATTAAATAAAAAAGAGGAGAGATACAACAAAATTTTTGATAAAAGTGTCCAGCCCATTAAATAAAAATATCCTCACCAATTCACATAATTTTTACATATTTAAATGTATACACCAGGGGGAAAAAGATAATAGAAATTTCCAAAAAAAAAAAAAAAAAGGAAAGTGAAACAAAAAAGTGACCACATATAAAGGGATCCGGAGTATGAGTAGTAATGACTTCTCAAAAGCAGCAGTGGAAGCTGGAAGACACTGAAGCAATTTCTTCCAAGGCCCATGAAAAATTATTTCTGATCTAGAATTCTAACTCAGCCAAATTATTAATCGAGTGTGAGTACAGATTAACATTTTCAGATGGTAAAAATACATGTGTAGGATCTAAGAAAGCACCTGGAAGCAGCGCTTCCTCGAACTAAGAGATAAGCCAAAAGAGAGGCAGGCATGGAGTTTGGTGAAGACCGGAAGAAGCAGAGGAGATTCCCTGCTGAACGTCCAAGGAGGACGCCAGAGGCAGCTGCACGTCAGGTTTAGCCAACCGTCCATCCACACACAGGGACAGGAAGACATTCTGAGACAATGAACAGAGAGATTCCCTGAGGTATTGAGAAGAGCTTATAGTTGTGTGATTAATCAGTGAGAAGTTTCCAGAAAAATAAGTAAAACAAATGTAAAATTAGGGGGAATAAGCAACTCCAAGAGAAGCAGAAATTGACCAGAAATGTTGACTTCCTGTGATGAAGTGGTGAACACTGTTTTATATGAACGCTGATCTTGTCTAGGGCCAAAGTCCTGAATTGTAAATACGTGAGAGTTCTCTGACAGATGCAGATTTGGGGACAAAGGAACTAGATTCACAGGAACTGTCCAGATCCCAAGTAAATGAAGACGACTTCAACGCTCAGGAGCTGGGAAGGCACCAAGGTGAGGGACCTGATCGGTCCTTTGGTAAAAACAGAGAAAAGGGCCACTTATGCTGGTGGAGCGGTTGGAGCTGCCAGACATGTGCGCCTAACTGCAAACTGAGTGACGATAAACTAAGAATGCCTAACATTAAGTATTTGGAAAATGCTTAAGGCTTTACTCAAAACTACAAATGTCTATTACGAATGGGAGTCACTTAAATGATGTCAAAGGGCAAAACATTTTTTTTTTCCAAACAAGAATTATTCCTATCTTAGGTCAGATTTGTATGTTAAACATGATTTATTGAATTTATGAGGCCCCAGCTTTTTCCTTAAAGATCCAACTAAAGAAATAAACAAATGAATTTTGACAGAAAGCATCTCGGACTGATGTTGGGGAAAAGGAAACTCCCCAAATATCACAAATCTGCTCAGCTAACTAACGGGACACTAGGTCCAATTGCATATTTCTTGAGGAGGACAATTCTTTTTGAAGTAATTTTCACCTCCAGACTGGAATAAATTGAGAGTAGAAAGGCCGGATGAGAATGCATGCAAATTTGGGGTGCACATTTGATTATGAACATAAGATTGGTTGACTTAAGCAATTCTGCTTTAATATTTCACTAATTAGGTAGGGGACAGCTCTGATTGTGATGAGATTGTCCCACTCTATCTCAGATTTCCTAGGAGACACATTAATTAAAGCAATTCTCCTTCCTCATGAACTGAAACTTCACAGAGGCCAAGTGTACCTCCCCCATCTTCATCCTGTCATATACCCAACTGCACCTCCCCCTAGAGAGAGAAAAAAAAAAAGAGTATCAGCCAAAAAATAGGAGGCAGAAATAGTATGACAACCCTGGTAAGGTTGTCTGAACATTTTTAGAAAATTCCAAAAGGTACAGACACAATAAATCACCAAGGGCTCAAAAAGACATGACATGACAGATCTTGCTATAACCATGGGGAGAGAAATACCATCAAACAAAAACTTTCTGAATGTAAATGCATAAGCCATATGCAAATGCATGAGCTAAAGTACCACCATAGGACACACAAGAAGAAGAATTAAAACTAGACATACATCATCGCTTACATGTCTCCTCAGACCATTGTTCATGAAGAAGCCCGGTAACAAACGTTGAAGAAATCCCAGTGCTGATTGGTGGGTAGTGTAGTGTTGATAAGGACACAGGACACTTGATGTGCTTCCAGTCAACTCCCCTCCATCATGGGCCATGTCATGGGAAAACCGTGGCATCAGAGGACAACAAGACTTCCCCTTCACCCTTATCGCCAATGCTCTCTCAGAAGTACACTCACATTTGAGATGTTGGGCTTTGACAAATAGAGAGCGTGCAATAAAGTAGGGGGAGCTCAGACTCTGGGATGAGGCCAATCTAAGCCTGGATGTCATGTCTATGACTTCTAATCTGTCATCTCTTAAGCGGCTTCTGGCCATGCTTCCTTATATGTAAAATGTAAATAATAACAGTGCTTTGCAAATTTTGAGCCAATGAAATAACCTAAAGTTCTTTACATTAATTCTATTGTCCTTAAGACAGTCCTTGGCATATGATAGCCTTACTACTGTCAGCATAAATCAAAAGACCACACTTCCTTGGTTCACTCAGTGTGTTTTAGGAGTGAGGAGGTACAGAGAACCAGCAGAAAAGAGGAGATCAGAAAATTCTAAATATGCTTGTTAAGCAAACTAAAATAAATGTTTTTTTTTTTAAGCTAACAGACATTTATTGTCAATTGTATGACAGCAATCATCTCTATTTTTCAAATTCCTAATCTTATCTAAAAAACTATCATATTATGGGGGAAGCTTTGCAGGATTAGTCATAATTGGAATTAATTTAATGTACTTATTAACTATATACACTGTATTGATATCCATTTAGCTGCAAAGAGAGAGAGAAGAGAGAGCTCAACCTTTCTATCTAGGGATCTTGAAGCTAAGGCACCAATAGTTACTAATCTCTGATATGTATCCCTGAGTCTCTAAGGACATATCTGATTATTAAAAATGGACACACACAGCCCATGATATGGTAATAAGGGAGTGCTGAATTGTTAAGGCTAAAATAAGGACTTCTAAAAAATCTTTTTGTTGGAAGTTGTACATAAAAGAAGAGAAATAAAGAAGATAGTAAGACCTCACCACGCATTTTCCAGAAGTGAAATTTGTACAGATTTTACTGAAGGTCTCTGTCTTAGTCAGCTCAGACTGCTATTTTTAAAAATATTACCACTGATTGGATGGCTTAAACAACAAGCATGTCTTTCTCACAGTTCTGGAGGCTGGGAAGTCCAAGATCAAGGTACTAGAAAACCTGGAGTTCCCCTTCCTGGTTTGTAGACAGCTATGTTCTCGTTGTATTTTCACATGGCAGAGAGAGAGAGCTCTGGTCTCCTCACCCCCTTATAAGGGCACTAATCTCATTCATGAGGGCTCCACCTCCCTGACCTAATGACCTCTCAGAGAGCCTACTTCCAAATACCAGCACATTGGGGATTTAGGCTTCAACATGCATTTGGGGGAGACACAAATATCCAATCCATAGCAGTTTTCCCTAGTCTCCTAGTAATTTCTCTGAAACCTCAATACCCTTTAATGGATTTGGGGTCATTCCAGTTTAAGGAATATGGCACACACCAGAGAAAGCATGTGAGGACCTCAGGAGACTCATGTGCCAGATGAGTGGATCTCAGTTTAGAAGACACAGTCTTACTCTTCACTATATTTCTGCCATGATTTATAGAATAAACCCCTCAATCTTCCTAAATCTGCTTTATTTTCTAAATAAAGTAAAATGAATGGTTCTCATATCCTTGCTTCAGAGAAAGTCATGAGCATAGAGAGAGCAGTTTAAGGGGGGGGGGTGGTTAGTAGATCAGAGGAATGAAGATGGGTGGCTGGAGGAGAGCACTGCTCTGGTTGTTCTTGCTGCACCTTCTGCTAACACTGGAGCAGAAGCCAAGCTTCAACAGCTCCTAAACCTGCAGGTTCTGAGAAGAGGGACGCAGCTCAGTTTTTAATGCTCTGTAGTAAAACCAGGGTAACAACTCAGGGCCACTGAACACAGCTGGCAAATGACAGAACTGGTTTCATCAGGAATGTTGTCGGGCTCCATGGGTTGGAGAAAATGGTAATCAGGATGGGGGGGTTTCTTGGCAGGCCCCCTTCAGAAGAGGTGTGGAAAGCTCCCACTGTCCAAGTGGGATTCAAGGAACACCTTGATAGAAGGTGTGAGGGGCTTCTTATTTCATCTGAACCATTGTTTCCATCCCTGCCCTTTACCAGAATTATCAAGCCACTCATTTGTATCAGTACTTGTGCTGATCTCTCAACAGAAATGTCTTTATGGTTCCAATTCAGATCATGTGGGTGCCTAGAAAGAGATGTTACTCTTTCCAAAGCCATGCCAAGATTGCTTCCAGCCTAAACCCAGGGGCCCCTTGCTTGGGATGTCTCCAGATGAAAAGTAACAAAGATTGAAGAAGTACAGACCTGCATAATTAAAAAGTATATAGACATAATATTTCTAGAAACCTCTTTTTTCTTCTCTTTTTAGGGCCACACCTATAGCATATGGTCAAATGGAGCTGCAGCTGCTGACGTACATGACAACCACAGAAATGCTGGATCCTTAACCCACTGAGCAAGGCCAGAGGTCAAACCTGCCTCCTCGTGGACATTAGGTCTTGTTTTTGTTTGTTTGTTTGTTTGTTTGTTTTGTCCTATGAGGGCCGCACCTGTGGCATAAGGAGGTTCCCAGGCTAGGGGTTGAATCGGAGCTGTTGCCGCTGACCTATGCCAGAGCCACAGCAGCGCCAGATCCCAGCCGTGTCTGCGACCTACACCACAGCTCATGGCAACACCAGATCCTTAACCCATTGAGTGAGGCCAAGGATCAAACCTGCAGCTTCATGATTCCTAGTCAGATTCATTTCCGCTGTGCCACCACAGGAACTCCTATGTCGCATTCTTAACCTGCTGATCCATGATGGGAACTCTAGAAACCCTTTATTAAGTTACAGAAAATCTAAGTTTCTAAATGCCTTGGTTGAGTTCATCTCTAAATATCTTTGGGGAAAGTATGATGTCTGTTAATCCCCTCTTCTGCTTCCACAGCTCAGGGCTTAGGAATACAGAAACTATCCCCTTGAAAACCCACAAGATAAGCCTTCCTTCTGCCTCTACTTCTTCAGCCACTGGGGAGAGGTTAGGAATGTATGGACAATAACTACGATATTGTAATACACCTGCAAGAATAAGTTTTCTATAATAAAGACACACTTGTTTCTGTACAGAGGAGAGTGTTACTGTTTAGCTTAGAGATGTTTTAAGAGGTCTTTTTAAAATATAGATATAAAGGAAAAATGAGTGCACAAAATAAATTCAGGCTTCCAAAGGATATTTGTGACTTTGGGGGAAACTGGGTGAATATATAAAGCATGATGTGAAATTCCATTATGAGTTTTTAGAACTGGTTGAGACAGAAACTAAAGAACAGAAATCAATGGTCATTTCTCAGCCTCAGACAAAGTTAATAGTTACTGCCTTAAGAATCTGATTATAGTTAATCCTCCAGTGCTAATTTTCTTCAATATATTTATTAACAACCTGGAAGTGCAAAATGTGCTGATAAAAAATAATTACACAGTCTGTCAAAGCTGGGAGAAATTGTGGGGAAGGCAGAAATAAGTCACCAAGGTGGCCAAGGAAAGAAATTCAGCTTAGATAAGGAAAAGTAATGCTACATTGGAAATCATTTTCAATAATCTTTCCAAAATCCCTTAAAGTGAATATGAGATGTTAGAGGGAAGCCATTACATGGAGTAACACCCCAGCCCCCCCTCCCTTGATTCTAAGGACCAAGTTCAGTTTCAGCCAGATCAGTTTAAATAAGACAGCAGAATTCAGAAATAGCCTGAAAAGGATGACCCAAGTAATAACAGGGAAAAAAAAGGCTGAACATGCTGTTCTGGGGAGAGATGTTAACACATAATAAGTTCAATGTGGTCTACCTTGACTCCAAGAACTGGAGTGAGTAATTGGAAACAATTGCTGTACCTTAGCTGTCCCTTGCATTATTCACAATTCATCGTATGAATAGCTATTCTGAAATATTATCTCCCTAACCTGTGCCTTCAAAATGGGTCAATTAATTCAAAATGCCTCCTCAATTAACAAACTTAAAAGACTGATCTATTAACTCTATAAATCATCAGCAGAAGGGGAAAGGGTTCTACATGATGGAAACTTTTCCCTGTGTTCTCACCTCATTCTTCTTCTGCTTCCACACTTCCAGGGACTCATGGAATCTGTCATAAAGGACCAAGTTCAAGTATTCTGCTTTCCTACCTGCCAAATACTATTCAACTTTTTTAAAATTTGGTTTTTGACCCTCTGACTTTCCAATTAAGAGGGCCGGGCTTTGGTTTGGCTTTTAGAAGGAGAGAAAACAGAGAAATTATTGATATATAAGTAGAGCTGTTCACTTTGCAGCACATTTGTATAATCTGTGTCATCAACTGTAATTTTTGTGGATTTGGACTGTCCATCAGCAAGAGTCTGATTCCAGAATGCCAGCCTCCACATTTCTGAATTATCTCATCATTCCCAACCAGTCAAATGATATAGATGCTGGAAATACAACCTTGGCTCTTTTGCTATACATCGAATTGAAGTATTACAAATTGAACAAGGCATCACAAAGGATCCAGAGATGCCTATCTTCTGGACCGTCTTGGAAGATTTTCAAAAAGCAACTTTCCACTGAAAATACTGTCATTGGGATGCAAGATAAGATGACAAAGTAAAGATAATGCTGCCCCTTTATTTTCCTTTCTATAAACCAAAATCAAGGCAGAAGAGGGGGCAGGAGAGGAAAACCAAAATAAATACTGCTTTTTACATGAAAATAGAATCACTTAGAACCCAAACCTATATATATATATACACACACATGTATAAAGCCTACCAGCACAGTGAAAATTGCGGCAGAGTGAAAGAGGACAGACACCATGAGAGGATGCCTGTTCCAGTCAATCTCAAAGAACATCTCCAAAGCAGTTGTCCAGGTTTGTCAAACTTGGGAGCCCTGGCAAATGGCCACACACTCAAGGTTGGGGACTGACAGGCTGTAGCTGTACTATAGAGGGACCAGGGGAAGCCACCCCTTGCATGGACTTGAAATCAGTCAAGGTCTGGGAAACCCCAACCTTTGAAATTGGAGTAACATGACTGTATTAGTTTGTTTGGGCTGCCCTAATAAAGTACCATAGACTGGGTGGCAGGAACCACAGAAACAGACTCTTGCAGTTTTGGAGGCGCCAGGTCCAACATGAAGATGTCATCAGAATTGGTTCTTTCTGAAAGTGCCCAGGAAGGATCTGGTCCATGTCTCTCTCGTAGATTCTGGTGGTTGCTGGGCATCTGTGGAGTTCCTTGGCCTGTAGATTTTTGGCTCTGTCCCTGCCTCTGTCATCACACAGTTTCTCTTCTCTGTGTGTTTGTCTCTATGTCTCTTCCCTTCTCATAAGGACATCAGTCATATTGGATTAAGGGTCTCCCCTACTTCAGTATGACCTCATCTTAACTCATTTCATCTCCAATGACCTTAATTCCTAATAAGGTCACATGCCAAGGTTCTAGGAAGGACATGCCTTTGAGGGAACACTGTTTATCCTACCTCTATGACCCAGGGTGGCTAGTACCTCCAGGCTTCTGGCAGAAGCAATAGGAAAATGGAGGAAAATACCATCATCCCATGCCTTATATTATTACTCATCCTGAAAGTGGAACCATCATCCAGTAACAATTGTTACAGATCAAAATTATGGAGTTTCTAGGCTTCAACTAAAAGAAAAAGAGAAAAGAATCTTTAGTGTAAATACATACATACATACATACATCAAATAATCAGGTACCCATGAGAGATAAAAAAATAAGAATAAAAATTAGCTTCAGACTTCTCTACTGAAGCATTCAGACCAAGGCATATAAGTTCTCATAGAAAGAAAGCATGACTCAAGAATGTATGCCTTGTTTTAATATTGCTCAAAAAGAAAAGCAATTGATTGGCACAGAATGCAGTGCTCATAACACTTTGAAAAGAGTTAACAGAGGATTGGAATACCATTTAGCAAAACTGAGCAGAGTTAAAAATGTTCCTACTCTTCAGCCCTTTCAAATCACCCCTAAGCATACAATGTAGAGAGACTTTTACGCATGTAACAGTGAGCAGCTTACAAATGTTCAAGGAAACATTGTTTACACAGACCCTATACCTTAGGAAGCAACCTAAATATTCATCAATAAGAAACTGTGTTATATTTCAGGAGCTGGCAAACTATCTTTGTAAAGGACCAGACAATAAATACTTTCAGCTTTGCAGGTCATTTGTTCTTTGCCTGCACTACTTAATTCTGCTGTTAAAAAAAAAAAAAAAAAAGACTTTCTTTTCTCCATTTTATATTCTTGCCTCCTTGGATGAAGATTAGTTGCCTATGGGTGTCCGGGTTTATTTCTGGGTTTTCTGTTTTGTTCCATTGGTCTGTATGTCTGTCTTGGTACCAGTACCACACTGTCTTGACGACTGTGGCTCTTAAATATTGCCTCAAGTCTGCTTGGTTTTTGTTCCTCGGGATTGCTTTGGCAATTCTTGGTCTTTTGCGGTTCCATATAAATTTTTGGATTATTTGTTCTAGTTCTGTGAAAAATGTCATAGGTAATTTGATAGGGATTGCATTGAATCTGTAGATTGCTTTGGGTAATATGGCCATTTTTACAATATTAATTTTTCCAACCCAGGATCATGGAGTATCTTTCCATTTCTTTACATCTTCTTTAATTTCCTTCTTGATTAATGTTTTATAGTTCTCAGCATATAAGTCTTTTGCCTCCTTAGTCAGGTGTATTCCCAGATATTTGATGTTTTGGAGTGGAATAAGTCAGAAAGAGAAAGACAAATACCACATGATATCTCTTATATCTGGAATCTAATGTATGGAACAAATGAACCTTTTCAAAGAAAAGAAAATCATGGACTTGGAGAATAGATTTGTGGTTGCCAAGGGGGAGGGGAAGGGAGTGGGATGGATTGGGTCCTTGGGGTTAATAGATGCAGACTCCTGCCTTTGGAGTGGATTGGCACTGAGATCCTGCTGTGTAGCACTGGGAATTATGTCTAGTCACTTACGATGGAGCATGATAATGTGAGAAAAAAGAATGTATACACATATGTGTAACCGGGTCACCATGCTGTGCAGTAGAAAATTGACAGGACACTGTAAACCAGCTATAATGGAAAAAAATAAAAATCATTACACTAAGTTAAAAAAAAAAGCCAAAAATGATTCATCAATAAATGGGAATGACTGTGTTCCAATAAAGCTTTATTTACAATATCAGGTGACAGGCTAGGTTTGGAGAACCCCTTGTGCCTAAGGAAATAACAAAAATTAATGAAGAATGTGCAAAGAAAAAAATGGAAGGATACACACTAAATCTATAAAACACCTTTAAGGGGAAAATAGATGAATAAAGAAACTGTAGTTAAAGGACTGTCAGATAAAATACTTAAACCAGTGAGTTTATTTCAAATCCAAATGCAGATATTAGGTACAAACAATTGGCTACTTGTAAAAGCACAAAGAGTCATGAATCTTCGGATAGATTGGAGCCAAAGACAATATGTATGTTATTGATGAAAATTTCAAACTAATACTTTAAAGCACTATACCTGGGAGAAACATTTTGATTTTCCAAAATTCCATCTCCATAAAAATATATTTCTTTTTTAAGAAAATAACTTTCTACTGGAGAAAATAATTTTAAATTAAAATATTTTTTTCAAAATATTTTAATAAGTTCAAAAACAGATATTTAAGGGGATAGAATTTTAATCGCAAAAAAGTCAGCAATTTCCCTGTTGTCTTTGTTTTTTGTTTTTGTTTTGTTTTTTGGCTGCACCCATAGCTCATGGAAGTTCCCAGGCCAGGGATCGAATCTGAGCCACCGTTGCAATCTTCTAATAGACTGGAGTACCACAGCTGCGACAACACCAGATCCTTACACTCTGCGCTGGGCTGGGAATCGAACCTGCACTGCTGCAGTGATCCAAGACCCTGCAGTCAGATCCTTAACCTGTGCCACAGTGGGAGCTACAGCAGTTTCCCTATTATATGAAAAAATAAGCTCCTCAATTTTATCTCTCAGTAGCCCCAACACAGAGACAATCTCTTGTTAATTCTCTAACAGACCCTTCACTTGCTCCATTTCTGGCCCCTGAAAACCCACAGGTGTAGAGAAGAGCTGGGGAGGAATCACATATTTATCAATTTCTGAAAAATTAGATTCAAAACTATGAACAAAACAAGAAAGAATTTTAAAAACTGTGCATGAATAAGTATCTACTGAGTACATATCTGATGCTTTGCCAGTGCATGGCTGAGGATGAGGATTATGTCACCCTACAAATGGCAAAGGAATTATGCCAAGAAGGCTTTGGAGATGAGAAATGAAGGAGATGGAGGAATTCCTACCAGATATGTTTGATATTAACAACAACAGGAATTGTGATAGGTTTTGACGGTGATAGGTCAAAACTGAGATTCCAAGGTGTCAAATAATTTGTCCATAGGCCACACACAAAAATGTGGTGGATCCAGGGTTCAAATCCAAGCTGGTGAACCCCCAAATGAATATTTTCCATAAGTAATTAGAGCTGCCATATTGCAGAAGCTGGAACATATTCTTTAGGAGAATCCTGCTTCAGGACATGGAAATATAATGACTGAGTATTTTCTGGGTTGCAAAGGAAGGAGCTGGATGATTCAATAATAACCACCCATCACTTCATGCTTATCTACTATGAGTGTAGCACTATATCAAGCCCTGGGCAGAAACAGAGAAAATCCAGGAGAAAAGAACTAATAGTCAAGCACATTACACACAAAACAGGTGTCCTCACTAAATATTTTTTGAATTAATGGATGGATGAATGAGTCAATTCCAAGGTCAATATTGTGGCCGTTGGTTGGATGATAGTTGTCCTAGAATAGTAGCATACCTATACCAAGGATTCATGACCACTTTTTGGAAGATGCAAGCTCCAAAGTGCTTACAAAGGGATCTCTGCCTCTGTCTCTATCTGTCTGTCTGTCTGTCTCTCTCACATGGGGATATAAATATATACACACACACACCCCAGGGAGGAGGGGGCTCCTAGACTCCCCTGGAGGCAAGTTCTGCCCTAGACTTGGCAAACTGCCTTTTCTGCCCAACCCACAAGATTGTGCATCTGAAGTGAAGTGGAAAATAAAGGCTGAAATAAAGCCATATTTGGGCGCAAACCTTGAGAGATGAAAAGAAGAAAGGAGTGCAAGCCCAATTAGAGAGCGTTAAATACAAAGTGCTATCAGACAGAGGCAGAAGATGGGCGAGCTACAACCTGTCAGCTCTGAGAACAAACTCCAGGTGTTCGGCACTTCTCACTGCTTCCCCCTCCCTTTCTCTCTTTGCTACACTAAGAAGAAGAGACACCCTCCAAGTCTCTTCAATGTGTTTGGGTGGGATTATTTCCCATCACTGACAGAACACATTATCCTGAGGCTCCAGCACGGACAGGAGGAAAGAGGGGGAATCCTCGAATTCATTCCTCACCATTCTGATGGCCCAGGCAGCAATCATATTTTCCTGCAAAATAATCTCAACTAAGAGAGCAAGAGAAAGATGCTTCCTCCTTCAAGGCAAGAAAGATGCTCTAGGGATAAAATGGAAGTGTTCAAGATTGTTGTACTCATCCTGGAAAGGCATTCAGTTGTCAAATACTGGCTAGGAAGGACAGGAATAAAAAGAGATGTGTAGCTGATTTACTTTGCTGTGCACCTGAAACTAACACAGCTTTGTAAGTCAACTCTACGCCAATAAACTTAAATTCAAAAAAAAAATTTTAAAAGAAACTTGCAGAGTTTCCCTTGTGGCTTGGGGGTTAAGAACCAGACATAGTGTCCATGAGGATGCAGGTTCAACCCCTGGCCTCGCCCAGTGGGTTAAGGATCCCACACTGCCAGAAGCTTCATCATAGGTCATAGATGCAGCTCAAATCTGGTGTTGCTGTGGTTGTGGCGGAGCCCTGCGGCTGTAGCTCCAATTCGACCCCTAGCCCAGGAATTCCCAAATGCAATGGGAGCGGCTGTAAAAAGAAAAAAGGAAAAGAAAAGAAACTTGCAAAGCAAAACAACTAAACAACCAGAAAAAAAAGAGATGGAAAGAGAATACAGGAGATGCAGACTTCATTACGGTGGAGGCTCTGTAAGACGGAGGCGTGTGTGTACCTTCCCCTCACCAGAAGATTCAGGAAGAAAGGCTTCTTGTAATTCTGCAGCCCAGTGCTGACAGCCCTTGGCATATTTTCAGCATGAGGTACATTAACAAATAAGGAAAAGCATCCCCCTGGGCCTCTAATAACATTTATTTCATGCATCATTTCCTCCGAGGAATAGTAGGCCGTGTATTTTTTATTCCTGGTGTGTCCTGTCTAAGAAATAATGGCCAAGTTCACCTGTTTACTTCTGTGTATTTTACAGCCCTCCTTAAGCTTTGTCTTTCCCCAGCTCTTCTTTCTCCGCACTCTACACCATGCAAGTCTAAAGAAAAGGGATACGGATGCTAGTGTATGTATTGAGCATATTTAGTATTTACCAAGTATTTAGCAAGATTTACTGACTTTGTGGTGTCTTGGACAAGACATCTTGAAGTTTCCATTGTGGTTCAGCAGTAACGAACTTGACTAGTATTTATGAGGATGCAGGTTCCTGACCTCATTCAGTTAAGTATCTGGCATTGCCATGAGCTGCAGTGAAGTTTGCAGACACAGCTCAGATTCTGCATTGCTGCAGCTGTGGCAGAGGCTGGCAGCTGCAACTCTGATTTGACCCCTAGCCTGGGAATGTTCATATGCCACAGGTGTGGCCCTAAAATGACAAAAAAAAAAAAAAACCTCAGATCCTTGATGGAGGAAGACAAGTAAGAATCCAATATAAATTAATCAAATGGTCTACGCAGTTCAAACTGAAATTAAGATAAATAGGCAAAAATTAGGGTGATTCCCAAGCTTTATCAGTTCTGTCAGTTCTAAGCGCCCACAGGTCTTCTTGGCTTTTCTACTGACCAGGGTTAACCTGAATCTAAATATATGCTTCGTGGCCATCTGCACAGAAGGTCCAGCCCAGAAAACATCCTTCTTGACCCTACAATGAGACTACTATGCTCCCAAGGCCCATGTTGGGTGCTTAACAGAGTAATTCCAAATTCCAACTTCCCTTTTCTTCACTTCCTCACCAAACCCATGGGCCTTAATTCCAAAAGTCCCACCAGGGCCTGTTCTGGAAAGAAAATGGAAAGTTGATCTTTGTACAGATCAAAGGTCCTCTTTCCCCAGTTCATAGCCTCATAATAAAATAAGCCCCCACAAACCACCCAACCAGAGTGGGCAGTGGGACGGTCCAGCCTAGTCCTGGAACAGATCTCACCCAGCTCCGTCTGACCCTCCTCCAGGGAAACAGCAAAGCCTGGCACCACATATGCTCCAGGCTGCAAAGCCTTAAGCTGCAGTATTGACATAGAAAAATGGTTGTGATAAAATGTTAAATGTAAAACAGAATATGGAACTGTGTCTACATTACAGTTATAACCACATAAAAATGTATTCATTTGGTCAGAGAACACAGAACATGAAGAGATGAAAGTGGCCATTTACTGCAGTGGTGAATCACAGGCAAAGATTTTCTTTCATTTCAATTTTCATTAACATCTCATGTTATTTGTGTGACATGGAAAATAAATGAAATGTCTGATCACGTCAAGCTGTGTACTACAGTTAGCACTGTTGTAAGCCAAACTCGCAGTTCAATTTCCTCAAACCTACAAATACGCTGACAATACAACCAGCTCCCCATAGCAGCAGTCCTGCAAATCTGGCTACAGAGATACCCAACCAAACCTTCTAACCAGGATTATTCATTCAGATTGCCCTATCTGGAGGTTGTCAAGGATTGTGGTAGCTTTTGAAAAGATGAGGAATAAGATGGCCATATTACCTTAGCCTAAAATTTAAACCAGAACAGAGGCATTTATCTTCTGCTGTCTTTTCAACCCCCTAGGAAAATGTCAAGCTTTCATGTGTGTGTGTGTGGGTATCAAGCCATGTCCTCATCATTTGTAAGTGTCCGGATTTGGTTAATAGCATGTGAAGTTCTATACTACTGACACCATTACGTCAGTTTAAGGAGTTCTTGAATATTTCACCATGTGTTCAGAGTGGCACTCAAAACTGCAAGGGCCTGGAAAGAAATAAAGGAAAAAAGGTGCCCTGTCCTGGATGATTTCAACTAGGGATGCTCAAGTTAGATGTGGGGTATGGTGGTCACAGAAGATTTGAAGGAGGTGAGCTATGTTAATACAAGGGGCACTGTTTCCCACACTGTGCTCGTGTAAGCTGGCATATTCGTCACTTAAAAACCATCACTCTTAAGAAGGAACACAGAACAATGCTGTAAATCAGCTGCTCAGCACATATTATATAAGGAAGGAGGGGGGAGGAAACTAGATGGCAGAATAGTCTTTGTGAAAGGAGAAAAAAAATAGTAAAACAGAAAATGAGTAATTAGGTTGAGAAAGAATTTGTGTAAAGATAGTCCAGGAAAGATTTACAGCAGTAATCCCCAATCTCTTTCACCACCGAGGGCCACCTTTATTACTCTTCTCCATAGGGTGCACATTTTCACAAATTTTTGTCTACTAACTACACAACATTTATTGCTTGCTGATTAATTTGGCTCATTGTGTGTGTTCTCTGACAACATGCAGAATTGCCATCGGAGCTTTTAATCATCCCAAACTGATCTTAGTACATCTGATTTTAAATGATTCCCCCCTCAAAAAAAAAAAAAAAGTGACTTAGTGGTTAGTCATCACAGCCTTGCTGCAGAGAACTACTTATTTTTATTATACTAAAAATAGCCCAAGGGTCCAACTATCTCAGAGCGCCAAGGGCTACAGGAACCTCAAGGTCAAAGCCATGGTGGTCAGGTCCTGAGCGCCCAAGAATACCAGAAAGGATGGAGAACAGGCTCATGCAGGAGACAGCTGGGCTTGAAGGTGGCCAAGATGCCCTGGTGAAGATGCTCAGGATGCCCCTGGAAAGTCCCACATCCATGGGGGCCACTGGCCAATGGGTGAGGGGCCGAGAAAGTCTGGGGAGAGACAAGTGGCCTTCCTGCATGTGCTTGATTTCCATTTCCCAATTGCTCCTCCAATGTCTCTTTCATTACCTTTCCCAGCATTTCTTTTTTTTTTTTTTTTTTTTTGATAATCATGTTTTTAAAAATTGCATTTATTTCTTTGGGTTTTAAAGAAGAAGTGACTCATCAGTCTTTTTCTGGAGATCTAAGCTATGTTAAGATTGCCCTTAACCATGGATTGCCCTTGTACCTTCAAGGGTGGACTTTCTGTGATCCTACTCTGGACTCAGTTGTACCCTGGAAATTACAAATGGAAGAAAAGAAAGAAAAAAATCTGTATGCCTTTCACCCACAATGAGCTTTATAAATGGGATTCTAATTGAAGTGCAGAGTTTGTCAGGAAGAAGAAAAAAGGCTGAACCCAGCAGGGGACCATGTTGGGTCAGCAGTGTTTGTGGGCAGCACGGGTAGATGCACAACTGCTCTAACAGAAGAAGCAGGACAGCCATTCACTGGGCAAAGCCTGAGGGTGCAGAAGCTCTCAGGACAGGAATTTAGTTTTAATATATAATTAAATCACCACTCCAGCAGTTACTTCCCAAAGCCCCATAACACATTAAAGGAGAAAACCCCTACCAAAGGACTAGCATTCTTTCACTTTAACCCAGCAACTTGCTAGGTAATTTAACCACAGAAATCTTCTTCTGTGGCGATATATATACTAAGACTCTTCACATCCTATTAATTCAATGGGAACAGTGAGCAGAGGATTTCGAATATGGAAAAGCCTCATGCTGGCTCAGTGGCAACTGGAATGCTGAGACCAGAGATGCTGATTTAGGAGATCAAGGGAGTCACAGAAAGAGACACAAAGACTCAAGAAGGAAGCTTAAAAAGGAAGTTGGATGATGTAGGAGCCCCTCTCTCTCTTTGTTTTTGTTTTCTGTGGTATGGCTTAGATGTTTATTCTTAGAGAACATATGTATCCAGTGATACTGAGTGCCCAGTTTGTCACATCTCAGAAATACTTTATGATATATTGGTGGTGAAGGGCTTTAGAGACCCAAATCTTTTGGAATAGAGAAAAGAGACATTTAAAGGTGTGTGTCTTTATATATTTATATAAGCTTTGTTTGTAATAGTCCAAACTGAAAACAACCCAAGTGTCCATCAACTGATGGACAGAAAAACAAACTGTGATGCACTATGCAAGAAAAAACTACTGAGTAATAAAGAGGAATGAACCACTGATGCACAAGCAACACGGCTACACTGCAGAAACACTGAGCCTGATTCAAAAGCATATGTTCTGTATGATTTCATTTATAGAGTGGATAGGAAAAATTAATGGAATTTATGCTGATGGAAAGTAAACCAGTGGTTGCCTATGGCCAGAAGTTTGGGGGTCATTGACTAGGACAAGCACGGGAAACTTTTAAAGCATGATTAAATTGTTCCATATCTCAATATAATCATGGCTACATGCATGTATAAGTTTGCCAAAGCACATTAAGTACATTTAAAATGGGTGCATCTTATTATGTGTCATTATACCTCATTAAAATTTATTGAAAGTGTGTTCTATCTTTGGGTACTAATATTTTTTAGAAAAATATTGATGTGTTTCCTCTGCTTTGAAAAAGTTGAGGAAGGCTGACTAACCTGAGTCTAACTGGGGTGAAGAGATACTCCACCCTATCTTCTGGCCTAAAAGAGCTTTACAGACTGAGGGGCTCTTGCATCCAAAAATCACTCAGGAAAAGGCAATAGATAGAGGCACAAGGACTTAAAACATCCAAGAAACAGGGAAAGAAAGAATCAGCAAATTGCTTTTTTTTGCAGAAAGAATGGCACACGCATTTATTGGGTGGTCCCATCTGAAACCCTTGTGCCAGGCTTCTGTTCTGACATGGTGGTAATCTACTGGACTTCTTAAAAAACCTGTTGCTACAAAGCACATGATAATAATGAATTTAACATCTAAAACCTTCTTTTAATGCAAAGCTGAATTTATGACATAATAAGGACAATCCCCAGGGGGGAATAAGAAGTGGAAAATGAATGGTGAATGGCCTGGGTGAGACAGGCATTTCATTGGCTAAACTAGGAGAGAAGATGAGGACTTGTGCTGCATGATGTGGGGAGTGTGACCAGAGACACCTGAAATTATCCAGGGCACCAAATGGATGCATATTTGTGAAACAGCGCTGGCCTGCTGTCACAGGTTGCTCTCCCTGGAAATCAGACTATGAGACACAGCTTAGCCTTCAGGATGGTTTGCTAGGGGTGCTCTTGGGATCAGTGCCCCTGGGAGGAGGGACAGAATCAGGACGGGCAGAGGGACAAGCTGAACTGCCACATTCACAGCAAGTCCTCAGCCAGCCCTGCAGAGAGTTCTGAAGCCGAATGGCTCTTCAGAGTTGTCCTTAGTTGGAATGACAGAGCCCAGACTGCGAACCCCATTTGAATGCAGGCTGACCCTGGGAAGGCACGACCTTTAGCTTGATGACAAGTTCCTAGCCTCAGTTGACAGCAGACAGAACTCCTAGCTGGGGAAACAAGTCCTTCCACCTGAAAGCGATTGTGTAAGTGAAGAAATCCAAATAAATTCAGGTTTGAATTAATGACAATTTCCTGGGAGTGTAGATCCACATTGCAGCATACATTTAGATGGTTTTAGTCTGTCTCTCTTAGCCCAGGTAGACAAAAAAATATATACCTTTTTTTTTCTGGAATTAATAAAAGGTCTCCCTCACATGGATTTCAGGTTTGAATTCATGCTACTTAATTGGTCTGGGAACTCCCAAGTAAAAGAATCAATCTAAAAGCAGTCCCAGACTAGTAATGCCCTAGGTATCTCACATAAAGAAACAGAAAATCTCTCTGGAAGGATACATTTTCAAGCCAGGCAGCAACAATTCCCATGGGTAAATCTCCCCAAAAAGCATGAGCTCATAATGCAAAATAACAAAGAAATGATAAAGTAATCCCTCATAAGCAAAAATAACAAGTAGAGGAACTCAATGCCTAAGAAATCCAGGCAAACAATTTATTAGAACAATAATAAAAGGATATTTCTATTAAGAAGAATTTACAAAATTAAAAACATGAGAAAGGCAATAGAAACTATAGATCATCAGCTACAAAAATAAATTTAAATACAATTAAAGGATTAAACATTAGTTTGGAAACAGAGAAAGAGAAATTTGGTAAACTAAGAAAATACAACCAAAGAAATAACCCAGAATAAAGAGAAGAAAAATGTGAAGAACGATTAAAAGACCTGGGAAATTGAATAAGGAAGCTCCAACTTTGTCAATTAGGAGAAATAGAAGAAATAGGGAAAAGCGAGAGTCAATAACAGGATTTTCCAGAAAACAAAATGTATGAGACACGTGATTCATGGAATTAAAAGATTCCAAACAGGAAAGATGTATCTTGAGACCACCAAAGTAAAAAGAAGATCTTGAAAGCAGCCAGAGGGGGAGAATCAACTTAAAACAGAAAAATGATTAAAAGAAAAATGACAACAAATAATTGAATTTTACAAACTGCTAAACTATATTCCCAAAAAAGTTGAAAGGGAATATGAGCCAGCAATTGTCCTTTCAGGCATCTGTCCTAGAGAAATTTATGTCCACAAGGAAACAGACACAAATGTCCAGAGCCATTCATAAGAGCCCCAATCTGGAAACTACACAAATGTTCTTCATTGTGTGACTAGTTAGACAGAGTGGCATACTCACACCATGGAACACTACTCAGCACTCAGCAACAAAAAGAAATGTGCTATTCATACACACCACTGGTAAACAACTTGGATGAATCTCCAGAGAATCACAGTGAATGAAGAAAAGACACTCCCAAAAATTACAGAGTGCATGATTCTATTTATGTAACTTTGTTGAAAAGCAAAATGAAGCAGTTGGAGAACAGATTAATTGCCTGCAGAGGCTGCAGATGGAGGGTATGTCTACAAAGGGTAGCAAGAGGGAAGCTGTGGCAATGGTACACCAAGTATCTTGACTACGGTTATTTACACAAAGCTATAGACTTGCTAAAAACTAAGAGTGAGAAATGAGTGCATGCAGACGGGAAGAAATGTGAGTAAACTCTGTGGTTTGTACCAGTGGCTGATTCCTTGATACTGATACTATGTTCCAGTTGTGCAAGAGGTTCCCTTTCCGGGAGGCTGGGTGAAGAGAGTGCACAGTGCCTTTTGCAACTTATAAATCTACAGTTATTTCAAAAGACAAATAACATAGAAAGTCAAAAGTAAAGGGACGTTTAGGAAAAAAAATTATTTGCCATTATCACATCTTCAATGAAGGAGCCTCTAGTGGATACATTTCTAAAAAGAGAAAAATTGTCTGTAAGGGGGAAAAAGGGAATTCTGAATAAGGGGAGGGGGAGGGAGTGGGAGGGATCCGGAGCTTGGGCTTATCAGACACAACCTAGAATAGATTTACAAGGAGATCCTGCTGAATAGCATTGAGAACTATGTCTAGATACTCATGTCGCAACAGAAGAAAGGGTGGGGGAAAAAACTGTAACTGCAATGTATACATCTAAGGATAACCTGACCCCCTTGCTGTACAGTGGAAAAAAAAAAAAAAGCCATGAACAAATCAAAAGAAGATAGGAAAGGAGGGGAAACGGATGAGTAAAAAGAATAAAATAAGTTGGTAGAAACAAAGCCAAAAATTAACAATGATTGTATATAGGATACATTTTCCAGTTAAAGATTAAAGATCTTTATATCAGATTAGAGTAAAAAACAAAAAGAAGAAAATTAATTCCAGCTACGTTCTCTTTATAGAAATATCAACTGAAACATAAAGATATAGAAAGTTTGAAAGGAAAAGGAAAATATTAACCAAAATGAAGCTGGTACAGCCATATTAAGATTAAACAGAGAGATTTCAAGGCAAATCCTAAAACTATCAGTACTGTCCGTATCCTTGAAAAATGTAAAACAACCTAAATGTTCATCAATAAGAAGACAAATAAATCGTGATACTTAATTGAATACTATACCATTCTTAAAATCAATGAACTAGAACAACATATAGCAACTGTATGGAAGAAAAAAAGCAAATTGCATTTAAGTAAATAAACTATGATACTCAATATAAAGCAACAACTAACTTTTAAAACGTGACAATGATTTTTTTCAGCTTGCCACATTCTGGGCGATATTTGGCCTTCCTAGTAGCTTCTTATCCATGGAAACTCATTCCTTTATTCAGATCTCTCTGGCTGGGGCGGGGGGGGGGGGGGGGGCGTGGCAGATAGAAAGTCTTTGGCCCAAGGTTGGGCCAAGTGCAGTAAATGAAGAGTAAAGGACTATGAATGCCAAATGGTCAGGTTGGAGAGAGCTGGAGCATCAAATAGGACTGAACAAAACTGCCTACATTTCAAGTGGACAGCAAATGTTGGAAATAAAGTTTCCCTTGGAGCCATTTCACTTAGAATTTGTGCCTGAAGAGAAGCAGTCAGGAAAAAAGTAACTAAGTGGGGAAAAAAACATGATGTCCAAAAAGTAAGGTCCGAGGCAGCAATCTCAGGGAATAATAGAAAACACATGTTGGATTGTCAGTGAACTATTTCACCAGGATTGGACCATCTACATCTACCTCCGCAGATTAAATCACTATAGCTCATCAGGTAGTCTATGAATTAAAAAAAAAAAAAGACACCTTATATAAAATGTAAATTTAAAATTTTTTAAAAATAGGGAATGAGTATAAAACCCTGGCTGAGAGGGGCATATGTCCTAGCTTACTTCTAAATGTTAAAGCATCTTCCTTGGAACCCATCAATCCGGTGCTGTGGCATTTCCCCAGCTTCCCTGAATCAACACACCACCCTCATGTCCAGAGTGGCACTTGGAGCTTGACTGGCAATGGGGTGGGAGGGAGGGAGGAGGGTCCAGGTGACCATGTCCCATTCTGGTCATTCACATTTCACTGAAAAGCGCTGGGAACAGTAGCTACACCAAGATACAGCCAATTTAAAGCAAATGTGAAGGCAAAACCATAAATCTTTTGATTGTTACAGAAGAAAACAGAACCTTGATTCCTGGGACCTGGAGAAATAGTTCTCTATTCAGTACCCATGCATGGTAGCCAGGAGCTCCTCATTAGGGTCTCCATGCCAGGAGCCCTTTTTGCCATCAGAGGTGATCTCGCCCTTGCCTGAGAGGCTGACGGTTGTGTTTGATCAAGTGCACAGAGGACCTCAGATCTTCCAGGATGATTCATATGCTTGGGGCTCATCTATTTGCCGTGGGTAATTCCAGCCTGTTTCATATCTGAATGTGACAACTCCATCCCATAATTAGAAGGGGAGATTAGAGTGAATCAAGTAGTTGTGACTAATAATAACTTTATTGGGGATATTAGGTCTTTTTTTTTTTTTTGGCTGTTACTAAAATATGTTGAAATGGAAAAGAATCTGGCTGTGGCTTTGCCCCTCTCCCCCAACCTATTCCCTTCTCTCTACAAATTCTCTATCCTGCTTTAAATATTACTATGGAAATGAAATCTATACAAGGGTCTTTTTTTGGACTGTAGGTCCAATAAGGAATCTCCTCTGATTCCTGCCTTTTTTTTTTTTTTTTTTTGGTCTTTTTAGGGCTGCACCCATGGCATATGGAGGTTCCTAGGCTAGGGGTCAAATTGGAGCTACAGTTGCCTACCTATACCATAGCCACAGCAATGCGGGATCTGAGCGGCATCTGCAAACTTCACCACAGCTCCTGGCAACACTGGATCCTTAACCCACTGAGCAAGGCTAGGGATCGAACCTGCATCCTCATGGATACTAGTCAGATTCTTTTCCGCTGAGCCACGAGGGGAACTCCTTTATTCCTGTCTTTCAGGGAATATTAAGTAATTGCTTTATTTAACCAATAGCCTGCTGGACAGAGGATCCTGGGAATCAACAAGTGCCAGACAGATTCATTTATTTCCACCCTCCTCCTTCTGTGCTCCTGCTTTCATCTTAAAGCGACCGTCACCCACTCAGTCTCTCAGATCCAGAGTCTGGCTGTCACCTGGACCCTTCTCTCTCCCTCCCACCCCATTGCCAGTCAAGATCCAAGTGCCAAATCTCTCTCACACCTGCATCTTCTGCCCCATCCTTCCTCTCTAACCCTGCTTCATTTCCTCATCTCATTTCTGAACTATTCCAAAAGCCTCTTCAGCATTTTCTCCCTTCCAGAGTCCTCTTAAATCCTAATTCTGTATGACTAAAGTAAGCCATCTGCGGTGTAAGCCTGCTTGTAAAGTCCTTCAGTGGCTTCTTCTGCCCACACTTTAAAATATAATCTTTTTAGATGGACAGGGATGGAGCTTTATAATTGGGCCCTACCAATTTCTCTAGACTTTTCACTTTCTACTTTATCAAAACCAAATCTTTCCTAATGTTACCAAGATAACTGGGACTTTGTTCCCTTGTCGTGCTTTGTTCAGATTCTCCCTGGAACTGGTAATTCCCCAGACTCTCTCTCATTTTTCAAGAAAAGTTTAAGGCCTCTCTGTCCTCCAAAAATTCTTTGATGACTGTCTAGGCTGGTTAAAGTAACACCATCACCCCACCCCATCCCCACAGCAGGTAGGATGTGTGTGTAGCATCAGCATAATTCTCCCTCAACAAAGCCCTATTACTATTACCCGAGTCCGAGTTCATACTACTCCCTGAATGACAGGCCAGTCAATCAAGAGATGAGTTCTTGGAGCAAGGCATAGTGACTTTATTTGGAAAGCCAGCAGACTAGGAAGATGGTGGACTAGTGTCCCAAAGAACCATCTTATCCAGGTTAGAATTCAGGCTTCTTTTATACTAAAAGGGGAGGGGGCTGGTTGGTTGTTGCAAACTTCTTGTTGTCGGAATCCTTTGTTCTTGCACCTGTCCATGTAGGTCAGGTCATGATGTTCTTGTAAACCTCCCACAAGACAAACATTATTCTCTGTCCTGCAACTTCTTATCTCTATATGGATGGAAAAGTGTTACACCTTTAAAGGTCAGAGCCTTGAGAATGGGCTATCCTGTACATTTCAGCTTATAGACAACATTCTTATAGCAAAAGCAATAGACTACAAAGGTTAAAGTAAAAGAAATAAATCCAATATGGCGTCAGATTCTTTCTTCTGTATTACATTACCTGGAAACGATCTGTCTATTGAAAGGATTCCCAGAGTGTAAGTTGCTCATCTTGTTCAACCCAGGGACCAGCATGATTAGGGAGAAGGCAAGTTTTGCATAAGAACATGCCCAGCACTCTTTTAGGTGTTTTCCTGTAAGGTTTCTTATTTGTTTCAAAGGCTAATTACCTGCTGATCAGGTTCGCCCATTCCATGCGTGGGAAGCACTAATAGGAATCAGGTATTTCCCATCTAAGGCAACATGGGTGTTCAGCCTCACTTCCCCAAAGCCTCTCACATTTCAGTATATCAAAGCGGCTTGAGGTGGAGAAGGGAAGAAAACAGCTGAAATGAAAATGGTTAAGTTAATTAATTGCAAGCTTGCTTGTAGGACCAGCACGTTTATTTAATCGGTTGCCTAGTAACCTTGCCTGCATCTGATGTGAATCTGAACAGTCTGCCTCCAAGCAAGTGATGGGCCATTCTTTCCGCAAGCCGCCATCATTCCTGTCCTGCTTTCAAGCGCTTGGGTTGGAAACCCCAGTTCCCCTCCTGCCCAAACAAGAGCAGGGAGTTTGTGAGGTGGAAACATTATTTCTCATCTTCTCCTGTCGTCCTCTTGGTTTCCTTCCATGGACTCTGCAGTCGAGGGAGGAAGGCCTTTGCGTGAACGTGACCTTTCAGCTGGTGAATCATAGGACAAGAAGAATGACTCGCATCTGCCATCCTTCTGGAGTGACCTACACACCAGGCTCTGAGAAGTGCTGCCTGGCTCTCGAAACCGTTAACATTTATGTTCCCACGTCAATAAACAAGTAATGTTTCCCCTAAACACCATGGGTTAGGGCCTCTGCTGGGAGCAGAATAGAGAGGCCCCCACAAACAGGGGGCTTTGGGCTGTTGGTTTTGTGTATGTGAGCTTTTTCAAATGACCTTAAATGGGGAGAGAGAACAGACACTGAGTTTAATCAGGGAGATCAGCTCAAGACAAACTGTGCAGTTTTCTTTCTGGGCTGGAGGGAAAAAAAAAAATCCCTTACGTACTGACAGGCAGGCGAGTGCTGAGGACTCCTTTGGTGCGAGATTTATTGGAGGATTTGACGACAAGAATTTGCTTGTAGTTTTTCACCTCCCTTATGCTATTCTCTTCGCTGGTCGTTTTGAACACCCCTCCCCCATCTTTATCCCAAACCATCCCTGTTCTTCAGCCCAATAAAAAGGAAACATCAATGAAATAAAGACCCATGTTTCTGCTTTGACACACCATGACCACATTTTTATACTATTATGAGGCGTTTTTTTTCCCTTCAATTTGTCAGTCTCTGTGGATAAAAGACTCCATCTTCCATAAAGAATTCCCACCAGAAATCTTTATAAACCCTCCTTCAGAGAGACATTCTGCCATCGTGCTGTGAAAAAGCTAATCTAATTAAGACAGGATCTGCTAAATTTAATAGCCTGCTATGAATTTTTACAGACATCTGGTAGCTGGAAGTTAGAGCAGCTCTGCCATACAAAATTCACATTGTCCAGATGATCAATATCAGGGTCAAATATTTCCCTTCTTTGGGGAACTCATATTGTTTTGCTCTGGAGGCTGTTTTCAAAACATGAGATCCTACTACAGGTAAATGCACTGGAAAGGACATGGAGGAGCGAAGCTTCTAAATCTCAGCTTTCCATCTGTAAGAATGGAGGCAATGGTATTTCTATCCTGGCATCATTTTACATATACATTTGAAAATATGTACATTTTACATATACATTTTACACACAGGGCCAGCTGCATAGGCAGCTAACACAGCACCTTGTGTCAGTGGACCTTTGGCTTGGTGTAATCCTCTGCTGTCCTGTCTTGAAATTCTTCATTTAAAACACAAATTTGTAGTACATTTTTTATGGCCACACTCACGGCATATGGAAGTTTGTAGGCCAGGAAATGAATTTGAGCCACAGCTGTGACCTACACTGCAGCTGCGGCAATGCTGGATCCTTTAATACACTGTGCTGGGACAGGGATTGAACCTGCACCTCCACAGCAACCTGAGCAGCTGCAGTTGGAGTCTTAACCCACTAAGCCATAGCGGAAACTCGGAATTCTTCATTTTTGAACAAGGGGAGCTGTATTTTTTATTTTATGCAGGGCCCCACAAATTGTGTAGTAGATCTTGTGTATAAAATTCTCTGCCCAACGTCTATTGCAAAATAGCCACAAAACACTTATTTCACGTCTCTTCTCCCCATACTACCCTCCTGATAAAATGATGAAATTTAAGTTAATAGATTTTCTCCTGCTTTCAAGTAAGACAACTTCTTGACCAACGATCCTGTCTAAGAACCCCTACCACCACTTCCCCAACAAGGTCCATAACTATTTGTAGGAAAAGAAAGCATGCTAATTATAAAGAGATTAAAATTTCACATATGCCTACATGCTTGTATATGCAAAAATAACCAGTTATACAAGACTTGTAACTGGTAACAATGATTTTCTCTGAGCTAGAAAACTGATATCAGGGATTGGTTTCTTGAGGGAAGCTAATTTCCACTCACTTTGTCCTTGCTTTTGTTTTGTTTTGTTTTATTCTGTGTATGTTTCACTCTATAAAAACAAACAAAAACCTAGTTCTTTTTAACTTAGATCACAACAGCCTTATCTCTACAAATATATGAATATACATTCATTCCTAACTTTTCACTTGCTGTCTGAAAAGATAGAGCTGGGTAGGGCATAGCTTGCTCAAAATCCAACCAACTGTCCAGAATTCTGGAAGAATGAGACCCAAAGCCAGTAGTTGATACCTAGTGGGCTTGATGGATGTTTCCTCTATTTCCCTGACATTCCAAAGCCCACTGATGGGGAAAGGAAGAAGGGGAACCAGTGTTTTTTTCACTGGAAACTCCATCCATGAGTGTTCTGAGCCCCAGAAGGTATATGCATTCACAGGAAGCTCTCTCTGAAGAAAGACAAGGAAAAGTATAGCAACCCATTAAAAACCTATGTTCTGACAATATTTTGCTCTGGGGCTGCTGAGAAACATAGTATCTAATAGGCTTTGAAGTGAGAGGTGGAATCCCTGTGAAATAAGATTTTTCCAAAGCATCTGAATGAAATAGTTGGGGTGTTTTCCCCCACCAGAGCACAGGATAAATGACCTTGGGCAGTGACAAATAATATACTATGAGTGTGAGCGAACACACACACACACACACACAGAGTCAGCCTGGCTAATTACATGTTAATAAGTAAGCAAGTATTCCACATTTTTTAAATCTGTGAGTTACCCCTGGTGACTTATGGGCAAAGGTCGAGTCGACTAGCCAGCTTTCAAAATACTAGTGAAAGACATTCCCTACCTCTTTTTGCCCAGAGTTCCAATCTTCCATGGTAAAACCAAGGTATCAGCCTAAACGGAGGAAGAAAATTCCTCCAGAATCATTGTACTCCACTCCTCTGGGGTAGCTGGCTTTTAAAGCAAACAAACCACAAGAAAACAAATAAAAGAGAACACGAGAATGTCTGCTCATCTTGTTGTATAAGTGTCATGAATTACCTGCCTTTTCTGACAAAAATATTACATCCAATATTGGGCTCTTTTCCTGCTCTGACCTCTTGCTGCTTCTCTGCCCTGGGCTGTGAGGGACCAGCACATACTTTGTGTGACCTAGAAAACAGCAGCACGAGGATGGGGACGCACTGAAACAATGGTGAACTAATGTCCATCAAAAGGACGTTAGAAACTGAAGGTGGAGGTCACCTCCCGCTTTTCCCAATCCCTCCTTGCAATTCCTGCATCCCAAAAAATCCTGCCCAGGGTATAAAATATATCTGTTGTTCTAACTGGCAGTTCCTGGAATTAAGTTGAGCTCTCATAAACTTGATTGTTTGTGTGTCTGTGGTGACACTGGCTTCTGTAACTGTTTTGTGCTTCACTTGGCTTCACGTTTGCTTTCCTTTCCAGCAGTGTCTGGGCCATAGAGAGGGAAGAATAGGTATTTGTTAAATGAATAAATCAAGAGGAACCATGGTATTGTTGCCTCGTGTTCTCAGAGGTCCAAGGTACCATTAACTCTACACCCCATCTCCTTCAGCCTGCCCCTTACTTCTGCTTATCAGAAAAGAGATAACTATTTTCTTAGCTTCCTCCTGCAGAGACACATGTTGGCTGGCTTAGGTCACAGAGGGGGCAGCATAGTGTAACAGTGAAGACAGGAACATGAGCCAGACTCCCTGGAGTGGAATCTGCACATACCACTTACTAGCCATGTGACCTTGCATGACAGCCTTCCTGTGCCTCATTTTCCTCCTCTGTAAAATGGAGGTAGGACAAGTTCCAACATCATACAATTGTTGTAAGGATAAAATAGTTAATACCTTAAAGTGCTTAGAATGATGCTGGCCAAACTAAGTGCCATTTAAATGCTTACTAAATAAATGAAACAAAATAGTTTTTTTCCCAAAGAAAGGATAATACTAATTCATGGATAGCAAATAAACTTCAGTATAAGAGTAAACTTACATTTAGTAGTAGGGGATATCTGAAAACATGTTAGGAAGACGTTCAAAGCCACATTTGGGCTCAGATGAAAAGTAGAACCCTGGAGATTGATGAGGCCTGTGTGCGTGCTGATGGGAAAGAGACAAAGCATGCCCCATTTCTGCCATCCCTGATATGCATGTGGTTTTTTTCTAGCAAACATGTTCCAAGAACCCAAGGAAATGGATCACAAAACTAGAAAGCCTGAATAGGTATTTTTTTTGAGACACATTTCTATGTAGATATTATGTTAGGTGTTAAAACACAGAGATAAGTAAGATGGCCACTGATTTCAAAGTCTTTTGAGACCAGAGGAGAGATGGACCTCCAAACTGTAAGTCAAAACACAGTATGCAAAGGTAGAGTGTAAACACAGAGCTTTGAGAGCAGACAAAGATGGTAACAAACACACCTCAGCATGGGAGGGAAACACAGAAATCTCTGGAAGAGTCCACGTCCCAAGAGAGATCTTACGCCACTTGAATGTCTTCTTGTCATAAACAACTATACTAGTGGATGAAATATATGAAACAATGATCTTCAGACATTGGACAACGATCAGCACTGGATTATGACCTGAGGGAGAAGGAAATCACGGTGAATTTTATCACTGCCCTAGCCTATTGACTGGAGACCAATCCAAGTCAAAACACTAGGAGGGCCATTCCCAAACAGAGCCAGTGGTATGATCACATGGAGGAGATAAAGATGGAGTTCAGGAAAACCAAGGCACTGGTACCATGGAAGGGAGCAGCAGAACAGGCAGCCTCACAGAGAGAAAGCTACAGAGGTCTGCCAAGGGCAAGCTCGAGTCTTTGTCTTGGTACCACTCTGCTCACGCATCATGAAATGCATTCAAAGATGGAAGAAAAAAACAGGAACTCGAGGAGGAGAAAAATGGATGATAAATTTTTAAATACCCCAAAATGGAAATTCTAGAAATAATGTAAAATATCTGAACTAAAATTACACGGGATTGATTTATAACAAACATTTTTAACTTATTACAGTTTGCTTTCAAATTATATTCCCATCTCCCACATATAGGGCAAGAATCTTACTACAATATACTTTTATCTCTGTGCATTGTTATTGTATACTTTATCTCTGTATAGTTTATAAATCCTACAGTAGATACAGGGCTATTGTTTTTTCTTTTAACAATTACCTTTTAAGGAAATTTAAATCTAAGGAAGAAAACGTCTTTCATACTTGCACACAGGTTTACCATTTGGAGCTCTAGTCATTCTCTTTTCCAGGTTCGTGGATCATAGTTCAACCACAGTTCATGGTATACTTTCCCTTTTGCTTGAATAAGTTCTTTTAACATTTCTTTTAATGTAGGTCTTCAGTGATGAATTCTCTTAGGTTTTGTTGATCTTAAAGTCTTTGCTCATATTTTTTAAAGATATTTTGCTGGATATAAAATTCTGGGTTGATAGGTTTTATCCCCAGTACTTCAAATATGCCATTCTGTTTTCTAATGGCCTTGATGACTTCCAATGAAAAATATGCTGCCATTTTTTTCTTTGTTTCTCTGTACAGAATGGGTCAATTCCATAGAAATCTCCCCAGCGTGCCATTCATCAGCTCCTTCCTGCTGGCTGGAGCAAGGCAAAGCCACCTGGCCAGCCTGGTTCCCCAGATGACTTGAGGTCTGTTTTATAAGAAAGAAATGAACATCCCTCCTATGTCTTTTTGTTACAGCTATGTAACCAGTATCCTAAGTACTGTGATGGTGCAATGGTGTGACATGCAATGGAATAGCAATAGAATCTAGAGTCAGAAAAGCCCAAGTTCATAGCTCACACTTACCACCCACCAACCATGTGTTCCTGAATGTTCTTTCCTTAAAGGAAAACAGTGATAATAAAACATGCCTTGCAAAGGGTTACATGGTTACAGCTTTAAAAGTAGGCAGAATGTCTGATCCTTGGTATTTATTGCTTATTATTAACTTCATTGGCCACACACAGATGCCTATCAGAAGCCCTAGCCCTTGGGCCCCCACTTTCCCTCCCCAGTTCTCAGGAAGACTGACTCACCACCAAGAATTTCATGCCAAAAGCTGAAGAGGGTTCTCACAAGGACTCCAGCTTCAGCTTTCTTAATCTTACTTAAGTAACGGTATTTCCCATCCCCCCAATCCATTACTTCACAGAAGCTTCAGTGACAATACACTGTGTCCTGCTCTCAAATCATGTACTTTCCCTGAGCTCAAAAAGCTAAAAACTGAAGACAAAGCAATACCCCTGTGATCCCCTCAAATAGGATTTCTGTGGTTTTAAAGCCCTCGATGAGGAAATGCCTGAAAACAACTTGTCAGCCAGATCAGGACCAGCACTGTGCAAGTCATCCAAAAAACCCTGGGGACGGACCCCCTCTCTGGAGGCCCCCTCTCCCCCGAAAGAAATCTGTGCTCTGGAAGTACACATTTCACATCTACTGCAGAAATCTCAGACAAACACTTGCAAAAACATCTTTCCAGATATGATGTACTGTAATATTTACCATTTTAAAGGAGTCACTTCTTAGTCTGCCACACAATAACTAAGCCATTTGTTTCACTCAAATCACTTCATGTCATAAAGGACTTGTGTAAATTCCACAAGAGGTCTGTCATTTGGAGGTGGCGAATTGGAGTTGGAGAATTTATCTCTCCCATCCACCGGTACGAAAAGCTGGGGCTGTGCTTTTTCACATGGCAAAAACAGTGAGAAAGTTGCAGTTCTGGCTTGTGAATTCATCAAGGGCTGACTTCATGAAATCTTAATGAACAGATTCAAGCCAGGGCTGGGAATAACTCATTCAGGCAAGCGAAAATGCATTAATGCAACATTAAGCCCAAGAAAATATAAACCTATAGAGCCTGGAAGTTTAGTCATTGCAGGTAAAATAAATAGTATCCTTTGTGTATGTACATTTATACATAGGTATATGTGTATGCATGCATATAAACATGTAAACATGTTTATATGCATGCATACACATACATATAAACATGTACAATACTACATATGCGCGTACAGAAATAAAGACAAGAGTCAGACAGACAACATATTTATTAAGCAACCATAATTCTGGATACTATAATCTAACATTGCACTACAATGAAACTTTCAGTAATGATGGATTAATAAACTCAGGTCAAAGCTGCCCTTAGACGTGCCCTGAAAATTGCTTCCAGCAAGGGACAATTTGACCTGGCATTTTAGAATCCCTGAAAGCATAATTTAATATGTGGAGGTACAGATACGTAACAGGTTGGAGGTGCCCAATTTGTGTTTGTTTTTTTTTTTTTTTTCATGGACAACGATGCTTTGTCTCTGCTAGTAAACCAAACTCCTCTGCCTTCCTCTGGTGGTGTCTCTGAGTTGGACTCTGCAGACACTCATGTCTTCAAGGTCCTTTAGTTCGAGCCATTCCCGCCCCCCATCACTGCCCATTCATCTGAAATGTGCAGCCAGGATAGGCAGAAATCTAGGTGAGGTTTCCAGCAAAAACAGAGTGGGGAGAGGCGAAGCATTAGGAGGAAGCTGTTTATCCTGAATACCAATAACAGTGAAATTACAGTGGACTCTGAGGCTCCACTCATATTCCTGGGATGCTTTCTCAAGGGAAGTCACACCCTCACTGCAGTATGGCTGGGGGAGGAGGCAGTTTCACACTCGCCTTATAGGTGAGGTTTTGCTCCTACTTGTCTGGCTAGATAGTAAGTGAGGCCAAAAACACACACTTTCTACTGCTGGATCTCCCGCTTTTTCACTAGCGCCTGCTGCGTCATGTGCTTCTAGCTCACCCTTGTCAAGGACATGCAGCTCTTTCCCTCTGTATCACTTGCAAAGTGGCAAAGGCCAGAGCTGAGAGTGAAATGGAAAGGCACTGTCCCCAAGGAATTCATCTGAATTGCAAGAGAGATTGGGCTAGGGCAGGTTTCATTCCTGCATCCATATGCATCCGGCTGGCACGGCTTTCTTAATGCTGCTCACATACCCAATTGAAATCAGTCTAAGCAGCTAGCTAGCACAACCTTCTTTTTAAATAAAAGTGCTTCACCCCAGAACATCTCAGGCTGATAGAAAATAGACACAGAGCCACAGAGAGACCAGGTGGACAATCTGAGCGAATGGTAGTTTTCTCCCCCTATAAACATTGTATTATTAATTCTTTAAGTGGCTAACATGAAACTCTTTACAATACTTTCATTTGGGAGGGCTTGGCAAAATCATCCACGTGGCAGGCTGATAAAAAATAGTAGATACAGAGCCACAGAGAGACCAGCTGGACGATTTGAGCAAATGGTAGTTTTCTCCCCCATAAACATTTTTTTATTAATACTTTTAAGTGGCTAACATGAAACTCTTTACAATACTTTCATTTGGGAGGGCTTGGTAAAATCATCCACATGTCAGGTATATAACGGGAAGAATTGTAAGACAAATGTAAGTGATCATATTTTGGTCACATGTGGTTAATTTTTCTTTGATAAAACACCGAGGAACCCAATATGGAAATGTCAAAACTGCCTCAGAGTGAAAAACTCAATTTGAATATTTATGTACATGCTCCAAGTTGAGGCAATCCAGGAAACTGTTTAATAAAGACAAAGGGATTGAGCTGTTTGTGCATTTTAATTTGCAAAACAAAGAACATCCCATAAATGTGATTTAGTTATATTATTACACACTTTAATTTATTATTCATGCATCTTACTTTTGATAACCAAAACAACAAGACACGTGTTGCAAAATTTCAGCGTTGCCACAATTCATAACCCTTCAAGTAAAACTTGGGTTATCTTGTGCACAGTCAAGCTGGGAGCTCAGTGGTAATGAGGGTATATTCATGTACATGATATGAAAGATAGAGGATATTTTTATCAGTCAAGGTAAAAATAAACCAAATGGGTCACATCGTAGAAAATATTTAACTTTCCCAACACAGTGCCACTACCATTTTCTCATTTAATGTGCTTGTTTATCATCTCTACCTCTAACTAGAAGATAAGCTCTGTGAAAATGAAAGCCTTGTCTCTCTTATTCTCTACTGTTGCCCATCACCTAAGTCAGTGTCCACTTCTTTGCAGGTGACCAACCCACCAGAAGCAGGAAAGAAGGGGTGAGCAACGTCTCTAATTCTCCCTGGACACTAGGGAGAAAATCACACCACAAGACTTCAGGTCCCGAATGGCCCATATAGACACATTTGTTAAGTCCCTACTTAATTAATGAATGAATAAAGCTCAATCATGGCAAAAGACACATAAGATTTACCACTGTGGGCATTCTGAACTATACAGTTCAGGGCCATTATGTACCTTCACCTTGTTGTATAATCATCACCACCATCCATCTCCAGAACTTTTACATCTTGGAAAACTGAAACTCTGTATCCCTTAAATAACTCTCTATTCCTCTCTCGCCCAGCCTGTGGCAGCCCTCAGTCCATGTTCTGTCTCTAGGAGTTTGACTCTTCTAGGTTCCCCCTCTAGTAGAATCATAGAGTATTTGTCTTTTGTGACCAGCTTACTTCACTGGGCAGGATGTCCTCAAGGCCCATCCATGCTGTACCATGTGTCAGAATGTCTTCCCTCTTTAAGACTGAATTATTTTCTACTCTGTGACAATAATATGTTTTGTTTATCCGTTCATCAGTCAGTGGATGATAAGCTCGCGTTTGGTCATGTTTGGTGTTGATGGCATGTCCTATCTGTTGTACTCTGTTTAGGTTTTTGTTTCTTTGTCTTATTTTGCCGTATGCACTTCGAATGTATTTAGAGAGGCCACGTCCCCTCCAAGTCTTCAGCCCTCACCTCTCTCTCCTCTTGACGCCTTCACACAGCATCGCCATTTACTCCATCTGTCCATGCCTTTCAATGGAGACTAAATGTTGCTGATTATCTCCCACTTGCTAAAGGAGGAAGAGGAATCATCCATATTATAACATCCAAATTATAAATTGATAATTAAACCGGAGAAGGAATTTCTACTTAAACCCTTGTTAATTTTGGTAAAAGGGTAAGAAAAAAATGTCCACTCCTTACCCTGTCCAGGTTTTACTAGGTAAAAGTTTGAGGGGCATTCCTCTCTGGTTGTTAAATCCTGAATTATTCTAGACAATTCTGATATGGTTAAATTGGCATATTTGTGCACAGGACATTCTCTGGCAGGTGGGCTGCTAGAACTCTTTTCCTTTCTTCCTTTAATGCATTTGTATTGAGTGCCTATACCTTGTCAGGCTTTGTACTAGCTTTGTGGATATTAGCATTAGCAAAACCAATACAGCTTTGGCCCTTGTGACGCTCACAGTCTCTAGAGGAGCCAGTATTAAGCAAATAGTACCCAAAGTAGTGTAATATTTCATCATGAAAAAGTACCAGGTGGGATCAAAACAGAAAAAGAAATGTGATGCTACAGTAGCAACGGGCAAGGGAATTTGATATAGTCCTACATGTGGGTGTGTGTTGAGAGGGTGAAAATGGGAGTGAGCGCTCTTCTCAAACACAGACAATTAGTATGACGTGTCTGACAATGAACACAAAGCATCATGGTGGGGGTATTCATTCATTTTCATTCATTCAAACATTCAGTCAGAATCTGTCACTCAAATCTTTATTGAGCATCTAGAATGATGAACAAGACAAACATGGCCCCCACCTGCAGAGCTTGGATCTTATTGCAGAAACATACAAAACACAAGTAAAGAAACATACAAAATAATGACAAATGCTGTAGGCACTATGAAGGGAACCACACAAAGGTAAAAGAAAGAATGACATGGTAGAGGAACCACCTCAAACAAGGTAGTCAGATTAGGCTACTTTGAGATGGTAACATTTAAGTGGAGTCTGAAAACATGAGAAAGAGCTGGTGGTACAATGAAATGGATAGAAGAGCATCCTGGCCAAAAGGAACAGTGTAAGCAAAGACACCCTTCTAGGCTTTGGCAATAAGTTAGATCTTTTTCTTTCTATCTTTCTTTCCTTCCTTCCTTTCTTCCTTCCTTCTTTCTTTTTTATTCCTTCCTTCTTTCTTTCCTTCTTTCTTTCTTTCTTTCTTTCTTTCTTTCTTTCTTTCTTTCTTCCTTCCTTCCTTCCTTCCTTATTTCTTTCTTTATTCCTTCCTTCCTTCCTTCCTTCCTTCCTTCCTTCCTTCCTTCTTCCTTCCTTCCTTCCTTCCTTCCTTCCTTCATTCCTTCCTCTCTCTCTTTCTTTCTTTTGATATAATCAGAGAAGTGACAAGGTCTGATCTCTGTCTCAGAGAGACTGTCCTTGCTTCTATGCAAGGTGTAGATTAGGGATGCCATTTAGAAGAAGCCCAAGTAAGAATGGCTGTGCCCTGAAGTCTGCATTTTCACTCTTCTGTTTTCTTTGACTATCCCCTTCCACTAGAATATAAGCTCCACAAGGGAAGTACCTCTTTTTCTCTTCACTGCTATACCCTTCAGTGTTTGACAGTACATGGAATGCAACAGTGGGTGCTCAAAATAAAGTGTTGTTATTATTAAGTAAGATAGTCAACTTTCTGAATAATGTTCTTGAAATACTGACACATCAAGATAGTGACCAGGGTAAGTTTACAGAAATAGTATCTATGGTGGTGATTCTTACCATTTTCTCTTGCCCTAAGCATTCTCAATGAACATAGCAACCTCACTCTACTTTCAAGCAAAGATTTAATATCTAGATGCAGCAGTATGACTGCAGATCACTAAGGCTTCATTACCTTTACAAAACAGACTACAGGGCATTTACTCATGTGCTCTGAAATATTATAATAAAACTAAACCTCACTTGTCAAAACAAACAAGCAAAATAAATTCCATGATGCATTATAGCTTAAATAGCACTAGCATTATTTTTACAAGCTAATTCATAAAACCAGATAACTCATAATGACACACCCCTTCATAGATGTGAATGTGTGAGACTCCATAGCTTTAATACATCAATGCAGATGTGTAAATAACTAGGCCGATTCCCTCAATAAAAGTGTTTTATTTTCATCATTATTGAATAAATACGCCATCTGGATAATGTAATTCTTCTTTCCCCTCTTGGAATAATATTTCTAAGGGTAAAAATTTAGATTCTGAAAATTAAGAAAAACTACATTTGATTACAGTCTGCCAAACTTCAAAGAGGAATATGAATTGTAGCTAATAATCACAATAGCAGTACTAATAAGGCACTTGGTATAGAAGACTCACTATTTCATATACCTCAGCCAGTTAGTCACCCGAACATTTCCGATTAGTCAAGTATTTTGGCACTGTACAAATAATAACAAAGTATTTTGGCACTGAGTAAGTGACTGAATTTTTCTTTTCTCATTCAAATGTTTCTACTCAAAGTTATTGCAACTTTTAGAGAATAGGCATTGCTTTTAAAGGCTACTTAGACTCAACATTTGATTTACTGTCATAATAAAAAATATTATCATTCCTTTAACTAATCTCTCTCTCCTACCCTATATGTGCAAAGGATAAGTAAATCCCACAGATACTAACATAAAATAACACTTAATATGCAAATGATCATTTCTGTTCCAAATCTCTTTCATATTCCAACTTGAGTAAATTAAGAAAGAGCCAAACTGGTTTGAGATCCAGCTGGAGTCTTCCAGAAAATCATACTATATATATAGTAAAGTAAACTCATTATAAAATATAAAAATATAATATCTTATTGTTATTAATGATCCACAGGATCATATTTCCAGTTTCAGTTGATCAGAAATCCTTACCTGAAACCATGTACTGGAATTTTAAGAGCTTCTAAAATGAGAGCTTCTACTTGATAATAATAGCAGCTTTGTTTCCAAGATTTAATCGCAACTATAGGTCTGCATCCAGCAGGTGTAATGGACCTTATTTCTTGATCCTTGGGCAACATCTGCATTATTTGGAATGTAAATTGGTATTTCCATTTGCAATAATCATCTGCTTATAAAGAACCATTTCAAACTAGTATTTAGTAGGAAACATTTGACTAGCCTAAAATACAGTGTAATGTCTACTGAGATGTGGGGTGGAAGGAGTGCTTGAAAAGGTGACAGATTATTGAATTGAATTGCAAAGAGAAGAAACGGGATTTAAAATAAATGAAATTGGAAAGAAATGAACAATATCTGCAAGCACTCTTGAAACAGGATTCTATAGTATAATGTGAATTTGTTCTTGAAATACCTTGACTTGAAAGCTTTTGAAATTCTTTGATGGAAATTGTTACATGAGTACAAAGCATTAACATCATTAGTAATTATGTTATAAAACAGTAGTTGAAATAGCAACACAGGAATTTGCAGCAAGTTTCACAAATATCACATATCCTGCTCCTGCTAACATTTTGGCAAAAAATAAATGAATGAACATATATACCAATTATTTTCACTCTTTTTGTACCTGGAAAACAAATACTAACAATCAGATGAGCAAAACTATCAAATGTATCAACTGGCATTCAATTGCCTAGAAATAGGATTCTTAAAAGAAGGAATGATTTCTTTGCTTAATTGATTTCATCTAACCCATCTCATTTATTCAACAATCTCATTCTGAGGACTGACTACTTTCCGGGCATTGTATGAGGGACACTGGTCAACAGAGCACCCGAAAGAGTCCCCACCTTCAAGGAGATGAGAGCTCAGTGGAACATTTACACAAGTTTAATTGGTTTCAGTATTAGTTATAGTAGTAGGAACAGTATTATTATTATTTGATTGAGTCTCAATAAGAGTAAAAACATGAAAGGTTGAGTTTCTGTGATTCTTGATGTGCAGCACAGACATTTCTGGGGTCCTTTGGATGGTCAGGCTGGTAATGGGCATGGTTTTCCATCTTCTTTCCAGATACAACACATCTATTTATCATTGTCTTGATGGGAGAGACTATTTCAAAGGGCCTCTTACCTTTAACAATCTCTGCCCTAGACAAAAATCTGGCCTCAGTACGTTTTTTTAAGTGAGCCCCAAACCGTAGAGGAGGTAAATGCAGTAAATAGGCAATTAAAATTCCCCATTTAAGGACCAAAGGAGTGGAAATCCACAGGAGAGGATCCTAATCCAACCCCAGGGACTTAGGAGAGGTTCAGGGTCTGAACCGACTCCAGGATCATGAATCCACTATGAAAAACAGTATATAGCACAATCTTCCTCAAGTCTCTCACATGTATGGTTCAAGTCAGGGAATTTCGCTCTAATCTGAATAGCGATCCTGGGCCTCTCTCAAATTTGAATTCCCACTTTTGTCATGTCGGAGCTTTAAAGGAGTGGAGGTTCATTCCAGGAAGGATAATTTACCTTATTTCTGCCAGGGGAGTCAATTATCCTATGAAAAGGGGAAGAACTCCTGTTTCAGAGCTTTCTCTCCAAATGCATTATGGGAATAGCTGCTGGAGAGAAATGCTGCTGTGTGGGGGAAAAACAAAAAACAAAGGGAGGAAAATGCCATAACATATAAACCACAGTAGAGACTGCGGGGACCAAAGGTTAATCTTGCAACCCCACTAATTAGATAACAATGTTGGGGCTTTGCACTAAAAGGAGGAGTGAAGAACTGGGGAAGAGCCCATCAGAATGGACCACAAATCTGCACTGGAAAGTCTAGAGGAACTGGAAATATTTACTCTGTCAGGAGAAAACTAAGAGGCAGTTTTAAGTCCGTGTGTCAGCATAATAAAGAGGAAAAAAGGCAGGGACGCCTGGACGAGTTGAAGGGGTCAGATGGCAGCAGGGGGATTAAGGTTATGTCGGTTCCAGGAATAATCACTTGCTCACATGCGTGAGGGAGGCCAGCACCAGTTCTAGGTGATCTGATTACTGCCTGGACAGAGGAGGTCAAGACCCCTGAAACTGGAGAGAGCTGCCCAACCCCCTCGGGAGCCACTTGTCCACAAGCCACAATCCCTTAAGACAGGAACCTCATTCCGGTTCCTCTGCTTCCCTCACCCAATTCCAAACCTTTGCCCATCGCCTACATCAATAGCAATGACCCAGAGCTCAGAAGAGATTCAGCCAGTCTTCCAGCAAATGATGAGCACAAGGCAGCTGGCTAGGGACTTTCCATTTTTTTCTTACCTTCTTTTCTCCTTAGGAAGAGCTGAAAGCTTCTGATTCTTTGTATTTTTTAATAATAAAAGAAACAAAACTACAACCATAAAAAATTCGAAACAAGCCAGAAGTACACAAAATAACAGAACCGTTCTATCCAATATGGTGGACAATAGCCACAGGTCACTCTGGAGCACCTGAAATGTAGCAGGTCCATATTGACCCGCCTAAGACACACCTGGACGTCAAAGGCTTTGGATGAAAACAAGACTGTAAAACATGAAGCTAATGATAATTTTATACTGGTTGTATGTCGAAGGGATACTATTTTGGATATATTAGATTTAAAAGATTTACTCTTAAAAATCAATGCCATCTGTGTCTTTTCCTACTTCTTAAAACGTGACTACCAGAAATTTTAAATTTAATTCTGTGGTTCACTTACGTGCCTCTCATTATATTTCTGTCGAGCAGTGCTAAAATGGAAGATGAAATGAAAGTTCCCCTTCACTTCCAGCATTCCTGTCCCCAGAAAAAGCACTTGCAACATTTTATGTATTTTTAAATTTTTATTTATTTATTTATTTTTGTTTTTTGCCATTTCTTGGGCCGCTCCCACGGCATATGGAGGTTCCCAGGCTAGGGGTCTAATCGGAGCCGTAGCCGCCGGCCTACGCCAGAGCCACAGCAACGCGGGATCCGAGTCATTGCTGTGGCTCACACCACAGCTCACGGCAACGCCACAGCTCACGGCAACGCCAGGGCTAGGGATCGAACCCGCAACCTCATGGTTCCCAGTCGGATTCGTTAACAACTGAGCCATGACGGGGACTCCCATTTTATGTATTTTTAAAGAAATTTTTTGATACATAAGCAGTTACAAAGGAAAGGAAACCATTTTATAGGTATTTTCCTGAAACTGTCTTTGTTTTTCCCCCAACACTGTGCCTAAGAGATGGTTCCACGTAGGTACATGTGCATCTCTCTTCCTTCCTTTTTGCTGTAGGCGCGCTGTATGACCGTCCCTCAGATTCATTGACTCTTCTCTTCTTTATAGACATTCAGTTTTGTTTTGTTTTTTTCACGTTTCTATCTTTGTAATAATATTGCTGCTTTATGTATACTTGGACTTGCTGGGTCAAAGGGAATCAGAATTTTTCATTTTGATAGAGACTACTAAATTGTCTTCCCAAAATATCAGTTTTCCCAAAAATATCAGTTTTCCCTCACCCTTGCTAAACTTTAAAAATTTGTCCAATTTGGTGGATGAAGCATATACCATTTTAGTTTTCTCCAGTTACCACTGAATTTGAGTATCTTTTCACAGGTTTATAAGTAGTACCTTGACTAAGCAGAAAACTTTATTCGTTCTTACAACTTCCCGTTCAAAACGCAACTCAAAACGCAATTCAGAACTTAGGCGTTTTCATCTTTATTTCCTCTTCCGCACATTTTGAACGAAATCTCAGACATACCCCTTTGTGCTTCCGATGACTAACAGAGAGTAAAAGTCTTTTCATCTCTTTCAGTCACAGAAGCAATCTTGTTACAGGAACTAAAAGGTCCAATTCAGGCTCATAAGCCCATAATTCTTCATTCAACTTAAAGCTGCTCTGCCCCCTGCTCCTCCTCTCTGGCCAGGCTGGGACCACCCCCTCCCGCCCTCATCTCCTTCTCCACCTCCAGGGAAGCATGAGCATGGGCACTGCAACTCCCACTCCGTCCTCACCTCCCTCCCCTCAAACACTCACCTTCAGTTATTGCGTGTGTGTTTTCTTAATGTTTGTAGAAGCTCTCTACTTACTCTGGATATTAATTCTTTGTCTGACATATATGCTGCAACTATTTTCTCCCAGCCTGTCACTTCTTTTTTTTTTTTTAACTTTATCATATTTTTACCAAATATAGATTTTGAATGTTGATTTATCAATCTGTTCTTTTAACTTCTGCAGTTTGTGTGCTTAGCAAAGCCTTATATACTTCAAGATTACGGAAATAGACTCTTTTATTTTTGTAAAAGCATCATTGAGATATAATTCACATGCATTACAACTGGCCTATTAAAGTGTACAATTCAATGGTTTTTAGTATATTTGCAGAGTTGTGTAATCATCAACACAATCAATTTTAGAACTTTTCATCATCTTAAAAAGAAGCCCCTTATGCTTTAGCTGGCATCCCCCAAGCTTTCTATCCCCACCAGCCCTAGCAAACACTGATCTACTTTTTATCTCCACGGATTTGCCTATCGTGAGCATTTCATACAAATGGAATTATACAATGTGGAGTCTTTTGTAACTGGCTTCTTTCACTTAGCATGATGTCTTTAAGGTTTGTCTATGTTGTAGCATGTATAAGAGTTCTTTATTCTTTTCATGGCTGAATACTATTCCATGGTATGGATAGACCACATTTACTTGGGCATTCATTAGTTGATGGACATTTGACTGGCTTCTACCTTTTTGCTGTTGTTAATAATGATGCTATGGAACATGCGTGTACATGTTTTTGCATGGACGTATGTTTTAAATACCCTCCAGTCTTTACCTAGGAGTGGAATTTTTGAGTCAAATAATTCTGTTTAACTTTTTGAGGAACTGCCAGCCTGTTTCCCAAAGTGGCTGCATACTTTGTGTTCCCATCAGCAGTTTAGCAGGGTTCCAATTTCTCCACATCCTCACCAATACCTTCTATTACGTGACTTTTTGATTCTAGTGATGTGTAGTATTTCGTTGTAGTTTTGATTTGCATTTCCGTAATAACTAATAATGCTAAGCATTTTTTTGTGTGTGATTATTGGTCATTTGCATCTTCTTTGAAGAAATTTCTACTTGACTCCTTTGCCCATTTTTAAATTGGGCTATTTTTCTTATTATTATTGAGTTGTGAGAGTTTTTAACATATTCTAAATACAAGTCCTTTATCAGACATACAATTTGCAGGTATTTTCTGCCATTCATTGGATTGTCTTTTTACTTTCTTGATAGTGTCCTTTGATGCACACATTTTTTAATTTTGATGAATCCTAAGTTATTTATTTTTTTTCCCTTTTGTCCCCAGCACTTTTATTGTCATGTCTAAGACACCACCACTAGATCCAAGCTCACAAACATTTACCCTCATGTTTTCTTCTACGGTTTTTATAGCTTTAGCTCTTACATTTAGGTCTTTGCTCCATTTTGAGTTAATTTTTGTACATGCTTTAAGAGAGAGATCTACATTCATTCTTTTGCAGGTAGATGCCCAGTTGTCCCAGCACCATTTGCTAAAAAGATTATTCTTTCCCCATAAATTGTCTTAGCACCAATGTTGAAATTAATTGATCATAAATGTGAGGCAAAACTCCTATACTTTTGCTCTTATGTTTCTAAAGATTTTTTGAAGTTTTTGAATTTAAATATTTATTTCATCTGTAACTTATTTTGTGGTATGATATGAGGTAGAGGTCTATTATTTTCTAAGTCGATGGCTGATTGTGATGACGTCATGTTTGGTGAACAGATTTTCTTTCCTCACTAACTTGAAAATTCGCCTTAACTCATGCCATATTTTCTCATATACGCAGGTCTGTTTAAGAACTTTACATTGTGAAAGCTCCATGTCCACATGTTTGTCCTGGTAACGTTATTGTTCTTAGGAACTGGTAGGACATTTCAGCCTAAAAACTTGCTTCTTTTTTCAGTGATACTATTTTCTTATCTTGTTTTGTGAGTAATTTTTCTCTTACATTGTCTCTAATCTCTTCTTCAGTAAGAAATGGGTACTTTGGGATCCATCCCTTATGCTTTAACTTTTGTTTCATGTTTTCTAACTCTTGGTGCATTTCCATTATTTTCTGGAAAAATTCTTTAATTTAATAATTGCACCGATTTACTCTTCATTTGTGTGTGTGGGTGCACACATGTGTATCATGTTTTAATTTCCAAATTCTATGCTTGATTTTGTTTTAATAAATGATTTTGTTTAAGTAAATGAATATAATTTCTTCTCACGTGTTTCTGAGGGAGGATATTAACAATTGTAAAAGCCATTGGCCAAGCCTCTGTAGTCAGCTCTGTCTCTGTGCCTTGGTATATCTTCTTACCCTTAATGAAAACATGCACACAAAGCAACTGTTGGCACTATTTCATTGCCTAATGTCTTTCTCTTGCCTTTAATACCTGCATTGCTGCCAAAATCACAGGCTTGAGGAGTTGAGGAATTAACTGTGGGAGTTTCAACCAATCACTGGTGGGAAGTGGTCAGCTGGTGTGCAATTACCCCAACTCCCTCACCCTCAGGTTTGGTCACTCTGACGCATGTCTGACCCTGGATCCAGTTTCCCTGGTGGAACTAAGTCCAGTGGCCACAGTGCTTGCTGGCTTCATGTCATTCCCTGTGACTACTTTTCTGTGCTGGCTTCACTTCCTCCCTCTTCCTGCTCTTTCCTTCACCTTCCAATGAATTACTTACATTTGCATTTTTGTCTCTGAGTCTGCTTCAGGGGGAATCCAAACTAAGACATACCTTCACCATTCACTGCATATGGCTGGGCTTTAGTTCTTTTATACTCTGTTTTATGCCTCTAGTTTGGGTGGCTGGTGGTTCTTATTTGTTTAATTGTCTTTGTGTTTGAGATTCTCTGCTGCTTTATCTGTCGAGGCTGGGAAGCTTGCCTTAAAGGAAAAAAGTTATTGTATGCATTTCTTTTCTAATCGCATCTCTTCTCCCCTCGAACCCCAGGTCCCTAGTCAGGGAATACTGCTCTATTTCCTGCTTAAGGAAATGGGTGAACTCTGAAAATGCCAGCGAGAACAAGGCAGCCATTGCTCAGCTTTAGTTCCAAATGAGACTCCTTTTAAGTATAAAGTGATATCACTGTCTTGAGAACTAGGGTTTGTTAAGAGAGAAATGGTTTCTAGACTCCAAAATCTCTCTTTGGCTTATCAAGGGGATAACTTCTGGAATGATAGAGATTGGCCAAGAGAAGTTTCCATCTCACCTTAGAAAGAATGAGGAATTTTTCTAGCCTTAGATGTAGGAAAAGGAGAGGAAAAGAAGAGGTGCAGAAGATGTCGGCATGGAAGTTCTTCCTCCAGCTACAATCCTGGTTGGTGTGTGTGTGTGTGTGTGTGTGTGTGTGTGTTGGGATGGGGGTGGGGTGGGGGGTGGGCTCTGGGAAGCGGGAGGGGGGGTCCCAGAACCGTGAACCTCTACATCACCTTATCTAATACTTTCACAGATGGTGATAATATCAAAAGTCCTTATATAAGTGTTATGTCCAACAAGGTACCAACCACACGGAGGTCAAAAATGACCAAAGGGAAAATCTCGTCATAGACAGGACTGGGGGTGTGTCCTATGTGTCTCCTCGACCTCCTTGTGTGTTTCTCTAGCACACGTTTGTGTACCCAACAAAAAGCAAGGCCACACAAACCCAAACATCAGGGTTGGGAGCAGAGAAAGTTTTACTGCAGGGCCATGCAAAGAGACAGATAGCTATGTTCCCGGCCCCAGAAAACCCAAACTCCCTGAAGGGTTTTCAGCAATGCATTTTTAAAAGCCAGTGAGGGAGGAGGGTTGCAGGGTATAGGATCGGCTCATGCACAATTCTGATTGGCTGATGGTGAGGTAATAGGCTGGGGTCACAGGGGTTACCATTATCAGTCCCAATGCTCCAGGAGGCCTGGGGGCTCTGTGCGCATGGTCAGCAAGTAATTAAGTCCTTCCATCTTGGAGGGGGAAGGAGGCATTCGCTTTTGTAGCACAACTCAGGAAAGGTGCGAGAGATACTTCGGAGAGGAGCGAAAGCAGAGGATGTGGGGGAGGGGCCTGTCCCGGGAAGGCCCCACTGGGTCCTGCTCAGTTACAAACACTTACCATGTTTTACGGTGGATGCGCAGGACAGGCTCCAGCAACTGCAAAGTTTTGCAGGCACTTGGGGTACATACCGTGAACTCTGAGAGCATCTCAGACCTCCAGAATGCAGCTACAAATGACCACATTCTAGGACATTTATGTGTCTCTTGGAAGTGTCTCAAAATACATGTTCTGGATTTCCTGCTTCAGCCTCAAATTCTCATCACCATTCTTTCTCTCACTAAATGGCTGAATTTTAGTGAATTTGAGTGAAACGACTGAGAGTTTCCAATGGGAAAGAAGCTAGCCTGCAGAGCTGAGGAGCAGTGGACCTGCCATGACAAGCCTGCTGGAAGGTGAACTGTCCTTGTAACAGCTGCTGCAGGCAGGTCAGCTCCTCTAGGAGGAGGATGGAAGGTGTGAAACCGTACAACTCAGATTGAGACCTGAACTCATGTGCTGGGACTCTAGCCCAGCAAGACTCAGATTGGGACTCAAACCCAAACTCCACAGTCCTTTAATTAGAATCACTCACTTGGTGTCAAGGCTTATGGGGACTCAGGTTCTTTGTGTCTCAGCACAGAAGGAATTCGGCAAAAGGCAAAGTGATAGGCAAGAAGTAGATTTACTAATATAGGATGCTTGTGAAGTATACAGGCAGGAAGGCAGGGGGGCTCTGCCCGGAGAATTAAGCAAGCTGCGTTTTTATAGTCAAAGGAGCGTGGGGAGGGAAGATCACCTTCTGCCTCATTCTCTGTAGACATCAGGCTTCCATCACTAGCTCCTCCTTCACTTTAGGAAGCAAGGACAGTGTTGACCCCATAAGGTCAAACTAGGACTGTCATGGCACTTATTCTTGTCAGCAGAAGGGTAGTAAGTCATGCTAAAATGTGTTCAGTCTTCTTAGATTTCAGTAGAATGAGGGTCATTCCTTTAGACTTCCACCCTTCCCTTCTATTCCTGTCCTTGCTTCTAAGGATCATTGTCTTGCTGGACTCAACCACCAGGATGCAGGACTCATTCTTTCACTTAATGGCCAGGGGCATAGCTTGTGTTTCTACTGGTTATGCCTACTTCACTTCACCATGTTCTGATAGCTTTCTCGGGGGATCATTAACTTACAGAGGTTCCCCCCCCCACAAAGTTCCCTCTCTATCTAGAATCCCCTAGTGGAATTTCTAAAACTACCTGTATATCTACCCTACTCTATCCCTATCAGATTCAGCTGAGATCCAAAGGAGAGACATCCGGTGCCAAGGTCAAGGGCGTTGGTCCTGAGGAGGGAAGGGTTGTGTTCCCCAGGGAAGAAGCCAGTGTGGACCCTGCGCTGTGGCAAGGAGAGAAAGACACTGCCCTCTGGCCAGTGAGAGGCAGAGGAGGACATGCCTTCTCCCTATGCCCAGATACCACCCTGGCGAGGAGAAGGGAAAGAGAAGCCCTAAAAGCTGAAACATTTACCTGAGAGAAACTGAATTAACCCCAAGATATACTTTTAGAGGAAAGAAATCCATTTACATGTCACAGGCAGTTTTTTCTCCATCCACAAAAGGATGCGGCCCCAAGCAGAAGATGAGATAGGTTACAGAAAATTAAAGAAAACTCTATTTTCCTTTGCGCTGAAAACTCATTTCAGTGTATCATCAACCACACTGCACAGACTAATCTGTGGCAAATACCTCTAGGCATTGCATGGCTCTGGTTGGAAAGGTTTTTGGTTGTTTGTTTGTTTGTTTGCTTTTATGGCTGCACCTGTGGCATATGGAAGTTCCCAGACGAGCGGTTGAATCGGAGCTGCAGCTGCCAGCCTACACCACAGCCACAGCAACATGGGATTCAAGCCTCGTCTGTGCCCTATACCACAGCTCACAGCTCACAGCAACACACAGCAAACCAGATCCTTAACCCACTAAGCGGGGCCAGGATCAAACCTGCATCCTCATGGATACTAGTCAGGTTTGTTACCACTGAGCCTCTGGTCAGAAATTTTTTGAAGTTTACATGCTAGATTTTACTACTAATATTGACAATGAAACATTCTGTATCTTTAGTGTCCCAGTTACAAGGTGCTCTGCTTTGCCCTTATTTTCCATGTCTGCTGCAGTTACTAGCCCAGGGGGTGGAAACGTGGTTGAAAAGGGGAAAGCCCACGGTCCTTACAGACCATCAGTGACTTTCTTTAACTGTAATTAGAGTGGGAGAACAAAGCTTTTAGGCTTCTCTTAGTTCCCCTACACGCTCCTTCCTCGGGAGGCACTTTTAGATGCTGCTGTAGATGGTCTCTCAGCAGTAAAAGGCTATTAGTGGGATTGCGAGACAGCCAGTGTTGCAGCAAAGTGCATCTTCACTTGTGTGAAGGATGGGGAGGTTCCTAATGGACCAGCATTAGGGAGGCCGGCTTGGGAGCACTGGGAGTGCCCGACAATATTAACACAAAAGGCCCTCAACTGTGTGCGGGACACTGGCTCTCAGGGTCAGGAAAGGCTGAGGTCCTGTTCAGCCTGTAAGTGAAAGGACTGCTTGGGCCAATTAAGGGGAGCAGGACAAAGCTGAAATGACAGAAAGAGATAATCATGGTTACAGCTTGGAGTCGTAAAAGCAGAGGAAGGAAAGAGAAGTGGGGAGGAATACAGGGGAAAACACTATTAAGGAAAATATTGTTTCCAAAGAGCCCAGCACGAAAAGCAGCAGAGAATAAAACCAAAAAGGGCACTTCCTTCCTTCCTCACTTCTAGGACTATTGCCTGCAGCCACTTCAAAGGGGATAACAATGGGGTCCCATCCCCAGAGATGGCTCCCATTCTCTAGTATCCTATCTCTATGCTCCCCGAGTTCCGGCAGCTTCTAGAAAGTTCTCCCAGACCTTAGGCAGACTTAATGAGGTGTTGAGGATTAAAGGCCCTATTCCTATTTATAATTTTCCCAGTTGCTAAAAGTCATGAATGAACTATCTTTGAAACCCTAAACCCTCAGAAGCAGCCCACAGGATTCAATACTGAGCTACAGGGAAAAGCCAGGGATGGGCCAATTCAATTAGGCTTCTAGAAATAATGTTCTCCTAATCAGGTGCTTCCTGGCAGTTAATGACCAGCTGTGCCGACTTCTACAGCTAGTCATTAAGTTCACAGTGACCTTCCCAGTTGCTATGAATACTTAAGTGCTTTAAAAGATAATAAGCAGAATAAATAGCACATGTGCTCTAAAATTGGCAGTAGGAGTTCAACAATGATGCAACTTAATTTGGGTATATTATATGGAAACATTAAATCCAGAACAAGTATTTCAAACCAGGAACCCTTCCTAGAGAGATATAACGTCTTAGAATGTAGCTGACTATAGCTTCTTACATACTGGAAGCTTTGAACCAGAGGCTGAGGTCTTGGTTTGCACCCTGAGTCCTCGAGAAACTTTGGGATTATCGGAGACTGTCCTATGTTTTGAATGCAAAACATAGCAAGTATCTTTGGCCTACAAAAACAGATGGGACAGGAGAGTTCAGAGTCTGCAGAAACCAGCCAGAAGGGTGCCTCCAGCATGCCCTGGGTGTGGTCCAGCTCTCCAGGCCCTCAACTCACATGCAGCTAAGTATGAATTTTGTGCCTGGAACCATGGTGAATATGTACTGATGTATTATCTGATTTAATCTCACTGATGCTATGATGTAATTAGTATTTTCATTTTCCAGAAAAAGAAAATGGAACTCCAGGAGGTAAAGTAACTTATCTATGATTACAGATGTAGCGATGGGAGAGTGGTATTTCAAATCCAACCTGCCTGGCTCCAAAGCCCACACTTGGGACTCTTTCCTGGGAGCCTATGGGCATGCTGGCTCTCACTCCTGGATCTGAATACAGCCTGACACAGACCCTGTCACCGACCCAGCCCTTACAGTAACCCAAGGTGAAGTCCAAGGCCACATCCTGAGACCCCCACCCTAGGTACGAGGATACCCACACCTCCCCCAGAAACATTACACTGCCTCATGCTGAAATGAAAAAAGCCCACAGCATCAAATACAAAGCTGCAGCCTTTCATGAGATTCTTTATATCTTTTCTAAATTACAATATATACTCATAGGCAACATTCACATTTTATGAATATTATTTTTTCCCAAATCAGCATGGCCCTTCTGTTGATGTACTGGTCACTAAAGCTATTTGTGGACCATAGTTCCATATGATCCCCAGCTGGAAAATACCACTTATGCTCTTCGATGGTCTAATTTCATGATCACTTAAAGGACTGTGACTTTGGCACCATGGCTTATTCACACTTTCCCTGCCTGGCTATTTGGAAAGCCTCCCCTTTCATGGACGAGAAGAAAGCACATGTGCAGAGGTTTGCTCCTCTTTTATTTCTGAATATGCACTGCTACAGTTGGCCAACAAGGGTGCCACATGCTGCTGTTGCTATGAGCGGAAGCAAACTTGCTGAGTTGCGAGATGCACCATCTACATTTGATGGGGACAGATATCATCAAGGAAACGAAAAGTAAAGAAAGGGCACATGGTCCTTGGTGGACCCTTGGTCTAGAAGACTGGGAATCTGGAATCTTTTAAAACTTTTAGTATAAAATTTGGCAACACTTTTAGATTCATGATTTTTAAAATAAGAACCTCTCTGGACATTACCTGAAAAACACATTCTTGCAGAAAAATAAGGGGACTCTGTAGTGGAACAAGGAATAACAATGATGATAAGAAAAATAATAACCACAAAGCCTCTTTGGTGAAAGGTCAGATCACACGGACTTACTGGACACTGAGATATAAAACACATTATTAAGAGACTATTACATGGATGAACCTAGAGATTCTCATACTAAGTGAAGTCAGAAAGAGAAAAACAAGTACCATATGATATCGCTTATATGTGAATCTAAAATATGTCACAGATGAACCTATCTACAGAACAGAAACAGATTCACAGACATGGAGGACAGACTTGTGGTTGCCAAGGGGGAGAGGGAGGGCCTGGGATGGACTGGGAGTTTGGGGTTAGTAGGAGCAAACTATTACATTTAGAATCAATAAGTAATGAGCTCCTGCTGTATAGTGCAGGGAACTATATCCAATCACTTGTGATAAAACATGAAGGTAATATGAGAAAATGAATGAATATATATGTATGACTGGGTCACTTTGTTGTATAGCAACTGATAGAACATTCTAAATCAACTATAATAAAAATTTTAAAAAACAGATTATTAATTAATGCAATATGACACAGCATCAATCAGTGTCTAACCAGTGGACCAGAAAGCACTGTAGGCATGTCGAACAGAGAATTTAATATAGGGAATGAGTTACATAATGACGGGTGAATTGAGAAGCCAAACAACGGACACTGAGGCAACTCAGACCTTTTCATTAGAGGGGAGTTATGATCATTGGAAAGGCCTTGGGTCCAAAGGAGAACCAAGACTACCCTCCCAGCCTGTTCTCACAGGGAGCGGTTGCCCAGGTAAGCAACACCTCTGCAGGAGGCACCACCCAACACAGAAAGAAACGGGAAGAGATACCCCGGCTTTTCCAGGCTCCCACCCTCCAATCTCCTGCTGGCACCACCCCCCCCCCCCACAGGTTGAACCTCACCAGCAACTAGAAGGTCAGGGACCCAGGAGGCAGAGATCCCCCAAATTCAGAGCCAATCAGTAAGTGCCAGGAGAGGATCTGAGAAGAAGCAGAGAAACGGCCAGCATGGAACCTGAGGGGGTTCTTCACATATCAGGAAATGTTTGGAATTGATTTTCACTCACCAGAAATGAAAAAAAAAACTTTTAAAGTAACAAATTTAGATTTTCAGACAGAAGAGTGTTGATGTTATAATCGCTGGTATTTACATTTGAAACACTGTGACCAGGCAGTACACACACCTTAACGATGTGGATACAAAACAATAATATAGACAGTCTTACCTCTTTGGAGTGAAAACAAGAACTTTTTCCACTGTGTTTCATTTTAGAGTCATAGAGTCAGCTTTACCTTGTATTTCCCTGGAGTCCTGAGATCAGACTCTACCCTTCATCTCAGAGTCCATGTCTTGTGGTCATAGCACTTGCCCTTGGGTGTCTCAGAAACTCCCTTGGTTTGGAGTTAACACAGCGCCATTCTTAGTCAGTTTAACTCTCTGGGATAGTTGTTTGTGAGACAAACTCATTTCAAAAAAAAAAAAAAAAGTTAATTAATGACCTTAAAAAATTAGGAAGAGTGCTGTCGTGGTAGACGTCTCCTCAAACTTACTTTGAGAGGGACCATGACAGGTACATTCACTCTGAGTAGCTGATGGTTCTTTAGCCTGAATTATTAACTCTCAGAAAGAAAAAGGGATTTTTGTGACCAAACACACACTTTCTTTGATTAATTGGCCACCAGCTCTTTCTGGGTTTCTTTTCGTGACCTGCACCCCTTAGGTTTATAGGACAATATCTTTCTGTAAGAAGGTGGCAATGAGAACATTTTTATTACCTTTTTTCCTGGAGGTGTAAGTGATTCTTATAATGCCCATTTATTAGCTTTATTAGTGATGAAACATGGCAATTATTACTGATCAGTAAATCTTAAACTTATTTTTAATTATCAGGTCACACTCAATGCAAAACCAACTGCTTTGTTAGCTCCCCGTTAAATCCTTTTATAAGCACAACTGAAATACATCAGAAAAGATCTTTAATGTGAATTTCCTGGGACCCCATGTCTACTCAGCATTTCCCTTTCTTCTGATTGTTCTGGGTCACCTGTTGCTTCTGCAGTGAGTCCCTTATGCCTTTGATCACTACACTGCTGGGGCTTTTATCACACTTGATATTTATAATCAGAGAGCTTCATGCGGGTTATTGTTACATATTCAGAATGTGCTTTTCCTTTCAATGAGAATGGGAAGTATTCCCCTGGTAACACCAGGAGCGGTGGAGGCAGTCAATGGAAAAAGTGAGACTCCTGTAGGGCCACCTGGAATTTAGGTACATGGGGACAGGCTCTTGCTTTGCCCAGAATGATGGACGTTGGCTGGTATCTACTGAAGAGGAAAGTGAAATGAGATCACATGAAATGAAGGCAAACTTTTATCTACTACAGAGAAAGAACCTCCTGGGAAAATATGGGTCTGCTAGGAAATGGGACTGGGTAGCAAAGGTGATTTATGCTTCCTGTAGTCAGTTCTGAACTAATTCCCAGAACGGCGTGAAGGGATGCCAATTTGAACAGAAGACAAACTGTGCTCTATGTCCATTTGAAATCACATCACCTATAAGAGTAATACAAATGGCTGGGATTTTTTACAGTCACTTCCTTCTAAGGAGGTCCAAGGGCTCTCCACCCATGATGTCATTTACTAGCACACTGTGAACTCTACTCTCCCACGTGCAAGAGCATTGCAACGTCCCTGGAGCAGAGAGGAACTTCCTCTATCTATTCCTCTCTCTCTTTTAACCCCTGTGCCGGCAAAGAGGGAAATATGCCCACAGGGTTCCCCCAAAGAGCAGGATCTTTTGAGCCAGATGTCACAGACCTAAATCTGGGTTTACCCTGCCACTTTCCATCTGGATGACCTTGACTGAGTCATTTGACCTCTCCGGGCCTCAGTTTCTTCATCTATAAAATAGATGCAAGGATCCCTATCTTAAGGGACTGTCATGCAGAATGGAACTGAAACAGGTAAAATGCCTTGAGCAGGATTTGGCATATGTTTGGTGTTCAATAAACAGTGTCATTTGTTAATATTACATATTTCGTTGACCCTGAGCCCAGCACCAGGCCTGCTTCCTTTCTCCCGTGTCCACCCTGCATTCCTCTCTTTCAGGCTTACTTTGTGATACAAATTTAGAAAGATGGCAGAGCAGAGGCCTGGAGAAGCCTAGGTGAAGCCCAGGCCAGGCATGCCCCACCCCCACCAGGCCTGGAGAAGCCTAGGTGAGGCCCAGGCCAGGCATGCCCCACCCCCACCAGGCCTGGAGAAGCCTAGGTGAGGCCCAGGCCAGGCATGCCCCACCCCCCACCATAAATGGGCACAGACACAAGTTCCTCCTCTTTACCCCTCTGCTCTTGCAGAGAGTGGGGAGAAAGTTGCATTCATCCTCCGAAATCTTTCAACCAATACTCTCATAATAATCTCCAATGATAAACATCTCCAAAATAATAATAATTATCTCCAATAATCTCCGGAGTTCCTGCTCAGTGTGTTAAGAACTAGACATGGTGTCCATGAGCAGGTTCAATCCTTGGCCTTGCTCAGTCAATCAAGGATCTGGTATTGCCACAAGCTGTGGTGTAGGTTGCAGATGTGGCTCGGATCTGGTCTTGTCATAGTTGTGGCATAGGCCAGCAGCTGCAGCTCCGATTTAACCCCTAGCCTGGGGACTTTCATATGCTGCAAGTTCAGACTTAAAAAGAAAAAAAAAAAAAAAAAAAAAAAGCAACTCATACCCATTGCTATCAGGGAGGTAGAGGAATTTCCAGAAAGATAAAAGTCAGTTCTTAAAGCCCCCTCAAGGCTAAGGATCTAGACGGTTATGTAAAACTGATGTGGCTTGCTAAGGGGATCTCACACATGTTAATTTCTTCGATGTCTCATTTTCTGGTGACTGCAATATGCAGTACCATGCACTGTCCTGGACCCTGGGAGTCAGAGCCCTACCCTTGAGAATATCACATATTGTGGGGGAAATAACATATTCACAAGTATGGAAAAGACAGTGACCTCCACAGAGGTGCCAGCATATCTTCATTCCTAGCCAACCTCCACTTGCTACAGAATGGAGCTGGGGGAGGCAAGCAGTGATACCCAGAGCCCTGTTTTGTCATTCAGCATTTCCACTTACATCCTAAGATTTTTTAGAGGACAATAACCATTAGCTTTGGCAAAAATAAATTACAGAGACATCATCACTGTTTTGTTTTTCCCTGACTCCCCCTTGGCATTACAAATTAGTTCTCACATCACTTAGGAAAACAGTCTGAACTTTATAAACCTAATACAACTTAATTATCCCTTCCTAAAGTGGTTTCCACACTTTTAGGAACCACTGAATGAAGATGTATTTCCAGGGTTATGCATTCACATACAAAAATAGCTGTTATTATTATCATGAGTTTCATTGGGATGTTTCTTGGTACCAAAAATATTCCTTTCCTAGAGAATAAAAATTAAAACTGACTTGTTTCCCTGTGCCTTCACTGCAGACCAAACATCAGTGTTGCAAATCAGTTTGTAAAGAATGCGTTCCTAATAGCCACAACCCTTTCTAGAAGTTGCCTGGGAGCATCCCAAGCCCTGCTGGAAAATTCCATAATAAAATAACATCAAGGATCCCCAAACCTCCTTCTCTGTTTGGCTGCCTCTCTGCTGGATTTACCCTGACGTTTTCTAAACAGACTGTATGAAAGAGGTGTCTTGTCTGGTTTTGCTGGTTATCATTCTCTTTTTTTTCAGAACGATTTCAGAAAAGACCATAAGCTTGTGACAGAGTGAATTTGTGATCTTATCCCATCATCTGGGCTGTTTGCAAAACTTCAGTAGGTGGCAGCGTTTTGTTGATAAATGTTTTGTTAGCCAAGTGATCTCATTTAGTGCAACTGTTGCAATATTAATAAACTGAACTTATGATCGTGTTTGCCAGGACTGAAAAGATTGCCGTTCTATCCAGCGGGTGCTCTTATCTGAACTGACAGCAGCATTCATTGCATCAGAGGTAGGGAGGGGGGACTCGGTGCAACTGTATGTGTGCTATGATGAGGAGAAAGGAACGGAGGCAGGGGAGAAAAAGCGTTGGGAACCAGGGCTTGAGGTGAAGAAAGGGAACGTAAAGGAACGAAAAGATGAGGTTACACCCTGTACCTGGCTGGTTCTGACAAAACACTGGGCTGGCCCGTGTGTGCGCTCCTTCCTCGGTGCCCCCTTATGGTCTGTACTGACCATAAAAGTGATCCCTGAGGTCCTAGGGAAACTAGGTGAGGGCCGCTGGCTATTAGCAAGCATCTCAGGTCCCTGCAGCAACCACAGGAGAGCTCACAGGAGCTGAATCCCCTCCACATCCACTTTCTGAGGCCAGTCAGTGCTCCAGATGTGTCCCCAAGCTTCCCAGGGCTGGGACAGACACGATCTATGCTCTCTCCAAATCAGAACAACCTCTGCTAGACCGATCACGACCGTTAGGACAAGTCCCAGAGTGGCCTCTAGAAAGAGGAGGCAGCGCCTCCTTTACCAAAAGCTTCAGCCTGTCACTCAGGGCTCTGCAATCTGACCCCAACCATCCATTGTCTCACCTTTTTTCATTCCCCTTGGTAAATAACACCTTCCTTTGCAGGTTGTAAAGATCTGCCTGGTGAACAGATCCTTGGGGACTCTTGAGGAAGTGCCCACTTTGACTGGAGACCTATGGAAGCTACCATTACACTAGAAGGTTTTCAGAGCCACCTAGACCAGCATTTCAGGACTGTTCCTTGTGAGAAACCTAGACACTGAGCCCAGAATCTGCCCTATACTTTGCCGATTCCAGAACTTTGCCACTGACAATGCTTTTACCCACTTGTGATATCTCTTATTCTCTCACCTTCATCTCTCAAAATGACACATTTCATGAGCAGACCCAAACCCTTCCTCAGTGATAAAGTCTTCTCTGATCACCCCAGCTGGAATGTACGTCTTTCTTGCACGAACACCCACTGCAGTCATCAGTGACCACTATGCCAGCTGCCTCACATTGCTTTAGACCAGGAAGAGGAGGACGTCACTGCTGCAACCGGCCTACTCTTCCTGAAAGCATGAGGACCTGTCCCACATGTTTCTACAGGCGCTCAGTGAAAACCTGGTTGGTGCCTCATCTGAACTGCTTTCCATTTACATTTTTTAGGCCATTTATTTTTTGGCCTTATATTAAAATCCTAAAACTGCTCTACTTGCAATGCCCACTTTCCTCTCCAGACTGTCAATGCCTCACATGCAAAGGCCTATTGTTATCTTTGTATAACCCTAACACCCAGCACAATGTCTTACCAAAAATGTCTTTCAAATTAATTAGTGATGAAATAATGCCTCAATAGTCAAATTAGCACGCCAGGCAGTCTCACTGCCATCTGAGAAGACCTCCCTCAAATCTCTTTTTTGAGAAGTCACTTCTCTAAGATCCCAGGATTGAATTCCTCAGCAAGGCAAGACCCACACAGTCCATCCCAGCCTCTACCCCACAAAACCTAGGCCTCTGAACAGTTACCCTAAGGACTTCATGAACGGATTAAAAATTATAAACTGCCTTTGTCTCCAAAACAGCAGAAAGCCATTTTTTTAACATCAGTTACTAATCTTTGTTCATTCCATTCATAATTTCTTGTTTATGCTTATGGTTTCTTATTTCTGCTTGTAATTTCTAAGGCAAAACAATGACCATTCATTTCCATGAAGACATTCACCTCTTCCTCCTTTCTAAGTCTTCCTATTAAAGCTAATCAGGAGTTTGGGAAGATGCTGGAACTAGTTGTAGAATAATTTAGATCATCCCATGGGACTCAGAAGAGCACGTCCTCTTCCCTAAGGGTATCCCAGGTAGGTACTTGGTATAAGTTATAATAAAGCCCACCCTTGCACAATGTCTATTGCCCAACAGAATGTGCTTTAGCAACACCGTTTTATCAGCTAGTTCATCATGTCAGAGTGGGTGAAGTAAATTTAGGAGGGCATGGCCTCCCATTTACAGGAGGCATCATCATTACATCCAAATATCTTCTGAGAACCTACAGTGAGCACAGGGATGTCTTTGCCAAAAGCTCTTGGACAGAGATGGAAAAGATGGCATGGTTCAGAAAATGGATTTGCGTGCTTAAGCAACAGGCATTTATAAAGAAACCATGATTTCTTGCCTTCTCTTAGGCAAAGAGTCTGAGGCAGGAAGGAAGAGAAAAGGGCTCTGGTGGCATTATTAAATCCCTCCAGTATGTCTCCGGGTACTTCAGAGATCTTTTGTGATAAAACCCTCTCGAGGTTTGTGTAGGGAAACAACCACCCTTCAGCTTCTATCCTACAATCCACAGGGCTGTGTTCCTTCAGATAATATTAGAGTTGAGATAACTAGATTTCCTCCAACCCAATCCCTCCCCACAAAAACCAATCCATCGTGGTGCATGTACAAGCACACACACACACACACACACACACACACACACACGCACACACAGATACCTATCCTTCGATCTGTAGATGTTTCCAGCAAGAACTACACATTCATGGTGAGGCTGAAAATAAAGCTTTGCTTTAACAAAGATGTCCCAGGTGTGCATGTCACAGAAACAAAGTAATGTGGGTGTTCCCTCTCCAGATTTAGCCTCACAGCCAGACTCCCTTGGGACCAAATCACCATCAAATATCTACACTAGCCAATTAAACCATGCTCATTCATTCTACTTAAGCTTCTAAGCTGCACTTCACTGGAAACTTTGCATTTAAGTTAACTTGCCTGTGATTCACTTCAGAGTGTCCTTTAATGTAGTCAAATCCCATCAGATAATCAGTCATTACATTCAGGGAACAGCCCATGGCACCATTCTCCCATGCTTCAGCCCACACAATTCCCAACTTGCTGAAGCAAATGAAGAACTACATGATGAGGAGTTCCTTTCGTGGTGCAGGGAAAGTGAATCCGACTGGGAACCATGAGGTTGTGGGTTCGATCCCTGGCTTCGCTCAGTGGGTTACAGATCTGGCATGGCAGTGAGCTGTGGTGTAGGTCACAGATGTGGCTCGGATCCTGCATTGCCATGGCTGTGGTGTAGGTGGGCAGCTGTAGCTCCAATTTGACCCTTAGCCTGGGAACCTCCATATGCCATGAGTGTGGCCCTAAAAGGTAATAAAAAATAAATAAAAAAAAAGAATTACACTATGGACTGAAGAAAAAAGTACATTACAGGGCATGTTAATCCATTCATAGAAATGACAAAAAATTATCTACATAATAATGGGATACTAAGCAAAACTTTTTCATGACTTTCCCTCATAATTGTTTTGTCTTCATACTGTTTTGTCCCATGTAGTTTCACCATTATTGCTGGGAAATTAAAATTATTATATAGCGGATAGCACGCTACTCCCCTGTTTTCACATTTAACATTAATCAGCCTAATGGAAGGTCTAGAATTCACACTGCCATTGACGTCTTACACGAGTGGCCAGGGGACACAGTACAAGTACAATTCTTAATTTTAAGATGTAGCTTTATAACATGTTATGTCATGGAAAGGATAAGGGGTCTGATGGTGATTGTAAACTTGAAAATTCTCTCTATTGTACTGATTGTCCTGATTATTGATGAAATCTTAAATCTGACATCTCAGCTAGAGCCATTTTTTACTTCACAGTTAAGAGAAGTTGTGCAGTTGTCTTGAATCCAAGAAACCAGCTGAGAGATGTGCCAGAAGGAGCAGTGGGCAGGAGTTTCAAATCTGGGTACCAGCCTCACTTCCATCCCAAATTAGATGGCTTTATGCAAATCAATTTTCTTCTCTGGGCTTCTGTTGTCTTACTGGCAAGATGAAGCCAGACATTTGCTAAGGATCCTCCATTTTTAACATTCAGTGATGCTATTAGCATTCTATGATGCTAATTCTGGAAGTCACAAAGATTTTGGTTAACCACCAAAGCCCACACAATTCTTGGAAACCTTTCCAAACATACAAAGCCAAAGTTGACCAGCTAGCCAGAGTGATAACAGGGGCCACTGGAGTCATATCCACAAAGGACTCAAGTAGGTAAGTGACAGTGGTGAAGAACAAACATTCTATTATTTCTACCATCTTGGGAAAAAAACAAACAACTTTCTTTTCTATATGCTACTTCTCTGCTCTTCATAACAGCAAAAATCCTTGGAAGGTTTGTCTATACACTTAACTGTCTCCAACTCCTCTTCTCTCATTCTCTCTCTCTGTCTCTACCTTTTTTTCTTCTTCTTCTTCTTTTTATGACTGCACCTGTGGCATATGGAAGTTTCCAGGCTAGGGGACTATATCAGAGCTGTAGCTGCCAGCCTATTCCACAGCCACAGCCACAGCAACACTGGATCTGAGCTGCATCTGTGAATTACACCACAGCTTGCAGCAACACTTGATCCTTAGTCTACTGAGTGAGGCCAGGGATCGAACCTATGTCCTCACAGAGACAACACTGGGTCCTTAACCCACTGAGCCACAACAAGAACTCCTCTCAATCTCTCTTAAAATCCCAGTGGTAGCCTTCACCTATGCCAGTCCACTCCACTCCTGTTGCTCTTGTCAATGTCAACAAAGACTTCCATGCTGCTAAATCCAGTCATCAGTTCTCAGTGTTCACCTTATTTGACCTTTCTGAACATCCTCCCCTCCTCCTTCTTGAAATACTTTTCTCACTTAGCTTCCATGACACCAGACTGCCTTGGTTTTTCTAACAACCCACTGTCCTTTGCCATTTTCTCTACACCTCTCCAAACATCTCTCTAATCTCTCATTTATGGTGTACTCCAAGATTCATTTCTTGAATTTCTTTATCAATAACTTTCCTCTACTCTAAAGGCTATGCATATATTCTAACAGACACCATTTTTTTTTTTAATCACTAGCTCAGATAGGTCCCTTGAACTTTAGTCTCAGATGTTCATCTGCCTATTACTCTTTGGATGTTCAGTAGTATAAACAGATTCTACATCAAAAACTAAAGTCTCAATGTCTCTATTTAAATCTCCCCCATCTCAGAAAGGGCTGCTTAATTCTTCCAGATGTTCAGGCCAAAAAATCATGGTGCTAACCCTGACTTCACTCTTTCTCTCACCTCCCTCAGGCAGTCAGTTAATAATGCCATTGGTTTTACCTTCAAAATGCATAAAGAATGAAATCACTTCCTACCATCTCCACCACTACAACCCTGATCTGAGTGACCATCATGTCTTTTCCGAGTTACTGCAACTGCCTTCTGATGGATTTTTCTACTTCCACCTTTCCTCTCTACAGACTATAGTCAATATGACAATTGAGCGATTTCCGTCTAAGGTAACTCAGACCACATCATTCCTCTGCTTAAAACCATGCAGGGATTTCCCATCTCACTCAGATTAGAGATCAGAAGCTTCCATAAGGCCTACAAGCAACAAGCAATCTCCTTCATCACTGATTCCCTGATCCTGTCTCCATGTTACCTCTTCCCCATGGCTCATTCAGCCCCAACTGCCTGTCCTACTGGCCTCCTTGCTCCTGGAACACACCTGATATAATCCTGTCTCTAGGTCTTTAGCAGCTATTTCCTTGGCCTGGGACTCTCTGCTCATATCTTGTTCCCACATATCCTTCAAGTATTTGCTCAATGTCACCTTCTTAGCGAAGGCTACATGGGCTCTGACTTATAATTTATAATTACAATCCATCCATACTCCTTGCTTCATTTCCCATCCGTGATGTATGTTTATCACAGCGCTGGTAGCCTTCAAACATTACATACACACACAGACACATATACATATATATACACACATATATATAACATACAAACTTCTAACACATAATTACCCCCACTAGAAGGTAAGACTTGAAAACTTTCTCTACTTGACTGCTATAACCTCAGCAACTAGAAAAGTTCCCGGCACATAGTAGGAACACAATATTATTGAAGGACTGAGTCTCTTCATCCCTTGTTCCCCAATAGCATAGCATTCAGATATTACAGTTTATGATAATCTTCCCTAATATAAATTGGGGGGATTGATGTGGGAAGGGACTAACTTTTTATCTAAGTATTTTATGTATAGAAATTGGAGTTTTATTTCACTTAGTATAGTGGAAAGATGTTAAATTTGAAGCCAAGTTAGAAAGACTTCAAATTTTGATCATATCATTCGTCAACTAAATAACCTTCAGAAAAAAGTTTTAAGCCAACTGTGGAATTGATACAAGGGAGGCTGTTACTCAAGGTTTTTGAGAAAATGATATGTGTTGACCTATATAAAGCACCTGGTAAAGTGTCAGTACAGAATAGCTGCTCAGTAAAAATGGTCTCAAATGTTTGAAACTGCATGAATTAATCAGGTGGTCTAGAACTCACATAAAGTTTAGTATATAATCCTGATCCTGCTAGAGAGTGCTTTGATCCAAAGGAGGAAATCTTACAGGAGAAATTTCTAGTATCAGAAACAATGGAGGAGATTTTTTTTTTTTTTTTTGGTTATGGAAGGAAAGACAAGAAAGAGAGGGATGGGGTGGGCTGAGCAACACCCCCCAGACCCCCTCACATTCCCTGGGAAATGGCTCTCCTCGGAACCCTCAGTATCTATGCATCTCTGTGCCTTAATGAGGTAAGAGATTGATTCAGGAGCACAGCCATGACTTCTGTGACACAGAGATGGACTGTCTTTGAAGATTAAAATCCTACTAGAATGTCCCCCACAGAGATTAAATGCTGGAAGAGAGAAAAGACAAGTGTGTGTGGGGTGAAACGGTAGGATAAAGAGAGAGATGAAACCCAAACTAAGAATCCTTTCTGGGGTAATAATTGCTGCATTAACACCTGAATGGCTAATGTGCACACCCTGTGGCATGTTAAATGAGAAACTTCAAAGACTGTAAATATAAGAAAAATGAGAATGCTTGACCCTAACAGTTGGTATGCACAGGCAGGCAGCAGTTGGCATATATAGACTCATATTCCCCAGCCCACACATGCCGAGAGACACTTGTTTCCAACACCCCTTTTCCTTTAATAAGCCAATAAATATTGATTCTGACCTGGTTGCCACTTGTTCTCCTAACATCTCCTTTCATTGCAAGGCTTCTCGAAACTATAAAAAGCTAATTTCCAGATTCCTAGTCTGGCCAGAAGGACTCAGTTTTTCAATCAGATCTCCCAGAGGTCAGATAGCAGTCATTATGAATGAGAAACGGTATTTTGTATTCTTCTCAGCTTGGTAGCAGATAGAGGGAGCAGAGCGAGTTACCCACGGAGGCAATGATGAAATTAAAACACGCGGTTACCTGCTAGTCACCCTGGAAGATCACAGAAACGGTGGGGCCACAGCCTGACATCCAAAAAGGAAGTCAGCTGTCACTGAAAAAGTACAGTTTTCCAGCTAAAATCATGATCAAAAGTTAAAAATGATCTCAATTTTTCACTGCCGGGATTTTATCGCAGGCGATAACAGTCCTGCAGAACGTGATATGAAGCCACAGACATGACGAGTAAATTCGAGTTTTAGAAAAACATCTTCCTGGAAGGACGCTGTGGACTAACGTTTTGAAGCAAATGATTTCATTTCCCAGAATCTCTCAGTCATCAATAAGAATCTGCTGAGAACCTTCCATATGCTCTCTTATAAGACAGTTCCCTAATGTGGAGATTTCACTAATTAGAGAGACAAGTATGTACATTCAGAGTCTTGGTTCTTGATACTGGGGGGTCATGGATCTCTGACAATCTGATGGCAGTTACAGAGGCTTGTTTAGAAAAGTTCAGATACGTATACATTTTAGAGTGTTCCCACACCCTGCGGACCCCTCCGTGGTCCAGGATGCAGTTAGATTTCCCATCACACTTTCGCCTGGCACCCTTACTTCCTCTTTGGAAACACATGTGACCTATTTGAAGCATATTTCCCATTTGTCACAAGCATCTAGAAGAGTTCTGTCACAGCACAAATATCGTTGAATGAATCAAGGCATTGATGGGTTTAGAATGCCTGCACTGGAGGGTGTAAGGCGAGGTGCTGATGCTCAATGGTCTGGGCCACACTCTTGGATACAACTGATTATAGTAACAGAGAGTCAGCCAGGGCTACAGGAAAGCCATCATGAGAGGATTTGAAATTTGACGGTGGATAGGATTGATACGGGTACAGCGAAGAAGTGAGCCGATGCCATCGGCAAATCACAAAGGGAGAACAAAGGCTTTTGGCGGTGGGAGAATGAAGTGATGCTCTGGCCCTGAGATGCAAGGTGACAACTGTCCTCTTGCCATGTGGAAAAGGGGCCTTTATTTTAAGGATATCTGGGGTACCTGGAACCATGAAAGCCACAAAGCCTGGGGTTGGAGAGTAGGCAGGAACTAAGGAAATCCAGCATCTGAGCCTTTTGGACTGAAAGCAAGGCTGCACCACTGCAGGAATTAATCTCTTCTCCCAGCATGCTTTTCATTTTGTGACTAGGATGCAAATTCTGGGGATCCAGCACTGATAGGATGAACTCCGGTCACATGTCTGCCCTAGGTATACCACAAACACATAAACCCTGGATTCCTCCCCACACACAGCTTCCGTAGTCAGACGTGGCATGAGAGGGAGACATAAGAGGCAGGCACTAAGAATTGCTCTCTCACAAGGACTACACGAAATGCATCTCCCCAGATGGAAGTCAGAGGTTAACAGGAAGCGAAGAAACAGTGGTAGATATCAGAAAGCCAAAACCAACACATTTCCAAGTGACCCTGAGAAAGGTACCTAAGGTACCTTCCCAAGCCTGTTACATCCTCTGTGAAAATAGAGATGATGACAATAAGAACTGCCTTAGTGTTCAGGGAAAATTAAAGAAGATAATTTATAGAAAGCTTTTAGCTCGATGCTTAGTGCATGTTCCATAAATGTCTATTCTCATTGTTGCTGTTGTTATTTATTATTTGGATGGATGTGGAGAACCAGATTTGGACACCCATGTGTATTTAACTTCAAACTCCAAATGTATCCTGTATTTAGTTCCACATCCTGAAGGTACAGAGGGAAATGAAGAAAGTTGGTGCATTGATAAACCCTATGCAGAAGGGTTTCCTTTACTTTCTAAAGAAAAGATCACCTCATCATCTCCCTGTGAAGAACTCACTCTCCCCACTCAGCCTTCCTTCCTTCTCTGCTGTCTCAGCTTTTTTCACTGTCTTAACACCAATGACTTCTCCAAACTGTACTGACTCCTAGAGCTTGGAGTTGCCTTTTTCTTATGCTTTCCCACCTCTTCAAAGTCCAGGCTGGCTGTCAGCCCTCAGGAAGACTCTCCCAGATGGACCGAAGAGGGTTCACGATTACCCCTGTTTCCTGTAATTCCCTTGCCCTCGAACATACAATACGGGTGTGTCTTTCCCCATATTCAACCTGAAGAGGAGGTGTGCAGGGCAAAGTACGAGTCCTGTAAAGAACTGACTTAAAATGTTAGATGTTATCTGCCTCACACTTCTGAGTGCTTCAGAGCCCCACCATGAGGTATATTTGCACATTTTCTCAAACGTCTCTTCAGGGCAGGAGCTGCCCTTTGAAGCAACCACATACACGGTGGGGATGGTACGATTAAGACGTTTCACAGGCGCTGTAAGTGGTCCCTTCCATTTCTGAGTGGATGCGATGCCCTCCCGAGGAACACATCCACCCTCTTCTCTCCTAAATCCGCCCCATCTCCAACACTGAGAGGGTGTGTGTATCCGTGAAGAATAGCATGGGATTTGGGGAATGGTGGCAAAGACGATAGGAGGTAGAGGAAAGCTTACACTGCTTCCCTTTGCTCACTGTCCATGCTTATCCCCTTTGATATAAAAAGCAGGAAGCCATGGGACTGACCAAAGACTTTGAACAGTTCTTTTCATATTCATCCGAGACCAACACATTGAACATCAAATCGCAACCATCTTCATAACTGCATATTACTTACTGCCAAGAAGTAATTACAAAGTTTTCATACATTCTTCAAAGCCTCTTTATACAGTCAAACCTGGCACACTGATGCCAAGATGCTTTGCTAGAAGGCGCTCCCAGCCAATACATAAGGTGAGAACACCTATCTTATTATTTATGGTGGTTAGAGACTTAAGCTCACAGTGTATGTTAATAATGATTTTCTGTCATCTCGGACTGCCCTTATGCAGCCTTTTCTAAACTGGCCAAGATGGACACTATCAAAACCATATGGAATGCCTTCCAAGGCATAATCAGCCAACCAAGGGATATTCTGAATGTACAAGGCTGATGATCACTCACAAAGATGTTGATGTCCTTATGTCTATTCATTTATCTGCTTAAATCAAAGGGTTAGTGGAGGAGGAGGGGGGAAGGAGAGGGGAAGCCTGGACATGATTAACAATAGGTGCAAGACAGGATGAGCTAGATTAAACCGCTCCATATGCAAATTACACAAGTCTGATTGCATCAAACCATGCACAGTTTAATGAGGATAGTAAGATGCCTTTATCTCTGCTTGGATATGTTCCTAAAAGGAAGACTGTTCTCAGATAAAGCACAGTTTAATAAGGAGATTTTTCATTACAGAGTCGATGAGCATTTGCATTTGTCTCCCTCAGCTTCAGGCCTTCTCTCTGTGTTGCATTCAGTCTCTTTCAATCTCTCCCTCCTGTTTTTCCCTCCCTCTGTCAAATTCCCTCCCTTTGCATCCACCAGCCTGTCTCTGATCCACGAGGCTATTCTGATGCCTCCTTTTTTTGTAATTGAAGTCAGTAAACATTTGCATGTTGTTGGCATATATTTTAGGAGTGTGTATACTCAGTGCAAATTAAAGAGAGTCCTACACAGATGAGATTAAAATCTTTAGAATGTGATTTGAGAAGTTATTTCTCTCAGAGGATTTTCAATTTGTTTAACATTGCCATGTTTTTAAAATTCTTTAATTGGTAATTTAAATATGTCCTGGTAATTTACGATTTCTATTTTTTAGGTTTGTTTTTTATTTTCATCTTATTGGATTGCTACGTAGATTTACAATACAAGCTACCAGCACAGGCTTTGGGGTTTGAGGCCCTTTTTCTACCTCCTTGTAACATCTAATCTTGGACAAGTCAGTCACTTACCATCTCTGCCTTCATTTTCCTAATCTGTGAAATGGTGACATAATCCTATTCATAAAATCATTTCAGGATAAAAGTATATAATGTATGTAGAGCAATCTGCACACTACACGTGCTCCATAATGGTCGTTATTCTTTGTAGTAGAGCTTCTCCAAAAGTAGTAAATATGTAATTCTGTTTCTAGTATATACATAAAGATGATCTCATGGACCAGGAAGGGAATTCTAGGACATGTCAGCCTATATTGATTCGGTTTATAGATTCAGTCAATCTATAGCGACATAATCCAAATCACAGACACACATGTATGTATGTTTTTCTGTATATGTTCATTTGTGTGTATGTATATTACATACATATACACATGTTTGTGTTTATAAGATTTAGATTGGGTCAGGGTCAGGGTAACTTCACTGAACTACATGTCCTGTCCACAAAAGACTTAATGCAAGATTTGGAAGGTCAAGTGGAGCAGCTGCCATCCTGCTTTTAACTCTTGAAAGATCGGAACAGAGCTGTCCCAAGCTCACCTATGCAGATCATCACAGCTCATCTGCACTGTCTTATTTTCTGCCTGAATAGGTCACCATGGGGCTTGCTTCCAGCTCACTCAATTTCTGAGCCATCGGAGTGTTTAATTCCATCGTGAAAGTTAAAGGCTCAGAGGTGGTGAGAGACCATCTCAGGTACCAGTCTTCCCCACCTCTGTCCATGACTACCTTCTCTTCCTGAAATACCCGAACCGGGGACTTTAAGGCTCCTGCAGTGACACAGAAACAACCATCCTGCGTGGACTGTGTCAGTTGCTCCCAAAATTGAAGGTACGTTTGAATCTCATTTTATTTTTATTTATGTGTCCCTTTGAAACATAATTATTACCTGAGATTAAAAATAATCACTCTCAAATGAGATAATGTTGTGAAAAAAACAATATTTTATAGATTAAGAAGCCCAGCACAGAAGTTGCCTCTTTATGATTTTTCCAAAACTGAAATCTCACTGAAAGCTAAATCCATTTGATTTGTTTCAATTTCCTACTCCTAACATTAAGCCTAGTACTTTCTAAGTTTTTGATAGATAGGAGTAAAAAATTACAATTGCTATGTTAGGAAGATGGCAGCGAAAGAAATTTTTGTGCATGGAAAAGATGGGTAGTTTCAATTGACAAACAATAAAATGCACATATTTAAAGTGTAAAATTGTATGCATTTTGATACATGTACTCAACCATGAAACCATCACCAAAATCAAGGCAGTGAACATATCCATCACCTGCGGCCTCCCCCTCTCCACGACCCTTGGTAATCCCTTCCTTCTCTTTTTCGGCCTTGTCCTCTCAGAACCACGATCTCCTCTCTGCCACTGCAGATAAATTTGCTATTTCTAGAATTTCATATAAATGGAATCATACAGCTTGGATTTTGGGGGTCTGGCTTTTTTCATTCAGTGCATTTATTCTGACATTTATCTACATTGTATGTGGTAGTAATTCATTGCATTTCTTATTGCTGAGTAATATTCCATAATATGAATATGTTAGAATGTGTTTATCCATTCACGAGTCTATAACATTTTGGGTTGATTACAAAGAAAACTGGTGCAAGTATTCCTGTACAGTTATTTCTATGGACATTTGCTTATTTTTCTCTCAGAATGATTGGATCATCTTGGAAGTGTATGATTAAAGTCTTAAGAAATTGCCAAAATGGTTATACCATTTCGTGTTTTCACCAGCAATTCATCAGAATTCTAGTTCTTCAACAACCTCACCAACATGACATTGTGGTCTTTCAAAATCTGAGCATTCTAATATATGCGTAGTGGTTTCTTTCTCTCCTCTCTTAAATTTTAAGCTAAGACTACTGACTTGAGACCATTTTTTCTTTTGTAATATAGGTATTCAATGCTGTAAGTTCTGCCATAGTGCTACTTCGTCATGTTTTGTTTTGCTTTGCCTTGTTTTTGGCTAAGTCCTCAGCATGTGGAAGTTCTCAGGCCAGGAATCAAACCTGTGCCATAGCAGTGACCAAAGCTGCTGCAATGACAAGGCTGGATCCTTAACCCCCTGCACCACAAGGGAACTCCACCATAGTGCTACTTTGTATACTTTGTATCCCACAAATGTTAACATGCTCTTTCCTTTTTTTTTTTTTTTTTTCAGATTAAAACTTTCCGATTTCACCTCTGATTTTTTTTTTTAAATTTGTGGATTATTTAGAAATATGTTATGTAGTTTGCAAATACTTGAAAACTTTCCAGAGATCTTTCGGTCACTAGCTTCTAATTTAATGAAATTGTAATCAGAGAATCTACTCTGTATTACTTACATCCTTTTAAATGTATTGAGACATTTTATGGCCCAGAATAAGATCTCTCTTGAGAAATGCCCTGTGTACACAGGAAAATAATGAAGGTAGTGTTGTTATTGGGTGGAGTTCTATAAATATCAGTTAGATAAAGGTGGGTAATGGTGTTGTTCAACTTTTCTATGTCCATATTGACCTTCTATCTGCTTGTTCTATCTAGAGAGGAGTACTGAAATTTCTGGCTGTAATTGCAGATTTGTATATTTTTCCCCATAGTTCTATCAATTTTTGCTTCATGCACTCTGTAGTTTTGTAATTGGGTGCATCTATGTTTAAGACTTAATGTCCTTTTGATAAACTGACCCCTTTGTTTTTATAAAATGATCCTCTTTGTCCCTAATAATATTCTTTGTTCTGAAATATACTTTGTCTGATAATATAATTATTCCAGATTTCCTTTGGTTGGTGTTAGTATACTATACTGGTTTCCATCTTCTGCTTTTAATGTTTTTGTCCTCATATTTAAAGTGAGTTTCTTGCAAACAGCAGATAGTCAAGTGTCACTTTCATATTCACTCTGACCATCTCTGTGTGGTGTTCAGAACCCTAATATTTAATGTTATTATCAATATGCTTAGGTTTAAATCTATCTTGCGTTCTGTTTTCTGTTCTTTCTGTTCTTTGTAGTGTCTTTTTCTAATTGATTGTTTTCACAATTTTACTTTATCTCCTTTGTTGGTTTATTCACTATAACTATACTATTAGTGTAGCAGTGGCTGTAGAGTTTATAGAGCACCTTTTTTTTTTTTCTTTTTTTTTTTTTTTTTTGTCTTTTTGCCATTTCTTGGGCCGCTCCCGCGGCATATGGAGGTTCCCAGGCTAGGGGTCGAATCGGAGCTGTAGCTGGCTGCCAGCCTACGCCAGAGCCACAGCAACGCGGGATCCGAGCCGCATCTGCGACCTACGCCACAGCTCACGGCAACGCCGGATTGTTAACCCACTGAGCAAGGGCAGGGACCGAACCCGCAACCGCATGGTTCCTAGTCGGATTGGTTAACCACTGCGCCACGACGGGAACTCCTATAGAGTACATTTTTGACTCATCACAATCTACCCTTAAAGTGATATTATACTAATTTCATATATAATATCAAAACTTCGCCATAGTAGATTCTTTTTTATCCCACCGTCATCATTATGCCAGTGTTGTTAAACATTTTACTTTTATATGCATTATTATTATTTTGTTTAAACATTCAATTATACTTTAAAGACATCTAAATAATAAGAAAAAAAATCTCATATATTTACCCATGCAGTTACCATCTCTGCTGCTTTTTATCCCTTTGGATGGATTCATATACCCATCTGTTCTTAGTCTTCTGACTAAAAGACTGCCTTTAACATTTTTTAATGTTGCTCTGCTGATGTTATGAATTCTTTCAGCTTGTGCATGTGTGATGTAGTCTTTATTTTGCTTTTCTTTTGGAAAGACATTTCTACTGGGTATGGAATTTTAGGTTGACTTTTTTTTAATCAGTTTTAAAAGATGGGGGCCCTGGGAGTTCCTTTGCAGCTCAGCAGGCTTAAGATCCAGCATTGTCACTGCTGCAGCTCAGATGGCTGCTGTGGCTGGGCCTCTTCAGTCACTGACCCAGGAACTTCCATATGCCCCAAAAACGGCAAAAAAAAAGAAGAAAAAAAAAAAAGACAGTGCCCCATCATCTTCTCACAAGACTTCAAGGTCCTATCAAGCAGGGCCTGAATTAAGAACAAGCCTTCTGTGTCAGGAAAGAACACAAGCACCAGGCATGGAAATTACACACAAGCCCAATTTAGCAAACACAGTGAGGATTCAGGCTACAGGAACATCCGTGGCAGCCCCAGCATGTGAGTCACCTAACAAGACTAACGGACAATCCAGTCATATAGTGGGAATTAGGGTCCTGCTTCTGCTCTGACTGACTCAGTGCTGGGTCCATGAATGGAAATCATCCATCATTGGGTGGACCTCTGGGGAGCTTGAAACACACTAGAATAAATGTTTTAAGTCATGGTATGTATTAAAATTTAAATAGAAGATGAATGACTCATTCAGTGCATTTCTAGCTTTCTGTGGTTGACATGAGGCTCTCACTATATGAACTGAAGATGTAGCTGCCTCATACTCTTTATAACTGAGACCTTAGCAGACTCAGAGTAAATAAGAGAATATGTCATATTCCCTGTTTATCTGACATCCTATGCATAAGCTTAGTTCTACTGTTACAGGCAACTGTTCCTACAATGATATATATCAGTCAGCCACTATGCGGATGAGCAAACCTGGTGTACCAGTGTGATTATAGGACATCTTGATCAAAATCTTTTACAACCAAGATAGGAACCATTGAATAGAGATTTTAGAGGGGGGGAAAGAGTTTCATGTATTTGCAAAGCATTTGATTATTCAAAACCATTTTTTTGCTCTTATTGGCAAAGATCTTGGTGATAATTTGATTGCTGCCTGAGGTCTGAAAGAACTGAGCAAATCAGTTTCATTCCTTTGGATGTTGTCCTTTAGTTGTTAAATTACTTTAAAATTTAATTGCATTCGAAAGAGTTATTTGGGGGCTATGATCCTATCAGAGTTCACAAGCATGTGGATGGTGTCAGTCAGAGTGAAAAAATGTATAAGAAACCAAATGGCTTAAGAAGAGCAACTGTGTGTTTCAGATGGACCCTAAAGCACAGGTTTAGGCTCAGGATAGAGGGCTACTGCAATCATTTGTTCATTGAACATGTTTTTATAATCTTTCTGCCTTTCAAATAAAGTTTCTAATGGAAGTTTTGACAGCTACTCTAAACAATTCATAGTATCTTGTATATCTGTAGATTTATATTTGTGACCCAGTAGGCTATGTGGCCGTCATTCTTAGGTTACTCTCTCTTCTCTACCTTTTCATGTTTATCTGAACTAAGTCGACAGTAAGCCCTCACTGGATAAGAATCATGTGTTATAATTCTTCTGAGTCTGAGCACATAAATAGATACTTCTTAATTTACAAAGTGGCAATTGCCTTCTAAAATTAATTATTTTCTTAATGCTGTTCTTTGGTCTCTTAGAGAGTGCATTACTCAAATGAGGAATCCAACTCAGATTGCCACCTGTGAACCAAAACAAAGGCTCCAGCCTCCTTCTTAGAAGAAGCACAAGCAGTGAGCAATCCTTACCATCAAAGCCCAAAGCTAAAATTCTAATTAACCTATTTTTTGGCAAGTCTAGCCCCTGTGAGTGTTGTACATTCTTTGTCAAAGTCCTTGAAATATTTAGTAATTCCAAAATATCTAGAAAAGAGTAAGTAAAAATAAAACACATTGTCTTGTGCATGTGATGTTACTCTCTTTATGATATTTTAGACAGTTATCTAACTAATAAATTCTGGGGCCTCATGTGGACTGGTCTCTATATGGAATCTTAACCAAGACACATATCCTAGCAGCCAAAATTAAACTCAAAAAGAGATCTTTAATATTTACTCATATTTCTTAAAAAAGATCAAAAGGGAACCAATTAATAACATAAAACACTACTCAGATTTATTTCCTGCTTCCTTCAGTTCTCTTCTGGACAGCCTCTCATATCTGAAAGTCCAAAACTTCCTCTAGTTCCAGCTGTAATGATATTCCCTATCTTCTCATACCTGCCTTTTTTTTTTTTTTTTTTTGTCTTTTTAGGGCAGCACCTGCAGCATATGGAAGTTCCCAGGCTAGGTGTAGAATCAGAGCTGCAGCTTCCAGCCTACACCACAGCCATAGCAACGCAGGATCCGAGCTTCATCTGTGACCTACACCATAGCTCACGGCAATGCTGGATCCTTAACCCACTGGGGGGGGGGGCAGGGATCAAACCTACATCCTCATAGATACTAGCTGGGTTCGTAAACTGCTGAGCCACAATGAGAACTCCAATATTTAATAAGCAAATAAGCTTTTACTCTCCAGTCTTTGACCAGTAAGTCAGCCTAGTTTCTCCGGCTTTCACTTCCTGGGCCTCCATGGCCTTCTCTTTTTTATTCAACGTCAGAGAAGATCTGGAACCAGGCTACAAAAGAGTCTCTTTTAATGGAGGAATGGGTAGGGAGAGAAGTAAGGTATGAAAGACTTAACCCTTAAAAAAAAAAAAAAAAAAAAAAAAAACACACACACACCCTACTATGTGGAATTAGAATCTAAGAGAATGCGGCAATTTGGCAGATTTTGGCTACATGTGGCAGAAAATCAAGGTCTTATCAATATAGCAGTGCAATTATCTGATACTTCAGTGATACTGATATTATTACTTAATGCCCCATTCAAATCAATAATGGGACATATCCCTAAATAGCATAAATTCAACGTCTGATGCCACAAAAGCCTTGATCCTACGGCTCAGCAAGTAACAGTGGACCTCACGTTTTGTACCAGCCACAAGCTAGGAATGTTTTACTCCTCCAAGTTGTCGGAAAAAATCAGAAGAATATTTTTGAGACACACAAAAAACATGAGTAATTCAAATTTCAGTGTCCACAATAAAAGTTGTATTGAAATCTCAGCATCCCATTCATCTGCATGGGTCTCCGGCTTCTTTCATGCTGCAAGTGCGAAGTTGAGTATTTGTCACAGAGATGGTTTGATCCACAAAGCCTAAAATATTTACTATCTGGCTTTTTATAGCAAAATCTCGCTGACCCCTGCTTATCTCAGAACACGCCAGTCTGCCCTGATTCAGGAGATTACACTAGTATCTGCTTCATATTTAGACAGCAAAAGATCATTGTATGTACCTTACATGAACTTTTCATCCTTTGAAAAATAAGGCACCACAGAATTATTTGCCCTGAAAAACTTCAACCCTCAAAATGGCTAAGTCTATGAAGAAAATGCATATTTATAGGAGAAATACAGACCTTCATGCTTTGGATACTATTTTTGTTTTTACTAAAACAGGGCCATTTTTTACTATCATTAACATAAAAAAATAGTTAATATCTAGTCCAGAATTCACTTACATCATTCATTCAGACTGCCTTTACTATTTCCTTTGTATCCCAAGTATCTTTCTGATGATCACTGAAGAAGGTATCCAATTATTTTCCATTAAATCGTGGCTCTAGAACCACTAGAGACAGCTGCATTACATGCAGAGGTGGTACTTGTGGGGAAAAAGGGGCACATGTGAAGTCATCTGTACTCTTTCCAGAAGAAAAGCACCATAGAGCTACTGAATACGTTAGGGAAATAAGAGGTTCGGTTGGTATTGCAGTATTGACAGGTCACATGGTGTGCATCTGAAATTATAAAATCATGCCACTGCGGTCTTTTTTTCCCTCCTCACTTTTGCTTACTTCTTCTAATTTGAGTTTGGAATATCTCAAGCCCTGTTCTTGTTTCATGTAAAAGCCAGGTGCACTCCCTCGGCACCACATCCCCACCCCCATCCTCATCTACTTAAGTCACTTGAAAACATTTACTTACCCAGCCTTGGAAGGAAACATACTCTGAGAACTTCAAGGTTATCAAATGCAGAAGCTGTCTTTTATTTATTTCACAGTCTGTATACTGAAAGCACAGAACAGAAATTTCAGTGGTACAGATGTGGCTGAGCTTAGGAGAAGTGTTTAAAAAAAAAAAGCAAAAGGGCTTCCTAAGACATTTTTTACAAAAAATATTATTCAGTCAATAGCCTTGTTTATACTAGCATAGCAGGCAAAAATGCACAATTAAAACTGATCTTAAAAAGAAGAAAAACAAAAAGTATTATTATCAAATGTGTTAGAAAAGGTAAACCACTGGTAAAGATTAAGCGGTTGGTGCAGAAGAGGAAACATTTTTCAATTTTTTGCTTTTTTAAAAAATGTTTTTTTAGGACCACATGGAAGTTGCCAGGTTAGGGGTTGAATCAGAGCTGCAGCTGCTGGCCTAAGCCACAGCCACAGCCACAGCCACGCCAGATCTTTAACCCACGGATTGGGGCCAGGGATCCAATTGGCATCCTAATGCATACTAATCAGGTTCGTTACCACTGAACCATGATGGGAACTCTGAAGCTACCACTTTTAAATGGTGTGAATTTTGTAGTCAGCGAATGAGATTTAGAAGAGGGTTGGGCAAGACCTGACCGCTGAAGGGCCAGGAATAATTGGCGAGATCTAAGAATGAATCAGAAAGTTCTAGGGAGCACAGCTTCAAGAGGGCAGTTACCCTAAACTGAAGTTTCTCTTTTGTGTAAGTAGTTTGGTCATAAGGACACACACACACACACACACACACACACACACTTCCCTGGCATCCTACATCAGTGTTTCTGGTCTTAATCTGGTAGATAACATGCAGGCAGCATGTTTGGGTTCTGCTAATAGGTTGGAAAAGCAAACCTATAAATCCTGACTCTCATATCCATCATCTGTGGATGTGATGTGTTATTCGGGTGTTATGGTCTGAATGGTGTCCCTCCAAATTCCTGTGTTGAAGTACTAACCTTCTCCTGCCCCCCAGTACCATAAACATGACTGTATTTGGAGAGACCTTTAAAGAGGTGATTAAGTTTAAATAATGACCTCAGAGTGGGCCTTAACCCAATCTGACTGGTGTCCTTCTAAGAAGAGGAAATTATGACACACAAAGAAACACCAGACATGACATGCATAGAAGAAAAGCCACGTGTGGACACAGCAAGAAGCCAGCTATCCATGAACCAAGGAGACAAGCCCTTGGGAGAAATCAACCCTGCCAATGTCTTGATCATGGACTTCCAACCTTCTGACTCAGGAAATATATTTCCATTATTTAAGCCACCAGGTCTATATTTTGTTGAGGAAGGCCGAGCTGACTAATATAGCAGGTGACCAGGTACCAAAATATAAGCCTCACACAGGAAGATAATTTTATCCCTTTAGTCAGCACTTTGGCTGGTCCCCAGCATGTAGTCCCTAAGCCATTGTTGAGTTAGTGGATAAATGAGTGAATGAACTCAAGTTTCCTAAGCCTCTATTTCCCCATCTGTGAAGACAGAAGCATAATAATCCTTTCACACAAGGTCCTGGTCAGTATCCAAGATGATGCGCAGGTAGGTGTTTCTTTTATCCACAAAGGACCACATGGAAAGCATTCTTCATCATCGTCCCATCCCCGTTATCACAGCAGCATATGGCTGCAGATTATTCCAAATCTCAGATTCATTGTAAAAGGAATAGAAAAGCACTGTTTGTCTCAGAGGGGTGATGGAAAAAATGATTTATCAGTTATTGTGTGGGAAGAACATAAGACTTGTTAGATGACAGACATTTTAGAGTCATTATTATTATGACTCTGTGTATTCTGAGGCTGAAAAGACACACGAGTTCAGGATATATAGTTGTCAACACACCTCAAAGCGGTGGCGAGCTCTTCATGCAATTAGCATCTGAATACACAATTACGGAACACCCGCAACAGGAAATCTCCATATGATAGGGGTCATTTTCACAAATATTACAGTACTTATTGTACCCAAGTGTATTTTTGTATAACTCTGGTAATATTGCAAAACTGCCCTCTGTTTCATAGAAAATGCTATTCAGTAATGCTAAGGGGAAAGAAGTATCAAATTTGCAAACGAGGCATTTTTTCAGCATTGAAAATATGACCACAAGAGATTGATGACAATTTAATCGCTCCAAAATCATAGTTTTAGAAACACAGTTCATAACTTTAAAGCAATTTATCCATGTTCAACCCCCCGAATTGCTAGCCCACAACTTCTTGGACTCTGTCTTATTTTTGCCAGTTAAAACTATCAAGGTTAACTTGATTTAGAAGAGTGAGATTTGGAGACACATTTTGAGTTTCATGTCCCTCTCTACCCCTCTGGATTTCTAGTGATGGGCAAACTGCATTAAGCCCTGGGAGCTTTAGTGTCTTTATCTGTAAAAGTCAAGGTGATGATGCCAACCACACATGTTTACCAACACAGCCCCTAAAGTTAGACCATGAAGATGTAAGCGCTGGCTAATGAACTAGTGAGGTCCTCATCTGAAAACTGGTCATTCACACTGTGGGAGGGGGCACTACACAAAGGCACCCAGTGAGGGAGAGCTGGATCCTTCATTTGTTGAGCTGTGTGACCTGGCACACCTCTGCCTCCCCACAGGAAGGGGGTACTTCTCTACCCACCCAGATACCATCTTCTCCCCACACCCTGTACCCACCATTAGGAGGCACTGTTTCCTAATTCACACAATGTGTGATGCAGCCTAACTGTGCCTTGTATCTCATTTTGCATGTGCCCTACTTTGAGCATTAAATTAGATATCTGTGTAAAGGGGCCTGCCAGTACTGGTACGCTCGCTCCATGTCAGCTGTCAGCTATGATACTATATTTCTCTCAGCCCATCCTCTCCTTTGCATACTCACAGCAGAGCCCAGAGTGGTCTGGCTTCTCATCATTTCTTGCCACAGATGTTCCTGTAGTATCCCAACAGGCCCCCTGCCTCTGCTGTCATTCTAATTTATTCTAATCCACTGTGCATGTGCAAAGGCGAAGGGTCATGCCTGCTGGGAATCCTGTAATGACTTCACCTAGATCTCAGACTGGGCTTACCAGTTGATTTCCATCACTGCCTGTCCAGCCACCACCAGCCCTAGTCCTCCGCTCTGCAGCCAACTGGTCGACCCATCTTCCTGCCTCTGAGCTTATGAACCAGTGAGCATCTGAAATGCCTTTCCACCCATTTCCTCTACTGACTGGCTACTCACTCGTCAAGATTCATCTTCTACCGTGATTTTCCAGATGCTCATCCTATGCAGTTCCCCGACCCATCCCAAAATAATTTTCCCAGAGCACCCAGCTCACAAGTGGTTGAGTCCACCTCAAGCTACCAGATTCATTTCTCTTTCCATGGTGTTGTCCTGTTTTCTTTTACACATCAAACTCGATTCAGATCCTTTAACAGTGCCTGGAATTTCTATTCAGTAAGCAGTGCCGAATTGGGCTCAATCGACTTTTACTAGAAATCTGTTTTTATAATATGTAACCTATTACACCGTACTGGAATTGCTGATTTTTCTTATTGCTTCTTAGACTGCTCAAAGCCTAAGGAGGGATCATTCCTTTCCTGGATATCTGGAGTCCTGGCACAGAAGGTGCCCAACACACAGTGCGGGCAAAGGGAGGGAGGTGCCTTCCTTGAGGGACAATGAAGCAATAGATGAACAAGCATTTTATTAGCAATAAAGTGCTACTAAGTGTACCCTTAGTGGCACTTTGTTCTCTTGCTTTTCCTTTGCTCTCACACCCTAAACATTATTCTCCTTTCCCCTCAGAGCCCAGAATTACGATACACAAAGAGAGAAAATCCTGGAAGTCATCTATGCCATGAAGAGGTAAAAAGTCGCAGCTTTCCATAAACTATATTTAACATTAAGGATGTTAGGCCCATTAAACCCAGGAACTATTATCTTAGACACTTTTGCATCTTCATAAGCCCCTGATTCAAATGAGGAGTTCCAAGAGTGTTGACAGTTGTTTTTGAATATCGCATAGAGTTGTACAGAATTTACACCTGAGTTCTACTCTGTCTTTTCCCCACAACTCCTAAAATAAAGATGTAGAATTAAGGACCAACTGAAACAAAACAAACACAACAAAAACAAAAACAGAGTTGCTTTTTATAATTTTGTAGCCTAGAGGCTATGAAGCATAGAGGATGTGTGTGTGTGCCTGTGTTGGTGAGTATAAACTTGACTGCCTTTTACAGAAAGAACTGGAAAGACCAAAACTTTATATCAGATATATAACCCCCACAGCTTTTACCTCTAAGGGAAAAAATTAAGAACTTTGAATACCTTCGAATGAGAGAGAAAAACATTTAGAAAGATTTGAGAAGGACTCAAGGAATAAGGTGGCCTTGTCTTACGACTTAGTTGCCAAGAACAGGAGACATACTACTAGCTTTGGGGAAGGAAGATCTAGGGGTGTAAAGAGAAAGGTCCAGTTTCATCTGTTTGCGTGTTCATATCCAGTTATCCTAACATCATTTATTAAAGATAATCTTCTTTTCCCATTTTATTCACAATAGTCCAGCTATGGAAACAACCTAAGTGTCTGTGAATAGATGACTAGATAAAGAAAAGTGGTAGAAATATACATACAATGAAATATTATTCAGCCACATAAAGGAGAAAACCCTGCCATTTGCAGCAACATAGATAAACCTAGAGGACATTATACAAAATGACATAAGCCAAGCAGAGAAAGACAAATACTGTATGATCTTACTTACATGTAGAATCTCAAAAATTCAAGCTCATAGAACCAAACAGAAGAAGGGTGGTTACCAGGGGGCAGAGAAAATGGGGAGATGTTGGTCAAAGAGTACAAATTTTCAGTTATAAAATGAAGACGTTTGGGGAGCCTAATGCACAGCCCGATGACTATAATTAACAGCACAGCGTTGTATACTTGAAATTTGCTGAGAGCAGATTTTGTGTTCTCATCACACTCCCCCAAAATGTGATGGATGCGTTATTTTACTTGACTGTAGTAATCACTTCACAATGTGTATGTATATCAAACTATCACACTGTACACCTTGAATACATATTAATTTTTATTTGTCAATTATACCTCAAAAGCTGGAGAAAAAAAGAAAAGAAAAGGCCCTGGGAACCTTATACCAGGAGAGAGGTCACCAATTCAGGGCATCAGAGCTGCTGTGTTGTGTCAGGGTGAAGCTTTCCTGTCTAGTCTGGTCTTTGCAGGAAAATTGAGTCACCTGGGTGAGATTTTTCAGAACCTGCTTAGGCTGAGTAACATCTCAGCTCCAATTTCTCTGAGATGAGCTAAGCCACTTCCACTGATAGGAAGTGTTCCTGCAGGATCCTAGCCTAACCTAGCCTTTGACAAAGACTGTTGTCAGGACCCACAACTGACACACCAACAGCACCCAAGAGGATGCCAGTGTGTGAAAACCAAGAATACTTAAAAGCCTTTCTCTGAGGAGTTCCAGCATGGCTCAGTGGGTTAAGGATCTGGTGTTGTCACCTCCGTGGCTCAGACCACTGCTGTGGCACAGGTTTGATTCCTGGCCCAGGACTTGCACAGGCACAGGGGAAGGTGGAAGAGGAGGAGAATTTGAGGGCTGTTAAAAATTTGCCTTCACTGCAATGCTCCATGGTAAATCTTTTCATCATCACTGCACAAACGAAGAAGCATATTACTCGGGAGGTGAGTAATTTCTTTGCCCAAAGCCACAAAGCTTAAAATAGTTAAAGTCCATATTTGGACCTTGAGTTATCTGCCTCCATTTTCATCTTTCCATTTCATTCCAAACTAGATTCTGATTAGTTCAACTGTGACTCTGATTCCAATCAATCAATGCTGAGGTTAAATTGGGTCCAAAGTTTACTTCCAGCTATTCATGGTTAATTTACAATCTGTTGGTAATAAAGTCGGTGTTTAAAGATAAACAAAGATCCACTATCTACCATCTACGATCCCATCACTCCTATGTCGGCAGATCTTTCAACAGGTCTTTAACCAGGGCTGCATTTGTGGTTTCTCCATCAGCCTATAAAGTGTACTTGTTTCATCTCTGACTTTAGAAACTTTCCAGAGCTCATGAGCTGGAATATGAGTAAGACTGATTGCCTTCCTTCTCCTTCTAGGTCACAGTAACTATCACAACAGCAATAACGACAGTATTTTCTGATATGCATCATATTTTGTCTGTAAGTATTCAAGATCACTTAAGCGGTGGAGGAAAACACTGAAGAGTTGCCATGGTTTAAATAAAATTGAGTGGAAAAAAATAGCAAAAGAAACCATTTTAATTTAACATACAAAGAGCTATATTTCAGTTCTATCCAATTAGCAATGTTCAATATTATTAAAATCTGTTGACAAAAAAGTAACAGATGCTCCATTTTCCTTGATGTTAATTAATGAAGTTTTTACCTCTGAAAAATTTGGAGAAACCGGATCTTTTATAATCAAATAGCTTTCGCCTACACAAAATCTACGTCTGGAAAAACATGTAAGTGTGTCAATATTCAAAAAGGATAATTATCCCTTGAGTTCTCTAGATCTTCATTTCTCTTTCTTAGTGTTCCAACTCCAAGTATGCACCAATTTCCACTGAGATAAATAGTGATAATAATTGCATAGTGGAAATTATTAGATATTTCTGGCTGACTCTTTTATGATAGCGATAGCTCATTGGCAACGCTATGAAATTAGAAGATTGTTCTCATTCTAACAAAGAACTCCACGAATCTTCAACTTACAGAGTTTTTGTGAATGTTGACTTTCTCGCTTTATTGTAGAAAATTTCAAACATAGACAAAAGGAAAATAATAAGGTGAACACCTAATTATCCATTTCCCAGCTTCAAGGATGACCAATCCCTGGACATTCTCAGTTCACTTATAATTCCACCTGTTCCTGAAGGGAAGGTTGTTGTCTGGTCGCAGAAGGAATTCAGAAAGGAGACAGAAATTGAGAAAGTAAAGTAAGGATCTTTTCAAGTGAGAAACACACCTCTTAAAGAGAGGTGGGCAGAGAGGCAGGCAGCTGCCCCGTGTTTCTTTGGCATGCCAGCTATGAGGCATTCAATTGAGTGGGCAGAATATTTATTGGGAAGGAGGGGTTTGGGGGTTGTATTCCTTCATTTTCATCCCAGGTCCACCTTCTCGAAGGGAGGAGAGATTTTTGTCCTTATTCAGCTTTGATTGGAAGTGTCATGGCGTCAGTGCATGGTGGGTACTTCTTATCTGCATAGGCAATTTTACGATAATGAGGGCATAATGAGCAACAGGTTCCACCTGGATGCTGGAGATTCCCTCCCTTTTCCACCTCTCTTTGTCTGCCTCCAGGGCACTTATCACCCCAAATGTGTGATTTTCTGTCAGTCTGGAGGTTCCCACTTTTCTACATCTGCCCATGGACCCTGCTGTGGCTTCCTGCCACCTGTCCCCGTGCCCCCCTCTCTCTGCTCCTACCTAGCTCTCTTCCTGCTGTAGCACACACACTTCCCTGTCCCCACATTGTATCACTTTATGCAAAAGTATCCCAGTGTGGATCACTAAAGATAAGGATTCTTTCCTTAAACACAAGCAAAATAGTTCTATTACATCTTTTAAAATGACACCAATTTCTTAAGGTCAGTGTACAAATTTTTCTGAGTATCTTATATATATATATATTTTTGGTTTGGTTTCTTTGAATCAGGAACTAATGAAGGTTTATATGTTGCACTTAGTGGTAATAAACTACACTAGAATCTCTCTGTTTTTTTACCATAAACATTTATTTCTTGCTTGGGTTACATGAGGACTGAGCCAGGCTGGGCTAGGTCCTGCTCCGTGAGTCTTCTCATCCTGGAGCCCACTGTTATCTGGGGGAGCAGCTATTATCTGAGCTCACTGTTCTCAGGGCAGAAGGAAGAGCCAGAAGTCAGGACCAAACTATGCAAGTATATTGAAGGCTTCTGCCAGGACTCAATGTATGTCCCTCCTACATGTCAATGAACAGAGCAAGTCAGGATGCAGGCCAAAGTTTTTTGTTCTGCTGAAGGTGGGGGAAGGAGGTTTCTGTGGCCTCTTGAAGCTTCTACAACCTAATAAATGAAGACATCCCAGAACTAGAGTCCAAGCACCCTGATTCATTCACACTGATAGAGGCCCATCTCCATCCTCCCAGCACACCACCGTCCTTTATAACCGAGCTCTCAAACCTGGGATTCTGAGGTCCAGGTCCCTCAACTGCTTAATATACGATGGAGAAGAGCCCCAGCCACAGGCCACCCTGCACGGGGCTCCAGTCCCCTTCCTCCTCACCGGAGCCACGGCCTCTGAAGTCCACAGGATGTCAGTCGATGCTGTGACAATACAAATGGCTTCCATGGACAAAACCTGAATTAAACCATGTTAATTTTTTCTTGGTCACAGGCCTTTTCAGGGACACTAACGTATGCCTGCGTGTAAGTCTCAGAGATGAGAATGTGCAAGACGTGCCATTTCTCAAGTGTATTTGATCATGGCGTCCTTTGTTCAGAGGATCCTGAGGAAGTAACACGTGGAGCAAAGTCGGTGGGAAATGCTCGTCTGTCTGAATGACGCTGTCTTTCCAGCACAGGATGATTCCCAAAGAGCCACGGATCAAGACCTTCCCTTCCATGCGCTTCATCCTACCAGGGACCTGGCTGTGTCCCTGACTGCTTGCCTACAAACCCTGTGGTCTGAACCCGGCTCAGATTTACGTTTCTGATTGAATTGGCAGGTGTGGGCCCTGGGGCACAGGCATTGTACAAAAGCTCCTCTAGGTTATTCCCAATGACCCTGTTATTGAGGAAAAAAAGTCCCTTTCACATTTATTTGCTTCATGCTACTTATGCAACTCTAGGGAATTGTTTATTTCAGCCTCTCTGGGGTCTCCATGGCCACACACGTCAGATGATCACTTACATATATATATTCAGTCACTACTTAAACCAAACAATTTAAAGCCATTTCAAGGCCTATAACTGCTTCCAAAACTGGTGATCATCAAAATGAAAGTAAATTTGAACAATGAGTGTTCCTGGGCTCCTACTCCAAACATTCCACTCCACCGGTGGTAGAATACTAGGAAATCTGTGGTTTTTGTTTGTTTGTTTGTTTGTTTCTTTTAAAGTTCCTCAGGTGTTTCTCCCGGTTAGCCCGCTTTGAGAACCTCTGGTTTACTCCATGTGGGCACATCTCCCTCCCTGAGATTCCTGGAAGGCAGAATAACTCCAAATTCTGTCAGGCTGCCCCATGGAAGCATCACAGCTTTGAACCTATAGAGTCCATTTGCATATGCATGACATTTAAAACATGCTATGTAGTATTCTCTTCTCGAACAGTACTGTGTCAGTCATAAACAGTCATGACTGGTCTTTCACGATAACCATACAAAGATGAAGGCCTGATAGTTTGGAAAAGTTAAGGGAAAAAAGCTATAGTTTCTATCACCTTTTTCTTGCTAGTAGTTATATAAATGGTGAACTAGTCCTGGGTCAGTTAGAGGACAGTTCACTTGGGGAACTAATTTATTTTGGAGGTTGGGAGTTCCTACCCACATGGAAGTAACAAACACACACCAATGATTACAGTGGCATAAATAAGAGTTATCGGACTGCTATAAACCAAATTCAGAGAAGTATTTAATTTGCGCTGGGTGATGAGATCAGGAAGGGCTTTCCCAAGCAACTGATAGTTGAAACGTATTTTTGGTGCAGGCAGAGATGAGCTTGATAAGGAGGACCCCCATGTGGACCCCCCAAGGTTTGGAGGCAAGAAAAGATAATGGCACAGTTAAGGGACTGCTAGAGCTTCTCCATTCTATGCCTTGATAGTTCCACCCATAAAAGGGAGCTAAACCGCTACTCACCTGACTAGGGCATCGTGAAGGTGACATTATGTACTCAATGGGGAATGTTTAAAACCATGCCTGTTACACACTAGGTGCTCCATCAGTGTTAGCTAGAGTTTATTATTTTGTTCATGTGATATTCAAATGAGTGGGGAAAGATGCAAATATGTCATCCAAACATCATTTTTAAAAAAGTCTCCCATCCAAAACTTCAGAGGATGATGCTATGAAAAGCAAAACTAAAGAGCAGGGGCAGGAAGATGTGGTCTGTACAGTTTCTAAAAATTGAACATTTTTTTTAAAAAAGAGAATGACATGTTTGTGTGAGAGTTCAGATCTGATTTGTGGCATGAAAATGACATTTGACGTGCCTCTGATCTCCACCACCTAAAGAATGGGAGTTAGTGTTAGCGCTTGCAGCTGGCTCTTTCCGGCCCGATGCATGAGGGGAGGCAGGGGAAGAGGCCAGGGCTGTTTGTGCACAGGCGGCAATTATACGCTGAAACCCAGAGCCTGACAGTCGCTGCTCCTGGGCAATCGACACCGCTTCCTGCCGCCGGCTGCTTAATGCTGCAGAGGTGATGGGACCTGAAGGCAGCGAGCGAACAGGTGGTAATTATGACTGACACAATGACGGCCCGTGCAGACATGTAACTGCAGAACAAAACACCGCAGTTAGCTAACAAGAGATCGGTGGAAGGTTTTTTGCTGGCACTGTGTCTCCTGTCTGACACTTCTGAAATTGGAGGGAGGGAGCGGGAGGCATTGTGAGCCTGGGTATTCAGAGGTATAATAGGCCAGCTGAGCTGAAGGGGAGAATGCTTAACATTTGTTCCTTTCGCTGTGATTATATCAGCCCCTGTTTTCATGTTGATTGTCCACAGTGCTCTTTGCTGGCAGTATTTCCTTTTGAAAATGTGTCCTTTGGAGGCTTTCTTTGATTCAGTACAGCTTTCTCGCACCCAGCATTCTGAGCAATTTTCAAACTGTTCTTGGATTTCTTGATATTTCATAATATATACAAAAGAGGCTTTTATAATATAGACATCTTTTTCTCCCTCTGCCTTGAGGTACCATGGATATATTTTGTTCCTTTATAAAGATAAGGGGAAAAAATATTGGGGCATGTCCTCCTGTCATTGGCACTTCCATTGAATCTTTTCAAGTTAGTGGACATTACCTAGAGGTATACTGACCTCCCAATCAGAAAGAAAAAAACTGGAAAAATTTCTATAATATCCAATACACGCATATTTAAATTACTTTACCAGAGTTAGTCCCCATACTAGTTTGCCTTCGGAAGTTTTTGGTTATCCCACCCCTGAGCTGCTCGTTTATCTGGTTCTGCCAAGCCTAAACTCTCACTTGTCCTCTGGACATTGTGTCACTCAATCCCTGGTTCTATCCCAGGGTCCTTTCCACACACTAGTAGCTGGAGAAAAGGATTTTTGGGTGTTCTTTAAAGAACTAGACTTAGTCCCATTTGCCTGACAACGTGACGTCAGACAGATGTTTAGAAGAAGAACAAATGTGTCTTCATGTGTGGACAAAGGTTTATTAGCCCTTTATCATTTGTTGCTCTGCTCTAAGAGAAATCCATTAAAAGTCTACCTGAAATAATTAACATGTTTTTTGTCCCAATAATTAATGAAAATACAAATGAAAGTATACTTTACTTCTTCTCCAATTCAATTGGAACTTTCTGTCCTGTGGGTACAGAACGATACAGTAAAAATATCATGTTGACAGCTTTTTGTGGGACAGTGGTGGTAAAAGAGGCCACACTAATCCCTGAGGATTGGTGAGACGTTCGGAGATCCGATCAAATTAAACTTTATTTTCTTACCTTAAACCGGAAACACTAAAAATGTCTGGTTTTTGCAAAAAAAAAAAAAAAAAAAATTCCTTGAGTTAATTTTCCCCCTAGGTTCCTATGGGACAGTGCTTTCCTGAATCCCATCCCTGATAGCTCTATCCTTTTAGGATTCTTCCCTTTTACCCTTTTCTAACCATCAACTCTCAGTTTATCCTCAACTCTGTCCTGATTACTTTAAATCAACTTGATGATCAACCTTCTATCACTCGTATAAGGATAATCCCCAAATTTCCAACTTAAACCTGAGATACAGACTGGTCTTTAACGAGATATATGCTTTATTCCAGATAAACATGTTTCCAAAATGTTCTTCCCAGTGCCCCAGTTACCACTCCGAACGTAGTTCTCAAATTAGTTTGGCCTGTGGTATCACTCTCTTCCCCCATTCTTACAAGCTGACAACCTTCAGCATCCTCATTGCAGCTTTCTGTTATTTGCTTCTTCTTTTCTTAACTTACTGAACTGGAGATTTGTGGTTTGAACAAAACTTACGAGTTGAGACCAATTCTTCTACTACTGAGAAAACTGCAGCCCGAATGAAGTCAATTGTCAAAGAAGGCCCCAGCCTGCCGAGGCCTAGTGGCGGAACTGAGGCTCATTCATCCTCACAACTAGCATTCCGAGAATACAAACTTGGGCCGGGAGCTGTCCTAGGTGCTGAAAATACAAATCGAAGTATGGGTGAGTCCCCGATAGTTTTGTGCTGAGGGACTTGTTCAGGAGATAAGTCATATTGCAGTAACTAAGAATAATTTTTATAAGTGCAATGATAGATTAGGCAGGGGGTTATTCTTGAAGCTCCATACAAGGACATCTGAAGGGGGAAAAGTGAAGGGAAGGGCAAAAGAAGCAGGAATTCACTCGTCTCGCTCCCCTGACCCATCTCTCATGCCACTGCAGACAAATCTTTCTAGTTCAAGACAGTTAGTGGGATAGCTCCAAAATTCCTTAGGGACAGTTAACTTAGACAAAGCCAGAGAAGCTACAAAATAAGCCATGCCTTTACTTGTATCTTTCATTGAGGATGACTTGAAATTGCATTTTCATAGCTATTTTATTGCAGCACCAACTCTGTAGGAGGCTAACAGAAACCAACTTTGTATTTTCTATTACAGTTCTTTCAAAGAACTTCCCTGGGCTGACTCTTTCCTGACCCGGAATGAAGTGTCCATCCCTCCTTGGGGTCAAACCACTCCTTCCAGGGGCCTTCCTGGGCAAAACCCCTCTAAGCTAACTCTAGGTTGGCTCTCTCTGTAACACTCTCTGTCAGACCCTTGCCTGGCCTGGAGACAAGGCCCCTGGCCCTACCTAGGGTGGTGTGGATGTTGCTGGGAACTCAGGCCTCTTTTTCTCTGCCAGCTCAAGCCAGCATGCATCTTTCTAGAATGCCTGTGTTCCCTAACCTTCAGAAGATGCAGAAAACTCGCTGCTGGCTTCTCTTGAAGCTCCCTCCTTCATTTGGCTGCAGTAAAGCCCAATGTCCTCACTGCTGGGGGTGGTGGAGAATGTCCAGCACACTGACTGCTGTCCCTAAGCAGTCCTCAAGAGCACGCCTCTTTGGCAAGACCAGAGGTAGGTGGTGGCTGCTGATGGTCTGGACTCATAGTCTCCACACATGCAGGAAGTGGCCTCACACATAGCTTCAGAGGAGGAGGTGCTTGACAGCTATCATGTCATCCTCAGCTTTTGAGGCATCAGCTGAATGGAACAGACAGACTTCAGGACAAGCCACAAGGAGGAAATAGAGTCTGGCCAGAAATGACCTAAGGGACTTGGATCACAAGTACAATGTTTTCGTCTGTTATTTGGAGTAACTTTGGGGTGGGACTAAATCGTGTTGAGGGGAGCTAAAGTGCCCACTCCCCACCACAACCACCAAGCAGCCCTTAGTACATGACTCAAATTCAGTTCCATAATTCACCTGATGAGAAGACATACAATGCCCTTTTCTTGTCAAGAAGAAAATTTTGAAAAAAAATTATTTGGCCTAATTGCATGAGTTTACTGAATTCAACTAGACCTAACCATACAACCTTATTTTCTGCTTGTGGACAGGACTGTCCACAGTCTGGAGTTTTCTCCTTGTTGTGGACTTGAATCTAGTATAAATTGGCCAAATATCACTACCTCTGTGTCAAATCCTTAGATCCATAATGCAGACCATTTGCTAAAAAGTGAAGAAAGGATAGATTAAATGCCTTTTTCTGAACAAGTAGCCACCAAATTTTAGGAATGTATAACATGTATTTGAACAGGGTTATTATTGAATTTTTTTAGATCCAGGCACTCAAAAATAGTTGCAAGAAAGTATTTCAGGGCTAATCTTCTCAGCAGTGGGATTCCAAGGTCACACTCATGGCCTAAATGGTAAGATAACAAATAACTGGTTTAATTAGGTAGATCTACTTACACTATTAATGTTAAAGGAGAAATTGAGGATAATTGAAATCAATGAGAGACCCAAATTCCTGTTTTGTTTAATCATTTTGATGGACATGAAAAGTGGGCCAGGAAAACACTGTAAGTGAAACATAGGAATGTAATTAAAATTTTAAGCATCAAATAGACATAATATAGCCTGAAAACTAGTGAGCGGAAGAGAATAAGTTGAAATAAATAAGGGCTTAAGTCACTTCAGTTCTGAGATTCAAATTACATATTAAATATACTGAATTCCATACAAGAGAAAATCACAAAAGACCTTTTGACAAACATTATAATTCAGGAAATCTCATAATAAAAATATGTGAGGATGTGGACCAGTAGTTCCAGGTGAGCCAATAGCCCTCTGCACCTGCCCTTGACTGCCAGCACTACACGGATGGATATGCTGCAGGTCCTCCCTCCCCCAGGCTACCAGAACCCACCCAACACCACGCTGCCAATGGCCTTCCTGCAAGTTCTAAGAAAGGCAACTTCAGATACAGAAGTCAGGGCTAGAAAAGTTTCTCAGACATGACATGGACATTCTATCAGCTCAGAGAAGCAAATCTAAATTATGACCCAGAGGAAGTTCCCTTTAAAACAAAAGAGTAAGAGGAAACAGTCAGCCTTTTAAAATCATCTTAATCAACCTCCAAACATTTGGAAAATTATCTAGATTCTTATTACTAATGGAATTTGTGCTTGTTTTTCTTTTCTTGTCTCCCCCCCCCCCTTTTTGATTTTGCTACACCCAAGGCATGTGGAAGTTCCCAAGCCAGGGATCAAACCCATGCCTCAGCAGCAACCCGAGCCCCTGTAGTGACAATGCCTGATCCTTAACCCACTGCTCCGCAAGGGAATTCCCATGTACTTGTTTTTCTTTTTAAGTGAAGAGATTGTATTCAGTCATACAAGTGGGTAAAGGAGCTTGTACTCACAGTTTTAGACGAAGGGACATTTGAATTAGAGTTAAGGAAGACAACTGAGACAAGACCATACCACAGAAGGAGTGGGTCTTGGGATCAGTGGCTTGATCTGCTCTTGATTCAATACAGCTGAAGCTGGGGGCCCTACTTGACCTTCCTGCATTTCGACTCTTGGGCAAAATGGCAATGAGATCTGCCTACAAGGTTATAAGGATCAAATAATCTTTTTGGAAGTGTCTGCCTCCCAGTGGTAGGTGTCATACCTCTTAGTATTAGCATTCTTTTCCTTTGTCCTCTTAGTGTTAGTTTTTTTTTTTTTCCTTTGCCAAGTGTCTTAGTCCATTTAGGCTGCTATAACGAAATATTATAAACTGTGTGGCTTCTGAACAATAGACATTTATTTCTGCTGTTTTGGAGACTGGAAGTCCAAGATTAGGGCACCACCTAGGCATGGTCTGGTGACAGCCCTTTCCTGGGCTGCTGACTGCCCACTTCTCCTGTGTCCTCCCTAATAGCCCAAGCCCTATCTTCATGGGAACACCAAGCTCATTCATGGGACTCTGCCATCATGACCAAAGCACCTTCCAAAGGCCCCACCTCCTAAAACTGTCCGCTTAGGCTTTCAACATATGAGGTCTGAAGAGACACAAACATTTAGACCAGAGCACCAAGGAAACACGTGGAGGTGAAACCTATGTATACGAGTCAATCCTTCCTTTGGTTGTGCCTCCACCAGCCCCAGTGGTTTTCAACCAGGCTGTACATTGAAATCACTTGGGGGAGGTTTTTTAAAATACTAGTGCTAACACCCAACCACACTCCAACTAAATGAGATTTTTAGTGGCCCTGAGGCATTAGTAGATTTCAAAAGTTTCCACACATGGGACTTCCCATCGTGGCTCAGCAGAAATGAATCTGACTAGCATCCAGGAGGGTGCAGGTTCAATCCCTGGCCTTGCTCAGTGGGTTAAGGATCCGGTGTTGCCATGAGCTGTGGCATAGGTCGCAGGTGAAGCTTGGATCCAGCGTTACTGTGGCTGTGGTGTAGGCTGGTAGACTCCACCCCTAGCCTAGGAACCTCCATATGCAGTGGGAGCAGCCCTGAAAAGACAAAAAAATAAAAATAAAAATAAAAGCTCCCACTCATGATTTTGATGCCCAACCAGAGCTAAAAATAAAAATGACTGTTGATCTCTCTAAGCTCTTTCTTGGCTATGTAATTTACTAGAACAGTCACTCTTCACTTCCTAATACAGGAGCCAGTGGCCACACGTGACTACTGAACACTTGGAATGTGGCTAGTCTGAAATCTGATGTGCCAGAAGCAAAAATACACACCAGGTCACCAGGACCTAATACCAAAATAGGAATGGGAAATAGCTCATTAATCATTATTATATCAACCCTATGTTAACTGACAACATTTTGGATACCTTAGGTTAAGTAAAATATATTGCTATAATTAATTTCACCTGTTCCTTTTAATGATTTTATGAGGCTACTGGAATATTTAAAATTCCCTATGTGACTCACATTATAAATCTATTGACAGTGGTTCTTAAAGGAGGTTGAGTCAGCATCCCCTGGTAACTTACTAGAAATGCAGAATCGTGGGCCTCACCCCAGACCTCCCATATCTGACTCTGGTGGGGCCCAGCCACCTGTTTTAATAAGCCTGCCAAAGTGATTTTGATATGTGCGACATTTGATGACCACTGCCCTAGATAATGACCACATCAGATATTCCATGTCAAATGAGTTTCTGTATTTCTCTGCTAGGTGGTCCTCAATTTGGGCTCAAAAGAGTAGACTCTTTTCTTTAGGGACCTTCTATTTCTGTCTGACATTAGGGACAAGCATTCATTGAATCTAAGAGCAGCATCTTTGTTACGGATATAGGAAAACATTTTTTGAACTAAAAAAATGAAAGAGGTACAATCATATTTTAAAGAAGACATTAGACTCTTGACATTCTGGGGTCTCTTCATATTTTTAATATTGCCTATCTAAAATTTGTTTAGACTCAGTTAAATCCCTAGAAGTTGAATACAGAAAGCTGCTTAAAATAAATACCATTCAATTTGTTTGGCACTAGATATAATCATCCAAAAGGTTGGTTTCTGTTCGGGAGGTGATGCCACCAGTCTCTGACATATTCACTTGCTCCTCGATCTGTGTATTTATGCTCGTAAGCTCTCTCTGGTTTCTCCAGAGTGTGTTAAATCTCATCTGTCAGCCCCTTTGTCAATGCTCCTTCGAAAAGGAAAAAGAAAATGATTCAAGGTCAAGCAGCTCCCTCACCACAAGCAGTTTAACCTAATTTGTCTGAAAGGAGATTTGAATTCTCAAAAATAAGCCTAAATTGGAAGCTAACAAATTAAACACTGACATTCATTGAAAGCTAAGAGCTATGTCCTTCTAAACCAAAAGAACAGGTGTCCTGAGCATCTCTGGAAACTCTCTGGGGTCACAGGAGCTCACCGGGCAGTTAGTACCAGGCACTCTGCCGAGTCCACCGTGGGTGAGACTCCCATCCTTCGGGCACTCTGATGTGGGTGGAAGCAGCTGGACTTGACTATGGATGGGGGCAGTGGGCACAACAGACCCAAAGTGAAATTCCCTGAGTGAAGTCAGACAAAAGATAAAACTCAATCCATAATTTTCTCTAGATTATAGGGTCTGGAATATTTCACCCTACATGTGAATAAACTGAGAATGGTAAACACATATTTTTGGTTCTATACCATAAGCAAGACATAACAATGCCAGAAACAGACCTAATGGGAGACTAAAAACCATGGCAACAGGAAGGAGTCGTGGGCCCAATGCCGCCTACCTATTAAAATCTATGGGAATTGTGATTACAAAAAGATGGCAGGTCATGAAATTTTAACGGTGCAAAAGAAAAAACTCTCACCTGAGTGAAATGAAAATGAGAGCATCATCTATGCTCAGTACAAATACCATCACTTTAGTTCTTTCAAATATTCTTCTAGAGTATTCTAGCTAAGCAGTATAGAATAAGGGAAAAATCAGGCTCTGGAATCAGCCTCTCCTGGGTCTGAAATCCAGTTCTGCCACTTGAAATCTTTAGAACCTTCAAGAAGTTAACTTCTCTATAGTTTCCTCTCTTGTGCAATGGTCTGGCTGCCACACATCCCACAGAACTGGGTTAAAAGAGATGTATTTTAGATGTTACATCTAGTACCCAGCACATAGGAAGTGCTCAATAATTGCTAGATATTACTTTAATCAACTATTGCCATTGCCAATAAAATCCCTATCATTATTTCCAGAATTCACAGGCTCACACATCTCAAAGAGGGAATCAACATTTTTTAATGTCTACCGCAAGCAAAGCATTCTGTTGGTATTATTTCCCCCTTATATACCTAAAGATAGATATTACTCTATGCCTTTTCTTGGTGGGAAAGGAAGCCTCAAAGATGTTAAACCACTTGTCCAGGATCACAGAGGTATAAAGATTGGCTCCAAAATCTAATCTTTCTACTGTACCATGCAAGCCACATGAAATTCTGAGCAATGAAAAAAGGAAAAAGAAAAAATATCCTACTGTACTTTTTTTTTTTTTTTGCAGGGAGGAAATAATTTTTTTAATTAAAAAATTTTTTTTGTCTTTTTAGGGCCATACCTGCAGCATATGGATTGTTCCCAGGCTAGAGGTCAAATCAGAGCTACAGCTGCTAGCCTACACTTCAGTCACAGCAACACCAGATCCCAGTTGCATCTGCGACCTACATCACAGCTCATGGCAACACTGGATCCTTAATCCCCTGAGCAAGGCCAGGGATAGAACCTGCATACTTATGAATGCTAGTGAGATTTGTTTCCGCCAAGCCACGATGGAAACTCCAATTTTTAAAATTTTTATAGATTCAAAATTAAATTTTAACTAGGACAAATATAAGTATATTATGTTAAGGAATTAGTAACTTTTTTTTTCAATTTTTATTTAGGTAGCCTGAGATTTATGGCCCTTAAACTCTGGGCTAATACTGGATTCCATCCCATGGCAACAGGAAAACCAGTTCTCAAGAGATTGGATATATCAGAACAGATGCCCAGTTGCATATATGTTTAATTTTAACAAATAGTTTTTCATAACTATAGGGTTTTCTATATTTATTAAAAAAAATCTGGCACATGAGAAAATATCAAATTGTGCTATTCCACCTCCATATGTGCCAGTTATCTATAAATATAGAAATGCAATAATTATCGCTAAAACTGTTACTTGTTAAATTTTTGAAAACAGATAAATTATGAATACGAATTTGAAAAATAGTTTAAGGAGTTAAGAAATGGATAAGGATCTAGAATCACTGAGTCTCTGAATCAGATGGGACCCTGAAGGCCACCTAGTCCAGTACCCAGAGGAGGGGTTTGATTTCACTATACCAAGTGGTTTTCAAGCCTCTGCTTAAACACCTCTGGTGACAACAAGCTCACTACCTGCAAAGGTTCTCATCTGCTGCGGGATCACCCTGTGTGCTGAAAATGCTTCTCTATGTTTACGTAGATTCTGTTAATACTAATGCTACCATGAATGAAGCCACTGCTGAATGTCAGGCATCTATTAGCAGCAGTGGATTCATCACCTCATAGAATTGTTACCACAACCTTATGAGACACTCATATTCACGTGAAACACCAAACAGGATGGTTAATATGTGGCCAGTCTGTGTGACTCCAAGCCCCTTGCACTTCCCACTGCATAGCAGAGCTTATTGGTGGCAGGTCCCAGGTGGTGTTGGTACCAAATTGTCTCACTCTGGCAGCACAGGGCACATGCAATCCTGTTTCCATAGGGCATCTCCTCGAATTCATGATTGATGCCAATTACATCTCATAAATATCTTCTTCTCCAGGTTAAGTATGCTGACCTTTCACTCATTTTGTGCACACAATAACATTTTGTGCTTTTCCACCTTCCTGGAAACTTCTATGGGCACATTCTCATCTGCCCACATTCCCTTCCAAGCATGGTGACCAGAACTAGACCTGATACACCAGAAATGGTCTGAAGAGTCAAGAACAGACACCCATCGTGTGCTCACTCTGGGTGTCACCCTAGTACCATCCCAGCAAACTTCTAGCTTTTTTTGGACATCCTCATATTACCATCAACTCCTATCAACTCTGTAGTCAACAAAATCCCCACATCTTTCTTGTTTAGACCCTCTATCAATTACCTTCTCTCATTCTAGAAAAACTGTATAACCCTGAGTTCACATAGCAAGTGCCTGATTTTTAGACACTGCCCTCTACGTCTGTCCCACTCGGCCTGGAGTGGGACTTGACTCTGGACAGTTAGCATCCTTCCCAGGAATATTTTTAACTGAGGCAAGACACTTATCTCATTTCTTTTGACTAAACCAGAAACATGTGAGAGTTGTTTGAGACCAGAATTCCTTCTTGATAGAGAAAAACCAAAAAAGTACACAAGGAAAATCAGAAGTGGGACAAAGAGAGTTCCAGCAGCACTCAGGGTTTGCTTATAAGAACCAAAAACCTCCTTTTGCGTCCATGAAAGCTTTATTTCTGTCACTTGCGACTCCAGGTGTCCTGACTAAGTCACTTCTACCTTATTTCTGCTTGAACAATTAGTTGAATTTTTGGAGTTAAGTACTGGTCCTGACATCTGTTTAATATTCTTTGATTCAAGCCAGGTTTCTAGCTTATAAAAATACATAAGAATCCTAATTTGGTTATCCTTTCCAGCTTCATGTCATCTACAAATGTGATCATTTAGCAGACATCTCATCCAAGTAATTAACAAAAATTAAAGCTGTAGGACAGGCCTGAAATCAGCCATAAGAATCCTCCATCAAAATTGAATGGATCTATCCAGCAGCAGTTATTCCTATGGCTCAGCTGTTCAGTAAGTCAAAAAGTGAGTTCAGGAATTCCTGTTGTGTCTCAGTGGGTTAAGAACCTGACATAGTATCCATGAAAATGCGTGTTTGATTCCTGGACTGGCTTGGTGGGTTAAGTTTCCAGTGTTGCTACAAAGAGCAGTGTAGGTTGTAGACGCAGCTTAGATCCGGTGTTGCTGTGGCTGTGGTGTAGGCTGGCAGCTGCAGCTCTGATTCGATCCCTAGCCCAGGAACTTCCATATAGTGCAGGTGCAGCCATTAAAAAAAAAACAAAAAACAAAAAACAAACTGTGTTCTTGGGTTGATACTTCTAGAGTCTGCAATGCAAGCTCCCAGCCCCCAACACAATCTTACTTCTCTGTGACTCAAAGTTGCCATCACTAAAGGACCTTCCAGGATTGTAAAATACAACAGAAACAAATGGCAATGTATTCACAAACATCAAGCATTGCATTGACTTAAAAAAGAGAAGGGAAGTCAAGACTTGGAGAGATCTAGTTCCCATTTTACAGATGAAGTATCTGAAGTCAAGGGCCTTGATTATTTGTCACTCAGTTCGCTAAGTGTTAGAGCTTTTTTTTTTTTTTTAATAATGAATGTGGGTAATTAAAATGCTTTTCAGCACCTACTGAAATAATCATACAGTATTCCTTATTCAGCTATGTGCTTTTTCAATAAAAGAAAATGATTCCTCTTTAATAATGCTAGCCCAGGGCTGACTTAGATGACAGATTACTTGGGGGTGCAGGGGGGGAAATGTTAAAAGTGTAAGGAGTAACCAAAGATAAACTTCATACATTTCAAAAGCGCACAGGTGTTGGCTTTCTCTAGGCCATGTCTTAGGCGCAGCAAAGAAGTAGGGAATGAATGACCTTTGTGGTTCAATGTACTTGGGTACAACTCACTCCACTTTCTTCACCTGAATATGATGCTCCAATGCCCACTTCATGGTGCTGCTGTGAGACAGACATGGTTACCACGTAAAGACTATTTATTTTTTTGGTCTTTTTAGGGCCATACCCACGGCTTATGGAGGTTCCCAGGCTAGGGGTTGAATGGGCGCTTCAGCTGCCAGCCTATGCCACAGCCACAGCAACACGGGATCCATAACCCACCCATCGAGGCCAGGGATTAAACCTGAGTCCTCATGGATTCTAGTCAGATTCGTTTCTGCTGAGCCTGTTTTATCTCTTCTTCTGACAATATGTTAAAAGACATAAAAGTATCCACAGTCACTTTGGAGAAGGAGGAATATAAAATTAAACTTGATGAATAAACAAAATACGACATATACGATAAGTATGTATGAGGGAATATTATACAATCTTAAAAAGGAAGGAAATGCTGACACATGCTACAATACGGATGAACCTTGAAGACATTAAGGGCAACAAGCCAGTCATGAAAGGACAAATACTGAAGGATTACACTTATACGAGGTACCAAGAGTAATCAAAGTCATAGAGACAGTAGGTGGAAGAGTGGCTGCCAGCGACGGGGGGTGGGGGGGGGGATGGGGTGGGGCATGAAAGAGGAGTTGTTTCCTGGGGCCAGTTTCAGTTTGGGAAGATGAAAAAGTTCTGGAGACGGATGGTGGTGATGGTGCTACCATGGTATGAACATATTTAAGACCATGAAACCATACGCTTTAAAATGGTGAATTAGGTGTATTTTACTGCAATTAAAAAATTACCACTTGAAAGTAATTAAAGTTGCTGGGGTTTTCTGAGTGTTATCAATTCTGTATTTACAATGTAACCTAGGGATTTGCAAGCCACATATCTGCCCCTCTATAGATCCCCAGAAAGCCTAGGTCAGTGCTGTCAGGGCTCCTGGCTGGGACAGAGCATAGCACAAGCACAGAGACAGGGCCCCCACTGCCGAGAGAGGCTGAGGTCAGCCACACCCAAGAGCCTACAGTTTGCAGCAGCCACAGAGTCGCTGCTGTCCCCAGCTCGGCGGTGCTAATCCTCCAGGCTCCCTAACGCAGATACCAAGGCTGAGAGATACGAGAAACAGCAAGATTCATCTTTTATATTTTCTCATTCAACTCACTCTAGTCCCACACTGATGATAGTATTTCTATCATCATAATAAAAATAAAATGCACATCAGCTAACGTCAGAGAATTACAGGGAAAATCTTACTGTAAACCCTGATCATTGTGGTTCACCGCCATTGCTCGCTCCTGTGAACTCTCAGCTCTGACTGTCTGCGCTGTTCAATTGGCATTTGTCATTGGGGGCTCTGTGACATATCTTTTTTTGTTCTCTTGTATTGTCATCTACCACAGAGTCAGAGTCAGTAAATTCCCTAACGAAATGTGACATCATCATTGCCTTGGGGTTGATTGTGCATCCCTCGGCTGCAGAAGAAAAACACATGCAGACCTTTCCTGTTATTGTTCAGCATATTTTCTCTGGTGTTACTGCCTAAACCAATGGGATCTAAGTTGCCACTTAAGATTTGAGACCTCTAGCCTCTCTCTCCATACCATTGCCAGAATTATCTACTGGAAATGCAGATCTGGTCCTGTCACTTCTGTGCTTAAAATCATCTCATTCATCTATTTGCTTAGTCCACGGTATGTGAGCAACAGCTAAGTGGACTTTGTGCCAGGCCCTGAGTAGGCTGTTGAGGATGTGGCTCTGAGGAGGTCCAGGTCTCCAGAAGCTCACAGTCTAGTGGAGAGACGAACATGATGCTCAATGCAGTATGATATGACGTCTGCTAGGAGACGTGCCTACAAGGCACCCAAGACAGAAAAGATCATCAGGCGTGGGGGCTTAGGGACAGTGTCACAGAAAATGCAGCTTCCCACGGGCTATGGGACTCTCCACTTCCCCCTTGGGAAATCCCTGTTCCCTTTGGAGTCTGGCACTGAAACACTGGAATCAGGCATAACTATCAGTGTCAACAGGAGAGAATCCTGGAGAGACAGCACTTTTGAGCCGACTGATAGTCTCAGAGAAGATATTTGCCATACATGTATATTTGGTGAAATACTCCTGGAATATACACCAAATTACCATAAATCTGTAAGGAAAAGCCAAGAAACCCAGTTTTTCAAAAGGAACAAAACCCTTGGACAGACACTTCCTAAATGAGCTAGCCAAATGACCCACGAGCACAGAAAGGGAGGCTCGATGCAAAATGGTATCTGCACCAGCAAAATGCAAAGTAAAACCCCAATGAGATATCACCACACACTTGCCACGACGGCTTACATTTAAAAGACTGAAAATGCTAAGTACCGGTAACCATGTAGAATATCTAGACCCCTCCCCCTTTGCTGGTAACAATGTAAACCACTGTGGAAACCACTTTGGAAAGTTTGTAACAATGTAAACCACTTTGGAAAGTTTTTAGCAGTGTATATGATGATATAAGAATGTTCATAGCAGGTTTTTTTTTTTCAATCAGAGCCAAGAACTGGAAATAATTCTAATGTCCCCCAGTAGCAGAATGAGTAAATACACTTTAGTATTCATACGGCAATCCCAAGGAACAAACTTATGCTACAAACAGCATTCTAGTGAGTCTCACCAACATAATATAGAGGGGAAAATGCAAACTACAAAAGATTTCAAAAATAGCCAAAACTAATCTATGGAGAATAAGATGGTTAAGATTCTTATTCTCTGAATAAGATTCAAAATAATGGTAGGCTTTAGGGAGTATTTACTAGGAGAAAATAGGATTGAGCCTTTTGGAATACTGGCGGTATTCTAGACCGTGATTTGGGTATGTGGGGTTGGGGGTTCACCGAACTATACACTTAAAATGTGTGCACTTGGGGAGTTCCCATTGTGGCTCAACAGTAACAAACCTAACTAGTATCCGTGAGGATGCCAGTTCGATCTCTGGCCTCACTCAGTGGGTTAAGGATCCGGTTTGCTGTGAGCTATGGTGCAGGTCACAGATGTGACTTGGATCCCACGTTGCTATGGCTGTGGTATAGGACGACAGCTGCAGCTCCAATTCAACCCCTAGACTGGGAGCTCCCATTTGCCACAGGTGCAGCCCTAAAAAACAAAACAATAAAATAAAAATGTGTGCACTTTATTGTACATATATTATACCTTCATAGTATTGTTTACTTGCTTATGACCTTGAGTCCTGGGTATCTTAGTTGCTCCTGCCTTTTACCTGTCAGAGTCTCCGTGTTAGGGCCAATGTCCCATCTACAATTGGAGACCCCATCTGTCTACAAAAGGTTGAGAGACCTTCTAGCAAATAACCAAATCTAGGGACTCAAATTGTTTTCTATATGCATTAAAACCTTGATGCTTCTCTAAGGGACGGCACGGCTGTGGCGATCTCTCTCTGGATGTAGAGAGAAGATGCAGGCTGTGAGACATCCTCCATGGGCCACCTTTTCCCTGATGCAAGCAAAGCTGTCAGGAGAGCTTGGATGAAGAGACCCTTTTCCCAGTAGACTGGAAGGACACTCTGTTCTACACTGCACACAGTTCTTTTGAATACTTAAAATACTGGGCATCAAGTCAGGGGACACGGCCCAAATTTTCTCTTATAAAAGAATCCTGCAGCCAAATTTAGTTGGGTGGAAGTTTGTTACAGGAAGTCTAGGTCTCTGACCAGCAGGGCTTGAATGGTCTCCATCTTCTTAATTGAATGAGAAAATATCTGTAAATCTGCAAGGCTTTGGCAGTGTCTCCAAGAATGGTTCTTCACTTAAGAGTTGTCACTATTGATTGGACTGTGTCAATTCCAATGTCTGATGGAGCAGATGCAATTATAACAATAAGAGCTGAGGACAGAGCTTTTTGGTGACATTACAGCCTCATGGGACCCTTTCATCTGCATCGGCAGAGTCAGTGTAAGATAAGAGCGTCAAGTTCAAAAGATCTGAGAGCATTCAGACAGAAACACCACGGGAGGATTAAATAAGGCTGCACAATGCACCTTCAAATGTGGGTCCAGATAAAGATATTAAAGACAGGAAGGAGTTATATGATCAGTCATTTGTATATTTTATCCTTGTTTGAACTGCCTTCCCATCAAGCCAGGAAGGTCTCTGCATTCTTGGAATGACTCCAACATCCACCTTCATCCCAGGTGAACCTTGAACTTCCTCACTTCCAATGCAAAACCTGGACAGCCTGATGTGAGCTTGATCCATGTATATTTTCATCATCTTTAGACCTGATGCTGCACACATTCAAAAATATAATACTGCTTCCCAGGAGAACAATCCCCAATGCTCTATCCCCAATGCTCTCTTAGCTGTTCATGCCACCATACACAGCAGGGTTCAGAAATCTTGGGGTAGTTTTGCTGACCCAAGAAAAAGTAGTGCAGTCATATTTGTCTTTGTGTCCTGAATGCCTCCCATTCTTGATTTTTTTTTTTACTGGCCCAAGACTGCCTATATTCTATCCCCCAAAGAATCTATGGAATGATTCAGGTGGCCCCAACTAAGCATTGCTAAGCTAAGTTTTTTTAATAATAGGTAATAGCTTAAGATGTGACCACTGTGACAGGGATATTTGTATTTTTAAGGAGGTTGGGGAGAGGCTGCAGGGCTTTGACCCTCAAACCCTTTTCTACTGCTCTGTTCACTGGGTTTCATAGACAGGCATTCAGGAGAACCATCATTCATCTGATGAGATCTGGGATGGGTGGTACCACCTGCGGACAGAATCTGCCCCCCCCCCACCTCCCAGAATCTTTGGGTGAACTGCAACTTGTCAGTCTCTATCAGAAGGGATAATGAACATGAACTTCAATAACTTGATTAATAAATGTTGTGCCAGGAAAAGAGCAGAACTGTACCTCCTCGAGACAGGTAACAAGGCCTCAGCAGACTACGTCCATAGCAGAATTCCAGATCTAGAATTTCCAGGATGATTATCTCTTGGCAGGGAAGTAACAAGAACACATTAAGGTACACAGAAATAACACTAAGGCTTCTAGTAATTCTCTACTCGCCCAGAGGTCAGGCTGTTCCAAGCCTTCTGGTCCCATTGCAAAGCTAGCCAACACATCTGTTTAGACAAGAGTTTGAATTCACCCTTTTCTGTAATTACAGAATTGGTAGAGATTCTGAAGATAAGTCAGGATGGGAATTACCAGGTGGTCTCTGCCTGATTTTGAACTCTCCAGGGGAAAGGAGAATGCAGATGTGACCAGCTTAGGAACTTTTCTGCTTCAGCAAGGCTGTCACATGCCAAGCACCAAGCCAGATTCTGGGGACAATAAGTTCAGTTTTTGACAAGCCTGAATTTGAAATATCAGAAGACAAGTGGAAAGACTATAAGGGAGGGAGTTCAGGCAAGAGGTCAGGGCTGAAGATAGGATTTTAAAGTCATCCACGGGGATGATGTCGGTTGAAAACACAGGATTAAATAACACTGCCCAGGGATTGCTTGTAGGATGAGGAGAGAAATAGGCGAAGGTGGTACCAAGGGGAGAATCAACTTTTAGGCAGAGGATAAAGGGAGAGGCACCCATGAGGATTAAATGCAGGAGTACCTAGAAGTGGGAGGAAAATCAGGAGAAAAAGAATTTCCGGGAGGAAAAATAAATCCTGGTGTCGGGCCAGGTAAAAGGCAACAGCAGATGATTTGATAGGACAATTAGGAGCCGATCATTGTTGACCTTTCCCAGAGAAATTTCTACGAAAAGGGGTGGTGGGGGAGGGGCAGAGGGAAAATCAAATTGTGAATCAGGTTGTGTTGATGAGTCAAGTGTAGGTCAAGAAATAGAGGCGTTGATTCTAAAGGGAGTTTGAAAAGGATAACAGCCGAGGGAGACACAGAAGTTTTTGTAGGATATGTTTATCTCCTAAGATGAAGGAGATCTAAGTATGTTTGTAGCCAGAGGGGGAAGAAGCCAGTGTAGAGGAAGAGTAATTGAAGATTTAAGAAAAAGAGGGAATAATTGATGTAGCAGAGACTTCGGGGAAATGAAAGGAGATAAAATCCAGTCCACAAGTGCTGGGGTTAGCCTGCAAAGAAAAGGAAAGGATGGAAGGAGAAAAAAACACCCAAGCTGGTAAATCAGAGGGCAAGGAGTAGACAGAATTCATCCCTGATGGTTTCAGGGTAGCAGAGAAGGAAAGCAAGGAGAGAGCCGACAGGTAGCTTTGCTCAGAGTTTTCTGTTCCTCCAGGTTGAGTGAGATCCTGAAGCAAGTGAGGTGGGAGGAGAAACACTGGGGCAGGGGGGAAGGATCCCATAGTCAGAAAGCAGTGTTTCTGAGGTGATTTGCAGGGTAGAAACCTCGACCTCTCTCCGGGTATAGGCAGAGCTGTGGCCAATCCAGCGCCATGACAGACAATGAGGGCAGCAAATCAAATGTTTTGAATCAAGATTTGAAAGCAAGTAGGACATTGACTGGACATTAATATACAGATGAGCATGTTACTCATCCTGATTTCTGTTTGGTGCCGTTAGAGTTTCCCTAGACTGACTTATCTAGCCTTTCCTCTTTATCTTATTTTTATATGATTTTAATCCTTTGGTCTCACTTAAGGATGTAACTTTTATGTAACTTTTCATTTACCATCTCTCTGCAACTCTAGGCTGGTTGTTGAGAATTATCAGGCTTGGAGAGCAAGGAGAAAAAGGAGGACAGAAAAATTCCTCTTAGCTCAATCCTCCCAGCCTTGTTCCATCTTAACCCTTGATACAGCCATCTCCTTTCCCCTAATGTGCCAGTGGATGACAGAAGGAGTCAATAACAGTTTTATGGGAAAAAAATATTCCCACTCATCCTTCCCACCATCTTTGCCATCCATGTTTGAATTCGTCTGCCATTTATTTTATTTTATTTTATTTTACTTTATTTTATTTTACTGTCTCTTTCCTTTTAGGGCTGCACCCGAGGCATATGGAGGTTCCCAGGCTAGGGGTCGAATTGGAGCTGCGGCTGCCGGCCTACACCAAAGCCACAGGAATGTGGGATCCGAGCCGCTTCTGCAACCTACCTCACAGTTCACAGCAATGCCGGATCCTTTTTTTTTTTTTGGTGTTTTGTCTTTTTGTTGTTGTTGCTATTTCTTGGGCCGCTCCCGCGGCATATGGAGGTTCCCAGGCTAGGGGCCGAATCGGAGCTGTAGCCACTGGCCTACGCCAGAGCCACAGCAACTCGGGATCCGAGCCACATCTGTGACCTACACCACAGCTCACAGCAACGCCAGATCGTTAACCCACTAATCAAGGGCAGGGACCGAACCCGCAACCTCATGGTTCCTCGCCGGATTCGTTAACCACTGCGCCACGACGGGAACTCCAACAATGCCGGATCCTTAACCCACTGAGCAAGGCCAGGGATCGAACCCGAAACCTCATGGCTCCTAGTCGGATTCATTTCCACTGCACCACGAGGGGAATGCCATCTGCCCTTTATTGAAGATGATATCATTTCCACGAGCTCTCTAGGGAATGCAAGGTAACAGAGAAGCTTTGGGACAGCTTTACCTTGATCCCCAGATGAATAAGACTCCAAATGATCCCAATAACACCTTGGGATGCCACGAGCCTCCAGAAACAGAGACTGGGTGGTGACAATGTATTTACAAGCCAACCGGACTGCAGCTGAATCCTTTAAGGCCCCCCAGTGTGTGGCCAATGCAAGGAGTCACCCCAGAAGGCCAGCTCTGACAAGGCAGGCGCAGGCCTTCCAGCCCTGATGCTCTCAGGCGGGAGCTGACATGGCATCTCCCCGCCGCGCACAATTTCCTCTGCGGGCTTGTCAATCTCGCACCTTTTGTGACAACTAAATTTACTGGAAAAAAATTCAAAATTATTTCAGCGGCAGCCAGCTTCTGAAAGTTTCCAAATGTATGTTTTTAGCTCTCTCTTTCCCTCAAGCCATATGATGTCATTTGCCTCTCAATCCCTGGGTGCCAAAAATTCCATTTTCACATCCTTGAAGGTTTTGCCAAACGATAAAAAACTAAGATCTTAGTTTGGGTTCTTATTACCCCCCCCCAAGAATATCAACAACAACGAAAATCACGGCTCACAAAATCCTTTAAGTCTTTTACCATGTTCCCCCCGTTTGGGTTAATGGGCTGTCCTGATTTTATTCTGAATTTTCATTTCAACAGCTTGTCAGCTGCTGTTTCAGGATACACCTAAAACTCCTGAAGCTCCAGACTTGACAGGTAACCAGGAGACTGATTTTCACACGCAGTACTTTGCTTCAGGATGTATTCATTAGCGATTTTTGAAGTCAGAACATTTTTCCCAATGATTTGGAAGTTTCGTAGGTCCTTGTTATGTATTTACAGAAGCTTTTTACTTCACCTAAAAGAGAGGGGGCTGGGGGAAAGCCTTCATTCTGCTTCCCTTTCTAATTACAGTCCCATTTCCTTAGCAAGTCCTTGAAAAAAAGAATTCCCCAAGTCTCTAATCATCTCTCTAGTCATAATCTCCATAATTGTGTTCCTTCCAGACTCCTTCCTGGCACAGCCCAGAGAATGATTTGCTCCATGTGGTTAAAAACCTTTTCTTTGATGCCAGGGAGGACTTGTTTTCACGGCTTGCCTTCTTGAGCCTTAATGCTACATCGGGTGCGACCGATCACTAAGGGCACCTTTCCCATCCCCAGTGAGTGACTGCACCCCTTGTTCCATTATCTTATTTTAGGGGCTGACTAAACCCTGCCTGGCAGGATTATAACTCTGGGTTCCAGCAGGTTACTCCCTCTTCTCCACTCTCTTTTACCCATTTAGTTGGTCAGTGCAAGATCAAAGCATTGTGAAAAGAATTCTCTCTTCCCTAACTCCACATTGCCTAAAATAATCAAGGTTCACTGATTTTAATATAGCCTGAGACGAGCGATTTTCAAATCCGGGCAGTTGTGTCCCCTACCCTCACCTGCCAGGGGACATTTGGCAATGTCTAGAGACATTTTTGGTTGGCACGGCTTGGGGGGAGGGCTGCTACTGGAAGCTGGTGGATACAGACCAGGGATGCTTCTGAAATCCTGAAATGTACAGAGCAGCCTCCAACGACAAAAAGGTATCTGGTCCCAGATGTCAAGAGTGAGGAGGCTGAGAAACCTTCTTTCAAAAGAACCAACTCCCAACCACGACAAGCCCATGATTGTTTCTTAGGTGTCTCTGGATGCCTGGCCCCTGGAAGACTCACCCATGAGAAGTGATTGTTGCTGAGTCTATTCACTTCAAAAAAAAATCTCTTTCACAGGCATGCGAATGATGAGTAAGCTTCAATAGTAGAAAATTGTTATTTACAGCCTAACTCGAGTTCTCTCTGCTGCTCGGTAGACCCTTTCTTCTCACTCCATCCTTGCTGAAGAGGGAAACAGCTGGACACCTTCCCGTGTGTGATGCATCAGCAGTGTAGACAGCCACAATCTGAACCCTGGGAGATGGAATCAGGCCCGGAGATGGGAGTACGTCCCAGCTCTGTAGGGGAATTCTACCAAAGATACTCTAGGACTGACAATCAGGCCCTCTTATGCCTGGATTAAGACTCTCCTCAAGGAAAGGTTAAATCTATTCTGATGAAGTGCTAAGAAGGGTGCCTCGGGAGGCGGGAGGCATCTACAGCTATAAGAAAGTTAACAGACCCTGTTGCAGACAAAGGCTAAGGAGCACAGCTCAGAAGGCGTCCTTAATGCCCTTCCCAACCAGCCCCTAGAATATATGCTCCTACAAGAAGGGATTCTAATTGAAAGCCTGAGTTCAAGGGCACAAGTGACAAGACCAAGGCAGCAGCAAACAGCACTGGTGATCACCACAGCCAGGGCTGCAAGTGGGAGATAGAGGTGGGAAATGAGCTCGACACCTGTGAGAAGAAGCCAGGAGGAACAACACAAGGGGTCCCGCAGGACCACTAGGCTCTCCTGCCTTCAGATTGCTCTCTGGAAGCACGTTGGGTTTTTCACTGACTTCTTACATTGTAGAGCCTAAATGGAGCCCCAGAGCAGGTTCCCTGGGAGGGTTCTGACAAAGCAGAATCAGGCTGAAACCTGAGGGGGGAGGCGGCTGCCCTCAGGTGTGGTGTGCTTCTGCACAAACATGCTGCAATTTCTAAATTTTTAACAAGTTAGTAAATCACCAAGCATCTCATCACTGAGGAACCTGAGTGTCTTTTTGAGTCATGCAATCACTAAACTCACAGAATAATCTCCTTTGCTAACTGTTTTTGATTATTTCCCCTAATAGGAGATAAGGCTTATAAATACTTTAATTAATCACATATATAATATAGATAATTTAATAATATACAAACATTTGTATTATTTATGTATATATGTTTGCATATACATATATGGTAATGTTAAGGTACAGTTTTCACACCAAACACTTCACAAGACCAGCCATTAGATAACTAGATTAGCTGGTCTGGACTCCACGCTCTTTTACCTACACTGATCACTCCCTAAAGAAGCCTTGTAGGGAGTAATGAAAAGGACTAATGCTGAGCTGCTTATTGGACCTCCCTCTACTTCTATGGCAACAATTTGGGATGACTTCATGCCTCGAGTGATGATTTTACTGGGTCATTGCAACAGATTTCCTCATGTGCTTAGGAATTTTGAGTGAGAAGTTATTGCTCTTCATTCTCTCTCCTCTCCCCTTTTCGACCATCCCTTTACTCCTGCCTAGAACTTCTGTGATCACTCCTCTCTGCCTCCCTCTTGCCACACCTGCCAGTATTGAGCTCATTCTAAAAATGACATTCCTGGGCTCCTAGTCCATATATACCGGGCTCTCGGCCACTCAATCCATCCCCTAGTCACAGGTTAGTGTTTTGTTCTGCTCCATCCCTGTTCCTAGTACTGTAAGTCTAGGCAGTACGTCCCAGTAGGTCCCAGGTTGGTCAGGTGCCATCTGCCCAGACTCTTCTCTTGGGCACAGGGCCTGGGATGGGCAGTGTCCTAGGCTTTTCTCAATGAGTGTGCTTTGTATGACTTGTCTCCTAAGGAGAATGTTTAGATATTATTTCCCACAGAAGTTAAATCCTCAGCCACAGATTCCCCTCTCCTGTCTTCAAGACCTGTAGGCCAGCTCAACACACCACCTTAAATTGCTATTGTTTTTTGAGCCCAGTTATTTTTTTCTATGTTCCTTTAAAAAAAATATGTTTGAACTTGCACTGCTGTATGTTTGGAGAGACGGGGATGAACCTCTATGTCATCTTGAAAGGGAGACTTCCAATAAGTGCTTAATTTGTTATTAATATTTGCTTTTTTCCTAATTAGATGAGTAATGGTTATTCTTGGCAGAAAATTTGGGAAATGCTGAAACTTACATATTCCATAGGTCTGAGATAACCACTATTATTATTTTAGCATATTTCTTTCAAACTTGGTCTTCTATAAATTTACACACACACACTTAAAAAATTAGTTCGTGCTGTACTTGCAGTTTGGCTTTCTGCTTTTATGACTGATTACAGTTTTTCATGTAGTCTAAATATAATACCACCTCACTGGTAGAAAATTCATAAAATACAGAAGTATGGAAGTTATATTTCCTCTAATTTCACAAAAAGGTAGCCACTGTGGAAGCTGTATTATTTCATTGCTTACATTTAAGAAATTTGAATAGTAAGATACACAATTTTGAACTATGCTTTTTTTACATTATGTTTTTGTAATATTAGGAATATTTTCCAGAGTGTTTCTGGTGCCACACAGCTCAAGCTTTGTTTTTCCCTTGAATGAAGGTCAGAGTATATAACTTATGAATATTGTAATTTTTTTGTAAGTTTTAGTTTAAAAAATGCATTCAACCCTCAAAAAGAACATACATTCTCAGCTTAATATACAATCATTACTTTCACCTCAAGTATATTATTTAAATTTTCTATGCCGTTGTTTATTTTTTATCTTCCAAGATCTTTGAAGATTATGTTAAATGTTTTCACAACAGTTTTCAACCAATTTATCTTTTTTCTTCTAAGAAATTTTGATTAATAGGCTTAATTTAGGTAAATGCCTCTTTAAAAAACTTTTCATAATTGATGTCTTTTATCAAAATAAAGGAATGTCTTTGGTTTAATGTTTTAGCCTTATCTATTTTGTCTGGTGTTAAGTCTGCCACCACATATGCCTTTTTGTTGTTTCCCTGAAAAACATTTGAAAAATTTTTATTTTAACTTTTTTTGTCAGTTCTTTACCAAGAATTGACTCCTGTAAACAAGTCATAGCGAGGTTTTATTTTATGTTACTTTAACCTTTGTTCTCTATTTATTGTCATATGTGATATATGTGGACTTATTTAGATCATTTTATCATTTTTATTTTTATGTTCCTTGGGTATTATTTTGGGTTTTTTTGCTGTTTAAAGAACATTTCTGCTGCCTTTATCTTCTTTCGTAGCTGGGCAAGTATATATTTTATTTATGACTCTCTTAATGGTTAGATTTATGCTTTCAAAAACATTGTTTGTTGGGAACTGAATCCAGTTACCTGAAATAGAAAATCGTCCAGACCAGGACTTAACTGTTCTCACGAAACAGGAAGCCAGGACAGAGTCAAAATATGCAGCTGCTCCCTAGGGCCACCCCCCCACCTCCATATCCCAGGCTCCCCCTCTCTCCACTCCATCATCCCAAGCTTAAGGCTTCATTCCACCAAGCAGTGTCCCAGGGGATGGTTATATCTTCAACCTGGAGTCCACATTCCAAAGGGAAGGGGCACGAGAAGAAGGAGGAGGAGGAGGAAACAGGAGGAGTGTACAGGAAGTGGCAGTTGTCTGTTATCTCTGGAGTAAGATTTCCCAGAAGCTCCACTGTGGAGGTTCTCTCCTGCCTCCTTGACTACAGCCCTGTCACACGGCCACCTCTCGGCCACCTCTCGCTGCAAGGAGGCTGGGAAAGAGGGTTTTTATCTGGGTAGTTTGCCACTCTGAACAAAACTGAGCTTTTCTTAGTAAGGAAGAAGGGAGAATGTATTTTAGGCAAAGAGAATTTGCTTACCTATTGTTTCTAGGTTGTCAAAGTCAAGAGTGAAACAGTGTTTCATCTGTCTGCTTCTTCTGCTCACCCCCAGCCCCACCTGCAGCCACACTCCTGCAGAACCACACTTTAATTCTGGGTATTCATGAATTTAAACATAAATTTTAAACTTTTTTTTTCCCCCACCACATTGTAATTTTACATTATACAACTTTCTGTTCAAAGGTTTTTAAATCACTCTAAAGTTTTGAACACTTTCAAACATTATAAAACCTCAGATTTATAATTATTGTTTCACTCTTCAGATGCTCTTAAGCCAAGACATCGTTGTTCTTATATTTTAGATTTTGGTTATTTTCTTGATTGTCTAAAGTATGTGTTGAAGTGTTTTTGGAAAATATGTGTATGTAGGTGGTGTACACTCTGTGCTCTCATATGCAGGAAATTGTCTCATATGCAGGAAATTTTCTCCCTAACTCAACATTCCAGGGCCTAACTTGTGCATCACAGTTGAAAATAGTTGACGTAAAAGGACTTCATTGAAAAGGAATTCCTGTAGGCCTCTGATTATTTTATAACCATACATTAACTTGTTCTTCTCTGAGGCCAGGCTCAACACTGTTTAATTCAAAAAAATAAAATAAAATAAAATAACATTGCCTACCATCAACAAGACTTCTAAAAAGGTATTTCTTCTACTATTCTCTTTCCTTAAAGTCTCACCCTCTTATAGCAGGCCCCATCTCACTGCACTGGTGATGCTCCTTGAATATCTGGCTTTCTATACCCTCCAAACTCTGTCCATATGTTTTTTCTTTTTTTTTTAGGGCCGCGCCAGTGGCAAATGGAAGTTCCCAGGCTAGGGGTTGAAGCAGAGCTGCAGCTGCCAGCCTATACCACAGCCACAGCAACATGAGATCCAAGCTGCATCTGTGATCTACACCACAGTTTACGGCAACACCAGATCCTTAATCCACTGAGTAAGGCCAGGGATTGAACCCACATCCTCATGGATACTAGTCGGGTTCATTACCACAGAGACAATGGGAACTCCCATATATTTTTTATTTCAACATATAACATTATGTTAGATCCAGGTGTACAACATAATGATTTGATATTTGTATATATTGCAAAAACTTATTGTAAAAAACTCCAAACTAATTGTAATTAACATCCATTTTATTTTTTTTATTTTTGAATTTACTCTTTCTGATATATAGTTTATGGATTTTAACAAACAGTCGCATAAACTTCACCTCAACCAGGAAACAGGAAATACCACCGTAAGTTTTCCATGCTTCCCTTTCATGATCAAACTCTCCCTCTTCCTGAAACCTACGACAAGCTACTGACTTGTTCTCCCTCTCTGTCATTTTCCTTTTCCCAGAATATTCTACAAATGGAATCATACATGCAGCTATTTGAATCTAGCTTTTTTTTCATTAGCACAATGCATTTCAGATTCATGCATACTGTTGCCTATAAGTAGTTTGTTATGTTTTATCTCTGAAGAATAGCCCACTGAATGGATATACCATGGCCTGTTTATTCTATCATCAGTTTAGCAGGTGAACTTATGTCTCCAAAAAGTCCCAACCCCCATTACCTGTGAATGTGACCTTATCTGGAACCAGGGTCTTGGCAGATGAAGCAAGTTAAAATGAGACCGTACCTACTAGAGTGGATCCTAAATCCAATGACTGACATCTTTATAAGAAGAAGAAAAGAAAGATTTGGGTACAGAGACATGGGCAAGAAGGCCATGTGAAAATGGAGACAGTCCAGTGATGCATCCACAAGCCACGGAACATCAAGGATTGCTGAGTGCTACCAGAAGCTGGGAAGAAACGGGTAAGGATTTCTTCCCTACAGCCTTCAAAGGGGGTGTGGCCCTGCCAACACCTTGATTTTAAACCTCGAGCTTCCAGAGTTGTGAGAAAATAAATCTGTTGTTTTAGGCCATCCAGTTTATAGTATTTTGTTATGACAGCCCTAGGAAATGAATAAAACCAGCTGAAGAATATTTGGGCTGTTTAGTGTGGAGACTAAATTATGAATGAAGCTGTAATATAAATTCATTTGCAAGTTTTGCATGAAAATAGGTTTTCATTTCTCTTTCATAAATTAGAAGTGGGACTGCTAGATCACATATTAAATGTATGTTTAGGTCATAAAAACAGGTATAATATTCACCTACCATTTTGCATTTCTACACATAATATATAAGAATTCTAGTTACTTTTCGTCCTCACCAGCATGTGGTTTAATCAGGTAATATTTTGTTGGTTTTCCTTTCCTTTTTAAGTTTTAGCCATTTCAATAATTGCATGGTAATACCTCACTGTGGTTTAATTTGAATTACTTTAATGACTAACAATGTTGAATGATCTTTTCAGGTCATTAAATGGCACCCATATATCTTCTTTGGTCAAAAATCTTTTCAAATCTTTTGCCCATTTCTTATTAAAGTATTGGCTTTCTTATGCCAACTTTTGAGAAGTGGTTATATATTTGGCTTACATACACTTCATCAGATATATGTTTTGCAAATATCTTCTCTTAATTATGGCTAGTCTTTTCATTTCTCTATTAGTGTCTTTTGAAAAACAAAAGTTTTTCATTTTGATGAAGTCTCATTCATTAATTTTTAATTTTATGGACCAACCTCTTTGTCTAACTCAATGTCACAAAGATTTTCTCTTTATTATTGTGTGTTATTAACTTATTACATTTTAACTACCCCCTTTTCCTCCTGATTTTAATCATTTGTGGCTTCTTTCTCTTTTTTTGATCAGTCTGGCTAAAAGTTTATCACTACTTTTTTCAAGGTTTCTTTCAGTTATTCTATTATTGTTATATTTTTAATTTCTACATATAAAAACCAATATTATAGTTGGTTTAATTTGCTCTTTTTCTAGTTTCTAAAGTTAGAAGCTTAGATTATTTATTTCAGATCTTTTTTCTTTTCAATTAAGCATTTTAATGCTATGAATTTCCCTGTAAGCACTACTTTAGCTATGTTTCACAAATTTTGATATATCTTCATTTTTATTTGGTTCAACATATTTCCTAATTTCGCTTAAGATTCTGTCTTTGACCTGTTCACAAGTGTGTTGTATTATTTCCAAATACTTGAGAAAATGCCAGATATCTTCCTTTTATATCTATTTTAATTTCATCATAATCAGAGAAAACACTTTGTATGATCTTGATTCTTTTACATATTTTAAGGTGTGTTTTATTGCCCATTTTATTGAATGTTCCAGGTGTACTTGAAAAAAAATGTGGATTATATGATTTTTGGGTGTAGTATTTTATGAATATGATTTACTAAAATTGATAACAGTATTATTCAGATTTCTATAATCTTGCTGATTTAAATCTAATTGTTTTCTCAATTACTAAGAGATGTCTGTTGACATCTTCACGTATGATTGAAGATTTGTCTATTGCTCTTTTCAGCTCTATCAGTTTTTTTGGTTTTGTTTTTGTCTTTTTAGGTCTGCACCTGCATTATATGGAGATTCCCAGGCTAGGGGTTGAATCCGAGCTGTAGCTGCCAGCCTATGCCATAGCAACATGGGACCGGAGCCACATCTGCAACCTACATCATAGCTCACCACAACGCCGCCGGATCTTTAACGCAATGAGTGAGGCCAGGAATAGAACCTGCGTCCTCATGGCTATCAGTCAGGTTCATTAACCACTGAGCCACAACAGGAACTCCTCTATCAGTTTTTGCTTAATGTATATCGAAACTCTTTTGTTAGGCACATACACATTTAGAATTGTATGTCTTTTTGATGAACTGACTATCACTATGTAATAGTTTGTTTTTATTTTTGGTAAGTTTTTCATTCATTTGAACTCTGCTTAGTCTGATATTGTATAGCACCTCCACCTTTGTTTTGATTGGTTTTTACCATATAATTTTCCATGTTTTTAATTTGTTATCTATAATGTATTTATTATGGGTTTACTTAGACATCAGATACTTGAGACTTGAATTGCTCTCCAATTGAACAATCATTGTTTTCTATCTGGTTTATTTTAAAAAATTATATTTACTGAAATTACTGATATGTTTAAATTTGAATGAATATTTTATTATTTGGCTCACTCTACTGTTCTTTGTTATTTTGCTTGTCTCACCTCTTCTCTGTCTCCTTTCAGATTATTTGAATATTTTTAAATATTTCCTTTTAATTTTTTTTTTTGGATTTTGGAATATATATGTATTACATATATGTACTACATGTATATATACATGTATGATATACATATATTTACTATTTATTGTTGCTTTTTCACAGTTCACTTAGAGTTAATATTTTATTTTAGGACCATTTTCTCATCTTCCTTTATGCTATCTTTATATGTATTATATTTACACACATTTAAAACCACATCATAAACATTGTAGTTTCTGCTGTCAACATTTACATATTTTTGAAACTCAAAATAAGAATAATAATCTAGGAGTTCCCGTCGTGGCGCAGTGGTTAACAAATCCGACTAGGAGCCATGAGGTTGCGGGTTCGGTCCCTGCCCTTGCTCAGTGGGTTAACGATCCGGCGTTGCCGTGAGCTGTGGTGTAGGTTGCAGACGCGGCTTGGATCCCGCGTTGCTGTGGCTCTGGCGTAGGCCGGTGGCTACAGCTCCGATTCGACCCCTAGCCTGGGAACCTCCATATGCCGCGGGAGTGGCCCAAGAAATAGCAACAACAACAACAAAAGACAAAAAAAAAAAAAATCTATAGTACGTGCCCAGATATTTACCAGTTCTGTTGCTCTCTTCTTCCACTTTTCATGTTTCAGTCATTCCTGTAATATCATTTCCCTTCACTCTAAATAAACTCCTTTAGCTACTGAAAATATTTTTCCTTCACCTTTATTCCTGAAGGAATTTTCCCCTGAATATAAAATTCAAAGTTTAGAGAATATTTTCTTTTGTTTTGTTCACACTCTAGATAGTGTTCCACTGCCTTCTGGACTCCATGGTTTCTGATGAGAAATCTGCAGTGCAATTATCTCCTATATGTACATTTTCCTGGCTGCTTTTCAAGATTATTTCTTTATCTTTTGTATTAGGCAGTTTGAGCATGATGTGTCTGGGCCTGTATTTCTTTTAGTTTATCTTGTTTCATGTGTATTAAGCAACTTTAATCTGTTAACTTGTATCTTTCACCAGATTTGGAAGTTATTAATCATAAACTTTTCAAATACTTTTTTCCTGCACTTTTACTGCACTCTTTTCTCAGGGACTTGGGTGACATAAATGTTAAAGATTTTGATATTGACCTATATATCTCTGAGGCTCTTTTAAATTTTTTTCTTCTCTGTTCTTCGATTGGATGATTTCAGTCTATCATTGTGTTCATTTACTCTTTTTCTGTAATTTCCACCATTCCACTAAGACCATACAATACTTTCATTTCGAATGTTATATATTTTTATTCTAAAATTTTCATTTGATTACCTTTTAATTGTCTCTTTTTTTTCTGCTAAGAACTTCTATCTTTCTATTCATTTCAGGAGTGTTTGCCTTTGTCTCATGATGCATGTATAAAAGCTGTTTTAAAATTTTTATTTGATAATTTCAACATGTGAGTCTTTTCAAAATTGGGTCTATTGGTGTCTTTTCTCATGAGAATTAGTCATACTTCCCTGATCCTTTGTATGTTGAGTGATTTTGTATTGTTTTCTGGACATATTGAATATAATGTTATGAGACTCTGAATCCCATTAAAATCCCCCAAAGAATGTTGCTTTTGTTTGGTTTGTTTCTGAAGTCAATCAATTCAGTAAGTTCAGATTGCAAGTTCAGTCTCATCTGCTGTGGATGATGGTTCCAATGTCAGCTTAGTTTGCAAAGTCTTTACTGTGTTTCTCTGCTGTGTTTTTGGTTTTTGGTTTGTTTGTTTTTCACAAATACAGCTCAGGTATGATTCCAGGGCTTGTGTTGTTTCATTTCCTTTAACTAGAATATACTTTTCTCTGTCTTCTCTCAAAGACTCATCAGCTCTCTGGCCCCCAGAGGCCTATTTTGCCAGATCTCTGGCCAGAAAGATGAATTAATTTTGGGGTTTTAAGCCTCATTGGGTTGCACTGTTTTGTGCAATGGGGATCATAAGAAGAGAGAACAAATAAAGAATTCCAACCTACAGACTACTCAGGCCACTGGGGCCCCTTTTTCCTGTTCGTCTAACCATGTAGATGAGTTATGTCTTGGGATATAGACACCCCAATAGTACCACATTTAATAGTGCAACACAAGGACTGGGCTGGCCTCAGACACGGACAGAAAAGGGGGGAGAAATGACAACAAAACAACAGAGATCTCATCCTACAGTCTCTGACTTTCAAAGCCCTCTTTTCCTGGTCTTCCAGCCAAAAAGATGACTTTCTTTGAGATTCCACTCTTTCTACCTTTTGAATAATTCCACCTCTCAAACTGCTGGCCTTTCATGAATCAAAACGGAGACATATAGGCAGGGAAAAATAGAAAACCTACCAGCCTTGGCTGTTCTTCAAGTTTTGATGTTCCTCCCCTGCCTGACTGCTATTACTTTTCTGAGTCTTCAAGCAGTTGTCTTTTGTATTCTGTCCTGAGGTTTGAGTTTTTATAAATGAGATAGATAAGAGGTAGTAGGCTTACCCCCACCTTGTTTGATATCAGAAGTCTGTCATATGTTTGTTATGTGGAACAATTTGTCTACTGACTTCTGCCATTTTTAGTTTTATTTGCCATTTGATGTTTTTTGTTCTGTCATGACACTGACGTGCACTGATATAAAGTTAAGAGAAAGGAGTGTCCCTTCTAGACGACCTGCCCACCACGGGCTTTTGATTTTCCAGCTAATGGTGTTTTGTGTTAAAATCTTTATAAAATTAAATCAATACAGTCTTTATGATATGTGTCCATCATTCATCCTCCTGTTTAAGCCAGTCAGAATAACACTAAAACTACAAAACTTTAAATCAACTGTCTGCTCTTCAGTTAGAATTGTTTTATACAGCTAAAGGATGGGTAGTCTATAATAACATGTCTCTTCCTCTCCTACGAGTGTGTGACTAGAAAGGCACCATATGGTAGCAGTCTGTGTTTTATATATAAATGGGGCAGGGGAAGGAGGAGGAGTGAGAGAGGAGGAGATAAAGGTAGTTTTGATTGTTAACCAAGTATGGTAAGAAAAATCAAGTAGATGAAATCTACTTTTTTAACAAAACACCTACTAGGCAAGGAAGACTATATGTTACATGCTGGAGGAGAGTCAAAAAATACATGAGATAGGCTTCCCTATTCCTCAGGAGTTTAGTAGGACAGATAAATTGTACACCATTGTTTTAAGCTGACGTGTGATAATCCCAAGAGTGATTGGTATTGACTGTAAGGGGTGTTCTGAAGTGGGAGGGAGAATGGGAAACCAACCTAGACGTCTTGGAAAAGATGGAATCCTTCAAGGAGAGGTAAGACTGTGGAATGCGATAATTGGGAGAAATGCAAAAAGAATAGACTGAGTAGAGTAACAAAAATATAAAGCATAGGAAGGAAATATAATACATTTCAGTTTTACCTGAATGGTAGGAAATAAAAACTGAAAAAGTAGACTGGGCTCAGATCATCAAGGATAGTAAAAGCTCTGGCAAATTTGTAACTTGAGAGTTAATGAAGAGCCATCACTGAAGGTTGTTGAGCGGGAAGAGCAGTGTAACCAGAGCTATAATTTTGGAAAACCCATCTTTTGTGGGAGATCTATAGTGATGCTTGAGTGTGGAGGGACAAGGAAGAAAGGGCATCAGCTTCACTACCTCAATGACCTAGACAGGAGGTATCAAGCACCTAAGTAGGGCAATGAAAATGGGAATGGAATGGAAAGCAGATGGATTAAAGGTATAATCAATGATGGTCCTAAGTGCCTTGGAAGTAGGGGACACAGAGGAGTGATAGGTGGGGAGAAAAATGGCAAGTTCTGTTGGAAATCTTGAGTTTTCATTGCTTGGAAGACAACTTTTTAGAGATGCTTATGAGGCAGAGGAAGGAAGGCTCAAAAGCAGGGGAGAGGCATCAGCTCTGGAAAGGGGGAGGGAAATGGTAAGATCACAGTGTGGATGGAACTGCCAAGAGGGAGAGAAAAAAGGAAGAAGAGAAAGTCATGGGAGATAGGCAGTTTTCTAGGGAATGAGGCAGAGAAGAGAGAGAAGTTTTGAAAAAGGAGAGTGACAGTGTTGCAGGAAGGTTAGGAGTGTGGGCATTGAAACAGAATGCAATCAAGAGACCAAAGGTGATCATCACAGAAGCAGTTTCAGTAGGGGAGGGGAGGCAGAAGCCAAGTCTTTAAGAAGTGACAGGCAAGGAGAAAGGGGTCACAGTGTGGATGTTTCTTTTCTAAAGGAGTCTAGCAGTGGGAGCCTGGGTTTCACGGTCCAACCAGAGAGGAATCTGGCCTCTAATGGGTAGACCTAATCAGGGAGAAAACTGGGTACCAACAACGTGAGGGAGGCAACAGTCCAATGACGTCAGATGTTTTTGATCATTAAGATCAAAAATTGATGTGAGAAACAAGAGATGATGGCGCCAGGCAAAAGAAGTGTTCCTTGGGAAGAGTGGTAGGAATTTTCTTTTCTTCAAAAATCCCTCTCATCCCATTTCAGAAAAAGATCTGTTGCCCTGTCTCCCTGTCTTTGTTGAGTTAATGTTGCCACAGAAGGAGGAGAATGATGTCAGGTTCCAAAGACGCAGACTACAAGGAAAGAACATGTCCTTTCCTAGCAGCTGGAGGGGAAAAAAAAAAAAAAAGAAGGAAAGAGAAAAGCAATGATCTGGGAAGCTTTGATGGCAAGCAGATGTACCACTCTGGCCTAACGTTCAGACTTGATGCCAAATTATTGCTACAATAGCATCTCTGCTTGGGAATTTCCAGTGGGAAGTGAGCTGTGTCATTCTTCTCCACTCGGCTCCACTCCCCCGTTCATTTTGCTCCCAGCACCTCCTCCTCGCCCTGCTTCTCTCAGCCACCACCTGCTCCCACATGACAGTGAGGAATGTGGCAGAAAGAGCAAGAGCCTTGCAGAGGAGCTGAGCCACAGGCGCCTCTTCCTGCCTCAGACATAAACTAGAGAAGCTCAACCTTGGGAGCCCACTCCCACACTGGGGGGTGGTACCTGCTTCACTTGTTGCATTAAGGCTCTATAAAAACTGTGAAGGGAGAACTTGGGGCGGGGGGAGTAAGAAGTTCTACAGCATATTGTTTATGGGACCTTCCCCATCAAAGTCTTAGGGAGATCATACAGTGCCCCCAGTTAAAAATCTCCCCGACCTTACTTAACACCTACTTGTAAAAATGGCAATGCAATAAATGATGACGTTGGCTTCGCCCAGGTTATTCTCACCATAGCCTTCCGAGAAGCTTTATCAAACACAAAAAATAAAAATAAAAAAATTAAAAAAAAATGAATCTTACTACTATCCATGAGGACATAGGTTCCATCCCTGGCCTCACTCAGTTGGGTTAAGGATCCGGCATCGCTGTGAGTTCTGGTGCAGGTCGCAGACGCTGTTCGGATGGGGCATTGCCGTGGCTTTAGCTCCGACTGGACTCCTAGCGTGGGAACCTCCATATGCCATGGTTGCGGCCCTAAAAAGACCCCCCCCCCCCACACACACACATACGTGCGCGCGCGCGCAAAGCTTTCTCAGGACACAGTGGCGCCTACATGGCAAATACACCCCCTCAAGACTGACAAATACTCTCTTCCTTCTACAGGATGATGAGATTTGGATCCAGGAATGCCTTTGACCATGGAGGGGTACCAAGGGCTGGGGTTCAGGGGTCAGCTTAGAGAAGAATGAAAGGTTAGTGGTTCACGGACCGCTCTTCCTAAACTTAAACAAAGCGAGGTTTCGTTCACTAGACGGGACCAAACAGGGTAGGGACTGGACTTAAACTGCCTGACCAAAGCCCTGGCTTCTTCCCTTGTATAAACACCGCTCAGCAACCCACGGGAGGGGTTCGCAGCTAGACAGGGTGCCCGCACAGCCAGGGACAAAGCACTTCCCGTCTGCCCCAAAGCAGATGGCCCCCTCAAAGGCCTTCAGGGGAGCATCAGGAGGGAGGGAGGGGGACGCAGGCCACACAGGAAGTCCGCGGGCAAGAGCAGGACTGGGATATGAATGTGTGACCCATCTTGCGAGGAGAACCAGCGGAGGAGCTTGCTCGCCAGGGGAGCCGGGCTGTTGCTTCGCTGAGCTGGGAGCCGAGGCCCAGCCCTGCTGTCGTGGGCCCCGCGCAGGCTGCCGAGGAGGCCCCGCGTGCCCGCAGTTGCACTCAGGCAAGCCTCAACAGACATACAAAATCTGTTATTAAACATCCCTATGCTAACAGAGCGAGTCTGTATTTATCCAGCACTCTGCCAGGAGCCCCAGCCTTTATCCAGAAGACCAGAACGGTTGATCTTAACACCTTTGAACAGATGGAAACTGCACAAAAGGGAGAAACAGGAATAGCAAAGCAAACCCGGACCTCTCCCACACTAACCTGGGCCCAGAAAGGACATAATGTGCAAAGGGGAACTGTCAAGAGAAAAATTGCAATCTCTTCAGAAGTCAATGTACCTTTAATTTCAAAAGTACAACTGAGTACCATTTTCTAGACAGATGAATCCCCACTTCCTATCGCTTGCTGTTCTTTGGATAGCTTCTGTTATTTCTCTCCCATCTGTTATTTTCATTTATTTCAGCTAGATTTTTCCAAATTGGAGGATCTTATTTTGGGAACGATATATTCCAGAGATGTTACCCCATTTAAAAAGAACAATTGTTTTTTTGTTGCAGCTTGGAAGAGGATATTCTGGGTCCAGGGGCAGGTATAGTTTCTAGGTTCAGAGATGAACAGTCTTCTCTTCAGAGAAGAGCTGCTGGAGCTCCTGACAGAGCATCAGGCAGGGGGGGGGTGTTTGGCCATCCTTACGCTGCCCCTGGGGAGGGGGCTCTCCCCGCCGTATCAAGCCTCCTTGAAGAAGGCCTTCCATCAGGCGAAGGCTCCCTCCTGGGTTTTGGAGCCTAGCAGGACTGAAATAGAAATGGGTGTATCTGTGCTGCAGCCAGGGATCCAGCTTTCTCAGAAGCACCAGAACCTTCACGAGAAAAGCAGAGAAGAGAAGGCAGGGGTGGGGGTGGGGAGCAGGTAACTGCGTGGAGGGTGATGATCAGAGGTAGAAAAGGATGTGAGAGCACAGGGAGGGCAGGGAATTAAGAGCATCCTCAAGGTCACTTTAAAACCCAAAGAAAAGGAAGAGGGTACCAAGAGGAGCTGCCTTCCTACCCGTGAGGGACATGTACACTTTGAGTCTCCTCCCAGGTGTGAATGTGTGAACCGTGTGACATTTATCATGGGACCCTTCTTTCCAGTTGTCCCTGAAGTCTCGCCCCCTACCAGGCTCCAGCCATGATGGGGCACCGCTGATTCCCAATGCGCCACTGCGCTTCCCCGAAACATGCTTTTGCATGGAAGACGTCTGCCTCAATGCCATTTGCTCTTTTCTGGGCCTGGCAAACTCCCGTTCATCTCCAAGCCAACTGAAATGTCATCGTCTCTGTGAAACCTTCTCCGTCGCCCAATCCGCAGTTTTTACGAGTTCCCCCAGCCGTTTCCCGTGCACACAACTCACATCTCACTTGTGGCACTTAGGACGTTTTATCTTAACTGTCTCCCCCTGGACTGGGTCAAGTTTAAGTGTCCCACCCACAAACATGGATGCAGGTGAATCACAACGGGAGGGTGTGCCCTGTGCGTGGGAGCAACAGCCTCGAATCAAGCAGGGCTGCAAGCAAGTTGACTTGACCAGCTTCCTCACAGGGTGTTATTTTAGTGACAGTGTCTGTAGACATTCTCATTAAATGTCTCCACGGTTCTCACTGCGACTTGGTAGAAAAATCATAAGACTGAGACCCAAGAGACATCAGTTCTAATATCACTTCTGCCGTTAACTGGTTGAGTGTCGTCCCTGAAATCTACTCACTGTCACTTTCCTCAGCTGTCAAAGTCATTGGTGTTATTTCCTTTACCTTATCTCGCATGTTTCGAGTTTAAAAAAAAAAAAAAAAAAAAACTAGTAGATGTGACAGTGTCTAAAGGTTGTATCGGGAAATGATCATCTCATTGAATTTCCTGAAACTTTGCCTCTTCTCAACCCACCAAGCTTCTGCTATAAATATGCCCACGATAAAATAATGATAATAGTCATAATAATACAATGAAAAATATTGCATTATAGCTCAAAAGTTCTTGCTTTTGATTTTCACTTGTATGTTGTTGGTATAAAGGACTTAACCAGTAAATTCTTTAGGAATGGTCGTATTAGCACATGAAATAAAACCCTATCACATTAAGGTGTGCTTTTAAAAGAACAGTGAACTTCGGGTGTTGGGAAGGGAAGGAGCTGGAAATTTACTAGCCCAAATTTCTGTTCTATGATAAGGAAATCTAGGCCAGACGAGGTCACGTGGGTTAGGTTAGATGAGGCAAGGATTCAAAGCCAGGTCATCCACTGCTAGTCTGTGCTCCATGGCCCACAATGGGCCAAGAGGGGTGCCCAGCAAAAGGGACATCAGCAGTACCACCCAAACAGGATGGGCCGGTGGCTTGCTAGGCCAGTCTGAATCTAGGCAGGCATCAGAGAGAACCAGAATTTGCCAAGCCGTAAGTCATTACCAGGAGTTGCAGGCACAAAAGAACTGACCAGAATGCATGGGCAGGGACAGAGGAATTTAGAGTCTGAGCTTCAGATCTAGCAGGTCTCAGCAGAGGCAAGACTGAGAAAGAAGACCTGTCGGCAGTGAGACCCCATCCAGGTGGGACCAGGTGTGAGCTGGAGAATCTGGATAGTTCAGTGGCGGAATCCAGAATTCAGGAATTTACTGCAAAGAACCTCTTAGCTGGGCTCTTGATGAGCTTTCTTGAGCCAAAGACAGAGTTTTAAAGGGACAAAGTTGAGCCGAAGATAAAAGACAGATAGGGATGCTTAATGAGACAACTGACTCCCCAGTTTGCCTGCGACCTTCCTCGTTTTAACACGGAGGGGTCCACGTCTCAGTAACCATCTCAGTTCCAAGCAAACCAGGGCACTCAGGCTCCCTGGGCACTGGGCTACATGGAGATGAGGGCAGAGGCAGTTCCCTCTTGGAGGCTCTGTCTCAGATGTTCAAGACAAAGGCAGCAGCTGAGAGCAAGTGGGTGGGATGCACTAAGGAGATCCATGGAGAAGGCTACAGGAGGCAACACCCTGGGCAATGAAGGAGAAAATGGTCAGACAGTGTTGAGACAGGGAGCCTGTTGTGCTTGAGGGGGCTTCTCCAAAGGCCCTGCTAAAATCCAGGTAAGTGTAGGTGAGCAAGACACCCACCCTGAGGTTCAGTCCTCTTGTAGCCTTCAGAAAGGGAAGAATAATTCTCCTTATGCTTACCTAATTTTTTTTTTCTTTTTGCCCTTTTAGGGCTGCAGCTGAGGCATATGGAGGTTCCCAGGCTAGGGGTCGAATCAGAGCTATAGCTGCCGACCTGCACCACAGCCACAGCAACTTGGGATCCAAGCCACCTCTTTGACCTACACCACACACAGACCAAACCACACCATCACAGCAATGCCGAATCCTTAACCCAGCGAGCAGAGCCAGGGACTAGACACACCTCCTTGTGGATACGAGTCAGGTTTGTTACCACTGAGCCACAATGGGAACTCCATACTTATCTAATTTAAAGTAGAGTTTAATGTGCCCAGTTCACCTTCAATGTCTGTTTTACCCTGTGCAGTAAGCATTTTGAAAGCATATTCAGTCTTCTTCAGGTCACTGCAGCAACTCAGGAGACCAGTGCCTCCTAAATCTTTGTCTGCAAATCCCTCATACTTCGTAGCATTCCAAACTCACAGATATTGGAAAATAGCATTGCTGCTAAGAAGAGAAGCAATAGCCTGTTTCCTTTGCTTTGACCTATGGCATATGAAAACTGATTAGTGTTATACTTCAAATGCTTTAATACTGGTAATGTTTATCCACACTTAATAGTATATACAGTGGGGACTATTTTCCAATAGCAGTGATGGATTTTCCCTCTGCCAGTACTTTTTAATTTATCTTCTAACAGCAGATCCCTTTTATTCAAACAGAAGTGTACATGGTAGCCTGATACATAAAGCAGATAAAATTTGATCTGCTATGAGAAAAGCAGGTTGGAGAATCAGGAACACATCCTACATTCTTTGGCAGCACATGAGAGACTTCTGTGAATCCTAGGGGATCTCAGAGCATAGTTTGCAAACCCCTGCAATGACGCATTCAGACTCAGGCCACAGCAAAACAGACCAATGAATGCACAAGAGATGAATAAACTTAGGGTCATGGTAACAAGCAGAAAACTTAATTATGCACAGACAGTATCCACCTCACGAGAGCAGCATACTAACCATCTGAGCCCTTATTCAAAGGAACATGTTTAAAAGCATATGCATTAATTATAAAATAAAACTGAAAGACAGTTGAGCCTTTTCAAGAGAGAAAATATTTTGCTAAAAATATCAACAGCAATAAAAACCTATCAATAAGAACAGCCAGCTGCCAATCCTGATGGATCAGATCCTGAGTCAAAGCTGTTTGGAGTCCTGCTGTTTCCAGGTTGTGCCAACCTTGACCTTACAAAAAAATTCTAAAGACAGTCCCACAAACCAGCCTGGAATGAGCTGTTCACAGAGGTCAATCTTTGTTCTCGAGGCAACCAGAGTTCAGTCACATATAACAGTACTGATTTGCCCGTGTGTAGGAAGAATCGAGCCCTAAATGAATGAGTATAAGAATCTTTTATTTGTTTTAGGATTGCTCTTCATCTCCTCCAGAGTAAATGTAGTCAGTGGGCACTTCTCCCTGACTGCTCTGAGCTGCTGGTATCTTTTCGGTGACTATTAAACCACAAATGTTTTGTGAGTTGGAAAAATTGAGGCAAAACAAACTACTTGTTAAACTTACCATTAGGATGAGGGAATGGTTTCCTCCACTATGAGGAGTCAGTTTGTGTAAACTGTTCTTGGGGGTTTTTTTTGGGGGGTTGGGAGGGTTGGTCTTTTTGTTTGTTTGTTTTTGTCTTTTCAGGGCTGCACTTGAGGCATATGGAAGTTCCTGGGCTAGGGGTCAAATCAGAGCTGCACCTGCCGGGCTATGCCACAGCCACAGCAGCATGAGATCCGAGCCAAATCTGCGACCTACACCACAGCTCATGGCAACACCAGATCCTTAACCCACTGAGCAAGGCCAGGAATCGAACCTGCATCCTCATGGATACTGGTCAGGTTTGATACCACTGAGCCACAACAGAACTCCTGTAAACTGTTCTTTTAAAAAAAACAGTAGTTCCCATTGTGTCTCATCAGGTTAAGAACCCGACTAGTATCCATAAGGATGAGGGCTCGATCCCTGGCCTTGCTCAGTGGGTTAAGGATCCAGCATTGCTGTGAGCTGTAGCAAAGTCTCAGATGCAGCTTGGATCCTGCATTGCTGTGGCTGTGGTGTAGGACAGCAGTTGCAGCTCCAATTCAACCCCTAGCCTGGAAACTTCCATATGCCCCAGGTGCATCCCTAAAAAGTTAAAAAAAAAACCTGTCATTCCCAAGATAAATGAGGAAAATAGAGAGAACCTACCTCAAGACCATCAATGACCTACTCTATTCTGGATTCTATTGTGGTGCTTTCATATTTTCATGTATAAAATCTAATCGAATCAGTTGCACAACACATACTAAATATGAAAATTGAGATACATATTGCCCAGTAAGGAATTAAAAATCCCACCAAATCTAGGACTTTAGTTCTCCATTCACTCTGCATTAGTTAGGGTTATGTTTGTTGTATGTGACAGAAAATTAATTAATTCATTACATAAGTAATAACAATGGCTTAGAAGAGAGAGTTGTTTTCTTCCCTATGAAAGTGAAGACCAGAGGTCAGCTGGGCAGGGCTGGTTTGACCCCGGGGGTCCTTACAGCTCATGGTCCCCACCCCTCATCCTCAGAATCCAAGATGACAGCATCCATCTTCTAGGCAGCAAAAGAGAGACAGGGATGAAGAAGCAGAGAGCAAAGGTATGTGCCGCTGTCTCTTCAGAATGGTTTTCACAACCTGCCGTGGATACTTCTGATTTCATGCCCTTGGCTACAGGACCTGATCTGCAGTTGTGGAATGTCACCATTGCTGTTTATGGGGCACCTCCTTACCCTACTGGAAATGTTACATAAATGACAGAATCAGACAAATTCCAAACTCTGAAACACGTTGGCACACAGAAGGGTTTTCCAAAAAGGGATGGTGAAGCAATGCTGACAAGTTCCTATTTAAAAGTCTAGTGGTAAATAAAGATAATATTATTAGTAATATGATCTAGTTTTTTACTAGTCTCTACACCTTTCCACCCCGCTTCGAAGTATATGCGGTGGCAACACATGTGACGTCTCTAACTTCCTCCGAGAGCAGCATTCTCAGATACAGCATCCCATCCTAGATGCTCGGGGTCAGAACGGGGCAGTGGGGTGGGGAGGGGGTTGGAAAGTCGAGGGGGGTGCTGCCTGTACTGGGAGCGTCGACCCCACCCCACCCACGGGAGGTTTTGACAACTTGATGACTGAAAGCGTATCTTCTGAACAGGAAACTGGGACATGGAAGCAGACGCTCCCCATGCTCCCAAGGGAATACTTCTGGAAGTCCCTTCGATGATACGAAAATGGAGTAAACATTTTTTCCTAGAATAGGGCGCTGAGATGTAGACCTAAATTTTAATAACATCGAAAAAGGCATCATGATGCATGTGGTTCTTGTTCAGAATAAAATATTTTATTTTCTGAAGCTCTCAGAGAGTTTACTGAAGTTAGTCTGAGAGGCCCTTACGAGGCAGCCATTGCCAGCATCCAGTTTTAAGGGGTTTGTTCCCTGCTGTGTACTATTTTCCATAGGTTGCCTCCAAGCCTGCAGCTAAGCATCCCAGAAGTATGGCTCAGCCTGAGAATTCAGCTCCAAGGGTGTGGATTACGACCAGAATGAAGAAAAACAGCAGGACTGGGTGCCGAACCCCAGGCCAGGATGGTCAGTGTCAGTAAGGGAGGCCTGGAGGGATGTGAAGCCCTTCTTCAGAGGGTCCCAGAAACTCCTAGGAAAGTACCTGCTAAACGTTAGCCATTTTCAAGGTGATGGAGGGAAATATAAATGTACTAGGCTGACATCTAAATGGACAAATATTGGACATTTGTCATATAAATGTCCAATCCCTGCTGGGATGGAAACTGGATACACATCTCAGTTGAATTTGATAAACCGGTAGGTAAATGGCCCCTCTTCAGTGTCTGCCCAGGAGCTGATCTGCAGACAAAGCAATAAAAAGAATCAAGCATGTCATTCTCAGCCTGGCCCCATGGACCAAGCCTGACCCCTGAAAAGAGAAAAATGCTGTCCCCATTGCTACATGGAAAACAGAGACCTCTCTATGTCACCAGTGTGGCAGGTGCCACTGTGGGCAGTACAGACATTTGGGGGCCTTGAGGAGTCAGAGCCCCCACATGGCTCCTAAGCAGCAGCACCACCTCCACAAGGGAGAGGCAGTGAGAGGTGACAGGTGACTTCCTCCCTAAAGGCATTTTCAGAGGCTCAGGAACACCAAGAAGAAATTCAGGAATGCCGTGGTCCTTCCTCAGCCAGTGGAACACACACCAAACCGTTCACATAGCCTCACCTAATACCCTGGCAGGCCCAGGGAATGTTAAGGTCACCAAAGACAAAAGATTGGTCCACGGTGGCTGGGAGGGCACAGTCCAGAAGTGGAGCAAACACGTGAATGATTGCAGAACAACAGAAGGTGCCGAATGAGGCAAATATAAAATGCTAGGGGTACAGAGAGGACATGCAATGAACAACACACACGTCATGAGACCAGAGACGGCCTCCAGGCAGCATTTGAAAGTACAGTGAAATGAGAAACCAAATCTCTGATGGGGAACCGTGTGTCCTGGGGCACAAGAGCTTGAAAGTGGCAGGAAGGAACTTATGGCCAGGACCTGGGCTGGCCACGGACGGACGGCCTCCTGAGTGGCTCTTGCTGTGATCACCAGCACAGTCTGGCAAAGCCGTGGAAATACTGGAGCGGGATTCCAGCAGGCGGAGAGTCTGAAAACCAGCTCAGGGCCTGGGTAAGAGCAAAGGCCCGAACTAAAGGTGATCTCCTTCTTGTTTCAAGACACAAAAGAGATAAACAGCAAGGTCCTACTGTAGAGCACAGGGAACTACATTCACTGCCCTGTGATGAACCATGGAAAAGTCCCTTTGCTGCAAAGCAGGAATTAACATGGTAAATCAACTATACTCCAAGAAAATACTTTTTTTTTTTTTTTTAATGAACAAAAAAAGTAAAGACACAAAACAGAGACCATTTCCTAGGTTTCCTCCCCCACACCCCCTCCTCTCCAGGAACAGCTAGGCTACGCCCTAAAAACCTTCGCTTTCCCAGCGTTAAAGACATTACGTGAAGGATCTATGCTAGCAATCCATCATTTTCATAAAGTTTTGGAGGCAGATGGGGGCAGGGGGCTTGCTGCTAACCCCAGTGGACAGATCTCCCTACAGATTAAGTTTTCTGTTGCAAGACCATTTAAAGAAACTGAAATTCATGGTAAGGAAGAGTGTTTTGCTTAACAGTTTGACGTTTCCTATGGGCCTTCCTGAGTCATCAACTGACTCATTCCACCTGCTCAATGTTATTATTAATTCAAAAAAAAAAAAAAAAGCCCTGATAACAAGAGAGTCAAAATTATGCTACGTGTTTTGATTTCTTTCCCCCCATTGCATAATTCTCTCGTTTTGCCCACATTTTGGCAGTTACTCTCACTCTCCGTGCAACAATGAGAAACATTCTTTTAAAAATATTTCCAACTCCCTCACATTCACATGAAATTGTTTCAATTCTAACTTCGTTTCAGTTCTTATATAAGATCCATTGCTGTCTAATATTAGATCGTCTTATACATGACTTATTTCTACTGCATGGTGGGGGTTTGAAAGCTTCCTAATTTGAGCTCTTCTCTAGAGCCAAAAAATAAAATCATTTTTAAATGTGAACAATGAACTCTGATTTAATAATTTCGTTATTTGTTAAATGTTGGTTTCTTTTTTTTTAACTTAAAATTTGGTCACTTTGAAAAGAAGTAAATTTATTATAATTATCCACATGCGTATGAGTGCGTGTGTGTTTATGCTATAAATCTATAGATGGAATAATCTGATTAATGCTCAACATTCAGTAAAACTGAAACAAGAAGCCCTAGTTGCCCTCACCAGTCCTTCAGGTGTGAACTTTGAGAGTAACTTAGTATCTAACAATAATCACAAAGCTGCAAAGACATTCCACCTGAGTGAATGTTTTCTCCTAGCCTTCAAAATTTGGGTTAAAACTGTCTTGACACTGAACACTGACTACCGTCTTGGAACCAAAAGTGTAAAATAATCTTTGTCCCTAATTTCGCCAAGTCCATATTAAACTGTCACGGTGAAAATAGTCTGAAAGATTATATGTAGGTTTGAAGTTCACACTGAAGGGAGATAATTCCTTTAAGAAAGTGGATCTAGTTTCCTTCCACATAGGTTTATTTTTTTATTTGTTTACTTATTTTTCCCTTTTACTGGGCTGCACCCATGGCATATGGAAGTTCCTGAACCAGGGGTCAAATCAGAGCTGCAGCTGCCAGCCTACACCACAGCCACAGCAACGCAGGATCCGAGACACATCTGCGACCTACGCTTATGACAATACCAGATCCCTAACCCACTGGCAAGGCCAGGGATCAAACCCGCATTCTCATGGACACTATGTCGGATTCTTAACCCCCTGAGCCACAATGGGAGCTCCCTCGTACAGGTGTACAGGAGAAATGAAGAAGAAAAATGTGGAGGGCTGGAGAGAAGGGAGGAGGCAGGTTCTTCTTCCCCTGGTGCTGAGTTTTGTGTAGCTACTGTGCCCTCCTCCCAAGGACCAGACCTGCAGTTTGCACAGGAGGCCACTAGAACCCCCATGTCTGGGCCAAGCTTCTTTACGCCATGAGAATAATCCCAGTTAAGCCAAATGTAACAAACCTTCTAAAAATGTGAGTGGCTCTGACACAAAGTTTGAGTCTATACCAATTTATTTCAACATGACTTTGCAGCATCTTCAACATTTCTGCTCCAACTGAAAAAAAAAAGATTCCATTTCAGCTTTCAGTCGTGAAGTGGCTACGGTGGGCACAGGAGGGTAAAGGTAGCAGAAAACAAAGAGATATTCTGCTATAAAATCTCGGAAAATCAAGATGAGGAAAAGTCAACTCATGCTTAGAATCACACTCTAATGAGAGCTATAGAAAGACAGACTTAAAATGAGTACAGGACTGAAGCTTTTCCCAGCTCGAGCATTCAGTTACTTTGAATCTTGGGAGAATTTTAGCAGTTGGGAGGACCCAGAGGGCAGGACTGGGAAAATATCCTAAGAATGTCAGGCTGATGCTGAGTCTCTTGGAAAAGGACTAGATAGGGGAAAAATGAAAAAAAAAAACACACACACATCTTAATATATACATCTTTGCCTCCACCCCCCCAAAAAAGCCAAAGTTATAATAATCTCCTTGAAAAATCCTGGAAAGTGTCCAGCAGACAAGAGATGGTAAAAGGAAACATACAAATGTATGAGTAGTTCTTTGGTCATTTTATGTATGAGGACACTGAGGTTTAGAAAGATTAAGACACAGAGTTATCCCTCTGCTGTATGTGTAAAATGGTATTTAGGTTGTCTTTTTAGTGTGCTGTCTTGCTTAATTCAAGTAGAAACAACAATCATTACAAAGCTTTTCATAGACGTGACTGACCACGGTCCTTTAAATCCTATTTTCTGCCCAAGACTTAACATTCTCATCCTGCAACCTCTCTTCCTAGTGGGGATCTTGGACCCCTAACCCAGGACTAGGGAGGGACCACACCTCACTCAAATCTTAACTAAAAACAACTCAATTATTCAAGGAGTATAATTATTAATAGCTAGCTACTATAATCTTCATCTTGATCCTCAAAAGATTTCTGGAAGCAAGTAAGGCAACAATTATTATTTCTAACTGAAACTTAGAGAGGCTAGTGATTGCTTCAGCTCATATAATTTATAGAGAATGGACCAAAGCCCAAATCATGGTTCTTTGTTTGCTTGTTTGTTTCAAAATCTCAAGTCCCTCTCCCAAATGCCTACTGGATAATTTAGAGTGTGATTTATAAAAATAGAAACCTGTAGAAAAGTTAGGTACCTCACTAATGATTTTCCTTATGTACTTAATTCCTGCTGAATATACCTCTGCTTATGCTTTTGTTTCTCTTTTTGTGTTTTTCCTCCTACATCTATAATTGATGCCTTTGAACTTTAAGAAGGACGCTCCAGGGGGAACTATGACAAGCTTAAGGATATCAGGAAACTTTGTACAAAAGCCCCTTTGGCATCTCACTCAGCCTTGAGTTTCTCTTCTAACGGGGCCATTTTTTTTTTTTTTTTTTTTTTTTTTTTTTTTTTTGCCTATTAGGTAAAAAGACAAATGAATACATTTAGCCTTAACAGCATTCCTTTTCAACTAGAATGCTTCTCCTATTCCTCTCTTCCCTTTGTTTTCCCATCAGAATAAAACATAAATCCATTTATTCAGAAATGTATGTTGAGTGCATTTTATTTGGAAGGCACCTAGGAAACAGTCGACAAAGCTGGTTGTATGGAAGCTACGTTGTAGCTTAGTCAGAAGGGCTGTGTCTTGATGAGTCCAGCTTATCTGCTTTGAGTCCCACTTTGTGTAATAACCAGGACTAAGCCTTTGATAGTCCTTCTACAGAAGTCTAAGAGTGAAAATTTAGGGGGTCTCCTTCAGCTGTGGGCAAAGGTAAAATATTTATCAAGGGAACATGAAACAAATATGGAGGTAGAGCAAAAACATGGAGTTTCAGGGGGAGGTAGTGGGATGAACTGGGGGTTTGGGGTTTGCAGATGCAAACTATTACATTTAGAATGCATAAGCAATGAGGTTCTGCTGTGCACACAGGGAACTATAGCCAATCTCTTGTGATAGAACATGATAGAAGAAAATATGAGAAAAAGAATGTGTATAAATGTGACTGGTCACTTTGCTGTACAGCAGAAATTGATGGAACATTATAAATCAACTATACTTTAATTTTTAAAAAAATTTAAGAAAATAATAGAGAGTTTCAGCCAGACAAAGCACAAAGAAGAAATATATGTGAGAGAACAGAGGCCAAAGACCAGTCTGTCCAAGATGGGGTCTTGGTGACCAGCAGGCTCCAAGCGGCCAGGAGCAGCCCACTTGCAAGTAGGCAGATGCTGGGTTCACAGGCCCTGGAAGATTCTGCAATCCCCCATGGCAGACTGCAATCAGTATAGACCAAATGCCAGCTGTTGTGATGCTTCATGTCCTCCAGGCTGTTGGGCCTGGCTCGCATGCTGGATGAGCTGAGATCAAGCCTTGCTGCTCTTTGGTGAGCCATTTGGCATCAGACAAAACTATTTGGGAATCATGTTGATACAAAGAGAGGCCTTAGCTGATGCAAGAACTCTTTGTAATACAGAGAGTTCAAGGAAGGGACCAGCAGTGCTTTGGTCAGTAAAGCCAAGGTTTTCATTTCTCAAGAAGGTGAATACATTTCCTGCCTGTTCTCCATTCACTGTCTTCATGTCAACCCCGACAGGGACCACGGCCCGTTTTTCTTGATTCCCCAAAGGCTTGGCGATGGACAGGAATGAAACAGTAGCACCCCAAAGTAACAACTTAAAATCAAATGTTAGACATGCCTTGTCTTTTTCATTTTTTTCTGGTCACCACCACAAAAAATTTCTATCTCCTCAGATTTCCAGAAGGCCCCTCTTGTTCTTGCCCCTTCTCCTCCCCATCCCCCCCCTTTATGTCTCACCCGCGACACAGAGTCACATTCATTTCCTTTGCAGGGGACTTCCATTATTTCTTGGCTTCACTGTTTCTTCCCAGTCCAACTCCTGAGCCTTCAAATGTAGCAGTAAAAATTCAACTAAGATACTTTATTTAAACAAAAGGATAGCTGGTCTAAGAAGTGATGCTTCTTCAATTTTTAGCTAAACCAGTTGAAGTTGGTTTGAATAACTATCTTCTTTCCTTTTCTATTATAAACATTTGGCTATCCACCACTTTAGAACTGCAAGACTAGCCTAGAACACAAGAGATAAGATGAAAATTTAAACATATACATATATACACATACTCTTGTGCATATACATATGTGCACACACACAAGCACACACACACACACAAGCGCACACACATACACACACACATGTAGTTAGCAATAAAGAAGGAAGCCCGATTGCCTGATGCTGTGGTGTGGTTCTGGGGTCAGAAGAGGACCAGAATCAAGACCTACTAAATCCTGAATTCAGTACTCAGTACATGGAGGGCACTGAATTAGGTGTCGTGGCTAGGACTTGTAAGTCTAAGGCAAGTCTGAATCAATAGGTGGAGGCCAACAAGGAAGCTGGCATTAAATAAATGTAGGATTGAGTGTCTAGGCTTACTCTGAGTTTGGGACCAACGCCATGCTTGCAGTAAAATGGGAGAATGGAAAAAACATAATTAATCTGAAAGTGTAATGGTATTGGTTAAATAAAATCTCCCTTTGCCAGCCAGGCCTCAGCTGAATGCTCTTGGATTCAATTATAATAAATAACTGATGTAAAGTAGATGTGATTTAAAACACTGATCACTGAGGATATCTATTTCTTGAAATATAACGTCTCCTTTAATCGCACAGAGAATCTTAACTATATACATTTCAGAAATCCCATATAAAGGTAAATTCCCAATCAATGTGGATTACTCTACATTTTGAAGTCATAGTGCAATTTCATAAACTTACAAATTAAGTTGGCAGCAGTCATGGTAAGAAAATGAGTGATAAGCTGGGAATTTTATTTACTAAAGGTAATTTCAGCAGATAGTTATGAATTGATTAGAGATGAGTCATTCTCTATTCAACAGGTTTATAGTGAGAATTTAGGACAGGTGTTTACTGTCATAAATAGGGGCAAAACACCACCAAGCATAGTAGACACTTAAATAATGTTATTTAATTAAAATAAGTTATATATCCTGGGTCTTTTCTCTGACAAACTTATAATTATGTTAGTAAAACAAGTACATGTATTTTTTAAATTTTATCTAATTTTAATTATGAAATTTGTAAATATGGGCATCATGAACAAAAGTTACTGCAACTGTATCAACTCAGGAAACTTTAAATATTGGGTTATGCAACTAATTCAATCTCACTTCCTTCTCATGAGTTTTTAACAACTGTGAACGAAAGATAAGCTATGCTGTTTTGCAGTTTCCCAATGATTTTAATGGTTAGAAGAGAGACATTTGAAAAGTGTTCAATCACGATAATACTGAAGTTTAAATTAAAGTGGCTAAAGACCATTTAAAACAAAATTTTAACTGATAAGCTTGAGGATAACAACATCGGAGGGATTCTGCTAGAATTTCCGATAGCAATCTGTATCAAACAATAAACCATCAAGATATAACAAGCACTATATTCTTTTAGAAATGCCTCTTCCAAAAAAATGTCAAAGCAAGAAAAAAGATATAGGCACCAATATTCATTGCAGTACTGAAGCAAAAGAAAAAATGGAAACAATGTAAATATGAGACCTAAATAAGCGCTAAATACAAGAATGGCTAAATTATGTATATTTTGGTTGCTAAAATTTTGTAAGGTAGATTAAATAATAAGCAAAGTTTTTATAATAGTGTGGAGAAGTCCTTGCTGTATATGAGAACTATAAGACTACTTCCAAGCTACTATTGTAACTACTATGGACAAGAAATGGAAAATCAGATTAGAAGAGAAAATAAAATAAGTCTGCTGTAAGAAGTCTGTCATGAAAACTGCTCCACCCTGATCCCAGGTATTATCTGCTTGTTATTATGGGAGAGACATCTGTTGGTAGAGTAGAGCCTCCTTGAAGGAGGAAATAAAAGAATTGAGCATGTGTGTTAGAGGGAAAAGAAAGAAACCATATGAGCAAAATATTTTTCTCAATTTATTTTCAAATTAGAAGAGACAACATAATATGAGCTAAGCAGGTATGTATATTGCTGTGAGTCAAATTGTGACCCAAAAAGATATGCTCCAGTCCTAATCCCTTTTCCCTGGGAATGCGATATGGACTATGAGGAAATAGAGTCTTTGCAGATGTAATCAAGTTACTAGATTAGGGTGGACCTTAACCCAATGACTGGTGTCCTTACAAGAAGAGGAAAATTTGGACACACACACACGCAGAGGGCACCCTGTGGTGATGGAGGCAGATGGCAGAGTGATGTATCCACAAGCCCAGGTATGCCAAGGATTGGTGGCAGGCACGCAGAAGCTGGAAGAGGCAAAGATGAGTTCTTCCCTGGTGCCTTCAGAGGGAGCAGGGCCCTGCCCACTCTTAACTTTAGTCTTTAGCCTCCAAGGATGGTGAAAGAATAAATTTCTGTTGTTTTAAGCCACTCAGTTCATGGTACTTCATTACAGCAGTCCTAGGAAACCGATGCATACATGAGCAAGGCCATTAATATCCAGGCATAATCTATGCTATGGTATCACCTTCTCACTACTAAGATTTCTGAGACAAGAAATTCAAATATTGTTCTTTATGTGTGATGCGAAATGCCCTTGCAAAACTCCTGAAAGTTACGGGGTGTTTTGGAACTGCACTGGCAGCATGGGCTGCCCTTAAGAGTGTTGAATGAGGAGTGAAAAAGACTTGGGTCCCCATTCCGACTCCATCATCCACCAGCTGATGACTTTCCATGCGTTCCACCCTCTCGTTGCTTGCTCCTTGCTTTGTAAAACAGTGATAATAATGGTCTCGTTGGGCTATTGTGAGAACTACATTAGCTAATAAATGTAAAGCAATTAGAACAGTAGCTGGCCCATTATAAGCATTCAATAAATGTTCGCTATAATTATCATGTCTGACTAAACATTTTGGTTCCCTTCCCATTTTAGAATTACAAAAATTTCACAGGCATATTTTTAGAATGCATGTATCAATTTGTAAATTACTTATGTATCCCCATAACAACACTTCTTCTCTAGCTGCAAGTAATTCTTACCCAAATTGACTTTTATAACCTCAGGAGCCCTGGTCCCAGAATCACCAGAAACAGGATTGGGCAGAAAGAGGAAAGAAAGGGACTAAAAAGAAAAGATTGCGGGTTGGAGTTCCTATGGAATTGAAATTCTATGAAGCAGCATAAGGGAAGGATCAAAGGGAATGAGAAGTTGCGATGAGGCTGTTTGACAAGCCAGGAACTTGGATGAGCAGCATCCTTTGCTGCTGAGGTAGAAAACGGGAGGTAGTTCTTCTCATGATGATCCATAATCGAGTGAGAGTTATTCAGACGTCTCTGTCACCTTTGGTCCACACTTTTGTACTCACTATGGAGCTCTCCATGGGACAGTGCATTCAAGCATCATCGGGGCAGCTCTATGCATCATTCACGTGGAGGGGTGAGCTATTACTCAGGCAAATAGGCTGCAGATTCATCAAGTCCAACCCTTCATCTGCACAGAGCTCACCAGCACCTGCTAACAGTTGTCACTCTCCTGCTCTTCACAACTCCTCAGATATCCTAAATATTTATTACCACCATAACCACTTGGCCCGTCTCTCTGGTAATTCAGCCACAATCTCCAAGGCTCTCCTTCCTTTCTCTTACCTAATAGGATGGTATGAGACTGGGCATCCAGGTAAGAAAAGACCGTATGCAGGTGAACAGCTCTCACAATGGGAACTGTAGCACCAGCCAGTGTCAGAGATTGAAAGAATAGTTTGTTTTTCCGAAAGCCAGATCCCAAACTTACTCCTGTTGAGAAACCAATTAGCTATTTAAATGTCCCGGACTGATCTTCTAAGATGTCTTTTACAAATTAAGTATAAAATAAGATTGCCCTGATAACTTGTATACAGTGCAATTTTTTTGTAAAAAGTGGGCCACTTGCAATCGCATCCAAATGTAAGCCAAGAGGGACTTAGTCTCATGTACCAGTCAAGGCACACAGTCACCCAAGGAATAAATACAGGAGGGAAGCAAACTTGACAGATACCTGTGTTGTCAATAGAAACAAGAAAAGGGGTTTTGTAGAGAAAAGGGGAAACGGCAACGCACGTTGTGAATGGTGTCGCTGCTGACATGCAGCTGGCACCTGAAAGAAATAGCTTTTATTGGATGTCAGCTTAAGAAGAAGAAAAGAAAGGAAACGGGGAAAATTTAGCTGAATGAGTACAAGGGAAAAGATCAATAACTCCCTCTGATGTTTTTTTGGCAAAGTGGCCAAGAAAGGGCTGAAGTCTTCACTGGCTGACAATTCTGGCACCTTTCCCAAATAGAAACATTGCAGCCAGAAAATGCACTTAGCGGATTTAGTGAGACAATTAGTTGGGGAATATGTATTAAAAGGCAGAGCGCAGACTGATAAATCGACTGTCATCAAGGCGTCCAGGTCCACCCTGATGTTGGTAACTGATTGATGTTACCTGGTTGGTGAGGATTCAGGAAGCCTCCTGCCCAGGTTGTGTGCATGGCATCCAGCATTTATGATGTGACTAAGCAGTTTCTCACCCAACCCAGACACTTCAGGAATGAGAGGAGGTGCTATGAATAATGACACTGGGCCATAGGTACAAACCCAGACTGTCCCAGGCAACTCAGGGACACAGCTTTCCCAGAAATCCAATGTAGACTAGGACCCTTGATCCGGTGGCTGCTTTTATACCATGAGCTTTCACTCAAAAGATGTCACAGGTAAAAAGAGGAGATAATGGTAAAAGATAATGGATAAGAGGAGGTTCAATTTTGAATTGTCAGAGGGGCACATTTGTTTTCATAAAGTTTTACAAAATCAGGCCATGAAAATAAAGAAGAAGAGACACTTGCGGTATTTTAAGCACAATCTGGGATATGAAAAAATAGCCAATGACAGCTAGGCCTTTCTGATCACAACTTTTTTTTGTTTGTTTTTTCATTTTACAGCTGCACCTGTGGCATATGGAAGTTCCCAGGCTGCAACTGCAGACCTACACCCACAGCCATGGCATGGCTAAATCCTTAACCCACTGAGCGAGGCCAGGGATCAAACCTGCATCTTCAGCATCACTATGTCAGATTCTTAACCCACTGATTCACAATGGTAACTCCTGATCAAAACTTTTAATTCACCTTGAGTGCTGGGCTGTCCCGCAGAGGCTGAGAGTTCTAGCATCTTATGATATGGCTGCCACAGATTTGTAGGGGATGATACTAAATACAGCTAGAGGAACTATGTGTAATACATTTTACTTTCAAAGTGCTATCCAAAATAGAGGCCCATTTATCTTCATAAGAATTTTGTGAGGGGTTGTTTTAAAAAGTGCATTTATGACCAGTTAGCAGATTAGAACAGGGATGGAGGAGGAAGCCGGTCTCCCAGAGCCACACTGATGATTTGAGACAAGCCTAGCAGTGGACACCGAGGTATCTGACTTTTTTTTTTTTTTTTTTTTTTGGTCTTTTGTCTTTTTGTTGTTGTTGTTGTTGTTGCTATTTCTTGGGCCGCTTCCGAGGCATATGGAGGTTCCCAGGCTAGGGGTCGAATCGGAGCTGTAGCCACCGGCCTACGCCAGAGCCACAGCAACGCGGGATCCGAGCCGCGTCTGCGACCTACACCACAGCTCACGGCAACGCCGGATCGTTAACCCACTGAGCAAGGGGCAGGCACCGAACCCACAATCTCATGGTTCCTAGTCGGATTCGTTAACCACTGCGCCACGACAGGAACTCCCAAGGTATCTGACTTTTGGGCTGACTTTGCTGTATCTGATTTTTGTACCTTTTGTAGAAACCCCTAACTCAATTCTGCCACCATGTTAGAATGTTAAGATTTGTCACCTTGTAATTCATACCCACCCAATCACTAAAGGACTCTGCTGTTAACATTTGTTTCTATAACACAGAATATATCATTATACATTATAAGTAACAAAGTCATAATACCATAGTGTTTTTATATATTTCTCAGCTGGTATTCAACCCCCAAATGCAACCCATATTTAAAACCCGAATTTGAGAGCATCTGTAACTGTTAGAGGTACCGTCCTGAATTTAAAACCTTAAAATTTCCCCCCAAAAAAAAATTTCCTAACGACCTTACTTCACTCACATATAAAGAAAAAACTATATGAACTCATGGGAGTTCCCATTGTGGCTCAGCGGAAACAGATCTGACTAGTATCCATAAGGATGCAGGTTCGATACCTGACCTCACTGAGTGGGTTAAGGATCCGGCATTGCCATGAGCTGTGGTGTAGGTCGCAGACGCAGCTTGGATCTGCTGTAGCCAGCAGCTACAGCTCTGATTGGACCCCTAGCCTGGGAACCTCCATATGCCGTGGGAGCAGCCCTAGACAAGACAAAAAGGAAAAAAAAGACAAAAACAAAAAAAAAAACCACGATATGAACTCAAATGTCTGTGTGATTAAGAGATCCACATTTGGAAAACCGTAAGTCACTCCAAATGTCCGGTTCCACATTGCCAGCATATGGACAGCCCCAGAAAATTTGATATGAATTATTAGAGTAAAAGATAAACATTTTCAGAAATACTGACTATGGTGACCATGTGATGAATTGTCCAAACCAGCAAACTGAATGCCAGGACAAGAGAGCTAAGCCAGGACCACAAGTACAAACCAGGCCTGCCCAGTTGCCACACTGGAGCATTATCACTCTAACCAAGGGCCAAAGGCGATGTGGGGAAATCTGTAAAGACCATGTTGACATAGTTCAGGTTTTAAGAGGAGATGCCATGAATGTACTTTTCCAACCACAACCTAGCAAAACTCCAACATTGGCCTCTTTTGGTCAGTAGCAATTTATGGTAAAAGAAGTTACCAGAACCAAAATAATATTCTTCCCATTTCTATTAATTAAAAAAAAATAGTTGGGATGGAAGGTTAGGGGGAAGAATGGAAAAGAAATGGTCTTTCCTTTGGGGTAAAGCCAAGGACAACCTCAAAGGAGACTGTCCTCGGAGATGGAAAGTCAGAGGCACGACTTCAGGAATGTGACCTAAGCCACGTGACGTGCGATGCGCTGCAAGAGGGTTTTAACATGAGAGGTTTGCTGAATTTGGGGCGGGGGTGGTTCTGAGGCCAGCCCCTTTGTTTCTCATTTGTGTGTGTGGGCTCCTGTACTTTGAAGTTCTAGCCAGCAATGAAGAGAAGAACCTGCACTGTTTTTAGTTTGACTGAGCTGTGATTTAGGCAAGGCTTCCCCCCATATGGATCACTGGCTGATCTTGCAGGCTTAGGAGCCTCTGTAATAATCACCTAATTGCATCTCTGAAATGAACACACAGAGGTAGGATCTTGTAAGGTAACTCACGAAGCCATCATTAGTGCCCAGCTCCACGATTCACGAACACTGGCTAGAAAGACTATTCTACTGTCATGTATCTGAAGAAGCTAAAAACATCCAGCACGCTGCCTATTAAAACGTAAAAGCAGCGCTGAGTCTTTTCATTTCACTCTAATTCCTGGCACTGGCTCCATGATCCTGTAGGGACATTCTTGTCAGGACTTGTTGCTCCCCCATTCAATAGTATTTGTGGCAAACCGTTAGGCCAACAGTTATGCCCTGTTCTTTTGTTCTTGAAGGAAACATCTGTTCTTTTGTCAGGGAGCACATGCCAAAAACTCTGCAATTATAAGCAGAGGGCTCTTCGGGGAGCAGTCAAGGCATCCTACAGCCTGAAGCACAGACCTTGAAAACTTCCTGCACTCCTGTCCCTGCAGCCCCCTGGATATTCGAGAATCACTAGTTGGTCACAGTGAGATCTCACCTCCCCCGTCCCCCGATGCAACCAGGGTGGAGGAGAGAGGAAGACAAGTATGAGTGAGGTGTGGGGGTGGAGCAGAAAGTGAGGGTTAATCACGGATGAGGCTGCATTAAAAATATACACTTGGAGTTCCTCTTGTGGCTCAGCAGTAACAAACCTAACTAGTATCCATGAGGATGTGGGTTTGATCCCTGGCCCCATTCAGTGGGTTAAGGATCTGATGTTGCCATGAGCTTTGGTATAGGCTGGTAGCTGCAGCTCCAATTGGACCCCTAGCCTGGGAACTTCCATATGGTGTGGGTGTGCCCCCCCCCCAAAAAAAACATCATACATTCACTTGACAAGAGGGTGAAGAGGGTGTAAGCCACCCACAGGGATCTGAATCCTCTAAGCATGTGCTGGTGGAATCCCAGCACCCTGTACTGTGTGTGCTGCTCACGGCTGTAGGAAGGAAGGAGCTACAGAAAAGAACACACTGGGAGGTGAGCAGAAAGTGACTGAAGGGACCTCTTAAGTGTCCTTGAGTTCTGACCTTCCAGTTTCTTGAGGTGCAATGCCTCTCGCCCTTGGCTTCTGGGGCTCACAGGCAGGCTGAGGAGACTTGCCTCCTGGGTTGGAATTCCACTGCAGTTCTCTAACCCTAGAGGACTTACAAGCTCTCTTAAGCCTCAGTTTCTGTATCTGTAAATACATGGATCCATGTCACATCCACGTGTACATCCATGTATCCATCCATACATCTGTAAGATGGATAAAACAGATATCCGTACGTGTGGCACAAATTTGCTAACGTATGTAAAATACCCATAAACAAAATAACAAAAGTAGTACATCAGTCATCTAAGCTTCTATCTTCAGATGTCAGAAAAAGAAAAGTAAATTAAAACCTAGAAAAAGCAGAAGCAAAGAAATAATAAAGGTTAGAGTAAAAATAAATGACATAGAAAACAAAAAACCATAGAAACAAAGTTGGTGCTCTGAAAATACCGATAAAATTGACACATCTTTTGCTACACCTACAAAAAAAAAAAACAGAGAGAGAGAGAAAATGAATTCCCAAAATCAGGAATTAAAGGAGAGATAGCACTAAAATTCTTCCAGAAATTAGAGGATTAAAAAGCAAGTATCATGAATAATGCCAATAAATTTGATAACTTTAACAAAATGAACGATTTCTTTAAAAAAACACAGTGTAAAAAATTGACTAAAGAAGAAATACCAAATTTAAGTAGCCCTAGATCTATTAAAGAAATTAAAGTCACAAACACATTCAGGTATAACTGGCTTTAACACTAAAGTCAATGAAACATTCAGGAAAAGAAACATACCAATCTTTAAACAAAAACACTCAGAAAATACAGGAGGAACAAACATTTCCCAACCCTTCTCATGAGTCCAGCATTATTCTGACACAAAATTAACAGAGATAGTCCAAGAAAAGAAAACTACAGATAAAAATCCCTTGTGAATACATATGCAAAAATCACCAACAAAATATTAGATAATAGAATCCAGCAATGTATGAAGATAATATTATACCATAACAGGATAAGTTAGCCTGATATTTGAGAATCACCACATTAATTGTGTAATTGTATAATTTACCACATTTACAAGATAAATAAAAAAATCACTTCAGTATTTCAATAGATACAGAAGTTGCACGTTAGAAAATTCAATAGCCATTCATAAAAGTTCTCAGCAAACTTCCTCATCCAGATAGAAGACATCTAAGGAAAACCTGCAGTAATAGCATACCTACTGGTGGAAAAAAAAATACCTTCTACTTTCCCCTGAATATCGGAGAAAAGACAAGGATATCTGCTCTCACCGCTCTCCACTATGCTCTAATACTGTGCTGAAGGTCTTATACACAGTGCAATAAGACAAGCAATAGAAATAAAAGGTACAAAGTGTGAAAGTAAGAATTTTTTTGCAGAAGACACAATTGTCTGTATAGAAAATTCTAAGGAATCTACAAACATTGATAGGTTGCTTTAATAAGGTCATTGGTCAAGATAATATACAAAAATCAAATGTATTTCTACATACCAGCGGTAAGCAATTAAGAGTTGAAAACTTTAAATCCAACAAAATTCATACTGGCCTCAAAAACAAAAGCAAAAAATGTACTCAGGAATGAATTTAACCAAATTTGTGAAAGACTTACGCTCTGAAAAATTACAAAAAAAAAAGGCTGAGAGAAATGAAGGATATAAATAAACTGAAATATATATCTTCCTCATGAATTGGAAGACACAGTATTAAGATAAGCAGTCTCCGTAAATTGATCTCAGCTTCAAGGCAATCTTGATTAAAATACCATCAGATTCTGTTACAAAAATTAACAAGCTACTCTTAAAATGTATGTGGATATGCAAAGTACATAGAAGAGAGCCAAAACAATCTTGAAAAAGAATGAAATTGGAAGGCTTTCACTGAGTTCAAGACTTACTCTACAGAGAAACCAAGACATTGGGGTTTTGATGTAAGGACAGACACAGAATAATGAAACAGAATGGACTCCAGAAACAGATCCAAACTCATATTGGTCAAGTAATTTTTGACAAAGGCATCAATGCATTTCAATAAAGAAAGTATATATTTTTCAACAAACGGTGCTGGACAATGGAAAAAAAAGAACCTCTAGCCCTGTCTCACACCATTCACAAAACTGTATGTAAAATGTATTAAAGAGTCAACATGAAAGCTAAAATCATAAAACTCCTAGAAAACTATACAGGAGAAAAATCTTTACCATTTTGGGATAAGGAAAGATTTCTTAGGACACAAAAAACATTAAACATTAAAGGAAAAACCTACAGCTACATTTGATCGAAATCAAAATTTCTGCTTTTCAAAAGATGCCACTAAGAGAATTAAAAGGTAATCCACACTTTGGGAGAAAGGATAGATGATGATAGATAGATAGATAGATAGATAGATAGATAGATAGATAGATAGATAGATAGATAGATAGATGGATAGATAAGAAAGATAGATAGACAGACAGACAAACAGATGGTAGACAGGTAGGTAGAGATATATAAGATACTCTTTTGTGAGGAGATATCTTCTTTTTTTAACATCTATCATTGCTCTACAAAATTATTTCCCATTTTTTAAAACATAAAAAGATCAAGATTCTCTGGCCACAGTTCAGATAAAAGCAGAGAAGAACAGGAAATGAAGGGGTCTGTATTTGCTGTGTGGACTGGGATCCCTGCAGGCTTGTGGTACAGCCGGAGTTCATGGCCTGACCTCGGAGAAGGCTCCCAGAGAGGGGGCTCAAATCACGAGGCTGAAGACTCACCCTGGATGCTGTAGTTGAAGGTGCAAAAATAGTTAAAATCTTAATTTTTAATTTTGTTTTATTTTCAACTTTATGTAGGTATAATGGACCCACAATAAAATCCGCCTATTGCGAGAGCACAGTTTTTTGAGTTTTGACAAATGGTAAAAGTATCACCACAATCAAAATATAGAACATCTCCATCATCTTCCCACCTCCAGCCCCAAGTACCATTCACCTACTTTTTAAAATTTTTTCAATTTTTTTTTTTTCCTTTTTTTGGTCGCCCAGAGGCATATGGTGTTTCTGAGCCAGGGATCAGATCCAAGCCACAGCTGTGATCTACACTGCAGCCAAATCCTTAACCCACTGTGCTGCCAGGAACGCGATCGAACCTTCCTACCAGTGCTCCAGAGGTGGCGTAGATCCTGTTGTGCCACGGCAGAAATTCCTACTAATTTAGTTTTAATCACAATACTTTAGATTTGCTTTTTAAGAATTTCATATACATGGATTAACACAGTATGTATTACCTTGCATCTGGTTTCTTTTGCTCAGCATAATGTTTCTAGAAACTTTGCATTTCTGTGTTTGTGAGAGATGGTAAAATTTGTCTATCCATTAATTTGATGGGTGTTTGGGGTATTTCAAGTTTGGGGTGCTTATAAACAAAACATAAGTTTTCATTTCACTTGCGTGAAAATCTAGGAATGGAATTTCTGGTTTGTATGGTAAGGAAATGTTTCATTTTGTAAGAAATGGCCAAACCATTTCCCATAGTGGTTGTTGCATTTTCATTCCCACCAGCAAAGTATGATAGAGACTCATTTGCTCCACGTTCTTAGTATTGTCCACAGCTTTCATTTTAGTCATTCTAGTGGCAGACATGGTTTATCATTATAACTTTAATTTGCATTTCCCAAATGGCTAACGATAATTAAGCATCTCTCCATGTGATTACTGGCCATTCACATATCTTTTGTATCATTTCAATTCAAAACTTTTGTCCATTTTTAAGTTGTATTGTTTGTGTTCTTATTACTGAGTTGTGAGATTTCTTTATGTGTTCTAGATATTTGTTCTCTATCAGCTATATGCATTGTGAATATGTTTCCCAGGGGCCAGAAGATTTATCTTCTTTGTGTCTGCCATAATGCTTGCCCCTCTTGTTTATGTTAGAGGGACAATAATATAGATATAAGTAAACCAACAACCGAGGACCGACTATGGATTAGTTCCAGTCAGAGAAATAGAATAAAAAGTTACGGAGTTCCCGTTGTGGTGCAGCAGAAATGAATCCAACTAGAAACCATGAGGTTGTGGCCTCACTCAGTGGGTTAAGGATGTGGCATTGCTGTGAGCTGTGGATCCCATGTTGCTGTGGCTGTGGCGTAGGCCAGCAGCTGTAGCTCCAATTGGACCCCTAGCCTGGGAACCTCCATATGCCGCAGGTGTGGCCCTAAAAAGACAAAATACCAAAAAAAAAAAAAAAAAAAAAAAAAAAAAAAGGACAGTATGAGGTAGGTGTGATCTCAAGAACAACAGTATCAACATCATCTGGGAACTAGTTAAAAAAAGGCAAATTCTAGAACCCCATCCCAGATGGACAGAATCAGAAACTCAGGGTGAATCCGAGCCCTCAGATTTATCAGAGGTCATCTAAGTGAGATTTTGATAAGATTAAACTATGAGAACCACTGGTCAAAAGTATTGTCCTCTTAAGAACTGTGGTCTTGGGGAGTTCCCTGGTGGCCTAATGGTTAAGACTTGGCACTTTCACCACTGCAACCCAGGTTCAATCCTTGGTGTGGGAACTAAGATCCCACATCAGGCCGCTGCATGCTGCATCCAAAAAAAAAAAAAAAAAAAAAAGCTATGGTCTCTCAGTGTCTATTACTTGCTTTATCAAACTACAATCTCTAAGCACTGAGCTTTTCACTTTCAATTTGCAGCAAAGGCTTCCTTTTTAAAAATTCTGCCAAAGTTGATGGAGGCCAGTGATGTGGCAGCTGGGGAAGGTGCTTGGCTGTGGCTGCACCCACGTTCTCTTTGGCACCCACATTCTTATCAGCATATCAGATTTTCTCTCTCTCTTTTTTTTTTTTCACTATAGCCAAGGAAGGTTTTCAAAGTCTTTCTGGCAGGAAAATATTCCACCTGCTTATAGGAACAACAGAAAGTCATCTATCACTATGCAGAAACAGAATGCCCTGTTACCTTCCATGTAACTTCCTTAAACATCCTCCTGGTAAAACGCCTCAAGTGGTGCAGTCAGCTGGGGCCATGACAGCTCTTCAGAGGAGGCCGGGTTGGTGAGAGTCAAGGTGGAAAAGAAGGAGCAATGACCATGCACAATGAGGGCAGGGTTTTGTTTTTAATGCTAAAACGTTTCGGTCCTGCCGCTTCTGAGCATCCAGTGGGAAGTGATCCGGGCACGGAAATAGTAACAAGAGTTCCATGTCAAGAACACAAGAACGCATATCACGTCGCGCACAGTTCATCATGGCTGCAGGATCCACAGGAAGCCCAGACATGAGGGTGGGATGGCAGGGGTTGGGGGAGTGCAGACACAGGCCCAGAGACTACAGGGCTCAGCATAAATGGCTCTTTTTAACCAAGAAATGAATAGCTTCAAGGAGAAAACAGTCAAGTTGTGGAGGTGGTTTAGAGAAGGAAAGAGGTTGTGATTACAGTTACGCTCCCGAGCAGCTGGAAGGGGTGTGAAATATCTTCTCGTACAATTTCCTGAACTTACAGAAGGAGATCAGGTCCTTCTGGTTGAAACCATGTAATTTTCCAACCAAGTCAGCTGCTCACTGGGGGTGGAGCTATAGACTCGACCTTGGTCTCTTGGCTTCAATTTGCTTTGAGTGGTTAAAGTTCCTATTTTTATGAAAAGCGGAAATGATTGAATTTCAGACAAGGGGAGATCATTATGGACTAGAGGTCCTGAGGCCCATTCAGTTAGAAAAGCAAGGCTAATTTGGGCTCTCCATGGGATGAGTATCAGAGCAAGGGTGAGAACCTGATTTCACAGGATGCCCTGAAACCTCCCAAAGTATGAAACTCTATCTACCGCCTAGGGAACAAGGCTATAATAGACTCTCTCCTAACAAGAAATCAGCTACATTTTAATTTGCTGAAACAGCGTCCATAATCACAAACTACTTTATGATCAGCCTCACAGGAAGGCACCTGTCACAAACACAACTCCAGTGCTTCTCCCCCTGAGTAAAAACAGGACCTCAGCAGTGTCTACTAAGAGAGTTTCTAAAGCAAGTTCCCAAGAAAGCAAAGCGTTACTTCGGTGCTACTAGAGGATGCTGCAGTTTGGAGTTGTTTCATCAGATGCCTTAAAAGTTTATAAATAGGGTTTCTGCCCCTATTTGCATTCTAAAAAGATGGTCTTAAAAAAAAAGGTGATCTGTTCTTGCTCCCCTCCCCAACTCAAAAATAAAACAAAATGAAAAGAACAATTAACTTCAACATGTTTCAATTATGCACCAATAAAGGGAACTAAGAATAAAAAGCAATACCTCTTTGTCTCAGCCTGTGAAAATCCATCTCATTATATTCATGGGTCTTAATTTAAAGAAAAACAGGCGCGGTGGGAGTCCAGGGCCTGTTAATGCCGCTATTGTTAACATCATGAATGGTGTGGGGCTGTTTCCTACCCAGGCACCACCTTTTGGAACAAAGGAAGAGAACTCCGTGGTTCTGCGATTACCCAAATTGGCCTCTGGCATCCACTCTGAGAATTGACTGGGGCCAGCTGCTCTTTCTCAGGTAACCTAGGGGAACACGCGCGTGCCATTAACCTAACCGGCCACTGGGTGTGACCACGCTCCACACAAAAGGAAGCCGAGCTGCTCTCTGGGGCTTTTCCCAGGCAGCGTTCAGACCCGCCGGGCGCACGCGCATCGGCACACACCCATGAGGGCTTCCCCCTCAGCAGGGAAAGTTTAAATAGTCAGCTCCTGCTTGTGTTTAACTTCCAAACAGGCACTTTTAGGCCAACTTTCTCCATTTTCCTTTTACTCCAAAAAGAGTATCTCATCTATTGGGTCTCCATTAAAAAGTGAGAAGCACACTGGTTTTGTATTCCCAATAACACAAATCAAAGGAAATCACCTCGACATGAACCTGCTAAAAATGAAAAGAAAAAGGGGGGGGGGAGTGAGGCCTCAGAAACTCGCACTGGCTGGGTCTACACACCCCTGCAGCAAAATCTGTCCATCCATATAGCCGGTGCCTCTGATCCCTACAGCCCATGGTGCCTGTGGCTCAATGGCTGACACAACCCTCCCCAGGTTTCTCTAGACCAGCAGAGGCAAGTGTCTTTGGTGCAGTGAATTAGACCCACCTCCACTGCAATTTTAAAGGAAACCGATTCAGCTGTGATAAGCACTTGGGTCCAAGTGACTTAGGAGACAGCTATGCTCAGTGGCATCCTGTGATGCTATTGGCAGATAAGGCTTCTCCTTTCCTTTTCACAGAACACTCTTTAAATGGTGCAGCAACCAGAGGGATAAAATCCAGTCTTGCAAAGAAACAGAAAAGGGCAACCACTCACGTGGTCTCCAACTCAACCTTCTAACCAGTCTCAGAATAGACACACACACTGACATACACCTGCACACACACATACACACACACATCCCATAGAGGATGGAGCCTATTTACTTTCACAGTGACCCAGAGTTTAAACTGAGCCCACGCAAAGGGGTAGTCACGTGATTTATGCCACGTTCCCCCAAAGGTTCAGAATGCTTTCAAAAGGCCATATGAAAGAGTGGAAACAGACACATTAGGTCTCCATGAAGGAGCAGGGCCCAGCATTGCCCTTAAGAGCATCTTATTTCAAAGAGAGCCTTCCAGTGTGTGTGCAATGCTCAGAAAATATTTGTTGGTTGCTAGTGATGTCTGAAAATCAGTTGGAAGATGTTTGTCCACGGCTGCCAATTTACGGAGATCAGCTAAGTGCCTGGAGTTCCTCCATGTTCCTTGGCTGAGGATATTTTTCATTATAGAAAGGTTTTTGTGGAGAGCCTGAAAACTGAACAAGAAACCACAGTCTCAAAACTCAGACTGAAAATCTTCCATGGGTCCTGGAGCCACAGTACTTTTACACCAAGCACAACAACTGACAGTTTATTTTTAAATAAAGTAAAGCTTCCTGTATAATTTCCTAGAAGAAAACTGAGCACAGTTAATGAAAACAAAATCAACCTCATGGTCCATAAAATTTTTATCCATGTCATTTCTTACTTGAATTATTTTTTTGTCAGAAAAAAGGAAAATGTGAAGTCATGCCTGTGGCCAAGAGTGTATTGATAGGTATTTTAACATCCTAGGATAGAAAAGGCAGTAGCTGCTTTTTTTGGAAGTAGGAAAATTTCAGTGTGTATTGTCCTATTGAGATGAAGCTCAGAGACCAGGTTCACTTTGCGCTATCATCTGGTACTACTCTGGACTCAAATCAGTTCTGACAGTAATGAACTAAGAAGGAACAGGGCGGTTACTTTAAAGCTATTTTCCATGTCAAACTGCAGTGGAGGTTGATAAGTGCCAAAGATAAAAATCGACTCAAAGACTACTAGTTGTTAATTTGTATCAATTAATAATCAATGGGAGCCATTAGAATTAGTACACTGGAGTCAGGATGGTCTTTCATCAATGCGTTGAAGTTTAAATGAAAAGAAGACTAAATTCTACATAGAGAACAGCACTTCCTTTATCTGACCCCTGCCGCGACCCCTATGCCAGCATCCCCTGAACAGACCTACTTTCAAACATCCATATTTTTTGCACTTGCTGTGGCTGAAGAGCTTCACCCCAGACCTTACTCTGCCTGCCCAACTTAAACATCCTCTCCCCCTTTTTGCCTCTTCTAAAGAGGAGCCCTTCTCAAAATGCTCTCTCCCTTGTGTGGGCCCATGGGATTGGAGGCATACTCCCCTTCTAGAGCATTTAACTTCTTGTTTTTATGGTGAGTGCATGTATTGACACCTGTCACTGGCAGCAGGCTGGGAGCAAGACTTCTATTTTCCTATTTATGCCCCACAGAGCCTTGAACAATATGTACTACTTTGTAAGAGCTCAATGATCACTGACTAAAGGAAAGAATGAGAAGGCAGGGATGAAGTAATTAAATTAATTACCAAACAGATAAATAAAATCCAGATTTGGGCAGAGCGTTCCAACAGACCGGGGCTCGCCTGTAAATCAGGATAAAAGGAAGGTCAGAACACAGTGCTGTCTCCTACATAGTGGAAACGTTTCCCTGGCTCCCCCGGACCTCTCAAAGGGGAAGCGGGTTCTAGCAGGTTCTGGAAGAGCACATCCTCTTACACAGGACCTGCCCCTCTGCCAGAAACGGGCGTCTCTGGATGAACCCTTTTCCAGTTCAGGCCACGCAAACCCCTGAACAGCAACCTAAGGGCCACCTGATCTGACTTTAGCTTACCCATTTCCAAACTCCCGTTTCCCTATTACTCAGTTTGAAAACTTTACTATTCTCTTTCCCTTTTGCTCATTTCTCTGACGTTTCATTCAAGAGCATTCTGTATGATTTCTCAGCAAAGAGCTTTCCGGCTGGGGCTTCATAGCCAAAGTTAAGTGGTATATAGAGATTACCACTTTTTAATAAGATAAATGGTGAATCGTCTTCAGTTTGTTTTTTTTTAATTCACCTGATTCATATTTCCATCACCTCCCATTTAGAAAGGTCTACTCTTCCTTGGTCAATCCTATCACACAAACGTATTCTGATCTGTTGCTTCTGTAACCATGGTGATGACCACAGCTCTAGCCGTCACCTGTGAGAGAGTGGGTCCTGGATCAATAGTGTCAGCCCTGGACTTTTCAAACACTAATCTCATGTGTCTAACAGTCTATGAGACAAATCTATTGGGGTGACTTGGTGGAATTTTAAATAAGATTCTCCCACAAACCAAAAGAATCTCTCCCTAAACAGCTCACCAGCTTTTAGCTGTTATTCATACATCACCTTCTTCAATCATGAAGGCTGAACGCTTCCAGTTTCCTTTGCTCTCTTTCTCCATCAAAATCAGACTGGTCCTCAGGTCCTGACAACTGTGTTTTCAGTTACCTGGCAACTCAAGTCCAGATACATCCCACCCACTGAAGGCAGTCCTCCGTCCCTTCTCAACTTTGCATAGCACTTGGGTAAGACGGCAACGTATCCGTCCCCACCCTGGTTTCCTACCAAAGGACTGTAAGTCTTCTACATATTCCATTTTTGATTCCTTCCTCTAGCCTTTAACACGGGGCTAGAATTTATGTAACGCATAAAAACGGGTTAATAGCTGATAAATATTAAATTACGATCCTCTTTACAAGACTATTTTCTAGGTTCACACTGAGCAGGACTTCTTGTTTGGATTCCTGCATTCTCTTAACTTCTTTCCCTGCCTGTGAATCTGTTATTTTATCTAATCCATTGCATTACATCAGTTTCCTACGACATTTCCTCTTGTCCCCAAACTCATAAGGGTTCCTCCTCGCTTAATGAAGTGAGAAAATCTCCTTTGCCCAGCATTTAGGGCTCTAAAAGTTGAGACCCAATCTGTTTCCATCTTTACCACCCACTGTGGTCTTCATTTTTTCCTTTCCTTGTGTTTCCTGCCCACGGCTCTACCATTATTAGGATGCTCATTGCCCACATGTCCTGCCCTCCTGGTCCCCAGTGACATGCCCTCCATTTGTTTTCAGAACTGTGAGACCAGTGTGAAAGTTGAGTGATCCCTCTAGGCCTGGCATACCTCACCAATGGTCTGCAGAGGTCCTTCTTTTGTTCATGTTTATATGTTAATATAAATATATATGTATTTATTTATTTTTGGCTGCACTCACAGCATCTGGAAGTTCTGGGTCCAGGGACTGAATCCAAGCTGCATCTGGGACCAGTGACACAGCTGGTCCAGATCCTTTAACCCACTGCACCAGGCTGGGGGTCGAACTTGTACTCTGAAGTGACCCCAGCTGCTACAGTCAGCTTCTTAACCCAGTGCTTCATAGTGGGAATTTCCTGTTTGTATGTATGTATGTATGTATGCACATATGTATGTATGTATTATCCTTCTTTTTTTTTTTTAAATTTTTAGGGCCACACGTGTGGCATATGGAAGTTTCCAGGCTAGAGGGTCAAGTCAGAGCTGCAGCTGCTGACCTATGGCACAGTCACAGCAACATGGGTTCTGAGCCGCATCTGTGACCTACACCACAGCTCACAGCAACGCCAGATCATTAACCCACTGAGCGAGGCCAGGTATCGAACCCATGTCCTCATGGATACTAGCCAGGTTCATTACTGCTGAGCCACAATGGGAACTCCTGTATTTATGTTAAATTTGTCTTCCTTATCCCTCACTTTCCTCTCCAATCATGCAATATATATCTTTTTATGATATCTATGAATATATACATATATAAATATAACAGACATCTATATATGTATACACACATTTCTTTTAAAACATGAAATATTGTTTTGCAAATTTTAAACTTACGTAAATGATATTATGCTATAGTATTTTCTCTGATCTCTTCAATTCACCTCTCCTCTTGAGTGTAACGCCTTGTAAAGCTAGGTCACAACTTCCATCTGCTGCATTTTCACTTTTACTCACCCCCTCCCTCTTATGTGGGTACCTAAGTTGTCTCCAGCTGCTTGCCAGTGAACACAGTGCTGTGGAAAGGACCCTCACAGAAGCTGAATTCTACCTACCATACATGTAAACTCAAACTTAAATGCCACCTCCACAAATAAACTGCCATCAGATATGTACTTTCTCTTGGGATCTTTCATTCATTAATTTCTTTTTTTGTTTTTTTTTTTTTGTCTTTTTGTTGTTGTTGTTATTGTTGCTATTTCTTGGGCTGCTCCCGCAGCATATGGAGGTTCTCAGGCTAGGGGTTGAATCGGAGCTGTAGCCACCGGCCTACGCCAGAGCCACAGCAACGCAGGATCCGAGCCGCGTCTGCAACCTACACCACAGCTCACGGCAACGCCGGATCGTCGACCCACTGAGCAAGGGCAGGGACCGAACCCGCAGCCTCATGGTTCCTAGTCGGATTCATTAACCACTGCGCCACGACGGGAACTCCTCATTCATTAATTTCTTAATTCGAACAACACTTGTTGAGTCCCCATTATATTATAATCCCTGTTATAGATGCTAGGGGTCCAGCAGGAAACAAAAAATATAAAGCTCTACTGGGCCATATGCCATCAAGTACAGACAGGCAGAAACCGAATATATAGGTAAAATATATAGAATGTCACATACTAACAAGGGGCTATGGAGAAAAATAAAGCAAAGAGACTGGAGGTCCATTTTGAGAGAGCAATATACCTTGAGGGAACAACATTCTTGGTGTAGGAAACGGCGTATGCAAAGGCCCCGAGGCAGGAGCACTTTAGGCACACAATGTTTGTAGACAGCACATGGGCCACTCTGGCTGAAGTGGGGTGAGGAAGAGGAAAGAGTAGGAGATGATATCAGAGAGGTAATGGGGAGTCAGATTAAGTACTGTGGCACCCACATTCTACTTATTTTGGCTTCTCTCACAGGACTTGTCCCTTTAAATCTTTGTTAAAATTTTGTGGATTATCATCTCCTCAACCAGACGGTCTCTTATTTACCTTGATATTCCTCATAGCACCCACCTCCACAAGTGGTTGCTGAAAGAATGAGATGCAAAGGTCCAATCTGGTGTGTGACATTGAGAGGAAGAAGAAGAAGGCATATGGATGTGTGTGGCACTATAAACACAGTATTGGGCATTATGCAAAGATTATAAGAGCCCTAATTTAATACAGACAATTGTAAGAGTAATAAATACAAGAAAAAATAAGAAGGCAGTTTTGGGAGTTCCTGTTGTAGCACAGCAGAAACTAATCCAAATAGTATGAGGATTCGTGTTCAACCCCTGGCCTTGCTCAGTGGGTCGGGGATCCAGAATTGCCATAAGCTGTGGTGTAAGTCGCAGACATGGCTTGGACCCCATGTTGCTGTGGCTGTGGCACAGGCTGGCAGCTACAGCTCTGATTCAACCCCTAGCCTGGGAACTTCCATATGCTGTGGGTGTGGCCCTAAAGAAAAAGAATGCAGTTTTGTGAGAACATGAGTAGAAACACAAACACAAGAACTAAATCATTAAGAATGTTCCTACTGCTTGTAGAAATTTAATGTCTATTGGGCTCAAATTGTGTCACAGATGATAAAATCTCTCACCATACAAAACTGAAAGTCTGCCATATTAGAATTAGGTCTTGGCTCAAGTGAAAGAAAACCCAGTTAACTATGCATTAAATATATTAAGTTTTATTTTCTCATGTAGACAGTATGGAAGCAGACAATCCAAAACTCACGATGCCACTTCATAATCATAAGAAACTCAGACTTCTCTACATCATTGCTCCTCAGACTATGCTGTTGATTCATGATCCAAAATGGCTGCTTGAGCTCCAGTCATTGCAGTTACATTCCAATTAGCAAGAAGAAGAGAAGTAAATAAAGGTTATGCCCTCCATTTTAGGATACTTCCCAAAATTCACCCACTGACACTTTCAAAGATTGTTCTTGGTCAGATATGACTCCAAAACCACACCTTGCAAAGAAGATCAGATAATACAGTCTTTATCCCAAATGACCATGTATTCCATTGAAAAAAAGTCAAAGATTCCATGACCAAGTGAATGGGAGAGACAAGACCTGGAAAGACAAAATAGTTTCCTAAATAACAATTTATGCCCCTACTTTGCTTCAGATAAGATTCTAGTGGCCTAGAAAGATGTATAAATTACAGCAAGAGAACATGTCTTAAAATACATGAGAAGGGAGAAAGCAAAACACAGGTGGAGATATTAAAGTAACCCCTAAATGAGGTTACTATAATAATGCCCATGATAGAATCAGGTACTTAATACAGGAAATTCATGAACTTAGTTCTCACCTTTTTAACGGCTAGCCCAACCAAGAAAGCCTGATAAGTTACACAGTTCACTTTCCACAAGATAAAAAGTCTGATTTTTTAGGAAAAGCATTGCTATCCGGGCAGGAGAGGAATTTTTCTCAGAGGAAGCATACCTATTAATTTTCCCTTGGGAGGAAGCATTTTTTAAGGGAAGAAAGATTGGTAAAGTGGAGAGGAGGCTCAGAGTGGAAGACCTGGTGAGAGAAGACAGTGGACAGTATAAAAATATCTCTGAGTGCAGGGACGTAAGTGGAAGGGGATGGAAGTTCAGTAAAGTAAAATCAATGGATTTAAAGCTGGACACAGTAGGCCAGGCTTGTCAAGTTAGCCAAAGGACATGCACAAAGAGAGCACTATTCTGCCCTCTCCGCTCTCAGTCTAGCCCTTAGGTTACTCAGAGTCCCCATAGGAAATGCAAAGCAGATGAGTATTTAACAAGGTCAGAGCCAGCTGTTGACAGGAGAGATGAAGAGGGGAGAGGGTTTCCATTTACCATCACAGTCTACCAACCGAGGGGGCTCTTGGCCACCATTTCGGCATCCTTGTCCCAGAGAGAGAGGACACAGGATAGGCTCACCCAGTCCATGGCTTGTGGGGCACAGGGATCTTAAGACTCACCCAATACTTAAGTCCTGGCAAGTACCCCTGTTCTCAAGGTGCCACCCTGTGCAAACAGCACAACTTTCTGATCCTTCATTTCTTCATCCATTAGAAAAAGAGTGTAACAACCTTGCTCACAGAGTTATTTTGAAAATCAATTGTGAAAACACAAAATTAAAGTTGTCACACGGTAACAGGGACTAACTAGTCAAGTAGACTTACCTCTACCCTCTTAGAGCAAGTTCCTCAGGATAATACTAAATTGGGGGCATTTCACTCTGCTGATTGTTTCCTTTGCTGTGCAGAATCTTCTGAGTTTGATGTAGTCCCATTTGTTTATTTTCTTTTTGTGTTCTATACTTCTGGTGTCCTATCCATGAAATCATTGCCAAGATCAGTGTCAAAAGGCTTTTTCCCTGTTGTGTTCCAGGTGTTTCACAGTTTCAGGTCTAAAGTCTTTAATCCATCTTGTGCTGATTTTTGTGTATAATGTAAGATTAGGATCCAATGTCATCCTTTTGCTTAAAATAGCCTTTTTGACACTTGTACATCGATTTACTTCTGGGCTCTCTATTCATTCCATTGGTCCATATGTCTGACTGTATGCCTGTACCACACTATTTTGATTATTGCAGATTTGTAATACAGTTTGAGATCAGGAAGTTGATGCCTCCAGACTTGTTCTTAAGATTATTTGGCTGCCCATAATCTTTATGGCTCTAAATGAACTATTTATCTATTTCTGCAAAAAAAAAAAAAAAAAAAAAAAAATATATATATATATATATATATATATATATATATATATATATGCCTTGGGATGGGATTTTGATAGGGATTGCATTGAATCTGTAGATAGTTTTGAGTAGTATGGACATTTTAACAATAGTAAATCTTCCAACTCATAAACCTAGGATGTCTTTCTATAAAAGGCAACCTATGAAATGGGAGAAAATGTTTGCAAATCATGTATCTCAGAAGGGATTAATCTCCAAAATATATAAGAAACTCCTTTAACTCAACAGCAACAAACAAATAACTCAATTTAAAAACAGGCCAAGGATTTGAGTAAACCTTTCTCCAAGGCAGACATGCAAATGGTTAATAGATACATGAAAAAAAATGCTCACTGTCACTAATCATCAGGGAAATTCAAATCAAAACCATCATGAGATACCACCTCATACCCATCAGTTTGTCTATTATTAAAAAAAAAAAAAAAAACAGCAAATGTTGGTGAAGAAGTGGAAAATTAGAACTTTTTTGCACCTGTTGGTGGGAAAGCAAAATGGTATAGTCACTGTGGAAAGTAGTATGCAGCTTCCTCAAAAATTAAAAAGAATTACCATATGATTCAGCCATCCCACATCTGGGGATTAATTTAAAAGACCTGAAATCAGGATTCCAAAGAGATGCTAGTACTTCCATGTTCACTGCAGCATTAATCACAATATCCAAGGTGTAGAAACAAATTAAATGTCAACAGATGACTAGATAAGAAAATGTGGTATATACATACTACTCAACCTTTACCAAGAAGGAAATTCGGCCCCATGTGACAACATGGATGAACTTGAAAGTCATTATTCTTAGTGAAATAAGCCAGTCACCGAAAGACAAATACTGCATGATTCCACTTAGATGAGGTGTTAAAAATAGTCATATTCATAGAACCAAAGAATAGAATCACAATTGCCAGGGGCTGTGGAAAGAGGGAAATGAGGGGTTATTGACAATGGGCATAAAATTTCAGTTACCCAAGATGAGTAAGTTCTGGAAATCTACTATACAAGTGCCTCTAGTTAACAAAGCTGTAGTGTACACTTCGGAATTTGTTAAAAGGATGGAAAACATATTAAGTGTTCTTACCACAATAAAATAAAATTTTAAAGGGAAATGGGGGTTGGGGAGATTTAGGGCAAGAGCAGTGAGCCTTAAGGGGGGTATGGGTTAATTTGGAGTCCACAAACATCCATTTTATCATCTGTCCCTAAAGATCCACCCACCTAATAAAGCACCCTCTTTATTGCTGCAGCTCTCCAGAGCAAAGGGGCGCTTATGCTCAGTATGTAATCTTACTTGGACTCTTTTTTCTCAATATGATGGGGCCAACATAACCGCTACTGGAAGCTCATCAATGCACGCAAATTCAGGCAGGGCAAATCAGGCTGTAAGCTACCTCTGCGTGTAAATAATGTTTGTTTCTTCACTACTCTATTCCCAGCACATCGAACATAGTAGGTGACCAACAAATATTTGATGAGTGAATAAATATGGTAAAGAACTCTGGGAATTCAGGCTTTATTCCACTTACATATATAAGTGCATGTGGTAAACAAACAAAAGATATGCATGCATATATATATATACGTTCCCTCAAAATTCGTATGTCGAAGCCCAAGCCTCCAATGGGATGGGATTTGGAGATGGGGTCTTTGGGAGGTAGACAGGTCATGAGAATGGAGCCCTCATGATGGAATCGGTGCCCTTAAAAGAAGAGACAGGAGCTCTCCCTCCCTTCCTCCCTCCCTCTCTCTCTCTCTCTCTCTCTCTTTCTCCTTGTCTCCATCATGTAGGGACACAGGAAGAAGAGGGCCATTTTCAAGCCAAGAAGTGAGTTCCCATCAGGATCTGAATCTTAATCTGCCTGCACCTTGACCTTGGACTTGTCGGCCTCCAGACTATGAAAAATAAGCATCTATTGTTTAAGCTATTCAGTCTACAGCATTTTGTTACAGCAGGCAGAGCTGACTAAGATATATTCGAAAGTTATTTGAAGGAAGAGTAAAACAGGCAGTAGAAAGCTGGTTTTCACCAAAAACGTCCAGGAATGTTGCAAAAAACAACATTGAATTTAACCCTAAATGAGTATATTAAATAAATGCATGGTAACAAATGAGAAAAAATTACTAAAATTATCCAACAGTTACTGTTTGTTATTTTTCAGAACATTTTTTTTTAATTTCTTTGCATGGCTCTTATAAAGTGCAAAGACTAGAAAGCTTTGTTTTATTTTTCACACACATAGGAAATATGCCATTCATCCATATTATTTCCAATAAACAATTATTGTTTGTCAGTTAAAAGCTCAAGCCCTATGCTAGATAAATGAGAAAATTAAATACTTCTGCCCTCAGAGGCTTTACACTCTCATGAAAGTAGCAGACACCTGCCTAGGTAATTATAAAACAGGGGGTTAAGTATTACGGTAGATGCAAAAAACTAGTTTGCAACAGCAGCACATAGGCTTAGTGCCTGGTCTGCAAAGAGTGCAGAAAAAGGGTTTCTCTAGGAAGGGTTTCTCTTGAAATTCAAATAAAACTAACCTGAGGGAAGAAGTTGGGAAAAGGATGATCCAAGTAGAGAGACAGTAAATGCAAAAGCCTGGAAACAAATGTTGTCAGTTTAGGAAACTGCAAGAATTTCTGTACTGCTTAACAGGAGAATATATACTGAGACACAGATGCCAAGACGAAGGTCCGACTGTGTACACTGAGCATGACATATCCACTCCTGCTCCTCTTTCCAGATCCACGGCAGGCATGGCTAATTGATTACAGCATTCCCACAGAACCCAGATGCAGCCTCCGAATCTTTCTTGGCCTGAGACCCTAGGGAGTCCTTTTCACTCTATCAGAAGGCAAGATGAAATCTCCTGGCCATGCCTGCTACAGATGATGAGGAGCCTTTGAAGGTTATAAACAGGGGAAGAATAGTAGCCAGATTTGTGATTTAAAAGATCTCTGTGGTAAAACTGTAAATAGTAGATTTGGGAGGGGCAAACAAAAGTGAAAGGATATCATTGTGTCTTATATACGAATCACTATAGGACATAAATTTTTGCCATAACCTGTGTTCAAAAGAAAATTAAAAGCAAACGGTGGAGTTCCTATTGCAGCTCAGCAGGTTATGAAGCCAACTAGTACCCATGAGGTTGCAGGTTCAATCCTTGGCCTTCCTCAGTGGGTTAAGGATCCCAGCTTGCCAGAAGCTACCTTGTAGGTCACAGATGCAGCTCAGATCCGGTGTGGCTGTGGCTGTGATATAGGCGGGCAGCTGCAGCTCTGATTTGACCCCTAGCCTGGGAACTTCCACATGCTACAAGTGTGGTGCTTAAAAGCAACAAAATAAAACAAAACAAACAAAAAAAAAGTGGTACATAGAGACTGGGCTGGCACTATGTTTGGCCTTATAATGAACATATTCCAAAGGCAAAAAATTTTAGAACTTTCCCTCAGAAGTTTCCACATCTCAGCTATGCTAACATTTGCTCCTGGAGGATGAAGGTGCTAAAGTTTATTTAGAGAAAAAAAAAATCATCTCATAATGAATGCTACCACCTTACGAAGGAGGAAAGGATGTTATTTGTAGCTACTGTTTTACCACCAGAGAGCAGAGAGCTTCAATAAGAAAAACTCAACAAGAAGGGAATAATAATAACTCAATTTGGTCTACACTGCTGTTACAGTCAGAGCACAGTGGCTTTCAATATAACATCAACTGTGGGCTTGTTGAATTAAGAGACTGAACCATATTTTTTTCACCTCTTTTTTTTAATATCCCAGCAGAACTGCCACTTGTCAGTCGATTTGTTTTTAATTCCCAGGTCTCTCTGGTTTGTTTGTAGCTACTACATTTTTTTCTCTTTTTAAGTGCATGAAGAAGGTTAGAGTTTTGATAATCCATGTCCACCCAAAGGCTCCAGGGAAACAGGAAAGGCAAACAGAGCTAAATTGAGAGGGGATGTATCAGCAGGGAAAAAAAAAACACAGATAGGAAGGCCTACTCTCATTACACAGGTGACGTTTCCCCAGGAATGCTGGGGAGGTGACAAATAGAGCAAAATCAGATATTCAACACCAGGCATTTAGCAAGAGGAGACAGGAAGAGGAGATTCCTCCCTTAGTTTTATATGGGCAGTATTCTGCAGGCTGGAGGCGCCTAGGCCTCCAGCAAACTGACAAGTCCAGCCTGGAGGACAAAGAAGCCACAGGCCTCAAGGGGGCAGGGGTGCAGGGAAGGGGAAGCAGAGCACAGGGAATGAGGAGGGAAATTCTTTTCCCAGGGGACTCAATACCAAAGTAAAATGGGGAGACCAGAGCTCTGCTGTTTCCTGTAAAGAGAGAGGGAGGAAGAAAGGGGGTTGGGAGGAGAGGGAGAGACAGAGAGAGACAGAGAGGAAGAGAGAGAGAGAGGAAGAGAGAGAGAGGAGGGAGAGAGAGAGATGTTTATTTTAAGGAGTCAGAGGCGGTTGGGCATCTGGGAACTCTGCTCCCACCCTCTGACTCTCTAACTAAAATGCATTTATATTACCATTGTTTTCTATTTGTTTTGTTTGTCTGTGGGACGGGGCTTCAAGGGAAACTGGGAGACACTGCTAGGAAGTTTGATTTTATTGCATTATGCTTTCATCTAGAAAACAATTAAGAGGAATTTTAATGGCAAGATGTGCTCCCCCCCAAACAAATATTTATCAAAACTTGTGGAGTCACTTTGCTTTCAACACCGAAGACACAAACCCTTTGATGAGACTGTTCTTTCTCTCAAGAAACAGTTGTTACAAGTCCAGAGACACGGGAGTGAAATCGAAGGAAGTGAGGTCATGAGGATTAGGCCTTTGGTCAGTACAAATTCAGGCCATTTCCAGAGGGCAGGCTGTTCTGGAAGTCAGTCATCAAACAGGCAGGGTCTACACAAACCTGTGTATCATTCGAAGTGAGTCTCCCCAGGGCAGGCACCCGTGAGCTCCCTTTTCACCTGCAGTCTCTCTTCCACAGCACCCCTCCCCCACAGACATTCATGATTCTCCCCCGCCAGCGTCTCCACAGCAAGATTCCAAGCAAAGATCCCTATGATTCAGATAGTTTGAAGCAGAGCTTCTACGGGATAAATGTGGTTTTTTTCTGACTCATAGGAATCATCACTCCAACAAAACCTTCACTGGGTATGTGCTGTTAATAGAATGACTATGTCCATTCCTAGTCATACTAAATACTCTTTTCCTGGAGGGAAGGAAGGAAAAAAAGGAACAGGTAACGAGACATCTCCTCTGCCCCAGGTCTCCCTTCTGACGGTGCAATATTGCTACAAGCCTTCATTTCCACATCCGGGGAAAGGAGCAGTCGTAAGGCAGGTAAGATTTTTCTTTCTTTGGGTTCTTGATGGTTTCTGTTTTGACAAGACCTCTTTAAAGACCTGCCAGCTCAGCTGTAAAAATTTGCTCTGGATTGAAACTTGGCATTTATAGTTGCAGTACCAGAGCAGGCTTTTTCTCTTATTTTTTTTTTAACACTAAATTTGGACTAAATCTGTTAAGACTCTTCTTAAAATTGTGAGTGTAAAAAAATTCGGGAGCTTTCTGAGTTCCTTGATATTTTGTGTTCCTACTATGTGAGGAAAACAGATTCTGATTTCTAAAAAAAGACAAACTGCCAGTCTGTGATTAAAATTTCTTCTTTGGGTGTGCCTACGTCTGTGGGTGAACTTGTTTAAATATACAGTATATTCATTCATGGATCGCACGTGCACGAACTTTAAGCCGTTTCAAATCAGGAAAAGTTAAGCAAACGCCGGGCCCCCATCTCTCAATCCCCACTGGGAAGCTGATGGGCTGTCCCGCCCAGAGGAAGGAGGAAAGGCCTGGAGCATCACTGCCTGCCTCCCTTTCTCAGACCTGAGAGGGTGGAGCAGGTGAGGAAGACGGGAGCCTGTGGTCCCAGCAGAGCGCGGCTACCTCCACGGAGCAGTGGAGACCCCACCCCGCTGCTGACAGACGCAGCTCCGCTTGTCAAGAGAACATTTTGGACTCTTCCATCTGACCTGTGTCTCTCCCATCTGTGACCACCCACCAAGGGGTTAAGGATGGCAAGGCTGTCACTCAGCCTCCTCACAGCTTTTCTCTATTTCTCAGCCCAGAGACTTAGGAAATTATTTCTCTTATCAGCCTGTGTTTTGCCCTCCTTTTTTTTTTTTTTTTTTTTTTTCCTTTAACTGCTTTTCTTTTTTTTAAACTATATTAAAATGGTCCCTCAAGTAAAATGTACTGAGTGAGGGAGTTCCCACTGTGGCTCAGCAGGTTACAAACTTAACTCATAGGATCCATGAGAATGTGGGTTCGCTCCCTGGCCTCGCTCAGTGGGTTAAGGACCCAGGCTTGCTGCAAGCTGCGGTGCACGGAGCTCAGATCCAGCATTGCTGTAGCTGTGGTGTAGGCTTGTGGCTGGGATGTTCCATATGCCGCAGGTGTGGCCCTAAAAAGAAAAAAAAAAACTGTATTGAGTGAGACATCTCTTGCCAACCCCTGTCCTCGTTCGCCCTGTCCTGTCGCTGTCACCCTGAGGAGAAATCATCTGGGTGGGTTCCTCCTAGGTCCCTCCAAGGCTTCTTTTATGCAAAAGCCAGAAAAGGAAACTGTGCTTTGATATTCTTTTCTTTCATTTCACACCATCCTTCACCCCGCCTTTTTCAGTTAACAAAATTGTTCTGCATTCGTACCTAGAGATCTTCCTCATTCACGTCTTAGGCCTCGGCGTCACCCTGTGTGAACGTGGTCAGCCATCCTCTTTGTTTTCTGGGCTTGTGCTGTTTCTGACCTTTTTTTTTTTTATTACAAATATTGAAGCAAAGAGGAACATGTTCTATTTCCTTTATTATCAACCCTTATGTATGTTTCTACCTTTGTCATTACCTCCCTTTGCTTCTCTTCTCCAACATTTTTTTTGTCTTTTTAGAGCCGCACCCGTGGCATATGGAGGTTCCCAGGCAAGGGGTCGGCCTACACCACAGCCACAGCAACGCAGGATCCGAGCCGTGTCCAAGACCTACACTACAGCTCACGGCAATGCCGGATCCCTGACCCACTGGGCAAGGCCAGGGATGGAACCCATGTCCCCATGGACATGAATCGGGCTCATTAACCACAGAGTCATGACGGGAACTCAGGGCTTCTCCAGCTTTTTGAGTCATGCAACTTACTTTGTTTCATCTTGTGTTGACCTAAGCATTTTCTGTCACAACTTTTTTTCTTAGCAAAATGACTGATATTCCAAAATTCTGATGTGTGTTTCATCATTATGAAATGCTGCATTTTTGGTTTATACTCCCTCTTTGACCAGAGGATTGTTTAACAGTTTTGTTTTGCTTGTGGAGTGAAGGGGCCTTGCTCTGAATCAAACTGTAGATTCATTGTATTGCTACCAGACAATTTTGCTGTGCTATTTCTATATTTCTATTTCATTAGAATATATTGAGATTGTCTTTGTGGATTCACTGGCATGTGATCAATTTTTGGTGAGGGATGCATAAGCACTTAAAAGGTAGGGGGAGGTTTGTGCAGTTGAAATCTATACAGAAGCGTTAACTTACTGTGTTGTTTAGGTCTTTTTATTGTTGCCTCTCCCCCCAGTTAAATAAGATCACGTACTGAGAGAGGTCAGTCGGAGCTTCCAGTTATTAGTAGAATTTCTTATATCGGCTGTGGTTTCTGTTTCATGGAAGTTTCCACTTCATTTGCCATGTAAATATTTTTAATTATTGCATCTTGTGGAAATTGTAGCCTTGAGCATTATAAGGTTTCCTTTCTGTCATTATTAATGTTCTTCGGCCTGAATTCTACCTTGTCTGAAACTAAGATTATGACCTTTATTTCCACTTCTGTTGACATTTTCCTGGCATGACTTTATTTGTCCTTTTATTTAACTTTTCTTTCTTTCCTTTTTTTTTTTTTTTTTTTTTTTTTGCTTTTTAGGGTCTCACCTGCAGCCCTATGGAAGTTCCCAGGCTAAGGGTGAAACTGGAGCTGCAGGTGCCAACCTACACCACAGCCACACCCATGTGAGATCCTTAACCCACTGAGCAAGGCCAGGGATCAAACCTGCATCTTCATGGATACTAGTTGGATTCTTAACCTGCTGAGCTACAACAGGAACTCCCTTATTTAACTTAATTGCTTTTAGTTTTCTCTCTTGTATGTAGAATAGAGTTGTGTGTGCTTTGTAACCCAATTTGAACCTTTTTTTTTTGTCTTTTTGCCATTTCTCAGGCCGCTCCCATGGCATATGGAGGTTCCCAGGCGAGGGGTTGAATCAGAGCTGTAGCTGCCAGCCTACACCACAGCCACAGCAACTCGGGATCGGAGCTGAGTCTGCAACCTACACCACAGCTCACGGCAATGCCAGATCCTTAATCCACTGAGCAAGGCCAGGGATCGAACCTGCAACCTCATGGTTCCTAGTCAGATTCATTAACCACTGCGCCACGACGGAACTCCACAGTTTGAACTTTTTTAACCAGTGAGTTGTCTATTTTTATTTACTCATATAACAGATATGTGTATTCTCAGTCTGTAATATCAATTCATATTATGTTTATACATGTGTATATATACATGAACATGTATGTATAATTTTCACAATGTGATCTCTTTGCTCGTTTACGTTTGCTATTGCCAGTTATTTTTCTAATATTTATAAAGTTATTTGTTTTGTCCTTGGAATTACTTTTATGTTAAACTTTTATATAATGTTCTTAATTCCTTCTTTGCTTTAAAGATTACGTCTTCGTTTCCTATTATAAGCAACAATTAGTTTGTAAGTTCCTCCTCCTTCACCACCTTATTTTAAGCAATACAATTAATGCCTTTTATATCTGCCTTGAACTATACAATAAGCTAAAACATTTACCACCTGATTTGGGAGCTTTAGAGGATAATATCTGACTCCCAGCTATTACCCATGAAGCAAGCGATGATCTTACACAACTTTCCACCTTTTTATTCCATTCTTCCCTTTTTGTTGGTACATTTATTTCTGCATTTGCAGAACTATAAAATGTACATGTTATTTTGTTACAATTATCTGTAACTTTCCTTTGGTCTGAATTTCAAAGTTAAGTATATTTAATATTCACCACTAGTCCTTTTCCTAAACCACCCCACACCCCTGCCAATCTCCCCTTGGTTGGCCAAAGTTTATTCTCTAGTACCTTCCCCAGCAAGATATGTTCAAAACTGTTGGTCTGTATAACTGTGAGGAACTTGCCTGCATAGAAAATAGTCAGCTCACACTTTTCCCCTTCAGACGCTGTGTAAATTGTTTGATGGCTTCTGCTGTGGGACACTGCCATTGAGAAGCTTGGTGCCAACCTGATTTTCTCTTCCTTAAAAGGGTTTTCCTTTACCTGGATGTCCTTTCCCTTTCCCTCGCTTTATCTTCACAGTCAAATACTGTAATCAATTATGAGTCAGTGTTAACAGTTTGGGGTCAATTTTCACTTTCAGTATACACGTTTACATCTGTTTCATTTCCAGAAAAGTGTCATGAATTATAGTCTCAAAATGTGTTCTTTGTTTCACTGTGTTTTCTTCTTTGGGAATTTCAATTATAGAAATGTTAGATTTCCTTTGCCTCTCCTCTATATCATTTTGTCCACATCCATTTTTTTAAATTTATTTTTTTCCTATTGTCTCTGTTCTAATCTTTATGTTCCCAACTATACTTCAAACTATAACTATTTTATTTTGTTCGGCATAACTCTGTCTTCATTTCTGAAATGGTCTTCTTCTGTGAGTGTGTGTGTGTTGTGAGAGCACCATATTAACGTGGCATTTTTTTTTTTTTTAATTTTCCCACTGTACAGCAAGGGGGTCAGGTTATCCTTAGATGTATACATTGCAGTTACAGTTTTTTCCCCCACCCTTTCTTCTGTTGCGACATGAGTATCTAGAGGCATTTTTTTTAATGTTGAAATTTGGCTCTTACAAGTGTGGGGAGGCCTATTTGTATAAAACAATAAAAATTTTTAAATTATAAAATAATAAAGTAATAAAAATTAAAGGTTCACCATCCCTTTCTGCACCAACCTAAGTATTTAGCTTTAGGAACGGAAATGGTATTATGGGGACGGATCTAAAAATCCTACCTGTCTCACAGGTGACTCACGCAGGAAATTTAATGAAATACTGTAGAATACCATAGTCATTTAATCAAAGCAGCTCATTAAAGCAGAAAATAGTTTTAAAATTATCATATATGTGAAAATAATAGTATATATAAAATACATGTGAAAATATACTTGTGAAATAAATATATACATACACACACACACACACACATATATATTTTACTATTTTGTTTTAACTAGAAACATTTACTCACCAATCCTTTGATTGGTCAACAGTCAATCCTTGCTTTCAAAATGGGTGACCAGTGAGTGATTAGAGCTCCACATCATTTTACCATTTAGTTTTTGTATGATTCACACTCAATGCAATGTCTATGACTTCTGATTTCAGTTTCTTTAAAGGTGACAGAATGCAAGAACCCTTGGGGAACGAGGGTTGATCTCTCACAATTTTCCCTATATGTTACAATCCTCTTATTCCTACCTACCACAGCTGCAAAGTTTTAATAATTTTTTAAAATTCCTATTGAATTCTTAACTTTCCTTTCATAGGCATAGCCACACTTCCCTCTGTTATATTTCATTAGCATCACATAATATTGAATTAAGGTATATTATTATAATAACAAAATCAACTAGCATAAACCCAGCTGACTCTTAGATCTGGAGGGACCAGACATGGGTGGGCATATTAAAAGCAGCCTATGCCATTCTCTAGGTGGGGGCATCAGTCACTATGTTTTAAAGAAAGAATTAAGAGCATTGGTTAATTGGGTGAGTCATCTTTGGGTGTGTCAATTAAGAGAGTTTTACTCCTTTGAGAGTTTATATTGCTATTCTGGGGCATCCTAGGCTTTCCAGAGCTGTTCTTTTGTTTAAAATGTGGAAGGCACCATCCCCAACGAAGAGAACAGAGGTAGATCTCTTTTTACTTGCTGCTGGGCAACAAAGATTCTGGATTCTGCTATTGTATCCTCGTGTTACAGGAGTATGACACTTCCCACCCCACCCGTCTCTTCTTGCTGAATACTGAGTCTTTTCTCTGTCCAATCCGTTTTTGTGGTCATACCATCACTACCTGCCCAGCCTCCTTATTATCTTTTTAAAAGAGTTTGTTGTGTTCAGGACCTGCTAACAGCTAAGAGATGCTGTTGCAATTTGCTTCCTTGGCTTTATTTCTCAGCATCAAGCCTACATGCAAAATGCCTTCATTGCTAACCTTCCATTTTATTTCTAATGAGGCAACTGACTTGCACTGATGAGTTTCCTTCACCAGATCATTGGTTTGCATTAAGATTCATAGGTTATCATGGAGTTCTGACCTTTAAGTGTTAAGAAAATGCTATGGGCTGAATGTCCGTGCCCCTGTCCTAAATGAATTGTTGAAGCTCTGATACCCAATGTGGAAGTGTTTGGAGGCGGGGCCTCCAGAGGTAACTGGGTTTAGATGAGGTCATGAGGGGGGAGTTCCCATGCTGGGACTAGTACCCTCACAGGACAAGGAGAGGCTTCCTTTCTCTTTCTGCCACGTGAGGACGCAGCAAGTCGGTGGCCTTCTGCACACCAGGAAGAGGACCCTCACCAAACCCAACCCTGCCAGCACCCTGTACTCAGAACTGTGAGAAATAAACTTCTGTTCTTTAAGCCACCCAATCAATGACATTTTGTTGAAGCAGCCAGAACCAACTAAGACAGAAAATGGTGGAAGAAAGTCACGTGAATAGCATTGAAACACTGTCCCTTAGCATCATGGGAAGAAGTAAGAGGGTACCGAGGCAGAGGGGTCTGACTCAAGCCATTGCATAGGTGGGTAGTCACTGGGGGAATTTCTGTGAGAGCAGGTCACTGCATCATGAGGTAACATCAATACAGTTAAATCAGCTAACGTTGTGTAAAGAGCACCCAAAGAACTGGGATCTTACAACTCTCAAAACACGACACGACTCACCCCCATTTCCAAAGCTACAGACAGTCGCTTCCTCCTTTTTGATTTTTACACTCTTGCTTTCTTTCTCACTGGGCTCCGTATTTCCATTACTCCTTTTGGAGGTTTTCACTTAAAGATTTATAAACTGTGCCTTGCATTCCCTTAGTAAAAAGGTGTTACAATATAGTATATAATAAACACAGAAAAGCCTTGGAAGGAAAAGGTGTTTTGATATTAGACAGCAGAATAATTGCTTATCAAAAGACCCAGTGATTGTTAAATGAAAGGTCTCAGTGGCAAAATCAGGTTAAAAACCTATGCATATTACGAATGCATTTTTACAAACATAAAAACTCTAGATATAAATATATATGTACATATTGTGTTTGAATGAGTGAATGCTAAGAAAAATAATCTGGAAGAATATATACCAAAATGCAAATGTTAATCTCCAGGAAAAAGAACTCAGATGAATATATGTTAAAAGTACATCAAAACACATTTTTAATGCACTATGGAGTTTAATGTCAGCCAGGTCTCTCTTGTGTACCCCTTCCAAGGAAATTTACTCACCAAAACAACATGAACCTCTTGGGTGTGGTCTTGAGGACTTGAGAATCAGTTTTCAGTGTGTGCACATTCATAGAGCTGTATAATGGGGAGATAAAAAGATATTAGAGGAAATCATTAGTCAGAATGAAAGTTCACAAAATGGGAAATACCGTATTTGAAAGTCAGAACCAAAAAAAACCTATATGATTACATTCAGCAAATACAAGGACCACTAAAAAGCACAGGACTTCTTCATCCTACTCATGTGTCAATCAACTACAGTGTAACAGAGGTCATATACACAGGGTACCAATCTGCCTGGAGCAAATGCTACTCAAACACAAAAATCTTCTTTGTCAGCACACTGCCAAATTCAAAGAGTAAGGAATTCTTAATACAGGGAAAATTCAAGGGGCTTTTATCGATTCATAACATTTTGCTCAGAAGTGGGACGAAAGCAGAGCTTGGAAAACAAGAAGTTCAAGGGCCCCTGAAAGTGTAAACTGAAGTTAAACTGGGAATATCAAGAGCCAGACTGGCTGCATGGCCCCCTTGCTGAGTTACAGTTCAGAGTCCCAGGACATTCAGTACTGCAGGGAACTGGAGGGAAGTGAGAGGAACAGACGTGAATGATTTCTATTTATTTCCAAAGTAAAACATCAAAAAGAGAGTATCAAACCCTCCCTGCTGGTCTTGGTCCATTGAGCCCAGGCTGAAGGAATTCGTCCTCCTTGTTGATTTGGGAGGAGTGAAAAAAAGCATTGCAAGAGGGGTGAGAATAGGAAAAGAGAAGAGCAGTCTGCCATGAGGCTGACTTAGAGATCACAGGGACAATTAGAAAGCAAAGTACTGATTTACCTGAGTTTTCTTTACCTGTGATCTCCCTGCAACTAAAGGGAAGGGTGGAAATTCATCTGATTTAACAATGCTCAACTAGATCACAATCAAGCAGCCATGCATTCATTTATCCAACAAATATTCAGTGAGGCACTGCCATGTGCCCAGCAACGTGCCGAGGATGTAACTGGGTCCAAAATGAAGTCTTTATTCACATGGAATTTCAGTTCAAGGAGGAACTAATTAAAGACAGTATTTCTGTAAATATCATTTTTCTGTTTTTCTCTTTGAGTTTTACTGAGATGTAATTGACACACAGCAGCCCTGTATAAGTTTTAAGGTGTACTGAGAATACCTTGACCTACATACGTTGCAAAATATTTACCACAATAAGCTTGGTTACCATCCCTCACCTCACATGGTTACAAAAAAGAAAAAAAAATGTTCCTTGTAATGAGAACTTTGGGTATCTAACACTCTTAACAACTTTCAAATATACCATGTAGCAGTGTCAACTGTAGTCAAAAGTATAGCCTCAGTACTTATTTATCTTATAATTAGAAGTTTGTATCTTTTGACCTATTTCAAAATTCACCCATTAATGAAACATTTTTCGGGTTTTCTATAATAGGCTAGGTTCTGTGTCTAGAAATATAGAGATAAATAATAAAACCTGATTTCTGTCCTCCAGCACAGGATTCTGATATATTAACAGTCAAACAAGCAAACAAACAAAACATAAACCTCTAGATTTTATAATTTGACATTATAGACTCAACCTCTGTCCCTCAGCTGCAAACATGTTGAAATACTGAATAAAATAAATCAAAGTTTAAAAAATGAACTCAAATGAAAGAAAGGGAATTCTGTGGTTACCAAAATTATAGAATGAATTGGTCTCTTCAAAAATAAACAGAAAATGTATAATAGCTAATCACCTATTTGCCTTGAAATCCATGCCAAGGGAATTAATGGGATTTTAAAATTTTTGTTTGTTCTTGGTATGTCAATGAACAGATTCTGAACTCTAAAATCTGCAGAGGGTTAGAAATGAGTTCCTTGCACAGGTAGTTTATATTCATCTGAGCTCGTTTTTATCCCCAATAAATTATAAACAGCTCCATTTTTCTAATTAAAAAAATACATATTCACATTTCAAGTTAAGAAGATACAGAAGAATGCAAAGAAAACAGAAGAAGCCTTTTTAAATTCCAGAACTTAGGGATACCTACTATCAACTTCCTGGTATATGAACTTCCAGATTTTTTTTTCTTCGCATTCATTCACTAAAACACTTACATTTATACATTCCTTATATTTACAAAGATTTAGTCTCATGTAGACCAGTGCTTATTAAAATTAGAAATCAAACACTATGCATTTTGAATTTTAAAATTACCATTAAATTATTCATCAGTTTCTGGGAAAATCATAATGCAGAGATTATAGAATATCTGAAACAGAACAACAAAAAGTAACAAAACTCATATGATAATTTCATATTAAAATTTATAGGATGCAGCTAAAACCGTACATGGTGGGAAGTACTAGTTTTATGTATTAAGAAAGGAAACAGTATAGAAATGCAATGAGCTAAGTATTCAAATTAAGAAGTTAGAAAATGAACCATTGAATAAACCCAAAAGAAACCTGAAGGAGGAAATAAAAAAATTAATAATAAAATAGAAAAAATAATTTATCTAGAGGATCAGCAAAAAGAAAAATTTTTTGAAAAGTCTCATAAAATTAATAAACTGTTGGTAAGACTGATCAAGAAGGAATAAAATGGATGTGACAAATAATCACTGTCAGAAATTTAAAATAATAGTATCATACAGAGAAGCCATTTTAAATGGAAAGATTTACCAAATGTTTAAGAAAATATATATGCCTTCTGTAAAGCAAAACTTTCTGAAGAATAGACAGGTCAAGCTCTTCAGCTCATTTCACATAGAACAAAATAATTTTGATAAAGAATAGACAAAGATAATAAAGTGATAAGTGAACATGGCATCACTGAGATGGATCATATTCTGGATTATATATATACATAAAAACCTTCACATATTTAAAAGAATAGAAACCACCCAAAATATCTTTGCTGTCGATAACAATTAAACTTGAAATCAATAACAGACAGCTGGAAAGTGCCCACATATTTGGCAATTTAATATCACACTTTTTTTCGAAAATAATTTACAGGTCAAAGTAGAAGTTATAAGTGAAATAGAAAGTATCTGGGCTTGAATGAAAATGTCAAAGCAAAAATATTAAAACATGTAAGATGCAGATAAAGCAGTGTTGAAGCAGATATTACAGGATTGAATACTTACATTGTAAAATAAGATCTGAAATCAATGATCAAACTTCCATGTTAAGAAATTAGAAAATGAAGAATAAATTAAACCCAAAGCAAGAAGAGTGAAGGAAATAATAAAGATCAGAATGGAGATCAATGCATAATAATAGGAAAAAGCAATAGAGAACATCGATGGGAACAAAAGCTAGAAATCAATAACGAAGACATACACATTTCTATTTCTGGCTGCGGTGGACTGACTTGTACCACACTAATCATCCCACCAAAAGCAACAAAGTAAACAAGTAAAATACAAATTAAAATTATTGAAATATATGAATTAGCAGAGAAATACCAAATTATCCAGAACCTGAGAGGTCAAGAGCTGGAGAAAAGGGAATTACATCCGTATCATCCTGCATTCTCTGCCACTTTCCCCTCAACTCGTCTAACAATATGAACGTGGTGCAGTGCTTAGACTGAGAAATACACCTGGAGCATGGAAGTTGATAGATAAAATTATCTTGCCTTACTGTGTGTGAGAGTGGAAAAATTCTGAAGAATGTGCTACATATTATATTCAGAGAGTCCCAAATAGCATTACATCCTCATTTTCAAGGTGGTAACCAGGTTAGTATATGCCCTTTATGGATTTTTCTTTCCTTTCCTGTATCATTTTCTCTATTTCCTTCTTGGAATTCTAGGATTACCACTCAAAAATAGTCCCTGGCCCACATACTTTTTCAGTGTGATTTTAAGGGAACCCTAAGATAACAATAATTTTTTAGTAGCAAAAAGTAAAAATACAGATTTTGAACAACATAATCAATAAATTTAAGCTAACTGAAATGTACAGAACACTGTACCCAGAAACCATAAAGACAAAGAGTATTACTGAGAAATGTGTTTTTAAATTTCTACACATTAAAGAATTTTTGTCTTTGTTATTGATTTCTACCTTAATTTCATTCTGATTAGAGAACATATGCTTTAAATCCTTCAAAATATTCTGTATTTTGCTTTATGGCCTAGCATATGGTCAATTTTGCTAAATGTTCCATGTGTATCTCAAAGGAATTTGTATTTTGTGTTTTGTAGTGTGGTATTCTGGATCAGATAAAGCACATTAGGTAAAAATTATGGGAGTTCCCATCGTGGCTCAGCGGTTGGCAAATCCAACTGGGAACCATGAGGTTGCAGGTTTGATCCCTGGCCTTGCTCAGTGGGTTAAGGATCCGGCGTTGCCGTGAGCTGTGGTGTAGGCTGCAGACACAGCTCGGATCCCATCCCGCGTTGCTGTGGCTCTGGTGCAGGCCAGTGGCTACAGCTCCAATTAGACCCCTAGCCTGGGAACCTCCATATGCCGTGGGAGTGGCCCAAGAAATGGCAAAAAGACAAAAAAAAAAAAATCTCACATCTTATACAAAAATTAACTGAAAATTGATCATAAATTTAAACGTAACACTGTAAAACTGTCAGAAGAAAACACAAGATAAAATATTTGGAAACTAGGGCTTATTTAAGAGTACTTACACATGACACCAAAGACACAATTCATAAAAGAAAAAAAATCAACAAATTGGAGTTTATCAAAATTAAAAACTTTTGCTCTGTGAAAGATCCTTTAAAGAGATGAGATGACAAGCTGCAAACTAGAAGAATATGTCTGCAAACCACTATATGTGACAAAGGACTGGTATCTATAATGTATAAAAATTCTTAAAACACAATAGTAAAACAAACAATCCAATTAGAAAAGGGACAAATCATATCAAGCGACATTCCACCAATAAAGATACACAAATGGTGAATAAACACAAGAAAAAATTTCACCATCACCAGGCAATACAGAAAATGCAAATTAGGACTATGATCTGTTATCATTACACACCTATTAAAATAGAGAAGATAAAACAGTGACAACATCACATACTGGTGAAGATGCAGAGAAACTGTGTTTCTCATAGTTGATGGCGGGAACACCAATGGTACAGCTACCCTGGAAAATAATTTGGCAATTTCTTTAAACACTAAAATGTGCTTAAGCTACAACCCAGCAAACACTCTATGCATTGTCCCAGAGAAATGAAAATTTGAATGTTCACAAAACAATCTGTATGTGATGTTCAATTAATCCCTATCTGGGGAAGTCATTTGGCTCCCCAGATAATATAGCATTACTATGATGGTAGCTCATCAACACCAAATACGGGTTCTAGTTTGACTTGATGTTGCATAGCTTAGATGAAACTTTCCATTCTACAAGACTGGTCATCATGGATAGAATTCCCACAGGTCTGAACTGAAGATTCAGTTCATGAGAATTACAAGAAAAATTTGGCTTTAACATGAATGATGCTTGTAAAAAAAAAATTTAAGGAGAATAAGATAAAAAATATTTGGAGAAACAAAAATGGCAGCTGTTCTTAGAGAATAACATTCTAAATATGTTGGCATATTACCTTCCAAAATAATTCTTTAATGGCTGCTGTGAGTTAGTACTGTGCAGTCTGAACTTTTGAAGGTTTGTCTAGGGTAATACCATCTGAGTGCCTCCCCTTTTCTCATCAAAATGGTCAGAAATATAACAGCATAAGAGGGAACAGAAGATTTAGCAAGGCTGCAAAATATGTCATTTATTCCATGTTTCAAAGGCAGTAGTAAAAAGGAAGCCAAGAAGATGTCTTTATTCTGCAGTGAGAATTCTATTGTTCATCATGTTCTAATTATGAAATTTAAACTTAAAAGGATGAAAAGGAAGCTCAATCAGCAGCACAGAAGTGTATCTTCTCTGGAAATAGTTCTTAACCATTTAAATGGCAGGCTTATCTACCCTGGACTGACTGACCCAATAGTTAAAGCAATATTCTATAATACTCAAAACAGTCTGCAAAGCCACATTTCTTGATTCATTTGCGCTCCAAATTATAAAGCTGTATGGCAGAGAAAGAAAACACTGCTAATCTTTCATGACTGTTAGGTGGTTTTACTGAAATGTAATTGTGAAAACAAATTTCTCAGGTACAGAGGAAAAAAAATACGCTGTGCCATTTCCTCAATTCAAAATGAATTCACTTAGTCCTTAATCACTGAAAAGAAAAAGCTCTTCAAATTGAACAAAAAGAAATGTAGGGGATTTCCACAAAAGAGAATTTTAAAATAAAATGAAAAAAAAAAAAAAAACAAGACTTCAAGAATACTTTCATTCCTTAGAGGTCCACAAGGGATTCAATGGAAACTGTGGTCACAGCTATCCAGAATTAATATCTTACATTTGGAAAATCAACATATTTGAAAATCTGAAAAGAGGAAAGCTACATGAAATGAAACCATCTTGGGTAATTATGCGCCTACAATATTCGCCCCACTCAGGCACCCTCAGACATATGTTAAAGACATAACTGTCTCTACTTCCATTTGAGACACTTTTCAATAAATGAAACTCCAACCACAAAAGCAGTTGACAATGTGAAATTACAAAAAAGCTGTCAGAAGGCCTGTGTGGGAGATACATTCACCATAAAGTCCAAGGGCTAGGAATCTGAGAAGCTTTTAAAATGGATTCAGAGACCTTTGAAAAAAAAAAGGTCTCCTTCTCCAGTAATTGAATTTGACACCAATGTTCTTGGGATGCTAGGGCTGTACAGGGTATTTTCCCATCCACATCTAGGCTAAATTGGAGATGGTGACCTCTGATAGACTAGAGCCATCCAGGAAGTAATAGAAACCTCACTTCATAGAAACTAGTGACAGGTTGGGATTAAATGCTGGGCCGGCCAGGAACAGTCAAATTCCTTTTCCGGGAGCCTACAGGCTTCCAAAGGAATGGAGATTTTTTAAAATCATTCTATCAGTGCTTCTTTTTCCAGCGTGCTTTAACTAAATTGAACATTCAAATCTAAGGTCACCTCAGATTTGGGACACAAGCAAGCCTTAAATCCAAATGAGATGTCCTAAATTCAATCCCATTTTACAAAATTCAGTAACACTTGATGAGGCCTGAGGCATGTAGACAGAAATTTATGTATAAGGATGTTCCTTGAACTATCGTTTAAAATAGTGAAATGAAAACCTAAGTCTTCAAGAAAAAGGAATTGGTTAAGGTAAGGTATATTATAGGATGGAATTTTATGCTGTAATTAAAAATAATCCTTTTTTTTTTTTTTTTTGCAAAATGCATAGCATTATAGTTCAACTTCTGTATATACTACAGAGTGACCATCACCAGAACTCTAATTACCATTAATCACCATACAGGTGACCCCCTCCACCTGTTTTGTTCACCTCCAACCACTTCCCTTCTGGTAATCACTAATTTGTTGTTTTTGTTTTATTTTGTTTGTTTTTTTTTAATTCTGCATATGAGTAAAATCATATTTCTCCTTCCCTATCTGAATTATTTCACTTAGCATAATATCCTCAAGTTTCATCAATGTTGTCACAAATTCATTCCCTTTTTATGGCTGAGTAGTATTCCATTTTGTGTTTTTGTGTGTGTGTGTGTGTTTACCACGTCTTCTTTATCCATTCATGTATCAATGGACACCTAAGTTGTTTCCATAGCTTGGCTATTGTAAATAATTCTGAGATGAACATAGGGATGCATACATCTTTTCAGATTAGTGTTTCCATGTTTTTTCAGATACATAACCAAAAGTGACGTAGATGGGTCATATGGTAGTTCTGTTCTTAATTTTTTGAGGACTCTACTTACTGTTTTCCACAGCAGCTGCACCAGTTTACAATCTCACCAAAAGAGTTCCCTTTTTTCTACATCCTCCCTAACATTTGCTATTCCTTGTCTTTTTGATAATAGCCATTCCAGCAGATGTGGGGTAATATCTCATTGTAATTTTGATTTGCATTTTCCTGATAATTAGTGATGTTGAACATCTTTTCATGTGCCTATTGGCCATCTGTCTTCTTTGGAAAGATGTCTATTCAGATCCTCTGCCCATTTTTTAATCAGGTTGTTTGTTTTGCTGTTGTTGAGTTGTATGAGTGCTTTATATATTTGGGATATTAACCATTTATCTGGCATATCATTTGCTAATATCATCTCCCATTCTGCATGTTGTCTTTTTATTTTTTTGACAGTTTCCTTTTTGTACAGAAGTTTTTTAGTTTGATGTAGTCCCATTTGTTTATTTTTGCTTTTGTTTCCCTTTGGAGTCAGAGCCATAAAATCATCTCTAAGACTGATGTCAATGAGGTTACAGCTTATATTTTCTTCTAGGAATTTTATAGTTTTCAGTCTTACAGCAAAATCTTTTCTCCATTTTGAGTTAATTTTTGTGTATGGTATAAGATTCTGGTCTAGTTTCAGTGTTTTGCACATAGCTGTCCAGGTTTTTCTACACCATTTATTGACAAGATTATCCTTTTCATTGTATGTTGTTTGCTCCTTTGTCATATATTAACTGTCCATATATGAGTTGGTTTATTTCTAGGATCGTAATCCTGTCCCATTAATCTATGTGTCTGTTTCTGTGCTAGTGCTGTATAGTTTTTTATTACTATAACATTGTAGTTTAGTTTGAAATCAGGGAGCATGATACCTCCAGATTTATCTTTCTTTCTCAAGATTGCTTTGGCAATTCAGGGTCTTTTGTTATCTCATACATATTTTAGAATTATTTGCTCTAGTTCCATGAAATATGCCAGTGGCATTTTGATAGGAAGTATACTGAATCTATAGATTGCATTGGGTAATCTGGACATTTCAGCAATATTAATTATTTCAATCCATAAGCATGGAATATCTTTCCAATTTTTGGTATCTTTTTCCATTTCTTTTATCAGTGCCTTATAGTTTTCAGTCTACATAAAGTATCTTTTTAAAGAATTTTTAATTAAATTTCTCAAGCTATATTATTATGAAGGCAAAACTGGGAATGATACATGTAATGGATGTACATATATGTATGCACATATGCACAGGAAAAAAATCAGAAATTACTGCGTGATCATAACTAAGCATAAGATTACACATAGTTCTCACTTTTTATATTGCTTTATATGTTTATATATGTATATAGATGTTTCTATATGTGTGTGTGTGTATAATATATATATATATATATATATGTGTATATATATATATAGTTCTCACTTTGGCCATGACAGCTTAACTGGTACTGAACTTGCCTTTCCAACGATTATAAAACTGTTCAAAACATATGAAAAAAATTGTTTCAGATGCTGACAAATAGGTATGATCCTTGAGAGAAGTCCCACATTTGCTCCACAACTGCCCTAACTTTGTACCTAATGATATTTTCTGCTATAGATCAGGAAGGTGGAATCAAGCAGAGCAACAGTCTTTTTCAGTTGAGGAGGCAGACAGTGGAGTTCCAGTTTGCAGAAGCAGGGAAAATTTTCAGAGCAGAGTACATAAAAAAAGAGAGTTGTGTGCGAGGTGGTGGTGGGGAGAGTCTTTGGGGGATTCAGTAGAATTCTAAGCTAAGGATGGGACTGATCATTAATAGGGTGAGATTTGGCAAGACCACACAAGATGGCCTGCTAAAAGGATGAGCGCTACCAATGATACATAAGACTGTGCAGTATTAGGAGATGCTGGAGTTTCATCTCAGCCATAACATAGAGACTATACACTGAGTACAGTGAACATTCAGTTGACAATAACCATGTTCTGGAATAAAAGGGGATACTATAGAATTTGGCCCCAATCTGAAATAGACCAATCTTTGTGAATAATAAAAAAAAAAAAAACAAAAAACCTGACAGGATCAAAATAATTTAACAGAATTTAAGGTCTTCCAGGAAAAAAAGAATTCAACATCTTTTATAGCAAGATGATATAACCCATACTATCTATGACATAACATTTACAATTCCAATATATACTCCAATATTAGTAGAAATGCAAAGAGACAGGAAAATTTGACCCAAGAGCTAGAGAAAAAAGTAGTTAGTAGTAGTAAGTTCCCAAATAACCCAGAGGTTGGAAAGAGCAGATAAAACTTTAAAGAGCTATTACAAATATATCTAAGGTCCTAAGGTAAATACGAACTCAGTGAATAAAAGGATCTAAGTTTAGCATTGAAGTACTATAAAAAAGGAATCAAATGGAAATTGAATAAAACAAAGCCACAATATCTGAAATGAAAAATTCACTGGGTGGGTTTCCTAACAGATTTGGAGCATCAGAGGAAAGAGGAAAGGGTTGGGAACTTGAAAAAAGATCAATAAAATTTGTTGAATGTTAAGGACATAGAGGAAAAGAATCAAAATAAATGGGCAGAACCTCACTAACCTATAAGAGAATATTAAGAGTGAAAATAGAGCAGAACAAAAATTGAAGGAAGTAATAACAGGGAATTCCCCATACTAGGTGAAAAAGATGAACATACAGTTCCAAGAAGCTAGAAAAATGCAAATAGGAAAAACACAAAAAGAACTACACCTAGGCACATACTAATCAAACTGCTGAAAAGAAGATAAAAAGAAAATCTTAAAAGTAGCCACAGAATAACAATATATTATACATTTGGGAATAGGAATATAAATAACGTCTAATGCCTCATCAGAAACAACAGAATCCACTTTAAAATATTGAATGTTGTCTTAAAATGCTGAAGGAAAAACAAATAACATCCAAGAATTTTATACCCAGAGAATGTATCTTCCAAAAATAGAAGACATTTTCAGATAAGAAAAACCAAGAAAATTTGTCACCCCCAAACCTTTACTAAGAACATTCTAAAAGAAGTTCTTCAGGCTGGAGAAAAAATGATATGACAGAGAAATTCAAACCTATAGAAAGAAATGAAGAACAATGAAAGTGAGAAATGTGAATCTATATATAAAAGACATTTATTTTTTCCCTTAATATCTTCAAAAATCATAAAACTCTTTAAAGCAAAAATTATACTAACAGTTTAAAAATGTGTAAAAGTTATGTATTTATAATACAGGGTATGAAGAATAAATAGAACATAGGTATATTGCAAGGCTATACATTCTGAAAAGGATAAAGTGTTTACTCTAATAAGATACTGTAAACTAAGATGCATACCAGAATTCTTTAAACAACTACTAAAAGAAAAAGTATACTTGGAGTTCCTGTTATCACGCAGTGGTTAACAAATCCGACTAGGAACCATGAGGTTGCGGGTTCGGTCCCTGCCCTTGCTCAGGGGGTTAAGGATCCAGCGTTGCCATGAGCTGTGGTGTAGGTTGCAGACACAGCTCGGATCCTGCGTTGCTGTGGCTCTGGCGTAGGCCGGTGGCTACAGCTCCAATTTAACACCTAGCCTGGGAACCTCCATATGCCGCGGGAGCGGCCCAAGAAAAGGCAAAAAGACAAAAAAAAAAAAAAAAAAAAAGAAAAGAAAAGAAAAAGTATACTTAAAAATCCAAGGAAGGAATAAAACAAAATAATAAATTGTTTAATAATCACAAAAGAGGTTTTACAAAGAAAAATGGAACAAAGCACTGACGAGACAAATAGAAAAAAAATAGCAAATAGAATTAAATCTAACCATATCACTTTAAACGTTATGGATCAAACACTCTAAATAAATGGCAAAAAGTGTTGAACTAAATTTTTTTAAAAAGCTATTCCCAACTATGTGTTGTTTACAAGAGAGCTCTTTTAATAACAAGAGATATATGGGTTGAAAAAATTTTGATGTAAGAGGACATACCAATCAAAGAGTAAGTAAAAGAAACCTAAAGTGGGTATATTAACATCAGATGCAATGGAAATCAAGATAAAGAGAATTATCAGCAATTTTTTTTTTTAATCTTTTTGCCTTTTCTAGGGCTGCTCCTGTGGCATATGGAGGTTCCCAGGCCAGGGGTCTAATTGGAGCTATAGCCTCCAGCCTATGCCAGAGCCACAGCAACTCAGGATCCAAGCCGAGTCTGCAACCTACACCACAGCTCATGGCAACGCTGGATCCTTAACCCCCTGAGCAAGGCCAGAGATCGAACCCACAACCTCTTGGTTCCTAGTCGGATTCATTAACCACTGAACCACAACAGGAACTCCAAAAGGTATTTCTTAATAATATAAAGATCAATTATAAGGAACAGAGGTCATAAGCATGCATGAACCTAATAACTGAGTTTCGAGATATGTGACAAAAAAACTTAAAAGAACTAAAGGGAAAATAAGCAAAAACATACTAATCATGGGAGATTTTAAACACCATTTTTCTCAGTAATTGATAGAATAACTAGGACAAATTCAGTAAAAATATAAAGGCCACTAGTGACCTAATTGATATGGATAAAAAAAATATATTCAATAATGGCAAAATACACTGTCTCTTCTAGGACACAGGGAACATACACCTGGATCATAAAATAAGTTTTGATACATTTCAAAGATTGAAATATCACAGAATATGTTCTCTGATAAAAATAAAATTGAATTTTAGAAATAAATAATAAGCCCTAATTATCTGAAAGTTAACAATATGCTTCTAAGTAATCCATGAGTCAAAAAAGTTATGAGAAAAATTCAAAAATATTTTAAATGAAATACAATGAAAATACAACACATTGACATTGGTGGGATATAACTAAAGTACCAATTGGAGAGAGACTTAAAACTTTATATTTAAAAAAAATAAAGAGCACTTTCTATTATAAAAAGTTAGAAGAAAAATTAAACCCAAAGTAGTTTGAAGAAAGGAAATAATAAAAATAAGAGTGCAAGGAGTTCTTTTGTGACTCCGTGGGTTAAAGATCCTGCATTGTCACTGCTGTTGGTGCAGCTACGGTGTGGGTTCAGTACCTGGTCAGGGAACTTCAACATGCTGTGGGAGTGCACCCCCCCAAAAAAAGGGAGCACAAGTCATTGAAACAGAAAACAAATAGCAGAGAAATTTAACAAATCCATAAATTGGCTCTTTGAAATAATAATAAACTTGCTAAATATCTAGCAAGACTGATCAAGAAATATAAGAGCAGAAATCATGAAATCCAAAGCATACAATAGAGAAAATTAAGTCAGAAGCTGACTCTGAAAAGATTCATAAGAAGGATAACTCAAACAAGACTGATGAATTCTTAAATAAAGAAGAGAAAATACAAATTGCTAAAATTAAGAACAGCAAAGGGGATATTCTCCATATTCCACAGGCATTAAAAACCACCAAGGGAATACTGTGAACAACTTTTATGTCAATAAGTTTGACAACATAGATGGAATGAACAAATTCCTTGGCAAACAGCAGATGTAAATTAAAACAAGATGAACCAGAAAATCTACATACACTCTATTTAAGAAGTTCAATTTTTTATTAAAATCTTCCCACAAAGGAAACGCCAGGCCCAACTGTTTTCACTTGTGAATTCAAATGTTAAGGGAAAAAAAATGTCAAATTCACACAAAGTCTTTAAGAAGACAGAAAAGGAGGGAACATTTCTCATCTTATTTAATGAGGTGATCATAAACCCAATACAAAGACATGATGATGACATTACAAGATTAGAGAGATTATAAAATGACTACAGGCCAGTTCTTTTCCTGGACATAGACACAAAATCCTGTTAAAAATATTAGCAAGTAGAATCCAACAACACACCCAAAAGGATAATATACCACAACCAAGAACAGTTTATCTCAGCATTGCAAGGTCATTTTACATTCAAAATTCAATCAACGTAATCCACGGATTTAATAGGCAAATAAGCAACCAAATGATCACCTCAGTAGATGAAAATAAAGTATTTAACAAAATTCATCATAACTAGTCTTAGCAAACAGAATAGAACGGAACTTCCTCAACCCGAAAAGGGGCATTTGTCAAAAAACTTGCAGCTATCATATTTAATAGCGAAGACTGAAAACTTTCTTCTTGAGATAAAGAAAAGGCAAGAATGTCACCAATTCTATTCAATAATGTACTAAAGGCCTTAACTGGTGCTAAAAGACAATTAAAAGCTTTGAATGGAAGAAGCAAAATTGCATCTATTTGCAGGCTGATGACTTGTCTTCATTTAAAAAAAAATCCTAAGAAATCTACAAATAAACATTATAACTAAAAGTAAATTTATGAAGCTAAATATATAATAACCAAGTATCTTTCTATATACTAGCAGCAAAAATTAATAAGCAAAATTTTACTAACAAGTCTACTTGCAATAGCATCAAAACTACTAGGGTTAATAAGTGAATGCAGCAATATTATAAGGATAGGGAATGAAGTCAATCAAACAGAACTGAGAATCCGGAAACAGACCACACTTACCCAATCATTAATTTTTGACAGTGGCATCTAAGCAAATACGACAAGGAAAAGACAATCATTTCAACAAATGGGGCTGCTATAACTATATATCCTTATGGGAAAAACATTGACCTCAGACCCTTACTTTATACAATATACAACAATTTATTCAAGTTGAGCCACAGACCTTAAGCTTCTAGAAGAATTAAAACAGGAAAATGTCTTCACAACCTGGGTATAAGCACAGATTGCTTAGACAAGACACCAAAAGCAAGGACCATCAAAGAAAAACACCGATAAACTGGACTTTATCCAGTGAAAAACTTTTGCTCATCAAAATACATCATTCATAAAACTGAACAGGCAAGAGTGAGAGAAAATATTTATAAATTATCTGACAAAAAGGTTGTATATAGAAAATGTTAAGAACAACCCAATAACAAAGACAATTAAATTAAAAATAAGCAAAAAACTTAGACATATTACAAAGTGTTCAACATCATTAGTTATTATAAAAATGCAAACTAAAACCTCTACATACCCACTAGACTAGCAAACATTAAAAAGACTTTCAATTCCAAATATTTGTGAGAATGTAGAACTTGAACTCTCATATACTGTTGGCAGGAGTATACAATGGTGTGAGGCATTGGCAGATCATTTGGCAGTTTCTTATATAAACTATTCTACCCAATGGCTTAACAATTCTACTCCTAAGAATTTACTCATATGAAATGAAAATATTAAACCCTAGAAAGACTTGGAGAGGAATGTACACAGTATCAACTTTCATTATAGCCCCAACCTGGAAACTGCCCAAATGTCCATCAACAGGAGAAGGAATGGTTTATTCATGCAGTGGAAGACACTAGGCAAGAACAGTGTCTGTTGAACAAAATAAGATGGACACAAGTACTATGTACTGTATGACCTTATTGATATAAGGCTCTGAAGAAGGAACATGATGTAAAATTGAAAAGAAAAGTGGATGTCTTGGGGAGCTGTGTTGGCAGGAAGGGACAAGAGGGAACCTTCTGGGTGGTGATCCCAGTATGGTGGCATCTCCAGAAGTACCCTTGAGACACGACCACATCCAAAGCAGAGCAGACACTGTCTTTTCTCAGGGTCTCTTTGACAAAGTAAAGATTGATAAATTGATACTTTTTAATTATGTTGTAAAAAAATCATCATAAATAAAATCAAAAGAAAAATGGCAAACAGAAATGGATGATTTGTAAAACATGAAATATACAATCAGACCAATACTCAGAGACTTTCTGCAAGTTTATAAAAAATAAAACTCCTAGAAGAAAACATAGGAATTACACACTTTGACATCAGTCTTAGCAATATTTTTCTTTTTTTTGGATCTGTCTCTTCAGGCAAGAGAAACAAAAGCAAAAAATAAGCAAGTGGGATCTAATCAAACTTAAAATATTTTGCACTATGAAGGAAATCAACAAGATGAAAAAGCAACCTACTGAATGGAAGAAGTAATTTGCAAATGACACGTCTGATAAGGGGTTAATACCCAAAATATGCAAAGAACTCACGAAACTCAATATCAAGAAAAAAACCTGATTGAAAAATGGGCAGAGAATCTGAGCAGGTATTTTTCAAAAAAAAAAAAAAAAACATACAAAAAAAGACACATAGATGACCAACGGGCACATGAAAAGATGCTTAACAACACTAATCATCATGGAAATGCAAATTAAAACCACAATAAAATGCCATATCACACCTGTCAGAATGTCAATTCTCAAAAAAACAACAAATAGGGGAGTTTCCCTCATGGTGCAGTGGTTAATGAATCTGACTAGGAACCATGAGGTTGCAGGTTTGATCCCTGGCCTTGCTCAGTGGGTTAAGGATCAGGCATTGCCGTGAGCCGTGGTGTAGGTCACAGATGCAGCTCGGATCCAGGGGTTGCTGTGGCTCTGGCATAGGCCAGTTGCTACAGCTCCGATTGGACCCCTAGCCTGGGAAACTCGATATGCCATGGGAAGCAGCCCTAGAAAAGGCGAAAAGACAAAAAAAAAAAAAAAAAAAAAAAAAAAAAACAAATAAGTGTTGGTAAGGATGTGGAGAAAGGGGAACTCTAAAACACTGTTGATAGGAATGTAAGCAGTTTTTCCACTGTGGAAAATAGTATGGAAGTTCCTCAAAAAATTAAAAATAGAAATAACATATGACCCAACAATTCCATTCCTGGGTATATATCCAAAGAAACTGAAAACACTAATTCAAAAAGATACCTGCACCCCAGTGTTCACAGGATTATTTACAACAGCCAAATGTGGAGGCAACCAACTGAGCAGATTAATGGACCAAGAAGATGTGGTACATATATACAATGGAATATTACTCATCCATAAAAAAGAATGAAATTTTGCCATTTGCAACAACATGGATGGGCCTGGAGGGTATTATGCTTAGTGCAGTAAGTCAGTCAAATACTGTATGTTTTCACATGTATGTGGAACTAAAAAATAAAACAAATGAGCAAATATAACAAAACATAAACAGGCTCAAAGATACAAATTCGTGATTATTAGTGGGGACAGGGGGAAAGAAGGAGCAAGATAGATGAAGAGAATTAAGAGGTACAAACTATCAGGCATAAAATAAATAAGATACAAGAATGTAGTGTACAGTAGCAGGAATGTAGACAATATTTTAGAATAACCTTATTTGGAGCATAATCTGTGAAAAAATCAAAACCCTATATTTCATACTTGAAACCAATATGATGTTGTGAAGTCAGTTTTACCTCAATAAGAAAAAAGAAAGAAACGAAATAAATATCCCAACAGAAAAACAGGCATTGCTCACAGTAAGAAACTCAAATAGGAAAAAACAAACAAACATAAAAAACCTATATATATATATATATATATATATATGGGAAATGTCATCACTCACACAAGCAAAAAGTGAAAATCAAAACAAAAAGATACAAATGGTACATCCAATATACGACTCTGCCAAGAATTATAAGCATAAGTGTTGGTAAAGTTTTCTAAGCTATGTTAAGTGGAGGGAACATGAAAAAATACCACATATAGTATGATTCAATACTTTAGAAATATTTATCATAATAATAAATAAACTGTCCAGGAAATAAATGCACAGGGTTGGGTGGTAAAAACCCAAAAGTACACTTTGGAGAGCTGTGCCTCTGCAAAGCAGACAGTGAAAGCTAATTCCTGTGGAAAGGCTTGTGGTCTGGGCAGTGGTGACGTGGACTGAAGATTAAATTATGAAAAACTTTGAAAAACACTTAAATGAGAGGAAATAAGCAAAGACAATGAAAAACCAAATTTTATTGGAATATAAGGTGGAAATTTCAGAGTACTTGTACTGATGCTCATTATCACCCAATTAGGCAAGCAGGATGGACAGGATAAATTACACAGTCCATTGTGTGACCAGGGCTTAACAATCCAGATCTTAATCACTTTATTGTTTGGATTTTTTGGACAATCCCCTGGGTTTGGGTCTCAGGAATTTTTTTAAACAATTTTTTTTAAAGAATGACGTGTATTTTGTCTAATTACAATGTGCTCATCATTGAAAAGGACAAAATATAAAAGTAGAAAATAAATCACTTTTATCACTGCCTTTAAAGAAAATCACTGATAAAATATAGGATTCTAGGGACAAAAACATCTGAGTGTGATGCACATTTCTTAATAGTTTCCCAAAGGATTAGGCTAATATATATTCCAATCAATAATTTATGTACCATGAACATAACCAATTAAAAAAAAAACTATCCTTCCCTTCAATATGCAATGAACAAAGTCCTAGCCCCATTCTGTGTGACAATACACATCTCCTCTTGAGCTCATTTTCCTTGTTTCTAAGATTCTTCAGGGTACTCTTACAGTATCCACCAATCCATCCCAGGAGCTGGCTGTCCTTGCCTTCCTACCTAGTGCACTGCACTTCTCCTCATGTCACTGGTGCCACCAAGGACTTTCTTTCCCTTAAAGCTATGCCTTATCCACATCTACATCATTTCAAGTGTGGATACAGGTTGGACACTTCATTCCCTAGCACAACTAAAATGAAGGCAGCATATACAAATTTACTAGGAGCTGAGTTAAGAAAAGAATAGAAGTGAAAGAAAACATTCTTAACTAATTCTTTAAAATTTCTTGTTCCTTGTCTTAATCCATTTGGCCTGTTGTATTGAAAAACAAACAAACAAAAACAAAACAAAAAACCCCCATCAAATGGGTACTTATAAACAATAGAAATTTATTTCTTACAATACTAGAGCCTGGGAAGTCCAAGATTAAGGTAATGGCTTTCAGTCTAGAACCAGCTGCTCTGTCCTGTCCTCCGCCAAAGGAAAATATTACAAAAATCTTTACAAAGATCCAATTTTCCCTCCAAAAAGACAAGCGTTATATTACTTGCATACAACTTAATCACTAATATCTGAAGCATCTTCGTTCAGATTTCAGAGCTGTTCCCAAGACCCGGGTGCCTTATGTGTACCTGTCCCAACATACAAAGTGATCTCGTCTGTCAATGGAAAGACAAATGGAGAGCTGGCTGGACAAAGCGAGCTGCCAACACAGAATGCAAAGACGTCTGAAGACATACCAAAGAGCATTTTCTGCCACTGCCAACAACTGTACGATCTCGATTTCACTGCACACACACACACACACACACACACATCCTCGCAGCAGTGTTAGAGCAGTCATCTGTCGAAAATAAGAGCTCATTTTTGTTTGAATTCACACTTCTCTGATGGTATTCAGTTATTTACTCATGATTTAAATTGTTTACCTAGCCCCTGACTCTTTGCTATCCTTTCATCTGTCCGGCACTTCCCACATCCATGCTCTGTGTGGCTACCTCAGCTCTGTACTACACACAGACAAGCAGACCACAAACCCCCTAGAGAAAGAAAAGGGAAATAGCATGAAATTTAAGAAAAGATTTCATTCATCTTCTGAGGGGTTCTACAGGGATGGGCTAATTGCCTCGGTGCCCATAGGCATCACCAAAGGAGCATTTGAATTCTACAGATAGAATCCAGGGCCACAGCTTGGGTCACAGGGGCCCTGCACCAGCCTTGGGTCAACATTCATTATCTAGGCTCTTGTTGCTTTCTCTGAAACCAAACCTCCTGACTGCTAAAATTCTAGACAATATGTCCCCCCAAATTTTGCTTTCTTCCATTCATTAAGTCCACAAAACTTATTGGCACCAGCTATGAGACAGGAACTCTGCTGAGCACTAGGATCTTGGCAGTGAATCAGAATAACACCACCCTTGCTTTCTAGCAGTGAGCAGACTTGGAATGAATAATTTGGGAATAGAAGCTACTTATGAGCACCCCACAATTCCTGCTTCATTTTCCTTCCCCTTGCTTCCTTAGCTTATTTCTCTGCAACCACAATACTATCTTGCTTCCCCAAAGCCTCTTCGGACCTCAAGTCTCTGTACCCACACTTCTTCCACCAGCATCCTGCCTGAACAAATCTGTTAACAGAGGCAATGGTGTTACCTCCTGCTAGAACACTTCCCTTCCTAGACCCGTCCTGAAGCTCAAGCCCTCTTTGATGCTGACAATCATCTCTAATCATCTTTTCCCACCCAAATCTGTCCAGTCTCCAATCAGTAACCAGCCCTAAATAGGAGAGAGGAAGGGGCCAGATAGAAGAAGTCCATGAGTGAAGTGACATCCACAGAAGCTAAAAAAACAAGTGGAAAGAAATGCCCCCATGGTGAGTTGTTACCTAATATCTGGCTTTCTAAAGAGTGATTACTTGGGTTATCTTTCTTATCTTCATAACTGTGTTAGTTGTTAAACTCACCTAAATGAATAAATAATCACATAACTTGAAAAAGAAAGGCAGTCAGTCTTTAATTAAACAACTTGTTTTTCTCTCCCAGAAGTTGTCTCACAGAAGATTGTATTTTGCATATGTGGGCACTGAGTCAGGTTTCAGAGTCAGATGCTTTGAATGAATGAAGTTCTTTGGTAAAAGACAAAGCATAAGATACCTGCATAAAGACAAATACTCTGTTACCACTTACATGTGGAATCTAAAAAATACAACAAATGAGTGAGTATGACCAAAAAAAAAAAAAAAAAAAAGAAGCAGCAGCAGCAGACTCACAGGTATAAGGAACAAACCAGTGGTCCCCAGTGGGAAGAGGGAAGTGGGGAGGGGAAAAATAGGAGTATGGGATTAAAAGGTACAAAATTCTATGTCTAAAATAGATAAGCAACAAGAAACTACTGTAAAGCACAGGGAAATGTAGCCATTATTTTGTAGTAACTTTAAATGCAGTATAATCCATAAAATATCAAATCACTATTGTTGTTCATTTGAAACTAATATACTATTGTAAATCAACTATATTTCTAAAAAAATTTTTCATTTTAACAATCTGTAATTAATGGACAAACTTTATGGGTAGTGTAAGCTTGAGAAGGGTGGAGGGAAATATTTCTGATCTTATAGTTTTAATATAAGATATAACAGTCTGCACTATTAATCAAAAGGAAAGAGACACATGCCAATAGAGAAATTATTGACTTTGCTGATTTTTAAAACTGCGATCCCTCGGCAAGTACAATAAAGAGAGAATTAATTTGTGGCTAACAGAGCAAATTAAAACCACAACTATCTTTGTTGGGGCAATGAGCACTGCAATATAAAATAAACAGTGGTCACAGTAGAGTCACAAGTATTTATTTGCTGTATCTGCTGATTTTATCCCCTTTCTATACATAAGCAGCAGCAGCAGCAAATAATCAAACATGCAGTAAGTCATTGGAAGAATGTCATTGGAATTTTATCTGCTCAGAGCTTCAGGAATATGTCTTTTCCTCGATTTTATCGGTATGGAGTATAATATAGTGTCTTACTCTGCAGGAAAACATTGATCAAAACCTCACAAAAGAGGTGCATATCTTATTCTAACAGAGGTTTTACTCTTCTCCATTCTAGACTGTTAGCTGTTGCATCATCAACAGATGGCGTTTGCTTTTCTCTCCCGCTTTCCTGAAGGTTCTCCTGTAAAGCCCCTGGCCAGAAATTTGGTTTGCAACAGGGAAGAACAGCCCCAGACCCTCATGAAAAGGACTCTACCTGGTATTTTTGACAACTGATATTTCATGGAATAGACCTAGGAGCTGGTATCACTTAGAAAATTGTCAGAGGGACACAGGATTTCCAGGATGCTTTTGAATTCGTTACGAGATAATTTATGAAAGCCAAGAATCAATTAAGAATGACTGGATGGCAGTTCCCATCGTGGCTCAGCGGAAACAAATCCAGCTAGGCATCATGAGGTTGAGGCTTCAATCCCTGGCCTTTCTCAGTGGATTAAGGATCTGGCATTGCCAAGAGCTGTGATATAGGCTGCAGACGGGGCTTGGATCTGGCGTTGCTGTGGCTATGGTGTAGGCTGGCAGCTATAGCTCTGATTCAATCCCATATGCCTCTGGTGTGGCCCTCAAAAGCAAAAAAGACAAAAAAAAAAAAAAAAGAGAGAGAGAATGGATGAACTCAAGAGGAACTTCTTACTGGCATTATTTATTTTGGAAGAATGTTTATCACGTTTTTAATATTCTCTTTTCTGAAGGCTCCCTGAGAAAGCCCTTTTTCTTTTTTCTCAATAGATTCCTTTTTTCCTTATAATTGTGATAAAATATGCCTAATACAAAATTTGCCATTTTAACTATTTTTACATGTACAGTCCAGTGGCATTAATTACATTCATAATGCTGAGCAAACACCACCATATCTACTTCCAAAATTTTTTCATTACTCCAAACAGAAACTCTGTACCAATTAAACTCTGCATCCCCTCAACTTTGCCCCCAGCCCCTGGTAACCTCTAATCTATTTTCTGTCTCTATGAATTTGTCTACTCTAGATGTTTCATACAAGTGCAGTCATATAGTATTTGATATTTCATACAAGTGCAATCATACAGTATTTGATATTTCCTATAAGTGCAATCATACAGTATTTGAATTTGTCTAGATATTTCATAGAAGTGCAATTATACAACATTTGACATAAAATATCATTATGCTATTGTTTCACTTAGCACAATGATTTCAGGCTTCATTCATGCTGCGACACCCATCAGAGCTTTGCTTTTTGTGGGTGAATAATATTCCACTGTATCTATAGATAATATTTTACATATCCATTAATCTGTTGATAGACACTTAGATTGTTTCCAGCTTTTGACTATTATGAATAATGCTGCAATGGGCATTTGTGCTAAAATGTCTGTTTGATTTGAGTCTCTGGAATTCTTTAGGGGTATCGATTTAGGAGAGGAATTGTTAGGTTAATCCGTGATCTATGTCTGACCTCATCTTAATAACTGTATGCTTGCATTATGTTCTCTCTGGCTTCTCAAAATTCAGAAACAAGTATTTTTATTGAGTTTCTTCACTTTTAATGGCAATGTAGTTGGTTCTACTTGTTCAATAAAACTAATCAGAATGTAACCAAACGAACAATGTGTAATAAAGTCTGTACATGAAGTGTCATATTTCAGAACAAATCTCATGTAGTCAGATACAAAAAAGCCCACCAATAAAGATCGAGGGTTATACTTCATGGGTGGAACCAACACTTCCAAAATTTTTTAAGGAAACTGCTCTCACGTCTGTTTTATGTCTTACAGGGTCCCAGAAGTACAGGTAGTAAGAGAGTCACTTTCTGGCAGGCCAGGAATCTTAGAAGATTGAAGGATGTTTCAGAGTGAGCCATTTTCAGCAAAAGCTGATGGAGATAAATTTCCTGGGTTCAGCTTTTAAGCCTCAGAATAGAAGACCAAATACAAGCAAATGTTTTATTTAATCTCTGGAGAATGTTTTAAAAAATCCAATCCTAGATTTCTTACAAAATCTCTGACATAGTTTGTTTTTATGGTTTTAATAGTTGCTTAATTGCCATATGACTACAGAATGGATGACCATACCAGAGTTTAGATGTGCTAATTAATACTGAATGCTGGATCTATGAAAGCAGGCCAACACACAATGAGATCACCCTTTTTTGAACTGAGAATATTCCCTTGGAGAGAGTTTAAGAATACAAAAAAAAGGGGACTATTGAGAAAAAATTATCCAAACTTGGAAACAGATAAAAAGACGGCTCATGCTTCAAAGTCATACCCAGAGCATTATCTGACAGGAATACTCAAGGATTATCTGATTCTTTAGGAGTGTGTCCTTTAATCATTTACCATTAATTAGGGTATTTTACAAATCTATAAGGATAGTCTTCAATCTCTACAAAAATAATAATTATCCAAATGCTTTTTGTCCTATGGCAAGGTAAATGCTCTTTTTTCCTGTGGATAAACAAATGGTTTCTGTTTGGTAGGGAAGATGTTATCTCAAAGGTGAGAATCTCATGCCACTGACTCTCCTACACTGTTTAAAGCCAGCTCACCATCCTCTTGGCTTCCTCATTCACAAGTTGAATGAATCTTTGACGTGGTGCTCACTTAAAAAAAGAAAATGCTCTGAAAGAAAGGCAAGGCTGCAGAAAAGCTGCAGACTTTCCTGAAAAACAAGGAAGTCCAGATCGCATTGGACTCATGGCTTTAAATGTTCAGAGATATTAACTGTCAACTTAGAAGTTAGACTTAGTTCATATATCATTCCTGACTGAAGTAAAATAAAGATATTCTCAGACACACAATGATAAAGAGAGTTAACCACTTCTTTAAAAGAATTATTAAAGGAAATATCTCAGTGAGAACAAAAGTAAACTAAGCAGGAATGTATGAGGTTCATTTTTAAAAAAGAAATGGTTAAACAAACATTCTAGACAGCAATCATGTCAAAGCTGGGGAATTAAAGGCAAGGTTAATGTATGGGAAAATCTTCGCTTCTTATGGAAAATGAAAAAAATAATGAACAAGTTTAGACGTGTTCACAAAATTTAGAGTTGATTATATATTTTTAATTTTAAGGTTACTAAAAATATAAGACATGTAAGTTATAACTTCCAAATCATGATGGGGAAAAATAAAAATAACCAGCATGAAAAAGAGAGAAGAGATAGTAAACCAGATATGCTAAATTTGATATTCAAAATAAGTACAAACACATCAGTAATCATTAAAAAACATAAAGAAATTAAACTTCTATTTCAAAAAGGGGGATTACCAGGTGGATTTTATTCAGCTATCTGGTATTTTCAAGAGACACTAAAACAAAACTTCACAGAAATATTGAAAATAAAGATACAAACAATATATTCCAGACAAATATGAAAAGCAATATGGCAAATCATTATCTAACAAAAGAAAACTTAAGGTGAACTAACTAACATATATAAAAAGCTACACTATAATAACAAAGGGAAATTTTCTAATAATAAATAATTAATAAAAAAGCCATGAAACTGCATGCACTCATATGCATAATTTCAAAGTATGTTAAAGCCAAAATGACAGGAATTACAAATGTAAAATGGACATACCTCCATCAAACAGAAAGGTCTATTTGGGAAAATATTATTGAGGCTAAATATTTTAATGACAAAAGTAATAAGCTTACTCTAAGGGCAAACAAAATATTTTCAAAAAAGTTTTGCCTACAAGATCATGAACGATATTATGATTACTTTAAAGAACTTATACTGCTAAAAACACATTTTCTGAGGGCAACACAAATTTTTTTTTCTTTTTAGGGCTATACCTGCAGCATATGGAAGTTCCCAGGCTAGGGGTCGAATCGGAGCCACAGCTGCTGACCTACACCACAGCCACAGCAATGCCAGATCTGAGCTACATCTATGACCCATGCCATAGCTTGAGGCAATGCCAGGTCCTTACCCCACTGAATGAGGCCAGGGATCAAACCCACATCTTCATGGATACTTGTTGGGTTCTTTACCCACTGAGCCACAAGGGGAATTCCGGCAATGCAATTTAATTGGAAGTCAAACAATAAAGAGATGACAAATATTACATATGCCTGAGCCAACTTGGTCACTTTTCTCCCATATATTATGGAATTATTCATAGGTTAAAGAAAACATTACAACAAAAAATACTATTTTTGGAAAAATACCATTAAAACAACTATATACCAAAACTTATGAAATAGAGCCAAGTGTGGCTTAATTAATGTATGGCCTAACTATATTTTTTAAAAGGAAATACTGAAAGTAAATGAACTAAGCATGTAGTCCATGAATCTGGGAAAGAATCAAAAAATTCAAAGATGAAGTGAAAGGAACTAACAAATAAGAGCCAAAATTGATAGGACAGATTAGAAGATGTAGAGACCACTTCCAAGAACAACGATTTGTTTAAAGCTAATTACATAACACAAAAAAGTCTGGTAACAATGATCAAGAAAAAGAAGAGATGATACAAGTAACATTTTTTTTGGAAAAAAAGAAAGGGAAATGACTCTCAATACACATGAGATTTTTAAAGCCTAACAGCATTGTCAACAATTTCATGTCAGTGCAGTTGAAAACTCAGTGAAAATGTACAATTTTCTACAAAAAGTATGAATCATTAAAAGTTACTTTATAACCATGAAGGTTCATAAACCATCATATAAAATTACTTTTAGTATCTTCCCTTAAAATTGATATAAAACTCAGATCAGTCAACAAATCTGGAATGAGCAAATAATTTTTACAGAATACATAAAACAATTTTAAAGAAAAAAGGGAAAGACCTTCCTAGACATTAAAGGATGACGGCACAATTCACGAAAGGGAAAGTATTGTTAATATCATAAAAGTAGCTGCAAAAAATCCTAACTAAAATATTAGTAAATACAATCTACTAATGTAACAAGTTTTTTAAAAATCATTAAAATAAAACAAAAAACCAGATGACCGAGTTGAATTTATTCAAAAGTGTAAGGATAACCTGACCCCCTTGCTGTACAGTGGGAAAATTAAAAAAAAAAAAGTGTAAGGATAATTTGCTATTAGATGACCTTTACACATTAATAAATTAAGGAAGAAAAACCATATGACCATTTAAATAAATGAAAAATATAATTTAATCAAATCGAATAGCCATAAATAATAAAGGCTCCATGGAGTTCCTGCTATGGCACAGTGGGTTAAAAATCTGACTGCAGTGGCTCAGGTCTCTGCAGGGGGATGGAGGACCAGGTAACATCCTGGCCCAGCACAGCAGGGTAAAGGATCTGATGTTGCACAGCAGCTGTGACATAGTTCGCAGCTGCAATTCGAATTGAATCCCTGGCCTGGGAACTTCCACAAGCCACAAGTGTGGCCATAAAAAACAAACAAGTAAATAAATAAAGCTTCTACATACAAAAATAAAAGGTAGCTTTTTTAAGTCTCAGTAACAATTTGTACCAAAAATCTACAAGATAAGAAACTAACAGATAGTGGTGACACTTTAAAAACTTTTTCTGCCACCGTTTTTAGTATGCATGGTACTAGAAATCTTAGCAAAACAATAATAACAAACAAATGAATTAAATATTTAAGAACTGGAAGAGAAAAACCATCATTTTATGACTTATAGATAATGCAATTATCTACATATAAAATCCAAGAAAATTTGCAAAAGCATCATTAGAGCCAAGCAAGACAATTCATAGAGATCGCTGGATTTAAGATCATCATAAAAATTAGTATTTTTCTCTGCAGCAGAATAAAATATTGCCTTAATATAATATTTTTTTAAAAACCCAGAATATCTACTCTGCGGTAACTCGTTCTTTCTGCCTGGAAGCCTCCAGGCTCTTATCCTTTCTCATCCTCCTTCATAAATTTGGCCAGGACATACTTGGATGTCTGTCTTTACTCCTCAGTACCCCCTGCAACTCTGCGAAACTTTTCGATCACAAGATTAAATCTCTCCTGACCTCATGAATACTTTCTTTGAATGCTTGTTTATTAATACGGAATACCCGCTATTCACATATTATTAAAGTCCAGGATCTAGCTCTGTCTCTTTTCCTTCATGATTTCTGCCTCTTCATACGTTTGCTCTGTGCTCTAAAATGGTTCTTGTGTTTCATCCTCCAGTCCACTGACTGGGATTTCACTGTCACCAAAGAAGAGATTTAAACAGAGCTCAAGCTTTATGAATGTCTAACAACATAACAATATAGCCAACTGGCTCAGGAAGGACAGGTAGCTTGGGGTGCAGGGAATATGGGAAATATAATTAGTTTGCATATTTCCACTCATGCACTTGGCCAAACGGTCCCACTCACTTTAGCACCGAAACATAGGATATTACAGACATAATGCAATACATGCAAGAAAAAAATGTAGCAAAACATTAGGGAGAAAATTCTGAAATACTTAAGAAGGTCTAAACTTAAAAGAAGAAGAACTTAAAAGAAGGTCTAAATAAATGGGAGATATGCCATTCTAATAGATGGGAAGAGTCGGCATAATAAAAATGAGATGTCTCTCTAAATTCAAAACAATTCCAAAACAAATTGCACCAAAATTTTAGGGAGCTTAATAAATCTGAATCTAAAACTCATATGGAAGATCATAAATTCAAGAAGAGTTAAGATAACTCTCAATAAAAGAGAGAGATGAAATTTGCCTATGATACACCAAGGTTTATTTTAAAGTTTGAATGACTAAGATAAGTGTGATCGTAAATGCAATGACAGAATTACCAGATAATTATAAGAGTGCAGAACAAGTAATAATTTCAAGCTTGTTTGGGAGTTCAGTGTATCATAATGGGGTCAACACACCAGTGGATGAGATTAAATGTTTTTAAATTTCTAGTTTGATAGCTTTTAGCTAAAACTGGAAGAAAAATTAATCTTGACCAATGTTTAACGTGCAAACTGCCATCACATCCTTCCTAGAGGCTTGTGTCAGTACCCAGGAGTCATCTGCAGCAGGGTGAGTACCCCGAGGGAAGTGGCAGTACGCCAACACAAAGTTCCCCTCAGCCACCACGAACAGACCCTTTAAAATGGTCCAGATTAAGCTTATAAAAATAACATCACACTTAAAATACATTCACCATATCATTTACAGGAAGATCAATGCAACAAAGATGCTGAAGCCAGAAATGCACAAAAGGCTACAGACTGTCATCCATGTGGTTGATTTTGAAAAAGAAGACCTTTAAAATACAGTACAAAATTTACAATATTTCATAATAAAATAGGCAAGAGAAGATGAAAATCTCTTGTTCTACAAAGAGGTTCATGGTTTAGTTTGTGGCAGGTTATGTAAAATAATTGCCACATTTACATTTGAGCTACACATTTATTTTCCTTCACAAAGTGACAACTATTCCCAGTTTGCTGACCTTCTCCATGATGAAAAACAGCTCTAAGTAGTTGGCTACTAAAAAAAAAAAAGTTTCCAAGAAAATCACATTTCATATGCCCCTTAAAAAGCAAGATAACGTTTAACAATGGTTGAAGAAGAAACTGTTTTTCAAAACTCAGGCTATGAATGAAACCTTTTAAAAAGGAATGTTCAGGAATGTTTCCATGATTATGCAATTTTATTGCAACAATATAAATATATCTTCTATAAAATGTATCAGGTATGCATATTTAAAACTAGAGAAACAATTTCCCAACCTGTTTAACTATCATTCAAATGAAACCTTTCTCTGGGTTTTTAACCAGACCCCCTAGCACGTGGTAGGTTGGGTGAAGAACAAAATCCACATCATCACATAATGGGGAAGACAGATGACTAGGTCACCCATCACTGCAAAGTGCAGTAAGTGCCATGTGAGCAGGGCTCCTAATTCAGTCTTGAGGGGGAAATGAAAGCTTCCTGGAAGAATGATATCACAGCTGAAGTCTGAAAGATACATAAGCATGTTGGAGCAGAAGGGAGTAAATATATATGCTATGGAGTGAATTGTGTCCTCCCAAATTCCTACGTTGAAGTTCTTAAACCCTAATACCACTGAATGTGACTATACTCAAAGACAGGGTCTTGAAAGAGGTGTTAAGCTAAAAGGGGCCAGTAGGGTGGGGCCCTAACCCAATCTGGCTGGTGTCCTTATAAGAAGAGGAGATTTGGACACAGATACAAAAGGTGTTCACACACAGAGGAAAGACCACATGAGGACACAGTGAAAAAGGTGGCCATCCACACAGCAAGGAGAGTGGCCTCAGGAAAAACCAAACCTGCTAATACCTTGATCTTGGACTTCCAGCCTCCAGAACCATGGGAAATAAAACTTTGTTTTTTAAGCCACCCAGTTTGTGGTATTTTAATATAGCTACCTTAGGAGACAAATACATTGCAGTATTAAAGGAATTTTCATGTGTGATTCACTGAGTGCCTGAAACTTAGCAGAAGTAATGAAAACAGTGCCAGTAACTGTAAGATGGAAATAGGCACTTTCAGAATAGTCCATCTGACTTTCAAAAATGGAAACAGCATGAATTTCAAAAATTGCAGGTGAATACAGTTGAAACAAATTCCCTTGACAACATTTTGAGCAGGATTGCTAAACAGGTGGCTGGTGAGCTCTTAGAAAATAGAGCCATAAAGGAGAATCAAGGTTCACTCAGATTAAGGCATGCTGAGCTAACCTCATTTCCTGTATTGATAGGGCAGTTGATAGAGATCATGGGAAGGCTACAATCAGACTGTATCTAGATTTCAGGAAGATATTTGGTAAAAGGCTGTCATGTGATCCTTCAGGCAAAGATAGAGAAATGTGGACTGAATGAGATTTGGCATGGGGTAGATTTGTGGCTGATTGAAATCCATGAACCTGGAATGTTAATCAAAGAAGCATTATAAACTTGAAGATGAAGACCCGCAGGTATGCCCATAATGACGACATCCATACAACTGCATATGTAGAAACACAGAAATTACATGTGGTAAAGACAGCTCATGGTCTTCCAATAATTGTTTTTTCTTTCTTTCACATGAGAAATTTTAGCTGAGCCAATGAACGTACAAGAAGACAATTTTCCCAGCCTTCTTAAAAAGTTGGAATAGCCATGTGACTAAGGTATGTCCAACAGAATGAAGGCAGATGTTATGTGTTCTGCAGATCTTGTCCTTAAAATCAAGGAGTGTAACTGCTCCTCCCCGCCCCCGCTTCACCAACTTGGCCCTAGGGATGGAGGAGCAAAAAAGATAGATGCTAGTGGGATTTCTGACCCCATGGAGCCTGCTTGCCAGCTCTAGACTGCTTATACTCAGTTCAGAAAGAAAGAAACTTCTACCTTCTTTAAGTCTTTGTTACACTGAGTCTCTTTCTGGGCATCTGAACCTATATCCTAAGTAACTGAGCATGTTTGTCTCATGGGCAGGGGACATTAAGCTGGGGAGGATAACAGTACATTCCACGCCAACCAGAAAATCTTAATAGAGTGGAAGAGTCTAAACACACGTGATGCATTTTAACAGTCTTGCATTTATGCCTAAATAATCAGTTACTTAATAAAGTGTAGGAAGATCTACCATAAAACAAGGTCATGAGTTTAAAAAAAAAAAAAAAAAAAAAAAAGGATTTTATCATTCAAAGCCACACTCTTAGGCTGCAGTTAAGTAAATGTAGTGTCATTGTCAATGATATTAAGAACCTCTCCCATTTCATTCTGATCAAGAAAACAGCCACGGGGTGACGAGGACACAAAGTGCAATGGAGCCAAGGTAACCCCCTCGCTGAATGGGCTGATCTCCACTGGTGCACAAACAGGAAATGGGTTTATTTTCTCCACCACACACTCTCCCTTCCTCGCTGCTTGACACTGACTTCTCATAAACTTCATTGTTTAGGGTTTTTTTCATGTATAATTACAGTCTCATAGCTCAAAATTCATTTTCAGGTATCAAAAATTTCAGTCTTAATGAAGGCTAGTTGAGAGGAAGACATTTCACCATATGCCTTTGGCTTTTGAACCATAAATTCCAGCATAAATCAAAAGTTCGACGCCGCATCCAATTCAAAGTCTCTCCCACTCCCTGGTGCAGGTGGGGCTCCCGGCTCAGGGCAAGAAGGAAGTGGGTGTGATCTGTCCTATCACCCTCTGCTCTGGTTCTTCTTCTCAACCTCTTCTCCCACTCACTCTGCTTTTTCAGGAAGAACAGGTCAGAAAAGGGGTAGAGAGAAAAAGAACAAAAATAACAGTAATAATAATAATAATAATATCTGAGTTCCCACTGTGGCTCAGCGGTAACCAACCCAGCTAGCATCCATGAGGATGTGAGTTCAATCCCTGGCTCAGATCCTGCGTTGCTGTGGTGTAGGCCAGCAGCTGCAGCTCAAAAGAACCCCTAGCCTGGGAAATTCCATATGCTGCAGGTGCGGCCCTAAAAACCAAAAAAAAAAAAAAAAAAAAAAAAAAAGCATCAAGAGTGAAGAGTCTTTTCATTTAACAGGAGTGGAGTTCTCCATCATGGCAGGAGCCAAATGTGCTGGCCCACCCACAGAGCCAAGGGTCCATCAATGAACTGTATAGAAATCTCTAAACTGTAAAATTCCCTGACTTGGTCATGGATTCCACCTGAATTTCTGTGAGCCCCTCCCCTCCCCTGATATCTGGGTAATGTAGCCCGCAGACTGTTACCGTGATCTTAACCAAGGCTGTCCTGTGTGCTTGGGCTCGTCAGGACGGCTTGTCCCTGCTCCCTTCTGTACATTCACGTGGACCACTGGACCACGTCCAAGATGCAGCCTTGATCCTCCACACACTAGGAGCCAGGCTGCTCTCGGCACCACCTCTCTTCCTCCCCTTTCACCACAGGAGACTCCACTAGCCTGGGGCCTCTGTATCCTTCAGGCAGGAAGCAGATAACAGTCTCCTCGTTCACACAGCCTCTCAGACCCCAGGGGATATAACTCAGGCTCCGGGAGGACCAGACTCACTCCTCTCCCCTCGGATATGCCAGCGTGAGGCTGAGTTCCCCCACGTCCTGTGCCAGCCTCCCTCTTGCAGCCTCTCCCATCTCTGGGAGCCCTTCTCTGGGAGCCCCTCACACTTTGTTTGTGGGCACCTCTTCATTCCCATGGAAAAGAAAGGAGAAAAGCCAAAACTTTGACCCTATCTCTGGATCCATACGCTAATCCCATCAACTGTCATGCTGAACTCTGCTTTCCATGGATACAGGCAGGATGACCTGCCACAGATAGGAACTTTCATGGCTTTTTTTTTTTTTTTTAATAAATAGACTAAGGGAACTTATTTTTATTTTTACAGCTGCACCTGCGGTATACGGAAGGTCTCAGGCTAGGGGTTGAATTGGAGCTGTAGCTGCAGGCCTACACCACAGCCATAGCAACAGCAATGCCAGATCCAAGCTGCATCTTCTACCTACACCCCAACCTGCAGCAACGCTGGATCCTTAACCCACTGAGTGAGGCCAGGGAGCAAACCCACATCCTCATGGACACTACGTTGGGTTCTTAACCCACCAAGCCACAATAGGAACCTCTTAGTAAGTGTATGTCTGGCAGCTCTTCCTTCAAATGTGAGGGCACTTGGAGCTTGAAAGAGATCAGTCATTGTCCCCTAAAATAGGTTCTCCTTGTTTTTTCAGAGTAATAAACTTTTAGCATAAACTAAAAACATGTAGTTACCCAACCAATAACTGTATTTCCCTCATTTTTTAGTAGCTAAGGTTCTGAATTCAAATTTAGGCATAACGGGTTAATGAATTTGCCTGAGATTAGAAGGCAGAAGGCACGTACTGACACCTTCTGGCTCTTGCTGCTGGTACAAGGTCCTGGCTTCACCTCCAGACCAGGTTTTCTTGGCAGGGCCCCCATGTTGATCTTTACCTAGTGTCCCTTCCTTAATTTCAGCATCATTTCCCACCTGGAAAGGCAAGGAATTTTCAAATCCAACAAGTTCTGCCTCCTTTCTGTTTTTAACAGTCTTTCCTCTTGTTTCTATGTTTTAGTCTAAGAGCGAAGAAGATGCCAGGAGGCAGCTTCCATTGTCTCTGTGCAATCTCCTTAGCTGCAGGCCACCCAGTTCAGTTCATCGGGTGCCTTCCTTACTTTCCTGCTAATACAGGCAATGACCCTGCTGAACTTTCTGCCCTTCTGTAACAGGAGTTTTCTGTAAGGTTTTCTTCCCTTTCCTGTAAGCCCTCCCCACCACTTCATTAGTGACAATCGCATCTCTATGGACAATTTCTTCATGGCTTTTCAAGCTTTCACGGACACGCTCCCCAGAGTCCTGCCAGCCTCTGCCCACTGGCTACTGCCAAGGTCACTTCCATATGTTAGTTATTGGTTACAAAATTACCCCATTTCCTGGCACCAAAATCTGTACTACTTATCTATTGTGTGATAAATTCCCACAAAATGTAGTGGCTGAACACAGTTTCTTCGGGTCAAGAATTCCAGATGGAACTGAGTGGTTTTGGTTCAGAGTCTCTCAGGAGTTTATGGTCAGGGTTGTTATGAACTGCATGTTTGTATTACCCCACCCCAATTCATATGTTAAAACACTAACTCCAATAGGATTACATTAGGAGGTGGTGCTTTGATAGGTAATAAGTTCATGAGGGTGGAGCCCTCGAGATGTGGTTAGTGCCCTTATAAGAAGAGGAGATTGGGGCGCCCTCTCTCCACCATGTGAGGGCACAGTGAGAAGCTGGCTGTCTGCAAACCAAAACGAGGATCCTCACCAGACACCAGGTCTGCGGCAGCCTGACCTTGGACTTCCTAGTCTCCAGAGCTGTGAGACATAAATTCCTGCTGTTTGAGCCAGTCTACGGTATTTGGTTATCAGTAGAACAAACTAAGACAGGACATCAAGGGCTACAATCATCTCAAAGCTTGACTGGGGCTGAAGAATACAATTTCTTTTTTTTTTTCTCTTTCTTTTCTTTTTACAGGTGCACTTGTGGCATATGGACGTTCCCAGGCTAGGGGTCAATTTGGAGCTGCAACTACTGGCCTACACCATAGCTACAGCAATGCAGGATCCGAGATGTATATGAGACCTACACCTTAGCTTGTGGCAACACCTGATCCTTAACCCACAGAGGGAGGCCAGGGATTGAACCCGCATCACCACAGACACTATGTTGGGTTCTTAACCTGCTGAACTACAACAGGAACTCCCTGAAGAATCCCATTTCAAGTTGACTCACTCACATGGCTACTGGAACGAAAGTCTCAGTTCCTCACCCCACAGAGCTCTCCAAGATTCTAAGGCCAGGGCACAAAATGAAACAAAACAACAACAACAACAACAACAACAACAAAACCAACAAGTTGATCCTAGAACATCTTTTAGTGCAGGAAAGTTTAAAACAATATATTTAATGACAGCATGTCCAGGGGACCTAAGAACAAAAGTGAAAAGGCTCCCAGTAGCCAAAGCTAATATGATTTGGGCAACATCATAAGTAACAATGGTAGGAGTTCCTGTTGTGGTGCCATGGGGTTGCAGGTTCGATCCCTGGCCTCGCTCAGTGAGTTAAGGATCCGGCGTTGCCATGAGCTGTGGTCTAGGCGGCAGATGCAGCTCGGATCCCAGGTTGCTGTGGCTGTGGCACAGGCCAGCAGCTACAGCTCCGACTGGACCCCTAGCCTGGGAACCTCCATATGCTGTGGGAGCAGTCCTAGAGAAGGCAAAAAAAATAAATAAATAAATAAAATAAATAAATAAATAAATAAATAAAAAATAAATAACAATGGTACTGCTTTATCACTTAAAGGATAAAATAAATATCCAGGAGCCCATGCTTATATACATAAATAGTTGAATAAATAAAGAAACAAAAGAGAAAGGTCAAATCTTCCAAAAGGAAGAATTCCAATTAATAAATGTAGAAGGAATCAGGAAAATGGAAAATCACCATTGGAATACCACCGTATTTATTGTTCCAGATAAGATTAATTGATAATTGCTAAAATTAGTGGCTGAAACTTTTAAAAAGAAAGAGGGTATTTTATCAGACTTTTGCATCTCCCAAATTTACTAAGTACTGTTGTTGTTTGAAAACATGACCACAAATTCTTTTACACCCTTCCCTCCAGGAGGTAGAGTTTCACACTCTCTTTCTTGAGTGTGGGCTGGACTTAGGAACCTGCTTCTAGTAAGCAGCTTCCACAAAGCGAAAAACAGTAACTTTCCAGTGGAGAGAGCCAACAGACATCAGCATAGCCAGCTGATCAAGATTCATGTCCCGGAATTAGCTATGCTCATATTATGTGTCCACTGATACGATATAATGAGAAGGGCATATCACCTCTGTAATATTCTTCCCTGAAATCCACAACCAGTGTATCTATGAGAAAACATCAGATAAACCCAAACTGAGAGACATCTGCAAAATACCTGACTGCAACTCTTCAAAATGCTGAAGGTCATAAAAGACCAAGAAATACCGAAAAACAGTCTGAGTTAGAGGAAACTAAGGAGACATGATAACTAAATGGAATGTAGGATCCCCAAGGGGACCCCAGAACAGAAAAAGGACATTAATGGAAATATGGTAAATCCAAATAAAGTCAGCAGTTTCAATAATAATATTAACGTTGGTTAATCTCTCAGTTTTGATAAATGTTCCATGGTAAGAATTAAACCTCAGGAAAAGCTTAGTGAAAGGTGTACGCAATCCGTCTGTACTCTCTTACTAACTCTTCAGTAAATCTAAAATGATGTGAAGCTAAAAGGTGAAAAACTAAGCGTGGTTGCAAATAATGTGGTGAGAGGTACAGATGGACCTGTCTCTGATCTGTGAGGTAGGAGGTCAAGTAATTTGCTGAGAAAAGTAAAACAAAGGGACTGCTGAAAGCCCTTTGCCCCGCTGGCCAGAAAGTCTACTCTGCATTTTAAGACGGTATCCCCCCAGATCATCCTACTGTGCCGTAATTGTGCCATGTCTCCATGTATGTGCCACCCCTGTGTTCTCTGGGCATGCTGGAGTGATGTAAGCGATCCCAAGACACCTTTTCAGCAAAAGGAGAAGTGTTCCGATTGGTGGTCTGAGGCAAGAAGTGATGACCCTTTGCCAGGGCCAAGCACAAAGTCCAGCATCCCTCTGCATGACACCAATAAGCAAGTGCCTCTGGCCTCTGAACCCAGGATCTTAATGTTTAACAAGGTAATGCCTCTGTCACATGGGCTGCTAACCACTGGTACAGAGCTGAGATTAAAAAGAAAAATGTAATTGCTTACCCAGGTTTTGTTTGTATAATAGCCTATTCCATGCGTGTATAGTTGGTCTATATAAGTAGGTATGTCGCTAGCATCTAACGGAAATGCATAAAAGTAAATATCATTTAGCGGTAGCTTCATGATCTATCTAGAACGATGTCTTTGTTTTTCTTAAACATTGAATATGTTACATCACCCAGACAGAAAATAAAACACAGAGTGTAGGATACACACATACTAACCATAAAAACAACCATATTGTAACACCAAAATATATTTATAAAATTGGTCAAGAAAATTGAATTTAACATATGCTGTTATCATACAAGTATTTTTTAATGAAATAACACTTTGTATTTATATAGCACCTTTCTTCTAAGGAGCAAAAATATGGCTCGGATATTATTACTCATTCTCACACCATCCTTGACAGGTGGGTAAGTAGCAACATTTATACCAAGTTTTAATCACTGGGAAACCAAGACATGCAAAGAGAGAGCAAACAAACCATGCAGAGTGAGCCAGAAACTTGGAATTTTCCAGCCCCTAATGCCCAATGTGTTCTATAATCTTTCCTCTGAAATCTTAAAAGCTAGTTTGAATACCAGTGGGGGGAAAAAAGAGAACCAGAGAAACAGTTAAGGAATAAAACACATTTACAGCAGCCTACCAGAAGCTGATGGTAAACCTAAGTTGGAGAATGCTGAAAGTTAAAAACAATGCCCAAACCTTGATCATCTATTTGATCAATCTATACTGTGGCCCAGGAAAAATTAAAGGGCCCTTCCAAAATATGCCGCAAATTGTTGTCAAGGCTTCTGTTGTTAAAGCGGTGGAAGTAAGGCCCATTTCCCAATTACCTGTCATTCCATGTGCACGTGGTCAACAGCAAGTCAATGAGCAACAAAGGATAGATACATTTGAGAAGCACTGGAAGTCTTGCCTAAAACGTAACTTCAACAAAACAGTAGGTTTTGGATGATGGTGTCCTGATAAATTCTTCAAAAAACTACTCAGAAGTTCCCATTAAGGCTCAGCAGTAAGGAGCCTCACTGGCATCCATGAGGACACAGGTGTGATCCCTGGCCTCCCTCAGTGGGGTAAGGATCCGGCATTGCCATGAGCTATGGTGGCGATCACAGACGTGTCTCAGATCTGGCATTGCTGTGGCTGTGGTGTAGGATGGCAGCTGTAGCTCCAATTCGACCCCTAGCCTGGGAACTTCCATATGCCACAGGTGTGGCCCTAAAAAGACAAAACAAAACAAAAGAAACCAAAAAAACCATTCTAAGGACCAAAAAAAAATCTCATTAAAAATAAATGTACTGTACAGCAGAAATTGGCACAACACTGTAAATCAACTATCTTTAATTAAATATATATGTATAATTTTTAAAAAGACAAGTGTAAATTATAGACACAGTTGGAGCCTAAGAGTATCTCTTGAAATAAGAAAATTACCAGAGGATGAATTATTTTTTCTTTATTAAAGTATAGTTGATTTACATTTCTGTGTCCATTTCTGCTGTACAGCATAGTGACCCAGACACACACACACACACACACACACACACACACACACACACACACACATTCTTTTTCTCATACTATCTTCCATCATGTTCTATCCCAAGAGATTGGACATAGAGGATGAATTCTTTAAGAGCGAGAACATCCTTTAAAAGGTCTTAATATATTTAATCTCCAGTTGACTCTAAGCTCTCTAAAGGTGTAGTGCTTCCCCTTTTTTCAGATAAAATGCAATGTCTGGAAACATTAACCATATCCATCCATGTATTCAACCAGTGTCAGCAAACCTAAGCATCAGAATGTCAAGGGGAGAATGAAAATGTTCAGGGGTAAATTTCTGGGCCAAAGGGACAAGGAAGGGAAATCACATTACATTCTAATAACAAATTTCAGTAACGTGAAAAAAAAATTTTAACAGTCAATATTTATTCATCGCTTTCTATACACTAGAATGAGGACAGCACCAAAAACAAACATGGATTTTCTCTCTTCGTCATCTCCTTTGAGATATTCCCATGTCACGTATTCTGGGAGGTTAGGGAAGTTGTCAAAGGTCAGGCAGGCACGAGTAGTTATCTGACTGCAAACCCACTCACTGAAGCTGCCTGGAACTTGCACTTCTCAATTAGTGCAGGGACCTGAGTCTTATCTTTTGCTTCGTCCCCTGCACTTGAAGAAAACTCTAAAAGCCATCATTTTGTAACACTGAACACTTGGATTCAAAAATCCATTAAAATCTTACTTATAGAAACAACTTCCCAAAGCTTGATAGCAAGTAATTCAGATAAAAGCACATATTTCCACTACTTTGATGTTCATCACTGTAAACCACATGATTCCTATTTTGAGCTTCATCCTTCCCTATTTGACTGCTTTTAAACCTATCGTATTGTACCGTGAAACTGCCAGTACTAAGAAGGAATCAAAAAAAAAAAAAAAAAAGCAAAACCAACTTCAGGACAGTTGATGACTCCCTCTTCAACAGACTAATTTATATGAAATATAGTGAATCACAATGATACACTTTAATTAATTAATTTAATTAATTAGCTAGTTAATTAATTAATGCCCCTGGCATACAAATTTAGTTTTCTTATCCAAAGAGCTTTTTGACCCACGAAGGAGAGAAAAAGTAATGATCCTTTAGAATCCCCTGAACTTCACGACAGTTGGAGGCCACCTTCTGGGGAGCATGTCCTCCGTGAGGTCACAAAGAAAATTAGGTCTTCAAGAACGCACTGTGCAAAAATCTACATACTGGCCTCCAATGAGTTAATTAGAAGTGAGACTCAGGGTTAGAAATAAGCGAATCACACCAGTCATCTTTGGCTTCATTTTCCTTCTTAGTTCCACTGGATAGATTTACTTTCCAGCTGACTAATCACCAAGGTGTAGAATCTCCTCTTTCCCAGGAACCGAAACAAGAAAATGAGGAAGGGGAGAGGCCCATCTCCAAAGACAGCATCCTTGGACTAAGGGCCTTTTCCCTTCCCCTCCTTGACAACTACCACCACTGGGCTGTTTTCATGTTACTTTCTCACAGGCTCCCTTCCTGTTGGTTGGTTCACACCGTTGCCTTGTTCAGGGCTCTCTCCTCCTGGTACCCAACCCAACTGTGTTGGATCCATGATGGAATTTTCCTTCCTTGTGAACCACACTGGGACGGTCCTTCGGTTCTTTTCAGTTCAAAGAATGGAGACATTTCTGCCTGAGTCATCCGGGTCTTTGGCTTCCATTTAATTCAGACCACCAGTAACGGTCTCCTGGGCATCCGTGAGCACACAGTTTCCCCACAGTCTCCTAGCACAAAGGCCAAAGTCAGCTTCTTTCCCTTTCCTCGACCTCCTCTGGAACTCTCAAGCCTTTCATGACATTTGTGCTCTTGTTTCATCTTCTAGCAAATGTTTATTTGATAACTATCTACTATGGTCCAGACACTTAACAAAGTGCCAGGAGACAAAGAGAGTAAGACGCAATCCTTGCCATAAGTAAGTTCATGCTGCTGTGAGCGAGACCAACCACAGACCACAGAGGAAGGGCAGGGACAGGGCTAAGCCCAGGGCATTTCAGGGCCCTCAAAGAGAGTCAGCCCGGCCAGCTGGGGATTCTGTCTCTTTCTCCTTATTCCTGAAGGTGCACATATTCACAGAGCTTGGCTTTTGTAAAGGGTTTAAATATTCCCCTTTCTATCAACCTGCCCCACAGAGACACCAGGTCAACCTCCCTGACTCCAAGTCTGAATTCCCATATTGCTTTTCAGCTGGCAAGTCACATACCCAGACTCAGCACCTTTTCCTTATACAAACCACCACAAACACCAGAACACTTAAAACCCCTGTAATCAAACCCACCTCAATCCACTTTTGAGTTCTATCCACATATGATTTGGGAAAGGTGAAATTTCAGTTCAGGATGCTTAGAATTGCTTTTGAAGTCAGCAGACATCCACTTTATCTTTGGTCTCAACTTTTGATCTTATAAAGATGAAAAGCAGAAACTCTCCATTCATTTTAATTCTTAGTCCCTATAACGGTTATTCTATATCCACCATCAATGACTGGTCTTTCTCTTGCCTACCTGATTTTGGGTTGCACTGGCCAACTTCAGAAAAATCATCTTTACTAAATTGGTTCTGAGAGTAATTGAAGCAGAAGACACATGTAGCCCCTCAGCAATTGTTGTAGCTGTGCTGTCAGTTTTGAAATTAGCACCCTAATAAGGGGTCAGACACATAAGTTTTTAAAGTCTATTTACTTATCATATATTCAAAACCCTTAATCAGTTTATGAGCTTCACATTAAATGTCAGTTATGGAGTTCCCGCTGTGGCTCAATGGTAACAAACCTGACTAGTATCTATGAGGATGCAAGTTCAATCCTTGGCCTTGCTCAATGGGTTAAGTATCTGGCGTTGCAATGAGCTCAGGTCGCAGACATGGCTCAGATCTGGAGTGGCTGTGGCTGTGGTGTAGGCTGGCAGTGGCAGGAAGTTCCTAGCCTGGGAACTTTCATAATAAATGTCAGTTGTTCTTTTCTCATCATGATTCCTTAACAAACCAAAATACCATTATGTTGTTATCTTTTCTAAAAAACATAATAACTTGAATGTGAAAGAAATTAAGCTACAGAGAGACGGGGACAAAAGCATGGGATCTGGACCTGGAAATCTAGTTTCAAGCCCCCACCACTTATTTATTGTGTGATTTGCTGCAAATTAGTTAACGTCCTTGAGCCCAGCTCCCTTATCTATTAAATGAAGGAAATGGCAATTCCTGCCTTGCAGGGTGTTTGAGGATGGCTGGGGATGTGTGAAAGTCCTCGTCCTCCCCACGCCCATCAAGCCCTTCCTTCTGCACCTCCCTCCTCTCTGAGCTCCACACTGCTCAGCTCCTCCCAGCTGCTCTGGACTCTTCTACACCTCTGCTCTGTGCCCTGTTCCCACTGCATTTCCTAAGATTTCCATCCTAAACTCTTCCCTTTCCATTCTGCAGCCTCTCTCTAAGACTGGCAGCTTCAGTGTCAGTTACCTCCAAACTCTAGCCTGAATTTCAGACCCTTTTGTGCAAGGATTTGCAGCTATTACAACAGCTATGATAGCTATTATAGTAGCTCGATGTGGGGATATCTCCCATTCCATAGATCTCAACCAAGTTCAAATTCTTCCCTAAATCTGGCAGTCTTCCCTCTGTGTCCTCCTTCTCAGCTAATGGTACCGTTCATCCCCCTGTGTAAAACAGAAACCAAGGAACCATCCTTGATGCCTCACTCATCTCCCAAATCCATCCATCCCAAGTCCTGTCCATTCTGCCTCCTAAAGAGCTCACAAATATGTCTTAGACCTACGTCTCATTCTACCACTGATTTGTCCACTTAAACTCCTGTGCTAGAGCTGGAGCACCTTCCCAATGCACAAATGCCATGATGTTGATTCCCTGCTTGTGCCCTTCCTCAGCTTTGCATTGCTCATCAGATCCAAAATCAAATTTGTAATGAGACCTATACAATCCCACATGACCTGGCCCTGGCTACCTCACCAGCCTTGTCACCCATTCCTTCCAATATCCCATGGCCTCCTCCCCCTCCCCCTGGGCCTCACTCATCCATCAGACCTCAGCTCAAGTTTACTTCTTCAGAATCACATTCTATGACCCCTTGTACTAGTTTACATCTTCTTCTTTTTTTAACTAGCCACACCCATGGCATATGGAAGTTCCTAGGCCAGGGACTGAATCCAAGCCACAGCTGTGACCTACGAAGAAGCTGTGGCAACACAGGATCCTTTAACCCACTGTGCCGGGCTGGGGGTAAAACCCATGTCTCCACAGCAACCTGAGCCACTGAAGTCAGATTCTCAACCCACTGCCCCACAGCAGGAACTCCAACATCTTCCTCTTGACATTTCCATCTCATCACATGATTTTACTGCGTGGCATCACCACAGTTTGCTATTATATAACAGTATGTTTTCTTTCCATCAATGTCCATCTCCTGTGCTAGAGTGTATGGTCCAGCAGGACAGATCTAGGTATGTCTTGCTTATCCTAGAGTTCCCAGGGGCAAGTCCAAGTGCAACTTTAATATGTATCTATTACATTATTCATGGAATTATTTATTGAATTATTCATGGAATTATTTATTAAATTATAATTATTTATTAAATTATTATTAAATTATGAATTACTCCTTTAATTAGTTAATATTGAGGTGGACCAGCAGAGTGGTTACGAGTCCTGCTTCCCCAAGAAAACAGCCAATTATCCATTTCTGGCTCTACCTCTCACTAGCGGGTGTGATGGTGGTCAAGGTGGCACTGTTCCCAACCCACCCTCTCCAAAATTGGGTAGCTGGCATAGGAAATTCAGCAAGACAAAAATGAGCTTCACAGCAACTTGGTAAAACAAAAAAATCCAATCTTCAGCCAAATACCAGACCGTTTGTGTTTTTCAAAAAGTATGCCCTTAGCAAACATTAGTTTATTGCAGAGGATGTTATTAAGAAGGAAGAAAAAGTGGAGTCCCAGCCTGTTGTGTTTTGTCACCAATTAACAGCCCTAACAATACCTTAGGAAGACAATGTCCCCTTGCACCCATTTCCAGGACAGGGAACTAGTGAACGTGGGTTTCACACCAAGTCCCTCTCGTGGAGCACCCACGCTCTCCTGCAGCTGACACAGCTTCTCCTCCAAGAGAAATCCAGCCAGGAGTCAGGCCCCCCGGCCCCACAGGCAGGGAATAAGGCTGGGCCAGGCCCCTTTCCTGCAAGCAATCAGCACAGGCCCTCAAGCATGAGATTTAATTGCTTGTTCATTATTTTAGCTCTCAGGGGCTGCAAGGAAGCATGGCATTTCCGAGCACATCATCCAACAGAACCCTGGGAGCTGTCAAGATTAAAAAATAACAACAAAAACGAGAAAGGAGCCCGTCTTTCACTGAAAGGCTCCAGGTGCCCATGGCTTAAGAAGAGGATCCCAATCAAAACACTTGGTGGACCCTCGCTGTTTGTTCTGCCCTTTCCAATTCTATTTGTGAGGGGAGGAGCGAAGCGCAAAGAGGCGAGAACTTGAACTCACAGCCCCTGAGTGCACCAATGTCCCTTTTCTGCCTGATTGTATACTTAAAGTGCCGGAAAAGTCAATAACTTCCGATGGTTTCACAGCAAAGCTGAAAGATTAAAAAAGAGACATTGTCCTTTTGAAGATGTGGAAAGTAATAAGTGAGCAGGCCGAATCCTCTTTGGGTTTAAAAGCCTGTGCAATGCTAGCAGTTCTGCTTTAAGGTGTCAGAATTGCCTTAAATCTTTAGCTTTGTTATACCCTACTGCTACACAGATATAATAGAGCCAGGCTGACTATCTCAAACAATTTGGAGATCATTTTTTCTCTCTAAAAACTTTGTTGAAATATATACATTAGCACAGACTTTTGTCCTTAATATTTTTTTTTTTTAAAAAAGCACTATAATTTCAGATGCTTCTTAAGAGAACAGGGTACCCAAGCAGTAGCTCGCTCAAAAAAAAAAAAAAAAAATCATACACCATCTATCAGGATTTGAGCTCAAAGGTTACGGCTAGTTTTCCTCCCCCATTTTATTTCCTCCATTGGAGCACATTTGACCTCGTCTCTCTTAAGGCAGAAAACTTCAACAAAGGCGGGAGGACTATTTAAAGTGATGAAAAAGATTCTGAATGAAGGATTATGCCTTTGATGAAGCCTGAAAGAAATGCAGTGCTTAGGAAGTGGATAAAAGTCAATAGCCACCATTCTTTGCTTTGGATGAAACCTTGAAGGTGCACTTTCCCCCCCGTGATCTTAAAAATAAAAACCAAAAACAGAGACTGGCAAGTCCTTTAGTGGTCTGTTATCTGCACATCCACATGATGGAAACCTACTGAATTCCCAAGGGTCCCTGCCCAATTCCAGGCTCTGTGATGGATAGGGTGTCCTGTAACTACACCAGGAAACAATGTGAGTACACAGGCACGGGCGACAAGGGGAGAAAGAAACCCCTCCCACTGACTGGTCCCAACAGAGAATGAGGCCCCTGGGCCTGAGAACTTGCTCCTCAGGAGAGAAGATGGGGAGAATGCCCTGGAGAAACGAGACCTTGAAGGGGTGCTCTAAAGATGCCCTTTCTGGAGTTTCTGCTGTGGCATCTTGGGGGCAGTGGTGACACAGGGAGTTAAGGATCCGGCTTTGCCTCAGCTACAGCTGAGGTTGCAACTATGGCTCAGATCTGACCTCTGGCCCAGGAACTCCATAAGCTTCGGGGTGGCCCAAAAAGAAAAAAAATGCCCTTTCTCCCTTTTCTCTTCCCACCTTTACCCCAAGATCACTTTACCCTTCAAAGCACCCCCACCCATCCAAGCAGACACATTTCCCAAAAGCAGGTGGGGGAAAAAAAAAAAAAGGAAGGGCCTCAGACTCTGCACATCCAACCCATTCTCCTGTGCCAGAGAGACAGAGAATGGCATTTCCACACCTGCCCATCCTGTATCCATTAGATTATGAACTACTTAAGCATAAAGGCAAAGTGTTCTCCACGGCCAGATTTTCCCCATGCTTCAGTTAGATGCTTACAGGTGAATATCTATTTATTTTTTAAATCACTATATAACAAATCTGGTTTCTGAAACGTGACCAGAAGGAAGTAGAACATGCACAGGAAATGTCTAACCCTCCTCATGTCCAGCTTCTAACGGGCTGTAGGTCTCAGCTGTATTCTGTTATCTTTGGGGGGCCCCCGCGCTTTGGCTCAGAGAGCCCACCCTGGCAGCAATCATTTTATGAGCAAACCCAGTCACTTTGCCCATGTCTGCATTGCCTGCATTGCTTCAAAAGTCAGGCTCACCAGAAAGAGCAATTTCTTAATGGAAAGAATTTGTTATCAGTTTAGGCCACAAGCCTGAATCTTTGAAACAGCATGACTCAGATAGTTCAGCACTCAGGGAATTAAGGTTTCACGTCCCTTGGTTTTCGGTGAGATTCCTTACCCTCCTGAGGCTGAGCGAATTAAATTATTGGTGCCATCTCATTCTTCACTCCGACAGTATTTGCTAGCACCTACTATGTGCAAGAGGTAGTGGGTAGCAGAAAGATTAAATTTTAAAACAGCAACGACCTTCAAGGAGGTTAGTTTGCAAAGCTTGGAATCATAAGAGAAAAAAGGTTGCAGGTTTTATGTAACCTTAGTACCTCATTTTACATATGAGGAAGTCAGGCCCTGAACGACTCCGTATTTCCTCTAATAAATGGCAGAGTGAATTCTCAGACCCAGATGCGCTGGTTAATAGAAGGCTGGTCCCTTTCCATGCAGTTTTCTAACATCAAGGGAGCGCCAACAGCACCAGGTCACAGAGGCAGGTCAGTGCCATCTGCAAGGCTGGAGCCCTGGGTGCACTGCGGTCAGAAGCACATGCTGCACACTCAGTGCCTCCCCCGCAGCCAGCCCCCTGCGGGAGTATGTGCGCACACGCTCACACACTCAAGAAAGACTCACCGCACGTGACTGCGGCCAGGATTGGTATCCTGATCTACCTGATCAGTCAGAGAAATCTGGGTGCAGGCTGGTGGAGTAATCTGCTTAAGGTTAAAAATCAGGAGTTCCCATCGTGGTGTGGTGGAAACAAATCCAACTAGGAACCATAGAGTTGTAGGATCCATCCCTGGCCTCGCTCAGTGGGTTATGGATCTGGCGTTGCCGTGAGCTGTGGTATAGGTCGCAGACGCAGCTCGGATCTGATGCTGCTGTGGCTGTGGCGTAGGCCCACAGCTGTGGCTCCAATTCAACCCCTAGCCTGGGAGCCTCCACGTGCCACAGATGCAGGCCTTGGGAGCAATCAATCAATCAATCAATATAAAAATAAAAATCAGGAGAGGACTCAAACCCACGATGCCTGACTCCTCCAGCCCTCCTGGGCCTCCCACACTTGAGCAACACTTTCCACCTCCTTTGGTTGCTCCTTGTTTCCAGCACCTTAGTTTGTACAGAATAATGGAGTCAGAGAATTTGAGAGATGAAAGGATCTCCGAGACTGTCTAGCCCAGACCTCTCATTTTACAGGTGTGACCACATCACTGGAGCTGTGCAAGGTCTAAAGAGCTCAGGTGAGTTGAAGGAGACAGAAGGACCCTAAGCGTCTTCCTCCTGCCTCTACGGCCCATCCATGATTGGGTCCAATGCAAGGGTGGTCCTGGTTTCCCCAGGCCTCAGCAGCCAGTGGGTGTTAATAAAGTCACATTATCAATAAGGATAAATATGTATCACTAAATAAACCCATGTGTGAGACATACATACACACTGTCAGGGTGTGGGTCACATCTGTCAGTAAGCCTCCCACCCCTCCCCAATCTTTACCTGGTTACCCTGGAGTCTTACATCTCATCTCCCCTCTTGCTGGTACTCACTCCCCCGGGTGTCACTTGAGGGTCGCTCTCATTCATGACCACAGCTGCTCAGACCCTCCCTATGAGCATCGCTGTAGGTTTGCCCTCTTGACTCTGCCAGTGCCCCTAATGTCTGAAGTGGAGGTCCCTGGCCTCAAAGAACCAAGGCTACACTGTGATCCATGCTTGCAAAGACTTCCCCTTCTGCAATCAGATACTATTTGTCTATCTGGCACCAACACCATTTGCATTCCTGTGTATCACAAGGTCTCTAATTTTTTTTTTTTAAAAAAAAAAAGCACCTTATAACTCTAGCCTGAAAAATCAATCTATTGGGCTATAAATGGGGACCAGTTTTAGAGACAGACATCCTCCCCCTCCTCCTTGACCCCAGGTATTCTGAGCAAAACTAAATCACAGCTCTTCCAGAAAATCAGCTTTTGTGGCACCTGCACCCTCTCCAAGCCATGAGGCAGGTCTGGAGACATCAAAAGCCAGGTTAGGTATTGGTTAGAATCCCAACTATAGACAGATCACTAGATTTAATTTAAACTTGCCTTAAATTTTATAAATTATGCAACGGGAATAAGAATATAGTTCAACAAAACTTTCTAAAAGCATCCTAGATATTTTCTCTCTCCTGGAAATTATAGGTGAGAGAGCATGTCACCTGAACTAGCAAAACTCAAGCTGTTTTTCTTTAAGGGAAACAAAGTCATTTAACTGCACGATAAGAAACATATTGTGGGGAGAAAGCAACTCCTTGTTTATTGCATGCATCAATCAGTCACTTGTGCAGGTATAAGGGAAAAGTAAATGTTAAGGGTAATTACTGAAATTGAGCATAAAAATGAGCTCTGAGTTTCCTAGAAGCCAAGACAAAAAGTCAAACAGATGAATTGTATAGTTCTCAACTATTTCCCATCTAACAGAGTAACATAGTATTTGGCATAATATGCCAAAGCTGACCATCACATAAGGAAAGGAATTAATTGTATGGCCCTTCTTAGAAAGAGAAATCACTCAAGGAATGAGATCTTGGGGAGCAGTATCTTTGGGCGGCCCCCACCACATGCCCCACAACAGTTTCACACGAGAGGCAGAAACAAACTTATCCGCCTTCACCTTACACAAAGCAGGAGAAAAAGTAACATTGCTTTATTTTACTAATAGTTGCAAGAAGGTCCTTTTACAAGGATCCCTGCTCTGAACACAAGGAGTGCTGCCTGAGATAGGCCCAGCTTCCTGGACTGCCTATACTGATGGTAGAAAGCATGACATAATACCCATCAGAGCCTGACCTACAGATAATCGTTGGTACTTATTTTCCTTATAATTTGCAGCTTAGGCTAGCTCTCCTGTATCTCTGGGACACGGAAAAGGTGCCTTTGTAACTCCTGTCACTCTATACCCCTCTCCAAAGCATAAAAGGATGCTTGGACCCTGGGTTTAGACGGAAAAAAACAGTGCAGGGTTCAGGATCATTGCAGAGACGTCAAGGCTCACTTAAGCCAACCCCAGATATCTGGTCAACTTCAGGAGGTGGGTCATGTATGTCCAAAGGCACATGACTGGGGGGATACAGGGACATAGAGGGTGGTGCCCCAGCCTTGAGGAACCGAGTTGTGGAGGCAGGACCATGAGAAAAACCAGAAACCAGGATCAGCAAGCTCTGAAGTCAGGAAGATGAGGCTGTGAACCCTGACTTCACCCCTTACTAGCTGTGTGGCTTCAAGCAAATTAAGTAACTTTTCTGTGCCTCAGTTCCTTCATCTGAAAAATAGGGAGCCCTTCTTGGGATTGTGGTGACGACCAACTGAGAGAACAGATGTAAAGAGAACATAGCAAAGGGCTGCCCTTTAGGAAGGCTCTTGGCAAATTTCAGCGTTATCATTATGGTTTTGTTGTCTTCATCACTATTAAGATTAGAAAACTTCAGAGAAAGAGATCGTTGGGTGCTGGAAATGGGAAAACTTTACAATTTCATATGGGTTCTAGAGTATTTGAATCTCTGTTTGATTATCTGAACAAATTTCCACAAGAAGTCCAATTCCTCTGTACCTCATTCGTTACCTGTAATATGGGAAAGTAATACCTACTATGCATAGTTATCATGTTTTTCTCTAAGGAAAGAAGTGTTATTTAACTATCCAATAAGAAGTATACTTTATCTGTGGTCACAAAATAATTTCCTGTAAATTGCATGCATCAGTTTATTTATGTACATGTGAAAGATAGATAGAGGTACCAAAGCCATAGATACAGATATTAATTATCCTTATTACAGTCCTTGGCCTTAGGAGACCCTTAGTAAACAAGAGCTAATCTTGTGAATGTGAGGCAACTAGATTCAAGTCTGGCTTCAAAGAATGAGCAGAAATAGGTTGGTAAATTGAGTGGAGAAAAATTGCAGGACGAGGGGACAGCATGGGAATCAGCACAGAAGGAAGATTTAACATTTCGGATATGAGAGGAATTCAGGAGAAGGACCGCAATGATGAGAGGAATTCTCTGGGGAACAATGACAGGTAAGATGGGCTGAATAAACCACCAATTCAAATACCAGGATGCAGGCTGAGGAGCTAAGAGAAGCCAGCCACAGTGGGCTGAGTAGCTTGATGAAATCAGAGTTGCAAAAGATCAGCCTGGCCCCGATATGCTTACAGAGCGAGGATGCAAGTGAGGGTGTAATCTTCAATGCTAGGAAGAGTTGCTGAATACAGTTCTGATCACCTGAGTTCCCGTTGTGGCTCAGTGGAAACACACCCAACTGTATCTATGAGGACTTGGGTTCGATCCCTAGCTTTGCTCAGTGGATTAAGAATTCAGCATTGCAGTGGGCTGTGGTGTAAGTCACAGACGTGGCTCAGATCCCACCTTGCTGTGGCTGTGGTGTAGGCCGGCAGCTGCAGCTCTGATTAGACCCCTAGCCTGGGAACCTCCATATGCTGAGGGTGCAGCCCCAAACCAGCAAAATAAAATATACAGTTCTAATCACCTCCAGCAAGCCCAGCTCAACTCTCCCTTTCCAGCCTAAATGGATTTCACATGGATGCCTATTTCCCCATTGCTGCCTGTCCCTGTTCCAAGATTCAAGGCCTTTGCAGATATGGATTCCATAAGGATTCGAGTCACTCACCTTCTACTGATTTTTTGCTTAAAACACAGTAGAAAATTATTGACATTATTTCCTTGAAAACCCTTCCCTGCCTGTACATGTCTGTGTCAATAATTGTCATGTTGGCAATTGGAAATGGGCCTTTGGCAGCTTGCCTAGGAATGTCAAATAGTCTCCATTAGGTTTGAAAGCTCTGAGTTTCAGTAATGGGTTGATACTCTACCTGATATGATTGTACAAAATTACATAATTGATTTCTGGGACACTGCACCACACAAATTTTATAGGTTTCTTTTATTTTGTGCCTCCAAAGGCAAGTGTGCTTTCGTTCATTTTCCTCAGTAAGAGGATTTCAAGCCTTGCTCCTGACTGGTCCAGATTAAACCCAGGTATTTTATAGGTCTTTTTCTCGGTTATTTTACACATCAAAGCCTATGATTTTTCCAATGGCTTCTAGGAGTTGGTAACTACCAAGTGGGCCTGAGAATTTTAGACACAACTCTAGGCACATGCATAAAACATATCATTCCAGGGGCAAAAGAGGGAATGAGTGTTTCTTAATTGCTGCAGCATTTTTGCAGTGTTTATTATTTTCCTCAGCTTTTTCATTGTTACAAGTGTCTTACTTGCTACATATCTTTAGAGCAGATTTGCTAGGTGCAGGCATCTCTTTTTTTAAAGAAGAGTGTTTCTAACCTACAGTCAGGGAACAATGACAAGTTAAGAAAGAATTGGCTTCTCTGCAATCTATCCTCTCGCTGTCAATGGCTACAAGGGCTAATGGGGTTCCCATTCAACCATGACTGCACTGTCTGGACCAAAGCAAAGAGGACAAGCTGAACCGGGCACATTCAGTGACACCCGGTAATTGTCCCTAATATTTAAACAATGGCCATGACAAATCCAATGCTTACAGAAAGAGGAAAAAAAGGAGGCATTAGGCTGAGTATGTGCTGGTGAACTGTGGGTGCATTTGGAAAGCAGCATCTTACCTTAGATGAAGGGGGAGAGAGAGGGATATTAGGAAATGCATAAAGCATATAAGAAGAATGTTTTTAAAGGATACTGAAATACAAGAGAGACTGAATTAAAAAAAATTTCTGAATGAAAATTATTTCATCCGCTTAATTAGGCTCACAAGCTGAAGGCTAAACTGACTCACATATTCTAATATCTTGATTTTCAGACAGAATTTTCAGATGGAAGGACTTAAGAAAACTTCTTCCTTCTCCTTGAGAAATGCCTTTCTTTTACATAGAACTTTTCAAAAGACTAATGAAAATAGAGTGCTGTCAAGAGACAATCCCCCAAATATTTCCAAGGAAGAAAAGTGACAATCTGGAAAATTGTATGCAATCAGGACCTAATACTATACCTGGCTATGTATCCTGCCCACGGGCCCACGGTCTCTTACCAAAGATGTAACATGATCTTTATTTTGGTGTTCAAGGGACTCTCATCATGACCATCTCAAAACTTCCTAACAGATATGGTTTTAGTGTTTGGAATTGTGACATTACCAGAAGCGTCACATTTTCCCTAAGCGAAAACCAATTGAAATAAAGTTTGCTTTGAAATTTTGACACCTGCCTCAGAAATACTTGGGATGTGTGTGTTATAAAACCAAGGCTCATTCATTTTTCAGGCTGACTCATCATACAATGCTGGTTCCAGTCAACATGAATAGATTGGCTCTTCCACAGTAGGCACAGGTGGGCAGGCAGTAGGAACACAAAAATTAAAAACTCAGAAGTCCCCACCCACCCTGAGCAGAGAAACAAACCAATATCCTAAAACTGAAAGACCATTCACTTGTTCTTGAAGACAAGAAGGATCTATTCCCGCCTCTCAAAAATTTTTAAATAAATAAAAGAAAATAGAAAGATAAAAATTTCCCAAAGACTGCAACCCTTAGCTCAAGAACAAGACATGGGTAAAGTCTGTGGTACCCACTTTCACAAACTTTAGAAAAGAAATTCCTCTTAGGCTAATGTTTGAGCAAATTTTCAGTGCATCTTTGGGGTGAGAGGTCTTTCCTTGACAAATTTACTTGGAATGGCTGTGTTTTTATTCCTTCCAGTGTTATTGAAATATAATTCACATCCAGTACTGTATATGCTTAGGATAAACAGCAATAATGATCTGACTTACATACATCATGGAATGATTATCACAATTTGTTTAGTGAACATCCATCATCTCATATGTATACAAAGTTAAAGAAACAGGAAAAAAAATTTTTTCCTTGTGATGAGAATTCTTAGGATGTGCTCTCAACTTTCATATGTAACATACAGCAGTTTTAACTATATTTATCATATTGTATATTATATCTCCAGTATTTATTTACCCTATAACTGATACTTTGTACCTTCTGACTGGGAATGGCCCTCTTTTCCTCAGTTATTTTTACTTTCTTAATCAGGTGCTTAAAATTCAACCATAGTGGAGTTCCCATCATTGCGCAGTGGTTAACGAATCCGACTAGGAACCATGAGGTTGTGGGTTCGGTCCCTGCCCTTGCTCAGTGGGTTAACGATCCGGCGTTGCTGTGAGCTGTGGTGTAGGTTGCAGATGTGGCTCGGATCCCGCGTTGCTGTGGCTCTGGCATAGGCTGGTGGCTACGGCTCCGATTAGACCCCTAGCCTGGGAATCTCCATATGCCATGGGAGTGGCCCAAGAAATAGCAAAAAGACAAAAAAAAAAAAAAAAAAAAAAAAATTCAACCATAGTTCTGACATTTGAATATCAGTCACCTCCACGCGGGAGCATGTAATCGTCCATGCTAGACCTGCCAGGCAGTTCCTTCTTGAAAGCAGGTCGTGTTCCCTTGGATAACTGATCTTTCAGCCTGGGTCCTGGAGAGAGACTAGCATGGCACAGAGCCCCCACCTGACCGTGAGTAACGCGTAAGGGCAAGAAGCAACCCTTGGTTGTAATGAGGCACCAAGTTTTCGGAATTGTTACTGCAGCAAAACTAGGCCTATCCTGAATTATACCTTCTTTTAGCATCACTCGTGAAATGTTCTCAGGGGTTCTCTCTGTGGGGAATGGAGAATGAAGAAGAGAAAAGAAAAGCCCTCAGCTGCCACCACTGAGTTTGGGGGCCTTTGCTGACATGAACTTATTTTATGTTTCCCAAGAGAAGGAATGACTTCTCAGATCCAGAGCAGATGGATCTATGCCATTCTCCTACAAGGAAGAGGAAGATTTTTTTTTCCCTCTTTCTCAGAGTGATTAATTCTCTCCGGCTGTGTTTTAGACAAATGGATCAGACTGATGAGGTAGATCAAGAAATGACTGGAAAGATGACCACCAAGGGGCACTTGCAGGATCTGAGAAGCCAACACCAAGTGTGCTGGGTCAGTTCACACAGCCCTCTCCCATCAACCATACAGGTGGTCTCCTCAACGTTTTGGAGCGACGTGTAGGGCTGAGCACTGGGCCTCCTTCCCACTACCGAAGTCTTCAATTCCCCTCCATCTTATTCTGTCTCTTCGCCGTGGAGACTATATTGGGCAGGCTCTTCCTCAAATACACCTGTTCTCCCCGCCTTTTGAACCCCCCTCAGCTACCCTGTGCTAAGTGCAGACCAGCACTTCCGAGTCCTGGCTGTGCAACAGCTTGAATGGCTTCCTCCGCGGACGGATGGGAGGAGGTTCAGACTCATCACTGCCGGGGCTACCGCCATGGGCACTTCCAAAACATCACACTCGTGACTCCCCTGTGTAGACAGATTGCAAACCACTGGTGTAGAAACCCCTTTCCTCTCAGGTCACTGGGGAAATAAACAACTAATAATAGCTGTTATTAATTTTTATTAACAATTATTAATAACTAATATATTATGTATCACATTTATATTCTATCATCTAATGCTTATTAATTATTAATACTGATTATTGTTAGTTGTTTATATTAGTTGTTTTATTTATAATAATCATTATTATTATTGAGCTTATTATTGAGCATATACAAGCAATTTCTGAGCATTTATTCATTTAATTCTTACACCAATCCCATGAACTAAATACTGATACTATTTTCATTCTATAAACTTCCCCAACATTACACCAGAGTAAGTGGCAGAACAAGAACCAGAATCCAAGTCTGCCGAACTTTAAGCTTTCTTTCCCAAACAGAATCCTACATCCTTATTTTCAGGCAAATTTCTTTATTTACTGTCCAAACACAGCCACACCCAGGAGAGATATCACACTATGAAAGTCTGCCTGATTCTCCTCAGCAGAGAAAGGCCTGATCCTCACCAATCTGACATTCTCCAAGTAAGCACCGGAGAAACTCTAGCCTCCCGTGAAAATAGGTTATGCCTCCAAGACCAGATTCTGGACAGTGGAATGTCAGTGCCTTCCAGGCCCAGCCAGAGAACATCCTATGGGCTGCCCACACTAGTTCTGCTCCTTTTTCTGCATCCGTCGAGGTCCTGTGTTTCAGACGGCAGCATCACAGGAAAGAAGGCGCCAGATCTCTGAGCCATCTCTCAGAGAAACGCCTCCACAAAGGATGGCCAACCCTCACCAACCTGTCCCAGGAGCAGGAATAACCCGTCACTTGGTAAGCCACCAAGATCTGGAGGTTGCTGTTTCAGCAGCAGGTGTTCCTAATCCTGATCAATACACTCTCCTACGGCAATACCATGAAAATACTCATGAATGACTTATCGTTGACTCTCTCAAATTCAGCACAAATATTCCACATCTCATCCTCCCCAAGAAGGGTAAGTGTCGCAACCCCCAAGCCACGACTCTTGGTTAAATAGCCAGGACTAACAGCAATCCAACAATATCTCACATGCAGTCCACACAAGCACCCTCGCCTCGAATAAACTGTGTCTCTTGGAGTTATTTCTAAGCTAATCAGCTTACTCATGTCATCCCATTCTGCCTGACTATTTGGAGCTCTATCTTAGAAAATCAACTCAGAAAGCCTGTATTTTAAAAATCTCCCAAACCACCACATGTGTTAGTGGGTGAAACAGGCGAGACACGCCAGTTTATTCCAACTGCTCACAGGACAGAGGTTGAAGATGCTGTTCCAGTGAATCAATTACAAGTCATATGGGGCTGTTTTAATCAGTGCTTCAAGATGCACCTGGAAATAATTAACTCTTGTTGGAAACAACAGCAAGAATCTAGAAAGCCTTACTGTATTGTTGCAAATAGTGTCTTTATTTTGTATTATCTGAGGTTCTCAGGTCTCCCATAAGAGGGAGGCCCAGTAACACAATCAAAAAAGCAAATGAATGACTGATTCTTTCCGTCTTTTCAATCTAGCAATCCCTGGACAAAATTCTGATTACCACCACCTGATGGTCAAAGGCCCTAAATTCCCAGATAATGGCTTAGACTATTACATATGCACAGGCTAAATTTGTCATACAGATGTTCATCCATGTAACATATGTTTAAAGAAGCTTTGGCAAAATGCAAGGCTGGGATGTGACAGCTCTATGACAGATCTATCAAATAAAAAAGGTAACAATGGAAACTCTACATCACTTATGGCACAAAAATTAGCAATGGGCTCAGCAGTCTGAAGACTCAATTCGGGGTTTACGTTCTCATATTTTTCAGTTATTAAGCAAATACTGAGATTTATTTTTTTTTTGTCTTAGCATACCCAGAGACAGAGGGAAAAAAATTTCCAATAAGAGTATTTGAAAATAAAGAATGGCATTTCACACTAGATTTATTGTACACGCAGCAGAAACTAGGGAGAACAAAAATGCACATACAACTGCCACTCTTCCAATGGTGCTTCATCTCAGAAATTTTTTTAAATAGGCAAGACGGAGTTCCCATTGTGGCTCAGAAGGTTAAGAACCCCTGACTAGTATCCATGAGGATGCAGGTTCAATCCCGGGCCTCACTCAGTGTGTCAAGGATCTGGCATTGTACAAGCTGCGACACAGGCAGCTCGGATCCAGTGTTGCTATGGCTGAGAGGTAGCCCTCAGCTACAGCTCCACTTCAATCCCTAGCCCAGGAACTTCCATATGCTGCAGGTGCTGCCCTAAAAAGGAAAAAAAAAAAAAGGAAAGACGTTTGCTATACATCCAGCCTTCTCTTATTTAAACAATGATCCTTGGTTAAAAGCAGTGTCAAAGAGTGGTCTTAGGATGCTGAAAAAGAGACTCACCTGAGATGTTACAGAAAAATCTGATTCCTTAGCTTCAGCCCAGATCTAATGAATGAAAATGTCAAGGCCATGTCATGGATTTTAACAATCACTGTGCAACTCTGAGAACCCATCGAGTCAGCTCACTTGTGAGAAATCAACTGAGAGAAACACATCCCAGACAGAAAGCATTTTCCCGCAAGAGAACCCAGAGAAATTAAACTCCAAGAGAAGTAATTTTTAATTGAAATATTGACGATCAGAAAAAAAAAGTCATTAAATGTGTCTACCTAAATAAAACAGAAGCAGAGGAAAGGTTACTGTGAGAAAAAAGTCATTTTGCTTCTAATAGAGATAAATTTACTGTTTAACTTTTTCGTTCTACTAAATAGAAATAAAGATTTTAAAATATATATAGATAATAACTAGATGGCTTAAGAGAATGCCTTTTATTCTTTATTGTATATTCTTCCTACTGTTAACTTCCATTTTTAACAACAAAGACTCCATACCAGTCAAAGAGGAAAGGTTTTGAAGGAGCTATTAGAGAGACAGTCTTTCCCCCCAAACAGCCAGCACAATTCATCCTTCACATAACAGAACTGCTCAGTAGGAGGTTAAATTCTGAGAGCTGTTTGGTCGGATTTAATATCACACCTTTCCATTTATAGCTGGATGTCCCAATCGACCGCATTCAGGGTACTGGGGACCCAGTCCTTCCATCATTTTTCGGAGCCAAGTGCTACTGGAAATAGATGTCCCTTGAGCAATGAAAACCATATTTTTAAAGGAAAAAGATGAGATGCCGCACACTTTTTAGACCACACAGAAGTTGCAGTACATTTGAACAAGGACGTCAGTAGAAGAGCAAGTCAGAAACTCACGAGTGAAAATTCTATAAGAAACGTGGTTATCTGAACATGGAAGAGACTTCAGCTGCTCATCACAATTCATGAGGTCTGTGGCATTCAAAGGTATGGATGAGAGAAACATACAAAAATATTAATACAGAAATGGGCATATGGTACCCCTCTGGAGAAAGTGCCCATATCACCTACCTATAAATACATGAGGGCAGGCACATCTTTTCTGGCCCTTCATGAAATCCCAGTGCACGGCACACTCCTTGCCTCTTATAGATGTGCATAAATACATAAATAAATTTATTTTGAGAGGACAGACTATGAAAAATCAGAACAAATAAAATGGACTTTTGTAAAACTATCAGAAGAAATCCCAAGGTATAACATATCTTTGCACTGACTCTTACCAAGTTCTTACCTAAGTATCTTTCAAAACCTTCCACCTTTCTCCACCTCTGCCCTGATCACCTTACCCTCAACCACCATAAGCTCTTCCCCAGACAACTACAAGAACCTTTCAAAGGATCTTCCTGCATCCACTAGAGCTGATCTTCAATCTTTTGTTCATTTTTCAACCAGTCATCTTTTCAAAATGCAAGTATGATCTTGTCACAAACACACATACACACACACACACACACACACCCCACAAGCCACATTAAACTATTTCCATGATTCTCACAGGTCTCAGAATTCTTAATGTGAAAACCAGGACCTACATGGTCTGGCTCCTAGCCACTGCCGCATGGTCATCCTGTAGCATGCTTTGGCCACCCAGACTGCCCTCAGCTCCTCTAGCATGCCATGCTTGCTCTGCCACAGGACATTGGCACTTGCTGTGCCCTTTACCTGGAATGCTTCTTCCCCTTCCCTCTTCCTTTCCTTCCATTTTCTAATTAGAGATCTTCCTTCAGATCTCAGCTCACATATGCCTTCTTCAAGGAAGCTTCGTCACGTCCTCTACCACAAAGTCTTAAATCATCACAGACCTCATCCTTGCAGAACTTGGGAGAGTTATTATTTTATGTTCATTGTGTGACTCTTTGATTAAAATTTATCTTTTTTACTACACTGAAGGCTCCGTGAAGGCGGGGACTCTGTCTTTGAGTTTGACTCACCAGTGTATCCCCATCATCTGGCAAAGCATTTGGCATGGTAGCAGGTTCTCAACAAATACTTGTTAAATTCATGAATTAGTTAGGGGACCAATAATTCAAGGCCCCCCCCATACCTGTTGGTTCCATATTCCATTCTAGCCATGGCTGTTGTTTTTAAACCATGGAAGATTCCCTCTTACTTGTCAAACCAATGCACATTTAAATGATTTCACCAAGTTAGTAATGATGTGCAAAGTCAGATCCATGGAGTTCCCTGGTGGCTCAGCAGGTTAAGGACCTGGCATGGTCACTGCTGTGGCACAGGTTCAATCACTGGCCTGGGAACATCCACATGCAGCAGGTATGGCCAAAATAAAAAAGCAAGAAACAAAAACAAAAAGTCAGATCCAGATATCTGGTGGAACCCGAAGTCCAGAGCATTTCCTAGCAACGGAGTCAGATGAAGAAATTTCCAATAACCACATCCACAACATTTTTAGGTCCTCACAAAGTTACTTGGGTATTTAAGCTAAAGCAATCAGTTCAAGAATGGCTACCATGCATTCTGAATTCAAAAGTTCAGAAAACAAAGTGTGGAATTACAAGTCAGATAGAAGGATAACATCAGTGGAAACGACTCATACTTTCATGAGGTTAAAACAAGAAAATCCGTTACTGAGACCTAGCTGACCAGCTGAATGTGCTGCAGGCAGAAAGTTTCCAAATATTTTTTCTCTCTTTTTTTAGTAAAAGTTCCTTTCTTAGTCTCATGAATCCAACCACATAATAGCCACCAAAATATCTGGATTAGTTAGCAGGTAGCGCTGCAGATTTTTTAACTTCTAAAAATCTACCAAAATATTCATATTTAATAAATAATAAAAGTTAACATAGATATGTATGTATGTATATATGTATATATTATGTATATGCATATATATGTGTTTAGGTATATATACACACCCATATATCTGGAAAGAGAATTTGGCAGTTTAATCTGTACAACTCTGTAAGGTAAATAAGTTGATGTTATTATCATCAAAATTGCATATGGGAAAAATTTAAAGCCTAGCTGTTTGGCTGCTAAGCAGCCCAAGTGGGAATCGAATATACCTCAGTCTCCCACGATCACCACTCCCCTCATCCCCTTAAAAAAGAAAAAACAAAGGTGCTGATTTTGCAATATGGTGTATTAAATATTTTAGATCAAATTGCAAATGTATAAAAAGGGATACATTTCACACCACCCAGGTTTTCCCACTTAGGAGAGTTTTCATAATTTTTTCCTAAAAGAGAGTCTTTAGGCAGGGTTTAGAATTTTATTCCACACTGAGACAAAGGATAAAATGTCTTCAGAGCTCCAAGCACGTTCCTTGCTGTTTCTCTCACACAGAGGTCTGCTCTTAATTTTTTTTTTTCTGTTTCATTCAAAAAGCAATTCCACTACCAACCTGAGGTTAGCTACATTAATCTAATGTCAACTCCATTATTGTTAATTATTTTATGGTGGCTATATTTTAACAGAAGGGGTACAAAGATCCCTCATGTCATTTGATAGCCCACCAAGAATTATATTGAAATAACTACATTGATTTCCAGATCTCAGCAAGCAACTAGGACATAATTAAACTTTTATCTCTGCAAATTTTGCTGCATTTTTTTTTAACTTGGTTACCTATTGTTCAGTAGACTAATCTTATTTTGCTTCTCAGGTGGGCCTAAAATTTCATTCAATGCTTAAGAAATAAATTAAAATGAAAGACATGTAATATCTGGACATTTCTCAAATAAGAATTTCCATTGGCATATTTTCTCTGGGTTCATTTTTTTTTTTTCGTTTCTTATTTGACTTTAATAAAGCTATACTCTATTGAAGTTAAATAAAAGCGTTCCTCTGAGCACTTGGAGTTAAATTAAAATAGCTATAAATCTGAAGAAGCAGCCATTTAAAGATTCTACTTGACCTACCTTGGAAGAAATAACCTGTAGCTATAGAAAAAGTAGGCTCTACTGGGACCCGCTCTGTAAAACCAGCGCTGAGTTCCCAGGCTCTTCCCTCCTGTAGCACATCTGTCATCTCACCGCTCTCTGCTCACCTCTCACCATAGGCCTTAAACTTCATGAGAAGGAAACTTTCTCTAGACTTCTGGAAACTTTTTCTTCCATTAAAAAAAAAAAAATATATCAAGTGAAAGAGCATAGGGTGAGACAGAAAGGAAAAAAAAAAACCAGTAGGCTGAAAATAAATTTGAATTTCATACTCCCTTTAATTATTTCCGTCACTCTGGACAGGCCACATTGTGCTCTCTGCCTCAGTTTTCTTATCTGAAAATCTAAGGAGCTAGATTAGATCCTGGGCCAGGACTAGGGAGCTCAAGCGAGGTACTCATTACCTGTGCAGAATGTCCAGGGCTGCCACAACGTAAACTGCATGCAAAAAAATGCATGATGAATAAAATAGCACGTGTTTAAATAAAGACAGCCTGAGTAGTAGTCCTGATGTGCCTTTGGTCTCAGCACCGCTCTGGTCCTCTAACATTCTAGAACCAGGCTTCTAGTCTGTACTGGCAGCCTGGTCATGGGCCCCTCCAGTCCCCCCCCCCCAAACCTGGACAGGGAGGCTCCAGCCACCCCCCCCCCAAACCTGGACAGGGAGGCTCGGGCCAGCGCTGCCCCATAGGAGCATCGTCAGGGTGACCTGGGAGAGTGACTGCACCTTCCAATTAATTCTCCTCCCCCTGTCCTAAAGAGAGACTGACTTCACGTGGCTCGCGTCAGTCTTCTGCATGTGATCAAGATTGCAATCACAATCTCATTTCCCTAAGAGCTTTGGGAGGGCATGGATTACCAGCAAGCTGCCTCAGGCGCCACCCCGTACCCTGACTTGCACTGACTTGATTAAGATGCAGCTTCAGACTGAAGACAGCGTGGGGGGAATTTTCAGAAATTCTGGAAGGCTGTCCCTTGCATCCCCAGCCTGTCTCCCTGCCCTTGCCCACCCAGCCTCAGCAGGACATTCCCTGCTGACAGCCTCAGGGAAGGGTGACACAGCATGGAAAGGGGACCAAGCAAAGGCAAGTCTTGACTTCTGAAGGCAAAGCTTCCAAGCCTGCAAGAGTAGATCAAAGGTTCTCCTTTTTGTTCCTGAGGAGAACTGGGGTGTGGGCAGGGGGCAAAATGCCCCGGTAGGGACCACTGAGACATGGCACAAAACAAGTAAGGCAAGTTCACAGAGATCCCCCAAGATCCAGGGGGTTTGAGAAAGTGGTTAGAGCCCTTAGACTTGAGACTGGCAAGGCAGCAGTAAAATGGTCTCTACACTCCTGTAAGCACACGGGGGTGTCGGAACTGGAAGTGCTGAGTTGTCTGCAAAGACAAGGCAAGCTCATCTCTTTCCCAAGGAAGTTAATGGTCTACACTCTCTTTCCCAGGGGCTCTCTCTATAACCCTGTCTACACAGCACAGAGTGAAATAGGATTATTTCCATGATTATTCATTTCTGCATAGCAGGCTAGTATAGCTAAGTCCTCTCAAGGATGCTGACGTCCCACTGTGCCTAGCCTCACACCCAGGCTCGTGCCACTTTGCTGTTCTCCAACAGAGGCAACTTTCATAAATCTAAAGGTGTCACCTTTTTCCTAAAACTGTAGTTACCTAGATAATTTGATCTGCTCCCTCTATTTCGCCAGTAGTGTTCATGCCTTGTGATTTATAAGGGCGTCAGTATTCTTCTTTCATATTTAAAAACCCTTATGCAAATTCTACCAGCAGCCCAGCAAAGTAAAGTTTTTTTGCATTAATGCTCTGTATTATTCACATACAAAAATTCCATTTAAATCTCATTAAGCTTGTGACATAAATCCAAACAAACTAGAAAATGCCCCGTTAAGGTGGAAAAGTGACATATGTTTTCCAGTCCCCCAGCAGAACAAGGCCAAATGAAAAAAAAAATGATAAAGGCACTCCCCGTTTGGGACAATATACCAATGGACACATATGTCACTTTTCCGCCTTTAACTGTTCACAGCCTTCCTGCTTTTATCTCAATAGCATTTAAATGAAATATTTGTCAGCAACTATTTCTGGTAATGTGACGTATGTGATTCAGTGAGGCTGTAAGCTGAGTTTCTGGAAACATAGCAGTATCCTGGGAAAATCATAAAAGGTCTGTCTGTTAACGGCATTTTTTGATTTCCCTCTAGGCATTTCTTGGGGTTCGCAATATAATTTGCCTGTCATGTAGTATTAACAATATACTTTTCAGGGACTTAAAGATTAGGGGGGCCCCTGAGCTGCCTGTCTCGACTTGCCAAACGGTGAACGTCCTTCATGTCATCCTGTCGCATCTCTAATCCAGTTTTTCCTTGAAAAACAATTATAATAATATCAGCGGGTTACAAGAGGCTTTACAATCGTGCCCTGCACTCTTTAGGACCACTGCTAATTGCCAATTATTCTAAATTTTAATTGTATAATGTGTTTCATTTAGAGCTTTGGGGAGTTGGGGGAGATCAGCCTTGGCCTTGTGTGACGGCAAATCGGAGTTGATCTCCCCTCTCGGCGTGAGTAAGCGTGAGTTCAGACCGGTACTTTGAATGACACTATTACACTATCATAACCATGTAGGTATTTTCCACCAAAAATTGGATTTGGGTAAAGCTTTCCGCAGCTGCAGGAACCTCTCAGAAAGCCTAATAAGAGTCTCTATAAGTATATGAAAGCCCCTGCCTGTTGAAAGTAGAAGGATGTTTTTAGGCAGTGTTTACAGATCTCCAGCCGCTCTTGCCAAGCCTTCTCAGACTCGACCAAGAAAGAAGATCTGGTTGCTTCCAGGCCCCCCAGGATGTAGTTCTATTCCTTACGCGTGCCTAGAGCAGTGGGCATATATGGTTCCCCACCCTTATCTATTTTAGAGAAGGAGAATGAAGAGACACAAAGGAGAGGAATGGAGAGCATGACCAGATGGGTGAACGTGGGCCAAGAAATGAGTCTCAGACGCCTACATGCCCTCTTTCCCCTTCGCGGCTCCTCCGTCTTCCTTTCTTGAGGGCAGCAGGCCTCCCCCAGGCAGCCGCTCCCCACCCCGCCCACCGCCCACTAGGGGGCGCTCTCTTGGGCCGCGCCTCAGCCTCACACCACACCGCACATCAGCTGGTCTTCCTGCAGGCAGAACAGGGAGGCAGCTACCTGCCTGGGTCTGGCTCTCCGCTCTGCTCCTTCCTGTGGGACCCTGGGCAAGTGCTTCTCCTTCTCTGCCTCAGTTTCCTCACCAGTAAGATAACAAGTTATACATGCACATTTTTTTTAAACTCCTGGCAAATAGAAAGGGCTTCGGACGCACAACATGATGTCATTATTTTATATATACAGTTGTCTTCCTCCCCATCAGACTGAAAGCCAGTAACATTGGGGGCTCTGTTTTGCTCAGGGCCTAGCTGAATAGATATAGTGATCTGAAAACATTCTTGCAATTGTTAAAATGCTTAATCTCAGATATGTCTGTGTGACATTTTCCTTTTTAATTTTTTTTTAATTTGAGTTCTAGTATAAAAACTGCACATATTTAAAGTGTACAATTTGATAAGCTTTGACATATGCAAATATCCATGAAACCATCACCACATCAAGACAGTGAACCCTTTAGAATCCTCGAGTTCCTCCCCTCCAACTCTCCAACCACGGACTTGCTTCCTGTCACTGTGGATTAATTTGCATTACCTAGAGTTTTATATCAATGCACCCATTGCTATGTACATATTTTTTGTTTGCTTCTTTTACTCAGCATACTTATTTTGAGATTCATATTGTTATGTATAACAATATTTTGGTTTGTTTTTTTATTGCTGAGCAATATCATAGTGTATGAATGACATCATAGAGTTTGTTTATCCATTGTTAATAGATGTTTGGCTTGCTTCTAGGATTGGGCTGTTAGAAAAAAATCTGCTAAGAACGTTGGACATATACCTAATCTTCTCTTGGGTGAATACCTAGCAGTGGAACGACTGACCACATAATAGGTGTAAGTTTAACTTTTTCACAAATTGCCAGACCGCTTTCCAAAGTGGTGGGAACATTTTACATTTCCAGCAGAGTATGAGAGCTCCAATTCTTCTACAGCCTTGCTAATACTGGGTATAGTCAGAGTATTTAATTTTTCATCCTAATAAGTACAAAGGAGTATCTTACTGAGGCTTTTATTTACATTTTCCTACTGACTACTATGGGGTGTCTTTTCATGTCATCCATGTATCTCTTTTGGCAAATGGTTCAAACCTTCAGCCAATGTTTTAAATTGGATTGTTTTCTTACTGTTGGGTTTTGAGAGTTCTTTAAATCATTAAAAGATAAAACCTAGGCATATTAAATATTTTAAGAGTTTATCTGAGAAAAAAAAAATCCATTCAAATTGGGCAGCACCAAACTGGAAGAGGTTAGGAGCACTCCACCTGCAGGAGTCAGAGGAAAGATATTTATAGAGAAGATGCAGAATCAAAGCAAAGATATTATTTTATTGACTCTAGCTTAAGCATGTGCTTTATTTTGAAAAGTTTTATTGCTTGGTAGTCCTTAGGGTTTTATTTCTTAACGTTGAGGCATGTGTAGGCTTAGGATTTGTTTTGCTTAGGTAGGCTGCTAAGATATTAGAACCACCTCAGTCTAATAGCCTGCCTATTTATTTAATAGTTCCCCCATTTTGGACATCCTTGCATACATGAGAAATTGGCCCAAAATGTGTTATTAGTACCACTCTCAGTCACCATCATGGTTAAGTTCTTTTTGTCGCATCGTGAAACTCATAGGTTATGATGTTAGATTCATGGGAAGGTTGTCTCTGCTGTTCATCTGTTGTTCACCTGATTTCTATTTCTCCCAGCACAGAAAGACCATCTGATGTACTGCTGATGACTGCAAGAGGGTATTTAAGAACCTTGAGAGAATACTGTGCACCAGAGAAACTAAAATAATGACTGTCAGGAGGATGAAACCAACAGACTGAACTATGTTCCTTAGCCATGGCTCCTATGAACCAAATAAGTTCATTATCAACTAAATCAGGGAATGTACTTGAAGGAGCATCAACCTGACTTAGCCAAGTGCTGTGGTGTGTTTGTTAATTTCTTTTTCTTTTTTTAGGGCCGCACGTGCAGCATATGGACATACCTAGGCTAGGGTTCGAATCGGAGCTTATAGCTGCTGACCTATGCCACAGCTACAGCAATATGGGATCTGAGCTGCGTCTTCAACCTACTCCTCAGCTCACAGTACTGCTGGATCCTTAACCCACTGAGTGACACCGGGGATCAAACCCATATCCTTATGGATACGAGCCGAGTTCGTTACTGCGGAGCCATGATGGGAGCTCCTGCTAATTTCTTGTATCTGTTACAATATCAGAGATGTTGATCCAGGCATAGCAAGAGTATCTGCCACAGCACAGACTCCGCCTTGTTCAACCAATAAGTAATCTAAAGCAATCCTGTTTTCTAAAACCACCTTAGCAAGTAAGTCTAGTGACTTTTGTTGTGAAGATGAGGCCTTATCAATAGATTCAATAACAGTTGCCAGAGTTAAGATGCATTGTCTTTCCAAGCATTAACAAAGAGAAAAGGCAAGTTGAGGAACGGCAAAAGAAATAAAGATTTCATATTGAGGAAGACAGTTTTGCTCTGTGATCTTGGGAGAGCTGTGTACCTCAAGATGCCATCTGCTTTTGAGGAAGAATCTTTCTAGATAATTTTAATATTAGATCTCTAGATGCTATACAACTCCAAGAGTCTGGAGGAGCCCCTTTTAATTGGGAAAGGTGGACACAAGGTTCAAGACTCTGGAGTTTGACTGCAGTCTGAGTAGATATGAGGACCTGGTACACTCCCTTCCAACAAAGTTCAAGAGTTCTTTCTAGTGATTCCAAATTAGAAGGGTGGGAGAAAACTGGAAACATGATTCTGGAGATTATAGTCAGATATTTAAGGACACTAGAAGAATTCAGGATCCAGTTTGATTCACGGATATATAACAAAACCTCAATAACCGGACTAAAATCTAATATCCACAGATTGTGTCATAATTTCCTAAAGGAGTATCGTTTTCTTCTCTCTATGATCACCCTCATTTCTATCAAGGATAATCATAGTAAGATTGTTTTGCAAAACAATTAAGTCTAGTCTCCTTAAACTTAGCCTGATTATTTACCTAAGTTCAGCAAGAATAGTGATTGACCATATAGACATTGTTTAAATCATTGTAGCTGGAACTTTTCATAAGGAATCTCAAACTCCAGTTTGAGAACCAAGCATACACCATCAGACTTCACCTGTACTGTAAATTTGAATTAATTCCTCTCTTCTCAAGGTCCCAAAATATCCTGAGGTTTCTAGGGCTGCCAAGAAATGACCCTTCTTTCTCACTTGGTAAGGCTTGGAATCTTGTAAGCTGGATTTCCAGGGGGCTTTAATGGTTCCAGAAAGTAGACCTTAGCTCCTTAAAATTATCTGCTCATATCTGATTTATGCACATCATTTGCAAAGATGACATTCCAGTCAAAGCCTTGGTAATGTAACCAATGTTTCTAATTGTCCTGCTATAATGAAAACAGATTCCTATTAAACTTACGCAAATATCTATATTACCCTGAAAATAAGAATATTCAGTAATTTTCTGAATATTGGAGGGATCGGGTAGAGAGAAAAAATTAAATGTTTCAATTTTGTTTATAAAAGTACACTTTGGCAAACTTCTGTAAGTCAGAGATAGATTAAGAGAAAAGAGGAAAGGATTTCCTTAAACATAGAAAACCAAAACATTAAGGAACCAGGAATCTTTCTAACAAAAAGTCATAAAAAATCATAACCATCCTCTCTGTTCAGTTAATACATGTTTTTTAATTCTTGTTCTGCTGTAATGGAGTTTTTCCATTAGAGTACTAGAAATTATTACTCAGTATGATCTTAAAGTTATCAGAAACCTGTACTCTAGAGTATTTATCAGAGTCATTCCAATGAATCTCTCTGAAAACAAAGTACTTTTGCTAAAGCACCATAGTAAAACAGTAACTCTATTTGGTTTTTTGTTTGTTTGTTTGTTTTCTTTTTGCCATTTCTTGGGCCGGCATATGGAGATTCCCAGGCTAGGGGTTGAATCAGAGCTGTAGCCACCGCCTGCGCCAGAGCCACAGCAATGCAGGATCCCAGCCGTGTCTGCAACCTACACCACAGCTCACGGCAACGCCAGATCCTTAACCCATTGAGCAAGGCCAGCGATCAAACCCGATACCTCATGGTTCCTAGTCGGATTTGTTAACCACTGAGCCACAGTGGGAACTCCAACAATAACTCTTTATAAGTGATCAAAAACCTTAAGAAAAAATAGTCATGGTCAAACATCTAATGAGTCTATTTGATAAAGAAATTTAGTTATTTTTGTAGCATAAAATAATTTAGGATAATAACTGAACAAGGGTATTGAAAAATTTCTATGAACTGCAAACAATTTCTGGAATATTTATATTAGTAACATATATCCATACATATATAACCTAAAGTTTATAATCATTTCTTAGTTGACAGTGCATCCCACACAATTTAACATACTAAATAAACCCAATTGGTTCAATATCTCTCTTTGCCTTACTCAAAGGTAAGACAAATCCTTTGAGATTTTCCAGGGACTTTCTAGGAAACCTCAAAGTTAGTCTGTTGACAAAAGTGAATTTGATTTGGGGAAGTTGTCAAAATTGCAAAAGGTCTGAACATTTGACTAAATAGAACACAGATCATTATGAGGTAATACTCAATTATTTATTTAACTACTGTGACATTAGAAGGTTTTAAAGGCAAATATAGAAGGTTATATACCTGTTAAATTTTTTTTTCACTTTTTACCTTAAGAAAACTCAGTTCTCTCAAGTAATCAGAAGCCTGATAAGGGCAGCATGAAGTCTAGGAAATCATTTTGGTAAGACACAGTATCTGTGCTTTTCAAGCAGACTACTCAAAATGTAAAGAAAAATACTTTCATCATCTCTTGTGAAGAGCAGACCAATAGTTCAATAAACTTTGTCCTTTTAGCATAGAGAAAACCAAATTCTAATTTTGCACTAGGATTTTTTTTTTAATATTAAGACTCACTCTTTAAACACACACACACACAAATCCATTCCAGTTTGACCATATATAAAATTCCTTTCCCAAGATTCCTTTTCCACAAACTTTCTACAACTTTTTTATATTCATTAAGGGATTGTCCTGTATTTTTTCTTTCTCGTTCTAATCGGTCATTCTATTTTAGGACAAAACTACTCTTTTTCCCTTAACAATAACAACAACAAAAATTCTCTTTATACTTTGAATTATAGAAAAAAAATTCTACTTTTCTTACCTACTTTTTATACATAGTTATTTCCTTTCATCCACATTATTTCTACAAGTTTTAATTACATATATTGGTTAGAATTCTTAACCCTCAGAAACCTTAATTTCTAGTGAAAACTAGAACTAAACAAGTGTGAACTGTCTGTTATATTATTATTCTGTGGATTGGCAAATTTATAAATACATTTTATAATTTCCAGAAGTATATTCTTCCTTGTGGTAAATTTTTCAGTATGGCACAAGACATATTTGTGAATAAACCCAAATATCTTAAGTTCCTCTAATAAGACACCAAAAGTAGATAAACTTATGTTCACTAATTAATGTTTCTGTATTTTACCTTATTTGGAAATAATCTAGCTATTCAGTGTTTTACTTAACCTAACTTAGTAAAACATATAGGTTTCAAGTTACCAAAAAGATTTTGGAAAGTATTTTTAAGTAAACATACCATAACACTTAACTATCATTGAGAAGTTTACTTATAAACTTTTCTATTACTTACATATATTTAATTTTTTTGTTTCTAATGATTATGTTTTGCTTACTCATGAAAATTTCATGAGACATTAAACAGCTAACCATCACTGTGAGTTGTTTTTCTTAATGATAAATTTTGTAACAGGATGAGCTTCCTGCTCAGATGGCTTAAACTTTTTACTAATACTTGTGGAAAAGACTTTAACATTTTTATTCACCTAGTTTATGTTTTATTTTTCTAATTTTATTTTTTATTTTTTGCTTTTTAGGGCCACACCTGCAGCATATGGAAGTTACCACGCTAGGGGTCAAATTGGAGCTACAGGCTCCATAGGCTGGTGGCCTACACCACAGCCACAGCAACACAAGATCCAGGCCACGTCTGTGACCTACACCACAGCTCACAGCAATGCTGTATCCTTAGCCCACTGAGCGAGGCCAGGGAAAGAACCTGCATCTCCATGAATCCTAGTTGGGTTAGCTACTATTACTGTTTGCCATGACGCAAACTCCTATATTTTTTTTTTTTTTGTCCTTCTGATAAGAATTACTCCACTAAAGTTTAAAATTTCAAAGAGATGGTTCTTGGTTCCTAGAGAAAACCTGGTAAAACATTACATATCAGGGGCACAGAGAAAGGAGGTAACTTCCTCCAAAAAGGATTTTTGTTTCCTAAGTCGGGATCTTTTACAATATCTGCAAGCCTTTTGAGATAAATAGGGGAGGTTTGAGGATTGGTAAAAAGGATAGATGAGGAGTTCCCATTGTGGCACAGTGGAAACGGATCCAACTAGGAACCATGAGGTTGCGGGTTTGATCAGTGATCCGGAGTTGCCGTGAGCTGTGGTGTAGGTCTCAGATGCAGCTCGGATCCCTATGGCTCTGGCATAGGCTGGCAGCAACAGTTCCAACTGGATCCCTAGCCTGGGAACCTCTATATGCCGCTGGTGCAACCCTAAAAAGACAAAAAGACCCCCCCGCAAAAAAAGGATAGATGAGCTTTAAATTGCTTCTAGAGCCACATTTCTGTTCTTGTAAAGACAAGTACAGTTGTTTTTAATTCCTCAAAGAAATGGAGTTGCAATCTGAATGCTATCAAGGAATGATATCAAAGAATTAACCCAGCCACTCAACTACATTATCTTCAATTTGCATGTTTTTATATATATATATAAATCTTCTACACATATATGTGTATATATGTGTACATATATATATATATATATATATATATGAAAATTTCCAACTAAGATGGAAATGAAAAGACTTCTCATACAACAAATATTAACAGACATAAAGGGAGATATTGATGAGAATACAATCATAGTAGGAGACCTAAATACCCTCCTCACATCAATGGACAGATCCTCTAGACAGAAAACCAATAAAGCAACAGAGATCCTAAAGGAAACAATAGAAAAGTTAGACTTAATTGATATCTTCAGGACACTACATCCAAAAAAATCAGAATACACATTCTTCTCAAATGCTCATGGAACATTCTCAAGAATCGACCACATATTGGGACACAAAGCGAATCTCAATAAATTTAGGAGCGTAGAAATTATCTCAAGTATCTTCTCTGACCACAATGCCATGAAATTAGAAATCAACCATGGGAAAAGGAAAGAGAAAAAACCTACTACATGGAGACTCAACAACATGCTACTAAAAAACCAATGGGTCAATGAGGAAATCAAGAAGGAAATTAAAAACTACCTTGAAACAAATGATAATGAAGACACAACCTCTCAAAATCTATGGGATGCTGCGAAAGCAGTGCTCAGAGGGAAATTTATAGCAATCCAGGCCTTTCTCAAAAAAGAAGAAAGATCCCAAATTGACAACTTAACCCTCCACCTAAACGAATTAGAAAAAGAAGAACAAAGAAGTCCTAAAGTCAGCAGAAGGAAGGAAATTATAAAGATCAAAGAAGAAATCAATAAAATAGAGACTCAAAAAACAATAGAGAAAATTAATAAAACCAAGAGCTGGTTCTTTGAAAAGGTAAACAAAATTGACAAACCCCTGGCCAGACTCACTAAAAAGAGGAGAGAAAGAACCCAAATCACCAAAATTATAAATGAAAAAGGAGAAATCACAACAGATACAGCAGAAATACAAAAAACCATAAGAGAATACTATGAACAACTGTATGGCAACAAGTTTGACAATCTGGAAGAAATGGACAATTTTCTAGAATCTTACAGCCTGCCAAAACTGAATCAAGCAGAAACAGACCAACTGAACAGACCGATCACTAGAAATGAAATTGAAGAGGTCATAAAATCACTCCCTACAAATAAAAGTCCAGGACCAGATGGCTTCACAGGTGAATTTTATCAAACATATAAAGAGGAATTGGTGCCCATCCTCCTTAAACTCTTTCAAAAGGTTGAAGAAGAAGGAATACTCCCAAAGACATTCTATGAGGCCACCATCACCCTCATTCCAAAACCAGACAGAGATACCACCAAAAAAGAAAACTATCGGCCAATATCATTGATGAATATAGATGCAAAAATTCTCAACAAAATCTTAGCCAACCGAATCCAACAACATATCAAAAAAATTATACACCATGACCAGGTTGGGTTCATCCCAGGTTCACAAGGATGGTTCAACATACGCAAATCAATCAGCATCATACACCACATTAACAAAAAAAAGGTCAAAAATCATATGATCATCTAAATAGACTCAGAAAAAGCATTTGACAAAGTTCAACATCCATTCATGATCAAGACCCTCGCCAAAGTGGGTATAGAAGGAACATTCCTGAATATAATCAAAGCCATTTATGCTAAACCCACAGCAAATATAATACTCAATGGGGAAAAACTAAAAGCCTTCTCACTCAAATCTGGAACAAGACAGGGATGCCCACTCTCACCACTGCTCTTCAACATAGTTTTGGAAGTCCTAGCCACAGCAATTAGACAAACAAAAGAAATAAAAGGCATCCATATAGGAAGAGAAGAGATCAAACTGTCACTGTATGCAGATGACATGATACTATACCTAGAAAACCCTAAGGACTCAACCCCAAAACTCCTTGAACTGATTAATAAATTCAGCAAAGAGGAAGGATATAAGATTAACATTCAGAAGTCAGTTGCATTTCTGTATACCAGCAATGAAACATTAGAAAAGGAATACAAAAATACGATACCTTTTAAAATTGTACCTCACAAAATCAAATACCTCGGAATACACCTGACCAAAGAGGTAAAGGACCTATATGCCGAGAACTATAAAACTTTAATCAAAGAAATCAAAGAAGATGTAAAGAAATGGAAAGATATTCCATGTTCCTGGATTGGAAAAATCAATATTGTGAAAATGGCCATACTACCCAAAGCAATCTACAGATTCAATGCAATCCCTATCAAATTACCCATGACATTGTTCACAGAACTATAACAAACAATCCAAACATTTATATGGAACCACAAAAGACCCAGAATCACCAAAGCAATCCTGAGAAACAAAAACCAAGCAGGAGGCATAACTCTCCCAGACTTCAAGAAATACTACAAAGCCACAGTCATCAAAACAGTGTGGTACTGGTATCAAAACAGACAGACAGACCAATGGAACAGAATAGAGAATCCGGAAATAAACCCTGACACCTATGGTCAATTAATCTTTGACAAGGAAGGCAAGAACTTAAAATGGGAAAAGGAAAGTCTATTCAGCAAGCATTGCTGGGAAACCTGGACAGCTGCATGCAAAGCAATGAAACTAGAACACACCCTCACACCATGCACAAAAACAAACTCCAAATGGCTGAAAGACTTAAATATACGACAGGACACCATCAAACTCCTAGAAGAAAACATAGGCAAAACACTCTCTGACATCAACATCATGAATATTTTCTCAGGGCAGTCTCCCAAAGCAATAGAAATTAGAGCAAAAATAAACCCATGGGACCTCATCAAACTGAAAAGCTTCTGCACAGCAAAGGAAACCCAAAAGAAAACAAAAAGACAACTTACAGAATGGGAGAAAATAGTTTCAAATGATGCAACTGACAAGAGCTTAATCTCTAGAATATATAAGCAACTTATACAACTCAACAGCAAAAAAACCAATCAATCAATGGAAAAATGGGCAAAAGACCTGAATAGACATTTCTCCAAAGAAGATATACAGATGGCCAACAAACACATGAAAAAATGCTCCACATCGCTGATTATAAGAGAAATGCAAATCAAAACTACCATAAGATACCACCTCACACCAGTCAGAATGGCCATCATTAATAAATCCACAAATAACAAGTGCTGGAGGGGCTGTGGAGAAAAGGGAACCCTCCTGCACTGCTGGTGGGAATGTAAACTGGTACAGCCACTATGGAGAACAGTTTGGAGATACCTTAGAAATCTATACATAGAACTTCCATATGACACTGCAATCCCACTCTTGGGCATCTATCCAGACAAAGCTCTACTTAAAAGAGACACATGCACCCGCATGTTCATTGCAGCACTATTCACAATAGCCAGGACGTGGAAACAACCCAAATGTCCATCGACAGAGGATTGGATTCGGAAGATGTGGTATATATAGACAATGGAATACTACTCAGCCATAAAGAAGGATGACATCATGCCATTTGCAGCAACATGGATGGAACTAGAGAATCTCATACTGAGTGAAATGAGCCAGAAAGACAAAGACAAATACCATATGATATCACTTATAACTGGAATCTAATATCCAGCGCAAATGAACATCTCCTCAGAAAAGAAAATCATGGACTTGGAGAAGAGACTTGTGGTTGCCTGATGGGAGGGGGAGGGAGTGGGAGGGATCGGGAGCTTGGGCTTATCAGACACAACCTAGAATAGATTTACAAGGAGATCCTGCTGAATAGCATTGAGAACTATGTCTAGATATTCATGTCACAACAGAAGAAAGGGTGGGGGAAAAAACTGTAACTGCAATGTATACATCTAAGGATAACCTGACCCCCTTGCTGTACAGTGGGAAAATAAAAAATAAATAAATAAATAAATAAATAAATAAATAAATAAATAAATAAAAAGAGCAGAACTGGGAAAAAAAAAAAGAAAAAAGAAAAGACTTCTATATTCTGGATTTAGAGTTATGTGTCTTTGGAATGTTTCAGTCAATCCTCCCACCATGGCTTCAGAATGTTTTCCTTCCCTGTGGGTAGGTAATTTCATTTTGACTTAAGGGAAATGGACTTGTAAAAAGTTTCTATCAAGCTCTCAATATTGGCTTCCAGTTTGGCCCACCTCTGACTGTAGAACTCATTTTTTAAAATTATTTCAAATATCTTATTATCAGATTTTAGCTGAGGCAAACAGTAAATATTCCTGGCAATATTGAACTCCTTTTTTTTTTTCTTATAAACCTATAAAGTGATTCAAAACCAAAACCAATAAGCTCTTTATGGCTTAACCACAGATACAAGAGGCATCCCCTAAGAAGGTGCAAAAGATACAGACTTCCCGAGATTCAGAACCACTGTCAAAGGTAACTAAAAGAACAAAAGACTTAGCCAGTTTCCATGAGACTGGCAACAGTCCATAGGACACTAACCATAAATGGACTGCATACATGACAGGCAGAAAGCCATACCAAGTTCTCAGGACACAAAACAATACAAAGAAGAAAAAAATATCTGTCACTGGGAGAGAAAGGATTGATACCCAAGGGTACCTCAAAGACAAATTTACAAGAGTCTGAATTTGAACAGTGAGAGCATGACATTTTACCTTCCTCTCTCAACCAGGCACTCCAGACAGAGATCTAAGAGAGCTGACTTTGCTAAGACTTCTCACCCTTCACAGCTTCTGTTAGTTTCTCTAGGATTCCCATCTGCAAGCTCCAGAGCAAGTGTGATGTCTCAGTAGGTCTCATCCTAGTCACCAGAAACTGTACAGGGAGAAAAATATTTTTCTCTCTACCTTTTACATTGAATTCTTGACCAAGATCCCTTTTTCTCTAGGGAACCAAGTAAATCGATAAGCTTATCTAGGCTAAAAGTTTCTCACTGTGGCTACAGTAATTCAGGACTACCTTTGGTGAGATTAATCCACTTGGTTAGACAACACAGGTCTGGGCCCATCATTTTTATACATATAGTTAGCCAGTCCCAGATGGAGGAGTCCCAGACTCTTTGGACCCAGAGGAACTCATTTTTTTCTCTCTCTTTCTCTCTTTTTTAACCCCCCTGAAAACAAAATTTTAGTTACCTGAGGCCTCACACAGGACCCAATCAAGTGTAAGAATCAGTTCAACCTTGGATCTAATCCAGGAAAAGTAATGCTCACATAAAGTCTGAGAACTCATAACACAAATGCTGTGGAACTCAAATATCAGAAAAGGACTTACCTGTGATCTTCAGAGGCAGCAAGAAAGCAGTGAGCACAAGGGGTTCAGGGGCTACCTTTTGCCTCCATATTTCTTGCTGCTCCTGGAGGCCATCAAGGGTATCCACTTCTGACATCAGAACAGTTAAAAGATAAACTGAGGCATACTAAAAATGCCAAGGGTTTATCTGAGCAAACATCTATTTGAATTCAGCAATGCCAAAGCAGAGTGCTTAGGAGCAGTCCACTAAGAGAATCGACAGGAAAGACTTTTTTTGGAGAAAGAGCCAGAACAAAGCCATGAGATTATCTGATTGACTATAGCTTAAGCTTTAGCCTTACTTGGAAAAGGCTGGTTGGTTGTTTGTGACTGTTTGTCCTTAGGTGTTAATTTCTTAACCTTGGGGCATTTACAGGCTTAGGTTTGGGTTTGCTTACACAGGCTGCTAAGGTATAGGAACCACCTCCGTCTAACAGCCTCCTTGTTTCACTAACTTAATGTATTCTACTTGCTGGTTCTTTAGCAAATACATGTTTTGCAAATATTTTCTTCCAGTCTGTGGCTTGTCTTTTTCTACTCTTATTAAAGAGCCAAAGTTTTGGGGGTTTTTTGTTTGTTTGTTTTTTGGTAAAATTCAGTTTTTGAATGAATCATACTTTTAGTGATATAACTTAGAACTCTTTGACTAACCCAAAGATCATAAAATTTCCTCCTACATTTTATTATAGAAGGTTAATAGTTTTAGGTTTTACATTGAGGTCTATATTTCATTTAAAGCATTTCTATTGGCATGTCTTCAAGTTCACTAATCTTAGTTTCTTGTCACTATCATATCAAACTATTATATGTATCATATGAGGGTAAAATAACAATGGATTCAGGAATGCAAGGAATTAGAAGTTTTACTTCCCATGCATCTGTGTTTAAGATGCTATCACAGGACATGGAATCTTGGGGAAAGGAGCCAAGACAGAGTAAAAATAACAGAAAGTCCTAGATTAAGCCTTGTTCAAAAGACCTCGCCAGCAAATAGATCAGTGCAAGAGGAAAGAGGAAGAAGGGAGGTTTCCGGGAGAGAAAGGGGATAAGGGGCAGAAAGGATGCTAACATTATCAGACATGCTTGATTATTTGAAAAATATTATGGCTATTCACTTGACAAGTTTTTAGCCCTAAGGAAAAAAAGTCTCAAAAAAGAACATTAAAAATAAGCAAGTTTTTAAAATGCACCATTATTAACTGCAGGAAAAACAAAAATAAAAATTGTACAAGAAAGGAAGTCTAGGAATACTGTGCCATATGTTTTGACATTGAAAAATAGTTACTTACTCATAATAATATACAAACTGTCAGATAATTAACCAAAAAAAAAAAAAATTGTACTATAACTCAAGTGGGAGAATGGGTAAATGAGGAGAGTAGTTCTAGGCAGGTTAAGCGTGATACCTGTAGAGAACATCACGAGTTACTGTCTAAAATTTAAAAAACCAACAGTTTTAAGTGTATTTCTTAGAAATATGGAGGTAAAGAGCTGAGGTTAAAAGCCACAGGAATCTGTAGGGACTGCTTGCAGGGTGGGTTCATCAGGATGGGGGATAAAGTGGAAGGTTTCAGCCATAGAACTGTCCCAGAGAATGGAGAAAGGAAACCCAAGAAATGGGAGGTGTTGTGTTGTTTAAAAGATGTACATATATGACTTTGTTTTCAAAAAAACTGATTTTCCTAATAGAGTGGTTAATTCAAACGTTTATGTTCAACTTCTTGCTACTGAGTCTCATAAATACAGCCCTGAGCTAAAGAAAATCACCAGGGCAATATGGCCACCCGGGGAGAAGCCACTTCCGCCGTAGCTGCCGTTCCCTTTGGCTTGTGGGAACGTCTCACATTCCTCTTTGCCTTCTATTCCCATCTCTGCAATCTTTCCCACCCTAAAGGAGTCCCTGAGAGGTCACTCTGCTCTAAAATTGGAATAAATCACTGCTTTCAAAGGGCAAGTTATGCTTTTGACAGGATGAAATGCAGGAGTGGAGGGTGTGGAAGTTGTGGATTGTTCTCCAAATGCAGCCACAGTTTATTCTAAGTGGTGTCATCCCGCTCTATGCAGTTCTGCTGGCGGCAGATGCAGTTCTCTTCGGGCTGCCGGGCGGCGATGGGTGACGTCGCTGTGGTCTTCTCTGGCTACTCAGTTCAGGGGAGGGGGTGTGGTTGGGAAAAACAGCCCAGTTCAGACAATGCAGCAGCTGCTTTGACTAAGAATAGAATCCGTGTTTGATTTGAATTAGCCATTTGAAACAAGAGCAAAACAGCTCTGAAAGTACTACCATCTGTTTTCCTTTAAGGCTGGGTCATAAATAACAAGATGAAAATATATTTCCTGTTCTGGATTTGTGACCCGAGTTGCCTTCTGCCGTTGTCACTGACCACTTGTGCTCTAAACGCACATGGCATTAATTGGGCAGCTGTTGGCTGTAGGGTGGTTAGAATTTGCTGTTGTTTTTGTTTTGCTTTTTAATCTCTATATGTATGAAGAGCTCCTTTATTTCACCCCTCACTTGTTCAACAAGGATATATACAGAAATTATTCTCTGTATATTTTTTAAAAAATAATTCACACCAAATAGCCAAGTGATCAGACGGTTGCTATTGCCAAGTGCAACACTTTGATGCAAATTCCTCCCTGCTGGAAGGATATCTTCCAGGTCAAGGTCAAAGTCAATGAAGAAATAAGGGAGAAAAATGGGGAGCTCATCCTACAACTATTGCTCACCAGGCATTGACCCACTAATCCCAATGATATAAGGGTGAGGAGGGAGAGAGAGGGGATTTCAAAAAAGCAGTAACAGTTGTTTCCATGCAGATCGTCAGACGGTCCTTGCATCCTTCTTAGCTGGAATTACAGCCATTGTAAACTGTGACTTAATCAGCTTTCTGATAATTTTCTCCAGTTATCTTTTTAATTCTCATTCACACTGTTTCTTTGATCTTTCAAAGGTGAAAGGCCCCAAAGGCTGGTAGGTCACCCCATTTGTGTGCTCAGCCTGGTCAGCTGCCAGTGTAGTCTGGGAAGCATGTCAAATGAGACAGGCAAACATGAAATGGACCATAAAGGGCGGTGGTTTCTGCAAGTTTTAGATCAACCAGCTGTGAAAGAAGCTGTACCTAACAGTGAATGTCTCCACATGTTAAAATGTTCTTCTTAAATGATGTTGAAGCAAAAGGCAGAGTTAGAGCAACAGAAATGTTATACAGCATATCCATGAGTTAATGAAGGCATCGGGGTCTTGGAGACCTGGCACAAATGCTGGGTGCCCTTGATGAAGCTGGACACTTGGCAATAATGGAGCTTCAGCAAAGCAGTCACCATGCTGTCTTCAGTTGAGACTTCATGAGAGAAAGGCAAGGTTGGGAAGGAGTTGGTCATCTCATGCTTGAACCAACACAAAACCTTCTGACAAGCTTTCCTGCTGTGGCCTCAACCCATCCCCACCATTCTGGACCACGCCGTCTGACTGGTCTTCCTTAAAAAGCCAAAACTTATGAAAATAAAACAAAACAATAAACCCTCCAAGCATTCCCTATTTTGGCAAAATAGTCCCCAACCGACGCTTTCAGCCTGATCTCCAATGGTGTACCATGCTCTTGTCTCGACACCTTCCATGCCTGGGCCCCAACTCCATCCAGAAGCCTGTCAGTCTGCCCTCCAGACATAACCTCACCCCACATTTCCCAGAGTCCGCTCCAGCATCCCAGCCACGGGACCTCCATGACAGAACAAAAAGATAAATATGCTTGAGAAACATGGCATACTGAGTTTCTACTTTGGAGAGTTATTCTGTATTTGTCACTAAAAAGGCTCTGAGAAATCACACTGTGCAGAGGCCCAGTTAAGCTTTTTGGCCAAGGGTACCTAAATGTCTTTGAGTTCAAGACTCTTTCCTCTGAATAAACCAGGGATTCTTTTAGAAACCACTCAGGAAAACTTTGACTCAAACTCCATCTCTTTCAGGAAAATCCCTTTTAACACTTCATCCCATTGATCTTGACGTTCCGAAGTCAACGCAGTTATCCTTTGCATCTCTAGTTTGGTCTGTTTGTAATGACTGGTTATGTATGGATGTCAAAATAATATCAATCATAACCATAACAGACACCGTTTAAAAAGAACCAACTACTTTCTAGGTATGATACTGGTGCTTTGCAGATACAACCTTGGCTTATTCAGTTCTAACAACCCTGAGAGGCAGGTGGTATTATCCCCATTTTACCCATTAGCAAACCAAAGCTCAGAAACTTCAAAATCTGGGTGACACAGCCAGTAAGTCATGGACCTGTGTGTCAGTTCTGTGTCTTGTGTAATCCATATGCCAAGCTCTCTTCTGTGCATTCAACTAGATGGGCCACCCCTTAAGCATCAGAGACTGCCATGCCTTTCTGAGTAGCTGGTATGTGCTAAGTGCTCCGCAGACGTGTTCATTAACTGGCTGCTGAAACTTTCCTAAGACCAGCAGTAAGACGACAGACTCTGGATTCATGAGCTTTGTAGAATCAGAAACATTTTCTTTTAAATTTTTATTGAAGAAAATCTCACATCTCCTAAAATAAATTCTGACTCTGAAACAAACTACCTAATTCTAATGCTGTTTGAAGCCATAACAACTTACTGACATAATTAATAAAGGATGGACATCTTTAGTAAATACACTTTGAGCTTCCCACCATAATGGGGCATGTGGAGTACACTCAGAGTAGACTGAGAGATTGATGACGGACAGCCTCCCTCCACCCTGATTAGGAGGAGAATCGTAACTGGGTGAAGAGCTCCAATTGTGGTACAGAACGGGGACCAAAAGGCAGATCCCAGCACCAGACTGCCTGGGTGGAAATCCCAGCTCTGTCTCTCACAAACTGTGTGACTTTGCCCAAGTTACCTCATTTCTCCTTGCTCCCCTTTCCCCATAGGTAACTTAAGGAGGACAATACTACCTACCCCACAGCACTGCTGTGAGTAATTAGTACGGTAATACCCGTCGGTACCCCCAAAGAATGTCTGGCGTGTAGTAAACATTCAGTGGTTGTTGGGATGACTAGAGCTCTTGGTTGACCATCCCCATGGGTATTTTTACATAGTAATAATAAGTTAAATAATATTGAAAAAACACTTTTGGCCACGTCCACTTCATGTGGCAGTTCCCAGGCCGGGGATTAAAGCCGAGCCACAGCAGCGACCCAAGCCAATACAGTGACAACACTGGATCCTTAACCCGATGCACCACAAAAGAATGCCAATAATATTGAAAATTTACTATTATGCCAGATACATTCTAAGTGCTTTCTAGATATCCTCTCATTCAGTCCTCTCCCAATCTTTAGGTAATCACTATTTTTGTTTTCATTCTACAGAGGGGAAACTGAAGGCCAGTGATGAAATACTTTGTCCAAGGCCATTTTATAAGTGATGGTGCTGGATTTAAAGCAAGTTCTGCCCGGATGCAAAGCCCACATTGATCATCACTATTCTGTGTGCTGTCTATACAAATATATTCGAGGTTATCAATTATAGCAAAGCTACTGTGATCATGGGTTTGCTCTTGTCACTCTCTGGCCGATTAAGCCCACCTTTTATGTTCCTCACCCACCCAGATTCTACTCCTCAGTGAGCTTGACCCAGGCCCACCCCTCCTGGGTACCTTCCAGACACCTGCTTCTCATGGCTGAGCCACACTTAGCACTCATGGACTGAAACACACCATCACGCTCTCTACTGGTTTTAAGTGCAAGTTGCAATCAAGAGGGAAAAATGCATTTTGTTAAGGATGTCACACAATCCCTAACAAATAGTCACAGACCGATGAGCTCATTACTTAATATAATACATTAGGTTTTAGCTTCCATTTGGATTTAAGATACATGTTGTCAGTGATAGAATTTAGGAAAAAACATTCTTCCTGATCACTTTTGGAGAGACTATAGGGTAATGGTTCCAAGTTATTACCCTCATGGTGAATTTTTACCACATGAGCATATTCGCTGCTCCATGTTGGATTTCTCTGCATGTTTTGTTAGAAAGTGTTACATTAAGAGCCACGTGTCCTTCATACTCACCTTTCTTCCAGTTTAGATTCATTTCAGCATATAGACCAGGTCTTATATCATTGGTAAGAAAAAAAGAACAAAAGTATATGTAATGGGTTTTTTTTTTTTTTTTTAAGATAAAAGAAAAATGAGGGTTAGGGAAAGAACTTCAAAGTTAATTTACCAAAATCCAACTATATCCTTGACCTGTGCAGACCCCAATAAGGCATTAATTACAAAGGGATTAACACTTTTCTCCGTTGTAACAATGGTGTCTTCTGTCAATGGAAGGTGATAACAATATTTGCATACATCCATTAGCATGGGAGTCGTAGATTATGAGAAAGGTCTTAACACTCTTCCTAAATGAAGTTAAGCAACCCTGGAGAAGAGAAAGAGCTACTTTCACAGCCTAAAAGAACTTGAACAATTTTGAAAAAATCCCAGCAGCAGCTTGTGCCCTGCTCTGCCCAGAGCTGGTAGGGTCGCCATGAATATGCTGACTGGCAGTATTTACCCCACCTGCATGCAACTGGGTACACTGCATTAGCAACTGATTCCAAAGCTACTGTACAAGAAAGGACCTTCCTGTTCTTCTACACTCTGTACTCAGTCTACCCCTTTTCCTCTGCCCACTTGGATGACTGTCCAACTTGACTTCCCATGACGCAGTGAGACAGATATAAATAAACCTTGTTTCTTCTCTGAATGATTCAACATGTTGCAGCCATGTTGGAATAGAGAGTACCATTAGCATGGTAAATTTGAGTTATAAACATCTAGAGTTAATTTTTCTTAACTGAATTCTGACACCAATTCTACCGCCTATCCCTCGAAATAGGATTTTGCACTTTTTGTGGAATGACATGACGCTTTAAAAATGTAACAAATATAAGGATACTTGGGCCAGGAAAAGAAAAAAAGGATTTATGAATAGTACACACACCCTCAGTGGAATTTTTCTTACCCTTTGAAGTTTGTCTTCCCATCTAGGTCAAGACAGTAATGCTGCCAAAGTCTTTATGGGCGTAAGGAAGCCTTTCACAGGCTTCTAACTTTGAAAGATGAATGGAAGACTATCTAAGAACTTTCCTTACATGTTCATTTTTCCTCCATGAAAAGGATATTTGATTGCAAAATAAAACAGAGTTGATGAAAGTGCCAAATTCCACCATATTTCTGCCACTACTGAAACTAGCCACTTTTTCCTCACACATCTGAACTCTGAGGCAATAGAAAGGGACATGGCAGCATCACGTTACAGGCTCGGTGTGGTAGGCAGAGTTCTAAGCTGACCCGCATGATCTTCATCTGCTTGTGTTATGAAGGTGATTATGTTACATTACAGGGAGACAGAGACTTTGCACACACCATTAAAGTAACTAAGCAGTTGACCTTGAATCAAGCAAAAAGGAGATTATGTGGAGGAACCTCAACTAATCCTATGAGACCTTTATAAACAAAGTGCTAGAGAACCCGCTGTGGCTCAGCAGATTAAGAACATGACATAATGTCTATGAGGATGCGGGTTCAATCCCTGGCCTTGCTCAGTGGGTTAAGGACCCGGCATCGCCACAAGCTGCAGCATAGGTCAAAGATGGGGCTCAGATCCAGTGTTGCCATGGCTGCGGCATAGGCCGGCAGGTGCAGCTCTGATTTGACCCTTAGCCTGGGAATATCCATAGGCCATGGATGTGGGCATAAAAAAATAGTAAAAAAATAAAAACAAAGTGTTTTCTCCAACTGGTGGCAGAAAAGGAGTTAGGAGATTAGAAGAGGGAGAAGGATTCACCACCAGAGAGGCTGTCTATCACTGAATAGAAAGAACCAGAAGGCAAGGACGCAAGTGTGTCATCTAGGAGGTGAGAATGGCAGCAAGAAAACAGGGATTTCACTCCCGTGAATCACAAGGGCCTGAATTCTGCCAACAATCTCAATCACTTGGAAGCATTCTGTCCAGAATCTCCAGCTTAGCCCGCTGCCCTTTGATTTTGGTCTTGTGAGACTCTAAGCAGAGAACGTAGTTGCATCTACCCAGACTACTGACCTACAAAATTATGAGATAATAAATGGGTACTGTTTTCAGCTCTTAAATTTGCAGTAATTTGTTGCAATGCAATAGGAAATGAATTCATTTGATATTAACCAAGAACCGTCCCCAAACGTTCCTACTATGTTCCTGCTCCAAGTTTCCTTTTCAGCCAAAATACCTTCTTTGTTTCCTTAACATGTCTGTTGTTTTCTCTGAGGCAGGATTTACACACACGAACTTGCTATCATGAAAGTAAAGGCAGCCGAGACCAACTTACAGCTCATCACCTGAAGGAAAGGAGCCTGACACAGTTTTCTTTCCGAAATCAAGTCATCTTCACCTGAATAATTCAACCAACAGTCACTCATGTCCCATTTTGGGCCACCCTTTCCTATGTGGTCCATATCCTTATTTTATTGCTATTTATTTTCTTGTTAATTAGACAGTAAAGCTCTTGAAAGCAAGTGCTTCTAATCTTTATGCCCTACTCTACAGCATATATCCCTCGTACATCACAGGCACCCAACAAATATTTGTTCATTTGTTTTGTTCTAAAGTATCTCTCTTTAATCTTAATGAGATTAAATGACACCCACAGTCCAAAGAAAACCTCATTAGCCAAGCGACGGGAATCTCAGCAGTGACCTGCCCCACATTCTACTTGGCCTTTCACTACCATGAACCCCAAACACACTTAAACTGTCAAAATTAAAAATGTAAGTGCAAAAACAAGATAATCACAGAAAGTAATGTTTGCCAATTGATTTGTGTGACTTTCAATGACATTGTGAGTGCCCAACTATTCCCTGAGCTGCCTATTTGCATAGAAAGGGATGCTTTCTCTATGACCATATTTACAATGCATACACTATGCGCATGAATGTGCAGGAGAGGAAAAGACCAGCAGAAAATAGAAAGAGTGCCCAACTGACAGACCGAAGGTTGTTAACAATTAAGAATGATCAACATAACAGGCATGAAGAAGCAAAGGCCGGAAGTTACCCGTGGTGCTGCAAGCCATGCAGATTTGGTTTAATCCCTTGAAACACAAATAGGGCTTAAAATCCCAGCAAAGACATTTGCTAAACTAAATGAACCTATTTTAAAGTTTCAGGGAAAAGCAACAAGAATGCAATTTGGGAAAATAATGAAAGTCAACTTGGTCACACTCCAATGAGCCCCCTCTGATGTGACTGCCCAACCCCAGAGCAATATGCTCCATAACCGTCTGAACATTAAACTCAAACTTTAAAAATATCACTTCTATTTTTCTTTGTTTCTCAAAGGAAAATGTGAAACAAAAATCAATTGTACATGTTTTTTTATGTGCTATTATATTTAGAATCATAGAACCGGAGGGCTGGCTGAGACCCTGACAGGCTATTTTGTTTATTCTTCTCCATTAGGCAGACCCACACTTAATCCTTCCTTGATAGGAAAATCTCTATCGTTTTTAAAGACTTTCAGAGAAGATTTCTTAGACTCTCTCTAACCCACTAAGGTAGTTAATAACTTTTCCTATTATCTAGCCTAAATCCTTCACTCTCTGCTTAAGACTCATTTCTTCTTGTCTGACTGTTCACTTGAGGTACAGGGAATCATTTATCACTCTCTTTCATATAAGAGATACTCATATACTGATAATAATTATGGAATTAGCTCGGCAATCTCGTAATGAAATATTCCAAGGTTGTTGGGGTTCTCCACTAAATATTCTGCAACTTCTCTCACTTTCCTTTACCTGTAAACCTCAAAATATGGTTGCTAACCTCTGTTAAGGATTTAATTACCTGATTCTGAAGTCCTTGGGAGTTACACCTTGGGCATCTGTCCAGGGCCATATCTCAGGAATATGGGATGAAATAAATCATCCCAGGCTGTCCTCACTCCTACAAATAATTTTATGAAGATAATTTGGTTGGAATGAGTATTGAAGGCAGCTATATAATGTGAAAATAAGTCACAGAAAGGTTGTCTGCATAGGAAAAAAAAAAGAGAGAGAGAGAAATACATCATGATGCTAATGGCAGGTATCCCTGGATGACTGTGGGATTATGTGAGTGTGTGTTTTGTCTTTCTTTATACCTTTCTTATTTTCCAAATCTCTTGTAATGTATTCATTTTTAATGAGAAGAGAGTAAACAGCATCTGTAACGTGTGAGGGTGTGTGTGCCGGTGTGTGTGTGTGTGTTGGAAAGTGTAAGGAGATGCTACCTAACGGGGTTTTATAGGAGTGAGGTGGTGGGTAGCCCACCATCCCAGTTTTCACACTGCAAGCTCCAAGCTGCAGAAAACCCTTCAGTCACAGGCAAAGCTAGAATGTTGATCACCCTACAGGAAGCCAGGCAAGGGGACATCAGCAAAGCTGCTGGGAGTGGCCGTAATACGAATGCCATGATTTTTTCCACCAGCTAGAAAGCATTGCCTCTTCCCAAGGGGCTGCCCAGGATCCTTGGATTTGGAAATGTAAGTAACACCCCAAGTACAGAAAAGGTAAGAGCAGCTCTGTGTTCCCTCCAGGTTCTCCATCTCACATACAAAGGCACTTTGCTGATTCAGGGTAGGCAATGAAGGATTTTAGATGAGAATAGAACAGAAGATTCTAGGCTTATGTTTGCCTTGCTGTTGTTTTCCTTTCCCTTCTGGGCTCAGGAACTAGAAATGCCAGGCCCACGTCTTCAAGAGCCAACTGAAGACACTGATGCAGCTTCAGGTCAGCGTGTTGACCTGGTACATTGCATCTGTTTCCACACATGGAGCCAGCTCTGAGCAGAACCGCGGGGCAGCAACACAGCACTGGCTGCGAACGGGTCTCCGTTCTGACCAGAGTGTCCTTCCCTCCACCACGAGGCTGGTGACTACCCTGAGGCTTTGCTGCAGTGAAGTGCATTTGTTTCCAAGGGTTGTGAGGTAGGAATGGAGCCCCGGGAGAGAGTGTAATTGCATTTAAAAGCAGGAGCTTTTGACGGAGGTGTACACAGCTCAGAGCAAATCCACAGGCAGATCTTACCTCCAAGCTTCCACTTACACCTGTAACAGCAGTAGTAATCACATTCTCTCCCTCACAGGTAATACATGTAACATGCCTAGAACAGGGCCCAGCATGTAGAAAGCATGTGCACATACACACACACACACACACATACGTACCAGCAAGGAAAGAGCCTTAATTCTAAACTTCTTGAAAATAAAAGCAATCTCAATCATTCACTAAACATTCACTGAACACTCCCTGGGGGCCAGACTGGGCTAAATATCAGGATATAAGAGGCATAAGATGCGGCCTCTGTCCTCAAGGAGTTTACAGCCCAGCACAGGGACAGTGTCAGCCTGTCTCTGGGAGCTCTGAGTAACAAAGCCTTTCAGTAGTGAGTGCCAGGAACGGTAACATTAGGGAAGTTTGCACAGAGGAGAGCCTGTTAGAACCAAATTTCTCAAATAGTTTTTAATGTTTTTAATTTTAAAAGGAAACCCCTTCACTATTAAAAAGCTCAAAACACATAAGCAAAAACAAGAGAAAAATGAATTAAAACTGTTTGTGACCCCCCAATGCCAAGAGAGAAACAGCTTTTAGCATTTTTATATCATTTGATAATTCTTACACAAAAATGTAAAAATACATATGTATCCTTGTAGAGGATAGGATACATACTATTTTGTAATCTGATTTTTTTTCTCACTTAAAAATGCAGCCTAGACAGTCTTCTGAATCAAGAAATATAAATTGAGTACAATTTTTTACGTGGCTGCAGAGTATTCTGCCATAAATGTATATGTAATTTTCTTTTTTACTGACCCCTCTAATGATTTCCAACTGGGTTATGCAATGCTAAACATTCTCATTCAATGGGAACCAGAAGATGTTTTCAAGAGGGGGAGTGGTGTGATGTGATTTTAAGAGAACAATCAGGCAGCAAGGAAGATGGATCCCAGCAAAAAGAATTCCAAGGGCACCAATATTCCTGCTGGAGTCGAAGAGGCCCTGAATTAAGGCAGGGGTGGTCAGACAGGGAATTCATGGATTTGAACTTACAGGATCTGAAGGCTGACCGTGAGCCACTAAAATAGGAGATGAGTGGTGCCTCAACAGGGCTTTATCTCCTGGTGGGTTAGTAACCAAGAACCGTGTGTTTGGGGGCATGTGGATATTACGAATTCCTCTTAGGACTCGCCATCAGTTGTCACAGCCATGGCTCCAGATTATGGCCAGGCCCGAGAAGCGGCTTTGGAAACCTTCAGCAGGACATACGGTGAAGCCCTGGGCATGCAGGAGACCATCCAGGAAAGGTGTGGAATACGTAGACCGACAGGTGAGGACAGAGCACATGGGAGGACAAGTACAAGCTAAGAGGGACCAGCCACCACGTCGGAGGCGTGAGCACAGGGCCACTGAGGTGTGCGGGAGGAGAGGGGAGGCTGCGGAAAGCCTTGGTAAGGCTCATCCTGCGACAGGCTTTTGCTGCTGGGGACTCGGAAAATCCTGAGGGACTGTGGACAGTGCCCTTGGAGGGGCAGCACCATCACGACTTGGTAATAAGTGCTAGGACCACATCCACGGCCAGCGAGGGGGTCAGGCTTGGCGATTAGGACTGAGCACTAGGACATTCAAGAGGAGGATCTCTCAAACTCTGCGGGAGCACTCACTGAAGAGGGGAAGAGACTTTCAGGGTCACACAAGTTCGAAAACAAAGAGGTAAGCCTACTGCAGGCCTTTTCAGAGGCTTTGATACACGGATGGGAATTGGGCTTCTTCAAGAAAGAAATGTGGCCGCTGGCATCTCCTAAACTCTGTAACCATGGGATTCTTTCCACGCAGAAAACCTACGAACAACTCAGAGGTCACTCGCATTCTGAAAAAGTGAGTAGGAAATCCTGACCAAGAGAAATGAGGCAGGGACCACACACAACCCCAGGCTCAATGACTTACGCTAACAAAACAAAGCAGCTAATTTACTTTGTCCGCAAAATAGGTCAAATACCAAAGGGAGAGAAGCAATAAAGGCTTTCAGTGCCACATTTCATTGGTTCTGAGAGTCGCATTGCTTTGGACTCACAGTGTCTGAGATCCAAAATCAGGATGAGTCTCGGAGGTGGTGTCTAACTCTCTCTGTCTGCCCTGTGGCCATCACAACAGAGTTCTCATTGTCCAGGCGTGACCAAACACCAGCAACTTGGGGAAAAAATCTCGGAAAATCAGAAAGGCACTCTTGTGAAGAGCTCACTCTCACAGGTTTGTGGGGAGCGGATCTGGGGTGGTAACTAAGGGATGAGCCGCATTCTTGAACTGGGAGTCAAAGCCAGGAAAAGGGCTCCACGCCAACGGCTTTCCATTATCTCATCAATTTTCTTTTAAGAAACAAGGAGCCTCCAACGTCTTCGAAGGCATTGAAAATATACACAAACATGGACAGCAATAACAATAAATGAAAAGGGATGCAGACGTACTGAACTTTGGAGGGAAGAAGCTTTAGAATACCTTAATATCTTATTTTCCTCTGTTTTCCTTTTCTCTGTAGGTGAAAGAGTGATAGAGGATCTTTTAAAAACCAATGTCTAAGTCCAAAGACTTTAAATGAGTGTGAAAGAAATTCTAAGTGATAAGAAAGCATTGTGGCCTAGTTTCATGGGTGGTGATTTTTCCTTCTTAGTGGTATATAAAATAATGGAGCATTTAAAATCAATTGTGACTCAGAATTAATGAAATGGATAACTGGCTTTTAATAAATGTATTTTAGCCAATTCTTTCTCTCTAAAATAGTTGGTGATCTATTCTTAAATGGCCAAAAGTTCCAAGGAAATTCAATGAATTGCCTTTAGAGTGAAATTTTTGAGAACAACCCCTGGTTCCCTTCTTCCTTAGGCTTTCAAAATTGACCAACCCTCTTCCTGGAAATCTCAAGCCAGCCACCTCCTAAAGTAACAACTCTGTAACAGGCTTCTGCCTCGAAGCTGTCATGGACAATGAGGCTTGGCACTAGACCAATTCTCTAGAGAAAACCTAGCTGCCTCTTCTAAGTTTTCATTTTCCTCGATAATTCTCTTTTTATGGTTGGAGCCAGTGGTAAGGCCATTCGGCCTCAGCTGATCTCAGTTAAACCCTCCATGTGAAGCAGAGGAGAGGTGAGCCAGCACCATCTCGCCCTCTTCATTTTCTCCCTATAAAATAAGGGAAGGAGGAGTTCCCTTCGTGGCTCAGCAGTTAACAAGCCCAACTAGGATCCGTGAGGATGCGGGTTCACTCCCTGGCCTCACTCAGCAGGTTAAGGATACGGCATTGCTGTGAGCTGTGGTGTAGGTCACAGATGTGGCTCGGATCTGACGTGGCTATGGCTGTGGCGGCGGCTACAGCTCCAATTTCACTCCTAGCCTGGGAACTTCCATATGCCATGGGTGCAGCTCTAAAAAGAAAAAAAGAAGGGGGGGGGGGGAATGAGATAAGATTTTCTCCAGGTCCCTACAGCATTAACATTCTACATTTTATGTTGACTTCTCAAAGTAATCAAATATATTCTTGATATTTTATTTGCATTGTATACAAAACAAGTGTATTATACTCACAATTAACTCTTTTGCCTTAATGAGCAGCTACAGTCCTTTACCACTTTCACAGCAGACTGCCCTTGCTGAAACACACGACAAATTAACATTTTTCAAGTCACCTAGCATATCGGCGCCTCTCTGTATGATTTGATTCCCATGTTTTAAAATTATATTTCTTCTCACCTTGAAAGTGACCAGAAGTGCTGGGTCTCAACAAGATAATCATTCCTAAGTTGAGATGGACAGTTACGATGAAGTTAACTAGTTAAACGATTTACAGCCACTAGCCCACAAGACTGGGAGGTCAAGTTCACGTCCATCTCGTGTCCTCGCCCAGAGCATGGTACAATCAGGCAGCACGTGCTCAACACCTAGACACTGAGTGAAAAAATGACTCAGCGGCACTGAGAAACAGAAAATGAGGGCACAGTGAATTTCTAAATGGCTAATATGTGTGTCGTATAAACTGCTGCAAACAAGAACAGATGATGTAAGGAGACTAATCTTTCTTTTGAATTTTCCTCCCTCCAGGACAGAGTTCAGAAATACGGTAACAAAAACAAACATTGTTATTGGCCCTGGGGAAATGGGTGATTGATATTGGAGTTGGTGGGAGTATCTGTCATCTACATGCACAGGCATCTTTTCCATCACTCATTATAAGCCAGACAGCTTCGACTGGAGCAACAGGAGGCTCCTAAGCTGAATGCTAGGATTCTTGATTTTAATTGCTGAAGATTCATTAGCTCCTTGGGAGAAATATTGAAAAAAAAAAAAAAAAACGTTGGGTGGAGAGCCTGACCTCTACACCCAGAATTAACACTCCCAAGAGAAGAGTGTACACAGCTCCCCACACTCTGGGGGGAGGTGTCCTTTGGAGGCAGAGAATTTCCTCTGAGGGAGGAAAAAGCTGAAGTCCTCGAGGGGCTTCTCTGACAAGGAGAGATGAGTTTTCAGGAGTGACACTTGGAAGTGTACTCATAGGGCCTCTGGAGGTTGATCAAAAGAGAGAGAAGATGCGAAATGCCTCCCCCATTGACAGGAAAGGAACAGAGCAAAGGGGTCCAAGCCTGTGGGGGTGACAGTGGCTTCAGGAAAGTGCCAAGGAAGCCAGGGCAACTGGCAAAATGCAGGACACAGCAGGGGTGGAATCCCGGCACCTTTCACTGCTTTGGGACTTTGAGGATGAAAATCGCTGGCATTTTTATTCAGGGACTTGTTTATTCTTGATTTTGCATGTCTTGGAAAAGGAGAAAGGACAGAAAAACTACCTAACATTGGAGATGTCCGTTCAAATTCTTACTATGTTCCCTGACCAGTTTGCTGAAATCCCAGAATTTTTATAAAAATTATCTTGTTCACCAGAGTTCATGAAATTCTTCCACCAAACTAATCTGGAGATTCTGTCAAAACAAGCTCTTTCTCATATGTCAGCAACTGTGGATCTTCCCATGCTCAAAAAAAAAAAAAAAAAAAAAAATTTGATGTTCAGAAAAATAGAAGAAATTGAGGGATGATGAGCAGAGGAGAATGTTATTCTGATATTTTTCAAACCTGAAGACATATTTGAATCAGAAATGTTATGTCTATCACAACCACAGAAATGTGGACCTCAGATCTATACTGTTTTGATTCTCTGTATTATACCAATATATTAGCTATTTATAAGTACCACCCTATAGATTTTTTTTGTCAGATTGGGTAATTTAATTGATCATATGTAACTAAATACTACAGAGTTGAGTGATAAATTGTAATTTGATACTATTATTCAAGCCATCTCCATAGATCTGAGAGTTCTATATTGAATATATGACTATTTAGGATCCTAAAAGCAGTAGCACAATTTTTAAAGTTATGAGTCTACTTGGTGGGGTTGGACAGATGTAGCAATAACAATTCATTTTATCCAAAAACTCTACTACTCATTCATCTTGAAAGAAAAAAAAAATGCTGCTTCTCCATTGATCATTCTTTCATAGGAGTTTGAAACAGACTCTATCTTCACCAAGAGCTTCCTATTGTTTTGTCAGAGGAAAGTTGGATCCAGGAAGCGATGCATGCAATGGCCATGATGGCCTTCTTTGCGTACATGTGTCATCTTTCCACATGCCCTTACTCTCTGATGTGTAACCTGGTCAAGCTGCAACTCATGCTGTGCTGAGGGCTACAGGGAACAGGTTAAATGCTGGCCTCAGACCAGGACTCCAGTCCTTTGTAAACCTCCCTCTGTGATTTCCCACACAGGTTGGCTCAGAGAAGAGGACAAATGGGATGGGGACAGCTGAGGAAGAGGCTGAAGCAGAGCACGTGCTGCCTGTCTGTGTTGACCCTGGCCTCCATGGTAAGAGATGACAAAACCTTCCAAACGCCCCCCTGCAGCAATATGATGAATGCTAACCCATCTGAGCTAGAATAAGACAAACAGAAAGACTCGGCCAGCTCTGAGAGGCCCAGGGTTCTCCGCCCACATCATCAAATACCTGCCCTGCAGAGCTTCAAATTAATGAGTAACAGATACATACGTAACCATGAGACCAATATTATTTACTAGATCAGAGGCAGGAAAATCAAGAAACAAGAAGAAGAAGAAGAAGTTGAGAAAATTCAGAGCTTAACTAAATCTCAATGCAGAGAGATTTATTTCTCCACTTCCAAAGAATCATAGCCAATCTCAGTAATATATTTCATACATGCATATATAAAATGTACTTTAACTAAGTAAAGCTTTCTAAATATGCAAATAAATTACATCATCAAAATAAACCTCTCTGGGTCTTCACACCATGAGATTCCTAATCATTGATGAAAGAGCATTCCTTCCATGAGTCAGCAATAGCTATTCTGTGTGCAAAAAAAAAGTAAATTAATTAAAGATAAAAGCCCCTACTGGAGATACACACACACACAATTTATAAGTACCACCAGATTTTTGCTGTCAGATTGGGTAATTTAATTGATCATATGTAACTAAATACTATAGAGTTGAGTGATAAATTATATATATGTCTATATATAATTATATTCTATATTCTATAATTATATGTATAATTTTATATTATATATATATATATAATTATTATATATCATGTATACAATATACCTTTAAAGGCTGGCCATGACCAGGACGGCATGGGAAACCCCATGACGTAAATATCACTCACTTGCCTCCAATCTATGCTGCTACACAGCCATATACTTTTCAGTATAGATTTCAGACCCTGCAGTTTCTTTCATATTTAATGTTACTATTAAATGTTTCCATGACTGAAAAAAATGACATTGCCCACTAAAAAAATTTTTAAATATTTCAGAAAGCATCTAAACAAACCAAGCAAAATGATGAAAGACTTCAAAGAAAACAAACTATAGCTCCTATTTCTAAAAAGAAAAGAAAAAAAAAATCAGGAGAGAAGCTCTACACAATAAAACACTTAATTTTTGGAGCAGCCTAATTCACAAAAAAGGAACTGCTGTAAAATATGCAGGGATGTTTCTCTTCCATTTATTAAAAAGAAAGTCTTGTGGAATGAGAATTACACTGTTCAACTATGAATGAAGGGGGTGGGAGCTGGGGAAGACATGAGTCTGCACCAACAATCCAAGACGACTTCTGAAAGCAGAGGAATATGTGAGCCTAGAAATAATATAAATATGTTGTTCTCACTTTTTTAGGGTGGAGATATTTTTTTTTGAATGCCACATATGAGAGCAGAAAAAAAAAAGCAAAATGAATGATGTTTTGTATTTCTATATATACTTGGTTCTTAATAAAATATAAATGACTAAATTTACCTAAATTTTTGTTGCTGTTTTGATGATCATTTCTTGCAGCAATTAATTTATATGAGAAACCTTTTTTTGTTATTTTAATCCAAACTCACATGGTATCTAATGAATTCCTATTGAAGTTCCAGCAGTAGATTATAATTTTCAAATGGCATCATATCAAAACACAGTGAGTCATCTTTGCCTGGAACACATAGCCAGAGTAGCCATGTGCAACTCCAGCAGCTAATTAAAAAATCCACAGGACTTTGGGTTTCTGGACCAGCACATAAGAAGCTTGGAAGGTGTCACTCCTAATAATAAGAGAAGTAAGGTCACAGAGCAAACCGCTGCCTCAAAAACTAGAAAGACAGGAGAATACAGAAAATCAAAACTTGCAGAGCAGAACCTCCACAGGAACCAGTACGGGGTTACAAACATCTGAACAATAATTGAGAAATTGCTACAGGTTCAGAGTTTTATCTCTGAGAGATAAAAACTTCAGGGGACTCAATCATGGCAGGGCCCACATTTTTCTGAGTTTTACCTCTAAAAGATGGACCAGATTCTCACAGTGAATATCAGAGGAGAAATCCCTTGTGCCTCTGGCAGGGGGAGGGGAGGAGGATCCATTTAGAAACATGCCAGAGCACTTGTTTTTTCTTAACAAGGCCTGTTCTCAAGAGAAATTATTGCAAGAGCCTAAAACATTGTAGTTTTATCAGAGCCTAACTTATCTGGGGAAAGGAAATACTCAACTCCAGCTGACTCTGGCGATCATGTCCCACCTATGGCGATGGGGAGACTGAGAAGCAATTGCGAAGGTCATTGTCCAGATACGTAGGTTCACTTTGGCCTTAGTAGGTGCAAACTATTGCATTTAGAACAGATAAGCAATGGGATCCTACCATATAGCACAGGGAACCATATTCAACCTCTTTGGATAGAACATGATGGATAATATGAAAAAAAGAATGTATGTATCTATATTACATATTATATACATGTATGTATGTATAACTGGGTCACTTTGCTATACAGCAGAAGTTGGCACAACATTGTGCATCAACTCCACTTTAATTTAAAAAAAATAAACCCTATTTATAGGACTATGGAACACTTCCCTTCCTTCTACACTTTACCTCCACATCACTAAAGGCCTCTCTGCCACAGCTCCTCCCACCCAATACATCATCATGTACAGTTATCAAAAATTTACAAGGGATATTGAGACAAAATCACACTTTGAAATCAACAAGCATCAGAACTAGACTCAGATATAGCATGGATGTTAGACTTATCAGAGCTAGAATTTAAAAGGACTATGGTTAATATGCTAAGGGCTACAATGGATAAAGTAACAGCATGTTAGAACACAGGCAAAAATGTAAGCAAAGAGATGGAAGTTCTAAGAAAAAATTGAAAGAAACACTGCCGATCAAAAATACTGTCACAGAAATGAAGAATCCCTTTGATGAGCTCATTAGTAGACTATATATGGCTGAGGAATTAATCTGAGTTTGAGGATCCCTCAATAGAAACTCCCATAATGGGACAGCAAAGAGAAGAAAAACTTCTTTAAAAAGCAGAGACTATCCAAAAACCATGGGACAACTGCACAAGTGTAACCTATGAGAAATGGGGATGAAGAAAGTAAGTGAGAAAGAAAGAGAGGAGTTCCCATTGTGGCTCAGCTGTAACAAACCTGACTAGTATCCACCAGGACAGGGGTTCGATCCCTGGTCCCACTCAGGGGGTTAAGGATCCAGCATTGCCATAAGCTGCCATGTAGATCGCAGATGCAGCTCAGATCCCATGTTGCTGTGGCTGTGGTGTAGGCCAGCAGCTACAGCTCCCATTCAACCCCTAGCCTGAGCACTTCCGTATGCTGCACGTGTGGCCCTAAAAAGAAAAAAAAAAAAAAAAAAAAAAGAACGAAAGACAGAGAGAGAGAAAAAGAGGAAGGAAGGCAGGCAGGCAGGAAGGCAGGGAGTAAGGAAGAAAATATTGAAGAAATAATCACTGAGAATTTGCCCCAAATTAACATTAGATACCAAACCACATATCCAGTAAGCTCAGGGAGCACCAAGCAGCATACAAAAAACACTATATCTAGACATACCATATTCAAACTTAGAAAAAACAAAGATTTAAAAAAAAAAAAAAAAAACTTGAAAGAAGACAGTTTACCCATAGAGCTACAAAAATAAAAATTAAATCCGACTTCTCAGAAACCATGCAGGAAGAAGAAAGTTAAGTGAAATATTTAAAGCGTTGAAAGAAAAGAGAAAAAAAAAAAAAAAAAAAACTTTTAGTTCTCTATTTCGAGAAACTGTACTTCAAAAGTGGAGGAAAAATAAAGATCTCAGACAAACAAAAATTGAGGAAGTTTTCTGTCAGTAGACCTGCCTTCCAAGAAATGTTAAAAGAAATTCTTCAGAGAAAAGGAAAATTATATATATATATCAAGACCTTGGCTCTACGTAAAGAAAGGAAGAGCATCAGAGAAGGAATAAGTGAAGGTAAAATAAAAATGTTTATTTTCTTATTCTTAATTAATCTGATAGCAATTTAGTCAAAGTAGTAATATCATATATATGATATATATAATATCCTCATGACCTAATCACTTACTAAAGGCCCCACCTACTAATACCGTTACTTTAAAGTGCTAAAATTGGAGTTCCCATCGTGGCGCAGTGGTTAACGAATCTGACTAGGAACCATGAGATTGTGGGTTCGGTCCCTGCCCTTGCTCAGTGGGTTAAGGATCTGGCGTTGCCGTGAGCTGTGGTGTAGGTTGCAGACGCGGCTCGGATCCCGCGTTGCTATGGCTCTGACATAGGCCGGTGGCTACAGCTCCGATTCGACCCCTAGCCTGGGAACCTCCATATGCCACAGGAGCGGCCCAAGGAATAGCAAAAAAAAAAAATAAATAAATAAATAATAAAAAAAAAATAAAGTGCTAAAATTTCAACAACCCTGGATGTTGGAGGGAACACAAACAAACATTCAGGCAATAGCAGAATTATAACTGATATGCTTTAAAAGGAGAGAAAATGGAATTACATTGAATGTTCAATTAAAATCACATAAGAGGAGTTCCCGTCATGGTTCAGTGGTTACTGAAACCAACTAGGAACCATGAGATTGTAGGTTCAGTCCCTGGCCTTGCTCAGTGGGTTAAGGACCGGGCATTGCCATGAGCTGTGTTGTAGGTTGCAGACGCGGCTCAGATCCTGCGTTGCTATGGCTGTGATGTAGGCCAGCAGCTCTATCTCTGATTCAACCTCTAGCCTGGGAACCTCCATATGCCGTGGGCGCGGCCCTATTAAAAAAAAAGGTAAAAAGACAAAAAAAAAAAAAAGCAAAAAAACCCCCACATAAGGTAGAAAAAGAGTGACATACAAAAATAGGAACAAAGAATAAGGTAAGTGAATAGAAAACTGTAACAAATATAGTAGAAGGCAATAACAGAAAAATAACTGAAAAATCCCAAAATATATGAATATTAATACAACACACTTGTAAAATAACATGTGGATTAAAGACAAACTCTCAAGAGAAATTTTTAAAATATTTTGAACTAAGTGAAAATAAAAACTTATCAAAATTTGTAGGATGTAGTAAAAGAAATACAAGTGAAATTTATAGCATTGAATGCATAAATTAGAAATGAAGAAAGATCTGAAATCAATAACCTATGCTTCCAATCTAGGAAACTAGAAAAAGAAGAGCAAATTAAGCCCAAAGCAAACAAACAAAACAAGAATAAGAGAAGAAATATATAAAATTTAAAATAAGAATTAGAGAAAAAATTTTAAAAGCAAAAGGTGATTATTTAAAAAGATGAATAAAATTTATAAGCCTCTAGCCAGGCTAACCAAGATAAAAAGAAAAATATTAATAATGTCGGAAATGAAAGAGAGAAGATCACTACAGACCCTAGGGGCATTAGAAGGATAATAAAGGAAGAGTATGAATAACTCAGGATTAATAAATTTGATAATCTAGATAAAATGGACCAATTCCTTGAAAGATACTATTTACCAAAACTCACAAGAAGAAAAAGACAATCTGAATAGGCCTGTATCTATTAAAGAAATTGAATCAATAATGAATAACTTTCCAAAATAGAAAGCACCAGGTCAGGATAGGGTAACTGGTGAATTCTACCAAACACTGAAGGAAGAAATTATACCAATTCTCTATTGCTTCTTTTAGAAGGTACAAGCAGAGGAAATACTTCCTAATTTATTCTATGAGTCCAACATTACCTTCATATCAAAACATAAAAAGACATTACAAGAAAAAAAAAAACTATAGATCAATATCTCTCATGAACAGAGATACAAAAATCTTCAAAAATACTAGAAAATTGAATACAATAACATGTAAAAAGAATTACACACCATTCCTAACTAGGGTTTATTCCAGGTACACAGGCTGATTCAACATTCAAATATCAATTAATGTGATTATCACATAAACAGGCTAAAAAGAAAAATCACATGATCTTATCAATAAATTCATAAAAAGCATTTGACAAAATCCAACACTTATTCATGATAAAAACCGTCAATAAACTAGGAATAGAGGGGAACTTTCTCAACTTGATAAAGACTATCTAACAAAAAAAAAAAAAAAAACCCTTCAGCCAGCATCATATTTAATTATGAGAAACTCAAACCTTTCCTGCAAAGATCAGGAATAAGGCAAGGATGTCCCCTCTACCACTCCTTTTTCAACACCATACTGGAAGTACTAGCTTAATGCAATAAAAAAAAGAAAATAAAAAATACATAGATTAGGAAGGAGAAAATTAAGCTATCTTTGTTCACAGATGACATGACCGTCTATATAGAAAATGTTTAAAATAGACCAAAATAACCTCATGGAACTTTTAAGTCATTATGGTAAGTTGCAAGATACATGTTTAATACACAAAAGTCAGCTGCTTTCCTATGTACTGATAATGAACAAGTGGAATTTGACATTTAAAATGCAATTAGCACCCCCAAAATTGAAACACTTAGGTATACATCTAATAAGCTAACAAAAATTTCCATGTTCATGGATGGGAAGACTCCGTATTGTCAAGATGCCAGTCCTTCCCAACTTGACCTACAGATTCAATGCTGTCCCAATCAAAATCCCAACAAGTTATTTTGCGGATATTGAAAAATTGATTCTAAAGGTTACATGAAGAGGCAAAAGATCCAGAACAGACAACACAATATTGAAGGAGAAGAATAAAATCATAGGATTGACACCACTCAACTTCAAGACTCGCTTCGTTAAAGCTATGGTAATCAAGGCAGTGGTGGTATGGGTAAGAGAAGAGACAAATAAATCAATGAAACAGAACTAAGAACCCTGAAATAGAACCTTATAAATACATTCAACTGAATATGTCTACAGAAATAAAGAAAGAAAAGGTGCCACAATAGAGCAAAGACAGTCTTTTCAACAAATGGTGTTGGAACATCTGGAGATCCATGTGCCAAGAATCACCATCATCATCATCTAGGCACAGACCTTACACGCTACACAAAAATTAACTCGAAATGGATCACAGACCTAAACATAACATGCAAAACTATGAAACGCCAAAATGTAACATAGAAGAAAATTTAGGTGATTCTGCATTTGGCAACGATCTTTTAGATAAAATGCCAAAGGCATGACCTATTTTAGAAGTAATTGATAAGCTGGACTTCATAAAGTAAAAAATGTCTGCTCTGCAAAAGAATGTGTTAAAAGAGTGAAACTATCGCCTCTGGAATGGATAAGCAACGAGATCCCGCTGTGTAGCACTGGGAACTATATCTAGTCACTTATGATGGAGCATATGATGGGGGAAAAAAGAATGTATATATGCATGTATAACCGGGTCACCTTGCTGTACAGTAGAAAATTAACAGAATACTGAAAACCAGCTATCATGGAAAAAAATTAAAATCATTAATTAACAAGAAAATGAAGAACCTGATTAAAAAACAAAGACCTGAATATACAGTTCACAAAAGAAGATACACATACAGCAAGTAAGCATATGAAAAAATGCTCAGCATCATATGTCATTGTGGAAATGCAACTTAAAACAACAAAGCGATACCACTACATCATCTATTAGAATGACAAAAATCCTGACAACACCAAATACTGGTAAGGATGGAAGCAATAAGAACTCTCACTCATTGCTGGTGGGAATGCAAAATGGTACAGCCGCTTTGGAAGACAGTTTGACAGTTTCTTACAAAACTAAAAACACACAGCCATACAACCCAGCAAGCACACTCTTTTTACATAATCAAATGAGTTTAAAAATTAGGTTCACAGAAAAACATGCATGTAAATGTTCATAGCAGCTTTATTCATATCCCCAAATTTGGAAATACCAAGAAGTCCTTCAGTATGTGAATGGATAAATAAACTATGGGACATTTCAGATAATGGAATATGATCTAGCATTAAAAAGAAATGAGTTATTAAGTGTGAAAAGACATGGAAGAATCTTGAGTGCCTATCAGTAAGTGAAAGAAGCCAGTGTGAAAAGGCTATGAACTGTAAAACTGTGGAGAGGAGACAATATAAAGATCAGTGTTTGGGGGTTGGGGGGGGGGAGGGAGCGATAACTAGACAGAGCACAGAGGATGCTGAGGCAAGTGGAGATACTCGGTATAAGGAGTTCCTGTAGTGGCTCAGTGGGTTAACAACACAATGCTGTCTTTGCAAGGATGAAGGTTCAATCCCTGACCTCACTTCGTGGGTTAAGGATCCAGGGTTGCCACAAGCTATGGCAAAGGTGGGAGTAGCTCAGAAAGAGGGAGAAAGCACATTTACTCACCACCAGTTTTTAGTGTTCAGTGTAGGACTCACAGGTCGCACTTGTACATGATTCTCTACTAGAGGGAATCAGGACTCCCTGGAGAGCAGCTCATTGCATATATTGAGGAAAGAAATCACAATGGGTCTAGAAAAGTGCTTATGAAAATGCAATCCCAGGAGTTCCCGTCGTGGCTCAGGGGTTAACGAACCTGACTAGCATCCGTGAGGACGCAGGTTCGATCCCTGGCCTTGCTGAGTGGGTTAAGGATCCAGTGTTGCCCTGAGCTGTGTGTAGGTTGCAGACACAGATTGGTGGCAGATGAAGCTCAGACCCATTCTGTGGTTGTGGCATAGGCCTGAAGCTGCAGCTCCGATTCAACTCCTAGCCCAGGAACTTCCATGTGTCACAGGTGCAGCCATTAAACAAACAAACGAACAAACACACAAACAAACAAAACCTCTGTGTGATACTGTAACAGTGACTAGATCTGTCCACACCCATAGAACGTACAACACCAAGAGAGAACCTAAGGTAAACTACAGACTTTGGGTGATAATGATATGTCAGTGCACTTTTATGACTGTAACAACTGTACAACTTGGCAAAGATTGACAATAGTGGGAAGGCTGTGTGTATGCAGGGGCAGGAAGTAAGGAAAATCTCAGAACCTTCCACCCAATTTTTTCTGTGAACCTAAAACTGCTCTAAAAATAAAGTCTCTCTTTAAAAAAACTGTGTTAAAGTCCACAGTGAACACTTTACCCTTGTTTCCCTTTCGCTTGATTTAATAAATGCTTTTTAAGCATGCAGTACCAATTTCCTAGGGCCGTCTTAACAGAGTTCCACAAATTGCATGGCTCAAACAACAGCAATTTACAGTCTCTCGGTTTTGGAGGCTACATATCCAAGATCAAGGTGCTAGTAGAGTCAGTTCCTCCTGAGGCCTGTGTTCCATGTCTCCTTCCTAGTTTCTGGTGGTGGCATTCCCAGCCTCTGAATTCATGCCGGCCTGGCATTTTCCCTGTGTCAGCACCTGTTTCCAAATTTCCCCTTTTTATAGGGACACCAAGCACACAGATTGAGGGCACTCACTACCTAACTTCTACTTATCTGCAAGACCCCTATTTCCAAACAAGGTCACATTTGAGGTGCTTATTGTTAGAGGGCTTGACCATATGAATTTTGGGGAGACACAGTTCAGTCCATAACACATGTCTACATGCATTGTGCCAGGCTCTGTTGGGAATCCAAAATATGAGACTGCCTGCCCTTCAGAACATGACAAAATTTATATACAATGATAGCAACTGCATGATTGATATCACAGGAAAGTAAGAGAAAAAAAGACACATTGAGAAGTACTTCTGTTACAGCTACACAAATGGGGGTTAGAAACCACTTAGCGCTGATATGGACCACTTACCGGTTGGAAGCTTATAGACAAGCTGCCTAGAGTCAGAAAGGGACTAAACAGGAGGAAATCTGACGTCAGTAAGTGGGAACAAGGGTGTGCGCTTCCTCCCCAGGGCCTGGGAGCAGCCGCAGGTCAAGCCCAGCAGGGTGCTCACCTAGGGGGCAGCGAGCGGGTAATAAAGTGAGAAAATCAGAGCTGAGGCCAAACTGCAAAGAACCACGAGTGATAAATGTGGGCTCCAGGTGAAGCGAGGCCTCTGAGATTTCGGAAGCAGGAAGTGAAGTAACGAAAGCATCATCTGAGAAAGGTTTTCCTGGCAGGGGTAGGTAGACTTCATTTGAGGGGAAATTCATTCATTCAGCAAACATGTATCAAGTCCCCTCTCTCTGCATGAGAGGAGCTAATATACAACAAATATTCTTCCTAAATTGAAAGATCATGTACAATTAAAATACTCAGTAAGATAAAGAGGTTAGTACTGAGATTTGCCTGAGATGTCAATACTCTCAGGGAACTAGCTGGCTCGTCTGCTTTTATCTGTTTGTCTTTTTATTTCCTTGAGTGTCATGTGCTGCAGTTTTATTCACAAATAATCCTTGAAACCTGATTCCATCTTCACTCCTCAGCACACTGCAGGCTCTCACACTCAGTGGAGCACACACACAGGGCTGATAGATCCGAAATTGTTCTCCAAAGAGGAACCAGAGTGGAAGAAACATCAGCTCTGTAAGAATCATGACTGAGGCCCAGTCATCAGAGACACAGGCTCTCAAGAAGGAAAACCAAATATAATTAAGTAAAATTGTATTGCTCAAATTTCCAGTTACATAAATCAATGATATTTTCCTCAATATCATACTGTATGCTGTGTATCACATGGATTTATGGGCCTCAGGATTGATTGAGCCAACTACCATCCGTGTTACATCAGCAGGTTCTGTATCTCTTGGTGTCAGCAGAAAAAAAAAAAAAAAAAGACAGTTACTTTTTACATTCAAGATGAAATCACATTGTATTTTCAAAGCACATGTCATCTCAAAAAATTATGCTTAGGCAGGATTTTTCATATAAATAATTCTCTACTGGGCAATCTATCAGAGGCTGGCTTTTCTTTTTCCTCCTTTTTTTTAAAGTTGGCTGTGTGTGTGTGTGTTTTAAATAAAAGCATAAACCTTAAAAGCTCGTCTCTAATAGAAGGCTTTGTAAGAAAAAGCAGATAAATTTTTTCTGAAAAAATAATAGTCTTTCTTAAAACAAGCGTAGTTTATCATCTAGGTTCTTGATTCAATAGATTGAAAAATCTTAACCCTTATCTTTTATTAATATGCATTACCTACGGTTATACATGTGAATGCTGTCTTTAGAGACGGCTACAGATAATCTACTAGCTTATTCATCCTTTTATTTTCTCTAGACATTTTAACTTTATTTCATGAAGCCAGAGAATTTTAAATTTGGTTTATTAGAGACCTTCTGTTTTGGGTCCAGATTTTAAATTAAAAACTAAAACTCATTGCTTTTGTTTCAGTGTAATAATCAAAGCAATATAAGAATGTTACAGAAAAATTACAAAATAGAGAAATCTCCTATTGATTTCTACCTTTTAATATCACCAATGTGATTTTTAAAATATTGCTTTCTAGTATTTCCCCATATGTAAATATTTTATTGTAATTGCATAAATTGTAAAATTTGGCAACCTATTTTTCTTTGAATTAAAAGAAGTTTCTAGTAGCAATAGTCACTCTTCCTAACACAAGCCTATGGCTGCCCTAAGTCACGTGGGCAGAGTGGAAGCCTGGCCTTTGGACAGGAAGCACTGTGGCTTTAGGGCCATCTGCATCTCCCTGGGGAGAAATCTGCCTGCCTGGACCAGGAGGAGCAGAAGGGGGAACCTTCAAAATTACCCTGGAAAGGCAGCACGGGACCAGATTTGGAGGATGTGGTGGGGAACGGTGGCTAGAGACGGGGTCTAGACTTGTTTTGATAAAGCACATGAAACTCTTTTTGGCCAGGAGGGAGATGTGAGGAAGACGCAGCTCTGGGAAGCCCAGAGAGCGGCTGAATGAGAGCTGGCTGAGGGAGAAAGAGTGGACATGGGGAGCGATGCCAGGCATGAAGTGGGAACCCCTCCCGTTAGGGTCGCAGCCACAGAAATGCTGAAGAAATGTGGCTCTGAGACATGTGCAGTGATGAAGTGACTGGACTGGCCAAAAGACTATTTACATAGTCGGGAAGAACAAATCTGACTCCATATAGGGTCTGTTTCTTTTATTTTAATCTCTGTATTCTGCTGCTATTGCTCCAAGTTAATCAGAAAAGGGATTTTGCCTATTGCTTAAAGTATACATCATGGTCCATCTCCAGGAACTCTGCCTCCCAGGCCTGAGCATTAAGCTAAAATACCTTTGTTTAGCTCACAGGAAACATTCTGACCAGGCCCACCTGTCGGGGAAGAAGAAATTAACACATCCCCTCCAGAGACTGGCCAGAAACAGGAAATATGTGCAACAACTTATCACCTTTTTTTAAATTCCCTCTTCACCTCCTCCTCTTTGTTCTGTAAAAGAAACCGGCATCCAAACCTGGGCAAGGTGGTATTTGGGACACTGGGCCACCAGCTTCTCAGTCTGCTGGCTCTCTGAACAAAGTCGCTATTCCTTGCTCTATAACTCGTTTCCCTCGAATTTATTGGCCTGTTGTGTGGTGAGCAGTAGGCACCTGGGCTCTGTAACATTTAGAGACAGAAGAAACAAAATGACGCAGAGGTCAAATCTGCCCTCACCCCTCATCTCAGGAATCTTCCTATAAACCACTCTTTCCTCTGAGCCCTTGCTGCCCCCATACCCACCTCCCTGAGAAAGGATAAGTCTCACAAGACATTGATGGGGCCATGTGCACTAGGGGAGTGGGCTCGCTACTGCCTACACCACAGCCACCGCAACACCAGATCCGAGCCATGTCTTTGACCTACACCACAGCTCACAGCAATGCTGGATCCTTAACCCACTGAGCAAAGCCAGGGATTGAACCCACGTCCTCATGGACTCTATGTTGGGTTCTTAACCCACTGAGCCACAACGGGAACTCTGGAAACATTCTTTCTTACATTTCTTCTTTCTCCCCATTTCACAGACTTGCTAAACTCCACCACCCTAACCCCTCCCAGGTTCTGTGTGGCTGGGTGAATAAGTGGACTCAGCACTCTGAGGCCTCGGCCACCCTGTCTCACAGAAGATGCACAGGAGTGTCTGGTTTCCAGGACAAGACCTGGAGGAGGGGGCCAGGGAAGGGCAGGGCAGGGGGCGGCAAGGTCGGGAAGAAGATCCCCGCGTCCCTCAGCCCGAGGACCCAGCAAACTGCACTAGAGGACCAGGAGCTTGTCCTGCATCACCGCTAACTCCTCCTCCCAACCAGCTATTGTCCCCTGTCTGTATCTCTACTTGGGAACCCCAAAGGGCAGAGAAGGGAGGACAGGGCAGGGTGGGCCTGGCCTGGGTCCCCAGCAGTGATTTTACCCTCGGGTCTCCTATGAGCTTCTAGCTGCCGAGTCAGAGCAGCCCACAGACCATCTCCTCCTTATCAAGCCATCTTTTAAAATAGCATCAACATTTACTATAAGAAGATTCCAGAAAAAATTTTTAATTTCTACATCTTTTTAAAAAACTGCCATCTGGCAACATTAGGCCCTAATTCCCGGGTGGTAATATTTGGCTGGAACAGCACTGAGCGACTTTCCCCTCGAGAGTCTCACCTGCAACCTCTCCTGTTACCAACACCATAGACAACTGCTCTTTATTTTCATGTTTCTGGCCAATAATTTCCTTATAGTAGCTAAGAGATGGGTCTATTTCTTGGGTATATTTCATGTCACCAGGAATAGTAAACCAATGAAAGATAGACTAAGAGAGTCTATATTTCAAGAAAATGAAAATATTCTTACAAGTTTAATATGAACCTCCATCCCCCACAACACAAAACCAAAACTAAACCAAAGAAAAAAAGCAAACAAACAAAACCCTTCCTTATTTCCCTATTTAGTTTTCTCCCTTGTTGACCGAGGCATTTAGGCAAGGTGATAGCACTTTTAAAATGGTGTTATGGTCAAATGGTTTGTTTACAGAAATTAAAGTAGTTTGTGTTACGCACATCTGCACAATATGAAAACTCCACAAAGTTTGGGCCAGTTACCACTGTTATTACTCTTAAGCACTAATTTATGCAGGGCTCTGCACTAGAAGCTTTCATGTGTAAATAACATCTGAAACACTGAGGCAAGTTTCATTCTGTCCAGTTTACAAATAAAGGGGCAGATTGGCAGCCGCTGGTTAATTACTGTGGCTCCAATCACAGCATCAGTAAGCAGCCAGCTAGGATCTGAACCCAGGACTACTTGGCCTCAAACCTCACTCCTTCCTGGAATTACACGGCTCTGCTTTAACGTGCAGGCCACAGCCATGGGTGGTCTGCATGTTTTCATGACAATATTTGTGTTTGTTGTTTCAAAGATATATATTTGGTTGTAAAAAAATTAAAATGTTGGTCAAAACTTGCATTTTAGATTACAACGAGGCTAGGGAGGTTAGTTACCAGATGAGTTCCTTATGCCAACCACCTGGCGAATGGTAAAAGAGGCATGTCACCAATGCCCATTTTCAATGAATGGCATGTGATTCTAGAGCCTGACTTACCGACGCGTCTTCAAACTCTGCTCCTTAGAACCCTAAACATTCATCAGAGAAGCTTCCGAGTCCCTCATCCCCTCCATTTGCTCCATTTGCTGACAGCTCCTAGGAAGTGTCAGCAAGTCCAATCTCCCCACTTTGTAAAAAAAAAAAAAAAGAAAAGAAAAAGAAAGAAGAAAAGAAATTTTAGAGACACGACATCATACACAGCAATGGGAATCAGAGTTAGACCTCAAACACTGAAGTGTTGCCATGTTTAAGGTAGATGCTCTCTAGTCTGAGGTTATAACAGGATCAGCTGGAAGTGAGGAAGTAATTATTAAAATCCTGCGTTGCATCAAACCATGTGGTTTCACTGGTTAAACGCTTTTCTCCCTAGCATTACGCTTGATTATGCGTGTGCAGGATCTGGAAGTTATAAGATAGCACTCATTTTTTTCTAGGAGCGTCAAGGTTTCTTTGATTCATTCACTCGTTTTGAACTTTGACTCATCTCTGAATCCTAAACAATGCTTTCCCTATCCACAAAATTTGGTAAGACTAATAAGAGGGTGGGGTGCCTTCTATTAAAAGTAGATTTCTGTGAACAATTGGGTAATAAAAAGTAATCTGAAGTTTAACCAGCTAATAACCTATGTATAGCTCTATAAAATACAGATAAAAGAAAAAATTAAAGGAAAGGGAAAATTCTCAAGTACTGGAAAAATGACCAAATGTGAGAGCAACAGTAATAACATACATCCTAAGGCTAAGATGTGATTATTATTTATCATCATGATGAGTGCTGTGCAAAATGTAAGGTTAATTTTGACCGAGGTCAAACATGCACTTTAGTAATTCTAAACATGCATACAGTTGTCTATTTGAGTTGGCACAACAGCAATATTTTTCACAACTTTGAAATTGGCTTAAAACCACAATATCATGAGGATTAACGACTTCCACTCTGGTGATCTGGACCGCAAAACACTCCTGATGCTCCAGACTTGCTTCGCTATGATGCCTTCCAGCACATCTCACAAAATAAAGATTCTTCTATTACTGCAGCATTTTATGAAAACCCTTTCTACCTTTTGCTGGACGGCCTATCAGATAAACAGGCCATCCAACAAAACATCTTTTATGCCATAAATTAAGCACACGACTCAGAATCTGACCTCATCAAGACACCAGTTCTCAGCCAGCCTGCTATAACTCCAAACTCCCACCTCAACTTCTGGGTAATTCAGTTAAACACCTGATGCTTCTGCCCTAGTGAAGCAGTCATTGACCTACATTGATCAAATCCATGGACTAATGCGGCATCACATGATTTCAGCTTGAGTAACTCAAAAGCTGAAAATAAAATTCTGTCCTTAACAAACCTAAGGGGTATAGGGCCTTGTTACCTATTACCTCAGTGTTTACAGCCATAAAGTGACAATTTTAGTGACACCCAAATTCCTAGGAATGATGCTAGAAATATAAACAGATAATACAGGTCAGGCCCTGTTGACCTGCTGAAATGTTTGTCACCTGAGCATGGCAGGAAAGGGGACCAACCATCCTTTTCCCCATCTTCTGTTCTTCCCCTTTGCCTGCTGATGAGCAGAATGTGCCCTCGTCCACCGGCAGCTGGACTGGGCTGCAGGGGGCGCTGGTGAGCACAGGGCAGGAGCAGAGCAAGAGAAAGGGGGCTGCCTGGTGGCTGTTAGATCCTGCCATGGACCCTGAGCTGGCAAATGATTCTGAGGAGCTTGAGGGATGAAGGAAATGGAGGGAGACAAAAAGCACGATTAAGAAGCAGGTGAAGGTCATTCCCAGGACCATTCCAATCACCTCTGGTCCTTCTTGCAGCCTCTCAACATCCCCAGGTGCCCTCAGCAATGCTCAGCTCTGGAATGAAGACCCTAACGGTTTGGGCCGTGCACTCTCCTCAGATCCTTCCACCTACCATCCCTCTCCCGGCCTTCTGGCCCCATCAAAACTCCTCTCATAATGGGGAGTAACTTAGAAACATCACTTCCCACTTCTGCTTTGCATTATGGCCTCTGCTTGCTTTAGCTTACCTCCTAGACTACATGCCTCTTGAGAAGAAGAGCCCTCACTCCCACAATGCCTCACACACGGAAGTACTCATTGAAGAAATGAAGAGGAGGTCTCCTCTCCTGCCCCCCAGGAGAGAAGGAAAAGAACATCTGCTGAGTGGCTCCCATGCATGAGGCACTCACTATACATCCTCTGTTCTCTGCACCACGACTGGGTCACCACTGTCTCACAGATGGCGTTGACCGTGACCCTGAGCCCAGGGGCTCTGCACTCTTGGTTCCCTGTGTCTGAAATGCTTTAATGATATAGCATCTCTAGGCTGCATCGTTCTTGTCATTCAGTCTCCACACAAAGGTTGCCTTCTCAGAAAAGCTTTTCTGGACCACCCCATCTAACTCGGCCTCTGGTACCCCCTATCCATCCCAATGCCCTGATTTGTTGATCACTTTTCATCCCATATGTGGCATTCTGCCTTATCTGAAACTACTTTGTTCATTTATTTGTCTCCCCCAAGACAGCCCCAAGAGAGCAGGCACCTTATCCATCTTGTTTGTTGCTTTATTCCCAACTATCAAGAGCTGTGTCCAAACCGAGCAGGTGTTCAGTGAAGTTTGACTAAATAAGAGAATTAGTGAGTGAGTGAATGGGTGAGTGAAGGAACCAGTGATGGAGGGAGAAAGGAAAAAGGTGACTCAGCTGGTGAGACCCAGGGCAGAATTTAAAACCAATGCTGTCGGATTCCAAGCCTCTGTCCTTTCCTGCTAATCCTAAGAATCATTTGGGTATTTGCTCAAGTATAGATTCCCAGGAACCTTCCCCAGAGAGTCTGATTGTTAGGACCCAAACTCTGTATTTTATTAACATTAGTGATTCCTGTGTTTAAGGTAAGTTTGGAGAAAACTGCACGAAAGTACACAGTGTCTTGCTGTGTCACATGACGAACAGATCTGGGAGCAGGAGGCCATCCCTCAAGTGACACCCTGTGTGCGGCTGCTGCTGAATAAATCCATCCCTGAGAGTCAGTCCTCTTTCCCTCCTTGTCAGTGATCCCTTGAGCATTTACTGATCTCCTGCTGTGAGCCAGGCATAGGTTGGAGCCGGAAACATATCAGTACACCGGGGATAAAAAGTCTCCGCCCATAAGCCTGAGCCAAGTGCCAGGCGGAACTATGGCACATGTGTGATGTGGACAAGGAGGGCCGGTGCTTAGGATAAAGTGGTCAGGGAAGGTGGGGCCCGAGAGATGAGAACAAGCCAGCCAGGAGGGAATGTGGTCCAGGCAAAAGAGGACAGCAAGACCACAGCCTTGAGGGATGAAGAAGTGGGATCATGCGAGGCAGGGAAGGGGGCACGTGGCTGAAGAGCAGTGTGCAAAACAGAAGGAACTGAGATGAGCTCACTGACCAAGGCCAGGGACCAGATCAGGGAGCCCTGAGAAGCCACGGCAGAAGTTCTGATTTCATTCAATGAGCAACAAAGAAGCATTGAAGGTTGTTATCAAATGATGCTGACATGAGCAGACTTATGTTTCAAAAGAGCTTGGGGCTAGAGTGTGAAGGGGACACCAGAAGTGGGAGGGAGACACTGGAAGGAAGGAGACAGTGAGGAGGGCATTGTTGCCATCCAGACACAGGACAGGCAGGATGTGTCCCCTAGCCCTTGCTGCTCAACAGACTGCCCTCTAACACAGTGGCTTGAAACACCGTCATTAACTTAGCACTTAATTCTGTGGGTCAGCAACAGGGGCTGGGTTCAGCTGGGTGCTTCTTTGGCTGGTCTTGACTGGGCTCTGTCGTGTATCTCTGGTCATCTGGAGTGACCGGGCTGGGGAGGTGATGAAGGGCACTGAGCCATGTCTCTCCCAGCATCCAGGCTTGTTCACATGATGGTGGTCACAGGGTTGCAAAGACTGTCAGAGCCATCACCCCATAGCCAAAGCAAGTCACAAGGCCAGGCCCAGAGTCACTATAGGAGGAAACTACTCAAGGGTTTGGTACAAGGATGCATAAAAAAAACTGGGACCTATTTCTGCAACCTCCCTCGCGTGACCTAGACTGGGGGCAGAAGTGGAGATGGGAGTGTCAAGATGTGGGTGGAATTCTGCAAGTGAAGCCAAGAGGACCAGGTAATTGGGGTGGGGATGAGGGCAAGGGCAGAGCAATGGATAGTTTCTTCATCTGGGGCTTAAGCAACTCTGTAGTAGTTGATGACACTTGTGTATCAAAAATGTGTATCCTTTCCTGCTTCTGTCTCCACAACTGTGTAATTCACAACAATAATTCTCAAAATTTCTAATTTAGAGAATTTTATAAACTCAACATTTATTGAGGACCCCAAAGAGCTTCTGTTCATGTGGATTTTATCTATTAACTAATGTGTTAGAAATGGAGACATAATTTTTTAAATACTTATTACTTATTTTTTTAAATAATAAATCCAGTACATACTGCCAAAAATTATATAATTTCATGAAAAACAACTAATTTTCTAAAACAGGAAAGAGTGACAAGAATGACATTGTTTTGTAGTTTTGCAAATTCATTAACATCTGGCTTAATAGAGCATAGTTGAATTCTCATTTCTCCCCCTGCATTTAGTCCACTGAGATATTTATTTTGGTTGATGCATAAGAAGAAACTGCAGTCTGACACAGATATGCAGTTGGAAAAGGGCAGAGTATTTTATAGCCTTTCAGATAATTGTGGATATTCTTCAATACTATGCCAAAACCCAACAGTGGTCATTTCTTAAAGGTTAGTTGTGATATGGAACCTGAAACTATGTTGATGAACTTTTCCCTACTTGGTTGTATTAAAATTCACTTATGTACTTCAAATGGCTGTGTTAAAATCCACTTCAAATGGATCTCTTACTCATGCCTTGATTATGTGGAAAAGATTGGTTCATGGATATATGTACCTCTTCCAGCTGTTGGCTCTGGCACTACATAATATCAGAAAAGCACAGGCACACGAAAAGATGCTCGACATCACTAATCACCAGGGACATGCAAATCGAAACCACAATATCATCTCACACCTATCAGAATGACTATTATCAAAAAGGATACAAATAACAAATGCTGGTGAGGATGTGGAGAAAAGGGAACCCTCCTACAATGCTGGTGGGAATGTAACTTGGTGCAGCCACTGTGGAAAACAATCTAGAGAGGCTTCAAAAAGCTAAAAATAGAATACCACATGGTAGCAATTCTATGCCTGGGTGGGAAAAAAAACACTAATTCGAAAAGATACATGCTTCCCAATGTCCATAGCAGCATTATTTACAATTACAAGAAAAGGAAGCAACCTAGGCGTCCATCAACAGATGAATGGATAAAGAAGATGTATATATACACAATGAAATAAACACCTTAGCCATAAAAAAGAATAAAAATTTGCCATTTACAGCAACATGAGTGGACTTGGAAGGTATTATGCTAAGTGAAATGTCAGACAAAGACAGATACTATATGGTATCACTTATAAGTAGAATCTAAAAAAATACAACAAACTAGTGACTATAACAAGAGAGAAGCAGACTAACAGACAGAGAACAAACTAGTAGTTACCAGTGGGGACAGGGGAGGGGGAGTAGGGGAGTAAGAGATAAAAACTATTAGGCATATAATAAGCTACAAGTATATACTGTGCAACACAGAGAATATAGCTGATATTTTATAATAACTATAAATGGCATATCACTTAAAAATTGTGAATCACTATACTGTACACCTGTAACTTACATAATAACATGCAGCAACTATAATGCAACAAATAAACAAATAAATAAAAATTATTTTTAAAAAGCCACATTCATTTATATCACCGTGAACCTCACCAAAAAAACATCTGTAGGCAATGAGAAGCTGTCAAGCTCATAGTGGCAGATACGAGTTTCCCAAAATTCTAATTTTCACTTGAAAGCTCAGATTTTATCATTGGCAACAAATACTGTCAGTTGTTTTCCTAGAAGTGACAGGTTCCCTTCATTCATTTTTTTAAAAGAAAATGTCTGCCAAATATCCAAGTTTGAATAACCAGTTTGTCTGTCAGATATTTTCAAGAGAGAAATAGTATTTCATGAAAAAAAAAGCAGCCAGTTCAGCTCACAACTCAATCACACAACTGCTTTTCCTCCAGATAACCACTGTCCTTCACCAAGCAGAAGCGTTTTATAGGTACTGACTGCTTTTTCACACACAATATTGAAGAGGGGTGTACTCAGGGGCCAAGCTTTAATAAAATTAATACTTTTTAATGCTGTATTGAGACATGCTCACCTGAAATTGGGATTTCTTTGGTTTTCTGGTTTTGTTTTTAATTATTTTGCAGTGAGTGAGTGGTGGGAAGGATGCAATGAATGCTAGCACAGTTTGGGACCACTGCCTTGATTCATGCTTAGATTTAACAGTTTGTCCCATCCTTGCTTTGTCACCGTTATTACAAGTGTCATAACGGCGACAAAAGCAAATGATATCTAAGTTATCATAAGAACAGTTTGGGAGAGTTCCCGTTGTGGCTCAGTGGGTTACGAACCTCACTAATATCCATGAGGATGCAGGTTCAATCCCTGGCCTTGCTCATTGGGTTAGGCGTTGCCTCAAGCTGTGGTTGTAGGTCACAGACACGGCTTGGATCCTGCATTGCTGTGGCTGTGGCATAGGCTGGCAGATGCAGCTCCGATTCAACCCTTAGCCTGGGAACTTCCATATGCCACAGGTATGGCCCTAAAACAAAGGAAAAAAAAAAAATAGTTTTGACCCCACAGATCTCCCACTTAAATAGTCTTGGGGACCCCCAAGTGTCTGTGGATCATGCTTTGAAAGCCAGCCCACCCTGGACAAAGTTACACTGATGAAATTTATGTCCTTAACTTAGCCATACAAGTTCCCCGGCAGATGCCAAGTAGACTCCCAAGGAGCTGTATTCCAACCTTGTCGAGCTAATCACAGTTTTCCAGAGGGCTTCTCTGCCTTCTGAGCCTGAGGCTGGAATGTGAGGACACACCCTCCTTCCCAAGGGCATCCCAAACGGGCTTTACCTCTCAATTCACCTGTCCGCTCTTCCACTTCCTGAGCTCCTTCCCCAGAAGCTCAAGTGCCCTCTTCTCTCTTCTCACATAGCCCCTGTGGCTCTTTGGGGACCGCGTCCTCCAAGAGGGGTCCCCAGCTTCTTTTGGGATCATGTTACAAAGGCAGCATCTTTGGCCCTATTCCAGACCGACTACCTTGGAATCTGCATTTTGCCAAGAGCTCAAGGGATTCCTGTTCCCAGTACAGGTTACAAAGCGCTACAAATAAGAGAACTGGCCAACTTAATGTTTACATATCAGTCTCCTACAAGTCAGGCAGTTTTTGTTACTAGCTAAGTCCTTACCCAGGGCCTGCTACAGACGAGGTGTTCAACAGATGCTTGCAGGGTAGACAAAAGAGTATGTTGAGGGTGATTTGTTCTTACATATTTAGGAACCATTTCTAAACAAGAACTCAAACAGTTATCCAGTAGAGGATTCCGTTTCTCTTCATCAACAGGAGAAACATTTAAACATATAGATAATAAATTCACTTTAACCTGCTTATTTTTAAATGTTATTTATATCAGTTACACCTGTTTCTTTATTACACCTCCTTGGTTTTCCAGAGAAATTAAAATAGTCTGAGAGTTGGAAAAGACATATGTTCTAGGAATAAAACCATCAAACAGATATTTTTTAAAATTAGATTTTAAATGTTGACCAATGAATCTTTATGACAATTATTGACTTGGTAAAGCTCCCCCTAGATTAATGTGGAGTAGAATCAGTGCATCTAAATTTTTTTTCAATCAATGTTCTCATTTGGGTCTCCCCCCCTTATTTTTATCTCTTCAACAAACAGAAGCAGTGGTAAGAGCAGGTTGTCATTTTTAAGGCATGAGGATTAGGCTTTGCCTAATTGGAAGATTTGCCCATTATTTAAATGAAACTTGTTTGCAGTTTCATCATCCATGTGGATCTAGAAAGGCGGTCGACTGGCCCATCAATTTGGTTAGAAAAGAATAAATGAATAAAGAGACTGACAGTGTTCTCTCGTGGGAGGCTCTGTGTCGCTAAATTGTTTCTCCAGTATTAATTATCTACGTAAAAATAATTCACTACGCTGCACTATTATCTGCCGGGCTATAAGCTCCCCAGTCAGCTGCCTCTCCCAGCACTTTTGCATCTCCTGATGTCAGCAAGTGCGGGGCACTGATGTGTGTACCGTCAACAACACACAGGAAATCATGGCTCCAGGCGGCCAAGAGTTATTCTGGCTTCAGGCTGCCTCTGCAAGTAAGGTTTGCTCTCATCCACACCGCCGCCGCCGCCGCCTAACGAAAGACTCATTTGCAATCCTGGCGACCCCGCCCCGCCGTCTCCAGTTAGGGTCTGAAAAGACAGTGCCAGCACCACTGCGAGAGCTTGGAGACGAGGTGTGCTGGGGGGGTGTCACTGGCGGGTCACTGAGGAGTTCAGACAAGTGAGGCCACAGAGCTGATGAAAAGGCAGAGAGGCAGAGAAGCGGAGGAGGAGGAGAGCGAGGGACTCAGCGGCCCAGCCCAGCTCGTCCTGCGGGTCTATGGCAGGGCTCCAAACCATTAGCATTAAAGATTCGACCTGGCCTCCTGCACGCAGTGCACGCGGTGGGGGAGGAGCGGGTTCCTCTGACAGGAAAACGTAGGTCTGACTTTGGACCCGCAGAACAGAGGGAGCAGGGATGCAGAAACAGGCGGCGAAGGGCCGGGGAAAAGGGACTGGGAAGCTCAGATGAGGTTCAAAGCCATAAGGTTTCAGTACGAGGGGCGTCAACGGGCTTTTCCATCCCGCCTATTCAGACAGATCTGGGCATTTGCAATTAAGAGTCTGAGCTCTAGGTTAGACCCTGAGCTCTATATTAGACCACACAGAGGTCCGCTCAGAGGACTGTAACAAAAAGCCACAGACCCAGTGGCTTGCACAACAGACATGTACTTCTCCCAATTCAGGAGGCTGAAACGCCCAAGATCAAGGTGCAGGCAGCCTGGTTCTTGGTGAAAGCCCTCCTCCCGGCTGGCAGACAGCTGCCCCTACTCACCACCGAATCCTCATTTGTCAGAGAGCGAGTCCATCTTCTTCTACTAATCCCACCATGACCTCATCTGAATTTAATTATCCCTAAGGCCCCACCTCCAAACACCATCCCATTGGAGATTAGGGATTTTGCAGTGCCAACACCCTGCTGAGAGTTTATCCACTATTAGATAATGCAGCTGAACAGCCCTTTCTTTGGTTTTTTTACTTTTTTTTGGTCTTTTAGAGCTGTACCTGTGGTATATGGAGGTTCCCAGGCTAGGGGTTGAATCGGAGCTGTAGCTGCCAGCCTACCCCACAGCCACAGCAACGCCAGATCCAAGTAACGTCTGTAACCTACACTACGGCTCATGGCAACGTCGGATCCTTAACCCACTGCGTGGGGCCATGGATTGAACCTGCGTCTTCATGGATGCTAATCAGATTTGTTTCTGCTGAACCATGTTGGGAACTCCTGGTTTTTTACCCTTAATCAAAGTCATCCTCTTTTTAAAATAAAAAAAGGTTTCCAAGTAAAACAAAAACAAAAAACAAAACCTGTGCTCAGAAACTTCTATGGTTACCTTCAAGGTAGCAAAGAGTAATTTTCAGTGGACAACTCCGTAAATTACCTCTACATATTACTGGTTGAATTGTGTCCCCCCAAAAAATATATGTTCAAGTCCTGACACCTCTGACCATGATCTGGAAATAGGGTCATGGTATTGTAATTAATTAAGAAGAGGTCACACCGGTGTAGGTGACCTCTTACTCCAATATGCACTCTGTGCTTATAAGAAGAGAAGACACACAGACACACACAGGGAAGCAGGTCACGAGAAGGTGGAGCAGAGATGGAAGTGAGGCAGATGCAGGCCAGGGAATGCCAAGAATTGCCGGCAAGCACCCGAAGCTGAAAGAGGCACGGGAGGATTCCTTCTTAGCGCCTTCAGAGAGATCCTGGCCCTGCCAGCATCTTGACTTTGGACTTCTGGCCTCCAGAACTTTGAGAGAATAGATTTGCGTTGTTCTCAGTCACCTCGTTTGTGGTACTTTGTTATCACAGACCTAGGAAACTAACGTAACATGTACATAAACCCTAGAATTGTTGGGAATTTGCTTCTAGGTTGCACAAGACTTCGCTTTTATCCCCTACATGGTCCCTTCTCACGTGAGCAAAAATGCAGCCTCTCTGCAGTAGTAACTCTTCATGTGCTCTATGGCAGCACCTAGGTTCTCATTTCTAATCAACACAGGTCTAGATCCTTTGGCTTTTCCATACAACCAAGTTCCCTGAGTCCCTGAATCATTTTCACTGCTTTGCTTTACCTTCTCCATCACTACAACATCCTTTTTACACCAAAGTGATAAGAACTGAAAACGATATTCTAAATGAGGCTCTGCTAGTCCTTTTATATAATGGTAGAATAATTCTCTTTGACTCAAATTCAATACGCTCTATTCACACCTCTGAAAGCTGTTGGTACATTTTTTGTACGGCTTTATCATTGCGGTTTCAAGTACTAGCTATTGTCACATAGGAACCACAGGCTGCTGGAGGCTTCGAGGTTATAACCCATTTATTGTTTGCCACTTGATTCGTCGTTGTCTGAAATCACACACTAATGACATGCATTTAATATGCACTCCATTAAAAGTTACAAATTTTCCATAATAATTAGGTCAGGTACATAAAAGGGAAGCCCCTTCCACCTTGAGGTTAAGGCAGGACTGAAAACTGACATTTACCAAACACCAACTCTGTCCGACACTTTACAGGTATGATCTCCATACCCCTACGAAGTAGATGTTATTATTCCGATTATTCCCATTTTATACACAAAGACCAAGAGCAGGAAGATATATCAATTTGACCCAAAGCCACTGTATCAGACCCATGGCTGGAATCTAGTCAGGACAACTCCAAGGACCACACTCTTCCCCTGGACCACACCACCAGCAAGCAGATGACAGGTGATTTTTTTTTTTTTTCTTTCTGGGAAAAAACTGAGATCCAAAACCATAAATAGTAAGTCAAAAAGGCAGTGTGTGACATTGGAAAGAGCACCGCACTAGGAATAAGGATTCCCAAGCTCTAGAATCAGCCCTTCTCTCAAACCTCTCTAACCCATAAGATCCTAAAGATCATAAACTGAGTTTATTTACTACCCATTGCTGTGTGATGTTGAACAAATCACCGACCCTTTCTGGGCTTCAGATTTGTCATCTGTAAAATGAAGTGTTCAAGGAGGCGGCCTCTTAACTCCCAGGCAGCTTTCTCCTAGATTCACTCGAAAGCAGGAATTCTGGGGGCGAGTCCATCCCTTTGTACCTTCGGTTCCTACACATTTTATGTGTTTCGTGTTCATCATGCTTAGCACGGAATACTTTCAGTTTCAGATTAATTTCTTTTCATTTCAGTGTTTTAGAGCTCTTGGTTTTCCCCAGGGTGAAGGACATATGGCAAAACAAGGAACGAGAAGGCTCACTCTGCCTCTCTGTCAAATTCCCAGGGGGGTGGAGCCAAACAGCACTTGCACTGCTGTGTCAGCGACGGGAGGACACTGGGGAGGAGCATTGGTCCAGTTCCTGTAGCTCAGCTAGTCACCCCTGACCAAGCACAGCAGTTACCATGGCAACCATTGCACTGTGCTCCACCGAGGCCACAGGTCACAACTGCAGATGCCACCACCAGCAGACCCATGCCTTTCTCCCCTCCCGGGTATGCCCTGACTCAGCATCAGTGGCCACGCATCCCCAAAAGCAATCAGTTAGACTGGGGCTGAAAGTCAATGCCAGCGGGAAGCTTCTCTCCCTGTATCTCTACCACACCCAGAATTATCATCCCACGCAGGTTGTATACCTCTTACATGTGATGGAAGAGACCCCATTGGGGGGTCCTCAGCACACCACATGGCAAATATCTCTGCCCCAAAGAGAAAATAAGAAAAATGCCAACATTTCCTCATTGAGCTATGAATTAAGAATTAACCTCTCTGTGGTTTGAAGATGTGTTTCTAAGCTTTACATATCCTGCCAGTGCCTTTAAAATGTATATAAATTACCTGGAGCTTCTTGTTAAAATGCAGATTCTGGTTCAGAGGTCTGGGAGGGAGGGAGGCCTGTGAGTGTAAAGTTTTTGCGAGCTCTCAGTGGATGTTGACGCCGCTGGTCCATGGACCACATGTGAGCAGCAAAGCCTTAGATCACACCAGCTCCTACTGCATGTAAAGCTGACCCTCCCCATCACTGCCATTTATCATTTCAATAAGGTATCAGAATGAATATTAGCTAGTTCAGAGCACGCATTTCTACAGGGCAGAGACTACATCTGCATGGAATAAAGATAACAGCTACATTTACTGAGAGCTTGCTCTTCACCAGGGCGTGCACGCGTGCACACACACACACACACACACACACACACACTCCACAAAATAGCCTTTGCAACGTAGTTGTTACTTAATTAAAATTTTAAAGTAAGGGAATGGAGGCTCAGACCTGTCTGGTGACTTACCCAAAGTTAGCTGTTGGTAAATAGTCAAGCCAGGACTCAAACCCATCTTTCTCCAAACCCACATACCTTCCTCTCATCAAGCCAGTGCTCCTGTGCTTGGCTCCACAGCCCCAGGGCAGCACACAGAAGGGCTTAGGGTCCACCACTGCTTTTAGAAAGCAATGATCTTGCCAGGAGTTTCTGAGTCCCTGTTGGCCACTGCTTCAGGGTCGGTCACCAACAAAACCCCAAACAGAAAAATCCCCATATCCACCTCTGGCCAGCCCCTCACCTATAAGGGACTGGGTTTTCATTCACTGAGCCTGGATTAATTAAGTGCTTCCCACATACAAATCAAGCAGAGATTAGGAGAGGCAAAAGATAGAGGTGCTGGCCTCTTCCTTCCAGCTCCCATGCCTGATTTTTCATCTCTTTGTCTCTGAGTTTTCAGCAGGATCAGAGTTTTTACTCTGGTCTAGGCCCAGACTTTGCCGATCTTGTCATCAGCTGGGAAGGCTGGCTGTCACAGTCGACCTTCAAAGGTGTTAGTGATGGAGACAAATATTTCCGGGGCAGAAGGCTAATCTGCACCCGGATGGAAAGGCCAGTCTCTAGAGTCAGTCTGGCTCACGGTTTAACTCCAGCACTTACTAGAAGTGTGGTGTAGAAAAACTCTTTAACCGCTGTCAGGATCTGGGCTCGGGTTTTCTTTCCTTTCTTCCTCTGAATGGGATTATTAACACCCATGTCAAAGGCTGATTCTACAACTATGCCAGTTTCACAGGGCCAGACACAGGATGGGTACTTAGGATTGGTTTCCTTCTTTCTGCCATTAAACTGGTCAGGGTGTGAAAATGAGAAATTCAGGGTGAAATCAAAAAGGAGAAGAAAGGAGCTGATGGCAGGACAGAGCTGGGAGCAGAAACGACGTCTGGTACTTTCTATGAGAGCAAACAGAACTGATGGGGAAAGGCTGGGGTCACAGAGACAGAGTGTTCAAGCAGACGGCAGCCATAGGACCAGGCTTGACAACCAGAAAGAACGGGGAGCCAGAGTCTGAGCCAGTCCCTTTCAACGACAGGGATTCTACCAAGGAGGCTGATGGAGCAGAGTTTCCTCCTCCCTCCCTCCTTCCTTCTTTCCCCCTTCCTTCTTTTTTTTTTTCTTTTTCTTTTTTCCTATCCTTTTCTTTTTTTTTGTTTTTATGGCCATACCCATAGCATATGGAAGTTCCCAGGCTAGAGGTCGAATCAGAGCCACAGCTGCTGGCCTATACCACAGTCACAGAAATGCCAGATCCAAGCCACATCTGTGACCTACACCACAGCTTGCAGCAGTACCATATCCTTAACCCACTGAGTGAGGCCAGGGTTTGAACCTACATCCTCACAGAGACTATGTTGGGTTCTTAACCTGGGGAACCAGAATGGGAACTCCTCTCCCTTCCTTCCATCTTTCCCTCCTTCCTTTCTCTCACTGCTTACATGCATACATGACCTTCTTAAAAAGTGCCCACCCAGGGTACTGCCTCTTGATCTTAAGGGGCCTGGCAAAGAGCAGAGAGGACTCTTACGAGGTCCCTCACTCCTCCTTCAGGTCTTCAGATGAACTTCCTAGCGCTCAGTCTTTACCCATCAGTTCTAGGACATTGTCAAATTTGTATTCCCCACGCTCACTTATATAGAACACATGCATAAAAATACATTTTATCTCAGGCAAATGGGCTTCACCTAAATAAACACAGGAAAGACAAGGATTTTTTCATCCCTTTCTCAGTGAGGGAGGCAGTACAGGTTCTTCTGTGGATTCAGACAGAGGCAGATTCTGCTGCATGGCTACCAACCCTATTTCCTCCCTGCCATCTCCCCGCACTCTCCTATAATTTTGGTAGAGCCAGGTGACCAAACTCTGGACGATGGAACATGTGGGTAGAAGCCATAGATGCCAACTCAGGCCGGGCTCATGAAAGCATCCCACACAGTCCTCTCTTCAGTGCTGAGGGAGGTCAAGGTGACCTGAAGCCAGGCCACGGCAGAGTCACAGACAGGAAGCAGTCTGGGTCTCGGATGTGAAGCTTGGGAGAGTCACCTGACCAGAGGAGACTGGGACATGAGCAAGACTAAACCTCTGTTAGGTTAAACCCTGACAGGAAGGCATGCCTGTTATAGCAACTAGCGTGACTCATTCTTCCTAAAACAGCAGTGCCAGCTCTTGACTAACGCTCACCAAAGACTAGTGTCAGCCTGGCCACCTCAGTCCTACTCATTGCACTTTCATATTCATCAAAGTGCAGCCCCACATGATTTATTTCTAACGAAGCAGGAAGCCTTTCTGCAGGTTGTGGCCAAATTCTACCCAGGTTCACTGTTCAGACACTGAGAAGTGACTCACAGCCAGGGTGATTCCCAAATGTCTCTGCTTCCTCCCTGAGCTGCCCCTTATATCCCAACATAGAGCTCCACATTGCAACAACCAACCTGGGCATTCCAGCATGTCTCTGCCTACGAATCAGGACCGTGAACGCAGAGGAGGAAAGGATTGCACTGGAAGTGGGGTGCTCTCCTTGATATTGCTAAGCTTTACAACATATTTTCATTTGGGTTTTAGGGGACAATCTGGTATCTAAAAGAAATCTTCCACCGCTCTCTTGTTCCATCACAGGTTTCTGATTCTACATTCCAGTCTTTTCCAGTAAGTGGTACTTAGAGCATGAGATCTCAGAGTTCTCTTGTGGTGCAGCGGGTTAAGGATCTGGCATTATCACTATGGTGGCTCAGGTCGCTGCTGTGGCGTGGGTTTGATCCCTGGCCCAGGAATTATACATGCTGTGGGTGAGGTCAAAAAAAAAAAAAAAAAGATACCAAGTTTATGTCAAAAATAAACATCAAGATATTCCTCAAAACATTGTTGCAATTAAATTTTTTTTAAGATCATGAAATCTCAAACCTTAATGTATGTACAAATATCATGGGACTCTTTTTAATATGAAGGTTTCAATTCCGTGAGTCTAGGGTAGACCCAAGATTCTGCATTTCTAACAAGCTCCCAGGTGATGCTGATGTGGCTGATCTACAAGCAGCACTTTAGGTTCAAAGCTCAGGAGGGCAGACAGGTCGATTAAGTAAGATGCGTCACATACTCCTAAATTCCACTTTGTGCATCTCGAATGAAGGGACTTTCACCTGCTTAGAAACGATTGCCTTCTTGTGGATCCACTCCACATGGGAGCTTCTACTTCTGTTTTCTTGTATTGATAGATCACAGTTTGGTGCCTAACGCTGCCACAGCCAACCACAAGCGTCCCAGAAGTTTCCTCTGCTACCTGAATGCTGGTGATCATAATAGGTCAGAGATGAGAAGGAGCGTCACCTCCCACAATCATGGCAGAGAGAATCTGTATTTTTCTACCAGGAGCCCCAGATCCATTTCTGAGATCTAGAATTTTCAAAACATGTTCCTGGAAGACCATCTTAGACATCATTTGTTCCTATAGTTTTGGACTTTTAGTTGTGGAATCCTTTCTTCCAATGCAAGCATGCATATATAAAGCAGATATGCATACATAAAGCTCAAAACAAAATAAAATTAAAGTAGGTGTCTCAGGTGGAAGGAAGATGAGGTTTCAGACTCTGAGCCCTTTTGACAGAAATTAAAGGACTTGTCCATGTCTTACATCTCACGTGCGGCAGTGGAAGGGTGAGAATACCTTAATTTCCCCTCTCTCCAGTTTCCAGAGAAGCGAGGTAGGAGAGAGAACACAGCCTTGTGTTCAGGTGCATCTGGATTCAAGCTATGACTTCACTACTTACATCAACCTTGGATACGTCTACCGTCTGCGGAAGAGGATCTTAGCATGGACTGAAGGGGGCTATGATCATGTATCAAAAAAATCCCAGTCCACGTCCTCACCCTAAACATCTTTAAGATCCAGACATAAGGGGCCATGATGTCCCTTATGAGAGCCATGTCCAGGGCCAGCTGTGGGGGCCCATCCTGCAAGACATCTGCCCACTATGCCCCAGACAACCATGCCATAGAGAAAAATCACAACACTGCTCTGCTCTTTGTGCTCTGGAAGAATATTATTGTGCTTTATAAGAACTTTGCACAGTTTGTCCAACCAGGCTTTTGAAGAGAGAGGCTTCATTATAAAGGAGGACTGGGGACAAGTACCTGCCCATTATACACGGACGGGATACACGGATTACAACTTAAGACAACTGCAAACGTCATGAAAATGCACAATAGCTGTGTACTCAGCTCAAACCCTGATTCCTGTGGAAAGACCTAGAAATGAAAGATGGAAGGTGAGGGTGGTGGGAACAACCTCAGATCTTCATTTGGCTTATCAGCCATTTTCCCCTAAAAGCCAATGATCCGCAGGTGCTGCTGACTTTCTCTGCTTGAGGCTGGAGAACCAAGGCCATGAGAACTGCCTGGAAGGCCTACTGAAGATGCAGATTCGGAGTTAGGCTTGCAGACTGAGTCAGGATCTATGAGAAGGGCGGCCAGGAACCTGCCAGTGAAACCAGCTTGAAAGGAATTCCTATACTGATACACAGACTTTTGGAAACTTCTTTGTTGAGGGGTAATGGTTATTCACTCTTTTTTTTTTTTTTTTCTTTTTCCTTTTTTTCTTTAGGGCCGCACCTATAGCATATGGAAGTTCCCAGGCTAGAGGTTGAATTGAAGCTATAGCTGCTGGCCTACACCACAGCCACAGCAACACAGCTGGCCTACACCACAAACAGCATCTGCGACTTATGCCGTAGTTTGTAGCAGTGCCGGATCCTGAAGCCACGGAGTGGGGCCAGGGATCGAATCCGCATCATTACAGACACCATGTCAGGTTCTTAACCTGCTGAGTGAGTCACTACAGGAGTTCTGGTTATTCACTCTTTAATGAAGATGAGTTTTCCAGGCTTGCCATTGCTTTGCTTTTCACACCTGGGTGTTCTGGGTCAGCTGTGACAGGGTCATCTGGAGCTGTGGGTGGCCGGAGATCTTCTGGAAGGAGGAGAAAGGTGCTGCTCACAGTGGGAAAAATGAAGAAGGGGGAGTGGAGGAGAGACTAACAGTCACTGTTACAGCCTCAGGGTTCAGAGCCCCCCAGACCCCCTCTCCCTGTTGCCACTCCAGGGAGCTCACACGTGCATGGGTCCTTGCCCAGATATCCCCACTGTCCCCCTGCCTCTTTCTCCCCATGCGGGTCAGGTGCTCTCTCAACGTCATAAAAACCTCAGCTTCCTAAACTACGAACTAGGGACGCCAACCCCACTCTCCACTTTTCTGAGGTTCCAGGGATTTTTTGTGGCCTCTGTGACAGCCCATTGTCTCCCTGAGCACATCTCTCTATGGAGAGGTGTTTCTCGCACCTGGACTATTCTCCTGCGTGGCCCCCACGGCCTTTCGAATCAGTGGTTCTTAACCTCGACTGCACAAGTGAATCATTAAAGAATTAAAGTAACAATGATTCCTGGATTCCAACTCCAGAGGTTCTGAATAGGTCAGAGGTGTGTCCTAGACACTGGCATTTTTAAAAGTGGTGCAGGTAGAGTTCCTGTCACAGCTGAGTGGAAAGAAATCTGACTAGTATCCAAGAGAATGCAGGATTGATCCCTGGCCTCGCTCAGGGTTAAGGATCCGGTGCTGCCGCAGCTGCAGTGTAGGTCACAGATGTGGCTTGGATCCGGCATTGCTACAGCTTTGATTAGACCCCTAACCTGGGAACCTCCATATGCCACGGGTGTGGCCCTAAAAAGACAAAAGACAAAAAAAAAAAAAAAAAAAAAAGCTGTGCAGGTGATTCTAATCAGCAGCCAAGGTCAAGTGTTACTTCTCTAGACCCAAGAACTGCTACCCTACCAAGAAATTGAAGGGACCAGCATTGCTCAGCATGGACCCCACATTAGAATCACCTGGGGAATTTAAAACTCACCCAGTCCTGGGCCCCACCTCAGACCATCAGAATTTATTTAGCTGCCGACCCAGTGTCAGTATTTTTCAAAACCTCTGGGATGCTTCTCATAGACAGCCAAGATTGAAAACCACTGCTGTAGACCAAAGGCAAGGCCAGAAGCAATTGCTGAAGAAAGATGACTGAGTGACTGCAAAGGAAGAAGGAAAAACACCCTCCAGTTATGTGGCCGTAACAATGAGGGTCTTTCTTCAGACCCTGCGTCTACTTCATCTATTTGCCTGCCTTCTCCGACTGTTAGGTGGTTACCTGCCTGCCGATATTTGTGCATAGGCTCTTGGAGTTTACGGCCAATAAAGGATCCCACCTGCAGGCTTAAACAGGGCTATTATCTGGCACAACGTTGGTGTGATTGCCTCCGTATTGCAAAATGGCTTTATCTGCGGCTCTTTCACTCTATCAGTCTGCGGGGGAGACGAGAGCTCGGCGAACTGAGAGCGAGGTAACAGGCCTGGCTGAGGAAATTTGTGATTTCTGAACATCCACTGCCTACTGGAAGTCATTTCTGGACATCTGAGACCCTTTTTTCCAAATATATATATCTGTATATTTATACAAATATATAATATACAGTGGATACTTACAACTCTATGTTTGAAATCTCTAGAACTACTTTATTACATGCTTATCACATGAACCAGGGGAGGAGTTAGTAATATATTCTGTTTTGTTTTGTTTTTTGGGTTTTTTTTTTGGGGGGGGGTTGTCTTTTGTCTTTTGTCTTTTTTTTTTTTAGGGCTGCACCTTCAGCATATGGAGGTTCCCAGGCTAGGGGTCCAATCTGAGCTACAGCAACATCAGATCTGAGCCATGTCTGAGACAGACACCACAGCTCTTGGCAACGCCAGGATCCTTAACCCACTGAATGAGGCCAGGGATCGAACCTGCATCCTCATGGATGCTAGTCAGATTCCTTTCCGCTGAACCACAACAGGACTCCACTGTTTGTTTTTTTTTAAAGGCCGCCACCTGTGGCATATGGAAGTAGACTGGAGCCCCTGCAGTGACAATGCTGGACCCCTAACCCACTGTACCGCAAAGGAACAACTCGAGAATTATCTTTAAAGTTCTGTTCGTTCCAAGTTATGTGAGTACATAAATATTTTTGAGTGCCTCTCTCAAATCCATCTCTCTTCACCACCAACTAACTGCATGTTAACTTCCCATTGGGCAATATTCCTCTCCAGCTTCATTCTATCAGATGCAAAATAGCTGAGTCTGAACAAAGAATTGCACAAACAAAAGCCATATTTGCAGGAAGCAATCTGTCAAAGAGATATGGTGAAGGAGAAAGATTATAAACAGGCCTACAATTACCAAATTCTGCTAACTGAGAGAAGTAAGGAATAAAAGAATTTTCTCTCACACACTACTCTCTGGAATAAGAAGAATTCCTAATAGCCATGATTCTGACCTTCTCACAACAGGAATTTCTTACAAAGAGTTAGAAAATAAAAAAAGGAATCAGCATAGGTGCTATACAAAAAATATTGAAATAGCAAAGAAAAATAAAAGAATCAGGAAAAAGATATGACAGGAAATGCCAGGAAATAAAATTGTTCAAGAGCAAATTTTTAAAAAAATTTTAATTTCAAAAGTACTTCTAAAGTTTTGGAATTAATCTTTAAGTATTAAATCTCATATAAATATTTTTGAATGTTTCAAAATGTACTGACGGTGAATGCAGAATTCTTAAGACGTCTGTTCTAAGAAACTCTTCTACCAAATAGGACATTTCGATCTGCTCCAGGAGTGCATCAAACTCTACCTGATACAACCTCAGAGGAAGAAGAAAGTCATCAGATTTAAAATTCAGAATACCACCAGTAGAAATATCTATTTAAAAATACTTCTGTAATCCTGTACAGGAATCGGAAACTTCCATTTGCCATACTGGGGGAGAAAGTATTGGACATTTTCATAATAGGGCAATTTCTTTTTCTTCCTTGGAAAGAAGAGAATTATGAGTTGAAAATCGGTAGAGAATGACATCTGTTCATAAGCTGTGTATGCAGTAGTTCAACCAGTAATTCCCTAAACTGCTCTTGTCAATCCGATCCTCAATGATGGAGCTATGACCATCCTCCAATGCAACTGACTCCAAGGTAAGAATGAAATTAACCTAGGAAGAAATTAACCTAAGAGTTTCTGATAAATCCACTCCTAGATTAAGCTGTGACTAATAAGATTTACAAATGAAAAGTGGAAAAAAAAACTGATCCTTTAATTTTGTTTTTATTAAAATCTTGCTTTCAATGTATCATTATTAAAACTGATCCTTGGAAATACTGCTGTGTCCACAGAATTTTAATTCTGCAAATAAGGTCTAGAAAATTCATGGGTATGAGAGTAGTGAGCTTGAACAGATATCTGAGACAGGAATCTCATCATCTCTAATTACAGGTTCTATTATTTAAACAGTGAATAAACCAATTCACATCATTTCAACAAACATTTTTTGAGATCATTCAATATGAAGTGATCTATGATTTTACAAAGCTAGATATAATATGATGGTGAATATTATTTTATACTAAGGTAGTTTAAAACTAGAAGAGGCTCTAATGAACCCAGAAAACACATTTTTTAAAGGAGAGAGAGGAAGAAAATTGAGTTTTTGCTGAATTACTATAACAAAAACAGTTCTGCTACAATGTGACATATGGGTTCTTATATCTCACTGTATCATGACACTATGCAAGAGCACACAATAAAAACCATAAGGTTTATGAGATTAGGGCACAATACTCCAAAATTTAGTCAATGACGTTTTTAAACTTTTTTATTTTTATGTATTTATTTTATTTTTATCTTTTTAAGGTTGCACCCGCGGCATATGGAGGTTCCCAGGCTAGGGGTCGAATCAGAGCTACAGCTGCTGGCCTATACCACAGGATCTGAGCCACTTCTGTGACCTACAGCAGAGCTCACTGCAACGCCAGATCCTTAACCTACTGAGCGAGGCCAGAGATTGAACCTGTGTCCTCATGGATCCTAGTTCGTTAACCACTGAGCCATGATGGGAACTCCTGGTTTTAAAAATGTTTAAACAAGAATCTATGTAAAACAGTAATGCAACAGTTAAATGGCTAAGAAATTATATATACCACCATAAATACCATAGCGTTTCACCATCATAAGGTTGTGAGCATCACAAGGTGGCTATTTGTGACTTACTGTGAAGCGGTGGCAGGAAGTTTATCTGAACAGGATGGGACATTGTGACACCTTGGGCATAGCTGTGGCTATGTGGCTCGTCACACACGTGGTAGACAGAGACGGTTGGCCAACATTTGAGGCATGTGCCTTGCGTGTACGAAGCTTGGTTCAGATGGGTGCAGGTTTCTGCATTCACCTAAGTGTTTCTTACTGATGAAATCACGCATAAGCTGACATAAACAAAATTCATCTTGCATTCCAATTGTTCTCAAACAGACCACTAGCACACTAGCACAAGAACAAATGCATGGTTTCAACATAAGCCATTTAGCAAAACTGACCTGTATATACTCATACTCCAATCTTTTGCAAAACAATGTTCTTCTTCAAAGTTTATCTAGTTCTTTTGTCTAAGCAATCCAAAACATATAATACTCAGGAGTTCCTGTTGTGGCTCAGCAGAAACGAATCTGACTAGTACCGTGAGGTTTGATCCCTGGCCTCACCCAGTGAGTTAAGGATTTGGTGTTGCTGTGAGCTGTGGTGTAGGTCGCAGATGTGGCTTGGATCTGGTGTTGCTCTGGCTGTGGCGTTAAGTCAGTGGCTACAGTTCCGATTTGACTCCTAGCCTGGAAGTTTCCATAGGCCGTGGGTGTGGCCCTAAAAAGACAAAAAAAAAAAAACCCAAAAACATAATATTAAAAAAAATTCATTTGTGGTTTTAAAATAAGAAGAATAACACTAATTGCTCGAGCTGATAACTGCTTTACCCCCAGCAGCAGGTCTTCATCCCACCAGCATCTTCAAGCTCCAAAGCCTCTGGCTTTAGAATCAGAGTCCTCAGCCCCAACCTGAGAGAGGCTTCCTCTGTCTGAGGATGAGCTGCACACACCTAACTACCTTGAAAGGCACTTCTGCTCAAAGCACAGTAGTTCCCCCTTAGCCTAGCTTTCCCTTTCTGAGGTTTCAAGTAACCCAGAGTCCACTGTGATCTGAAAATAGTGCATGGAAAATTCTAGAAATAAACAATTCATAAGTTTTAAACCGTGCATGGTTTTGAGTGGCAGAAATCTCGAGGTATCCCACCCAGGACGAGGAGCCTCCGTTTTTCCAGCACAAGCACGCACACACTCGTCTGCTGTCTCCATTATCAGAGCCACTGCCACAGCATCACAGCGTACTCTACTCCAGTAACTCTTATTTTCCTTAATAATGGCCCCAAAGCACAAAAGTAGTGATGCTGGCAATTTGGATATTCTCTTACCGTGTCTAATTTATAAATTAAACTTTATCATAGATATATATGGAGAGGGAAAAAACCTCGTATCGTATACATAGGGTTTGGTACTATCCACGGTTTCAGGCATCCACTGGGAGTCTGGAAATGTGACCCCCTCCCCCGATAAGGGGGAAAACCATAGCATCGCAAATTGGGGTCGGGGTGCTGAACACAGCATCCTGCAATTTCTCTTCCTTTCATCATTCTGTCACTCCTCGCACAGCCCCTTAGAACAAAACTCATCATTCGCCTTGATTTATCAGTTTAACCTTGGCCATCTCATATCCCACATGGGGTGGGCTTTCTGGCACAAGCAGTTAAGGCAGGCCCTTTTAATATTTATGTAAAAACCTAGCTTTCCCCAAACTATCTGAATTATTTACCCTGAGTAAGTGCACATTAAGTCACAGGCTAATGGGTGGCACACATTTTTATATGGACTCCCATCCCAATAAAAGCATTACGACTGTCTGGTGGTGGTGAAGCCTAAGGGTGAATGAGTCTGTCCATTCTCTGTAGGAGCCAAGCGTTCCTGGGTTGTGGCAGCAAGAAAAGTAGAAAGGAGAACCCAAAGCAAAAGCACCACAGAATATTCTGTGCACACTTCTCTTCCAAGAAGCATTCGTCACTCACAGGGTGGCACACAGCACGAACTCTATTTTGACACCAAAACCAAAGGGTATTTGCCTCCAGATAACTCCACCAACTTCTCTTGATGTGTCTCGACTTAATTTTGCTTGACTGTACATAAATTATTCTATGGGGTCTAATTTCTACAAAAGAGAATATAATCCAGCCTTCTGCTATCAGCGCAGCTACCATTTCATTCCTGTGCCAAGCAGCAGGGAGAGAAATCAAGCGGTTGGTCCCCCGGTGAATGCGTCTATGTGCCCCAGTTTGCTAACGCTACGCACGCCTCAGACCAGAGCCTGGGATTTAACTCTTTCTTGTCAAGTCTTCATCACACACCGTCAGATTGCATTCTTCTTCTCACTTCTCACCCCATTACTCACAGAGAATATCTTTTCCCAGGAAACCTGAGCGAACATACTCGGCAACCAGTGCTGGAGTTGGCAGTAAAAAGGCAGGGCTCGCCTTGCTTTCCAAGCACAGTAGCATACAAAATACGTCTCTAGGAGGGGAAAAACATTCTGTCCATCGCGGGAGGGGTACTCCATTGCCTTCAATGGTTCGTCCTCGGTCGGAATGTCCGCCCGCCACCCCCTTGGACAGAAAGCATGTTTGGATCACGGTAAAGCAGGAGAGCGACCGTGGGCCCCGTGTAGGGAGAAGAAAACGCTAAAACTACATTCCAGTTGGGTTCTATGGACATGGGGAGGGGGTGTCTTTCAGACAGAAATCGAGATAAATGGGGGAAACAGTTACTGTACAGTTGGCAAGACCTGTGCATTTCAACACACCTCACATACAAGTCTCAACACTAACCCTCACTGTGATGTTAGGAAGAAAACTGGGTAAAGGAGTCCAAATTCAAGGGAAACAGGAGTCGAGTCGTTTCACAAAATCCTGAATTTATCGCACCCCACCCAGCGGTCAGTTAGGCAGGCAAATGAACAGTTAAAAGGCTCCACTGAACCATAATCCCCAATCGTTATACTTAAATGGCTCCTCTCAATATAAAGGAGGCTCTTCAATAACCATAGATCTAATTTCTGTTAATTTTATGTAACTCTAACAGAGTCATTAACATGCGTGGAACCCACTCCACACGCAGCCCCTCCCTTCCCTACTCCCCTCATTTCTCCTACGAGCATATCTCTTGAAAATTTAATTATTACCAGTGGAATTCCCGCACTAACTAAAGGCTTCTGCAAGCAAATCAATAGTTGATGAAAGAGTGGTCCTAAAAAGCCACGTTAAATGCATCTTCCCCTTCCTTTTCCACATCATCCGTGGGGCTCCTTTCCTGATGGTACAACTGGAGACCCTCAAATAACATCTCTTTCAGGAGTTAAAATGTCTAAGTGTTATCCAGAGGTGGCTATTATATATTTATAAGGGCTCCCCTATATGCCTCCTCTGGATTTATTAAGTGCTCTAAGGATCTGTTTGGCTCATACCAACGGCCACAGTCTGATCTGAGAAATTGAGAAGGAAATACTCAGGTGCAGATCTGGGCAGGAAGAGACGTGTTTGTGGGTGTCGTGGGGGCGACAAGGAAGGGGATGGATTTTTACGTATTATTTAGAAATGGAAATCAGTCACCTCCTCCCCTTCTGGCCCCCCTCTTCTACCCCCCACCGTTCTGCTCTAATGGAAGAGCCCAAATGCTGTGCTGTCTCTCTTTGTGCTTTTCCACCTATGAAGAGTCTCCAGCACAAAACAGCATGCCTTTGGGGAGAAAGAGATGCTTCTGTGTTGTTGTGTCCTTTGCTGCTATTGGTGGGATGGGCGTGGGTGCCTTAATTAGACAACTGTGGTTGTACCAGAGACGGTTCTACAAAGAAAGCGTTTTATCTGGGCCACGTGTAGTGGAGCTCGTGGCATTTTGCAACACTCCCCATATAGGAGCGTTTTTCAGGCATGTGCTACGTGTGTCTTTATAAATGGTTACCTGGTTCTCCAACGGGGTGGTCAAGGGGAACTGCAGACAATGCGATGCTTGGTTGTACTGTGTGATTTACTCGACTACTAGAGGCCAGGCTGGGGAGGTGAATTTAGACGAATTCTCCGGATAAACATCCAGAGTCGGCTCCGAAAGAGCTGACAGCTGAATCCTAATATATAGATCCGGGTGGGCAAACACAATTCCGATCCCCTAATCTAAGGGATACGAGAAGCAGTCACACAGTATCCAGAAAGTTTAGCCTGCCACTATTTTCCTGCTAAATTGTTCAGATAATTACCTCGATTTTCCATTTCACTTTGACTTAGAAACCTCGTCACAGGATAATAACAGGTCGTTGTACAGGGCAGAAACATTTGCTTATTTATTTATCATGTTCATCTATCAATAAGCAACTCCTGTGTGCCTCACACTGCCCTCAGGAAGTTTCATTCTAATTGAAGTCAACACTTAGACACCAGCAAGATCAGTGAACTTGAACAAGGATCCATTAAGAGCTGGATTTAGTGAGAGAGAATATAAGGCTTTGATTACTGTGGAGCCAGAATGCTACAACAGCTTCCTGGAGAAACCAGGCTTGCCACGGACCCTAACAGATGCCTGGTTTTTCCACACCACACACAGAGAATGATGTGTGTGTGTACGTCACAGGGTAAACTGATGATGCTCATAGCCAGTGATGGCCGGAGCCGCCAGCCACCCTGGGGCGCAGGAGATCACTCGCTACCCTTGGTCACCCATTCAAAACCCTCCAGGTCACACACTCTGCTTTCAGTCAGGTGTAGGTTGGGATCTAATTAGGCAGAGGGAAGGCTATAAGAGAAGAAACAGGCAGTGTAAACGAATGTATAACTCTTCGAAGAGGAGAAAAAGCTTTTGCAAAGAGAAATGTAACTAGGAGACAGAAACCTCAAGAGGCAGTGTGGTTCAGTGGTTAGTTAATTGCGCTCCAGAATCCGAAAGTTCTAGGTTTTAGACCCTGCCCTACCGCAACCTAGGTGTGTGCCCTTGGACAAATTATTTAACTTCTCCAGGCTTCGTTTTTCTAGTCAGGACAATGGAGAGAGCATAGTCCCTATCAATATAATTGTGCACATCTACCCGTGTTGTGAAGAATAGATTAGATACTGTGGAAAAAGCACTTTGCACCGAGCCTGGTGCATGAAATGTTCAATACTTCTAGTTACAATATTAGCAATACAAGAATTGCTATTGACGTTGCTAAGTAATGTTCAGGGCTAAAGATCAGTGCTTAGGGGATAGAAATGAGGGCTGAAAATGTGAATTTTCAGAAAAGGGGGATACATAAACATTTGGTATATCTGCTGGCACAGAAAAAAAAAAATATATGAAAGAAACGAATAATTACTTTGGACAGAGAAGCTCTGATCACACAGAGGGGCAAGTAATATTTTTAGCAGCTATCTAGGGCCAATTAGGACTCCCATGGCAGAAGACATATGCAAACCCTTATCTTCAAAGTAGCCCATTTTCTATTCTCCCATCGTGTATGTGTTCACTTTTGCAGATGTTTGGACAAAGCAGATAAAAAGTTTAATGCAGTTGCCAAAGGAGTACCCATCACTGTCTTTCCCATTGCACAGTCTTCACCAAAGGATCTTCCAGCACCATCAGATTAACACAGAGAGAAGAATATTTGAGGGCTGCTCAGCCAAAGCATGAGAAATCATCTATGACTCATTGTGCCACCAAACCTAAGTAAAAGTTAGTTATGGAATCGGAGATAAAGTTGAAGTTCCCTGAAATATCAGAGAACACAATTTTTAGCCTAGTTAGTTGGGACCTATAAATGCATATAATCTCCCAAAGGGGAAAATAAATGATCACTTTTCAGTACCTAGCAGGGCACCAAATACAAAACAAGTGATCAATTTAGGGTGGTGATAGATGGCCTACTCCCTGTTTGCAACATATGTTCATCAAAAATTTCTCAGGAAGAAAAAAGGTTTGCAATGGAAAAATGTCATTAACTGCACATTTTGTCTTGTTGTTTAGAAACAGACATTTCAATGTGTAAAGTGAAATGTCCATAGAAAATACACTTCTAAAGCACTTCATTTACAAGTTACCATACATCTGTATATCACTCTGAACTTCTCCATCACCCAGGGAAAACTACAACAGCATTTTCAACTCCATTATGTAGATGAAGAGCTCAAACCTAAAGAAATTTAGTGACTGACCATAGACCATGAGATTTGGAAAGCATGGGGTCAAGGCCAGAATCCAGGTCTTCCAACTAGTATCCAGCCTTCATCACATATTCTTCTATCACAGAATCATTATTCTAGGTGTAGCAGAGGTCAAGGCTAAGTTTTAGTACAATTGTCCCCACGGGCAGCTGGGGACACCAGCCCAAGCCGAGTAAACAGACAGGGCCAAGTTCAGGAGCATGAGTGCACCGGCGAAATGGTAGCCAGTCAAGTGGACTGGCTCCAGCTATCGCTGTCAAAGGGGGGTGTGGAATATGAGCCCTGAGGAGCCCTAAGTGACACACTAAGGCGTGTGAGAGTTATTCCGTAGGGAATTGAGAGCCATCAAAGGAGTTTTTAACTAGGGAGTTACATAATTGAGAATGTGTTCCAAATCTGGCCGGTTTGGAGCCAGGATTTCAAGGAGAAGGGCACCAGGGGGGTCTGCAGGCAAGCAGAGGAATGGGGACGACTCTTTGGGAATGTCTTCCATTATAGCTCAGGACCAGCCGTGCTTGCATTCTTCTAGAATGTGGACACTAACTCCTCCACTGGACTGCAGATTCTTTGCAGAGCTCATGTTCTATTTACCCTCATGTTCCCTGGCTGCACAGTACAGTGAGTTATACTTTGCAAAAACTGCCTGCAGGACCTCCCCTCCCCCAACATCCAACACCACCTCAACATCAACAGGAACAAAACTAAAGGCATCACTCTGCAGCCAAACACCACTTCTCTTCCCAGTTCTCTCTCCTGGTACATAAGATACTACCATCCCTCGGGTTTTCCAAAGTCCGGCACTCACTCCCCCCCATCCCCAACCTCCTTTCCATTCACCCCTGTGTAATGCCTCCGTTTACATCCCTCATTTCTGACCCCTTCACTAATTACGGTTTGATTGGAAGCTCTTTGTCTGAAAATGGATCCTTTTGAATCTGTCCCTAAAGCTACTACCAGTGGCATCATTATAAGATGAAAAGACAAGTATGGCAATGCTTAAAACCCCTGGCTGGTCCTCCATAGCCTAGAGTACAACCTGGACTACTACTGGAGTCCAAACTCTTCGTCATCATCACACATGCAAACTCTCCGAGATCTGGTCCTGCATCTGTGACCAGTTCTCTCCAACCACCCAAGGCTCCGATTAGATGACCCACCTCTGGCATGCGGGAGCCAGCCTTCTCACAAGTGCTGCATCTGAGTGCCCCCACCAGAGCCCACCCACACCTGGGACCTGCCTGGAGATCTCTGATGGACCCCATGTTTCCCATCTCCTCTTCTGAGAAAGCTTCACTCACACAGTCACCGCCACTCACCAGCCCTCAAGGCAGCTGTCACCTCCCTCCTTGCAAGCACTCTCTGCTTGCTTACCTCTGCAGAAGTTCTTAGCACACTGTACTAAAGGCATTTATTTTCATGCAACTTGAGGGCAGGGATGCTGCCTGATTCATTTCTCTTTGCAACATTCAATACTTATGACATAACAGGTACTCTTTAAACATTTATATGTAATAGTGCCTACATATTTTTTAAAGACTAAATGATTGAATAAACAAATGGATAGATGTTGACAGATTTTTTTTTTTCTTCTTCATCCTCAACTGCATGAATTTAGTAATACCTGTAGAATCTGACAGCAGATGTTTGAGAGATACAGAAATATATATTTGTATATTAAGGTTTGTGCCTGTGTGTGTTCTGGTATTTTACAATCAATTTCATTATGATATGGTTACACTTTACACATAAAAAGCATCTTAGCACTTAACTTTGGATATGAATATATACGTAATGAGATTTAGAGTCTATCATTAAAATGTGAATCTCCACATTCCTTTAAATGAATTAGAAAAAACATTCTTTATATTGATTTTATTTCTCTCCCCTGATCAAAACTTTGAAAAACTTATGGTCTCCGGAGGAGACAGTTTGGGGGGTGGGGGGATGTGCTTGGGTTATGGGATGGAAATCCTGTGAAATTGGATTGTTATGATCATAACTACAGATGTGATAAATTCATTTGAGTAATAAAAAAGAAAAAAAGACAATGCCCAAAAAAAAAACCAAACAAACAAAAAAAACTTTCAGCCTCTAACTTTTGAAAGCAGAAGTTAGAGACATCTTTGGTAAAGGGGTTAACCTATAGCTGTTGGCTTACCAACCAACCACTTACTAACATAGACTATTTGGTGGTGCTATTTGGACCACTAAGGCTAATTAAGCCCATCACTATCACAGTAACTTTCAAAGTCTTTATCTTCCCCCTTAAAGCTTCAAATTAGATATTTAAGTTACCTGGAAATCTTCTCAATAAAATGCACTTGTTCTGTCTCCAATAGTACAATGCCTGACACAAAGGAGACATTTGATAAATATGTGTTATTATCAAATAACTCCTCCCTGCTTGATTAGATAATCCCTGAGAGCAGGACGTGTGCCTTATTAGCAGCGCAGCCCCACAGAGCCAACCACTTTGCTCAATGTTGGTTGAGTAAGTGCGTGCTCATGGGCATTTGAAATTGGGCAAGACAGACACATTCTTCAAACGCTATTTGTGTTGGTTCCATTACCTTAAGAATCGAGTTCATTGGTCTCTGTGGGTACCAGTCATTATTAAATTGAGCGCCCTACCCGACTATTACAGGTACAAATCAAGTCCATGCGCACAAACGCTAGCTTCCATCTGGCACTAGAGACCTCAATGCGAAATCTAAGGTATTGTCTAAGGAGAAGTCAGCCTCAAAATCAGGGAATAGAAACAGTGATCCATAAATGTTGTTTCTTCAGCTGCAACAGTGGTAAGTCACAAATCAGGAAGCGCATTATCACTGTTAACTGTTTCAGATCACCATCTGCAGAAAGAACGCAACAGAATGGAAACTGCTTCTATAAAAGTATTCAATACAATTTAAACATCTCATGATATGCAATGGGGCCTTCTGAAATGTGCCAGATGTTATTAAATACAGCATGCTCTATGGGAAAATCATGCAAAATACATCCACCAATGGAATTCTATTGCAGGGCCTAAAGGGCCGAATACATAAATGAACCCCCATTACTTTGGTCTTTGAGCCTATTTCCTTGTAGTTTTCAGATATAGAACATGAAAAATAAAAATAAGAACAAATAAAATGTCTTTATTTTTCAGTCAACAATATGTTTTCACAGCATCCCACAGCTATAGCACAAAGTATACCAGGGTGTGTACCCATCTCTCGTTTAACAAGAATGAGATTTGCTATTCATGTTCATTTTGGTTTTGCTTAATACGGCAGCCTTGGGCATTGTTCACTGAAGAAGCCACAATGAGAAAGATGCACAGCAGCTAAAAACAATTACAGGCACCCATTCATTTGTTAAAACCATTTTAAAAAGTCAACAAATACTGATTAAATTCAGGAAGTTCTTTTAATCTGAATGTGGCAATTCACATTTTCAAAACTTTTTCTATTTTGCGGAGACTTTTCACGTTTTTTCATATTATCTTTCCCTGAAAAGAACCTTATCTCTAAATCCTTTGAGGTAGGGTTAGCTGAGGCAAGTATTATTCTACAGACAATTATAAATAGGAGGAAAACAAGATTCCTGGGGATTGAGTGCTTTACCCAAGGACACCAGGCAACAAGAATCTCATCCCCAAGGGCTGGCACACACCCTTCCACACCCTGTATACTGCCTCTGCATGAGCTGCCTGGGGGAGGATCAGAACCCCCAGCCTCCAGGCTCAGATATATCTCTTTTATTCTACCATTCACTTGCAAACAAAATCTTTCACTTTAAAAATAGTTACTTTTTTAAATCTTAAAAGCCTATTCATGAAACATGATTGCTAGGAAAAGCAACCTTAGGGTTAAGAATACAGAGTAGAGAACACATATGTCGAAATTGTAAGGCTGGAGGTGGGAGGGGAGGTTTAAAATTCGGGATATAGAATCCTGAATGGAGACCAAGAAGGACAGCAGGAGCGCACCTATGCAGCACACCAAAATCAGAGGTCTTGGTCATGGTCATTGTCCATCAAGAGGATTCTTCCTCAAGACCCACTTCGGTGGTCTTCTCTCAACAGGGGTCTACTCTTCCTGTCTGGCATATAGTTGACCCACAATGCCATCTCATCTGAAATGTTTTGCTCAATAACCTGTCCACCAGGTAGAACTGGTTTGCTTCAAGTGGGGTTGGAAACTAACTCACTTTTTGCAGGGGTAGATGGGAGATTATTTTTCAAAGTCATAAACACTTGTACTTAAGACCCCGCCTGGCTAAGGCTCCTGCCTACAGACTCAGAGAGTTGAGCTAAAAGGGTCTTAAAAGTGGAGCAGCCCTCTGGTGACATCAAGAAGAATTTTCCAGAGAGCCCACTCTATGACAACTACGTATTTGACTCATACACACCAAATCATCTTTCTTGCAGATGAAAAGCTGACACAGAGGTTGTTAGAAGGAGGAGAAATGTAGAACTTGAGGTAGAGGAACAAGCAGCAGAAGAAACACGTTGAAGAGATAGAATTTACGGGGTGAAGAGAGGTAGAAACATCAGTGATGATGCTGAGTGTTAGAACCAAGAGGAGCCATCAACAGAAATAATGATATCAGGGTAGTGCTATTATTGGGGAGGAGATACACAGTCTTGACGGGAACCGCTGGGGTTGTGAACAGGCATCAGAGTTTTATTGTTTGGGCAGCAGAGTGATCAGAAGGGAAGGGGGAGTTGTCACAGGCTAGGAGTGAGTTTCCAAGCCGGGAGGAGAGGAGGGAACCTGGAAAACCTAGAGATGACTAGAAGAGATGATCAGTTAGGAACTTGGACTCTCTGGAGTCAGAATGCATGAGTGTGAATCCCAGCTCTGCTATGTACCAGCCTTCTTGTCAATCATTTAACTTTTCTCCATAGCCTCACCTGTAAAGTTAGAATAATAATAGCTACTGCCAAATAGAGTTGTGGCCGTCATTAGTTACTTAATACAGGGAAGCACTTGAAGGGTGTTTGGTGAATACTTAGTGCTCAAGAAAGTAGTATTAGTCATAATAATAGTGGCAATATTAACAATATAGTATAAATGGATGTTTACATTTGAGGAAGAAGAGGAAAGGAAAAAGCAAAAGAAGTCAAAAGGGGGGAAAACCTGTAAAATGAGTTGTCATGAAAAACAAAGACCTGAGAGGATTTCAAACTGGAGAAGTTAATTGATGATGTTAAATGCCAGAGCAAGGTCAAGGGAAATTATACCTGAGAAAAGATCCTAGATTTGGGACATCAAAGGTCATTGACAACCTTCGAGAAAGAAGTTTCAATACTACATTGGGAACAGAGCCAATGTGGAAGGGAGAGAGTAAGGAGTATAGGATAAGAAACAGGAAGTGTAGACTACACTCAAGAATTCTGAAAGTAAGAAGGGAGTTAGTAATGGTGATAGCAGAATATAGGGAAGATTTGTTTTGAGGGTGGAAAACATTAATATAACAAAAGACAGAAAAGAGACCCATGGAGAGGGAGGATGAGGAAACATGTTGACAGTATAGAAAACTGATGATGTAGAGTTCCCACTGTGGCTCAGAGGACATGAATCTGACTAGCATCCGTGAGGACGCATGTTTGATCCCTGGCCTCGTTCAGTGGGTTAAGGATCTGGCGTTGTCATGAGCTGTGGTGTCAGTCGCAGACATGGCTCGGATCCTGTGTTGCTGTGGCTGTGGTGCAGGCAAGCAGCTACAGCTCCAATTCAACCCTAGCCTAGGAACCTCCATGTGCCGCAGCAGCTGCCCTAAAAGGATAAAAGAAAAGAAGGAAGGAAGGAAGGAGGGAAGGAAAGAGAAAAAGAAAGAAAAGAAAACTGATGATGCTAGACATATGAGAAGGCCTAAAAGAATTCAAACCACAGCACACGTGGAGGAGTATGGAAGGGCAGTTTCTTTCCTTGACACCGTAAAGGAGAAGGAAAGGAGAGGCAAATATATAGACAAGTATTGAAGTAGAGACGGGGGATGCTGAGGGAGCTGAATTTAAGTGGAAACACTCTTCGCCCTAAACCACGGCCCTTTTCCATGGATGCTTGAGGAGTACTGGACTGAGAATTTGAGAAAAATAGAGTTTAATTAAAGAAAAAAAAACACTCCTGGTTTCTGTATGATGTATCCAATAAATACATAGGAAACTCAACACATTTCTGTGTGTTCAGAATCTTCAGCAACTCTTGGTTGCTCAGAAGCAGAAAGTAGAGTCGAAGGTTGGCAAAAGAGGCGTGACTGAAGGTCCAGGGCACAGGGGCACCCAGACACGGGACAGGGCGTGACTGAGACACCACAGCAGGTTGCACAGAAGAGCTGTGAGCCAGGAGAGTGCAGGGAACAGAAGAGCAGAGGCTACCTAGAACTGAAGGCTGTACTAAAAACAAGATATTCAAAAGCTGAATCATTAGGAGGATGGCTCTGGCTGGGAAGAGAGGTGGGGACAGGACCACAGAGCCTGAAGACTCTGAGGCTTGAACTACCCATCGTGATGATCACTCGGCGGGGGCACGCGCGGGAGCGTAGTAGATGCCACGAAGCTCTCAGGGCTGTTCTGTTTTCTCCAAGAGGAAAAACCCAGTTACCCTTTTCCAAGTCCTTATTTTTTTTTTTTTCCTCCAGTTTCAGTCCAGGAACCAAAATAAAGAAATCAAGGGTAGGCTCACACAAGACAATCCCAGTCTTTTGTCATTTTCCTTATAATTATTACTCTCAGTGGTGTCATTATTATCCCTCTACTGTTTTAAAGGCCACGTGTGGAGAGAAGAGAGAGACGTGCATGGGCTCTGGGCCCATCTTAAACTGGAACCACACGTCTTGACTTTTACTGTAGAGTCAGCTCGGTGGAGCTGGCCAGGTTACTCCCACTGACAAAAATAACTCTTGCCCAGGACTTTCTGAAATAAACATTCAGAGGCCAAAAACATTCTTTTCCGGCACCTGCCAAACTTGTGTGCTTCCATGGCCTTGAAAATACTTGTGCTTCAGCTCGGAATGCTCATCCTACTCTTGTCTACTTGGAAAATTCTAAGTGATCCCTCCCGTCTCAGTTTAAGAATGACTTTTTCTGGGAAGTTCACTGGGTTCCCCCAGACAGCAGGTAGCAGAGGGCCCATGTTTTAGAAATAGTTCTCTGTATGTGTCCTATTGACCTAAAACAAACCAACTGCCAGATATTCCTCCAGCAAAGATGGGTTTATCTGAGGTGGAGCATTGCAATTCAAGATCTGTAACCATTAGTGAGTCATGTGTAAAACCCTGCATAAGCAAAAAGGGAAGGAGAAGCTTTTATAGAGGGGAAAGGAAGATGGGAGGGATGCAGCATAGGAAGAGTCCACATCTTTTCATTGGCTGAGTCACTGCCAAAAAAGAAGAGGAGTCTTCCTTCTTCCTCTTTGGCTCTGCTAGTGTTGCAGGGTGTGACAGCACTCCCTTCTGGTCTCCCAAACTTTATTAATAGACGTTTCCCTTTATTAATTTTTTACAGTCCCAACCATTGGCAAGCCTAGTTCTCTCCCTGCATACCATCTACCATGAAAGTCAAGCCAAGAAAGCTGAGTTCCCCTATTAAGAATGGACATATAACAAAGGGGGTGTCCTTCCAGAGAGAAGAGAAAATAGAAACCCTGATTTTTCCAGCCCAGAAGAGGGTCGAAAGAAAAAAGAAAACTGGAGGTAACAATTGGTAATGTATGTGTGTCATGGCTTCTCACCTATGAGGTGGGGTGGGAGGCATAGATTGAAAAGAAAAGCCAACAGATATGGGGCTCCTGCCAGTTTCTATTTGGAATAAAAATGAAAGAGGAAATCACTGGACTTGGTGGCCTGCGGAGTAAAATGGTAGCATGTGCGATGACAGAGGGAGCTGGCATTAACCCCTTGGCCTCTGTGTGGTGGGAGACCCCCACGTGCCCTGCGGGTGGTGGAAGGTAGCTGACGGTACTCGTTAGTGAGGTGGGTAGACAGGGGAATGGGAACGTGGAGAGGTGGTGGCAGCCAGGGCCTGGGGACGGAGCTCCAAGCCTCCTGGGGCATCTGCAGTGCCCGGGGGACTGAGAAGGACCCCAGTCTAGGAAGGAACATCACCAGGCCAAGATAAGCCAGGCCATGAGTCCATCATCATCCTCAGTGAGCAGGTGGGCAGAGGACATTACATGCAGAGTCTGGGGGACATGAAGGACCACGAGGGACCAGCAGGCACGCCTCTGAGACACTTCTCTCCCTGACTCCACCCGACCATCAGGCAGTTAACCCCTCACCACCGTATACTCCTGTCATTCTAGAAGGAGTCTCAACAAGGGGAAGAAAATGAAAATATTACAAAGATACATGAAAGGAATTAAATGGCCTGTAAGAGACTATTGTGCAAGAAAAGAGATAATTTACCTAGCTAGTAGTATTTAGCATTTAATTTAGTAACCAAATTAACTAGCTAGATTGAGATAACTAACTAACCAGTTAAAGCCCAGCACACACATAGAGACACACAGCACATATCGAGTTGGATGGTGACTGCCCCAGGGAGGGTTCTTCACAGAAATAGAACCAATAGGAGAATATATATCTATGCACACATATATACACACACACATACTTCCTACAGGAATCGGCTCATGCAATTATGGAGGCCAAGAAGTTCCACAGTCTGTTGTCTGCAAGTAGGAGAACCAGGAAGGCTGGTGGTATAATTCAGTCCTAGTCCAAAACCCTAGAAACCAATGGCCGTTGGGTAAGTCTCAATCTGAGTCCAAGAGCCCAGGAACTAGGATCCCCAGTGTCCAAGGGGAAAATGATTTCTCAGCTCAAGCAGAGAGAGAGCAAATCCACTTTCCTCTGCTCTTTTGTTCTATTCGAACACTCCAAGGATTGGACGATGCCCCCTACACTGGGGAGGGTCGTCTGCACTGCTCCATCAGACAGTTCAAATGATCATCTCATCCAGAAACACCTCACAGACACACCCAGGCCTAATGTTTTACCAGCTCGCTAGGTGGCCCTTGGTCCAGTCAAGTTGACACATTAAATCAACCAACACAGGGACTTACAGAAGAAAAAAAAAAAAAAAAAAGCTGTCATAGAATGTAGGAAAGCTAAATTCCTCATCTTGAAATATTTGTAAATTTGGGATCTTGCTATACAAGTCTCAAAAAACACTACAATTGCAAACTGATGTATCTATCCCCCACATTAAACCAAGGTTTTTGAGAGTTAAGACTCTATGTTTTTATCTTCCAATTCTAACACAATCTCTGGCAAACCAGAGGCTCCTAATAAATATTTGCAGAATGAAGAAATAGAAGAATTAAGGGCTGGTAAGGCTGTGTGAGAAAACCATGACCGTTCTTGTCATGCATACCATCAAAACAGACTCAAGAATGTTCCCCAGGAATCTGCTGTCCTCTCTTGGGTTTTGATGAACTTTCTGTAAGTTTTCTTAGTCTCTGTTCTCCTTTAGTCTTCCTTTCTTACTCTACCAAAGCATTAGAGAGGGAGGAAAATAAGAGAGTCGGCCTAAGGAGATGTGAGAAATATTTTTGAGCAACGCCTCCCCCTCGCTGTGTGTGTTCTGATGGTGCAGCACAGGTGAGGGACTGTCAAAGGAGGCAGACGAGTAGCACAGAGTACAAGACACCGGAAGGTAAAGATGGAATACATACACACACATATTCCCGGATGAATCTGAGGTTCAATTAACTAGCACGTTATGTAGGTATATCTCTACTTTAATAAATATATAGATATATAGATAAAATATACAAGGCAGGTACAAGTGACTTTCTGCAACCCAGATTACTTCAGATTTTCTGTCCAGTCTTGCTCCATAGTAGGAAACAATAAGAAACACTGCTAAGTAGTCCTTAAAACAGAATTCTTCTTCACAACTGCTTAGAGCAATGCCAAGGTGGATTTTGACCAAACGCTGCTAAAAGGAATCTTATAAAGTAGGGCAGGGATCTCTGCAGGAATTGGAATTAGAAGGAAGGAAGGAGGGAAGGAAGGACGGACAGACCCACAGGAGTTAATCTGTGGATTGCTCAGCATCTCTTCCTCCTCCTGAAATCCTCTCATGTTGCAGAAATCTCATATCTACCATTCTAGAGTCTCCGCCTGCAGGGCTTCTTGTCAGACCCCACCCCAGAGGGGTGCTCACGTGACTGGGGGCAGAAGAGAAACCCTCACATGGACGGCTCCTCTGGCATTGGGGAGGGGGGGCAAATGAGGGCTCCAGCAGAGAGGGGATTTTTTTTTTTTTTTTTTTTTTTTTAGTAAACTACCCTCTGTGCTGGAGGCAGCTGCATCCGAGAGTTTCCCAGAGACTCCAGAACCTCCTGTTTCTCTAAAGACTAAGGAATCCCCTGTATTAAGTCCCTTCCTCCTGAACACCTGGAGTTGTGCATCTGTGACCATCGTGCTGAAAGGGGACATAGTCAACAGGCTGGGAAGAGAGAACGCACGCCGGAAGAGAGGACACACTTTCAGGACCACCCTCCACTAAGCACCCCTTGCCTCCCCAATCTAATCCCCTGGCAAGGCCTCCTGCCTCACCTTACAAGTCAGCTTGCGTAGCCACCTCCTGATTCCTGTGGCGATCACGCCAGGGTGGCCCTCTCAGCACCAGGCTCTCCAGGGAGTGGGCAGCTCCCAGCCCCCGGCCAGTCCCCATCATCCAGCACAAGGCCAAGGTTCCTTGTCACCTCGTACATTGCTCTCTGCTCAAGTCTTCCATGGCTATTCCCTTCCACCTCAGAGCTGACACTGTCTTGTGGTCCAGTCTCTCCAAAGCCGAGCCACACCCACCACCTTGGCGGTAGGGCCCCAGAGTCCTTGTGTCTCTAGTCAGACTGATCTCATACTCCATCGTCAACACCCTATGTGCATTCACCCCGGTTCCTCCCTTCATGCTGCCCCTCTGCACAAAATGCCCCGGCCTATCTGTCCAAACCCACCACCTCTTTCAGAGACAGCTCAGGTCTCAGCTCCTCCAGGAAACCTTCCCCAACCACACAGTATGTCATTAATGCCTTGTTCCCCTGAACTGAAAGAGTGAAGCACCGCGGAAACTGAAGCCAAGTCCAGCCCAAGGTGCAGACCCGTGGACTTGTGAGCTAAACACAGGACAGCTGTTTCAAGCCACTACATCTGGGGATGGTTTCTCTGCCAACGCTGATGGGTAAAGGCTGCTCCCTCTCTCGCCCACCTGCAGTATGCTCTCTGCAGGGCAACAAGTGATGGTCTGAAACTGAAAATCAAAACATACCTCTGCCCCTGCTGGCTTCCCGACATCATCAGCCCATCACCCACAGGCCAGGCACAGCGGCCTTTGGCTGCTCCTAGAACAAGCCCTGCATATGCCCACCTCAAGACACTTGCATAGGCCCCTCCACTTGGAAACCTCCTTCCTTAGAACCACTCATGACTCCCAAGTAGGTGCCCCACTCAAACGTCACCACCTCCAAGAAGCCTTCTCAGATAACTCCCTCTCAAGTACCCACTTCTTCGATCTCTTGCCCCTTTCCTGCTTTATTTTTCTTTGGGTGGCGCCCACGTTACAAATCTGTTCACTGGTTTCTTTTCCATCACTTTAAAACTGAAGCCTTCTGAGAGCAAGGACCCCAGTGTCACACAGACCTCTCATCTCTGGTGCTGAAAACCAGGCCGAATGCACAGCAGTGGCTCAGGAGGAGCTGAGGATTGAAAATACCAAGGATTCAATTTCAACCCCTCAGGGAATGTTTGCGATGTACCAAGTCCAGTGGTTTAGAACTCCAGTCAGGCCTTATGATTAGAAAAGTCTTCTGTATCTAAAAGCACGCTGCCAATAACAAATGAATGAAATCAAATTTAAAAGTCGTTTTTCTTTTATACAGCAGTAGAGTCATTTTGATGTGACACTGACATAGTTCTTCTTATGTTGTTTCCTTTTTATAACATAATTTGCATAATTTAAGGACAACTCCATAAGATTTGCACAAGTGAAGGCAATGCCAGAAAATGTATTTCAAGAATCTTTATGATTTGCAGTCCTCTCCAGCTCCGTGTACTTGTGCTGTGTCTTGTGCTAAAGGCAGGAGGTAGAATGCATACACAGCGGGCAGTCCGCTCTCGGGAAGGAACTGGAGCAAACATCTCAATGTCCAGACACAGAACAATGCACTGGCTGCTCCTCTACTGCCATCAGTAATACTGGGGAAACTCCCAGACGTAAATGTAGCCCAGCCTTTTTCTAGCTATACCCTATTTAAACTGGCCATTTAAAGATTTAGAGTCCTTTATTATAGCTCCTTTTAAAACCAAAATAGGCAAATTCTCATCTTTCTGAAGCTAAGACTGCCCACCTAAATGAGGTGGAAATGTGTTTAGCTCAAGCAAAATAGCCCAGTTTAATCCCAAATAACAAATAAATGACAACAAAAGTGGGGTTTGGGGAAAAGAGCTGTTTAGAAATTTTATCACTTCTCTACTCACTGTTAAACAAGTCCAGTCCTAACAGCATGTTCCATAGGCAAATCAGGTCATAGTTTACGACTTTTTTCAACATTTTATGAATAAGTTAAAAACAAGTATAGAAAAACTTTATTAAATAAATTAAAATAGGGTTCCTGCTGTGGCACTGTGGGTTAAGGAGTCACTGTTGCTGCGACTGCGGCATAGGGCATAGCTGTGGCTGGGATTCAATCCCTGGCCCAGGAATTTCCATATGCCATGCGTGCAGCCAAAAAAAACCATTAAAATATAGTTAATAATAATCAAATGTCCCTAGTTAAAACAGGAGCAGCACCTTGCTTATGTTGTAATAAAAAATCAATCATTTATCTTAACATTAAGAACACATAGGAGTTTTGCAGAATTTTAAAACACTATTTAACAGTTCCATGAATTCAATAGCAATATTTTTAACTATATGATGAAAGATGATTTCTACAAGACAAATTCAGAAATCCCCCCATTCATACTAAGATGTTCAGCATGTAAGGAAAGATATCACTTCACAGATGCTCTCAGATGGGTGGGGCTGGGAGGCACCTCTTCCTTTAAATACTGCCTCCATTAATTTCTGTGTGTCAAGCTCCTAAAATCATATTCACTTTATTGCTGGGTATTAAAAGTGCCTGGATATGACAAAAATAATTGGTCAGATACCACAAAAAACTGCTAAATCTTAAGATAAAGAAGCCAAAGGGCATGGAAGGATCTAGACTTAGTCCTAGAAGACTCTTCAATCTTATGGTTCCTCTTTAATAAAAAAAAGAATATGGAGTTCCCTTCTGGCTCAGTGGTAATAAACCTGACTAGTATCCATGAAGACATGGGTTCAATCCCTGGCCTTGCTCAGTGGGTTAGGGATCCTGTGTTGCCATGATCTGTAGTATAGGTCGCAGACACGCTCAGATCCCGCACTGCCGTGGCTGTGGTGTAGGCTGGCAGCTACAGCTCCGATTCGACCCCCAGGCTGGGAACTTCCATATACCGCATGTGAGGCCCTAAAAAGATTTTTTAAAAAAGAATGCAAAAGTATAAATTTAGAGTTGCTACAGAAGTATATTTAATATACAATTGAGAAAAGAAATCTCAACAGATTACAGTTTAAACTGACAAAGACCACAGACCGGCATAAAAATGCAACAAAGCCATAATAGTTTTATAAATTAAATAACTAACATAGCTCTAGAATACTCTTTCTTCTTCATTTTTTGGCTGGATGTTCTTTGATCACCTCTTCATGAGACAAAAATGCTGTATATGTTCTACACGGAGAGTAGAAAGATAGCTCAGTCTATCTTCTTGTACAACTGATAGAAAGATGCTGCATTAATGATTATGCCCTTGACAAGAGGGATCTTCCACTCAACTAGGTGTTAATGGGAACCAAATCTTCAACTTCAACGCCATATATCACATGGAGTTTTCATACACTGGCCTCTGGTTCCATGTACTTCCAACCTTATTTCTCCTCTACCGCCCACCCATTTTGGGGTCCAGGTGATAAGAGCACAAACTGCAGGATGGTGTGTGGTGCCTCTGGGCCATGACTCTAGGGGAGCTGGTGCAGTGAGGGGTACAAGCATTCTGGAAGCTACTCCTGCACCAGGATGGCTGGTGATGCTTGGTGAGAATGGCTGGTGATGCTTGGTGAGACATGGAAGTGACCACAATTCACAGGCCTGGATCTCACTGACCCCAACGTAAATGTACTCCCATCTTATCTTTCCTGAGTCCAGTGCTTGTCAGACGCTTTCTTTATAATTGCCAAAACACTGAAGCAACCAAGTGCTTTCAGCAGGTGATTGGATAAACAAACTATAGTACATCCAAACAAGGGAGTATTAGTCAGAGTAAAATAGAAACCAGGAGTTTCCTGGTGGCTCAGTGGGTTAAGGCTCCAGCATTTTCATTGCTGTGGCACGGGCTCAATCCCTGGTCAAGGAACTTCTGCATGCTGTGGGCACAGCTGAAGAGGTGGGGGGAAGAGGAAGGAAGGGAGGGAGGGAGGAGGAAGAAAGCGATTATGCCCTGAAAGACAGGGAATAACCTTAAATGCATATTACCAAGTGAAAGAAGCTGATCTGAAAAGGCTCCAGTGCATGATTCTAACTATAAGAACTTCCAGAAAAGGCAAAACTATGAAGACAGTAAAAAGACCAGAGGTTGCCAGGGTTGAGAGAAGAGAAGGAAGAGTAGGTGGAGAACAGAGGACTGTTCGGGCAGTGAGATCATCTGGTACGAAACCGCAGTGGTAGATACACGTCATTACACATTTGTCTAAACCCACAGGTGTCGACACCACAAGGGAACCCCGATGTGAACCGTGGACTTGGGGTGGTGATGATGTGTCCATGGAGGTTCACCGGTTACAACAAGCGTACGCTCTGGTGAGGAAGAGTGAGCGCGGGGGAGGCTACGTATGTGCGGGGCAGGGAGGATACGGCAGTTCTCTCCACCTGTCGCTCGGTTTTACCGTGAGCCTAATACTGCTCCAAACAAAGTTTATTTATTTTATTTACATTTGCCCAGGGCCACTCCAGTGTTACCCAGGATGAGGGAAAGTATGACAGAAGATACGTTAGCAAAGAGATAGTGGTGTTATTTGACTGAGGTTAAATGTTTTATTTCTGCACATTTTACAAAAACACATGTCCATGTGGAGACATACGGGGGGGGGCCTCTCCCAGGGCCTTGGAAGGGTCGCTCACAAGGGGAGGGCCTGACAGGTAAGTTTCTGTAGTTTCACAAAGATTCAGAAGATGAAGATGAGAGAAGAAATTCTGGAGCCGAGACAGGTGGATGCCTCAGAGAGGACATGGCCCAGTGAGTCAGCACAGCGGCCTCTCCTCTGCCTTTGCCACAGCCCGCCTCCTACAGGCCGCCCCTCAGCCTTAGGAAGAACGAAAAGGGAACATCTGAGGAGCAGACCAACGGTACCAAATTTCTGACACGATTATCTAACACTCTTTATTTCATGTTTGATTATCATTGCACAATTATAAAGAAAGTTATTTTTGCAAAAATGACCTTTATATAAAAATATAATATAAATAAATGTGTGTGTGTGTGTGTGTGTGTGTGCGCGTGTGTAGATATGCACATATGTTTAATGGCATCATTAGTTTTCCCAGTGGCGTCTCCTATTCTTTGGAGATTCAGAATTTTCCTGTCAGGACAAATCATCTGTCTTTATCCTTGCTGGTTCCTCTTCTTCTGCTCTTGAGTAGGTCAAATCTCCCAGAATCTCACTTGTAAACGGCATCGGGGAGGCTTTGAGCTGTTTTCCAACATCATGTTCATGAACCTCTGAAACCTGGCTCCTTTGCAAGAATTACAGGTTTGCTTTGTAGTTAAAACACTTTGGTCTGTCCCATGTTTACCACCTGCTGCAACTGGAGAGATATAGACCAGGAAAACACGGAGCCCTCAAAACACGACTGAGGTGGATACAGACAGATGCTGTATCATGTGCAGCCGGATATGAAATGGGGACTGACCCCACGCAGTATGACAAAAGTGTGGTTTCCCAGGTAACGTCATAGTGTCAGAGGCACTGAGGGTCCTTCCATAACTTTGCTTAGAACATCATTTCCCAAAGTGCATTTCAGGGGGTCGTAATTCACAGAGATGTTATTAATTGATGGCTACGAGCAGGCAAAGAGTAAAGAGGGAGTAGGGAAGTTACGGGTACGCACATTTAGGAAACACTGAGTAAAGCAGAGATAAATAAACTTGAACTCCACAAGAATTCTCTGAGACCATAATGTACCAATAATGTACATTTTGAATCTCTTAAGAGCCAAACACAATATGTCCTGTTTTCCAAACATTGTTTATGTGATGATAAAACTGTCTTTTCCAGCATCTAATAAGATGGGTGTTCAGAAGAGCACACTCTAGGAAAAGCCGACTTAGAAAGACCCTTTATGTGGATCTGGCACAAGAACTGAGGATGAATAACCATAAATTCCAACTCCAGGACATCCAAATTAGTATGACTTTGCTCTATTAAATGACGATGGTGAGAACTCAGCTTCAAATAGTTTTGAGGCCAGGCCCATGGAATATTATAGGCAAAGCACTAAACTCAGAGGAGCGTGTTCTCTGGTCCTGATGCTTTGAGGGCCTTAGTTTTGTTATCCAACCCAGGAGGATGGCTCATCTCTAAGGTTCCCTGTGGCAGCGAGAAGCAGAATAAATGGAAAGAGAAGACTCAGTGCAGCAGAAGCTGCTAAGGACAGAAAGGGGGAGGGCCTTTCTGGTTCTTTCAAGGATTTGCTGGCACCTTTAAAGCCAATCATCTCAGAAGTCAAGGAGCTGAACATAGAGTTTCTACCTTCATATAATGCCCTGTCTATAATGTTACAAAATAGTTTGTAACAGCATAGGGACGCCCAATAGGTAGACTTCTTTGCAAAGGAATTAATCCATTTTAGATCTTTTTTTTAGGGTGTCAGGCCTTAGGCAAGAGTAAACACAGAACTGGAGAACAGAGAAGAGGCATTCACAGGAAGGACGGTGGAGGTTGTCGAGTCCATTATGGGAAGAATGAAGCAGACAAGAAAGCAAGTAGTACTGGGGAAGCCATTCACATATCCAAGGGCACCACCAAGCCCTAAACAAAATACCCGAATGCCTCTGTTTCTTACTCATTCACCCCCGGTTAGCAAAGGTCCAGTGCTGATACTGTGTTATTAAAGAGGCACCAACTTTCAAACTTCTTATCTAATTTTTTACCTGTTATTTATTTAGAACAAAGATAAATAAACTTGAACTTGGCAAGAATTCTCTGAGACCATAAGGTACCAATAATGTATATTTTGAATCTCTTAAAAGCCAAACACAACATGTACTGTTTTACAAACATTGTTTATTTGATGATAAAACTGTCTTTTCCAGCACTTAATAAGATCGGTGTTCAGAAGAGCAGTCTACCCTGCTCACATCCCAAGGAGTTGAGCTGTCTTACATTATGAAGTCATATAGAAAAATTCAAAGTGAAAGACAGATCCAAATCAATTAAAAGGAAGGCATCTGGGTTTAATTAGTCCTGCAATGATGGACTCCAACAGGCTTTCTGTTAGCTGACCCTGGCTTCCTGGTTAAAGGAAACACCCAGGTTCATTGAAAAGAGATTCATTTAGCTTCCAGGTTCTATATCCCAGGAAGACTCTAACGCTCGCATGTTTATATAAAAAGCAATAGGTTAGGAAACTCTTTACCTCTGAGGCTGGTCCCTCCCACACCCTCTTCTCCCCTTCAGCCCAAAGCGCATGAAGGGCCTCTCAGAGGTGCCTTGTGGCCTGATGTTCACCTATTCCATCCTGCGGAATCCCCAGAAGGGAGCTCCAGGTTAAAGACACCTCCAGCCACCTCTCCGGAAGGTGGAATTTGGGACTTAGGGTCCCATCCTCTTAAGAGGAGTTTGAGTTTGAATTTACTGAGCCAGGCAGCAGCTGGGGGTGGGGAGGTGAGGAGCTGAAGCTTCAAGCTGCCTCTGGTCTAGTTTATGAAGGCAACTGAGGTTTCTGTGTCACCTGGGGAGATGCAAGAAGAGGGGAATTCAGGCCTGGTCTCTTCCTTGTGTTGTATCTCTCAGAATCTTAACGTTAGGTTGCAGGATGTATAGTCATACACGTACGCTGTATAAGGTCACAAAAATCCTTGTCATATAAAAGAGTCTTAAATGACGCCACCAAAAAAGCTACAAGAAAAATGTTCAATTATCATCCCAACACTTAACGTGGCACATTACAGTATACTTTCATTAACTCAACCCATCCCAGGAGATAATCATCTCGACACTTCAATTCGGAAATATTTGGCAAACTAAGATAACAAAATGCATATATATTGAGGTTGTCTGTTTGTTTTGTTTTTTCTTAACATCTACCCAATTCAGCGAAGGACTCTGAGATCCTAGATGAATGAATGGGCAAAACCTCCCTTAAACTGTCTCCATCATATCAAAAGTCAGTTGACCTTTTGGAAAATTCTGGGTTGCTTTTAGAGTTGACATCCCAGATAAGGGCCTCAGTATCAGTAAGTCTTGGAGTCCACTAGAGAGGAGTCTTTGATGCCAGATGCAGAACTGAAGTCTTTGGGAGAAGACAGAGAAGCCTAGTTCTCACCTTGATGGGCTACCTGCCCATAACCACACCTGGATGTTCCCAGGATGCCCTAGAACAGGGATTCTGAACCTAAGCTGTATTGACACATGAGAGAGATCAATTCTTTGCGGCAGGGGGAGGAGAGAGGCTGTCCCATGCACTGCAGGACGTTTAGCATCCTAATAGATGCCCCTAGGTGTCAGTAGTACCTCTGCCCAGGTGTGACAAACAAAATGCCAAACGTGCCCAAGGGACAGAGATTAGACTATCCCCAGTAGAGAACCTATGGCCTAAATGTAGGACTAAAGTCTTTTGCAAACCTGGACTTTAAATCTGCCAAATTTCAGACAGATGTGGGGTTGCAACTCCCAGATTTCTGAATCCAAAAAGGAAAGAAAGAATTTTGGTCTGAAATTTTTTAAGGTTAAGTCTTATTGGCTGGCTGGTTCAATAATTTTTAAATCCCAATATGGTCCCAGGAGGATTTCTGATTTTCAATAGCCCTAAATTCTGATGAGAGCCCATCAGGATGTTAGCTGGGGTAAGAAGCCCCCAAACACAACAGTCTTTAACATGACTAGAACTTCATATTTTACCCAGAATGCTCATTATCTTATTTAATTCTGAATCAGCTATTCATTTTGAACTGTCCAGTTAGGACAAAGCCCAACTCAACACAGAAATCTTGACCACCCGCAATAATTTTTGTTGATACTATCCTTTCTGATAATAATCAGTCAATGGGTTGAACAGGGTTTTATGGCCATTCTCATTTGTGATTTTAAGATTATATCTGGGGGGAAGAGGAGGTAGAGGAGGGATGGATGGAGAGTTTAGGCCTAGCAGGTGCAAACTATTACATGCAGAATGGATAAGGAACAAGATCCGACTGTTGAGCACAGGCAGCTATATCCAACATCCTGTAATAAACCATAATGGAAAAGAAAAAAAGATTATGTCATAATAAACATAGAAGTGGATGTGTGTATTCTTAGTTCCCATGATAGGCAGAGAAGCATTCAAATCAACTAATTGCTGCATCATGACTTAAATACACATTTAATAGAAACAGCACTATTTATACACCACTTAAACTGGATTTTGACTTGACAAAAATCATTTCTTTCCCACTTAAATTTTGACAATAGTATTGTGAGTTAGACTTTGAGAAACACTCATGGCCTGAGATATATAATGATGTTTTCTAGACCGGCCCATAAAAAACTCCTGTCTAGGGGTTAAAGTCCAATGAAACAACAATGACCCTTGAGAAAACTTCTGTGTTTTTCTTACATCATTTCATCAGTGGCCAGAAAGAGCAACAATTGGTCTTAAACTCGTTTTGCATAAAATCTAAACCCTCTTAGGATTAGGTTAAACACGGGGCTACAAAGGACATAAATAATCTCTGTTATTTGTGAAGGGTTGAAATTCCCCCCTTTTTAAGGGTTGTTATTCCCCCTGATGGAATAACACCAAAGAGTTAATTCAGTAAAGACTGAGGCCCATTCCTCAGCGGAGGCTCTAAACTCGGCAGGACAGAGAGCAGTAGCCTCCTGGGACACTTTTAAAGGGAGCGAACGGCTCTTAACAGGCAGGTGGTTTATTGCATTCCAAATAAGAGGCCAGGGGGACGTGTGACCCGAAGCGGGACCCTTGCAGAAAAGTCCGGTGTGATTAGTCATCTGACCGTCAGCCAAGATTTGTGCCCCTGTGATGACAGAAGCCACTGCTGGGGCGGCAACGTCCCCATATCTACCTGTGCTATTGTTTCTGACAAGCAAGCACAGAGACTCCCTCCAAAATCTATCATAACCTGATTTTTGGAAAGGATAAGTTGCTTATGAAAACATTTGAACCTAATAAGTTTACATATGACTCATCCGGGTTCCGTCTGCGGTATTATCTCCATAACACAGCCAGGCTGCATGGCTTACTGGCAGGTTTTATCAGCAGGGAGACAGGCAGGTCCACCCTCTGCCCAGAAATAGGACCTTCGAGGTCAGCAGTGCCCAAGCCAGATTTGCTGTATTGGAATTATCTGCTAAAAATGCAGATGTCTGTCCCTACCCTTTCAGTACAGAAGCCAAATCTCAGGGAGAAGAATCCCCAGAATCTCAATTTCACAAGCATCCCACAGTGATTCTTGCGGACGCTGGAGTTTGACCCTTTAAACGGTGATAACTTGATTTCCAGTTTAATTCCTTTATATCTGGTGTATCTGTCAGCTCTTTGGCTGTGTTTGGTCAGGTGATCAACATCAAATGCTAGATTCAATTTAAGAGGGGGTTGCTGCCTTTAACACCCAGATGTCCACAGCCCCTCCCTAGTTCTCACTCTCCACAACAACCATTCTTACCTGAGGCACTATTTTCCATTAAATACACACACACACACACACACACACACACACACACACACACACAGGTAATAAAAACGCTTACCTGACTCTTTTCTCAAGATGAACCTGTGCTGGGACTGTTCTAGAGATGTTAGTTTGACCCTTTGAAGGAGTGCTGCATTTACCAGAGAACCAGAGCCTTCCCTCTTCTTCTCTCCCCTTGCAACTGCAATAATTATTTCATCTTTAAAAGAGACTCTCCATTCCTTCACGAAAGTCTTACAAAAACTACTTATCGTCTGTGCTTGACATGGGCACCCCTCTCAAGCATCGGCACATATGTTCTGATAAATGAATAGCACCTTCTCTTTTTCCTTTCCCACTGGCCATCCTACAATCTGTACCTCTCGATACCAAACAGTGGGATCTATGACCAAAAGATGGGAGAAATCTTTGTGAAAAGAAAATATGCATGAGGCGTCAAAAGATCTAAACATGTCCTTATTACCAAAACTTTGCTTCACATCATGCCCTTTGATTAAAGAGCAAATAGGATCCTTCTGAAGGACAACATGTTCATCAAGGAAAAGAAAGAGACTCTAGAAACTTCTACTCAAAGCAATGGCTTTAAACCAGATCTTTTTTGAGAGCGAGAGATGTAATGCATGCATATCTAAATCCTCCTCTTAATTTAGGCAGTAAGCAAACTATTGCGTACACTTTATATTATACAAGTTAAATACCATCTCTGACTTCTGGAGAATCCAAGACTGTGTTGTAGAAATCAGTCTTCCATAGCTTATGAGGTTTAAACTAGGGCCCATCACATGCCACAGCTTGTTAGGACATGAGCATGGCTATGAGACAGGCAAGGCACCATGTGCACGGAGGTGTGTAGAGGGCAGAGTGCCCAGTACTGCCAGGCTGTCCCTGGGAGGCCACCACCATGTCCAGCGCTGCCAACAGTGCTGCAGCCTAAGGAATGACATGAGACACGCACTTTATGAAATTCTGTAGGTAAAAGAGAAATTGTGCTGGCAACTTCATTTACAAAACACAATCAGCTAACCCCCCTGTATTTGTTTGCTAGGACTGCCAGAACAAGGTGACACAGACCGGGTTTCAGTGTATATACATATGTGTGACTGGGTCATCTTGCTGTTCAGTGGGAAATTGACAGAACACTGTAAACCAGCTATGAGGGAAAAAATAAAAATCATTTATATATGTTAAAAAAAACAAACCTGATTTTCTCATCATTTAGAGACTAGAAGTCCAAGAGCAAGGTGTAGGCAGGGCTGGTTTCTTTGAAGGCCTCGCTCCTTGGTTTCTAGTCAGATGTCTTTCCCCTGGGTCTTTCCGTGGTCTGTGTCCTCATCTCCTCTTCTTATAAGGACACCAGTCCAGCTGGATGGGGACCCACCATAGGACCCCATTTTAATTTACTTACTTCTCTAAAGACCTTTCTCCAGGTACCATCACACGCCCCCATGGTAGTGAGAACTTCAAGATATGGACTCAGCAGAGTGGGGTGGGGCAGGGGAGGGAGATTCAGCCCCAAACAATTCAGCTCATAACCCCTTCTGTGCAGACTCACAGACATAATACCCTATCAAGGCGCTGAAATCTCATACAGTAAAGAAAATTCTAACCTTGTTTGGGGCAGCATTCCCCCAACTTATCTGACCCCAGAACTTTCCATATTACATCTTTTCACATGTCACAGACCCACATTTCTGCAGGGCACACCCCTGGGAAGCTGCCAAGACCTAGGCTGGCCCAAGTTCCATACTGACCGCAGAGAATCGCACCCCAGCATGCCTCGGTGAGGCCTGAGGCTCCCTCAGTCAACGGAAGCTTCAGTTGTGTCTCCATAATTTGGAGAGCTTTGGCAGGTGGTGTGGGAAGATTCAAGGAAGTACCAGACTTCCCCTGAGGCACTCACTCCTGATCCAGTTAGGTAGTAAAAATAGCAGAGGAAGTAAGGCAGAAATTATTAAAAATATAAAATGGGATATAAGAAGAAATGCCCATGAGTGCTGGGCATCCTTGTTATAGAGCTGGGCAAATGAATTCAGTGTAGACCCCAGTGTCAGCTGAACACAGAACAGATGGGGCTTGTACTGAGCTGGACCAATGAATGGGAGCATCAGCATCAGTGGAATGTATCCTAGGACCCAGCAGCTGGAATGCAAGTGGAGTTATGGGAAAAGGGAATAGCAAACTTGCATACTGAGTTTTTGAACTCAGAAAATGGGAGAATGGTAACTGTTCCAACAGAATCAATAAAGCTGTAACAGAAGAATTGAGTGCTGTCTTGGTTGTGTTTTGATGAATTTGAGGGAAAGCAAATTTGAAAGCAAATTTGCAGTGAATATCTGCTGCTTCTCCATATCAGCATCCATTTATACTTCTTTTCATAAAGCAGTGCTTTTCATACTTCTTTTCATAGCAGATTTTAAGCTATACAGCGTGGTAGATCTGCTTCTTCTCTGAAGCTAGAGACAGAGGCTCTCACTTCCCTGTTGGTGGCATGGAAAAGAAGCAGCATGAATAGTTCGTAGATTCTAGCTAAGGTCCTGGCTGTCAGAGGATGAGTCCAATCCCAAGGAAGGCAGAGCAAACAGATAAGAAAATCCAGGTTCTTGGTTCTGTCATGGGAGCTCCTGGGTCGAAACATACCTGAAGCTATATATTCTGGATTTTTTTTCAGATAATGAACTGCTTTATCATTTAAGCCAGTTTAAGTTGTATTTTCTATCATTATAGCAAACACACACACATGTTAACTGATAAAATATCCAAATGTTATTATACTGTTAGGCTGGGCTGGTGATATAAACTTGAGAAATCACTCAAAGAGGTGATAAATGAAGCAAGAGAAGCAAAGGTGGTCCAAGGAGAGAGGAGGGGAAGAAAAAAGATAAGAACTGAGGATGAGACTTTACAGATCATCACATGTACTGTAACACGTGAGCTGGAAAAAAAAAAAAGGGAACAGAGCATTAGGAAGGTAAGAGGAAGACCAAAAAAGTCAAGTGTCTAAATCCCCAGGGAAAAGGTAAAGAGAGGATGCCAATTTTCTAATTTTTTCTCAAGGAAAGGTCTGCAGTCAAAACAACAGTTGCCATTATCTACTGAGCACTTGCTTTCTGCCAGGCAGTGTTCTGGGTATTACACATTTAATAAATCTTTCAATTCTCTCATCATTACTATGAGGGGGATGCCTTCATCATTACCATTTTACAGATGAGGAAGCTGAAGCAGAGAGGTTGATGAACTTGGCCATAGTCACACAGCTAAAAAAATGGCAGAAGTAGAACTGGGCCCTAGTTTTCTACCTCTAGAATTCACTTTCTTAAGCAGTATACACTCCATCTCTCAAACCTCAGCATCTGCCTGGAACAGCTGCTGTTGTGATTAGGTCGAGGAATGCAGGTAGAAATCCATTTGACCAAAACTTTATCTCCTACATTCAGTCTGACTTCGACGTCTGAAATTCTGCCATTTTTGTTTAAGCATTATTTTTATGGTGTTCTGTTAAAAAAATTAATTGTCTAGGGACAGACAGCTTATTCAGTCATTCACATCTTAACATGAATTAGTTTGGCAGAAAACTTTCTTATACCAACAGAGTCACCTGGGGCCATATAGATGTGTTTAAAACTGGGGTGCTACAAATCAAATGGCTCAGAAGGGAGGGAACTGAACACGAAAATTTCCTCTTCACAATTCTCCTGCAAATGAAGATGTTTTCCACCTATTCAGCTTCTATCACCACTGAGAACAGGTTTTAAAGGATCGTCATGAGGGTTAGTCTTCCTGACCATGAGCTCAGACCCACAAGATAACTTCTAGAAGCATAATCTTTGATGTTTATTTTAAACAGACATCTGTCTCACTGAGGATGAGGAAGTCTAGGAGTACAAAAAATTTTAAATAAACATCTCATAGGGTAGAAATTCCTAGCAAAACACCAAGGTAGAAAATATACATGAATATAAATAGATTCTATATCAGTAAATAAATAAATATCTATATTAGCAAAATATAAATTTTACTAATTTAAAAACTTTAGGATGTCAACATAGACCATGAGCCAAGTTTTAAAAAGCAAAGAAAGCAAAGAACCAACAAGGAAAAATGTTCCTAAATACCAGGAACCCCATCTATACCTAGCTAAGTTCTCTTCCTCCAGCGTCTCTTCACTCAACACTGCCTCCTGGAAGTCTTCCAGGATAGCCCTGTGATCCTCTTTGACTGCAGGTTTTAATTGTTTCTTTAATGTCCATTTTCCTCCACGAAGCTTGCATCCATGGGGGCTAGGACTGGAACGACCTATCCACCATCAGCACTTACTCCAGTGCCCGGCTATGTGGCTGGCTCTCACGGCTTAATAGAGGAAAGCAGAGGGCTGCTACTCTCAATGTAGGAACATTTCTACAAACCATCAATAAAGAGGCAAATGCCGCAGCAGAGAAGTGGGCAAATGAGTAGGTCTATAAAAATAAATGCAAAATAAAATAATGATACCATTTTCACCCATCTTCCCTTTAAATCCAAAAAAGAAAAAGAAAAAATAATAATACATTCCCTATACATGGGGAAGGTTACTCTCGCAGAAGGCTGTAAATTTTCTGTAGGGGACTTGGGCGCTATGTATTGACATCTTTAAAATGTGTGAGCCCTTCATTTAGGCCAGCAATTCTGCTTTAAGGGGAATGTCTTAAGACTACATACAAATAGAAGTTCCCACTGTGGCGCAACGGGATCAGCAGTGTCTTGGAAGAGCTGGGACACAGATTCCAATCTGCAGCCTGGCACAGTGGGTTAGGGATCTGGCGTTGACACAGCTGTGGCTTAGGTCACTACTGCAGCTCAGATCTGATCCCCAGCCCTGGAACTCCATGGGCTGAGGGGTGGCCAAAAAAGGAGGAAAAAAAAAAAAAGAATACATACAAATATACACAAATATTTATCTATGAAACAATCAGTGCAGCACTGTGTATAGTAGCAAAGAAAAATCTAAATAAGCAGTAATAGAGGATCGGTGAAATTACACATCAGTAAAATGAAATGATAGGCAGCATTTCCAGTTAGCGTTTATTGGGCCCTTACTACAGGCACTTAGCAGGCACTACACTAAGCATATAACACACACTGTCTGATTCCATCCTCAGAACACTTTATGAAGCGGGCATTACTGTTACGGCCATTTTCCACAGGAGGAAATTGAGATTTAGAGAGGTGAGGTAATCTGCTCAAGATTACACAGCAAGGATCCAGCAGAGCCAGAGTCTCCAAGGCCAGGCTCTTGATCACTAAGCCATCTGCCCCCCAAGTTAAAGACATCAAATATGCATTGAGGGGCATGGAAAGTTGTCCCTGTATCTTGTTATATTAACTAAAAAGATAGATTACAAGACAGTACATAATATGACCAGCTTTTAATAAAATGCATATTACATTAAAATATAAGTATGTTTATCTTTGTGTGCGCACATGCACACCTATGTTGCTCTTCGGACAAGGACTAAAAGAATTCATATCTGAAGGCTCTCTTAGAGTGGCAGGGTCATAGGATAAAGTTTTTCTTTTCTTCTTGCTGATCCCAAAGTTTAATGGTTTTCTACAATTAAAATAGGTCACTTGTATCATACTTTAGTCTTGGGGTTTTTTTTCTTTTTTTTTTACGTCGAACACACAGTAGCCTAGACCTTTAGAGGAAATTACACATCACCCAATCTAATCTTCTCGCCAGCAAGAAGACTGAAGCCCAGAGAAATCAAGTAAGCTAATTTAGCAAACAGAGCCTGGAGTGGAGTCAGTCTGCTCATCCAGCCCAAGGCTCCTAGCATCACCCTCCCCCATGAGGACACCCAACTACGCTCCTCTGAAGCTGACAGAACATTCTGGGCACTTGTTCTCATGAGCACCCAGCCGCTCAGCCTCCTCACGGCACGCACGCTGGGTGATACCTGTGCCCGACATGCAGTGCTCGCCGCAGATGAAAGGACCAAAGGGAATACGTCACAGACTGGCTGGCAGGTGGTGACCTCCAAAAAACTCGGGGTCATTTTTTCTAAACCTGTGGCTTTTAACTAAGATGTGTGTCAGCATCCCCTGACAACTTTTTCCAAAGGTGAGGCCCCACAGAGAACCTGACTCTATGAACGTTGAGAGAGACCCAGGCCAGAATATTCCAAAACACCTCTCCACCTGATACTAATGTCAGACATTAGTCCCAGGGAACACTGGTCTATTTAAATCTTCAGGTGTGTGTCTTAACCAGGAACCAGATCATTGGTTGGCCTAGACCATTAGATGGAGCCACTGCTTGCATCTCAATTTAAAACTCTTTGTATCTGCTGTTAGCAAGACCAGCGGCAACTCCCTTCTCTAGAAGCCTTGCAGTGGATCTGAGTTCCCTTTAGCTGTCTCTTCTTTCTAAAGAGAAGAAGGATATGAAGAGTGGAGGAAAGGTTGGCACCATCTGCCGTGTTACTCAGGCAGATCTGGCCAAACCCTGCATCAGGGTGCATAGAGCCCAAGGCCAGCCTGGTACAGTGCTGCGAACCAGAACACTGCTGTCAAAGGACACACTCGTAGTCTAGATGGTCCCACCAGCCACTGCTGCTGAAACAAGGGCTGAGGTGTCACATGCAAACCAAGGACCTTTTCACAAAGGAGCCAAGCCCAAGGTAGACAGGGAACAAGGACAAAGGTACAGAGAGAGGGCCCATCCTGGAAAGAACAGAAAATATTTTCAAGGCAATGGGATGCAAAAGTGAGAAAGAGAAGGAAAGAAATAAGAGAAATTTAGATGCACTTGTAAAACTGCAAAATACATTATGCTGTATTACCAGTCATTTTAGTGACTGCTCACTTAAGAAAGGTTTATTTTTTAAAGAAAAATAGAATAGCTTTGTTTTAGTTCAATAATAATAGGGAGAGTTTTAAATGCTTGATTGTATTTCTTGCTTTTTGACATTGTTTACATTTGTCATTATTTGTATATATTAATACATAAGCAGATTTTAAATAAATCCTACCCAGGTGCCATTTTTAGAAATTTTGATTTTTTTTTTTTTTTTGACATTCCTCTTTTTAACTCGACTAGTGAAGCTCTGAGAAAACTGTTTAGGATTACATTATGATTGTAAAGAATATTATAGCTAACAACGAAAATTAAAATAATGAGTGTTTTCTTTTAAATTATATCAAATCACTCTAACACGGGAAGTGCTAATGGCTCCTTCAGTTAAAAGAATGTGCTGCCCTTGCTCATTAACATACACAAGTTGGGGCCCTTTTAAATCCTCGGTTACTTCATCATCCCCAGGGCTGTGGTGGCAGCTAGAATCCCACGGAGCCTAGGGCAAGGGACGTCAGCTCAAGTGCAGGTGCACGTCTTGGCGACCTACATGTTTCCAGAGTCAAGGTTGTGTTGTTATTGAATGGCCCCTGGTTTACACAATTTCCATGAAACACTGAGCCAATCCCTTGGGCAGAGGCTTAAGACCTCCTCCTCCTCTCCCTCTGCTGAAATCTCCATTGATATCCAAGGATGTTCAAACCCAATCATCTCAGCCTTTCTCTGACTCAAGGGTTTTCTTTCACAACTAGAAAGCATTTGCCTTAGGGATTATATTAAGCCAGCAAAAACGTCACAGAAAGAGCACCGGACATAGAGTCAGAAGGCAAAGGTTCAAGACATGGTGAGGTCTCTTGTATTTGTGACATGAAGCCTTGCTGAGCCACTATCTCTCCCCGGTAGACGGGAATCACACCAGCACTGCGTCCTTCATCAGGCTGGGAAGCAGCTATACCTTAAACCATCTGGCAGAGTGCCTACCAGTACAGGGGATGGAGAGCTAGAGGGAGACAGGTGTGTACATGCCCCACATCCCCGCTGATCCAGAGCCTTGCCTGCCCCAGAGAGTGCTTCTGTCCCTGCACAAGGAGGCCCCAAGGCTGTCCACATGGAACTTCAAGAAGGCTGGTTTCCTTGACCGCCCACCTGCTAGAGTAGCTGCCGAAGACCCTGTTGCTGACCCCAGTCAGCAACGCAGTGCTCCCATTTTATGGATATTTATTCACTGTATTCTTTGCTTTCTGCAGCTGGGACTGGTTTGGACCAAAAAAAAAAGGGGCTCTGTAATAACGGTGTTAAACAAACAGCACTGGGCCTGGTATTTTTAGATACGTTAAAATTCCGTTTAAGCACAGTGTGAGGGCCTGAAAAACTCTCAGGCCGTTCACTATGGCTGAGCGAATACTGATAAGCGCTTTATCCAATTTCCAAGGCAAGAGAAGGAAATAATCATGTGTGATGGAATTGGACAAATAATCCAGCTCCCAACAATTATGAAATATAATGCAATTACAGAACACTGTGCCAGGGTGCTGCCAGTACCAGATTCTCTCCTTTCATGAGTCAATGATGAGCTAGAATTTTGATGCTCACAGGCCTCACAAGTGACCACACACTGCAGGCAATGAAAAGTCAAGACAAAAAGAAAGAGAAACATGCGTGTGTGTTTGGCACAGACCTTTTCTTTCAGGTCTGTCTGAGCCAATTTCACAGTGGACACACCCTACACTACCCAGCAAGACAGTGAAAGAGGTTCAGTTAATGACAGCTCCCCCGCCCTCCCAGTTCCAATTCTATTTAACAGGAGAAATTCAGATTCTACTGATAGTTTCTTGGACAGATAGGGAGGAAGTCTCATTATAGAATCCACACAGCAGAAATGGATAAAAGTTCTCCATGGATTTTCTGTTCTCTGCTCAACGTCTCCTCTCTGCCACCACTAACTCTGCCTGTCCCCACTCCTCCTCCACTTCTGCTCAGCACAGGTTGGCGTTTCTCAACCACAGAAGTTAGGTAACAAGACTTCTTCCCTCCTGTAATGTCTGCTTACAAGGCTCTCCCTGCAGAGGTCAAGGTTAGAGGAAAATAAAGGGTGACTCCTTCCCCTGGTTTGTGATCTGGATGGTGGTTTGGGTACAAACAGGAAGGGCTAGTGGAGGCAGAGAACAGGGGAAGGAAAAGCAGGGGAGAGAAGAGCTACCTGTCCCGAGGCTGGGGGGAAAGAGACCCACCCTACCTCTTCACTACCCTTGAGTCTCACCTAACTTTAGGACAGCCAGCAAGCCAGAAAGGATGAAAGTTATGGGTGTAGAAAAAAGCTCCATTTGGTCTCTGTTCATCTGACATCACTCTCCCCTGGTGTCTCCAACCTGTAACTCAGGAAGATACAGGTCTTCATTTCAGGCTCTTCCTCCAAAGAGAGCTGTCCCTGCCACTGGAATCCTGGGGACCCAAGTGTCAGGTGACTTTCCAGGTCCCCAGGGGAGAGAGGAAGACACTGGAAAAACCTGACCAATGGCATCGGTTCTGAGGTGCTGGCTCCTTATCAAGATGGCTCTTCATTCTTGTCTAAAGCTTATCCTGGACAAGTCTCACCTGGAGGACAGCCATGCCCTGTGCTCTCCTGCAAGGCTCTTACCTGACACCCCAGTGTGCCTGATGGGAGCTCAGAATGGGCTCCAACCAGTCAGGCTGTCCCACTATGGCACCCATCACAGTGCTGGACCACAAACCTTCTTCACTCAGACGCCTAGGAGGTCTTTATAAAATTGAAACCTCTTCTCCCTCTCTCTCTCTAACACAAACACACACACACACACACACACACACACACAAACACACTTTTGGCTTAAATGTCTTCAGAACAAAACTTCCCTTTGCTTTTAGGGGAAAGTTTGAATCTTCAACTGGCTTGCAGAGCCCTTCACATCTGGCCTCTGCCCTTAACGTTCCCCCCACCCCACCCCCACCCCCTGGAGCTTCTCTGGGTTCCTCCAACAACAAGGCCCTTCTCGCCTCAGATCGCTGCACAGGTGGCCTCTCCTCCTCCTCTTCCTTGACTCTGCACAAAGCCAGCTTCTTACCATCATCCAGGTGTTGCTTCAATATTGTCTCCCCAGAGAGGCCTTTGTGACAACCCTACTTAGGTCAGGTTTCCTATGCATGAATCAACGCGGTCTTAATTCTCTGGCCCAGCACCCCATGGCTCTTAGCTTCACGGCATTTAGTGAAATTTGCAATCACTAATTTCTTTGTTCACTTTTTTAGTGTCCATTTAGGAAGCTTACAGTAGCTCCAAGACAGCAGAGACTGAGTCATTCACCGAGCACCAGCACTACGCATATGGTAAGTTCCTGAAATATTATTATAAGGTATTATTATAACTTGTACTTCTCCAGATTCTTTCAGACAGACCAAAGAAAGAAGAGTTATCATTGCTTTATTTAAAGGATAGTGAAGAGACAGTCTGAATCTGGGTATTTGTACTGCAAAGTCCTGAAAACAAATGTGAGTGAATACAGTAGACAGGCTGGCAGAATAGCTCTTGGAAACTCAGATGGCAAGGATGGGCTTGACCTGGCTCTGCACTTTGAGAGGAGCAATGATCAGCTAAGGTGCACCTGCAGACCATGCCCCAGAAAGAGTGAAAGGGCTCTAAGTTGAACTGATGACGTATAACACATCAGAGGAGTGACTTCAAACACTGGGTCCAAAAGAAAGCAGGTGCTTTGGTTGTTGCTGTTCTCATGGACAAAACTGTGTCCAATCGGTACCTGCTTCAAGGAACTGATTCTACCTCAATACAAAAACAGACTTTTTAATACCTCGCACTGGCCAATAATGCAACCAATTACTTCATGAAGCGGTGAAGTCCCTGTGGCTGAAATGATCAGCAGGAAACCCAAGATTCTTGAGGAGATAATGTCTATAACCAGCAGGAGACTGGACTTGTATGACCCGTTTCCATTTCAAGACTCAAAGGCCAATGGGGAGCCATCAAAGTTTTGAGCCCAGGGTGATTTTTTTTCTTATTAAGTGACTGTATCAGAAAGATCTGTGAAAGTTTTGAGAATGAAAACATTTTCAGTACTGAATGAAAGAATCAGAGGTACCTTGAGATATCCTGAGAGCAGGATGGAGCATTATTGCTCCAAGTGAAATCTGATTTGACAAAACAGCAGAAGAAAACACTGCTCACAAGGTTTGCTACAACTATCAAAGTCTTCAAGATAAGAACTTTCTTCATGACTAACATCTTTAATGATAGGCAGATAAAGCCATCTGCATCAGAGATGTCAGGAGGATTCCAATAAGAATGACCCCTCACCTTGATAGTCTATGTGGGATACTCAATTACACCAGTGTTCAAGATCAAAAACTTGTGCAATGTCTGATCTGTTTACGTATATTCCAACTAGCAGTTGAAGAGATGCCTTCCCTATAAGTAATTAAGGGTCTCTTATACCATATTTAAATTTCTAAAGGGGCCCATAAGCTGTTTGAGCCACATTTAACACTGCGAGTACAAAACCCTTACTTAAAATTTCAAAGACGCCAGCCTCCTTTCGACGTCATCACCTGTTCCAGTCACAGAGGAAAAGGCCATGTTTCCACAAACCCCGTAACAGCCAGTCCTCCAGGTGTGCGCCCTGCGCAAGGATCAATGCATCATCTCCCCTTTCCTTTGCTTTCTCTATGTGAGTAAGAGAAGGGTCTCCACAGTCGAAATGCCATCTGTGAAACCTTGGACAGTAATTCAAACATTTGGCAAATGACCCAACTGCTGGAACTAAATGGACTTTACCTGGCAGTGTGGGTGGTATGGTTACAATTCCAGCTTGCTCCAGTACGCAGGCACAGATTCGTATCACCTGGCGCCTTCTCCGCCCATTGGGGAGATAAGCACCTGTTGCCAATTGACTTAATTTTCACCATTTTTTTTTTAAAGCAAGGAACACATTTTTCACCATTTGCTATTAAAGAGAATGCTTTGCCTTCCATCCTGGGAGAGGTTCTAAGGGAGGGGAAAGATGGTTAACAGATGTGGTCAATAGTCTACATGGCCTTCTTTGGTCTGGGCATGACCAGGTCAGTCACACTCACAGTAAATGGTAAATTCAAGACCGTGATGCCAAGCAAGGCCATCATTAATCAAAAACATAACCTCACCAGCTGCATACTGAAATGTGTGTTGACACCTTAACAAGGGTTAAAAAGAGAGAATGAAAAATAAAAGTCCAAGCTTTTTGCATTTCCATTTTGAATGTCAGTCAGCAAAAGGATATTTTTTCATCTTAATAGACGGTGACACCAGATTTATTTAGTCTGGAGGAATATCCAGCCTTTAAGTACATGAAGTAATACTGTCCCAAGCATGGCACAGGTGCCTGGGTTGTCTGAAGCAACAGATTTTTGGAAACCGAAGAGAGCTTTAGATTAAACATCAGAAAATACTCCTATTTATAAGACACTGTAGCCACTGAAACAGGGTGGAGCTAAAACTTTGTAGCCAAGTCAATATGCAAATAATCCTGTGATTTCTGTTAAGAGTTAGGTTGGGTATAGCAGCTTCATCTCCAAAGCCCTGATTCAAAACCACAATGTTCAGCAAGTCAGTGAGATTTCATGCTTTCATCTGAAACCCACACCAACAAATGCAGCTCATGATACAATTCAGGCTCTTAGAATCTCCCACTAAAGAACCAGACTAAACCAAGGAACACAATCTCAAAGCCCTGCTCCCACCCAGAGGAGCACAAGTTCCACTTAAAGGTTCAATAAAAAAGATTAGAGGTGGAGAAATGCCTGCTGGAACAGCACATTAGCTGCTGCATTTAAACCCCCACCACAGTATCCCTATGTGATTGAGGTTTCAGAGGGAAATCTACATGGTATGAAATGTAGTAATTATTGGTCTATTAATATAGGACGGCAGTGCCTGCCATCAAGTACTTTCTCTAAAAGAGAGGTGGGGGAAATTCTTACTGCAAAGGTAAGCTGCCTTTTTTTTTTTTTTTTTTTCAAGTAGGAAAGAACAAAATTAACAAATCTGCATAATCTCAAAATGTCTCAAAAGCAAAAAAAAACCTTTCTGTTGGACCCCAAACAAAAGCTGGCAAAGCAAGAGTGATGTCAGTGTTTCTCTCCTGCCGTTTCAAGCTTGGAAATCAAAGAATTTTTCAAATCCCAGGATTAGTGAGGAACAGAAAATGTGTGGGAGAAAAAACAAGAAATAAAATGATTTCCGGCTTAATGACCTTCAGGCAACAAGGCTGGAGAAAGGCGAGGTGTCCGCCATGCCCTAGCCGGTGCATTAGAAGTGCAACTGCAGCAGCACCTCTCCGCGACCTGAAACGCCAGGGAAGGCGGCCAGGATGTGGTCCTCACACCAGGTGCGCTGCTCCACGGCTGACGCCGCGCCGCCACCCCCAGCCCACCTCCGCTGTCCCAGTTTTCTGTTTTCTCTGGCTGGCCGCTAGTAGGTAATGAATGCGTCGTCCAGCGCAGCAGCAAGTTAAGCTTTTGACCTGTTTAAATGACCTTGGGTGGAGCAGCGGAGAGCCCCATAGGGTAACACCGGCGCGGAGACATCGCGGGGAGCCAGGATGGTCCAGGCGCGCCCGCCCCGCACCCAAATGCGTGAATTGCGCCCCACCCCCACCCCATCTTCCAGGGGCAGGGAGGCCGGAAAGAGGGCCCCACCCAGGGGCTTTCCCCTTTAAAAGACGGGGACTGACTCAGAGGTGTCCAGGGAGAGGAGCCTGCTTAAACAGCGGCCAGACATTCAGCGGTGGTTAAGCAAAAACGGCTAATGCCCCAAATCCCAACAGGACTAGAGAAGGCTGAACAGCTTGAGAAAGAGAGGAAAAGGAACAGGATGCCAATAGGCGAGTATTTCTACAGACCCTGGGGCTGGGGTCTGGGTATTAACCAGGGAAGGCAATTCTGCAAAACTGGAACACACAGACACGGTATGTGTGGGCACCTTGGCAAAGGGCATGATCTGGGGAATTGAGTAGAGATTTGTCCCCAGCCTCTCAGCCTACTGACCCGCTTTCCTTGGGCACTATCTCCGCCAGACGCCTACCTCTTGCGGAATCCTCCTGTTAGCCAATAGGGAGGAAGACGAGGCCCCAGCATCCTAATGTAGGTGTAATGGGTCTGTTTGACGTTTTAAAGAGGGGCAAAAGCCTCCCTATTTTCTCAGAAAATCCTCTCTGAGCCACCCCCTCACTGCCACTCACAGAAGCACATACACCTCGAGATACTCCCGCTCCTGGTCAAGGGCTTGAAATTCTACACTTAGTCACTGATTTTGTTTAAAGCACTGAGAACATCTGCACCTAAAGAAAAGGTAAGTGTGCTATTCTGGCAAGAGAACCCTTTGATCTATTCTTGGAGTTAAGGTTGTGGCACAAAGTATTTTCTCAAAGAGTATCCAGCCAGTTGCCAGGCTGAGGCAAAGGTCATGGAAGTAACTATTCAGAGAAAGTCCTGGGGTAGGAGACACTGCCTAGCTGGAGTCCACAGGAGGAAGAAGCACCACACACACACACACACACACACACACACACACATTTTTTGACACACAAGTTCCCTATAGTTTTGTCTAAAATTGGCCTTAGTCACTTGCCAAAGCCCAGTGCAGCTGCTAATAATTCTGTTGCAACCACTAGGGTGACTATAAGGATTCCAAGTCACATGACTGTTGACCAGCACAGTGGCCTCCCCCTTGCAAGTGTCCATGGAGATGGTAAGTGGCAACAGTGCAGCCTGAGCTTTAGCATCAAGCATATTTAGGTTTGAATCCTAATTCTCCCACCTTCTGCCACTGCTGCCTGGATTCGAGTTCCGGCTCTCTCTCCGAGCAGCTGTATGACCTTGGGCAAACCACCTGCCATCCCTGTGACTCTTTCCTTACCTATCATCTGAGTACAGTCACATCAGACAATCCAAGCAAAGCCTTCAGCCCCGTGCCAGGCACATGGTACAGAACATGCTCCGTCAAAGTGAACTCTGCGTCCTTGGATTATTATGGACTGTGAGATTTTAGTCAAGTGATTTACCTCCTTTGAGCCTCTCAGATCCCCTATCTGTAAAATGCAGATAATCGCACCTACTCGTATAGGAGTGTTGGGAGGTTTGAAAGAAATATTTGTAAAGTGCCTAGCACAGTGCCTGGCATAGAATAAGGACACACTCAACAAACCATCGCAGTGATGACGAGGAGGAGGGGCGAGGAGGAGCAAGAAGAGGGGCAGGACGGTGATTTGGGTGTTAGTGATGCTCAAGTGCAGCCAGAAAATGCACAGGCATCGGTCCTAACCATCAGTTCCCGGAAAAGGTACCTCTTTCACCCCTTCACCCCCGCCTATGCCTGGATGAAGATGATATTGATCTCGCCAGAGTACTTCTCCTTTGCCAAGTCAGTTTTAAGCCACAATACCAAAGATCAAGTGGTCTGGTCTGAAACTACAAAAAGCATAACCCCAATTCAGGGAACCTAAGATATTTAGTTGTTTCCTTTTCCCCTTCTTTCTAAGCTCTGATGTGAGGTAGTATCTGAGAATTGACTCATCTGCCCGTATTTGTTCATTACAGCTGTTGCTAGGAAGTTATTATGTAAATGGCTCTGCTCCTCACTCTCCATTATGCTTTTTTCTTGTTATTGTGTGATGGAATTAAGTGCTAGCCCTGTGCTGCGTTTTCATTAGAGTCTTTCTCTACTCATCCCTATTTTTCTCTCCCCCTTTATCAGCAACTTTAGAAGTTAATCCTTTTATATTTTAAGGACTTAAAGAAGATGTAAAAATTCCTGAGTATCCTGGCGGGGGAGGAGCCGGATTTCAAAGTGGATTCAGCCTCTCCCTCTTCACTGTGTCAATAGTCAGTGCTGGCTTTTTTAATTTTTAAAATTCAAATTAAAACATCATCACGCTCCTCTAAGCTTCACTACCTCTAATAATCAAAGAACAAGTTTCAACTTGACACACGGATAAGGCAGTGCTGAGCCGCATTCATTACCATCCCTTCCACTGGATGTAATCGTGTATAATAAAGATGAAAATCTTCCAAGATAAAAGGAAAAAATAAACACTTATACTAAAAGTCAAAAAAAAAAAATTTAAATACCCCCAAATCATTTGGAAAACATAGGACTAGGGGGTGGTTATATTTTTTTGCCCTCTTCCATATTTGTTCCATGTTCCAAAGTGTAGGGTCAATATAATTTTTACCCCCGAAGGTGTACCAAACATGTATGGAGATTTCAAAACCAGCCCAGCAGGATTTCCAACAGACGGAAAGTGAAGCTGCACATTTCATTTCAGATACCTGTTTCTAAATCATTGATTTTTGTAGAAATGTCACACTATACTGAAGAGAAGTCTCTCTTTCTCAATAAACATACAGCGAATTTCCTAGAAAATGCCAGCGTTTTTCGTGAAGAGAGAAAGCTGCAGAAAAGCCCATGAAATTCAGCTCACTCTCCCGTCTTATGGGCACAATATCCAGCAACTTCAATTACACACCGTTTTTCCACCCTGCGCTTCAGGAGGAGGACTAAGCCTAAAACAAGCAGTGAATTGTCCCTACCTACCCTGCTGAAAATTTGTGGGAAGAACAGTGGGAATCAACTACTTACTCTTTAGTTTCAATACACTGAGGAAAAAGGGTTAGACTTATTGCTTGAGGTAATAAGGCCAAAGCTGTCAGGGGTAAAAAAAGACTGCAGGTTTACACCTGTAGTTTTATCTTTCATGATGCTTTAACCTTCAGGTCGAATCTTCAAAGACAAGAACCAGCCCTCTAAGATAAGAACAGAAGTTCAAATTCAGTGTCCCCACCAAAACTATCTACATTTAATACAATTTTCTGCCACTAAAAAAGAAAAGAAGATGAAGGGAAGGAGGAGGAAGAAGAGGGGCAAAACCATAAAAATAGAAGGACTGTCGCAAGGCCCCAACAGGCAGGGAGGTCAAACAGGGAGTTGCCAGTGGGGAAATTTAGGAGACACAACAACCAAATGGCATATGTGGATCTTGTTTAATTTCTGATTCCAGCAAACAATAAAAAGATGTTGTTTGAAACTGTCTGGAAAATTTAGACTTGGTATTAGATGATACCAAGAAATTATGCTTAGTTTTGTTAGGTATGACGGTGCGTCGTGGTTGCATAAGAAAATAGCCATGTTTTTAAGAGATGCATACTCACGAGGGTGTGGATCAAAGAGGCGCTCCCCACGCTGTTAGAATATAAATTGGTGCAGCCAGTATGAAGAACAATATGGAAGTTCTTTAAAAAAACAGAAATAGAATTACCATGTGATCCAACAACCCCCCTCCTTGGCACATATCCAGAAAACATGGAAATTCTAATTCAAAAGGACCCACGTGCCCCAGTGTTCACAGCAGTATTTACAATAGCCAAGATATGGAAGCAATCTAAATGTTCATAAACAGGTGAATGGATAAAGAAGATGGTGTATATGTGTGTGTAGAGATAGATAGATAGATAGGGATATATAATGGAGTATTACTCAGCCATAAAAAAGAATCAAGTAATGCCATTTGCAGCAACATGGATGGACCTAGAGAGTGTCATACTAAGTGAAGTAAGTCAAAGACAAATATCATATGATACCACTTATATATGGAATCTAAAAAAGATACAAGTCAACTTATAAAACAAATACATATATTTAATATAAATTTAATAAATTAATAAGTTTAATAAATTTAATATAACTATATGTACACACACATATATATGTACACACACACATATAAATAAATAACTTTGCTGTATACCTGAAACTAACAGCATTGTAAATCAACTATATTTCAGTAAATTTTTTAAAAAAATGATTCATACTCACACATGGATGGGTAAAATGAGGTGATGGCTGGGATTTACTTGAAAATACTTAAGCAAAAAGGAAAGAAATGACTAGAGGAAACAGATAACTTGATTCTGAGTGAAGGGTATATGAGGGTAATGTTTTCACGATTAATACATCTGTGTATGTTTCAGAATCTTCACAATGAAGTACCAAATGGAGTGCCTCTTAGTCAAAAACGCTGAGAATCCCTGCATCTGGAGGTGGAAGAGTGACTCAGGTCCTCTGGTGGTCCAGTGATGGTGCTGAATGAGCCCTGAAGTCTCGGGCATTATGGTCAAGACCATCCCTCTCACAAAGCATGCTGACTGATTATGACTTCTCCCACCTTAAAGACTAGGTTCAGTGTTCTTATGAACCAAATGTCATTTGTAGGAAAAACAAAACAAAACAAAACAAAAAAACCCTGAAAATCCATTCGGTATGGCTAGCTGTAGCACAAAGCTCAATGCAGAGGTAATAAGACAGGCGATAGGGGGTGGAGACAGGAAGTATTTAGTAAGTGCACTAAAGTGCTAGAGGATGCTGCATCAGAAGGAGCAGTGGTATGCAGGGGAGCACTGAACACCTGAAGCATCAGGAAGGGCTTCATAAAGGAGGTGATTTTTCAGCACCTCCCTGTCCATGTGGACCTGTCCACAACACTTGAATAGGCATCTTGTAGGCTATCGACAAGTACTTACTGAATGTCATTGAACACTCTTGCCACACTCTCCTTAAAGACTGTTAATGACTCCACTCTGGATATAAAATGAAATTCAGATGCTTCAGCCAGTCATTTGGGACCCATCATGATCAAACCCCATCCTCCTCTCCAGCCTGTAAAGTCTTACCTCCTCCAAACCCATCCCAGTGAGTCTCTCCAAACCTCCTCCAGCCTTGATTACTCAACATGTCTAGATTGTATCAGTTCCCAGAAACGCACCTCCAAAAGTGGAGGAGAGGAGATGGATGCAGTTGCCTGAGGTGGGGCAGGGGCACTGTCTGCAGTTGCAGGGAAGTTTCAGGAGGGGATCAGTGGCATCTGCTACAGTCCTTGCTCAAAAAGTAGGTAAATCTATCAATAGTTAAGAAAATTTTTTCATTGTTAGGTCTCTGTACCCAAAGAAGACCTTCTGTAGTCAGTTCTGCAGAGGTGGGGGCTGCCCTGCTTGGAGAAAGGTTCTCTGCAGCATCTCTTAATCAGAAGTTTCCAAGTAATCACATACAGAGATTAGTTTACGTCCTCCAGGCCCCCAATATGGTTTGGGTTTGCATTCCTCCAGAAACAAATGTTAATACACAGATTCCAGTAAAGCAGATGATGTGGGAGGGGACCATGGACTTCCAGGTAAAGCAGGTATCTGAGACAGGAAAGGTAAGATGCCAATGAGAGTGTGTTGTGAAGCAAATGAAAACTGTGGGCCATTGGACTCATGTCCTTGGGGAACTCGCAGACAGTCCATAGAGCCCGTGCTGATGATGGGCTGGGATACTCATCCACCAACTCCAGCCAATAGCTGATTGATGCCCTGGAGGAGGGGAAGGTCATATAATTCCCCAGCATACGTGCCCTGCTCCCTATGCATGGCCTAGCAGCCCTGGCAGCCAGAGAAAATCTTTGGAGAGCTGGTTGTCAGTGTGGCAGCCAGCAGGTGGGCCAGGATGTATGCCTGGAAACTGTTAAGTGCTGTAGGCACATAAGGAGCTGTCTGATGCACATCCCTAGGTTTATACATAGACACAGTTTATGAATCTGTGAGGTCATGTTTATTAAAACCCCAAAGATGCAAAAAAAAAGCACTAATATGAGATCATCTTAGTATTTGATGAAGTCCATCTCTGCATATGGCCTTTCCACAGCAGAGTCAACAAACTAAAGACTATAGGCCAAATCTGGTCTTTTTTAGTAAATAAAGTTTTATTGGAACACAGCCATGCCCCTACATTTACTAGTGCTGCTTGTGTGCTACAATGTCGCCAGAGTAGTTACCATGGAAACCGTACTGCCTGAAAAGCCAAAAACCTTTACTATCTGGTCCTTTGTGTTGAACACCCTGTCCCCCTACTGGCCCTTTTTTTTTTTTTTTTTTTTTTAATCCTGGGACCATCATACAAGACAAAGTTCAAGAGCAATCTCCTTTAACTCCCTCTCATTAGCCTTTCTGCTCTCCAAGAAGTGGCTCCCTAACTTCTGTGTTCACTGTGTCATAGCCATTCTTTACTATATCTCTTACTACACGGCTTTATCAGTACTCACCTTCATATCTAGCTCACCACCACCACAAGAACCGAGATTCATTCACATTCAGATGCTTAATGTCCAGAATTCAACAAATGCATATTTTTTTAAAAATTTATTAAAGTTTAGTTGATTTACAAAGATCTGTCAATTTCTGCTGTACAGCAAAGTGACCCAGTCATATAAATACATATATATATGTGTGTGTGTGTGTGTATACATACACCCATACACATTCTTTTTCTCATATTATCTTTCATCATGTTCTATTACAAGTAATTGGTCCCTGTGCTGTAGAGCAGGTCCTCATTGCTTATCCATTTGAAATGTAATAGTTTGCATCTACTAATCCCAAACTCCCAGTCCATCCCACTCCCTCCCACTTCCTCTCGGCAACCACAAGTCTATTCTCCAAGTCCATGAGTTTCTTTTCTGTGGAAAGATTCATTTGTGCTGTATATTATATTACAGAAATAAGCGATATCATATGGTATTTGCCTTTCTATTTCTGACTTACTTCACTTAGTGTGAGAATCTCTAGTGGCATCCATGTTGCTGCGAATGGCATTATTTTGTTCTTTTATGGCTGAGTAGTATTCCATTGTGTGTGTGTGTGTGTGTGTGTATGTGTGTGTATATGTGTGTGTATATATATATATATATATATATATCTCACATCTTCTTAATCCATTTTCCTGTCAATGGACATTTAGGTTGTTTCCACATCTTGGCCATTGTAAACAGTGATGCTGTGAACATATGTGTGCATGTATCTTTCTGAATTGTAGTTTTGTCTAGATATACGCCCAGGAGTGGGATTGCTGGGTCATATGGTAGTTCGATATTTAATTTTCTGAGGAACCTCCATACTGTTCTCCATAGTGGTTATACCAATTTACATTCCCATCAACAGTGAAGGAGGGTTCCCTTTTCCCCACAACCTCTCCAGCATTTGCTATTTGTAGACTTATTAATGATAGCCATTCTGACCAGGGTGAGGTGGTACCTAATTGTAATTTTGGTTTGCATTTCTCTAATAATTAGTGATGTGAGCATTTTTTCATGTGTCTGCTGGCCATCCATATGTCTTCAACAAATGCATATTTAAATAAAGTGAATTCATTTGGGGGAATTTAATCTCAACAGCCATTGACCCAGCCCTGGTTGGGTTCCAGAAAATCCAAACTACTTTCTCAAGATCACAAATCTAGCCAGCATCCAACCCAGGTAGGTCCCCTTGTTCCCAGTCCAGGACTCTGTTGTATATGGATATGATCAGGCCACATTACTGCCCCTACAAGGCATGTGCTACATTTAACACATAACACTTTGGAAGAGCAACTCAAGGTGATGACTTAAACCTGCCCATCCTCTGATTGATCAGGACCTCCATACCCGGTAACCCCTTTCTCTCTGTGTGCCTCACAGCAGCCGTGGGCAAGATCTCCATCTCTGAAAATCCTTCTCCACCTACTAACCCACTGCTCCCAAGATAAAACCTCAAAAGTCTCTTTCACAGTTAGGGCTCCATGACCTGTTATCTTTCAAAACCACCTTAGGTGTCAGTAATAAATCTTTCACCTTCTGAAGAGGTAAATCAAAGCTTTGGACACCACTAGCAAAAAATGGCTTTTCATTATTTCTGCCTATTATAACCATGAGTTTTCCGATGGCACCTTTCAGAGCTGCTGAAACAGTAAACAATAACAGAAGCTCTTTATTGCCAGATAACGAGAAGCAACTTACCTTCATCAAAATAAATCTCTGCAGATTTCAACATCCTTGGAAAGAGCTAGAGAGGATAAAAAAGAAAAACAAACCTTAGTGGAATGATATTTTATTTATATCTTTTATTTATGTCCTGTTTTTTAAAAATAGGCACCTCACACCCTAAATACAGGTGAAATCTGCGTCCAAACAGCTAAGGAAATTTATTACCTGCTTGGCAATTTTTTTTTTTATGTAATTCAGAAAAAGTTCAGCCAAACTACAGACTAAAGCCTTTGCCACAAACTCCGCATCAGCCCTAGCACATTAGAGGCCCATTTGAAGAACTGAATGATGAGGACTTTTTTAAATATCCATGTCCTAATACATTTTAAGAGGTTATTTTTCCCTCTTCAGAAAAGATAGGGCTGAATTTTCAGGACTTCCCAAAACAGCTGCTTCTCCAACTCCTCATGTCAGAATCCTACCTTGAAAAAGCTGGCAACAATCTATGTCCAATATATTGTATTTCATAGATATTTGCATTTCTGTTATTTGCAGATAATTCTATTCTGCATTTTATAGATATTTTATACCTGTTTCATATCTTTAAAATAATTGTGTATTATAGAACACGGTGGGGGGGAAGTTGGGAGCAGTAATTAGCTCAATTTACAGGTAAAGAAACAAAGTCCATAAATGGTAAATATTATCAGCTCCACTTTTCAAATAAGGAGGACACAGTCCTAAAAACATTAAGTGACTTTCCAAGTTCCCAATGAGCACAGAAAAATGACTGAAGTCCAGGCCTTTCACCTGCCTATGTAAGTCCTTTCTTCAGCATTAGGCTGACATCTTACACTGAACAAAATTCTCCTAATTATAGTCTCTATGCATTTCATAAATTTTAATTAAATGAAAACAGTGACAATAGACTATTAAGCCATTATATGTTAAGCAGCTTAAGGTTATCACAAAAGGTACAGAATGAGATGTCTGACTAGCATTTATAAGGGAAGTACTCTGCTTTTCAATGGCTTTTCCCCATAACTTATTAAATATCTTGGTTTGGACTTTGCAGGGCAGGTGTACAAGAGAACAGTTGGAATAGGACTGCATTAAGTTTGAGAGGTGGTTAACATTCTCAAGTCCAGGTTCCTCTCCAACATGAATTCTTAGATAATATTTTCCCCGCCCCTCCCTGAGGACAAGGAGGACAAGATCTGCCATCATTTAAGGGCCCACCAATGACACTGATAAACCTGAAACCAAAAGTTTCCAGAAAAAAAAAATGTACAGATACACTTAAAATACACTTAAAATCCTCATTCAGTCAAGAACCACTATATGGACAATGGCTAAGCCAATATTTCAAGACAAATATATGGAGAAATTTGTCTGTCACAGGAGAAAATTACAATAACCCAGTGGGAATTTTTCTATCCTCAGAAAAAGATTTTTATCTGTGGGATTGAAAACAAGAAAAGCTATCCATGCATTAATAAGTATAGGCAGAACCCACTGTTACTCACTTAGCTACAAATAGTAGCCCCCGAGAAAATGATCCATTCAAATAATAATCTCTTAAAACGATATTTGACTATTATATACCCAATGTGGTTTGTGTTGAATTTAATTTCCATCTAAATTTAAAATACAAGAGACATCTAAAGCCATTATTTCATTTGGAGTTGAATGAAGTAAGTCATTTGAAAGTACTGTTTAATTTTTTAAAGTCATAGCATAACTAAGGGAGTTTTTCATCAGTCTATTTCTACTTTGGAAATACACAAGAGCAGCCTGGGATGCTTAAATGTAAAATGCTATATTATAAAAAGAAGCAAAATTAAGTCGTCAGATGTATTTGCTACATTAAGGCAAAATGAGAACTACTGTGATTAGAGCAGTTTGAGAAAAATGGATGTAAAATACTTTCTGTTTAAATTATCACAACAGCTACAATTAAAAGAGCACTTTGCTACTTGCTGGATAGCAGGAGGGTTGTTTTTGCATGCAGTTTGGTGGTTTGGGTTTTGGGTTTTGTTTTTGTTTTTCTTTTTCTTTTTAATTATAAGCTGGGTGGCCTTAGAGCTGGCCAGTCCTGCAGCCTTGCTCCAGCCCACCTCCACTCTTCCTGAACAGATCTGAGAAGCAAGGGCTCTGCAGAGCTCCTTGACAAGGCTACAGGAAAGAAGAGACCCAGTAAATCTAATCATGCTTGTGTGGCCAAAAAGAACCAGACACAGGAATGAAGACATCAATCAAATTCAGTTCACAGAGGGGTGGCCTCAGTGGCTCTCTGTTATCAGTTGAAAATGGCTATGGTGGCTTCTTCAGGTGGAGAAAGATTAACCCACTGATACTGAGAAAGATAAATGTCTTTTTTTTTAAATTCTTAATAGTTTTAAAATAAAGATAATGCTTTTTTGCAAATACCAATATAAACCAATCAAGACTGAATATGTTGACTGGAAAACCAAATCGATCCTTCCCTTCTGTGAAAGGCTGTTTCCCACAGAAGTTTCTAGAATTTTCACACATACATCACACATACGGGAGAAGAGCATACCAAGCATAGTCTTCTGCAGAGCACATGCCTCTACACGCTTTTCCTTGCCCTTTTCCTGACCGACAGCCTCATGACACAGATTTTTAGCCTCCCGAACTTTTGAGGAAGGGTGCAGGCTGCGAGCAAATACGTGAGTGGCCATAACACTTTTCTATTATATTTGTATGATTTTATTTCTATTATAGTTCTTAGAAGAAATTATTTTCTAGCATTTCTTGTGAATTAGGAAAAGCTCTGTTTGAATTCTGGTTGCAAACTCACCTTTGTCCTACTCTCTAAAGAGCCCAGCAGTCCAGGGAAAATTGCAGGGGGACTTTTACTTGGTTCTGTAGGTAGGTCTCTACACTGTTCCTCAAGTTGGTCTGATCATATAAATTATTTATATGATAAATAATAAATAACATTTATTTATCAAATGATAAACAGCAATGATTCAAAAGACAATCAACCAGGGTCTCTTCTCTGGAGACTTGTACTTTTTACATCATGGATGGGGCCATTTGGTCCTTGTTTTGCCAAGAATGTCAGGTGATCCCTATAATTGAGTGGTTTGGTCAACTCTGCTCTATAAAATAGGGCAAATTCAGGGTTTGCTATTTCTGAAGGAAAGGGGGCAGGGGATGGACAGAAATACCTCCAAAGAGAAGAAATACATTGTAGAGAAACAGACAAGAGCTAAGAAATATCCTCCTTCACTCTCTTGTCATTTCCATGTAGGAAAGGAGACAAGGTGACAAGGTGACCAGAACTCTACCTTTTTTAGGTTTCTTATGAGCTCCCTGTTTGTCCCTGTGTATTATAAATACCTCTCTCCATGTAGTTATTAGCAGAACAACTTTTACATGCCCCAAACTGAGGAGCCTGAATTATTAAGAGCAGGAGACAGGGTGTCCTCTTTTGTGCAGGATCTAGAATGAGGGGGGTCCCTGGGCTCCGATGCCAGCTGGAAAAAGTGAGCATAGGGGAGCCCCCCTAAGTGATTCTGGGCACTTTTGCCCTGACAGATATTCTGGAAAGTTGTTGTAAAGTGGAGTACAGAGGAGAAGAAAAAGAAATGATGGAAGCTGTTTCTCTTTGCTGTTTATTATGATGTGCATGTGATCTGAAGTCCCAGGAATCTCTTAGCTCCCCTCACTGCCCTGGGGCTCTCGGGGAGGCAGGCTGAGAGCACACCACCTGACCACACGTTGTGAGCCAAGAGTGACAGAGTGGGTTTCTAAAGGACTTGACCGTCTCCATCCCGGAAGACAGCAGGCATCTGTTTCCTACAATCCCATCGAAACTTGGTGGATGTTATACCTGAACTTCTTAAACATGAAGATTCCTCTTTCCCTTGTTATTTATTCGGTGATTCCGCAAGCCTCTTTCAAGCCCGAGGTTCTAGGATGTAATTCATTTTATGATAAAAAGGAGTATCTTTTCATTTGAGCAGTTGCTGCTGCAAGGAAATATTTCAAACACATCTGTGGTGAATGATCACACTATATGGTACCGTCAAATTGATATGTGAAGTTCCCAGAATAGTGAGCAATTAATACTGAATGTACTACAAATCACCGGGGCCCAAGCCAAAGATGGAATGCTACTTCCATACACCGAGAAACGAGTTTGTACACCAGATGTGTGAGAGACATGCACTAATGGGTCTGGGTTGGGGCTGCATCCCTCACAACATACATTTAACATGTGATACTGCTGCCCAGATCAAGGCGGTCATGCACCGAAGAGGTGAGACCCCCTTTTTCTCTACGTAAGGCTCTCTCTGGGAACGTGAGCTGGCCTATGGCATCCTGCAAGCTGGACCTGAACCCAAGTTCTAATAGGGCTCAACTTGAGAGATAAGATTTTGTGCTTTCATTGAAATCCTGTTGGATGGTTCATTTAACATTTATCCATCTTGAGGTTTTTAATTTTTTTTTTTTTTTTGTCTTTTTGTTGTTATTGTTGTTGTTGTTGTTGCTATTTCTTGGCCGCTCCCGCAGCATATGGAGGTTCCCAGGCTAGGGGTTGAATCGGAGCTGTAGCCACCGGCCTACGCCAGAGCCACAGCAACGCGGGATCCGAGCCGCGTCTGCAACCTACACCACAGCTCATGGCAACGCCAGATCCTTAACCCACTGAGCAAGGGCAGGGACCGAACCCGCAACCTCATGGTTCCTAGTCGGATTCGTTAACCACTGCGCCACAACAGGAACTCTGGTTTTTAAATTTTTAAGGTTATCTTTTAAATGGAGCTTGCTGTTTATCTAGAAACTCTGCCTCCTTCAGTGTCTATTCCATCTCCACCATTGCCCAGGACTAACAGAATCGCAAACACAGCAAAAGAAAGGCATGATTATTTTATATTAAATAATGACTGCTTAAAATGATAATTTGGAAGTTAATCATTACTGGATTATGCCCTTAACAATATTTCACATAATATTGATTTAATAAATATCACTGAAAGAAAAAATACTCCTCAACAGCTTAACCTACTTTCATGAAGTAACTACCTTTAAATAATCTGGTTAGATACATGCAGTTAACTGTAATGAATAATCAAAAAACTATCACCTCTCAATGACAAGACATAATTATTGGTGAATTCCAACACTGAAAAAATAAAATGTATTAGACTAATAAGGCATGAATATATAAAAGTATTTACAATTACTCTATTCATATGAATTATCATTTTTAAACATAATGGGTTTTTCATATATGAAGTAGATTTATTTATAGAATATCAAATATATTAAAATTGAGAAAGCAGTTATAATAAATATTGTTATACTTAATCATATTGCTTTTTTCTATTTTTCATGCTTAAGAAAAATTACCATCATTTTAACATGTCTGATTAATCATTTTACCTTAACTGGAATATAATGAATTCGACATTATGCAACATCTATTTTTTTTAAAACTGCACATAATATTATTGAAAAGAATATTGCATTTTATGTACATGCCACTTAAATCTTAATATGTCTAAGCTATCATCTCCCATAATCATCACCCAAGGGTAACAAGTTTTGTTTTGTTTTTTTGCCTTTTAGGGCCACACTTGTGGCATATGGAAGTTTCCAGGATAGGGGTCAAATTGGAGCTGCAGCTGCCAGCCTAGGCCACAGCCACAGCAACACCCAATCTGAGTCATGTTTGCAACCTACGCTGCAGCTCAGGGGAATGCCGAATACTTAACCCACTGAGTGAGGCCAGAGATCAAACCCATGTCCTTTTGGATGTTAGTCCGGTTCACAACCCACTGAGCCACAAGGGGAACTCCCCAAGGGTAAGCAGTATTAATATTTTGGGATCCAAGTGACTCAATTTGGATAGGAATAAAATATATCTTTATATCCTCACTAAAATTTTACATTTCCTTTAACTATCAAAGTAGACAATAAACCACAAAAGTAACAATGGGTAGGTTATCTTAATAGGAATGGAAACTTAAAAAAAAAAAAAACCTGGTATTTCTAAGACTGAAAAATAGAATATCCAAAATGAAAATTTCACCAGATAGCCTAAACAGCAGATTAAACCCCGAAGAAGAAAAGATCAGTGAAGTTGAAGCCAGGTCAAAGACAAATACAAAACACAGTAATATGAGCAATGCTTGTGACCCTATCACCAATAAGAATCACATTGCAGTTACTGAAGATGTCTTAGCACATCATTTATACCCATCAGTATTTTAAAATTATATTATTGGACTTGTCACTAAAAATGATAACCAGTATCTATCTACAGATACAGATATAATATAGCTGACCTACTGTTAGTCAAATCCATACCCGATAGTGGTTTAGCCACCAAGGAGTGAAGTAGCACATTCTCATAACTGAAATTAAACACAAACATCTTTTACAAGAGAATTTCACTTTGGGCTATGAGAAAATCAGAGGTATCAGACTTATTCTACCGCTGTAAATAACCACTAAATTTCATAAAATGTATAAAGCAATTATTTTCAGCCATTGGCAACACAAATCACGGGCTGTGATCCCTGAGAGAAGGAAACCACATAAGTCCCAAATCAACCCCAGTTTTCTGCAAGGAAGGATTTTCCAAAGTGCAGTACATGGAAGTGAAACCAAAACAGAGACTGGTAGCTTCACTGAGAAAAGGAACCAATATCAGTGTTTGGGGCTACTGAGGCAGCTAGAATTTACGAGTCAGGAGAAGTTGGCCAATGAAGGATCCCTCAAAATCTGCATGGGATCCCCATGGGTCTTTGGATAAAAACTATGCTATGCATGCACAAAGACAGACTCCAAGAAGCCTAGCATGAAGGAGCCACTGGGAGGCCTGACTGATATTCTGGAAGTTTCGTCATGCTAGGAAATGGAGCACTGACTCAAGCAAAGTGGAGGTCCAGTGATGACTACCTGGGGCTTTCATCTCAGACCTAAGAAAATTCATAGTTTAAGAGTAGTTCCACTCTGGATTAAACTGATCCCCTTAATTAACTGCTTGACAGAATAAAAATTAATATCCCTTAAAAGGAAAGAACATAATCCAAACTATCAACAGCTTATATCTCCACTGCCCATCAGACAATTAAAAAATACTAGACATACTAAAAAACCAAGAAAATGTGACTCATAATCCAGGGTGAAAAAAAATCAACATGGACTGTCTTAGAGATGATACAGCTATTGGAATTAGCTTAGCAGACAAAATTTTTAAAACCATTTTTGTAAATATGTTCAGAGATTTAAAAGAAAATGTGAAGAAATAATTGAACAGATGGGGAATCTAAACTGAAAAAAAATGGTATCTATTTGAGACAACCAAATGGAATTTGTAGAATTGAAAAATAAAATATGTGATAAAATATTCACTGAATGGATTTAAAAATAGATTGGAAAGAACACAAATTATTTGTGACCTTGAAGACAGATCAGTAGAAACCAAGACAACTGAAGCACAGATTGAAAACAGACTAAATTAAAAAGACAGAGCCTCAGTGACTGTGGGAAAATATCAAATAGTTTAACAAATGTATAATTGTTATTTAAGAATTTGATGGGAGAGAAATTGTGACCAAAATTTTTTTTTAAGAAATGATGGCAAAATTTTTCAAAATGTTTCCAAATTCCAAATTCACAGAACCAAAAAACTTCAATGAATACCAAAAACACACACACACACAAATCCACACGTATGTACATCATATCCAAACTGCTGAAAACTGAAGATAGAAAATTGCAAATGCAAAGAAAAAATACATATTACATACAAAAGAACAACAAAAAGGAGTGTAGTATTCTCATCAGACACAGAAGCCAGAAGACGAAATATCTTTAAAGTGGTGAAAGAGAAAAAACCCTTAAACTAGAATTCTACATCCAGCATAAATACTCTTTTAAAAGTGAAATAAAGACATTTTCAGATAAAATCTGAAAGATTTTTGGTCAACAGGAGACCTTTACAATAGGAAAAAAGAATTTCTTCAGGCTACAGGAAAAGTGTGTAAAACAGAAACTCAGATTTACCCCCCAAAACGAAAAATGCCAGAAATTGTAAATATGTGGATAAATATAAAAGGCTCTTCTCATTTCTTAACTCCTTTAATGGAAAATTGACTATATAAAGAAAAAATTAACAATAATTCATCTGGGGATTCACAATATACAAAGAACTAAAATGTCTGACAAAAATAGCACAAAGGATGGAATGCATAAAAGACCATGCAGTTATAAAGCTCTTATACAACATCATCACATATAGAGTAGTGAAATATTTAACTCAAGCTAAATCGGGATAAATTAAGGATGCATGCTGTAATCCCTACAGCAAATACTAAGAAATAAGATTATGGTGGTGGTAAAATAATGACCTTCACACACACATACCAAAGATGTCCCGGTCCTAATCCCTAAAACCTGCAAATATGTTATCGCCTATGGAAAGGAGAACTCTGCAAATGTGATTAAATTAAAGATCCTGGAGTTCCCCTTGTGGCTTAGTGGTAACAAACCGACTAGTATCCGTGAGGATGCAGGATCTATCGCTGGCCTCACTCAGTGGGTTAAGGATTTGGCATTGCCGTGAGCTGCAGTGTAGGTTGCAGATGCGGCTCAGATCCTGCATTGCTGTGGCTGTGGTGAAGGCCACCAGCTGCAGCTCTGATTCGACCCCTAGCCTGGGAACTTCCACATGCCACATGTGTGGCCCTAAAAATAGATTAATTAATTAAATTAAATTAAAGATCTTATGATTGGGAGATTATGATGGTTTGTCTAGCTGGACCCAATGTAATCACAAAAAGTGAAAAAGTGTCAGAAAAGTGGATGTGATCACGGAATGAGAGGGCAGATGATGTAGCTGAAGATGGAAGGGAGCAACTACCAAAGAACATGGACAGCCACAAAAAAAGCTGAAGGAGCAAAGGAATGGATTCTTCCCTCAAGTCTGCCAAAGAAAGGCAGCCATCCTGCTGACACCTTGACTTCTGCCCTGTGAGATTCACTTTTGACTTCTGACTTCTAGAATTAAAAAATTACATATTTATATTGTTTTAAGTCACTAGGTTGAAGGTAATTTGTTATGGCAGCAATAGGAAACTGACATGGTGATGGAGCTAAAAAACTAATAGAAGAAATGGTATATAAAAATATTAGATTAACTTAGAAAAGAAGCAAAGAATAAATGGAAAAAATATCTTTCAATAACTTTCAAAGGGCTGAAATTATCCAAAGTATGTTATAATGCAATTAATTTGAAATCAATTTTAAAAATCTAGAAATCCTCCAAATACTTGGAAACAGTGCACCATACTTCTAAACAACCTATTAGTGGAAGAAGAAATCACAAGGGAAATTAGAAAATATTTTACATTGAACAATAACATATATATCTAACATAGCAAAATGGGTAAGATGTAACTAAAGCAGTGCTTAGAGGAAAAATTATAGTTTTAAATGTTTATATGATAAATCAAGAAAGGCTTAAAATTAATTATCTAGATTTTCACCTTAAAAAGCTAGAAAGCAATGAGTAAGTTAAACCTAAAGTAGAAGGAGAAAGTCGTAAAGATCAGGACAGAAATAAATAAAATCAAAAAGAGACAAAGTAACACAAAGCTTTTTTTTTTCCTTAAAAATATTAGTAGGAGTTCCTGTTGTGGCTCAGCAGGTTAAGAACTCAACATAAGTGTCCATGAGGATGCGGATTTGATCCCTGGCCTCATTCAGTGGGTTGAGGACCAGTGTTGCTACAAGCTGTGACGTAGGTCACAGATGTGGTTCAGACCAAGTGTTGCTGTGGCTGTGATATAGACTTCACCTGCAGCTCCAATTCGACCCCTAACTTTGGAAATTCCATATGCCACAGAGGCAGCCTCAAAAAGAAAAAAAAAAAATTTTAAATATTAAAAAATTTAAAATATTACTAAAACTGGAGTTGCCTAGTGGCTCAGTGGGTTAAGGATCCAGCATTGTCACTTCTGTGGCTCATGTCACTGCTGAGTGGGTTAAGGATCCAGGTACAGGTTAGATCCCTAGCCCAGGAATTTCTGCATGCCATGGGCACAGCCAAAAGGAAAAAAAAAAAAAGTAAATTTGATTAACCTTTAGCAGGACTGAACAGAAAAAAAATAGAGCAAGAAAAAACAAATTGCCAAACTGGCAGCTTCTAACACAAACATAAATTTGCCCTGTGACCCAGAAATTCCACTCCTAGATATCTACCCAAGTGAAAGTAAAATTTACTTCCACAAAAAGAAATGTAAGAATGATAACAGCAGCTGTATTCATAATAGTCAAGAATTGAAAATAACCAAAAAGTCCATCAACAGAGAATAAATAAATCATTGGTTTATAATGAAATACTACTTGGCAATAAAAATGAATGAACAACTAATATATGCAATTAAGTAGATACTGATCAAAACAATAAACTAAGCAAAAGAAACCAGACACAAGAAAGTACATACTACACAACTCTTTGACTAAGGTTTAAAGTAAGCAAAAAGTAAGCTATAGTGATAGAAATCAGAAAATGTTTGGTGGGAGGAAATAATTATGCATTAGTCAAAACTCATTTAACTGTACCTTAAGATCTATGCTTTCCACTGTATGTAAATTATACCACAATTTTTAAAAATCTAACATGTTAAAAAACTAAAGATCTAGAAGGAAAAAGAAGTTTGAAGAATTCTGGTGTTTCTTGCGAGAGCCTAGGGTCATCTTGTAAAGCAAGCTATGGAAGTAATTTGGTCCAGTTACAGTGGTAGATCTTTGCAAATTTAGATTTTCATTACTTGTAACGATCACGAAGAAATCAAAATTGATTGGATGTTCAACATGAATGAGTGTTGCCTTGGTAAAGACCACCCCACGATTTAATGTTCTTATTTAAACAAAGCTACCACAGCTTTCACACTGTTATTTGTCACTAAAAATTAAAGTCTAACTTTGGCATGACTGTATTTAATTGTCTTATTATTCAGTGTGATAACTAAAAACATATATAGTTAGATCAAAATTTTGTCTTTTAACATTTTGATAAGTACATTTAAATATAATTAGCTTCTTTTGTTATCCTATTTTATGCATTTAAAAACATTAATTTTAGAAGGAATTTATAGACTTCATAAGACTCTATGGAAGAAAATAGGTTAAGAACTCATGGAAATTTAAAAAAAAAAAAGAGCTCATGAAAAATTTTAAACTTTACTTGAAATACACATACAAAGATGGAATCATTTTATGCTATTTTATACCTTGATTTTTGCTTTTTCTTAATAATATAAAATAATTCCATGTCATTAATCTTTTACAAGACAATTTTTTTTTTTTTTGTCTTTTTGCCTTTTGAGGGCTGCTCCCACAGCATATGGAGGTTCCCAGGCTAGGGGGTCTAATCAGAGCTGTAGCCACCGGCCTACGCCAGAGCCACAGCAATGCGGGATCCGAGCCGCGTCTGTGACCTACACCACAGGTCATGCCAACACCGGATCCTTAACCCACTGAGCAAGGCCAGGGATTGAACCCGCAACCTCACAGTTCCTAGTCAGATTCGTTAACCACTGAGCCACAACAGGAACTCCACAAGACAATTATTTTTATTTAACTGAATCATTTTCCATTCACCAGACATCCCATAATCTTACCAGTTCCTTGCATAACCAGATTCATCCAATCCTATAACTAAAGAATATATTTTTCAATCAATTCTAGTATAACATTTTTCATCTTTGCATAGTTGAGTGCAACATTTTCATGACTGATGAGAAATTTGATTCTTGCCAAACAGAGGAATTACAAATCCCATGTGGTTAAGAAGATTGCTGGGTTCCTATGACACCAGTTAGACATTTTCAAAGTACCAGTTACGTTCCACCAAATAATATATTTTATTCAATGTTCAACAAATATTTGAGTGCCTATTATATATCAGGTACAGGAAGAGTAGAAGGGATTGAAATATTTAATAGGATGACCAGTGAAAATCTCACTAAAGAAGATAAAAAAGAAAACCATGCAAGGATATCTGGGAAAGAGTCTTCCAGGAATGAAGTATAGCTAATGCAAAGGTCCTGAGTTAGAAGCATGCCTGGCATGTTCAAGGTAGAGCAGGAAGACCAAAAAGACTGGAATGGAATGAGCAAGGAGAGAGAGGTAAGAGATTATGTCAGAGAAATAATGGCAGCTAGACTGAAAGGACTCAGGCTTTTAGACTAATTTCAGTCAGAAGTCATCAGAGGGCTTAGAACAGAGAAGGAATTTGATCGTCTTATAAATAAACATAATTACTCTGGTGCTATGCAGAGTAAAGTCTCTAAGGGATGAGGGGAAAAGCACATTTACTGTTAAGAAGTGATGGAAAACCAAAGTGGTCTAGAGATTTAATGCAATCTCTATCAAAATTCTAATGGCATTTTTCACAGAAACAGAAAAAAAAATCCTAAAATTCATGTAGAACCACAAAGAACCAGCCTAGCCAAAGAATCTTGAGTAAGAATAGCAAAACTGGAGATATCACATGTCCCAATTTCAAACTATATTACAAAGCTATAGTAACCAAAAGAGGGTGGTACTGGCATAAAAACAGATACCTTGAAAAATGGAGCATAACAGAGAGTCCATACATAAACCCACACATGGTCAACTAACTTTTAGCAAAGGCAAAAGGATAATCTCTCTATTCATTGATGTTGAGAAAACTGGATATCCAAGGACAAAAGAACGAAATTGGACCTTATCTTACACAACACACAAAAATAAACTCAAAATGGATTAAAGGCTTAACTGAAACCATAAAATTCCTAGAAAGAAACATAGCGGGGTAAGCTCTTTAACACCAGTCCTGACAATAACTTTTGCATCGGGAAACAAAAGCAAAAATAAACAAGTGGAAATATTTCTAATTTAAAAAATTTCACCACAGCAATGGAAACAATCACAAAATGAGGCAACCTACAGGATGGGAGAAAATACATGCTAACCATATATCTGATAAGGGGTTAATATCCAAAATATATAAGAAACTCTTACGACTCAATAGAAAAAAAAATAACCCAATCAAAAATGGACAAGGGACCGGAACAGACATTTTCCAAAGAAGATATACAAATGACCAATAGGAACATGAAAAGATGCTCAGTATCAGTCATCATCAGGGAAATGCAAATGAGAACTATAGTGACATATCACCTCACATCTAAAACGACCATTAAAAAGAGATAAGAGATACAAGTGTTGGCAAGGATGTGGAGAAAGGGGAACTCTTTCACACTGCCGGCAGGAGAGTAAATTGGTAGAGCCATTGTGGAAAACAGTATGGAAGTTCCTCAAAAAATGTAAAATAGAAAAATCCTACCTCTGGATATATATCCAAAGAAAATGAAATAATTACTCTTAAAGAGATATCTGCACTCCTATGTTCACTGCACTATTTTTCACAATAGCTGAGATATAGAAACGACCTAACCACTCGTTGAAAAATGATCAGATAAAGAAATGTTTTAGATAGATAGATAGATGATAGATAGATAGATAGATAGATAGATAGATAGATAGACAGATAGACAGACAGACAGACAGACAGACAGATAGATAGATAGAAAGAAATACACAATGAAATATCATTCGGCATAGAAAAAAGAAAATCCTGCCATTTGCAACATGGATGACCCTGGAGAGCATCAGCCAGACAGAGAAAGACAAATACTGTCTCCTGTCACTTTTTTGTGGAATCTAAAACAGAAACGTTGAACTCAAATTAACAGAAGAATGGTGATTGCCAAGGGCCAGAGGTGGAGGAAATGGCAAGATGCTGGTCAAAGGGTACAAACTTTCACTTATAAGAAGGGTAAGTTCTGAGGATCTAATGAATGGACAGCACAGTGACATAGTTAATAATCCTGTATTGTACATTTGAAAGTTGCTAAGAGACTTTCACCAAAAAAAAAAAAAAAAAGGTATGTGAGGTTTTTGTTTTTTTCTATTTTTGCCATTTGCCTTTTTGCCTTTTCTAGGGCCGCTTCCCACAGCATATGGAGGTTCCCAGGCTAGGGGGCTAATCAGAGCTGTAGCCACCAGCCTATGCCAAAGCCACAGCAATGCGGGATCCAAGCAGAGTCTGCGACCTACACCACAGCTCACGGCAACACAGGATCCTTAACCCACTGAGCAAGGCCAGGGATCGAACCCGTAATCTCATGGTTCCTAGTCAAATTCGTTAACCACTGCGCCACGAACTCCCTGAGGTGATATATATGTTAATTAACCTGATTGTGGTAATTATTTCACTATGTATATCTAATTGTCACAATGTACAGCTTAAGTACGTTATAATTTTATTTCTCAATTATATCTTAATAAAGCTAGGGGGGAAAGAAGCTATAGCAGTAATCCAGGTGACAAACACCTGCTTCTGCTTCAGACTGTAAACTTTGTGAGAGGCAAGGGTTATGTTTACTCATTTTACTATTCTCCAGTGGAGTAGTTCCCGCCCTGGCTTAGCGATTAACAAACTCAGCTAGGATCCATGAGGATGTGGGTTCGATCCCTGGCCTTGCTCAGTGGGTTAAGGATCCGGCATTGCTGTGAGCTGTGGTGTAGGTCGAAGATGTGGCTCAGATCATGCATTGCTGTGGCTGTGGTGTAGGCCAGCAGCTACAGCTCTGATTTGACCCCTAGTCTGGGAACTTCCATATGTCGTGGATGCAGCCCTAAAAAGCAAAAAAAAAAAAAAAAATTCTCCAGTGGATATGAAGCAAAATTAACTCAATATCCTACAAGGATCTAGGGGCATCTTTCAGTCATTAAGGGCAGGCATGATCCTATAATGTGATGGAAAAAATACACACTGAAGTAAGGAAGATTCTAGGTTCAACCTGGAATAATCTGCACTGCTTCTTACCAAGTGACCTTAAGCTTTCTGAGAATCAACTGCCTCATTCATAAAATTATGGATAACACACCTAATTCCCAGACCTGCTGTAGGACTAATAAAACTGTTAGTACAGTACATGGTAATAGTACCCAGTATGTGGGGCTGTCTAATAAACCTCTCCAGATGGCAGTTTTCTCATCTATAAAATAGAAAGTTTTGAGATAATATCTGAGGTCCCCTTTAGTTTTAAGTCCTTGAATCTGTGAGCATCCAGTTGGTCAACAAACACACTGACTTCTATGTTAAAGACTAAAGGTACAGGAGCTCCCTGGTGGCTCAGCAGGTTAAAGATCTGGCATTGTCACTGTCTGGCTCAAGTCACTGCTGAGGCATGGATTTGGTCCCAGGTCCAGGAACTTCCACATGCCACAGGAGTGGCCAAAAATCAAAAATTAAAAAGCGTTAGGAGTTCCCATTGTGGCTCAGCAGTAACGATCCCAATTAGTATCCATAAGGATGCAGGTTTGATCCCTGGCCTCGCTCAATGGGTTAAGGCCGTTGAGCTGTGGTGTAGGCCACAGATGCGGCTCAGATCTCGAGTTGCTGTGGCTGTGGCTTTGGCTGGCAGCTGTAGTTCCCATTCGATCCCTAGCCTGGGAACTTCCATCGGCTGTGGGTGTGGCCCTAAAAAGCAAAAGAAAAAAAAAATTAGAAGATTGAAGATACAAGGGGATAAAACATATTTTCTTACTCTCAAGGAAATTATGGCCCAGTGGAAAGCAAGAAATAGTAAATGCTGTAATAAAGGTGGATAAGAGGTCACAAGTGTATAGAGATAATGAGAGTTGTGCTCTTCCACCCTCGTTTCAATAGCCCCATTTTATGGATGAACTAGAAACATGACCCAGCCAGTGGAAGGGCAAGACTAAGATCCAGTCCCTCTAACTTCTGGCTCTACTACTAGGTCCTGATCTGATCTAGTTCCAAAGCTCATGCATCCCCTTGACACTCACTGCTATAAACCACACTTGGTTGCCCCTGCAGAGATCACCCAAGATTACTGAAGCCAATTATTGACCAAAAAAAATCTGTACCGTTTCATATGGATAGATGTGCCAAACACAACTATCTGTCAAAATACATTTACATAAAAGGAGTAGAGAAAAGGTCATTAAGGGAAAGATGAATGGTGATTTTCCTGGCTTTACTTGGGTTTAAAATCAGAAGCTTAACTCTTCATTAACACAGGTGATTAAGCTGATTACACCATTATAACTAGTAATCGGTCAGATGGCTTGATTAGACTAATTTATTGTCGTTATTCAGACATGCAATTCGTGAAGATGTTGTTCCTTCCACACAGCACAAAAGGAAAAGGAGAGTGTGTGTTTATAAGTCCACAATTCCTCATCAGAAATTCAGAAATTTCTGGAGTTCAGAAAGGTAATTTGATGCATATACCTTTCAGCATGCAACCCTCCCAGCAGAGTCTAGAAAGGCATCCTGTAATCAAACAGCAAGACACATCAATTGTCACAGTAAGGGGGATAAATAAAGATTACAAAGAGCCTTATGTCCACCACGGCCAGGTTTTACTGCCAGATGTGTTCTGGTCAGCTTAGGTTTGGCCACTTGAAACAAAAAACCTTGGATTTCCAGAGCTTTTGGGATTTTAGAATAGTAGATAAGTGACTGCAGACTGTATTAATTTATGCAGAGAGCAACTGGCTAATTCTCATCTAAAACCTCTATTTATATATCTAGGTTATGCACACTGATCACTAGCCAGAGTTATGATCAGAACTCTTCGACTGATTGCTGTGGGCACTCGCAGAGAACAAAGGAAGAATATTTGTGGCAATACTTCTTGCTTCCACACCCACAGCAGACAAAGCAAGTCAGCCATGACTTTTTCTGAGTCTGGAGCAAGAGATGGCAAACCATGGCCCATGAGCGAAATCGCACTGCCACCCATTTTTGTAAATAAAATTTTGTTGTAACATAGCCATGCTCTTGGGTTTACTTATTATCTTTACGCAATAACAGCAAAGTTGAACAGTTGCAACAAAAACCATATGGTCCAAAAAGCCTAAAATATTTACTATGGTCATTTACCAAAAAAGTTTGCTGACTCTTGGACTAGAAGTAGCTTTACAATCCTTACCTCAGTGTTCAAGTCAGTTCCTGCCAATAGATCAAAGCAGACAGTCAAGATAAAACCTATTTGCATCCCTGGCATACTAGGTCAAAATGACTCATAGTAGTTTCCATTAGTATATAATGTGCAATTTCCCTGCTTAAAAGAAATGCAATGATTTTACTATTTTTAAGATTCACTGATAATAAGATTTATTGATAATAGTTACACTGTGTACTCCTATGACATAATATACACAAATATCTCGTCTCCATAGCCATAATTAGAATTCTTCCCATTTAAAAAAAATTGAGAAATATAAGACCAGAAAGGTTGAATGTTTTTATCAGAACTAACTGGCACAAGATCTGTTTCATTTTGTATTCAAAAATAAGAAAAAAGGGTGACTCTAATTTTTTCCCCCACAGCTTATCTTGGTGTGTTACCTTAATACCCTGAGGTGAGTGAAGAAGCTGAGTAGTGGAGGAAATATTCCTAATATTAGATTCACCTCAAAGGGAGGCATGAAATTATCTTGACAAAATATAGCTCAACATCAGTAGTTAATAGCTGCCCTGTTCAAGTTTGTGTCAACATGAAAGAGCTTTTTATCTTGTCTCTGTTTTTATTCGATGTTAACACCACAGTGGGAACCTGTAGGGTTAATTACAACCTAATGAATGAATGGCTGTTCCTCCCATAACCTAGGGCTATTTCCACACATAACTCTCTTTCCAAGGCCACTCTGCTGACTGGCCATCCACCAACCAAGGCAAATGCCAATATTTGGAGACATACAATGCTTTGCTCAATGACTATATACGCACCCTTTCCATTCAATGTGTGAATTCTGTCTTAGGCACTATAGAGAATTTCTGGAAGCATAATCCTTGATTCTTGGCCCTGATAATCTTACAATTTAATTGAGAAAGCAAGGCGCACACTCATAAAAATTAAACAATCATACAGAGCTAAATAATTCCAGGCAATTTGTGATCATTTGCCAAACTTCAGGCCAACTTTCCAAACACTTCAGAATAAATCACATCATTGCAAGAGTTCAAAAATGTCTGGAAAATTCTTCTCATCTAATATCACTAATGCATGTTTCAAACAGTGAGATTTGTATTTATTTTGACAACTATTCCCAATGTCAGGATGTGGCAAGCAAGTACAAAACGATGAACAGACAGGAACTTGACAATCTAATTTTATAATATGGATTTGGGAAGTATTTATGGGAGAATTTTTTGTCCTATTTAATATCCGTTCTCACAGAGACTTTTGGGAGTCCCCAGATATCAGAGTCTGCAGTTTGAATGTGGGAAACACAGCACCTTCGTTTACAAAGATGGACATGAAGAACCAGAGCATTTAGGAGATGTCTCATCATCCCATTGACAGTGGCAGACGAACCTGGATTACTGATCTTCTAACTCCAAGAGGGGTGGGGAGGGATGGGAAGGGTGGGTTATAATAACTTGGACTGTATAAAATTTCTGTAATCTTCCAGTAGGGCAAGGCCCTATATGGGTCCAGGTCTATAGAGAAGTCTAGGACAAGAGCTAAAAGAGTAGCTGGGGTTTTCAGGTGATAGGGTGTCAAACACTGTTTTGGAGCCAGAGCATCTATACCCAGGTTCAGCTTCCAAAGGAGATAGGTTATTACTGGGAAGGTTAGAAAGCAGAGGCTGGATTCATAGCTCCCTTTTCTATGGACAGAACTAAAGAAAGGACTTCTTATGATGGAGAAAAAAGAGCCATTCCCCAACATCACTGGTGTTTAGGGTGACCAAGCATGCTGGCTTTCCCAGAACTCTCCCGATTTGGCACTGAAAGTCCTGTGTCCCGGGAGACCCGTCAATCTTAGGGAAACCTAGAAAGGATGCCACAGTTCCACCACCGTGAGGACATTCCCTCGGTTTAGAGTTGGGTAAAACAGACCTGCCATGTTGTAATGGTCCCCTCTGATGTCTGGTGCAGACAGGAAGATCCCCTCTACCTATTAAAGATGGGTCAGTCTTCCGAAGAAGATTTCCAAGCCTCCGAAAAAAGCTACCACTACACAGCAAGTCCACATCCAGGGACTATCAGACCAGTTGGCCAAATCACACAATAGGAACACTCTCTTTCAGAATAATCTTTGCATAAGTCAATCTGGGATTTTTTTTTAAACCAATTTAATGTGGAAGAAGAAGATGTCTCTGCTTCTCTTTCTACTATTTCTTGCTTAAATGGTACCTTTGTCAAAATGTCTGTGATTACACAGTGACAAGCACAATGTAAGTCCTTATAGGTACTTTTTCCTTAAAGTCACTCGGTATCTTAGAAACTTTATTTTTAGCAAAGTGCTTTTAATAAGAGGGTTTTGAAAGTATCGAATGTGCAGGTGAGAACAATTCATTCTTGTGCTCTGCCAGCTGGCCTTGTTCCATAGCAACTCCTTCCTGAGGCCATCCCCAACTCTGCCAATCCATTCTGAGGAAACACAAGCCAATTCGGATACTGGCCTGAACCCAGCATCACCATCTTCTGCCCTAAAAACAAGACCCTGCATCTCAAAGCCACATATAAATGGGCAAATGGAGTTTAGCTCTTACACTCGTTGTAGTTGACTGTATGGGCTGGGCGAGGTAAGAATTCTGGGCTGACCTCTGCAGCCTATCATCTGTGTGGTCAAGTGGAAGTCAGTTGACCTGCTTAAGTCTGGGCAAAGCAAGACTACTGAACTGGAATGACTCTAACTTCTATCTAGCCACAAAAACAGCTGCAAGCATGATCTACATCTTTGTATTAATTCATATGATCAAGAGTTGGCTGATTTATTCATGCAACAAATATTGGAGTCTTGGAGTTCCCTTGTGGCACAGCAAGTTAAGGATCTGGCATTGTCAATTCAGCGGCTCGAGTCACCACTGTGCCATGGGTTCAATCCCTTGCCACATGCTGCAGGTGCAGGCGAAAAATAAGGCATTGGAATGTCTTCTCTCTGCTAAATGAGATCTGGGCCCTGTGCTGCGTGTCATGTACATTGGTAAATAAACAATACACCCCTCAGAGTTCAGTCTCATGTGAAGGAGACAATAAACAAGAAAACAGACTAGATATAAGCATGAACTAAAGTGACCACACCCAGTACAGGGAAGGGGAAAAACGGGGAGATGAGGAAGTTGGCATCTGGTGGTTTCCACTTTTCTAGTGAGGGGTGAGATGAAGTCACCTGCTAAGTGTGACTGGACAGAGGAGAAGGAGAGGAGATTTGAGAAGCGAGAAAAAGCGTTAAACAGTCATCTCAAAGGGGGACAAAGAGCTTACAGAGACATATGGCCAGATGCCCAGGCAGTACTGGAAACTTCCTGAGGTCTGAGATCAAGAATTTAAAAGAACTCAGTCTGCTCAGTTGTGGTTTCCTCCAAAGAGGCTCAGCAGCTCAGAAGCAGGCAAAAAAAGGCACACAGCTGGGTTCATCAGGGCAGTGGTTCTCAGCCCTTGAATGTGAGAACAAGCAGGGGGCTTTTTTTAAAAAAAATCCTGGTAGCTGGGCTCCTCCTCCAGAGACTGGTCCAGTTCACCTGCCCATGCATAGATTGTTTTGAAGGCTCTCTGGTGTTGTTAAAGCACTTTAAATTATGAGTTCTGAAAGGGGAGTAAGACAGCCAAAAAGAAGCAGATGTCTGCAAGACAATAATATGATTGAGCATGGAACCTAAGCTGGACAAAAAAAAAAAAAAAGGGAAGGCAGCTGGGAGGGAATGAATGAACAGTGAGAAACTAGGGTGTTGGATTGACCACGGTGAAGCCAAAGAACAATGATAGTAGAGATTCCTTCAACAGTTAACTAAAGGAATAAAAGCCTTCAGTAGGAGTGTGAGCATCAGCATTTCAGATATTTAAGGTTTGTTGTTTTTTTTTTTTTTCAGTTGTTTTGGTGCAGAGATCTAAGATGTGGCCATAGGAGTGGGTGGCTAACCAATATAGAAAAAAAAAACAAAACACTGCAGCTGTGAAGGTCAAGGAACTGAGAGTCCAGGATGTGGTGTAGACCATCTACCTAGATGCTGAGGTTGCCAAGAATCATCACAAGACTTTGAACTAGGAATTAGGTCAACAATGGATGAAAGAATGCAACAAGGACATAACCAGTACCCAGAGCCAGCAGAGTTAGGGGGTTCCAGGAAATCAGACTGAGAAGGAGTACCTCAGGAGTCAGGGAGGCCTGAAGCTGGTAGGTAACAGGCCTCAGACAAAAGGACTGAGACTTGGAATCAAATCTGTAAAAGAAGATAGGATTTATATTTCTAGTTGCAGTGTCTCCCTTGCACCTGAGACTCACCAATCCAGAGGCATGCTAAATATCTGAGCTGGGGATCTAATACCATCTCAGCAAAATAGGTCAAACACTGCCCCAGATAACCTCTTTCTCACTCCTCCAAAGGTTTCCCAGCTCACTGAGGGTACCTGTATCTTTCCTGTCACTCAGGCTGACCACCATGCAGTCACCTTGGCACTTCTCTCTCTCCCATTTCTTCCATCTACTCCCTCCCCGCTTCCTGTGAACTGGCATTGTCTTTATCTTAAGGTATTGCAACAAACTCTAAATTAGTCTCTCACTTTCACTCTTAGCCCCCTATAGTCTATTGATAACCCAGCAACAACAGTGATATTTCTATAAGCAAAGTCAGATTGCTTCTATAAGAAGAACTTTCCAATGACTTTTCATCTCACTCAGAATAAAACCCAGAGTCTACAAGGTCCTCCAAGGCCCCACACAATAGAACCCCCATTTTTTTTTAACCTCACTTTCTGCTACTGTCACCCTTGCTCACTCAACTCCTGCCACACTAGCCTCCTCAGGTTTAAACTACATACCAGGGATGCTTCCATCTCAGGACACTGGAATGGGCTTTTTTCTCTTCCTAAAATAGAACCACATAGCTTCCTCAATGTCACCTTCTCAGTGAGGCCTCCTTAGACCACCCTATTTAAATTTCAGGAGGTAGCACTGGCAAGATGGAGAAGCAGACGATCCCAACACTCATCTCCCTCCCAAAACAGTAAACAAACAACGACAAACTGAAGGAAACAGCTCTGAGCAAGCTCTGTACTGTAACAAAGAAGCAGCGGAAACTCTGCAGAGCTCAAAACCTGAGGATGGACACATAGGAAACCACAGAAGGCATTTTACCTGCATCATATGCCATCCTGCAGCCCAGAGCGGCCCACACAGATTCAAGCCAAAGAGATCACTTTATAATCAAGCTCTCTAAAACCAAAAGACAATGAGAACTTTTAAAGCAGCAGGGGAGAAAAAGAGACACCAATACAAGGGGACCCCAATAAAGCTATCGGCAGATCGCTGATCTGCCAGGAGATAGGGGGGTGATACAGTCAAAGTGCACAAAGAAAAAACTGCCAAGGAAGAATACCATCTCCAGCAAAGTTATCCTTCAGAAATAAAGGAGAGATAAAGACTTTCCCAGACAAAAAAAAAAAAAAAAAAAAAAAAAAGCTGAGGGAATTTGTGTGTTATAGGAAATGCTAAAGGGGGTTCTTCAAGCTGAAATGAAAGGATTAGTTTCATGAAAATACATTAAAGTATAAAATACATTAAAGCACAAAATCGACTAGTAAAGGTAAATACATAGTCAAATTCAAAATACTCTAAATGGAAATGGTGGTGTGTAAATCACTTTGAACTCCAGCATATAGGATAAAAGACAACAGTGTTAAAAATAAACATAACTAAAACAGTTTGTTAATGGATACACAATATAAAAGGACGCACATTGTGATGACAATATCATGTGTCAAGGGGGCACATAAATGTGTAGAACTTTTTTTGTGAAGTTGAAGCTAAGCTGTTATTGGTTTTAAATATAAGATGTACTATGAAAGCCTCATGGTAATTAAAAGCAACAAGCTATAATAGATATACAAATGCTAAGAGAAAAAAATCAAAACATACCACTACAAGAAAAAGTCAATTCACAAAGAAAAACAGAGAGAAAGAAAGGAACAAAGGAACCACAAATTAATCAGATAGCGATTAACAAAATGGCAATAGTAAGTCCCTGTGAACTATGGTGTGGGTCACAGATACGCTCGGATCTGGCTTTGCTGTGGCTGTAGCGTAGGCCAGCAGCTGTAGCTCTGATTGGACCCCTAGCCTGGGAACCTCCATATGCCATGGGTGTAGCCCTAAAAAGCAAAGCAAAATAATAATAATAATAATAAAATAAAAACAGGCACACAGACCAATGAAACAGAATTTGGAGCCTAGAGAAAAAAAAACACCCATATACAATCCACTAAGTTTTGACAAGGGTGCCAAAAACACACAGGGGAAAGGATAGTCTCTTCAATAAATGATGCTGAGAAAACTGGATATCTACACACAAAGAATGAAACTGGACCCTATCTTATAATACCACTTACAAAAATTAACTCAAAGTGAATTAACAACTTAAATGTAAGACCTAAAACCATAAAATTCCTGGGAGAAAACATAAAGGAAAAGCTTTTTGACACTGGTCTTGGCAATGATTTCTTGGATAAGACACCAAAAGCACAGGCAACAAAAGCAAAACATAAAACTAAACATCAAACTAAAGAGCTCCTGCACAGCAAAGAAAACAATCAATAAATTGAAAAGGCAAACCATATATCTCATAAGAGGTTAATATCAAAAATATATAAAGAACATATACAGCTCAATAGCAAAAAAGCAGATAATCAAATTAAAAATGGACAAAAGACCTGGTTACACATTTTTTCAAAGACATAAAAATGGCCAACATGAGCATGAAAGAGGCCTGACATCACTTATTATCAAGGAAATGTAAACCAAAACCATAATGAGATATCGCCTCACACCTGTCAAGATAGCTATTATTAAAAAGACAGGGAGTTCCTGTTGTGGCTCAGCAATATCGAACCTGAATAGTATCCCTGAGGATGCAGGTTTGATCCCCGACCTCACTCAGTGGGTTAAGGATCTCACATTTACTTGAGCTGTGGTGTGGGTCACAGGTGCAGCCTGGATCCCATGTTGCTGTGGCTGTGGTGTAGGCTGGCACCTGCAGCTCCGATCTGACCTATAGCCTGGGGACCTCAATATGCCACAGGTTCAGCCCTAAATTAACAACAACAACAACACAAGACAGGAGATAACAAATGTTGGTATGGAAATGGAGGAAAGAGAACCTTTATACACTGTTGGTGGGAATGTAAATTGGCACAGCCATTATGGAATACAGTATGGCGGTTCCTCAAAAAAACGAACAAACAAACAAAAAACACTACTACCACATGACCCAGCACTCCCACTTCTGGGTATGTATTGAAAGCAAATGAAATCAGTATGTCAATGAGACATCCGCGCTGCCACGTTCATTAGAGCACTGTGCAGCTGAGATACGAAAACAACCTAGATGTCCCCCAATGGGTGAATGGATAAAGAGAGTGTGGTGTATGCATATGATGGAATATTATTCAAGCAAAATAAGAAATCCCTGCTGTTTGTAATAACACGGAAATGGTGAACCTAGAGGGCATTTTGCGAAGTGAAATAAGCCAGACAAAGAAAGATAAATAATACACAATATCACTTATATGTGGGATCTATTTTTTAAAGCCAATTTCACAGAAATATAAAATAGAATAGTGGTTCCCAGGGGCTGGTAAGAGGGAGAAATGGGAAGATTTGGGTCAAAGAATATAAACTCTCACTTTAAAAAAATTTCTAAGATTCTAATGTATAGCAAGGTGACTGTGGTTAATAATACAGTGTTATATATTTGAAAGGTGTTGAGTGGAGATCATAAGCATTCACACCACAAAATAAAAAGAGTTAACTATGTGAGGTGAAAATTTGTTAATTATCTTGATCTTAGTGATCATTCCACAACGTTTCTCAAATCATCATGCTCCACACTTTAAATGTATACAATTACATCTGTCAATTTTATCTCAATAAAGTTGAAAAAATAAAACAAAATGGCAACCCTTGCTCCCAACACTCCTTTTCCCATGCCCCGCTGCACTTTTGCAGCTCTTATCCCCAACTAATTATTGATACTAACAGTATGTTACATAATGTTGGTAACAAATTATATATTATAATTACTTATCATGTTTGCAGTATGAAATCCCCCTGCTGTGAACTGCATGAGGACAGGGATTTTATCTGTTTTGTTCACTGCTCTATTTCCTGTGCTTCAAACACAGACAGATAGGAGATACCTAATACGTATTTGTTAAACAGAGGAACAAATGAATGAATGAAGTGACCACTTAGAGAGATGAATCAGTGTCCAGGGTTCACCCAAAGCCTGCTGGATGAGATCTGCGGGGTGAGACTTAGGTCAGTGAGCATGAGGTAGAAACAAAGTTATGACAAAAACTTTCAGTCCTTGACTAGAGAGTGTGACTTTATTCTGCCACCCACCAGTTGGGGGAGTGAAGAATATTCATGTGCACTTTCTGCCTCCATCTGTGAAGCAGACGACGTGGGTGGGAGGTAAAAGAAATAAGGCAGGGACTCACACAGAAGTCTACGCAAAGAAAAATGCTTAAACATTTGCAAGCATAATATTGTGCCGGATGCTTCAGTTGAGAGAAAGATGGTCGTGTGAATGTTATGGTTTGCTGGATAAAATGTATCTCAAAACATGAGTCAGAGTCCCCTAGAAAGGCTGGAATTTCTAATAATTAAGTTTCCTCGGGGCAATAGAAAAACATGATCTCATCCCTGCCTATAAGCAGCTATGTTTTCCAGGGCAACAAAGCTCCAAATTTCTCTTAAAAGGATTTTACTGGAGGAGATAAAAAAAACCAATGCCCCTCTGCATTTCCCTGCCTAATGTCATCATGACTGCTTGGTTATAATTCTCGAGCAGCCTCCTCCATTCACGATGTGTTGACATTATTTAAGTTTGCAGAATATTTCTAAAAGTGTCCAGGAACCAAGCCCCTCCCATGATAAAAAGTTTTATTACAAATGAAATGATGTGGTTGATACCAGTGCATTTCCTTGGGATTTCACATCCCAGTGAGCAAATCCATACCTTGAATTGGCTATAGGAGACCAGAAAAAGTCTAAATACACCCAAGATTCTTAAATACAGCCAAGGTTCCAAGACAGAAATGAAGCACTGGGCTTTCCTGCTGAGAGAGCAGTTTGGGGAAAGAAGAGAAAAAGAATTCTGTGTTTAGGGGTGTGTGTGTGTGTTTGTGTGTGTGTGTGTGTGTGTGTGTGTGTGTGTGTAAAATAAAGCTTAATGGGGCTACCTACTGCCAAAAATATAAATGGCTTTCAGTTAAATAGCATCAATTCAATTTTAAAAATCTAAAATTAAAATAAGTTACTCTGTGTGTGTGTGTGTGTGTGTGTGTGTGTGTGTGTGTTGATGATCTAAGAAGCATACATACAAAATTTTCAAAGCTAATGCCCCAGGTATAAGTGAACTACAACTTGAGAGGCACGGGTGAGCTATGTACTGATAAAGCAGGTTGTGATTAAACTACTGTAGGAGCTTTCAGAGGTCCTGACAATTCAGAAAAATCTAAAATAAAGGAAGCAAAAATGAGCTAACAAGAAAGCCCCAGGAGCAGAGGAAGGGAGTAGGTGACTTCCTGCAAGGCATGAGTAAATCAAGGGAATGGCCCACAGGTCTCCAGGGGCAGGTCCAGGGAACTCAGGTCTAGTTTGATGTTGGAGGTGGTGAGATGGGAGGGTGGTGTCGATGGCACTGAAGCTAGACCCCCTTCAGGGAAAGATCCTGTTTGTCCAAAAATGGGCTTAAAAAGAATGAACTAGTGATAGGGCATCACCCATTTATTTGCTTACTCACTCCATCAGCGAGCATCCACAGCAGACTATTCATCTGGTGGCCCCGCTTCCTGCCACCTTTGGGTAGTCCGCCCATGTTGATTCTGGGCTTGGCCCTGCAGCTGGTGGGGACCAATAGGACACAGGTCATTCCAACATAAGCAGAGGCTCCATATGGTTTGTCCTCTTATGATGCTTTCTCTTGGGAGTCCTGAGCTGTCACTGAAGAAGCCCACCTACCCTGGTGGAGAGATCGTGTTGAGAAGGAGAGGCGCTGAGACCACACAGAGATAACCAAGGAGCCAACAGAGAGGGAGAACCAAGGACCCAGACACAGGACCACACTCAAGCCTCACCATAACTCTAGCAACATCAGCATAGGAGTGAAGAAGACACTGTGGCCATTCCAGCCCTCTGCAGACATAAAGAGAATAGAGACAAGACTCTGGCAAATCTTAGGAGGGTGCAATGGACATAAACAGTTGTAATAAGAGGACAGATGATGGTAGGCTCTCCAAAGATGGCCCCCAAATTCCTCCTCTCCTTGTACATATATGGCTTTCCTCCCACCAAGAGATAAGAGTTCCGGCATCCTCCCTTTGAACATGGCAGAGCTGCGTGATTGTGTTCACTAACAGAAGGCAGCAGACATGATGTTCTGGGGCTCCCATGCCCAGGCTTTAAGGGAATATCAGTTCTTCCTTCCTTCTCGGGAAGACTGGTCTTGGGACATACCCTCCAGAACCAGCTTTTAGACGCTAAAATCTCAAGCCAAATGAGGACGACACCTAGAAGAACACTGTGGGAACAGGACCAAAAGCCACAGCGCGGCTCCCGACTGACAGTCATCATCAACTGCCAGCCTGGTATGTGAGTCACCGCAGAAGTTCCAGCCTAAACAGCCCCCAAATGACTGCGGCTCTTGCCAACATCATGAGATGTAGAAGTACCGTCTGGCCGACTCAGCCAAACCAGAGAACTGTGATAGATAATAATTGGTGTTATTTTAAGCAACTAGATGGTGGGGTGGTTTGTGACGTAGCTGTGTGGTTCCAAAATCCAAGCAGATCTTAATCTTTGGAATTAAGGAATGGGAATTTGAATTCCTGAGAATTCTTAAAAAAAAAAAAAAAAAAACTTAAAATGACACCAAAAAAAGGAATTCCTATTGTGACTCAGTGGTAATGAAAGTGACTAGTATCCACGGGGATGTGGGTTTGATCCCTGGCCTCGCTAGGTAGGTTAAAGATCTGGCATTGCTGTGAGCTGTGGTGTAGGTCACAGATGTGTCTTGGATCCCACATTGCTGTGGCTGTGGTGCAGGCCTGCAGCTGCAGCTCTGATTCGACCCCTAGCCTGGGAACTTCTTTATGCCTCGGATGTAGCCCTAAAAAGCAAAAAACAAAAAAATTAAAACAAAAATTCCTGAAATTATAACTTACTTTAATACTTCTTATAGTCTTCATAATTTTACTCATTATAATGAAGAGTTTAAAAAGTTTTAATAAATCAGAAATATTAAATTTAGTAGTGTTTTCAACAAGCTAGAGCCTGTAAAGAATATTCAAACACTGGAAAATGTCAACAAACATTACTGGGTAGTATTCAAATAAATGTAACATTTAGATCTCCAAGCAAGCACTAATAAAATTATGTATCTAAATAACCAATTAAGAGCTTATTTTGCCTCCAATATGTGTTATTTCTTGAAGCATCACTCATAGGATTTGTATAAAACATACTATGCATATGAAATAATTATGAATCATCATTCATATTTATTTTATTTTTAGGAAGGATTTACTGTTAGAAATAGACCCAATAACAAACCCACACTTATGACTAGAGCATGGCTGATTAGTTTGTGACCAGTTCTTTCCTGTTTGTTCCTGTCCAAGTTCCCATAAGTGTTGACCTTTATACTTGACTCTATGAGTATCACTCTTTTCTGCTATTGCTTTCTACTTGACATCAGTGAATTCCTTAGAACCAGTGGGAGTCCCTATGTTGTGTTGTGCTAATTCTTACAAACTTACATTATTTTCTCCAATTTTCCCAATTTTATGACTGATTTTTCTCAGGATTCATGACTCAGAAAAACATGTAAATTTCCCAAAGAAATGCCAAGAAAGAAATCCCACATGGAAACACCAGCAGCAATAGATAACAACATCCACTTTCAGCCTGAGTTTCTAGGTACTCAAACTGGTAAGAAAACAAATATGGTTTCCACAGTCACAGAACTTACAGATGAATAAGGAAAACAGATACTAAACAAATGAGCGGAGACATAGCTATACGATCACAAACCACCATAGGTACCCCCTTGCCATTGCCCAGGTGAAGATAGGAAAGTGGATTCTATCCAGGGGATCTTGAAGAGAAGCCCCAGTTCTTGGTATCATCAGAGTAGTGACTACAATGTAACCAGCAGGGGCAACAAAGTGAACTTAGTTGAGAAGACATTTTGTTTGGGGAGCTCTTCTTAGAAGCGCCATTCACCAGAAAGAACGTCAGTATAGCCACAAACCTCCACCCTTTGAAGCCAGTATTTCCAGGCGACTGCAGCCTTCCTACCAGGTCAAGGGTCTACTCAGAAAAGTGCTACAATGAATCCTGTTTTTACAATATCATTATATTTCCTCACAATTTATACCTTTTTTCCCAACCCATTACTTTTTCTTTATGGATATAATGTACTATCACAATTAACAGTACATTTTCTGTGATCATAAATTGCCAACACCTATCTCCATTGATGCTGGTAATGAGAAGGCAAGACAAAGTTTTTTACAGAGGCTTCCAGCAAGAATATACCACCTTCCTTAGACATGCCTGCTTCACCAAGTTAGTCTCAAAGAGATGATTCATTCCATGGCTTGAATGCCTCCTGACTTAATGACCCACCTGACAATAAAGACGGCACCTCTCTCCCCAACCCCCAGAGGACTTGAGAAGGTTCTATCATGTGAATTCTTCTGGGCATTTGCTGTGAGCTTAATTATGTCTAACCATAAAGTGTGATAAGAAAACAACCTGGTTAATTTAAGATTTCCATCAGTTTACTCTTTCTTGCTACTTAGAAAAATCCCCTCACACTGCCAGGTAATTTCCCACTGGTAGAGGACAGATTTAATAGTGACCAGAGCAGAACTTAATGCCACGGAACAACCTATTCCGGCCAGCTTCAATCATTCCTGTCACTAAACCTTGCTCTCCCCTTGTAAAATGCTGCATGATACCCATGAGCAACCACCACTTAGGACCAATTGTGAGATTCTCCAAGATGTAAGTTGAATTGATGTGAGGAGAATGAACAAGAGGAAGAGAAGGAAATGGACAAAGAGAATTAAGGCGATGGATATTTTTTTTTTTCAACAATGGCTAGAGGAGCAGATGCAATTAACATCTGCATGTTTTGAGAAGCCAGCCTGGCTCCCTGAAATCCTCTCAAAGATCTGACATAGCGAAAGAAAATATCTTAGGTTTATGTAAGATGTAATCGCTTTCCAAGAATTCCATGCAATTCACAGCTGATCCTCATCAACATCTCAGTATGGCAGAGGAAGGGGACAGAGAAATGAGCTGGTAACTAAGGAACTTGCCCAAGGACATGCAGGCAGCCGCACCAGAGGTTTGCTCTCCAGCTCCCATTTGGGGGACGTCATTGCCAAGTGCAACCCTGCCAGCACACAGTTTCCCCGCAAAAGTGACATATAATAACGAATCAGTTCACTCCCTCACTTCACTCCAAAAAAATCATAGAGGCTTGGGGCTTGGGAAGTCCTCCTCCCCAGCTCTCCCGACCCTGCTTCAGAACATTAACCATGATCGGAGGCTAACCGCAGAGTGATCTTGGGGGGAGACTTTCAGGGAATGAGTTTATTTGGGATTTAACTAGATGAATTTCAATCTCAATTAGACGTCTTGGAACACCGTGCAAAATTTAATATGGATTTTTTGATTCTCACACCTCAAGGTGAATGGAATGAGTTTCGATGGACCTGACTCCTCCTGGTAAAAGACTGATGAGGGCAGCACAGGGGTTTCCAGAATTGTTGGCATGAGCGTCTCTTGGGGAAAGCCAGGCAGAGCCTGGTTCCAAACACCGAGGTACAAGTAGAGGGGACAGGTGCCGTGGGTGTGGCCACACAACATCTGTGATGGGGCAGGAGGGAAACGGCACACTTGAGCCTATCCTTACCCTGCCCATCCCTTGAGACCTCACAGGCTAATACAGGCTCCACGCAAATGCCCAAAAAGGAAATGCTGGCCATGCTTTGCAACCTCTCCTGGAAATCCCTTGCTACCTAAGTGTCTCATCTTTCCTCAGTGACCCTTCCCTTGCCCACACTCCTTACACTCAGGCTTTCAGCTCCACCAAGCCAATCTACCAGTGGCTCCTCTACAAGATACCGTCTTGTTGTCCTAGGTCATGTCACAAACTTCCTCCCTCCCAGGACCAACTACATAATCTGTGGGTCCCATAGCAAAGGTGAAAGGTGGGACCCCTTGCTCAAAAATCATTAAGAATTTAACATGCCAACTGCAGAGCAGTAACGCAAGCATGGGGTGCTTCTACGTTTAGTGCTGTGCCTGACTGCTGTGGTCGCCTGCCCAGGAAGCTGGCTCTATGGTCTACTCCTCCACTAGAGATAGGAATGTGGCCCTCTAGCAAGCCTTGGCAGATAAACCAATCTCCATTCAACCAGAGTGCTGGTTGATTGATATGTTGATCTTTGTATTTATGTACTTTCTTACCAACAGGACTATAAAATTTCTCTTTGAAAATAACCCTGCCTTTTTGTTTTTAATCCTTCAATGGTACCCAGCACAATGCTTTGGATATAGTAGGTATCAATGAAATGATGGTTTTCTAAATGAAACTTCAGAACAATCCTGAGCCACACTCTGCCTCAATAGGGTTTCTGTGCTTGGCTCCAACTCAAATGGCAATACCACTCCCATTTAGCAAGTGGCATCCTATAAGCTGGGATCTTCGGGTAAGCTCTGGGAAAGGTTAAGGCCATGCCATCCAGGAGGGCATGATGCAGAGTATGCCTGTACGTGGACACCATTTAATAGGTCTGCAGAAAGAAGGGTCCATGCCAGGAAGCCAAATATTTGAGCTTGTTTGAACCTGGACTCAAAGATTTAGCAAGAAGAGACAGAAATGGGGTTGGTAAACTGGCAGTATAGTTCTTAAGAGGCACTAGGAGCTGGGTAAGAGGGTATGTTCACAGAGTGTTTCACTTTCAAAGCCCAGCATGGAGGGATGGACAGGGGTTTTGGACTGGCATATACATACTGTGGTATATGAAATGACTTGCCAATGGGAACCTGCTGTATAGCACAGGGAACTCTATCCAGTATTCTGTGATAATCTATGTGGGAAAATCTGAAAAAGAATGGATGCATATATGTGTATAACTGAATCACTATGTTGTAAAGCAGAAATTATCAGAGCATTCTAAGTCTACTATACTTCAATAAAACTTAAGGAAAAAAAAAAAAAAAAGCTCAATAGCAAAAAACAAAACAAAACAAAACAAAAAAAAGCCCAGATCACTCTTGTGGTCATGGGCTGTTACTTTCCTGTTGAACTACACGGCCAGGTGTCATCAGAGTGTATGTTTGCATGCTGATGCCAATCATTTCTTTTTTGTGTCCCTTATTCGCTGAAGCCCACAGAGTGCAGGTGAATCTCACTTCCTGCTCTATTGATGTTGGTTATCTTTATGATATTATTTTCTTTCATGCTTTGATACATATCAAGGTCTCAAATCTACAGTGAGCAGGGGGTTATCCCGGAATCAAAGCACAGAGTTGGTACATTGGGAGAATGTTGATGAGACCTGAGGTGGTTTATTTAAAGAGATTTGCCACCATCCATCATTCTTAGAATGACAACGATGTTTTTGCATCCAATGGCATCCTTTGTAAAAATACAGCCAAATGCTTTGCAAACACTGATTCATTTATCCTCCATCATGAGTGAGTTCCATTTTAACTGTTTATGCCTCTGTTTGGCCTTAAGAAAAACAATTAGAGAGAAATCTCATTTTTCAGAAGGTCCCCTCTCTGCAATCCTCCATCATTCAGTATGCAAATAAGAGCCAGGAGCCTCTGAGCGTCCCAAATAGATGCACCAAAGTTCTTACACTTGGTTCATAGAAGAAGCAGTCCCTTAGAAGCTGCTTGTTCTTACTTTAAACATTATTTTGGAATTTGCATTGTGGCTCAACATGTTAAGAACCCAACATAGTGTCCATGAGGATTCTGGTTCAATCCCTGGCTTCACTCAGTGGGTTAAGGATCCAATGTTGCTTCAAGCTGCAGCATAAATTGCAGAGGAGGCTCAGATCCTGCGTGGCTGTGGCGTAGGCCTTAGCTGCAACTCTGATTTGATCCCTAGCCTCCTGGGAACCTCCATATACTGCAAGTGCAGCCACAGAAAGAAAAAAAATATTATTCTGACAAGCTTGTATACCTAGTTTCACAGCCAACAAATTTCAAAGTGCTACAATGATAGGAAGGGTAGAGACAGGCAAAGTGACAACAGAGATGAAAAACAAAAGAGAGTCCTGGGAGCAGGGGACAGTCTCTCAACCCCCAAAGCCTCATGCACACCCACCCCTGCATATACCCTATGCAGACACCCATTCAGGCAACGTACTTTAACAGCCACTACATTTGCAGATGCTGAGCTCAGTACCTGGGGTGCCCTTTCCTAGGCTCTCTGGTCACCAGCCACCTACTCATCCTTTAATACCCAACCCAAATATCCCCTCCTATGTGAGACCTTCCCATCACATATCTGTCCACCTGTGCCACTGAATTAAATGTAGATCAAAATGTAATGTGTCTGCTTCCCTGGCCAAGCTCAGTAGTTCCTGACAGCAGAGATTATTTTGCATATATCCACACTGCCTCAAATATGATAAGTGCTCAATAAATATTTGCTCAAATAGAGAAGGAATTACCTATGGAAAGCAGACAGAGGAAAAGAATACAGCAAAGACAAGTCCCTGGAATTATCACCCTGAAACAGAGCATCTAGAGTGAATGACAACCACATTGATCACAATAAATTATTTAGGGAAGCTTAAGCTATGTTCCACATCCTTTGTGTTGAAAGGCAAGTAAGTATGTAGCATATTTTTAGAAAGATTTTTATAATAACTATAGAAAAGTCATTTACTTGAAACACCTCGCCTGAGTTAATATTTAATAGGTGGGGAGCTGCTATCAACATTATTTACTCAGTGTTTGAACAAAAAGGAATTGATGTTTCTAAGACAGAACTCTGACCACTAACATCAAGCTTTCCTTTCTTCTCCGCCCTTGCAAAGACTGGGTAGGAAGCATCTTATCACCTGCTAGAGGCAGACTACAGGTGCATCCTTGGTTTGAGTAATGGACATAAAATGAGCCTTGGTCAAATTGTAGCCATCCAAACAGGTGGCAACTGCAAACAAGAGGAAGTTTTCTGCTCCCGAGGTGAGGAGATTCTGTTCTCTTTTTTCATTTGGCATAATTTTGCTTACTGTTCAGTCCTATGAAAGTATATGGTGCTATCAAAATATTTACTAATCACCATAATACTATAATACTTGCCCAAACAACCTATTTATATTCTGCTTTTCAGAAGGTAAGCGGGAGAGGCAGGGTTGTGAATATTTCGGCTGTTTCATCCCTTCACATTTAACTGCACAGGATGGCACACAATTCACCACTAACCATGCCAGGAAGTGACAACACATAATAAAATAATAAATTTAGTATCCTTAAGGAGGTGACAAAGCCCATTGGTCAGTGTTTTCTGGGCATCTTCTATGTGCTTCACAGCACCATTTCCCAAGTTTAAGGCAATAAGCAACCTTCAAAAGGAAATACAAATGTTGCATCTGATGCCCATTCAAGCTCTAACTATAGAAAGGCATCACCTTTTCCCTTGACCATGTGACTTCATCTCCGGTCACCTCCAGTTCTACACCTTCACCTCTTGATTTCCATGGTCCAGGAGTGGGGGTCAGAGGTAGGGAGTGGGAGGGGTGGTAAGTGGAGAGAGTGGCTGTGTAGGGCCAAGGAAGCAGCACATCTGGCCATGTCCCCAGCAAGCCATTCCCAACCTCAATGACTTTCTTTTTTTTTTTTTTTTGTCTTTTTTCCTTTTCTAGGGCCGCTTCTCGAGGCATATAGAGGTTCCCAGGCTAGGGGTCTAATCGGAGCTATAGCCGCAGGCCTATGCCAAGAGCCACAGCAACACCAGATCCGAGCCACATCTGTGACCCACACCACAGCTCACGGCAACACCAGATCCTTAATCCACTGAGCAAGGTCAGGGATCAAACCCATAACCTCATGGTTCCTAGTCAGATTCATTAACCATGGCGCCACGTCGGGAACTCCTAACCTCAATGACTTTCAAGGTTAAACACCCTCTTTCAAAAGTTACAGCCATGGGCAGATTCATGGCAGCTCTGCAAAGCACACTCCAGTTCTGAAAACCTGCCCATGGCCACCACTTTAAAAGGAAGAACTGCTTTACTCTCCAAGAGGTTGTCAGACTCCAAAAAGTCATGTCATGCTGTAGCAAAGTCAAGCCAGGTCGACTGCATCTATAAGAGTGAGTACCTGGACACCCAGTTTTCGAGAAACAGCTGAGATTGTGAGGAGAAAGGCCAGTCATCTTAACGGGTTTCGAATGGGACCCAGATACCCCACAGATGCTCCCCATTTACCCCAAGTACCAATCCAATGTGCCCCCAAGGAGGAGCCTGGACAACCATCCTAGGAGTGCTGGGTGAAGGCACTGAGAGTGTGCTGTTATGATGGCCATTCCCAGACCCCCTCAAAGCAGGGAAGATAATACTTTAGTAAAGAATAAAAATGCAATGATAAAAATATTTCCATTCTAGTTCTATGACCAGGAAACCAGAGAGACAAGAAGAACAGAGAAGTCGTCCACAATCCCCACCTTTACACCAGAGCCTGAAAAAATATCAAATGAGAACATTCCATCAAGCACAGCTTATGCGGTACCAGATGGTGAGCAATGTATAACTGTCCCTAAACAAGGGGGTGGAATTCATAGGCAAGCTCTCTAGATGTTCACTGGGCTCTTTTTCTAGGAACTGGCTGATCCTTGCTAGTAGGAGTGTCTTAAAACATTAGCATGGCAGAAGTTGCTTTTGTTTGTTAGATTTGAAAGGAAGCTCAGAGTTCAAGTCCAAAGGCGCCTTCAGGTGCTCAGCAGCATCACAGCCCACCTCCCCGGGTGTCCCCTCAGGCAAAGGCAAGGTTGAGGCTGCGTAGGTGATCTGATCTGAAGGGCAATTAGAGGGCCTTCTGAAATTCCACATTTCTTTTTTTATTTTCTTTTCTTTTTTTTTTTTTTTGGCCACCTCGAGGTACATGGAGTTCCCAGGCCAGAGATTATATCCAAGCCACAACCTACGCAGCAACACTGGATCCTTTTGCCCATTGTGCCAGGCCAGGATCAAACCTGCACCCTAACACTACAGATGTTGCTGATCCCCTTGGGCCACAGCGGGAACTCTGAAATGCCATGATTTCTGATTCATCTTCTAAGGTTAAATCTTCTTCCTTTTTTTTTTTTTTTTTTGCTTTTTAGGGCCGCACCTGTGGCATATGGAAGTTCCCAGACTGGGGGTCAAATTGGAACTGTAGCCACTGGCCTACACCACAGCCACAGTAACACAGGCTCTAAGCCACATCAGCAACCTACGCTGCCACTTGTGGTAACGCCAGATCCTTAACCCACTGAGTGAGGCCAGGGATTGAACCCGAGTCCTCATGGATACTAGTCAGGTTCATTACCGCTGAGCCACAACAGGAACTCCAACAAAACACTAGCCCTTCAAGGTATCCACGTTATAAAAATACCACATTAGCAAGAACGTGCATCAAGCTGCTATCACTGATGAAGAAACCCTCCATAGGAACTGATTTCTATTTATTCCCTTAAAAGTGTTAAGAGCTGGGTCCTTTGGAAACAGGATTTTGGTGAAATGTGGGCTGGAAGAGCGATGATTTGGGGACAGCCAGGAGTCCTGGGGTAGAGGCTGCCTAGGAAAGTGACCCAGGCTGGGGCTCTGAGCTGCCAAAGGGAAGCAAAGTCACAGGAAACAGAGAAACAGAGAAGGCAGAGGGGAATGACCCTCCAAACAGCATTCTCCAGGCTGGCTGCTCACCTCACCTCCAGCTCTCTCTCCCTCTCTCCTCCTGCCCTTCTCTTGGCATCTGGGCAGACAGGAGCTTTGCAGCCATACTCACCTTCACTCTAACAAATAAAAAGAAGGAAAATGCCAATAAAATTATTATTTGCATTTATATGTGCAGTCCCTGCAAGTTTCTGCCTATATCTTCTGGTAAGCACGGCAGGACATTAAAGTACAGCTCAAGAAGATATTTTATCCAGCTGCCCTCTTCCCAGAAAGTAAACAGATAATAAAATAAATCTAATCAGCATTCCTTTTCACTTAGCTGAAATTAAATTTTACTCATCATGGGTAAGTGGCTAATTACATGTTTAGTGTAAAGAAAATTCTGAGGACATTACCTTATTTACTTTCTTCTTGTGTCAATAGAGGAGAGGACATTGGCATTCAGAAGAGGTGGGAACAGCTGGCTGCTGATGCCAACTTACCTTTTACAACCTGAATTCAGAGCAAGACCAAGCAAACAGTAGGGACACTGGAATTAAATTGCCTTCTGCCCCCAATCCAGGCAAGCTGCCCATTGACTTGTAGCAAATACAAGTGCTGATGAAACTGCTCCCCAAATGGATTGATCCCTGGGGACCAAGAGTGAAAAAAAAAATTCTTTTTCTTAAGTGATTACTAAGAATTAGGCATTTCTTATGTGATTCTCCACTGAAGCCTCATGAGGTAAGTAATATTTTATACCCATTTTTGCAGTGGTGGAAACCAAAGTTTAAAAGCATCCCCAAGGCCAATCGGCTAGTGAGCAAGGCACCCAAATCTGACAGTGACGGCCAGACAGTTAACCATGGCATTGCCTCAGGCCCAGAGGGCTCCTTTCCTGACACCTGTCAGCTACCATGCTCTCACACGAAGGGAACCCAAGAGTTCTGAGATCCTGTATCAGTAAGGAACATCTCCCTTAAAGCAAATTCAAAATGGTGAAAAAGCTTAATCCTAGCACCGGTCAGCTCTCACCTGAGCAAACTTCCTCATTTGGCCCCGGCCCAAGAAAACGTCTGGCTCCAATGCCACCTTTTGGGTGACAGACCTCCCATATGGTGGCTTGTTTCTTACTGCTATGTCACTCCGCTAAGCTTTCCAATCTGGAAACCACAGTTGTATCCAGCACACTGGCAGACAGAGCACTTTCTGCAAAGTGTTTAGGGAATGAACCAGACTGTACAATTCACAGGCTTGTTAATGAGAGCTGTATGTTTAATTCCCCATGCTCTGAGCAAGACTCTGGGGTATTCTTTTTTAAGTCAGGAAAAACATAAATGCAAATAATTCCATACAAATAGAACTGTCCTGAATTAGTAATGCTCGAAGGAGTCTGCACAATTATTCCAGCTCCTGATCATTACTAATCAAAGCTTATGTTTATGTCATTACATTTTACTTACAACACACTCCAAACAAATGGGCTCCATCTCTGAAAAAGGGACTTTTGTCATCTTTTCTTTTTCTGAATTTTCTGCATATCCTAAGTCATTGTCAACATCCTACCAGGTTTTAAATTCAATGCATTTTCTTTTAAAACTGTTTTTGAATTTCATCTGAAGACATAGTTCAATAAAATCTACCTAAATTTAAAGACCTAAAGTTTGTCACATGGAAACTCTAGATAATAAATACAAAGAAACAAGTCAAACCACACTCTCAGGTGATATTTGCAAACACAGAAGGAAAAGTGTGCCCCCCCCCCATTATGAAAAGTTCATCACCAAAATTATTGCTTAGCTATAAGTGTTCCCATCAAAACATACCCCCAAATGTCAGAGAGGACAAGTTTATTTACCTTTATTTATAGAGTGACCTGGGAGACAGATGAGCTAATTTAGAGGATACTAAGGACCATAACCAAAGTCATCAAAGTGTTACGGTACCAAACTCTCCCCAGAGAACAAGCAACCTACCTGATTCTCTCCTTCTTAGGTTTCTGGAGTCCAACCAGAGACAAAGGAATAAAGCTGTCCCCATGCCACTTGAAATAAGATTGCTAGATCTTATCAAAAGCTATATTCTTATGAATGACTTACTCCAAAGGGAGAAGTGGGGTGGCATGGGTACGGTTTCCCATAGCCTATCCAAACTGCAACTGCAACTTCAGAAATGCCACCTAAATATCTTTTTAGCTCATGCTGCCTGAGACACAAACTCTGGGATAGAGATTCAGGTGCAGGGAGAGGCCATCTCCAGATCCCAGCCTTCCTGAGGACCTCTGTTCTCACACTGCAAGGACTCTTTCTTCGTCCCCACTGCCACCCATTCCCACCTATGATTTTCTTTCTTTCTTTTTTTTTTTAGGGCCTCACCCATGGCATATGGAGGTTCCCAAGCAAGGGGTCCAATCAGAGCTGTAGCAGCCGGCCTCCACAGCAACACTGGATCTGAGCTACATCAACGACCTACACCACAGCTCACGGCAATGCTGGAACCTTAACCCACTGAGTGAGGCCAGGGGTCAGACCCGTGTCCTCATGGTTCCTAGTTCGTTAACTGCTGAGCCACGATGGAAACCCCTTACCCTATGATTTAGTACGCAAAACTCACCTCACCTTCCCAAAAGACAGAAGGTGGCCTTTTGAGTTTCTTTCATTTGTGTGAATCGGTTATGATTTACTACTTAGTGAAAGCACAGGTTCCTCTTTACTAGTCTTTCCTGATCACGGGCCACCCCCTTATCCATTCCCCTCTGCCTGTTCCATCTTTATTTGGGTCAGCACCCCTGCTCCTCCTCCGTGTCCAATTTCTCCATTTGCTCCCCTTCTCTCTCACTCCTTCATTTCCCCATCTGAAAAGGGCATCTCCCTTAATTTATCTTGGAACTCTCATGTCCCTTTTAAAACCTCCATTGTTTAGTGTTTAGAAATTCTGCAGGATAAATTTGGGAAAGCCAGTGTCCCATTTCCAATACTGCCCTTGATTTTAAATACGTCCCAGGGTGCTCTAGCATCTACCAGAAATGAACCCCTCCGCACAAGAATTATAGGTTCCCAAGCCCTAGGAACTGATTATGGGTTGACAAGTCAAATTACAGTGATTTCTCTTGTAACAATGAATATGGGTTCCTAACTCTTCTCATGTTATGGAATTTCACGCAATAAAAATAACAAAACACAGCGGATGCTGTTAGTGCTTCAACCATATCCCCTCACCCTCATCCCTTTAAAGCATGTGGACCTGAACTGTTCATGTGACTACTCGTTTGGCTGAGGTCTCTCTGGCCCCAGAAGCCATCCTTGCCGGTGCACATGGAGGACGAGGAATGCTTAGGGAGCTAATACATCCCAGGAGCAGCTCTAACCAATGTCTAACAGGAGTTGGGGTTTAAATGCCCCCGCCCCCTTGTCCCTCAGGTGGGATAAGTCAGGCGGACATTGCTGCACTGGCTCCCTCAGTTTCTCCAGGAGGATTAAACTGCAGGTGCCACAGCTGCAACTGTCTTCACACACCCTTTGTTGGCTGTCTCCTCCCTGTCTCATTTTCCCACTTCCTTCCAGCACCTCCTTTTCCTCTCAATTAAACTACTTGTGCTCAAGTTCTTATCTCAGGGTCTTCTGGTGACCCCAAAAGAAGACACTGGGAGTTCCTATTATGGCTCAGTGGGTTAAGAACCTGACTAGTATCCATGAGGACACAGGTTCAATTCCTGGCCTTGTTCAGTGGGTTAAGGATCCGACATTGCTGCAAGCCATGGTATAGGTCACAGATGTAGCTCAGATTCCATGTGCCTGTGGCTGTGGTGTAGGCTGACAGCTGCAGCTCCAGTGTGACCCCTAACCCGGGAACTTCCATATGCTGCAGGTGCAGCCCTAAAAAGCAAAAAAAAAGACACCCCAAAACTTTCCTAAGTAATATGCTATAAAGAATAAAAATAAGAAGAAACAATGGCACTATTAAAATGCTACCATAGTCGTAAACATCTGAAATTGCTAATAAATGAAAGAAAATAGCATACGATTTGGCATATTACCTTGACAAATAGCATGAATTTTGTTTTGTGGAAGTAGGTGTGTGAAATGTTATGGCTTCTGAATTATTAAGAAGAGGTGGAAGAAATGATATCCTAATTTTCAACATGAAATACTGGGACACCAGAGGTGGATAGCTGCAGCTCATGATTTTATATTTTTTTCTTTTACATCGACTTAAATAGAAACCCAGGTTTTGGCTTTTTACCAGCTTCCTCTTTTTATCACACAAAGTTCTAGTTTGTTGTATTTGGGTATTAAGTCATCATCTTCAGTGCACTGGAGGTGCTTTTAAAACCCATTTAAAGAGCTTATAACTGCCATGCAAGTTATTTTAAGAGCGAGAATTCAATACAGGAGATTGGTTAAGTAGCTAAGGGATGACTGAAAAGGCAAAGGGAAAACTCCACGGCAAATTCAGGAAGAAGTTGCTACTCCTGGGGCTGAGGAAAAAGACAAAGAAATGAAGCCGGTCCTAGGAGGTGCAAGCCCATGGTCAAACCAGACTTCTGGGAAGTGGATTGTTTGGGACACAGACTTTCGAGGCTAAAACCAAAAAAGTCCCAGGGAAACTGGCACGGTTGGTCACTCCAGAAGAAGCGGTGGTGCCTGGCTGGTGGTGATGCCTCAGACACTTAGAGGAGGGACCCCATGGAGCTGGAACTCAGATCTTTGATCAGGGATCTGGTGAAACGGGTCAGGTTCCAGGGTGCAGGAAAAGGCTGGAAACTGGCAACAGCTGCTGCTCCTCCAGGTTCAAATCTCCCTCGAGCACCTCCATGGACAGATCCCAACAAGGTGCAGCTGCCAAAAAGTGAAGCAGAAATGTGCTTTGCTTCACAAGGCAGCACATAAAGGATGGGCCTGGAATGAAAGCAACACTTAACAACCAGCACAACCACCATGATGTCCATGATGTGCCAGCTCACCTTTCACCTCTGTCTTTCTCTCCAACTATTTCTCTCTCCCTCTCTGTCTCTCCTGCTAGCACTCTCTCTGATGAGGACTCCATTAGACCTACTATCCACTCCGCTATTCTCATACCTTTTAAAGCATTTCATTATTTTCATTTTCTCCTTAATACTTAAGGTCTTCGCTTTTTGCTCATCACTGGCATTTTCAAAACGAGGACCCTTACTTATGTTTCGATTGCTGTATTAAACAATTTTTATCAACAAAGCATGCAAGCTCAGGAGACTGGCATGATGCCCATGCACAGGAAGATGTATGGGGATGAACTGGAGCACTACAGAGAGGACAAGGTGTGTGTTGTGTGTTCCTCTGTGGGTTATTACAACCACCTGCGAGGCATTTTTTGCTGTCACCTGCTGCTTCTTGGTAGTGCAAAGCTTAGTTATCTCGTGACAAAAAAAAAAAAAAATCTCATTTGAGCAAAGCTGAATATGCTTTTTGGTGATTTTATCCCCCTATGTATCTAACCCAGAAGGACCAGTTCATGCATTAGAGAAGGGAATTTTAATAGAAGGGTCTGTGTGAGAACCAGGGCCATCTCCTAGACCTCTCATTTCACTTGGGAGTTTCTCCATGTATCTTGCTGGAAAGAGCTATACATAGTCTCTCTGATCTCTCCCATTTACCTAAAAGAGCACTAAGCCAACACGTCCCTCACAACTGACTTGATGACAGCTTATGTATCTTTATTTACTAACCCTGAGTAGATGTGTCAGAGTCACACATTGGGACTGTTGGAGCTGCATTTTCCAGGAATTCTCAGAATACTTCGACCACAAATACAGCCCCATCAGATTAGCAGAATCAAGCATTTGCGACCCAAGCAACACTGCCCAGTGCCCGGCTTCCCCATCTCGACCTGCCTGTATCCTACACTGGCTGACTACCTGCTTCCCAGGGTCTGATGAGGGTCTAGAAATCAGATAAAAAAGCTAGAATCCTTGACTTGCTTTTTCAAACTACTTTAAAAAGCCCAACGTATTGCAATAAAGACCTTTAATGACTTTCATCTTCAAAGAAACATCAAATTATATTATAATTTTTCTGAAACTTTAAATTATTTCTGGGATTGTTTCATGTTTTCAGTCTCTTTCTCCACACACATTACTTACAATTCCTGAGAGGGTCTTGGATGTGAGCTCGGCATTGCAAAATAGGTCACTGGCGTGCCCAAGCCTTACTCTGGCAGCCTGAAAACATTTCTATTGCAAATGTAAGGCACCATAAACTTCTGATTATTAAGGCAAATTTCCAGAGGCTCCTGCTGCATGTTTGGGAAATCCTCAGGGCGCTGCTGTCCAGGGCAGTCCTGTAAGTCACAGAGGGCTGGCCATACCAGGATCGTCATTGGGTCTAGACATGAAACATCATCACCACTCAGTTTGCTTTTAGCTTTGTAGTTAATGATGTATTCATTGGAGAGGCATTCACTGAACCAGGAAACAAATACATCTCTGCCTTGAAAAGCACCAAGAATCTGAAAGAACTCTAAATTTTTCTTCCGAATGATTCATCCATTGTATCCTGGTGGGGAATATTTTTCCAATTCTTCACAAGTAGGTTTTCTTTGGGCTTTGTGCTCCTTGATTTTTACCCATAACAGTCAAAACCTCACATGGGTCTTATGCCTTTAAAGTCGATCAGCCACAATGAAGGTATAAAATCTACTACATGAAAACAATTCCCTAAACACAAGACATCAGGTTTAGGGACCATTCACATCTAGTAGCAGCAACCACGTTTGGCCCTGGATCAAGGACAAATTGCTGATGCCAGCCAGTTCTGAGTCCTTCTAGGACTTAGAGTTCTTCCCTGGACCAAACATCTCAGACAGGGTCTATTTCTAGTTCTTTTAAAGGTAGCAAAACATTGCAACCACCCTTAGAAATACCCCGTGGCCGAGAATCCTGGCAATGGGGTCAATGCTTTTGGGTAGGAAATTCACCAAGCAACATCAAATTGGGATGCTAACAGCAAAGCCTAAAACTCCCTCTTTCTCTACCCTCCTCACCATCCTACAGTCCAAAAGTATGAGGGGAAGAAAACATCCCCCCCGCCAGGCTAGTGGTCTATCCCACTCCCCATACGAAGCACAGATTAGAGCCTATCCTCTGTGTGAACCAACAATGACACCCCACTCCCAGCATGACCAATGGGCTCATCCCACTCCATGTACCAAGCACCAGCCATCACAGATGCTCCGGACTACCCCTGAGAATCCAACACATAAGTTCTGAGTATATAATGTCTGGTGGGCTTGTTTGTTTATTTGATAATTTTGTTTATTTTAACTCAATCCAAGAACACACCAACCACATGAGGACAAGGACTCTGTCTACCTCAGCCCTGCTTCCCATTACCTGTTCAGCACAAGACCTGTCACAGAGTAGACCCAATGGTATTTGGCCAGTGAATGATGTATGAAATGAATGGCAGAACAAAAGCATGCCCTAAAAGAAACCATTCCAAATGTGATTTGAGCTACTGACATACAAAATCAGTCTAGGTTAAAAATCCTTTTCAATATTAAAAGGCTTCTGCTTTTTAAAAATACATGAAATTTTTAGTCTCTCCTATTTCTTTTGAAATTATTTCTGTAAATTACCAGTTCCACTGCAATCTATTTTATGTGTCAAATTGTGATCCTTATTCCACTTTATATATCTAAACCATTATATCACAAAGTTATGTACGTTAATACACAAAACCAAATACGGTATGCATCTCTTATTCCTGGAGCTCCTTTCTTGAGGGAGACACAAACATATCACTCAGAGTTTGTCTGTCTCAGTGAGAAACTCCATGCAGGCAGGGGTCTGCTTTTTCTTTTTTTTTTTTTTCCTATATCACCATCACCTAACTCATTGCCAACACATAATAATAGATAGTCAATAAATATTAGATAAATGTATGCATTATAGGGAGTTCCCTTCATGGCTCAGCAGTTGATGAAACTGACTACGATCTGTGAGGATATGGGTTCGATCCCTGGCCTTGCTCAGTGGGTTAAGGATCCAGCATTGCCATGAGCTGTGGTGTAGGTGGCACATGCAGCTCAGATCCAGCATTGCTGTTGCTATGGTGTAGACCAGCAGCTGTAGCTCCAATTTGACCTCTAGCATGGGAAATTTCATGTGGTTTGAAAAGCAAAAAAAAAAAAAAAAGTATGCATTATATGTACCCAGGCAAATGCTTCTTTTCAGACACCCTGCCTCATATAAAAAAACTGAGTCTTTTATTATTCAAGTTAAATCCAACTTCCTCCAAGATGTCATTCACTCAACAATAATCTCTTTCCTTATTCTTTCATAATATGAGGTGTGTACTTATCAGATTAAACAGTGAGGCCCTAAATGACAAGGACAATCCCATTTTTAAACTTTTATTTACCTCACAGTGTTGAGTACAGTACTTTAATATGAAAGGGGCTTCATAATAAAGACAGCTGGCTTTTTTTTAAAGACCTAAAATGATGGGCTTCAAGCTAGTTTAAGAACTTTGCCTAATTAGTTCATTTAATTCTCTTGACCACCCTGTAAGGTGGTCAATACCAAGATCCCATTTTACAGATGAGGAAACTAGAAGCCCAGAAACACAGAGATAATAACTGGCCATGATTCAAGTCCACACATTCTGGCTTCCAAGTCCATCCTTAATCAATAGAAAACATAGGTCTACCTCTACAAATGCCAGCTACATAGTCATGGACCAGAGACAGCTTACCCATCTCACGCCCGCAGGCATAAGAAAAACACACAAAGGTATGAAGTAGTAATGAACAGACAGCCTGTAACCCAAGTGTCTCCACTAACAAGCAAAGAAAGCAATAGATGCCTTTTGCATCATTGGAGGGGTGATTCTGGGGTCCCCAAAGAGAAGATTTTATGAGGTTATGAAATATTTCCATTTAAGCATTTCCTGTCCTCTTACCCATCTGATGAGGGGTAAACACCCACACACAATCAGATTTTTCTTACATTCACATTTCGCAGGTCACTTTAGACTTTTCAGTATTCAGTCATTTCAATTCAATATGAAATGTCCCTAATAACTTAACAAATAAATAAATAGGATGGAAGGGATTAAGATAGTGAAGTAGAAGAACTGCAGCTCACCTTCTCTCCTAACAGCAACACAATTACAACCAAATGCTGAACAACTTTCAACCAAATAGACTGGAATCTATCAAAAAAGATACCTTACTCTAGAAGACAAAGAGGAGACCACATGGAGATGCCAGGAGGGACAATTACACAATGATACAAACAACCCCATATCCACCAGGTTGGCAGCCCACAGACTGGAAAGTAACTATATCACAGAGGCTTACCCACAGGAGTGAGAGTTCTGAGCCCCATGTAAGGTTCCCATACCTGCGGATTTGGCATTGGGAGAAAGAGGCCCCGGAGCATTCGGTCTTGAAGGCCAGTGGGGCTTGTGCACAGGAGCTCCACAGGACTGGGGGAAACTGAGATTCCACACTTGAAAGGTGCACACAGGCTTTCATGTACATTGGGTCCCTGGGAAAAGCAGAGACTCCATAGGAATCCGGGTAATATCCTCCTGTGGTTCTTGGGGGATTTTCTGGGAAACAGGGAGTGGCTGTGGCTCATTGTGGGGGAAGGACATTGGAGGCAAAGGCCTTGGGAATAATCATCAGCATGAACTCCTCTAGAGGTGGTCATTTTGGAAAAATCAGGCCCCGCCCACCAGGGCTTAGAAGCCCCAGGCCAAACAACAAACCAGGTGGGAACACAGCCCCAACCATCAGTAAACAGGATGCCTAAAGACCCCCCAGGCACAGAGCCACCTCTAATGACACCCGGAGATAAAGCCCTACCCATTAGAAGGATAAAAATCAGCTCTACCTACCACTGGGCAGGCACCAGTCCCTCTCATCAGGAAGCCTGCAGCAAGCCCCCATGCCAACTTCAGCCATAAGGGGAGCATACATTAGAATCAAGAGAGGCTATAACCCTATTGTCTGTGAAAAGGAGAATACAACAAAAATCTATACAAAATGAAAAGGCAGAGAATTATGACTCAGATAAGAGAACAAGAAACCTCCCCAGAAAAACAGCTTAAGTGATCTGGAGATTACAAACCTCCATGAAAAAGACTTCAGACTAATGACAGTAAAGATGATTCATGATCTTGGAAATAAACTGGAGATAAAGACTGATAAATTACAAGAAACACTGAGCAAAGAAATAGAAGATTTAAGGATTAAACAAGCAGAGATGCAAAATACAGTAACTGAATAAAAAATTTTACTAGAAGGAATGAATAGCAGAATACAGGAGGCAGAAGAATGAATGAGAAAGGTGGGAAGACAGACTTGTGGAAATCACTGATGCAGAACAGAAAAAAGAAAAAAAATTGAAAAGAAATGAAGATAGTCTGAGAGAACACTGAGACAATGTTAAATACACCAACATCCATATTATGGGTGCCAGGAGATGAGAGGGAGAAAAGGCCAGAGAAAATAGCCAAAAACTTCCCTAATGGGAAAGGAATCATTCACTCAAACCCGAGACACACAATGAGTACCATATAAAATAAACCCAAGGAGGAACACCCTGAGACACACATTAATCAAACTGACCAAAATTAAAGACAGAGAAAATATTGAAAGCAGCTAGGGAAAAGCAACAAATAATAGACGAGGGTACCTGATAAGGTTATGGGCTGATTTTTCAGCAGAAATTCTTCATGCCAGAAGAGAGTGGCATGATATACTTAAAGTGATGAAAGGAAAAAACCTCCAAGATTACTCTACCCAGCAAGGCTCTCATTCAGATTTGAAGGAGAAATCAAAAGCTTTACAGACAATCAAAAGCTAAGAGAATTCAGCACCACTAAAGCAGCTTTACAACAAATACCAAAGGAATTTCTCTAGGTGTAAAAGAAGAGGTCACAACTAGAAACAAAAATATTGTAAATGACAAGATTCACAAATATGCTACCCAAACCAGAAATTGTAAAAAGAGGAGGGTACAAATGCAGGATAATGGAGATGTACTTGCAATTAAGAGACCAACAACTTAAAACAATCTGTATATAAATAGACTCCTATATAAAATTTCATGGTAACTGCAAACCAAAAATCTACAATAGATACACACACAAATAAGAAAAAGCAGTCCAAACACAACACTAAAGAGACTCATCAAACCACAAGAGAAGAAGGGAAGAAAAAACAAAAACAAATCCACAACAATGAATAAAATGACAATAAAAACACACATATTAATAATTACCTTAAATGTAAATGGACTAAATGCCCCCACCAAAAGACAGAGACAGGCTGAATGGATACAAAAACAAAACCCAAATATATTCTGTTTTCAAGACAGCCACTTCAGTTCCAGGGACATTCAGATTGAAAGTGAGAGGATGGAAGAAAATATTCCATGCAAATGGAAGCAAAAGAAAGCTGGATTAGCAATATTCATATCAGATAAAATAGTATTAAAATAAAAAATGTTATAAGAGACAAAGAAGGATATTACATAATGATCAAAGGATCAATCCAAGAAGAAGGTATAACAATTGTAAATTGGGTTAGGGTTAGGGTTAGGGTTTTATACACACACACACACATACACACACACACACACACACACACACATACTCACAACATGGAATCACCTCAGTATATAAGGCAACTGCTAACAATCTTCTAATAGCAGGGGACTTTAACACCCCATTTACAGCAATGGACAGATCATCCAGACAGAAAGTCAACAGGGAAACATGGGCCTTATATGATGCATTAGACTAGATGGACTTAAGAGATATTTATAGGACATTCCATCCAAAAGCAGCAGAACACACATTCCTCTCAAGTGCATAAGGAACATTCTCTAGGATAGACCACATTCTGGGCCACAAATCAAGCCTCATTAAATTTAAGAAAATTGAAATCATATCAAGCATCTTTTCTGACCACAATGATATATGACTGGAAATGAAGAACAAGAAAAAAACAGCAAAAAACATGAACACATGGAGACCAAACAACATGCTACTAAACAACCAAGGAATCACTGAAGAAATAAAAGAGGAAATTAAAAAGATACCTAGAAGCAAATGATAACAAAGACACAACAATCCAAAACCTACGGGATGCAGCAAAAGCAATTCTAAGAGAGAAGTTTATAGCAATTCAAGCATACCTCAGGAAATAAGAAAAAGCTCAAATAAACAACCTAACCTTATACCTAAAGCAACTAGAGGAAGAACAGACAAAACTCAAAGTTAGAAAAAGGAAGGAAATGATAAAGATCAGAGAAGAAATAAATTAAATAGAAATGAAGAAAACCATAGGAAAGGTCAATGAAACTAAAAGCTGGTTCTTTGAAAAGATCAACAAAATTGATAAACCCTTAGCCAGATTCATCAAGAAAAAAGAGAGAGGACTCAATCAACAAAATCAGAAATGAAAAAGGAGAAGTTACAACAGACATCGCAGAAATACAAAGGATCATAAGAGACTACCACAAGCAACTATATGCCAATACAATGGACAACCTAGAACAAATGGACAAGTTCTTAGAAAAGCACAATCTTCCAAGACTAAACCAAGATGAAATAGAAAAGATGAACAGACCATCACAAGTACTGAAATTGAAACTGTGATTTAAAAACTTTCAACAAACAAAAATCCAGGACAAAATGGCTTCACAGGTGCACTGTATCAAAAATTTAGAGAAGAGTTAACACCTATCCTTCTGAAACTATTCCAAAAAATTACAGAGGAAGGAACACTCCCAAATTCATTCTATGAGGCCACCATCACCCTGATACCAAAACCAGACAAAGATATCATAAAAAAAGAAAATTACAGGCCAATATCATTGACGAACACAGATGCAAAAATGCTCAACAAAATATTAGCAAATTGAATCCAGCAATACATTAAAAGGATTGTACATCATGATCAAGTGGAATTTATCCCAGGGATGCAAGCATTTTTCAATATCCACAAATCAGTCAGTGTAATACATCACATTACAAACTGAAGAATAAAAACCATATGATCCTCTCAATAGATGAGAAAAAGGTTTTGACAAAATCCAACACCAATTCTGATAAAAACCCTCCAGAAAGTGGACATAGATGGAACCTACCTCAACATAATAAAGGCCATATATGACAAACCCACAGCTAACATCATTCTCAGTGGTGAAATCTGAAAGAATTCCCACTAAGATCAGGAACAAAACAAGGATGTCCACTCTTGCCACCACTATGCAACATAGTTTTGGAAGTCTGAGCCACAGCAGAGAAGAAAAAGAAATCAAAGGAATCCAAATCAGAAAGGAAGAAGTAAAACTATCACTGTTTGCAGATGACATGATACCATACTTAGAAAATCCTAAAGATGCTACCAGAAAACTGTTAGAGCTCATCAATGAATTTGGTAAAGTTGTAGGATACAAAATTAAGGAAATCGACTGTATTCCTATATATTAACAATGAAAGATCAGAAAGAGGAATTAGGGGAACAATCCTATTTACCATCACATCAAAAAGAATGACATACCTAGGAATAAACCTACCTAAAGAGACAAAAGACCTGTACTCTGAAAACTATAAGATGCTGATGAAATAAATCAAAGATGGCACAAACAGATGGAAACAGATAGAAAGATATAACATGCTCTTGGATTGGAAGAATCAATATTGTCAAAATGACTACACTACCCAAGGCAATCTACAGATTCAATGCAATTCCTACCAAATTACCAATGGCATTTTTCACAGAACTGGAACAAAATGTTTTTAAGTTTGTTTGAAAGCACAAAAGACCCAGAATAGCAAAAGCAACCCTGAGAAAGAAAAAGGGAGCTAGAGGAATCAGGCTTCAGACTATACTATAAAGCTACAGTCATCAAAACAGTATGGTACTGGCACAAAAACAGATCTATTGATCCCTGGAATAGGATAGAAAGTCTAGAATTAAACCCATGCACCCGTGGTCAAATAATCTATAACAAAGGAGGCAAGAAAATATAATGGAGAAAAAATAGTCCCATCAATAAGTGGTGCTAGGAAAACTGGAAAGCTACATGTAAAAGAATGAAATTAGAACACTCCCTAACACCTTACACAAAAATAAACTCAAGATGGATTAAAGGCCTAAATATAAGACTGGATACTACAGAGTTCTGTCGTGGCTAAGTGGTTAATGAATCCGACTAGGAACCATGAGTTTGCGGGTTCGATCCCTGGCCTTGCTCAGTGGGTTAAGGATCTGGTGTTGCTGTGAGCTGTGGTGTAGGTTGCAGACGTGGCTCTGATCTGGCATTGCTATGGTCCTGGTGTAGGCTGGCAGCTGAAGTTCCAATTAGACCCCTAGCTTGGGAACTTCCATATGCCACAGGAGCAGCCTTAGAAAAGGCAAAAAAAAAAAGACAAAAAAAAAAAAAAAAAAAAAAGACTGGATACTATAAAACTCTTAGAGGAAAACATAGGCCAAACACTCTCTGACATAAACCACAACATCTTTTCAGATCCACCTCCTGGAGTAATGACAGTAAAAACAAAAAATAAACAAATGGGACCTAATCAGAATTAAAAGTTTTTGCACAGTAAAGGAAACCCTAAACAAAATGAAAAGACAACTCACAGAATGGGAGGAAAATATTTGCAAATGAAGCGACTGACAAGGGATTAATCTCCAAAATATAGAAACACCTCCTGCAGCTCAATGCCATCAATCAATCAATCAATCAATGACTCCATCAAAAAATGGACAGAAGATCTAAATAGACAATTCTCCAAAGAAGATATACAGATGGCTATAAAACACCATGAAAAGATGTTCAACATCACTAATTATTAGAGAAATGCAAATCACAACTACTATGAGGTAGCACCTTACACCAGCCAGAATGGCCATCAGCAAAATATCTACAAACAATAAATGCTGGAGAGGGTGTGGAGAAAAGCGAACCCTCTTACACTGTTGGTGGGTATGTAAGTTGGAAATTGGTGCAACCCCTACTGAAAACAGTAAAAGAGATCCCTCAAAAAACTAAAAGTAGAATTACACCAATCCCACTTCTGGGCATCTATCCAGAGAAAACCATGACTCGAAAAGATACATGTGCCCCAATGTTCCCTGCAGCACTATACACAATAGCCAAAACATGGAAGCAGGAATTCCCATCATGGCTCAGTGGAAACAAATCTGACTAGCATCCATGAGGATGCAGGTTTGATCCCTGGCCTCACTCAGTGGGTTAAGAATCCAGCATTTCCATGAGCTGTGGTGTAAGTTGCAAACACAGCTTGAATCTCTCAAAACACCAAAAACAAAAAATAAAAAACAAAACAAAAAAAAAGCAACCTAAATGTCCATCCACAAGAGTGGATAAAGAAGATGTGGTACACATACACAACAGAGTATTACTCAGCCATAAAAAAGGAATGAAATAATGGCATGTGCGACAACATGGATGGACCTAGAAATTAATTGTGCTAAGTTACAAAGTGAGACACAAACGTCATATGCTATCACTTATATGCAGAATCTAAAAAAAGATTAGATTTTTTGCAGAACTTCTTTGTAGAAGAGAAACTAACTCACAGACTTCAAAAAACTTACGGTTGGTCTCCTTTCCAACCATAGGAGACAGGTTGTGATGGTGGGAGGGACAGGCTGGGGGTTTGGGATGGAAATGTTGTGAAATTAGGTTGTGATGGTGTTTATTTTACTATAAATATAATAAAATTCATTCATTGAGTTTAAAAAAAAATAGGAAGGGCCGTTGGATACATTCTTTTTATAGATTTTGGAATTCATTATGAATTTTGCTCCTCTTCATCAAACATGCTTTGCCATCTTGAAATAAAGGAAAATTGAATAGGTTACAAATCTGTATTGAGCCTAAACTGTAACCTAAACGGCTTGGACTTGGACTAAACGGCTTGGACTAAACTGTAACCTAAACGGCTTGGACTTCTGTCTAGCACGTCCTCACAGAGCACCAAAATGCAAGTGTGCTGCTTCTGAGTTGCTTCATTTCTAGTATTACGGAGACACATGATGGAATTTACCCACACTTCACAGTGATCCTAGAATATTCTGTGTAAGCAATGTGCAGGATTTCAATTACAAAGAGATCCTCGGCGAGCAGATGTCAAATGTTCACGTTTTCATTTATTTCTGACTGATGTCAAATAGCGGCATCATGCAGTGATTTACCATGGGATAATGCTGTCTGCTTCGAGGGTGTGTGTTGAGGATTTAAGAAGATGATACATGGGAAGCATTTTCCATGAGTTTAAATCACGTATGCTACAAGGGTGACATGAAGCCTTGCCTGCCCAGGCCTCCCCATCTCAGCGGCTATTACTCTGAGATTTGGAGAGGCACCCGTTCAGGATGTATCCCTCTAAAGCGACCAGTCTACCTTTGTTACAATCTTATACTGTGTAATCTTTGGGGGAAGCAACATCTATGAAAATTAAGATATGGATCCCCTCAGACCAAACAAATCTGCTTCAAGTAACGTATGTTCTAGATCTATTCACGCCTGAGCCCCAAACTGCACATACAGACTCATCTGCAATAGCGGCCAAGTGTCCATCCATAAGGGATGGGTTAAATAAAGTATGGTTCATCCAAAGAGAAGATGACTATACAGACGTGAAAAGAATTTGTGATCGATTTCTCACCTCAGTGAGATAAATTGATAAGTGAAATGAGTGAGGAGCCAAACAGAACAGATAGGACGCCCCATGGGGTTTTCAAAATAAGGAGAAGCATACATATAAATCTGGTTTATGCACAGACTATTTCAGAAAGAATTCCCCAGGACGTGGGCAGAGTGGTTGCCCATGGGAAGCAGAACTAGAGATTGGGATCTGGTGGAAAGATCTATGCATTGTCACGATAGGCCCTTTTGCACTGTTTAAATTGCTTTTACCACACCAAAATATTACCTTTTCAATTTAAAAACCAGGCAATTTTTTCCCCAACATGATTAGGATCAACATTCACCAGTTCAACAGTGTAACTAGTTGCTTCCAGGCTTCCATTCGTAATGAGTTTCAGGCCAAGCCATAGGAGAGGGACCAGGAATCTGGATTTCTGATTGGACAAGATATACACACACACACACTTTAACTGGTTTGTACAAAATCACTTGATAAGGTTGCTTGCTGACCTAAACAGTCATACCATGGAGATAAAGTGTGCCTACTTGGAGGGAAGTTAAAAGCAAATAAGGTGGGAAGATTTCCCTCAACAGCCTGGTTAAAGAGTCTGTAGTTTGGGCAAGCTGGATCTTTTATTCCCACTCAAAACATACCTCCCAGCACTGCCTAGAGGGTGTACTGGGCCAAAAAACAAAACTTGTGTAGCTAGGGCATTAAATTTTTAATAATATGCATTTGTTGTTATGTTTCATCTCATAGACATTGGTGTAAAACACTTAAGAAAGATGTCCACATTTTAAAACCTAAGCATGTTGCATAACTTAAGTCTCTAGTTTTAAAAGAATAAATTATTAAATGAGAAATGTAATGAGATGTTTAAAATGTTACTGATAGTGCACACTAACAAAACAAACTGTGAATTATGTTTTTTAGACATATGATTCAGGCATCAGTTCTATAGATTTAATGTCCTTGAGGAATATCAGATGTCCTCAAGATTTGGAATTTGACTTAACTGAAAGATATAGGGAAAACTTTGTAGCCTGACAATTCCCCCATCGGCTCCATATCTAAAGAGGATCAAAAGCATGCGTTATTCCAGCTAAGGTTAGCAATAATTTATGCTGAATAAATTATCTGCAGTTTAGCTACTTTCAGCCAGGGGCAGAAGTAGTTACGCAATGCAAAAGGCTGCGTACACCAGCAAGTACTAGCATGCTGGGACCAAAGCAGGCTGGGACCGCAAAATATGATCCAAGCCCAGTTTTTTTACTGGCTTGGTGCAAAGCCAAGTCTCTGGCTCAGCTGTGAGCAGAAGCACCTTCCCAGTTTCCACCCACTCACCTTGCTTAACCTACCCCTCACCTTGCCTGACCTGCAACTGCAAAGTGTAGAAAGCATGCATTCATAATAAAATGGAAAAATAATGCACATTTAGAAGGAGAAATAGATATGCATAGATGAAAGAGACGGCCTCAAAAAGATGTTACTGATAAAGGTGACGAAATATAATTAATTCTCTAAACTAATGGATTCCTAATCTCAGGGACGCCTATAAATGCTCAGCCAAAACTTTTACACAGAAGTGGCAAGCAGCATGAGAACAGTACCAGAAAGATCTGTGCCAAGAATCCCTTTTCAGGAGCTGGAGTTGCATGGGGACTGAGAGAAGGTGAGCCTGGTTCACTGTCCTTGTCATTTCTGAGAGAACCCGGCCCAGAGATGCCTTTCCATGATTGAGTCAAACAAAGGCAAGACCCTTATTATAGGAACATGGGTTTAAACTGTCTAATAAGTCAAATGCATTAGTATGTTCAGTCACCTTGCAAGCTAATGACTAGACACTTTGGAGCATAGGGGATCATTATTCCAGCATATCATCAGTGAACTTTCCAGAAAAGCTAATTAAAGGATCCATTAAAATGCTTACCAGAAAGTGAGGGTTTATCACAGAATCTTACTCACATTTGAAGAATTTGCAAGATTTTCACCCTGCCTGCATCCACCACCTTTCATTTCCTTCCCTGTGATCTCTAAAGATGAACAAAATTAATTAGGGAGATTCTTATTTTCCTTTCATCATAATTTAGGTATCTCATTATTTCCCCCTCCTCTAACCCTGTTTGCCAGCAACCTCATGTGGTAAAACCCCAAAGAACTAAAGGCTGACAACACTATTCAGATGTTCCTCCATCTAGAGTAGCAGCAGTCCACAGTTTCCCAGAATATTCCCTGTTTACCTCTTTCCCATCAGAAGTAATTCTTAGATCATTTTTAAGTCTTTCAATAGTAAGACCTAAAGTAAGGTACATACAAGGTGGGGACCACATTAATCCAGGAGACGGAGGGAAGGGAAGATATATTACTCATTCTCTTTATGTGTCTTTTGTTCCTTCATCCAATAGTACTTTATATGTTGGTATATGTCTTACGATAAATAAAGCACCTTAGGTAGCAATGCTTATATATCATCTGTAAGTAAAACAAAATAACCATAAAGGAGCAAGGTGGATTCAAAAGGTTTTGCAGTTGAGATGAGGTGAGCCGTCAAAAGGGACCCCTGGGCCAGCCTGGAGAACCACAGCATCAGTTCAGGACCATCTGCCACGTGCTATTCACAACCACGTGGAATGCTTGAGGTGTGAACACCACGCCTCTTTAAACTACCCAGACTCCAAATCTAAAAAGAATGAAAGGTGGCTGGATTCCATAAAGATTCAAAGTGATCTGTGATTTGACCTTGCTCATCTTGTATTCAGAAATCTTACGGGATGAGAGGTAAAACTACACAACAGGCCAGAGTGATTCTTTCCCCGGAACTGGGAAAAAACTACCTAAAACGAACAGAAAATGCCAAACGAACCTCTAAGTTTGATCCACTGAATGCACGGATCCACAATCGAGCCTTCCTCTTTCCCCCCAAAGGAAAGTCTGAATTAGTACTATCTTTTCTTTTTAATGAATTCTTTTGGATTTTTTTTCAGCTATAAAATAATATGTGGCCACCATAAAAATAAAGATAAAAAGAAAGAAAGTTGCCTGTGATGGCATTATTTTTCCCTAAAATCAAAACTCCAAAGTCAAGAATCCACTAAGAAAAATGTACCTCCTTATTAAGACAAGCTATTTATCCTAATAAGCCAGGACTAAAAGGGACAAGCACTGTCTGTCACACAGTGGTAAACTTTTAGGGACCAATAAGACATCAGACATCAAATTCTATATCAATGAATAACCCCTGATGAGTGCCTTTCTGTGTCAATCATCTCGCAAAAGACCCTGGTGACTTACGACATTGACATTGAAACCTTTCTGAAAACTAAAAGTATTTTCCCTTCCCTTAATCTTTTCATTCACTACACTACCAACTATTAATGGAAAATTGATTTTGTTATTTCTGATGCTTAGTCTACCTTATCTGCAGAGAAGTCAAAGGGAGACCCTATGGATATCGATGGAGGGAACCATTCTTTACACATTTTTTGTATACGGTTTGGAAAGCCTAAGAAAACAGACAAATCACAAGAAAAAGAAATTTGTGTCCTGCAGAGTAAAACTCACTACCTAGAAATTTCACTGCAGGAAGTTGAAACTGACAGATAGAAACTAGACCAGTTTCATAATATCACTTCACAAACTCACAGGGAAAAACTGTTCTGAAAGTCTTAGCTCTTTTTCCTCAAATATCATAAAATGACAGAACTCAAAAGGGGCATTAAGAGGTCATCTTTTCCAGCCTCTGGCCTTGGGCAAAAGAGCATGTCATCCGACAAGAAAAATGACTGCATGTACTGCATTATTTTGCTTTGTGTTTTTTAAATATCCAGATTCAGATTTCTCTTAGTGACTTGACCAGTGTCCAATCAGCTTTTTAGTCCCAGAACTTTTAACTGGATTCACTGTAATTTAGACTCATTTTCTTTTGTTCAATTCTCTAGAAAGGATGAATTGATGATCGGTATATTTTAAGATTATCATTTGATATCCTTGAAAAGAGTTACTTTTCCAGGAGTATGATAAAGTAGATACTCTAATCAAACTGTTTGGTATAAACAATCTTAACACTTAACAAAATCAAAAATCTGTATTTTAGCTTGCATAAATAAGTTGATAAGAAAATAAGGAATACTCAGAAGTCAAAATCCACATAAAAGCCAGATTCTGAATGAAGAGCAGAGCTCCAAGGCTACCTCTTACCTGATGTCATTAGCCAAACCCAATGAACTTGAACTTGGTCTTCAAGGCCTCAAGAGACACTGGCAACAGCACACAAAACCTAAGATAGAACATAAAATAGGAGATAGACACTCTACCCCATGTAAAGATACAAAAATGCCAAAGGGCTATATCCTCAACATAGGTAAACCAAAAATAAGTCCTTCACTCTCCAGGAGATCACAAGAAGACTGTATTTTTTGGCCACACCCACATGTGGAAGTTCCTGGGCCAGGGATCAAACCTGAGCCAAAGCAGTAAAAAAGCCAAGTCTTTAACCACTAGGCCACTGGGGAACTCCCAGAAGATTATGCCTTGAATTTCAAAGCTAAAAAAATCTTCCCAGCAAATTTATCACCACAGAGAAGCCCATCTCTGATGAGCCCGAATTTCAAAATTATACAGTCTAGCATCCTAGAAAAACCACACTTTTACTTTAAGGGATCTCAAGCTGGCCATTCCCCTCAAGCATCTGGCTAAAGCAAATATAAACCATCTCTGAAGGACACCAGCTTTAGCACAGATCTGATAAAGTTCCCACAGGTATGCACTCAGAAAATATGACCACAGGGAAACCACCAACGTCTCAAGGAAACTAGACACCCTAATTGTGGGTTGAGTTTCTAGGAGACAGTAGTTTTCTAGTTGAATATAAAATGGAAAGGAAGGAGTTCCCGTCGTGGCACAGTGGTTAACGAATCCGACTAGGAACCATGAGGTTGCGGGTTCGGTCCCTGCCCTTGCTCAGTGGGTTAACGATCCGGCGTTGCTGTGAGCTGTGGTGTAGGTCGCAGACGCGGCTCGGATCCCGCGTTGCTGTGGCTCTGGCGTAGGCCGGTGACTACAGCTCCGATTCGACCCCTAGCCTGGGAACCTCCATATGCCATGGGAGTGGCCCAAGAAATAGCTAAAAGGACAAAAAAAAAAAAAAAAAAGGAAAGAAAGATCATAAGCTGATAAGCATTTGTTGTTGATAAAATATCGCATAACCATTTTTTAGGAGAAAACAAGCTTTACTATCACGAAATTATTGGAATAATTTCACACACAGACTGATTTATAGAGGAGGTTTATCTGTGGGTTTGACAGTGTCTTCATGAACAGTTTTCATTCTGTTCACTTCATACACCTTTAGTGCTGCCCATATCTGACCAGGGAGCCAGATGTGGGAACATGGTCATTTCCCTGCAACAGCTCCTGACCAAGTAGGGAAAATAAGAGAGGCACGAGCTAGCAGTTTCCTTGTTTCCCATTTGCTTAGTTATCCAAGTGTCTATCAATTTTTTTTTTCACATTTCATCGGATCTAAAAATTCACATCAATATTATTTGCCAAAAGCTCGAAATAACCATATAAGTCATTATTTCTATTGTTTTCCCAACACCCTCCCACCCAGAGCCTTCTGTCCTCCTTCATGACACATTGCTTGGAAATATAGGCATGTGGTAAAATTATAAGGAAATGCAAAGGAATGCTAGACATAAAAGCATATTGGTTATATTTGAAAGGAGAAGGAAAGGGTTTGGACCAGGCAGGATCCAAAGCCAACTACAAAAGTAATGGTGATGGATGGACTGATCTCTAGATTCTCTGTCATCCTGAGACTTCATTTCCCCTAATTTCTTGTGTTTATCCCTTGTTCTTGGGCCCCTGATCATCTTCTTTCTTGGTTTCTTAGTTTCTGCTTTCACTTTGCTAGGACACAGTTTCCTTTAAATACATCTCTATATGTTTACATATATATATATATATGCCATATATAAAATACTATATAAATGAGAAATATATGTTTTAGTCCTTTCCCATCAGGAAATTCTTTTATTGTACCTTTATCCATCATAGATAGTTTGGCTGGGTACACAATTTTACTTGATAGTTATTTTTCCTCAGAATTGTGTAGGTCTTCTTGCATTAAGTGTTGCTGTTAAGAAATCCAATGCCATTCTGATTCCCAAAGTTTTTTTTTTTTTTTAAACTCTGGAAACTTTTAGGATCATCTTGTTTTTCCTATATCCTGGTATAGCATGATGAAATGCCTTTCATTCATTACACTGGATACTCAATAGGCCCCTTCAATTGAAAGGCTCATTTTCTACAGTTGTAGGAAATTTTCTAGTATTAGTTCATTAATACGTCTCTTACTTTTGCTTCCTTTCTTCTCTACTTTTAGAACTTGTATTAGTCTTATGGGAGAACTCTTGGATTAATCCTCCAAATCTTACCATTTCTCTCATTTTCTATCTCTTAGTTTTTTGTGTGTTCTGTTTTGTTTTGTTCTGTTCTGCTTGGGGGACAATCCCTCAAGTTTATCTTCCAATCATTCTGTTGGGATTTATTTCAGTTTTTATATTTTTAATTTCCAATACCATTTCATCCTCTCTGGTGGCTCCTTTTTCATAATATCCTAGTCTTCTTTCATATATGCAATATCTTTCCCTCTCTCCTGAATTAAAATTAATTTTAGTTTTCTAGATGTCTTCTTCAGTTCTCTGCCTTGCATCTATTTCCTCTAAAGTTCCTTTTTTCTTTGTTTTAGTCTCTCTCATTTCACAGATTGTCTATCTCAAATGAGTAGTGACTCTTGGCTGTCCACTTTTATTTAAAAATAAAACCCTAAAAATCTAAGTGGAAGCTCGAGGTGCCTGGATTGGGCTTGTTGAGCAATAGTTTTCACTATAGTGTGATGGGCTGTTAATATAAACTTTTCACTAGACTAACTACAATGTCAATACGTAAAGGTCTTTTCTTTACGGGCATATTGTTTCTCTAGAGAAGAGTCTATCTTCTGCCCTGGTTGGATTTATGTGTGTGTTTAGGGATGGGGAGAGAGGGAGTTATGATAAAATGCCTGACTTCCAACATGTTTGTTGCAGAGTAGGGGAAGGGAATTAGAGGTCAGACATTCACTTCGTTCCCTGTATCTAATTATCCACTCCATCCTTGCCCTCTCCTATGCCTGGTTGTCAGTAAATCTCTCCAGTTTCATTTATCCAAAATATAAACCTCTCACCTCCTGCCTGTGGAAGTAGACAACTGGACCCATGGGGTGGGGCAAGACCCAAAGAATCCAACCACTGCATATAGACTTTCTGCCCATCTCCTTTAAGCCTGGTGCCTCACAACTCCCTGCTGGTCCATGGTCCCTGGAGGGTCAAAGTGTTCACCCTCCCTAAGTTCTGTGTTGGTCACTCCTCACAGTCTCTCCCATGATGGCCCTTGGGATTATCCCTTCCTCTACCCTGTTCATTCAGCTGCAACTCCAGCCTTCTGGAAATCATCTCTTATTTACTATGTCTCCATTTGTCTTTGCTTTGAATTTATGTATTTACCCATTTTTATTACTTTGCTGCCCCTTTAACTGGATTTGTCCAGGGAAAGAAGATCAAGATGTATGGACATTCTGCCATGTTTAACCAGAAAGGGTTGAGTTGAACTTTGAATGGCCTGGGTGATGATATGTGCCCACCAGACTGTTCAGACTATCTCTCATTCTACCCTTAACCTATTTAAAAATCTGGCTCGTATCTGAAAAGGCAGACATGGTGACTCACCTTTGTTGTGTTCTCAAGACCTACAGCAAGATATATTTGCTGAATGAATTAAATTCAGATGGTTTAATTCTTAATCACCTACAATAAAATCATATCTGCCATGTATCTGTGAGTACCTTGCATGTGCTAAGACATAGTCTAAATACTTTATAAAGATATTATTTTATCCAATTTAACCCTCATGACAGTGCTATGATGTAGATACTATTAGTCATCTTTACAGATGATAAAATTGTGGCTCAACTGAGCTAAATGATTTGGTGACAGGTGTACAATGAGCTAAAATGTGACCCAGCATTCACGCCTAAATCTCTCTCAAGCCAAGGACCTTGCTTGTTCCACTTCACCACACAGCTCCCCAGAATCTAACATCAAAAGGAAGTAGCAGCAAGACTACCCACACATCAGCATGGCATGAAAGGGCTTAAATACAGAAAGAGATGGGATGCAAAAAGATGATCTGAACCAAGGTGAAATGCTGTTGAGTGCTTCTTTGAATTTGGCAGTTCAGAGTTTAAGACTATTTTTCAAACGTCATAATTAATAAGTGTTGCATATGGCAGTTCTGAAAAGTACTTTCCAACACATTATCTTGTTTAAAGTTCTAAACAAAACAATCAGAAGTCAACTGGATGTGAATAAGATGCTTTTAAAGTCCTGAACAGTATTTTTATTATGCAAGTATATTATATTTTAGAAGAATATTTGAGTAACTAATATGACTATAAATAGAGAAGTCAAATGCATACTGATTAACACAGTGAATTAAGTATCCCCAACTGTAAGTATGATTCAACATCATATTCCCCAGGAAAATATTTGGACTTGGAATTACCCATTGAACAACATATTTTCATTCAAAAACATATTGAAATATAAGCAGCTCTCACAACGCTTGCTTTTAGAATCATCAAATTTTGGCTTTGTTGAAATTACTTCTCCCAGGGCTTCAATTTTTTCTGCATACACAATTTCATACCCAAATTGTGAAACAAAAACAGAATTTGTCTCATGGCAAAGGATGCCATGCAACTAGATTCAACATATTTTGAAGCCCGACTATAGATGAAGGTCTGTGCTAAGCATTCTAGCATATTTAGAGCTGAACAAGGCATGTTTCCAAACATGAGGGGAGGAAACATATACATGCAGCATAATACAAGACGGGCGTGGGCAGCCTGCACTGGATATAGACACGTATGCTATGGACAAAGAGGGAGCTATTGGAATTAAGTAGACACAGGGTGGGAGCAGTGGGCGGGGGCGAGAATTATGGACTGGCCGTGGAAGCAGGGGGGACCTCAGTAGGCAGAAGTGGGAGCAAAGGGCATTCCAGTGCCAGGGGCATGGTGAGCAGACTCCTGAATGGGAAGGAGGAAGCAAGCCTCAAACCAGACAGAAGTGGCTGGGAGCATGTATTAGCATCCTAAGGCTGCCAAAACAAATTACCACAACCTTGGCAGCTTGAAACAACAGAAATTTATTTTATCACAGCTCTCAAGGCCTGAAGTCCAAAATCAAGGTGTCAGAGGGTCGGTTGTCTCCAGAGGTTGTGTGTGAGAATCTCCTTCATGCCTTTCTCCCAGCTTCGGCTGGTGGCTGGGAATCCTGGTGCCCCTTGGCTGGGGCCGCACAATTCCAATCCCTGCCTCCATCTTCACTTGGCTTTCATCCCTCTGTGCTTCTGTTACCCAACCTCTTCCTTTCCTTCTCTTCCCTTCCTTTTCCCATCTCTTCACTTCTCAGGACTTATCCTTGGATTTAAGACCTGCACTAATCCAGAATGATCTTGTCTTGAGATCCTTATTCTGCCAAGACCCTTATTCCCATAAGTAACATTCTAAGGTTCACAGTGGACATTATTTTAGGGGTCACAATTCAGGCCTATGCAGGGCATCTCTCACATAAACATAAAATTTTAATAAGAAATTTCCTCGTATTGGAGTTCCTGCCATGGCTCAGTGGTTAATGAACCCAACTAGCATCCATGAGCTTGCGGATTCAATCCCTGGTCTCACTCAGTGGTTAAGGATTTGGCATTGCCATGAGCTGTGGTGTAGATTGCAGACACAGCTCAGACCCCACGTCACTGTGGCTCCGGTGTAGGCTGGCGGCTACAGCTCCAACTGGACCCTAGCCTGAGAACCTCCGTATGTTGCGGGTCGGGCCCTAAAAAGACAAAAAAAAAAAAAAAAAAGAAAAGAAATTTCCTTGTATTTATATTTGGTTATGGATTGAATAAAAAAAAATCCAGGCAATAAATTCTTAAAGACAATTCGATTACTGTTTTCCTGAATTTAATTTTTTTATTAGAGTATAGTGGATTTACAGTGTTGTATCAATTTCTGCTGTATAGGAAAGTGACCCAGTTACACCTATATCTACCTTCCCCTTCACACACCATCTTCCATCATCATCTGCTCCAGGAGAGTGGACACAGTTCCCGGCACTGTACAGGAGAATATTGCTCATCCACTCTAAATGTAATCTACCCACCCCAAACTCCCTATCCATCCCACTTCCTCCCCGCTGGCAACCACAATTCTGCTCTCCTTGTCTGTGATCTGTTTCTGTTTTATAGACAGGATCATTTGCACCATATTTTAGAGTCCTATTCAGCCATAAACAAAGGACAAAATAATGCCATTTGCAGCAACATGGATGCAACTAGAGAGTCTCATACTAAGTGAAGCAAGTCAGAAAGAGAAAGACAAAGTGATACCATATGATATCACTTATACATGAATTTAATTTCTAAGGGTTGGCAGGGTTTTGAGATCATCACCAAGTCCAGGTGACTGACTGCTGAGGGAACTGCCAAACCCACCTCCTACCACACATAGGGAAGTACCAGCCAGCTGATATTCCTGGAACCACAGCTGTCCCAGAAATCAGCCATGAGTCATACAGCCCTGTGCAACTCTTCACCTCCCATACTAAGGAGGAAACTTCTCTCCACACTTGAAAAATACTGTACAAAATCCTAAACAAGAGACAGGCATCAAAAGCACTGTAAAAATTAGGGAAGAAAGTAAAGTCTAAACTAATCCAAAATTTGCTTTATGCATAGGAAACATTTAGAAACGGCTTCTTAAGAATGGATTTTTTAAGGCATTTCAGAACTGCCTTAATTATAGAAAACATTTTTTATCGGGTAAGAAGAGCAATTCAATGTTCCCTGGGTCCTAGATAAAGAACTCAGTAATTGTATAAAATGATGGACAGGCTTTCAGGCTCCTGCACTTGTTTTCCAACTCTGTGATTTAAGTGTGAAATTGATCTGAAGTCTGTATGGGTCTTCTATCAAGTATGTTCAAATGTAAGCAATGAGGTTTCATTTGCACTAATTCAGTACAAAATATCCTTTTGGTGTGCAAAACTCAAATGCATCTCCTAGAATAGAGAGTCCAATTTATGTCATGCTATAATCATAGCAGTTCTAAACTAATTTAACACCCTGAAGAAGTTAATTAACATCATTAAAAAGTGCATCCAGTCAAGTATAACATGTGACCCAAATAAATAATTGAATGAACTTTCCTACTCCAGGGGTGACATGTTCCAAGGCTGTCCTCTTTCATCAGACCTGGTCAACAATTGTTTGAAATATCTGACACCAACCATATTAGATGATTCTCATGAAGGTGTAAACCTACATGGCAGCCTAATAAACAACTTAAGTTTCATGGCTGACATTGATTTATACATCTTCTAAAGAGATGGTGCATGAAATGATCAGAACAGTCAATAATGCAAGCAAAATGTATGGGCTTGAGATAAGAGAGCAGAAAACAAAATCAATGCCTTCCAGCTATTAACAGCATGCAGCAGAGTTCATAATAGATGGCATTAAACTTGAACAAGTTGCATCATTCAAATACCTCAGAGAAACTGTCACTCCAATGGTAATTGCAAGAATAGCATTCTCATAAGTGAGTATATATATATATATGGCTTTAACTTGGTCACTGAAGGCATTTTACCAACTAAAAACTACTTAGATGAGTTGTTGGGGAGTGCATAATTATTGCAAAAAATTTTAAAGGAGGTCACTAAGTATCATTAGGTGCATCAAATTTAGATAATGAAGAAAGTCAATATATTGCTATAAACCTTCACACACAAAATAGATGCACAAAGGGCAAAGCAATCAGCTGCAAATGGATGATTTTTTTTTTCCTTTAAAGGAATGAAATCGAGTGGAATTAAATATTGCTATCTTGTAATCAACACAGTCATTTTTAAGCCCCACAGGTCAGATGAGTTTCTGTTTCAGAAACATGAAAAAAGTCTAGCAAAGTATTTGGTATAGCTGAGTGGTTGAGCACATTGGCTTGGAGATCAGATCGACCTGTGTTTGATTCACACCTTTACCACTTAGTAGCTTTTTCATTTAACCTCGCTGGGCCTCTGTTTATTCATCTGTAAAATGAGATTAATTATAAGTGCCTTGCAGTGTTGTTGTGTGAATGTAATAACAGATGTTGGAGGAGTCCTTGAATACACTGCTTCTATCTTTATTTTCAGTATATGTATGAATTTGTTCCTAAACCGAATTTCTTAGAGACTGGTAAATTAACATAAGCATTTCAAAACAAAGTCAGGCCTTCGTAATCTCTATTTATTATGAAAATTATAATATTCAAATCCGTAGCTGCTAACGTGATGAAGCAAATGGTCAAACTGCTCTCCAGCAACTTAAACACATTCTGGATGATGATGCAGTACGAGCAATGCTCGAGTGCAGGTTTATTCTCCTCTTCATCATTCTTTATACATTATCCAGGTAAAGAAGGATTCAGATAATCCTGGCTCACATTTTCCATTTAACCTTGAAATGATTTCAAGTATCAGAGGATCTTTTCAAATTCCAGGTCAGCCACTCACAGCCTTGCATCTCAAGAGCACATTCTATTATCCACCAGTACTGCTGCAACTTCAAACATGACAGGACCATTTGGAATTTCTACTGCTTTTTTTTTTTTTTTTTCTTTTTTTTCCCTTCAGGCAGCAGGCAGTAGAGGAGAGTGACATGGCACCTCTCTAATGGCAAATGGTGATTCCTCATCCCACATTTGTATAATGATCACCTTTTTTTTCTTCATTTGTGTCATGAACAACCGTTGCACTATGTAAACATTTTGTTGAAACACTGTATGAAAAATGATCCTATGTTAGGAATGCAAATGACTGTGTCCCAGAGTATCAGGGCTGAAATATCGGCTCTAGGTTGGAAAGTGCCCAGGACTCTGGCCCTGGGCCGTTACTCACTAATGGAAATAGAAACACCCTTTGCCTCTCCACTAGCTGGAAAGGTGATTCTGGACCAATCAGAGGCTGAAAAGCACAGTTGCTACTGGGCCAGTGTCCTCAACACAGAAACCTCCTGTTCAAGCACATATCTCTCCACTGAGCTCCACGAAGAGTCACTGGTGGGTTTTGTCACCTGATTTTGTGCTTTGTTTGGTGAAGCCCAGCACAAGAAGCTGTATGAAGATCAAGTACACAAGCTGTACTTGAGAGTAAATTATTGGCCACCCCTCCACTAGAACAAGCCTCCGTAAAGATGCCAATTCTCCATGCCTGTTTTCTGAGCACCCACTGTAACAACTGTAACAACAAACCTGCCCTAAACACTTCGTGATTGGGAGATACAGTACTCAAGTTGGGAAACTGGCTGTCAACAAAATGCCCCCAAATAATAGCTCCACTAAAAACAGAAAACTGAATCGCTGGTTTGCTCATTTGAGTTAAATCTTTAAATCAACCTAGTGGCTTAAAAACAAAACAAAACAAAACAAAAAAAAAAAACACAGAGGGAAGCAGATGTATAGAAATAATTCCAAAACTTTCTCTAAAACATAATCATATCTCAGAGGATAAAAATGATACAAGCAGAACTATTAGCATTTGGGGACAGAAAGAACAGTGCCGCCCACAGGGCAGTTTTCAGATCCTCTCTGCTCTAATCACACCAAGTAATTGCCCCCAAAAACTTTTCAATACCATTGAGAAAGCAAGGATAACAAATAGCCAATGACAGAACAACATGAGGGAATAGTTTTTCTGTGTTAAACTGGATGATATAAACTTAAATTCTAGGAGTTCCCATCGTGGCTCAGCAGAAGCAAATCTGACTAGCATCCATGAGGACAAAAGTTTGATCCCTGGCCTCCCTCAGGGTGTTAAGGATCTGGCATTGCCATGAGCTGTGGGGTAGGTCCTAGACAAGGCTCAGATCCCACATGGCTGTCGCTGTGATACAGGCCGGCGGCTACAGCTCTGATTGGACCCCTAGCCTGGGAACCTCCATATGCTGTGGGTGTGGCCCTAAAAAGGCAAAAAAATAAAAATAAAAACTTAAATTCTGTAGAAGTTCAGAGAAAGGAGAACTTGGTGGCACCAAAGCAGCAGGGCCCACCTAACCAGGCAGTCACTGATGGGGCCAGTCTGCTTAGTTCTGTGTCTTAAGGCCGTCATTGTGCATCTGACCATGTCACTCTCCAACAGCAGGTACCCCCCGCCCCCCGACTCAAGACCCTCCATCTCAGAACAGTTCAGCCTTTCTCCTTGTAGCCGGAGCTGTTCCTGATCACAGACTCTTGGTCCCCTCACTCCCCTCTTCTGTGACCATCTCCCCATGACTGTATCTGTAAAGCCTTTGTATGTAGTGAACACTGAGGAAAAAAAGCAATTCACATACTGCTTGTAATAGTAGAAACTGGTTTGTCCTCTTTTGTACAAGCTGCTTAACCCATTCTTTATCCTTCCAGAAATTCTTCTAATAAAATTCCAATAATTTCACTTAAAGAAGTGATCATGAACGTTGATAAGGCTGCAAGGATATTCATTGTTTATAACAGCAAAGATTTGAAAATATCCTGTGTCCAATAATAAGGTATGCATGTAATGGAATGGAATGCAGCCATCGAATTCAGTGTAGTAAATGAATACTTATAAGCATGGAATATGTTTACCATATATTAAGTGGGAAAACAGAGAACACTACATAGTGGACACGATATGATCCTGATATATATGTGTATATATATGTGCATACACACACATATTATACTATTATTTATATACATAAACCCTATGATTTTGATATGTATATAACAGTAGTTTCTATGCATTAAAAATCTCCATCACTGAGGGAAGTCCATTCAGGATTTCACTTGATTGCTTTGGTGTTTTTCTGATTGTTCACTGATAGATAAAGCAACCCAAAGATGTTTATATGGACTATTCCTGCAAAACAAACATTTTCCTTTCCACGTGAATATACCCACAAGTGAGTTTATGGAATAATTTAGTAAATACCTACATATCTCCCAGCAAGCTGACACACCTCTATTTTTGAGCAACTTTGCTTTTAGCACTGGGGTGAGAGAGATGAACAAAAGTAGGTCAGAATGCTGAAAGCTATATGGATTTACCCTCCAGTAATGAGAGGTTCCTTTCTGACCCTCTTAAACTCAGTTTTTAACTGCCCAGACTATCTCTAAAAAAACACTCTTTCTCCCAGCCTCTGCACCAGTAATAGTAACATATAATGCAGCACAAAGAACCGTGATTTTTCCCTATTCAGGGAGCTGTTATCATCTGCTGCGGCAAGCTGGCTGCAGAGCCTGGGCCCAAGCCCGCACACCACTCACCTCCTGATTTACTTAAATCTTTTTGCTTCTATCAACCACAGGGAATGGGGACACTTACAGGTAACAACTGACAATTTGAACAGAAAATATAGAGAAAAGCTGTGTAAAGCAAGTGGCTCAGATTATAGCTGTTGACTTCTAATATTATTTGATAGATGAGGCCGCTACAATTATCTACTGCTCATGGGTTCCATTACTGGAACAAGAAGCACACAAAATAAGGGCAATTTCCCAAACAATATATAGGACCACTTAACTTTGTCAAGAGCCATTTCTGCAAGTGAAGTCCTCCTTGTAAAAGACACGAAGATAATGTGCTGGCAACTTGACATAAGCATTTACTTCATCCCACATTAACTGCCTTTTGTTATTTCTGCCATGCTCTAGTTAAGGCCAAATTGGATATTATTTTTAACTAAACGTTTGTTTTAAAATGCAGTCATGGAATCTACCATTTTCTCCTAAAATTAAGAAAAAAAAAAAAAGAGCTTTAAGAAAAATTTAAAAACCCCTCAATGGGCAAAAGAATGAACACAGTTTCCACCTTAATTTTGTCATGAATCTTCCTTGCAACTAGCTACCTCAAAACTATTAGAACAGTTTCCATTCTTGAAAAAAATCATTCTATGGTTTAACCTTATGTTACTACTTAAAGATCAAAAAGAAACCCTGTCTCTAGAGGAAAAAGAAAGCAATACATTTTTGAAAGACAAAAAAAAAAGTGTCTGAGCTGTGAACTGAGTTATTGCATCCATGTTAACTATTCATTCACTTTGCATTTTGAATTTGAATTGAGTCACTGGGTGGAATGAGTGTTGGAAATGTTAGAATTACATGGGGAACTACACACACACACCCACCTCTGCCCTGGAGAATGGAAAGAGGAAGGAGAAACCTAAGGAAGAGAAGAAAATATTTAAATCAGAAAACACATAACTCCTGGCGGGGATCTTGAGGACCAGCCACAGTACTGGGGGGGAGGGGGGGCAGCCAAGAGCTCACCTAGACTCTTACCTTTGTCTCCCAGAGTCCACAGGTGTGAACTTAAACATTGCCTTATTTCCTAAATTAAAATCCCCCTGATATTTTTCTCTCTTTATTCCTATTGGCTTGGATGCATTTCCAAAGCAAAATGCGGAGAAGTCTAAAAGGAATATGGGATATCAGACTCTTGCTTCCCTTCCCTTTTCTTTTTTATCCCACTTTTCAATGGAAAAGCAGGAGACCAGGCCTGAATATTGGCAGGGCTGTGTCCCCCGCTTGACTACATGCTACAGATGAATTCTCCCAGGAACTTATCCAAGAAATGCCCAAGTCCCTTAAAATCTGGGTCATGTGAGCATCAGTACATGGAGCTGGTCAGAAAGAACGCTCCTCTTCAATAATCCTCAGGAGAGATGGTTAAGTCTGTACAGTTTAATTATAACATTCAAGATTTTTTTTTTTTATTATTCTTTCTCAGCCCCTGAAGTCTTTTAAGTCTCTTTTAAAAGGGCCTCTACACAAAAGGTAACTTCATCCAGGAGAGAAAGAAACTCACACTTGGCCATACCACTTCCACTTGGGCATTGATTAGATGTCTTTTTTTTTTTTTTTAACAAATTCAAAAAGAAAGGGGACACGATTTAAAACTAAAATAGAACCAGGCACATTGTACAAAGGATTATTTCAAGTAATTCTCCTTGAAACTATAACAAAGGAATGTTTCCTGGGGATTAAATGGACTGTCAGGTAATCAGAAAAGTTCTTTTAGGTTTTCCTCAGGAAGAAAAAGAGCACTTTGGATGGATTTTGTTCCTGGCATTTTGTGACACTTTACAGCTTATTCCCTGGTGTCACACCGATTTATTTTATTATTCATGAGCTCCGTGAAGGAAGGAATGATCTTAGAGGTCCCCAGCTGGACCCCACTAATAGATCCTTTTCCTATCCTCCATCTACTGTTACTTTAATATGGATAAGATTGTTTTATTAATGAGAGCAAATGGGTTTCCTGAATATCAGCCTCTCCTTTGGTCACTCTGGAACCTGATATACTTGATGAATTGATTTTCAACTTTTTGAACACCCACACTATTTTTGACACTGTAACTTTTAAAAAATTAGGACATATGTAAACAAAAGCTGTACCTCTAGGAAGTTACATTCTAATGAAACAAGACTGACCTCCATTACGAATTGATGATGCTACAGTCAGCTATCAATTATTCATGTCAAGATTATCCATGACACACTTTGGAGCGCATCCACTGTGGATTTCTAAATCCCAGGCTTTCCTCCATCTCAACCGTACAGACTTTGAGGACTCGATGTCGAACACCTCGCCACGCTATAGATTTAGCTTCAGGGGAAAGCAAGGCAACTTTTCTGTATCTCTCCGTCTTCATTCAGGGAGCGGTCACGGAGGACTTTGAATAAGTAGTGCGCTAGGTGCTACGGGAAGAGGTGAATTAAATGTGTGTAAGGTATACCAGATGCTCAGGGATTGGAGGGATAACTGCTAGTGGAAAGGAGGAGGAAAGGGTTCCAATGGGACAATGGCACTTAAATTGAGTATTGAAAATTGAGAGGGTGTGGATGGGAACAGGGGTGGATGGGCAGGAGAAGACAGTCTACAGAGAAGAAGCACAGGCATAGATAGCACTGGGAAATGGATTCTCACGTATGCAGTGTGCCCGTGGGGTCAGCAGGTGGGAGGACAGTCATGAGTTACTAACAAGAGAAAGAGCCGAAGAGATATCCCTCCCCTACTCGGTACACGGCTTAGGTGACAAAACACTGAGCCACCGTCACTAAGATTGGGAAAGCTGGAGGGAACATTTTCAGGGGAAAGATAATGAGTTCAGTTCGGGACATTTTTCTTGCTAGTGCTCAGAGCCAGGAATACGTTATGATTCCTAATATCAACTCTTGGGCTCCACTGGGGACTGCTATTGGGCTAAGAGTCAACTAACGCAGGCAGATTACTGTCACACACACCTCCAGACGTAACACGGGTCTCCCAGAATATGTCTGGTTTCTTTAGCCTAACTGTAGAAGCCTAGACTAATTCAGATGGGGGAGATGGAGATTCAAAAATCAAGGATTGGGGGATTCCTGTCATGGCACAGCAGAAACGAATCCGACTAGGAACCACGAGGTTGCAGGTTCAATCCCTGGCCTCGCTCAGTGGGTTAAGGATCTGGCATTGCCATGAGCTGTGGTGTAGGTCGCAGGTGCAGCTCGGATCCAACATGGCTATGGCTGTGGTGTAGGCCCACAGCTATAGCTCCGATTGGACCCTTAACCTGGGAACCTCCACATGCTGGCAATGTGGCCCTAATAAGCAAAACAAAACAAAACAAAAAATCAAGGATTGGTTATTTATATTGTCCAATCTCAATTTTTTTTTTTTTCAACTGAGAAGAGCACTAATTCTTCTGCTTTACTTTGAATATGTAAACACTACCTAGGCCCTGCTGGAGATAAGTTCTCAGGTCCAAAAAAAAAATAGCATCACTACTAACATTAAAGTTGGACCACAGTGACCACAGAGGGAAATGGTACTAAAAGGTCTAGGAAATGTCACTAAAAAGATAACATATTTATTCATATGTTCACTCATTCACTCAATAAATATATGTTGAAATACATATATTCATTCAACAAATACATGTTGAAATACATATATTCATTCATCTCCCAGTGAATGAGGGAGATCATTAAGATCCCACATGGAGCTGACATTCGAGGGGAGACATATACCAGATGTCAGTATTTGGTCTATGAAGAAAATACCATGCAACAAGATGCCTGGGGGTGACATGGGTTTAGGGCAGTGGTCAGGGAAGGTGCCACTGGGTATAAGACATTGGACTCAGAGCTAAAAACCAAGAAAAAAATATTCAAACCATGATCAGAGGGAAAACATTCCAGAAAGAAGGAGCACAGAGGAACTAAGACTGGAACTGGCCTGGTGTGTTCAAGAAACAGGAAAACTCCCAGGATGGCTGCAACCAGGAGAGTAAAGGGGAGAGCGAATTGGGCTGGTGGGCAAGCAGATCGTGGTGAGACCTGCTGAGAGCTTCAGCCACATTGGGATCAAACCCCCGTTCCAGCCCTTGTTAAAGGGTCTTCAGTCACGTGACTTAAGCTTACGGAAACTTTTTTCCGAATCTCTCAAAATAGTAGTAGTAATATTTTTATCAGTTGAGAAGAGTAAAGGAGGGAAACTATGCAAACTGCCTGGCATATAGGAAGAGCCCAATAAATGTTAGTTCCCACTCTTTCTCCTTTTCACTGGCAAAAAGGAAGCCAATGTGGATTGTGCAGGTTAAAAAAAAATGAGCCTTTTCTGGTCTAAATGTGTGAGATCTTCTTTCCTGCAGCTCCTGATTCCAGGAGCTGACCTTCAGAACACCCACTTCTAGGAACCCCAGGGGCCAGAGGTCAGGGTTGCCAAGATAGATCAGGTGATGTGATGGTGAAAAATGTTCCCAGGTGAGCCAGGAGACCTTCAAATTAATTTGCTTTGAAACCCTAGCATTTGTGAGCTGAGGTCTTGCAAGTTAAAAATAAAACAGTAGATAACTCTGCAAGATAAATCCTCTTTAAAATCAACAATTACTTTAAGGTCCTTGGAGAAAGGTACTTTAAAATGCAGGTGATTCTCCTTGCTCTTCGCCTATTTGCTGCCTCCTGGAATTTGGGGCAGGGGGTGAGAAGAACAGGTTGGCATCAGGGAATATGGAATATTCCCGACTTGCCAACTTCCCTCCCTTCCCTTCCTTCCCTTGGTGGCAGAGTGAGTCGTTTCTGAGATCTTCCTTAAGACTTCTTTCCCCCTTGGTCACAGCCCCATTGTCCCTTCATCTTCTCTGCATCCCCAGACACTCTGGCCCTGACCCATGGTTCCCCCGCCCTCCCTCTAGTTTTGGCTTCTTCTCCCCAAATTAGATGCATTTCCTTTTCTCCATGACTAACACTGTGATTCCATCTCCTCTTGCCACACACAACAAACTCTCACTCAAGGGTCAGACACCAGAGTTATGTGTCCCGAGGCTCTCCTGCTGCCTATAATTTGGCTGGGTACCCAGGCAAAAGAGGAGGGTGGAAAAAAGAATCACAACATACTCACTTTCACAATGAGTGGACCTGGTGAGATGCCTGCTGACTTTTCCAAAACACGGGCCAATAGGAATTGACCTATGTACAACCTTTGTCTGCGGTCTCATAAAAACCTGGACTTGCTTTAATATTTGCTCAATAAAAAGATACTTGTAGGGTTTAGGTATACAGAATTAACTATAGTGGGCTGAATGGCGCCCCTCTCAAAAAAATATGTCCATGTCCTAATCCCTGGAAATTGTGAATGTGACCTTATTTGGAAAAAAGGGTCTTTGATGATGTAATTTAGATGAGATTGTGAGATAAAGAGATCACCTGGCATTATCTGGGTGGACCCTAATTTTAGTGATAAAACGTAAGAGTGAGGCGGAGGGAGGAGGGGGGAGATTATACAGAGACAGAAGAGGCAGCAATATAACCATGGACACAGAGCCTGAAGTGACGCAACCACAAGCCAAGGAATGCGGGAGGCCACCAGAATTGAAACAAGGCACGGGGAGGGGGGGGGGGTTTGCTGTCAACACCTTGATTTTGGACTTCTGGCCTCCAGAACTGTGAAAGAGTACATTTCTGTTGTTTCAAGCCACTCAGTTTGTGGTCATTTGTTACGGCAGCTACAAGAGACTAACACACTGTATTTAGAGGAAGCATATACGATACTGTGATTTCTTTCAAATGAGAAATTTTATAAAATAACCCCCTCTACCCTTAGAGGACATCTACACCTGATCCTCAAAACCATGGACTGTAGCATCAAAATCAAGTGTCCACATTCCGGCAGAGGAAAAGCGGTGCAGAAAATCTACGGAAGAAATCATCATACAGTGCAATGGTTTTAAATCCCAGGCATCAGAAGACTCAGGCATCAGTCATTAAGGAGACCTGGAGAGTCCCTCATTAGTTGCTAACATAGGTTAACACTTTGGGGGGAGATCCTTCTAAAATGATACATAAATTTTCCTGCCAATTAGAGATTACATGAAATATAATTAAACTTCCTTTTTTGTGTCTTTTTAGGACCACACCCACAGCATACAGAAGTTCCCAGGCTAGGGGCGAATGGGAGGTGCAGCCACAGCCACAGCAATGCGGGATGTGAGCCACGTCTGTACCTACAGCACTGCTCACTGCAACACTGGATACTTAACCCTGAGCAAGGCCAAGGATCGAACCTGCGTGCTTGTGGATACTAGTCAGATTCGTCACCACTGAGCCAAGATAGGGACTCCCATAATTAAACTTATTTTAATGAGAGAAGAAAAAATTGAGTAAATTTAAAATAAATACCCATTACCATGGTATGCTGTGGATATGACTATACACAGGCATAGATTTTCCTATGGTAAGTACTCCTTTCCTCTCCATTGTCTCACTGCCCCCCGCCCCCAGGTTTCTAAACTGTATTAACTGATTGACACAGAAAGCTTTGACGGTTTTTGAACTACAGCACAACTCTCTCTCTTCTCCATTACACACACACACACACACACACACACACACACACACACACACTCCCTTCATTCTTCCTATGGTCAGTTGCTAGGATTCCAGAAAACCAGTGAGGAAGAAGGGAACGTAGAGTGATGCAGCATGCATGGTAGGCAAGGTCTCAACTGTCAAGTTGCCCAGACACGGGCAGATGCAAAAAGAGGTTTGGTAGCACATTCTGGTAATCACTGCTTCTGTCTGCTAGGTTGTTCTGCTACATCTAAACAAAGGAGTAAAGTAGGGGAGAAAAGCCCCCTTGGGCAGAGCAGGGGTTGTGGTGAGAAGTCTGCTGTCCACCAAACATCAGACAGAGATGCACAGCTCTGAAAAGAGGATTCAGATATCACTCATGATCCAGCACCCTTCAGGCTCCTGTCTCTGGACAAAAGCAGGATCTGGGCACCACTGGAAGATGAATAAAGAGAAGAAAACATCCACACCCAAGACACTCAGTGGGAGAGTAATGCTTTGAAAAGGATCTACTAGAGACCTGTAAAACTTGAGAAAATCCTTCTTGCACTAACGGAGTACAAATAAAACAGGCATTGTGTATAATGAAAAATAATGCCAACAAGAGGAATTTTAATAGCTTAGAACATAAAAAATAACTGGAACAAAAGCTTATAGCGATAAGAGGAGAAAGGCTACTGAACAACTTCTCTCGAAGGGGGAGACAAGCAGGAGAGGACCCTTCACCTTTGACTACGACACTTACAGAAACAGGCCAGGTAACGCTTCTGAAAACTTCAGTGGAAACAGCAAACACTAGTAGAACTATAAGCAGAATCTGTGTGCTTCCCACAGTATTTGCTATGATGTCAGGCTCATTGCTAAGCATGAACTAGAAAGAAATGAACCTTCCAAAACTTTTTAAGAGATGAAGACATAGTTTATATTAAAATATAAAAATCAAAGAAAGCAGCCAAGGAAGCCCAAATTACAGAAAATCAAAAACATTGCATGCAACAATAAATTTAAAAGAACTCTTTAATAAGCTGAGAACTGGCAGGTTAAGAAAGATGAAGAGAAAGAAAAAAGAGAGGAAGGAAGAAGAAAAAGGAAGGAAGGAAGGAAGGAAGGAAGGAAGGAAGGAAGGAAGGAAGGAAAAGAGGTAACATCAAGCAAAATGTCCTCCAAAAAAAGTAAAAAAATAGGGAAAGAAGTATCAGGCAAAGTAAAAAATAACAAGAGAAAAAGCAGGACCCTGATATTAAAATATCATGTGAAAGAATTCAAGGGAATAAAAAATGAGAGTAAGTACTTTTGGAAGACAATTCCATTGCCAATAACTGATCTTAAGTAAAGTATTACAGATACATTCGAAGAGAGAGCTCCAGCAACGGTCTCTGGCATCCCTTCATAATACGGGAAAAACTGAAAATAACCTATGGGACTAACAAGTAAGTAAAATATAGTGTAACACAAAACAAGATACTATATAGCTATAAAAATGTCTTACCAGCATATTTGGTGACTTGAGAAAATGCTCATGATCTACCTTGCAGTCAGTTAAAAACAGGTTATTCATCAGCCTATATCATATGTTTGATTTTCTTTTCCAAAACACTCTCGTCATAAACACCAAAAAAGGTAATTAAATTACATGCATCCTTTGATACTTCTTTCCTTTGTCTTTTTCCTGCTCTGTTTGTTCCCTGTACTTAGGTCAGCAAATAATTTTAAGTTGGCCTATGTCGAAATATTGATAATCTAAATGTCTTTACTTGTTGAGTTAATAAAATATGTATAATATAAAAGAGTGAAAATAATTTTTTGCCTCTTTTTTCGCCACTGCTCTCCTCCGGTCAGTCTCATCAAAGAAGCCTCCGGCTACCAAACTGCTCAAGAGATAAATTTTGGAAGTCAGCCTGGATCCTTTTCTCTCCCTGATCCCCCATCTCCAAGCCTTACTGCTTCTTCCTCCACAATGGCGGGCCTCTGTGCTCTCCTTGCAGCATCACTGCCACCATCCTGTGCCCCTCGCCTCCCTCACCTCCATCTCCTGCCTGGCCTGTCCCCAAGGCCTCTGCATTACAACTCACTCACCCTCCCTCACTTCCAACTCTGCATCTGCTCTGCAACCAGGAAACCAGGTCATGTCCCTCCCTCTCCCCTCCAAGACCCCTCCAGGGCTTTCTTGCAGCACTGGGGACAAACGCCACCAGGCCCCACCTATCGGTGTGTTCTACCCTCCCACCTTCCTGTGCCATTCTGCCCGTCACTCCCTGGATTACAGTCACCTGGCCCTCCTCCTCCCCCTCCCCCAGCTCTCCGCTGTCATATATGTGTCTTGGGACTTAATTTATGTTCTGTTCCTCTCCACACCCAAAGCCACTCATACTTCTCACTGAATGTCACCTCTGATTGGAGACAATCCTTGACTTTACAGTCTAACTAAACTTTACAGTCTCCTGGCAATTATACCCCCTAAAACCACCTTCTTATTCATCCTCAAAGCATTTATCACACTTTTTAATTATTGATCTATTTGATTATTGGAGGAATATTTGTTTCCCCCTCTAGACTATGAGTTTGGACAAGGCCTTGCCTTTTTTTATTATCCATGTGCAGTACTTAGCACCTAAAAATAACAGCAATAAAATTTATATAGCACTTCTATGTATTAAGCGGGTTTTAAGTACATGATACCCATTAAGTCATTTAATCCTCACAATAACTCTATGATATAAATGCTATTCTTCTTCTCATCTTCAAGTGAGGAAACTGAGGCATCGAGAATTAGAAATTTGTCCAAAACCTTACTGATAATGAACAGTTGGGCCTGTTTTTGAAGCCAGGCCATCTGACTTCAGATTCTAAGCTCCTTATCTTTACATCATGTTGTTCCTCGTGGTACATACTCAAGACGATTGGTTCAACAAACCCTCCCACCCTAAGAAACCACTGTTAGGCCAGTTTTCTTTCTTTTTTTCTTTTTCAGTCACATACGAAGCATATAGAAATTTCTGGGCCAGGGATGGAATCCAAGCCAGAACAATGACCTATGCCACAGCTGCTGCAATGCAGGATCATTAACCCACTGCACCACAGCAGGAACTCCAAGTCTTCCTTCCATGTGTATACATAGGTATATAGTATTGTTTTTCAAAACTGGGGTCACATTCTATGTACATCTTTGACTTCTGCCATTTTTAATTATACTACATGAGGATTAGAATTTTTTAAATGGCATATTATTCCATTGTACAAATGTATCTGAAGTTATTTAATCATTTTCCTAATTATTGAGTATTTGGAGGGCATATTAATTAGTTCAGTCTGGAAGTTGGAGATCAGAGTACCAGCATCATCTGCTTCTGGTGAGATCCCTTTTCTGGGTGGCAGATGGCCATTTTCTCATTGTGTCCTCAGACAGCAGAGAAAGCGAGAGTTCCCTGAATCTCTTTCATAACGGCACTAATCTCATTCATGAGAGCTCCATCCAATAAAAATTTTAACACATGAATTTTAGGAGGACACAAACATTCAGTCCATAACAGAGGGTTTTTTACAATTTATTGTTATTTTAAAATGGTTCTATAATGACATTCTTGAACATAAATATTGTGCAATGCCCCATGATAAGTTCCATGAAATAATTCAAAAGATATGAGCTTCAAGGATTTTGAGATATACTGAGTCACGGTCACACCTAAAGGTTAAAGCAGACCCATCTCCCCAAAGTTATGCCAAATGAGGCTATTTATTCACCTAAAACAACACAAAGGGCATGAGTGTCCCCCAAAATATCTGAAGGTAGAAAGTGTTTTATAGCATATGTAGAGTATCTCCAAGCTTAGGTCCTGATTTGGATAATATTAAAATTGATTTACATTCCTTGATTAACTGTTTGAGGGAAATGAGAACATCAAAGTTTACATAGATATTAAAGAACTCGCTCTGCCCCAGGACTTCAATAGAATCTATGCTGCTGATAGTTATAAACCCTACCTTAGACGAAGGATTATTAATTTAGATTTAAACTGAATTTATAATGTTAAATTATATTCCAAAATATGATGTTACTACTTCCTTTTCCTTGTAAAAATACCCAGCAAAATATACATTTTTACCACCAGCTGCTAGTTCAGTACTATATCCAAAATTAAAACATTAAAAAAAAAAGAAATACCAGAATAGAGATCCAAACAGAAAAACAAGCTCTATATGTAGGCTAAACCACAGCAATAACATGAAGAGGGAGGTGTGATTAGACTACATTGAGAGGTCTGCTTGCTTGTTTTTCTCCTGTATTTCCATGCTTCTGCAAACATGTGGAATGTTCCTTAATTACAGTTAAGAAACTGCAACTTTTTATTGCATTGCATTTCCAGTGGGCTGCAGTGAAATCTTGGAGCCGACATGACAGATAGCTCACCTCACCATTGGATTATGACACCAGAGTAAGTTTTGAGAAAGACACTTAAATCCAACATATCCCCCCAAAAAAGGACACAGTAAACCCAAAAACAGAGCAGACTGGAACATATAATTATCAAGAAAGGAAAAAAGAATTAACCCAGAAAAGTTAAGAACTCAATGACTTGTAAACATAAAAGAAAAAATAAAAATGGAAACCCATAAAAATCGCCATACCTATTATAAAACACAACGTCTATGTAATAAAAGGTAGCTGCATACATGAAACTTTGTTGGGAATTTTCAAGCACTAGACTGTAAACACAAATCCATTGATATGATGAAGATACATTTATAATACACATGGATCCCATTTATACATACCATAGAGGGTTTATAAACAACAAATATCTTGATATTGAGATATCACCTGAATTTCTAGAAGTAGTGAAATATTTTATTTTAAATATGCACACAAGCAAGGGGAGCTCCCCCATCACTTTTTAAATTTTACCACATTCTCTCCTTCAACTGCTCTCTTCAAATGGCATCAACTTGCAACTCTGGGTTCTACAGATGGAAGATGCTAGGGTAGCACTGGCACTTTACACCAGGTCAAGATCACCCAGACTAGAAGAAAGATCTTTCTTGGTAGGAAAAAAGAATGATGCTCAAAAACTGTTAGGTTAAGCATGATGAAAAAGTTGAACCCCTTTTTAAGTCTATATATAAAATCATCTTTTTATATAGATTTTTCCAAGCAGAAATTTGGAAAACTCTAGGGATGGAAGCCTTGAGATAACGTCTTTGGAAGCAAACATTCTATGAATCACTATGGAGAAAGTAAATCCCTTTTAACTTAGTCATCAGGCAAAATGTCCTAAGCAGAAGCACAAAGAAGGGAGAGGAACAAGCACAGGAAAAGCCATGATCTCCCTCAGCTGCTATTGTAGAGCCTCCATCGCTGACCTTATATTGAAAAGGGAGCAGCAAATCAAGCCCGAGAAGAACCGACTGGAGAAGGAATACAGCAGATCTCCCTTAACTTCTGTGTGATGAGGGAAGCAAAGAAATAAGGGCTGTCACTTTGGCTCTAATAAAACCTGAGTAAAGTATCTTTAATGCTGTCCTGCTGAAACTGCAGAGCATGCGACATTCTAGAAAAGCTGACACAATAATCGCTTTATGATGTCTAGAAATTCTGCACATTAATAAAAGTTAAAAAATCAAAGTTTAGGAGTTCCCGTTGTGGCGCAGTGGTTAGCGAAGCCGACTAGGAACGATGAAGTTGCGGGTTTGGTCCCTGCCCTTGCTCAGTGGGTTAACAATCCGGCGTTGCTGTGAGCTGTGGTGTAGGTTGCAGACACAGCTTGGCTTGGATCCCGCGCTGCTGTGGCTCTGGCGGAGGCCAGTGGCTACAGCTCCGATTAGACCCCTAGCCTGGGAACCTCCATATGCCGCGGGAGCAGCCCAAGAAATAGCAAGAAGACAAAAAAAAAAAAAAAAAAAAAAAAAAATCAAAGTTTAGGGAGTTCCCATTCTGGCGCAGCAGAAACGAATCTAACTAGTATCCATGAGGACTGGGGTTCAATCCCTGGCCGCAGTCAGTGGATTAAGGATCTGGCGTTGCTGTGAGCTGTGGTGTAGGTCACAGAGGTGGCTCAGATCCTGGGTTGCTGTGGCTGTGGTGTAGGCGGGCAGCTGTAGCTCTGATTTGACTCTTAGCCTGGGAACTTTCATAGTTGCAGGTGTGGCCCTAAAAAGCAAAAAAATAAAAATAAAAATAAATTCAGAGTTTAACTTTGACTAAGTCAACAGCAATTAATAATACATAAGATGGGTGAGTAGTCATGCTTATGTACTTATATGGAAACGGTCATAGAGCTAGATGTGGGCTTTCAAATTACATGGTTTAGTAGTTTGATTATTTTAGCTACGAGAATACTTTCTTCAGTAGAAACCTTTTGCAGAAGAGCATGAGAGGACACTCATGGAAAAGAAAAGGACAACAATCCAGGGAAGAATGGCAAGCCCAGCACTCATCCACATGACACCAACCAGTGGAACAAGCCACACATAGAACTCCATAGAACATAGCTTGAAAACCATTCATCTAATCCAGCATTTTCTCTTTGCAATGGAACAGAGAGACAGGAGAGAGAGAGAGAGATTCAGTGACTGCCCAGAGTCATGCAGGTTGAATCAGAATTAGAAGTCAGTGCTTCTAAATGTGTCTTAATGTTTTCCCTACATAACACAACTCTGCCCACAAAGGGACTTCTTCAGATCTTGTTTTGGCTCCTATTTTCTCTTATTATAAATATATAAATGTATTCAATCCATGTGTGTGCAGTGTTTTAAATATTTTTAATTAGAAGTTTTGGGGAAAAATTATGGATATACATGACCAATTCTTTGAACTGCACACATTCCTGGGACAGTCTATCTCAGCATGTCTTGGAGATAACATGTTAATCTGTGTCATGGTGTCACAGACATGACGCTGAAGAAAAAAACTGTGGACACTTGTTTACTTTGCAAGTCCAACCTATTCCAGTATTCAAAAGTGTCAACTTAGTTACTGGAGAGGATGGTGAAGGCAACAAAATGGTATCTTCAAGATGCTGAGGGAAAAGTAACTGATGACCAAGAAATTGATACTCATCCAAATTATCATTTTAATAAAGATAAAATAAGGTACTTCAAGGCATATAAACACTAAAGGAATGTACCAACCAAGGACCCTGTTTGTCTGTTTGTTTTTTAAAGGAATGCAGCAAGTAAACATAGAAGATATGGAATTTGAGACAAATATAGAACTTTTTTAAAAAGGTAATAATCCCATTAAATATTGACTATAAAAAATAGCAAGTAATAACTCTAAACTACAATAACAGTCAACAACAATTATTAAGAACATGTGTTAACACCCTTATTGTCACTGGGAGAAGGAAATATTGAATAACTGCAGACTTATTTTATTTTTTTAAAGGCTGGTTAAGTACTTTTAAGATTAAAAGTAACCTCTAAACACTAAAAATGCACTTTGCAATTTTCAAATCATCTGAAGAAAATTAAATATTAAAAAATGCATTAATACAACAAAAATCAGGGAAGGGAGAGGATAGACAAAGGAAAAAGACAGTGAACAGTAAAAACAAAATAAGATGGTGAAAATAAGTTCAGATATATAAGCAATCATAATAATTATATGTGGATTAAGCTCATCAGTTAAAGAGGTTATCATATTGGTTTTTCAGTCCAGTCCTTTGCTACTTGCAGGAGACATATCTAGAATAAAACCACACAAAAGAATGAAAATGAAGGGCTAGAAAAGACATGGCATTCAAATACAATATGAAACACAGTTGATACAGCAATATTAACATAATGCAACTACAGATCTATAGTCCAAAAAGCGTTAATATAAGTAAACTAGGACCATGTATAAGAATAAAAGACACAATCCAACAAGAAGATATAAAACATGAAATCACTGTATTTATTATAACCTTAAAATATATAAAGCAGAAATTGGCACAATTAAATCAGGAAATTGATAAATTTATAATCATAGAGAGAAACTACTACTAGTTAGAATACAGAAGTTTGAAGGGGCAAAAATTAACCAGCTTAATCCAAGAGGTGTAATGAGAACCACACACTACAAAAAAGACTTTATCATCTTTTTATGAAGTCATGGAACATTTACAAATACTGGCATGATAACAGGACTTCAAAGAACTTAAATTATACACATCATCTCCTCTGACTGTGATATAATAAAATTAGCAATCAACATTGCAAAGTAGCAAATACATAGCAAAAGTATATATGTAGGTACCTAGAGAGATTCTTAAATAAAGCCTGAATGAATAAATTGCTACATATTAAAACATGTGAATGAAGTAAAATTACTATCTAGAAATGAATTTAAACCATTAAATTCATTTATTAAAGAGTAAAATTAAATATATGTTCAACTCAAGAATCTAGAAAAATAACTGAAAAGTAAATCTAAAGAAAATTAAAAAAATAAGATTATAATAGAGAAACAGAAAAAAGAGATAATAGAAGAGATAAATAAAACTCAAAGCTGATTCTTGGAAAAAACTAATAAATAGACAGATTTTTAGCCTTTCTGACCAAAAATAAAGGAAGGTAATAAAAAGGGGGACAAAAATAGATAGTAGGTGTGAAATACTGCAGGAGGATAGGAACATTATGTAATGAGTTTGAAAACTTAAATAGATACACTTTAGAAAAATACAAATTTCTCAATCTGACCTAGGAGGAAAATAGAAACAATGAATAAACAAATTATCATTGGAGAAATTGAATTGGTAATCAAAAGGTTCTAAATCAAAAGACACAAGAACTAGGAGTTCCTGTTGTGGCTCAGCAGGTTACAAATCCAACTGGTATCCATGAGGATGGAGGTTCGATCCCTGGCTTTGCTCAGTGGGTTAAGGATCTAGCATTGCCATGAGCTGTGGTGTAGGTCACAGACACGGTGCAGATTCCATGTTACTATGGCTGTGGGTGTGGCTGGCAGCTGTAGCTCTGATCTGCCCCTAGCCTGGGAACTTCCATATGCCACAGGCATGGCCCTAAAAAAGCAAAAAAAAAAAAAAAAAAAAAAAAAAAAAAAAAAAAAAGACACTAGAACTAGAACATTTTGCAGGTGAATTTATTCCACCATTTAATAAAAAACAAAGTTTTACCATCCAGGCAAATTCCAAAAACAGAAAAGCAGAGCAAATTAAACAACTTATAAAGTTGGTAAAATCAAAATATCAGAAGTAGGTAAGTGAGTATGGAGGAAGAAAGTTATATATCAATTGCTTTAGCAAACATATATGGAAAGACAAAATAAAATATCAGCAAGTTGGAGTTCCTGTCGTGGCGCAGTGGTTAACGAATCCGACTAGGAACCATGAGGTTGCGGGTTTGGTCCCTGCCCTTGCTCAGTGGGTTAACAATCTGGCGTTGCCGTGAGCTGTGGTGTAGGTTGCAGACGCGGCTTGGATCCCTCGTTGCTGTGGCTCTGGTGTAGGCCGGTGGCTACAGCTCTGATTCAACCCCTAGCCTGGGAACCTCCATATGCCGCGGGAGCGGCCCAAGAAATAGCAACAACAACAACAACAAAAAGACAAAAGACCAAAACAAAAAACAAAAAAAAAAACCCAGCAAGTTAATTTCAGCAATGTATAAAATAATTATTAATAATTTTTAAACATTATGTGGAAGATTTAATTCTAAGAATTCAAAGATGGCTCAATATCAGATGATTCATTAATATATATCATTTGAAGAGATTTTATTTTATTTTTTTAATTAATTTTTTTTTTTTTTTTGGTCTTTTTGCTATTTCTTGGGCCGCTCCCACGGCATATGGGAGGTTCCCAGGCTAGGGGTCGAATCGGAGCTGTAGCTGCCCACCTACGCCAGAGCCACAGCAACGCTGGATCCGAGCCGCATCTGCGACCTACACCACAGCTCACGGCAACGCCGGATCATTGACCCACTGAGCAAGGGCAGGGACCGAACCCGCAACCTCATGGTTCCTAGTCGGATTCGTTAACCACTGTGCCACGACGGGAACTCCCTGAAGAGATTTTAAAAGAAAAATCACCAGCTTATTAGCTACAGACAAAGAAAAGTGACAAAGTGAAATCTTAATTGTTGATTAACATGCCTAGCGAACTAAAACTATGAGAATTGTCTTTCTAGCAAATGCTTTTTATGAGGAAGTTGTGTAAGAATCATATGACTAGTGACACTTTAGAAACATCTACATTAAAATCACAAATGATGTAAAAGTGGCTATCACCACTTCCATCAGTAAAGCAACAAGTGTACAAATTTTGAAAAAAAATACAAAATAATTATTATTTGCAGATAATAAGAATATCTACCCAGAAACTCCCAAGAATCTAAATTATTACAATCAAATGAGTTTTTAGAAAAGTTGCTGGACACAAAAATCACCATGCAAAAGAACTACTATTCCTTTACACTAGTAATATCCAATTTGAAATGTAAACACACACACACACACACTCTACTAAAAATATTAGCAAATATTTCTTAGGTATTCCCAGGAATAAACTTACCAAAACATGTGCAAGATCCCTATGCAGAAAATTACAAATATTCATTGAAGGATTAAAAGAAGGCCTGAAGGATTATGAGGTTACATACATTAATTATTTTGACTATTCCCAAATAAATCTATAAATTCAAAATGAAAATCAAAGTCTCAGGTAGGGTTTACCATAGAATACCACAGAAAACTCTACGTTTGTTTATATGGAAAACCAAAGGCCTAGAATAGGCAAGAGAGTTTTGAAGAATAACAAGGTTGGAGGACTTCAGGAACAATTACTATGCAGCTGATTACTATAACTTTATAATAATATCAAGAGACTGGAGTGTTTGTGTATGGACAGACAAGTGATTCTGTGGAAAGGAATAAAGAGTATACATAAACAAACACGCCTATGTGGAAACTAGATCTGTGACAGAAGCATTTGCACAAATCAGTGGGGAAAGGTTGAATTTGTCATTAAAAGATGCTAGGATAATTTATTACAAAGTGTCTTCAGGGTTGAGAATAACAAGAAGATACCCACCTCACACCATACATAAAGTTCAATTCAAAGTAACTACAAATCTAATATGGAAAGCAAAACCCTAAAAGTCTTAGAAGAAAAACATAACAGACATCTGTGGACTTTGGGTAGAGAAGAATTTCTTACACAAGATAAAATACAGAAAACTGGAAAAAAATTTAAATTGATAAATCAATTATATTTAAATTGGAACTTCCATTCAACAAAAACATGATGAAAATTAAAAGACACAGATTGAGAGAAAATATTTGCTTCATATAACTGAAAAATGATTAGAAACCAAAAAATATAAATAATATTTAAAAATCAATTACAGCAACAACAAAAAGACAACCTAACAGGATGCAAATGGGGAAGGAGCAAAGGATACAAATAGGTAATTCACATTAGGAAAACACCAAAAAGCCAATAAATATATATAATTATGTCAAACTCACTAGCAATCAGGGAGATAGAAATTAAGGATAATGAGATATCATTTCACACACTGCAGAATGGCAAACATTTTACAGTTTGACAAATAAATTCTAGTGAGGAAAGCCATGGAAAAACAGGGTTCTCATACTCTGCTGATGGGAATGCAAATTCTTATCAACCTTCACAGAGCAATTTGAAGATACTCACACCATGACTCAGTAATCCCACTCTTGTAAGCCATGTCCTAAAAAAGATATTCTCAAAATTTTTTTTTACCTCACGACCTCTTTACATTCTTAAAAATTATTCAGGACCCTAAAGAGCTTTTATTTATATGGGTCATATCTATAATTATTTACAGTATTAGAAAATATACATGATAACTTTTAAATATTTATTAATTTTAAAATAATACACCTATTAAGTGTAAAGATAACACTTCGATGAAAAATAACTATTTTCTAAAACCAACAAAAATTAGAAAGACTTTTGTAAATGTCTTTAATATCTGATTTAAAAATAGCTGGATTCTCAGATCTGTTTATGCATTCAATCTGATGAACTACGTTGTTTTGGTTGAAGTATACAAAGAAAATTTAGCCTTGTACTTGGAATAGATCATTCATCTATGCATAATTTTGTAACATGATGGATTGATCCTTTGGGAAATACTGGTACACTTAGCTATATAGATCTTCCAAATGTGGACACATGTCATAATACAGTATCAAAAAATAAATATTCTTTACTAACATTATCACTAATCAAATCAGAAAAAGTCTCTAAGTATTAGGAAATGTCAACCTCACAGTGGCAATTTTTCCCAAAATTCTAAATTTTACTTGAAAGCTCAAATTTTATCATTGGAAACAACACTTTCAGTTGTTTTCCTTAAAAAGATAGGCTTACTTTATTCATTTTTCAGTAAATGTCTGCCAGACACCTAGTAGTTTAGGTTAGTTTAGTTCAGTCAGCATTTATTATTCTTTCAAGTAAAAGGGATGTTCCATGAAAAAGTGGCTAATTCAGCTGGTAACTTAAACAATTGCAATGTGCAGCTGAAGGGCTGTAAGCACACTCCACACTGTGCAACTCAGAATTTTCAGATATGTATTCAAGAGTTTAGATTTAATTAAACTAATTGTTTTGTTAAACATTAAAACCATTTTATTAAGCATTTGGTGCTTCTCTAGGGACATTCTTAAGTGAAGTTTTTTTAATCTGTGAGTGCACAATGATAAAGAAGAAAATGACTGCTAGCACTATATGTACCATCTCTTTGTGGTTTTTTGTTTGTTTGTTTGTGGTTTTTTGTTTTTATTTTCTTTTTTGGCCACCCTTAGCATATGGAGTTCCTAGGCCAGGGATCAGATCCAATCTGTAGTTGCAACCTAAGCCGCAGCTGCAACAATGCCAGATCCTTAACCCACTGCATCAGGTCAGGGATTGAACCTGTGTACCAGGGCTCCCAAGATGCTGCCAATCCTGCTGCACCATAGCAGGAACTCCATATGTCATCCCTTTGATTCATGCTATGGCTGTAATGGTTTGAGTAATCATTGCTTTTCCCCATTAGTACAAATAGAAGCACAGTGAAAGGGGCAATTAACATCTATTATTCAGGGGGAGGGAGAGGGAGTGGGATGGATTGGGAGCTTGGGGTTAAGAGATGCAGACTATTGCCTTTGGAATGGATTGGCAATGAGATCCTGCTGTGTAGCACTGGGAACTATGTCTAGTCACATATGATGGAACCTGATAATGTAAGAAAAAAGAATGTATACATATATGTGTAACCAGGGTACAGTAGAAAATTGACAGAACACTGTAAACCAACTATAATGGAAAAAAAATAAAAATTATGTTAAAAAATAAAAAATAAATGAACTAAAAGAAGAAAGAAAGAAGGAAAGAGAGAGAGAGAGAGAGAGAGAGAGAGAAAGAAAGAAAGAAAGAAAGAAAGAAAGAAAGAAAGAAAGAAAGAAAGAAAGAAAGAAAGAAAGAGAAAGGAAGGAAGGAAGGAAGGAAGGAAACAGTGGAGTTCCTATTGTGGCTCAGCAGTTACTGAATCTGACTAGCATCCATGAGGACGCAAGTTCAATCCTTGGCCTTGCTCAGTGGGTTAGGGATTCGGCATCGGCCTCGCTGTGAGTTGGATGTAGGTCACAGATGCAGCTCGGATTGCTAGTTACTGTGGCTGTGGTGTAGGCTGGCAGCTACAGCTCTGATTCAACCCCTAGCCTGGGAACCTCCATATGCCATGAGTGTGGCCCTAAAAAGAAGAAAGAAAGAGAGACAGAGAGGGAGGGAGGAGAGAGGGAGTTAGAGAGGAAAAGAGGAAGGATGGAAGAAAGGAAGGAAGAAAGAAAGTTGTTTCAACCTTGAGGATCCCCTGGAAAAGGTACCGTGGATTCCCAGGGGTCCACACCCTAAGGAATCCCTGCCCTAGGAAAACTCTCATACACCAAGCAGGCATGATCAGTTCCACATTATTGCTATAACAAAAAATTGTAATCTATCCAAATGCCCATCAACAGGAGACTGGATTAAATTAAGTAGTGTACATTCATCCAATAGAACACTAGATCACATTTAATCCTGAAGGAACTAAAGCTATATCCATCAACATGAATAATTCTCAACAACATAATGCTGAACAAAAAAATTTTACAGAAGAATAAGTACAATATTATGCTGCTAATAAAACATTTAAAATTTTGAAAACAATATTATACTATGCTAAATACCATCATATATTTTATTATACCACAGTGAAAGTATAAAACCATGCATGGAAATGACAAATACTGAGTTGAGGACAATAGTTTAAGGAGAAAAAGAAAGAAGATCAAGGAGGGTTATAAGGGGGCTCAAATGCATCTTCCTGTTTTACATAGCTAAAAAATTAAGAAATGTGGTACCATGTTAAGACTTAATAAAGATGTGTGGTAGGTATATATACTCCTATTCATGTAGATTATATTTGAAATTTCTCATAATTTAAAAAACAATTTTTAAAAAACATCAATTCTAGGAGTTCCCGTTGTGGCTCAATGGTAATGAACCCGACTAGCATCCACGAGGATACAGACTCAATCCCTGGCCTCACTCAGTGGGATAAGGGTCCAGTGCTGTCCTGAGCTGTGGCATAGATCGCAGATGCAGCTTGGGTCCCACATGGCTGTGGCTGTGCCGAAGGCCGGCAGTTATAGCTCCAATTCCACCTCTAGTCTTGGATCTTCCACATGCCACAGGTGCAGCCCTAAAAAGCAAATGTATGTACTTTTTTTTCCTAGGTATATGATTTTTTGCATGGAGTATCCTCTCTGCCTTTAAAATCACCACTAATAAATATAAAATTTAATTAAATTGATGTTCCATAAATTTAGATGCAGAGAAGAATGAAAAGTTTAAAATGTACAAGTTCTATTGACAAAGGGCTATCTTTAGAGATTGACAGCAGACATTTCTCCACTTCATCAGAGACCTCCACAGCCAAGGAGAAATACTCTAGGACGAGTTCCATTCTTGATCCCAGCCCACAGCCTGCTTGATTATTTGTGAATTTCACTTATGATTAATTCACATTGATGATTTTTAAAAAAAGAGCAGCATTTTGCAGGCATGGGAGTGGGGAACTGCAAGGAGGGGGAAGTTTTCACATGTTGAGGTGGGCACCTAATGACAGTATGAAAACTGCTGTACCGTGTTTAAGCCCTGCAAACTTCCGCGAAAACATTAACAAGAATTAATTTCCTTTCACATTGTAATTTAAGTTCAGTGAACTTTCATCTTAAGTGTGAAGTCTTAACTCTCTAATTAAGAAACTTTTGCATATATTGATTTGCTACACATATTTTGAGGTTTTTGTTCTTAGATAGTATTATATCCTTCAAATATTATTAATGACTCCTTGATTAATCACAGAAAGAATAAGCAACCCGTAAGATTATCTTCCTTGTCATTCTATCTATCTCTTATTTCATTATTAATAGGACAGTTCCCAGAATGTGGGCAGAGAAACAGAAAGGAAATTAAACATAATTACAGGAATTTTATTAAGGAGTTTGACATGAGTAGAAATTGCAACTATTAGATATTTTAATTTTATGGTAACGTATCAATTTCATGTACTTATTCTCTGTTTTTATCCTATCCCAGTAATTAACTTATAGTCAATGCAGTAAGTATTCCATCATATTTACAAATGCTCTCCATATTATTTATTCCTCACAAATACCTCATACCAAAAATGGAATATTTAAGATGTGGATCAGATGGTGATGAGCTCTAAAATCTAGTTCAAACCATATCATCCCATCAGCATTTTCTTCCTGTTGGTTAAATTCTGGTCCCATCAGTATGCTTATCATCTGCAGCAACGCAGGAAGAAACAGGGTAAATGAGATTAAGAGGGAGTACTGCATTGGGCCTAATAGGAAGATGTATATTAAATAAGTAATTGTCAAGGTAACAGGATATTTAAAGTGACTTTTGCTGGACTCAAAGCTAAGGACAAAGATAAGTCACACACATACACATACACACACACACAAACACACAGAGAGCTGACACTGGACCAGATAAATCCTCAGAGTTCCCTAATAATCAGTCAACTTAGTTTAAAAAATAAATGGAATAAGACTAGTGAGAGTAGAAAATGGTGAGAAAGAAACTGATAATCCACATGGGTTCAAGAAAATACCATGACTCTTCCCTCCATAAGTAAGGGGAATCCAAAAGAATGTCTCATAGATGTTGGGACTGTGTTTGGCATCTCCATACCCTGGCTGGGCACCTGCTTATACATCAGGCTTGCCAATCTGCCCTTGCTGGGGTTGGGGGAGGAGAGGAGAGGAAAAAAATGGGAGAGACAACAGCAAGGCAGGAAGTGGAAACCATGCAGAGAAGCAAACTGCTCTCCACCAGTTGGCCTGGAAAAGACGCCTGACTCTTCCTTGCCTGGCACAACAGAAAGTGTCACACTGGAGCATCACATTGCAGACCCACCATGCAGGGGGCTGGCCTGGCCAGGCAAGCAAATTTCACTCTCAGCCAGAGGCTATGGGGTGTCCACAGAGGCTGGAGCTGAAGGAGGCTTCTAAGAGATTAAGAAAGAGATCCTGTATAGATCTCTTAGCGTTGGGAACTAAGCCAGTGGTGTGGGAGAACATGGAAAGGGGTATTTCAAAGGGAAGAGAATTGGGTGAGGAGGAGCTCACCAGGCTGAGGCAGGGAGTGGGCTGAAGTGAGGGGAGGTAGAGAAAGAGGCAGCAACTGAGTGATCATAGCAAAGATGGAAGTCACGCTGCACTAACAAAACCAGATGAACCACATTAGACAGACACCAGCTGTGTGCGCAACTTCTGTTTCTATGCTCCTCTGCACCTCACCTGCAATCTGCAAAGCGTAAGAGCTGTAACTAAACGCCAGTTTACAGAACAAGGCTGAGGTGGAGGGTGAGTAAGGCAATGACTAAGGGCACAAGCTCAACAGCCAAAATGCTCGAGCAGAAACCCTGGCTCTTTCACTTAGTAACCACGGGTCTCACTTTCCTCACCTGTAAAATGGGGAGCGGCAAGACCATCTTCCACTTGGGACAGGGGCGGGGGTTGAAAGGATTAGATGAGGTAACTAGAATAATGACTGCCATTTAGCAAAAGTGCACTATATGCCATCAGATGATTAGCTGGACTAAAGTACGTGAACACCCTTTAAAAACCTAAATTACAGGTGCCTAAGGAATTATCATGATTGTGTTTTGATGCTCTTTAATTCCAGGAGGCCATTCTCTCATGAAATGCACTCTCTGAAGTATTCTGTGCAGGTGCTATACAAAATTCATATGGCAGAGAGTAGTTTTTTCTCTTTAGAGAAGACTTCCAATTTATTCAATAAGAAATTGGTTCACATGACTATTTTAAACATTTCAATATATGAAGCATAATCAAACACATAAATGCATATATAAAAGCAATCACTGATAAGCCAATACCAATTATACAATGAATAAGTGTACATAATGAATATAATCCACAAATGACCCCTCATTTGTGGATTATTTTACTACAAAGCTAGTATCAAAGTCACTTGAATTATAACTAAGCACATAGTAGGTGCTCAATAAATCTCTTTTTTTCTTTTTAGGGTTGCACAGACAGCATATGGAATTTCCAGGCTAGGGGTCAAATCAGAGCTGCAGCTGCTGGCCTACACCACAACCAACTCAGGATCTGAGCCACATCTGCGACCTACACCACAGCTTATGGCAATGCAAGATCCTTAACCCACTAAGTGAGACCAGGGATCAAACCCACATCCTCATGGATACTAGCTGGGTTCTTAACCCACTGAGCCACAATGGGAACTCCTCGATAAATCTCTTTTGAGGATTATGATAACATAACAAATCCTATATATTCAAGGAGGTAGGGTTATTTTGCTTCAATGAACGACTTTTTCAAACTGGTTTCTAAAGTGTGTTTACCACCTTTGTGAATCCCATTTAGTACAGGGACATACTGAATCACTGTCATGAGCTACCTAAGAACAAAAATCAGAATCACCATTTACTTTCTTGTTCAAAATAAAACTACACCATGAATTCTGAACAAATCTAATGCATAAATACATATTTTGTGTGATTCAATGCCAGCATATCCAATTCAAATGCTACCATATTATAAAACCAATCGACCAGCATCCTTCACTTACACTTTTAGTATCTGCAGGTTATTTCACATCCATTTTCAATTTTCCTTAAATGGTAGAAACTGAAACCTACTAATCCATACTTCTTTCCACCCATTCTCAAGAAAAAATACTCAGAGCCTGTGATTCAGGTATCACGAAGCCACTGGCACTTTATGGTGCCCTATTGCCTCCTTTAGGTACTCAGCCTCAGTGGCTTGGAACCATTATCCAGGCAGAAGTGTAAATGTATAATCTACCTATTGCACACATACAATCTCTTGCCATTTTTGACATAGTTAAGTATGGATTCTTGTGAAAATGAGAATCCACGGCTCCAATCTAGAAAAAGCTGGAGACGAGGAAGAAGAGAACTTCAAAGCAGCATGCAAGTTATGTCTTCAAGATTGCAGACAGGAGAGAGAAGAGGAGGGAGAGAGAGAAAGAGGAAGGATGGATGTAGGTATGGTTGATGGAAAATAGGTAGTAGGTAGGTAGACAGACACATAGATAATAGATGAGAGAGAAAATACATAGAAATACATTTAGGTGGAATTAGCAGATGTGGGGGGCAAGCTAACAAAGAATCAAAAAGCTTGATTATATCATACGTTGACTCAGAAGTATTGACTGGCTGAGTTCCCGGTCATCAGAATGTCCAGATGATACTAACAACGATGTTATTTACTCAGAGTTTCCTCTGCTGCAGGCATTGCTGAGCACCTCACCTACACTCTTCTCAGGGATTATCTCACCAACTCCTCAGAACCTTTGCAAGTTACAGAGACTCAAAGCAGCTTAGAGGAAAGGCAGACAGACCGTGGGCTGACACACCTTGGGAAATGCGGTCCAGGGGACAAGTTCTAAATTCCTCCCAAGAAAAACAGCAAGGCTGCACAATTAGTGGGGATGGAGTTGAGGCAGAATCAATGCTATGTATCCATGGAATATTGGGACAATTTCTCTACACACTCTTTGATTGAGGATGCCTCATTTTAAAAACACTACCATGAACTTAGGAAATATTTTAATGAAATTTTATTGCATAACTGGAAAACTATAGACATTTGAGATTGGTTACAAACATTTGGTGTCAGAAATGTAATGATGCTGGTGATGTTCAATGCTTGATGCACTCCAGTCACCCAGCCCAGTGGTGGAGCCCAAGGGTGCTCGCAAATGACAGAACAGAGACCATTCCGGACTCCACACACTCTGGCTGGGTGACCTGGATCACCCTGAGACTCAGTTTTCTTTATCTAGAAGGTAAGTGTAGTAAGACTTATAAAGTTACTAAAGATTAAATAACATTCTCTCAGAGAAATCATAGTAAATTGCTTACATACAACTGCTTTGACCTTAAAAAGTGGCAAGTTCCTATAGTTCATCCTGTTCCATACACAGTGTTTGGCACAGTCTGACTCAGTACACAGTAGTCGGGGGCAGGGGGCAGTGAGGAGGGGAAGTTGCTGACTCACGGACATGGCAAGAACTCCGTGGTCCCCCTTCCCTGCCCACTCAGTCCCTGTGGCCATCAACTGAGAACAAGAAGCCACAGAACCAGTCAAAAAAGACTTTATGCAACTGGTTTTGGGTTTTGCTACTATAGTTAAAAAATTTGGTTGCGTAAAAAGTTGACTTGGTTACCAAAAGGTTCAAGGAGGAACTAAATGTATTACCCACGTCATCTCTGCTTTGTGAATGGGCTGGCATTATTAACGAAGCACATATCTATTGCACATGAGACTGTGATAGACAGGATGAGGGCTGAAGGAGGCACAAGGACAGGGACCAAGGCGGTGCCACCTCCGTATGGAGTCACTGGAAAAAGCCAACGAAAGATGGATGTTGAAATTCAAGATTACACAGCCTGCAGAGTTCATGGGGGACACATCCTTAGGATGCTCTTACTTTCATGAAATCTGCCCTCCTTTTCCTCTTTTACAACCAAAACTGCTGACTGATGGGATACTGGGGTTTTTTCCTTGGGTTTTGGGTTTTTTTGTTTTTGTTTGTTTTTTGCTTTTTAGGGCCGCACCTGCAGCATATAGAGGTTCCCAGGCTAGGGCTCAAGTTGGAGCTACAGCTGCCAACCTATACCACAGCCACAGAAACTTGGGATCCAAGCCGTGTCTGTGACCTTCACTGCAGCTCACAGCAATGCCAGATCCTTAACCCACTGAGCGAGGCCAGGGATCAAACCCGCAACCTCAAGGTTCCTAGTCGGATTCGTTTCCACTGTACCATGATGGGAGCTCCTGATGGATTACTGTTGAATTCTATTTCAGATAGTAAAGTAGGGAGAGGAGGGCATGTGCACAAAGGGAGCAGATAGCGTCATTCTAGGCTACTGGCTGACATAGGCTCTATGATTTTATTCCACTTTATAACATTATCTTGCTCCACTTTTTAAATCTTATCACTGGTACAAACTCAAGATCTTTGAGGAGTTCCCACTGTGGTGCAGGGGGTTAAGAATCCAACAGCAACCCTTCGGGTCACTGTGAAAGCATGGGTTCAATCCCCAGCTTGGTGCAGTGAGTTAAAAGATATGGTGTTGCCGCAGCTGCAGTGTAGGTTGTAGCCGCAGCTTGGATTCGATCTCTGGACTAGGAACTTTCATATGCTGCAGATGCAGTCATAAAAAAAGAAGAAAAAAAGATTTTTTTTTTTAATTTTAGGGCCACACCCATGGCATATAGAAGTTCCCAGGCTATGGGTAGAACTGAAGCTACAGCTGACAGCCTATACCACAGCCACAGCAATGTGGGATCTGAGCCATGTCTGCAACCTACACCACAGCTCACAACAATGCCAGATCCTTAACCCACTGAGTGAGGCCAGGGATCAAACCAGCATCCTCATGGATACTAGTCAAATTCATTTCCGCCGAGCCACAATGGGAATGCTCAAGAAAAAAAAAAAAAAAAAAAGATTTTTGACCAGTTATGTACCACCTGCCAGGACTCAGTTTGTCGACTCACTGACAAATAGGCAAATCCCTTGACGTCTTCCTTTCCCTGTGACAGAGAAAATGCATTTGTCGACATAATAAAAGAATGCCAGGAAGTCGGTCTTCTTGATCAGCATCACACCAGAAAGACTTATTTATGTTTAACGCAGTCACAAGGTATTAGTGCACATTTCTATTAATAAGCTTCATAATTTTCTAATGTTTCAAATCCCCACAAAATGATGTTTACATAATAATTCTGAAACTTACACAAAATCAAAGTTGCTACTACAAAACTATTTAAATATCACCACCTTATCATTTACTGTATTGTTAGGTCAATACAGCAATGAGTAAGAGATTCAGCTTCTGAGAGTCTGATTTACAAAATTCAATGCATATAAAAATGAATAATATCTGACTCATGTCACTAAACAGCTCATAGTTTAACTTAATATTTATACAACAAATAGATATGAGAAAGTGTAGCATCCAGAGCCTCAACCACCAAACGTTCCAATTCAGAGAGCCTTAGGTGGGGTACAGAGCCCAGAGAGCACCACACACTTGGAGAAGCACATTTTATGAGCTAGAGGGGCAACAGAAAAGCCTCTAGTCACACAGACTATCACTGCTAGGGCTTTGGGCTGTTCGCCAACTTTCTCACAGCCCACAGGATAACCTAGGTTATAGACACTAACAGTGAAAATCTCTTCTCTAAAAAGGACCTACTTTGTCATGAAATGAGTGCCATATTGGGACTTTTACATAGTCAACTCCAGTTAAGCAAATATACATATATTTCTTATATTTATATACGTATTTATATATATATTATATATATATACATATATATATATGTTTTGTTTTGTTTTTCAGGGCTGTACCCTCTGCATATGGAAGTTCCTAGGCTAGGGGTCGAATCAGAGCCGCAGCTGCCAGCCTATACCACAGCCACAGCAACACCAGATCCGAGCTGCCTCTGCAACCTATGCCACAGCTCATGGCAACACCCGATCCCTGACTCACTGAGCAAGGCCAGGGTTCAAATCCACATCCTCATGGATACTAGTCAGGTTCATTTCTGCTGCGCCACAATGGGAACTCTAAGCAATTATATTTAAGTTAAATATACTTTAAGTCCATTTGATTTAAGCCCATTCCATTCCAGACTGCTTTTAGTGCATCCAAGAAGAGCCACTAACCAATGCCTATACACCAATCATCACACCTTCATCTTCTGGAAAATCAATATGATTTCTCTATTGAACATTCTCTTTTCCAGGCTCTGTAATTCTATGCCTTTAGCATCTCCTCCTGAGGTTTATTTCTCAAACTAATTATTTCCACTGCTGTTCTCTAGATCCTCTCTACATTATCTAAATCTTACAATAATTGGCAACTCAGAGCTGCCATCAACACACATAGTGATTTTATGTGCAACAGCAAATAGCACTCCTTCCTCAAGACACTTTACTTCTATCTCATGGAAAATTGTCACATATACTAGTTTTGGTAAGACAAGCTACTGCTAGCAGAAATTTGTCCTAACAAATATGCAGCTACATAATGTTTGTCACATGACTGGTAGCCAGATGGATGGATAGACAGGTAGCTAGACAAATAGAGACATACATCTAGTTTGCCATGTTTCTTCTGCATACCACATTTGATGGCCCTTGCAGATAAACTCTAGACACATTCGTGTCTTTTGTTCAAAAATTTCTACTCTGGGTCCCAACACTGATATTTTCCAGCACCAAGCAAATGGAGGTGGAATAAATCTTTTGATGATAATTATGACTTACATCTTCAGGCAGAATTCTGTTTTTCCCTAACTTGCTGCCTTGTGGGTGGAATGTTTGGAATAGGTTGGATGACTGGGAAATTAGTCTTTTTATAGGCACCTTAATTATGGAAAAGAAAGAATAGTGTCAGTTCAAGTTCTCACTATTTAGAGAAAAACGAAGGGTGGGTAAAGTCTGTGTAAACACAATGGCAAAGAAATATTTTGTCAAGAAGTAAACTGCAGTGTACGAGGATGTGTAATAAGGGCTGTAGATGTGCTTTAATCTACAAAATGAAGTGGAGAATTAACGCAATCAAGCTTTCTTTCTTTTCTCCCTCCTTTTTTCTCCCACTCTCCCCACTTTCAAAGAAAAGTACTATATAAATAATTGAGGCAAGGGGATTTTTTTTCCCCTTGAATAATTCAGGAAATTGCCTCAATTTTCCTCTTCACATTTCACTACATTTACTTGTGTAGACTCAGAGCACATCTACATAATGAGATGATATTGCTACAGCCACAATCAACAAGGTATTTTTTTCTCTTGCCTTAATTTTTCAATTGATTATATGACACTTAACTGTATCAACCATACATTGATCCAATCTCTTAAGAAAAGAAAGGAAGGAAGGAAGGAAGGAAGGAAGGAAGGAAGGAAGGAAGGAAGAAAGGAAGAAAGAAAGAAAGAAAGAAAGAAAGAAAGAAAGAAAGAAAGAAAGGGAAAGAAAGAAAGAAAGGAAAGAAAGAAAAAAGAACGAACGAACGAAAGAAAGAATGAATGAACGAAAGAAAGAAAGAGAAGAGGACTAGAATGGCCATGCTGCTCTTGCCCGACCCTTAACTGTCGCTGCCTGAGTCAGGTGTATGACTATTTCAAAGCCATGAGCAAATTCTCGCCAACTAGTATATTTTACTGTTATTAAAAAAGTTGGCCTGTCCCTTTATAAGTCAATGTAATTCTGGGGAAACTGGACACAAGACAATATAAGAATGCTGCCAAACTGCTTTTGAAAGCCAATAAAAACTTGACTGGCATCAGACCCATTTTCAATTCTGTACCAGAAATTTGGTTCTGGATTCAGAAATGGCTTTGAGTCACCACCAAACACCACACCTCAATTTAGTGAACTCAGCTTACCAGGGTTGAGCCATAACTTCTTGAAGCCAGATTCCTGCTTCCATCTAGAACAAGGTATCTATTTAGACACTTCTTCACTATTCAAAGTTTCAAAATGTCCAGTGTGGTTACAAATATGATCTTTTCACTCCTGTTGCTGTATAATTTATGGAAACTTCCCACCTTAGTGTTTCCGAATAATTCCTCCTCACTAATTAAGCACTCACAAGGCATAAGTGTGAACACAGCTTGGTGCAGTGGCTCGCTCTAAACAACAGAGCCATAGTTGACGGCTCAAAAAGCAGCAGAATGTCCAGGACTTTTCAGCCAGATGGAAGATGTGGCTTGCTTTCCTGGCCCTCGCTTTATTAAACATGGCATGATTCCTGAATGAAAATCAGCCCGGTCCAGTAGGGGGCTGAATTATTAAATATCACCACCGTCAATGTCTGCACATATTTCTGTGTCTTCACACTGGAATAGCTGATTGATTCACTGCTCTAGAGTTTGAACCTCTCGTTTCTATTTCCTCACTTCCTGGTGATTATTTGTTGCTCCCGATGGCTCCATTTATTTTTAATACAATTTATTTTTTTCTTTTGGCCTTTCCTTTTATTCCTTCTTGTCTACCTTTCTTTTTGTTGTAAAAACACCTTTTTCCTCTTTCAGTCCTTCCTCTCCGCTCAATATATGCAATACACTATTTTTCCTCAAATTTTATCGGAAAAATCTTCTTAGTCCTTGATTCAACCATGGCACACATCTCAAGCCTCTTGCTCTACTATCAGAAAAGCTGTTCAAGTCTTCAATCCATTTTGAGTTGATTTTTGTTTATGATGTAAGATAGTGGTCCAGTTCCATTTTTCTGCATGTTGTTGTCCAGTTTTCCCAGCACCATTTACTAAAGAGACCGTCCTTTCCCCAATGCATTTTCTTGCCTCCTTTGCAAAAATCAGTTGACCAAATATGCATTTCTAGCCTCTATATTCTCTTTCTTTCTTTCTTTTTTATTTTTATTTTTTTTATTTATTTATTTATTTATTTATTTTTTTGTCTTTTTAGGGCTGTACTAGTGACACATGGAAGTTCCCATAGGGGTCGAATCAGAGCTACAGCTACTGGTCGATGCCACAGCCACAGCAATACCAGATCCTTAACCCACTGAGTGAGGAAAGGAATCAAACCCACATCCTCATGGATATTAGTCGGGTTCATTACCATTGAGCCACAACAGGAATTCCCATGCTCTCTATTCTGTTCCACTGACCTATGCATCTGCTTTTAGGCCAATACCACACTGTTTTGATTACTATAACTTTATAATATAGTTTGAAATATGGATGTATACTGCTTCCAGCTTTGTTCTTCTTTTCAAGATTGCTTTGGCTATGTGGGGTCTTTTGGATGTATTAATTAACTCAATGGGGAGAATCCTTTCAAATGTATACCTATGCCATTCCATCATGTTGTACATTTTAAATATACTTGCACTCAATAAAGCTTAGAAGGGCCTAAAGAAAAGAAAAGAAGAAAGCTATATAGGTTGTTGCATTTGGCCAGAAATTCTCCTCCTTTGATCCAAACACTCCTCTACCTGCTAATGGAGGAAGCCCTTCCCCAGCTCCACAGGCCCTCACATTAGCTCTCAGAGGGCAAAAGCCTCACACAGTTGCCCTAGTTGTCATGTGTGATTGCTAAGGACATAGACATCAGTCAGATAAACCCACCCTGGAATCCCAGCTTTGAGATCCTCAACAAGTTACCTAAACTCCCCCCACTGAGGTCTCAGTCTCCTCCCCTGTGAAATGAGGATAATCATAATAGCTGTTGTAAAAAGTTTAAAAAGCAATTCACGAGAAGCACTTAAACCTGGTGCCTGACAAACATGAATACTGATATGACAGCTAACATGAAGTGATCCCTTCCATGTGCCAAGAAGTGAGCTAGGCCTTTAGTTGCATCATCTTGCAGCATCACTACAAGTAAAGGTATTTCATTATCCACATCTTCTAAAGGAGATAAATGCACACCATAGTAAGTGTTCCAAGGATGATCCTAACGGCAAGCACCACCATGACAGCTGAGCCCTGGTAAGCACTGATTCTGGGCCAGGCACGGTCATGATAGATGATTTTCTCGTGGCTAAGCTGTCTGCATTCCAGGGGCACTGGCTGTCTTGGCTACTTGGAAGACTCCTCTGCCTGATACATCCTATGGAAACTCATCCTGTAAAAACTAGACTTGGGGTGCAGTGGGAAGGGGGATAGCAGTTGACACAGGACAACAGAAATATGGCACCACCTTGACACCCAAAAGTGTCAAGGCCTGCAGAACAGAAGAAACATGCATGTCATGGAGACCAACTAAGGTGCTTTCCTGGACTTCCCAGTTTTAGTCCCCAAAATTTGACTGGTAAGGGCACCTCTGCTGGACCCCCAAGGACTCAGCAGGGCACAGTGTGCAGACTTTTGCTACAGGCAAATACAGATATTTTCAGCATCACTCACAGTAGGATGTCTTTGAACCTCTAGTCCACCATGGCCTATCCTAAATGGGTAATCAGACCTGCAGGTATTAATTAAACTTATGGTTCTATTTATTGTGGCACTCTGGGGATTGAACAGACAGCAAATAGCAATAAGTACTTCTGAATGTTCTCTTTGGCTTAATTACTGTTCCATAGTTAGTCCATCAAATTGATGTACAATCAACAAGGCTGCACTTACTTATACTGCTCATTGACAGTGAGTATTCAGGAACTGCCAGCATCTTCCTCACAGTGCCTGAGTCCACCGGAGCATCAAAACAGGATGGAACTGAGGAGGCCTTTATCTAGCCCATCACATATCAGTCTGGCAGGGGGCTCCTCTCTCCCCCAGCCAGCATCTTTCTTTGCACACATAACCTTGATTGGCACTGGAGGGTCCTCTGGACTAACTTCATCATCACACTCAGCCTACACAGGACAAAGGGAAGGGCAGAGTTATCAAGCATCCTTTGGTTCTTAAGCCTCATATACAGCCAACATAGATAATTAAAAGTATAGATTCCTGAAATCCAAAGGGACATTAAAGGTTATCTAATTCAACCACCTCATTTTATTCAAGATGAAACTAAGACCAGCAAAGCAAAGTGGCTTGGCTAGGTCACATAATGTCTTAGTAAGGGACTCTAGGGTTGCAATAAAGGGAGACCCACTCAAGCTAGCTTAATTAAGTAAAGGAAGATTTATCATAAGAGTACTGAGGACTCTCACAGGATCCAGCCAGGGCTTTGCAGGAAATGTAAAGTCACCAGCCTCTCATTTCAGCTTCCTCCTGCACATCTGCTCCCTTGTTATATCTGTCACGCTCTTATTTCTTGTCCCTCACGACCCAAAGCTTGCATATGGCTCTCAGTTGCCAGGGTACCAGAATGTGGTCCCAACTTTGAAGCCTAACACCTTCTAACCACAGGTTCTATGTCCCCTCCAATTCAGCAAATTATGAAATTGATTGGCTCATCTTAGGGACAGATTTCAAACAGGACACAATCAATTGATCCCAGGATGTTTGGCCACTCAGGCCCACCCCTCAGGAGGGGAGTTCCACCAAGGAGGATGGAGATAGACAGACCCCCAAAGTAAGAGTGAGGCCAACACTCATATTCAGATTTTCTAGAAGCTTTCCTCCTCTCTCATGCCACTTCTCAGTTTCCGTCCAAGATTTATCTTCCACTTAAAGGGGCAACAGTATGAGGCTCGAATGACTTCAAAATGGCAATTGCATAATGGTGGCCTCAGAGAGGCCACATGTAAAACTGGAAGAAAAGCACTGCATTGCCTTGCTTCTTGAATCTCCATCCATACATACATTAGAGAGAGACTATCAGGAACTCATGAGAATAATCAAAACACAGATGTTGGCTTCCTTTTCCATTGTCCTCTTGAAAACAGCATGTTTCAGTGGTGTTAAGAGACCCTTTATCATGTCTTACAATCCAAGTCATGAGCATAATGCCATAAAATCACTTTCCTCTCTTGGAAGAATCGAATAATGATATTCACATTTCATCCTCTAGTATGTGAACTATTTCATTTTGCTATTACTCTTTAAGAAGAAACAAACTGTGCTGTTTTAAATTCAGATTTTAGTTATCTTCCTATTTCCTCCCTTATATTACGTTAAATTTCCTTCTACTTAGTGAATGAGGCGAGATGCAATACTCAGGCTTCCCTCCTGACCTGCCTCTTTTGCTTGACTGCCTCTTTCCTTCTACTCTATTTTACAGGGAAAATAATAAAATAATAGAGAAAATAAGAGTGCTTAAATGAACCCATGCAGGCCGTAAAGGCAAAAAAATGAAAATTATGAATATTGGGTGAGCGCTTGGATTGCTGTCTTTCAAAGCAAAGTCATGGAAATGGAAAAAGGCACTGAGCTGGTGCTTAAGACACCCACCCTGGACCGGGATGAAGAACACCAGCTGTGTGACTAGACAGAGTCACTCTGGGTCCTGAGTGCGGTTTTGTGGCAATGCGCTGTAGGAGACTGCTGGGATCTCTTTTCAAATAAACCTGGCCGGACCTTCTGGAGCCCTGGTGACCCTAGAAGGCCATGTTCACCACCACCCCCAGCCTAGGGCACACCTCAGGATGGAATCACTGTGGGGCTGAGGAAGCAGAAGTCAGAAAGCAAAAACCCTTGTTTGGCAACTGGCTCTGGCACCAGCATGCAGGCCATTTAACTTCCCATCCTCTTTCCTAACTACAAAACAGGGCGTTTGGCCCAGAAGATCTTGACCAAGGTCAAGATCAAGACCTTCCCAGAATTTAGGCTTTGAAAAGTCTTATGCCTACTGGGGACACTCTTCTCAAAGAAATGCACATACACCTCAAGTGCTAACAACACTTTCAAGGGTGTCATATACCTGCCTAAGGCTATCTGGGAACCTGTTATTGATTCATAAATACCCCTGGAAATGGACATATTCTAAGGCATTTTCAGCTCTGTGAGTCTATAAAATCCCAATCATTCCCAAATCTACCTACAGAATAGAAGCATGTCAGCACTCTGTGGGGCACGAGGGATCATCAACTCTACCTTCTCTTTTTACAGATGAAGAAACTGAGGGTCAGAGAGCTCAAACTCTGTGATCAGAGTCTGTGGGGCCGGGATGAGAAGCAATGTCCTCTGGCCAGGCTGCCTGTCTACTGGAGGCTCCCTAAACTATGACTCCCCCACCCCAGGAGCTCTCTGTTCCCCTGCATCTGTCGCCTGGATCCCCTGACGAGGGAACTGACAGAATGCGGTCCCGGGATGTCCCTGCATTCTGACATGAAAGGTGGATGCCACCTTGAGATCCACTGCTCGCAACACCAGCCAGTGCGGGGAACCATGGGCAGACCCAGGACGGGTGCCTGGCCTGCAAAGAAAAGCCTCAAAGGACAGACAAGAGTGAGTCTCATGTGCTGCTCTAAATGGCACCATCAGAACTGCACTGATGCCAGCCGACCCAGGAAAAGAAAACACACCCTCTCCCATCCAGGAGAGCTATAGCTTGAGAAACAACGGAGAGTTCATTTCTGCCCTGCCTCACCTACGACCTTGGGCTTTTTGATAACAATACTGCAGAGTCGTGTCACATTCCATAAAGCACACACAGGGGAGGAAGGCTTGAAGCATTTTCTCAGGTTTGTATACAATCCATATTTTTTTTTTCTTTTTGCCAGTCTCAAGGAGCAGTGGGTGTCTGGGTGGGTGGGTTGAGTGACACGTTACTTGCAAAGGTTCCCTCCCCTTGTGGAGCTCCTTGGAGAAAGAATCAGAGAGATTGCACTTGAGAAAGTCTCAGGCAGATCACGTAGCTGCTGAGCAGGCGTTTAAATTTGTCAGAATCCTGAGCAGAGCAGGTACAGAGCTGGGAACTTCACGAACCTCTGTCGGTGTTGCATTTTGGTGTTGCATTTTGGTGTCGCATTTTGGGCCAGCCCCTGGGGCAGTGCTGCAGACCCCTCCCTCCTCTCCTGCCACATCCTGCAGTCAGTAGATACCCTGGCAGCTCCTAGCCAGGTGAGCACCACCCCCTGCCCCACCGACCCCCCACCCCCACACCCCGCACTGTACCTCCTGTTCCTGCCACACAGGAAAGTAAATTCTGTGAGGCACCAGAAACTCAGAGAGTCTGAGGACATGCCGCGGTGGCACAGCCGTGACACAAAAACAGATGGGAAACTTCTCAGGAACAAAATGTGCACACAAACAAGGGATCCTGGCTTTGAAGTGTATATTCACGGTGCCGCTTTCAAGTCTTCCGAAAAGCCCCAGCTCAAATCTGACCTACTTAGGCGCTGTTCTTATTTATGTCTCCAACGGAGGAGCTGTATATTTAGCAAATGAGGACTATCCATCCCCCATGCCCACTTCTTCACATTTATAGAGCTGAGTAATTTTTGCTTGTTAATTTTTCCCCAGATTGTCTCCATAAAAACAGATATATAAGTTAAGCACTGTTAAAAAATCCATGAGTTCCAAGAATCCTGCATAAAGGCATTCAGATTTTCATTGAGTGTGTGGGTTCATATTGCTTAAAAGAACAAGAATGAGACTGCAGTTGATCTGCATTTGTTCATCTTCTCACAGTGGGCAAACCAGCTGCCTGGCTTGTCTGTTATTAACGCTGCAGTTCAGATTTACTGATGCTCCAACATGCAAACTGTGTAAATTTCTGCTAGCAGAGTCTATGTGTGCAAAGTGAGGTAGAGAAGTAAAGCTGTTATCTAGCTGACACAAGCCAAAATAGATATTAGTTTCAATTATCTGCGTTTTCAGGAGAAAGCCTTTTAACCTTCATTATTATCAGGGTAATTACCCTGACTCTCATCCTTTGTATGTGGAATCAAAACCATAAAGTTTTTATCTCTCGTAACAAACAGCTACCTCGAATCTGTTTTGGAAGCAGTGGGCATAGAAACACTAAGTGAAGGACCTGCCCAGAAAGAGCCCACCTTCCAAAGACAACGTTGATTCTTGCAGCTTTGCTGGGGGAGTCTTCCAAAGAGAAACCTTCTTTAGCAAAGCAGTTGACACAAGGATGTCACATCACTCAGCAGTGAGATTTAGACTCCCTTGGATTTTGTTGCAAACTGAAAAGATCAATTTTAGGGAATTTAGGGCCCACTGTTTCCATGCATGCTAGAACGAATTATTTTTCTTTTGCTAATCCCACTCCTTCTTACTGAATAGGAAAAGGGTGGATGAAGAGCCTGAGAGAGTTAAAGAATAATAATAATAGGAAGTCTTAATATATTATGTACTTTCTCTTCCACTTCTCAGCACAGGTCTATGTTCAGTTTTGATATTATGATCTTATCAGCCCAGCTCTTGTCTTCTCAATTAAGCATATGTGTGTGGAGCGAGTTCCTGTTTGGCTCAGTGGGGTAAGAACCCAACTAGTATCCATGAGGATGTGAGTTCAATCCCTGGCCTTGCTCAGTGGGTTAAGGAGCCGACGTTGCCATGGCTATGGTGTAGACCTGCACCTGCAGCTCTGATTCAGCCCCAAGCCCAGGAACTATCATATGCCACAGATGCAGCCATAAAAAGAAAAAAAATGTGAGTGAAGGACCCAGAGTGTGTTCATGGCTGTGTCTCCCACCACCCATGTTCTCCTGAGCTGTGGGCACAAAAATCAGATTCTCCTGCACATGACACATGGCCCAGAGGCAGGGGCAACCCTCATCACCACCACCATTTTCATCGCCACCACCACAAGGGGCCCTCGGCAATTACCTCACCTGGAAGTGCGACTCTGATGCACATGCCTTCCTCTGGCCCCTGTTCCTTGCCCTAGAACTTGACCCTTCTTGAGAAGTAGCTCTAGTCTGAACCTAAAGCCTTCCTCCCTCCTCTCAGAAAAATAAAAGCTCCATTTCTAGGTAATACCATCAACTGCATGCCTGCTAAATTGGCATCCTCTACTTAACCTACTTAGCTCCGCATGGTTAGATAAAAATAAACACGTGCATCCAGGGTATTTCTCTTCTCTCCAGCTGGCTCCCAGGTCATGCTGGAACAGAGTTCACTGGGACACAGCATAACCCTTGCACCCAGTTCCTGCACTTCTGGCTGACAGATCTGTAATGCAACCCCAAGTCTCCAGCACACCTATCTCCACACTTCAGTGGGAATGATACTGGCATGAGGATTAAGTTAGGTGACGCTTGTGCACCAAACTCAACAAATCACTGGGATAAAACAGACAATGACAGACGAATACCGCTACAGACCGAATTGTGTCCCCCCAGATTCATTTGTGGAAGCCCCAGTCCTCAGAGTAATGGCATTGGAGATGGGGGTCTCTGGGGTGTGATTAGGTTTAGAAGAGGTCATGAGGGTGGGTCCCTCATGATGGAATCAGTGCCCTTATTTTAAAAAAAGAGAGAGAGAGAGAGCTCAAAGCTCTTTCTCTCTGTCTCCCCCTGCCATGTAAGGACAGAGCAAGAAGGCAGAAATCTGCAAGCCAGGAAAGGACCCTCACCAGGAACCTGACCACGCTGGCACCCTGATCTTGGATTTTCAGCCTCCAGAACTGTGAGAACTACATGCCTTTTTTTTTTTTTCTTTTTACAGACACCCCTGCAGCATATAGAAATTCCCAGACTAAGGGTCAAATCAGAGCTCCAGCTGCCAGCCTACACCACAGATGCAAGCCACATCTGTGACCTACACCACAGCTTGCTGCAACTCCCTAAATGCCTTTTGTTTAGGCCCGAGCCCAAGGTATTTTGTTATGGCAGCCCAAGCAGGAGAAGGCAATTATGTTTTCGTCTTCCATGTACCTTACTCCCTCTTACATTCCTGCACACATAATTCCACACTTCAAAGCTCTTTTCCTTCCTGAATCAATCAGAACATACTGACTTACACTGAAGTAAAAGACTGACTAGGAGCCTACTATGTGCTTGGTGTGCAAGGCAAAGTCTTGTAAGACCTCATGCCCTCCAGGGAAGCATCTGCCCTTGGTGTCTCTGGGAGCTGCCCATGGTCCTACTCGCATCAGCTGTGAGGCTGGGCTCTGAGAGTGAAGTAAATGAAATACAGCTATGTTGGCTTCTGCTCCATTAGGAAAGGGAAAAATCAATGTTTGCCAAATGTAGAAGGACAAAATCAATAGCAAAAGAAATTTTATTTTCAACCTTCTAAGGGAGTATTACAAAGAAGAAAGAGTGAAAATTATTATTATTTATTGATGTATATAGCACCTTCTGAAAGCCTCAAAGTGTTTTATGGAATTACAAACTGCCTTCGTCCCTCTCTGCGTTCAGATCACTTTGTTCTGCTCAAACACAGCCTCCAGGAGGGGTGAGTGCAGGAAATACTAGGTCAACACGGCACCACAGCTATGGGGCTGATTACTTCAAGCTGGTAACTCATTTGTTTATTAAGAATCAGAAACTAATAATTACTACGGCGATGAGGTTAGCACACTCTAATCTTGTGAAGTTCCCGAGGAAGAATCTGCCTCTTGAGATTTTAGGTGGCATCATCAGAATACACGTGGTTTGGCAGAAAGAGGAGAAAACCACCTCCCCACTTTTCCCCAACGTTCCTTCGCCAGAACAAGCAGTACATTTGGGGAGAATCAGCCACCTGCTGCCAATATCTTAATGCAGTTCCTGGCAGAGGAGTTTTGATAGATGGCTTCAAAGCCGTGAGTGTAAACTACTGAACAAAACTTTCAGGAGGATGAAACGTCAAAAGAGCGAGGCTGCAAGAAGCAGGGCTGCTGGAGGTTGGCAGCTGTCTAAAAAATCCACAAAGGGGAGAGTCAAAGTAAAATCCTACAAGGATAGAGTGATTTCAACTTTTCAATCTCTGCTTGCCTGTTTTTTTTTTTTTTTTTTTTCCCTCATTTCAGCTGTGTCACAATCCTTTGAGAGAGAGTGGGGGTGGAAATGATTAACTCCATTTTACAGAGGTTCATAGGGTGTAAGAGCCTTGCCCAAAATCATTCAGCTATATTACTGGCGGAGCCAGGAATGAAACCTAGTCTCCTGGACTCTTAGAAGGAAGATGAGAGGTTTAGCAGCTCAACTTTCTATCTCCAACAGGAGTCCCCTCCTCAGCATCCCTGAGATGCAGGCAAATCTATAGGGATGATGGATTCATCACTTCATAAGGACTGCATTCAGTTTTTAAATTATTACTCGGGAGCTCCCGTCGTGGCGCAGTGGTTAACGAATCCGACTGGGAACCATGGGGTTGCGGGTTCGATCCCTGGCCTTGCTCAGTGGGTTCAGGCTCCGACGTTGCCGTGAGCTGTGGTGTAGGCTGCAGGCGCGGCTCAGATCCCGCGTTGCTGTGGCTCTGGTGTAGGCCGGCAGCTACAGCTCTGATTAGACCCCTGGCCTGGGAACCTCCATATGCCACAGGAGCGGCCCAAGAAAAGGCAAAAAGAAAAAAAAAGAAAAGAAAAAAATAAGTTATTATTGGATCTTTTCATTATTAAAATACAAAGCTCATCCTCCACATGATGTCCAATTTCTCCTCACTGCACCTTCTAGATCTACCCAGTACAGGCTCACTTCCACCCGAGGACCTGCAAGTAGGGAAGACTGACAGCTATGTCCCATCATCCACGCCGGGACAAACATACCCAGTTCCCTCTGGAATTGTTCCTGGTACATGGTTTCCAGATATTTCCCTCCCCTTCCCTGGACAGTTCCAATTTGTCTCTATTACCTTTTAAATATTATGCTTAGAACCCAAATATCATTCGACATCATAAGACAGTAAGACTTGGAGTTCCCGTTGTGGCGCAGTGGTTAACGAATCCGACTAGGAACCACGAGGTTGTGGGTTCGATCCCTGACCTTGCTCAATGGGTTAAAGATCCGGCGTTGCTGTGAGCTGTGGTGTAGGTTGCAGACGCGGCTCGGATCCCCCGTTGCTGTGGCTCTAGAGTAGGCCAGTGGCTACAGCTCCGATTCGACCCCTAGCCTGGGAACTCCATGTGCCGTGAGAGTGGCCCAATAAATGGCAAAAAGACAAAAAAAAAAAAGATAATAAGACTATGTCCTCCCATTTTCTGGATACTCTTAGGCTTGCTCTGAGGGGAGTCTTCTCTCACACTATCACCCTCAAGTGACAGACTCAAAATCCAAGGCCTTCTCCTAGGAAGAACTGCCAGATTTTCCAGCCACCACGCCCCTATTCTGCACCTGTGTCATTGGTTAGTCAATCAAGGATGTGACATGCAGAAGTATTATTTTCTCTCTTCTATCCGCGTCCATTATTTCAGCCTATCACCTGTCTGTCTTCTAGCACCTTACTTATCGCAGAGATTTGTGAGCCGGACCTTCTACATCTTCATTCATGTTACTAATGAATCTGTCCAACGAAACAGAGCCAAGAGCAGAGCCCTATCAGAGGCCGCGGGTAAGTCCCCCTCTGGCTGGTGTTAGGTCACAAATTCACACTCTTTGGTCACTCAACTAGGGATGGATTTCCTCAATCGGTGCTCTGCTCACATACTTCTTTTCAGGCACTGCTCTAGGGTCAGCCACAGGCAATAGCTACCTTAAGAATGAGAGGAATGAAGTGTGCAGAAACTCCCTGGATCCATTATTTTGCTACCCTCTGTGCTTTCTGTCCATGACTCCAGAGGCCAGCTTCCCCTCAACGGCCCTGTATGGTACGCCAGCTCCCCCTAAGGCCCAATGTCCCATCCTTATAAGCAACTTTCCTCTGAGCTTGGGTGCTCCTGGTTTCTCATCCCTCTGACCCAAGCTGCCCACTTGCAGACTTCACTTTCTGCTTAAAAAGTCTCCCCTGAAACCAGGTGACATTGTTATTCCCTCATGTGTCCTTTGTCCCTGAAGCAAGCCCATCACCTCACACAGCTTCACCGTGTCTACACGAATAGTATAAGAAGCAAGCTCTATCCTATAAGAACATCCCACTATCTATTAAGTCCAATCCCCTCATCGGAAAAAGAAATACGTTCGCCTCTACATGAATTGCTGGGTTACAGTTTGTACACATGGAGTAAACTCTTGCATGGCCTTAGCTCCCCCTCCTTCTGGAAACGATCCCTCTCCCTCACACGCCATCTACATAGTTTTCACATAGTCACCGTGATCCCAAGCCCGGCCTTGGTGGGCAACTAACTGCCCAAGGCTGAGCCAATCCTATTTTGGTAACAGAAACTAGCGCTAAAACTGAAGCAGAAAAGCTAATGTCTCTTTGGTGCCTGCGCTGGAGATGCAGTGCTTGGAAACTGTGGGCACCATGTTACAGTCACGGGGGTGGGGGAGCAGAGGATGCCCCCCACTGGTGAATGGCAAGAAGACAGAAACAGAGGTAGTGGGAGGGCAAGGAGGCACCCAGACAACAGACCAAGACAACTTTAAAACTCCAAGTTTCTGCTCCCTGTTTTGCCTGAATGAGCCACATTCTTCATGTTGGTTTTCTAGAGTCACCCAAAACGATTTTTTTAAAACAAATCTCCCTTTTTGCTTAAGCTAGTTTGAGTTCAGTTTCTGTCATTTGCCACCAAAAAGCGAAAGATAAGGGATACAGTGAAAGGCACTAACTAACCCCACCCGCAGCCAACTGCACCCCCCTTTCAGGACTGCTCCAGTGGAATCGTTCAAACTCCTGCAATCCCACAGAGAGCTTGTTAGCCTGAAAAGAAAATAAGTAAATAAACATCTCTCTCCCTCACCCTCCCAATTTGAGATGAATCAGGGCCATGCCACAACAGATAAGCAAAACCTTATATATTTTTTTTCATTTTCTCAGTGTACCAACAACTAAAACGGTTACCTTTTTTCACACAGTTTTTTTCAGCATCTACTCACTTTTCCTTTTTCTTTCTTGATATACTATTTACAGCAAAGGAAAGTCCCTCTACCCAGCTATCATCCAAATCACGGACGATTTTCAGGCCCTAGGGACAGAAAACTTGGAGAGACAAGGCAGCTGAGTGTGTCTGCTGATTTGGGTTGCTTTGAGTTGAGCTGTGAAGGAGTTTTCCAGCTGAGCAGCCCCTCTTCGCAGGGCACCAAATGTTTCATGATTTGGTCCAGCTTCGGTCCTCCCATTCACAGCCCAGACAGGTACCCCGGTAAATATCTGCGACAGTCAACTGTTTATTATACTTCCCGGTTACATCAAAACAGCTTCCAAAAGGTAGACAGGGAAAAAAACTGAGCGAATTCTCCACAGTTCCAAGTTCAGTCAGATTTACAAACACAAACAGCTAAATATAGAAAGGCTCCATCAGTTTGAGGCCAAAAAGCGGGGCCAGAATCTGTTCTTGGAACCTTGTTGTCACACGGAAGTCACCAGGCTTCCAGTCCAGGGAAGGCTGCTTTCCCTCCAGTCCGGGTCCTTGCATCACTGGGCCACAGGAACACGATGGCCGTCAGCCTCAGGACCACAGCGGTACTCACAGCCGCTTCCTTGAGGGTGTCCCGAGAGCCCCAGGGCTTAGATGTGGAAGAACAAGAACAGGTGAAGAGTGTAAGTTCCTTGAGGTCACAGTCCCTGTTTGGTGTATTATTTGTTCTCTCTAGTATCTCCTATAATCAGGACCAGCTAAAGAATTTGTGGAGCCCGCTGTGCACTAAAAATAACAGGCCCCTTGTTCAAATTATTAAGAACATTAAGAAGATGGCCACAGAGCCTCAAACCAAGCCCAGGGCCCTGTGTGACTGCAGACTGCACACCATGAAGCTGGCCTTGTCCCTAACACCTCGGCCATGATTTATGTTGAATAAATGCTTATTAGTGAATTGATGAATTGAATAACCAGGGCCAGAATCAGAAGGGAAAGGATAAGGAAGTAGAAGCCCCTGCTTCAAACCAGCAACCTATTTTTTCTTTAATTTTAAAATTAAAGTCTGGGAGTTCCCGTCGTGGCGCAGTGGTTAACGAATCCGACTAGGAACCATGAGGTTGCGGGTTCGGTCCCTGCCCTTGCTCAGTGGGTTAATGATCCGGCGTTGCCATGAGCTGTGGTGTAGGTTGCAGACGCGGCTCGGATCCCTCGTTGCTGTGGCTCTGGCGTAGGCCGGTGGCTACAGCTCCGATTCAACCCCTAGCCTGGGAACCTCCATATGCCGCGGGAGCGGCCCGAGAAATAGCAAAAAAAAAAAAAAAAAAAAAAAAGATTAAAAAAAAAATTTTAAGTCTGTCTGATTTATGATGTTGTGCCACTTTCTACTGTGCAGCAAAGTGACTCGGTTATAGGTACATATACATCTGTTTTGATATTCTTTCCCGTCATGGTCTATCCCAGGAGATGGATATAGTTCCCTGTGCTGTACAGCAGGGCATTGTGGTTTATCCATTCTCAATGTAATAGTGTGCACTGACTAATGCAAACGCCCCGTCCATCCCACTTCCCGCCCCCTCCCTGGTCAGCAACCCATTTGTATTTCTTTGGGGCCTCAGCTTAGAGCCCTTGAAAGAAACTGTTCTGCTGTCTTTTTGTTTTATTTTGGTTTGGGTTTTTTTGTTTGGTCTGGGGTTTTTTTTTTTTTTGGGGGAGGGGTGTTTTTTAAGGCTGAACCTGTGGCCTACGGAAGCTCCCAGACTAGAGGTCAAATTGGATCTGCAGCTGCCGACCTATACCACTGCTACAGCAACACCAGATCCAAGTGGCATCTGCAACCTACACCACAGCTCATGGCAATGCTGGGTACTTACCCCCTGGGCGAGGCCAGAGCTCAAACCCACATCCTCAGGGATGCCAGTCAGATTCGTTTCTGCTGCGCCCCAATGGGAACTCCCATGGTTCTGCGGTTAAATAAGGTTTGGGAAACACTGATCTATGGAAGTAACTTTGCAGAATCTGGAGCACAATGTCACTGATAACTAGGTTCTTACTAAGTCAATTTGGGAATGGGCTGAATAGATGAAGCCATCAAGAAAGAGGATCAGAGAAGAAGAAAAAAAATCATAATCCAGGGTGTGAAATTTAAATCTCTTTTAGAGCATGCTGTTCACTTAAAAACTATCCCAGACGTCACGGGTTATTCTGCCCCATCCCCTGTGCTAAACCATCTCTTATCAATGCGGTTTTGTGCCACCTCATCAACTTACCCTTTACATTTTCATTTTTACCCGTATGGTTTCAGTCCCTATTATTAGCACCTCTTATCAAAGTATCTGCTGCAGGAGTATTGCAAGCAGATGATCAATCGTTAAAGAAGGTGTTAAACACTTGTTGGATGCTTGCAATAACCTTGGTCTGCTCTTTAAGAGCAAAGAATGCGGATGCTTACCAAGCATTTTCTGAGAAAGGAGTGTAAATTGCAGGAAACCGTGTGTAAATTAAAGGAACTGCCTAACATAATTAGCCACACAGGAAATGTAATGGGTCTGGAAAACAAAAGTGTAATTTATGAGGAAATATCAATTGGAATAATGTAAATAATGGGTTTTTCACTGCCATTTCTATTACTTGTGGAACTAAGGCAGTCATTAGGCAAGGAAGTGCTTATCAAGGTCTAGAAAGGTTCCCTAAAGATGCGGCTTTAGAATGTCTTACAACCTTCAGGAAAGATCCTGAATTAATTGTGTCATTTTTTTGGAAGATACATAACGGGCCCAGCTGAGTTCTCCCAGTCCTCCCACTATGCTGGCTACACCTGGAAAATACTGGCCAGGATCTTCAGGGAGAGTTCTCTGTGGTGAACTTCTCCACTTTGGGCTCACACTTGTCACCATGTCTTTCTGAAGCGGTCAGATATTGGCCACACTGACGTGTCTGATTATCATCCATCTTAATTACAATTATTGTTGGTGTTCCTGTATGCCTCTCCATGAAACAATTTAGCCAACTCCTGGTCTTCAGGCTCATCTTTTCTCTCTTTTGAAACAGTGTCTCACCAGAAAAAAAAAAAAAAAAATTTATACACACACACACACACACACACACACACACGAAAAGCTTATATAATAAGCTCAGTGGCTTATTACGTAAGTGGAAACATAACACAAACCTCCAGTAATGACTGACCACATAAGCTTTAACTGAAGCTCATGCTCAGGGACATATCTTTTCAAATTAAAGAAAAAAAAAAAAAAAACCTTAACTTGTATTTTTTAGTGTATTTTGGGGGCGGGGGGCATGCCCACGGCATGTGGAAGTTCCCAGGCCAGGGTTCAAAACCATGCCACAGCAGACAATGCTGGATCCTTAACCAACTGAGCCACCCACCACGGAGCTCGGTGAGAGAATTTTTTTTTTTTGGCTATGCCTGCAGCATGTTGACGTTCTGGAGCCAGGGATCAAACCCACACCACAACAGCAACCCAAGCCACTGCACTGCCAACACTGGATCCTTAACCCACTGCACTACAGGAGAACTCCAAGTGTATATTTTTTGCTACTATAAAAACCTGATTACCTTAACTCTCACCAATAGCAAAGGGGCTGACAGGTAACCCAGAAAAACAATGGGGGTGAAATGCAAACCCTCCAATATCAGAGCTTCTGAAGATCTTTAGGTCCAGATTCCAAATGACAGGAAATTGAACAAATTATTAAATGCAGCAGAAAAAAAAATGAACAACAGGTATATTTTACACTTCTGTCTTTGCTCCATCTGCTGTCTCCTGGGCTAAGAAATCCTGCTGAGTGGTACAGGTGCACCTACTGCCTGACCCTTCTCTCTGCCATCACTCTTCTGTCTCCCTGTGGTGGGGCTTTAGTCCCCCCCCCCCCCCCGCCGCCCACCCCTGCAGGGCTACCTCCCAGGGGTCTCTTCCACTGTGGCTCTAGCACCCCCCTTCCCCTTCCTCAGCTGCTCCCTCCCTGAGAGGGAGAAGTGGCCTCAGCACCATACCTCTACCTCTCCCTGGCCAGCATCCCCACTTCCCACCCCTTGCTCCCACTGTCACAGAACAGCCTGAAGGACCCAGGAGAACAATTCTGTCCCCCTCCCCTAAAGGCTGTAACTCCAAACACTTCAAACAAGCACTTTTTCATATTGAAGAACTCAAAATAAAAAAGTGGAAAAGTACATTCTAGAACATTCTTTTATTCTTCAATCAAAAAAATGGTCAAAGGTTAAAAATTCAGATCTTTCTGTTCTCACCCATGGGCCTTTGTTGACCCTGATAAAGAGGGGCAACGGGCTTCTTGGTATCAGCAGTGTCCTAAAGGTAGAGGGAGTGACATTCATTTCACAAAGAAATAGGAAAAAAAAAAAAAAGCTTCTTCCTTATTCTTATTTCTGGCCATCGCAGATATCCTTCTTTATAATTACTTGGGCTATTGCTAGTATAGCCATCGTTTTCACTATTTACTATTATGGGTATTTAGAGGCTCATAAAAATGTGAGCTTCCTCAATACTTAACAGCACGAGAGATAAATCAGAGGCACAGAGCATTGGCTGACACTGGATGGAACCTGACTGGGAACAGCTGGATTGCTCTCTTGACTAAATATTTACAAAAGGCACGATTATATCACTGAGCGACACCATGCGAATATAACAATGTATCAATCATCTTGTTGAACACCAAGCCCCACAGGAAGGGCTACATTCCCACTTAACAATGAGATTCTACTGTCTGCTAATTAATTCACTTATTTTCACTTAAGGTTATTTCAGACATGTATGCCCTTGTGCTTTTATAATGGCACATTTTATACAGACCAAACAAATGTTTTATAGGCAAAAAAAAAAAAAAAAAAAAGGATGGGGGATGCAAAATGTTAACTATAAAACTCAACTCTCACTCGATCCTCTGAGGATCTGGGTGGAAAAGAGTGGACTTGTTGAGGCATATTCTAGGATCTGACTGCAGACATTGCTCCTAATTCGGGAGCACGTGAGAAAAGTAGAAGGGCAGAGGCCAGGAATTGCTTCAACTTGAATTTTTTAACTGTTAACTGGTTATTTCCATGCACATGGCCTCTGTGAGGCAGGTCCACTGCTGTCATTCAGTTCAGCCTCAGGGTGAGCTTGCCTGGAAGGAAGTAGAGGGTCGTTCCTTTTCTCAGGGGCCCTTCAGCCTGGGAGAAAAACTGGGCAAACTCATTCTGACTTGCACCCCATCACTAGTAACACAGATGCAAACTTCCAGAAACCAGTTAGTAGAATTCTGGGAAGATGGCTGCAGTGTCAACAGCACAGATTGGGATCTTCCAGAATCTTCACATAAAACAAAACGTGTGGATGGTAAAACCAAACATGTGGATAACGTTTAAAAAAAAAAAAAAAAAAAAAGGAGTTCCTATTGTGGTGCAGTGGGTGGTTAACAAATCTGACTAGGTCATTTTTCAAATGGGCGGTGAGGGAGGATAGCGTATTTCCCGTTAATTGGCCGAAATTTACAAGTCTTTGGATTCGAAGATTGGAGCCCACTCAGGTTGAATCCTTTTGAAAGACCCTAGCTTCCGTGACAGTCTTTCATCAGGAAGAGCATAATGTCTGTGTTTCATTCTCTTTTAATTTAAAAAAAAATTAACTGTTTTTAGTAATTTTATTTCACTGTTTTTAGTCATCAAAATTGGTAGTGTCCTATTAGTATTGCTCTTCCTATATTTTTTATACCTAAAGCAAATGAGTAATTATGGGATATTCCCTTTATATCATGCCGTGTCACTCCTGATGCGGGAGAAAGAAGATACAAATATAGATATAAAGTAGAAGAGTGTAGGGGGAAATTCTGTAGTTCTGAATTTGAACTGGAGGTATCAATACAAACTTATGAGGTATTATATTGTTAAGTAAGCATGGACACATGTTTATTTCCTAGATCTGTCAACTGGAAAAACCTAGAAAGAATAAGCAATCCAGTAACAATGAGCATATGTTGGTTCCTAGATTCTAGTCTTGATGTGTCATTTCCTGTTATTTAAAAAGCAAGGAGAGCTTCTTGGAGTAACAGGTGAGAAAAGAAATGTAAAGATAAGAAGATAAGCCTAGTACATTTTGATATAGCAGATATCAAGAAAGCTATCAAGGTCTGTTTGAGCTTCAGTAAGGATTAAAACTCAACATCAACATACACATTTAAATCTGTAAGTTTAATAATTATTTTTAAAGTAGTCACTTATTAAAGGTGATGGAGAACCAATGCATGATCTCAAAAGTGAGTAACTGAATGGAGAAAAGCATGGTTTTCTAAGTCTGTTAACCCACCAGAATACACACTCTGTAAATTCCCCTGCTAGTCCTTCAAATCCTTCACAGGGAAAACAGCAAGACATTCCCACTGCATTCATTATGCATCCAGGGATCTCTCTTTCAACAGCAGGCCTTCTTTCACACACCCCTGACACTTGAAGGAGAAATCTTGACTCTACACATGTGCCAACTACACCAGAGATGGAGCATAAATATACCAAGATCCTAAAATCCCCTAACTACAAAATAGCAAGACTTAGTGGAAAAGAAACACAGATCCATGGAAGAATATTTACTCATGTCTACACTGCTGCAAGTTTAAATGAAAGCTCTTCCTCATTGGGTTTTCTTTTTAGAAGTTTATTTATTTTTGTTGATACAGTAACACCTTTCTAGGAAATTCCCATATCTTACAAATAATCAACAAATAAACTTGATACTTAGCAAGAATGAAGGAACTGGGACAGAAACTCAGACTCTTGGACACCAATGGTAAGACAAAACCCAACCGCAAGTAAGGGGGTGATTAGCAAAAGCCAGACCTGCTGAATTAATCCAATTAATTATTTGTAATGATAACCCCTAACCCCATTAGCTCTCACTGTGTGCCAGGCACTGTGTTAGTGCTCATCTGCATTACCTCCTTTAATCTTCACCAACAGCCTTTGGAGGATCAAACTATTTCAAGCTCCATCTCCTACAGGGGCACTGAGTCTGGAGGCTGTACCGAGAATAAAGGGGAGGGAGAGAGCACAGAAAGCGGAGTTGAGAACGGGGTGCAATTCCAGCTCCAACTCATACTAGCTATGATTTGAACAAGGGGCTTGACCCCTCTGATTCTGTTTTCTCACTAATAAAACAGAAGTCTAAAATACCCCACCAACCGGTGGTTCTTGGCAAGATTAAATAAGGGAACATGCACACAAGGGTCTACAGATGTTCCAAGTTCATCGCCCTCATCCCATGTCCCCCACTACTGTGAACTTCAACCTCATGCACGTAAAATGTCCTTAATGTCTGAGTGTTGTCTGAGTATGAGGCCACTAATACATCTGGTTTGGTTTTGGTCTTTTTAAAACATCTACAGATCCCTCCAAGTTCAACATATCCAGAATATTTATCCCTAGGGTATTTCCAAAATCTCCAGTGTTATCTGTCCTGGAAATAGTCTCTCTCACCAAATAAGTCATGGTCATAAGAAAATAGACTGTTTTCTTCTCCAAATGCTATCTGGAGAACATGCCTTTGAAAGAGAAGATGGAGCTCATTCAAATTGTGGAGTTCCCTTGTGGAGCAGCCCGTTAAGGATTCGGGGCTGTCACTGCAGTGGTCTAGGTTGATGCTGTGGTGGTAGGTTCAATCCCTGGCCAGGGAACTGCCACATGCTGGGGTGGTGGAAGGCGCCAAAAAGTATTCCCTGCCTCATTCAGTGGAATGAAAAAGGGAGACAACAGCCATGTAGACGCTTCCCTGGGCTTCCTTCCCGTCTAGACTGGGCAGAAGAGGGATGCAGGAGAGATTCTTTATTCTGCACAGGGCACCCAGCTGAGGAGGAGGAGCAGAGGAGGCTGAGGAGGGGCTGCCCCTCATCCTGATCAGAGAGTCTGAGGCAAACATCCAGCCCCTGTGACCAGCCCACAGCCACCTCCCCAGGCCCTGGTGTCCTCGGATTTCCCCATCCAGGGAAGAGAGAGGGATGCAAAGCGCTGTTTAAGGTGTCTCTGTTTTACCAAAAGCTTTGTAGGAGGCTATTAATTTCAAAGGAAAACTATCCTTATCTATTCCTTCTTTCCCCCTGAAATCAGACAAGCCCACGCTGGGACGGCCTCTACCATGGAGGCCCTGGGAGGGCGGCCAAGGCCTCCACTCCCACCCCTGGGCGCCAACAGACTTTAACCTCCCCCACCCCCAGACAGAGACATACAGGTTCCCTGGATTAAAATACAATTATTATGCAAGCTTCTTGTAGGTAAAGATTAGAATAAAAGAAATAGAACTTATAAACTATACTGCTAATATTTTAGCTTTGGGCATCTTCAAACTGCCAAATTTTATCTTAAGGAGAAAATTCCAAACCCAGACAAAACTTTTTCTCAAACTCTTATTACCTGCGACCCATAAAATGGATCTTAAAACACTTAGACAATAAAGCATTATAAGGCCTACACAGACTTAACCGAGAAAAGAGAACGCACTTGTCACTCCCTCTTCCCTGTGTGTGTGAATTTAAATAATGTAACCTTAAAATACTATCCTTACTATAAAAATATTGGTTTGGAGATACCTGCCTTCAAAAGGGTACTCAGTCTTCGCTCATCCAGGTTCCGAGTCTAGGCAACGGTCCCGGAGGATTTGGGTGCTGGGGTCTCACACCTCCTAACCCTTCAGCCACTGTGACCTGGCTACTCCCATCTCTCTCTCCATCTCTGCGTGTCTTTCTCTGAAATCACCATGTACATCACACTCTCGAATCTTCCTCAGAGGTTCTTGAACTTGGCTGTTACTCACAGATAACACCTCCAGGTGGCCTTAGGCTGCATTGCTGAGACTCTGCTATCTCCCTGCATGTGAGTTTGGGAACCAGCCCCCCATAGGTGGTCACTAGATGTCACAGCCTCCTTGCCCCACTGGCCTGGCAGAGAGTAAGGGAGCTAGGCCTTGGGTTCTTATAGGCCTGTCCCCAAGAGGGACCATTGGTTTAAGATGGCAAAGGACATGATTCATAGTACAGATTCACTTCCTTGGATGAAATGTGAATAAAGAAATAAAGGGATGCAGGGGAGATTCTTTATTCTACACAGGGCACCCAGCTGAGGAGGAGGAGCAGAGAAGGCTGAGGAGGGGCTGGTGGTGTGGGGCCTGAGGCACTCCACAAAGAATTGGTAGAAAGGCAAATCCAGGGGAGAGGCCACTGTGCTGAGGCCTCGAGCGGTCCCTCCAGCCGCCCTAAAGGAGTAAGTGCTCTCTGACCATGGCAGGTGCATTATGGAGAAGAGGAAGCTGACATCAGGTCAGCTCTCCAGAGCCCCTCTGTGGCCCCCCAGGACCTCTGCAGTGTGCTCATCAGACTCCATCCCCGCTCACTGACCATCAGACTCCGGTCCCCACTCACCATGGAGCCAGAACGGGTGACTCCCATGGTCTCCGGTTCCTCTGCATCCCCAGCAGGATGCCATCCACCAGTCTGTCTCCTAAACCCCCAGAGATGCTTTTACCATTTGCTGTGACTGCCTCTCACCCTCTAATCCGAGCAAGCTCTCCTGCTGTTTTCCTTCTACCACCTTTTGCAGGATTTTCCCAGTCACACCAAAGGGAAAGGATATTTTGAACCAGCTCTGATGGCAACGGTCAGCATCTGCCTAAAGCCTGAGCAAACCAGCCTGAGGCTCCATGGCGTGTCCCAAGTTAGAGCGTTAGGAATCTCAGGGGACTCCAGCCAACAAGATGCTGAAGTACAGTGAAATCTACCCCATTTCTTTGCTCCTTGTCATTTCTATAATATTTATTAATGAGGTATGTCCAACTGAAAATTCAATATATTCATTAACCATCCAAAAATAGATTCTCCCCTACATGATTTTAAAGTCTTTAGGCTCTTCCTCCAATGTTGATTATCTTGATCTTACTATAACCAAGATATAAACACAAGATATAGAAACAAGAAAAATAATATTTTAAGGTTAACAGCTTTGAACAATTAGTATAAATAATCACACACTTCGATATTTTCTGCAATGTTAATTTCAAAACTGAGCATCCTATTTTGCTGAGCCAGGGTACTAAGCTGACTAGGATTTATTTCTTTATTCACATTTCATCCAAGGAAGTGAATCTGTACTATGAATCATGTCCTTTGCCATCTTAAACCAATGGTCCCTCGGCTATCTTGCCCCCACTGGCACTGACATTTAATGGTCATGACCACATGAGGCTGAGGAGTCCAGCTGTGCTTACCACCTGACCAACAAATCACTTTCCTTTCCCTGATTTGGACTAGGCAGAAGACATGAGGGCTTGTGAGGCACATGAGTGGAGCAAAACGATGTTTCAAGGGCTTTAAGAAACAGTATCGGGCTGATGTGTTTAACCCAGCACAGCACCTGGCCCATAGAAGGTGCTCAAGACTCAACTGTGAATGTCGACCAGGCAACATCTACATGGACAGGCACGTTGAACATGTCATCTTTCCCGCTCACCCCAGCTGGGTTAACACTGTGCCCGAGACAGGACTTGCGTGGTGACTCCTCTGGAATCGGGAGGAGACAAATGCACCTGTGCATCAGTCTTGCTTGCAGGGCCATGGCTGAGGACCAAAGCCGGGTGCTTGGAAGACAGAGAAGCCAACCTGAGGAATGAGCCCAGCACCTGGCAGGTGGCTGGTACCCCTTACCAGGCTAAGAAGAGGGGAACTGAGGGGCCTCCCCATCCCTCCTGAGAGATAAGAAGGGGCAGTCAAGCATCCTTGAGGCTATGGGGACATCCCGAGACCTTACAAGTGGAGAGGACGTCAAGGCAGCCATTCTCACCCTTCCGAAGTCAGACTCCTCAGAGTGAGAACCCCAGGGAGAGTCCAGAACAAGTCAGGGACGGACCCAAGGCTGCCAGGACTGCCCCACTCCCAAAGCTAATCTACTAGAAAAATCCTCTGTGCTGTGTTTTCTCTAAAAGTTTGAGGCTTCCTTTACATTTTAATAGTTATAATTAAAGTCATAATTGTTTGGCTTGTTCCTGCTGGCAGCTAGAATGTGTAAACTAATTTTTAAGAATAAAATGAGAAAAAAAATTTTTTCAGCTAACATTCTCTAATTCTTTTTATATTTGGAGGTATAAATGTAACTATAGTCAATATTGCTAAAAGGACATTTCTGAATCCCAATAAACTAAAAATATATTCACATTTAATACCTAAAGTACTATAATTTAATTATTTATATACCATAGCTGCTTTAATCCATTCCGTGTCTAGTTTCTAGACCACTCATATTTTATCCCTGCGATCCCTGTTTTCTGTAGGGCAATGTAAATAACAGGAATGAAATCCTTAACGGATATTCACTTTTAATACAGTGTAACCATTTTCCCTAATTGGATTAGGATTACAGTTCTTTGAATATTGCTAACACATGGGGTCCAAGTCAAATTAAGCAGAAAAAAGAAGAAAAAGGAAGAGAAGAACTGCCTTTATTGATGAAAACTGGAGTCTATAAAGTATTTTTGCATAGAAAGAAAAGGCTACACTGTTACTGATTTAAAACTTGAAAAGTAATTTCTGGCATAAACTTTGTCATTGAATTCAGGAAGTTCACAAACAATTGCACCGTTAAAGCAGCAGGTCAGTTTACTCCCAATACCTACTACCAATACCTCTAATGTTCCAAAGAGAAAACATTTTCCTTCTGTTTTATCTTTGGAAGATGAAGGAAACCTATAAACCTCAAAAGGAATAAAAATATGACCAAATGGGTTTTATCCTGGGAATGCAAGGATAGTTTACTATTACAGACTCTGTTATTATAACTCATCATATCAAAAGATTACATAAGAAAAACCACAAGTCCCAAAAGTGCCAAAAGCCACTTGGGAATATTCTACCCATGTCCTGTTAGAAAGAAAACAGAAGGAAGGAAGGAGGAAAAAAGGAAGGAAGGACACACCAGTGGAAGCACAGCACATCATCAACATAACAAACACTATGCATCTCACACCCCCAGTTAACATTTAATTGTGAAACACTGGAAGAACCCAGATAAGAATGTCTGCTATGGCTGTTTTTAGTTTGTTTTTTGTTTGTTTGTTTGTTTTTTGGGCTGAACATGCAGCAAATGGAAGTTCCCAGGCTAGGGGTCAAAACAGAGCTCCAGCTGCTGGCCTACACCACAGCCACGGCAATGCCAGATCCAAGCCTTTTCTGTAGCTACACCTACACCACAGCTTGGAGCAATGCCAGGTTCTTAACCCACTGAGTGAGGCCAGGTATCAAACCACAGCCTCCTGGATACTAGTAGGATCCATAATCTGCTGAGCCACAATAGGAAGTCCTTCTACGACTGTTTAACATTCTGCCTATAAATTCTAATTAACCAATATAATGAAACAAAAAATAGATAATAGATAATATTTTGTATAACATGGTATATAACATGCTACAGATTTTATTTTTTATTATATATGAATATATTAAGTAAATTACAGTGATTTGCAAATAACATGATTATACACATAAAAAAGAGTTCCTATAAACTCTGAAACTTAATAACACTATTCAAGATTCCTAATATAAGATAAATATACAATAATCAATAGCTTTTGTGTATATGAGCAATAACCAGAGGTTCTAAAGGAAAGGAAGGCTCACTCACAGAAGAATCCTAGAAATAATCTTGGCAATAAATGTGATATTTGTGTGAAGAGCATCCAAAACTTCCCTGATAGACATAAAAGAAGAGCTGAATGAGTCATGTGATAGCCTGTTCCTCAGGAGAAGACTAAAGATGTTAATTCTGAAATCAAATTTTACCTCAATCAGAATCAAAACCAAAAAGGTCAGTGGGATGCAAGGAATGAGAGAAAGGGAGACTTGCCCCCACCCCCCCCCAAAAAAAAGATTCAGAAAACATATCTGGAACAAGAAAACATGTTTAATGGCTGGGTAGGTTTTAAAGAAAAGTGCTATGAATTTTGCTCTGCCAGATATTAAAACACCTTATGAAACAACTAAAGCAGCATGATCCTGGCACAAAAACCACTCTGCAGATCCACAGATTGAAAGTGGGAAGCCCTGAAACAGACCTTGTATACATCTGAAGTTAATAAATGATAAAGAAACCATTCTGGAGTTCCCATCATGGTGAAGCGGAAATGAATCCGACTAGGAACCATGAGGTTTCGGGTTCTATCCCTGGCCTCGCTCAGTGGGTTAAGGATCTGGCGTTGCAGTGAGCTGTGGTGTAGGTCACAGACTCAGCTTGGATCCCACCTTGCTGTGGCTGTGGCTGTGGCTATAGCTCCAATTTAACTCCTGGCTTGGGAACTTCCATATGCCATGTGTATGGCCCTTAAAAAAAAGACAAAAATAATAATAACTTTTTTTCTTTTTGCCTTTTTAGAGCTACATTTGAGGTATGTGGAAGTTCCCATGCTAGGGGTTGAACTGAGCTGCAGCTGCTGGCTTACGCCACAGCCACAGCCACGCCAGATCCAACCTACACTAAAGCGCCAGATCCTTAACCCACTGAACGAGGCCAGAGATCAAACCTGCATCCTCATGGATACTAGTCAGGTTCATTACCGCTGAGCCATGACAGGAACTCCCAAAATTTTTAAGTGCTGACTAATGTGCATGCCATAGAATGGGCACTCTCATACACTACTGCAAAAAAGTATAATGGATACAAACTTTCCAAATAGCAACCTGGAAACATTCATAAAGAGCTTCTGCCCAATAAATACACTTTTTGCCAATTTATCCTAATACATAATCACAGATACAGACAGAGATTTGTTAATTAACAGGAATGTTAATTATGCACTATTTGTAACGATGAAAAATTGGACCCAGTCTAAAAGGAGAAGGGTTAAATTTATTATGGCATATATTGACTATATGATGAAACATAAGTAACATAATAGAGCCATGAAAAGCATGTTTCACAAGACTATATGATGGATTGCTGAGAATATATTACACTATGTAGGGCACAGAATTTTGTGTAAGATGCGCAGACACACAAACACATGAATGGGATGCGGGGGAGACACCAAAAAATAAACAAAGGCCTTTTCTGAGTAGTTAGAGCATGGGTGACTTTTATTTTTTCCCAATAGTTTTCCACAGTCTCTAAGTTTTCTAAAATAAATACACATTATATTTAAATCACTGCCATGAGTTAATAACTAACTCTGTGCCATGTCCTATTTAAAGTATCTAGCATGTATTATCTCATTTAATTCTCTCAACAAGTCTGTGAGTTAGGCAGCGAGTGCTATTACCCTCATTTTGCCAGTTAAAAAACTAAAAGCCAAAGGGACAGTAACTTACCCAAGGTCACACAGTAGTTAGTGGCAAAGCCAGCAGGTTTTAAGTGGTGAAGTGGGTAAACTTAGGCCCTGTAATTACCAAGCCTGCACACATGGTTACATCAATCTACATCAGCAGTTGTCAAACATTCTGGTCTCAGCCTTCATTACACTTTTAAAAATTACTGAGGTCCCCAGAGAGCTTCTGTTTAGTTGGTGCTCTCTATTGGTATGTCTATTAATATTTACCACATCCAAAATGAGAATTTTTTAATTCATCAAAAAATACTAATGATAAACTCATCACATTAACATAAGTAATACACTTTTAATTTTTAAAAAAACTCTATTCCCAAAACAAAAAAGAAATTGTAGTGAGAAGAAGGTATTATCATTTTGCAAATTTCTTCATGTTGGCTTAACAGAAGAGAACCAAAATCACACTTTTACTTAACACCTACTTCTGCACTTCATTTACTGCAAATTCCTATCATGTAGTCTCTGGAAAACTCCACTATGGAGTCATGAGAGAATAAGAGTGAAAATAGCAAATAACACATTATTATGATGATGATAACAGTTTGGCTCCTTGGACCTCTTGATAGAGTCTTAGGGACCAAGGCTGCTGGAATGATACTTTTTGAGAATCACTAGTCTACAATGAGTTAAAAAAGAAAAAGAAAAAAAGGATAAATTGACTAAATAGTGTTTATTGTGCATTAAACACTCATCATCACTCAAAATTCTCTAAAAACACCAAGGCAACAGGGAAAAGGAGAGGGAGGGGTTCACTAGTCCAAAGCAAAATCACCTTCTAAGATGTCAATTGCCTCCAACCCACTGGTTGAGATGAAACCAAAATTTGGATCAGAATAGAGTTCCAGAAGTCTGTCAGCCTTGGACAAATAAGATTAAAAGAGGCAGAGACAGGAGACTAGGCACGCTCAGCAGAGAGAGCCAGCTCCAAGGAGCTGCTCTAGACAACTAGAGGAAATCTGTATGAGAAGCCAGATCACTGCATCAGGAGGAAATTGTTCACGCATTCATTCAGCCCACATTTCTTGACCCGCCACTAGTTAGGGCATTGTGCTAGATGCTGAGGCCTCAAAGGGGAAAGGAAAAAAGGGGAAAGGAAAATAATCTCCTACTGATCACTCGATTCCTAGTGCCAAACACAGGACAGGTGCTCAATAAATGCTGAGAAGAGATGGACAGACGGACATATGGATGGATGGATGGATGGATGGATGGATGGATGGATGGATGAATGGAGTGGCCCAGTAACTGCCCTCAAGTAGCTCTTAGTCTATCGAAGGAGACAGATATAAAAACAAAGAATCACAGTGCCTTGCAGCCAGTGCTTGAACTGAAGTGTGCAAACAGGTATTCAGCACAATGTGATTTTTCCTCAAGTGCTCATGAACACTTAACTCCTTAAAGACTTTGAAAGAAGGCAAGCGGAGGAAGTAAAGGTGAGCTCACTTCTGGCAGAGAAGTACTGGCAGGAGCCAGGCCACACGTGGAGGCCTGGTATGGGCAGGATGTGCAGAAACGTGGGTTTCTAGAACTGGGCCTGGCATCGTGGCTTGGTTATAGGACTAGGGCAGAAGCCTGGCTACTAGAACCATGGTAGAAGATTGGAAAATAAGGAGTAGAAAATTTGACCTAATCTGATGGCGAGTTAGCTGAATGCCTGAACCAGGGCTTCTCCCAGCCCCTCAGCATGGTTTCCACAGCTGGGGACAGAGCTCAGCCTGCAGGTAAAGACCCTGTGGCCAGGGCACAAGGGGAAGGCTGGAGGGCAGGGGCCAGACTGAGGCTCTCTTCTCCCCAGCTAGGTACCTGCCTCCCTCCACGCAGCTCTCAGTAGCTTAACCACTGCTAGGATCAATGTTTAACCACTGTTAATATTAAGTAATATCAAAATAAATGAAACGAGAGTTGCACGCACAGCGCAGAGCCTGGCACGTAGCTGGAACTTGACTACATTTTTATCCGACACTACAGACATATACTAAAAACATCTACTGTACTTCAAATCCCAAAAGCAAGTAAGGATGGAAATGTTCTTGGAGTTGGGGTATAAATAGGATGAAAATTTTTTCGGTGCTGTGTGGGCAGAAGCAACATAAAATTCTCAGCCTAAAAATAGGTGGATTTGTTGCGGCCGTGTTTTTGTTTTGTTTCATAAAAAGTAAAATCAGTTCTCTTGCATTTCTAGGTATGAGAAAGGATTTGCAAACTGTGAATAAAATCTAATAAGCTCAAATGCTCACCTGTTAACACTCGTCACACCAACCTCCCCAAGGTACCTCACCCAGAAACCAGAGCAGCTCAAGGCAGGCACGTTAAACTTATCTTGAGCTATGGCTGAAAGCAGAAGCTCCCAGCTCACTGTGACAAGGGAGGAAAGAGTCTAAAGCCATCTGAATTCGTAAATTACCCGTGGGACTTTACTCCGCTGTGTATGGATCAACAGTGGTGCTGTGCCATCACATTCCAGAATCGCCTCTGGCCTGCCCCACCAGGAGAAGCATATAAGGTGTCTATGTAATGGATTCCACTGTGATGGTAATAGGACTTGTGTTTTCAGTGCCTTTTAAGATCAATCAAAACTATGACAAGTAAATATTAAATAGAGCTGATTATCAACTGAAACAAGGAAAAACAACCACCCCAGCCAATCTGGCGTCTCAGATTTGAAAACTTTATTAAAGTCTACGGGGACGCCTACCAAACCCAGAATACAGACTATATTAAAAAAAAAAAAAAAAAAATTAGGAATGAGAGAGAAACCTCATGTATTGAGAGCAAGGCAATGGAGATCAAAATATGCCCCCAAGTGACACAGTCAGGGGCAAAGCATCTTGAGCTTTATACAGTTTCTTTATAAGGAAGGCCAGACTATATCTTGGTAAGGACGGCCACAAACTAGATGGTCTCTCTGCTTTTATCATACCCTTCTGGCATGACCACAGGCCCCAAATCTCAGCCTCTTAAGAGCTTAAGAGAGAGCTTGGGATCCCAGACGGCAGGGAGGGAAGTGAGAAGAAGGAACGTAGGAATTCTTTTCTATGCAAAATCTGAAAATCAAAGAGATTTTTTCCCCCTTTTGGGTGACCTTTGTCAGCTCTCTTTCCCAAGGTAAATTTCATCCCTGCTAATCTCATACGCTAGTATTAAAATTAAATATGGCACACTGCTTCATATAACATTTCTCTCTACATGGGGATTCTCAAGACTGTATATTTATCTAAGGAACTCCCACTGGAGTTTCACATTGGACCAGATCTAACAGCCCAAGAAAAGGGGATTACTACTATTTACATATGACTTAATCACACTTGCAAACTGCCTGTCCTTTAAGTATAACTCACTTTAGGCAGATGGGCATAGAATAAGCCATCAGCTCCAAGATCTAAGAAAGGCGCTTTCAATTAACTAAAGCTGCTGCACAGTAAATAATACCTTGGGAACCTCAAAGAGAGAATGCATCTTCCGAAGGGCCCCATTTATGGGAAGTGGGAGCATAATTTAGGCACTAGAAGCACTCGGCTCAAAATAATTAAAGGAGAAAATGGGCTTGCAAAATATGTTTGCTTCAGATCTACCTCCCAACTTTGACATGCTTTATTAGACCTAATTGAAGTGGTGGGTAGGTACTTGAGGAAAAAGTTTCCTGAAAGAGATAGGAAACCACATTAGAGCAGAAAGGGTTTAAGTATTTTCCTTTATATAGAACTCTGGTTTACATACAAAATTTGTAATAGTGAAACCAATTCTTAGAGCAGTGAGTTCTGGAGCGGACGTGGAGAAATAAGACAAAGTGGCCTATCCAATTATCAAGAATAATCTAGCAATAAATAAATAAAGAATTTTTAAAAGGGGGAATGTGGGAGTTCCCTGGTGGCCCAACAGTTAGGACTCTGGGTTCAGTCCTGGGTCTGAAAGCTGAGATCCCACATTGAGCCACTTGCTACACACCATGGCCAAAAAAGATAAAGCGGGAAGGAAGCAAAACTTTGGACAGGTAAAAAGATGAGTGGTTTGGAGGGCTTCAGAGGAAGGGAGGGTTGAACAGGTGGAGTACAGGCGAATAGGCAAAGTACATGATACAATCATGGGGCCCATGACATCATATTTTTGTTGGACATGCCAAAGAATGTACAATAGGAAGAGGGGATCCTAATTAAACAATGGGCTTTAGTCAATAAAATGTATCAATATTGGTTCATCAATCATAACAGAGTTACTACGCTAATGCAAGATGTTATAACAGGGGACACTGTGGGGAGGGGGTATACTGGAACTCAGCTCTCAACTCGATTTTTCTGGAAGTCAAAAACTGCCCGAAAAAATAATGTCTAGGACTTCCCTTGTGGCTTCTTCTACAGTGGCTGTGGCTCAATCCCTGGCTCCGGAACTTCCATAGGCTGCAGGAAAAAAAAAAAAAAAAAAGAGAGAGAGAGAGAGAAGAGAGAGAAAAGAAAGTCTATTAATTTTTCTTAAAAGGAGTTGGTGGGAGAAAGAAAAGACAGAAGTCAGCCGAAGTCGGGTACTGATATAGAATCCGGTTAGGAAAGAAAAAAACATTTACTGCAAATCGCTGTTGCTGGGGTATTAAATGTCAACACAAAGCATAAAGATGAGCAGCTGGGTGCCCTCTGAGTTCTATTTAACTTTCTCCAGGCTCACGCACTGCCTCGGGGATACATATGTTCAGAATCTGGAGCAGTGCTGTTTTTGTGTACACCTTTAATAGGGCAATAATATTTATCGATGAGTACACCTCAGAATAAAGAGAAGAAAAACTGGGCCTCCCTAAGATATTTGGAGGAGATCAAACTTAATATCTACTTACTTTGGCCTAGATATTGATACTTACATTAGGAAACAAAATCAGGAAAATGTCTATTAGTGGTGAAGTTGAAGGCGCACTTTTGCCACCTGCCCTGAATTAAAAGTCCAGCAATTTAAATAGCTGGTACTGGTGTTCCCATCATGGTTCAGTGGTTAACGAATCTGACTAGGAACCATGAGGTTGTGGGTTCGATCCCTGGCTTTGCTCAGTGGGTTAAGGATCCAGCATTGCCATGAGCTGTGGTGTAGGTTGCAGACGCAGCTCGGATCCTGTGGCTCTGGCGTAGGCCGGCAGCTACAGCTCCAGTTCGACCCCCAGCCTGGGAACCTCCATATGCCAAGGGAGTGGCCCAAAAAATGGCAAAAAGACAAAAATAAATAAATAAATAAATAAATAGCTGGTACTTTCCAACTGGTTTCCTGATTTCTTAAATTCCACATAAGCTAGTGTCACTGATTCATACTTGGACTTAAATTACCTACTTTCATTAGGCATTTTTAGAAATCTAAATTAAACACATGGCTTAAGCCAATGTTTACTTTACTTTGACCTAATTTTTTTTTTATTTAACTGTGCAATATATTGTCAAAGCTAGATAGCCAGTTTCTTCTATTTATTAAGAATGGGAATTTCTGTTGTGGCTCAGTGGGTTAAGAACTGAACTAGTATCCATGAGGATGCATGTTTGATCCCTGACCTCACTCAGTGGGTTAAGGATCTGGTGTTGCCGTGAGCTGTGGTGTAGATCACAGATGTGGCTCAGATTTGGCCTTGCTGTGGCTGTGGCGTAGACCAGCAGCTGCAGCTCTGATTCAACCCCTAACCTGGGAACCTCCATACGCCTCAGGTACGGCCCTGAAAGGAAAGATAGCTAACATTTATCAACAATCAGAGCTAACGTTGCTCTAAACAAGAGAGACAGGTACCCAGATAATTTTTTTTTAATGAGTAATTTCTGTTTCATTCTCATTGCAAGAGCAAGTGAAAAGATTGAGTGGCATTATTTTCCCCTCTCTTTTCACTCTGCCTGGACTTAGGGGGAGGATGAAGCAGGTGGGCTTTATTTTAACATCTCCTATTTGAGGGACAAAGATACAGAAGTCAGCCAGGCATCTGGAAATGAGCACCCCCTCCCAGGCCCCCAGCTTTCATCAGCAAACATAGACCTAAGAGGAGAGGTTCCTCCAAGTGATGCTGCTAAAGACAGAGGTGCTTCTACCTGGTGGAGGGAAGGAAGCTCCAGACCAGGGGGAAATGGAGATGACTGAAAAGGGTGAGTTCCTTACATAAGGGGTCGGGGCCTGTGCTCAGCTCTGATGAGGCTGGACACTAAGAACTGATGCCTGAAGATAGTTAAGGATCTGGCCTTGGGTTAAGGATCCAGTGTTGCCGTGAGCTGTGGTGTAGGCTGCAGACATGGCTTGGGTCCTGCGTTGCTATGGCTGTGGGATAGGCCAGCAGCTGTAGCTCCGATTCAACCCCTAGCCTGGAAACTTCCATATGCTGCAGGAGCGTCCCTAAAAAGACAAAAAAGAAAGAAAGAGGGGCAAGAAAGAAAAAGAGAAAGAAAGAAAGAGAAAGGGAAGGAGGGAGGAAGGAAGGGGAAAAGAAAAGGAGAAAGGAATTAGCAATCCCTGCAAATCAGGGCTTGAAGCTCTAGGCCAGGAATTGGCACACTATGGCCCGCAGGCCAAATCAAGCCCACTGCCTATTTTTATAAATAAAGTTTTATTTGAACACAACCATGTCCATTTGTTAATGATTTGTCTACAGCTACTTTTGCTGCTTTTGCTGGTTTCTTTCTGCAACAGTGGAATTGTATAGTGAAACAGAGGCTAAAGAACCTGCAAAGTCTGAAATATTTATTACCTGATCCCTTACAGAAAAATGCTGCCACCCCTAGTCTTGACTGAAAAAAGAAATGGAGAAAATGTTAATAAGGCAGATGAAACTTTAAAATGTGTTGTCTGTGGCCTGTAGATGCATCTGAATGGCACAAAAAATTAAAGAAATATTCTTCTAATACTCAGAACTATTTTCCAATTCAGTAAATACATCTGGTGACACTGCAAACTCAATGAAGTTCTGAAACACAGCTTTGTTATTTCTGTCATATAACTCATTAATGAAAACGAAAATATCAGCCAATATCTGTGTCAAAACTATACTCAGACACCCAGGTTTTAAATATTTAGCAACAAGTACATCCCTAAATCCTGCAATAAAATCACACACCATTTTGGTAGATGGTAGGGCTTTCTGCTGACTCCGGTTTTCAAAAAAAGAAAGGAAATCTCACACATTTCTTGCATTCAAGGGTAGTAAAGTATATTCATCAATCTGTCATTTAAACTTCACAACAATGTGATGATTCTGGAATTATAAACTCCATTCAATAGGTGAAGTAGAGATGGAAAGGTTAGGAAACATCATTCAACGGTGAAGCTAGGATTCAAACCCAGATTTACTGAAAATCTGAGCACACTCACTTAAAATTAGAGTTTTGGTAGGCACTGTTTGAGAAAACATAGAAATTTTTTTTAAGTACCTATGACCTCAGTTATACCTTAAAATCTTATTTTATTAATTATATATGAATATGCATGAAAAAGTTACATGCAAAACATCTGTTCATTCTGTAGGCAGGGTTTGGGTTCACGAACCCCTTGCAGCAATTCAGCAGTGACCTCAGAGTTCTGCAGTCAAATGACGAAACCGTTAGAAACAATCCCGATTGCTTATCTTTAAGATCCTCTGCTGCGAGACCAGGCTCCCCAGCATATCACTGATCCAGGCTTTGCTCCCTTGCTACCCGCTATTGTCCGCAGTCTTTCTGGAAGACCCTCTGGCGTCCTCAGAGCTCCCATCCCACCTGCAGTGTGTGGTATGGCCCCCATGTGATGTCTTGCATGCTTTGGGGACCTTGTGGGGTGGAAATGGGGGTGCACTGGTTGCTTTCTCAGTGGCAAGAAGAAGCAGAGAGACAGCAGGCTCGGAGACTGGAAAGCAAGTCAGAGTGACCAGAGAAAAGGATCTCAGACCGGTGGCGTAAAAGTCCCCGGGAACAGTTTTTTTTGTTTGTTTGTTTTTGTTTTTAAAGGCCCGCACCCACACATACGGACGTTCCCAGGTTAGGAGTCCAACCAGAACTGTAGCCACTGGCCTACGCCACAGCCACAACAACATGGGATCCAAGCCGTGTCTATGACCTACACCACAACTCACGGCAACGCCGGATCCCTAATCCACTGAGTGAGGCCAGGAATCGAACACGCATCCTCATGGATACTAGTCGGATTCGTTTCTGCTGCGCCACTACAGGAACTCCCCCAGGAACAGTTTCAAGCGAGTAAGTTACACAGTGTGACTCGTTTTGTTTTAATGACGTCACATCTGTAAAACACTGAATCTTTCCACATTCTAGCCTTCACCCTCTGCCCAGAGAAAAGGAAGCAGGGCCCAGCCCAGAGAGTGGTTTTTTCCCTTGGGCGGGGGGTGGGGGCACACACCAGAGGGCAGGAGAGCACAGTATCCAGAAGCTTCTACAAAAGAAGCCAAGGAGGAAACTCTGCGGTCACAGGCCTAGCAAGTGCACAGCCATGAATCCACAGCCAGGGCTCAGAAGAGCTGGAACAGGCCAGGTGAAAAGTCACCTGGAGGGTCTGGGGCAGGTGGCCGAACGAGGAGCAGCTGTGAGCAGCTCTGTCTGGTGTGCTGCCCAGGAGCTTGCGGGAAGGGCCAAGGCTCAAGAGATCATCTAGGCAGGGATGACAATTACACTGTCCAGAAAATCAAATTTTGAGTTTTTCTCTTTTGCTGTCTTGGGTCACTAACAGCAAAAAAAAAAAAAATTAAAATTAAAAACCACACATATGAATTCAGTAATGCTCAAAAATTCATCAATTATTTAATTCATGAAGGTGAGTAATCTGAACAAGAGCAGCAGCACGGAGGAGCAAACTGCATTATTCTTTATATCTGGGCTATGTGTGACACCAAGCCCTGGCTAAACTTAAAGCCCACATTTCTCTGTGCAGTAGTGAAGTTCGAGTGTGTGTTCATTTATCTACAAATCGGGAGGGCAGAGTACTCCCCACCAATCCCAACCAGTCCCTACTGCCACCCTCCAGGGAATGCAGAAGAAAGGCAGGGAGAAGGCTGAGAAGAAGCTTCTTACTTCTCTGCCCTTGAGATGAACAAACATCCTACCAGGACGAATCTGTGCCAGGTGTGTGCCCTCCTCGGGCACATCTGGCTTACCAGTCCCCTGCTTCCTCTTTGTGGTCTCGCACACACTCCTAGGGTTACACTAAAAACAATTTCAGAAGAGTTGCCAGTGATCATCCTATTGCCAAATCCACTGGCTCCTTTTAAGTTCTCATTCTCCTTCGTTTCCATAACACTAGACTACCTACCCTTGTAACCAGGCCTCCATCAAAAGAAAAACACAAAATGATTTGATGTCTACGATATGCAGATTGAAGGAGAGGCAGGAGGCCAAGAGAACGTGAGTATTTCAAGTGTGTGTGTCTGAAACGTGTTGCCAAAACAGAAACTGGGAAACTGGGAGGGAGGTAGGGACTGAGGGAGAGTTTAGTTATGTTCAGCAGGTTCTTGGAGTCAGAGAAATCCAAATCAGGGTAGGCAGCCATCCGTACAAAAAGAATCGCTCAAGTTCTAAGAAACAATGTGGCCGCACGGAGGGGAAAAAGGCCATTCTGCTCCACTCCCTGCAGCCCCGTGCCTGCCACTGACAAATTTTGCTGCAACACTGCTTATCTTCTCCAGCTCCAAACTGGCTTCCTGTCGATTCAGTTCCAAAGCCCTCTGCCCAACACTCCTGGCCCCACGGAAGCCTCTAATTTGCCCATTTGATTGGGCGCTGTGCTGAAATGGCTCACCTGCCTTTGGCGGGGCTGTCTCTCACCTGGAGGGGCCCCCTTGTCTCCTGGGAGCCTTCGGCTCCAGCCAAGCTGCCCTCTCCCTCATCCTCCAACCCACGTTCATTCCCCTGCCTCTTTTCTCAGGGATCCGCAGGAGCACAGAACTGATCTCCTCCAGACCGTCTCCTCTTCTCCTCTCCCCTTGCCTCTGGACCACACACTCTCCCCTTGACCCCGGCCAGAGGGCTGTCTGTCCCCACTCTCATGATGCTCTGACGTCCTCACGGACAGCAAGGCGGGAATACATTTTCAGTTGATTGATTGATTAATATGTGAAAATATGCCTCAGTAAAACTAAAGAACTGATCATTTGCAGTAGTAAAGGAGTCTCTGTTAAAATAGATTCACAGACGTAGAGAGCAGACTTGTGGTTGCCAAGGGGGTGGGAGGGTGGGGAGGGCTGGGCTGGGAGTTTATAGATTCGAACTATGACATTTAGAATGGATGAGCAATGAGGTCCTACTGTACAGCACAGGGAACTATATCCAATCCCTAGGGATTAGACCATGATAGAAAATTATATTTACAAAAAGAATGTACATTAATATAAGACTCAGTCGCTTTGCTGTACAGCAGAAATTGGCACAACACTGTAAAGCAACTGTGCTTTAAATAAATAAATAAATCCCTTGAGGGGAAAAAAAAAAGGAGTTTCTCTTTGCAGAAATGAAATTATTCATTCTCTATTTTTTATGGTGATAAAATATAACAAAAAATTTACCATTTTTAAGTAAACAGGTCAGTGGTACTGAGTACCTTCACACCGCTGGGCCACCACCACCACCAGCTGTCTGCAGAACTTTTTTCACCTTCCAAACTGAAACTCTGTACCCAATGAACTCCTCATTCTCCTCCCTGCCGCCAACACACCTGGCAACTGCACTCTACTTTCTGTCTCTAAGATCTGACGCCTCTAGATACCTCACAGACGTGGAATTGCATAGGATTTGTCCTTTTGTGACCGATCCATTTCACTTAGCATAAGGTCTTCAAGGTGACTACATATTCTTTTGGCCAGTTCCCAGCTTGACCCAAAATTCATTCATTTCTAAATAGCTGAAAACTGGTACAGGAAGAACAGTGACCACATGGAAAGAAAACAGGGCCAATCAGAACAGATGTCAGCCACAAAGGACCCAGACCCCTCCCCTTCCTTCAAATTGGAACTCGTGCACAGCTTCTCAAAAGCACATCTTCTTTGGGATATAAGGAATACCACATCTTAAAATAATGTAGTGGAGGAAACAGCTCTGTGCCCAGCGTGGGGTAAATTCTTTATCATTTCACGTAATCTTCACAACCACTCACCGAGTTACAACTCAATTATCTCCACTTTACAGATGAAGATTCCAAAGCTTAAAGAGGCCAAGTAATTTGCCCCAAATCACAGCCAGGAAATACTGGAGCTGAAACTCAAACACTCAAACTGATGTCTATTTGACCCTTTAAACATCCATCACCCACTCCCCACCCCACCGGGAAAAGAGGAAAACAAGGAAATCAACTCGACGAGCCCAAAGCAAGACCTGAAAAAAAAAAAAAAAAAAAAGATAGCTTGTAGTATGTAAGTTAAGAAAAGCATGCTGAGAAGGTGACTTTAAAACAGCCTGAGTATATAAATTGTGTTGTGATCAGACTATTAAAGACTCTTCTAAAGAGAGAAGAACAAATGTGCTTCAAGGGTAACAGGAGGAATCTCATTATTAGATGGGTTATCATAAAGGTTGTGAGTTCCCTTCCCCCGGAGACTGCAGGGGAAGAGGCTGGAATCTGCCTAGATCAGGCTGCCTTGAGGCAAAGAGGTGAACCAGGTGGTCTAGTGGGACTCCCCCAGCATTGGAAGTCCCTGAGGTAATACTAGTGAAGCTTTTGAGTTCCTGGAAGAAAGGCTTTCTAGAAACACTAGGTAAGTGTCATAAATATGCATGTGTATTTTATCCTCTGTCATCAGTATAGTCCTACTGGGTGGGGTGCATGTCTGACACTTTCAAAATTTAAGGGGCAATGTCCCCTTTGATTACAGGGCATTCTGCAGTGAACTAACTTTCAAACTAACTCCAACTTGCATTCGAGCAGCATCTTTTAAATTCAGGCTGAGTGGTGAGTTTGCCTTGAAGTGAATATTTCACTGAACAGGGAAGATGCCAGCTTTTCATTTTAATGTCCTTACAGCTGGTTCTATATGCATTGCCTCCGAGGCTGAGTTTGTCAAGATATGTAAACAGCAAAACCCAATGTGCTTTTCTCAGGATGACCCCGGCTACTGAGACAGATTAAGTCTATGGAAGGTGACTCCCAGGATATTTTACCTTCAGAACTTCTTTAAGAGGAAAACTGAAACTGAGAGCATGCCCACTTCGGGTGACAGGAAGCATCCAAACACCAGAGACATTCTTAAATATGGTCAGAGCTCAGATTTTTCTGGAGCAGACCTATCACTTTGACCTTATATTCATTCTGCCAAATTCTTTAAACCTCTACAGCCCATGTTCAATTTCCATTTTTGCTATGGTTGTAAAAGGGACTCCAGGCCAACATCTTTCTACCAAGTATTTAATTTGTGAAGAGGGCTTGTGAGCTACCATCAGGATATCCGCCCTCTCCTCCAGGTCCTCCTCCTCCCCAAAGTTCCCCATCTGTCAGCATGATATCCCCAGTGCAAATGGTGTTTCTTTAATTTTTTATTAAAGTATAGTTGATTTACAATGTTCTGTCAATTTCTGCTGTACAGAAGTGACCCAGTCATACATATATACATTCTTTTTCTCATATTATCTTTCATCATATTCTATCACAGGTGACAGGATATAGTTCCCTATGCTACACAACAGGACCTCACTGCTTATTCATTCTTAATAGTTTGCATCTACTAATCCCAAACTCCCAGTCCATCTCACTTCCTCCCCCTCTCCCACAACCACAAGTCTGTTCTCCACGTCTGTGAGTCTGCTTCTGTTCTAGACAGGTTCATCTGTGCCATATTTTAGATTCCACATATAAGTGATATCATATGGTATCTTTCTCTTTCTGACATACTTCACTTAGTATGAGAATCTCTAATTGCGTCCATGTTGCTGCAAATGGTATTACTCTGTTCTTTTTATGGCTGAGTAGTATTCCTTTGCATATATGTACCATCTTTTTGCCTTTTCTAGGGCCGCTTTTGCAGCATATGGAGATTCCCAGGCTAGGGGTCTAATCGGAGCTGTAGCCACCAGCCTACGCCAGAGCCATAGCAATGCAGGATCTGAGCCGCATCTGCAACAGCTCATGGCAACGCCGGATCCTTAACCCACTGAGCAAGGGCAGGGATTGAACCTGCAACCTCATGGTTCCTAGTCAGATTTGTTAACCACTGCACCACGACGGGAACTCCTGTACCACATCTTTTTAATCCATTCATCTGTTGATGGACATTTAGTTTGTTTCCATGTCTTGGCTATTGTGACTAGTGCTGCAATGAACACAGAGATGCATGTATCTTTTCGAACGAAAGTTTTATCCATATATATGCCCAGGTGTGGGACTACTGGATCATATGGTAGTTCTATATTGAGTTTTCTGAGGAACCTCCATACTGTTTTCCATAGTGGTTGTACCAATTTACATTCCCACCAACAGCACAGGAGGGTTCCCTCTTCTCCACACCCTCTTAAACACTTGTTATGCAAATGGTGCTTCAAAGCTGCATGCCTCCTATGGCCTCTGAGATAATGTCATAGGGATTATCCAGATTTTCCTTGTCTAAAAATGTTATTTCTGTGTAACATCTGCATGGATTCAGACTAGTATTTGCTAATCTTTCTGTAAAATGGAATTGGCTTCAAAGCATTATTATTGGGGGGGGCAATAGGGTGTGGAAAATAATGGAGTAATGTCTGCGAATTTTTAAATGTGGAAATACTATCTTCTACAAATGAGGTCATACTTAACCCCCAAGACGAATACTTTCCTGGCATTTACAGTGCGACTGAAGTCAACGACAGACTTCTCACCTTTGAATATATTCTTTTTCAGGATACATTCAATGTATTGATGAAAGTGTAGGTAACTTCTGATCTACTGGCATATACATATACCCACATATATACACATAGCCACCAAAATCAGCCTTGGCACTAGCAGTCTAGTTACTTCAGCTACCTTTCCAATCACTGAGGGGTAGGACAGCACCATGAGAACAACCAGTGGTTTAGAAATACAGTGACTGTTAAGATGGACAGAAGGTCAGGATAGTCAAGTCATGACCCGGTCATTCTGGTCCAGAGACGTGTCCTGTGTCTTCTCCCCAAAAGACAGTAACACGTGTACTTACATGCCTGTACCACCAAGCTGTTCAATGGCTTATCACTAAAGCCACTAGACTGAATAGGTAAAGATAATTTCCCAGACCCATACCAAAGCAAACTTAAAATCCACAGTTATTATTCACTGAGGGGGTGGAGCACTGGTTTCCTGCTGCTGGCGGACGTCCAGACTCCCAGACCTGATGTTGTCCGTCACAGCACGTGGGTGACTCATGATGATTACTATGCAGTGGAAGGTGACAGGGGCAAAATGGGGCACACAAACTTGAGGACAACACTTCCTCTTGCGGATAAACGATAAAATTGATATGTGTAGCCAAAGAGGCATGCATAGCCTCCTAAAATCAGAGCAAGACCCAGAAGCATTTAAGACATGACAGTCACCCTAGCTAATGAGGTTAAACATCTAAGGAAAGAATCTGTCCATCAGGGAAGCAAAGAAGAGTCCCAGACTTGACTGAAATGGGTGGGCTGCCCAGGCACCCAACTATCATCCCAGGCTTCGCTGAGAAAGACCAGGGCTTTCTCAGAGCCCCTTGCTGACCTGCAGTCTTCTGATTACAGTGCCCCTTCCCAGGTCATGAGCACATCTCAAAACAGTAAATGAGCATTCTGGTCTGAGCGTGGTTAATGTTGGTCCATCCCCTGAGATGGATGACAACTGCCTTCCTCTGTGTTCAGCCTTTCCTCATTTCTCAAAAAAAAAAAAAAATGAACATGCGCCATTTACAAAAGTGGGTCAGCATATAATATACTGTCAATTATTACATATGGATCACTGTGACTGCACCACCAGGGCAACAAAACAAGTAAGAATAAAATTATTCTTTTGGGAATGTTAAGTAAATTACCCATTGTGTTGACTTATAAGCAGTCTAGGGCAGAGCTGGGTTTTTATATTTTATATATAGGTATTCTGTCTTTATTTTGTCCTCCATAATGCCTGGCCCACTTCTGAGCATATGAGTTTGCAAATAGGCACTCGTTTAACAAGTGCGTAAACAGCAGTGGCTGAACGACACATGATGGTCAACTGCAACTGGATGACACAAATGAAGCCCTGAACACCAGCGGCCCACTGCTACACAGAACCCAGGCCGTCCTCGACCCAGAGGGCAGACAACTGGGTCACCTGCTGCATTTCTCTCAAGCATAGTCTCTCTGCGCTCCCGTGAAGTATGCGTAGGAGGAGGAAATCCTGGGGACGAAAGGGTCTGAGTGTGAGTTCACCACACGCTCATCCTGGACGCCTTCTGAGGTCACCCCTAGGAAGCGGCCATCTCTGCCTTTAGATGTGACGCCAAGCGGCCGCAGTGAGAAAGCACTGTCAGTTCTCTCTCCCTGTTCACTGGGCGAGAAAAGATTTTTCATTTCATACATCATTTACAACTTGCTGCTGTGATTCTAAAAAACCAGTGGGCTTTATCGAGTTAATGAGCAAGAAAAACATATTTGGTGAGCGTGTTAATTTTTTGAATGTTCTGCAGAGCCCAGGACATTAGGCAACGTCCACAGGGCAGCTGGGCACATGGAGGAGGTCCCCCCCACACCACCACCACCAATCCATTCCACTCGGCTAAGGGGGCACCTGGCTATTTACTAATAAGTCAGCAAATGTGTCTTAATGGAAATTGAACAGCAAATATGTCATTCGCTTTGCATTCTCTGCATTGTCTCCACTTGGGAACATTTGGGACCTTGGACACAAACTGCCATTGACCTGAGTTTCCCTTCCATATACCAGTGTCCACAGCAAGAGAGAAAAGCAAATAGGAGCAGCTACGAGGACAAATCAGGTCAAAAGAGGGAAGAAAGTGTACTGAGCCTCAGTGTTCAGGATTTTTTAAATGATATAAGATAATCTATCTAAATAATGATGTGGGAATGAAGGTGAAAGCCTAGACACATGGATGAAAGGGCTCTGTCAGAGGACCAAAATAAGACACTGAAGTAAGTCTTCATTTATTAAAGGATCCTTTTAGAGCTCTTATTCTTATCTATCAAAATCTCTGATACTCCAGGCTGGTTAAATACATCTTAGAATTAATCTGCCCATAAAACTACTGAACCAAGAGCATCACATTACATTTTACAGTTTCTGTCTTTGAGTTTCATCTTAAGTTAGACATTTGAGGGGGATTCCCAACAAGTTCGAGGTGCTGACAAAACTCGTACCCAGAAATCGCAAGGGCATGTATGTATTTTTCTCATTTCTTTTCCGCACACGAAGATGAGTAGACTTACATCTTATAAAGATGGGGAGGAGCTGCCACTGTGGCACAGTGGGATCAGCAGCATCTCCTGAGCACCAGGACACAGGTTCAATCCTCAGCCCAGCACAGTGGGTTCAAGGATCTAGCACTGCTGCAGCTGTGGCATAGGTCACAACTGTGGTGTGGATCTGATCCCTGGCCTGGGAACTCCATATGCTGTGGGGCAGCCAAAAAAGAAAAAACATAATAAAGACAGGGAGATCTTTGAGCTGTTCTACTATGAAGTGGAAACGCAAAATGAGAGCTGCTACTTCAGGGCTTAGGATACCGCCATCCTGCACAAAATGACAATATGTAGGGACAACATTTTAGAATATTCAATTCATTTAAAAAGAGTCCATTGGAGTTCCCATCGTGGCTCAGTGGTTAACGAATCCAACTAGGAACCATGAAGTTGTGGATTCAATCCCTGGCCTTGCTCAGTGGGTTAAGGATCCAGTGCTGCCATGAGCTGTGGTGTAGGTTGCAGACATGGCTCAGATCCCGTGCTGCTGTGGCTCTGGTGTAGGCTGGCGGCTACAGCTCTGATTTGACCCCTAGCCTGGGAACCTGTATATGCTGCAGGAGTGGCCCAAGAAATGGTGAAAAGACAAACAAAACAAAACAAAAAAGTCCATTGCTGGAGCCCCACCCATCACAAAGATTACCCACCACAAACACAAGCATGCACACACGCAATTGAAAAGTCCCAGAGAGCCTGAATACAGTAGATGGTTTAGATGAAGCAAATAGCAGGGGAGACAGAAACTGGTGGTTTTCTAGATAAAGACAAAATGCAAAATAGTCTATTTCAGAAAAGATACAAAATAAGTATCACTATTTGGGCGAGGAACATAATTGTGTTTTGTTGGAGAATAAAAATTCAGGAAACACTTCTGTATTCTGATATTTAATGGTATTCTGCCTTCTTTTTTGCTGAGATTGTGATAAACCCCTACTTAACAAAGACATCCAGTTTTCAGTGGCTGAGACTGCAGCCAAGTTATTATCTCAGGAAGACTGGGGCGCTCATTCACACCCTAAGAGGGGCTATATCTCTGGTGCCTGGTGAATGGTTAGGAATGTCAGTAAGAATAGCTTTTTGCAAATGATTTTTGGAGAAATGGAAAGAGAGTTGAGAAATGCAGCCAGTGCAAATGAGGCCAAGGAGAACAGACTCTCAGCACAGCACTGCTGGGCGCGGTTTTCAATGTCCGCCTCAGGTGTCTGCTGGGTGGGAAGGACCACGTGCCCCCTGCCCCCATCAGCCCAGCATCCCCTCACCTCCAACAGCTGTACCAGGCAGACGGTAGGGCCAAGTGTCTGCCTTGCAGGTGGACCCAAAGGGACACACTACACAGCCTCCGACACAAAGCCTCCCTCACTCAGGCACAAAATAACACCCATTCTAAACCTTAGGCTCATCCTTCTCAGCCCAGAGCAACAGATTCTGCAGGCCTGGCCAGACTACCCCACAAGAAACTGCAAATTCCCACACGAACCCAGGTGGGGAGAATCAGCAATAAGTGAGAGGGAAGACAGGCAAGAGAACGCTGCCTGGAGCTGACCCGGTGGGAAAAGAACATTCTGGTAAGGTCGACAGAACGCCTCCCTCCCTCTCTCACTGTAGCGCTGGTCTCAAAGGCCACCTGGCCCAACAACTGTGAGGCCACCAATGATGCCATCCCACGCAGCTTCCTGCTAACGCCTGTGATGGACACACCCAACATGACCCCTGTGAGTCCCAGACCTGGGAGTCCCCTCCCCTTGAGTGCAGGCAGGGCCTGTGAGGTCCTTCTGACCCACAGAGAGCAGGAGAGGTGACCAGACAGCCTTCCTGTGATGACATCACCCCCATCCCCATTCTAGCCACGGGGTTCTCCTGACTGCCTGGTAGAACCATCCCCCTACCCCAGCAAAGATGCCCATGCCCTCATTCCAGGGACTTGTGACACAAAAAAGACTCCGTGGATGCTACAGAAGTCTGCTCCAGACTTGTAGGAGATTATCCTGGATTATGGGAGCAGGCCCAGTCTAATCCCATAAACCGTTAAAAGCAGAGAAACTTCTCTGGCTAGAGTCACCAAAATGCTGCAGAAGAGAGGCTGGTGCAATGCAGCCAAGGAGAAGTCAGAGAGATTCCCAGCATGGGAGGATTCAACTCACTACTGCCAGTTTTGAGATGCAGGGCCAAATGCAAGGACCAGAGAAAGGCCTTAGGAGCCAACGGTAGCCCCAACGGACAGCCAGCAGCAGTCCTGCAACCATGAGGAGCCAAATCCTGCTAACTCTCAGAGTGAGCCTGGAAGCAGCTACTTCCCCAAAACCTCCAGAAAGGAGCACACCCTTTTGATCCCAACATTTTGTGAGACCTGGAAGAGAGAAACCAACTGAGCTGTATTGAGCCCAGACTTCTACAGAATGGAAACCATAAAATAATTCATTGGTGTTGTTTAAGCCACCACATTTGTGGTAATTTGTTACAGCAGCAGTTAGAAACTGATACACAAGCCTTGAAGAAGGAGGCTGCCATGCTGTCAGAGCACCTGTGAAAAGGCCACCTAGAGCAACCCCAACTGACAGCCACCAAGACAATGGGACCTCATCCCACAACGATAAGCAACTGAGTTCTGCCAACTACCAGAGAAGGAAAAGAGGACCCCAAGCTCCAGACAACTCTCCTGGCCTATACTGTGACTGCAGCCTTGGGAGACCCTGAGCAGAGGATGTAGTTAAGCTGACCCAGATCCTAACCCATGAAACAGTGACATGGTAAATGTATGTTGGTTTAAGCTACCAAAGTTGTGGCTCCTGGTTACACAGCAGTTGGTAACAAACACACTCCCTACCAAAACTGTGGTTTACACTTCTTCTGGGCTCCCTCATCCCAACACCTAAACCAATAGTTACTTACTCAGGATTGGGACCATAGAGGCTGGTGTGTAACATACTAGAGCTTAGAATAAAGATCTAACATGATTGGGCACCTATTACTTGCAAATACAGATTCTCTCATTTCCACCAGAATTTGACATCAGATCTAAGTCTGAAGACCACACTCTGCTCTTTTCTGTTAACTCCAATATCACACCCTGCCTTTCAGTGGTGACACAAGCTCTCTGATAAAGACACAAACAATAGTTAATCTTTTTTTTGGGGGGGGGCACCCCACAGCATATGGACTTTCCAGCCAGGATCCAAGCTACAGTAGCAACCCATAACACTGCTGCAGCAACACCTGATCCTTTAACCCACTGTGCCAGGCCAGGAATCAAACCTGGGTCCTGGCACTGCAGAGATACCACCAATTGATCCCATTGCACTGCGGTTGGAACACCTAGTTAATTCCTTTTTTAAAGAGACATGCAAGAATATTTATCTATTACTTCATTTCAAGTGTTTCCTAAAGTATTTTATCCAGCTTGATAGCAATACCAGGCAGAATCCTTTTATGTTTAAGTGACAGAAACTCCAACTGAAACAGGCTTGAACCGAGAGAGAGAGAGAGAGAGAGAGAGAGAGAGAGAGAGAGAGAGAGAGAGAAATGAAGGAAGGACAGGTGATTGAAAAGTCAGGTGATACAGGGCTGGTGGCCTGGTCTCTCCCCCTCTTGGCTCTGCTCTCCTCTGTGTTTGCTTTATTCTCCAACCAGCTCTTCTCCTGTGTCAGTCAGTAGCCTCGAGGTTACCGCACAAGTCCTACGCCTGACACCCTGGCTCATTTGGGCCATGTCAACTCTGAAAGGTCACCATTAAGAAGAAGAAGAGAGCATCTGTGCTGGGCTAAAGCTGGGGGCAGAGGTCCACTCCTGCAGTGTGAGATGAGTGGACTGAGAGTCAGGGATGGGCCAAAACCACAGCCCTCTGTTCTGTGAGCCACCTTATTGATCAACTATGAATCTAACTGGTGTGGGGTAATTTTCAAACACCCAATCGATTTTCCAGGAAAAGAAAAAAGAAAAAGCTGTCATACCATCAAGACGTCCGCATGTGGTTGTCTGGACCACAGTACGTCCTGGAAGGTCCCTTCCAGTGTGAAAGTCTACGATTCTAACTCTAATTGGAGCCTCACTGGAAGACACATCTCATCTCCCAACATGAGTGCCTTTAACATTACTTTTGAAAGGAAGCATCACCTAACTGTTAGAAAAACCAGTCCCATCACTTCCTGGAACACCTCCCGGGTCATCTCTTCGCCTGCTCCATGTCCAGTCACCTGGCCCTTTGCCCACGCTTCGGACACTCAGATGTGGACTGTGGATGTCCCCATAAGGGAGGCAGGGAGAGATGCTCGAGGGGGGCTGGGCAGGGCGCTGAGCCTGCACTTTTCTGAACTCCCCAAACTTGGTCTTTCAAAAGCCAGTTTCTTCAAACAAAGCAGTTACAAGTCCTTTGTCCGTTGAAGTTTAAAAACAAAGATGCTTTTGAGTTTTCTAAACACATACTAAAATAAAAGGTTATTTTTTTAACTTTCAAAAAAGACCCATGAATTCTTTTGGTGTTCAAATACCACCAAGCAGAATTTAGCTTCAACTTTCCCCTGAGTGCTATTTTGTGACCGAGACCAGGCACCAACATTTTTTTCATGTAAAAGGATTTTTTTTTTCTTTCCAAAAAGAAAAAGACATAGTTGGAAGAATAGGAAAAAAGGTGCTAAGGAGGAAAGTGCTCCCAAGCATGGAAGAGCCTGATGCTAAGAGATCAGCAAACGAACTGTTCAGACCTTCACGGCGGATGTCATTTTTGGATACAGGTGATAATTTTAGCAGAAATCACTCAGACTTCCTTGAGGTAGAACAGTCACTAAATCTTCAGCCCATCTGAGAGATATATTGCACTGTTCTATTTCTAGTGTCCCGCGTCTTCTTTAGCACAATCTGAGGAGGGGAAACACTTCATCTCCCGGCAAGTGCACCATGTGTGTTATTTTCTACTACCTACGTTTAATTATCGGTGTTATTTTAATAATCAATTTCAGTGGAACGGCAGGATTTGCTTCAGTTGCATTTAAATCCTAATAAAGCTCAATAAGAAGAAAATGAGAAAGAAAGAGAAAATATCATTCGGAGGATTAACAAAACACTCCAACAAAAGGGACCTTTTTAATTTTCATGACATGATAAAGTGATAGCCTTTTGAATAGACAATTAGGCTCATAAACCTGATACACCAAGGACTTAATTCACAAACACACGTTGCCACTAATACATCTGCAGAGGAGCTGTATGCTTAACAGGATTAGGATACAGCAAATCATTCATTATTAATGGGAATCTAACATTGCTAGGTCTTCAGCCCTAGATAGACCAGTATTTAAATCAAATAGTTTAGCACCATTTCAGGGGCTTAATTCTATACAGATTGCTCCTGGGTAGCTCTGGAAAGAGCCGGGAATCTTTCCTAGGGGCCTGGTTTAACTGGCCTCAGTTCCTGTGACCCAGAGGATTTAGATTCCGGAAGCTCTGGGCCTCACCCTGTTCACCCGTAAAACGAGAAACCACCTGGGTGGCCCACCTGATGGGGTCACTTGCTTCCCCCGAAGGACTGGATCCTGCCCCAGACTCCAAGCACACTGTGTGTGCACTGCCACACCAATCAGCAGTTCTGCAAATGTGGGCGGCGGTTCAGTCACGAGGGGGTTCAGACAAAACCCGGTCTAGATCAGAAGTGGAATTTACAGAGCTGTCATTGCAACAGGGTCTCAAGAGCAGCAGCATCCACAGAAGGGACACAAAGGACTTCTCTCGCTTTGCCTCACGGAAAAGCTGCCTTCCCGAGCAGGGACCAACACCGAGTGACTTGAGGGGAAGTGACAAAGGAGCTCAGTCATCTCTATCACTGAGCATCTAATCTACGCCAAGCACAGTGACCAACTGTCCCAGTTTTATTGGGACTGAAGGGTTTCCCTGGGCCAAGGATTCTTAGGTTTAAACCAGAATATCTGGGGACACTATGCCTGCCATGATTTCATAACGGAGATTTGCTCACTGCTTCATAATGCTTAATATTATCCTCGACCACGTGAGAAAGATATTCCCATCTCTAACGGAGAAAATAAGCTGTGAAGATGTTAAACAATTTGCCCCAATCCTCTATGGTCTCCACTGCAGTAAGGTGACAAGGCCTGTGGAGCCTTCTGCTGCCCCTGCTGGCACATCACCCCCCCACCTTGATGGCAGACAGGACAACACGGCCTTCAGGCCTTCCTTGGGGGTGGGGGGCACTCCCACTGGGTCTCAGCCTGAGAGAGCCGCTCTCTCTGCTTTCCGCTCTCACATTACAATCTCTCTTCACAGCCTTCACTTTGCCCTCCAGGCATTTGTCACAGTTCTTAGTCCTGTATTTATTAGTGTGGGGGTTATTTGCTGTTGCTTTTGTGGTTTTCTGTGTCTTTCTCCCCCCGCCCCTGCTTCAGGCCCCATGTCTCTGTCCTCCTGGTCCTGGCAGAAGAAGGGGGCTGGCTCCTAGGAGGCGCTCTATAAATACTGAGGCATCGTCCAACGGGAAGGCCTCCTGGTGCGATGCAGGACAGGGACGTGTTGACTCAGACCACCATGGCCAGCACGGCGCTGGCTCTGCCTGCCCCAACTGCCACCTATGGACACACGGCTGGTCCTCTGAGTCCCTGGGTTTCCACAGCACACAGCCTGCTCCAGGCCACAGACTCCTGACTTGGGATACTGCCTGACTGGCCCTTGGTGCTTTGCAAAGCTCTTCCAGAAGGGGGATCTTAGGAGACCAACAGCCACCCACTGTGGGAGGCCCTGTAGCTCTCACATCACAGAACCAGGTCACACACTGGCAACACTGGCTCTGCTCTCCTGCCTGCTGGTCAAGGCCTCTCCGTACAGCAAAAAAGAGGACATCTTTCAAAGCATGCCTTCTGGGAAAAGCAGCCAGGGACGCTCACATTGGTCCCACCTCGGATGTCCCCTAAGCTCTATCAGAATCACTTCTGGGTCACACAGTGATTTCTAACAATGTCACCGGAAATAACTGGCAAGGGTGAGTAAGTCTTGGAACAAGAAGAGAAGCATCAGCCTGAATGGTTCCTGTCTTATCGGTCGGCAGGGCAGTGTCAGTGATATTCTTTTGTTACACCATACCTCTAAAAAGAGAAGAAATTTAAATTCCATCAACCTAGCAAAGAAGAATCTCTCTAAAGGAGTGGGGCTCTCTGTTCCCAAATTGAAGTCATGGCTCTGGTACAGGCAGAGTAACAGCCATCTCCCCTCTGCCTTTCCAGGCAGAAGATCTGAACGAACTAAGAAAAGCAAAGGTGAGAATGGGTTGATTTGCCAGACTTACTTCTCTGTGAAGAACTTGCAGCTATGGAAAGATTTAAGCTGCATGGGAGAAGTACCCAGACTGGATGGAGTCACCGCAGTGACTGGCCTCAGCCTGGTGGCGGGCTGATCATCACCGCTGTTTAGACCAAGGGCAGCACCACGCCGTGCCTTCCTGTGCACGGCTGGCCGAGACGGCTCTGCGAAAGGGTTCCCTGTGAACTCCCAGTCAGATGCTCTTTTTATTTTTTTACTTACTTTTTTTTTTTTTTTTTTTTTTTGGTCTTTTTGTCTTTTTAGGGCCACGCATGTGGCATATTGAAGTTCCCAGGTCAAATGGGAGCTGTAGCTACCGGCCTACACCACAGCCACTAGCAACATGGGATCCAAGCCATGTCTGCAACCTATACCACAGCTCACAGCAAGGCCGGGGATAGAACCTGCATCTTCATGGATGCTAGTTAGACTCGTTTCGGCTGAACCATGACGGGAACTCCCAGGTGCTCTTTTGCAATGTAAACCTTACACCTGTGATTTCCAAACCAAACTGTGGCTGAGGCACCTCCATGAACTCACACAGCTGCCACAGATTTTTAAGTTTTGAAGGAAAAAGCCGAATTCAACAAATGTAGGCATAGTGCCATCTACGAGCTCAAGGCGGTTCCCACATGCCTCACCAGCTCAAGCCACATTCCCATCATTAACTTCACCTCTTTGGCAAGCTGCGGTACCCAGACTGCCAGGACAGAATTAAGCACCTTTTTACATACCCAAGAGAAATGAAAGTAGGTATTTAGCAGATGCTGTTTCACCAACATTCACAGAAGCACTATTCACAACAGCCAACAGGTGGCAACAACCCAGATGTCCATTAACAGAACATGGTACATACATACCATGGAATATTATGCAGCCCTAAAAAAGGATGAACTAGTAATACATGCTAAAACACAGATGAACCTTGAAAGCATCATGCAAGTAAAACAAGCAAACAAAGGACAAATATTACATGATTCCACTTTAATGAAGTAGCTAGAGTGGTCAATTTCCTAGAGTCAGAAAGTACAGCAGTGGCTGCTAGGGGCTGGGGGAGGAGGAGTGTGAGGGTTACTGTTTACCCGGTATGAAGTTTCACCTTGGAAAGATGAAAAAGTTCTCGAAACAAATGATGGTGGTGGTTGCACACCTTTACGAATGTACTTAATGTCTAAGTTATACACTTAAAAATGGTTACAGTGGTACATTTTATGTTATAAATGTTTTCCCACAAAAAAGAAAACCTTGCAAAAATCAACATGAAAGAGGAAATAAGGGTGTCTAATATGATTCCAAGATGTGCGAAGCTATTCTATGCCCAACTAGTAAGAAAGTGTGCTGAAGACGGCAATGCAAATATTTTTTCATTTAATTTATGCATATTAGTTTTCAAAAGGCCACTAAGTTGACAAGCATAAATACATATGAGGCTATTTAAATTTGACTAATCAACTGAACTGTAAAATATTCTCTGGGCACCATGAAAAATTACTGAGATACAAGAATGCTGAGAACCAAGACAGCACCTATGACGTTCACTCGCCCAGAGAGCCAAGCCTGAATTTCATCCACCCTCCAATTCACATGAATTACAGGACACAGAAAAACATGTTGCATGACACCACTAGGAAGCAGTCAGTATATCTAAACTGCGGGGAACACTATAGAACCAAAACAAACATTGTTCTTCAACAAATGTACTTCAGAAAAACATCAAAACAAAACTAGAGAGATGAAAGGGGTCCAGATTTTAAGATATATGTATATGAAAATCGGGGGAAATTTGACACTGGATGTTTGGCGTTATTTAGGAACTCTTAAATTTAGAGTATTAGAATGATACTGTGGTTAATTTTTAAGGAGTTCTTATGCTTCAGAGACACATATTAAAACGTTTACAAAAGAAATGGCATGATATCAGGGGCTTGCTTCAGAATAATCCAAGCAAGAGTGGGAAGAAGACATAAAATGAAGTGGGCCATGAATTCACAGTATGGAAAGTGGGTGACAAAACAAGAGATAACACGTCTTGGCCAGGATATAGAGAAAAGGAGAACTTAGGCATTGTTGGCTGGGTTATAAATTGGTGCGGCCCCTGTGGAAACAGTGTGGAGAGTCCTCAAAAAGCCAAAAATGGAGCCATCATATGATCCAGTGATTCTAAATTCTCGGTATTTATCCAAAGGAAAAGAAAACAGGATATTGAAAAGATATCTGCATTCCCATGCCCACTGCAGAGTTATTTACAATAGCCAAGATATGGAAGCAACCCCAGTGGGCATCAGCAGATGCCCAGGTAGAGAAGATGTGGTACAGATGCACAATGGAATATTATTCACCTCCAAGAGGAAGGAAGGGTGGACACATCCCCCAATGTGGACGGCCCTGAGGACACTTTGCCATGTGATGCAAGCCAGTCACAAAAAACAAGTAGATCGGATTTTACTTGGAAGTCCCTAGAGGAGTCGAATTCATGACAAGTAGACTGGTGGTCGCCAGGAGCTGGGGGGAGGAAAGGGGGGATTGCTGTTTAACGGGGGCGGAGTTTCAGTTTGAGAAGATGGCACGTCCCAGAGGTGGACGGGGTGCTGGTTGGCCAACAGTGTGGATGTACTTACATGCCGCTGAACCATGCACTTAAAATTGGTCAAGATGGTCAATTTTATGTTATGAATGTTTACCATGATAATAAATCCATTTCAACGGTTTAAAAAAAAGAAGAAAGAAAAAGTGGGTGACGGAGACATGGCAGTTCGCTTCGTCATTCTCTGTAGTTCTGCATCTGCTGGCAGTTTCCCGTTTCCAAAGTTACGGGCACGTACGTCCTCCTGGAAAGCCCAGTTGGCGCTGCCTCCCCAGTGAGACCCCTGGGGTGGCTCCCTGGGCTCTCAGGATAAAGGCCAACCTTGAAGGCGTGATGCCTCCTCTCTGCTCGCTTCTCTGCCCACATCTTCCACCAGCGCGTCCCAGGCTTCTGGCTCCCGCCCATCTTCCCAGCCGGTGGGGGCCGCCGGGCTCGCCATTCCCTCCACCTCATCGGAAAATGCTCCACGTCACCCGGCATTCTCCCCGCTTCTCTGGGCTGCTCTCACCACCTGTCTCCCAGCTGGATTAGGAGCCCGTCATCGATGCCTCCAGAGAAACGTATTTTCCAAACAGCAAAACCATTTTTTTTTTTTTTTTTACTGTATTCAGGGCATGCAGAAATTCCTGGGCTTGGGATTGAACCTGCACCTCAGCAGTGACAATGCCAGGTTCTTAATCCACTGAGCCACCAGGGAACTCCCAGTAGACCTTTTTAAATAGTAGTACTTTGATTTCTCATTATCACGTTAAACAGTGTCCAGGGCACAGTACTTGATAAACATCTGTTGAATGAAGAAATGAATGGCTAAACAAGAAACTTTATTATTTTCAAAAAATATTATCACTAATAATAACTATAATAATAAATAATATTATCACTAACAGTTCTTTCCTGTGACAGTCTGCCATCTACGCAGGCCCCATCATAAAGCTATTGTTACGGAAAGAAATGGATCTTCCTTCCTACCTGAAGGGAAGGATCTGAAAAGGCATCTGTAAGAACGAAAAGGTGAGTACATGTTAAGCCACAGCCCTGTATAAAAGGTGCATAAGGAATTGAGCCAACGTTCCAGTTCCAGAAAAGCAAGACCCCAATCAAAGTCACAGGACTAGAAAGGAATCATTAGTCCAGAGAAATCCACCCTCATCCTCCAGACACCTACCTGGCTTTGGGACTCGCTCCTCCTGGGCCTCACTCGCCTCTTCCGTGCCTAACATCTTGTGATTCTACCCCAGTTTCTGGAAGTTCTTCAGAGAGTGACAGTCCTTCACTTGCTCATTATGTAACAACTAGTTATTGATCACTGACGGTGCCCAGGCCCCGCTCGGCAGTGTGACAAATTCCAATGTGAATGTGGGTCTCAAACTCTTACAGAGAAACTAAGATGGGCCCAGAAATAACCACCTCACAAGACAGAAGATGGTCAGCAGCAGAGAGGAGACGAGTCGAGCTGTCTGGGAGGTGGCAACTGACCCAGGGTTCTGCCAGACGGGCGCCTTAACAGAAGGTAGCCTTGAAAGGTGGGTGGCATTTGGGCAGGTGGCATGTCAGCTAGGATGCTTTCAGCTGCAAGAACAGCCTGCTTCAGCCGAGTTCCCCACTGGCCAGGGAATTCCTTCTCCATGCTGAGCCCAGAGGCAGAGCAGCGTCGGTCCTCCTCGCAGCAGCTCAGCCTGACGGGCCCTTCCCGTCTCATCTCCCTGCTGCGCCCAGGCGGGTTCATCCGGGAGCAACTGCCCAGGAACAACCAAGTATAGAGGAAGAGGGACTGTTCACCTGCTGTCTCTTCCTATAGCTCACCCTCAGAGAAAGATAACCTCCGCTGAAGATTACGGCCAACGTCTGGTCAAGCCACGTGGCTGAAATCAGTGGCAGGTCCACTGCTGTGCCGCCCGTGGGCATACCCAACGTCAGGTCCCCTGGGAGACACTGGCTCAGCTGCCTTCTAGCCATTTCCACCTTCTAGGCACAGCCAGGTCTTCATCTTCCACATTCTCCCCATGACGGAAGCAGGATGGGGACCAAAGGCACAGCCAGTCAGGTGGTTCTGAGCAGACAGCTCAAGATGGGACAAGACAGACTCAAATTCAACCCCCGCCATGCCTTTTCTCCACCCTGGTGTTTCTGAACCTGAGTCCCACCCCAGACCAATTAAATCTAAGTCTCCCGGGGTTGGGATCCAGACACCTGTGGTTTTGTTTTTTAAGCCTCCCAGAGGGTTTGGGGGCCAGGTGAGGGTTGAGAAACGGAGCTCTCAGTCAGCGGTTCTCAAACTCTATCATCAACAGAATCACCCAGAGGGCTCGTTAAAACAGATTGCTTCACCCCAAAACGGAGTTTCTGACTCGGGGCGGGGCCGTAAATTTGCATTTCTAACAAGCTCCCAGGTGAGGCTCAGGCTGTTGGTTGAAACCACGTTTCCTTCATCTTGACCCAATCATTATCCCTCTCAGAGCCTCAGTCTCTTTCCTCATCTATGACACAAAGATAATAATAGCTGTGAAGCTACTGTTGACCGGATTAAATTCCATGTCCACAAGGACGTGGCACCGAGCACACAGAGCTGTGTGAGGCACTCACCGGATGGAAGGTACCACTATTGGTGACGTTGCAATAGGTGTGACCCTGTGCTGGGTCAGCTCTCCCTACCACCTGGTATTTCCTTGCCTTCTAAAACTGGGTGAGCCTCTCCCCCCGCTCCCCCCGGAAAAGTGCATTCATGCTTTCTGCATTGGTTTTAACTCTCTGGAGTTTTCTTATAGAATGATGCTTATCAGAGGAAAAACATCTGTTCCACTTTCTTTAATCTCTAATTTATCTAATCTCCCTTTGTAAAAAGGTATATTGCTAATGAGTGAATTTCTGCCAAGGGAGAAAATGCTTGTTTCAATTACTTACTCTTCTCATTGACTTTACCCTCTGCGGTGTAATATCACACAACATAAATATAATGAATGGGCCACTTTTTTCTGGCATCTCTATCACTGCCCACTGATAGACTTCCAGAATAGAACGATGTCATTTTCCATGTGTCTACCCGAAGCACCAGACGCATGCTTGTCCCTGTAAATCTTTTCCTCAGACAAGTGTCCTCACCCAGCCCAAGGCACAAGCCAGGAAAAGCCCTCTGCCGACGGTGACCAAGATGGAGAGGGGCCGCCAGAGGGCGCAGCAGAGCAGCGTAGCCTGCCCCCTTCAGGGCCAGAGCCTCGGGCCACCTGGGCCCGGAAGCCAGGCCAGGGTGTTTTCTTCTTCATTGCATAAGGTGTTTTTCTCAGAATCTGCAGATATCTCTCTCTTTTTCAGATCTTTTTAAGCTAATATGCAAATAATATGATTTGCTCCTATGTGTTTATAAGAGTAAATGGGGATGAAATTACTTAAAAAAAAAAGAAGTGAAATTTTAGAACTGTAATGCCATGGGTTGGGGTGGGTGGGTGGGGGGGAATTGAAGCCCATCTGGATTGAACCCCAGAGAGCGCACATGTCACCACTAACACACCAGGCCAGACCACCCCCACAGCCACGCCTCCTGACTCTGAGCCTCTGTCCTCCTCCCCAGAATCCCCATCAGAGCCACTAGAGCCAAAGGACCACCAGAGATACCAGTCAGCCCCCATTTCCTCTGACTCTGTCTTCTAGTCTCTCTCATCAAGCAAAACAAACAATTGACATTTCATATTATACTCTGAGTTTGTACCAGCCCTTGCAATGTTTATGATACTTTCACTCTTTTTGCAAGTTTCCACATTGTGATAAAATAACATAAAATTTACCATTTTAACCATCTTCAGGTTTCCAGTTCGGTGGCATTAAGTGCATCCACAATGTTGTACGTCGCCACCATCCAGCTCCAGAACTCTCTCAACCTCCCAAACTGAAGCTCAGACCCCACTAGACCCTAACTCCCCATTTTCCCCTCCATCAGGCCCTGGCCAACACCCCTCTCGTTTCTGTCTCTATGAATTTGCTTGTTCCAGGTACCATATAAAAGGGGACTCATACAACGTTTGTGCTTTTGCATCTAGCTTCCCTCACTGAGCATAATGTCCCCACCTGGAATGATGTAGCCGTGTCAGAATTCACTCCCTTTTCTCCGCTGAATATTCTCACACTTTCTTTCTTCTAGCCGACACCCGGAAGAAAGCTGCCAGGCAACATGGATGGCAACCCACCGTCATCTTTCCCACGAGGAACCTGGGCTCCTGGCTCACTGGCCCTCACCCTCAGGGTTCAGGTCTGGGCTCCTCACCCATCATTCACGTCAGGGTGCTTGGCTGTCCCAAGTGCAGAGGCAGGCGGGACTGCTCCCCTGAACAGTCACATGGAGAGATGCACCCTCCTGGACAAAAGTGCGACCCACGGCAGGGAGAGACGAAAAGATGAACCCAGCTATATTGGTTTGCGAGATTATACACCCCCTTCATGAAGCACTTCTACAGAGATGGCTACAAAGGCAATGAAAACTTGGGCGGGGAGAGGGTAGGAAATATTCCAGTTCATGCCAAGTGAAGCAGACACAACACGCTGCCAAACTCACTGAGTCCCTTTTGGCTTTAACATCCCTTTTTGGCCAAAGGTCTGTCTGAATGGGACTTGTTTCAGTCCCTGAAGCACTTCTGGGGCACAGCTGCTGGGTCCCCTTATCCTGGTAAGATGTCCTGGTAGGATAATTCACAGAAGAAAGTCTGATGTTAATAAAAAGCTAAATCCTGAGGCAAATGAGGGCTTATTTTTCTTCTTCTTCTTCTTTTTTTTTTCTTTGCTTTCTAGGGCTGCACCTGCAGCATATGGAAGTCCCCACAGTAGGGACCGAATCGGAGCTGCAGCTGCTGGCCTACACCACAGCCACAGCCACGCTGGATCCTTAACCCACTGAGGCCAGGAAGGGAACCTGCACCCTCATGGCTACTAGTTGGGTTCACAACCTGCTGAGCCACAACAGCAACTTCCCCAATTGGGGTTTTCTTCAGAGCCCAAGCAGCCCCTTCAAGCTCAGTGAACCCCTTTGAAGCTCCTCCCCCATCCCGAGGGCAGAAGCCGGCCTGGGCTGTTGGATACTCTCCCCAAACCAAAGCACAGGCAGCTTGGTCTGTTCCACAAGCCCTACTGGGGCACCTCCCTGGGGCCAGGCCCACAGCAGGTGCTTTGAGAGGCAAAGAGAGTTCAGCTCTCCTGAAGCTCACGTCTAACAAACAGATGCTTGCTGAGTCCTGTGACATGTTGGGCTTACGTTTTGAAGACGGAATGTCCAATGTGGTAATTTTCTGGTGCATATTAAAGAAACTGAGGAATACTTTATTGGATGGCAATTGGTGAGAAAACAGAATATCTCAATTTTTACTAAAACATTCTGTGTAAACCTTCCCAAACTTCCCTTAAGGTTGTGGAGACATCTGACATTCCATGACATTCGTTATCTTGGTCCAGTAACGAAGGGCGTGAGCAGAAGAAGTGGTGCCGGGATTCCAGACAAAGCAGGTTTTCAAACTCAAATGGCGTGTTTTCTGAAACCATATTTACTCTAGAAGCACTGGGAGAAACAAGAAAGCAAGCTCCAATCCATCTTGTTTTCTATGATAAATACTGAGTTTTCTTGAACTTCAATAATTTACATAAGATGAAGCAACACTCAGAAAAGGCTGGCTGATCCTAAAAGGAAGAAAATCTGTCTCAGCGGTCCAGGCGCCCTTTAGAATTTCAGCTGCTCGTCGTCCTTGACGATATTTGCCAATTTTCTGATGGGAAACCGCTGTCGGTGTTTGGCGCCTCATCTCCGTCTGGGAGGCCCGCAGACACCGCGGTAGAAAGGGAAAGGGTCTGATTCTGACACATCCATTCCCCCGGCCCCCGCCCGCACGCGTTACCAAGGAAAAGGAGGCGTATCTGTAGTCTCCGGTGAAGCAGGAATGCCTGTACCAATACCTGAGAAATATAAAGAGAGAGTGCTTCTTTTTCCACTGAAAAACCTGAGATGAAAACAGGAAAACTGCGTTACCTATGAACAATGTTTTATTTTAGTATCTATATAATCCATGGGTTTAAAAAATGCTGACGCGAAGGTTATTTCCACATGAGAAACTTACTCTCAGGTTGACTTTTAGGTAATATCTTAAAGGAAATTGGAAAAAGGCTTCTATTGCAAATAACGTAGAACTTGTTGTACCAGCTACTTACTCGACAGGATGTCATCATATGGATGGCTCCTCGGTATCTCACACTGAACGTGCTCAAAACCAAATTCATGACATTTTCCTGCCAAAATATTTCTTCCCTTTTTTGGCGGGGGCGGGGAGGTGCTGCTCGGGCTGCAGCCTCTGGAAATACCCCAGGCCAGGAGTTCTGGTTGTGACTCAGTGGGTTAAGAACCTGTCTAGTATCCCTGAGGATGCAGGTTCAATCCTTGGCCTTGCTCAGTGGGTTAAGGATCTGACCTTGCCTCAAGCTGCAGTGTAGGTCGCAGATGTGGTTGGATGTGGCATTGCTGTGGCTGTGGCATAGGCGGACAGCTGCAGCTCTGATTCAACCCCTAGCCTGGAAACATCCATATGCCACAGGCATGGCCCTAAAAAGGAAAAAAGAAAGAAAGAAAGAAATTTCCCAGGCTGACAATCAAACCCTTGCCACAGCAGCAACCCAAGCCACTGCAGTAACAATGGCCAGACCCTTAACCCACTGCACCACAGGAGAACTCAATCAAAATATTTCTCAAACGGACTTTCCCCATCTCCACCCCCACCTTTTCAGTGGAAGCCAGTATCACCTCTCCCCCAGAACGTCAGGAGACCACAGACCTGCCCTTACGTACATCAGCATCGGCTTCAGCCCAATCACTACACTCCAAAACAGGTCTGTTTATGCCAACAGCTCCATCCAGAAGACAATGGAAAGGAGTCCTAATCCTGGTTATTTCTGCCCTCACCACAGGGGACTTGCTTTGAGCAGTAATATGTGTCCAGAGGGGACAGCATAGAAGTCCTAAAGGCCTTTGGGGGCTTTATTCTTGCTCTTTTCCCTCCACCCTGAGAGACACTCAACCCCCTATTTTGAGCTGCTTCTTCAATTGGAGTCCTGCAATGAAGAGGCCCCATGAAGCACAGCTGACCCAGAGCCAAGGCATAACAGAGCAAGAAATCAACATTTGTTATTGGAAGCTGCCGAGAGACTAGGATCTCTTTGTTACACAGCACTATCTACTAAATGCTAACACAAGGGGCTTCTCATTACTCTGAGATTAAAATGCAAAATCCTAACTTGGCTTCAAAGGCCCAGTCTCTCAGATGAGCCCTGCTTGCCCGCACCGTCCTATGGCCATCTTAGACAGCAGCTTGAAAGTCACGTCTTTAAGGAAAAGTTCCCTGATCCCTCAGTCGGCCTTCCACACACTTCATAGATTGCACAAGGTTTGTAATTTTATATTTAGTTCCTTAGTTTATGTGCTTGCTTGTCTATTTCTCCCTAAAGCATTAATCACAATTGTAATTTCCTTGATTATTTATTTAACGCTTACCCCCTCCTCCAGCTATCACACACTCAATTACACACTCTTGCAGTCTCAGAAGAATACTTTCTGGTTTTGCTAACCATTGAAATGAAGGGCGAGCAAATTGCCTGGCAGGTAGCAGATGTCCAATAAATTTCTGTGAATGAATGAAATGACTCCTAGTTACCAAACACTAGTTTAAAAGTATATTGTGAGATGTAAATGGAACAATTATTAAAAGCACTTGCTGAGCTGAGTAAGATGATGAAATGCTGCTAGTTCATTTAAGAGCAGTAACCAGATTATAGGAAATCAAGATGTCTCTCTGCTCCCATATCAACACCATCTCTGCCTCTGAAGAGCAGGTAATAAACAATATCTTAGTCACATGCCATGTGGCCTTAGAGCAGTGGTTCCCAAACCCTCTCATGCCTCAGAATCACCTCATTAAAAACAGAGATTGCTGGGTCCCACTCCCAGAATTTCTAGTTCAAGAACATGGACTGTGAACACGTTCCAGGCAGGTAATGCTGGGAGCCTAGAGACACCTGAGAACTACTGCCTTAGAATGTACAGGGCACTTTCACTTAGGGAGATGGAAAGAGGGGACGAGCAGCGTCTTGCTCCAGGGGCTTCATTCTGGTTCCCTCATGGTCTCCTGAACCTACCCAGGTGTACGCCTCAATCTGCATCCACCCACACTCCACACCCCACCCAATAGCCATTGCTCCTCAAGCAGCCAGAACCTCTGCTCCAAAATGTCCATTCTGAAACACCACATCCTCAAAAATAAGGCGTGGATGCACAGACGTCATAGCCCACGTTCCCATCTCTTTTTTTATATTATAAAATGTATGTTTGTTCAGTGGAACTGGAAGGATGGAATGGGACCCTCACTTCCAATCAGTAAATTCATCTGTGCTTTAAGAATAAGATATGAGGAGTTCCCACTGTGGCACAGCAGGTTAACGATCTGGCGTTGTCTCTGTGGTGGTGCGGGTTCAATACCCGGCCCAGCCCAGTGGGTTAAGGATCTGGCATTGCCATTGCTGTGGCGTAGGTCACAGTTGTGGCTCGGATTCAATCCCTGGCCCAGGAACTTCCATATGCCATGGTTGTGGCTTGAAAAGGAAAAAAGTTGGGGATTTGGGGTTAATAGATGCAAACTATTGCCTTTGGAATGGATAAGCAATGAGATCCTGCTGTGTAGCACCGGGAACTACATCTAGTCGCTTATGATGGAGCATGATAATGTGAGAAAAAAGAATGTACATGTGTATGTGTGACTGGGTCACCTTGCTATACAGTAGAAAATTGACAGAACACTGTAAACCAGCTATAATGGAAAAAATAAAAATCATTATAAAATAAAATAAAAAAGAAAGAAAAGGAAAAAAGGAGTCCCTGTTGTGGCTCAGTGGAAACCAATCTGACTAGTATCCATTAGGACGCAGGTTTGATTCCTGGCCTCGCCCAGTGGGTTAAGGATCCAGTATTGCCGTGAGTGTGGTGTAAATCGCAGACGCGGCTTGGATCTGGCATTGCTGTGGCTATGTAGGCTGACAGCTACAGCTACAGCTCCTAGCCTGGGAACTGCCATATGCCATGGGTGCAGCCCTAAAAAGACAAAGGACCAAAAAAAAAAAAAAGAAAGAAAGAAAAAGAAAATGAGATATGAGCATGAAGAATGGCCACCACCAAAATGACTACAAATAACAAACATTGGTGAGGATGTGGGAAAAAGGAAACCGTTGTACACTGTTGATGAGAATGCAAATTGGTGCAGCCGCTGTGGAAAACAATATTCATGTTCCTCAAAAATCTAAAAACAGAACTACCAGATGATCCAGCAATTTCACCCCTGCGCACATATGTGAAGAAAACAAAAATAATCTGAAAAGATACATACAACCCCTCAATGTCCATAGCAGTTCTATTTATAATCACCAAGATATGGAAGCCACCTAAGTGTCCATCAACAGACGAATGGATAAACAGATAAACTGATACACACACATACACAAACACAATGGAATATTACTCAGCCATAAAATGAATGAAATTTTGCCATTTGCAACAACATGGATGGCCTTGGAGAGTATTATACTAAATGAAATAAGTCAGACAGAAAAAGACAAATACTGTACGTTATCATTTATATGTGGAATCTAAAAGGGACAACAAACTAGTGAAAAAAAGAAAAAGAAGCAGCAGACTAACAGATACAGAGAACAAACCAGTGGTCACCAATGGGCAGGGGTCAGTATGGGGGCAGAAGATTAAGAAGTACAAACCGCTATGTATGAAATGAATAAGCTACAAGGATACACTGTACAACACAGGGAATATAGTCAATGTTCTATAATAACCATAAATCAATAGAATCTATGAAAACTCTGAATCACTATGTTGTATACCTGAAACTAATATAATATTGTAAATCAACTATACCTCAATTTAAAAAAGCCGCTGGCAGGGAGGCTGCCGCACAAACACCTCAACCCACTCGCTCCCCCTGAGAGGCCTCTTCCCGCATCACAGCATCCGAGGCTGTGCGGCTGTCTCCCACTCACGCTGCTCCCACTTCTCAACCCCCATCAGAACCAGCCTCGCCTTCATGTTCAGGACACAAACCACCCTAACAGCGTGAGGGGGAAGAGATCTCTTTGTAAGGTGTTAAATCTTGAGTAAAAGGATTAAAATTTGAACTGGAATGCCAGGGTAACCAAGACCACTTTTCCGGGAGTCCCAAGCAGGAAGAGATGAAGCACAGGGGTCAGAACTGGCAGACAGCCAGCGTCAGAGGATGTGTGATGATGCAGCAGGAGAGCTGGGGTCCTGGGGAGGGACGGCCTTGGAAGGACATGGTTAGGCCGACAGGCCTGGGGGGACCCAGCATCACCAAGGCTGCGCTGCCTGCTGGTAAGAGGGATGTTTCCTCTGTCCTCCCCCACCCAACCCAGGGCTGTCCAAAGGTCATGCTCACTGGCTATTGGGCCATTTTTGTTTGGTTAGTGTTATGGGCTTAGTTGCATCCCCCAAAATTCATAAGTTGAAGTCCTAACCCTGGTACCTCAGAATGTGCCTGACTTGGAGACAAGGTCTCTGAAGGAAAGATTAAACTAAAATGAGGCCATCTAGGTGGCTCCCAATCCAGTATCACTGGTGTCCTCATAGATGATGAGGAGGGAGTTCCCCTTGTGGCTCATCAGGTTAAGATGCCAACACAGTCTCCCTGAGGAGACAGATTTGATCCCTGGCCTCTCAGTGGGTTAAGATCCAGAGTTGCCACAAGCTGCAGTGTAGGTCACAGAAGCAGCTCCGATCTGGTGTTGCCATGGCCGTGGCATAGGCCAGCAGCTGCAGCTCCAATTGAACCCCTAACCCAGGAACCTCCGTATGCCCCAGGAGCAGCTGTAAAAAGGAAAAAAAAAAAAAAAAGAGAGATGAGGACACAGACACACCCAGAGGGAAGACCACGAGAAGACACGGGGAGAAGACAGCTGTCTGCAAGCCAAGGAGGAGGCCTCCGAAGAAACCAACCCTGCCGACGCCTTGACCTCAGGCATCTAGACTCCGGAATGCTGAGAAGATAAGCATCTGCTGCTGAAGCCCTCAGTGTGTGGGACCTGGTTACCACAGTCCTAGCCCACAAACCCCGTCAGTGCTGAAGTTCTGCAGATCCATGTGGAGAGCAGTCGTCAGGCAGGGGAGGGGAGCAGCGCCGCAAGGGGGCGGGGACATAGCAGAGAAAGCCCTGCCCTCCCTGAGGCTAAAGGATGTCAGAGCAGGCCTAAGCAGAGCTCTGAAGGCAGGAGGGAAACAACACGGGCTTCTACAAAACCCTGCGGACGGAGGCAGGGTGACAACCGTGGTACCCAAGTTCTGGTGAGCCTCCCTCTCACAGGAGATGCCCACCCTACCATTGAAGACTGAGACAAGTGATAATAACACATCAGGCACTGACTGGGATCCATATAGTTACTGGGTATTCATGTGTCAGGCACATAGATACCACATAAAGGAAACCACTCATGTAGGAATCTTGACTGAAAATTTATTTTCTTCATGTTATCTATCAGTATGTGTTACAGAATTACATAAACATAAACACACACACACACAAATCTCAATAACCCCTCAGTTGCAGGGCCAGGCCCTGTGCCTGGCTCTCCTGTGCACCAAGACCACTGCTCTTCTCTGAAACCTCCATGGTCCCAGCTCACAGCCAGGAAATGCAGAGCCTAAGGTGAAAGTGGGGAAGCTCTTCCAGGACCTGCCAGGGTTCTAATGGCACCAGACCAGCCCCAGTGGGGGGAGCACCCATACACATATCAGTCACATAAAAGCCAAACGGCCGACCCCAGCATGAAAGTACCATGGAGCCCTTCATGCCACTGCTTGTAAAGACAGTAGTGGGCAGGGGCAGTGCCAGCATTTGAGGGAAACCTCTGGGGTCTGTAATTCTTAGTCACTTTTAGAAAGACATCAAATTAATCACATAGATGCTCCATTTCACCATCTGGGGCTATTCCTGGCCCCACTGTCCTTCTTTTCTGCTAATTTTTTATGCATAATCAGAAAGATATCTTTTCTTGAGCCCCAAACCCCACTTTCTTTTCCTGAGTCTGGAGGGCCTGGGTGGCTAGTGGCACTTCGTCCACCCCACCCACCCTGCCCACCTCACACCTCTTGCTGATGGTGATAGAATGGCCAGACCCCCCCAGGAAAAAGTGGGGACAGGGCAGAGCGCCGACAGGATTCGACCCCAATTAAAACCTATTTCCATCCCTGAAGTGTGCATTTCTCACTGAATCCCAATTATTCACACTTGTTTTAGGATATGATTTAACATGAAACGTGAAATATTTACTTTGTGACACGTGGGTTTGGGCTGTACACCGATTCCACGGTGCTAATCCCCTCAGAGGGCTGCAACTGAAGCCTGGAGCTGGCAAGAAGCGCCTCCCTCCCTGGAGAACGGCAGCCCCGTCTCAGAGACACCTCCTCAGGGAGCGGACGCAGGGGCGGGCGCAGAGCAGGAAAGCAGCCAGAGCCAGACCCGGGCCTGTGCCCCCCTCCCCACCCCACGGAGGCCCACGGTAGGTGCCAATTTCACCTCCTTCTTCTCTGAGTGGGAAAAGGACAGCACCATGCATCCTTCTTACTGTTGTTTTTCTGAGAGGCAGCAGTGGCTAAGAATGCAGGGGTTGGAGCCCTGTATTTGGCTCCAATCCTAAATCTGCCATTTCCCATGATACTCTGGATTAATCACTATAAACTTCTGGTAGATTTAGTTTTCCCCTCTGAATATTGGGGTGATGCTAGCACCTAACCCCTAAGAGTTTGTGAAAATTAATGAGGTGACTTGTGCAAAGCACCCAAAGAAGAAAGTGACTGAACAAGAGGAGCCACTGAAACCATTTCCTAGTTATCACCATGCAGGATTCTTATAAAGATAAAATAAGGTGATGAGCACTTTGCGGTTGTTGCAAAAGAGAAAAGTCAACTGACACTGTACTCATTTAAAAAATAGCAAAAGTCACTTGTACATGGCACAATGACATGGAAGGTTAAACCCCACTCCCTAATTCACATGCGTCGGTCCCAGCTGTGGGCCTATTGTGGATGCTTCAGGTGAGCTCCCAGAGAGAAAGCCCATGGTGGCAGTGGCAGCAACAGCAGCGACTCATAATAGCTTGGCTGATGGCGCACTGGGGAACACTGAGGCTAACACGTGCTGCTCTGGTGAAATTTCTCCTCTGGTCTGAGTTTGGTCTGTAAATCAATTCCATGGTGCTGCAAAACCAAGGCAGACCCAGAAAACACCTCATTGTTGGGACTGGGGATACAAATTCAACAGCACTGTCTCACCCTATAACAGGACTCCACTCACATCTGCAGAATACGGTACACTGGGAATGATGCTCCCTGCAATTGTGCAAAGAGAGGCTAAGAGCTGAGTAAAGATTTGGGGATTCTAAAGGAGCTGTAGAGACAAAGATTAAAACATAGGGCCCATAAAGAAGGAGTGTCCTATTAAGAACCTAAAGTTTTCATTTCAGTTGGGATCCCTAAAAGGTCATCCCTTGGAAAATATATGCTTTTCCAGGTAGGAGTACATAGAAATATATTTCTTACAAAGACCAAAGCTACATTTGAATCAACTACCCTCTGATTAGAATGAAATTATCAGTCCCTACACTTATTGCCTGTTATAAGCTCAAGTAAATTCTCCTGAAATGAAGATAAAATCATTCAAGACTCAATCTCCAAAGTTTTATACACAATGATCATAATTCCATCAAAAAAGGAGGAGTTCTTGTTGTGGGTCAGTGGAAATGAATCTGACTAGCATCCATGAGGAGGACGTGGGTTCAATCCCTGGCCTCGCTCATTGGGTTAAGGATCTGGCATTGCTGTGGGCTGTGGTGTAGGTCGCAGATGTGGCTTGGATGTGATGCTGCTGTGGCTGTGGTGTAAGCCAGTGGCTACAGCTCTGATTCAACCTCTAGCCTGGGAACCTCCATATGCCACAGGTGTGGCCCTAAAAAGACAAAAAAAAAAAAAAAAAGTAACTAGGAGGATTCAATCAATACAAAGACAAAGATGTATTTTTTTTAAAACAAAAGGAAAACAGTAACAAGAGATATTGGAAGTATATGATAAAATGTGAAAATAACTATGATTAACATGTTCAAGAAAGTAAATGACAATATAGACAATGACAGCTGAGAAACAGAAATTATAAAAAAGGAACGAAATAAAATCCTGAATAAGAAAATAAAATAATCAAAATTAAGAAATCAAGAGATGAGTTTAAAAGCAGATTTAAAATATTAAAATAATTAAATTAATAAAAGATTAACCTCCTATTTTAGTAGGAGAGAGATTTAGTCAAATGGAAGATAGTTAATAAGAAAATGTCCAAACTGAAGGACAGAGATTCAGAAGTATGAAAAGTACAAAATACATTATAAGAGATATTGGATGCAAGAAAATGTCTAATATTTGCAACTGGAACTTAGAGAAGAGTGAGATAATCAGGCATCGGATGAACTTTTTTCATGCCAACTTAGTCAAGCTGGAACTACTTTTGCTAGAATTTTCTTCCCTGGTTGCACAGCATGGATTAACATGGGTTAAAAGAAACACTGTGTGAAAGATTCAGAACCCAGAAGTCAATTAGCAGCTCTATTGCTTTTACATCCAGAACGTGATAGCAGGGCACAGAGTACTACTGCAGCTCACACACCTTGTCATTTACCTGCTGACTCACTTTGTAGGCTTCAAACATCAGCCAGCTCCCTCAGATTTCCTTCTTCAGTCTCTTCAACTCCTAGGATGGGTACATTTTTAGTTCTATGTCAAAGGATGCCGCTTCTTCTGCAGGATACCTCACTATCAAAGTTGGAGTCTTGCAGGTAGTGAGAGATTAATATGGGTTCTAGTCCATTTTCATGGGTTCCCAATATTCCTCTCCCTATCTACATCTCCTCTTGACTTCAGGCTATAGTAACAGAAACAGAAGAAACATTTTCCCCTAGACTACTGAACTGGTTTGGGCAATTTTAAAAGGTCAAATCCCTATAATCAATCTGTGTGTATGTGTTTGTATACCTATATCTTTTAATAATTCTGCTTCTTTGATTGAAACTCAATGCAGGATAGAAACATCATTTGAAAAGATAATGGCTGGAGTTTCCATCGTGGCGCAGTGGAAACAAATCCAACTAGGAATCATGAGGTTGTGGGTTCGATCCTTGGCATCACTCAGTGGGTTAAGGATCCAGCATTGCCATGAGCTGTGGTATAGGTCACATACGTGGCTCAGATCTGATGTTGCTATGGCTGTGGCATAGGCCAGCAGCTATAGCTCCGACTGGACCACTAACCTGGGAACCTTCATATGCCACAGGTGCCACCCTAAAAACCAAAAAAAAAAGAAAGAAAGAAAAGATAATGCCTGATAACATTCCAAAACTGATGAAAGACATCAAAACACAGATTCAAGAAACATAACAGATTTGCTCCCCAACATGATAATTATAAAGAAGCACACATCATAGGAAAAACTCCTAGAAACAAAAAACAAATAGTAAATGTTAGCATGGATGTGCAGCTACAGGAACTCTTCCTAGCCATTGCTGGTGGAATACAAAATAGTACAGTCAACTTGGAGGACATCTGGGTAGTTTTTTTAACCAAATTAAATATGTTCTTACCATAAAAACCAGCAGATATGCTCCTTGTTCTTTACCAAATTGAACTGAAACCCATATCTACAAAAAAAAAAAAATAAAGAACCAGCACAGATGTTTATAGAAGCTTTATTCGTAACTGCCAAATCTTAGCACCAATAAAGATGTCACTTAGTAGGTGAATGTATAAACTATGCTCAGCCAGAAAATGGAACATCACTCACTACTAAAAAGAAATAAGCTATCAAGCCATGAAAGACATGGAAGAAACTGAAACATGTATTACTAAGCGAAAGAAGCCAATCTGAAAAGACTACACACTACATGACATTGTATGTCATATGACCTTCTGGAAAAGGCACAACCATAGAGACCATAAAAAGATCGGTGATTGCCAAAGAACACAATGGAGGGAGGGATGAAAAGGCAGAGTATAAAGGATTTTTAGGGCAGTGAAGCTATACTGTATCACACTATGATGTTGGATGTGTGTTATTACGTATTTGTCCAAACTCATAGGATATACAACACCAAGTGTGAGCCCTAATGTAAACTATGGATTTGGGTGACAATGATGTGTCAGTGTAGGTTTGTCAGTTGTAATAAATGTACTACTCATATACAGAAATGTTGATAGTACCAGGAAGTTATGAATGGGGGAGGGGATTAGGGAGTATATGGGCCTTCCGTACATACTCAATTTTTCTGTGAACCTAAACTTTTTCTAAAAAATAAAATCTATTTCCAGAAAAAAACCCAGAAAGCAAAACAACAACAAACAGAAGAAAGGCATATTACTATCAAAGGGGCAATAGTGAGACTGACAACAGACTTTTCTATAGAAACAACAGAATTCGGCAGACAATAAAATATTGCAAAGAGCTGAAAAAATACAAATGCCACCTTCTAGAATTACAGATTGTTATACCCAGTGGAAAAAAATCTTTTTCAAAAAAGAAAAGCAGTAAGCTTGAGGATGTAGAAAGCTGGAAAGAGTATCACTCCCACACTAAAATTTTTAAAAACGATAGTTCATTATGTTCTAGAAACCATCAGATAACTCAATGACCAAATGATTCAAAATTTAAGGAAATACACACACCTTCAGTGAAAGATTTCTTGTTTCCCTAAGGAAGATGCAAGTAGACACTAGTGAGAAGAGCTCAGCTAGGTTAGTTGGTGATTTGCTGAAAGCTGAGTGTGCACTTGTAACTGCATAAAGCCCCTAGGAGTCAAAAAAATTAGAGAAATCAACACTGTATTCAGGATTTTTGCCCAGGGACCTAATCAGGAGCTCAGAGAAGTTGCAGAGTCCTACGAAAGTATACACCTGGAGAAGAGGAAGAGCAGGTGCCCAGGAAGAGGTAACGAACCACCCACATCCTTCTCCTCATCTCCTCTACGGAACCAAAGCCTTCCCCTGTGGAGGGAAGAGCAACAAACAGTGCCACTTTTAGTGATCTTGGGAAAACACACTGCAATTCAAGGATGAGAACTAGGGAAAAAACCCTATCCCAGTAGGGAGAGATGGGGGCATGAATCTGTGCTGGGCCCAGAACTATAGTTAGAGGATGATACAGATACAGTTCTCGCTCTTTTTTTTTTTTTCTACATACATAACATGTGTTCAATTAACTCATTCCAATTATTCTTCTGGCTTCACTGAGGTAGAACTGAAAGATGAAAACTATATACATTTAAAGTATACAATGTGATGATGTTATATACCCATATACTATGAAATAATTACCATAGTCAATCTAATTAATAGAGTAGCAGGGACAATGAAAAAGCAACACTTCTGAGACATAGGGACACATCACCTGCCTAAGACTTAAGTTTAATCAGAACAGAGAATGACCCCCCCCGTTAGCCCCCAATGCCATTACCTCTTCAGCACAATGCTAACTAGCACTAAGTACGAAGCAATATGTAGAACAGTTAGGAGAGGGAGAGAAGAGGGACAGGGCAAAGAAAAAGACCTTCTCCGAGGCACAGCACAAAAGGAAGACCTGAAAATGAAGATGGAACATACACTAAAGAATAAAAACCCTCTAGCAAATCAGACCCCACACTAAACAACAGATGTCATTACAAAAAGAAACCTATGGTGTACTGAAGGTAGCCATGCAACAACAAACCTCAAACCCAGCCCCATTCCTATATAGCTTAATTCAAATCTCTTCACAAAAGACTTGGCAGAGAAAAAGTGTGCTCATTCCAGGTGAAAATCTATTGATTCCATTCTCTATTACCTATGTAAGATATATAATGTTCAACCAAAAATGATCAAACATGTGAAAAGAAAAAAATACTCAAAGAAGCAAAGCAATGATCAAAGCCAGACTTGCCTATGATACAGATTCTGAAACTAATAAGAAAAAATTTTAAACTATGATTAATACGTTAAAGGCTCTAATAGAGAAGGTGAAAAACAGGCAAGATCTAATGGATAATTTCAGCAGAGTGAATAAAACTCGAAGAAAGCATCAAATGCAAATGCTAGAAATCTTTTTTAAAAAATATCATTAATGGACTTATCAGTAGATTTGACCCAGCTAAGGAATGAACCAATGAAGGCTGGTCAAGCTGAAATACAAAAGGAAAAATGAATACACACATACACATGCACTGTTCATATATCATATTTGCTTAAGACAATGAAAAAAACAATTAAGTCAGCCAGAGAAATAAGTCACAGCCATACAGAGGAACAAAGTAAGAATTAAGCAGCTGATTCATCAGAACTCATGCAGTTAGATGATAATGGAATGACTCTTTCAAGTGATGAAAAGGGGAAAAAAAAACCATCAACCAGAATTCTCTACACAATAAAATTAAAAAATGAAGGATTTCCTGCTGTGGTGCAACAGGATCTGTGGTGTCTCTGCAGTGCCAGGACACAGGTTCAATATCTACTCCAGCACAGGAGGTTTAAGGATCCGGTGTTGCTGCAGCTGTGGTGTAGGTCACAACTACAGCTCAGATCTGATCCCTGGCCCAGGAACTCCATTATGCCATGGGAGTTCAAGAAAAATAAAGACTTTCTCAGACAAACAAATTCTGAAGGAATTAATGGCCAACAGATATACTTTATTAGAAATGTTAAAGAAAGTTATTTAGGCAAATAATATGATACCAAATAGACACCAGGGTTTACACAAGGAAATGAAGAATACTAAAAATGGAATAAATGTATAATACTTTATTATACAACAGAGTATTTCTTATTTTTATTGAAGTATAACTGATTTTGTTTCTTTAATTGCTTTGATAACTGACTGTCAAAAGGAAAAATAGTAGGTATACCTTATTGCATATAAAAAAGAAAACATATGATAATACAGCACAAGAGATGGAAGAAGGAATCAAGAATGCACTGTTGCAACATTCTATACTACATAGGAGGTAGAATAATAGCATTTGAATGGAGGATTCATTTTAATTAAAGATATACAGTAAATCTCAGAGCAATCGCTAAAAAAAAAAAAATAAACACAAGAGAAGGCAGGAAAAGGGAACTTAAAACAAAGACAGAACAAATAGAAAATGGCTAAACAAGATGAAAGATTTTAATCTAACCATACTGGGAATGACATTAATGTGAATGGTCTAAGCACACCAGGTGAAAGACGAAAATTAACAAATTAGATAAAAATGCAAGATCTAACTACTTGCTGTTTACAAGAAATCTCCTTTAAGTATAAAGACAAAGATAGGTAAAAAGTAGAAAGATGAGAAACGATACATCATGTAAATACTAACCAAGAGGGGGTTGAGGTAGCTTTAACAACGTCAAAGTAGACTTTGGAATAAGGAATGTTATTAGGGATAAAGAGGAACATTTCGTAAAGATAAAAGGGTCAATTCTCCCAGAAGACAAAACAAACCCTAGATATACATATACATGCATTGAACAACAGAGCTTCAAGTTACAAGAACCAAGATCTGATAGAAGTGAAAGAGACAAACCCACAGTTACAGCTGAACAATCCTCTCTTAGTAATCACCAAAAACAAGAAAACAGAAAGTTAGTAAGCAAAGAGAAGACCTGAACAACACTATCGATCAAATCGACCAAACTGAATTTAAAGAACACTCTTTCCAGAAGCAGAACACACATTATTTGCAAAGTGCACATACAATATTCATCAAGAGAGACCATATTTGGGTCAAAAACAAACCTTAACAAATTTAAAAGGACAGAAATCATACAAAGGATGTTCTCAAACCATGACAGAACTAAACTAGAAATAAAAAACAGAGTATCTGGAAAATCCCCAAAATATTTTTCTTTTTTTTTTTTTGGTTTTTTTGTTTTTGTTTGTTTGTTTTTTGTCTTTTGTCTTTTTAGGGCCACACCCACAGCACATGGAGGTTCCCAGGCTAGGGGTCAAATCAGAGCTATGGCCTATGCCACAGCCACGGCAATGCCAGATCTGAGTCGCATCTGCAACCCACACCACAACTCAAGGCAATGCTGTAGCCCTAACCCACTGAGAAGGGCCAGGGATCAAACCTGCGTTTTCATGGATACTAGTCAGATTAGCTTCCACTTAACCACAACGGGAATTCCAAATATTTCTAAATACTTCTAAATTATCCATGAGCCAAAGAGGATGTCTTAAAGGAAATTAGAAAATATTTTGAACTGAATGAAAACACAGTATATCAAAATTTGAGATGCAACTAAAGCAGTGTTCAGAGAGATATTTATAGTATTACATACTTATATTAGCAAAGAAGGAAGGTCTCAAGCCAGTAATCTCAGTTTACACCTTATAAAACTAGAAAAGAGCAAATTAGACCCAATACAAGCCAAAGGAAGGAAATACTTAAGAGCAGAAATCAATGAAGTTGAAATCAGAAAAATGAGGGCATATTAAAGACATTTTCAGAAAACCAGAATCTGGCAAAATTCATCATCACCAGACCCCTCCTAAAGGTAATTACTAAAACAAGTTTTTCAGAGAGAAGTAAAATGAAAGCACATGAGATACAGTGTATTAGTTTCCTACAGCCGCTGTAAGAAATTACCAAAAGCCCAGTGGGTTGAAACAACATAAATGTATTATTGTACAGTTCTGGAGACTGCAAGTCCAAAAGGGACCTAAGAGGCTAAAATCAAAGTGTCAGCAGGACTGCATTTCATCAAGAGACTCCAAGTGAGACTCATTCCCCTGCTTCTTCCAGCTTTCAGAGGTTACAGGCACTCCCTGGATTATTGTCCATTCCTCCACCTTCAAGGTCAGCCCTGCTGGGCTGAGTCTTTCTCACACTGACATTTCTGTGGCACTCCCTCTTCTGCTCCCTCATCCACAAATTTAAGGACCCTCACGATTACACTGGGCCCATCCAGATATTCCAGGATAATCTTTCCACTTTTATTTTTTGTCTTTTTAGGGCCGCACCCGCCCTAATAAGTTCCCACGCTAGAGGTCTAATTAGAGCTGCAGCTGCCCGCCTACACCACAGCCACAGCAATATCAGATCCGAGTGGCGTCTGCAACCTACACCATAGCCTTCAGCAATGCCATATCCTTAAGCCACTGAGCTAGGCCAGGGATCGAACCTGCATCCTCGTGGATGCTAGTCATATTCGTTTCTGCTGAGTCACATCAGGAACTCCTAATCCTATTTCAAAGTCAACTGATTAGCAGCATTAATTCCATCTGGAACATTAATTCTCCTTTGTCATATACTCAAACAGTTACAGTTTCCAGAGATTAGGATATAGACACCTCTGGGGCTAGGAAGCATTATTCTGTCTACCACATACAGAAACAAATGAAGAACAAGAAACAAGTGCTGACAGGGGTAAATCTACAGGACAGTGACTGTTAATAATGATGCTAATGAACAATGATAGTTTATCATGTTTTAAAGGTAAACAGAATTAAAACACATAAAAAGAACAGAATAAAAGGGGGGGTGGAGCTTAAAGGAGTCAAACTTTTTAAGACCTATTCATCATGCAAGAAGAGGTATCTGTATGACTTTATGTGAGATTTTATTAAGGCAGTGTTGTTGTAATCACTAGGCCCTTGATTAACCAGCAAAATAATATATAACTTAACAACTGACAGAGCAAGAACATGGAATAATTTTTAAATATCTAACTAATCCAAAAATGAGCAAGGAGACAAAAAAGAAAACAAAACAAATGACACAAATAGAAACAAATTGCAAGATGACAGACTAAGGCTTGAAGAATGGCATTTGAGAAATCTATGGTCCAGAAAAGGTAGATTAATTACCTGCAATCGCTCGTGGCAGAAAGCAAAGAGCCATTCTGAATCCTCATCTCTCAACCAAACCCCTCAGTGCTCAGGCCCAGAAACCCCTAGGGTATTCCCTTCTGCACCCCACCATCACCTGGGCCTAAGTGCTCTGGGTGCTCGGACCCCTTCGCCTCTCAGGCAGCCCACATCTTTCTGAAACTGATTCAGCTTGCTGGAAAGTTCTTTGTTTCTGTACTTGCAGGTTGTGGTCATATATGGCAACTATCAAATGAGATTTACTCACACTTTAAAGGACCATCAGCACGTGTCTGTACCTGAGTCCTACTGTAGCGGCAGCTGAGTGTGGCCACTCCTAGTACAGCAGTAGCACGCGGGAAATGCATTTCACAGCACAATCAATTACACACCTGAAGTGATGCAACCATTCCGAGGCACAGACAGAATTCATTTCGCACTTAGAAACCCCACGCACAGCAGTGATTACTTGTATTAGTGCCAATTAATCACAGGTGATACAAACTCAAAGTGGGGCCCTGACTTGACTCTCAGGGATAAAAGTGGAGGTGGGGGAAGTGAGGAAGGAGAAAGAAAAAATATGGCATTTCCTGCTAAATGGAAACATCTTACAGGACAGTCCAGTGGCTTACTGACTTTGTTAAGAATGAGTGAGTGACCTTCCCCTACCTCCGACTTTGCTCAGAGGAATTATCTTTCACCATCGAAAGCACAACAACAAAGAGAAAAGGGAAGGGACAGGGAACAATTTAAAAATAAGGCCACTGACACTATGGAAAAGAGCACCACGAACAGGACTTCCCAATGTGCAGAAGGAAACTCAGGCAGCACTGAAACATCCCAGCTCTTTCCTTCTGCCTCCCAAACATGTCCAAGGAGGGAAATGTATGGGGGTGGGATTAGGTGTGTGGTAAAGTAAACCTCTGTCACCTCTGTGTGCCTGATGTTTATGGTTTCCAATGGTTTTCATATTCTCCCTCTGATGAGCCGTCCCATGGCCATTACAGCCTTCACTCTTCCTCAACTTTGCCCCCCATCTACTGTGTGTTTACATGACATTCGTGACCATGGGTGTTTCTCCATCACAGAGGATGAGAAATAGGAGTAAGGGGTACCCCACCCCCGAGCTCTCCCTCCCTAACCCCCTCCTGGCCACTAGACATATTCACTGTTCAGCCCAACCAGTGCATCCTGAGACCTACTGTGGCTGTACACGCTGGGAGCCAAGACAACAAAGAGGAACAGGACCTGACCCCAACCTCAGCAGCTTTAGGTCCAAGAGAAGAGACTGACACGCCAACAGACTTCATGGTGGCCATGTAGGCATGACTAGCATGGGGCCACTTTATTCAGTGACTCTGAGAAGACACTGAGCACCAGTCATGACCAATTCTAACAGCTCCAATAGCAACGCACATTTTCCCTATGAAAACCAACTAATCCATCCATCCATGCTTCCATCAGAAACCACTGCAAACAGCAACCGGAATTCTCACACACTGCTGGCGGAAATACAAAATAGTATGCCAATTCAGACACTGTTTTGTGACATCTTTAAAAATTAAATATGCACTTAGCATACGACCCAGTACTACTACTCTTAGATTTGCATCCAATAGAAATGAAAACTTACAGCTACACAAACACCTATACTTACATGTCCATAGCGGCTACAGTCATTCTAACTAAAACCGTAAACAACTTACACCCCCGTTAGCTGTTTTTTTTTCCTTTAAAATTTTTTTTCATTACCATATGAATTTATTACATTTGGAGTTGTACAATGATCATCACAATCCAATTTTATGTTTTCCATCCCACTCCATTAACTGTTGATAAGACAAATTGTGGTATGTTCATAGATACTACTTATGAACAAAAAAGAACAAACTACTGATACACACAGTAACATAGGTGAAAGAAAGTTTCAAGAAAAAAAATTATTAAGGTGTATAAATGATTTTAGGTTTGAAAATCATTTGAATTACGTTGATTTTAGGTTTGGGGGGATTCAAAAACCATATGAATAGTCCAGAGTTTGTTCCTAAATACTGAAAGTAAGAACTCTCTCATCTGAAAACCAGACAGCAACAGAATAATGCCCAATACTACTCAATAATGACCAGTAAATTCAACTAGATCATAGGTCAGTCAAGGTTTACTTCATGATTGATGTTGATGGGGTCTTCCTGAAATCAATGACAGGCCCACATACTGATAAGCTATTTTAAGGAGGCCAGACCAGGGCCTGCCAGATTACATTAATGAAGTTAATCCATGCTACAATGCTAATGTGATACTGATCCAAAGTGTCTTAGAAACAACCCAAATTAGGGTTGACTTCCAAGCCTGTGCCTCTATAAATAATACCAATGACAGCAAAGTATCAAGGCATTAGGAAATTCGGACCAAAGGTTTTCCCCTCTTCTCCAATCAATATAATTTCAAGCAAAAGTCAACACACAATGCTGAAAGACGGAGTTTTATTTTGTTTTTTCAAACGTCTGAATGGCCTTGGACATTTCAGCTGGCACAGCCTGACTTAGTCTTGGGAGCCAGATACAGAGGGGTTTTCCAAGGACTTGGCAAATATCTAGGTGGGGGTAGGGTGAAAGGTTTTGGTCCCTTTTAAACCTCCCTTGGGGAAGAGATAGGAGTTTAAGAGGAACTGAATCCTTGTTCTTCAACTGAATTATAAGACAACAAAGAAATCTGCTTTCTAAACACAGAAGAACTTTTAGGAAGGAAATTTGCAGACTTTACTGTTTTTCCACATTGCAGGACATCAGTATCTTTGGAAAAGGGATTCACAGATCTTGGTGTCACTTGAAAAAGAATAGTGACTATTTCCTTTATTCCCAAAAGAATAATTACACAGTAACTGCAAAGGATCTCAGAATTTTTTTCAGATTTCCAATAACATCAAACATTTGAAGATTTTAGGATACTCAGGATACAAGAAAGGATAAACCTCTGATAATAGGTGTTTGGGGTGTATTTGCAGCCTATGGGGCTTGGGGGGTGAGAATAAGCCATTTTAAATCGCACCATATAATTTGAAAAAAAAAAAAAAAGTCAATTTTTTTTGCCATAATCTCACCTCGAGTGACTACCCACCCAGCTCTGAATCAGTTAGTTCTTAACATGACAGAAGTGACTACCCAGCTCCAAATCAGTTCTCAACACCAAAGAGGTCACTAACCTATTTGGTTACATTTACCCTCACTACAGAATGAAATTTAGACCAAATCAATGTTTCTCAAATGTTCATACAGATCAGAATCACCTGGGGGATTGATTAAATGAAGATTCCTGAGCTTCCACACCAATAATCTAATTTATTTGATCAGGGATAAAGCCAGGAATCTGTACTTTTTTAAAACACATCATTTATTTATTATTCAATGAATTTTATTACATTTATAGTTGTACAATGATTATCCCAACCAAATTTTATAGCTTCCATCCCAAACATTAATTTGCATTTCATGTTTCCTTAGGTGGTTCCATGCAGGTGGTCCATGGATCTGAAATATTCAACTAGATGACAGCTGATGTTTCTTTCCAGCTCAATTATTCTATCCTAATACCATTTACCAGCAAGGCTACTGTTGGAAGTGGTATCACTGAAGCCAATATTACTATCAACACTTGGACCAGAACAAAACATCTATAAAGAAATAAAAATTTTAAGGAAAGGACATCGAGTCTAAAGCCCAAAATATTAATTTTTCAGCACTTTACATTTACATATCTAGACAACTTTAAAACACATTATTTTAAGTGTCATCACATTCAGTCTTTACAAGCCAAAGATTTAAACAGAAAATCTGCATTTAACCACAGGGATGAAAAATAACATCCTTTGCATGGTTATTTTCCTGAGACACGTGCATGTTTTTATATTAGATATTTAACATAGAATAAAGATCAGGATCAACTTTTAAAGTACCTGGGGAGCTAAACAGCACAAAAATCTTATTCTCTCCAATGCCAAACCACCACCACCACCCCAAAAATGATCTTCCTAGCTGGAATCTGAAATTCCAGAAGGGACACTTCATTCCTTTGCTTTTACTTCATGCCCATGAGTCCATGCTGATTTGTAAATACCCACAAGGGAAGTGAGATGACTGCATCTGGGACGATAATAAAGGGCTCCCATCTACCATACCTCCAGCCCCCACCCATGCAGACATTGGTCATTGATCCCGATGCTCTGAGCTGAGCTGAGGCTGCAAAAGCTTCTTCAGCTCAGTGTTCAGGGCAGCTACTTCCATCTGACTAGAGTTGTCCTCAAATCTTTTTTGTCACTTACAATATATATATTTTTTTTGTCTTCTGTCTTTTTAGGGCCACACCAGTGGCATATGGAGGTTCCCAGTCTGGGGGTCTAATTGAAGCAGTAGCCAGAATGCCAGAGTCACAGCAACATCAGATCCAAGCCTCGTCTGCGACCTACACCACAGCTCACAGCAACGCCAGATCCTTAACCCCCTGAGCGAGGCCAGGTATCGAACCGGCAACCTCATGGTTCCTAGTTGGATTTGTTTCCACTGCACCATGACAGGAACTCCCAATATCTGTTTAATAAACATTTACTGCACTTTGCTATGTGCCAGGCAGAATGCTTAGAGATCTTTTGAAAAGAGGATAAAGAAGGGGAGAAAAACATACTAAAGGCATCAAAGACAAACTCCATCCTCCTTCACAATTTTGCCAAGAGTTGGCCATGGTAAAGTTATAGATTGTGTGAATGATAAGAAGATGGATACATAAATTGTACTATATCCACAGAGGACAATAATACCCAGCAGTAAAAATTAACTACAGCTACGTGCTACACAGATAAATCTTGGAACATGAGTGGTTTTAAAAAAGAAGAGGGGGGTGGGGGAGCCCAGTCTTCTTTTTTTTTTTTTTTTTGAGGACTATGTGGAATGTAGAGGGAAAGCTAGGAGGAAAGAGCATAAGCAGAGAGAATACATTATCAATGTTCCATTTACTAGGTTGAGTGGTGGACCTATAGGTATCCATTATATTACAGGAATTAATAACATCCATGAATGGATTAGTAATGAGATTGTGGCATGAAACAAGGATTATAGTTAATCCAATTCTGTGCACTGAGGTCCATTCAGAAGGATAAAGGAGACATTGTAGCAACTTTGTAAAGAAAGCCAGACTAAGGGTCATAAAAGCTACTGTCTACAGGCTCCTTGGACCAACATCAGGAATCCACCTCACCACAAGAATTCCATAAGGACAGAAAGCAATGTGCACGTGAGATATTGCAGAAAGGGCAACGCATGAAGTTCGACTGGTTTGAAAAAACTCTAGAGGCCAAAAAGGCTTCAGCCATTTTGACGAATCAATTCATGCTACTCATATTTTCTTGGAATACCCTTAGGAGGACTTTAGTTCTAAAATTGCTGGAGTAAATAAAAGAAATTTTACATGACTCATTCTAAAAGAACAAGAGAATCATGTTTAACAGATTGACAGTATTCATAGGTTAATCAGCAAATCTGTTGGTGCTGTTAGGAAACTGAAAACATTTTAATTCAGACTGCCGTTGCGCAAGCTATAGGTACAAGTGAGGTTCACTCAGTAAGAGGGAGATGTCTCGGAGTCTGCGAGGGACTGAGGTCCGGAGAGCCCCAACAGTCAAGCAGAACGTAAGATGTGTCCTGGATCACTAGGATGCTTTCTCATCAAACCTATGACTTTGAAATTATTCAGGATGTGAAACTGATCAAAGAAAGGAGTTAAAAGAAAAGGACTATTAGGCCGATTTGAAACTGCTTTAAAAAGATCATCTAATCATGTTTGTCCCCTAACTAACATTTTAAATATGGTACCACAGCTGTAAGGAGAGTTTAGAAAATCCCCCTTAATTATTTAGGTTGTTATCTATTGAACTGAATCTTAAAGAGTCAGACAAAAGAATAGGTAACTGGCAGGGGTACTGAAAACACTTCTGTACAGATACCTAAAGACTGAGAGATGGAGTTCCCATCGTGGCTCAGTGGTTAACGAATCCAACTAGGAATCATGAGGTTGTGGGTTTGATCCCTGGCCTTGCTCAGTGGGTTAAGGATCCTGCGTTTCTGTGAGCTGTGGTGTCAGTCAAAGATATGGCTTGGATCCTGAGTTGCTGTGGCTGTGGCGTAAGCCAGTGGCAACAGCTCCGATTAGACCCCTAGCCTGGGAACCTCCATATGCCACGGGTGCGGCCCTAGGAAAGACAAAAAAAAAAAAAAAAAAACCTGAGAGATGGCTTTCAGAATGATTGCATCTTTTTTTTAAATTTTATTGAGATATAACTGGCATACAGCACTGTATAAGTTTAAGGTGCACAGCACAGCGATCTGACTTACATACATCATGAAATTATTTCCACAATAAGTTTAGTAAACATCTATCATCTCACAGAGCTAGGGAGATGCACAGCTAAGAAGAAAGCTGGATCTACCTGACCCCAAAGCCCAGGCCCTCCGTTTATCAGGCCAACAGGCATCAGAGAAGAAGCAGCCCCCCCAACAGAAGCTTCTCAGGGCATGGACCACCACAGTGGGGAAGAGGAGCCCACGCGGTAGTCATTAGGTTGACTCGTCCTGGGTTCCCTGCTTTTGCTGTGGCCCTGCCTTCAGCTGAGCTGGCGCCCTTGTCCAAGTCCTCCACTTTGCCTCAGAACTCTTGCCTTCTGCTCAAGAAAGAGCGGCAACTCGACTCCCTGTGGGAGAAGAGAAGGACTGTATCAGGAGAGTTCTAATGGCTTCAGAGAAAGATTTTCAACCAATCCTGGTTTTGTCTCCACCTGCACCTCCAAGAAGTTGCTGGAAACTCCAACTGCTAATACTTCCTTGGGTCCGTGGCTCAACTCAGCCTGTGCCTGGGTTTCTCCCTTGGCCAGCTCACGTCTGCAAAATCAGTGACCACTAGCCATCTGACATAGAGCCTTCAAAATGTGGTTGTCTGTAGCTTGTACCCTCTGCTGCCCTCACTGTCCTGTGAGTTTGGGCCTTTCCTCTGCCTTTATCATCATTTTAATGCAATTTTCAGAGGAAGTGGCTATAAACACATTTGTTCCATCTGCTATGCTTAACTGGCTCTTCTGAAGCAAAAATATGTCCATGGACAAGCAAAATGTGTGCCTAAGCCCTTATGTCATCGAAGAGTTTTATGCAGAGTATACTTGCAACGTGCAAAACCTTGGGGCCCACCAGCTCTAACAGTAAACAGGTGAGCTGTGTCCTCATTGCCAACATTTATTTCCGATGTGACCTCCTACAATTATTTAGTCTCTTTTCAAGCTCAGAGAACGAAACGTGGGAAAAGTCAGCCTAGCTATCCTCAATTGTTCGTGTCTCCAGTCACAAGGTCATCATTTAAGCAGGAGTTAGACCATTTGTCACAAAGCTTAGCCAGTGTTATTTTAAGACTAGGAAATGGTGCAGCCTACTAACCTGTACCATTGCCAGAGCTCTGGACACTTTATAACGTCTTAATTTTAAAACTGTAAAATAGAGGAAAAATATATCCCCTGTAAAGGAGATCAACGTGATTTCTTGCCCTAGTCTTTAACACCACAACTAAGCTAACCAATCCAGTAGTCTGTGCTATGTTTCTGCAGCCCAGAGGGAGTGCTGAGCTGATTTCTGACTCTCTGGATGAGCAGCTGCCTCATTTGACCCAGCTCCCTGGTATGGACACTAAGATGACTGGGCAAGAAAACACTGGGTCAGCAGATAACCACAAAGTCCTGTCAGTTCGCTCATGCCCACCAGAAAAGGAAACCTGTAAGGAAAGCAATTTCATCAGACACCACCTTTGTTGCTCATTCCCATGTGGGAAGCCTTTGGAGAACCTTGTCCTAAGAGCTAATTTGTCCACTCACCAATCCTTCCTTCACTTGCAACTGTCAGGCCCACATCATCAGATTTTCCAAAGAAAATTTCTATAAATTACAATAAAGAATAGGAACAAAATATGAAGATGTTCCACCAATTGTTAACCTGCTCTCTTATAACAGATCTTACTCACGCTTGCTGCTTTGTAACATTTTCACTGGAGAACAGAGAAAGCCCACTTCTCAGAGTCCCAGAGGTGAAAGGAAAAGTCACAAATGGATTTCAACACTGGCAACCATCTCAGATATAAAAAAGAAGTGAGTAAAGATGCTCCACATCATATGCCACGAGGGAAATACAAGGTAAAGTGACCAGGACGTACCGCCACACATCTGTCAGAAGAGCAAAAATCCAATACACTGACAACACCAAATGCTGGTAAGGATGTAGAACAACAGGAATGCCCCTTCATTGCTGGTGGGAATGCCAAGTGCACAGCCACCTTGGAGGACAGCTCAACAGTTTCTTACAAAGCTAAACATACTATTGCCATGTGATCCGGCAATTCTACCCCTTGGTATGTACCTAAATGAAGTTAAAACTTATGCCTACACTGAAAGACTTAAATATACGACAGGACACCATCAAACTCCTAGAAGAAAACATAGGCAAAACACTCTCTGACATCAACATCATGAATATTTTCTCAGGTCAGTCTCCCAAAGCAAGAGAAACTAGAGCAAAAATAAACCCATGGGACCTCATCAAACTGAAAAGCTTTTGCACAGCAAAGGAAACCAAAAAGAAAACAAAAAGACAACTTACAGAATGGGAGAAAATAGTTTCAAATGATGCAACGGACAAGGGCTTAATCTCTAGAATATATAAACAACTTATACAACCCAACAGCAAAAAAAACCGATCAATCAATGGAAAAATGGGCAAAAGACCTGAATAGACATTTCTCCAAAGAAGATATACAGATGGCCAGCAAACACATGAGAAAATGCTCAACATCGCTGATTATAAGAGAAATGCAAATCAAAACTACCATGAGATACCACCTCACACCAGTCAGAATGGCCATCATTAATAAATCCACAAATAACAAGTGCTGGAGGGGCTGTGGAGAAAAGGGAACCCTCCTGCACTGCTGGTGGGAATGTCAACTGGTACAGCCACTATGGAGAACAGTTTGGAGATACCTTAGAAATCTATACATACAACTTCCATATGACCCCGCAATCCCACTCTTGGGCATCTATCCAGACAAAACTCTACTTAAAAGAGACACGTGCACCCGCATGTTCATTGCAGCACTATTCACAATAGCCAAGACATGGAAACAATCTAAATGTCCATCGACAGATGATTGGATTCGGAAGAGGTGGTATATATACACAATGGAATATTACTCAGCCATAAAAAAGAATGACATAATGCCATTTGCAGCAACATGGATGGAACTACAGAATCTCATCCTGAGCGAAATGAGCCAGAAAGACAAAGACAAATACCATATGATATCACTTATAACTGGAATCTAATATCCAGCACAAATAAACATCTCCTCAGAAAAGAAAATCATGGACTTGGAGAAGAGACTTGTGGCTTCCTGATGGGAGGGGGAGGGAGTGGGAGGGATCAGGAGCTTGGGCTTATCAGACACAACTTAGAATAGATTTACAAGGAGATCCTGCTGAATAGCATTGAGAACTATGTCTAGATACTCATGTTGCAACAGAACAAAGGGTGGGGGAAATAATGTAATTGTAATGTATACATGTAAGGATAACCTGACCCCCTTGCTGTACAGTGGGAAAATTAAAAAAAAAAAAAAAAAGAAAAAAAAAAAGAATGGCAATGGCAAAAAACAAAAACAAAAAAAAAAACTTATGCCTACACCAAACCCTGCAACTGCTCTAAATAGTAAAGTCTTTTTTTTTAGGTGAATTCATATCACACTGAAGTGACCAGTTTCCATCCACAGAACTTGGCTAAGCTCGGTCTCCTTATTCCTCAATCCTGAAAAGAAAGGGAGAAAGGATGGAAGGAAAGAAGGAAGGGAATGAGGGAAGGCAGGAGAAACCTCACCAACAGAGGGCTGAGGAACCAGGATGAGTGGCAACTAATTATTACTACACTAGTTATCTGCTGCTGACCAACAAATGAACACAAACCCAGTGGCTTCAAACAACACGCATTTACTATATCACAGATTCTCTATGTCAGGACTACACCAAAGGGTAGCTGGTTCCTCTGCTCAGGGTCTCACAAGGTTGCAAACAAGATGTCAATGGGGCTACATTTCAGCAGAGCCTCGACTATGGAAAGATTTACTTCCAGGTGCCCCTGGTTTGCTGGCAGAATTGCCTCCTTGCAGCTGCAGAACTAATGGGAACTTGCTTCTTCAAAGTGAGGAGGGAGAGTCTCTGACCTCAAGGAGGGTCCCAGACCCTTCTTCGGGGGCTTTTGCCTGCTTAAGTCAGGCCCACCCAGAATCATTCTTTTATTAATTCAAAATCAACTGATTTGGGACCTTAATTAAAAACTGGCTCATCTTTACCAATATAACATAACAGGAGTGACAGCTCATCTTCTTTGCCACTTTATGGGCCAGAGGCAAGTCACAGTTTCCATGAACACTCAAGGACAGGGGATTATGCAAAGATGTGACTCAGTGGAAGTCACCTTATGGTATGTTCACCACAATTACCCCATATTTTCTTAAGCAGAAAATAAAGGGAGCTGTTGTGAAGGATTTTTGACTGATGTCAGCCTCTTGGGTTTCTGAATCATTTCCTGATTAAACTATAAAAAGAACAGATTAATTATTTGAGGGCATGGCTTGGAGCTCCCTTGCAGTGTAGTGGGCTTAGAATCCAATGTTGTCACTGTAGTGGCTCAGGTCACTGCTGTGGTGCAGGTTCCAGCCCTGGCCTGGGAATTTCCACATGCCACAGGTAAGGCAAAAACAAAAAACTGGGGCCCTGGCTAGGAGAGGGGAGGCTCTCCTAGTCTTTGGCCAAGAACTGCCTTCATGTACGTTCACTTGAAAAGAGGTGAAAAATGCAATGAACACTCCAGCTAACTTTTGATCATCAGTCACACAATCCAATGAAAAAAGACTAGACAACATATTTATGAGATGAGTAGGGGCAATACTTTTAAATGAGTCACGCACTTACCATCTTTCCAAGCACATACCCCTAGCCTGCCCCACTTGAAGCACGGGTCTGCGTGGAGGATGGTTAGGATCTGGTACCACAAGAATGCCCAGAGAAAGACTTTGGCTTTTGACATGCACTAGGGATTTCTGCGCAAGCAATCAACCTTAAAGAATAGGGTACTCGCGAGAGTGGCCCAAGAAATGGCAAAAAGACAAAAAAAAAAAAAAAAAAAAAAAAAAAAAAACAGGCTACTGTCTTAGGAAAGGACCGTCTGTATTCCTTAAGGTTCCCTGCTGGGCATCAGGGAGAGTGTGGCAGTTTGCAGTTTTAGCAAAGAGGCCCTGAGTGGAGAGAGAATGGGCCATCTTGGAGCCTGAAATGTGGGAAGAGATGGCCCAGAGCAGGCTGGAAGGAGGATGCAGCTGACAGCATCCCAAGTCAGGGAGTCAAGCCAGCCAGGTGAAGCTGCCCCGCCACCAACATCACTGAGAACACCAAGGGCAAGCTGCTGCCAGGTGTGGCAGGGCCACTGCCCTCATGACAGAGGAAGCAAAGATACTGGTTCCCAAGACCCTGACTCTCTCCAGCTGCTCTGGGTCAGAATAAGCCATGTTTCCATCCACATACCTGGTCATTATCTTAAAAAAAGAAAAAGAAAAAAGGGAGGCTTGGAAAGGTCCACATGGAAAGAATGCTCCCATTTATATAAACAATATGCCCATAAAACAATACTATATATTTTTCTATCAGCATAACTCTATACATGTAAGGTTACAGAAACTCAGGAGGAAAGGGGCTGGGCCTGAGAACAGGATGAGGATGCAACTGTACCAAATGGGAATTTCAGAAGTATGTATGTAATCAAAGCTTATCGTACAAAAAGAATCATTTGGGATTTTTTTTTTTTTTTTAAATACACATTCTCCAGCCCTACCCTCGTCCTTCTGAATCAGGCTCTGGGGTTGGGGAACCGGGTTTCTGCGTTTTTAAAAGGCATCTCGGATGATTCTGATGCAGGGAAAGACCAACACCCAGTGCAACCTGTGTTTCAGAACTGCTTCGCAAGACTTGTTTGTTCCAGCATTGATTAACTAAACGTTGTCGATAACAGGCATGAAGTTTGAGTCACATCTGAATGGTCTTAAGATCTGCCAAAGCAGAAAAACACCTGCTTCCAACTCCAACAGGAGAACTTTCCCCACAAGAGCATGAACTCCTTCCCTCACTCTGCACTGCCAGAGCCTGGAACAGGACCTGCCACGCCGAAGGCCCTCGATCAATGCACAATGAAGGACTGGATGAGTGACGAGCCTACAAACACGTCCACATCCCGAACGACAAGCCCAACAGCCAAATGGAACAGGGGATCCAGCATGTCATCAAAATTTTAAGTTCATTTCATTCCCTTTTTTCTCAGCTCAAATACAAAATGAAACAGCTTCTCCTTCTAAAGCAGCTGGGCCTCAGGAGGGGCCTCCCTTCTCTCCAGCGCTCGCCTGGCGTTCTGCCACACACACCACAAAGAAACATAAACCGGACTCCGAAAATCCTTGCAAAGCCGCACTTTTACTGATGACTCTAAAGGAGTCCCCAAAGGGGGCCTCGCATGACATGCAAGGAGCAAATTTCCCCCAAATCCCTTTCCCCACTTCTCCCTGAGATGTCTTTACCCTGCGGAGCAGCTCCCTCCCACCAACCTGGGGTCCCTCTGCCAGAGGCCCCGCTCCACCAACACCCACCACTTCTACCACCTCCCCACCCCGGCCTGACTGGCCTCCCACCTCTTCAGGTCTTCCTGGGCCTTTTTACTCTTCAGAGAGCATGAACTTCGAAGTCTTGTAAATTACAGTATTAAATTCACACTCCTCATGCAACTGACGCCCGCAGCTCCCTTCGCCCATTTCCCAGATCAGCTGGACAGAGGTCCAGGAATGGGGCGTTAAAAACGAAAAAAAACTTCCCAAAGACAAGCGAGGTACCAGGGCTATGAATTTTTTTCTAATTAGTAGTTTTTCCCTGTGATGGGTTAACACAAGAGGAAGAGTCCACTGGCCCCTGGGGGAGGTTCACACCACTTTCCCCTGCTCTGCAGCCCACCTGGTCTCTATTTCAACGCAAATGTTGTTATTCTGCCCTTGCTATTATGTTGTCTGCTAATGCTGCCAGTCTGTTTAGTGTGTGTGTGTGTGTGTCTGTGTATGTGTGTGTACACACGCGCCTGCCCCCAGGGGGATTCCAAGATTCCCAAGGGCAGACACTTTGCCTTTCTGCGTCTTTTAGGTTCCTTCCACAGCCGGTCTCCACATATTAGGTGCTGGATAAATATTTGCTAATTTCCTAAAGGGCTTCAGGTAACACTTCTGCCTTTCTTTTCCAGAAAGAGTATGCCTGGGGAGTAAAAAGGCAACCAAGTCATCTCAGAATACAAAGGACAACTGTGTATGTAAATATATGATAGGAATAGTCATTCAAACATGAAATTGATCCTGGAGGACTCATAAAATAAACTGTAGGCGATCTGCACGTCTCCTGTGGATTACCAGCCAATTAATTCTACTGACACTGTACAAGGAACGGTTTATATTAAAGTAGGTTTTGAAAGTAGGCGATGGTAAGTCACTGCCCATTATCTACTTTCTCCTAGCGTGAGAAGTGTGTCTGGCTACTGGGCCAGATTTGTCTCCACGGCTATGCCCTGTTGTAGGTGGATAAACCCCAGCTGGAAGGGATTACGCCTGAGGAGCCCAGATTCGGAAAATGTCTTTTCCCTATAGCCCCCCAAGAATACCTGAGAAAGATCTACCCGAGGGGAGGAGGAGGTCGGGATGGCATAAGGGAGATCTTAGCGGGGGGTTCAGGCTCATTAGTACCGAATGGTGCAAAATAGTCAAATGCAAGAAAGTAGGTCAGCGGAAAAGAAAAGATAGACTCTCCGAGAAAATCATACGTGCTCTTCCACCCTGATGCAAAGCTATTCCTGGGAGTCACAGCAAACGCTGTCGTTGTTTCACATACTGTCGGAAATGCAAAGGGGCAGCAAACAGCTGTGCAGGCCAGCAAGAGTGGCCGGGACTCTGCAGCCCTCTGAGGGGTGTCAAGTGCAGTTCACACCGAGCAAAATTAATGCTGCAAACGAGAGACAAAGTTCACTTATGAGCAACTCTCTAATGGGCAATTGCCTTTTCTCTTTTCTCTCATTTCTTTTCCCTTCCCGCCCCCCACCCCCCCAATGTTAAGGTGTAGTAGGCAGTAAAGGATATGAAGGAGACTGCAGTTTTATTTAGTCTGGCAAAGAAGGCAGCTTTTATGCATTTTCTGAGGTGTATATAATTACAGGTGCAGTTAATGTGCTTAAGAGCTTAGGGGAAGCAATTGTATATGAAAGATAACTTCCTAACAGACAGCTTTATTACAGCCGGCTCGGCCACCTCTCAGCTCCAGAATTACACACACTTCCCCTTGCTTCCATCCCTCTTGGCCTCGAGGTGGTCAGCTCTGTAAGGATGCTGGAGCCTGGGGAAATCCGTGGCTGGGAGGGCAGCTAGGCCCTGAGACTTAATACAGGTCCTCAAATCTCATGGATGAAGGAAGCCTTTGGGGGAGGCTATGCCCGAAGACCCTAATAACTAACCCTTTACTGAAAACTGACTTGGAGCTACCACACACAATTTCAAGAACACAGACAAGAAGCTCCATTCGAGCTCTTTCTGAATGAAGATGAGATTGTAGTAGTGGCATCAACAGACAAGCCCGCTGAACTGGGTGCCGGTCAGAGACCTGCTATTGCCTGCTGAACTCCCCTCCACCCAGGCAAGCCGGGCACAGAACTGTCTGCGTCTCCCCATTGTCCCTTCCCTGTCAGGCTAGGCTGCTAAGTGAGGAGCGTTTCCTCTAGCAAGGGCCACTGGACCAGAATCGGGGAAGGGAATCAAGGATCTCTCTAAGGAAAACACAGCGATCTTTCCCGGGGCAGAGATGGAGATCAAGTCAAACACAAGGAAGAATGAGAAGGAAATGAAGAGCCAGAGAGGGGAAACACAGGGGAGTGCAAGCAGCCTGCAATGCCAGCTCCTCTCCCTCCATCTCTCTCTTTTTCTTCCCCTCTTTCCCTGTCTCCGTGGATATGTCTAGCTCCCTCTCTCTCACAGACACACACACATGCTCACTCAGTCATGTGCCCAAGCAGCCACATAACTAGGACGAAAGACACGTGCATACAAAGAATGGTACAGACATAATAAAGATACACAGGGAAAGCTTCAACTTGAACTTCTGCCCTTTAAAGGCTGATCAGACTACCATTCTTAAAAAAAAAAAAAAAAAAAAAAAAAAAAGGTTAATAGCAGTTGGATTTCTGTGACTCTAAGCACAATTAATGGTATCATCTCTTGGTACTATATGTTCCGGCTGAACTGGAACTAAGAATGCCCTGTTCTTCCGCAAGTCGTCGGTGATCCCAGAGAAGCAATGGCCCACAGCCTAGACTACATGTGACACTTTATAGCCTGTATTTTCCAGGGTCTTCCTTACAATTATCCTCTTTAATTTTCTGCAGAAGCACACAGTCTAATCCATGACTTTTTTCTCAGCCTTTTACCTTGTTCCTCATTTAACTAAAGCCCATTAACATAGCTTATTTGTACGCCTGCCCTCAAAAAATGCCTGTCCTTGGAGTTCCTGTTGTGGCTCAGTGGTAACAAATCTGACTAGTATCCGTGAAGATTTGGGCTCGATTCTGGCCTCACTCAGTGGGTTAAGGATCCCGCGTTGCCTTGAGCTGTGGTATAGGTCCCAGACACAGCTCAGATCTGGTGTTGCTGTGGCTGTGGTGTAGGCTGTCATCTGCACCTCTAATTCTACCCCTAGCCTGGGAACTTTCAAATGCCATGGGTGTGGCCCTAAAAAGAAGGGGAAAAAAAAAGAATTGACTTCTTTACCTCAAGACTTATCAGTGAGTTTTGTATGGTGGTATGCTTAAGCTCACCCAAAAGAGGTATTAAATGAAGGATTTTCCAAATTTATTTACCCATGGTATCTTCTTTGGTAAGCTATCTTGAGGAACCAGAATACTAAGGAACACACTTTGGGAAAGTGTCAAAGGGAAGTCATACACTATCGCAAAATAACTGACAACTTTTAAATATATTTGTATTATGTTATATATACAAGTTTTAGGTCATATACTGGCAACACATCTTGATTATGAGTTACTGAAATCACTATTTTGTCATAACATCTCTATATTATTACTCCAGTCATAGAGAATAGTAATAGTACCAAGGCACATTCTAAGATTATACATAAGTAATTGGGGGGCTTCACTTCTCATAGCACAGTAATTTGTACAGAGTTGACTGACAATATGATTTTGCACTTTATTTACCAAATGTTTCTCTCTAGCCTAAATGATATTACAACACAAAAGTTCGGTGCTGACACATAGGAAACAATAGTTATAATTCCATTTCTAGCTATAAGATGGAAGGAACAATCTGAAAACCCTCCACTTAAAAAAAAAATGCTTTCATAGGCAGATGGAGTTTAGCAAGTATTCTTAAAGAAGGGTAGCTGAACTTAGAATAAAGTAGAGGAACTACACAAGGGATAGAAATGAACTGGAAATTAGAAATCAGAAAGTCAAAGTCATCTGTGTCAGAGCAGGAGTTGTTCAAACCAAACCAAGAGGCTTTGTTTATAATGTTTCACAGGCATGAACAATGAGATCTTAGCCTCCAACAAGACTGAAAGAACTGAAACCCCTCAATGAAGCCAGGACTTTCAAATGACTACATTCTCAATGAAAGGATAATTGGGGTCAGGGGAAAATTCATCCATTGGCCCAGAGAAACACCAAGGAAGCTTATAATTATTGACCTGAGTTTTGACTAAAAAAAAAAAAAAAAAAAAAAAAGACTATCCTGAGAATCTGCAACAATGCACCAGCTCTTGCTCCACTCTTTCACTTAAATTTATAGGCTTATGTGGTCCAGAAACCTTCATGCTAAAACATCAAGATGAAAATGTTTCTGAAATGCTAATATCTTTAATGTGCCTGGTAAAAAGCAACCTCAAAACTACTCTGAAGGAGCGGATCCCAAGCTCAAGCCATAGAGAAATTCACAGATAACCCCAACAAAGATATGCACATAATCTAGAATTTAAAGATACATAATGACTAAATCCGCTATGGAGAGGAAAGGTCAACAAACACACAAAAAAATGCATAATGAATCCCCAAGAACTTTAGATGGCAGAATCAGATGGAGATTTTATGAATGAGTATATTTAAAATCATTGGTCATAGGAGTTTCCTGGTGGCTCAGTGGATTAAGGATCCAGCATTGTCACTGCTGTGGCTTTGGTTACTACCGTGGCAAGGGTTCAATTTCTGGCCCAGGAACTTTTTGCATGTTTCAAAAGTAATTAAGGAACAGTAATTAAGCTGACAACAGACTTCATAACTGCAACAGAACCCAGAAGACAACGCGATAAGTTTTCAAAGTGCTAGGAGAAAAAAAATGTCATCTTAGAATTCTAAACCCAACCAAACTATAACTGAAGAATGGGGACAAATAAGGGCATTTTCAGACAAACTAAGATAGACACTTTTTTTATTAACAAAACTTCACTTACAAAAACACAGAGTCCCCGTCATGGCTCAGTGGTTAACAAATCTGACTAGGAACCATGAGGTTTCAGGTTCAATCCCTGGCCTCGCTCAGTAGGTTAAGGATCTGGCATTGCCATGAGCTGTGGTGTAGGTCACAGATGTGGCTCATATCCTGTGTTGCTGTGGCTGTGGCGTAGGCCAGCAGCAACAGCTCCAATTAGATCCCTAGCCTAGGAACCTCCATATGCCATGGGTGCAGCCCTAGAAAAAGCAAAAACAACAACAACAACAAAAAACTAAGGTACTACTTCAGCAAGGAAAGAAACTGAATATAGAAGAAAAGACTGAAATGCAAAAATTGGGCAAAGAAATTAGTAAATACATGAGTATTTCTTTTTTTTTTTTTTTGTCTTTTTGCCATTTCTTGGGCCGCTTCCGCGGCATATGGAGGTTCCCAGGCTAGGGGTCTAATCGGAGCTGTAGCTGCCAGCCTATGCCAGAGCCACAGCAACTCAGGATCCGAGCCGCGTCTGCAACCTACAGCACAGCTCACGGCAACGCCGGATCGTTAACCCACTGAGCAAGGGCAGGGATCAAACCCGCAACCTCATGGTTCCTAGTCGGATTCATTAACCACTTCGCCACGACGGGAACTCCAACATGAGTATTTCTAAAGAAACTATGACTAGGATAATCAGTGACACTGATAGTAATGCCACAGAGGGATGAAAATAAGGGAAAACTAAGTTACTGTACATAAATATCATGAAAGATGAGAGGGGTAATTGAAGTTAAAACAGTCTAAAGTATTTATTAGGTATTAAGTTATTAGTCAAAAAGTATTTAAATATAATACTTAACATGAATACAAAGTATCAGGTTACATTTTAAACCAGTAAGGTAACCAGAAAAAGAATAGAAATAAGATGTCTAGCTTCCAAAGAAACTGAGGTGTAGGGAGGAAGAAAATAAAGAAAACTAACCAATAGAGTGAAAGGAAGGAAAGCTAAAGCAAAGAAAAATAAAAAGGCAAGTTAAAAAAAAAAGTAAATCTTTAATCACAATAGATGGAGATCTACCAAGTAAAAGAAAGTGTCTCAGACTACTTTTTAAAAGTCAAAATCTAGTTATGCTTTTATTAGAAATATGCCTAGAACATAATATTACAGAAAGGTTAGAGATACAGGAATAGAGAAAAGGTATACCAGAAAAATACAAACCAAAGGAAAGCTGTACAGCTACATCAAATGAGACAAACTTTAAATCAAAAGGCATTAGCAGGGGAAAAGATGGTCACTATAGAGTGATAAAGGAAAAACTCACAGGGAAGATGTTATAATGATAAACTATATTTAATAACATGGCTTCAAAATACATAGAATTATTAACATTATAATGATAAACAAATCATTTTACAAGCATTGTGGGAGCTCACATGTCGCTAAACGTTTGGTTGAACAGAATAAGAAATGACAGGGCGGGAGTTTCCGTCGTGGCGCAGTGGTTAATGAATCCGACTAGGAACCATGAGGTTGCGGGTTCGGTCCCTGCCCTTGCTCAGTGGGTTAACGATCCGGTGTTGCTGTGAGCTGTGGTGTAGGTTGCAGACGCGGCTCAGATCCCGCGTTGCTGTGGCTCTGGCGTAGGCCGGTGGCTACAGCTCCGATTCGACCCCTGGCCTGGGAACCTCCATATGCCGCGGGAGCGGCCCAAGAAATAGCAACAACAACAACAACAAAAGACAAAAAAAAAAAAAAAAAAAAAAAAAGAAATGACAGGGTGTACAGGATCTTTGCAGAAGGGTGGCCAAGAAAGATAACAATACAATTACCAGGGAAAATAGATGTATATAAGGTTTAGGTGAGGTCATGAGGGTGGTGCCCATGACGCGGAGACTAGTGTCCCCCAGGAAGAGAACAGAGCCTTTTCTCTCTCTGCCACGTGTGAACAGAACAAGAAGGCAGCTGTCTGTAAACCAGGAAGAGAGCTCTTCCCAGACACCAAATCAGCCGGCACCTTGACTGTGGACTTCCCAGTCTCCAGCACTTCGAGAAATAAATGTTGGTTGTTTAGGTACTCAGTCTATGCCATCTATGAGAGCAGCCGGAGCTAAGACAGCAATATATCTAAGACATAAATGCACTGGGATTTTGAGGTTCTCTTCTGGCTCTAAACAGCACGTGTCACAGACTTTTATTAGAAGAATCGTGTTCTGCTCAGGATACCCATTTAGAGACAAGGAAGGAATGAGAACACTGGGGAGCTACAGTAAAGGAACAAAGGATACTTGGAAGTTTTAGAAAATGACAACTTAAATTTCATTTTAGTTGGCTATGAGCTTATGTAGGTTCTAACTAAAGGGGCTAGGATGAACATCCATTTACACTTTAGATAGAGATAACAGGCTATGTTAAGAGTATTCTCAAGAGTGATTCTCACTGAAATAAGCTCGGGTCAAAGAGAAAGAATTTAAAGTAAGGCTACAGAAGCCAAGAGACCTTGTACAGTCGGATTCACGGTATCCTTGGGAACCCGGCCACGTTCTCCCCCTCTCAGGGGCCACACAGCTCTCATCCGCTCCCAATCTGCATGCCTGCTCCCTTCTCCTCTCCCTGAAGACCACTTCCTACATGTGTCCATCAGCCTGCCAGGGCCCCAGGACAGCCACTCCAGACACTAAGTCTACATGGCCTGCACACTGGCGGCAGTCCCTCTCATTTTCATAATTTCAAATTACAGGAAAGAGCCAAGCTATCCATGACATAAGTCCCGAGACAGCATGGAGCCAAGAGCCTACTACCCCTGCTGGATCATTCGAGGCCAGAAGTGGCTGATTCTACTGGGACGTGACCTTTTAGAGCAGGAAAGACCGCAGGCAGAGAAGCCATAACCCTATACGTTAACAGCGAATTGTTATACTCAACTTCCAACTGGGTAGAAGAAAACAAGGATGAAATTTGCAAGAGGAGACATTAAGGTTGATAGCAGAGAAACTGTGATCTCTTGGATATTTATTCGACCGGTGCTTAGTAAACACCGCGGGCCAGGAACTGTACCAGACCCAGGGGCTAGGTACCAAGGCATGAAGCTCCACCTATAGAGAACTCTCGAGGTAAGAGAGTACATCATTGAGAAAAGCTGCGCCGCTTGAGTCTCCAGGCTATTAAAAGAGTGCTCCTTCTGGAGAACTTTGAATACACTAGAGCCCAAGGCCCTCAAACTATTCTTGAACATCCTCTAAATGCTACCCAGCCCTTGCCTGCACGATACTCCAGGCATTAGCCTTAGGTTTCTTGTTACTTCTGGGAATGTCCACTTCATCTTAGGATGTCACTTATAAAAGACAGCTAGAAATGAGTCAGTCAGCTTTGTGTTTTGTTGTGCTTCTTTTAATCAAGTTCAGGAACCATCCAGCCAGTTTTCTCTGCCAGTGTATAGAGACCCAGGACTTACCAGCGCTCAGAATGAAAAGTCGTCAGTCGGGCGTCTCCGGTGTGAGGCTGCATTGTTCCCTCTGTGGCCGTCGGTTCTGCAGACGCAGTGCTGCTGGATTTACACAGCAGCCCCTGGTTCTGGGCCACTCAGAGAACATCGCACAGCAGTCCTGATGCACTACTACACTTTGACAAGGAAATCAAATACTGTTCCCTGGTGGGAAAGTTAAAGCTCTGTAAGAGGGCTTAACCTGCTGCACGGAATTAGCCATGAGAGAATCCTGAGCTCCTAATTCCCAGTCTCGTGTGGGAAACAGAAAACCCACAGCCCAGCAGTCAGAACTCTCCAGGCGCCATCCCAGAATCACCTGTTTCCAATTATTCCTGTTTGTGCGTTGAGTTCCCGATTAAGGTCAGAGTCGCGAGAACAGAACCAGAAGAAAGCAGAATACTAAAATTCCTTTTTCTTTTAACGGCCTGAGAGTGCTTGGGGCCACTCCTATGGGAAACCTGGCAATGACAGCCTCTTCTCCCCAGATAAGCGAGCCGGCCTTGGAGGCACCGGAAACAGCCTTAGCCAGAACCAGGCTCACATGGGCCTTGGGTTCTTGACCATGGAAACCCCTCCAGATGGTCTTTTGCTTGTCATGTCTCTTTGATTGGCTGAGGGCAGTTAAGGGATCTCAGTGGGGAAAGATAACCAGGGGCTTAATACAAATTCACTGGGGCTTTAGGGCATCAGCCGACTAGAGTGGGAAACCCAATCTCACCCCAGCCCCCGCTGGCTCCCTTCCAGGGAGGTTTCGATACCAAAAGCAGCAGAAGGGCTGCTTTCTAACAGGGCTTCTCCAACCCAGCCCTGCCTGGGAGCCTGGGGTCTGTGATGTAGGGTCCCCCACAGGGGCTTAGGTGAAGTGCCACTTGCTTTTCCATGAGAAAGACCTTCCTCAGAGTCAGCAGTTTTGAGTATGACTTTATTTCCACTGTTCTCTTCCTAGAACTTGTCATTGTGAGGGTTTTCCCCCAAAATACAGATGGATCAAACTTGATGCAGCATCATATCAAACAAAGTCCATCGACCGTTGCCATTTTTTTCCTAAGAACAGCTAACATGCATCCTGCCATCCACCCTTCTACCTGGAAAGGTCAGTTAACAGTGTCCTGAGGCTCTTCCACATTGAGGTCCCACCATATATTTCACACTCGTTAGATGAAGGACCTTAGGAAAGCTACTTAATTTATGTAAGCCAGTTTTCCCATCTGTAATATGAGGATGATAATACTCCCTGTGTCAGGGTTGTAAAGATTAGATGAGAAAATGTAACCATTTGGCAACCACCACAGTAATCACTGTTTCAAGTGAAGAATGATCAACCAAGATGCTAAAATTAGTGGCTGAAAGTATGATAAGAAACAGAATATTTACAGAGTCTCAAAGAATGTGCCCAGGAGATACTTATTAAATACAAAAGGGAAAACAGTGACTTTACAGGGAAGAAACAAGCAGATACCACCCTAGTGAAGATACCCAAGGCCATAGCATCACCAGTAATAGGACGGATCTACATCACGTGCCTCCCAATTAACAGGACTGAGAACACAACAGCACAACCACCTGCCAAAATCTCATAACCTGTATCTAGTCATATGGAAACACCAGACAAACCCCAAAAGAGACAGACTAAAAAACAACTGACCCAAATTCTGCAAAAATGTCAAAGTTGTAGAAGAAGTAGACAGAATAATGTGCTTTCCCCTCCCCCAAATACCTGGAAACTGTGAATAGGTTACGTTGCATGGCCAGAGGGTCTTTCCAGGTGTGGAGATTATCCTGGACTACCTGGGTGGGCCCAGCCTAATCACATGAGGCCCCAAAACAGAGACTGCCTTCCCCAGCTGCGTCAGATGTGACAATAAAGAAACATCAGAAAGATGCAACCATCTGAGAGGGACTCAACACAACTGGCCATTGCTGGCTTTGAAGAGGGAGGAAGGGACCACACCTCAAGGAATGCAGGGGGCATCTAGAAGCTGGAAAAGGCAAGAAAACAAGTTATCCCATAGAGCCTCCAGAAAGGAATGCAGCCCTGCATTCCTTTAATTTTTGCCCAGTCAGACCATGTCAGACTTCTGGCTTACACAACTAAAAGACACTAGACTCGTGTTGTTAAAACCACTAATTGTATGGTAAACTGTTACAGCAGAGTGGAAAACCAATACAGAAGTGAAAGAAAACAAAGAATGAGTACCTGTTGAAGCTTAAAGGAAACTAAAGAGGCATGACAAATATATCAATGTATGATCCTGGACTGAATCCTGGACCAAAAAGAGAATACTAGCTGTACAAATGAAAACTGAGTGAGATCTGCAGTGGAGATTACATTGTATCAGTGTTAATTTCCTGGTTGGGGCCATTGTGCTAGTCCTGGAAAAGAATAATCTTATTTTAGGAAATACACACTGAAGAATTTAAAGAGGCATCTTATCTGCAACTTACTATCAGTGTTTCAGAAAAAAAAAAAATCGATGTGTGAGAGAGATATATAGGGAGATAATATATACTAGGCAGGTTGATATATAGATAGAGATGGCTAAATGGAGAAAAATGATAATGTACAGAGAGAGAAAAAGAAAGAAGTGTGGTAAAATGTTAGCATTTGGTGAATTTGTGTTGTGACGGGTACACATAAATTCTTTGTACCATTACTGCAACTTCCTTATATGTCTAAAATTTTTCAAAGAAATTTGAAATACGGAAAAGTGAAAAATGCATGTTATGCACTCAGTACTCAGCTGGCATTTACCATATTCCCAGTGAATCTAAACTTCTTTTTTTTTTCTTTTTTTGTCTTTTTGTTGTTGTTGTTGCTATTTCTTGGGCCGCTCCCGCGGCATATGGAGGTTCCCAGGCTAGGGGTCGAATCGGAGCTGTAGCCACCGGCCTACGCCAGAGCCACAGCAACGCAGGATCCGAGCCGCGTCTGCAACCTACACCACAGCTCACGGCAACACCGGATCGTTAACCCACTGAGCAAGGGCAGGGACCCGAACCCGCAACCTCATGGTTCCTAGTCGGATTCGTTAACCACTGCGCCACGACGGGAACTCCTTTTTTTTTTTTTTTTTTTTTTTTTTTTAAACTTCTCTTATTCTTTCTGTGTCTAGCACCAGTGCCCTCCTTGCCCATGACTGGAGAAAATGCAGTGATTAGGAGCACAGATCCTAAAGCCAGAGTAGGTCTGAATTCCGGTTTTGACACTGACTAGATGTGTGACTTTGGAAAAGCCACTTAAACACTCCAGCCTGCAGTTTATAAAAAAGGGGATAACATCTACATCAGTGTTGTGAGGCTTATATGAATGATGTGTATAAAGTACACAGAACAGTCCTAGGCATGTAATAAGCTCTATGGAAGTTGGGCAGCTACATAGCAGAGTATGAGGGGGCAGCAGAAGGACCCTTGTCTAAAGAGGGTCAGACTTCTCCAGCCTGTAGTTAGGGTTCTACCATGAGAGTTTATCATTCCGGCTTAGAATTTATTGTCTAAATTCACTGAGTCTTATCCACTATTTAGAGATTTGTATGTAAACATATCTGCCAGAGCCTTTACAAAGAATAGCTCCCTATGATAACAGAAGGACAGCAAACAACAAATAGTAAGTGTTGGCAAGGATATAGAGAAAAGGGAACCTCTGTGCACTGTTGGTGGGAATATAAACTGATGCAGCCAGAATGGAAACAGCAAGGAAATTCCTCAAAAAATTAAAAATAGAACTACCATATGATTTAGCAATTCTACTCCTGGGTATTTGCCTGAAGAAAATGAAAACACTAATTTGAAAAGATATATGAACCCCTGTGTTCATTACAGCATTATCTATAATAGCCAAGATATGGAAGCAACCTACACGCCTATCAATAGACGAACAGATAAAGAACGTATGGTATATAGAGATACATATATACCTATATACTATGGAATTTATGGAATATCATTCAGCCATTAAAAAGTATGAAATCTTGCCATTTGCAACAACATAGATGGATCTAGAGGGTATCATGCTTAGTGAAATAAGTCAGAGAGAGAAAGAAATACCACAAGTACCATACGATTTCACTTACATGTGGAATCTAAAAAAGACAGAGCAAATGAACAAACACAACAAAACAGAAACAGAGTCATAGAGAACAAACAGGTGGTTGCCAGAGGGGAGGAAAGTGTGCGTGGTGAGAGAAATAGGTGAAGTAGGCTAAGAGGTACAAACTTCCAGTTGCAAAATAAATGAGCCAAGGGTATGAAATGTACAGTGTGAGGAGCAGAGTCAATAATTGTGTAAGGCCTTCGTGTGGTGACAGACAGTAACTAGACTTAGTGTGGTGATCATTTTGAAATGTATAGAAATATTAATCACCGTGTTGTATAACAGGAACTACAACAGTGTTGTAGGTCAATCACACTTCAAAACAAGCTAACAAACAAATCCACAGAAAAAGAGATCATATATGTGGTTACCAGAGGTGAGGGTAGTGGGAGGAATAACTGGACGAAGGTGGTCTAAAGGTACAAACGTCCAGTTATAAGATAAATAAGGGAGTTCCTGCCGAGGTGCATTGGGATCAGCACCATGTCTGGAGCACAAGGTCAATCCCTGGCCCAACACAGTGAGTTAGGGATCCAGCATTGCCACAGCTGTGGCGTAGGTTGCAACTGTGGCTCACGTCTGATCCCTCAACCTGGGAACTCCATGTACCATGGAGCGGCCAAAAAAAGAAAAACAAAAAAAAAAAAAAGATAAGTAAGTACTAAGATGTAATGTACAACATATAAATACAACTAATGCTGCTGTAAGTGATATTATGAAAGTTAAGAGAATATATTCTGAGTTCCCATCAAAAGGAAAATTTTTTCCTATGTCTTTAATTTTACATCTATATGAGAAGACAGATACTCACTAAACTTACTGTGGTAATCATTTCATGATGTCTGTAAGTCAAAACAGTATGTTGTATATCTTAAACACGTATTGTGCTGTATGTCACTGATATCTCCATAAAACTCAAAGAAAAAAACAAAAACACAAAGGGGCCAATCCTAAAGAGTATGTTTCACTCCAAAGAGAGTAGCACTGAAAAAGTAAATGCCAGAAGGAAAGATAAACTGGTGACTATAAATCAATTCAATTTTATTATCTGAGGGCCTAACACTCAGAAAAGATCACATACAAAGGAACCAAAATCACACTGACATCAGACTTCTCAACAACAACACTGAATTCAAGAAGACAATGGATTAAGTTTTAAAGTGTTGAAAAATAAGAACTTTGAATCTATTTCATTATATTTATATGAACTGTCATTCAAATGTAAAGGTATAATAAAAGTATTCTTAGAACTATATACCACCTGACATTGCCATAAGCTGTGGTGTAGGTCGCAGGCCAGCAGCTGCAGCTCCAATTCTATGCCTCGCCTGGGAATCTCCATAGGCCACGAGTGTGGCCCTAAAAAGCAAAAAAAAGAAAAGAAAAAAGAAAAGAAATATACCACCTGAAAGATCTGTCACATAAAAAAATCCATATTGAAAAATTTTCAGAGAAAGAACTCAAATATGAGAAGAAATAAGATCAAGACAGCCTGCAAAATATACAGAGAGGAAGGATAATCAAACTTTATTGTTGTCTTAGTTATTTTTAATTAAGGGCCAGGGCTAGATAAAAGAAAAAAGAATATACATCCATAACAAAAAATGAAAATCCTGGTCAATACTTTCATGAGTAGCCTTTTAAAATAGGAATATAGAAAAGTTAACTGGTTTAAGAAACCAATAGGAATAAACAGAAACATGATCTTAAGTTAAAGGCAAACGTCAGAAGAACAAAAATAGAATGCAAAATCCTTAAGGTGCAGAAGAAACATCAATTCATTCAAAAGAAAAATGGAAGAGAAGAATATAGGAAAACAAATGGAAAATATAAGATAGCAGAAATAAATCTGATTATAATAGGAAGTATATTAAATCTAAATGAGTCAAACTACTGAACAAAGAAGACAGTCCTGCTGATTTAAAAATCTAAGGTCCAGGAGTTCCCATTATAGCTCAGCTGGTTAAGAACCTGACTAGTATCTGTGAGGATGTGGGTTCAATCCCTGGCCTCCCTCAGTAGGTTAAGGATCCAGCATTGCCACAAGTCACAGATGTGGCTCGGGATCGAGCACTGCTATGGCTGCGCTGTAGGCCTCAGCTGCAGTTCTGATTCAATCCCTACCCTGGAAACTTCCATGTGCCACAGGTGTGGCCATAAAAAGAAAAAGAAAAAAAATCTAAGTCCAACTATCTATTGCCTATATCGACAAGCTTAAAAGTCACAGAAAGGTTAACAGTAAAATGATCTTTCTTTATCACACCGTGTGTGTGTGTGTGTGTGTGTGTGTGTGTGTGTGTGTGTACAGTGCTCAGCTTAAACTTTTGTTCCATCTGTTCTAATAATTCTACTTCCTATGGTTATATGAAGCCCAGTTTTTTGAGGTGTTACATTCCTCAGGTATCCAGTCATCTTGACTCCTGAGCTCACATTTCCTGGAAATGCCAACTATTCAGTGGGGTGATTTATACTGGGGGTGGGGGGGCAGGGAGTGGTTGTGGCCAAGGGCATGCCCCCATCTGGGTGGAAGCAGCAACAGCCCAGGAGAGAGCCCCAGGCACCATAGAATCACTGGGTCACTCCCTGCAAATCCTCAGGCTAGGACTTCACTGCTAATTTGAGGGAGAAGCATCGTGGAGAGAATATGACTTCCCGGAGTGAGTGTCTCTCACCACCACACAATGGAACCACCTTGGAGAGGCTTTAAGGTCCTAAAGCCTTGGTCCCACACCCAGAGAATCTGACTGGCTCACTGGTCTGGGGTGAGGTCTGAGAGATGGGTTTGTAAAGCTCCCCAGTGATTTAACGTGCAGCCAAGGTTGGAGCTGTCTGCATGGTGTAACCCACCTGTCCTGAGGGTACAGAGAAGCAAGGGGCCCAAAGCCTGAGGTCATGCCACATGTGTGTTCTCAAGCCCTCTCCCAGCAGAATTCAGGCCCTAACTGGCGTCCTGCTGCCTGAGCTGGTTCTCAGTTAAGGGACTGACAATGGGGGTCCCAAAGACACATTTATCCTATCCCCTTCCTGATGTCCCAGCCATGCCCCACTCCAGCCTAAGACACACTCACACCCACAGTCTCCCTCAAGGTTCTCCTCTTGTTGGGGTTTTGTTTTATTTTTGTAGTGTTTGTCGTTTTTGTTGTTTACCTCCTGGATTCCATGTTTTCCTACAGTTTCCTCAGAATCGGTTTTGGAGAAAGGAGCCAGTAGCTCATTTAGTTTGCCATTTGGCAAAATCCCAAAGTCTAAAGGCCAAAAGGTTGCCTGCTTGTGGGCTTTTTTAAGAAAGACAAATGCCCTGGGAGGGAGAACAGGAAAACTGCTGAAAAGCAGAAATATGATCAACAATTGCCCTAGCAGACTTGGAGAAGCCAAGTCCTAAGCCAAGAGTGGGAAAGCTAAGAACCGGTGAGATTTACACCGCAGGCCTCTAAAGAGGCTCCGGATTTGGCAACAACAGAGGCCTCTAGGACTGTGGAGGGAAGGAGAGAAAGCTGAGATCCACAGGACTGGATGAGAGCTGTCTGGGAGGCAACAAGGACCCTGGCGCATTCTGCTGGCACACCAGGGGCTCATTCTCTGTAGAGGAGAAATCTGGACATGAGGTCAAGCAGCATAGTTGAAGACGTGGGCTCTGTATCAAAAACCTAGGGAAAAGTGAGCCCATACAAACTCAATGTTGTGAGCCAGGAGGACCAGCCCTCTTTTCCCAATCAACTCCAGAAATCCAAAGCCAGACCTCTACTCTGCAGGTAAGGGACTAGCCACTTTCTCTCTGAGGAGTATGACCAGCCCAAGAGGAAAGGTCTAGGCTCCAATTTCAGGTTCCCTAACAAATAGCCATCTTACAGTGAAGATCAAAATTGACAAGCCCCACCCAAGCAGGTTGGTAGTCCTCACTTTCAATCATGATTGGAAAAGACAGGATGAAAAGATGTCCAAAAACACACTCTAATACAGAAGATGGAGGCGAGCAAAATAAACATAAGGCAGCAGCTTGAAGGAAATAAACAAACAAAAGGCAGGGAGAAGAAAGTTTAAAAATATATAACTATTTATCACAGACTCAGAGAAAAAAGACAAGATATTGCATCCAAGGTATAAAAATAGGTTCCTATTTTTTAAAGGAGGAAGAGGATATTCTAACCAAAAAAATCTTAGAAATCAACAGCATGAGAGCAAACATTAGCTTCAGAAAGAATAACATATTAAGAATTTTATATCATTTTATTTATTATAGAATACTTAGGAGACAAACGATTTGTACACTGAAATCTATGAAACACTGATGAAATAAATGTTGAAAGATATAAGTAAATGGAAGACATCTCATGTTGATGGATTGGAAGACTTAACATTGTTAAAATATACAGATGGTAAGATATACATTTACCCAAAATTATGTACAGATTTAATGCAATCTCTATCAAAACACCAACATTGATCTTCTTCAGAAATAGAAACACTTGTTCTAAAATGCTTATGGAATCTCAAGTGATCCAAAACAAAAGCCAAAACAATCTAGAAAAAGAACAAAGTGGAAGAGTTCACAATTCCTAATTTCAAAACCCATTACAAAGTTACAGTAATTAAGACAGTGTAGTACGGGCTTAAGGACAGACACATAGAACAATGGAATAAAAAAGAGCCCAGAAATAAACCCTTACATATACGATCAATAGATTTTTTTTCCTTTTTTTTTCTTTTTGCTTTTTTTAGGACAGCACCTGAGGCATATGGAAATTCCCAGGCCAGGGGTCGAATCAGAAGTACAGTTGCTGGCCTATGCCACAGCCATAGCAATGTGGGATTTAAGCCACATCTGCAACTTACCCCACAACTCATGGCAACACTGAATCCTTAACCCACTGATGGAGGACAGGGATTGAATCCACATCCTCATGGTTACTAACTGGGTTTGTTACCACTGAGCCATGACAGGAGTTCCTATGATCAACTGATTTTTGACAAGGGTGCCAAGACCAATCAATGATTAAAGGACAGTTTTACCACAAATGGTGCTGGGAAAACTGGTTATCCACGTGCAAAAGGATGAAGTTGGACCTTTACTTAAAATCATGTGTAAAATCTACTCAAAACAGATCAAAGACCTAAATTTACAAGGTTCATAAAAACTGCAAAACTCTTAGAAGAAACCACAGGGGGAAATCTTCATGACACTGAATTTGGCAATTTCTTGGATATGAAAGCAAGAGCACAGGCAACAGAGGAAAAAATAGATAAATTGGACTTTATCAAAATTAAAACCTTTTAGGAGTTCCCCTGTGACACACAGTGGGCTAAGAACTGGGTTTTGTCACTTCAGCAGCTCAGGTCACTACTATAGTACAGATTTGTTCCCTAACAGGGAACTTCCACATGTCATGGGTGCAGCCAAAAAAAATATTAAAACCTTTTGTTCATAGAGAAAAAATGCAATGCATAAAATAAGAGAAAATATTTGCAAATCATATATCTGATAAGGAATTAACATCCAAAATATATAAATGACTCCTAAAATTCAAGTGATAAAACAATTTCGTTCAAAATGAGCAAAGGATTAAATATCTCCAAATAAGATATAAAAATAGCCAATAAGCACATGAAAAGATGCTCAACATCATTAGTCATTAGGAAAATACAAATTAAAATCACAATGAGGTGCACTTCACATTACTTTTTAAAATAATAACACCCCTGGTCCAAGAACTTTCATATGCCACAGGTGTGGTCATAAAAAGAAAAAAAAAAAAATCAATCAATGGAAAAATGGGCAAAAGACCTGAATAGACATTTCTCCAAAGAAGATATACAGATGGCCAACAAACACATGAAAAAATGCTCAACATCGCTGATTATAAGAGAAATGCAAATCAAAACTACCATGAGATACCACCTCACACCAGTCAGAATGGCCATCATTCATAAATCGACAAATAACAAGTGCTGGAGGGGCTGTGGAGAAAAGGGAACCCTCCTGCACTGTTGGTGGGAATGTAAACTGGTACAGCCACTATGGAGAACAGTTTGGAGATACCTTAGAAATCTATACATACAACTTCCATATGACCCCGCAATCCCACTCTTGGGCATCTATCCGGACAAAGCTCTACTTAAAAGAGACACATGCACCCGCATGTTCATTGCAGCACTATTCACAATAGCCAGGACATGGAAACAACCCAAATGTCCATCGACAGAGGATTGGATTCGGAAGATGTGGTATATATACACAATGGAATACTACTCAGCCATAAAAAAGGATGACATAATGCCATTTGTAGCAACATGGATGGAACTAGAGAATCTCATCCTGAGTGAAATGAGCCAGAAAGACAAAGACAATAACCATATGATATCACTTATAACTAGAATCTAATATCCAGCACAAATGAACATCTCCTCAGAAAAGAAAATCATGGACTTGGAGATGAGACTTGTGGTTGCCTGATGGGAGGGGGAGGGAGTGGGAGGGATCGGGAGCTTGGGCTTATCAGACACAACCTAGAATAGATTTACAAGGAGATCCTGCTGAATAGCATTGAGAACTATGTCTAGATACTCATGTCGCAACAGAAGAAAGGGTGGGGGAAAAAACTGTAACTGCAATGTATACATCTAAGGATAACCTGACCCCCTTGCTGTACAGTGGGAAAATAAAAAAAAAAAAAAAAAGAAAGAAAAAAGACAATTGTACATCACGTTCACAGCAGCATTATTTATAATAGCCAACAGGTAAACTCAACCCAATGTTCATCAACAGATGAAGAGATAAATGTCATATACACATACAATGTAATATTATATAGTCATAAAAAAGAATAAAATTATGATACATCCTGCAACATGGATGAGCCCTGAAAATGTTATGCTAAGTGAAATAAGCTAGACAACAAAGGACAAATATTGAGTAATTTCACTTATATGAGGTTACCTAGAATAGGCAGATTCATAGAAATGGAAATACAACTGGGATTAGCAGGGGCTGGAAGGAGGGGGAAATGAGCAGCTAATAATGTTTAATAGGTACAGAGTTTCTGTTTGGGATGATGGAAAAAAATCTGGAAATATAGTGATGGTTGCACAATATCACAAGTGTATTTAACACCACTGAATTGTACACTTAAAATGGCTAAATGCTGAATTTTGTTATGTATATTCTACCACAACAAAAACAAATAAACAAAATCATGACAGAAACAAAAATACTCAGTAGAGGGTTGACAGGTAAACTCAAGGAAATCTTCAAGAAAAAAAAGAGCAAAAGAGCAAAGAGACAGAAAACAGGCAAGGAAACAAATGAGAATCATATCCAAACAACAGGAATTCCAGAAAAAGTGAATAGGAAAAATGATGTAGAAAAATGAGAATCAGTACAGATTCCACAAAAGAGAACAGGAAAAATGGTGTGCAGTGGGGAGGGGTGAATTCCAATGAGATCATACAAGAAAATGTCCCTACACTGAAGGATATGAATTCCTATATTGCAAGCACCCACCAAATATCCAGCAACTGGCTAAAGACAGACCACACCCAGGATTATCACAGAGAAAGTGCAGAACCAGGAGGCGAGGGATCAAGAAACTGAGCAATCCAGGGATTGTACCTACCCTCCAATCCAGGTGGCTTGGAGGTGATGGAGAAGAGAGAGTCCAGCCGAGGTACCTGGGCCTATACCAGCACCCCAAGCTGGCCTCTGAGCAGGAAAGCAGAACATGTTGAGCAAAGTAAAGATTCCCAGCTTTTTATTCAATTCTCTCAGACTCCAGATTTCAACATCCTGCCTTTCCTTATCATCTGTGTGTGCACACGCATGTATGTTTAACGACTATGAATTCAGTGCCCCTTTGCACAGACTGCTGAATCAAGCATCAGCCATGGATTCCTATAATATATGATCCATGCCCTCAAGATACAACATTCCAGTGGAGAAGACATCCATCCTTTCCAGTAACAAAAGAATAAACCAGAGCCATGGGAAGAGGATGGAAGGCTGAAACAAAGTAAGCAGTCTATATTCTCAAAACAAAACATATGATTAACAGCTCAGCATCCTTGGCACAGGAGATGCTGGAGACACAGAAGATTCTTAGAAGCAGAAAACAGACTGGCTGCACCAGAAAGGAATCATTTAGTTGTAAATCCCTTGCCAATATTGGGACTGTACTCAGTAGCATTCCTGGTTTCTGTTTTAAGATAATCATTTCATAAACCAGAAAAAAAGTGAGATTGGAGGGGTCTTCCCTTCCCTCCTCCCACATAAGGACTAAAAATTTTGCCATTTGCATTCCTCTTTGCTCAGCCCTCCAAAAGTGCTCATTATGTGATAAACTCTGAGTGTTTCTGAAAAGATGGACAAGCCATAAACAATCTCAGGCAATATGTTGAGCTAAGATACTGCAGCCTATTCACTATGAAAGCTCAATTATAATCTATTAGTTCAACAATTCTCTTCCCATCAAAATTAAAAAATAAAAAGATTGTACATGACTAATGAGCTACTCTGCTCCATTGGGTCATAATCTGCATTTTAAGGTATCTATGTTCACAAGTGTGGAGTAAACTGAACTTCATCGGTGTTGTTACCGACTTTCTGATAATTAATGGGAATTTTTCAAATTGTCTGAATCTCTATTTAAATGATTTATATAATGGACCTTCAGAGTTGTTGTTACAATCTATCACATTGTAATGAAGTAACTTAGGTGTGTTTATTACCAATTTATAGTGAATATGGCAGGCTGAAGGTGACAAAAACTTTTTTTTCCCTCCCGCTTTCCTTACAGTTCTAACATTCTGTGTTAGAACATAACACATGACACATCTTAACACATGAGACATTTGTAGTTTGAAGCCAGAAATATTTTGTTTGGGGTGCTGGCCAGTCCCTGGTGATTTATGACATTATTTCATTACAAATAGCTGTAAGGACAACCATTGCTTACCCACGAGGTATTGTGCATTTACTCATAAATTTTCAGGAATGAGACAGTGTGTGTGCCAGGAATGATAGAATACTGTTTTCTTTTCCCTCATTCAACTCTCTTAAAACAAAAGGATGCTTTAGGAAATGGGGTTTAGGGGTCCAGCCTGAGCCCAAGCTAGCATGTGCATATCTTAGGTGTAAGCCAAAGCAGAGACCCCATGAACTCTGCTTAACTTTAACTAGAAGAGGAACAATATTCATCCTATCTCTTTAGCAATATGGCAGGACACCTACAGTAATGAAGCAGAGTTCTTGCAGAAATATAAACTCCTCTAGAGCCAATGAAGCCTTATTCAAATTTGCTATTCCTTAACTCTGTTGAGATTAGTGGCTGGCAAATGGAAGTTGCTCAATAAACACAGAATTTGAGGATTTGAGTTAATGTTCCTAAGTTGTGAAATATACATTTGAAAAATAAAAGCAATATCCAGGAAATCTTTATTTGAAAGGATCATGCAATAGGGAGGTCTTCTGCAATGATATCTGTAAAATGATTTGAGGTCTTAAGCATAGTATCATTTTGCATTCTTGATCTTTTCATTCTCTCTCACATTTCTTTAATGTAAATATGCAAAATGATGATTTTATCTGACTCATTTTGAAAGAACATAAAGGAAATCACACATTTATTTATTTATTTATTTTTAGCTGCACCTATGGCATATGGAAGTTCCCAGGTCAGGGGCCAAATGCAAGCAGCAGTGGCAACCTACACCATAGCCAGAGATCAAACCCATGCCACCACAGAGACAATGCCAGATCCTTACCCCCCTTCACCACAGCAGGAACTCCAGCAAATAATCTTTTTATAATTTTTTTTTTTCTTTTTAGGGCCACACCTGAGGCATATGGAAGTTCCCAGGGTAGGGGCTGGATTGGAGCTGCAGCTGCCAGCCTACAACACAGCCACAGCAACGCCAAATCCTTTAACCCACTGAGCGAGGCCAGGGATAGAACCCAAATCCTCATGGATACTAATTGGGTTTGTTATCGTTGAGCCATAACAGGAACTCTGGAAATACCTTTCTAAATCAAAGAATGCGATGTTAACAAATACATGTATTTCCTAATTCAGCAAGCTCAAATGTATGAAAGTATAGATTTTTCTAAACATAATGGGAATTCTCTATACCAATATTTCCATATTTGTGCACTGAAATTTTCACAATAAAAATATTTTCATTTAGAACTACTGAGTTTTACTAGATGGCTGTGTTATGCAGAGATTCACTCAGAATCATAAGACCCTCAAAGCACTTTTTTTTTTTTTTTTTTTTTTTGTCTTTTTGCCATTCCTTGGGCCTATGGAGGTTCCCAGGCTAGGGGTCAAATCAGAGCTGTAGCTACCAGCCTACAACAGAGCCACAGCAACACGGGATCCGAGCCGAGTCTGCAACCTACACCACAGCTCACGGCAACGCCGGATCGTTAACCCACTGAGCAAGGGCAGGGATCGAACCTGCAACCTCATGGTTCCTAGTCGGATTCGTTAACCACTGCGCCACGACGGGAACTCTTCAAAGCACTTCTTTTAATTGAAGCTTTAAATTTCTTTTTTCTTTTTTTTTTCTTTTGTCTCTTTTTAGGGCCACACTCGCAGCACATGGAAGTTCCCAGGCTAGGGTTGAATCGGAGCTATAGCTGCTGGCCTACATCAAGCCACAGCAACTTGGGATCCGGGCCACGTCTGTAACCTGCACCACAGCTCACAGCAACACCAGATCCTTAACCCACTGAGCGAGGCCATGGCTTGAACCTGTGTCCTCACGGAAACTAGTCGGGTTCGTGAACCACTGAGCCATAACAGGAACTCCTTAAATTTCTTACAATATGTTCTTCCCTTTTGTGTTCATTCACTTTCTTTCATCCAAAGTATTTTATAAGTTTGTTGTTGTTTAATCAAGGCTGCAGTCCACCTCTCCCTGTGCTACAGCTCCAGGCAACCACAGATCTGCTTTATGTCACTACAGATTATTTTACAGTTTATATACATAGAAAAATACACTCTTTAGTACCTGACTTCTTTCATTCAGCATGATGTAAAAATGTGCCCATGTTGCTGTACGGTTTGTCCCTTTTCACTGCTGAAATACTGGATACACCACAAATTGTTTATCTGTTTACCAGCTGATAGATATTTTGGGTTATTTCCAGGTTTGGGCTACTGCAATTAAAGCTACTATAGAACATTTGCATAAATATTAGCATGTCTATGTATTTTCAGTTTGGGAGGGTAAATATCTAATAATGGAATGCCTGGATCATATGGTTAGTATATGAGTAACTCTGTTAAGAAACTAACAGATTTCCAAAGTGGTGGTACTGCTGTTTTCTCAAAAGCAGTTCGTAAGAGTTCTACTTGCTCTACATCCTTGACAACACTTGGTACTGTTAGTCTTTTTTAATTTTAGCACTTCTGTAAGTAAATAGTGGTTTCTTATTGTAGTTTTTGTCTTTCTGCATTCCCTGATGGCTAATCATATTAAGCATCTTTTCATGTGTTCATTGGCCATTCATTTATATTCTCTTGAAAGGTGTGCAAATATTTTTTTAATTTTTGTATTGGATAGTCCTTTAATATTAATTGTAAGAGTTCTTTATATATTCTGGATGCAAGCCCTTTGTCAAATATATGTGTAGCAAATATTCCATTCTCAAGCTTTTCTTTTTCTTTTTTTTTTCTTTTTTTTTTTTTTTTGTCTTTTTGTCTTTTATTGTTGTTGTTGCTATTTCTTGGGCCGCTCCTGCGGCATATGGAGGTTCCCAGGCTAGGGGTCTAATCGGAGCTGTAGCTGCCGGCCTACGCCAGAGCCACAGCAACGTGGGATCCGAGCCGAGTCTGCAACCCACACCACAGCTCACGGCAACGCCGGATCGTTAACCCACTGAGCAACGGCAGGGACCGAACCCACAACCTCATGGTTCCTAGTCGGATTCGTTAACCACTGCGCCACGACGGGAACTCCAGCTTTTCTTTTTCTTAAGGGCATCTTTTGGAGAGTAAATGCTTTCAATTTTAATGAAGTTCGGTTTATCAATTTGTCTTTTTTGTTCATGTTTATTGGTGTCCTATCTGAGAAATTTTGTCTTTCCTAAGGTAAAAAAGATTTTCTCCTATGTTTTCTTCCAGTTTAGTAATTTTAGCTTTCCTATTTTATTTTGTCTGTTTTCTACAATTATTCTGAAAAGACGACTTAGCCAGGTATAGAAATTGAGTGTGGCAGATGTTTTCTCTTAGCACTTTCAAGACATTTTTCCATCATCTTGTATCTCACATTGCTGATGAAAAATCTGCTATCAGTCTGACTGCTGTTCCTTTCATTTAATTTGTATTTCTCTCAGAAATATATATACATATATATATATATGTATGTATGTATATTTTTTGGCCACACCCTGAGGAAGTTCCCAGGCCAGGGATTGAATATAAGCTGCAGCAACACTGGATCCTTAACCCACTGTGCCAAAGTGCAAACTCCTCTCTCAGACACCTTTTAATGTATTCTTTTTAGGGCCACACCCTCAGCAAATGGAGGTTTCCGAGCTATGGGTCTAATCAGAGCTGTAGCCACCGGCCTACCCCAGAGCCACAGCAACACAGGATCCAAGCCACGTCTGCAACCTACACCACAGCTCACAGCAACACCAGATCCTTAACCCACTGAGCAAGGGCAGGGATCAAACACGAAACCTCATGGTTCCTAGTCGGATGCATTAACCACTGTGCCACGACGGGAACTCCTCAGGATTTTTTCTTTTTCCTTTTTTTTTTTTTTTTTTTTTGTCCCTTTGTCTTTTGGGGGCTGCACCTGTGGCATATGGAGGTTCCCAGGCTAGGGTCGAATCAGAGCTGTAGCCACTGGCCTATGCCACAGCCACAGCAACACAGGATCCAAGCTGCATCTGAGACCTATACCACAGCTCACACCACCAGATCCTTAACCCACTGAGCGAGCCCAGGGATCAAACCCACAACCTCATGGTTCCTAGTCGGATTCGTTAACCACTGAGCCACGATGGGAACTCCTCTTTATTCTTGCTACTATGTAGTTTCACTAAGTTTATCTAAGTGTGAGGGATTTTTTGTTTCGCTTTGTTTTGTTTTGCTCTGCTTAACATTACGATGCCCCTTTTATCCCAGGATTCATGCATGTCTACCTTTAATTCTAGAAAAGACTTAGTCTTTACTTTTTCAAATATTGCTTCTCCTCCAATCGTGCCATACTCTTTTATAAATATCTATTAGTAACAACTTATAATTTCCCAATTTACCCCCCACATCCATCTTAAATTTCCTTTCATATTTCACCTTTTTTAATCTCCTATTGCTCCATTCCAGGTGACTTGCAAAGTTCTGGCTTCCATCTCACTCTCTTCAGCTATGTTCAGTTCTATATTTTATTTATAGGGGTTGCTTTTTAATTTCAGTGAATACATTTTTCATTTCCAAGATTTCTGATTCATTTTTGTTTACATTCACCTATTCTTAATGTAACTGCCTACTTAATTCATGTTTTTGTAGTTATTATTTTATGTTATTAAAAATGTAAATGTGTTTATTTTAGAATAATATTCAGATTCCTTCATTATTTTGTCTCTCAGGTTTTAGTTCTTAAAAGTTTTTTGATAGTTCATACTGCATGGGAGTTGCCCACCTAACAGCCACTCCCTCCCCATTTCTTTGCAATAAAACTCAGGGTTTTTTGGGGGGTTTTTTTGGTTGGTTGTTTGTTTTTTTGTCTTTTTGCCATTTCTTGGGCCGCTCCTGTGGCATATGGAGGTTCCCAGGCTAGGGGTCGAATGGGAGCTATAGCCGCCAGGCTATGCCAGAGCCACAGCAACGCGGGATCCAAGCCAAATCTGCAACCTACACCACAGCTCACAGCAACGCCAGATGGTTAACCCACTGAGCAAGGGCAGGGATCGAACCCGCAACCTCATGGTTCCTAGTCGGATTTGTTAACCACTGAGCCACGACGGGAACTCCCAGTCTTTATCTTGAGTGGCAATGTGTCCAGCCAATAGATCTGATTGGTCTAAGTCAGTTGTGACTATTGCTTTCCCTTTACCAGACATTCAATGTCCCAGTCTCCCCTGGAACCAAGAGAAGCCATGTGAAACAGTTCTGCCTAAAAAGCTATGAGATATTCTGCTTGGACAGAATTCCTGGGAAGATAGGAATTGTGATATGTGGAGCTGCAGCAGCCATCTCACAACCATAAAGCAAGAAACAAACTCAGCAGAAAAAAAAAGAGAAACCTTGGATGGCACTGTTGAGCTGTCAGACCATCCTTAGACAGCCTGCCTCCAGTTCTTATTTTTAATGAAGATAACAAATGTCTGTAAGGTTTAGGACACAATTACTTGCTGCTAAAATCACTCCAAACTGGTAGTGGAGGCTCCCCCCGCCAACACACACAAGCCTCAGCCTAGCTCCTAGGAGACCTGCAGCTCAGAAGTACAGCCTCTCCTCGCTGAGCATTCCTTATGCCTGATGCCAAGCCAGGAAGAACTTGGTCCACCTCCCTGCCACGCAGGTACCTTGCTTCCACCCTCTGCCACAGGCGAGCAGCTTGTTACCTGCTGAAACCCCAGATGGGCTGGTTGGAATGTTCTCAGCTTCCAGTCACAGGCATGGAAGCACAATGCCAGCCCTGGTTTCATGACAGGAGGCTCAAGCAGGACTCACCACTCATCCACCTCTGATCCCTTCCCACTTTAAAATCCTTCATCCCCACTTCCCACAGGCCTCCAGCTTCTGTGAAGCTCTCTGCTTCCAGCCTCTGCTCCCCCAATCCCGGGAGGTTTTCCTCCTTTCCTTTAGCACAGCTATGCAATTCCAACTATTGTTTATAAGTCGTACACAAATTCTGTACATGCAGAAAAGAAATTTCCACATCTACTCACTTTGACATCTTGCCTAAAGCCCATCCCAGTGCATTTTACAATTGCTGTATTGCTATATTTGAGATGAGAGTCTTACAAACTAACTTACTCTTGCAAATATTTGGAAATGCATAAAAATATAAAAGTAAAAATCTGGAGTTCCTGTCGTGGCGCAGTGGTTAACGAATCCGACTAGGAACCATGAGGTTGCGGGTTCGGTCCCTGCCCTTGCTCAGTGGGTTAACGATCCGGCATTGCCATGAGCTGTGGTGTAGGTTGCAGATTTGGCTTGGATCCCGCGTTGCTGTGGCTCTGGCGTAGGCCGGTGGCTGCAGCTCAGATTCGACCCCTAGCCTGGGAATCTCCATATGCCGCGGGAGCGGCCCAAAGAAATAGCAACAATAGCAACAACAACAACAACAAAAGACAAAAAAAAAAAAAAAAAAAAAGTAAAAATCAACACTAACCTATCACCACTGTTAGCATTTTGATACATTTCTTTTTCATCTTTTTTCTGTGCATATTTATAAACATATTGTTTTATAAGATTGTGGACTAATGCAACACACAGGGTAATATCTTATTTTTCATTCAATATATTGTGGAAATTTTCATATATATATTTTGTTTTTAAAATATACAGTATGTTTAAAACAAAACAAACCTCATAGATATAAAAAACAGAACGGTGGTTGCCAGAAGGGTGGGCAAAATGGGTGAAGGGGGTTGAGAGGTACAAACTTCCAGTTACAAAATAAACAAGCCATGGGGATATAATGCATAGCATGGTGACAACAATCACTAATATCGTAGTGCATGTTTGAAAATTGCCAAGAGAGTAAATCCTAGAAGTTTTCATCACAAGAAAAAAAGACTTTTTTGTAACTTTGTAGGGTGATGGATGGTAACTAGACTTACTGTGGTGATCATTTTGTAGTGCATACAAATACTGAATTATTATGTTGTACACCTGAAATTAATGTTTTATATGTCAACTATAGCTCATTTTAAAAGGAATAAAATATGTTTGTTAATTACATAAAATATGTAAATAATACTCTATGATAGGTATCTATATATCATAGACACCATAGATATATCAAAATTATATATCATAATTTTCCTACTCCCCTATTATGGATATTTTTGTTGTTTTTAATTTGAACCTACTATACATAATGTTGCATCATAAATATTTCAATATTTCCTTAAGATAGAGCCCTAGAAATAGGATTACTGAGACAAAAGATATGAACATTTTAAAAATATACATATACATATTGCCAAAGTGCTTTTCCAACACATGTTCATCCTCTCAAATGCTGAGTGTAATACTGTTTTAATCTTGCCAATTTGAATGATAAAAAAAGTCTCAGTGTTCTTTTAATTTACATTTCTTTGATACTCTAAGTTTGAACATTTTTCATATGTTAATTAGCCATTTGTCTTTCCTTCCAGTGCATTTTAAATAAGACTGTATTTACTTACAACTCTACAAAAACAGTTATTTCACAAATCAAATCAAAATACCTGATTTTAATGTATAAACCAGCCTCAAAAGAGATAATGGAGATCTCTCTTGTACAAGCTTGTCTTCATTGTATTTCAGATCCAAATTATAACTGGGCTCAGTCTTTACGTAATTTACAATCAAGGGTGTAGAAGAGAAGAAAACGCTTGTATATAAACACAAGTGACCAAGTTACATGCACATATATAATTATATAGAAAAAGATCTATATAGATATATATACTTGTATGAAGGGTATATCTGTATACAAATAACTTGTACATATAATTAATCACAGGTGGAAAGGATTTTTGATCTGTAAACTTCAATACAATCATGCATTTCCATACATTTCCATAGTTTCTGGTCATGGGCAAACGTGTTCTGAAATCCATTAAAAACTGCAGTTGATATGCCCATTTAAAAATTTTATCAGCCGCCATTTTGTCTTATAAACCACAAATCAAACCTAACACGTATCTTAACATGAGCTAAAGACAAATGCTACGTGGCTGATTTAAGAGTCATCACTGTGTACTCTCACTGAGAAAGCAGCAGGGGTTAAATACTGTTTATGGAAACTGAAACACTAACTTATTCAAGGAGGTTTTAGGGGGACCTAAGTCTGACCGCAGGTAGATTTTTAAGCCACATTGAGGAGATGGGGTATTCTTCTGAGGAGAGAAACAGGAAAGACCTTATGTTTGGAAAGACAGAGAAGGGGGATGGTTACATACAGGGCTTGGGAAACTCCTGGGTCCAAACCCTGGCTCTGCCCCACACCAAGATGTCCTTGCACAAACACTAGATCCTTCTGCCCTCGTCACAGTTTTACTTTTAGGATTTAAAAGCAACCCACCCAATGTTCATCCAACATAGGGTAGGTGCTCAACAGGCGTGGCCTTCATTATTATGACAATGACAAAGCACGATAACCAGGAGGCTGGACGCACTGACACTCACGGGGAACCAAGGCAGGGATGGCTTGGGGCTGATGAGCAGCATCAAGGGTCACATGAGGGCAAGTGGAGGTGGGGCCAAGCTCAGGATCACAAAAGAGCTTTAAAGTGACCATGTGGCAGTTGAGTCCCTTCAAGGTCTATGGTGCGTGACATGATGAAAACAAATCCAGAGACCCTCCTGTCACTGTAATGAAAACAGCCTGCCGGGAAGTGTTTTACTGAATAATGAAAAATCACCTGGCACCGTGCAGGGGACCGTGACCTCACAGAATAAACAGGACCCAAATGCCCGGCTCCAGGCGGGGAGCCAAACTCAGCCTGCAGCAAATAAATGGCTGTAGAACCAGGCTCACTTTGCTAAGATGTGACTTTTATGGTGACTTACTCAGGTTTGAGGTAGGCTGCTGGGTAGAGACAGGATGTAATAATAACGTGCCCCATGCGCAGACCAGAGCTGCTCCGTTTCTGGATTTGGTCCTACGTGTATCACAAATAATTAGCATCACTGTCTCTGTATCTGGCCATGACACTGGCTTCTCAGATGACGCATTTCTGCCTGATGGTACCAGTGAATCTCTGCAGCATCCCCAAATTTCCAGACAGCCTATTTCTCCCATATTTTCTCAGGAAGGCTTATGAAGACTGACACATGAGTCCACTAGGTAAGTACCTAGAAGAACACTTCGAGTTAAAACACTTCGAGTTAAAGTGGTTTTTGGAAGTCTACGACACTCCCTCATGAAAACACAGAGTGGGTACCCTCATCCAAGTCTGCTAACATACATGTGCGTCCCATTCTCCACATTTAGGGGAAGGCCTTATGTTAATTCAGAGCTAGGGAAAATGCTGTATCAGGTTTTGTTGTTTATTATTTGAAGTAATTTTTAATTCCCTTCTTTCCTCTTCTAATCCTCTCCTTTCTGCTTTTGCAAGCACCAAAATACATAAACATTCATACTGTGGGCCCATTTCTTAACATACTTCTATTTCTTCTCTCAGTAAAGGCCTGGAAAATTACACCAACGAGTGAAGACAAAAATTTGCTGATATTTCAACCACTACTCTAGATCTTGATCATTACCAAAATATTTCACTAAATAATCAACCCAAGGAAACTAGAGTTATTCTTTCCATTTTTATGAAAAAGCTGAAATAATTGTTTCTTCAGGTGTTTCCTCAGGTCTTCAGTATAAATTACAAATTCTCCCTCAAGATAGTCTTGTATAGCTCAGACCTGATTAAATGGAAGAGCAGGATATCTATCTCAAAACAATCTTAATCATTTGCAGTTTGCACTCTTGTTAGTAAAACTTAGTTTTGATGCTCCTTAAATAGGGAAGAATCACCATGGGAGTCTGGGAAGGAACCAGATGTTAAATGGACAAAAGTTAAATCTTGGAACCTTAGTTGCCTCACCAATGAGTAGGCATTAAGAATAGTACCTGCTTCATATGATTTTGTCTGGCCTACTATTACACATACTGGATGTTACATTTATCATATAATATGCAATATTATGTATTGTATAATACTATTTTTATACACACACACACACACACACAGGTGAGACAGGCTCATTGCCTAACTCGCAGTAAGCATGTAATCACCCCGTCCCCCTCTTTCCTTTTTCATCATTGGGACATAATTTTTTTGAAACATGAACATGCAATTTTTCATCAGAGGGCCATGAAAATTCTTGATGTCTATGCACCTCCTACCTCCCTCACCCATCCCCCACCCCCACGCCAGAACTCCTCTCTGAACCTCAGCTCTCCAACCTTGTAAGGACTGAGAGGCTTGCAGGCAGATGTACTTAAGTACTTACTGATGATGAGCCAATATGTCATATCATAGCAGCTTTAAATAGACTTGCTTCACTCACAAAAACAAGGGCTAGAATATGTAAAATAATAGCCAGAAGCTCTGACACCGCAACTATGGATTTCACTGGGACCACATCTCATGCACAAATTCTTTCGTGGCTGCCATCTCACACTCATCCTGCGTGGTTCTCTCAACATCCTTTGAGGGTGGGCCTGATGTACAGTCAGGGTTGGCTTGCTTTCACGGACCATCTTATACCCACCATTCCAGGTCCGCCTCAGACCTCAGCCCCACTCCCTCTTGCAACGGAGGGAGACCACAGGCTCGGACACTTCAGGTCAGGGGTGACTCCGCCAAATAATGCACAGAATAACTTCCAGAAAGACTGAACACAAGAGCACCCCGAACGTTTCAGAACAAGGTCATTTCTAGAGCAGCAGAGGCCTGGGGTCAGCGCACGAAACCAAAGCCACAGGTGGTTAAGTGAGGCGGGGGGCACACAGAGCCAAGCCTCCGACGACAGACCCAAACCAAGAACTGTGTCTAGTCAAAGCTACATACAGGCTTTCAGTCAAAGATCTGGACGCCAGTCTACCCAAAAGCCTACCTTAGTCAGGGAGGAAGAGGCCATCCCAGGGAGTTTCAAGTACACCTGCAGGCGGCAAGGAAGGAGGCGGTGTGGAAACACCGCGCGGGAAAACACCCGACGCGGATGGAGACGGCGCAGGAAGACGGCGTCGCGGACGCAGACAGGGCAGCGGGATAGACGGACGGCAGCGGGATAGACGGACGGCGTCGCGGACGGAGACAGGGCAGAAGCGCGTCTTTGCGGCCAATCTCTTCGCAGACGACGTCTCTGCGGAAGGATCCGGCGCGGAGAGAGGTGAGCGCGGAAGGAGACAGCGCCGGACCGGACAGAGAGGCCGAGGCCTGAGGGGCTGGGCTGCGGCGAGAAGCTGGTACCCGCCCAGCCTTTATGTCAGCGCAAGGCCGTAACGAGGCCAGGGCTCCTCAGAGCCTCCCACGGACGAAAGGACTGGTTCCGAGCCGAATCCCCAGACGAAGCTGCTGCTGCCAGGTCTGGCGGGTTGGACCTGAAACAGGCGAAGGGCAGCGGCTCTGCACCCAGGTCAGGCCTGGCGTGTGGCGGCCGCCTGGTCCTCGTCCTTCTGGCGGATGAAGCAAGGCCGGGCGAGCCGAGTGGACGCGACCTTGAAGCCCAGGAGCGCCGGGGACTCCCCTGAAGGCCTTCCTTGGAGGCAGGTAAGGAGGAGAGGGTGTGGAGGCTGCTGGGAGGAACCAGGGAGAGTTCAGGGGCCGCCCGCCGTCAGGGTGGCGGGCAGGCGGGTTTGTGCGAACCACAGGACCCCAGGGCTATCTGACGCTCCAGGTTTTGCAGACCTCTCACGGGTCTGGACTAGCAAGAATTACACGGCAGCTTGATAAAACTTGGTGAGAGGTCATGGGGTTAGTGGGTCAGATCAGAGCACACCAGGCTTGGCAGCAGTGGAGACCGTAAGTCTCCCTTAAGGGGGACATGTTCCTGTTTTTCCTCCTAAGCATGTCCACGTGTGGCGAGAATGGTGCTAAATGTGCATTCAGGTGCCTGATCCTGTGGCAGATCGGAATGGCTGTATGATCATTGCTGGCCGGCGCTTGGGCACTGCATCCTCGCCTCCCTCCCGGCTCGGTGCCGGATGGCTCTCTCTTCTTACCTGTTCTTGACCCAGTCTGCTGCTCGATTTTTTCAAATAGTGGATGATGGCCACTATTTGTTCAGTTTCCCCCATCTCCTGGGCTTTGACAGTACAAAACTTGAATCCAGCCTTTTAACTAAAGTTAGATTCAACTTGTGTCTTGGCTCGTAAGATTTTGACAAGTTGGCTGCCCTGGCTTGAACTTCTATCTCTGCAAATACAAGGTCTATTGGAAATCAGGAGTTGTCACTTTTTTCCCCTGGGCAATCAACTGTACAATCACAAGGAGTGCTTACTATTGCCATTACTGTAACTCTGGAGATACAGACACTGTATAACTCTGTGGAGTGAAAAGAAAAGAAAAGCAAAAAACTCATAACTTAAGAAGCTGCCAGGGTTTCAAGCGTGGCCTTCAGGACCCCAGGATTGCTGAGCCACTAACATCCTAAACGCTTGGGTCTGAAAAGAGACATAATATGTATTAGCATTATCAGCAAAAGCGCTTCAGCCAACTCTGTTTTCATATTCCTCAACCCAAATTCCTTTGAAAACGAAAGTAAAAATAAAGCGATACTCTTCATCGTTTCCTCTAGACCTTGGGTCTGGATTAAAGAAAATCTGCTGACTTTGCTGACCTTCACAAAGGTGCCATGGGGGAGAGGCGAGGGGGAGTTGTTGGATCCCTGACTGGTGTGGGTCCTAATAGCTGAGCTTTGCTTGTGCTTTAGATATTTTCTTTCAAACTTGCCTTTTTGCTGTTGCAGCTGGGCTTGTCAGTTTTCAGTACTAATGGGTTGTGATGGGGTGTCAGGGGAAGTCAACAATCAATGCTTGGGGAAAAAAATGGTGAGGGTGGGAGGCCCATCACTGCTGACATGGTCAGGAACGGAAGTACAATGGCCTTCTTTTGTAGAAAAATAGACAAGAAATTCTCTGCTGTGTTTTGCTTTTAAGATTAGTATAGATTTTTATCCTTTGATGACTGGGCTGTCTGCTCTTCCCCACTTTAAACTTGCTTATCAAAAACCTATATTCTGGTTTTTAAATAACCACCTTACAATATAGTTAAAATTGTAATTCATGTTGTGGATTGTAGTTATTTCTTTCAGGAAGATAAAGCAAGATAGGGAAATTGCTGAAACAGAAGCATGAGAGAAATGGTGTGAAATGGCTGGGGCTACCTCATGAAGTAGGCCTCTTTTAGGAAAAACTCATTTTGGCCCCAATGTTGTGTGACATGAGAATGCCATTACAGTAACGCTCAGCATGATGATGCTAATGTGAAAACATCAATGCCCCACTGCAATTTGCATCCAGGGCCAGACATCTCATTGAAAATATTTTTTACTAATAATGCAGTAGAGCACTATTAGGACATTTGTGTCAGAATGCAAGAATAATGTTTGCTTCATGGGTTGTTTTACCCAAGTCATTTGTCAGAGAGTATATATGGGATATGATTTGATCAACAGTCAGATGTAATATAATCTGTGATAGCCAAGCACTTTCTAAACAAAGGCTTACTGTACTTAGTTACGTGGAATTATATTTATGCCAAGAATCCTGAAGTAGTTATCAAGTGAAAATATTTCAAGTTGACTTTATGAAACACATGAGTTCCTGAGAAGTTTTGTATGATTCAGAGTAAAAACCAGAGTCACATCCTGATTTATTCACTTTGTAATTCCACTTTTACATGTCTCAGGTTTTCATAAAGGCAAGGCCATCTGTATTCATTTTTGTTTTTAACATTGAAAAATGTAGTTCTAGGGGAAAATGTGGACAGAAAGTGTCTAAAGTTGTAGGAAAATGAAACTTTGCTGATCCCTTATCCCTGCCTGAACTGTGTTTTCTCCCTTCACTGTACTTCAGGCCTATCCAGTCCAGTTGGTACTTTCAACTTCAGCCTTTCTATAATATCAGGAATTTAATAAATGTATAGTATTTGAATGATCAGAAAAGTCATATACCCAGTTTAGTCTTTAAAAATTATGTTTTCTACTAGGAAGGAGAAGATGTGTCTTTTCCCTTCTTCCTGCTAATTAAAACTAAAAAGCCTGGACAACAATAGATAGATAGATAGATAGATAATTTTAGTAAATATATTTATTATTAACTTACTAAGTATTATACATTTACTATATATGTGCATATATTTATACACACACACACATATATATAATTCAAAGACTCTGAATAGTGGAGGGAAGGAAACATACTGACTAAGGACCTTGGGACTTGAGAATCCAGACAATGATGAGTTCCCTGAGTTTTTTGTCTCACGTATCACAGACTTGGAACTGGGGAAGCTGGCAACTCTGAAATTACAATAGACGCAGACAAAAAGTCCCAAGAAAAGCCTGTCCTCTCTAACTGAAGGACTAGGAAAGAGGTAGCCTAACAAGACAGAAAACATGCAGACAGTTGCCTCTCTGCTTTAGCCAAACACCACAGATAAAACTGTGGCTCCATCCACACCAGCAAAGGTAGACCTTCACCTTCATGAGACTGTGAGAAACCTGACACTCCCATCAGGGAGCAAAGAAGACCAAGCAAGGAGTCAGGACATTCATCCCCACCAGGTTACAATCAGGCCCACCCATCACATCCCCCATCCTGTGGTGTCAGTGGCTCATCAGAAACAAATCTGACTAGCATCAATGGGACGCAAGTTTGATCCCTGGCCTCGCTCAGTGGGTTAAGGATCTGTCATGGCTGTGTGCTGTGGTATAGGTTGCAGATGCGGCTTGGAACTTGTGTTTCTGTGGCTGTGGTAGAGGCCTGCAGCCGTAGCTCCGATTAGACGCCTAGCCTGGGAATCTCCATATACCACCAGTGTGGCCCTAAAAAGACATGTGCATGCATACATGCATGCATGCAATACAGAGTCTCATAGCATAATACAAATATGCCAGGCTTTCAACTGAAAATAACCTATCACCCCAAAAATCAGGATAATCTCAAACTGAAAGAAAAAAGACATCAATAGATGCCAGAACTGAGAAGACAGAGACGTTGAATTATCTGACAACAATTTTGAAACAGCCATTACAGAAGTGCTTCAACAAGCAATTGTAATTGCTCTTGAAACAAATGGAAGAAAAAGAAAACCTCAATTAAGATAACAAATGAATACAACTCTGTGTACATAAATTTAACAACTTAGAGGAAATGGACCACCTCAAAAAAAAAAACCACTATCACAACCCACCCAAAATTAAATGATAATTTGAATAACTGTATAACTATTCAGAAAATGAATTCATAATAATTTAATTCCCAAAAAAGAAATTTAAATAAGAATAACACCAGTTTTACATAATCTCTTCCAGAAAATAGAAGAGGAAGAAACACTTCCCAGTTTATCTTTCGAAACTATTGTTACCCTAATACCAAAATGAGAAAAAGACAGTATAAAAAGGGAGTTCCCGTCGTGGCGCAGTGGTTAACGAATCCGACTAGGAACCATGAGGTTGCGGGTTTGGTCCCTGCCCTCGCTCAGTGGGTTAACGATCCGGCGTTGCCGTGAGCTGTGGTGTAGGTTGCAGACGTGGCTCGGATCCCGCGTTGCTGTGGCTCTGGCGTAGGCCGGTGGCTACAGCTCCGATTGGACCCCTAGCCTGGGAACCTCCATATGCCGAGGGAGCGGCCCAAGAAATAGCAACAACAACAACAAAAAGACAGTATAAAAAAAGAAAACTACAGACTAATATTCTTCATGAATATTGATGTAAAAAAATCATAATAAAATATTAGCAAATATAATTTTGCAGTATATTTAAAAACTTTTATATACCATGACCAATGGGGTTTATCCTAGGAATGCAAGGCTGGTTCAATGTTCAAAAATCAATCATTGTAATCTGCTGTAATAACAGAATAAAGAAAAGTCACATGATCATATGAATCAGTGCAGAAAAGGCATTTGAAAAAATTCCACATCATTGAAGATTTAAAAAAACACCCAACTCGGAGTTCCTGCTGTAGCACACAGGATTGGCAGCATCTCTGCAGGGCCAGGATGTGAGTTTGATCCCCAGCTTCACACAATTGGATAAAGGATCTAACCTTGCAACTGTGGCTCAGACCTGATCCCTGGTGCAGGAACTCCATGTGCTCCAGGTGCAGGGGTGGCCAAAAAAGAAAAAAAAAAAAAAAAATCCAACTCATTTCTTCTATGACCCCTTTACTACTTGCTGATATAATCTTGGGCAAAATTATTTAAGAGTCCTCATCTGAAAAAAGAGATGGGGTGGATAATGATATCTAACTCACTGGGTTGATGTGTAAATTATTATTATTACACATGCTAATTAATCATTACTAATTAGACAGAAACAAGCTTGTTGAAGTGTTCTATGAAATAACTTCTTTTCTGGTTTTATACATTCCAAGCATGAGAATTTAGCCTTCATGAGTTCCCATCATGGCTCAGTGGTTAATGAACCTAACTACTATCCTTGAGGACGTGGGTTCGATCCCTCGTCTCACTCAGTGGGTTAAGGATCTGGCATTGCCATGAGCTGTGGTGTAGGTCGCACATGTGGCTCCCATACTGCGTTACTGTTGCTGTGATATGGGCTGGCAGGTACAGCTCCAGTTTGGCTCTTAGCCTGGGAATCTCCAGTATGCCACAAATGTGGCCCTGGGGGAAAAAAAAGAATTTAGCCTTCGAAGTTGGATAAGACCTTCTTAGTTCAAGTATCTCCCTAACTACAATACCTAAAAGTGCTCTGTATTTTTTTATTTTTTGCTTTTTAGGGCAGCACCCGTGGCATATGAAAGTTCCCAGGCTAGGGGTCAAATCAGAGCTACAGCTGCTGGCCTAGGCAACAGCAACACAGTATCCACGCTGCATCTTCGACCTACACCACAGCTCATGGCAACACTGGATCCCTGACCCACCGAGGCCAGGGATCAAGCCCGCACCTTCATGGATACTAGTCGGATTCATTTCTGCTTTGCCACAACAGAACTAATAAAAGTGCTCTTTAATTCAGAAAATTACAGGCATACTTCTGAGATATTGCAGGTATAGTTCCAGTACCACAATAAAATGGATATCGCAGTAAATCATGTCACACAAATTTTTTGGTTTCTCAGTGTATATAATCATATTTATACCATATTGTAGTCTATTAAGTGCGTAATAGCATTATATCTAAAAAAAAAAATGTATCTACCTTAATTTAAAATACTTTATTGCTAAAAAAAAATGCTGTCATCTGACAACACAGGGTTTCCACAGACCTTCAATTTGTAAAACACAGTATTTGTGAAGCACAATAAAGCAAAATGTGACAAAATGAAATATGCCTGTATATAAAGCACAGAAACATAAATTGTAGGTGAATAAAGTAAAAATCAAATGAATATCATGCATATTTTACTGCCAGCTAATTTAGGCAACATTATATACAATAAACAAGGAATACTTTATAATGACACTTTGATATAAGTTCTGGTCATTCCACAGTGAGGGATTGTTGAAAACCATTAACGAATGTAGGTAATATTAATAATAATAACAGTGACAGTAATAAACGGACCTCTATTCTTTTGGTCCACAATTCCATTATCCTTGTATTTTCCAAAATCTTCTAATCCTCTGCTGTGTATCCAGTGCAGTTCCTTTCCCATATCAAATTGGTTCAGGGATAGGGTCTTCCTTGTCTCATTGCCCTTATTCCTATTTGCAGAAAATTCTTAAATCTTTGCAGATGAAGTTACTACATGTATATTCAAATGCAGATTAACAACGCCACCTCTGGAGTTCCAGTCGTGGCTCAGTGGTTAACGAATCCGACTAAGAACCATGAGGTTTCGGGTTCAATCCCTGGCCTTGATCACTGGGTTAAGGATCCAGCGTTGCTGTGAGCTCTGGTGTAGGTTGCAGATGCGGCTCAGATCCCGCATTGCCGTGGCTCTGGCGTAGGCCGGCAGCTGCAGCTCCGATTAGACACCTAGCCTGGGAACCTCCATATGCCGCAGGTGCAGCCCTAGAAAAGGCAAAAAAAAAAAAAAAAAAAAAAAAATGCCACCTCTGCATCGCCTGGGCTGTCCTTCAGTACACACCACAGATCCCTGCATATTATTATTTGATGACGCAAAGTAGCTTCCCTTCTATCCAGGTGTGGTGTTCTGGGCCTGTTCTGGAACCTCAGTGCTCAGAGTTCTGGTCTGCAATCCCTGTGTTCTGACCCTGGCTGCTCCGCAACAGTGCATTCTGAGGAGGAGCTGACTCTCCAGCTTTGGCAGGAGGAGAACCTTTCCATTGGGGGTCCAGGCTAAAAATGGATTCCATTGCCTGAGCTGAACAGCAGCATCTGTATCTTGCATATTGTATATTGTGACTAAATGTCTTCCCTGGTTGCAGGAGTTCAGAAGATTTGCTGTTTAGTCGTTTGGGGCTTATCATTGTGCAGACCATAAATGCTCTGAAAATACTGAATGAATAAATAAATCTCTATTGGCACCACAGGCCAAGCTGAGCTGAAAGGACACACACACACACACTCTAAACACATGAAAATGCTGGATAAACTATTTTTTTAATGCACATTCAAACTCAGAACCAATGAAAGGAAATCCCTAGATGTCACAAATGAAGAACAACTCAAAGAAAAAGGAATGAGTGGGAGCTGAAGCCAAATACATGACAGGAATAGGTAAACAGATACGCCTTGTAGGCTTGGGACCCCATTTTAATGCCTGCATTGGGACAGAAGACAAAAAGCAGGAAGCAGAAAACCAAGCTCCAATATAAAACATGAGTCTTTGCCTGGACTGTGACACTGAATTTAGAAACTAAGCGCATTTGTTTGGGGATTCAGCAAGGGAGAGTGCCATCAGCTTAGGGCAGTCAGTGGGAAAAGGTGCCTATAGGAAGTTGGAACCAGGTGTCTTCTATACAAATCTGCGCTGTTTTCATGGTGAGAGAATCCCAACTGAGAAATTCATTCAAACACTAGTACAGTAATTCCACTTCTTGGGTATCCTTAAACGTTGAAAACAAGGTCTAGAAGAGAGCATTGTACACCCATGTTCATGGCAGCATTATTCACAATAGCCAGAAATGTGGAAGCAACCCAAATGTCCATCAACCGATGAATGGATAAACAAAATATGGCATAACATACAAGGAATACTAGTCAGCCTTAAAAAGGAAGGAAATTCTGACATATGCTACAATAGGATGAAACTGAAGGATGTTAATGCTAAGTGAAACAAGCCAATAACAGAAAGATAAATCCTGTATTCACGTTTCTGAGGTAACTAGAATAGACAAATTCATAAAGACATAAAGTATAATAGTAGGGGCTGGGGAAGAAGCAAGTGGGGAGTCATTGTTTAATGAGCACAGATTTTAGTTTTGCAAGATGAAAAAGTTCTGGATATTACTTACAATGTGACTATATCTAACACTACTGAACTGTATACTTAAAAATGGTTAGGATGGTAAATTTTATGTGCATATCACTACAATTAGAAATTTTTATAAAAAGCTGGTGCATAACCACTGAAACAGTTCAGGCCCCAGCAGGGCAGTAGATAACAAGACTCTGTGGATGAGAGCACAATCAGGCACCTGTGTCACCCTAGAGATGAGCTCAAAGATGACAAACAACATGGGGAAACGAGTCACCGTGGAATCGAGCGGAAGTCGCAAGTGGAAAATTTTGTTCTCGGGGAGATACAGACTATAGAATAATCTGAGAGAATATCGGGAAAATATTCCTACCAAAGATAGAAAAAAATACCTATAAGCCAGAAATGAAAGAACAGAAAAGTAAGGAGGTTAGAGGAGAGGGAAGGAAGAGGTAGCATTAAAAGATAAACTGAATAGGAATTCTAGAAATAAATAATACTGTCATTATAATTTTTTTTAAATCATTGGATAGGTTAAATACTGGTCTAATTGATACTGCTCCTGAATCCAGAGCAAGGGGAAAAGCAACATGTTTTATTGAGACCTGGATTTTAACCAGCCAGTTGCACAATTTAAGAGTCATGATATAATACCTATTCTGCAGCTAGAACAAAACATCAGGCATCCTTCCTTTTCATTTTCAAGTCGTCAGATTTGGGGTCAGGCACTGTTCTAAGGCCTGGAGACGAAATTATGAATAAGACAGACAAGGTTCTTCCTCTTCTGGTTCTTGCAGTCTCGCAGTTTGTTGTCTAGAAGAAATTAAGCATAAATACAGTAATTTCAGATATTTTGATAAGTATAATGAAAAATTAGTACAGAACAATAACATGGGGAGTAATGAATGTCAGTGGGGCCTCCTGAGATGGAAAGTTCAGAAAAGGCCTGTCCAGGAGTTCCTGCTATGGCACAGCGGGATTGGCACCATCTTGGGAGCCCTGGGACTCAGGTTCGATTCCCCCACCCAGCACAGTGGGTTAAGGATCCGGCGTTGCTGCAGCTGCGGCTCAGATCTGATCCCTGACCCAGGTACTCCATATGCAGCAGAGTGGCCAAAAAAAAAGCCCTCACCAAAGAGTTGGCTTTAACCTGAGCTTGGATGAGAAGATACCAACCAAGCCAAGACCTGAGAGAAGAGTAATCTAAGGACAAAGAGGCTCTGAGACAAAGAAGGAGCAAAAAACCCCTGGTATTATTTAGGAGAGATCTAGGTAGAAAGAAAGGCTAATGATGTTTCCCATCAAATGGAGTTAATAAGATGCTGTGGTAGATAACACCCTGTCATTTGCGTTGCCAGAGCATCACTGGTCCCATTAAAGTTTAAGTTGTAACTGAGTTCTAGGATACAGTCTATTTGGGAGAATCAAAGCCAGGCTCTCAGCTTCAGCCAGAATTTTACTGCCAGGGGCAGACATAGAAATATATTCTCTCAGAAGTCCACAGGTGTCTTTTATACTTCATATTGCCCTCGTCTGAATGAACAAATGAATTGAGTGCATACTGTTTGCTAGACATCTGGGACCCCTCAAGCTCCATCCATTTTCTAAAGCAAAAGTAGCAATGTTTTTCAGTAAAGAGCCAGACAGTGCATAGTTTCAGCTTTAAAGATCATACCATCACTGTTGCAACTGCTCAACTCTGCCATTGTAGCACAAAAGCAGCCAAAGATGATACATAGATGAACTAGATTAACAAGGTGGCTGTGGTTAATAGCACTGCATTTATAAAAACAGGCAGTGTTTTGCCAACCCTTGTTCTAAAATAATGATACCCAAAGTAGATCGAATCCAAGATGAGCTTTGGGGTGTGAAAAATAGTATCGTGACTTTTATTTGTTTTTAATCACCAAAAAAAAAAAAAAAGCCAGTAAGCAATTCATCTATTTATAGTTAATATACAGCTTGACATGGGTGCTCTCATTCAATCCAATGTCAGAGCATAAGAGGTCAAAACAGTATGGAAGGAACTGTGAGAGAAGAAGGGGTGTCCCAAATGTAGTAGGGCTGACCTTTCTATCTTTAACACAAGCACAAATGAATAATGTGAAAGTGGCAGAGCTAACATTTCTCCAGCCCCTAGTGTGAATATTTGTTGGTCACATGGAAAACAAAAACAGTGAAAAGTTAATCACATCTGAAATGCAATCCATAGAAATATCCAAATCTGTATTAATTATCTATTGCTGTGTAATGAATCACCCCCAAAACCTGGTGCCATGAGACAGTAATAAACATTTAATGTCTCATATGGTCTCTATAGTTCAGGAACTTAAGAACAGCTTATCTGGATGACTTTGGCTTTGTGTCTCAAATAAGATTTTGGGCAGGGCTACAGTCATCTGAAGGCCTGAATCGGGCTGGGGGATCTACTTCCTCCATGGCCCACTCTTGTTGGGCCACTGACTTTTGGGAAGAGGTCTCAGTTCCTCACTATGAGGACCTCTCTGTTAGGCTTGAGTCTCCTCACAACATAGCAGCCAGATACCTCCACACTGAGTGATCCCAGAGAACAAGGCAAACGTGGCAAAATCTTATATGGCCAATGTCAAAGATCACTCACCATTACTTCAGCCAAATTCTCCTAGTCACATAAACCAACCTGATGTACTGTAGGAGGAGACGGAACAGGTTTGACTGCCAGGAGCTGAGGGTCACTAGGGCGACCTTGGAGACTGGTTATTATAAACTACTCTCTCACCTCTAATAACTTCCATCCCTCCTGCATGCAAAATATGCTCACTCCCTCTTCAGTGCCCCAAATGTCTCATCTCATCCCAGCCACAGCTCAAAATCTAGACTCTCATCATTTACATCAGCTTTAGGTGCAAATAAGACTCCTCAAAAACCAATGAACTTTACCCCAATGATGTTTTTGGGTTTTGAGATGGTTTATTGAGAGCAAAAATGATTTTCACTATTATGTTAGACCATGTTCTCCAGAGAAACAGAAGCAATAGGATATGATTGATAGATACATAGATAGATATATAGATACATAGATACAGAAATAGACTGACTTTGTGGTTTGCTTATGTGATTACAGAGGCTGAGAAACCCCACAATCTGCCATCTGTAAGGTGGAGACCTAGGAAAGCCAGTGGTGTAAGTTTCAGCCCAGGTCTAAAGGCCTGGGAACCAGGAGAGTCACTGGTATAAGTTCCAGTCTGAGGGCAGAAGACCAAGGTTCAAGTAATTACTACAGGCCAAATAAATGGCAGAGGCAGAGTTTGACCTCAGATACTGCCCTCTCAGATACCATACCAGTGTTCTCAAACATTCATATATGTAAAATTACTTGAAATGTTACTTAAAATTCAGATTCCTGGACCCCAAAGATTCTAACTCAGCAGGCCTGGCGGATACCCTGGGAATCTGCTTTTTTCATAAAATACCCCTGGTGGTGCTAATTTGAGTGGTTAGTAGCTTTCTCAGGCACACATTGTATTATACACACATCGTATTGTAAGCTATCTCCTAAATTGGTATTCTACTATAACTAAATAAATCAAACTGTATCTTAGAGGTTAGATGTTCCTTTATAAGTAACTGTTCTCTCTGATGTTATGAATTAAGGGAAAAGCATACACACACATGCATATGTCAAACTTAAAAAACTGAAAAAACAGAGGTTATTATTTGTATTAAATTTAATTTTCAGTTTACAAACAGATTCTTTGCAGTAAGAAATTTCTAAGACAAAGTGCCACATAGATAGCATTACCCATAAATTGAACAAAATTCTTTGGCCACTAAAACTTAAAACAAAAAAATTAATGGCAGAAATCCCAATGCATAGAGAAATACTTAGACTAGTAAATATAAATTGTCTACCCTATTTCTTTTTTTTTTTTTTTTTTTTTTGCTGCACTTGAGGCACGTGGAAGTTCTGGGGCCAGGGATCGAACCCATGGCACAGTTGTGGCCTATACCACAACTACCACAATGCCAGATCCCTAACCCGCTGCACCATAAGAGAACTTCCAACCCTGTGTTTTTCTTAAACATCTGATGTTTGTAACACTCACCTGCTCTTGAGAAAGAGTTGACAACAAAGCAAATAAACATGTACCAAAAATCGTTAAAGAAAAGATTCAGAAAGACTTAACTGTGTTGCATTTGACAGCCTGCTCTTCTTTGAGGATTTTATGCTTGTGATTTTACATTGTACTTATATGGCATAGTCATACCTCCTGCTGGTAAAATTGTACCTGGCTCATATGATATTACCATGTATGTCTCCTTATCATAGGTTTGTACTGGAAAGAGTATCAAGACTTGCAGGTATGCTGTCACCTGAATGAGTGTGTGAACAACTAGCCTAGCTCCCTGTCAATGTGATTCTGTGTACACCGTTTCAATTACATCCTTTTCAGGATCACATTTATTATGTAACAGAGTATATAAAGGAAAGCCCTTTTCTTAGTGTTAGTTAAATTTGTTGTTCTCATAGTTATTTTCCTATTGCAAAGCAGTAGTGATATGACCCAGGAAGGCCACACGCCTGATAGACGTGGAGAGGAGTCATGCAGGGGGACTCCTGACTGGGCTGCTGTGTATCACTACCTCTGCTCTACAGAACAAGGATCTTTCTCAGCAACAGAAAGGCAGTTTGTGGGAGAAGTCCAGGGAGGCTTGCTGGAAACAAAGCCAGACCTCTGCTCCTGGTGGTTGGCCGAGTGAATAGAATGTAAAGAGGCTCCAGGGATGGGTAGATGAAGATTCTACTTGGAAGTTAAGAAACTGAGCTTACTTCTGGAGAGTCCGCTTCAACCACCAGTTGCGCATCAAGAATGATAGTCTATAAGGAAGTGGCTCAGGAGTGAGGTGTGGACCTTGAATGAAAGGAGCAGAAACCTACAAGAGGGCAAAGGAGGCACATGGCAGGGCTGAATAAAGCCCAACATGGTCTCCATCGTGTAACTAGAGATGGGTCTTCCCTTGGAGCCACCGTGCCCACTCCTTTCCACTCCCTCGAGTTCTTTTGCATGTTAGACTCTGCCTCCCCTCCCACATGGGAGAATTACAAATCTGTCTTCATCTTTCATTCTGTGCATCCCAGACCAGCATGTCCAGAAAGATGCTGTGTGGTTTGGATAGGCTTTTAGATGCCTCGACTTGATTCAGCCCATGGGTCCAAACCCACATTCACCTCTAGGAACACCTGGGCAGCCTACCTACAAATGGAAATTGCCACAGGCCAAACTAAGAGCATGAAGCTGCAGGGATGCCAGTAATGCAGGCTGGGTCAAAAGAAGAAGGAAGCTTTCCTGAGGAACATCAGTTTGAACTGGCAAAAGACAATGGACACGTGCTTGGGGCAAGGTCCTAGAGGAAGAAGGAAGCTGAGAGAGGCTGCCCCAGTCCTATGCTTCCATGGATGTATGATCAGCCAGGACAGCACTACAAGATAATATGTAAACTATATTAAACTATGTTTGAAAAAAATATTTGTAAAATTTTTAAATGTTCTATACACAGGTACCAGTTCCATCTCTAATGCACTATTGTTGTGGTCATGATAAGTTGTAATTCCTCACTTAGAATAAGGGTGGCTCACATTTATTGGATACTTTCTGTATGCAGCATACCTTGCTAACATTCACATACATTAGTGCATCTCATTCTCACATCAACCCAACAAAGGAAGCACTGCAATCTCTCTTTTACAGATAAGAAGTAGAAAATGAAAAAGATAAAGTAATTTGCACTAACTCAGAATGAGCAGTCCTAGGGAGTGCAGTGGCCTATAAGTGCCTCCAGGGCACCCTGTTTTATAGCACAGCATAACCAGTGCATATAAAAGTGTCCCCCAAATCACTGAGATAAGTTTTCATCATGCTTGTGGAAGCTATTCGAGAGAACAGGTGTTTAACACGTTTTAGAAAGATTGCTATTCAAAATGATGAAAACAAACTAAATTTGAATGTTCAAAGAAGTGGAGTTCATTCAGCTAGAAAATAGAGTTATGAGGAACAGCTCATCCCTGATGATACTGGATAAATGAAGTGTTACCATATTAGTAATAGGAGGAGGAGCATCACAAAGGCAATTAATAATATTAGGCGAGTTGCAGTGGTTGGACAGACTGGGGCAGGAGAGAAAGAAGAATTAAGGAAACATGTGGGACGCTATCTGTCTATGAAATGGCTTCAGAGGCCCCACCCTTTCCCACCACCATCACCGATTGCTCAACTGTAATGATGTGTCCAAGTAACAAATTTATTTCTTACAACAAACATTTGGCTATTCTTCCCTCATTCTGAACCCCTTTCCTCTGTGTTCCTCTGTACTTTGGCACTGGCAGCATTAGAAAATATATATGTGCTGTAGCCCTTGTGCAAAGTACAAGGCTGAAGTGAAAGCAGACGGATTCTCCTCATCTGGTGTATTGATGCTCTGCAGCAGAAAGCCAATAAGTGCATGACCTTGTTCCACACACAAATACGTTCTTTTAACGGGCTTTTCTTCTAAGGCAGCAGGTCTGCACTAGGCAGGGAGAACAGAATGAATTTTCCTTTTAAAAAATGTGCAAGATGGTACTCGTTTTTCCTAGCCTTTTTTCCCCCTTTTATTTCTTTCATTTCATAAAATATACTTGTAAAAGCATATTCCTTTTCCCACATGATATTGGCTAAGCCATGTTGCTGAAGGGTCTTCCTCCCAGGGCTCCTAGTTTGGTTCTATTTGGTGCTGGAAATGGACCCCAGCCACCGAGATTTAGACCAAGTCAGATTCTTATCACTTTCATTAAAGACACCATATATCTGCCTTTATTCTTATCTGAGCTCTAGACTATATTAGGCTCGTAGATATAAGGACAGACAGAAAGACAAATAATGAGATGTTACAAGTCAATAACTGCTTTCAAACCTGTGTTATAATTAGGAAAGCACAGGTTTGATTTTCCTGCTCCTACATAACTCTTCTTTGGGGTTGTGCAAAGTTGCCACTGATTTATGCCATAGCCCACCATGAATAAAGCTTTCCAAATAGCAGTGTAGACAAAAATGTTGTGTTTAATTTATACACACATACACACACACACACTCTTAGCATATGTGTGATTATCCCTGTGTACTACATAGGATCTGGCATCTCAGCATTCTGTGTTTTACATTTTCCAGACACCTAAAATGTGCCAGGCATTGGTGCTGGGCATTCAAAGATGAATAATAATAATTTTAAAAAGAGTTCCCTGGTGGCCTAGAGGTTAAGGATCCAGTGTTGTCACTCCTGTGGCTTGGGTCACTGCTGTGAACAGTTTCAGTTCCTGGCCTGGGAGCTTGCACATGCTACAGTTGTGGCCAAAGGGGAAAAAAAAACTGTTTCCACACTGTTCTATGTTTCAAACTGAAAACTACCCCTTTCTCCCTCTACTCATGAATCAATGAAGAACAAAAGGAGATGATTCTGAATTTTTCCCTTTCTTTCCAAGCACCTTGGGAAGAGCCAGGCATGGAGCCAAAAAGGAGGGAGATGTTACTAAGGAAAAAAACCACCCTCTTTAGCTTTGATGGGAAAAAAAAAAAAAAAAAGAAGAAGCAACCGCATCATATATGGAGGCTTGAATGATGTATAGAGGAAAAGAGTGTGTTTATGGATAACTGCCATGGGCAAAACAGCACATCTAATCAAAAGTACTACACACGTGGATGTTCCCAGCCTCTGGGAGAAAGGAACTCTTACAACCAGCAGGGTTGTTCTAAGTTTTTCTTCTTCAATTCAGCAGAGGGTAGAAAGCCTTACAATGCATAAAATATTCCTCACAGCCTCCATGTCCCCCAGGAAAAAAAAAAAGGACAACTCATCACTAAGACAAAGCATTAATTCCAAATTAATTCCAAACTAATAAAATTCTCTTATCTCCATCACACAGGTGAGTTGTGGTGTGAATATCCATGCAGTTCCATACGTATGAGCTGCCACGAACTGTCACTGCTTTTCTCTCTCCTACCGAGGAATACAAGAACAGAGTTTTGGCTTTGCAAAACAGGAGCACTAAGATCAGCTATCCCCTCATCTTCCTTCTGCCTTCCTCGCTGTTCCCCCTTTTTGTTTCTCATCAGAGGCCAATTATGTCCTGATTAGCCCACCCAAGGAATAAGCAGGAACTAGGAGGCCACTGCAGCTTTGGCCCTCAAGAGGGCGCTGTATATTCCAGACTCAGTAGGCCTAAGCAGGTCCCAGTGAGGTGTCTGCTCTCCCATGTCGAGTTTTTGGAAAGTCTAGTCATTGATCAAGGATGAACAGGCCGGGGGGAGTTCCCGTTGTGGCGCAGTGGTTAACAAATCCAACTAGGAACCATGAGGTTGCGGGTTCGATCCCTGCCCTTGCTCAGTGGGTTATGGATCCAGCGTTGCGGTAGGCTGTGGTGTAGGTTGCAGATGCAGCTCGGATCCCGCGTTGCTGTGGCCCTGGTGTAGGCCAGCGGCTACAGCTCCGATTAGATCCCTAGCCTGGGAACCTCCATATGCCGTGGGAGCGGCCCAAGAAATGGCAAAAAGACAAAAAAAAAAAAAAAAAAAAAAAAAAAAAGGATGAACAGGCCGGAAATAGGAGAGGGAACTGAGAGGTGGCAGGGCCTGACACTCAGAGAGGCTGAGAGAGGAGACGAGCTCTCCTAGGAAAGCTAGCAGATAACTGCACTAATTGGCTCCAAGCTCTGCCCTGTGTGATGGAAAAACAGTAGAAGAGAAACCAAGGCAAAACAAGAAAGCAGGAGAGGGAAAGTCTACATGATTAAACACAGCCCTGCCCAAGAAGAATTCTGGATGTTGGAAGGTCAGATAAAAGATACCAAATCCACCGGAAAACTTCTTTACTGGAACCACAAGTGGATGTGGGGTATTTTGCATTTGGGCACACCCACAGCATGTGGAAGTTCCTGGGCTAGAAGTGGAATCCATACCACAGGGGTGACAATGCTGGATCCTTAACCCCTAGGCCACAGAGAACTCCCAAATAGATGTGTAAAACAGATCCATTCTCAACTATTTCCCAAATATTCCTTGACCATCCCCAAATAATCTGACAACTCTGGCTCATAGTGATGGTGCACTTGCTGGAGCCAGGCACCTCCGAGCATGGATCACCTCAGTCGCTTCTAGCATGGGGGCCAGTACAACTTACATATGAGGAAATAGAGATTGAGGTGAAAACGTACCCAAGGTAACCCAGACAGTTGGTGGAAAACTGGGATTTGCACCCAACTGGTCAGACTCCCGAGGCTCACATTCCTAACTACTCTTCTTGTTGGCTGCTGGATGCCATACCTCTAAACATAACCAGAAAAAAAACTTAATAGCCTTCAAAATCCAAATACCAAAGTCCAGCTTGGTTGAACTCCATCAGTGCTGTCAAGACGGTAGAGTGAGGCTGTCCCTAATTATCTATTCTTAATTAGCAATGTCAAAGAGTGTAGAATTCAGAAAGGAAATAAGCCTAGTGTGAAAAATTGGTGAAACCTCTCTGGGAAAAATATAAGTTATTTTATTATTATTGTTAATTATTTTGTATTATTGTTATAAGTTACTGCAGGTTAAATCCCTGGTGGGGAACTTCCACATGCTGTGGGCATGGCCAAAAAAAAATGATGCGGCTAAGAATTCCATCTCTAAAAATTGCGCTAATACTCAACAGCTAGGATATCCCATAGATTTTTGCACCACTTTGAGCCCACTGTAGAATGTGAGAACCCACCCAGGTTGAGTCCACTTCCTCTCAGCTTACAGCTATCCCATCTTCACTAGTCTTTTGACAGCTCCAGTCCTGTCCTGGTCTGAATCCAGTTCCCTCAGGCTCATTTGCTCTCCATTTTACTGAGAAGCTCAAGGCCCTCCCATACAAATCTCCTCCACTTCTTTCCTCTTCACTTCAACCATATGCTGTATCTCTCCTCTTTGGGTTTTTTCTTTTTTCTTTTCTTTTTTTTTTTTTTTTTAAGTTGCTTTTTAGGGCCACACCCACAGCATATGGAAGTTCCCAGGTGAGGGGTTGAATCAGACCTACAGCTGTCAGCCTACACCACAGCTCACAGCAATGCTGAATCCTTAACCCACTGAGTGAGGGATCGAACCCATATCTTCATGGATAGTAGTTGAGTTCACTGCCACTGAGCCACAATAGGAACTCCTTAATAAAAGAGATATGTTATTCCTCCTTTCCAGAACTAATCTCTGCTGCCTACTCAGACACCTTAACTCAACAGTTTTCCCCTCTCACACTTTCATATGTCCTACTCCCAGCCTCTTCCTTACAAACCTGTATTAACCTCTCATCCCAATATACACAGTTTGTACACTCCCTAAGAGTCACGGAGATCCTTGTTTAAATGTGCATCTTCCCAGGCACTTTCCCCTAGATGTCCACCCAGCAGGGCAAGCTATGTGATTGGACACATTTGGGAAATACCTCCCTCCGGCTCCCCCTTCTGTGTCTGCACATGCTGAACATGCGGCTACAGTTGCTTCCTGCTTCCTCACCTCCCACTCACTCTTAAGCATACTGCAAAGCTCCAACCCTAACAAACAGCTCTCCTGTGGAAATTTTGTAATGTGACAGCAAAGCCAAGTTGAACTACAAGTCTCAGAATTTCCTAACCTGCCTGGTTCCAGGTGAGGGCTAGCAGCTCAGATCTGTGTGAGATTTGTGAGGTGGGAGTGAAACCACAGGCTCCTGCTTTAATGGAGGTCATGAGTGGGAGGCCAGGACGTGCTGGCTCAGTATGTTGACATAGGTACACTTGGCTCACAGCTCCTTCTCCTGTGGGAGCTCCTCCTTCAGCTTTTCTGAGTCCTGGGTCAAACGTGTGCAGCTCCATGACAAAGGACACTAACTTCTCCAAGTCACTTGTGTCATTCATCAGGGTTGGAGGTGATAAGACACAGATGTAGGTTATAGTTTGTCCTTGTGGGTTTAGTTTGTCCTCACTTCCTCCTGCTCATATCCCATTTTTCTTTCCAATTTCTAATCCCCACCAGTAATGTCATTCATGGATCTATCCCTAGGGACAGAGGGGACACTGGCAGCCTGTAGCATGCAGTGGCAAAGTAGTCACTAATTTGTCACCTCTAACAATCGTCTGATCAAGTGTCTAGCAAATAAGTCTTCATGTAATCAGGTAGTTACTGCTATAATAAATTTTGGTGCAAATAAAGAGTATAATGGAGTTGGTTGCTTTTAAGAATACTATAAAACTTAGCAAAAGAGAGTTATAAATTTGGGACCTATAATTCCCAGTTGGAGGTCTACTGAAAGGACCACAGAGCTTCTAGGACTGCCCTAAAGGAGGTCTTGTGTCTCATAGCCAAGATTTCTAAAGAAAAATAAATAAATAAAAATCCAAAGTCCATTCTAAGGATTGCTGAGTCACAAAATCAAATTCACAATCTTGCAGGATCCTTTCTGTGAAAATCGTCAAATCTCTTATGTTTAATTATGTTAAAGTTATTATGTGTGTTTTTACCACAATAAAAAAATTGGGTGAAAAAACCCAAAAAACTATTTGATCAAATGGGTCCCTGTTCAAACTGTGATTCTCACACCTTTTGAATTTGAGGAATCTTTTTAAACATGAATTTCACCCCTCACTTTCCTGCCAACACACACATGGAAACTCATGATGAGGGTTGTACTTTTAGTGTCTTTTCAAGGAGGAAATAAAGAAAGGTAACATAAAAAGAAAAGACTATCAGAGCATTGATTGGTACCCTGAAAATTTGAGATAGTTTCTGCTATCTCAAATGAGAGCCAAAGCAGTTATCAGAATGGTTGAATCATTAAAATCTTTGGTGTTGACTAAATGATCTTGGTGTCCCCAGAACTGAAATAGATGTATGACCTACTGGATCTGGTGACAAGTCTGACTCAAATCATCACAGTAGAGAGTTGTGGCCCTTCAACCATGAGCTAGATCTGAGCAGGCTCACCAGCTCAGAGCCCCTCAAATGAAGGTAGGTTGGTTCCCCCTGAGAAAGGTCCCAGCTACTATAGCCAGTAATTAACTGATACATATCCTGAAAGTCTGTTGTGACCCCTGATTGCCAAAACTTAACTGTGGACTATAGCACTTGACACCGTGGACCACTTTCCCCTTGAAACCTCCAGTTTCTGGCATCCCTGGCACCATACGCTTCTGCTCCTCATGCTGAAATTTTTATTTTTCCCAGGTTCTCCTTCTTTCTAATACCTAAATAGGAGCATCCCTATGTTTCTATCCTGGTCCCTTTTCTCTTCTCATCTCCAGAACATTTACTTAATTACTTCCAAATATTTGTGTCTAGTTTATGTAGAGACTCCAAATTTTCTTTTCTGCTCCCAACTTTTTTTCTGTGTATCACTCCTGCCTCTTGTTTAGATAAACATCAAACACCCTAAAAATCATTCCACATTTGTTATGGACTGAATGTTCCTGTGTCTCTCCCCCCCCCCCCCCACAATTCTTGTGTTGAAGCCCTGCCCCCAGTGTGATGGTATTAGGAGGCAGGGTCTTGTGAGGTAATTAGCTCACTTCACTTGCACCTTCATGAGTGGGATTAGGGAGACGGATTAAGATGGCAAATAGAAGGACTGGAGCTCAACTTCTCTCCTAAAAACAACAAAATTCACAACTAAAGACTGAGCAATCTCCACCCAAATGGACCGGAAACCCATACCCTACTCCAGAAGAAAAATAGGAAGCCACATCCACAGGTAGGAGGGGTGATTTCGTGATATAAACAACCCCATACCTCCCAGGTGGGAAGCTCCACAGACTGAAAACTAACTGGCTCACAGAGACTCAACTACAGGAGTGAGAGTTCTGAGCCCCACATCAAACCCTCACATGCTGGGATCTGTCACTGGGAGAAAGAGCCCTGGATCATCTGGCATTGAAGGCCAGCGGGGCTTGTGCGCAGGAGCTCCACAGGACTGGGGGAAATGGAGACCCCATTCTTAAAAGGCACACACAGACTTTCACGTGTACTAGGTCCCACGGCAGAGCAAGGTCTCAGGAACCTGACTGCAGTTCTTGGAGGACATCCTGGGAAAACAGGGGTGAATGTGGCTTGTTGTGCGGGAAGGACATTGAAGGCAAAGCTCTCAGGAATATTCAGCAGTTGCCTTTATCTGGAGGTGGCCATTTTGGGAAAATTTGGCCCCACCTGTCAGTCAGCTGCTGAGAAGCCCCAGGGCAAACAACAATCCAGGTGGGATCACAGCCCCACCCCTCAGTAAACAGGCTACCTAAAGAGCCTCAGGCACTCAGCAGCCCCTAATCCCATCCAGAGACTAAGCCCCACCCACCAGAGGGATTAGAATCAGCTCCTCCTACCAGGGGGCAGGCATCAGCCCCTCCCATCAGGAAGCCTACAGCAAGCCCCCCATTCCAACTTCAGCCACAAAGGGGGCAGACACCAGAAGTAAGAGAGGCTATAATCTTATTATCTGTAAAAAGGTCACCACACCAAAAACCTATAAAACTGAAAAGACAGAGAACTATAACTCAGATGAGGGAGAAAGGAAAAACCCCAGAAAATAAGCTAAGTGATGAGGAGATTCTCAGCCTCCAGGAAAAAGACTTTAGACTGTCGATGCTGAAGATGATGCAAGACATTGGAAATAAACTGGAGGCAAAGATGGATAACTTACAGGAAACACTGAGCAAAGAGATACAAGATATAAAACTTAAACAAGAAGCGATGCAAAATACAATAACTGAAATAAAAAATTCACTAGAAGCAGCTAACAGCAGAATACAGGAGGCAGAAGAACGAATAAGCGAGGTGGAGGACAGATTAGTGGAAATTACGGATGCAGAAGAGAAAAGAGAAAAAACATTGAAAAAAAAAATGAAGAGAGTCTCAGAGAACTCTGGGACAATGTTAAATGCACCAACATCCGTATTATAGGGGTGCCAGAAGGAGAAGAGAGAGAGAAGGGGACAGAAGAAATATTCCAAGAGATAATAGCCGAAAATTTCCCTAACATGGGAAAGGAACCACTCACTCAAATCCAGGAGGCACAACGAGTACCATATAAAATAAACCCAAGGAGGAACACACCAAGACACATAATAATCAAACTGACCAAAATTAAAGACAAAGAGAAAATCTTGAAAGCAGCTAGGGAAAAGAAACAAGTAACATACAAGGGAACCCCAATAAGGTTATCGGCAGATTTTTCAGCAGAAACTCTGCAGTCCAGAAGGGAGTGGCATGATATACTTAATGTGATGAAAGGAAAAAACCTCCAACCAAGAATACTCTACCCAGCAAGGCTCTCATTCAGATTTGAAGGAGAAATAAAAACCTTCTCATATAAGCAAAAGCTGAGAGAATTCAGCAAGACTAAACCAGCCTTACAACAAATACTAAAGGAACTTCTCTAGGCAGGAAAGAAAAGATCAGCAACAGGAAACAAAAATTCCACAAATGACAGGGCTCACCAGTAAAGGTATATATACAGTAAAAATACAAAATCATGCACAATTATACCACCAAAATCAGAAATCATGAGAAGAGGTGGATACAAATGCGGGACACCGGAGATGAACTTGCAATTAAGAGAACAAGAACTTAAAACAATCTCATGTACATATAGACTCTTACATCAAAACTTCAGAATAACTGCAAACCAAAAATCTACAATTGATTCACAAACAAGGAATCTCTGGAGAAGAAATATATCTCATCGTAAATAAGTGCATAATCCACCATGAAGGGGGTCATTTGACATCATTCTTGGAATGCTGAAGTCTTCTTAGATCTGATTCTGATTTCCTTTCCATCAAAGAACTTATGATAATTAAATAATGCCACTGTACAATTAAATAATACAGCTCTACAATTGTATTATTAATAACCGTTTCTCTCCATGGTACAATGTAAAGTCTATAATGTCTTGTTTATCACATCACCTAGAATGGTGTAATGCCTTTATTGAAGAATCAATGAGATGGAACAAATTGTGAGGACATTTATATAGTTACACTGTTTTTTAACCAACTTATGCATTTTATATTTTACTTATTTTCAGAGGGTGTATTATTTTTGTTATGCTTGCCAGTTGTTATTCTTTTTACTATGCTATATAAAATATTTAATGGTATATAAGGCTTTCTTTATAAATTTTAGTTGCATAATATAACAATTTAATATAATGCTAATTTTTAAAGAAAAATTGAAATGTAATAGATAAAACTAAGTAGTAAAGATGAAAGCCATAAAATTGGGATAAAGTATAGAATAAATTTCCTATTTGTCTCAGCGTATTTTCCATTCCACTTCTCCAGTAGGAGTCACTTAATCTGTTTCTTAAGATCCATGTTATAATAATCTGTGTGAATGTAATTGTGTGTAAATGTATGTATTTTATTCTGTAAAAAAATTAAATAAATAAAAATTTTTTAAAAATGAGTGTTCATGAGTGGGATTAGTGCCCCTGTAAGAGTCTCAGAGAGCTCTGCTGCTCTCTTTCCACCATGCAAGTCTACGACAAGAGGCTAGCATTGAACAACTGGGAAGGAGGCTATTCTCAGATCCTGACCATGCTGACACACTAATCTTGGACTTCCAGACTCAAGAACTGTGAGAAATAAATTGCTGTTGTTTACAAGCCACCAGTGTGTGGTATTTTGTTATAGCAGCCCAAAGGGACCAAGACAATATCATATATCTTCTATTTCCCTATCAGTAGTAGCATGATCTTCCCAATCAATCAGACTTGAAACATTAGGCATCCTTGACCCCACCTTCTTCGTCCCTTCCCATGTCTAATCAGTCACAAAATACTAGAAATCTTATCTGCACAGTCTCATTGTTCTATTACTAGAAACACACCCCGAGCTCAAATTCATATTATCCCTGAAGAAAATATATCAGCCTTCTACTTCCAGTCTCTCCCAACCATCCAGCCTAATCTTCTTAATGTATGTTCTGTTTTGATGTGTATATTTCCACTATTCAAAAACCTTCCATGATTCATCCTTGCCTACAAAATAAAGTCCAAGCTTCAGAATTTAATATTTTTGCTCTTTCATTACCAGGCCCTCGACCTAGATTTTTTCACATCATGACTTCTGTAGGTCTTTTACATAACAAATATTCTAACCAAACTACCATTCCCTGAATATAACTTGCACATTCCACTTCTACGTCTTTATTCACAATGTTCCCTCTGTCTGCCATACCTTCCTCTCCACCTGTTCACTTACTCCATAAATACTGTTCAGCATCTCCCATGTGTAAGGTCTTGTGCATATCAGGGCATTATTCTTCCCTTGCCTTGCTTAGAATCTAGCTATTGAAATCCTATGACTCCCACAAGGCTAGTCCATATATGCCACCATCTCCGTGGATGACTCCTTGGTCAGAGGCAACCGCCTGGCCGTTGCACTGTTTACCTCATTTGTGGTTTTTATCAATGCCAGATGCTGGTCATTCATCCCTCAGGATCTTTGTAATTGCTCTTCTTTCTTCCCAGACTCCACATAGCTGACTTTCCTTCAATCTCTGCCCAAATTTCACATCCTCAGAGTCTTCTCCAGCTATCCTACCTAAAATACACCTTTACCCACTTCATGTTTCTTCCTTGAAATTGTCAATATTTTAAGTGTGCATGTGTAATTTGTTATTTGTGTATTGCACATGTGTACCTCCCCCAGTAGCCTCTAAGCTCTATAAAAACAGATATTGTATCTTAGAATTGTCTTTTAGATACAGCAATCACCTTTCCTTAATCATCCCTCTTCAGGAGTTGTGGTGTAGGTCACAGAGGCGGCTTGGATCCCACTTTCCTGCAGCTGTGCCTGTGACATAGGCTAGCAGCTACAGCTTCAATTCAACCCCTAGCCTGGGACCTTCCGTATGCCGCAGGTGCGACCCTAAAAAGACCAAAAAAAAAAAAAAAAAAAAATCATCCCTCTTCACAGAGAATATGCAACTATGAAATTGTAGTTTATATGTTCTTTAGACTAGATTAGAGTTTTAGACAGGGCTTCCTTTCCCCAATAATTATACCCACAAGAAGAAAGGAAAACAGATATGCATTTATTTTCATCCATCCAGTTCACTGCCTTTTTTTTCTCTAGTTATATCTAAAACAACCACTGTGCCCCTCCCCAGTTTAACAGAGCATCAAGTAAGAACTTGATGAATGTCTCTTGAATGAAGCCCCCTCCTGCAGAAACAACCTCTTGTGTATCTTTCCCACTGCTCACTATCCTCCATGTGGTCTGAAATATTGATGTGGCTAACCACCGACCACAGTTCTCTTTTAGGGCAGCTGCCTTCAACAGGGACTCCCACAGTCCCTTCCCACAGCCCAGTCAAGAGACCCAGGAGCTGTGAAAGCATAGAACCACAGAGGCAGGAGAAAAGATGCTTAGCCCCACATCTGCCTGGCTTCCAGGCAGAGCCACTCCTTGGTATCTCGTTGGCTCTAGAAGGAAAGAACAGTGGAAAGGGGCCTCTCCCACCTCCCTGGGTTCCTCTAATTTTATGTGTCGACTGGACTCAGTGTTTTCTTAAACATCACTGACTGGATAAGGGAGCTCTGTTGGAGCTTCAGTAATCCTGGGTGGCAGTTCTTCCACAGTATTTCCATCTGCGAACAGCGGATTGGTAGCACATCCGCTACCAGATTCCTTTTCTCTGGCGTGATTGTGAACACTCAGCAGAAAAAGGAAGCCTTGACTTTTCTTATGCAATATAGGGCCCCTACTGGAAGACCAGACTCGGAAAGGCCTCAAAAATCACCCCAGCCTGACACTACTAGGGCACCCAGAGCAGAGCACATCAAGACAGTGAGCTTTGCAATTACGCCCTTACATTAAACAGCAAAACCCGGACAGTCCCCCTTCATGACCCTACAGTAGTGTCAATCATCAATCCTTTTAAGAGATTCATCAGAAGGCCCCTTGTTATGTATTTGTGATCTCCCAGGTGTATGGGTCCCCATGGTAGACACCTCTGTAGCTTCATCACCAATCTTCCCATCCGGCGAAAAGGTCTCCTCCACTTGTTTAAGATTTGGTCCGTATCTATGACTTCATTATCTAGCCTCAATTCATTTAATTCACCACAGAATCAGGCCAACTGAAAACTTGTCAACCCAAAGAAATTTTTCGCAGCTCCTCTAATGTATTTCTAAAGGGAATAACAGCCTGTCACTTTTAAACAAGTCGCCTGATTTCTCTGGCCTGTGTTCCCTCACACATAAAATGAGGCAGGTAGATGAGTTGGTATCTCTAACGCTGACTGCATATTAGAATCATATGGGGATCTTGTAAACCAACCATGGGTCCTGGGCCCCTCCATGCAGACCAATTAAGTTAGAATCTGTGAGAAGGAATGGAGGCCTAAACCCTAGTATTTTCTTAAAAGCCCCCAGGGGACCCTAACATGCAGCCAGCATTAGGGAGCAAACACTGGATTGGATGACCCCTCAGAAAGCCTCAGCGCCAGTCTCTCTGCACTCTGCCAAGGCCCACGACACGTGGAGAGCAGCTGTACTGTTCAGGTGACTGGGTGTGGGAACCATCTCTAACAATGGCTTGCTCTGGAGAAGGGAAAGCACAAGATTGTTTACCCACCCAGTGATGTCTTACAGTCCAAAGTAAAAAGCTCAGTTATGATCAAAATGGCCTCCTTAGAGGCTTAGTGTGTCCTTGGAGAAGAAGGATCTGAGGTCTTCAGGACTCTCTGGACCTTCATCTTGCCAAGCAATGCCCAGAAGAGATAATCACAGACCCACCTCTCAGAGGTCACCTCATATTCTCACTCTAAGGCTACCCTAAGTCCCGCCTCTCCTTATCTACTGTCTCCCTGGTCGTTCTCATTCACCCATCCAAGAAATATCTACTTGGTGCCAGGCACTGTTCTCGGCCCAGGGGATATAGTGTAAACAGAAGCATATAAGCAAGAAAGAGCTGGGTGAGGGTGAGAAGATGTGCCAGGGAAAGCAGCAGGGGTTAAGGTGAGATAATAAAAGGTATCAGGCTAGGCCTTGTTGACAAGGTGAAATCTGCACAAAAACATGAAAGATATAAACAAACAACCCAATCAAAAAATGAGCAGAAGATTTAAATAGACTTTTCACTAAAGAAGGCATATAGATGGTCAACAGGCACATAAAAGATGTTCAGTATTATTAATTATTAGTGAAATGCAAGTCAGAACTATAATGAGGTACCACTTCACACTGGTCAGGATGGCCATCATTAGAAGTCTACATATAGTAAGTGCTGGAGAAGGTGTGGGGAAAAGGGAACCCTCCTAACATTGTTGGTGGGAATGTAAACTAGTGCAGCCACTATAGAGAACAGTATGAAGGTCCCTTAAAAAACTAAAAATAGAGCTACCGTATGATCCTGCAATCCCACTCCTGGGCATGTATGTGGAGAAAACTCAAGTTTGAAAAGATAAATGCACACCAGTGTTCACTGAAGCACTATTTACAATAGCCAAGACATGGAAGCAACCCAAATGTCCGTCAACAGAGGAATGGATAAAGAAGATGTGGTATACATACACGCACACACACACACACACACCCTATGGAATATCACTCAGCCATAAAAAAATGAAATAATTCCATTTGTAGCAATGTGGATGAACCTAGAGATTATCATATTAAGTGAAGTAAGTTGGACAGAGAAAGACAAATATATCACTTATATGTGTAATTTTTAAAAATTTTATAAAACAGAAATAGACTCACAAACAGAAAACAAGCTTATGGTTACAAAAGGGGATAGAGGGAAGATAAATTGGGAATTTGAGATTAACATATACACACAACTTATATATAAAGTAAAAAACAAGGACCTACTAGATAGCACAGGGAACTAAATTCAATATCTTAACCTATAATGGAAAAGAATCTGAAAAAGAATATAGAGATATATATATGTATGTATGTATAACTGAATCACTTTGCTATACATCTGAAACTAACACAACATTGTAAATTAACTGTACTTCCATTTTTAAATGGTTATAAATAACTACTTTAAAAAGTGAAAGATGTCACATGTTCCTCTTGGATCTGCACTACAGCCCTGTTCCATGCAGAATTATATACAACCTCATACTGTGATTATTCCATGTGTTAGTCATTTCCTCCACAGAATTTTCTGAATCTGCTCAGGACAGAACATATAGCAGGCACTGTGGAAAGAGGCAGAAATAAGGCTAGAAGGAGTGTCCTCTCATTATCTGTAATACAGTCCACTCCTTTTTCATGCACATACTCTGAAGGTTCCCAATGCCATTTTTAGGTCAAATGGACCTAATTGTATAAAATCATAGCATTTTAGAATAGAGGGAGCCCTTACATATTATCTAATCCAAATCTCCTATTTCATAGGCAAGGAGCCTGTGGCCTGAAAGTCAGGGGTTCTCCCACGTGGGCAAGTGGCAGACATTCTCCCAAAGTTCACACTGCAGCTGAATGAGCTGTCACTGCCACTTAGGAGCACCAGCCAGGCCACTGGTATGCTGTTGGTAACATCTTAAATGCTCACCTCCAGGGCCTCATGGATATAGGCAAACAGTCTCTTGTACTCCCTGTGCTTTCCATGGCACCAGAGCTCACTCCAGTTCCCTCTGATTCCAGAGATTTGGCCAAATCAGTTTATAGAGCAGAGTTCTTCAATGCGCTGTGGTTTTCTGTACTGAGCCTGCCTGCCCCTTGGCTTCTCTCTCAAAGACGTAGAATAACCATCACCTTAAATGAGTGTTGAATTTATAATAAAATTGAAGCCTGCCATAGTCTTTCCAACTTTCATTAACCCATGCCCTCTTTGATAAGCAGTCACACATTCCTTCAGCGGTCATTAAAGTTGCAAAGTAAACCATGGCTAAACACCAAACAGTAATTGTTTAAATGCATTTTTATCTTGAAAGATGCTTTAACTTAAATATCATGTAAATATTAGTATGACACTGAATCTGCTTGCCTACTTGCTTCCTCACTTGTTTAGGAGGAAAAAGTCAGATTTTCTTTTTCATTTTCCAAATATAAAATACCGCAACATTGACAGAGCTTTTCCAAAATGACGTAGGGTCTTATCATTAGGTGTTAACAGAAGGCAAAGCAGTATTTTGAACTATGATGACCTAAGAGTTAAATGATGCCAGAAAACAGCATTTTTTAAAGTGAGCACACAGCTTGGAACCAGGCACCATGTTTTTTAATTCAGATTAATAGAAGTGCTTGGCAGGAACAGCTTTGCCAAATCTACATGATTTGACTCTACAGTCAAGGGCTCTGAAACCTCAACCAAATTCCCAAGAGTAGAGAGATCTTAGGGTTTGTCCTCAGCATCACCTGTGACCTGAGTGGAAGAAAGATAAATGGAAACCGAGAACCATGGTATAGCCTTAAAAAAGAAAATGTTTATGTGTCTGCACTCTGCCAGAGGCTTATAATAGAACCTCAAATAATAGCCGAGCGGGGAAATAGGGGCCTGCAGTTTCATCCCCTGGAGGAAAAAATCATAATATTGTCAGGTAGTGAGAAAAATAAAAAATTGAAAATGTTACTAACAAGAATGTTGGACTGAACAGCAGACTATATTACACTTTGTTGCTCTTTGTATTCAAAGATAATGTGCCTGACAGTGATTGTTCTCTGAGCCTTAGAATGGAGCTTAAATACCAATGGGAAAGCAAGAGTCTTTTCCATGCTCCATAAATCGTTCCATGGTCTGCTGCTGCCTTATCACTGTTTGTTGCTTTGCTGCTTAGATTCATGGTTAACCTGAAGCCTTTGGTCCAAAGGGAGGGAACTCATGCCTTCCTGCCCAAAGTAGGATGATGGGCTCATGGCTATGGTTTAGTAGAAGTTGATGCTACAAAGAATAGCTGGGGAGCAACTCTTGCTGTAGGAGGGACATAACTTGCCCACCCACTCCCTGGTAACCTGGGAAACAATGGAGTATAATAATGATGGTAAAAGGGCCTTGAGTAGAGAGCATGGACCAAGCATCAGTCTGATAGCCATGCCTAATAAAATGTTGAGCTTCAGAGAAGGGTCATCCCCAGCACAATATTGTCAAGCACCCATACCAGATTTATATACATTTTCTGATTTAATTCTCACTACAGCCATGCCATTTGAGGGTTATAATCTTCATTTACAGGTGAGGAGACTGAAGTCCAGAACAGTTAAAAGTGTCAAAGGTCAAAAGTTCATAAGGAAGACTTCAGTTTCCAGCCCAGCATGTAGGGACCCTGACTACTCTGTACTAACAAGCAAAAAACTGAATAAACTGAGAATTCCCGTCATGGCTCAGCAGTTAACACACCCAACTAGTATCCATGAGGACGCAGGTTGATTTCTGGCTCTGCTCAGTGGGTTAAGGATCCAACATTGCCATGAGCTGTGGTGTAGGTCACAGATGCAGCTTGGATCCAGCATTGTTGTGGCTGTGGTATAGGCCAGGGGCTACAGCTCTGATTTGACCCCTAGCCTGGGAACCTCCATATGTCATGGGTTTACCCCTTAAAAAAAAAAAAAAAAAGCTGAAAAAACTGAAAAATCAACTCTTCTTCAATCTATCAAAGTGAGGTTATATAGCAAACTGTTGCGCTCCAAATTCAAGAGACAAGCAAGTGCAGAGACCCACAACTTAACAGCAACAGACACCATGAGCAGAAACCTCCATGGAAACCAGAGCTTGGATAGGAAAATCTGAATTATAATAGATGAAGTGCTGGAGACTCAGTGAGGACAAGTCTCAAAGTTCAAAACTCCAGGAGGACCTAGTCATAAGGGGGAACATTTCTGCGAGTTTTATTTCCAGGATCTAACTAGGTCCTCATAGTGAATATCAAAGATAAATCCCCTTGTGCTTTCAGCAGGAAAAGGAGAAAAAGAACCATTTTGAAATACACCAGAGCATTCTTTTCTTAACAAGGCTTGTTCTCAGGAGCATCTACTTTACCAGCACCTAAACCACTTGGGAGAAGGGAGATAGCTAACTCCAGCCTCCTCTAGCCATCCTGTCCCACTTATGGGGGAGGAAAAAAAACTTGAGATGTACTGACGAAGTTCACAGGCCAGAGACACAGATTCACCAAAAACCGAGACCTAATCATAGGACTATAGGATGCATCCTTCCCCCTACACCTTAACCACCACATTACTAAATGCCTATTTCCTGCAGTTCTTTTTCCCAGTACATCATGTGCAGCTTTCAACAACAGCAAAAAAACTACAAGGCATACTAAAAGTAAGAAGCACAGACTGAAGAGATTGAACAAGCATTAGAACCAGAGTCAGATACTATAGTAATTTTCTAAAACTGTGATTAATGTACAAAGTGATTTAACATAAAATGTAGACAACGTGAAAGGACAGAGAGATAATGTAAGCAGAGAAATGGACATTGTAAGAATAAAAATGAAATGCTAGAGATCAAAAGCACTAACAGAAATCAAAGAATGCCTTTGATGGGCTTGTTAGTGAACTGCACACAGCTGGAGAAAGAATCTCCGAACTTTAGTATATGACAATAGAAACTGAAAAGCAAAGAGAAAAAAACTGAATAAAAACAGAACAAAATATCCAGAAACTATGGGACAGCTATAAAAAGAGTAACATGCATAATGGGAACATCAGAAGGAGAAAAAAGAGAAGGAGAGGCAATATTTGAAGCAACAGTGACTAAAAATTTCCCCAACTAATGTAAGACACTGAATCACAGATCCAAGGATCTCAGTGACACCTACCAGAATAAATGAAGAAAAAAAACTCAAACAAAACAAAAGTCCTACACCTAGGTATATCATATTCAAAGTTAGAGAAATCAAAGGTAAAGGAAGGCTTTGAATGAAGCCCAAGTGAAAAACCATTTTACCTATAGAGGAGTAAAGATAAGAATGACATCTGATTTCTCAGAAACCACACAAGCAAAAAAGGAAGTAAAATCAAATATTTAAAGTGTTAAGGAAAAATCCTACCACCTAAAATTCTATTATCTGTGATATTACCCTTTGAAAGAGAAATAAAGATTTCTCAAACAAAAATCAAGGAAATTTATTACCAGTGGACCCACCTTGCAACAAATACTTTAAAAACTTCTTCACATCAAAGAAAAATGATGTGGTTTAGAAACCCAGATCTATATAGAGGAAAGAAAGAGCCCTGGAGAATGAGTAAAGGTAAAACAAAAATTTGTTTTTCTTATTCTTAATCGATCTGACAGATAACACTTTGTTCAAAATAACATAGCAACAGTGTGCTAGATTATGTATGCTTATGAATAAGTACAATGAGTGACAGCAATGACACAAGAGGTGGGAGAGGAATTAGGAATATTTTGTTATAAGGTACTTTCACTATTCATGAAATAGTATACTGTTATTTGAAAGTAGACATGGATTAGTGGTAACTGTAAGTAACAAACTTTAGAGAAACCACTGAAAAAAGTTTTTAAAAGAAGCATATTTTCTGTGCTTAGAAAGGAGAGAAAATGGAACCATATGAAATTCTCAATTAAATTATACACACACATACATAATGGAATATTACTCAGCCATAAAAAAATTAAATAATGCCATTTGCAATAGCACGGATGGACCTAGAGTTTATCATGCTAAATGAAGTAAGTCAGGCAAAGAAAGACAAATATACAATATAACTTACATTTGGAATCTAAAAAAATAATGCAGATCAACTAATTTACAAAACAGAAACAGACTCAGGCATAGCCAACAAACTTAAAGTTACCAAATGGGAAAGGGGAGGGATAAATTAGGAGTATGGGAGTAATAGGCACATAATACTGTATATAAAATAGGTAAACAACATGGATTTACTGTTTTGCACATGGAACTATATTCAATATCTTATAATAACCTATAATGGAAAAGAATCTGAAGATGTACACCTGAAACGAACACAACATAATAAATCAGCTGTAGTTAAATAAATAAAAAGAAGAGCACTATGTAATGATAAAAGAGTCAATTCTGCTAGAAGACATAACAATCCTTAATGTGTATGTATCTGACAACAGAGCCTCAAAATACATGAGGTAAAAACTGAACTGCAAAGAGAAGTAGATGACTCCATTGTTATATTGGAAACATTAACACCTCTTTATCAGAGATACACAGATCCAGCAGGCAGAAAATCAGTAAGGACATAGCTGAACTCCACAGCACCTTCAATTAGCTGGATATAATTGACATCTATGGACTGCTTTATCATACAAAAGCAGATTGCATGTTCTGCTCAAGCTCACATGGAACATTTACCACATAGACCACATACTGGGCCATTAAACACATTTTAACAAGTTTTAAAAGAATAAAAGACATGTAATCTATGCTCTCAGGCCACATGCAATTAAACTAGAATTCATTTTTTTCTAAATGGAAAAACCCAAAATATGTAAAGATTAAACAACATCTGACTAAATAAATGTGTCAAAAAAGCAATATCAAGAGAAATTTTAAAATATTTTTAACTAAATGAAAATGGAAATAAAACTTATCAAAATGTGTGGGATGCAGTGAAAGCAGTGATTAGAGGAAAATTTATAGCATTGAATTAATTCATTAGAAAATAAGAAAAACCTAAAATTAATAATTTAAGCTTCACCCTAAAGAACCTAGAAAAAAAAAGAGCAAATTAAATCCAAAGGAAGCAGGGAAAAAAAAAAAAGAATTAGTGCAGAAATCAGTGAAATTGAAAACCAGAAATCAGTAGGAAAAATTAAATCAAAAGGCTAATAAAAAAGAGAAAGAGAAAGCATAAATAGCTAATATTAAAAATGACAGGAGACATCACTGTATATTCCACAGACATTAAAAGGATAATAGAAGATTATTGTGAACAGTTCTGTGCTCCCAAATTTGATAACCCTGATGAAATGATCAGCTCCTTGAAAGATAATTTGCCAAAATTTGCACAAGAAGAAATAAACAATCTGAACAGGCCTATGTCTATTAAATTAAATCAATAATTAAGAACCTTCCAAAGCAGACTGGGATGGGTTCACCGGTGAATTCTACCAGACATCGAAGGAAGAAATTATACCAGTTCTCAAAGCATAGATAATACTTCTTAACTCATTCTGTGAATCCGGCATTACCCTAACACCAAAACCAGACAAAGACATTAATTACAAGGGAAGAAAACTATACAGTAGTATCTTTCATAAACATAGATGAGAAAATCATCAGCAAAGTGTTAGCAAATCTAATGCAACAATGTATTTATAAAGAACAAAGTGGAGGGAGTTGCCTGATGGCTCAGCGGGTTAAGGAGCCACCATTGTCGCTGCTGTGGCTTGAGTACCTGCTGTAGCGTGGGTTCAATACCTGGCCTAGGGAACTTCTACATGCCATGGGTGTGGCAAAAAAAAAAAAAGAACAAAGTGGAATTAATCCAAAATATGCAAGCCTTACTCAACATTTGAAAATCAGTTAACATAACTCATCACATCAAAGGGCAAAAAAGAAAAACTACATGATCACATTAATAGATGCAGAAAAAGCATTTGACAAAATACAACACCCATTTATGAAACAAGCAAACAAAAAACACTCGGTAAGCCAAGCATAGAGAGGAACTTCATCCTTGATAAAGAATATCTGCAAAAACAAAACAAAAACAAAAAAAAACAGCTAACATCATACTTAATTGTGAGAAATTCACAAAGAACTCTTAAAACTCAACGAGAAGAAAATGAACAACCCAATTAAAGAGTGGGTAAAAGACATCAACAGACACCTCAGCAAAGAAGATATACAGATACCAAGGAAGTTTATGAAAGATGATCCACATCCTATGCCACCAGGGAAATGCAAATTAAGACAAAAATGAATCATCACTACATACCTATTAAAATGGCCAAAATCCAAAACACTGGCAACACCAAATTCTGGCAAAAATGTGGAGCCCATGTTAGTGGGAATGCAAAATGGTACAGCCACTTTGGAAGACAGTTTGGCAGTTTCTAACAAAACTAAACCTACTCTTACCACGTCTCCTAATATGCTCCTTGCTGTTTACCCAAATGAAGTGAACACTTATATTCTCACAAAAATTTACACATGGATGTTTACTACAGCATAATTCACAATTGCCAAAATTTGGAAATAACCAAGATGTCCTTTAGTAAGTGAATGAGCAAATATACTATGGTACATCCAGACAATGGAAATGAGCCACCTAGCAATGAAAAGAAATGCACATCACTAGTCAGAAGTCACACAGATTCCAACTCTATGACACTCTGGAAAAAGCAAAAGTATGGGGATAGTAAAAAGATTACTGGTTGCCAGAGGAGTGATAATGGGAGGGAAGGATGACTAGGTGGCATAAATACAGAGGATTTTTAGGGCAGCAACCCTACTCTGTATCATACTGTAGTGGCAGATAGACATCATGACTCATTTGCCAAAACCCATAGAATGTACAACACCAAGAGTGAACCCTAATGGACTTCGAGTGATAAGGACGTGTTGCTGTAGGTTCATTGATCATCTTAAAAGTACACTGTGATGCGAAGTGTGGGTAGGTGGGGAGGCTGTGCATATGTGGGGTCAGAGAGTATATAGTAAATCTCTATACTTTCTGCTAAATTTTACCTGGAGCCTACAACTGCTCTAAAAAATAAAGATTATTAATTTTAAAAAACTAGTAAGTTCTGGAGCTAGAATTTGATCTCAGGTAAATTAAACTGTAAAACCTTTGCTTAATCTGGCAATGAGATTTAAATAGCAGTCCCTAAGCAATTGAATTGGGCACTGTACCACTCAGTGTTTCTCTAGTTCTTGCTTCTTAAGGTTTCCCAGTTTTCACTTAACTTTAAACTGCTGTGGGGTTTGTACTGTCACCCAAGCCACACAGCGAGGAGCTATACTACTACAACCAGGAAAAATCTTTAAGGAAATCCTTTACTCACACCAATCAGTACTAAATTCTCATTTATCAATTGTATATTGCTGTCCAACAAAGCACCCCAAAACCTAGTGTTTCAAAACGACAGTTACTTATTCCTCGCCATTCTGTGGGTTGGCCAGGCGGAATCTGATTCTGCTGCTCTCATTTATGCGGACTCATTGACGGACCACCTGGGGTTTGTGCCCCATCAAGATGACTGATATCTGACACTCTCTCTCCCTCATGATCTTTAATGCTGGGCTTTTTCATAGCACAGTAATCTCGGATGTCCAAGACATCAAAAGCTGAAGTTCCAAAGCCTCTTAAACCCCTAGCCTCGGAAGTTGTACCATGTTGCTTTGACTATATTCCATTGGTCAAAGCAGGTCAGGAGGCCAGCTTGAATACAGAGTGAGGAAATGGACCTCTTTTTGGAAGGAGTAGCAAAGACACATTGCAGAAAAGCATGAACATAAGAAAGCATGAGTCATTAGGGCCATTCTGATGCATAATCTTGTATCACAGTCTTCCCTTTGGCCCCAGCCATTCATGTCTCCGTGCAAAATCCCTAAAGTCTTATCCAGTTCCAGCATCATGCTCAGAGTCCATGATCTCCTGCAGACCAAGGCCAAACATACATGCTTATTTAAGTGCAGCTCTTTATTGTGGCTCCTCTTCACCTGGAAATTGGTGAACTAAATAGTTATCTCCTCCCTTAACACCCAACAAACAATGCAAAGATAGGAGTCAGATCATTCCAATGGATAGTCCCACTTAGAAAAAGAAGGGGCACAGAACTGTGAGAAGCCATTTTGTCCAGCTGAGAGGGTTTCTTAGGCACTCCCTTAAATTCTTCTGAAATCTTTACAAAGATCTTTTGGCCATACCCTTGATTCAATGTTTACCTTCAGGCTGTTTCGAATTTTGAGAATCTTTTGTTCACTGGAGACACCAGGAATGGAAAATAGTTTCATTATGTAGCCAGAAAAGTCCTGGCTCTTCCATATTCTCTATAAATTCTAATTATAAACTAAATATTTCATTTTTTGGTTCATTTCTCTCTTCCTAGGTATTAAAAAAATCCAGTGTGTATTTTGAACATTTTGCCTTGGCCAAGTTCCCAAGTTCATGAGGCACATTTTCTATCTTCCAAGTCCCTGCTACATCTGTTGGCCCATTATACAACATGGGTCACCCCTTTTCCAGCCTCCAGTGGCAATTTCCTCACTGCTCCTCCAGCTTCTGCTAACAAACTCCTTGCTGCCCTCTCAGCCTCACTTGCTCCCAGTCCCAAAGCCAATACTATGTTTTAGGTTTTTGCTACAGCTGCACCCACTTCCAGATAACAACTTCTGTAAAAAGTTACTGATTACCATACCAAAAAAAAAGCATCCAAAATTGTAGTTCCCTCGTGGCCTAGTGGTTAATGACTTGGCATTGTCATTGCTGTGGCTCAGGTTCAATCTGTGGCCCAGGAACAGGCTTGGCCAAAAAAAAAAAAAAAACCACACACACACACAACCTCAAAACTTAGTGGTTTCAAATGACCACAACTTATTATTTCTCATGAGATTGTGAATCAGCTGGAGCGTTCTTCTGCTGGTCTGTCCTAGGTGCCAATCAGCTGGCAGGTTGAATGGACTGACCTGGACCTTTGCTTCAGGTCTTCTATCCTGGGCTTATTCACAGCATGGTAGTCTCAGGATTACAAGAGAGCAAAGGTTGAGGCTCCAAAGGCTCTAGAAGCCTAGCCTCAGAAGGCACTCAGTGTCACTTCTGCCTTAATCTATTGGTCAAATCAAGTCACAAGGTAAGCCCATAGCTGAAGGATAGAATAATATACTCCACATCTTGCTTGAAGGCGTAGCAAAATGACACAAATACCTGGAAGTGTAGTTCAACAGGACCACAGTCTACCACATGATATATTTTTTATGTATGGAAATATGTGAATATATGCACAAAATGATTTTTTAGCATCCGAATTTGAAATCATGATATTTGCTTTACTAGTTTATTTAGAAAAATGTAGTTGAGCCATAATACTTTATGGTAGTCAGCTAGTGAATAGTCTCTAGTATATTTGGCAAAAGTAATGAATTGTTAGTGATTTGAGCTTTGCCTAGAGCTCCCTGCTATAAAATATTTCCTGTGAAGTAAAATGATATTGCTGAGGAATTTTTGTGGAAATTATAGAGTTTATGGATTAGCAAAATGAGAATTAATGAGGTTCCTCTGTCTTTACTGCAACCTAAGAACTAGAATTCCTATAAAGAAATTAGTTCTAAGAGTGAAGGCCTTTTTCAAATAATTCTGGCAAAGACGACATCATAGCGAAAGCAAAAAGCTTTAAAAGCTTAAATTTTGCTATTGTAGAGATTATTTTTATTGAAATATATAATTTTTATTAATTAAAATTTTACATGGATAATTTGGCAATAAAATTATTTCTAATACAAGTGTATGTCTCTAATCTTACTGTATAATACTTTTTTAACAAAGGTTTGAGTCAGTGGAAGCTGTAGTTTCCTATCTTTATTTCTCAGAGTTCACTTTTACTATTTAAATTGACATCTTTATACATTAGAGTAAAAAGTGTTATTTCTTAGATATCTGCGAGTGAAATAAAATGTTATTTTCACTCTTTTCGGAAATGTGTAAAATGAGTGATTATAAAAATACATTGTAGTATTAATCATCCTCTTTCATATATTAAGGGAGCCAGTGACACAGTTGTTCCGAGGAGTGTAGTGAATCAGATTGTTTTAGCTGGAGAACACTTAATTTCACATATAGAAAAAGACCCAATCAAATTAGATGAGACAGGGTCTCATGACAATTTATGGTACTATTATGCCACCCTAATTGTTCAGTAGTCTTTATCAGGCTGAAAGTTTTGGTTCCGTGCATGATGACTTGAGACACAGTGATACAGCCTGTTTCAGAATAAATCATGCATGCATGGAAAATTAAAAATCCGCATGCAGCACACTTAAATGTGTTCAAAATTTCAGTAATTCATCTTGTAAAATCTTTCTCCAGCATCATTTCAAGTCTGAAAGCCATTCTGCCAAAAAGTTTAAAACGTGAAATGATTACATGGGGTAGCTAGAGTAGTCAAAGTCACGAGACGAAGCAGTTTCCAGAGGAGAGGAAGAGGAAGAGGAAAAGGGGAGTTATTGGAGAGGGATGGTGGTGATCATTGCATTGTCATGTAACTGTACTGAATGCCACTGAATGGTACACTTTAAAAAATGCTCAAAATGGGGAGTTCCCTGGTGGCCTAGCATTTAAGGGTTGTCGCTGCTGTGGCTCAGGTCACTGCTGTGACAGGAGTCCAGTTCCTGGACTGGGAGTTTCTGCATGCTGTGGGCACCACCAAAAAAAAAAGAAAAAAAACTCAAAATAGTAAATTTCATGTAATTTTACGTTATAAAGCTATTTCACCACACACACAAAAAAGTAACATGAAACTAGAGTACTGTAACTACAAAATATGTACAAACAGCTCAGATACTTATAAGTACAAAAGAAAGCAACTAGTACAATCAACATCAAAAAGACATTAAGAGTACAATAATCATAAAAGAAAAAAATCTTTTAAAAATAACAGCTACTACCACTATTTCAGATGAAATATTTTAAACTCTTTAAAAAGGTCAGTCACATTTAAGGGAAACCTTTGCTGAAGGACATAAGTGAAAGTAAACTCACTTAGTCTGAAAAACAGCTCATAGCTTGAAAGGTGACTGAGTGATGACGTCTTGCATTTATCGCTGTTAAAAAAAAATTTTTTTTAAATGTCAGGACTAGCTTAAACATCTCTCTGTCTAGGTGTCCTTACAGAGTTCAGTGCAAAATTAGTAATGTTTCTCTACTAAACATTTCAAAGACTTACAATTCCAGTTTCCCTTCTTACTACATTATCACATCACCTGGCCTTCCCTTGACTAATTCCCAGGCTTTTTTCTAGTTCAGACTGTCTGAGGCTTCCCCTTTCCTTCTCCATTCCCTGACTGCTGTCCTTGCAGTTTTCATAATCACTCCAGTTCCCCACCAACGTTTATCTGATTACCTGCAGGTCTTTCCAACAAACCTGGAAGCTGTTGTAAGGCCCATCCCTGTATTACCAGATCCTAAACAGAGTTTGGCCCACAGTAGACAAATACTTGTTTGTTGAATGAATGAATGAATGAATGAGAAAGGAAGAATGGAAGAAGTGAAGAAGAGAAAGAAGGAAGGGCATTCCTATCATGGCTCAGCAGTTAACGAACCCAACTAGCATCCATGAGGATGCGGGTTCCATCCCTGGCCTCACTCAGTGGGTTAAGGATCTGGTGTTGCCATGAGCTGTGGTGTAGGTCGCAGACATGGCTTGGATCTCAAGTTGCTGTGGCTGTGGTGTAGGCCGGCGGCTATAGCTCCAATTGGACCCCTAGCCTGGGAACCTCCACATGCCATGGGTGCAGCCCTGAAAAGACAAAAAGACAAAAAAAAGAAAAAAGCAAGAAAGGAAGAAAAAGAAAGGAAGGAAGGAAGGAAGGAAGGAAGGAAGAAAGAAAGAAAGAAAGAAAGAAAGAAAGAAAGAAAGAAAGAAAGAAAGAAAGAAAGAAAGAAAGAAAGAAAGAAAGAAAGAAAAAAGAAAGAAAAAAGAAAAGAAGAAGAATTAAATGGATGGTACTTCCTTTTCAAACTTATTGAAAGGGCCCCATTTCAAGAATCAAGCTCAACTCCAAGAACACTGATCTGGAAGACCCAACCACCTCATGGGAATGAAGCATGAAAAGCCACCCTGGAGATGATGCAAACCAAGCCAGAGGTAGCAGCAAAGGGGCGGGATGCAACTTTGGCCAGCACCTTATGAAATGATATTACACTTTCCCACTCTGCATTCCAGAAGGCAACTTCTATTCCGGCAGGTGGTGTAACCATCACATTCAGAATAAAATATCTGAAGGATCTATAAAGGATTATGAGGAGTAATAGCTGACCCATTTGCTCCTGAAAAATATTTTTCACCAGGCTCATTATGTGTATATACATATATATACACATACATATATCAACCAGATCAAAATTTTTTTAAAAAAAGTAATCTCTTTAAGCAAATTAAGAAAAAAACCCCAAACATTGTAAGTACAAATTAAATTATACCTTAGAGATTTGTGAGCCTGAATTGACTTCCTGCCCACACCTTTCCATCCCTCATACCCTTCTTGGGTGAATTAACCGCGATGGAGGAGAAGTGTCCAGTGACTGCTGCAGCCATGGTAGATGCAACAGGTTTCATGGAAAGGGAGGCACTGCAGAGCCAAGGGCACTGGCTCCATCATACATGGGAGGATGTATATTCCAAGTGATCATTTAGTATTATAAATATTAAAATAAAACCCGAGATCTGCTCATGTTGGTGCCTACTAAAATTAGAAAATATTTGTCCTCCTGAACTCTTAACATTTTGAAAATCCCAGGAAAGGTAGAACTGCACCAGAAAGAAGCTGAAGAAAAAAAAAAAAAAAAACCTGTGAGCAAAGGCCAGCTCAAACCCTAGATAGCTTTCCTCCCTCCTAAATGCATGTTATAAAAAATAAACAATATTTTCATTTAACAACAGATGGTTTAACACTCATTGCTATGCCAGGACCTAGCAGTGCATAAATGGCTTCTCCTTCTTAGAAAAAGCATCTTCTATTCCCAGTTGGACTCTAAGCCCCCAGAGGAAAGGCTTACAGAATTGTGTGTCTTTATGTTGCTCAGCTCAATAGCCTTCAGGAATAAGGGCTAGCATTGTGGATGGTGAAGAAAAACCCTGGGGCAGGAGGAAAGGGACAAGGAGGAGACTGCGAGCTACTAGCTTATTTCATTTAAGTTTATTATAACAAGCAGTTTGGGTATCTACTCTAAAATTAAGATATTAATAAAAGCTATAATTTACTCATTTCATACTCATTACTTATTATCTCTTATTATTCTATGGGTTGTCTGTGCTCAGCTGGGTACTCTTTGCTTCGGGTCTTTCATGCAACTACAGTGCGAAGGCAGCTGGGCTGAAGTTGTCAGGAGGTTCAACAGGACTGGACTTCCAATATGGCTAATTCACTTGGAGGGCAGTTGATGTTATCTGTTGTCTGGGAACTCATTGCTGAGAGCAAATGCATGCTATGAAGCTGAGCACTGCAGATGACCTGGGCTCCACATGCTTCTCAAAGAATGCAGCTGGGTTCTGAGAGAGAGACAGTGTCCCAAGAGGGAGCATTCCACGGGATCGAGGTATCGAAGCAGCAATATTCTTATGATGTAGCCTTGAAGGTCACAGAGTGTCACCTCAGCTGCAGCCCAAATCATGGCAGGGACTACACAAGAGTTTGAATAAAGGAGGCATGGCTCCTGGATGGCGGCATCTTTGGAGAAGGAAAGCATTTCTATAAATTCTTACATATATAAATATCCAAGGGAAATTGCCCTGAAAATGCTCCTTGCTCCTTTTTTGTTCTTCAGAGAGACTGAAAGAAAAGGAAGAACTGGGTAGGAGTGAAGACAGGAATGCAGGTTGAGGAGCACGGAAGAGACCATGGAAAGGAAGAGTCCACCACCCGGTCCAGCTGAATTCCCTCACAATAAGGAAGGAATTTTGTTTGTTAAACTTGTAAACATTTAAGCCCTATTGACTCCTCCAAGAGGCCATGCAGAGAGGGTGTATAGTTGTGTTCCTGTGTTAAAGAATGGATTTAAAAGGCCTGTTTCCCTTTCCCACTGTAGTAGGTAAATAGCCATATAACCCTCAACCGTTTTTATCACATTATTGATCACTTTCTCTACCTACAAGGCAATAATTTTCCACTCTGTAACCCAATCAGTATGCCATCTACCACTGTTAATTCCCCACCCTACCTTTCTCTTCACATTCATAGATTTCAGATTTTTTTTTAAATTACAACTTCTTTTTAAAGTTTCAGACAATAAGTCTGTGGTATCTTACAAAGCTATTAGTTTGGTTTCAATGTTTTAAAAAAAACCAAGCTCTTGCTCTCAACTGTTAAAAGCCCAAGAGTTTAAAGAACTTGAGTCACAGTACACCTTATTTGTCCCCTTGTGTCTGGATACTGCAGCCCTAGGTGTTTTGTATAATGCATGAGTGAACCCCGCTTAGAAATAGAAATGCATTTTCAATAAGTATTTATTATGTTGTTCTGAGCATACAGCTTTAAATTTGCCTGCTGTAGCTTGAAGCATTACACAAACTGTTGGTCTGCTGACTGCCTCTCTGGCAGCAACACACACAGAAAATAGATTGCTAAGGGTTTTTTCCTCTCCTCCCCCTCTCTTCTCTCTCTCTCTCCCTTCTCTCTCTTTTTTTAAACCAGTCGTGAACATTTTTTAATCTTGTGGTATTTTTAATCAACACGTATTTCCTTCCAGGACCTATGATCCTCTATTGATTCCCATTAAAATGCTTTTCTTTTCTTTGCCCCCTCTGCTGATCGAATTTCAGATCAGCCACAGGATATGCAGCTAACCTTCCGGCACTACTGAACCCAACCGAGCGAGGGTGATCAAAAGGCTTGATGCATTCATTAAACATTCTCTCCGCCCGGGCTGGAGCTCTAATGGAAGCTATCTCTTTGCATTGCAATTTCTTTTCCTTTTTTGTCTTTCCCCCACCTCCAAAAAATGTTTTTTGCCTTTGATCGCAGGGGAGGTGGGGGGGCGGGGGGAGAACAGGAGAACAAAAGAGACCTATCTTTTTCCCCGGGGCTGACGTCAGTTTGATTTTACTGACAACTATTCGAGCGTGTGTAGCAGTTGGAAGCGGCCCCTTGCCCGCCCCCGCCCCCCACACCTTCCACTTTAGGGAGAAAACAAGACTTTTAGCGGCTCCGAGACGCGCCCTGAAAATGGCCCACTCGGGCTCAGCTTTAGATGCCCTCCCGCCCGCTCAGCAAAGGGCATTCGAGGCTTATTTGTGTGGCACGATCTTTACTGGGGCGGAAAACACGCGGCGGGGGAGGAGCGGGAACAGGCGCGGGCCGGGCGGGGAGAGCAGGAATGTTCCCTCCCGGCCGCGGGAGGAGGACTCGGGCGGGGAATTGCGTCCGAGGCCGCGCGGCCTCCGGCTCCCGGCGGCTGCGGGCGGGGCGGCAGCGCGAGGGCCCCCGGCGCGCGCGGAGCCGGGGCGCGGGGACCCGCCACCCCCGCAGGCGCGGCGCTGCCCCCACGCCCGGGCCGTGGCGGCCTCGGCGGCGCCAGCTCCCTGCCCGGCGAGCGCGGCGGCGGCGGGCGGCCCGCAAAACCCGGGCCGGATCTGGCGCGGACGGGGTCGGGCGGCCGCGGAGGTGGGAGCGGCGCGGGATGGCGGGAAGAGCCGGAGAAGCGGCGTCGGCTCCAAGGTGTGCGGCGCTGGGAGGCTTTTCTCCCGGATCGCGCACGTGGCCTGTGGCCGAGGCGCAGGTGAGCTGGACCCCGGAGAGATTCCCTGTCGGGCCTCGAAGAGAGCGTGTCCAGTGAGGGCGCAGCCCGTCCTAAAGTTGGTTGCCAGGAGCTGAAGATCTGTAACCGACCTAAACCATTTCTGGAAAAGTCATATTTTCCAGGCTTTTGTGGAAGAGTCATTACTTCTATTCTAAATAGAGGGAGAATGTGCGTCCATTTTGGGGAGAAAGAAAGATGTGAGAAGGACCCTGATTCCGGGGAATATAGGGAATGGGCTTGGACCTGTGCCTGGTGTCCACCCACTAGTTCCTTCCCCTGAGCACAGCTGTGGCATTTGTTCATTAAGGTCGGACACTTACTATCAACAAATTTGGTGAATTTGAAAATGGATCTTGACCTCGATTAAGGGAAAACAGGCAGCATTTAAAAGTCAGCCAGTGCTGGCCGGGCCCTGTTACTCCTCTTGGTGCCTGTCCTGCACCCGCCTCCACCTCAGCATTCACCTCGGGAGGTGGGGGCGCTGAGATCATGCGCTTACCCATCTGTCTCCCCAGGGGCTGAAGATTCCTAGACAGTGGATGCCAAGACTAGTTTTTCGAACTGGCCCAGCACTCCAGAGCATACTGCAGGCGCTGAATAAATGTTTTCCTGAACAAGTTCCTAGCAGAGTTCCTAGTAAAGCACTGTGAAGCATAGAGGAATGAACGACTGGTTTTGACTAAGAAAGGGGCCAAAGAAGGCTTCTTGAAAGAGCAGCATTTAAGCTGAACTCTGAAGATCAAACCCAGATGACAGGAAAGGCCCTTCCATTGGAGAACAGCGGCAGCATCGAGGGATGTGCAGTGGGCGGGGATGTGGTGGATCTGAGCAGGGGAACTTGGGGCTGTAGAAAAGGAAGAAAGGCAGCTGCCTCGAATTCAGGAGAACCGTGAGCACAAACGCTTCATTTATGGGATCCAGAATAGGGACATGAACATGTAAAATAAGATAAGGAGTATGGGTATACAGAAAAAAAAGGAAGAGAAAGAAAGAGGAAAAGGAAGAAAAAGTCAAAAGAGAAGGAGAGCAGTTTATAGGGGAACTTCAGGCAAACTACATGAAAAGAAAAAGAAATGACAAAGAAAACCCCTGACTTGAGACTGTAGGAACAAAAACATTTTAATAGCATGTGAGGGTGGTCTTTATGGAAGAGAGAGAGAAAAGAGGTAACAATGAAACTAGTGTTTTGATTAAAGATCTTTGACCATTATAGTTTCTCATTTGAGAAGGTGTGAACTGGATGAGAAAAATAGGATAAGATGTTAGACATCACTATTCAGAAAGAAATGGAACTCAAAACAGCAAGAGACAGCGATAGACTGGAAACAAGATAAATCTTTGCCATTTATCTTGCACATCATTAAGGAATCTAACTAAATTGTGACACAGTCAATAGAATATAATGCAGCCATTAAAAATGAAGTATAAGTATGGAAAAACATGTTATGTGAAGAAGCAAGTTATAAGTCAGCACCTCTGGAAGGACCCATCAAAAATGTTAGTGGGGTTCCCTCTAGATGTTTTGATCATTAGTGATTTTTCACTTTCTCCAAACCTGTAAGTAGTGTCTGAATCTTAACAATGAGCAATTATTACCTTTTTCATTAGAAAATTAACACATGAGTAACTACAGTTTTAACCTTTTTTAAATGTTTAAAATGTTATGGCTTTTTTCTTGTGAAAGTGAAGTGATCCGTGGCTCAGAAAGTCCTCATGGCAGTCTCCTGAGTCAGGCTGACCTGAAGGCTGCACAGGGCACCCTATTTCCTTGTGCCATCTGATTCAAGCTACTTCAGGACCTTTCTGGGCCTCAAAGAACTTCATCTGTGAAGTGAAGATAATAATACTGTCTCCCTCAGGTTGTCCTGAGGACTGGAAACCACATCTTTAAAGCTCCTAGCACTGTGCCCAGCCCCAGGAGGTGCTCAGCAAGTAGAGACATTCATGAGAAGGTCAGAGCACAGGCTTTAGAAAATATTTTTCCTCTCAGATGCCCACTCTGCCTGCAGATATAACTCCTCTCCCTTCCAGATGGTAAGACTGTCCTTCCTTGTCCATTTGAAGTTAGGAGTGGCCATGTGACAGACTCTGGCCAACAAAATGAACAGAAGGAACATGTGTCACCAGTGAGGGAGCCTCTGCCATGTTCTCTTCTCCATCTGCCACGACAACCAGCAAATCCCGAGGAAGGGCTGCTCTAGCTGCCCAAATCCCAGAGTGAAGAGAAGCAGAGCCTCCTGCCCCCTCCATAGACATGGAATGTGAGTGAGGATAAATCTTTCTCGTTGTAAGCACCTCAGGTTTGGGGGTTGTTTGTCACAAAGCCTAACTAACTCACACTGACTGACACAGCCACTGACTTGTTTTGTGACCTTGGGAAAATTATTTAACTTCTCTAGGTTTCCATTTCTTCTTCTGTAAAATGTAGATGTGAATATTCCCACACCATAGGTTGGTGGAGAAAATGAGTTAATGTGTAAAGCGCTTGGCCCCTCTGTCTGGCCTCTGGGAAGTACACAGGAAACGATAGGGATTATTGTAATCTCAACAGGAGGGCTTAGCATCCGCATCTATGAAATAGGAGCAGGCAGCAATACCAAGGCGGTCCATTGTTGCTTGCACGTTGTCTTTCTACCATTGGATAAGCTTATATGGCATCCATACAAGTAAAGATGCATACACATGAGTAAGAGATAGCAGAGTCACTGCAGGTAAGAAAACTCACTCAACTGTTATTGATAATCGCCTTTACATCCCTGGAAGAAATACCAAATGATAAGTCCTAGTAGTGTTAGCAGCCACATGGCCACTACGTCATGTCTCTCCCAGGACAGCCAAGATGTCCTTTGGAGGTTAAGAACAGCGAAAGGTTCCAGTGACCCTCAGGGTCACAGATAGAGGGGCACTCGTGTGAATGTGATTAAGGGATGACTATAGGCTAGTGACCCCCCATTTCTTCTAGTATGAGACCAGTTTCTTACCCTCTCAGAGTCTTAAAAACACAGTGTTCTCTAATATAAGAGAGAAAATAAGAGGGTTGTGTTTCTGGATTGTTCTAATGCTCTGCGTGCCCCAGCTCAGATTGGGGAGTGAGAAGAGCCTGTGGCCATAGAAAAGTATTGCTTCTCAGAGCATAGAACTGCTTTGTTTCTGTTGCTACATAATCAGGAAGGCTCACAATTCTGACAGAAAATGAACAGCCCTCGGAGGATGTTTGGGCACGAGGCCAGACACCTCACAGGATCCAGAAGGAATTTGAAGAGTGGCTCTTCTCCCCACTGGGGCTCAGCAAGGGGTCTGGTAGCACCTTCCCAATTGGAAAGGGATGTAAACCCAGTGAAATCCTCAGGCAAGGCACAATGGAGCCTCTATTACCTGGATTTCAGTTACTCAAGGCTAATGCTAAATGAGGCACTCAGGAAACCTCTTCACTCCCTCTAAGAAAGAGCAGCGAGTGACAGTAAGAGTAATCAGTAATGAAGAGTCCCCGCTTGACGTTTGCAGGGTGCTTTATAGTCAACCAAGTGCTTCCCCATGCCTTTACTCATCCCATCCTTACAATGGAAGGATCCCCAAACAATAGGACACCAGCGTTGCCCCTGTTGTACCTCTCCTTGACCAACTGAAAAGCGTCGCCTCTTTCTAGACGTTCAGTATTCCACTAAAGCAGAAGGCATGGCAGAAGTGGAGGCAAGACAGGGAGTTCATTCTGGGACTTGGCAGCCCATCTGAAAAGATCGTCAAGCAGGCGGCACAGGATTTAACTATAATACAGGCGTGCAATTTCTATTTCCATCACAATCGACGAGGAAGCCACCTGTCCATTTCCAAAGCCCTTACACTGGTCCATGAATTAATGACCAAACCCTTGGATTGCTTACTGCCTCCTAGTTCTGCCCATGCCCTCCCATCCTCTACATTGACTCCCAGCTGATCTTCCTAAACATCATTTTCAACATGCCACTTGGTCACGCAAAAATCTCTAGCACCTAAGTACAAGCTCCTGGGCCCATAACTGTAGGTCCTCTGTAGGCTGGGCCCACCAAGTCAGTAGTTTAGTCAGAAGTCCATTCCCAAGTCGCTCCCACCCTGGCTAGAATGTCCTTCCTTCTCCTTGCTACAAGTCAAAATTCTGCACACAGGGCCAGCAGATGTCATATCCTCCATTAAAATGTCATCAACACCTCCAGCTGACAGAAGTTTTTCCACATTTCTGAATTTCAGTAGGTTTTCTACGGTTAAGCCCAGTCATCTTCAAAGTAGGTACACTTACTCCTCTGAGGCTGAGGAAGGCTTTCCAAAGGAGCCTGCAGACAAGAATATTTTGAAGGAAAGCAGCATAAATGTCTTCAAATGCAATACGTTTTTTGTTAAATACCCCTGCCTCCTTTGCGCAATGGCTCTTCCCTCACTTTACGAAAGAACGGCACCCCTTTCACTCTTGCCAATCTTCCTAGGATGCATTGCCCTGAAGTTTAAAAAACCCTCCTGGGCACCAAATAAAGGAAAAGTTGAAGATATTGGTGGTGGCATAAGTATAGGGTCAGTGAATGGCTCTAGGAACTGTGTATCAGTTTGCTAGCATTGCTGTAACAAAGTACCCCAAACCAGTGCTTCAGCAACAGAGGTGCAGTGCTTTGCAGTTCTAATCCCGGTGTGGGCAGGGTTCCTTCCTTCTGAAGGCTGTGAGGGAAGGTTCTATTCCAGGCCTTTCTACTTGGCTAGTGGACAGCCAGCTTCTCCCAGTGTCTTGATATCCTCCGCCATCTGTGCTATCTGTCCATGTCCAAATTTCCCTTTTATAAGGACACCAGTCATAGTGGATTAGGGTCCACTCTAATAACCTCATCTTAACTAGTTATATCTGCCACAACATTATTTCCAAACGAGGTCACATTTGGAGGTGGCATTGTTTAGGACTTCAACATAATGAATTTTGGTGGATATACAACTCAACTTATAACCCATTAGATAAATCCTTTGGAAATCAGGTGGTTTTCAATACTCTGCTTTCAACAAGACTGAAGGAAAAAATAGTGAAGTTGTCAGATCATTAAAACTATCATTTGATTCGGGGCAAAGAAGTCAGAAGGCGTTTCAAAGATTTTGAAGACATTTTTATAATAAAACTCTTTCCATTCCCATCTCTTTCTTTTTACGAACAAGATTTTGCATCTCTAAAAAAATGAAAAATAGAAAAGGAATGGATGCTAAACACTGTCATTCTAACAATATGTAGTATTTATCTATACTACATATTGTGTTTGAATAAAGATAGTATCATCCATCTTATTAAGAAATGAGAATATCCAATAAAACTTTACTTTTATGTTAACATTTATCAAAGTGTTCTATTCATTTAAATTGTTTTGATCAATTGTGCAATACTAATAATTGTAATGGTAACTCAATCCAGAAATTACTTAGACCCTATGGTCACAGGAATTCTAAAGTGTATATACATTTTAACTTTTATACAAATGTTCGATAGATAAAAGTATGATGGACTACTCAGTAAAAGAGGTGCAAGCATAAATATGTTACATTAGCATAAAATTTTGAAGGAAAAGTAGAATGGAAATAAAATTTCAAAGAGAAAACAAAACGATATAATTTTTGCTTGGTAAAGATGAGCTTGTTTGTTGATAAATTCATTTGAGTAATAAAAAAAAGATGAGCTTGTTTGTGTATTTCTGAAATGGATGATTTAGATTCCATTTGGATACATTTAAAACCAATGAAACCATTTTATTTTAAAATGTCAATATTTACAATATGCTACAAATTATATTCTTTGCACCTGTTTAAATTTATGATAAAATTATAAATATTAATCTTTAATGTGCAAAGAAGACAGTTTCCTAAACTATTTTAAGGTCCTTGAGCAAAACCTTTAAAGATTAACTCTTACACAGTGCCAAATTTTATCCTGTTCTTTAGATGTCTGGGTGACTTGGGGGATATTGAGAATTGCTCTGCTGTAGCTCACTGTTAACCCAGGGAAATTAACTTGAGTTTGGGATTTAACCTAGTATTGTCACCATTTCCATCCGCAAATGGAAAGTTGGAGTTGGATGCATGCTGGCAATCTTGGATTCCTTTCTGAGAGACAGCATGGCAGCATGAAAAATGCATGGTCTTCAAACCACAATGGATGCCACTTCATACCCATTAGGATGGAAAGAAGGACAGAAGGGAGGGAGGAAAAGGAAAAGGAAGGAAAGGAAAGGAAAAAAGAAAGAAAGGAAAGAAGAAAAAGGCGGTGTTGGCAAGAATGTGGAGAAATTGGAACTCTTGTGCAATGCTGTTGGGAATGTACAATGGTGCAACTGTTGTGGAAAACAGTATGGCAATTCCTCAAAAATTAAAAATAGAATTACCATATAATCTCGTAATTCCATTTCTGGGTATGTACCCAAAAGAATTGAAAGCAGGGATTCAAACAGGTATTTGTTTACCAGCATCCCCAGCATTATTCACAATAGCTAGGAAGTGGAAACAGCAAACGCATATGCCTATCAGCAGAAGACTAGATAAACGAAATGTAGTCTGTACATACTAAGGAGGGCTTTCCGTCTGAAAAAAAGGAAATTTCTGACACATGTTACACCATGGGTGAACTTTGAAATCCTTATGCTAGGTGAAATAAGCCAGTCACAAGTGACAAGTATTGTGTGATCCCACTTACATAAGGTACTTAGAAGAAGATGAAAAGAGTTCTAGAGATGGATGGCAGGGATGGTTACACAATATTAATTGTTCTTAATGCCACCGGATTGTACACTTAAAAATGGCTAAAATGACGAGTTCCCACTGTGGCGCAACAGGTTAGGCGGCGGCAGCTCTAGAGAGCTGGGACAAAGGTTTGATCCCCGACCCGACACAGTGGGTTAGGGATCCAGCATTGCCACAGCTGCAGGTTAGGTTGCAACTGAGGCTTGGATCTGATCCCTGGCCCCGGGAACTCCATATGCCATGGAGAGGCCAGAAAAGGGGGGAAATGGCTAAAATGTGTGTACATATGTTTTAACCACATTTTTTAAAGTACCTGGTCTTTGGACTCAGAGGGACCTAAGTTTGGATCTGACATCTGCCAGATGGGTGAGCTTAAACAAGTTTCTTAAACTCCCTGCATCTCAGAAAGAACACAGAAATACCTAACTTGGAGAATTGTTATGAGAAATAAAACATAAGCAGATTTGTAGTGACCCTCAGGTGTGCCACCGAGATTCCCCTCCAGGACTGAGGTGTCAATGCCTCAGATGCTGGGCTGGTGCCTGCTGGTCATCTGCGGAGGCAAACCTCCTCAGGCACTGCCCTAAAGGAAGCGGCTTCACCCAAAGTTTGTAACCCCTTTTGAGAGGCAGAACTGATGCCAGCTTCCCAGGTCTGGCCCTTTGCCTCAACTTGGGAACACTCTGCAGGGTCGCCCCAACCCCGTAGCTTCCAGCAGGGTCCCCTGAGGTTTTTGCCATCACCCAGTCCTGCGTGTCTCGTGCTCTTACAGTCATGAGACAGTCTGTCTCCCGCCTGCTGATCTCCATCTCAGGGTCTGTTTCCAGGTAACACTCCTCTGCCCAAAATTTCCTGAGAGCTTCCCATTGTCCTCAGAACAAAGCCTGAAATGCTTATCATTTGCCTGTGTCTCCTGCTGCTTCTGCTTCTCCTTCTCCCTCAGCCCAGTCCAGCCACACTGGCCTCAGGACCTATGCCACACGCATCTCACCTAGGCACCTGTACACTCGCTCTTCTCTCTGCCTGGGACACCCCTTCCCCGCTGGACATAGCTCAGTCTGTCGGAGAGGCCTGCCCTAAAATATGTCCCACATACACCCAAATCCCTCCCCATCCTGCCACCCTGCTTTGCTGCACTTCATAATGTGGGCTGACCTTGCTTCTGACACTAGAATGTGGGTTCTCTCAAGGCAGGGACCTCTTCTTCCTTCAGGCCTGAGGTGTTCCCAGCAATCAGAATGCCTGGCACATAATAGGTACTCAAGAAACATTTGTGGGAAGCATTCATGAATTAGAGATAATGGATGCTGAACACAGAACTCAGCACAGTATAATTCAGGGGCTCAACAGATGGTGCCTATTATTATTTTATTTCTTGTCTGTCCAATTCAGACAGTGAATGTCAGACAGAGTCCTTCTTTTGTAAACCTTTTTATAGTGCTATACACAAAAATCACTCAATAAGCAAATACTTTTTTAACTGGACTTGACTTGTTCTTAAGCCAGTAGTGAGGGGGAATTGAGATTATTTTTATCCAAGCTGGCTGGCCAGCTCTACTTCATTTGAATGCCCAAGATCCTAGCACATCATGTCAGGTCTTTATTAAAATTAACTCTAATCAGACTCCATCCATTGCTTCCAAGGGAGAGAAGAAAGCAGCTTCCCACAAAAGTGGTCCTGGTTACTCTCAGAGACAGGGGGTCACTACAAGGCCCTATGTGACAGTTCTTCACTCTGATCATTAAGTATTGTAAATATCATCCAATAATCTAGAAATTACAAAAGGGGAATAATAAATATGATCTCTGCCCCTAAATCACTTAAAATCCAAACTTGTCATAGCAGAAGAGAGAAGAGAGGCCCCATTATTCTCCCCATTCCCATCGCCCATGGCAGTGTCCCTCTCTCCTGCACTCGCCTCCCCTCAGGGTCTGACAAGAACGTACTGCCTGGCATCCTTATCTGTGTGACATCCCATGTGCTTGGCTGCAGCAAGACAGTGTACTTTACGGATTAAATGGTACATGGTGTCTCCTGCTTTGCCATAGTCCTGGAGCAGCAAATATGTATGTGTCCTTACTATGCAGTCATCATATATCTCTGTACAATGAAACTAGCCTTCGGAGTGCTGTGTAGAAGTTGGTGATAATTCCTGGCTCTTTTGCTTCTTTTTGCAGATGCCAGAAAATCTAAGAAAAAGAAGCCATGTCCTCACCACTAGGAGTGCCTACAAAGGAGGGCTGCGTGCCAGGCGTGGTATTAGGGAAGTTCACATTCCTATTGTAATTTAATCCACAGCACAACACTCTAAGGTAGGTGGTGTTATCTTCAATTTACAGGTGAAGAAAGAGATGAGAGAGATTAAGCAATGTATGTTATGTCACCCAGATGGTAAGTAATAAACCAGGTTTGAGCCCAGTAAACCATTCTCTGATTCCAAAGTCTCTTCTAAGACTATGCTATACCACCCTGCACCTTTGGGCTGGTTACTTACTTCTTTGGGCCCGAGCTTAGTTATCCTCTTTAATAGCTCCCACTCTACCCTGGATACTATTTAAAAAAGAAAAAAACCAGAGCTCCCATCACAGCTCAGCAGTTAGTGAACCCAAATAGCATCCATGAGGACACAGGTTGGATCCCTGGCCTCGCTCAGTGGGTTAAGGATCCGGTGTTGCTGGAGCTCTGATGTAGGTCACAGACGCGGCTCAGATCTAGTGTTGCTGTGGCTGTGGTGTAGGCCGGCAGCAACAGCTCCGATTAGACTCCTAGCCTGGGAACCTCCATATGCCAAGGGTGCAGCCCTAAAATGACCAAGAAAAAAAAAAGAGACAGAGAGAAAAAAAACTATAAAAAGTTGCCCAACCATCATTCTCAAAACACACACACACACACACACACACACACACACACACACACACACACGGTAACTTTGTGAGATGATAGATGTGTTGATTGTGGCAATTGTTTTGTAATATATACATAAATTATCACCTTGTATACCTTAAACTGATACAATGTTATATGTCAATTATATCTCAATAGAGCTGGAAAAAAAAGAATTATTGTGAGGACTGAAATAATATATATATTGACGAAATGCTTTGAATCTAATAAATTTTCAAGTGATGTTTCAAAAAAAAAAAACTTGCCCAACTGAATTTTAAACATTATAAAGCTACCACAGTTATAAAGTTACAATGGTAAACAGAGAGACAGTAGAGTTCAGAAATAAACCCAAGCATGTGATAAAGGGAGCATTTCAGATCATTTCAAATGGAAGAAAAATGGATTATTCTGTAAGTGATATTGGGAAACCTGGTTAGTAAAACAGTTAGTAGGTGCCCAGTAAGTGATTGTAATTTGTGCATGTGTAGTTAAGATTTAACACGCTGTCCAGATCCCTTATGACTGCTAAGATAAAAAATTCAGGATGACTTTTTCAGTTCTGGACTGTTGAAGCCTCTGGTCTATACAGCACTCTGACCTTAATCCCTCACATGATCTCCTACAATAGTTTCCATTTACAGAGTGTTTTCACTGCCCCATTAGTGCAGGGCAGGTGCTGTTATCCCCACGGTCTATATAAAGACACTGACACTCGGAGAGGTTAAGTCCACAGCTGGTGTGGCTTGTGAACCCTAAACTCCGGCTTACTGATTCTTTGTGTCGCTGTCCTACTAACACACTCAACCCAGAGTCTTTCCCCACCCCGGCCCTCACATTCACACCCACACAATTTAAACAGCAGCAAACAAACAACATCACTACATTAACATTAACACAATAACTATGTTAATTTCTCTGGATTCCTGGTCAGTCTTTGTCCATAGCACGCGTATTTAACGTAATTGTAATCATACTTTAATTATAGTTTAGTGGCCCATTTTCCCACTTAACACGTATCCTAAGTCGCCAGCACTGTTAACAGTACTGCAGCAAATGATGGATGTACATCTTGTCTGTCTCTTACACGCTCCTCCTCTTTAAACCCATCCATGTAAATCTCCATCTCTAATCCAATTGCTCTTAAAAGAATTTCTTTCACAGGAGTGAGTGCGTGCAGTTGTGTTCCTCAAACAGGCAGCCATTTATCTCCCCTCAACAAGAAGCCCTGTTTCTTTTCCCCAGTCCCTGGGAAACTCTACGTGTACCTTGGGTTTGGTTTCCTCTGCTTTCAGAGTTTCTCTCCAGGAACTCTTCCGCAGACTCTTGCCTGGGTGTAAGCGGCGGAAGGGGGCGTCTGCTGCCTTCTCGGAGGTGATGACCGTTGCCTTCCTGGGAAGGGTTCACTCCCCAGTCCTTTTTTAACCTGCGGCTTCCCGATTTAGCTTCCTCAGGACAGTCATCACTAAAATTGTGATTCACCTCCATGGTTTCCTCCCTGGCCAGGGAGAAATTTAACACTGAACGTTTTCATCACTGTTCTGTATACAGTATGATTCATGGAGAACAGACTCCGCTTAGAGTATTAAATATAAGTCATTGTTTTCCATCATCGGCACTGGTTGTTTAAAGAGAGAGACGTTTCGCATACTTAGTGATCTGTTCGCCTCGCTTCAGGAGATGAAAATGGCATCATGGAAACATACCCTGACCTGACGGGTCTCTGTTTAGAAACAAGTATATAAAGAGAGACATGGAAAAAATACAATTTTTTCGGTCCGTGCCTGTCCTAAATATTCCATAAGGTCAAGTTCAGTACACTTAAAATAAGGAGTCACGAGGTCTTAAACCAGGCAATATGTGAATGGGCTGTCAACAAACACCTGTCTGTGCACAGGTCCGCTAGATTCCAGGGACACACAGTCCTTGCCCTCAGGAAGGTGATTCTCTACTCCGAGCTGCCTGTCAGACACACACTGGCAACATCTGCCAAAACAGAGTGAGATGATAAGAGGGTTGTAACATTTCCGAAAAACTTTGGTTTAGATCAGGGTTGTAACTGTGAGGTGCTTTTACTTAATTAAAACGGACATAAGAAAGCTACAGAATAATAATAATAACAAGGAAAGATGCTATTATGATTTGGTTTTGCTTTCAGTCAGCTGATTGGAAAACATTTGTGCAAGGGGAAGAGTAAGAATTGCTTTTCTCCTAAGAACATATGCTATCTATCAACAAAGGCAACTTTTTTTTTTTTCCACCCATAAGGAGTCTTTCCTGGGGAAAAAAGCTCTAATTCCATTTTGGGAGCAAAGAAGGAAAATTTGTGATTTATTGCATCCCGGATTGATTGTAACTTCTCATGACTCAGCAAAGATGGGTTCGGAATGGCCAAACATATTTGAATGTTATGCCTTTATGAGGCATGGGCACTGCCAATAGTTGAAAGTTATGATTGCTGTGATTCAACAGGGGAACAGCAACCTCTACCTGAGAAAAATGTAGTACTATAGTAACAAGCCAAATTGCTGGCATTGTCAGTAGCTGTGATCTCACTTTATTGATTGTCTCCTGTGAAACATGAGGCTCGTTATTTGAATCATTTGTATTGGTGTCATATCGGGTTAATTGCAAAGCAATTGGATTTAATAATAATATAACTGTATCCATGTACATTGATTCCTAGAATCGTGAGATGTGAATTGCACTTGATCATGAGGTCGTGTGTCCTGATGTGATGGGATGAGCAAGTCCCAGGATGATTGTGTAAATTTAAGCTGCCCAGAGTGAGCTTTAACTTATATGCCATTTTGGATTGTTTCTGCAAATATTTTATAGGCCTGGAACATGACCGGTTATAAACAGGATGCCCTTGAACTTGACTTGTTTTTGTGGCTCAGCAGTAACGAACTCGACTGGTATCCATGAGGATTCAGATTCAATCCCTGGCCTTGCTCAGTGTGTTAAGGATCTGGCGTTGCCATGAGCTGTGGTGTAGGTCACAGACGCGGCTTGGATCCCATTGCAGTGGCTGTGGTATAAGCTGGCAGCTGTAGCTTTGATCTGACCCCTAATCTGAGAACTTGCATATGCTACAAGTGTGGCCCTAAAAAAGAGAAGGAAAAAAAAAAAAAAAAAGCATAGCTTTGGAGTTCCTGTTGTGGCTCAGCAATAACAAACTCTGCTAGTATCCATGAGGGTGTGGGTTCAATCCCTGACCTCACTTACTGGGTTAAGGATCCAGTGTTGCATGAGCTGTGGTGTAGGTCACAGAATTGGCTCAGATCTGATGTTTCTGTGGCTGTGGCACAGGCCGGCAGCTGCAGCTCCGATTTGACACTTAGCCTGGGAACTTTCATATGCTGCAAGTGCAGCCCTAAAAAAAAAATTAAAAATAGAGAATAATTAATTAAAAAATAAAAAGCATAGCTTTATGTTGAGTTAATGCCATGCCTTTAAGATCGGTGCCAATGTAAACACAGAGAATGAACACTTTCTGTTGGCCACACTTTTCTGCAAATTTTCATAGTCGCTGAAATTATTTCACTCTTAGCTGAGCTGCTTTGCTTCTGTTAGTTCTTCGAATAGGAAATGTAAGGTGGTTCTGAAAGTGGACAGAAATTCCCTGAAAAGCAAGGACACATACCAAATAAACAAATCAGTGACCAAGTTCAGTATTTCATAACCACTAAAGAAACAACATTGTTATATATTTACATAATTATACTTACGTTTAAAATTCGTGGATATTTTCGACTTTTCAATCAAAGGACATTTATTCCTAAGAGGGTTGAAACAGGGAGGAAAATAGATTTTGTGGGAAATTTTCACATCCATATAATGAAGGAAAACTAAAGGAAAAATTCAAGACAAATCTGAGGAGGAAAATTTAAGCGTTCTCAGGGAGTTCCCTCTGTGGTACAGTTGGTTAAGAATCCAACTGCAGCAGCTTGCGTGGCTGCAGAGGCACAGGTTTGATCTCCAGCCTGGATCAGTGGGTTAAAAGGATCCTGGGAACTTCCATATGTTGTAGGTGTGGCCATTAAAAAAAAATTTTTTTTTTTTTTGGTCTTTTTTCCTTTTCTAGGACCACTTCCTGTGGCATATTGAGGTTCCCAGGCTAGGGGTCGAATAGGAGCTGTAGTCGCCGGCCTACACCACAGCTCACAGCAACACCAGATCCTTCAACCACGGAGCAAGGCCAGGGATCGAACCCGAAACCTCATGGTTCCTAGTCAGATTCGTTAACCACTGCGCCACGACAGGAACTCCTAAAATTTTTTTTTAATTAAAAAATTTTAAAAAGTAAGAGGTCTCAGAGATAGAAGGAAAAGGAGGAAGAGGAGAGTGAGAAAAGACTGAGTTAAAAAACAAGAATACGGAGTAGCGCAGTAAATATTGTCTGGCACAGTATCAGTACTCAGTGGTTTTGAAACAGTGATTCAATTAACCAAAATTTTTTAAAAGTTGTGAAGAAAGTTAGTGATGCATCAAAATACATTGCCTAGATTGCTGTCTTTGAAGCATCTAAAAAGGAGCAACAAATATTGGTTTAAGCCAAACTCTGCTACATGAATCTACACTAAAGTATTGTCTGCTCCAGTTATATTTGCTTTGTCTATCATTTTAAGGAGCACAATTACTATGACATTTTCTTCACATCACAGACTTCTACAGTTCATCCAAACGCAGAATGTAAACTCATTCCCCTAAACCCAAATGCTTCTCATTTCCCTTCCACTTTGGCGAAGATGATTTTCACACCAACTCAAAGACAATTTGGAGGCAGGGCGAGGGGGGGGGGGGAACCAAATCAAAAACAAAACTAAATACACTTAAGCATATTTATCTATTAAGATATTAGCTATGTTTATTGGTGCCCCACAGGTGGCTCATTCTATGAGCACAAACCAACCCTACAAGGCGGGTCTTTAAAGGTTTAAATGTTTGAGTGAATGTGTTAATGGCTGAGATGCAGGCTTTGTGTAAATGCTAATGGGTCATATGACCATGTGTTCAGAGCTGCTCTGGGCCACAGCTGACAGCTGAGTCAACTGAAAGGAACAGCAGACACAGAAGACAAGAAAAGAAGCTGGAGTTCCCGTCGTGGCGCAGTGGTTAACGAAACCGACTAGGAACCATGAGGTTGCGGGTTCGATCCCTGGCCTTGCTGAGTGGGTTGAGGATCCGGTGTAAGTTGCAGACGCAGCTCGGATCCCGAGTTGCTGTGGCTCTAGTGTAGGCCGGTGGCTGCATCTCCGATTCGACCCCTAGCCTGGGAACCTCCATACGCCGTGGGAACGGCCCTAGAAAAGGCAAAAAGACAAAAAAAAAGAAAAGAAGCTACTTTTATCTTTTGCAGATCTTTATTTTAATTTGGTGTAATATAATGATAATATTGCAGATTTAGGAGGACTGTGGGAACCCAGGTAATTCTAAAAGGAAGGTGTAAAATAAGGCATACTATCAAAAAGGAAACTTTGCATTTATGAATAAAGTTAAATGCGTGATATTTTCTAGTGAAATGAGGATAGCAGACATCAGGATCCTTCTGTCACGCCTACAGTCTCATCTCTTTGGCCTTGTGATTCTACCAGGTAGTTGCCAGACATTGGCTTTTCTTAATTAAAGCAAGACTCTTGTTAAGCGAAAACAATAAAAGGAAAAAAATTAAAGAATCAACAAAAGAAAAATGACACTGGAACAACATATCTTGCCTTACTACTCATATTTTTATGTAGTGTATTCATAAACACTGTGATATAAAAACTACACAATTTTAAACTACTTTGATGAATTTTGGACCCAAGAAAGGTTAATGATAAAATATTCTCATTCTATGGAGATACTTCCTCTGGATTCATATTTTTACATTTTAATGTACTTCATAGGCAACTTTTTTGTTGTTCATGAACATTTCATTCATAGCCTAGAAAGACCCGAAAAAAAAAAGGAAAGAAAAGAAAGTCCAGTTTGCTATTAGTTCTACTACCCGTAGTCCCACCCTCCCTTTTTCTTCCTATTTCTACTGCCTTGCTATTATAATAGTAAGAAAGACAAGAAGCCTACAATGTTTGAACAAAATCTCACCAAACTGCTCTGCTCTCCAGAACCCGTGGCCCGTGGCCCAGGGGCAGAAGATGGGGCCGGGGAGGTGGAGTGGCCGAGGGAGAGAGGGTGGCAAAACGTGACCTGGCCACGTACTGCAGGAAATGGTGCCCAGGGTCTCTCTTAAGCTCGAGTTTCTATCTTTAAAAAGATTTGCAGGAGTTCCCGCCATGGCACAGTGGGTTAAGAACCGGACTGCAGTAGCCCACGTCACTGTCGAGGTCCGGGTTCTGTCCCCAGCTGTGGCTCAGCTTCAATCCCTGGCCAGGGAACGTCCTTATGCTTGGTATGCAGCCATAAAATTAAGTTAAATTAAAAGAGCTACAATTTTTATCCAGTCACAGAATAGAACGATGGCTGCTCTTTCACAATCTATGCAGCTGATGGTACATACTGACTGCACATTTCTTGTTCTATCACATTTCCAACAGTTGCAAATGTTTCGTCCCCTGGGACATCAGGATGTCACAGTGGTTTACTAAGGGGCCTTAGAACATGCAGAGATCGATAGCTATTGGACAATGGAGGATGACACATACTTGCTGTCCCACCCACCGCAACTCTGTGCTCTGACTAAGTACTGACCCACTTGGCTCATTGCTCAGCCATCCCCTGTTGCACTTCTATGCACGTGTTCATGTCCACACTGACCGTATTTCACATCCCAGAGTGGGGCACCAGCTCCAGTAATTACTTTCAGGACCATGTATTGGGGTATATTTGAAATCAAACTGTCTCAGAAGATCTAGAACATGAGATAGTCATATTCACAGCATTTCTTCCCATTCAGCCTTCTATAAACATTTACTCCACTTTTTAGGGACTCATTTAAGTGCTCCTCCTTCAAGAAAACCCCTTTTAACTATTATAGTGTATTTCTTTTGAACTAATAGTTTATAACACGTGGTCTTATGTTTATTATCATGGTGATTTACATCTACTGAATATAACATTATAAGCTCAACCATACTTTTCTTTTAACCACGCATCTCTTATTCTGGTAAAAATGTAAAAGGGGAATTTTTTAAAAAGTATGTTACATGTTACGTATATAATAGTGTTAGAAAATGAAATTAACACATATGCTTTCATGTTGTGTCTCAATGTTTACCGCTACTTAAGCACTATTTAGCAAGGCATGCTCGATCGTGTTGGAGTTTTTAGTTTTCTAGGGCTATCTTTCAAAACTACTTTGCCTACTCTCTGGGCCCTCTAAAAGAGCCACAACTATGATCAATTTATTTAAGCAATGACAGGTGAAGGCATAGTTTGAGGATGACCTACCTAAAGATCCTCTGTAACAGGTCTCACACATCTCAGGCTGAGACAACAACGTTAGTATCGCCCCTATTGCCTGTGCCACTCTAGAGACACACTTCTGTTGCCTTATAATTGATGCCTCTTTTTTTCGTTGTTTTTTTTTTGGGTGGGGCACACCTGCGGCATATGGAAGTTCCCAGGCTAGGGGTTGAACTGGAACTGCAGCTGCCAGTCTACACCACAGCCACAGCCACGTGGGATCCGAGCTGTGTCCGAGACCTACACCACAGCTTACGGCAACGCCAGATCCTTAACCCACTGAGCAAGGCCAGGGATCAAACCCATATCCTAATGGACACTGTGTCAGGTACTTAACCCGCTGAGCCACAAGAACTCCTGGTGCCTTGTATTTCCTTGTCTCCTTCTTTACTCTCTCTCTATGTTTTCTAATAGAATTATGCCACTTTGGAGTTTAAGGATTAAACACATGCCTCTCTTCCATTACTGCTGCTATCTAGAATGTCTACTGAGATATTCAACACATGCTCATCTGGTCTTTACTTGAACCAATAGAGTAAACATACCATTTCTAATATTGATACCAACGTACGCAGAAAGTTTATTCTTAGAGTTCACTGAACTCTGATCCACTGCCTCTAACTTATTGTTTTAATTGGAGTATAGTTGATTTACAATATTGTGTTAGTTTCAGGTATACAACAAAGTGATTCAGTTTTTATGTATGTATATATTTTTATCAGACTCTTTTCCTTGATAGGTTATTACAAGATATTGAATATAGTTCCCTGTGTTGTTTATTTTCTATATAGTGGTGGGTATATGTTAATCCCAAACTCCTAATTTATCTCCCCCCTTCTCACTATGCCCTTTGGTAACCATAAGTTTGTTTTCTATGTCTGTTGAGTCTATTTCTATTTTGTAAATAAGTTCATTTGTATAATTTTTAAAAATTCTACATATAAGCGATATATTTTTCTTTCTGTCTGACTTTCTTCACTTAATATGATAATCTCTAGGACCATCCATGTTGCTGCAAATAGCATTATTTTATTCTTTTTTACGGCTGAGTAACAGTCCATTGTATATCTGTACCACATCTTCATTATCTATTCCTCTGTCCATGGACACTGAGGTTGTTTCCATGCCTTGCCTTGCCTCTCACTTCTAAACTTTGGATGTAAATACACTCTCTGAAGGACTAAAAATAAATCTACTCCCACTCTCCCTTGGTAGCTCTTCATACATTTATATCTTTTTCACCTGTTCCACATGAATAGTCTCCAGGTGCACTCAATTCTTCCTATGAATATTCTAGGCATTTCAACTTTGTTCTCCTTCATTCATCCAATCAGGTGTCACTGAAGATCCACCATGTTTAAAGCACCGTGCTGCATGCTGTCTATAATGATGAGCAAAGTAGACATGGTTCTTGTTCTCACGGATCTGAGTGAAGTCAGGAGAGACAGACATTCATCACCTAATCACATCAATGAGCTGATACTTAAAAGTCCAGATAAGTGCTCTGAAGGAAAAGAATATGGTTCTCTGCAGGCATAAGCCGAGAACCTGACCTAGTCAGGGGGACCAGGGAAGGTTTCTCTGAGGAAGTGACGATCCAACTGAAACATGAAGAGATTGTGGAAAATAGGGCGGGGGGTGGGGGTGGGGGGGTTGAGAAGACAGACAAAAAACTGGCAGCAGAGTTCCCGTCATGGCTCAGTGGTTAACAAATCCAACAGGAACCATTAGGGTACGGGCTCGAACCCTGGCCTCGCTCAGTGGGTTAAGGATCCAGCGTTGCCGTGAGCTGTGGTATAGGTCACAGACACAGCTCGGATCTGGCGTTGCTGTGGCTCTGGCGAAGGCCAGTAGCAACAGCTCTGATTGGACCCCTAGCCTGGCAACCTCCATATGCTGTGGATGCAACCCTAAAAAAGACAAAAAAAAAAAAAAAAAACCAGCAGAGGGAGAAGCATGTTCAAGGACCCAGAAAGAGAAGGTACATGGCCTGATCGAAGAATGAAAGAATAGTGTGGTTAGAACACAGACACCAAGAGGTAGGCAAAGTTAGGGAGTTTGAACATCACCAAGAGCCTTGGAGGACTGGTACGGGTTTTGAGTTTTATCCTCAAAACAATAGGAAGAGTGTGGGAAATTGTACCCTTGGTCACCAAATAGTCTGGCTTCACTTCCTCCAGTGTCTCTCCCTGTGAGAAGATGGTGCATTCCTCCCTGCTGAGCTCGGAAGAGACTCTGTGGCCCACTCTGGCCAATGAAATGTGACGTGTGTCCCTTCCAGGCAGATGCATTAAAAGCCAGCATGAGGATCACACTTTGTGTTCAGTCGTGGTCACTGCCATTATGACCAACAATGTTCCACATAGACGCTGCTCCATCAGCTTGAATCCCGAAGTAGAATTTCCATGGAGCAAAGCAACGGCAGTTTATTGAGTGAGCAATAAACTGCCGTTGTTGAAAGCTAATAAGATTACTGGGGTTGTTTGTTATTACAGCATTACCTAATTTATTCTCACAGATACAAAGGATTTCATGTGGCCAGAGGGAATATGACCAAATTCATATTTGGAAAAGATGAGCAAGTACTATTCAGAAAGTAGATTACTGAAAAGAAACCAAAGCAGGTTCTAGAAAATAAATTAGGCAGTTATTACATTAATCCAAGTAATTGCACAATGGTGAACAGTGAGATGATGAGATACAAAGATGTAGATACAGGAGTTCCCGTCGTGGCACAGCAGAAATGAATCCGACTAGGAACCATGAGATTGCAAGGTCGATCTCTGGCCTCACTCAATAGGTTAAGGATCCAGCGTTGCCGTGAGCTGTAGGCCGAAGATGTGGCTCAGATCTGGAGTTGCTGTGGCTGTGGGGTAGGCTGGCAGCTACAGCTCTGATTCAACCCCTAACCTGGGAACCGCCATATGCCGCAGGTACGGCCCCAAAAAGACAAAAAAAAAAAAAAAAGGATGTAGATATAGACAAAAGCGATTTTGGAAGTAAAATTTTCAGGGCTTGGTGACAGACTTGGGTCCTTGGTGGAAGAGGGGGATGGAGTTATGGGGGGGATGCCTAAGTTTCTGGCTAGATTTTAGATGGATGCTGGTGACTTATGATGAAATGGGTAAAACTAAAAAAGGACTGTCCTCGAGGGAAAAGATTGTGCTGTCGATTTAGAACTTGTTGAATCTGAAGTGCCTTTGAGACAGCCAAATGTTGTTGAGTGTGCAGTTGGCTGCAGGTCTGGAATTCAAAGGAAAGGTCAGGTTAGAGAAATACACTTAGCAATCACTGGCATATAGATGGTAACCGTGGATAACAGTGAGCTTGCTAGGTAGAGAGTAAATGGGAAAAACAAAAAGTGAGAGAGCGAAAAAGAGAACGATGTTAGTACCAAATGTTGAAAAGCTCCAAAATTTAACCTCTGGGTGACAAACTTATTAAGAGGGGCTAACCAGAGAGGAGGGAAAACAATCAGGAAGATGTGGCATCTCAGAAGCCAAAAGGAAAGAGTGTTTTTCAAAAAGAAAGGCTGCTCAGAAATAAATAAAGTTGAAGATCAAGAAACCTCCATTGGGTTGAGCAACACGAAGGTCACTGGAGGTCTTTGCCACAGGCAGTTGCCACAAAATGGTTTGGCAGAAGGCGGGCTGGTGTGGTGCCACACCCAGCCCTCTGGTGTCCTTGCCGGCTGTCACACAAGGGCATGAGTGAGGCCGGGTCCCAGCACTCCGAGCACAGCATCCCCACAGGAGATGCTGCTGAGGGGCTCACGAATGTTCACTGCCACACTCCCCGTGGACACCCAGAGGCATGTCCTGCCCCCTTTCTCCACCATCTGCAGAGCTTAAGAAAAACTTAGCACTCCAAACCGTGATACAAACCATGATTTAACATAATTTTGTGGGTATTTAGGAAAACAAGATTAACGACACATACCAGTGATATTCAGTTGCAAAACTAAACAAAGTCTCAAGAAGTTTATTCACATTAATTTAATCTAATTAAAAGAAAGTACCAACACCCACATGCGTGTTTAACAAATAACAAAAACAGGAGTTCCCTGTTCGCTGTCAAGGCTCAGCGGTAACAAACCTCACAAGTATCCATGAGGATGCAGGTTTGATCCCTGGCCTCAGTGAGTGGCTTAAGGATCCAGCGTTGCTATGACCTGTAGTGTAGGTTGCAGATGTGGCTCGGATCCTACGTTGCCGGGAGCTGTGGTATAGGCCGGCAGCTACAGACAGGTCTGATTGAACCACTAACCTGGAAACTTCAATATGCTGCGGGTGCAGCCCTAAAAAGACAAAAAATAAATAATAAATTAATTTTTAAAAACTGTCCTCTGATTAAAAATATATATATTCTTACTTTTAAATTAGAGTAGGCTTTGTTTGTTTGTTTTGGGTGGAGGTCGGAGGGGTGGATGAGGAAAGAATCCTCCCTTCTTATTCTTAATTTCTGGTCCAGATTGCTCTTACAAGTATTGTGACTACATATGTCTAACTTATTCATTTATAAAATAATCTTGATGTTTTGTCTTTTTAACACAATTCTTGGTCAGATCCCTCTTTTGAACTCTCAGACCAGGCCTTTTCATTTCTCACCCATTTCCACCACCTCATGCTTCCACCTTTGACCCTCTGCAATTCATTTTGCATAAGTGTCTGCCTGCCAGCCAGACTCCTATTCTTAAAATCCCATCTCAGTCATTCCTCTGCCCTTTCAAGAACTTACCACGGTTGGAGTTTCCATCATGGCACAGAGGAAACCAATCTGACTAGGAACTGTGAGGTTGCGGGTTCGATCTCTGGCCTCGCTCACTGGGTAAAGGATCCGGCATTGCCATGAGCTATGGTGTAGGTCGAAGACACAGCTCAGATCTGGCGTTGCTGTGGCTGTGGCATAGGCCAGCGGCAATAGCTCCAACCCCTAGCCTGGGAACCTCCATACGCCGAGGGTGCGGCCCTAAAAAGACAGAAAAGACAAAAAAAAAAAAGAAGAAGAAGAAGAAGAAGAACTTACCATGGCTCCATGAAATGTCCAGTTCTCTACTTAGAACATAGGACGGTTATCATCTGACTCATTCAAATGTTTGAACTACAGCCCCACCCCAAGGACAACTTCTGCTCCGCTCCCGCTAGCGTGGGAACCAGGGCCCACGCGCCTGTCTGGCTTTTCTCTGTGCTTTCGGATCCACCTCCCCTGTGGCTGAAATGCCCTCAGCTAGTCCCTTCACTTAACCAGATTTCACCCATCTTTCGAGGCCTTTTAGGAAAAATCTGCTTACCTTCTACAAGAAATCTGGCAGTAAACAGACACATTTCATGGAGCTTTTCCTATGTCACGCTCTTTACATGAATGATGTCATGGCATACTCAGAAGAGTCCCTTGAGGTAGACAATATTTTGCACATGATGAAAGTAAGAATTAAGTTCATCTATGGAAAAACACCTAGCACAGTGCCTACCCGTGATACGGATTCAGTAAATGCTGCCTATCATTATGCTTATTAGGGAGATTTAGTCATTCTTCCAGGTCACACAGCAGTAACTGAAAGAGCTAGAACTCAAGCTCTGGCTTCAGAGACCCCCCTTATCCTTTGACTAGAGCAGCAATGCTCTGTTTGCACTGCTGCTACCTTGCCAAGCTTCCTCAGCTGTTACAGTCAACAGTGATTTCTGCTGTCTAAATTTCTTAGCCGTTGGAGTGTCTACTACTCTGGTTTGCATTTGATGGCTGTCTTACTTGGACTTTTTTCTTCGGTATATGTCTTGTAGATTAGTACTAAAGACTAGCGGCGTGTGGACAAATATCTACCAACTAGTTCTCAAGGAGGGGAGGGGGGGCTTATGCATGCTATTTGCTGATGTCAGTGGTATAAACACCACGACCAGAGTCAATTTCAAGATACCAAAGCAAAGTCACCAATTCATAAAATTCTTACATTTTTACCAACTGGCTCTTGCAAATGGGTGAAAGTTGGCTACAGCATACCACTGGTACTAAGGATTAGACATTATACATATTCTCTTGTCTTGCTTAGTGCTGAGCAAAGAGGATGCATGACCACATGCTTGGAGTTTCTAGTTCAAGGTTGCAAATTGCATATAAACATTTACTCAGCCTACTTCCCAAAATCCCACTGAAATGATGACACACAAAATCTAATGCTTCCAGGATAGTGCTTAAACAAGAAAAGTTGCCAACAGTCAATTAGAAAATTTGACAAATTTATGAAAGACAAGAAAGCAGATGGATGCCTATTGGTGGATAAGCCAAAGGAAACCACAGATTGAATCCAGCACCAGTGAGGCTGCTATGGAGCTAGGAACCATTCTTCCCAGGAGGACTAAGCTCAGCAGTGAAGGAGAGCTTAAGTAGACAGTGGCGCGAATAACCAGGATAATTAATTAACAGCAAAGGAATACATGAGATAGTCTGCCCCACTGCCTCTTGTACATATTTTGAGCATTGTGTCCCCAGCTACAGGTCTCAGAATTGCTTTTTAAACCAAGTGAAATGCTTCTCTGGGAAGGACCCACTCCCACCCCAACCCCCTGCAATGTGGATATTTGAGGCTGGAGAAATACAGCAGAACCTGTCTACCTCTGAACTTCCAAAAGGACTCAGAAGGCAAAAATAGGTTTAACAAATAAAAATGTGTTTTAGTAGTCAAGTTGTAGAGGAAGAGGAAGAACATCTCCAAGTGGCAAAAACGAAGAGAAACCCCAAAGGCAAGGTATTATGTACAAGCTGTGTAGCCCACCTCCCCTGCAGCTAGGGGTGACCATGTGATACAGTTCTGGCCAATAAGATGTAAGCAGAAGCAGGCTAGAGATTTTAGGGAAAGTCTGGTTTTCCTGATCTGGAGGCCATCCCTTCCTTGGTTTTTTGTTTTGTTTTGTTTTTGTTTTTTTGCTTTTGTCTTTTTGCCTTTTTCTAGGGCCGCACCTGCAGCATATGGAGGTTCCCAGGCTAGGGGTTGAATCGGAGCTGTAGAGGTATCGGAGCCGCGTCTGCAACCTACACCACAACTCACAGCAATGCCAGATCCTTAACCCACTGAGTGAGGCCAGGGACTGAGCCTGCAACCTCATGGTTCCTAGTCGGATTCGTTAACCACTGCGCCACAACAGGAACTCCCCCTTCCTCCTTGTTTTTTTCTTCTCCCTTTTCCTCTCAAGGGCTGTGGCCATGAGGCTAGAAGTGGAAATAGCCAGCTTGCCATCATGAAACAAGCACAAGGATAACATCTACTCTTTGAGGATGGAGGGGCAGGAGGATACAGGGAGCTCAAGGAAAATGACATGGATGATGGTATTTCTTCCCTGCTCTGCCTATTTCCAGCCTTCTTGTTATGTTAGATAAATAAAACTCTTCTGACTTAGACCACTATAGTAGGGTTTGGTTGCGTCCTTAAATGATGTCTTATATGTCTGGGATCTTGTTTTGTTTTGTTTTTGTCTTTTTTGCCTTTTCTAGGGCCGCTCCTGCGGCATATGGAGGTTCCCAGGCTAGGGGTCTAATTGGAGCTGTTACCGCTGGCCTACACCAGAGCCACAGCAATGCAGGATCCGAGCCGCATCTTTGAGCTACACCACAGCTCACAGCAACGCCAGATCCTTAACCCACTGAGCAAGGGCAGGGACTGAACCCACAACCTTATGGTTCCTAGTTGGATTCATTAATCACTGCACCACAACGGGAACTCCAATGTCTGGGATCTTGGATGGGAGAGAAACACCTTTGAGAAACAGAATCTCCAGCTCTGAGTTGTGGGGTGGGGGGGGGGGTGCTGAATTTATACTACTTGTTTGACTCAGGAATCCTAAGTTGAGAAATTAAATTTAAAAATCAAGTCAGGACATTTGAAACCTCTCGAGCCCTAGCCATAAAAATGTACACTCACTCCATGAGAATGCTTTCACATCTCCTGGGAAGGAAAAAATTAAAAATAAGTTCACAGTCAAAAATTACAAAGAATAAACTACCTTGGGGAAGTCAACAGATATGGCAGAGGGAAGAATCAGCACTCAGTAAGCTGCATATAAAAGAACACTCAGAGGGCATTCCCATTGTGGATCAAAGGTTACAAACCCCACTGGTATCCATGATGATGTGAGTTTGATCCTTGGCCTCACTCAGTGGGTTAAGGATCCGCCTTTGCCATGATATAGGTCACAGATGTGGCTTGGATCCCATGTTGCTGGTGGCTGTGGCACAGGCCAGCAGCTGCAGGTCCGATTTGACCCCTAGCTTGGGAACTCCCATGTGCCACAAATGTGGCCCAAAAAAACAAAACAAACAAATAAAGCGCACTCAGAAAGAGACAATGAAGGAGTTCCCGTCTTGGCTCAGTGGTTAATGAATCCGACTAGGAACCGTAAGGTTGAGGGTTCGATCCCTGGCCTTGCTCACTGGGTTAAGGATCCGGCGTTGCCGTGAGTTGTGATGTAGGTTGCAGACGTGGCTCGGATCCCGAGTTGCTGTGGCTCTGGTGTAGGCTGGTGGCTACAGCTCCAATTCAGCTCCTAGCCTGGGAATCTCCATATGCCGCAGGAGCCCAAGAAATGGCAAAAAGACAAAAAAAAAAAAAAGAAAAAAGAAAGAAAGAAAAACAATGAAATGCCTACAACATAACTAAAGATACAAATAAAGGCATAGAAACCATAACGAAAAAAGAAGACTATATAAAAATAGAATAAACAACTTTGAAAAAGAACCAAATTGAGCCTCTATAAATGAAAAACATAACCACTAAAATTAAAAACTCACTCAAAAGGGTAATAAATAGTTAAGTATGAGTATAAAAATGATAACGAATTCATAAACCAGAAGATAGATTTGAGGAAGTTTCTCAAATGTAGGACAGAAAAACTATGTAACTGTGGCTAAGAGCCATGAAAAATAGCTCAAGAAGTTTAAGGAGTTCCCGTCGTGGCGCAGTGGTTAATGAATCCAACTAGGAACCATGAGGTTGTGGGTTCGGTCCCTGCCCTTGCTCAGTGGGTTAACGATCCGGCGTTGCCGTGCACTGTGGTGTAGGTTGCAGACGCGGCTCGGATCCTGTGTTGCTGTGGCTCTGGCGTAGGCCAGTGGCTACAGCTCCGATTCAACCCCTAGCCTGGGAACCTCCATATGCCGCGGGAGCGGCCCAAGAAATAGCAACAACAACAACAACGACAAAAAGACAAAAGACAAAAAAAAAAAAAAAAAAGAAGTTTCAGTATATATCAAGGAGAAATTCTAGACAGAACAAAGAACAGCAGAAGGGTGTAAGAGATAAACGAAAATAGCACCTGAAAAATTTCCAGAAAAAGAGTAAAACATAAATAAATCTTCAGATTTCATAAGCATACAAACATCCTAACAGTATAAGTTTTCAAATTCATGATTTAATGTATTATGGTGAAACCTCAGAAGGTCAATGATAAGGAGAAAAATCTTCAAAGCAACCAAAGTAGACATCCTTAAAACAAAAAGCAATAAAATATCTAATTAGACCATCATCAAACTTGTCATCAGTCACTATAGATGTCTGTGGGAAATGAACGGCATCTTTCTACTGCTAAGAGTAAATATTACTCATCCTGGAATTCTATACCCAGCTGAATTTTTATTCCAGACTGAGAGTGAAAGAGAAGTTTCAAACCAACAAAGGTTAGGAGTTTACCACCCAACATCTCTTCCTAAAAAATCTCCTAAAGGGTTTACTTCAGTAAGAAAAACAACTGAATCCAGAAGGAAAAAATGGAAGGTAAAACATGAGGATGAATAAAGAAATTGGTAAACATCTTAACAAAATTAAATCATGATTTACTCTAGGTAATAAAACTGGTAACTAATTTGAGAGGATTTTTAAAATAAGGTAATGCTCATATGATATCACTTATATGTGGGATCACAAATGAACCTATCTATAAAACAGAAACAGACTCACAGAGAGAGCAGACTTGTGGTTGCCATGGGGGAGGGGAGAGGGAGTGGGAACGACTGGGAGTTTGGGGTTTGTAGATGCAAACAAACTATTACATTTAGAATGGATAAACAATAAGGTCCTACTGTATAGCACAGACTATATCCAGTCTCCTGGGATAGACCATGATGGAAGATAATAAGGAAAAATAATGTGTGTATATATACATATATATATATATATATGTATATATACACACATTATTATATATATATATATATATATGCACTACTGGATCACTCTGCTATACAGCAGAAATTGCCACAACATAGTAAATCAACGATACTTTAATTTTAAAAAAAAAGTAATACTAAGACACCAGTCAATAGCTACATGGGACATTGCAAAGGAAGATCTGAATTAAAAGCTCATACAGTCCTGTATTGGTTTGGAGGAGAACAGACATATTGACTAACTTTACATTCTGTTAAGAATTTCTAAGAATAAATAGTAAAGGAATAGAAATATAACTTTTAAATCAAAAAAGAAAAAAAAAGGAAATTAAAAAGAGAACTTGAGATACTGACAATCCAATAAAAGGCAAGAAATGAAGAGGATGGGAAAAAACCGAGTTACAAATTCTAAGTAAACTCTAAATAGAAAACCCAAAAACATCCTATTGAGTGATACATGCATATATGAATATAAATGTATTTTAAAATATGAATCAATATAAAATATTGCTAATGGACAGATACGTGAAGAAAAAATATAAAAACAAGGATAGGAAAGATAATCACCAATTTCACAATAGTGGCCACCTTTGGAGAGGAAGGGAGGAAACTAGGACCGACGACAGGTACAAAGGCTTCAACGTATCTTCACAGTGTTTCTCTATACTGTGAAACAGAAAGATATAAAGAAAGGAAGAGTTCCCTGCGGTACAGCAGGTAAAGCAGTGTCACTGCCGTGGCTTGGGCTTGACCCCTGCCTGGCCAGGGAAATCCTGTGTGCTGCCAGTTCAGCCAAAAGATTCAAAAAGAAAGAGGAGGAGAAAGAGGAAGAGAGGGAGTGAGGGAAGAAAAATGATTTAATCCAAGGGTAATTACACACAAATAGGCAACACACAAAAACTACCCCTTAACGAATTGTACACAAAACAGATATAGTGTGAATAAGTAGGAAATAAAACCTACGGAAGCTGATTTGAACACAGTTTGTCTTCAGTTACTGGTACTATCTATCTGCAGAGGTTTCTAGAAGAGAAAATGAATTGAACTTGCAAAAGAAAAGATTGCTATGAAAGTGCAGGAAGGATTATGTGACTCTGAGGATGTTTCAACCTTTTACAGAGGTTAAAGTAGACGTTTCATAGAGGTTAGTATATATGTTTTGGAAGAGTCTTGTTTCCTTAAAATATTTACAAGTAAAAATGATTTGCCTAATAAAATTTTATTTCTGAAAGCAAAATGGTACACTTGATCACTGGGTCTCCGACGTGTTGGCATGCAAACACCTGGGTAAATGGCAAATGGTAAAAGCGCCCCTTGGGAGTTTTCCCATTCAGAAAGTCTCAAACTAAGGAAGTCCCTGCACGCCCTGGTGTTGGCCACAGTCCTGAAGAGGAGAAGGAGAGAGGGGGAGAGGAGCAGGGGAGATGAGAGGTACCACAGCAGAAACCACCCACCTACTTTCACCTACTTGTTCCCCCTTTCTTACTCAGGCAAAGAGTTAGATGCAAAGAGAACTGGAATAAACTTTGAATGTGGATGCTTTCCACAATTCCCCTCCGTATGCTTTTCCAGACAGCTAGCCTCCTTACCCTGGCCAGAGCGGAGAGAGAGCGGGCTCTAATTACATCTCTCCCAGTCCAGGCAGGCCATGGGGACCATGTCAGTTTGAGCATTTACTCCTGGTTTGTGTTGTTAAGTTTATGGCAGTTAAAAATATAGACCCTGCCCTTCTGTCTTTTTTCAAAATGATGGCAAAGATTTTCACCCAGACACCAAGACGACAGACGTGACATCCTGGACCAGTCCTGAAGATCCTTCCCTAATTCCTGGAGGGAATACCAGCCAGAAGGGTGATCCTGCATTGTCATTTCCCTGACAAGTCTTTCTTTTTTTTTATTGAGGCATAATTTATATATTACAAAATGCCCTATTTTAAGTTAATTCTATTAATTTTGATGAAATTCTACTCCCGTCTTTTTGTTTGTTTGTTTGGTTGGTTGGTTGGTTTTTTTTTTTGTCTTTTTGCCATTTCTAGGGCCGCTCCTGCGGCATATGGAGGTTCCCAGGCCTAGGGGTAGAATCGGAGCTGTAGCCTCTGGCCTACGCCAGAGCCACAGCAACGAGGGATCTGAGCCGCGTCTGCAACCTACACCACAGCTCATGGCAACGCCGGATCGTTAACCCACTGAGCAAGGGCAGGGACCGAACCCGCAACCTCACGGTTCCTAGTCAGATTCATTAACCACTGCGCCACGACGGGAACTCCCTACTCCCATGTTTTTTTGTGTGTTTTTTGGTGTTTTTTTTTTTTTTTTTTTTTTTTTTTGGTCTTTTCTAGGGCCACACCCGCAGCATATGGAGGTTCCCAGGCTAGGGGTCGAATCAGAGCTGTAGCTGCCAAGCCTATGCCAGAGCCACAGCAACGCAGGATCCGAGCCACACCACAGCTCATGGCAACGCCGGATCCTTAACCCACTGAGCAAGGCCAGGGATCGAACCCACAACCTCATCGTTCCTAGTCAGATTCGTTAACCATTGAGCCACGACGGGAACTCCTCCACTCCCATCTAAATCAATGTACACCATAAAATCACTTTTAAAGAAAAGTTATTTTCTGGATGGACCCAATAGCAATGAAACACAATAGCTTCTATTTCCAAATCTTATATTTGCAATCTTAAAAACAGCATCCAAGACTTGAAGATAATGAGATACAGTGTAGTAAACAGTACATTTTACCCCATCTATAAGAATAGTTCTATTTTCCATAGTCATTTAGATAAGAAGCAGAAAATGCTATAAATCACTGTAAAGTGATTTGTACATTAATGTGCAAATCTTAACATTCGTATGCTGAAAAGTGATTAATCATTCTTTATTTTCTTTTCAAATTTTCTTCTACTGCCATATGAATAAGCTGATACACCTTATCTTCTGTCCTATCTGGATTAACAGTCTAGGCTGAATTCCATGCTAACAGCGGGGGTACAGAGCTGCAAATGGTTCTCTTTAAGTCAAAGGAAAAATAACAACAAGTACAGGAACACCTAACTCTGAAATTCTTTTATTTGGGTTTAAACCTCTCTTCACAGCCTCTTTTCAAGTCTTTGGAGCATTATTAAACGATCCTACTATTGATTTTCCGTGCCTCAGTCCTGGTGAAAATGGAGTAACTCGGACCACTAATGACTGAAGTCCACTCACCATCTGAAGGACAGTCACAAAGGCTGGAGCTCATTCCTACAAGCATCCTCATAACTTAGATTTCAACGCCCGGAAATAGGACAGGTGGGAAATAGGACACGGAATTCAACTCGTCTCTCTTGCTTAAATATAGCACTGCTGCTATTTCTGTTACTTATCCTGGGAAATTCTGTAAGTATTGGTATATTGTGCTATTCAGCATGAAGCTCTATGCCTCATTTCTACCTCTGAAATCCAAATATCCAAGTAATCACTTTTAGGAAAGCATTCCTCTACTTTCAGCTCCATTCTCCATGGACTATTTATTTGCGATGCGAAGCTACTGAGTAACTCGAGGTTACAGTAAGAATTTGTCATGCCAGTTTCCATCTTAAAAAGAAAACCTTTTTTTTTTTTCATTTAAGTATAGTTGATTTACAATGTTGTGAAAAAGAAAAGCTTTTAAGACAAACCAATTTTTTTTTTAATGGGTAAAAGAAATGAACAGGCATTTCACATAAGGGGGGTGGGGAGAATGGTCTCCTAAGTTCAACCTCATAAATAATCAGGAAAATGCAAATTAAACCCACAATGAGACACCATTTTACACCCCATCAGATTAGCGAAAATCTGTAGTCTGACAATACCAAGTGTTGATGAGGGTGTGAAAATACAGAAACTCTCATACAAATTAGTGAGAGGGTGGCGGTGTCTACATGGGTAAAGCTGGTAAAGAACAATTTGTATTTAGTAAACTTGGTGCGTATACCCTACATCTTGGCTGTTGTTTTCCTAAGTACATTATATAATGTAGATGTTGTGAGCCTGTAAGTTAGGGGATATTAAATTAGTGTTAATTTTCTTAGGATTAGTAATCCTGGAGTATTTGGGAGTCAAATGTCAAGATGTCGACAACTTGAAAACGGTTCAGCAGGAAAAGATGTGGAGAGAGAAGGAGACTGAAAAAGCGAGCGTGGTCAAATGTCTTTTAAAAGTGGAGGGCTGGAGTTCCCGTCGTGGCGCAGTGGTTAACGAATCCGACTAGGAACCATGAGGTTGCGGGTTCGGTCCCTGCCCTTGCTCAGTGGGTTAACGATCCGGCGTTGCCGTGCGCTGTGGTGTAGGTTGCAGACGCGGCTCGGATCCCGCGTTGCTGTGGCTCTGGCGTAGACCGGTGGCTACAGCTCCGATTCGACCCCTAGCCTGGGAACCTCCATATGCCGCGGGAGCGGCCCAAGAAATAGCAACAACAACAACAACAACAACAAAAAAAAAAAAAAAAAAAAAAAGTGGAGGGTAGGTTATGGGGGCAGAGCCTGTAAGTTTGAATCACGGTTTGGCCACTTATTGATTGTAATCTGGGTGATTTACTTACACTCTCTCTACCTCAGTTTAACTGTCCGTGACATGGGAGTAATGGTAGAGACGTCGTCAGTATTAACTGAGGTAATTCACGGAAACTACTTAGAGCAGTCAGTGCTTTGTCAAAAGCCCTCAATAAATGTCAGTTATTACCCCTGCTGGCTCCATTTTGCAGATGATGTAAATTGAAACTCAGAAAGGTGATGTAACTTGTTCAGTCACAAAACTGGCACTTGATGGCTGGAGCTGGAAGAGCTAAAGCTCTCTGAAAGCTCTCCTCCTAGTCAACACACACAGCAGCCCTGTTCACAACAGCAAAAACCTGAGACAATCCCAGTGCCTGTCTCCTATAGAAAGGATTACTAAACTGTGTTACAGTTCTCTACCAGAACCCCTCTACAGCCAGGGAAAGGAATAAGACAATTAAGATGAGGAGTATCAAAACAATTAAAATAAGTTAGAGGCTTTTATTTTATTCCTAAAGATTTTAGCTGCTCCAGCAAAAGGACTGGTTAAGTCACCAAAATTACCATGATTAATCAAAAAATGTTTTGTAGTTCCCGCTGTGGTGCAGTGGGTTAGGATATGACTACAGCTGCTCACGTCACTGCAGAGGCATGTGTCTGATCCCTGACCTGATGCAATGGGTTAGGATCCAGCATTGCTGCAGCTGTGGCATAAGTTGCAGCTGCAGCCTGGACTCAATCCCTAGCCAGGGAACTTCCATATGTGAGGGTGGGGCCCCCCAAAATGTTTAGTTTGTACTTCACCACAGCTGCTCTCTATAAGAGCAAGAAATTACTATCCGAATGTTGAACAGGTAAAACCAAAGAATTACTCCTACAATGAACTGATTTGCAGCCATTAAAGCAGTGTTTTTATTTTTAAATTTTTTATTTTCCTTTTTTGGCTGCCCCCTTGGCATATGGTAGTTCCCCAGGCCAGGGATCAAACCCACATCCTCACAGAGACTGTGTGGTTTCCTTAACCCGATGAGCCACAGTGGCAACTCCGCAAAAAATAATTTTAATGCACAGGGATAATAAACACCAATTTACGTGAAGAAGGGAAATGAGATTAGGAAGAAGGACGCGTGGTGTGGTGGGGGCTTCAATTATACCTGAAATGCTGTATCTCTTGGGCTGACTGGGAGCGTACAGATGTTTGTTATCTGTTTCTTCATGGGTTTTTCATATGCCTGAAATGTTTCACAATAAAAGAGAACACATACAATGACATAAAAATTTAAAGTCAGGTGTACCTCTAGAAATGTAATTAATTTCATTTCTAGAAGGTGCAATCATGGACTTTTGGACTAATTTCTTAAAATATTTGTATATATTTTTTGACAAAAACATTTCCAAACCAGAATATTTCATTTCTGCTAAAACAGAAATGACTTAATGAGGATATCTGGGAGTTCCCTTTGTGGCTCAGTGGTTAATGAACCTGAACCCAACTAGGATTCAGGTTCGATCCCTGGCCTCGCTCAGTGGGTTAAGGATCTGGCATTGCTATGGGCTGTGATGTAGGCCAGCAGCTACAGTTCCAATTTGACCCCTAGCCTGGGAACCTCCATATGCCATGGGTTCGGCCTTAGACCCCCCCCCAAAAAAAAAAAAAGAGAAAATCTGATTACAGTTATTACCCAATTATGTTCAAAACCCAGACTATCTTCACTGGGGAAAAAATGAAAATGTATGACCCCCCCTTCCCTAAAAGACACATATTTTTTTTTAAGAGGGGGTTTCAAGAAAGGCATTGAACTTGTAAAAAAAAAAATAGTAGTCATTTTTATTCTTTCCTCCTATTCTAAACTTAGGGGGAACTCCACAGCTCAGGGAAGCCCCTGGGTGTCTAAGCCCCTGTGCTTCCAGCCTTGGCAGGGCTGATGATCCCAATCCTGGCCGACTTGGTCAGGAGGCAGAATTACACATTTGCACATGGTTAAACAGTTTCGTCAGTGAAATAGATTTAAACGAGCTTTAAAAAGAAGGAAAGGAAAACATTTGGTGCATTCCACGTTTTCCCTCAAGTATACTGTACCTTCAAGTCCTGCTGCATTTTGCATTCCTCAGAGCTCAAAAAAAAAAAAAAAAGCTATTTAAATTGTGCACATAAATCGCTCCATCCCTTGTGAAATAACCACTGTCTCCTCCAAAAGAATAAGGGGGGACCTGTCCCAAGTGGCTATACCCTGGGGGTGAGAAGCCCAGCTCAGAGAATCAAATGCGGGTGATTTGAACGGACATGCATTCTGCCTTGAATGCTGGAGAGCTCAGAAGTTCTCATTTTTTCTGTTCCCCATTCACCCCAATCTTTGGGTTAAAAACTCATGTTTTTAAAGCTGATAAGTTCTAACTCCTGATGCTCTCAGCAGTTTCAGCAGGTGGAAAATAGAAGATGACAAGGGTAAAATGGCTCTCAAAAAAGCCTGAAGAAAGAAACTCAGAACAAAACTGGAAAAGGTGACGACCACCAGAAATTAACAATGACATCTATGGAGGGGCGCGTGTGCTCCCAGCAAAGAGACCTTCCTTTTCCCAGAGTCCACCGCTCACTTCCTGGAACACAGACGCGACCTGATTGACAACCATTCTGTTTACACACCACACGCCCTTGGGGAGTCGTCGTCCGGTGTTCAGAAGCCGATGCCTGTGTCCTGTTCTATACGCTTCCTCTGGAAAGGAGCGGCCTGCGAGGGGCGGGGCACTGGGAGGCCTCCCCACCCCATGCCCAGGCGCCCGCCAAGGAGGCACTGGGGAGAAGGAAACCGGTTTCCGTGCCAGCCCACCCAGGGTCGGCCAGCGGGGAAGAACACCAGTCATCTGCCAGGCACGTCCCAGGGCCTCCATCCTGGCGCACTACTGATGAGAACCTCGGGGAACCGAGGGATTCCCGACCCAAAGCCTGCCCTGTCTAGCACATGCACGCGCACACATTCACACGGGCGCGCGCACTCCCTCACAGCCACCCACTGGGCCAGTAGGCATTGCTGGTAGGTGCCTCCCCTTTCCATGGAAGGTGCTTAGTAGCTGAATTCAGCGATAAGGAAAAATCCGAAGGCAGCCCTTGCTCCAGGCCCTCCTCTAGAAAAGCCTGGAAGCTTGACTTCCCAGGGCGAGGGAGGGAAGTCCACCCCACTTTTGGGTGGCCAAAAACCGCTCTTTCCCTTTTGGGCCTGGCTTTCCCTGTAACTAAAAGGGTTAAAATAGCATTCAGTTGCTTCTGTGGAACAGCAGCGGGATCTTCGGTTCAGAGTTAAATTCATCCCCTTCCATGATATGGCACCACGCTAGGCACTTGTACGAAAATTAACTCACCTTGTCGTCACTCATGGGCATGGGGTTGCTATTAATATCTGCCTGGTAAGCGAAGGAAAAGGGGTTTAGTAGGTCGTGCTGTTTGTATAAAGTCATACTGACTAGCTCAGACTTGCAGAGCTAGCTTTTTAAACTCAAGTTTCAATACTACGTAAGTTACAAGTGATTTCACCCTTGACCGATTGTTTTTCTCTCTAGCTCTTTCTCAGAAGTCGTTTTCATTTGGTCCTTTTCCTCCTTTTCTCATCCTTTTCTTTCTGTTCCCTTCCCCCCACGGTTACTTTTTTCTAGACTCTGGATGGCTGGAGAGGAGGAGGATTAAAGGGCTGTAAGCAGGGGAAATCCTACCCATAAGAAAAGGATGAGGGCAGAGCCGGGGACTTCTGCTCCTGCTGCCAAGTTAATGCGGTGTAAGAACCAGCTGTGTCGGGTCTGGACACGCTTTTCTGTTCTGCAGCTCCCAGAATTTTTTTTTTTTTTTTTTTTTTTTTTTTTTGTCACTTTAACTTGAGTGATCTTTGCTGCCCCTTAAGGCAGGTAGCACACCTGACTCACAAAGCTTCAGATGAGTTGAGTTCAAAGTTTTATTTTCTACTTTTAAAGCCCTCAATAAATTAGGGCAAAGGTAGTTTGGAATCCAGCCTCCTGCCCTGGCGGTCCTCTGGGATTATATTATTAACGTTGGCTAAGCAATCTGCTCTTGAGAAACCAGGTGTAACGAGACCTGGGCGCAGGGATCTTGGGGTTGTTTGTGGAACTTTCTCCTCCTCTGTGGCCTATGCCAAAGTTTTTCTGGAGCAATCCTGCGAGCTTGGTGCCAGCGCTACGTGGTGCCTTCGCATGAATAAGGAAAGAGGTCACTGAATTCTGGGCTGCAGGTTCAGGACACGCTTCCCGCCATCCGCACCCTTACCTCTACCCCCATCCCCTTTAGAAACCTAGTTCGCTAATAGTAAAAGAGAAGTGAGGCATTGAATCGAGTTCTTAGGATTAAAGTAATATAGTACAGTCACAATGAACATACTGCACAAATCTAAGTTGATCCTAAAGAAAGCAATTCATTCTTACTGTTCTGTTTCCCTTATCTTTATGTGGAATCATAATTTTGTCCTCGCTCTCTGTTTTTACATTTCCAGTAAAATCATTGTTAGTTTCTAAGACTCTTAAAAATTAGAGTGTCAGGGAGAGTCAGCAGTTCCTGCTTTTTTCTCTGAGCATGTGTACCTGCAGATCTGCAGGAATTTAGAGCAGCAGAAGGAAGGTGGCATAAGGTGGCTTCCTTCCAACCCGCTGGGGTTCCCCCTTAGTGACACCAAAATCCTGTTCTGGAAGATCCGCCCACTCATCAGGTTCCCAACAACAACAACAACAAACGGGTGGGAGTGGAAACTATGGAAGGCTCTGCCACCATGAAATGAGCTTGCTGATCTTCGGAATGCCTTCCTTTTGAACAGAGTGGAACTTGGAAAAACAGAGGCTCTCCCGCAGGAAGAAAGCAAAAAGAGAAGCTGAACCGCTTATCAAAAATAAAGGAAATCTTTTTCACTCTGCTTTGTGCTGTGATCTCAACCTACTGGAAGTCAGACCCCAAAGATCTACAAGCCCAAACTGACAAGAATATCATGCTGTCACCTCCATGGGATTTGAAAAAAGCTGAGCAATGACACCATTCCTCATGACCGTCCAGCACATTCTACAGTGATCTTCACGGTGACACCAGCTGCTTCTCTACATCCAGTTATTTATTAGAAGGTGTTCTGCAAGGAGAAAAGGCACCCTTTCGACTTTATTCCAATATAGTGGTCATTTTTATGGGCCTTTATCACAGTGGTCCCCAAAGCATTTTACAGCGGAATCTAAATCTATCTATTATAATGGGGAAAATACGGACATTTAGGGAACTGAAATGAGAAAACCCTTTGGCTGGAATAATTTATCCTTTATTTCACGAAGGCTCTCCATAACATAGAACCTATCTGAGTGGTAAATAAGGTTCAAAGTCATGGAGAAAATGATCCTAAGATTATATTTCGTTTTTACTCTTCCTTATGCTCTCTGAGTCAATTTCGAAAGTTAATGGTATTCACAATGGGGCAGTCTTTTTCTTACACCTTTGCAAATCAACACTGACATGTGTCCTTAAATACAATTAAAAACCAACTCTTAATTGTTTAAATCATGGGGCAAAAAATAGTTATAACCAACAGACCAAAGGACCATCCACAGAGTAAGAAGTAGATGAAGTGGATTGAAGGGGAAAGTAGGGGGAGTAATCTAAATTACTGATTGTTCCTTTTCTCAAAATTCTTTTTGGCAAAGATTACACCAAATATCAATCAATTTTATAATAAGACTATCAAAGCTGTTTCATTAAATACTCTCCCTTTTCTCACGATTTTCTCGACAGGATTTTCCCACTTAGCCCCCTATCAATCCAGGGTTATGATTGTGCTGCAACTTGGGAGATCACTTGTATCAAATATTAATATTTGTATAGTTATTAAAGTATTTGATGATTTGTGCTGGGACTCCCAAATTAAATATAGCATAAGATTATTTTCTAACCTTTGGTCTTTGCTGGAACAACTTGTAGGATGATTTATATTTTAACTGGTATGTATAATAATGAAACACTTTTTAAAAGTACAGCATCGAAGAAAAATCTTTTACATTATATCGTGTAGCGGTTTTCAGACTGCATTTAACCAAGGATTCTTTTCCCCCAAAACATATTAAACAGAAGCCAAATAACTAAAATAGATAAAAACAGAGTGTTGGGGCATAGCCAGGGGACGAGCAGGTTTTAGTGCTTTCGACCTTTTCAGGGGGCCACAGAAGCACCTTTGAGGAATACAGGAGCTCTAGAAAGTGTGAAAGCCAGTGTAGTACTGTAAGACTTATTAAAAAGAAAATAAATAAAGGACACTGTTGGAGATGAGATACCTCTTCCTTGCAACTGTGTACATGTACCTACTTTTGTGTTTGTGAAATCTCACTCAATATCTGGCTCCTATCTTTATCATTCTTTCTCTCAAGCTGCAATTTTTGTGGCATTTTATGATAGTGCAAATGGATACTATGTCTATAAGTTTCAAATTCTTACTTTAAAAAAAATACACCACAGAAAAAGTCAGAGGGCATGTTAGCACAAAATACATGTGACCTTAATGAAGTTATTTAGATAAATATTTTTATGTTGTAGACTAACAGTAGCACCTCAAGAAATGATTATAAAATTATGATTAGGACTTTAGAGACTATTTCACCTCCAAATTCTGATCTTTTTTTTTTTTTTTTTTCTTTTCAGTTCAGAATACTGAGGTCCTGGAACATGAGGGACTTCACTGCAGTTACCGGGGTAGATTCCAGGTCCAAACACAATTCTCTTGGCCTTGAGTCACATGCTTTTTCCACTAATCTATGTATTGCATTATATAAATGAACATAAAACTTTTACAACTTGAAAATACCAAAAGTAACTATTGACCAAAATCAGGTGAATATTTCTATGTTTATTTTGACTAGTCCAGTCTGGTTCACTTTCAGTCACAGTCAAAAAACAGAGCTTGTGTTAGATCGAAGATCATAGAAACATCGTTAAACAACACTTGTCTCCTGCAAAAGGATTTCAGGAGGTCAAACAGGGAGACAAAATACTAAAATACACAAAGCATTCATGCCTTCCTTGGAAAGCAGAGCTTGCATAAGCATGTCATGGAGACAGATTAGCAAATCTGAGGCTGATAGTGGAAGGCTGAAACTTTGATTTGGAAGAGTTTGGTCCTTTTCCACCGCTGAGAGCTCTTTTCACACCTAATTCCTTGAGCAGAAAGTGGTAAGAGATTGATCCAGAAGCCCAGAGCATGAAATAACAAAGGTCTGTGATTTTGGCCTGCCTTGTGTATTGACTGTCAAAATAAGGGAGGTTCATGTGGTTCTAAACTAGTCTGGATATATTTGTGCATATGCTGCATACATTTTCAAAGTACATAATTGGACACTCTATGTATAAGTCTCATTTCTTTAAACATGCCATTCTCTGCTTCAGGCTAAGTTGGAATTGTTTGTATAAGTTCCTTTTGCGCTTTCAAGAGAAATAGTAGTGAAGGATTTGCTATGAACCAAATTTTTACACTAGTTTCTTTTCCTGTTTTGGGGGGCAGCTTTGTTTCTGCCAGGGGATATTAGCTCCTGTAATGTTAGTTGTTGTGTGCTTAATTGTGTATATAGTTATATGAGATGTGTTTCAGTATTTATAAACGCAAATGTTTAGAGTGGACCACTACCACTGGCTTCAGCCAGGCAGCCGGACAAGAGGGTGGGTCTGTAGGTGAGGTTGTTCAGTCAAATCTGTTGACCTTAACAAGTCTCCAGCTGGGGACTTACCTGTTGTTTAGAATAGTTTGGTAAACGGAGGGTATTTATCTTTGCAAAAGCATCTGGAGTCCTTGGGGGCAAAGTTAATATTTGTTATCCCCTTTATTCATATTACATTATCCAGATTGGCCTTGATTTTTAAATTTACTCTGTTCAGTATTTAAAGTTTTCTCGAAGCAAAGCTAAAAAGAAAAAAGAAAAGTGCTTACTGTCTTTTATGTAATACTTGCTCATCCTACCTCACCGGACTGGTGTGAAGCGCAAATAAATTTGAAATTGTAAGGACCTTGTAAACTGTGAAGTATTATTCACATCTGTGGATGTGGTTACATGTTTGAAATACATGGCAGCACTGAAGCCAAGATAAAAAGTTCAGATGACTATTTCGACCCACTCCAATGAAGACATATGCCACTGGGTTTTCCTTTAGCAGCTTTATCAAAGTGTAATTTACATGCCATAGAAACTGTAAGCATGCAGTTGTGCCGCCATCACTAGAAACCAGTTTTAGAGCATTTCCATAACATCAAAATGTTCCCTCTTGCCCGTTAGCCGTTAATCCCTTTTCTTACCCCCAGCCCCAAGAAATCACTGGCATGCTTGATGTCTCTGTAAATTTACCTTTTCTTGACATTTTATATAAATGGAATCACATAAATGTAGTCTTTTCCATCTGGCTTCTTTCATCTAGCATGTGTTTTTAAGATTTATCCACATTAGGGAGTTCCCACAGTGGCACAATGGGTTGTGATCTGGCTTGTCTCTGTAGAGGCGCTGGTTCGATCCCCAGCCTGGCACAGTGGGTTGAGGATCCAGTGTTGCTGCAGCTGTGGCATAGGTCACAGCTCTGGTTCGGATTTGATCCCTGGTCCAGGAACTTCCATATGCCAGGGTCAGGGCTGAGAGAGAAAAAAAAAAAATGTTATCATGTTATAACATGTTTCATTACTTGGTCCTTTTTATTGCTGAGTAGATTTCCATTATATGGGTATACCACGTGCTGTTTATCTATTTGTCACCTGATAGACATTTGGGTTGCTTTCAGTTTAGGGCCATTATGAATAAAACCACTGTGAACATTCACATATCTTTGGACATATGTTTTCATTTCTCTTGAGTGGATTCATAGGCTTGAATTGTGTTTCATGGTAAGTGTGTGTTTAACTTTTTAGGAAAATGCCAATCTGTTATCCCAAGTGTCTATATCATTTTATTTTTTTTCATCAGCAATGTATGAGGGTTCTAGTTGCTCCACATCCTTGCCAGCACTTTATATTGTCTGTCTTTTTTTTTTTTTTTTTTTGTCTTTTTGCCATTTCTTGGGCCGCCCTCGCGGCACATGGAGGTTCCCAGGCTAGGGGGTCCGATCGGAGCTGCAGCCACCGGCCTACACCAGAGCCATAGCAACGCAGGATCCGAGCCGCATCTGCGACCCACACCACAGCTCATGGCAACGCCGGATCCTTAACCCACTGAGCAAGGCCAGGGATCGAACCCGCAACCCCATGGTTCCCAGTTGGATTCACCAACCACTGCGCCATGACGGGAACTCCTATTGTCTGTCTTTTTGATTATCGCCATCCTAGTGAGTGGGTACTGATATCTCATTGCAGTTTGGATTTGCATTTCCCTAATGGCTAATGACGCTGAACATCTTTTTGTGTTCTTATTAGACATTAGTATACCTTTGTTGTTAAAAGGTCTATTCAAATCTTTTGCTCATTGTTAAAACTAGGTTAACTGCCTTGCTTGGACACCACTTTTCTTTGGTTTTTTTTACCATTAATTACCCCTTCATCTTACACTCATGATGCTTGTATTCTGCTGTCTTCCACGTCTACTGAACTTCTATACTGTTATTTAACTTTTAGGGAGAATGCATTTTCTTTCTTCAATTTTTTTTTAAATTTTTCGATTGAAGTATAATTGATATATAATCATTTTAATTGTGGATGTAAACAGAATTTAATATTTGTATATACTGCAAAATGGTCATCGCAATAGGTCTAGTTCACATCTGTCATCATTCATAAGAATTTTTTTTCTTGTGATGAGAACTTTTAAGATTTACTCTCCTAGCAACTTTCAAATATGCAATATAGGAGCTCCCACTGTGGTTCAGTGGGTTAAGAATCTGACTGCAGCAGCTCAGCTTGCTGTGGAGTCTCAGATTTGATCCCCAGCCTGGCGCAGTGGGTTAAAGGATCTGGCCTTGCCAAAGCTGTGACTTAGATTCAGTCCCTGGTCCTGGAACTTCCATGTGCTGCAGATGGGGCCATTAAAAAAAAAAAAATATATATATATATATATATATATATATATATATATATATATATGCAATACAGCATTATTAATTTTAATCATCATACTGTATATTATACCCCCAGGACTTATTTATATAAATGGAAGTTTGTACCTTTTGACCTCCTTCATTTTACCCATCCCCTCCACACCAGCCTCTGGCAACCACCAATCAATTCTCTATATGAATGAGCCATTTTTTTTAAGATCCCATGTATAAGTGAGATTATGTGGTATTTGCCTTTCTCTGACTTATTTCACTTAGCATAGTGCCTTGAAGACCCATCCATGTTGTCATAAATGGCAACATTTCCTTTGTATAACAGAATAATATTCTATTGTATGTATATACCACATTTCCTTTATCCATCCATCAATAACACTTTCTCTATATGGGAGTTCCCAGGCTAGGGGTCCAATCGGAGCTACAGCTACCACCCTAGGCCACAGCCACAGTAACTTGGACTCTGAGCCATGTCTGTGACATATGCCACAGCTCATAGCAATGCTGGATCCCCAACCCACTGAGCAAGGCCAGGAATCAAACCCGCATCCTCATGGATACTAGTCGGTTTCCTTATCACTGAGCCACAAGGGGAACTCCCTCCAAACTTGATTTTTAAACTCCTTCAAGAAACCAAGCACTTTCACCTTCTTTTTTCTAAAATAGTCCTAGCAAAAATGCTCTAAAAAGTATATTCTCAATATTTTTGCATAAATGATAAAAAGCTCATCAATCATCTTTATGAAAATATGATCAGAACACTTGGTATCATAATTTAGTAGGTCAAATTGAATTTTCTTTATTGCTTTTTTTCTTGTATTCTTTTTCTCTTTAAGGCTGCACCTGTAGCATATGGATATTCCCAGGCTAGGGGCTGAATTAGAGCTCCAGCCACCAGCCTACACCACAGCCACAGCAAGACTGGGTCCTTAACCCACTGAGCGAGGCCAGGAATCAAATCCACATCCTCATGGATACTAGTTGGCTTCATAACCTGCTGAGCCCAGTTTCTTCATTACTTATTTTGTACATCAGATTTTTCCATTTTAAAACCATTTTTGAAAGGAAGGAGTGCTTATATAAACTCGCACAAGCAAATTTAATTATCAGAGAAAAAAGGAATTCTGAGGAAACATTAATATTTTATGGTAGTTAATATGTTTAAATAAAATAAACTCAAAATCTTAGGTATTGTTTTTCCTATAAATGTCCCTAAGTCTCTTAACAAAAATAGCAAAAACATAATTAATCACAAAATAGTCAATGTTTTCAAGTGTACCCATGGGCAAGTAGAAAGCAACCAAATACCTCAACTATCACCAGTACTCTGGACTCAAAATAAAAGATTTCAAATTATAAACTTACTTATGTATAGGACTGAATGTAAAACAAAAACAACTTCCCCTATAACTGGTAAATAACAGGAGGGAAAAAAAAAAAAAAAAACTTTTGAGCCTTGCCTGGAAGGATGCCAAAGATATACACTTGAGAATATTTTAAGGTAATTAGCATTTTTGTCTCTGTGTCAGTAAAAATAGGCTTTTGCCTGCTACTAATTTTCTTTGGGTTACTGAGACCATTGTATGAATGAAGGGCTGCTAAAGGCCATTTATATTGTGCAAACAGAGGCACAAATTAGAGAGGGCATGTTAATAAGGAGAGGGGGCTTATGAGTGCTCAATTATGAGCCCAGAACCTGTTTCTATTTTAGGGGGATAGAAAACACATCAATCTTGCTTTTAGAATATTTTCAATTAAAATGAACAGCACACGGCACACTAAGAACCAGCAAAGGCTGCAGCCATGTGGATTTTGAATAATTTTTACATACCGTCTTAGTATCAAAACTGAATACGTATAATGGGCTGAAATATAATTTGAGATCCCGGAAGACCAAGGTCCCTGAGCTGCATAAGAAATTCTAAAGGAAAAGAAATAGAAAACTAGACCATCTGTTTCACTTTTTAGCATGCAACCTATAGAGTAGAATATTTGGAGTAGAATATTTGAAAGAGGATGCTGTTTAAAACCTGAATAGGGATGAAATACAGTGTGTACACTCACAACGTATCATTAACCTCCTCCCTCCTAAGAATAATCAATAGCGTCTGCAAGCCTGTTCCAGACGTTAAAAGCAGAGCACCATGTTAGCTGCACAGAGGTTCACTTCTCCCCACGCGGAGACAACAGTGAGTAGATCACTCTTGGGCCCTGGGCAGCACCTCCTGCCTAATTGGGGTGAGCAGAGGGAGGTATCCACTCTGCACAGGCAAGCATTTGGGGAACCTAATTGCAGTGTGCATATGCAAGTATGCATCAGCGGCATATCCAATTTGCCCCTGTTTTAACCACTACATCCAATTGCCTGATAACATGGCTTTTTATATGTATTTATGAAAACATTTCAAGATGCCCCCGAAGCTAGCTTTTCCCCTATGTAAAATACCTATTTTAGAATTATCGCTAACCAGTGACCAGCATTCACATAGTGTTCACAGAGGAAAAGCACTGAATAACACAGCGAAGGATTGGAAGAAGGAATGATGCCTTTGGTCTCAAAGCAGAGAAACCACTACCCCACCTGTCCAGTGCTGAACTTCGGCAAACCATGATTGTATTGAATTTTTAGCCTTTCTTTTTCAGGTAGTGCTAGTCTTCTCTCTTGAAAACCTTTGTAACTATTAAAGCTGAAGTGCCATTTAAAGAAAAAGAAAGGCAAAGAAATGAGCTACAGGAAGCCATGGTGAGTTGTTTGTCAATGTATCTTTTCTTGAGCCCATTGGGGAAGCAGGCTTCAGGGTGATGGGATCATAGGCTTTATTTTGAATTTGTCTGTTATAACCTTAAAGCTTTCTTCAAGGGAGATACATAGGGTTCAGGCCTGATACACAATGTCTGTTGCTATGGAAAGGTTTGTACTTAACCATATTACAGTGTTCTGTTAGGAGCCGGGAAGCTGGGATATCAGTTCAGCTCTTTTTAAAAACCGTATGTTTTGAGATAAAACAACACAAAACAAAAAACATGTACAGCCCATATTTCCGACCTTAGAGAACAGTTTTAAAGGCCTTCTGTACCTTATATGTATCAAGAAGATAGTCTGCCTTCTAAGATCCATAGTAGCCTCTTACGCTGTATAGCATTATTATAGTAATAATGCTATAGACGGCAATTACTTCCAGTATGCTATCTACTCTCCATCTCTAAACTCGTGTCCTGTGGCCTTTCTCATTTCTACTTGAATATCTGCTGGTGGTGCCACAAGAGCTCTCCTTTGGGCAGTGTATCTCGTGCTCCATTCTCAGGGAGCAGTTTCAGCACGGGAGGATTGTTCAGTGAATGCTGTTCTTCACGAGTCCATCATTCAAAATGGAGGCTTCCCCAGTATTAAAATCTTGGCTTTTCTGGAAAAATGCAACAGTAGCCTAAATAGTCCAAAAATGTTCAGGTTTCACATTTTTCTTTGTATCAAAGATTGCCAAGTACTTTTTGTTTCTTGTTTGGGTTTTTTTTTTTTTTTTTTTTTTTGGTTTGTTTTTGTTTTTTGTCTTTTCGTCTGAGGCATATGGAGGTTCCCAGGCTCAGGGTCCAATCAGAGCTATAGCTGCCAGACTACACCACAGCCACAGCAATGCAGGATCCAAGCCACATCTGCGACCTGCACGACAGCTCATGGCAATGCTGGATCCTTAACCCACTGAGCGAGGCCAGGGATTGAACCGGCGTCTTCATGGAAGCTACTCAGGTTCGTTAGGAACTCCTACACAGGAACTCCTAGGCTGTGTGGTCTTGGGCAGGCTTCTTAACCATCTCTTTGCCTGTTCCCACATCTATGGCACTGGGATAATAATAGTATCTATTTCATGAGTCTGAAGTGGGAATTAAATGAGATAGTTCCGGAAAAGCACTTAGAGTAGTGCCTGGCACATAGTAGGTATGCAGTAAGTGTTCATTTATTACGTTGCAGAATGTCTTCATCATCCTATGATTTTTAATCTTGCCTTTTTACATGAATATGCAGCCACTTCCCTTCACTCAGAAGAATTTAAACCAGTAGAATCTAATGCAGTGAGACAGGATGTTTGAAAAATATGTAGGTTTGGGGGACTTTCCTGTGTCCCACAAATAATATTAAGAATGTAATTGATGGCTTCCCCATACCTGGAAGGACAACTGTGCCTTTCATTCTGCAATAACTGTGATTCCCTCTTTGCCCACTGTCCTGCTAAAAGCACCTTTTTGGTTTTCAAGATGATATAAATGTAAAAACAGTTTGTCTAGAGGTGTATGTACTACATATATCCTTAAAATTTGTTCATAGCACTGCTTTATTAACAATCCTTATATGTTATTAAGTGTAGAAAAAGGTTTAAAATAACTTTGATTATTTAACTCCACATATGCAAGGCTTTACCTGTATCCCAAGTATAATAACTGTAGACATACAGAAAAAGACCAGGAGTTCCCGTCATGGCACAGCGGAAATGAATCCAAGACGGAACCATGAGGTTGCAGGTTTGATCCCCGCCCTGGATCAGTGGGTTAAAGATCCAGCATTGCCGTGAGCTGTGGTGTAGGTCGCAGATGTGGCCTGGATCCCGTGTTGCTGTGGCTGTGGTCTAGACCAGCAGCTACAGCTCTGATTTGATCCTGGCCTGGGAACCTCCATATGCCACAAGTAAGGCCCTAAAAAGACAAAAGACAAAAAAAAAAAAAAAGGAAAAAAGAAAAGAAAAGGAAAAACAGCTCGTGTTGTGCCTATCCAAACTGACGCCTAAGGTTTCAGCCCAGACATAGAATCATTGTCAGTATTTGGAATTTACTCACAACTAGCAGAACCACTATTAGTAGGCCAGTTTTCTTTACTCAGAACATAATGTGGTACTGTCAAGTCAGTCTAGCTACAATTGAATGGAATTTTTTTTTTTCTCTAACGTGTTTTTTTCCCCCCGCAATTCATTTATATACTTCTCTAGGAAGGTCAAATCCCCCTGTAAATATTATCTAATTTATTCTCACAACATCTTTCAGAGATAGGGTACATTTGTCTGTATTATTAGCACCTAGTGTTAGGAGATTCACATTTACTTTGTTGGGAGTCATTGGGAATAAATCTCAGGTAGACACTAATGGAAACTATAATAGGAGATAAATACAGGTATGTCTGCAAATGAAGATATTTTCCCACCTTTGAAATCTGTTGACTAAAAAGATAAAAAGTGGAACAACTTATGATGATTGAATAGTAATAAAAAGCAGCATTTAATCTAAATCTCTCCTTCCCATGATTACAGCATGCTAAATATTACTCAATACTAGGGAGTCTGCTGATGAGCTCTGTAAATGTTTTCCAATAAAATTAAATAGATTAGATTTAGACGGAGAATGCTAATGGTTCTAGAGCTTTAAAAGAGTCTTCTTTAAAAATTTTCCTGAAAAATACAGTTTAAGGCTCTGTCACAGTGACATCAGTCAGAGCAGAGTGAATCTCTTTGTTTCCATGAGGACAGACCAGGCGGAGGCCACCACCATGTCGAGAAGTTCTGGCCGTCTGCGATCCGTTATTGCTAATTCTCTTCATGTATCTTGCCTGCTGCTTTGTTTTGGTTGTCAAAGTTTGTTACTGAGACAAGACTAAGATCATCCTACTCTGACAGTCGCAGATTGAGTTGGCATGACGCGCCATGAGGTGAGTCTAATTGCTGTTAATATTGGAAGGATGAATAATCCTATTAAAAAGCACAGTTATGAAAAAATAAATAAGTGAAGGCAAGTCTCGATTACATGAAAGAAGGACAGCTTGATGAGGGGGAACCCATTAACCTGAAAGGAAGCAGTTCTTTGCTTCCAAATTAGCAATTGTGAGCAAGCCTGCATTCATACTAAATCGAAAGGGAAACAGTTTTTTCTGATTCTTTCATAGACTTAAATATTAGATTTCCCTACATGTGGAAAAAGAGATCCTACTGTGATTCCTAGTTATTAATAGAATATCAAAATGCCACATTAGGTAGGTTTATAGGAAAATGTTCACATTGTTCCTTGGGTATTATCGATGAGTTAAAAGAGGTAACTCTTTGGAGTTCCCATCGTGGCGCAGCGGAAATGAATCCAACTAGCATCCATGAGGATGTGGGTTCAATCCCTGGCCTTGCTCAGTGGGTTAAGGATCCGGCATTGCCATGGGCTGTGGTATAGGTTTCAGACTCAGCTTGGATCTGGCGTTGCTGTGGCTGTGGTGTAGGCGGGCAGCTACAGCTAGGATTCAACCCCTAGCCTGGGAACCTCCATATGCCACGAGTGCAGTCCTAAAAAGACAAAAAGAAAAGTGGGGGGTTACCTCTTTATTAGGTGGACAGCACAATACTCTAAACCAGTGCTTCTTGAACACAAGCATTTGCAACAATTAGGATCTCTGATCCAGAAACTCTGATTTAGTGTCCAAGATGCTCTGTTGGTGAAGCAACCTCACAGAGTGCTTTTGCATTTGCTTCTATCGGATTCCTAGGAGTTCAAGGCTCTGGCCCTATTTTATGTTCGTTTATTGGTGTAGGGAGTCCACGCCAAGAAAATGGACTTAGGGTTAGTTTTCTAAGCAAATAGTATAAATTCAGACCTCTCAGTATGTGACCCAGGCTAGTGTCAGTTTCTCTTAGAAGATGTCCCTTCCTGACCTGTGCCCACTCTAGGGATCACTGACAGCAAACTTCTTTGCGCCACAGGCCAATGAGTGGTGTTTCACTAGCTCTCTTTCTGAGGCTCTAGGCTTTCAGCAGGGGACTGGCTTCAGCCTCCCTGCCAGTGACTGTAAGGCCTCATCTGTACCATCTTCATCTCCAGGGGCTTTTAGGATAAATCTGGGGCTCAAACCCTCATATGTCCCTATGGCATCACCTTGTTCATATTGCATTGGCTTTGGTTTCTTGCCTTATTTCTGACATCTGGGGAGTTGTGTTTTTTCATTCTATCCATCACTTCCAGGAATTTGTACTAGGAAGGGGTTCTTTCCATGTCTCATTTGCCCACCATGCTCACTTTCTGATTGTGAATGCTAGAAAGTGTAGGTATCTCTTCCAAACATACTGGAAGTATATTTGTCTTCATAGAACTGAACAAAATTTGTCCTTGTAGGGCAGGATTACTGATCGCCGCAGTGAGTTGAGGCTTACGGAGGAAAATTACTGACATTAAGGACTGAGATATTGAAAACAGTGTTCTCCCGCCAATAGCAAATATTAGAAACATGTTATAATAGATTTATTAAGTCTGAATAGCCTTAAAATATTTGATAATGGAGCAGAGACAGTACAGATAGAAAAACTTGTTTTTTCTTTAAAACATGACCGTGAAAATCAAATAGGCTTGGGAGTTCCCTGATGGTTCAGTGGGTTAAGGACCTGGCATTGTCTCTGCAGTGGTGCGGATTCAATCCCTGGCCCAGGATTCCACACGCTGTGGGCAAGGCCACCCCACGAAAGAAAGAGAAAGAAAGAAAGAGAAAAGAAAAGAAAAACAGAAAAGAAAATTAAATAGACTTTTAAGTATATAGATTATTTTTGGAAAAAAATTTTTGACTAACTTTTAAAATATGATCATTTTGATTTTAGGCTCCCTTACGACCTAAAAAAATCTGTTGAGGAGTATATTCAGGTAATTTCTTTAATAAATCATCCATAGAGGGCTGCTTTGGGAGGTTTTCGTCTCTGAACGTGTTTGTAGTGAATTCTGATGACTGTTCCAGAGAGGCAGGCCACGGTGTCTTGAGAAACATTGCATAGGCCCAGTAGCATTCACAGCCCCAGGCACAACCAAATGGCAAAGCGTCTCACATATGCATATACATGTAAAATTCTCTTGGTACTCATCTGTCGATTTTTTGGTATGTGTTACTGAGGTGTCTGCTCTCCTTTTCATCTGTGATACACTGTTTCTGCCTGGAGCCTCTTGGACATGAACTCTTCACTGGCTTCCACAAGAAATCCAATCAGCCCAGTATCCTTCAGGGTTTACTGAAGATTTGCGGTGGCATCATGAGCAGGGACAACCCACACTGTGCTCACTTTCATGCCACAGCCCTGTTGACTGTTTCGCACCCCATTCCTGACCCCAGGTGCCCAGCCCTCAGGAGTCCGGTCTCCTCACACACTCTCCAGCACAGCCTCTCCTGGAGACTAGCTCTTTCCTCCAGGATTTTCTCCAGGTAAACTTGTCTGCCACCTACCCCCACCCCTGCCTAGTAAGCAGGGTAATCCAGTCATCACGCCAAGTTCCCTAGCTTCTCCGAGAATCCCTAAACTGATAGCCCTCCAGCTGCAAGAATTTATCCTCAGAGAGCCAAGAGGGTTACAACCAACAAGAATTCTCTTACATATAAAAGCATGTGTCTTGGGAGTTCCCGTTGGGGCTCAGCAGTAACGAAGCCAACTAGGATCCATGAAGACATGGGTTTGATCCCTGGCCTCCCTCAGTGGGTTAAGGATCTGGCGTTGCTGTGGCTGTGGTGTAGGCTGGCAGCTGTAGCTCTGATTCCACTCCTAGCCTGGGAATCTCCATATGCTGTGCATTCGGCCCTAAAAAGCAAAAAAAGAAAAAAAAAAAAAAAGTAGGAGCTCCCATCGTGGCTTAGTCCTTAGCAAACCGGACTAGTAACCACAAGGTTGTGGGTTCCATCCCTGGCCTCACTTGGTGGGTTAAGGATCCGGCATTGCCGTGAGCTGTGGTGTAGGTTGCAGACATGGCCTGGATCCTGTGCTGCTGTGGCTGTGGCGTAGGCTGGCAGCTGTAGCTCCAATTTGACCCCTAGCCTGGGAACCTCCATATGCTGTGGGTACAGCCCTAAAAAGACAAAAGACAAAAATAAATAAATAAATAAACAAATAAAAGTAAATGAGTTATTAAACTAGCAGGACTGACATTTTCCCCCCAATGAATAAATTAAAATGCAGTATAAAGTAATTTTCAAAGACATGTAATTGGTTATATTGCCACATTACTAATATGCCATAACTAAAATTTGAATTTATTTTGGGGTAGACAGACGCTCCTGGATTAAAACCCCATACACTTGGCTTTTACAAAGTCCAGATAGCCCTTGACTCAGATTGCAAATTCCTTTTTTGGGGGCCACACCCAAGGCATGCAGAAATTCCTGGGCCAGAGATTGAACCCGTGCCACAGTAGTGACCCAAGCCACTGCAGTGACAATGCAGAATCCTTAACCTGCTGAGCCACATGGGAATTCCTCAAATACTTTTAATTCAGTTCTCATCCAAATTAATCTCAGCAGGAGCTCAGGAAATACTAGCTTAATGAATGGAAGGGTCTATAAATGTTGCCACCTCCAGATTCCTTGGGTTGAAAGTCTGCCTATATTCAAATATGTCTTCTTTTTTTTCCTTTAGTCAAAAATAAAAACAAAATATACTAAAAAGGAAAAATAAGTATTAATAAATTAAAATAAATATGTTATAACAAATATTCTTTTTTTTTACACTGGTTTTTTGGTTTGTTTTTTTTTTGTCTTTGTAGGGCCGCAGCCAGGGCACATGGAAGTCCCCTGGCTAGGGGTTGAATTGGAGCTACAGCTGCTGGCCTATACCACAGCCACAGCAACGAGGGACCTGAGCCATGTCTTCGACCTACACCACAGCTAATTGCAAGGCTGGATCCTTAACCCACTGGGCCAGGCCAAGAATCGAACCTGCATCCTCATGAATACAAGTTGAGTTCATTCCCACTGAGCCACGATGGGAACTTCTTATAACAAATATTCTTTTTTTTTTTTTGCCTTTTCTAGGTCTGCTTCCACGGCATATGGAGATTCTCAGGCTAGGGGTCTAATTGGAGCCATAGCCACCGGCCTATGCCAGAGCCACAGCAACATGGGATCCGAGCCGCATCTGCAACCTACACCACAGCTCACGGCAACGCTGGATCCTCAACCCACTGAGCAAGGCCAGGGATCAAACCCTCAACCTCATGGTTCCTAGTCGGATTCGTTAACCACTGCGCCACAACGGGAACTCCAATATAACAAATATTCTTAAAATTTTATATAAGATGTTTTAAATAATGCTTACATCAATCATATTTAAAAATAAACTAAAAATGCTTGCCTTGTGCTTATTTTAATTATATCAGATTTTAATTTAGTCACTTCATTACAGTGCCTGCAATTTTATAGACACTTTAGTCCAAGGAATAATTCATTTCTTAAAATTCATCAATCGATTAAAAATAAAAACCACTGAGCATCAAAAACAATCTGGAACCTGCAACAATGGTTTATAAACATAGTTAAATACTTCCCTCCATATAAAATCTTAGACTCTTAAGTTCATAGAATTTTAGAGGCTAAACCATAGAATAATATGCTTCTCAGAGATTTAGAAAAATTAAAGAATTTCATTTTACATAAACTCGCCTTTAGCATTTAGACTGCTTCATGTAGCATCAATGTTCTCATTTACCAGTGGTAACACTTTGATGAACATTAATTAAATCAAGTAGGTTAAAAAACACTGTTACTGATAAACTGTATGCCCACTGATCTGAGCCTTAGACAATGATCTTTCTATAAAATTGTGTATGAAATCTAACAGTGATTAACTTTGAAGTCAAGCCTGATTTCCCTCAAAATACATAAAATTTCAGAAGATAGATGAGATAATTTGGGAAAGAGAGCATGGATAAAGAGAGAGAGTCTGGAATATGTCCCCCAAAGAGAAAATTGCAATAGAAATGATAAAGAAAAAAATTGGCAAATTAATTAAGGAGAAAGTTCTGAACCAGGCTTGAAATCCTCATGAATGTTCTATGCTTTGTATTCTTAATTTATTTTATTCTGAAGATTTCATGAGACATGTAGATGGTCATCGTCATTCTTTGGCTTTTCATTGTTCTTCCCTAATTTTTCCTTCTTTCTGAAACATAAATCTATCTTTGAGATAATGACTGTGTACTAAAGTTACATCAAACAACTGTCTTCAGATCAAATCAAATAAAACAATGCATTTTCTTTGGAAAATTGATTAATTCAAGATTCCCTAGTGAGAGAGATAAATAGAAATGCTTTTAAATCAAATTCACTCTGGATAAGGGTTCTACTGGTAAAATTAGGAATATCCTTTTAAAGTAGAATGTTTATTACACATTCTTGGAAGAACATTTTTTATACATATGACAAGTTGTTAATTTCCCTATTATCCAAATATTCTTACATGTCAATTAAAACATAAACAAGTCAACTTAAAAACAATAGCTAGGGAGTTCCCATTGTGGCTCCTTAACAGACCAGGCTCTTATCCCTGGGGACGAAGGTTCAATCCCCGACCCTGCTCAGTGGGTTAAGGATCCCGCATTGCCGTGAGCTGTGGTGTTAAGTCACAGATGCGGCTGGGACCCGGCATTGCTGTGGCTGTAGGTGGACAGCTGCAGCTCTGATTTGATCCCTAGTCTGGGAACTTCTATATGCCTTATGCCTCAGGTGCAGCCCTGAAAAAAAAAAAAAAGACAGTTTGTTTACAGGAAAAAAAAAAAAACTGATTGATAAACATACACCTAATTCAAGCTCAGGTACAATAGAAGAAACAAAAATTTCTAAAAGAGGAAAATTAATTTTCTTCTTTCACGTCACCAGGGATGAAAATATTTGTTGTGGGTGTGGGAAATCAGCAGGCTCAGATACCACCAGTAGGAGTGTAAATCGTACGACCTTTGCAGAGAGCAATTTGGCAGGATGTATTCATTTTTAATGTATAAATTTTACTTTTAAATTTAAATAACACATCTTTTCATCTTACAATTCCATTTAGAAATTTACCCTATAGCTTTTTACATACATGAACAGGAATAATCATCGCCACGATATTTGTAAATAGCCAAAAACCAGCTGTCATCAATATCCATCAGTAAGGGTCTGATTCTCTTAAAAGTCATGGCACATCTGTGCTTGCATGCAGATACTAAGGGAAGGAAATAGAGCTCTATATGCTACTAGGAAGAAGTCCAAGATAAATTGTTTCATGTAAAAAAAGAGCAAGAGAGAAAACATATAATCCTGTTTGTCTGAAGGAAATATTTTATGTACATGCTCTGGGAAAAACACTGGGCAGTGGGAGAGTAAGAAGTACTTTTTCTCTGTATGTTATTCTGTCCCATACCACGTCTTTTATTTTCTTTCTTTTTGGTTTTCTCGCTGTTCTGTTTTGTTTATTTCTTTGCTTGTTTGTTGCCCAGAGCCTGTGTTATTTTTATAAAAAGGTATAGCTAAGAGTGAAAGTCACCTTTACCTATGTTAAAAGTTTTGTTTCAGTGTCCCTGAGTCTGCAGAGAGCCACAACATCTGTGCTTTTTCCAAGAACAGGAACAAAATTAGGAATATTATTGGTCCCTTCTCTCTGGTCTCCCTCATAGCATCCATGGTGGAGAGACTCTTCTTTGTTGACTTTAGAAGGTAAAGGTGCCTCTGAGGCCAGAAGTTGCTTAGGGACATGAGCACAGCTGGTCTGAGGGGGGAAGTGGGCTTTAAAAACAAGAGTTGAATGTGCTTTTGTAAATAATCTATACTTAAATGGGTCACTTTTTCATATCCTCTCATACTGTCTCAATTAGCAGCTATTAATTTCAAATAAGGGAAATTGGAGAAGAATTAAAGGGAGGAAATGAAGTAGATATTTTGAAGCTCTCTTTGGTAGATCTAATTCCAAACAACTCTTCCAGTTCTAAAGCAGCACCATGGTTGCCTCACATCACGCAGATGTTCGTTATGTGTGGAGAAAACAATAAAATCTCCGTGCTTGGAGTTCCCGTCGTGGCGCAGTGGTTAACGAATCCGACTGGGAACCATGAGGTCGCGGGTTCGGTCCCTGCCCTTGCTCAGTGGGTTAAGGATCCGGTGTTGCCATGAGCCGTGGTGTAGGTTGCAGATGCGGCTCGGATCCCGTGTTGCTGTGGCTCTGGCGTAAGCTGGCAGCTACAGCTCCGATTAGACCCCCAGCCTGGGAACCTCCATATGCCGTGGGAGTGGCCCAAGAAATAGCAAAAAGACAAAAAATTAAAAAAAATAAAATCTCCATACTTACAGGAGAGTGACTCTTGCAGACTGAAAAGCAATGGTGATACACGTATAAATGCTTGTCACTGAGATTTTTCTGCTATTGGACTCAATGCACTAGAAAAAACCAAAAAAACAAACAAAAACCAGAAGACGAGACATACGTTATCCTAATAGCTCTTTTATTTATTTCTCATATTTTCCTATTTGATCAAATTTTCTTGCAAACTCCTTTGTAGGTAGAAGTTTATTTTAGTAGGCAATACCTTGGTTGAAGCTGCTTTTCAATAAGGAGGAGAATGGATTAATCTGTTCTCTTCCTAATTGCTCTGTGAAGTCTTCCCTTCTCCCTAATCTCACTGTAGTTTCTTAAGAAATGAGGCACTTACATATCCCAAGGGATTAAATGGAGATTTCTGCTGCAGAGGGTAAAGTAAGGAGTTTGCTGCATTAATCATTGAATAACATCAATCACGCGTCCGCTTGGGCAGTTAAATTTCTGTTGAACAAAGTACAGAAGTACCTGGGGAATGTCTCCCTCTTTGTAAGTGGTGTCATTAGACATCTGTCACGAAGGCCTTGGAAAAATAGGTTTGGGGATGCAAACAGTCATTTTAATGCTAACACAATGATAGGCACATAATGAGTAATATGCCATAAAAATCATTGAATTAATAGATAAAATTCTACAATAAATTATTGTACCAATTTCCTAAACAAACTATTAATTACCTTCTGACTTCAAATTTGTGTGCTCATTGCAGTAAGAATTATCTTCCTTAGGCACCATTTCGATTTTTCAGACCCATTTTCAGAAACTTTAATTGTTCCAAATTTTTGCTGCTGCAAAATCCATATTGCTGATCCATGTTGAAATGTTTTCTAACAATTGGTTCTCTTCTCCCTAATTTCCCTTTCTAAAAATTATTGTACATTTATATTATCTTTGCTAGCTCAGAACACATGAAAATCTGCCTCATAATTTGCTTTCTCCTGTCCAAATGCTACTTCTGCCATCTGCAATGACTCTCACTCTCGCCTTCACCGTTCCAGATCAATCCCATTCTGTTCTTATTGCCATTTGTCATTGCAGCCAGGGTTGTAAGCTATAAGTACAGAGAAGTAAATTTATAAAGTTACAGACCATTTTATTTCTGTTTAACATGGCTTCATGTCAACTCAATGCAATCTTAATTATCTTTAGTGGAATATAAGCACATTGGAGGTAAATGCTACTTTCATGACTTTCTTACTCCCACCAATATGTTTAACATATTGGCTTAGTGGCCTAGTTAATTTCAAGGACCTGATAACATCTCAGAAAAAGATCAAAGTGACTTCATTTGAAAGTAAAAATGTCATACTGGCAGATGATATCAATATCATGTTGGTAGTCAACAGTAAAAAGATGTCAAATATTTTCAAATCAATCTAAAACTATAATGAAATTCCAATAAAAGTCCCAACTGTGGTATATCTATAGGTTTGGTTTCGTTTTGTTGGACTATATTTGTAAAAGCATCAAAAACATCTTGAGAAAATTTTTAAAATTCATTAAGAAAAATATACCACATCGGTTGTTACACAAATAAATATTAAAAGCTAGAATAGGAGTTCCCGTCGTGGCGCAGTGGTTAACGAATCCGACTAGGAACCATGAGGTTGCAGGTTCGGTCCCTGCCCTTGCTCAGTGGGTTAACGATCCGGCGTTGCCGTGAGCTGTGGTGTAGGTTGCAGACACGGCTCGGATCCCGCGTTGCTGTGGCTCTGGCGTAGGCCGGTGGCTACAGCTCCGATTCAACCCCTAGCCTGGGAACCTCCATATGCCGTGGGAGCGGCCCAAGAAATAGCAACAACAACAACAACAGACAAAAAGACAAAAGACAAAAAAAAAAAAAAAAAAAAAAAAGGCTAGAATAATTAAAGATATGGCACTGGTAGAGAAATAGATATATAGATCACAGATACAACTGAGAGTTCAAAATTATCCATGTACATAAGGGGAATTTAGTTTTTCCTAGAGATAACATTTTGTATCAGGGATAAAGGATGACTTATTTGGAGTTCCCTTGGTGGGGCAGTGGGTTAAGAATCTGACTTGCAGCAACTCAGGTCACTGTGGAGGTGCAGATTCAATCCCTGGCTCGGTACGATGGGTTAAAGGATCCACTGTTGCCACAGCTGTAACTTATTCAATATCCTCTTGGAAAGTAAAAGTTTAGATCTTTATCATAAAACAAAATAAATACTAGGTGGAATAACAGTTTCAAAATAAGTCAAATAAAAACAACACTTTATTAGTGGATATTGTAGGCAAATATTTCTATAATGTGTAAGAAGAAAGAACTTTAAAAAAAAGATACCAAAAAGAAAATTAAAAAAGAAATCCTGATAAAGTTTTAAAAATCTTGTATAAAAATACCACAAACAATGTTATACATCAATGAACTACCTAGAAAAAATTTAACAAAAGGTTAAAAAGTACTCAATATATACTCTTTTAAAATCAACATGGAAAAGAATGTTTGATAGAAGAATGATCAAGGAACTTAAAAAAGCAACATACAAGTAGTTCTTTTGGCGGCATAGTGGGTTAAGGATCCAGCATTTTCTCCACTGTGGCTCAGGCCGCAGCTGTGGCAAGGGTTTGATCCCGACCCCAGAACTTCTACATGCTGTGGGCGTGTCCAAAAAAGAAAAAAAATATATGTTAAAGGATAAACGCAAATAGGAAACAAATTTTTTAAAATGTTTAACCATCCTAGTAATCAAAAAATGCAGTCCTATTCTCGGCCTACCTGACTGGCAAAGTTTGGAAAGAATAATGCGTGGTGTTGGAATGCGTATGGAATAAGGGAGCACTTCTGTACACTGCTGGCGGAAGAGTAAAGTTGTACAATCTCATGGGGTGAAATTTGGCAGTACACCTCAAAAGCCTCTAAAAGGAATATATTGCGTGACGTGTCCATTCCAGTAGAAGTGGGGCAGTACATACATAAAGGAATGTTTCTAGCAGCCGATCACTAGCAGAATACATGAGACAACTTGTGTCATTGAGGAAAATCTCAAATAATAATAGCTTAAATAAGGTAGAAATTTGTTTTCTTGCCACATAAATAAAATCCTAACATAAGAAATCCACGATCAGGGAGTTCCCATTGTGGCTCAGCAGTTAATGAATCTGACTAGCATCCCTGAGGAAGCAGGTTTGATCCCTGGCCTCACTCAGTGGGTTAAGGATCCAGCATTGCCTTGAGCTGTGGTGTAGGCTGCAGATGTGACTCAGATCCTGCGTTGCTGCGGCTGTGGTGTAGGCCGGCAGCTACAGCTCCGATTTGACCCCTGGCCTGGGAACCTCCATCTGCCATGAGTGCGGCCCTAAAAAGCTAAAACAAACAAAAAAGAAATCCATGATCAATCTCTTCTATGTGAGAATTCTACCTCGATCTCCAAGCATCCAATCCATATACACTGGAAGGAGTATATGAAGATACACTAAGCAGAAATGAAGAAAGAAAGGCACAGGTCTTCTCTTTAAGGATACTTCCTGGAAATTAAACATGACATTTCAGTTTGGCCACATGACCAGAACGAATAGCAAAGGAAACTGGGAAATAAGCCTTTATTCCAAACAGCACCTTCCGGGTAAATCTAGAAGTCCTCTTATTAAGAAAGAAGGGTCTTAGGAGGTAACCTGTAGTCTCTGCCACACAACGAAAATGTTGACTCATAAATGGTTCAGTAAGAACTGAAATACGGTACAATCAGAGAATGAAATCTCTTATCTATCCAGTTGCCCTTTTATCTATCTTGAAATGCTTTTTAGTTCCTAAAATAATAAAATTTCTAAATTGTCTTGTTGGTTTTTTAACTTTTGAGTGTATTGCCTTGTGATATTAAATGTGCTATGTATGAAATGAATACTTTGGTATTTGGGTGACTAGCTTGAGGTCACTCTGATAATTATCAGGTTTTTTTTTAATTATTGAGAGCAGCATTCTGTATATGTTCATTAGAACCAGCTTATCATGTTGTTTAAGACATTTTATACTTCCTAATTATCTGCAGGCTTTCTATATCATTTTCTGAGGGATGTGCTTTAAAATTACCTATCTGATTGGGGGGTCTCACTTTTAGTTAAATCTTTTAGTATGTATCATTATTTGTCTTTATGTATTTTTGAGACTAGGGCTTTGGGTGCATGCAAGTTCATGATTATTGTATTTTCTTGGTAATCATTTTTTATTACATAGTGGTCCCTTTTTATACCTAGTTATTATTGCTTAAATTCCATTTCATCTAATTAATATTGCTTTTCTATTGTTATTTGTTTAGTATTTACCTGGAATTTTTTTCCATAATTTTACTTCGAATTTTGAGGGTCATTGTCTTTTATGCTTGCAAAAGTCTCACAGATAAAACTTGTACTTCAGTTTAGATAATTTCTGCTTTTTAACAGGTGAATTCAGTGTTCACATTTATTAGAATTGCTGAGAGTTTTATTTATTTCTACTATCTTATTTTGTGTTTTTTATTTACCTTATGTTTTCTCACTATTTGAGGTTTTTTTCCTACTTCCTATTGGACTGAGTTTGTTCCCTTTTGCCACCTCCAGTGTTTTGGAAGATAGATATCCTATTTCTTTTGGAGATTACCCTTTAGCATTTTTGAATATGCTACACTTGACTTAGGAAAGACTGATAGCTCTGACCACTTTTCTGCTATGTTATTGTTGCCCAGTTTATTAGTTTCCCCTATTTTTAAAAGCTCTCCAAATTAGTCTGTGTTTTTAGGGTTGTAAGGTGTCCCATACATAGCATTTGTCTTCCTCTCTAGAACTCAGAGTCAGTATGAAGAAAGAAGGGAGGAGAGAGGCAGGAATGAGATGGAAAATCAAAATACAATATTAGCTTTATATCAGATTAAGCTGATTGGAGAAAGTGGTTTTAGGTCCGTGGCCAGATGGGCTTGCTGATACTTTATTCCTGAATTAGACGGACTTAGCCTGGATGGGGCAGTGAGACAACAGCAGGTTTCCCTAATAAGGCTGGTCGCTCACCACCTGCACACAGGCAGACGGGAGTTTTCCTTCAGTGAGGCGGGCAGAGCTAAAGGAGAGAAAACAGGCTGAGACAAGCGTGTTGGGTCTTCTTCCTGAACTTTCCATCAGGGAGGAATGGTTAAGGGAGCAGAGAGAATTTGAGAGTGTTCTTATATTATTCCTTGTGGAAACTGAAGTATCATTTCTCTCTGTTCTGTGGATATGAGTGGGAAGTAATTGTTCTTATTAATATTGTTTTCTGTAGTCCTTGCTTAAGGTTGATTTACCATGAAGCTCATGGTTCTGCTTCAGGGCCCTTAGTTTGACGGACCCTCCCAAGCCAATGATACCAAGAAGCAGCAGCTCCATGAATGTTGGAGGAATGAAGTCCTGCTAGCCTGGAGGTCATTCTTCTTGTTTGTAGTGGTCTCAGAGCTGCAGGAGATGGGGCGGGCATTGGGCACCAGTCCACAGTGACAGCCTGCACTCCATGGAGCCCTGGAGTGTCAGCATCCTCTCCAAGGAGAAGAATCTGACTGAGACACTGCTCCACTCTCAGCTTGAGGGCCATGTGACTTGGCTTCATGGTCACCTTGGCACACCCACTGCTGAGAACTGCCCTGGCAAGGTAGGGGGTGGGAGGGTCCCTGGGCGTGGTGAAACCCAGCCGACCTTGATCAGCCTGCTGTAACAGTAGGATCAAAGGACTAGAGTTATCTGAAGAGTCTCCCCACCACCAATAATGAATTCAAAGCTAAAATAAACCTTTCTAAACTATGACTGATTTATTTTTTTTAAAGAACAAATTTTGACCAGCTATGTTAAAAGACTGGTTTATCTTTCTACTTCTTTGAATAAGTGATATTTTAAAGTAATTATCACATTAAGAGGTGAGCAAAGAGTATGCAGCCAAAAAATGGGAGCCATAGAGGAAATGAAATTAAAATAAAAATAATAAAAGTTTGTATTGCATACATTGCTGGATTATGTGAGGTTTCGCAGGACTTAGCTGCAATGTAAATTTTTATTTGCTGTGATTTATATTTTCATTCTAAGGAAACATATACTTTTGTACCTAATTTTCTTTTAATACTTTGATATTCTTTTCCTAAAAAGTGTTTCTCAAATTATGAAAGCTTTAGGTCCCAGAAAACATGGACCACCTCTTTTTTTTTTTTTTTTTTTTTCAGTTTTACAAAAATGATGGCTAATTTCTTCACTCCTTGTTTCCCACATTTTTTTTCCGGGTAATTTTCCTTTTTAATCAAGTACATCTTTTAGTAGCTCTTCCAGTGAAGGTCTGTTAAGGCTAAACTTTGATAGTCACTACTTAGCCCTTACTCTTGAGTTAAACTTTACTGGGTAAAGAACGCTATTCCGGATTTTCCCCCTTTGAGTATTTAAGTTGTTATTTCCCTGTTGGAGTTTGTCATTGTTGCAAAGAAATGTACATTGTCCTTTGTCTTTTCTTTCTGTCTTTTATGTTCTGCAGAGTCACTCTCATCCACCTAGGTTTGAATTTGTTTTTATTAAACTTGCAAGGGTTGGGGAGTACTGAGGTCCTTTTTCAGTCTTGGGAAAGTATGGTTCTTTAGCATCTTTTTTTTTTTTTTTTTTTCTTTTTCAGGTCACATCTGTGCATATGGAAGTTCCCAGGCTAGGGGCTGAATCAGAGCTGCAGCTGCTGGCCTACACCACAGCCACAGCAACATGGGATCCGAGCTGTTTCTTCTATCTACACCACAGATGACAGTAATGCTGGATCCTTAACCCACTGAGCCAGGCCAAGGATGGAACCCGAATCCTCATGGATACTAGTTGGGTTCGTAACCCACTGAGCCACAACAAGAACTCCCAGCGTCTCTCTTTTAAATTGTCTTCAATAAATACTGAACAGATCCAAAATGAAATCTCAAAAAAATATGTGTAAAGTGGAGTTCCCTTGTGGCTCAGTGGATTAAGGATCCAATGTTGTCACTGCTATGGCTCTGGTTACAGCTGTGGTGGAGGTTCGATCCTTGGGCCAGGAACTTCCATGTGCCTCATGCGTGGCCAAAAAAAAAGTGTTTAAAGTGAAAATAATATGGAAAAAAACTAAAAAGAACAATAATACAACACTTGGGTTCTTCACCATCCAATGTAGGAAAAGAAGAAAATACCACCATCATTCTTCACTTCCCCTGTACCCCCTCCCCCAACAATCCCAACTATTTCCTCTCCCTTCAGCCCGTTATTATCCTCAACTTAATATTTCTTTCTTCTTTTTTTCTTTTTTTTTTTGTCTTTTTGCCATTTCTTGGGCCCCTCCCACGGCATATGGAGGTTCCCAAGCTAGGGGTCGAATCGGAGCTGTAGCCACCGGCCTACGCCAGAGCCACAGCAACACAGGATCCGAGCTGCGTCTGCAACCTACACCACAGCGCAGGGCAACGCCGGATCGTTCGTTAACCCACTGAACAAGGCCAGGGATGGAACCCTCAACCTCATGATTCCTAGTTGGATTCGTTAACCACTGAGCCATGACGGGAACTCCTGTTTCTAGTTTTTTATTAGTAGGTATAATTCTACTTTAAGCATTTCATAAATGCCTCCTGGAAAAGGATAGTTTCTCTAGAGTTTATACCTAGGAGTGGACTTAATAGGTCATAGAGTATGGGCATCTTCTTAAAGCAAAATTGCTTTCCAAAGTGACTGTACTAATACTATATAGTACTAGTACTATATAAATGATTGCTTTGTTCCACATCCTTGCCAATGAATGATAGCTTCAGACTTTCATATTTGCAATTTTGTGGATATGTAACAGTACTTCATAGTAGGATTAATTTGCATTTTTCTGATTGGTAATGAAACTGAGTGACACTTTATTGGCCATTTATGTATTCCATAAAATGCCTGCGTAATTCTTTAGACAGCTTTAAAAATTGGTTTGCCTTTTTTTTCTTGTTGATTTGTAATAACTCTTTACATATGCAGGATTCTAATATCTTGACAATTATATATTTAGTAACTATTTTCTCCCAGTCTGTAGCTGGTCACTTCATTTTCATTATGGTGTCTTTTGCTAAATTGATATTATTAATTTTGTTTTGTTTTGCTTTTTTAGGGTCGTACCCTTGGCATATGGAGGTTCCCAGGCTAGGGGTCTAATCGGAGCTGTAGCTGCTGGCCTACACCACAGCCACAGCAATGCAGGATCCAAGCTGCATCTGTGACCTATACCACAGCTCACGGCAATGCTGGATTCTTAACCCACTGAGCAAGCCAGGGATAGAAGCTGTGTCCTCCTGGATGCTAGTCAGATTCATCATCTGCTGAGCCACAGTGGGAACCCCTGTTTTGTTTTGGTTTTTGGCCACACCTGCAGCATGCAGAAGTTCCTAGGCCGGGATCAAACCTATGCCACAACAGAGACTCAAGCTGCACCATATCCATATTGTGCCACAGAAGAACTCCAATATTATTATTATTATTATTATTACTATTATTATTATTATTGTCTTTTTGCCATTTCTAGGGCTGCTCCCACAGCATATGGAGGTTCCCAGGCTAGGGGTCGAATCAGAGTTGTAGCCACCGGCCTAACCACAGCCACAGCAACGCGGGATCCGAGCTGCGTCTGCAAACTACACCACAGTTCACAGCGATGCTGGATCCTCAACCTACCCAGCAAGGCCAGGGATCGAACCCGCAACCTCATGGTTCTGGATTCGTTAACCACTGAGTCATGACGGGAACACCCCAATATTATTATTTTTAATGTAGCCAATTTGTCAATTTTTTCTCTGTGGTTTTCATTTTTTTTTTCTTGTTTAAGAAAGTGAGATCATAAAAGTACTCTCCTATATCGAAGTCTAATTTTTATAGTTTTTTATTTCACATGTAGTCCATTAATTCACCTGGAGCTGATCTTTTATATGATGTGATTGAAGGGGTGTACATCGTAAGTATCTCAAGTATCTTATCAGTGTTTGTTTTTATATGTATGTGTTATTACCTCTCATCTCATTTGTTATACAGAAGATACATTATGGGATGCAGGAAAAACAGTCAACTAAAAGATCTGAATGAGTCACCCAAAATGCCACACAGAGATAACAAGATGGAAATATTAAGGGGTGATTATGAGACATGGAAGATACATTGAGACATCTCAGTATAGTTTTTTCCTGTGGCTGCGCCCTTGGCATATAGAAGTTCTGGGGCCAGGGACTGACCTCTTGCCACAGCTGCTAACAGAGCCACAGCAGTGACGATGCCAGATCCTTAACTTGCTGCAACACTAGGAATTCCCCAGAATACTGCTGAGAGGCATTCCAGAGAGAAGGTTGCAGAAACATTCAAAGAGATAGTGGGAGAAGAAAAATATTGTTACAATTTATGTGTTATATAATTATTTTTCACAGAAACCCAAAAATTATCCACACAGAAATTAAAATTAATAAGAGAGTTTAGCAAGATAGATCCAAAATCAATATACATTTTTCTGGAAATTAGCATGTTTTCTTCTAATTTTTAAATTTTATTAGCATAAAGTTAATTAATAGCATTTCCTTATCTTAAATTTCTGTTGTATCTGAATTTGTGATGTTATCAATTACATCTGAATTTATGATGTTATCAATTTAATGATATTTTATTGAAGTATAATTGATTTACAATTTAGTTTCAAGTGTACAACAGAGATTCAATATTTTATAAATTATGTTTCATTCAAAATAATTACAATATAATGGCTATATTTCTCTGTGCTGTACAATATATCCTCGTTGCTTATCTATTTTTCAGTTGACTATTTTATTTTATTTTATTTTAGTCTTTTGTCCTTTTAGGGCCACACCCGCGGCACATGGAGGTTCCCAGACTAGGGGTTGAATTGGAGCTGTAGCTGCTGGCCTAAGCCAGAGCCACAGCAACGCCAGATCCGAGCTGCGTCTGCGACCTACACCACTGCTCACGGCCACATAGGATCCTTAACCCTTTGAACAAGGCCAGGGATCAAACCCGAAACCTCATGGTTCCTGGTTGGATTCGTTTCCACTGCACCACGATGGAAACTCCTCAGTTGACTATTTTACATGATGATTTATTCATTGAGTTTTTAATTTGGATGAATTAATCTTCTATTTCCAGGAGCCCAATTTGGTCCTATTTCAAATCTGCTTATTCTCTTCTTTTCTGGCTCAAATATCTACAAATATATCTTTATTTGTTTGATTATATTTTATTCAAAATATTAATGTGTTTATTACAGAAGAGTGTCTGCATCAGTCCCTCATGTGGCTGAACCAGAAGTAGTCGAAAAAGCCTTGATTTACACCCAAATTTGCCTTATATTTGAATAAATAGTCTCCATCGAGTGGGATTACAGGTGATTTTGATTTTCTATGAAAGCCTTGCTTTTATTTTTTTTTAATTTAAAAAAAATTTTTTTGCTTTTTAGAGCCACATCTGTGGCATATTGAGCTTCCCAAGCTAAGGGTCGAATCAGAGCTGCAGCTGCTGGCCTACACCACAGCCACAGCAACGCAAGATCCTAGCCATGTCTGGCAACCTACACCGAAGCTCAGGGCAACTCCGGATTCTTAACCCAATGAGTGAGGCCAGCGATCAAACCCGTGTCCTCATGGATGCTAGTCAGATTCATTATGACGGGAACTCTTGAAAGCCTTACTTTTATTGTCCAGAATTTATACAATGACTAAGGAATACGTTTATTAGTTGAAAATATTATTAAACGATTTCAATTTTGAAAAGAGAGTTTAATGAAAACTAGATTAGGGGAGTTCCCGTCGTGGTGCAGTGGAAATGAATCCAACTAGGAACCATGAGGTTGCAGGTTCCATCCCTGGCCTCACTCAGTAGGTTAAGGATCTGGCATTGCTGTGAGGTGTAGTGTAGGTTGCAGATGCAGCTCGGATCCTGCACTGCTGGTGGCTGTGGTGTAGGCAGCAGCTGTAGCTCTGATTTGACCCCTAGCCTGGGAACCTCCATATGATGTGGGTGTGGCCCTAAAAAAGCAAAAAAAAAGCTAGATTAGGTTATCATATTCCCATACAGTTCAGAAATTATTCTACTCTTAACTGTCTATGTGAAGCAGGGGGAGAAGACACACAAAGTTCTAAAATTATTTCATATTTGACTTTAGAATGCATTACAACGAAATGTCACCAATTCAGACTAACTGAGGAAAATGAATCTAAGATCATCTAAAGCCTGAGTATTTTTAATGCTTTTAAAATTTCTTCAAGTAAATGCAATAAATGGAACAGGAAATGGTGTCAATCAGGAAAGGCTCGATGTTCTATAATAACAAGCATTAGTTGTTTTATGCTTCCATATAGAAAATATTTCTCACTTCCATCTCTACCCTTCAATCTGGTATTTAATCCTGGTATTATCTTTAAATTCAAGTATCCTTCAGATTGTTGGACTGATAACTTTTTAAATGCCCATAGTTTCAATTTCCTAATGATATTTTATATGTTTGTTTCTGGGTATATCTGGGTGGTGGGTGTGTATGTGTGTTTGAAGGAGACTGCTGGGGATGTAGGTGTCTGTGCCTAATGATTTTTAATTTCTCTTCATTCTTTCCATGAATATACTTACTTACCTCGCCCTTATTCAAATGATCTCTAATTCTAAATTACTAAAGCTCAAACAATATCTTTCTCTAAATCACTTGCCAATATATATGTACCAATTTTTTTTTAATTTAAAGGTTAAAAAAAATTGAAATTCTGGGAGTTCCCATCGTGACTCAGTGGAAATGAGTCTGACTAGTATCCATGAGGATGCAGGTTCAATGGGTTAAGGATCCAGTGTCGCTGGTGAGCTGTGGTGTAGATCAAAGATGTGGTTTGGATCCCATGTTGCTGTTACTGTGGTGGAGGCCAGCAGCTGTAGCTCCAATTGGACCCCTAGCCTGAGAGCCTCCATGTGCCACGGGTGTGGCCCTAAAAAGCAAAAAAGAAAAAGAAAGAGGAAATCCTAAAGAGGGGATGAAAATATGAAATAGGGAGGGAAGGAGGGAGGAAGGAGGGAAGGCAACTAAAGTGGGAAAGGTAAAAACCTAATAAGTCTTACTAAATATAAATTATTTCTTCATAAATGTAGCATTTCCCATTCCAAATTATTGGTAGTGCCAAGCTAGAAGAAGCAAGGAGAATGGTTTCTGTGCTGTGAGTGAAGCGTGCATGGAAATACTGTAGATCAGAACAGCTTGGCCGTGTCCAATCCTGGGACGTGACCCATCTATTCATTTGGGCAGAAACTGCAGAACCCAGTTCAGCCTGGGACATTGGGAGAGGTGCAACTATTCAGGCTTCCCCTAGGTCTGGAAAGCGTGGCCACTGGCCCCAGGACTTCCCTAAAATGTGAACCAGACTCCAGTTAGAGCCAGACATACTTGTGTCCATCCCCAGATTCTCCCTTTACTGGTTGCATGTGTTTAAGCAAGTTATTTTACTTCACGTTTTTCAGGATCCTTATCTTTATGCCTACCTCATAGGACCTTGATGAAGATCAAATTAGATGGCGCATGTGGATGCACCTTGCCCTGTCACACAGCAAACACTCACTGTCGCTGTCACTGTCTAGTTACTCCAGCATTTCTGGGATGCAGTAGCAGTTAGGGAGTGTTCAGTAAGGAGGACGCTCATATTCAGCAACCCAGGCAGATGGGAAGCACCAGATACAGTTGTCAGCGGACACCAAGGCCACAATGAGCCAAGGGTTGAGGGACCAGATTTCAGTGCCAAGGGAGGGTGGAAAGATAAACCTGCCACAGTGCTAGGAACAAAGCAGAGCTCCCAGCTCAGAAGGATAGAACAACAGGCAGGATTCAGTATCTGGGACCCAATCCCAGGAAGCAAGATAAGGATGTAGTTAGCAAGACTGATGAACAAAATGAAGAACTGATCTCAGTTACCAGGCACAGCAGAGCCCTGGAGGACCAGCAGCCAAGGGGAGTGGATGTCCAGGCTAAAACATCTGGCCAGAGCTTTTGAAATCTGCCAATTGTTCCAACCCCACCCCCTTTAGCCAATGACTGCTCTTTGAGCATCAAAGGTGAATTGTACTTTCATAAAAACCCTCACTAAGTAATGTTTTATTATTTGAAATGAGCCTTCTCCCTTCCTTTTTTTTTTTTTTTTTTTTTCCCCTTTAAATGCCATAGATCCGAATATTTTGTGAGGAAAGAGAGCACAGCCTTCTGGCTGCTGCCTCTTGTGTATTACCTGTGGCAGGTGGGATGCGGTGGGAAGAATTTCTGAAGACTTGTCGTACAATTAGCAGACCAAGAACAGGAATAACTTGAGAGTTGTTGCCTGGAGGCCTCTGCCAGAGTGACTGAGGTCTGTGGAGGAGCACAGGTGATCGCCAATAAGTTTTATTTTCAGTGAGTGTGGGTATGGAAGGGTACATCCTTTCCTACCTTGTATTTTTCTCATTTGTACTCTGGTCATTAGAAGTGGCTTTGAGAAAACTGCTGGAGAAGGCTCAGGGTTTTTATGGACATAGGGGATACTGGTGCTCAGGACTAGAGGAACAGATGACGACACGGAGCCCTGGGTGTAGTATAACGTCTGCCTTTCTGTCCTGGAGAGAACATTCCCGCTCCACTTGAGGCCCTGCCACCCTTACTGGGGGATTTCCACATGGAGCCTGCCAGAAGCTAACTGAAACGCTTTTCCTGAGACTATGATATATATACATATAGTTCCCCAAACTTAGACGTTTAAAACTTTTCAAAACAAGGAAATAAAATCAGATCTTGACAGACTATTATAAGGCCATGACTGCATGTCTTAAAATAACTAGCATCTTATACTAGAAAGAAAAAAAAAAAATCCAAGTTAAACCAAAGTTGATAATATATTGCAACTCAGCTATGATCAGCCTAGTTGTAGGTCAACCATGCTAATGATTTTATTTTGCTGTAGTAGAAAGAAATATTTAGTAACTGTATCTAATAATTTTAATAATCTTGGGCTCTTTGGCATTATAGTGAGAAAGATCTTACAACCATATATTTTAGTTATAGCACTAAAAAAAAAAAAAAAACCCTAAGTCTGCAGGGTGGGCCCAAAGTCTTCTTTCATGCTAGTTAAAAGCTCCTTTCAGAGTTCCCCTTGTGACCCAGTGGAAATGAATCTGACTAGTATCCATGAGGATGCAGGTTCGATCCCTGGCCTTGCTCAGTGGCTTAAGGATCCGGCGTTGCCATGAGCTGTGGTGGAGGTCACAGATGCAGCTAAAAAAAAAAAAAAAAAAAAAGCTCCTCTCCATGAAATCTCATTTCCTTCATGTTATTCCAGACACCGCCCCTCACAGTAACAGCTGTGCATCACGGAAACATCCATGATATCTGTTCCTCCATCTTTGACTCTTGTTACATATTGTCCCAAAGCAAAATTCCTCATTTGTTAAGTAGGGACCCTGAGGAGGTCTTGATGTGAAAGGTTCTCCAGCTCCAAGATGTTGATGCTGGATGGAGGTTGTCTCACCTCACGTTCCTGCACCAGCCACTATGAAGTGCATTCAGAGCAGAGTGGCTGGCACTTATTTTGCAATAACGTGGTTCTGTTGGGTGATCTTTTGAAATCGCCGCCCACGTCCTGACCTGAGAAGGATTCTGCTTAATTTCCCTAGATAATGGACTGATTACTAAGGATACTTTCTCATGCATGGGACTTTGTGGCTCCTCAGGAAGCACCAGAGGAGCTCAAGTATATCAGTCATTTTAGTACCATGCCAGGGGGAGGGGATTTTGCCCTATTATCACTCTGATAGGTTGCAGCGGTCATTCACACAGTCAACAAACACTAATGGAGCACTGGGTCCTAAATTAGGCCCTGGACATTTAAAAAAATCTAGGGTGCCCTTCCGGAACACTCAGTCTAGGGATGAAGACATGAAAATTCACAAAAATTTATATCATAATATAAACAAGACTAAAACAGTGATGTCCACAGTTGCATAGCTCATAGGTGACTGTTTCACTAGTGGGAACTGTGATCAGGAGGCTTCACAAAGGGAGTGATGTTTGGGCTGAACTTTTAAAGACAATAGTTCTTGAGCAAGCAGTAAGAAAGAGAATAGAAAGTAAAGGCAGAGAGGTATGAGAGAGTCCGGTAGGGCAAGTGATTAGAAATGTAATTCATCAGGGACAACGCCTCAGTGTAGGTGAATAGTGAGCCAGACTCTGGAGGAAGTGGCTGGACATTCAGCCGAATGAAGGGCACAAGGCTCAGAGAAAGGAACCAGCAAAAGTGAATCAGGCAGAGAGAGTGCCATCTTGACCAAGGCAAGGCTGTCCCCAGGGTCACCGTGGTGAGCCGGCTGGCCTCAGGGAAGCAGGAGCAGGTGCATCCTCAGGGTTAGGAGCTGGCAGCTAAGAAGAAAAGAAGCTGGTGATGGAAAAAGAGAAAGCATAGAAGTTTGGGATAGGATGGTCTCAGGAAGTCAGAGAAGGAGGAAAACAATTATGAGACTTAAAGAGCCATTAGAGTACCCACTGACTGGTTCCTTCATCTCCTTTTGCAGGTCAGGAAGTTGAAGTCTGCGCCAGTACGTGCTTCTTTCAGGTCTCAGACTCTATCACATGTCCTCAAAACTCCCATCCCATCCACACCCTTGAATCTTTTCATTGCTACTTGGCACTTAGAAGAGTTTAGATGATCTAAATAGACCTCCCCCAACTTTATTTATTTTTTGCTTTTTAGGGCTGCACCTGCAGCATATGGAGGTTCCCATGCTAGGGGTTGAATCAGAGCTATAGCATCCCGCCAACACCACAGCCATAGCAACGACAGATCTGAGCTGCATCTGAGACCTACACCACAGCTCGTGGCAATGCTGGATCCTTAACCCACTGAGCAAGGGCAGGGATCGAACCCATAACCTCATGGTTACTAGTCAGATTCGTTTCCACTGTGCCATGACAGGAACTCCAACCTCCCCCAACTTTAATAAGCAGCAGAATGAAGATCACAGAACACCATCCTTCAGGTTTCTATGTATGTATGTATGTATGTATGTACGTACCTACATACGTGTGTGTGTGTGTGTGTTTCCAAAAGATTGAAGCTGAGGAAAGCTGAGAAAAGATAAGTGGGTTTTCCTGGAAGAAAATAGAAATTGGAGATAAGGGAGCTCCTGCTTGGCACAGAGAGTTAAGGATCCAGCATTGCCACAGCTGTTGCATAGGTCACAGCTGCTGCTTGGATTCAGTTTCTGGCCCAGGAACTTCCATATGCCATGAGTGCAGCCAAAAGAAAAAAAAAAAAAAATTGGAGATGAAATTTTTCCAGTGGCCAGGTAAGGTTAAAAATCAGAATATGGCAGGGATTATGAAATAAAATGGAGGCAGGTGGACCAACTCTCCAGGGAATTTATACTCCTTGGAATTTACCTTCCATGGAAAGTCAGCATGAAAGGTTATTCTAAAGTTTTAACCTTTAACCTAAAATTTTTATGACCTCCGTGAATTATCTCACATTAGTAAGATGGTCTAGGACAGTTAGTGATAAATGTGTCAAAGGATAAATTGCAACTTGCAACATTGTTTTTTCCGGACCTAGTGAGATGTCTAGTAACAAAATGTCTGACTGTCTCTAGAAGTCCGCCTGTGGTCCTTCTCCCAACCCTCCCTCTTTTTCTCCCCCTTTCCCTTCCCTTCCAGTTTCTTTCCTCCCTCTTTGTCTTCTTTTCCACTGTACCCAAGAAGAGGCAACTTCTCAGCTCCAAGCACCCACAAGTCCTCAGCACAGCAGCCAGACCAGCGCAGCCCGGACAGGAGGGCAGGGCTTCCAGAGACCTCGGGGCCAGCCACGCCCCTCACGCCTCCCTTCCCACCGGCTTTAATACCGGTGTTCTTTTGTTGTGTAGGTGATTCACTGCTTAATTATCACCTCCAAAGTAAGCGTTCTACGTCATGCGGTCCTCTGAAGCCACAGAATCATGGAATGAACTTTGGCCTAGAAATGCACCCCCCTACGGCGGTTCCCCTCAGCCCCCCAATCAGTGCCTACCTTGATGTACCAAGGGTCAGCTCTAACAGAGCAGTGACAGATGTTGGGAGTCCAGGCTTTAGGGATGGGTTGAAGATCCACAAGCCCGAGTTCTTAGGATGGAAAACATAACTTCTTCAACATTCAAATATACTCCCCCACCCCTTTTTTTGTTTTGTTTTGTTTTGTTTTGGCTGTTCACAAGGCTTGCTGAAGTTCCAGGGCCACAGATCAAACCTATGCCACAGCAGTGACCTGAGCCACAGCAGTGATGGTGCTGGATCCTTAACCCACTGAGCCATCTGGAAATGCCAGATGTGCTTTCCTTTTCATATGTTCAGCCACTTATGCTGTGCTCTTTCTGAGGATAACAGAATTCTGCAGTAAACAGAATTTGTCCCCATGCACTGCAGCCTCCCCATGCACTGCAGTGGCTCCTGCGTCTTCTCATCTTCTCTCTTGTCCTCATAGCCTCCTTCTCATCCCCTCTTCTTCTGCATCAAAGCAGGCCTTCATGCATGGATCTGAAATATTTTTATCATAAGGTATAAATGACTGATAAAAGCTTAAGGTATTGGAGTTCCTGTTGTGGCGCAGTGGTTAACGAATCCGACTAGGAACCATGAGGTTGCGGGTTCGGTCCCTGCCCTTGCTCAGTGGGTTGACTATCCGGCGTTGCCGTGAGCTGTGGTGTAGGTTGCAGACACGGCTCGGATCCTGCGTTGCTGTGGCTCTGGCGTAGGCCGGTGGCTACAGCTCCGATTCAACCCCTAGCCTGGGAACCTCCATATGCCGCGGGAGCGGCCCAAGAAATAGCAACAACAACAACAAAGACAAAAAGACCAAAAAAAAAAAAAAAAAAAAAGCTTAAGGTATTACTTGTTAGAAGCATATTTGTATTTTGATGGGGAGCAAAGCCTTTATTTATTTATTTTTTATTTTTAAGTTTTTGGCCGTGCCCATGGCATAAGGAAGTTTCCAGGCCTGGGATGGAACCCAAGCCACACCACTGACAATGCCTAATCCTTAATAGCAAGGCTACCAGGGAACTCCTCAAAGCCTTTAGAGAAAGGAACAATTCCGTAAACCTTTAATGGAGAAATTTTAATTAGGTAATAGAAATGTTTGAGGTTGAGTGGAGTATACCTGGTTTTTCTGAAATCACACACCAGACACCTATTCTTTTTAGAAATTAAAGCGCATGCACACACACACACTCTTTCTCTCTCTCTCTCGTGTTTACCTGTTTAATTCCAGGGAATATGTTAAATGCTTTACATATATCCTCTCATTTAATTCTTATCCCCTAAGTCCTACAAAGTAGATATTTAGTGTTTCACATTAAATCTACTGCACAACAAAGTTAAGTAAGTTGCCAAACACTCACAAAAGCCCTAGATGTGAAACTGGGAGGTGCATCCAGCTTCTTTCTACAGATTGGGAAACCCCTCAAGGTAACACTCTTTTCGCAAGGTGGGAAACAGTTTTCCTGTTTGCCTCCTGGATTTTTTTGTTAATGAACATATAGAGCTTAAAAAAAAATCTTTTCCAATAAGTCCTCTTCAAAAACATCCTTAATCATCTTTGCTTTTCTCCAAACTGCCCAGCGTTTGTGCATGTCACCCTTGTAACAATGTGCCCCAAATGAAGCATAGTGGCTGGTTTATTTTCATTTTTCAGCCTATGCAGGAATAAAAAATAAACAGCATATGGTGAAAAATTAATGAGATTAAAAAAATAAGTTCACTTAAAATAATCCATGGGCTTTTCTACATGTATTCTTGGTCTGGTTTCAAAAACCACAGGAGTTTTACTATGCCATAGAAAAGGGTGAGTTTTTGTATTGTTTCTGTTGGGGTCAGTGGGAAACCAATCTCATAGTATCGGCACTAATAATCGTGTTGTTTATAAACAAGTGCCATGCTAAGCTAGTACAGACTGAGACTAACAGTGATGTGCTTCAGCATTAAACATGCTCAAAGCAACTCTGTAATGCCCTCTCCAGTTACAATTCTCATGCCACCCGATGCTCCTTTAGCCAACAGGAATCATGAAGTCTTACCTAGAGAAGGGAATGGGAAAGCAGACAAATAGGTAGACCTGACTTTTTAAAACCATTTCCCCACACCTTGAGGCAAATAAAAAATGAAATTAGGAATCTTGTCTTTATTTTTAAAGGGTAATCACATAAAAAGTTATCGTTGCTTAATTTGAACAAGCAGGTAAATAATTTTATTTGCACATTTGTGTTCAGCCACAGAGATCCTCCAACAGTTAAGTTCTAGGAGCCCGCCGTGGGTGCAGGATTGTTTGGAGCATTGTGGAAGACGGAAGAAAAATTGAAGAGAGAGACTTTGTCACTAAGGAAATGATGATCCAGCTAGAGAGATAAACGGTCCTTAGTAAGATAAAGAATAGTGTCAAATACTTCCCTGTGCCAGGCACTGTGTTCAGAGCTTTGCAGGGATTATTTCATCTAATCCTCAGAAGCCCGGGGAAGTAGTTACTATTATTTTACATAGGAGGAAATCAAGGCTGGAAGTTTACTGAACCCTCAAAGGGTTGTTGCAAGAATTATATGAGAAACCATACCACTCTATATCAGGTTTCGATTTTGTTTCCCACTGGACAAAAAGAGGAAAAAATAAAATAAAATAAAAATCAGTAGTTTAAACAATTAAAGGTTTATTTTTCTCTCTCATAAACCAAGTCTGGAGATAGATAGTAACTAAGCCAGCCCCACAGCTCTCTTAAACACATGGACACACCTACCTCCATGGGATCTGAGAAATGTAGACTTAAAAACAAACAAACAAACAAAAAACAGGTGTTCATGAGCCCACTTAAACAAACTGTTACATTTGGAATGGATAAGCAATGAGGTCCTACTGTACAGCACAGGGAGCTATGTCATCTCTGGGGACAGACCATGAAGGAAGACGGTATGTGAAAAGGAATATATGTACATGTGTGGCTGGGTCACTATGCTGTACAGCAGAAATTGACCCAATGCTGTAAAGCAACTATACTCTGATACAAAATTAAAAAAAGGAAAAAACACTTGTATATAGCACAGGGAACTATTTCCAATCACTTCTGATAGAACATGATGAAAGATAACATGAGAAAAAGACATATATATATAACATATATATGTGGCCGGGTCACTTTCCTGTATAGCAGAAATTGACAGAACAATGTAAATCAAATATAATACTTTTTTTTTTTTTTTTGTCTTTTGTTGTTGTTGTTGTTGCTATTTCTTGGGCCGCTCCTGCGGCATATGGAGGTTCCCAGGCTAGGGGTTGAATCAGAGCTGTAGCCACCGGCCTACGCCAGAGACACAGCAACGCGGGATCCGAGCCGCGGCTGCAACCTACACCACAGCTCATGGCAATGCCGGATCTTTAACCCACTGAGCAAGGGCAGGGACCGAACCCACAACCTCATGGTTCCTAGTCGGATTCGTTAACCACTGCGCCACGACGGGAACTCCAAGTAATAATAATTATAAAACCGCAGCCCAGAAGTGGCTTGGTTTGTTGATTAAATACAACCTTTTCCACCTGAGGTTTTCCCTTTTTTAGACCCGTGCCCTATCCTTAAAGAGGGGTGTGAGGGAGAAGGCAGTGCAGGCTGTGTGCTCCAAACATTGCCTCCTGGGAGCACCGACTCCCAAGGCTGGCCTCTCCCCCTTTCCTCCTCCAGACACTAAAGGTAGTTTGCCGCAAGGTTTGCACCTGTGGAAAGGTGGCAGAAAGCCAGGTCATGACACAAGGATACTGCCCAGGTCTGGGCATTTCCCAGCCTGGGCTTCTGCTTTCTTCCCATGCTCCTTTTCAGGCGCTGCAAGTGATAGCTCTGGCCTCTGGCAGATGGAGAAGAAGCAGGGCAGTCACACTGCATAACTCCAGAGGATAAGCAGCCATACTGGAGAGAGGTGTCCTTTAGATGAATGACAACAAACATGACACTCCCTGGCTCTGTGTAAACAGGAGGCTCTGGGAAGGAGGCAAATTGTAACTTAGGGGTTGGGTGTCAACTTATTTGGTTTATTTCTTTCAAAGAGTTTTCTATGGATCGTCTCAAAGTCACAAATTCCTAGATAAGAGAGAAGGCTCTTATATCACAAAATATCACACTTGTGGATTAAGGCACACTGGGTTAAGAATTGTTGTCATAGTGTGGCACAGGTTCAGTCCCTGGCCCAGGAACTTCCTCATTCTGTGGGCGTGGCCAAAAAAAATTTTTTTTTTTGCCCTGTATGGTTCTGAGAAGTTTCCCTCAGCTTCTTAAAACTTCTAAGCTCTTTTTAGGTCTAAGATTCTATTATGAACAGAGTTGGCTTATCAGCATGGTAGATTGGGGGTGGTATAGAGAAAAGTGGGTAGGATAGATAGATAGGCTGAAGTGGACAGACAGGGTGGTAGGATAGAAGCTGGAGTTTCCAGTTGCTTCATCGTTGGTGTAGACCAGGAGGGGGTGGGATGAAAAAGAAGTGAGAGATAGGAAATTTGGTCCATTTCCTCACCCTCGTGACTGACTTATTACCAAGTCCTCCTATGTTCTCGCCTCGACCTCTCTCCCATGTAGGGCCACTGCAAGCATGTTTGATGCTTTGTGCCAGTTAGAAAAAGACACCCCATCCTCCAGCAGACTAAGTCCAGTGTCAAGACTCAGTGAGTGGCAAGTAAGCCTTGGCTGAGACCCCTTGATCAGTGAAAAATTCGCCCATTCTTAAATGGTGGACTCGAGTTGGTTCACTTATCTCTGTCCTCATGGTGCCTCCTGCTTCCATCTTCTCATGTGCACAAGACAGGTGGGAGAGCCATGTACAAAAAGGCTCAAATTTAGACTTTGGTGTGGTTGCCAAGTTGGGTTATGTGTTTAGCTCTGGAGGTACAATGACTAGACGAAAAGGTGTTCATCCTATTTTTTGTTTTTCAACGTGGATCTGTTAACAGACTGTGTATTTGTGGGGGCACTGTGAATTAAATAAATGTTAATTTTTCCGTGAGACGCACATTTGTATCGCCTTCTGTTTTTGAGGCCGAATGTTTTAAAAACTGTAAACATTAAAAAAAGGTCATTTGTATGATCCTCTTTTATTGTTCCTTAATATCGCCAAACACTGGGAGCCTCAGCACAGGAGGGTGGCCGGGCCTGGGCGGAGCAGCCCCCAGCCTGGGCCCGCCCCCACTCCCGCCCCCACACTCTGGCTCCGCCTCTCTTCCCAGCAGCCAGTGGGTCCCGGGACCACCCGGCCCCGCCCGCTGGCCCCGGTTTAAAGGCCGCAGATAGTTCGCTCAGCTCGTGGGAGACCAGCCCTGGTGGAGTTGGGCTGCGTGCCCGGCGCGGTGGCCCCACCTCCGCGGCCGCTGCGGGTGCGCCAGCCCGGCTCTGCTCCGCAGCCCCACCGGCCTCCTGCTGTCGGGGACGCCCTTTCGCTTCTTTCCCTGGTTCACGCCTCCTCACTTTGCGGGTTTCAGCCCCAGTTCCATTTCCTCCGGGAAGTCTTTCCCCAGGCCCCAGTCTCTGTCAGTTTCTTCGTTTATTTCGCTCCTACAAGCCTGCACCTCTCCTTCAGAGCACGTTTTCTTTGCGCATTTACGCATTTGTTAGTGGGATCATCTGATTAATGTCGAGCTGGTAGGCAGTGCGGGAGTTTCTTTTTTCTTTCTTCCTCACTGCAGGGTCCGCAGAGCCTAGCACTGGGCCGGTGCAGAGCAGGCAAGCCTTGGCAATTATTTGCTGAATGACTGAATGGGGTTGAGCCAAGAAGCTGCCTTCCCAACTGCTTCTTATGGGTTATGCTTTGGGAAGGAAACCTTTAACCCACGTGGTCCCCGAGAAAGCAGGTCACCAGCACCACAGCGAGAAGTAGAGCTTGAGAGGAGACGTCTGAGGGTTCAGAGACGATGCCAGATATAGCCCACTGAATTTTAAGTCCTATAGAAACATTTTACAATGTAGAGACTTGCTTTAAGTTAGAGAAAAAAAATTATGTTTAACCACTTGGGCATTTCTAGAGGAATGCATTGATAGGCAATGAAATTATGTCATTTTATCTAAGAAAAGCATATAATCAAGTCCTTTGGCCCTTAGAACAGTCAGTCCTAATCTACCCTTAAAGGTGACTACTGATTCTCTTAATGAGTTAGGGACAAAGCAGTTGAAGATAAACAGGGTGAAATAAATATTACAAATTTGCTACATTAATGCACCTAAGTTATTTATTGTTTGGAATTTATTGTGCTTGAAAAGTAGTTGTATTTTAGAAGCTTATGCGTACTGTGAAGGGATTTACCGCATTTGACAAAGACCCAGAAGGCCTTGAGATAAATCACTCAGATCTTCCCCCAAAATTGAGGTGATTATCTCTCCAAATGACTTCCCTTGTATTTTTGATTATTACAAAATGACCTCAAATGTTTATTTCTGAAATATTTATTTCTGAGGAACTAGAGTGGTATCATCAATAAAGTGCTCAATAAGTGATTCTGATGATGGTAAAATGAATGAGGACAATACTGACAATAAAGTGAAGGAAATGCCGTTGAACACACATTTGTCTGAAAGTTAAAGAAAATTTCTAAACTAGGCTGTAAGAAAAGATTTTATTACACATCATTCAAAACGTGGACAGCCCTGCATAAGATACACACACAGTACAGTGTTCCAAAATCTGTTAAGGAAATAAATATCATTTATTTCACTCCTGTTACTATGTTTCTAGGGACTCTGGAGAGAAATTGTAGTAGCCGAATGGTAAACTTGACTTAGGGTCCTGGAAGTCTGGTTCCAACATTGGTGGGTTCCCAGCATCATGTCAGAGCCGTGCCAGTTTGAGGATGAGGGTGAGGTGCCTGGCAAATAGCAGCCAACAAGGCAGAGCTGCTGGGAATGTGGGGAAGTCTGAACTTGCTTCTTTCCTGGCCAGATCCTCCACGACGTTTTTGGGCTACCCGGAGTATGTTTTAGGTAAGAGTTTATCTCCCCTGTTGAGGAGAGGGCGAAGGTAATATTTATCTTTTTATTCTCAGGGAATGTCACAAAGTAGATTCTAGATACATTTGTTCAAAAGAACCAAGTGTAGTTTACGCCTTTCCCCATCCGGTTTTGTTATCCCTACTATAATATTCTTAGTAAATATAATAGTGCTACTGTTAGGGTCCCCAGATGTACTTAAATTATCTCTTGCCTAGGTTTTTTTCAGATCCTAATTGTTTTGCATCTTAAACTTATGGGCCACTATTAAATTTACATAGTTGTTCAAATCAAATGCTATATAGCATATCTTGCATTTACTCAGCTATTCACTGCTATCGTCTAAATCAGAGACGTGAAAAGGACAATCGTTTAGTGCTCTTTATAGTCCCTGACCAAGATCAGTAGGGAAATCCCATTAGCTCCATTCATCACATTTCTCATAAATCTAAAAGGAAAGCCAGTATCCAAAGCCTTATTCTTTAATAGTTCTTATTTGTAAAACCTTGACAGGGCTTTATTCTAAATTGCTTCCAAATTATGTAAAGAATACGGAGAAATATGATGGGTAGTGAATCGTGATAGTTTCAGTTATCGAATAAATAACCAGAAGAGTAAAAGGGGACTCATCTGAAAGCAAACAGCATGATGGGCCAGGAAGAGGCAAAAAGAACAGAACTGTGGCATTCTTAAACTACCGTCTGGCTCAATCCTCTTTAAGTGGGCAAGTTTGAAGAGCCTTTTATTCAGTGCCCTAAAAGTTATTCAAAAGGAAGAGTATTTGAATATTAATTTTTCATAGAGTAAAAAACCCCTAAAACAAAAAAATCAAACCTAACTCCATTTTTGTAGCCACAAAATAATGTTTAACAAAGTAATGGGTAATCCTCTCGCTAAAGACGAGGGCGTGGGGCAACCTGTGAGTGGGAGGTCGGCTGCAGGTGCAGCCAGGCCACGATGCAGCTTTGGGCCTTCACCTCCTTGGCTCCTTCGTGGCTCGACTGACTTATTAAGGTTGTCATTATATTTGAAATTTAGGCAGGAGGTGTAAAAATAAGGAACTCATTAGGAAACATAGACATGGTGATTTCTAGTACTTTATGTTAAAAAATACTGTAGAATTTCCATAGAGGACAAATGAGGCAACTGACACAATAGAAAGTATGATCTATAGTTTAAATTGTGCTCTTGTGAAATGCGAAGCCATCATCACTTTCTAATAGACCCCTGACAACTGCGATTTTGCTTAAGTCCTGGGTTTTTAAATGAAACTGTAGAGGCTCTTTATTCTGTTTTCCTTAGAAGGTGTGTTTGAGAAACATAAGTTGAATAAATAGGCCACTACTTATCTTCAGCAAGACACTCTTAAAAAGGTATGTTAGCATTCTCTGTGGTTTAAGAGACAAAACCAAGTCCTGCCGGCTTTGTGTTGTGCTTCTCTTACAGACTGCAGTGCCTTCTGTCTGCTTTAGGGTGTGGCATCTGCCATTGGGGAGGAGAAACTGGCATGTGTCGCCTTTTATAGCAGACTGATTTCATTGTGCTGAGGGCCTCTATTTCATAGGCTCTTGGTTCCAATCTTCTAGTTGACTTGCTGAAGCAAATGGAATTAAAAGAGCGTTCGATATATATACCTCATTTTCTGTTTAGGTTTCATGATTTTTCTCTATGAAGAAAAATTTTAAGGGCCAGAGCTGAACTTGGGTGACTCATTTTCCCCTTTTAGGATTATTTGTGAAAATAAGCCACAAAATATGACTACACTCATACGACTGACTTTGATATGCTTTATCAGTTTGAAAAAAAATGCACTTTTGTGATTATATGTATGTATTTAGCATGACTATGAATGTCACAAAGCATAAATATGTAATTGATTTTAGAATATTTGTATGTACACATATACACAAAACGTATTTCTACTTGCATATGAAAACTTTAAAAATTCAACTTATGTGGTGTAATTGTATAATTGGTATGTATATGAAAATATAAAGGGAGAAAATCTGGGAGAAAATGTCAAAGAGGCACACTAACAAAGATGTAGTATTCTCTTGGCAAAAAGTGATGAATTATTTGGCATGAATTCACCTTACAGTTCTGTTATTCTCTCTTATACATGATGCTATAACTCCTGTTTTCCAGTTGTTTGCAGAGAATTGCAATTTGTTGTTTTACACTCTATAATGACCCTTGGGTGTGCACCTGAGTCCCCTCCCCCCAATTAGTCACCAGTTTTTCACATCTATCCTTTTCTATTTAGTCATGTAACATATTAACACTTCCTCAAGCAAACAAAAATAACCCCTGTGGTTGAAATAAACTAAAATAGTCTTTATGGAAAGCTTAAGAATGAGGTGATTTTAGAAAACTATATTCTACCAAAATCATATATGTTATTTCAGCTAGCATGACCTCTTGAAAGCTCTGCTTTCAAATGCTTTCTCTCCATGAAAACTGAGTCCACACTAATACAACTGAGCCATTGTTTAGGTTAAGAAGTCCTGCTTTTGAAGATATTCAGGATGTTACTAGGTGAGAAATTCACAATAAAAAAATTTAAAACATCATAAAGTGATAAAACAATAGCTAATATTAAAAGAACAAAGCATGAACCCTTTTAGCTCTAGGATTAGATTTGATGGATTTATATCATCATTGATTTTATGTTTATTAAATAACATGTTACTTTTTTTTAGTTTTGTCTCACATTGCTTAGAAATGAACTCATATCAAGAGGGTTAATTGTGCACATAACCTCTGAAATACGATGCAGGTATGATGTCATACAGATTTATGAAGACATGAGATAAACCTTTGCAGTCGCTATTATGGCACCAGGAGTTAAATTTCCACGTGCAAGTTGCTGGGAGCATAACGCACCACGCTACGTATTTGAAGACTTTCTCTTCAGAGCGAGGACAGACAAGTGCATGGGAAGGAAAAATGCTCCTTTGGGATTACTTTATGTTTTCATTGATAAGCCTACGTACACATATAAGATGCCTTAAAAAAAGTTATATCAACGTTATTTTTGGGGCAGGTGCAATCAACCTAAGCATTTATTGAGTACCTGCTGTGTACAGGGCACAGCGCTTCTGGAATGCGGCTAACCTTCACTTAAACTCTTTCCTAATTATGCAGTTTAAAGTTGTGGGAATTACACTGACGGCCCGAAATCAAGGCAGAGAGGCTAACATGCTGAAAAATTACATAACTCTTGGGAGAGGCAGTGCTTTTGCACAGATTGCCCAAATATCTTCTTTCTCCGTCGGCTCCTCGTAACCTTTGAGGCCAACAGACAACTTTGTTCCCCAGCCCTTCTCCCTCTTTTGTCTGCTCGTCAGACTCGTTTTCCACCTTTGAATCGTTCCTTTTAGACGTGAAAACAAACACGCGAACGCCCGGTTGGCAAGGAGACGGAGGCACGAGGGGAAAGTGCAGCCTCCCGTCGCCCCACGCCGCCGCGCGCCCGGCGCCGGCCGAGCGGCCCGAGCCCCCGGCCCGGGGCCGCCGGTGCCCGCGAGGCTGCGCCCGGGCGGGCAGGCGGGCGGAGGGCGCCGCGGGCGGCGGCGGCCCGGGCCGAGTCCAGTCCGCGTTTTGCGAGTGCGCACGAGTAATCAGAGAGAAGTGGATAATAGTTGCTCGGGCTCGCTCGGCTCCCTCTCATGCCATGCTGGGCCCGATAGGCTCAGTGAGTCGTGTATTTACCCATATCCGGGTTAGAGAGGAAAAGAGAAAAGTTTCATTTAAACCTGAACTAAAAACTTTCACCATGAAATCACACAGCGGGAACAGGCCCAGACCGTAAGGCGTGACTCCCGGTTCGGCTCCGGCGGGGCCTGTGGAGGGGGAGGGGGCTCGCTCGATTCCCGTCGGGGCGTGTGGATGCGCACAGGAGGGGCCGCAGACTAAAAAGTGGGTTTTATTGTCTCCCCCCGCCCCCCGCCCGGCCTCGCCACGCCGCGGCGATCATGGCCGCGCGGGCAGCAGCGGCGGCGCGGGCGCGGGCGGGCAGCGGCGAGCGGCGGGCGCCCCCCGGGCCGCGGCCGGCGCTCGGGGCCCGGGACCTGGAGGCGGGGGCGCGCGGCGCGGCGGCGGCGGCGGCGGCACCGGGACCCATGCTGGGGGGCGGCGGCGACGGCGGCGGCCTGAATAATGTGCACCACCACCCCCTGCACCCCCGTCACGAACTGAACATGGCCCATAACGCGAGCGCGGCGGCCGCCGCCGCCAGCACTAACAGCGCCAAGAGCGGCGGCTCCGAGGCGGCTCTGAAGGAGGGTGGAAGCGCCGCCGCGCTGTCCTCCTCCTCCTCCGCGGCGGCGTCCTCCTCTTCCTCCTCGTTGGGCCCGGGCTCGGCCATGGAGACGGGGCTGCTCCCCAACCACAAACTGAAAACCGTTGGCGAAGCCCCCGCCGCACCGCCCCACCAGCAGCACCACCACCACCACCATGCCCACCACCACCACCACCATGCCCACCACCTCCACCACCACCACCACGCACTACAGCAGCAGCTAAACCAGTTCCAGCAGCAGCAGCAGCAACAGCAGCAGCAGCAGCAACATCCCATTTCCAACAACAACAGCCTCAGCGGCGCGGGCGGCGGCACGGCTCAGCCCGGTCCCGACATGGAGCAGCCGCAACATGGAGGCGCCAAGGACAGTGCCGCGGGCAGCCAGGCCGACCCCCCGGGCCAGCCTCTGCTGAGCAAGCCGGGCGACGAGGACGACGCGCCGCCCAAGATGGGGGAGCCGGCAGGCGGCCGCTACGAGCAGCCGGGCCTGGGCGCCCTGGGCGCGCAGCCGCCGCCGGTCGCTGTGCCCGGGGGCGGCAGCAGTGGCGGCGGCCCGGCGGCCGTCTCGGAGTTTAATAATTACTATGGCAGCGCTGCCCCTGCTAGCGGCGGCCCCGGCGGCCGCGCTGGGCCTTGCTTTGATCAACATGGCGGACAACAAAGCCCCGGGATGGGGATGATGCACTCCGCCTCAGCCACCGCCGGAGCCCCCAACAGCATGGACCCCCTGCAGAACTCCCACGAAGGGTACCCCAACAGCCAGTACAACCATTATCCGGGCTACAGCCGGCCCAGCGCGGGCGGCGGCGGCGGTGGCGGAGGAGGAGGAGGAGGAGGAGGAGGAGGAGGAGGCAGCGGAGGAGGAGGAGGAGGAGGAGGAGCAGGAGCGGGAGCTGTGGCGGCGGCGGCCGCGGCGGCGGCAGCAGCAGCAGGAGGCGGCGGCGGCGGCTATGGGGGCTCGTCCTCGGGGTACGGGGTGCTGAGCTCCCCCCGGCAGCAGGGCGGCGGCATGATGATGGGCCCCGGGGGCGGCGGGGCCGCGAGCCTCAGCAAGGCGGCCGCCGGCGCGGCGGCGGGGGGCTTCCAGCGCTTCGCCGGGCAGAACCAGCACCCGTCGGGGGCCACCCCGACCCTCAACCAGCTGCTCACCTCGCCCAGCCCCATGATGAGGAGCTACGGCGGCAGCTACCCCGACTACAGCAGCCCCAGCGCGCCGCCGCCGCCGCCGCCGCCGTCGCAGCCCCAGTCCCAGGCGGCGGCGGCGGGGGCGGCGGCGGGCGGCCAGCAGGCGGCCGCGGGCATGGGCTTGGGCAAGGACATGGGCGCCCAGTACGCCGCTGCCAGCCCGGCCTGGGCGGCCGCGCAACAAAGGAGCCACCCGGCGATGAGCCCCGGCACCCCCGGCCCGACCATGGGCAGATCCCAGGTAACCCCCGCGCCGGTCGGGCCTGCTTCCGCCGCGGCGGCCTCGCGGCGCGCCGCGAGCCCTAGTTTCTTTCTTTCCGCGTACTTTTTCTGCGTCTTCTGTCGGGGGAGGCGGGGGCGAGACGCCCAAAGCCATTTTAACTCGCGGCTGCCTCCTTCCGAGGCCGGGCAGCGCGCGGGGTCCGACTGCGCGGCGCGGGGCCCGGGGCCTGGGGAGGGGGTCTGGCCGAGGCCCGGGACGGGCGCCGCGGTTGCCGGTCGCGCAGCACCCGCCCGGCCACCCCACCCCAGGCGCCGAGCCGCGCGTGCGGGAGTCGGGGACCGCGCCGCCGGGAAGCCGTGTGGGCGCCGGGGACCGTTCGGGCAGCTTTTTCAACAAAATAGGCGCTCCCGGCCGGTACGGTCGGGGAAGGAAGATTGACCCCCTCTTCTCGGTTAGCGCCAACAATGAGCTAGAACTGGGAAAAGAATGAGGAACTTTGTCCTACCTCCGGCCACACTACGTTCCCTCTTAGCTTATTAGGTGAAGGCAGGAAAAATAGGTTAGCTTTGTGGCAGCCGAGTGTGTTTCGTAGTTGTGCCCAGCCATTCGGAGATATCGGATGCGGGCTTTGAGTTTGTGTAGTAGCAAAAATAATACCCACGTTTACAGCGATGTGGAGGTAAAATATCCTAAAATAAATCGATTCATTCCTAAGAATAGCCGGGAAGTCCATTTTTTGGCTTGCAGGCTGCTCGAAAGGAGTCACCTTCAACAGATAGACTGTGTTGAAGGAACACATTCCGGCTAGATTGAACTTATTTTGATCGTGGATTCGGCATACATTTTATCCAGCGAATCCAGGGAAATAGCGGACCAGTGAAAATTGATCTTTTTGGATAGGATTTATTTGGATTTTAAATTTCCTGACACCCAAGAGCTGCAGCGTTGTTAGGAGGTGTCCTGCACTCTTGCTGTTTCTTGCTCGTAGGCTGAGCCTGAAGACTGACTTGATCTCCTTTGCAAGGTTTGGAATTTGAATTGTGGAGGTAAACTGGCTGTAATAGTCTCCAGACAGCTGCCTCTGAGTTGACATCTAATCTGCCATCTGATTGGCTCCCCTCTCACCATTGGGCATTTAGCACTGCTGATGTAAATAGAAGTGCTGAGCAGTACAGTCACAAAAATTCTTGCCACAAATAATAACTGAGCTCTATTACAAGCAGATGTAAGGTTGAATATTATTTAAAGCTTAAATTATTATGAATCGTAGTTATTAATAAGAGGATTAAATACATAACAACATTATGCTGGTGTCCAGTCCTGGGCAGTTCCAAAATTCAGCTCTTTGACCATCTTAGCCTAGACATTACATATGTCATGCACTTTAATTGTGGGGGGGAGAATAGGGCAATTGAAAAATAATTAAACCAAGAATTTTACCAGTTTTTGGATTTGCAAGGCTTTTGTAGAAGTACCCTTTATGGATTAAACCATGAAAACATTTTGAATTATGTCATATGTAGTTTAGTGTAAAATTAAAACTTATAACATTATAGTTTTCAAAATTCGGATATCCAACAGTATCTTTTACTATTAATCAGCTTGGTAACAAGATTAAAGGTGTATTTCTAGTATATGTCTGTGTTTTAACAGTTCTGATGTTTTTAAGATGATTGTGGCTGAGGAGTTTTAGTTAGGGTTGACATTATATTAAAGGAAACATGAAGCAATGAAAATAATAATTTTTGCAGACAACAATTAGTTAAAAGGGAAGGAAATGGGTGTTCTTGTGAAATTTTAAAAATCGTTTTATATTTGTTTCTAATTTGGAGAATACAAAAGTGTCCCAGAAGTCTTTTTTTTCTTTTTTTTCCTTCTGTTGAGTATTTTGTTAGATTAGGTAATGTGAGTCTCATTTGAACTTCTTACACAATGTTTTAGGGAAAGTACATTACATACAAGTTTGCCGGGTATGTTTCTTCCAAATAATTTTTCTTTCATAGCCATTAGATTTTTTTTTTTTAACTTTCATAACATTCAAATCTGTTAGGGTTCACAGTGGTTATAATATATATTTTACTCAGCTCATTTATTTTAGGAAGGTGTATTTTAATAATCGTTTCTTAAAGGAGAGACTTGTCAAGAGTGAATGCAGTAATGCATGTAACATATAATCATGTGAATCCCAGGCTAAGGATGTTGGTGTCTACTCCCTTCTAATCTTTAGTTAGGGGAGTTTTACTTTTAAGAATAATATATTTTCCTATTCTTCATAGAAAACTTGGGATTTCTGTGTTTACTTTTGATGAATACAAGTAAAAAAATAGAAAAATCTTGTGTAAATAAATCCATGTAAATCATTTTAAAAAGATGTGCTTTGTCAACTTCCTTTTAAAGGGAAACATTCACATCTTTGTAAACTAAACTAGAAACCAGGGTGATAGAGGCAGATGTAGGTCGCTGCTACTTTAGGGTATTTTTTTTGTAGTGGTACCAATCATTTTAAGTATTTGCTTTCTTGGAATGAGAGTGAGTCCATTATGTCCTCAGGATGACCCCTTGGGAATAGCGTTTTTATTTTGAGAGGGAAGAAAAACGACGGGCATATGACCTAGAGTCACAGATTTCTCTTAGGTACCTTACCGTCTCACATGTGGAGTGTGTCCCTTTTTTATATTTTTTCTTTTTGGAAGGCTGGTATTATTTAGTATTTGTTATGGTAATTATACCAGGAAGCAATCAATCGTCCAAAATGTTAAATTACTACATAACCATAGGTCATGAAATGCTGTTAAGTCACGTTGTCAAAAGAGGACATTTTCTTGTGGCTTTTAACACATTTAGTTTCATTTTTGATTTTAGGAATGGTTTATATTGGGTGGCAAATATTTTTTATAATTGGGAACAAAACATATCCCTGTACTGTAGCGGGAGGGTCTTTTTAGTAAGTGAAATAAGCCATTTTACGATGCAGTTTGTTAGTGGGTTTTTGTGAGATAAAGTATTCAGATAAAGCAATCTCAAAAGGAATACTGAGGTCTGCTCACATAACTAAGATTTTATGATGTTTTCATTTGTGCTGAATTCTATTAATGCTATTTTAACTTTAGTTTTCTAGAATATAATACAATGTAATAAAAATAAGGAGCCTTATTTACCATTAAAAGAAAAGTGATTAGCTGTCTTACAAAGCAGGAAGTTACAGGCTGGTTCCTGATTACCTTAAAATTTGTATAAGATACATTATAGCATAATAGTTCTCCCCACTTTCCCTCTCAGGGCAGTCTTACCCTTTCTGATATGTTAAATCTTGTAAAGAATTTTTTGTGGCCTAAATTGACGTATTTGCTGAGGGAGGTATGGCTGGCTAGCTGCCCTGTCGTCAGAAGAGGTAGAATTGGCAACTGTGGTTCATAAGAAAGGTTTATCATTTAAACAAGAAAGACAAAATAGCAAAGATGTCTGCACTCTGATGTTTTCCTAGGTTATCTGGAATGAAATTATGCATGGCTTAAAATTGTTTTCATTGAGGGTCCTGATTTCTGTGTACTTCCGACAATTTTTATTTTTTAAATGGCAACTGCTCTGTAAGACAGCTATCAGTTAAATTTAGGTTTATAGTAACACGAAATCAACAAGTATATCCAGGGAACAACCTATCCTTACCTTGAGTCTGTAATGAGAAACACTAATCCCTGGGTTCTTCTTTGTTTTTTTTTTTTTTTGTTTTTTTTGTTTTTTTTGTTTTTTTCCCCTATATTTAGAAATGAATTTTTGGCAAAGCTTTTTCTACTCGTTCCATTTTTCCCATGTTGTGTTGTATCAGAAGTAGCAGAATTGTGTTGTGGATGGGGAAATATTCCAGATCACACTTAGACACTTGTACAAATGAACCTACTCTCTAAATATCATGTTCTGTCATTAAAATTGAGAGAATAACATCTTCACTCTGGGATAAAAATAGTATTGATTCTGGTTTGAGAACCGATTTTTAAAAATGAAAGACATTGTAGAGGAAGTCTCTTAATATAAAACTCATTTGGTAGTTTTATTAGACATGGACATATTTGAAAGAAAACAGGTGTAACAGAACAGAGGTTGAGTTTTAGTTCTATTTCTTGTTATTGGACTTTATTACTTTATAATTTGGAGCAGGGTGTATCTAAAAAATGACTCCTGAAGTAATAGGAACTTACTTATTTCCCTAGAATAAATACCAGTATGACAGGCAAACCAAAAAAGATAATCATTTCATTTATTTAACCCCTTCCTCTCCTAGAAAGAGTGGTTTCATTTAAAATTTTGAAGGGGGCATTCTGCGAAATTTTTCTGCTTATTTTGAAGGCTGACTTGGAGATGTAAATTTTGGATGTAACGGCTTAGGAAACTGCATTAGTTTTTTGGTCCGGTGTCCTGCTCTACACAAGACTGACACTGCTCAGTTAGTGGATCTTTGGGCTTTGATCCAGATTTGAGGAAAAGGAACTAATAATTCACTTGAGCCACCTTCATTTTGGGCTGTGTGGAGTTGTATAAATTTGAGATTTATATTTGTGTTTGAAGGAACTGTTATGTGTTACTAAACACAACAGATTTATGGAGGCTCAAAATGAGTATTAATACAATTCAGATTCCATTTTTTGGCAATACTTAGATTTTTCAAAATGAATATTACAAAAATTTATGACATGTTACAGTCCTCTTTGTTTTTAAGGGGCCACATCCATATCTCAGGTCTTTTTTGGAATTGGGCAGTTTTTGATCACATGCTTTTCAAAGGTACCTTTTCTTTATCAGGATTCTGGTCCGATTCTCTGTGAGAGACTAGAGCTGCACACCTGCTGGGTGTGCATGCTTGACGCTGAGGAATCTCAATCCTCCTTCCCTGTTGTGTGGGGCAGAACTCCCAGGCAGAACTGCTCACCCACCAAAGATACGTGTATATAGACGTAGAACTGTCACACAACATTGCTGTTTGCAGTTAAGAGGCTGTTTATGTGACTCGGTTGGCCCTTTTTGGTTTAACTGAGTGATTGCGTTAATTTTGATCTAAAATCTTGGTACATATTGGTGACTTTTTCTCTTAGAAAAGTGATGAAAAGAAAATGACGCAGGTATAATTACCTGGTTATCACTGAGTGTCCACTTATTTTGCCTTATGCCATTGGAATGGTGAATTGTTGATATATGTGTACTTTAGTTGTAACACTTCATGGTAATTGAGTGACTGAATTTATCAAAGTAAAATGTGTGTTTCCACAGTAAGATTTCAACAAATATGTTCTATTTTCAAAGTCGTGAACTTTCGTGGAGTAATTCTAAGAAAACTATTCTGTAGATTTGCTTAATCAAATGGGATCCAGTAGCCGGTTTTCCTACTCACTTCTGAATGGATTAATGCTAAGGATATTAGAAAGCTACTGAATTTGGAGTTCCCGTCCTGGTGCAGCGGAAATGAATCCGACTAGGAACCATGAGGTTGCGGGTTCAATCCCTGGCCTTGCTCAGTGGGTTAAGGATCCGGCGTTGCCACGAGCTGTGGTGTAGGTTGCAGATGTGGCTTGGATCCTCCATTGCTGTGGCAGGGGTGTAGGCTGGCAGCTGTAGCTCTGATTGGACCCCTAGCCTGGGAACCTCCATATGCCGAGGGTGTGGCCCTAAAAAAAAGACAAAAAAAAAACAAAAACAAAAACAAAACCAAAAAAACAACAGCACAAAAAGAAAGCTACTGAATTTGACAGGTGAACTGTTGATGAAATTAATTTGTTTCTTGAATGATATTTATTGCTAGGAAAGAGACTAAAGCCCTAAAATCTTAAGTATATCTCATTTACTCATAGATTCTATTTTTGGTAGATGGCAGCAGAATCTGGAATGGATCTGTCATAGCAAGACAGTCCTTTTGAACTGAACTAGATTTGGCTTCTGTAAACTATATTCTGTAGGACGCACTTCTCAGTATCAACTTGGGCCTTGATCAAAGGTGAAACTTGAGAATCTGATGAGAAGTCATTCTTTATCAGGTGACTCTGGAAGGGAAACCATATTTGATTAAATACATGAGAAAATTCTAGACCACATTTTTTTTTCTACATGAGATGCTAAACAATTGTACATATATGTGTATTGTTTTGATTGTGGTAAAATATACCTAACAAAATTTACCATTTTCACCATTTTTAGGTGTACAGTCAGTGGTATTAAGTACATTCGCACCGTTGCACAACCATCACTCCGTCCATTTCCAGAACCTTTTCATTCTTCCAAATTGAAATTAAAAAATACATATTCTTCATCCCTTTCATGTGAAAGTTTAAAATTTTTGGATATTAACATGTATTATAAGTGAAATAAGCTTATTTTTATAACTATTGCTTTTGCCACTTCACAGTAAAATGTAAAATTAGTAAAATGTGTCCTCCCATGTTCCATAGGAACACTAACGGTATATTTTGTTCGTTTTCAGTCCATTACTTCCGATTCTCACTTTAGGGTAATCTTCCCAGGATTTGTCAAATTGGAAATGCGCATTGTGTAGGTTAGTTGCTGCCTTGTCAGTTGTGTCATTAAAAGCTTAAAAGCAGCTTTTTGAAGCCTCTCTGTTTAAAGATTTAAGTTAGTTTGTTGAGAGAAATCTGGGACTTTGTTAGGTAATAGGATATGGAAATGAACTATTAGCCTGATCTTTTGTCCCTGTTTCTCTCATCTTTTGCATCTTTAGCCTCTTTTTAAAAATTTTTGGTTTTATCTTTCTCCTATTAGTGGGAATCATTTATAATGGTAATTAAAAAAACAAAAAACAAACAGTGTGTTTAAAGTTTGGGGGCATCTAACCCGCCTAACCCAGAGCAAACAACCCACCACGTGAACTGTCCTTTTTCGTGGCGTTCTGTGCTCCAAACTTGTGCTTCCCCCCTTCACATTTTTAATATGTCATCTTCTGCAGAACTGCAGAAATTCTTTGTAGGTGGAAAAAATTCCTAAATTAAGATGATTGGCCTCTTAATTAAATTTTAGAGGCAGCTTGTGTCCTGGTTAGCTTTCTCATGAACGGGCTTTTTGTGTGTAAAATAGCGGGATTGTATTTTAGTGCTAGTGATGGTGATATGTAGTCACATCTTCATACGATCAGTTACGTGCTTCAACACCAGATTCCACAGAGGGCACCGAGAAAATGAACTGTGATTTAAGAGCTTGTGCTGGGAAGCAACAATTACTTCTTAAGGTGTAAACATTTAGCATTTGTGTATGCCATGAGGTGTATGTCAGGTAAATGTCTACTCCAGACTATCAGTTGGCAAATATTTATTGAGCACCCATGTTTTTAATCAGCCATGTGCCAGACCCAGACGGCAGCTGGGGCTGGAGACGGAGATCGCTGCTGCTCCTGTGTGCAGTTCAGGCCAGAGACATCTCGCCGAAGCCTGCTCCACTGTACCTGCCTTGGCATTTTTGGCATCGTTGACTGGCTCATTTTAACAAAGTGCAAATAGCAGCCACGTGGGTCGGCAGTCTGTTGTCCCTTTTTTTTTTGTTTTTTTTTTTTTGGGTGGGGGAGTGGATTTTAGTGAAACAGATCATTGTGGATTGTTGTGAGTGGTTGATGTGAGCTAGTGACTCCACCATTTCTATCAGTCAATTCCTGGCCTGGTGCCAGAGCAAAATACAGATCCATTACGGAGAATAATAACTAACGCAGGAAAATATGATCATTTTGAAATATATAGAATGGTTCCTTTTCTTTTTCTCAGTTTTCTACATTATATAGGCTCCCGGGAAAAAAGTTAAAACAGTCTGCTCAGATTTAGGAAGATACTTAGATTGCTAGAGTATTTTTGGTAACTGTTTAGATAATGTATGCTGGCTGAGGAGTAAATTCAGCTACTGCTTCTGGGTCCTGAAATAAACCTTTCAGAAAGCAAGGCATTGATGATTAGTGGAGGCTGTTCCAGAATTCTTAGTATCTCCTGTTTCTTTTTGTGATGAGCATCTGAGAAGTGAAACCACTCACCATACTTCAGTCTTATTTTGAAGTAGTTGATAGTTCTAAAATTTGTCTAGAATTTGGCATATAATTTCTGAAATTTTAAGAAGCACATTTTAAGATTTAGTGACCATATATTTATATATATCAAGCGGTAAACCCATTTTTACTATCCTTTAACTTACCTGCTTCCTGTTCATGTTTTTTATAATAAATTCACTTTATCCAATGAATTATAAATGACCTTGGAATTAGAAATGTAAAACATTGCTACTGCTGAGCAAGTATCTTTCTGAAGAAGCAGACATATTTCTCAGGGAACTGGTATATTTGTTGTATATTAATTTCTGTGATTATGAGGATTTATGAGAGAATAAGAATACATTGCAAGACACCCTGATGTAATGGAAAGATTGTGGGCTTGGAGATGGTCAGACCTTGATTCATTTATAGGCTTCAGTGCCTGTTTTCTCTGACATCGACGGGCTCAGTCTCCTTATCTGTTCTGTTGCCTGCTGGGCCGGATTATCACTGGGGCTGGTGTGGCAGGTCCTGTGGCATCCTGACGTGGCACCTGTCTGCCCACTGGTGTAATGAAGGGGGCCTGGGTTCTTGTTCTCTGCCTGTCTTGCCCACTCAGGATGTAGTTGAGGAGAAGCCCCTGCCTCCATCAGTTAGTGACCCCTGGTCCCTCCCAGCTACCAAATTATGTGCTGCTTTGAATTAAAAAAAAAAAAATACTGACTAATCAGCTATGCACCACTGGATATCTTATTAAACTACACTAGATCCGAGACTTGTTCAGAGAATATCAACTGAGACCTGTGCAAATATACAGAGCTTGTGAATTCCAGTGTAATTTCCCTCACAAAATGTAGCTCTGTACTGATTGGGAGTTTTGTAAACAGCTACATGAATTGGTTTTGGTTTACCAAGATTGCCTACGGTGGACTGATGCCATTGGATCCAAGCCACTTCCCCATTCAGTGTTCCATCCTGTATATTATTAAGATCTCTTCTCTGGCCAAGAGTCATTCCTTTCTTCTGCCTCTTAGACCTTTCCCACTGTCACGATCTGCAAAAATGACTGGCTTTTTAGGAGAAGTACTTTTTGCAAAGGAACCAAGTTTCAAAAATATAAAACTAGGCGTCTTTGAGATTCTGGGTGATGGACTTTGGTCTCTCGTTACTTCAGTAACTTGCTTCTGTATCTGCTTCAACTTCACTGAATATATGGTTCAGATTTGGTCCTTCGCAGGATTATAATTTACATATCGTGGAAGTTGAAGGCTGCTTTCAGACAGTCAAAACAGGGAATGCCAAGGGCCTGCCTGCCTCATGTGAGTAGAGAAGAATGGTTTTTCTTTTTTATGGTGACATTTTTTAAAGTATCAGGGACAAAATTTAATTCTATTATGAACAAATACTTACTGAGCACCACTTGGTGCTTAAGATACAAAGAGTAAATACAACATATGATCCATAATTTCCCCTGGTGAATTATCATAGACTCCTGGTGTTTTACAAAGTGGAAATTAAAATAAATGGCTGCATTATTCTTCTGCAGTTCTCTGCAGAAAGACTAGATCCGTCAAAGTGCATCATCTAAGTATTTAGACGATAATGTATCCAGACCCCAGATTTCCTGATGGGTGTCACTCTATGTTTCACTATGTCAAGTGGAAGGTCATTGTATGTGGAGGTTGTTCTTGGGTGCTGTGACATTGATGAGAAAGTGATCTTAATTTGGATTGTATTTGGGGTTATCCTATGGCGATTTTTTGGCTAAAGAAATGACTGTATAGTATCACTACTATGAACGATTTAACATTCAGTTCCTTTCCCTTCACTGTGGTGAACAGTGTCAGGGCCCTGGGCCTCTGGATCAGTGTCAGCGAAGCGAGAGCTGGAACCACAGGCCGGTGTTTGTGGAGCGCCTGCTGGGTGCCCGGCACTGTGTTGGGTGGCGGGTGGATCCCGGGCCCTTGGCCCTTGACTGCCTGCCGGTGCGGTGACTAAGGGCGGATAGATCCGACACCCACTGCAGTGTAAACAGTCCGGGCTGGAGGAGGGAGCCTCAGATAGGCCGGGCCTGGGTCCGGGCAGGAGTAGAAGGCTCTGTGCACGTCGGGCCAGTAAGCCAAGCCCCGGCGGCGGACCGTCGGACGGTCGGTCGGAGTGAAGAGGCCTGGGGGTGAAACAGGGGCGCGGGCCCGAGCCGGAGGTGTGCAGGTTACGGAACCTGGAAGGCCCGACGCTTCCTACCTCTGCGGCCCTGGCCAAGTGGCTCTGCCTCTGGGAGCCCCGAAGACACAGCTGAGTGGCGCAACTGTCCTGAGAGGGGGACGGGAATGAGGGGCCGGATGACTTCGGTGTGACTCTCTGCTCCTTACCTCGTAATTCACCTGTTAGACTTTCCTCTCAGAAGAAGTAGGTTGATATCTGCAGCTAATCCAGACAGTTTCAGTTTTCTGTTGCCTGATACGTCCTTGCCTTGCCAAGTCTTTAGGCGTATTTATGGAGCAATTGATCACCTTTCTAAAATGTCTCCTGTGGTTTTTCAATTTTTTTTCACAGTCAAATTTTTTTTACTACCAAGGAAAAAATAAATTTGGAAAATTCATAATTAGAACATAAAAATTCACCATCATCAGCAAACATTTAGTGACCTTGGTGTAGGGGGTAGAGACAAGGTACTAGATAAGAAGTAATCCAGAGAATATCGGAAAAATCGGAAATCTTTTTTTTTTTTTTTTTTTTTTTTTTGGCTGCAGCTGGGGCATGTGAAAGTTCCCAGGCCAAGGTCTGAACCCATGCCACAGCAGTGAACACCAGATTCTTAACCGGTAGGTCGCCAGGGAACTCTGGAAAATTGTTCAACAGTGTGGTGGTTTCGTTGTTTAGCATAGATCAATATCCTTAGATTGCTAAGTGAATATTGGCGATTAAAATAAAGATAGTTTGTGGGATATTTTTATTTTACTTATCATTCCATTTAATTCAAAATATGGATAGAATAACTCTGGCCTCATAAGCAATCTAAATTTGCATTGAAAGAAATTGGTGGTAGGCAGACAATTTCCAGATTGGTAAAATAGATCTTTTGCTTCTAATTAATTTTGTCCATAATATTAAACAAATAGTTTATTATTGTTAACTGTTGAAAAGTTTTAAAAATTGTAGTAACGTTTGTTATGATGTTGCTGGGTTTGAAGCCCTTCCCGTCCCCCCACTTTGGGTGCCAGCTCCCTTTCCTTTCATCTGTCTGGGGAGCGTCAGCTCGGGCTGTGCCAGGCTGCCAGCAGGCAGAGGCATGCTTTGTGAATGTCTTGGTTTCTCCCCCTGGTCCCTCACCTGGTATCCATTGTGTGTGGCACGACTTTGTCCTTTATCCTCTATTGAGATGTTTGTCAGAGGTAGGAGCACTTTAAAGCAGTTGTGTTTTATTTTAGTCAACAATTCATTAGTAAAAATAGCATGTGAAAAGCAGTTTTGTGATTGTCTTTTACTGGGCACTAAGTTCCAGTAATTTTCCATATTGTTATATTGTTAGTGAAGAAAGAGAGGAATGGAGGGAGAAGATGAATTTTATTTAAGACAGTTTTACTCTGAGAACTTGAAGGAAATGTGCTTTTTTTTTTTTTTTTTTAGTGTAAATAACCTTTTCCCAGTATTTCAAGGCTCTTTGAAAAACTAACGCAAAGAAAGTTGTAATCAGCCAACTGGTCATCAGTACGTTGAAATTTAATTCTCAGTGCACCTAGAAATTTCATATAAATGCGTTTTATGGAGAGGAAGGTGTGCTAGCCTGGCTAAACTGGTAAAGCTAAAATCTGGATTTGATTTGCATCTGTGGTATGTTTTAGGGACTCTCAAACTTTCACACACAAAATAAACTAGATAGTGTGTATGGCATCACATGATCAAAATATTTTTCCCCTTGCTGCTGCCAGAAGCTATCTATTGCTTTTCAACAATCTTACTTGTTGGGCCTCATGCCAAGATGTTTAAGACAACCCCTTACGTGAGCCGCTCCATTCTTAACCTCTTTGACTGAAGTGCCGTGACCTTCACATATGTAGATTAGCCATGTGCTCTGTGAATTGAAACTTGCTGCCTCAGGAAGAAAGGGTTTTTTCTTTTTATTCCTCTGGGAATTTGACAGCCATTCATCCCTGACCTGGGCAGAGGTAATGCAAGGAAATTGGATTCAAGTGGAACGTGGACAGATAACACAGGGAGGCAGGCAGGCTCACCTCCTGGTCCAGGAGGAAACTGTCCGTGGTGTGGATGACGCGCAGGGTACGTACGGGTCTGAGAAGCGACACGGACACAGAGAGAGGGACAGAGAGAGGGACAGAGAGGGACAGAGAAAGAAGTGTAGGAGTTTGGGAACAGTGTCCTTCTGAGAAAGGAAATTGTCCTTACGGGCATGTCTAATCAGTTTGGACTCCGCTCTTCTAACCTACATTTTTGAAATCTTCTTTGAATTTTTGTTTCTTCCTTACTACTACTTGAGAATTAAAAGAATTTTAATGTTGTGGGCAAGCATGGGCTTAAATACACTTAATTTAGATGAGTCTTTCGAAAGAAGACATCAGTAAGTCGGAGAGATGAATGTATCGCCTGTGTCTGGAGGAGTCAGCATGTTTCTTTGTCTTTGTGCTACAGAATTTTGTTTTGTTTTCAACACGTCAGCGGCATGTGAAAGTTCCTGGACCAGGGATCAAACCCGGGCCATAGCAGTGACTCAGGCTGCTGCAGTGACAACTCTGGATCCTTAACCTGCCATGCCATGAGAGAACTCCTGCACCCCAGAATTGCGAAGTGAATCGATGCTCGTAGACTTAGCTTTGCTCATGTGAGAGCCCTGACTCAGTTTTGTAATGATTAATAGCAAATTTTTGGATTTTCATTCCTAGATTTGAAGAAGGTTTACCTTCTCTCTGTTAGTAAATGTGCTTGAAACTAAAGTAAAATTCACCATGAATAATAGTCTTGACCCTTGATTAGGTTGCTGTGATAAAGTACTGAAAAGGAAGTTTCTTATGAGAATCCTGTGTCTGAAGTGGTATTCTACCTCGTTCCTTAGGAGGCGGAGGGGATGATGAGAGCAGGCTGAAATTTATGAGCGCTTTTGTGTGGCTTGCAGAGCCCAGCCTTTCCTGTGTGTGTTAGGGCTTGTGAAATATTATGGGTCAGAGCATCCGTTATGGGCTCCGTGGGAGGCGTTGTTGGTACCCAGCTCTTTCTGTGGGATGCAGAAGAGGATGTCTGGGTGGGGACTAGGCTTAGTGGATACAGTAGACTAAGAGGGAAGGGAAATTATCCCCTGACCTGAGAAAGGCTTGTGTCTTTTCCATATGAGGACGAGCAAAAAATTGGGAAAAGTTTTGGGTCATCTCATGCAGAACGTGGGGCCTGGCGTGGATTTCTGTTAACGTGGCAGACTTTTGAGGAGTGGTGGCCCATAGATGGCAGGACGGATGTCTGAGCAGCATCTCTGTGTGCTGCTGGGAGGATGGAGCAGCAGGTGTGCCCGCAGAATTAGATTAACTCGAGGTGGGAGTGAGGAGGGGTGGCCTGCACCGGAGGCGGTGGCGTCGTGAGCCTGTTGTTGGAGGAGGGGCTGGGTGGCCACGTAATCAAGGGCAGAGCGGCCCAGTGCGAGTGGCCCTCCTGGAAGAGCGGCCAGCTGGGTGCGGATGAGGCAGGAAGCGCGGCAAGGTGGTAGTGAGTCAGCAGCCAAACCTCGAGTGCGTTTTCCCTTTTTGTTTTAAAGGGCGGCCTGTGTAAGACTGCCGTGTGGAGACACATGAAGTCAGTCTCGTTCCAGTCTGGCACGATTGACAAAACGCTTACACACTGCTTTCTGGTTTTGGCCTCGCACATAGGAAGTGTAAGTTCAGAGAAAGATTTTTAGAAGAGTCCTATATAATAGTGATCTAGTAAGGGCAGTACCAGCGATCCTAGCTCCTGTTCTGAACTCCTGCGCTGTGTGCCAGGCATGTGGCCTGGAGTCACTGCAGCATCCCAACAGTCCTGCAAGGCAGTCTCCCTCTTTCCTAGATGGGTAAGCCGGGAGCATTAAGAAATCTTTTCAACCCCCAGTTTACCTGATGCTAAAGCCCAGTTCTCTCCACTAAAGGAGTGCTTCCAGATCTGGCTGCCTGTCAGATTCACCCAGGGGGCCAGACAAGGTCCCCAAACCCTGCTCCAGGATTCAGGTGCTCTCAGGACCTGGAATGACCTGTACACCCAGCTCTCTGCCACCTACAGAGGTCATTGATGAGCTAGAGGTAAAGTTTAGATAAACAGACCTTTTGTCATCACGAAGATGTACAGAATTACATTCTTACGCTTGAGGAGCTTTTAGTGTATTTTGGCCCCTTGGTCACACCAGACAGAGGAGGGGAGAGAGCATGTGCTCCCAGCCCATGCAGGTGGCTCTTGGGTTTTTCTGATAGTGTCACTGAACATGAATCTACGTCTGGCCGTCGAGGGAAGCTCTGCTCCATGGTCTGGGTCGTTGCTTTAAGCTGCATTGTCAAGGGAGGCTGTGATGTTTGCAGAGGAACCCAGCTTCTCTTCCGTCTGCAGTTATTTGTACGTGGCTGTGACCGAAGTTTCTGGGATGGGCAGGTGATGGACCGGCATGGAGAACAGTGTCTACTAATACATGCCTAATAAATATTTTTGGACGAGAGAAGGGTTGAATGGACGGGCCTACGTCTCAGGTCACTTGGTGTTAGGGGTCCAGAAATTGGTAAGTTTAAGAATGAAGGAAAGAGGACAAGTGACCATCCGGGAGCAGAAGATTGGAGAGTAGGGGGAACACAGGCAGCTGGAGGAGAAAATTTTAGAGTGAAAAATCAATAAAATGGAACCGAATGTCGTTATGTGCCCAGAGTGAACTCCTATGGTGGTGAAAGTTGTAAGACAAACCCCCAAATTGGCATATCTTAAGTCCATCAGGGTGTTAATAATACAGCTAAAAGAACAAATGTAAGCAGAAAAATCCTCTCTTTGGTGAGGTCATTTCATGACACATAGTCATGATTATGTCTGCCTTTGCTCTTGCCTCATGGCTGTTCTGGAGGCCGTGGTTTGGGAAGGTGTTAAAAGCACCCCGTCACTAGACCTAGGCGTGTATCTCATTTTGATTTGTACCTACTTAGCCGAGGAACAGCGTCTAGGCTGGCCAGGCCACAGGATGCTGGATGGGTCCGGAGACCCTCTTGGTCCTTGTCTTCCTCATTGTGTCTGATGATCCTTACCATTCAGTACTGGGGAATTTCTCTTTTACGTCCCCAACTGATTCTGTCTTTTAAAATAAAACCAAATCTCATAGCTTTGAAAAAAAAAAATCAATTTGGCTCATAACCTTGTTTGAAGCAAGTGATGTGAAGTTAAATCCCACTTAACCACTGCTGCAGAGGTTTTTGAGCAGTAGGCAGGATGGCAGCACTGGCTCTGTTCATGTCTATTTCCTGGGTTTTCCGCTTGCATTTCCCTCACCTCCTGCTTGCTCCTAAATTTGAGGCTGCAAGAATTTCCAGACGAGGTATTGCTATAGTGCTGTTTTTAGCTTGGGATTAAATGAAGGCTTTCCTGTCTCTGTTTCCTCTTTTGATTTTGTTTTATTTATAATAATGTATCACTACTGGAGTGCCCATGGGTTTATAGTTTTTGTAGTTAATGCTGACTGTACCTAACCCATCTCAAGCAAATGAATTAACATCCTGTAGGAACCGCAGAGAGAAAAAAACAGAACAAAACTGGAAACCTGTTTTTAGGTTTGTTGCTGAATGTCACAGGCACATCCTTTTCTCTAAGATCGGACCTTTGGTTTTGTTCGGCCTTCAGGCTTCTGAAGGGCTGGGCATCTTCATTGTCTTTGCAGCCACGTGTTAATCTTGTTCGTTGTGATATGAGGTATCTTTTGCCTGGAAAGCTAACAGCTGTCTACCCGTGTCAGTGCTTTCAGAGAATTTCTGTAGGAATGTATCATTCATCTAGTGCTATGATTTTCGACAGTATAATCTTAACATTCCGAAATAGCTGAGAAAGCCCTAAGAAAATCACTGTCAAAATGCTCATGAACTTAACTCTGTCAAAGAAGAATAAAGCCATCGCCTCCTTTTCCAGGCACAGGTGATAGTAATTTGGTTCGCCGTGGTAACCTTCCCCTTGGCCGTATGAAGAGTACAGAGTGGAGAGGTTAGTCGAGCAGCTGTGGGCGGCAGGTTAGAAGCGAGGCACCTGTAGAAGCAGGCAGGTGAGATGCAGCAAGTTCTGCCAGGCCTCAGGGAGGAGGCAGGCTGCACTGGCTGGTCCCTTGTGACCTTTTAAGGGCATCGGGGAGAAGCCGGCCAGGCGGACATGCCTTGGTGTCTTGGAGCACCTTGGGCCCCGTCTGTAGGAGAAACAGGGTTGTAGAGCTCTGGGGACACCCTCCACGCCCCAAGAGATCCTGCGGAGGAAGAGTGGGGAGCCAGGCTTGGACCTGAGTTGATTGCCAGCTACTGCACCACTTTATGTGTACTTGACTCATTCAACAAACAGCTCTCCATGCCTATCGAGACACTGATATCTGTTTAGCACCTGTTGTGTGACAGAGTGTTGGAACTAGGCTTACAGCAGTGAATGAGACCCAGACCCTGCTTCTGGGTTTATCTTCCAGTACAACTGAGTCCCCAGAGATGGCAGATCCCTGCATCTACCAGGGAGGAACAGCAGCACGGGGGAACTTGAAAGAATCGAAGATTTCATAATAATGAGGCCGTATAAGAATATGTACTGCGGGAATTCATGCTGTGGTGCAGTGGGTTAAGGCTCTGACTGCAGGAGTTCCCGTCATGGCTCCGAGGTAGTGAATCTGACTAGTGTCCATGAAAACTCTGGTTGGAACCTTGGCCTCGCTCAGTGGGTCAAGGAACCAGCATTGCCGTAAGCTGTGGTGTAGGCCACAGACACGGCTCAGATCCTGCATTGCTGTGGCTGTGGTGTAGGCTGGCAGCTGCAGCTCTGATTTGACCCCTAGCCTGGGAACTTCCATATGCCGTGGGTGTGGCCCTAAAAAGCAAAAAAAAAAAAAAAGGAAAGAAAAAGAAAAGAATCTGACTTAAGTGACTTGGGTGGCTGTGGAGGCATGGGTTTGATCCCTGGCCCAGCCCAGTGGGTTAAAGGATCTGACATTGCAGCAGCTGCGGCTCAGATTCAGCCCCCGGCCCCAGAACTTTCACATGCTGCGGTGTGGTCATGAGAACAACAACAACAACAACAACAACAAACTATATATACTAAAAATTTGTAAAGGAGCTACCGGTTCTTTCTGTAGTCTCTTAGAAATGCACCTCTTGTGTCACAGGATGGTGACATTTTCACTGTCACTGGTTGAAATGGCACATGGCAGCCCCAATGCTGCCTGCATGTCCTCCTCGCTGAGAAGAAGGGGTGGTGCAGACCCAGAGTTCTGGCTCGGACTCCGCAGGGAGACATCACATGGTACCGTAACTTTTGAAGGTGTTCAGTTGCTTTTGAATCATCCGGTATATTTAGTAGCAGGCTGTGGTTTTGGACATGTTGGGTTTGAGATGTGTTCCAAACAGCTAAATGGAGATGCTCGTAGGCAGATAGAAAATAGGGATCTGGAGTAGAGGAGGGAGATCTCGGCCCAGAATATAAACGTGGGTGCTCAGCAGGGGGTGTTGGTGGAGCGTGGGTCCATGAGCTTGCCCTTGCCATGTGTGTGAAGAGAGGGGTGCTGAGGAATTCAGGGAGCACTGACGTTTAAAGTGTGAAAAAGGAGCCAGCCAGAGAGCTGTAGAAGGAGATGGAGAATGTAGGGCGTGCTCCACAGAAGCCATGGAGGGCAGAGGTTTCTGGAAGAAAGGTGTGCATAGCTGTGGTAAGCGCCGAGGAGTGGTCAGGTAAGAGTGGGAGCCGATGTCCGGGTCGTTTGGTCATTGGTGACCTTTGGGAGAGCAGTCGGGAAGGAGACAAGCAGTAGGAGCAGCAGTGACTAGGAAATGAGAAAGAGGCTTCGAGATGGTTGAAAGAGGGGTGGGGTTATTGGCTTGGTTTCAAAATTAAAAAAAAAAAAAAAGACCTGGAAGAGGGGTAGAGAACTCGCCTTTGCTGTGCTGTCTTCCTTGTGTCAGGCACTGTGCCGGGTGCCCCCTAAGTGTCAGTTGTCCTTTCTCCTCTCCCAGTGGACAGACACTGCTCTGGCGGGCATAGAAGGGACTGTTCTTTTCCTTGTGTCCCCAGTGCCTGATGCCTCCCCCGCGGACAGGACTTGCTGTGTGCCTGTGGAGGGCCGTGCCCGTTGGATCATCTCCTGTTAAATCCTTGCAGCATTCCCTCGTGACGGCTCTTGCATCCTCCTTTTATAGATTCTAAGGAAACGTAGGATCAGAGGGGCACATGTACTTCAACCAAGGCCATGAAATGATGGCCCCAAGAGTCAAGTCTGAGTCAGGTTCACCGTTTATTAAAGGCGGAGGGTGTTTCACTAGGTTTGTAGGCTGAGGAAGGAGCTACATTTTTATAAAGATTATTTATAAACATTTCCAGAAAATAAATTTTGTAATATATTGAACTACAGTGTGTGTTGGGTGCTCTTGATAACCTTTTGGCAAGCTGGATTGTGACCTCGGAGTAGTGAGCCAGCTGGTCTGATGGAAATATCTTTGCTGTCTGGAGAGACTCCTTAAAATAGGAGTTCCCTGGTGGCATAGCAGGTTAAGGATCTGGTTTGATTCCTGACTTGGGAACTTTCATATGCTGCAGGTGTGGTTAAGCCATTGCCCCTTCCCCCCAAAAGAAACAGGTGATTGTATTTGGGAAATTAGCTCTGGTTTTGGCAATAATCTTGGGCTAAGGCGATGGTCAGTAGGAGTAAAAGTTGCTAAACATTATCTCATTATCTCCTCTGAAAACTTGTATTTGAGAGCTGGCAGTCAGGATTGGCCACTAAATATTCTTAAACGGTTTGGTCTATGTTGAAAGTTGTACTTTGACGTTAAAATTGTTACTCTGAGACAGGTGTGTGTTTTCTACTACTTATTTATAGTGACGCCATTCTTTAAATTACAGCTCGCATCCACATCCCCTTGGGAGTTTTAAGATTCCAGGTCAGATTTCCTCTGGTGCTTGAAACCTCTAGGGAACCTCATTAGCTTTTCCATTGTACTGAGATATTAAGTATTGAATCATTTGTAATGTACTTCGTTGAATAGTTGTTAGGTGTCAAGCACTGCGCTAAGCACCATGTATGCATCACCTATGAATGAGGTGCTCTTATTGTACCCATTTTAAAATGAGTAGACAAAGGCACAGTCTAGACCCGCTTAAGGCACATGTTAAGAAAGTGGCGTAGGCACAGCGGGAACTCCATTGCCTTCTCAGATGCTCGGCTGTCTCTGTTCGCTCTCAGCAGTTACTAGCATGAGTAGATTTAGGCGAGTGGCTTGAATTTATGTTGTGGAAGCTGTCATTATAGTAGCATTTTTTTTCTTGTTGCATTCACATCATTCGATGTTCTATGAGGATATTGGAAAAGTTGATGAAGAAAGATAGCTCCTTTCCATAGATCTGATGTCACTGGGTTAGAGGGATACAGAAAACAGAATCTTCTGGGAAGCCACACCGTAGGTGGCGTGACCGCCGGCCAGCGGGTGAGACTAGAGGAGTCATATCCTTTTTCTTGGTGTCCTAGGACACATGGTTCTCAGGTGCCCACTGGGGCTTGTCCCCCTGTCCCTCCAGCGGTCCCCTGAGGCAGACCTCTTTATTCTGCATGTCCGTCCAGCTAGGAAGCAGATTTGAACTGAAGTGTCCCTCTTTTCTGATGAGACTGTGAAGGGCATCTTTATACTTGGTTTAGTTAGTTTCCACTACCATTTTCTTCCAGAAGAGAAAACAGCGTCAGGATATATAACTTGACTGAAGGATCTTTTTTCCAGCAGACAGTCTTTTTAGCATTTAAAAGTACCCTCTAGGAGTTTCCATCTTGGCTCAGCGGTAACTAACCCGACTAGTGTCCATGAGGACTCGGGTTCTCTCCCTGGCCTCCATCGGTGGGTTAAGGAGCCAACATTGCTGTGACCTGTGGTGTAGGTTGCAGACGTGGCTCGGATCCCATGTGGCTGTGGCTGTGGTTGTGGCATAGGCTGGCAGCTGTAGCTCTGATTTGACCCCTATCCTGGGAGCTCCCACATGCTGCAGGTGCGGCCCCAAAAAGACCAAAAAAAAAATATATATATATATATATATATATTACCATCTAGAACTGCTCTGGCCAGTGTGGTAGCCAGTAGCCACATGTGGCTATTTAAATTAAAATTAAATACAATTATGAATTCAAGTCACAATTTAAGTGCTTAAAAGCACAAATACAGCACAGACTAGAATGTTCCCATCATTGCAGAAAATTTTACAGGACAGTGCTGCTCTAGAGATGGGTTGCATCTTGTAAAAATTTTAAATCATGTGGTTAACTGTGCATTGCTCTTAGTAAGTGCAAAACGTGAGCTACTTGAATTTTGGATGGCTATAAATAGGATAAGGATCTTGAAATAGCCATTTTTGAAGCTGTCTTTGTTACCAACAGTACAGATGTATTGTGATGATCTAAGATTTAAAAAATAATGAAAAACCCAATGAAACAATATCATAGGAGAGAATTTCTTTCTCTCTCTCGGAGGGTTTTGCCCAGAGGTTCTGCTGCCTTGTCTGCGGATCATAGGAGCGGGGATGGCAGATTTGTCATCCGCTGCTTTCTAATAGGAGAGGAGATGCTGCTGCTGTTTGGCACCGAGCACGTGGAAGGCTTTTTAACTTGGTTTTTGTTTTATAGCCACTGCAAGTAAAAGAAGCCCAGTGGTTAGTGTTCGTTCTTTCTTCGGCACCGTTGGAAGGAAAGTACTTGATTTCTGGCAGTTTGAACTTTAACCAGTGGCCTGGTAGTTGGAATAGGTTTTGCATTCTGCTGTGGAAAAAATCGAATTGCTTTCTCAAGGTTGACTAAAATGTTTTAACTCTTCATAGCAAATGAGGCGTGAAGCAAATTGTCAAAAGGATGGAGACAAAATTATTGCAGTACGGAATGTTTAACTGGCTGGTGATGTTCCACCCAAGGTGTGAGCCGAGCAGATAAATGTGTAAACGGCACCTTTCTCCTTTTCTCCTACCCGATTTCTCACAGCTTGTCTTCACTAGAGGACCTAAATCTGTGTCAGAAAAATCACAGTCCTTCTGAAAGTGTTAGATTATAGTGTTGCTATGAGGAATAATTAAGAAGCACTATAGGCTATGGATTGGAAGAAATAAACTTCCTGTTTGCAAACATTTGATTTCACATCATCATTAGATGAAGCAAAAATAAACTTTTAGAGTTTCTGAAACCTCGATTATGTGGAAGGGTTGTCAGTGGTTCTTTATGGCCCTACTCTTTGTCCATTCACTGTGCCTTGTAGTACTCAGAATAAGATCCTTTTTAGGATGTAGGATTTTAGGATTTAGTTGTTTGAGTAATAATGCTTGAACTGAAAGATAGTGAAGTGTTTAAATCATGGATTTTTTTACTTTTAGAATACCAAATGTTAATTTAAAGAATGGCTAGAGGTTTCATTTAATGGGGGCACTTTGTATTTTTGGCTGCTCGTCCTTCACTTTTCTTTTTGAAGCTTCTCTTTAGCTTCTTAGAATTTAAGAGATCGCAAATAGAAGGTTACAGCTCTCTTGGCCTATTGGGGCTTTTAATTTTGAGGATAGATTATAGAATGGCTGAAATAGATGCTTCACACAAAGTGTGAGGGAAGAAGTATTAAATTAATAAAGAGAAAGATTATACATTGGCTGTGTTTTTCCCGTGGCTGAGTTATTTTTATATTTCTAAGTATTTTCAGCATTTGATAACCAAAGGGCTATATGAATATATGTGTACATATATGTTCATGTGTATGTGTCTTGCATTTGTGTATGTATTTAATATGGCTGCAAGTATGGACTGTGGTGAAAGGCACAATCCAGTCACACTAACACGGCTGATCGTCCTTTTGCATCTTTCTCTCTACTTTTTACTTCTGGGTTAGGGTTAGGGTTTCCGTGCAGCCACCTTTTTCACCCTCTTTTTTGTTTACTTTTTTTACTTGTTGTTATCGTGATAGGTGTTTGTAAGGCGTATTCGAAATAGATTGTACAGTTTTCAGCCACCGTGTGTCCTTTTTATCAGACTAATTCTAGTATCCAGCAGAGATGATTGAAGGTTTTTTTTAAAATTAGGAACTTACTACCAGTTTTTTTTAATGATTGAAGCTTTTTGCATATAATTTTGTGCATTTATTAAAAATCTTTCAATGAAGATATGAGCCAGATTTTTATTCATGAAATGCAGTCCACATTTATACATTTATGCAATAGAAATGCATGGGTATTTCCTATGGATTTTCACATGTAGAGGCGTAATAGGCCTTGCAAAGATTGTAGTGGATGGTACATGCCTTTTTAAGAGGAAACCAAAATATTTTCCTTTCTCCTCTCTTTGATTGACTCTCGTCTCTGAGCTAACCAGCTGTCTGTCCGTCTATCGTCATATCCTCTTCACTCCTCTGTGTGCATGTCTGTCTCATATTTACCTAGATTTGTTTTTGCATTTATGACCCGCCCCACCCCTACTTCAAGTGAACTCTCCAGTTGTGTTTTCGAAGTGCTCTTTCTTGCTCTCATTTTGTCCTTTTTTTTTTTTCCTTTTCTTGATCTAGTTCTTCCTGTCCCTCCTCAACTGCTCAGAGTGAGTAGATCAGTTTATAAGCTTCAAGTTCCATATCCTTTCCTGAGTGGGCATTCATGTAAAATTTTTCCTGTGTCTGTTGTTACTTTTTGTCAATGTGTATTTAAAATCTGTCCCTGTTTTTTCCCCCCCTTCTAAAAGTAAATTCGAAAGATTAGGCAGTATAACTAATTGCCAGTATTTATAAAGAGGCATGCGGTTAGGACGAGAGTTTAATAAATACAAACATCTTAATCTTTGTTTAACCAGGAATTGCTTATTGTAGATGTGTATATGTTTGCTTATATTTATTATTCAGGCTGGAACCAACCTCCCCTTAACTTACCCTGAGTCTGGCTGCTGCTTTGGTGCTTTATCTGGGGTATGGTGTTGGCTTCTTGGATTTGAATCTTAAGGCAGATTTATCATAAACACTTTCTCCTGCCTCTTGCCGGACCTTGTGCCTACAGAGGAAGGCGTAGATAGAATCGTCCAGCAACTGAGGCAACTGGTTTGAGCTCTGCCGCTTATTTTGTGTAAAACGGTGATGCAGTACCGAAGTGCTGGGTTGTTAGGAGGACTAGCGAGGTCGTCTCCATCAAGCGTATAGAAAGTGTTTTAAGTGTTGGCTGCTGCTTGCTGCCATTGCTGTTATCAAGGAAACAGGTCTATGCTTGATCCAGGTTCAGGTGTTTGTTTGCCTCTAGGATTACCCTCTGCTCTTAGAGCTCTTAACCAGAAAACTTTTTTCTAGCCAATGGCCATTTTCACATAGGAAAACTTTTTCTATCCAAAACCTTTGGATTTGTTTTCTTTTTTTCTACCTGGAAGGAAGAAAAATGTAGGAAAAAAGAGTTACAACTCTTTGCAATCTTGAAACCTTGTGATGCGATGGTGTTTCAGGTAGAAAGCTCATTCCTCATCTCTCTAGTGGCTGCTTTGCTGCTGTCACCTTCACTAAATTAGGGTTAATGCTGCACCCCAGAATCTTAACCCTAAACCTTCTCTGTCCTTATCAGTAAAATATGGATTATGTGAACTGCCCTGAGGAAGTTATCCTTGCAAATGATAAACTCATGTTCAACGTATATATAAATAAACCTTTGAAGCATTAAAAAAACAGGTTATGGTATGGTCTTCAGAAAGTGCTTTAGTTTCTCAAGTTGAGGCGCGGTGCCTCTGTGCCACTTGGTTGAAGCACAGGTCTGTCCGTGGCTCTCATAATTTCACCAGAGCCAGATTAGCAAAGTTCCTGTTCGCCATGTGTCCTTTCTTCTAAAAGGACTTTTCACATAAAAATATATTTCACAAGCTTTTCTGCATCACATTTTCAACCAAAGTTTAAATGTGGATTTCTTGATTATACTGAGTAATAATAATTCTGCAGATTGTTTAATAATTTCCAAAGTGCTTTTCTTTCCTTTTGTTTTTTGTCTTTTTAGAGCTGTACCCACGGCATATGGAGGTTCCCGGGTTAGGGACCTACACCACAGCCACGGCAATGCCAGATCTGAGCCTTGTCTGCGACCTACACCACAGCCACGGCAATGCCAGATCCTTAACCCACTGAGCCAGGGGTCGAACCTGCATCTTCATGGATGCTAGTGAGATTTGTTTCTGCTGAGCCATGACAGGAACTCCCAAAGGACTTTTCTTACCTAGTTCTCACAGTAATCCTATGAGGTTTGGTTAGCATCCCTGTTGTATGTATATATGCAGAAGGTGAAGCATGTTGACTTGGTTAAGGACACAACTTGGAATCTCATCTAGAGTTTGTGCTCCAGATCTGACCTTGGCACAGCACACCATCTCTGTGGTGTGTATGACAACTGTTCAGCGCATAGACACACTCAGGATTTAGATTGGGGTGCACAGATTTTCCTCTAAAGAGCCAGGTAGTAATTATTCTCAGCTTTATGGGCATGGTTTTTGTTTTTGTTTTTGTTTTTGTTTTTTGCTGATGTCCCGTTAAAGTAGTCACAGTCTGTGAATGAAGGGGAGCTTGTGTGTCCATAGTGGTGTAGACACTGACATTTGAATTTCAGGCAGTTTTACATGTTGTGAAATATTCTTTTCCTTTTTTTTCCCCAATTCTTTAAAAATGTAAAAAGCGGTTTTAGCGCACTGGTTCTACAAAAACAGGTGGTGAACCTGATTTAGCCCATGGGCCGTCGTTTGCCAACCTCTGGTTTAGGGAAGTTGGACATAATATAGACAGGATATACTTTCCCATTTCAGGTTCCATCCAGATCTTTCACCTTTCCCCCTGTTAGCCATCTTTATTTACACAACTCTAAAGTCTGGGATTTTGGCTCAAGTAGCAGCACTTAGCTGGTAAGGAGCTGGGAAGATTTTAAGTCCTTCAGATGAGACTGAGGTCCAGAGGGAGTCAAGGGGTCACCCAGGGTTGGAAATCCCATTAGAAATAGAGCTGCATGTATTAAACCAGAGTTCTTGACTCTCTCTGTACGAGGGTTTGTTTTATTTTTTACTGGCTATGATATAAATTGTGTTTCTTCATATTCTTGGCACTCTGTCAATTCCTTAGTTTTCCTCCCAAAGTTTTAAGTTTTATTCTGGAGATTTTTTTTTTTTAATTGTCTTAAGTGTAGTACATGAATACATTTCTTATGTAAAAGATTCAGACACTGGTAACAATGTATACATCAAATGTTTGAACTTCCTTTTACTGCTTCTTCTTCCCAAAAGGATGCAGTTTTAGATGTTTTTCCCCTCATCTATTTTTCTTCTTTAAAAAATACTGCAAATGAACATGTGCACTTGTGTCAACAAACATCCACATGTAAGGTCGTGTTATACATGGTCTTGGACTGGCCCTTCGAAAGCTCCATTGAAGCTTCCTTCAGGCACACCGCAGCAGTTCTGCTTTTTCTCCTCTGGGTAATTTTCTGTGTGTCCAGGTTCTCTTACTGTTGTCTAAGCAGTCACTGAAAAAACCCACATTGTTTCTCCCGAGGCCACTGAGTCATTTTGGAATGTCATTGACTTCTGAGGCAGTTGGCCAGGAGGATTTGCCTGGAAGGGCCACGAAGGGTCTTTGGGCATCAGCCCTGCCTCCCTTCCTCTCCTGACACCCGCAGACGCTGTCCTAAGCCTCCTGTGTGACTGTGCCATCCATAACAAAGTTTCTCATAAGGAGTGTGTTATTAAAATACAGCCTCTTCAGTGCTGGGTCACCTTTGATGCTTTAACCCTATTGTATTCCAAAGCTGAAGCAGAGGGAGACATTTCAGAGTAATTGAATTCAGTAATTGAAATTTCAAAAGTAATTGAGAGACGATGAGCGAGCATTTCCTATTTGGAAGGCATGGGCTGAATTTTTTTCCATAAGTTATTTTCATTGTATCTCGTTAGCTTCAGAAAAAAAGAGTGAGAACAGAAGGGAGCGCCTGGAGTGGGGTCTGTGGTCTTGGATTCCTTGAAGTTCTCCTTCCCTTTCAGGTACAGGGCTGAGTAGGTATCCTAGTTGGACGTAGGCCATGACTTTGCAATTAAAACCTCTAGAAAAAAAAGGGAGCCTTCTTTGCGCGTTCTTGTTACTCTGTCACGTGGTGTTCTTGTGAGTGGGGGTTTTGGCCAAAATTGACCATGACCCAGAGCAGCCCAGGTGCCGAACCAAGTGCTTGTGATTCTCCTGTCATCCCGGACCCCAGATTGCCGGGGACTCATACCTTTTCCCTTCATTCTCTTTCATGCTTGAATGTTTTGCAGTTTAGCTGAAGAAACTTATTTTGGGTACACTAAATCTTCATATTTAATGAAAATTGAAAATAAAAACATCTTGTGTGTTAATAAGGATTTATGCATTAGTCATACAAATTCTCTTTTTGTTGATCTGGGCTTAAATATAAGAATATCCTCTTTTGTTTTTGCTTGAGACAACAAAAGGAACCTAAAACAAAACAAAACAAAACATTTAGGGAGTTCCAGTCATGGCTCAGCGGAAACTAGTACCCATGAAGATGCAGGTTCCATCCCTGGCCTCACTCCGTGGGTTAAGGATCCAGTGTTGCTGTGAGCTGTGGTGTCAGCTGGCAGCTGTAGCTTTGATTCTGCCCCTAGCCTGGGAACCTCCATATGCCATAGATGTGGCCCTAAACAGACAAACAAACTAAAAAAAAAACCCGCTTAGAATTACTAAAACCTCTGATTAGAAAAACAGTTTGAAGGATTTTAATTTCGTTGGATTTAGGGGAGAATATCTGAAAGTTTGTACATAGAAGTTTGTTTTATCTCTGTGACTCCAATTAAACTTAACCTAAGTCACGTGGCCGAGGAAATCTCTATAAACGGTTACTTTTTGGAGATTTTTATTCATTGTATCTGATTTACTCATTTGATTTGCTATTATTCTTTCAAAAGTAAAACACCAGTAACCTAATGTAAAAAACCTCTGGCCACTCTTATTTTGGGGCTCCTTTATGTTGTTTATTCTGTGCACCAAGCTGGTGCATAAAGGCTCAGTGTGTTTTGACTCTGGACTGCTGAGTGGCGTCGCAGCGTGACTGACCTCCCGACTGCGGGGGAATCGCACGAGACCACAGTGAGTCTTTTGGTCCTTGCTTCATATGCTTGGTAAATGATGCAGTCATTTGTACACAAGATGTTGTAATGGGGTATTGACGTTTACTGACCCAGAAACATGTATAAATTCGCTTGTCTATTTCTTTTTAAAAAGAAATTTTACAGTTGTAAAATTTTGCCCTATTTTAATTTTGAAATCTAGATGAAGCATAATCCCTGGCATTTTCTTTCACTGCCTCAGTATGTATATAATCTTTTCATACAATACCTGATTCAGTTGGAAACAAATTAGTAACTATGCATGCTTAAAGGAAACAATTTAATAAGCAGGATTTTAGAGAAACCTAATCAGAATTATAAAATGATGCTAGCGAATCCAATTGCATTATACAGAATTACTAGGTTAGATACAGCTTTCAGATAAGTGTGGGCAAATCTGAGGTTTCTGTACCACCGTTGTCAAGAGCATTTAAAAATTTGCCTTTCTCGTTTAAAAGAAGAGAGAGGAGAACTCCCTTTTCCGCTAAGTTTGTGTTCCTTCAAAAATGGTTCAGAAATAACCATCACTTGGGCTGAAGCCAACCAGACAATAAACCTGGCTGCAGCTGTGACAGGATTTCCCAAATTAAGTTCAGCACAGGGGGCAAGGTTTGCTGTGTGGAGATGGGCAGGGGGTACTGTGTGGAAAGCTGACATGAAGAAGGTAAAGAGATAGGGCCCTAAACTTGAGGATTTAAGCACTCATCTGGGAACCCTGTGTGGCCGAAAGCCCAGGAATAGGATTTAGGAGGGCACTGAAGGCACGCAGGTGACTTGGGCTCTGACTCAGACCTCAGGCCACCCTTAGGTATGAGTTTGGGCAGTGAGGAGTAAACTGCTCCTATTTTACATCATTTCTAGCCCTTGATAGCATATCTGCTTATACTATTAAGAGCTGCCATTCGTTTTGTTTTGTTTTGTTTTGTTTTCCGGTCTTTTTAGGGCTGCACCCGTAGCATATGGAAATTCCCAGGCCAGGGGTCGCATCAGAGCTGTAGCCGCTGGCCCCTGAGCAAGGCCGTGTGTCGAACCCGCATCCTCAGGGATACTAGTTGGATTCTTAACCTGCTGAGCCACAACGGGAACTGCTGACCACTTACTTTTAATTCATAATTTTCTACACATTTTCTTACATCGGTATCACTGCTAGAACTTTGGTTTTTTGAGTTAGACTTTAGGTTGACCTTCCAAGCATATTTTTGTCTTATTCAGTCCACAGGCATATATAGTATGCTGGGTTCTGGGTATAAAAATTTAGTACCCTCTTGCAAACTGTGCTGTTTTATAGATGAGGAAATTGAGGCCTAGAGAGGTTAGCTTGCCTCTTCTCAAGCCCTCTAGCTGGTGAACTAGAATTGGATTCACTGTTCCAGTTCTGTCTCTGTTACCATGTGAGGGGTGTTTTCTCTTATCCTTATAAACTATCTTGCTGTTTAATTTGGCCTCAGGAGATAAGTAAACAGAGAATTGCAACCAAACGCTCTAAATATTATAACAGAGGTATCCTCAAAGTTCTCTTAGACCACAGAAGAGGCAGTTTTTATTCTGTGTGATGATTTCAAGACAGACTTGACAGGGAAGGTGATTCTTGAGTGCAGGTTTGTAGGACGAGTCAAGAGTTTCCCAGAAATGGGAAAAGTAAAGTGCCCCGTATGACTTCTGGGACCCCGTGTTTTAAGGCTTCCTGTCAGAGAAGGTACAGAGCACCAATGGCAGTATTTTGAGCAGCAGCAGGTTCTGCCTGGTAGGGTTGGGAGCAGCAGTCTGCTTGCACATGGATGGGAGGACTATTTGGAAGGCATTCTTTTACTAGTTGTGTGTTAGTTTTCTTTTGCTAGTAACAAATTGAGTGACTTAAACCAACACCCATTCATTATCACAGTTTCGGTGGGTAGGGAGTCCAGGGGTGACGAGGCCATGGCCTCATTCAGGGTCTCAGAGGCTGCAGTCAGAGTCAGCTGGGCTGCATTCTCATCCGGAGGCTTGGCTGGGGAAAGCTCCCTCAGGCTGTTGGCAGAGTTCCTTGCTTTGTGAAATTCATAGCATCTTGCTTCTCGGTGCCACCACGGAGAGGGCATCTCTGCTGCTGGGAGCGTCTCACTTGTGGCGAGGCTTGGATCTTCTTTTAAAGGGCCCACATGATCATGTCAGGCCCATCAGGATTTTCTCAGTTTTGATTAACTCCTGGTCAGCTGATAAGGGACTTTAATTACCTCTGCAAAATCCCTTCACCTTTGCTGTGATCTCTGGGTTAGATGCAGGTCACAGGTCTGGCCCATACTGCAGAGGAGGGGATGGCACAGGGGTGTGGTGCTGGGGATGGGAGATGGGAGTAGGGCGGGAAGCCCAGGGAGCCCTCTCTGAATTCCGGTCGTATGCTAAAAATCAGTAGAAGTAGCAGGTGTGTCTTAGCCTGCTGTAATAACCCGCTGTAGACTGAGTGGCTTAAACAACAGGAATTTGGAGTTCCCGTCGTGGCGCAGTGGTTAACGAATCCGACTGGGAACCATGAGGTTGCGGGTTCGATCCCTGGCCTTGCTCAGTGAGTTAACGATCCGGCGTTGCCGTGAGCTGTGTGTAGGTCGCAGATGTGGCTCGAATCCCGCGTTGCTGTGTCTCTGGCGTAGGCCGGTGACCACAACTCCGATTCGACCCCTAGCCTGGGAAACTACATGTGCCGCGGGAGCGGCCCAAGAAATGGCAAAAAGACAAAAAACAAAAACCAAAAAGCAGGAATTTATTTCTCCTGGTTCTGGAGTTCTGATGTCTAAGGTCAAGGAGCCCACAAGATAGTTTCCCTCCGAGGTCTCTTCCCTCGGCTCGTCCGCCTTGCGTGCCATGTGCTCTCGCGGCCTCCTTGTGTCTGTGTGCGGAGAGAGGCGGAAGGCCTCTTGCGACGGGGCCACCACTCCTGTCTGGCCAGCAACGACCCTCAGGACCTCATTTAACCTCTGTTGCCTGCTTTTGGGCCCTATCACCAAACACAGTCCCGCTAGGGGTTAGAGCGCCAGCCTAAGAGTTTTGAGGGAACACAGTTCAGGTTAAAGGAAGTTTCTAGTCACAGTTTTTTATCTCAAGGAGTCTTAGTTGGAGCAGCTTGAAGGGGACCCAGTGGCTGTTGCAGACGTCTTCCCCAGCGAGCACCAGGCAGACCTGGGGAAATCCGGACGCCATCGTCCAGGGTGACCTTGGGCACAGTACCTAATCTCGGAGATGGTTTCCTTCACCAAAGCAGTGGTTTGTAGCACCAACTACTTTGCAGATTTTCGTTGGTCCTGTCATTTGGAAAGTACCTAGCACAGTGCTGAGCTCACAGCAGGCACTTGTTAAATGGTGGCTGTTATTGATTGTCATAGTTGTGCCTTGATATTTCAGTATATCTTCATTTCTTATTATCCACCTTAAATGATAAATTTATCATGAGTCCTTCCATTTCTTGCAACTAGAAGTTATTACTGTCAACTGAACTCTCTTAGGACTTTATTTTCCTCTGTCCTGTGGCATTTATAAGCTTATTAATACTTTGCTTTTTTTTTTTTTTGTCTTTTTAGGTCCACCCCCGTGGCATATGGAAGTTCCCAGGCTAGGGGTCTAATCGGAGCTGTAGCTGCCAGCCTACACCACAGCCACAGCCACAGCAGATCCGAGCTGCATCTGCAGCCTACAGCACAGCTCATGGCCACGCCGGATCGTTAACCCACTGAGCAAGGCCAGGGATCGAACCGCAACCTCATGGTTCCGAGTCGGCTTCGTTAACCACTGCGCCACGATGGGAACTCCCAATACCTTGCATTATTTATATACACCTCATTTCCTCGACTATAATGTGGGTTTCTTACGGGCCATCTTCCACGTCTGCTCAGCTCTCATGGTGCCTTACACCTTAATGTTCATTCAGTTTAACTAATGGTGAATGAATGAATGGATATGGTCTCTGACTTGTTGCTTCTTTTATCTAAATCTTTGTTTCTTAACCTTTTCTAACTCATGCCTCCTTTTGATAAACTTAAATTTCTCACATCTCTTCGGGTCCCTATTCCTGCTGAAAGACCAGGTGCCTACTCCCCGTCTCCATTGAAAAGACAGAAGCTGGGGGTTCCTGTGGTGGCTCAGTGGTAGCGAACCTGACTAGGATCCATGAGGATGTGGTGTCGATTCCTGGCCTCGCTCAGTGGGTTAAGGATCCGGCTTTGCCCGTGAGCTGTGGTGTAGGTTGCAGACATGGCTTGCATCAGGCATTGCTGTGGCTGTGGTGTAGGCCAGTACCTGTAGCTCTGACTGGACCCCTAGCCTGGGAACTTCCACATGCCATGAGTGTGGCCCTATAAAGCAAAGCAAAGCAAAGACAGACGCTAATTTTTCTTGGCACACCCTCAACAATTAAGGTTATCAAACTATTTTTATATAGTATACTATAAAAATAATACATCTCCCCTTTTCCAAGTGGAAAATTATAATTCTGAATATGTATTTTCAGCCGCACCCTCCCTCCAGCTTCATTCTGTTTATGTGGCACTCATCCCTTTTCCCTTCCGAGGCTTGCTGCTGCTCTAAACCATTTCTAACATAATCCTGTCACAGGTAGTAGTGATGCTAGCATTAAATGTTTAGGTCAAGTCTTCACCCTCTGCACGTGTTTGAGAGAATTCCCTTTTTTCCGTTCTTTTGTAATGAAAAGTGTTAAATTGATCATGCATTTGAACTTATGAACCTGTTTTCCAAAACAGTTACCTGTGTGCATCTTAAGCAGCCATCCTGAACATCCATTATGCTTTCACAATGCCGTTCTTTCCAGAATTCACTCTGTAGACATTATCAACACCTAGGGCAACCTGTGAGCCAAGTGGAAGTTGGAGACCACTGCGGGAGGGGTAACATGTGGCCGGCGGTCTGGGGGGCCTGCCCTTCGGAGGTCCCCGCCGCTGCCCTGGCGTGTGTGTGCTGGAAAGGCCTGGCCTTTGCGTTCTGCAGCCACTGTCAGCCTGCACTGGGGGCGTGGGTACACTGTCCCCGTTAGCGCTCTTCACCAGACAGGCAAACGACATAGAGCAAATTTATGAGGTGATCTTGTGGCTCTACATGGAAATCAAAATTCCGTGTACTGAAAGGAAAGTGAATTACCTCTAATCTCCTGAGGAGACCTCTTAAATTCAAAGTGACCCATTTAATAGAGCCCTTATTTGGGATTGAATTGCATTGAATGGGGATTGTTTTAAATGAGTCCCCATCTATACTGTGGAAATTATTGTATGCTTTTGAGAACAACCTGGTGTTGTGTGCAGAATGAAGAGGTTGTGGGAGATGCACTTGTGAGCTGGGAGGTTGCAAGATTGAGGGTACTTTTGAAGAATCGGGCAGTTCTTTCTGAAAAGGCAAATTAAAGGTAAAGAAAAACAGAATCATTGACAAGTTTGATGCTCCCGTGGGTCCATTTGAAAATATGACGGCAAAGGCTTGTGGTCTCACTTGTAATGCTTACTCGGTACCTTAAGATTTTCCTCTTTCCTCTCTTGTTCTGTACTCATCCTTTTCTTTTACATGAAAGTACTTTTTAGCCTAATTTGTGTTAATTGATTGTGGTGACAGGTTTTTAGGTAAAGAGTCATCAATTACCAATAGACTACTAAATATTAAATAGTGAGCCAAGTATTAAATACAAAAAAAGGATCTAACAATACTGGATACTATTGAGATGTTTTTGAAAGACTGAATGAATGTATGCTTGCATGTGTTTTGCACATGCTTAAAACAAATATATATGGTATTAGTCATAAACTCCTAAGATTTCTGGTCATGCCTTTTTTATTAGAAAGTGTGAGAAAAGCTGAGTGTGGGAAATTGAATGGTTAGGAGTAGACAAGTCTGCCAGACCAATTTCGTGCTGCTCTTTATCTGTCTATGTCGAGACACATATTTTAGAACATAGGTTAAAATGTAACACTAGTGGTGAATCTGTGCTTTTACAGTCTAGTTATTTTTTTAAGATGGTAAAAATCCTTCATGCTCTGAACCCTAGATTTGTATGTAAATTAATTTACCGGAAGGGTATTGATACAGAGTGTAATTAGCATGAAACACTTTCAACTTTCTTTTAGGCTGAAGGGGGTAATGAAACTTCTTTGGTTTTCCACTTTTATTCCTCTCTCCCCTCACCCATTTTTAAAATAGAAGTGCTTTTCATACTGTCAGAACTTTATGTTGTGACACCCTACTCAGAAGTTATGACAGCAGGTTAATGACAGCAACTGCCTCCTGAGAATCAATCAGGCAATTAATTTTGTAAATGAAATGCTGATTATACAAAGCTTCACATGAGAGGCCCAGTGATTAAAATCAATTTAACAAATTGTTTCAGGTGGGACTTGATTAATAATTTGCCATAAATGCTAAGGATATATGACCAGCATACTTTGTTGTTACTCTTACTATCCGACTACATTTTAAAATACCTGTTGTTGCTCTCCTGCCTGCAGTCAGCTAAGCACCGTGTTGTCCCCACACTTCAGCGATGGAGGGCAGACGCCTGCATAGGCACACTCTCACGCATGCTCTTTGGTTGTGGGTTTACCTACGTAGACCTAGCTAACAATGAGAATGGAATGCATTATTATATTTTTAATCATCCTAGTTTATGTTTTCCTGTGTCCTACTTTAAAAAAAAAAAAAAAAAAAGCAAAGCAAAACAGAAAACTTGCCCAGACAAGCTTTGGGCATGACCAAGTTAGACCCCACAGGTCTTTTTTTCTGTGTAGGATGTTTTAGATTTTCCTATGCCGACATGTATTATGAATCCTAAAGAGTGGAAGGTATGTGCTTTATAGACATCTTCCCTTCTTAATTACAGTATCAGTTATAAACATGGTTTGGATAATAATGTTTTAAGACTGTTAGGAATAGTGACATTGTAGCATGGAAATAAAAATGCCTATGTCTGGAGCTTTATAACCTGAATCCTGGAGAAGTTGCACTTGGCAGAGCGGACACAGTTGGATGTCTTTCTCACATTCGTATATCAAACAATTGTTAAGTGCCTGTTACAAGCCAGGCTCAAGATCAGGTTTCATAGTTTTTATTACTTGTAATTGACACATGTAGGAAAGCAGTGCGTTATTATTTAGAAGAAGACGGCTTGAAGAGGTAAGGGTTCAGTACACTTCAATTTCTTTTATTTATTTATTTTTAATTAATGAAATAATAGCAACAGTTTTTGTTTACTGTATATGAGAAGTTGGGTCCATAAGAAAAATTAGGGTAAGAAGACATTATTTCTGCCCCTAAGGAATTCACTGATGAGGCATACTGACATAAGCAAAGAGGTGCAGTTGGTTGTAATAAATGGTGAAAAGTGGTTAATATCTATTGAATAAGAAAGTCTCAATATTTGGTGCGAGCCCCTAGAAGGTAGAGTTCTTTTATCTGGTGGTACGTTGTGGAATAGGAGGAGTTTCTTCAGGAGTTCCCGTCGTGGCACAGTGGTTAACGAATCTGACTAGGAACTATGAGGTTTCGGGTTCGATCCCTGGCCTTGCTCAGTGCGTTAAGGATCCGGCGTTGCCGTGAGCTGTGGTGTAGGTCACAGACGTGGCTCGGATCCCATGTTGCTGTGGCTCTGGCGTAGGCCGGCGGCTACAGCTCCCATTCAACCCCTAGCTTGGGAACCTCCATATGCCGCGGGAGTGGCCCAAGAAATGGCAAAAAGAAAAGAAAAAAAAAAAAAAAAGGAAGAGTTTCTTCAGTATGCAGGTAGCCAAAGGTATGTGGTGTGCAGGAACATTCTAGAAGGGTGTTCTTTAGTGCTTGGGCATGATGCTGTACAAGAGGGCTGTCCAGGTTTAGTGTCGGGGGACCTGATGAGTGGCAAGTGTGTCGCTCTAAGACGAGCCTTGAGTGTTTGGGTGTTGAACTTCTTTAGACGCCTTCACAGCCCTCTCTCTACCTTTTGACCTTCAGAGCAGTTTATTGATAAGATTTCTGGTCAAAAAAGGAGACAGAAAAGATAACTATCTCCAATGGTCCACGTTCCTTTTGATACTTTACCATGATGGTTGAAAGTTCTGGCAGGGAGGTGGATGATTCTAGAATGCTGGTATGGGAGGAAACTGTACGAGTCCATTTCCCAATCCCTCGCTTTACACGTGAGGAGTCGCGAGGCCCAGGGGAGTGGGATTGTCCAGTAGGAATAATTGCTGACATTACAGTTGAGCACTTTCTACATGCCAGGGGCTGTTCTGAGCGTTTTGTGAGGTGGGTACTATTACTATCCTAACTTTCCAGAAGAGGAAGCTGAAGTTCAGAGAATTTATGTGATTTGCCTAAGATCACACAGTGAGTGGTGAGCCAGGGTGTAGGCCAAGTGGCCTTAACTCAAGAGTCTGTGTACTTGACCCCCACCCCCACCCCCAACCGCTCGCTGTACCAGAGCTTCTTCAGGTTATGCGGCCCAGAGCTGGAGAGTTAGGCTCCATCTTCATAGCGAGCAGTTTAACTGTTAGTGAGTTGGTGGTCTCTGAACCCTTTGTCTCCTGCAACTGAAGCAGCCTTTGTCAATCGTAGTTTTGAGCTATTGCCTAATTCCGCATATGTTTTCATTTGGGTAGTTGCTTTCCTTATTTTATTTTATTTTTTTTGGTCTTTTTGCCTTTTTCTAGGGCCGCTCCTGTGGCATATGGAAGTTCCCAGGCTAGGGGTCCAATCGGAGCTATAGCCACCAGCCTATGCCAGAGCCCCAGCAACTCGGGATCCAAGCCGTGTCTGCGACCTACACCACAGCTCACGGCAACACCAGATCCTCAACCCACAGAGCAAGGCCAGGGATCAAACCCTCAACCTCATGGTTCCTAGTTGGATTCGTTAACCACTGAGCCACAACGGGAACTCCGCTTTCCTTATTTTAAACATGGGGACTTGCTGGTGGCTGTCCTCCGAGGCACTGCTCAGGGTGCTGGTCTGCTTATCCTCTTCGTAGGGAAGAGGAAGCAGCAGGGTGATGTGAAAAGTGACAGTTATAAAAGCACTTTTAAAATTTATAAAAGCAAATAAGGAAGAGCTCTAGGTTAAAATGGGCACATTTCACATCTTTCAGGACTAGGTTGAGATCCTTCAAAAAACATAGTGAGAAACCCAAGGCCACAGAAGCCTCATTACTTTGTTGAGGTTGAGGGTGACAACCTGCAGAGGTGAATTGTGGGAAAGGGTCTCAGGGTTTTAAGCTGGAAGATCTTTTTTTTTTTAATTAAAATTTTGGAAACTTCCTAAGAATTTGGAGGAAAAAAAATGTACGTAAAAATTTGTATTCAATATGTTTTGCTAGCATGAGTACTTTTAGGAAAAGCGCAGCAGCCGCACCCCTTCGCTGTGAACCTTTTCACGACCCGTCTTCTTGCCTCTGCCGCGCCCCCTCTCCCAGGAGGGCACTGCCTTTCCTCCCCTGGCGTCGCGGGCGCAGTCAGGCGGCTCTTGGTTCTGAGGAGCTGCCGACCTCCTTGCAGACCCCTTTGGAGAGGTGGTGATTATTTTGGTTTTCAGTTATCCTTGTCTTTCCTTTTTGCCCTTCCCCCATTTTTTAGCTTTTATTTTGAAATAATTTCAGATTTATAGGAAAGTTGCAAGAATAGTACAGAGACATCCCATATACGTCTTACTCTTATACATCAATTTTTAACATTTTGCTACATTTACTTTCTTAATCCACCCACATACCTATCTGTTTACAGTGTATTTCCCAGAATCATTTGAGAGCAGGCTGCATACATCCTGTGCCTTTACACCTTCATATCTCTGAGTCCCTGTGTATTTCCTGGGAACAAAGTTATTCTTTTATATACCCCAGTTTAATGATCACTATCAGTACTTTAACCTACAGTCCACATTTTAATTTTGTCTTCTGCCCTAATAGCCTTTGTATAGTAATCCTCTTTCCTTCTTTCCCACTCATGCTTATATGTTCGTTCAGCTGCTGCCTTGTCTTTTTTCGCCTGTAAAATTTGACTACATATAAGTCATGTTAACTCTTTTTCCTTTGAACAGTCACATTACAGTATATGCTTTCACTTAATTATGGCTCTGATAAAGTAGATCTTATTTAAATGGGGCCACGTCTCTGAAAAGCACATTCATACCAGGGGGCCGTAGTCTCTATATCAGCACAGCAGGCACTCTTTGTCCAGAGATAGGTAAGTCAGTTGCTAAATATTCATCATTTTTTTTTCTTTTTAGGGACACACCCTGGACATACGGAAGTTGCCAGGCTAGGGGTCGAATCGCAGCTATAACTGCTGGCCTATCCCACAGCCACAGCAACACCAGATCTGAGCTGCGTCTGTGACCTACACCACAGCTCATGGTAATGCCAGATCCCCAGCCCACTGAGCGAGGCCAGGGATCGAACCTGCATCCCCATGGATGTTAGTTGGATTAGTTTCCATGGCATGACAACGGGAATTCCACATTCATTATATTTTTAATGGCATTCTCTGTAATGCAAGTTTAAAGTTGTTAATTTAAGAAAATTAATAAAGTATTTTGAAAGAGGCATGATGGCAACCATGGGGATTGCTAAAGAAATCAGTAACTTTTCTGTTTGTCTTTAGATACTGTTCTGATGTGTCTTTGGAATTGTTGATCCATGCAGACCACCCATCAGATATCTTTCAAATGACTGACCTTTTGAAGGCATCTGAAAGATGGGAAAACTAAGACTTGGAGCACTGGAATTACTTACCCAGCATACTTCATGGCTGGTCAGAAGCAAGAGAGGGATATGAACTCAGGTCTACCACTGTCAAAATTATGTATTTCCGTTGTACTGGAGAGAGCAATTTGGATTCTGCTTGTTTGCAAAATGTGATAATTGGCAGTGGCTGCCTGCATCTCCACTGGGTGACAGATTCTGAGGCTAACTGGACTTTGGCAGAATGATGCTAGGGTTGATTAGTAATGCCTGTCTCTGCACATTAGTGGAGGAGTGGAGGGTATCCATGCCTCTTAGTGATTTTTCTGGAGCTATAACTCCATTTAATAATGGTGTCAATAAAATCTGTCCCTTTTTTTTTTTTGGTCTTTTGTCTTTTTAGGGCCATACCTGAGGCATATGGAGGTTCCCAGGTTAGGGGTTGAATCAGAGCTGTAGCCACCAGCCTATACCACAGCCACAGCAACACCAGAACCGAGCTGAGTCTGTGACCTACACCAAAGCTCATGGCAGCACTGGATCCTTAACCCACTGAGTGAGGCCAGAGATTGCACCTGCATCCTCATGGATACTAGTCAGGTTTGTTAACCACCCAATGGGAACTCTAAAATCTGTCCCTCTTAAAAGGCTGCCATGTGCCAAAATTTGACTATATTATCTCCAGTTCCCCACAACTCAAGTGATAGTGGTAGTGTTTTGGTGTATCACTGAGTTAACTAAGATGCAGAGAAGTTAAGTCATGTCTTGTCCGCTCGTCCGTCCTTCCTTCCTTCCTAGTATTGTAAAGTGATCGTGTTTGTGTTCTTGGTGTATCACTGAGTTTACTGAGATGCAGAGAAGGAGTGACTTTTTTAGCATCGTACAGCTTTAAAAGATTTAAAGGCCTGCTACTAGGTTATAAATAGTGATACATACATATAAACAATATTACATGCTTAGAGATGTACATTTTATAAATTAACACCATGGTAATTTTTTATAGTTGTTTTGGATGGTGAGCATAAGAAATCTGAAGGTAGGAGTTCCATTGTGGCTCAGCAGGTTGAGAACCTGACATAGCATCTGTGAGGATGAGAGTTCAAGCCCTGGCCTCACTCAGTGGGTTAAAGATCCAGCAACCTGTGATGTGGGTCACAGATAAGGCTCAGATCTGGTGTTGCTGTGGCTGTGGTGTAGGCCTCGGCTGCAACTCTTGATTTTACCTCTAGCCTGGGAACTTCCATATGCCACACGTGAGGCTCTGAAAAGAAAAAAAAAATTTTTTTTAATCTTAAGGAAAACAAATACATTCCATTACTATTTTGGTATTCCTTTTAGATCTAATTTGCTCTTGAAGTAAAAAATATACATACACTTTGATTTGTTCATAAAATTATTACATTTGCTAAATTAAATTTAAAAGTATAGTTCAGAAATTCCCATCGTGGCTCAGCAGAGATGAATCCGACTAGGAACCATGAGGTTGCGGGTTCGATCCCTGCCCTTGCTCAGTGGGTTAAGGATCCGGCGTTGGGTGAGTTGTGTGTGGTGTAGGTCACAGCCGCAGCTCGGATCCCGAGTGGCTGTGGCTCTGGCGAAGGCCGGCGGCTGTAGCTCTGATGAGACCCCTAGCCTGGGAACCTCCAAATGCCACCAGTGCGGCCCTAAAAAGCAAAAACAAAACAAAGCAAAACACAAAAAGTATAGTTCAGTCACAGTAATTTACTCATCAAATGACTTCAAGTTGCTGAGCTTGGGGGATTAGGGACATAATAGGTTTTGCCAATTTATAAAAATCAGGGAACAAAACAGTCTTATTTTCTGGACTTATATGGGTTTAATACTCGTCTTCTTGCTTTGCTGTACCTTCTCCAGTGGGACGGTGTGCTTGCGGATGTTTGTCACGTAGGCACACAAGTGTTCTTTGAGCGCGCGCGCGGAGCTCCCCCTCAGCCTGGTGGGCCTCAGGGGCAGTCTCGGAGGGGGGCTGCGGCGCGGGAGCGCAGGCGCAGAGCTGCTCCTTCGTGGCGGCAACAGCACAGGCCCCCAGAGGCCGGGCTGGTGGGAGGGAGGCCTGCTGTTGGCCGCAGCGACGAGTCCAGCTGAGCGGACTGGAGAGGGCTGGGCTGCGGGGGACAGGAGAGCGGGGAGGCAGGAGGAGTCCCCGCCTCTGCCTGGGCCGTCTGGACGAGGGTGCCTTTCACCGAGGGGGAGCCGGAGGGGAGGAACCTAGGCGTCCGGGCGGAATGCGGCGGCCGTTGCATGTAGAGCTCCGGGGCTGAGAGCACCCCGCCCGGGGTGACCCAGTCGGGGGCACCGGCCTGAGCAGGGCATGGAAGCTGTGGCTTGCTGATATGAACCTAGGAAAGGTGAAGCTGTCTGCGGGGATGCAGGAGCCTTTGTCCCTGGTCTCTGTTGGCCATCGAGGCCCGTAGGCTGGTAGAGCCCTGCTGTCTGACCCGCGACGTGTGCTGAGGAAGTCGTTGCTTTTTCTCTTCAGCAGATGTTAATCATGCCAGGCATCGTGCTGGGTGCTAGGATGCCAGGATGATTAGGACGGCATTTCCACCTTTAACGAAGGGCATGCTGGGGAGACAAAAAAATAAACAGATGAAATTATTGAGTGGTTTTTGCTCTGACTTCAGTTTGCTAATTTGTTAAGAGGAAAAGAAGAAAGATTGAGGAAGCTCTCACTATGTGATGAATCCTGTGACACCTCCTTTAATCCAGCAACCCCAGAGGTGAACACAGCTGTTGTGTATTAAGTGTGACCCTCATTTGACGGAGCTCATAAGTAGGAGAGGCAGAAGTCATCCCCAGCTTTGTCTGACTCTAAATAGACAAACACTAAACCTCCCTTTCCCTGATGCTTTTTTTTGTCTCATTCTAAGAGTTGTTCTAAACTTTGGACTATTTATGTATTAGAAAAGACGGAGGAATTAGAAGCGGGCAGGAGGTTGTCATCCCAACAAGGCAGATGTGGCCCTGTGGTCGTGTAGCAAGTGTAGTGAGTGACTCGCACGAGTGCTGTGGCTGAGTGGAAAGGGTTTTTCTAAGGTTTCTAATGAAGACCTTTGTCCAGGAATGTGGATACTTGCATGTATGCCAGTCTTTGTGAATGGCACTCGTAGCTAGCCATGGCTCGGTGCTCTCCCTTGACCTCTTCAGTGTTTTTGTCAGTGCTGTGGAGGAAGGCATGAATGAAGTGGCATGCTGGTTTAATTGGTGGCTGATGTCAAGATAGGAAATACAGTTAATATGTTAAACGTCAGGCTAGAATAGTTGACCAGAAACAAGCAAAGTGAAAATAGGCTGAGATAAAGAAAAACTCTGCCACTAGAGCCAGCTGACCAGCTGTATAATAGGAGATGAGGCAGGTGGGGTATGAGCACAGCTCATGGGCGGATCAGGCATGTGACGGGGCTGTCCAGCAATCACAGGTCTGAGGCCAGACTGGTACTAACGTAGAATCTGGAAAAGAAGCAAGTTCCTCCCCTTAAAACGTTTTTTGTTAAGGGGACTGAGAATTGGCGTATTTCGTCCAGGAAAGGGAAATAGATAGATAGCTCTCTTCAAATATTCTACAAAAGGATCAAATTAAAAACCAATGGATGTAAATTACAAGGAACAGATTGCTATTATATAAAGGGAAGAAATTTATAACATTCATGGTTACAGACATTTTTAGGAGATTCATATGTATGTTATGAGATTCTTTTCGGTTCTAAGGTTCGGTGTTTCATTGATAAATCCTTTATCAAGGTGCCTTAAGAATTGTGATCAAATGATAATGTATTAAAGTACTTTGGAAATGCGTGGTAGATTTTGGTCATTCTACGATAATGCAGGTTGGGAGGGTCTTTGGATGGGTTTTTAGAGTATATTACGAGAACCTCTGACTCTATGCTAAATTTGAGATGTATCTACATCATGTATGTGTGTATGTGTATATACACGTACACACCTCCATATGCCACAGGTGCGGCCCTAAAAAAAAAAAAAAAAAATCTGCAACCTCATGGTTCCTGGTCGGGTTTGTTGACTTCTGAGCCACGATGGGAACTCCATATATATATATACATATATATATATGTATGTATATACACACACACACTCATATACATATAAGTATAAATACATAATTGTATATATTTTATATATATATTTGTAAAGTATCCCTAAGAGTAAAGAATCACAGCTTCTGATTGTTACTTTTTATCGGTAGTTTCTGGAAGTTACTTTATATACAGGTAACAACATATTAATATTTTATTTCTAATCTTAGTCATTTTGAAAAGTAAAAATCCAGCGATATTTTAAATTATTTGAGTCAAGATATGATTTAAAATGTGGTTAGGAAAAAGCACTGTGTCTTCTGTCTTGTTTAATGGTAATGTATGTGTGAAAAATAAACTTCTTTATTTAAAACTACAAATCAAAACATTTATTTCTGATTAAAAACTGTACAAAAGTTAAGGATCCACTGTGGTCACTGCATTGGCCTAGGTCACTGCTGTATGGTGGGTAAGATCTTTGGCCCAGACATTTCTATATGCCTTGGGCATCCCATAAAACCCCCCCAAAACAAAAAAACTGCCCAAATAAAAATTGTCTGTAATCCCATTTTCACAAATACATTTTTTTTTCCTCATCCCTTTGCCCCCTTCAGATTTCATTCATTTCATTCATTCGCCTTAAGGAAACCAAAAGCAAAAATATTGACAGAGGTCACCTTTCCAAGTCAGCGTCTGAGGATTTTGGTTCCTGCCTGCCCCTCCTCGCACGCTGTGAATGGCATCAAGCTTAAAGCACAGCAGTAATTTGATGCTTCTTAGAGCCAACAACAAAACAGCCTTTTCTGCCTTGTCTGATGTCTTAGGAGTGTATTTCTTTTTCTTCTTTTTTGCTTCTTAGGGCCACACTCGCAGCATATGGAAGTTCCTGGGCCAGGGGTCAAATCCGAGCTGCAACTGTCTACCCACACTGTAGCTCACAGCAATGCCAGATCCTTAACTTACCGAGCAAGGCCAGGGATCAAACCTGCAACCTCATGGGTACGAGTTGGGTTTTGTTTCTGCTGAGTCACAGCAGGAACTCCCAGGAGTCTATTTCTTGATCCTTCCTATACTTTTTTTTTTTTTTTAAGAGCCACACCTGTGGTGTATGGAAGTTCCCAGGCTAGGGGTCCAATCAGAGAGCTGTAGCTGCTGGCAATGTGGGATCTGAGGTGCCACTGTGACCCACACCACAGCTCACTGCAAGTCTAGGTCCTTAACTCACTAAGCAAGGCCAAGGATCGAACCCATATTCTCATGGATACTAAGTCAGGTTCGTTTCCACTGAGCTACAACGGGAACTCCCTTCCTGTACCATTTCAAAATGTGGCAAATATTCCTGATTGACACAAGAAGAACTTACACTGTATTTATAACCGGATTTGAAGTTTCAGTGTTCAGGTCTTAATAAACAGGTACTGTTTCGTCATTAATAGAAGTAAGAAAACTTGGTTGCGTTTTCCCCCTACCTCAGTCTCATGAAGGCACACAGAGCATGATACAGTAGAAGGAACTGTGGGCCTGAGTCAGGAAACGTGTGTCCCCGCCTCAGCTCTGCTAGTTCTGCAGCCTTGGGGTGAGTCCCCGCAGCTCCAAGCCTCCATGACGCCACCTTCGGTAATTGGATTCTGTGGTGGTGGTGACGGCATAACTGAGCATCTTGGTACTTTCTGGCTTGGAGAGGAATGTGAATGAAGTGAGGGAAGAAACTTTGGTGCCCGGCTCCTGTTTTTGACTTAAATTGATTTTAATGCCATTAGGAGGAGAACTTCACTATTGCACTTGACGTTCCATGCATCTTCTGCATGTGTGTACAGAATCAGTGTAGAAATTAGTGAGTTTTACTTTTCATTTTTGAGAACATTGTATTTCATGTGATCAGTCCTTATTCCCAGGCAGTTACGGAGTTGCCATGTTTATTCTAAGTCATTTGTGCTATGTGCTAAGTGACATAAAAGGTCAAAATGTGGATGTTGCCATCTTAGTCTGCTTGGGAGTTCAGAAATAGCGCATGACAAATAAAAAAAAATGTTCATGAGTTAAATATCAATATGGGGCAACTCAGAAGTCAGTTACAAGCTGCATGGGACAGATTGCAGCAGGTCCCTCAGATAGTGTTACGGGGCGTGTGGTGAAGGGGGAAGCTCTGTGGTCCTTGAACCAGGGCTTGAGAGAGCGTGGGTTTAGGCCAAGAGGAGAGCAGGAGATCCTCCTACATGTTTGTGCTGAAACTGAGAGTGGGTTAGGGGGTTGGAGGAGGCTGAATGCAGGACAGCTGTGTCCCATCCACCCCCACTCCACAGCAAGCTGTGGTCATGTTTGCAGGATGCCTGGGGAAAACACAGGCCTTGTAGAGTTCTGCTGAGGCATCATCCCAGAAAAGTCAACATAGACTGCTTCCCGCTATGACGGCCGCTGCGTACAGGTCCCTGTGGCTGGCCGTGATCCTCATCAGCTGGGTTTTCACATGGCTGTAATTCACGCCCATCGCTCCTAAGCACTTGACATTGTCTTAGAAGTACTTTTTCCGTGTCCCTGTCTGTTCCACTATGCTGGTATATTGTGGATCATTCTCATATTATGTAATCGTTTATTAGTTGTGTTGTTCCAGTTTTCTTTGAACAGTTAGAGGCTCTGAGATCCTTTTAGTTTTCACTAATTCTACTTTCATTATTATCATGAGCCGGGTATCCTTTTTCCCACTTAGTGACTGAGAAAACTAAGAAATAAGCACCGTATTCGGAGTCGCACAGTGGTAATAAGTGGTGGATAAGGGCATGGACCCCAGCTGAGTCCAAAGCCCATGCTTGCCCCACATGACAGACGATGCTGCCAGGCTGTCTCCCTTCAGTTTTAGGAGTCAGGATAAACAGCACTCCTGCCCCATTTGAGCGAGTATTGTAGTTGGAACATCATTTTTAAAGCTTTTGCTTAAAGCTTTTTGTCATATTCCATAAAGAGTTCACCACTGCTTTATACCCACTAGTTCAAATACTCATTGACTCACACTCTGGGTTTTATTATTTTTGTTGTTTCGTATGTAGTGGGATATTACTTTCAGAAATTTTCTCTAGTTGTTGGTAAGACAGGAGTTCTTCCCAAATAATTCTTCAAAATGGGAAGAGTTTCTTTTCTGAGCTCTTGTTTAATCCAGGTATATAGATACGGACTGTGGATCATGAAGATATCGTAGTTCCTCTTTCTGTGGGTTTTTCAGTTCCTTTCTTCAATTTGTGGTTTAAGGAATTTGGCTGAAAAATTGTGAAATATTGTATTCATTAATAAACTATCTCATTAACTTGGTATTTAGAGGTGAATACAGTTACATAGATATCTTTGTTATAAAATACGCGTGTAGGCATACTCAGAAAGAGTGATACTGAGGGAGCCTCTAAATATAAAAAGCATCAAGTATATCTGAAGTTTACTGAAAATACAATGACTTGTTCTTGAACTTGGATAATCTTTAAAGCGTAGTTAGATTTCCAGGCGAGCCTCTGAAAACCTATTTAAATGCCTGTAATACCACCTAACTGTGCTACCTAATATATTTAGAATCTATATTCAAATAGATGTTTAAAAAAATATGCATTGTACTCCTTCTTGTTTAGTAGCTCCAGGGATGGGAAACCTTCCGAGGCTTTGGAGGATGTAGGTAGCAGTGGCAGCTTCCCAGAAGGAGATCCAGGAGAGAGGTGTGTGTGTGTGTGTGTGTGTGTGTGTGTGTGTGAGAGAGAGAGAGAGAGAGAGAGAGAGAGAGAGAGAGAGAGAAAGAGAGAAACTCATGCATATATATAAGTACATATCTAAATACATACATATCTAAAAACTTGAGTAAGGAGGAGTTATAAAAAAGTCTTATCAAGTAATACAGTTCATTAAAAGCCAGTAACTAAACCGAGACTAGTTAAGACCTCTTTGAAAATGGGTTGTACACATTGTGACTTTGACAGCACTCGTCTTACTTTCCGGAGTTGAAGTCCAAACGTCAGCAGTTGCGGAATGGTACGTGGAGAGGGTAGAGGGCCTGGGATGGCTTTCGAGAAGTATTTGAGGACTGTTCTTACTGTGGATGATGGCTCTGATATCACGTGCATTTTATGTGAGGATTGAAAGTGGTGATACTCTGGAATCGATCAAAAGGATGGATGATGAAAATCTAAAATCATTTTGGGTTAGATGTGAATATGAGAAGTGACTTGTTTTTTGTGGAAAAGTCTTAGATTTGATTTGTTTTTTTTTTTTTTTCAGTTTCTTGAAGAAGAGAGTAGTAAAATGCAGGGGTTGAGATCCTGCAGTTGTGCATATTTAGTGTTAAAAATAGCAAGAGTACACAGCAGGATGAATTTGGATTGTGGATGAATATTTAATAATAGGCCATAAGGAGAGAAGGTTAAAATTAAATAATTTGCACTGTGTAAGTATCTGTTTTCATATCTGAAGTCTCACTAAAAGGCATTTGATGCATTTTGAGAGGTAGAGATAATCTGTATATTTCATGCTTTCGATTTTCAGAAATCTCAGGTTTAAGCTAACATTTTGACATGGGTGCAAATTAACTGAATTTTAAGTAGGGTTGTGAGAGTTTATGGCAGTGATGAGAAAGATATTACAAAACAATTTTAGTCACTGATAAGATGAATTTGCTGCACTGTTATCTATAGCATTAAAATATAGACATTCCAATCATTTTCCCATTTTAAATTTCTGCTTTAATTAAGCCAGTTTGGGTCATGCACTGTTTAAAGTGGAAGAAGCAGGCCTTGCCTGTGCCCTGGCTAATTCAGATTGAATGTGCAGATAGGGCTGCCTCAGGGGTCCGTATTGGAAATTTAGCCTGAAATCTGATTTGCTCAGTCTCTCTATGGGCTGTGCATTCACTTTGCGGATTCTAGCATCACCAGCTTGGCCTTGATTTTCACACTTCCATAGAAAGTTCTATTTTATCTTTTGAAAGAAAGTGTGGAAAATCATTACATTTTGCTTTGCTTAGGCATTAATTCTCATTTAATTCATTCTGAGAAAATTCTGGTTTCGATTTTAGTCTCATTACATGAGATCAACGTGTTAGGTTTGTGTGTTGAATTGTGCGGTCAGCGCAGGTCGTGTAGCATCAGGATATCGTTTGAGCAATTCCTGTCATTGTAAGTAAATGTTTTCTTGACCGGTGAACGTAATGCAGTTAAAAAAATCCATGAAATTGTGAATTTTGAGCAGAACTGTTGGGCCAGCACATGTTTTCATTCAGGTGAGATCAGTTCCTGGCGCAGTTGAGTGGCTCCCCCAGGTCCCAGCTCAGGTGTTTCCATAGGAGGCTTGGTTAACTCAGACCACGGGAATGCGCCCTCCTCTCAGTGCGTGTCTCCCGAGAGGATGTCGTCTTTGTCCAGCTGGTCTCCTTCCATGCCCTGTTCATTTCTCCAGGTCAGCCGCTGACACGTGTCTGCCTTTTGCTTCCAGTGTCCCACCCAGCGCGCATGGTAGATGCTTAGTGATGGGTTGATGAGTGGATTGCCCAAGTCATTGAAATGAGCACCAGGGTATCCCTAACGAGGCAGGGCAGAGACCACGGGTGGCCTTGGGGGGAGCAGAGGGGACTGGTGGTTCTTGTAGCTTGTCTACCTTGGGTTCGGGGTCCACACTCGTGGCTCCCCCTGGCCTCTTGTCTGTGAGACTGCCCTTGCCCAGCTCCGTGGTCACCTCCTGGTCATCAAGCACAGCCAGAGCTGTAGCCCTCAGCTTGTGGACACCTGCGCCGCATTTAGCCGGTTGCTGCACATGTGCCTTCTCCCCAGTGACCCCACAACCTCCCACCACACTTTCTGACCTTTTTTTTTGGCCTTGTCCTGGACTCCTTTTCCCCTCTTGCATAAATGGTGTTAGTCTCTAGAACTTCGTTTTCTACCCATCATTCTCTTTTCACGTGTTCTTGTTGGACAAAGTCCTTGGGTTTTACTTGCTTCAGATTGATTAATCCGTCCAGCATTTATTGAGCATTCCCTATGTGCCAGGTACACTGTTCCACCTGGAGATACACCGTGATTGAGTGAAACAGAGCTTGCTGCCCTCCGGGAGCATGTGCCCTCTCTGTGCTGACTTCCCTACTTAGGAGTCTAGGTCAGACCTTACTCCCAGGCTGGAAATTCATGGTGGCTCTTCTGGGTATTCTCAACTGGATTTCCTATAGGGACCTCAAGTTTCCCGTTCAGAAGACTGAAGGCTCCCGCCCCCCTGCAGGAGTTGATCTGCCTCTCCCCACCCCCTGTGTGCTCTGTCTCAGCTGGTGTCTTATCATCTGTTAAGTCACTCTCAAACCTGTCTTCCATCACTCTGTTGGCCTCCCAGGTCATTTTGCTTCCATTCTGGGCTTGCTTTCTCCCACTACTGCTACCAGCTCAGGACCTCAGCTCACCTGCCTGCTGCAACAGCCCACCCCGGCTCCAGGCACCGGCCAGGAGAGCGGTCCTTCTGAAAGGTGGATCTGACTGTAGTGCTCTGTTAAAAGCACCCACTGTTTTACCCTCAGGATACAGTCTGAAGCCTGTAAAATGACATGTAAGGCTTACCCATCTACTGGCTTCTGCTTGCTCCAGTTGCTGCTTCTCTGCTTCATTTGGATATGAACTGTTTATGTTTCCTCACACATGCCAGGCAGCTCTTCTCCTTTGAGCCTCTGGCCTACACCACAGCCACAACAATGCTGGATCCGAGCTGCATCTGTGACCTACACCACAGCTCACGGCAGCGCTGGATCCTTAACTCACTGAGCCAGCCAAGCCAGGGATTGAACCTGCATCCTCATAGATACTGGTCCGGTTCATTACCACGGAGCCACAATGGGAACTCAGCCTGTGTTTTGTGCTGTGTCTTCTGCTTTGTGGTGCTCTGTGCCCTGCCTCTCCCCACCATGCAGCTGGCTTCTTCCCATGTACCCTGCTCATCTTCAAGCCTTCCTGACCGCCTCCAAGTACGCAGCGTGGACACAGAGTCTGGTACACAGTAGGCATCAGTAAATGATTCTGGAAGGAAGGAACCAGAGGCATTTGTGCACTGGGGCGAGGGACTCCCCACCCCTGCTTTGCTCTTTTGGAGCGTCCGGGGCATGAAGGCCCAGGCAGAGGCTTCAGTTCAGGCTCCCCTGAATGGCCTTGGCCCTGAGGCCCATGGGCTGACTCACCAAGCCAGAAATAAAACTCAAAGTCTAGGTTTGAACTAGTTATGTTTGGTAAGATGCTTACTTACATAGGGAAGGTGGCTTGTGACTCACAGTCTGGGTGCTTATTCATGTGCACTAGTGATCTTTGAAAAATTTTACCCTAGACGTCCTGTGTTATCTAAAATCTATCCTTTCACTTTCTAATGAGCACTCAGATGCATTAATGTTTGATCGGGGCTTGCAGACTCTGGTCTAAAACAAAGCAGTTGTTCTAAGACTACTCTGAAGTCAGAAGGGCTCCTGCCCACTCACTCTACTTTGCCTTTGCTACTGGGAAGCTACAGGAGCTGGGAGAGATTGACGCTCATGCCCGCGTCCTACATGCACAGTCGAATTTTAGATGCAGGTGTTTGCTCTCTACATAGGATGCGAAACCTTTCCTTATGTTGATTGCTCCGGATCCCTCCTAATTGTTAAAATCTTGCTAAAAGTAAAAAATGAAATGTCTTGTATCTACCTAGGTTTTTTTCTTAGTGTTCTTCTGGGTTTTATTTGTCAGGTCAGTTTTTTAATATTTTCAAAAGTAAAGATAGTTGTGTTTTTAATGTATATGTTAGCATAAGAAACTTTCCCCCTTTGTAGTAATGACTTAATAAAGCTACTTCATTTCTTTCTTTACAGGGCAGCCCAATGGATCCCATGGTGATGAAGAGACCTCAGTTGTATGGGATGGGTGGTAACCCTCATTCTCAGCCACAGCAGAGCAGCCCTTACCCGGCAGGTTCCTACGGCCCCCCGGGCCCACAGCGGTATCCAATCGGCATTCAAGGTCGGACCCCAGGGGCCATGGGGGGAATGCAGTATCCACAGCAGCAGGTTTGTGCTGGCTTTTACTACTCCCACCCCACCCCACCCCACAATCAGTTCTGGTTTTGTCTTTGTCTCTTACTGTCTACTGAATATTAGTTTTGAGAGAATTGGGAGGGATTTAACTGATTTTCTGCTTTCTTTTAATTTTCATAGTTTCTTTTTCTTTGTTTTTTTCTTTCTTTTTTTTAATGGCCGCACACATGGCATATGGAAGTTCCCAGCAGGGACAATGGCCTGTGGCAATGCTGGCTCCTTTAACCCACTGCTCTGGGCCAGGGGTTGAACCTTCACCTCTGCAGTGACTGGAGCTGCTGCAGTCAGATTCTTAACCTACTGCTCCACAGCGGGAACTCCAAATTTTCAAAATTTCTTGAAATAATCACAGGTACAGTTTTTCCACCTTTCTTTTAAAGAAGGAAAAGTGAGCTTCTTAGAACAAAATGCATAAAATTCATGTCTGGTAGAAAGCCTGAGTTCCCAGCTATATTGGAAAGATTGACTGTGTCATCATTTTGCAGCAAATTATATAGATTTAAGCCCTAAAGTGAACTTGGCTTTCTAATATTTCTGATGTCAGACAGTGTCAGATTTTGAACTGTGAATAAACTTCTTAAGGTGAAGTTTTAAGTTATTTAAAGGTCTTTCTCATAAAGATGGCATCAACTTAAATTCTTTTTAAGCCTCCCAAAAAGTTATTTTGCTTTTATTTCTTGACACATTTCTTACGTTCTTTTGCTAAAAGATTTCTGTATTTCAGGTAAGAGAATTTGATGTGTATCAGTTTTCTTGGGTTTGATGGTTTTTTTTGTTGTTACATAAAACAAACAAAAAAGGCTTTTCCTGCTCTTGAAAAAAAAAGATCCAATATTTTCCTCCTTTTTCTCTAGAATCAAATAGTTGGAGTTCCCTTAAATGACCATCTGCCTTCTAGCAGGAGTAAGCCTACAGTCTGTGGCTACTGCGCATATAGCTTTGCTCTGTTGGCCTGAGCTTCAGACTCGCCAGGGTATGTGGTTTCTAGGGACACCAGCAAGGCCTATTTCTGAGTCCCCGCACAGCGCCTTTAACCTGGGGTGCGTCAGGCTGGGGCCTTTCCTTGGACGTTTTCCTGCCTCCAGAGAGGTTATGCTGTACAGTTTCACGGTACTTTCTCTCAGTGATTCTTACTATGTCTGACCAAAAATTGTTGTGGGAAAAAAAAAACTGGGTAGAACTTTCGTTCTCTCTAAAGTGGACGTGGAGAATGATACATCCTACTTTATGTGCTCCATAGCTGTGTCCTGAAAGCTCATGAATAAATTGCGTCTGGGGCTTTTCTTTTTAGAGACTGAAAACTACCTTTCTTGTTTATCTTAGTTTGTCTTTTGGCGATATTTTCATTTTAAGGCGGTTGGTAAGGAAAGATGGGAGTAGCTCAGCTTTTGAATCCCAGCTGTTGCTTCTTTAAATGGCCTTCGTTATTGTCGGAAGTTCTCAGCCCTTATTTATTCAAGAGAGGCCGCTCGGAATTCTAGCAGTCAGTTGCATACTTAATTGTGCTCGTAACTTTGTTCAGCATTGCCCCTTTCTTCCAGTAATATTGTGCTGCCCAGAGTAAAAATCTTTAGTTGAGGCTGCTAGTTATGAGAGGGAGATAATTTGTAAGGGATTGAAAAGTAAGGTGAGAGTTGTGATTTTTTTTTTTTTTTCTTCCTTCTCTCTCTCCAACTCCCCCCACGTTCAAAGCTAATTTTCCCTTAGTTGAGGGGAAGAAGGCCCAGGTAGCTAGCTGCTAAAGTTCTAATTCTACTCTACTGCTAATTTCATTTGGGGGCTGACAGACCTGTATGATACTCTGGCCACAGAAAGAAAGTAGAGGCAGAAAGAGGGTGAGAAGTTGATGCCACCACTCCCTGTTCCTGCACCTTCTTTTCCAGCTTGTTTTCCTGAAGGGAAATTTGAGAGCCGTTACAGAAGATGCTGCTCCTGGCAAGCTACTGGATGCTTCTTTACCTTTTTCTCTGAATGAGTTAAAATCTTATTAGAAGTTTAAGGGATTTGCCAGTGTGGCTTGGCGGAAATGAATCTGATTAGTATCTATGAGGATGTGGGTTTGATCCCTGGCCTTGTTCAGTGGGTTAAGGAACTGTTGTTGCTGTGAGCTGAGGTGTAGGTCTCAGACTCGGCTCGGACCTGGCATTGCTGTGGCTGTGGTGTAGGCTGGCAGCTGCAGCTCCAATTTGGCCCCTACCCTGGGAATTTCCATATGCTGTGGGTGTGGCCCTAAAAAAAAGCAAAAAACAAAACAAAAAAGGAAAAAGTTTATGACACTGGTTTAGTTTGCAGTCCCAAATGGAGATGTGTGAGGAATGATTGATTACCCAGGAATATTTTTTTCATTATTTTCTTCCCATGTATGTAAGGCTAAAAGTAGAAGACATACAGAGATATATGGAATAACCTCGGTTTTCTTAACATTTTGGTTTTATTTAATCCTAGTGAATCTTATGTACTTTGGAAATCCAGTAGCTCTTGGATTTATTTGAAGGGACAAATTGATAAAGATTACCCACCAAGTATTTTAGAAAATTGTTAATATTTCAGATTAGGTATTTTACTGCTAACCAAAAGAAATGCCTAATTCTAATTAAGCACAGATGATGAAATGAAAATAGTGTATCTGGTAAGAAATTGAATGCCCTGGCTATAAAGTGTCAAATTCCCATATTGAGTTAATTTTAATCAAAGTTCTAAATAGTCTTTGCTTTTTTACCTTTTCATTTAGTTATAAAACAGCCTTGCAATATTGTACCTTGTTTTGAAATCTAAAAGCTAAAAAGGGAGTTCCCGTTGTGGCTCAGTAGTTAGTGAATCTGACTAGGAACCATGAGGTTGCGGGTTCGATCCCTGGCCTTGCTCATTGGGATGAGGATCCGGCATTGCTGTGAGCTGTGATGTAGGTCACAGACGTGGTTCAGATCCCACGTTGCTGTGTCTCTGGTGTAGGCCAGTGCCTAAAGCTCCGATTAGACCCCCTAGCCTGGGAACCTCCATATGTTGTGGATGCAGCCCTGAAAGAATAAAAGACAAAATTAAATAAATAAAAATGAAAGCTAAAAAGAATTACTAATGCATTTTTGAATATGGGTAACATTTTTAAAGGGGACATACAGCATAGTACCAAGTTCATGTGAACTTAGGTGTTACAGTTAGGTCTAGGCTAATTTATAGCTTTGGAAAGGGAAAAAGGTTTTGGTAAAGGTTATTAGAGCACATTTATTAGGTTAGGTTTAGTATGTGTTCTTTGGTGAGGAATTTTCAGTGAGTTGCTTTGTTTGTGAATTCTGGATGGTTATAAATTTGGTCTACGAAAAGGTCCTGGCACAGTGATTGGCTGATGGGCCTGTCCATCTTCTCCCAGTGCTATTGTAATTGGCCAAGCTTTGTTGTGGTCCTGGCTGCTCATCTTCAGGGAAAAAGTTGGAAGGTAATGATGACATTGAGTTTTTATTGAGTGGACATCACCACCTGGGCATGACTTTGCTTTGGACGGCCTCCAAAAGCTTTCTGTGCTTGGTTTGTGAACCTCTAATGAGCTGAAGCCAGTTCATTTAATATTGCTCGTATATTTCTGCAAAGGATTAAAATGCAGGATTCAAGTTTGTAAATTGAGTTGCCCACTTACCAGCTGAGTGGTAAGTTGTCTTTGGCTCAGGGGTCACAGTTTGATTCCTGGCTGGCATTCCACTCCTGTGATAGGAATTTTAAATGAGTATTGTGTTAGAAAGAACCACGTGCTTATATAAAATTTAACGTGTATGGTATCACTGCTTACTTTCTGTCTCTGGGAGTCAGGAGGAACTGGCCACTGAGCGTTTGATTTTAGTATTAACCTGGTGATTCTCGATTTGTATGGTGATGATTTTATTTTTGAAATATACTCATGATGGGTCTTTGAAGCATGATGTGATAAAAGTACATCATTTTGGTATTTATTAACTGGAACTAGACTTGTGGTTTTTGACTTGCTGATTCTCTCACATCATCAGGCAAATACATGGCTAAACAGATTAGTTTTGCATGGTGCCCTAAAAACTAGTCTACTTGGGTTTTTATTGAGCTGAGAGGGGAAATGAATTTTCTATGCCTCTGTGGAGAATGTTCTGCCTCTAGGCTCCTGGAATTCCAACCTGAGGATGGTTAACAGAAGTACACTGTTGATTTCATCTAATACAGAGCTGCACAGAGATGTATATAATCTTTAATGTTACTAAAATCCGATTTTGTTTTTTAAACTTAGACACCAGGATATCTTTTGTTGGATCAGGGACTGGGTGAGCAAATGTTTGTCCTCCGTGATCATAAATGTATACACAGGCCTGTGCCAACTTGCTTTAAAGAAGATTTTTCATGTAAAAGAGATAGCACTGAGAAGAAATAAGCTACAGAAGCAAAAATATATTTATTTGTGTCAAGCAGATTTCAGTTATGTGGTCTGAGACTTTTCCTGAGCTATCAAAGGTGATTGAATTGATATTTTAAAACTCCTTATCTCCTTGCAGATGTTTGTATAACCCGACACCTGTTGCAATTATAAAACCTTGGGAAAGAGGGCAAAGTGAGAGATTTAAGTTCATGAGTGCTTTTATAATAGGAAAACATGACTTTTTTAGTTTTTTAAAAACATCTGTATTGGAAAGACCTTTCCATTAACAAGAGTATGGAGTATAATAGTTGTTTTGAAAGGTATCATGGCAAAATTAAACAGAACTTGTTTTTTTATTAAGGTGACCCATCTGGATGTATCACTTTAAATCAAAATAGCAACTGACCTAAAAACTGAGGTTCTTTTGAAAGACACTAAAAATGGATAGGTGTTTTAATTTGCGTCCTTAATTTATCTTCTACAGGCTTTGGATGTGTCTATTTTGCTGTGTGTTTTTTGAGTAAAATATTTATTTCAGAACATAAGCATTTTATTTGGTACCATCTTAACAGCCAGAATACTTCTTCCAATGCAAATGTTTATTTTGGCAGCAGATGTTTCTAAAAGGAGGCAAACACTACAATTGTTTGGCTAAAATAAATGTTTTCTTTGGGGTTATTAAGGAGCCAACGGAGTTCTAGGATTCCCACCTGTGTTACTTTATTTTATATTGTCAGTCTATTCTGGAAAAAAGTTGCTTTTAAAAATACAGCTAAGATTATATTTGGGTATAGTTTTGAACAGTGTTTCTGAAAAATAAGGAAGAATGAGGCGAGGAGGACTGGTTAAATACTTTAAAAATGCAGAGTTTTTTGCCATGTTTGTTTCAACTTACTCTCTGAATCCTAGGTGTGAATTCAACAGTCAGGGCTTAGTTTTGGTTTTCTCTCAAAAGACCTTAGACTTCCTATTTTTAAGGAGCATATTAGAGTGTGGTAGGATGAGAAAGCAAGGCTTGGCTTAACGAAATAAAGGAAGGCTTAACATAATGGAGAGCAGTGGGCACCTAGTGTCTGTTTTACATTCAGACTCTAATTGATAGTTTATACTCACTCAGAGACACCTACCTGTACCTGTGTGCGGGCACGCACTTGCACACACACGTATATAAAACAGAACATTTGTGTGATGTTGGCATCCTGGCGTAATGAAATATATCTGTATATTAAAGAATATGTTAGACATATATTTTGCATGTATATAGGTATATACATGTATAAACACATCAATAAAATGAAGGTAAACCTTTTGGCCTGTAAAGTAGCGAATGCTGTGAGCTTTCTTTTGCTCTGTCACTGAGGGCATTTTCACATATGCTTGTTCTGAACTAAGAGACTTGGAGCCACACTGCTTTGCTTGTACACCTGAAAGGTTTGGAGTTTCTTCACTGGATTGCAGATTTGTATAAATAATGGCCTTTTGTTGGCCGCATTTTTGTCTTGATTCCCTCAGTTGTTCTTCATCAGTGAATATGAAGGTATTTAAGGTTTCCCAGCAAAATACATTTACACCTCACATTTCTGCTTCCAAGTAGATAGCAGATGCTCCTGTCTCTGGTGCCAAAGCTCCCTGTAGATGGAGTTTTGTACCAAGAAAATATTTTTGAAAGGATTTTTAGATATGGTAATTTTTATTTGTGCTTTAAAATTTACATTTCTGGACTATTTAACTGGTTTTATTTACTTCCTGTATGGTAGTTGAATTTCAACATATTTTGAAGCATTCAATGTGACTTTCTAAACAGAAGTGTATTAGAGATCACATTTCAGGTGAAAGGTAAAGTTTTAAATCTGTAGCCTTTTTTTCCTAAAAATGAGGAAAGACCAGGTTTTATACTTGAAAGTTTAATTGGAAAATGTAAAGTAATTTATCTTTCAGTTTGGAAAGCTACTTGTATATTAGGATGTTTATATATATATATATATAAAATATATGTCTATATATGTATATGTATATACACATATTTAAAAAAAAATGTCCTAACATTTACCTTGTTCTAGAGATTCTTTTTTTTTTCTTTGTCTTTTGTCTTTTTTTTTGTTGTTGTTGTTGTTGTTGTTATTGTTGCTATTTCTTGGGCCGCTCCCGTGGCATATGGAGGTTCCCAGGCTAGGGGTTGAATCGGAGCTGTAGCCACCAGCCTACGCCAGAGCCACAGCAACGCGGGATCCGAGCCGTGTCTGCAACCTACACCACAGCCCACGGCAACACCGGATCGTTAACCCACTGAGCAAGGGCAGGGACCGAACCCGCAACCTCATGGTTCCTAGTCGGATTCGTTAACCACTGCGCCACGACGGGAACTCCTAGAGATTCTAAAGGTTATATACAAGGACAGTGCCTCTTCTCTGCTGGTAGCTTCTGCTTTATTATTTACATATGAGTTCTAAATTACATATATAGACTTTCAACCTAAAGTATCTGTTAAAGTTGTTTAAAGAGGACAAATGGAATAAAATTAAAGTGAAGCCTAATAAAATAAAAAAATAGCTATTAAGCTTTTTTAGTATATTTTTATTTTTGAGATGTAAATCTCAAGTATATATATATATATATATATATATTTTTTTTTTTTTTTTTTTTTTTTTTTTGGTCTTTTGTCTTTTTGTTGTTGTTGTTGCTATTTCTTGGGCCGCTCCCGTGGCATATGGAGGTTCCCAGGCTAGGGGTCGAATCGGAGCTGTAGCCACCGGTCTACGCCAGAGCCACAGCAACGCGGGATCCGAGCCGAGTCTGCAACCTACACCACAGCTCACGGCAACGCCGGATCGTTAACCCACTGAGCAAGGGCAGGGACCGAACCCGCAACCTCATGGTTCCTAGTCGGACCCGTTAACTACTGCGCCACGACGGGAACTCCATCGAGTATATGTTTTAGGTAGCATTATAATTACTTGAGTTATGTTTTAAATAAACTTGGTTTATTTGCCTTCATCAGAGAAACATTAAGTATGACAGTTACGTTAAACTTTAAACAATTCAGTTTCAGCTAACGGTTGATATCAGTAAAATCAACCAACCACGTTCCTTTCGTGCTCCTTGAAAAACAAACAGTGATGGCAAAAATACCAGAAAATACATGGGAAGTTAAACTGACGGAGTAGCATATAGCTCAGGCCAGGGGTCCTCGAGCTTTGCCAAAGGTCAGGCTCTCCTGCTGGGCTTTACAGCCGTGCTTGGATGCCCGTATCAGTGGCATCTGAAGGTGAACACTTCCCTCCGTCTTTTTTTCTGAGCCCCCCTGGTGCCTCCCCTGTGCAGCTGGGGCTAACACCCCGGTGTCAGAGACAGAACCATAAGCAGGTTCCTGACCTGCAGCTGTACCTGCCCCAGCGAGTCAGAAACACACCACTGCTTAAAGGGATGAAATGTGGCCGGAACCAGGAGTTGGGACAGTTTAGTCCTTGTCCGTTAACACTCAATCTGTGTGCAATATTAGAACAACCTGTATCTCACTCGGCTCATCTGCCAAATGACTTTAAGATTTCCCAGCTTGCATTTTCCCTTTAAGTTAGTAGTAAGTTAATGTCTTTTTATTTTAGTTTTAGATTTTAGAGGCTTGTCATTTCAGATACAGTCTCCTGAAATTTATGGGTTGATGCTTGACAGGTTGTGTTAATACAGCTACTAACCCAAATTCTTTAAATTCCCTCAAAGGGGAAAGAGCTATATCTTCCTCAGAGATGAGTGAATTGTTGGGATCAGTTCAATAAATTATTTTCTAACTGATTATTTTTAAAGGGAAAAATGTCTTAGATAGACCCTTTCTTCTGAAGACCTGGTATAGGTTAGATTGTTTTTTTTTTTTGTTTTTTTTTTTTTTAGTGTGTAGAAAAATCTTAGGTTCTTAGGTTGATGCTAACTTTACTTGGAGTCACAAAAAAGCAAAGAGAGATCCAGTAATTACTTCCCTATTTTACACATTATTACTTTTTAAGTAGTTGTGAAAACAGTATATACTGTACAGCATTGGGATAGACTGTACAGTGAATTCTGAATGGAAATTATAAGTTTTACAAAGAAGGAAAAAGATTTGTTCAGTGCCATTACTTTAACTCCTCTTTAACTGCCACAAAGACGATTTGGATGGCTTTGTTTCTGTATTTTACAACAGGTTTTTCCCTCAGGGTCAAAGAAATCTTTTTCTTTTATGTAGTAGAAGAAAGTGAAATTCTTTCTGATAAAAAATTGTTTATGGCAGTTTGATTATTATCATAAGCAACAAATTTATTAAGGCCTTTTGCCCTTATAGTTTTGAAAATAAGAGTCAAATCTGTAGTTGTGAGTGGAATTAGAAAAGCACTTTAGTAGAGAGAAGGTGCTTGGAGGGGAGAGGGATTTACAAGGGAAAAGAGCCGGATGAAGCAGCTGCCTGGCTCCTCTCAGGGCGGCTGCGGGGTGGCCTCACCAGCGCTGGGGAGCTTGCTCCCTCCGGGTTTCTCTGACCTCAGGAGGGCCTCCACTCCCCGCATGGAGCCAGGTGTTAGGAAGTTCCTGGAAATTCTGGAGCTGAGACTTGATGTGGTTAGTGTGTACATGTAACACGAAGATCTTTTAAATTGTCTACAATGGAGGGTTCCCCAGTTTTCCACATCCTACAAAAAAAGAGCTTAATCGAGGCAATAGGCTATTCCAAAGATTTAACTAAATTGTTCCCCACCCTTTATTGGTATTAAATCATTAAGAGTATACTTAAAAAAAAAGAGCAAACAACTACTACCAAACAGACCAGTAGAATTGTGGAATTGGCTCTTCAGAGTTAGTCAGAGAAAACGCCTTTGTTCTAGAAAACATTGAACATTCAGAAACAAAAAGTAAGATCAGTATCAGTAGCAAAAAATGAAAGTATTGGGATTAAAGCGCAAAAAAACCCTATCGTTGCTAAGGTAGTTGTTACTTAATGGCTCTGAGACTGAAAAAAATCTCATTCTATCCAGATGGTTGTTCTAAGCTGGTCCCAAGGAGCCTGGGGGGGTGGTGAGGGGAGGCCTTCTGGGAGGGGGACACCAGCCTGAGACGCACCACAGAAAGGACAGCCAAACAGGGATGCAGGGTCATCGTCCTTGCTGCCACAGGGAGCTGGGGGGAAAGGGAAGGGTCAGAATAGTTGTTGGCCTGTGGGCTGTATGACTCCAGAATACTTCCTTAAAAGTCAGCCAGGAGTTCCCGTCGTGGCGCAGTGGTTAACGAATCCGACTAGGAACCATGAGGTTGCGGGTTCGGTCCCTGCCCTTGCTCAGTGGGTTAACGATCCGGCGTTGCCGTGAGCTGTGGTGTAGGTTGCAGACGCGGCTCGGATCCCGCGTTGCTGTGGCTCTGGTGTAGGCCGGTGGCTACAGATCCGATTCAGCCCCTAGCCTGGGAACCTCCATATGCCGCGGGAGCGGCCCAAGAAATAGCAACAACAACAACAACAACAACAACAACAAAGAGAGACAAAAGACAAAAAAAAAAAAAAAAAAAAAAAGTCAGCCAGAAAGGAGACTTCCCTCTCCTTTAATAAATATCCGATAATCTAGGTATTTTAAGTGTTTTACAGCTTTGGAGTTTCTCTTCAGTGGTCTGGGCTTCATGCAGAAATGAGGCTTTCCTGCTGCCTCTGCCTGTATGCCCTTTGGCACTTGTCAGGGTCTCAGAGGTGAGAGGACCTCATTCGCCAGTAATTGGCCAAATTTTGATAACTGGAGAGAAGAGGAAAGACCAGAATCCCCTTCCACGCACACTGGACTGCCAGAGCACGCTCTCATCCTTGTCCACTGTGGTCTCTGGCTGGGTCCCCCCTGTTCTTCTTCCTCGTTGGCTTCAGAAATAAGGGGCGGAAGGACTGGTCACCTGTGCCATCACTGGCCCCGAACTTCATGACATCAGATGTAGAGAAAGCACGTGTAGAGAAGGCCCCAGAAAGACAGGTCAAGGATGTTTTACTGCACACAGGCAGCAGCAGGTCACGAGAGAAGTAAGTGCAGAATGGCCAGTGAGGCAGAGGCATCCAGGAGGGATTCTGGTTCTCACCACAGCTGCTGAAGGGCTAGAAGTGAGGCAGGAGCAACGTGCAGCCTGTGTAGTTCCAGTCCAGTTCGGCTCTGGTTGTTCTCACCGAAAGAATTTAAGTCATCGAGTGCATCCTAGCTGCAAGGGAGGCTATGAATTGAGTTCTGAATTGGTAACTGTGGGGGCAGAGCTTCTGGTTACTCAAGCTTTGTAGAGAACACTTGGCAGTTGCAGAGTTTCTCCTGTGTAAAAATCCACCCCCTTCCTGGCGCCATAAATGGCAGCTTCGTGCCTCTGCTCTGCTTGCCCAGAAACCTCGCAGTCACCCTCTCTTCCTCAGCCTTTCAAGCTGGGAAGTAGTCCCGCTACCCTTCTCTCAGAAACAGTGCTTCTCCCCCCCTTGCCGCGCGCCCCCCCCGGGCCAGGCCCCCTCTGGCTTTTGGATTATCGGGGGCTTCTCCAGGGTGGTCCTTTCTTTAGAGGCCTAAGTCAGGCCAGGCCCTGCTTCTGTGACGGCCCACCTCTCTCGAGGTCCCTGAGGTCCCCCCACTACCCATTCCTCCGCGCCTGTGGTGCGCTCCCCCTTCTGCCTGCGAGGCTCAGGCCAGGTCTGTGTAAGGCTCGCTCTTCCTCGTCCTCGCTTTCTGGTCGGTGAAGGTCATCTGAGGCGCCGTCTCCCACTTACTCAAGTAAGAGCACGTGCGCCCCGCAGCCTGGCCCTTCTGCGTCCTCCCAGGCGCGCCACCCCAGCTGCCTTTGCAACTTCCCTGTCTGTCGCTCCTATTGGGACAAGCTCTAGACAGCAGGGACTTCGTTCTGCCCTGCTGTGGCCCATCGTCCAAACAGGACATGGCACTTAGCAAACATTTCCCAACAAGCGGAGGAAAGAATTTGCAGCATTGTCCTCGCCGGCCCGGGAACTCCGTGGAACCCAACGCGGAAAGGTGTCTTAGTGCCCGGGCCCGGCTGCTAAGTTTCTGCCGGCACTGCCAGTGCCCGGCTCCGTGGCTGATCTGCTAGGAAACCTGCCGCCGGGCTCCGAGCTGTACTTTTAACCATGTTTTTAGACTCCTGAGGGATTTCTGGTACCTGAGGTGGTTTTCATTGCTGCTGTTTTCAGTGTCTGTCGGGCAGGGCCCTGTATTCCTCGGGCGGCTGCAAACCCACCGAGTGAGTTGGGGACCACTGCTGCTTGCTGCGTGGTGGCTGATGTTTCTTCCAGTGTGCTCGGATTGAGAGTAATGCTCTAAGTAGGGGAGGCGAGCAGAGATTGCAGATCAAAGCCGAATCAGACTTGGCGCAGGTGTGATGCCAGCTCAGCTCTTCATCCCAGCACGGGTCATCTGACGTTGCTTCTTGAGGAAACCCTGCCACCACCCCAAATGCTCAGCATGCCGGTTATAGAAATCAGCCCGTTTTCCGGTAGGGATTTACTGCCGGAGGGAAGAGAAGTCCTTCGCAGTGGAAGTGTGGGGGCTGAGAGATGGGCCCGAAGCCCTCTCTGGTGGGGGAACATTCTCCATCCACGCTCACCCTGGAATTATGTAAAAGTCAGTGTTTATTTATGGGAAGAAACCCTTAAATGTGACATTTAAGTTCTCCATAAGTGGAACTGATAAGTGGAACTCGCTATTCTGGGTAGACGTGCCTTGTGGGGCCAGAGCACGTCTGTGAAACCTGGCTTTTCGAAAGGGAGCGTTGTGGATGGAGGTTTGGAAGAGCTGCCTTCCACCCACTCTGCCCTGTAGCTTGTTTCCAAAAGCGGTGGTGGTGGTGACACCCAGAATGAAAGCCACACCTAGGAATAAAGGAAGGTAATAATTTAGATTGAGTTTTTAAAAATTATTGCCATGTGGTTTACCTTTGCGCTTTTAAGGAAGTATAGGAGTGTAGTGCTTCAGGATAGATGTCCTCTCATCGGCCTCCTGCTCCCCCTCGTTATTAACAGCATTTTCTTTTTTTTTTTTTTTTTTGTCTTTTTAGGGCCGCACCCACAGCATATGGAGGTTCCCAGGCTAGGGGTCCAATCGGAGCTGTAGCTGCCGAGCTACACCACAGCCACAGCCAAGGCAACTCGGGATCCAAGCCACGTCTGTGACCCACACCACAGCTCACAGCAACGCTGGCTCCTTAACCCACTGAGTGAGGCCAGGGATCGAACCTGCATCCTCATGGATGCTAGTCAAATTCGTTAACTGCTCAGCCACGACGGGAACTCCACCATCATCTCCTCGAGCCGGTTCTCTTATTGGTAAATTGTGAGACAGTCACTAGATGACACTAATAACAGTCCTGGTGTCAGGTATTGCAGTTAGTACTTTTACGTTACACTCATTTAATCCTTGTCACACTTGCATTTCTCTGCACTTTATGAATCATAATAATAGCTAAGGTTTGTCCAGGGCTCATTCTCTATGAGCTACTTCTTCTCTTGCCTTACCTGGGTTAACTCTCTGCATCCGCAGGACAGCCCCCGGAGGCAGGTGCGATGATCCTCGGTGTATAGATCAGGAAACTGAGGCGAGAGAGGCTCATCAGGTTGTTCAAATCTACGTGCAGCTGAGTGGCAGAGCAAGGACTCCAGATTCTTGGCACTTTAACCCTGGACGCATGCTAGCACTACATTTCATGATGCTGGTACAGCTGGAATGCTTCTCATCACTGAGACTAGAATTCATTTGAGTTTTTGAATAATAAGACCGATTTAATTAAGGAAGCCTCATTTTGACATTGAATGTTAGTTTCATGCTCCTTTGTGACTTTTACCAAGTTGAAAATTGAATGTCACCTCCCCTGTCTGTCACACTTAGAATGAGAGGAGGGTTTCGTTTCATTTTGTTTGAGGTGAAATCCACGGAACATAAAATTAACCACTTTAAAATGTACAGTTCAGGGGCATTTAGTGCAGTCCGTGTGGTGCAGCCATCACCTCTGTCCAGTTCCAAAACATTTTTGTCACTGAAAAATGAGACCCTTGTGCCCGTTAAGACTCACCTCCTGGTCCCTCTTCCCCTGGGTCCCTTCCCCCTGACACCCACTAACCTGCTTTCTGTCTCTACGGGTTCATCTCTTCTGCATGTTGCGTATAAATGGAATCCTGTCACATGCGACCTTTTGCGTCTGGCTGCTTCCCTCACTTGACGTAATGTTTTCAGGGTGCGTCCCTGTGGTGGCTTATGTCACTGCCTCCTTCCTTTTTTTGCTCAGCATCATTCCTTCGGGTGGATAATACCACATTTTATTTATCCCCTCATCTGTTTAGCTCTTGTGTACAGTACTCTTATCAACATGTGTGTACAAGTGTTCGTTTGAACGCCTGTTTCCAGTTCTTTGGGGTATGTTCCCAGGTGGAATGGCTACGGCATATGGTAAGTCTGTGGTTTAACTCTTTAAGGAACTGACAGGTTGTTTTCCCCAGCAGCTGTACCATTTTACATCAGAATCCCAGGATTTTAGCGTCGCTCTGGTACTTACCGAGGCCAGGACAACTTGCCAAACCCTCTCTATGTGTCATCTCGTGATTCTCACCAAATCTCTGAGGTGGGTAATACTTTCCAGTGGGGAGACAGATTGGTTAGGTAGCTTGCCTGAGGCCATAGAAGCACTAGTAGAGAATTCCGTTTTTCCTTTAGACAGTGTAGCCTTCAAGACCGTCCAGCCCAGGGTCTCTCCCTGTGCCGTCCTTTCTGCTCCTGTTGGGCAAGATCATTTTGGGTGGCATGTATACACACCATTAAATAATACTGGGTTACACAGTCAGAGTTCTCTTGTACATTTTGACTTCCTTATGAACTGCAGTGTGCTCTGACACCTTTCCAGAATTTCACAGCTCCTCCTGTCCTTTCTTCTTTTTCAAAAGAGCAGTCTGAAAGCCTTGGGCAGACATCAATATCCAGGTAGAATGTAACTAGAGTTTATTGTCTCTATAATATTTATTTTTATAACCTATTTCTGGCAAGTAATGCTGGTTTTCCATTTATGGGAGTAAATACAGTTTTATTATTAAATAAAATTTTTGAATTAAAAAAGTAATTCACTTAGAGTTCCTGTCCTGGCTCAGCGGTTAATGAACCCAGCCAGCTAGTATCCATGAGGACCAAGGGTTCAATCCCTGGTCTTGCTCAGAGGATTAAGGATCCCGCCTTGCCCTGAGCTTTGGTGTAGGTTGCAGATGCCACTCGGATCTGGCGTTCCCTGTGGCTGGCAGCTATAGCTCTGATTCCACCCTTAACCTGGGAACCTCCACATGCGGAAAGTGCAGCTCTAAAAGGACAAAAAAAAAAAAAAAAAAAACGGTAATTCTCTTAAAAAAAGAAAAAAACAAAACTAGTTAATGCTGTTGAGTTTACTCACTTGCAGTTTAACTCAGCACATATATTTTGAATGTCTACTCTGTGTTCTGCACTGTAGCAGGCACCGGGGAATATGAAGATGGCGATAACCACGTCTTTGCTCCTGAGCTGCTCTGCAAAGAGATCAGTGGAGCGGCAGTATGTAGTGAGTGCAGGTATTGATGGTGACCCCGGTGCTGTGGCAACGTGCAGGGCACTTCACTGAGTAGGGACAGGTAGGGGGATGTGGGGAGAGTGTTAGACCTTAGGTGTGAGTACAGACTGATGCTCATTATAACAGGTCTCTACTGACTTTTTTGTTTTGTTTGGTCTTTTTAGGGCCCCACCTAAGGCATATGGAGGTTCCCAGGCTAAGGGTCGAATCAGAGCTGTAGCTGCTGGCCTACACCAGAGCCACAGCAACGCGGGATCTGAGCCGCGTCTGCAACCTGCACCTCACACAGCTCACCCCAACACTGGATCCTCAACCCACTGAGCAAGTCTAGGAGTCGAACCTATATCCTTATGGATACTAGTCAGATTTGTTTCTGCTGAGCCACGATAGGAACTCCTCTACTGACTTTTCTCCCCCCTTTTTTGGCCATCCCGTGGCATATGGGGCCAGGATCAGATCCCAGCCACAGTCCAGACCTAAGCTTTAGCTGCAGCAACACTGGATCCTTAAGCTGCTGTGCCAGGCTGGGGGTCGAACCTGTCTCCCGGTGCTCCCAAGATGCTTCTGATCCTGTTGTGCCATAGCGGGAGCTCCTGTGCTGAATTTTTAGAATTGATCTTTTGGATTCAGATAAATACCATGATCTCATAATCTCACACGTCTGTTCACTTTTTTGTTTGTTTATTGAATAATAGAATGTGATTAAGGTCTTTGATGGTTTGTTCACTTAGTTGGACATTTATTGAGAATTGTAGGAGAACTCAAAATACACTCAAGGAAAGACACGTCTGTGGGTCCTCAGAAGGAGGTATGCTGAGTGCCTGTGGTCAAGATCTGGACAACATGCCGCCGTGGGGAAGGGGAGACAGCTTCCCGGAACAGTGGACGTTAGACCTGGATCTTGGAGTAGGAGTTTGCTGGGTCTGGGAGAGGAAAGCGGGGGTGCCTCTCGGTTCAGTTAGGCTTCCAAGGGATTTTTAAGTGGATTTTTATGGAATTTTTCACATTTTATTTTTGTACAAATATAGAATCTTTTATTTCTTCTTCTGGTGATTCCAAATTTTCCTTTTATCTTTGTCCATCATGGTGCTTTGATGGGTCTGTTCAGAAAGTACCAGGGCTCCTGCATGAATGATGGCAGGATCTTGTTTGATTTTTAAGCGGAGAAACTCTCTCCATGCTTAGGCTTCTATAATGGAGAAAATTACTAAGCTGTTCATATAGCGAGGGGACAGAAACGGAATGTATCTATAAACACTGTTGTAATAAGTACACTTTTAAAAAATGGCCTGTGATTTCTATTAACCTTATTTTCTTCTGCCTCAGAGATTATGCAAAACTGCCTGCATCATACAATTACACCTCTGTGGCTCAAACAATGAATATTGCCCTGTGCAGTCACCGCTGATGAGTTTTGCTTTTAGAAATAGGAACTTCTTGGGAGATCCCATCATGGCTCAGTGGTAATGAACCTGACAAGTATCCTTGAGGATGTGGGTTCGATCCCTGGCCTCTCTCAGTGGGTTAAGGATCCAGCGCTGCTGTGAGCTGTGGTGTAGGTCACAGATGCAGCTCTGATTTGACCCCTAGCCTGGGAACTTCAATATGCTGCAGATGCGGCCATAAATAAACCGAAAAAACAAACAAACAAAAAAAACCCCAGAACAAAAAAGGAAACAGGAACTTGCCAGAAATCTAAAGTAATATTCAGACAGTATAATCAGTACTCTGAACTTTTTTTTTCTAATGTTTTTAACAGGTGAATGATGATATGGAAATATGTGAAGAAGCTAAGTTTTGAATAAAAAACATTATTTTCCCCCTTAAATGAGCTTACTAGTTGCCTTTTATGTTCATGCCTGACCTCTGCTTTTATAAATAAGAGGGTGAAAAGCCGCATTTCTTGGAGCTCCTGTTGTTGCTCAGCAGGTTGAGGACCCGACATTGTCCCTGTGAGGTTGCGGGTTCGATCCTGGCCTCGATCTAGCGGTGCTGCAAGCTGTGGTGTAGGTCGCAGAAGCAGCTTGGATCCGGTGTTGCTGTACCTGTGATGTAGGCCAGCAGCTGCAGCTCCGCTTTGACCTCTGGCCTGGGAACCTCCATGTGCCGCAGGTGTGGCCCGGAAAAGAAACAAAACAAAACAGACGGTACCGCTCATCCATTTTTCTGATTACCACCAGTTGTTGTCTGTTATTATTTCCCCTGATAACATATTTTAGGGCAGACTTTTTTTTTTTTAGTATTTTCATTAGTATTCATTCTATTGTTTTTATATTAACGACAATATGTAAGACTCAGCATTATATGGCTATTAAAAAGCAGTTGTTTGGAAATCCAGAGCCACACACGAATTGAGTCAAATGATTTTTTTTTTTTTTCATGCTGAAGATATAAAGGATGACTTATCTTGTTTTAAGCTGATTACTTATCCTGATAATTGTCATGTGAGTAAGAAAGGTTGCAAATCCTAGTGGACCCTCGTGGGTTGATTGCCATTTGGAAAACTGAATACGAACTTAGGTTTTGTTTGCTTTGACAAATATTCACACTTTAAGCACTCTCCAACAGATAATGCATGGTTGCAAAATCCAGCAAGTTAATTGTAAATGTTACATTTAAAAGGCCACCAGTGTAAGCCAATTTTCCCTTGTTGCCGTAGCGGTTATACTTTGCTTAGTTTGGTTCCGGTGTGTGGCCGACAGAGTCAGTCTGATGGCTAGGTTTTGAGCCCAGCAGTATTTTCTTAGTGAATTATCCTATTCATTCTGAAGGATCTTTCCTTGGTGTGCATGCTTTAAAAAGTCATGTCACAGATGTTTAATGTTGGTTGGACGTTTGGCTACAGCTGACCCACAGTCTGCCCCTCACTCAGTCTTAAGGACTTGCCACTGAGATACAGTCTAGTAGAGGAGACAGGTACGGTGAAAAGTTAAAAACGGGAGTTCCTGTTGTGGCTCATCGGGTTACGAACCCGACTAGCATCCATGAGGACTCGGGTTTGATCCCTGCCCTCGCTCAGTGGGTTAAAGGAGCCTGCATTGCTGTGGCTGTGGTGTAGGCCGGCAGTTACAGCCCCGATTCGACCCCTAGCCTGGGAACCTCCATGTCACAGGTGCGGCCCTAAAAAAAAAAATGTCCTAAATAATATGTGTGCACAGTTAAAAAGTATTCCAAAGCTTCTTGAGAAAAATTCCATTCCCACCCCATCTATCTCTCCACGCACAAGAGTTCCATTTCCTGGAGGCATCCTTTTTAACTCTTAATGTTTATTCCGGTACTTAAATCCATTTCTAAGTGACATGATTATGTTGCTGTTTTTTCATTTTTTCATATTTAGACTGTTTAGTTCCACTGTGTAGAAGTTCACTCTTTTACGTTGCCCGGCCTTGCAGTTCTCTTTCCCCTTCTTGTGCTTTTGAGGCTAAATCAGCGTTCATTGTTTACGTTAATATGCTGGATATGAAAGAACTCTCTGCAGCTGAGACATGATCCATGAATATATTTCCTTAATAGCCCATCTTTTCTTATCCTGGAGTTGATAATTGCCTCATGTTTTACTTTATGTATGTATGTGTATATTTTTCATGTTTTACTTTTGAAAGATGTATAGATCACCAATTTATCCTCATCCTCTGATGAGCATACTGTACAGTTCTCTCAGTAAGCTGGAAATCATCAGTTAATCAACTCTGTTGCATGTTTTTCATGTTCAGAGATGCCCACCATCTGTTGAATAGCTGTTTTATGTTTGGGGAGATGCCCGCTTTTAAAGGCTCTGCCTTGCAATTTAGAATTTAGAACTCAAATTCATAGCCTCCCTTGCAGCTAGGGTACATTCAGATGACTTAAATTCTTTTAGTTCAACTGACCGTGGAAGATTCTGATCTGGAATGAAGCATGTTTCATGTTGCTTCTTTCCAAATTTCTGTAGTTTTCCGCAAGCAGTGGTTCTGCCTCATTCTCCATTCTGCACTCCGGTTTTGTTTTGTTTTGTTTTATTTTGTTTTTGCTTTTTAAGCCCTCACGTGCAGAATACAGAAGTTCCCAGGCTAGGGGTCGAATTACAGCTGCCAGCCTACACCACAGCCACAGCAATGCCAGATCCTTAACTCACTGAACGATGCCAAGGGTTGAACACGCATCCTCATGGATGCTAGTCAGGTTCTTACTGCTGAGTCACAATGGGAACTCCCTCTGCACAACCTGCTATAAATATGTAGTAAAAATTACCCTGAACTCTCAGAATTATTTTGGCCTCAAACTCAGTTTTTCTGAATCCATGTCTTCATGTTAGTGGGGTGTATTCTCCAGCAACTTCTTTTTCTCTTTTTTTGTCTTTTTGCCTTTTCTAGGGCCATACCTGCGGCATATGGAGGTTCCCAGGCCAGGGGTCCAGTTGGAGCTGTAGCCGCCCAGCCTGTGCCAGAGCCACAGCAATGCGGGATCCGAGCCGCGTCTGCAGCTTACACCACAGGTCACAGCAATGCCAGATCCTTAACCCACTGAGTGAGGCCAGGGATCGAACCCTAACCTCATGGTTCCTAGTTGGATTCGTTAACCACTGAGCCATGATGGGAACTCCATTCTCCAGCAGCTTCTTAAGAGGGTGCATGTCAGGAAGACGCCATTTCTACCGTCGCACTTGGTGGGTTGTTTGGTTGAGAATAGAATTCTCGACTCCAAATAATGTTCTTTCAAAAGCTATTGTTTGATTGTTCTCTAAGCTTCCAGTATTTCTCTTGAGAAATCTAGTGCCTCATCCTTTATATGATACCTTTTTTCCCTCTCTGGTGACTTTAGAAGTTTTTTCTTTCTCTAATTCTAAAATATTAATGAACCTTGGAGTTGGTATTTTTCTGTTCATTGTGCTTGACCAATCCAGTGTGAAGCTCAATTCTGGGAAATTTTTGGAAGAGAGGGCTGTACTTCTTTTATAATTTCCTGATCTTGATTTCCCCTGCTCTTACTGTCTGGAACTTTTATCAGTTGGATGTTAGAAATCCTGGATTGATTTATTTGTTTGCTTTTATTACATCTTTATTTTTAAAAACCTTTTCTTCTACCCCATTTTCATCTGCCTTTTTTTGTTGTTGTTGTATTTCCTCGTAGATAGTTTGTTTTCCAGCCCTTCTGGTGATTTTTTTTTTGGTCTTTTCTAGGGCCACACCCACGGCATATGGAGGTTCCTAGGCCAGGGGTCGAATTGGAGCTACAGCTGCTGGCCTACGCCACAGCCACAGCAACGCGGGATCCGAGCCGCGTCTGCGACCAACACCACAAGCTCGTGGCAACGCCGCTTCTGGTGAATTTTTTCCTTCTGTTTTCATGGTTTCACTTTCCACGAACTTTTTTTGTCTACTAAGTTGCCTTTTTAAAGCTATCACCTTATTCTTGTTGCAGGGATGCGGTAGTTTCTCTCTCTGAAGATGACGTTAGGGGTTGGTTGTTGAAGATGTGCTCTGTTGGGTTCTTTGTTTCCCTTCAGTCCTTACTGCCCTTAGCCCTTTACTGCCGTACCTGTTGGAGGCTTTCTTGTCACAGGCTGGGCACATGGTGGAGAGCTGAGAACTGAGAGCAAGCTCCGTGTGCTCGGACAGGCCTGTCCACCGGACGGGAGCCTGGATGACGGGGAGCAGATCGGATCATTCTTCCGAGACCCCTCAGGTGTTACCTGCATTCTCCTCTGCCACCAGTCCGTCATCCAGCAAGGAAATCAGGGCTTCTGGAGGCTGCCCGTGTGCGTGTTTGTGTGTGTGTGCGTACGTGTGCGCATGGGGGTGTGTGTCCCTTTAATCCTCTCTCTTCCAGGGCCTCCCTCTAGCTGGCCTCTCCAGATGGTGATGCTCTGACTTCCGACGGGATCGGGGTGCGGATTGGGGGGGGCTGGGAACTACTCCTTCCAGGTCCTTCACTCAGCCCCCCCGTCACCCTCTCCTTCATGAGTCTTTGGGGTTCTGAGCTTTAATTAGTTTGCTCCTTATCCTCTCACCTAGAACAAATTAAAACTTTAATTATCACTTGTCTGCCTGCTTTGCTTCTTCCAAAAAATTTTGACCTCTCTTATATGCTATCGTCTCATCTCAGGTTTTCTTTGTCCTTGTGGGTTTCCAGTTTAAAACAGTTCCTTTACTCTCATTTTAATGGGGTTCTGTGAGGCAGTAGAGCTAAACATGATTATTTAATCTGACCTGTTTACGGGAAATCTCCACAAAGACATCTTTAATAAAGCAGTTTTTTCCTTATCAATCTGTTGTGAATTTAAGAGGTTTTCACAGTGGGCTACCTGGTAATACGCTAGACTTTTCAGTGGCTCAAGGAATTTGTAGACTAAGAATAAACCTATGAATAAATGAATTGAACAGCACAACTGGAGTGTCCTCGGCTTGGCAGGGAGCCTGGCCTGAGGAGCCTGTGTGAGGCAGGGGGTGGCCTTTGTTTAGATTAGCCAGGAAAAGCCTCATGGAATTCAGGAAGCGCTGCTCGGGGAAAATGATCTCCCCAGCTGTGTCTGGGACCCAGCGAGGGGACCTCCGAGCGGGACGGCAGCAAGGCTCTCAGCAGCCAGCGAAGTCAGTGCCTGTCTGGGTCAGAGTCTCTCAGTGCAGGGGAGCCGGGAGGAGAGTCCGCATGAGAGGTGATGTGCAGGGGAAAACGTTGGAGGGCAGACGTTTTAACGACATTTAGGTCAGAGATGATCCGAGTGTTTTCAGTTTTAAGGATATGTTGAATGTGGGTGCATTCTGTGATAAAATTATTAGTGCACATCTGCAAGTAGACAACATTTTTCTGGTTGCTCTTTGTGTTTAGGAGGAAAAAAAGGGCAAGTTAAGTATTTCAAGCTTATATTTAGAAAGAAATTCCTGCCTGTAAGACCTGGGCCCGTACCCAGTCTGTGTGCTCTCTGCAGGCTGGGGGCAGCAGCCCCCTCCCCGCTCCTCGCACCCTGGAAGCCTCCAGAGGATCCAGCAGTAAAAGAGAGGGGGCAGTGCTTGAGCCCCACTTTGCTGCCTCCACCTGGTCCCGTCCCTGCACAGTTCTGCTTTCAAAATCAAGAGTAAGAACCCTGACAAAGGCTTCCGAGAATCCTCAGTTCTCAAAAAAAAAGATGAAATGGTGTTCATTTAAGGCAGAAAATTTCACTAATAACTATGTTTACGTGTAATTTTTAACAATAAAGGATGAAACTAAAACAACTTTCTGATGAATACTTGTTTATCTAGAAAATGGTAGTAACTGTAATAGTGCAATCCTTGAGTACTTCAGCATTCAGCTGTGATCTTGCTGCATTTATGTTCTATCTCAGGGAACAGCTTCATGGTATCTGTATGTGTGGCCCAGTGCCAAGACCAGTGTGAAACTAAGCACAACAACAGCAAACTGTTAGAGTAATTATAACAAAAGTCAAGTTTGTAGCCTTACGTGTCAGGAATAAAAAATAAGAGTCCAATTTATTTGGCCCGCGTTTGATGCTCACATCGCCGTTTATGTAACTGTGCATATGGTCTTTCACAGTGGTCGTGCTCTTCACAATGGAGGCTCTGCCCGCTTGTATCAGCTTCCACAAATGTTATCTTTTTATGCGTCCATCGCTATTAAAACACTGGTAATTAGGATATTTCAGGAAAACAATCTTAGGTGTTGACCACCGTCCTGGCTGGAGGTGGTTATTCTTCCCTGAACATTTTTGGTGCCCTGGTGTTGGCCTCATCCTCAGGCCCCCTTAAGTTAAAAATACCTGGTGTGTGGTCTGGCCAGCTGGCCGGAGGCCAGGCTTTTTATAGCCTTGTCTGGCCTGGGAATGGAGCTTAGCACTAAGGGGCGGTGCAGGAGTGGCCTTGTGGGTAAGGTCTTCTCTGGCTTGGGGGCCCTGCTGCCATCCTCCCATAGCTCAGCCATCCTAAATGAAATACAAGGGTAGTCTGATGCCCATCCCTCACCCACTCTGCCCATATCTCTTGGTAAGATGTCTGTTACACTAACCAAGGGGACAACGTGAAGTAAATTTTCCCATTATTTTTGAAGCCTGTTGTACCATCTGCTAGGGAGAAACTTTGCTGCCTAAGTACGTATACTTTGACTAATTAATTGAGCACCAGGTTCTTAGCGAAACATGTTTATTAAATGTCAACAACTTGGGGACATTTAGTTTTCGTTTTTGGTCTTCTGTGTCCAGTGGCATTTTTCCTAAATTATGTCCAGAATTTCCTAAGGATTATGCTGCTTTTTATTCTAAACTGTTGCTTGATTTCTCCTGCTGGTTTCACTTGTTCCCGTTGTTCTTCCCCTTCCTCCCAGCAACACCCAGTCATCCTCTCTTCTTTCCTGGGTGCTCTTTCCTACACGAAAACCGTAGGGTTAAAGTCATAAATGCCATTCACATATTGTTTTGTTATTAACTTTGATGATTTAATTATGAGCGATGATGCAGAATTTTCATTAGAAATAATCTTCAGGCCAGACACCTGAAGTGTCGGTCATGGCATCTGACCCATTGCTGACTTAAGTAACATCATTATTTAATATTTTTGATTCATAGAAGCATCTGTGTTTTCATAGTTTAGATAATCAAAATTTAAACACCTCTGTGTACGTTCTTAGCTGGCTTTGTGTGTTCTTCTGTCCTGAAGAGCAGACAACCACATTGATTTTCCTTCTCCTTTTATACCACTTGGTGGAAGGGGAAAAGAAGAAAAAGACAAATATTTGTTGGGATTGTGGAGGGCGGGGGTGTGGACCCTGAGGAAGGGAAACCGTCACTGGGCCTGACACTGATGATTGAAGGACAATTGTTCACTTTCTCTTGTGGATTAGAAATGCATGAGAGGAGTTCCCGTCGTGGCTCAGTGGTTAACGAATCCGACTAGGAACCATGAGGTTGCGGGTTCAATCCCTGGCCTTGCTCAGCGGGTTAAGGATCTGGCGTTGCCATGAGCTGTGGTGTAGGTTGCAGAAGCAGCTCGGATCCTGCATTGCTGTAGCTGTGGTGGAGGCCAGCGGCTACAGCTCTGATTCGACCCCTAGCCTGGGAACCTCCATGTGCCGGGGGAGCAGCCCCAGAAAAGGCAAAAGGACCAAAAAAAAAAAAAGTGTGAGCGTACCCTTTGACATGGAGTTGACTGAAACATCACTGCTGTCTGTTTTGTAATACTCCCATGGGATGTCTTTGCACAACGTGGTGTCTGTCAGGACTTGAAGTACCCGTGCAAGGGCTGTCTCTGAACAGGTAGCACCAGACAAGCTGGGTCGTCCTGGACCCAGGGCTCCCGTATCCCTGTGAGGGGATGTCTTGCTTACATGCCTCTAAGTTGATGGGCAAAGAAACGTACCAGTTTACAAACTCCCCCGTACATCAGCATCAAATTCCCATTTGGAATCATTATTTCTTTTCCTGCTAATAGATAAGATGGGACGCTGGTGGAAAATCTTCAGAACAATTTATGATTAGATTGCAGCGTCTTTTCTTCTGCTGGTCGGTCTGAACTTAGATATTTTGACGACGGCGGTTCTGGAGATCGCGCACTCTAACGTTCTCCTTCAGGACTGAACTCTCACAACTCGCTCATAAATACTCTTCTTTGGAAGGAACTGTTTCTACAGTGCAAATGGCTTTTGTAAACTCGCAGTGTGAATTCCTAATTTTGTGGGATGGGAAATCCATAAAACCAACTCTATTTTTAATGTCGCTTATATTCATCACTTGAAGGGGGTTGGTAGGCTGAGTGAATTAAGACCATTTCCAAATCTTGTTGCACATGGTATTCGTTTTCAGTAAATGAGGTGCCGATAACCCGTTTGGATAGGCTTTATTTCCAGGGGAACTATGAACTTCACGTTTTGGGGTGAATGGGAGGCTAGTTCTACTTTCCTTTTATTTTCCTGGTTACAAAGTACTACTTTTGTAAAAGATTAAAAGGCATTTTGAAATGCTTACTGCAGAAAATAAAAGACCGAAAATCCTCTGAAATCTCACTTCTCAGAAATAACAAGCCTGGTGTAGGTACTTCCAAATAAGGTTTTAAAATGGTAGAATATTATACATATTCTTCTACTGCTGGCTTTCCATGCTTGCTATATCTTAGACATTTTCTTCCTGTTTCCACTGTCCATATTTAGATAATACTGCACAGTACTCCTTAGTATAGATATATCTTCATTTATTTAGCCACATTTCTGCTTGAGGAATATTTGGGTTGATTCCATTATTTAACTATGAAAAATGATGTTGCAAAGAATGCTGTCTTACAAGTTGTATCCTTGTGAGAGTATTTCTTTTAAGATAAATTCCTCGAAGTAAAATCGGAGGGTCAGAGAGTCACAGTTACTTTTCTTCTAAGAGGAGGAAAACAACCAAAACCCACGAATTCAACTTTGGCGAGTTGTCTGCTTTTAAAAAAGTATTCTTTCATTATATCATCAAAAATTAGAACTCTAGGTAAACTGCAATTTGAAGGGGAAAATCTCTCAGGATTAATTTTTGTTTAGAAATGAGATTTTTGTCATTTAACTTTCTCGTATAATTTCTGACTTGTGAATGCAAAACCTTCCTTTACAGAAAATGTGTTTGAAAATATTTAGATTTTGCTTGCATTTTATAACAGATGATTAGTAAAATGATAACTGCAGTTTATTTGGTGTGAACATTATTTCTTCCTGTTGTACAATCTGCATCGATTACTGTATTATTAGGAAACCTCTTTGAGCTTATGCTTTGTCTTTGAGTTCTATTTGATTTTGTAGTCAAAACTATAGCTAAATTAAAGTTTAGAACGTGGATAATGTCCATTGGTCGGTAATTTATTGAACATTGCTCTGGGCAAAGTGCTCAACACAGTGTGAGAAAGTTTCTGTTCTCAGGCAGGTGAGGATTTGATTGAAGTTTTTTTGTTTTGTTTTTTTGTCCTTTTTAGGGCCGCGGCAGATGGAGGTTCCCAGGCTAGGGGTGGAATCAGAGCTGTAGCCACCAGTCTATACCAGAACCACAGCAATGCCAGATCTGAGCTGAGTCTGCAACTTGCACCACAGCTCACGGCAACGCTGGATCCTTAACCCACGAGTGAGGCTAGGGATCGAACCCGCAATCTCATGGTTCCTTGTCAGATTCGTTTCCACTGCATCATGACGAGAACTCCTGATTGAAGTTTTAAGACATAAATGCCTAAAAGGATGAAAAATAACATGAGGTAGAGCAGGGTAGGTGCAAACACTATAATAAATCCTTAGACCAAACTTCTAGTCTTTTTTTTTGGGTCTTTTTGCCATTTCTTGGGCCACTCCCGAGACATATGGAGGTTCTCAGGCTAGGGGTCTAATCGGAGCTGTAGCCAACGGCCTACACCAGAGCCACAGCAATGCGGGATCCAGGCCGAGTCTGCAACCTACACCACAGCTCATGGCAATGCCGGATCGTTAACCCACTGAGCAAGGGCAGGGACCGAACCCGCAACCTCATGGTTCCTAGTCGGATTCATTAACCACTGCGCCACGACAGGAACTCCGAAAGATTTTTGACTCTGAGGAGGAAACATCTCCTCTTTGTTCTCCAAATACTATCTACTCATTAAGGGCTTAGCTTGTCCCTTGTTATTTTGCAGCTTCTGTTTTCTGGTTTGCTTTTGGCACTCCCATATTTTAATTGTATATTTAAGAAATAACAATAAAGAGTCTTTTTTAAAGAAGAATATATTTTAGAAAGGATTTTATTTTTTTCTTTTGACAGTGAATTAGACTCCTTCTGAGACTCTGGAACTAGGTTAGTGCAGAGTTTTCCTGCTCTGAGCTGGAGCTGTCCAACTGTTGTGCTATTTCAGACCTGGCCTATCTTTTACTTTCAAGCCCCAGAGATAATTTATAGCTGTAGGGTGTCAGGAGTGGGTTTGAATTGGGCCTGCACAATGTAACATGGAATTTTGCAAAGACTGCTAAAATTACTACTTAAGCATTCAAACAACTAAGTACAGTAAACTTCTTACCGAGTTAATGTATTTGAATATTTATTGATTGAGTGCTTCATGTAGAATACTAAAATAATGAAAAAAACAAAACAAAACAACCCCAGCACATGTTCAGAGTTGATTTGACTTTAAAAAAAAAAAAAAAATATGGACCTGAATATAGCTGTCTAAGTGATCTTTAGCAGAATTGGCAGTAAACGGGTCCCAGTGGTCTGGGACGGCCTCTTATTTTTAGGGTCTTTTAGAAGTGTTGTTATTTCTTAGTATTGGGTTGGTCTAGAAAAGGGATTTTTCAGTTGTACAAATACTTGTTAATTATGGATTTCCTTTCTAATTGGAAAAAGTTATATTTCTCCTCTTTATCGCTGGAATAAGCATATAGGGACTTTGAATCAGAATATTTTGTTTGTTCCATTTGTAGTAGCCTTCATAAATTTGTTTCTGTGTTTAAGTCTCTTTTAACTTAAAAATATTTCGAGCCCGTGACTGGACTTCATTAATGTAATGTTTTCATAAAAATTAGTCTCCTAAAGGCTATGACTCTTTTCCATCCAGAAGGATATAATTTTCTTTTTCAGAACCAAAAATTTTACCATTAGCGGATGTTTTTCCAAAACTGACCGCAAGGAAACATGTCACGACTAACTCAGAGGATTGTACAGAAGATTAAGCTATGATTTAATTACAACAGTCGACTCTCTGGTTCTATTAATAGCTAAGGAATTACATTTTCCTGTGCCTGAGTGCTATGCTTTACTGTGCTTCAGAGCTTTCAGATATAGTCATTAGTGTTCCCAGAGACAAGCCTTCCCAGAGATTAAATTCTCTCTTTTCCTTTATGGTTTGGTTTTTATATTTACTGTTTCTCCCTCCCCATCTAATCGGAGGACCAGAGGAATAGACGTTTGCCACACAGACTTAGGCTTGAGAACCCGAACCTCCTTATACCTTTGTGAGCACACTGCTACAGTGTGGATAGGAGGGCCAGTGCCCAGACCCTTTTTCCTTTTACCTTGAGGAATGTACCGTGCACATCATCTGCACGTAGGCAATCTCTTTGACAGGTGGAATTACCAGGATCATGGTATAGGGTGGTACTTGATAATCTTATAGAGTTTAAGGACTGGATTAGGAATTAGAATTTAGAAATTCCAGGCTTAGCTCTGTGCTTTAAGTCCTAATTAACCCATTGGAATTAAGTCAGCCTGTAATGTAATGGGTTGTGAGACTAGATGAAGGTCTATATGGAAGTGATGTGGAATTCTTTGATATATTCTTTAAGGCAGGCTTGTCATTTTAAAATTCAGAGCCCTAAGAGTGTTTAAGGATGAGTTTTATTTCCACCCAGGCTTGATAATGGGCCCTAAGTTGGTCATTTTCGGGGCTTAAGCTTCCTTTTCAGAAAGGCCTTTGCTTACCTCCAGGTCACCTGATGGGTTGGGTTAGGGTACAGCTGGAGCCTGTTGGAAGCCTGCTTCCTTTTCCTTCCACTTTGGCATTCGTGGTGGGAGAAATGTCTGACTCCTTGTGTCTTCTGGTTTGCCAGCACAGTTGCTCTTGTCTTACGTTGTGTTACTTTTGTGACATAGGTGCTCCTTCCTGTTTACTTTTGAGCTCTCAAGCTCACCCTTAACCTCTGAGAGATGGTCTCTGCATCTGTAACATGCAGATATTATCATTCATCTGTCTCCATCGGTTTTTATGAAGGTTAAATGAGATGACACTTGTAAAGAATTTACCAACAGACTCACTGGAAACCATTTTGTGTGTGTGTGTGTGTGTGTGTGTGTGTGTGTGTGAAAATGTTATGAATGTTTTCACAAAAATATGGTTCCTCGGTGAGTTTTGAATTGTGAGTTTTGAATAGTTTTCTTCAAAGCTGGCTAACATCTCGTACCCTCTTCTCCTTTTTTCTTTTTCTCTCCTCTTCTTTTTTGGCTAAGAATTGAACATGATTGCCATAGTGAGCTAAAATGAATTTGAAGCTTCTGTTTTCTTTGGGTTTGAGTGATTATCATTTTGTTTGTTTGTTTGTTTGTTTTTAATTTATTTTGTTTGCCCTGCCAGGGGCATGCAGAAGTTCCAGGGCCTGGGATCAAACCCATGCCATAGCAGTGACAATGCCAAATCCTTAACTGCTGGGCCACTAGGGAACTCTTGAGTATTGATTTATATGTGGGGCTTTTCTATGGAACTCAGAAAATTTGGTAGGAATCCTTAGTACCCATCCTCGAGCCAGTTTAAGGATCCTTTGTTCGGGTGGGCGGAGGTGGTTAGGGGTCATGGAGTAGCAGAGCATGCTGAAGGTCTGAGTGTCTGGTTCATTTGTTCAGGCTTATTAAACAGCCTTTTCATACCCAAGGCAGGTGTTGGGGAGATCTCAGAGTTAATCGTATTTGTCTCAGGACTGAGGAAATCTAGACCATTCTGTTCCCTCTGCTTTAAGTCTTATGATAAAAAGATAAAAGTGGTTGAGGACTCATTTCCCGTCGTCCCTGTGACCTGGTTGATGTGGAATGCTTTCAGACTCAAAACCAACTCAGGCAATGCAGTCTGGTTTTTTGTGTTTGAGTGTGTTGGGCATGGATGAAATACCAAAAAATTTGGGAAGATTTTATTATATTAAGAGTTCATTTCTTTTGCAAAAATGTTACAGCACATTAACTACAATAATTACCATAAATAATTAAAACAAAAACATGATCATCAGAATAAATGAACAAAATGTGCTAAATGATAACATGGGCTTCTGTTTCTTTCATTGCTTTGTCCTCTTAACTTCCAGTTAACCACTAGACAGTTTTTGTCTACTTGGGCTTCTTGATAAGGGTTTTGTGATAAACAGGTAGCCTAGGGCAGGAGGGGGTGGGGTGGATGTTTCTATATGGAATGGAATGAATATACGTTAAAGGTAAAACCCATTCTGTAATAATGCTAACAGTGTCTGCTTAATTTAACAAGAAGGGATGAATGAGAAAAGGTCAGAGAGATAGGGAGTAACACCCAATTTTGGAAGAACAAGTTGATAATACTCTAAATTATTATTAAGAATTACCAATACATTTTCAAGGGGTATGCATGATTCTTTAAAAACAAGTTGATTAGTAAATTGCTCTTTGATTTTCAAAAGCTAGGGCTTTAACTAGAATTTACACTGAGAGTGGACTTTAGCTACAAAAACATTATTGTATACAAGTGTGCACGAGTTTACCTTCTAAAGGATATAGGCTCTTTCTTTTGTGGAGTGTGTATTTTTTTTTTTTCTTTTTAGGGCCCTATCCGCGGCATATGGAGGCTCCCAAGCTAGGGGTCCAGTTGGAGCTACAGCTGCAGGCCTACATCACAGCCACCCCAACACTGGATCCTTAACCCACTGAGTGGGGCCAAGGATCGATCTGGTTTTGTTATGTATACTAGCCAGGTTCACTACTGCTGAGCCACAGCAGGAACTCCATGGAATGTGTATGTTAAAATAGAAGCAGGTGATTTGATTATAGCACACAAAGTATAGCAGATCTGTATTTTTACTTCTGTGTGTTTTACATGTTCTGGTTTAACTGGTATTTATTTCACAAATGAATAAATAATCATTTGATCAAACCTACATGTTTACTTTTTAGTTTCTGCTTTGACAAAATATATTTAGGCAGTGTTTCTGATAAAAGTTCTAAAATAATCACTTTATAATTATATTAAGATGGAATATTAATAATCAGGGGTTCCTTTGTGGCACAGCTGGTTAAAGATCTGGCATTGTCACTGCAGCAGCTCACATTGCTGCTGTGGCGTGAGTTTGATCCCTGGCCCAGGAACTACCACATGCCGCAATGTGGCCCCCCCCCAAAAAAAAAATCCAGCCAAGCAATAAGTTAGCTAGATGAAGACTGATTAAAACAATGAAACTTTAAGCTCATCAAAACAGTTGTTTTGAATGGAGTCCTAAATCTGGGGTGTGTGTGTGTGTGTGTGTGTGTGTGTGTGTGTGTGTGTTTATTGTTTTAAAGTAACAGAATTAGAGATAGGAACATATAATCCATTGATTTACATTAGAGAAATTAAAATTAGCTTTAGAATATAAGAACTAGCTGACTGCTCTCTTATTCATGGCATCCGTAGAGATGCTATAGTATTCTTATGACAGAGACAGTTGTTGAAAATACCATCATGAAAAATAGTGGTTTGTTTTTTGTTATCACATTCAAAGGAAAACTTCTGGCTATATAGCCTACTGTTTTATGTACTGTAATTGTAATTTGTGACTGTGTTGATGTAAATTGGTTGCTGAGTGTCCACAAGGCAGTGGGTTCTGGAGTGATTCTGGACCTCAGTTTCTTTGTGAGGTTGTCATGAGGTTGAAACGTGTTCATATATTACTGGTTTCTTAGAATAGTGCCTGGCGTAGGGCAAACTCAGTCTGTGCTGCCCATGTTAACCCAAATGAACGTAATTGCAGATACCACATGGAAAGATGGATGTATGCTTAAACACACTGAAATACGAGTGACCCTTGAACACCGAGGATTTGAGATCCCAGGTCTATTTATATGCAGGTTTCTTTCCCTAAATATGGACTACAGGAGGCACAGTTGATTGAACCTCGGAAGAAGAGCTGCAGATTTAGAGGGCTGACTGTAAAGTTATGCTTGGATTTTTGGTGCCCCAACCCCACATCATTCAAAGGTCACCCATATCTGAATGCGTAGAACCGTATGTCCACGTGTGCGTGTTTCTATGGTGATCATATAACCTACATATTCAGGACACTTTGAATGATGTTAATATAAATACTTGAAATTCCCCAGTGTGTGGCATGTGCTGTTTTTAGCATTTTTCATAATTTAATTCATGCCACTTCACAGTGATTCTATGGTGTATATACTATCTCATTTTATACACGATGAAACAAAGGCATGGAGAGATTAATAACTAACTTTCCCCCGTACTTGCAGCGGAGAAGCTCCAAGTCAGTGCTGCTCCGTACTCTTAACTACGAAGCCATGCTGCCTCCTCAGCATCACATGTTGGATTTTGTTCATGTATTGGATTCTCATGTTTGGCTCACTCTCTTAGAGCCATACATGTTCAGTGTGTGTGTGTGTCATAGCCCATATATGTGTGTGTGGGGGGGTTTGTGTGTGTATTCTTACTCACACGAATATCACACACACATGAAAATAAATGCTAGCTTTAAAAAATGCTTAGGTCTAGTAAACCCCATTGCTTAAAATACTTTGCTTAAATGTAAATCATACTGTGTTGAAACTATAGCATAAAGGGAAGGTACTGGGGGGGAAAGCTAGAAAAACGGTTGATGCAGTATCTAAAATGAGCATTTGAGAGATTGAAGTGTTGATGATGTAAGGTTAAGATGGGGTCTCTGACTTGACTAATTTATTCCGAGGTTGTAATGGCCCAGAAATGCCTATGGTTGAATTTATGGGTGTCCCGTGGTGACAGCTGTGATTGAGGGAAACCTGTATTTTCTGCCGTCGAAAAGTATCACAACCAGAATATCAACATAGTAAGATTTAAACCAGTAATCTCACTTGAACTTCATAGTAGGCTTGTTAAATAGTGCCTGGAGTATTACCATTTCCCAGAGGAGGAAATTGAGGTTTAGGTTAAGTAACATTCCCAGGGTTATACACTTTTGAAGTGTCAAAAGGTGATCCTAGGTTTTCTGGTGACAAAAGTATGTTGTTTTTTCTGTTACCCACAATTTCAGGAGAATGTCAGAACCCAGTTTTCCTCCCTATGTAGAGGCAGTGTGTAGCCCCTCTGGAGCTTAAATGCCAGGCATAAGCCACTTGAAATTAAAGGACAGGTGGCCCAGTGGATAGAAGGAGAGGCCCTGGTGTGGCCATGGCCTGGGTCCAAACTTCTGGTGTGGGGGTTCCGCCAAGCGCTCCTTGTTTGCTGCTCCTTGTTTGCATTTCTGGGCTCAGTGTCAGGGAGGGCTTTTTTCCTGAAATTTCTGTTTGAACTGGAAATTGAAGGTGGAGCTAGAGTTGAGAGGGGGGCTAGAGAACCACGACCAAGGTGCCGGTCACCTGTTCTGGAAATGCTTTCATTTTCATTTTTCTTTTTTAGTTTGACTTGAAGAGAAAAGAGGCAAATAGCTTTGTATTCCTTAACCAGTACAGTAGTCAGTTTTGCATTTGAAATACAAATGAATGTCTGATTCGTTCCTTCTCTGTTGTCCTTTAAACTTTTGGCCTTAAACCTAATGTGATGGTGTGGTGCAGCGTAATCCCGGTGTTGATGCCATTGGCACTGCCACCCGTTGTCTGATTTGGGGGCCGTAATGGGTTTCAGAGCCGGGAAGAGCCCTCCTTCTCCTTCCTTTAAGTGTTAGTATTTGGTGACTTAAATAATTTTTAGTTTTTCATTTTTTTTTTCTTAAACATCACAGTGTTTACTGTCGTGTTGTAGAGCAAATGTGAAAAGGAAACTGTTGAACATTTATTTTATAATTTATACGCCAGCATTTTATATGGAGCCGTGAGTATGGCAGCTTTTCCATTTGTGTCACTGGGACGAAAGCTTTTCTAGATTAAAAACTGTAGGTTGCAAAACATGTGGTTTTTTGCATGTGCAGTTATTTCTTTTTCACTGAGTCGTCCTTCCAAGCCTGGTCTAAATGTGCTTGAAAATTACCATCTGCTCCCTGCAGTTTGGAGAGGGCACAGAAGGACTAAGGTGGAGAGCTGTCACTTCTAATATTTTCATTCAAACTTTCGCACCTTTCTTGTCTAGTTATGTAATTGCAGCAGGAATTGCTTTAGCCATTTGGTCTTAGCCTAATTTTTAAAGGGTGGGGGGCACAGGCAGAGACTTTTAAAATATGATACCGTGGAAATTTGAAAATCTGATAAACCATAAAAGGACTTAGAATTTAACGTCACTGCTCAAGAAGGTAGTGGCTAAGTCCATTGCATAAGCGAGATGAACGCTTTTACCTTCGGATACATTTTCTTATGCAGAATTTGCTTTCTTACCCATTTTTAATGCTATATTCACAAATTTCATTTTCTAAAGTTGGTATAGCATAGATTTAATGATTTAATAATCTTCGTAATCTTATTTAACATTCAAAATCTATTATAGATAATATTGGAAGGACTTTCAGTTACCTGCATAATTTATTTTTTTACTGTCCCTTTTTTAATATTAAAAATTGATCTATTTTGGTTTTGATTGAAATGAACAGTTAACAGTAGGATTTGGAAATGAAACATGACGGAAGCCTGTTAGTGTAAACTGCCAATAATTTCTAATAGTCAGGAACAAGAAGACCATTAAAAAAATGGGATTTATGCCAATAAAAAGGTAGTAAGATAAAATGATAGTATTACTGTAGTCCAGAGCTGTAAATTTTGCTCTTCCTGCAAGTTAATTATCTAACATCTCTACCAAGATGAAGACAGTAGTTTTACCCTTTCATTTTCTTGGGAATTATCATGAGAGAAAAAAATAATTCCAGTCTTCAGTTGCAAAATGGTGGGTTTTACTTCCATTTAATGGAGTCTTCAGTAACTCCCACCAAAGATACTTAGTTAAGATGTCGATAATTGATTTTTGAGGGACAGCATTCTGTACTTCTCATAATTAGAACAGAGAACCTAAAACAGAAATCCTCTTTTTTTCCTTGCTATTTTGTTTCTAGCCTGTGACAACCTGAGTCTCTTTAGAAAAAAGCCTCTGGTCTATTTAAGCTCTCCCTTTGTGCCGAGGTATTTGCTGTTAGTGCAACCAACATTTTGTAATTTCTCTAATGTAGGAAAAACTTAATTTAGAAAAAGATATACATTCTAGACCCTTAGAGAACAATTGAAGAGCAGGAAAGGAGGGTGACATTTGAGATGGCTTTAGTAGAATAACTGAAGAGAGTGTGTGTGTGTGTGTGTGTGTGTGTGTGTGTGTGTGTGTGTGGATTTCATATTCTTGATGGTGGAAATGTTTTTTAATCCTAAACTTGTACAGTATGTTGACGAAGAGTATCTGATTCTCACAGGGCTAAAGATGTTGGAGAATGTGATAGAAATTTGGATTGGAAAAGTAGATTAGAGAAAGGCTGTGAGTGTGGGTGATCTTACAGTACCATTCCAAGGAATATGAACTTTCCCATGTCTAAATAGGAGGGCTTTCTCTTTTTTGTAGGAAGTTCTACCTGAGGAATAACAAGCAAATCTGTATTCTAGAAAGGTGATTGTGGGTGGTGTGGAGGCAGACTGGACAGGGAGTCTGTAGGAGGGTGAGTGAGAAAGAAGCTGGCCTCCTTCGGGCTCACCGGGTGCCTCTCCTGGGTTGAACACCTGGATCTTAGTAACTGAGTATCAGGTAAGGCAAGCGAGGGATTTTAAGATGGTCCACTAGCGTGGGTGTAGCTTGGGCACCCGTGTAGATGTTAGTACAGAGACAAAGGAATCCAGGGGCGGAACAGACCCGAGGGAAGGTCATGACTTGGCTTTATGGTAGGAGTGTGCAGGGGACAGAAGTGTTCAGTGGGCATTTAGAAATAGGGTCGGGGGTGTGGATGTTGAAGAGATTTGAGGTTCTGTTCTAAAGTTAATATGTGGCCCGGTGGTTCTGAGTCCCGTCATCCCTTTAGAATCTAGTGGGGAACTTGAGCAAGTGTCCATGGCGAGTCCTTCCCCAGAGAGTTTATTTTAACTGATCTGGAGTGGGTCCTAGACTTAGTGTAACCTTAGCCTAGAACTGCAGTTGTGGTCCATGGGTAGAAACCATAGGAAAGGAAAAGGCATGGAAAAGGGAAGGGAGCTGGGGGCGGACTTTGGAACCCAGGCACTTAGGGGGTGAGTGGCAAAATAGGAGACACTGAGAAACTGCAATAATGAAGACAGCAGGAGTTCCCGTCGTGGCTCAGTGGTTAACAAATCCGACTAGGAACCATGAGGTTGAGGGTTCGATCCCTGACCTTGCTCAGTGGGTTAAGAATCCGGCTTTACTGTGAGCTGTGGTATAGGTTGCAGACATGGCTCGGATCCCGTGTTGCTATGGCTCTGGCGTAGGCCGGTAGCTACAGCTCCGATTAGACCCCTAACCTGGGAATCTCCATATGCTGCAAGTGTAGCCCTAGAAAAGACAAACAAACAAACAAACAAAAAAAACCAGACAGAGCAATGAGTATTACATATCATGAAAGAGGTGAGTGTGGCCCGTTCCAGAGGAGTACAGAGTGGCCAGTAATTCTTATGCTGCAGGAGGGGCAAGAAAGAACAAGGATTATGAAGTGGCCAGAGATTTTTTTCCCCCTGTGATTTAGTAAAGGCTAGATTGCAGTGGTTTGAGGAGTGAATGAAGAAAGGAGAGGGCAGTGCGCGTCGACTGTTTGAGTTGGCATGTTTCGTCCTGTACGATCCAATGTACTTCTGCATTACTGATCGCTTACTCTGTGCCCACGTGGGTGCTAGATCACGGCAGTGTGAGGTTGCCTAAATGACTTCCCAACCTCAGCGAGCTTGTATGTGGTCTTGTAAGGTGATGATGATTAGATCAGATGATGGGGCCAAGTTTTGTAAGATGAATAAGAGTCATTAAAAAAAAAAAAAGGCAGATTTTGTGTCTCAGGCAGAAAGACTAGCATACAGGTGGGTGGGGAATAGTGTGTGGTGCCAGCCAGTCTTGCTTGTTATAGGGTCTGTGTTTAATTGCTTGCGAGTAGCGAGCTCGGGATAATACCGGAGGGAGTGCTGGCTCGTGGAGAACTCTTATTGCCAAGTCGGGAAGCTTGACTTGATCCTATAAGCAATATGGAGGCTTTCTAGCTCTAAAGAAGGTCGCGGGGTGGGGGGGGTGGCCCTCTGAAATTAGTGTTTTAGGTAGGCCATTTTCTGCCAGCTGCTTGGTGGAGAAGAAGGATTTAAAGGGAGCCCTGTTTTGAGTTTAGCGACACAAAGACCAGAATAAGTGGAGCCCTAATGGGTTAGTACAGAGGTGGTAAGATAAAAAGGAAAGGGCTGGGGCTGAATTTTTTTTTTTTGTCCCCCCCCCCCCAATTCATGTGTTGAAACCTAACCCCCATTGTGATGTTATTAGAAGGTGGGACCTTTGGGAGGTGCTTAGGTCTTGAGGGCAGAGCCCTTGGGAATGAGGTTCGTGACTTAGAAAAAAGACCCCAGAGAGAGGTCCCTTGTCCTGTGTACCACGTGAGGGCACAGCCAGAAGACAGCTATGAACCAGGAAGTGGGAGGGAGCGGGTGCCTTGGCCTTGTACGTCCCCAGCCTCCAGAGGTGTGAGAAGTGCTTCTCTGTCTCTAAGCTCCCCGGTTTGATGGTATTTCTGTTAGAGCTTGAAGGGACCAAGACATACGGCAGGTAAGTTCCGTGTGGCATGGAGATTGATTATATTGAGGTTAGAAGGGCAGGATGAGGGGATTCTTAGATCATTCCGGATTCCACGGTTTAGGAGAAGAGAAGATTTTGGAACCTTTAACCAAGAGCCAGAATATAGAAGGAGAGGCATGTTTTGAGGCTGACGATGATAAGTTTGATTTTGGATATAACGGCCATCCCACCCTGAAAGCACCCGATCTCGCCTGACCTTGGAAGCTCAGCAGGGTCGGGCCTGGCTAGTACTTGGGATGGAGTTTGAGGTGATTGTGTTAGCTGTGTATAGTGAGGATAGTAGAATGTTGTGTATTTTTTTTTTTTTTTTAAAGAATCTTAAACTTATTCACTCCATTTTCTTATACTTTCCTGTGCTTTAATTTGTTGAATGGATCGTTTGATCTCACAATTCTGCACACAGCTCCTGAGCATTTTGGTTGGGCACTGAGCCACTCTGAGTTCTGGGTTCTTATTCTGCAGAACTGGATGGATGGGGGGTGGGGGTGCAGATTCCATGACCGCTTATGAACATTCTGTGTTTCCAGATTTTTAGTGCCTTCAGTGCCATCATCTTGAATTTTTTCTTTGAAATAACTTTAAAAAAGTAGTGGTCAACCCCCACAAGTGATTTATTCTCTATCCTTTTTTCTTCAAGTAGAGAATGGAAAAATTGTCTGTAGAACACAGTAGGCTAGAAATGGCTTGTGAGAACTAGTTCTGTATTTTCTTAAAATTAATCTTCTCCCTCATAGCAAAGCCTCATGTACTTAAAGTAATTGAATGGGCTGCAGGGTACACTGGGAATTGTAGTTTTCCACTGCTTTGTGTTCAGAAGATTAATAATCTTGCAGCCCTCCTAGGGAGATGCGGAGAGGACGCTCTCTGAGAAATCGTTAGCTTGTCTCTCGGAGGTGTGCCTTGGGCAGCGAGTATAGCCTCAACACCTCCCCTGGGCTTTTAGCTTTATTCTGAGTAATGGCAACACAGAAAGGGTGGCTCTTACATTTTTGGGCTCATGATACTGTACTTCTTTTCCACTGGTGTCTTTAGTTTTTTCTTCTAGCCTGTTTTTAAAAGTTTTTTTTGGTATCAAGACGTAAATGGTTTACAAATCCAATGACCATACGTTTGGCCATCACAGTCATTAGTCGCTGCCCTCCTTCTCCTAGCCCCTTCCCCAGAGGCAGCAGCTGTCACCTCTGCTGGCTGAGTCTGCCAGGATGCCTCCGTGTTTTCGAATCACCTGCTTGCATTGCTGCTTTCCGTTTTATCTGTTGATTTCTCCTGGCAGATGATGATTTAATTCTCTTTTCTCACCCTGTCCTCACCGCAAGCACGAATCCTTCCAGTATAGATGTGTTATGATTTTGGTTTGATCACTGTTCTGTTTACGTTATTGAGACTGAGGAAAGTCTGTTCAAAAATGAACCATGTCGTCAACGACTGTTCTCCTTTCCCACACAGCTCTTTGTCTTCCTCGGAGTTAATTAAATCCTTTCGTTTCCTGCATGTGCTTACCCCTCACTCCGTTTTAGAGTTTTTGTCGTTATGCTGTCCATCTTATGTAAAATGTTCAGATCCAACAGGCATATTGTCAGTTTTATCTTCTAGGGCATTCTTTGCTAGAGCCCCCGCCGTCCTCCGGTCTCTCAGGGTACCCACCCCCTGTTAACCATGGTGTCCCTTTACTGTGTCCCTTTACTGGCGCCTCCCAGCACCTCTTTGGATCTTTGGTTTCCTAGATTCTGCAGCTTTCTTGTTTTGGTGAAGCCCATCCTCCAGGAGCTTTCTCAGGAATGGTGGCAGGGAAATAAAATGTAAAGATCTTGTATTCTGAAAACGTATCTCACCCTCATGCATGACTTACAGATTGAGTGGGAATAGAATTCTGGAAATCCTTTGCCTTCAGGATTTTGAAACAGTTGCTTGCCTGCATCTGGCTACCATGCTGCTCGTCTCAAGTCTGAAGCCATTCTTGCTTCCCCATCCTCTCTGGACAGTCGCTAATGTCTGAGGGACCTAACGTCTTTGCCCCGGCGTCCTTAGGTTTCATCTCACCCTTTTGATCCACTGCCCTGTGTGCGCTTTGAATTGGAAAATCGCTCAGATTATTTCTTTTATCTCCCTTCCCCTCATTTTTACTTTTCTCACTTTCTAGAACTTTCTCCATCTCAGACTGGACTTACTGGACTTCTTACTTTCTTTTCTACTGTTTTCTGTGTCATTTCCTTTTTGTTCCTGTTTCTGGAAGAGTTCTTCGTTCCTGTATATTTTTAATTTCCAGTGCACTTCCTCGTCCTTTCAAGGTCCCTCCTCCCTTCTCCCTCTTTCCTCCTCTTTCCTCTTTTTTCCTTGGTATTTCTGAATTCTTTTTTTGTTTGGTTTTAATAGAATCCTGTTCTTGTTTCGGGGTAGATTGTGTTCTTTTTCCTTTTGGAGATATCAATGATTGTGCTCCGTTTTGCATCATTTCATTGTCTTCTCCTTTGTCTTCTTGGCTTGTTTTGGTCTCCGTTTCATGTTGAAGGCTTTCCGCAGCTACCAGTAACCCTTGGTTGTCCGGATGCCTGGGCAGGCCTTGCTGACCATAAATTCTACTGTAGGTTACCTGGGTAGGCTGCTGAGGGGAGTTCGGGCAGCCCCCATGCCCACCCCAGGACACAGTTGGCCTCAGATTGGCCAGGGCAAGAGGGCTGTTGGGCAAGGTTGTATGAGGGTACCTCAGCATTCAATAGATGCTGCTGTAGTACTCCTCCAGCGAGGGTTCTGGAACCATTCATTCTGGGAGTTCTCTGGGCTTCTACTAGGTTAAGAGAGAGGCGCAGTGCCTAGCAGGAGAGATGCCGCTTCTGTAGTAAACCTTTAAGTATTCTGCCTTGTTTTAGGCGGCAGCTCACTCCCCCCACCCCCTCCCTGCCCTCTGTCTCCGGGCATAGCACCAGAGGCGGTGCTCTCAGAGGTGTCTGGTACACCAATTTCTGATTCCTTTTAAAGATTCTGCCTCGTTGACTGTACTGGCTAACTTAGTTACTACTTGTCCATCTGCTTTTGCATTCACAGTTTTGTTGTTGTTCCTGTTCTTATGAGTTTGTTTTATAAAAACAAACAAACAAAAAAGCAAATGAAAAGCAAACTGTGCTGTTGATTTTGTTTTTAGGAGAGAGTGATACTAGATGTAAGCATTGAATCTGCCATGTTTATACAGAATCCCTCTTTAGGGTATAAATATGTACATTTAATTTGTAGGTCTGACCCAAGTGCGCTACTTTATAAATAGCTTTGTAATTTATGTGAATATGTACATGACTGTGGGTTACAGTCTGTCCAATACATAAACACAATTGTCACAGACATTAAAATGTAATTAACAGCTACAAGAACTGTCTACACTCTGTGATCTCTTCCGAGTGGTTTATACTATTTGCAAGTTAAATGCAGTCGATTTTGCAAGCATCAGGGAAGTCACTTCATTTAAATGTGACTTCGTGCATTTTATTTTCTGTAGAGACTTCTGAAAATGACTTGTGACCACAGTCTTTCCCTGTACACGCATACCCCCATTCAACATGGCCTGGCACGGTGCTCACTTACTATTACGATATTTGTTTCAGAAATATTTTCCTTCAAAGACATCTATGAATGCACTGAGTAGGGGCGTAGGTGCCTATAACCAGTCCTTCCTCGCTGGGAGGGCATCGCTCAGCCTCTGAGGGGACGTGGCCAGCCAGCCTCAGCCTGTTCGGGCCACCTGGCTAGAGCTTGTGGTGGAAACTCTTAAGTGACCTCTCTTCCTGCCACTTACTGTGCACTGTCACATACTGCTTGGATCCTTGGTGACCCGCAGAAAGTGTACAAATGGCATTTCTGGACCTACTGCAGAGTAACAAAGGAAATCACCTCGCTGGATGTCAAAATGCAAGTTTCCAGGCAGTCTGAAGTCTTGGAAGTTTGTGGAGGCACTGTGGCCGCGCAGGGCCTGGCGGACCCCTGCTGCCCAGCCAGCCCCAGCAGGTGTGCAGGGAGGCTGGGAGCAGAGAGCTGCAGAGTTGCCACCCGTTTTTTTCCCCGATGGCGTGAGTGAGGTGAACACCCTGCTGCCCGTGGAGTGCTGATCCTGCGATTTTATTGGCATAGTTGAATCTTTAACTGAATGTGCGGAAGAGTCACCAAACAATGTCAGGATCAGAAAAACTATTTTAAACAGTTTGGGTTATGTGTGAACAGCATCAGAATGCTGTTTCGAAGTTTTAAAATAATGCTTTGGGATACTTATTTTTCCTTTAGGCCTGCTAACGCCTGTCCTCCCACGTGGAGCGGGAGGGGTCCCCTTGGGTGGGCTGTGGAGGACCGCTGTCCCCTCGGGAGCCGCACGGGGTCTGAGCCCCGGCCCGCACCCTCCTTAGCCCGGCTCCGGGCTTGGCGCTTCTCACACAGCTGCTTTGCAGACAAGTGAGCTTTTATTGAAAGAGACGGAGAAACCCAAGTGCTTGGTTCAGAAATTCATGTCCAGATGAGTAGTCACTTCATATTGGAGCCTTGCTGCTGCCGCTTCTACTGGGTCCTCTGCTTGGCTTTGGAGGACAATGGGGCGTTTTAAACCTTCGTCCCCGCAGGAAAGGACTGTAGCCTGTGCGGAATGCATGGGTGTCAAGACCCAGCCGTGAAGGGGTATCTACTGTGTCTCTTTGGCTTCGCTTTCCTCTCGATCTTGACTATTGGTTGGGCTATTTGAATAAATCGCTAACTTTAGGAAAAAATTGACTCCACTACTCACCTCCTTCTTGGAGGAAAGGGAGTTTCTTTAGCTTTAACCACTGATGTACCTGGGACTACAATCTCATCATTATAACATTATAACATTAGGATAATGTGATGGAGAAATGACTTTAGAAAAAGTTTACAAATGCTGAAAGGCTTTAAGACAAATCAAAACAAAATAATAAACATTCACTCACAAGACTATTCTGGAGGCTATAAATAGGGTCTCTTTAGAAATACAATTTAGAGATAACCCCCCCCCCCCCCCCACTTTTTACTGCTGTACCTGCAGCATATAGAAGTTCCCAGGCCAGGGGTCAAACTGGACCTGAGCTGCATCTGTGGTCTACACCGCTTGTGGCAACTCAGGACCCTTAACCTACTGAGTGAGGCCGGTGATTGAACCCTCATCCTCGTGAACATTATGTTGGATCCGTAAACTGCTGAGCCACAACAGGAGCTCCTGAGATAACTTTTAATTTCACTTTTAAAGTATGGCACTTTCCCTTTTGTTTCCAATGTGAAATTGAAAGATTTTGAAGAGGATTTCAGCAAATTCATTATAAAAGAGATGACAGACTAGTGAAGACTGGTGATTATTGAGATACCTAATTTTACTTGGGGCATCAGATTTTAAGTAGTCGAAGGAGAGACATTTGATAGTTTAAAACACTTTTCCAATTTAAAAATAAATGTAGTCTTTTCTCCTTGAATGCATTGTTACTTGTGTTATCAATTCAGATTCTCAGTTTCATTTTAATTGATGTCTATATATTGTATATATATTTTTTCAAGAAGAATTTGAGTCTTTGGAAATCTGTATTCAGATTTGTTTCAGAGTGGCCAGATTCTCAAATTTAGTATTTTTAATGTTTTTTTTTTTTTTCCAAATAATAATTCTTGCAAAGATAAGAGACTAAAAAAATATCTTTTGTGTCTTTCTCCTAGGTCATCTTCTTTCTTTGGGATAATTCATTCATCTTCTATTGCCTCAGCATCTAACTATAAAAAGTGAATAATAGTATATATTTGAAATTTGTACCTATATTTTTGCATGAACAATCTCTTATTAGGAGATGAACTTGAACACAACTGTCCTGTAAATATTAGTGAAATTTTATACTCAAGTTTTAAGCTCTTAGTCAACACAAATTTGATTTATCTGAAAGTAGAGAATTAAAGAAGGAATGTATCAATGATATATATATATATATATATCAACTACTCTGCCTAAGAGGTTGGGGCTTTCAGGCTTGGAAGAGGAAGCCAGCCATCAAGAGTTAATACAAATGTCAGGTAATATGTGAAGAGATGGATTTGCCTGGAGTGAGCTATAAAGTGAATTTCTTTATATCAAATTTTATGTGCCCATTGAGATACTTTACCTAAAAGAAGCGATGCGTTCCTATGGGGGAAAATTGGTTCTGAGAACTAGTAGTAAAATCATACTTAGGGACTTCAGACATCTCTTTTTTTTGAATTAAAAAAAAAATTTTTTTTTGGCCATGCCCATGTCCCCCAGGCCAGGGATCAAACCCGTGCTATAGCAATTACCCGAACCACAGCAGTAACAGTGCCTGATCTTTAATCCTCTAGGCCACTCCATGATATCTATTCAAAATGTATATGTAAATTTTTTTGGTCTTTTTAGAGCCGTACCTGCGGCATATGGAGGTTCCCAGGCTAGGGGTTGAATTGGAGCTGTAGCTGCTAGCCTATGCCATAGCCACAGCCACAGCAACTTGGGATCCAAGCCGTGTCTGCAGCTTACACCAAAGCTCATGGCATTAACCCCCTGAGCAATGCCAGGGTTGGAACCCGAGTCCTCACTGATACTGGGCAGGTTCGTTAACCACTGAGCCAGGGCGGGACCCCCAAAAAGTTTTAATATTCATTGTAACAAGATAGAACAGTAGATAATTATGGCTGTTACTGATTTCTCTGGAGAGTGTTTCCTACACAGCAAGGACCGATAGGAGTGGGACAGCAGGAGGACAGCCAGTCAGATCATTGCCTTTTTCCTGGAGTTGTCATCCTGCTGGTCTGGTTGAGTCAGGACTCTGCCTCTTCTGTTACTCCTGCTTACCTTCTTCACTCCAGACTGTTCTAGGTCTGTAACACCCTGGGTTACAGAGTCTGAAGAAGTTGGAAAGCCAATGGCCGAGATGCCCACTCCTGGTCATCTTGCATTTGGTTGGGTGATTATGGGAGAGAGCTTCCTGTTTCACTGAGGTTTCAAAAAAATTTCCCTTCTTTCTCCCAGCTACATGCATTTATGGTGTGATAGCAAGTCCCAATTCTGAGTCCTACGACTGGCTTGTGTTAAGAGACAGGATGCTGGCAGGGAGTTCAAGCTGGTATTCCGATGGCTGTTTATAGCTAGACCCTGCCTGACGCTGAATGCAGTGCATTTAGCCGGTGCCAGAGGCCAAAGACACCTGAAAATGTCCTAATTTTAGGACTTAGGATAACATGGAGCAAATATATTTGCCATTTCACAAATTGTCTAGGCTAAATCTCATTGTCTTCTATATAGCTGTAGTTTAAAAGGTTTCTTATGCTTTAGTGGCTGTGTATTGAAGAGCTTGCTTTGAATTAAGTCCCAGTGAAGACTGACTCTGTGGTAACTCAGAAGTTATGACGGAAAAATGTGGATTCTGGGCTTTGCCAGGAAAATAGAAATACGTTTTAAGCAGTACTTAGAATGATAGTGTATAACCTCATAAACTGGGAAAAGAGCTGCTAGGTGTATTATATTTGGGCATTTTGTGTATGTTTTAAAATATTTTAAAAAATTGTGTCACATTGGACTTTGGACTTTTAATCAGAGTTACAGTATTTTACTAAAACATCAGTTTCCTGCAACAGTATCTAGTGATGATTCTCTACTCAAAAATTCCCTAACAATATCTCGCAAACAACCATCATAAGTCTGAACCTGTTTTATATTTCTGATCTTCATTCTTGTTTTGTGATACATAGCACTTTCAGATTTTCTAGCACTGCATTTGAAAGGGCTTTAGTGCTTATTATGTTTTGTAACTATAGTTTGAATAATTGTTTTCACTTGTCATTAAACTAGAAAAAGAAAGACCTCCCCTTGATGAAGATAAATAAGCAGATTTGAAACTAAGCCTGTTTTTATAGTTTCTTCTGTATTGTGCAGTCTATGTTTCTTATAAAGACCCATAAAAACTATAGTCTTTGGTGTAGAAGAGTGAAGTTTCTGAGGACCACAGCTGATTCCTCCCTGTGTTTACCATCACCTAGCCGGTAGAGTTCCCACTGTGTAGGAGGTGATAAGTGCATGTTTCTTCAATGAAGTGGTAGCAGAATGTTGAGGGAACCCCCCCCCCATGGTCTTGTTTACTTACATAATGAATGGAAATATAAGAAAATGGTCCTTGATAGAACAGAAATCAAATTTCTTGCATCATCCTCTTAAACATTATATATAGCCTGTAGTAGAAAAGGCCTGATAGAGATGGGAACTAAGACTTAATTAGAATGGTTAAGTTGCTCAAGGTCGTATAATTGAGTGACAGAGCCAGGATTAGAATCCTGGTCTCACTGACTCCAACACTGTTCTGAATTACCATTTACCTTACTTCTGTGAGTTTGTAGGTGCCAGGTGGAAGTACGTATTCTGGTTTGGAATGTCTTTTTCTTGCGTGCTCTTACTGCAGGGGTGGCCAGCATGTGTGTAGTCTCCCCTCCACGGTGTGAGGTCATGGGAGCATCATCTTGCGGTTGCCTTGTCCTGTGTTTGATGATGCAAGTATTTGTCCTTCTCTGTCTTCTGGGTTTATCCATGTTGTCACAAATGGCAGGATTTCCTTCTTTTTTAAAGACTGAGTAATATTCTTCTGTGGTGTGTGTGTGTGTGTTGGGGGGATTTTCTATATCTGTCATCTATTCACTTATTTATTTTTTATTTTGTTGCCTTTGCTTTTGATGTCATTGTCAAGACCAATGTCAAGGAGTTTTTCCTTTGTTTTCTTTTAGGAGTTTCACAGTATCAGGTCTTATTTTTTTTTTCTTTGTCCTTTTTTTTTTAATAATTTTTTTTATTTTCCCACTGTACAGCAAGGGGGTCAGGTTATCCTTACATGTATACATTACAATTACATTTTTTCCCCTACCCTTTCTTCTGTTGCAACATGAGTATCTAGACAAGGTTCTCAATGCTATTCAGCAGGATCTCCTTGTAAATCTATTCTAAGTTGTGTCTGATAAGCCCAAGCTCCCGATCCCTCCCACACCCTCCCCCTCCCATCAGGCAGCCACAAGTCTCTTTTCCAAGTCCATGATTTTCTTTTCTGAGGAGATGTTCATTTGTGCTGGATATTAGATTCCAGTTATAAGTGATATCATATGGTATTTGTCTTTGTCTTTCTGGCTCATTTCACTCAGTATGAGATTCTCTAGTTCCATCCATGTTGCTGCAAATGGCATTATGTCATCATTCTTTTTTATGGCTGAGTAGTATTCCATTGTGTATATATACCACATCTTCTGAATCCAATCATCTGTCGATGGACATTTGGGTTGTTTCCATGTCCTGGCTATTTTTTTTTTTTTTTTTTTTTTAAGGGCCATACCTGTGGCATATGGAAGCTCTCAGGCTAGGCCTCAAAATCAGAGCTGCAGCTGCCTGCCTATACCACAGCCACAGCAATGCCAGATCCTTAACCCACTGAGTGAAGCCAGGGCTCAAATCCGCATCCTCATGGATACCAGTTGGGTTCATAACCTGCTGCACCACAATGGGAATGCCCAGATCTTACATATAAGTCTTAATCCATTTTGAGTTAACTTTTTGTGTATGGTACAGGATATGGGTCCACTCTCATTCTTTTGCTGTTTTGGTTGTGGATATGCAGTTTTCCCAGTACTTTTTATTGAAGAAACTATCCTTTCTCCACCAGTGTTCTCAACACGCTTGTCAAAAATTAATTGACTGTATGTGTCATGGGTTCATTTCTGGGCTCTATATTCTGTTTCACTGGTCCGTGTGCCGTTTTTATGCCAGTGCCATGCTGCTTTACGTACCATAACTTTGTAACAGTTCACAATCAGAATGTGTGATGCCTTCAGGTTTGTTAATTTTTCTTGAGGTTGTTTTGACTATTTGGGGTCTTTTGTGTTTGCATCCAAATTTTCGGGTAGTTTTTCCCATTTCTGTGAAAAACACCATTGGGATTGTCTTTCCCTAGTGAACTCTAACTGTATTGAAAGTCAGGGAGCGTGGCTTTTCTTGTTTTTCCTCCTGACATCTCACATAGCGCCTCACAGATAGGAGGCCTGAAAGGAAAGTGTGTTGAATAAATGGGGCCTGGGCACAAGTTTTGGTATCCATGTAAAACTAACCTGTAGATTAATGATTAGAAGATTCTGGGTTAGGCCACTTGCATAAAATTTTCTGTCAGTGTAATTGTACAATATAGTTCAACTCAAGATATTGATATATTTTTTATGTAAGGTCAAAGCAAGAAGATTTTTTTTCCTCTTAGAAAACATTATTGTGAAGAAATTATCATACTTTGAGGAGAAGGTAACTAATACTAGTGTGTTTTTATTGTCTTAAACCTAAATTTAGACATGCATATTTTTGTGAACGTTGGCGTAAAATTTGGAGACCGATTTTTGAAAGGGAAAAATGGGATTTTCTAGGGTAAGTGAAAATATGAATATGTATCATTGAAGATCCAGAATAATATATTTGAAATCTGCTTTCATAGAGCCTTTGTCTTAACAGTTGATTTGTGGATTAGAGCTATGATATATAATGCAAATTATTTAGCAGATGCAGTGAAATCTTGTACAATGCTTTACTGTAATGCTTCAAGCACTTTGAGAATTTCTCATAATTTAGATGTGTTTGCCTGATTGAATCCCGGGTATAAGCCTGGTCTTCCATCTTCTTGTGTCTGTACAGCCCCTCTGTTAACCATAGTCTGAGGCTTCAGGCAGCTCCAGCTATCTCCCTGAGGCCAGTCATTCCTCAATCTTTGTCTCCAACCCTAACCTATCTGCCAGCTCCAGGCTTGCCTTTCAACTGCCTGCTAAAGAGTTTCTCAAGCCTCCTCAGGAACAGATCTTCCTTCATCTGATTTGTTTATTTCTCTTAATAAAACCGTGACATCCTCAGTCCCATGGGGGCAGTGTCAAAGACTTATATTTGATTTTGCCCTGGTTTCCTCTTTTGGTTAACTCTTCTTTCAAGTTTGGGTCATTTCCGTGTATGACAGTATTGGTCTTAGCCCCAGGTCTTCCAGACTTCTGGCCTGGTGTGTGATGTGGAAGTCACTCACCTGGGTGGCCTTGGTCTCCTCATCTGTAAGGGGAAGAAGATGCTCTCTACCTCATCAGGCTGTTGATTGAGAGAGTGAAGCGACATGGCCCTCGGCGTAGCGTGTAGGTCCAGTGGGCAGCATGTGGTAGACCTTTAGATTGGAATTCCATCTCCTGCTCCTATCACTTGTTAGAGAATTCTTTGAGATCTCTGTCTTCCTTGCATGGAAACTCTCTGTGCTAGCCCATCCCCTCATCTCCTTCTGTTCTTGTGTCTTATTCTCCTCTTACACAAACCCCACCATCTTAAATATGCCCCATGCATTATTTTTGACTTGGAAGTCCTGATCTCTTTACCTATTTATCTCTGTCTTCTGAACCTCTGGCCACTCCTCAAAGCTCAATTCCATTCTCCTTCGTGGAGCATGTCTTCATTTTCAGAATGTGCCTTAGGCGGTTTTCACCGTGGTCATCGCATATTGAATCTTGACATATGGCAGTTTGAGAACTGGTCCTTTCTCCTTTGGGTCTCTAAGAGCAGGAGCCACATCTTAACTTCATCTCTATGGGATAAAGAACACTAACTTGCCTATAGTAATCGATCAATTAAATATTTGAATTTGACACGTGATGTCTTTTTTACCTGCCAAAATTTATCATGTACTTTGTTTTTTAAAATTTATTTCATTATCTTCATTTTTAAATTATAGTTTATTTACAGTGTTGTGCCAATTTCTGCTGTACAGCAAAGTGACTCAATAATACATATATATCTCTTTTTTTTTATTCCATCATAATCTGTTCCAAGAGATTGGGTATAGTTCCCTGTGCTATACAGTAGGATCTTACTGTCTGTCCATGCTAAATATAATAGTTTGCATCTACTAACCCCAAATTCCCAGTCCGTCCCCCTCCCTCTCCCTCCCACTTGGCAAACACAGGTCTGTTCTCTATGTCTGTGAGTCTCTTTCTAGCTTGTAAACAGGTTCATTTATACCATATTTTAGATTCCACATATAAGTGATATCATATGGTATGTGTCTTTCTCTCTATGCCTTACTTCATTTAGTATGAGAATCTCTAGTTGCATAAATGTTGCTGCGAATGGCATTTAATTCTTTTTTAATGGCTGAGTAGTAGTCCACTGCATATATGTACAACATCTTCTTAATCCATTCATCTGTTGATGGACATTTAGGTTGTTTCCATGTTTTAGCTGTTGTGAATAGTGCTACAGTGAACATAGGGGTGCATGTGTCTTTTTGAATTGTAATTTTGTCTGGGTATATACCCAGGAGTGGGATTGCTAGATCATATGGTAAATCTATTTTTAGTTTTCTGAGGAACCTCCATGCTGTTCTCCATAGTACCAGTTACATTCCTACCATCAATGGAGGAGAGCTCCTTTTTCTCTACATCTTCTTTAGCATTTGTTATTTGTAGACTTGTTAATTCTGACCTGTATGAGGTGGTTCTTCATTGTAGTTTTGATTTTCATTTCTCTAATAATTAGTAATGTTGTGCATTTTTGCATATGTCTACTGGCCATCTGTTATTTCTTTGGAGAAATGTCTGTTGAGGTCTTTTGCTCATTTTTCAATCCAGTTGTTTGTTTTTTTGTTGTTAAGTTATATGAGTTGTTTGTGTATTTTGGAGATTAAGCCCTTGTCAGTTGCACTGTTTGCAATTATTTTTTACCATTCTGTAGGTTGTCTTTTTGTTTTGCTTATGATTTCCTATTCTGTGCAAAAGCTTGTAAGTTTGATTAGGTCCCATTTGTTTGTTTTTGTTTTTATTTCTATTGCTTTGGGAGATTGCCCTAAGAAAACATTTGTGTGGTTGATGTCGGAGAATGTTTTGCGCATGTTCTCTTCTAGGAGTTTTTACCACGTACTTTGAAAGACCAGCTTTACACTGCCTATTTGAGTATATAGATCAAGAGGGATATCTAGATTAATATTTGAGACTGAAAACCATTTCTTCGTTGTCCCTGTTCTCTCATTATTCTATTACATTGGCATTAAGTACCATTGCATTTCTGTATGTTGTGTAGCAGAAAACCCATTATGTGGAAGGAAAGAATTCTTTAGTATGTTAGGAAGTGGTTGCATGTACTGCATAATTGGATTTCAGAGCTTTAGAAATTGCTGAGGACCATAAACTTTCTTCATATCTGTGTCCATCTTTCAGTTCAGTTCGTGACGTCTGTATTTTATTCCCTTGGAAAGTAGAGAACCATTTGCTATTTATTTCAGATTATTTATAATTCTCAAAGTTAGAAGCTGAGCGAGATGGTAAAGAGATATAATCAGCCAGGATTATATTCTGTATTAATATGTTTGTTATTTCTATTTAATACTCTGTATTTTTGTGTGAGAATAATAGAACCTCAAAATTATTACAGTTTTTCTCCTGCCAACTTCTCACAATGTAGAGATGCCAGACTTTGCCCAGATTAAAACAGTTATCATGCTTTTGCCAGTAAGCTATTGTTTAAAACGAGTTCCTTAGGGAAAAAAAAGTCACGAAGAAAGCTGTACTTATTGAGAATGTTTTCTTTGTTTTCCTTTTCTTAATAGAAGGATGGCTTACTGCCACGTTTTGTTGTTGTTTAATATTATAGAGGTTTTACTGCAGCTCTGTTGGTGATTACAAGAGTGCTACATTTTGGCTAACAAATGTAGTGAATGTGATGAAAATCCCCTATGTTGTACATTTCTCTGAATAACATGTTTATATAACATGCTAAATACTTCTGTTGAAAGAGTTGGTTTTCTGAAAGGAGGTTGCAAATTCCTTTCTAGATTTTTAGTGTTACTGAAGTTGAGTATTCCAAAGTATATCGGTTTTTAAAAAGCATTCTTTAAAAATTTTATTTGTGCATACTATCCTTTTTGACATCAGGGCTCTGCAATGATTAAGAATCGTATCTCTGGATAATTTGATTTTCTTATTGTACCTACAAGCCACTGAATGGAGTTAGTTCTACATTTTTGGGGGTAGATGGCACTGATGTGACCCTGCAGACAAATCCCTTAAAACCTAGTACATTTGTGTTTCTGTTTATAAAGCGACATTTGTGGTGGTGGTCTGGCTATGAACAGAGGCCCTGCCAGCGTCACCCCTCTGTGGACTTCAAGCTGAATCCCAGCTTCCCCTTGGGGTCTCTGGCCTGGCTCATGTCCTCCTAATAACCCTGACACGTCTAGATGTGTCATGCAGCTTCTGCTGTTCCATGTTGGTCCAATGACTCTACCCTCGAGTATGGCGTGCACAGTTTGAGACTCTCTTTTCTGATTGCCAGTTGAGCGTCTCCACCTGGATGTGTCTCTGGATGCTCAGTTCTGAGTATCTCATTGGCTTGTCTTTTCCCTAGTCCATCATTTGTCCCATAAAGTCAGGGTACAGCTCACTCCTTTAAGTCATCCACCTGGAGTCATGCTTGGTGTTCCTCCCTCACTACTTGCATCCTGCTGAGCACTGATTCCTGCAAACTGCGGCAGAGCTTTTCTGTTCGCTCTCATTTTGTGGCCTTCACCCCAGTTGAGTTCTCTGCCGTCATTGCCTAGTGGGCAGTCTGCTGTAGGCACTTGCCGTTACTTGTCCACCAGTGTCCTTTCCTCTCCTCCTTCAAGGTCATTCTCACTTTGAGGTTCCTGGAACCCTGAGCATTCACAGATGGACTTCAAAAGGTCATGGATTCTCTGACTAGGAACCATGAGGTTGAGGGTTTGATCCCTTGCCTTGCTTAGTGGGTTAAGGATCTGGTGTTGCCGTGAGCTGTGGTGCAGGTCGCAATGCGGCTTGGGTCTCGCGTTGCTGTGGCTCTGGCGTAGGCTGGTGGCTACAGCTCCGATTAGACCCCTAGCCTGGGAACCTCCATATGCCATGGTGTGGCCCTAGAAAAGACCAAAAAAAAAAAAAAAGGTTGTGGATTCTTTGGAATTAAATATTAAGGTTTTTATGTATGTGTGCAGGTACAGTTTTCTGATCATTATATTCTCAAAGGATCTATGAATCCCAAATGGTTAAGAACCAGTTTTTGGTAATTATTTCTTCACATGGAGTCCTCACAGTAATCTTGCTAGAAGAAAATGTAAATCTGATATGTTGTTCTCCTGCTTACAGTTCTTTAGTGAAATACTGTCTTATACAAAATCCAAATTTATTGGCCCGATGGAGTGGCCCTTCTGAACTGACTCCTATTTTCCTCTCCCGCTTATCTTCTGCTCGCCCTCCCTCCGACGTCTGCATCACCAGTCTGCCATTGGAGACATAGCATACTTCATTTTCCAGTGTTCTTTCTGTCTGAAATTACCTCCTCTGCCTTCCCCTTCCCTCTTTGCCTCAGATGTCACTTTCCCGGTGAGGGAAGTTTTCCCTGCCTACTGGCCCCCATCTACATTAAGGCAACTTCTGTTTCCATTAAAACTCCTCTCTCTACATTAAAAGTATTGCTTGATCTTGCGTGTATCCACTACTGGACTTGGGATCTTCACATAGTGCCTTCAAACTGCCTGCCTCTGAAATCTCCTTACACATGACTTTTATACCTTCTCACATAACCACGTTGATTCCTCACTTTTGCTTAGTTACCTAAAATCTCATGAAGGACGTGGTTCTTTTCTTGCTCTTGTCTTGCAGACTTGATTAAGCAGTTGCCCTTTATCACGTGTATCGTGACAGCTGTGTGTCATGTTCCGTCTTCTCTCTTTGCACATTTTGAGATTCTCTATTGTTTCTCTACTTATCTCTTATACTGTTTCTGCAATTCCTTCTATTAGCCAGACTTCGTACTTGTAAGCAATAAAAACTGAGTTTGGCCAATCCATGCAGAAAAGGAAGTATGGACAGGCTGGTGGGAAGCTCTGGAGATGCCAGGAAGGCTGAAGAACTAGGCCAGCAGGAAGGGACGGCACACAGGAGGCCACACTCCCATGTGAGCATCTTGCCGAAACCGGGTCCTGAGGACAGAGGAGGCACCCACAGTCACATAGGACAGGGCACCCCGACTCATCCTCCACCACCCCCCTGCTGCCGGCTTGGTAATCACGTGCACGAGCCCGAAACTGAGGTAATAGCATGGCACACATCTGAAATCGAGTATTGCTGTCCTTCTTTGTTTGTGTTACTAGCTAATGAGCCAAAGATCAGAGCATGTGCACCTGACTGGTGGATCCTGAGTCACTTGCCAATAGCCTAGTTGCCATTGCGTTGGGGAAAGTAAGTGTCTGGCACTTTTAGCTTCTGTATTAGGAGACAGAGTCTGTCTCCACAATCCTGGCACTAATTACAGTGGTTATTTTTCCTCGTACCACCAAGCAATTCTCAGGTATCAATTGGGTGTTGTACAGTTTAACTCAATTTTGACACTGTCTGCCTGCAGATAGCATTAGATCACACAGATTAAGAGCTTAGTCTTACAAGACAGCTCCCCAACCCCCATTTCAGATTCCAGTTACAAATCCAGGTTGTCATCTATACTTTTGATTGACTGACTGTAGATCCAGGAGTTCTACCAACCCTTTCCTTGGGTTGCTTTAATTTGTTAGAGCGGCTTATGGGACTCAGGGAACCTTTCACTTACTAGATTACTGGGTTTCTGTAAAAAGAGGTAACTCAGGATAGCCAAGTGGAAGAGATGCGTGGGGTGAGGTGAGAGAGAAGGGGGTGGAGCCTCCGCGCCTTCTGGGCACTCCTCTCTCGGAACCTCCCCGTGTTCAGCCACCTGTCCTGTGGGTTTTTGTGGAGACTTCATTACATAAGCACGATTGATTAACTCATTGGCCATTGGCGATGTCTTCAACCTCCAACCACTGTCTCCTTCCCAGAAATCAAGGGGTAGGCCTGGAAGTTTCAGCCCTCTGGTCGCTGGGTTCTCCTGGCAGCCAGCCTCCATCCTTTGGTGACTTTTGAAAGTTTCATTAACATAACAAAAGACACTTTTTTCCAGCTCCCTACACTTAGGAAATTCCAAGAGGTTTTGGAACTCAATGCCCAAAATGGGGACAAAGACCAAATATGTATTTCTTACCGTAAATCACCACATCACTAGCCTCCTATCACTCTCAGTGAGGAGTTATCCAAATGCCAAAAGAATTCGTAGCCTAGGCAGCCAGACAGACAGATGGACAGATGGTCACCACACTGCTGCTTTACCACTTGGACTGGAAGTACTTCAGGAAATTTTTATTGTTGAGTTACGTGTTATTATCATGTGATTGTTTACATAGTGGTTTGGCCATTTAGGAAGTTTGCATGAGGCTGAGGGAGGATATTGTAACGCTATTTATGAGGAACCTGCTGGGCAAAGAAGTGGTGCCGTCAGAGGACATGCAGCTGTTGAGGGCAGGCTGGAGCTTGCCCTTGTGCTTCTGACTCCAGCGTCCATGCAACCTGTTCCCGCTGCACCAGCTTGCAAGACACAGTGCCCCGGTACAGTGCCGAGAGGGACTCAGGAAAGTGTGTTGACAACATACACACTCACATAGAGCCTCTTCCAAGGACACGGACGCACACGAGCATGCCTGGTTCTGTGAGGGCCAGTTTGGCATCTTGTGTTCTTGTTCTGTCTGCTCGTGTTGCTCAGTGTTGTAGTATCTCTCTGGTTGACTGAAGCCATATGTCATTTGAATGGTACCTGTACTTTGGCATCGGCCTGACAATCACTCAGCTGTGGCGTACAGCCATAAAAATTATGAAAACTGTATCTGTTCATTAGACTGGTGACATTTACAAGCACTTTTGTGACCGTGCCACACCTCTACACTCCCACAAAGGAGAACACAGTAGATTCAGCCTTGGCACTTTTTTCCCCTCTGTGAATTGTGTATTTGTTTTACATTTGTGGATTACTGTAAAAGCCAGGTAGATGAGCACTTAAAAGGATTATAACATTGGAAAATGTGTTCTGGGAATGAACTACCTCAAAACAAGTAGTATGAAAAGTGTTCAGAGTTCCCGTCATGGCGCAGTGAAAACGAACCTGACTAGGAACCATGAGGATATGGGTTCGATCCCTGGCCTCACTCAGTGGGTTAAGAACCCGGCGTTGCCCTGAGCTGTGGTGTAGGTCGCAGACGCGGCTCGGATCCTGCGTTGCTGTGGCTCTGGCGTAGGCCGGCGGCTACAGCTCCAATTAGACTCCTAGCCTGGGAACCTCCATGTGCCACCGGTACGGTCCTCAAAAGACCAAAAAAAAAAAAAAACAAAAAAAAAACAAAAACCAAAAACCTACTTCTTCAAATTCTTAAGAATTTTAAGAGTATTAGGTGGGTTTTCTGTTATATAGAGACAAGGTTTATCTCTTACTGTATTTTAATAAAGCATGACGTCTAGTCTTGCCGTGAGTTAAGCTATAAGCTGAGGCATGCATGCACATGCACAGGTGGGGTATGTGTGTGAAGCTCAGTGTTTCTGTGTCTCAGACTCGACATCTCTCGTGTTTCTAAGGAAGAACTGAGTCAGCGCCTTCAGAATGGTAGGAGGAAAACAGCAAAACCAGCAACAACAAGGAGTTCCCTTGTGGTGCAATGGGTAAAGGAATTGTCACTGCTACAGCTCGGGTTGCTGCTCTGGTGCAGGTTCAGTCCCTGGCCCGGGAACTTCCACATGCAAAGAGCACGGCCAAAACCAAACAAACCCAGCAACAACAATGTCAAGCCCTCACTGCATCAGTACATGGCAAACTATCGCCAGTCACCCTTTCCCACAGTGGAAGCTTTTAGAAGTCTCTTCTGTCAGCGCAGGTCCCCACCCCCAGCCACCAAGGTGTATTCCAGGCATGAGGTGGGGGCCAGGTGGTAACAGAGGGCAGGTTAATGTCACGGAGTGGGGCGGGGGAGGCTGGGAGTGAGAAGAGAGAGGTTTCTAGGGAGGGAGGCATGGGCCTGTCATTGTCCAGAGAGCCAGGGAGGGCGCCACTGAGGCGAGAAGGGAGGGTGGAAACTGAGGGAGAGGGAGGGAACCAGGGAGATCGTCGTGACGGGGGCAGAGACAGCCGCTCACCCCAGAGCCTTTGCGGGGCAGATGATACGTCAGTGTCCTGTTTAAATTGTCAAGCGTAATGCTTTAGGTAGAGTAGTAGAGGTTTATAATTATGTCATAAATATATTGTGTAAGGTTTGCATAAGAAAAAGTACTGATGGCTTTGGTGGGTGGTAGTTACTGAGTTTTTCTTGTTTTCGTAAATGTTAATTTTGCACAGGAAACAGATTTTATGTTGATGACAGTTGTGTAATCATTTTCTTGTATTTCTAATGCAGAGAAAGGCTTTGGAAGCTTGATAGGTAGAGAAGGTCTTGTTGGCCTGACAGAGGTTAGAAGGACTTTAAAATTCAGGCTCCTGCGTGGCTGCGCAGCCGCCCTGTCGCGGTGTGTTGCCCTGGGCCTGCCTGGCTTTCCACAGCTCCGCCAGGTGACTGACTTGTAACTGGGCCCAAGCGAGACACCCCAGCCCCCAGCCCCCCCCTCCCTCTCTGTGGCCCCTCCTCTAACCTCAGCAAGCCAATTTCAGTGTTCAGGACCTGGGTTGAAGTTTGCTATGTGATGTGGTATTTGAAATTTTGGCTAAGATTTGAAATTCCTGATATGCCAAAAGAGATTTGAAGAAATTAGATAACTTTTAGTAGTTTTATTTTTCAAATAAATAGGGGGTGTGTGTGTGTGTGTATCTCACCTGTACCGTGTTCAGGTTCTCTCTCTTAGTGTGCACACATGTGTTGTCTTTAGCTCTCGATCACTCACTTTTCAGGGAGTCTGTGGATTGTATGGGTTCCTGTACCTCAGTATTTGACTACTTTCATCATTCATTATTGGAATTTTAGTCTAAGTGGTACTCATTGGGGCATGCTCAGTGTTTGTTTATGTAATTCCCAAATGATAGGTATTCCTTAAATATTATTGCATGGTCTCAAAATGCAGTATTTGATTTCGGAGGGCAGAAAGTTGACCTCCTTACCAGTGGCTTATTTGGATTAATATGAAAAAGAGGAGTACTGTAAGGAGGCATCCTGCAGGTGAATGTGCTAAGGGTGGACGCGCTCATGGGCTTAGAGTTTTTCGAAGAACAATTTGCAGTTGATTTTTGAGAAATAACTATAATTCATTCTCTTGGGTTATAATTCATACATGTGTTTTTTTTTAAATGAACTGTGCTAATTTACTACACAGTCATCTATTCATCCAGCCAGTGTTTTGTTTTTTTGTTTTTTTCTCCTTTTGGTTTGTTTAAGTATCTGCTTTGTGCATAGTGTAGCCTGGGGATTAATCAGAATTCTTCTCTAGCATGACCTCACACTGCACACAACTAGTTATTCCTCATGCCCTGATGTGGTCCTGTCTTCCCCAGCTGGGTTTCTGTTACCCAACAGATTCCTCTTTTTTCTCTTCTCTGCCCATTGAGAGTTGGGGCCTCCCTCCAGGCCTCGGCCCAGTACTTCTGGCCTGAGCAGCATTTCCTGATGTTCTAGCACTGGTGCCCCCAGGTCTTCGCATGGAATGTACCTGCTCCCTTCTCTGCTGTGTTACTGCTCAAAAGCTTCCTATTTATTCTTAATTGTAAACATGTATTATCTCTCTCTTCTGCTTGTAAGCTGCTTATGTGCAGGGATTTTGTCTTATTCACATTTCTATCTCCTACAGGGCCTAGAAAGAGTCTTTCAACACTTTATTGCTCAATAAAAGGTCGAATCAATACCTGTGGTATAATGGAAAACACAGAGAAGTTCAGAATCCATTTGGGAAAACAAAGCGTAGATGCAGATACCAACTCGGAGGGTGTCTTGCCAGATCTTTCTCTTTCAGTACTGTGGTGTCTTGAATCAGGAGACCAGACCTCTCTCACTGATTCTGTCACCAAGTGGCCACATACTCTTAGAACCGTCACAGAGAAGTTTCTCTGTGAAAGGAGAGTCAGTGCTACGCTTTTTCATAGAATTGCCACAGAGTTAAATGAGAAAAAAGTTAAAAAAGCTTTGAAGTGCTGTGTAAATAAGAAGTATTGATATTGTCATGAATTTGGGGGGGATTAGCTGATGACAATGAACAGTTTTTATAATAACATCTTCCCAGTGGTTATTGTGTGAAATTGTTTGGAGTAAAGAATCAGAGCTGATTAGCTTTATCCTGTAATTTGCAGTGTAGAGGGTTTCATACTGAGGCCTCGCGGTCGCTACCGAAGTAAGGAGAGGATGAAAGAGTACAGGCGGAACGGGACGAGAGGAGAGGTTCGCAGCTTAATTTCTTTATCTTCTAAGGGGCAAACTCAGCCAATACAATTGTCTTCAGTTCCTTTTGTTTCCCTGTGACGGTTGGTCGGGAAGGGTTGTGACACACCCTGTTCTGGCAGCGTCTTACCTGGGGCCTCTCTGCCTCTGAGAGTCTGTCTGGTGAGCATCCTCTGTCTCGATGGTTTGTTAACAGTCCTGATTCTTCTCGGTAGCATTATTGCACATTCTAGGTAGTCATAGTTATAAATGTTTTCCCCAAGTATTTTTCCCAGAGAGATTATTTGCCTAAATATTCATACAAACCTGACAAAGAACTCACTGCTGGGGAGCCTCAGAATCACCCAGGGATGTGGTGGCCAGGATTTCCAGTTAAGGTCATCTGTGCCCCCCCCCCCCAACCCCCAAATATGTTGCCTTGTCCCTGTGAGGTATCACGTTTCTTCTTTTGGGGTCCTTGGGAAAATCACAAAGCCATAGCTCTTTCTCTTTTCCTCTTTACCTTTGACATTTTACTCCCATCTCCTTGTCCTTGCTTCACCTCCTTGGCGATTCTGTGTCATTTCTTCCCTCCAGCCGGAGGCTTGAGTTGCAGCGTCTCTGGCCCTTGTCTCTTGCTCACCTTTGCAGGCCCTGCCTCTCCTGAGTCTGCCCAGGATCCTTACCTGGCCGCTCCCGCCTCCTGTCTCTCTTTGGCCCATTCTTGGAGTGACTCCTAACTCCCTCTGGGAGCTGCTGTCTCCTCTCTGAGCAGGAGGTGCGGTTATCTTGCTCTGTTGCAGTTTGTCTTCTCTCTGCTCTCTCTAGTCAGCAGTGGTTCTCATGGTCTGGCAGTGGTGTTGTGGGTCCATGGCAGCTGCAGGTCAGGGGAAAGGAACTTCAGGAACCAATATCCATGGACACCAGTTTATTTTGGTACGATACCACTTGGAACAGCTTTCCCAGAGATGCTCTGAAAAAAAAAAAAAAACATTCCTCAGTGCAGTGCCTTTTCAAGTAGTCATTGTGACCCATTAGTGGGAGCATGAAAGCCATGTATTAAGCTGCAACCAGAAATTTTTAAAAAGGGAAAGAATTTGAATATAAACAAAATATGGGGAATTTCCGTAGTGGCTCAGGGATAATGAGCCCAATCAGTATCCATGAGGATGTGGGTTCAGTCCTTGGCCTCCATCAGTGGATTAAGAATTGGGCATTGCTAATGGGTTGAAGATGCGGCTCGGATCCCGAGTTGCTGTGGCTGTGGTGTAGGCCAGCGGCTATAGCCCTGATTCTACCCCTAGCGTGGGAACTTCCATATGCTGCAGGTGTGGCCCTAAAAAGACCAAAAAAAAAAAAAAAAGTGACTGCATCACATGTAGTAAGGGTGTCACGTGTGTTCAAAGTTGTGATATAAAACATAATTCTTCTTTTGATTTGAAACCGAAACATTTGAAAGCCATTGCTCGGATTAACCTTCAGTATTTTTAGCTCTTTTGATTCCTCATCCCCTTTTTCTTCTAATAGAAATTTAAGATTTTTTTTTTTTTTTTGTAGTTGAGATAAAATAAAATTAGAATACGGCCTATTTGCAGGACAGTCTGTTAGAAAATTGAAACCACAGCCACTTGATTTACTTAATTCCAGGGCAGGTCGACTCCCTCCACATCAGCCATGTCGGGGACTGACCAGCTAAGCAGCCTGCATCCAGCAAAGCCCCAGAAGGAGCCTTCAGCGGAGTCAGCCACCTGGAGGCTCCTGTGCGGTGGCGAGTTCCCTTCAGGAGGATTAGGACCTGCTCAGGGTGGCATGTCCAAACCCTAACAGGGTTCATTTGTCCTGGGCATAAGCGGGGATTGTAGTCTGCTAAGGGGGTGGCAGAGATTTCTAGGTTTAATGGGCTCCCACCAGGAAGGGGCGTGGAGGACATTGGAAAGAGGTTTCGGGAAGCACCACATGACCAGATACTGGTGGTGTACTTCTTTTCTCTGGCGGTGAGAAGTAGCTGTAGGTTTTAAGTGATTGTGAGGATTACTGAATGTAGTAGCTCCGGTTGGAAAATGACTAGTGCTCAGACCTGGTCCTGAGACTTCCTGACCTCAGTGTCACCTTGCTGCTCTGATGGACCTCACTGGTCTGGTAATAGGGCCGTACCCAGGCACGTGGAAGTTCCCAGGCTAGGGGTCAAATCAGAGCTGTAGCTGCCGGCCTGCACCACAGCCAAAGCCACAGAAACATCAGATCTGAGCCGCATCTGCAACCTACACCACAGCTCACGGCCACGCTGGATCCTTAACCCACTGAGCGAGGCCAGGGATCAAACCTGCAACCTCATAGTTCCTAGTCGGATTCGTTTCCACTGCACCACAACGGGAACTCTAAGCAGCTATTCTTGAAAGGAAACTAAATGTGTCAAATGAATAGTTAGAAACTACCCCCCTCCCAATAATATGTACAATGAATCTTTTAAAGTATTTATTAAGGTGAAAATTATTGTGGTATACTGTTTGAAATCTGGCTTTTGGAGTTCCCATCATGGTGCAGAGGTAACGAATCCAGCTAGTATCCGTGAGGACTTGGGTTTGATCCCTGGCCTTACTCAGTGGGTTAAGGATCCGGCATTGAGTGAGCTGTGGTGTAGGTTGTAGATGCCACTTGGACCCTGCATCGCTGTGGCTGTGGTGTAGGCCAACAACAAAAGAGAAAAGAAATCTGGCTTTTTACTTTTAAAGGTAATGTAAGAAATTGGGTTTTTTATAGTTAAAATAGAATTAGAATATGGTCTAATAGGAAATATTTTGGCCCAGTTGTCTTTATTTGCCGTTGGATTGGCGAACTGTATCTTAGGACAATTATTTTACACCCTTTCATGTTTTAGCAAAATAGTTAAATGGCTTTGTATTACCCTAGTACCTACTGACATACCTGCAAAGTTACTCAAGGATTGTTTTTTGGGGATAGTTTGATATTTGTTTTGTTTCAAAATGAATAGGTTAGACTGTCTAATTTATTTTTTAATTTTTTAATGTCAAATTTTGTTTTTTAATTGAAGTACAGTTGATTTACAGTATTGTGTCAGTTTCACGTGCCCAAAGTGATTCAGTTCTATATACGTGTATATATGTGTGTATATATATTCTGTTCTAGATTCTTTTCCTTTATAGGTTGTTGCAAAATGTTGACTCTGGTTCCCTGTGCTGTCCACAAGTTCCTTACTGGTTATCTATTTTATATCTAGTAGTGTGTATATGTTAATCCCAAACTCCTGTTTTTCCCTCCCTGCCGTCTCTCTCTCTTTTGATAACCTCAAGTTTGTTTTCTCTGTTTCTGGGTCTACTGCTGTTTTGTGTTTAAGTTCACTTGTATCATTTTTTTGGTTCTGTATGTGTGGTACTTGTCTTTGCCTGGCTCACTTCACTTGGTATGATAAACCGAAGGTCCGTCCATGTTGCTGCAGATGGCATTATTTCACTTTTTTATGGCTGAGTAATATTGCATTGTGTGTGTATGTATATGTGTGTGAGAATATATAAATATAAATGCCACATCTTAATCCATTCGTTTATCGATGGACATTTAGGCTGCTTCTAAGAATGTCTGATTTTAATGTTTTAAAATAGAAGAGACAGTAGAGAAAGAACTGAAACATTTAATTTGTTGAAAATCCTGCATTGAGTAAATCTTCCGCTATCCACCCCTCCTGAACTCTCTTTCTATTAATGATTTTAAATGTCAACATCCTATATTTTTTCCTGACCAGTATTTTGGGAATTTTGGGCACATGGCAATTTTCATTCCATCTGATGAAATAAGGAAAAAATTGCAAATCTCAGGGGAAATAATTAAATGATTTTCTCTTTTCTATAAATATTTGTTTTGAAATATATTTATATTTCAAGGGCTTTGATATTTTATCCAAAGCGTCATTTCCTCAGACTGTCTCAACCTCATAATGAAACGCCTCTTTAAACTTATCCAATATCACTAGTTTATTGGTGAAACTTAGATGCTAAATAACTCAAAATGAGACCCTCCTCACTTTTGCCTTGAGTATATGATATTTGTATTGGTAGAAATTTTATGTCCTAATATTTTCTAATTTCAGTATTTAAAAACAGAAGAAATTTTGTGTGGATGTCTCATCTGTAACCATTGTGCTTGTATTCACCTGTCTCCCATTTTTCAACCCCTTCGCAGTCCAGCTGCTTCTCTTCTGTTCGTTGGGCTCCCCAGTAGTTTTGTCTGCTCTTACTGCTACTCTCTTCGAGAACGGAGCGAGGTCTCCCAAGCGCCCTTTTGCTTTTCCTGCGTGACTCCATGCTTCGTGTACCTGCTCCTCCCTGGTCCTTTTAGTTGATGACCGAGTGTCCTGGGAGAGTGGAAGGGGCCATGGATGGGGAGGGGTGTGCGCACAGAGTTGTGTTTGTGACTCCAGCTGGGTGAAATTGTGCAGGTTTCTTAACCCTTGACCCTAGCTTCTTGGTGTTAATAAGGAGAGTTGAGCTGGTGGTCTCTGAAGTCTCTGCTGGTTGCAATAGTGCATGATAAAGTCATTTATAATAACATGTAACTAGGCTTAGCCTTCTGAGGTTGGGGAATGGTTGTGTATTTTCAGTCTAAAACAGTAGTTTATTGACCCAAATATGTGACTGTGTGTGCTGGATATATTCTTGAGGCCCCCCCCCCCATTCTGTGATCCAGAGAGTAAAATTCAAGGAGTCTGTTTTTCAACCACTAATATACATATTTATTTCCTCTAGTCTTACCTTTGCAGGTGGGGTTCAGGGGAGAAATCACTGATGTATGAGAGGGGATGGGTTCGTAGTAGAAACACCTTCTAATGGAAAAGGACTCCTTTATTCTCACTCCTCATTATTTGTCATGAATCCCTTCTGAAGGTCAGGGCAAAAAATAACACGACTAGCGAGGTAATGGTCATTGGAAGCTTCTTCGGTCCCTGGGTAGCACAGGGCAAAGCCTGCAGCTGCCTCCCTGTCCTCCGAGTCAGTAGCAGTGCCTCTGCTCAGGGAGCATGCCAGTAAAGGTGCCCGTACGGGTTCGTCCCCGGGATTGTCTCTTCTTAGGTTCTTCTGTCTCCTGGATTCCCAAAGCCTCAAAGGAAGCCAGCTTTGGGTTTTGGCCATGATGTGTGGAGACGTCTGACCCTTTTGCATTACCGTTGCTGTTAGTTTTCTGCATTCATGCGTCTTTCACCTTATACACCATTTACATGCAGGGGTGGATAGATTGGTGAGTACATGTTTCTCCTTTAAAAGTTTCTTATAGAGCACTTCGACTTGTGTTTTTACAGGACCATGTTTTAAAGCAATATAGTTTTTGAAACACCCGTTTTTGAGGGTCTTGGTGGTTTTAACTCACGTTTTTATAAACTCAGTTATTAAAATCATTCTCTCCCTCCCTTTCTCTTTCTCTCTTTGGGGAGGGGGCAGGAAAGAAAAAAATACAGGAAGATATAGAAGCAAACAGGTCGCATCTACAAAGGATGGACTTAGACTTTTTTTTTTTTTTTTTTTTTTTTTTTTGTCTTTTTGCCATTTCTTGGGCCGCTCCCGTGGCATATGGAGGTTCCCAGGCTAGGGGTTGAATCGGAGCCGTAGCTGCCAGCCTACGCTAGAGCCACAGCAACGCAGGATCCGAGCCGCGTCTGCGACCTACACCACAGCTCATGGCAACGCCAGAACCTTGACCCACTGAGCAAGGGCAGGGACTGAACCCGCAACCTCATGGTTCCTAGTCAGATTCGTTAACCACTGCGCCACGATGGGAACTCTGGACTTAGACTTTTGAAAAAATGAAACCACATAAGTTCTCCTCCTTGACTCTTTCAATGAAACAGCAAAACACTCCAAAGCTGTATTAAAAAACCACACACACACACACACACACTCACACACACACACACACACACACTCACACACACACACGGAATTTAAATGCCTGAGTTTTTATATCTCAAGGTAGAAAGTTCATGCCATGAGTGGTCGCTCCCCTATCCACCCCTCCATCAAGTTCCCCTCTGTAGAAGATACCAGTTGCTTGTCTCTCCATTGGCTGTTTTAAAATTCTGGTCGGATTCTGGTAAATCCCTGTTTTCTCTGTTTCCCCTACTCCATAGTTCTCCAACAGAGCGGTCTTTTCAATCTCGCATTCGCTGCACATGTTCCAGTCATGCGGTTACAAAGTTGACATTGCAGCCTCAGCAAAGGTTATCTCTTTAAAATGCTCTGAAATTCCCCTTTGGCACATCCATTTTGGCAGCTGCGTTTATATGGGAATGTGGTAAAGCTTTTTGGCTCCCCTTTTGTGCTTTATAAAAATAGAAGTCTCCGGCCAGAAGGGCAGCTAGGCAAGGAGCTCCTTCTATAGTTCCCATCCGTTGTACTGCCGCATATTTCCATTGTTACCTGTGCTAAGTGGTGTTCTTACCATGTGCGTGTGGACCAAGTGGGTGGATTTGAAAAACATGAGCATACTGGAGCCTCACACTTATTTTAAAGTCTTATTAGAAAACCCTGCTGTTCTAACATGTGTGTGAGGTACTGTTGTACTGTTTTGGCTTTTGATTTTGTAATCCTTTTATATATTTTTTTTAAAGAATGGAAACAACTTAGGAGTTCCTGTTGTGGCGCAGTGGTTAACGAATCCGACCAAGAACCATGAGGTTGCGGGTTCGATCCCCGACCTTTCTCAGTGGGTTAAGGATCCGGCGTTGCTGTGAGCTGTGGTGTAGGTCACAGGTGTGGCTCAGATCCCGCGTTGCTGTGGTTGTGGCACAGGCCGGTGGCTATAGCTCTGATTAGACCCCTAGCCTGGGAACCTCCATATACTGTGGAAAGCGGCCCTAGAAAAGGAAAAAGACAAAACATAAAATAAAATAAAGAATGAAAACAACTCAAAGATTATATTCACCAATTCAGAACTCCTATTGCAGTTTGGGTAATAATATAACATGAAAAACGGAAGCTCCAGATTGCTTTTCAGTGAGATGTATTCATTACCAGATAAATGACATCATGCACCTGTTTTCTTGGGAACGTGCTTTCCTAAGTGGAGACAACTGAAACGCTGTGAGGCACCAGAGGCCCTCTCCCCACCATCTCCTTCTCTTCTTCTTCTTCTTCTTCTTTTATTTTTATTTATTTATTTTTATTTTTAAGTAGCTTTTACTAGGAAAATTTTGCTTCTGGTAGCAGAATTGACCTATTTATAGCTGTAGGTGGCCTCAGAGCCCCTTATTTCTCTGCACACTGTGAGCTTCCTGGAAGTAGGGCTTTGTGCAAGCCATGCTGGTGCATTCCCATAGTTATGATTCTCTCGTGTAAAAATGACTGCATGTGTTTGGTATGGAAAATACTTATTTTTCATTTTGTTTTAAATGTAAATGCTGGTAACCTCAGTGTCAAAGCTTCTGCATTAAAAGTGAGCAAGGTTCCTTTTACTGTTCAGTTTTTTTCTGCTTATTATATCAATAAGGCATGCGGACTCGTAGGCGCAATTTTATCTTTTTTTTTTGGGGGGGGGGTCTTTTTATGGCACATGGAGGTGCCCAGGCTAGAGGTTGAATCAGAGCTGCAGCTGCTGGCCCGCAACATGGGACCTGACCCGCATCTTCCACTTCCACCACAGCTCACAGCAATGCTGGATCCTTTAACCCACTGAGCTAGGCCAGGATCACAGCAATGCTGGATCCTTTAACCCACTGAGCTAGGCCAGGGATCAAACCTGCATCTCCATGGATACTAGTTGGGTTTGTTACCACTGAGCTGTGATAGGAACTCCTATTCATGAAATATTTTGGAGTTTTTTTTTTTGCCACACCTGCTTTATGCGGATGTTCTTGGGCCAGGGATGGAACCCAAGTCACGGGCAGTGACAGCACTGAACCCTTCCTTAATTGCTAGGCCACCAGGGAACTCTTAGACCACTTGTTTTGGTATGCTGGTTCTGTTTTCTTCAAGAATAGGTGATATGGGAGTTCCCGTCATGGTTCAGTGGTTAATGAGTCCGACTAAGAACCATGAGGTTGCAGGTTCGGTCCCTGCCCTTGCTCAGTGGGTTAAGGATCCGGCGTTGCCGTGAGCTGTGGTGTAGGTCGCAGATGTGGCTCAGATCCCACGTTGCTGTGGCTCTGGCGTAGGCCGGAGGCTACATTCCAATTCAGCCCCTAGCCTGGGAACCTCCATATGTCGTGGGAGCAGCTCTAGAAAAATACCAAAAAAAAAAAAAAAAAAAGGTGATATGAATCAATAATCTTTTCCCCTTAGGTAGACCCCCTCCCATTCATATAAATTGGAAATATGTCCTTTTTTAGGTAAAATTTTAGAATGAAATCTATTCTCTTGTACTTGTATGGATACTTTCTGAAGCTGTGGCTTTTCTTCTTGTTATGCTTCTGTTTTGTCAGAAAAGCACTGTAGACTTTTAGATCTGTGATATCGAATGCCCTCCATGGATCCTTGGGAAAAAAGTGTTTTAAAGTGCATAATTAGGGCACTTGAGCATAAAACTACAATTATACACTTGTGTGTTAATTTTGTGTACAGTGAGACTTAACACTGGTTGTAAATGAGGAAGCATTTACTGCCCGTGAATGCCTGCGTTTTATGAATACTTACACAAAACCTCCTCTAATTGGCTGACCTGGAAAGAAAGGTGAAAACATCTGTAGTTAGGAGGCAGAGAAAAATACAAAATGTGTACTAGTGGTTTGTTTTAAAAAGTAAGTAGAAAAGTGATTTTACTTTTATGTATGTCTGTGCTTGTTGTGCCTTTGATATCATTTACACTATTTTAGCTGCTCTTCTACAGTAAAGACTAACAGAGTGAAAGCAGTTTAGATAAGGCAATGCAAATAATCAAGGGATCGAGTGGGGAGATAGCAGTTGACAGGGAATCTCTGATCTGGTAGAAAGAAAAAGCCTTGCTCGTGCTGGATGACCATACATTTGTTAATCAGATTCCATGTACTAGCATTAGGGGGCACTCCTTGAAACTTGGAGTTAATTTTATGAAAACTACAGGATGTACCACTTTACAAAATGGATAATAATATTCCAGAACTTGTTACCTTCAGAAGGTGGCATGGACTAGAAATAAATTTAATAAATTAATCTAAGAAAGGTATAAATAAATTCATGAGATGAAGAGGAAATAAAGGCTGTTGAGGACATACCGCTGACTTTTGGAAATTGAGGTCATGAGAGGCACTACCATTTAGTTCCCACAGCCAAATGCAGAGCATTCACTCTGGAGAATGTTGGTCTGACCGAGTGCTCATTAAGCTGTGATTTGCTAAATACAGAGGCGTTAGAATATTTATGTTATTTTCAACTGATTATGTGTATAATCTTATACTGTGTGTACCTGGTAAGGAAGTTTTAGAAAGCAAAATTTGTCATTGAAAAGGATATTGCTGATGACAAATGAGAACTTTGCAGTTTCATTTCACAAGTTGAAAAGTACATCTATTTTCTGATAGGAGTTAAAAAGATTTTTTTAAGCTAAATGAGTGCTCTGATATTTCAGGTATTTTTCAGTCTGTTAAACAACAGCAGTGTTTATAGCCCGGAAGTTATCTGTTAGGAACGAGGGCACAGACAGAAATGGAAGTGGGCTCCATAGCAACGTGAGCTGTGTAACGAGCTTGTTTGTGTGGTTGGTCATCAAGCCTGTTCTGGAGTTTAGACACTGCTTGACCCTTGACTGCTTTGCTGACTCCTTCAGCCTCACATTGTCTTTTTCTGTTACTGAAGGGAAACTTGACAAAATCTGAACAAACATAAGAGCTTCAGTGTACAGTGCATACAGTAAGCACTCAGTGTGTGTTTGTTGATTGTTTCTCACCTTTCAAGCATGCAGGGATAATTTCAGGAAGTTGTGGAGGTTTTTGTTTTTGTTTCTTTTTTTTTCGTAGACAAGCCCAAGACAGGATTTGTATTTCTTTTTAAAATAAGAAAGTGAACTTAAAAAACATGTAAATTGTTTAGAAATCTCAATTGGGAACTTAGCTTAAGGGACTGCAGATTGTGGAGCATTTGTAGAATTTGACCTTGTAAACTTTATTTATTACCTTCTAGCACATTATTTTTGACTGGACATGTTGACATAATAAAATTTTCTCAGGCAGTTGGTTCAGCCACACATCAGCTTAAGCATCTGAGTTCCTAGCTGTGGGGAATTTTCGGTCTGTCTCTTATGCATGAAAAACAGTATTTGCTTTTTCTGTGAAATCAGAAGCCAGCAGAATTTGCCGAGGTAATGACTAACATGTAGCTTTTGTGAACTCATGATTTTTACTATGCTCTTTGCCTTCCCATTTTGTAGAATTTACCTAGAAGGGCTCAAATTCATTGTGAAAAACAAGTAAAAATTAAGGAGCTTTCTGCCATTAAATATAAATTGTTATAGTTTTTTTTATATAATTCTTAGACAGCAATATTCAAAATAAATGTCATTTAGTTCTAAATTCACGGAAAACACAGAATCGGTTTAAGAAATGATACGTGACATTTGATGTGTGTCCTAGGCTTGTTAATTCTTTACTCACCACACATACACAGATTTTCATATTTAATATATATATATATAGTTTTATAATCTGCTACTCCTTAAGTCCCATCTCAATAATCCATTGTATGATTTCCTTGCTATTCAATATAGCTTATCTGCAATTAGATTAATTAATTGTAATGGCTCTGTAATATTTTATTGAAATAAAATATCGTTACTCCCCCTCTTTTAAACCAGTCTCTGTTGATGTACATTTAGACATTTAAGCTTTTTTCATATTTTTGAGTCAGGGTGCTGTCCTGGAGGCAGGGTGAACTCCTCGCCAGACATGTCTTTGTGCTCTTGTTTCATATTTTTCCTTAAGATAAATTCTCAAAAGTAGAATTCTGAATTGAACGGACATTGTTTGTATACATATTGTGACTTGCCTGAAATAGTTGAATTTACATACTCACCATGACTAGTTTATTATTATTTGCTGTGTAATATTTTAGAATTATGTAAATTGGAAATATGGAAACTCCCTGTTACTCCCCTAAGAATAGTTACTATTTAATTATCCACTAGGAAATTTACATCTAGGCAGGAATGGTTTAACATAGATATACTATAAAAAATGTGAGGTTAAATGTTTGAATGCCTTCTTCAGTATTAAGTGTACATACACATGTTCAAGATATAATTTATACACAATGAAATGCTCAGAACTTAAGTAGACAGTTCAGTGAGTTTTGACAAATGCATTCATGAAAGCACCACCCCATAATTCATCACTCACAGAAGTTTCCTCATGCCTCTTTCTAGCTAGTCCCTATATCCCACAACCACTGTTGTGATTTCTATCACTATAAATTCATTTTCCCTGTATTTAAACCTCATGTAAACAGGTCATACAGTGTGTTAAATTGTACACATTTAATACAGGAGAGAAGCGTAGATACCAAATCAAACTGTACTACTTAGAACAAAAGGATCTGAAGCTGAAAGGAAAATTATATGCTGGAGTAACAAGAGTGGGTCTTTCAGAAGACTGAAGTTGGAACCTTAACCTTACACTAAATACCAAAGTTAACTCAAACTACATCACAGACCTAAAAACATAAGAGCTAAAGCTATAAAACTCATAGAAGAAAACATAGCAGAAAGCTTCATGACGTTAAGTTTGGCAGTGATTTCGTGGATGTGAAATAGATGCAAGGCAACAAAAGAAAAGATGGATAAATTGGACTGTGTCAAACTTTAAAACTTTTGTGCATCAAGGGACTCTTATGAGAGAACAAAAAGGCAACCTGCAGAAGAGGAGAAAATATTTGAAATCAAGAATCATATAAGGCATTAATATCCAAAGTATATAAAGCATGCCTACAACAAAAACCAAACAACCCAATTAAAAAATGGGTCAAGACTTGAATACACTTTTCCAAGTAAGATAAACAAGTGGTTGATAAGCATGAGAAAGATGCTCAATATCACCAGTCATTAGGGAATTGAAAATCAAACTCATAACGAGTGACAACACTTCACACTCATTAGGATGGCTGTTACTAAAACAAACAGAAATTTTCAGGTATTTTCAAGTGTGTGGAGAAATTGTAACCTTTGTGGACCGCTGGCAGGGATTAAAAATGGTACTGCTGCTGTGAAAAGCCGTATGGCAGTTCCTCAAAAAATTAAACGTAGAACTACCGTATGATCCAGCAGTTCCACTTCTGGGTGTATTTCCAAAAGAAGTAAAATAACGACTTAAATAGGTTATTCGTATGCCCATTTTCAATGCAGTAATTTTTCATGAACATTAAAGGTGTCCACGGTGGCTATCTGGATGAACAAAATGTAGTATAGTCTTAAAATGGAGTATTTTTCAGTCTTAAAAAGGAATGAAATTCTGATACATGCCATAACATGGATAAACCTTTGCGGTATTAAGCTAAGTGAAATAAGCTAGACACAAAAGAACAAACATTGTATGGTTATATCTATATGAGGAAACTAGACTAGCCAAAGTCACAGAGACAGAAAGCAATGTAGTGGTTACCAGGTAGAAGTGGGAGTTATTGTTTAATGGAAATAGAATTCCACTATGGGATGGTGAGATTCTGGAGATGGGTAGTTGTGATGGTGGCACAACAATGTGAACCTCCTTAATGCCACTAAACTCTACATTTTATGATCAGAATTCCATGTATGACTATAGCAAAATCTGTCTTTCCCGTTTAGCTGCTGTGTTAGAATTAGATTATGTCCTCTTTCTGGCTCTTGTAAATAGTATTGGATTAAAGATTATTCCTGGGACATATGTGAGTGTTTGATGGGTCTGTGTTTGCAGCAGGAATTAACTGAGTCCTAGGGCAGTGCACCTTGAAACATAATGGGGAAACTGCTTTCTAAAACTTCTTAAAAAGAAAAAAGGAGAGAATAAAAACCTGATCATTTCTTCGTTTTTGACGAATGAGCCAAGAGTTCAGGGTAAAGTCAAATGTAAAGTAAGGCCTAGAATTCTGCACATTTAACGCCATAGGGAGATTTGAAAGTTAACAGACATGTCCTTTATCAGCGTGGTTACCTGAAATAAATACTGAAATGAATCATTTTTAGGAATACTTTCCCTCTCCAGTAACATTTGAAAGCATTCATATTTCTTTGAAAATTGAAATAGATTTTTTTTGTTCCTGTGTTCCTGTGTGCTCATGTTCCACTTGAAGATCTTCTTTATTTAGAAGAGAAGTAAAATTTTTTTTCTTATTGTAAAATAAGAAACAGAAAAGCCCTGATCTTGGGCATTTTCTGGAGGTTTCCACTTGGTTTAGTTCAGTGATAAACATCAGCATTTGCACGGTGCTAGTGACTTGGAGGGTTAGCAGGTAATAGCCGAGGCCACTCTGCTGCTGTCACCGTGAGGTGTGGTGTTTTCGGCTCTTGGATGAAGCTGACGTATGTGTATCAGAGACTTGGGTGGTACAGGTGATTTCAGTTTTATAATGAGTTCCTGCATTAGTTAAAATTTTATGTAATAATAAGAATTTAGTAGTCCATTGTACAACATTCATTTTTTTTTTTTTTTTTATTCCACGAACGTTTATTGAGTAGCAGGCCTCTTCTAGGAGGTGTACCTTGATTGTAGGAGTGTGCAGCTTAATGATGAGGACAAAGAGTAAACACACGAACACATAAAATAAGGGGTTAACTGACTAAATCTCATCCCCTCCCCTGTGGTAAAAATCATATCAGAAATGGCCTGAGAATTGTGGTGGCTGGGGCTGTGTTTCAGTTGGGCAGGTCAGAGAAGGGGGAGCATCTGAGCTGAAAGTGCTTTATGTGCTCAGTGCTTAGCACTTGGTTCCTGAAATTCTCATTCTTGGTTAAATTTCACTTGCACCCAACAGCTTGGTAATCTTATTTACCCTGAATGTGGTTGAGAACTACGAGATAAACAAAAAGACTCTCAGTAGCCAAAATTGATTTCACAAAACTTGAGGCAATAAAATAAAAGCTCAGTAGCCCTCATGGACAGTCCCTTGGGCCTTCATAACAGTGAGTGAGTGGGTTTCTCAGTCCTCAGCAGATTGTGTTAAAGGTATTTGTCAGAGTGACAATGGCTGAGTGCCTCGATGGCAGGCAGAGAGAGACCAGAGTTACTCTGGGGCTTGTGCAGGAGGCTTAGGGGCATTCCAGGTGTTAGGGCTCTACCCTTTGATTTAGGTTTTGTAACAGTGACTGTTCGGCTTAAGATGTCATAAAAGCATATAACAGATCTTTGAGAGCCGTACATCTAAATTTATCTTGATTAAATCAAAACATTATTGGTCCTTAAAAAATTAAGACTAGTTCCTGACAACTGGAGTATTATATTTAGAAATTGGTTTTTTTTAAAGGTACTGGCTAGGAAATAATATTTTAGAGATACTACTACAACTTTTGTTTAATAAGTAATAATAGAATAGTATAGAATTCCAGGTAGGATTATTATATTACAGGTTGTAATATTAATATGAATTAATAGAGGAGGTAGCCCCATTTTGCAGATGGGAGATGTAAGACAAATACATTATGTGATTAATCATGTTCATACAACTCGGGTATAGGAGGACTTGGACTTGGATTTCATTTATTTCTAATGCAGAGATTCTTTAGCTAGACTAGAATTTAGTAATCTCCATTCGGGCATGGCTTCTATGTAAGGACAGTAAACCAAATGCAGTTAATTGGCCCTAGGCCCAGGTCTTAGAACCTATGCCATAAGTTATCCCAGGCTCTTCAGAGAGTTAGGGGCCAGTTAGTTAGCACTGACTAATTAGACCATGTATCTAAAAGGATGGGTTGGTTTTTAATTTTGGGTAACAGTAATAAAATCTCCCAAGCAGATGCCTTTGATGGTTTCCCCTGTGATGCTTGCCGTGTTCTCCAGATTGTTGCTATGCATTCATTGAAGATTTGCTCACACTCACACCTACTCTACCTGCCTCCCTTCCACGCTTTTCAGAGTTGGAATAGATAGTGCAAGATTCTAGTAAATAAGTTCATGGCTGCTCTAGTGTTAGGAGACTCCTGCACTATTCCTCCTCTTGTTGTCTTGCTTAGAAAATAGAGCCCTCTTTCCCCAACACTTCCATATTGTGTGTAAGGGTTTCTGTAAACCAGAAAGTCAACATATTAAAGTGCAATTCATAGGGGAATTGCTGGCTGTGTTGACTGAGCTTTACAGTCATTTTAACACTGGCAAAGTGTTATCCTAACTGCTTCAAATCAAACTGCAAAGATGCTTGTGTGTGAAATATAGTATTAGATATCAAATCAAACATATGGGTGCTGAACGGAAGGATATGTGTTGTGGTAGTATATGGTATTCTAGCATGTGGAGTTGTATTTTATGGAAATTCTTTGGCTTGGCTTATGGCAGGGACATACATTCATTATGAGATATCAAGCTGTAAGATAAATAAAAGCAAAGAATTCAACTGTGCTGTTGAATGGTTTTCAATACAAACTTGTCTGTTCTACTAACTTAGGGTCTGTGTGATGTGAGCCATTTATAAACTCTTGTGGCCCAATGTTTTGTCATCATTGCCAACAGCTTGAAAATAATCTAGATTGGGGCACTAGGGATGTGAACTTTAGCTTTTTCTATTTTTCCCTTTTTCTTCATTGTATATGTTACAAATTGCTGTGCTGATTGGTCTTAGAGGCAAAGTGTTTAATATTTTCCTCTTTATTCCTGTTCCCCTCATTCAGTATTCTATAGTGACTTCTTTTTTTAAGTGTGTATCTGGAACTGATGACTGAATTCTTAAGCATGTGGGCTTAAGGGGCTCAAGTTCTTAGAGTTCTTAAATGGACCATATTGTGGTATTAACTGACTTCACCATTCTTTCCAGCAATGCCATTCCGGTAACTTGTTTTTCTTTCCCTCTCCTGTTCTCTCTCCCAGTTGGGGAAAAAAACAAAAAAAACAAAAAACAGTCAATAGATTTCTCATTTGAAAGAGCATCAAAAACTATCATATCATCAGAGGTGCATTTACTGCATGTAGAGGGACTTTTTTTTTTTTTTTTTTTTTAAAGCAGTAATTTCAAGAAATTTTAGCTTTGTGTAAATTAGAGAGGGAGAAGACTCATTTTAGGTCATTTTGTCTGTATCCCAGGTATTTGCAATACAGTACACCTTGCTTGACATCATTAACTGCTTTATCAACTTGGAAAATACTGTCCTTGAATAGCTATGAATGTCTTTCCTTCAAAAACTCATATTGATGGTTATATTGTTTGATATACATAGTATTGTTTTCTAAAAGGGTTTCTTTGATTGTAAAGCAATGTTGTTTCTTTTTAGTAAAAACAGTAAATGGAATTGCTAATGTAACTGGTGTTTGCTACAAATGTAATTGGGGCATTCTGACCTTAGTTGAAACAAACATGCCCCCAAACCACAAGTATCCTACAAAATATTAGTGAACTTGGGTTGGAGTTCATTTGCATATGAGTGTTGCATGAGAATGGATTAGCATAATGCTTCTTGGCTTTCTTAGCAGAGGCTATTTTTTAAAATATCAATATCAAGAGCCCCCCCCCCCATTTTTGTGAAATTATTTGATAAAATTTTATTTTTTAAAGCAAGGTTAAGTTTTTCCCTTCATTGATAGTATGTGAGAAGGCAGTTTGCCCGCTTATCTAATGGAGAGAATATTAAAAATATTGAATTCAATTGCTTAGCAAAGAACCCACTTCATGTCGCCGAATTGAAACCATATTTCATTTCAGTGAATTGCACATTTTGACTTTCTCACTTGCCCTGCTTGACTTCTTGACAGATGCCCCCTCAGTATGGACAGCAAGGTGTGAGTGGTTACTGCCAGCAGGGCCAGCAGCCTTACTACAACCAGCAGCCACAGCCTCCGCACCTTCCCCCGCAGGCGCAGTATCTGCCATCCCAGTCCCAGCAGAGGTACCAGCCACAGCAGGTGAGCACAGCTCCTGGTCCCCAGGCCCCTGTTCTGTGTTCAAAGGCCAAAACGGTTCTGAGACATCTTCCTGTTCCATTAAAAAAATTTATGTTTTCAGTGGGAAAATTTGTAGTTTTGAGAAAATGCAAAACTGTAACCTACACTGTTTGTTTATGAATGAATGTTTGAGATTGAAGAGTGGGAAGAATGATTCGTTTAATAGCTTCTTACATTACTGGTTAGTGACAGCAGAAAATGTCAGTCATTTCATGTTCTTTGTCGTTTGTGTTCTGAATATTTAAAGAAAGTGCTCTGTCAGTTTGTTGAGGCTTATTCAGGAAAATGGTTTTATTGATCATTTAATCTTGCTTGTTGGCACATACATGGTATCTTTATCTTAAGCTTTCTTTTGATTTGTTTTCATTTTAATGGTGAGTGCTACTATATCAAAACATTGTTGCCTTTGGCAGTGTTATTCTTCTTAAACTAGCTTATAAACAGATAATCACTTCAATTATAATATATTAAAATACTAAAGGGAATCATGTACTTTCAGTATGTGAAACAGTTTCTAGTTTAAATTAGCCTCATTAAATACTCTTTTAGGTTATTGGGTATTTCAGCTTACATGATTTGCAGAAAAATAATACATATGCATTTGGTATAGTGATTTAGTTTCATCTTGTTTTAGAGACTGTTATTGAGTAATATTAAAAGGAATCATGAGCGTAGGACCTATTCTCTACATTCAGATAAAACTTCCATAGCACTTCCACTCATAAGCATTACAATGTAACCTTGCATTTTATATTTTGCTCTCTTCTTTCTTTTTTTGTGAGGTGGGGCGGTGAAGAGCAGGGAAGACAGTGGCATTGACTATTTAGTTTTTTAAGTGCTTTTTACACAGCCTGGAGAGATTGTTAATGCTAAGTAAAATATATAAATATATGATGCTTAACTTTAATAAATTCAGCTGATTTCTTAAGTATTTTTGTATGTTCTTTGGAAGCTTTTCCCATATGACTTTTATTTAAGAGTTCCAAAGAGTTTATGTCTTTACACAAAACATGTTAAAACAATAGCTGACATTAGAAGAGCCTATAGAATCTTGTTTTTTGCATCTATGTTTTCAAAATTTTGGTATATATAGCAATTTATAGAGGTAGGGATGTACATTGTTTCAAAGTTACTTAGTCTGGTCTTTTATTAAGATGAGGGAAAATTAAATAACCTTTCAGTGCCATTTCTTTTAAGTGAGAGAGACTGGTATCTAGGTTTAATGAGATATAAGGTTATAGGCTTTTTCATGAGCTTTCAGAGCCTTATTGAACTTCTCTGTAGACAGAATGTTTTGTCATATCATCAAAGTTTAAGAAGGACTTCATAGAGAGATTACATTACTCATTTTACTTTAGTGTGATAAAATGAATCTCTGATTGTAAAACCAATTTGATTAAAGATTCTGAGTGCCTGTCATTTCCTTCAAGACCAAGTTCAAAATTTACTTCCTTTATGAAGTATTCGCTGATGACTTCTTCCACATGGCAATTAGTTATTTAATATCCTTCATATTTAAATATTTAAAGCATACTACTGGTAAAATCTTATTTTAATGAATACTATTTTAATGTGCTTAGTTTAGGACTATTTTATGCTTTGATTGATATTACCATTTTATTGACTTTAATACAATAACTTACATGTCAGGAAATATTGTATAAAAATGACTACTTGGTGTTCCTTGGTGACTCTGCAGGTTAGGGATCCAGCATTGTCACTGCTGTGAGTCAGGTTCAATCCCTGGCCTGGGAACTTCTGCATGCTGCAGGTGCAGTCCACCAAAAAAATAAAAACAAAAACAAAAAAAACCCAAACACCTCCTTGACATATGTATTGTCATTTGCCATATATTCTGAGAAAAAACCCATTTTTCTCGAAGTATATTAGAAGTTTTTTTTTTCATGTTTTCATACTCCCTAACTATAGAATGTCTAAATATTTTTTAAGTTTCAGCAAACTCATTTTGAGACAATGAAGTGGAAATCAGATAGATTTAATTTAGATGGCCTAATCAGAGGGTCTGATTTGACAGGAACAGTTTTGGTTTTCAGGGAGTTGTATGGTCAAATAAATTTGGAAAGTTTCTCTAGGAAAATAGATCCAGCATTTTACGTATAGTTAACACCTACAAAATCAGAATAGTCACTCCCCAAATCTATCCCAAAACAAAGTAAAAATAACCACTAGAATATTTTCAAAATCAGGTCAAATTTTTAAAAATTAGCTTTTTTGTTGTTGTTGTTTTGTTTTTTTAGGGCAGCACCCTTGGCACATGGAGGTTCCCAGGCTAGTGGTCCAATTGGAGCTGCAGCTGCCGGCCCACACCACAGCCACAGCAACTCTAGAGTCTAGCCACGTCTTCAACCTACACCGCAGCTCATGGCAATGCCGGATCGTTAACCTGCTGAGCAAGTCCAGGGACCTCAGAGGAGTTCCCAGTGAGCCATGATGGGAACTCCTCTTTAGTTTCTTTATACAAAGAAGCAAAATATACCAATTTTAATTGTTTACCCTATTTTTACACAAATGTTTGCACACTGTAATATACTATAAACATTCTCCTATTCTTGTCATTCCCCTTCCTCACCCACTGAAATTTATTTTCTGTAGATCTTTCCAAAGGAGTACATAAAGCAATCCTCCTTTCTTTTTTATAGCTTCATTTTGTTTTATGGACATATCATAATGTATTTAACCTAGTTATCTTTTGATGGGCATTTAGATTATTTTTAGTTATTTGCAATTGAAACAATACTGCTATGATGTTTTTCATATGTCATTTAATAAATGTTTGAGTATATCTGTAGGATAAATTCCTGGCTGTGTCATTGGATATATGCAGTTGTAATTTTGGCAAATATAGCTAGATTGTTCCTCTCAAGGTTTGTACCAATCTATACTCCCACCATTGATACCTACACTTGTGCCAATGGGCATGGTTTTAAGAAGCTTCTGGATTTTTTTTTTATTTTATTTTATTTTTATTTTATTTTATTTTATTTTATTTTATTTTATTTTATTTTATTTTATTTTATTTTATTTTATTTTATTTTATTTTATTTTATTTTATTTTTGTGTTTTTACTATTTCTTGGGCCGCTCCCACGGCATATGGAGGTTCTCAGGCTAGGGGTTGAATTGGAACTGTAGCCGCCGGTCTACGCCAGAGCCACAGCAACATGGGATCCGAGCCACATCTGCAACCTACACCACAGTTCATGGCAACGCCAGATCCTTAACCCCCTGAGCAAGGCCAGGGATCGAACCCGCAACCTCATGGTTCCTAGTCGGATTCGTTATCCACTGCGCCACGATGGGAACTCCGCTTCTGGATTTTTGCCAGTCTGATAATTAGTTTTAACTTGTATTTGTCTTGTTATAAATGATGTTTAACATCATACATTTAAAAGTGTTTACCTTACCTTATTTTTTGGACTGTAATTCATATCTTTTAATCTTGAATTTTTCTATTCAATTGTTGGCCTCTTAAACATTGATTCATAAAAACTGGGTATATTAGGGATGTGTATCATTGACCTCTGTCAATGATAAGAGTTAGTGACAACCCTTCTCCATCTTGTCGTTTGTCTTTTGACATTGATTATGGTACCATTTGGGGGGGGTGCAGAAGGGCTTTTTGAATTTTAAAAAATTTTTATTTGGTCAAAATTATCAGTCTTTACTTTTGTGATAGCTGGATTTTCTTTTTAGTGAGAGTATGAACCTTCCGTATTCTGAAGTTACAAAGGAACTCATGTTATTTTGTAGTATTTCCATAGATTCATCTCTGTATTTCACTTATCCCACACTATGGAGAGAGATTTAATCCAACTTAATTTTTTTTTTTTCTCCTAGATGGCCACTTGGTTAAGTCACTTTTCTTGTATAAGCTATTGTATTAGGTCTCGTGAGAGAAGCAAAATGTATGTATGTGTACGTATATACAGCCTTTTGGTCAGGATAAAGAGATTTATAAGGAATTGACTCAAACAGGTATGGAGGCTGGCAAGTCCAAAACTGAATGTGGGCTGGCAGGCTGAGACCCAGGAGAGCCGATCGTGGCAACAAAGCATGAAGGCAGGCTGCGGGAGAACAACCCCCTTGCTTGGTCTTTTTGTTCTGTTCAGGTCTTCAACTGAGTGGATGAGGCTCACCCACATTATGGAGGGTAGTCTACTGGAGGTCACCACTTTATTTAACTTTTGAATTGAAATATAGTTGATTTACAATGCTGTATGTATGTAAACACACACACTCTCTCTTTTAATATTCCTTTCCATTATTGTTTATCAGAGGACACTGAATACAGTTCTCTCTGCTATACAGTAGGATATTATTTATCCCCTTCATGTATAATAGTTCATATCTACTAACCCAGCCTCCCTCTCCAGCCTTCCCCCAACCCTTTCCCCTTGGCAACCATAAGTTTGTTCTCTGTCAGTGAATCTATTTCTGTTTCATAGATCAGTTTGTGGCATATTTTAGCTTCCACATATAAGTAATATCATATGGTATTTGTCTTTCTCTTTCTGACTTAATTCATTTAGTATGATAATCTCTAGTTCCGTCCATGTTGCTGTGAATGACATTATTGTGTTCTTTTTTATGGCTGAGTAGTATTCCATTGTATACATGTACTGTATCTTCTTTACCCATTCATCTGTCAATGGAGATTTAGGTTGCTTCTATGTTTTGGCTATTGGGAACAGTGCTGCTTTGAACATAGGGGTGCCTGTATCTTTTTGAATTCTAGTTTTGTCTGGATATATGCCCAGGAGTGGAATTGCTAGATCATATGGTAAGCCTATCCTTGGTTTTCTGAGAAGTCTGTGTACTGTTTTTCATAGTGGTTTTACCTTTTTTTATTCCCACCAATAGTGTAGAGGATTCCCTTTTCTCCACATCCTGTTATTTGTAGACTTTTTTTTTTTTGGTCTTTTTGCATTTTCTAGAGCTGCTCCTGTGGCATATGGAGATTCCCAGGCTATTGGTCTAATCAGAGCTGTAGCCACTGGCCTACGCCAGAGCCACAGCAACGCGGGATCCGAGCCATGCCTGTGACCTACCCCACAGCTCATGGCAATGCCGGATCGTTAACGCACTGAGCAAGGCCAGGGATCGAACCTGCAACTTCATGGTTCCTAGTTGGATTCGTTAACCACTGAGCCACGACGGGAACTCCATTTATAGACTTTTTAATGATGGCATTTCTGACTGGTACTTCATTGTCGTTTTGATTTGCATTTCTGTAATAATTAGTAATGTTGAGCATTTTTTCCATGTGTCTTTTCTTCTATTTAGGTCTTCTGCCTATTTTTTGGTTGGTTTGTTTGTTGGTTGTTTGTTTTTTGTTTGTTTGTTTTCTTTTTAGGGCTGCAATGGCAGCATATGGAGGTTCCCAGGCGAGGGGTCTAATTGGAGCTGCAGATGCTGGCCTACACCACAGCAATGCCAGATCTGCGCTGTGTCTGCGACCTACACCACAGCTCATGGCAACACCGGATCCTTAACCCACTGAGCAAGGCCAGGGATTGAACATGCAACCTCGTGGTTCCTAGTCAGATTTGTTTCCACTGTGCCACAACGGGAACTCCTCATTTGGAGTTTTTTTTTTACTGAACTATATGAGTGTTTCTATATTTTAGAAATTAAGCTCTTGTTGGTTGCATGCTTTGCAAATATTTTCTCCCATTCTCTAGGTCATCTTTTTGTTTTGTTTGTGGTTTCCTCTGCTGTACAAAAGCTTATAAGTTTGATTAGGTCGCAGTTGTTTTTATTTCTATTGCCTTAGGAGACGGAAGGTCACTGATTTAAGTGTTAATTTCATCTAAAAACACTTTCCAAGTTGACATATAAAATTAACTATAACAGTTATCTTTCCCTACTTTTATTGTTTGTTTAATTCCTTTAGGTACAGCATTTGAGGTTATTCTGGGATTTTTATTCTTTTCCATCAGTTTTTCTAGTAATATACCAGTACTCTACCATTTTTATTATTTTTTAGTATCTGGTAGGGTTGACATGCCTTCATTACTCATTACTTCATTACTCATTCTTTTCAGTGTTCTCTTGGAGATTTGCTTATTTTCCATACAAATTTTTCATTTCTTACCATGCTTTTTCTTATGAATTTTGTCTTTTTTATTTTTATTGGGATGAGATTAATGGGATCTTTTTATTTGTCATTGTACCTTGGTCATTTTCTATGAAACAGTGATATTTATATTAAGAGTAAAACAAAAAGCACCTCATTTGAACAATTAGCAACACACTTGTAACAAAGCAAGTTGGATTTGTTCTGGGTTGCTGCGGGCCAGCGAGAGCATACTCCTGAGCAGCCTCATGGAAGATGTGGAGTTGGGAGGTTTAGAGGGTTGGGGTATGTACTGGATGGTTCTAAAAAGGAGGGGGAGTGAGGGCCAGTCAACACTGGCTGCTTCCAGGAAGCCTGGGGCATTTGATGATTAGCTGGGTGCATTTGGCCCATGAGGCAGGATTGAAGTACAGCCGGGCTTTGTCATTGGTAAAGAAGCACCAGCCACTTAGAGAATGACAGTGTTAGTGAGAAGAGGAAGATGTTTAGTCACTTTTGTTGTCAAAAAGTGGCCTCGTCCAAACCTGCTTTCAGCACTGCTTACTGCTGCTCCAGTCCACTGGTTCTTAGGGCCAATTTTCCTTTTCTTCTCACAGTCCCACCACACCACCCTTCCTCTTCCTGAATGACTTCTCTCTCCATTTCTTTCCATTTGTTTAGGTAGCTTTTGATTTCTTCTATAACATTCTTCAAAAAGAATTGTATTTTTTGGAGTTCCCGTCGTGGCGCAGTGGTTAACGAATCCGACTAGGAACCATGAGGTTGCGGGTTCGGTCCCTGCCCTTGCTCAGTGGGTTAAGGATCCGGCGTTGCCGTGAGCTGTGGTGTAGGTTGCAGACGCGGCTCGGATCCCGCGTTGCTGTGGCTCTGGCGTAGGCTGGTGGCTACAGCTCCAATTCAACCCCTAGCCTGGGAACCTCCATATGCCGCGGGAGCGGCCCAAGAAATAACAACAACAACAACAACAACAACAAAAAGTATTTTTTAAAGAAGCATTCCTATATACTTTATATTTTTGTTGCTATTATATACCTTAGTCTTATTTTTTATTTTTTTATTACAGTATATTTTTCTCATTGTTTCAGGTATGTACAAAAATATACTAGATATATTAAATTTTTTATCCAGTCAATCTTTAATTTCTTATTATTTCTCTTAGCTCTAATGACTTACCAGTTCTCTTAAAATTTTCTCAGATTAAAAAAAAACACTCCCTTCTTTTTTGTCCTCCTGGAAACCAGCTTCTTCAGTGCATTATTTGCAAGGACCATCTGTTTTTGTATTATCTCTAATTTGAAAGAAGGCTTTCAGCATTTCATCATTAAATATAATGTTTACTCGTTTTTTTCTTTGTAGCTGCCCACATTAGACAAGGAAGTTCCCTTCTTTTTCCAATTTGCTACAAATATGTCATGAATGGATGCTGTATCTTTTTTTATGTCTGTTGGGATGATCACTTTGTTTTTCACTTACAATCTGTTATTGGGATATATTACTTTTTGTTTTTAAAGTGTTAAACCAAACATGCATTCTAGAATAAACCCAGCTTCATGGTATGTTATCTTTTTGTACTTCACTGAATTCAGTTTGCTGACATTTATTTAGGTTTCTTGAGTCATTGTTCATGAAAGGAATTGGACTGTAACTATCCTTGTGAGATTTTGGTATCTGTATGGTGAAGTTTTGTAAAATGAGTTGGAGTCTAATCCCCTTTTAAACTTATTGGGGGACTGTGTATTAGAAGTTTGGAATTAACTGCTTTTGGAATTGTTTGGTAGAAGTGTCTATAAAACCATAAAAGATTGTGTAGGCCTTGATTTTTAGCTTTTGTCTCATTTCTGATTTTTGACTTTTGATTTTATTTCTTTTCTGAATATAGGCATATTCAGGATATCAAATTCTTCGAGTCAGCTTTCTGCTTATGTATGTTCCTGTATATTTATACATTTCATCAACTTTTTCAAGTTTATTAACAAAGTTCATGATCGCCTCATCTCTTTAATTTTTATAACATGCAGAGTTAAGGAATTTTTTTTTTTTAATTTATTTATTTTGTTGTTGTTGTTGTTGTTGTTGTTGCTGCTATTTCTTGGGCCGCTCCCGCGGCATATGGAGGTTCCCAGGCTAGGGGTCGAATTGGAGCTGTAGCCACCGGCCTACGCCAGAGCCACAGCAACGCAGGATCCAAGCCGTGTTTGCAACCTACACCACAGCTCACGGCAACGCCGGATTGTTAACCCACTGAGCAAGGGCAGGGACCGAACCCGCAACCTCATGGTTCCTAGTCGGATTCGTTAACCACTGCGCCACGACGGGAACTCCGGAATTTTAATTCATAATGCTATTCCTTCCTTCTTTTTTATCCTTGATTAATCCTACCAGTGGTTTGCTTTTACAAAGCAAATTTGGTTATTGTCCTCTCTAATACATTTCCTAAGTTTAATTAAATTCTGTTCTTACTTTGGATATGTCTTGCTTTTTGTCTGATGAAGCCAAATATAAGACTAAAAAGTTTCCTCATAAGTACTGCTTTGGCTGAATCTCTCAGTTTTTAATGTGCATTATTTTCGTTCTCTTTTGGTTGGGAGAATTTTCTTCTCTTCATTATTATTTTTTAAGACAGTTTTATTGAGGCCTGCTTTTGTGTTCTGTTCTCTCAGAAAGATTGTGTATGCTTTTGCCAATTACCTGAGGATACTAGTCATCAGGAATCATATTTTCTATTTTATTTTGTTAAGGTTTTTTTCCCCTTTGTTGGCCACCCCCAAGGCACATGGGGTTCCTGGGCCAGGGATCAGCTCTGAGCTGCAGTTGCCACCTACGCTGCAGCTGTGGCAACAGTGGATCCTTTGACCTACTGCACCAGGCCAGGGATCAAACTTTTGCACTAGTGCTCCAGAGATGCTGCAGATCCTGTTGCGCCACAGTGGGAACTCCAAGTTTTATTTTTCAGAAAAAATCTTTTTAGGGCCGCATCCACAGCTTATGGAGGTTCTCAGGCTATGGGTCGAATTGGAGTGTAGCTGCCAGCCTATGGCATAGCTATAGCAACGCTAGATCTGAGCCACGTCTGTGACCTACACCACAGCTCACGGCCATGCCAGATCCTTAATCCACTGAGTGAGGCCAAGGATTGAACCCGCATTCTCATAGATACTAAGTCAGGTTCGTTACCTCTGAGCCATGATGGTAACTCCTAAAAAATTCCTAATAGGCTGATAAATAAATGATATAATGAGCACTCAAATGACACCATCATTTCTTTGATTTACTAACCTAGCCGTATTCAGATATCCCCAGTTGTCTTCAGAATGCCTTTATAGTTCATTTGTTTTGTGCAGAATTCAAACAAGGTTAATGCCTTGGTTTGGTTCTTAAGTCTTTTCATCTGGAACAGTTCTCCCTTACCCCATCCCCATGCATGCCTTTGGCATGTTGAAAAAACGGAGTCATTTGTCCTGTGAAATGGCTCTGTCTGATTATTTTCCCTTGATAGGGCTTAATGTATTCATCTATCCCCTCTGTTTCCTGTAAATTGCAAGTTAGATCCAAAGGCTTGAAGTTAAACCTTTTTGTTTGTGATTGTTGTAAATCATGTCCCCAACATCTAGGTCATTGCTTCTGTTTAGTGGAGGGTCCTGACCCTCCCATTGAGTGAAGAAACCTCCAAATGGTCTCAGCCCCAGGTTGTCTGGTGACCATCAGCTGTCTTCCAGCTGAGTCTGTAGAGACGTCGGGATGAAGACCAGCATTCTCTTTTGTACTCTGTCCAAATTCCTTACCCAACTTTGTGAGCGTAATACATGCTGGTAGCTTTAGGCCACTAAGTTTGGGGTGGTTTGTTGTTACACATCACTACTGACTGACACGGTTTGAATACTTCATAGGTGATGCTCTGAGCGTGTAAAATCAGGATATAAATATCCTAATATTGTGTTGTCCTACAATAAGTGATACTAAGATTGATCAGTGGGTTCAGGTGGTGATGGCCTCTGGGACCACTTTAAATAGGATTCTCTTCTTGAGGTTTTCTAGTACACACCATTAAGTGTTAATTTGGGCCAGAAACTCTGGTGATGGTTTGCCTGTGGTTGCTAATTTTTAAAGGAGTCATTTAAAAAATTTCTCCTACCTCTTGGTATCAAGTTCAAGACAGGTATTTCTTTTTTCTCTTTAATGGGTTTTCATGCTCTTAAATGATGAGGTATAGCCATTCTTAGTCCCTAATTTATTTGATAAGTATTATCTCCTATTTTTTCCCTTTTGGTGGGTCCCCTGTTCCCTGTATAGTCATCAAATGGAAAGTTAAAATCTGTAACAGAAGTCAGCCTCTATTGGTCTCTTACTTTCAATGTTTTTGGTTTACTTTCTGAATTCTTGGTTTGACATTCATGTCATTTGGATCCATTTTAAAAGGTATGGTATCCGGTATTTTAGATATTTCAGTCACAGACATTTAGAGAATCTAACCTCCCATATTGCGGGAACTGGTACTCTCTTCTGTTTTCTAGTTGTTTATTTGATATATTTTATATGTTTAAAACTATAGAAGCATTTAATATAATAAATAATTTAAAACATACAAAAATACATTCATATTTTTAATTAATTAATAATTAATTAGGCCGCACTCAGGACATGTGCAAGTTCCCAGACCAGGGATCAAACCCATGCCACAGCAGTGACCCAAGCCACAGAGTTACAGTGCTGGATCCTTAACCCACAAAGCTACCAGGGAACTCCAGTACATTCCCATTTTATAATGAAGCTTTCCTGATGCCATCTTTAATTCTTTTGAAATAAATTCATAGACACTCTATGTTACTCTGCAGAATTTGAAACAAATCAGAATACTCTACCAACCGTAAACAGGAAAGTAGTGTATATTAAAATACTGTATATTTAACTAAATAAATGCTTCATCATGACGACCTTGAAGGTTTGCGGAAGGGATGCTTGCATGTGTATGTGGGATCACTGTGAACTTGGCAGCTACAAAATGGGAGTGATCCAGCAGTGTTGTATCAGCCACTCAGATGTCTTAATAAGCAGGGTTGTCAGTGGAGATGCCATCTTGTAGGATGGTGAGCAACTCTTGGGCTGTGCATCAAAGCCATGCCACAGGTGTGACCCGAACCACAGTAGCGGCAATGCAGGATCCTTAACTTGCTGAGCCACTGGGACTCCTCTGCTTGGGGTCCACTCTTACGACACACTGGCGGAGAGATCATGTTTTTTCTTGTGGCACGAGTTTCTCCTGGACCTTCTAGCCCTGGCTCCGCACGGATGCAGCTGTCAGGTGTCAGGGGCAGCGTTCCGGGAATAAGCAACCTGAAGGGAATGGCCGGGTGTAGAAGCCAAGAGTGTCTGTCCGTCCCCTTTCCTTTGACTGTGGTCTTGTGCTGGTGCAGTTCCGCTTCCAGGACTCTCACAGTTGGCAGCCTCACTCTGTTTTCATGGCTCTAAAATACACTGTTGTTTCCACAGCCAGAAAAAACTGCCTGCCTTCCTTAGAGAAGATTTGTAGGAGGTAGCTCTATTCAAGTAAATCCCAGTTTATTTAAGGAAGATGTATCGGGATGGATCTTTAAAAAAGCCCTCATTTCAAGCAGTGAGAGAATTTCAAACTTTGCCTTTTTAGGTATAGTTTTCCTTCCAGCTGATAGAATCATCTCAGGTGCTTGAGAGATGTTGGCTGTTAATGAGTGCATACTTCTCAAGGTACCACTTTTACTCTTTTAATTTTTTTTTAACCTCAGGTTTATTGGGAAAGTTGCAGAAGACCTACAGGCAAAGCAAAACAAAGTATTTACTGAACCCCTTTGTGCTTGGGGATGTTCTTAATGCTGGGAATCCACTGATTAATGAGACAGTGTGTCTGAAGTGAAGGACTTTGAGGTGAATAGAAGGGTCCACATGGCCGATGACGGAGCTCCCGCCATGGCTCAGTGGTAATGGACCCAAGTGGTAACCGTGAGGACGAGGGTGTGATCTCTGGCCCCACTCAGTGGGTTAAGTATCCGGTGTGGCTGTAAGTGTCTGGGATCTGGCATTGCCGTGGCTCTGACATAGGCCCTCAGCTGCAGCTCCAGTTCAGCCCGTCACCTGGGAACTTACATACACTGCAGAGGTGGCCCTAAAAAGCCAAAGGGGGTGGCAAAACAAAAAGTGGGCAGATGACAGTGCACTGAGAAAAGAGCGTTTTCGGGCTATGACGAGATGTTAGTGAAAGTACAGAGGAGGTCTCGAAGAATGAGTAAGAGTTTGCTGGCGAAAGAAGAACTGATCTTGGGGTAGAAACAATTCTGTGTTAGTGGGAACAGAGATAATGTGTAACCATGAACAGTACTGCAGTAGACTGTAAGACTGGCTTGTTGGTCAAGGTCATGTTGAAGTGGCATGTTAATTATCCTTGGAACCAGTGACCTTCAGTGCTTTTCCTCAGTGACTAAGAATGAAATAAAAGGGGAGTTCTCCTTGTGGCACAGTGGTAACCAACTAGACTGGTATCCGTGAGGTTGGGGATTCAATCCCTAGCCGGGATCAGTGGGTTAAGGATCCAGCATTGCTGTGAGCTGTGATGTAGGTCGCAGAAGCTACTCGGGTCTGGCATGGCTCTGGCTTTGGTGTAGGTTTACAGCTGCATCTCCGATTTGACTCTGAGTCAGGAAACTTCCAGGTTTGGCCCTAAGTTGGGGCAGGGGGGAAGAATGAAATAAAAGTTATTGTTCAATAATTTTTTTAAACAGAGAATACTTCGAGCTCGATAGTTCACTCGTAGCAGTGGATCTCTCATCAGTTAAGTCAAGTGGAATTCTAAAATTATTTATATATGCATAGGTAGACACAAGTGTTTAAAGTATGTTTTCTAAAATACTGCTTTGTTTTTACATCTTTTTGGATAGAATTTTTTCTTTTTCATTCCTTCTTTTTTATTTTATTTTTTTAAATTTTTAGGGCCGTACCCATGGCATATGGAAGTTCCTAGGCTAGGGTCGAATCAGAGCTGCAGCTGCCAGCCTACACCACAGCCATGGCAACACAGCACAGGATCCGAGTCATGTCTGCAACCTATACCACAGCTCATGGCCCCATCGGATCCTTAACCCATTGAGTGAGGCCACAGGGATTGAACCCACAACCTCATGGTTACTAGCCGGATTTGTTTCTGCTGCGCCACAACAGGAACTCCTGGACAGAATTTTTCAAAAGGAGATACAATAAACAAAGTGTTTGACAAATGGGTATCATTTTAAAAATAAGGAAGTAGCACTGGACCATGAGGTTAAAATAGTTCAAAATTAATAACTTGCCGCTGAAATCTCTGAAGGAGTTCAGATGTTACATTAAGCATATTGACAGTGATCCATTGTGGCACATTTATTTATTGTTATTAATTATTCTAATCTTTGTTTCTTCTTATTTATATGACATACTGTTTTTTTGTTTTGTTGTGTTTTTTATTTTTTGGCGGGGGGGGGGGTGTCATTTTAGGGCCACGCCTGTGGCCTATTGAGGTTCCCAGGCCAGGAGTCTAATCAGAGCTATAGCTGCCAGCCTATGCCACAGCCACCGAAACGCCAGATCCAAGCCACATCTGCAACCTACACCACAGCTCACAGCAACACCAGATCCTTAACCCACTGAGTGAGGCCAGGGATCAAACCCGCAACCTCATGGTTCCTAGTGGGATTTGTTTCCACCGCACCGTGATGAGAACTCCACATACTGTTAATTTATAAGCCATTCCTGTTGTGCAGCTTTTGGAGAAAATTATCCATAGAAGGCCTGTGTTAAATCACTGCAGCATTCATATCATTTGCTTTATGAGATTTTGTTGTCAGAGCAAAGACAAGGGCATTTATTGTTTGCTGCCATTAATTGTCTGGCATTTATGTATTTATTTTGTTTATTTATTTATTTTTGCTTTTTTTTTTTTTTTTTGGTCTTTTTGCTATTTCTTTGGGCCGCTCCCGCGGCATATGGAGGTTCCCAGGCTAGGGGTCTAATCAGAGCTGTAGCCACTGGCCTATGCCAGAGCCACAGCAACGCGGGATCCGAGCCGCGTCTGCAACCTACACCACAGCTCACGCACGCCGGATCGTTAACCCACTGAGCAAGGGCAGGGACCGAACCTGCAACCTCATGGTTCCTAGTCGGATTCGTTAACCACTGCGCCATGACGGGAACTCCTATTTTTGCTTTTTACGACTGCATCTGAGGCATGTGGAAGTTCCCAGGCTAGGGGTGGAATTGGAGCCTTGGCCACCAGCCACAGCCACAGCCATACCAGATCCGAGCTGTGTCTGCAGCCTATACCCCAGCTCATGGCAATGCCTGATCCTTAACCTGCTAAGTGGGGCCAGGGTTTGAACCCACATCCTCATGGATACTAGTCAGGTTTGTTTCTGCTGCACCACAACAGGAACTCCACCTAGCATTTAGATATTAACACAGGAGTCTGCTAATTAACTTGATGATGAAAACCATTGGAATATTGGTTGATAAAGATATTCTTTATTTTAAAGGAGATTGCCAGGGAAGCCTGGGGTTTCCTCCGCATTTGACTCTCTTTCCTTCTTGCTGATCCTGCCTGTGGTTGTCTTAGGCTTTGAACCAAGGCTGGGGGATTTTCTTTTACTTTTAAAAAGTTTGTGAGCATTTGAGGAGAAAACGTCTGAGTTACTTTCAGGCCAAGCAAGGCTCACTGCTCAGCTGATCTCTCCTTGTGGGATTGGGTAACCAAGCACATAACTGCTCGCAGACTAGCTTGGAGCCAGTCCTGGGAGCTCTGCTTGGCTGGTCTTGGCTGCGTAGTGAGAGGTTAGGCTGGGAATGAGAAAGTGGCGACTTTTCTTTTCTCTGCAGGATATTAAAAAAATCTCAGTACTTATTTTGAATATATTGTGGGTGTGATTCGTGACTGTAAAAGTTTCGGTTATGTAGAATGGTCAGTTCCTTGTGTACATTTGTGTTTTTTTGATCTTGTTATTCCTGAAAGCTTCTTAAATAAACAAATAGAAAAAACTACTTCCGAATGAAAAAAAACCAGAATGTTAGAATTTGATGTGAATGTTTTGTTGTTTTTAGTTGCTATGAAAATCAAAGTGCGGAGTTCCCATCGTGGCTCAGTGGTTAATGAATCCGACTAGGGACCATGAGGTTGTGGGTTCGATCCCTGGTCTCGCTCAATGAGTTAAGGATCTGGCATTGCCATGAGCTGTGGTGTACATCGCAGACACAGCTTGGATCCCATGTTGCTGTGGCTGTAGTGTAGGCCAGCAGCTACAGCTCTGATTAGACCCCTAGCCTGGGAACCTCCATATGCCACAGGTGCGACCCTAGAAAAGGAAAAAAAAAAAAAAATCAGAATGCTTCTGTGCAATTATGCCTGCCTGGGTCTTTGCTTTTATTTTATAAAAGTGGTGAGAAGGGGGAGAAAAATTCTCACATTTTATGCAGATGACTTCTAGTAATAAAGCATTTCGGCTCTTTGATGGAAAACTTTCAATAACTGGAATCTAATATCCAGCACAAATGAACATCTCCTCAGAAAAGAAAATCATGGACTTGGAGAAGAGACTTGTGGCTGCCTGATGGGAGGAGGAGGGAGTGGGAGGGATCGGGAGCTTGGGCTTATCAGACACAACTTAGAATAGATTTACAAGGAGATCCTGCTGAATAACATTGAGAACTTTGTCTAGATGCTCATGTTGCGACAGAACAAAGGGTGGGGAAAAAATGTAATTGTAATGTATACATGTAAGGATAACCTGACCCCCTTGCTGTACAGTGGGAAAATAAAAAAAAAAAAAAAGAAAAGAAAACTTTCAGTAGTTTAGTTGTTTTTTTTTTTTACTCTTTTGGGTTATAACTGGGACTAACTACAATTGGTTAATTTGATAATATTTATTTTCGTGTTTAAAAATTTTTTTCAAGTACCAGAATCAAAGGAAAACAAAGCCAGGAAGTGAGGAATTATATAGTAATAACTATTTTCTTTTCTTTTTTTTTTTGCTTTTTTTTAAGGGATGTACTGGCGGCATATGGAGGTTCCCAGGCTGGGGTCCAATCGAACCTACAGCTGCCGGCCTACACCACAGCCACAGCAACACGGGATCCGAGCTGAGTCTGTGACCCACACCCCAGCTCATGGCTGTATTTTCAATACTTAATTTACTTTTAGAAAGGAGACGGAAGGTCCCCCCGAGGAGCAGGCTGAAGCCACAGCCAGGCCTGAAGCCCGCGCGCACCCGGGGCCTGGTTTAAGCTGTGCTCCGAAGCTGTCGGGCAGCTGCTCATCAGAGCATTGGGCTGGCTCAGAAATGCGCGAAAGGTCACATCAGCTGGCCCTGACCATCTACCGTGGTGATAGGAGAGGAGAATCTCACGTCACTTAAGATATGTTTCATTAAAAGCTGAAGAAGAATCTCAAACACAAGAGCAGGATTTGATTTAAGGATTTGATTTAAAATTCGTTTAAGCTCCAAGCCCTTCCCTGTTTCCTAAGGCAGCTGTAATAGTAGGTAAACTTTTCGTCCTCCTCTCCCCCACCCGCATCTCCATCCTGTCCCTAATAGAGGCGGAGCTGTGGGATTGGGAATTGGGTGCCCCGACACTTGGGTGCAGGGTCTTTTTCTTTGGCCCTGTCCTGGTTGCCCAGACTCAGCAAGTGGTGGAGGGGAAAGCTTCTCCTTTGCAGACAGGACATTGCGTGAGACTGGCCCTCATACCTGGAGTGCTTGTCTTTGTACCCCTTCAACTTCCTCTCCTCTCTGATGACCCACCCGTTCCCTCCTTTGGTATTGAGGAGTGACCTTGAGGAAAGAATCGGTTATGAAGTTGAAAGCATCATCAGGAGTTCCCCTCATGGCGCAGCGGAAACGAATCCGACTGGGAACCATGAGGTTTCGGGTTTGATCCCTGGCCTTGCTCAGTGGGTTAAGGATCTGGCGTTGCCCTGAGTTGTAGTGTAGGTTGCAGATGCAGCTCAGATCCTGAGTTGCTGTGGCTGTGGTGTAGGCTGGCAGCTACAGCTCCCATTCAACCCCTAGCCTGGGAACCTCCATATGCCGGGGGTGAGGCACTAAAAAGAAGACCAAAAAAAAAAAAAAAGCATCATCAAGGCTCATTATACTTATTCATATAATTCTTTTTCCTTGATTTTTAAATTCTGACACCAGGGAGATATAGGAATTTTTGTTTTTCCTGGATTTTTTTTCTACTCTCAGCTGTCTTCATTTGTCTTAAATGCTCATTGCAATTTGTTAGAGTATACAAAATAAAGCATAACTTACATTATATGACATTAAAATTCTTCGTTCATCAATTTCTTTGATTTTAAAAATTCTTAGAATAACGAGCTCCATGTATATTGTAATCCAGAAGATGATTATCTGCAGATGTTTGAAACACAGGGGAACTGCATTGCTAACGTAGGCAGTGACCATGATTTTTTCTGGAAGGATAGCAGAACCAGCTCCAGTTCACTGACTCATTTTTCCTTAGAGTGCTAGGCTTTTGGGGGAGAGGCGTGGATTCATGTCTCTTTGCATTAGCCTTGAGAGCTAGAAGGATAGAGATCCAGAATAAGGTAAGGTGGAACCATTGGACAAGTGGACAGCTGTGGGTTCTTTTTCGGGCCACACCCATGGCATATGTAAGTTCCCAGGCTTTGAGTTGAATTGGAGCTGCAGCTGCCAGACTACACCACAGCTAGCTCATGGCAATGCCAGATCCCCCCACTTTAAAAAAAAAAAAAAAAAAAAGAGAGCGAGCGAGCTTGTCTTATCAGAATCATTTTAGGTGTTTGTGCAAGTAAATTCTCTAAAACTCTTTTTTTTTTTTTTTTTTTTTTTGCTTTTTAGGGCCACACCGGCAGCATATGGAGGTTCCCAGGCTAGGGGTCTAATCGGAGCTACAGCTGCTGACCTGCATCACAGCTCATGGCCACACTGTATCCTTAACCCACTGAGTGAGGCCAAGGATCGAACCTGCAACCTCATGGTTCCTAGGTGGATTCATTTCCACTGAGCCACAGTGTGAACTCCTCTTTCTAAAACTCCTATGGGGCACCTGGGACTCTACACTTAACTCTACAGGCAACTCTGATACATTTCAAAGTTTGAGAGCCACTGGAGAGCAGAAATACTAACCAGTGCTTTCCAGTATTTTAGTACTGTAGCACGGTGGATGGCTGTTATCTCATATGTTAATATAACCCTCAGAAGTCATACAGCAAGTTATACCCGAATGTGTTGGGGCTTGGGGTTGATCCCAACTCTATTTAAATCTAAAGGGTTTACTCTCTTCTTTTTTACAGTGTACAGTAGACTTGTATTTTATTCCAGGCACAGGCTGATGTTAAGACCACCGGTAGGGGCCTTTGCAATTGGTAACCCAGGGTTTTTCAAACATTAGTGAGCATTAGAATCTCCTGGAAGGCTTGTTAAAACAGATTGTGGAGTTCCCGTCATGGCGCAGCAGAAAGGAATCCAATTAGGAACCATGAGGTTGTGGGTTCGATCCCTAGCCTTGCTCAGTGGGTCAAGGATCTGGTGTTGCCATGAGCTGTGGTGTAGCTCGCAGACGAGGCTCGGATGTGGCGTTGCTGTGGCTGTGGTGTAGGCTGGCAGCTGTAGCTCCGATTCTACCCCTAGCCTGGGAACCTCCGTGTGCCTTGGGGACGTGGCCCTAAAAAGCAAAAGAACAAAACAAAGCAAAACACCACAGATTGTTAAACCTTAAACCTAGAGTTGCTGACTCTGTAGTTTGGACCTTGGGCAAGTTCCTCAGCCTATCTGTGCCTCAGTTTCTTCCTCTGAAAATAGCGTTTACTTCATGGATTTGACATGGAGGCCGTCAGGGTCTGTTCGGTGAGCGTGGAGCACTCTGAAGCGTGCCTGGTGACTCGTAAATGTTCTCGAAGTGTTAGTGCTGCCGTCAGCAGCATCAGGCCGCAGGATAAAGTCCCAGTGCTTCAGTGAAAATTTTGATTCATATTTTTAAATGTGGTGTTAAATAATGTACATAACAATAGCTGACATTTATTGAACTTTTAAGTGTGCTGGACGCAGTGCTCATTGCTTTAAGATAGTCTTTCCTTTAACCATGAATGTGACTTTTGGAGGTAAGTTGCTCTATCTTGGTTTTATGGGTGAGGAAATTCTTTGAGTGATGCGGTACAGAGCTGGGTTCTCTTTCGACTCCGTGTGTATTACTGTGGTTCTTATTATTGTTATTATGTACACTTTTCCCTATAAAAAGCCCAGCTGAACATGTACCATGGCTCATGGGCTGAGTTCTTTAAATCAATCTATTAAAAATCGTAATTACTTCAGTCCTTAGATCTTGAATACCTACACATTTATCTCTTTAGTATTTTAGGAAATGTGACTTTAGGCAACGCTGTGGCTGGCCTTCTCACTCTTGGCCCCCTGTTAGATGGGAAGAAGTTCTTATAAAAACTGAAATAAAATAAAGGCTTTTCTTAAGTCTTGAATGCCAGAGCAGTGGCCTCCTGGGTCCTAACTTGATTATCAGAGGGGAGGCAGCTGCTCTTTCTGGTGGGCCCCTCCGTCCCCCGGTCCTCTCGGTTCCTCTTGGCTGCAGGGTCGGGGCAGCTGCAGCCGCTCGTGTCTGGCCGAGTCTTGTGTCATGGTGACATCTTGCTGATGGCAGGCTACATGTTTAGGAGGGATCTGCTCTTGATGTTGCTGAGGCTCATCAGAAAGAAAACGTCTAAGGTAGTTTGGACAAGCTTCTTTTTCTAGATTTAAAAAAATATGAAAATAATTACTCCTTTGAATAGAACATAAGCAATATTCTGGATCTAGCCTTTGGTCTTAGTATATATAGTATATTACAGGGAATTTGGCTTTAATATAAACTTAGAATCTGTAGTAGAATGAGTAGTAGTGAAAAACCATTTGGGCTTTGGACTCTTTTTTTTTTTTTTTTTTAATTCTAATGTAGCAGATTGTTGGAGCAAGGGTTAGAGGAAGATGCAGGGGGTGGGTGCCAGTAAAAAAGGCCATTCAGCCCCTCTTCTTTGGGCGCTGTGTCCCCAAGCAGCACAAGCACGGGCGTGCAGGAGGCCCTGTACCCTGAGCCTTCTCAGGGTCACTCAGTCCAGTACTGTCTCCACAGTAGAAAACTGAACTGAGGAAAATTTGTTCAGGGTTGCACAGCTAGTGAATAGTCTAGAAGTCAGGACTTGAGCTTGGGTTAGTTAGACTCATATGTTCACAGTCTTTGGTGAGATCTGTGGCTGGAAAAGCCATCTGGGAGGCAGTAAAATTGGAAACTGGGCCTTTAAGAGCCCAGACCAAGGTCAATCTAAGAGTCAGATTTAGGCAAGGAGGGCAGCCTGATCAGGAGATGAGGTCTAGAAAGGGTCATTGAGTCAGTGGTAAGGAAGTTTTACCTGGGAACCTGGGGGGAAATGACACTGGCAAGGTTAATTTGTTAAGACTATGGAGGGATTTTTTTTTTTTTTTTAAAGAGCTCACTGTTAAGATTAAATAGCACAGCGCACATTAAAGATAAAACGGGAGTGGTTAAGAAACTGCAAGATTAAATTATCAGTGCACAGCGGGTGCAGTGGGTTAATGAGGAGGCTTGTATCTCTGGCCTCGGGGTTCCATCCCCGGCCTAGTAACGCTGCTTAAGGATCTGGTGTTGAGGCGGCTGTGGCTTGGGGCGAAGATGCAGCTTCAATTCGATCTCTGGCCCAGGAACTTCCATATGCTGCAGGTGTGGCCAAAGAAGAAGAAAAAAGTTCTCATAGGCTTTTAGGTAAAAGCTGGATTCAGCACCACAGCCTCGGTCCAATTCTGGATTCCTGAATTCGTCTTTCATACCATTAATTCCATTTTCATTAAATGGAAATGTTCAAATAATAAACAGAAGTGGACACAAGGATATTAAGCCCCATGCACCTGTCACTCAGCCTTCCATGATTTCGTGGCCAGTCTTGACGTGTGTGCTTTCCCTTCCTTCACCCCTCCCCCAGCCACCACCCTCAGTATTGTTTTGAAGTAAATCCCCTCTATTGTATCATTTAACCTGTAAATATTTCAGTGTATAGCTCTAAAAGATAAAGGACTTTAAAAAAGAAACAAACAATACAGTTATGATATTTAAAATACATTTTTCATACCTGCTATCCAGTGTTCAAATTACCAGTAGTTTCATAAAAGGAAAAAATGTGTTGGTTTAATTTACACTGTAGAGAGGTTTGAATCAGGATCCAAATAAAGTCCAATCTTACAATTGGTTAATACCTTTTTATCTCTAGGGTTTTCCTTTTTCTTTTTTTTCTTTTTTTGTCTTTTTGCCTTTTCTAGGGCTGAAACCATGGCATATGAAGGTTCCCAGGCTAGGGATCTAATCGGAGCTGTAGCTGCCGGCCTACACCACAGCCACAGCAACGCGGGATCAGAGCCGCATCTGCGACGTACACCACAGCTTAAGGCAACATCGGATCCTTAACCCACTGAGGGAGGCCAGGGATCGAGCCCACAACCTCATGGTTCCTAGTCGGATTCGTTAACCACTGAACCACGACGGAAACTCCAAGGGTTTTCCTCTTTTCATCTCTTGATCTCTCCATCTTTTCCCTCTAACCCTTTTTCTGTTCCGACTTATTTTTTGAGGAAACTGGGTCATTTTTTAGTAGAGGTTCCCACAGTTCAAGGTTTGCCGATTGACTCACTGTGGTTTAACATGTTCCTCAGTCCTTTTTAAATGCCTGTGAATTGGTACTTAGGTATGGAGTCCTTATCAAACTCATTATCAGGGTTTTTTTTTTTTCCCCCAAGAATATTTCATTGCTGTTTCTTTCATTAGAAGGTAAAGGATATCTTGACTTTTTTTCTCCTTTTTTGATGGAACCACTGATGCTCACTGTAGTCTTTTTCCTCCCTAATTTCCAGTATTTTTTAAAAACTACATTCCTTTACAGTCTTCTTTTTGCCTTAAGACTGCCAGTAACAAATAGCAAAATGTGTTTTGTCGCACATCGCTACCAGGCAGTGTAGCTGTTAACATGATAAATATTCTTGGACCTAAGCCCAAGTTTTTTGTTCCATTTTATGTGTTTGTCCGCATATATTTACTTTGTATTGCTGTGTCTAATTCTACGTGTACACTCTTAGAAGACATGCAGGCTTTTGAGTACCTGTTGGTGCTCAGCACGGGGAACCTATGAGGAGGTAAAAATCCAGTTCAGGAGATGACGCAGATAGCTAAAGAATGTTTCATGCTGTATTTTAAGAGTGCCTGTGAAGTCACTTTGAGGTAGTTGTTTGGGCTGGTGGTGGTGGAGTTCATTTCAAGCAGGATCTTGAGGAAGGGCATCCACCTGGACCAGGAGAGCTGCACGTGCAGGCAGGCGGCCCCCTGGGAGCCTGCGAGCCATCAAGTGGGTGAAGCTGTGGGCCCTGGGGGAGTCCAAGATGAAGTAGCGGTGGCAGCTGGGGGTTGTTGGACAAGCTTTTTGGTGCCAAACCAAACACTGTGGGCCTCATTCTGTGGGCACTGCAGAAGGGGCCTTTTCCAGGCAGTCATACCCCACAGCCATTTCATTTTTTTTTTTTTTTTTTTTTTGTCTTTTTGCTATTTCTTGGGCCGCTCCCGTGGCATATGGAGGTTCCCAGGCTGGGGGTCCAATCGGAGCTGTAGCCACCGGCCCACACCAGAGCCACAGCAATTTGGGATCCGAGCTGCGTCTGCAACCTACACCACAGCTCACGGCAACGCCGGATCGTTAACCCACTGAGCAAGGGCAGGGACCGAGCCTGCAACCTCATGGTTCCTAGTCGGATTCGTTAACCACTGTGCCACGACGGGAACTCCCCACAGCCATTTCTGTTTTAGTGAAGTGGCTCTGGTGGCACCGCAGGCAATGGGCTGGCGTGTAAAGGGGTTGGCTGTTGGAGGAAAGAGGAAGGGGGTGGGCTTGATGGTGATTTAGGTTTGGTCATGTGTCAGATGTTTGTGGTGGTGACAGAGAGAAGGTGTGTGGGGTGGTCCTGGGAAGTCTCAGGAGGATGGCGACGCCCTTGGCCGGGTGGAGGAGGAGATTGGAGCACAGGTGGGAGAGCCATTTCCTTTTTTTTTTCCCCCCTTTTTTGTTTTTTTAGGACCGCACCTGCGGCATATGGAGGTTCCCAGGCTGGGGTCAAATCAGAGCTGTAGCCGCCGGCCTACACCACAGCCACAGCAACACCAGATCTGAGCCGAGTCTGTGACCTACACCGCAGCTCGCGGCAACGCCGGATCCTTAACCCACTAAGTGAGGCCAGGGATTGAACCGCCATCCTCATAGAGCCAACGTCAGGTCCTTTACCCGCTGAGCCAGAACAGGAACTCCAGGAAAGCATGTCTTGACGTGAGTGCAAGGGACTCCTTCGTAACGCAGTTAAAATATACGGGACTTGCCGCAGAGCCCTTCGGGAGTCATCCCCATCCAGGGGTCAAGGTCGAGTCTTTGGGGTGAAAGAGAGGAACCATGGGGGGGGGGTCCTTAAAGCAATGTAGCCTGAGGAGGCAGGATGGGTTTCTTTATCTTCCTTTCCATCAGCCTGTGGACTTAAAACAACCATTTGATGATAACACGTGGTAGGGAAAAAGGCCTTGTATTCAAATTTTGGGATGGTTTTTAATTTTAATATTACTTTTATTCATAATATTGTGATTGAATGTTTTGAAAGTGTCCCACATGTAAAATACTTAAGATTCATAATTTTTGAAAGAGGAATTTAGGAGAATTATGGATGCCTTGGATAATACCTTAAAGAAGTGAAAATTACATTAAACCCTTACTACGCTGGTGCTTGAGGCAAAGAACAGCTGGGGTAGAAATGAGGATTTGCCCATCAGGTGCAACACTCGCCCAGCGCCCAGACACTAGCTGTGCACGTCGCTTGCGGTTTGGTTTCTTTAAGGTAAAACCCAAGATGACAGGTAATAGGGACTCTCTCATGGGTTGTTGTAAAGATAGACTGAGCACAGTGCCTGTCGCAGAGCCCTGCCTGCAGCGTCGCTGTCCTTGTTAAGCTTTCCATTAGAGAGTTCCTGAAGGAGCAGAGGGGTGATCGCACCATTCTCAAAGTGGATACTTTACAGATTTATATTGCTTTCTTTTTGGACAGGATATTTTAAATTTAGGTGCTTAAAACTAAAAATAGGTCAGGAGCCCGTGAAATGTCTCGAGCAGAGTGGTGGCTCTCGAGACGGTGGCCACGCTGTGTGGCTGGCAGGCCTCCTCCTCCCTGCAGGTCACCCTACCTCCTCTCTGCTACAGCAGCGTACATACCAGGACCCCTTCTGTTTCCTGCTAGTGTTTGGGATGAGAGGATTTTCCACAGCAGGAAGAGAAAAGGAGCGAGAAATGATTCTGACCTCACTATCGCGGGCTGTTAAAAGGCTGCTCGAAGCCTCCTCGCCTCACTTGGATTATTGCCACATAGTGTTAAGTACCAGCATCATTGTCTTTCTAGTACATCCATACTTCCTGTCACTATTGGAAAAACCTTTCTTAAACAACCCAGGAATCATCACATGTTCTCGATCTAGATCCCACGGTGGCTCCCTGTGGCTTTTGTTTCGGATCTGAGGCTCTCTCTGCAGGAATATAAAGACTTCGGGCCTTAGCCTCCCCAACCTCTTAGTACCTAAGCTGTTTGTCTGAGTTGTTTGCTTTTGTTACTAGTGTGCCAATCCTCCCACCTCTCCCCTGGTCTGAGTCTGCTGCTTTCTGTGCTGTGGTTAGGCATATTGTGATGCTGCACGTAGACATCTTTAATAAAGTGATGGACGGTGAGTTAAATTGACTCTTCCTTTGTTGAGAACCCTTTGCCAGCCTCCATCAAAATTTTACATACACTAACCCTTTGGCAGAAATGTTGCTAGTGGAGTTTGATGCTGCAGAAACATTTCCCCTGAAGATGTGTGCGCGAAGGTGTGTGCTGTGGTGCCGCACGAAGGAGGAGAGGCTGGGAACAACCTAGATGTCCCTCAGCAGGGGCTGGTTGGGTGAGTCTCAGCACTGGCGAGTGACACGAGACCGCGCAGCATGACGGTGAGGACGAGGTGCAGATGGAGCAGGAGATCTGCGGTGCTTTATGACGGGCGCAAAACACAGGCTGTGCACAGAAAGTACGCCCCAGTTGTTTTTAAAGGGAAAGAGATTTACATTCGCGTTTTTGCTTGGTTATATGTCGAGCAGTTATGGAGCGAGAACCTGTTAGCTGTAACCTTTGTGGAGGGGATCCTGGGAAGAAGGGCGAAATCTTACTTTCCATTGCTTATCTCTTTGCGTCTTTTGAACTCATACCGTGGGGCTGTTTTTTCCTAAGAAATTTTCCGAAGTGTCCTTTTCCATTTCCTTCATAGTCTCACGTTGCCGTTAGTACTTAATTCATTTCATTATAAAAGAAAACAGAAGCCCTCCTGCTCTCGGCCTTAGGCCCCGGTGACGGTTTTGATCTTATCCTGCCTCACAATAACACAGTACACAGCTGGTGGTCCCTTCTGGTCCTGCTTCGCACAGCAAGACGCTAAGCGCCAGCAAAGGGAGTGCTCCACGCAAGGAACTCCGTCAGTGGCGGAAGGGACTAGGTGGTGAAAACTGCCGACACAACTGCGTGCGTGCCCCGATCCCAAGTTCTTTTCACCGCTTTGTTGTTTTGTGCCTCCATCTCCCTTTTGCCTTTGACCTATACCGTAAGGTGAAAACCAGAATCCCTCAGTGGTGAAAAGTCTGGATGGGATGAAGAGAAGTCGCACTGGTGAAGGGTGAGCTGCCTTGCCCTCGTGTGCCTCTCCGCCTGGCGGTGTCGTCACGCGGGGATCCTCTCCTCAGCCGTCGCAGCTGTCACTCTCGTCGCAGTGACAGTCTGTGTGTGTGACCCAGTGTACCAGCCGGTGCACCACAGCGATGGCAGTGACGGGTTAAAAGCGGAGGCCGTGCCTCGATGTTTCCAAAACACGTCGGTGCTGAGCCAACCCATTGTTCCTCATACCCACGTGCCCTCTTGGTGCCTCTTAACCTGCGAACTCCCCTTACTCTTCCTGAGATGAACACAAGCACCTCCCAGAAATAAACACAGCTCTGAAGGGGGAAAGGCTCAGCCTTATTATGAGATGTAACTTTTATATCTTTATTAAAGCTGCCAGGTGTAGACTTTACAGTCCCGGTGTGAGTTATAGAGAGATGATGATTGTTTTAGGTTAAAACTTGGTACTTTTTCCGGATATTCTCTCAGTTAAATTAATCCTTATGTTCCAACATAAATTGAGGCAGAACAAGTTCCATTTTTAGTGATTCTTACAAAATTTTGTTTTGGTTTTATTTCCAGCTGTATTTAATAATGGAAAGCCTCCTGTGGTTAGGCATAGTGTTTGAGACTTTGGTGGAATCTAATTATTTTGAACTTTTCAAGCCTTAAAAAATGAATGTAAAGTCAAAGTAAATTTTTCTGATGGCTTTCATGGTCTGTGAGTTCAGGGTTGCTTATTTCAGACGGAACAGTATCTGTGTTAAAATGTATTTTTTTTTTATATAGTTGTAATGGTCTTTTTCAACTCTTTTAAAAATCAGTTCATTTAGCTACAAAGAGAAAATAAAAAGAAATTTAAAAGGCTTATAAGCATAGTCCATGTGAGCCTGCCTGTGCTGTTTCCTAGCAGAAGTTAAAGCAGTATCTGAGCACTGCCGTAGTATCCACGTGAGCACACGCGTGTGTGGGAGGCACAGGCTGGGATCTGCTCATCTGGTCGCCCACTGCGAGGCCGGCCTGCACTTCCGTGGGGGCTTCTTGTAACAGGTTGAAGGCCTCTGAATGGAGGCCTCATGCCCTGCTTGTTTGAAACCCTTGCTGTTAATCTAAAAGGACCTGTAGGACACACAGCTGGACATCCTGTGACAAGCGCAAGTCTGGGATGCAGAAGCACCAGCGGTGGGGGGTGCCTGCGGGTGGCAGGCATCATTCAGCCTTGGCTTTTGGCCCCCATAGCCTAGGTGTTACCCTCTGCCAGCAGTCAGATTAAAGTAAAGAGCTTCCCTTCTAGGCATCCTAGGACTGCCTGTGCCCAGAGGCAGCACCTAAATGTTACCGAGAAAGACCCGGACAGCCGGGTGTAATCCTCTTGGGAAAGTGTGGTACTGACTGCACGTCCTGCGTTGCAATAGAGCTTAGATCCCTGGATTGATGGCATGTGTGTAAACTTAGGTAAAGGAAAGAATGTTACTTGGAAAATGCAGGACTGTTGGCGTGTCCTTTACTTCAGAGCCTGTTTAAAGGCAGGTTCCCCTACACCTGGCTGGTTAAGTCTAGTTTGTAGAACTTGTGTACTTTTGAAACAGCTATTGGTCCGGAGTTTCTTGGCATAAGAAGCTGTGTGATTTTAAGTGTATATTGTATGAGAAAGGGGTGGGGCAGCAGAAACTTTTTTCAGAGTTTCAACTCATTAACATTAATTTCTAAAGTAATATTTTGAGGATGTAACAGGAGAAGTACAACTTGTATATAATGTTTCTTTAATTCTGACATATATTTAAATGAGTAGGGAGGAGAGAATTTTATTTTTAAGTGATATTTTCCATTCTCTTTTTCTCTCCAATCAGAAACTGGTTCTTCAACTTTCAGTGCCAATTAAGAAATGCTATAATAAGCATTTTACATTCTGTCCTGCTGTTTGACTTTGGGTGTAAATGGTGGTAGAAGGTTTAGTAACTGAGCATACGTAGTTAAACAGCGAGAGATCTCGCTCGAGATGATACAGTAAGTTTGGTGTGGTGTGGTATTTGGTTTATATAGTATTATTTAGCCATAATACTAAAACCATGCAGAATTCCTCCTGAAAAAGTGTTCAACAGGAGGCCAGAAAGGCCATATTCACGATAAGCTTCTCTGCTTCAGGTTTTTTGGACATGTTTGGTTCCCCACGGCCGTTTTGTTCTTTATTGTGGTTCTCTAGAAACTATGCTGTGCGAACATATGGAATTCTATACATGAGTGTTTATTAGTTTTGTAGAAAGCCCAGGATACTGTCAGCTTAATAATTGTGTTATTTTGTGAGTTACAGAGAGGGCGTATTAAAAGTCAGGTGATAATGAAGTTTTCATTAATTATTTTAACGTTTTCAAGGTAGTATTAAAGGCAGTTCAACCAAAATCAGAATTAAACAATGACATGAGCTTTTTTGGTTTCCTCTGGCTCAGGAGGGATTGGTTATAGCTGGCCTGCTCGCCCATCTTTTATTGACTGTCACCGTCCCCGTAAAAAGCTCAAATACAGTTTTTAGTTTGTATGGTTGCATAATAAGTTTAGTTTTTAATTGTATGTGTCTTTGCTCTTGACGATTCAATCTTTTGTGTCTTTTATATTTCCTTTTGAAAAAGTGTTACAGAAATGACAATTATAACATATTTATATGTCTGCTTAAATGTAACATGAGTTGATAATTTGTGAAAATCCTTCGCTTCATCGTGATTCCCAAAGACACTTATAACTCATTGAGGTATTTATGAACCGCTTTATGTTTGTGTTTGTCTAGGACATGTCTCAGGAAGGCTATGGAACTAGGTCTCAACCTCCTCTGGCTCCCGGAAAACCTAACCATGAAGACTTGAACTTGATACAGCAAGAAAGACCATCGAGTTTACCAGTAAGACTGTCACTGTGCTGATTTAGAAATGTAATGACTTACAGATTTCTAAAAAGAGCATTTGCTTTTGTGTGTTCTTCTTTATATTAAGACTCGGGGGGAAGTTTCTAGATTTCATACATATCTATCATTAGTTTTTTTAGTGTTTCCTTCTTGACGTTGCTGTGTAGTCTTGAGTAAGTCTATTTCCTTTGTAGGTCTCTTGGAGTCCACTGATGCTAGTTATGTCTGAGTCCAATTGGAAGCTTCTATTTGGCTGATAGGCTCTGTGGCAGAAAGGTGTTCCTGTGGTTCAGTCGTGCTTTGAATAGACTGTTGCTTTCGGGTAGTGATTCAGAACAGAGGTACCTGTATGAGAGTTAAATGCAAAGGAATTCCCATTTGGCAAAGAATGTAAGTGAGGAGATAAAGCATCCAGTGGTATTTTAAATTCCTTCTGGGACTTTATGTAATGAGAAATGACTCAATATTTTTTTTCACCCCAAAGAAAGTATTTTAGTTTAAAATTGTCTATAAATATTTCCACTAACAAATCACTGTGTTGGGTACCTATTGACTAGGTTGTAGCTATATTGCCAGTTACGTGTTAATGCCCTTAAGTAGTTCATTTGTGCTTAACTTGCTTTCTTTCATGGACGTCTTCATTTAAATGAGGTTTTCCTGGAGTTCCTGCTGTGGCACAGTGGGTTAAGAATGCAACTGCAGTGGCTTGGGTCATTGGAGACCCTGGCTCAGTGCAGGATCCAGCGTTGCCGCAGCTGTGGATAGGTTGCAGCTGTGGCTCAGATTCAGTCCCTGGCCTGGTAACTTCCATATACCATGGGGAGGCCAGAAATAAATGAATAAATAAATACATAAAATAAGGTTTTCCTTATAAATTAAAAGAAAACATCTGTGCAAACAAATTTTTGTATTATTTTCTTGTTAAGGTATTTTGATTTGAATAACTGTTTACTGTTATTGTTTAATCTCTATTAAGTTTTATTTAAGATGGGAGTTCACGCTAACCATGATTTTAATTTGAATTTAATATACATTTACATAAAGTAAGATTTATTATATTACTTACCAACCTTTGAGAACTGACATTTGTGAAGAACGTTATACATGACATTTGGCACGTACCATGCCTATTTGTAAGGTGTGTGTTGCCTCACAGTAGAAGGTAAGTGATGGCTACAGGATGTATACCGTCTGAACCTGATGCACATGTATTTGAAACTCTCATTTTTACAGCTTTTTTTTCTGTGATGGGAGGTGGGTAAAATTTATTGTGGTCATTTTTTAGTCACCTTGGAATATTTATTGTCAAGTTTTTTGGTTTTTGAAGGAATGGTACAGGTGACGGACTCTGTGTGCTGTAAGGTTTTTTTTTCAGCAGGTGATTCCCCTGCTTGGTGAGCAGGGAGCGCGAGAGAGGAGCAGAGAGAGCACAGGTGCCTGTGAACACTGTTGATAAATGCAACTTTGCTGAATATTTGGAAATTGACCTGAGGTTTTAGGAAATTCAGATTGACTCATGGGAAGCAAGTGGGCAGTGAATTTTTTTTCCCACAGATTTTTAGTGATTTTAGAGAAGCCCAACTTTGCAGGTTAGTCATTGGCTGGTGATGTGTACTGTTAAGCAGATTGGAAAATTTGTTATAAATTGGTATCACTTCTCTACACGCCAAAAGCTTAGTTTGCAGTGTACTGCTTTCTTCATATCCACTTGAACTTTTGCATCACTTACTAGGCTGTGGTTGCTTTCATGGGTCTGCTTTGGAGTAAAGGGTCGGCTTTGAGCTAACTGCAGCATTATTAGGGAGGCTTCAAGTGTGGTAGTCACAGCAGACTGAAGGGTTCTGCTTAGTGATGGTGCTTTTTAAGGTGATTACTGGGAAGGGGGCTCAAAGTATTTTAGGAAGTGAACCAGTATATTCTTCAATAGCTTAGGTCTTGTGGAATTTTTCAGTTTGTATGCATATAATGGCTTACTTTCTTCCTTGATATTTATACTGCCTCCTTCCCTAGAGGATTTAAGATTGCTGATAGTACAAATTTTCTTATGAAGCTGTTAAAAAAAAAGAAATGCCCTAATTGGTGTTTTCTTTGTGGTGGTGTAACTCACAGATAAATAGGATACTGATTGACGCAATAACATTTCAATAATTTTTTTTTTAAAGAGAAAAATTTTCAGGTTTCATAGTTGGTACATAGAAGCATCAGTTACTGAATAAAGGATAAACCAAATTATCAGCTGGTTGTACTTACCTAAAATCCCTGCCCCCAATCTATTCAAGATGAAAATTGGCTTTATTTAAGTAAATTTTGATGCTTCCCTTTTCTTTCAATAGAGTTTGTGTAGAAAGTTTTTCTGTATGGGGTTTACAGACATATTTTTATGTTATGTAGATGCTGTATCAATATGTTACATACAGCTACGGTAATTACAGTTTTGGGGAGAGATTTCTTGGTATTCTGTATGGCTGTAATGTGTATTTTTATTCTCATTTTAATTTTCTAATGTGGCTAAATTGACTATAAATACCACGAAACTGCTTTTGTTGTCACACTTGAATTCGTTACTAGGTCTTTTGTAGGTTTATGCTGTGTTTGTCTTTTTCAAGTGTCGATGATATAAATTTTGTCTTTTTATTTACTTAAAGGCAGTCCATCATATGTGTAATCTCCAGTCTTATAATTTTGAACCAAAAAAATTGTGGGTCTTATCTGTACATTAAAAAAGAATGTGGTATAAAATAGAATTCCCCTTGTGGCCCAGCAGTAACAAACCCGACTAGTATCCATGAGGACGTGGGTTTGATCCCTGGCCTCGCCAGTGGGTTAAGGATCCAGCATTGCTGTGAGCTGTGGTGTAGGTCACAGACGTGGCTCAGATCTGGCATTGCTGTTGGTGTGCTGTAGGCCAGCAGCTACAGCTCTGATTTGATGCCTAGCCTGGGAACGTCCATATTCTGCAAGTGTGACTCTTAAAAAAAGAGAAGACAATAAAATAAATTAAAAAAGAATGTGGTAAAAATTATTCTAATGTAGAATCAAGTCTTTATCCATTACATAAGACTATAAGAAGGAAGCTTCTTAAGTAGTTGCTTCTTAATTTTTTGCTTAAACCACAGCAGCACAGGATTGGAGCCCCACCTGTGACCTACACCACAGCTCATGGCAAAGCCAGATCCTTAACCCACTAAATGAAGTCAGGGATCAAACCCACCTCCTCATGGATCCTAGTCATGTTCATTAACCACTGAGCCACGAAGGGAACTCCAGTTTTTTCTGCTTCTGATATTGATACGAGTGAAGCCATCATTAAGCAAAATATACAGTGGAAGTTCTAAAAAAATGCTGTAGCTAATAGACTCTTTTATAAACATTGAGTATATCTCAATTTGCATTCTAAGATAATCCCCAAAATATGATTTATACATTTTTTTTCCTTTTTCGTCTCTTGTGGCATTTACTAGTCATCCTTTTATTGCAGTTACTTTTATAGTTATCTTGGTTCCCTTCCTCATCAGTCTAGGATCTTTTCATACAATTTATTACATTTTATTCAGTTAGTATTTTCCTAATAGAATTTATGTCATAACTTTTAAATACCTTCTTCTCCTAGTTTCAGAATTTTCTTTTAATTGCTTACAGGACCGTTTCCAAGGTACTGAATTGACATCAGGAAAGCCTATAAGCTACCGATACTAAAGGATTATGTGAATGTGGTATCTGTGTCGTCAGGGTGGTTTTATTCTTAGAACCATTTTCTTTTACTATAAAATGATGTTTGAGTTTTACCTTGGTAGCTTTAAGCTTTAAGAAAAGAAAATGTGGACACTTTTGTATAATTAAGCTAGAAGTAACACGAAAACCTTCTTTTCTTAGTAATGTGTATTTTTAATTGTAAAAATAAATTGACATTATTTCAGTAAGTACAATACAGATAGATATGTTGTTAATAAAATATTTATAAACATGTACAGAATAGAGTAAACCAAAAACATATTTTGATTTTTTTTTTATCTTCTTGTTCTAAGCAAATAGTGCTTTCTCCCCTAGAATCTGAAGCGTTGCTGATATTCCTCAGTTTAGAAGTAATTAATTTGTTTTATTCTTCTGAGAGGTTTGCCACCAGTATTTATTTCAGATAGCAGGTACATCGTTCTGTTTATTTAAGATACAGAATATGAACAGTCATCTTCTAATGACCTTTGAAAAGCCCATCAAGTCATTAAAAACCTCTTTCTGACCCTTTCTTCCTTAAATCGGAAGCATTGAAAGAGGTTGACATGAAATCCAAGTTTAGTAAAAACCCTGAGTGTTACGCAGAATAGTGCTGTGGCGCTTTGTTGAACTTGCAATTAGAAGGAAGTGTTGAAGTTCAGATAAAACATACATTGTTACCCTTTTGTGAAAGGAGGAAGGTAGTAAATGCTGGTTGTTCTTTGAAATAGAAGGTGTTAAACAGAACATTGGAAGCCTGAAAAAGAATGGTTGGAGAACCGTTATTACCAAGAGTATTCTTTGGGGGTCAGATATTAGCAACAGAGAAGGCAATGATCTGCCTTTACAGAAAAAGAATATAACATACTCGGTGTGCGTGTTTTTTAATCTTCAGGGACACGTGTTGGTTTAGGGGTAAATGGTCGTGTACTTTGGAAGCATGTATGAAAAATGATATGTTAATTGGGGCATTTTAAGTGTGTAGATTGGATGATATAGTTCCTATGAACAATTGGCAACTATTGGGAAAAGCTGGGTGAAACCTTTTTGGTTTTTGTCCTTTTTGTCTTTTTAGGGCTGTACCTGCGGTATATGGAGGTTCCCAGGATAGGGGTCTAATTGGAGCTGTAGCTGCCGGCCTACACCACAGCCACAGCAGCGCCAGATCTGAGCCTTGTCTGCGACCTACACCACAGCTCACGGCAATGCTGGATCCTTAACCCACTGAGCAAGGCCAGGGATCGAACCTGCAACCTCATGGCTCCTAGTCGGATTCGTTTCCGCTGTGTCACAATGGGGACTCCTTAACTGGGTGTTGCTTTTTACCAAGTTCTCAGCCCATCCATGAATACAAATTGTTACGATGATCTTAACCTGTTAGTTGGCAGGCTTTTGTAAAAAGTTAAAATCTGCCAGGTAAGAATTATATATAATGAATTATATATAAGGCTGCTAAATGAACTCTTTCCAAACTTTTTAAATTTGTAGCTTGAACTTGATTTAAATGATTGTATCAAAAGGTTGCTTGTAGCTGTCTTCTTTTTGATCATTTTCAAGTCACCCTGAACATTCAAAAAATTCTACATTAATAGGAGAAATTTAATCTGTTATCACCTTATCTCAGTATTCAAGCATTGACAATCCTTGTGTGATAGAAGACATCAACTATTTGGTATCAGTGTTTCCTAAATGTTGTTAGAGTGTGTCAAATCTAGAAGTTAGGGAAGTTGTAAAAAGTGGGTGTTGTGACAGGAGCAGGGGTTCTCTGAGGGATGAGCCTTGTCAGGGAGCGTGTCTGCTGACAGTTAACCTTTGGCATCATTTCAAAACTTAAGGTACAGGCACATTTCGGTATCTTGGAGAAGTGTTAAATGGAGCATACAGCACTTCTGTTTCTTATCTAGAATTTATTATATTCTTAAATGTAATTTTAGTCACTGGTCTATTTTATATGGAGACAGCAATTCTTTTTGCATTAAGTTTGAGAGAAACATGAAAAGACCTTAACTTGAAAGCCCTCATTTAGGAAAAGTGATAGTGACTCTGACATATGTTTATTTTTCAACATGGAATATTTCTTTCAGATGTGATACTCTGTAATTTTATCTCCCAGAGTATTTTTGTGATCTTTGGGAAATAGAGGAAATACTTGCAGTTGAGCAGGGTGGGAAAGAGTAGCAAGTGGGAAGGTGTGTTTCTCCCCCTTTCACAACCATCTTCCACTTAAATATTTGTTCTGCAAATGAATGTTCAATAAAACCTCACCAGTTTGGATTTCTTCCAGGTTAAAGCAGGCTAAATATATGGGAAGTTTGAAGATATTAATATTTAAAAAGAGCGATAGTTTGCTTTTAAATAACTCATGTTTGTGTGCAAAGTGTTTCTAAATTGAGACCTTTCAGTTCTTTTGAAATAAACGGATACTTCTAAATTCATTATCGCCAAGATATTTGCTTAGAGGCAATGTGTTATTTTAAAAAATTCGTTTAATAAAAAAAAAAAAAAACAACATATTTCAACCAAGCAGACCCCCTGCAAACCTTTTCACAGAATATTCTAAACCTTTCATTTAAAATATGGGGGAATGAATTTTAACCCATTTTACAGGACTGTCAATCCCCTCCAATTAATGAAGGAGTAGTATAAAAAAGAGACACTCGACAGAATTGGAGATGAAAAGAGGCTGAAACAGAACTGATTTTCAGGATATTGGTTTTGATAATAGAAGGATAGCTATGATCTGTAGTTGATAAATGAGGCTCATTATGTAAGGGATGATAAATGCAGATGTTCCTGGCTAATAGAAAAGTCAGCATACAAATTTTGCGGTAGCAAATGGGAGACTGGAAGGTTCTGACCAGCTTTCCAATGACCTGCGTGAGGCCATGGAGTCTCCCCTGCGGCCTCACAGGCTGGGGTGCTTGCAGCTCTCGGGTCCGTCTGCAAAGAGGTGCAGAACCATACCCGGACATGAGCCTCTCGCACCAGAGGGCCTGTCTCTGAGCACAGGGGGTGGGCAGCAGTGCTGCGCTTTCAGTAGAACGACCCATGGAAAGCAGTGCCTGTGAGGGCTTCTCACCTGGGGGCAGCGGGGCTCCAGCAAGAGAGCTGTCAGCAGCGGGGCTCCTTGGAGTTGTAATTTGAACTTTTCATGCTAGAATGAAAAATGACGTGTTTGGAGGTACCTTTCTTATTCTAATGTGCTGCTGCTGTTTGTACAGGGTTCTTGGCATGCTGAGCGAGAAAGCCTCCCCTCTCCTTTCCTCCTAGCACTTCTCCTCTTCCCTGGTATCGGGAGGGGTGGCGGGCTCTTCCACGTTGTGGCCACTGTGAGACGGTGAATGCCTTTTACTTCCTGTTAGAAGTTTTAATTTACAGGCTTCCACTTTCTAGGGGACTGAAGGCACACAGGTGTTTTATGTAGCGGGATATATAACCAGCAGGCGCTCATGGTAGCACTTGTGGACTGGTTAATTGCTTTTATTTTCCTCTTGAACCAAAAGTAATTGTTTCTAATATGAACTGTCAGTTTAGGAGAGGAAATAAATATATGCAGAGAAGGTTCTTACCTGAGAACAAAATTTTCTATTCTTCCTTCACAATGTAAGATTTTAGACACGTCTCTCCTTCTCATCTTTTTTCTTTGCCTTTGCTAAATTGTTGTAAAATAACTGAATGGTCTTGTTTTCCTTTGTTTGGGTCAAGAAATTTTAGCTGAAAATTGTTACTGTGTGAAAGAAGATTATTGACTCAACAAGCCTTCAATTTTCCGTGAATAACACTCCCACCCCCTAGCTTCAGGAACACGCCGTGCATGCATTCTATTTTAAAATACAGACTGTAATTTAAAACAGGCAGTTTGATGCCCCACTGAACTTTGTTTAAGCCTGGAATAAAAGAGGGGGGGAAAAAGCTTTAAGCCACAAAAAAGTGACTAAGCTTTCTCAACCGCTTTTCTTCATAATGCATTCTATTTAAAAAAAAAAAAAAAAAAAAAAAAAGCTTCCAGGTACATTTGTTGTCTTTTTCCGTAGGACCTGCAGTTTATCCAGCGTTAAGAGTGTGGCATGTGCCTCTTTTCCCTTTATTCCACGACTTGGCTGTCGTGACTTTTTAAAGTGTTGAGGGTAGTGTTCACTGGCGGGGGAATCTGTGTGCTGTGTACATCTGTGCACACTGTCCGGCGTGTACGAGAACATGAACTCTAAAATTAAACCCATGGCTTTTAGTATTCACCTATTGATGGTAATTTTCTGGCATTCTTTTGACTTTAAATAGTACCTGATTATTAGACTGGACTGATATAACTATTTACTTATAATATTCTTTACTCTCAGGTCATTATAAAAATGAGTCCTTGGAAGCAGTTTATATCACTTGCCTTCCCTCCACCTCCTCTTCGCAGCAGTGTAGGCAAACAGCTTATGATAACTTGTATGGAAGGAATGATGACTTTGTTTTGATAAAATAATGTATTTTGACCTAGAGACCTGTTCTAATGATAGTGCTGAATGGCAGATAGGACTAAGTCTCAGCCAAGGTTCTGATCTTGAGCAATGCATGCATGCCACTTCTCAGGACGGTGTGTCCTAGTCTGAGAAATGAATGTTAGAGATGTTCCCACTCCTAGGTTTCTAGATTTTTATGTTAAAGGTTTTCTTCGTAGTAGACAAGAAAAGTATTGGTAAAAATGAACTCTTCGCTTTTAGGAAGGAGGTGAATAAGAGAAGTGCAGTCTTCCCGAAATCTTTAGTTAAGGGCTCACATGTGCCCTTGGTGGTCCCCTTCCCATTCCTAAGAGCCGTTTGCTTTTGAATATATTTAGGGATTTGGGGTTGTCTAGTGGAGTGCACACAGGCTTATTCTGTAGGCCATGGGGGAGCCCTGGGCCTTCTTACGATCTCTGTCCCTGACACCTCAGAGAGTGCAGGGATTTCCCTCTCCCCCAGGGAATCAGTTTGGGAGTCTGGTGCGTTCGAGTCTAGGGACAAGAAAAATGCATGTGAGCAGTTCATGTGTGGTGTCTTTATGACCTCCTGCTAAAGTTGAGGTAGAAGGGACAAGCACATAAGGAAGCTGCAGGATCATGAAACCTTGTCTTTGTAGTACGAAGTCTACTGTTTTTCCCATGGGGCCGGTGGGAACCCAGTGGAGACAGTCTGAAACAAGTCGATCAGGCGTCAGTGAGTTAATTTCATGCTGGTGGAAGGAAGGCTCCAGTGGCCTCTACCTGAGGTCTCTATTTGCTTCTGGCATTCCAGTTTGTATTTGTCTATTATAAAGTAGTGGAGTAATAACTCTACTATTTAAACTGAGATTTACCACCAGTGGAGATATGAGCAACCCAGGGATGTGAAAACCACCATTTCTTTTTCATGAACCCAAACCTGCATTTTTGCATTTTGTTTGTGTGTGAGTTTTGTTCTAAGTCTTTGGAAGTCACTGGCTTGATTTGGGTGGAATGCTGTCACAAGCCTTAGTTTTACTTGTTATTTTGCTCCTCTTTCTGTTAAAGCACACAGTAGCGTGCAGTGAAGCGACGGCATAGACTAGACCTGACCCACAGGTAAGGCTGGAATGAGTGAACCTGGCCCCCCGAGTGACGGGACAGTACCGCAGTATCCTGCCCGTCTCAAACCTGACTCGATACCGATACTTCTCCTTTTTCAAAATTTTCTCATGTAAGTAGGGAATCTTCATTAGTCTTTGTTTCTCCCATAGGTTTGGGTGACTCACCTTCTGACACTAAAAACATGTGGTTGGTCTTTGATTAAGTATCTGTATCTGGAGAAAATTTGGCTTCAGAATACTTATATAATTATTTGGTACCATTTGAAAATGCCTTATATATAAATACTGCTAGTAAAAGAAGAATAAATATGCCCAGAGTAAGAGTCTTAGTGAATATCTTAGGTAAGGTGCATGAACTTGAAAGACAGGACTTCCTGACATCTGTTTTGCTTGCTCAAAGCCACATCCCACCCCATTTTTCTACTTTTGAATCTGGGACTTTCAGGTTACCAAGAAATAAATTGTACCATGCCTTTTATTTATAAAAGCCTGCATTTTCAAAATGCCTTTATTACCATTGGAGGCAGGGACTCAACTTTAGAGCTAATGTATTATCTCCTTAATGAGGTTGAGTCAGATTATTAAAAAGTGATAGCAGTGAGAATGCAGAGGGAGAAAGCTGTTGAAATAAAAGGCGGGATGAATGGTAGATGCTTTTAAGCTGAGTGACCGGGATGTTTGGTGTTGATGACAAACACAGGGAAACAGTGGTGGGGAGTTGGTTGGGGGAGAAAAGAATACCCCGAGCTTCTATGAGATTAAAAAGCTAGCCCTGAATAACTGTGCTGGAGTTCTAAAACACCTAAAAGAAAGCTGTTCATCTGTGCTTCCAAGCCTTATTTTATGCATGGTTCTTGATAGGAGTCAAAACGTTGTCACAAATGGGAACTGACGTTAAAATAATGACCATCTTGGCTCTACCTTTACATTTCACTTAAGTTCTTGGAGGTGATTTGAAGACTATAGTAGCAGAGTTTGTATAAACAACTCAGCAGGTCATTCCAGAGTTTCTAACAGTAACTTGGAATAAGACAAGAATGCAGTGTCAAGAAATGGCACTCGTTGCTGGTCCCATTTCCTTTGCTGTTACGATAGTGCAGTAAGTTTATATCCTAAGATGTTCCTTTCCTTGGGTGGAGACAGGTTACTTTATATTGCTCTGTTTGGTTTACTTTTGAGTGATTTAGACTTTGTTCTTATTGTACCGATTCATTTTGGAGGAATATTCCTTAGTTATCTTGTTATAATTTTTTATTTTCTGAAACCTATTTTGAGTATATGTGTTTGTGAGCCTAGTAAACAAATTTATGTCTTGTTTATTTTATTTTTTCTTCTTTGAGGATGACCGTGGGAGGGGGCAGGGAACCTGGTTTTAACTTCCTGTTTTTGAAATATGTTCTCTTTTATTTAGAAATAGTTTACCCCTTTGCATACCATGAGTTTCTGTGATACATTTGAATCTCAGCAGAGGAAAAGGGATCTCAGGGAGATAACCATGAACTCTGAAAGGATATTATCTCTTGCCTTTTTTTTAAATCAAGCCCCTTCCCACTTTTTTCTTCAGTTTTTAAAGCAGTCATTTCACTTCCTACGTAAAGAGCAAAGGTTTAATACAAACGAGTTCTTCACATGTGTGTATTTTTACGTATTTAATTTGATTCAGATTGTTAAAACGCTCTTTCCCACATGTGAAAATAGAGGCTCAAAAGGCAGGAAACTTGCCTCAAAGTTCAACAGCAGTGGAGATACAGTGAATCTATAGCTCATTTCATTATAGCACCTGCCTGCTTGCACCTGTTCATGCACACACCTCAGAGTCCTTGTTGTTAAAGCTAAGTCCTTCTTTTTTTTTTTTTAAAAAAAAAAAAAACTGTTTTATCAATTTTTATCAAAATCATGTGTCCTTGAAAAAATATGAATGTGTTCAAATTTCCCCAAGTGTTTTGGCTTTGCATAGTTACTACATTTATGGTTTTCTTTAGCTGGTATGCCTAAATGTTGACATCCTAGATTAAGGCTTCACATAGAAAAATTCAGTTACATTTAGCAATCGTTTATTGATTGCCTCCTATGTTTAAACTTTCACATTAGAGATAATAAAATAAAATTTTAATTACTTCACTAGTTTATTAGTATTTGTTCTTTCCTATAAAAATTCAGCATTAAGAAATCAACAAGAGGAGTTCCCGTCGTGGCGCAGTGGTTAACGAATCCGACTAGGAACCATGAGGTTGCGGGTTCGGTCCCTGCCCTTGCTCAGTGGTGAGCTGTGGTGTAGGTTGCATATGCGGCTCGTATCCCACCTTGCTGTGGCTCTGGCGTAGGCCGGTGGCTACAGCTCCGATTTGACCCCTAGCCTGGGAACCTCCATATGCCGCGGGAGCGGCCCAAAGAAATAGCAAAAAGACCAAAAAAAAAAAAAAAAAAAAAAAAGAAAAAAGAAATCAACAAGAGAACATATCTATATTCAGATTGTCTGCTATTTAAAATGCTTTAACACATCTCATTTTACCTTCAGAGAATCATCTATAAAATCTACAGAATTCATACTTGAAGCATGTGTAATTTCAAAGAAATTATTTGCCATTTTCTGGAAGTTTTGAATATTGAAAGTATAAGAACAGTGATGGCTATATCAAAATTATATTCATCTTTTATACAAGACATTCAAGTGGGTTTTAACCACTTATTATCAGTGCTGTGGGTTTTTAAAAGAAAAGAACACGGCTGCCCAGCACTTTTGTGAAGACTTGGCTTTTGGTAGAGGAATGATTTCACTGGCCTTCTTGAGGGATTTTTATTATTTTAACTACTTTTTTACTGACTTAATTTGCACTTTCTATTTCATCTGTAAGGGGTAAAAACAAGATATTAAATTTCTAGCCATCTTTGATAGGATTTTGGCCTCAGTTTAGGAGTATCACATTTTGAAAAGTGTACCTAAATATGCATGTAATGGTTGATAGCACTTCAGACCTGCCATGAGTTCGTTGTCACTGCCTGGTACTTCCCTGACCCCTTTGCATCACCAGAAATACAACACGTGTAAAACCTCTTGTGACGTACTTGCCTAATACATAGGTACTCAATAAATGTCAATTTCTTGGCCTTGGTTGGCCCTCCTTCTCTTTTGAAATTGCGCTTAGTTGCCCAGTCCTGTTACGGATGCTGGTCCACCAAACTTCCCTGACATTCAGCATCCTTTCCTATGGATGCGAAGAACGGAGCAAAGACATTGTAGAGGCGAAGAGACCATGGCAGCTGATGCTTAGCTGAAGCTTCATTTCATTGATTCCTCTTCTGTTACCCCATTGTGAAACCCCAGTACTACTGACTCCTTTGGACAGAAATGTTGGTGTAAATACCGCTAGGATTCCTCTGAATTCATTTCGGCTTTGTTTGTTTGTTTGTTCATTTATTTATGTTTTCTAGGGCCGCTCCTGCGGCATATGGAGCTTCCCAGGCTAGGGATCTAATCAGAGCTGTAGCCACTGTAACCATTGGCTTTATATTTTTTGTTTCTATTTATCACTTAGTGGAAAAACACCAATATGAGAAAACTACATTAACATACATTGTAATTTAAAACAGTTTCTGTAATAGTGTTCTGTAAGTTTGGTTTAAGTACCACAGACTGAATTATCGGGTTGGGGGGGAGGGTTGGGGTGGGAATGAAGAGGCAAAATCTTCTAGGGCTTGTTTCGTAAAAAATTACAGCTGTATAGTTCAGATAATTGAAATATGTTGATAATTCAATAATGCTGGTCACCGGTTGTATATGGTTTTATTTAGTAAACTATAACATTATAGTTAACTAAATGGCTGCAGTGATTAAAGTTTACTTTTTCCTTGCTCTTGCCAACTTTTGTAGTATTATCAGTGAGTAATAAAATCACCTAAAAGAAGAGAGAGAGAAGAAAAAGAAGGCATAAGCAAAGGCATGGATAGAAATCTACTTGCAGTGAAGTCTGCTCTAGGTAAATTCCTTAGATTTTACAAAGGATTTTCAGAGGTTTCTGAGACAGATAACCATAAGAACTGTCATGATCGTCCAGGAAAAGATGACACATCTTTAATGGGTGACCGCAGGTGGTGAATCGGGTGAAATAACTTGATATCCTTTGGAGTCAAATACACACACATACTAGCTACCTACCTATCTTCCTATCTGTCTTTCTGTCTGTGAGAGACATGCCTAAATAATTATGTCGATATAGGAAATACACCTTTTTAAATTCTGCCTTTTGTTTTTTCATTTCAACTGATTAAGTGATGTTAAATTTTGGTGTGAGTCAGGTGGTATTCTGTAAGGGAGAAACACCTGATTTTTTTAGTATTGCTCTTTTAGACAGTTGTGTTTATTGATATTTAAAGTATACATTCTAAGTGGGGCGCTTTTGCAGACAGCAAATTCATAACTATATTTAGCCAGCAGTGGAAGCTAGTGAAAAAGGTACCTGGACAAATCATAGAGCAAGTGAACATGACTTCACAGTTATAAATAAGATATTTTATTTTTCCCAGCTTTTTATTGACTACCCCGTCATATCCTTTGTGTATTATACTGACCATCACCAGGTTTACTTATTGTTGTTCTTTTTCTCTTTATGGCCCCGCTTGAGGCATTTGGAAGTTCCCAGGCCAGGGATTGAATCCAAGTCGCAGCTGCAACAATGCTGGATCCTTTAACCCACCGTGCTGGGCTAGGGATCAAACCCACCCCTTCGAAGTGACCCAAGCTGCTGCAGTCGGATTCTTAACCCTCTGCGCCAGGCCAGGTACTCCTACCAGTTTCACTTTGAATTTATCTACAGTTTCTTATTAAAATACATATAGTTTAATGTAATTAACAACTTTTTTTTTTTTTTTTTTTTTGGCCTTCTGACTGTTTTTAATGTTGTGGCATTCCAATATAAAGTATGATCCAGGCAGTGAATAACTTGATCATAATTTAAGAATATAGATATTTTTTTTTCATCTACAAAATTGTTTTAAATAAAACAAGATGATCCCTTGTAGTGTAGCAGGTTAAGGATCCATTGTTGCTGCAGCTATGGTGCAGGCTGAAACTGTTGCATGGATTCTCTCCCTGACCCAGGAACTTCCACATGCCTCGGGTGTGGCCACAAAAATCCCCAGAAGAGCGTGGATGTCTTTCATCATGTGTCCCTGTGAATTATAAATAAATTTGTTTACTTTTAAACATACCAATGGCCACATTTAACTGAAAGAGTCCTGTTAGAAGGTTTTCATTTATGTTTTTATGTAGAACTTATATCCTCTGTACTTGTAAAAAGGATTTGAACTGACCTACAGTAAAACATTTGTGTAAGACTGCTCAAAGTAGAATACAGATTTAAAAAAAATGTTTTAAAAAGGTAGATGCAAACAAGCCATGATAAGGCAGTACCATGAATAACTATTAAATTTAAGGCTTCATTCCTTACTACCAAGGTAGAGGGGGAAAATTGAAGTTATATAATTATTAACATAATGCAGAAAACATTTATTAAGGAAGGACTGTCACTTTTCTCCTGTTATTTTGTAAAGGGAAATACTCTGTAAGGAGCATACGAAGTACTTCTGTGAGAATAATGAATAATGATGCCCAAATGTGGGTTTTCTGGTTTCTTAGAGTGTTAAAGAAGTTTTTTCATGTTACTTAGAATCATTATCCAGGACCTAAATTAGGCATCCTGTCACACAAATGAATGATGGGCCATTTTTTCTGTAACTTGCTCAACTGTCGAAATTATAAATTCAGCAGTTCTGTCTAAATGAGTAGTTTATTGGGCCATTTTCATTTCACAGTAGTTTTTAAAAATAATTTTTTATAAGCATAGTATATGCTCCAAGATGAAAGTCGTTTAGTAAGAAAATAGTAAAGGGAGTGTCTTGTATCAATTTAGTTTCGTTTTGAGGAATAGATGGTATTTTATTTTGCAATTTGGCATTTTCCCGTTTTATGTTTTTAGGGAGAAGATTGCTAATCTTTGTGTTATAAAATGTAGATTTCAGGTTAATTAGCGAAGACTCACAATGGTCTACATTTTACAATGCAAACACTGCACTAAGTGACTTAATAATTACAGCCACTCCAATTTATATCTTGCGGTAAAATTTGTGTGATTTCTTTTTCTTGTAACTCTTGGCTTGAGTGCATTCTAAAATTGGAGATGTGTTCTTCAGGAGAAAAAGGATAAATCCATAATCCACCTGGTTCTTCCAGAGCTTCAGTGGGGAGGGACACTAAAGCAGGTGTGGTGTATCTCGCCCCCAGCCCCCAGGACCAGCCATGGGAGAAACTTAGACTCCAGCTATATTTTGGTTGTTGTGCCCTAGGTTTTAAAGAGAGGGAGTGTGGGCAGCAGGCGGAGACCCAGTACTGGGTAAGGAGCTTGACACCAGCCCTGATTTGAGTCCAGAAGTATCTTTGCCTTTTGGCCATTCATCAGCCTTTTCAGGGGAGGGGAACAGGTTGTGGCCTTCAGATCTGTTGAAAAGGGGCAGCCGTATTGCGCCTCTTTTGTTGGAAGAGAATCAGACTTTTTTGAGCCCCAAACCATAGGACAGAATGTAACAAAAAGAAAATTTAACATTTATTCTTATAGAACAATGATAACATTACAGTAAAACAGCTCTTTCATTTATTTGTTCATTTGTTAGCCAGTAGTCATTTATAACTTCTTATGAGTATAAGGAAGTCCTAGTAGTCTGGTAGTCTCTTCTTGTAGAGAATCTTCAAAACGACTTTAATGCCAGTATTTGGTATTTCATTGACTCTAGGAAAATTACTTGCTCAGAGTTTTCTGGCTCTTTTCATTATAAGGGCTTGTGCTTTTAAAAAACTGTTCGGCTGCAAAATCATGAAATGACACTATCTGTGTCAGTTTTGTTTGTTTTTAAAAACACAATAACCTATCAATTGGCAAATTATTTTTCAGTATTTCCCCTTGAGAGGGCTTAAAAAGTGTCTTGAGTATGTTTGGCTTAGATTTTGGGTGGTTGGGCAAAAGCTCCCAGAGTTAGGGTAGCTGTTCTCCAGTAGCTGAAGTGCGCAAATCGATGTTGCTCCCTTAGCGGACTGCTTGTGCTTAAAACAATTTGTGACAAATGCTGGAGTTTCACACACGTATAGGCGTAGCAGTTATGGAGGTGGTTTTGCAAGTCCCTTGGAACAAGCATGCACGTCTTCAGTCACTCTTAATTTGAATGAGAAGGGGGATGGTAGAAGCTATTTTTATTTTCTCTTGGGAGCAAGAGAAAAGGAAGACAGAACTCTGTACCATGTAATTTTAAAAAAGAAAAAAAAATAAAATTCCATTGAGATTCTTTCTTGTTTACTTTTTGTTTTACTCTTGCTGTCTCCCAGTGTGTTTGACTAATGTAAGTCTTCCCCCAGGAATATGGGAATATGTGGTACAGTCCGCCTCATAACCTTCCTGGATATTTTTATAATTTATCATCAGCTGACACCGCCTGGGTAGAATATTCTTACCACTCCCTCTGGCTGCTGGAAGTCTGAAATTACATCTTTGTCTTTGAAGTCGGGCATACTGTTAGCGTTGCTATGGCGACAGGGTGGGTAATGGAGTCCACAGACAGGAGATTGGTATTTAGCGTTTAAATGCTGCTGTACACAAGGCCTTGCTTTTTAGAGTGGTTACTGAACTATCCCCTTTTAGTAAATGTTTAAAAATTACATTTTTACATGGTCTTACTAGATTAATAGTCATGGTTTATTTCATTTTAACTGCAGGGATAAAAGCATTATTCCATTAAATGGGTAGCTTTTTTCTCTTTTGGTTTATGCATTATTAACACAGGCTTTCCTGTTTTGCTTGTAACATTTTATAGGCTTTTTCAAACATGCAGTCAGATTTGCTCTGTTGCTCCTTTATTTTTTGGACTTAACCCATTATGGGCTTGTTCTTGCAAGATTTCAGAGGAGACAAAGTTCTAAAGAGGAACTAAGCTTTTAAAATATTAAAAATGAATGACATGAATTTTTTTAACTCTGAATATGATAGTGGTCATTGATCAGTCTTTTCCCGTGAATTGCAGCAGTAATTTTACTTTTAAATGTTGCTTTTGTTTCAAGTTTCTATTTAGCCCTCTCCTGTTCTGTACCCTCACATGGGACAGGAAAGGAGAGACTGTTCACAGATGTGAGGATCCGTAGGACACTTTGTAAAGATTTTAGTTACTGTAACTGTGCAGATTTAGCAAGTACTAATTCTCTCATTTAGTAAATCTTCTTGGTCCGAGACCATTTCCTTACAGATACATATGATATGTTGATTCTTAATTGTTTTGTCATTAGAATAATGGTGAATCTTAAAAGTTCATGTATTATATACATGTTCCTTCCTACTTGATATGTAAATTGCTTCTAAGGTATAATTTTAAATACCTTTTATCACTTCATAAAGTATTTTGTTTCTGGTAATTTAAATTGTTAGGAAAGTCTTCCGTATAGTAACTTATGAAGTGTTTCTTGGATTTGTTTTCTACTTCTGCTTTCTTAAACCACACAGGATAAATCTAAATCCATCTTCTATATTGTATTTGAAGATGGTGTTTGTTTTATCTGAGTTTTCACTGGGCTAACTAGTTCCTTTATTTTATCAGTTATGTGGTTTCAAGTCCCTCTACCACCATGTTCTTAAATCTTTGATAAACTTCATTTTTGTGTAAGCCCGTTCAAATGTGAATCTACGACTAAGCTGAATGCTCCCAAGTTATGGCTGGCATAGAGCCAGCCTGCCACCCGCTTTGTTCTGGACTGTCGGGATGCTAGGGGGCTAGGTTTGATAACAGCTGCATCCCACTCTGGCACTCTGGTCGGAACTGCTTCTAAGACCTGTGTCTCATTGATCCTGTACCTAAACCCGAGTACATTTACCCTTCCTGAATGTGGTCTCGTTTTGCGCCGTTGTTCAAGCCTGCTAACATGTATTTGGATGCTATATCATCTGTTGTAGTTAAATTTATACTTTTATGTCATCTGTAAATTTTATCTCATATTAGCTCTTTATTTTTTTTTTTTCTTTTTAATGGCCATGCCTGTGGCATATGGAAGTTCCCAGGCTAGGGGTCAAAGCAGAGCTTCAGCTGTGGCCTACACTCCATCCACAGCAACATTGGGTCTGAGCCACATTTGTGACTTACACCTTATCCTATGGCAGTGCCAGATCTTTAACCTTCTGAGTGAGGCCAAGGATTGAACCCCCATTCTCACAGAGACTATGCTGGGTTCTTAACCCACTGAGCCAAAACAGGAACTCCTCGTAAGAGCTCTTAATGTAAAAAATTAAACAGACCAAGTGTGGCACTTTTTGACATTCTGGTTTTTGGCATACATCCAAGTATAATAAATCTGTGTTTATTCTAGCTGATGTATGTTCTAGGTCATACTCTACATATGAGCCACCGCACTATCCTAAGAGACCTGGTCAGTGGCTAGAACTATACTCCCATTACATATGTTAAACTGCTGCTTTCAGAACTACTCATTGGGGGGAGTTACTGTTGCGGCCCAGTGAAAATGAATCCGACTAATATCTATGAGGTTGCGGTTTGATTCCTGGCCTTGTTCAGTGGGTTGGGGATCCGGTGTTGCCCTTGAGCTGTGGTGTTGGTCACAGAAGCAGCTCAGATCCCACGTTGATGTGACTGTGGCGTAGGCTGGCAGCTGTAGCTCCGATTCAAACCCCTAACCTGGGAACTTCCATGTGCCGCGGGTGTGGCTCTAAAAACCAAAAAAAAAAAAAAAAAAAGAATTAGTCATTGTGGATTACACCTGACTTTTCCAATGGAATAATATATGTAAAAGCTTTATAATATTGAAAGTTATACATAATTTGCTTTTGGGATAATTTTATTTTCATCAAGCTTAAGTTTTTTCGAAGAGAAGAGAATCTAGTGTGTGAACCAGTTCATGTTGCGTCATCCAGTTATATCCATTGGCTTCTTTATATCCAAGGTAAACATCAAGAAAAGATAGAACCTATGTCCATCCCCCAAAGGGCCCTAGAATCAGAGCCTTGGATGTCATGGGTCTAAGGCAGAAGATACTGGCCCTGGTCTGGGGATCTTAGAAATGAAATGGTCCCATTTGAGGGCCCTAAGATTTTAGGGAATGAGACTGTTGATCCAGAAGTCACGGCCTGTCCCGTCAGGATGGTCTTTGGAGACAGCAGGTAGTGCGTGCAGGCCACTCCTCCTCCTTCCATGTTTCTTTGTGTCCATCCGTGTATCGGACACGTGTCCCTGCTTGACCTTTCGTCACCAGCTGTCCGGGACTGAGGAGGTTCTGGGTACTGGGGAAGTGAAAACTGGTGTAGTCTTTCTCAGACCTTGCGGCTTGGTATTGGGGCCGAGACCACACCAGCTGCTTCTGCAGTGCCGGGGCTTTGCCTCCTTGCTCACCACCAGTTGTGGGAGGGGAGGAAGGGTGAGTCTTGCGGGTCGCTTAACAAAAAAGACACCCTTTACAAAAAAAATTTAAAAGTATGGTTGATTTACAATGTTGTGTTGATTTCTGCTCTGCAGCAAAGTGACTCAGTTACACATATATATGTTCTTTTTCATACTTTCCATTACGGTTTATCACAGGCTATTGAATATATCCTGTGTTATGCGGAAGGACTTGTTGTCTATCCATCCTATACATCATAGTTTATCTGTGCTAATCCCAAACTCCCAGTTGTTCAAAACTTCCCTCCTCCCCCTCCCACTTGGCAACAGATATAAAGCCGTTTTCTCTTTTGAAGGGGTCCCCTGCCCTTTCATGTATTCATGGAGGGTGGGTACAGTTTCTGCTCAGACCTGTAGTAAGCCGTCTCCTCTGTCCCCACACCCATGTCCCCACCTTCTCTCTCTGCAGAAGCCAGGGTTCCAATTGAGAGAGAGGTACCTGGAAGGCAGAGCATTTAGAAATGAAAAGTCTGACTAAGTTTCAGGGATTGGAAAACAAAATTTACGTTAGACCATTGCTGGTTCGTAAGTGACAAGTGGGAGGTAATCCTTTAGAGGTGGCCTCTAGGGATGGCATTCCTGCCTCATTCAGTTGGCCAAGTAGGACTGGTGCCCGTTGAAGCTCCTCCAATTGACCAGTAGTTTGGGCTTGAATTTGAGGTCAGGGATAGGCAGAGTCTCACTCCACTGAAACTCTTAATGAGATTTTATTAAGGAATCTATCTCCCCTGCAAGGAAAAGTATGAGTGAATTTTCGTTCAGAATTATGCCTTGTTTACAGTGTTTGTATCAGAAAATTGTATTATAGGGACTTCTGGATATTCTAGATCAAGAGTGTCCAGTAGAACTTTCTGCCGTGTTGGAAATATTCCGTATCTGTGTTGTCATAGGTTTAGCCACTAGCCATGTGTTGGTGTATTGCGCTTGAAATCCAATTGCTCGTGTGAGCAATTGGATTTTAAATTTTAATTAAATTTAAATAACCACATGTGGCTAATAGCTACCATATTGGACAATGCAGTTAGATAATGGATCTTATGTAGTCATGTTTTTACTACAGTGTGGATTTTGGTGAAAATAACAATGTGCTTACAAGTTCTTGGCAAATAAAGCATTGGTTTGCAGTGCATTCTGAAGTACCATTGACACTGAACTCATTCCTGCACGTGTACAGGAGATTGCAGGTACAAATACATTTTAGAAGTAGAGTTTATCTGTTTCAGAGTTTCGGCGTATAGATTGAAAGCCAGGTTTTCAGGAGTAAGGATAACTGTACCTTCAGTGAGTGAGTGCTGTGCACCTGGGTGCTGTTGTAGAAGTTAGAAAGCTGAAGGGCTTAATGTCTTTCTAGTCGCCTGTTTATCCCAGCTTCCAGTGATCCATATTTACTGGAAATAGTTATTACAGAGGTGGTTCCATTAAGGGTGTTTTCTGGATGCCTCCACTTTCCTCCCACATACACACCAGTGTCAAGGTCCTGGGCCCCGGGCACGGACTCTAGGTCAAGCAGGGCTATGATCCACGGGGAGCAGAGCAGATCAGGTGGAATTCCAGGATTCTGGCTGCCTGCACCACTGTGCACGTTTGAGGATATGGAGTGTAAAATATCTTAAGACCTATTACTTGGCATCTGTCTCATAACTTGGGTGTCATATCAGAGAAATAGCTTAGGGTTGAGCCTGTGGTGTAAATAATTTCACTCAAATGTGTACACATGGTATCTAATGATACATAGGATTTTTTCCTTCTGTTTAATTATACAGGGTAACAAGGGTTTTATTCCGTAATCTTGGATAATGTCATATTTAGAGCATGAGAGTATGTGGCAACTTCAGGACCGAATAGGAAAACTTCCGACTCTTGACTTTTTAAGCCTGGTTTCCTCTTTTGCCAGGTGGTGATGGAGGTGATAATGCCAATGAAACCTGGAGGTTGAGTCTGTTTTGCTGCTGCCTCCTGGTTCCCCAAACAACTGGACATTTGCATTCTGTTAGAGAGTTTGTATGTAACAGTACCTTCCCCAGAGATTTAAGAGAAGCTACTTCATTCACTTTTTAAGTGCTCTGTATGTTTAGAATTTTCATCAGAACTATATTTCACTTTCAAAATAATGTAGTTGAGTAGTTTGAATAATACGTTCCAGGATTTCCGATTCACTTGTCACACTGCCTTCAGAACTCAACTTCCGCTTGTTGCCTGCATTCATTTCACCGAACATGACGTTTTAACAGTCATGGCACGGTCAATGGGCTGTGTCTGTTTCCTGATATCAAAGGGTTAAGTACTGTCTTTTTTTCACGGTCCTCTTCCTATGCCTGGTAACATCTTTTTCTTTTTAAACTGTGTACCTCCCCACCAAGAGGAGGAAAAACACTAGGAATGAGTAATAATAATTTCTCAATATTTGTTTGATTCTGTGGCATAGTGTACACTTCAGCATCCAAAGTAGATGGATGGGTTATTATTGCTGGTTGTTCTTACTCATTCAGTCTATAAACCTAATTTGTTTTATTTATGATGGGAGAAGGGGAATTTATGAATTCATTTTACTAAGCAGTTCTTGAGTCTTTGTAGTATGCCATTATGATGGATACTTTCCTGTTTTGAAGAAAGATGAAGAATAAGAGTCTCTGCATTCATGAAGCGCTTTTCAGCAAGCATGTTTTGTTGTGGTATATATACATTTACCCATCTTGTTGTGGGGTATTTCAATATTCTCCAAGTATCCTCAGTATTTCTTTTCAATAATGATTATTTTATATTACAGTTCAGATTTGTCTTTCCTCCTTTGAGAAGTAATAGTCTCCCCCACCCACCCACACACAGTGGCCTTTTTTTTTTTTTCGGTGAAGTCAATAATCTGGATAATTTCTAGTAAGAAAGCTCCATTAAAACCAAGAAGACATTGTAGTCAAGTAAATGCAGCACAACACAAAAGAAGATGAGGATGGGAGCAACAGGGAGTTTTACTTCCCTAATGAAGCAAAGTACTTTTAAAGGTGAAGAAAATAAAGAAGCCCCCTTCCTCCTTTTCTTCTAGCCTGGTCATTATCTGGAATTTTTAGTTAAATAAAATCATTAACGACTTATATATGCCTCAAACTAAACACACAACCCCAATGACAGTTTAATTATCATACTTTTGTTAATAAGATTATGGGGAGGCTATTAAATGAGTCTGTGAGACCTGCGTAGGAAAAATGCTCTGTAAAAACAGAATTCTTTGTGCATTAATAAGGATTCTTGGCTTGTGTTCTTTTTTAACGATTGAGTATAATATTCTGCTGTTTAGTCTAGTGTCTGAAGGGCACAAACATGAAAATGACCATTACTGCACTGTTGGAAAGGTCTTACCTAACTGGAGTTGTTCTTGTGGTGGTGTGTAAGGTTTCATTCTTAAAACCTTCAAAAGGTGGATGTATTGTCTTACCATCAAGACATTTTCAATAAAATTTTACTGTTTGCTGAAATTTTACAAGAAATCTTTTGAAAGAAAGTATCGGTTGTAGTAGCGTCAAGTTTTTGGATATGTTGTGTGAGTCGGTCCTTTTTAAAAATATTTCATCAGTTTTAAAAATATGGATCCTGGAGTTCTTGTTGTAGCTCGGCGGCAACGAATCCGACTAGTATCTGTGAGGACGCAGGTTCTACCCCAGGCCTCGCTCAGTGAGTTAAGGATCCTGCATTGATTGCCTTGGTGGAGGTCGCAGACGTGGCTCGGATCTGGCGTCGCTGTGGCTGTGAAGATCCTTCTTTGCCACCCACAATAAATAAATAATATTTAAAGCTTCAGAGTTTCCCTGCTATAGTTTTCTTCGTATGTAGTTTAGTTGGGTGATGTTTGTAAGAGCACGTTCATTGTGCGAAGTGATTTAACAGATACGTTTGAGGCATTTGGCTATTTATTAAGGCTTTGTTTCTGCTAAGAAAACACCAAGGTAAGAACTTAGAATGGGGGTAAGGGAGTGTAATAATGCTTTCAGCTTGTGATAGTTCTTTGTTGATCTAAAAGTCATTTAAAAAGAGCTAGGTCACTTTGGTTGTTAGAGAGTATTTTGTTTCTCAAGGCAGGAGGGAAACTGTCTACTTCTTTTAATGAGTTGAGTTGCATTCCCCCCGCCCGCCCTCCCCGGCCCTTCTTCAATCCGTTGCTGGCACTTGAGCAGTCTGCGTGTCATGTCTCTTTCTCTGGTTTGCTCTAGCTGCCACTGTTTCCTGGTTAAATTTTCATTCAGAATTGTCTTTGAAGATCAACCACTTCTTGATTTAACTAAGAACATTGTGTTTGTTCTAAACTACTCTTGTGATTTTTTTTAAAAGCAGTATTTCATTTAACTTTACAGTTCCTAAATTTCTTTGCTAAAAATAAAACAGAAATTTTTGTTTTCTGATAGGGAATTGGGCCTTGTACATGTGTGATGTGGCATCTGTTTGTATGACAGATGTCCTTTATTGAGTTGTTGTAAGTGCCCTTGTGCATTGGTATAATGGAATTATTGTTCTTCAAATAATTTCTTCTGATTTATAGTAAACAAAAATTATATTTTCATTTGGTAATTATATTCAGTCAGCAAGAAGTAATGTGCATAAACTGTGTTTTTCTGACAAAATATTGCCCTTAAAGCTTTATTTAGTTTACGAGCAAATGTGTTTAGTTTGTGTGGGTTTGATATGCATTCCTTTGAATCAGTTTCCATAGGGCAGCTATTGGCTAAGCCCTTAAAAATTACAGCAGCGGTTTCACTTCTAGTCTTTGAATTTATTTTTATGTACTTAGAGGGCAGTTGTCAAGTGGGAAAGAACCCTAAATTATTCTCAGGGTAAAAAAGAGCCTGGTAAACTAGAATAGGATTTGGACCTAGCAAAGTTACAGGGTTTTAGAATTACAGGCACACAATGCTTTCCTGTATTTTTTGAGGCTTGAATTTAGACAGGTGATTTTGTTCAGTGAAAAAGCAGAATTATTCCCTGAACATTTAATGAAAAAGAGTACCAGGAAATCTAGAGAGCAGAGCTCACTGTGTTTTCTTGTATATAATTCAGGGTGCCACGTTGAAAAAACCATTGCAAAATGGGCCACCTTTTTTGTTAAAAAGGAAGAAATAGTTGTAAAATGGAACGCTGATTTCTAAATCTGAAGTTTATGTGTGCTTATAGGAAAGCTAAGAAGCCCTCAGCTCTTGCGGCGCTTGTCTGCTGCTCAGGGCGAAGGAGAGCCCAGCGCCGCTGCTGGGGCGACTTCGTCGAAACTAACTGCTCTTGTAGTTTTTACGTTTAATGAACCGTCAGATTTCAAGCCGAACTACAATTTTAAAAAATGTGCCGGTCCTCTCTCACTGCAGCGTGTATCTTACCGAATGCAGTGAAAGAAATGCCTTGTAAGGACGCTTGGGAGCAGGGCAGTGACGACTTACACAGTTGTGACTTGGGCTCTTCGGTGAGGAGCTGAGGCGACTCCCTTTGTACAGCATCAGGCGCAGCCCTTCGGCTCCTTGCTGACTGGTGCTCGTTGGCAAGTACTGACCCTCCCAGCCTCTGTCTTCATCTGGGGGACCCCCCCCCCCAGAGGGGAACCGGCATGGAGCTCTTCCGGGAGGGCGTGTGCAGGGCCCTTCACCCGCTCCTGCTCCCTGTCTCAGGGTCACCACCTGAGTGACCTCTTTTTATTTGTATTTATTTTTTTGGTCTTTTTAGGGCTGCACCTGCGACATGTGGAGGTTTCCAGGCCAGACGTTGAATCAGAGCTAGAGCCACTGGCCTACGCCAGAGCCACAGCAATGCCAGATCCTAGCCATGTCTGCAGCCTACACCGCAGCTCATGGCAGCTCTGGATCCTTAACCCACTGAGCGAGGCCAGAAACGGAACCTGTGTCCTCATGGATGTTAGTCAGATTTGTTTCTGCTGGGCCGCAATGGGGACTCCTTGAGTGACCTCTTGATAGAAGCCTGGTAGTCGGCAGGGTTCCTGGGAATACTTGAAATTAGGTGGGAAGAGCAAGATCACTGTGTGCATAGCTTGTGTCTCTTGTTGAATGTGACATCTGTGCACAGGCAGTAGTTGCTAGTTGTTTCTCGGACTAGAAATAAATGCGCACAAGAGCCTAAAGAACAGCTCTCTGTCTGATCTTACATGGCAGAGGTTTTGTTTACTGAGGAATGTATATTTAAAAAGAATATTCATGTTCTTTCTATGTATTCCAAAATAAAGTAAGAAACATCATGTAGGAGGAGCAGCCTGCCTGTTTTTTTCTTAAAAAAATAAGTCAGCTATTTTTTACTAGAAAGAATGGGTATACTGATTTATTTCACAGAGTAATGTTACATATACATATACTCTTTTAAAAATACAAGGGTAAATGTCAATGCAGCAGTAAATTCAAATTTTCTTTTTTCTCCCTTATCTTTAAGCAGTTGTTTTTAAAATTTCAAAATAAAACCAGGGTAAAATGCACCTTGGTGTTTCTTAATTTTGTTTTTAATTTTTGGTTTTAGAAGGTAGTATTTCAGAAATCTGTACCTGTGTCAGTTTTTTTAGTTTATGGTTGAAGTAACTTATGTTGATAGGTTCTGTTTGTTTTAGTAGGTTTAAAAATTACTTTTTGTTTTACTTACACTTTATTTAACTGTGTTGCATTCTTTTGTCAAATAAGGAATGTAGAGTTAGATTAAGAAATAAGAAAGAAGCCTACAGCTCAGACATAAAAGTTTTCTCTATTTAAAAATAGCTTTACTGGGGTTCCTATTGTGGCTCAGAGGTAACGAACCCAACTAGTATCCATGAGGATGGCATTTGATCCCTGGCCTCACTCAGTTGGCTGTGAGCTGTGGTGTAGGTTGCAGACACAGCTCAGATCCCGTTGCTGTGACTGTGGTGCAGCCCGGCAGCTACAGCTCTTGATTCAGCCCTTAGCCTGGGAACTTCCATACGCCATGGATGTGGCCCTAAAAAGACCGAAAAAAAAAAAAAAAAAAAAAAAAACCAACAACAAAACTTTATTGGTTATTCTAACAATATTCATATATATAGGATCTATATATATTCATGTATATATTAGGGTATATGTAGGATCTATATATTCATATGTGTGTATATACATATATGTATAGGATATGTATTCATTATAAAGTTGAGGTTTATTTTCTGTATCTTAGATTTTCTTCTGTGTATATTCATGCATAATCACTTTCTTTTAGAAAAACAGGGTCCTCTCATCTTTGTACTGTTTTGTAACCTGCTTAGAAAACTTAACATAATTTCTTGTCAAATATAGTTGTATACCATCATTTAAAATGATTGCATAGCATCCATATGGGATGAGCATATTTAAGAAAATATTAAGCCTGAATATACTGTATAATTAAGCATTGCCTTTTCAAGTTGTCTTCTATGTTACTTTAATCTTTAGTGTTGAAAATGATATTTAGATTTTTAAAAAAAATTCTGGGTAATATTTACTAAGAATAATCAAATGCTTGCTTTTCTTTCTTTCTCTCTCTCTCTCTCTCTCTCTCTCTCTCTCTCTCTTTGTCTCTTTCCTTCCTTCCTTCCTTCATTCCTTCATCTTTTTAGGGCCACACCCAAGGCTTATGGAGGCTCTCAGGGTAGGGGTACAATAGGAGCTGTAGCCGCTGCCCTACACCCCAGCCACAGCAATGCCAGATCTGAGCTGCATCTCTTACCTACTCCGCAGTTCACAGCAATGCTGGATCATTAACCTGCTGAGCAAAGCCAGGGATCAAACCTGCATCCTCATGGATACCAGTCAGATTTGTTTCCGGTGAGCCACAATGGGAACTCTGATAAAATGTTACTTTAAATTATACCAAAACCACAGAAGAGTTTGTTTTATAAACAAACAGGACTCCTCAAAACAAACTTTTCCTCTTGATATATTTATGAGATTCTCCCTGTTTACAGCAGAAACTGTATCATGCTTGTTTTGAAAAGAGCAAGTTTGAATGTGCTTAAGAGGATAGCAGTCAAGAGGCATGACAGATCACCTATCTCGTGAGCTTGGCATGGCGCAAGTCAGTTCTGAGACAGTTTTCTTTTCCTTCTCTCTTCAGGACAAACACGTGCTTGGCAAGTGTGGGAAGCAGCTCTCCTTGATAACCCTTGAATGAGAACAGCTTGCATGCCATGCTTTTGTTTCCATTTCAGAATCTCTTCTGTCTTGGAGAGAAAGCCTAAGATTCTGCATTTTGGCTGTGGGGAGCCCTGTGCCCCGCTCTCTCCCTCCGAAACCTGGCCTTGTCTCGGACTGAGCTGCACGCTTTATTAACTCATCTTGCAACCTTTGGCTCCTCAAGACGAGGAGCTGTCAGGGCTCCCGGTGACATCATTAGTATAAGACTTGAATGAAAGTACTGCATATGCTGAATCAGCTTTTCTCGGTCCCTTCTCAGTGAGAAGAAGCAGACACTAAGTCTCATTTTGAGAATTTATTGCTATCTGTTGGTGACACTTTTGAGACCACTTTACTTATTTGACTAATAGCCAAATAGAAGCTAATAGTCGGATTTGACCGTTGAAGCCTAAAATTCTACTAATTTCTTCCCCTGTCTTCCCCCACCCCCACCCCCCCATCACCACCAGTCTTTATGCTTCTGTGCTGGGACTATAAACTGGCTAATCTGATACTTTGTGTAGGGAAAATAAGGATAGTATCACTTGTGAGATTTGTAGTTTTAAATTCTTTTTTGTTATCATAATTATATGTGTATACTCAGGTCGCTTGAGGTAGTGTGTATCTTGTGTCTCTGTGCTTGTAAAAAATGTAAATTTGGAGTTACTGATTTTATAAGAAAGGGGATATGTTTTTAAACCATCTCTTTTAAACAGCTTCACCTCAATTGAAGTATAGATTCTATTGTTTGAAAAGGTTTATTTTTCTTATTTTAGGAAAGCTTACTAAAGTTTACGTGATCTATAGAGGTTTTATTCAGATATTTGGGGAGACTCCTTCTTTGGTTCTTCTTTATTTTAGCTTGTAGGAATTGAAAGATATATGAACAATCCAAATATTAACATAGATGAGGTGCTAAATAAATTGTAATAAGCTCCAGAGGACATAAGAATGTATTAATCTCAAAGCTGCGTGATGATTTTTGTGTTGTGAAAGGTTAGCTCTTCAATTGCAAGGCTTAATTACTTTTCAAATGAATATTTCATAACTGTTACTTTTTCATTGAGTATACATCTACGTGCGTCTTCTATTCCCCATGTGGTAGACATCAGTTAGTAGCAGTTTGAAATTCAGTTATTTCTCCCCCCCCTTTTTTCCCATAGAGCGGCTGTGATTGAGTTTCCTATTTAAGAAAAACATTTTTTATGGTTTAAAGTAATAAAATAATTTAGCACTGCTTTCTTGTATTGAATATGACTGCACAGTTTATTTCCTAAATTTTATCTACGCTGGTCCCTGTAAAGAATTGACACTCTTTTCCACCTTCATATAGGCACTTCTGTTCATCTAGATGAGGCTCGTTTTTTGAAGTAGTTATCTTTCTTAGTCTCCTTCTATTTTATCTTGGAGAGTAGAAAGTGTTTATCATTTAAGAAAAATCACTGTTGATTATTCCCTGGCTGTTTTGCCAGGACTAAATTAAATTTATACTTCATCATGAATATATGTAAATAGTTGTAGAAAGCTTGGAATACTCATATTAAGTTTAGAAACTTAATGGTTTCAATGTGGGAAAAACTTTGTTATGTAAATGTAGATAGCTTTATAGCTTGCTAATTATCTTTGGGGGAATTTTTGAACAATAAAAATTTTTGTTGTTAGATTGATTATCCAAAGTCGTATTTAAATGTACGTTTGGAGTTCATTGCAGATTACATAAAAAATTCAATAAGTTCTGAGACTTTTTAGGTTAGACTTATTTAATTTTGTTTTTAAGGTGTAGCAGTGTATATACCTTTTGTGTTTTAGTTACTGGGATGTATTCTTTTTATATTTACATGCTTTGCCTTTATTTTAGTTACCGCTTGCTGATGCAGTACTAGCAGAACTGTGTGGTGTCTCTGACTGGCCCCCGCAGACGGGCCATAACTTCTCACAGTTATCTCTTGAGATATTTAGGATGTGCTGCCCGTTTTCTTTGCAGTAAATGGAATGAGTCACCATTTGCATATACTGTTAGCGTGTCATTTCAATAAGCTAGACCTACAGCCAAACAAATTGTAGTTAACCATTTCTTGCTTAGCCTGAAATTCATGTTAAGATTAGAATTGGCAAATAATATTTTAATACTTGGTATATTTTTATCCACAATACACCAAGACTCTAAATCTTGTTCATCTACTTAGTTTGATATTGTAAATGCATAGAAGGCGTGGTTTCAATTTGTAGAAAAAATTATTAAGGTACAAATATAGATAACTTTTCGTAGCTGCTTTTTCTGGCTCTTTTAATTATTAGTCTGTTGCCTTTTTTCTGTATTTGCTCATTGTTAATGATGATAATGTCCTACTTATGAATTTCCTCAAGTAGAGATTTCATCTCAACCACCTTTAGAGATAAATAAACCTATTCTTTTGTGAAAACTTGCAAGAGTTATAGTATTCCTACTGTTTTTAAAAAATATCTTACCTTTGAACATTTGAAGATAGTAGTTATTAAATACAAATTGGTTTCATACATATACACACGTACATGTATACACTCACACGCTTTGTAGATAAGAATAGTCACAGTATTCAGGCAAGAATCTCCACAGGAAATATCATTAAATAGGTATGAAAAAGTCATGAAGATAAATCAGCTGTCATCCATAGGTTAATGATTAATTTGGAAATGGGATTTTTTTTTCCTCTTGATACTTCCTCCTTTTGACTGGTTTTCACTGCTCTCTGAATGATGAATAAGAAAGAGAGGAGGAGGGGAAGAATATGTGTATATTTCTGCAATTGGTGCATAAAACATTTCAGCGCTTTAAAAATTTAGTAATATTTGTTTACTTTTTTTTTTTCCCATTTGAAATAAAACTTCCAACCTGCTGTTATGGGTTAAAGCATAAGTTGTATTCATCGTTGTTATCATAGTGAAAATGTGTTTAAGTTTTTAAGACGTTTCTGAATGTATTTCATACTGCTTGAGTTAGTCAGTGAGTTGAAATTGTCTTTTCTTATAATAACAGCACAAATACTGTATGAACATCCTGTACGGGGCTTGTGGTTATTTTGACAGTGGTGGAAATTAGATTCGCAAAGAACTTCGATTCATCCAATAGGGAGCTCAGTTTCAAAATTTGTATTCTTTCAGTTAAGTAAATCTTTGAAGTAGATGTATGCAAAACTCAGATTCGTGTCGACTTTGGGTACAGAATTTGTTTCCTCTTCATTATGTCTTGAGAAAGGGTTGCCCTTTCTTTCACCTTAGGTCACCAGTGACCTTTCCCAGCCCTGTCTGTGCACTTTCCGTGCCTGCTGGGTCAGAGGGCCACTGAGCTCTTCTCTCCGGTGCTGTTAGCTAGACACCCTGAGCACCTCATCTGAAAGTTGTCCATCACCTGGAAATGATTCTGTTAAATGATTGTTATTGATAATGCTGCGTAGTAGCCAGTATTTTAATTTTAGTTATTATTGTAAGCTGACACAAATATTTTGCTCACTTTGCCCTTATTTTATAAAAATTTTACAAAAATTAGGCTAAAAGGGGCAATTGGGAGTGATAATATTAGTAATGAGAAATGTGTTTGGAAATGTAATGCAAATACCTAAACACTTGAAGAAGATAAATGTAGACAATATTTTGTCCTAATTGATTATCCGTTGCTCTTTGGTAAGAAAGTAAATCCTCATTGGATACTGTGTTTTAGAAGGAAAAGTGTAAATTAAGCGTTTCTTCTCTTCATTATTCTCATCCTCATCACCATTGCTATGTCTGGTGGAACTCTGTTGGGATTACCTTTGCTTTGGGGTTTTGTATGTGTTTTTAGAAATCTTCTGTGTGAGTGTGGGATTACCTGTCATCTCAAAATTCTTGTCACCTCCAGTGGTTATAAGAAGAATGGAGTCTGCCGGGGTTAACTGGGTCTGTGTTTCAGCCTCAGCACCACCACTTCTAGCTCTGTGGTCTGAGCAGTGTATTTGCTTTTCAACTGTTTGTTTTGCTGAAAGCGAGAATAAAACTTCTTTTCCACAAGGTTATCATCAGGACTACTTGAGATCATGGACATACCTCAGTAAATGGTAGCTCGTTTTTATTGTTAATAGTTATTCTGGCTGCCGCTCTGTGCTGGCTGCCTGGAGTGAAGGAATGGAGGCAGATTTCGTACAGCTTGGAGGCCCTCAGCTTGCAGCAGGGTGACTTTTGCTCCAGAAAGAAGCGCTGCTATAAAGCATAGTAAGTTTCTGGTAACATTGGTTCTGTTCAGGAATTGAAATTTTTCTTGGGCTGAGAAATTTAACTTTAGTGTATTTCTGGAAAATGCATTCCAGGTTTCGAAACAACTTGACTTAGAGATGAACTTGCATAGTGTAATCTTATTTGTAAATTATTTCAAGAACAAACACCAAGGAAAAACATAACTTGCTGTTAATATCTTAGTTGATTTTATTTGTGTTTGTGTGAACAAAATTATCCAGAAAATAATGCAATATGAATGCAAATCTCTATTCAGAATACGTTTGTTGGTCTAGGCTAAAACTGTGTTCCTTTCCAGCCCAAGAATGGATGGTTAGGTCTCTACTGTTGGATTGGTTGGAACTGTACTGGAGCTTCCCTCTGAGTGCTGCTATATGTTTTAACACAACAAACTGGAGAAAGAAGTGTAGTTTGAAATAACTTCATTTAAGCCACTGAACTCATATGGTAGGTAGTGACCCAGAATTTTCTGCATTTGTTGAAAAGAAGTGTCAGAATAAAGATTGAAGGCCTCATAGTAATATAACAATTACTTTACATATAGTAGTTACCCCAAAGCCAAGTTAATTTACTTTATTCAGCCTTATTCCAGTGGTGCTAGTTTTATAACTGTTAATCTCTAAGTACAGATTATGACTTAATATATGTGAGCTTTGTGTGGCCACGGCAACGTGAACTCTAGAACAGTTATTAAAATAGGAGCTGAAAGCATACTTCAGTAGTATATCCTGATTTTCTAAAGAAAAAACTGTCTCGTAACTTAGAAAGCTCAAGAATTCAATTTAGTTTTCTTCTGTCTTGCTTATTTTTTATTCTATGATGCCTTTTTGTGTTGACTGGTATTGGACAAATCACTTCTAGATTAAAGCAGTTCAGACGTTGTGAGGAAAATTAATGTTTACTTTCGTTGTCAATTAGTGAACTATAGAATGTAGACATTGTGTAGGATTTTGTATTTAATTACTATGCATAAAAAGCTTTGAGTGTTTAGGACATTACTTTTGGTTTTCTATTTTAAAAACGTTTGGCATTTTATTCTACAACACTTGAAATATACTTTACCTATGTTAGTCAGGATTGCTTAGTAAGTCTGCTCTGATGTGTAAAGTTTTAGAATATTAACAATTTGTTCTAAACTGTTTTAATCCTGTTTCATTAATACTGCCAAATTTTTGTGGTTTGTAAACAACTTTGAAAAGAGATATCCTTGGCTATAGAGCAGCTGCTCGTGGCGAATAGAAAAACATTATTTAATGTCCCGAAGTCCTTCTGTATTGCAGTTCTCCTCGCTCATTTGCTCTCTGTTCTCATTGGCGTGGTGGAACACTTGGGGCACCTTATGCCTTCGTCTGCCTTGGATTTTGCTTCGGTCCGTGAGTGTTGCGCAGTGTGTTGATGTCTTGTTCAAGCTGCCTGTCTGTCACATGCCAGGCCTGGTCCCCTCTCAGTCCCGTGGTGACCGTCCTGGGGACCTACTCCCGGATCTCTACTGGAGAAACATAGCCTTTCCCCAGTTTGTGTCTTGAGGTGAAGTGTAAATCACTCATTTTCTCTGAGCACTGATTTTCCTCTATTGCTGCTGGTTTCCTCAGCTCGGGAAGCTCTGGGAAGTCTAGTTGTCATACAGATCAACGACGGACTGCTGTGTCCTCATTCATTCTCATGTATCCTAGAATTCACTGTGGACGGCATTTGTAGAAATTTATTTCTAATTAAGAACAATTAACACAGTAAAAAAAATTTGGGGGACTTCAGGGCTTAGGGATTCAAATAGACTTGAATTCAGACATTTCTATTTTTGTTTTTACTTGCCTGTGATCTTGAAAAAAATTGACTTCTTTAAAACTTCACTGTCTTCAGTAGAGAAGACAGTATGGAGAGAAGATTACGTGAGCTAACAAATTCCTACCTACATGCAGTAGAACTTAGTTTATTCCCATGTCATTTAGCCTTAAGCTCCTTATCTTTCAAATGGACACAATGACACATAGTATAATGTAACATGAAGTTAATGAGAAAAGTGTGTGTGCTTATCCAGAGAAAATTTCTGAATGAGATATATCAAACAGTAAACAGTGGATGAGCTTGGGAATATATGTTAGTGTCTTATTGCTATGTAATAAATTACTACCAATTTAGAGGCTTAAAACAATACCCATTTATTTTTTCATGGTTTCTGTGGGTCAAGGATCTGGGCATGGTGAGGCTGAGTCCTCTACTCAGGGTGTCTCTTGGGGCTGGAGTGCCGTCTGAGGTGTGGGGTTCTCTTCCAAGCTCATGTGGTTGTTGGTAGCATTTATTTCCTTGCAGTTCTAGAACTCATGGCCGCTTGCTTCTTCAAGGCCAGCTGGAGGTCTCTCTCTGACCATATTAAAAAGAGCTCTCCTGATTTGGTCAGGCCCACCCAAGACAACCTGCCTTCTGAGTAACTCAAAGTCGGTAGATTAGTGGCCTTAATTTCATCTGCAAAGCCCCTGACCTTTGTTATGTAATGTAACCTAACAATGGGTGTAATATCCCAGCATATTCACGGGTGCTTTCTGTGCTGTGGGGAGAAGATATCCAGGGTGTGTACCCCAGGAGCCAGGCAGCTCTGGGGCCATTGGGAATTCTGCCGACCACACAGGGGGACTGTGTAGTAGGGAATATTTACATTCCTTAGTTTGTGTGGATCTGGACTTGAAAATTTTTAAAATAGTAGCTAAAAAGCCTAAGACAGTCCTTTTTATTCACTTGACAGAATTCCTAAATACAAATTTAAAAGATTGAAATTCTAGAAGAAATTTTAGCTCACATCCACGTAGTCAGCAATAGCAGTTCTCAAATGTTTGTTGAGCACTTACAATGTCTGAGGGACTGACAACCCGAAGTAAGTGGTCTAGGCTGGGAACTGCATGTTGTAGACGGGACAGGAGGTGGTGGCAGCCAAAGGCTTGGGGGGCAGGAGTTTGCTCTGTGTCACAGCACCAGCGAATGAGGGCTGTCAGCAAGCTGCCCATTTAACCTGGTGCCCTCACCTTTGTCTCTCTGAATTTAAAAGTATGCAAATCAGGAGTTCCCGTCGTGGCTCTCAGGAGCTAACGAACCCGACTAGTATCCATAAGGACTCGGGTTCCATCCCTGGCCTCGCTCAGTGGGTTAGGGATCCGGCATTGCCGTGAGTTGTGGTATAGGTCGCAGACGGAGCTTGGATCTGGCGTTGCTGTGACTGTGGTGTAGGCTGGCAGCTGTAGCTCTGATTAGACCCCTTGCCTGGGAACTTCCTTATGCTTCGGGTACGGCCCTAAAAGACAGGAAAAAAAAAAAAAGTATGCAAATCAATGTTATTAAGAATCGTCCGCTAGTAACCAGTGGAAGATGAACATTTCTAGTAAGCAGGTAAAGCCAGACCTGAGTACTGTAGTTGGACACCAGTCGCCTAAGCTGAGAGGCCCCTCTCATCAATTGTGTGTTAAAACAGGAGGCCGTCTCTGCCTCACCTTTTCGTCTGCCCCCTCCTTGGCAAGCCTCTAGGACTCAGGTGAGTTCATGTTCATGTTCAGCTGGATCTAGCCAGAGAAACCTACAGAAATCAGAAATGGAATTGGCTGCAATTCAAAGACACTTCTTTTTAAAACAAACAATCTTCTAGCAAAGGACCCACCAAAACCTTTATCCTAACGATTCTGGTAAAAAAAATTTCCATTAAAGAGACACTTTAAACTTTCAGGAGTGTTTTTTTGTATTTTGACTCTTTTGAAGGCAATAGACTGTAGTACTAGGTCATACTTGATTGGCATCTATTCATAAGGAGCTATTTTAGTAGTCCCACATTATATTATGTGAGTGGAAAGTGTTTTGTATAGCGCAGAGGCCTTTAGGTCCCAGGGGGCTGTTGAGTCCTCAAAGTGCGACTAGTGTAACTGAGGAGCTCAATTTGGAATTTTATTTAATTTTAATGAATTTAATGTTAAATAGATACATGTGGTTAGTGGTTATCATATTGGACAGTACAGAATATCGAATGTTTCTCATCACAGCAGGTTCTTTTGCACAGGTGCTAGTGTAAGCGAATGTAAGTTTATAAGTTCATATAATAAAGCAGCTAGATGAGCTTTAATATCCATTCTGGTTCTCAAATTCTGTAGTTTATTGTTTCATGTAAATTACTTTAAATACATCTTAATAGGATATGTAGTTTTATTTTATTAGTGAGATTCAAAGTTGCTTATCTTTTTGCATATGTATTTTTACTTTTATGCAGCGAAACCAATTGTTATTGTTGATTTAAAAGGAATTAAGTTTTTTAAAGCATCATAGAATTCCCACTATTAAATAAAAAGGCTGGAGGCACATACAATTAATAAAGAATATGCCGTTTAGTTTATATTTTTAACTCTCCAGAACCACTCCACTGGTTTGTCTTAAATAAGCCTGCCACTCCCTCCCCCAACCAATGTACACATTTATTTTTGGTTCAGTTTGATTTACTAATTTATCTCTATAGTTGTAGTATCAGATTTATTTGATAATTTCCTTCATAACCATTTAGTGACAATTCTTTACTCTGATTGTGAATAGAAAACCAGAAAATATTGAGATTATATTTGTGGTTGTACTGTAAATGTGTGTTGTGGTCTATATCTTTTTGTTTTATTTCCAACCCCCAAACTTTTTGGCTCTTCTGCTTAGTTTTTATATAGCTTCAACAGAGGTTTTCTCTCTATCTCAAACGTTTTTCCTTATGGAACATTTTCCTGCAACATTTTGATCAAATAATTTAGATGTGATTTCCCAAAAGGCACCTGACTTATTTAAAAAAATTATTTTATTCATTCAAGGATTGACAATGTCCAGATTTTAGGAGAACCAAAAGCAAAAATCCAAGCAGAACAAAACACCCAAACAAACCCAAAAAACCAGTATGGGGAAGAGCAACGTAAAACCTGTGATGTCCTTTTGAATTTTGAGTTTTCACTGTAGGTATATTTCAAAGCTGTCTATGTACATTTATTTTTAATACTCTGAATAAAGATGTGCAATCTAAACAAGTTCAATTTGACTACAGTTCAGGGTTTTAAAGCATGTAAACTCTTCTGGGAGCTTTAGCTTTGTAAACCTTGTAATAACAAAGCCATATGAGTCCTACAATCGTTATTCATACTTCTTAGTTTCTCACAAGGGAAGCGTTATTGACTCTTCTTTCTGCAGCAGGCCTCATTTTAAAACACATTGAATTGTGGTTATCAAATAGTGTTATAGTCAATAATCTTGTTTGGTTAATGTACATGAAAGGCTAATTGTGTGGCGATGGAGAGCACAGTGTTGCAGTGCTTTCTAAGACCGGAAAGGGCAAAGGTTAAACGTGTTCCTTCAAGACGCAAGCACGCAGAACAGAAAACGGCACCGATGCTGTTCTCCACCATCTTCCACACACAGGACGCATCATCAACATCAGGGAAGTTCAGATGGCTACAAAGCATATATAAAAGTCTATGTTTCGTTTTACATTTCGTAAAAATGTGACATGGGTAACATCATCTGGAACATAAAACGTGCTGGGTGTGTTTGGTTGTATTGTTTTAGCTGTTGCTTTAGGATTTCAAATACTCGGTTTTTTTTACTTATCAGAGCTTATCTTCAGCTTTTGTTGTGCCACCTCACAGGTAGTGTGAGAACTCACAGCACTCTGCCGCCTTTTCTCCCCTCAGGCCTTTTTGCTGTGATTGTCCTAGGCTTCATTACCCGCTTACACATTTTATTTACCCGCCATTTGATGGGCATTTGGGTTGTTTCACTTGTAGGTTATTATGAATAGTTCTGCCAGGAACAGTCATGTGCGAGTCTTTCTGTAGACTTAGTGTTTTCATTTCTCTTGAGTAGTTACCTACGGGTGGAATTTTGCTAGGACCTGTGGTGGATTTCTGTTTAACAATTTAAGAAAAGTGCTAAGCTGGCTTCCAGAGTGACTATACCATTTTGCATTCCTGCCAGCAACGTTCCTTTCCACATCCTAATCAACATTATCTTCTTTCTCTTCATCCTACCATTCTTGTGGATGTGATTGGGGTTTTAATTTGCATTGTCCTCATAACTAACCATATTGAACCATCTTTTCATGTGTGCATCAATCATTTGCATACGTGCTTTGAGGAAATATCTGTTCAAATTTTTCCTTTTTGTTTTGGCTGCCCCGTGGCACATGGAATTCCTAGGCCAGGGTCAGATCCAAGCCACAGTTGTGACCTAAGCTGAGCTGTGGCAACACCAGATCCCTAACGCACTGTGCTGGGCCGCCGGGGAGCAAACCCGCGTCTCAGTTGCGCGCCCAGACTCCCTCGGTCTCGGTCTCGTTGCGCCACAGCGGGAACTTCTGTTCATTTTTAAATTGAATTATTTTGTCTTCTTTGTATGTTCTTAAGAGTTTGGGTGTTTTTATGGAGTTCCCATCGTGGCACAGTGGTTAACGAATCCGACTGGGAACCATGAGGTTGCGGGTTCGATCCCTGCCCTTGCTCAGTGGGTTAAGGATCCGGCGTTGCCGTGAGCTGTGGTGTAGGTTGCAGACGCGGCTCGGATCCCGCGTTGCTGTGGCTCTGGCGTAGGCCGGTGGCTACAGCTCCAATTAGACCCCTAGCCTGGGAACCTCCATATGCCGCGGGAGCGGCCCTAGAAAAGGCAAAAAGAAAAAAAAAAAAAAAAAAAGAGTTTGGGTGTTTTTGTTGTTGTTTTGTTTTTAATATACCCTGGCTACCAGTTCTTTATCAGATGCAATTGGCAAATAGTCTCTCACAGTGGGTGGCTTATCTTTTCACTTTCTTAAAGGTGGCTTTTGAAGCCTCCCTCTCCCAAAGCCTTTAATTTCACTGAAGTCCAGTTTATCATTTTTAAAATCACTTGTGGGAGTTCCCACCATGGCACAGTGGGTTAAGAACCTAACTTGAGTGGCTCCAGTCATTGTGGTGCAGGTTTGCTCTCTGGCCCAGCACAGTGGGTGAAAGGATGTGGCATTGCCGCCGCTGTGGCTTGGAGAGAGTCCCTGGCCTGGGAACTTTCGTGTGCCATGGGCGAGGCTGTGGTATGTACGTACGGATGGATGTAAGATCACTTGTGATTTTTGTGTGAAATGTATGATCATTTCAGTTTTGAAAGACAGTTTCACTGATTCTAGAATTTTAGTTTGACAGTGTTTTTCTTTCAGTATTTTAAAGATGCTGTTCCATTGGCTTCTCATTTTCTTTGTTTCTGACAAGAAGTCTGTCTTATTTTTGTCGTTGTTCATTTTTCCTGGCTCTTCTTAGGATTTCCTCTATCACAGGTCTTAGGCAATTCAATCATGATGTCATTTGTATGCCTGTGCGGCTGTAGTTTTTTTTTTTTTTTTTTGGTGACTGTTTTGTATCTCTGGATTTACAGATCGTCAAATTTGGATCTTTTTTTCCTTCAAAACTGATACTGAAACAATATGATTTCCTCCATAAATTTTGCTATTGCTTTTGAGTTTTACTGTATAAACATGTACTAGACATCGTTTTAGTGTTGTTTTTAAATAAGCATGAAAATGCCAGTATTATATGGTGTAGAATCCGTTTATTTTTTTCACCATGAAAAAAACCTTCTTTCTTGTTAATACAAATTATTTTAAAGACTGTTTTGTATCATTATGTAAAACGTTACTGTCACTGTGCTATTTTATCGGGTGGATCTTTACTTTAAAAATCCTACTTGGTTCCATCGTAGGAGTATCTTCTTTAATATAATTTAAAAGAATTTAATTTGAGAGTTTTGTTCATTTAAAAAAAGAACTATTTCCTTTGGAGATTCATAAGTTCTACCTTCCAGTAAGATATATTTAAATGTGATATATTACATTCTCTAGCTACATTTGTTTTTCAGACTTCCTTATAATAGCAGAGTCAAACTGTTGTTCTGTTTGTTCCAAATCTCTCTCTATTTTTTATCCAGATGGCAGCTGACTCAAGGGTACATGATGGTACATTTACATTTTTTAAGCTAAAAGTAATAAACCTGTGTTTATGCTGTTGAATTGCTTAATGAATGAATGAAGATTTAAATGTCTTTAGTGCTTATGTCTCAGTTTGTAAAATGAATAATCCTAAAAGTACTAGTGTTGTGGATAATGTTGCCTGATTGTGATTTAAGAATTTTACTTTTCTCTCTCACGGTTTTCATTACTGTTTCCATATTTATCTGCTTACAATATCATTTGAACATTCTCAACTTACAGAGATGCCAGCTTTACAAAGATAATTATATATTGTATCATATTATAAAGAATACCTGTCTAAAGTAACTGCCGAAATGCCTAGTTGGAAACTTTTATCCTTTCTAGGTCAAATTCCAGTGAATCCTGCTTCACTTAATACAGAATATGCCATTAGGCAAACTGACGCAGCTGTAACCTCTCCGTATCCTGCCATGGGGAGGAAATGTGACAGGTGTGGGAGGCTGAGAGGACAGGATGCTGCTGCTCATTTTCTTTGCTGCTGAGGGTATTGGAAATTACTGCTTGTTCTACCTGAATTTGAACTTGGTAATGGTCCAGGAACATTAGAGATTTGCATGAAATACAAATTTGTATTATTTTTAGACAGTTGCTTCTTCCTTTTAAATACTGAATGCAGTGTGGCTTGCTTGCTTTCTTTTTTTTTTAAACCACCCAGTTAAAGGACTCTAAAGAAAATACCTGTAAAATTTTAGTGTTTCTCATCAAACATTCATCAAATTTTCTTAATACTTAGACGCACAATCAGAGGGTTATAATTGGATTAGTGTGTATGGAAAAGAATTGCTTGCCTCTCTGTGTGCCAGGCAGTGTGCTGGTGTTGGGGGTACGGGGATGACGTTCACGGTGTTTCCCCTGGAGACGGTGTCGGGGTGAGTGACAGAGGCACTCCGCGGCACAGCGCCACGTGGTGAGTGCTGAGCTGTCAGCTGAGGTGCTGTGGGAGACCCGGCAGGGGACACTGCAGCTGAGGGAAGGCCTCTCAGACAGCGAGGGGCTGTCCCGTGCAGCAGCATGGAGCCTGCACATGGCAGAAGGGCAGCAGGTTTCTGTGTGGCAGCAGCTGAGCTTTTAGCCTTTGGCCTATAGAGAAAGTGCTGAGATCTTGGTTGATGTTTTTGGGAAACACCCCTTTTACTCTTTTAGGGAGGACCTCAGAATTTAAATCATTTTCTTTCACTGGAAGAACAATTTCATGGTAACATCTATTCAGCATTTATTTTGATATTTACATTTTGTTTCAGATCTCTGTCATTCTGACAATTGAGTGAAACCACTGTTTTTAATTCATTGACTTGGCAGAAAAAAAAAAAGATAGCTAATTTCTTGAGACTTGTAGCAAGCATCCTGTTAGTCTCTCTCTAAGATTTTCCGCACACTCACATTAACTATGGATGCACAGGACAGGCGAGTTTGTTTTTTGTGGGTTTTTTTTTTTTTTTTTTTTTTTGCGGTGCGGTAGTAAAGTTGGGATTGGGAGCTAATTAATAGCCTCGTAACTGAAATCGAGAAATGAAGAGTGTCTCCCTTCTTCATGTGTAGTGTATGGAATCAAACATGAGAAAACAAAAACGGGTCAAAGGCACATAGGTCTCTTTTTAAATTTGCAAAAATAGACAAAATTTGGAAATGTGTAATTTATAGGTAACATTGAAAATCAAACAGTGGAGTTCACTAGTGGCCTAGCAGTTAAGAATCTGGCATTATCACTGCTGTAGCGTGGGTTCAGCCCCAGACCTGGGAACTTCTGCATGCCTAAAAAAAAAGAAAAGAAAAGAAAAAAAAATCAAATGAAACTGGCTTTTTTGCGTAAAACAATGTATGTCCTATATATTTTCAAATTCTTTAATTTGGTATTGTTCGATAGCCTTGGAGCAGATGAGGCAGATGGCTGCACACCCGGTCCTTCCCCCTCCCCACCGTCCTCCCCATGCAGTTCTCGCTCAGCTTTCGGTTAAGCGTATATTACTGTTCTCTACTGTGTCTTTTAAAGTGTTGTCCATATTAAGGTAGTAATGTGCTTTACTATAATTATATTTGCTTTCATAAGTACATTTTAGTTTCACCTGGAGTTAAAAGTGCCCTATTTTCTCCCCATGGCTTGTGTTCTTTCGACATCCAACCAGATCTTTCCACACCTTCCCACAGTAATACAGGTTTTCATACTATCATACCTGTTAGACGCTTTTTTTCAATGCTAGTTTTTTCCCTCTTAAATGGTATACTCTCTGAATTTCCAGAGTTTCCTACCATCTCCTGGGATGTCCCTTCATTGTTTTTCTGACGCTTTGTCTCTTATGTATGGATCTTCTGGTTCTTCAATGACTTGTTTGATTGAGTACAACCTGCAGTAGCTTCATGAGAAAGGGCTTGGGAGATAAGTTTTTTAGACCTTGTATTTTTAAATGTACCTTTACTACACCTTCACCTTTAAATAGTTTGGCTAAGCTAGACAGACTCATCTAGGATGGAAATAGTTTTCTCTAAGAACTTAAAAAGTAAAACCCCTTAACTTCTGACGTGCTTGCCTTCAGACATTTCACGTTGCTGTTGAGACATGAGGTGCCGTTTTGATGGGTGGCCTACTCCCCACGCCCCCGGGGCTGTCAGGGGTCTCACCATGTTCTACAGCAATGCGGTGTGTTTCTGCTCATCTTTTTGTTCTTCGCTGTGCTGGTCACCAGGTTTATACTGCTCTTCATGTCTGTGCAGTTATCCTTATGAGATTTATTTAGTAGGTTTTCTCTCTAATTCTCTAAGGGGGGTGGCGAGGGGCCCACATCCCAGGTGTATGCAAGTTCCCGGGCCAGGGAGGGAACTGGCACCACAGCAGCAACCAGAGCCTCTGTGGTGACAATGCCAGGTCCTTAACCCGCTGCACGGCAAGGGAAGTCCTCTCTTACTGTAATTCTGATACTCCTCTTGGTTGGATTTGGAAATGGGATTGATCTTTTCTTTCCTCTACTAATTTTTCCATTCTTCTATTGTTTTCTAAGCAGTAACTTTGACTTTATCTTACAACCTGATGATTATTTGATTTGTATTTGTAAAATTTTTATTTCAAAGTGTTGATACTTTCTTCCTTTTTATAGCATCCTTTATTTGTTTCATGGGCACAATATCTTTTTTTCCTCTCTGAAACAGAATGTTATTTGTAAAAAATGTTTCTTCTATTCCTTGCGTTGTCCCTTTCTTCTGAATGACTCTTTTAACGTCTTTCATCATTTATGCCAGAGGCTTTGCCCAAAAGTGTTCATGTTTGAGGGTGAAGCCCTGAACTGTCTATGGGAAGCTCTCCACATGAGCCGGGTGTGTGGCCTGGCAGGCCTTTCTTTAGGGCCGTCACGTTATCAGCCACTTTTCTTGGGTATTTCCTCAGAGTGGTGCGTGAAAGTCCTTTTCTCTGGAATTCGTAGTTTGTTTTTTCCCAGAGGAGGTACCTTTAGCCTTGTGCTTGGAGGAGAGATGGTGAATGATGTTTAAGCTTGCCTGCTGACATCCTGGAGCTGGATTAGGGAACGGGGGGGGGGGTTTCCGGTCTTAGGGTTCAGTACTTCCCCTTGTCGTAGCATGTTGCCGTTTCATAGGCCGTCTTCACCCTGTGAGCCCTGAAAACTTCTGGTTCCACGTCTGCAAAGAGCCTCCCTTACCTAACGATAGTATAGGGATGGTGGTGGTCAGATGCTTTGCTTTTACAGACTTTTAGGCAGTGCCCTTGATTTTAGTCTGGGGGTGCCAGGTCTCGAGCTTTCCAGGGTGTGCAGGCTCGCTTGTGGCTGGACTACTTCGGGTGCCCGTCAGACACTCAGGATCGGCCTCCCTTCTCTCCACGCTGTTGCTCCCCCTTCGGTTGTTTTCACATCTGCCTGCGCTCTTAGGAAGATTGTCTCAGTTACCAGAGCCCCTCAAACCTTCATTCTTTCAGAGCAGTCGTTGTGTTATCTCTCAGGAATTCAGGAGGAGTGAGGTTTGGTCCAGGCGTCACTCACAGGGTTGCAGACAAGACACTGGCTGGAGTTAGGAGGAGGGCAGAGAGCAGCTGGCAATTGGCTGGTTCTCCTTTTCCTCACGTGTCGGAGCAGAAGCCTAGAGACAGGAGAAACGAGCGGAGTTGTGCTACATCAGCAGCATGGCCTAGCTCCAGAAATAGGAGCAAGCCAGGGGAGATGGGCCCATTAGCTTCATAATCACTGGAGCTAATTCTCTTCTCAACTTTCCCTTGGGTCTTTTCAAATTTCTGCTTAAATTTTTTCTCAAAATACAATTTTTAGACCCTTATTTTTGTCCCACAGGGCTCTTGTTCTGCTCTTTTAAAGGTACCCGAATATTACTGTGGCAGAAAGGACGATCTGGATAAATGTTCCGAAGTAGTTATTTTCCAAGTTGGGATTTGCGTCTCTTTGGACCTGTTGGGTGTCTACTGGCCTTTTAGGAATTTTTGAGCCATGCATCATCATCATTTGGTGTTACTGGGAAGTAGAATGAGGACAGGCAGCTCTCTCTGAATGCTTTGAAGGAAGCTACAGGGTGTGAAGCAGTGGGTGGTGCAGGTGGAAGCAGTTGTGGATGAAGCGCCAACACAGATCTGGAAAGAAATCTGGAAGTTTGGCTCAGCTAAACAGAGTGTATTTCAGAAAAAGACCCCCCCCCTTTTTTTTTTTGTGAGTAAAGACCTCCATTTTCAAATAAAATAGATTATTTTTAATCTACAGTAGATTATTATTAAACACTGCTTTATTTTTTTTAAGGCGCTTATGGAAAGAAACCTTCAATGTATTTTAAACATTTGGAGAGTCTTTCAGGCTGTGGCTCTTAAGAGCAGCCCGTAACTTTTTTTTACTGATAGCCGTCTTTGAAGGAAAGAAGAGTAAAAAGTAGTGAGAATGTTATGTTGTGGTTCTGTAAAAATCACTGAAATGATTTGAAATCGATAATAGTTTTTGCATTGTCCCTTTCTGTAATCAATATAATAATATCCCCAGCTTTGATAACCATAACTGGAAAAATCTTATTTAATGCTTGTGTATAGAGTGTAAAGAAAGAGTTTTAATTTAGAGGAAAAGTTCATGTTCAGAAGACAGTACATGAATTGGAAGAAGTAAATCTTTAAATTCAAATTGCAGGGCTGTCTGCTCACATTTAATTGACACATGTTTAAACAAGGGTTGTAATGGATCATTTGCATTTAACTGACATTAACGACCTCAGTTAACTCCTGTTTTTATATCACATTGGCAGTTTATTTTTTGTTAATTTACTTTAGTATTCAGCTTCAAATATACATTAAAAGTTATTCTTTTTATAGATATAAGCAATAATCATGTCTTGAATCTTCTCTTTTCATTATTAAAACTTTTACAAACATATTGGGTTTAATTGCTTATGCTTTTTATATAGTCTGAAAACATGAACCATATTGATAATAAAACTCAAACATCTGCACACCGTTGCAAAACCTAATTCTGCAAGAGAACACACACCTAAGTGTCATGATCCCATCCAGAAGCATCCTCAGCAATTTGATTGTGCCCTGCCTTTCGCCCTGGATCAGCCTGCGGGAACCCATAGCTTTACTAAAGCAAAGCCAGAGCGGAGCCATTACTCCTTTCATTTTGAGAGAAGAGGCCCAGTGTACGAGGTCCTTTTCAGTACTAGTACTCTTATCTCCTACTCTTTTTCTGTCAGTTTTTATCAATTTCTACCACGTTTCCTTTACGTGGAAGGCTTTTGTGTTTGATCTGTCAGTTCACACTGGTGGGGGCAGAGAGCTAGGGAGGCTTTCCAGCCCTTCTTTTCAGAGTGACATAATTCATTTGAATTATTCATCTATCCTCAGGTGTCATGATTTCAGGGCTGGTTTTTGGTTAGCCACCCTGACCCGCCTCTCACCCTCTTAACTAGTTAACTGAGCAACACCAGTATAGGATGATATTGCATGTCTAACCATTAGAGGGGCACTTCTCTCTCTCAGACAAGGTCATGACTAATTTTTATTAAAAAGAAATTTTTATTTCAGCTCTGATTTCTGTTTAATAAAGAATGTTTTAGTTTCCAAAGTTTGGTTGACTACTTCTTTTTCTTCCTTTTTTTAATGTAACTTTATATTTTCTATGTTATTATTTTTTGTTATTTCCCCAATACAGTTTTTTTCTACTGTACAGCATGGTGACCCAGTTACACATACATGTACACATTCTATTTTCTCCCATTATCATGCTCCATCATAAGTGACTAGACAGAGTTCCCAGTGCTACACAGCAGGATCTCATTGCTAATCCATTCCAAAGGCAATAGTTTGCATCTTTTAACCCCGAGCTCCCCATCCACCCCACTACCTCCCCCTCCCACTTGGCAACCACAGGTCTCTTCTCCAAGTCCATGATTTTCTTTTCTGTGGAAAGGTTCATTTGTGCCCTATATTAGATTCCAGATATAAGGGATATCATATATTTGTCTTTCTCTTTCTGACTTACTTCACTCAGTTTGAGAGTCTCTAGTCAGAATGGCCATCATTAATAAGTCCACAAATAACAGATGCTGGAGGGGGTATGGAGAAAAGGGAACCCTCCTGCAGCACTGTTGGTGGGAATGGAAGCTAGTACAACCACTATGGAGAACAGTATGGAGGTACCTTAGAAATCTATACATAGAACTACCGTATGACCCAGCAATCCCACTCTTGGGCATATATCCAGACAAAACTTTCCTTGAAAAGACACATGCACCTGCATGTTCATTGCAGCTCTATTCACAATAGCCAAGACATGGAAACAACCCAAATGTCCATCAACTGATGATTGGATTAGGAAGAAGTGGTATATATACACAATGGAATACTACTCAGCCATAAAAAAGAATGAAATAATGCCATTTGCAGCAACAAGGATGGAACTAGAGAGTCTCATACTTGAAGACTAAGAAAGCAGCCTAAGGGACTAGAATAAAAAACTAACCAGCATTGTGTTAAGTAATATCAAATGTTGTGCCAGGGACTTAACTTGCATGTTCCCAGTTTGTGCCGGAGTTCAAAAGAGTGCTTCTGCTGTAGTAAGTGAGCTAACATTCTGTACTACCTTCCTCCTTTCACAGGGCACCTGTGCTGCGCTCTGCGTTCTCATCTCAGGGCTCCGAGGCAGCAGCGGGGAGGGGTGGGGAGACTGGTGAGAGCACCCTGGGCTGTCCTCGTGGCCGTCTCCTGACTGGCCATTTCCTAGGGTAGATCAGGGCAGCATGTCTCTTGTCTCTACCAGAAAGTGAGTGGTTGCACCAGCAAGTGTTGGGGGCCCCTAGAGGAGCTCTCACGCCTTCCAGTTCGTGTCATGTGTGTCTGAAGGCACTTGCAAGTTTGATGGCTTGTCAATGGCTGCATCCAGGATGCCTGGTTTGTCTGTTTCAATAGAAGGCTGAAGCAGGCTTTAGTCATTTTTAACACATTTCAGCATCCTGAATAACCTGATAGGAGGGAGATCGATGCTTTACTGTTTTATTTCTATGCATTTGGAGCTGTATTATCCTTGATTGACCAGCTCCAGAGGTGTAACTTCTGACCACCACCTGCATTAGAGAAGAGGAGCCAATGAGGGACTTCTTACACTCAGAGAAATGTGTTGTGAAAGTGGAGAGGATTTCCTTTCTTTTCTTTTCTTTTTTTTTGTCTGTGTGTATTCTGCTCCTTTAGCTTGGATTTAAGGCCATATAAGGGCCGTGTTGTCACAGGAATCTGACTTACCTCTGTTGGCTTTTTTTGTTCTCTCTTCTAACATGGAGACCTCTGAATTGTTGCAGTTTCTCCCAGTTCTTTCAGCTCCTTTTTGTATTTAGCTTCTTGTTCATTATATTTTACTGTCATGACTCTTGATTCTTTTACCCACCTTGTCTGTCTTCCCCATTTGCCCTGCAAAACTCCTCCAAATCATGGCAGCCATACCGGTTCTCTGCTCCTATATGTCTTCTTGGCACTGCTGGGAGCAAAATTCACAATTATGGCCAATGGTGGTTCTGCTGCTAAGGATCATCCTGTATCCTGGAGGTCAAGGTCAAGTGAAGATTTTATCTTCATGGTTATGAAGATTCCAAGCAAAAGGTAATGATGTATTCTGATAGTCACTGATAGTGGATCTTAATCTTCAGTGACTGCAAGTTGTTGGAAACTGTCATAGCTCTACTACACAAAGGCAGTGCATAAATTGAAGAAATTCTCGAGCTTTACTTATAGCGGATTGTCATTTAGTAAGGGCTTGTGGGTCACACACATTTGGGTTTTAAGCCCAGTTGGCCCGCTTGATAGTTGTGTGACTGTGCACACTTCACCTAATATCTCTAAATATCTCGAAACCTCCATTTCCTCATCCGTGAAATGGAGATGGTGGCCTTTATCCCGGCACGGCCCTCAGGAGTCAGCGAGATGTTTGCCATTCGTCTACTAGTGTGCACGCAGAGCAGATGCTCCATCAAGGGAGCTGGTGGTCACAGGGGTAGACATAGTATTTCTTGCTTTTTTGCCTATGTTGTGAACTTTCCTTGTTGCTGCCTTGTGGGGTAGTGATAAGAAATAGTGGTCTAATATTTAATCTGAGACATCTTAGCTTGTAGTTTATCCCTTTGGTATAATTCTTGCTAATTAACTTGATTTTTAACTTTACACTGAGTAAAGTGAAATTTCCTCCACAAAAAATGTTTAGTTAAATTTGATTTCGGTGAACACTTAAGGAACATGTACTGTCTTGCCCAGGCACTGGGCTTATCACTCTGGGAGTGCAAACACAAAGAGGATGTGGCCTTGGTCCTTCAAGAACTTAAGAGTCTAATGAATTCTAGAGTCAGTAAACTAGAGAGAGAGCAAGCAAGGTGGATTTCCTTAACTTTTAATTTTATTTTGTGTTTTTGTTCTTTTGTACTTACTAACTGTAATTAGGTATCATAAATGGCTTTTCATGGCTAATCATATTTCAGAGCCAAGGTGATTAATAATTATAACTCTAACGGTAACAACAACTAACGTTGATTGAGGGTTTACATATGAGCCAAGCACTTTTGCAAGCATTTTACATGTATTAACTCATTTAATTTTCATAGCATTTCTGTGAGGACTGTTATTAGTCCTATTTTATCTTCAGGCTCTGAGGAGCAATAATTTGGCCATGATTACACAGCTGACATAAATGGCAGGGTCAGAATTTGAACCCTAGCAATGTGGCCCCTCACAACCTACTAGGCTGGCCTGTAGTGATATTCATTTGAAAAATAGGGGTCCATTTATATATTAATCTAGGATTGTTGATGATATTGCACCAATTTAGAATTAGAGAAATGTTTTGGGAGGAAGTCATTCACATATGCTTCTTACAGTTGTCTCCAATTTCAAAAAATTAAAGGACATTTTAATACAGTGTCAGGATATATTGACTTTCAATTTACTTTAATCAAGAATAATTGGAACTTGGAGTTCACTGGTGGCCTAGTGGTTAAGGATCCAGCGTTGTCACTGCTGTGGTGCGAGTTTGATACCTGGCCAGGGGACTTCTGTATGCAGTAGGCATGGCCAAAAAAAGAATAATTGTAACTAAATGTTTTTATAAAGGTAAAAAGTAATTATTCTAAATGTCCTGATTTCCCCCCCTCCCCCAAACATTTTGGGTACTTCAGAAGTTCTGTTGAAATTAGATGCAACAACTGTAAACTACTCTTTATTTTTACCTTAATTTGCTCCTCATGGGTGTGTTGGTTGGAGTATAGATTTTAAAATCCTTAGTGTTGAAAATTGTCCACAGATGTACACTAACATTGCAATCTTAATTTAATCACAAAACAATACTTCAAGAACCGTCAACGAAGTTACAAAGCTCTGTCTCTTGTTATGAACAATAACCTAAACATAGTTGCTCAGTTTTAATTTTCTTTCCACAACAGAAGCATTTCATGTGTCGTATGTTGTGTAGTGTGTGATGTTTAACATATAATAATAACTATACAAGATAGTATATAAACATAAGTTGTACTAAGCCTTTATTTTAGCTCTTGGTTTTCTGATTTTGCTGTAGTTAGTTACAGATGTAGACAGCACGCTTGTGTGTGTGTAGCCATTCATTTGGGAGAAGCCATTTCGTAAAATAGCAGTTTCTGTTGCTCCTTTCTAAGTTTGCAGGTTTGAGGGGGAAAAAATCTGGCTAAACAAAAGTGTTATATGTTAACATCTCTTCATGTTTTAAATACCCCTTCCAACTTGTTCAAAATCATTAAAACATCGTCATCGTCATAAAAAATGAAGGCCATTTGCTTTTGTTTTATTTTCATAGCCATAAAATATAGACCATGGTTATTTTGTGTTCTGTGATTCTCCAGCTTTGTTCTAAATATGTTTTCCACTTTGGTGTGCCTGTTTGTGCCTCCTCTGTTTGTTTTCCTTATCAGAAAATGAGCCCAGTGAACAGAAGGACAGAAGGCCAGCACCAGGCCCTCGCCTTCTGGAGCGGGAGGTTTTCAGCATGGGCTCCCATCTGTTGGGCCTGTTCACTGATAAAACTTCCAGGAGCTGGTTAGGCTCCCCAGACATGGCCTATTTCTGCTCAGAGGCCACTGGACCTTGGAGAATGGGCTTAGCTGTTGAGAAGTCCTATTAGGCTTGTAGGCATCACAGTCATGTGATAGCACAAAGGTTATCAGCCAGGTATGAGACCTGAGTGAACCACTAGCTACAGAAAGAATTGTGGGGAGCAGTGACTTGGCGGTGTTATTCTGGTGGCAAAGTTTATGTTTTGGATTAAAAAAAACTAACCGCCATTAAGAAAACAGTATTCAGTGAATTGAAAGACATGCCTTATTAATAGGTCTGAAATTCAGATGCCTCCTAGAGAGGACTGTGATTTACTCACTGGTGAGTATTCTACTTGTAACAAGGGATGGGGGAAACTTCCTTCCTTCCTTCTTTTTTTTTTTTAAAGGGCTGCAGGTGCGGCACATGGAAGTTTCTAGGCTAGGGGTTGAATCGCAGCTACAGCTGCCAGCCTATGCCACAGCCGCAGCTGCCAGCCTATGCCGCAGCCGCAGCCGCAGCCACAGCGATACAAGATCCGAGCTGCATCTTCGACCTGTAAGGCAGCTTGTGGCAACAACAGATCCTTAACCCACTGAGCGAGGCCAGGAATTGAACCTGCATGCTTATGGATACTGGTTGGGTTTGTTTCCTTGGAGCCACAACGGGCACTCTGGAAATTTTTTATCCTCAGATTTTTAGCAGAAATATTCTGTTAGATACACAGTATGGTGATTGTACACACAAACATTTCCCGTTTTGTGAGATATTTTATGTTAGTTCATTTTACATTAGTTTTTAGATAGACATGTTGCTTGGATACAAAGTATTTTAGGCCTTTAAGGTCTTAGTATTATATTTTTTAAAAGTTCTCTAACGTATTGATTCTCCCAAGGGGCCGTCATGAAGTTGTATGCCAGGACTGCTGTCCAGCTATCCCGACTTTCATAATTTTCTGAGTGCAGTAGAAATAACACTCTCTTGATAAGCATCAGTTAGAACCATTGCTGTTTCATAAAGGCTAGAAACAGAAGTACTTTTTTGAAACAGTCTGTTGACTTGTGATGATTAATTTTTGAATTTCTGTTTATAATCATGGAATTTATTTGTTTATTTATTTATTTATCTTATTAAGGCTGCACCCAGCACATGGAAGTTTCTAGGCCAGGGGTCGAATCAGAGCTGTAGCTGCCAGCCTACACCACAGCCACAGCAACGCAAGAATCTGAGCCGTCTCTGCGACCCACACCACAGCTCACAGCAGCACCGGATCCTTAACCCAGTGGGCGAGGCCAGAGATCAAGCCCACGTCCTGATGGATGCTAGTTGAGGTCGTTACTGCTGAGCCACAATGGGGACTCCGACAATATATTTTAAAGTTTGTGAAAGTAAAATGCAAATTTTGAAAGTTATCTCTTTGTAAAATATTTCCTGTACCAAATATTTACAAAAAAGCTAATATTATATTGAACGATAGTTATTCAGATAATAAAATCAATATTTATTGAATGTCCTGGGCTGACAAAAGGCCAGTATAATACCACGATAGCAAGGGTTGTGTGGGAACGTGAAGTTGGTATGTAGAAACAGAGATACACACTGTCACGTTTGTGACATTTTCGTTCATGAATTTCTGTTTGCTTTTTCCAGAAGTACTATTTGAGAATATTTGTCACACAGTAACAGTGGGAGCAGTGACTTATTTAAATTATTTTTTTACTTCATGAGTCATTTGCCATAAGGGAACTGAATGCCTTATTTGTTTAAATTAACGTCAATACAAGAACTCAGCTCATCGTGTGTTGTCCCACGTTCTGTCTTAATAAGAGATCTGACTTACACAGGTGATAGGTGGTCTTTATGCAGATAAGCGCCAACGAGTCTTAAACTGTAAATGTGATAATAGCAGTTTGACTCCAAAGAATGCCATTCGATTGTTTACGGATCTGCAGAGGAGTGGATGAGGTACCTTTATTGATTTACTCCCTCGAAAGGAGGAAATACGATTTAAACAAACAAACTGAAATATGTTCGTAAAATGTTTTTCCCGAGTAAAAACTCACTTCTCATACTTAGATAACCAGAAGCAGCTTCTGCTGTTGTTTTCCTTTATTTATTTATTTTTTTTTTGGTCTTTTTGCATTTTCTAGGGCCACTCCCACGGCACCTGGAGGTTCCCAGGCTAGGGGGTCGAATCAGAGCCATAGCCGCCGGCCTAAGCCAGAGCCACAGCAACTCGGGATCTGAGCCACGGTCTGTGACCTACACCACAGCTCACGGCAACGCCGGGTCCTTAACCACCTGAGCAAGGCCAGGGATCGAACCTGCAACCTCATGGTTCCTAGTTGGATTCGCCAACCACTGCGCCATGACGGGAACTCCCCTTTTTTTTTTAAAGCGATTGAGTCAAGACAGCCTGTTCCTTCTGTCAGTGTTTGCTCTCTGGGGTCAGCTTACGTGCTTTATCTCTAATCCTCAGACCTGTCCCTCAAATGGCAGTGGAGTTCAGTAACCTGCTCAAGGCCATCCGGATACTGAGAGATGAAGACTGCTTCCGGGGTTGCTTTTCCGCCACGTCCTCTTGTTACATCGTGGCATGGCTGCCCCTCCCCTCTGTGCCCTAGATTTCTTTCCCCTGTCTCTGTCTCTCCATGGAGAGGTGTCTTTGTTTTTGTTCTCTTTTTCTTTTGGGCAGCCCCATGGCACGTGGAGTTCCGCCACAGGGATCAGATCTGAGCTGCAGTTGTGACCCAAGCTGCAGCTGTGGCAGTGTTGGATCCTTGACCCACGGTACTGGGCCAGGGGTCGAACCTGTGTCCCAGCACTCCCAAGACACCACCGATCCCATTGTGTCATAGCGGGCTCCTGTTTTTGTTTTTTAAATTAAAGTGTAGTTGATTTTACAGTATTGTTTTAGTTTCTGGTGTACAGCATAGTGATTCAGTTTTATATGTATATATTCTTTTCCATATTCTTTTCTTTTATGGTTTATTACAGGATATTGAATATAGTTCCCTGTGCTTTATAATAGCACCTCGTTGTATATTCATTCTATATATAATTATTTGAATCTGCTAGTCCCAAACTCCCCAGCGGCTCTCCCGCCACCACCCAGCCACAGGTTGATTCTCTGTGTGTGTCTGTTTCTTTTTCGTAGATAAGTTCGTGTGTATCATATTTTAGATTCCATATATAAGTGATATCATATGGTATTTGTCTTTCTCCTTCTGACTTCCTTCACTTTGTATGATAATGTCTAGGTCCAACCATAGCAAATGGCATTATTTCATTTCTTTAAATGGCTGAGTAGTATTCATTGTGTGTGTCTGTATATATATGTTTTTTCTTTTTACATTCATCTGTTGATGGGTGTTTAGGTTGCTTCCATGTCTTGGCTGTTGTGAATAGTGCTGCTATGAACGTAGCGGCGCATGTATCTCTTTGAATTATAGTTTTGTCTGGATATATGCCCAGGAGTGGGATTGCCAGATCATATGGCAACTCTATTTTTAGGGTTTTTTTTGTGGAATTTCCATACTGTTCTCCATGGTGGTTGCTCCAATTTACATTTCCACCAAAGTGAAGGAGGGTTTTCTTTCTCCACCCTCTCTCCAGCATTTGTTTGTAGACTTTCTGACGGGTGTGAAGTGCTATGTCATTGTAGTTTGATTTGCTCTTCTCTAATAACTAGCCATGCTGAGCTTCTTTTCAAGTGAGTGTTAGCCACCTATTTGTCTTCTTTGGAGAAAGGTCTCTTTAGGTCTTCTGCCCCTTTTCTGATTGCGTTGTTCGTTTGTTATTGAAGCGTATGAGCTGGTTGTATATTTGGGAAATTTAAGCCCTTAGTGCATCATTTGCAAATATTTTCTCACAGGTCATACATAGGTTGTCTTTTCATTTTGTGTATGGTTTCATTTGCTGTGCAAATGCTTATAAGTTTGATTAGGATCCATTTGTTTATTTTTGCTTTTATTTGTATTGCCTTGCTAGGCTGACCTAAGAAAACACTGGTAAGATTTATGTTAGAGAATGTTTTGCCTCCGTTCTTGTCCTAGGAGTTTTTTGGAGTCATGTTTTTTGGAGTTATATTTGAGTCTTTAAGCCATTTTGAGTTTAATTTTTTTGTGAATTGTGTGAGAACGTGTTCTAATTTCATTGATTTACATGCAACTGCTTGACTTTTGTAGAGAGGTTTTTTCCCTCTGAGCAGACTCAACACCTGCCCAGGCACGTGGGAGTGAACTGGGGGCAGAGAGGTCAGGGCACTTGGGCTTTTCGGTGAGAGGACCCTGAGTGGGAGATTACTGAACCTCTCTGTTGAGACTCTCTCCAAAGAGAGCCTGAGAAGTACCCGAGGAGGTGACTGTGCCCTGTTCCGGCGAGCTTAGGCCTTCCAGGCACACATGTCATCTGCGGAGGTGCTCAGAAGCCAGCGTCTCGCAGGATGATCTACAAACAAGTCTCTGGAAAAAGTAATTTCATTTTTCTTTCTCTTAATTTTTCCTTACCACAAAGAACTCCCATTGCATTTAAAGTGATAAAAGGGCCAAGAAGAAGGAAGAGATTGTGAATGGCTAACCTGTAACCTGTAACCCTTAACATATGGAAGTTCCCAGGCTAGGGGTTGGATTGGAGCTGCAGCTGCCAGCCACAGCCAGAGCCACAGCAATGCAGGATCCAAGCCACATCTGCACCCTACATCACAGCTCATGGCAATGCCAGATCCTTAATCCACTGAGCGAGGCCAGGGATCAAACCCACATCCTCATGGATACCAGTTGGGTTTGTTACTGCTGAGCCACAATGGGAACTCCTGATTAGATGCTTTATGGACAGAGATTGTCCCCTAAGTAGCAGAGTTTTGTAGGCCTTCATACAGGCTACGTGGAAAGGATTAAGTATTTGTTGGTAAGTTATATGTCGTTCTGTCGTGTAGCGTCTGCTTTGTGCTGAGCCCAGGGCGCTGTACTAGGAACTGAAAACTCGGGACCAGATCCTCAAACCTGCCCTTCGTAACCTTTCTGAGCCTTCGTTTCGCTTATATGGTTAGAGCATAGTTCTGTGACGATGCGCTCGGTGGCAGCGCTGGGGGAGTAAATTATAGATTAAATTAAAGCCGTCCTAACTGCTATTAAGCTGTCACCAGATTAGTTGGACAACCTGCTTGCAACACAGTAATGAGCTATTTTGTCATTGACATGGACGGGGGGTTGCCAGATAAAAACACAGGACAAATTTGAACTTGAAACAAGCAATGAATAATTTTTTAGCGTAAGTAGGTCCCATATATTGTGTGGAACACATTTCCCAGAACGTACTCTTAAGTCTGGCAGCTCCATTGGAAGAAGAATTCACTTTGGCAATGAGACGCAGCCTCTCTTCCATGAGATGTCCTGCCGAAAACCTCAGGACCCCATGTCAGTTGGAATTCTTGATTTTTAGCTTCTCTTAATCTTGAAGCACTTTAATAAAATTCAGGACTAAATTCTTTTACCTTGCATTAAACTCAAGTCCTATGTGAATAATAGGAATATCTCCTATCCACAAAAATCTTAATTTTCCTTAATTTTGTTCAGAAGCTTGGCTCTGATGAGTAGTGTAAGCAGAAGCTGGGTGTGCTCTTCCCGCGGCTGGTACAGAGCCCGTGAGGAACACGTGCGTGGCTGAGCCCCAGCCAGGTGCACACTGCCTTTTCCTGCAGGGAGGAGTGTCGTGATGAGACCAAGACCACTGCAAGGGGCTGAGGGTTCCACGATGTTCCCAAAGCCTCAGGAAGGAGATCTTACAAGCCCATAGCAACACCCCACAACCCTCATGGTACCTGGTTAGAGACAGGATGATAAGACGAGACAGCGCTCAACCTCAGGAGCCGGTCCCTGGCCCCTCACCCTCTAGCCCCCAGGTTGTTCACTCTAAAATGAGCATAATATCTGCCCTCGAAGGATTTTTTTGGGAATCAAAGTAAATGATAAGTCAGAATACAGTATTATCACCTCAATTTTATAAATTGTGTATTTTAAAGGCAGAGGGTATTGAAACGATGAGTATTACTGTTGTGCTTCATCTTGTTTTTTGGGAAAGTTTTACAAAGGGTTTTAGTTTTCGTAGTAACTGAGTTTTAAGCCTTGTCAGTACTTTGTATCAAATTAGAATTTTCCTGTGTAATTGTTAATAAATTTTGTGAATTAGAATTGCGGTTTCACAGTGGCTTCCTGACTTGTTCATTTTTGCTTTAAGTGGCCATGTTAGTATATACCCCTGATAATTTATTACAATGACTTAAAAATCACTGTAAAAAAAAAGATGACGTATGATGTTGGGAGCAGAGAGAAACGTCATTAGTAGAGAGCATGAAATACAGTAAAGTCGGCTCAAGATTTGAAGTAGAGTTGATTTACAAGGTTGTGGTCATTTTTGCTGTACACCAGAGTGATTCAGTCATACACAGACACATATCCATTCTCTTTCAGATTCTTTTCCCACGTAGATTATCACAGAATACCGCACAGAGGTCCCTGTGCAATACAATTCTGTCATTGTCACTAATTTTTACCTTTGTATAGCATTTTATAGGTTTTGCCTTATTATTAAATATTTACAGGAGTTCCCGTCGTGGCGCAGTGGTTAACAAATCCGACTAGGAACCATGAGGCTGCAGGTTCGATCCCTGGCCTTGCTCAGTGGGTTGAGGATCCGGCGTTGCCATGAACTGTGGTGTAGGTCACAGACGTGGCTCGGATCCCGCGTTGCTGTGGCTCTGGCTTAGGCCAGCGGCTATGGCTCCGATTCAACCCCCTAGCCTGGGAACCTCCATGTGCCGTGGGAGTGACCCTAGAAAATGCAAAAAAAAAAGACCCCCCCAAAAAAAAAATTACAGTTACCTAGAGGTAGGTAGATATTGCAGGCATTTTTATCCTTATTCTATATAAGAGGCAGCAGATGTAGAAAATATTTTATTACAGAGTTCAGATGGCAAGTGGAAGAGCTGAGATTTAAATACATGTATTATTTTAACTTCTTTTTACTGTTATTTCCGATGTACACACTACTTCCACAAGAACCTTTTTCCACGTCATTTCTGGAATTTTACATTTAAGTTTGCTTTAACATAAAGAAATGCATTTCGGTTCTTATTGAAAATTGATATGAAGTTACTTGATTCTAAATACATTATTTCCAAAAGATTTAGAAGACTGAAATTATGCAAAATCAACCGTAAGCCTAAAGACATTGTTATTGCAGGAAATCACTTAATCTAAAATTGTGAATACAAATAGCAAAGTCATCATAAAGTTTAGTAGAATGAGTATGAATCAATTTATATGGAAAAACATTTGGGGGCATGTATATTTTTACTTTTTTCATTCTAATGCTTAAAGCAGCCACCTCATCTTGGGCTTGTCACTTTAGTAATCCTTTTGTTCACAGAATACAGGATATATGGATTGTAGGTCCAACATAGTGTGACAGTTCTTGACCTCTGCTTCTAGGTATGGACAAAAAGCAGCTCTGAATGTGCTTATAACGGGAGCATGGAGTTCACCTGCATCTAGCTTTTTGACTCCCTCTCCTAATTCCTTTCTCTTTTGAAAGAAGATGAGAAACGTTCAAAGAGGTTGAGGGAGTCTGGAATGATAGGGGTGCAGAGCTGGCCAGCCGCACAGTCAGCACTTACGCCCGGGTTCCCCTCATCCTCAGCATGGCGGGTTGCTTTCTCGTCCTCAGTTGTTGAGTCAAGAAACGATGGTAGAAGCATCACTGCTCATGAAGGTTTGGTCTGTGTAATGGGTAGTGAGATAGAAACTTAACCACTGTGTTTTCTCTGGTCTTCTGTTCTGTGATAAGATGGTTAACTCCAAGCTGTATTTAGTCTGCCTGAAAAAGAGGAAAAAGACATTCTTTTCCTCCAATTATGATTGTATGTGGCTCTCCAGGAAAGGTTTGTCTGCACTCTGAGCAGGCTTGAGTGGTGGAAGAATATGTTCTTAGTTACTCAGCAGAGCTGTTGGAAGGAGTGGGGGTGGGGGGAGGGAAAGTGTTCATATGTTCTCTCTGCAGTGATGCTCTCAACCTCGTGTGGCTCATCTACAAATTTCTGGCCCAGTAACTTCCAACCCAGGAGACCACGGAGGTAGCACAGAGGCCCCAGTATGCAGTGGTGGAGACTGAATGCATAATAAACTCTGTGCTTACATGTACTGTGTGCTGTTCAAATGTAAGAGCGCACTACTGTGGTCAGTGCCATAGGGTTGTCATCAGGAACTTCATTTTCTCTTTCTGTCCTCGGGTGGGATGTGTAATCAGGTACAGCCCAACCATGCAACCAGCTAATTGTGTGACGTTGGAGAGGACTTTCGATTTCTCTCAGTTATAATTTCCTCATCTATGAAATAAAGGTAACCATACCTGAACCACAGCAGAGGCCTGTCTTTTCAGCAAACTTGCTTTTCAGTGTGGCACAAAGGAACACAGCAAAGACCAGCCAAAAGGGAGTTCCCGGTGTGGCTCGCTGGGTTAAGGACCCAATATTGGCTCTCCTTGAGCATGCCTATTTGATCCCTGGCCTCGCTCAGGGTTACTGCAAGCTGGGGCATAGTGCCTTGGATCTGGTGTTGCCGTGCTGTGGTATAAGCCTGCAGCTGCAACGCTGATTCGGCCTCTGGCCTGGGAACTTCAATACCATATGCAGCAGGTGCATCTATTTAAAAAAAAAAAAAAAAGACCAGCAGAGGTGCTGCTCTCAGGGAGCCTGTGTTTCACTGGAATAAGGTGGTCAGTAAACAAATAGATGTACGGAAAATGGCAGAGAGTGATGACTGCTGTGCATAGAATTAGATGTGAGCATGTGAAAGTGAGTGAGCAGGTGGCTAATGGATGTTGTGTGGTCAGGGACGACCTCTCAGAGGACATAAACCTTTAAGCTAAAAATCTGAAGGACAAGGAGCTAGCTATGCAAAGATCTGAAGTGACAGCATTCCAGGAAGAGGGAGTGAGTAGTTAAGGAAAAGGCTGTGACACTGGAATGGGTGGGACATGCCTGCAAATGGTAGATCACAGGGGACTGGAGAGAGAAGCGGGGCCAGAATCGTGCTTTTTAACTAGTTCTGATTGATTGCGTCGAAGTTCAAGAGTTTCCGTGTTATGTCTCTGAATAGGACTCCAGAAAAGTCACTGTGGACCAGAATGTTGAGCTGCTTTGCCCCTGGAAGCTTTAATTAGTTATCAAATGGAGATGTTTCATGTATCTTTATGATGGGCATGATGAAAAACATCCCATATACTATGAAACAAGCACACATCGAAAACACAGTGCAATGTCATTCTAGAGTAATAAAATAATTTTAGAATGTTTGTCCTAATTTTGCTCTTGCGTGTGCTTATTTGCTTGATATTCAGCCCTCTGTGTGGATGCAGAATGACGGTCTCAAGTTGTCCCACCATCGTGAACACATTTATGGGGCAGGATGGTGATTTCTCCAGTAATTGTGATGAATTGATACTCTTTTCAAACATCTCCTTTTAATAAAGCACATCTAGGTTAGGAATGAGTGTTATGGCACCGTGTTCTGTGACATTTTAAATTATGAAGAACACATTTTTAGAGCTCTCTTTATAGTCCTTCAGAACGTAATACACATTTATTTTCTAAGGCTATTCTCAATGTCATACAATAGCGAAACAGGGTAGGGGTTGAAAACTTTGCTGAGCACCTACTATATTCTAGATTCTTCTCAAAACATCTTGCAGCAGCCCAGCAAAGCATGTTAAAGTTGTCTCGGAGACCTGGTGCCTTGTTCGTACATTTCGGAGAGTCCAGGGTCCTCCCTGTCTTGGACAACTGATAGGAGCTCCGGGTTTCAGGCGAACCATTTTTACCCAGCTGCAAGTGGCAGTGGCGCTTCGGGATTATCTTGCTCATTTTATCTGAGGTTGCTTACGCTTCCCTAGAAAGAATAAGAGAGTAGCCTAAGAGACTGACTAGGAGAACCTTGCTTTAAGGTTTTGAAGGCATGGGAAGAAGGTTATTGAAACTTTTACATATTTAACAATTTAATAATCTTGAGCATGAAACAAAGCCACGAAGCCTTGTTTGATGGTTTACATAGAACTACATCTAACCTGCGTTTGGAGTTTTATTTAGATTGACCCCCATCCCCCCAAAAATGCTTAGGGAGAGTGGAAGTGTTTGTGTTTGGGGTTTATGGACAGTTAAAATGTCAGCTGTGGGAGTTCCCGTCATGGCTCCGCGGTAACAAACCTGACTAGTACACATGAGGGCTGACGTGCAGTCCCTGGCCTCGCTCAGTGGGTAACGGGTCCGGCGTTGCCATGACTGTGGTGTAGGTTGCAGACGCAGCTTGGATCCCATGTGGCTGTGGCATAGGCTGGCAGCTACAGCTCTGATTCGACCCCCATCCTGGGAACTTCCGTATGCCGTGAGTGTGGCCCTAAAAGGACCCCCCCCCAAAAAAAAAAGTGCCCACTGTGAACGGAGCACTCCCCCACTGTCACTGGCCAGTTAACTCATAGCTTTAGCACCTCTCTTCTACACAGATGGAGCCTGAAGAAGGTAGTGACAATTGAGCGAGGTGATACTGGCTTCTGGGTCCCTCTTGAACTCTTCCTGAGGGGAGAGGCGTTTTGGCACCGGGCTGCAGTGCACCTTACCAACAAGGACCAATATGAGGATGGGAAGGGTGTCTCTGAGTCTTTACAGGGCATCCAGAATTCCTGCTCTGCTTTATGTCATCTGGGATGGTACAGCAGAAATGTTAGCTTTTATTTATAACTAGAACTTAGAAAAGCTCCATTTTAGTTTCCTGACTGCAAGCCAGAATGAAAAATAGATGTCATAATTATGACACACTTGAGGCAAATGTTTAACTTTGAGGAGTTAAATGTGTAACTTTTTGAAATTTGAGTATTTTATGTTCCTTTTGAAGATCTCTGAACCTTTAATTTTGAAGAAAATTAGCCAAAGCCTTCAAGTTCTTTATTCCTTCTGCTTAAAAAAAAAAAAGTTTTGAGGCTTCTCCTTTGACCTTAGATTCTAAAACCTAATTTCTAGGATGCCTAAAAATTCCATATGTTAAATTTATTGTGCCAAGTGGGCACTTGTAATAAACAAATCTGCTTTTGCATTTAGAGGAAGAATAAAGATGTACTCTGTTAATCCACCAGAAGCGTTTGCTGGTTTTTGAGGTTTCCTCATTCTGGATACTTTTTTATGGTTGTGTTAAACTTGTCTTTTAGAAATACTTTGAAAAAAATATTATACTCATTTGTTAGAACTGTGAAATAGTGATAAGGATATTTTAATTTGGTCTGCGTGAAAATGTTCATTTGATCATTCATCTAGTCCTTTGTTGTACCTGCTATGAGTAGAGAAACTAGGTTAATGAATGAACTGGAAACAGATCTTCCTACATGTTACTTTATAATTTAGTGGAGCAGAACCACTTGCAGGTAAAATGCAAACTGATAAAGCATTGCATTAGGAATAAATATGTGATCGCATAGAAATAGGGTGTTAATCTTTTATTAAATCCGAGAAGGCATGTAAGTAAGCTAAGAACTGAAGAAGGAGTAGCCAAGCACGAGAATGAGAAGAGGACTCTAGGCAGAGGGAACAGCTGAGACCAGGAATGTGGGAGCATCCAGGAATAGTAGTCCAGGAATTCCAAGTAATAGAGTGTCCACTGGGGAAGGAAACTAGGAAATGGAAGGCTGGTGCTAAGTGTCAAGCCAGGTAGATAAACTAGGGCGACTCCACAGGGGGCTTTTCAACTTATGTAAATTTAGCCTTGATCCAGAGAGCAGTGGAGAACTATTGATGAGATTTTAGTTTGATCTGGGACAAAACCTGAGCACACCTGAATTTCGGAAAGCTCCTTCTGATGACGGCAGGTAGAACATGGGTCACAGGGACCATCTGTGTTTGGCCATCCTGGCCTTGCAGGTTGTGCGGTGCTGAATTTCAGGGAGCATGCTGTTCCTGTCCCATCCTCTGTTTTTAGTGCAGAGCGCAGGTACCATTACAGTACAGCTCTGGAGACGTCGTAGACGTTGGGAATTGAGGCTGTGGTGGTCTGGATTGAGGCAGGACTTTGGTGTTGAAAAAAACAGAGTTCTTGAGGACGAGCCACAGGGCTTTTAGAAAGGATTGTCGGTAAAGGTGAAAGGGGAACAAGTTGGGAAGATACCCAGTTTTCAGACTTGGCTATGTGAGTGGCTAAGGGAGCACAGGAAAAGGAGCACCTCCGTTTGGTGTTTCTTCCCCTCTTCACAAAGGAATTGACCCCCCTGCAACAAAGGGACGACGACAGCTTCATGAGGTAACTTTGCAGCTGCTCCTTTGGCTCCGCCTTTAGTCGTCCAGATGCAACCAAGGGCTGTTGATCAAACATTAGGGCACATCCCATGATTTTCATTGAAATGTCTCAACCTTGGAAAGCTGAATATATCCTCCTCCCCCCAGAAGAACTTGAGCTCTATATTACTTTGCAAATCATATGTTTGCTAAGTGTTTTGTAAGTATAATCATTTTACAGCTCCTAAAATGGTAAGTGAAGCCTCTTTGTTCCTCTTGTGAACAAATATTAGAAATAGAGTTGTAAGTGATAAAATACCATAATTTTGCTTGACTTTATGAAGTGTAATTTCTTGACATAAAAGCTCAAAGAACATTGAGACCAAGTAAGGATTTAGTAGTTGTAAAACGTAAGTTGTAATTTAAAAGTTAAAAATGATCTCTTTTATAATCCCACAGAAAAATGATAGTTAGATAGGAGCGTATTCAGAATAATTACAGAGTTGAATTTGGGTTTAGGCACTAAGCACCTTTGTGCTGATGTTAGAATAATTCTCTGGTTGATTTGGAAGCAGACTTTTGTGTTGTGTTGCTCACTCATTTTGTTCATCTTCATCAATGAGTTCTAGAATCTGTTTCTCAGTAGAGAAGAGAAATATCTCTAGAACAGGAAAACCTGTCCTTTCTTATTTTTCCTATATATTTAAAAAATTCAGGGGCATTTTTTAATGACACAGGATTTCACCAAAAATGACATTTGAAAAAATCTTGATTCTCAAGGAAGTCCACTTCACCAGTTTCCAAGAAGAATCAATAATTAGTTAAACTCACTAGATGAAATGCCCACACCCTACATTTTATGAGCAGATGAATTTAACATAATGTATTTTGAATTCATAAACTAACAAAGTAATTTCAGATCTTTTAATTTGCCTTTTAAAAGTGTGGCCAGCATCAACCTTTCCCCCTTCTCTTTTCCTCTACCTCCTAACTCCCCAGACTGAGCGCTGGCCTGTTTCCCATCACTCGCTTTAACTGTTATTTCTTATGCCTTGGAAACAGGCTGTAGCTACCCTGTTACTTTAAGAGGCTTACTTTCTAGAGTTTCCCCTCTCTGGTCCTCGTGTCTCCTCGTCCTCTTCCTTCTGTATTTCCTTTTCCTTTTGGATCCCCAAAAGATCCAAACAAAAGAGAGTTCTTTGTCTTTGGTATTCTATGGTAAGTTCAGAAACATCAGGTCTTACTATTATAAAAATCCATAGCACGTATTAGCTCAAAAAAGGTTCCTACCTCATAGGCCCGATTTGAAGACCTTTTGGCACCATCTCTGCCCTCTGCCATTGACACACAGTTTTATACCATCACTTCATTAATGTTATGGCGGAACCTCTGTGTATTGCAAGGCATTTTATTAAAAGAAATGCAGGTGGGGACAGTAGCTCAATGTAATGTGGAGTATCCTCTGAAATTCTCTTCTCCACTCACACCCCACACCCACCTCGGGCATTAAAGTTGCCATTCTGAAGAGAAAAAAAAAAATGTATTTAAGGAACTGTAGCATAAGGTTGAGTTTATATTGTTTTATAAAAATACTGCTATAATAATATAGTATGTTATTAGAAAAGTACACCAATTTCAGGTCAATTAAGTAGTCCTTTAGATATGCCTAGGAGAGCATACTTTGAAGCTAATAAGCTAGTTACCAATAAATATACAGTTTTTATTTATTTCTATATTAATTGTTAAGAACTGTCTTCAAATTTTTTAACATTGGAAAGGTCAAGAAATGTGTAATCAGAATGAAAAATACTTAAAATTGTTCAAAATACTCAGAGCACCTATAATATTTTCAATAGACTAAGAGGAGCCTGTGCTGTCATCCTTTCTATGAAGAGGCTTTCAGCACACAGCTGCAGTTTCTAACGGAACGTTTTTATTTCAGAATGGAAAAGAGATGTTAATATGGATATTATCAAATAATTTGTCTTCTATTACAAGTGAATTTAAATGCATCAGTACCATAAAATTTATTGCCATTGTTTTTCTCTACTGCCCTTCTTGATTGATACCTGTGTTGCATAGTTAAAAGGTACTGCTGTTTCTCAGAATTTATGAAAATAAGGAATCCACAGATCCAGGAAGCACAGGATATAGTCCAAGTTTAAATAAGAAACATATTCCTTTCTGAACTGTAGAACAGCAAAGACAAAGAATGTTTTGAAAACAGCCCGAGAAAAAGAGCAGGTCACCTATAAAGAAATGGTTAGAATGGTAGCAAATTTCTCTAGTACTGTGGAATCCAGAAGAAATTGGTAAATGTCTACAAAGTGTGAATTTAGCAAAATTATTTGAAGTATTATTCAAGAATTATGATAAAAACGAAAACATTTAGAGATAAACAACACCTGCGGGAGTTTATTGCTGAAAGACCTCTACAGTTCCTCTAAAGGAACTTCTGTAGCCTGTAATTCCTAAGAAAGAATAATTATCCCCGAAGGAATGCCCAAGCTGCAAAAGGGGCTAGTAAAGAGAAAGAAGGCACAAATATAAAGCCAAACAAACATAATATAAAATAAGAATTGTCAAATTTGTGAACTTAACTGAAATGTTGAATTCAACAAGAGAATGTAAGATGGAAAGAGGGAGATTGCAACTAAAGGCCTTTTACTGCCCAAAAGGGGTGATTTTGTTTGGTTAAATGTATGGTAAAATATCCAAGGAAAACCACCAAAAGAATAGAAGGAATGAAAAAATACTGCAAAGCAGTCAACAGTTGGGGGATGGGGGAATAAAATGGGGCCCTACTGGTCTGATAGTAATGTTACAGAAATAAAATGTTCCCAACTAGAGCATCTTTTTTTCTTCTTCTTCTTTTCTGAGCCCATGGCATGTGGAAGTTCCCAGGCCAGGGATCAAACTTGCACCACAGCAGTAACTCAAGCTGCTGCACAGAGATAATGCCAGATCCTTAACCCACTGTGCCACAGTGGGAACTCCCATCTCAGAGCTCTTAAAAACATCATTAGACCTATTCCTGATTATGAACATCTGTAAACAATGCGATCACATTTTTAATCTCAAATAGCTTAAATCATTTCAATCTGTTTACAGTATTGATCAACTTAAGAAACCCTTATATCCAGGCTTATTCCAGATTAATAGAAACAGAAGTTACCGAGGCTTTACTCTTCTATGTGAGATGTAATTATGAGTCCTAAAGGGATTGCTGACATTCATGGATTGCTAGGTGCTTAACTTATGAAATGAGCATTTCAGATGAAAATAAGAATGCAGGTAGGTTATGTATGCATTATGTTAGTGGTCAGTAATTGTCACTGCAGATGCCACTTAGGTTTTTTTGTTTCTTCGTTTAATCTCTCTGCCCCCTACTTTGAAATTTTAATAATCGCTCTCATTTAGAGAGCACCACTTTGGTTTGGGTATTTTGCAACTAGTTTTACTTATTGTGTGTAGTCCTCACAAGAGCTCTGCAAGCAAAGGTATTGTTTTGTCCATTTCACACATTGGAAACTAGCTGTTGCAAGAGGTTACCCTGACCAGGGCTCCGCAGCTGCCCAGTGGCAGAGTCAGAGTCCAAACCCTAAGTTGGTTACTTTAAAGTCTTGACATTCTTTCTGTAGCAGGTTCTCCCAAGCTCAAGTATGTTTAAGAAATGAATACCAGTAATGCTTTCTTTTTGTTGTTTTTGTTAACCTGTGGATTGCCTTTCTTTCTCAGAGGTAGTTCTTTTGTTAAAAAGAACAATAGAGGAAAGCTGTCTTAAGAGGTCCCTTGTGCATGCTCTGGTGGAGCCTGATTCCTGGATCTTATATTTTATGGCAGAACAGCCAAAGATCTTTGCTCCAGACCTAGCAGAACTGGGAACAGCTACATTTCCCTGTGACAGAAAAATGTGACCCAGTGTGTCTTTCAGTCCCCATCATTTGTGTTCAGACCTGAAGCATTTGTGATGCACTTTTACTTCTGTATACAGAAAGAAAAGACTGTACCATCACTGTCCACATGAGATGCCACTGATTAGTTTCCTATCCAGGGACAAAAGTATTGGGTATGTATGGTCACTGTGTTGCTTTGTTTGAAGGAGGATACTGTCCATCAGGACACTGGTTCTCAAAGAGCTGGAATATGAGGTGAAGGGAGGCAGCGGCATCTGGAACAGTTCCAGTAATCGGCTAATTCTGAGGACACTGCAGTATAGATCCCCACAGCCTGGAAAGATCCTTGGTTGCTGTTGCAGCCATTCCCCAACTCAGAAAGAACTACCTTCATGTCCACTTGTTTCTTTTCACTGCTTTGTGTGCAAGTGCAAAGGTTTAGTTTTGTAAAAGCTCCCGGTAATCATAGGTCTAATGATACCACATTGGTATTAAAAAAGAATATAAAATATCTCATTAATATATTGTTTATGTTGATAACATGTTCAAAAGATATGTGTATATTGAGTCAAAATATTAATTTTTTAAAAACTTCCTTAATATAGCTACTAGAAAATTTAAAATTAGCTTTGTGGACCATATTTGTGACTTTTCACATTTCTTTTGGATAGTGCAGGTCTAGAACATTTCCCAAATAATATCTTTATCTCTGGCAGTGATTCTCTACCTTAGTTGAAAATTAGAATGACCTGGCAGCTTTAAAAACTCATCAAACCCAGGTCACGCTCCAGATCAGTCAATAGTGGAATCTCTGCAAATGAGATCCAGTCATCAGTAAAGTATATCACGTGACTTTTTAAGGTTCCTATAAATTCATGAAACCCTCCCTCCATTTTTAATGCTTTTAATTAAATTCATTAATTGAACAACCCTTGCTGTTCTTCTTGTATTTAACTTATTTTCCTTATGTTACAGTTTAACTTTATTTCTTCTTGTTGGTGCATTCTATAGAGTAAGAATTGATATATTTGAAAGAGACAAAGTATTTTATTGTAAGAAGGAAAAGCTGTGAGAGAGGCAGGATTGCAAATTCATCTGTATAAAGTAGGTCCTGGGGAAAGGGTGGTAAAACTAAGCTGGGCTGGAAGGGGGCTGGTTAATTGAGAGTTGAACTCCAAAAAAAGTATCCAGAGGTAAACTTTCCAAGAAGTACATTTTTAAGAATGCGGGGGATTCTGTGTTGGGTAGAGGTGCATACCAGCACCTCCTGACAGAGGTTTTCCTTCTCAGCAGCTGGTAGTCATATCTTGATTCCCAGAGGGAGCTGATCCAGGTAGAAGAACTCTAAACAAGCAGTTGTGGGAATGCTGGAATGCCGTGATGAAGCAGCTTAGCAAGGCATCGTGTTCAGCACTCAGGCAGCGTAGAAACCAGGAACAAAGTCACTTAGATGGAGAACACATGACAGAGATGCTACATGTTGGTAATAGAAGGGTCTTTTAGAGGCTTAGGGCACCCTATGTGGACAAGCTGCTAACGCAGTCGGCCTCGATGGTCATAGGCTGATCCTGACATAAAGATTCTTCAGTTTTTAGCTAGAGCTCACCAAATATAGATACAGGCATGATTGGAATGGTTTCATACAGTACAAAGAGCACCGACATAGGGTCAAGAAACCTGGATTTTGGAGTTCCCTTGCGGCACAGCAGGTTAAGAATCCTGTGTTGTCATTGCAGCGGCTCTCGCCACTGCTATGAGGCAGGTCCAATCCCTGGCCTAGGAACTTAAAGATGCCATAGGTTGCAGCCTAAATAAATTAATAAATAAACCTGGGCTTTAGTCTCATTTTCTCAAACAGCTATGTTAATGACCTTAGACAAGCATTTAACTTATCATCAGGCTTCCATTTTTCCTCATCTGTAAAATAAGTCCTTGCTTTCTATCCAGTATTCCTCTTAGGCCTGTGAATATCTCTGCAAAATACCAGTGAAAGCAGTGAGTGTGTTCAAGTAATACGTATGGTAGGAAGATTGTGTTTTCAAATAGGGTGTGAAGTTTTTGAGCTAGTCATCCCACCCGTCTGACCTCGTTACTTGTCTTCCAAGATGATCCCAGGAACCAGCAACTCTTGTCCCTAATATTTAGATTCCATACTTTCTGAAGTGTAGCAAGTCAGCATTATTCATTTCACATGGAGTGAGGGCCGAAAAAGAGTTCAGTATCAGAACTGTTTTAACTCTGAGTTGAGGTCTCTGTTGAGCCTAATGATTAAAAAAAATGCTAGGAGTACTGTTGATGCTTTTCACCTACTTCATTTCACTGGTCAAAAGGCATTTACTGGATTATATAACTGTCACTGAAGACAGGATCTGCCATGAGCCAAGAATTTCAGTGTTTTTTTGCTCAAAGTGTGCCTGATATCCAGCACTCAGATTGAACACCATGTGCAGGTTTGGGCCATATGATGTCAAGGTGGGGGGGTGCTTAAATACACTCTCATGAACTTATTTTCTTTTCTCTACTTACTAGAAACCGATTGTACCATAGCAAAATTAGATGTCAGCATAAAAGGGAACTCAGAGGTATACCTGAACAGAATAGAAGTGACAAGTGAAAATCAATTACAGGCTTCAGCCACATGGGTATGTATATTCAGTAACCCAGGCCACCCGCTGTAGGAATCTTATACTCAGTGCTTGCTTGAGATCAGTGCTCCGACTTTGTACATTGCTAATGCATGGGAAAAGCCTTTGGACATCATGATTTTGATGATCTGAATATTTACTGGATGCTTCGTTTTTGAAGGCTGCTTTGTTTGGGGGATCCTGCTGCAAGGAGAGGACTTGGTAGAAACAATGTTGCATTTTTCACTACTGAATCCCAAGGAGTCCAGATCTTAGAAGCTGAGAGAGAGCATGTGACTAAGGCTTGGCCACTTGTAAGCCCTTGCTTGATTAAACCACACAGAAGTTGAGAGCCTAGCAATCCTGGAAGTCTTGTGTATGTGTTATCTTAAACGCTGGTGGTGATATTCTGGGCAAGTGATTTCTGTTGACCTGTTTCGCTGGTTTCTTCTTCCCTCTTTTCCAGTCCTGGTCCTGGCAGCCGGGTCTGGGAACCAAACCTAATATTCTTTTGTGAAATTCCCTCCCAGGACAAGTTAGATAAACTCAGTTTCAATTCTAAGAACTCTGATTAGTATAGTTAGTAAATTAGTTACCACTGAAGTTTTAAGCTAAGAGGAGATATGCCATGAATCACTGGAAACTTGAGTCCTGCTGGTTTAAGCCATAAGACATGGTTCTTCTGTACTTAAACTTACATGTGTTGAAAATTATTTGTAATTACATTGTTATGGAATATAAGCATTTTTTTAAAAATCTTACTAGTTACAACTACTAGGCTTTGTAAATGTAAAACTTCCTATGAGAGTTTCTAGATTTCTGACAAGGGTTACCATGTACAATACAGTGCAGGATGATATTACCAATTTCATTGAATCAAATAGCTCTTAGATAGAAGGGTGATCATCTAGTTTTTAGTTAAATATGAACCTTTCGATAGTATCATAAGTGAAAGTTGTCTCCTTCATAAATGAAGGGTGATAAGCCACATGTACATTTCATTTATTCAACAGAGTTTATTGATTACCTTCTATATCCTAAGTATTGTACTGTCTCTGTCTTATGCCAGGAATAAACAGATGAATAGCAAATTATGTTATTCTCTGTCTTCCAGAGACTTACGGGCTAAAAGAGAAAACAAGTTAAGCAGATCATTATAATAATTCAGTATTTGCAGAAGGAGTTAGCTAACCTGGCTGAGATACAGGATTGGGTAAGAAGAGGTGACACTGGATACCACGTTCCTTTTTTATACCCAGTATATTTCACACGATGCTTACTGCATAATGCATGGGAGGCACTTCGAAAATGTGGAGTTAAGTTTGAACTGTGTCTTGAAGAATAAAGAGCTGATGAGAGCCTGAATTAAAGAGAAACCTGGCGGTGTGATTTCTGATTGGAACAATATCAGGAGACATGGATAAATTCCAAAGTTCTGAGCTCAGGCAGACTGGTAGTCTGTCATTAACTGAACAAAGAGAATGCAGAAGTTGGTTTGAAATCAGTGGACTGGTGAGAGAAATTAGTTTTGCTTTGACTTGTGGAATTTAAGGTTTTTGAGAGACCTCCTCATGAGACAGGTCTGGTCATTCCTAGAGCCAAGTAGATGAAATGATGATAAAGATTTAGGATTCATCACAATGTTTGCTGTCTGAGCCATGGGCGTGAGATTGCACAGGGAAGGGAATGGGTAATGACTGTGATGGATCCATGAGGAAGATGGCATTTTGAAATTGACGTTTCTGGGGCTGATTAGATTTATTCTAAAAGGGACCCACCCTTGATAGAACCATGCACCTCAACAGCCTGTTTCTGTTGGAAGTGTTTGCTTCTTGATTTATTAGAGTTTAGCAAGTGCTGACCATCTACCATTGTATTTGCTGTCATTCTGTCTTCCCTTCACTACTTTCATCCCGGACGTGATCACAAAATTGTAGGAATGTCCCGCTTGTGGCAGTCACAGCATTACCCCTGTCCTGCTACTATATACACCCCGCTCCGCAGAAAGAAGGTAAAGCCCTTCAGAATTCCTGCCTCTTCATTGCCCTTAAGACAGGAGAAAACGATCTCAGTGAATCAGAGCCTCTGACCGAGCTGTCAGCGACTTTTACCGGAGACATCTTCTCACAGATGGAAACATTTTCCAGTCTGGTATAGGGCACGGTCGCTAGAGATGGTTTTTTCATTTCTGTCTCTCAGAACTCATTTTACTAATTGATATACTTGAGCACTTGGCTGCTGTTTTTACATTATAGAAACATTTCAGGGTTAATTGTTATAGTAGATCTTCTTTGAATGTTTTGTAATTTATTTCCATATCAATAAAGGAATCACTGATACTCTCTATGCAGTGGTATCTTTAGCTTAAAAGTAAAAAGTCTGTCTCAGTATAAATTTAAACTACCTGATGCAGTCCCAAATAGTGTTGTTGTTGTTTTCCCAAGAGATCTAGACCTATTCAGTATGGCTATTCTGCACTGAAACTGAGGTGGGTCCAAATTGAGATACGCTGCAACATAGACTACACATTGAGTTTTGAAGACATAACATAAAAAAGAGAAAATACCTCATTTATTTTTATATTGAGAACATGGTGAAATGGTAATATCCTGAATGTAATGAGTCAGACAAAATGTATTATTACTTTTACTTTTTTTTCCTTTTTTTAAAATGTTGTCCCTAGAAAATTTTGAATTATATATGTGGTTGAATGTCTGTTGGGCAGTATGGCTCTAGACTAACCCCCCCCCCACATCTCCAAATGAATCACTAGTGCTCATGAATTTGTTGTTGATGGATTGCTCTTGTTTCTAATGCCACTGCCCCATATGAAAGCCTAGAGTAATCTAGCAACAATTCTCATGGTTTTAAAAGCCACCTTTGTTGATTACAGAGAATTTTGCAAAGGGCAAATTGGGAAAGTAATTCACATGTATTGAGCTACTAAAAAATGATACTTGCAACCAGTAAAACCATCTATTAGGAACCACAGAAAGATATTTCTTGTTTATTTGGGCTATAATTTCTATAAGAATATGACTATTGGATTTTATACAGTATGTCTTTGCTTTCTTTTTTGTTCCAAAAGGGATTTAAAGTGGTCAGTTTTATAATGTAAGTAATTGGTTAGCACCATTTGAGGAATCCATCAGTAGAAAGATGGTATCTGTTATTTTAGGAATTTCTGCTGCTAGCCAAAATTCCAGTAACATATCTCATTTATTTTCATATCGAGTACACGGTGAAATGGTAATATTCTGGATATATTGAGTCAGACAAAATGTATCATTACTTTTACCTTTCATGGAAAGTAATTCATGGAAGTTGCCTTGTGGCACAGTGGATTAAGGATCCAGCATTGCGGCACCTGTGGCGTAGGCTGCAACTGTGGTACAGGTTTGATCCCTGGCCTGGGAACTTCCTTATGCTGCAGGGGTGCACCCCCCATCATGTTCCTCTAGATGGTTGCTTCTTACCCCTTTTTTTGGTCTCGCCTGAGACCAGACTCATTCATCTAGAAACAAAGCTCTGTCTGACAGAGGAGAATCCACAGGTAAAGAAGACCTCACATTTAGATGCCTCACCTCGGATTATGCTTTGAAACTGAAAGTAAACATAGCCTCAGCTCCTTCTGTGTGGTACAAATGTCTATCGTCTAAACATCTTTTAAAACGGAAATGTATTTTTTGGTAGGGAAAAAGATGTTCAAAAATAAGTTGTAAACTTAAAAATGCCCCTTTTATGATGATAAAATTTTTTACTTCCTAAACACACTTACCCCAATACAGTTATTTAATGACTGCCTATCTGCATATGAGGAAGAGAACCTTCAGGTCTCAACCTTACTCCTGTTTTATTGACCTGAGGACTTGTATCACTGGAGTATGATCATGTCTGATCCAGCATTTATCTCCTTTAAAAATTTTCTCCTTAATTTAGTACCTACTCTGTATGTATAACATACTTTCTAGGGGTTTTATGGGTGGGGGACATAAATACACAATCGATAGACCTTGCCTTCAGCAAGCTAAGAGGAAAATAGACATGTGTATGATTACTTGTCTCTTACAATTATAAAATTATATCACTCCACTGGAGTACTGTACAAAAGTGCAATAATTCTAATGAAGGGGATCTAGAAAATCTTCTTGGAAGAGAGCATGGGGATTTCAAAAGGGCGACATTATAGGGAAAGTGAAGGGCTCAGTGTGAATAGAGGCCTGGGGAAATAAAATATGGTAGGTTCAGCACACAAGTTACCAAAAAAGGTGATTAAAGGAATGTGAACTGGGAGATGAAACCGAATGGCAGATTAGAAACAGATTCCCGAGGGCCCTTATATAAACCAAGGTGAGGAATCTGGACCCAATTCTCTCGATATTCTGAAGGATTTTGAGCAGAGTGACATATTTAAATATGTGTTCGCTGAAGACGCCACTGGGGCACTGTGGAAGATGACGGGTGGGAAAGAGTTTTAAAAGGAGAGACAAGGCACTCAACTCTAAGGCAGTGGTACAGAAAGAGAGGCTAGGATGGATGGGAAAGCCTGGATTTGGGGAGTGATTGGATGATGACTTTTAGTAATGTGCTATTTAATTCTCATAACAACCATCTACTGTCATTACTACACTCACTGAATACACGAGGCAGCCGGAGCACAGAGCTCCTAAGAAACGTGCCTAAGGATCAAAGCCGGCGCTGGGAGATTCAGTCTTGGGAGTCTTGCCTGAGCCCAAGCTCTTAATTTCTGTTTCTCTCTGGACATGGAGGAAAAGGCATTTCCAGAGTCCTAACATTTCTAAGCCTAGTGGCTGTTGCTTCCATCAAAGGAGGGAGGAACTTGTCTTTACATGTCAGTGCCCACGAAGGTTCTGTTTCAGGCTGCTCTGTTCTCTTCTCATTCTGCATGCTTTTCTATATTAAGCTCAGTCATCCACTCCCATGAACTCAGCTATCATTTAATTGCCCGTGACTTCATGTTCTTTAGTCTTTAGAATAGGTGCTCTGGCCTGTACTTGTTGCTGCCAGCTGGCTGGCTGGCTCCTCCTTGAGGGTACCACAAGCGTGTGAAAGTAAACAGCCCCAAACCAGACTCTTGAGTTGCAGGTTAATCATGGAACTGTGCTGTCATTCAGCCCACCAAGGTGACTACTCTCACACACAGCCATTATAACTCTGAAAATCGCATTAGGTCCCTTTAAGCATTTTGTTTTCCTACCTTTTTCTTCTGACGTGTGCATACATGCAGAAATACACACATACAGACATACCTACCAAGCAACTGACACAATTTTAAAAAAGCAGCCCAAGACCAAAAAGTTAGCTGTGAGAGGGACAGGAGGAGAGAGAGAGAGACTTCAGGAAGGAGGGAGTAGTGCATATGTAACTAAAGGAATGCCAGCTACTTACGGTTTTTAAAAAACTTTGAAATAAAGTTGAAAACCATTTAGCAAAGTATATTTTAGGAGATTAGTAATATTCAGAAAACAAATGGAATGAATATAAATCTGTTGAACATTCCCTCTCTGATAAAGAATTTACCTATAGATTTGATGCCCTGTATTCTTGTCTTTCAATCCTTGTAGATAGTTACTCTTTTACACCCTGATAAAAGTGCAGTGCTTCATAAGAGATGTAGTTGGAAGTTGAAAGAAAAAGGCATTGGTCCGACCTATTGTTGGTAAAATGTTGTAGTAACCATGTAATTGTAAATTGGGACCTAAAAAAAATAGATAGGAAATCCAAAATAAAACGTAATGAGCACCATTTTTTATTACCCCAAAGTTTAAAATCTGAGTAAGGGTTTGTAAATTTCTGAATTCTTAGCATATATGCCACCGTGCGTGGTTTTTTTGGTTGTTTTTGTTTGTTTGTTTGTGTTGTTTTTCCCTTAAAGCTTGTATTCTGGGTAGGGTTGAATATGAAATAGTTTCGTATAAACAACAATGAAACCTAATTCTAGCCATTTCTCTTATTCAAATTGAGATTTATAATCTTACACAGTGGTAATTTAAAACTATTTAAACAATTTCCTCAAGATTAATCTTGTTCCTCTAAGTTTTTTTTTCAAGCCACTTTTATCCTCCATATAACTTGTTTATAGCTCAAGAATTATTTTTTTTTCATTAATGGTATGTGAGTTTACGCTGTATATTTTCTTTTAATGACGTACTTGATTCCTTAATTTTCTTCCAAAAGGAGATAATATGGCGTTTGTGGCTATAAATTATGTATATAATCTTAATGAGTAACAGAATGCTGCTTATTTGAGAATATGATAATTAAAGGTATATTTTGGAAAACGAAAACTTTAACTATTTGCCGGGGAAGACATGTTAGGGGCGATCTTTCAGAGGCAGCGGGCTGCTGGCAAGTGCTGAGCGAGCGGCCCTTCCGGCGCCGCCCGTCCTTGCGCCCGGTCCTTCTCCACGTCTCTCCCAGGCGCCGGCTCCAGCTTGCCTTCTTCTGCTTCTCTTTCCTTGCCTGTCAGCCTCAGAGTTAATCATTCATCGTGCTAATAGCTTATCTATTTTTATTCTTTGCCAAAGACTAGCTTTGGAGAGTAGCAAATACTTGAAGCAGAGAGAACCTCTTTCTAGCCAGGAGCCCTAATATTACTGTTTTTATTTCTCCATACATTAAAAACAGCTACGTTTGTTTCGTTTTCATAACCTAGAAACGTTGAGCAGTTTACACATCCAGTGGTTTGAAGTGGCACTCAATTAGCAAAAAACAGACAAATATTTAGGAAGAAAGTATAAAAAAGAAATCTGAAAGGGTGGGTGGTGGGGTGGGGGCGGAGGAGGTGATTGATTTAAGCACGTTCAGAAATTCCCTTGACGCCTGAGCCCCAAGAATCCGGCATCTCCCCTTGGAGGAGCAGCGGCGAGCCTGCGTGCAGGAGCCTGCGGAGCTGGTAGGGCGGCCGGGGCGAGGTTGTGCAACAAAGCTCTGGGAGGGAGCTCCCAGCAGGCACCGCGCCCCGCCCACCGCCCCAGGTTTCCCGGCAGGCAGCCTTCGCCCCGCCTCCCGCCCCCCTCCCCCGCGCGCAGCCCGCGAGCCGGCGGGGGGCCCTTCCAGCCTCACTGGCCGGGGCCTGCCTTTCTGTGGCCATTTTTCTGGGACGCTCAAGCCCTGGGTTCTTTCCCGGGGAGGGCGAGCCCGGGGTGTCTCCTGTGGAGCTTTTCCCCAAGCCAGAAAACTGGCACCTAAGCAAGGAGGTGCCGAGTGCCCAGTCAAACATGGTTTTGTAAAGTTTCTGCTGACACAGCCTAACATTTGAACGAAACACCCCAGCTGGAGTGACGAAGGCGGAGAGTGTTTTTCCTGTGCCAGTTTCATCCCAAATTGCTTCGTTTGCCCCCAACCTCCTCCTCCTCCAGTTTGGCTTGCCAGAATCTGTGTGTTAATTTTTTCCCTCCTTGCTTTGGGGCGTCTCTCGTTGCACTCCTTTATCCCCCGCCCCCGGAGGAACACCGGGTCCAACTTCTTGGGCTGGATGAGTTGCGACTCGTTTTGCGAGATTAAAATGATTGCCTGATGGTGGAAAAGCACAGGAGGAGCTGAGGCGGAAGGTCAGAGCACTGCCCCGGCCTCCAAACATCACCAGGCGGGGCCAGAGCGCAAATCCCAGTTGAAAAAAACCGGGCGGGGCCGGCAGGCGAGGGGCGGGGCAGAGCCCAGGCTGCCAAACATTGGGCGGGGCTCATGCTTGCGGACAGGGGCGGGGAGGGGCCTGAAGCCCAGGCCTATGAGGACTCAGCTGGGCCGGGCGGGTGAGGGGCGGGGCGGCCACCGCCATTGGCCGCTTGGGTGCTGCCAGGAGTCAGGCTGACCCTGGCTGGGGCTGCTTAGACTAGCACTGGGTTTCCATTTGGGTAGTAACTGTTGCTTAGAGCAAAGTACATGCTCATCCACCTTACTTGGCGGGAAAACCAACTCACAGCATTTTTGAAAAGCTGAGAAAAAGTCTAAGCTTGTAAAGTTTCATCTGCCTGTCTTTTCTTGCTGATAATTAAATGCTAAAGAGGCTTTTTGGAATTTTCCCTCTCTGCTGTTTGGCCTTTCTCAGCGTAAAGATTTAATTTAGGGATCGTTGGGAGTTCTAATTGGTCACCTTCTGTAAGAGATTTAAATAGAATGTTGCAATTTAGGTATCCTTGACACTTGCAAGTAAGCTAAACTACACAAAATCATGGTAGATTAAATAATACATGAAGTAATCCAACTAGTGGTAATCAACTATAGCCAGTGGTTTTTAAACTTTTTATTCTCCTCTGTGGACTACATAATTTCCAAAGTTTGTTTACTCAGATGTTGATACTGTTTACGTAAATAGCTTACATAAGGTATGTTTTCTCTCTATCACCCAAGTCAACTTAGTTTTGAAATTCTGGAAATGTAGTTTTGAAATAGTTTATCAATATTGATGTAGAGGCAGAATCTAGGAAATGTGTCTTGAAGAATGTATGAAATATGGCCTCGAATAGGAGTTCTGAATATTAATATTCTTCTGGTTGCTTTTATGCCATATAATGTTATAAAGTTTATTTTGGTAGGTGACTGTGTTGTATTTTCACTTGAAATGTATATACAAACTAGAGATTTTGTAAAAATAATAGATTCTAGCAGGAATGTTTCTAATCCTGATCATAGTTGCTAGCATATGACACTTGCTAGTTCCCCTTTAATCAAATGTTATTTGAGTGTTTTGTTAAAAGGGGTGAGTCATATATCAGTTTATGCTTTTCTTACAACTCTTCACACTATAGTGACTATGAAAAGCGAATGCAGTGTTAGGGCAGCCTTTCATTGGTGACCATTACTGAGCCAAGATTAGCAACTCTTTTTAGGTTTTGAGCTACAGTCTTGTATAATAGTGGTTAAATTGGTACAGATAAGTGAGTTTGGGGTTGACAAGCTTTTAACTCCCTAGCTTTGTGAATATTGAATTAATGGAAAGGTTTAATTTTGTGTATATCTCAGAAATGATATGTATAATTGGAAAAGAAAACAGAACAAACGTTCACATAGGTTGTAGGAATTTGAAAGCAGTATGACAGGAATTTAATAAAATACAATTTTACTTCTTTCATATCCTCCCAGCTGCATATTCCCTGGTTACATAGCCACTCCTCCCTAATTCCGTTGATGAAAGTACATCTGAAATGAAACTTCACGTGATTCACCATTCTGTTGTTAACCATACAGTCTTGGATTCAGAAACCCTAACCCAAATAAATGTTAGCACAGAAGACATACTATTTGGGTAGTCATTTATGCCCGCATCTCTCCAAGAGCTGGTTCTGTTTCCTCCAGGCGTTTGCCTGGTTTACAGCACATTTTGAAAATTATACTTTGCCAACTTAATATCCTAATGAGTATGAGATTCCTACAGTCCTCCAGATTTTTCAAAGGGAATCTTGAAGTAAATAATAGATTTAAGTGAGATTTCAAGCAACTGTCTGAGCAACACACACCTGCCGATACACATGTTAACAGAACAGGCATTAGTTATCTCAGAGGTTATTTTTACTTTTGACTTTTACCCATTTCCACATTTTGTGAAAATAAGTGAATTTGTATTAATTATAACTGGTAACAAGCACTCTCCCCATTTAAAAATAAAATACAGCATTGAGCTCACATTTTGTATACATAGGTTTATTTGCCTGGGCAGAGTTGTCACGGAGCTGGAGAGCTTCCTTCGGAAAGAAGAATTTGTTTTATAGCATTTTACTTCAGCGAGGCTAAACCACCGCTCTGTGGAACCTTGGTTCTGTAGCCCTTCACCCTGACTGTGATGATGATGCAGCTGAACTGTTTCATCAACCGAGGTAGCTAGCTTTCATCCCAAACACTGTCTGTATTGCTGTTAAAATTATTTCAATCACGATCTGTCGTTCTGTGTTGATGCTTTTGAGTGTCAGTAGCTGGGATTTCCCATGTTGAGACCTGGGTACCACTGACATTTGGGGCTGATACCTTGTTGTAAGGAGGCTGTCCTGTGCGTTGTAACACACATGGGATACAAAGAGCAAACCCCATCCTGACCCCCAATTGTGAGGACCAAAAACATCACGAGAGATCGTCAAATATCCCCTGATTTGGGGGTGGGGTGGGGGCAAAATTGTTCCTGGGTGAGAACCACTGGTCTAGACAAAAATCTATTGGAAATTCTTGGCCAAAATTTGTTTATAAGCTCTTGATAAATTATGACATGAATGCTACTGCCAAGTAGCTAGTTTTTAGAATTTTAAGTTTAGTTGTATATTTTTTATTTCAGAAACCTGGTTTTTGTTTAAAAAGCTGTAAAGAAGTTGTATGAACAAAACTGAGTCTACTTAATATAGCAATGTTGAAAGGGCCTACTGAGAGGATATGTTTCAGACTTAGAAATCAAGCTTTTTAACCTTGAGACTGTATTTCAAGCTCTTTGCTACTTTATAGGTAGAAAGTAGTTTCAGTGTATAATCTTAGTAATTCTTGAATTTTCTCATACACCTCTTAGAATTAATCAGGGCTGGCTTACCAAATAAATGTAAATATTGTAGTCCTTTAAGAGGTTTTTTTTTTAATTTGAATTTTAAAAACAATTTCAGAATCTCTGAGCTATAGGTCAAGTGCTTTTATGACAAACTTAGCATCATACTTCAGATCTGAAGGTTGAATATTTTCTTGTCTGAACTTGTACATACTACCTCAACTTTAGTGTTGGCTGTGGTTTTGATTTAAGTTGGTTTGCTGGTTTTCATGTTTAAACTCAAATTTATATGCAATTGTATTAAATATCAAAGATTTTCATTGGATACATGATCCCTTTTTATCTTCAGAAGAGAAGCTAACATTATTTCTACATGACCAAAGAATTTCTAAAACTTCAAATCCTCCCTACCAAAAGAAAACTCTAGCAATTCCCAAATCATGCAGAAATCTCTAGAAATTAATCACTTGTAAACTTCAGTTCTATGATCCAGGACACTTTATCAGAAAAGAAAAAAGGTATACTCTACAAAGAAAATCAAAGTCATTTTGAGGATGACAAACTGGGATGTTATTTTAGTTCTATATGCATATTTGGGAAAGGTAACGTTTTCTGAGTGCCGTGAATTCTTATGCTGTGAAATGCAAAATCCAATAATATGTAGAGAATAAAACTCCAGTCGAACCTTAGAACGCTTTTTTTTTTTTTTTGGTCTTTTCCTGCTGCATATGGAAGTTCCCAGGCTAGGGGTCCAATCGAAGCCACAGCAACGCGGGATCCGAACACCACAGCTCATGGCAACGCTGGATCGTTAACCCACTGAGCAAGGGCAGGGACCGAACCCGCAACCTCATGGTTCCCAGTCGGATTCGTTAACCACTGCGCCACGACGGGAACTCCTAGCACACTCTTAATAGAACGTTTCCATCACCCCAGAGTTTCCCTTTGCCCAATTGTAGTCAGCTTCTCACACCACTCTCCTGGTAAGCACTGATGCAATTTCTTTCCCGACAGTTTTGCGTTTTCCAGAATGTCATAGAAATGGAATCATAAAGTAAGTAGCCTTTTGAGTCTGGCTTTGACTTCTTTGACTTAGCACAGTATATTTGAGATGTATCCATGTTGTTGCTTATATTAGTAATCGATTCCTTGTTTATTGGTGACCAGTTTTCCATGGTAAGAATGTAATCCGTAGTTTTGTTTATCCATTTACCAACTGATGACATTTGGATTGTTTGCAATTTATCCTCAATTTTGCATAAAGCCTCTATAAACATTCTCATACAGGTTTTCGGGTGAATATGTTTTCATTTATCTTGGATAAATATGTAGAAATGCGCTTTCTGGATCATGTAATAAGGATACGTTTATTAACTTGCTGCAGTGGATTACTTTAAAAAATCAGTTTTCATGTTTGAATCCATGTTTTAAGACAAATTACTCATGTTTTGTTTTGTTATATGACACTGTTGTCTATGGTAGCAACAGAGGGTTCCTCTTCAGTAATTTATTCTACAGGGAAGCACTGTCATCACACAGCACCAATATTAGAGAAAGTGACTTTAATATTTCCTGTCAAAATGTTCCCCTTGACATGAAATAGCAACATGAGTGTTGCTAACAAGTGTGGTGCTTTCCTCTTACTTAGGTCAGTCTTCCGTTCCATGGCTGTGCCTTTTCAGAAGTTTCTGGGAGTTCTTGTTGTTGCTCAGCAGGTTGGGGATGCCAGTTTGATCACTGGCCTTGCTCCGTGGCTTAAGGATCTGGTGTTGCCACAGATGCAGTGTTGGTCACAGATGTGGCTTGGATTTGGTGTTGCTGCGGCTACGGCATAGACCAGCAGCTGCAGCTCCAGTTTGACCCCTGGCCTGGGAACTTCCACATGCTGCAGGTGCAGCCACAAGAAGAAGAAAAAAATGTTTCTGTTCATTCTTTCCAGTCTAACCTGGCCTCTTGTGTCCTCAGTCACCCAGTTCTTAGGTGAGCAGATGAGGGTTTGTAATATGTCCCTGGCATTTTTTTGTACTGAAATGCCCATATCTTGAATTGTGTGTGTGTGTGTTTTTCTTTTTTGGGGCCGCACCTGCAAGCATATGGAGGTTCCCAGGCTAGGGGTCAAATTGGAGCGGTAGCTACTGGCCTACACCACAGACACAGCAACAACAGATCCTTAACCCACTGAGCAAGGCCAGGGATTGAACCTGCGTCCTCATGAATGCTAGTCAGATTTGTTAACTACTGACCCACGACAGAAACTCCAGAATTACCAATATTTTTCAGTTGTTCAAGAGAAAGCCCTTTATTATAGAAGATAAATATTGAAATTTTGAATTCAAGAAGACATTAAACTCAGTAGCAAAGCTTTTTCTCACAACTAATACCTATTTTTGAAGGTTTTCTCCTTTGTTGTACATTTTTTTAGACAATATGCTTATTTTGGAGAGAAGATAGGGCAGACTGGACTAGTGCTAGGCTGACAGTCACTTGCCTTGAAGACTCCAACTCTTTTTTCCTTTCTGTTCTTTTTTTCTTTGTCTGTCTGTCTATTTTTGGCCACGCCTGTGACACTGCCTAAGTTCCTGTGGTTGAACCTGCACTGCAACACCAGATCCTTAACTTGCTGGGGCACTCAGGAACTCCTCTTTTATTTTATTTTATTCATTTATTTATTTTTTTTTTTGTCTGTTTTTTTGTCTTTTTGGGACTGCTCCTGCGGCACATGGAGGTTCCCAGGCTAGGGATCTAATCAGAACTGTAGCCACCGGCCTACGCCGGAGCCACAGCAGCACCAGATCCGAGCCGCATCTATAGCCTACACCACAGCTCACCGTAACACCGGATCCTTAACCCACTGATCGAGGCCAGGGATCAAACCCACAACCTCATGGTTCCCAGTCGGACTGTTTCTGCTGTGCCACGAGGGGAACACCTCCTCTTTTATTTTTAATTTGCCTCTGCCAGGACTCTTCTGTGCTTGCCTTCGTTTCCTTCACATACTTACATGCTTGGTTTAAAATTTGTATTGTTGTCGCCCTTAGTACATAAGAACATCTTAAAGAGTTTCCCTTTGAGGGAACAAAGGAGGTGATGTGGTTGTGGCGTGGGGCCAGTCTTTGGGTGAATGCCGCATTAGGTATTGATGAAAAGATTAAAAGTGGTGGGAGTTCTTGGTAGTTCAGCAGTTAAGAATCTGGTGGTGTCACCGCTATGGCACAGGTGCCTGGCCCAGGAACTTCCACACGCCATGGGCGTGCACGCACGTAGACACACACACACGCACGCATGCACGCACGCACACGCACACACACGTGGTCTTTCCCAGAGACTTCTTTCATAGTTATGCAGTTATTAGTTTACCTGGTTAAATAGGTAGATGGTTCAAAATAAGTCCCATCTAAAACAAGAGTCAAGTTTTACGGTAAACAGTAAAGCTTTGTGCCTCAATTTAAGTATAATAATTTTCACATTCTTTTTCTCTTTTTTGTCGAGTTGTCTTTCTGTTCCAATTTGATAATCAAGATAGTGTCAAATGATTCAATTTAAACTTTGAAAGACCTTAAAGATACACTAGAAGTCTGACTATAACCACTATTCCACTATTTTTTTAAACCAACTTGTTAGAAGTATTCTAGGGTAAAAAAGAAGTTTTTTTTCATCTGTCATTGTTAACGTGCAGGCCCTGATGGCAGGGTTAAGGAGCCAGGGACAGGAGAGAAGGGAGCAGAAAAAGAAGCTAGTGACACGCAGTCAAATGGTACCAACAGCCATTTGGGGGCAGTATAATACGAGTTAAATTTGTTGACCTAAAAATAATTTGTTTTGAAAACACCTTTTTGTCCTCATCTAATCAGATAGTTATCTTTGCTGCACCTTCTACCCGTAGACAGAGTGACTGCCTTTTACACACCCTTTCTCTGGGGGTCCCCAAAGCCCCCTGTCCTCAGTACCTCCTTTGCATAATTTTATCACAGTTTTCAACTTTCTTTTCTCAGCTGACCTTAATGGTAGGTGGGACTGAGAGAGTTGGTTAAGTATGGGCAAATAGTACCTTTGCTAAATTTTCAACTTTTATGATTTCAGTAGATTTATCCAGTTATTTATTTAAAGCTAATTTTTCTCTTTATGAAATTGAAATGAGAAAAAAGTATATGACTGACTTATGTTTATTTATTTATTTATTTATTTACTCTCTAAGAGCTGCACCCATGGCATATGTAAGTTCTCAGGGTAGGGGTGCAGTTGGAGCTGCAGCTGCCGGCCTACGCCACAGCCCCCGCAACACCAGATCCAAGCCGCGTCTGTGACCTACACCACAGCTCATGGCAATGTCGGATCCTTAACCCACTGAGCGAGGCAAGGCCAGGGGTCAAACCTGCAACCTCATGGTTCCTAGTTGGATTCATTTCCACTGAGCCACGACAGGAACTCTGGCTCAGTGGAGCATTTGAATTTCTCAAACTGTAGTATAATTAATTTTATAAACTTTTATATCATTTTATGTATGAATGAATAGATACTTGTGTAAACAGTGAAGTATTGCTTAAAATAGCATTGAATCATAACATAATTCAAAGTGACTATGATACAATGTAAGATAAGATAATAGTATTATCTTAGTTTTTTTCTGTATTTTTTTATTTTGTAATGATTTTTATTTTTTCCATTATAGCTGGTTATAGTGTTCTGTCAATTTTCTACTATACAGCAGGGTGACTTAGTCACACATACATGTATACATTCTTTTTTTATAAAGTTTAAATAAACCACCTACTTAGTGTTCAGAAGTTGAACTGACTGCCTGGACACCTGTAGTTTTTATATTTTCCTTCATCAGATCTCCTAGAATTTAACAATTGTGTCAAAAATGTTAATAAGAAAGACATGTTAACTTGAATACAGGGAAAGCAATCACATAGAAATGATAATGTCATGAATAACTGTTTAGTATACATATATTTTCTACTTAAAAAAATTCAACTTGCAGAAATAAATGTGAGTATTAAGACATTGCTTTTTGGGGGGAAGTAATATCTGTTTCCAAAAGTTTTTCCAAATTTACATTGTTCGTATACACTCATTATATTAGAAAAGCCAAATGACATCATGAATAAATACACATATATTTGTCTTTATTTTTCGTAATTCTGTAGTCCATATTTCTTGATAAACATGGGAAGTATAGAAGTGATTAACTTTTATATCATGTGCTTTCTTTAGCTATAGCTCCCAAATCTACAAATACCTCTGTTTTGGAACTGGTGGGGTTACCCTAGGGTGCATATTCCAGTTTGTCTCAAGGAGATGTCTATGGAGTAGGCGTGGTCCTGTGACCATTTAAGCCCTAGAAGTGTCAGTATTGTCCTGCACGATTCACGTCTGTCGATATCCTTCAAGCAATGCCCTGCAGCATTGGGAAGGGCAGTCCTACCATCAGCTGTGTGGGGGTCAACTTGCTTAAATGCACAGCTCACAGTTTACTGGAATTTACTTTTAGAAATTAAGTTTGGAAGGATTGTGAACTGTATGTGTTCGTTATAAAATATTTACTGTTGCCATTTCTTGATACAATTCTAAAGGAATTATTATGTTTTAAATCAGAAATAGAATAGATCTGTCTTTGAGCAACATACTTCCTTCATTGCCATCAATTTTGAAAACATAATCCTTTTAAAAAAATTTGAAATTGACTCTTGGCTAGAGAGACAAGTGCATCAAATGCGCATATATCATCATTAAATATAGTTAAACTTGATTTGGCTTTGCTTTGTTTTTAATAACACTAGTATGTAATGCAAGTATGTATAGCATCAGCCACATGGTGCCTTAACTTACATATTTATATCAGGTGGAGCAATTTTAAATCTTGTTAGATCTATCTCTGTCCATGGGAACTGCGTGAAGTTGTGGTTTATGAACATGTATTCACATTTCCATTGTGTTTCAGTCCTCAACACGTTCATTCATACCTATTTATTTGTTCAATAATTACTTATTGGGGAGTTCCCGTCGTGGCGCAGTAGTTAACGAATCTGACTAATATCCACGAGGTTGCCAGTTCGATCCCTGGCCTCGCTCAGTGGGTGAAGGATCCGGTGTTGCCCTGAGCTGTGGTGTAGGTCGCAGAAGCGGCTTGGATCGGCTGTGGTGTAGGCTACAGATCCAATTCGACCCCTAGCGGGGGAACCTCCATATGCCACAGGGGTGGCCCTAAAAAGAAAACAAAAATTATTTACTGGGCCCCTGCTCCATGTCAGGCAGTTTTCTAGGTAAGAAACATACCAGAGTGAATGACATGTGAAAGTCCCTGCTCTTGGGAAGTTTGCATTTTGGTAACAGGATCATAAACAAGCACATTTCAGGTGGTGATACCAGCGAAGGAGAGGGGCTCTTTGAGGCTGTGTGAGTGATATGAAGGGCCCAGCAGTAGAAAGATCTGGTAGCAGAGTGTTCCAGGAGCAGGGGACAGCAAGTGCAGCGCCTCTGAGGTCAGAGGTGGCCATTTTCAGGAACAGAAAGGAAGCCAGTGTAGCTGAAACACTGTGCGTGGAGGGAGAGTGACAGGACTGGGGGTCCGTGAGGCAGGCGGGAGCCACTCGGTTTCACTCCTTGTGGACCCCTGTGAAGGGCTGAGAGGGAACTTTATGGTCTTAGGAAGTTTCACATGGGAGGGAGCTTGCCTGTGCAGATGCTCTGAGTGCTGTCAGAACCGCCCTTAGGAGCCTTGTTCTTGCCTGGAACTCTGCCAGCAGATGTAGGACACCTAGAGTTCTTCTATTTAGAGCAGTAGGTAGCTTTTGTTGTGCAGCAGGCCAGCCCGTACACACTGCTCAGAGCAACCAACACTTATTTAGCTCACAATCCTTCAGTTTGAAAGTCTGGCCTGGCTAGTTCTCCTGGTTTCTGCTGGGCTCATTCTCCCTCCTTCAGTTTGGCTACACAGTGGGCTAAGTGGCTCTGCTTCTTGAAGTCAGTGGCTCAGAACCTCATGTCTTTTATCCTCCAACGTACTAGTCTGCGCTTGTTCACATGGTGGCTGGGTGCTGTTCTAGAGGATGGTGAAAAATGTGTGTTGCCTCTTGAGTCTTAGACTTGGAAGTGGTACACTATGATTTCTCTGGCTGCATTCTGTTGATCCAAGCAAATCACATGTCCAGCCCGGATTAAAGGAGCAGAGAAATAGACTCCACCTGCATGGTAGACTCTTTTTGCACCCCTTTTTGCACTCAAGGTCTGTTTTCTCTGAGCCAAATCATGAGTTCATGACTACTTCGCAAATCCTAAGCAAAGGTATCCTCACTCAGAGAACATAATTAGAAAGAGTGTGTCCACAATGCTTACAATCTTTGTTTTAAATTTAACAGCCTAGACGTGAAGACACAGCTAACGTACTAGTATAGAAGATAATGTGAGCATAACACTTGCAGTGAAAAGTGTAATTATAGCGTATCCATTGTTTGTCTTGAAATTATACTACCCTGTATTAAGTATAACAGAAATGCTTTTTGGTTGCATAGATGAAATTTATCATTGTTATTAATATTTATTGGTTCCATATATAGGTACAAGTTTTTAGTTAATTTTAAATACATTCGGAGAATGGATGTTCTACTCAGAGCCCTTAACAGTAGAAGGCATCGTTATATGTTCTGTTACCAGTAGTTTCTGCAAACTGTGTCCTTGAGCTGTCGTGTGGCCCATACATGCTAATAAGGAGAATGAGGAGAATAATAAGCAAGAGAAGAATGCTGCCAAGGTTTTACATGGTTTTTAAGTGTTCATTTTTAAAATGGATTACAAAAAAAGTAAGATAATGATAGTAGTGGTAATAATAAACAAAATGGTATTTTAAAAAAGGCTGAACAACTTCCTTGCTCGCTAAAATGAGAAGTTTGCAACCCAGTATGTGCTGTCTGTGTACTTATGTGAGAGGGAGAGTAAGAGAGGCGCAGAAGGAAGTGCTTTTTCTACCATGTACAAATTGTTGTGTATCCTGGGACATGATTTTGGATAGCAATTTATTTATTAATGCCTGCTTTTTAATGTAGGTCAAAGTATGCTTAATGTTTCTAGTTGTTATGTTGGTCTTTTTGGACCAACCAAAGAAGACACAATAATCTTTGTAAGTAGAACAGTGTTTTTATCCCTTAAACATCAATCCAGGCAAAAATTATTTTTTCTAAGAACACGTGAATTCTCAGTAATTTACTTGTGGACCAGTAACATGACATCAGATTCCCACAGAATCTTCTCCTCTCCTATCTCATGGATAACTTTGTTTTTCCATCCCTCTCTAGAATTGGCAGCAAAATTTTTATCATTTTAATATTTAATTATGGTGAAGATGTGCTCTCTCTAACCACTGGAGAAAATAATGGGTTATTCTGCATCACAGTTAATCAGGTGGAAAATGAAAACTGAGTCACCTCCTCCCCTCATTATTTCAAAATATTACAGATGGATCAAATATTTAAATGTAAAAAATATAAAGTGAAACATACTAAAGAAAACGTGAATGAGTATTATAAAATCCTGAAGTGGGCAAGACATGTCCCAGCAAGGCACATATTCTAGAAGGCGTGGAGGGGACAGCCGGTAGATTTGAACATTTATAACATCAGATTTCTGTTTTTAATCTTTTTAAAATGTAACGTCTTTAAAGCATTTCCTGGAGTTCCCGTCGTAGTGCAGCAGAAATGAATCTGACTAGGAACCATGAGGTTGCAGGTTCAATCCCTGGCCTCGTTCAGTGGGTTAAGGATCCGGTGTTGCCATGAGCTGTGGTGTAGGTCACAGATGAGGCTCCGGTCCTGCGGTCCTGCGTTGCTGTGGCTGTGGTATAGGCCTGTAGCTGTAGCTCTGATTGGACCCCTAGCCTGGAAACCTCCATATGCCACAGGTGCAGCCCTAAAAAGCAAAATAAATAAATCCAGAAAATTCTAAAAAAAAAAGAAAAAAAAAGGCATTTCCTTATGTTATAAAATATTTCCTCAAAATTGAGTTTTTCATGATTCTGTAATGGTCTATCATACAAATATATCATACATTATTTAACCATCCCCTTACTTTTGAACTTTTTTCTAGTTTGTCATTATTTCAAATAATGATATAGTATATATAGTTAATATGTATAGTTGATCACAGTTAGATCGCAAAGATTTCTCTAGCAAATAGATGGCTGGGCAAATGAGTATGAATATGTTTGAGGCTATTGATGTCTAAGGGAAAATTGTTTTCTGAGGTGGCTATTCTTATTTACATGTCTGTCACAAGTGTTGAGGGGTCTGGTCGTACCTGCAAGGATTGACTCCTTTACTTTTAATCTTTGCCACGTTGAAAGATAAGACTTTACTTACATTTCTATGGTTATTATTGACATTGAGCAATTTATTGAATACTTTTTAATGTTATCATTGGCTTATCTTATAACCAGTTACTTTTAATGGAACAAAAAACACATGCATTGATGAAAAAATTCTTTTTTTAAAAAATCTTTTTAGGGCCGCACCCACAGCATATGGAGGTTCCCAGGCTAGGGGTCAAATCAGAGCTGTAGCCACTGGCGTGCACCACAGCCACAATAATGCCGGATCCAAGCTGCATCTGCGACCTACACCTCAGCTCACAGCAATGCAGATCCTTAACCCACTGAGGGGGGCCAGGCATGGAACCTATGTCCTCATGGACGCTAGTCAGATTAGTTTATGCTGAGCCACAACCAGAACTCTGAAAAAATTCTTTCATTGAGACAAAGTACAGTGAAGAATGTCTCTCCTGTAAGGCAATTACTGATGTATTTCTTGCATGTCTTAAAATGGTCCCAGTATATCGGTCATAAAACCAACTCCCACTTTTATTTTTAACTCAGATGTTAGCTTGCTGTGCACACTGCTGTGCTTCTTTTCACTTCACGTGATATTATAGAAAAACGTCTTTATCTACACACACAGATATACCTCCTTTTTAAGAGCGGTGTCATGTTCTATTGCTTAGCTTTCTGAGAATTTCATAAATGCCCCCCTCGGTGATGGACATTTGGAAGATGGTTGTTTTCAGCTCTTTGCTGTTGCAAACAACTCTGGTAAACAACTTTGTAAATCTTCACTTTTGCACTTGAATCTCGTGGAGTTGTTGGGTCAACACCTAATCATGTGTATATACATTTTGGTGGATGTTGCCAAGTTGCACTTTATCCCGGTATGTATTCTTATCATCAGTGCAAGGCTGTGATTTGAGTGATTTCCCACGCCTTTGTCAATATTATATAAGTTTTTAATCTTTGGTAATCTGTGGTGAGAAAAATAGAATGATGTTGGAAGTTTTGATTTGCGTTCCTTTAAATATGAATAAGAATCTTTGTATGTGACTATAAATCATCTTTTGTTACTTTATTTCTTTTTGTGACAATATGATCCTGATTTTGGTGGTGTTTAAATTAAAATGGGACATAGTTTTGGTATTGTTTTATTGTAATGAAAATGCTGCTAGATATTTCTGTTTTCTGCTTTAGAGATGAAAGTAAAAAGTACTTTGAAAAGAGATTGAAGAAAGGAAAAGTTACAGCCAGTTTTCCTTCCAAATTCATCAATTTACATATTCCCAACTTTCTGAATAGAATGATTGGAAATTAAGGTGTTTTAATTTTGGCGGAGGGAGGGCTTGTTAGGGTAATTGAGACAGAGAAGCCAACTGAAGGGTTTTTACTTGATTAGAGTGAAAGAACTCTGAAGGCCCAGCTGCTTCTGAACTTTGTGGACTGAACTTCCACAGTGTTTTTAGAAGTTCTCTACAAATGTAATCTTTTTTGGTCCTTGTGTTACAAAGTGTTGGTTTTAGCATCATTTGAAAGAAGTGTGATTTAATAAGAAGGGTCTTATCCTAGACTTAGGAAGTGTCTGCTTTGTTAGGCTGCCCAAATCCCTTCACACCTATTCCTCAGGACTCCTTGACACTTCTCTCTCCCAGTGATGTCGGGCGTGCTTCTCATCAGGGTATTCAGTTATCTTTGCATTTGCTACAGCATCTGTGCAGAGACAGAGAACACTGGGTATCATGTCCTAATTTTCATTTAGATAAAACCTGTGACCTTTTTTCTTGATGTTTATAATACTGCCAGTGTTAAATCTCCCTAAACTGAAGATTAAAAAGAAAAGTGACACCATGAGTAATCTCATCTAGTCATTTCTGAATTTGAGTTTATTTTTTAAATGAATGTTTAAATACATTTCATCCAGGTAATAATACCTCAGTGAAACTCATCGCTCTTTATCTCTTACAGTCCTAAGCTCATGCCTTGCATGTAGTAAATATCCAAAGTCTTTGTTACTAAGTCAGGTAAATACAGACCAGCAGCACTCTCTCCTTCCCACCTCTTTATTGAATCTTTACACGGAGATCGTACTAATGTTTTCCAGTTGTACATTCTTGTTTTAACATAAATTTGAGACGACTTTATAGCCAAAATAATTCCATGATGCTAGTTATTTTATAACTAAGATCCCATCAGATAAACATAAATCTTCTTCTAGCTCATTTATTGGAATTAAAAGTGTTGGGCTTATGAAATAGAAACTACTTTTCTTTTTGTGTTTAAAAGATTCTCACTTATGATAAAAGGACAAAAAAACCTAGCTGATTGCTGTTGCTAGCTAAGTTTAATGACAACCACCTGAAAATTACGTGTGACGGTTGAAATACACCCTTCCTCCCACTAGAGGGGGATTCCTTCCAACTTAGGTAAAATCGCTCTCAGATACAGTGTGAAAACCTTAGTACGGCATTGATCTTTCTTTTTCATTATGTTGAGGTTAATCTTGTGTTTTAAATCTCAGCTGTTTTTCTATAGGTATTGCAATTACAGTCTTACAGAAACAAACTATAAAGGATACTGAACTAGAGTGCACATGTATTTAACACAGGGCCTTTGAGCAAAGCATACGTTTGTTAAAGTTGCTTTAATTAAAGTGGTTAATACTTAAAGAGACTTGAGAACAGTACTCGGAGGCCTCCTGCAGACCCAGTCTGGGGTGGAGGGTGCGGCTGACACTTGAGCTCCACCTCCTTCTCTGGTCCCCAAGGTCTGTCTTTGCCTCTCTCTACTGACGGGGCCACTCGGGGCGTTCCTAAATTCCACCTGATAGCTTTGGCTTGTGTCATCTCAAGTTGTCAAATATACTAAAGCCGTGTCTTTAAGTAGATTCCTATTTGCTGTTGACTTTTCTTATTACTTTGACTTTTTTTTTTCTTTTTGTAATATGTTAAACAAATGTGGAACTCACCCGGGGGATGATTTTTGCCGATTTAAACATATTCTTTAAAATCAGTTCTATCCATATGAAAATACCCCGTCACGGGTGAAAGTTCCTAACACTGAGGTATGCAGATACGAACTCCGTGGGTCCCTCTGGAGTAAATGTCGTATTGTGTTTACAGCAGTCCAGATTTGCCACATTTGTTGTTGCTTGCTCTTCCCCTCACCTCAAATCCCAGTGTTGATTAGAGGTTTTAATGTAAAAATGTCTGAAGTTAGTAACCTAGAGCTGTGAAAGCCAGGACTTAGGAAAGTCAAACATATGTAAATTGGAAATAACTGTTTTTTTTTTTTTTTTAAACTAAACGTCTATAATAAGAGCTTATTTGTAAATCTAACAATTAACTTTGGAAATCTAAGTGTACACAGAAATGCTGTCAGTGACTCTTCTAATGATTTTGTGCTGTCGTTGATCCAACATTTCAGTCTTTAGCCTAAAAGCACGTTTGGTAACAGCAACATATGGTTTTCATCAAAAGCAGGCTGCTCATCTTCTTGGTACCCAATGAGGCCCTCTCTTGCTTTGTGCACCAGCCTCTGTCAGGTGCCAGGTGGTGGGTGAGCCTCACTTTTAGTAAAGCAGCAGGAGAATACAGTTTGCTTCCTCTTTTATTTTTTGACCCCTTTATGTTCATACTGGATGATACTCTTATTGAAATGATTTTCCCTTCTGTTATTTTCTCCCCCAAAGGAAAAATCCAATTTTGTTTTATAATAAAACACTTTGTTGGACGGCCTGTATGTATTCTACTTAAAGTCTGCCAGAAACGCCTCATTTTGAGAGGTTTAAAACTAACAGTGAAGCCAGGTAGTCTGATATTATTGCCCCACCCCCACTGCCTGCCCCCGACACTTAAAAAATATTCTTATCTGTTCTGTTGCTTTCTTTCCTTGCTCCTTTCTACTGGTACTTTGTAGTAGTCAAAGTTAAACAAACACTTTATATACCAGACTGAATAATCCTATTTAAAAAACAGCAATTATCAATACACGTCTGGTTCCTCGCAGCTTTTAAAATTCATGTTAATGAGCTCCGTCTTCTGATGCAGAAGACCGACAGGCAATTTTGAAGTTTTGCCATCATTTCACAACCTGTTGCTTAGACTCCCGCCTGCCTTTTCTGGAGCATTGCTTTCAGGAACTCTTGCTCTGCCGCATTCCCGAGATGCAGGACTGCCCACTCTGATGTGAGCAGGACAAGAAATTACTAGCAGCTTCACAAGCATGATGAAATTGCTTTACGAAGCATAACTTTCCCCTCACTGTCTGTCAGTAAAAGATCAAAAAGAATAGCAACACCTTGTGATTTAAGTAGAAGGATGAGTCTCCTAACTTCTCAGATCATTCTCAGGAACTTCACCACCACTTCATCACCATGGCAAATATACTAATTTGATAGGTGCTCACCCTGTTGTAAAACTGGAACCCGGGCAGTGACCTGGATTTACACCTGACTCTGGGAGAGACAGATCGCTCCTTCCTGACACCTGGCGTAAATTGAACACCAGCTTCTCAGAACTCTTAGTTTCCAGGCCATGCCTGTGCTCTGGTGTCTGGGGCTAGACTCAAAGAAGGTTTTTGATAGTGCCTAAATTATTTTTTTCCTTATGATTTCAGGTTGAAGTCTTGACCTCGGAGGATACTGCCTTTGGACTCAAGGTGTGTAGTCTGATGTAGCTTATTGTGGAGGATAAGCTCCCCTGCGTGCATTAGAAGGCTCAACAGAGAGGGCTTTAGAAAAAAAAAAAAATCAAATAGGGAGGCCCTGATTTCTTCCAAAGTGTAGGATTTCTCTTTTATTGGTATTAAGATTAGATTATGGTAGTATTTCCTTTTCCTTTTCCTTTTTTTTTTTTTTTTTTTTTTTTTTTGGTGGAGAATGTGAGAAATAGTACAGGAAAACAAGAGTTTTATTTAGTAGTAATTAGAATTACTGAAAGTTCCCCTCAGTTTGGGGGCTGTAAAATCCAACCACTGAATGCTACCAAAATGCTGTTTTTGGTTCATAATTCTAGCTTCATTCATTCATCTATTCATTATTCCTGCTTCAAATAGTTTTTGAACCCCTGTGTTCAGTCACAACTAAATTACATCTCGGCTCCTGCCCGCATGTTGCTCGCAGTCAGCTGGTAGACACAGGCCTATAAACAGGTAACTGTGGTGTGGTTGCCACCAGGCTGGAATGAGGCTGAGGATGGTGGGCTTGCTGTGGACTTGAGTAGGAAGGTCCTGTAGCAGGCTGATTGCCAGCAGAGTTTGGAGGCTTGATTGTATTTAGGCAGGAGAGGAACAGGAGAAAGGAGAGTTGTTTTCAGATCAGAGGCGAACCATGAAAAAAATCAGAGGGAACCGAAAGCAGTTAAATTCTACCTGTGATCCAAAGTTGGAAAGGTAAAAGATTTGGATTTTATCCTAAAGGAAATGTGAAGCTATTAACAGATTTAAAGTCAAGGGCTGGTTAGATTTGCAGCTTAGATAGTTGATTTTGGCCACTTTGTGGAGGATGGATTTGCCAGAGACCAGTGAAGGGCAGTCGAGTAGGTCAGGTGAGAGGCGATGTGGGCCTGAGCTAGAAAAGTGGAAGCGGAAAGAGGAAGGAGCCTTAGGAAGTAAGGCCGCAGGAACTGATGGTCGCAGAGGGCGGGAGGGCAGAGGAGCTGAGGATGAGACCGTGGAAGAGGCTGGCTACACGGAGATGCAGAACCCGGGGAAGGAGTCACAGGTTTTTAGAATGACAGTCTTCCAGACCTGTGTTTTTATCCGATTGACTTGCCTTTTGCACATATTGGCTGGTAATTCTTAAACCAGGTAACTAAACTGATGAGAAGCACTTACTAGGAGAGTCTGACTTTACTTTCCTAAAGCTGTGCAAAAGGACAGTGTAGGTGCCATTAATTACTTTGAAAGTCAGAAGTGTTGGGGAATCGTTGGTGAAAACTCGAGAGCACAAGGTGTGGGTGATTACCTGACTCCCGCTTTCCCTTCTAGATGCTTGGTGTTTTGTTCATTGTCAGTACAATATAATAGTTGTGCTGCAAGTTCAGGTGGCTGACATTGTAATACTACAGAATCGAAACTTTTTAGAGGGGAGTTCCCGTTGTGGCGCAGTGGGTTAAGAACCTGATGCTATCTCCATGAGGGTGTGGGTTTGATCCCTGCCCTTGCTCAGCGAGTTATGGATCTGCTGCGAGCTAGAGCATAGGTTGCAAATGTAATTCAGATTCGCTGTGGCAGTGGGTGTGGCTGTGGCGTAGGCTCCATATGCAGCTCTGATTCTACCCCAGCCTCGGAACTTCCATACACCGCAGGTGCAGCCCTAAAAAGGAAAAAAACAAAAAAAAAAAAACAAAAAAAAACTGATTAGCAGTTATAAGCTTAGCAAAGTATTACATTTTAAACAAATATAAAGTAAAAAAGTATATATTAACACTTTATAAATATTTAAATATTTGGTAAACTAACTCAAATTTTATATCCTTAATGTTTTTTTTAATGCCGCTATATCTGCCAAAAAATACGAAAACAAAATTTTAATTGTAAATAGAGCTAATTCAGTATTATTCGCAGTATTTAACATATGGTCATCTTCGGAATTTTTCATTTTTTATTTAGTACTCAGCATGCATGCAGAATATCTGTTGCATATTTAATAAACCTATAGGGTCACTTCTATGAACTCATCTTCATAATCCTTCATTCCTACTGAGTGTGTGCAGGATGAGGGGAGATGATTGTCCCGAAACTCTCACACCCTGCCCCACTGTGCAAGGGCTTTGCACTTGTTGTGTCGCAAAACTAGAAGGTTGCTTTTGTAGCCTTAAATTTAACTTGTAGGGACACGATTTGGAACTTTTTTCCAGTAATTGAGTGATTTTTAAGGAATCAGATGTTTTTCACTCTTGCCTGTCTATTCCAAAGTGTTTACATATATAACTAAAAATGAGAGATTTGAAAATTTCTGTTGCTTCATTTTCTGTAAGTCAGCAAATATATTTCTTTCTTAAAAGGTCTAGATATTCGGTATTGGTCAGGTTTTTGAACACTAATTGGTAGTTGTGTTCCTATTTTTATATGTGCTGGGAAAAATACCTCAAATATCTGAGTCGCTGGCTGTACAACATGGCATCATCTTTGTGCAGCAGTAGACCCCTGGAGGAGTAGGGTCTGTCCGAAGTGTGTCTCTGATCCTTTTAGTGATCTTTAACGGGTCTCTCATCTTTCTTTGCTTCTTTTCCCCTTTTGGCCATTATCTAATTACTCACTTTTTGTATGTCCTCTCTTCCCAAGTCAAACTAAAATCTTCACACATAATATTTACAAGCATGATGTGTCAGTCTCACTGGAAAATGATTTAACTGTGTGGGGACCCAGAGATACAAACAGCCTATTTCTGTTTATAGTGTGAAACTCTAACCCAGGAAGACAATTTTTGCAGTTCAGAACTGTCATGCCTATTATGGCTGTTTTAAGATTAATTTTTTAAAGCTAATCTAATGAGAAATATCTGTGCTCTTTCTTCTTCTCCATAAATCTTAATTTCACTCCATTTCTGATTCATTATTTTATTAGGCTTCTTGAAGTCAAAGGTAACTTAGAATTTGAAATAGTAATACTATTTCACGGTATTTTAAATATTTCAACTATTTTCAAAAAATTTTCTGACTTTTTTTCTCTGCATTTTTGTAATCTTGATTTTCTAGAGTTTGTTTCTATACAGGTCTAGTAAGATGGTTAATTAATTTAAAATTATGTGTACTTATACAAACAAGAATTTCATTGAATAGAAGAGGTGCTTCAAAATTTTTAAAAATGAGCAAGGCTATTTGGAAAAGAAAGTTCTACAAACTATAGACCACACTGATCTTGACTTCCACACCGATTAAGACTTAAATATATTAAAAAGCTTATAATTCTATAGAATAGTAAACCAAGAATCTCGAGGGCAACCAATATGGGTTGGTTCTTTTTACAAGATAAGTTTGCCTTCCATATCATGAGGTAAAGCTGCCAGTGATAACGAGATGATAAATCAGCTGAGCAAATATATATATATATATATATATATAAAGTTTACTGTTAAACACAGTAAGGCTAATGATTTGACTTTGTTGCTTATGAGTTCTACAAGGAAATTTATAGTCATGCAGTGAAAAAGAGGAATGAAAACGATATCTCTGGGGCGTTTTCGTCATGGTTCAGTGGTTAAGGAATCTGACTGGCATCCATGGGGACGCGGGTTCTATCCCTGGCCTTGCTGGGTGGGTTGGGGATCGGGCGTTGCCAAGGGCTGTGGTGTGGGTCGCAGACTCAGCTTGGATCCTGCGTTGCTGTGGCTGTTGCATGGGCCGGTGGCTGTGGCTCTGGTTTGCCCCTGGCCTGGGAGCCTCCATGTGCCACCAAGTGCGGCCCTAGAAAGCACACACACACACACACACACACACACACACACACCAGATATCTCTGGGTCATTAAAACAGAAAAGCTATAGAAACATGACTTTTTCCATAAATTTCTTAAAAGGTGCTATCAAAACTCTAAATAAATTACTTTAAAATTTCATAACTACAAATCTTTTGCCTTTTCATTTGTTGTAAATAGCTAAGTCAAGAATTATAAAGAAGCAAGGTGTTTATTTAGACCCCCCCATAGGAGTTAGGCGCTGTTGCTCTTCCCAGTATTAGGTGAGGAACTAGGAACTCACACCGCTGATCAATACGGAGAATGGGGGTGGAAGCAGGAAGGTCAGCCCCAACGGCTGTTCTCCTTGGTGAGTGTCCTAAGAACCAGTGAGTGGACCCAGCTCCCTGCCCTCTCCTCTCTTCCTGGGATGGGCTGCCCGCACCACACCGCAGGCCCCATCCGCCCCTCTCACTGAGGCCCTGGTCCTTGCTGCAGTGGATAACGTGTGTCTTTGCAGCGTCTGCCTCTTCGTGTCCCTTGCTTTCCTGTGGCTTCCCCAGCAGCACTTGGTGGGGCGGCTCCTACACGTCTGACCTTGGTTTCTCAGACGTGGCTTCCTCCCCACACCCTGGCTGTTGTCTCTCCCCAGAACTCCATCCTAACCTTCTCTTTTGTAAGTGCTGGGGTCTGGCTCCCTCTGACTCCCGGGCTGCTTCTTAACTCTGCTGAGGCTGAATGAGAGAATGTACACAAAGCCAAGATAAGGTTAGAAACCTGTTCAATACACCTCGTTTCCTGGGGTCAGTTCTGAACTTGTTTGATAGTAATTTAATTTTGTTAAATAAATTTTTAAAACTTTTCCTTTTGAAAGGTGGGTGGGCAGAAATGTTTATTATCAATTAACTTGTTTTCTGACTCTAAATAAGCATTAGAATTCCACAAATGCAAAAATATTTCGAGACACTATTTTGGCTGGCATGTTCTTTGGAAGGACAAAATTCTGAATTTTATGCCCCTTATTATAATTTTTTATAGAAATTATTAACCAAAAGAAGGTATGTGAGGAGGTCATTTGTAAATGAATAATGAGGAAATTCAAGGATAAGCATGTGTCATCCTAAAAAAGAAAGGGACGAATAAAAATGATAAAATAGAGGTGATCACAGGAGCCTCCGGGTAACAGAGCCCCTCACTCCTGGGATCCTTCCAGCTGCTGCTCTTCTTAGAGGTCCCCAGCCCCTGCTGGGGAGGAGTGTCACCCCAGCTTTTACACAGAACCCTACAAGAGGCTTATTAAACTTAGCTAGATCTTCTCTCCCAGAATCTACAGCAGGACTCAATCTTCATTGTCTTTTCCCGCCTCCATTTTCCCCCTTCCTGGTTTTCCCTGAAACTCTACTTCCCCAGAGGCCTGAAATTTTATCCCTGCAAAAGATCCTCTGACTCCTGGGGTGCCTTCTTCCTTATTAGAGATGGGAGCTAGAGGCCAAAGGAGTCTTTGTTCCCAAGGCCACCACTCCTTGCTGCAGAGATGGGCCTAGAATTAAGGCTTTAGCAATCTCATTATTTTTCTTCTTAATATTTAAATAAAAAATAGATAATACTTCTATTAATATTACTCACCTTTTTATTCTATCTTGGCAGTAATTTTTAGGCACCTAAAATTTGTTGTGGTTTAGAGAAAAGTCCAAGCTTAAAATGTCTCAAAATAAGATTTTAACATGAATATTAAATTTGTTTACCCCTATGTATTACTTTTTATCCACATCCTGGTTGATTAAATAGCTTAGGACAAAATAAGATCAAAATTGAAACAGGTTTTCCAACCTCCAACGAACATACTTTCAGCTGCCCTGAGGCCTTAACTTCCCTCTGAGCCTAACCCTTCCTATCGCACCTCCCTCAGCTGCTTTTCCATCCTCTTGTTCTGTCTCGCATGTGTCCTTCCCTCCAGACTCAGTTTATACCTCTCCTCTCCTGGGACGTCTTCCCTTGGTGTCACAGCCGTCTAAGCTCCCATCCTCTCAGCTCCCAGCTCACACAACCCTTACAGTCTTTGCAACTTACTTGGAATTCCTCTAATGCCAGCTTGTTTTTGTTTGCTTCTGTATACGGGAGACAGCACAGCATGGCCTGGCCCAGCTCCATTATGTGGCTTTTTTTTCCCAGCAAGGTTGTAAGCTTGGAGACTCCGTTTTGTTCATCCTTTTCTATCCATGTTGGCTTGCACTTGGTTCACAGTGAGTAAGTGTTGCTGACTAGGTAGCGGTCTATTGCTGGTTTAACAGTAGTGATGGATAGGCACAAAAAAACCTGGGAAATTGGAGTTTCCGTCATGGCCTAGCGATTAACAAACCTGAGTAGCATCCATGAGGACGCAGGTTTGATCCCTGGCCTTGCTCAGTGGGTTAAGGATCCGGCGTTGCCGTGAGCTGTGGTATAGGTCGCAGACACGGCTTGGATCTGGCATTGCTGTGGCCGTGGTGCAGGATGGTGGCAACAGCTCCAATTAGACCCCAAGCCTGGAAACCTCCATATGCTGTGGATGCGGCCCTAAAAAGAGAGAAAGACCAAAAACAAACAAACAAAACCTGGGAAATTATTATATTACTGCTGCCTTCTGTTTCTTTTTTTGTTTGCTTTATTTCTAGGGCCGCACCCACAGCAAATGGAAGTTCCCAGGCTATGGGTCCAATCGGAGCTGCAGCTGATGGCTTACGCCACAGCCACAGCCACAGCCACGCCAGTTCCAAGCCTTGACTGTGACCTACAGACGCCACGGCTCACAGCAATACCAGATTCTTAACCAACTGAGCACGGCCTGGGATTGAACCCGCATCCTCATGGATACCTGTCAGATTTTTTTCCGCTGAGCCACAGTGGGGACTCCCTGCCTTTAGTTTCTATTTTGGTATTTTTTTCTTCCACTGAGTCTCCCATTCTTTGGGTTAATACACTTGCTTGGTGTTCTATATTGAAACTCCTTAGACCCCAACTGAAGGAAGACATGATCTTTGTTTACTGCTTAGTAAAGCTGTTGAGTGGTCTGGTCGACACTGAAAACTTGCTGGTTCCACTTATTTCACTATTAACTTAAATATCATTGCTAATCCAAATTCTCCAGTTACATTCATGATTTCATTCTGTTTCATTCTGACACATTGCATTTAAACAAGTTCCTGTGAAGTATATGTACATGTTGTGTATGGAGAATGAGAGGATGAGAATAGTAAACCCTTGCTTCCATGGACCTTACATCCTTGACATAACTTTTGGAACAATCTTATTCCAGGTAGAAATTCTAGAAGAGATGCAAATTTATTTTCTTTTGTATATAATTTTTTGCTACTCTAAGGTATAATCGCTTTAACTGAATCTATTTGTTGTATTCTACAAAATGGAATAGGGTTCCAGTTTAATAAAAGTGAAATTTATTTTGTCTTTTCAAAAATAAGCGCCTTCTAATTGCGAAAGATTATATAGGTGGAAAATCATATTTGGCATTAACAAGTTTCCTTTGGCCTTACTCCTATATTTTGACATCTGACCGTAATGAAGATCATCTAAACTTTCCTCCTATTTCTTTTTTTTTTTTTTTTTTTTGGTCTTTTCTAGGGCCACTCCCACGGCATATGGAGATTCCCAGGCTGGGGTCTAATCAGAGCTGCAGCTGCCAGCCTATGCCAAAGCCAGAGCAATGCCAGATCCGAGCTGTGTCTGTGGCCTACACCACAGCTCACCGCAACGTCGGATCCTTAACCCACTGAGCGAGGCCAGGGATTGAACCCGCAACCTCATGGTTCCTAGTCGGATTAGTTAACCACTGCGCCACGACGGGAACTCCCTATTTTCCTTATGTAAAAGTAAAAGTTACAATACAGTCTGTGTCTAACTGCTTGTCATTAATGTGCAAAGGGAAAATAGAACAAAACTTTGGTAGCCCATCTTTGAATGGGTTCGCTTTACTAAATAACCAAAAAAGTGACCTTTGGAGAAAAGTGCAGGACGTTCACTTGATGTTTTTCTTTTCTCATCAGTCCAACAATAGGACCCAACTGATCAATTCTCACTGCATATTCTGGTCATGGAGAACTGTGCTGTCCAATATGGTAGTTATTAGCCATGTGTGGCTATTTAAATTTAAATTAATTAAAATTAATGTTATTTCTTCAGTTGCACTTGCTAGCTACATTTCAATAGCTGCATGTTAGCAGCTCTGTACTGGCACAGTGCATGTATATAGAACATTTCCAACTTGAAAGAAAGTTCTGTTGACCAGAGCTGGACTAGAAAATAAAGGTTTCAGGGATTCCAAAACATCGTAATGTAACACATTTCACAATTAGAAAAGTTTTTTTTTTGTTGTTTGTTTGTTTTTTTGTCTTTTTGCCATTTCTTGGGCCGCTCCCGCGGCATATGGAGGTTCCCAGGCTAGGGGTCGAGCCGGAGCTGTAGCTGCCAGCCTACGCCAGAGCCACAGCAACTCAGGATCCGAGCC